>NC_141170.1:38170000-48170000 GCF_055505025.1 Bos grunniens | reverse complement strand
AAAAAAGAAAAGAAACTAGGAAGATCCGATACGTCAAACACTTAAACAAGTTTAAGAACGTTTAGAGGTTTTTTCAAGGTTATATAAATAACTTTCTTTTGTGTACATTCACCCGAACGTATCAAGTTTTAGGTACAACAAGTGTCCAGTCGACACACATATTATGTGACACATATAAGGACCCCACATATATATTGACACACGTATGGGTGTGTGTGAAGACACAAATGAACTAGAGAGACTCGGAGTAAAGGAGTAAACACTTCACTTTCAATTGCACTCCGAGAAACGTTTGGGGTCCACGACCTGGTTATCTTCCTGAGTCTTTACGGAAAGTAAAGTCTTGGAGACTATTTATGAGGTGTTTACGGAAGGTGCGAATCCCTTATGTAAATTCGTAGAGAGTTTGAAAGAGAGAGACGAGTTCGGTCAGGTAGTAAGTTTAATAAGATTTAAATCCCAGTAAAGGTTTATATCGCGTAAAGGACCTGTCAAGGAAGGAACTTTCTGTCGGGACCGGTCGGACTTCACCCCCGATTACGAAGAGAAGTCGGGCCAACGTAAAGACCGAGGGAGAACTGACGTCGCACACTCGACTAACCCCCGGGTACACTGACACAAGTGCAGGTTCGAGTCCTCTTACTTAAAAAGTTCGTACTAAACGTTCAGTGCGATAGTGTACGGAGGGCTCAGGTCGACACATCGTCGACGACGGAAGGGACGTAGGCAAGTAGGTCCTGAACCTAGTTTTTCGTGTTCATGTAAACGAACTTGACTAAACCAGAGTCGGGTCGACACACAAGGGGTAACAGTAGTCCTACAAATGCCTGGACGACAAGACCGACAAGAACAAAGTAATTGTGTGAACCCAGACTTCTCGCAAAAGGGTGTACTGGGACCGGCTTCTCCGTTAAATCGATCCAGCAGAGACAATGACTTTGTAGAGGTTCCGTAAACAAAGTTGGGAAGACTAGATTCATATGTTGACGCATAAAGATGTGACTTTTTATCTTGGGCCCGATCCTGATAGCTAAAACACTTTCCATCCAGTCCTCAAAGTAAGAACCAGGTGGACAGAATAGTATACTAAAAAAAAATAATGATAAACTGTTCTCCCGTTAAAGTTGGATCCTCTGTTGGTCTAATCTCATTCTTTCAGTAAGAAGGAGTAGAATGAATTACCCCATTTGTCAAATGGAAGGGTCTTTCAATAAAACTCATAAGGTTTTTGTGACTACGGACAGTGTGTGGTCGTCCATAAAATAACCGTCTTAGACACGACCGTCTTCTTACCCGGACCCCGTCCCCAGGCCCCCTCCCCGCCCCAAACCACCATCGTACCTTTCCTCGGACCACCCTGCCTAGCTCCGAGTTCTCGACCGACTGGGGGTTTATACTCTTGTACACACTCAGTAAGTGAGAGAGACCCTGAGGTAAAGGAGGATAATTATTGTCCATGGTATATAATAGTATAATTTTGGATATTAATTTTTAGACTGAATCTTTATGTCTAAAGGTCTGAGGGGGGTTTTTAGAATAAAGTCACAAATTTCACCCTGGACGCAGATATATAAAACGTCATGGTGTCGGGTGCCGGTCATAAAAGGTCCCAGAGGGAACGTTGGTGACACTCGGTAGACTGGGTCCTGTCAAATATGACAATTACTTCACGAGAAAGGACTATTTCTCGCACCAAAACTGAAAGGTCTCGAGTTTTGTAATTTTCCACGTCGGGTGCGTGGGTACTCCGTGACTGTGAGTCTCTACGTGAGTTCGGTCCTAGTGTACGTTATCACTCCTGACCTGTGTACCGACTAACCTTAACCCTACACGACATTCATATGTCTAAAGCTTCTAAGTCACACTTTTTTTCTTACATCTTATAGGTTAATTACTAACATAACTAATGTACAACTGTACGACCATAAAACCTATACTACCCAATTTTTTTTATGTAATGAGTCCAATTAAAGTGGACAAATAAAAAAAAATTACACCGATGATACTTTAATTTTTAAGGTGGTCACTCGACGTACAAAGACAACCTGTCGTAACAATAGTTCGTATTCCGTTAAAAAACTCTTGGTGTACGGGTACTCCTATCTGGTAATTGTACGACGACAATAACAAGTCAACGATTCAGTAGAGGTTGAGAAACACTGGGGTACCTAACATCGGGCGGTCCGAGGAGACAGGTACCCTAAAGGGTCCATTCTTAAGATCTTACCCAACGGTAAAGGAGAGGTCCTTTAGAAGGACCTGATCCTTAGTTTGGGTATAGAGGACGTAATCGTCCGTCTAAGAAATGGTGACTCGATGGTCCCTTCGGGAACCATCCACGGAATATTTTGTTAGGTCCCATTGAGCCAACCAGGACTGGTTTCGAGTCGAGGGTCAAAGGTAAGACTGAGCTCCTTAAATGTTCACTTCCGAATTCTTCCCTAACTTGTCCGTCCTTTGCCCCTATGTGACAAAGGATTCAGTCATCTACAAGAAGAATTCCGTGTAGAGGACGGACCTAGGTCGAGAAAGATTTTTATCTCTTCGAAATAGGTAAGGGTAATATCTCAGTCTGAAAGGGTGAGAGAGTTGGGTAAGGAGAGTAAGAGGCGAAGTGGGGAACCATTGGATTATAGTCCGACACGGGACCTACCATACTGTTTATAATTTAATCTTATTTTTAAAAGGGGTTGTTATAGGTAATATCGTTTTCCACATCACTTTGACCCTGTGAAGATACAATAACCGACATCGTTTTTAATATTGGGGAACCCTTTGGTTACACTGTAGTATAAAGTTCTCGACATATTTACGAGAATTAGAATCTAAGTCATTTCGGTGCGGTTCCTTACAGAGCCTTTCTTCGTAAGTTGTCTTCGTTCTATTTATATATTTCTATAAGTTACGTCGTAATAGATATGATGTTTTAATCTTCGGTAAATTTGTGGATTAGTAACTCCTTCTCAATTCTTTTAATACAACGTTGTTAAGTTATATTATCATACGTAAGTAAGTTTAAATATTAATACTTCTGATACATCTTTGTCTTTTTACAAATGTTCTATTACAATCTAAAATATTTCATCTTCTACATTTAAAATACATCTAATACTAACACACAATTGTTAATACATACGTATACCTTCTTCTGAATTTTCTTTACACGTTTTATTTTAGAGTCAATCTCAATAATTTTGTATTTAGTCTCGTCAAACTGGTCCTCCGATATGAAGAATACCTTAGGTCTCTACCCGAGGGTGTCACAGGTATTTAGTTCATTTTTATTTATTATAAAACACACCGACACGTATTTTACTAAAAAACTCTTCAACTTCGTATTAAAAGTAATCTAAAAGTCTCCTTATTACTAGTGAAGGTAGGGTTTAATTGGTTACGAATCACTAACACGATAATAAAATAACAAAATTATTAATTTTCTTTCACTCCGTATAGGAGAGGTCCCTGATGGGGTTCCACTTAAATATTCACCCGAACTCCCTCTTATTCTCGGAATCTACTCTTACACAGATTGAGACCGTCTTGAACCCTCCTCTTTATCCTTGGAAGTCCTCGGGGGTGTCAAAGGGTAAATATTGAGACTAGGGTGGGAGTAGGTCAGGGAGGGTAGAGTTTCCAGGATTAGGAAGAGGGAAATTCCTGGGGAGGGGACGGGGAGGAAAAAGGGATGAGGGACGATTACAAGGTCAGTCCAGATGAATAGGTTGAAGTTCGGGAGATTGGATTCTTTGATCCGAAGGGACCCCCGAGTCACCATTTCTTAGGTGGACAGTTACGTCCTCTGTGCTCAAACTAGGGACCCAGTCCTTCTAGGGGAGCTCTTCATGTACCGTTGGGTGAGGTCATAAGAACGGATCTTTTAGGATACCTGTCTCCTACTACCACCCGATATCAGGTACCCCGGTGTTTCCTCAGTCTATGTTGAATCGTTGATTTGTTGTTGTTGTTGTTAGATTCTTAGTGAACGGACGATTTCCATGACGTCCCGACTACCCAACGGGAAACCCCCTTAGAAACGGAGAGTTGTCCGAGAAACCTACTCGTTGTGAAATCGGGTTACCTCCTAATAGTGTCCTTCCATACTCTATGATCCTGTCCTGGTCTCCGTCTAGGTACATTCCTATGACCGACGACAGGTAGGAAGTCTGGTGTAGTCTGGTGTAGTCTGGCGGTGTAAGGTAATCCTTAAACTTCCTAAGGACCGTACACTCCTTGTAGTAAGGTATTACTTGTAGTAAGGGTCACAGATACAGAGAGGAGGTTACTTTCGTGTGTGATCAGTCCGGGAAAAATTTCTTGGGGAATCTCTTTCTGTTTATGGTATGTTACAGTGAATCTACACCTGAGATTCCATTTCACAATCAGCGAGTCAGTACAGGTTGAGAAACGTTGGGGTAAATAACATCGGGTGATCCGAGGAGACAGGTACTTTAAGAGGTCCGTTCTTATGACCTCATCCAACGATAAGGGAAGAGGTCCCCTAGAAGGACTGGGTCCTTAACTTGGGTCCAGAGGACGTAACGTACGTCTCAGAAGTGGTAGACTCGGGTACTGTGTTTACTTAAATAGATACTTTGTATTTGTCTGAGTGTCTGTATCTCTTGTCTTAACACCAACGGTCCCCCTTCCCCTCCACCTCTTCCTTTCCTAACTCTCAAACCCTAATTATCTACGTTTGATGACTATAATATATATCTTACCTATTTGTTATTCCAGATGATATATCGTGACGACGACGACGACGATTCAACGAAGTCAGCACAGGCTAAGACACGCTGGGGTATCTGTCGTTGGGTGGTCCGAGGGGTCAGGGACCCTAAGAGGTCCGTGCTTGTGACCTCACCCAACGGTAAAGGAAGAGGTTACGTACTTTCACTTTTCACTTTCCCTTCAGCGAGTCAGCACAGACTGAGGATCGCTCGGGTACCTGACGTCGGGTGGTCCGAGGAGGTAGGTACCCTAAAAGGTCCGTTCTCATGACCTCACCCCACGGTAACGGAAGAGACTGATATATCGTGTCCCCTGATATAAACTATAGGACACTATTTGGTATTACCTTTTCTTATACATACAACATATTGAAACGACACATCATCTTTAATTGTGTTGTAACATTTAGTTGGTATCAAGTTGTTAATTTTTTTTTTTTGAAAATTTTATTTTTAGGTTGTTTCTAGAGTCGAAAGTCCTTTCTAAGACTAACAAGACAGAACGGGTAGACAGAACTGTCACAACCCTAAGTCAGTACGAGGTGGGGTGGGTGGGAAAGAATCAACTTCCGTAACAACAACCAAAAAACGGGAGTAACTACCGAACTCCAACCGTTCTAAAAGAAAAAGACTCTGTGAGTGAGAGTTAGGGGGTATGTCAGAGGACCCGATGGACCTCGACATCAGAACCAGGTTAAGTAGTCTCACTGTAAAGAAAGTACGGAAGGTAAATCGGGTGAACGGACATTCTCTTATCTACAAGGTATTACCTGTATAACTCGACATATACTCGACTTATTTTTTCTGTTTCTTTACTCGTAAAGATCTTTTCATCGGACCTTTGAGAGGGGAACTTTTGGTCAGAGGTCGAAAGTAAAGTAAACAATTACCGGAGTGAAAGGTCGTGAAGAAAAGACACCTTCGAAAAAAAGGATAAGGTTAGATTGTAAATGAGGAAGTTGAAAAGACAGTTGAAGAAAAAAAAAGAGGGACCTTTGGAAATTCGATCGGTCTAGGTCGTCAGTAAAAAGGAAGTATATATATATATACATATATACACATACACATATATGAATACATATACATATATATATATATATATATATATATATATGTGTGTGTATATGTATATATATGAGGAAAGGAAGATTAACCTCTTCCGTTACCGTGGGGTGAGGTCATGAGAACGGACCTTTTAGGGTACCTGCCTCCTCGGACTATCCGACGTCAGGTACCCCAGCGATTCTCAACCTGTGCTGACTCACTGAAGTGAAAGTGAAAGGAAGAGTAATGTTTAAGTGGTCGTTAGATTAAAAGTCCCCTCCCCTAGGGGTTTGGGGTCCGTCAATAGAGAACGGGTAGGGACTCGTAGAAGGTCCTTCCCGTTCTACTACAATCTGAAAAGAAGTTCTACACAAAGGTACGTAGCAACACCATTCTGTATTTTGTGAGAAGAAGTACAGACTGAACTCACTACCGAGAGATTAAACTATTAGAGGGTAGACTACCGTCACGCCCAAACCCCTCGAACAGTGGTAGTGGAACTCCTGGGAACTAACATACTCTTCGTCAGTGAGAATGAATAATTTTCCTCTCTAATATCGTCTTTTTATGACCCCTAGTCTAGTTTAGGACCGATGAAGGATCTACGATACCGGGAAGTTCTCCTTTGGTTCGGAGTTGAAGGGGTAGACTGTTTCCATTGTATTATTACCACCGATAAAGTATTCAGGTATGTGTAAAGTGACACTGTCTTCTAGGTAATAACAATGGTTTACAGAGAAGAGTGAGGTATTAGAACCTAAAAGTCGGCCCAAGAAGCGATAGACTTTATTTATTTCTAATAATAAAGGGTCAGAGGCTCCGTCGATTTACATCCGTACCCTGTTTCAGGACCGGTTTCTTTAAGTTCACCTTCTCCATACCCATTAAAGGACCTTCACAGAAATTCCACTCTTAAACGTGAAGAAATAAAAAAGTAGGAAGTAGAACATATTTTCACCCTACTTTACCACCCTCAGGACATCGGTAGAACCTGTTACTCTTCTGAATCACTTACTTTAGGTGTGTCCTGTTAAATTGTTTTATCTCTTCTCGAATTAAGGGATTGTATTACCTCGTAGTATTGACGGGACCTAACAAACGGACGTCTTTAACCGTCTCCTCTCTCTCTATGTAAAATAGAGTAAATTCATAACATTACAAAAAGACAACGAAAGTAGGATTTGTCCTGGGATTTAGATTATTCGTAAATCATGTATTATCCATAGTAATTCTTCGTCAGTGAGAATGAATAATTCTCCTGTCTAATATCGTCTTTTTATGACCCCTAGTCCGTAAAACCTCTTGGAGAGGGTTAGGGTAGGTGGGGGGTGTTATATTATCTTGAACGTCTACGTGGAAGACATTACGATTACGAATAACTCACAATTGCTACAGGGACCGTTCCATCGTTCACGGAAGGTACCTTATAGAAGAAATTTCAAGTATTGGTGGAGTTCTCCAACCATGATAAAATCACAGATAAATAAACCGACGAGGTCCAGAATCAACGACGTGACATGTCCCAGACGCTAGAAACAACACTGTACGGCTAAGAAACCAACGGTGTACGTCCTTAGAAAATCAACATCACACCCCCTAGATCAAGGGACTGGTCCTTAGCTTGAACCCGGGGGACGTAACCCTCACGCCTCTGAGTCGGTGACCTGGTGGGTCACCTTCGGGGTTCCAACCGGAATAAAATTTGAAAGTAAAAATATCTGTTCATATAATTAAAAGATCCTGACGGTACTATTTTGTTGTGTCTGACCCACGGACTTTGATGTCTTTACTTAAAAGAGTGTTAAGACCTCCGACCTTTAGGTATAGTTCCACAAGTGTCAAGCCAAAGGAGCTTCCGGAGAGAGGAACCGAAGGTCTACCGTCGGGAGAACCACGCAGAAGTGTACCAGAAGGGAGACACGGACGAGTAGAGACCACAGACTCAGAATTAAAGGACCATAGTATTCCCGTGTTCAGTCTAACCTAGTACCAGACAAGACTACCGGGGTAAAATTGACTTAGTAGATACGTTTCCGGGACAGAGATTTAAGTCGGTATAAGACTCCATGACATCAATCTCGAAGTTGTATACGTAAACCCCTTTGTGTTAAGTGGGTATTATTTCTCCTTTGACTCAGTCTTCTCTTCAATTCATTAAAGGGGATTTTGATATGTCACTCTTTTATCGTCTTCGGACCAAGGGTTCAAGCCTGTTACTTTGTTCAGTGCACAAAGGTAAGGTACAATAGTAAAGATTATTTAAACCGTACTGCTATTCGGGGGTGAAGGGTCTTGAGGCATGAAAATTATAATGTATACACACGTTAGGCAACACAGGCTGAGACGTTGAAGTACTTGACGAGGAGACAGATACCTTAAAAAGTCCATTCTTATGACCTTACCCAACGGTAACGAAGGAGGTCCCCTAGAAGAACTGGGTCCCTAGTTCTTACGTATAGAACGTAGAGGAAGAGACCGTCCACCAAGAAATGGTTGACGTGGTAGACTTCGGGTAAATTATCGTACACCACAACACACAACACACAATCAGAGAGTCAGTACAGACTGAGAAACGCTGGGGTACCAGACATCGGGTGGTCCGAAGAGACAGGTACCTTAAGAGGTCCGTTCTTATGACCTCACCCAACGGTAAGGGAAGAGGTCCCCTAGAAGGACTAGGTTCCTAGCTTTGACCCAGAGGACGTAATTTAGATATTTGTATCTAAACTCGAAACTTCCGTATCGAAACACATCAGTGGGAAGAGGTAATAGAATTGGGAATAACAGTGGACGATTACCAGGACGCCAGACTACCGAAGTTAGGAGGTCCAGGACCCCTTTGTGTGGGGGACCTCGAGAGACGGGAGGAGTGATCGGTCACGAGATCCTTGTGTCATGAGATCTTTCTCCGGATTTGTAAACATGTCCTCTTTGATGTTCGAAGGAGGTGAGACGGACTGATTACAGGTACATCCACTGGACCCTTTAGACGGTGTCGGGGTTTGGGGTTCGGAGTTTAGGACGGAAGTTACGTCCGCAGTAGTCTCCCTCCACCTCTCATTGGGGTCGGGTACCCAGGGCCGTGACGACACATGACAACGAAGGAGGGGTGGGAGGAACGACATGGAGAGGTCCGAGTCGAAGAAAGGATGATGGACACGGGAAGTACGGAGTAACGGGACCGTGGAGGAACCCGTGTTCGGAGGAACCTTAGACAACAAAAGTAACGGTGTCAAAAGAGGAGACGGTACAGATTGACTAGGATCTTTACCTCTTGTATCGATAACCGAACCCCTGAATTTTTGGTTTCTCTCGAGATAAAGGTCGGGTTCGTGCTTATATTCCAATTTATTTTTATCGACGATGATTTATATGTATATAATTGGGTTACTTAGAAGTGTCGTGGGGATTCAATAAAGGGAGAAGATATCTATCCTTTGACACCGTGTCTCTCCAATCCCTTGAACGGGTTCCGGTATGCCGTCTTGTTCCTGAATTTGGTTTCATCAGACAGGTTCCTCGAGTATGAGAATTAGTAAAGAGGTTCATAGTGTTAAAATAGAAAGAGGGTCTATCGTACGTCCACGTCTGTGTACGTGTATGTAAGGTTTCTGACAGGAACCTACTCAGGTTGTCCTTGGATACGTGGGTTAAATATTTTTTCAAACTGTTTGCATTCTAACGTAACAGATGTATGGTTATCTGTGTGGTTATAAAAGATAAGGTATTAACCGTTTTATTCCCTACTGGGGTTCCAGAGTCTGGTAAGGTCCGTAAAAGTGTGTATAGTAGAGTAAATAAGAACGTTACTATAAAACTTCATCCGTGATAACAGAGGTAAAATGTCAATTCTTTTGACTCCGAGTCTCTCCAATTCGTTTAACATGACCCAGTGTGTCGATTACTCCCCACCTCGGTACTAAACTTGTGTTGTGAAGTTGTGAAAACTATATTACGCCCCACGGGTCCAATGTCCGATCCACTGGGGTCGTGAGTAGAGTGATGTGGTGTGACGGAGGGGTGAGACTTACGACGACCTTAAGACTTGTCCTGACGGTTCCTCCTTACTTTCGTTCCCACGTCTCAGTCGAATTTTTCTTATACTGTAAATGTAATCGAGATTTCAGATGTAATAACATAAATATATTTGTAAGTTGTTTTAGACTTAAGGTTTTATTTTATCTCGATTAGAGAACTCAGGGTCGATGGTGAAGTGGAGAGTGGACGGTTTTGGGTAGGTCACTTCTTTAAGTTGGACTTTGTAGAGATTTCATAAACACAAACTTCAGTTTTGGTATTTTGCACGTAAACGATTTTGGGAAAGAGATTTTTAGATAATTATTACATACCGGTCTTGAACGTCTGTTACATTAACAACAAAATCCCTAAACGTTGGGTTGATAAGATAAAAACCTCCAAACTAAAAACGGATCACTAAAAACCCATGTTCAAAATTCCTTCCGTGTACAAATAGGTAAACGACTAAGCGGGACCGAGTGTTTCGGTTGTTTCTAAATTTGGGTTTAACGAAAGTTAGAAGGGTTCATGGAGTAAAAATAGTGTTTCCCTGAACGATGTGTTTACTAGACATCGAGTTCATCCTTATGAGTATACAATCTACAACAGTCATATCAAGGATCATGATTTGGTGACGGTCGTCCATTTCCTCGACTCAACATCTTTAGCTCTCGGTGGCATCGTCCTCCCTCCTCCCCCGCTACCCCGTATTCCTAAAGACCTCTCGGAGAGTAATTCTTTCGTATTTATGTTCTTAAGATTGGTTGTTAAATCCATTTAATCCTTACTAAGGGAAGACACAGGGTCACCACAACACCTTTTTTGTGTCTTAATGCACATCGTCAATACTCAAACTTGAGTCTAAGTCTACACTCTTGAAACTGTTCGGAGAATTAGTGAGACTTGGAGCCAGAGTAGAAGACCCGTGTAGTCTTGAATACTAAATCCAAGAATACTCCATTGTCTAAAGTTTTATGGAGGATATGTAGACCGTATCTTTCTTATAACTTTTAGAAAGTAGAAAATTATCCTTCCTAATTTTAAAAGTCTCAAGTAGGTCTTGAACTTAAAATTTATTAAAAGGTAGATTTTCCCGTTTTAAAATTAAATATACATAAAGAGATCCTTGTACAGTCAATTCGTTTTATTTTTCCCTTTAGGATTTTCAGATATTGTCTATGGTCCTTATAGACTTTAGAAAAAGAGTTAAAGGTCCACAAACGGTGACCTTATTGAACCTCAGTCGGCCGGCACATACGATGAAAGACGGTTTCTGAAAACCCGGTACCCCAAAGAAGTGATGTTTCATTCGTCTGGTGGGTAAGGTGAGGGAGTGACGCATAACGACTCTTCTCTTACACACACCGGGTACCGGTAACAAATCACGACAAGTTAAACCTTGTCGAAAGATTTCTTAAGCAGGTAGGTAGGTGGGTGAACGGGTGGGTAGGAAGATGGGTAGGTAGGTAGGTAAGTGGGTAGGTGGGTGGGTAGATGAGTGGGTGGGTAGGTGTATGAGTAGATGGGTGGGTGGGTAGATGGGTGGGTGGGTAAGTAGGTGAGTAAGTAGGAGGGAAGGTATGTAGGTAGGGAGATAAGTCCTTTATATACAATTCATAAATGACACACGGTCTGTAATGAGATTTGTAACACCACTCTCACCACTTGTTCGTCTATTTCAGAGATGAGGATACCTTTAATGTAAGACGACTTTCCTCTGTCTTTCATTTATTCACTTGGTTATTTATATATTTTTATTTGTCGAAACCGTCGTTCTGTTTACGATTCTTTTACCCCGTACTACGAAGACTAGTCCCGAACCTCGACCTCCTCTGATAAAATCTATTCACAGGGTCTCCTCCCTTTTGACTCAGTCCTGGTCTTATTACTCGACCTTCTGTTTGGTACGTCTTTAGGTCTTAATCTCTTGATCCGTCTCCTTTATTCAGTTCCAAGATTTCCTTCTTTATTGAACCCTATTAGTACTTATTTTGTTTCAAATTTTTAGGTGGGGTTTCGGTCCCAACTCCCACCCTCAATCAAACTCTACCCCGGCCTCTCCTTCCAGTGAAACGGACACTCGGTACCGTTTTCTCATAGGAGTCACGTTACCCTCCCAAGTTTGGGTCTCTCTCCACACTAGACTAAAGGTCGGCGCCTTTCAGGTCTTAGTCCGACTCTTCACACAGGGGAAAGTGCACACATGAAGACCAGTCGTAACGGAAGGAAGAAGGAAAAGGAGGAGAGGAAGGGTAGTGTTGTCACGACAACTTTACCGGTACTCCAGTCCCAGTCCCATGTGTTAGTCTTCACAGTGAGGGACAAAACGGTTTTCAAAGGTGAAAACTGAGTCTCAGTTTCCTAAACAATTTTTTTTTGTTCGGTGAGTAACATATTTTTATTTATTATGTCTATAAATAATCTCTAATACTTTGTTGACTCGCTGAAGGGAAAGTGAAAAGTGAAAGTACGTAACCTCCTCCTTTACCGTTGGGTGAGGTCACAAGAACGGACCTCTTAGGGTCCCTGCCCCGTCGGACCACCCGACGGTAGATACCCCAACGTGTCTCAGCCTGTACTGACTTCGCTGAATCGTCGTCGTCGTCGTCGTCGTCGTCGAATGAAAGTTGTATGATTGTAATTTTCTTTTCTCTTTATCTTTGTCGTCTCATATGTAGTAGTTTGTCTGGTTGTAGGTTTGAATCGAGCCAACCATTTTCTTAAGAGGATGTTACGTCCTCTTGGTCCAAACTAGGGAGTCAACCCTTCTAGGGGACCTCTTCCTTTGCCATTGACTGAAATTATAAGAACGGACCCTCTCGGGTACCTGTCTCTTCAAACCGCCCTATGTCAGGTACCCCAGCGTTCTCAGTCTGTCTTAAATCACTGATTTGGTTATTGGTGGTGGTCTGAATTAGTCGCGACCCTTCAGGGTACAGTGTCGTGTAGACCTCAGAGTTGACCCTTTTCCAGGGTCCGTCATGTAGGTGAGGTACCCGCTATAAAGTTTTTGACGTCAAGTTCCAAGGACGAATATTAGGGTCCTACCTACATTTGCCTATAACAGTAGTTAGACACTGGTTTAACGTTCGAACCAAAGTACAATTACGAGAAACAGAACAGAACATTTTGAAATCAGTCAAGTCAAGTTAACGAGTCAGTACAGAACGAGTCAGTTGCAGAAACGTTGGGGCACCTGACGTCGTGCGGTCCGAAGGGACAGGTAATGGTGGAGGGTCTCGAATGAGTTTGAGTACAGATAGCTCAATCACTACGGTAGGTTGGTAGAGTAGGAGAAAGAGGGGGAAAGGAAGGTGGAAATTAGAAAGGGTCGCAGTCCCAGAAAAGGTACTCAGTCAAGAAGTGTAATCCATAGGGTTAATAACCTCAAAGTCGAAGTTGTAGTCAGGAAGGTTACTTATAAGTCCTGACTAAAGGAAATCCTGCCTGACCAACCTAGAGGAACGTCAGGTTCCCTGAGAGTTCTCAGAAGAGGTTGTGGTGTCAATTTTTCGTAGTTTGGAAGTCACGAGTCGAAAGAAATATCAGGTTGAGAGTGTAGGTGTGTACTGATGACCTTTTTTGGTATCGAAACTGATCTACCTGGAAACAACCGTTTCATTACATAGACGAAAAATTATACGACAGACCCACCCAGTATAGAAAAGAAGGTTCCTCTTTCGTAGAAAATTAAAGTACCGACGTCAGTGGTAGACGTCACTAAAACTTAAGGGGGACGGGGCGGGGCGGGGGGGCGGGGGGTTTTTTTTGGAACCTTACAACGTTTCGGGTCCCGAACCAACCGGTCCGGGGAAAGTCCCCGAGTTGTTAGAGTTCTAAGGAGAGGGTAGAATAGATTCCACGACGTTTAGAACGTGTGTCTCGTCGTCAGTGAGGGTCAGTGAGGATCACTCCCGTCACAGGTCCGTCCAATCTTCGTTCCAGTTTCTGGGTAAGACGAAACAGAGACTTCGGATTTGTTCTGTTAAATAAATTAAAAGGATTGTCAGAGCCCGTCCTGAGATACCTATTAGGGAAGATGAAAATCTTTATGACCGAGTTAACGATCTGAGGAGTACATTGACGTTATTCTGGAGTATATACATACCGTGAGACTGTAAAAAACGTCCCGCAAGTGGTAGTAATAAACTAAAATGGGTCTCTTCATTTTTGTAGTCCGTAGAAAAAAATGGGAGTACACTGTCCACTCCTTTAATTACGTGTCCCTCCACTTAGTCATACGTGGTCCAGTATCTCGATCAACCACCGTCTAATCTTAGGTTCAGGACTGAGTTTCGGACCTAACGTAGACTCACCAAGAGTTACCCCGAGTCATCCCCACCCCCTCACTCGTTAAGAAATAATACGATCTGACAGGGTCTATAACGTCCTGTAACACTTAGGGACCGGAGCCGGACCTCGTTAGTACACTTTTTCGGAACACTGTTTGTTACGAGGGGGGAGTATAAAGGTGTGTGTGGGACCCTTCCTAATCTTTACGGGGACTATCCCTTCTCACTTCAAATTAGGGGAGGGTATATCTACCCTTTTACTTCTGTGGTCTTCGTCTTCCGTGAATCGTCGACGAGTGTGTAAACGACACATAACAAATTTGTCGACAGCGGTTATGAGAGGAGATCAGAATAGACCATTCGTGTTCCTACGACTGGGTACGTGTGGTAAATAAATAAATCAGTAAACTGTCTGCCGAGGATTAATGGAACATTCCTTCCCAAGACACGAGATTCGATTCCTACGGTACAACGCCTCCCTGTACCACGAACAGGAGAAGATTAGTGCCCCTTCTGTCCCCACCTTGGGGTCTTCGATGACTTGTTAATGTTCCGTTTCTTCATTTACAGTCCTACGTCAGTGGTTTCACTTCCTTTTTAGATCTGTTCCCGTGGGTGGAGTCTAAGCCTCCGTGACCCTTCCTCTCTGAAAGTCGTAGTGTCGACGGGTCTTGGTCTCGTATAACCTTATATTGTTCGAACGGCAATTACTTCTACAAATTTCTCTCTTCTCTATTAGTCTACCAACTCTTTTACAATTTCCCAAATTCACCGTGGACTCTCCAGTTACAGTAACGGTCAGGACATCGGCCCCTACAGGTAGTACAAGTGTCTTCTGTTGTTTCTCTTACGTCAGTGTAGACTTAAGACATTACTATACAACTACACGCCGTTATTCCCTTGGGCGACGATCTGGTCCAATATTTTTCTTTACTAGACCAAAGGGGGGTTTCACGAAAGATGTTTCATGACTCAATTTTTTTTATTTTGAATGGGAAAGGTAGACAAGTAAGTGTGTCCCGCAAAAGGCTTGTTATAACTCGTAACTCTCCCCCAACCATTGGGGGTCCTGACTGGTTTTCCACCCGAAGACCCCCCTGTCCCGTCCCCGTGCCAGGAGATACCTCCCTGAAAATTTCCCCGTGACCCGTGAAAAAATTAGACTCCATCGGTCCTCTCAGTCCTCTCGAGGAATCGTGGTTAATTGAAACCAGACACGACTAGGCCTCTCCAACCGTCAGGTTTGCAGTCGTCTCCTGTCGAGGACTGTTGAGTCACTGTTCCCTCTCGCAGAGTCCCCTGCTCCCACGGGTTTCTGGTGTTTGCAACAAACCAGAAGACCCTCCACTTCACAGTCGAAAGTCGTTCGCAAGGGAGACACGTTCCTGCCTTTTACCGTAGATCTCTCGACGAGATTGACCCAATTTTCAGCACAAACACGGTGAGCACAGTTTTCCTGTTCCGAGTCTTTTTCCTTAGTCAGTAACCAGTCCCGCTACTAACACTTAACGACTACCGAGTCTAAATTTGAAGTTTCCTATTTCGACAGTCGCAATTGAAAAGAACAACGAAGACATAAAAGATGACCTTAAAAGAATGAGTTTGATCTACATACGGTCTATGGATACGCTATTAATTTCTCATTTTATTACCGGTAGTCTGAATCTTTTTTTTAGAGAGAAGGGACGGGTAGAAGTGTAAGATAAATGGGTGGATTTGCGGAGAACAGTAAAGTTGATAAGAGAGGTCAGACCGAAATCGTTTAGGAAAGTGGTCACGGCTTGAAATACAAAGTAGTCGAACAAAAACTACCTCCCTTCGTAACTCTACTTACTCGATAAGAGAAACTCCTAAAGCTAATTAAGTAAAAGGCACAAGCCACAAGTTAAATCCTAAGGTTTGTATAGAACACCAACAGTTTGGTAGGTGACTGGAGACCAAGTTTTTGAGGTAGTGTAAATCCTCCTTAAAAAAACAAGAACTCTCGGGGGAATAAAAGTTCTCAACCAGAAATTTTGAGACAGAAAAGTGTAGGTGGGAGCGGAGGTAAAACCTGGTGAGTCCAGAGGAGAGAGAGAACTCGGAGGGGGGTGACGTGGAGTAGGGTCGGGAGATCCAGTAGTGTCTCGTCGTTCGACTCAAGGGACACAATGTGTTCGTCGAAGGGTAATCGATAGATAAAATACGTAACATCAAATATGTACAGTTACGGTGAGGGAGTTAAACAGGGTGGGAGATAGTGTAGGAAAGAATTCTAAAGAGGAAGACAAAAGAAAATGAAGGAAAAAACAAAGGGGTTGAAGTGGGTTTGAAATGGACTAAACCTGAGTTTTTATAGAAAGATCGTCCCCAGAGAGGAATCTTGTATTAATCTAAGACCCCAAGGGATGTGAAAGTACAATTTTTAATAAGGACCAGAAAAAGATTTAGCATAATCATGAAGGAATTCGAAACGAGTTTGTGTGTACCAGGGAAATTTTTCCATTGTAAATCATGTTGTAGGGATATCTTTTACATTGTATTTTCGTTTTACTAATTTTTAATGGATCTTAAAATTTTAGAAAAAGAAAAAAAAAATTTCAAAATGTATTCAAAGTCCATATGTCGTACCATGAAGTTGATAGGACCGTAACATTAGAATGATGGGGGTTTACTTATAAGAATTGTAAAATGACATAAAGGAAGGTCTATGTACTCACGTAAACATAAGATACGTTTTTGTGAATAAAGGGAATTGAATTTTTTTAATCTTTTCTTGTGAGAGTCAAATGACTTTAGGTCTTCACGTCATCTACGGGGGTATCTCTTAACCTGTCCTAAGTGAGGTCTAGAAGTTGGTTGTCTCGTAAACTACCGAGAAGTCATGTGCACCTCTCAAGTCGAGTCAAAAGAGTAGAACTGACACGTAATCTTAGTGGACCTTACTAACCTTTTTTATGTCTACAGACCCCGGTACACGTCTTCAATCCAAAGTTAATCAGACCCCACCTCGGACTTCACTCACTTTCAGTGAGTCAGCACAGGCTGAGAAACGCTGGGGTACCTTATCAGACACCTTAAGAGGTCCGGTCTTATGATCTCACCCATCGACAAAGAAAGAGGTCCCCTAGAAGGGTTGGGTCCCTAGCTTGGGTCCAGTGGTCGTAACGTCCGTCTAAGAAATGGTCGACTCGGTGGTCCCTTCGGACCCCACCTCGGAATTGTAGAGTAAAAAGGAAGATTCTAGGGACATACTAAAATTGTACTCCGGTCTGTACTTCCGTAAGTCGTCGGTTTCTCTACCAACATCCAAGAATGTGACACTAATTGTTATGGACTTCTGTGGTACAGTTCCCCTCTGTCACCCTGGACTACCGAGTGTAGAGACCGACTACACCCCTACCCACGACCCCACTATCCCGTGACCATGAGTCCGAATGTGTCCGATTAACCGACCTTCCGAGACTAAATGGAATCCACTAGTGAAGTAAAGGAGAAGTAGGGTAAAAATAAAGGGTTGTCATCAGTTTATTCACTGGACTCGAGTGAAATCCCGGAACGGATGGAAGAGAAAGGGTCGACGACGAAGAAGGAGACGAGACGCCTGGGAGTGAGGGTTCCGCTACCGGCCACTAAAAGACCTAACGACCGATTGGGGACGCTGGAGGAAACGGTAGAAAGACTTTCTGATGACCGAGACAGAATACCCACTGAAACACGTGACTGAACTGTGTCGATATCCCTTTACATGTTTACTCTCCTACTTCCCTCGTTGTAGAATTAATTAGTCTAAGAAGTTAAAGGTCTTGTGATGTCTGGGAAAAGGTTAACATCCTCCTTTCTATTAGTATCCTTTTATTAGGTCACAGTCCTTTGATTCCTCAGTTGTTCAAAGATCCCAAAGCATTGGTCCTCAGGTGTCTATCTGAAGTCTCCCAGATACTTGGTGAACTTCCATTTTACAACTCGTATGCACAGGTACACACATACACACACGTATAAAAAGACTGAGAACGGTGCTGACTTACTGATTGTGTTTTGTTCGAGGGAACTTAATCCTGGGTAAACCTTTTATAGGACTGGGAGGGGTGTCTTTGTGTGTGTGTGTGTGTGTATGTGTGTACCTGGGTGTGTGAGTTGTTAGTTCTCTCAAATTCTTAGTGACAAAGTCCCACACAGACCGACACACCAAGGATGAGGTCATAGTGGAGAATAAGAAAAGGGAGAAGGACTATAGTTAGACGAAATGCAGAACAGAGGTAGATGAGATATGGATGACGGGATCTCGTCCAGGAGAAGTGGAAAGTGGACCTTTGACAATTCAAAGGATAGATCTGGGAAAGAAGAGAGGGAGGAAGGACGGAAGAAAAGAACCGAGAAAGGAAATGGTTTGGAGAGAGGGAGTAGGTCAAGTGAGGACAGTGTCGTTTTTCTAGGAGAACATTCGAGGTTTAAACTAGTTTCCGTGAGAGGTCGAATTTGACCCACACCGCCCGACACAAGAGTTTCATGGATGTCTTATTTTTAGTACGTAAGACAATACCCTAAATGGTAGAGAGTATGTGAAGTAATCTACCAAGGTTACTAGGAGGATTACAAAAGGAGATACTGAGGTGTAGGACCGGGTTCGAAGACGCAGAGAAACGGAGACACAGGAGATGAGGGAGATACACCTAGAAAGGAAATGGAGTACATACGTATGAGATAGGTTTGCGTCTTACGTACAGACGGTACTACGAAAGGTATTAGGGCGAGTAAGAGAGATGTTATATTAAAACAGGTAGCAACAGAAAGATGAACGTAGTACTAAATACATACACAAAAGTGAAGGGAACTCCTATCCTGTGTGTATGTTAAATAGAGACCTAGGAGGTATCCGAGACCATATTATGAAAACCTGTCTTAAAAAACGAGATATTTACGAATAAATTATAATAAGAGACGTAGTCGATGTTGTTGTTTTGTGGTGTCCGACCGATAGAAGTTGTTGTCTTTAGACATGAGAGGGTAAAGACCCCTGATCTTTTGGTTCTAGTTCTAAAGCCTTTTAACTCAAAGATCACTCTGGAGAGAAGAACCGAACATCTGTCAGTAAAAGAACGACACAGAAGAGATACGAGTCTCTCTGTCTCGATACCATAGAAAAAGAAGAGAATTTCCCCGTGGGCGGGACAATCTAATCCCTGGGTGGGAATACTGGAGTAAATTGGAATTAACAGAGGAATTATCGGGATAGAGGTTTATATTAGTGTACCGCCCAATCCCGAAGTGGTATGTGTAAAATCTCTCTGTGTTAAGTCGGGTATTGCGGGAGACATAGATAGACTTCATGTCTACCTGCACCCCAAAGGGACCACCAGATCACCAAATCTTAAACGGAACGTCACGTCCCCTGTCCAAGCTAAGGAACCAGGTCCTTCTAGGGTGTACGGTGCTCGTTGATTCGGGTACTCGGTGTCGATGATTCGGTCACGAGATCTCGGGCACGAGGCGTCGTTCGTTCAACGGGGGTGAACGGTGTCGGTCTGGTTCGGACGTGTGTCGTTACCTCCGGGTCGTGTCGGTTTTTAGTTTACTTATTGACTTAGAACTTTTTTATTCATATTCACCTGTTAGAGGTCACACAGACTATTCCTAGGACACAGTACCGACCAAAGAGTTAGTTGTTTACTCAGTCAGTACAAATTACATGAATTGTCCCCTTTTTTTTTTTGGACTGTAAAATTACATAACAAAACGTCTGAGATCAGTAAACGTGTACTGAGAGTATTGAAAACAGTATAAAAATATCGTTTACATCGTGACAAAGTCTCTTCCGTTACCGTTGGGTGAGGTCATGACAACGGACCTTTTAGGGTACCCGCCTCCTCGGACCATCCGACGTCAGGTACGCCGACCTGTGTCAGCCTGTGCTGACTTCACTGAATCGTCGTCGTCGTCGTCGTCGTGACAAATGCATTTTAGTGGGAAGTTAACTAAGTACAAAGGTGAATTTATAAAACTTTTTAGTGGACACTTTAGTAGATAGATTAACACGAAAATATTATATGTAATTCTACCCTCCTCTTCCCATACTGTCTCCTACTCTATCAACCTACCGTAGTGACTGAGCTACCTGTACTCAAACCCATTCGAGACCCTCAACCACTACCTGTCCCTTCGGACCGCACGACGTCAGGTACACCAGCGTTTCTCAGTCTGTGTTGACTCACTGACTTGACTTCTGTCTATATAATGTTAATTTTACTAAACAGGTTTTACGAGTCATGACGTGGGAAGTCTCGGGGTGAGACGATCCTTCCTAAGACACATAAAGGTCGGGATAACTCCAGTCCGAACCGGTACACTGGCCGTCACCGATCCCTGCCCACCACGAGGGCTCGTCTGTTAAATGCCCGTAAGAGACCTGAATGTACGAAGGAAGAAGGACGGAGTTCTGAGTCTATTCTAAACCCGAAATGTCAGGTCCAAACTACGTGCTATGACCTACGAACCCCGATCACGTGACCCTGCTGGGTCTCCCTACCATACCCCTCCCTCCTCCCTCCTCCCAAGTCCTACCCCTTGTGTACATATGGACACCACCTAAGTAAAACTATAAACCGTTTTGATTATGTTAATACATTTCAAATTTTTATTTTATTTTAAATTTTTTTTTATTTGTTTATTTTATTCCAACTTTTGTCTGAGAGTTCTCAGAAGAGGTTGTGGTATCAAGTTTTCGTAGTTAAGAAGCCACGAGTCGGAAGAAGTGTCAGGTTGAGAGAGGAGGTATGTACTGGTGTCCTTCTTGGTATCGGAACTGATCTGCCTGGAAACAACCGTTTCATTACAGAGACGAAAACTTATACGATAGATCCAACCAGTATTGAAAGGAAGGTTCCTCATTCACAGAAAATTAAAGTACCGACGTCAGTGGTAGACGTCACTAAAACCTTGGGTCTTTTTATTTCAGACTGTGATAAAGGTGACAAAGGGGTAGATAAAGGGTACTTCACTACCCTGGCCTACGGTACTAGAAGTAAAAGACTTACAACTCGAAATTCGGTTGAAAAAGTGAGAGGTGAAAGTGAAAGTAGTTCTCGAAAACTCAAGGAGAAGTGAAAGACGGTATTCCCACCACAGTAGACGTATAGACTCCAATAACTATAAAGAGGGTCGTTAGAACTAAGGTCGAACACGAAGAAGGTCGGGTCACAAAGAGTACTACATGAGACGTATATTCAATTTATTCGTCCCACCGTTATATGTCGGAACTACATGAGGAAAAGGATAAACCTTGGTTAGACAACAAGGTACAGGTCAAGATTGACAACGAAGGACTGGACGTATGTCTAAAGAGTTCTCCGTCCAGTCCACCAGACCATAAGGGTAGAGAAAGTCTTAAAAGGTGTCAAATAACACTAGGTGTGTCAGTTTCCGATAGAGTTATTTTTATGAGTGACCTATACGATTTGTCCTCCAAACTGTATCGACTCACTCATCATTTAATCACCCTACCTTTTATCTCAAGTAATTTAATGGGTCCCACGGTGTCTCTCGACTCTATACGTTCTGTCCAACGTATCCCGCACTCCATCATGTCTTAAGATCTTTCTATTTTCTGTTTTTACCCTACTTCTCATAAACTTCCCCCTTTTTTGGGGTCTTAAAAGGTATTTGTAAACAACCTTCTCATGTTCGGAGTCTAGGTCCTTTGGGATTTTCAAGGTTTTTCTTATTTTCTTTTGAGTATGGATCCGTATAAGATCATTTTGACATCTGACAGATTTCGGTTTTCTTCTAGATTTTCCGTCGGTCTTTTATTTTCAGTGAAGGTTTCACCACTGTTAATCTGTCGACCACTCGAAAAGTTGTCATCATTATTTTCTGTTTTCTGTCCTTATTTAATACGTTATACGACTTTATTTTTTCACGACAATCACATCTGAAAGTTTCTTTCGTTTTTATAGAAAGTTATTACTTCTGTTTTATGAGAAAAATCTGTTTGTTTTTAACTCTCAAAATGGTGGTTGTCTAGAAACGGGTTCTTTTAAGATTTTCTAAGTAAAGTTCCTTTTTAAAGTCTATAATCATTTATGACCCATTCAGATTTATATTAAACTGACCTATTCGTTGATTTAATTACACATTTAATACCCTAATTTATTTTCCATATTGATTTTATTAATTACACCCTCATAAATTTAATATCTCTTTCACTTTTCCCAGTGTCACAAACCTCCAGAATGTTACGAACCCTCCTTTCCATTTCTATAACTAATTACACAATTTTATACATGTCGTCAGTGACTTTCTTCTGACGGTTTACAGGGGATATAGGTAACAGGAAAAGAATATATTATTACTTTGAAATGAAAAATAGACTGGTGTACTGGTAAAAAGTCGGAAACTCCGATGTCACTAACTCCACGTTGTCTAACATAAAATAAAGGTTTATACCCCACGGGGAGGAGGACCCTCCTAATACATAAAGGAGTGGGAGGACTGTAGTCCAAACTAGAGGAAACCCTCCCAAAATAAATTTATGACCACTATAGTCAGAACCGGTCCACTAAACAAATCGGTTATTTGACAGTCACCTTTACTTTATACAGTGGAAGACTCGTCTTCAAAAGTTTCGGTAGTACTTCAAGATGGTAGAGAAAAAGAAGACGAGATAGGAATCGTTACGAAGTCTTTCCCTGACCCCGGTCCTTGCTTCTCGTTTTCGACTACACATGTACACTGTACTTACTCTTTATTTGGGTGTAATTTCGGTGAACCTAAAACCTTAACGACCAATGATATCGCATTAAATCGGAATCCACTCACTGTGTCTTCAATTACGGGTCTTTATTTGGTGACGATAGTGTTGTTTATTTGCTTATGTTGTTGGAGTTTAATCGTCATATATCATAACCGAAAGTCTTACACTTCATCCACGGATCCTTTACAATCACCTCCGATTGTATATATCTTTCTACTATTAGGTATAATGTCTCACCGGTTTATAACTGGTTTTGAACGGATACGATTGAACTTTCTGTTTGATACCTACCTCCAAGTATTGTAACATGTCCTCCACCACTAGTTTTGGTAGGGGTTATTTCTTTACGTCTTTCCGTTTATCAACAGTCTCCTCCGGAATGTTTATCGACTCTTTTCTTCTCTTCTCTTTACTTTCCGTTTCCTCTTTTCCTTTCTATACAGGTAAACTTACGTCTCAAGGTCTCTTGTCCCCCTCTCTATTCTTTCGAAAAAATTCCTTGTTACGTTTCTGTGTCCTTTTGTTTTCTTACCCTTTCTGATCTCTAGACAAGTTGTTTTAATCTTCGTGGTTCCCTTATAAAGTACGTTTCTATCCGTGTTATTTCCTGTCTTTACCATACCTGGATTGTCTTCGCTTTTTAATTCTTCTCCACCGTTCTTATGTACCTTTTTGATATGTTTTTTCTAGAATTACTAGACCTATTGGTACTACCACACTAATGAGTGGATCTCGGTCTGTAGGACATCACGTTTCAGTTCATCCCGAAACCTTCGTAGTCTACTTGTTTCGATCACCTCCACTACTTTAAGGTCGAGTCGATAAAGTTTGAATTTTCTACTACAACACTTTCACGACGTGAGTTGTAAGGTCGTTTAAACCTTTTGAGTCGTCACCGGTGTCCTGACCTTTTCCAGTCGAAGGTAAGGTTAGGGTTTCTTCCCGTTATAGTTTCTTACGAGTTTAATGGTGTGTTAACGTAAGTAAGGTATAAGGTTGTTCCAGTACGAGTTTTAGGAAGTTCGATCCGAAGTTGTCATGTCCTTGGTTCTTGTAGGTCTACATGTTCGACTTAAATCTTTTCCGTCTCCCTGGTCTCTAGTTTAACGGTTGTAGTCAACCTAGTATCTTTGTCGATGTTTTAAGGTCTTTTTGTAGATGGAGACGAAGTAACTGATACGATTTCAGAAACTGACACACCTAGTGTTGTTTAACACCTATTAAGAATTTCTCTACCCTTATGGTCTGGTGGAATAGACAGAGAGCACTTTAGACATACGTCCAGTTCTTCATTCATTCTTGGGCTGTACCTTGTTACCTGACCAAGTTTAACCCATTCCACATGGAGTTTCAACATATAACAGTGGAACGAATAAATTGAATGTACGTCTCATATAGTACTCTTTGTGACCCGACCTACTTCGTGTTCGACCTTAGTTCTAACGACCCTCTTTATAGTTATTGGAGTCTATACGTCTACTGTGGTGGGAATACCGTCTTTCGCTTCTCATCGATTTGTCGGAGAACTACTTTGACTCTCCTCTCACTTTTTCGACTGAATTTTGAGTTGTAAGTTTTTTGTTTCTAGTACCGTAGACCAGGGTAGTGAAGTACCGTCTATCTACCCCGTTGTCACCTTTGTCACTGTCTGAAATAAAAGAACCCGAGGTTTTAGTGATGTTTACCACTGACATGGGTACTTTAATTTTCTACAGCCAAGGAACCTTCTTGTCGTCACTGTTTGGATCTGTCACATAATTTTTCGTCTCTGTAACGAAACGGATGTTTCCAGGTAGATCAGTTTCGACACCAAAAAGATCATCAGTACATGTGTATACTTTCGACCGTTATCTTTTCCGACCCACGGTTTCTTAACTACGGAAGTTTGACGTCACGACCTCTTCTGAGAACTCTCAGGGAACCTGACGTTCCTCTAGGTTGGTCAGGTAGGATTTACTTTAGTCAGGACTTATAAGTAACCTTCCTGACTACGACTACGACTTTGAGGTTATGAAACCGATGGGCTACACTTCTTGACTGAGTAAACTTTTCTGGGACTACGACCCTTTCTAACTCCCGTCCTCCTCTTCCCCTGTTGTCTCCTACTCTGCCAACCTACCGTAGTGGTTGAGTGACCTGTACTCAAACTCGTTTGAGACCCTTTACCACTTCCTGTCCCTCCGGACCTCACGATGTGAGGTACCCCAGTATTTCTCAGTCTGTACTGACTTGTTGTCGTTGTCGTTACTTGAATACTATATTCTACTTCTTACACCCTTTATGTCTTACCCTAAATTTTCAACGTGTAATGGTGTAACATTGTCGGACTCTACTGATTACCTTACTAGGTATACTGGTTTATTTAGTCACAGTGTTATTTCATTCCTCTACGCTGGGATGTGACTTTTACGTGTCTAGAAGTCTAATCTCCAAAAATTTTGAAGTCGAGATACGATGGTTGAGACGATAAATCAGCGATTTAACACAGACTGAGAAACTCTAGGGTACCTGACATTGGGTGGTCTAAGAAGACAGGTATCTTAAAAGGTCCGTTCTTATGACCTCACCAAACGGTAAAGGAAGAGGACTCCTAGAAGGGTTGGGTCCCTACCTTGGGTCCAGAGGACGAACAGCCCACATAAGAAATGACGACTCGGTGGCCTTTCTGGTCTCTGTATAGATTTCGTACGATGGTCTCTGTATAAATTTTGTATTTCTGTTACCTCTCTGACTTTTACATTTCCTTCTTTTTCTCGTCTGGGAATTCTCGTTTCGTTTCACCTGTGTTTATAGGTTGAGGTGTAAGACATAACGTATCTGTGTCGATCTGGTAAGAGTTTGACCTGTTTCAAGTGAATTCTTGTTTTATCACCTTAATGTCAAGTTTTTATCGGAGTCTCCAAAAATACTACCCAATTTAACACGGAGAGGTTTTAAATACAAGTTCATGGAACTCTACTCTACTCTGACATAAACCTCTGTCCTAGAAATTTCTTTGTTAATTCAATTTTATCCCTCCCTGGGTTAGGTGTGACTCATCCCAGGAATGTTCTTCTTCTTTAAACCTGTGTTTTTCTCCACGGTCCCTACACACCCGTACCTCCTTCCTGACATGGTCCTGTGTTCCTCTTTGTCCACATAGAGGTTTGGTTCCTCTCTCGAAAGTTTCTCTTGACTGTGACGTCTGTGGATTAGAACTTGAAGATCGGAGGTCTTGAAACTCTTTTGGTGAAAGACAATAATCTCGGTGGAACAGACACTGAAACAAACACCATAGGTCAAACACTATGAAACACTGTCGTAGGGATCCTATGAATTCTTTCGGAATTTATTATCATCATTAACGTTATTACAGTATGGGATCTAGAACAGTCCGGTAAAGGAAAACCTCTTAAGGTTTCTAGTTTTTTCGCCGGTACACGTTGTTCTTCTACAGAAGACCGTTGAGGGAGGAATGTTTCTCCGAAAATTATTACCCGGAACCGTGTCTCCATTGGTCGTAACACGGGACCCCACCCAGAGTGGTAACAGGAGGAGACACCCGTCGGCTTCTCTCGGTTTCTACGTTACGGTAGGTTCCCTCACGGTAGACCCTCCTACAAAGATTTCTTTTGTCCTCCGAGACCAAGGACCTAAACGGTGAGACTAGGTCAAATTAGCGATTGTAAATATTCTTTTCTTTTCAGGAGAAAGAAAGTATAGTGTAACCCGATCTCGGTTTACTCTAAGAAGTACGACTACCACTCCCCATTATCGGTATAGCATTAGTAGTAAAATCTCTTGTAAAGAGAGGATGGTCGAGAACGACTTGTATAAATCTAAGACTCTATTGTAATCCCCCATTCTTGTAAACAGGAAATTTCTGAAGTTAAACTCCCGAAGTTGACGAGTGACCGAAACAGTAAACAATAAGTATACACAAGTAGTTTAACAAGTTTACAAAAATAAAGGAGGATAGTTACCAAAGTAAATCTTTTGTGAAGCATAGTAGAGGTTCGATTAATAAATTATTTTTTCCAAAGAAAGTAAAAAATAAAAGAGTAGAGAGAAGAAAACTGTAACTCCAGTACAAAGAGTAGACTTTGAGGTTACACGCGATTGAAATGTAAAAATATTTAAGTATGTAACGCCCGTGAAACAAAACCAGGTCACAAAAGGGGGGTCCTCCCCTTTCAACATAAATATCCGCAACTATTTACGCTCCGAAACAACACGACTAGAAAAGAAAGAAGAGTGGGGGAGCTCCAACACCGATCTTTAGACGCGTTAAGAACGAAATTTTTTTTCATTTCTTACTTTCTGTTACACTATGTCAACCAGAGACAACTAATGAACCATCAGACCACTGACATCTTTACGACTAGTTTCCGAGACCTGTCACTTTCGGTTCGAACACCCCCTTCTCCGACTCCCCGTCGTCCTAAATCCTTTCAATGTCTCGAAACGGTCATATTAGATTATTGAAAAGTATGGAAGAAGAAGAAGAAAAAAAAAAAAAAAATCTAAAAAAACTACACCTGGTCAAAATTTCAGAAATAACTTAAACAGTGTTATAACGAAGACAAAATACAAAACCACAAGACCGGTGTTCCGTACACCCTAGAATCGAGGGTCTGGTCCCTATTTTGGACACGGGGGACGTAACCTTTACGTCTCAGAATTGGTGAGCTGGTGGTTCCTTCCCGGGAAGAAAGAAAGAAAGGAGAGACGAGAAACCAGAAAGATGACGAGAGATAAAAAGGTATAAAACAAAAAAGGAAAGAAAGAAGAAAGGAAGTATGTACCTTCCTTTGATGTTCTAACTTGGTGTCCGACCTTTACCGGTTTATAGTCGTTAAAGTGTGTGAGTGGGATTATGACCTCTTCCGTTAGGGTACCTGCCTCCTCGGACCACCCGACGTCAGGTACCCCAGCGATTTTCAACCTCTGCTAACTTGCTGAAGTGAAAGAGAAAAGTAAAAGTACGTGACCTCTTCCTTTACCGTCGGGTGAGGTCACAAGAACGGACCTCTTAGGGTCCCTGCCCCTTCGGACCACCCGACGGCAGGGACCCCAGTGTGTCTCGACCTGTGTTGACTTCGCTGAATCGTCGTCGTCGTCGTCGTTGGATTATGTGGTTTTATAAGTTCTAAATTTTGAAGACATGTGTTTCTTTTCTCTTATTGTCATGTTATAATAAAAGGTTTTTATCTCTAAGAAGGAATAAGTTCTTCCGTTTGACCGAATCCTGACCGGCACCCAAATTGGTCCGGACTTACCTTAGGATCAGGGTGTTGAACAAGAAACGTTCTGAAACTAGTTCACTGAAACGGAGAGAGTCAGAGTCAACGGAATAGACATTTACCCTTTGGACCATGGATAAAATGTCCTAAAAAGACTTTTGACTTTCATTTGTATTTTTCCGTACTGTTAGAATTTTAAAATAAATTCTAAAATAAAAAAAATTAAAATAAAATAAAAATTTGAAATGTATTAACATAATCAAAACGGTTTAATTTTTTTTTTTTTATTTCACTCTAAAACTCCGACTTTTTTTTTTTCCGTACTGTGCAATGTCTCACTCACCAGACTGTGTATGTGTACAGATTCAAAAAATACTATGAAACCACTACTCTTTTTACGTTTAAATAAGTTTTCGTAATGACTTATGAACACCGAAGTTCCGTCTTCAATGTTCGACTAAGTCTTTCTTAACTAGTGTAACCTTTCTTTACATAATCAAGTCGAGTCAAGTCAAGTCAACGAGTCAGTACAGACTGAGAAACACTGAGGTACCTGACGTCGTACGGTTCGGAGGGACAGATAGTGGTTGAGGACGTCAAATGAGTTTGAGTACAGGTAACACAGTCACTACGGTAGATTGGCAGAGTAGGAGACGGTAGGGGAAGAGGAGGACGGAAGTTAGAAAGGGTCGTAGTCCCAGAAAAGTTTACTCAGTTGAGAAGGGTAGTCCACCGGTTTCATAACTTCAAAGTCGAAGTTGTAGTCAGGAAGATTACTTATGGGTCCTGACTAAAGGAAATCCTACCTGACCAACCTAAAGGAACGTCAGGTTCCCTGAGAGTTCTCATAAGAGGTTGTGGTGTCAAGTTTTCGTAGTTAAGAAGCCACGAGTCGGAAGAAGTGTCAGGTTGAGAGTGTAGGTATGTACTGGTGACCTTTTTGGTATCGGAACTGATCTGCCTGGAGACAACCGTTTCATTACAGAGACGAAAAATTATACGACAGATCCAACCAATATTGAAAGGAAGGTTCCTCAGTCGTAGAAAATTAAAGTACCGACGTCAGTGGTAGACGTCACTAAAACCTCGGGGGTTTTTACTTCAGTCGGTGACAAAGGTGACAAAGGGGTAGAGAAACAGCACTTTACTACCCTGGTCTACGGTACTAGAAGTAAAAGACTTACAACTCGAAATTCGGTTGAAAAAGTGAGAGGAGAAAGTGAAAGTAGTTCTCCGACAAATCAAGAAGAATCGAAAGACGGTATTCCCACCACAGTAGACGTATAGACTCCAATGACTATAAAGAGGGCCGTTAGAACTAAGGTCGAACACGAAGAAGGTCGGGTCGTAAAGAGTACTACATGAGACGTATATTTAATTTATTCGTCTCACTGTTATATGTCGGATTCTGGTACTTGTTTATAAATTGGTTTTGTCAAACGGAGATTCGTAGTTATATACCCCCTGGTTCATGGTCGTACACTAACTAACTTGTTCCTACCCAAAGGGGTTCTGAATTAAGGAAAACACTATATAGTGTATGTATCCCGACACCCGTTAATACACTTCATTCACACACACACACTTCTTGTATCACAGTCCTCAGTTTTCAGTCCTATATGACTTTCCAAAAAGGTGTCAAAGTCCTTCTGGAACCTTTAGAGTAAAAGGTTGGCCTACTCCGAGGGGGAGTGAAGTCAACACGTCACATCTTCGAGAAACCCCTTATATAAGGCCCCGTGACCCATCCCGAAAGACAAATTTATGACTGAATTAAGACCCTGTCACCGGTGGTCCATGAGACTAGTAGTGTGACGACTGTAGAACACCCCGATGTCGTTCTTAGAGTGTCAGGACTCCCGTACTGCCCTTCGGAACACCGAGGTAAAGTTTATGGGTTACCGACCCTACTTGTCGGTACTCCCCACATCCAACTCATAAACAGACTAACGTCACTAATACTATCAAGGAAATGTTGAAACCAAAGTTGACGTACGATAATACCCGGAAGGGTCCACCGAGTCACCCATTTCTTAGGTGAACGTTGTGTTTTCTCTGTCCTCTGCACCCAAGTTAGAACCCAGACCTTCTAGGGAACCTCTTCCTTTATCATTGGGTGAAGTCATAAAAACGGACCTTTTAGAGTACCCGTCTCCTCTGACCACCCGATGTCAGGTACCCTAACGTCTCTCGGTCAGTACTGACATCTCTGACTTGTGTTCGTGTACGATTATATTTCGAACGACCGGTTCATTATACGGAAATTTATGTAAATTATTAAAAACTTAGTGGAATTAAAAAAATTATTCCTCCATAAGTGTGAGAGGACATCCACACACTTCCTAAAACTTTAAACTTTTTCTTTAAGTATGGGAGTTCCTTCAGCCCTTGGGGGCGGGATCCGAGACACTGATTAGAGAAGGACACAGAACGAGTGGGTCACAGACTTGACTGGACAGTAAGTCCAGATTACAAACTAGGACCCCTTTGAAATACTTTATATAAGGTAGGACTGACCCCCTATCAAGAGATATCGTTACCCGGTACTCAGGGGTTGGAGGGAAACTAAAGGGTCAGGTCCAGTGGGAGATTTCCTAAGTGGTGGTTGGTGGACCAGGGTAAAGGGGATAAAACTATACCCTTGAACAAAACCCCCACAGAAAACAAAAAAAAAAAAAAAAAGTTTTGGTTTTAAATTCGTTTTGGTTTTAAATTAATAAATATTGTAGGTTTAAAGAGAGATACCAACAGACCCACCGAGTCTGTCATTTTAAGTGGACCGTTACGTCCACTTCTGGACCCAACCTAGGGACCCAACCCTTCTAAGGGGACCTCTTCCCTTACCGTTGGGTGAGTTCATAAGAACGGATCTCTTAGGGTACCTGTCTTCTCAGACCGCCCGATATCAGGTACCCCAGTGTTTCTCATCCTGTACTGACTCGTTGAAAGAAAGAGAATACTATCCCTGGAAAAAAAAAATTCTCTTCTTTTACTAATCGAAAATTTTAATACTGGGATAGTCCTTTGTTACAGTGTAAGGTCAGAGTGTTGGTCGTTTTCGACTCCTCCTTTTTACTGATTGGGACCCCAAGAGGTCGGGGAAGGAGGATACCGATCGGGCCGGGTCATGCCTCTATTGAGACCCAATATGTCGTACAAAGTGACCGAAGTTCCACTCGGAGTTTATGGAAGGTCGTTTGTGAGGGACTGTGTAGGGACGGAAATGGGGTAGTGTGTGGGACGAGAGCTCCGTAGGCCTACGGTTGTAAGACCTCTACGGAGAAGAGTCGAGGTCGACCTCTTCCTGTATTTGTGTGTACCGGAAGTGTCGGGTACGGTCCTAGCTTTTTACAAACCGGTGGTCGTGAGAGAATAAACACCAATAAAGAACGAAGATTAAAACGTCGGGCGTGGTTTAGGAGGAGGTTCTCCTATGACGGAGCGTTCGACTGTCGAGAGCCCCAACCCACGCCCCTTGCAGATTCGAGTCGTGTGGTGGACGTGAGTAAGGCTCTGAGTTAGGTCCAGCAGATTACTTTTCACGGGATTCGTCCCAAAGAGTCTCGTCAGGGACCTTGTGTCGTCCTTTCGGTCAGCCGGGCGGGGTCGTGGAGCAACCGACGCAAAGGACGCGGGAGGGATCGAAAGAAGGAGAAAGGAGAGACGGATGTACGAAGAAACAGGAGAAGGACCACGGCGACGGTGGCACTGGCAGGAAAACAACACCCCCGGGTAACACACCCGGTTCAAAACGGGGCCCCCTCCCGGAGTTCGACCGAGGCACCTAAGTTTCACGGCCCCGACGGCTTCCTTCTAACAGACTGGTGTTCGGTGGACCGTAGGTAGTTTCTGTTTGTTTGTGCGACACGAATAGTGGTTCGACGGGCCACATCGGTTTGACATTTAATCTAGGTATTGCCGGAGGAGTCGCCGTAGTGTACCGGGTCCGTGTCTGGGACCACCGGGAGCCAGAATTGACGTTTATACCTATGAACTCACAGTGGTGGAACCGAAATCAACCTCACACTTGAAATAAAGTTTTATAGGAAATTTCAACTTTATATACATGTGTGTGTATGTTTCTGACCATCGTGTTCCGGTTCTATATTTGTCACCAACGGAAACGGACGACTGATACAGACCCTGAAGAAAAGAAACATACCAAAATATAAAAGGCTTCAAAGAGGTTACTCCTGAATTAGTAAAAATATTACAACTTTCGTACCTGTCTATGAAAATTAAATTTTACAAACTTTTAGTTTTGTAGGATTGAAGACACACCTACTCCTCCACCTTTCGTTCCACCCGAATCAAATTTTCCTCCCGTTTAAGATTTTGTCTGAATGTCTCTATCTTTTGTTTGAGCACCACTGGTTTCACCCTCCCTCCCCCTTTTTGTCTTCATACCCTAATTGTCTATGACCGAAGACATATATTTTATCCATTCGTTGTTCCTATATGACACATCGTGTCCCTTAATATCAGTAATAAAACGTTATTGGACATTACCTCATATTAGACGTTTTTATGACTTAACGATATGACATGTGGACTTTGATTATATTATAACATTTAATTGATATGAAGTCGAAATTTTCTTTTTCCGTTTAAGACTAATATAGTCTCGGTTCGTGGACCCACTCAGTCTTGGGTCAATGTCAAGGTCGTTTGAAGGGGTCGCCTCGGTAGAAAGTGGAGTCCAGACCCAGGACAGTGACGACTACGTGAGTCCCAAGGACGTCTCTGTCACGACTAGAAGAACATCCTAAAGTTTGGTTCTCCCTATAACCCCTTCACGAAAGAGGATGAGTGGGGTCGGTGTGGAGACGGTTGAAACGGACTCCCGTGTTGTTAGGACCTTGGGGTCTCATTTCCGATTCTCCGAACAGTCAATAAAAACCTATATGGGAATCCACGAAGGATGAAAAGGAGTCGCCAGAGTGTCTCGACCACCATTCCACCAAAGAGTGGACCATGTCACGGAGTGAGTTCAAATACGTTGTCTCGTGTCTAGATCCAGTTTAGACATAGGTACACTTATTTTGGTGGTCTAGGGGAGGGTAGGTAGTGAGGGTCCTCAGAACAGGTGTGTCACTGTTCTCAACTGAGTTTTCAGACCAACAAACCCCTCAACATATCTATGTTAAGAGTAGTCTTGTAGTAAGTGAAGATGTCCTTTCATGTGGTCGGTCTGACTAGTATATAGTGTTCATATAGACACTATTATGCTAAACTTAGTAAGTAAAAATTAGACTAACTGAACCGTGAACTGAACTCTGACTCCTACCGTTTCGAGAGGGTCCTGTGGGGTAGAGAGTTACATACGTTTCTCTGTGCCCTAGTGGTAAGATTTGTGTACAAGCTAGCCTCTCAATTAAAAGAAAAAAGTAAAATACTTAATAAAACCTCTTAAATGAGATAGCTTAAAGTCTTTCAATTAAAACTCGAGATTCTTTCGTCTAGGACGAAAGAACAGACGACGAAAGGTTTTGTCAAGACGGTTTTAAGAAGTACGTCTATGTGACGGCTTTCTATTGTCGTTGTCTTCAGTACAGTACTTCGGCTCCTAGTGACCCCCTTTACGCTTAGGTGTCCGGAAGTCTAGACTCCGTCGTAAGAGTTTACGACTTCAGTAGAGGATAGGTGGGCTCCGGGAGTCTAGACGTGTAGCTACATACTTTAACCTCCGATTATACGTCCATAACTAAAGAGCTTCCCACTCACAGTTATAAATGTTAGGGTTCTCCACCGTTGACTACCTCCGTTTTTGGTTTCAGCTCGACCGTTGATGGTTCCAGTGTCACTCGTTATTAGGACGAGAAGTGTTACGCCCAGTTTCGGAAACGGAGGTTCACCACGGGGTAATAAATCTACTTTTCGTTTATGATGTAAACCAGAAGATCTGTGATGGTTAGAGATAGTGGATTGTCGGTCCGTTACACTTTGAGGTCCATTGAATGATCTACAAAAGATGGTGTGTTCGAACCAGTTTAATCAGTCGAGACCCCTGTCCCCAAAAAAAGGTTGATTAACGAGTTTAGTGGATAAGAAGGAAGTCAGGTTTTCGAACAAGGGAGGAGAGGCATTTATACTTTGACAGAGAGACTGATCTAGCGTTTAGAATTTATTCTAAAGGAAAAAAGGGAGAGAGGTGTAGAGGCCGTTTGATGAGCAACACACACACACACACGAGTCAACGATATCAGCACAGACTGAGAATCGCTGGGGTTCCTGACATCAGACGGTCCGAGGAGACAGGTACCCTAAGAGGTCCGTTCTTATGACCTCCTGCCACGGTACGGGAGGAAGTCCCTTAAAAGGGCTGGGTCTCTAACTTGGGTGCAAAGGACGTGACGTCCGTCTAAGAAATGGGTGACTCGTTGGACCCTTTGGGTTTAATGAGAATTTTCCGTTGACGTTCAAATATCCAGAAAAGGGGAACCAGTCACCCGATCGACTCCATTTGTTGGTACGTAATGAGAGGACCCTTCAGTTTCAAACTGATGAGACGACCTATCACTTTAGTAGTTTCGACGAGATCATTATAGATAACGTTCCTACCTGTTTTAACCTCGAAGTAAAAACGTCAGTCCCAGAAAGTCTTTAGTCCGCTTTGGACCTAGTAAAGATATAAATTTTACCCCCTTTTAGGTTTAAGAATCAAACTTCGAGGGACACATGTGTTCCGGCCCTGGTTTCAAGGGGGACTGAACCGGGAGGAGGACTACTGTAGGAGAAACCCAAACCGACCCTATTGAGTCCAGTAAAGTCGGGACTTATGGGGTGTACGGAGTCACCATGTTCTTACATTGAGAAAGGGGAATGTCCTTTCCTATCGTCTAGACTACGGTTGGTCTTCTACGTACTTACAGTCCCCTCTGTTACCATTTCAACGCTCCATCTGACAAATATAAACCCCCCCGACGCAAGGAAGGAGAGAGGACAAAGTTTTGAAGGGGGGTAAGAACCGATAAAAGGGTGAAATATAAGGGTGAAGAAAGGTAAATAACACAATGATTAATAACTCACGTTTGTAAATTGTAATGTTAAATCGTAGTTTTATTCTAACACATGTGTCTTTACTTTGTCTAGTTGTCCTAGTTTTTGTACAGTCGCAGGTTTGTACGTCCTACACACTGGCACCGAACTTCTTGTAGGACCTCTACTAACGCCTCGGAAAAAAATTCTTTACGACATTGTAGTTGGGAGAACTACCGTATCTTCTATTGAAACACACCTTTTAGTCGGAGATTACTGAGACTCATCTTTTCATAATATCTTTTCAGTATGAGACATGCACTTCTTCAAAATCCTTATGGAATGGAATGGAATAAAGTGAATACTGAAGGGAAAACGTATACGTGTTCTCAAATAAACTACTTTCAAACATAGATTTACTCCTAAGAAAATTATACGAATTTTATTTTTAAGTTTCGGAACTAGTACTAAATTAAACGACAAAAGAATCGTCATACATTTTAGTACCACGAACATAATCAAACGGTTTCACTTTTACTTTCAACGAGACAGTACAGGCTGAGAAACGTTGGACTACCTGACATCAGACGGTCCGAGGAGACAGGTACCTTAAGAGGTCCGGTCTTCTGTCCTCACCCAGCGGTAGGGGAAGAGGTCCCCTAGAAGGGTTGGGTCTCTAACTTGGGTGCAAAGGGTGTAACGTCCTCCTAAGAAATGGTGGACATGGTGGTCTCTTCGAGACGGTCCCGGTGGCAATTGTTTCATGGTGTTTGACTCGTCAAATGTATTGTCGTTAAACAAAAGAGTATCAAGACCTTTGACAGTTTCTAGTTCTACAACGACCCCAACTAAAGAAGGCTCCGGAGAGGCGAACCGAACATCTAGTGGTAGATGAGGGATACGATACCAAAAGAGAGACAGGACAGACACAGGTCTAGGGGAGAAACATATTCCTGTGAGTGACATAACCTAATCTCAAGTACGATTACTGGAGAAAAATTGAATTACTGGAGGAATTTCTGGACTAAAGGTTTATGTCAAATAAAAGTCCATGACCCCCAATTCTGAAGTTATTACTTAAAATCCTCTTGTGTTAAGTCAAGTATTGTGATGGAATGTTAACTACCGACGAATCAAGTTACTTACAATCTCGTGTTTGGAGACTCATAACATTACTATAATTTACTCAGGGACCTCGTATCCTTCGTGATACACTCGGAATTGACAAATAACAATGGATGAAGTGTCCCACCAACTCTTTCGCCTTGTTTTATCGAGAACGTTTCGCGAATCGTGGTTAGGATCGCGTATCCCTCGCGAGGTAGTTACAACTGACGATAGAGTGATAATTAAACCTCGATAATAATAAAAATTTTAATAAGAATATGGTCATTTATTTTCAATGACTCTTTTTTAAGTGGTATACGAAGTTTTTATCCTTTAGAAAAAAAAAAATTAGAACCTTGAATTACTACTGTAACTTTTGGGATCACGTGTTAATTCTTTCGTTCTCGACCATCGGTACTGAAGTCCGCATTACGAATGTTCTAATGAAATTACACGTTTTCACAAAACATTAATGGATTAACAGACCGTGGTAGAGTTCAGGATAAAAAATTGGGGAAGTACAGTTCGGTTTCTGTAGAGGTCGCCCACACTGGGTGACTATGTTTTACGTAATTCGAAAATACCGTCTCGGTACTCTGGTGGTTGTCGTAGTTCTCTAATTATTAACCTCATTCTTTCTATTTAAAGAAAATACTTATTAAGTCGGAGAGTAATCTTTAATCTTTGAACTCTCGGGGTTATGAACCCTCTCATTTGTCTTTGGACGGAAATTACCCAACATTAAAATTTATGTTTGTCCTACAACGGTCAACAGTGAATCTGTTCGATATTTGTATGAAGAGTTACTTTTTCTTTGAGGGAGTTTTACTCTAGTGAGTTAACTCAGTCCAAACTCTGTTTATTACTCTACTTATGTAAAGACTAGCTCAAATTGTTGTTAGAAACAGTAGGACTTGTTCCACTAATTGAAGGAATGTCTATTTGAATACTTCAAAAAGTCGGTGTGTGTATTTAAAATATAGATTTGATCCGTAAGGAGGTGGTTCAGTATGAAATTCTAACGAAGAAGATAGGGTTCGGGTCTCGAAAAGTGACTTAGGTGCGAATAGTTTCATAGGAGGTTTGGAGATCTCGAAAGATTATAATAGTTGTTCCCATGAGACGTGATTTTTGTTTTGATTATTTCCACCAGGATCCTTCTCAACACGTAAAATGCAGTGCGGAATCCACACGTTTTGAGGTTGGAACCGGTAGTTTATGTTTCCTTACTGAGTTTACTACCTTTAAAGGTAAGTTCATCCTCCCTTCCTAAAATAGTTCCTTTATGTCATGTTCAAACGTCCAAAGGTAGATGTTTTCTTATATATCTAAACAACGTCTCTGTTCAACACGAGTAGTTCGGGTAAAGTACAAGAAGGACCCGTGTGTCAGTTGGAGGAGACGTCATCCATTCCGGTACACTGTCTCAGGACCGGTTACTTTACTTGCTGTAAAGGTCCGGACCGGGATTTCTGTGAGGGTCTCGGTAGGAGGTGAGAGAGTAGATGGTGCACGGTGGACCAACCACTGAGTTCGGACCTCTGGTGTCGTGAGTCCCATTCAAACTCTCTTTTCGGGACTTGTACCGTCTCGGTGTGAGATCGTTCTCGGACCTAGGAATGGTGGGCATAAGATGACACTGTACTCACTCTTTACGTGTAAGTGAGACAATTCGTGACTCTAAATCGTCGCTAAAGAACGTCGTCGACATCGAAATAAATGGTACTTATGATGTACATGCTTGAAATGACTTTCCTGATAATGTTCCTAGTTTAAACACACAAACGAAAAATTAAATAAGTTGTTCACAAACAGAGTTCAGGTAGTACATTCTCAATGAGATGATCTTCGGTTGAGGACTTCGTGAGACGACTATCTCAAATTCTGGAACCTGAAAGTTTAGTTTTATCCCTAAACTTAAGACTGAAGAAGTGAATAGCCGACACACTGGAACGAGTACAATGAATTAAAGAGACATGAAATCGAAAAAGTGAACGTTCTACCCCCTTACCCTTAATTTTTTAGTTCCATACATTTTACGAATCGAGGTATAGGCCAATATAGAGTTTTTTTCAACTGTAGTAACATTTCAGACCTGTTTCGAGGTGAAAAGGTTTAATTTGTATTGTATTTAATACCACTTAGTAGTTTAAATATTCACGTAAGATGAACGCATTGATACTTTGAGTTTAGGTTAATGTAGAGACTTTCTCTGACTTCTTTTCAATTTCTGTCTAAGGGTCGTGAACGGGACCACTTCTGTTTCTCCGGGTGGGAGACCGTCACATGAACCTTTAGTGTCAAATCAGCTCCTTTTCATTTTAACGACCATTCCAATGAACGTCTAGACCTTCTTCTTCTCTCCTTCTTTTACCGTCAATGTCCTCCCGAAGGAAGGGAGCCCTTGGGGGTCACTATACAAAGGAACCGTACGACCCCGAAAGGGTCATCCCACCCGGGTAATTTATTTATGTATAAATAAAAAGAAATGAAAACATTTTGGGTCATTACGTTTCTGAATACAAATAAATCATAAAAGGATAAACAAAAGTATCGGTTCTGTACAAACGACCCAACCCGTCAAGGAACTCTTCTAGGATAAAGGGACAGGACGGGGTCAGTTCTCAAAAAACCTTCTCTTTTGTTTTACTGTAAAATCTCCATACTAATTTATTCGACCATAAGTCTCTACGGTAATTGAACCTCTTCTTCTTTTTCTTTTTTTTGGATGTTTCATTTTGATTTAGTTTGACTTATGTAACCGTAACTTCCTGGGGTTCGGACCTTTTTAGAACAAATTTTTCAAGTATCATATATTAAAAAACATCCGGGCAACAGGACCAAAGTTAATAGCTATCAATTACTTGTAATGAAAAGACTACACTGTTTCTTTTAGTTCTTTTACCCTCGAGTACGAGCTTGTCCGTCATCCATTGAACGAAATCCCCTCTTCGTCTCTAGGTTTGGTCCCATGTTTAGTGGGTAGAAACGGATAAGTTACGGGTACCCAAAATGGTTTTTCCTCTCAAACCCGTTTTTAAGATCCCGTTTCTAAGATTTTTACTCTTCCGTCGTCGAGGGATTTCTCAATAGGTCCGTTCATCGATTTAGATAAAAGGTAATGTTTAACTTCCCTAGTGTAACAGGGTCTGAAGTTTTTTCCAGTCACACTTGAAATTTTTGGAGGTAAAATAAACGAGTCATCAAACGCATTCTGTCTTCTGTCTCGGTAAACATTCTTTCCTAGTGTTAAAACACTGAGATTGGAATTTCTGACCTCTTTCTATTCTCGAAGCGGAAGAACCGTGAGGGGGCTACACTAGAGTCCACCGGTCTCGCAGGACCCGGAAACAAGGGGACACCGCGTCTCTTCCCGGACCCTTGGTCGACGGGAGTTCCCTAATCTCGGACGTCAAAGACTTTTCAGAAAACTTGTAAGAATTCGTTCCAGCCTCTTCCGTTACCGTGGGGTGAGGTCATGAGAACGGACCTTTTAGGGTACCTGCCTCCTCGGACCATCCGACGTCAGGTACCCCAACGATCCTCAGCCTGTGCTGACTCGCTAAAGTGAAAGTGAGAAGTGAAAGTACGTAACCTCTTCCTTTACCGTTGGGTGAGGTCACAAGAACGGACCTCTTAGGGTCCCTGCCCCCTCGGACCACCCGACGACAGATACCCCAGCGTGTCTCAGCCTGTACTGACTTCGCCGAATCGTCGTCGTCGTTCGTTCCACTTGATCGGTTTAAAAGAAAAATCACCAGAAAGTAAAATTTGTTCTGACAAGAGGGTAGGTCCATGATTGGCCCGGACTGGAACGAATCGAAGGTTCTAGTCTGCTCTAACCCGTACAAGTCCCACTATACCGGCATCTGTTGTTCTGACAAGACTTCTTCCTTTTAGACAGAGGACAACCTCAGTCTTTCAGTCGGAATTGTTACCTCAATTGACTAATGTAAGTCTTTGGGTGAATCGGGTCTGACCCGAGTCCGATTATTTCTTAAAGAAGTCGTCGGGGTCGTGGGGGGTCCTCTTTCCCCTACTGACAAAAGTAGATTAAAAGGGGTGTAGATCCAAGGTACGGACCCGAAGGGACCACCAAGTCTAACATGCCTTAGACGGACGTTACGTCCTCTGGACCCAAACTTGGGACCCAGTCCTTCTAAGGGACCTCTTCCCTTTCGATAGGTTCGGTCATAAGAACGGACCTCTTAAGGTACCTGTCTGCTCGGACCGTCCGATATCAAGTACCCCAGTGCTTCTCAGTCTGTACTGATTGATTGTGAGTTTAAGACACGGATGTAATACTTAGAAACACTGACAGAAACTCTTCAAATCTTGACTTGTTCTCTCCCTTAAGGGACCGGTAGGTCACCAATCCTGAGGCTCGAAGGTGACGTCCCGTCGTCCTTCGTGTCAAATTAGGACGTACAACGAGTCACACCGTTTTTTTTTTTTTTTTTTCAAGAATTTTACGAAATAGAAGTTTGTTTTATTTTGTGTTTTAACTTGTTCTGGAGTTCTTCCAATGTGTCTCTATCCTTTTGGGTTTTGTTTAGGAACAGTTCCCCTTGGATGGTCCGGACCTTCATTGAGGAGTTGTTCTGATGGATCGGTGGTGTAAACTGACGAGTCTCTTGGACTTGAGGTTAAATCCTAACCTTAAGTCCTCACTTTTCGACCTCTCTCCGTCGTGACGATCCCATAACCAGACACACAAGGTACATACCTGAGTTACATTAGAAATGTTGTTGAGATACTCCGTCCTGTCAGTAATAGGTTAAAATATTTAATCCTTTATCCTAGTCCCTCAAACCCAGTAAAGGGGTTCAAGTGTCTCGATCATTCACCGTCTCGACCCTAAGTTTGGGTCGAGACCTAAGTTTGGGTCTCAAGTAATTGAATTGATGATTAATATCATAAAGAAGATATTAGACCTTGGGAATTCTATTCTTCCTTATTGAAGACTACAACCTTTACGTCCGTTTATCCATAAAAACTCGCCGTGTCGGAAGAATCGTGAGAAGTGGAGAGTGAAGTGTCCTGAGGCAACTAAGTATATTGCAGGGTAAGTATACCCTGCAATCCAGGGTTGTAGACCCTAGATTACGGACTACTAGACTCCACTTCTACTACATTATTATTATCTTTATTTCATGTGTTATTTACATTGCGTGAACTTAGTAGGGGTTTTGTAAAGGGAGGGACGGAATCAGGCACCCTTTTAACAGAAGGTACCGTGACCAACGACCACGGTTTTTCCGACCCATGGTGACGATATTCTGGGGGGGTCATCGATAGGGGTCCAGTCATGCCGATGTTCATCAAAGAGGACACGGAGTGTCCTGTGGTAGGGAGTCTGTAGGATAGGACCGTCTAGTTCGTGGTACCCTCCTTCGCCGAGAGTCAGGAAGGTCGGGTCATTCTCATAAGTGTAAAAGGTTCTAGGGACTAATGTTCGGACTTATCTTTTAAACCAAAGACTAAGTATTCGTAGGAACGGAAATACAAAGATGTCTTTCGTGAACACGATTATTATACTACGAATTATTACTCTACAGATAGTTTCCTTCACTTTACAGTCACCCCTTTGTTACTACAACCTGTTTCAGATTTACAGTACGGAAAATCTTTCAGAAGTGGGTTTTCCCAGGACGGGTTTCGTGACCATAAATAATTTCCACGACGTTTCGTCTTTATAAACGAAAAGAAAGAGTAGCCACCAAGATCCCTTGAAAAGGTACAAAATCTTTTCAGGACCCGGACTTTCACGAGTTCGTAGTCCGACCGTCTCGAACCGTCTCATTGTGACGGCGGTTCAACTCCTGTTTAGATAAACAGGGAGACAATGGTAATTTTGGAAGTAGGGATGTAAATCTTGGACTGTGTACGGTTTGACGGGTCAACAAGGAGTGTACAGTCATTTCACACGTCGATTCGTGCCCCAAACTTTATGTAGTAGTGTTGACAGGTTTGTGTTTGGGGTCACATAAGTTCTCAAGGTCTCTCCTATTCCCACACCCTGATTTTACTACATTTAACCGGTTCTGAGTTTTATGGTAAATTTTAGTTCGTGTCTTTTTTTATCACGGACACTTTTTGTGACCTAACTGTTCGTATTTCCGTAGTTCTAAACTCAGGGCACAAAAGACTCGAGATGTCTCTCGGACGGGGGAAAAACGAACCAGATACACCGAGTAAGACTTCCCTGTTTTTCTTTCAAGACAAAATCTTCTACGGACCGGTTTTCACACGGTTGTCTTGTTCTGGGATCGTTGTAACACAGGCGGGTCGAGAGGTGAGGTACTTTTGGTTAAGTTGAGGTCAGTTTAGTCACCCCAAACCTCCAGTATCCTACTTTTTCCCGACTTTCCCCGGAGACCAATGATGTTTTTATTTATTTATATCAGGAAAATTGAAAGTTACATTAAAAGTGTCCCTTGGATTTTGTTTCTTCGTAACACGAGATATTAGATCGGATAGACCATCCCGATACAGTTCAATACGATGTCATTGTTCGTTGAGATTTCATCGTCACCGTAGTGTGTTACTTCTAAATGAAGGGTAGGATAGCGAACAGGTAGTGTTAAGTCGACCCTCCGAGGTGAGTGTTTATCAGAAGTCTCTGGGTCCGACTATGTTATCGGTTGTAGAGGTTTTTCGGTCTCCCCTTTTTTTCGGGACCTCCCAGAGTCTCACCGTCGATGTACTATGCTGGACCTTCATTGTGGCTAAGTTACCGATTTTTGAGTAATCAGTCTTGATGAACGTACCAAGGTGGGTTTATGTTCTTCCGGTCCTGCATGTCAGGATGGTGAACGGTACCTACTGATAGTGACTATGAGAACTAGTGTAGAGATTCGTAGCTTTAAATTTGAGAAACTAAGTTTGGAAGATATGTAGTATTGGAATTATGTCTTCGTCTCGAGTGTCCGGGTTGGACCGATGTCCCAACAAAGTCCGAACTCCGACCCTTCGGTTTAACAGATCTAACAAGATGTATCGGATTCTGAGAATAGAAACCAACCGATAGGGTAAGAATGAGGTCTTCTATAGTCTTAGGGACTGAATCAGTGCCTTATTAACTAAGGGAACGAGTAAAAAAAAAAAAAAAAAATCAGGAGGTCTTACCTCTCTTAAACCTTTGTTTGGTTCATAAGACCTCGGAAAGACCGGGTCCGAGGAAACGTAAGACCCATCCTCTTTTTGTCTGGGGACCTCGACCCGTCCCTTGGATCCCTTATTAACAGACTGTAACCAAGACTAGGTCTTAATGACGACCTCCAGACACTTCAGTCGTCATAAACGGTCGACGGTCCCTTAAGAGGAGAGGGTCCACACACACACACAGATAAAAATCTTACATACGTCTAGAGTACTAGGTATTTTGCATGTAAGTCAATTTTCCCTGGGACTTAAGTAGGATTGTAATGTATAAAAGAGTTAGTTATCGAAGAGTTTCACGTAAGTCACATTAAAGTTCCTCGCCACTCCTCTCTCACCAGACGGTTTAAACCCCCTTACTAAGTTTTCAGAATTTCTCCAAGAACATATTTGGGGACGAGAGGTCTTTCCCATAATACACTCCCAGAAAAAAACCGTAAGAGTCTGGGAAAACCGTTTTAAAGATTCTGTTTCCTTTCGGTATCTGTTTGTAAAGCTATTAACTAAGACTTCGATTTTAAACGAAGTGATAGTGTGACTCCCACCCCACTCCAATATCCCACCCCTCGTAAAATTCTTGCAGTCAGATCTCGAGACACATTTGTTTTGGAGACGAAGGACCGTCCAGCCACATTCACTGTAAACCAGTTTCCCGTAGTACTCTTCGCAATTTAGTTGTTAATATCTCGATCTTTCCTCCTCCCCCCCACAACATGTGTGTGTGGGAGGTCCCAAGTGACACTATTGACTTACGGACAGTAGTGAATAAGGTCCATATAGTCTCCTTGGAAGGGTGTCAATATTTACCTCCCTTTTCGTGTACCTGTAATCCTAGTACCGTTGTAGAGTTGAGGACTAAAAGACAGTACAATCGTATCTACTATTTGAGTTAACAGGTCGGTGAAGGTAGACACCCCACTGACGTCTACCACGTCTCATCCCTTAGTCTTGTCGGAGAAATTCAGGTAGAACAAGTATATGGATTAGTCACGAGGACGAGAAGAACCGTCCGAAAAGACCTTCTCAACTTCCTCCGCAATGACTCAGTATATACGGTCAACGTGTGTTTAGGTGGTCGACTCCTTTTGGAGGGACAACTAGCAGAAGGGAGACTTTCACCGGCGTCGAGTAGTGTACTCGAAACGTCTTCTTTAATCGGACGACATGGGCAGTGGTTTGTTTCCGTCTTTCCAAACAGGGGTTTCAAGTTCCCTCGGGGAGTCGAGACTCCGGTAGATGAGGGCTCTCCGTCTTGTACGACCCATTGATAGTTTAGGAGTGTGACCCCTCTTTAGTTTCCGTCCACTTGGTGTCCCCTCGGACAACGAAGTCTGATCCGACGATCAGTGACGAGGATTTTTGAGTTTGTGTTCGATAACAACCTTAAAGACCCTTGGTCTCACTGGGGTGTCGGTCATTCTGGTTCCCTCACTGAAGGACGTAATGAGACTCAGGGGTTCACAGAAACATTAATCGAATATAACCAATCATATACACTGAGAGGGAAAACAAAGAGAGAAACCTCTAGATAGTCGTAATAAAAACAACAAGTCAACGATTCAGTACAAGTTGATAAACGCTTGAGAACCTGACGTCGTACCTTCCGAAGGAACAGGAAGTGGTATAGGGACTCAAACGAGTTTGAGTACAGGTAACTCACCCACTACAGTAGGTTGGTAGAGTAGGAGACAGAGGAAGAGGAGGACGGAAGTTAGAAAGGATCATAGTCCCAGAAAAGGTTAATCAGAAGTGTAGTCCACGGGTTTAATAACCTCGAAATCGAAGTCGTAGTCAGGAAGGTTACTTATAACTCCCAACTAAAGTAAATCCTAACTAATCAAACTAGAGGAACGTCAGGTTCCCTAAGAGTTCTCAAAAAAAGATTACGGTGTCGAGTTTTCGTAGAAAAGAAGCTACGAGTCGGAAGATAATACCAGGTTGAGAGTGTGGGTATGTACTGATGACCTTTTTGGAATCGAATCTGATATATCTGAAAACAACCGTTTCACTGCAAAGACGAAAGATTATACGACAGATCCAAGAAGAAACGGAAAGAAGGTTCCTCGTTCGCAGAAAAAAGTAAAGTACCGCCTTCAGTGATAGGTGTCACTAAAAGTACGGGTTCTTTTACTTCAGATAGTGATAAAGGTAAAAAGGGGGTAAACGACACTTCACTACCCTGACCTACGGTGCTAGAATCAAAAAACTTACAACTTAAAATTCGGTCGAACAAGTAAGAGGACAAAGTGGAAGTAATTCTCCGAGAAATCAAGTCCCGACTCTCCCTCTGTTTCTGTCTTCCCCGACCAGACGTCTTGTACTTTTTTCAAGGACGGTGGTAGGACCCACTTCGGTCTGAACCCTGTTTCCATATCAAGTTCGGGGCCTAGGTACCCCGGTCGCTCGAGGTCGAGGGTCCCTTCGTAGACGGTGGACGGGTTCGTTACCCTCGTCCTCCCGGGTTCCGTCTGTCTTGCGTCCCTTTACTCGCCTAAAGGGACTGCGTTTCTCCGGCGGGGAGAAGGTCTCCGAGGAACCCTCGTCGACGTCTACCTCTTCTACGACGACTTCCCCTTTTACAGACCTAAAGTGAAAGACACAAGCCCCATTTGGGTTCCCGGGAAACCTCAGTTTTTTAATAACTTCAGTTCGTGACTGTCGACTCCACTGACGTCGGGCGGAGGCGAGTCGTCCGACAGAAGACCCTTCTAGTCCTAGTGTCTCGGGTAGACGGTCATGAATGGCGACTTACCGGTGCTAGTCACGACGCGTACGCGTCTTTACTGCGTCACGGCGCCCGGTCCTCCCATCCAGACCTCAGTCTGAGGCCCTCTCCCGTCCCGGACGTTCGTCGGACGTTTCCACTGGTCCTATGGTCCTCGACTACCTCACTTGAGTCTACTTTTCTTTCATGCATCCTCCCCAGCGTCTTACAGAGGAACGGTCACTTCGTCGAGGAGCTCGTTCCCGCGACTTCCGGGACCTCACCCTGAGCACTTAGACGAAGACTTGTTTTAGGGTTCGACTAAGGTTCCGTCCACCACGGGACTCGGTGTAAAACTGACTACTCTGACTACAAAATATCCTGTCTGGACACACAGGACACCTGTATCCTTTTATGTAAAAAGTTAGAAGTTTACAAAACCATTCGAGAAGGTCCAGTGACATAGAAGAAGAGTCCGTGTTACCGTCCCTTTCTTTCTTCCCTTTCTTCCTTCTTTCTCATGGAGACACCCCGTCCCTCAGGACAGGATTACCCCAGCGCACGGTCGGTAGGCTCTCTCGCCTTGAGGCACGAACTTGAGTTGGTCTCAGCTGATACCTTTGAAAACACCCGTCTCACAAACGTGCGGACGGTCGAGTGTGTGAGGGTGCGTCTAGACGGGAACCAGAACGACTGACACTTAGACACTTTACTTCTAATCACCATGTCCCTGACTAGAAGACGGAATCCCAGAACAGGAATGTAATAATGATTCGGACGGGGTACTCAACACTAGAGACACAAGGACTTTGACCCCAGACTGATTAACAATCCTTAGGATTGTAAAAAGGAAACCTCAAAACAAAAGTACTAGTAGACTTCGTTTTCAAAATGTTCAATATTTTTATTGTGAAAAGAAAACCTCATTACTAAGAGTAAACTTTCAAAAGAAGGTGTCTTAGTTTGAACTGAAAAAAAATTTCAGTCACAAAGAGGTCACTACCAGAGGTCTTTATAATCCTCTGGAAGTTTATGTAAGAGACCCTAGATATACTTACCGGAAAAGAAAAAAGGTAATTTTCACTTTTGATGGTAAAAACTCTCAACGTTACCTTGTCATCAAAATTTATATCCTAGATCTTTACTTTAAAAGGAACCGAATATTACTGCAATCCACCTTTTAGAGGTTCCAACTTTATGTAGTACACGGTTAAGTAAACTTAAGTCAAGTTAAGTTGTTGATAAATAATTCGACACCAGGATTACGATACCAGCCGTGTTCCCTTATCTCACGTGACTTCAAGGACTACATGAACCTTCTCTTAATAACAGGTTCTTCGTTACCCTTGTAAGAGAGACCTCCTTAGTCCTTCTCGAAGAATCTTCCTACTTAAGTGGTAATACTGAACGTTTCTCCCTTTTTCTTTCCCCTTCTCTTTCTCTTTCCATCTGACTTATACTGTCTACGTTCGACGTCGGACTTGTTTCTGTGTCGGACATTGTACCACAGTAATCACGTGTCCCAAACTCCAGTCTATCTTACTCTTTCCTCTATTTATCCGTTCCCGTGTACACGGCACGACTCCTCGAACCCGAGTAACCGTCCTCTTAAATTGTTGAGAAGATCCAAAATCACGGAAAGGTCCTAGAGAGAGAGACATACGGAAATAATGAGACAAAACAGACCTTTCAAACTTGTGCGAGTTCCCGGCATAAAATGTCCAGAGTGTGAGGATCCACATTTCTTCAAATTTTTTCCTCTGTATCATATATATGTATCATACACACACACATATATATATATATATATATATATATATATATATATTAGAATCGTTACCGTAGTCTTAAAGTAAACTTCTTTCTTTACTTACATAAACAACCTTTTTTATGCACCTATTTCGGAACCCTATCTAAGGTTTATAGACTCTTAAACACTGAAATTTATAGTCTTCTCCCCTTTATGAAGACGTATTAACCCCTCTCTCCTTAACCCCAAGTCCACGTCCCGAGTCAGGTTTCTCTCGATAACTCTTCCTTCCTTTTCCATCTTCCTAACTTTTTTTTTTTTTTTTTCGTTATACCCTTTATCACCTTCTTATAGAGGGTTGAGTTGTTTAGAACTCTTTGTAGAAATTTTTAGGTAATCACGACGTATTGTCACCACAAAACACCACCCTATAACTCCTGTCCGAACTTAAAGTCCTGTTTGAACTTGGCCCCACATATTACCTTCCCCGTGTCGTCTTACACAACACCTCGGACTCCACCGGGATTTATGCATTCGGTGACCCTCACACGTCGGTAGAACCTTTCCCGGGCCCAAAGGGGTCCGATACCAAGACTTGATCTAAACTCTCCACTTGACCAATTAAAATACACAGTTGAACAGATCCAACACCACGGGGGTCAATAGACTAGTTTTTAGTCAGACCCATAGTAACATTTCTAGAAAAATCTAAACCAATCGTAAATGTCAGTCCTCTGAAACTCATTTCGTCTAATGACAGTCATTATAACCACCCGGAATAGGTTAATCAACTCCTGGAATCCTCGTTTCTAACTTCAAAGGTTTCTTCTTCGTTGAAACGGAATCTGACGTTCTATCTTTGGAACGAATTCAAAGGGTGGACAACCGGACGAGACGTCTAAACCTGGGTTCTGACGTTGTAATTGAGAATGGACTTAAAGGTCGGTCGGTCGAACGGTAAACTTAAAGTTTAACTGTCGGGGTTTTAGTGTACTCGGTTAAGGGATTTTTAGAGACTGAGAACTCTCTCTCTCTTAGTTAAAATAAAGAGACTTCTTGGAATTACGTTCCCCGTTCCACTGGGTTTTACTATACGTGCACTGTATCGAGATGTCTCCCGTTCTCATGTATAAAGGTCCAGGACCCGTCCTCGTTCGGAACCATCTTGTCTTTCCATCTACTTGAGATCTATCAGTTTCTGTAGGTACTAATAGACGCAGTCGAGACCTGAAGATTTATACCCTCTTTTTGTCTGGAGATGGAACAAATAAGATTAGACCGGTTCAAAGGACGGTGAACGACTACTGACGTGGAGACGGACTCTGACGGTGTTGGAGTCGGTGATATCTCACTACCCGGACTTCTGGACTGACTTAAGGAGTCATCCGAAAAAGGTTTATCGTTTAAGCGACTCGAATTTACTAGTGTAGATGAACAGTGGTGGAACTTATGACCTCTCCATTTAAAGACACCCAATCCTAACTCTCAAAGTACCTCTTCACGATTCCTCTAGTAGTGCTCTGCCCTTGTCTTCCCCAATCTCCCATAAAATGTGATATTTACTACCAAATTTTTTATTTTCGTATCGAATTTTTTTTTCCTTTAAGTGAGTTTTATCATACACGACACGAATCAACGAGTCAGTACAGACTGAGAAGCACTGTGGTATCTGACATCGGGTGGTCCGAGGAGACAGGAACCCCTAAGAGGTCCGTTCTTATGACCTCACCCAACGGTACAGGAGGAGGTCCCCTAGAAGTGTTGGGTCCCTAACTTGAGTCCAAAGGGTGTAACGTCCACCTAAGAAATGGTCTACTCGATGGTCCCTTCGGGAACTTTATCATATGGACCTAGATATCAGGTCTTCCACAAACCAAATTTGTTTTGTCTTTACTCATGAGTCCCCACACCGGTAGTAGGACAAATATTTATTTCTGTAGAAGATAAACAGAGGAGGATATTAAAGTCAAGTAAAAAAGAGGAATAAGTACGTAAGTAAGTAAGTTATTTGTAAATAATTCACTTATCCCCGATCCTCGAGTTCCTACTCATTGTGTTAAGAACGTGAAGTTCTTGGGTTTTAAATCATCCGTCCTATCACTCGTCTATTTATTGGTCTAGACATTCACTATAACAACAACAACAAGTCAACGATTCAGTACAGACTGAGAAGTACTGGGGTACTTGACATCAGGAGGTCCAAGGAGACACGTACCCTAAAGGGTCCGTTCTTCTGACCCAACCCAACGGTAAAGGAAGAGATCCCATAGAAGGGTTGGGTCCCTAACCTGAGGTGTAGAGGACATAACCACCCGTCTAAGAAATGACGACTCAATGGTCCCTTCGGGACATTCACTATATCTTCTCTATTTTTATTCAGAACTTGGTGTCCCTTACGGGTCTCTTAATTCTTACTGAGGTATTACTTCCTCTGTAAACTCGACCCGAAACTTCAAATTTATCCTCGGAACGTCACTCTCTTCCTCCCCCTGGTAAAGGTAGAGGACGTAGACGTACAGATCTTTACGTTTATAATTTCCTCTAAACCGGGTAAGGTTACAGTTTCCACCGAAGAGACTCCTTCAAAGGGAACGTCACTCTAGACCCACTTATTCTCAACTACTCCTTACTTCTCTTAAGTTTCCTTGGGTTTCTACGTCTCCGGAACACCTTCCACTTCTTACTGTCCATTTCTCCCCGTCTTTACCTTGAGTCTAGTATTCCACCTCTGACCATACTTTACTCCGACCCCTGTAAAAATCCCTCAGTCCTACTATGCCCCTATCTGTTACAATTTCTCCGAAAAGAAAAGAGAAAAAGTATTTTCTTCACTCTTCACTAACTTTATAAAAGACATTACCTGGTACACTAGTAGAATCGATGATTGTTAGACTTTGAGAGTCTGATTTATATAATTCGAAAAGGGTCCTCGGGACTCTAAGAGTCAAGGGTGACGGTCGTAAGATTTCGGTTCGATATCCGAATGACCGACCTGAGTGGTAGTCATAGTCTTATAATACGGTAGAGGTCATCGGTGTATTAAGAAGAGGTAGTTCTGACCGTGTGACCGTTTGAAATTATTGACGGTCCAGATTAAGACTTGTCTGTAACGGGAAATCTGAACGTTTCCCTCGGGAAAGGGGAGGTCTCCGACGGGACAGTCAGAGTCTTACTGTAGGATATTTTGGTTCATAATCTGTTTCGTGGTCTACGAAACAGATTATCTACGTTTTCTACGTTATCATCCTCCGTTAGTATAGATGTGTATTATGTTAGAGACTCTTTGTCCCAGACCTCGGGTCGTCTATGACGACGTGACTACCGACGTAAAATAAGAATGGGATAACTTGTACAGTAAAGGGTGTCAATCCTACAGTCAGACACTGGACTTAAAGGTTCGTTCAACGAACATGGGAGTCGGTAATCGAACTTCGTTCCACTCTTAAAATCGTACGTTTCGTCCCGAATATATAAGTCACAGCATCCATTCCTTCTACGGAACCTAAAACCGGACCAGCTCCTCAACGGAAATAAAAAGTAATTATAGTAGAAGGAATATTCTTGTACAACTGTGTTTGTGTGTGTGATGTGTGTGACCTGTGTGTTTCTTTTAAGAACTTCCGAAGGGTCACTCCTAGAGAATTCTTCATTTCGGGAGTCTCCGTGTAAAATAGATTTTTCCGTTTTTCGACTCGACCTCCTAATCTCTCTTCTTCCGATGCCGATTCCTGTCGATATCGTCTGTGCGGTACTAAGAAGCCCTTGGAGTCTAAAAGGAGCTCCCTTTCTTCCTGAGTTCCAGTTTACCTTTTCGTACTCTTTTTTACTTTAATACCGAGACAGAATTTAACGTTCGTCGAGAAAATCTTTACGAAAAGACATGACAACCATTTTCCATCCCCGTTGATCAAAGAAAAGGTCTTTGGACGGATCTTATACCTTCACTTAAAACTTTCGTTTGTTTTAGGCAAAATAGAAGTTTGAAGTTTTCCGAACTTCAAGATATAAGGACCGACAGAAGTATAAGTTTGATGAATGGACCGGAAACGAAACGGGACACCGTTTGTTCGAAGAACTTGTGGTTCCGATCAAACACTGTAATTCTTCACTCGTACATTTGTCGAATTTACGTCGTTCACCCAGTCAGAAACATTTTCTTGAGTCAGAACAGTAGGTTGGTTTTCTGTTCGTCTTAAAAGACTGTTGTAACTCTTTACCACTTATATACTAAAGGACGGAGATGGTGGGTGGGGTTAGTCTTCTGGGTGAAAGAGAAGTGGAAGGGATAAGATTCGTAAGAACAAGAAAGAGTAAGAGGAATGAGAATCGTTTGTAAAGGGATCTACGAAAACGGGTCACTATCGTAAAACCCTAATTCTTATATGGGAGAGTTTCGTCGTCCCCCTTGTACCGAACAAACGTCCATGTTCAAGACCGTAAAATCAATACGAAGACAACTCGTGGTCGACATACGTATATCTCGACAGAAAAAAACAATAGCGACCATCCCGGGGTACTATCCGTAGACTAAAGGGAAGAACGTAGAAAAGAAGTGTCTTACTCAGGAAGGATAGGGTCTCGTTAACACGAATCAGACATACCGAACCCACCTCAAAGGAAGGTGGAGGGTAGGGTGTTCTTTTCAGTGCACCGGACCGGAAGTAGTCAAGGTCGTCCATAAGGTTCTAAGAAACGTCACTAACCGAGTCTCTATACATCGTTAACAACTGTAAACCTCAAAGAACTGAGAGAAACTAACGTTGAAAGACACGGGACAACGTTATTTTAAGTCAATTATGTCATTAATCATAAGACAAAACAAGTGTTTGTCGTAACTCCAACTTTTACCTACACGTATTTGTTTATAAAGGAGTAAAAGTTACTGACTACGTCCTTCTAGAAACGAATATTTACCTTCGAACTGAGTCCACTCCGGAGGACCTTACGGTGTCCCAAAATTTTCTGTTCAGGTTAGTTATATCCAAATGTTTTTATTTGAGATAAGAGGGTAGGTTTCATGTGGAACACACGATTCAGCGAAGCCAGCACAGATTGAGAAACTCTGAGATACCTGATATCGGACGGTCCGAGGAGACAGATACCCCTAAGAGTTCCATTCTTATGACCTTACCCAACGGTACGGGAGGAGGTCCCCTAGAAGGACTGGGTCCCTAGCTTGGACGTAGAGAATGCAGACGACGTAACCGTCCGCCCAAGAAGTGGTGATCGTGGTGGGCCCTTCGGGGTTCATGTGCAACAAACTGGATCACTTTAAACGTGTGTGCGATAAACAAACACCCAAAAAAAACGAACGAAAAGAGTTTTTTTGAAAACGGTGATTGTTTTGTTGGAAATTTTATAGGGAGAGAAACCCAATATCTACGTTAGGGGGAAGGTATGTCAAACCTAATACCTTCTGATAAATTCCTAGGTACCAAATAATCGTTTAGGCGTTACGGTCGTATTTTCGTTGTAAACACTAAAAAGAGAGGTGAAAGTTAAATTTCCCTTTTAACGTTATCATATGAATAAAAGCTATCAGGAAAGTGTAAGTAACGAGTCCCCTATACTACTGCAATTATTAAACCCCCCTTTACAGAGTCTTTAATCGTTTCACCAGTATCCAATTTTACTGACCCGTACCAACGACACGGTAAAAACTACACGTCGTTTTATCCGAAATAAATAAATAAATAACCGACACGACCCAGAGACGACGGTGTACTCGAAAAGAGATCAACACCTTTCTTCCTCGGTGAGAGAGATCAACGACACACACCCGAAGTGTGTCACCACCGGAGAGAGATGTTCCCGAGGTTCCGTGCGTCCGAAGTCGTCAACGTTACGTGTCCGAGTCATCAACACTAAGGGTCCAAGATCTCGTGTCGAAGTCATCAATACCTCATCCGTGGGTCCACGAACCACCGTATACCCTGGAAAGACCTTGTCGCTAACTTGGGTACAGCGAGTGTAACCGTCCGTCTAAGAAATGGTGACTCGGTAGTGTCTTCGGGTTCCATGACAAAAACAAATTCTCCTTTCGAAACAAGATTAAGTACGTTAATTGACGTTTTTTTTTTTCAGTTTTCACTTTTTTTTCACTTCTCAGTATACATTTATCACCAAACGGGAGACCCTTTGAACCCTAGTCTTCTAAAATTTTGATGAATTGTCTGAACCTCGTCATAACCACAGGATTCAAACCAAAGGTAAAGGACCTATCTGTGAATCACACCACTTTTTTTTTCCCTTCTTTGAAAACGACTACGGGGACACACGTCTGTTGACTTCTTCGTCTCTCAAACGTAACCCATCTACGATGGATGAACTGACGATTTGGGGTAAGGTCGAGACTCTCAGACCGATACTCCGATACTTAAAAGAAAAATGTATACACCGTTCGTTAGAACTAATATTAAACTGAAGAGTGTGTCGAACGGAAATCCCTTTTCGACACGACCGGTCTCCTGTATTCATAGAGTAAAAGAAACGTCGATCATATAATGTAAGAACAATTCTCATGTTCGGGTCCTCAACGTCTGTGGACCTAGGGGTAAGACGGAGACGAAAAAGTGGTCGATACACTAAGATTCGTCACAGATGTGAAGACTCGGAGACAAAACAGTCAGATATTTTACTCCTGTCATTACTTACAGAAGGAGTGAGTCCACACTATACTCATTCACTGTATTACGTCCATTTCACAAATCTTGTATGGAACCTTGTACTAAGTAAATGAGAACGATATGAAGATAGTATTTGTTTAGTCTTCCGTAAGACTAAATTTATAAAGAAAATTTTCTATAAAAATTTCTTTTTAGAGTTTGTGTCTTCGACGACGACGATTCAGCGAAGTCAGCACAGGCTGAGACACACTGGGGTCTCTACTGTCGGGTGGTCCGAGGGGGCAGGGACCCTAAGAGGTCCGTTCTTGTGACCTCACCCAACGGTAAAGGAAGAGGTTACGTACTTTTACTTTTCACTTTCACTTCAGCGAGTCAGTACAGACTGAGGATCGCTGGGGCACCTGACGTCGGGTGGTCCGAGGAGACAGGTACCCTAAAAGGTCCGTTCTCATGACCTCACCCCACGGTAACGGAAGAGGTTTGTGTCTTTGTCTCCTAACATATTTCTTCGGAGTACATGGGTAATGGGTTTTCAGTAGTTTATCATTACCGGTAAAAACAAAATGATTGCAGGGGCGAGTGTGGGAAAGAGACGGCGGGTGGTGGGGGTCGTTTAAGGTTTGTACTCATTGAAGTGTACTATAAATATACGAAGAACTATTCTCTGTCAGATGAAGATCCTACGAAGATTTCCTGGTGAGATGAGAGTGACACGACAGTTGACTCTGGGACTTAATAACACTTAAAAGGATCCACTGGAAGAGATCTAACACAAAGTCTCTTGTAAAAGGGTGTCACACAAGTATCCAAAATACGGTTTTCTATCCTCAAGAGACTAGTTCTTTTGAGAGTTTAACAACTTAAGTTCTTACGGTAGAACGAAATAAGACCCACGAAAAGTCTAGAAAATTATCCAAGAAAGTGGTGTCAGAGATACTTCACTTAGAGTCAGTATATATTAAGACGTTGGTGGAAAGGGTCTTCGTGGAACCCCTTGTTCACGAGTCCCTGTATGAGACTGGTTGTGTCTTGTTTGTGGTGAAGTATCGGTCTACCAGACGAGGTCCAGTGTTTAAACGTAAAAGAAACTTAAAGATCTTAACGGTAAACCAATCACGTTGACCTTCGGTTTTAGAATTTAAGATCCTGGTGTGACAAGGGTGACGATTTCCTCTTTACCATATCTAAGAAACGGACATAACTGTATATCCCTTCTTCATCTTATTTTATCTGACTCTCCACTCTCTTCGTACTTATCTTAATTTTACTTGGATTTTACGTTACAGAACTAGTCGAGGGTTCTGGACTTGAGGATTCGTTAGTACCAGATATATTCGTCTTGGGACACTTCAACTCCGGGACAAACAAATGTGTCGGTAACCTGATGATCGTAATCTGACCTTAGAAATAAATTACTGAATTTCTTCCCCTTTTTGTCCTCTGAACCCTTTAGAACCTTTTGATAACTCGGTTTCACGGGAGACTCCTTACGGTAGTTCTTGTATGTATTGGACAAACCAAAACCTTGTTGAGACAACAGTACACACAGAGACCCTTACAACGAAAAGTCAACTATGATTCTACGACAGGAGTCCTCTTTCCTTCTTCAACACTCCGATGTTCCACCTGTGGTGACCTCAAGTGGGTACAGGTGAAGAGAGGACGACTCTTGAACCCTCTAACATGAAGAGGTAGGAGAACGTCAATTTATCTCGGTAAACTGATCGAGACCGGTTTGCACTGGTCTTCACGCAATCAGGTAGCCGCACGAAGAGGTCGGAAAGTACAGGAGTGATGTCACTAGTCCCAGAGTAGACGTATAAAGTCTATGTTTTACCTCCTCGTAGACAGTTGGACTCGTCTTGGGAGGCACTGGGTTCTATTTGTGTATCACACTTATTCTTATTGTGACATGACACAAATTCGGTGTCCCCGGACCCCCAATTAAACAATTGTATCGTATTCAGTATGAAAGACTCTCTTCTAAAGGGTCTCTAGACTAAGTTATCAAGACCCCTCGGTGTTCTCCCAGATCGTGTTATCTCAGTCGTTTATCACGTTTATGACCCATTCTAAAGGATACAACTTTCCTTTAGAATGGGTCATAAACGTGAGGACCTGTAAATGATGTCTATTTACTTTTAAATACACATGTGTTTTCTAGTATCGTCGAAATGAACAGTAATGGTTTGGACCTTTTTTCGTTTTACGGGAAGTAATCTACTTACCGATTTATTTGATAACATAGGTACAGTACCCTATGACACGACACGACACGGTTCAGTGAATTCAGTACGGACTGAGAAACGTTAGGATACTTGATATCGTCCGGTCCGAGGAGACAGATACACTAAGAGGTCCATTCTTATAACCTCACCCAAAGGTACGTGAGGAGGTCCCCTAGAAGGACTGGGTCCCTAGCTTCGGAGTAGAGAGTGTAGAGGTCGTAACCGTCCCCCCATGAAATGGTGATCGCGGTGGACCCTTCGGGAATACCTTATGATGAGTCGTTGCTTCTCGTTTATGACTTTGATAACTATACTGAATGTACCTAAAGTTCTCGTAATACGACTCACCTTATTTTTCGGTCATAGTTTTCTAATAAATGACATGTTGAGGTATATATGTTAGAAGAGTATTACTGTTTTAATACCTCTAACTCTTATGTGATCAATAACAGTCTCAAATCTCCAGTACCACCTCTCTTCTCACCCACCCGTACTGATATTTCCTTCATGACTAATGAACTTAAATTAATTAAGTTATATTATTTACTTATTAATTAACTTATTAATTAAGTCATTGTACATTATGTTATTTACATTATGTTATGTCTTACTTCGTCCCGTTTCCGATTGTCTCAAAACGGTTCTTTTACGTGACCAGTATCGTTTGTGGGAGACGGTTGTTGTGTTCTCTTCTGAGATGTGTACCTGTAGTGGTCTACCAGTTGTGGTTTTAGTGTAACTAATATAAGAAACGTCGGTTTCTACCTCTTCGAGATATCTCAGTCGTTTTTGTTCTGGTCCTCGACTGACACCGAGTCTAGTACTTAAGGAATAGTAGTTTAAGTCTGAATTTAACTTCTTTCATCCCTTTTGGTGATCTGGTAAGTCCATACTGCATTTAGTTTAGGGAATACTAATATCTCACCTTCACTCTTTATCTAAATTCCCTGATCTAGACTATCTGTCTCACGGACTACTTGATACCTACCTCCAAGCACTGTAACATGTCCTCTGTCCGTAGTTCTGGTGGGGGTTCTTTTCCTTTACGTTTTTTCGTTTTACCGACAGACTCCTCCGGAATGTTTATCGACACTTTTCTTCTCTTCACTTTTCGTTTCCTCTTTTCCTTTCTGTGTGGGTAAACTTACGTCTCAAGGTTTCTTATCGTTCCTCTCTATTCTTTCGGAAGGAGTCACTAGTCACGTTTCTTTATCTCCTCCTGTTATCTTACCCTTCCTGATCTCTAGAGAAGTTCTTTTAATCTCTATGACCCTGAAGGGACGACCAGGTCACCAATTCTGAGGGTCGAGGGTTAAGCCCCCCAGGGTGCAAGCGAGGGACCAGTCCCTTGATCTAGGGTGTACGACGTTGATTCTGGACCACGTCGGTTTATTTACTTATTTATAATTTTTTTTTTTCTTTCTTTCTTTTAATCTCTATGGTTCCTATGGTACAAACAAAGTACGTTTGTACCCGAGCTATTTCCTGTCTTTACCATACCTGGATTGTCTTCGTCTTCTATAATTCTTCTACACCGTTCTTATGTGTCTTCTTGACATGTTTTTTCTAGAAGTACTGGGTCTATTAGTACTATCACACTAGTGAGTGGATCTCGGTCTGTTGGACCTTACACTTCAGTTCACCCGGAATCCTTCGTGGTGATACTTGTTTCGATCACCTTCACTACCTTAAGGTTAACTTGATAAAGTTTAGGATTTTCTACTACGACACTTTCACGACGAGAGTTATAGTTTAAACCTTTTGAGTCGTCACCGGTGTCCTGACCTTTTCCAGTCAAAAGTAAGGTTGGGGGGTTTTTTCGTTACGGTGTATTACGAGTTTGATGGCGTGTTAACGTGAGTAGAGTGTGCAATCATTTCATTACGAGTTTTAAGAGGTTCGATCCGAAGTTGACATGTACTTGACACTTGAAGGTCTGCAAGTTGACCAAAATCTTTTTCGTCTCCTTGGTCTCTAGTTTAACGGTTGTAGGCAACCTATTAGTTTTTTCGTTCTCTCAAGGTCTTTTTGTAGACGACGACGACGACGATTCAGCGAAGTCAGCACAGGCTGAGAATCGCTGGGGTACCTGACGTCGGATGGTCCGAGGAGACAGGTACCCTAAAAGGTCCGTTCTCATGACCTCACCCCACGGTAACGGAAGAGGTCTTTTTGTAGATGAAGACGAAATAACTGATACGGTTTCGGAAACTGACACACCTAGTGTTGTTTGACACCTTTTAATACTTTCTCTACCCTTATGGTGTGGTAGACTGGACGGAGAACTCTTTAGACATACGTCTAGTCCTTCGTTGTCAATCTTGACCTGTACCTTGTTGTCTGACCAAGGTTTATCCTTTTCCTCATGCAGTTCCGACATATAACAATGGGACGAATAAATTACATATACGTCTCATGTAGTACTCTTTGCGACCCGACCTACTTCGTGTTCGACCTTAGTTCTAACGGTCCTCTTTATAGTTATTGGAGTCTATACGTCTACTGTGTTATGAATACCGTCTTTCTTTTTATTCTTGATTTCTCCGAGAACTACTTTCACTTTCTCCTCTCCCTTTTACAACCAAATTTTGAGTTGTAAATCTTTTGATTCTAGTATCGTAGACCAGGGTCGTGAAGTACCGTTTATCTACCCCTTTGTCACCATTGTCACTGTTTGAAAAAATCTCTCCGAGGTTTTAGTGACGTCTACCACTGACGTCGGTACTTTAATTTTCTGCGAATGAGGAACCTTCTTTTCAATACTGGTTGGACGACGACGACGACGACGACGACGATTCAGCGCAGTCAGCACAGGCTGAGACACGTTGGGGTATCTACCGTCGGGTGGTCCGAGGAGGCAGGGACCCTAAGAGGTCCGTTCTTGTGACCTCACCCAACGGTAAAGGAAGAGGTTACGTACTTTCACTTTTAACTGTCACTTCAGCGAGTCAGGACAGACTGAAAATCACTGGGGTACCTGATATCGGATGGTCCGAGGAGACAGATACCCTAAGAGGTCCGTTCTCATGACCTCACCCAACGGTATCGGAAGAGGACTGGTTGGATCTTTCGTATAATTTTTCGTCTCTGGAATGAAACGGTTGTTTCCAGGTAGATCAGTTTCGATACCAAAAAGGTCATCAGTACATACCCACACTCTCACCCTGATATTTCTTTCGACTCGTGGCTCCTTCACTACGAAAACTTGACACCATGACCTCTCAGCGAACCTGGTGTTCCTCTAGGTTGGTCAGGTAGGATTTCCTTTAGTCAGGACTTATAAGTGACCTTCCTGACTGCAACTTCCACTTTGAGGTCCTGAAACCGGTGGACTATACTTCTCGACTGAGTAAACTTTTCTGGGACTACGACCCCTTCTAACTCCCGTCCTCCTCTTCCCCTGTTGTCTTTTACTCTACTAACCTACCGTAGTGGTTGAGTTACCTGTACTCAAACTCATTTGAGGCCCTCAACCACTACCTGTCCCTCCGGACCGAACCACACAGGTGCCCCAGCCTGTGTTGACTCGTTGACTTGACTTGATTGACTTGACTTAGGTTACCATACCTTGACGTGTGCATAACATGATTACAGTTAGGAGACCAAAACTGTAATATGATCTCAATATATTTTACACTGGTGTCCCTCTTTGACTCACTTCCCATGTACTGTAAACAGAAATGTTAAAGGACATTTAGATATAAAGTGTTCTTTTCAAAATTTTCTTTTTTCTTTAGAGCTCTAAAGATGGTTCAGGGAAGTTGTAGACAAAGGAGATAAAACCTGTTGTCGATTTGGAGACGAGGCGAAAATGTCTGAAGACCGAAACTCAAAATGAGTCGAGGAACCGCAGAAGGTGCACACAGGTTTAGTGGGCAGGTAAACTTTTCAAACATTTGTCTGGACTCTCAAATGGGAGAAACGTCCATGAAGAAAAAGTTCTAAACGGGGGAGTCAAAGATCAGTAAGAACGTCAGGGTTTGACATAGAAGACTGTGGAGTTTGGTTATTCTAACATCAAAAGGCGAACTTAAGATCGGTGGGACATCAAGTATCTTACGTCTCACAAGAGTCTCCTTGTTGGCTTCTTTACATCCAGAGTAGGCGACACCGAGGAAGTAAATTTTTAGTTTTGGGGAGGTTACGACAGACGGACAAAGGTCACAAAAAGTGACACAACAACGACAAGTCAGTGACGCAACACAGGCTGAGAAACACTGGGGTACCTGACGTCGTACGGTCTAAAGGAACAGGAAGTCGTATAGGACCTCAAACGAATTTGAGTGCAGGTAACTGAGTCACTCCGGTAGGTTGGTAGAGTAGGAGACAGTAGGGGAAGAGGAAGACGGTAGTTAGAAAGGGACGTAGTCACAGAAAAGGTTACTCAGTGGAGAAGTGTAGTCCACAGGTTTCATGACCTCGAAGTCAAAGTCGTAGTCAGGAAGGTCACTAATAAGTCCTAACTAAAGGAAATCCTAACTAGTCAAACTAGAGGAACGACAGGTTCCCTGAGAGTTCTCAGAAAAGGTTGTGATGTTAAACTTCCGTAGTGAAGAAACCGTGAGTCGGAAAAAATAACAGGTCGAGAGTGTGGGTATGCACTGATGCCCTTTTTGGTATCGAAACTGATATACCTGGAAACATCCGTTTCATTACCGAGATGAAAAATTGTACGACAGATCCAACTAGTGTCGAAAAGAAGATTCCTCGTTTGTAGAAAATTAAAGTACCGACGTTAGTGGTAAGAAATACATGTATATAAATGTATAAATTACTATCAATATACATGTACGACGACGATTCAGTGGAGTCAGCACAGGCTGAGACACGCTGGGGTATCTGCCGTCGGGTGGTCCGACGGGGCAGGGACCCTAAGAGGTCCGTTCTTGTGACCTCACCCAACGGTAAAGGAAGAGGTTACGTACTTTCATTTTTCACTTTCACTTCAGTGAGTCAGCACAGGCTGAGAATCGCCGGGTCTATATTTTGTGTCTTACGTATTTTCGTTTAACGTTTGAGCATCATCATAGGATATCCTACAAAATGTCAAATATTTGGTGAAAAGGTAAAATAAGTGTAGTTAGGAGACTTAATTTTCCTTATAATAAGGTGTTACTTATTTAAAATACATTAAATGGAGTCTAGAGAAGTGAAACTCTGGTAAGAAGAAATCGTAAAATACTCGTAAAGTAAGAAACACAAGAGGTATTCGTGAAATCAAGTGCTCTCAAGAGAGTAAAAGACCGATAAAAGGGAGGAGAAGAAGGGTACCCACAAGAGTGAGTGAAAGTATTAAAATTGATAGAGAATACGTGATGTTCAGGATTTAAATGTAGAGTTCGGTACTGGAGAGTGATCTAACTGAGTACATAGATTAATCTGAGAGATGAACCTATGTGTATCTATCGAGTTTCTTGTATAAGTTTTAAGTCGTGATATAGAAGTGGATTCTGGACTAAAATAAAGACATAAAAGACAAAGAACCTTACCGAGATGATAAAAGTCGTGAGTTCAATCTTGGTACTTTCAATAAAGAGTGGGAATCTAAGTTGACGGGTCGTTCAGAACAGTTAGGACATGGAGTAAATAAAGAACTCAGGATGGAAGAGAGTAGAGGTAGATCGGAGACGGAATCAAGTCGTAGAGCCCTCAAAAGTAGGTCTGTTAACGTTATCTGAGTATTGACCAGAGGAGTAAAGACTAGAACGATACCTGACCCGGTCCCCAATGTCCGGGTTCTCCCGTCCGTCGTTGGAACCTGACACTCCACTTTCTCCTCGGGTACACAAATCATTCACTGAGACCGTTACACCTTGCGGGGGTCTAATCTTTCAATCGTGGTCGTTTCTAATTATACGAGGACTAGAAGACCAGAATCGTCTGTCCGAAGTACACTTCTCTCGGAACCCCTCTACCACCCATCCATCCGTCTGACGTTAAAGACTACCGAGGACAGAAAACCCTTCAGTCTCTCATCTCTTACTTTATCCACGTTTGTCTTCACCTATTTCCCCAAGTCACCTAAAGGACCGATTGAGTTACTGAGACGGCCTGCTTACCATCTTTTCGTCGTCCACGGGGTGGGGTCTTGAGACGAGTAGTTGTCGTCCGTCTTTCCCGCTCTCCTTTCCAAAACCGAATCTAACAAATGACTTCTTAAGAGTCACAGACTACATCAGGTTTTTGAAATCAAAGTACATTTACAATATGTCAGTGAACACAATTAGTTTGAAGAAATTATATTAGGACAAATTCACAAACAACAACAACAGGTCAGCGATTCAACGCGGACTGAGAAACGCTGGGGTACCTGGCGTTGTGTGATCCGGAGGGACGGGGAGCGATAGAGGACCTCAGACGGGTTCAAGTACAGGTAACTCACCCACTACGGTAGGTTGGCAGAGTAGGAGACGACGGGAGAAGAGGAAAACGGAAGTTTGAAAAGGTGGTAGTCCCAGAAAAGGTTACTCAGGCGACACAAACATCATTCACAACTCACAAACATAATATAAGGTTTATCAGGGTTCTCATGCCAACCCCCATCCCTCCCTACGACTTATTGTTACATGGGGTGTGTTGGTCAATAGAATTTTGCAGTGTATCGTTTATTTCGTCAAGAAGTGTAACGGTGGGTCGTGGTGGATTTTACGTTTAGACTGTTTAGACGAATTTTATAAAGTCACTGAGGAGTAATGTCAATAATTCGAGTTTTAGAAACTCCAGATATTGAGGGGGTGAGGGGTGGTACTGGAACGAGGAGGACAGAAAGTTCGGAATAGATTTTAAAAGGTGTCCTAATTCTCAGAAAAGGGTATCAATTGGGGTCTACGACGTAAACTGACAACCAAAGTATCCGTTCTTCAGAGAGACTAGGTAAAGACACAGTAGTAATGGATCATACTACGTACTGAGTACGTTCACAAATTCTCTCTAAAAGACTTGTTAATTAATTTAGTTCCTAGTCGTTTGTAAAAGACATTTCCCGGTCTCTTATTTATAAAAACCGAAACGTTTTAATTTCAGAGAGAACGTTAATGAGTCGAGACAATTACATAGTTCTTTCGTCGGTATCCAGAGAGAGAGTGTGTGTGTGTGAGTGTGAGTGTGTTCTCCCGTTTCGTCGCAAGGTTATCTTGAAGTAAATGTTTTGGTCCATGTCTCGACTTAAATCGGACGACTGAGGACTTAATTTCCTTACCTACCTACTTATGTGTTTAACGGAATCTTAGTGAACCAAAACTGGGATTTGGAAGAAAAGATCCCTCCGTCTGAAGGAGCCAGGGAGTCGTGTGTTTAAGAAGTATTAAAGGATTTCGTTCCAGATTTAGTTTCCGAAGAGGTTCACCTACTTCCTGTTCTAGACAAATAAAAGAGTAGGTTGCCAGACTTACCTTAATAAAACTACGTCACAGTGAACTTTCCTATTATCACCGCCGAAGTAATTTCGACTTGAAATGATAGTACACATAATTTTTGTCCTTTTTAGGAAGGACTATAAGTTCCGACACTACATGACTTCGTTTATGGGGTCCTAAAAGATGGTCGTGTCTAAGGGTACCTTTTACTTGTGTTTACTATTGTCTTACTTTACCACTTAAGCTCGTACCAAGTCCATATACATGGTGTCAGTACTGATTCCGAAGCGACTCCGGGGGACCCTCATCTTTACTAACTGATTAACTCGTTAACCTTTTCAACACGGAAGTTTTCTTCAGAGTTCGTGATTGATACTGGAAATAATCGTCACGCATAATCAGCGAGTCAGCACAGAAACGTTGGGTATCCGAGTAATGCTGGGGTATCTGAAATCGGGAGGTCCGTAGACACAGGTGTCTCAAGAGATCCGTTCTCATGACCTCACCCATCGGTAAGGGAAGAGGTCCCGTAGAAGAGCTGGGTCCCCAACCTGGGTCCAGAGGACGTAACGTCCGTTCAAGAAATGGTAGACTCGGTGGTCCGTCGAGGAGTATTTCGTCATCCTGAGGAGCTTAATAAATTGAGAAGTCCCAGAGTTAAAATTATAGACATTCAATATGTATCATTATAGGTATAGGGTCCCAACAAATCCCCAATGTCCTCCATTTATAAATTTCGGGACTTCTACCATGTCCTTTGTGATAACTAGTGATAGCACGACCCACGACACCACCCACAAAAGTCCACAGAACAGAGTATATGGGGGAGTATCGTGACTAGAGACGGGTTGTGATGACATATGAAATTAAACAATAACGGACAGAGGGAAGGGATGATTTTGGATTCTAGGTGTTTCTGTTCTTGGTCAGACGAAAGACTTGATTCCGACTTGTCTGAGGTCCGAGTCTCGGATCTGGGGAAAGTCAATTTTACAGTAAAATTACTGTAAATCAAAAAATAAACGTTATGAAAGAATGATATAATAAAGTTAATATTTTCACTATGAATCAAAGAGAAGTACCAAGATTATTTTCACGGGAAAATTTAAATAAACTATTTATTTAGGTTTAAACATATACTTAAATAAATCTAAACAAAAAGTTGTCAAACGACTAATTTTCTTTTCATAATCCATTCACCATCACTTCTACTATACGAGTACTGTTTTTATATATGTAGATAAGGAGTTTATCGATTTGAACTCCCGAACGACCGCGTATTTTGGAGCCTCCCAAAAAGGTTCTGACAGTGATTGTATACCACGAAAATATTCATCACTAGAATGGGACTCGTGTTACTAGGTCTCTACGTGAGGACGGAACCCTCTGGTTCAAAACCCTTTCTTTCTCCGTCGGACACTGATCGGAGACCTTTATGGGAGGGATGGGGTTGTCCTTTCCGAGGTTCAAGAATAAAAGAATGAGTTAAAACAAGAGGGTCGTTCAAAGACCAATCTTTGAAAGATCAGTCCGGGGTTTGTAGAACCTCGGTCTGTAATCCTTTTAGTTTTGTTTTGTTATTTTCACTCCGAACTTCTTCTTTCGTTTGTCGCTACCCTTCCCTCAAACAGTTCTAAAGAAGTAAAATGTTCCTAGTTCAGGGTCCGTACCCCTGTAAGCTTCCGTCCTAACGTAGGATTGTGCTCTCCTGGGTCTGACAAAGAAGTATTGAGAAAAAAAAAGAACAAAGGGAAAGGGTTCGGAAAAAAAAAAAAGTAAATTTCCTTCTTTAAATTACGTATCAGACTACTTTAGGAACCCAGAAGAAATTAAACAAAAGTTAATGTAGTCTCATCCCACCTCCCCCACTCCCTTTCATGTACAGCTAAAGGAGTCGTGGTAGAATAAAAGGTATTTGAAGGATTGAGTACTACCATCGACAGGACTACTGTTCCAAAGTATACGACCCTCCTACCAGAAGAGATGGGCACGAAGAGTTTTAAATCACTCTCATAATTAGAGGGTCCCCAAAAGACTCAGTCATCCTACCCTCCGCAGGTCTTCTCTCAGACGTAAGATTGAACGAGGTCACGACGACCCCTACGGTCGCTACGACTAGGCACCCGGTACGACCTAGGAACTTCAATATAGTAGTGGTAAATGTATGTTGTATCGTAAATGTTCGTAGAGGGACTTGATAAGAACTGGATCTACGACTTGACTGTAAGGAAAAGTTTGGTCTTTGTAAGAGGATCCAGGACTTTATAATCTTTCTGTTTATTCTAAACTAAAGACGGGAGTTCATCGAAGGACTAGTACAGATTCTAGTTTCCGTTTCTGTATTTTACGATTAATAATGCTCTTTTTCGGGGACATTACCCCGTATTGTATATATGGTTTAAGTTGAAGTTTACATATGTAATGTAAGAGAGAGAGAGTACGGGTGGTAAGAGGTTTTAATTTCAATCGAGATAAAGTACGTAGATCCTGAACGGACCTGAGATCTACCACCCACCTTCCCTCCATCGTTTAGTAAATCTGTTTGGAACATTACCGTTCTTACATTTCGTAACTTTTTATAAAATTAAATTTAATGGGAATTTTTAGAGAAACCTTAGAGGTCTTCGCCGTAAAGTATTTATCGACGACTTAAACCAGTGTAGGACTTAGGACAGGAGTTAAAACTGCCTTGGACACAGGAATACGTATATCTGTCATCTTTCGTCTTATGGTTCCAGGCTATAATACAAGACGGAACTGTAGACCTCGCTATTCCTCCCGAAACTTGTCGGAGGGACGTTCAGAGGTAGGGGGCAGAAGTCGTTTACTCCAAGAGATCAGTTTGTTGGGAGCGATAGTTCCCTTGGTCCACGTCGAGGGTGAAAGGAACCCATCACCCAAAGTCAAGGGAAAGTCCGGTCTCTTAATAAGTTTGTTCGGTTAGTGTAGGAGGGTACCCTTGGTCCCCAGTAGAGTGGGAGAACTATGTTACTTCGAACGGAGTGTCAGGACCAACAAGCGGGACAAGGACTCCAATTCGGGGACACGTGATAGGGGACCCCACCCACAGGAGAAAGGGTCCGACACTTCCATCCACCGACTAGAGTGACCGGACGACAACCCACGAGACACAGACCGGTACGGGCGTTGGAATCCCGTCCTTAGGGAGGAGTGGTCACTCCACTTATCCTCCGTTAATTTTGTTACCTACCAAACCGAAACTCACCCTAAAGTCGAACTTCACATGACTTACCGTACGTCGATATCAAACGGTGTGACTTGTACCTAAAGTTCGTCAAGACCGAAGGGAGATAGTAGTTATAATGGAGTGTCCGTAAGTCCGAATCGATTGAGGGTCTACGGAACCATAAATTTTGATAAAACTAACCTAAAGATAAAGTCATTAGGAAGGTGAATGTGATTATGACAAGTAACAGATTGTGTTTTAATCTTTGTAAAATTGGTGAGTATATATAATGTTAAATAGGACTTTAGTTAAACCTAACAGAATTTAAGTTATGGCATTAGTAATGATTTTACGTTTGTAGTATCTTTTTACAAGTATCGTCGTAATGAACATTAACAGGATTCGACCTTCCAGGTAGTTTTGGGTTATAGAGTTGAGTTTACGGGTAGTTACCGTCTTGTTTATTCACTTGTTTTCACATTATGATAAGTCGTTGTTGTTTTTTGTTTGATGTCGGTTTAGGGTGTTTGTATGATAACTTAGTTTCTTCGGACTGTGGCTTCTTGTGTGTACATACCAATGTAATGCATTTTTAAAATTTCAGTTTGATTAAACACCGTAATCTTCAATATTGTACCCGATTGAAACCCCTTCTTCTTCCTCAATTACTAAACCTCCTCTTTACTCCTCCCTAGTACTTCCTCGTAAATTACAAGTTAAAGAACTGGACCCAGTACCAAATTATCCATACAAGTGAAACTTTATCAAGTAACAAGACTTGTATAGAAAGAAAGAAAAGACTTACATATAAAGTTATTTTTCTATCCGATTAATCTTTTTTTTTTTTCATATAAAAGTAGGTACCTGACATCGGGTGGTCCGAGGAGATAGGTACCTTAAGAGGTGTGCTCTTATAATCTCCCCCGTCGGTAAGGGAAGAGGTTCCCTAGAAGGCTTAGGTCCTTAGCTTGGGTCCAGAGGACGTACCATCCATCTAAGAAATGGTAGACTTCGTGATCCCTTCGGGATAATTCACAAATGCTGTACGAATTTTGCTCCCACTCTAAAGACACCATTAGTTCTGTCGTACCCACGGATCTCATATAATGCTATTCTTAACTTGTAATTTTTAATCATGAGACCAATCATTCGTTATTTCAGGTGTTCTCTCCATAAATATCTGACAGTGTCCTTAAGTGTCCTCCTCACCCCGACCCCCTCCAAAGTACCTCCTCTACAGTGATGACGACCCGGTACTTCCCATCTATTTTAAATTTATACCTCTGTACCGTCTTCTATAACCTCCCTCTCTTTTACCATGGTTACCCTACTTAGATTCCACCACCTACTCCTTCAGTTCACGAAATCCGACCCCTTCTATCGATTTCAGAAACTCATAGTCCGATTTCTCCTGTCCGAGACAGGACGTCTCATGCCCCAGAACTACTTCCTCTTAATTTGAATTCCCTCCATTCCTATCTGTGTTATACCGATAGTCTAGTATCTACCCTTTCGGTCGATTCCTCTTCGGTCCCTTCCCTGACACCGATATAGGGTCTCGACTCCACAATTCATGAACTTAGATACTCAGTTGACCCACTACCTCTCCTTCCCGACCAAGTCTAGTCTAGTCTAGTCTAGTCAACGAGTCAGCACAGGTTGATAAACGCTGGGGTACTTAGCGTCGTGTGGTCCGGAAGGACAGGTAGTGGTAGAGGGCCTCAAGTGAGTCTGAGTACAGGTAGCTCAGTCACTACGGTAGGTCGGTAGAGTAGGAGACAGTAGGGGAAGAGGAGGACGGGGGTTAGGGAGGGTCGTAGTCTCAGAAAAGGTTACTCAGTTGAGAAGCGTACTCCACCGGTGTCATGACCTCAAAGTCGAAATCGTAGTAAGGAAGGTTTCTTTAGGGTCCCGACTAGAGGAAATCTTACCTGACCAACCTAGAGGAACGTCAGGTTCCCTGAGAGTTCTCAGAAGAGGTTGTCGTGTCAAGTTTTCGTAGTTAAGAAGCCACGAGTCGGAAGAAGTGTCAGGTTGAGAGTGTAGGTATGTACTGGTGTCCTTTTTGGTATCGGAACTTATCTGCTTGGAAACAACCGTTTCATTACAGAGACGAAAAGTTATACGATAGATCCAACCAGTATTGAAAGGAAGATTCCTCATTCGCAGAAAATTAAAGTACCGACGTCAGTGGTAGACATCACTAAAACCTCGGGTCTTTTTATTTCAGACTGTGACAAAGGTGACAAAGGGGTAGATAAAGGGTACTTCACTACCCTGGTCTACGGTACTAGAAGCAAAAAACTTACAACTCGAAATTCGGTTGAAAAAGTGAGAGGTGAAAGTGGAAGTAGTTCTCCGAAAAATCAAGGAGAAGTGAAAAACGGTATTCCCACCACATCGTTGAGTTTCCTTGTTTTATCAGGTTTTCTGGACTACAAACTTAGGGTCTAGGTGATGAAGGGACTACATATGTACACCCATGTAACTAATCGGAGAGATTCACAGTCAAACAGGTAGACATTTTACCCCGATTATATGTCACCATGACTCCTAATACTTATACTTACTTCATGGAGCATGTGTCGAGTATTCTGTTTGAACTGTTTACACTCACCAGCAATATTGATAATACTGGTGGTAGGGCCGGTCGAAATTGAGTCAAAAGAAACCCAAACCAGATTTAATCTAACGAAAGTCCTCTTCCATTGGTAATCGAACATTCCTTCGTAAGAGAAACTTTGTTAACTTTTATAAATTTTTAAGAAGAGTTTGTCTCATATAAATTTTATATATTTATAGGCACATATACGAGTAACCACGGAGTGTGTAAGGGTCGTAATTGGTTTTTTATTGTGGAAAGACCTTTGACTACTGGTATTAGTCGAGAACTCGACCAGACTACTAGTAGACGGTAGTTTCGATTTGTGTCGAAGTTCCAGTACTTAGTGTGGTTACTACCGAGGGTTGATCTTCTCTGCAAAAAAGCACTCCTGTAAAAATAAATAAATAAATTGTAGTCTGTGGTGAGACAGACTGAGTTTTACACCAATCGCAGACATTGTTTTAGGCACATTTATCCAGAGGGTACTCGGTAACGTTTCTAGGAGTCATTGAAGTACGTATTACCTTCGAATACATTCACACAACGGAGTCCGCCCGCGGAAGAGTCTCGAGGACCCCCAAAGAGAACACTAAAAACTCAAGAGTACGGAATCTACAAACCCAAGAGACTCGACAGTAAGGTGTCTCTACAAAAGTTAAGACCTAAATTTTCGGTCAGGTTTTTTTTTTTTTTCCGTCTTTCACTTGTAAATAAAAAGGGAAGTCTTAATTAAACAGACTGTACTTTGAGTGTTTTAACAACAATTCTTTTATCTGAAGCAAAGTGGTGTATTAGTTCTCAAGTGACACGAGATTTACCATAAAACACTTTTGCTTTTGAAATGTGGTTTCCCTAGTAAAAATTATTTGTATAAGACAAATGTCCCCGAACAATAGAATGTAAATTTTGAATGAAATGTATAAATATTGTCCATTTGTCTGAGTTTACATCAAATCTAATTTAAACCCAACTAAAACTATATAGTACGGAGAATATACCTTCGATAAATAGACCATTGGAATAGTTTGATCTTATATTCTCGTTCGAAGACAGTACTGACACGTGTGTTAAGATTGGTCGAACCAATAGACCTAAGGGAACAATCTCTTCTAATCTTCGTTCTCAATCTTCGATCTTAATCTATTAAACTGTTAACAGCTTTTCTATCCAACTGTTGGACGGTGTCTCACTTTATTATGTTTTATGGATTTTGTATTTTTGTACGTACTTTTATGTTCTGGGTATCAAACCTCGATAATTTACATCTCCATTTAGTTGCCGATGACTGGAAGTTTGGTGTAACTCTTTACAAAGTTCATCAGTAGTTTGTACGTAACTTTTATAAAGGTAGGTTTTACAAAATTTAACTAAAGGTAGGTGACGAATGTCCCTATTAGAAGTCTGTAAATTTTACGTTTAAATACACATATCCTGAAGTTTCAGTCACCTATTTTCTCTACAACCATATATAAAGATTTTTACTGTCTTTGATAGTCGTGTTAATCAAATTTTTTATTTTTGTATGATGCTGTGGATTATTTCTTAAAAAGGAAAACCCACTTAAAGGTTGCATCCAGGTGTACGACCTAAAGTTTTCGACTGAGGTACTTGACAAAGAACCTTTTGACGAACGTTTTCTACTAAAAATCTTTTTTTGTCGATTCGCTCAACTTCCGAATAAGTGTTATACTTAATCCAAATAACTTCAGAGACTTTTCAGGGTGTCATTCCATTATAAGATTAAAACAATCTGGGACATGAAGTATTAAATAACCTGGTTACTTAGAAAAAAATTACATTTTTAATAAGGATAAAATGTCATAGGTAGAAGACAGTTAACGAGAAAACCTTTATGACCAGAGACCGTTACTAAGGGTAAAGTCATTCCCTAGGTCGTCCTCTATCTACTATGTAAGTTTTCCCAGATCGACTTCACTAACATTATTTCCCTGATAAGACTCTCTCCCTCTTCCGTTACCGTGGGGTGAGGACATGACAACGGACCTTTTAGGGTACCTATCTCCTCGGACCATCCGACATCAGGTACCCCAGCGATTTTCAGCCTGTGTTGACTCGCTGAAGTGAAAGTGAAAGGTGAAAGTACGTAACCTCTTCCTTTACCGTTGGGTGAGGTCACAAGAACGGACCTCTTAGGGTATCTGTCTCTTCGAACCTTCCGACGTCAGGTACCCCAACGTGTCTCAGCCTGTGCTGACTTCACTGAATCGTCACCATCATAAGACTCTCTCCACCAGTCTAGTCTCCATTCTCTTGGTCGTTCTTGGGTCCGTAATCGTTTACTATCCTTCGACAGAAGTAGGATCCCTTCCCGTGTCATATTGGTTTCATACCACTCGGGACCTCACCACCTTCCCCTCGTCCGAGGTCCTTGACACGGATCACCATACGAAGGACATACAAATTGTTGGGTGAAAAGTCCCTCTTTTTTTTTTTTTTTTGGATAAACATTATAAACGACTAAAAGTACCGTATTTAGGAGGACGGTATCAGTTAAAGTTCGATGGCTTCATTACAGTCACTTACACCTCAATCCTCCTCTACGTCTTATGTGTGGAAATGGATCCTAAAGATTGTGTCCTTGTGTCATCAACATTCATCTGAGAACTCTCAGGAAACCTACCGTTCCTCTAGTTTGGTCAGTTATAAATTCAATTGGTTGGGACTTATAAGTAATCTTCCTGACAACGACTTCGACTTCGAGATTATGAACTGAGTAACCCTTTTTTGGGAGTACGACCCTTTCTAACTCCTGTCCTCTTCTTACACCGTCTCCTACTCTACCAATCTATCGTAGTGGTTGAGTTACCTATACCTCAACCTCTATCACTTCCTACGCCTTCGCATCGTCCCCTAGGACCAGGGGGACGTCAAGTTCTCCAACGTTTCTCAACCTGAGCTGAATCACTGACTTTTTGTTGTTCTTGTTGAAGTTCTCGTAGGTATTAATTCTTTATTACCCAAAACTCATAAATTATAAAAATTACGGTACATAAAGGATATTTAAATGGATAAAATTTTTGTCCGATACAAATTGTTGATCGAGTGTTTTAATGACTCGTAAATTGTTCGCTAATTGTCGTTTGATAACGGACATTGGTATGTACCTTACCAGTGAATAGTTTTGGTCTTGGTACCCCCTCCTAGGAACTTACTCTGTGACCCGAGAGACTAGAGATTGGTTTCTCAACTCTCTTGAGACGTAGGTACTCGTCTAGGTACTCTTCTTCCGACGTCCCCAGTCGGAGGGTCCCATGTCCTGTCCCGTCGTCCCCTGTCTCTTACCTAGACCCCTTACCTCCGTTTCCCTCTTATTGGTCACCTAAGGGTTGACACATACAAGTTCTGAGTATATGATTAAACCTGTTCACGGAACTTTTCATGTGTGACTTCGTTTTTAGTGATCTATAATATGTACAAATTACGACGAGTCCACTAAGACTATATGTCGATCTAAATTTTATTTCATAATATACTTGTGTCCAGAGTCATAATTACTACGATGTTGGTAGTGTTAACTGACAAAAAGAGAAAGGAACTTGAGTCGACAAGAAGTGACTGAACAGATAAACTCTTTTATAGGAAGATCTAATAAAACGGTGTAGTCCCCATCAAAATCCCAAGACCCACTAAGTCCATTCTCATCATGATATCGGTCTTAAGTTTCCAATCTCTCTCCCGACTCTCCTCGATGTGTCCACTAGTCCTGGGGTGGATTGAACATTCGTCCCATGTCATCAGGGGGACTCGTCTCCTCTGTCTTTAGTCTTCAATCCCGTCAACTTCATCGACTTTAGACGGTTTGTCGAGCCCGACAGTATTGTTTTATGGTCTCTGACTTCTCGAATTTGTTGTCCTTGAATAAAGAGTGTCAAGACCCTCGACCTCCAGGTTCTAGTTAAACCGCGACCAGTCAAACCAAGTAGTCACTCTTGAGAGAAGGACCGGACATCTTTTGACGGAAGAGTGATACAGGAGTACTCCACTCTTCTCTTGCTACGATGGGCCTTCAGGTAAGAGGTCTCGAACATTTGGTGTCGAACTGAGACAAGTGAGTTGTTCGTAAAGTACTTCTGGATGGTTTACGACCCGTGAGACTGAGAAAACGAATTTTAGAAAGTCGTCCAAGAACAATGACAGGTTCAGTGACCCTGCAGGTTCAGTGACCCTGGAGGTTCCGATAGAGTATACTCTATAGTGAGAGGAAAGAACACAACCAACAGGAAGTGGTATTCAGGGGACTAATTCAGTGGAGGACTTCCGATCACCACGAAACTCAACCCCATAGTTAAACTCGAGGTAGTGAATGTACCAGTACACTGAAACTTGTACAAAAAATCGGGGTGTCTCGAGTCAAAGAGATAGATATTATTCTTCATTATTATCACAGACGGAGAAGTCCAATTGAACTTCTAGTTTTGATTAGAACAAGTATTAATGAATCGGTACAAGGACTGTATCTCCTTTTCAAGTAAAGTACTATTTTCAAGTAAAACAATAGTAATATGGTACACCCCGAGACACTTCCTGACAACACGCACACCCACGATTCAGCGAGTCAGCACAGGCTGAGAAACTCTGGGATACCTGGTGTCGGGTGGTCCGAGGAGGCAGGTACCTCAAGAAGTCTGTACTTATGACCTCACCCAACGGTACGGGAGGAGGTCCCCTAGAAGGGGTGAGTCCCTAACTTGAGCACAGAGAATGCAGAAGTTGTAACCGTCCACCCAAGAAATAGTTGTCGCGGTGGACCCTTCGGTTACTTCCTGTCAATCTCTGTACGTTTATAGACGGACAGGGGGTCTGAAAAGGGGTCATGACCAAGTTTTGGTTCTGAGAAGTTTATAAACAAGTTATAAATTAGAGTCTTCCTACAGACCACGAGGGCAGGACTTATATAGAGGGAGTAGCTTCGTTTATGAGTCTCGACTAGTCTGGGTGAGAAGTATCTTCCGTCACATAGTAGAGAGATCGTCACTTGAAGAGGCATCCCTATTGAACAACGGTAGGGTGAGTTGGGTTAATAGGATCCAGGGTCCCGAAATACTCAAGGAACCGTTCCCTGTCTATGTCTCCTTACATGGTAGTCGGATCTCGGTTCAGTCGTAATTACAAGGTAGTTCTTTCGTCACCCCTCCGGAGGTTTTTAGAAAAAGTATTCCGTCTAGAGGTTACTGTTGAAAGAAAATGGCATAAACCTTACACTTTCCTGTAAAAATCTCTTCCCGTACTTCGTTCGTTACTTCACATTCTTACATAAAGGTCTGGAATTTGTAAGAGAGAATACCATCTATTCTCTCTACTACAAAACCTTCCAGATCGACATGGAACGGATCCTTGTTATCTGTCACCATCGTTGGATAACTACCTTCTAAGTCTCAGATGGTGGGATGGACACCTTACAGGGACTCTTAGAAGGTATTTTCCTGCGAGTCCGTCGAAGTGTCGGGTCCTGAAAGAGACGGCACAGGAGACAGATGATATAAAAAGGTACAGGACAAGATCAAAGTATTCCGGTGGTATTTACTTAATGGTGTTCGAACGTGTCAAATTTTGTGTCTTAAATAACGGAGTATCAAGACCTCAGACCTTCAGACCTTAATTCCAAAGTCACCCCAATCCAGGAAGACCTCCGAGTCTCTTAGACAAGGGACGGAGAGAGGATCAAAGACCACTTTCGTTCACTTCGTTCGTTCGTGTTTAGGAACGATTGAAAATCTCTTCACGTACTTTGTTGTTTCCACACATTATTACATAAAAGTCTTGTAAATTCCAAGAACAAACGAGTAATAATGTATAGAACGTAGGAGACAGGTACTTTAAGAGGTCCGTTCTTATGACCTCACCCACCGGTAAGGGAAGAGGTCCCCTAGAAGGGCTAGGTCCCTAATTTGGGTCCAGAAGGTGTAGCGTCCGTCTAAGAAATGGTAGTTTTGGTGGTCGTTAGGAACCGAAACTAAACACTTACATAGTGAGGGTAGAGACGAAAACACAGTGTACCGTAAAGAAACACACAAAAACACAGGTTTGAAGAGAGAAGAATATTTCCGTGGTCGGTAGCTGAACCCTGGGGGGAGTAAGTCATACTGAAGAGAAATTGGACCAAAAAAGGTGTTTACGGAACAATCTAATCTAAGGGTCCAGGACCCCGAATCCAAACATTGAACGGAATATCCCTTTGTGTCGAGTTGAGTGTTGGTGGAGGTACGCCGTTTGTGGATGGATACAAGTTCTGAGATTAGTACAGTTTTTGACACCGACCTGGTGTTGACGAAAAAGATGACAACAAGGATGTACAACTAACGGTTCAGTCAATAAAGAAAAGGACACTAAAGTCAAATCATTTCATTCTCAATATATCTAAATTCCCGAAACATCTAAGGCTTATACGTGTAAAAGTTAGATAATAAGAGTCGACTTGGAACTATTCAGAATAAATGGATTACGCTGTCCCTTATGGATTACGCTAGTCAAAATTATGACTAGTCATTTCTGTCGTAGAAAAACTTTTTATCTACTTGGTTTTCTAAAATATTCACTGTACGGTCATACAAACATAAAGAGTCGTAAAATTCAAAATATATAATATGGGTTTCTGAATTATAGTTGTCATTCGTTGTCATCCCTCTTTTATTATATAACTGTTTAAGATAAACAACTAGAAAGATTTAGATAAAATAAATTACTTATTTTAATATTAACACAAAGGTTTTTACTTGAAAATCAAAAGATATTGACCCCAACAGTAAATAATGTGTGCAATTGTGTCTTCCAAAAGTTCGTTATTGTAAGACTCTAAAGCTAATTTATTAATCCCAACTTATATATCCCTCTTTCCTCTACCCAAAAACGGTAAATTACTCCTGTCGCAAAGTAAGGACCTACTATTATCCAAGACCTCTACCTATCATATTGTTGTACTGACATGAATTACTGGAACTTTACTTGTGAATTTTCATTAATTTACCCTTTAAAACAAAATTTTATTTTACGAATCGAATATCCATCGGAGCGCCTTCTACGAAGACTAGGTCAGTAGAGAATATCTTAACCAATGAGAGAAAGACACAAGGGAGACTAGGAGACAAGTCAAAAAACAGAACACATAAGATATGGAGGGAACCAGAGATAGTCTTATGAGTTCGTAGTCTTTTATAAATTCGTAGTTATAATTCTCGAAGGAAGAAGGAGAGTGGGGCAGGAACAGGAGCGACGAGAAGAAAAAAAAGAAAAAAATTATTACATAAATAAAATCAAATCAAAATAAAACCAACGTGACCCAGAAACAACGACGAAAGAGATCAACGTCACTCGTCCCGGTGAGAAGTAACATCCCACGTTTGAAGAGTAACGTCTCCGAAGAGAACAACGTCTCGAACCCGTCCGACTGAAGTCATCGACACCGACCACCTGAGATCTCGTATCCGAGTCATTAACACCACGTACCTGAATCAACGAGGTGTCGTACCTCCTAGAAGGGTCTGGTCCCTAGGTTGGGATCAGGGGACGTGACCAGGGATCTAAGAATAGGTGACCTGGTGGTCCCTTCAGGGTGTGGTAAGAAGAATTTCCGGTAGGTGTGAACATGACATTCGGTAAATCACGACCAGTCCCATTGTCCATCTCGTCGTTTCAACCGTTCTCAGATGTCCTTCACCGATTTAACTAAATGTACTCTTTACCACACTTAGTGAGAGTTCCTTCTGTTATATAGGTTTTCAGTTTTCCTTCTGCCCCCTAGACTTACGAGGAACCCTAGATTGTGTCCGGTACATAGCAAAACTTAGTGGTCACCTTTTGTGTCAGGGACCTAGAACCATCCATTGATAACTAGTATCTACTCTAGTATCTTTTTCGTTCTCGTAAGGTCTTTTTGTAGATAAAGACGAAGTAACTGATATGATTTCGGAAACTGACACACCTAGTGTTGTTTGACGCCTTTTAAGAATTTCTCTACCCTTATGGTCTGGTGTAATGAACGGAGGACTCTTTGAACGTACGTCCAGTTCTTGTCCATGTTGACCTATACCTCGTTACCTGACCAAGGTTTAACCCTTTCTTCATGTAGTTCCGACATATAACAGTGGGACGAATAGATTGAATATACGTCTCTTGTACTCTTTACGGACCGACCTACTTCGTGTTCGACCCTAGTTCTAACAGTCCTCTTTATAGTTATTGGAGTCTATACGTCTACTGTGGTGGGAATACCGTCTTTCACTTCTCCTTGATTTCTCGGAGAACTACTTCCACTTTATTCTTACACTTTTTCGACCGAATTTTGAGTTGTAAGTTTTTTGTTTCTAGCACAGTAGGTCAGGGTAGTGAAATACCGTTTATCTACCACTTTGTTACCTCTGTCCCTGTCTGAAATAAAAGAACCCGAGGTTGTAGTGACGTCTACCACTAACGTTGGGACTTTAATTTTCTACGAACGAGGAACCTTCTTTTCAATACTGGTTGGATTTGTTGTATAATTTTTTGTCTCTGTAATGAAACGGATGTTTCCAGGTAGATCAGTTTCGATACGAAAAAGGTCATCAATACATACCTACACTCTCAACCTGGTATTTTTTCCTACTCACAGTTTCTTAACTACAAAAACTTGACACCACAACCTCTTCTGAGAACTCTCAGGGAACCTGACGTTCCTCTATTTTGGTCAGGTAGGATTTCCTTTAGTTAGGACTTATAAGTAACGTTCCTGACTACGACTTTAACTTCGAGGTTTTGAAACCTGTAGACTATGCTTTTCGGTTGAGTAACCTTTTCTGGGATTACGACCCTTTATAACTTTCGTCCTCCTCTTCCCCTACTGTCTCCTACTCTATCAACCTACCGTAGTGACTGAGTTACCTGTACTCAAACTCGTTTGAGGTCCTCTACCACTTCCTGACGCTTCGACCATACGACGTCAGTTACCACAGAGTTTCTCAGCCTGTGCTGACTCGTTGACTTGTTGTTTGTTGTTTGATAACTTATTTAATGAAGTTAGAGTGTTAAACCCTCGATAAGTTTCCAAAATTTCCACACTCTCATCTCTGTGTTCTCCGAAACACGAAATGTTTCTAGTAACAACATCTTCAGACCTTAGACATCTCTAAATAGAAACCCTAGATCTTGAGACTAAGTAGGGTAGAAAGTGTTTATTCCAAACCAAAGTTATATTTAATAAAGTGGAGGAACCTTAAGACTTAGGACTTTTTATTTTTCTAGTCTATTTAGGTTTAAAAAATCTAACTCCCTGTCAGATGTTTTATGAACTGGTTGTGAAGAATTTTGATAATTCCAGTATTTTTTTGTTTCCTTCAAAGTCTTTTGACAGTCTCTAATCTCCCTCGATTCTACTGTTACTGATATTCATTAAACTATAGAACCATCCTGAGACCTTGTCTTTTTACTATAGTCCCTTTTTCATGACTTTAGGCTCATTTGTCACCTTAAATCAACTGTCATTTCGTCTTTGAGGTTATGTAACCCGTAGACTACGCTTCTTGACCGAGTAAACTTTTCTGGGACTACAACCCTTACTAACTTCCGTCCTCTTCCTCTGCTGTCTCCTACTCTACCAACCTACCGTTGACTGAGTTACCTGCACTCACACTCATTCGAGACCCTCAACCACTACCTGTCCCTCCGGACCGCACGACGCTAAGTACCCCAGCGTTTCTCAGCCTGTGCTCACTGACTTGACTTGACTTGACCTGACTTTCGTCGTCACAACAAAGGAATCATCACTGTTCGTCATTTCTTTCTACAATTGTCATCCTCTTTGATCCACTTCACATATACTCTTGGGAGACACGAATGATGGAAATATAAAACATTTAGACTTTTATGAGATTTTAAAGTTTCAAATGAAAGTTTTTCAAATCCCCTACATACATCTCTAATTGTACCTTTGAATTAATGGGATACATTTATCCATCGGTTGCCCTTAAACGATATACAAAGTCCTTTGAGTTTGTCCCGAGACTAAGTTAGATCTCCTCACCCTACCCCTCCATCTACCCTCCCTCCAAGTTTTCCCTCTCCTATATACATATGGCACTTGAAGGACTACAAGTTCGACCAAAATCTTTTCCGTCTCCTTGGTCTCCAGTTTAACGGTTGTAGGCGACCTAGTATCTTTTTCGTTCTCTCAAGGTCTTTTTGTAGATAAAGACGAAATAACTGATACGGTTTCGGAAACTGACACACCTTATGTTGTTTGACACCTTTTGAGACTTTCTCTACCCTTATGGTCTGGTGGACTAGACGGAGAACTCTTTAAACATACGTCCGGTCCTTCGTTGTCAATCTTGACCTGTACCTTGTTGTCTGACTAAGGTTTATCCTTTTCCTCAAGCAGTTCCGACATATAACAGTGGGACAAATAAATTGAATATACGTCTCATGTAGTACTCTTTGCGACCTGACCTTCTTCGTGTTCGACCTTAGTTCTAACGGCCCTCTTTATAGTTATTGGAGTCTATACGTCTACTGTGGTGGGAATACCGTCTTTTACTTCTCCTTGAGTTTTCGGAGAACTACTTTCACTTTCACCTTTTAATTTTTTAACCGAATTTCGAGTTGTAAGTCTTTTGCTTCTAGTACCGTAGACCAAGATAGTGAAGTACCCTTTATCTACCCCTTTGTCACCTTTGTCACAGTCTGAAATAAAAAGACCTGAGGTTTTAGTGATGTCTACCACTGACGTCGGTACTTTAATTTTCTACGAACGAGGAACCTTCCTTTCAATACTGGTTGGATCTATCGTATAAGTTTTCGTCTCTGTAATGAGACGGTTGTTTCCAGTTCCGATACCAAAAAAGTCATCAGTAAACATCAACCTGATATTTCTTTCGACTCACGACTCCTTAACTACGAAAACTTGACACCACAACCTCTTCTGAGAACTCTCAGGGAACCTGACGTTCCTCTAGGTTGGTCAGGTGGGATTTCCTTTAGTCACGATTTATAAGTAACCTTCCTGACTACTACTTTGAATTTGAAGTTATGAGACCGGTGGACTACGCTTCTTGCCTGAACAAATTTTTCTGGGACTACGACCATTTCTAACTCCCACCCTCCTCTTCCCCTGTTGTCTCCTACTCTACCGACCTACCGTAGTGGCTGAGTTACCTGTACTCAAACTCATTTGAGGTCCTCAACCACTACCTGTCCCTCCGGACCGCAAAACGTCAGGTACCCCCAGTGTTTCTCAGTCTGTGCTGATTCGCTGACTTCATTTGACTTAACTATTGATACCACACTACGTCTCTAGAGATTTAAGAACTTAAAGTTTCTGGTCATTTTCAAGTATATTTTAGGTCCTTAGATAGTCACAATTTTTATTAAACAAAGTAGGTTATTCATTTCATTGAAAAATCTTTTTGGTGGTAAGATCTTAGACGGACATTACGTCCTCTGGACCCAAACTAGGGACCCAACCCTTCTAGGGGACCCCTTCCCTTGTCGATGGGTAAGATTATAAGAACGGACCTCTTAATGTACCTCTATCCGCGGACCACCCGATGTTAGGTACCCTAGTGTTTCTAAACCTATACTGACTCACTGATTGTAAAAGTGGTAAGTCAACAATCATTGTGTAATATTTTCCTATCAAAATTGTGGGGATTTACCTGTCTTACTTTTAAGCTTATTTCTTTCGGAAAAATGAAAAAACGTAAACCTCCGAAAATATGTAGGACGGTTACATTGTTGTACCTACTACGACTCCTGTACTACGATTCACCTTTTTCGGTTAGTGTCTTCCAGTTTATACACGGTTCACACGAAAAGTGAGTCGACACAGACTGAGACACTGGGGTACCTGACACCGGGGTGGTCCGAGGAGACAAGTGTCCTAAGAAGTCCGTTCTTATGACCTCACCCAACGGTACGGGAGGAGGTCCCCTAGAAAGGTTGGGTCCCTAACTTGGGTCCACAGGGTATAACGTCCGTCTAAGAAATGGAAGACTCGGTGGTCCCTTTGGGTTCTTATGACCTCCACCCATCGGATAGGGAAGAGGTCCCCTATAAGGACTGGGTTCTTAGCTTGGTCCCAGAGGACGTAACGTGTGTCTAAGAAATGGTCGACTCGATGGGCCCTTCGGGTCTTGTTTATATAGTCCATAAATTTTATCAGTCTGAGAATCTTTGCTTCCATGTTACTACTAACGGTCTGCGACCCTCCTCCCACCTTGACCCGTCGACGACAAGTTACCCATGTTTCACCGTCATATATTCTATTTGCGCAACATCCAAGGAGGACATGCTGTAACACGGACGCGACATGACACGTGAATTTTTCAGTAAGGAGTCTCCCGACTCACAAGAATGGTGTTATTTTCTGTTTCTTTATTCCTTTTCGGGAAAAGTGACTGATAAACAGAAATACTTTTGGAAATGTACCAAGAATGAAAAGAATCAAAAGACGACTGACCGGTTTTGACGAAGAATCTACATCTGGTTGTAAACCTTTGACGACCCTATTTTCTACACCGACTTAGACACGACCGGGGTCCTTCAGTGACCTTCTCAAGAGACAAAACAAAACTTATCTAATAACTATACCCAAAAGGGGGGTTACTGAGTCGGGAAAAAGTAATTTTTTTTTTTTTTTCTTTCTCTCTCTCTCTAAAACCCTCGGTCATTTACACGTAAAAAAACGGATCTTGTAATTCCACTCTTAAGTGACGACCGAAATGACTACCGGTCAACATTCTGGAACTAGTTCAACGATTAGAGAAGTTGTAGAAAAAGAGGGAGACGTTTCATCCTTAATAATACGATACCATCCGTTGGAGCTTCTACCAGGGGTCACCAGGATTAAGGACCATAGGTATGGGAAGACATTAGGTGAGAGGATGTCACCCCGACCTGGGTCACTAAGTGAAGATTGTTTGTCTGATACCTGTTTCATTACCCTCCAGTGAGGTTCTAATCCAATGTTTCTTTAATACTCTCGAGAAAGGTGAAAGAACGACTTAGTGACCCTCCCTTCGGTTGACGGTACAACCCTCGACAGAACACCTCTCCAGTGATACCGTTGGGCGACTACCTCGGGAGTCGATCCACTCCTTGACTTCGGACGGTTGTCGGTGAGTTCACTCGACCTTTCCCTCAAGAGGAGACGGAAATCTACTCGGGTATCGATTCTGGTCGTCGTCTTGACACCGGAGGGCCCTCTGGGACTGGGTCTCCATGGGTCACTTCGATGTGGGTCGCAGGACTGGGTGTCTCTCATACTCTAGTACTTATGAACACCAAAAGTCGACGAATTACAACCCCATTAAACATATGCCGTTATCCATGATTATGTTTACGGATGGAACGTTTTGACACTTCTTGTCAACCATTTTACACGAATTAATCTAATAGATACGATTATTCGATTTTGTACACTTTGTCCTTCTCTTTTCGGATCGAGTATTTTCCGTCGGATATTTACAATCAAAAGAGAAGGTAAGTGGAGATTTTACTCTTGTTAGTATTGACGAGAGAACACTTTTACAAAACTTTTTACATTAGATGATACCTTGATATTATGTACATTATTACATTCCATAATAACATTGTTCTTTCTTTTGTAACAATGAAATTTTCGACAAACGTCAAATGTGACCAGACCAACCGGGTTTTCCTTACTTCTTAAGAATTCTTCTGTGATCGAGAAAACAAACCCTCCACCCCTGGGATTTATTCACCCATGCTAATACTCTTTCTTTCCTTAAGTGACTTTCGACCTTAAGTTTTGTCCTCCACTGGGACTATTACATTCTTAGGGGGGTCCTTCGAAACCGTTAGAACCTTTTCCACACCAAAAGGGTGTTATGAGTTCTAACCCGGTGTATGATAAATTACGCATACAAGTTTCTGTTTCACAGAGATTTTCCTACCTCCCGGACCTCCCATGTACCCGTCCTTTATGTTTCTAGTACTCTATCCATGTCCGGACTTTAGACTGGGGTCTTATTTCGAATCGGAACTCAAATCCCTGTCTTACTTCCATATTTCATTTAATAATATCTTTGTGAGTTCCTTTTCCGAGAAAGAGTTTCATACCTCCTGTTCGTACAAACAGTATTTATAAAAGGTGATGGAGAGTAAAAAAATAAGAATAATTAAGAATTAATTAGAAGAATTAGAGAGTAAGTAAATTCTCTATGTTTCTTCCACACAACAAACGATTAGTTCCTTGACTTAGTTATCATTCAGTTTTAAAGGGTGTTAAATACAATGAAATTATTTTAGTACACTAAGGAACCCAGAAGGGGAAAAAATAGAAAATGAAAGAAACTCCCTCTTCATCTTAAAATTTAATAAATAAATAAATAATAAAAAACCGACACGGTGCACCGAACGTCCTCAAATCAAGGGTTTGGTCCCTAACTTGGGACCGGGACCGTCACTTTCACGGTTCAGGATTGAGGGCCTGGTGATCCCGTAAGGACCATACTCAAACACACACACACACACACTTTTGATTCCTAGGTCTCATCAGTCTCTTATTCTGTAAACATATGGGTCGAACCCGTAACACGGACGTCTACACCGACCCAGACAGGAAATAAAGTCAGAAAGTATTCGGTGTCCTGCTTCAGATTCGACGAACCACGTTGTAAGTTCCAGGAAGTAGTAGACGGAAGACTGGTAGAGAGGTCACCGTGAAGGGTGGGTTAGGAATGGGGCAGGATACTGTGTGTGGTCGTTGTGGTTTGACAGGTTGACGGTCTGAAGTGGACGACAGAGTCTGAAGAGACGGATATTAGGTGGTACATGAAGTAGGAATTCTCGGGTTGAGTTTCCAGTGGGGATGGTCCTTCGTAGGAGGTCGGGGGTAGCCAGAAAAGGGTGTTGGTTGGGGAGACAGGACCCGCAGACAAGGGTATTGACGTAATACAAATTCACACACCCGACGAGTTTCGATGGTGAGGGATCGATACACTGGAACTTGGTCAATAAATTGAGGAGACAGGGAGTCAAGGAATAAACAATTTACTACATCCATATAACACTCCTAATTTACTCAGTTAGGAACATTTAAATCTTGCCACGGACCGTGTAGTGTTCACGAGGCAAAAGTAATATTAATACTTAAACGAATAGGAAGACAAACGAATAAACTAAGACTCGAGGAACCTTAATTCCTGTTGTGTTACAGGTTGTGTATTTTCTTTGACTTCTGATATGTAAAGCACGATTACTTTTAGACCACACACACGTACTCACACATAAAAATTTGTCTTTGAAGACATCGATACCTAAGGAATCACTTAAGGAATTATTACGGGTCTACAAACGTTTGTACTTGATTTAAACTAAAACATATAAGGTATTCGTAGATAACTATTACTATTATTTTTAGGATAAAAACAAATTTTTATTCGGGGGTTTGTGATAGGAGTCTCGGGTACCTCTTCGTTTGGTCCAGGTAGAAAATAAAAGGAGGTACATTTGTTTTGTGGTTTAAATTAAACGTAGACATAGTTCTTCGGAAAAAAAAAAAAAAAACTCTCAAAGTAATTTTCGTCTTATATCGTAAACCCTTCCTATTAATTTACGTAGACTTTGGGTCCTCTATTGTTCTCTACTTCTTAAAACATTATTTTAGTCGGATCAATTTAGGGGAGGGGAAGGAAGATTCAAGTTTTTACTGACAGGAACCTTTTGTCTCACCCGAGAAGTAAATCTCGGAACGACCTCCGAACGTCACAGGGAACCTCAGAGGTAAGGAACTCCGTCCTCCATCTGTGACAATGTCTTAATTAAACTTTCAGATTCGACCCCTCACGTCGGTATGACGAAGAGGACGTCTGGACTGGGTCCAAGATGTTGGAGGTGCACTGGAAGGGACTGGTGGGTCTGTAGAGACTTCAGTATCATGAATAATCGATTAGGTCTCTGAAGGTTTGAAAAAGATAAGTGTCGTAGAACACAGAGGGTCAAAAACACGCACACCATAAGGAACCGGTTTTCTTTATGGATTAGAAGTAGTAATCGACGACGACGACGACGACGATTCAGCGAAGTCAGCACAGGCTGAGACACGCTGGGGTATCTGCCGTCGGGTGGTCCGAGGGGGCAGGGACCCTAAGAGGTCCGTTCTTGTGACCTCACCCAACGGTAAAGGAAGAGGAGTGTAATCGTCAATACAGGTTTTTTTAGTACAGGATTGTTGAATCGGCGACGAACTTTCTTTATGATGTATACTTGACTTTCTTTTGACGAGAAACTTTAAAATAAGAATGTATTGGTATTAATGAATGATTACCTATATACACGGACAACCCGTGATGTGTTGAAGAATTTGAAACTTTAGTCTAACCTGTGGTGGTGAAGGAAACGAACAAGGTATGTCTAAAAACACATCATGAATTGTAAAAAATAGTGTCATCTCAATGACACTCTTAAGTCGAAACGGTTCAACATTCTATCTCCTTACATCGCACTAGATTACATCTTTGTTACTTGATGATCATTGTGTATATTACTCCTAATGACAGAGACCCTAAAAAAATAATTTTTTTTTTATGTGACTTAAGTGACATCGTGGGACCCCACGGAGTCACACGTCAAACCTTTAGAATTTATAATAGGGACCGATGAGATTTAAACCGGTACTCGGAAGTCGGAACCGTAATTCATCCTTGAATAAGGGTGGCGGGGGTTTGATGTCTAGTCTTACGCGTAAAATTGTTCTACGGATTTCTCTAAACACACGTATATTGTCAAACTCTTCGTGTCAATATTCGTAATAACTCGTGGTCTAGTATAGGACGATAAGACTCTACGGGATATAATCATCTATAAAAATCTAAGAACACGAAAAATTTTTCTCATAACGTAGAAAAGACATGTTGAAAGGGTACACCCATCAGTCGATCTACCTCCCGTCTCTACAGTAATACAAAACACTAGAGGGGTCACAAGTCACACCTCATAGAACGTACCTCATTCCCCGAGTTTATAGACGACTTGTTTACCTAGGTTAGAGACCCGGAGGGTCTGTGTGAACCACCCTAGTGAACATGTTCTTTTAGCAACCGTTTTGATCTCGGGTTTCTATGGTTACTGTAAGAATCATCTATGTCTTACTTATACCGTAAAATCCTAGAACCCAAATTATACAATCAAGAAAATTTTATCTGTGTAGGGTTATAAACCCAGTATCGTTCTACTCTTAATATGGAATAAAAAGTCGGACCACCCTTATATTAATACAACATCTCAATGTATCGGGGTTTGATGTCACTGTACTGATATATTTTCACTTCCGTCTTGTCTTCGACAATTTTAAATCCATACGACGTAAAGGACTTTTATATTACGTGACTCACAAGCTTCTATTATTACGGTAAATAATTAACGTGAGTGCTTAGTAGACTTACGGTTTTAGACGTAGGTACGTTTTACAGTACCTTTAACCTAAACTAAGACAAATTTTGTCGACAGAGGTGATGTCGGTTTGACTTACATGGTTTAAGAACCCTTATTTAAACTTTCCTTTTCTTTCGTCTTTGTAAAGAAACGAAACAGTCTCGCAAGTTCACACAAGAGTCACGGTGGTCCATGAGTGATGAAAAGAAATAGGAAGTCTCTATAAAGAGGGTAGTTTACAAGGTGACTGAGTAACTCTGTTTCGTAGTACCATCACCTATGTTCCAGTGAGACCAGAGAGACGTCGGTCACACTTAGACGGAGTATTGGTGTTTGATGAAAAGAGTAGGGCTCGTCGGTAGAGTATCTACACCTTCCCTTCTCCCCCTCGGTCGATCCTCGTATCTCACTACCGTAGAATTATCTGGTCATCCAGAACCTCCATATTTGTAGGTGGGAATCGCACACGAGAACTGAGGTCGAGACATCGTGTGGGGTCGGGGAGGGTGACGTCGGTAGTGAGTCGACCCAATGACGTCGTCCACAAATGAAGTACAGAACCGAAGTAAGAATGAGTAATTATATCGGGTAGAAGTGTCTCGGAGGACTGTTTAGAAATTTTTGTTTTGTTATGTTTTTATCTGGTGTAATGAGGGAACGGGGTTTGACAGACTATCCAGTCTTAACGAGTACTGGTGAACTTATTTTAGGTAGGGGGAAGGTGTCGATTGGTCTGGAATGTCCTAGACCGGTGGTACGTGGAAAGATTGGAGTAAGGTATAGGTGAGGCAAATATGATGAGAGGTCGGTGCATCCACCGTGATCTCCATTTCTTGGACGGACGGTTACGTCCTCCACATTCTCTGTGTCCAAGTTAGGGACCCAACCCTTCTAGTGAACCTCCTCCCGTGCCGTTGGGTGAGGTCATAAGAACGGACCTCGTAGGGTACCTATCTCCTCGGACCACCCGATGTCAGGTATCCCAGAGTGTCTCAGCCTGTGTTGTCTTCGTTGAATCGTAGTCGGTGTGAGTGGAGGAATAGGGACCTTACATGGTTTAAGGAAGTGAGAAGGTCCGGAACGCGATCGAGGAGAACGACAGACCTTACGAGAAAGGGAGCTAGAAACACATCTATTGACAAAGAGTGGTGAGTTTATAGTCGTTTCTTCCTTGGAGAAGTCTTTTCAAAAGGACAGATGGGTGGGATATATTTATCAACGAGAATTGTTTGTGTATAGAGAGACCTATAATAACCATAATAGGGTAAAGTACAAGAATTTGTACATACGATAGACTTACGTAGGATAAATAATTAATTGTACGGTCAAAATCTTTAATACAAAGGGGTATTATTATTTACCTCTTCCGTTACCGTGGGGTGAGGTCATGAGAACGGACCTTTTAGGGTACCTGCGTCCTCGGACCATCCGCCGTCAGGTACCCCAGTGTGTCTCAGTCTGTGCTGACTCACTGAAGGGAAAGTGAAAAGTAAAAGTACGGAACCTCTTCCTTTACCGTTGGGTGAGGTCACAAGAACGGACCTCTTAGGGTCCCTGCCTCTTCGGATCACCCGACGACAGATACCCCAGTGTGTCTCAGCCTGTACTGACTTCGCTGAATCGTCGTATTATTATTTACGAGTCACCCTAGTCCCTAGTATATATAAAATAAGTGAGGGTGCAAGGAACTTGTCTCAGACTATATTCTCAGTGCGAAAATATTTCCGAAATCTTTACTTGAGAGAACAAAAGGATCTTATTAACTCTAGGTCTTCTCAACACCCGTACACGGTGTGGTATATCCGTCAATTACTTCTCCGGTTCCTGGGTCAGATCCTCAATGACCGAGTGACGATAAAGACAACGTGGAGGACCGAAAGTAAGTTTCCTTTTTGTTAGAGTTGGTTTCACCGAATTTTTTTGACAAGTTTTCTTTAAGTCTACTGAGACTAAGTCTGTACGGGGTAGAAACCTGTACTTTAACAGACGTTTCAAGTAACAGGTTTGAGAAGACACATTTCTGACGAGTGGTTTGAAGGGTGAAGGGTCCCGTAAGTGTATGTTCAGTCAGATCTGAAGTTCCATCTTCAAAAAAAAAAAAAAAAAATTCAAAGTAGAAAATAATTGTTTTATTTAGACAACAACTTTAATTGTATAGTCTACCTTGTTGTTTTGATCTTTATTGAATCTAGAGACTTCTATTAAATAAGTAATTTAATCTTGAAAATTTGTGTCCGTTTTCTCTTTTATTGATAATAATTTTACAAGGTTGGTTTAACGACGAATAGAATGTGATACGATTAATCATTGTCGTGGGCTTTAAGTGAGAAGGTGTTGGTAGTCTCTTTTAACCTCTAATATCTTTCCGACGTCCTCCTCCCAACTATCCGTCCGTCCCCCCGACACGACCATCAATAATCTTTCTGACTTATGTTTGGTAATTCCAAACTCAAGTTTTGGTAGGAACCCCAAAAACAGTCTAACAATTATGAAGAGAGAAGAAAGGTAGTAGGACTCCTGTTGGGACATTATGAAAGTTCAATCCAAAGAGTATCCTAATACTCTTTGGTAAAAGACGTACATCTATCTTACTAGGATTATTTCGTATCTTATATGATCCAGTGCAAGGGTGAATTTTGGGAAGTTTCAGAGGAGTAACAGGAATCCTCTTTTTACGTGTGAGGAATCGTACTTGATGACCAGGATAGTGTCACCATGGGGTAAACGAAGAGTTAAAATAGAAAGGAAACATAAGAGACGGAGTCAGTGTACGTTGATATAAGTCAGAAAGTGGACTCTTGTAAACATCTACGACTGAAGAATCGACCTACATATAAAGAGAAAATTTACAACCTTCATATCATATTGTCGTGTACAATACCTGACTGGAAACATGAGGGTTTTAAACATACAACTTCGAGATTGAAGGTCACACTAACATACACCTCTATCCTGGGAATCCTCCATTGATTCCAATTTACTCCAGTATTCACACTCCGAGATTATACTATTCTAATTACAGAAGTATTTTTCTCTTTGGGTCATTGAAAGAGAACGAGAGAAAGAGAGAGACACACACATGTTCATTCGTTAGTAACTCGTGTGTCGTTCTATCTACCACCGGGGAATGTTCTGTTCTCTTCTTCGAAGCCTTAGTTCCGATGGAAAGACGGTGGAACTAGAACCTATCGTAGAAAATATTCGTGGAACTAGGTCATAAATCTTGACATTCTTTATTTAAAGACACCAAATTTAGTGGATCAAATACCATAAAACAATACTGTCGGACTCAACCGATTATGTGAGATCTTTTATAATAATCTTATTATTTTATTATTAATGGGGGTACAGGTTCCATTCTCTTTGGGTTCATTCTACCATCCACAACGTTCTCCTGTAGTCTCCCGTCTGTGTGACTTTGGTATGAGTGTCTTTTGATCAATTAGATTAGTGTGATCCTGGTGTCGGAACAGATTTGTTACTTTGATTCGGTACGGGTACCCCGGTGGGTTCTACCCACCCAGTACCACCTCTTCAGACTGTCTTACACCAGGTGACCTTTTCCCTTACCGTTTGGTGAAGTCATAAGAACGGAACTCTTGGGGTACTTGTCATACTTTTCCGTTTTACTATCCTATAACTTTCTCCTTGAGGGGTCCAGTCATCCACGGGTTATACGACGACCTCTAGTCACCTCTTTATTGAGGTCTTTCTTACTTCCCTACCTCGGTTTCGTTTTTGTTATGGGTCAACACCTACACTGACCACTATCTTCGTTCCAGGTTACGACATTTCTCGTTATAACGTATCCTTGGACCTTACAGTCCAGGTACTTAGTTCCGTTTAACCTTCACCAGTTTGTTCTCTACCGTTCTCACTTACAGCTGTAAGATCCTTAGTCGCTTGAGTTTACCTGACCTTACCCACTTAAATTAAGTCTACTGGTAATATAGATGATGACGTCCGTCTTTCGGGAGTCTTCTTTACCTCATCAGTAGTACCAGTTGTTTTCTCAGGCTTTACGTCATGAACCTACGTTAGAGTTTTTGCTGTCTTACTAGAGACAAGCAAAGGTTCCGTTTGGTAAGTCATAGTGTCATTAGGTTCAGATACGGGGTTGGTCATTGTGACTTCTTCGACTTGAACTTACCAAAATACTTCTGGATGTTCTGGAAAATCTTGATTGTGGGTTTTTTCTACAGAAAAAGTAATATCCCCTGACCTTACGTTTTCATCCTTCAGTTCTTAGTGGACCTCATTGTCCGTTTAAACCGAAACCTTATACCTTACTTCGTCCCGTTTCCGATTATCTCAAAACGATTCTCTTACGTGACCAGTATCGTTTGTGGGAGAAGGTTGTTGTGTTCTCTTCTGAGATGTGTACCTGTAGTGGTCTACCAGTTGTGGCTTTAGTCTAACTAATATAAGAAACGTCGGTTTCTACCTCTTCGAGATATGTCAGTTGTGTTTGTTCTGGTCCTCGACTGACACCGAGTCTAGTACTTGAGGAATAATGGTTTAAGACCGAATTTAACTTCTTTCATTCCTTTTGGTGATCTGGTAAGTCCATACTGGATTTAGTTTAGGAAATACTAATATATCACCTTCACTCTTTATCTAAATTCCCGGATCTAGACTATCTATCTCATGGACTACCTGATACCTGCCTCCAAGGACTGCAACATGTCCTCTGTCCCTAGTTCTAGTAGGGGTACCTTTTCTTTACGTTTTTTCGTTTTACCGACAGACCCCTCCGGAATGTGTATCGACACTTTTCTTCTCTTCACTTTTCGTTTCCTCTTTTCCTTTCTATATTCGTAGACTTACGTCTCAAGGTTTCTTATCGTTCTTCTCTATTCTTTCGGAAGGAGTCGTTAGTTACGTTTCTTTATCTCCTTTTATTGTCTTACCCTTTCTGATCTCTAGAGAAGTTCTTTTAATCTCTATGGTTCCCTTGTAAAGTACGTTTCTACCCGAACTCTTTCCTGTCTTTACCATACCTGGATTCTCTTCGTCTTCTATAATTCTTCTCCACCGTTCTTATGTGTCTTCTTGACATGTTTTTTCTAGAAGTGCTGGTTCTATTAGTGCTACCACACTAGTGACTGGATCTCGGTCTGTAGGACCTTACACTTCAGTTCACCCGGAATCTTTCGTAGTGATACTTGTTTCGATCACTTCCACTACCTTAGGGTCACCTCGACAAAGTTTAGGACTTTCTACTACGACACTTTCACGACGTGAGTTATACGGTCGTTTAACCTTTTGAGTCGTCACCGGTGTCCTGACCTTTTCCAGTCAAAAGTAAGGTTAGGGTTTCTTTCCGTTACAGTTTCTTACGAGTTTGATGGTGTGTTAACGTGAGTAGAGTGTGCGATCATTTCATTACGAGTTTTAAGAGGTTCGGTCCGAAGTCGTTATGTACTTGGTACTTGAAGGTCTACAAGTTCGACCAAAATCTTTTCCGTCTCCTTGGTCTCTAGTTTAACGGTTGTAGACGACCTAGTACCTTTTTCGTTCTCTCAAGGTCTTTTTGTAGATAAAGACGAAAGAACTGATACGGTTTCGGAAACTGACACACCTAGTGTTATTTGACACCTTTCAAGAAGTTCTCTACCCTTATGGTCTGGTGGACTGGACGGAGAACTCTTTAAACATACGTCTAGTCCTTCGTTGTCAATCTTGACCTGTACCTTGTTGTCTGACCAAGGTTTATCCTTTTCCTCATGTAGTTCCGACATATAACAGTGGGACGAATAAATTGAAGATACGTCTCATGTAGTACTCTTTACGACCCGATCTTCTTCGTGTTCGACCTTAGTTCTAACGGCCCTCTTTATAGTTATCGGAGTCTATACGTCTACTGTGGTGGGAATACCGTCTTTCACTTCTCCTTGAGTTTTCGGAGAACTACTTTCACTTTCACCTCTCACTTTTTCAACCGAATTTCGAGTTGTAAGTCTTTTGCTTCTAGTACCGTAGACCAGGGTAGTGAAGTACCCTTTATCTACCCTTTTGTCACCTTTGTCACAGTCTGAAATATAAAACCCCGAGGTTTTAGTGACGTCTACCACTGACGTCGGTACTTTAATTTTCTGTGAATGAGGAACCTTCCTTTCAATACTGGTTGGATCTATCGTATAAGTTTTCGTCTCTGTAATGAAACGGTTGTTTCCAGGTAGATCAGTTCCGATACCAAAAAGGTCACCAGTACATACCTACACTCTCAACCTGACACTTCTTCCGACTCACGACTTCTTAACTACGAAAACTTGACACCACAACCTCTTCTGAGAACTCTCAGGGAACCTGACGTTCCTCTAGGTTGGTCAGGTAAGACTTCCTCTAGTCGGGACCCTAAAGAAACCTTCCTTACTACGATTTCGACTTTGGTCATGAAACCGGTGGACTACACTTCTCAACCGAGTAACCTTTTCTGAGACTACGACCCTCCCTAACCCTCGTCCTCCTCTTCCCCTGCTGTCTTCTACTCTACCGACCTACCTAAGTGACTGACCTACCTGCACTCAGACTCACTTGAGACCCTCAACCACTACCTGTCCCTCCGGACCGCACGACGCTAAGTACCCCAACTTTTATCAACCTGTGCTGACTCGCTGACTTGACTTGACTTGACTTGTTGTTATCACATCAAACACATAAGGTCCATAACATGATTGGTAAGATCTTACACTATCGAGTGTATTAGAAGTTCTGTGGGCATTATATCCATAATAACAAAGGTAAAATGTTCATTTCATGTCAAATCTCTCCAATATAGAAAGAGAATCGTCACTATTTGGACTTTAGTCACATCCATTTGTTACGTGTGCAGTGCCCGTGTTCCACGGACTTCTTGTTCCTGACGCGGGACCGGGATTGACCGACGTTCAGGAAACATTAACGACGGGCACGGACGGGTCTCTAATTTCGGGACCTCAGGATACTCCCTAAGGACTTCCTGGGACCCTACAGAACGGATTGTTATAGATTACCACACGGGTTTCTATGAGTGGAGTTCATAGACCTCCTCCCTAATTAAACCTTCTCCCTGATCTAATAAAAGGTTTTTGAATTCGTTTCAATAAACTCAGTTACTGTCCTTCAAAGACTTTTATCTAAAGTCGGTGGAGTTACTTCTAAAAAGATTGTCAAGTCTCTACCCTACCCGATAGACCTCTGGACCCAGAGTTCTTCACCCGACTTCTTCCTTGACCTTTAATTAATTTCCGATCTTACCTCTACTGGTCTGTGATCTGATCTCAGCCTGGTCTAATGGATTTTCCAAGGTAGGTCGAAGCCCTTATTGGCTGGGGTCCAAAAGTGTTACCCACCTGAGAAGTGCTGGAATAATAACCATGTTGGTAAATTCAAACGTTTTGTACCCCAGGATTTGGTCGGTCTGGACAATCCACTTCTACACCAACGTAAAAAGACAGCGAAAATATTGGTCTGAAGGAAAATGACTTACGGACTTCCTCCCATGTCACTTCACGGGTAAAAACGAACCCTTATTCGTTAACATGAACACTCAAGCTTTTCCAGTAGGGTCAAGAGGTGAAAATGAAGTGGGAGAAGGGGACGGAGGACTTCGGGTTTGATCCTACCATTTTATGTCGTTCCGGGTCACTCCCCTCAATTTGGAAGACGAAAGGTAGAAAGTAATCGTTTTAATGTTCATATTATGAAATACTTTCCTTCAAAATATAAAATGTTTTCCTTCAAAATGAAACTTTTGATAACCTCTTCTCTATTCCCTTTGCTTATAAAGATCGAACGACATCAAGTGAAACGGTTCAACCGTCGTCTAAATAAGAAAAAGACCCTAACAAAATGAAAAATGAGACAAAAGGGGGGTGTAAATTAATATGTCGGTAGTTCGAAAACAAGAGGGTTATATGGATTCATTGTAACCTACCAAAGAAAAGTAAAATCTGACTGGTCGTGTCAAGAGTCTTTTAATTAATTAAGTCGGTTAAACACGAAACGAAATTTCGTTATTTATTTACAGAACTCACGGATAAGACACGGTCCCAGAAACGATCTGAAGTCCTATGTTTTTTACTTGTTTGGGACCGGAGGTGGGACCTCCTTTTTGAATTGACTTGAAAAACCCAACTTTTAATGTCTTTGGTTTGAAGTTAATCGACTCCGTTTTTTCCCCTCAAGTAACTGAGTGTATAAGTTTGGTGTCTTTACTGGTCCTACTGTGCTTGATCTCTGAACTCACGAAAAGTCTACAAAGAAGGGTAGCGAATAGAGTCGAACTAAAGACAAAACCGTTAAAGGGTACTTTGACTGTGGTATTGTTGGTTCTTGAGGTCCAATATGGAAGAGAGAAAAAAAGGTGGGTTCTCCTTTTTTTTGAAAAGTTGTGTCAACGTATATTTTTACAGGATCCTTTATTGAACTAACCAGGTCGTATCCAGTATACGACAGTCTGTGACACCGATGTCCCCGTTCCAGTCGTTAGAATCTGAGACACCCTCTCCCTCTCCCACCCTTCTAAACCCTCTTACCGTAACTTTGTACATTTTATAGTACATTCTTTTTTTTTATTTTTTTTTATTTTTATTGACGGTTTTTTTTATATAATTTCATATTAAGTATATGTCTCTTGACGTGTATAAATTATACATGTCAAACTACTCAGGTCTGTAGACGATGGTAAATTTAGAGTATAATGTTGTCTCCCCAGACGTTCCCATCTCTCCCTCTTGTCAAAGGATTCTGTTTCACCCACGACCACTACCAAATCAACGAGTCAATACAACCTGAGAAACTTGGAGTATTGACATCGGGTGGTCCGAGGAGACAGGTACCCTAAGAGGTCCGTTCTTATGACGTCACCCAACGGTAAAAGAAGAGGTCTCCTAGAAGGACTGAGTCCCTAACTTGATCATAGAGAACGTAACGTCCACTTAAGAAATGGTGACTCGGTGGTCCCTTCCCCCATGACAATACAATGAACTTTTTTCTCACGAGGATACGTCTGGTGTTTAAGTAGAGTTCCTCGAATGATCCAATATCCCTTCTGTCTATACGTTCGTTTATTGTTATTACATCACAATATTGTGTGAAATTACCTTCATACAAATTCTCATTACGACTCCCGGTAGTTTCGTGCTCTTTCTTTAATTAAGAAGGACCTCCAAATCTTCCTCGACTTAAGTACCTCTTTACTCTTCCCTACCCTTTTGTCCTACTTTAGTCCAACACCATCCGGATCACATACCTCAACTCCTCAAACCCATGTTAAGTCACCCGATGTCCTACCCTGAACTCTGATAATACGTCACCTCACAGTGTCCTGGTGAATCTCTGTAGGAGGTACCCTAGGACGAGAAAACCTTTGGGTCGACCGGGAGACTATCTGTATAGTTAAAGGTGTTCTGTTCCTCAGGTGTCCCGGTTACTCCACACAAGTAAGTGTCGGACATAAGAAAGGGTGAAGATCTAGTGTTAGGTTCACGAGTCTTTGACTTTAAGGGACGAGTTTCCTACTGTTCGGACGAAAATCCCAAACATTCAAGACGTCTGACGGTGTCCAGAGACGAGATCTGGAGGTACCCAGATAGGTTACCCTTTTCTTATTAGAAAAGTTACTTGACACGACCCTTTTGACCTATAGGTGTACGTTTTCTAACTTCAAATTGTGAATTGGAGTGTAGTATATGTTTTACTACATATACTTCAACTTGTGAATGGAGTGTAGTATATTTTTTAATTAAGTTTTACTTCGTTTCTGGATTTATATTCTCTAGACATTTTGAGAATCTTCTTCTTTAACTCTATTTAGAAATACTGGAGTCTAAACCCTTACCTGAATATCTACACTGTAACTTTCGGACTTTTTGTTTTCCTTTTTATCTATTTAATGTGAAGTAGTTTCAATTTTAAAAACACGAAGTTTCCTGTAATAATTCTGTCACTTTTCTGACCCCTTCTTTATAAACATTTAGTTTACAGACTACTTCTTCTATATAAATATATATTTCTCGAGTATATCGAGTCATTATTTTTCTATCGGATTAAATTTTTAATCTTTTACTTGACTTATTTGTAAAGAGGTTTATTCTATCTGTTTACCGGTTATTCGTTTACTTCAACAAATTGTAATAATCAGTAAGTCAAGAGAAGTCAAGTCAAGTCAGGGAGTCAGCACAGGCTGAGAAACGTTGGGGTACTTAGCGTCGTACCGTCCGGAGGACAGGTAGTGGTTGAGGACCTCAAGTGAGTTTGAGTATGGTAACTCAGTCACTACGGTAGGTCGGTAAAGTAGGAGACAGCAGGGGAAGAGGAGGACGGGGGTTAGGAAGGGTCGTAGTCTCATAAAAGGTTACTCAGTTGAGAAGCGTACTTCACCGGTTTCATGACCTCAAAGTCGAAATCGTAGTAAGGAAAGTTTCTTTAGGGTCCCGACTAGAGGAAGTCTTACCTGACCAACCTAGAGGAACGTCAGGTTCCCTGAGAGTTCTCAGAAGAGGTTTTGGTGTCAAGTTTCCGTAGTTAAGAAACCACGAGTCGAAAGAAGTGTCAGGTTAAGAGTGTAGGTATGTACTGGTGACCTTTTTGGTATCGGAACTGATCTGCCTGGAAACAACTGTTTCATTACAGAGACGAAAACTTATACGATAGATTCAACCAGTATTGAAAGGAAGGTTCCTCATTCAGAGAAAATTAAAGTACCGACGTTAGTGGTAGACGTCACTAAAACCTCGGGGGGTTTTATTTCAGACTGTGACAAAGGTGACAAAAGGGTAGATAAAGGGTACTTCGCTACCCTGGTCTACGGTACTAGAAGCAAAAGACTTACAACTCGAAATTCGGTTGAAAAAGTGAGAGGAGAAAATGAAAGTAGTTCTCCGAAAAATCAAGGAGAAGTGAAAGACGGAATTCCCACCACAGTAAACGTATAGACTCCAATAACTATAAAGAGGACCTTTAGAACTAAGGTCGAACACGAAGAAGATCGGGTCGTAAAGAGTACTACATGAGACGTATCTTCAATTTATTCGTCTCACTGTTATATGTCGGAACTGCATAAGGAAAAGGATAAACCTTGGTCAGACAACAAGGTACAGGTCTAGATTGACAACGAAGGACTGGACGTATATCCAAAGAGTTCTCCGTCCAGTCCTCCAGACCATAAGGGTAGAGAAAGTCTTAAAAGGTGTCAAATAACACTAGGTGTCAGTTTCCGAAACCGTATCAGTTATTTCGTCTTTATCTACAAAAAGACCTTGAGAGAACGAAAAAGGTACTAGGTCGCCTACAACCGTTAAACTAGAGACCAAGGAGACGGAAAAGATTTTGGTCGAACTTGTAGACCTTCAAGTGCCAAGTGTATAACGACTTCGGACCGAACCTCTTAAAACTCGTAATGAAATGATCACACACTCTACTCACGTTAACACACCATCAAACTCGTAAGAAACCGTAACGGAAAGAAACCCTAACGGAAAGAAACCCTAACCTTGACTGAAAAAGACCAGGACACCGGTGACGACTCAAAAGGTTTAAACGACCGTATAACTCACGTCGTGAAAGTGTCGTAGTAGAAAGTCCTAAACCTTATCGAGTTGACCTTAAGGTAGTGGAGGTGATCGAAACAAGTATCACCACGAAAGATTCCGGGTGAACTGAAGTGTAAGGTCCTACAGACCGAGATCTACTCACTAGTGTGGTAGCACTAATAGACACAGTACTTCTAGAAAAAACATGTCAAGAAGACACATAAGAACGGTGGAGAAGAATTACAGCAGACCAAGAGAATCTAGGTAAAGACAGGAAATAACACGGGTAGAAACGTACTTTACAAGGGAACCATAGAGATTAAAAGAAATTCTCTAGAGACGACGACGATGGCTATTCAGCGAAGTCAGTACAGGGTCGTCCGAGGGAGCAGGGACCCTAAGAGGTCCGTTCTTGTAACCTCACCCAACGGTAAAGGAAGAGGTTACGTACTTTCACTTTTCACTTTCACTTCAGCGAGTCAGCACAGGCTGAGAATCGTTGGGGTACCTGACGTCGGATGGTCCGAGGAGACAGGTACCCTAAAAGGTCCGTTCTCATGACCTCACCCCACGGTAACGGAAGAGGGATTCTCTAGAGATCAGAAGGGGTAAGACAACAAAAGGAGATAAAGAAACGTGACCAACGACTCCTTCCGAAAGAATAGAGAAGAACGATAAGAAACCTTGAGACGTAAGTCTACGAATATAGAAAGGAAAAGAGGAAACGAAAAGTGAAGAGAAGAAAAGTGTCGATAAACATTCCGGAGGGGTCTGTATGTAAAATGAAAAAACGTAAAGAAAGGGTACCCCTACCAGAACTAGGGACAGAGGACATGTTACAGTACTTGGAGACAGGTATCAAGTAGTCCGTGAGATAGATAGTCTAGATCAGAGAATTTAGATAAAGAGTGAAGGTGACATATTAGTATTCCCTAAACTAAATCCAGTACGGACTTACCAGATCACCAAAAGGGATGAAAGAAGTTAAATTCAGACTTGAACCGTTATTCCTCAAGTAATAGACTTGGTGTCAGTCGAGGGTCAGAACAAAAACGACTGACATATCTCGAAGAGGTACAAGATGATGAAGATAGATGATGAAGATGTCGAAGAGGTAGATAGATGATGATAGAGGTAGATAGATGATGAAGATGTCGAAGAGGTAGATAGATGATTACACCCGTCCTTAGGGAATCTTCTTTACCTCATCGGTAGTACCAGTTTTTTTCTCAGACTTTACGTCATGAACCTACGTTAGATTTTTTACTGTCTTACTAGAGACAAACAAAGGTTCCGTTTGGTAAGTCATAGTGCCATTAAGTTCGGATACGGGGTTGGTCATTGAGACTTCTTCGACTCCAACTTACCAAGATACTTCTGAATGTTCTGGAAAATCTTGATTGTAGGTTTTTTCTACAGGAAAAGTAATAGTCTAGTCTAGTCAGCGAGTCAGCACAGACTGAGAAACGCTGGGGTACTTAGCGTCGTGTGGTCCTGAGGGACAGGTAGTGGTTGAGGGCCTCAAGTGAGTCTGAGTGCAGGTAGCTCAGTCACTACGGTAGGTCGGTAGAGTAGGAGGCAGTAGGGGAAGAGGAGGACGGGGGTTAGGGAGGGTCGTAGTCTCAGAAAAGATTACTCAGTTGAGAAGCGTACTCCACCGGTTTCATGACCTCAAAGTCGAAATCGTAGTAAGGAAGGTTTCTTTAGGGTCCCGACTAGAGGAAGTCTTACCTGACCAACCTAGAGGAACGTCAGGTTCCCTGAGAGTTCTCAGAAGAGGTTGTGGTGTCAAGTTTTCGTAGTTAAGAAACCACGAGTCGGAAGAAGTGTCAGGTTGAGAGTGTAGGTATGTACTGGTGTCCTTTTTGGTATCGGAACTGATCTGCCTGGAAACAACCGTTTCATTACAGAGACGAAAACTTATACGACAGATCCAACCAGTATTGAAAGGAAGGTTCCTCATTCACAGAAAATTAAAGTACCGACGTCAGTGGTAGACGTCACTAAAACCTCGGGTCTTTTTATTTCAGACTGTGACAAAGGTGACAACGGGGTAGATAAAGGGTACTTCACTACCTTGGCCTACGGTACTAGAAGCAAAAGACTTACAACTTGAAATCCGGTTGAAAAAGTGAGAGGTGAAAGTGAAAGTAGTTCTCCGAAAAATCAAGGAGAAGTGAAAGACGGTATTCCCACCACAGTAGACGTATATACTCCAATAACTATAAAGAGGGCCGTTAGAACTAAGGTCGAACACAAAGATCCCCTGACCTTGCGTTTTCATCCTTCAGTTCTTTGTGGACCCCATTGTCCGTTTAAACCGGAACCTTATGCCTTACTTCGTCCCGTTTCCGATTATCTCAAAACGGTTCTCTTGCGTGACCAGTATCGTTTGTGGGAGAAGGCTGTTGTGTTCTCGTCTGAGATGCGTACCTGTAGTGGTCTACCAGTTGTGCCTTTAGTCTAACTAATAATCAGTACTTTCACTTTCACTTCATCGAGTCAGCACAGGTTGAGAAACCGTGGGGCACCTGACATCGGGTGGTCCGAGGAGGCAGGTACCCTAAGAGGTCCGTTCCATGACCTCATCCAACGGTAAAGGAAGGGGTCCCCTTAGAAGGACTGGGTCCCTAGCTTGGGTCCAGAGGGCGTAACGTCCGTCTGCGAAATTAGTCTAACTAATAATCGGTAATCCCTTTACGTTTAGTTTGGATTTTTCTGTACTTTCACACCGTACACTTAATAGAGAGTCACTCAGTTTAAGTGAGTCAGTACAGATTGAGAAACACTGGGGAACCAAACATCGGGTGGTCCGTGGAGACAGGTACCTTAAGAGGTTCGTTTTTGTGACCTTACCAAACGGTAACAGAAGAGGTCCATTAGAAGGACTGGGTCCCTAGCTTGGGTCCAGAGGACGTAACGTCCGTCCAAAAATGACAGACTCGGTGGTCCCTTCGGATAGAGAGTCATTTTGAATTAAAAAAAACTTTCCGTCGGACTTCCCTTCTCCTTTATTCATTAAGTCATTTATATATCTGTGTATGTGTTCACGTATTTATGTTACCTGTATATAAATTTTGTTTTACAGGTCTAAGGGAAACCCCTTAACGGTCACTATAATTCAATAAGACATTGTTTGTTGTAAATCCATAGTTTTAAGAATTGATGAATTTTCGAATTTTTACTTTTCGTAAGGTAGGTGAGGTCAACGGATAATTTACCCATTAATTAGGGACAAAAGTCCGGAGTATATAAGGATACCTTTATAAGAAGGTCACGTTGTGTGGACCGGAGAGGTTTGGGGACAAGGGTTATGTCGTCGTTGAATTGACTGACCACTTAAATTTTTACTTTGACTCGCACGAGAGGTCACGTCGACCCAGACGGAGGTCTTTCCGTAAAACCTTCGAGGAACACCGTCAGAAACAAGGACGTTCCCTAGTCTTGTGTTGAATCTTACCTCCCCTTTCCACAATCTCTAGGTGCACCACGTGTGACACCACCAAAATTTTGTATAGACGTTTAAGAAACCGTAAAAAGGGTAGACCTCCATCTCAGAGATACGTGAAGGGAAAACTTGGATCGATTCCTGAAACGAATTAGTTATCTTATTCTGTTTACACCACTTCGGACTGAAGACTCCCACAAATTTCTTTTTTACGACGTACCGAAGACAATCAAAGAGACCTTGTTAGTAAAACCCTGAGAAATCAGTGGCGTTTTCTTCAAGTCCTCGGGGCTCCAGTGGTATACCTCTCTCGTATACGGTGCCCTCCCTCTCTGTCACGAGATCGGTGTCGACAACCTCCGAAAGGTCGGGTCCACGATCTGTACCGTCACTTACAAAGACGAGGGGTGGTGGTAAACTGGCGTTGGTGCACTCCCTGGTACACTGTGAGTGGAGGTACTCTGATCGTTCAAGGGCAAATAAACATTCGTTTATTTACTAACCATAGTAAAATTCCGTATTAGTAAAATACTAAATCCCACCGAATAGTCTCCCCTTTTTTTAGGTCTTGTGTATTATAAGAGGTGGGGTTAGAAATGATTATTACTTCAAACTAGAGGAGAGAAAAAAAGTAAAAACCGGGGTGGTACACCGTACACCCTAGGGTCAAGACGGTGGCCCCTAACTTGGTACGGAAGACGTCACTATCGTACCTCAGAATTGGTGACCTGACGATCCCGTCAAGGACTAGACGAGAAAAAAAAAAATTAAAATAAAATAAAAATTTGAAATGTATTAACATAATCAAAACGGTTTATAGTTTTACTTAGGAGGTGTCCATATGTACACAAGGGGTGGGACTTGGGAGGAGGGAGGAGGGAGGAGTATGGTAGGGAGACCCAGCAGGGTCACGTGATCGGGGTTCGCAGGTCATAGCACGTAGCTTGGACCTGACCGTAGAGCAAAGTATGTACTACAAAATGTACAAAGTTACGGTAAGAGGGTTTAGAAGGGTGGGAGAGGGAGAGGGTATCTCAGGTATTCTGACAAGAGATTGGAGAGAAAGTAAAACAGTTAACCAAGGTTTGAGTCCTCCCTTTTAAATAAGTTACCGGAGGATTTTGAGGTTGCAATAGTTGGGTTATATTCTTAAAAAGAACAGGTGATTCACCTGTACCTACCACAGAGACGAACTGAAATCACCAGTTTTTACAGAGGGGTTTGTCAGTTAATCTCCCCGAAAAAGAATCTTACAATAAAGAATTCAAAAACTTTTCAGAAATTTTATCGTGACTTGTTCAGACGAGATAGAACACGTATATGTAGACAGTTTGGAAAGTGTCGTCTGTAAAAAGAGTTGCGGAACGGTGAAAAGAAGAATAATCTCCAAGTTTATCATGTCACCAGGAGTTTGAACGTACACACAGTCTTAACACACCTCCCGAGTGTTGTGTCCGAGGACCTAAGGGAGGGGTCTTAAAGACTAAGTCATCCGGACCCTCCCCGTCTTCTTACAAGTATAGATCGTTCAAGGGTTCACGACGATTACGACACTAGGTCGTGTCTATGAGAAACTCTTGGTGACTCGAACTTCTTAGTTTACATATCTTACCATCTTTCTCAGGAGTACAACCGACACGGTAGAAGATCATTTTACGTTTCCAGGGATTACTCTGCTTCCAGGGGTACACTTATTTCTCCGTGTGTACCTTCTATTAGTCAAACATTGAGGGTAAATAGTTCACTGTTACTGGTTCTGGTAAAGTACTTCCAACCAGTACTTCGTTCACAAAAGAAAACAGAGTAATTTTACGTACCAAACCAGTGTTTCTGTCAGGGCCCGATGTTCGTGATCTGTGACCAACCTAGGGTTTACGACGGACAATTATTACTCAGGTAGATACTCAGACCCTGAGGTTCTACTGATCATTGTACAAAGTATTCTCTTAATAAACTTAATTCTATACATAAAGGATTTATTTATTTACTTACTTAAGAATTTTTGTTTTTCTGTTTCAAGGGGTCATTTTTGGTTCTGGAGACGGATATTATGTCAACACTCGTAGTTGTTACTATTACTGTTTATTCACGAAACATTTAGCAGACTCCAATATATCGGTCCTTTACACCGAACTTCTCTAAACGGACACCTAAAGTAGATTCACAATTATAGAGAAAAGTTTCACTGTACTCTTAGTTTACTTTATACTGTTGACTTTCGACGCCGTCTTAGGTGATTGGGTAAAGGACAAACAAAGGAAATATCCAAGGACACGAAAGGTCTTCGGGGATTTTGGGCCTTCATTTTCGTCTCCCCCATTGTACACGACTCACGAAAGTACACGTGTGCTTTCTCCGGTATAAGGACCTTCCCCTCTCGACTACGGTCAGATCGACCCCGGTAATAAGACTCAGAGTAAAGTAGACGTTTTTCCCTGTTGCTATCGGAATTAAATATTCAACACTCCTGACTCAATTATATACATTTCGAGAATCTTTGTCTGAACCGTACATAATTAATTAAAACAATAACAACAATGACAGTAAAAGAGGGAAAATTTTTACTCCTAAGCCGAGTCTCTCAAACTCTTTATATGGGGTCTAGAGGACCGACCTTGTAGAGACGTTAGGACGGAGAGTTAATTTGTCTCCTTAATCCCGTCCTTTCAGCTTTATTTTACACATGGGTATTTAGACGGTAGTAGTAAAGACGGACCTTTTATGTAACGATTACCTAGTGTCGTGTCACGAGACGTCTCAGTTCCGAAGTCCTGGAAGGACGGAGGTCACGACACCAACTACTCCCGACGGACCTTCGGGAACTCTACATGGACAAACTGGTGTGGTCCTCCCCCTTTTAACTTGGACCGTGTGAAAATCTCGTAATATTTCACTCTTCTGGTTTGGGTTGTTACCTTAGGACCTTACTTTCCGAACCCGACGAATGGTTATCTTGTGATAGTGGTGGAAGGGAGAGGAAAACCCAATATAAAGGGACTGAGCGTCGGAAGGTGTAGAACCCCACTTCAGTTTCTTTTCTCCCGTTACAGATGACGGTAAGATGAAAACCAGATCCGGTTCCCAAAGAAGTAGAAAATTTTTTAATTGAAACATAAAGTCTTCTATACGAAGTCACTGAGTTAAAACAGGCTCCGTTGAAGTGTAATTTACGAAGGACTAGTCGTCGTCCTTGAGGTAATTTTGGATTATTTTTCCCTTTGTAAAATTCCTAGTTTCTTCTACTTTGTAATGTCTTTGCGGTGGTAGTATCAGTTTTCAGGTCATTAAGATGTGGTACTCAGGGACTAAGAAATGTTACCACGATCTTTTTAATTAACAAATTAGTACTACTTCTGTACCGATATTCATTATAATTAACTATAACGGAACCCGGATTTAAAATAAGAAGATGGTGTGACTCTTCCCCTAATAATACATCTCATCACCTATTAGAAGTTTCTCTATAAAAGAGTAAGAGACGTGGGAGAGAGGTCGTACGTGAGTACCCGTGAAAGAGAGCGACAACGAGGGATCGACTGAAGTGCTAAAGAATAAGATCAATTCTCGAGTCTTGTCTTAGTTCAAGAGGAACTTCCACTTGTACAAATTTCAATATCGATTGTGTATAAGTTGAGAATCTACAAAGTTCGTGTCAGAACAAATAAATTACACAAGTCACGTATGACAAGATTCGTAAAGTGTTTATAATTGAGTAAATTGGGAGTATTGTTAGGATAGTTTAAAATGTCTTCTTGTTCAGATTGTGTCTTTCCAGTTCATTGAACGGGTTCCAGTGTGTCGACCTTTCACCGTGTTGTCGATGGAATCTTCGTCCACACTACTAAGTCGGATCCCTTACACATTACAATCCACAAATACCATTTCGAGACCGATAGACAACTACTGGAAGTGCGACTCATACTTGGTATGAGTGAACGTACGAACTTGAGTGAATTAGGATTTAATTGGGATTTTCCATCTGAGATTAAAGAAAGGTGAAACGTCAACAATTCTTGGTTCTGTTTTTACCGGTTCATTGAACGGTCCCGGTGTGTCGATTATGTACCCTAAGTTTGGGTCCTCCGTCTGGGGTCTCGTCCGTGGACATAGGCCGTCCGACATGTCCTCTCTGAACATCGAGATAAGCGTGACACGAAACAGAGTCTGTATTTGGAGGACAAAAGTTTACTTCGGAAGTGGTAGTGGTAACGACGCCAGAGTAATACACCAGACTCATTTGTCACAGTAAGGCGATAGGTGTGAAAGTGGAGGGGTCATGCTGTGGGTCGACGAGAATTGTGTCTAGATCTGTGCACTCAATCAGACTGAGGGACAGACTGTAGTCCCACTTCCAGTGTACACTCTCGGTCTTAAATCAGTATGATTGGTGGTCCGTAAGGAGTTGGGTATAATGGTTGGGACGAGTTTATCTCAGTAATTACGGTTCTTTGTCAGTTGAGGTACTGAAAATTGGATTTTAGACGTAAAGGGGTCGTTAATTTAAAAGAATGAACGTGTAGTCCTTGCCAGTGGTACCGTCTCAGACCTGGTTTCTTACTTTGGTTTAAATCAAAATTTATCTTTCCACCTCCTTTCCTAACATTATGTTTCCCGTCACCTTTGCAATCCAAGAGTCGGAAAATTACGTAAATCGTAGACTCCCTGTATCTGAAAGGGACTTCTAAAACCTTTGGTTTTGTGGACCTAAGATCTCCGAGTACGATCACCAATAGAATGTCTGTAAGGAAGAGAGAGGAGAGAGAGACAGAGACACTTCGTCGTGTACCGATAAGTAAAGGACTACCTCTCGAGGACCCTGAACCATTGTTCTACAAACGCTACCTACGGGAAATAGAAACCTTAGGGAAGGAAGGACGTGACCGTCTTAGGTTTAGAGAACCGAAAGGTGTATCGGACAAGGTTTCCAACAGAAAAATTAACTCGAAGACGAATTCTTACGAATTCCGAGATACACAAAAGAACGATGAATGACTGTGGTGGTACTTTAGGACAGGCTGTCACGACCCGGGAGTAAAGGGGGGTGCTGAAATTTCTATGTCGAGTCGTGAGTAAATTGATTATTGATTGGAGGGAGAAAATTAAAAGATAATTCTCACAAAAGAAAAGAGTCTGGGATTCTTTTCCGAAATGCCACTAGTCGAATCCTGAGAACCCTCAACTTGGATAAAACTCTCCCTTCGTGTCTCTCTTCGGACATCATCACCTAAGGTTACCGATCCGATTCGATTTGGGGTCGTAGTCTACACTCAAGGTTAGAGACCTAGAAGGTCTTGTTTACTCTTCCGTATTTAATTAAAACTTTCTAAAAATTACAATTACTGAAATTTCAAAATCATTTCTCGTGATAAAAGGGATTGTAATAGAACGTGTTTTCAACTTTATGGAACGAGAAACAGGTCTCAACTCATTGGTTTGACTGGACTCTAGTAATAAAAAAATCTTTTTTTTAGGATATTTGTGTTTGAAAGGTTTTCGTTGTATAAGTCATTGATTTTCAAATAAAACAGGTGACTTTAGGTAAAATAACACACAGGGTAACAGGATCATTTTGAACTCACTCCTTTAGTTTTACGTACAATTTTGTCCCCATCTAAAACGCCTAGACCGACCGAGAGTAATTGAGAACTAAACATATAAAGGTGTACAACCAGCGACAGAGGTTTTGTAGGGAGACATAGAGGTTCCGGTTAAGTAATGGTCCTGACCCGAAGTACGAGATTGACCTAACAGTAATAGGATGAGAAAAGACCGTGGACAGTTTTGGGACTCTACCGAAAAATTCTGCGATTCCAGTGAAAACCGGTAGGTCCGTCTCCGTCCTTCCGGAGGACCACAAACGTCTAGTCTCATAAGGGACTTAGAACCGAAGACCCGAGGACGAAGGACGGACAAAGGGGAACTTCCTCAGGGTGTCCCGGTACCTGCCTCCTACGTCAAAGGTGTTGAGTCCCCGATAGTTCTGAGACCCAGAACCAAAAAAACTACTGGAGACCCGGGGATAGAACGACTGAAGGGGGGGAGAGGGGAGGGAAGGGTAAGTCCACAAACTTTACTGTTCGACGATAAATAAAACGAGGTAAAGGGTGAAAATTGTCTTTGGTCATCGACTTCTACACGGTCCACCAGGACAACTATTTGTTACTCAAGATTATGTTCTAAAGGAGGACCTTGCGGTCGAAAAAAAAAGACCGTCTACTGGCTCCACCCTCCTTTGAACCGAGACAGAAGATCTGTAAAAAGGAAACCGTCGAACAGAGGTAAGGGATGTCTCACTGTCTTCTTCCTCTTACCATGCGACCGACACGTCCTCAAGGACCCCGATAAAGACCACCACCGATTGTCAGATTGGAATGAGTTGAATGATTTAAGGACTCCAGTCCGGTGAAGGGTTGACTCGCAGACCAGAATTTCACCGGGGGTAAACTGAGATCCTAAGGGACCACTATAAGGTAGACGGTGTCGACACTTTTTAGGTTGGAAAGCTAGAGAACGTGGAAGGTAGTTTCATAAAGAAAAGAGACAAGGACCTGTGTCATTCACGAGTTATCTGGAAAAACTTTCGAGTCACTTGAGATGAGAGATAAAAGGGTCAAAGTGTTTATAAGGTAATAACGTCTTAATTACGTAGTCGGGTCATTGACTGCAGGATGAAAGATTCAAGGTACTCACTCTCCCCTCACACGACCTCCGACTTCCAGACTACCTCTGGTCAAACCAGTGCACACCCGGTACACCGGAACCGATCAAAGACGTCTACGTTCTTCGTAACTAGCTCACTGACACCTAGTTCCTAACACGTCCTGTGTTTCTATTTCTTTACTTTACGTAATACGGGTGTACGTTCGTCAGATATCCCCTACCTCCCGTACTTCGTATCGTCATAACCGTACTACACTACCTTAATACACTAAGGTCACCGTACCTCCACATTACTTCCCGGTCAGGTCGACAAACACCCTAGCCGTCGGTTCTTTCAGAAGGGTCTCCTTTAACGTGAAACCGATCCAGGTCTTAATACTTAGTTGGTAAGTTCCTTCCCTTTCTCCGTATGAAGACCGTATCTCTTGTCTTATATGTTTAAGTTTTTGTCAGTCTCCGTGTGTCTACCGGTTGTCCGTGTATTTTTATACGGGTCGTAGTGATAAATAATCTCTTTACGTTTAGTTTTACTACTCCATAGTGGAGTGTGGTCAGTCTTACCGTCAGTAAATTTTTAACTGTTTATTGTTTACGACCTCTCCCATATCTCTTTTCCCTTAGGAGGAGGTGACAACTACCCTTATATTTAACCACGTCGGTCATACCTTTTGACCATACGTCTAAGGAGTTTTTGATATTTATATTAATGATAAACTAGGTCGTTATGGCGAGGACCCGTCATAGGTCTGTCTTGATAATAAACTTTTCTACGTACATGGAATTACAAGTGTCGTCGTGATAAATGTTATCAGTTCTGTACCTTCGTTGGATCTACAGACGATTGTCTACTTACCTATACTGTCTTCTCCACCATACATATACGTAACCTTATAATGAGTCGGGAATTTTTCTTACTTTATTACGGTAAACGGTCTTGTACCTACTTGGATGTCTACTAGTATGATTCACTTCATTTATTCTTTCTCTTTCTTTTTATGGTATACTATAACGATTTTATACTTTATGTACTTGAATAAGTGTTTTGTCCTTGTCTGAGTGTCTACATCTCTTGACTAAACACCAATGGTTTTCCCTCCCGACCTCCTCCTTACCTAACCCTCAAACTCTAATCGTCTACGTTTGACGATACACATACATATTGACTTAGTGAAACGACATGTGGCCCTTGATTCTGTTGTGACATTTAGTTGATATGAAGTTATTTTAGGTAATTTTTGTTTTACCAGTCTTCAATAGTTGCTACCAAGTTTTTTCGACCCTGTTTACAACAGTACCGTCTTACCATCTGCTACTCCGGTCTTCCACTCCGTTCCACTAGACACAAACTAAAAGTGGGTCTTCTACCGCCCCTCGTTTACTCCCAAATTTTTGTCCTCATCGTATAAGTTTTCGTCTCTGTAATGAAACGGTTGTTTCCAGGTAGATCAGTTCCGATACCAAAAAGGTCACCAGTACATACCTACACTCTCAACCTGACACTTCTTCCGACTCACGGCTTCTTAACTACGAAAACTTGACACCACAACCTCCTCTGAGAACTCTCAGGGAACCTGACGTTCCTCTAGGTTCGTCAGGTAAGATTTCCTCTAGTCGGGACCCTAAAGAAACCTTCCTGACTACGATTTCGACTTTGAAGTCATGAACCGGTGGAGTACGCTTCTCAACTGAGTAACCTTTTCTGAGACTACGACCCTCCCTAACCCCCGTCCTCCTCTTCCCCTACTGTCTCCTACTCTACCGACTTACCGTAGTGACTGAACTACCTGCACCCAGACTCACTTGAGGCCCTCAACCACTACCTGTCCCTCCGGACCACACGACGCTAAGTACCCCACCGTTTCTCAGCCTGTGCTGACTCCCTGACTTGACTTGACTTGACTCGGACTAGTCTGTACGTAAAAATTCACGAGTGAGACTGATTCCTTCTCTTTTGTCAACTCCCTCAATTTTAGGTAAATCACCGTAGAAGACACGTCTTCGTCGACCGTCGGATTCTCCTTCTGACACCCCCGGTTATATCCTGTCTCCCTTACTTCTCTTCCTACAGATAAACTCTTCAGAAATCCTCCATATTAATTATTTTGAATCACCGTCGAATCAACCCACTCCCGTCTTCTCTCCTATTCCCTAGAACCTTCTGAAAGTCCAAAGAAAGAGTCCGTTAACTTATAGGTTACTACTGTAAGCATATCGTAAAGAAAAGAAAAAAAAAAAAATTTAACCTCCTATTAATGAAATGTCATAACACTACCAAAGACGGTATATAGTATATCACAAAGAATTATCTCCACGATCACCGTAGAACCTGTCCTTCTAAGAAATACACACCGTAAGGGAACACGTAAATTTTAACAATTGTAGAAACCGGGTTAGGGGATTCGAGGTCATCGTAAAGGATCAATAAAACTGTAGATTTTTCACTGAGGGGTGTAGGGGAACTCTGGGACTTATGTCTTCCTTCTTACTTAACCCCGATCACTCCTCCTTACTCTGGTCAACCCCCGTGTGAGTCAAACTCCATTATTAATTTCGAGGGTACAGAAGTGGGTTAGTAGAGGAACACTGTAGTGAATTTCGGTGAGGTTGATCTTTCCATGGAACTTAACTTGGTTGAGTTCAGATTACTGAGGAGACAGTGTGTTATACGGGACATAGTAAACCAGGGTCGAGTCGCATCACGTATTTACACCAAAGGTTACAAGTGTGCCCACCCTTTAAAACACTCTTCGGGTTCTAGAGACGTCAGTCCAATGTCTTGTACCCCAGACACGACAAATAAGAGGGACACGGAGAGACATAGGTAACAGGTGTAAGGGGCAGAAGGAGACACGAGGACCTCCGATTCCAGACGTTTACGGATTTGAGTCTCAGTGCAGACCGACGTCGAACCAAACCGGTTATCCTCCGTGGTCATGTCTCTGACCTTCCGTCTTCTCTCCGGTCCCCACACAGAAGAGAACGAGCGGGAGGGGACGGACGAGACTAAGACCGTCGTCACCGGGGCCATGACACCTACATCGAGGACAGTCAGGGGAGAGAAGGTACAGAGTCCGAGGTCATGGTGACAGAGGGGAGAAGGACGAGAGAGTACAATCGTCTGATCAAGTGTAGGAAAAATTAACGTTTAGGTATTAATTTTGAACGTCTTCTCTGACTGGTGGGGGAAGGAGAGGTCGAGGGTGTATATCTGTAAATTCCATGAAGTAACCGGTGGAAAGTAGATGTGAATGGAGACCCAGGAATATCAGAGGAGAAATTCCCGTAGGCGATCGACACAACTCTCAAATCGTTTCTCCGGGGAAACTACCGATACGCTCTGGGGGCGGAAGGTTTTCTGTCTACGGGACTAACCTCACTACCGAATGGACGAGACTTGTCAAACAGAGAGATTTTGTAGCGACCGGGTTTAGTTTGATATATTTTTGCATAAGGATATTAAGGTCACGTCTTCTGAATCACTAGGTCCATCATAATAGAATTGGAACTACAAAGATCTATTTTTGTCTTTTGTCGTACAACTGGTAGGAACTTAATGGTATAATTTTGGGAAATTTTTTGAATTGTTCTATGCATTTTCAGGGTTTCTTTATTGTCCAAATCTTCTGGAGTCTCCAGTGGAATTAAAAGAGTACAAAGACATTAAGGTAAAACATTTTTTCATCCCGTAATTAATTAGTCAGACACCATTATCCTCAATAGATCTCGAACGGTGAGTCTCACTGGATACCTGATCGTTTAGTCGTAGAGGGTCCTCGAACAGTCTTTACGTCTTAGAGGTAGGGGTGGAGGGTCTGGACGACCTAGGTTGGACGTGTAAGTTGTCCAAGAGTCCATTAGGGACCTCTTCCTTTACCGTTGGGTGAGGTCACAAGAACGGACCTCTTAGGGTCCCTGCCCCCTCGGACCACCCGACGACAGATACCCCAGCGTGTCTCAGCCTGTGATGACTTCGCTGAATCGTCGTCGTCGTCCTCGTCGTCCATTGGAGGCACATGTAACTTTAACTTCTTCGTGACTAGATTTTCTCAAGAGTTTGATAGACACGACTTCTTGATCTCACACCACAAAAAAAAGGGGGAAATTAGACAACACCTAACTACGTAAACTTTTACGTTACTTTAATTTAATATTCTTATTACTTTATTTTTCCGTCTCTGTATATTTATATTTTATGTTTGGGTTTGAAAATAATAATCTAAGATTTCTGTACCTTAATGAGTCAGTTTAACGATACTTTCAGAGATTTACTACGTGTGAGTGACAAAGAGACCTAAGGTGTTGTAACTGGCTGTTGTCCAAGTACCTACCAGTCATGCGTCACCCGGTGTGAAATTACTCGGGACAAGGCCAAATAACTGTAAAAATGTCTTCCCTTTTGTCTCCGGGTCTGTTTGTTACATGAGTTCCACTGTGTCGACTTATTACTTTCTGTGTCATAACTTAAAATGTAGAGGTTTTGAGAAGGACTATATGGAATAATTGGGATCATTTTTAAAATTTATGAATATCTCGTGTACTAATTCCAGTCCATATTACAAAATGTTCCTAACAGAACGTCAGTGAAGTGTATGAACAGTAACTCTAAGACAGTCACCGGAATAAAATACCAACTCCTTTGACTTCAAATCTCTCCAATTATGGATCAGGTTCAGAGGAACCCATTTATTCACTACTTCGACCCCACACCTGAGTTCGAATTGGTAATTCATTTGTACGAACATGGTCAGTCTCAAGAGGTCTCTTTGTCTTGGTTTATCCTCCACACGTACACACACACAAACACACACACACACGCACACGCACACACATACACAGAATTCCTCTAAATAATAATCTTTTACTGAGTGAGTTAATACGTCCATCCGTTCAGGGGTCCAGACGTCCCTCAGTTTCCGACTTCTGGATCTTCTTGGTACAAATTAAGGTCAAACTCAGACTCTTGGTTCTCTCGGTTACCACATCAAGGTAAGTTTCCGACCGTCCGAACTCTGGGACCTTCTCGGTCACGAAGTCAAACTCAGGTTTCCGTCCTTTTTTCGACTACAAGGTAGGTTTCTGTCCGTCTGTTCTTGAGAGAGAATGAGTGCCTTCTCAGTCGAAAAGACAAGATACGTCCGAAAGTCGACTAACTTACTCCGGGTGAGTGGAATCCCTCTCGTTAGACAAAATGAGTCAGATGGTTAAGTTTGTCATTAGAATAGATTTTTGTAGGAGTGTCTGTGTGGGTCTTATTGCAAACTGGTTTATAAACCCGTTGGACACTGGGTCGGTTCAACTGTGTATTATAATTGGTAGTGTCACAAATTGGTGATGGGGTGAAATGGAGGACAGAGATGAGACAAGTACTTAATAATTAATACCCCTGTTTTCGTAGTCAATGTGTTTAGGGTGTCTGGACCCCAACGTCCGTTAGATAAAATGTAATTTTATTATACGACTGGGTTTCAGGGAACCCCATAGACGTTAATTCGGTTCAAAAGACGGTGAAATATCGTTCCTTGTAAAAAGGAGGTTATAAGTTATTGTATTGGGAGTAAAGGTAACTCTAGAGTGGTCTTTGTGGAAATTGTAAGTACAGACATCACTGTAAGATAAGGACTGTTATATACATAAGAGATTCTGTTCTCGAAAGAGATGTCTAGACGAGTGAAGAAAGGCTCAGAAGTAGTTTTGACTAAATTACAGATGAAGATGGTTGTTAGAAGAGTTCTATTAAAGATAGTGTATGGAATTTTAAGAAGGTCGACGATGACGATAGGTTAAAGTTTTGTAAAGGTGTAAAACTCCGTAAATAATATCGTCGTAGGACGAAAGTCATGGTTTCAGAGATAGTCAGTACCAGGAGGAAAATAAAATTCCTCGACCGTATAGGTTTTAAGTACACCGGTTACCTGACCTTTAGGTTCGTCCTCGAGTACAACGATAGAACAGAACTCAGGTTTTAAACAACCCATCCGTTCGTCCGACCTTTGAGAACATCCTCCATTTCGATGTCAGAACTCCGGTTTAAAAAAGCAGAGACCTTTGGAGTCAAAAACGAGAATTCCGGAAGCTGACTAACCCACTCCGGGTGACACAATAGTCCCGAAGGGGATACCGAGTCGACCATTACTTAGGTGGACGTCACGTCCTCTGACCTAAGTTAGGGATTCAGTCTTTCTAGGGGGTCTCTTCCCTGTCAGGTGGGTAAGATCATAAGACCGGACCTCTTAAGGTACCTGACATATCAAGTACCTCAGCGTTTCTCAACCTGTACTGACTCACTGAGAGTGAAAGTGACACAATAATTCACACTAGTGGAAATAAATTTCAGTCAACCAATACCTATAATTGTTATAGATGTTTCATGGAGATATTGTTGTGGACTAGTAACATAAATAAAAAAAGGTCTCGTAAATTGTAGGGGATTGTGTAATCTATGTCCGAGGGGAACACCGAGTCACCATTTCTTAGGGGGACGTTGCGTCCTCTGTGTCCTCTATACCCAAACTAGAGACTCAACCCTTCTAGGGGACCTCTTCCTTTACCGTTGAGTGAGGTCATAAGGACGGACCCTTTAGGGTACCTGTCTCCTCAGACCATCCGATGGTACCGTAACGTTCTTAGGCTATGTTGACTTGCTGATTTGTTGTTTTTGTTTGTATAATCTATTAAATAAATAAATAATACAATAAATGACATACGGGGAGAGGAAACTTAAATATTTACATTCCTTAGAAAAGACAAAACAAGTGACTACACCGAATTTATGGATCTTATCACAGGCTGTAAGTTATTTATACTTAACTTACTTACTTAGGTCCAAAACGGTGAATTATTTTTCGTTGTTGGTTACCTACTTAATAAATTGAAGTGACTTGTCAATTTTCGTTCGTTTACTTGTTTTTAGACAGAGAATTCTAACAGTATCCTGATTTCCTTTATTACAAACACTTCACAGACCTTTTGTCTCTCGTAAGCCATTCACCGTAACAACTGACAGCAGAGAAGAACAACAAGTAAGTTGTTTATCCCACAATCGTTCATCCCCGAATGTTTCGGGGATGACACGTAGTTCATGACCAGTGACTTCTATAGTGTCTCACATTTTCTCAGGGACTGGAGAACTCTGAATGAAAGATCACACTTGTTTACAGGACGGGATCTATCGATCGAAGATGTCACAATAAGATGTTTGGACACCGAACATAAGATGAAGATGTTTGGGTACCGAGATAAAGTATGAGTCCAAGTACCTGTTTCAGTACGGAGTTCCTGTGCTACCCGTAGACAAAGTTTCAAGTCGTGAAGAAGTGACAACCCACGAAACGGTGTGTCTAGAACGAGGAGACCCGTCAACCCTACATATGTGAACCCGAATTGTTACTGTCTAGATGGGACTTCCCAGTCCCATCAATCATAGTGTAGACTTCGAAGGAACTCTCATCCGAACAAAGTGTATACTGAAATTTTTTTTTGCCTACTTTATAGTAATCCCACCCTACTTTCTCTTGAAAGGTCCATTAAGATCAGACTTACTACAACTGAAATAATGTTAATGACGAGATTCCTTCTACTATTAATGTTAATTGATGTCCGACTTGTCCGAAAACTACGAAAGATATTGTGGGGTGGATGATGTTTGTGTCCCCGTCTACGTCTACAGACCAACACCCCTACACCCACTTGGGACTCCTGGATGTCTCGTACCAGTCCGTAGGGGTGTCGTCCCCAAGAGTTGGAGTCGACGTGAAATCTTAGTAGATCTCTCGAAATTTTTAAGACCTACAAGTCCGACGTTCATTTAGTCTTAGAGACCCTCACCCTAAGTCCGGAGCCAGGAAAAATTTCGAAGGACCTTGAGAGTCGTACACCAACTCTAAATCTGGATGTGGGAAGTTCCGAGATCAAGGACGATGCTGACGATTTTGAAGTTCTCATGGGTTCAGTGGGTCCCTAAACGATTACCGTGTCTAAGACCAAGTCATCGAGACCGCGACTCTGAGCTGTAAAGGTTTTTCAAGGGTTCATCTACGACTCCGACGATCAGTCGTAAATATAAAAGTCATCGTTCTGAGATCAGTCAAGACTAAGTTTCGTCTGGCACCTCCCATCAAGACATTGATTGTCTCCTCGAGCACAACTGAGACCTCTCTCACACCCTACCAAGGTTTTCAATATTTCTTTAGATTTCCGGAAGAATTTGATGTAGATGACGGGACTTCAGGCGTTCGACCGAATCACGACTTCATCACGTTTCATTACTAGTTTTTACACTTTGGACCTCAATTTGGTATACACTTAAGTTTGGGACCAAGGGGGGTAGAGGTCGACACGCACACACTCGTACGATCCAACTCAGTCAGCACAGACTGAGAAACACTGGAATACCCGGTATCGGTCGGTCCGAGGAGACAGGTCCCTTCTTATGACCTCACCCAACGGTAAAGGAGGAGGTCCCCTAGAAGGACTGGTTCCCTAACTTGGACGTAGAGAATACAGAGGACGTAGCTGTCCACCCAAGAAATGACGATCACGGTGAACCCCTCGGGGGACGTCGACACACGACACGATACGAATCAGGGAGTGAGGAACTCTGGGGTACCTGACATCGGAAGGTCCGAGGAGACAGGTACCCCTAAGAGGTCCGTTCTTACGATCTCACCCAACGGTACAGGAGGAGATCCCGTAGAAGGCTTGAGTCCCTAACTTAACCCCAGAGAACGTAATGTCGACCTTAGAAATGGTCGACTCGATGTCTGACATTGTTTAGTGGATTGTAAAGGTATGGAGTTAAAGAGGTAGACCTTTTACCCGTACAATCGTTGTGGATGGAATATAAGAACAATACTTCTAATTTACTTAATTATGTATATTCTGTGGTTCTTGTCACGGACCTTTTATCATTCACGAGTAATTGACAATCCACACATGAATAATCTCATCTTTCCATATCCAAACCCCTAGTTCCGTCTGTACTCAAGTTCAGGATCGAATCGATGCATTGTTAATACACTGTGATTCCTTAAACAGAGGAGATTCGGAGTTAAAATAGTAGACATACACTGTCATTACGGATAAGGTATCTGAACAACTTTTCCAGTTTTACTATACACATTTCGTGTACCGTGTATCATCCAGACTTACAAACACGGAGAGTTTTAAGCATACAACTTTAGGATTGGAGACCACACTATATAGTCCTTCACCCCAGAAACCAGTCTTCTCACCCCGGGAGCACCTACCCCAATCACGAGAATATTTTCTCTAGGGTCTCTCGAGGGACCGGGGAAGGTGAGACACTCCTGTGTCACTCTTCAAAAATTGGACCTTCTCCCGGGAGTGAGTTGGTCCGACCACGAGACTAGAACCTGAAGACCTAAGGTCTTGACTTTATTTATTTATAGACGACGGGTATTCGGGGGAGTCGGACGTTTTATGACAATATTGTCGACTCGTCTGAGTCTGTCATCCGTAGTCACTCGTCGCCTACTACCCCTCCCGAGTCCGGACCTATATGAAGTACCACCCCCGAGGATGACACACTGATTGAAAATCCCACTGGTGGAGAGTCCCAGAGGTAAAGACGTAGTCATCTTAGCTCTACTGTCGTCACGTCGATCCTCCTCTAGACTCATGTACACTTTCACAAATTAGTTGACGTCTTAGTTTTTGACGTTTATATTCCAACATTACACCATTACCGTAAAGAGGGGTTTGGAGGTGGGGTCTCTCTTGTCTTTCACTCTGAGCACGAGGCCGTGGGTGGTTTGTGAAAGGGTTTCATGTCGCAAGTCATTCACCCTTTAACTGTGTCCATTGTAGAGTGAACGGCGAATTCGGACTACTGTGACACTTTCTTTACAGTAGTGAGTTATTTTTGTTTTTGGGGAGAACGGAACAAACACCCCGTCAAAGAGAGACTGTTTCGAAGAGAGGATACGAAGAGAGGAAGGGAGACGTCGAAAACCACCATGAGAATCGTTTATGGGGAGGTTTGTGATGGGTTCAGGTAATTTCTCCCTCCTCCAACACACAAATTACCCATAACTTTTCGTTTAACCTATTACGTAAGATCTCCCTTGGGGGTCTCCCTCGTTCCACCGTGGGTCACCACGGTCCGGTGAACAGAGTCGATTATTTTGGAGGGGGTTGTCGGTGGGGGACGCGGGTCGAGGATTCACGGTAGACCGTGGGTGTAGAACTCTAGACGGCGAAGACAAACACGAGGTCTGTCGATGTCGAGTGAAGGTACACCGTTGTATTCACATAACTGTAAATAGTAACCTAAGGTGAAAGGGCTTGTCTCTCTCTGTCCGGACCGTCCGTGCCTCCCGTATGAAGCGACGTCCTAGCGCGGGTCGACGACTGTGACCCCTAATGAAGGGATAAGACAGTGGGAAACCGTGTCTGTGGAGACGCGCCACGATTACTGTTAGTGACCGAACACGAAGTCTATTCCTCCTCTCTCCCACCAAACGTTTAGAGATGTGAGGTACGTTCGAAGAGAAAGATCCTGTTTTCCTACGTTGAAAACATTTACATTAAGTACAAAGTTCTTTGCGGTGTTTGTACATATATACACACACACACATACATATGTAGTTATAGGTGTACATATGGGTATATACACACACATAGAGATAAAGATATATAGATGTAAAGATATAGATAGAGGTATACAAGGACAATTTTTATGACACCGCAATAAACTCGTACATAGACACGTACACAGTCGCACAAGAGTATGCGTACAGACACACCTATTTGTCGTATATTTTTATGTCCAATAAAAGGGTGTTTGACGTAGGACTATGACGTAATTCGTTGTCTGAGTCAAAGGTAACGTCATAATTCTGAGTCCAAAAACAGGGGTGACTTCCCGATTTTTAGACGAGTTTTTCGGTTTTACAAAAGGGAAAGGTAAATTTGAGTAACATAAGGGCAAACACTCTCAGAGTTTGCTCGAAAATCGTTTTTGTTTGTTTGTTTGTTTGTTTTTTTCTGTTGAACTGGGTTGAAAACCTCGGTGACGTTTACGATGCATTCGGTCTTTCAAGGGGGTTTAGTGGAGTAAACAAGTCCACAATCGGTAACAAGGATCAGAAAAAAAAAAAGGGGTGGTGTATGGTAACAAAACTTTCACTCGGACACCAGTCTTGTTACGTAGAAGATATTGACCCTAACAGTTTCTTACTTGGAGAGTGACACAATAGTCCCCGAGAGTAAACGACACTAGAGTATCAGTTTATTATTCGGAACCCTCATCGGTCACTTAGTGCGACGGAACCACCGTCACACTACTGCTGTCGATGCTGTAGACCTTAGATGATCTATCCTCTGGTTCCTCCTTTGCAGACACCCACTTGTCCTCAAATGATGTCTCTTTCCTTTCTTTTTCTGGAATAGTGACCCCTCCTTACCTGTACCAAAAGACATTACGGATGGCACAGAGTTTCCTAAATCAGTAAGTTATTTATAATAGGCTCAACTTAACTTTCTAGAGATAGTTGGACTTGTTTCCGTTTCTATCTTGAGTTTAAAAGTAATTCCTACATGTGAACATATGGACACCGCCTAAGTAAAACTACGTATCGTTTTGGTTATGTTATAACATTTCAATTTTTTATTTTATTTATTATTATTTTATTTTTAAATTTTTTTTCCTACATGTGAACGTTCCTTCCTATTACTCCGTCTTAACACAGGTTTATACGAACTGAAACCTAACTTGAAGGACAGGTGTCTATACCTCCTACTCGGCCGTTCTCAGAAGACACTTTGTCCTTCTGTTTCCCAGCTTCTTTAATTCTCGACCTTCCTTCAGTCTACTCCACGGAACTCGGGCCCGACACTCATTGAGGGTTCTTGTTCCGTCTACCGAGGGTGAGGTCCCGAAAAACCGGAGGGACACGACAATACACAGGCGCGGAAGACCCCTAACTTTTTACCACCGGTTTTGGAAGAACGGTCTCCAGTCTGTCAAGGGAATTCATTCTCTTTTTCAGTTTACCTTCGTCAGAGTAAGAGTGGAACCTTTGTCTTTATTTCCCAGTCTTCTGTAGAGGTGTTCAGTAAGTTCCGTTTCTGAGAAATCACGATTATCATTCTCTGTACTATACCCCTTTACTTGTACTAGTATAGGGTGACCCTCCTCTGATGTGACCATTCTATAAAGACTTCCTGTCGTATTGTTATCCATACTTTTCGGAAGTTTAAAACGTATAGGAAACTGGGTCGATCTCATATTAGCTGGGTTAACATCCTAAAATAAGTATCCCTTATTTGATAGTCCCGAAACGTGTTTCGATATTGATTTTATCATAATTAAGACGACAGCGAAGATTGTCATTTTTTATCTTTGTTAAATTTAAAAGAGAATGTCCCTAACCTACTTATTAATCATGTATCTGTTTGGTTTTAGAATTCGTCATTAATTCAACTACACATTTTTACAATTAATCGTCACTTGACGGGTACGATACATTAAGTTAAAAAAAATTCAATATTTTGATGTTTATACCACACTAGGGTAAAAGTATGTTACGTACTCATCTTCATGTGTGTGGATTTATAACTCCCACCAATAGAGATCTACCTCCCTATTACATACTGAGAGTAAAAGAAAAAATATAAACAAAGATTACAGACTCAAAAAATTATTTGTACATAATAAAATTAATACAAATTTTACTCATTTACCATTTAGTAGACAAAGACTTTTGAAACATCGACTAACGGAATAAGGAACCCCATCTCTACCCCCAACCCCTCCTCCTCTTATTCATCTCTAGTTTTAGTAGAAAATTTTAATCATAATAACATGTAATATTATAATATATATTATAGTATAAAATAAAATAACATATATTATATGGTGCATATTATTACTGTGGGAAAGAGAATAGATTGTGTCATAGGAAATACCGAAAACAAAATAAACGACGTGGAAGAGTCGGAGGAAACGACCGAGGAAAAGTAAGGGGAACTAGTTCTAGAACATGGTAACCCGATAGGGTACTGAGCCAAGAACCCGGGAAGAAAAAAGGGTAGGTGTGAGTGAAACGACCACCAGAGTAAGTTAGAGTATCAAAATTTATATTAGAGATACGATTATGGAGAGATTAAATATAGAGGTAGGGACCGAAGGGGACGGATAGGGAACGGGGTTCTTGAGGTCCGAGTATCTAGAGGGAGGGATGAGTCGTAGAAATGAACCTACAGATCGAATTATTCAGTTTTTTCGTTCAAGGGAGAGAATCGATGGTTTAGACGAAAAGGAATCAGTAGTGTAGTTTATTACCGTTGAGGTAAGAAGGTTACCGAGTCCTGTTTTTAAGTCACAGTAGGAGTTAAGTAGACAAAGAGAATATAACACATAAATTAGGTAGTTCTCTAAGACAAATGAGACGGAAGTTTTACATAAGTACAAGACAGGTCAAGAATAGGAGACACACCGACAATGGGACCATTTTCGGTGATAATAGAGAACGGACCTAGGACTGATTGACCAAACGGAACGGATGAAAATCAGACAAGAATTAAATCGTCGGTCCCGCTAGGACGATTTGTAAGTAGTTTAGCCCAGTACGGAAATAGTTTTAGGAGGGTGTCAAGGAGTAAGGAAAGGCTCTCACTCGGTTTAGGTAATGCTGTCGAATTTCCAGGACGTACTAGTCTAACGGAAGAGATTGGAGTAAAGAAAGAAACGAGGGGGAGACACCGTCAAAATTTTGGACGAGAAGTTTAAGAAACTACGACAAAAATAAATCTCCGGTCCCTCGAGACAGAGAACGATAACTAGACCGAAGACACTGACGATCCGTATTCCAATGTACGTCGTCGAAGGTAAGTGACGGAAAACTCACATAAATTAAGTTACCTAGGCCGGTGGTACCGACTCCCTCGGATCCTCTGACATCTTGCACGGTGTACCTCTCTTTGACTTCTGAGGTCGGTCATCGGGGAGGACTCGAGAGTCGACTGTCGGTCGTGGATGAACGGTCTATACACTCACTCGGAAGAAGTTTCACCTACGGAGTCGGGAAGTGACTAAGAGAGGTCGGTTGTGGTGCCCCCTTACCTCTGTTCAACAGGGGTGGTTCAGGACGAGTACATTTGTTTTTCTACTAACAACAACATCGGTAATACAAAGTGTCACCAAACAAGATGTCGGAATCTCTAAGAGGGTGACGTCGTCGGAGTGGGGAGATACAAACGGAGAGATAGGAGAAGCGACGAGGGACTGGTGTGTCTGTACGAAAAGAGTACCGGAATCATGAACGACAAAGGTAGATGTAGGGGTATAAATGTGTTTCCGGAGTGAGTCAGAAAGGACCATCGAGTCGACCATTTCTTAGGTGGACGTTATGTCCTATGGGGTCAAGCTAAGGACCCATCCCTTCTAGGGGACCTCTTCCCTTGTTACCGATGGGAAAGGTCGTAAAAACGGACCTCTTAAGGTGTCTGACATATCAGGTACCCTAGTGTTTCTCAGCCTGTGTTGACTCGTTGGAAATGAAAGTGAACGAGTAGAGGAAATCCAGACGTTAGTGAACGATAGGAAGGTCATTATTAAAGGGAGGGTTTGACCGTTTGGTTTGTACGAGAGGGATCACAGAAGGGAAAAAGGTGAAATAAAAAAGGGAACCATTAGTAGTGACAGATTAGTGCCGTAGGTCAGAGTAGTGAAGTACCGTTTATCTACCCCCTTGTCACCTTTGTCACCGACTGAAATAAAAAGACCCGAGGTTTTAGTGACGTCTACCACTAACGTCGGTACTTTAATTTTCTGTGAACGAGGAACCTTCCCTTCAATACTGGTTGGATCTGTCATATAATTTTTCGTCTCTGTAATGAAACGGTTGTTTTCAGGTAGATCAGTTCAGATACCAAAAAGATCATCAGTACATACCTACACTCTCAACCTGATATTTCTTTCGACTCACGGCTTCTTAACTACTAAAACTTGACACCACAACCTCTTCTGAGAACTCCCAAGGAACCTAAAGTCCCTCTAGGTTGGTCAGGTAGGATCCCCTCTAGTCAGGACCCACAAGTAACCTCCCTGACTACAACTTCGACTTTGAGGTCATGAAACCGGTGGACTACGCCTCTCGACTGAGTAAACTTTTCTGGGACTAGGACCCTTTCTAATTCCCGTCCTCCTCTTCCCCTGCTGTCTCCTACTCTACCAACCTACCGTAGTGGCTGTGTTACCTGTACCCAAACCCACCTGAGGTCTTCAACCACTACCTGTCCCTCCGGACCGCACGACGTCAAGTACCCCAACGTTTCTCAGCCTGTGCTGACTCGTTGACTTGACTTGACTTACCTGATATACTAAATAAGTAAATCTAACAAACAACGTGCAGTATCGAAATTTATAGTAGAGATATGACTAATGATCTTCCACTTGAGACACCTCTATCCTTAGAAACAGACAAAGTAAGGGATAACTAAGGATACACGGAGCTTGTCACAGAGGGTGCATCAGTGGAGAGTTATAAACACCAAGATGACGTCGGTACATGTTCCTAGACAAAGGAGACTCTAAACTGGTAGGAAGAGTTCGAGAGAGGAGAGACCCCGAGAGACAAAAGGAAGAGGTACGAGAAGGGGAGGAACGATCTGTTTTCGTCGTCGAGACGAGTTCAGAGTCTGGTAGTCTCTGTGACCTGTTCGATCAAGGACGTGATCTTCCTGAAAGAGGAAGGACCCGTGGTCCTTGGAAGAGACATAGTCTAGGACACAAGTAAGGTGTCATCCCTAACTAACGTCTGAAATACGAGTCCAAAGGTTCGGAACGAGAACTATCGTTTTTAGTCATTTTTGAAGTCGAGACTGTTACTTACTCGGTTCTTGTCCACTTAATGTACGAGATTCTTAGATAACAAAACATTCTTGATGGGGGTTAGAATCTCCAAATTTGGTTGTTAGTGAACGAAATAAGTACTCAAACGTCAAACTTGACCCGAACCATTTCTGTCAAAGGGAGACGAGATACACGTAGGTGACCTCCGTTTAGTTAATCCCCGACCCTCTGGATGAAAGTTCACACATTAAAAAAAAATTAAATATTATAATAACCTCATGTTAACGAAATGTTGCACACAATGAAAGACGACGTGTTGTCTTACTTAGTCGATATACATGCGTATGTAGAGGAAGGAGAACTCGGAGGGAAGGAGGACAGGGTGGGTAAATCCAGTAGTACATCGTGGCTTGGCTCAAGGGGTGTGAAATATCGTGAAGGGTGATCGGTAGATAAAGTGTGTACTATCACATATATACGGTTAGGATTAGAGGGTTAAGTCGGGTGGGGAGGGAGGGAGGGTACAAGTGTCCAGGTAAGAAATGTAGACTTAGAGATAAAGACAGGACGTTTATCCATATAAACATGGTAAAAAGATCTAAGGTATATATACGAAATTATATACTATAAACAAAAAGAGAAAGACTGAATGAAGTGAGGAAGAGGTCGAGTCGTTTTAGACCGAAAGTCTGAATTAGATATAAAACGAAAGTTTTTTTAAGATTAAACTTCGAGTCTTGTGTGAGTGAAAAGAGTCTGAAGTGACCCTGTAAAAACATATCCTTCCTTACGGTAACCGGGTTTCCGTCTCTAGGAGTCCCGTTGTGTCGATTATTACTAACTTTATACATAGTCAAATTAAAGTGTTTATTGATTATATATAACATAAACTAAGTAAGTAATTAAATGGATTATAAGACTAATACTCTTGTCCTTAACTTGACTGTCAATATACAGGTCCGGACTCTATGTTCACGAAATTGTTTATAAATCATTTACTTACTTGTTACTATTAGTATCAATTGTAGATCATATTATCAATTTAATTAATAATAATAATAAAGAAACGACCGTGATCAGTATCGTAAAATGGACTTGTTGAGATCTTCTATAATAAAAAAAAGGATAAGCATAAAATGTCTACCCATTGACTCCGTGTCCCTCCAATTCTTGGACGACACTTTACCGTCTCGACCCTAAGTGTGAGTCCGTTAGTCTGTAACTATGGGCAGAGATTGGGAATGTATACTTGTCCCACGCTACCCCTGATATATCCTCTTCGTAGCATTGGGTTGAGAGTCCTCGACTCATTCCGAAGGGTCCTCCATTACAGATTCGTCTGAGGATTTCCTGTTTATCTTTATTCTCAGTACGTTTCTCTAACTCTTTCCCGAAAGAACCGTCCTAAACGTTCTAGTGGAGCTCTCTCACGGTCCGTACCACGATCCTTATGTTCCTCTTTATTTTGTAAGAAGAAGTACTTTGTTACGCACCACCCCCTGTCGTCTATACATGTGTTCTGTGGCACTCCTCCACCTCCTTCGTCCTTAACTTGGACGAACTCATTGTTCAATCACTCCCGAAGGGTCTCCTCCACCGTAATCTCAATTTAGAACCTTTAACACATTCTCAAACAATTTGTTTGTTTCTCAACTTCCCAGTAAAGGTTATCTTCCTTTCTGTACACGTCACTTTACACTTTCTCGAAAACCTTCAATTCGTTTATAGTTTATCCCATCCGTCTAGTATCGAAATAAAAAAATTATAAAAGTCTTTTAATCAGACGTCACAACGTGTCGAAACGGAGTTCGAAAGACTCTCGTCGTTCAAGACAAACTACAACTTGGAAACAAGTACAGAGACTTTATGTCTGTATACATAGGAACAAGAGGTCGGTCCCCAGTATATCCGAGTAACAGAAACAGTAAGTGTTCTATGGGGAAGTATACCCTCCTCTAACGATTAGATTCAGAGAACAGAAGGGTCTGACGTCCCTAAAGTAAGAGAGGAACCGGTGAAGTGAGATATTCGTTCTTCAAGTATGACTTGCGGCCGTACACACACGTGTCTACCTCGATCGGTGACGTCCCTTATCTCCTCTTTAGGTTTCACAAAAAGGACGGTAGAACTTCGAGGAGTGATAATCGGACATTCCAGACGAAAAGGTTGAAGTTTAGTGTCACGATGGAAGGTAAGTTGTGAGAGGTTACGGGGACGTATTACACCCTCAAATTCCTACTCAAGTGACTTCAGTCCACCTGTGCAGTATACTGGAACCCGTTCAATAATTAGAAAAACTCGAAACCTCAGGAGTAGATACTTTACACTATTATAATAATTGGAATACCCCTTAAACACTCCTAACTTTCTCAATTACGTACACATCTTTAACTGTGTTAAAACCTTTCTTCAGGGGCTTTTTATGGAATTACACCAAATTCCTCTTTCCCCCTTAAACATCTAAGTGTACTAACTTTTTCGGTCTCCCATACGGTTAATGTCCTTCTCGAACTAGGTCCCCGAGTTTACAACAGTGGTCTTGAATTAAAAAGAGGTACAGAGACGAGAGTAAAGAACCGAAACAAGTTCCGAGGTGTATCATAATTCTACCGTCGGTTCTTTGTATCTGAGGTAAAAGGATACCCGGTCAGGTTGTAAGTTTAGCTCAGGACTCAGACTGTGAAAACTAGACTTGTGTAATTCTACAAGTAGAACTTGACTAATGGACCGATCCCCTACTCTTTAGATTAACAGAATTCGAACTGATGATGAAAAGTGTCTCTGAAACTAGAAGTACTATAAGTGACATTACTCAAAGTTGCTCCCTGTTGTACTTTTCACTTCGACGGATGATAACCGAACATAGTTCCAGGTCGTGATTCTTACACCTGAGATTCCGTTCTGACGGACTTAAACTGACACCGCGACCGTAAAAGACCTCTTCCGTTACCGTTGAGTGAGGTCACGAGAACGGACCACTTAGGGTACCTGTCTCCTCGGACTATCCGACGTCAGGTACCGCAGCGATCCTCAGTCTGTGCTGACTCGCTGAAGTGAAAGTGAAAAGTAAAAGTACGTAACCTCTTCCTTTACCGTTGGGTGAGGTCACAAGAACGGACCTCTTAGGGTCCCTGCCCCCTCGGACCACCCGACGTAGTGAGGTACGTAGTGAGGTTGGAGTCGAAGGTAACAGTGTAGAGGAAAAGATTGTGACTGGGATAACCAATTTTCTAAGAACACTAATCTAACTTAGGAAGACTTATTATAAGATAGACTTATTTAGGAGGAGAAGAGTTCTAGTAATTGAATAGTGTAGACGTTTTGGGAAAACCGGTACATTTGATTATATAAGGGTCCAATGTTCCTAATCTTTACCTGTAAAACACCTCTCGTAATAAAACGGATGGTTTTACTCCCCAGTTAACAAGGAAGATAGTATCTCCTAATTAAACGTGTATATTCTAATTTTAGTGAACGTGACCGCTGAAATCGCCAGGTCATCAATTCTGAAACGGAAGGTTACGTTCACCAGTCCTTCGATTCTAGAGTGTACTGAGTGTATTTTATATTTTGTCTTCTTTATAACGTTGTTTAAGTTATTTCTCAAAAATAAATAAAAAAATTAAATTAAATTAAAATAAAATAAAAATTTGAAATGTATTAATATAATCAAAACGGTTTATAGTTTTACTTAGGCGGTGTCCATATGTACACAAGGGGAAAAAATTTCTTTACCAGGTATAAAATTTTTTTTTAGTGAACATAACTATAACCAATAAATGTTAAACACACATACACACACAAGTCAACGAATCAGGACAGAGACGCTAAGACACCTGAAATCGGACGGTCCAAGGAGACAGGTACCCTAAAAGGGTCGTTCTTATGACCTCACCCAACTTTATTACATATAAAATTTCCCTCTCTTTCGTAAAATAAAACTTAGTATTTTACTTACTCACTTTTCATTTTTACTGTCCTTCCAAAAACCGGACTCTCTTCGTAAAAGTAAAACGTAGACAAAGAAACTTTATGTATTAATACTTGATAATCTATGTCTTTCACTTTCACAATCAGCAAGTTAGCACGGGTTGAGAAACGTTGGGGTACCTGACGTCGGGTAGTCCGAGAAGACAGGTACCCTAAAAGGTCCGTTCCTATAACCTCGCCCAACGGTAAAGGAAGTTTGGGCCTAGAGGACGTGACGTCTGTCTAAGAAATGACTGACTTGATGATCTTAATCTATGTTTATATTTACCCGATTGACATATCTGTATTAACAACAAAGTAACTTTTTATAAAGGGAAAATAAAAACTTTCAGTAACTGTTAAGAATCGAGAAAGTGAGCCTCTTCCGTTACCGTGGGGTGAGGTCATGAGAACGAACCTTTTAGGGTACCTGTCTCCTCGGACCATCCGACGTCAGGTACCCCAGCGATTCTCAGCATATGATGACGCGCTGAAGTGAAGGTGAAAAGTGAAAGTACGTAACCTCTTCCTTTACCGTTGGGTGAGGTCACAAGAACGGACCTCTTAGGGTCCCTGCCCCCTCGGACCACCCGACGGTAGATACCCCAGCGTGTCTCAGCCTGTGCTGACTTCGCTGAATCGTCGTCGTCGTCGTCGAGAAAGTGAGACGTTTCCTTAAGAATATCATCGAATAATTTTAGACATCTTGAGGACCACTATAAAACTACTAGTAAGAAAACTTGTATAATTGTTAAAATGAGAAGATCTGACAGTCCCTTACAAATTGTCCTCCTAAGGATGAACGACAAAGAGTGTTCAGGAAACAAAGAAAAATTCGCCTTGTCGTGCGACGAGGGTCCTTGACCCAAGTAACACACTCTGTCCCAACTTAGAGGAAATCATTTGTTAGAGAAATGCTGTTTTGACGAATCAGAGCTAGGGGAAAGAACTCTATACCTAACAGAGGACTGGAACACTGGTAGTAGTAGGGAACAAGGGAACCATTACCAATGACATGTAAACCAAAAGACTAGAAATAGTAACTGTATTCTTTGAAGAACATGATGTCGGATATATATGAGTGTCTTTTTAGTAATTTCGTGGAAACGAGGTAGTCTCGAACCCAGAGTCACAGAAAGAAAGAGAGAGAGAAGTCGACTAAGGGACCTCACGTCTCTGGACAGAACGAGTGACTGAGGACGGCCCCGAAGATTCTGAGAGAACTCTTCCGTGAGACACAGAAGTGGGGGAACTCTCCCATGGGTCACGGAAACACTCCCTACGTTCAGGACACAGTTCCTGAAATAACCAAAAGACGCATTTGGACCCTCATAATCGGAGAAAGAGAGAAAGTGAAAGAATGACAGCGGAGACCTAGTGGTCCAGGGCCAGGTAATTTCCTGGGGTTGTGATCTGTCATTTTGTGATTGATAAAACAACAACAAATCAGTGATTCAGTACAGGTCGTGAACGTTGGGGTACCTGACATCGGGTGGTCCGAGGAGATAGGTACCTTAAAGGGTCTGTTCTTATGACCTCACGCAACAGTAAAGGAAGAGGTCCCTTAGAAGGGAAGACTCCCAATTTGGGTTCAAAGGACATAACCGTGTACCTAAGAAGTGGTGACTCTGTGGACCCTTCGGGGTTTTATGATTTATGAATGGATCTTTACGGAATAGGTATGTCGTTTAAAATACAAAGATAACGGATTTGTATTCAGACGTTTGACTCTAATTAAAGTCTATTAAATGTAAAAGAAACCCGATCGGAAAAAATTCTAAAATTTTAATTTTAACCGTAAATTCATTTTATATGTGTTAATGTATAAATTGTTTTTGGACCTTTGACACTGAATCCAAAAACGATTAGTTTTGTCTTCTTTTACTTAAAATCTTAGATTATGTTTCGTAAGAAATTGTTTTCTTAAAGGTTAATTTTCTTCGTTTTAATGTACTCTTATTCAGTAAATCTACGAAACTGATCTTCGAGTTTTCATCTATAGTAAACTACGTTACCGATGTAAATATTAATTTACAAGGTAGCACCGGATGTCTTTATTAAAGAAGAACTGCTTACATCATTAATTCTTTATAAAGTAAATTAACAATGTCAACCCAAACCCAATCTAAAAATCTATTAAAATTTATCTCTTGAATTTAACGGACCCTATCAATGTTTAACCACATTGTTTTCTTTCAGTCCTCATACTGTTTCGACATATAACAGTGGGACGAATAAATTTAATATACGTCTCATGTAGTACGTTTTACGGTCCGACCCACTTAGTGTTCGACTTTAGTTCCAACGACCCCTTTTATAGTTGTTGTAGTCTATACGTCTACTATGGTGAGATTACCGTCTTTCACTTCTCCCTATTTTCTCGGGAAACTACTCCGACTTTCTTCTCACCTTTTTAATCGAACGTTGTTGTAAGTTTTTTGATTCTAGTACCGTAGGTCAGGTTAGTAAAGTGACGTTTATCCCTCTTCATCCTCACTGTCTAAAATAAAAGAACCCGGGGTTTTAGTGACGCCTGTCACTGACATCGGTACTTTATTTTCTGTGAACGAGGAACCTTCCTTTTGATACTGTTTGGATCTGTCGTATAATTTTTCGTCTCCTCAGTGAAACGGTTGTTTACAGGTACATCAGGTTCGATACCAAAAAGGTCATCAGTACATCCCTACATTTCCAACCTGGTATTTCTTCAGACTCGTGGCTTCTTAACTACGAAATCTTAACACCACAACCTCCTCTGAGAAGTCTCAGGAACCTGATGTTCCTCTAGTTTAGTCAGTGAGGATTTCCTTTAGTCATGACTGATAAGTTACCTTCCTGATTACGACTTCCACTTCGAAGTTATGAAACCGGAGGACTACGTTTCTTGACTGAGTAACTTTTGACTACGACCCTCTTTAACTTCCGGTTTCCATTTCCCCTACCAACTCCTAACCCTACTAATGTATCAGCGTGACGAATTACCTGTACTTAAACTTAATAAAGTCCTCTATCACCTTCTGTCTCCTAGGACCACACGATGTCAGGTACTCCAGTGTCTCAACCTGTCACTGACTTGTTGTTGTTAATTTTTAACTACATAGTTTTTTTCAGTTACTTTTATAAAATTTGATAAAGTTTACTCTGTTTCAAAACTTTTTTATACGTATTAAAGTATTAAAGTCCTGTCTTTGTCAAAATTTTTAAGAATTTAACGGTACTAAAAATAAAGTGATTAACCTATAGTAAAATTAATCATATACGTATTAAATTACCGAGTCTAGAAATAACTATATTTTAATGAAAATTATTTTAATTTGTGAAACAACAAAAAGTCAAGATTCCCTTCTTTTTCACTTTTTAATCTTTCAATAACGGGGTTCTCTTATAGAGATTATACAAGGTGACTAATTTTTTTACATAAAGGTACATAAATAACGTAAATGATCATTTTTTTTTTTTATTTCACGATGTCACTAATTTTTAAGATCATTAAATTTTTGATATTGTATACAATTTTTCTAAGTAATTAGTTAAGGGGTAAACACGATAATTTTCTTTACTACTAAGATAACCACTTAAAAGTCAGAGAATGAACCTTACACACGAACACACAAATTATATATCATATATATATTTATTAAACAAGTCAATGTTATGATTTTAAAGAAAGAATTTTCGATGTGTAATTCACCTTTCATTAGAGAATTATAGACTAAATCATTGTTCTCGAATCCCTTCAAACAACAAACCAGTGAGTCAGCATAGGTTGAGAAATAGTGGAGTACCTGACATCGTACGGTCCGAAGGGACAGAACGTGGTAAAGGACCTCAGACGAGTTTGAGTGCAGGTAACTCAGTCACTACGGTAGGTCAGTAGTGTAGGACAGTAGGGGAAGAGGAGAACGGAATTTAGAAAGGGTAGTAGTCCCAGAAAAAGTTAGAGTAGTCCACTCTCCTTTCTCCTTTTTTTATACTTCTTTCTGTCATAAATTGTAAATAACCCTTGAATTACACTCGTTCCGGATTTAAATTCATTACGTATATATTGTAGTTAATAAATCTAATGTAGTATTTTATCCATTTTATTTTAGTCACTGTATCCGTGTTTATGTCATATATATTTGAATCGTTGACCTTCTCGACTCCAACATTGGTGGTCCGTCTGGTGATTGTGTCTGAGAGGATATACAGATGAGATTTTAGTTATGATGTTACTCCTTAGTGGAATGTGGTCAGTCTTACGGGTATTAGTTTTTCAAATGTTTAGTGTTTACGACCTCTCCCACACCTCTTTTCCCTTGGAGGATTCAGTAACTACCTTTACATTTAACCATTTGGAGAGGTATCACCGAGAGTCTTAAGTATCTCCGAGGAGTTTTAAGATTCTCAACGGTAAACTAGGTCGTTAAGGTGAGGACATGTACATAGACCTGTTTTGAGATTAATCTTTTCTATGTACGTGAGAATACAAGTGTCGTCGAGATAAGTGTTATTGGTTCTGTACCTTTGTGGATTTACGTGTAGTTGTTTACTTACTTATTTCTTCTACACCATATATATGTATGTAAGTATGTATGTATGTGTGTGTGAGTCACCTTATGATAAGTCGGTAGTTGTTCTTACTTTATTACGGTAAACGTCGTTACACCTATCTTAGTCCCTAATGGTATGATTCACTTCATTCGGTCTTTCTTTTCTGTTTATGGTATACTATAATGTATAGACTTTAAATTTTATATTGTGTTTACTTGAACAGATACTTTATCTTTGTATAAGTGTCTGTATCTCTTGTTTGAACACCAACGGTTCTCCTTTCTCCCCGTCCCACAACGTCACTGTTCCTTCTTTTTTTTTCTCCTTACTCAAAAAAAAAGAAAGGGAAAGAACTCTTGTTTTTTCTATTTCTCTTCTCACTCGTCCGGGTTTATAAGGATCAAAAAAAGAAAGAAAAAGACAAAAACAAAAATGAAATTAACACGGATAGAGACGTATAGACATTAATTCAAACGAAAAGACGGGGGATTGAGACGTCCTCGATGTGAAGTGTGGATAAAATGAAACTGAGATATGATTTATGTAGGATATAGATCACAAATGGGAATGTTGTGAGAAGGGGATGTCAAGAAAAAAATGTACAGTCTTTCTTCCGACGTCTCGGTAACTTGACGGTCTGAGTCAATGACCCAATGACTACGGTCGGATACTGATAGAACGGTTTTTTCTAGTTAGATCAGTTTCGATACCAAAAAGGTCATCAGTATATACCAAACTCTCAACCTGTTATTTCTTTCGACTCATGACTTCTTAACTACGAAAATTTGACACCACAACCTCTTCTGAGAACTTTCAGGGAACCTGTCGTTTCTCTAGTTTGGTCAGTTAAGATTTCCTTTAGTCAGAACTTATTAGTAACCTTCCCGACTACGACTTCGACTTTGAGGTTATGAAACCGGGAGGACTATGTTTTTTTGACTGGGTGACCTTTTTGGGACTACGACCCTTTCTAACTTCCGTCCTCCTCTTCCCCTGTTGTCTCCTGCTCTACCAACCTACCGTAGTGACTACGCTGTCTGTACTCAAACTCATTCGAGGCCCTCAACCACTACCCGTCCCTTCGGACCACATGACGTCAGGTACCCCAGTATTTATCAACCCGTGTTGACTCACTGACTTGACTACTGACAGAACCTTTGTTACACTCTCTTTCTTTAGTTCTAGGATTGTGGAAACGAGGAGTAGTGACTGAGGACTGATACTCGGGAGTAGAAAAAATTCGGGGATCTGACGAGTACCTCCACCCCGTGTCAAAGACTTCGTACTCAGAGTTGGAGAGTCGGTCGACTCTTAATTTCGGTGGAAAGATACAGAGGTTTGAAATAGAGACATAAAAAATAAGTCGAAGTCACCCGTCTCTTTCAGTTCTAAACCCGGTTGTTCTGTCCCTCCCTACCAACCCTCAAACCTTAGTCGTGAACATTTGATAATATATATCTTTCCATTTATTGTGTCAGAATAACATATGGTGTCCCTCGATATAAGTTATAGGTATTATTTAATATTATCTTTTATTTTTATATTTATTTAATGAACTGTGGAGATCTATGGAAATCAGTTCCCATCTGTTAGAGGTCAACTAGTATGAAAAGTTTTAAGGGATGAAAGAATGTGGAAGTGTATTTATACGTAAATAAAAGTAGATTTTATGTAACTTATCTTATACACTTTGTTCCTTCCTAAAGTCTAAATTGTATACATTTAATTAAAAAAGATGTCCGGTCTGAAACGTTGTTCCAAACAGAATCTCTCCCCGCCGGAAATAGAGGAACTGACAGTAGGAACCAGACATAGGTACCCTAAGAGAATCGTTCTTATGACCTCACCCAACGGTAAAGGAGGAGGTCCCCTAGAAGGGTTGGATCCCTAGTCTTAGTGTAGAGACTTTCCATGGGATTTAATTGAAAGTCAGGTTCGTTTACACTACACGAACAAAAGATTAGTATAGAAGTTTTGTAAATGGTGTTCCTCTGACACCAAAAACTTGGGAAGGAAGGATGTACCATTAATGTATTTACGATGGTAAAGTCCCTAAGTTATCGTTTCTACAAAAATCAGGAACATCAATATAGTTTGACTGTGTACCGTAGATTTTGAACCAATGTAAGTTGAAAAAAAAAAATTCTTTTTATCAGAACTAAAGGGATTATCATTGACATCATAATCTCCGGACTCTGATAAATGTTAAAGACTAGTGAAAGTAAGTATAAGATTACTATTTCATGTTACATTAAGTTGTATCGGTGAAGGATAAATAATAGAAAATTTTAATAGTTCTACCGATGAATGACCACTATCAAACCTCTTCTCAATTCTTTTGTCGTGTGGTTGACTTTATTTTATACGAAGTATAAAATAATAGACACTAACTTTCTATTGAGTTTAACAGGTTAATTTATATATGTTAAGTCTATACAATGGGTAACAGTTTGAAGTGATCATTTAAATTATTCATTAAGACTCGGGGTCCTTTTTATCATTCTAGTTAGAATCTAGAAAAGACAGTGGTATTCTTATAAGAGATAGGGTATAAAAACAATGTTCCTAGTAGGGCGTAGGGTTGGGTGAGAGAATACAGAGGTCGAAACCGTCCGTCCAAGAAAGGGGGATACCGAAGGGAACATCGAACCAGTCATTTCTTAGGTGGACGTTGAGTCTCTGTGTCCAAGCTAAGGACCCAGTCCTTCTAGGGGACCTCTTCCTTTACCACTGGGTGAAGTCATAAGAACGGACCTCTTAGGGTACCTGTCACCTCGGACCACCCGATATCAGGTGCCCCAACGTTTCTCGACCTATGTTGACTCGCTGATTTGGTGGTGGTAGAAATGGTGATTTCTACACCATGGACCCTTCGGTCACAGTCGGTCACAGTTTGAAGTGATCATTTAAATTACTCTATTCATTAAACCTCGGGGTCCTTTTCGTCATTCTAGATAGAATCTAGAAAGGACAGGTGTATTATTATAAGAGATTGAGGACAAAAACAGTGTCTAGAGAGAGTTACAACGTTTGTCTCGTAATGAATGTTTCTTACTTCGTTGAGACCTCTACGATGTAGAGGTAAAATATGAGACTATTCATATATTATACTGTAAAATATCCCTACATATCGTACGTTAAGATATATTGGGTACAAATAAATAGTTTGTGTTAGGATATATATTGTCTAAGTTGGAAATTTTGTAAGATATGGATACATAAAAGGGTGATCATTGACGGTAGTCACACAGACGATTATCCAAACAGTAATATAAATCATTAGTAGAGGTAAGGGGGGAGAGGAGGAAGGAAGTAAGGTGAGTGGAGGGACGGAAGAAAGGAGAGTAAAAAAAGAAAATATGAAAGTACCAACTTGAAAGTGACCTTTTCATCCTTAACCTAAAGTCAAAACGACGATTATGAAAGGGAAGTCGTACGTTTTGCTGTTTGTTTTATGTTTTTGTTTTTTGTGTATTTCTTTGTTCCTGTCCAGAAGACTTTAGAGTTGAGTATAATTCATATATTGTAGGGAGGAAGTTCGGGATGTCTCGTTACTCCAATATTTTTGATCCAAATAATATATACAACTGAATTTATAAAGGTTGGATTTTCAACTCTCAATACAAAATAAGTCACTCTTAAAAATCCTGAAGTTCGGGTCCTCTGTCGTATAGTTCACTGGGACTTTCTTGACAATACCTTTTCTTTCCCCTCCTCTGTCTGACATATCTTCGAAACGTCGTTTCATGTCCATCTGACTTGTAGTTTTCTGATAACAATTAATCTCTTTTGGTATAATGGGTCCAATTCCTTAAATCACGAAAGGATACATACCCTTCTAGGTTCTGAGACCCGAACAACCTTAGTAAGGAAACTATACGTAGAGTCGAAAGAACCCGGTTATCGAACGCAAAAATTGTAGGACTCGAAGGAACCCCGAGTGGTACCCCCTCACTGATGTCAGACTACCGACGACGTACCGTCCAACTGAAAAGAAAGGACACCAGGGAGTCCCGAATGATCGAGTGTGGCCTCCCGACGTCAGTGACTACTGATACTGCACGAACAAATGACTATACTGTCCTTTATCAGGTGAAGAATATACCGATATTTAAAATGCACTTTAGTATTTTTTGTGACTAAGTTAATTTCGTTTTATTTTGCCACCTACAGTCTCCGACTCTACTCCCTCTTTACCCCTTTATGTCTGGTTTGAGAGTCAATGTTCTAATTCAAGACTCCGAGATTACATTTTGTACCACTGATATCAATAATAGCATATGAACTTGTAAAGACTCTCATCTAGAATTCACCAAAATAGTGTATGTGTGTTTCAAGTAATACACTGTACTACCGACACAATTAATAGAACTAAAACTATTAGTAAGGTGTCACATATGCGGATATTCTTTAGTACAGTATGTAAAACGTATATATGTTAAACAGTTAACAAAGAGTTATCTCAACCCCTCCTTTTGGAATAGACGTAGGTCTTAGAGAACACTTATAATTTAAATTTTTATATATAAAATTAGATCTAAACTTTCTCCATCTATCTTCGTCATCGTCTAATGTCCGTTTATTCGGGTTTAGGACGAATTCATAATGAGTATTCTTTGTTGTGACTATTACTTTCTTTCTCTTCAGTATTTGTCTACTCTTTAATATCTTATATATTCTAAAAGACAAGGTGACCCGCACAGAGACTTCCTTTCCGTTTCCAAAAAGGTCTAAGAGACTTAATCCTTTAGTTACCATCTTAGATGGATCGTAAAGACACGAGTCAGCACAGACTGAGACGTTGGGACACCTGATATCGGACGGCCCTATCGGACAGGTACCCTAAAAGGTCCGTTCTTACGACCTCACCCAACGGTAAAGGATGAGGTCTCCTAGAAGGACTGGGTCCTTAGCTTGGACGTAGAGAACCAGTGGATATAACCGTCCACCTAAAAAAATGGTGATCGTGGCGGACCCTTCGGGTCTTAGGTGGATCCATTCTAACAATAATAATAATATATATAAATAAAAAATGTTTTTATTTCAACATACAAATAAAATTTATTGTAACTAGAGTGAAAGACTGACTTTTTTTTTTGCGTGTTGGAATTTCAACTCTTAATACAAAAGAAGTCGTCTGTATGGTTCCCGAGTTTGGGTCGTGTGTCCGAGAGTCTGTCGAGTCTCCCTGACAAGACTTCTCGATTCCCATCTCGGTCCTATATATCCTCGAAACGTGTTTGTAACTTATAGTTTACCAAAGACGATTAATTTCCTGTTTGTTTGTGGAGTTCAATTACTTAAATCGAGAAAAGATACACACCCTTCTATCGTTCTCGGACCCGAGTAACTTTAGTAAGGAAACCATACTTGGAATTGAGAGATTCCGGTCATAAGACAAAAAGAGGTAGGGTTTAAGGGAGTCCCTCGTGTCAGTACCACTGACGTCACCGATTTCCGAACTATCGACGTTGTAGGAAAGAAATAATATACAGTCCCCTATAAGACGAAGATGGATGAGTCCTGATCTCAGGGAGAATACGACTTCTCGTTTTATATGAAATACATTCTGGTTTGGTACGTTTCTTTATTCGATAAAAGAACTTTAACTTAGTGGACACGTTCTACTTAATTTGGACATTCTCAACATCGTATTAATTTTATTTTATCCATACGATTGTTACACTGAAATACAATGGTGTTTAGTTTACTCTATCATCTTTAACCTTTTGTAGATATTATCTCTTTTTTTTTTCGTTGTCACTTTAAACTTTAATCGTAATATCAATAAACTGTAAATGAAAGATCTAAATCTTTGTTTAACGTATATTCCTTTATCAAATTTACTTTTAACTTATACTTCATAAGGAAGTAAAAATAACATTCATAAAGACTACTCAAGAGACAGGAAAGAACGATACTTTAAGTGACAAAATACACGGACAGTGTAACTCTTTATAATTTAAAGTGAAATTAGAATGATTTGATAAATTAGTTAAAATAATACGGATGTTCTTAAATAGAAACTTATCGAACAGTTTTCAAGAGACGTCTTTTTGACTGTTTCTCATTGTACTAATTTTACGACGTATTTTTATAATAGTGTATATAATTAAAGGTATCACTTACTTTATAAGATATAAGGGAATTTAAGAAATAAGTAGATTCAAAGTGTATCAAAATTTATATACAACACGGTAAGACAAAGATAAACATCATATCTAAGGGATAGTACTAAATTATTGTATAGTAAGGTACACCTAGTGTTATTTGACACCTATTAAGTCTTTCTCTACCCTTATCGTCTGGTGGACTGGACGGAGAACTCTTTGGATATACGTCCAGTCCTTCGTTGTCAATCTTGACCTGTGCCTTGTTGTCTGACCAAGGTTTATCCTTTTCCTCATACAGTTCCGACATATAACAGTGGACCGAATAAATTTAATATACGTCTCATGTAGTACTCTTTGCAACCCGACCTCCTTCATGTTCGACCTTAGTTCTAACGGCCCTCTTTATAGTTATTGGAGTCTATACGTCTACTGTGGTAGGTATACCGTCTTTCACTTCTCCTCGATTTCTCGGAGAACTACTTTCACTTTCTCCTCTCACTTTTTCAACCGAATTTCGAGTTGTAAGTCTTTTGATTCTAGTACCGTAGACCAGGGTAGTGAAGTACCGTTTATCTACCCCTTTGTCACCTTTGTCACAGTCTGAAATAAAAACCCCCGAGGTTTTAGTGACGTCTACCACTAACGTTGGTACTTTAAATTTCTGCGAATGAGGAACCTTCTTTTCAATACTGGTTAGATCTGTCACATAATTTTTCGTGTCTGTAATGAAACGGTTGTTTCAAAGCAGATCAGTTCCGATACCAAAAAGGTCACCAGTACATACCTACACTCTCAACCTTATATTTCTTTCGACTCGTGGCTTTTTAACTACGAAAAATTGACACCACAACCTCTTCTGAGAACTCTCAGGGAACCTGACGTTCCTCTAGGTTGGTCAGGTAGGATTTCCTCTAGTCAGGACCCACAAGTAACCTTCCTGACTACGACTTCGACTTTGAGGTTATGAAACCGGTGGACTACGCTTCTGGACTGTAAACTTTTCTGGGACTACGACCCTTTCTAACTCCCGTCCTCCTCTTTCCCTGCCGTCTTCTACTCTACCAACCTACCGTAGTGGCTGAGTTACCCGTGTTCAAACCCATTTGAGGTCACCAACCACTACCTGTCCCTCCGGACCGTACGACACGTAGTACCCCAGTGTTTCTCAGTCTGTTCTGACTCGTTGACTTCACTTAACTAGTAAGGCAAATCGAATAAGTGCTATTAAATTAAATAGGATTTGAAGGAAAGACAGGGAGGAAAACAGGAAGTCCTCTTGTGACTTAACAGGAAACAAAATATTGTTTGACAACGACGACGACCACGACGATTCAGTGAAGTCAGTACAGGCTGAGACACCCTGGGGTCTCTACCGTCGGGTGGTCAGAAGGGACAGAGACCCTAAGAGTTCCGTTCCTGTAACCTCACGTAACGTAAAGGAAGAGGTTATATACTTTCACTTTTCACTTTCACTTCAGCGAGTCAGCACAGACTGAGAATCTCTGGGGCACCTGACGTCGGATGGTCCGAGGAGGTAGGTACCTAAACGGTCCGTTCTCATGACCTCACCCAACGGTAACGGAAGAATCGGAGATTGATAATAGAGGAAATGGGCATAGTAATTAAAAGACACAAATAAGATAGTAAAAGAAAGAGAAAAAGGAATGTTCTATTACTTATATCAAGGGACACGATATTCATCCAGGAACAAATAGATAAAATGTGTATCATCTTAGACAATTAGAGTTTGAGACGTAAATAGGGTTCGAGACTTAAATAGGGAGGGGCGAAAAGGGGAAACCATTGATATTTAAACAAATTCAAATACTCACATGAAAACAAAACATTTATTCAAGTAAACATAGTAAAAAATCTAAGATGTATATTCACTATATAAACAGAAACAGGCAGACTGGAGTGAATCATCCTATTAGAGATCCACGTAGGTACAACGACGTTAACAGTAAAGACGTAAGGAAAAAATACTGACTCTTTATAAGGTCCCACACAAACACACACACATATGTGTGTGTGATGTAAAAGAAGAAATAGGTAAGTTGACGTTACCTGTTAAATCAAAGAAGGTGCAGAACCGATAAACCGAAAACATTTCGATGATAAAAGTGACCTGTATTTATACAGAAGTACTGTTTGTAAATTTTTTGAATAAGGAGTTGGAGTGTAAGTAACGGATAAAGGACTTAATAGAGTGTAGAGTTTTATGATCGAATTGGAACGATAGAGATGACGTGTTAAGTAAGAAAGGAGTTGAACAAGGGGGATTGAATATTTTCCAGAGACTACTGTTAATATAACAGTTAATATATTTTCAGTCCCCTATTGGAAATAAGAGAAGTGCGAGTCAAAAGGTTGTCGTAAACTATACTAAAGTAGAGGGAAGAAAAAACATTCCAAAACAGAAGACCTAAAGGGAACTTTGGTATAGGTAGATCATAATAAGGAGATAGTAAGAGACGAAGTAGAGTCAAAATAGAAGAGGTTTTTGGAGGTTTACAGACGAACGAGGTCACGAGTCATAGGTCATGAGAAAATATAGACATTAGAGTAACTTACAGTTTGAAAATTATTCTACATATTTAACTACTTAAAGATTGGGGATAAAGATAGGTCCTTAAGAAGGACTCGAGACTTCATAACATAGATTGTCGGAAAAACTGAAGACGTAAATTTATAAATAACGTCAAGAGTTTAACGGTTTAGTCTTGAGATCCACATATTTGGAGGGAGTGTAATGAGGAGACTCAAGGTAAAGTAAACATGTAAGTTTACTATAAAACTCACGCGTGTACACTGTCCGTGGTTACCATATGGATCCCTTTGTGTCTTCTTTAACAGACGGACCAAGTCCATTAATTACCTACATGATAGATTTTTCTTCAAAATCCCCGCCAGGATTCTACCGTCTCCTTATCCTATCCCTCTGGTGAAAGAGGGTTGTTTAAGCAGTTTTCTTGTAAACTTGCGACTCGTTTAAGGTGTTTTGTTGAAGACTTACGACGGTCTCCTGTAGTCCGTGGGTCTTTCCGTCGGGTGACAGAAGTTTTCCTCTTCCTTCTTTAGGTCGAGGTTTGGTTGTGTTCGAAGGGATTGGTCCTTTGGAACTGTACGGTGGGCAGGTTGGGGTAGGTGTCGCTCCTTAGAGATGTTATTGCTCCTTGGTGGTTGACGGTCTTATGTCTTTCTGGTGGGGTTTGTGTCGTTATGTTTGTTCTACTTTTCCGTCTCTTTATGGGTCTTCCATTTCCTTGTCCTATTTACGGGTGGTTTGGTTTGTTTTCTCCTTCTCTATCCCTTAGGTGGACTATTTATTAAACTTATTACTATCACTTTTACTAGGTTTTAGAACTTTTGTTTTACCTCAATGTCTATTTATCGGACCTCTGTTCCTAGATCTTCTACGTTCTTTACAAATTGTTCCTGGATCTTATTTATTTTTCAGTTATATATTACTTATTACGTTATTTACTCTAGTTTTTGTGAGACCTCCCTTGGTTATCATCTTATTGCCTCCGTCTTCTATCCTATTCACTCCATCTTTCAACTTACCATCTTTATTTACTTTGTCTCTCCTTTTTTCTTTTTTTTATTAATTTTATTTACTCCTGTTAGAGTCTCTGGAGGCCCTGTTGTAATTTACGGGGTTGTAAGTTTAGTATCCTCAGGGTCTTCTTCTACTGTTTTTCTTTCTGGTACTTTTTTATGAACTCCTCTTTATCAACTCTTGAAGGGATTTTACCCCTTCCTTTGTTAGTGGGTTCAGGTTCTTTTGGTCTCTCAGGGTTTGTCCTATTTGGGTTCTACTTTGTGGGGTTCTGTGTATAATTAGTTTAATTGTTTCTAGTTTGTGTTTCTTGTTTATAATTTTCGTCGTTCCCTTTTTGTTATTTATTGTGTGTTCCCCTAAGGGTATTCCTATTGTCGACTAGAAAGTTATTTTTGAGAAGTCCGGTCTTCCCTTACCGTTCTATATGAATTTCACTACTTTCTTTTATTGGATGTCGGGTCTAATGACATGGGTCGTTCCTAGAGTAAGTTTATGCTTCCTCTTTAGTTTTCGGAATGTCTGTTCGTTTCCGACTCTCTTAAGTCCTGGTGGTTTGGTCGAGAGGTTGTTTACTATTTCCTATAAGAGATCTGTCCTTTGTATTTTACCCACATATTTGAGCTTGGGTTTTGTTATTTCATTTACCGTTACCCTAGTATGAATAGTTATTAATGGAATTTATAATTACCCAACTTACGGGGTTGGTTTTCTGTTTCTGACCGACTTACCTATGTTTTTGTTCTGGGGAGATATACAACAGACGTTCTTTGGGTGGAACTTTGTTCTCTGGGTATGTCTGACTTTCACTTCCCGACCTTTTTCTATAAGCTGTGTTTATCTCTGGTTTTCTTTCGTCCTCATCGTTATGAGTATAGTCTATTTTATCTGAAATTTTGTTTCAGACACTTTCTCTGTTTCCTCCTGTGATGTATTACTAGTTTCCTAGTTAGGTTCTTCTTCTATATTGCTAGTATTTATATATACGTGGGTTGTATCCTCGTGGTGTTATACATTCTGTTTACGATTGTTCCTACTTTCCCCTTTAATTGTTATTGTGTTATTATCACCCTCTGAAATTATTGGGTGAGTGTGGATACCTATCTAGTTGATTTATCTTTTAATTGTTCCTTTGTGTTTGAAATGTACTATGTTATCTGGTCAATCTGGATTAACTATAGATATCCTGTAAAGTGACGTTTTGTTACTTAAAGTACAAAAAGAGTTCACGTGTACCTAGGAAGAGGTCCTATCTAGTGTAGGACCCGGTATTTAGATCGGAACCATTTAAATTTTTTTAAACTTTAGTAAGGTTCGGAGAAAAGACTGGTGTTACGTCATTCTAATCTACAGTTAATGTCCTCTTTTTGATAATTTTTAAGGTTGTATACCTCCGACTTGTCGTGCGACGACTTATTGGTTATTTAGTGTCTTCTTTATTTTTTTCTTTAGTTTTATACGTATCTTTGCTTACTTTTACTTTTGTGTTGTTGGGTTTTGGATACCCTGTGACATTTTCGTCACGATTCCCCTTCCAAGTATCGTTGTGTCCGAATGGAATTCTTTGTTCTTTTTTCAGTTTATTTATTGGATTGAGATGTGGATTTCGTTGAACTTTTCTTTACTTCTTGGGGTCCCAATCATCTTCCTTTCTTTAGAATTTTTAATCCCGTCTTTATTTACGTTTTCTTTGTTTTCTCTGGTATCGTTTTTAGTTGTTTCGGTTTTCGACCAAGAAACTCTCCTATTTATTTTAACTGTTTGGTAATCGGTCTGAGTAGTTCTTTGTTTCCCTCTTTTTAGTTTAGTTGTTTTAATCTTTACTTTTACCTCTCTAGTATTGTCTTTTGTGTCCTTATGTTTCCTAGTGTTCTCTGATGATATTCGTTGATATACGGTTATTTTACCTGTTGCACCTTCTTTACGTGTTTAAGAATCTTTTCATGTTGAAAGGTTTCGACTTGGTCCTTCTTTACCTTTTAGAATTGTCTGGGTAGTGTTCATGTCTTTAACTTTGACATTAGTCTTTAGACTGTCGTTTGTTTTCGGGTCCTGGTCTGCCGAAGTATCGACTTAAGATGGTTTCTAAATCTCTTCTCGATTGTGGATAGGATGAGTTTGAGAAGGTCTTTTAACGTCTCCTTCCATTTGAAGGTTTGAGTAAGATACTCCGGTGGTAGTGGGATTATGGTTTTGGACTGTTTCTACGGTGTTTTTTCTTTTGATGTCCGGTTATAGTGACTACTTGTATCTACGTTTTTAGGAATTGTTTTAAGATCGTTAGTCTTAGGTTGTTGTATAATTTTTCTAGTATGTAGTACTGGTTCACCCGAAATGGGGTCCCTACGTTCCTAAGAAGTTATAGGTGTTTAGTTAGTTACATTATGTGGTGTAATTGTTTAACTTTCTATTTTTGGTTTACTAATAGAGTTATCTACGTCTCTTTCGGAAACTGTTTTAAGTTGTAGGTAAATACTAAATTTTTTGGGAGGTCTTTCGTCCTTATCTTCCTTGTATGGAGTTGTATTATTTTCGATATATATTGTTTCGGTGTCGTTTGTAATAGGAGTTACCACTTTTTAACTTTCGAAAAGGGGATTTCAGTCCTTGTTCTGTTTCCCACGGGTGAGAGTGGTGATGATAAGTTGTATCAAAACCTTCAAAACCGGTGTCGTTAGTCTCGTCTTTTTCTTTATTTTCCTTAGGTCTAACCTTTTCTTCATTTTGAGAGTGACAAACTTCTACTGTACTAGGATATGTATATTTTGGGATTTCTGAGGAGGTCTTTTAACGATCTCGATTAGTCACTTATATCATTTCAACGTCCTATATGTCACTTGTGTGTCTTTAGGGAACGTAAGGATATGTGATTGTTACTCTTTTGTATTTCTCTTTAATTCCTTTGTTAAGGTAAGTGGTAACGTTACTTTTTTTATTTTATGAATCCTTATATAGATGGATTTCTTTGATTTCTGGATATATATCTTTTGATATTTTGTGACCACTTTCTTTATTTTCTCCTGTGTTTATCTACCTATTTATATGGTACAAGTACCTAACCTTCTTAGTTATACTACTTTTGCTCACATGATGCGTTTCGTTAGATATCTAAGTTATGTTAAGATAGTTCGATGATTACCATAAAAAATGTCTTGATCTTGTTTATTAAAGTGTTAAACATACCTTTATGTTTTTTGGAGTTTATCGGTTTCGTTAGAACTCTTTCTTCTTACCTTGACCTCCTTAGTTGGACGGACTGAAGTCCGAGATGATGTTTCAGTGTCAGTAGTTCTGTCATACCATGACCGTGTTTCTGTCTTTATATCTAGTAACCTTGTTTTATCTTTTGGGTCTCTATTTAGGTGCGTGGATACCTGTGGAATAGGAACTGTTTTCTCCGTTCTTATATGTGACCTCTTTTCTGTTAGAGAAATTGTTCACCATGACCGTTTTGACCAGTTGGTGAACATTTGTTACTTTGATCTTGTGAAAGATTGTGGTATGTGTTTTTATTTGAGTCTTACCTAATTTCTAGATTTGCATTCTGGTCTTTGATATGTTGAGGATCTCCTTTTGAATCCGTTTTGTGAGAGGCTGTATTTAGTGTCGTCCTAGGAGATACTGGGTAGAGGGTCTTATAACCTTTATTTTCGTTTTTATTTGTTTACCCTGGATTAATTTTAATTTTCGAAAACGTGTTGTTTCCTTTGGTATTCGTTCTACTTTTCTGTCGGAAGTCTCACCTTCTTTTATTATCGTTTGCTTCGTTGACTGTTTCTTGATTAGACTTTTTATATGTTCGTTGAGGACGTCGAGTTAAGGTCTTTTTATTTGCTGGGTTAGTTTCTTACCCGGTTTCTTGATTTGTCTGTAAAGAGGTTTCTTCTGTATGTCTACCGATTGTTTGTGTACTTTTCTACGAGTTGTAGTGAGTAATAGTCTCTTTACGTTTAGTTTTGGTGTTACTCCATGGTAAAGTGTGGTCAGTCTTACCGACGATAGGTTTTCAGATGTTCGTTATTTACGACCTCTCTGACACCCCTTTTGCTTTGGGAAAATGTGACAACCACCCTTAAGTTTGATCATGTCGGTGATACCTCTTGTCACACCTCTAAGGAAATTTTTTGACCTTTATCTTGACGGTATACTGGGTCGTTAGGGTGACGACCCGTATGTGTGGCTCCTTTGGTCTTAAATTTCTCTGTGCACATGGGGTTACAAGTAGTGTCGTGACGAATATTATCGGTCCTGTACCTTCGTTGGATCTACAGGTAGTCGTCTGCTTACCTATTCTTTCGCCACCATGTATATGTGTTACCTCATAATGAGTCGGTAATTTTTCTTATGTAAACTTAGTCAAGATTACTCCACCTGTTTTGACCTCGGATAATATGCCTCACTTCATTCGGTCTTTCTTTTTGTGGTTATGTCTTATGATTACGTATATATACCTTAAATCTTTCTCCCATTGCTATTGGGACATACGCTCTGTCGTTCTCTCTGTGTCTACATATCTTGTCAGAAAACCCAGACACCCTCTCCCGTTTCCACCCTACCAAACCTTCTTACCGTAACTTTGTACATATAATAGTATACACTTTACTTAGCGATTAGGTCCAAGCTACGTACTACGTCTCAAGAGCCCCGACCACGTGACCCTACTGGGTCTCTCTACTATGACCCTTGTGTACATATGGACACCGTCTAAGTACAGTTACATACCGTTTTGGTTATGTTATAACATTTTATTAATCGAAGGTTAATTTTATTTATTTAAATATAATTTTGTAAAAATTTCATTTTTCAAAATTTGGAGTGTTTCTATAGATTTTAGTCAGATGAAGATTTGGTACGTTACCTTTGGATTTACTACAGACACTAATTTTTTTTTTTTTATAAGGAGGGACTTTTTTTAATAATATTTAAGATTCATAGAAGATACTAATGGTAACTAAAAGTATGTACATTCTAACTTAATCCTGAATAAAAGAAGTAAATAGAACTTTATTTGTAGAATCGGATATGCGTTTAATTAAATCTATTGAGGGACAACTGTCTGTGTATGTCTAAGTCTAAAAGACTAAGGACACCTCTCATACGTTACGAAATTTAAGTAGATCCGAACAAAGTCTACGTTTATACGGAGGTGTGAGACACCGTAATGTAAAGACGAATGTAGACGAAGGTAAAGACATACGTCTTTCAATTTGTAACCATAGTCTCTCTAATATTACCTTTTAGACGTCAATGACTTTAAGACTTTAAGATATCCTCAAAAACCCAAAATTTAAAAACAAATCTTAAATTTTGTTCCTTTTATCAAATTTAACCATAAAACAAACCCTACCTGTACATGTGTGACGATATAAATTTTACCTGTTGGTTGTTCTTGGGTGACGTATCGTACACCTTGAGACGAGGTACAATATACGGTCGGACCTGTCCTCCCCACAAACCCCCTCGTACCTATGTACATATACATACTGACTCAGGGAAGTGTCAAGTAGACTTTGATAGTGTTGTAACAATTAGTCGATACATTTTTCAAATTTTATACCTTTTTATATTTAAAATCAAGTATACTTTTGTTAAATTTTCATTTGTCATGGAAATTTTGACTTTTAATAAAAAGAATTAATACCTCTAACCACCGAGTCTACCATTTCACAGACGGATGTTACGTCCTCTGGGCCCAAGTTAGGGACCCAGCCCTTCTAGAGGACCTCTTCCTTTACCGTTGGGTGAGGTCATAAGAACGGATCTTTTAGGGTACCTACCATCTTGGACCATCCGATGTCGGGTACCCCACCGTTTCTCAGCCTGTGCTGACTCACTGAAGTGAAAGTGAAAGTCACTCAATTCCTTTATTATGAGTGACCCACAACACATTAATAACAAATTTTGTTAAGACAGTTTGTCTCCTAACCAACTAATTTTAATAGTTCACCAAATAATACGGTACGTGTGATGACCGTCCAGTCGGAAACTTCTTTGTTCTTCACGTTTCTCCCGTCACTCTGGGTTTAAAGTCAATAGTGATCAGGTCCTAGAGTTGACTAAAACTCTTGAAAGAACGAAGACGAGAGGAGAATCATAACCAAAGTAAGACACCAGTCAGATAAGGTTCACTGGTATTTTCTACCTACGTTCGTTCGGGTCGAAACTTATGAGACTATCGAATATTAAGATTGTCACTCTTTCTGGTAAAGAAAGGGTCGTGAATTTATGGTTTACAATCCATACGTAAAGTAACCGAATCCATTCCGGTGTGAGGTTAGGAGTTTCGTCATTGACCCTGGTGTTCCTATCTTATGATAATATTTGTTCGGACGCTCTTCTCCTAAGAGGTACTACCTCTCTGAATAAGATTGGTACATCTAAGGTCAAAGTCAGTGAGTCAGTACCGTCTGAGAAACGTTGGGGTACCTGATATCGGACGGTCCGAGGAGACAGGAACCTTAAGAGGTCTGTTCTTATGACCTCACCCAACGGTAAAGTAGGGATCTTAATGAAAAGTTATCTTTTAGTTGTCTTACGAATAAGGTTGATATACTACCTTATTTTCTTCTCTATTTCATTTTGTATTTTATACTAAGTAATATTCGTAGAAAATTCTTGTATACAAAAAGAAAGATACTTATAAATGAATTTTTTGTGAGTTCTCATAGAAATACCTTAGTTATATATACGTGTATATAAAGTGACCGAAATAATTATAACAAATAAGGGTATAACAAAAGAATTTCTTACTATATTAAACGTTTTGTACCTTATAGACTTACTTAGTGAAGATGTAATTAAAGTGGTAACAATTTGTCATTAATAAAACACAAAAGGGATTTAATTACATATTTGATACTGAGTAAAAATTATTACATTAAAATTTTTAAGGATTGTCTCAGTAAAGATCACACCAGTTTGTATTCTACATATGTATAATAAAGAGTATACTTAACAAAGAAATACGGAGAACAGGTAAATAAATAAAGTTTACAACAACTAGAATATGATACTTTTACTTATTTGAAAGAATGAGATACTGAGATTAATAAAAAGTCTTTAATAGTCTATACTTCATTGATGAGTGACTTGATACACGACTCTTATAGATCACTTGTTCTTTAAGACCAGTGTTCAAAGTACATGAATTAAAATAACATTTCGTGAATGTGATGAATCTTTATTTTAGTGTACATATGGACACCACCTAAGTAAAGCTATATACCGTTTTCGTTATGTTATAACATTTCAATTTTTTATATTATTTTATTTTTTTCTTACTTTTTTTTTCTTTATTTTAGTTACGAATACCAGTTTGTATGTTTATAGAGAAAAGATTTAAAGATTTCTAAATATAGAAATCCTTTATGAGGTTGTTGATATTAAATATAAAGAGTCTCACAACAGAGGGATTTGTGAACGAAGTTTTATTCTACTAAAATAAAACAGTCATAATAACCTTTGTACAAAATATTAGTTTATATAAACCTGATTTGTTTCAATTTGTACTAAGAAGGAGACTTAAAAAGTACAGACCTTGTACAATGATTTATTACACTTCGAGACTCTTCACTTTACCAGTGAGTACCAAGGGTCAGAATGAAAAATGGTTCTTTAGAGAAGAGACCTAGTAAATAATCCCACATATAAGCATCCTGTAAAAGTCATCGAACTCTTCTGAATGATATCGTATCTTAGAAACTATGTCTTTTTTTCCTAAGTCAAGAAAAAGATAGATCTCCTAGAAAACTATTCAATATATTTAATATCTATATTTAATAAAAGGGTTTTATAGATAGTTAAAATTATATTAATTTAGATGAAAAGACAAAACAATCCTAATGATCGTATATGTATTATAATCTACAGACCTTAAAGAGAAAACTCTCTGTCCAAATGTCTGTGATTTTATAAAATTATCAAAATAGTCGAACGAGAAAAAAGTTACGAATAAGAAATTTTTATAACGAAAAGACTTAAAAGAGGTTAAAAAGTTTTGTAAAATTATATATTGAAAAATTGGATATTTTAATAGAATAACCATAACGTAAATATGACATGACTTAAATAACTAATTTAATCCCTTTTAAGTGTTTCCCTCTTATAAATTGAAGAAGGAAGTTCTATTAATATACGGAAAGGTAATATGTTTAAAATTTAAGAACGATCCCGGAGGATAAAATAAAATTATTAAAAACCTCTACAACCATTAAATAATAAAATAAAATCATTACCCGTGAAAAAGAAATATAACTAAAAATTCCAAAGACGTTATTATATACCTCCTCGGACCTTCCGACGTCAGGTACCCCAGCGACTCCCAGTCTGTTGACTCCCTGAACTGAAAGTGAAAAGTGAAAGTACATAACCTCTTCCTTTACCGTTGGGTGAGGTCACAAGAACGGACCTCTTAGGGTCCCTGTTCCCTCGGACCACCCGACGGCAGATGCCCCAGTGTGTCTCAGTCTGTGCTGACTTCACTGAATCGTCGTCGTTATTGTATACGTATCCGCTCCAGTGAAGTTTCGAAAACAAGTAAATACACAGACAAAAACAAAATTATGATATCGCTAATTCCTTGTCTGAATTAGTAAGTATAGACCTTTTGTAAAACGTTTGTCTTTAGTGTATATTAACTTGACAGAATCAAATAGAAAATACTGGTTTATTCAATATGTATATGTCATCTCTACAAAAGAAACCTGTCCTACTAAAATTATACTACTTACTGATACCAATATCTCTACATCAAGTATAAAATGAGTTTTGATGTTTATGTATATATAAAAACAAGAACCAATCAACGTTTCAGTACAGACTGAGAAACGCTGGGGTTCCTGACGTCGTGTGGGCCGAAGGGACAGGAAGGGATAGAGAGTCTCAAACGACTTTGATTACAGGTAACTCAACCACTACAATAGGTTGGTAGATTAAGAGACCGTGGGGGAAGAGGAGGACTGGAGTTAAAAACAGTCGTAGTCTCTGAAATGGTTACTCGATCGAGAAGTTTATTCCACCGGTTTCATAACCTCGAAGTCATGGTCAGAAGGGTTACTTATAAGTCCCAACTAAATGAAATCCTAACTAACCAAACTGAAGAAACGATAGGTTCCCTGAGAGTATATGTATTTAAACTTCCAGAAGAGTCCACCACATGACCATTTCTTAGATGGACGGTTGCATCCTCTACGCTCTCTACACCCATACTAGAGACCCAGTCCTTCTAGGGACCTCATCCTTTATCGTTGACTGAAGTCGTAAGGACAGACCTTTTAAGGTACCTATCTCCTCGGACCGTCCGGATGTCGGGTACCCCAACGTTCAGTCTGTGTTGACTCATGTGTCGTGTATATATTTAAGTAGAATCAGTCATCAAAACTTTGACAGAAATTTTAATGATTCTAAATACCTCTCATAAAAGTAATTTAACACCTTTAAAAATTGTAACTTGTACGTCGTTGTATGAAAAGTTTCTCATTTATAAACAATACTATAGTCCGAATTTAAATTTTGGGTCATGAGTTCTGTCAAAACCCGTTATCTTTCTAACTACTAGGACCCATATTCCTCAATACGGATAAGAAGATCATTGAATGAAACACTATATTCCATTTAATGAAAGTATAAGATGTGGAACTCAAAGGTTTACTTACGTACATAACACCTGTTTGTGAACATAGGATATGTCGTAAGAAGACTCCTTTGATTGTGTAAGGTTATGAGTTAATGATACCGATATTACTATGACTTTGGGTAGGATGTCAGATCTCGTACCACTTCTATCGGGTCTAGACGGATTAGACTCGAGGTATCATTGTTAGTGTAAAAGTCACTAACTAATACTGGGTCTGCTCGGTTGTCTAAGTTGGGATTCTGAAAACGAGTGTTTAACTTCTGTTTAGGAGGAGGGTGACTCCAAAACCTCCCCCGAAGGGACCACCGAGTCTCCAATTTCGTAGACGGACGTTACACCCTCTGGACCCAAGTTAGGGACCCAACCTTTCTAGGGGACCTCTTCCTTTACCGTTGGGTGAGGTCATAAGAACGGATCTCTTAGGGTACCTGCCTCCTCGGACCACCCGATGTCAGGTACCCCAACGTTTCTCAGTCTGTGCTGACTCACTGATTGTGTTGTTGTTTTTAAAATCGAATCCAGACCACCTGTTTAAACAGTATTAGGTCGTCTCCGATCGACTCTTATTTCGGTTGTATCTCCTTTTGTTCCACCTTTACAATCCATCAATCTTACCCTTTTTCCTCAGGCCTTACCACCACCCATTTTCTGTTTTTTCCCTTTTCGGACTCTTTTATCTTGTTTCCTTCCAGACTCCTGTCCTCACTCCTGAAGTTCATTTTGTTTGTCGGGAGGACCGATCAAGTTAAATGTATCCCGTCCAAGTCCCCTTCCTCTTTTTTTGTATATTTTTCCCCTCGGTTTTAACCTGACCCCCGAAGAGAAGAAACACAGAAAACCCAACCGGACGGGAGTGTGGAGTTCCTACATAAAAGGAAATGAAAGATTTATTTTGACTCGACATTGTGCCTCAACATTGTGACCAGGTAGACCCCTTTGATGTGTCCCGACATTGTGACCAGGCAGGCAAGGAAGTTTAAAAACGACACTGCTCTGTCTTGGTTCCTTTAATGTTTGACGGGATTGTCTTTGTTAAATGTTTATTAATATTTAAAATATTATAAAAAATAATATTCACATAAATCGATTAAAAGGATATAGACAACAAAAAAGGGATTGAAGACATGATATCAGTTGTATATCAACGCTAATTTTATGTTTTATTTTACGTCAAGACTGAACTTATAAATGACAAAAGTCAATATTAGTACATATTTAGGTTTCATTTTGTCCTTTTTGAATACAGTTCTAAAATAAGTAAGTGGTGTCGACATTTACTGAAGAAGTGACTTAATGTACATTAAAAACTTACGGTCTTCTGATACAGGGGTTTGACAAAAACAAAAGATAAAAGTTACATTACCGATTTTTATACTACGTGTAAATTAAAGGGGGTAGTAAGATTTATCAGTCGTTCTGTTACTTCGTTAGGAACTAAACATCGTAAACGGTTAAAAACAAAATATTTAACCATTTAAAGATGATACCGGATAAAGTCGGATGGTTATAGTGATTCGGAAACTGTTTCACTTTTCTGGACATAAAAGTGGTCTTATATGTTGTTTAAATTTAGTAGAGTTCTCATAGTCTAGTCTAGTCTAGTCAGTGAGTCAGTACAGGTTGAGGAACACTGGGGTACTTAGCATCGTGCGGTCCGGAGGGACAGATAGTGGTTGAGGGCCTCAAGTGATTCTGAGTACAGGTAACTCAGTCACTACGGTAGGTGGGTAGAGTAGGAGACAACAGGGGAAGAGGAGAACGGGGGTTAGGGGGGGTCGTAGTCTCAGAAAAGGTTATTCAGTGGGTTCATTCTGCCATCCACAACGTTCTCCCGTAGTCTCCCGTTTGTGTGACTTTGGTATGAGTGTCTTTTGATCAGTTAGATTAGTGTGATCCTGGTGTCTGAACAGATTGAGTTACTTTGATTCGGTACGGGCACCCCGTTGGGTTCTACCCGTCCAGTACCACCTCTCTAGACTGTCTTACACCAGGTAACCTCTTCCCTTACCGTTTGGTGAAGTCATAAGAACGGAACTCTTGGGGTAGAGTTCTCATATCCAATATGATTTGGATCTTCTTATATTAACCCTTTAATACTTAAAGTCAATACATAATGGAAACAACAATTATATTTTATAAATTCAGATTCAATTATATTAAATTAAAAATTATTACAGACATAAATTGTTGAAATTGTTAACGAAAAAGTGTTTGTAGAATTTTTAAATTGTAATGGTGTAATCCTAGAGACAGACTCAGTATCAAAGACTTGTAAGTTTACCTATCAAAACTCTATTAATTTTGAGTTAAGACATCCTAATAGAGTAAACTATTAAAGATATCTTACTTTGTCTTTTAACGATAAGATTACCTTTCCTTTTTGGATAAACCATGGATATTGGAGCACTTTCATAAGTCAGAGTGAATTGTATCGGAATGTATATTTTATATTAACCATTTTTTTTTTAATCCCAATAAAATCCTTAATTTACTCTAGACATTTAGAGAATCGTGTCAAGTACCCGTATTTTTAACTCATTATGATATATGACGATAACGAAATTAATAATTTCGTAATGAAATCCAGAATTTGTCAATTCCTGTAAGTGAGGACCCCCATTATAGAAGAAGAGTAAAACGAGTATATATCCCATACTTTATTTTAAAACCAGGTGAGTTCAACAGACCCGTTTCAATACGGGAAAACTACCTGAGTGAGTGTCCCGAAGACTCTATACGACAACGGACCGACTTTGAATTAAGTCAGGATTTTGAGGTTGGTCTAAGAAGATTAGAAGTCGAGATACCTGTCAGTTTATGTCCATTAGGAGTTATGGAGCTTGTACGAAAGAAAGTGTAACATAGACAAGGGAGAAATACTTGAGTTTCATTAGAGGAACCCTCAAAGACAATCACTTAACTCCTCAAATACAATATATTCTGTCGAGATGATGACGTGATGACGTTTGGTTTTGTTCGTATATTTATTAGGTTTGTAAAATTTCTCGTTTAGTAGTAATAGTGAGAAGAAACCTCACGACACAAACGATTCTAAGCTCAACCAGGTAAGTCGCACTTCTCAATAAGTCTGTCCTTCGGACGAGTAATTAACATGGTTAGTGACCGATGTTAAGTCCTCAAAAGTGTCTTATAGAAAAAAAGAGGTTTAAGGTCAAGTTCGACCTAAAATTTATGTTCACCAATGTTTTATAATTAGGATTTGTCACTAACGATAAGATATGATTTAATCGGACGGATATCAAAAATTGTATGTCACGTCATAATTTAGTAATGTACGGAAACGTAGTCATGTTTAGATATAACTTCAAATATCAGTATGTACGGGATTATCTTGTAAAGGGTAAAAAATTATGAAGTGTGACTATTAAAGTCCGATGAGACACATCTTAATGTCATATTCTCCGGTAGTAAGACTGTACTAGAGTTAAGTGATTTATTATATCCGGTAATCGAGGTTGCAGGGAAAAACTTTGAAGTTAAGTAAAAAGATCACGTTACTTTCTTATAAAATTTGTTTAAAAGGAAGAGTTTGACTTCAATATTATGTATGTCTCATACGACCTTCTTTTCAGTTGGATTCGTCTATTCTTCGGAAGTCAAGTCAACGAGTCAGCACAGGTTGAGAAACGCTGGGGTATTTAACGTCGTGTGGTCCGGAGGGACAGGTAGTGGTTGAGGGCCTCAAGTAAGTTTGAGTGCAGGTAGCTCAACCACTACGGTAGGTCGGTAGAGTAGGAGACAGTAGGGGAAGAGGAGGACGGGAGTTAGGGAGGGTCGTAGTCTCAGAAAAGGTTACTCAGTTGAGAAGCGTACTCCACCGGTTTCAGGACCTCAAAGTCGAAATCGTAGTAAGGAAGGTTTCTCGCGGGTCCTGACTAGAGGAAATCTTACCTGACCAACCTAGAGGAACGTCAAGTTCCCTGAGAATTCGTAGAGGAGGTTGTGGTGTCAAGTTTTCGTAGTTAAGAAACCGTGAGTCGGAAGAAGTGTCAGGTTGAGAGTGTAGGTATGTACTGGTGTCCTTTTTGGTATCGGAACTGATCTGCTTGGAAACAAGCGTTTCATTACAGAGACGAAAACTTATACGATAGATCCAACCAGTATTGAAAGGAGGGTTCCTCATTCACAGAGAATTAAAGTACCGACGTTAGTGGTAGACGTCACTAAAACCTCGGGTTTTTTATTTCAGACTGTGACAAAGGTGACAAAGGGGTAGATAAAGGGTACTTCACTACCTGGTCTACGGTACTAGAAGTAAAAGACTTACAACTCATAATTCGGTTGAAAAAGTGAGAGGAGAACGTGAAAGTAGTTCTCCGAAAACTCAAGGAGAAGTGAAAGACGGTATTCCCACCACAGTAGACGCATAGACTCCAATGACTATAAAGAGGGAATCCAATATTCACAATATTTTGAACTTTATTAGTACGGATGTATCAAGGCGATGAACGTTCCCGACACTGAAACTGTTTCAGTAAAAATAGTCAAAAAATTAATCAAATAGGTTAAAAATTAAATAAATTTTTATACATTATATTTATATATGTACGTAGTCGTGATATTTAATATGTTTCATTTTATTATTTTTGTGTTTCATTTATCTTACTTTTTATGGACCGTGTGTTCTTCATGTATCATTTATATTAAAGGTAACGACCAACCTTATAAAATTCATACTCCATTGAGTAAATGATTTATACATAAATTACTAATAAACGACACGCACGACTTGACACAGACTGAGAAGTGTTGGTGAACCTGACAATCGGGCGATCAGAAGAGACCGGTACCTTAAGAGGTCCGTTCTTATGACCTCGTCAAACGGTAAAGGATAAGGTCCCCTAGAAGGGTTGGGTCCCTACCTTCGACTCAGAGAACGTAATACTTAATACCTTGGACAAAGACCATAATCATCCTTACAAAAGACGTAAGTGTCCGTTTAGGAAGTGGTGATCGTGGTGGACCCTTCGGGTCACTACCAGATGATGTACCGTCTGTGCCGGTCTGTGCCGTATATCACCGTTTACTACTCAGTGTCAGAGACAGTGGTGTCTCGATTGAATCTGTCTCCGCCGACACGACACGGATCAGCGAGTCAGTACAGGGTGAGAAAGACGGGGTACCTGACATCGGTCGGTCCGAGGAGACAGGTACCCTAAGAGGTCCGTTCTTATGACCTCACCCAACGGCACGGGAAGAGGTCCCCTAGAAAAGTTGGGTCCCTGACTCGGGTCCAGAAGGTATAATGTCCGACCAAGAAATGGCAGACTCGGTGGTCCCGTCGGTAAAGATACCAATCTATGACCCTTTAATCGGAGTTTCGATTATTTACTATAAATATTTGTCCTTTATATTACGTGAAGTGGTATATGAGTCTAATATTTTCTCTACGAATTCAAAGACAAACCTTTTTGTTATTCTCTCTTTCGACCTCAAATTGTTTTAGGTCCTTTATATCTACTTTCCATGTCGTCATCTATAAAAGAAGACTTTCGGAATCGTTTATTTTAACTTCGTTTCTTTAGGATTTAGAGACTTCACTTAAGACTAGATCACCCCTTGTTTCGATTGTAGACACATTCTGTCTTGATTACAACCGTCGAATCTTTTGTTACTTTAACTGACTACTTGAGATCATACTTCAATGACACCTGTCCCACTTTCGATATAAAGGGTCATACAATATCTTTCATTACTTTAAAGAAAAAGAATTAAATAAAAAAAATTTAAAATAAAAATTTGAAATGTTATAACATAACCAAAACGGTTTATATCTTTACTTAGGTGATGTCCATATGTTTTAAAGATTGACGAAAATATCTGTCTTTTTAGGTAGATAGATCTGAACCCCCAAAACCATCTAATAAGAAGTTGTATAACTGAGAGGGAGGGGATGAGGTACTTTTTTAATAAAATGGTTAACCCAACCAGTACATAGAACACAGCCGTTACTCTACAATCGTCTACACTCTGGTCGTCTCCGAATTGCATACGAAAACCCCACCTTGAATAAAAGACGTTGAGAGGACATAGGTACTTTTTCATTTAAAAGGAGACCAATCGGTGCGGGGGAAGTTAGACCTAGGTCTTATTTAAGTAGGACTCGTATAGACTTACTTTAAATGTCGATTTTTACGTCGGTCTCTGTCTCAGTAAACCCGTTCGGGGTGGACACAATCGCTTGTAGAATCGTCCGTATGTTGACACTATTGATCCTATTTAACAACGAAATTTCAGTTCCTCAAATACACCTGACGACATGTCTTAGTATGGACTATGTCGATAGTCATTGTTTTTCCTTTACAACGAAATTGTTTTTGGATTGGATACACTGTTGTCCGAAACCATAGTACACTCTTTTTCTCTCCTCTAACAATTGATTGAGTAGGAAGAGAATTATTAATACATTTCTCCACCTCTATCACATTCTTAAATAATATGTTGACGTATCTCTTTGAAGACGTTCCAATAGGTACTTTCTCTTAACTCTTACAGTCCATGATAATATGAATCCGTGACGACGACGACGACGATTCAGTGAAGTCAGTACAGACTGAGACACGCTGGGGTCTCTGCCGTCGGGTGGTCCGAGGGGACAGGGCCCCTAAGAGGTCCGTTCTTGTGACCTCACCCAACGGTAAAGGAAGAGGTTACCTACTTTCACTTTTCACTTTCACTTCAGTGAGTCAGCACAGGTTGAGAATTCCTGGGGTACCTGACGTCGGATGGTCCGAGGAGACAGGTACCCTAAAAGATCCGTTCTCATGACCTCACCCCACGGTAACGGAAGAGGTTATGAATACGTGTCCCTACCATAATTTTATAAATTGTTCATCTTTTCTTGACCATGGTTTAATTTACCCATGTTGTTTACTTTTACCTAAAACAATCATTCGTTGACCATATCAACATTACCATATTCGGTCCAATTACATGAAATTGAGGTTTTAATCAAACATGAAGTCTCACTTTTCTAAAGAGACATAACTAATCTTTTTTTCTCATCTTATTGTCGTTCATTAAAAATAGTGTTTTGTCCTGTATTCTTATAAGATTAAGAAGTTATTGAAATAAATGTTATTAATAAGAAAAAGAGGCTGGGGTTAAGAATATAACTCTTGAGAACAAAAGGTTGAAAATGGACACGACTTTTCGATCCAAACGTAGAGTCGGGGATTGATCTAGTACGACTTTATATTTGTGTCTCAGTTATAAGGTGATCATAAAAAGTTAATAAAAAAGTCGTTATGACATTTCCATACAAGATAAGTGAACGACATACAACGTGTATACTTCTACTTTTTCGTTGAACTTGTAACACACACACACTCAGCGAGTCAACTCAGACCGAGAAACGCTGTGTCTGATATCGGGTGTTCCGAGGAGACAGGTACGTTAAGAGGTCCGTTTTTATGACCTCACCCAATGGTAAGGGAAGAGGTCCCTTAGAAGGGTCGGCTCCCTTAATTTGGGTCTGGAGGACGTAACGTCCACCTAAGAAATGGTGGACTCGATGGTCCCTTCGATTACATCATAAGAGGGGTGAAACTTTCTTAAAGTGGAGATCGAACATACGAGTGTGACTAAAATCAATTTGGTTCAATAAACAGCATTGTCAAGTAACTAGTATCCTTCTCTCCTCTCTCTATGACCCCTAGACATAAAAATAAAAGGTGTCGATCGAGACGAGTGAATGTGAGACTAGGTCTATAGTACAAGACTTTGATACAGGGTTAAGTAAATGGTCTCTTTAGTATTCCGACTGTCAGAACGTACCCCGAGTTTTTTTCTCTTTCAATATATTACGATCGACCGTTCGGTAGATCTGCAATCCTATGTCACTATCGACTCCGTAGGGACCGTCAATCCTTTCCATATACTTCGGAAACCTTGTAGACTCATTCTCTTAGTCTCACCTGAACGGATCCTAAAACTTCATTCCGTTGTGACAGAAAAACACAGTCTAACGAAGAGTCAGGAACATTTCTGGATAGTCACTGAGTACCCTGTGATTCACTGACACCTTTGACTCTACCTAAAGTGTTTGACTCAACGGACTAAATCGTCTACTTTTTACCCTACACATGTCAACGTCAGACAATACTGTCTTTTTTATATTTTTATTTTGTTCTTAATTACCGTGAGATTACCATCTTTCATTTCTCCTTGAGAAGTACTTCCACTTTTTCTCTCACTTTTTTGGGTCGAATTTTGAGTTGTAAGTTTTTTGATTCTAGTACCGTAGACCAGGGTATTGAAGTACCGTTTGTCTACCCCTTCTTTACCTTTGTCAACTCTCTGAAATAAAAGAACCCGAGGTTTTAGTGACGTCTACCACTGACGTCGGTACTTTAATTTTCTGGGAACGAGGAACCTTCTATTCGATACTGGTTGGATCTGTCACATAATTTTTGATCTCTGTAGTGAAACGGTTGTTTCCAGACATATCAGTTTCGATCCTAAAAAGGTCATCAGTGCATGCCTACACTCTCAACCTGGTATTTCTTCCGACTCGTGGTTTCTTAACTACGAAAGTTTGACACCACAACCTCTTCTAAGAACTCTCAAGGAACCTGTCTTCTAGTTAGCTCAGTTAGGATTTAGTTGGGACTTATAAGTAACCTTCCTGACTACGACTTCGACTTTGAGGTCATGAAACCTCTGGACTACACTTCTCGGGCGAGTAACCTTTTCTGGGACTACGACCCTTTCTAACTCCCTTCCTCCTCTTCCCCCTTTGTCTCTTACTCTACCAACCTACCGTAGTAGTTGAGTTACTTGTACTCAAACTCGTTTGAGACCCTCTATCACTTCCTGTCCCTTCGGACCGTACGACGTCAGGTACCCCAGTGTTCTGAGCCTGTGGTGAATCGCTGACTCGTTGTTGTTTTTAACACAACTTCTACATTCCTTTAACTTACTTTTCGACTGACTCTGAGAGTACGTGTTAAGGACGATGAACCAATAGAGAGGGAGTCATGTTAGGTCACCGAAGTATCCTTTATGGGATACTAGTTAACTATTTCTTCTTTTTGAGACCGGATTAAACGTCTACCTATATACAGTACACAACTGTGGGTTGACCCTTTTCTACCGGGATGTAAAATCGGAGAGAATCCCTAAAAGACTTTCTGTAACCATTTCTTTTTAAGAGGGTCAATCACTTTGATGTCCGTCATGTAGACAACAGAGGAGGTCACAATCTCTGCCGGTTTTCATATCTAATTATGAATAATTCTGTGTCACACAGTATCCAATGGATCTACCAATCTCTGTAACCTTTCTCAAATTTTCAGAACCTTATCTTACATTCCAATTTAGAGAACAGCGTTAGTCTTTGTACTTCTATGGACATAGATTGTGTTTATGAATGACAGTAGGAAGTTAAAGAAGTATTAGTTTCTTTTTCTATTGGGTAAGAAAACTTCAACAAAACAGAGAAAGGGTCTTAGGACCCAAATGAGTTACTAAGGTCCATGTTTCACCACCGTTCTTGCCACATATAATTACGTGTTTTGTTGTTGAAACATTAAAGTGGTTCTGACGGGACTACAATGGTGAAGACTCACGGGGTTTATGATTACAGTCACGACTCGTCACGACTCGATGACGATACCAAGATAATGAGGTCCTCTGGTTGGGTACTGGTTCTACATCCAACTAATGTAATGTATACTCTTCCTTTTACTGTCGTTTCAACGGAGTTTTTTTATCTGCAAATAAGATCTATTTTAAAACAAGAACGGATGTGTTTTCGTAAGTGGTCGTTATGTTAAAAACCTGAATATTTTACGTATAAGTATGTATAACCAAACTAAATCCTTAAGTAACATGGCACTTTATACTATGATCCAAGTCTGTGTCTTTTTTGACTAGAACGATGTACGGTGTAGTGAATCTCTTCGACTGAAATAGTTTACCGTTTTGTCGTATATAGTAATGAAAATCATTCCCCCGTCTTTTTAGGATCTTAAAATCCACCACAGGGTATCCTACACTAGATTTATAATTTGATCGTCGGAGACAAACCACAAGAAAAGGGATATTTTCCCAGTTCTTTGGTTTTCCATCTCCCCTTACACCGGATAAAGTCATAAAATGGACTATCGAGTGAAAATCCTTTTTTACACAAAGGATATGGATAATGAGGCGTCAGTCACCTACACCTCCAAAAGAGTGGTTCCATCCTTGTAAATATCATTCTTGTAAGAGAAGGAAAGAATGTTAAAAAAGGGGGAATCGGAGACAAATTAGATGTGGATGTAACTTTAAATGGTCTTTCTTCACTAAAATTAGAAACGACATCTAAAATTAGAAACGACATCTACTTTAAAAATAAATATATTAGTGAAAGTTAATGTACTGTAAAATTAGTCTGTAACTTTAGTATGAGAAATTTAACTGTTACTGAGTCACTGGGTTACTGTTAAGTATAATGTAGACATTTTCAATGTAATGGAGAACCTACTTTTGAAACCGTGATTTCATCGAAATTTAATTTTTCTTTTCCGTTTAAGTGAATGTTCCCCGTACTATCTCTATCTTTTAATATATATATATATTTTACACACACACACACACACACACACACACACACACACATTTTCGTCTGTATCTATCTGGGTCTCTAGTTCATCAGTCGATCAGTCTTTTCTATTTGATACATTCTTCCTCATTACCGAAGGGGGTTAGTACCATAATTGATATTCGAAAAGGTCTAGTCTCTTTGACAATCATTGGAATGAAGACCGTTCCAGTGTTCCAAGAGAGTAAAAATATCGGAAACCTAACCCAAGTTGTACTTTCTTAGTTTGTTGACACGACACTTACCGGACTTCAGTTGATGTAAGTAATGGAGAGACTGGTCTTGACTTAAGGTCACAGAATCAAGGGTCTTTAGGACGGAACCGATTGGACTCTCTACAGAAGTCTATTATTAGTATCGAAACTGGTCTGGTGTACTCATCTAAGGTCGTCTGTCGTGTCCCCCTACGTGAGTCACTTTTGTTTATCTATCGAACAACCTTTACCTTCTCTAGTTTCCCTTTCAATGTACGTTCTCCGAACGTAATCGATGTCTGAGCAAAACTACTCCCTCAGATAAATTTTGTTTTTGTTTTTGTACGTTTTATACAGAAATGTCGGATTTGAAACGAAATAGTTCGTTAATACAAAGAAAATTTTTTCTAGAAGTCTAAGTATGATAGTTAAAAAGATGTCTATTTTCACTTTTTTTCTCAATGAAATCGAGATTTCATACTGTCGTCTGAACTTGAGAACGAACATGTCACCCACGATCTTCCCAAAAATCTTGAATCGTAGTGTTGGGTCCTTCCCGGGTCCTTCCAATAAGTTTTTTGTTTAAGTTCCTTACCTCCGATTATAGTGTAGATAGTGGATAATTATAGTTTTGTGACAGTTAGTACCACCCTAGACATTTCGAGGTCTTTTAAGGGATCCTGAAACCTTCACGAAGTAACTGTCACAATAGTGAATTGTCACATATTTAATTAACTCCCCCGTTTGTTTTTGTTAAATAGAATTGAAGGTATCTCAAGAGAAAGGTTGGAAGGTGGGTACGATAGTGTGAGTATAAACTTTATTTGTTTACCCTGGATTAATTTTAATTTTCAAAGACGTGTTGTTTCCTTTGATATTCGTTCCACTTTTCTGTCGGAAGTCTTACCCTCTTTTATTATCGTTTACTTCGTTGACTGTTTGTTAGAGTTTTTATATGTTCGTTGAGGACGTCGAGTTAAGGTCTTTTTATTTACTGGGTTAGTTTTTTGCCCGGTTTCTTGATTTGTCTGTAAAGAGGTTTCTTCTGTATCTCTACCGATTGTTTGTGTACTTTTCTACGAGTTGTAGTGAGTAATAGTCTCTTTACGTTTAGTTTTGGTGATACTCCATGGTAAAGTGCGGTCAGTCTTACAGACGATACGTTTTCAGATGTTCGTTATTTACGAACTCTCCCACACCTCTTTTCCCTTGGGAGAATGTGACAACCACCCTTACGTTTGATCATGTCGGTGATACCTCTTGTCACACCTCTAAGGAATTTTTTGACCTTTATCTTGACGAAATACTGGGTCATTAGGGTGATGACCCGTACGTGTGGCTCCTTTGGTCTCAACTTTCTCTGTATACATGGGCTTACAAATAACGTCGTGACAAATATTATCGGTCCTGTAGCTTCGTTGGATCTACAGGTAGTCATCTGCTTACCTATTCTTTTGACACCATGTATATGTGTTACCTCATAATGAGTCGGTAATTTTTCTTATTTAAACTTAGTCAAGATTACTCCACCTACTTTGACCTCGGATAATATGTCTCACTTCATTCGGTCTTTCTTTTTGTGGTTATGTCATATGATTACGTATATATACCTTAAATCTTTCTCCCATTGCTATTGGGACATACGCTCTGTCGTTTTCTCTGTGTCTACATATCTTGTCAGAAAACCTGAGACACCCTCTCCCTCTTCTACCTTACTAAACCCTCTTACCGTAACTTTGTACATATTATAGTATATACTTTGTTTAGCGGTCAGGTCCAAGTTACGTACTATGTCCTACGAACCCCGACCACGTGACCCTACTGGGTCTTCCTACCATGCCCCTCCTTCAAAAAAAACCCCCCTCCCCAGTCCTGCCCCTTGTGCCCATGTGGGCACCACCTAAATACAACTACATACCGTTTTAGTTATGTTATAACATTTTATTAGTCGGGGGTTAATTTTATTTATTTAAATATAATTTTTTTTTTTTCTTTATTATCTGGTCAACAGGGTAATGACGAATATGTTACTTCAACCGATTATCTATATTTCCTCCAATGAAAACCAACATTTTAAGTTAGTGAAGTACTGAAAGATTACACTTTATTAAGAGTGGAAAGACACTTGACTGAATTCTGAAAACTTCGGTTTTTATATGGAGTTCTCTCTCTTCGTCAGTAAGATCTACATAACGTGGATCTCTTTTGTAAAAAAAAACCTTTTAGAAAATCCTGTACTCTTGTTGACTCGAACAGTAGAACACATAATGATCCACGTTGTCTAAAAGGACGAACACACGGGGAAAGTTAACACAAAAGAAGTTACCTATGATAGTGAAGTGTCCTAAAATTTTTGGTAAATGACTTCTCCTTTTACATAACCTCCCTTTATAGGAGTTTATTTATACTGAAAGGTTTTATCTTGAAATTTTTAAAAATAGAGATGATTCAATGAAAATAGTTTATAAGATTGACATATTATAGTTCACTATATTGTAGACATGTGATGTTTCATCATATAATTTTTCCATTTGTTTTTATATTAAAATTTTTATCAAAAACATATTTGTAAAATTTTGACTTAATACTTCATCTGTCTATATTTTTCACGTGCAAATTAAATGGAATGGACAGGTTTTGACTATAGTCGAGAGGTAAAAAGTGAGCTACGTCGTGAAATTGGATCCTCCATGTCCTGTTGAGGTAAAGGTCAAACCGAAGAACGAAATCAAGTTAGTCGAGGTTCTTAGTGTCATGTTTCGTTTCTCTTTGTCGTGTCTATGGGTAAATGTGACATTTCACATGAAATTAAGTAGAAACTTGAAAAAGGTGTAGTGACGTCCCAGTACTGACAGCGGAACATGAAATGTGTGTGAAAGATACGTAATTAGTAAAATTTTGTGATGTATAATTATACGATTAATATAAACTTCAGACACATTCACATACAGATGACAAGACACACACAATTATATATTATATGATGACACAAAGACTATATACAATATTATTTCTATATCGGTTTGTTTAAAATGTGTCTAAATTATTCATAAGATTCATTACACCGGAGTGTCAACGAATGTAGATGAAGACGAAATAACTGATGTGACTTCGGAAACTGACACACCTAGTGTTGTTTGACACCTTTTAAGAAGTTCTCTACCCTTATGGTCTGGTGGACTGGATGGAGGATTCTTTAGACATACGCCCAGTTCTTCGTTGTCAATCTTGACCTGTACCTTGTTGTCTGACCAAGGTTTAGTCCTTTCCTCATACAGTTCCGACATATAACAGTGAGACGAATAAATTGAATGTACGTCTCATGTAGTACGTTTTACGACCCGACCTACTTCGTGTTCGACCTTAGTTCTAACGGACCTCCTTATCGTTTTGGAGTCTATATGTCTACTGTGGTAGGAATGCCGTTTTTCACTTCCGTTTTGATTTCTCGGAGAACTAGTTTCACTTTCTCCTCTCACTTTTTGAACCGTATTTTGAGTTGTAAGTATTTTGTCCAGTACCGTAGACCGGGGTAGTGAAGTACCGTTTATCTACCCCTTCGTTACTTTTATCACTTTCTGATAAAAAAACCCGAGGTTTCAGTGACGTCTACCACTGACGTCGGTACTTCCATTTTCTCCGAAAGAGGAACTTTCTTTTATATACTGGTTGGATCTGTCGTATAAGTTTTCGTCTCTGTAATGAAACGGTTACTTCCAAACACATCAGTTTCGATACCAAAAAGGTCATCAGTACATACCTACACTCTCAACCTGATATTTCTTTCAACTCACGGCTTCTTGTCCACGAAAACTTGACACCACAACCTCTTCTGAGAACTCTCAGGGAACCTGACGTTCCTCTAGGTTTGTCAGACAGGATTTCGTCTAGTCAGGACCCACAAGTAACCTTCCTGACTACGATTTCGACCTTGAGGTTATGAACCCGGTGGAGTACGTTTCACAACTGAGTAACCTTTTCTGAGACTACGACCCTCCCTAACCCCCGTCCTCCCCTTCCCCTGTTTTCTCCTACTCTACCGACCTACCGTAGTGGTTGAGTTACCACTACCCAAACTCACTTGAGGTCCTCAACCACGACCTGTCCATCCGGGCCGGACGACGTCAAGTACCCCAGCGTTTCTCAGTCTGTGCTGACTCGTTGACTTGATTGATTGAAACTCGGACCCGGAGTTTTACTTAGGTATACTACACCTAACCACGAATTCGTTTCATCCCTACATTTGAGTTACCTTGGACTATGAACTTCGTATCTTGAGTAGGTGAATAGGTGTTTGTGTATCCCTTACATGTGAACAGTATACGGTGACTCTCAAAAGACGAACCAACAAAACGTTATCGATTGACAACGTCATTTATGTTACTGACTTCAATGTCCCTACGAATTTTACACGAGGTCCTTCGTATGTCGAATCAACAACACTTAAGAAGGTAAAATACTACATAGTCTTAATAGGGTATGACTTATTGAATTTTATATAGGAAACATAATTTTGTTTATGACTAGGATAAATCTTTCTATTATTTTTATAGAGTACACACGAGTCAATGAGTCAACACAAACTGAGAAACACTGACGTACTTAACATTGGACGGTCCGAGGAAACAGGTACCCTAAAAGGTCCGTTTTTATCGTCTCATCCAATTTTAATTCATCCTCTCTATTTTCCTCAAAAGATTTGTGTCTTGAAGAAGACAAATATGAAATTGATTTGTTTTAGAGTAGATTTTAATCAACATAATATATAATGCTACGTTTGTACTCTAAACTACTCGAATAAAGTCTTTATGTAGAGGTCGTCCTAACACCTTATGTCTCACACATCCAGTCCCTAGTTTCTAAAACGTTATGACTCCCCGATCAAAATTCAACCGCGTCATCAAGTCTTTTTCGTTACTGTCTACCATCATTGTACATCCTTACGTAAACTCCTGTCTTAACACTTTAAAACAATTCTAATTAAACTACTTCGAATTACCACATTTTTATGTCCCCTTTCTTTTTGATAGTTTCTACTTAATTTTTTTAGGAACTGGTCAAATACTTTATCTTTTGTTCAGTTTTAACTTACGTTGAAACCGTGAGATCTCCACCTCTTACTAATAATTTAAACAGAGAAAACATTGTGAGCTCTGATAATGAGTTACTAAATAAAATTTATAGACGAAAGGTTATGTCCATATGCTAGTTCCTTATGAATCCGTTTCACGGTTTATATTTGAGTACCTCTTTCTACTGTATAATTCGAACGTTGTAAGGATAAGTAAATCCTCATTGTTGTTTCCTATTATTATAATTTTTGTGGGTTCCTTTCAATATACATTTTTTATACGATACAAATTGCAAAAAAGTAATTGTTGATTTAGTCTATTATGGTTAGGGGAACAATGATCTTGATCGTCAGAGAGATGAGAGTGTCCCGTCACAACTTGTATACGTTTCTGTCCTACAGTTAATCTATCACAGAGTTAACAGGAGGGATTTGACCTCAGTGAAAGTTCTTTATATGACAATAGAACCTTCTGTTTAATATAAAGGTTATAACGAGTACTTCAGTAGAGTTCTGTCTTTATTTTAATTTTTCTATCTTTTACGAAGAAGACGATCTAATCACAACTTTTCACTTTGTTGATCAGAGTTTGTTGTTTTATTTAGAACCCAAGAGGGGACGATACTTCGAGTAGCACTATGTTACAGTCAAATTTACTAGAAACGTAAACGTACTGAATATTAGAGAAATCTCTCTCTGTCCCTCTAATAATTCTGCAACAGTCTAGAGTCTAGTTGTCCCTTACCATTAGCACCTAACTCGTAGTAAACGGGGTAGTTTGGTTCAAGTTACTTTAATTCCAATAATATAGGATGCTTGTTTTATATCGAACGTAATTGAAATCGGTGTGTGACACTGAACGTATTTAAAATACGTCTTCTCATAGTAGAGAAGACTCAACCATATCAAAGATCTTTATCGTAAGACGATGTTATTTGTCCAGAAATAGTCACTCTTTTGTAGGTCGGTACAGTGTAGACATCAATACGATGAACATTTAGTGTATTTCCCATAAATCTGACCGTATATCATTACTCATCTCTCCGTCTTGTAATTCTGACCTGAATCTCTAGACCCTAACATAGAATGAACACAGTGATTGGTACTGTGACCCAATCTACTCCATGACTCAGTATCCGAGGGATTTCCCTTTATTTTAATAATATTCTTAAGACATTCCATTATATAATTTTCAGTATTGTGTCAAAAATTCTGTATTTTATTTCTCCGTTGGTTAACGTCTACAGTTACTAATATCTTAAGACCAGTGTCACAAAGCAAAAAAACAAACAAACAAACAAACAAAAATTACCACCAAAACTACAAAAAGAACAATCCTGAGGGATCAGAGTATGTATAAATAACATTAGGAAACTTAAGGACCACTTGAATGTTAATTTTTCTCTGTTAAACTGAGTCTTTGTAATGAATCTCGAAAATATCCTAAGACACTAGGTCACGTGTAACGTCATTTTTCGGGGTCATGTTCAGACTTAATCTCTTATTCAAATGTTTCTGAGTATATAACCTTTATGTTAAGAGGTGCAAAAGACATTTTAGGTAATAAAAGGGAAAGGTTGTGACGTCGGTAGATAAGTACTCAGGTTCCCCCATCTCTTACCCCAGGAACACTTGTTTTACTATGTCCCTTTCCTCTGACTCTTCGTGTCCTCTCTCACTTCAGAGTGACCTCCCCACTCTTCTCTGTACTTACTTACCTCCTCCTGGGATAGACCGTCCTCCTAAAGGCTCAGGACCCCGGGGTTCGTCTTCACTACACTTCATTAGTTCTTTGTAGTTCCGATCACACTGACCTCGGGGGGACCTCGTCTCCTCTCCCTATCCTTTGATCTACTACTCGAACCTGAATTCCTTATCCTGTGAATTCTTCTTCTTTCAGTTTACGGTACTAAACGTAAAAAAGGAAATCATAAATAGGGAAATGATTTCTAAATCAGGGTATAGAGTTGAATCTCTAGTGTCTGTACAAAGAAGTCTTCTCATGAAAGACTACAATCTTATTATCAGTGGAAATCTTACGAATTCTACATGTTTCATCGTCGAAAAGATCGTTCAAGGACGGATCAACGTGAAAGAATAGAGGGAAAATCTATGTCTTCCTAGTCTCCGGATGTGATTATATAAGTTCTTTACCGAGTTCACGTCCAACACATTGTCGAATTGTTAGTCGACGGAAAGCAGTAAAATAATTATGGTAATATTAGTCACTCCAAAGGAGAGGTTTGAACAACCTTCATTTGAAAATCGAAAACGTCATACGAAGGTAAAGACTATGAAAAAAAGTGTCAGTTTGGATGTATATCATGGGTGATAAGAGAAAGTTCTTTTGTAAGTCTTTGAGGACATTACGAGTTTTGGGACATAGTGTAGTTTTGAGAAATATGACATGTATTTTTTAAGTTTCAAGGTTTGAATTTTGTCACTTTTTTTATTAACTTATAAAATTTTCTGCGATAAAGGATCCTCGATAGTAAAATCGATAGACATTCTGTCTATAATCTAATAATAATAATATTACAAATAGTCATAATAGGGTAACTATTACGGTGACCATCGAAAATATAAGTCTTACCTTCTCCTTTACGGTAATTCAACGACACAGTATCTAGGGGTTCTGATGGGTGCCCAAACCACCAAGTGATCTCCCTAGTACCCTGTATCGTATATCAACACAAATACTGATACCAAATAATGACACTTTCTTGTATTTTGGGTTTTTTCTTTTCATGTACGTCCCTCTTCAGGACTCCTTTGGTTCGTGTTCACATGTTCTTAGGATCGTAGGATTCTCAAGAGAGCGTACCTTAGTGTGTCTTACATGAATTAAGTAAGTAACTACCTGATTCTTTTATGTACATCACCATAGATGGTCCCTTTACGTAATCTCTGAGCCACGGTCCTACATGCAATTCCCCATGAGTGTACTTTTTGAAAACGAATGGTACATTGTTTTAAGGTCTGAGGGTCTTCCTTTCGTACACAAGTCGTATTTGGAATAACAAACGTGTTTGACAAAGTCGTATCTCGGTGAGATTGGATTAATTCTTTAACACCCTTGGGAGAACTTTTTGTTCACGGGTCTACGACCGGTCACCGGTTAGAAAGTTCGTCCAGAAAGGTTCTTGTCAATAGAGTGTTTACTGTGTTGAAAAAAAATATACGAAAACAGTTAGACTTTTAAATTAGTCAGTCCGTTCCACTAATGATACATTCTCAACGTGTACACAAGTACATGTACGTATTATATATATTATACATAAATATATATATATATATATATATATATATAAACAAATCCCCACCCACACCCACACACACACCCACATACACACACATCTTTCTTTTTTTCTCTTCAACGAGTCAGTACAGACTGACAAACGCTAGGGTACCTGACATCGACTGGTCCGAGGAGACAGGTACCCTAAAAGGTCTGTTCTTATGGCCTCACACAACAGTAAAGGAAGAGGATATATATACATATATCAGTCATACAATAATGTTATTTCTGTTTTTTATTTTATTATCACATTGTATACGATTTTCGTTTACGACCCCAATCACCATGAGAAAACCTATTCTTTTCTAGACATTTTTTTTTAGAGAATATTTCTCAATAAAGTCATCTTTGACCTTACTTGTACTCCTCATTCTTATTTGTAACTCTCAGTATCTACATCTTTTGTTTGAATTCCAAAGTTCCCCCACCTCTCCTGTGTCCCTCCCCCACTCCCTATTTAACCCTCTAGCCCTAACTGTTTATATATGACGACGACGACAATTCAGTGAAGTCAGTACAGGTTGAGACACACTGGGGTGTCTGCCGTCGGGTGGTCCGAGGGGGCAGGGACCCTAAGAGGTCCGTTCTTGTGACCTCACCCAACGGTAAAGGAAGAGGTTACGTACTTTGACTTTTCACTTTCACTTCAGTGAGTCAGTACAGGTTGAGAATCGTTCGGGTACCTGACGTCGGATGGTCCGAGGAGACAGGTACCCTAAAAGGTCCGTTCTCATGACCTCACCCAACGGTAACGGAAGAGGTGTTTATGTATGATGATATATATTTTATGTATTGTTTATTTCTGGAGGATATATCGTGTCCCTTGAGATGAGTTATGAGATAATATTGGATATACCCTTTTCTTAGATTTTCACTTATATACTTATACATATTTACTAAGTGAAACGACATATCTTCTTTGATTGTGTTGTGACCTTTAGTTAATATGAAATTATTTTTTTTTAAATTTTCTTTTGTAACTCTCATTTTTATTAACTCCTTCCATCTTTTCATTTTCGTTCCCAAGACCCCGTCTACAAACGATCGTTTAGTTTCTTTGTCTTTCTTCCGGTCACACTAAACTCGTCCTATTCGGTACTCATCTTACCTTACTTTACTCCGGTTCTTTACAACTGTCTTGTCTCTCGGAGGATCCAGTCCCATTTTTAGAAAATACAATTTTATACAAAACTTAGTTTAAAGGTAAGGTCACTCTTACCTTCGATGACCTTGTGAATTCCTCTCCTTACAGTACTGGACCAAATCCAAAATTTCTTAACAGTACCCTTGACACGTCTCTTATTAAATATCCCCACCCCACCTTCGTCTTCTCTATTATATCCTTTGATGATCTCATCAAGTTCTTCATCCTTCAAAAAATTTAATTAAATAAAAAAATAACTTCCTATTAACGAAATGTCTTAAACCAACAAAATAAAATTCTCCAAAAATTCAAAATAATTCAGGTTGGTAAGGTTCCTCTTAAGTCATTTTCTTTTTAAGGTAAGTGTATTAGATAAATGTACACGAGAAAACTTTTTTTTCTTTTTCCTCCCTCTCCTAATTTCCAAGTACGTCTCCGAAATCTCGAACTTCATCATAATTTTATAACTTTTCTTTTCCATTACAAAGTCAAAGGACGTATTCTTTTAGTGTTAAGTTTTACGTATTCACACTCGACTTAAGAAAGATGGTATTTTATACTTAACACCAACAAAACTAATTACGATATAGTTACAAAATTTATCGAGTCCATAATGACGAAACTCTAGAAACCTTCTTAAAATTTTGATCCCTTCGTTTCTCTACTAGACTTTACGTATGCAAACATGGGAAATATATTCTTTGTAGTTTAACTTTAATGTTAAAGTTGTATGATGCATCCGTGAATTAAATTTTTTTTCCTTTTGAAAGAGTAACGTTAATGTCTGATTCTAAAAAGTAATTTTATTATAGAGAGAATCAATACCCTTTATTTATATACTGTATAAATAAATTCCCAATAGTTATAAGGAATAATTGTATTCCTTTTTTAGATTTTTTATTAAAATTTTTCTTGTTTTAAGGTAAAACGTTATATTTATTTGTTTTAATGTATCTGATATTATGTAATGTATCGCTCCACCGGCTTAGAAGGAAGTCCTATAGTTCTTTGGTCTGGCACTACTGACCCTCTTACCCGACTGACGTTACCTTACACGCGACACGAACCTCTCTTCACACTTAGTCAGTGATGATCTTGACGTGTTTGACCGGTGACTTTTTTTACTAGGGGAAGACACACTAAAGTAACTCTGAGTAATGGACTTACTCGTCCACCTTCGGTAGTTTCTGAATATCAGGATATATCTGATATATCCTGAATCACCAAATGTTGTTCCTGTCTCTTTTAATACATTTATTTATAATACACTGTTTCGTTTATTTATCAGTGAACTATGGTGTGAAGATCCCAAAATTGTTCCTATTAGTGTTATAAATACTGAATCCTTAGAATGGTTGATATTCGTATTATGTCTTGATAGCTCATTAAGACACATAAAAATTAATTAAACTAATTAAAACTAATTAAAATTAAATTAATTCATTAATTTTCGTCGTTATAAGAAAATCTACACTCTTTTAATGTTACCGACGGGAGATGTAAGTGTGGTCATAAACGACTTGTACAAGTCACATACTTTCCAACACATATAAGTCTCCTAAAATGTGTATACATGTATACTAGTAAAAATTATATACCTGTACACGTACTTGTGTACGTTTGACAATTTATGTAACACATATACGATTATTGATTGTAAATTTCTTCCGAATAATGTTAGGTCCATAAAACAAAAATTATATACTATAATTTTACCTACGGATGATATTAATATATCCGTAAGAATAATGAAAGTTAAAATTTTACTATTTTTGTTCCGTATATTATCTAATTTTTATAAGGATACTAATGAGTCAAAAACTTATCAACTTAACCCTTAGGGGTTCTTCAAGTTTAGGTTTCGGAAACAAAAATTGTTAATACGTCATGGTGAAGATTATATATGTATACGGGAGATGTACAAACTTATAAAGGTACATCCCATCATCGTTAATCTACTGACTCTGACAACCACCAAATCTACCATTTCTTGACGGACGTTACGTCCTCTGGACCTAAACTAGGGACTCAACCCTTATAGAGGGACCTCTTCCCTTACCGTTAGGTGAGGACATAAGAACGGACCTCTTAAGGTACTTGTCTCCGATGTCAAGTACCCTAGCGGTTCTCAGTCTGAGCTGACTAGTTGGTTATGAGAGTCGATATCTATTCCTCTAACCTATTTAAGACTCGTCAAATAATGTTCTGTCGTTTATCTTTTGGTACAAATCCTTCCAGAGACGTCGGGAGATTATTTTCGGAGGTGGTGTATGGAGTTTGGGTCCTGTTTCTGTTTTATCTAGTTGGAAGACTCCAAGGTGACATGCGAAGGTGATAAATACGGTAGAATCCCTTGTTGACCTCCACAGTCTATTATTCTCCCTCTCTTTATTTACTGAACCAAAGGATGAACATTAGACCTCTAAGAGACACTGTTAATTTGTTATATGTGATCCAAAATCTATTTTCGTTTCTTTGAAAACCACCCACTGTGGTCCCTTCTTAATCGTAAAATAAGAAGTTCAATAACCATATATAAACTGGTAGTGACTGACTTTAAAGTTTATGTTATGTGTCTCTTGTCCGTTTCAAAAATACATAACAAACAAAATTTGTTTTTATTTGTGACAAAAATGAGTATTTGTGTGAAAAGTTTTTATGTAACTTTAAAAATTTGAAATTTTTTTTATCAGGCACGAGTCTTTATCGGTTGCGATCATGGTTAGTATTCTTGTAGGGCGGATAACAATGACCCCTGTTTACTCTATAAACAGGGGTATAATCGATTCAATACTAAATAGATTATTACGTGTAAGAAAAAGATCTTATCCGTATAACACATAGTACACTGTGTAAACAAAGGAAGTAAATGTAGGTTAAATTTTTGTGGAACCTATCTTGTCCTATTATATATTTTAAGGAAATCCCAAGATACATATACGTCGGGATAACCTTAATTAGGTGAGAAACCCGTAGGGTACTTACCGAGGTTACATTGAGGAATCAGACCCAAGTTGACACCGATTTACTCGTCTGTACTTCTACCTGTATTTGGTTCGGACACCTACTCCGTCCATAACTACAGATGTAGTTTGTCATCGAAACCATTTACACTTCTCGGTCGTAATGATAGAACCCAGGGACTGAAGTGTGTTCTTATCATAGATTACGAAAATCATAGAATTATACAACACCAAAATCTCGAGAACACATATATTAGGATACTTGTCAATTTTTTATTTTATTTTAGTGTCGTTCGTTGGGTTTTGCATAAGTTGTGTATGAGAATGTAAAACGACCTATAGTAATCTGTAACTGTGTACGTACCTATACTCAATGACGTATACTGTCCCTAGTTGTATATATCCGTGTCCGTACACGAGTTACATATACGATTGTTTGTACTTACATGGGTTTACGTTCTTTGGTGTTTGTTTATATCTTTGTGTTTCGATACTTTTACGGGTGTTACCTTGATATGTCTCATTATACGTGAGTACCTTCCTCCGTAGTATATAAATACATTTATGTTTATGTTCACCCTAACTTCTAAAAGTCGATTATCTACTCTAAAGTTTCTTAATTTGTCTACGTAAGAACTTTCCGTACTTTAAATAATTCCTTGAGTTTGTGGTTTTTGGGAACCTTACAAATGGGAGGACTACTTCACTATTACTTTCTTCTTTTATTATGACACTCCAGTCTTCCGTACACGATTCACGGGTAGTTTTTCGACAAGACGGAGAGTTCTCCTTCGTTCTCAAGACTAAAGGGATTTGACGTTAGTTAAGAAGTTAGGGAATGAGACACATAAGTTTAATTAGACTTTTGTGTTTACTCGGAGAGTTAAATGATCGTCCTCCAATTTAAAAATCTTTTAAGTAAAAAGTTCCTCAGATCTCAAGTAGTATAAGTACTAATGGATTAAACGAAAGGACCTGTACGTGTCAATAAGAGTGAATTCATTCCCCTTCCTTATTTTCATGTCAGACGTGATGGCCTCGTTTTTAAATTTTATTTTTAAAGAAAGTTTGAGTTAAAAAGTTTGTGAGGGTCCTAAATTGTATTGGTACACGTATCAAGTTACCTACCTGGGTTTAGGTCATTCATTCAAAATAAATTTGAGTATTTTCGTTCATAGGAATAGGTGTATTTAAAGTCCTTAATTCTCATATAGAATGTTCACACGACCACATAATTAGTTGGGAAGTAAATGGTTGTAGAGGGGATGTGAAGATAGTGAGAGTTTTATTGTACGGGATACCGAGGACTTACTTCTCAGATGTAACAAACTGAATAGGTCCTTATCTTGGTGAACTGTTGACCCGTTATACCTACAATGATCAAATGTCTCAGTTCCCCAACGTTTCTCAGTCTGTGTTGACTCGCTGACTTGACTTGACTTGACTCGTCGAGACCCCTCAATGACGAGTTTGTAGGAACATCACGAACCCTAATAATAACTTTATCGGATTCCCCTCTACTAGACTTTAAGTATCCTACCTACAAATAGTAGAATCTACACCACGAGAGAATTCCTCCCTATTCTCATCTCGGACCTGTCTCCATCTTGAGGTCAAAAGAAGATAAGAAATTTGAACTTGTCCTGGTTCGACGATTTGTACAATGATCCTATTACGTCTACTTTGTAAGAAGATTATCAATATAAAATGTACTATTATCATAATTTCTGGTCAATCTTAATCCTTTTTTTTTGCTCGTGTACAAGATCGAGAAAGAAGAGACAGAACCATCTCTGTGATGTGTACCTTAGATCTCTAGAGTAACATATTGGTCCTCGTGTGAAATGACAAGGACACACCACCTCTTACCTGGAACAAACCCTATACACGTGACGTAATGGACAAGAAGAGTTCTGTGATGACACAGATTTACCGTATCTCTTCCTACTACATCGGTTTCCTTAATTCGTCAATCCAAACTAGATACTATCTAGTTCCCCTTTTGTGTACGGGTGTATTAAAAGTAAACAAAACTAAGACAATACCATGTATCTTTGGTAAGGTCGGTATCTTTTAACCAGAAGACTACACGTGTGTATGAGATCTCCATACCACATCTCTCACTCTCTCTCTTTCTGTCTCTGTCTGACAAAATACGAATTACCTTATTTAGTTCAAATTTTTCGTTGATTGGGTTAGTTGGAATCTTCAGAATCGAACGTGTCTGATTCTTCGTTTCTTTAAACAGAGTTTACTACGAAAGTAAGAGATGGGTAGTGTAAAGGTTTTAATAAAAATCAACTTAAGGTCTTATAATGAAAGTTTATAAAATTTCATCATAGACTTTTTAATATTTTAAAGTGAAACCTCCAAAACTTTTAGATGTATCTTACAATCAATTCGAAATTGAGTTTAGGGAAAAGGAGTCACTTTACTCTGTTGAGTCTGTTCAAGACTCGAGAATCACGATTTTAGAATTACGAAAAGAACCATCATCAATGGTGACAAAGATTAATCTACAAATTAACGTACGATACAACAAATTACCGATAGAGAAGGTGGTCTTACATGCGACACATTTCTGTCCCGAGATTGAAAAAAAAACGTCTATCATCCTCTATAACTAATTTGTGTGTTTCAGGTCGTTGCATAATGGTCCAGTCTCAGGGTCAAGTAGGAGAATGACGTTCACATTACTACCTGTTGAAGATGTTGTAGAAACATTAATAAAGGAGGAGATATTCCTTATTATATCATAACTGAAGGGTCCTACGATATTCCTTAAGTGTCCATTGTGTAGAGAACTTTAGGGTCAATACTTTTTCTGTGCAATCTCATACGACGTCACACCAAGGAAGTAATTAAATTCGTATCTATTAATGTTACTATTTTAAGAAACTAGTTAGTTTGTGACAAGTAATTTAGACTTTTAATTTCTTTTTCTGACTACTGACCTATAGTTATTTTTGGAACAGATTATGGAACTAGAATGACTATTTTTATAGAAACAGACAAAGACTCACACACTCGAAGAGTCTGAATTACTTTTGAATCACTTTATCATAAGAACTTTACAAGTTACAAAGAGTCCCTCTTTCCTTCTCTATTCGGAGTTTATTAATATTGAACGTTCATAGTACGAAATTGATAGAATAGTCGGAACATCAATAACATCTTTACCTAAAAGTGAAATGTCCTTATGTTTCACCTTCACTTAGGAACTACCTCAAGAGACGTGGAACGAGTGTAATTTTGTCGTAAGTGGGATGGAACCGTCTTCTTCTTGGTGTCTTTTATTTGGTCTACTGACGTTTACGACTTTAGTTTCTCTTAACGGGGAAAAGGATATAATGTCAAATTTTTTTGTTTTTTGTTTTTTTGTCAGAACAGTATCATACTTATCTTGAACCGAACTCTTCAATGGGTTCCTTGTCGTAAAGGAGATACCTTTGTTAAAATAGACGTTTATCACAGTTGTCCCAAACTTACCTTTGGAGTCGACGTGAGATCCAGTTTTATCGTCTTTTGACTTGACAGTCACCGGGGTTTTGGGTTATGTATCCGGTCGGGGTATCTTACATGTTACGGTTGTCACTTGTATGGTGAGACCACCCCCTACGACTATTCCCACGTCCGATACGTACGCTCCGGTCCTCCACGTACCCCTTTAGAGGTGTAGAATGAAAGTCAAACCGACACTTGTAATTTGACGAGATTTTAAAAAATTATTTTTTATCGGTAGCATTTTAATCATTATCTTCCTTTGGAAGAGTTGAAATATTTCTTGTGTGTATATGTGTGTGTCTTGAGAATGTCCATTGTAATATGAATTTTCACTTGCGAAAGAGGGATTCTAATCCCCACATACACACAATCAGTAAACCAGCACAACCTGAGAAACACTGAGGTACCTGACATCGGGAAGTCCGCGGAGACAGGTACCCTAAAAAGTCCGTTTTTATGACTTGACCGTCACCGGGAGTTCGGATTATGTGACCGGTCTGGGTATCTTACATGTTACGGTTCCCACTTGCATGGTTAGGCCACCCCCTACGACTATTCCCACCCAACGGTAAGGGAAGAGGTCCTCTAGCAGGACTCGGTCTCTGACTTGGGTCCAGAGGATGTAACGTCCGTCTATGAAATGGGAGACTCGGTGGTCCCTTCGGGTTCTAATCCTTTACGTTCTCGTTTAAGGGTACCTGTCTCCTCGGACCACCCGACGTCAGGTACCCCGGCACTTCTCAGTCTGTTCTGACTCGCTGAAGTGAGAGTGAAAAGTGAAAGTACGTAACCTCTTCCTTTACCGTTGGGTGAGGTCGCAAAAACGGATTTCTTAGGGTCCATACCGCCTCGGACCACCCGACGGCAGATACCCTAGCGTGTCTCAGCCTGTGTTGACTTCGTAGAATCATCATCATCATCATCATCAATTGTCTTACAACGTTCAAGATCGGTCGTGTCATTCAGTTCTGTTACTTTATTTTACCCATGTCAAACTTTGTCATGACAGGGATTAACGTCAGTCGTACTCAAAGATACATCTTTTGAGTTTGAATTTTGTAAATTTTTACTTAGTTCACTCAAACAGACCTCCTATTTTACATGTATATAGAGTATATTTAACATAAATCTCAAGTCTCATCGTGATTTACACACCGGTGATTGTAATTTTTTATATTATGGTAAATATATCAGGGTTTACTTCATTAATTGACAGTCAACCTGTTGTCTAAATAGCCTGAACATACCACTTTTGATGTATATACCGTTCTTGTTCTACCACCTCCTCGTCCATTTGTACCTCATGTAGAAAGAGGTACCTATGTACCCCTTATTTGGAAGTCTGTGTCTTCACGAACGTCTTGTGTTCGACTCTTGTCTGTCCTCATGGACTGGTCGCCTTTTCTTATATATCTTGGTACGTTTTGAGTCATCCTGTTCCTTGATCCCCCTTTTTATCCTCACAATCCTCCTGACCTGAACGGGAGTCACCCGCCCCCTTAACTTCGTCCCCAGATTAGGGGTGTAGTCCCGTTAACAGACTCGGTCTCCTCTTTGTGACTTCCTACTCTCACTTTGTCGACTAGACGTCGTCGGATTTACCTTACTCTTAGTCTTTCAGGAACGACGTCGGTATGTATGGGACCTGTCCCTACGTCAGAGGACCTTCCGTTTCGTCGACCCTCGACCTCAAATCCCTAACACCTCGTCAGGGTCCCGCTCCTGACGACAACTGACACCTCTCTACCTAACTCCCCCACACTCCCTCCTCTGACACCACCCTTTACGGACACCTCCTTTCGACCCGTCGGTACCTTCGTTCCTCTATGACGACTCAGTGTCCATCCCCCACCTCGGAAGTGGCTTCGGAGGGAGGGGGTGTGTGGTCGTAACCGTCTACTTATAGTCTCCCCGACCGGGTAGTTTACGGACTGTGTGACTTGATGTCTCGTCCTGGGGTAGGTCCCACGACGAGGAAATTCACTCACTACACGACTTGATGTCTCATCTTGGGGTAGGTCCCCCCGGGGAGATACACATACTTCGTGACTCTCTCTCTTCTTGGGGTCCGTTCCCTCGGGACATTCACGGACTTACCCGTCTCGATGCCTCTTTCTGACTGGTTTCTTCGGAAGACTAACGGTCGATGTTCTCCGAGTTTTTTCTGTGACTATCCCGGTATTGAGGACACCATCTCGGTCAGACACAGGGACGTGTGAACTACGACGGTCTCAGGGACGTTCAGGGGTTGTGCCTTTTCCTTTATCAGTTAGTTTAGGTTCTCCACGCTTCTCAGGGTATGTCCTCTTTGGGTTCCTCTTTGTGTGGTTCTGTATATGATTAGTTTGATTGTTTCTGATTTGTGTTTCTTTCTTATAATTTTCATCGTTCCCTCTTCGTTGTTCATTGTATGTTCCCTTTGGGGTATACGAATTGTCAACTAAAGTCCTCTTTCAGACGGTCTTCCCTTACCGTCCTATATAGATTTCATGACTTTCCCTTTTTAGATGTTAGTTCTAATGACAGGAGTCGTTCCTAGAGTAAGTTTAAACTACCTCTTTATTTTTCGAAAAGTCTGTTTGTTTTCAATTCTCTTAAGTCCTGGAGGTTTGGTCGAAATGTCGTTTACAATTTCCCTGAATATGTCAGTTCTTTATATTCTCTTCTTTTTTCTCGATATTTTAGTTGGGGTTTGTTAATTCTTTTATTATTAATATATAGTTATTAATGAAACTTACATTTACCTAATTTACGAGGTCGGTTTTCTGTGTCTGACCGACTTACTTATGTTTTTGTTCTGGGCATATATACGACAGATGTTCTTTGGGTGAAGTCTGGAGTTCTGTGTATATCTGACTTTCACTCTCCTACCTTTTTATATAAGGTACGTTTACCCTTCGTTTTCTTTCGACCTTATCGTTAGGAGTATAGTCTTTTTTTATCTGGAATTTTATTTCTTCTAATGTTCTCTATTCCTTCCTGTCATGTATTACTAGTTCCCTAGTCAGGTTCTCCTTCTGTATTGTTAACATTTATAGAAACGTAGGTCGTATCCTCGTGGAGTTATATATTCTGTTTGTGATTGTCTGTATTTTCCTCTTTAACTGTCGTTGTGTTATTATCCTCTGAAAATTATGGGGTGAGTGTGGTTACCTGTCTACTAGTTTTGTCTTTTAATTATTCCTTTGTGTTCAGAATTTACTATGTAATCTACTCTACCTAGAGTAACTATAGAAGTTCTGTAAGGTGGGTTTACGTCGTCTTATGTGGAAAAAGAGTTCACGTGTACCCTGTAAGAGGTCCTATCTGGTGTATAACCCAGTGTTTAGTTTGGAGTCATTTAAATTCTTTTAACTTTAGTATAGTTTGTAGAAAAGGTTGGTGTTCTGATACTCTTATCTATAGTTAATGTTCTTTTTTTGTGACATTCTTTGTATTTGTGTACGTCTAATTTGTTGTACAAAGATTTATTGGTTGTCCAATGACTTCTTTAGTTTTCCCTTTATTTTTAAAGATCTTTGTTTATTATTACTTTTGTGTTGAGTTTTGGATTCCCTACGTCGTTTTTGTCAAAATTCTCCCTTTAAATATCGTTATGTTAGGATGGATTTCTTCGTTCTTTCTGTAACTTGTATTTTGGATTGAAATGTGGATTTTGGTGACCTTATTCTGGTTTTTTTGGGTTTTAATCATCTTCCTTTCTTTAGTATTACTAGGTTCGTCTTTATTTACGTTTTCTTTACTTTTTTCGTAATCATTTCTAATTATTTTCATTTTCGACTAAGAAACTCTTCTATTCGTTTTAACTGTTTGAAGATCGGTCTGAGTAGTTCTTTTTTTCTCTCTTCTTAGTTTAGTTGTTTTAATCTTTACTTTTTCATTTCAAATGTTATCTGTTACGTCTTTATGTTTCCTAATATTTTCTGATAATACTTGTGGACATACCGTTATTTTAGCTATTGGACCTTCTTTACCTGTCTAAGAATCTTTTCAAGTTAGAAGGTTCTGACTTGGTCCTTCTTTACCTTTAATACTTGTTGGGTTAATGTTCGTGACTTTAACTTCGACACTAATTTTTTTTTTTTTTAGAAAAAAAAAAAAATACCGAAGTGTCTACCGAAGTGTCCTCTTAAGATAGCTTATAAATCTCTTCTCGATTACGGATAAGAAGATTTTAAGAAAGTTTTTTAATGTCTCCTTCCTTGTGAAGGTTTGAGTGAGATACTCCGGTGGTATTGGGATTATGGTTTTGTTCTGTTTCTGTTGTGTCTTTTGCTTTTGACGTCTGAACAACCCTCTCCTCTCTCGTATTCGTTATCACTACCCTAACCAACTTTACCCCTTATTTGTCTACCGATTTCGTCCTTTTAGGTATTTATATAAATGTCCGATTCTTCGTCGAAAAAATGACAATAATTATCGATAAGGTAAAGTAACGTAACATTTATAGTGAAGTCTTTACACGGATTTACGTGTACTTAAAAGTGTCAAGAAAAAGATACAACCCTAATTCATATCGGGGTTTGTCCTTAGATATCTCCATTAATGTATTAAATAACGAGTTTTTGAGTCAGTGACCTTTAATAAGTCCGAGTGACTTCCTAAAGACTGTGAGGTGTAAAAATCTGAAAAAAGGGGGAAGGAGATAGTACTCGTCTAAGTCAGACCTTTACCGTACCTGAACAGTTCCGTCGAGAGGAAAGGGGTAATTGTTTTGCTTTGAACTGATTTAAACAGTCTCAAACTCAAGTGACTTATGAGTTTAATAACCTCAATATCAAAGTCCCAAGTCAATGACTTGAGTAAAATTCAAGACAAAATATTGATTTACTTATTTTTATGTTTTAAGGAAAAGGTTCATTTTGGAGAAAGAAAAGTACACAACAACAAATCAGTGATTCAGTACAGACTGAGAGAACGTTTGGGTACCAGACATCGGGTGGTCTGAGGAGACAGGTACCCTAAAGGGTCGGTTCTTTTGACCTTACCCAACGGTTAAGGGAGAGGTCCCCTAGAAGGGTTGGGTCCCTAGTCTAGACCCAGAGGATGTAACCGTTCACCTAAGAAGTCGTGACTCGATGGTCCCTTCGGGTTTATACATATGTACTTCGAAGTAAATAAGAGGTTGGATACAAAAGGAGGTTAAAAGAGGGGGTGTTTGAAAATATGTGATGTTTTCTAATCCTTTTCCTTACATAGTACATGAGAATAGTAAAATTACAAGTAAATAGTGTTCTGTCCTCTGTCAGATAAAATATTCAAAAGGGTAATTTGGGAGACTCGTTTTTTGTCCCTCTTTCTTTTTGTTGGGGTTTTTATTAAATAAGTCAAATTAAACACGGATGTCTAAACGATAGTGTAATGAGATTTTACTTTCGAAAGAGAATTTCCATCTTGTACTTGCAAGAACCGTTAATGTCTTCCGACAGGAAGTCACCCGTTTCGACATTTGTTAAAATACTTTGATTAAAATTATGGGACTCGATGACGTAGATAAGAGACCGAGACCTATCTACTCTGGTTCAAGTAACCATATTTCAGTAAAATTAATATTACAGTGAGTAGAGAGTCCAGGACGCCCACACAATCGTTCGGGAGGGATATGCGTAACACGAGACAAGAGACCTCAAGAGAGAACGACAACAGCAACAAATCAGTGACTCAGCATAGACCGAAACACTGAGGTACCGACATCGGGTGGTCCGAGGAGACAGGTACCCTAAAGGGTCCGTTCTTATGACCTCACCCAACGGTCCGGGAGGAGGTCCCCCAAAAGGACTAGGTCCCTAGTTTAGGATCAGAGGGCGTGACCGCCCACCAAGAAATGGTGACTCGGTGGTGGTCCCTTCAGACCTCAAGAGAAACCGACGGAGGTTTAACCTACTGGAAGTCAGTACGATGTCCAAAACCCCCGTCGAAGTGTTTACGTCGAACTTAGAAGATCTCTCAAGATTACTAAACTCCTACCCAACTCTAACGACGACGACGACGATTCAGTGAAGTCAGGTTGAGACACGTTGGGGTATCTGCTGTCTGGTGGTCCGAGGGGGTAGGGACCCTAAGAGGTCCGTTCTTGTGACCTCACCCAACGGTAAAGGAAGAGGTTACGTACTTTCACTTTTCACTTTCACTCCAGCGAGTCAGTACAGACTGAGAATCGCTGGAGTACCTGACGTCGGGTGGTCCCAGGAGGCAGGTACCCTAAAAGGTCCGTTCTCATGACCTCACCCTACGGTAACGGAAGAGGCACCCAACTCTAACCCCTTCTAATCTATAATTACACGACAGTCGGTTACAAATAAAATCTAAGACGAAGAGGAGAGTGAAAACTTTCAGAATCCAATCGAGGGTCGTAAAGTGAGGGTTTGACAATGTAATTTGGGAGAGAAATTAGATAGGTAGGTCAGGTCAGTCAAGTCAGAGAGTCAGTACGGACTGAGAAACGTTGGGGTACTTAGAATTGTGTGGTCCGGAGGGACAAGTAATGGTTGAGGACCTCAAGTGGGTTTGAGTATACGTAACTCAACCACTACGGTAGGTCGGTACAGTTAAAGACAGTAGGGTAAGAGGAGGACGGGGGTTGGGGACGGTCGTAGTCTCAGAAAAGGTTACTCAGTTGAGAAGTGTACTCCACCGGTTTCATAACCTCAAAGTCGAAGTCGTAGTCAGGAAGGTTACTTGTGGATCCTGACCAGAGGAAATCATACCTGACTAACCTAGTGGAATGTCAGGTTCCCTGAACGTTCTGAGAAGAGGTTGTGGTGTCAAGTTTTCGTAGTTAAGAAGTCACGAGTCGAAAGAAGTGTCAGGTTGAGAGTGTAGGTATGTACTGGTGACCTTTTTGGTATCGGAACTGATCTGTCTGGAAACGACTGTTTCATTATAGAGACGAAAAATTATACGATAGATCGGTATCAGTCGGACATTTCTGTAAAAAGATTTGGTCTCTAAAATAGGCCAATACATTATGTGTTTTAATTTAGTTTTGTTCTGTTTTTCATTATTGAAAAACTGGTTTTAATACTGGAGGGTAAAATGATATCCTATTGTACTGAAGTATTAAGTCAAACAGATGTAAATCTTGAAAAATAGGTTCTTGTGGTAACGAGTCAGGGGTATTCCACGTGATTTACGTTATTTGAGTCAAACAAGAAGAGGATACTATGGGACTTCCAAGTGTAAAAGGTTTTGAAACGAGTCGAGAAAGATTACACCAGGGTACCGATTACTGACAGAAAATTACTAGTCAAATTTCCTGTTTAGGGGTTCCGATTATTTAAGAAACCTCAATTTTCCAATATTCGTACGAAAGATAGGACGATAAAGGAGACGAAGAGGTGGTACCTTGTATTAGTGTACTGAAGTTTCATTGATTCAGATTTAAACAGAGGGTGAATTTGTAAGAACACACATATTATGGTTCCTTGCGTTATCTATATATACATAGGTCTATGTCACCCATTAACTAATTTAAATACCTCTTTGATGAAAGATTAATTTCCTTTGTTCTTTACTTTTACCACTCGAATTCTTAATTTACTCTTATGTCACTTTTTTGTCCGTGTCTAGAAGTTTTATGAATAGAACTAATCAATTTTTAAGTCGGACTAATCTTTTTCATAGACAGAAATCTTTAATCCATTATTTTATACGACAAAGTAGTCTTTTAATACGTGTTTAAGTCGACGAAGTTATACGCCAAACGGGTAAATTAATGTGTTTTCTGACTCCCTCCTTGTGTCGACCCAGACATCTAATACTTTACCCTACTTGGTGTTTAAGTAGAAATAATTTTACTAATTCGTAGTAGAGTGAATGTATGTTTAGGTAGTTATGATAGGTTATTAGACAAATAAAGAGACGAAAGGCTGTTATTAGATGGTAGACGGTTTTACACTATTAGATCGTCGTTTCAGTACGTTCTATTGTGGTTTAGATACATCCATTCCGTTAGGGAGATTAAAGAATGGAGAAACGTACTTTTTATCGTGTGTTAAATACTACCCTCCTCACAATATGACCATACAAAGGTTTATTAGTCGTCACTTTTTAGACGGACGTTACGTCCTCTGTACCCAAGTTAGGGACCCAACCCTTCTAGGGAACCTCCTCCCGTACCTTTGGCTGAGGTCATAAGAACTGACCTGTTAATGTACCTATCTCCTCGGAACGTCCGATGTCAGGTACCGTAGCGTTTCTCATCCAGTCCTGTCTCACTGATTGGGTGTCCCTCTTTTGTCCAAAACTAGACTACACAGGGTTGAGACAGATCATGATCAACATTACTCATTCAATTTATTGTATGATTTGTATGATTAGATCGTTATGAATACCTAAGGATTTTCAAACATAACAGAGTCAAGTTAAGTCAGCGAGTCAACACAGGTTGAGAAGCGCTGGGGTACCTGGCGTCGTACGTTCCGAAGGGACAGGTAGTGGTTGAGGGTCTCAAATGAGTTTGAGTACAGATAACTCAGTCACTCCGGTAGGTTGGTAGAGTAGGAGACGGTAGGGGAAAAGGAGGACAGAAGTTAGAAAGGGTCGTAATCCCAGAAAAGTTTACTCAGTCAAGAAGCGTAGTCCACTGGTTCATAACCCCAAAGTGGAAATCGTAACATAACGGATCCTATCACTTTAATTCGTGGTTATTGTTTGTAACTCTAATGATTGATGTTTTAAACTGTAATTTTGTTTGATTTTTTTTTTTTTAGGTCGATGGTAGAAGATGTAAACTTATGACTTTTGTGTTCTTTATAGGTTATAGTTTTATTGAATCGTTCGAAATCTAATTCTTTCTTTGTTCTTTTACTAAGTACCTTTTCAGTTACAAAAAAGAGGAATAAAAGAGTAAGGAAGTCCAAGAAAAATACAAAACCTCACATCTTTTGTAATAGTGTTTGATAAGGAACAAATACCTAACCCCATAACCCCTTTATGTCTGTTAGAGATGACCAAAGAAAGGAAAAACATTTTTACTCATATCACTATGAATAAGAATTTTACAACTGTTCCCTAGTTTCTATAATCCACGTCGTGTATAAACCCCTTACGTATCTTCCATGTTTTGTTTACACTCAATTAAGGACCGGATAAAGACTTTCAGTGCTATATCGACTTTTTCTCAGACGTATAGGGTCTAAGTCTAAAGACATGCTGAATAACCGACAGACTTGAACCCTTTAATAGAAATAGACTGTCGACAAGACTCAGAAAAAGACATTTCATCTATTTTATTACAAATAAAATTTCCCAACGACTTTCTAATCTCACTTATGTTATATACTACAGAAGAGTATTGTATGTAACGGGTTTCATCCATTCGAATTCTAATCGAACGAGGGAAGGACAAGAAAAGAGTCGGAAGGAAAGAAAGTTGGTTTTACAGATATACAATTGTTATTCACGTACCCAGGGTACTCCCACGTTCCTCGTTATAAATATAATTAAAACGATAAAAACCACAGTAGTTTAACCCATTTTCATCGAGAGTCTAGTCTGATCTGGAGACTAGATGGTAAACCTTTAAATTTTTGATAAAATATACATGTAGAAACCAAAGTTACGTTCATAGGGTAGACCTTTAAATAAAAACAACTTAGTTTATACATAATTTTTCCTATACACGGTTCCTAGGGATATTGACTCCGATCGTCGAATAAACGAACTTTACCGAATTTGTCCCGTACCGTAGAGAATAAAAAGAATGTCACTAAATAAAAGACCTTAATTTTTCTTCACTTACATTTATTTCGGTTATCTCCCTAGATCGGAGACGTTACTAATTGACTGTTCAGAACCAACTTAAACTTGGATACGAAGGACAACAAGACATAACGTTCTGTCCGAGTAATTTAACTCAGAGACTTCTGAAACAAGGACATTTTTGGGAATCTCTTATATCGTTTAGTTTTCGTTTACGTGTTAACCGTTTGTTTTTGATATCGTTTACCTCGATTGATACTGTCTTGTTTTAGGTTTAGGGGACGGATAATTCTCTCTCTACTCCTATCTGTGACTTTAATTCGTAAATAAAAAGATTCTATCATGTTTCCTCTTTTTAACGTTAATACAAGATTCTATAAACCTTTGAACATACAACCTTCTTAAATAGACACTACAATGGTCGTAAACAATGTAAGTAATGTTCCCTGTGAAAACATGACCAATCGATAACTCTTTAGGAGTCTGTGACCTTATTTTCTCTTTTTTGTTTAATTCTTTAATGTCTTTCCTTTATTCTAAGACTTAGTTTCGTTATTTATACTCCGGTCAACTACCGTTGTTATTGTTTGACCCTTCCTCATGTACCCCAGAATTATGGTTAGGAGATGACTGATTAGTTCACTGAGACCCGTTAGATGTGATAGATAAAAGAGTTCAAACATACGTTAAATAATATGAACTCTATATGTAAGGGAGATCGAAATTCATATACATTAAAGTAAACTATTTATGATTTGTAAACGACACTTTTCATAAAACTATCCATGATCTTCCCTCACGTTACTAGATATAACAGAACAAGAGGTCAAATAAAGTTGGATTTCGTTTTTCTCTGATAAATCTCCATTAATTTAATGTTAATTTCAACATAAATACTTTTATCCTACTTCTGGATAAAAGTATTTAAGTTGACATGAGAAACTGATGTTACATTCTACGGTACTTTCCTCTCGAGACTGTACACCCTTTTCCTTCTGTTTAGTAATCTCTGGAGTCCTAACTCCCCTTTTCATCACCGTCCATCCCACAGGATACTGTGGGAGTGTTTATTCTGTGGGTAAAGTGATTTCATCAGCAATTATACGATTGGAATGGAGAAACCGAGACTCGTGATTTATTTAATCCATAGGGAAAAAGAAATATGAATGGACTATTCATATGAATGAAATATGAATAAGTGAATCAATACCTTATGATTATCTATGTGACGATAAGGGAAAAGGGAGGAGACAAAAAACAGAAGGAAGACGTACAAACACAAGAAATGGACGAGATGGAGATTTGCCCTTTTGTTAATTCGGTTAGTTCGAAGTGTAGTTTGAAACCTCAACTAGAATCAATTGTGTGTCCAGTCGTCTGACTGTATCTACGTCTACCACCTAGGAACTCCTCTTTACCCAGCAGGAACAGAAGTCTCTCTACTATAGACTAAAGTGAATGTATTTACTAAGGTTGTGGTTCGTTTAATTTATGACATTTTCTCCTTGTTCGTCTCAACACACGACTTGTTTTTCCAACTCTCGTTTAGAGAGACCCTAACATTCTTTTTCATAGAACCTTCCTATAATAAACTCTATCTGAAACTTGCTATCCTTCTTTAAACTGTCTAATATCGTCGTTACTCTGTCGTATTTATTTTGTTACATTCACTTCTGTCCCTCCAGCCCCAAATATTAGTGTTAGTTCTTTGTCATACAGTTTGTTAAACCGATGATGATTATCTCCTCATCTATTATCTCCCTTCTATTATGAACTCTCCTTCCTCTAAGGTCATAAACCGGTTCTCACACAAATGATAATTTATAAAGTTGTGACGTCGTTGAACTGGTACGCGTGGACACGTGCGTGTGTGTACACACGTGTGGCAGTAATGCAAGGACGGTTCTACTACGTCGACGGCAATAACTCTTCATCCGCTTACCTTTTCTACAGGCGCCCCGTTTAGGTCAATTTCCCGATGAATTCTAAGACTCCTCTATAGTTTCCAGACTTGATTCCATAATTTTCACCAGTACACTGTTTTCCTATGAAGAGAATTTTTTTTTTTAAAACCTTGGAAGTATCAAACCTTTTAAGTCGCCTTTATCTCTACTTTCCTTTCTCATAAGTCAAATTTATGTTTCGAAAATTTCGTAAATGTTGAGAGTGTTTTCTACCTTCGTCATTTTTCGGTCTCGTACTTTTTCGGAGCTTCTTCGTAAATAAGATTGATCATAAATAAAGTGTAAGTTATGTGGGGAGGGGTTGGGTACCGACTTTTGGAGAGACATCCTATATTTCGATAACTCTTGACTTCGACGACGACGATTCAACGAAGTCAGTACAGACTGAACCACGCTGGAGTATCTGGCGTCGCGTGGTCCGAGGGGGCAGGGACCCTAAGAGGTCCGTTCTTGTGACCTCACCCAACGGTAAAGGAAGAGGTTACGTACTTTCACCTTTCACTTTTCACTTTCACTTCAGCGAGTCAGCACAGGTTGAGAATCGCTGGGGTACCAGACGTCGGATGGTCCGGGAGCCAGGTACCCTAAAAGGTCCGTTCTCATGACCTCACCCCACGGTAACTTCTCCGTCTTCGTTTGTTATTGTCTTTTTGTTTAGAGAGGACTGGAAGTGCTGTTTTGGAATCGATGTTTATCCGATTCAATCCCTTGTCTTCAGTCAGTATAGTTGTCCGTTGTCTCGTTAAAATCGTACGAAATAAAAACAACTTTGTTAACGTTTAACTAATTCGTCGGGTTGAATTTCAACATAAATAAAATATGATCATATTAATGACTTAGTTTGCTTTATTTTTTATTTTAAATAAAATCGTAATAAAAAATAAAGAGGTCCAAGAGTTTAAGGAACGAGTATAGAAATACACCCGTATAAAATGTCAATTTTAATGTCACGGACATGAAAAATATAAGACAAAAAGTACATATATTTAATATGTACCAAAAGTACAACGTAACACCCAATATGTAAATATAAAATGTAAAGACACGTTATGAAATAACTAATTTAAACAGTTTTTTTACATTTTAATAAGTCACCAACTTCACAATCCGAGAAGAATCTAAAACTACTAGTCTCAACTATCGCAGTCAGACACACGGTACTCGGAGATAAGATTTAGTACAGTTAACTAGGGTCCGTGGAAGGATAGAAAGTCCGATCCGATAATTGAGGACGACTCTTCTGTAGAACGTAATAAAGGGTGACGTAGACAACTTTGAACGTAGATAATTTGGGAGGTTCATGTATAAACATATTACACAAAAAAGGAAAAGTAGTAAATAATCGTGTCCCTCTTCTTCTCTGTCTTCGTACCTTACCCATCGTCTTATTCCAGTTTTACACCGTTAAATGATTTTACACCGTTAAATTAAATATTGTTTTCATACTCAGGTTTTTGTAGATTAACGGTCGTTGATACACTGTTGTAATGCCATCCTTGAACTTTAAATTTTTGACCAGGAGTTTCTTGTATGTTTGGTTAATTATAAAGAAAAATAAAGGGAAGAAGGAAGGATTTTCAGTGACTATGGAAAGTTCTCCAAATGACGTAAGAGTACTCTATTTGTCACAAGTCAAGTCAGCGAGTCAACACAGGGTGAGAAACGCTGGGGTACTTAGCGTCGTGCGGTCCGGAGGGACAGGTAGTGGTTGAGGGCCTCAAGTGAGTCTGAGTGCAGGTAGCTCAGTCACTACGGTAGGTCGGTAGAGTAGGAGACAGCAGGGGAAGACGGGGGTTAGGGAGGGTCGTCCTCCATTCGTTTATGTGTCCGTAGGATACTTATATACCGTATTATATACGGGATGAATTAAACCCCCGTCCATATAGTTCTGCTCAATTAACTTGTGAGGGATAGACCTTAAACTCATAACTTGTTTAATATCTTGTAGATGTTTCCCAACTCATGTAAGTAAGGTCATTCCGTAACGGGACTAAGAGATCGATGTTCTGAAAAAACAAAGAAAAGGAAAGGAACGGAAGGTCCAAAGACCTTGTCGGAAACAAGGTCAGGTAAGGGTTCGAACAGAGAGGACAGGAAAGGAACCGTGACATTTTAGGACTACAAACCAGTCATTTGAGGGAACCAAATTGAACAAGTCCTATTAAACCAAACGACCCTTGGTTTCTCCAGATAACTGGAGTTTCTTTTTCCGACGAGTCACCATGTTCAAATGTGTCCTTGGTGTTCTCCCTATGGATTGGGTCGAGTCTCTCCTCAGCATTGGAGGGGTCCAACCTACCAGGCAAAGTTTTATAAACGATTAAATTATATATGTACTTTATGTATATTAACAAAAGTAATCGAACAAATAAGTAACATAAAAGAAGACTTTTGTGACACGTAAATTCCATTAGTTGGATCGAAAATTGTCTGACCCTCTTTTTATTTATACAGGTCTTATATTCGACTGTACCTCGTAATTCACCTTGGTCTTCAGTGTCTTGGAAGGTCTCGGATAACTCGTTGAGACTTAATTTACCTTGGTTTTAAGTGTCCGGGAAGGTCTCTGGGGACTCGTTTGAGACTTAATTTACCTTTGTCTTGAGTGGCCCGCCGAGCCCTGACTGTCGAAGAGGCCTTCAGGTGGCACGTGGAAAGGGGACAATCCAAACCAGGAGTACTCACCAGTGGCGAGGAAATGACCCGACGGGAGTGGGTAGGAGTGTCGGACCGACGAGACTGAGGAGGACGTTGAGCCTCCGACGTCTGCGGTTTCCCAAAACACAACGACGGACAGGACCATCACTCCCACCTCGGTTGAGGAGGAGGAGGAGGAGGACCTGGTGGGTGTCCAGACGGGTGACCATAGTGGACCCGGAACAATTTCGCGTCGTAAAATCCGGAAACCTCCACCTAACAATCACTGAGACGTAAATTGTTTCAAAAAGTTAATAGACATCGATATATATAAGTCCTTTAGTTAGGACTTATAAGTGACCCCTACGACTTCGAGGTTATGAAATCGATGGGCTACGTTTCTCGACTGAACAATCTTTTCTGGGACTACGACCCTTTCTAACTTCTGTCCTCCTCTTCCCCTGTCCCAACCTACCGTAGTGGCTGAACTGTCTGTACTCAAACTCGTTCGAGACCCTCAACTACTACCTGTCCCTTCGGACCACACGAAGGCAGGTCCCCCAGCGTTTCTCAACCTATGTTGACTCACTGACTTGCCTCGACTATATGTAAAATACAACGAGGAAAGAATTTAAGATAAAGGTTATAGAAAAGTTTAACCATCCACATTAAGTTGTAAAAAAAATTACATCTTAATATCACGATACCATGGTACCTGTACTGACTCTCTGACTTGTTGTTTATCGATGTATTGTTTAGTGAGCTTTAGTATCTATGATTGATTTTTCTCATCTGTAAATACTAGAGTGTGACAAAGACTCCCAGTCCCTTGTCGAAACGACCTACCCGGGTGGAATTCAGGAAGGACGACGACGACGAAAACGATTCAGCGAAGTCAGCACAGGCTGAGACACGCTGGGGTATCTACCGTCGGACGGTCCGAGGTGGTAGGGACCCTAAGAGGTCCGTTCTTGTGACCTTACCCAACGGTAAAGGAAGAGGTTACGTACTTTCACTTTTCACTTTCACTTCAGCGAGTCAGCACAGGTTGAGAAGTGATGGGATACCTGACGTTGGATGGTCCGAGGAGGCAGGTACCCTAAAAGGTCCGTTCTCGTGACCTCACCCCACGGTAGCGGAAGAGGCAATCAGGAAGGATTCCGACATCATTCTAGACCCGTTCCGAACGGACTTGTAAATTACACCATACCGGTTTCCATCCCGGAGACGAGGGGTACCCTGTTGAGCCCACGGGAATGTTACACCGTCGACCCCGGGGTGTCGTTCACCAGACACTCTCGGTCGTCCTTCGGGGTCGTGGAGATTTCAGTGGTCACGACAAAGTGTCCAACCGGAGTAAGTCCGACCCGTCCTCCTGGTCCCGGTACTGACGGTTACCCGTCCGAATAGCCTGTTTGTAGTCAGACGGCTGGTAATGTATGAGTAATACCAACTCCTTCGTGATTGAAAAGCGTCACGAGGGTGGTGGTCACGTACCCCGACCCTTCCAAAAACTCTAAGTGACCACAACCACCGTGTCCCGGAAGAAGTCCCGTTGTCTGACGAACGTGACCGTTCAGGTCCTTTTCGGATCGGACAGGGGACGTCTACCGGCACCTTTCTTACGTGATGTTGAGTGTCTGGGTGCCTGTTCACCCCGATAAACTTCTCCCCACACACACCCGACCACCCACTCACGGTGAAGGAAGTGTTCCTCAACTTTGTGGAATGAGAGGGTGGTCGTAGAGGTAAGGGGGTGTAGGACAGTCGTGAACCAGAACAGGTCAAAGATAAAAAATTGGGGAAACCACCTACACTTTACTTAGAGTCTCAAAAGTACACACAAAGGTTCTAATGATTATTTTGAATAATCGGTAAATCTAAAGGAAACACACTTTACGGGTAAAAAGAAGATGTGTTAAAGAAAAAACTGGTAACAGTAGGAAGTATATAAAACCTATAATTAGGAAACGTCAATGTACACGATTTTTTTTTTTTTTTTAAGATTACGACCCATTTTAATAGTCTGAGATCTCCTCTACATTTACCGACAAATTGAGAAGGGACGATACTCATAAGTTCGGGATTTACCACTAATGAACCCAAGTGAGTTATCGGTATCGGAACCTCCTCTGAAAAGAAATACTTTTTAACCATTACATATAACGAAGTAACATCTCCTAAGATTTATGGGAGGTTTAATACTATTAGATTCCGTTTGTCCATCAGGAACGGTCACTTTCAACACACATCCACATCCATACAGTTTACACAAACAACGGATCGTTGTCACCGGAAAGAGGAAATACACTCAACCCCTCTAGGGAACAACCCTACACGACTCCACCAGGGTACATCCTCTTTACTTGGTCCTAGAGACCCATCCCTTCTGAACGAGGACGTGGAGTCCTCCGAACCGCGACCCACGAAGAGGTCTTGTCGGGTGGACCGTGACACGATTCATAATCACCCTTTTCCGACTCGTACATGACACAAATCACCGAGTCAGTACAGAACACCGGGTGGTCCGAGGAGACAGTTTGACCTCACCCAACGGTACGAGAGGAGGTCCCCTAGAAGGGTTGTGTCCCTAACTTGAGTCCAGAGGGTATAACGTCCTACTAAGAAATGACAGACTTGGTGGCCCTTTCGACTTCTTATGACCTCACCCATCGAATAGAGGGGAGGTCCCCTAGAAGGGTTAGGTTATTAACTTGATCCAGAGGACGTAACGTCCAACTAAGAAATGGTCGACTCGATGGTCCCTTCGAAGGGACTACAGAGAATACCGTTTCTTAAGGAGACAATGAGGGGTTATTTGACTTAAAACGACCGGTGACCAGATCGGAAATTGAGAAATAAGTAATTATCCGACTCGTACTACACTCACACTAGATTTTTTCTTCGCGGGAGTCTCGAGTCTCCCTACGACGACCCTACTACCCTTCTTTACTCGACTTAGTCATTCTCATAACATCGTTTGTACTTGTTTACAGGACGGGAGTCTTACACGTCTTGGTGGACATTGGAGTGTACCGTCTCTTGGTTTGCTGTCGTAATCACCTCACCAGTGCGAAAGGTCAAAAGAGTGAGAAGAACCGAGGAATGTCGTCCTAGCTAGAAACTTGATTCAGACATCACAAGGACGGGTTCATCCTACCAACCCCCTCTGAGACCCTTTATTCCCTTGAAGGACAGTGACCCCCGTCCACCCACGAGGTCGTTATTTGACTTATTTATTTTTACTCAATCAACACAAACATGAGGTTCGATCATTGCACTTAGTAAGGTCTATGTGTTAAGTAAAGGTGGTTCACTTAGTAATGGGAATCCCAGAAAGAGATTTAAAGAGTTTACATCAGGGTGGTACGGACGTCAATTCACGTCACAAAGACCCTTATACTCTTCGTTTCATGTGTCGGATACGATAGAGACTCTTTTTGTCTGGACTTTCCAACATTACTCTTGAAACTCTTTCCTTTAGACGTTTTTTGTTTTTCACTGAAACAGTCAAATAGATTTTAAAATAAAAAGTACGACTCTACGTCCGGGAACAATTGGTATAACTCCTAATTCTCCCGACAGAATTACGACGACGTGTCTTACCCCGTCGACACTTCTTCACTGTGGCATTGAAAGGTTAATTTCGACGGGTAATTCGTTGACCATACGGACTGAAAAATTCTCGTGATCTTAATAGTGTAGGTAAATTGAAATTTTTTACACATTTTATATCACTGATGTTGTCAAGTGTTATGAAATAATATGTTAACTTAAAAAGGTTTTCTCATCTTGAATTGACAAAGTAGTCTCCCCTTTTTTTCTATTCATATACACTCACTACCTACACAATTAAGTGATCTACCACCCTTAAGAAAGTGTTGTAGATGTATATAGTTTAGTAGTATGACATGTGAATTTGATAGAATACTAAAACAATCAATGCGGAGTTATTTAACCCTATTTCCGGTGTTTACTTAAGTTTGTTACTCTATTTTATTAATATATGGTGAAGAGATAAGAGTGTAGAAGAGGTGTCGTACTGTTTTTTTTCTATTTTCAATTAAAAGAATTTAAAATTTCATAAAACAAATTTCTTACTGAAATTTCTCACGTTTTTTACTCGTACTAGAAGTTTTGACAAGAAAAAATTTTTACCATACCGATTAAGACTTTTCTTGAATATGACGAAAACTATCAAATAATGATCTTACTCTACAGTTACTGGGACCCCTTCATCTTGTTCAAAACTACAGTCTTTTTTTATTTAAGACTGGAAGTGAATCGTCAATTTTCGTTACCATGGGCTGAGTTTGATATACTGAAGAGTCTCAGAACAAAAGGAGTAGACGGTTTACCCCCGTTATTATTGGAGTTACATCCCGAAAACAATGTTTACCTCTTTTATTCGGAATTTACGGGTCGTCGATAATTTATTATGTATCCTCGTTGATAATAAACTTCTGACTGAAGACGTTTATTCAAACAGACTTATCTTTAAACATGGAAGGAGACCCTTCCACATCCGGTCTCCTAAACTTGATGGATAAGGTCATTAAATCTTTGTAAAATCTGTGAGTCAGGGACTTGAAACTTATATAGGATCCTGAGTTTAGATTCGATATATAAATTTACAAGGTAATCATTACACAGAGTCCCAAAATGAACGTAAAAACGACTTTTTGGGTTTCGGTCCATAAATTTAGACAGAACCTTTTGTACAATTTATAAGATTTTCAACTGGAATTTACAAAATATTTGACTAGTTTGATCTTAGATATCACTCCACGAACAGTTTAGGTTTAAAGACTTTTTTTTTTCTATGGAAACGATAAAAGGTACAAGAAGTCATCTGACGTTTCATACGTTGAATGTGTTCAATAAAATGAGATTAAAATGGATAAAAAACAAATCATGTGTAAAAAGATGGTTAATTCACTTTGCAATATTTACTATAGACTTTAAGAAATATTCATTCAGTCAGTAGGGTCAACGAGTCAACACAGGTTGGGAAACACTGGGATACCTGACGTCGTACGGTCCGAAGGGACAGGTAGTGGTTGAGGACCTCGAACGAGTTAGAGAACAGGTAGATCAGTCACTACGGTGGATTGGTAGAGTAGGAGATAACAAGGGCAGAGGAGGAAGATTCCTTCATGGATTGAAAGAAGATTCCTTCATGGATTGGAAGAAGATTCCTTCATGGATTGGAATATTCCTTCATGTATCGTCGTCGTCGTCGTCGTCGTTGGAGTAATTCCTCTTTTATACACTCTGTTGCCTCTCTCGACACTTAAAGTTTATTACTGGACACAACCAACCTTTCCGTTTCGACTTTTTAATCAAGATTGAGTCTCGAGGGTTAAAGTAGTATACTTATTATATGTAATTTATAAATAGTACAAGGTTTATACGAATATTCGGGAAATTACGTTTGAAAGTGAATTAATTGAGTTTTGAGACATTGTCTCTAGTTCTAAGTTTCACAAATAAACAGATGTAAGAAATTAGTGAGTAAGACGACGAAAAGGTGAAACGATGTAAACAAATCAGTGAGTCTAGTAGACAAACACTAGAACATTCAAGGTCAAAGGAACGATGGACGACCTGGATTCCTCTATTCTATATGTCAACTAGGAACTTGTGACCCTCAAACTTTCCGTACTTAGGTGAATATACACCTAAAAGAGTTATTATTTATGATACCATAGTGCCCTGAGTACTAACCAACTTAGACACCTACGTTGTCTAAATATGTCGACGGTTGGAAACAGTTTTGAGTGGATGAGCGAATGAGTTTACCCCACGTTACGTATAACAGTTGGTCCTTAAGTTCTTAATCTTTTGCTAATACCATATTCATCTCGAAAGTGGTTTATTTTCACAACCACTTCCGGTAACAGGTCGTGCCTGTAACTTTATAAAGAAGTACTTGAACGAATGATATAGTCGGATGTTCCAAACATCCAGAAGACCGTTCCTTGTGACAGAGGTCTATAACTGTTTCTGGTGATTGATCCTATTCGTTTAGTGTCCCACTCATGGTACTTTAATAATCGAGGTGTTCCGTGAAAATAAATTTAGAAGGTTCTAGTTATATACTTTACCTTAAAGGTCTTTCGGTTGGTTTGATACCCGTCGGGTTCGACTGAGGAGAACACTACTCCTTGTGTTTCTGCTTACGTTAATGACTTTGACACCATACAATTAACTAAGTAGAGTCCTCAAGAGTGACTTTTTTGACAGTCGAAAAAGTCCCGTTTTTATCACAGAGAAAATAGAAACATTTGTGAGGAGATACCCTTCCCGGTAACTTTCTCTAGGTCGACGAGTCCAATCCGTAACAGACCTTACCCTTGAGCACACATAACAGGTACGACGACGACGACGACGATTCAGCGAAGTCAACAGAGGCTGAGACACACTGGGGTATCTGCCGTCGGGTGGTCCGAGGGGGCAGGGACCCTAAGAGGTCCGTTCTTGTGACCTCACCCAACGGTAACGGAAGAGGTTACGTACTTTCACTTTTCACTTTCACTTCAGCGAGTTAGTATAGGCGGAGAATCGCTGGGGTCCCTGACGTCGGATGGTCCGAGGCGGTAGGTACCCTAAAAGGTCCGTTCTCATGACCTCACCCCACGGTAGCGGAAGAGGCCAGATAACAGGTATAACTTATGATTTAATGATTACTAGATCTTTTATTTTTTACAAAGAACATTATTTATAATAATTCGTGTATACTCACTATATAATTTGAATTCTATATAACTTAACAGGAATTTTCCAGGTATCACACTCACTTCTGTCTCCATATTGTTTCCTCCAAGTATAGTCCTTACTGATTTTTTTGTAACGTAATTGAGACTGATTTCGTAAATACTAACTTTATGAAAAAAAGGATGAAAGACTTCTATATCGAGAAGGAAAACTGTTCAAAATTAGATTCTTCTACTCCACAAAAAAAAAAAAAGTTTCCATGACGTCACCAATTAGTATCCAGAAAAGATATATGAGTTTGAATTCTTTTCCTTTTTTATCGGTTTTTCATCGTAAAAGAAATTTTAGTACACTCACTGAGATTGTAGATCATTATAGGTTACTATGACACTAGAGTAAAGTATATATAGATTTTCCTTTATTTTAGTATGTTTTCAAATTAATTGTGAAGATACGGAAAAACTTCAGGAATCTACTTTCCATGATCGTCTTATATTTCATAATATTAATATTAGGATTTTTATGTTCAAAATTATACGAAAAGATATCAATTTCTAAATTCTAAACTCTGACACATTATGGTGTGTAGTCTTCCCGACCGATACTAGTCCGTGTTTCTCTATCAAGTTCATTTTAACCAGTGTGACTAAGACTCAAATTAATCATTACCTTAAATACTTTTTAATATTTTTAGTGTTTTACAGAAAAACACGACTTGAGGTTTTTTATACGGTAAACTACAATGACAGAGTCCTGAGATAAACTGAATGTGACCTTATTCTTGTTCTTCCACTCCTTCTCCTTATGACTAACAAACCTTAATATATGTGAGGGATGTTTATTTATTGATTAAATTTAATTTTACCATGAATATTACTTCCTAATAATCCATCGTTTTAAAAAAAATAACTAAGACCTCTAATACACTTCCGTTTTGAAATATCTAAATACGTAAAAATTTTCAATGTAAAGTTATTCGTAAATAACTTTCGACAATCACTCGTGAGACGATCCATGATTTTCCCTATATATAAAGGTCAATTTTGAAGTAATGAAATTTAAACTTCCTTTCCTCTTAAATAGTACATAATTGATATCATTAACGATCAATTATCAACGATATGGTTAAATTCTGTATAATATAAAGAATTACATTGTAAAGAAATCTAGTGTTGTGTTGACACCTTATAAGAATTACTGACTCCAATGATCCAGTGTGATGGAGGAAAGATTCTTTGGACATATGTTCTGTTCTCCGTTGTCGATCTTGGCCTGTACCTTGTTGTCTGACCAAGGTTTGACCCTTTCCTCTTGAAGTTCCGACATATAACAGTGGGACAAATAAATTGGATATACGTCCCATGTAGTACACTTTACGGCCCGACCTATGTCTAAGGTGTTCGACCTTAAGGTGTTCGACCTTAGTTCTAACGACCCTCTTTATAGTTATTGAAGTCTATATGGCGAAATCTATATGTAGTCTATATGTCTACTATGGCGAAATAACGGTCTTTCACTTCTCCCTGATTTCTCGGAGAACTACTTCCACTTTCTCCTCTCATTTTTTCGACCGAATTTTGAGTTGTAAGTCTTTTGATTCTAGTACCGTAGGCCGGAGTAGTGAAGTACTGTTTGTCTATCCCTTTTACACCTTTGTCACAGTCTAAAGTAAAACCCCCCGAGGTTTTAGTGACGTCTGTCACTCACGTCGGTGTTTAAAAATTTTCTACGAACGAGGAACCTTTTTATCATTACTGTTTGGATCTGTCACATAATTTTGTGTCTTGATAGTGGGACGACTGTTTCCAGACATATTGGTTTCGATACCAAAAAGGTCATCAGTACATACCTACACTCTCAACCTGGTATTTCTTCCGACTCGTGGTTTCTTAACTACGAAAACTTGACACCACGGCCTCTTCTGAAAACTCTCAGAGAACCTGTCGTTCCTCTAACTTGGTTAGTTAGGATTTCCTTTAGTTGGAACTTATAAGTAACCTTCCGGACTACGACTTCTACTTCAAGGTTATCAAACCGGTGGACTATACTTGACCGTTGAGTAACCTTCTCTGGGACTACGACCCTTTCTAACTCCCGTTCTCCTCTTCTCCCACTGTCTCCTACTCTACCAACCTATCCGTGGTGACTGAGTTACCTGTACTCAAACTCTTTTGAGGTCCTCTATCACTTTCTGTCCTTTCGGACCACACGACGTCACGTACCCCAGCGTTTCTCAGTCTGTGTTGAATCACTGACTTGTTGTTGTCATAAAGACATAGTATTAAAATTTCGGGGGAGTCAGTCAAGTCAAGTCAAGTCAGTGAGTCAGCACAGGCTGAGAAACACTGGGGTAATTAACGTCGTGTGGTCCGGAGGGACAGGTAGTGGTTGAGGACCTCAAGTGAGTCTGAGTGTAGGTAGCTCAGTCACTACGGTAGGTCGGTAGAGTAGGAGACAGCAGGTGAAGAGGAGGACGGGGGCTAGTGAGGGTCGTAGTCCCAGAAAAGGTTACTCAGTTGAGAAGCGTACTCCATCGGTTTCATGACCTCAAAGTCGAAATCGTAGTCAGGAAGGTTTCTTATGGGTCCTGACTCGAGGAAATCTTATCTAACAAACCTAGAGGAACGTCAGGTTCCAAGAGAGTTCTCAGAAGAGGTTGTGGTGTCAAGTTTTCGTAGTTAAGAAGTCGTGAGTCGAAAGAAGTGTCAGGTTGGGATGTAACATATATTAAATTACGTTTTAAGTAGACGACGACGACCACGATTGAGCGAAGTCAACACAGACTGAGACAAGCTGGGGTCTGTACCGTCGGGTGGTCCGAGGGGGTAGGGACCCTAAGAGGTCCGTTCTTGTGACTTCACCCAACGGTAAAGGAAGAGGTTATGTACTTTCACTTTTCACTTTCACTTCAACGAGTCAGCACAGGCTGAGGATCGTTGGGGTACCTGACGTCGGATGGTCCGAGGAGGTAGGTACCCTAAACGGTCCGTTCTCATGACCTCACCCAACGGTAACGGAAGAGGTTTTAAGTAGACTCAGGAAAATTTTTTCTATTATTTCCTTCTTGATAAAGAGAGAGAGAGTTTTTTAATAAAGATAGAAAGGATTATATCTACTCATTCAGTACAAACTCCTGATCATGTAGTAAAGGTCTTAAATCTTTGTCTATTGGACTTAACCTTAGGTTCTAAGTTATAAATCAACGAGAATTATTACAAAGAGCTCCATGAAAAAGAGACACGAAGTCACGAGAGTAAACATTTTACTCCTATTATTATTTTGTATATTAAATTATTGATAATCTACTCAAATGAGTACTTTTCATTAATCTCATCATGAAAGGTGTGACATTAAAGGTCCTTTATTAATAAAATTAAGTATAAATTGATAATTTTAATAATCCGAAAATTTCCCTATTTTGGATAAAAGACACTACATTATACATTTTATGTTTCCGTCAACCTGTAAAAAACTCAGTCACTTGTTTGCTTGTATTCATGATTCCTTGCAAGTACGTTATCTTTAAGTTAAAATTTAGATATTTCCAATCAAGTATTTGTAATTTTATTTACATCTGACGTATTTAATTTTGAGTACCTCTTAGAGGGAGTCCGATAATTCTACCGTGTCATCGTCAAGGACCTGTTAATTTAAACCACTAACTCTTTCTTGTGAAATATACTTTTACCTAAATATTATTTGAACGAGACGTTCAGTTACAGAAGATCTTTAATTAAGTGAGACAAAACCTACCAGTTCAACTCTCTTATTTTATTAATTCCAGGAATTCGAACTTACAATCATTGAATATGAATCCACACTTACCCCTTTTGACATTTCCCCTGACTTCCATTCCTTAATACTTGATCCTCCCACCTAATCTCCGTCCAACATTACTCAGTATAAATCTGGTAGAACATCAACGACTCCTTGCCGACCATTAAAGACTAACTCTTTATTACATTGTGTCTAAACACTGAATCTGGTGTCTTTGGTCTTCTCGAAGGTTCCCCTGACCTCTCTCCCTTCTCTAGTCCTCTTTCTCTTCAGTCCGCAACACCTTGATCTGATTTACTAACTATTCGTTCTAGTCTAGAGTAGGACGTCGTTAACCTTACTTTTACTTTTGTACTTAAATTTTCTTTACTTGTTTCCAGTACCTATTCGTTTATATGTGAGAGAAGTTTCTTCAGGATTAAGAAGGTTCTATAGATTCTCCAAGGTTAAGAAGATTCTTCAGAATATTGAACATCCTGAACCCTTCTACGTCCCTGTCAAGGACCTTCGTTTTGGAACTTTCACACTCCGAGGGGAATCTAACACGGGTGTTCCGTGTAATTAGAGTTCAATTAGATGTGAGTCGAAGGTTATACAATGAAAACTTTCTTTTTAAAGTTTAGGATTTAGATTCCAAAGATCCTGAGTGAGAAGACCAGAAGAATCAGGAGACCGAGTAGAAGAACCGAAAATTTACGTAGTCTAAAACTTTTGAGACGGGACCTGGTAACATGGAAGAACCAGATGTGAGGACGAAAGACTCGGTAGAGTAGGTATGGATTTTAGAGGTGATGGGTAGAAATGTGTCTTTGTTTGTATATACAGGATGGGTTGAAGGAGACTCAGGTCCTCCGAACATAGGTTAACGGATAAACGGTAGTTGAGAAGGGGTGGAGGAAGAGTCCGAAGTCCAGAGTCCATTTTATAATGGAGGAGTCACAACGGATACACTGGTAGTAAATACGTTCAAAGTAAACTATAAGAGATAAGATTTCAATAATAAGAAAGAAATTTTAATATGTTCTTAAATATTCAAAAGAGATGAACAAAAATTTAGGGATTACTTCTCAGTCTGTACTGACCCACTGACTTGTTGGTGTCACTTCTCTTATCAACGGAACAGATCAAAACATGGTATTGTCAGAGTGCTAATTAACACACTTATGGATCAAAGATTTGATATCAACAGTAATCCTTTCGGAAAAAACTTACTTATTAGTCACACCTCTTTAATTAGTAAACGATTACTCTTTGTATGATTAATCCACTATTAATATTGTAAAACTCTATTCTTTCTAAGTCTATTTGTTTATTTTTGGACGGTTGAAAGACAGGTTTTGTTGGATGGAATAATTCATACGAAGGGAGTCGTTACATATGTAAAATAAACCTAATAGGATTTGGGGTGAGTCAAAAGGATACATCATCCTAAAACAATAGAGACTAGTTTGAGACTATGAATAATTGAAGTTGAAGGAACCTCAGAAGGACCTTCTGTCCTTAATTATACTACACTACCATCATTTAATATCGTTAATAATCGTAAGTTAGTAAAAATTTACTTTTTAATTATTATACGAGTCTTAGAAGTGTAACTTGTTACTAAACGAGGAAAGTTTGTCGACATTTAGACTGTGCTACCAATCTCAAAATGTACACTTTCAGGTATTGAGTCTTAAAGTGTACCTATTCAAAACTCATTCCGTCCTACTTGATCCCGTCTGTTAGGAAATTCTAGAAGAGATGACGGGCGAGGGTGATAATTTTTATAAAGTTTTACGACTATCTTATATTGGTTTATATTTAGATTCGTGTTCACTTTCATTCACTTTAGGATTCACGGTTTTATTTCTCCCTGTATTTCCTTGTCCCCTTTTGAGTCCTCAAACCCTCGTTGAACTTACTGAGTAATCGTGAGTAAGTCCGTACCTTCAACCCCCAAACCCTATTCCTTTTCTACCTTCTCCGAGGAGCCTGGACCCGGACTTAGGGGTCGTGTTTCACCCTGTTTCTTTACTGGGGTAATAACGTGTGTGACGTAGTGACTTTGGTATCCTGATCAAAGAGACAAACTATTTTATTACGTAGTTTAACATCGGGACGAATTTTACATGGTCCCCATCTAAAGATTTTGTGGGAGACAATCGTAGAAAATTATTTAGAAAAGTGACACACCTAGTGTTGTTTGACACCTTTTTAAAATTTCTGTAACCTCATGGTCTGGTGGAATGGAAGGAGGACTATTTAGACATACGTCCAGTTCTTCGTTGTCAATTTTGGTCTGTTACCTTGTTACCTGACCAAGTTTTAACCCTTTCCTCACACCATTCTGATTAAATTAAATATACGTCTCATAGTATTACGTTTACGGTCGGACCTACTTCGAGTTCGACCTTAGTTACAACGGTCCCTTTTATAGTTATTAGAATCTATAGGTCTCCTGTGGTGGGATTACCGTCTTTCACTTCTCCTTGATTTCTCGGAGAACTACTTCGACTTTCTCCTCTCACTTTTTCAACCGAATTTTGAGTTGTAAGTTTTTTGTTTCTAGTACTGTAGGTCAGGGTAGTGAAGTACCGTTTATCTACCTCTTTGTTACTTTTGTCACTACCTGAGACAAAGGAACCCGAGGTTTTGATGACACCTACCACTGATGTCGGCACTTTAAGTTTCTACGAACGAGGAACCTTCTTTTAGATACTGATTAGATCTGTCGTATAATTTTGACAACCACCCTTACGTTTGATCATGTCGGTGATACCTCTTGTCACACCTCTAAGGAATTTTTTGACCTTTATCTTGACGGTATACTGGGTCGTTAGGGTAACGACCCGTATGTATGGTTCCTTTGGTCTTAACTTTCTCTGTGTACATGGGGTCACAAGTAGTGTCGTGACAAATGTTATGGGTTCTGTACCTTCGTTGGATCTACAGGTAGTCGTCTGCTTACCTCTTCTTTCGACACCATGTATATGTGTTACCTTATAATGAGTCGATAATTTTTCTTACGTAAACTTAGTCAAGATTACTCCACCCACTTTGACCTCAGATAATATGTCTCACTTCATTCAGTCTTTCTTTTGGTGGTTATATCATGTAATTACTTATATATACCTTAAATATTTCTACCATTGTTACTGGGATATACACTCTGTCGTTTTCTCTATGTCTATATTTCTTGTCTGAAAACCTGAGACACCCTCTTCCGCTCCCACCTTACTAAACTCTCTGATCGTAACTTGGATCATAAAATGGTATACACTTTATCTAGTGGTCAGGTCCAAGTTACGTACTCTGTCCCATGAGTCCCGACCACGTGACCCTACTGGGACTCCCTACCCTACCCCTCCCTCCACCCTCCCCCCAAGTCCTACCCCTTGTGTACATGTGGGTACCGACTAAGCACAGTTACATACCGTTTTTGATGATGTTATAACATTTCATTAATCGGAGATTAATTTTATTTAATTAATTAATTTTTTTTTTTTTTCGTCTCTGTAGTGAAACGGTTGTTTTGAGGTAGATTAGTTTCGAGACTAAAAAGGTCATCAGTGTATCCCTACACTCTCAACCTGGTATTTCTTTCGACTCGTGGTTTCTTAAATACGAAAAATCGACACCACGACCTCTTCTAAAAACTCTCAGGGAATCTGACGTTCCTCTAGTTTGGTCAGTTAGGATTTCCTTTATTTAGGACTTATAAGTAACCTTCCTGACTACGACTTCGACTTTGAGGTTATGGAACCGGTGGAGTACACTTTTCGGGTGAGTAACCTCTTCTGGGACTACGACCCTTTCTAACTCCCGTCCTCCTCTTCCCCCACTGTCTCGTATTCTACCAACCTACCGTAGTGACTGAGTTACCTGTACTCAAACTCGTTTGACACCCTTTGTCACTTCCTGTCTCTTCGGACCTCTTGACGTCAGGTACCCAGTGTTTCTCATCACATGTTGACTCACTGACTTGCTGTTGTGTAAGAGGTGAATTTGTCGGTTGAAGAAGTCCCAATTTCAGTACTGTCTCTAGTTGGGGTCAGGGATCACAATCCAAAGATTAGTCCAAACCGTACACTAAATTTTTTAGGAATTCTTGTCGACATCACTATCTTCGTCGACAACAACAGTGATCTATGAGTAAGCTGTAACTTGTCTGCACGAAAAAGAAGAGTGACTGCAACGGAACAGTTCAATAGATTTTGTCACATTCTTAGATTTTTTCTACCCTATCTTCGTACCACTTTGTACGATCCCTCTTACGATTTCACTTACTTCTTGCGTATCCTTGACTAACTAAAAGTTTATTGTGAACATGGAAAAATGTAGTATTAGTAAGTACATAAAAGACAATTATCTATACTTATGTTTGTTGAACGGAGACAAAGTTGTGACATTTTAGTCGTAGATGGAGTCAAAGACTTTGTTTCTTCCTGAGTTTCCTAAAAGAGTTACTTACTAAATTGTATGTGTTAACTAGAAAAAAAAAGAAAACAGAAATACCGTCACTTTCTTTCAATATACAATAAAGTATCCGTTTCTTTGTAATTTATCCAGTCTAATGACAAAGACACCCATAGTGAAACTTTGGAGGGAAGAGGAAGTGCCGACCGGTCTTTCAGTGTCTAACGATACAGTCCTCACTAGAGTCAGTCGACCATGACTCATTAAATAAGTACAAGAGAAAAAACATATAACGACACCCTATAATCCCCCATCTCAGTGACACTGTCTCAGTTCGTACAGGACCTGTCCTAGGTTTCTACACAAAACTTTTCGTCTGTACTTTACCAGTCTAGTCAGTTTCTTGTTACTACTAATAAAAACAGGTTCCTGGTGTAAAAATAAATAAATAAAAATTTAACCTAATAAAATAAAATCAAAAATTGAAATGTTATAACATAACCAAAACGGTATATAGTTTTACTTAGGCGCTGTCCATATGTACACAAGGGGTAGGAACCGAGAATAGTGTAGGGTATAGTTTGTCAAAACAGAGGCTTCTATACACGGACACACGTACAATTCAACGAAGTCAGTACAGACTGAGAAACGTTGGGATACCCAATATCGGGTAGTCCGAGAAGTCAGGCACCCTAAGATGTCCGTTCTTATGATCTCACCCAACGGTACGGGAGGAGGTTCCTTGGGGGTTTGGGTCCCTAACTTGGACTTAGAGAATACAGAGGTCGCAACCGGTTCGACCAAGAAATGGTGATCGTGGTGGACCCTTCGGGTAAGATTCCTTATCACACGAAATTAACTAGATAGAATTCGTATCTAATTTCTTTTTTCTATAGTAACATGAGTATAACTTTTGTCGTACGTGATGAGTCCGAACCGAATGGTGCAGAGATACACATGTACACACGATTCGACAAAGTCAGGACAGACTGAGACACACTGGAATACCTGACATCGGGAGGTCCGAGGAGACAGGTACCTTAAGAGGTCCGTTCTTGTGACCTCACCCAAGGTACGGGAGAAGGTCCCCTAGAAGGACTGGGTCCCTAGTTTGGACGTAGAGGACGTAACGTCTACCTAAGAAATGGTGACCCGGTATGGGATCAGGGATATCGTCCTAAACTTGTAGATAATATGTTGTATTGTCTTATTTTACGGGTAAAGTATGACAATCCATTTTCACAAACTGAGAAATCCAGTGACAAATGGAACTTTAAGTGGTCATAGTTTGCGGTAGACTACTATACACGACATTTGAAGTATGTTAGATTAAATGGGTCCTAAACGTTGGACGAGGGGAAGGAACCCCGTCAGAGCAGAAAACTTACTGGAGGTATAGGGTGTGGTTTTGTTATTTAGGAAGGTTAGACGAATCGTTAATTATGACTTACCGTATTTTATTAAATTTATTTTTAATCCTTAATTTATTTAATTTATTATAATTTTAGTCTACGTTAATAATTTTTTAGGACATATTAGTCTAGGGTTGGTAAAAAGTTTACAATAGAAAATGAGTGAGACAAGAACTGGTATAATAGGAAAAAAAGGTATAAGGAGTTTGTGTCATTAGAGTGAGGGTTGAGTCTCGGAGAATAAGAGGACGGACGTTACCAGAACGACGACATTAAGTGTATCGACAGAGTGGGAAAGAACGATGAAATGTCAGATACTCTGAAGGGAAAAAGAATCAACTACAGAAAATATCTTGAGTAATAGTGAGACGAAATAGTTTTTATAAACACATAAATGACACGTTAAAACAGGGTATCCTATATTAAATATACGCCCGTCCATGAAACAACCCCAAGGGACCACCGGGTGACCGTTTCTTAGACGGACCTCACGTCCTCGGTTTCCTATACACCCAAGATAGGGACCCAGTCATTCTAGGGGACCTCTTCCCGTACCGTAGGGTAGGGTCATAAGGACAGACCTCTTAGAGTACCTGTCTCCTCGTACCGTCCGACGTCAGGTATCCCAGTGTTTTACAACCTGTACTGACTTCACTGAATCGTACGTATGTCTATGAATAAACCCGTATGAAGGAGATAAAGGAAGTCGTCACTAACCGTTTATCTTCCGTCGGTCATTTAGTTTCTCTTTACATGACTCTAACAAAATAAATTTATAGATAAAAAATTGAAAAGTAAAATATAACTTCACATTAACTCATTGTTACAACACTATTAAATTCCACATGTATTTCACTAAGTCAATATGTTTACACACATAGATAAGAAAAAGTTTAAGACAAGGGTAAGTCCGACAATTTATTACAACTCGTCCGAAGGGTCCACCGAGTCACCATTTCTTAGGTGAGTGGGTTACGTCTTCTGTATCGGTACCCAAGTTAGGAACACAGACCTTGTAGGGGAACTCTTCCTTTACCGTTGGGTAAGGTTATAGGAACGACCCTTTTTGGGTTCCTGTCTCCTCGGACCGACCGATGTCAGTACCCCAACGTTTCTCAGTCTGTTCTCACTCGTGAGTACGTACGTATTATAACTCGTGCCAAGGGACACGATATTTTATATAGGAACAACTAATAGATATGATTTATATCGTTACACATGTATAGTTAGTATTTGTAGGAATGATAGGGAGGGGCTGTGTGGTATTGGTATTTAAGAAGGAGATTTAGATACTCAGATAAAGACAAAACATTTATTCAAGTAGACACAGTAACGAAATATCTGAGAAGAATATTTGTTATGGTATACTATCAAGAAAAAGAGCCAGACTGAAGTGATTCATACTGTTAGGGATCCAGGTAAGTACAACTATCTTTACCGTAAAAGTAAAAAATTACCGATCAAGTCAGTCAAGTCAACGAGTCAACATATGCTGAGACACGCTGGGGTACCTGACGTCGTGTGGTCCTAAGGGACAGGAAGTGGTTGAGGTCCTTGAACGAGTTTGATGAGTACAGGTAACTAGGTCATTACGGTAGGTTTGTAGAGTAGGAGACAACAGGGGAAGATAAGAACGGTAGTTGGGAAGAATCCTAGTCCCCGAAAAGTATACTCAATCAAGAGGCGTAGTCACCGGTTTCACAACCTAAGAGTCGAAGTCATAGTCAAGAAGGTTACTTATAAGTCCTGATAAAAGGAAATCCTAACTGACCATACTAGAGGAACGTCAGGTTCCCTGAGACTTCTCAGAAGAGGTTGTGGTGTCAAGTTTTCGTAGTTAAGAAGCCGTGAATCGAAAGAAATATCAAGGAATATCATGTTGAGCCTTTTTGTAGATAAAGACGAAATAACTGATACGGTTTCGGAAACTGACACACCTAGTGTTATTTGACACCTTTTAAGACTTTCTCTACCCTTCTGGTCTGGTGGAGTAGACGGAGAACTCTTTAAACATACGTCCAGTCCTTCGTTGTCAATCTTGACCTGTACCTTGTTATCTGACCAAGGTTTATCCTTTTCCTCATGCAGTTCCGACATATAACAGTGGGACGAATAAATTGAATATACGTCTCATGTAGTACTCTTTGCGACCTGACCTTCTTTGTGTTCGACCTTAGTTCTAACGACGCTCTTTATCGTTATCGGAGTCTATACGTCTATTGTGGTGAGAATACCGTCTTTCACTTCTCCTTGAGTTTTCGGAGAACTACGTTCACTTTCACCTCTCACTTTTTCAACCGAATTTCGAGTTGTAAGTCTTTTACTTCTAGTACCGTAGGCCAGGGTAGTGAAGTACCCTTTATCTACCCCTTTGTCACCTTTGTCACAGTCTGAAATAAAAACCCCCCGAGGTTTTAGTGACGTCTACCACTGACGTCGGTACTTTAATTTTCTGCGAATGAGGAACCTTCCTTTCAATACTGGTTGGATCTATCGTATAAGTTTTCGTCTCTGTAATGGAACGGTTGTTTCCAAGCAGATCAGTTCCGATACCAAAAAGGTCACCAGTACATACTACACTCTCAACCTGACACTCCTTCCGACTCGCGGCTTCTTAACTACGAAAACTTGACACCACAACCTCTTCTGAGAACTCTCAGGGAACCTGACGTTCCTCTAGGTTGGTCAGGCAAGACTTCCTCTAGTCGGGACCCTAAAGAAACCTTCCTTACTACGATTTCGACTTTGAGGTCATGAAACCGGTGGAGTACCCTTCTCAACTGAGTAACCTTTTCTGAGACTACGACCCTCCCTAACCCCCGTTCTCCTCTTCCCCTGCTGTCTCCTACTCTACCGACCTACCGTAGTGACTAAGCTACCTGCACTCAGAGTCACTTGAGGCCGTCAACCACTACCTGTCCCTCCGGACCACACGACACTAAGTACCCCAGCGTTTCTCAGTCTGTGCTGACTCGCTGACTAGACTAGACTAGACTAGACTATCATGTTGAGAGTGTAGGTATGTACTCATGACCTTTTTGGTATCGGAACTGATCCACCTGGAAACAATCGTTTCATAACAGAGACCAAAAATTATACGACAGATCCAACCAATATCGAAAAGAAGGTTCCTCGTCCGTAGAAACTTAAAGTACCGACGTCAGTGGTAGACGTCACTAAAACCTCGGGTTCTTTTCTTTCAGCCGGTGACAAAGATAATAAAGGGGTAGATAAACGGCACTTCACTACCCTGACCTACGGTACATGAATCAAAAGACTTACAACTTAAATTTTGGTTGAAAAAGTGAGAGAAGAAAGTGAAAGTAGTTCTCCTAGAAATCAAAAAGAAACACATGACGGAATTCTCACCACAGTAGGCGTATACACTCCAATAGCTATAAAGAGGATCGTTAGAACTAAGGTCGAACACGAAGTAGGTCGGACCAGCACAGTCAGTACAGGCTGAGACACGCTGGGGTATCTGTCGTCGGGTGGTCCGAGGGGGCAGGGACCCTAAGAGGTCCGTTCTTGTGACCTCACCCAACGGTAAAGGAAGAGGTTACGTACTTTCTCTTTTCACTTTCACTTCAGCGAGTCAGTGTAGGTTGAGAATCGCTGGGGTACCTGACGTCGGATGGTCCGAGGAGACAGGCACCTAAAAGGTCCGTTCTCATGACCTCACCCCACGGTAACGGAAGAGGCAACGTACTACATGAGACGGATATTCAATTTATTAGTCCCACTGTTATATGTCGGACCTAAGTGAGGAAAGGGTCAAACCTTGGTCAGGTAACAAGGTACAGGTCAAGGTTGACAAAGAAGGACTGAACATATGTCTAAAGAGTCCTTCGTCCAGCCCACCAGACCACAAGGGTAGAGAACTTCTTAAAAGGTGTCAAATGACATAGGTGTGTCAGTTTCCGAAACAACATCAGTTATTTCGTCTTCATATAAAAAAAGACCTTGAGAGAACGAAAAAGTTACTAGGTGACCTACAACCGTTAAACTGAAGACCAAGGAGACAGAAAAGATTTAGGTCGAACTTGTAGACCTTCAAGAGAGAAGTACATGAAAACTTTGGAGCGAAACTCTTAAAACTCGAAATGAAACGATCGTACACTCTACTCACGTTAACACCCCGTCAAACTTGTAATAAACCGTAACGGAAAGGAACCCTAACCTTACTTTTGACTGGAAAAGGTCAGGACACCGGTGACGACTTAAAAGGTTTAAAAGACCGTATAACTCAAGTCGTGAAAGTGTCGTAGTAGAAAATCCTAAACTTTATCGAGTTGACCTTAAGATAGTGGAGGTGATCGAAACAAACGTCACTACGAAGGATTCCGGGTGAACTGAAACGTAAGGTCCTACAGACCGAGATCCACCTACTAGTGGTAACACCAGTAGACCCAGTACTACTAGAAAAAACATATTAAAAAGACACATAAGAACGGTGGAGAAGAATTATAGAAGACGAAGACAATCCAGGTAAAGACAGGAAATAACACTGGTAAAAACGTACTTTACAAGGGAACCATAGAGATTAAAAGAACTTCTCTAGAGATCAGGAAGGGTAAGATAACAAAAGGAGATAAAGAAACGTAACTAGTGACTCCTTCCGAAAGAATATAGAGGAACGATAAGAGACCTTGAAAAGGGAAAGAGGAAACGGAAATCGAAGAGAAGAAAAGAGTCGATAAACATTCCGGAGTAGTCTATTTGGTAAAACGGAAAAACGTAAAAAAAAAAGAAACCCTACCAGAATTAGTGACGGAGGACATGTTACAGTACTTGGAGACAGGTATCTGAAGTCCCTGAGATAGTCTAGATTAGGGAACTTGGATAAACAGTGAACGTGACATTTTAGTATTCCCTAAACTAAATCCAGTATCAACTTACTAGATCATCAAAAGGGATGAAAGAAGTTAAATTCAGACTTAAACCGTTATTCCTCAAGTACTAGACTCGATGTCAGTCGAGGGTCAGAACAAAAACGACTGACATATGTCGAAGAGGCAGAAACCGACGTTTCTTACATTAGTTAGACTAAATCCATAACTGGTAGACCACTACAGGTACACATCTCAGAAGAGAGCATAACAACCTTCTCCCACATACGATACTGGTCACGCAAGAGAACCGTTTTCACAATCGGAAACGGGACGAAGTAAAACATGAGGTTCCGGTTTAAACGGACAATGAGGTTCATAGAGAACTGAAGGATGAAAACGTAAGGTCGGGGGATCTTACTTTTCCTGTAGAAAAAAACCACAATCAAGATCTTCAGAAAATTACCGATTCATTATAAGACAACATATATTGATGTGTAGAAGAAATAGGTAAGGAGAGAACTACCTTTAAATATAGAACCGATACCTTTTGTCGAAACGTTACTTGTAACCCCATGTACGTAGGAAAGTACTTTTCCATAGGTTGTAATGATTAATTATCTCTTTACTTTTAGTTTTGATGTTACTCTATCGTGGAGTGTGGTCACTTTTACCGATAGTAGTTTTTTAAGTACTTGTTGTTTACGACCTCTCCCACACCTCTCTTCCCTTGGGAGGGTATGACACCTACACTTACATTTAACCATGTCGATGATACTTTTGTCATACCTGCAAGTAATTATTTTATTTTTATCTCGATGGTATGTTAGGAAGTTAAGGTGAGGACCCGTATATAGGTCTCTTTTTGTAACAGACTTTGTTCTAACAAAATTTAGTCTACGACTTCTTCTCAAAAGTACACCAAGATATAAAATTTAAAATATTCGTTTTAAACATAAGTTTGATCTTATTTCGACGTTACACATGACATCTTGTACACATAGAATATTCGATAGCATTTAACATACGACGACGATGGCGATTCAGTGAAGTCAGCACAGGCTGAGACACACTGGGGTCTCTGCCGTCGGGTGATCCGAGGGAGTAGGGACCCTAAGAGGTCCGTTCTTGTGACCTCACCCAACGGTAAAGGAAGAGGTTACGTACTTTCACTTTTCACTTTCACTTTAGGGAGTCAGCACAGACTAAGGATCGTTGGGGTACCTGACGTCGGAAGGTCCGAGGAGGTAGGTACCCTAAAAGACCCCTCCCATGACCTCACCCCACGGTAACGGAAGAGGCTATTTATCATATTCGATAGTATTTATCATATTTGTTAGTATTTATCATATTTGTTTAAAATTTAAGTGTATAATTTAAAAGAACACGACATCTGTACAGATTACACTTGTCATCAAGTTCTTGGTTACACTATCGGTTTTCTCTTTATAATCTTATCTCCTAAAAGTAGACCCTCTCTGTTGTCGAACAAATAAAAGATTCAATACCGATTTCCTCTAGGTTGGTCAGGTAAGACTTCCTCTAGTCGGGACCCTAAAGAAACCTTCCTTACTACGATTTCGACTTTGAGGTCATGAAACCGGTGGAGTACGCTTCTCAACTGAGTAACCTTTTCTGAGACTACGACCCTCCCTAACCCCCGTCCTCCTCTTCCCCTGCTGTCTCCTACTCTACCAACCTACCGTAGTGACTGAACTACCTACACTCAGACTCACTTGAGGCCGTCAACCACTACCAGTCCCTCCGGACCACATGACGCTAAGTACCCCAGTGTTTCTCAGCCTGTGCTGACTCGTTGACTTGACTTGACTTTTATATGGTAAACACACCCTTATTCAGTAGGTACTGGGATTGAGGGTTCAAAGATGTTTTACCTTTAGTTATATATCGTCTTGATTAAAATGGAAATTGAGAAATTCACTGACGTGAGTAAGGGGTGTTACTGACACGTTTGGTCGGTGACCGATACCTTGTTACCACCCGTTACCCCTAACCTTCTGAAATTTGAATGAAATAGAGAAAATAATTTTATTAACATACTTGTGACCTGTCAGTAAATTGTACCACCGAGACAAAAATCTTGTATACAATCTAGGAAGGTCTAAATCAATCTTGATTAGTTTAGCAATAACGACAAGTAAACGTTAAGTACACGTACGTCAATATTGACACGACAAGGAGTCATAGGACAATCCATCACTGACTCCTTCTTTCTCGATCTTAAAGTGTGGAGAGTCCAGAATACTCAGACACATTCAACAGAGTGAAGTGACACAAAATTCAAGTAATAGATATTTACTAATTCAGTTACACTTTACACTTGAAAAGACCGTTCAACCATACTCTCAGTTTACAAAAATTTAAAAAATTTCATATTATTTCTTTCGACTCGTGGCTTCTTAACTACGAAAACTTGACACCACAACCTCTTCTACGAACTCAGGGAACCTGACGTTCCTCTAGTTTGGTTAGTTAGGATTTCCTTATAAGTAACCTTCCTGACTACGACTTCGACTTCGAGGTTATGAAACCAATGGACCACGTTTCTTTACTGAGTAACCTTTTCTGGAACTACGACCATTTCCATCTTCCGTCCTCTTTTTACCCTACTGTCTCCTACTCTACCAACCTACCGTAGTGGTTGAGCTACCTGTACTCAAACTCGTTCAAGACCCTCGACTATTACCTGTCCCTTCGGACCGCACGACTTCAAGGACCCCAGCGTTTATCAGTCTGTTCTGACTCGCTGACTTCACTTGACTGGTCTTTTAAAGTTATTTAAGTCTATCGAATCCATTGGAGACCCATTAGTTCTAAAGATGTGACTACTACAAAGATGACAGGATCATCGATTCCGTTTGATATTAAGTATTCCATGATGGGTTGTTTGTTAATTTATTGAACTCCTTTGATTTTAGTAAAAATTAAAAAAATAGATCTCCAATTTTAATGTGTATATCTCTCCACGACTCTTTATACGACCTTTCAAATTTACAAAAGTAATACAAAACTAAATAAATTACACAAATTTCACGTTTATGTTGTAAGAATCCTCTATGTGTTGATTTTTTCCACTTTTATAGAACATTTATACTGTCTTTCTGTACTCGTCTGTAAAGTAGTTTGTTATCAAAAACGGGTAGACTTCATCCGTGTCGTTAAGAAAGGTTGAAATACCGGTTTCAAATACCAGGGGTATTTGTTGAAACTCCTTAAAGGAACTTAAGTGAGTGATATCGTTTTTACTTCCATTCGAGGTTTCAAATTCTTTATTGACAACAGTGTCTCCCCGTTAAGAATACTAGAGTAAATGATGATTATTTCATTGATGTTCAAATAGCTCGAGAAAGGAAACAAGATTCATGAAATGTAAATAGTGTAGTAGATGGGAAACGTACTCGAAATACTTCCTCTGAGGTAAAACGTGACTCCGTATTTCTTCAAATTTTACATGTATGGTCAGTAAGTCACCTTCTCGATCCTGTCCTTCCTCCACTTAGACCCCTCCTCTTTCAGTGTTTACCCTTCTACTAGTTCAATTCTCTATAAAAAGGAAATGGGAACAAGTAGGGATAAGGAATAAGGAGGGAAAAGTACCGATTTAGATTAAGGTTTCTTCAGATCAAGGAAGAAGAAGTTACTTTATAAAGAATTGATTCAGTAGAGTGTGTATTAAACGAAAGTCTCAATCTAGTCGGAGCCCTGAGTCGTGAATCAGTAAGTGAATAAAAGATTGCACATTCGTAAAAGACACGGGTGTCAACCTTTCTCTAAACCTAGGATTCTATAGACCCAGAAATTATCCAACAATTTATAATTGAATGATATTTATAAGACGTTCGATAAAAAATTAGTTGTACTGGATGAACTCTAAAAAAATCACAACCACATATATATAATTAAAGTAATCCAAGACATATGTTTAAGACATATGTTAAAGAAATATACCTTTTTCTTTTATAAAGTTTAAATAAACAGAAGGGTGACTTTCTATAAACTTACTGAAAGACAAAAAAGAATAAGATTTGTAACGACGGTAATTATAAGGACATGTTAACAGACCTGTATATACTTTTGACTTTTACGGAAAAGGAGGGAGAACCAGAAGTCCCACCAATATGGTGTATTCTCACAAAACACTAATAAATAAGGGATCTTACCTGAGGGGACTACCGAGTTCACTACTTCTTAGACGGACTTTACGTCCTCTATGCCCAAACTTGGGACCCATTCCTCTAGAGGACCTCCTCCCGTACCGTTGGGTGAGGTCATAAGAACGGACCTCTTAGGGTACCTGTCTCCTCCGACCGTCCGATGTGGGGTATCCCAGTGTTTCTCAACCTGTGCCGTTTCGCACGTATGTAAGGGATTATAGGACTGGTCTTTGTACAGTAGTTTCAAAAATTAAAAACGTTAATAAAACTAAGTATAAAAAGTGTAAAGACCACCCCAACTCGTAGATAAGAAAAGTATTACTAAATTGACTTTGAAAATTCTCTCTTAATCACACGAGGAGTTAATGAATATGTTTTATTAGTGTTTTACACCGTTTGTAAGTTTACTTTTTCATTTTGTATTTGTGGTACCTTCAGAGGGACGTACTGATTAACATGATGGAGTCTAGTCTAGTCTAGTCAGTGAGTCAGCACAGACTGAGAAACGCTGGGGTACTTAGCGTCGTGCGGTCCGGAGGGACAGGTAGTGGTTGAGGGCCTCAAGTGAGTCTGAGTGTAGGTAGTTCAGTCACTACGGTAGGTCAGTAGAGTAGGAGACAGCAGGGGAAGAGGAGGACGGGGGTTAGGGAGGGTCGTAGTCTCAGAAAAGGTTACTCAGTTGAGAAGTGTACTCCACCGGTTTCATGACCTCAAAGTCGAAATCGTAGTAAGGAAGGTTTCTTTAGGGTCCCGACTAGAGGAAGTGTTACCTGACCAACCTAGAGGAACGTCAGGTTCCCTGAGAGTTCTCAGAAGAGGTTGTGGTGTCAAGTTTTCGTAGTTAAGAAGCCATGAGTCGGAAGAAGTATCAGGTTAAGAGTGTAGGTATATACTGGTGACCTTTTTGGTATCGGAACTGATCTACTTGGAAACAACCGTTTCATTACAGAGACGAAAACTTATACGATAGATCCAACCAGTATTGAAAGGAAGGTTCCTCATTCGCAGAAAATTAAAGTACCGACGTCAGTGGTAGACATCACTAAAACCTCGGGTCTTTTTATTTCAGACTGTGACAAAGGTGACAAAGGGGTAACGAGAGTTTTAATTGGTGGCAGAACTGTAAGTTGTGTTCTCTAATGAAAACAAAGATAAAGTACTAAATTATATATTTTACTAAACATTAAATGATAAACATCGATAGTGTAAACCAGTTATAACATTAAACGTTTAAAGAGGTATATAAAGGTACATCAGTATTAAATAAAGTTGACGATATAAAAATAAATATAACTATATAAGAAATAAGTAATTTTAAACATATCTGTAAATACTAAATATAATAATTATGATATCAATACATATTATGACAAGTTACATATGAACAATCAAACTTACACGTGTGTAAAGACAAAGTGTACATATATTCATATATAAATCCTCAGCCTAAATGTACATCTCCGTTTTCATATGTATACATAAGTCAAGTCAAGTCAAGTCAGTGAGTCAGCACAGGTTGAGAAACGTTGGGGTACTTAGTGTCGTGCGGTCCGGAGGAACAGGTAGTGGTTGAGGGCCTCAAGTGAGTTTGAGTGTAGGTAACTCAGTCACTACGGTAGGTCGGTAGAGTAGGAGACCGTAGGGGAAGAGGGAGACGGGGTTTAGGGAGGGTCGTAGTCTCAAAAGGTTACTCAGTTGGGAAACATACTCCACCGGTTTTATGACCTCAAAGTCGAAATCGTAGTAAAGAAGGTTTCTTTAGGGTCCCGAATAGAGGAAGTCTTACCTGACCAACCTAGAGGAACGTCAGGTTCCCTGAGAGTTCTCAGAAGAGGTTGTGGTGTCAAGTTTTCGTAGTTAAGAAGTCGCGAGTCGAAAGAAGTGTCAGGTTGAGAGTGTAGGTATGTACTGGTGTCCTTTTTGCTATCGGAACTGATCTGCCTAGAAACAACCGTTTCATTACAGAGACGAAAAGTTATACGATAGATCCAACCAGTATTACAAAGAAGGTTCGTCATTCGCAGAAAATTAAAGTACCGACGTTAGTGGTAGACGTCACTAAAACCTCGGGTGGTTTTATGTACACATGTATGTATATATTTATACGCACACAGACAAACGTTTGACCGAGGGTTTGAGTCTCTCGTTCCTCCCTGACTTCTTTCTCAGTCTGGTGAGGTATGACCATCCACCGTGCAAACTATTCGTCCCATTATCTTCTCAGAACAGAACCCGTTGACGTTCTCCTTACATAGAGACGTAGTCGGTCGTCCTTAGTAAGTTTTCAAATGTATCTCCGGAATTACTCTAAGTCAATATATGGTAGGTCTACTAGAGTTGTTATATAGGAAAGAATCCGAAGTAAGAACTTTACCGAAGGTGACACCCTTTCTCACCCGTCTTACGTATAGGGTTCCTCTCCGCTCCCACACCTCTAAGGTCCACTGGTCTAGGTCGAACGGTCAGGTAATCGGTAGTATAGGAGAACTACTGAAGGAGATTATTTATACAGACATACATGTACTCAGATGTGTGTGTGTGTGTGTTTGTGTATGTGTGAGGTCTTACCTTAGTGATTCGGTATGTAATATGTATACAGGTCGAATTTATCTATGACTGTTAAAGGGTTTCATCAAATAGATCAAGGTTATTTGACTTAAATAACTACTTACCCAATTGTAAGTATAAAAATATTTTAGATTTGAAGGAGAGGTACTTAAATTTAGAAAAGTACAAATGAGTCCAGAAGGTATGTGAAATTCTTAATGACGTAACAAATATGGGAAACTCATAACTAGTTATAAAGAAAAATTTCTTAAGTGTGAAGAATATTATCAAAAAATAACGACAACAGAAATCATCGAAACTAAATATAAACTGTAAAAGATAAAACAAAAGGTTTGATCCGAAAATAAAGAAACTTAAAACAAACTAAGGAAATAAAAAATGATTGAACCTTGAATATTAAAAGAAGAAAAAGGAATTCCTCGTTTATATTTTATAGTTATACATTTTCCGTACTTACAGAAGTCAAGTCAAGTCAGCGAGTCAGTACAGGCTGAGAAGCGTTAGGGTACTTAGCGTCCTGCGGTCCGGAGGGACAGGTAGTGGTTGAGGGCCTCAAGTGAGTCTGAGTGTAGGTAACTCAGTCACTACGGTAGGTCGGTAGAGAAGGAGACAGCAGGGGAAGAGGAGAACGGGGGTTAGGGAGAGTCGTAGTCTCATAAAAGGTTACTCAGTTAAGAAGCGTACTCCACCGGTTTCATGACCTCAAAGTCGAAATCGTAGTAAGGAAGGTTTCTTTAGGGTCCCGACTAGAGGAAGTCTTACCTGACTAACCTAGAGGAACGTCAGGTTCCCTGAGAGTTCTCAGAAGAGGTTGTGGTGTCAAGTTTTCGTAGTTAAGAAGGCGCGAGTCGGAAGAAGTGTCAGGTTGAGAGTGTAGGTATGTACTGCTGTCCTTTTTGGTATCGGAACTGATCTGCCTGGAAACAACCGTTTCATTACAGAGACGAAATCTTATACGATAGATCCAACCAATATTGAAAGGAAGATTCGTCATTTGCAGAAAATTAAAGTACCGACGTCAGTGGTAGACGTCACTAAAACCTCGGGTCTTTTTATTTCAGATTGTGACAAAGGTGACAAAGGGGTAGATAAAAGGTACTTCACTACCCTGACCTACGGTACTAGAAGTAAAAGACTTACAACTCGAAATTCGGTTGAAAAAGTGAGAGGTGAAAGTGAAAGTAGTTCTCCGCAAAATCAACGAGAAGTGGAGGCGGTATTCCCACCACTGTAGAGGTATAGATTCCAATAACTATAAAAAGGACCGTTAGAACTACGGTCGAACGTAAAGAAGGTCAGGTCGCAAAGAGTACTACATAAGACGTATATGCAATTTATTCGTCCCACTATTATATGTCGGAACTACATGAGGAAAAGGATAAATCTTGGTCAGACAACAAGGTACAGGTCAAGATTGACAACGAAGGACTGGACGTATGTCTAAAGAGTTCTCCGTCCAGTCCACCAGACCATAAGGGTAGAGAAAGTCTTAAAAGGTGTCAAATAACACTAGATGGGTCAGTTTCTGAAACCTCATCAGTTATTTCGTCTTTATCTACAAAGAGACCTTGAGAGAACGAAAAAGGTACTAGGTCGTCTACAACGGTTAAACTAGCGACCAAGGAGACGGAAAAGATTTTGGTCGAACTTGTAGTCCTTCGAGTGTCTAGTGCATAACGACTTTGGACCGAACCTCTTAAAACTCGTAATGAAATGATCGCACACTCTACTCACGTTAACACGTCATCAAACTCGTAAGAAACCGTAACGGAAAGAAACCCTAACCTTACTTTTGACTGGAAAAAGTCAGGACACCGGTGACGACTCAAAAGGTTTAAACGACCGTATAACTCACGTCGTGAAGGTGTCGTAGTAGAAAGTCCTAAACTTTATCGAGTTGACCTTAAGGTAGTGGAGGTGAACGAAACAAACATCAGAACGAAAGATTCCGGATGAACTGAAGTGTAAGGTCCTACAGACCGAGATCCAGTCACTAGTGTGGTAACACTAATAGACCCAGTACTTCTAGACAAAACATGTCAAGAAGACACATAAGAACGGTGGAGAAGAATTATGGAAGACGAAGACAATCCAGGTATGGTAAAGACAGGAAATAGCTCGGGTAGAAACGTACTTTACAGAGGAACCATAGAGATTAAAAGAACTTCTCTAGAGATCAAAAGGGTAAGACAACAAAAGGAGATAAAGAAACGTAACTAGCGACTCCTTCCGAAAGAATAGAGAAGAACGATAAGAAACCTTGAGACGTAAGTCTACGAATATAGAAAGGAAAAGAGGAAACGAAAAGTGAAGAGAAGAAAAGTGTTGATAAACATTCCGGAGGGGTCTGTCGGCAAAACGAAAAAACGTAAAGAAAAGGTACCCCTACCAGAACTAGGGAAAGAGGACATGTTACAGTGCTTGAAGTAAGGTATCAAGTAGTCCATGAGATAGATAGTCTAGATCAGGGAATTTAGATAACGAGTGAAGGTGACATATTAGTATTCCCTAAACTAAATCCAGTATGGACTTACCAGATCACCAAACGGGATGAAAGAAGTTAAATTCAGACTTAAACCATTATTCCTCAAGTACCAGACTCGGTGTCAGTCGAGGACCAGAACAAAAACGACTGACATGTCTCGAAGAGGTAGAAACCGACGTTTCTTATATTAGTTATACTAAAGCCACAACTGGTAGACCACTACAGGTGCTCATCTCAGAAGAGATCACAACAACCTTCACCCACAAACGATACTGGTCACGTAAGAGAACCGTTTTGAGATAATCAGAAACGGGACGAAGTAAGGCATAAGGTTCCGGTTTAAACGAACAATGAGGTCCACAAAGAACTGAAGGATGAAAACGTAAGGTCAGGGGATATTACTTTTCCTGTAGAAAAAACCCACAATGAAGATTTTCCAGAACATCCAGAAGTATCTTGACAAGTTGAAGTCGAAGAAGTCGCAATGACCAACCCCGTATCTGAACCTAATGACACTATAACTTGCCAAACGGAACCTTTGCTTGTCTCTAGTAAGACAGCAAAAACTCTAACGTAAGTTCATGACGTAAACATTAATCTCGATTTATATTTGGTATCGAAATCACAGAAAGACTCATTATATCCACCCATCTTTACGGAATTAATTGTATAGGGGAAAGTAGAAAAGGCACCAGTGAGAAATTGGTAAATTACTTCACACTACATGTATATGCCTCTTCTGTTACCGTGGGGTGAGGTCATGAGAACGGACCTTTTAGGGTACCTACCTCCTCGGACCATCCGACGTCAGGGACGATTCCCAGCCTGTGCTGACTCGTTGAAGTGAAAGTGAAAAGTGAAAGTACGTAACCTCTTCCTTTACCGTTGGGTGAGGTCACAAGAACGGACCTCTTAGGGTCCCTACCCCCTCGGACCACCCGTCGGCAGATACCCCAGCGTGTCTCAGCCTGTGATGACTCTACTGATCATGTGTGTGCGGTTTGAATTGTGTACGTATTGACTGTTGATTTAATCTCTATCAGTATCTTTTTGATCTTTCCTCTAGGATCTCCTAAATTTGATGTCAAACTCTTGAGACAATGTAAGAGTCATTTCTAATCCTTCGAAAGTCGCGAAAGATTGGACTTCAGAGTTTTGACCCCAATTCTGACGAATTCTTTATGAGCTAGACTCTCACTCCTTTCGGTAAACTGTTAATCATTTAGTAAAACAACACATACACTGTCTCAAATTAACTCCTTCGTTTTGTTTACCATTCTTCCTTTGTTGGTACTATCTATAAGGTCACGACCTTGAACGTCCCGAGTTACTAGCTGCATCACAACCACATTTACTCCTCCGTAAACCCAGAAGGGTCCACCGTGATCACCATTTCTTGAACGGAGAGTCATGTCCTCTGTATTCTCTACGTCCAAACTAGGGACCCAGTTTTTCTGGGGGACCTCTTCCCGTACCGTTGGGTGAGGTCATAAAAACGGACCTCTTAGGGGTACCCGTCTCCTCGGACCGCCCGATGTCAGGTATCCCAACGTTTCTCAACCTGTGTTGACTTACTGACTCGTATGAACACACACTTCCTCCGTCTTAACACCTTAAGTCTGTTCGAAACTGAACTTTGAATCCCACGTCCGTAAAAACAAAAAGAAAAAAAGTCCCCGTTCATTGGTTGAAAGACAGTCTTCACTTCAAGACCTTAAGTCCTTATTTTTACACAATAATCCAACTTTAATTATTAACACAATACTCTTCGTATCGTTTTGGACACACATACTTACACCGGTGACTTTTCTTCCATATTTCTTTTAGTCTCGTCTTGCGTGCCACTTTAAAAGTTCGACACCTTTTCACTCATCCCACTCTTCGTTACTTATCCACCCGTCTGTGTGTTCTAGTTTTCTCACAGGGTCGATTATTGCTGCTTTCTTACAGGTGCTCCGTCGACACGGGTCATTTTCTACGACGTCTCTTCAGGTCCTCTTTGTACACTCTTCCCTTCATAAATTAAACAGAAGAATTAAATACGAAGAGAAAATAGAAAGACGAGAACAGATGTTGATTCAACAGAAACTTAACAGTGAAAAGGAAAGTCTATAGTCCTTATCTTCGTCGGATTGTTCCAAAAATACTTTCGTTTTCACAAGTAATAAGTCACCACCGGCTCAGAAACGTTGTGTTACCTGTCTTCGAACGATCCGAGGAGGCAAGTACCTTAAGAGGTCCGTTCTTAGGACCTTACCCATGGGTAAGGGAAGAGGTCCCTAACTTGGGTCCAGAGACCATGAGGTCCGTCTAAGAAATGGTAGACTTGGTGATCTCTTCGGATACCGAATATGTGGATCATAGTTTTAACTTTGGACTAATTTTTATACATAACATTTGTAATGGTATATGATAGTCTTACTTAAATGATAAAGGGAATAAATCGTTTACAAGTGAATACAAATTATATCTTTTTAATGAAGAGACACGAGATCTCAATATCTATTCTTTCTATTGAGGGAGAGAAGTACCTCGAATACAATGTCAGTTTTATGTCTTTTAGTGTATATTTATAATTTTCTATTATTTTCCATCGTCATTTACAATACTTCTTTTAGTTCGACGTTTTCGTTACATCATTCTTTTGACATCACCTTATGTCATTTAACTACTTTCATTCAAAATAGGGAGATAAAGTAGTGTTTTATAAATTGGTGATCCCTATAAATAACGAGAACCCACTAATTCCTGTAAAAAAGATAGTTCTCCACTTTATACAAAGTGAAAGATAACGAGGACTTGAACCGGTGAATTAAATGTAATCGTTCACTATCCAGACGTCTGTATTATATTCGTCTATAAAGAATCTACTGAACGTAAAGCTAAAAAGATAATTATATAGTGGAGACGTAGTCGTATTTTTCTGAACGGACTTTTTATTTCAACGTCCTATGGATGATAAGTTAAAGTTTAACATGATATTTAGATGGTAATTTTTCCGTCGTACACATCACCACTTTCATACCTGTGTATTTAGTTACATTGTCTTAGTTCTTGGATCCTTGTCCAGGTACATTTATCAGTCGACTAGAAACTTTGTTTTCGTTTCTGTCAGGTTATGTCTCACTTACACTTACTATAAGCGTTGTTTACTACCACTTTGTTAACCTGTGAGTTTCCGTCTTGTAAATCGGATCTTTATCCGAAATACGGAAAGTGTTTATAATTGGGGTTTATCTATTATCTGATCTTATTTTTTATTTTTGATATGAGGTTATATTTTATTTTTAATTTTTTTTATTTTTGATATTTTGACCCTCCCTTTTTCACTTATTTGAGGGAGACCAAAACTCAAAAATATATGTTGTGGTTTTTGTACCAGGTAATTTTTTAATATTTAAGATGAAATAAAGTATTAATCTTTTATTATTTAAATATATGGTTACTTACTATTTACGTATACGATACACTTTTTTTTGATCAGACTTTTCCGACATATAACGTACTAAGGTTAATATAATTTAAGGTGTTTTCTGTTTTGATCTCTCCCATTTGCGTAGTTACCAAGGATCCCCAAGTCTCCCTCTCCCTGTCTCAACTTATCCACTTCGTCTCCCCTGAAGAAAATTCCTCCACTTTTATAAGATGTATTATGACATTACCCCCTTGTGTACTGTGATCGGGTCACAGTTTTGTGTCTCTTGAAAATTCATATTTCTCACTTGGAGTTACATATACAAACTTTTTAGTAAATTCTGTAACCCTTAAGGTCGTCCCATACTTCTTATATTCTTTTGTTAGATCACGTAATATTTATATACTTTTTACGGTGACTTCTCTAACCCAATTTTTCTACGACAGGAATCATTCAAAACCTTTATTTACCTCAGACATTCTGATTTCCGTTTTCTTTGACAAGTGTCTGTAATATGAGATCAACCGGTTCAAAAAAGAGAATTTCCCCGTTAAATTCTTAATACTGTGACCCTAATTTGTTACTTTAATTAACTATTTACTATCACTCTAAATCCAAAGGAGAACAACACACTCTTAAAGGTCCTTTACTCAGGTCTTACTAGGTCCATCTATACGTAATCTCAACATCTATAGTCTTACTTAAGTGCAAAATTTCATAAACGTCTATCAATTTATATCTCTACGAATATAAATATACATATATGTGGACCCAGAGATGTTTGTGTATGTAAAGAAAACAATCGACTCAACATGATATTTATTACTGTAGAGTTCTCGTTATTTATAGGGATGACCAATTTATAACAAAAAATTACGTTATTCTCACCCGAAGGATACCCCACGATCATCCCTTCTTGGACAGACGGTTACGTCCTCTGTATTCTCTACACCCAAGGTAGGGACCCAACCCTTCTAGGGGACCTCCTCCTTTACCGTTGAGTGAGGTCATAAGAACGGACTTCTTAGGGTACCTGTCTCAGACCTCCCGATGTCAGCTATCGTAACGTTTCTCAGTCTGTACTGACTTCACTGAATCGTGCGAACGTACATTCGGGATCTTCTCATGGTCTCGAGGAACCTCTCTTCCGTCTAAGACCCTTATCCTGTCCTTTATGTGTTCTCTTAGAATATCACGTTTTTAATTCTTTCATGAGTTTTTTTGTTTTATTTGAGGAGTGTTATTACAATATACAGTTTTTATATGACCTTGGTTGACTTTGGTTTTTTCGAGGATTGACGGTTTCGATTTTGTTAAACCTGTTTTTTTATTTATTAAAACGAAATATTGGTTTTCATATTTTATTTATGGCTATTGAAGGTCACTATATCTATTTACTAATTACCCCTTTCTTATTTATTTGAGAACACGTTCTCTTAAATTTTATTAAATGTATCTATAAGACAGAAGTTCCTCAATCTTATATTAAGAACTAAAGAATTCACAGTCGATATGTACCACTGAAGAAAGGGGTTTCATTGTCTTTACCCCTGTTTTTCTCAGTGAAATACTACATATTTAGACTCTTTGTGATAGAATCGTTACACTAATTTAAGTCATAATTGTCACCAATTTAGTACGACTATCGTATATGGGAACTGTAATACTTTACTTTTACTATAAAACGTAGACACCAGAAAGAGAACTTGTCTCTATTGGAGTCAAATTACTCTTCTATAGTCTACTTAAGGTAAAATACCCGTAAAACCTTTTATGGAGTGGTCATGAGGAGTTTAACCTAATCCAGTAGTTTTGTTCCCTTTTATACTCTTTGACAATGTCTGTTTTCTTCGGATTTTTCTGTATAACTGATTTCCATTACTCTATAGGACCTACCCTAGAACCCTATCTTTTTCCTATATTCCATTTTTCGATCTTTTTTACTTATTTCATACTTTAAATCGATTATTATTATATAGTTATAACCAAGTAATTAATATTTTTTCGTATCATTATATTCTACAATTATTACTCCTTTGACCAACACCTCAAGTATCCTTGAGACTTGTGGTGTACAGGGTGACGTGTCAACTCTGGGTCAGAAGGATAGAAACGGGTATTACTGACATGTTTTGATGAACATGTCTTAGTTTAAAGGGGAAAAGAGACAGACACTTACACCACTAAGGACCCTACGAGTAAGGAAGACCTTTCTTTCGACTCGACTTCTACGTGGAACCTGGTGTTCTTGACCGTAGATTTATCTGAGAATGGTAAATGACCAATACATTGTCCCCGTTAAATGATCGGAGAGATACAGAGTCTAATGTGAAGACATTAGACTCTTAGTACCGTCTTTGGAGGAGTGTACTAACAGTACTCTTAATCTAACCTTTCGCACACATTTTACAAATCTTATAATCAACTATGAATCATATATTTTACTTACATTCATTTTATCATTTATTTTTACATATATGAAAGATCAAAAAGAAAATTTACTACATAGTATTTCTCTCAGTTTTATCGGTAGATCTTTCGGACACAGGACGGTCCCTATTATCTAAGGTTATCCTTATCGTTTGTACAGAAATTTCGATACCTCTGTGGTCGAGGGTCCTAAAGGTAATAAATTTAACAAGCCCCGGAGTCACTTGGACCAAATTTGATCGATTCCCTGATACCCCCAATCTTGTCATGTCCTCCTTATTCAGTTTCACTAATGACCTTAACAACTATTGTAGGGTGCAACGCTTTCAAAGTTAGGATAAGGAGTTTCTCAGTAGACAAACGTAATTAAGAACGTAAGCAGTATTTTTATCTACGATTCTTTTGTACTAAAGTCTTACAATTTGGTTGTCTTCTGAGTACTCTAAGTTCCCCGAAATAATAAAAAGATGAACAAAATTTACTTCATTCGATTGATTTTTTACTTTTTAGGATAATACTTGAAAATACGACAAATATCTAATGTTATAGTATGTTGGGGGTAAGAAAATATATATTTTGAAGTTTGTGTTTCAGAATTGTGTTTATTTTCGTATTATCCATGTCTCTTTTGTGTTTATTATTCTATGCTATACCCGAAACACTATTTCTACGTTCCCCCACCCCCCGTCCGTGAACTTTTAACGTGACTATTTTTCTAGTATTACAAGTTCCATAAACGACATCGACTCAAAATTTAAATCAAGGTTGGAAGGAACTCTGGATCACAAATCATTTTTATGTCGGACAAAATGTTAAGAGTAATAGTTCCTATCTTTTGTATGGTCTTTGTATCTTCCTTGTTTCGATTCGTTATTCGGGATGTTTTCCAGAATCTTTGGTTCCAGTATTAATTTAAGTTCTTTTAGTTAATAAGGTCCTTCGTTCTATAATTATTATATTAGGTCTAAGTACCTAGAAGAATGTTCCTATTTCGACGTTAAAATTACCGAAAACAGGGTTCCGTGTGTTTCATCCTACTTGTCAATTTTCTAGAAAAAGAGGTCACATACGTGACGTAAAGTAAGCGAGAGTGAGAGTGTCTCTTGTCCGACTTTATGTTCGTGTTCAGACAGGATATGAAAGAGTCTACTTTCGGATCTGATAAAGACAGTAGTGACATAAGAATTGTCTACTACCGTATACTGTGTATTATCTAGAAAAACATATTTAAGTTGTAGACTTTACTAAAAAATTTGAAGTTAACTCATTAAACCCCGATCTGACTCCCATACACCTCCATCCGTGTATAAAGAATCATGACGGATTTAAGAGTCTGTCAGATAGGTAACTGTTCTGAACCACCCCTTCTTGTTTCGTTAGTTTCGATTCATAGTCGTATAGGTGTCGGTGAACTTGTCAAATACCGTGAAAGAGGACGAACCTCTGTTAATCCTTGACATAGTAACATCTTCTAGTTCACCTAGACTGAGAAGTTTGTATCCACTTTTGTCTAGTCCCCTTAGAACCAAGTAATATTGATCACCGGAGAGGTTCAACATTAGTTCATTATTACCCTAAAAGAGTTCTAAACCTCTGAAGATTATTTTGTAGATAGTCCTTGAAACCATAACCGTCGTTCTAATTTTCTTAATTTCTCCGTCTCCTCACTCCTGTCCTAGACGTTTTTCAAACATTAACCGTTTTCACTTGGTTTCAGTCTTTTAAGATCTTCTTTGGAAGTATGTGTTTTCCAACAATAAGACTAATAATAATTTTCGTACATTGAACAGTCAATGGAACCCCGGTTTTTGTCACATGTTTACACGAAACTGTGTTACTAATCTTGACATTCGTAACAGAAGTCTAAACCAACGTCAGTGGGATCTCCATGTATTCTAACACCTTTCTTTTATAATATGGAAGAGAAAGAAAGATAGACAAGGAAGAGGAGAAGGAGGAAGAGAAAGAAGAAAGGAGGGACAAAGAAAGACATAAATACAAACATATATATATATATGTGGGTGAGTATGTATTATACACACGTACTCTCATGTACATACACTTATTAGACAAATAAAAAAGATATACACCTTAACAAATATTCCGTTATTATATATAAAATATATCTTTATTATTGTTATTTCAGGAGTGAATAACTCACCATAATAATCATATGTGTGTTGTAACAACATTCGAATTGTACATAATTTGTTAAGTTAGGAGTGTTACTACGATACTTCATCCATGGTTATATTGGGTAGAGAATCCCACTCCCATTCTCACCGTGGATAACTATATTAGCGAATTGGTTTCAGTGTTTCAATTCTTCACCGTCACGACATCAAGTTTACATTCGTCAGACAGAGGACTCAAACACCAAGACTGGTGATATCCTCATACACATATATTACACATTAATTATTTTACACTTGTATAAATCCCCACACACGAGTTCAAATCTCCCTTACTGAAAAATTTTTATATCTTGTGGTAAGTCTGATAGAATTATATGAATTTTAATCAATACATTACTTCGATTACTCGATTGTTTACCCCCATGAATTGTTACCGACCTTTTTTGTAAGATCCTAACTTCACGATAATATGTACTAAGTCGAGGAAATATTCATAAATAATTCGTTACGTAAGAAAAACCGTCGTGACACATACGACACCGATTAAGAACTATATATGTCGTGTGTATATGTCTACTAGAGACGAACGATGAAATGGTAGAAAAACTGCTCTATCTTTCAGTTGATAGGGATTTGTGAGTGTCTGTGTGTGATCATAATTTTAGTTCTAATTGAGACTGGGAGTCCTAAAAAACAACGTCGTAGACCACGATAGTTGCTATTATAGAAGACTAATTGTAACTCTTTTAACCGGAACTTAGTGATTGTATACACATTCCTCGGTTAAACCAAAGATTTAATACGTCTTTATCGAATCGTATTGTAGACCAATTACACGATGATTTTTACTTAAGGTAAAATTATCTATTTTGAATATATTCAAAAGAGTAAACCCTCTTTCAAGTTTAACTTAAATAAGTTTATATTCTTCATACATATTATGTGTAAAAACATTCACCTCAATAAAGATAATTTTATCCACACATAAATACACTGAAAAACTATGTATTTTATACTTTTTATTTTAAAAAGAATACTATAGAAAACATAGTTAATGGAAAAAAGAAAATTCTCTTATATCAAAAAAGGACAACTAAACGACTAACTTATTAGCTAACTAACCACATATAACACCCCATTACCTCCTTAAGCAAGGAGAGAAAAAGTCCCTACCTAAAACCTATTCTGTCCGAGTGTGTATGTCACCATCGGATACTAAAGAATTTATCCAGTCAGAGTAGAAGGTGTTTTAAAAGACACAATACATGGAATCTTAACTAATTAAACATTATGGAATATCTACTGATGAAAGTCTGAAACTCTGTGGAGAATACGGGGAGAAAAAGAAAATTTAGTCACCACCCTCATATACGTAACTGAATTCTACTTATAATATACATATGTTTCTACTCACGTAAAAAAAGACATCTATTAAACGTCGAAGGTTCTTTAAAAGTTTACATAACTCATAATTCCCTTTCTTTTCTTATTTACATTAACAAAATCCAGTCAAAACTTAAAGAGTTTTTCAGCAAACTCACCATTAATTAAAAGAGTCTCAGTTTTAACAATGTTCCAGATTTGGTGAATAACTTACTAAAGTCAATTGAGTACACATTTCATCAAGGAAGTCTAATCCAAACAAAAATCACAGGAAAGACTACTGTTCTCGGACACACAAACGTAAGTAAAGTTTCCTTGTTTATAAAGGTCGAGTACACTCCTCTTTTTTATTAGAGTCTAACCTTAAGTGGTTATGTCACCCGATAAAGTCGAAAGGTGTCAGTAATAACCGATAGATAATTGTAAAATTCGTGACTATATATAAATCTCTAACAGGTACCCTACTATCATACCTAAAGATAAATAATAACTACAAAACTTATTAGACGTAAACTGAAAATCGATGAAAATTTCTTTAATAAGTCGTCTTTCTAGACCATTTGCGACAGGGTATATTAAGGAAGATCTTTAGACAAGGGAGAAATTTACATATATACATTGTACACATAGTCTAGTCTAGTCTAGTCAGCGAGTCAGCACAGACTGAGAAACGCTGGGGTACTTAGCGTCGTGCGGTCCGGAGGGACAGGTAGTGGTTGAGGGCTAACGTATAAATGTCACACAACACCTCTCAACCTCTTCCTTTGCCGTTGGGTGAGGTCATAAGTACGGACCTTTTATGGTACCTGGCTCCTCGGACCACCCGATGTTAGGTACCCCAACGTTTCTCAGTCTGTACTGACTCACTGAAGACACACAGACACACCTCTCATATTTTACTACCAGTATTTCACATCTTATCCATGAAATATTTTGAATCATTAAATATGGAAACGGAGGTTTTGTTAAAAGTACAGAAAAAGAGTAGGTCTTCATATAAAACCCTTTCGAATTCCTTAAGTAAATCGGAAAAACACTTAAGGATTTCATACTTTTATAACAAAGGATACTAATAGTGTATTAAGTTTCTTCGATACTTACACTTAGTTCTTTACACCTTCCATTAAACCCTCTCTTACCTATATACATACCGACTCAGTGAGACAACACGTGGACTTTGAGAGTGTTGTAACAATTAGTCGGTATCAGGTCTTATTTTATTTTTCAATTTTTTTTCTTTGTACCGTCCATAACTTACGTTGAAGGAGTACTAAACCGTACTTCATGTACCCTCTTTCGACTTCTTTAATTTGAGAGTCTTCTTTCCGTCAAGTAATTGGAATAAAAAAACGTACTTCATCTTAAAATCTTGTGAAAGTACGGAAAGTAAATAACTTTTACTAGAGAATTATTTATTTTACATAGAACTCCCGATTTTCCAAACTTGAGACATCCCGTCCGGACGTTCGACTTTTGAGAGTCCGTCCTAGACTTCGACGTCAGAATTCCGTCTTAAAGAAAAGATCCTTTTATTAGACAAAACGAGTATCTCTGAAAATTGACTATCCTACTCAATGTGAGTATGTCAATTCCTATTAGGTGAACTTCAGTTTAATAGTACATACAAGTGTAAATGTTTTATAGAAGTATTGTGGATCTAATCACAAACCAACTTATTCACCCACTATATCGGATCGGTCCCACCGTGTATTCTATAGTGTTAACCTAATTCATTAAATTAATTTAACCAAATTTAACCTAATTCATTAAATTAGGTTAACACTTCGACTTCGACTTCGACTTTGAGGTTATTAAACCGGTGAACTACGTTTCTTGACTGAGTGACCATTTATCGAATTATAATTTCCTTTTATCTCATTTCATATATCTGTCCTTCTTTATTAAGTATCTAGTATAAGTATGATGTAAAGTAAACGTAGTCTTTTAACAACAAGTCAGTGAGTCAGTACTGACTCACCCGACGTTGAGGTACCTAACTCTGAGGTACCTGATCTCGTGTGGTCCGAAAGGACAGGAAGTGATAGAGGGCCTCGAAGGAGTTTGAGTTCAGATAACTCAACCACTACAGTAGGTTAGTAGAATAGTAGACAGTGTGGGAAGAGGAGGATGGGAGTTGGAAAGGGTCGTAGTCCCAGAAAAGGTTACTCACCCGAGGAGTATAGTTCAATGGTTTCATAACCTCGAAGTCGAAGCCGTAGTCAGGAAGTTTACTTATAAGTCCCAACTAAAGGAATCGGCTGTTTCTAGGTAGATCAGTTTCGATACCAAAAAGGTCGTCAGCACATACCTACGTTCTCAACCTGGTGTTTCCGTTGACTCACGACTTCTTGACTACGAAAACTTGTCACCATAACCTCTTCTGAGAACTCTCAGGGAACCTGACGTTCCTCTAGTTTGGTCAGTTAGGATTTCCTTTATTCAGGACTTATAAGTAACCTTCCTGACTACTACTTCGACTTCGACTTTGAGGTTATGAAACCGGTGAACTACGCTTCTCGACTGAGTGACCATTTCTGGGACTGAGACCTTTTCTAACTTCCGTCCTCCTCTTCCCCTAATGTCTCCTACTCTACCAACCTACCGTAGTGGTTGAACTACCTGTACTCAAACTCGTTCGAGGTCCTCAACCACTACCTGTCTCTTCGGACCGTACGAAGTCAGGTACCCCAATGTTTCTCAGTCTGTACTGACTCACTGACTTGACTTGACTAATGGAAATCCTAACTTAACAAACTAGAGGAACGACAGATTACCTGGAGTTCTCAGAAGAGGTCGTGGTGTCAAGGTTTTAATGATCTTCCGTTTAGTAGGAATTTCAGGTCTGTAAACGTGCAAAGAAAAGTACAGAGTACACCCTGAAAAGTTGTTATGAAGACTACAGGAACAGATATAAAATTAAATATCATTTTACTTTTGGAGTTAGGAAGTGGTGTCTAAACTCAGTCAACCTAGGGAAGTAGTACTTGTAATAAATATTTTGTGTTGTTTGCTCATGACTGTAGTATTTTCTGCCGATAGTTTTTGAAAGACGTGTTACACAATCCTTATTTCAAGACAAAGTAGATGGCACTTTAAACAACTTAAGTACTGTGACTATTGTAAAGGTCACCCTACAGTCTTTTTGATAGATCCCTGAAAGGACCACCAGGTCACCAATTTTTAGACATAAGGTCACGTCCGTTGTGTCCAACCTAGGCACCAACCCCTTTGTCCTAGGGTATACGTCACCCCATTGATTCGGGCACGTGACTATGATGACTTGGGTGTACGAGACCTTGGGTACGTGGTGTTGGTCTCTCTTCGGGCGTAAGATGTTACTTCTTGGACACACGACGTTGATTCTGGACTACACCGGTTTTTGATTATTTATTTATTCGTTTGTTTGTTTATTTATTTTTATTTTATTAGATTTTAATCCTTCATCTTATAGATAAATTACTTAGAAGTTACGTCACGTCTCGAATTAATAAATAACTGATCAGACAAAATGTCGAGATATTACCGTTTTCAATTATATTTTTAAAAACAAATTACTCTATAACACTACCAATTAAACTAAATAGTTGAACCCATTCGGTGTTACGGGTCTATAAACCAATTTGTAATAAGACCTACAAAGACAATTCCTTGTAAAGTAGAAATACCGAATCTTCCTGATTACCGGGGATCGTCTGACCACTTTATCTCAAACAGTGACACTACAATTGTAGATGGAATATGAGGAGACCGACATTCTGATAAAATGGGACACCCAAGTTAGAGAAAGACTAACGACGTCAAAATCTCAACATTATCTTATAGATACCAATAAGTAATTTTTGAAAAAAGAGAGAACTTCTTCATGGAAACTACTTCCAAAAAATGTTCCTGACCCTTTAGATACCTAACAAGATCCGGACTGTAAAAAAAAAAAAAAAAACGAAGTAAAAATGTATCATAACTGTGATGAAACTCTTCAAGAAGAGACGGTTGCAACAAAAGATTCTTGGGACCCCCTTTAAAATACGGACAGACTTGTAAAAGAATGAAAATAGATTTTATACAATTCTTGCCAACTCAGTTGTCATTAGTTTATATTTTGGACTAAAAAATTTTTGACATGTTTTCTAAACTCGTTTACTAAGTAGTTTTTCTATACACTTACCGTTTCTCGTGTATTTTTACAAGTTGTAGTAAACAGTTGTGCCTTTACACTCAATTTTTAGTATTAATTTATAGTAGTGTGTAGATAATCTTACTTTTTTAATCTTTCTGACTGATATGATTAACGAACTCTCCTATACTTCCTTTGTCTTCCGAACGTGTGTGTGACGACCACTCTTACATTTTACCACGTTGATGAAACCCTTTATCAGTAAAGTAAAAATCCATAAATGAATTCTCTTTTACTCTAAATACAGACGTTTTCTAGATATGTATTTACAAGTATCTTTTAAACAAAACCAATTTTTGACTTTTATTGTGTTCACGGGTAGTTGTCAAATTATCTGTTCGTTTAACACAATATGAGTACGTTACGTTGTCACGAATCGATAAGAAAAACTATGTTGGATTAGTGGGAATACCGTCTTTCACTTCTTCTTGATTTCTCAGAGAACTACTTTCACTTTCTCCTCTCACTTTTTCAACCTAATTTCGAGTTGTAAGTCTTTTGATTCTATTACCGTAGGACAGGGTAGTGAAGTACCGTTTATCTACCCCTTTATCACCTTTGTCACCGACTGAAATAAAAAGACCCGGGAGTTTAATGACGTATACCACTAACGTCGGTACTTTAATTTTCTGCGAATGAGGAACCTTCCTTTCAATACTGGTTGGATCTGTCGTATAATTTTTCGTCTCTGTAATGAAACGGATGTTTCCAGGTAGATCAGTTCCGATGTCAAAAGGGTCACCAGTACATACCTACACTCTCAACCTGACATTTTTCTTTCGACTCACAGTTTCTTAACTACGAAAACTTGATACCAATAACCTCTTCTGAGAACTCTCAGGAAACCTGACGTTCCTCTAGGTTGGTCAGGTAAGATTTCTTCTAGTCAGGACCCACAAGTAACCTTCCTGACTACAACTTCGACTTTGGGGTTATGAAACCGGTGGACTACGCTCCTCGACTGAGTAAACTTTTCTGGGACTACTACCCTTTCTAACTCCCGTCCTCCTCTTCCCCTACTGTCTCCTACTCTACCAACCTACCGTCGTAGCTGAGCTAACCTGTCACCTGAGACCCTCAGCCACTACTTGTCCCTCCGGACCTCACGACGTCAAGTGCCCCAACGTTTCTCAGTCTGTGCTGACTCGTTGACTTGACTTGACTTTGGAAATTGTAATACAAAGGAAGATCTGTGTAAAATAAAGGACCTTTTTTCGAAAAGATTTGTTCAACCATTCCATTCAATACCCAAGAAGTGGGTCTGTCGGGTACACTTTAGGGTAACGTTTATATATGGTAATTAAAGATTAAACACATGATTATTCATATCCGTTTATATCAAAGAAGTAATACACGCAAGAGGAGGAAGTAAGTTATAAAGTTCTAAAAATGATTGTTGGATAATTTAACTTGAGTGACAATTAAATGTATACTGAAATCTTCTTTTTGAAGATGGAACCAAAGAGACAATAAAAGAGGATAGGTAGAAAGAAAAGAAAGAGGTACAGAAATAAGTCACAGTAAGAAATAAATCGACCTCTTTTTCATTGTTTATATTATGTTTTATTCTACTTTAGAGTATGAAGTACTCTTAGTATGGTCAATTATTTGTCTACAGAGTGTAAAAACGTAAGTATCCAATTTTTTTTTCATACAGAATGTGTGTCGTCGTGTGGTTTTACATAAAACTACAATATAAAATTCAGGGTCCTTGAAGTGGAAATGAGAACCTTAAATAACAACCTTCTCTATAAAACTGGGTCCGTCACCGGTAAAGAATCGATAAGGTAGACGAAATTTCATCAATAACAGAAGCGGTGATTGAAAATCCTGATCCGTCCATCCGTTCAGTCTTATATAATATGATTTTGAAGTTATGGTTCGTACAACACGTAGTTAGTTAATATTTCTCGACTTAAAATATAACGTAAAAATCTGGTTGATTCCAACCAAGTGTATATGGTTGAAACCATATACACTTCTAGTGTCGGTATAACTGTAAAACGATATACGGAACGAGACGCATTATCGGTAAATATTATTTCGGTGAATCTAGAAGAAAACAGTTAACTGACACGGTTCGAGAAAGGATAGAGTCCTGGAGACGTACCGGTCCCGAAGGGACCACCGAGTCTACTACTTCGTAGAAGGACGTTACGTCCTCTGGGTTTAAGATAGGGACCCGGTCCTTCTAGGAGACCTCTTCCTTTGTCGTTGGGCGAGGTCATACCTGCTCCTCGGACCGACCGATGTCAGGTACCCCAGTGATTCTCAACCTGTATTGACTCACTGATTGTCATGTACCGGTACAAAAAAGACGGATTTTCTGAGATACTGATCCTTTCACATACACGAGTCATGGAGTCAACACAGACTGAGAAATGTCGGGAAACCTGACATGGGGTGGTCCGAGGAGACAGGTACCTTAAAAGGTCCGTTCTTATGACCTCACCCAACGGTAAAGGACGAGGTCCCTGTTAATCCATATAAATGACCGATTAGTTAAGTAAGAAATCAAAAGTCCGACATTAAGGTAAAAGAGTTTCTATGAGTGGAGACTAGTGGGGTTATATTAAAACCATATATTAATGTAAAGAAAATTGTATAATATAAAAAGAAGTTTCACACGATTGATCCACATAATAATATTATACGTTAGTATCGTTTAATCGGTTGTCGTCCGTGCTTCGTTATCTTAACTACAAGTGAAGACGAACTTATCCCAGGACCCTACGGGGACACTCTCTCAAAGACCTATTACGTTTCAAGCTTCTAAGTTTCCTTACAAAGTCCCACTGGATCCATTACTGATAAATGGTTCACAATGTCTTCGTAAAGTTATAAAATACGTAAGAGTTACCATAAGACCGTGTATGACAATATTAAGTTCAAAGGAGTAGTGTCAAAGGTAAACAGAGTGAGAGACACAATAACAAATAACGGGTAGAGAGAGGGATCTATTATGTGAGGTAGTATTATTTTCGTCGGAGACAAATTATTGGTAAATTTGATATTATCGATCTCTACTGATTACTTATTAGTTGACAGAGACTACGAGTACGAAGTATGAGATGATGTATGATATAATTCTTTTTTTCCAAGACATAAGAGAAAGTTTCGTGGTACTTAACAAAAGGTTAAACACATAAATATTCATCCTTCTGAGTTGGATCAGTTCGTGAACCTCTCGAACTTAAGTGAGGAACTTGTCTGGTCTTTTACGAAGAGAACTTCGGTAATATCAAGTAGTGTATTAACTGAAGTACCCTTTACCGATGTGAAAGAAGACGGTCTTTGTTCTTATTACCAAATAATACTTGTTAGGGTGATTCCTCGATCCTCATTTTACGTATTGTTTTAAAATATCCACAGTCTTAATGATTCAGTTACCACTTATAAAGGATATCCATGAAAATAGATCAACTTATACCAACTTACACTACCAGAAGAAATGACTTTGTTTAGGAGGACGGTAAACTGTGTGAAAAACTCACATAGTTCTGTTTCTCATTGTCTACTTGACCTACAAATAGGGGGGTTAAGAACATTTTACAAATTGTTTTTTTAACAGAGTTTCAGTAGTCTATTAATTTGGTAGTTTATAATCCAAAAGTTTAAGGGGTAATAAGACTTTCATAACAACACATTAACTAAAAATTATTAAACTCCTTAAAATTATGTAAGAAGACGGAACAACGAATTACACTTAATAAATAAAAGGTGACCCAAATGTTTACTTCGGTTTTATATATGCTAGTTCCTTAGTTCTATTTTACGTTTTAAGATATTTAATAGACCTCGGAGTCTTTAAACCCCATGGACCGTCTCTTCCTAGTCTTTTGAATAGTTGGACACGATACAGTCCTTCGTAAATTATCCTCCGAAGGACACACGACAAAACCTAGACAGTCCTTAAGAGACAAGGAATAATTAAGTACTTATAAGTCCTTAATTCTCCTCTTCGTTCGGAGAGGGCCCCCCGACTCCTTAGGTCCGTAAAGGAGGTAATCAAAAAGATATGTCACTATTCATGGGATAAGGAAAAATACTTGGTATACCATTTTCACTAATAAATGTTGGGAAAGAGAAAGTATACCTACTGGAGTACAAAGGAACTATTGAACATTCAAAACTAAAATAGAGACGACTTTTATCGATAGAACAGTCTGTCATATTTATGGATGGGTTACAACTTATTTTGTGGAAACGAGGTAGTCTCGAAACCAGGGACACAGAACGAAAGAGAAAGAGAGAGAGAGAGAGAGAGAGACAGAGAGGGAGAGAGAGAAAAAGTCCGACTAGGAGGACCTCGCGTCTCCGAGAGACTCAAGTGAAAGGACGGGCCCGAAGATTCTGGGAGAGCTCTTCCACGAGACATGGAAGTGGGGTAGCTCTCCCGCAGACTCCGGAGACACTTGTCTCGTTCGGGGTACAGTCCGTGAAATAACCGAAAGACACATTTGGTTCCTTATAGTCGGTAAAAGAGAGAGGAAATGAAAGAATAACCATCTGAGGTCTGGTGGTCCAAGACCAGGTAATTTCCCGGAGTTGTCACGACCATAAACGAAAGAATTTATTATTTAGTAGATGACACTTGAGTCATACAAAAAGTTCTTTGTATATGTATCACGATTAATATCTTTAGGTGTAAAGTCCGTTAAATTTCATAACAGTGGAAATTTGGTTGTGATTTATATTCTAAGGTTAAAAAAGAAAGAAGTACTTCAAGTTCTTCTGATTCTTTCCATATATCGGTCACTGAACTTTTTTTGTTTTAGAGGAAAAGGGGTATGTTAGATTTATAGGAAGAAGATGAACTAAAAAAATTTTATTGTAGATAGAAAGATTATTTGGTATATTTACGTAGAAAACTTTAAAATAAAGAAACCAATGATTAGTGATGGATAGAGGAACTATATATAGTTCATCTATATAGTTCCAATATATAGAGTGAACTTATTTTGGAAATAGTTCTTCTCTAGTACAGAGAAAGTAAGTGTCTACATGGAATTTGTAGATCTTGTCACGGACCTGGTAATTTCCTAGAGATATGTATAAATTAGCTTACTTATATACTAGTAATGTGGTATGTTGTATAGTACGGTATCTTCCATTGAAAATCCAAAATTTTATAACACGATTTTAACTATAGTTTTGTCCACGATGACTCAATCATGAGTTATTCATATTATAATAATAATTTTATGTATTGTAAAAAACATTAAACTCGTGATGGTTAAATAAACTTTGTCAATAGAACAAAGAGTCTTGATTTTCAGAAAAGTTAAGAACCTCAGTGATAAATAACAACTTATTCTTTGATATAAATATATATATATATATGTATGTATGTATATATATATGTATATATATATCAAATGATATGACGTCCTTAACGTCCTTACAGTTTTACTACACATACAAAACGAACGTAAAAGTTTGTATTAGTTGAATTTGTAACTACACATACAAAACGAACGTAAAAGTTTATATTAGTTGAATTTATGACTAACTCCAATTTTTTCAAAACACCACAGTTATCGTTGGTTCTTAATAAATCTACTCCCATACTGGATCATACTCAAAGAAGTCGTACATTGAACCCCTCTCCCTCCATCCCTTAGACCGAATTCTGACGACGTAAGACTAAATATATAAAATTTTCGGTAATTAAATTAATTTATAAAATTACTTATTCACTACGATGTATAAATAAATTATACAGTGTAAAGGACTCACGTGTTCCTTTATGGTTTTACTTCTGTAATAATAAGATCTTTGTCTAAAGATCCTTCTCCTGTTCCTGGACTCAAGACTAAGACCGAGAAAAAGTTCGTACATCTGAACTTTCACTATAATCGAGAACCACGAAAGTTAGTAGGTAGTGAATATTTACCCTTATTACTACTTTAAGATGTATGACCTATCCATTATGACCATAAAGTCTTAATTCAATCTAGGACATTCATATTATATGAGTTATTTGTATTTTGTAAAATGGTTATATTCCTGAAACATTTAACTACTAAAGTTTGTCACCACGACCCCTTCTGAGATTTCTCAGGGAACCTCTCTAGTTTGGTCAGTTAGGATTTCCTTTAGCTGGGACTTATAAGTAACCTTCCTGACTACGATTTCGGCTTCTAGGTTAAGAAACCGGTGGACTACACTTCTCGACGGAGTAACCTTTTCTGACTACGACCCTTTCTACCTCCTGTTCTTCTCTTCCCCTGCGGTCTCCTATTCTACCAACCTACCGTAGTGACTGAGTTACCTGTACTCAAACCCCTTTGAGTCTCTACCACCTCCTGTCCCTTCGGACCAGACGACATCAGGTACGACAACGTTCTCAGTCTGTGCTGGATCGCCTAATTGTTGTTGTTTTAATTTGTCGATTTTGTGCAACTTTCACTTTCACTTCAGCGAGTCAGCACAGGCTGACAAACGCTGGGGTACCTACCCTTGGATGGTCCGAGGAGCCAGGTACCCTAAAAGGTCCGTTCTTATGACCTCACCCGACGGTAAAGGAAGAGGTCCCCTAGAAGGGTTGGGTCCCTGACTTGGGCCAGAGGACGTAACGTCTGTCTGCGAAATGGTAGACTCCGTGAACCCTTCGGGATTTTGCACAATCATGTATTTATTTTTATATTTAACACTGTGCGATACGATATCTTAAGTCATTGGTGTTGTTACTGGATGACGACGACGACGACGACGATTCAGTGAAGTCAACACAGGCTGAGACACGCTGGGGTATCTGCCGTCGGCCAGTCCGAGGGGACAGGGACCCTAAGAGGTCCGTTCTTGTGACCTCACCCAACGGTAACGGAAGAGGTTACGTACTTTCATTTTTCACTTTCACTTCAGTGAGTCAGCACAGGCTGAGAAACGCTGGGGTACCTGACGTCGGGTGGTCCGAGGAGACGGGGACCCTAAAAGGTCAGTTCTCGTGACCTCACCCAACGGTAACGGAAGAGGCTTAATGGATGATTTTGTGTGGTTTTTTACCTACTTAGTGTTTTTGTATTACGTTCTACTTTGTTCAATTTGGGTTTTCTTAAACATGACTTACTTAAGTAAGTACACTTATGAGATCTTGTCCGTTTTGATTGATACCACTATTTTAGTCTCTTTATAGATATGACAAACACAGTCACAAATATGTCTGCATATGTAAATAGTCTATAGTTTTTCGACACGAGAATTTTTAAGCACGTAAAAATAGACATTTAACAAAGAAGTTTTTCTACTCTATATCATCTTTTTTGTCCAAATACCAGTACTAATGAAATTTAACGTACGAAGTATTACTTGAATTATCATTTGTAGAAACGTAATATGGTAGACTTATATTATAAAGAGACTTGAACCTGTTCCGGAAAGTCGACTTATCGGATTTCTATACAAAGACGTCTATCTTGAATTTGGTGTATATTAAGTGTTCTTTTAATAGACCAAATAGGGTAAGAGACGTTTCGGACTAGTGTTGGGTACATAAGGATGTTCTTATTTTCGACTGTGGGTTCCTTTACAAGATGACTGGGAACTTTATGAGAAGAACTCAAGTCTCGACACTAAAACCGAAGTCATTTTTAACGGGATATATTAATATTGAGGTAAAGAATCGACATAACGAAGGGGTACCTGAAGACTTTTCTGACGAACTAAAGGTGACCTGACGAAGTAGACAGTAACAAGAAAAGAATGTCAATCTCTCCAATGTAAGAACTTTGATCTCGACAGTTTATCCAAGTTTTACAAATGGATCCGTCAGAATGTCGACGAGTACAGTTAAAATAGAGGACGTCAAAGGTATCGAGCATCCGACGAGGACACAGTACTAGACCTTAAGTGTGGACTTTTCATTGTTTATTTGAAGAAGTTAAACTTCAACAAAATGACCCGTACTCTTTTAAATTTAAGGAAAAAGACAAATTAGACCCTTTAAATTATCTAATCTGTTGCGTTCCTCTGAGATCTTTAAAATGATAAGGAGAAGGAGACAACAACAAGTCAGTGAGTCAGTACAGGCTGAGAAACACTGGGGTGCCCGACGTCGTGTGGTCCGAAGGGACAGGAAGTGATAGAGGGACTCAAACGAGTTTGAGTACAGGTAACTCAAACACTGTGGTAGGTTAGTACAGTAGGAGACAACAGGGGAAGCGGAGGACGGAAATCATAAAGGGTCGTATTCCCAGAAAAGGTTACTCAACCGAGAAGCGTACTACATCGAAGAAGGAAATTAGTAGAAAATAGGTACTTAAGTCGGTAGGTGAAGAAGTGAGTAAAAAAAGTAAGTCGTTGAGTCGATGAACGGTTAAGTACCTAGTTAGGAAGGAAAAGGTAAGAAATGTATGGACGTTGAGTAATAGACGTGTAGGTATGATGACGTATAGATACGTGAATGGGAGATGGATAGTAGGTAAAAGATAGGTAGGTGAGTAGGTGAATTGAGTCGTAGATGTGTCAGTAGGTTGTAATAATTTTGACTAACATTGAATCCGTAACTCACGTTAATCTTTAACTTCCTTATTCTTTTTTAATATATGTGAATAAAATCCGTTCTCGTCTCTACTTTTAAAGGAAGTCAATTATTTTAAAAATTTCAACTTTTACTGAAAGTTTATTAAAAAAGTCACAAGTAGAGAAGTAGATACAAATGAATTTAGTACTTAAAAGTCTCGTTACATCGGTGTGTCCTTTTTTGATGGACACTTTAAACTCCTTTTATGTAACTATGGGTCCGAGGTGAAGTTGGGAAGACAACGTCGTATAGGTCGTTAAATTGGACGTATAGTTTATAAAACTATTGAGATATTCCTAAAACCGTGTATCGGGTCGTGACTCCGGGTGTCCGAAGTCTCTTTAGGATGTTACATCAAAAGTAAGTTATGAGACAAAAGTACCATAGGGAGTTCTCTTGTGTCTGTATATATAAAATTGGTCTGAATACTATATTATATTTAGAGTGTAACTCGTTTCTATTCGTTGTTTGATTATATTTAGTTGTATAAGTTTCACACATATTAATATCAAGAATTTTTGTGGTGTACAATTACTTTCCTCTTTGTCATACAAAACATTGTTTGAATGTAAAGAAATTTTTTCCTTTTCTAATTCAAAGAAATAGGAATTAAGACAAAGATAAAAATATTCTTTGAGGTAGTAAAAGGTCCTTCTTTATTATGACTTCTAAATTAATAAAGTCCTAAGAGTGAAGTCTAGTCTAGTCTAGTCAGCGAGTCAGTACGGGCTGAGAAACGCTTGGGTACTTAGTGTCGTGCGGTCCGGAGGGACAGGTAGTGGTTGAGGGCCTCAAGTGACTCTGAGTGCAGGTAGCTCAGTCACTACGGTAGGTCGGTAGAGTAGGAGACAGTAGGGGAAGAGGAGGACGGGGGTTAGGGAGGGTCGTAGTCTCAGGAGAGGTTACTCAGTTGAGAAACGTACTCCACCGGTTTCATGACCTCAAAGTCGAAATCGTAGTAAGGAAGGTTTCTTTAGGGTCCCGACTAGAGGAAGTCTTACCTGACCAACCTAGAGGAACGTCAGGTTCCCTGAGAGTTCTCAGAAGAGGTTGTGGTGTCAAGTTTTCGTAGTTAAGAAGCCGCGAGTCGGAAGAAGTGTCAGGTTGAGAGTGTAGGTATGTACTGGTGTCCTTTTTGGTATCGGAACTGATCTGCTTGGAAACAACTGTTTCATTACAGAGACGAAAACTTATACGATAGATCCAACCAGTATTGAAAGGAAGGTTCCTCATTCACAGAAAATTAAAGTACCGACGTCAGTGGTAGACATCACTAAAACCTCGGGACTTTTTATTTCAGACTCTCTTACTCTAGAAAAACACTTACTCTTTAACACTTAAATTTTAGGTAACTGGGAAAAAATAGAGAAGTCGTCTTAATTAACTTGCAGTAGACGACGAACCACTGAAGAAAATAAGGAAGGAAACCTTAAGAGAGGACACATTATTTGTAAAAGGAGGTGTATTAGAGACACTATTCGTCTCGACTAAATATCGGTTTTCGAAAGAAGGTTTTTGTAAAGACCTTGGGTAGAGAGACAGGACGAAAGTCCTAAAATACTTTTAATCAGACATTAAATGAAACATCTAACAGACCTTAGACAGAACGTTTGGGTAAAAGATATACGTTTATGTCTAAATCTTATGTTTCTATTTTTTATCTCTTTATTTCATAATATATTGTGAAAGTACCTGATTTCGTAAGACGACTATTCAGACGTTTCTATCCATTCCCCAACCAAACACCTCTAGAAACATATGGACCATTTCTCTGACTTGTATCGGGATATTCCAAACCTCTCTATTCTCACTAAACTCTGTCCCCCTTTACCCGAGTAAACGTAAAACCTGTCTGTTGGTAAATTCGACGTCATGTCTGGTGTGCCTCTTCTGACTTAGTCTCCATGAATACACCATCCGAGGATGTTACTAAACCTCCTCCACTATTTCAGATCTTTTATTATCACCAACACCTTTACATCTTCTGATAAATCTTACTCTACAAATAAAATGAAAGATAGTAATAAAAACAATGACACCATTTCAGACCCTTTCTTATCACCGACACCTTTCCATCTTCTCATAAATCTTATTTTATGAGTGAAATGAAAGATAGTAGTATTTATATACACATTAATAATAACTCCATATAGAATGGAGAGGATGAAAACTAAAAGTCTTAATCTGTTCATTCTAGTAGATAAAGTGACAAAAAACAAAAGGATAGTAATCTTGTAGTCCCTCTTTTTTACACGTTCCCTACGTAAAACTGTAGACTTATATAACGAATTAGAGATTTTGATCGTTTATGATTAGAGAAGACTCTTTGTACGAAGAACGGTCATCGTAGACCGTCAAGTAAGACCTTATACAAAAGGTCCATCGTCTTCTGAAGCCTAAAGTGACGTCTCTAAAGTTCCCTTGCTGAGATGGGAACGATGAAAGTTATAGTAACCGGGTCTCAGTCTTGAAACGTATCTCCGTTAAATACCTGTGTATACAGAGAAAATTCAAAAAGATAGATACGAATTAAAGTTAATTTGAGGTTTTCGATAGTGATGATTACTCCTCATTTTCGATTCAAAAAATTTCGGGCTATACGTTGCAAGGGGTCATAGAAATTCGAAGATGGTCCAGTGCTGACCATAGAAGACGATAAACAATATGGGTTTAAGAGGTGTAAGAGAGTACAGACATATACAAAGAAGTACGGTAACGGAGACGAGGTTGAAGGGGAGGGTCAAGGATGTAAACCGACTGAAGAAGAAAAACATTTAAGTGAAGTTTCAAATTAAAGAGAAACTTTATAAAGAATATGTGGGGTTGATAAAGTTGAGGAAGTATGATAGGAGTATTCGACACGTGCAAAGGTTGAGATGTCAGAAAGACAAATAAAACTCTTAGAATGTTTAAAATTACAGATGTTCCAGTTGTTTAGTCGTATAGTTCAAACGAATTCTCTCTGAGTTGTCCTTTGGCCTAATAATGTCGTTTTTGAGAAGTACATATGTTAGTTTTAATCTCGTGAAGGTAGACAATAAGGGTTTTTTAATATTCGTCAACTATTTTTTATATTAGAAATTCTAAAAAAAAAGGTTTGTCGATAACCGTTACTGACTCAATTACTTGACATAAATCAAGAACAAGAGTTATAGGTAAAAAAAGAGATTATTTATCCGTACATTTTAGAAATGAACCTATTTTATAAGGTCACTATTAGAGTAAAGTCTTTTTGATATTAACGAAAAACTATATATGATCTCTTATACTCGACTTAGAAGAGAACATACCCAAATGTCTCTAAAACGAAGATATTACAAATTTATTTGTTTTGTTTACAAAATGGGGTCCACTTTACTTATTGAACGAGGGTGACCGGATGTTTCCGTCAATAAATTGGTGTCCTTTTTCTTTTACAGGACCTTATATTAAGGTGTATTGTTTCTAAATTGTCATGTTCAAAGACTCAATTCTTCGAAGTTGTGAAAGAAAGAAAGAAAAAAAAAAGAAACAAAATAACACAAGGGGTAGGACTTGGGAGGAGGGAGGAGGGAGGGGTGTGGTAGGGAGACCCAGCAGGGTCACGTGGTCGGGGTTCGTAGGTCGTAGCACGTAACTTGGAACTGACCGTGGAGCAAAGTATGTACTGCAAAGTGTACAAAGTTACGGTAAGAGGTTTTAGAAGGGTGGGAGAGGGAGAGGGTGTCTCAGGTATTCTGACAAGATATGTAGTCACAGAGAAAACGACAGAGCATATGTCCCAATAGAGTCACTCAAGTTTCATTTTACAAGTCCGTGCTCTAATATATCGGTAAAGTCTTTTCCGAAATAAAATTCTATAAAGGAAATTTCTTGTAAACAGATCTGTACAGAAGGAACGGAGCACACTTTAATTAAAAATTATCGAATTTTTCTCGAGAGACTTACCAAGGTTTACGTTTGAAACTTTAACAACTTATTGAATTATTTCTACGTAAAGTAAGGACCAAATGGTTTTTTTTTTTTTTTTTTCGAAGTTGTGTAAAGACCTTTCTCCTTTTTATCGAAATTTGAGTTTGTAAAACTTTTAAAGTTTTTGAAACTGTAAAACTTTTCATCTATCGTCAGGTAAACATTACCTCTTTCTTATACTTAAAGTTTGTATAACGACTTATCTACCAGAATGAATACTCATCATTCATTTTCACAATCAGTAAGTCAGTACATACTGAGAAACACTGTGGTACCTAACATTGGGTGTTCTGACGAAACATGTGTCTTAAGACGTCCGTTCTTGTGATATCACCCATCGGTAAGAGAATAGGTCCCCTAGAAAGGTTGGGTCCCTAACTTGATTCCAGAAGACGTAACATCCAGAGTTTCTCAGTCGGTACTGACCCACTGACTTGTTGTTGAGGACTTAATGTCTAAGAATTGGTAGACTCGGTGGTCCTTTCGGGATACTCATCATTTTATTACAAATTTACGTATATGGGTATTTGAGAGTAACTTAGACAGTTTATTGTGACTTGTTGTATATAATTAGTTTAGGAAATGTCTATTTCACTATGTGTTCGTCAAAATCTCTGGAACGATAGAATAAAGCGTTTATTAGTTTTCTTCATTTATTTTAGGTGTAGTAGACCTAAGTTTGTTGTATCCAACATAAAGAAGGTTTAACGTTCTTAACTGTTTGATAAGTCTTCTTTTACGATGTATATATATTACTTAAGATTAATCCAATCAACTCTTCTAATAAATTTTAATATGTCGTCAAAAAGAGATTCAAAAAATAGACAGAGAAAATCTTATATCGTGTCAAGACTAGAAATTACCGTAAAAAATTTTGACACCATATAACCAACGGACCGACGTACGTACTTCGAGACTATGTTTCTACAGATTGTCAAATATTTTTCTTAAAAAAAATGTATAGGTTTTATATAGGTACTGATGTGGATAAAAGTTGAAGTCTTTTATAAGTATGAAAATTAACAATTATACATCACCTTTTACATCCTACACATGCTTAACACTTCACCCAATCCTCTGTCAAGTTATGCCCTCTTTTTCCTTTTCCGTAGTCACTGACACCAAAGTCAGACCGGAACGGAAAATTGACACCGGATTCACGTCCTCGGGTCCTATGATTGTACTGGTATTGTTGAAGGAAATCATGATTTAACAAGAACAAGTCAGTTTGTACAGACTGAGAAACACTAGGGCACCTGACGTCGTACGGTCCGAAGGGACAAGAAGTGTTTGAGGAGGACCTCAAACGAGTTCTAAAAAAGGTTACTCAACCAAGAAGCGTAGTCCACCGGTTTCATAACTTTGAATCGGAGTCAGGAAGGTTGCTTATAAGTCACAACTAAAGGAAATCATTTGACAAGAGAGGGAAGAAGGGTAAACGGAAATGGAGTGGTAATCGTTACTTCACTAAAGAGTAAAGACGACTTTTGTGTTTATGAGGACCTTTACCTTTTATTCACGTACCACCGAGTCTTCCGTTTCTTACGGACGTTACGTCCTCTGGGACCAAACTAGGAACCCAGTCCTTCTAGGGGACCTCTTTCTTTACCGTTGGGTGAGGTCATAAGAACGGACCTCTTAAAGTACCTGTCCCCTCGGACTACCCGATGTCAGGTACCCCAACGTTTCTCAGTCTGTACTGACTTATTGATTGTGAAAGTACGTAGAGACTGAGTACCTGTTCTCAAACTCGTTTGAAGTCCTCTATCACTTCCTGTCCCTTCGGACCACACAACATCAAGTACCCAACGTTTCTCAACCTGTACTGAATCACTGATTCTTTGTTGTTGTTGAGAAAGGATTCCCTAAACTTTTTGATTTGATCCTCTTATCGCTATCTCTCCGATCTTTTGTTTTGTTGTGTGTTACTTCGTTATCTTTCTTTCTCGTGATCCCCCTCGTCTTCTTACTCGTCTTTTTCTTCCACTACTGATGTCTCTTTTCTACACCAATGAAGTAAATATCTACACTCAGACACAAGAGTCACCCGTAGATCTTGTAGTTAAAAACGGTCCTTTCTCTGTTTCTAAAAAATTGTCTTTCCCGATCCATTCCTCTCTTATCAGACTAATACCATGTGGCAGGAGACTGGTGACTGTAAACTTTATTATCACTTCCATTTAGGAAAATTATAAGACACAACCGTTTGATTTTTTTATTTAAAATAAAAGAGACTTAATAATTGAACCCAAGTAACTTAATCTAATATAGAAACATTATAATGGAGGATGTGATAACAAACTATAAATCTTCTATAACATTTGGTATGAATCGACTTAACTACTTAATTTAAGTCGTGATTTAACGAAATTGTACTCTCTTCTTGGGGTAAGAGTCCCTTATGATTTGAAATTTAGGTGTGAAATTTATTTATTGATACTTCTGATTCATTAGTTATTGTTTGTGTAACGACATGTTAAGAAATAATCCGTCGTGATTATATATTACAACCAAAGTTTATCCTTTTCCTCGTACAGTTCCGACATATAACAGTGGGACAAATAAATTGAATATACGTCTCATGTAGTATTCTTTACGACCCAACCTTCTTCGTGTTCGACCTTAGGTCTAAATACCGTCTTTCACTTCTCCTTGAGTTTTCGGAGAACTACTTTCACTTTCACCTCTCACTTTTTCAACCGAATTTAGAGTTGTAAGTCTTTTGTTTCTAGTACCGTACACCAGGGTAGTGAAGTACCGTTTATCTACTCCTTTGTCACCTTTGTCACTGTCTGAAATGTAAAAACCCGAGGTTTTAGTGACGTCTACCACTGCCGTCGGTACTTTAATTTTCTGCGAATGAGGAACCTTCGCTTCAATACTGGTTGGATCTATCGTATAATTTTTCGTCTCTGTAATGAAACGGTTGTTTCCAGGTAGATCAGTTCCGATACCAAAAAGGTCACCAGTACATACCTACACTCTCAACCTGACACTTCTTTCGACTCGCGGTTTCTTAACTACGAAAACTTGACACCACAACCTCTTCTGAGAACCCTCGGGGAACCTGACGTTCCTCTAGGTTGGTCAGGTAAGATTTCCTCTAGTCGGGACCCACAAGAAACCTTCCTGACTACGACTTCGACTTCGAGGTTATGAAACCGGTGGAGTGCCCTTCTCGACTGAAAACCTTTTCTGAGACTACGACCCTCCCTAACCCCCGTCCTCCTCTTCCCCTGCGGTCTCCTACTCTACCGACCTACCGTAGTGACTGAGCTACCTGCACTCAAACTCACTTGAGACCCTCAACCACTACCTATCCCTCCGGACCTCACGACGTTAAGTACCCCAGTGTTTCTCAGCCTGTACTGACTCACTGACTTGACTTGACTTATATATTATGTGGATCCGTAATCATTTTTTTTTACGTCTATATTCTGTGTGGATCTAAAATACTTCTTCATTTGTACATTAGTAAGAATTGCAAAAGAGGAACCTTCTTTTACATACTGTTTTGATCTGTCACAAAATAAAAAAAATTATAATTAATTAAATAAAATGAAATGTTTTAACATAACCAAAACGGTATATGACTGAACTTAGATGGTACTCACATGTACATAAGGGATAGGACTTGGGGGGAGGGTGGAGGCAGGGGTAGGGTGGGGAGACCCAGTAGGGTCACGTGGTCGGGGTTCATGGGACATAGTACGTAGTTTGGACGTGACCACAAAGTAAAGTGTATACTATCAAATGTATAACGTCACGATAAGATGGTATAGTAGGGTGGGAACGGGAGAGGGTGTCTCAGGTTTTCTGACAAGTCATGTAGACACAGAGAAAACGACAGAGCGTATGTCCCAATAGTAATGGAAGAAAGATTTAAGGTATATATACGCAATCATATGACATAACCACGAAAAGAAAGACCGAATGAAGTGAGAAATATTATCCGAGGTCAAAATAGGTGAAGTAATCTGTCACAAAATTTTTCGTTTCTGTAGTGAAACAGTTGTTTCCAGGAATATCAGTTTCGATACCAAAATGGTCATAAGTACATACCTACACTCTCAACCTACTATTTTTTCTGATTCACGACTTCTTAACTACGAAAGTTTGACACTACGACCTCTTCTGAGAACTCTCAAGGAACCTGACGTTCTTCTAGTTTAGTCAGTTAGGATTTCCTTTAGTTAGGACTTATAAACAACCTTCCTGGCTACGACTTCGACTTCGAGGTTATGAAGCCGGTGGACTACGTTTCTCGGTTGAGTAATCTTTTCTGGGACTGCGACTCTTTCTAACTCCCGTCCTCCTCTTCTCCTATTCTCTCGTACTCTATCAATCTACCGTAGTGGTTGAGTTACCTACACTCACACTCACGACCCTCTATCACTTCTTGTCCCTCCGGACCGTACGGCGTCAGGTACCCCAGTATTTCTCAGTCTGTAATGAATCGCTAATGTGTTGTTGTCGTTTTACAAGTCCCTTCCGATCTTAAAAAAAAAAGATTCGTGGTACAATCCACTCTACGAGTGTGACCTTTCTGCCCTTCTTCATAGTTCTCAAAGTAAAAAGACTTATACTATTATTATTGTTTAATTATCTTATATTGAAGTATAATATTTGAATTGAGGTATAATATAACAAAATATGGAGTGTGGACTTCCACACACCATTTTTTGAATCGTCGTCGTCGTCGTCAATATAATATATATATTATTTATATTATATTATATATAATTATGTTGTGATTATATACTAATGATGATGATGATGATGATGATGATTCAGTGAAGTCAGCACAGACTGAGACACCCTGGGGTATCTTCCGTCGGTTAGTCCGAGGGGGCAGGGACCCTAAGAGTTCCGTTCTTGTGACCTCACCCAACGGTAAAGGAAGAGGTTACGTACTTCCACTTCTCACTTTCACTTCAGCAAGTCAGCACAGGCTGAGGATCGCTGGGGTACCTGACGTCGGATGGTCCGAGGACGCAGGTGCCCTAAAAGGTCCGTTCTCATGACCTCACCCCACGGTAACGGAAGAGGATATAATATACTAATATTATTATGTTAATATGATATATAATATATGAATGTCATATTATAATATTAATATATTAATTATAAGTATTGGTATATATCATATATAAAATAATATTAAATAAAATTTAATATAAATAATATATAAAATTATATTAAAGTTTAATATAAATAATACATAAAAACTTAAATAATATAAATATTATTTATATAGTATGTATTGTTTATAAATATAATTTTATTAAATAATATTAAATTATATAAGTAATGTTATATTACATAATATCAAGTTATAATATAAATAATATTACATTAAATTAATTTTAATATAATAATATATTATAAATATTATATACTAATTATTAATATATTAATATTATTATTTTATTAATATATTTTATATGATATATTATATTACGTTATATTCTTATTTTATATCATATATTTGTTGTATTATTACATATATAAATTATATGATATATCATATACATATAATATATCATATGTATAATATATCATATATATATATTTTATACCTGTCTCTTGTATGTATATATACGATCTCCTTCGTGTCCGACCTTAGTTCTAACGACCCTCTTTATAGTTTTTGGAGTTTATACGTCTACTGTGGTGAGAATACCGTTTTTCACTTCTCCTTGATTTTTCAGAGGACTACTTTCACTTTCTCCTCTCACTTTTTCAACCGAAATTCGAGTTGTAAGTCTTTTGTTTCTAGTACCGTAGACCAGGGTAGTGAAGTACCGTTTATCTACCCCTTTGTCACCTTTGTCACCGACTGAAATAAAAAGACCCGAGATTTTAGTGACGTCTACCACTGACGTCGGTACTTTAATTTTCTGCGAATGAAGAACCTTCCTTTCAATACTGGTTGGATCTGTCGTAAAATTTTTCGTCTCGGTAATGAAACGGTTGTTTCCAGGAAGATCAGTTCCGGTACCAAAAAGGTCACCAGTAATACCTACACTCTGGACCTGACATTTCTTTCGACTCACGGCTTCTTAACTACGAAAACTTGACACCAAAACCTCTTCTGAGAACTCTCAGGGAACCTGACGTTTCTCTAGGTTGGTCAAGTAGGATTTCTTTTAGTCAGGACTTATAAGTAACCTTCCTGACTACAACTTCGACCTTGAGGTTATGAAACCGGTGGACTACACTTCTTGACTAAGTAAACTTTTCTGGGACTACGACCCTTTCTAACTTCCGTCCTCCTCTTCCCCTGTTGTCTCCTACTCTACCAACCTACCGTAGTGACTGAGCTACCTACACTCAGAGTCACTTGAGGTCCTCAACCACTACCTGTCCCTCCGGACCGTACGACGCTAAGTACCCCAGCGTTTCTCAGCCTGTGTTGACTCATGACTAGACTAGACTATTAATATAATTATTTATATTCACGTTTGTTTAAATATTTAGGTGTAATTTATATATGTATATATAAATTTATACTTATATTTATATATGTATATTTTTATATATGCATATATAAATATAATATATTTATATTTATAGATATGAATAAATTTAAATATATAAGTAAATTACATATAAATAAATAAATATATAAAATAAACTTATATCAATATTATTTAATATATAAAATATAATACATAAATATAAATGTCTTTATATAAAATAATATAATCTATCTTTATTATTGAATAATATATATTATAATATGATGTATATAATATAATTAAGTGTATAACAATATAATTAAAGAAAAAAAACAATATAATTAAAGAATATGATACAATTCTAACATAACAATAATAAATAAATTTTATTAATTCTTATAGTTATGTTATTTATTCTTTAATAATATATCAATAATATATTAATATAATTTATTTGATTTTATATAATTTTTATTTTATTATAAGTTATATAACTAATATACAACAACACTTAATAATAATATTAATATTTATATTAAATCTTTATAATTATAATAAGTAATATGGTATTATTATATAATATATCATATATATGACATATGATATAATATATAATACGTCATCATATATATGTTATAATATAATTTGTAAATAAAAATATATAATGTAATATATGATATTATATATATTATAAATTTGTGTAGCATATAATATTTAGATATACAATACACATTATATATAATATATAATGTAATATAATAATTGTAATTATATAATTGTATATTTATAATGATAATTATTGTTATATACCTATAATTATAATTACATAACTAACTATATAATTATATAACTATATATAATATATTACAAAGTATAACATAAACATTATAGTATGTATTCTAAATTATATAATTGTATATAATTCATTATTTAAATTATATAACATTCATATATAAACTTTATGTCTAATATTATTATATTAGAGTAATTATAATAGTATATTAGTATAATAGTAATATATATTGTTAATATATAGAATATATATTAATATATTACATTTGTTAGTATATCTCTTTATGTATAATATATTTATTATACGTATAAATACATATACATATATGATATTAAATACATTATAATATATATAGATAGTAACATAAATTGATATACAATAGTGAATAATATTATACAAATTGATATATAATAATGAATATTGTGTTAATAATCAATATTAGTAAAATTATTAGTATAGGAATATTATTAATATACTATTGTTAATATGCTTCCTTTAATGTTCTTTCTATATTGATATTCTTTCTATATTAATATTCAATATTCATAATATATTAATATAGTTACATTAGTAATATTAATATATTTATCATATCTTAATAACTCTACTAATATATTTGTAATTTACTAATATATATATTAATGATGTTACTAATATAATAATATGAATAAACAATATTAAGAATCAATAATATTATTATAATATATATTGACATATATTACATTCTATAATATCTAAAAATTTTATATATAAAATACATTATACATATCAATATATATAATAACATATAATATTTAATAAGATATTACAGTATATAATGTTCCTATATATGATGTTAATATATGATACGTGTTTTACATATATATACATATGTTATATATACATATATAATATATATATATATCATGTATTATATAATCTATTATGTTATATTAGATGTTTATATATCATATTTTACGTATATTTGTATTAATATTATATAGTCTAGTCTAGTCTAGTCAGCGAGTCAGTACAGACTGAGAAACGCTGGGGTACTTAGTGTCGTGCGGTCCGGAGGGACAGGTAATGGTTGAGGGTCTCAAGTGACTCTGAGTGCAGGTAGCTCAGTCACTACGGTAGGTCGGTAGAGTAGGAGACAGCAGGGGAAGAGGAGAACGGGGGTTAGGGAGGGTCGTAGTCTCAGAAAAGGTTACTCAGTTGAGAAGGGTACTCCACCGGTTTCATGACCTCAAAGTCGAAATCGTAGTAAGGAAGGTTTCTTTAGGGTCCCGACTAGAGGAAGTCTTACCTGGTCAACGATAATAAAAGAGGGTAAGACTTCCGACAGAAAAGTGGAACGACTATCAAAGGAAACTACACGTCTTCGAAAATTCCAATTAATCCAGGGTAAACAAATAAAAACGAAAATAAAGGTTATAAGACCCTCCACCCAGTATCTCCTAGGACGACAATACATACAGTCTCTCACAAAACGGATACAAGAGGAGATCCTCAAAATATCAAAGACCAGAATGCAAATCTAGAAATTAGGTAAAACTCAAATAAAAACACATACCACAATCTTTCACAAGATCAAAGTAAGAAAATGTTCACCAACTGGTCAAAAGGGTCGTGGTGAACAATTTCTCTAACAGAAATTAGGTAACATATAAGAACGGAGGAAACAGTTTCTATTCCACAGGTATACACGCACCTAAATAGAGACCCGAAAGATAAAACAAGGTAACTAGATATAAAGACAGAAACACGGTCATGGTATGACAGAACTATTGACACCGAAACATCATCTCGGACTTCAGTCCATCCAACTAAGGAGGTCAAGGTAAGAAAAAAGAGTTCTAGCGAAACTCGTTGACTGTTTGTTGATTAGAGTTTTTATATGTTCGTTGAGGATGTCGAGTTGAGGTCTTTTTATTTACTGGGTTAGTTTTTTACCCGGTTTCTTGATTTATCTGTAAAGAGGTTTCTTCTGTATGTCTACCGATTCTTTGTGTACTTTTCTACGAGTTGTAGTGAGCAATAGTCTCTTTACGTTTAGTTCTGGTGATACTCCATGGTAAAGTGTGGTCAGTCTTACCGACGCTAGGTTTTCAGATGTTTATTATTTACAACCTCTCCCACACCTCCTTTCCCTTGGGAGAATGTGACAACCACCCTTACGTTTGATCAGGTCGGTGATACCTCTTGTCACACCTCTAAGGAATTTTTTGACCTTTATCTTGACGGAATACTAGGTCGTTAGGGTGAAGACCCGTATGTGTGACTCCTTTGGTCTTCCCTTTCTCTGTACACATGGGGTTACAAGTAACGTCGTGACAAATATTATCGGTCCTGTACCTTCGTTGGATCTACAGGTAGTCGTCTACTTACCTATTCTTTCGTCACCATGTATATGTGTTACCTCATAATGAGTCGGTAATTTTTCTTATGTAAACTTAGTCAAGATTACTCCACCTACTTTGACCTCTGATAATATGTCTCGCTTCATTCGGTCTTCCTTTTTGTGGTTATGTCATATGATTACGTATATATACCTTAAATCTTTCTACTATTGTTATTGGGACACATGCTCTGTCGTTTTCACTGCGACTACATACCTTGTCAGAATACCTGAGACACCCTCTCCCTCTCCCACCCTTCTAAACCCTCTTACCGTAACTTTGTACATTTTATAGTACATACTTTGCTCTACGGTCAGGTCCAAGTTACGTGCTATGACCTACGAACCCCGACCACGTGACCCTGCTAGACCTCCCTACCATACCCCTCCCTCCTCCCTCCTCCCAAGTCCTCCCCCTCGTGTACATATGGACACTACCTAAGTAAAACTACAAACCGTTTTGATTATGTTAATACATTTCAAATTTTTATTTTTTTTTTTTTCTTACCTGGTCAACCTAGAGGAACGTCAGGTTCCCTGAGAGTTCTCAGAAGAGGTTGTGGTGTCAAGTTTTCGTAGTTAAGAAGCCGCGAGTCGGAAGAAGTGTCAGGTTGAGAGTGTAGGTATGTACTGGTGTCCTTTTTGGTGTCGGAACTGATCCACCTGGAAACAACCGTTTCATTACAGAGACGAAAACTTATACGATAGATCCAACCAGTATTGAAAGGAAGGTTCCTCATTCGCAGAAAATTAAAGTACCGACGTCAGTGGTAGACGTCACTAAAACCTCGGGTTTTTTTATTTCAGACTGTGACAAAGGTGACAAAGGGGTAGATAAAGGGCACTTCACCACCCTGACCTACGGTACTAGAAGCAAAAGACTTACAACTCGAAATCCGGTTGAAAAAGTGAGAGGTGAAAGTGAAAGTAGTTCTCCGAAAACTCAAGGAGAAGTGAAAGACGGTATTCCCACCACAGTAGACGTATAGACTCCAATAACTGTAAAGAGGGCCGTTAGAACTAAGGTCGAACACAAAGAAGGTCAGGTCGTAAAGAGTACTACATGAGACGTATATTCAATTTATGTGTCCCACTGTTATATGTCGGAACTACTTGAGGAAAAGGATAAACCTTGGTCAGCCAACAAGGTACCGGTCAAGATTGACAACGAAGGACTGGACGTATGTCTAAAGAGTTCTCCGTCTAGTCCACCAGACCATAAGGGTAGAGAAAGTCTTAACAGGTGTCAAATAACACTAGGTGTGTCAGTTTCCGAAACCGCTTCAGTTATTTCGTCTTTATCTACAAAAAGACCTTGAGAGAACGAAAAAGGTACTAGGTCGTCTACAACCGTTAAACTAGAGACCAAGGAGACGGAAAAGATTTTGGTCGAACTTGTAGTCCTTCAAGTGCCAAGTGTATAACGACTTCGGACCGAACCTCTGAAAACTCGTAATGAAATGATCGCACACTCTACTCACGTTAACACGCCATCAAACTCGTAAGAAACCGTGACGGAAAGGAACCCTAACCTTACTTTTGACTGGAGAAGGTCAGGACACCGGTGACGACTCAAAAGGATTAAACGACCGTATAACTCACGTCGTGAAGGTGTCGTAGTAGAAAGTCCTAAACCTTATCGAGGTGACCTTAAGGTAGTGGAGGTGATCGAAACAAGCATCACTACGAGAGGTTCCGGGTGAACTGAAGTGTAAGGTCCTACAGACCGAGATCCGGTCACTAGTGTGGTAGTACTAATAGACCCAGCACTTCCAGAAAAAACATGTCAAGAAGACACAAAAGAACGGTAGAGAAGAATTATAGAAGACGAAGATAATCCAGGTATGGTAAAGACAGGAAATAGCTCGAGTAGAAACGTAATTTACAAGGAAACCATCGAGACTAAAAGAACTTCTCTAGGGATCAGAAAGGGTAAGACAACAAAAGGAGATAAAGAAACGTAACTAACGACTTCTTCCGAAAGAATAGAGAAGAACGATAAGAAACCTTGAGACGTAAGTCTGGAAATACAGAAAGGAAAAGAGGAAACGAAAAGCGAAGAGAAGAAAAGTGTCGATAAACATTCCGGAGGGGTCTGTCGGTAAAACGAAAAAACGTAAAGAAAAGGTACCCCTACCAGAACTAGGGACATAGGACATTTTACAGTACTTGGAGTAAGGTATCAAGTAGTCCGTGAGATAGATAGTCTAGATCCGGGAATTTAGATAACGAGTGAAGGTGACATATTAGTATTCCCTAAACTAAATCCAGTATGGACTTACCAGATCACCAAAAGGGGTGAAAGAAGTTAAATTCAGACTTAAACCGTTATTCAAGACTCGGTGTCAGTCGAGGACCAGAACAAAAACGACTGACATATCTCGAAGAGGTAGAAACCGACGTTTCTTATATTAGTTAGACTAAAACAATAACTGGTAGACCACTACAGGTACATACCTCAGAAGAGAACACAACAACCTTCTCCCACAAACAATACTGGTTACGTAAAAGAACCGTTTTGAGATAATCAGAAACGGGACGAAGTAAGGCATAATGTTCCGGTTTAAACGGACAATGAGGTCCACAAAGAACTGAAGGATGAAAACGTAAGGTCAGGGGATATTTCTTTTCCTGTAGAAAAAACCCACAATCAAGATTTTCCAGAACATCCAGAAGTATCTTGGTAAGTTGAAGTCGAAGAAGTCGCAATGACCAACCCCGTATCTGAACCTAATGACACTATAACTTACCAAACGGAACCTTTGCTTGTCTTTAGTAAGACAGCAAAAACTCTAACGTAGGTTCATGACGTAAAGCCTGAGAAAACAACTGGTACTACCGGTGAGGTAAAGAAGACTCCCTAAGGACGGGCGTCATCATCTATATTACAGTAGACTCAATTTAAGTGGGTAAGGTCAGCTAAAGTCAAGCTACTAAGGATCTTACAGCTGTAAGTGAGAACGGTAGAGAACAAACTGGTGAAGGTTAAACGGAACTATGTACCTGGACTGTAAGGTCCAAGGATACGTTATAACGAGAAATGTCGTAGTCTGGAACGAAGATAGTGGTCAGTGTAGGTGTCGACCCATAATAAAAACGAAACCGAGGTAGGGAAGTAAGAAAGACCTCAATAAAGAGGTGACTAGAGGTCATCGTATAACCCGTGGATGACAGGACCCCTCAAGGAGAAAGTCATAGGATAGTAAAACGGAAAAGTATGACAAGTACCCCAAGAGTTCCGTTCTTATGATTGCACCAAACGGTAAGGGAAGAGGTCACCTGGTGTAAGACAGTTTAGAGAGGTGGTACTGGGCGGACAGAACCCAACGGGGTGCCCGTACCGAATCAAAGTGCTCAATCTGTTCCGACACCAGGATCACACTAATCTAATCAAAAGACACTCACACCAAAGTCACACAAACGGGAGACTACGGGAGAACGTTGTGGATGGGAGAATGAACCCAAAGAGAATGGAACCCGTACCCCATATAGAAGTTTCGACGAGGTCGTTTCGCGTCGGTAATGAGGAATGGAACCTGCTCCCCATACAGGAGTGCCGGTGGGAAGGACTGGAAGTTGCACCCTATCGAGGAGATCCGGGAGGACGCGGGTACGTCGGTGTCGAGGAACCTACACCCCAACCAGGAGGGTCGGTGGCGGGGACCGGACCCAGCACCCCAACGAGGAAGGACGGCGACGGGAACCGGAACCCGAATCCCCGCACCCCATCGGGGAGGGTGGGCAGTGGGGACCGGAGCCCGAATCCCCGCACCCCATCGAGGAGGGCGGGCGACGGGGACCGGAGTCCGTACGCCGTACCCTATAGAGGAGGGCCGGCGGCGGTGACTGCAGCCTGCGCCCCATTGCGGAGAGGAGAGCCGGGGACAGGAGCCTGCGACCCATAGAGGAGAGCCGACGTGGGGGACTGGAGCCTGCGCCCCATCGAAAAGAGCCGGCAAGGACGCGGCAGCGTCAGACGATGAGAGTCGGTGACGGGGACTGGAACCTTCACCCTATTGAGAAGAATCGGCGGCGGGAAGCCCGTACCCCAGGAGGACCGAAGACAGGGACTGGAGCCTGTACCCCACCGAGGAGAGCCGGTACCAAACCGCGCGGGCAGCGTCGGCGGACGCGAAACCGCGCTTACAATATATAGAAACTTGTATTAATTTGATTATTATATATAATTAGAATATATATATATATATCAATAATGGGACATGATTTAAAAATACACTCTTTCAGTTTATTATCTATTTGTATACCTCATATTAAGATAAAAACTTTTTATGAAACGTTTCATATATACGTATACAAGGCGATATACTTTAAAGTATTTTACTCCTTTTCATATATGATTAAACAATTTACAGTCTCATATAGTAACACACTTATATACCTTTTATTATATTAAGATAGAAATTAATATTAAGTACAAATCCATAAATTTCTAACTCGTTCATATATAAACACCGGATCTTCCGTTTTACGTTAAAATGTTTTCGAAACGAACTAATCGAATACACTAAGACCTATAAAAGTGTCTAAATAACAATAAATACAATGAAATACCCGAAGGCACTACCGAGTTACGATTTCTTAGACGTACGTTACGTTCCGTCCTCTGTACCTAGTTAGACAAGTTAGTCAATCCTTGTATAGGACCTCTTACTTTACCGTTGGGTGAGGTCATAAGAACGGACCTCTACGGGTACCTGTCTCCTTGAACCACCCGATGTCAGGTACCCCAACGTTTCTCAACCTGTACTAACTCACACACGTACGTGTGTGTGTTGTGTGTGTGTGTTTTTGTGTGTGTTTGTGTGTGTCTGTGATCAAATATAATAAATGTCTAAATACAGTAAAATTATCTAAAATTGTAGTTATAGTTCATTAGATACATAAAGTCATATCTAAAGTTTGAATTCAAATTTTCTCCGTGTACTTTTCTACGAGTTGTATTGATTAATAAGTCAAGTCAAGTCTAGCCAAGTCAGGGAGTCAACACAGGCTGAGACGTTGGGGTACTTAGCGTCGTGCGGTCCGGAGGGACAGGTAGTGGTTGAGGGCCTCAAGTGAGTTTGAGTGCAGGTAGCTCAGTCACTACGGTAGGTCGGTAGAGTAGGAGACAGCAGGGCAAGAGGAGGACGGGGGTTAGGGAGGGTCGTAGTCCCACAAAAGGTTACTCAGTTGAGAAGTGTACTCTATCGGTTTCATAACCTCAAAGTCGAAATCGTGGTAAGGAAGGTTTCTTGTGGGTCCCGACTAGAGGAAATCTTACCTGACCAACCTAGAGGAACGTCAGGTTCCCTGAGAGTTCTCAGAAGAGGTTGTGGTGTCAATTTTTTGTAGTTAAGAAGCCGCGAGTCGGAAGAAGTGTCAGGTTAAGAGTGTAGGTATGTACTGGTGTCCTTTTTGGTATCGGAACTGATCTGCCTGGAAACAACCGTTTCATTACAGAGACGAAAACTTATACGATATATCCAACCAGTATTGAAAGGAAGGTTCCTCATTTACAGAAAATTAAAGTACTTTACGTTTAGTTTGATGTCACTCCATAGTGGAGTATGATCAGTCTTACCGGTTGTATTTTTTAGATTGTCATTTACGACCTCAGTCACACCTCTTTTACCTTGGGACGGGGGGGGGGGGGGAGGTGGGGTGTGTGTGTGTGACAACCACCCTTACATTTGACCATCTCGGTGATATTTTTTTTGACACATCTTAAAGGAACTTTTTGATTTTTATCTCGACGTGATAAGTAGTTAGGGTAAAGACCCCTATATAAGTTTCTTTTCGCATTAAACTTTTCTTTGTGCGTGGGTTGTAAGTAACGTCGTTTTCAATGTTATCAGTCCTGTACCTTCGTTGGATTTCCAAGGACTTCTCTCCTTACCTGTTTCATCCCCATGTATATATGTTGTCTTATAATGAGTCGGTATTTTATTGTTGTTTTATTATGATAAACGTTACTATACCTACCTGGATTTCTACAGTATACTTTCTTCATTCTGTTTCTGTCTTTGTTTATGGTATGCTTTAACGAAAATACACCTTAGAATTGTTTTTACCACGTTTACTTGAATCAATGTTTTGTCTTTATCTCAGTATCTAAATCTCCTTTTTAAATACCAATAATTCCCCCCTTTCCCCCCTTCCCTATTTAAACCTCTAACCCTAACTGTCTATGTGTGGTGATATGTATTTTATCTATTGATTATTCCTTACTGTTATATTGTCTCTTAAGATGAGTTATAAGACATTACTGGATGGACATACCCTTTTCTTGGATTTTGCCTCACCTCTATGTGTGTGTACATGTGGGTGTGTGTATATATACATTAGTTAAGTGAAACGATATATCCTCTTTGATTGTTTTGTAACGTTTAGTTGATATAAGGTTATTTTTATTAAAATTTTTCTGTGTTAAGTAAATTAGTCACATTTTGTTACGACGACCATTGTGTATTTTTTTTTTTTTCTTGTTTTATACCTTTTCAACTCTGACCTTACCTATGACAACACTAAAAACGATAGATGTAAACCCTGGACGAGGGAGTAGATTCGGGAGTAGATCCCAAAGGGATAACCGAGTCACCATATCTTAGGTGGACGTTACGTCCTCTGAACGACCTCTACGTCCAAGTTAGGGACCAGTCCTTCTATAGGACCTCTTCCTTTACCGTTGGGTGAGGTCATAAGAACGGACCCTTTAGGGTACCTGTCTCTTCGAACCCGATGTCAGGTACCCCAGTGTTTCTCACTGTACTGACTTCACTGACTCGTACGTGTAGGGAGTAGATTTGACTTTAAACTTAGACATCTCCTAAAAGGGGACCCAAAGGTCACTGTCTTTACCACAGGATGAGTATCTGACACAAGTTGGTCATGAACAGTGACTTCTACTAAGGTCGGGATTCTTCACAGGGTTTTAAGTCCCAGAACCTCGTTTTCACGAAGAAAATAATGGAACGGATTTTTTATTGATTTGTAGTATTTATAAAACTTTTAGAGGAGTTTAGAGATGATCGAACCAGAAGGATCTTAAAGAACTTTTATATGTTCTCTTTTGAGGATATTAATGATACGTGAACATACTCCTACCAGTAAGGAGACTATAGAACTTGTGAGATCTTTTGGGTGTCACTTAAAATTTTTAGATAAAGTTACACGACAGGGTCCTATAACATAGTAAATCCCCGTTTAATTTACGGGGAAGATACCGCCAAGTCTAAAGAGAAAGAAAGTGATCTAAACAACGAAATCAACGATTCAACAGAGGTTGAGAAAACACTGGGGTACCTCATATCGGGTGGTCCGAGGAGACAGGTACCTTAAAGGGTCCGTCGTTATGACCTTACCCAACGGTAAAGGAAGAGATCGCCCCAGAAGGGTTGTGTTCCCAACTTGGACATAGAGAACATAACCGTCCGTCTAAGAAATGGTGACTCAGTGGACTCTTCAGGAAGTAATCTGAAATAACAACAACAAGTCAGTGGGTCAATAAACGTTGGGGTACCTCACGTCGTGTGGTCCGGAGGGACAGGGAGTGGTAGAGGGCCTCAAACGGGTTCAAGTGCAAGTGACGTAACCACTACGGTAGGTCGTTAGAGTAGGAGACTACGGGAGAAGAGGAAAACGAGAACTAGAAAGGGTCGTAGTCCCTGAAAAGGTTACTCAGCAGACAAACGTAGTCTACTGGTTTTATGATCTTGAAGTCGAAGTCGTAATCAGGAAGATCACTTATAAGTCTCAACTAGAAGAAATTCTAACCAAACTAGAGGAACGACAGGTTCCCTGAAGGTCCTCAGAAGAGGTCGTAATGTTAAGTTTCCGTAGTTAAGAAACCGTCAGACGAAAGAATTGTCAAGTCGAGAGTGTTGACATGCACTGGTGACCCTTCTGGTATCTGAACTGATATACCCGGAAACAACCGTCCCATTACAGAGACGAAAAGTTATGTGACAGATCCAGACAGTAACGAAAGGAAGGTTCTTCCTTAACAGAAGACTAAAGTACCGACATCAGTGACAGACGTCACTAAAACCTCGGGTTCTTCTCCTTTAGACAGTGATGAAGATGGAAAAGGGGAAGATAAACGGTACGTCATCACCCTGACCTACGGTACTAGAATTGAAAAAATTATAAATTAGAATTCAGTCGAGAAAGTGAGAGGAGGAAGTGGGAGTAGGTCTCCGAGAAATCAAAGAGAAACGAAAAACGGTACTCTCACCACAGTAGACGTATACACTCCAACAACTACAAAGAGGACGGATAGAACTAAGACCGAACATCGACTAGGTCGGGTCTTAAAGAGTACGACACGAGTTGTATTTCTAGTTTGTTTGTTCCACTGTCGTCTGTCGTGACAGTATGAGGCAAGAGGTAGAACTTGGTTAGTCAACAAGGTGTTTCCTAAGATTGACAACGAAGAACTAGATGTATTGTCCAATAATCTGATCGTCGGGGAATTAAATAAAGGAAGTAAAATAATAATAGAATTAAGAATCTCAATGTGAGTCACTTGTCCTATTTAACTTAACACGAACAACTTATTTAATTGATTTTTATGTTACCTCCCCAAAATTTGAGTCAGACTCTTTGAAGGTAGATTTTGCAGTTTATTTCAGTGTTTATAAGTGTGGGAACCAATGAGTCCTACTTGATATCATCAACAACAAGTCAGCGATTCAACACAGGTTGAGAAACACTGGGGTACCTGACGTCGTACGGTCCGAAGGAACAGGAAGTGATAGAGGGTCTCAAACGAGTTTGAGTACAGGTAACTCAGTCACTACGGTAGGTTGGTAGAGTAGGAGACAACAGGTAAAGAGGAGGACGGAAGTTAGAAAGGGTCGTAGTCCCAGAAAAGGTTATTCAGTCAAAAACGTGGTCCACCAGTTTCATAACCCCGAAGTCGTAGTCAGGAAGGTTACTTAGAAGTCCCAAGTAAAGGAAATCTTGACTGACCAAACTAGAGGAACGTCAGGTTCCCTGAGAGTTCTCAGAAGAGGTCGTGGTGTCAGACTTTCATAGTCAAGAAGGCGTGAGTCGGAAGAAATACCAGGTTGAGAGTGTAGATATGTACTGATGATCTTTTTGATATCGAAACTGATATGTCTGAAAACAACTGTTTCAATAGAGAGACGAAAAAATTATACGACATATCCAAATAGTATCTAAAAGAAGGTTTCTCGTCGCAGAAAATTAAAGTACCGACGACAATGGTAGGCGTCACTAAAACCTCAGGTTTTTCTATTTTAAACAGTAACAAGGATAAGAAAGGGATAGAGAAACAGTACTTCACGACATATATTATCTGATAGGAGAATTAAGTCTACATAACTTTTATTATGGTAATTTTTCTATATAACCTCTCAAAAGAGATTTATATTGTAAGATCTCTATCTTTATAATTGTTTTTAAGATGTAAACAGACATACGACTTATATAAAAATTGATAGAGGAACCGTAAGCCTAGAGTTAATACTTCCACTTAATCGTATGATCTACATTACTGTAATTAAAACGAGAAGAAAATTCGTATAGGTTTTCTTATATTCCATATATTTGTAAACATGTTTTCATAAATAGAAGTACATGTTAAAACAGTATATCTTATAGAATTTTGAAGTACAAGTTATCATTATTAAAATAAAAATAAATAAATCTATTTTCTTAATTTCCGTATGATGACGGATTTACTTAATAGAAGAGTCAACTACGGTCTCCGATTCATCAAGAGTCGGAGAGTAATACGAATTAAACACATATTTCAGAGAGTACTGGGTCAAGACAACACGAGAGTCCCGAGTTGTAGATGAATAATTTTTTAAGAGTAAGTATTTAGTTCCAATGTTCTAACTAATTGACAAATGATGGGTGGTTATTCGTAGACTAATCAAATGTTACTAACATAAACCAGTTGAATTGTTCGTTTCATTATTCTGATTAGACGGTATATCTACACAAATACGGATTCAACGAAGTCAGTACAGACTGAGACACACTGGGGTACCGGTCTGAGGAGACAGGTACCCTAAGAGGTCCATTCTTATGACCTCACCCAACGGTACGGGAGCAGGTCCCCTAGAAGGACTGAATCCCTAACTTGACCGTAGAGAACGTAGAGGACACAACTGTCCGTCCAAGAAATGGTGCTCGTGATGAACCCTTCGGGGTGGTATACACACACACAATCAACGAGTCAGGACAGGTTGAGAAACTTTGGGGTACCTGACATCGGGCGGTCCGAGGAGACAGGTACCGTTCCTATGACCTCACCTAACGGTACGGGAGGAGGTCCCCTAGAAGGACTGGGTCCCTGACTTGGAACCATAGGGTGCAACGTCCGTCTATGTAGTGTTCGTTCGGGGTATATCTACTCAAGATAGGTTAATAAACACATTTTAAGTGTACTTTAGTACGAAAGGTTTTATATTTAGTAAATTGATCAGTCGAGAACATCTTCGGTGTAACTAATGGAGAAATAATTCAAACATACAAAGTAGACAAATAGGACAAACAATAATAATATAACATCTACATACGAAACTACTCATGTATAATAAGAGTGTCGGTATAGTGTTACATTAAAATCCTACAAGACTAAGAGATAGGAATCATAGTATAAAAATACATCAATAGGGTAAAATTTTAAATATTAATCGTCCCAAAAAAAAATCTTATTAAAAATTACAAACGTCACCTGGGACTTATGACACGTCAGGTTAGTAAAAATAAATTGATTGTACATTACTAAGTTTTTCTTTTTTTTACAGAAAGTCAACATCGTTTCTATTTAATTAAAAGAGGACAAGTAAGACAGTCTAAGGTTCCACTACTCCGTCGTATTACTCCCAAAGTCATTATATATATATACATAAAAACATTTAGAAAATTATTGTCATTTACTTCCTATGAAATTGTCTCATATATATAATATATATGTTACATATATACGTTACATACATACACACATATATATATATATATATATATATATATATATATATATGTGTAGTACAATGTCTTTTTGGGTTTACTTGAAAAATTGGTTCGGTTATCATAAAACAAGGTACACGAACTTAACCGGATTCCTTCTGAAGTTTCGGATCTGTACTAATAAATTTATGGTTGAACGACGACGACGACGACGATTCAACGAAGTCAGTACAGGCTGAGACACGTTGGGGTCTCTGCCGTCGGTTGGTCCGAAGGGACAGGGACCCTAAGAGGTCCGTTCTTGTGACCTCACCCAACGGTAAAGGAAGAGGTTACGCACATTCACTTTTCACTTTCACTTCAGCGAGTCAACACAGGTTGAGAATCGCTGGGGTATCTGACGTCGGATGGTCCGAGGAAACAGGTACTCTAAAAGGTCCTTCCTCATGACCTCACCCCACGGTTACGGAAGAGACTTTATGGTTGAATCTTCACCCGTTAATAATACTTCGGGAGACCGTCAGTCATTAAAATCCATTGATACATTTCGTTATATAAAGGTAGTATGATTTAAAGTATGAGTCCCTAATTCTCAATTTCGTTTCTAAGAGTTTGTCTATTGTTGTACTCTCAGTGGACGTTCTAATACATTTGTGTTTTAAAGAAACGTTTCGGGGTCGTAAAGACTAAGTCATTTAAGGACTACTCCGGTCTTTAAAACGTAGAGATTGTTCAAGAGTCTCTTACTATTTCGATGACCAGGATCCTGGTGTGAAACTCCTTTTGACTCAATCTCTACAAATGAGGAAACTTTCTATAAGTCTTGACTCGTATTAATGGTCGTTGGTGTCGACTAGTGTTACATTAACTTTCAATAACTGTGTATATTATTTCTCCACCCCTTTCTAGAACAGGAGTTCAGAGGATGACACTGAAACAATTACGGTCGTGAAGTCTCCTTATCTACCGTGTCCATTTATTTCTCTCTCCGACTGAGTTTGTTAAATGATTGTCTTAATGTGAAACCGACTTGTGAGTTTAGTTGGTGACTTATCAACGACTTAACGGTTTTGGTTTCTTATTACGACTATTGACCTCAAAAAGACCTGATTTCTTTTGTGTGTAAAGGGAGTAATCCCTTCTCTACACGAGGTGTTGGGTAACATACACATCATTTTTAAATAGGAGGTCAAGGTTCAGAACCATTTGTTGAACACATTCGGACGTTCTTGAAAAAAAAAAAAAAAAAGGGTATCTTCGGGAATGGGTAAGAGAGACTACCCTGTGATAAGACCCAAGAAGGTCTTAGACACTGGGGGTTTAACGTCAAGATTCAGTGGTTTATTTGACGGAAAACGGAGAGTTATCAAACGTCAAGAAAACCAACTGTATATGTTCACCGACCATTCTCCCTCTTTACTATTCAGACCTATTCTTCCCTCCACCCACTCGATGGATTGTGGGAGAGATAGTCTATTTCGGTTTAGAAACTTTCACAAATTCCCTTTAGAGTAGTAGTATAAATGTGAAATCTTTCTAGTCATGAGACCTAAGACTTAATACATAAGTTAAAACGGAAAATACCTCCTAAATCGTCAATTAAATATGTATCACAAATATCTATCTCTTACCCGAAGGATGCACCGTGATCACCATCTCTTACGTGGACGGTTACGTCCTCTGTATTCTCTGCCCCAATCTAAGGACCCATCCCTTCTAGGGGACCTCTCCCCGTGTCTTGGGTGAAGTCATTAAAACGGACCTCTTAGGGTGTCTGTCTCCTCGGACTACTCGATATCACGTTTCTCAGTGTTTCTCAGTCTGTGCTGACTTCACTGAATCGTGTGTGTATGTGCGTATCTCTTATAAAAAACAAAGAAAACCCGGGCCAACATCATCTAATTAACGTTTATACGAAGGTTAAGAAGGGGAGACATAAATACGGGGAAAATTATCAGAAGTGTTTGAGAGGATTCTTCTTCTTTGTCAAAGAGGTGTGGAGTCTAGACTCGACCGGGACAGTGAAAAAAACCGGTCATCCTTCGTCGTCCTTATCGATACACGACCAAGGTTCTTATCCCGAGTTCTGAGCGTATGTAAAGATGAAAATTCCCAAAGTATGGGAAGGGAGACAGTGGTAGTAGTTTCGTATACGATCATTCATGGTCGATCGTACGACCTTACGACCTGTTACTCTGGCATACTTTCTCTCGATCAAATAGGGTCGAATTTCGTAAACTTTGGTCCATCGAGGAGGAACGTTACCGTGGGGTGAGGTCATGAGAACGGACCTTTTAGGGTACCTACCTCCTAGGACCTTCCGACGTCAGGTACCCCAGCGACTCCTAGTCTGTACTGACTTCACTGAATCGTCGTCGTCATCGTCGTCGTCGTCGTCGTCGAGGAGGAACCGAATGGTTGACTGGTGTACGAGAACTTCTCTGGGTCGACTCCAGTCAACTCATGTCGTGTCTACTTTTCTTGAAAGTCATCTATTTATCTAAATATTCGTACATTTTTATAAAGAACAATATTCGGTAACTTTAAACCATCCGTATCTTTCGTATAGTAATTTCGTTACCTATTGTTATATAGCCGTAAGGTGTCATAAAATCATACACTGAAATAAATTACGATAGATGGAACGTTCCGTTTGCAATAATATCAGATAAAAAATCTGACATTTAGACTCCGAGTCTATCAATTGAGGGAAAGGAGTAACGGTGAGATCGGTTGATGACGACCTCGGGTCCTAGAAGAGACCGTTGATGTACCAGAAAAGTTTAAAAGAGAAAACTCCTTTTTTTTTACTTCGGTTCATAAAATTCAGATGTCACATTGAGTACCTTTTTACTCGACTTAACATTACTTGTTTTGTACATAGGTGACTAAAGTTGTAATTACTCAAAAATAAGGTTCTTCTAATGTCAAAAGTGGTCCATTAAGTCAGGGAACCCGTCTGTTATAATAATTGATACAAAATGTTTCGTAGGAACAGGGATCTGATCTTTGATACTTTTTATTTATATACTAGTAATTTTTCCTAATCATTAAAGTAGTCATGATTACAATCATGAAAGATCAATCATGAGAGAGGAGTCGGGTGGGTTAATCCCTCGTGTCACTCACTGGTGACACTACTTTTTGTGTATAAAGAGAAGAGTTAAATACTCTTTTAGTTTAATAAAACTTTTACAATAGTTGTAATAGTAAAAGTAAAAAATCAAGGTCTTGTTTTCATCTACTGTGGTGGGAATACCGTCTTTCACTTCTTCTTGATTTTTCTGATGACTACTTTCACTTTCTCCTCTCACTTTTTCAACCGAATTTCGAGTTGTAAGTCTTTTGATTCTAGTGCTGTAGGCCAGGGTAGCGAAGTACCGTTTATCTACCCCTTTGTCACCGACTGAAATAAAAAGACCCGAGGTTTTAGTGACGTCTACCACTAACGTCGGTACTTTAATTTTCTGCGAATGAGGAGCCTTCCTTTCAATACTGGTTGGATCTGTCGTATAATTTTTCGTCTCTGTAATAAAACGGTTGTTTCCAGGTAGATCAGTTCGTGATTGATTTCTCATGATTGTAATCATGAGTACATACCTACACTCTCAACCTGATATTTCTTTCGACTCACGATTTCTTAACTACGGAAACTTGACACCCCAACCTCTTCTGAAAACCCTCAGGGAACCTGACGTTCCTCTAGGTTGGTCAGTTAGGATTTCCCTTAGTCATGACTTATAAGTAACCTCCCTGACTACGACTCCGAGGTTATGAAACCGGTGGACTACACTTCTTGACTGAGTGACCCTTTCTGGGACTACGACCCTTTCTACCTTCCGCTCTCTTCCCCTGTTGTCTACTACTCTACCAACCTACCGTAGTGATTGAATTACCTGTACTCAAATCATTCGTGACCTTCAACCACTACCTGTCCCTTCGGACAGGTACACTGGGGACGTCAGGTACCCCAGTGTTTCTCAGGCTATGAGACTCACTGACTTGACTTGATAAAGGTACAAGTGTTTGTCAACCTAGGTGACTCACTGACTTCACTATATCAAGGTACAAGTGTTCTTTTTACACAATCGACAAATTCGGTGTAACTACAGGGGGTAAATTTATTGTTACAATCCAAGTTAATGACGATTAGACATTTGTACTATTTGGTTCCAGTAATCTCAATTGAACAATCGCCTTGTGGTCCGAATAAAAAAAAAAAAACGTAATTAACTATGAACGGTTTTATAAATGACGAAACTTGACAAAAACAAAAACAAAAAAAAACGATTATATTACGAAACGAAATAAATAATTTTTACCGTAACGAAAAAGACACGATAGGTCTCTCCCCAGTTATGTCTTGACAAGACCTAAATAGAGATTCAAATTCCCTTGGTCTAGGGAACTACAGGATGTTTACTTCCTCTACCGGAGTTTGGCGAACGTCGTCTTCGGGTAACCATGTGACTCATGGTTAGTCTTGTCATGTAGATGCTTTCTTTTTGACTACCTTAATGGAGTATGTTCATTTCTCCTGTATCCTCTTCGAACGTCGAAGACGTAACAACGATATCTTTTACCCCGTCTACTGTTCACAAAACAGGGGGCCCTTATGGCCGGCCTTGACATGACTTCAAAGACGTCGGTTGTAACGACTGACGAAGTGACGACCTTGGAAGGGATTCCGCTAGGTCCATGGGAAGACCCTCGGTACTAAAGGACACCAAACACCAATGAATAGACCCGACTAAAATTCTCGACAGAACCCAATTGGGTGGATGGTAGTAACACAGTGCGTATGAGAGGAGACGTGACACACTTGAAAAGATAGGGACTTGTTGTTTTTCCCTCGAGTCTCCTATCAAGACGACACCACCTTCTCCCTCCTCCCTTCAAGACGCGTACGGACCATAGTAGAGCGCACTCGCGGTGTAGTAGATCGCACTCGCGGCCCCTCGTCCAGCCGGACTAGACTTTCCGACACTAGGTCCTCGTCAAAAGCCCACTTACTTGACGAGATCGTAATTGACGATGAGCCGGACTCCGACGTCTGTCCAGATGTCCACGGGAGACACGAGTAGGTCGTCAAGACAAGACTTCTGACGTCGCGAGATCCCTGACCTGACGTCGAGGGTGACGAATCCGGTGATTTGTCCATCCTTGCTGGTGTCTCACCAGAATCCAACAAGAAGGTGTCTAAGAATTCGTCTATTACATTTATTCCAACTGTATTTTGTTTCAAAGTAATTTTTTTAATATAGGGACTTAATCTAAGCCATTCTATACATATATATAATATACTTACACAAACCCATTATCTTTTTACGTCTGTGTCGACAGTAACATAGATGGAAAATAATTAACTGTGTAAATGTTGGCTTCCATACATAGGGCAAATAACTGTCTAAATCTATACTCGTTTACTTATTGGTGTCAGTGTGCAAAAGTAGTACGATTTTCGAAAGAAAAAATTTTTTATATAAGAGATATAGACACAGACATAAAGATGAAAAGTTTATTCTAGTAGATATGGTAAAAAGAACTAAGGTGTACATACGTAATTATGTACTATGAACAAAAGGATTGAAGTGCGAACTTCAAAGTGAAAGTCTAATTGGATGTAACATAAAGATTAAGTTCATACGACGACGACGACGACGATTCAGCGAAGTCAGCACAGGCTGAGACACGCTGGGGTATCTGCCGTCGGGTGGTCCGAGGGGGCAGGGACCCTAAGAGGTCGGTTCTTAAGACCTCACCCAACGGTAAAGGAAGAGGTCACGTACTTTCACTTTTCGCTTTCACTTCAGCGAGTCAGCACAGGCTGGGAGTCGCTGGGGTACCTGACATCGGATGGTCCGAGGAGGCAGGTACCCTAAAAGGTCCGTTCTCATGACCTCACCCAACGGTAACATATTACCTCAAGTTTATTCGACTATTTTGGATTGATGTATTCAAAGTCTTAATTTCACAAAAGACAGTGTAATACCAAATAAAAAACAAAGGGGTCCTAATAAACTTTCGTCCAAGACCCCTTTATATTTTCGAGAGTTATAAAAGGAATAACAAAATTAGGTCTTATGATCTGAACCGTTACCAAAACGGATACCGTAACTAACCCCTTAAAAATCCTATTTTCATAACAAATGGACTAAGGTATTTATACTATAATTATATCGAGAGACTTCTACCGTTCTCTGATATATGTACAAACAAAGAGACACACATCACGAATCACTTAAATAAAAAGAGGTACTAAATAGAAAAATGAGTATCGATATATTTTCAAATGGAGTAAATGTCAATATAAAATACAATAAAGTTATTGGTATGAGAAAAAGTTCAAAATGTCGACAAAAATGCCCTGGATCAGGATTCCAAATAAGTGGGACTATTATAAAGTACAAGTAGGTGGAAAATAAATTTACAATAAAACAAACATAGATTTATAAAACTTTAGAACAATGTGACAAGAGATTTTAACTAAAAAAACTTTCCAGAGACACCAAACTAAATCTCAAATGAAAGAATATTTATCCAAAGAATATACAGAATCTTATACCCAAGGTTCTAAACAAGACACTCCTTTAAACAAAAGACAAACTGGGAATTTAAACGAAGAGAGAAGATAAGACGAGTGGACATGGACAACTCACCCTAACACTAACGGACGTGGACTAAGGGTAAAGGGGTCAGTCCTTAATCCAGAACATACTCAAAATCCCGAGAAATATGTCCCTTTATGACACTTGTAGTCTCCAAGTAAGTGGTTGTTCAATCATAGAGTAGAATGGGTGTTCAATGTACGACACATAAATAGTATTCACACTCTACAAGGATTCATGTGAATAAAACACACACACAACCCTCTTCCCCTTTTCCCTCCATGAAAAATGTTCATTTCTTTAGGATGAGACCAAGATGAAGTTGGATACTTAAGTCGAGATCACAATAGAACAAAAACCGTATAAAAATAGGGATTAGTTATTTTTAGTTATTAAAGGGATCAAATAGTTTTAACTTTAACGTCCGACGAGGAAGTAAAACGACCTCTTCCGTTACCGTGGGGTGAGGTCATGAGGACGTACCTTTTAGGGTACCTGCCTTCTCTAACCATCCGACGTCAGGTACCCCAGTGACTCCCAGCCTGTGTTGACTCACTGAAGTGAAAGTGAAAAGTGAAAGTACGTAACCTCTTCCTTTACCGTTGGGTGAGGTCACAAGAACGGACCTCTTAGGGTCCCTGCCCCCTCGGACCACCCGACGGTAGATACACCAGTGTGTCTCAGCCTGTGCTGAGTTCACTGAATCGTCGTCGTCGTCGGAAGTAAAACGTTTCAAATCTCTTGTTTGAAGACGAAACTGAGAGAGGACGAAGACTGGATTTATTTGTAATTAGAACAAAACACCCCTTTTCAAATAAAAGAATGATAAGACTTTCGATCCTCAAACTCTAGTTATATTGTTACAACCAAAGAATAAAAATTTAACTTTATATCAACTAAATATTACAAAGTCCACATGTCGATTCATAAGTCAATATCTATACATAAAAAGAAAGAGACCAATAAAAATAATATCTAATAATGTTCTATGACTTATATTAAGGGAAACGATATGTCATCCAGGATCAAAAGACACAATATATCTCAACACGACAGAAATAATGATCAATCTAAAGTTGGACTACAGACAAGATTAGTAAGAATTAGAACTCATCCAGAATATCCGTCAAAATTCTGTTCGACGAATCAACAGAAACCGATCCTTTCCAACTTCCGTCAAACTGTGGTTTTAGTTCTATGGAATTAATCGTAGTGTGAATGTCCATGTTCGTAGTAGATTCATACGAACGAACAGAATAGACGTACGAAAACAAGCATTGAAATTTAGTATTTGTATGACGGTCAAACAGAAAAGAAAGAATCTAGAAATTTTTCACGTATCATTTTAATATCATTAAGGTACGGCTCATTAGTTCATACAACATTCCCCTTGTCACGGATGAACATCCTTTGTACAATACGATATACTTAAAATAGAAAACTTTTAGTCAATATAGTTATACTTGAAGTGTGTGCACTTAATCATAAAGTCAAAAGGTCCGTCGTAATGAACAGACGTGTTACAAAGGTGTCGTAATATTTTAACTTAGAAAATTATTTCTTTGAACTTTATAAAGTTCGAGTTCCCATGGAAAGATATATGGATGTGACCGGAGATTATCGTAGATTTTGCAGTGGTAATTTCAATACAAGAAATAAATATCCACGTAATGGTATGTCAGTAAGTAGATAATTCGTAAGTAACTCACATACTTGGTCTATATTTCTGTATTATATTTTATGAACTGACAAATGACCTTTTACCTGTATTTACCATATTATGTGATTGGACATTATTTTCCGTATACGGTGATAAATTTTTGGGACTGAACGTACTACCTCTGTAACCTCACCCACGGACACTTCTAAAAAAGAAGGGACTTATGAGACTTAGAAAAGTTGGACTCGTGTACCGAGTGGGAAGGGATATTCGCGATCGTAAGTAGAGAAGGTACTTCCTTCTTTTACGTCACTGGAAAGGAAGTATTGGTGACGAGAGAAATCTTGAACGGACAGAAGGGGAGGACAAAGTGCTCCAGATATTGATCTCAATACAGTGTCGTATTTGGTCGTACTGTTCACACCTTGGACTATCACCTCCCTTTTCAGATTATGAGGTTTCCTCGACGTTCTGGATTGGTCGTACATATTGAATCCTAAAAGGTGGTGAGGGGTTGGTATCCCTGGTGGAGCAAATATGCGTGTTTAGATGTAATACCAACTAGGTCCTATTTAGTGTGACACCATTATTGTTCACTGGGATAGTAGAGTCTTAGGTCAACTAACTGACGTCAGCACGACCAAATAAACGATACGTAGATGGTTCTCTTTAGACTCTGATTCGAGGTACTTAACTCGGATACCCTGAGTCACACAATCTCGTCGGGGTTAACCTTGTTACCAAGAGAAATATCTCTTGCACTTCCTTCTTATGTGACTGAGAATTTAGACGTAGAACTTTTGATGAGTGTAGTGGAGACGAGTACAAAGTAACCATTTTGTCCTGAGTATCGGGTGAGACGGTAGTCGTCCCGTCTATCAAGTCTTCTCGGTCCTTTTTTATGTGAAATGTCAGACGGTGTAGATCGATCGATAAAAATTACTGGTTTATCATAAGGTACTATTCTTACATGTGACGAATTACTAAAGAGTATTCTTATAAAACCAACAGAATGTATAAAGTAGTAGTGTTTAATACGATTTGTCTTCTACATAGTTATGTATGTATGAAGTAGATGTATAAAAAATCCAAACCAAATTTATTATACTTCTTCTAACTTAAGAGGAAGTATAGACTTTTAGAAGTCTAGCCGGAAATAGATAGACGGAAAAAGAGTGTAAAAATTTTTGAAAAAGAGTAAAAACATTTATCTAAGTCAGAAAGTTTTCATAGACTGTTTTTAAGAAGATTTTACACATAGTAATACCACCATTCCCTCTCATGTCTTGGTAGAAATGGAACCAGTAATTTTTACTGGTAAAAGAAATGATGGTTCCTACCTCTCCTCTCCTACTTCCTGTCCGACGTGACGAGACAATGACGTAACGAGTGGTAACAAAATACAGAAGACAGGAACGTCTGTATTTAATATATCTTTCAGTTAAAAAATATTCGAAACACTGACGTGACCCAGATTATGACTGAAGACTAATTAAGACTCTATTGAAGAAAAGGGAGAACAAGTAGGACTCAGGACTGTGTCTCGACTACAAAGGACGAATTTACCCTATTACGGTAAGAAAAAGTCAAAAGTCTGGTTGTACGAATCACGATTAAACACCAACATTGTCAGATACGTTACACTTAATTAGTGTAGATTATATGTCCCACTTTAGTGTCAAATGTCCAAGTTTTAATTTACACAGTACAACGATGTATTTCTTATGTCAAAAATTTACACAATACAACGAGGTATTTCTTATATAAAAAAACTGTTAAAAGTTAATCTTTGTATTTATAAGTCAACGACTAGGAAGTAACAATTACTCTGCCCACAACTTTAATAAATTCCGGAATTTCTGTCATTAACCAACTCCCAAAGACTTTTACTCCCTCTTACACTACCCATACAAAAGAATTCGTACTCACCTTCTTAACCTGGGTATATTTTCAACCTTTTGGAGACGATACTCTCTTCCTCTTCTTTCACACACACACCTATGACCGACTAAAATTCGAAACTATATCTAGTTTATCTTCAAAAGTCTTGACTATCCGACTTTCATTGTCTAGGATTACCAATACTTAATTTGACATTCTATCCCTATTGTTATCTTATATAAACGAAAATAAATATATACGAACTTAGGGTCTTGGTGTCATATGAAAGTTGTAGTGAAACACCTGTACTGTGTATGTGAGATAAGGAATCCAATGAGTAAAATTTTACCTGTATTATTAGAGTGAATTAATCAATCCAAAAGTCCTCTTGATTTACGACGTTTACTTTATAATAACTGTCAGTTATTTATACTAACGAAGTAACGAAATAGAATTTGATGAAATAAAATGTAATTTCTAAATTACTCGTACCGGGGTGGGTAGTCTTGTTCTGGGTCAAAGGGGAAGTCAGTCAGAGAGGGTAGTCCTTTGTAGGTATTCGGAGAATAGGAAGAGGTAGTCTCCCGTCTGTCTTACTTTTGGTGTTAGTGTCTTTTGATTGGTTAGACTAGTGTACCTGGTGTCGGAACAGATTGAGTCACTTTATCCTCGGTACGGCACATCCCGGTGGGTTCTACCTGTTCTGTACCACCTCTCAAGACTGTTTTGTACTAGGTGACCTCTTCCCTTACCGTTTGGTGAAGTTATAAGAACGGAACTCTTGGGGTACTTGTCAGACTTTTCCGTTTTTCTATACTGTGACTTTCTACTTGAGTGGTCCAACCATCCACAGGTTATACGATGACCTCTAGTCACCTCTTTATTGAGGTCTTTCTTACTTCTCTACTCGGTTTCGTTTTTGTCGTGGGTCAACACCTACTCTGACAACTTCCTTCATTTCAAGTTACGACATTTCTCGTTATAACGTATCCTTGGACCTTACAATCCAGGTACTTAGTTCCGTTTATCCTTCACCAGTTTATCCTCTACCGTTCTCAATTACAGTTGTAAAATCCTTAGTCACATGATTTTACCTGACCTTACCTACTTAAATTGAGTTTACCGGTAATATAGATGATGACACCCGTTCTTAGGGAATCTTCTTTACCTCATCGGTATTATCAGTTGTTTTCTCAGGTTTTACGTCATGAACCTACGTTAGAGTTTTTACTGTCTTACTAGAGACAAGTAAAGGTTCCGTTCGGTAAGTTATAGTGTCATTAGGTTCAGATACGGGGTTGGTCATTACGAATTCTTCAACTTCAACTTGTCAAGATACTTCTAGATGTTCTGGAAGACATTGATTGTGGGGGTTTTTCTACAGGAAAAGTAATATCCCCTGACCTTACGTTTTCATCCTTCGGTTCTCAATGGACCTTATTGTCCGTCTAAACCCGAACCTCATGTTTTACTTCGTACCGTTTCCGATTCTCAAAACAGTTCTCTTACGTGACCAGTATCGTTTGTGGGAGAAGGTTGTTGTGTTCTCTTCTGAGATGTGTACCCTGCAGTGGTCTACCAGTAATGGTTTTAGTCTAACTAATATAAGAAACGTCGGTTTCCACCTCTTCGAGACATGTCAGTCGTTTTTGTTCTGGTCCTCGACTAACACTGAGTCTAGCACTTGAGGAATAACGGTTTAAGTCTGAATTTAACTTCTTTCCTCCCTTTTGGTGATTGGTAAGTAAATATAGATTTAGTTTAGGGAATACTAGTATTTCACCTTCACTATTTATCCAAGTTCCCTAATCTAGAATTAATCTATCTCAGGGACTTCTTGACATCTACCTCCAAGTACTGTAACATGTCCTCCGTCACTAGTTCTGGTAGGAGTTCTTTTTCTTTACGTTTTTCCGTTTTATCAACGGACTCCTCCGGAATCTTTATAGACTCATTTCTTTTCTACACTTTCCGTTTCCTCTTTTCCTTTCAATATGGGTAAACTTACACCTCAAGGTTTCTTATCGTTCCTATCTATTTTTTGGAAGGAGTCACTAGTTACGTTTCTTTATCTCCTTTTATTATCTTACCCTTTCTGATCTCTAGAGAAGTTCTTCTAATCTCTATGGTTCCCTTGTAAAGTACGTTTCTACCCGAACTATTTCCTGTCTTTACCATACCTGGATTGTCTTCGTCTTCTATAATTCTCCACCGTTCTTATGTGTCTTCTTGATATGTTTTTTCTAGAAGTACTGACTCTATTACTGCTACCACACTAGTGAGTGGATCTGGGTCTATAAGACCTTACGCTTCAGTCCACCTGGAATCCTTCGTAGTGAAGGTCGTTTCGATCACCTCCACTACCTTAAGGTCAACTCGACAAAGTTTAGGATTTTCTGTCACGACACTTTCACGACGTGAGTTATACGGTCGTTTAAACCTTTAGAGTCGTCACCGGTGTCCTGACCTTTTCCAGTTAAAAGTAAGATTAGGGTTTCTTTGCCTTACGGTTTCTTACAGTTTGATGGTGTGTCAACGTGAGTAGAGTGTGCGATCGTTCAAGTCAAGTCAGTGAGTCAGCACAGGTTGAGAAACGGTGGGGTACCTGACGTCGTACGGTCCGGAGGGACAGGTAGTGGTTGACGCCCTCAAATGAGTTTGAGAACAGGTAACTCAGTCACTACGGTAAGTTAGTAGAGTGGGAGACAACAGGGGAAGAGGAGGGTAGAAGGTAGAAAGGGTCGTAGTCCCAGAAAAGTTTACTCAGTCAAGAATCGTAGTCCACGGTTTCATAACACAAAGTCGAAGTCGTTGTCAGGAAGGTCACTTATAAGTCCCGACTAAAGGAAATCCTACCTGTCTCAGGAGTGACAGGTTCCCTGAGAGTTATCAGAAGAGGTTGTGGTGTCAATTTTTCGTAGTCAAGTAGTCGCAAGTCGAAAGAAATATCAGGTTAAGAGTGTAGGTATGTACTGATGACCTTTTTGGTATCGAAACTGATCTACCTGGAAATAACCGTTTCATTACAGAGACGAAAAATCATACGATAGATCCAATCAGTATTGAAAAGAAGGTTCCTCGTCCACAGAAAATTAAAGTACCACCGTCAGTAGTAGACGTCACTAAAACCTCAGGTTTTTTCATTTTAGACAGTGAGAAAGGAAACAAAGGAGTAGACAAACGGTACTTCACAACTCTGGTCTACGGTACTAGAATAAAAAGACTAACGACTCAAAATTCGGTTGAAAAAGTGAGAGGAGAAAACGAAAGTACGTCTCCGAGAAATCAAGAAGAAGTGAAAAACGGTATTCCCACCACAGTAGACGTATAGACTCCAATAACTATAAAGAGGACCGTTAGAACTAAGGTCGAACACGAAGTAGGTCACACCGTAAAACGTACTATATGAGACGTATATTCAATTTATTCGTCCCACTGTTACATGTCGGAAGGGCATGACGAAAGGGTTAAACCTTGGTCAGACAACAAGGTACAGGTCAAAATCGACAACGAAGAACTGGAAGTATGTCCAAAAAGTCCTCCGTCCAGTCCACCAGACCATAAGGTAAAGAACTTCTTAAAGGGTGTCAAACAACACTAGGTGTGTCAGTTTCTCTCTCGTAACGTTTACAGATTAAATCTCTACATGAAAAAACGAAATTTCAGTGTCCCCAAAAATCGTTTACAGAATTTCGAAATTCCAGTCTCTCCACAACTTGATTAACTATGTGGTGACTAATACTTGGAGGGAGCAAGATCAGGGATAGAGTGACTTGAAAGACGGACCCTAAGAGAGACAATAACAAAGACAGAGAAGGACACTAGAGTAAAGAAAGGTCTACACACTGTTTTGTACCTGAAAATCCAACCTCTCTGTGTCCAAGACAGTTACCTTTTGGTTTATTATTGAGAGTTCGATTTTTCTTTTTCTTAAAATAAACTCGGTGTGTCCTAATATTGGGTCCTTTATGTGAGAGTCTTCGAGACTTTTGAAAGTAACCAGACATCAATCTCTACATCGAAATATGTAAGAACACTGGTTCTTAAGTATATAGTATAACTGTCCAACCGGAACATATATTTCAAGTAACCTCTTCGAAACCAGTCAATACGTGCACGTCTCGTTGAGAAACCAGTTAGGTTAGAGGACATTCCCTACTTTTTCTTTGTATTTAGAATTTTAATGTTATGACCGTAGACTACTTTCCTTGGTAAAAAGAGTCCAACTAATATACATGAATTACGTCTACGTGAAACCCTTTCAAGGTGGTGTTTCGTCTAGTCCAATACACTCCCACATACACAAATTAAAACTGAATCAAAAAGGACGGAAATTTTTCAGTACTAAAAAGAGGAGTAAGTAACAAAATGAAAAAGTGGTAAATATGGAACATTTTGAAGTTTGTGACATGGAATAGGACATTCAGACAAAAAAGAAAAAGAAAAACAGTTTTACTTCTATCATTATTGACAGAACGTACAAACTTACTAAATGTCCTCCATTCCATACATTAGGGTAGTATTAAAGGTATATCAAAGAGATAACACTCGTTATCTCTGTGTTTTGATTAAAGGGTTGGGACAAGGCGAAAACGTCATATGACGTCAAATGTTGTCCGTATATTATAACCATTCGATGAAAATGTACCAATAACTACTAAAAACTTATCTACGTATAACAAAACTTTACTTGTGATTTTGATTTACTTTATAGAAATAGGAATAGTCACAGTAACAGATGTTCGAAACAATTTGTTGTACGACGTAGTAAAAACGGAATATTTCGATCAGCGAGTCAGCACAGACTGAAACGCTGGGGTACCTGACATATCAGGTACCTTAAAAGGTCCGGCCTTATGACCTCATCCATCGGAAAGGGAAGAGGTCCCCTAGAAGGGTTGGGTCCCTAGCTTGGGTCCAGATGGGCGTAACACCCACCTCAGAAATGGTCGAATCGGTGTTCCCTTCGGGTTCTTATGACCTTACCCATCGGAAAGTGAAGAGGTCACCTAGAAGGACTGGGTCTTTAGCTCGTCCCCAGTGGACGTAACGTCCGCCTAAGAAATGGTTGACCCGATACTCCCTTCGGATATTTCGATTTCATAGTAAGATAACCATCAGTCGATAATCTTCTCACAACTATCTTTTATTTTTTCAGACAAGGTGACTTTGAATTGAAGAGAAAACAAGCTACTGTAACAACTGTATAGATATTCATACGTCCCTTCTTTTAAGTAAATTTTTACGTCACGAAGGGTGTTTCTGTGTGTAATTATCTTATCCTTTATTAATTTGACTTTACCATCGATGGAATTTTTGATATAGTAATTTTGCATATCAGACAAGTGTCACGAAAGACAGAATAAAAAGAGTACTCGTAATTTAAGGAGGGTCTCAGTTTCCTGACTATTACAATTGGGACACTGTCACGGAACAATGGAGTGGTAGTTGGTTCATCTCTTAACACGTACTCAAGTAGTGTATGGGATGGTGGAGGGAGCGAGCGGAACGGAAACTTTTACGAAACGGTTTTGGGAAGACCCTCAAGACCCAAAAAGACACCGGACTCGGCGGACGGAGGAACGTACCAGGACGTTATTTGGAAAGAGACGAGGTTTGAGTCTGTAAAGTCAAACAAACCGACGTACCCCGTGTACTTGAACGCGATTGTAGTCCTGTCCTTTTTGACTTGGGATCCCATTTAAAACCCAAAACCCACTATTACTATACAAGTAGGAACCAATTTTTTTTTTTTTTTTTATGGTGAGACCCCTCACTACAACTCTACAACTACTGACTTATTATCCCTCCATTTTGTACCCACCCCTGTTCTCCATATACATTTTAAAGACATGGAAACAGAGTTAAAATAACATTTTGAATTTAACAAGGGGGTTCTATTTAAGAAATTCTTTTATTTTTAACTCAGTCTCAAGACGGTCCACTAAGAGGAGGGAATACACCGAAACCTACTTCAGTCGACCTGTTACTCTAACAGACCTCGTAGGTTCAACCGAAATAAACCACGGTAACAACCCCACCGACCCTCCCTACCCGATTATACCTAGAGAGTCAGTCTCTAGGATACGAATGACAAGAGTTCCGTGTACCTGAAGATTGTAGTATTCAGAAAGGAAGGTCAATCAGAGTATCAGAGTATCTCCACCCTTTACCTTAAACTGTGAAATAAGTCTGAACCAGGGTTTTGAGTGTGGCGGAATGAAAGACTCGTAGAATAACCAGCTTCGTTAATCTCTCAATAACGTTGTTTTCCCTCCTTTCCTCTAGTGTTGACACCTATAATCCTCACAGTTTCTCATATGTCTTAGAAATTAAATTGAGACATTCTGAAATACATCTAGGGTCTCATGACCTCCGTCATGTATCAATATTTCGTCTTGGTCATTTCCGATATTTTTCTACCGGTAACCGTCCTCAAGAAACCCCTATACATTGTGACTTATGTAAAGTTTACAAGTCCCAGTGAAATTAAGGGTATTACCGTACTATATATTTAGGTTCCACACTTAGATTTACTCCTTCTACCAACGAGTACCGTCCCGAACTGACTCCATTTAGTAATTACGTCAAATGGGGTACCCCTAGACGACTGGAGAGATCATAATGTGTCATGATGTTCTTAAGAAAAAAGGGGTAATTGAAGATTAAAATATAACCTCAAATCGACTAATCGTTATGACACTACAAAAGTCCACTTATCTCTTCGTGTACGTATATAGGTAAGAGGGGTTTGAGGAGTGGGTAGGTCCGATGGTGTATTGTGACTCGTCTCAAGGTACACGACATGTCATCCAGGTACAACCAATAGGTAAACAAGTAAAATCAGTAAAGTCGAAAAAATTTTAGAACACTTGGGTGATAGTTTTACATGAAAGTATTTGGAGATACGTGTGGAGGGTCGTAAGTAGCAGTTGGGTAATTTAGGATAATTATGAAATGTTAGTTCTCATTGAGAAAAAAAATTAAGAGTAGGACAGAAAAAAATTTTAAAATAATAAATAACCGACGTGACGTAGAAGTAACGACGCGTGCCTGAATGGACCAACACCATGTCGCTGCTGAAGAGTAACGTCAGGCACCGAAGAGAACAACACCTCTTGTCCGGGACACAAGAACCCGAAGTCATCCACACCGTTTCCCCGAATCAACGGGGCTCCGTACATCCTAGAAGGGTCCGGTCTCTGATTTGACCAAGGACCAAATTAATGACAAAAAGACTTGAGGTCATCGAGTGGTTCGGATGGAGAGAATTAGACAGTACACATAACTACAACTACAACGTTAAGGTCAGAATCCAAATATTTTGGAGATTTGTTATCACCTGGTGTCTCTACTCATAAGGTAACAAAAGAGAAAGAATCTTGTAGTGAGTATCACAACTTTCATGAGCTTCTTACGAACAACCAACTTACTTATTAATTTGACGAACGAGAATATTAGACAGGTGCCCTAAAAAGTCCGTTCTTATGTCCTCACCCAACGGTAAAGGAGGAGGTCCCCTAGAAGGGTTGGGTCCCTAGTTTTGACAGAAGATACACAGGACGGAATGTCCACTAACAAATGGACGACTCGGTAGTCCCTTTGGGACATGAGTTGATGTCTTATAGATAACGATGGGTCAGTAAATAGAAGAGGAGGACTATCGTTCGTCGAAAGGAAGTCAGTCAGGAATGAATGGACAACGAAATAGTGACAAGGGAGAAATAGAAAACGAGGATGAGAGTGGTATGGTATTGAGTTTTATGTATTTCTTGGGGTAGTACTTAGGTCTAAGACTGTTTTCTGGTGTCGGAATCGGAGGAGGAAGTCAAAGAGGTCAGATTCCTACTCATCTCCGTAGGATGATAATTACTAGGGACCCTAAAGAAAGGTAGGAAACAAACCGAAGAGTTGAGAAAGTATTGATTAAAAGATGTAATTTAATGGAGGGTGAAATTTATTTACTCCTACAAAAATGAAAGGACAAACACGAAACTGTAAATTTATTAAGTAAAAATTTTTAGGTATTGAAAGAAACCTTTAACTTTTTTCAGTAATTTTTATAATGATTTCTAAATACGACAGTATTTTAGACATTAAAACTTAATAAGAGTTCATAACTCTCGATCTACGGTCTTTTCTGGCGAAATGGTCTTAAAGTCGATGAATCTCATGACTATTATCGGTTCCTTTGTAAATTCAAGTCACTGTAGTTATTAATTTAAATAAAAAGAAACTTAGAACCAGGACACTTTATATCACCTCCTCTTACAGACATATTTTATATATGAAAGGTTAATTTGGACATCAGATGTCACTTATACTGTACAAGTTACGAGGAGTAAAGGGTCATTAATTGATCGTTACATAAAAAACTGAAATACGTCGTAAAGATTTTTGTATACACATATGTGTATATATGTATATATAAAGAAATATATACAGATATACATAAAAAAACGGAAACCAAAACAACCCCCTCACACATTAAAGGAGCCAAGACAGAGTAGTGTTGTTTTTAAACTTCGTTACTTGGTCGTAATGTCGAGAGCCTGCCCGGTCGTAATGTCGAGAACCTGTCTGGTCACAGTCTGGTCAGGTCTGTCCAGTCAGACTAGGAGCCTGGAAGAAAACAAGATAAAAGTGTCCGAAAAGGAAGGAACAGAAAATCGGTGGCGGTAAGACCTGAGGTAAAAGGATAAGATTGATGGATTGTCAAAGAAATTGGTTTCCGTATATGGGAACACTGTTTGTAAAATTAACGTTTATATACAAGTTGTTTTCAATTTTAACTGGTCAAACTCCCTATATTAATTATACATACATATAATTAGTAGTTACACTTAAATGTATGTATACTTATATACCATATGTAATAAGAAATTAATTTATTAGTGAATAACTCAGTGATGACACATGGTCTTTGACTCGAATATCTACTTTTCTTTGTCTCTGTGTCAGGAATTTCTCCGTCGTAGTAGAAAATCCTCAACTTTATCGAGTTGGCCTTAAGGTAGTGGAGGTGATCGAAACAAGTATCACTACGAAGGATTCTGGGTGAACTGAAGAGTAAGGTTCTACAGACCGAGATCCACTCACTAGTGTAGTAGCACCAATAGAGCCAGTACTTCTCGAAAAAAAATACCAAGAAGACACATAAGAACGGTGGAGAAGATTTATAGAAGACGAAGACAATCCAGGTTTGGTAAAGACAGGAAATAACACGGAGAGAACGTCCTTTACAAGGGAACCATAGAGATTAAAAGAACTTCTCTAGAGATCAGAAAGGGTAAGATAAAAAAAGGAAATAAAGAAACGTAACTAGTACCTCCTTCCGAAAGAATAGACAGGAACGATAAGAAACCTTGAGACGTAAGTTTACCCATATAGAAAGGAAAAGAGGAACGGAAAACTGAAGAGAAGAAAAGTGTCGATAAACATTCCGGAGAAGTCTGTTAGTAAAACGAAAAACGTGAAGAAAACGAACCCTTACCAGAACTAGTGACGGAGGATATGTTACAATACTTGGAGGAAGGTATCAAGAAGACCGTGAGATAGTATAGATTAGGAAACTTAGATAAACAGCTGAGGTGACATATTAGCATTCCCTAAACTAAATCCAGTATGGACTTACCAAATCATCAAAAGGGAGGAAAGAAGTTAAAGTCAGACTTAAACCGTCATTTCCTCAAATACTAGACTCGGTGTCAATCGAGGGTCAGAATAAAAACGACTGACATATCTCGAAGAAGTAGAAACCGACGTTTCTTATACTAGTCAGACTAAAGCCATAACTGGTAGACCACTGCAGGTACACATCTCAGAAGACAACACAACAACCTTCTCCCATAAACGATACTGAGTTATCCTTACGTTAAATTATTGGTAGTCAAAATTAACACCTCTCCGTTACCGTGGGGTGAGGTCGTGAGAACGGACCTTTTAGGGTACCTACCTCCTCGACCATCCGACGTCAGGTACCTCAACGATTCTCAACTTGTGTTCACTCGCTGAAGTGAAAGTCAAAAGTGCAAGTACGTAACCTCTTCCTTTACCGTTGGGTGAGGTCACAAGAACGAACCTCTTAAGGTCCCTATCCCCTCGGACCACCCGACGACAAACAGGGCAATACCCCAGCGTGTCTCAACCTGTGTTGACTTCGCTGAATCGTCGTCGTCAAAATTAACTTACTTACTTTACTAGTACGTCAAACAACACATGGGAACATACATCACATAATAATATACTTTTTAGGACGACTTTAAAAGTTTGGGTACGGTCGTCAACTTTCAAATCGTGGTGTGTTGGAACTATTTTTCTCCAAAAGGTCTATTTCGGAGTTAACTAATCTCCTTTTCGTCATAGTTGGACTGTCTTCTACAATTGGTGTAATCATTACTGGACGTCGAAAACCTGGTTGACTGTCTTCTGCAATTACACAGTCCATGAAGTACGGCTTGGAGTTAGAAGTATGGAAGATGTCACTCTTAGACTGAAAATATGGTTGACTTCTCACGAAAACTAATAACAAGTATACCATTGAACCACAAAAGAAACCTCTTTCATATACCACTACAACCGTGACGATATTCTCATTTGCGCTTCTTTCTCTTTCACTCTTTATCTTTTTTTTTTTTTTTTTCTGTTTTTCCTCTCTCTTCAGAAGAGTCATATAATGTGAGTCCATATACGGTCAACCCTGTAAGACAAAAATACGAACAAACGGAACAGAGAAGATCTTTTGGATAAAGAAGGAAACATTAATCGATTTAGAATAATTCAATTAGGGATCTTTTCTGGTAGAAATCTTAATCTGAAAGATCCGATAGAGATCTTTTAAAAAGAACTAAAAACGGTTGGAGATACTCAGACTTAACACCAAAGAAAAACATGAAGGGACCCTGACCCGGTAAACCGTCGTAACCATCAAATATGGTTGGACACATCAAATATGGTGACCCGAAGGGGTCACCGAGTCGACCATTTCTTAGACGGACAGTTACGTCCTCTACGTTCTCTGCACCCAAACTAGGGACCCAGCCCTTATAAGGGACCTTTTCCTTTACGTTAAATTATTGGTAACCAAAATTAACACCTCCTCCGTTACCGTGGGGTAAGATCATAAGAACGGACCTTTTAAGGTACCTGTCTCCTAGGACCGACCGATATCAGGTGCGTCAGTGTTTCTCGACCTGTGCTGACTCGTGTGTACGGATGGTTGGACATATTATTAGTGTGTGTCAGTGTATGTAGATAAAGGAGGTACTTCGACTCTTGTGGATCCCGAGGGAAAATTTCTTGTGGACCATTTCTTAGGTGAACGTGACGTCCTCTTGGGCCAAGCTAAGGACCCAACCCTTCTAGGAGACCTCCTCCCTAGATGGGAGAGGTCATAAGAACCCCAAGGGAATACCGAGTCGACCATTCCTTAGACGGACGTCACCCCAGCTAGTACCCAACCCTTCTAGGGGACCTCTTCCCTTTCCGAAGTGTGAGATCATAAGACCGGACCTCTTAAGGAACCTGACATATCAGGTACCTCAGCGTTTCTCAGTCTGACTCGTTGAAAGTCAACGGATGACACCCGAAGGGACCACCGAGTCTACCATTTCTTAGACGACGTGTACGTCCTCTGGACCCAAACTAGGGACCCAGTCCTTCTAGGGGACCTCTTCTTTTACCATTGGAAGAGGTCATAAGAACGGACCTCTCAGGGTATCTGTCTCCTCGAGGACTGATGTTTCCACCAGATTAGATAAAGAATAGTACCTGTGGATGTGACGGAGTAGAATCATGTAATGAAAATGTGTAATTAAGTTGTCGTTGTCGTTTTGACTGGTAGCTAATATTAACCCGGAACTTATTTCTCCTCCCTACGACCAATCACCCAGGTAGGAGTGTCTCAACTTTAGACGGATATATAAAAGTTTACATATCAGTCAGGAAGAGACCCACCAAGACGTAGACTCCTTGGTCGGTGTGTGTCTAACACTTCATGACATCATCACGTAAATCACCCCCTTTTTCTTTTTTAGACTTTCAGTCCTGTGGACTCTTCAAATTAGAACACAACAAATTCCCAGTTTAAATATATAGTCCGTGACACTATCCGTCACTAAGGTGTTACAACTGGTTACGGTCTGTACACTCATGGTCAGCAGTACTGGACATGTCTAACTCCTTTCTGAGGACATTCGTCACCGTCTGTTTATATAGTGGATGTGGTCGTTGTGGTAGTTAGTGTTAGTACTTTTAGGTAAAAATCGACAGACCCCGAAGGGACTACTGAGTCACCATTTCTGAGGTGGACGTTACGTCCTCTACGTCCAAGTTTTGACCCCACCCCTTCTACGGACCTCCTCCTTTACCGTTGGTGATGTCATAAGAACGAACCCTTCAGGGTACCTGTCTTCCTCGGACCGTCCGATATCAGATACCCCAGTATTTGTCAGGTTGTACTGAATCCCTGATTTGTTGTTGTATCGGTACGTCCTTCCTATAGTGAGTATTCGAACTATAAGACAAACCCATTTTCAAACGAAAGTAATTCGTTCGAGAATTCCTCTACGACCTCTGTACCCAAGTTAGGGACCAAGTCCTTCTACGGGACCTCCTCCCGTACCGTTGGGTGAGGTCAAAAGAACGGACCTCTTAGGGTACCTGTCTTCTCGGACCGCCTGATGTGAGGCACCTCAGAGTTTCTCAGTCTGTGGTGGCTCACTGACTCGTGTGTGTGTGCGTAACACTGGTTACTGTCACTGGGGTTTGACCTCGTAGCATCACTTAGTTGATAGGACTTGGTATTTCCAGAAAGAATCCCGTGTCCACTTCTCTTATTCATGTGAGTCCCACTTAAAAGAGGACATAAGTACGTACGATTGAATATTTTTTCTTCGTCGGTTCCTGTTTCATAAATGTAAAGTTTTCACCAGTTACTTTTAACTTTATTTACGGTTGGTTTCGAAATTTCGTTAATATTGATTTCTCATATGAAACCTTTGAAGTGTCCCTTCCCTCTTCAGACGGACAATGACACTCGAGAAGAAATGGTCTTAGACGGACCTCGTACTCTCTGTACAAAAGTTTCTATAAAAGACGGAGAGTAGAGGATCTACTATAAGTACTGGGTCTCATCGGAATCTTGGGGTACAAATAAGACTCAGAGTACTTTAGGGAGCTACTGAAAAGGTCCTCCCAAAAATACTCAGATTGAAACAATTCAAGGAGTTAAAGTCTTTGTTTCATGAAAGTTTCAACGAGTCTGATTCTACAGTTACGAAAAGTTGAAAGAGGGAAAGCGAGAGAGGAAGGGGTCTCCAGATAAAGTTTATAAAGAAGGGGAATCTTGTGACAAAGTCCATAAACCTCTAAATAATGAAAATTTCTTAAATAACTACATCAATGTATAATAAATAACTCGTGGATGATATGTGGTCTGTGAGAAGTTCTATGACTCTGATGTATAAACTCGTTTTGTCTAATATAAGGACGAGTTTACCTCGAATAATGTAATACTGTTACTTTTCAAATAGAACTGTAGTTTACACTTAAAAAGACTCCCGATTTAATGATGAATAATAAATCTCATTCAAAAAAAAAAAAAAATCTTTCGGATAAATAATAAAAAATTTAAAATAAAATAAAAATTTGAAATGTTATAACATAATCAAAATCTCATTCAAAATTATTCAACTGAAAGTGTAAGTATTTGACTTATCTACGTTCGTTTCTTCATTTGTTCTTTGTCACACGTTACCCTGTTCGATCACATAGACACTATAAGAATATAATAGTTCTCGAAGTCTTTGGAAACAGAAAATATCATGACTACGTATTCATGTCTCCATTACATGACTTTCGTTTTACGAACTACCATGGTGTTTGGAGTAAAGATTTACAATGGTAATTAGTACATCTAGTACACAAATGGAAATGTGAATCTCCAATATAAATATCTTTCGAATACAACTCTTTAGGAATATAAAGTTGCACTAACAACATTTTTGACAGTAGAATTTTCTGACAAATAGACGAAAAAGTTACAGAAAATAATATTGGAATCTTATCTACCATTAAAATGTTTGTTAGGAAACAAGTACAAAAACGATTGACGAGATTCTCATAACGACAGTCCATTCTCCTATACCTGGGTAAATAACCCATGTTGGTAATATTGAGAGAAATATAATACAATGGGTAAATTTCTCGTCTATGGATAAAAATTGTTTTTCGTCAGTAATACAGTCTAAATAACAAGTACATCTGTGGTCAATTTAAACCGTTAAAAGAGTGGAAAGAGAGATGATGGGGTTTGTTAGGAAATCGCATAGACATGTGTTAAAACACGGTTGTAAGATGATCCCTCACCCCCTTACAGAACTCCCGTTTTCGAAGGTGAATCGAGTCAGCAGAGATGACCTAATACACACACACAACAGAAAGAAAGAGAATAAATAGAGACTAATGAACTGTGAATTAGGAACTTATTATACGACTTTACCTTTTGATCTTATCTTTGATAAAACCCTGTGTGTTTTTTTCGTAGACACTCACTGACACTCGGTCTTTTGGTTACGTCAAGATTATCCTGTTTCTCCTAAGTGACTACTCACCTCTTTTATGGGTCTTAGATCCGTTTTGTAAAACTTAAAGTCTTTTCCTTATTCTGGTTAGGTCGTAAATGTTTCATGGAAAAGACATAGGAAGTGACGGAATACGTCACTCTTAAAAATTAACTTAATGTGAGAACGGGTGGATTGAAGATATTTCCAATAAACTGAAAACAAAAAGTTTCACGTCTTTAACTCTAGTTCTAGTTTATATTAATAAGTGGGTTCCAGTGTGTCGTTTCCCAATATATGACTCGACTTTAAACTTTGTTCTACAAAGACTGAGGTTTTCCTTGGATAAACTAAAGGAAAAGCTGAAGTGACTTTCCACATCACTGTTACTAGAGAATTTCAAATTTAACTCCTTCTGAGGTGATCTTTCAAGAGAAATCCTTCGAAATGAATAGGAACAAATTGAATGTAGACTTTTGTAATTCGGTGTTTGTGTCATAGAGTACGTACCATGAAAACGAAAACCAAACCACAAAAACAATAAAAATTATCGTTGTCAATTCTAAATAACTGATTATAATAATCATACTACCAAGGACCTTATGTTGTCATATTACCAAGGACTTTATATATTGCCATATATCAGTCACATGAAAATATTGTCATATTAACAAGGATCTTTTTGTTGAGATATATATGTATATATCAACAAATATATACATATATACATACATACATATATATAACCTCTTCCTTTACCGTTGGGTGAGGTCACAAGAACGGACCTCTTAGGGTCCCTACCCCCTCGGACCACCCGACGGTAGATGCCCTAGTGTGTCTCAACCTGTGTTGACTTCACTGAATCGTCGTACATATATATACATATATATGTGTAGAAATTAGGATTTTGTACGTAAGGATGTTCTGTCGTTGGATCCATAATAGGGAGAAAGTATATACTTTTTTTAGTTTCGAGTCTCTCTACTTTACGACATGGGTTGAAGTGTGTCGACTACTGACGTTTGACACGACAACCTCCCAGTTTGACATCACAAACATGACCTCCAATTGTTCTTCAGTAGTCTCGGGAGGAACAATTTTCGAAGTCCTAACATCCCATTCGGGGCTGTCAAAACAAAAATAAGGGGAAAAAACATTCCGTTTACAAACTGAATTTGAAACTAACGACTCCATAGGTAAAGTTTCACCACAAGTCAAGATCTCTCAGTCACTGTCCTGATCTATTTCCCGGTCCAAAGGAGGGGTGTGGCCCCCAGGAACCAAAATCTCTAGAACCAACCAAAACTATTGATTGGTAAATCCGAGTCAAAGAAAAGAGAATGGTCCGAAATTTATGGTGAGGACGTAAAATTTAAGTGGTTATTTCTCACTCGGAAACTTTTGGATCCGGGGTGGGAACTGGTGTCATTTTCGTCTTGGGATTCCTTTTGGGGACCAAGAGAGAGTCGAACACACACACACATAGACACTAGAGTGACACACTGGGGTTCATACGGGACATTAAAGATCCAAAATATTTTTTATTTGAAAAAAAAAGAATTACATGACTGTCATTAACGATGTCCCACAGAACTTTAGTATTATACTTAGTGTTCTCGACCAGGTTAGTGTCGGAACCAAACTATCACGTTTATAAATTATTTATCTTCATGGTTATGTCAACCCTCTGGTCTTCCCCCTCGAGAGTGTGAGAGGTTATTATCGTCTCGGGGCGTACTTCGTTTAGAGAAGAAAGGACAGTTCTTAAGTCGGACACTTTTCAGTACGAGGGAAACAAATGAGATTGGGGGAGGGTTGACTAAAGGGAACACCGAGTCAACCATTTCTCAGACGGACGTTACACCCTCTGGACCCAAGTTCGAGACCCAGTTCTTCTACGGGACCTCTTCCTTTACCGTTGGGTGAGGTAATAAGAACGGACTTCTTAAGGTACTTGTCTCTTCGTACCACCCGATTTCAGGTACCCCAATGTTTCTCAACTTCTACTGACTCACTGAGTGAAAATGTAGGGTTGACGTAAAAATCAAATCAACGAGTCAACGCATGCTAGAAAACGTCGGGGTACCTGACGTCGTATGGTCCGAAGGGACAGGTAGTGGTTGAGGGTCTCGAACGAGTTTGAGTACAAGTACCTCAACCACTACGGTAGGTTGGTAGAGTAGGAGACAGGGGAAGAAGAGGTTGGAAGGTAGAAAGGGTCGTAGTCTTAGAAAAGTTTACTCAGTCAAGAAGCGTAGTCCACCGGTTTCATAACCTCAAAGTCGAAGTTGTAGTCAGGAAGGTCACTTATAAGTCCTGACTAAAAGAAATCCTACCTGACCAACCTAGAGGAACGTCAGGTTTCCTGAGAATTCTCAGAAGAGATTGTGGTGTCAAGTTTTCGTAGTTAAGAAGTCACGAGTCGAAAGAAATATCAGGTTGAGAGTGTAGGTATGTACTGATGAAACTGATCTGTCTGGAAACAACTGTTTCATTACAGAGACGAAAAATTATACGACAGATCCAACCAGTATTGAAAAGAAGGTTCCTCATTCGTAGAAAATTACAGTACTGACGTCAGTGGTAGATGTCACTAATACCTCGGGTTCTTTTATTTCAGACAGTGAGGTAACAAATGTATAGACAAACGGTACTTTACTACTCTCCCCTACGGTACTAGAAGCAAAAAAACGTAAAGGGGGAGATATTTTCACAAGAGGAAGGGCACGACACGTTCCTGAACTTATACCGAGGAAGAACAACCTCTGTGGTTTAACTTTAAGAGAGGACTAGGATCTATTTGGACAGAAACGACCACTTCATAGGTCGTAAGATAAAGAGAATCCGGTTGTTATCTGAATCTGACCACCTTTTGTTCCTACTTAGACTAATATACTTTGTTTCTGTGAACTATGTGACGTGTTCGATTGTTCCGAGGAAGGAGTAAATCGTAGACATTTATCTATACCGTTTTTTATAAATTCCTGTACACCATAAAGGATACGTCTTTTTTCGATGTGTTATATTGTGCTCTGATAAAATCCTTAAAAGAAAAGTAATGTGATTGAGTCAATAAATTTTATTCTACAAATAACGACAGAAAATCAAATGTGTAATCTTTTACAGGTCCTGTGTCAAAAGAGTAAGTTCCCTTTAAGTTAAATCTGTAAATCAGACACAAAGGTCCCCTAATTAAAACTGGATGTTTTTCTTCTGTTTTAGTTAAGGTAAAAGAGAAATCTTAATATATTTATATGTTATATTCTTAACCTGTTTTTAAAAATTCTAATAGACCAAGTCACAAGAAGTGAACAAAAGGAACCTGGGGATTTGTACATATTTTCCCAAGATGCAAACCGGATCTCTTAAGACCGGGGTAAAGTTACTCTCTTTGAAGAGAAAATAGACAAGATAAAATTTTCTAAGACAAACATTTTGTCCATGACGATGGCCTTTTTATGTACGACGGATCTTTTGATAAGTGTATTCAAGTATGTGGTCTAATCTGTTGTCAATAACTTCTATCCAATTTACCGTTCTCCGTTTGTCGATCGATCATAGTCTTAATTTTTACCCTACAGTAAGAGGATAAGAAATTAAGTCACGAGACGGAGACTCTCACTATGAAGTAACGTGAAAAAAACCCAACAGACAAAATGATCTATCGTAGTATAAGAGATTAGTGACTTAATTTGAAGAACTAATTCAGGTACTTTTGTTTTTGTGACTTACTTAACAAGTAATCGTGTTAAAGAAAATATTCGTAAGGATATTAAGAGTTTCAACCGTACGTAATCTTAGTGGTCCTTTTCTTTAGTAATTTAGACATCAGGACCCGAAGGTATAGAACTATAAGACTACCTCATTACAGTCTTTCTCGAAACCTTAGACACACACACACACAAAACATACGTGAAATCACATACCCTAGGAGTCAATGTAAAACTCCGATAATTAAATTCTTTATGTAAAAATTACCAACGACAAAGGGTTTAGACCAACTAATATCTGAGGAGATCTCTCCAAAAATTTTAATACCTAATGAATCGATTTTGCTAAGTGAATCTGAGAAATTTAGACTCTAAACGTAAAAATTTTAAAATTTCTTCGTTTGTTCGTTCGTTTGATTTTGTTTGTTCGTTTTTGATTAGAAACTCCTCAAGACTAACCCCTTAACTACAATCAACTGTTATAGCACATGGATACCTGAAACGACCATTGAAAGATGGTTCATTTCGTAGTACGATACAAAAATTTTTTAATCTGTAACGTTCCATAGTGAAATTTAATGTAAAATCCCGTTTCGGTTAAAAACAGAAATTTTTATTTCAATTGTAAACAAACCTCGTCATTGATTCAAATGAAAGTCTTAATGAGACATCTAAAAAATAGTACGATAAAAACATTGTAAGAACATTAAGAAACGTCTATTATTGTTTATTCATACTCATTGAAATGTCACCGTTCTATGCATATTTGATCCGTCGTTCACATTCATTTTGTCGGAAAAAAGGGGGGTTTCAATCTCCTCTCCAATTGTTTTGTGAAACATTTTAATGTTTTCTTTTTTTTTCGAAAAGTCCCGTCGTCGTGGACTGATTTATACGGTGAAAAGGTCAACTTTCAAAGTAAGCAATTATAGTTGGTCTTACCGAGTATCAAACAAGAAGTTTTATACCAGTCACGAGGTATACGTGATCTTAGTGGAATCGTGTAAAGTCTGTAATTTTGACAACGAACCGTTGAGCCATACGACTCCCTGTCACATCCCTATACTGTCTTCATCCTACCGTGTCCCGACCACTCTCTCGTTGTCCACTAAGTCCTATATCCACCAGTTTCATCGTATTCTATCCTAATCCGTAGATCTGACCTCCAGTTGGATAAACCAAACTTCGCGGTCGCAACAACATCGGTGCACAAGGCCCTTTGTCTGAGTGAGTCTTGCTACGTCTATCACCTTACGTCAAATAATGTGACCGCCCGGGTTCCGTCTCAGAGGAGAATCGGTTCCTGGGGTTGGTCGTAAACACTTTTAGAAAATATGGGGTACACAGGTACAGGATTGGGTGGTGAGGTTTAAGGAACTCTGAATGTATTTGGTTCCTTTTATGTTAGGGTTATTGGCGTAGTAGGTGCACGATACACGAGTACACGAGTTTGTCAGTTTGTTAATCGGTTATTAGTTATTTGGGCTCTAATGTGAGGTTTTCTATGTCTTTTTAAATACCGGCCAGACCTCCTTCCCCACTGATCACATACAAAAGAGAATCCGCTACTCATTGGATCTATGCTAGAAGTTCCAAGGGGACAGACCTCCCCCAGAATAGGAAAACAACAACAAAAGTATCCGTGATTTACGTCTCAAGTCTCAGGTAACCTTTCCACCGGTTCGTACTAGTCGTACTTGTCCGGATTCTCCCTCAGGTCCGGGATACTTAAGGAAGAAGTCGTATCGGTGAACAATGAAATAAGTGTCTTGGACCTCACTCCACACGCAACTTCTCAAAACTTAGATCAGTAAGGGATGGTACTCGGACACACGATTCAGCGAAGTCAACACAGACTGAGAGGTACTTTAAGAGGTCTCTTCTTATGACCTCCCCAACGGTACGGCAGGAGGTCCTATAGAAGGACTGGGTCCCTAGCTTGGGTGTAGAGGATACCGAGGACGTAACGTCCACCTAAGAAACGGTGAGTTGGTGGCTCCTTCGGGTAAGGGGTGGTATGAGACCCATTTTCGATTCGTAGGTCTTCAGTGGTCCATGACAACATGGGAGACGGGAGTTTCCGTTCGTGTTGAGACTACGGAGAAAGATGCGAAAACAAGTCAGAGAAGAGACTTTAGAAAGAGACTGATAGACGGACCTTTAGGGACACATAGAATTCTAGGTCAAGTTTACGGTGTATAGAAAACAACAAGAAAAGGAACTTTGGAGAGATGAAACGTAAAGAAATTTACGTATTAAGTTAGGATATGTAAAGATAACATATTAATATGACAACTCCTCCCCTTCAAAGGGGAGATGGAGAGACTTCAAGAACACAGACCTGATTATTATGACTGTCGTCTGTCTAATTATTCTGTTTTTCTTTGTTTACAAATAAGTACGTATGTCTCAAGGACATCTTTACCTTGGATTCTTCACCAGTTTGGTCCGTCGAAAACACGAAAAATCCATTTCTTTATTATTTAAACACTTCATAACTGTCCTGTTTGTAAAATCCGAAATCCACGAATTAATCTTGTCCTAAATTCCTTTCAAATCCGAACCTATCATTTAACCATTTCTAATTGTTCTAATCGAGACCCACAAGAAACCTTCCTTGCTACGATTTCGACTTTGAGGTCATGAAACCGGTGGAGTACACTTCTCAACTGAGTAACCTTTTCTCAGACTACGACCCTGCCTAACCCCCGTCCTCCTTTTCCCCTACTGTCTCCTACTCCACCGACCTACCGTAGTGGCTGAGCTACCTGCACTCAAACTCACTTGAGACCCTCAACCACTACCTGTCCCTCCGGACCGCACGACGCTAAGTACCCCAGCGTTTCTCAGCCTGTGCTGACTCGTTGACTTGACTTGCTCTAATCGTTCCAAACAAATATGTCCGAAGAGTCGGGACTTAAGGTACAGACCACTATTTTCACAGAATGAAAGGTCGTGTCCCTCCCGTGCAAAGTGTACCCTCTAAAAAAAATCGAAAGTCCTTCTCTCTCTACTCCCAGTTTACTACTCCAGTTTGAGCAAAGAATTAAAGGAAATTAAACTTTATTATACGGTATTTCCACATAAAACCCTACCGGACGGGTACTGGGGTCGTCATAATTGGGAACTAAAACAGTATAACTTTTCCTTTTCAATTTTAAGATGGATTGGAGGACGAGGAAGACGGAGACATTGAGTCGAACGAGGAACGTTTCAGACCTAGTGCATCCAGTGTATCAGAGTCTTTCACCTTTAAGTGCTATGATTCTTGACCTCGAATAGAGTGAGTAGGAACAGGACAAGAAACATTAGCGGGTCGGGGACGTTTGGACGAATTAGTACGGACAGGTACATATTTTTGAGACATTGGCGAAACAAGCCCCGAGTCTCGAATCTCACAATTGAGGAGACCCGGGTGACCGTATTATTTGGACTCAAGAGGTCGAGAGACTCACACCACGAACCAAAGAACTAATGACCAAAGACGTCGTCATAATTGATTCCTTTAACCATACTTTAAGCAGTAAATATTTTACTCTGTAAAATTGTCATGGGTACAGTATGTTCAGAACCCTCTTAATTAACTTTATTGGATATATTTCACAATTTCGCCACAGACAGTACACAAGACGTCTGTGATCGGTAATTGACGATGATATACCGAGAATGATAGAACTTGATTTCAGTAACCAGACATAGACAAAATGATTGATTTGTCACTGAAAAATTTCTTCCTTTACACGAATTCATATTTACCTCTTACATGGTTCTTGTCCCTCAACACATATCAACAATCATTTACGGTTCATCTAAACTACTTTTATATTTTCACTTTTAAGATCCCGTTACGAAAGATCGGACCTTAATCACTATACTCTTTAGTCCTACTATTCCTGGTTCACAAAACACTCCCACGGAAAGATCCTGGATATGGTAGATCTGACGAAAAAACAGTTCTCACCTTCTCAAACGTTTAGAGTATAAAACATGTATTACATAACCAAACGATCCTAACGACATTGTCGATGACTTAGGTTCGAGTCAGACGAGTGGTGGACTCTCCGGTTATTAAACCTCTTTTCTACAACTCCATTTCTTATCGCCGGAAATAAACCTTTCGGTCGTAGACTCTTCTACCACCCCATCGCGGGATCACATGGTCGAATAATCCCAGACCTACGGTCAAAGAAAATATCTTGTCTCACCCGTTCCTCCGCTCCTTCATTTCATTTTTCCGGTAATCAGAACGGTTTATTGAGATCCGAACCGGTCGTACCCCTCCCCCACACATTTAAAGAAGAAAAGACGTCGGTAAGTGGCCACTCGTCCCAAGTTTTCAGAAGGACACTCGACTTGTTTCCGTGAAATCTTGTTTCCATGAAATAAAATTGAAAGTCCTCTGACCGTCAAAAGGGATCCGTCCGGCAAAACATACGAATATCGATGTCTGTCGTAGGAAAGTCACTAATATCATTGTTTTCGTTGTTTTTCGTTTCCAATTTATTTCCTCTGTCTAGATTGTTACCTTAGTCCAAAACGAGAAGGGACACTGTGGTGGTGGATTCACATAGTTTGTCTTTAAAGACCAGAGTGCCAAGACCTCCGATCTTCAGTTTTTAGTTCCACAGTCGTCTCATCCAATGGAGACTCCCGACACTCCTTGTCAGACAAAGTAACGCGAAGAGATCGACAACCGTTGGAAACCATAAAGGCCCGAACATCTTCGTTTTGGACTCATAAAGAAGTAGAAGTGTACTACAAGAGGAATATCATATACACACAGTCCCAGGTTTAAAGGGGAAATGGATTTCCGTGGTCAGTATAACCTAATCCCAGGTGAACTCACCGGAGTAAAATTGATTAGTATAGACGTTATTTTGAAAGTGTGAAGTTGGATGTTGTGTCCTACCTATAAAAATGTGTCCTACAGGATACATTTAATAAGAGACAAGTCTATTACGATGCAACCTTTTTGTTTAGTTAAGGGTTCCGGTAAGATGAGTTCCCAGTAACTCTAAAGAGTCTAGATCTTCTTGTATGGGATAAAAGTACTACGTAAAAGAAGACATAGAATAAAAGTATTTTCGAACTCAGACGAGAGACGAAAATGTTCTTCTGAATTACCTGTGTAATCTCAGGGTTCCTTAAGACGTGTTCATATTGCTCTTATGTATAAATCCATATTACTCTTATAAACAAAGTGTCTCACCGTGATCAAATTACATTTAAGACGACTTACTGATCCGGTTCCCTTAATAATTCAACGATAACGTCTTAAACAAACCTATTTTAAATTGAGTGTCATAAATGGGACCGTCGTCTTTGTAAAAAGAATTTCAACTTAATTCTCTTTTCTGTAACTTTAATACATAACATCATTTGGAACGAAAACTGTAAACTACAGAGACTCTTTACCTTATAAAGGACGGTTTAGTCATTTGTTCCTACAGTGTCAGTAGTCGTTAAGGTTCGGAGGTCCCTTGAGTTCTTCCTCTTATGGACATGTTAGACCGTCGGTGACTCGATATCGGCAAGGAATACACCTCGGGACTCCTTCAGTCTTACACTTTTTAACGGGGTCTATCGATTCTACGTATACTTTCCTTACTAAAGCCGTTCGGGTCTGTGAACTTAGAAGGGTATGTATCTTTTCGGGATTTAAGGAAATTGAACTCTATTGATCAAAAGAAATAAAGGGTTTTTATGAAGACTACGAACCTGATGGACGGGAAACAACGTTTGAAGATAATACATATTTTACTACGGAGGGGGACGGAAAAGTTTCGTCAAGAGAGTTCCGATGAACTCTACGACAGAGGGTCCGAAGTATAGGATTTTTAAGGGTGGCTTATTCTGTGTTGAGATTTAAAAATCTAACACCGATAAAAAAATCAACTGTAGAGAATCCCTGTGTTACGTCTCGACTCCTTGTAATCTAGCTCAACGTCTCGAGACGTATTAAGTGACCATAGGTCACTTATGGTCAAAGTCATCAGTAAATGAGACGTCGAAACCATACTGTATAGACATACGTTAGGAAAAAAGAAAAAAAGAGATAAAAAAAAAAGACAATTCGTGGTTGGAATTACTCAAAGACTTTTGTCAAGATGGTATCTTCTGATCCCACTAAACCAACTTCTAAACCCGTTAACACTACACAAACAAAACACAAGAAAATATTATAAGTGTCCACATTAGTGTTTCTAATGTTTCTGAAATAAAAAACCCCCCGGGTTCTTAAGGCCCTCAACCACTACCTGTCCCTCCGGACCGCACGACGGTAGGTACCCCAGCGTTTCTCAGCCTGTACTGATTCGCTGACTTGAATTGACTTTAGTGACGTCTACCACTGACGTCAGTATTTTAATTTTCTGCGAACGAGGAACTTTCTTTTCAATACTGGTTGGATCTGTCGTATAATTTTTCGTCTCTGTAATGAAATGGTTGTTTCCAGGTACATCAGTTTCGATACCAAAAACGTCATCAGGATATACCTACACTCTCAACCTGATATTTCTTTCGACTCGTGGTTTCTTAACTACGAAAACTTGACACCACAACCTCTTCTGAGAACTTTCAGGGAACCTGACGTTCCTCTAGGTTCGTCAGGTAGGATTTCCTTTAGTCAGGACTTATAAGTAATCTTCCTGACTACGACTTCGACTTTGAGGTTATGAAACCGGTGGACTACGTTTCTTGACTGAGTAAACTTTTCTGGGACTACGATCCTTTCTAACTTACGTCCTCCTCTTCCCCTATTGTTTCCGACTCTACCAACCTACCGTAGTGGATGAGTTACCTGTGTTCAGACTCATTTGAGGTCCTCAACCACCACCTGTCCCTTCGGACCACACGACGTCAGGTACCCTAACATCTCAACCTGAGCTGACTCGTTGACTTGACTTGACTTAGTGTTTATACTCCTAACGTCAGTAAGATATTTTAACTTACACTCACAATTTCAGTAGAGGTAAAATGTTTATTTCGTTACCTACGTCTTTCTTAAAAACATTCAAGGAGTCTGTGGATACAAATTGTTCACTGTTTCGGTCTTGCACATGAAGACTTAGGTAAATGTACTGGTGATTTGATAATATTAAAAATGACATACTCTATTAATTAGAAAAAAATTTAAATAAATGAAAAACCAACACGACCCAGAAACAACGACACCCATCCATAAGAAATCAACACCACCCGTCCCCGATTAGAGACCAACGTCACAAGTCCGAAGAGTAACACTACGCGTCTGGGGTCCAAGGGTCCGAAGTCATCAACGTCGTGTACCCGAGTCATGAATACCACACACCCAAGGTCCCACACCCGAAGTCGTCAACGGGGTCTCCCCGAGTCACCAACACCGAGCACCCGGTATCTTACACACTCGAAGTTATCAACACCACGTGCCGAAATCAACGAGATGTCGAACACCTTAGAACGGTCATCTATAGTGTGGGTACAAGGGACGTAACAGTCCACCTGAAGGCAGGTAACGTCGTGGTCAACAAGTCAACGAGTCAATAGAGACTGAGAAACACTGGGGTACCTGATGTGGTACCCTCCGAAGGGACAGTAAGCGATAGAGGACCTCAAACGAGTCTGAGTACAGGAAACTCAGCCACTACGGTAGGTTGGTAAAATAAACTATGGTGGAAGAGGAGGACGTAAGTTAGAAAGGGTCGTAGTCCCATAAAAGGTTACTCAACCGAGAAGCATAGTCTACCGGTTTCATAATCTCGAAGTCGTAGTCAGGAAGGTCACTTATAAGTCCTAATTAAAGGAAATCCTAACTGACCAAACTAAAGGAACGACAGGATCCCCGAGAGTTCTCAGAAGAGATTGTGGTGTCAAGTTTTCATAGTTAAGAAGTCACGAGTCGGAAGGAACACTAGGTTGATAGTGTAGACATGTACTGATGATCTATTTGGAATCGAAACTGTTATGTCTAGAAACAACCGTTTGACTACAGAGACGAAAAGTTATGTAAGAGATCCAAACAGTATCGAAAAGAAGATTCCTCGTTCACAGAAAATTAAAGTGTCGACGTCAGTGACAGACGTCACCAAAACCTCGGGTTCTTTTATTTCAGACAGTGACAAAGGTAACAAACGGGTAGATAAACGGTAATTCCACTACCCTGGTATACGTTACTAAAATCGAAAAACTTACAACTCAAAATTCGGTCGAAAAAGTGTGAGGAAAAAGTGGAAGTAGTTCTCCGAGAAATCAAGAAGAAGTGAAAGACGGTATTCCCGTCATAGTAGACGTATAGACTCCAATAAAGAGGGTCGTTAGAACTAAGGTCGAATTCGAAGTAGGTGGGATCGTAAAACGTACTCCATGAGACGTCTATTTAATTTATTCGTCCCACTGTCATATGTGGGAACTACATGAGGAAAGGGTCAAACCTTGGTCGGGTAACAAGATTAAACCTTGGTCGGGCACCAAGATTGACAACGAAGAACTGAACGTATCTCCAAAACATCCTCCGTCCATTCCACCAGACCATAAGGGTGGACAAAGTCTTAAAAAGTGACAAGTAACACTAGGTGTGTCAGTTTACAAAATTACATCAATTACTTCGTCTTCATATACAAAAAGACCTTAAGAGAACGAAAAAGATACTAGGTCGTCTACAACCGTTAAACTAGAGATCTAGGAGACGGAAAAGATTTAGATCGAACATGTAGACCTTCAAGAGTCAGTGTATGACAACTTCGGAGCGAACTTCCTAAAACACGTAATACAATGATCGTACACTTTACTCACAATTGACACACCCTCTTCCTTTTTCGTTGAGTGCGGTCATGAGAACTGACTTTTTAGGGTACCTGTTTCCTCGGATCATCCGATGTCAGATACCCCAGTGCTTCTCAGCACGTACTGACTCGCTGAAGTGAAGTGAAAACTTACAAGAAACCGTAACGGAAAGAAACCCTAACATTACTTTTGACTGGAAAAGTTCAGGACACCGACGACGACTCAAAAGGTTTAAACGTCCGTATAACTCACGTCACGAAATTTTCGTAGTAGAAAATCCTAAACTTTATCGAGTTGACCTTAAGGTAGTGTATGGTATTCCCTTTAAGATTAAGGTATATTAGAATTTAACTATTTAGTTTATTACATATTTTCGATTGAATTTTCCTTTTCATTCGAGTAGGACTTTAAAATTGGTCTTTGTTAATCTCCTCAAGTTGTTAATAAGTCTTTACAAGAAACTCGAAAATGGAACACGGTCCGGGATACGATGAAGACCCAAAAAACCATACTTATTCCGTTTGTCGTCCACTCGAGAATCCATGGACTTAAACTCCAGTTTCCCTTCCTTGTCATTTTTCCTTCGTTTTTTTTAAACGAAGTTATAATTTTTTCCTTCATTTTCTCTACTATACTGGGTTTCAAAGGACCGTCTCTCTAACGAAATTTATCCCACAACTTTCAAGGGAAACTCTTTCACTATAAACCCCACTTTGAAATTAATATATTAAAACCAATATCCTCTGTGGATTCCCTTCTCACGAAGTTAGTCACTCATTTCGTTTATTTCTCCACTAAACGAACCACAAACGTTGTGTATAATCTCTTGAGACGTAACGAGGGTTAATAGTCCTAGTTAAAGTCCTCTGAATTCTAACTCCTGTCTAATAACGACGAACAAGGAACTTACGGTGCTGTATTCAGAATTGTCATTTTACCCTCCAGTGGTCGAACACCAAGGTAAAATTAATTTAAACCCCGAGCATCCTGAGATTGAGTTCTCTAGTTCGAGAGGAACTTTTGGTTAATTCCACTAAAGATTCATTAGTTATCTCCCAGTAGAAAGAATACATGTTCACAGATCTATAAAACGGATGAATATCTCGTTACACAGTATATCAATGAGTCAGAGAAATACGTATATATTAATATAATGCATAAATTAAAATGTAACTTATTTGACTGTGGACGTGAAAATTAGAAGATCTGAGACAAGATGAATAAGAAAAAGAATATTGTAAATAGTGACAGATTGTAAGTTATATTAAGTGTATAAATTGGTAAAAATGAATACCCCAAGGTACGAGATGTCTCATACTTGAGGTGTTCATGTCTTTAATAGAACGAAACAAGTCGTTACATCCCAGGTCTTTTTTACGAACTATGTACCGTCCATCAAATATCTACAACTTATTTAATTGTTTAATTATTTACTTAATTTTACAAATCTTTGACCTACGTCTAAGTTTTGACACAAACACATGCATGTGTGTGTGTGTGTATATATATATATATGTGTATGTGTGTACCTTCCTTTTACTTTCCCTACTCATAAGATCTCTCTAAGGATATGAACTTAATCCAGTAGAGAATTCGACAGAATACCAAATTGTTAGATATTAATGTACAGTGTTGTCAAATCAAATTATGGATGGAAATTTGTGTGATTTATATATTATGTAGGTTTATACATATATATATATAGTCATATATATATACATATATATTTTATGAGATCCAATTATAAAACAATTTATAAAAAATCAAAATGAAATTTTATAAAAATAAGAAAAGTACTTTGAGATTTTACATAGGTCCGTTTTACTTACTCGAAATGTAAAAACCATCGTCAAACAAGAAACTCTAAAATATTTAAGAGACCCTTAAATCTGAATTTCTTTTTATCAAATTAACTCAACTAACATAAACGAAACACTTACACGTTTATGTGTAACGTGTAAGTGTATAACGTGGCTTTTGTAGTAAAATACTTTCCGTTTCAGCCGGATATGATGCAAATTTGAACCTTTGTAATCAAATATTTCGAATACGAGTCAGATACATTGACAGGTATATTTTTATTTGTCAGGAACAGGAGAATATTGTTATATGTATTATTTAAAATAAAGAAATACTAATTTTGACAGGGACGAATATAGACTTTAAATATGAAAGTATGTTTGAATCGTCTAGAAAATTCTCTCTTTAGTAGATGTCAGTTATACGATTTCATAATTGTTGAATCACGTCGCAACTTTATCCTTAGTTTTAGATTTGAGATTGGCTTCAGAAATCGTACAATAAAAAGGGAAAGAATTAAAAAAGGTAAATGTTTCTATTTTTTACATAGAGTTTCTTACAAACATGACACGAAATGGGAGTCTTATTCACAATGGAGGTCTTTGTGTGTAATAGTATATACATGACACTGAGTACGAGAAAACTTTCGTTTTGTTATGAGTATTAACTCCTGTATAAAATGTTTTCAAAGATTTTTATTCTTAAACCAATTCTAAATAAATAATACTAATATTAGTGAGAATAAATGTGTATCTTTGAAAATGTCTTACTTTATAAACTGATGCTTGTAAAACCTGATTTTTACAGAAAAAAGACGTTTGGACATTTAGAAAACCTTTGTAGACATAGGACAAAGACTGAGTGATTACGAGTATTTCATTTAGTTAGACTATGCATAGTACAACCAAACTACCGACCCCTCTCAGAATTCACTATGAACCGCTGTACAAAAATAAGACAAATATACAAATCTGAGGAATCTCTGTTTCTTTATTTGTATAAGACGGTCTTTACTGGTACTCTTTAGTATTATTAAAATTCCGTTTGGTTTAAAATACGATGAAAAAAACAAGGTTATAGTTATTTTGATTTTCTACTAATCATTTTAGTGTTACTATTTTTATCAATTTTCGTCTCTAAGACCTCGGTTTAAGAAACTTAAAATTATGTCTTTGTCAATCATCGACGTATTAAAATCCCTTGAATAATAAGGAGAGTCAAAAGGGTAGAGATTTTACCCAATTGTTATCATGGACAATGAACCACAAAACAACTTCTCACTTATTCAATTTAATCCGAAATAAATCTTTGTATAGGTCCAAAAATAATCGTATATTCTGAATCTCCTTCCACCAATTAATTAAAGACATTGAGGTCCGTTCGGGGACTGAAGAGACGGAGACTCCAAGAAGTTGATGTTTTCTCTCTTCTCACCCGACCTTAGGAAAGAGTCTCTTTACTCTTCCGAGACAGAATTCGTTTATTCCAAAGTCCTGAGGTCAAGGACACGAAAGTTTCTCAAGACCCGGTTATAACCTCGACCTACCTTTTTTTTTTTTTATATATATATATATGTATATATCAACAACAACAAGTCAACGAGTCAGTATAGACTGAGAAACACTGGAGTACCTGACGTCGCGTGGTCCCGGGAGACAGAAGATGGTGAGGGGTCTCAAACGAGTTTAAGTGCAGGTAACTCAACCACTACGACAGATTGGTAGAGTAGGAGATGGTGGGAGAATCGGAAAATGGAAGTTAGAAAAGGTAGTAAGCACAGAAAAGGTTACCCGACTGAAAGGCGTAGTCCATTGGTTTCGTTGTATTATGTATTTTATAAATTATTTTTATACCTGTGATGACACCGTAAAATCTTTGGAACCTTTCTCTCGTATCTTCTTTTTGACACAGGGTCATAGTTTCTGTCCATAAGTATAGACTTTCTTTGAGTGACTCCGACACTTTTAACGGTATTAATGATTTAATTGAAGAGATTATTCATCTTTTACATAAAACGTTCTACATCCCTTACCACTCTGTACAAGAAGTTTCATAAAATAAAATACGGTCGGTCTTACATTCTGTATTGATTCGTGTAAAATCGGATACGTCTTTTCAGTCAAGAGTCTATTCTTATTGAGTTGTAATAAACTCTGGAGCGAAAAGAGGAGATATATTGACTTACGGATAATGAGTTCTTCCGACCGGTGTCACTGGGAAAACACTTTATAGACACGGTCTTATCTTTTAAGGAAAAGGATTTTTACAGTCACCTGGATATCCGACAATAACTACCTTCATGTTGTATATGAGAGATCTTTCTGTATTATTACAGGTACCGGTCCGCTTGAACCCCTCTGACTTATTCCGTTCTAATTCGTCCAAATAAACACCAAATAGTCCTAGAGACTATGTACGAACTGTTGGTATTACGTGTCACACAAGACATAAATACCTTATGTAGGGCATCTACACTAGTGTATTCCCTTTTACTAATATCATTTTTCGGTGAACCGAAAAACCGTAGACGGGTCACACCTAACTTCAAGACGAAGACAGAGAATATTGGAACCCGTCTAATGAATTGTGACTTGGAGGTAGAAGAACAGATATTTATTCTCTATACCCATATATAGAACGTCAGGACCTAGTAGTAACAGAAAATATAGAGTATACTTTCACTGAACATTTATGTAACAATTGTAAGTCTTGTCTGAATTGTCTTCTATAAAATACTTGAAATGACATAGTCGTGACATAGACTTATATATTGGAGTTTTCTTGAAAATTTTTAAATTGGATTCAAGAGAAGACACAAAGAACTGAAAAGAGTGTCGAAGACAGTCTTTAGTCAAGAGAGGTAAAACTGTCGAAGTATAAATGAAGAGACGACTAATGAGTTTTTAGATATAGATCTTGAAATAGGACCAGGACGAAGTATAAAGATCTTGGGCCAAGTTGTAGAGAAAGACCAACAAATCAATTTAGAGATTTATTAAAGTTTAGAAAGTAAACAACACGGAAAATAGTGGAAGACATATAATATCAATGGAACTTAAGTAGCATTGACTGGACTCTAAATAAATAAGTAAATTTTGTATAAATGACTCCATTTCTTAGGTGAACGTTACGTCTAGGACCAAACTAAGGACCCAACCCTTGTAGACACCTCTTCCGTATCCGATGGGTGATTCAAAAGAACCCGAAGGGAACACCGAGTCGACCAGTTCTTAGGTGGACGTTACACCCTCTGAACCCAAACTAGGGACCCAACCCTCCTAGGGGACCTCTTCCCTTTCAGATGAGTGAGATCATAAGACGGGACCTCTTAAGGTACCTCACATATCGGGTACCCCAATATTTCTTAACCTGTACTGACTCGCTGAAAGACCTCTTCCGTTACCGTTGGGTGAGGTTCGGAGAACGGACCTTTTAGTGTACCTACCTCCTCGAACCACCCGACGTCAGACACCCCAACGTTTCTCAACCTGTGTTGACTCGTTGAAGTGAAAGTGAAAAGTGAAAGTACGTAACCTCTTCCTTTACCGTTGGGTGAGGTCACAAGGACGGACCTCTTAGGGTCCCTGCCCCGTCGGACCACCCGACGGTAGAAACCCCAGCGTGTCTCAGCCTGTGTTGACTTTGCTGAATCGTTCGTTCGTTCGTTCTCGCTGAAAGTGAAAGTGATGACTCTTAGTACCAGTTGGTAATTCTTCAAAAATTTTGGATAGTATCTATTCTATTAAAGTCAACCGATTATTCTATACTTTGTTTTATATACAGGTACATTTTTCGTATCGACCCGACCTTCTTCGTGTTCGACCTTAGTTCTAACGACCCTCTTTATAGTTATTGGAGTCTATACGTCTATTGTGATGGGAATACCGTCTTTCACTTCTCCTTGATTACTCAGAGAACTACTTTCACCTTCTCCTCTCACTTTATCAACCGAATTTCGAGTTGTAAGTCTTTTGATTCTAGTACCGTAGACCAGGGTAGTGAAGTACCCTTTATCTACCCCTTTGTCACCTTTGTCACAGTCTGAAATAAAAAGGCCCGAGGTTTTAGTGACGTCTACCACTGACGTCGGTACTTTAATTTTCTACGAATGAGGAACCTTCCTTTCAATACTGGTTGGATCTATCGTATAAGTTTTCGTCTCTGTAATGAAACGGTTGTTTCCAAGCAGATCAGTTCCGATACCAAAAAGGACACCAGTACATACCTACACTCTCAACCTGACACTTCTTTCGACTTGTGGCTTCTTAACTACGAAAACTTGACACCACAACCTCTTCTGAGAACTCTCAGGGAACCTGATGTTCCTCTAGGTTGGTCAAGTAAGATTTCCTCTAGTCAGGACCCACAAGTAACCTTCCTAACTACGATTTCGACTTTGAGGCCATGAAACCAGTGGAGTACGCTTCTCAACTGAGTAACCTTTTCTGAGACTACGACCCTCCCTAACCCCCGTCCTCCTCTTCCCCTGCTGTCCCCTACTCTACCGACCTACCGTAGTGGCTGAACTACCTGTACTCAAACTCACCTGAGGCCATCAACTACTACCTGTCCCTCCGGACCACACGACGTTAAGTACCCCAGCGTTTCTCAGCCTGTACTGACTCGTTGACTTGACTTGACTTTTTCATATTGTCTCACGACTCCTGTATTTCTGATTATTTAAATATATTTATTTGTAGTTATTATTCATGTGTTTTCGTCAATTTAATAATCATTAATAATAAATAATCATATCTTATTACAATAATTAAGACAATCACTATATAATTATTTCTACGACGTCTTATAAGTTGTCTCCTTAAATTGTACCAGACTGGTAGACCAACGTGATGGGGGTGAACAAAGAAAAAGGGACTTGATTGTATTTCTTAGTAAACTTCCAAAAATTAGATTAGGACAACGAAGTCGGAGTGACAAATTTTGAAAAGATACCGAGTAGTAATGTTAATCCCTTTCGAGTTTACGTGAGAGACGAATGTCTTTATAAACATTGGACCTGTAACGGACGGAGAACTTGGGTACAATATACAGAGAGAATTTTCTAGAGATTTGAGGTCGATGAGATCTCAAGGACCCCACCACCAAGAGGTACTTTTTTAAAGTAAAAAACCAAAACGAAGAGTCTTACTTACATTGTAGTTATCACGGTTAAACCTCACCAAAGTCGGAAGATTAATCTATGGGATAAAAATAGGTCCAGCTCGATGTGGTAAACGTTTAGGGTCACACTTTACTTTTACATTCGAGTAAATGAATAAATTTTGTTTACAGAAATATCTTTACCTGATTACACATTTAGAAAGAAGGAAAAGGAACACCAGAAAGAGAGGTGAGAACCCCGGAGTGTTCACGACACACACTTGTCCCACCGTTTCTAACCGTCTATACGTGTAACACGTAGTAAGGAGACGAGTACACGGACGATGTAACAGGGTAGTCTGAAGTCAATGTTTTGTTTCAGTTTTGGTTTTAAAAGTTCTTACAGTTCTTTGTTTTCGTCTCGTGATTGATTTACGAAACCCGGAAAACCCCGATTCACACCCGGGAAAGCTCGTTTCGACACGTCAACGTACCCAGGGTATGGGTACTCCGGCCGAGAAGAGGGACGGTTTGAAATCTAGCAGACAAGAAGATTCACGTCACACTCACTAGAAAATTTACATTAAGTCCAGTATCAGTTACTGGAAAGGAGTAGGATTTTTTCTTACGAAATGAGTGGAAAAATACTGATTGTGGATAATTTTACAGACTGTATGACTTCTAAATTATTTCTTAACTACTCATTTATAAATTATACTAATCCAATTCAATTGTCTACTCAAATTTACGTTGTCATGTAACCCAAAGAAACCGGAAACATAACTGGTCTTGAGAACCAACGTTTACTGTCTTAGGTTTAAATGTAACCGAATTCCAGGTAGATCAGTTCCGATACCAAAAAGGTCATTAGTACATACCTACACTCTCAACCTGACACTTCTTCCGACTCGCGGTTTCTTAACTACGAAAACTTGACACCACAACCTCTTCTGAGAACTCTCAGGGAACCTGACGTTCCTCTAGGTTGGTCAGGTAAGATTTCCTCTAGTCAGGACCCACAAGAAACCTTCCTTACTACGATTTCGACTTTGAGGTTATGAAACCGGTGGAGTACGCTTCTCAACTGAGTAACCTTTTCTGAGACTACGACCCTCCCTAACCCCCGTCCTCTTGTTCCCCTACTGTCTCCTACTCTACCGACCTACCGTAGTGACTGAGTTACCTACACTCAAACTCACTTGAGGCCCACAACCACTATCTGTCCCTCCGGACCGCACGACACTAAGTACCCCAGTGTTTCTCAGTCTGTGCTGACTCACTGACTTGACTTAACTTGACTTCCTATATTTTTATAATAGGTAGGTACATTGATACTTCAGAACTTGATTAAACAAACGTTCATATCGACCAAAGTTTCTGAGTTTAACGTATGGATGTTAGAGAAAGAGAACTCAAACAAGAGAAATTACAAAAATAAGAGTTTTTTATAAGTGTCTTATCATTACAAACAGGGAAAAGCAAGATCTAAAAGTAGGATAATAGAAAAATGAGTCAATTTACTCTTGAAAAGGTAGAGTCATGAAACTTGTCTTGATAATCTGGATTGAGATCAACTGGATTTAATTTAGTGTACGGATATGGACTTGCTTGTTGAAACTAAGACAACCTAGTTCGAACCTGGTGGTATTCACCATTTCAAGGAATTCAGACGGCAACAAATTGGTCTTATCACTACCCAAACACATAGAAGTAGAACGAGGTATTTCGGTTTGATAAGAGCTACTACCGACATGGTCACGTAGTGTGATCATTGAATTAAATCTTTTTAACAATTTGTTTATAAATACTCATATAAACCCATTTTTTGGAACCTTTCTATATATAAAACAAATATCTGAATAATATAGAGGTTGGACTTTTTTCTTTTATTCGAGGATCTAAACTCTTATAGATCTTCTAGTTCCTACGTACTGTTGGTACAGATATCTGGTGTCAGAGAGTAGTGTTTACCCCCACAGTCTTATTCAGATATGATCGATAAGTCCTTCGTCCTTGTGAACTAGACAAATAGATCTAAAAGGGTGACCTCCATAGACTCAAATAAACCTTCAACTTTTGAACAACTTGTCCCTCAACTTCGGGTCAATGATGCTTCCTAAATTAGTCAGTCACTTCCCAAGGAAAAGATACGTGTCCTTCAAAACAGGGATTTTTCTATTATAATAACTTGAGACCCAATTCGAGTATTATGAATAATTTATAAATGATACGTGGTCAGGGATACAAATAAGTGTATTAACAAGTATTGAGACTCTATTGTTATCATTAGTCAAGGTTTATTGTTGACTTTTTGAACAGAATCTCTTCAACTTCTTACGTTTAGTCCAGTTTATTTCTACTACTTTTTCTATTTATGTAACGAAGGTCCTGATACTTTTCCTAGAGGGAATAGGAACAGGAAGAGACACGGGAACTTAGCCCGTATAAAAGAATGAACGTCTTCGGGAGGAACCACATTTATAATAGTCAGATTAGGAGACGACTTCCCGTACATACCGTCCAATATATGAAAGGTGGAAATCTCAAATAAATTTCAACCCTCTTTAAACATGAACTCTGGATTGTATTAAAAAAAAAAAAAGGGAGAGTAAGATCTTCAGAGTAAAAGGAAAGGTGAGGTTTCCGGATCTCGTCAATACTACGGTCCGTGTGAGAGAAGGAGTATATGTTACTCCTCCCGATCCGACGTACCACAGTACAAGAGACTATACAGACACAAATTTTTATCTCCTACGGTATTAGGTGTTCTTCTTAATGGTCATCATCTTAACCCTGTACCATTTTTCAATGATCCTTTCTAATAAACCCACCTTGTATGGTACGGCGAAGATAAAATTCAACCGAGACAAGTGACCATGAACCATCATACCAACTACTGAAAAGGTGCTCCTTTCTAAAGAAATCGTTTTTACGAAGTGAAAATGAATCTAGACGAATCCTGAAGGTACCACCGAGTCCGCCATTTCATAGACAGATGTTACGTCCTCTGGGTCCAAGCTAGGGACCCAGCCCTTCTAGGGGACCTTTTCCTTTACTGTTAGGTGAGATCATGATAACGGACCTTTTAGGGTACCTGTCTCCTCGGACCATCCGATGTCAGGTACCCCAGCGTTTCTCAGTCTGTGTAGACTCCCTGAAGTGAAAATGAAAGTTCTACAGTCGAGTTTTGATCACTGATTTTAAGTGTACTTACGAAAGATGGGTATTTACGACCAGTTACTGATCTCAAGAAAAGTACTGAAATTTACAGAAATTAGTATCAATATCCAATTATTTGGATACGATGATGGGATTCGTTACTAAACCTCAGAATCTATATATTCTATCTATATAGACTATAAATTTGAGTTTGTCCACAATCTAAACCCGAAATAACAATCTCCAAGACTAAAGTTTATTTCTCAAATGGTGAAGGATCAAACCCTAGGACACATTCAGTCCATCGGAGGGGTTCAGAGTCAACGACGAAGAAGTGTCAATCATAACTAACAGTAATATTGATGGCGAGTTCTAAAACTGCTATCATTTTACATCTCGTGTACTTGCACGACTCTTATGAAATTTGCGATCTACGTAAAGTTTTCTCCTGAAGCATAAGAATCGAAAACACACGTCTGCAACCACAATATTACTTTTCCAGGGATCCGAAACCTCTAACGGACTTAAGTCTTCATTGACGTAAATATAAGATACTACCCGTTTGGTGAAAGAAGACATTTCGGCCAATCTTTGTTGGGTCGTGTATCAAAATAGTACACGTCGTTTACTTTATATACATACCTAGTGAATCGTTTTGTGGACCCTGTATCATCTCTCATTTACTTACAATCTACTACTACTCCTATGACTCTTTACAAAAGATTCAAGACGTCAGTGGTTCGTAATGAAACAATGAATATCCTGTGATAAAGATTATCAATATTATATAATCGGTACGTTTTTTTACGAAACTTATACTTTTTATAAAGTTTTAGACGGTTAAAAGTAGAAAATTAGTATTAATTAAAGTAGTTCTATGTGTTTTCATAGGGAAAAGACGATTCGTTTTACGTTTCGACATTCAAAGTCTAATTATCTATTATAGACCCCCGAAGTAGTAAATCTACCTCTTTTCCTACCGTCGGGTGAGGTCATAAGAACGGACCTCTTAGGGTACCTGTCTCCTCCGACCGTCCGATGTCAAGTATTCTAGCGTTTCTAAGCTTGTACTGACTCGCTGACTCGGATGTGTCAGTAAATCTTACGTAACACCAACTAAATGATTTCTCTACTAGATACATATATACATAAGTAGTTCCTTCTGAAGTAGACACAAAGTGGGTCTGTCAATCTGAAAATACCCTAAAACAAAATTTTGGTAATTCAGTCAAAAGGAAGAAGGACCTGACTAAATGGTCGTTCAATTTGATTTGAGGTCATTCAATTCCCTTAATTTTAGTACAATTTTCCTAAGTAGTGAAAAACGTGTCTACAGTTTACCCAAAGTTGAGTAATGAGTTTGGGTTAACTCTGACAGACGGACCTAACACCACGACTTTTCTTTAGACTCAAGAACCTTTTTGACTCATAGTACTACCTTCTCTCGATACACGGTACCCTTACACCCATAGTGTTCACCTTGATACATTAGTGTCTAAACAGTGGAGACTAAACATATCGTATCTTACCTATTTACCTCCGAATCTCGAAGAGTATTGTAGGCCTTCTTTATCGAAAAACTATAGTAGGTGTCTCTATCAGAGATGTTTACTCAAAATAAAGTGTCATAAACAGTTATAATTCGAATTAAGGGTTCCTTCTTGACTTTCAACATCTTTATATGTGAACTGTAAAAAAAAAAAAAAACGTTTACCGTGACTAAGATCGTCGTTGAAAATGAAATCCTTTCAAAAACAATAAAGAAACAACAAATAAACCGAAAGAAAGGTAAAATTTATCTGAAATAAAAAATCTCGTCGAAATGTAAGTGTCGTTTTGACTCGTCTGATATGTCTCCAAAGAGTAAAAGGTACATGTCGGATGAGGGTGGTGTGTGTAGTAGGTAATAGTTGGGAGACGTGGTCTCACCATAGATACAATGGTAGTCACTTGGATGTGACTGAGTAGTAATAGGGAGTTTTAGGTAACAAATGAAATCCCAAATGAGAACAAGTTGATAATTTGATGTGACAAACATAAAACGACACACAAACACGTACACACGTACGATTCAGCGAAATCAACACAGGTTGAGAAACTCTGGGGTACCTGATATCAGACGGTCCGAGGAGATAGGTACCCTAAGAGGTCCGTTCTTATGACCTCACTCAACGGTACGGGAAGAGGTCCCATAGAAGGACTGGGTTCCTAGTTTGGGTAGAGAGAATACAGAGGACGCAACCTCTCGACGTGTCGTGACACCCCTGACAGGGTGAACCAGAAAGAAGACGGGACTAAAGAAAGTAACAACAGTGCAGACGTAACAAAAGACTCCAGAAAGAGACGGGTGAGGACGAAGGAAGAAATAGAGAGTATCCACAATGGACATTGTTTAGAGGACATGGAGATTTAGACAGAGCCATAGACGAAGTACCTTCTGGGTTTAACTGTGTCACTTAGAACTTTCCTATAGTTTACTGGGACTTTCTTAAATAATAAAGGTCAGACTTCTTCCCATAATAAAGAACCGAATCTATACTCTCGACTGGGAACTTATCGTACCCAACTTGACACACCCAGGTGAATATAGACCTAAAAAAAGTTATCATTTCTGATCTATTGATGTACATGACTTCGACCAATTTAGACGTCTAAGACATAACATCTATACTTCCTTAACGTATATGTTTCCCGGTCGATGTGTAAAATTCACTTAAAATAGACACACCTCCTGACCGTGGGGAATGTGAGATACAACAAGTTCTCAGTTGACACGAAATATTTAAGTGACTGAATTTACACGACTAAATATGTGTAAGTTTTAAAATGACAACGTAATCCTTATGTTACTCAATTACAGTAAGTGTCATATCATAAACATTTTGAGCTAGTCGGAACTAGTTTAATTCCTAATTCAACATTACCCATCTAGTGTGACTCATTGTGTATCTTAGTAGAACAGAGTCACTGTGTTACCATCTTTTTTATTTAGATGAAAAAGATTTTGTTTAGTGGGAGTAATGATAACCAGTATATAATCAATACAATGTATAGGAATGTTTGTTAGTCTAGACTGCTTAAACATAATAGGGCAAGTGGAAATCCAGTTCCTCTGAGTTCTTAATCATCACGTTCGATTTGTTTCCAAAAAAGGTTCTTGATGACTCTGAAAGAACCTTTTACCGTCTAAAACTTTTTACCTATGTAAACTGGAAATATATGGTGAATTTTAACTGACGATCGGGTGGACGGATAGAGTTTCGTAGGAAAGACTATTATAGACTAACACCAACGTCATCAAAAACACTTGTCTTGGCGTAGTGACGAAATTGATCGTTCGGTAAATGTCATTTCACCGTGGGACCTACTCTGGAATAATTTTGTCTTACATGTATGTGGACCCTAAAGACACTAACTCTTCATACTCGTGTTGCTGACGTGAATTTCTTGTGCATAAGGGACCTCTGAACCACGAAAAGAAAAGTTCATTCATCTTCAGACTTACAATAATTACCCGTTCCAGTTCATCCAATATCTGTGGACATGTTTGTCGTCGATAAACTCCTATTATTTGAGGAAGTGACCTCTCAAGTTTAACTACTATAGAAAAAACCCTAGGGTTTCTTCTGAACGAATTAAATAGATAGAACTCCTCGTAACGTTTCGATAAAAGAACAGTATCTGTAAAGTGTGGACTTGAAGTCTCAGTGGAACACTAGAACAGTTCTGAAATTGTTGATATGATATTCTGTCCTTTTCTTAACTGTTACCTGTCATTTTAACTTCAATAAGAAATCAATTCCGTCATGTTTTCAGACACATGTTTTAATTTATAAAAACACACTATATCGAGTAAAAATTTTATGAAACCGATCCCATTTCTTAGGTGGGTGTTCCGCTCTCTGTCTCCTCTGACAAACTAGGGACCCAGTCCTTCTAGGGGACCTCCCCCTTTACTGTTAGGTGAGGTCACAAGAACGGACTTGATAGGGTACCTGTCCCCTCGGACCGTCCGATGTCAGGTGTCCCAGCGTTTTTCAGTCTGTCCTGACTCACTGATTCGTTCTTGTATGTTAATGGTGATGATCGTCATTCGGTGCAGACACAAAGATCACGAAATGTAACATAGTTCGTTTAAAAATAGTTAATTGATTACCACAAGTATTCTTGGAAGAGTTCCGTTAAATAAGGGTACATGTAAATTTTGAAATTTGAATGAGTATCGAATCAAATAATTAAAATAATTAATACGGAGTCAAGAAAAGAGATATCTCCTGTAGTTTTGACTTAGTGACACTCTCAAACCAATCTGTGAAGGTGAAAAGTGAAAGTACGTAACCTCTTCCTTTACCGTTGGGTGAGGTCACATCAACGGACCTCTTAGGGTCCCTGTCCCCTCTGACCACCCGGCGGCAGACACCCCAGTGTGTCTCAGCCTGTACTGACTTCACTGAATCGTCGTCCGACCTTGTTTCATTAACGTACTGTTTATAAATAAAAGTAAATAATAATAAATATTTCTATTCTTTTTTACTTTTATTAACCTTCTCAAAAAATTTATACGATTTCTCTCTGTATGTTCAGGTTTACTGTAAAAGTGTGTTAAATCTTAAATTTTAATTCTGTCCATAAAGATTTAGTGTATTAAATTTAGTATCTATGTCTTTGACGGGTAAAAAAAGATCTTTGAAAGAGATGAAAAAGTTTTCCCCATTAATTTTCCACAAGAATTGCTATTAATTTGATGACTTGAAGGAACCACCAGGTCACCGATTCTGAAGAACGAAGGTTACGTTCCCCGGACACAAAGTCGGGACCAGCTCCTTGATCTAGAGTGTACGACGTTGACTTTTTCTAAGACGTACGGTGTTGATTCTGAACCACATCGGTCTATTTATTTATTAAAAATTTTTATTAATTTGATAATTTCTCATAACACTATTGGAAGTTTAGTAATCGATTACTCACTAAATCAAATATCACTAAATGAAATATACAAATACATTTAACGAAGAAGAAACACACAGAAGAGTTGATGAGTATGTTGAGTATGTTGATAAGTATGTATGGTAAGGGTAATTACGGTTTTAGTATCACGTTGACAAAGAATATCCTTTCAATTAATGAATGATTAGAACTCAATGTATCAAAACTAACTCTTATAAGACTAATTAAACAGAAAGAGGTGTAAAGAGAAGTGTTAGATACTTCCTCAAAATATCGTTTTTATATTTTACTACAATCAAACAGTTTTTGATAAATACGACTACTGGAAAGATACGTAAAGGTACAGAAGGGGAACCCCTGTCAACAGGTTCGAGTTGTAAGTCTTTTGATTCTAGTACCGTAGGTCAGGGTAGTGAAGTACCATTTATCTACCCCTTTGTCACCTTTGTCACTCTCTGAATTAAAACCCCCCGAGGTTTTAATGACGCCTACCACTAACGTCGGTACTTTAATTTTCTGCCAATGAGGAACCTTCTTTTCAATACTGGTTGGAACTGTCGTATAATTTTTCGTCTCTGTAATGAAACGGTTGTTTCTAGGTAGATCAGTTCCGATACCAAAAAGGTCATCGGTACATACCTACACTCTCAACCTGACACTTCTTTCGACTTGTGGTTTCTTAACTACGAAAACTTGACACCACAACCTCTTCTGAGAACTCTGAGAGAACCTGATGTTCCTCTAGGTTGGTCAGGTAAGACTTCCTCTAGTCGGGACCCTAAAGAAACCTTCCTTACTACGATTTCGACTTTGAGGTCATGAAACGGGTGAAGTACTCTTCTCAACTGAGTAAACTTTTCTGGGACTACGACCCTTTCTAACTCCCGTCCTCCTCTTCCCCTGTTGTCTCCTACTTTACCAACCTACCGTAGTGACTGAGTTACCTGTACTCAAACCGATCAGAGGCCCTCAACTACTACCTGTCCCTCCGGACCGCACGACTTCGCATACCCTAACGTTTCTCAGCCTGTACTGACTCGCTGACTTGACTTGACTTATACTTAATTCTAAGGAGAATACTGGTCTGTCTTCCTAAGTAAACTTACTAAGTACATCGTTTTGACTTTTATCTTTTCGTGTACTTTCACAAATGAATCTTGTATATGGTTCAATCTATAATTCTTTAATAAGACTCAACTACAATATTTAATGTTCCTTTTTTTTTTTTTTTTTGATAGGATCGTCGAAATCAGGTAACAATTCATGTGTTGGGTAGAGGTCCCAGAAGTAATATTTAAGGAAAAGAATATCGTGTAGAAAAGGAGGTGTCAATAGGTGTTAAAATAAAAAAAAAAAGAACTCGGACTTTCTGAAAGTCTATGTTTTGAGTGAGATTACACCCTAAGAGAAATATAAGAGGTAGGACGGAAATACATGAACTTTTCTTTTACTTCGTATAACCAAATATCAAGGAAAAGACCATCTTTCTACCCCCAAACTTAAAGTTTTTCTTTAATGTAATTTTCTTTGTTTTTAACACTACTACTACTGTTCATATTCATGATTTGTTAAGTGACTTCATCTTAAATTTACAACCAACTATTGGTATTCACCCTACCGTCTCCCACTGACTAAATTTTTACAAAATTCTATGAAATATTACAAAACTTCGGTCCTTTTATGTCTTGTTTAAATATAAAGTTTAATTCATAATGTAATGTATAAATTTATAGTAATTATTTTATCTTAGATATTTATAGTTCCTTAATTTTTCTTTTATGTTTTATTTTGAGTTTTGCCCTATCACATAGTCAACCCCAAGAGATCTCTTTGTTTTCTTTACCTTACGTGTATGTTTGTATGTGTCTCTTTCTTTTTTTTATCTAAATGGTATTTTTTAACCGAGTATACAAATCCCTTCGATTCTTGAGGGTTCTGGAAGTCAGTCATTCGACTGAGAACGGAGAGGATTCTCATCTCAAGGTTAGACTTAGGTTTCCGTCTTCTATTAGTCACAGGGTCGAGTCTCTCTCCGTCTCTTTCTTCGTCGTTTGAGAAGTAGAGAGTCTGAATAACAAGGTAAGTATGTAACTGTCTAGTGGACATAGTTCCTCCTGTTAACTAAATAAGTCAGATGTTTAAATTTAAAATTAGAGTATATATTTGTCGAAGTGTCTGTGTGGGTCTTATTACAAAGTGGTCATAGATCGGTTGAATACTAGGTCCGTTGAATTGCGTTTTTTAATTGGTAGTGTTTTTCACTTTTATGGTAACGAACTAAGTCCTCCATTAATTAGTACACATATCCACGTAGTCTTTAGTCATCCGATATGTAAATTATAACTACAGAAAATATATAAAATACACTTTTAATTTTACAATCAGTGAGTCAACACAAGTCGACACACTGGGGTACCTGACATCGGACGGTCCGAGGAGACAGGTACCTTAAGAGGTCCGTTCTTTTGACCTCACCCAATGGTAAGGGAAGAGGTCCCCTAAAACGACTGAGTCCCTAGTTCGGAACAGAGGGTGTAACGTCCGTCTAAGAAATGACAGACTCGATGGTCCGTTATATAACAAACATACGGAATTATTTCTTTTATTTCGTTATTTTCTTTTGTCTTTTCCACGACTCTTTCGTCTTATTTCCATTTTATTTCAGTCCACTATTTTTTATTAAGGTTTATACTGTTATTTAAAATTTAATTATTTCGGGGTTAAAATTTCTATATTTCAAATCAAACCCGTTATTTTTTAGATTCATTTATTAATAAACATTTTCTAAGAATCCTACATTCAAGTGTTGATAAACACTTAAATTTTGACTTTCATTGTAAAGAACATTGTGTTTAATTTTCCTTCGAACTCATCACCAACTGTCACACGTGAAACCTCGATCTGACGGACCTAACGTTAAAAACGTGAATATTTAAAACAACTTTACCATTTTAACGAATGGAAATAGTAGACATTATTATTAGGTTATTGGTAACCTAATAAAACTATCATTCTTATCGATAAGTAGTCAAATAATACTCTTAATTTATGTTACTATGTATATTTCGATGATTTTTCATAAACAGGGTTTCATCTATGAACTTTTAAACCTCAATAACAACAATAACACCAATCATGATAACAGTAGTAGTTTATTTTCTCTGAAATATCGTAGTAATCTATATTTTCTTGTGTGTGGGTGTATATATTTTACTTATAAAGTCAAATAATCTTCTACATCTTAAGATTTGTGTATACCTAGAGTATAAGAGTTTTATGTCTCGTGTGTATACCTGTCTTAATTTACCACTTCCTGTCTCTTCGGACCACAGGACGTCAAGTACCCCAGAGTTTCTCAGTCTGTGCTGATTTGCTAACTTGTTGTTGTTTTGTTCATTTGTCAGAATAGTATTTTCATTGGTATTACAAAGACTGAATTATCTGTTTACTGATTCATTTCAATATCCTATAAACTCTTTTTTGTAATTATGTGACTCGACAACTATGAACAACAAGTCAGGGAATCAGTACAGGTTAAGAACCGTTGGGGTACCTGACGTCGTGTGGTCCGAAAGGACAGGAAGTGGTAGAGGGTCTCGAACGACATTGATTATTGGTAACTCAGTCACTCCGGTAGGTTGGTAGAGTAGGAGACAGCAGAGGAAGAGGAGGACAGAAGATAGAAAGGTCGTAGTCCCAGAAAAGGTTACTCAGTGAAGAAACGTAGTACACCGGTTTCATAACCTCGAAGCGATAGTCGTAGTCAGGAAGGTTACGTATAAGTCCCAACTAAAGGAAATCCTAACTAACCAAACTAGACGAACGTCAGGTTCCCTGAGACTTCTCAGAAAAGGTTGTGGTGCCAAACTCTCGTAGTCAAGAAGTCACGAGTCAGAAATACCAGGTTGAGAGTGTAGGTATCTACTGATGACCGTTTTGGTATCGAAACTGATCTGCCTGGAACCAGTGGTTTCATTCCAGAGACGAAAAATTATGCAACAGGTAACTGTATCTCGATAACTATATCTCCGTTGTTTTAGTTATATTGTCTTAAGTATATAAATTAATTTCGTAAGGATCTTGTCAATATACTTAACTTGTAGTTAATTCGACTTCTTTAGGACGTAGGTGAAATTTCTTAATACGTTTAGAGTAAAAGAATTGGGTTATTTTTATCGTCTTTGTTAAATTTTTTATTACTTTTTTAATCTATTCATTTATGTACCGATTTAAAATTTTAACGAGATTATTGAATAAGTTTATTTAGTGTCACCTTTAGTTTATTTTTACTCTACTATGACTTTTACGAATTACGACAAAAAACCAGATACGATAAAAAAAAGACACTTTATATCCCTTTAGTAAAGACTTAAGTCGCTAAGTAAATAAGGTCCCTTAAAGAGATAAAATAGAACTTAAAGAAGATAAAATGTTAATAAATAATAAGAAGTGAGACAAGAGATAATTTAAAATAATTAATACCATGACATATAATGAAAGACAGTAGATATAAAGTGTAGATACGTACCCACGTACAAGTCAGGACAGACTGAGACACTTAGGGACACCTGACATCGGGCGGTCCGAGGAGACAGGTACCCTAAGAGGTCCGTTCTTATGACCTCACCCAACGGTACGGGAGGAAGTCCCCTAGAAAGACTGGGGTCCGTAACTTGGGAACAGAGAATACAGAGGACGTAACCGTCCGTCCAAGAAATGGTGATCTCGGTCGTCCCTTCGGGAAAGTATCGATATTAAACTAGTTATAAATTAAACTTGATATAAAAGTTAAAAAAGTAATGTAAAACGTTCTGATAAGGAATCCCTAGACTGATCTACAAGTATTGTTAAATAAGAGGTAAAGAAGACGGATGTTACACTGAAAGTACAGGTAATACGGAAATGAAAAAAAAAAAAGGATGAATAAAAGAATACAAAAGATGGAGTCAAAAGAAAATACAGTACTTGTTTGTATGAATACGAACAAAAGGAGAAAATATCTTCGGTATAAAGAGGTTGAGTGACCCTTGGTCTTCCAGTATTAAAAGTTGGTATCAACGACGTGTTAATGAGATCACACTAATCACACGTAAGAAATAAGTGGACAACCAAGAGATAGTCTAAGATAAAGAAGAAATAAAGGAGTAATTACAACTATGTCCTGTGTAATAACGAATAAACACCAATAATGAACATGAATTCCTCGAAACAAAAAGAACCAGATAATAAATAATTTCCTACAAGAATCAGTAGTTCCTTTATTGGACAGAGTAGTAATTAGAACCTAAAAGTAATAATAGAGAGCCGGACAAAATTCGTTGTAAAACGAGACACCTATACACTAGTAATGTTGAACAGAAAGGTCTTACACCAAAACATAACACGGACAAAAGGTTGAAGTAGATTCTATAACAAAGGTGAAAAAACACAAAAGTTAACTATAATATTTCTGCAAGTACCGACTTTAGTGAATGTATAGTTGAATTACTCCAAGGTAGAATAATGTGAACTGACGTGTTTTTAACTCATGTAAAAGAAGAGAGATTCGAAGAGTGACACCTAGTTTGTTTACATGTATAAAATTCTCTAACGAATGTCATATACTCACACTCACACGACCTTAAAAGGTTCTGTATATCAACAACTTTATTTATATGAAAGTCGACAATCATAAACGACCTTTGGACAAACACTGGTCATACAGATTAATATTTTGATAAAAGATTTCAACTAAAAAAACGGACGTAATACCGTTGGGTGAGGTCATGAGAACGAACCCTTTAGGGTACCCGTCTCCCCAGACCGTCCGGTACCAGGGACCCCAACGATTTTCGTATCTGTACTCAATCGTTGGTTTTTTGTTGTATGTAAAGTCGTCTTGGTCATATACTGTAATACTGGACCTAGGTTGGGAATCCATCTTTGTCTAGAATTTTTTAACATTTTGGTAGAGGTTTTAAGTACTATAAGTGGACGATAGACACAAATATAATCGCATTATTGACAATAAGTTTAACAACAGTAAATGAAATTCTTTCACACAGGAAATGACATTATCGTTTTTATTATAAACGAACAAAGACCTAGAATAGCCAATTACCACATAATTTAAAAAGTTTTACAAGTGAAAATTTCTATTTACTTTATCATCTTTATTTAAATAATAATTTATTAGTAAATAAAATATAATTTAAATAATAAATAATTTAATTATATTTAAATATATTATATTAAATAATAATTTTTTGTTTGGTCGTATAGTAAAAACGTAAGTTTTACAACTCGAAATAGTTTATTGCATTATAAAAAGAATTCTTATTTACCGGGTTGTTTACCAATGGTTTATGAGAATTTCTTTTCTTGAATCTTCTTAATGTTTTCTTGTCTTTACTTGTTGTTATTAGAACCTTGGAACTCCATGTACCGTGTTTACTCAGGTTAACAAATGATAAGGTAAGTAAGAGTTCAAAAAAGAATAAGAAAGAGTAATAGGTGAACGTTCCATAAATTAAAAATAATTGAAATAGAACGAATCATCGTTAGAATACTTGTCAGTATCCTAATACCACTCCTAAGTTGTTCTTTTAGAGACACTTTGTAAGTCACGTGACCGTTAATGTGTCCTTACCGAGTCATTTATCATTTATTCGTATTGTAGTTTGTATCATAGGTGTTGTTCTTAATCTCTTCTCCTCCTGTTCGTCCTCCTCTTAATGTTAAAATGGGTGAGATGTAACGTATCACTTAAGAATAAAATAGAGTCTTCAATTAAAATTATGGGTAGGGAACACTTTAGGAGTACTTCAAGTGACATGTCTCCGTTAGAAGTGAGACACTCTTGATTAGAGAGACACAAGGGATACATAGAACAACAAATAACTGAAAATTTTTGTAACACAACAGAATACTGATAAAAATACGTAGAACCAAAAGAGGTTATCTAACCTAATATCCTCCTGACCTTTAAACATAATATATCACAAACCAGCCTCTTCCTTTACCGTTGAGTGAGGTCATAAGAACGGACCTCTTAGGGCACCTGTCTCCTCAAACCACCCGACGACAGGCACCCAAGTGTGTCTCAGTCTGTGCTGACTTCGCTGAATCGTACGTACGTACGTAATCTCTTCCTTTACCGTTGTGTGAAGTCATAAGAACGGACGTCTTAGGGTCCCTGTTTCCTCCGACCACCCGACGGCAGAAACCCCAGTGTGTCTCAGCCTGTGCGGACTTCGTTGAATCATCGTCGTCGTCGTCGTCGTCGTCGTCGTCGTCACAAACCAGAGATTGTGAACAAGGGACGACGTAACTTATGAGTCATTCAAATCTAAACAAAAGAAGAGGACCACTCAAAGTAAGTTAAGTTTTCTTTTAACAGTAATTGTGTTATTAAGAGTTCAATTCATAGTAACTTAGTCTGGTCACGTATTGAAACCTAGACCTTATATAATTTACAGTTCAGTCTCAAGCTCATTAGACGTATGGAAAACAGTTTCTAATTTTCGTTAAAACCTTATTGACCCTTGTTTTCATATTGTTCCTGAACTGGATCTTTACACTTTAGCAGAAGTGGAGGATCCCGCACGGAGGTGTGGTGTGTGGGATGGAGAGTTACAGTCAATAAAAGAGACGGAGGAATGGACAATGGTCCTAGAGTATTAAAACTTCGGTCCTTGACGGAAGAAAAACCTGTGAGGAGTATACATAGAACCTCTTCCATTACCGAGGGGTGAGGTCATGGGAACGGACCTTTTAGGGTACCTGTCTCCTCGGACCATCCGACGTCAGGTACCCCAGCGATCCTCAGCCTGTGCTGACTTCACTGAATCGTTGTCGTCGTATACATAGTGAGTCGTAGGAAATAGCTGTACTTTACACAAGACCGTGTATTCAATTTTTAATGATTACTGAATGTAAACACATCACGAAAGTCACATATATATACATATATAATAACAAAATGAACTAAAAATTAGTCTGACTAATTTACATAGTCTAGAATATAGTAGGTATGTGATAGTACACATTTCATCTATTGATCGTCCTTCGAAGACATATTGTATCCCTCGGGTCGGACCACGAGACACTACTAGGTTTTCTCATCCTACTCCTCCTCCCTCTCCTATACATGTATTAATGCTGACTAAGTGTAACTACATGTCGTGTCTGGTGGTGCTGTAACATTTCGTTGATAGGAGGTTATTTCTTTAGTATATCTTACCTTTTCCTTTTCCGAAAGTCTCTAAAAAAAAAAATTTGGTATGAAGTATTTCTCCATCGAAATCTAGTTTTCGTTAGACCAGAAGACCGTAGATTAAAATAAAAACAAATATTTACGGTCAATGAGATCGGACATAAAGGTATCATTGAAACTGTATACCGTATCGTCAATCCTACGAGACAAGACAACATAACAACTAATACGAATACAATTTACATGTGCATATAGAAAATGAATGTTTGTCGTACTCCTATTTGTATACAACAAAGATAGTGTCAACTAACTTAATTTTAATTTCAACAACTGAAGAAAATTTCTCTTGTAAAAGTACGAGTCGTAGTAAATCGTACACTGAATACACCATTTGGAAAACTTTAATCTTCTAGTTTATACATATTTTGTGTCTGACGAAATGTTAGTTTGACCCCTTTTTTTGAATGTTTTTGTCAATTGTTGACGTCCGTAAATACCATTTGACGTATTTTTATAACACTATCCTCGAATCTTCTTTCTCTACCTACACGATTTTATAAACTTTGACATCTCTAACTCGAACTACGTTTCTACTAATCTTTTCTAACCCATCTTAAAAAAAAATAAAACAAAAAAAAAATAATAATAAAAAATGAAATGTTGTAACATAACCAAAACGGTATGTAGTTGTACGTAGGCGGTGCCCACATGTGCACAAGGGGTAGGACTTTGGTGGGGGAGTTGGACGGTGGAGGGAGGGGTATTGTAGGGAGACCCAGTAGGGTCACGTGTAGCGTCGTGACAAATATTATCGGTCCTGTACCTTCGTTGGATCTTAAAAAAAAAATTTAGTCTATTTCACTGTTGACTATACACAAAACCTGTCTTTTCTACTAAAGGGTACTACTCATTGTAAGTTTCTTCTATAAATTACAGTCTTAAAGGAACTTTAATATCTTTTTGGGTTGACCCCTCTATAGTATTGTGAACGGTTTCTTCAAAACTCAAAATTGTCGAAATAACTGTATAAAAGTAGAGAGGGTGTAGTTCCTAATATTGAAGACAGGTATATGTAAGGAAGACGAAGAATTCCTTTACAAGTGGTATCTGAGCAGAGATAGATCTCAGGTTCTTATAAGTTCAGAGAAGATATAATTTTCTATTTCTTTAGTTTCGTGTTTACGAACTGTAGAGGTGAACCCATAGTACTCCGTACAGTTAAAGTCGTCTGAGTTGTAAACTAACATGAAAAAGACGGGATAGAACAGTTTTCAGAAAGAACGTCACAAGTAAAAAAGACCAGTCAAAAGGACTTTTTTGGTAAACCAGTTCGGTCCTTCAACTCGTAAAAGAAACCTGTGAAAAAGAGGGAGTTGTTAAAGATGAAGTAAGGTGGTCATTAGGAGAGGAAAATGGTTTACAAACGGTTTAGACAGGTGAAAAGAGGTACAAGTGATGATCGTGTAAATGTGATCAAGGTAGGTGGTAAAGAATGGACTGACGATTATATTAGAGAACTACGTAACGTATGTAAAAATGAAAGAGGTCAGTAAAACGGGGTGCCGGTCGGTTTATAAAATTTTACGATTGGAATAAAACTAAAACAGGGTAAGGGCACAGGTACTGAATGGGTAAATAAGAAGGAAACCTCGTGATTGAATGCGAATAAGTAGAGTAAACGGCGCGTTTGAGTAAATATTAAGTCCTGAGTAAAACATACACTGAAGAAGTCGTCTTGATTAAGAGTATAGAATTGGGATAATAGTTATGGGTGAGGAACAGTCACAGACAACAAAACAACAAAAACAACAAAGTCAGAAATTCAGTGCAGGCTAAGATACTGTGGCACCTGATATATCGGACGGTCCATGGAGACAGGTGCCCTAAAGGGTCCGTTCTTATGACCTCACTCAACGGTAAAGGAAGAGGTTGCCAAGAAGGACTGGGTCCTTAACTTGGACGTAGAGAACGTAACTGTCCGTCCAAGAAATGGTTACTCGGTACTCCTTTCGGGACAAAGTAATCCTAACCGACACATTGTACTACAATTAACTATAGTAGTTCAGGGTCCCAGACATGTCTGTTCCAAATAAAAGAGTGAGAGTGACACACAAGTGACACAGAACTGAAATCTCTAGACAAGGTCTTCTGTTCAATCTCTGGGGTCCACCATGTCTGACATGGTAGAAGACTGACGTTTTAAACATTGTTTTTAAGGGGATCCGTTGCAACCGTCCTTTTCACTCCCAGACATCTTCCGAAATTTCTAATAGGGACGGATTCTTATGTACCCTCTGGGTAGTGAAAACGAGGATAAAAAACCGGTCTTGGTCAGTTCATAAACTGGATTGAAGTTTAGTTGACCCATTACATCAGGAGACCCACGGTCCTTCCTTCTTCTGGACCTATGTCAACGTGTAATAATTATAGATGGAGAGAAAGGAAGACATAACCTTATATTCGACGAATTCTCGTCACTGGACCGAATAAAAAGAGTGACGAGATGTACCATGTCACCCGAAGGGGTCACCGAATCACCATTTCTTAGGTGGACGGCTACGTCCTCTACACCCTAACTAGGGACCCACCCCTTTTATGGGACCTCTTCCTTTATCGTTGGGTCAGATCATAAGAACGGACCCTCTTTAAGGTGCCAACCTCCTTTGAACTACTGATGTCAGGTACCCCAACGTTTTTTCAGATTGTTTTGTATATAACGTGTTTATTTACTACATAGTTAATTATCTTGTTTGAGAACCAAGGTCAGTGGTTCGGATATTGAATAGTCGACTCACAGACAATGGTTTAATTTAAAAGGAACGAAGTCGTCAATAGATATTTTACCTCTATTATGACATGGATGGGTAGTCTCAAGAATATCACTATAACATAAAATTTCACAGATCCAGTAATGTCCAAATATACATAATCGGCAACAGTGATAAAAATATAAACCATCTTTGTGTTTAGTAATCACATGTTTATTTATGTATAATTTTACATTTGTATCCCTGAAGAGACCGTCAGGTCACCAATACGTCCCCCGTGTCCATACTAGGGACCAACCCTTTGATTCTAGGGCGTACGAAGTGTCACCTCAGAATGTTTTTACATTTATATAGACTCGTTGGTTATGGGTCTAATAACAACAGTAGATGGAGATTTTGTTACCAAATGTCTCATAATCTTGATCATATTCGGATTATAGAAACACAACGTATAATCCTGTGCTTCTTGTTTTATTCACCTAATTACAAAGTCACAAGTGAGATGTTCAATTACTGTTATTAGGGATTTTATAGATTTAGGAAAGAGAGAATAAAGGAAAAACTTTTCAGTCCTTTTTAGTTTCTTAAGAAGTAGAGAACAAAAAAACAAGTGATCACTGAATTACATAAAATGGGCCTTTAGGTGTTTAGACTTGTTAACATTATGTTTAATAAATTTACCACTTCTCTTATGATTCTTTTTATTACTAAGACCATAGGTTAATTTTCACGTAGTTAAATCAGTAAATACGATACTATAACTTTGTTCAAATACAAGTGAAAATTAAACCCAAATAGTATAAAAATAGAAATGAGTTCTCGTAATTCAGTGTACCTTAATAGAACTTTTAACCAAAAGAGATGTTTTCAAATTTCTTGGAACTTTTAGGTTCGAGAGACTTTTCATTAAAAGTAGTGTAACAAGAGAAATACTTTATCAAAACAATATCAACTAAGTCGGTTTATCAGCTTATCACGGGATATGACTCGTGTGGGATCGAGACTTGGTTTGAATTTTTACAATAGTAATTGCAACAGAAGTAATTATCTAAAAATATAACATGTGTCATGTCACTGTGAGTCCTTGAAGGTTCAAAATTTTATCTGTTTCATTTTATTTACTATTCGTCGAGTCACTTTTAACAAAACTAATAGGGGAACTACTCTATTAAATATAAGAACCAGATTACATGATTAGTTACGGAAAGTACTTTGGGTCGTGGGTTCGACAAAATAATTCTTAGTAATACATTCTTCCTTCTTATCCGTAGTAAACAATTAGTAGTAAAATTAAGATGACAATACAATATGGGGTACCTATAGGGTTTGTTTGTGTTTAGTCACTTATATTAGGTCTACTAGGTTAACAATGTAGTTTCAAAATTTTATAATCACAGTATTCTTGCATAGAATTGTGGTTTACTTCTTTTTCGTTTTTACTGTTGACCGGTTTGGATGAAAAGTCCACATATTATTATAAACTAAAAAAAAATCGTAGTCTTGGAGTAAGTCTTTACCACTTTTTACTTAAAAGTACCACTATAAGTTCGACTAGTGTCTTTTTTCTTTCCTTTTACATTTACATAACTTTTTGATGTCAAAGAGAATTTTACAAAAATCTAAAAAAAAATTTGTATGTTTACCTAGTTTTAATGATCGTCGATTGTGTTTACCTTTAGTTGTCAAGTGAAAACCAGAAACTAGTACGAATAACTTGTTAAAACTAGACTTCGGTATAATAGAATTAAACACTGATATGTTTTTTTGGCTCCTACATTAAAATAACAAAAACAATTACACGAGTTCTGAAAAAATTTTTTGACTTCATCCTTCTACAAAATAGGATTATCTTGTTTTACGGATTCCATTACGAACAAATCACCACCACACACCTTCTGTCTTTTCAAGTCGTTTATTAAGGAGTTTCTGTTTTTAGGTACATTTCAAAAACCCCTCCCCTGAAAGGACGACTTCATCACTCACGGTCTCAGAGTCCGTCACGAATAAAACTATACGTAATCTTCCTTTTTCTTCCAGTTACCCCGACTTGAATCTTCGTTCACTTTCTCCACAGTTCTTTATCCTAACCTGTGTATCCGTCCATGGCATATTAAATCGTAGAACATCCGGTTTCATTTCTTAATCTAATGTAAAAGACACGTCAACCTTCGGTAACATTCCAAATTTTTTATGTGCTGCACTTGTTAATTCTAGTGAGTCTCCTTCTTTAGGTTAAGATTTTTGGACTCAACACGGGAGTATTTGTTGTATGTAAAATTCATTTAATTTAATGATATAAACAACAAACTAGTGATTCACCACAGCTTGAGAAACGCTGGGTACCTGAAGTCGTTCGGTCTGAAGAGACAGGAAGTCATAGAGGGTCTCAAACGAGTTTGAGTGTAGGTAACTTAACCACTACGGTGGGTTTGTAGAGTAAGAGACAGTGAGGGAAGAGGAGGACGGGAGTCAGAAAGAGTCGTAGTCCCAGAAAAAGTCACTCAACCGAGGAGTGTAGTCCACCGGCTTCATAACCTCGAAGTTGACTCGTAGCCAAGAAGGTCACTTATAAGTCCCAACTAAAGGAAATCCTAACTGATCAAACTAGAGGAACGACAGGTTCGCTGAGAGAAGACATCGTGGTGTTAAGTTCTCATATTAAAAAGTCACAAGTCGAAAGAAATACCAGGTTGAGAGTATAGACATGTACTGATGGTCTTTTTGGTATCGAAACTGATCTACCTGGGGATTTATTTACATTAATACGTGGTCTTTACAAATCCTATTTACAAGTTTTCTGAAGTAAGATCAGATGAATTTAATGTAAATAACCAAGATAATACCCGGATCGTATGACGGATAAATTATTACCACAGGTTATAGTCAACGTGTGGACTTATACTCTGTTTCTATCCAAATAACCAATGTCCTCCTTGTCATTGAGTCGTCCATATCAAAAAGACTCCATATTTCCTTTCTAGACTTAAATAACTTTAAACCGAATTCTTCAAACCGAATTCCGTCCAAAAAGTTATGTCCCCAAACACCATACTCAACCTCCCCATCTTAAACTCCCGACCCCCCACCTCACTTCGATAATTCCAACCCATTTCTAGTACTATATTCTTTCTCCAAGATCTGTATCTTGTCGTCCTTGTTTGGACATTAACGTGTTCAACCGAATTTATGAACAATGTCACTCCGTCTCGATTAAGATATCCCTTAGTACCCTGGAGAGTCATTCCCCCACAATCCTTGATAAATAATATTCTAACCCCTCTCACGATCCACTGAATATCCACCCAGGTTCTCTCTCACCGTAGCGTGATCTACTGTACGAAAGTCCTTCACTCCAATTATTACACTTATTCATAGAGTTATTAGAATCGGTTCTTCTCTCTTCTGATTAAACTCTAATTTTAAAAGTATCCATTTCCTTGTCATCTAAAGTAAAATCTATTTTCTCCCTTTATATACCATAAAAAAATTACGTTTCAACTCTGAGATTAATTACCACAGATAATTACATTATACCCGAAGGGTCCACCACGATCACCATTTCTTAGACGGACGGTGACGTCCTCTACGTCCTCTGTACCCAAACTAAGGACCCAGTCCCTCGAGTGGACCTCTAGATTTCGTCATTCCAAACACGACACCTGATTTAACACAAGGGGGTTTTATTATACAACCTTCAAGATTGTACACTGACAGAATCCTCTATCTTGAAAACCCACCACGACGACGACGACGCAGCGAAGTCAGTACAGGTTGAGACACACTGGGGTATCTGCCGTCGGTTGGTCCGAGGGGACAGGGACCCTAAGAGGTCCGTTCTTGTGACCTCACCCAAAGGTAAAGGAAGAGGTCACGTACTTTCACTTTTCACTTTCACTTCAGCGAGTCAGCAAAGGCTGAGATCGCTGGGGTACTTGACGTCGGATGGTCCGAGGAGGCAGGTACCCCAAAAGATCCGTTTTCATGACCTCACCCCACGGTAACGGAAGAGGTAAACCCACCATTAATTCCAATTTACTTGAGTATCCCCATCCCAGGATTAGGTTACACTGACCTCAGAAATATACTTCTCTTTTTAGAGAGGAGAGAGAGAGAGGGTTTATGTGTGTATGGGTGTCGGTATGAGGGGACGGTGGGGATGGGGAGGAGCTCCTTTCCGGTAAATTCGTGTGTCGTTCTTCCATCGATAAACGTTCGGTCCTTCTCTTGGAAGTGGTCTTTGGTCGATATGATCTAAAACTAGACCGCGAAGAGTCGCAGGTATTGACAGTCTGTTATTCAGAGACAAGAAATTTGGTGGGTTGGACACTATCAAACAATACCGTCGGACTCGACTGATTACATCTTCCAACCCCTCTATTTAAGGAGCAGGACGATAGAAATGTAATATTAACTAAACCTCGTTCAATAAATTAGAGAAACTCAAATCAAAGGTTGTCATTTTATTTTTATTATTTACTACGAAATACCACAAAAACACTCTTAGTTTTTTCTGATATACCAAGAACCCTTTATCACCTACAAGTCGTTAATGCTTTAAAGGTAGTTAGTCCAATGTCTACCACTTGTCCCAGAATCCATGTGTTCTGTGTAAACACTTTCTTTGTTTATCGAGGACGAGACTACTTCGAATGACCTAAGATGTAAAAAGTCACTCTTCTAATCAGGACGATAATACAAATTTTTAAAAAAGTACGCATCAGGACACGGGTCACAAGTTATTTACGGACGAATTACTTTTTCTGTAAAAGAAGAGTAACAATTACTTCCACAAAGGATATGTGATAAACACACTAAGGTAATTCACATCACATTCTCCATATATAATGTCACGATTCGTTCACAGAAGTAAAATTTCTCATTGTATTTTATGAGTAAGTATTAAATCGGACGTAAACACATAAGTTAAAGGGAGTCGAAAAAACTTCCCAAATATAAAGGACGGGACTTAAGATGACTTCTTACGTTACGATTGAAAAACTTACAGGTTGTAATTAAACCCCACTATTCCCTGATGTCAACTGGGAACTTGTTGGAGCTCGTTACACCCCTAATCCTTGTGTCTGGGAATATCATTTTCTAGGACCATAACATAATATCAACCAAAAGGTACAGGAACCAGACCGTAAGAGTCATCTAAGTTGGTTGGTGTCTAATACATCAGAAATCATACATACATAACTTTTTTTTTTAAACACATTTTCAACTGGGTCCGTCAAGTTTGGGTACAACAAGTTCCCGGTTGACTTATTTCAAACAGTGAGTCTCTTTTATTTTAAGTAGTTCAAAGAAGAAACTTTATTGTTGAGAGTGTTAGACGTTATCCTTCATCATATAATACTTAATTTACCTCTTCTATAACTGACATCATAAAAAGTTTATAAAACCGGTAACTACAACAGAAAAATTGTACATAAGAGAAATAACTTTTTTTCCGGTTTATGTTAACTCGCTTAAACAAATGTACTTTGAAATCTTGTCCACTTAGACTTTCATCTAGTGGAAACCTACCTCCATCCGAAATTTATCAAACTTAATATGTACTCTATTGAAAATTCCACCATTTGACAAAATATATGTATAATAAAATCACAAACAACGTGTATATGTAAACTAGTCTAAGTAGGTCGATATCCAGTCTTCTGTAAACCAGGTACGGTTTTACAAGAACTTTAAACCAGAATAGATTTTGTAGGTCCTCGTATAAACCAAAACTTACCTTAGAAAACTGTACCTGGTTTAAAGAGGTACCTGTAAAACTTGTCATGGTTTATATTGGTCTAAAGTTCCTGGAAAACTATACCTCGTATACGGAATACCCATTTCACAGATACTCCAAAAACTGTCCTGATTTACAGGACGGTCCCAAATCTTATGAAATTGATGACACACCTTCCAGACGATTCAAAAAAACGTGTGTATACAATGTTTATTTAGTGTTTTAGGATACGAAAGGGAAGTGGGACCAAGTGACCGACTACAAGACGTGGTTCATTGGACGTTCATGTCGGTGTATTTTAAGACACTGTACGTTTGGACGGGGAGGGTGTAGAAACCTTTCTCAACCAACAATAACAAGAAAACAACGATTCAGAACAGGTTGAGAAACAATGGGGTACTTGACGTCACACGGTCCGAAGGGACAGGAAGTGATAGAGACTCAAACGAGTTTGAGTACAGGTGACCCAGTCATTACGGTAGGTTGGTAGATTAGGAGACAACAGGGGAAGAGGAAGACGGGAGTCAGAAAGGGTCGTAGACCAAAAAAGGGTTTCTCAGTCGAGAAACGTAGTCCACTGGTTTCATAACCTCGAAGTCGTAGTCAAGAAGGTCGTTTATAAGTCCCAACTAAAGGAAATCCTAACTGACTAAACTAGGAGAATGACAGGTTCCCTGAGAGTTCTCAGAAGAGGTTATGGTATCAAACTTTCCTAGTCAAGAAGTCACGAGTCCGAAGAAATACCAGGTTGAAAGTGTAGGCATGTACTGATGACCTTTTTGGTATCGATAGTGATATACCTGTAAACAGTCGTTCCACTATAAAGACAAAATATATACGACAGATCCAAACAGAATCAAAAAGAAGGTTCCTTGTTCGTAGAAACTTAAAACACCGACGTCAGTGGTAGGTCTCACTAAAACCTCGGGTTCTTTTATTTTAGACAGTGACAAAAGTGAAAAGGGGGTAGATAAACGGGACTTTACTACCCTAACCTACGGTACTAGAAACAAAGAACTTACAACTCAAAAGGTAGTCGAAAAAGTGAGAGGAGAAAGTTGGACTAGTTCTCCGAGAAATGAAGGAAAAACGAAAGACGGAAATCCCACCATAGTAGACATATATACGCTAATAACTATAAAGAGGGTCGTCAGAACTAAGGTCGAACACTAAGTAGGTCGGGTCGTAAAGTGTACTACATGAGACGTATCTTCAATTTATTCCCACTGTTATATGTCGAAACTGTATGAGGAAAGGGTTAAAACTTACTCAGGTAACAAGGTACAGGTCAAGATTGAACGAAGCAATTCTTCGTATGTCTAAAGAGTCCTCTGTTCATTCCATCAGACTATAAGGGTAGAAAAATTCCTAAAAGGTGGTAAACAACACTAAATGTGTCAGTTTCCGATATCGTATCACTTACTTCGTCTTCATCTACAAAAGACCTTAAGGGAACGAAAAAGATACTACGTCACTTACAACCGTTAATATAGAGACCAAGGAGACGGAAAAGATTTAGGTCGAACATGGAGACCTTCAAGTGTATGACGACTTCCAATTGAGTTTCCTAAAACTCTTAAAGGAACGATCGTACACTTTACTCACGTTAACAGACCATCAAACTTGTAAGAAGCCGTAACGGAAAGAAACTCTCACCTCACTTTTGACTGGAAAAGATCAGGACACCGGTAACGACTTAAAAGGTTTAAACGACCGTATAACTCACGTCGTAAAATTGGGACAGTAGAAAATCCTAAAATTTATCGATCCAACCTTAAAAAATAGACTCCGAAGAAACAAAATAGGTTCCTGTTGGAGGAATTCTACCTACAAAACAATAAAATCAAATTTTTACAAATCTTTCTTTTCTACACAACGAAAAGAAAGTCGAAATTGAAACACAATTTCCCTCTTAACAGAAACAACATATACTGGAGTGACAATCTACTCTTGAACCATCTTCAACGTTTATGTGTTACAACCAGACAGTTCGAGGAAGTTAAGATTACATGGGTAATTATTATTCTCAAAAAATTTGTTTACTTTTTACAGTCTTCTTTTACGTTCTGTTACATCCTTCAACATTGTGATCTGGGTTTATCTTGGTCAGGATCATTAAATCTTATATACCGTTACACTTTACACTCGGATTCGAAAACAATGTTTCCCTTAGAAAAGTGTATTACGTTACCAACAAAAGGACAATATTGAGTGTGACAAAAATTCGTTGTGGAAGTCCTGTCTGAGTGTCAATTGGTATTTTTAAGTAGAAGTCTAGTCATCCATGACACAACTTAAAGTCAGAGTTTAAACATTCGTCGACCGAAACACTGAGTCTCAAATAGTAAACAGACGAGACTTGAAGTAAAGGGAGGAAATACTTTTATTCCCATTTCTGTTCTAACTCCCGTCCTCCTCTTTCCCTGCTGTCTCCTACTCTACCAACCTACCGTAGTGGATGAGTTACCTGTACCCAAACCCACCTAAGGCCCTCAACCACTACCTGTCCCTCCGGACCGCACTACGTCAAGTACCCCGACGTTCCTCAGCCTGTGCTGACTCACTGACTTGACTTGACTTGTGGTAACAAAAACTCTTCAAACTTTAAATTTTTAACAAAAGGAGAAATTTAAATAGTTGTTTCTTTTAACTAAGGAGACATTAAACTCGTAACACTTTAGAGAATAAATAGAAATAAAATAAATTTTTTTAATAACATGTCCCATGACACAACTTCATTAACTCATCTTTTACTGTTGGGCAAGGCCATAAGAACGGATCCTTTAGGGTACCTACCTCTTCTGAACATCCGATGTCAATCACCCCGGTGTTTCTCAGTGTGTGTTGACTCGTACTCATGTCATCCTTTTTTACATTATACCTGTATTCGTTTTCCTAAACGATATAAGATGCACTAGAATTGGCTACCTCTTTAAACATAAGACAAAAGTACTCTGAAACTCTTAAGGATAAACAGTCTTTGATATAAATAAGTTATAATGATTAGAAAGACCATGTAAAAGAAGACAAAAACGAAGACTTACGTTTATATAAATTACTCTGTATACTCGTCATAAGACCCTGGACATCGGACTCGGGATAGACTACCTATCAATTCGCAGTGTGAAAGAGATAAAGAATAAACAGAAAAAGTGACACCTAAACCCCTTGTGAGAAGAAAAGAATAGAGTAACGTGAACCCTTAAATATAACCTTGTTTTCTCGTTAAAGAGGGTTAAATTAAATAAATCTTTTGTCAGTAGACTGAAATAATTTTGTGGGTCCACAAAAGACAAGGATATCATAGTCAAAAGACATTAGATGTCTCTACTACGTAGAAGGGTTTTGTAACCCAAAGACAAAGGACTCAAAGAGTTTTGTCAAAAGTCTTTAATCAAATACTTTTCGTTAGGATGTGTGTCACCCACAAATTTTACCATAAAGGTTACTTTTGTCAATTCAATCGGTCGAATAGTCTGCAAAGTTTCCTTGTATTACCTTTTCAATAAATAAACTTACGTAGTTAGGACACGTCGTAAACATAATCGAAAGGTCGAGTAGAGTATCCTTTTTATATGAAATAATTAGATATAGACGTGAAGAATTTAAAGTATTTACAACAGAACTTTCACAAATAAGTCACTTCCTCTTTCCTAAACCCACAAAGATTTTAACTCCAAGTACGGTTCATTAGTCGACAACTATTCTTACAGTAGTCCGACATAGTACTAAAATAAACTCTTGTTGACTTTTCAAGGTACTTTATGTCAAAATTCCTGATTTCATCTTCTTTTGTCATCGAAATATGATTCACCCCTTCCAAGGGTCCAAGGTTATCCTTCATAATCTCGTTTGAGAATTAAGGTAGCATCCTAGTCATGACCCCATGACTTAGTCTAAACTCTAAGTATTCCAATATCTCTTTATACTTCAAGAGTCTGAGTCTTAAATTTGTGCTAAAAAATTTACTTCATAAGTATAACGTATAAAACCACCTCAATTACTCTACTTTCGTACAATAGTTTTTTGTCATGGAACTAAACTAAAATTACCTTTTTACTCTAGAAACGTTTAAATATCTGATGCGAATTACCTCTAGAATGTGACTTGATACCACAGTATTATTACCGAACGACGTCTCTATTTTCGTATTAAACGGACTGAAGACTGAGTTTTCCACTTTATTTCTCGTGTCGTTCTACCTTTATCACTCGTGAGACTTTAGTAATTCTAAAGTAACCTAAATGTAGGACTGAGTGACACTCGACAACACACGGAGGTCTTACTTAAAATAGAAGAGTTAAGTTAAAAAATTCCATATTTTTATCCTTCTGACAATGGAGGAAAGTCCTTACGGAACTTCTTATTTACTTTACTACATCAGTTGTGTGGATCCTACCATAGGTCCCGAAGGGTCCACCACTACCACCAGTTCTTGGACGGAGGGTTACGTCCTCTGTATTCTCTGTGTCTAAACTAGGGACCCAGTCTTTCTAGGGGACCTCCTCCCGTACCGTTAGGGAGAAGGTCCCTTAATCTCCGAAGGGACCATCGAGTCGACCATTTCATAGGTGGACGTTACGTCCTCCGGGACGAAACCAAGGACCCAACCATTCTAGGGGACCTCTTCTCTGTCCCATGGGTGAGACCATAAGTACCTGAACGGACCACCGAGTCTACCATTTCTTAGGTGGACGTTACGTCCTCTGGACCCAAGCTAGGGACCCAACCCTTCTAGGGAACCTCCTCCCGAACCGTTGGGTGAGATTATAACCCGAAGGGACCACCGAGTCTGTCATTTCATAGACGGACGTAACACCCTCTGGACCCAAGCTAGGGAACCGGAGTTCTAGGGACCTCCTCCCGTACCGTTGGGTAAGGTCATAAGAACGGACCTCTTAAGGTACCTGTCTCCTCGGACCCTCCGATGTCAGGTACTCCAGTGTTTCTCAACCTGTGTTGACTCCTTGATTGTGTGTTTTGTGCGTAGAGATCCGTCTGTAATTCCGTAACCCATAATTTCGTTTATGGGACCGAAGAAACACACACATAAGACCGTTTCTCCTACCTGTTCTCTATTTATGTCAACTGGTTACTTGTTGCCCACTGTAACGAAATGTTCAGCCTTTGTACGGATATTGAAATATCAGTCTAGAGTCATAGAGACCAAGACGTAGATACATAAACTGGTTGACACTTAGTCCATCGTGATACCTTCTCGAATGACCTTTTTAGACGGATATTCACCTGGGTACGTCAAGTTTGGACAGTAAGTTCACAGTACACCCATATCACTTTGTGGTTCTTTTTGTTTAGACCCTTTCTTCTCTCGTACATTTTCTCTCGGTTTTTCCTGAGAGGCCTCCATAAATGACTCCTCCCTGATCTTTCTTCAATTCCCCCACTTGGGGATCCCCTATTCCGGAAGTCCGTTTCGGTCCCTCCTCGTCGTCCTGTCCTCTATTACTCTGTTACATAATCTTTACACACTCCCAGTCCCTCGGACCTTTCCTACTTTGCCCCTTCTAGTGTGTCAAAAAAAAAAAAAAAAAAAAATTCCATTTACGTAAAATAAATAAATAAATTTACAAAACCGACGTGGTACTTGGTATACCCTTCAATCAAGGGACTGGTCCCTAAAAAAAAAAAAAAATTTGATCTATTAAAATAAAATAAAAAATTTAAAATAAATTAAAAATTTGAAATGTTATAACATAACCAAAACGGTTTATAGTTTTACTTAGGCGGTGTCCATATGTACACAAGGGGTAAGACTTGGGAGGAGGGAGGGGTATGGTAGGGAGACCCAACAGGGTCACGTGGTCGGGGTTCGTAGGTCATAGCACGTAACTTGGACCTGACCGCTGAGCAAAGTATATACTATAATATGTATAAAGTTACGGTAAGAGGGTTTAGTAGGGTGGGAGAGGGAGAGGGTATCTCAGGTTTTCTGACAAGATATGTAGTCACAGAGAAAACGACAGAGTATATGTCCCAATAACAATGGTAGAAAGATTTAAGGTATATATACGTAATCATATGACATAACCACAAAAAGAAAGACCGAATGAAGTGAGACATATTATCCGAGGTCAAAGTAGGTGGAGTAATCTTGACTAAGTTTACATAAGAAAAATTACCGACTCATTATGAGGTAACACATACCCATGGTGTCGAAAGAATAGGTAAGTAGACGACTACCTGTAGATCCAACGAAGGTACAGGACCGATAATATTTGTCACGACGCTACTTGTAACCCCATGTGCACAGAGAAAGGGAAGACCAAAGGAGTCACACATACGGGTCGTCACCCTAACGACCTAGTATTTCGTCAAGATAAAGGTCAAAAAATTCCTTAGAGGTGTGACAAGAGGTATCACCGACATGATCAAACGTAAGGGTGGTTGTCACATTCTCCCAAGGGAAAAGAGGTGTGGGAAAGGTCGTAAATAACGAACATCTGAAAACTAGCGTCGGTAAGACTTGTGGAGGGTATTATAACCTTTATTTTCGTCTTTATTTGTTTACCCTGGATTAATTTGAATTTTCGAAGACGTGTTGTTTCCTTTGATTCGTTCCACTTTTCTGTCGGAAGTCTTACCCTCTTTTATTATCGTTTACTTCGTTGACTGTTTGTTGATTAGAGTTTTTATATGTTCGTTGAGGATGTCGAGTTAAGGTCTTTTTATTTACTGGGTTAGTTTTTTACCCAGTTTCTTGATTTATCTCTAAAGAGGTTTCTTCTGTCTGTCTACCGATTGTTTGTGTACTTTTCTACGAGTTGTAGTGAGTAATAGTCTCTTTACTGGTCCCTAATTTGGACGTGGATAACGTAACTTTCGATCCTCAGAATTGGTGACCTGACGGTTCCTTCAGAGTACTTAAAAACTAAAAAAAAAAACCATATTTAAACTCTCTCCTGAATCAAACTTATTCTTTCAGTATATTAGACCAAACTTCCGTTACCGTGGGGTGAGGTCATGAGAACGGACCTTTTAGGGTACCTGCCTCCTCGGACCGCCCGACGTCAGGTACCCCAGTGATTCTCAGTCTGTACTGACTCGCTGAAGTGAAAGTGAAAAGTGAAAGTACGTAACCTCTTCCTTTACCGTTGGGTGAGGTCGCAAGAACGGACCTCTTAGGGTCCCTGTCCCCTCGGACCACCCGAAGGTAAATACCCCAACGTGTCTCAACCTGTGATGACTTCGCTGAATCGTTGTCGTCGTCGCCGTATTAGACAAAATACATAATTTGATGGTAACACTAATGAAACACATTTATCCGAAATGGTGATTCTCGTCGTTGTCCCTCTGATCAATCGTCCAATTACATCGTCTTCTCCACTTTTTATTACCACCTAATCTGTATTACAAAAACGTTACCGACACCACTCTACCTAAGTCACTACACTATCTAAAACTCTAACATCAACTGTTCTATATACGATTACCTTAGTGACACCTCACACCTTTTTTTGTTTTTAGCAGTTCCTACTAAAGTCCAAATTTCGTCAATAGTAAAACCTCACAAATGACATACAGTCTTATCATTAAGTTTCTCCACCCATATTAATACTAATCATAGGGGTAATGTCTCAATTCAAAGGTCTCGGACATGTGAATGGGAGGTATTATCTTATGGAAAATCGTTTCGATTATAATGATCGATTATTTATCGTGAGGAATTTTATACTATTTTTATCGTTATTATGTTAGACCATAAACACACACACCGTCGAAATATTTTAAATTCCAAGTACCTTCCGGGATACTTATAAGAATTGTCAAATTAGACAAGAGAGGATGTTTTCTTCTTTGATAGTGTTAAAAATGGACCCGACTTTCCTTAATGACTCTTACTAAAATAAATACACATAAAAGGATTACTCGTAAAACTCGGTTCTTATTTCTGATCATCGATAAAGATTAATAAAATTTTTCATATACCAGACGTTAAATAATAAAAAAAGAAGAGAAAAAATAAAAATTAATAAAATTAACCTCTTGTTAATGAAACGTAATAACACTAAAAAAAAAAAACCGTTATGTAGTTGTACTTAACCGGTGTCAATATGGACACTTGAGGGGAGGATGAACGGAGGGGTGGGATAGATAGACCCAACAGGGTATCGTGGACGAAACCCACGGGACGAAGAACGTAACTTGAACGTGATCTTTAGATAAAATGTATACCGTTACATGTACAAAGTCACCATAAGAGTTTTTAGTAGGGTGAGAACGGAAGAGAACAACACAGGTTTACAGACAAGAAATGTAGATACAAAGGAAACAACATTAACTAATTGCAAAGAAGTTGACTGATTCAATGTAAATGGTTAAGTAATCGAGGATAGAGTCGGGACTATAATCTGTGTAGGATCGTTTATGAAAGCCTCTTCCGTTACCGTGGGGTGAGGTCATGAGAACGGACCTTTTAGGGTACCTGCCTCCTCGGACCATCCGACGTCAGGTACCCCAGACCTTCTCAGCCTGTGCCCTGTACTGACTCGCTGAAGTGAAAGTGAAAAGTGAAAGTACGTAACCTCCTCCTTCACCGCTGGGTGAGGTCACAAGAACGGATCTCTTAGGGTCCCTGCCCCCTCGGACTACCCGACGACAGACACCCCAGCGTGTCTCAGCCTGTGCTGACTTCGCTGAATCGTCGTCATCGTCGTCGTCGTTTATGAAACCTGTTTTTTTCTATGAATCACGTAAATGTTTTTTACGAAAATAAGGTTCATAAGGAGTCTAAAGGAAAATAGTTAAGTTTAATCAAGTTTAGTCAATTACATTGAGATGTTAACGAAATGAAAAAGTTCGTAAATACTTAAATTATTTATATGGATTAATGAAGATAATTATTTTATATGATAACACGTAAGAGTTGGGTGAGGTCATAACCCGAAGGGACCACCGAGTCTACCATTTCTTAGACGGACGTTACGTCCTCTGGACCTAAGTTAGGGACCCAGTCCTTCTAGACGAACCTTTTCCTTTACGGATGGGTGAGGTCGTAAGAACGGACCTTTTAAGGTACCTGCCTCCTCGGACCCTCCGACGTCAGGTTACCCCAACGTTTCACAACACGTGTTGACTATTGAAAGGGAAAGTAAAAGTAATAATTTAATATTATATGATTTTTCAACAATAGAGACTTCGAGTTTGACAACTATGGAGCCAATCCTACAAGGTCGTCAGAAGTATAAGACATAATTGAACTATTTGACGACATTAAGGGACCTGGTATCTACGGAGTATTAGTTTATAAAGAAGTTTTGATTTTACGTCGAAAGATTCATCTTTCCATTGAACTTTATTTCTTATTACATGTAAAAAGTCAACAAATGAAAGAGTTGTCACACTGATCAGGAGTGGAACGACGACAACGACGACGATTCAGTGAAGTCAGCACAGGCTGAGACACGCTGGGGTATCTGCCGTCGGGTGGTCCGAGGGGGCAGGGACCCTAAGAGGTCCGTTCTTGTGACCTCACCCAACGGTAAAGGAAGAGGTTACGTACTTTCACTTTTCACTTTCCCTTCAGCGAGTCAGCACAGGCTGAGAATCGCTGGGGTACCTGATGTCGGATGGTCCGAGGAGGTAGGTACCCTAAAAAATCCGTTCTCATGACCTCACCCCATGGTAACGGAAGAGGCTCAGGAGTGGAACCAAAGATCATTTAGACCTGTTCCGGAAACCAAAGGGTATCGTTACAGGATATGTTTTATCGAAACGGCTTTATTTAAGACGAAGATTAAGTTCTTTTACTCGTCAATTCTTGACCACTATCCGATCTTACACTCAGAGAAACATCCTGTAAGTGGGAGGTTCAACAGAGTACGGTGTGACATACCTATCCTGTGTCGGGGGTTTCAGACACACGTGAATAGTAGTAACATCAGTATGCACATCTCCTAAAATGGGAGTAAATTCTCTACTCTCTTTACCCAAGTGTACGGTGTGCATCTTCGTCACCAGACTCATCGAGTTTCGACGTAAAGACCTTGTTCAAATTTTAAAAGTGGAGTGGTAAGGGATCCCACTAGATCCCTTCAAGTATACGAGAGACGGAGACTCAAAAAGGTTACCGTTTACTCCTGTTGTTATGCTTGTTGAATTTTTTAATACTTTTAATATATCATACTATCTATATTCTGGAGAATAGTATAACACGTTTTAGTTTAATAGTTATTTACAATCGAAAACAACAAGGGTCGTTAAATACGACTACAGTGTTTCAGTCATGTACCAATTTGATCTAGAACTTGAATCCGGTAAAATGAGACATCTCAAAAATAACCGAGATATGGTGTCGACGAAAATGTGTTTAGTACATGAAATAAAAATCAGTACTGGTAATAAAACATAATGTCCTTTTGAAATGACGATGTCCCCAATTCTCTATAAGATAGTCATGATATTAAGAAGAAATATAGTACGATATGAACGACTTACGATCCTGGGACCGATTTCAACACTTCCAATGTAGGGCCAAGATGTCGCCCGACCATTATGATAAAATTGAAGATACGTACTTTTAAAAGAGGAAGTCTTTTATCCCTGTTTATAGGTTTTCTGAAGAAAACCTTTAATTTACTTTTCATCCCATGCATATATACTTATAATATATACACGTACGTTTAACTATATACATATGTATACATATATGTATATATTTCCCGAAGGGACGACCGAGTCGTCATTTCTTAAGTAGACGGTCATGTCCTCTATAACCTCTGTGAACCAGGTAGGGACCCAAGCCTTCTAGGAACGTTTTCCTTTGCCGTTGGGTAAGGTCACAAGAATTGGACCCTTTAGGGTACCTGTCTCCTCGGACCACCCAATATCAGGTACCCCAGAGTTCTCAACCTATGTTGAATCACCCCACTTGAGACCCTCAACCACTACCTGTCTCTCTGGACCACACGACGCTAAGTACCCCAACGTTTCTCAGTCTGTGTTGACTCACTGACTTGACTTGATCACTGATTTGTCGTTGTTGTTACTTGTACATACACATACTCACAGGGTGTACACTTGTACATACACATACTCACAGGGTGTACACTTAGTACCATACCTAAAACATACCTTATACAATGTATTTATACTTTAGGTATGGTACTCAAAAGGTATATACTTATATTTTAAGTTGGTATTAAGTGTACACCTTAGGAGGATTTAGGATTATATTAGACCATTTTAAAAAGTTCAAAAACTGTACCCCATATGATCGAACTTGGACTTCTAGTGAAAGATAAAACCTTACTTGGATGGGACAAAACAAGACAAAAACTTATTCAAATCGACCATCCGACGTCAGACACCCCAGCGATTCCCAGTCTGTACTGACTCGCTGAAGTGAAAGTGAAAAGTGAAAGTACGTAACCTCTTCCTTTACCGTTGGGTAAGGTCACAAGAACAGACCTCTTAGGGTCCCTGCCCCCTCGGACTAGCTGACTTCACTGAATCGTCGTCGTCGTCGTCGTCGTCCCTTCGTTTACCTACAACCAAAGAAAGTTCTAGAGTAAATACTTGATTGGAAAAGAACTAGTAACTACTCGATATATTTGTTCGTAGAGTTATTAACTACTTTATTTAACTAGTGTCAAAAACACTAACTAGTGTCTTACTAACTAGTATTACTAACTAATGTTTTTAAGTTTCTTCCTAAAATTCCAAGTTCTCATATATAGAAATAAAGGAAAAATATTTTGAAAACTGTCAGAACATAATTGATAGATTAATGAGAATTCACACCGACTTTACAGTAGAATATTATTTTGTGTGGAAGACCACTGAAAGACTTAAAATCTTATCGTCGACGAAAGTGACGAACGAAAGAGTACGCAAAAGGACTCACTAGGAGGGTTATTGTGACTTTTCATGGTAGACGTACAACATCCACATTTTTAATTCCATATGTCATTTATTACACTGACACAAAATTCACTAATGTTCTTTTTAGTTAGAATACAAAAAGATCCAACCATATCGTGGAAAAAAGGGATACGATTTTAACTGGGACATAAGTATAATAATAATTAAAACTTTCGAGGATTTGAAACGTTTAGATGGTATTTCGGAATTTGTTACTACGGTAACAGACAACTAATTTAGATGATTAGTACACCCCGAGTCAATTCAAACTTAAAGTAATAGTCCATAACAAGGACCGACCACAAAAGACTAATCCAGTATTTGACGACTGTTTCCTAACTCTGACAGAACCACAAACATGGAGAGAAACACATATCTAACTATGGTCACTATACTATTAATATACCGTACAGAAAGTTCTGACTTACTTTTATAGATCCTAACCTTTCTGTATCCAAAGTCTCGGTACGATTGAACTCAAATTTAGACTAAAAACGGTGACGAATAGACTCACTGAAGAGTATAAAATCGACACACTGAAATCCGTCACAACTTCACTTCACAATCAACGAGTCAACACAAGCTGAGAAACGTTGTGGTACCTGACATCGGGAGGTCCGAGGAGACAAGTACCTTAAGAAGTCCACTCTTATGGTCTCACCCATCAGTAAGGGAAGAGGTCCCCTAGAAAGGTTGGGTCCCTAGTTTGGGTCCATAGGACTTAACATCCACCTAAGGAATGGTAGACTTGGTGGTCCCTTCAGGTAAAGAAGTAGATATTTTACACTGATTATTAGGAAAAGATGGTATCGGTAATGTCTTTAATTTTATTGTTTAAATGCGGTTTACGGTCGTAAGGACTGAATATTTTCCACACGTTTGTAACAATCAGAAAGGTTAAGGTAGTAGAAAAATATAAAATTCTATTTAAATAAAGTTATTTATTAAAATAAAAGTTTGGTCACAAGATGTCTTGGTGATTACGAGAACCAAAACCTAAGTCCAATAAGTTAATTTTTTTTATTTATACTGAAAGTAGGAATATTCACTTAAAACAAGAAACCGAGAATAAAAGTTAGTCTCAAAATTGAGACGTGAAAAGTAAATTTATTAGAATTTTTCTAAAACGGTACTTTAAGTAGACTTATATATTTTATACATTCTTTTCATACTTACTCAGACATATGTATAACGGAAAATTATTAGTATCTGGTACTTATATATTCTACCTATCGGGGATTGTCGAAAGGCTCACTAATATATTTCGAAAACTTAGGTTCAGTAATCCTTTTACCTACCACCTGTCGTTTCTCGGCACCCAATAACTGTATCAACCTTCTGCATAATTTTCTCTCTCGACTTTGACCCACCCTCTACGTCATATATTAGGTGGACGTTATATTCGTCATATATCGATAAAAAGATTGATATTTAATACGGTCGTCCGAGGAAAATTTTTAGTTTAGATTAGTGTGATTTGAGATACGAAAGTTTTGTAAAGAGTCCCAAACACACACATCAGTATTTAATACTTCAGTCTCTTCGAATAAAACTTATTTTCAGGACTAAGGTTGTCTCTATTCGTACACTTTACTTCATTCTAGGGTATCGTGAAAAATTCACGATACAGAATCAAAGTAACAAACAGGGCTAAAGTAACAAATATTTTAGTCCTATTGTAAGTAAAGATTATATGGGTAGGAAGTCAATTTTTGTTTTGTTGTCACTTTTGTCTGGAGGAAAACACGAAATAAATACTTTATTGAAAAATATTACTTAGGTCAGTGGAATAGACTCGAGAAATAAAAAGTTGAAAGAATCGAGGACTATGGTGTACAAGACAGAAATAGGAAACGTAGAATCTGAACTACCAAATTTTACGAGGAGTCTATAACAACATCAATAAAGACCTTTGGTACTAAACTTGAATGAAGTGGACGAAGGAAAACTAGACCTATTTTGTGACCGTCTGATAACAACGGGTCAGCACCGGATGGTCTAAAGGGGTCGAGGGTGTTTTACCTGTTTAAGTCTTCTCTAACTTTTAACTCTTCAACTCAGTATCGACAAAAGTTTACTCATGTTTTCCTGAGTGTAGGATATTTTAAAGTGTCCCGAATAGAATCTGTCACTGCTACAATTACAATTACATTTACAATTACGGTTTGGATTTATTTGTACAAGTTAACGAGTCAGTACAGACTATATTTGTACTCGGTGTTTGTATTGAAATATTATCAAAGGAGAAAGGAAAGGACACTTTACTTTTGGTTGTTATAGGAATAGGAACAGTATACTGAATTTTCGTATCTAACTAAGGAATATCATGAATCGAAAATTCGGAAGATTCGTAGTTGAAAGGAAACGATCGAATCATCAAAAGAACATTTTTAAATCTTTTATTAAATATCAATAGTATAAACTGAGTAATCTCAAAATATGACAAAAAGAATAAGACTGACATTGTTTTTTTAGGTATATTTAGCGTGTCGTTCGTATATAAATAAAAATATTTCCCTTTGGACGTTGAGTAACACTACCTTTGTTTATTAAATACTAGTTGATGACGAAGAGGAGGTAGAAGAAGGAGGAGTAGTAGGAGAAATGTCCTATTTGAATCGACAATTTGATTCAGAAGAATTGCACATGACGGAATAAGGTTTAGAGTAACAAAGAAAAAAAAAAAAAAATCGAAATCGAAAAATAAATAAAAAAAAATTTAAAATAAAATAAAAATTTGAAATGTTATAACATAATCAAAACGGTTTATAGTTTTACTTAGGCGGTGTCCATATGTACACAAGGGGTAGGACTTGGAAGGAGGGAGGAGGGAGGGGTATGGTAGGGAGACCCAGCAGGGTCACGTGATCGGGGTTCGTAGGTCATAGTACATAGCTTGGACCTGACCGTTGAGCAAAGAATGTACTATAAAATGTACAAACTTACAGTAAGAGGGTTTAGAATGGTGGGAGAGGGAGAGGATGTCTCAGGTTTTCTGACAAGATATGTAGTCACAGAGAAAACGACAGAGCATGTGTCCCAATAACAAAGGTAGAAAGATTTAAGGTATATATACGCAATCATATGACATAACCACAAAAAGGAAGACCGAATGAAGTGAGACATATTATCCGAGGTCAAAGTAGGTGGAGTAATTTTGACTAAGTTTACATAAGAAAAATTACCGACTCATTATGAGGTAACACATATACATGGTGACGAAAGAATAGGTAAGTAGACGACTACCTGTAGATCCAACGAAGGTACAGGACCGATAATATTTGTCACGACACTACTTGTAACCCCATGTGCACAGAGAAAGGGAAGATCAAAGGAGTCACACATACGGGTCGTCACCCTAACGACCTAGTATTCCGTCAAGATAAAGGTCAAAAAATTCCTTAGAGGTGTGACAAGAGGTATCACCGACATGATCAAACGTAAGGGTGGTTGTCACATTCTCTCAAGGGAAAAGAGGTGTGGGAGAGGTCGTAAATAATAAACATCTGAAAACCTAGCGTCGGTAAGACTGACCACACTTTACCATGGAGTATCACCAAAACTAAATGTAAAGAGACTATTACTCACTACAACTCGTAGAAAAGTACACAAACAAGCGGTAGACATACAGAAGAAACCTCTTTACAGATAAATCAAGAAACCGGGTAAAAAACTAACCCAGTAAATAAAAAGACCTTAACTCGACATCCTCAACGAACATATAAAAACTCTAATCAACAAACAGTCAACGAAGTAAACGATAATAAAAGAGGGTAAGACTTCCGACAGAAAAGTGGAACGATTATCAAAGGAAACTACACGTCTTCGAAAATTCCAATTAATCCAGGGTAAACAAATAAAAACGAAAATAAAGGTTATAAGACCCTCCACCCAGTATCTCCTAGGACGACACTACATACAGTCTCTCACAAAACGGATACAAGAGGAGATCCTCAAAATATCAAAGACCAGAATGCAACTCTAGAAATTAGGTAAAACTCAAATAAAAACACATACCACAATCTTTCACCAGATCAAAGTAAGAAAATGTTCACCAACTGGTCTAAAGGGTCGTGGTGAACAATTTCTCTAACAGAAATTAGGTAACATATAAGAACGGAGGAAACAGTTTCTATTCCACAGGTATACACGCACCTAAATAGAGACCCGAAAGATAAAATAAGGTAACTAGATATAAAGACAGAAACACGGTCATGGTATGACAGAACTATTGACACCGAAACATCATCTCGGACTTCAGTCCATCCAACTAAGGAGGTCAAGGTAAGAAGAAAGAGTTCTAGCGAAACCGATAAGCTCCAAAAAACATAAAGGTATGTTTAACACTTTAATAAACAAGATCGAGACACTTCTTATGACAACCATCGAACTATCCCTAACGCAACTTAGATATTTAACGAAACCCATCATATGAACAAAAGTGATATAACTAAGAAGGTTAAGTACTTGTACCATATAAAGAGGTAGATAATCACAGGAGAAACTAAAGAAAGTGGTCACAAAATATCAAAAGATATATATCCAGAAATCAAAGAAATCCATCTATATAAGGATTCATAAAATAAGAAAGGTAACGTTACCACTTACCTTAACAAAGGAATTAAAGAGAAAGACAAAAGAGTAATAATCACATATCCTTACGTTCCCTAAAGACACACAACTAAAATATAGGACGTTGAAATGATATCAGTAACTAATAAAGATCATTAAAAGACCACCTTAGAAATCCCAAAAGATACATCTCCTAGTACAGTAGACGTTTATCACTCTCAAAATGAAGAAGAAAAGGTTAAACCTAAGGAAAATAAAGAAAAAGACGAGACTAACGACACCGGTTTTGAAGGTTTTGATACAACTTATCATTACCACTTTCACCCGTGGGAATAGAACAAGGACTGAAGAGTAACAAAGAACGAACTTAATAATAAAAATATAAAGACAAAGATGGAAGTAATTAGGTGATAGATGTACAGGTTAAAATGTAGAAGACAAAACCAAAAACAAAAATTCTAAGTCTTTAAATTTTTTGTACAACTTTACCAAGTTCCTGGTATTTTTACTGATTATAAGGATTAAAGTTTTATCCAACAGAATTTATAAAACTATATAAACGAAGATTGAAACAAATAAATATAGTAATAAATTTTTACAGTAATCCCACGATATACTTACGTCAGTCAAGTCAAGTCAACGAGTCAGTACAGACTGAGAAACACTGGGGTACCTGACGTCGTACGGTCTGAAGGGACAGATAGTGGTTGAGAACCTCGAATAAGTTTGAGTACAGGTAGATCAGTCACTACAGTAGGTTGGTAGAGTAGGAGACAGTAGGGGAAGAGGAGGACGGAAGTTAGAAAGGGTCGTAGTCCCAAAAAAGGTTACTCAGTCAAGAAACGTAGTCCACCGGTTTCATAACCTCAAAGTCGAAGTCGTAGTCAGGAAGGTTACTTATAAGTCCTGACTAAAGGAAATCCTACCTCACCAACCTAAAGGAACGTCAGGTTCCCTAAGAGCTCAGAAGAACTTGTGGTGTCAAGTCTTCATAGTTAAGAAACTACGAGTCGAACGAAATATCAGGTTGAGAGTGTAGGTATGTACTGAAGACCTTTTTGGTATCGAAACTGATCTGTCTGGAAACAACCGTTTATTATACGACAGATCCAACCAGTATCGAAAAGAAGGTCCCTCGTTCACAGAAAATTAAAGTACCGACTTCAATGGTAGAAGTCACTAAAACTTACGTTAACGAAAGAAAATTTTTCATCTAGTAACGTTTATTTCGACTAAACCTGAAAGTGACCGGATTATAGTAAATTGACTCGTGAAGAATCTCCGTTTCATCCAATTGGTTTTGGAGGTCGATTTTATTTCGAAAGTAGTCGAACATTGACTACATATGTCCATCTAAGACAAAATACATAATATGACACTAGGGTATCTACATTTAGGGAGAGTATAAGATTTTCGAACGACTTATAGGTATTGATTTGTATGAAGACAGGTCTGTTGACTGTTCAACAGTATCAACAGGTCTGTTGAAATACAGAAACAAGTGTTTTAGGATGAGACATCCAAGGACTCTTTATGACATCCTTAGAAAATCCGTCTCCACTAAGACGAAGAAAGTTCTGGAGAAATACTAGGAAAGAGACAATACCTTCAAAAGGATCACAAGACTTCAACACTTAAGACACATCAGAGTGGACGATCTAAAACTTCTGGGACTCTCGTCTCCCAAAAAAAGTACAAGTACAATGAGGAGTTAGGTTTTACTATAACCTACTACCTAGAGTTGTACGAATTATCATATTTTTCATCTATTTTACTCCTACTACTCACGTTTCCTATTACCTACTCCAGTCATTTTCAAAGTCGAACCATAAATAATTGAATATATTATGTCAAAATCCATTCCATTATCCCTCATCCCTAATTTTTCACCGTTACAAAGTGTCCAAAGGAAGTCACGAGTAGATTAAGTCATCTAAAGGTCTTCATTTTATAAACAAGATCTCTCCTCTATGATTCTTTTACAAGACAACTCTTTTCAATCTAAAATCTTAAAAAAAGTTCACGGAAAAGTTCACAACTATGAGTGACAGGAGTATCCTTCTTTTTATTATTTACTTAACAGACAAAGACATTTGATAAATCGTCAACTGTCAAGATTTTATTAAAGAATTTTAGAACTAGTTTAATATGTTCTCATAAAAACGAACAACAAAAGTCAAAATACATTGGGGTTGACCTCACAAAATTAAGGAATTTCACGTCTTTTTACTGTTGAATAACTATCTGTTAGTTACACTCAAATTATACATACATCTTAATTGAACCTCTTTGATATTCATTAGTACAAAGACCTCAACCATAACCCCTGATTAAAGTTATTAATTGTTATGATATCATTAAGTTAACGTCATTCTAACTATAATTAGGTCATTTTCCTCTAAACCAATAAAACACGAAGATCCAGAAATCTTAATTAAATTGATATGAGTATCTAATCAATCGATTTCTAACTTCCTCTCCTTAACTAACTAATCTTTTTTTTCCGACTTAACTCCTTAAACAAATCGTTACATACATACACCGACACACCTTTATGACTGACTACTGAAAAACCTCTCTGTCTTTGAAAGTGGTTATTGTCTCGGTCGGATACCCTATGGTCGACTGGTCGTCAGTCCCTGAAAATTGGAGTCAGTTCGGTTTTCAAAGGAACTTCTCGATATACCGTCAGAATGGGGAATCTAGAAGTCATGTAATTTACTGTTTTCATGAAAATAACTTGAACGGACACCAGAGTAAAACTAATTTTCAAGAAGAAGTCGTAAAGTTACACAAAATGTCGGAACGGTCAATGGTAGAGTGACGTATACCTGATTAAATTTTCTATTCAGTGTACGAATTTACAGATTAGGTCTATTTTCTCAAGACTACTTTACTCAAGGTCTCTACCTTAATGAACCACAGAGAATTTACCGTCATAATTAGTTTTTCTTTTAGATAATTTAACCTACTTTATTTCCAGTGACACATAGACAGTCGAAAAGATCCGTCGTTTGTTTATGTTTTAAGAGTACCGAATTCTATACGTGTAAAAGGGAGTACTTAGAAATCCAATCGTCTTCACACTAACTCGTACATCAATACAAAGTCCGATGTTCAGTTTGAATCCAGAAAAGTTATACAAAATACGACCCCTAGACCAGTTTTCGTTGGTTCTAAAAAAAAAAGGAACGTCTAACCTTATATTTACGAGTCGTGTAAAACCCAGGGATAAAGACAGTCAAGGTAATTCTCAAGGTACCACTTTCGTTCAGTGTACTGGTTCCGGTTCTAGTCACTTCCCTCCTTCATTTAAGACGGGTATTACCCTCCTCTTTCATTTATTTAGAAACAACTAGTTAACGATATAAATTTTACCTATTGATTGTTCCTGGGGGACTTTGTGTGTCCTTTGAGAGGAGTTATAATACATTGTTGGATTTACCCTTTTATTAAACTTTTTCTTATCTTCATATACATATTGACTTAGTGAAAGGACATGTGGACTTTGATAGTGTTGTAACAATTAGTTGACATGAGGTTATATTTTATTTTTCAACTTTTTATTTTTGAAATAGTGTACATGAATCATTCACTTGAGTTTTATTATTTGACCGTAAAAGTTACGGTTAAATATCCCTTTTTGTTTTGTTTTAGAATTTTATAATCAAGTGGACGAGGTGGATGGACTCTGGTAAATGACCCTTTTTAAAATTCTCATCTCATTCATTCCATTCTCTCTAACGATACCTTAGTGACTTCACTTTGACGAAGATTACAGTCTTATTACGTAGACCGGTGAGACTTATCAAATATTCGTCTTTAACACAAATAATAATAATGAACTAAAAAGAAACCTATTTTAGTGATATACATCGGTTTATAGGTTATAAATGAAAATCTTATTACCTTAGGACTTATACGCCAGTGTTGCATGGTCTTATTTCTAACGTAAAGAGTTGGAAGGAACGTCTATCTGTTCACGGTTGAAAAACAGTCACTCTACATTCGTGTTATCTACACACCTTCAAAGATCTTTAAAGTTTCAAGTCGTCTGTACAGTTTCGTCTTGTTAGTATACTTTTTCGTTCCCGGGGACTTCTGAAACATTTTCTTTCGGGACTCGTTATATTGTAGAATTAAAATGGACTCCTCTTTAGTATCATCGTCGTGCTTGAACCCACAGAACTGAGAACGCAAAAATAAGAAAGAGAAGAGAGATGAAAAGAATAATACTTGAACACTTTGGAAATTCTAAAAGAACGGGTGAATAACGACAATCGTACATTCCTGACACTGATATTGGAATGAACGTATTTTAAATTGAACATTTATAACTACGAGGAACGACCAGAAGATAATTGTCACTGAAGTGATCTAATGATTAAAGTTCGATCATTGATCTTTCATTAATCTTTGTTATTTGAGTGGATTTTAAGGTACAAGTCCTTTATAAGTGAAAGGTTTCGACAAATAGAAAAAACTTTTGTTAACATATTCTATATAAAATTACTATATACACTCTCCTAACACAGTCGGTAAGGTACATAAATAAGTTTAATTTTTTGTTCCCCTTTTTTCGAGAGAAAGGTCATAAGATAAAAGTACTCCATATCAGTACCCCTGCGAAATCTATCACAAGACTGTTTATCAATGATGTAAGGAATACCAGTTATAAATTACCTTCACTGTTTTACTACATATACGACACCGAAGTATTTGAGTGTATGGTGTTAAAGGTCGTCTATAATATCGTGGGAAACGACTGAAGAAAAAGTGGACCAATTGAGACCGAGTGGAAAGTTAGAATCAAAATTGTAGTAAAGGAGATGTAAAGATTTTAGATCCAACCTATCAAAATGATAAACGAGAATACCAGGTAACACAACAAGAACCATTCCTTTTATAAGATAAGATGACATTGTCAGAGAAGATGGAAGAGGCAAAGTGTTCTCATCTTGGACAAAGAATAGGTAAATTTCATAATAGTGACCCTATTACTACAAATTATTAAAATGAAATATCTTATGTATTTATTTCGTGATATAGTCACTTTCGATTGACTTTTTTTTTTCCTATTTTGAAATATATGTGTTATGATGATTCAAGGGTTTTCTTTGATACGTCTTTAACAAATTAGAGATAAAGTGTGTATCCTATAACCCCTAAATTTCATTAGATGGGTTTAATAACATACTACCTCGGTGTCTGTATTGGAGATAAAACATAGTCTTTCGTATCGAAAAGAAGTAGTGGCTGATACTGGAGGTGATTGAAGACGCAGACAAAAAGACATAGAATATACGAAAACCTAAAATCGGAATATAATAAAAAAAGAGGAAAGTGTAAGAGATAGTTTAGATAAGGTATTGAAGTCGGTAGGACAAAAAAGTACGGACCAAGAGGAGTAGAAGGGTCAAAATCGGGAAGTAGGAGTTGAAGTACGACCTTTAAAGTTAAATTTATAAAAGAAATTTTTATATATAAATTAATTAAATAAACCGACACACCTACACCTCAGAAACAACGTAGTACTCCCCAGAAAACAACACCGTGTGTCTGAGATCAACACTGTGTGGTCGAACCATAAACGTCGCGTCCCGGAATCGAGGAGGTGGTGTCCCCTAAAAACAAGGACTGGTCCGTACCTTGGACACAGGGGACACAACGTTCCACCTAAGAATTGGTGACCTGGTAGTCACTTTTGGACCTTTAAAGTTAAATCTATATAGTAGAGACCGTCTTAAATTTTATTTATTTTGGATATTTTAGTTAAAATATACTATGTCTTTCTACTTATACTATTTCCCTGTCCAATAGAAATAAACAATTTAAACCTTCGGTAATTAGTTTTCACTTCTTTAATAGAAATTTAATTTCCCTAGGAGAAAGTGACGGTCATATCGATCTAGTTGTCTCTTACTAATATGTTAAACCTCTCTTATGTGTCTCGTTTATCGTCGTTCGAGACCTCTCATTATTCTCCGTCCGTCTAAGACTACCACTCACTAGACCTTACAAAGGAAAAAGGTCGAATATTGTAGTCCTACCACTATGACCTCCCTTTTATTATCAAAGAGACAGGACAATGATCCTATGGTTCAGTGTCGTTAGTACCAACGACCTTTCCCCGTACCCCGTTAGAGTCTTCCTATTTTTCTTGACCTCTCCCTAGAAAGTTTAAGACGAACGGGCATAGAGACGGAATACCGTCTTCTTACGTACGGTTCTCCACTATAAACTTCTCTATATTCGTGTTAATACCTTGTTTGGTACACCAAAAGGTTTTCTTGTCGTAAGGTCAGTTTATTTTAACTTAACTCTCTTCTGACCTGAATAAAACTCAAAGTCTTTCCAGTCTTTCCGACAATTAGTACTTTCTCCTTTTGTCACCGTGTTTCTTCTGCTCTAGTTGTGGTTTAGAAAGTCACATTTCTATTTGGTAATCTACTAAAACTCGTTCTGATTTGTATTAAAGTGTGTAGACCGACTTCAAATTTGACAAGTTATATGTTCCGATTTACGACGTTGTCTTTTTCAAAATCTTAAGACAAGATCATCGGATCCGATGTCCGATTCCTCTAAGAATCTACGTCATTATTGAACAACTTAAGTCTTACGTGAAACTTGGAGATCATATGTTTGTACCAAAGTTTGATACGACGTCATTCATTGAAGCCTCTCTAATGGGATTGTCACGACACTATGAAGTGAATGAATTTAACGTAAGTTTAGATTTTAGTCGAAGGAGAAACTGTGACTAATTGAGACTTCACAGTAGAACCCTCCATAAGTTATTTACAAGTAAAGACTTACGACAAACATAACATGTTCGTAGGTCTGATGGACTAGTCTGACTGTTTTTAAATTTAGGGAAGAATACAATGATCGAGACATTCAAAACCGTTTAATTTATCGGGAGGAAAGGATTAGAATAGTACACCCTTTATAAAAATGGAATCAGTAACAGGAGTCGTAATTAACCCTGATACATACACTTTGCGACCTGTACCAGGGACCGTGAACCATCTTTAAATTGTTTATTTACTGACTAATATAAGTTAGTAAACTATGATTCTCTTAACAGTAACTTATAACCGTACTTAATGAAAGTTCCGAAATTACATTTTGTAAAATACTTTCTTTCAATAGAACTACACGGGTCACCAGTAAATAAAAGGTTCGTTGACTGTCTTACTGACCTTATTCTTCTGTGGTGCGGCACTTATATTTTCTTTTCTTTTTACGGCACAGAATTTAAGACGTAATAAAAAGAATTTCTTCATGAGATGTCACATATTCTAGATCTAATATGTTTTTGGTCCTTTGGTATTATTTATTAAAATTGTTCGAGGGATGAGATTTTTCATGACAAGGGATAAAACTTAGAAAGTTCTTCTAAAATACTTTAAACTGAGTCTACGTGAACTCCGTAATGACCTTCCTATACACTATTTTAAGTCCTGTATAATCTCGGAGTCCGATCTGCGACCATTTCACTATTACTATACCAATCTCCATCGTTCCTTATGATGGAAAGAAGTCTCGTCTTTGTATACCACAATCAACCTCTTCAGTCACTGGTACCACCTGAGTAGTGATACAGAGAACCAGAACGAAAATCTTTAACGTAATTCCTAATAAATTATTTAACTTATCTTATACTATTTTTAAACGGTATAAGAAAATAAAAGGGGAGTGGTCAAACCCCTATTTATTTTTAACACTCAGATCTTGAGTACTTTAAACTTTCTTTCAGAGTTAGTACTAATATTAACTTTTCTTAGAACTCTCCTTTTTTTAGAATCACTAAGATTAGTCAACTAATAATGAAAAAAGTTGTTCGATTTTCTCTTTTACATCTAGAAACGTAAACCTAATAATATCTGTATTTCTCGTGATAATCTCCAGTCGTTAAATTTGTGTAATTTAAACACAAATTTACTTTAGTATTTACTGGGAAAAGAGACAAAATTAACTACATATCAACTAAATCTTGGGAGGACGCTTACGTCCTCTGTATTCCCTGTACCCAACTTAGGGACCCAGTCCTTCTAGGGGACCTCCTCCCGTACCGTTGGGTTAGGTCATAAGAACGGACCTCTTAGAGTACCTGTCTCCTCAGACCACCCGATGTCAGGTACCCCGGTGTTTCTCAGTCTGTGGTGACTTCGTTGAATAGTACGTACGTGTACGTAAAATAGTTATTTTTAAGATTATTAAAAAAAGTCGGGAAATTACCAGACAGACATCGAAGAACGTCGTTTTTGGTAACAATGTCGTCAACAAGATGATAGAATCTCATTACTGACACTATCAGGATTACTACCACTACTCCCATGATATTTGATTACTAAGAGTTTGAACAGACGTTTTGTCTTAGTAGTTTCCATAGACAATTTGTGTAATTACTGACGTAGTTGTTAAAACTAAGTGTTACAAATTCAACTTTTAATCATAGAGTATACAAAAAAAGTTTTATAAAACAAAAATTAAAAATCTTATAATACAACATGTTGTCTCACTTAGTCGGTATTAAGATGTACATAGGGGAGGAACTCGGAGGGAGGGCAAGAGGTAGGGTGAGGAGATCCAGTAGTGTCTCGTGATCTGACCCCAGGGACACGATATGTCGTTGAAGAGTGGTTAATGAATAAAATATGTCCTATCACATATACACAACTACGAGGAAAAAGGTAAGTAGCGTGAGGAGTGAAGGGGGTGACACATGTTCAGGTAACAGATGTAAACCCAGAGGTAAGGAACGGATGTTTATCCAAATAGTTATTGGTAAAAAGATCTAAGGTATATGTACGAAAATAAAATTCTTTACTCACCAAAAGAACATCGATCATAAATTTTCGTTACCCACATCTATTAAAAGTTCCTGAACTCGGACATACTACAATTCGTACAAAATCGTATAAATAACCTATAAGAAAAGTTTGTAACACGTTAGACGAGTATTTTTTATAAGTGAAAGTGAAAGAATACCTGATTAAAGAACCATCAGGATTTAAACTTTTCTTAATTTTTACTTAAGCAGTAGTAGTAAATAATTATAAACTAAAATGACATTGAACAAACTGAATTATAGAAAGTCCTTTTTTACTCTTTCAGTCTTATAGATTTATATTACAATGTATTATTATTTCCCATTTTTTCAAGTAAGTAAAAATAAAATGTTTAAGAGATTTGATTCTATAACGATCGTTTTTTATGAAAAAAATAATTTTTTAGAAACGTAACAATGAGATGGTATATTAAATCATGAAGTGTAACTATTTCGGACACTAAGGGATTCTCTTAATTTTACTACAATTGTCATGAACAAAGATACTAAATTCCATACATTTCTAGAATCTGTATCTTCCTTAAATTCGTTGGATCAAGAATGAGGAATAACAAAACTAAGTGATAAATGTTCTACACAATAGTAAAATTCAATCTCGGAAATTTAACAAAGGTTACATTTACTTATATTCCTATCATAGTTATTAACAAAATTACTTCAACAATATTCCCAGTCTATACTTTCATTTATATTTCCATACCAGGTACTATTCATAAATTACTTACAAGATCAATAAAATTATAAAATATAAAATTCACTTTACTGAAAACAGTGACGTTGTTTTTCAAAGTTAATTACAGATTTTTTCCGTTATACCAATTTACCTTTTTTACAACTGTACCATATTGTTAGTATTGTGTTCACTCAGACTCTTCACCCAGAAGAAAATAGTCGACACACTGAACGAAATATATATATATATATATATATATATATATATATATATATACATTTTTTACTAATATTATTATGGACTTGACGATGGGATGGAGTAATTTCACGAGACTCCAAATGTAGTCCCTAACGTATCATTGGTGACTACGTTTGACAGGTAATACAAAAGTACACAAAGGTCTCAAGAGTGTATTGTACAATTAACCTTATTCGTAGACAGTCATGACCTTTCAGTGGTTAGTTCTGTCCTCTTATTTTCACTTTACCATCATCGAAAGTAACTTTTTCGTGGAATACCATTTCAAACCTTCATTCCACTACATTCTGTCTTCCACGTCAAACCCACACAATTTAACTACTCCCTTCTATATCACCCTTCTATGTACTCCCTTTAGATACGAACCGAAGATCGAAGTCTTTTTAAGACCTTAAGTGAAAACCAAAGATTTTAAGGTCTTTAGACTTCATTTAATTTTTTTTAATATGATTTAATAACACGCGGAGACTAATAAACATTACTTATAGTAAAAGTGGTTATTATACGTTTATTTAACGAATTTTTAACGAGTGTAATACTTTAAGTACGAAAGTAAACAAAAACGATGAGAGGACGAGGTTAATTGAAGTCCTCTAGTATGTCTCATTAAATACCGTTAATGACATTGGATCTAAGTTCTTTTTCTACTTTAAGAAATCGTCGGGTAGTGTAAATACAAGTACCCTTTCCAAAGATTATAAACACGGATAATAGAACACTTTAACAAAAAAGTACCGTTTCTGAGATATTTAGTATTCAAAATTGTTTACTAACGAAAGAGTGTCGTAATACTCAGGGTCTCCACGAGTCCCGTTGACCCATTGACTGTTCTAAACTTATGTTAAAAATGTGTCATAAAAACGACAAATATCGTACGTTTTATGTTATAAACACTAAAGAGACTCAGATAATGACTGTTATATTAAAGTGTGATAAAGGAACAACAAAATACAAAATATAATGAAATTTTAAATCTTAAGATAGTTATTACTAACGAAAAATAGATTCAGTATCCTTTATCACACAAACATATTTTAGTCCAAGGAACATTGACCCTTGTTTACCTCACTCGGATCGTTAACAAGTGATCCTACCTTACTTAACTGGGGATTCAACCCGGGTACTTTGTGACGTTCTGAAAGTAAATCAACCAAAACGACAATACAGTCAACTTATTTTGTGTAAGTGTACGGACTATTTTTATACACGTATTTGATAGAGATACGATTCAACGAGTCAACACAAGTTGAGAAACGTTGGAACATCTGACATCGGGTGGTCCGAGGAGACAGGTACCCTAAGAGGTCCGTTCTTATGACCTCACCCATGGGTGAGGAAAGAGGTTGTCTAGACGGGTTGAGGTCGTAATTTAGGTGTTAAGAATGTAGAGAACATAACCGTCCACCAAAGAAAAGATGATTGTGGTAAACAACAATTATATAATCGAATAACCTATTAAAAGTGGTCAGAAGTTATATTTGTCATTTAGGATTTTCAGTATCAACTTGGGATCTAACTTACAGGAAGTGAATGAAGAAGTCTATTTGGAAGATGGTAAAAGACGACTCACCACGAGTCCCACCTGATGTAAGTAATGAGGATGCAAAGACCAAAGACTGTCCCTCCTTGTTATTATACATCCTATCTCTCTTTGATTACTCCAGACCTTTAAGTAAAGGAATCGAAGAAGGGGACCTCTTAAAGGGGTCCTTTGTCGTAAAGATTCCAGTTTCTGGTATTAGGACGAGGTGAACATAGACTTAGGGGTAAGTCTAATTAAGAAAGGTCACCACCAAGTCTACTAATTCGTAGACGGACGTTACGTCCTCTGGTCCCAAGTCAGGAACTCAGTCCTTCTAGGGAACCTCTTCCTTTACTGTGGGGTGAGGTCATAAAAACGGACCTCTTAAGGTACTCGTCTCCTTGGACCGTCCGATGTCAGGTACCTCAGGGTTTCTCAACCTGTACTGACTCCCGGAAAGTGATTGGGCATCCTACCAGTACCACGGGACGACTTGAACGGACACACCAAATGGGAGTAGGAGTGTGTGGAAACTTTTATCAGAGGAATTATATTTGAGACATTTAATGGATTTAACTATCGAAAAAAGGAAAACGGTACAGATCCTGACTATGTTGGGTACAAAACAAAACAAAACAAAAAATGACAGTAAAGAAATTTGTGTTTTACAAGTAGAAGAAGACCTGAGAGAAGATGAAAGGTATATAGCATAGAACTATATGTTGTAATTTCTCTACTTTTATACTTAAGACTCTTAGTAACATCTAAGGAAGGAGAGAACCTGAGAATGTTAGTCGTAGAATGACGACCACCAAATAACTTATACGGGAGTTTACACCAAGGAATAGAACTTTACGGAAAAGGAATAGACAAAAGAACCTTTTGATAAAAAGGAAGTTTAACTTCTAGTCTATCTTCAAGAAGGTAACTCGACAGAACTTTCAGAAGAGGGTAAGGTTCAAGTTTATTAGTAAGGAAGAAAGAAATCTAGATATAAAAACGAAAAATAAAATGAGACTAGTGTAGTATGACATAAAACAAATGAATATATAATCAAATGAGTTTGGTTATTCTACCAAGGAACTTCCATCTTTATCCAGAATGAGTAAAAAGATGGGGTCTTCTAGTCGGATTTTGAACTATACTTCATTCACGAGTTATTCACAAAAGATTTATTCTAATGATATTCAATTATATCTCAAATAACAGAAGAACGGTGAAGACCCCAACAATCCTATGTCGACTAAAGAGACCCACTTGTAGAACTGACTATGACAAATGGGCCCCGACCACCACCTCTTTCCCGTCGTTAGTCCTTTAGTTCACCCATTCTCTATGACTCTAGAGTATAAGGTCGTATGAGAGGTTTGAGGTTTTGGGACCTAAGAAAATAAAAACTTAATTGAAAATAACCTCATGTCAACGAAATGTTACAACACAAGAAAGATAAAATATCGTTTCACTTAGTCGATGTACATAAGTGTGTAAGGAAGCGAAAACATAAAGGAAGATTGAATCCAGTGATGTCTCGTGACTCATCCCAAGGACTTGATACGTCATCCGAGAGTGACCAATAGATAAAACATGTATCATAGTTCTCACATACATATACCTTAAATCTTTCTACCATTGTTATTGGACCACATGCTCTGTCGTTTTCTCTGCGACTACATATCTTGTCAGAATACCTGAGACACCCTCTCCCTCTCCCACCCTTCTAAACCCTCTCACTGTAACTTTGTACATCTTATAGAACATTCTTTGCTCAACGGTCAGGTCCAAGCTACGCGCTATGACCTACGAACCCCGACCACGTGGCCCTGCTGGGTCTCCCTACCACACCCCTCCCTCCTCCCTCCTCCCAAGTCCTACCCCTTGTGTACATACGGACACCGCCTAAGTAAAACTATAAACCGTTTTGATTATATTAATACATTTCAAATTTTTATTTTAATTTTTTTTTTCACATACATACAATTAGGATTTCAAGGTTAAAAAAGGTGGGGGACAGGAACTACAGGGATATAAACAAGAGATGTAGATACACAGATAAAGGTAAAACGTCTACTCTGGTAGATTTGGTAAAAAGATCTAAGGTGTATATACATATTTATAAGCTATAAACAACAAAGAGAAAGACTGAATAAAGTGAGACATAGTGTCAGAGAATTTTTTGGGACTTAAGAACATACAATGTCTCTAACCGATATCATCTATGCGAGAAGAACTGAATACCTTTAAAATCACTAAGGAAAGGAAACTATTGTAAAAAAATTTTTATCGGATATTTTACTTGGTTTTATATTGATACAACTGTCTAGGATCTTTTGACTTTAATCTTTTAATCGTAAAGGGTCATTCTTTGTAAATAACTTAGATAAGATAAGTAGATCAAATATTCAAATATCTTTATTAGTGTAATAATTCATAGTGAACGTCAAACTTTCACACATCACTGTTATAATATTTCAAATGTTCTATCAGGACAACAAGGTTTATTTATTTTAGTAAAAATTTTTTAATAACTAGGGAATGATATATCGTCCGAGACATGGATTCCTAGTCCTGTCACCAAGATGAAAAGTACTGGAGTAGTACTATGTTCCCGTCTCCCCTTCCATGTGTCTATCAATCGGTACTATTACGGCACTGAAATCACTATCTCAGAGTACCTATCTTAATACTTCTTTGATTCTAAACGGTAAGGTGGAAAATTTCTTTTTCTACGGTACTGAAAAGAGGTCGTTTTACTTGTTATCTTCATAAAGTCCTTATAACTACGAGGGTTTGAAATCTGTTTCCTTTTTCGACCATAGAAAGAGAGAAAACTTTAATAACGAAAATAAATAAATAACTTCATATCAACTACCTATTATATATACAACATATATAATTATTATACATACAATGTTCACATATTGCATCACTAAGTGTTAAATATCGTCAATGTGAGGTAAATACTAATAATACTTTATGACCGATATAAAGGATACAATATATTATATAGGAACATCGAATAAAATATGGATTATCAAACATGGACAATTAAGGGGTGAGGACACAACGGGAAGGGGTGAAGGAAGAGGTGTGACCATTGGTGATCAAATAAGAGACACACCCACTCAGACGAAGACAAAACAATATAAGTGACCGAAAAACATGAAAAATCTAACTTCTCCGACAAGAGGAACACTATCACAAGTGGACACAATGTGGGATAGGGGTCGAATTTAAGGGTGTCTATGAGTAATGCTAGTGAGGGAACGTAAAGTACGATTTGAGAAAAAGTAAATAAAAATGAGGGGACCGTTCTACTGTCGGGAGTATTGTAAGTTGAGCCAGATAAGACTCGACGTCGACGTACAAAGGACCCTCGTCACTTGCCTAAAGTAAGACTTAAGTAATAGTGATTTGTGACTGGAGTACACCCGAAATTATAACGGGTGACCGGTATACTATTCGGAGTATGGACAAAAAGGGGGATAAGAAGATCTACTGACAAGGTAAAGGAACAGAGGAGGGTCCAAAGGTCGTTGTTCAGGAGAGACAGTAAGAGTCCACTACTAGAAGAAGAGATGAATTACTTATTTTTAGTTTCGTAGGACTTGTTTTGAGATGGACGAGATTGAATCCCAAGTGAAGAGGTTAAGGTTTTAGGAGTCAAAGAAAAAAGACTACAATTTTAAAAAAAAAGTATCGTGTTTAGTGGTAAACGTGTAGTGAAATTCTTTTTTTTTAATTGAAGATATGGAGTTAACAGATTTCGTCAAGGTGTGAATGCCATTATAATTATCGTTTTATCAACATCTTACTTATTCCCTCTACCCATTACGAAACATGTGATTCTAGATCCTTAGATACTCCCACGATACCCGACTCCCTCCCTCGTCTTCAATAAGACCGGAGGTGTGGGTAAGGGTCGTCTTGTCGAAGTTTAGACCGTCGCAATAGGAGTCGAAAGTCCACAGACCGAACCCACTGAGAGGGTTGTCTCGTATTGGACGTGTCACAAAGAGTCAAACGTCATGTTTCTTAGAAGATCTCCTGTTATTGTTTTTTATATCTGAGAGTAAGGGACTGAGTGGTCTTTAAGATCAAACCTTCAAGACGTAGCATTCCTTAAGACGAGGTCCAACAAGGTCCAGATTTCAAACTCTTTGTGACGGAAGTTCTTAAATTCTGTTTCAAAATTTGCCCTAAAATTAAGGTGACGACGTTTATAAATAACTGTCTATGACAGTAAGGTCGTAGTTTTTCCGTTGCTTCCCGGTCGTAATAGTGGGAATGACAAAAATAAAAGAAAAGTTTCGGTACGGGGACGTACGTCTCAAATCTTGGCAGAGTTTAAACCCCATTTCCCAGTTACAGAATTTATTAATGTTTTCTTTTGTTCACTAATTAGTCGTTTCACTTCTAAAGGTTTATTACTTTAAACGATGAAAGAGATCGCAGTCCTTTTCGTAGGTACGGAGTCAAAATTAATTGTAATTTATGTAGACATCATAGTACATGGGGATTATATAGTAAGAAGTATCGAGTTGTGAGTTTGATTAAATCCCTTTTTTATAATTACCTAAACCCTTACGTGAAAGAAGTTTTTCGATCTCACTTCTTTTCCCGTCTGAATCGTTCTTCAGTCAAGGGAAAGTCTCTTCCGTTACCGTGGGGTGAGATCATGAGAACGGACCTTTTAGGGTACCTGCCTACTCGGACCATCCGACGTCAGGTACTCCAGTGATTCTCAACCTGTGCTGACTCGCTGAAGTGAAACTAAAAAGTGAAAGAACGTGACCTCTTCCTTTACCGTTGGGTGAGGTCATAAGAACAGACCTATTAGGGTCCCTATCCCCTCGGACCGCCCGACGGTAGATACCCCGGAGTGTCTCAGTCTGTTCTGACTTCGCTGAATCGTCGTCGTCGTCGTCAAGGGAAAACTATGAATTCGTACGAGACCATTGGAGTTTAACTCTTCGTACCTACTGTTTCTCAACTAGTGTAGAGTGGATTCCTAATTTTTTTTTTACTTTTCAAAATGTAAGAGTCCTTTTTTTTTTTTCAGAATGTAAGAATACTTTTTGTTTAATGAAAGTAAACGTATAATCACTCAGTAGTAATAACTCTACGATCTGTAGTGTCCTTTACTGACTTGTAATACCAACACTGAGGTTCTACTTCATTTAGTCATCTCCCCCGACATTCGTCTTCTTTAGTGACCTCCTCTCTTGAAACTCGAGAACATCGATGAGTACTGACTGAGTGATATAGTTCTCCCAGGGTCTAAACACCCTGTCCTTATCTCTACGTCTGTATCTCTTTCCTGAACCCCTGTGCCGTTTCCTTCGTCCCTCGTTTAACCGTCTAATCCTAACAGTATATCTCTAATAAAATATGTGTATATACGTGATATACGTGTGTATATGTATGCACTGTGTGTACACACTTTATCTATCACCCTTCGACGTCATATCGTGTCCCGCGAGTCGAACCACGAGACACTACTGGATCTACCCACCCCACCCCACACCCTCCCTCCAAGTGCTCCCTTTCCTCTCTATATATATATACACATATATATACGAAAATCGACCAAGTACATCAAAATGAATCTTTGATTGTGTCGTAACATTTCGTAAATATGAGGTTAACCTTTTTTTTGTTTTGTCACTTGTTATTCCGGGATGACGTATCATGTCCCTTGATACAAGTTATAGGACGTCATTTCGTATTACCTTTATTTTATATATACATACGTACATATTATATGTATAGTGAAACATGTCGTCATTAATCGTGTAATATTTAGTTGATATGAAGTTATTTTATATTTTTTTCCTTTTTTTTTTAGGGTCTACTACTGAGAGTCGTTCCTATCACTAAGACTAAGTATTTTTCCGGGTCGACATACTTCGTCCTATTAAATATTTACAAAGTTACACACTCTTTCCGATAGTAGTTAAACGTTCAACACTGTTGTCACGGTCTCCTTTTCAGAGTATTATTTGTCCCTTCGCTAGATCGTGGAAAATCTGTGGAGAAGAGTACAGATACACAAAGAGTTTACCAGTGACCATGAAGGTACTACGGAGGTTTTTACGTCATGGTAAAAAGTAAATGAGTAGGGAAATAAATAGTTCACAAATAATTTGAATTATTTGTTCCTGAAGGAAACACTGAGTCGACCATTTCTTAGGCGGATGTTACACCCTCTAGACCCAAGTTAGGCACAACCTTTCTAGGGCACCTCTTCCCTTTCCGATGGGTGAGGTCATAAGACCGGACCTCTTAAGGTACCTGACATATCGGGTACCCCAGCTTTTCTCAGCCTGTACTGACTTCTTGAAGATGAAAGAAAAGGAAAGATAATTTGAATTTTATACTGACATATATATTGAGTGTCGTGACCATGACCGTAGTGTCAAGTTGTTGTAAGAATACTATCAGAGACAAGTTTCCTCCCTATAAAAACGGTTAATGATTAATGATTCGGACAATAAAACATATACTGAGTAAGTCATATTCTTTCGGTCTGAAGTAAGGAAGTAAATACCAGAATATCCGACAAATTTAAACATGAGGACACAAAGGGTGTGGAAGGAAGTAAAAAGAGGAATAAGGAGAGTATGGTAAGTATTCGTGTGTTTGTATATGTGTGTATGTATTTTTGTTCACGGTAAGACAGGTGAGGAGGTACACTTATACTTCTACTTAGGTTCTTAGGACGGTTTTAAATGGATCTAGAAAGTCGAAATTTTTTATTCTAGATAGAGTGAATCGTATTATAGGACGTTCAAGCAGGTATAACGGTGTTTACCGTCCTGAAGGAAAAAATTATGACGTGTTATAAAGTAACATATACATATAAGGTGTAAAAAAAGTTGAAAAGTACACAGTCACCTGTAAAGTTCAACAAAGAGACAGACTCTAGAGTACGTACTTACACCCTTATGTCTATAGATAAGTTATAGGACTAAAGTAAAAAATTCTCTATATAGATTTCACCATAACAACCTAGTATAGTATCAAGATGAAAATCGAAAAACTCCTTAAGGGTATGACAAAGAATATGACCCGACCGTGGTAAATTTAAGGGTGGTCATCACATATTTCTAAGATGAAAGAGATGTAGGAGTGGTAAACAATAGTAATACGATCATTTTATTCGGTCTGTGGCTTTTTGTTCATGACGTACAATAGTGAATTTACAAATTAGGTTTTATCTTTTTAAGTATGATTTTTTTCATCTTATCACCAACGGTCCCTGTACCACGTTGTCCTTTATCCCTCTATAACCAGTTTCTGATGTTTGAAAGTCGATACGTTCCACTTATTTAGATTCAACTTACACGTTATACCACTGATATTAAATGTCATGAGATAACATATGAACTTTAATCGATTCACTCATCTAGAATTCACAAAAGTGTTGGGTTTGTTTAAAAATTTTTATCTTTCTTACTCATTCGATAGATACACTCCATTATCGATACAATTAATTGAACTAATATCATTAGTAAAGTGTCAAATACGTATATTCTTCTGTAGTCCAAATAGTGTAATAGATATATGTGAAAAATAAACGTTTAAGAAAGAGTTATTTTGACTTTTTACTTACTCACTTACTTACTTACTCACTTTTATTCTTTCTGATCTGGTTCCAGGGAGCCAACGATCCCCCCTAGTCTTCGGGATACGGTTCCAGTCTCAAGTCATCTCTTTACTTTACTTCCTCTTAACATAAAGAACCCGTAGAATCTATGGTCACGTGTCCACTGACACTAAGAGAGTTAGGAATCGTGGTCTTACTCCTCCTTTGTCAATGTGAGAGACCAAAAACCCAGTTCCTGTAGTGGTGGTCCCCGGAACGACACTGGTCGTACTACTCAGCGGAAGCCTGGGATGTTTGTAGGTGACAATCCCGAGGATGATGACAACCTACCGTAGTGGCTGAGTCACGTGTACTCAAACTCATTTGAGACCCTCAACCGCCACCTGTCCCTCCGGACCGTATGACGTCAGGTACCCCAGTGTTTCTCAGCCTGTACTGACTCACTAACTTGACTGACTGACTGATGACTATCTTTATATAACAGACACACGTCAAGACGAGGACGAAAGGGAGACAGGGACTACCTTAACCACAAGAATCCCTGTAGAATTATTCCGTACAAGTCAAGTCAAGTCAACGAGTCAGTACAGGCTGAGAAACGTTGGGGTGCTTGACGTCGTACGGTCCGGAGGAACAGGTAGTGGTTGAGGGCCTCGGAAGGGTTTGAGTACAGGTAACTCAACCACTACGGTAAGTTGGTAGAGTAGGAGACAACAGACGAAGAGGAGGGCGGAAGTTACAAAGGGTCGTAGTCCCAGAAAAGTTTACTCAATCGAGAAGTTTAGTCCACCGGTTTATAACCTCAACGTCGAAGTTGTAGTCAGGAAGGTTACTTGTGGGTCCTGACTAGAGGAAATCCTATCTGATCAACCTAGAGGAACGCCAGGTTCCCTGAGACTTCTCAGAAGAGGTTGTGGTGTCAAGTTTTCGTAGTCAAGAAGCCACGAGTCGAAAGAAATATCAAGTTGAGAGTGTAGGCATGTGCTGATGACCTTTTTGGTATCGGAGCTGATCTACCTAGAAACAACCGTTTCATTACAGAGACGAAAAATTATACGACAGATCCAACCAGTATTGAAAAGAAGGTTCCTCACAGAAAATTAAAGTACCGACGTCAGTGGTAGACGTCTCTAAAACCTCGGGTTTTTTTATTTCAGACGGTGACAAAGGTGACAAAGGGGTACATAAACGATACTTCACTACTCTGGTCTACGGTACTAGAATCAAAAGACTTACAACTCGAAACTCGGTTGAAAAAGTGAAAGGAGAAAGTGAAAGTAGTTCTCAAATCTTGAGTAATCAAGAAGAAGTGAAAGACGGTATTCCCACCACGGTAGACGTATAGACTTCAATAACTATAAAGAGGGCCGTTAGAACTAAGGTCGAACACGAAGGAGGTCGGGTTACAAAGAGTACCATGAGACGTATATTCATTTATTCGTCCTACTGTCATATCGGAACTCCATGAGGAAAAGGATAAACCTTGGTCAGACAACAAGGTGCAGGTCAATATTGACAACGAAGGACTGGACGTATGTCCAAAGAGTTCTCCGTCCAGTCCACCAGACTATAAGGGTAGAGGACTTCTTAAAAGGTGTCAAATAACACTAGGTATGTCAGTTTTCGAAACCGTATCAGTTATTTCGTCTTTATCTATAAAAAACCTTGAAAGAACGAAAAAACTACTAGGTCACCTACAACGGTTAAACTAGAGAACAGGAGACGGAAAAGATTTTGGTCGAACTTGTAGACCTTCAAGTACCAAGTGCATAACGACTTCGGACCGAACCTCTTAAAACTCGTAATGAAATGATCGCACACTTTACTCACGTTCACACACTATCAAACTTGTAAGAAACTGTAACGGAAAGAAACCGTAACCTTACTTTTGACTGGAAAAGGTTAGGACACCGGTGACGACTCAAAAGGTTTAAACGACTGTATAACTCACGTCGTGAAAGTGTCGTAGTAGAAAGTCCTAAACCTTATCAAGTTGACCTTATGGTAGTGGAGGTGATCGAAACAAGGATCACTACGAAGGATTCCGGGTGAACTGATGTGTAAGGTCCTACAGACCGAGATGCACTCACTAGTATGGTAACACTAATAGACCCAGTCCTTCTAGAAAAAACATATCAAGAAGACACATAAGAACGGTGGAGAAGAATTATAGAAGACGAAGACAGTCCAGGTATGGTAAAGACAGGAAATAACTCGGGTAGTAACGTACTTTACAAGGAAACCATAGAGCCTAAAAGAACTTATCTAGAGATCAGAAAGGGTAAGACAACAAAAGGAGATAAAAAACGTAACTAGTGACTCCTTCCGAAAGAATAGAGAAAAACGATAAGAACCTTGAGACATAAGTTTACCCATATAGAAAGGAAAAGAAGAAACGAAAAGTGAAGAGAAGTGTCGATAAACATTCCGGATGAGTCTGTCGGTAAAACGAAAAAACGTAAAGAAAAAGAACCCTTACCAGAGCTAGGGACAGAGGACATGTTACAGTACACCTTCTGGTATTTTGATGGACTGATGGTCTTAGACTATAGTAACAGAAGGGTTTTACTAAGTTAAACTCTTTCTGGACAGGGAATGTCATTTTCTACACTTCCATCTAAGGGTCATTCTTACGAACCGTGCGATCCATCTCTAAAAACCATACCTACTGACAGGTCTGGTGGGGTCGTTCACTCGACATGAGATAACTAGACACTCGACGTCAATTATCAGACCCACAAACCAATCAGATGACTGTCCGGAGTTTTACTGGATATTTCACTCAGTGGGACACCCCGACTCACTTTTCACTTTCAGTGAGTCAGCACAGGATGAGAAACGTTGGGGTACCTGACATCTCAGGCACCTTAAGAGGTCCGGTTTTATGACCTCACCCATCGACAAAGGAAGAGGTCCCCTAAAAGGGTGGGGTCCCCAACTTGGGTCAAGAGGGGGTAACGTCCGCCTAAGAAATGGTCGACTCGGTGGTCACCCCGACTCTGTAAACCTATTTTTGGTTGAAACAAGGGTTATTTAAATAATCTAATGGGTACACCTATTATTATTAACGGGTACACCTATGAATGGTCTTTTCACAGATGTGACTTTTTTCTTCTGTATTGGTTCCTTATCTTGTGAAAAAATCGATTTACGTATGTCACTTAAATTCGAGGTCTAGTTCATACACGAGTTGAGTGGTTAAGGTCAATCAACGATCTAGGTGGTCTCTTTTACGTCTATGTCAGGATCTGTCCCGGATGTACGTACCTAACGGTGACCTCAATCTTTCACAGTTTTACCAACCTTTTCGACAAGTTGGTGGATCCGGGACCCATTACGATTTTTATGACAGGTACCGATCTAGGTACCTCTGTTCAGATCGTGTAAGAGTCGAACATCTAACATAACTCAAAGAGTAAGACAGGTCTCCCGTGACCTAACATTGACGTTAGTTGTGAAAGAGACTGAAACCGGATCAGTGTACGTATTAAGGTAAATGAGACCGGTGTGACAGGTCTGGAATGTTCTGGTGTAAACAAAAGAAAAACCAAAGAGTCTCGTGATGGAAGATATTACTGGGGTCTAAATAAATGTAGAGTCTAATAAGTTGTTACCCAGGATAGGACTCCATCTGTTACCTAGGAGACACGAAGTCTAGTTACGTCTTGGTGTTTCCACTAACTCATCACAAATTTACTTGTCTTTTCTCTGTTCGAATCCACCGACTTTCTTTCTCTGTTCTATTGGCTTCGGACTTGATGTATAGAGTCCGTTCGTTAGGACTTTAGGGACTTTTAGGGAGTAAACATTGAACGAATTAGTCCAATAGAAAGGGGAAGGAAGTTGTCGTGTGGGAGTCAGAGATACCTCCTGTGATGTTCTCGGAAGGTAGTGAAAACTGGGGAAGAGTTTCTGACCCTTAAATCCCATCGATGTCCTTCAGCGACTGCTGGAAGTGTAACACTTGAAGGTTTTTACACTTACGTGCACAGTCGACGACATTCGGTCAACAATATGACATAATAACATGAAAAGTTCCATGACAATTCTAAATTTTACCGTTGGACAAGGACTATTCCAACCCTCGTTCACCTTGATGGCTTCTCCCCCACACCCTAGACACAACGACACCATCGTCGAAAGAGCAGAGGATATGACGGAGGGCAGAATTCCACACTAACGGTAAGGAGTTCCCCGTGGACTTAGTAACTTCGGCTGTTTCAGCTAATTAGGTAATAATCCGACAAGAGATGGGGACTCCTGGATAGAAGGACGAATCCCACTAAAATTGGTAGTAGACGATCACGGAGACTGTATAAGTGACTAATCCGAATATGGGGGTGTTAAAGACCGAGTAAACTCAGACACTACTCTACGGAATACCAAGAGTCAACCTAGGACTTTTAGTCCTGTATCTAAACTTCTCCATCTGAGGTACGCATTTAGGATAGACACTAAAAAGTCTGGAGTAATATCCGTTTTGAAACGGACCTCCCGGAGTACCTTCGTTGGGAAGGATGTGGTCTTGACCATGTGTCGACTACGTGACGTTATAAAAACCTCCCTTAACATTAGTTTTTGAGTCCAGGACGTTTGGAACTAAACCAGTACGTGTATCGATACAAGGATCAGGTCAACGGAGGTAACCTTACCGAAGATTAAACCCTGAAGACGGCTCAGTCAAAAGAGATGAGATATGAATAAGTGAAGACAAAGAAAAGGGAAAGAGGGGCGATACAGAGACCCAAATAATTTTTGTCATCCGAAAACAAGTTCACAGGAGTCGTCACCGTTTTAAGGGGGTTAACGTAACACATTAGACTAGGAACGGACTGTCCATGTCAAGATAACCCTTTTACGTTTTAAGTCCCGATCATGAAGAAAAACGGAGAACGAAAGTGACACCGTCGAGATATCAAAGGACTTTTCAACTATTATTATTAAAAAATAAAAAAATATTAAATAAAAATTAACCTACTATTAACAAAAGACACAACGTAACCAAAGACGGTATATAGTTGTACTTAGTCAGTGTCCCTAAGTACACCGAGAACCTGGACAGAGGGTGGAGGGTGGGGTAGGGTGGGAAGATCCAACAGTGTCTCGTGACCTAACTCAAGGGACTTAGTATGTCGTTTAAGGGTGACCGACAGACAAAATGTATACCGTTACACATACAAAGTTACGATGATAGAGTTAAGTAGGGTGGAACAAGGGGACGACACAGGTATTCAGACAAGCGATATAGACACAGAGATAATGACGGGATGTTTATTCAAGTAGACATGATAAAAAGATCTAAAGTATATATACATATACTATAAAAAGAGAAAGATTGAATGGAGTGAGACATATTGTCCGAGATCCAAGTAGGTGGAGTGATCTTGTCTGAGTTTACTCGAGGAAAATACTGACTCATATAAGGTTACATATATACATGGTGAGAAGACATAGGTAAGTAGACACCTACCTGTAGATCCAACGAAGGTACAGGACCGATAACATTTATCACGACGTTACTTGTAATCCCCATGTACATAGAAAATCTTACCGAAAGAGTCCCACATACGGGTCATCATCCTAACGACCCAGTATACCATCACTATTATTATAAAAATTAGTCCTTTTTGATCAGAGATGATATGATATTATAATGAAGATTTTCTATAACGAAACCCCTTCAAACTTAGACGTATTGGAATTCTATCTGGTAAGTCTTTATCGAGTTCAGTCGTAATATTTTTACATTAAATATATAAAATTAAATTTAAATTAAAAAGAAGGAAATCTTTAGACCCTATAACATATGTTTAGGAAAAACAATGTACTAAACCGACTGTACTCCATTGTTGTGTGAGTATCTTTTCTTTCGTATAAATCAAGAAACCGGGTAAAAAACTAACCCAGTAAATAAAAAGACCTCAACTCGACATCCTCAACGAACATATAAAAACTCTAATCAACAAACAGTCAACGAAGTAAACGATAATAAAAGAGGGTAAGACTTCCGACAGAAAAGTGGAACGATTATCAAAGGAAACTACACGTCTTCGAAAATTCCAATTAGTCCAGGGTAAACAAATAAAAACTAAAATAAAGGTTATAAGACCCTCCACCCAGTATCTCCTAGGACGACACTACATACAGTCTCTCACAAAACGGATACAAGAGGAGATCCTCAAAATATCAAAGACCAGAATGTAAATCTAGACATTAGGTAAAACTCAAATAAAAACACATACCACAATCTTTCACAAGATCAAAGTAAGAAAATGTTCACCAACTGGTCTAAAGGGTCGTGGTGAACAATTTCTCTAACAGAAATTAGGTAACATATAAGAACGGAGGAAACAGTTTCTATTCCACAGGTATACACGCACCTAAATGGAGACCCGAAAGATAAAACAAGGTAACTAGATATAAAGACAGAAACACGGTCATGGTATGACAGAACTATTGACACCGAAACATCATCTCGGACTTCAGTCCATCCAACTAAGGAGGTCAAGGTAAGAAGAAAGAGTTCTAGCGAAACCGATAAGTTCCAAAAAACATAAAGGTATGTTTAACACTTCTTAAACAAGATCGAGACACTTCTTATGACAACCATCGAACTATCCCTAACGTGACTTAGATATTTAACGAAACCCATCATATGAGTAAAAGTGATATAACTAAGAAAGTTAGGTACTTGTACCACATTAAGAGGTAGATAATCACAGGAGAAACTAAAGAAAGTGGTTACAAAATATCAAAAGATATATATCCAGAAAACAAAGAAATCCATCTATATAAGGATTCATAAAATAAGAAAGGCAACGTTACCACTTACCTTAACAAACGAATTAAAGAGAAAGACAAAAGAGTAATAATCACATATCCTTACGTTCCCTAAAGACACACAACTAAAATATAGGACGTTGAAATGATATCAGTAACTAATCAAGATCAATAAAAGACCACCTCAGAAATCCCAAAAGATACATCTCCTAGTACAGTAGACGTTTATCTCAAAATGAAGAAGAAAAGGTTAAACCTAAGGAAAATAAAGAAAAAGACGAGACTAACGACACCGGTTTTGAAGGCTTTGATACAACTTATCATTACCACTTTCACCCGGGGGAACAGAACAAGGATCTCCTTTACGAAAGTTAAAAAGTGGTAACTCCTATTACAAACGACACACAAACAGTATATATCGAAAATAATACAACTCCATACAAGGAAGATAAGGACGAAAGAACTCTCAAGAATAGTATTTACCAACAACTTAAAACAGTTTCCGAAAGAGACGTAGATAACTCTATTAGTATACCAAAAATAAAAAGTTAAACAATTACGCCACATAATGTAACTAACTAAACGCCTATAACTTCTTAGGAACGTAGGGACCCTATTTCGGGTGAACCAGTACCACATACTAGAAAAATTACACAACAACCTAAGACTAACGATCTTAAAACAATTCCTAAAAACGTAGATACAAGTAGTCACTATAACCGGACATCAAACGAAAAAACCCCCCTAGAAACAGTCCAAAACCATAATCCCACTACCACTGGAGTATCTTACTCAAACCTCCAAATGGAAGGAGACGTTAAAAGACCTTCTCAAACTCGTCCTATCCACAATCGAGAAGAGATTTAAAAACCATCTTAAGTCGACACTTCGGCAGACCTGGACCCGAAAAAAAACGACCTTCTAAAAACTAATGTCTGTCAAAGTTAAAGGTACGAACACTGCCCAGACAATTCTAAAGATAAAGAAGGACCAGCTCAAAACCTTTCAACATGAAAAGATTCTCAAGCAGGTAAAGAAGGCGCAACAGGTAAAATAACCGTATATTAACAACTATCATCAGAGAATACTAGGAAACATAAAGACACAACAGACAACACTAGAGAGGTAAAAGCAAAGATTAAAATAACTAAACTAAAAAGAGGGAAACAAAGAACTACTCAGACCGATTACCAAACAGTTAAAATAAATAGGAAAGTTTCTTGGTCGAAAACCAAAACAACTAAAAACGATACCAGAGAAAACAAAGAAAACGTAAATAAAGACGAGATTAAAAATTCTAAAGAAAGGAAGATGATTGGGACCCCAAGAAGTAAAGAAGGAAAAGATCAACGAAATCCACATCTCAATCCAATAAATAAACTGAAAATCTGTAAAGAGGTTTCTTCTGTATGTCTACCGATTGTTTGTGTACTTTACTACGAGTTGTAGTGAGTAATAGTCTCTTTACGTTTAGTTTTGGTGATACTCCATGGTAAAGTGTGGTCAGTCTTACCGACTCTAGGTTTTCAGATGTTTATTATTTACGACCTCTCCCACACCTCTTTTCCCTTGTGAGAATGTGACAACCACCCTTACGTTTGATCATGTCGGTGATACCTCTTGTCACACCTCTAAGGAATTTTTTGACCTTTATCTTGACGGAATACTAGGTCGTTAGGGTGACGACCCGTATGTGTGACTCCTTTGGTCTTCCCTTTCTCTGTGCACATGGGGTTACAAGTAGCGTTGTGACAAATATTATCGGTCCTGTACCTTCGTTGGATCTACAGGTAGTCGTCTACTTACCTATTCTTTCGTCACCATGTATATGTGTTACCTCATAATGAGTCGGTACTTTTTCTTATGTAAACTTAGTCAAGATTACTCCACCTACTTTGACCTCGGATAATATGTCTCACTTCATTCGGTCTTCCTTTTTGTGGTTATGTCATATGATTGCGTATATATACCTTAAATCTTTCTACCATTGTTATTGGGACATATACTCTGTCGTTTTCTCTGTGACTACATATCTTGTCAGAATACCTGAGACAACGTCTCCCTCCCCCACCCTTCTAAACCCTCTTACCGTAACTTTGTACATTTTATAGTACATTCTTTGCTCAACGGTCAGGTCCAAGCTACGTGCTATGACCTACGAACCCCGATCACGTGACCCTGCTGGGTCTCCCTACCATACCCCTCCCTCCTCCCTCCTCCCAAGTCCTACCCCTTGTGTACATATGGACACCGCCTAAGTAAAACTATAAACCGTTTTGATTATGTTAATACATTTCAAATTTTTATTTTATTTTAAACTTTTTTTCTTTTTCTTTTGTATTCTGAAATCTACTTTCTCCACTATTAAATCAACTATCTAACATTCTACAACTCAGTACAAATGGTCATCCATCTAAACACATCCAATTTTTATAGTGTTTCTTTGTCTTTGCAGAAATCAAAGGAGGTAGGTACACAAACCTAAATAACTACCTAACTAACTGAAAAAATGTGTCCGTTCAGGAAGATTTCCTGTGCTTCCCACCAGCAGAACAGACCGAAGTAGAAGAGAAACGGAATGTAAAACTTAATCGTAGTCATTTAAACGGGAATCTTCAAAGGTCCTCCTCTCCTGTACGACGATCAAAAAATAGAAAGATCGTGAGAACAAAGTGACGGAAACCTTACTAACTTTACTATTTGACTGGAGTTACGAGAGTTCATCCAGTCCAATTCTGTAGAAGGAAGAGAGAGGTGACAATAATAGTGAATCAACTTTTGAGAATTGAAAAGTTCCGAGGATAGTTTACACCGATCGTCATAAAATTGTAGACTCAAATAAGGATCTCGACACTTCATCCGGGAAACTTGAAATCCTTTGAGTTCCAATATAAAGGTCCCTTAAGACGTAAATCTCAAAGTCTAGTACAGTTTCATTATAATTTTACCTTGTCAGGTATGATGATCGACCTGTGGTATGATATAAAAAGATCACTAACTGAAGAAGGAAGAAGATGCACGGATGACAGGACGAAATTATCACTTACTAGTCACGGTAACCGTCAGTTAGGGAAGTGAGTACGGGATCAGGATAGGGGAGTAAGGATGATTTCTTGAACCTAGGACACAAAGGAGAGCGAAAGGACGTAGTAGTTCAAATAGAAAAGAGAAACTAGAAAGAGTCGTCGTATTTCTTTGATAATATTAAAGGTAGACTCCGTTTTGTTTAGTGGGAGGTACGTTTGGGATGGAAAACGAAAACGAAAAGAAAAATTGTAAACAGGATTTTAAACAGACATTAGACATAATATCTAACTATCCACTATATATAACTTTTAAGGAAGGAAGGTGAAGTATAATACAGGGAGAATTAATTAGTCCGACACTAAGTGAATACGACTGTCAACAGGTCCTTGGGTCACAGGAGGGATAACAATTAATGTTAACACTAAAGAGTTGGATCCGATATGAATCTGGTAGTGGTCTTTTTACTGAGTCCATTCGGTAGGAAGGAGGAAGTCTACAGAAAGAAACTGGGTCGTTCTAGGAAAGTACAAAACAAACCAAAACCAAAAAGAGGACTCAGATTGTTTGGGAAGACTAAGAGCAAACTAAATAGAAGTATAGAACACACACACACAATCAGCAAGTCAACACAGACTAAGAAACGCTGGGGTACCAGACATGAGTCGTCCCAGGAGACCGGTAACTTAAGAGGTCCGTTGACCTCCCCAACGGAAAGGGAAGAGGTCCAGTAGAAATACTGGGTCCCTAGTTTTGCCCCAGAGGACGTAACGTTCGTCCAAGAAATGGTAGACTCGGTGGTCCCTTCGAGGTTATTATGACCTCACCCACCGGTAAGGGAAGAGGTCTCCTAGAAGGGTTAGATCCCTAGGTTGGGTCCAGAGGGTGTGACATTCGTCTAAGAAATGGCAGACTCTGTGGTCCCTTCGGGACAGAAGTATAGAACCCAAAAATGTTTACTTTCAAAGGACCGTGAATAAAAAAAAGAATTAAAATAAAATAAAAGATTGAAATATTATAACATAACCAAAACGGTATATAGTTTTACTTAGGTGGTGTCCATATGTACACAAGGGGTAGGACTTGGGAGGGGGGAGGGGTATGGTAGGAAGACCCAGCAGGGTCACGTGGTCGGGGTTCGTAGGTCATAGCACGTAGTTTGGACCTGACCGTTGAGCAAAGTACATACTATAATATGTACAAAGTTACGGTAAGAGGGTTTAGTAGGGTGGGAGATGGAGAGGGTGTCTCAGGTTTTCTGACAAGATATGTAGTCACAGAGAAAACGACAGAACATATGTCCCAATAACAATGGTAGAAAGATTTAAGGTATATATACACAATCATATAACATAATCATAAAAAGAAAGACCGAATGAAGTGAGACATATTATCCGAGGTCAAAGTAGGTGGAGTAATCTTGACTAAGTTTACATAAGAAAAATTACCGACTCATTATGAGGTAACACATATACATGGTGGCGAAAGAATAGGTAAGTAGACGACTACTTGTAGATCCAACGAAGGTACAGGACCGATAATATTTGTCATGACGCTACTTGTAACCCCATGTGCACAGGGAAAGTTAAGACCAAAGGAGCCACACATACGGGTCGTCACCCTAACGACCTAGTATTCCGTCAAGATAAAGGTCAAAAAAAATACTTAGGAAAAGAAAAGTTGGATACGATTGAGATGATAATACAATGTATTAGAGTAATTTTGAAAAAAAATACACTTGGTAAATTTTTTTAGAAACAACTTAAACAATGTTATAACAAAGACAAAACACAAAACCAACAAACTGGTTCTCCGCACACCCTAGAATCGGGGACTGGTCCCTAACTTGGGTGTAGGGGAAGTCACCTTCCACTTCAAAATTGATAACCTGAAGGTCCCTTTAGGGGTATAAAAAATTTCAGTGGACATAAATTATGGACATCTACATATATAGTAGATAGATCTGAGTTGAGATCTATTTATATAGGTTCACTAATGAGTACTGGAATTAAATAATTGTTAGGAGAGTTTGAATTGTGTATAGGGGAAGTTTGGATGAAGTGTTAGTCGGAATAGTAAAGACATTGTTAAGGTAAGAAGGTCAATTATGAACCTTAATAAAAAGTGAAGAGAAAGAATTAACGGTATAGGTCAGGTATTTTTAACAGAAGACACAATAGTTTTATATAGTTCTTACACTGATCACTCGTAAAGAGAAGGGACGTGACTTGGTAGGACGACTTCGAACATAATAAAGGAACACAATTATATCTCACCGATGGATTAACAGGAGTAACGAAAAGGTAACTGAGGAAACCAAATGAGAACTGACTCGTCGGGTCCACTAAGGGAATTTAATATTTAGTATTAATTTACGAAGGTAAAGTAAGTTTTATTTTAGGTCAGAATTTCTGGATGTCTTAGACAGAGGCAAATTGTGAACCTGGAGAAGTTGATAAAAAGAAGCACGAGTTAGTAATACTCACTGTGTCTGAAGGAACGGTAAGGGGTTCAGTTTACGGAATTTTAAAAGAGGTGGATATAGAACGAAAGGGACTTATCGATGAACGTAACGAGGGTATAAAGGAAGTCCAAAATGAGTTTACAGTGGAACGAAAGATTCGGTAAGGGTTCATGAGACAAATTTTAAGACAGAGGAAAGAGGTTTGGAGACAACGTTAAAGGGTTAAATAATAAGAGGTATTTTACAAAGATAATTTTGTGATGTCAAATATGTATTAAATAAAAATAACAAAACAGAGTGAAGACATCTTAGAACGTAACAGTAGTAAACTCTGAGTCATTCATTTTGTCTTATCGTTAGGTGTGGGTCTAGATATCTAAGTTATAGACGTAAATTGTTCTAGGTATCCACTGGGTACATGTGTAAAACTTTCATGATGGGATCTTGATAGTACTTTATTACATATAATTAGACAAAGAAACTGTCGGACCGAATATCTTCCATGAGTTATTTATAATTCATTTACTCATTTACTTAAGGTCAAAGTTATTGTAGAGTGTTAATAAGTTAGAGTCTAAGGGGAGACGGTCTTTCCTACCTGTCACTCCTATCCTTTACTACTATGATTCACGAAAGTCACATAATCCTCTTAATTGACTAGACTTACGGTAACTAAAACTACATCCTGTACAAGAATCCACCATCTAACTTTCGTTTTTAGGTTTTACATCGAAAAGTCTAGTCACAGTATAGGAATATATCAGTGAGAGTAAATAAAGAGACACTTCATAAAATTTAACGTTTTGTATATTCGTCAACTCGACTCTTTCAATAATTTTATATATTCTCTTTAATTCTTAAAGTATAACTTTGGAGACTCGGGTTTTCGTCGATTGGACGTCTTCCGTTTAAAACTAAACTCGAAACCCTCCGTAAATAACGAAATGTACGAGGTTCGACTTGGATTAATAGAGTATTTATTGGTTCGTACTTGTGTGTTCGTTACTAGGAGAATCCGGTTTTAATTTCATCAGTTTTGACTAATTCGACTTTACTCCTTTACATGGGTACCCGAACAAAAAGTTTCCACATTTGAGAAGAAAAAATAAAGTTAATCACCATAAAAGTAAAAAAATTATTTTAAATAATATAGGTGGTCAAGACGATTGAACCCGGACAACTAACGTATGTAAAAAAAAAAAAAGACCTCTGAACATTTCAGATTACACCTAATCTTATTTATGAAATTACTGAATAAAGGAGGATCATGAAAATCACTCATTTATAGGGACAAAAGGTGAAACCCAGTGGTAAACCTGACCTTTCGTCGGTATTAGTTGCGATAGTGGGACAATGTAATTTTAAAAAAATTCTGAAACGATGGTAACTATTCTTTATTATAGAAAATTTTAATATCTGTAAGTGTAAATAAGTTTTTATTCATGATGATCTCTTTTTATACACTTCGATGTAAAGATATAAGTTTCAAAAGTTATATACTTAACTTTGTAAATATTAATATAAAACAAACCACGAATATATAGTATATCTTGTCGTTATAACAAATGTTTACTTACTTTGTCTTATTTCTTGTTATTTTGAGGACATCCAATTGTGTCTCTTCTACTCTTCTAGTTGTTTTATTTTTCTAGTTTCATTTTGATTGTTTCCTTCCGTTTAATAATAATAATAATAAATCCCGAAGGATCCACCGTGACCACCATTTCTTACGAGGACGGTTACGTGTTCTATATTCTCTGTACCCAAGTCAGAGACCCAGTCCTTTTAGGGGACCTCCTCCCGTACCGTTGTGTGAGGTCATAAGAAGGGACCTCTTAGGGTACCTGTCTCCTCGGACCGTCCGATGACAGGTATCCCAGAGTTTCTTAGTCCGTGATAACTTCGCTGAATCCTGTAATAATAAATTGTCTAGTCTCTCCTAGTTGACTCTCTCTTGAGTTACGGAATTTGTCAATTATTTTAACAATTGGACGGATCTGAACGAATCCTACAATGTTTCACCTTACATAAGACGTGATTTATAAAAAATGAAACCTCTTCAAAGATTAGTTGATGCCGGAGGCGACAAAGAAGACTAGATCTCAAATATTAGATACAGTACTTTGAGAGTGAGAAAACTATATTATCCTCTCTTCTCTTCCTTATATACTTTCATAACATGTATTGACCTATCCGATCTAAACATATTACAAAGTTGTAATCCCGACCCCCTTTGTACCGTTTTATTAAAACAGCCACTAAAAACGAGTCGAGGGAAATTTAATGGACTCTAGAGTCAGAAAACTGTAGTATTTTTACATTAAACTTCCTTTCTTTTTTTGTAGTACTGTCAAATAAGGTAGAAAAAACAATGTGTCTGATCTTTTAAATCCGGTTTCATATATGTTACAAACGGGTCTCAACGTGATCACTTATACTTTTGATACTACCAATTAAAATACAATTGGCATAGAAACAGGACTCCTTGGGTCTATCAACCAGTTTGTAATGGGATGTATATAGACACTCTCAAAAAATCTACGCTAATAGTAAATTTAGACATCTAGGATATTTCTTCTAACAGGAAGGAATTCACCCACCCAGTGCAGGTTAGATGACTTCCGATTTATCTTGTGTTCTCGACCGAGAGGAGGATCATTCCCTCTTAAGGAGGACGGGTGATGAAAGTTTAACCTGTCACTGTGAAAGGACGGAAGTGTGATTGTGACTTTGTGACAGAGAAGTGACCAGAGCTCGAACGACTGGAAATCTGATCTTGATACGGGAACCGAAAGGACCCAGGTCGAACGGTCGAATAGGACGTTCAGAAGCTTGAATAATCGGAGGAATTAGTATACTCTGTTAAGAATACTATTTAGATTACATAGGTAGAATGACCAAGATAACGAAACCTTTTGGACCTATTATGTTTTTGGTTCTGTCTCGGGTTCCGAAAACTAAAAATCTCCAAAAAAAAAAAAAAAAATTAGTAGGGGAGGAGATAGATGAAAGGTAATTAAGTATGACTCTTTGACGGTCCGTCTGTCGAATGGTGAAATGTCTTTCCTGGTAATACTATCTAATTGGAATTTTTCGTGGACTACCTGAGAAAAATGGAAGTGTTTTGGGAACCAGGGGTTACCATTTGTTAGAAAGGAAAAAACTTTAGGGGTTTAGTGAAGGAACGAAAACACACCGGTGGGTTTCCGACGGTTAATCTTGTAAAGGGGACGAAGTTTATGAGGGTTAAATTACATTGTTAGAATACGACCTTAAATACAACGCAGTAACTACAAGGTTTATAAAAAGATTGGATATGACGAGGATAGAAGACCCTGAGGTTAATATATGACCACCTTGATAAACTGTAACATTTGGTTAAAATCTACGAGAGTTATCAAAAATATGTGTAAAAAAGAGAAAGACAAATCTAGACTTTTAAAAAGAAACTTGAAAGAAGTTTCTAGGAAAAGAAACAGTAGTAACGAATTATGTAAGAGAAAAGGGATATGGATCGTCTTATGGTCTCGTATTTTCATAAGTTTTCGTAAGTACTTGTTTATTTATCACTCTCCTTTTTTTACTTAAATTTTGTTGGACTTTCTTCCACCATTTGAAACAATAGTACTCTCCGAAAGTTTGAGGAGATATATCTACCTAGAACGTCTAATAGGTATAATTACTATACATTGATGAAAATCTGTAAAATATAGAAAGAAACCTAAAGACAGTGATCTACGACATCAGTACTTAATACCAACATATAAAAGGGGAGGACTCTATACTATGAGTAGATTTTTTATTTTCTCAATGTGTAATGTAAACAAATGACTTCTCACTATAAAAAATTTTAGGGAAAATGATTAATGGTTATTGTATTTGGGTTAGGTTATTTACCGTGTTACCACTTTTAAGTCTAATAATTAGATATTATAATACTTCGGTTTATAGTTAAAAGGTTCGTATAGATCTTTCACCAACTCATGTTATTTAAACTTTTCTGTTTTAATACCTACGTGTAAGGTATGGAGGGAAGTGGGAGGGAAGAATGGTACGGAGCCCGACAGAAAGACACAAAATCGATAATTTTCCGAGACTCTTTAAATATTCCTTCTTTTAACAAACTACCGTAAATTCCGTCTTAAAAGGTTTGAATGAATTGGTGACTCACAAAAAGACGATCTTATAGATAATAAGAGAGAATCATTATATCAGAAATTTTTATACGATGAGCTACAAACCCAACCTTGACCGTCGTATCGGTAATGGACCCTTGACCAATCTTTACGTGTAGAGTCCAGGGTGGGGTCTAGAGAATATAGTCTTAGAAGTAAAATTATTATTGAGGTCAACTCGTCGTGAGGACTAGAAGATATAGCGAAGGATTTATGGTCAAATAATCGTTGGTGACGAATACGATTAAAACAAAAAGTGACGATTCAGGTTGGTAACTCGATCTACTGAACACTTTGAAAATTAGACAAGGGTTTCCGACGTTCTATCGTTAAATGTGAAACTGGCATTTGACAATAAGTATCTCCTCTTTCCTTCACTTCAAAGATTCGAAGAATGTGGAGGTTTTAGTGATATGTGTAGATTTATGAGGAGAGGGAATTCCACTTAAGACGTTAAAACTAAAAACTCACCAAACTGAAATGTCAATAAAGACGTAAAGGATAAATAGAACAGAAGAACCTTTTGTTATATTTCTTCGTCCTCAAAGTTAGTTATATAATGAGGTAACTCTTGACACTGTTCCTGTAAGTCCAGACCTGTATTTCAGTTTCGGTAAACGTATGAGTCACGGGGTATAGTCGACGACACGGAGGTGGGACTGACTGACCCCTACTAGAAACCATGTTGTAAAGGAACCACATCAATTCTTTAAAGGAACTGACATATTGAGTATTTGACTTGGAACTGGAATGTTTTTATTGATTCGATGGGTTGTAGAAGAATTATTTCAGACAAATACTAATTTGATCAGTCACGTCCTGGATAATAAACGTTTATCTTAAAACTGACTAAGTCTTCAGTCACAGAAAGGAGTGATAAAAGTTCCAGTAATTTTCGAGAAGAATTCACTCCATACGTTATCGAGACATATAATTTATTATCTAATCTTGTCACGATCCGTATGTCATCTACTACTTATTAATACCTAACTATAAATGTAATGACCTAATGACCGAGAAATATTTCCAACAGAAGACTCTCATTACAATTTTTAAAGGATGGTTCAATAGGTCTAGATATTATCTAAATTCTTACATAAACCTTTCCACAAAATAGGAGATTTCAGAAGAAAAAAAGTAATACTATGGCAATATAGGGGTCATCGTTTACTTCTCAGACTACATCATTCTCTGACACGTCTCACAATGGTGACTGTCAAGTAAAGGTTAAACGATGGATACGACATGAAATACAGTGTCGGGACCGTAAAGTCACTTAACTACGTCAAACTCACAAGTTGACCGGATAAACGAAAAGTTCTTTTTTTCTTGTTTTGTCACAGGGAAAGTTTACCAAAATTTGAAACGAATAACAAGACGTTTTGTCGAATATTTCTAACGTACACTTTGACGTCTAGTCGATTCGTCATAGATCCGTCGCCATGGATTTGAAATTCTCAAACTCTTGTTTACTGCTCACCATCCAAACCAAGTTATATAGACTTGTATTTTAAACATCCACGGTGTAAGAAAACCAACCATTTATAACGGTCCACCTGTTGACATTCGGGACATCCCTTTCCACTACTACGATGTCAATTTGACATACTGTAAAATCTGGGAAAGGGGTACAAAGAGATGGAAAAAGACTAAGATACCTTATATAGTGGACCCCAAGGGACTTAAACGGAAGACACATCCGCAATCGACCATCCTCTGTGATCGTTCTCTGACCTTCCATTTTCTCTTCGTTCTCTTTAACTGCAGGGACCAAGACTGGAGTCTTCTCAGGGAAACGGTTCACGGTGAGACTACCGAACAAGAATAGAGGTCAATTTCGAAATAATGTTCCAAACCGATTATGGAGGAAGAACTCTAAGAGAGAAGTCTGAATCACTACCGTCGATGAGGGGTGGTGACGATCGAAGTCCTACGAAGTCATAGTGAGATTGAGCCATAGATTGGGGCAATTCATTGACATAAATCAGAGAAGTACTTCAAGACTTCACTTCCCGAAGGGAGTATCGAGTCAACCATTTCGTAGGTGTATTGAAATAAATTAGAGAAGTACTTCAAGATGAGGTAGAGAAAACTGACCCGTAGACAAAAAGTCGTCCTTGTATCAGTGACCATGGTCCTTAACTAGACCCTTTTGTCTGGGACTTTTATTTTTAGACCCTAACCAGACTAGTATATAAACTACATATAGAAAGTATTATCTAATTGACTCAACAACCATTACCTACCGAAAGTCACCGTAACACTAATGAATACAAAAGGGACGTCAACCTATTTTTCACTTCACTTATCTCCCGTTCGACGATCTTTTATTTCACAGATACCGTGGTCCTGTCATACTGTTACCGGTAAATTCTCTTTACACCGTAACTGAGACAAAGATAGTTTTTATCTTTTGTATATATTTCCTTTACTACTTCAAATTTCTTTTAATGACGGGTTGAGTTCCGTGTTCTCCTTTTAGTCTTTCAGAGATGTCGTCCAAAATTTTTTAAGAAATAACGTATATCCATGTTTCATCTACACTGGACAGTCAGGGTTCCGAACTTACACAAAGTTCCAATATCTTTGTTCAAGAGTCTTAACGGTCTAGAGAGTAATTTTCATGTCGTTAACACCTTTTCCTCGATCGATACTCTTTACTTTCCCCCGTAAATCCTTTTATGTCTGTTCCACTTGAAAGAAACGTTTTCTCTGTATAAAGATGAATAAGGATAGTAATGGTTCGGGAATCTCTCGACTTAGGTTGTATCTAGTCTTTACCTTCCGGAAAAAATTATCCTGGATCTGATTATTACTTTCTCAATAGTCTGAAATTGTCAAACTTATACTTCCTCTAACCCCTTGTATATCTTCTTACTTAAGATTTCTATAACTTTGTATTGTTATTTCCTTTAGTTCTTTCGTATTCCTCTTGGCTTAGTTTTATTACACTATTCTGACTTAGTTGTACTTTAAATCATTCAACCAAGTTCGCGAACCTTTACCGAAGTCAACAGTAAATAAGGAGGAGTAAGTCTTTTTCGTTTCCTTTTTCCTTTCTATATGGATAAACTTACGTCTCAAGGTTTCTTATTGTTCCTCTCTATTCTTTCGGAAGAAGTCACCAGTTACGTTTTTTAATCTCCTTTTGTTTTTTTACCCTTTCTGATCTCTAGAGAAGTTCTTTTAATCTCTATTGTTTCCCTTTTAAAGTACGTTTTTTTTCGTGTTATTTCCTGTCTTTACCATACCTGGATTGTCTTCGTCTTCTATAACTCTTCTCCACCGTTCTTATGTCTCTTCTTGATATGTTTTTTCTAGAAGTACTGGTTCTATTGGTACTACCACACTAGTGAGTGGATCTCAGTCTGTAGAACCTTACGCTTCACTTCACCCGGAATCCTTCGTAGTGATCCTTGTTTCGATCACCTCCACTACCTTAAGGTCAACTCGATAACGTTTAGGATTTTCTACTAAGACACTCTCACGACGTGAGTTTTACGGTCGTTTAAACCTTTTGAGTCGTCACCGGTGTCCTGACCTTTTCCAGTCAAAAGTTAGGTTAGGGTTTCTTTCCGTTACGTTTTCTTACAAGTTTGATGGTGTGTTAACCTGAGTAGAGTGTACGATCGTTTCATTACGAGTTTTAGAAGGTTCGGTCCGAAGCTGTCATGCACTTGAACCTCTACAAGTTCCACCTAACTCTTTTCCGTCTCCTTGGTCTCTAGTTTAACGGTTGTAGGTAACTTAGTAGTTTTTCGTTCTCAAGGTCCTTTTGTAGATAAAGACGAATTAACTGATACGGTTTCGGAAACTGGCACATCTAGTGTTGTTTAACCTTTTAAAAAGTTCTCTACCCTTATGGTCTGGTGGACTGGACGGAGGACTCTTTAGACACATGTCCAGTTCTTCGTTGTCAATCCTGATCTGTACATTGTTGTCTGACCAAGGTTTAATCCTTTCCTCATACAGTTCCGACATATAACAGTGGGACGAATAAATTGAACATACGTCTCATGTAGTACTCTTTACTACCCGACCTACTTGTGTTTGACCTTAGTTCTAAAGGTCCTCCTTATAGTTATTAGAGTCTATCCGTCTACTGTGGTGGGAATACAGTCATTTACTTCTTGATTTCTCGGAGAACTATTTCACTTTCTCCTCTCACTTTTTCAACCGAATTTCGAGTTGTAAGTCTTTTGTTTCTAGTACCTAGACCAGGGTAGTGAAGTACCCTTCATCTACCCCTTTGTCACCTTTATCACAGTCTGAAATAAAAAAACCCGAGGTTTTAGTGACGTTTACCACTAACGTTCGGTACTTTAATTTTCTGAGAACGAGGAACCTTCTTTTCGATACTGGTTGGATCTGTAGTATAATTTTTCGTCTCTATAATGAAATAGTTGTTTCCAGGTAGATAAGTTTCGATACCAAAAAGATCATCAGTACATACCTACACTCTCAACCTGATATTTCTTTCGACTCGTGACTTCTTGACTACTAAAACTTGACACCACAATCTCTTCTGTACACTCTCAGAGAACCTGACGTCCCTCTAGTTTGGTCAGTTAGGATTTCCTTTAGTCAGGACTTATAAGTAACCTTCCTGACTACGATTTCGACTTTGAGGTTATGAAACCGGTGGACTACACTTCTCGACTGAGTAAACTTTTCTGGGACTACGACCCTTTCTAACTTCCGTCCTCCTCTTCCCCTGTTGTCTCCTCCTCTACCGACCTACCGTAGTGGCTGAGTTACCTGTACTCAAACTCATTTGAGGCCCTCAACCACTACCTGTCCCTCCGGACCGCACGACGTCAGGTACACCAGTATTTCTCAATCTGTACTGACTCACTGACTTACTTGACTTAAGTCTTTTTGCACATTACTACTTGACCACCTTACCGGAAGATTTTAAAGACAATTTATGGTTGACCTTCTTTTACGATGTGTTCTATCCTCGTATCAGGTTCTCCCGTACCATACGTGGAATATACACGTCTATTATGTCTCAAATCAGAGAAGACGTCGATGTAATGGGTACAGACCTTCGACTCCTCATCTCTACTCACCGGTGACGGTGGATTATAAAGTGAATTCCTTACAACAAAGAACAATAAAATTCGAAATCGATCCACTGAAACCTACTGGATCGTCTTCTATCAGTACCGTACTATAAGGTGTATGTACGACGATTGGTCTCAACACCTTTTCCTCAGTAAGACAACCAGACTCACTAACCAGGACAGAAGTTTTGTTTTTATCTTACAGCACAGTGATGTAAGTGATGTAAGAGATATCTATCTCAGTGATGTCCTGAGACAGATATTTAATCGTCCGAGTCGTTCATGTAAAAAACCAAGTAATAACGGAACACAGACACTGAAGGATAGTAGATGTTGACGTCACTTATGTCATAAAGGGTATAAGGACTTGTTCAAATTCGTTTACTCCTGAAACCAAGAATTAGAGACGACGACGACGACGACGATTCAGTGAAGTCAGCACAGGGTGAGACACGTTGAGGTATCTGCCGTCGGATGGTCCGAGGGGACAGGGACCCTAAGAGGTCCGTTCTTGTGACCTCACCCAACGGTAAAGGAAGAGGTTACGTACTTTGACTTTTCACTTTCACTTTAGCGAGTCAGCACAGGCTGAGAAGCGCTGGGGTACCTGACGTCGGATGGTCCAGGAAGGCAGGTTCCCTAAAAGGTCCGTTCTCATGACCTCACCCCACGGTAACGGAAGAGGCAGAATTACAGACGTACAATTGTTTAATGGTAATTAATTTATATGTACATATTTTCATACATTTTTGAATACTTGATATACTATTTTAAAGATTTTATCTTGACCATCGACTTGGTTTTTTTTTTTTCTGACTTTTATAACAAGACATAATACCATTATAGTAGGTGACTCAACCAGTACGATCCTTGGAACTAAGGAAAGAAAGGGAGAGAGGAATGTAGGTAAAATAGGTACCCGGAATAACGAAGACAGAACTTTTATGTAAGATTTAGACTAGTGAAGAGTAATGGTAATTTAAATGGTTGAAATGACCATTGACAGTGAGTAGAGAAGAAGTGTGATATGTCTCGTTACGAAGTTGATGACTTTAGTATTATACAGTTGAGAGAAGGGTATAGTAGGTTTCAGGTCGTTCTGGTCCACACTAGTCTGATGACGGAGAAGGAAAGTGAAGTATACATAGTTAGAAAAATGAGTAAGACCAAACCGGCGTGCCCAAAAGAACGAAGGATCTTGTAACGTCCGAGTAAAGGTTGTCTCGGAACCGGATTTTCTGACCGAGATCCAGAAACGTATTGGAACAGGGAAGTGAAGTAAACTTATTGTAAGTCGAAAGTAAACACTGGATTAATTTCACGTTCGTGAAAAGAGTAATGTGAGGTTAGACAAAACGATGAAGCAAAGTATCATATGTAGTGAAAGGTTTCACATTATCTAAAAATGTATAAAAGAAGAAATAAAGGGTGGAAGGAGTGGTTTTATATTTGAAACACTTCAATTCGTTAAACAGAGTAATTAAAGAAAAAAAGGTTATCCATCCTACCACGAGCCGTTAAAATCTACAAGTCACAATAAGAGTGTCTATTAAATGACAGAGAAGGTAATCTTTGAAATTCCGAGAAGAAGTAAGAGACAATAAAACCAGTTCCGTAATTTAGGGACTGGATAAAAAATGAACTTTTTACTCTTGTTAAGAGAAGAAAACTATAGACACAACCACATACTCTGTCACTTACTTATTGTTTTCAAAATGAAACATTAAAAATGAAAATAGTCACGATAGGTCTTTATACGTTAAGAAAGTAATTTGATATTTTATGTATCGGGATCTGGAAAATAGGTTAAGTGAAGAGAGTCAATGGCCCCATCGAAGTGGGATCCGTGGTTCAGTTAAAATCCCTTTCATGATTACAATAATTTTCAAATTTGGGGACAATTTTAACTCTTACATGTAAAACGTTTATCAGTACGAAAGGACGTACCGGACAGAGTTGAACCATGAAACTAAAATCGGATTAGGTATAATTTCGTCAAACAATTCTTTGTTTTAAAATAAAATGTTACTTATCGATTTTAAGATAACAATAACCTAATAATCTACTATGTTTCTAATAGTTACTCTTAGTCAATATTTTATTGAGGTCTAAATTAGTGGACGACTCTGATCAATGTTGAAACAGAATCCATTGATAGTATCAAAAACGTAGCACATAGGTTTATTTATCTTAACTAATTCGTTAAGACATTTCAATTGGTACAAAATATTAAATACGTTAAGTATTAGTCACTTTTACTTTACTATTAAATAATGTCAATTCCCTCGATCTACATCGTATCTCTCGGTTCTATAAAAACTAAAGAATTACGACTCGAGCTTAAGACCGTCTGAGTAAAGACTAGTACTATTACCAATCTCCTTATTACTTCTAGTAGACTCTATTATAACGTCCTTTCGGATCGTGTTCAAAACCGTGTCATTTACCATCTGTAAGAGAAGACAATGACTTCAACTTATATCATTTGGTATCTGAAAATTTTTGACTTTCAGATAAACAATCTACTAAACGGTAAACACTCCTAGTCATGAGGATCTTGGACTTTTATTTATACAAAGAACTTTATTGTCGTAACCTCCAAAGAAGAGGAAAGATCAAATACGAATAGCACCAAAATAATAGTCCTTTTCGATTTGTATGTATTTTTATTTATATCTATTTAAAAAGTACTATATTTATAAACAGAAATCTCATTGAAATTTTATCTAAATAAGAAGGATACTTACTTTTGAATAATATAACCTATGTCAGGATATCTTCTAGTCCTTTAGATAATACAACCGATTAAAATCCATATCCGTAGGAAATGACACGATATCCCACAAGTCTATAAACCAGTTTGTAATACCCAAAAAAAAAAAAAAAAACACTGTCTCGAAAATCTACTCTGATTGTAAATTTAGACATCTGACTTAATTCGTCTGATGGGAGGGATTATACTCATCAGGAGTAGGTTAGTTAACTTCCGGACATATCCTGTATTTCCAACTGGAAGTGGTCTCATTCTCTCTCAAGAAAAAGGGACTATTAGTTATTCTGTAACCGACAAAAGGACGGAAATCTCAGTTGGACTTTGTAACCAAACTGACTAGGAGTCCCGAAACCTGAGTCTAACTTTGATTTGGTAACCGACAGGACCCAGTAGAGGTTGAACGTTTGAGTGGAACTTCTAGAACACTGAACGGTCGTAGGATTGTCATAATTGGTCAAGGTATTTTAATTTGAGAGAGAGAAAAGAAAGAAACAGAGAGAGAGAGAGTGACATACGGACACACACACGATTCAGTGAAGTCAGTACAGGTTCAAAAACGGTGGGACACCTGATATCAGACGGTCTGAGGAAGACAGATATCCTAAGAGGTCCGTTCTTATGATCTCACCCAACGGTGCGGGAGGAGGTCCACTATAAGGGTTGAGTCCCTACCTTGGGTGTAGAGAATAGAGAGGACGTGACCGTCCACCCAAGAAATGGTGATCACGGTGGACCCTTGTATATATAAAACAACATATATAACATAACAAATATATAATTATATCGGGTTACTATATGTATGTGTAAGGTAACCAAGATACACAAACCTCTTTGAACTGGTTATATAAATGAATAATCTTTTACTTTATTAACTATCAAATTAAAAGACTCTTCATCCTGGTGGTAGTAACTATACGTCAAATATTATTATCGACTTGGTTTTGATGAATCTTACGTAAAATTATTACAGACTACATGTTGAACTATACGTAATAGAGAAAGTTAGAGGTATTCGTAGTCTAGTCCTCCGATATTTTTGGACGGACCATTTCTACTTCTTCGACTTGTCATTAAGTAAAATCCTATGAGACACAGGATTTCGTTTTTCCAACTAATTATAATTCTGACGGATTACTTTTTTATTTTTGTTTGGATGAAAAAGAATGTGATTAAAAGAGAAGTCCCGGAGATCTAAGAATTATAATTAAATCTATATCTGAAATGAATAATTAGGTAAACAGTAACCTTATTGCTAGAATAGTCAAGGTAAACCTATGGAGGTATTAGAAGACTCTTGTGTCCGTAAAGAGAGACCTGACGTACCTAGGTTTGTAACTGATCCGGTAACCAGTGGAAATCTTTATGTTATCATTCGTTAGCCTCGACATGATAGTGTTTCAAGAATCAGACTTTGAGGACGGCATATAAAATACTGTAAGAAACGTACTTTATAGGAGTAAACTTCGAACACAAGATACAACACTCACAAAATACAGTACACAAGAAGATGACTTATGTGACTTTAAATCAAAGTTAAATATCGTAAGAACTAAAGTTATCTTATTTTCTCTTAATTCAGTACTTCAAGGTACCAAGGAAGTCAACAAGGAATCGTTCAGACCTACTCTTTGGTAACAATTCAGAAGGACTACATTTTTCACTTATAATATTAAATGAAACTAGTACGTTCACTAAAAGAAAAGTAAGACAGAAGAATTAAACATTTTACGGTCATCACATAGTGGAAAAGGTTACACTTTCGTGAAACTTCACCTGTATTTAGTCACAAAAAGGAAAAGACTTTGTAAAAATTTTGTAAAATATAGTAAAGACTCTACGAAATAACGATATCCTATGTAAATAATACTACTTCTCTTTATTATTCGATACTATGAATATACGATGAATGTTAAAGGTTTTATTAAGAACGGTTTAGTAGTGACTCTCTGAAATAAAAGAACCCGAGGTTTTAGAGACGTCTACCACTGACGTCGGTACTTTAATTTTCTATTAACGAGGAAGCTTCTTTTCGATGCTGTTTGGATTTGTCACATAATTTTTTGTCTCTGTAGTGAAACGGTTGTTTCCAGGTATATCAGTTTCGATACCAAAAAGGTCATCAGCACATGTCTACACTCTCAACCTGGTATTTCTTCCGACTCGTGGTTTCTTAACTACGAAAACTTGACACCACAACCTCTTCCGAGAATTCTCAGGGAACCTGACGTCCCTTTAGGTTGGTCAGTTAGGAATTCGTCTATTTGGGACTTATAAGTAACCTTCCTGACTACGACTTCGAGGTCATGAAACCGGTGGACTACGTTCCTCGGCTGAATAACCTTTTCTGGGACTACGACCCTTTCTAACTTCCGTCCTCCTCTTCCACTGCTGCCCTACTCTGCCAACCTACTGTAGTGACTGAGTTATCTGTACTCAAACTCGTTCGAGACCCTCTATCACTTCCTGTCCCTTCGGACTGCACGACGTCAGGTACCCCAACGTCTCAGTCTGTACTAACTTACTGACTCGTTATTGTAGAAGTGTATTGCAAGTACATGAAGACATGTGAGTACTTATCTAGGGTGATTGAGAACCCTTATATTAGACAGACGTAAATTCTTAGAGTTCAATCACCCCTTCTATCTCCCCCTTTCCATTAACTTTGTCACACTACTCACAACAATTGAGACTTAAGAAATTATCGTGGATCCTCCCTGAAGCATAGATGTATCCTCACAAAAAACATCTTCATCTTTTTTGTTTCCTAAGAAACTCTTATACTATATACGTAAACTTTGGTTTTAGACTGTTCAAAATGAATTTTATTCAACGTCACCTTTATACATTCCGTCCCAGTATTTTCACCGTTTCCGTACCAACACTTCTCTATCAATTCTCACGTCTAAGACCTCGGTCTTACATGTCCACACATTTGAATCCAACCGAAACATGTTGAACGTGTTGGAACATGGAGTAGATATTTTACCCCTGTTATCGTCCTATATGAAAGATCTTAAAAATATTCATAAAATACTTAGTTATATACCGTTTGTCATCACTGCACTGTGTCATTCACAAGTCACTTCCATAGGAGGGTACCCTCATTCTCCTCCCCATAGTCATCACTTCTTTGTACTTCGAGGGTTGTCCCGCCTAAAAAAAATAAAAAATGTAAATTGTGTATTTTAACGTCTTTTTATACTACAGATTATAAATTTGTCAGGAAAGACAAAAACTATGGATAATAGAGAAAGGTAGGAAACTGATTTTGTATTGTGTTATTTGAAGAAACATTACATTAAATCCTCCTTTGACGATGGATTCATAGAGACTCAACGTTTATCAGAGTTGAGAAATCACGACAAACCGTCACTCTTTTTCTCATTAAACCAGTCTAGGAGAAGAGAATCGTGAAAGTCCGATGAAATCTAGGTAGACTCGTACTATGTTTCCAATGTCTTCAATATGGAGGGTCTGTGGGTTGCTGAATGTATGCTCCTAAAGGTTTATTCCTGGAAGTATTCTGAGTCGAAGTGTTTATTGTACAACAGTAAATTTTTACCTACGACGAAAGGCACACCCTAAGGATGTACTGGATCTTTCAAGGGGGAAACAATGTTGAGACGGGGACTGTCTTATCGTGGAAATTTAGTCTTATCCACAATAAAATACGAAACGGTTAAGTAAATTAGGTCGAAACAAAGGTACGTATTGTATTAAATTAAAACACTATTTAGGGACTAAGAGTCTTATAAACTTTAACTTATGTAAATTTATAATTTGAGAGGTCGAATAAAGTAGTTACATTCAACCACCTTTTTTCCTAATTTCCATTTAAAAACTCTTGAAAACTTTACTGGTCTTGACCAGATACGCATCATTTCTGCTATTTGATGTGTTAAATTGAGATAAAAACTCATACTGAAAAAAAACATCAACAAGCCAAAAAAACTTTATCGAGAACGGAAAAAGGAAGACAACAAGTTTCTCTATTACTTTTTTACACTTACAAGTTCCGTCTGTAAGAATTGTAGTCCTGTCAACGTGTCCTTCCTATGTCCTCTCACTAGGGTCGATCACAAGGTGTTTGTGACAATCGTAGTAGGTGTCACTGAAATAAAGGTCCAAGTGTATCGTACAGTCTTTACGAACCGGACCTATTAGTATGAACATAATAATGAAGACCGTAATAATTGAATTACAGACAAAAGGTTGACCTGTCGTAAGACACTCAAATTCCTAATATCATCAACCTAAATATATAGATAGGAGTCATAAAAATATACGTACAGAGTATTAACTTTTTATTCGTAAACGACCTACTTACCGACTTATTCATTTACTTAATTAGATGAGTCGGAGGGAATTTATACAGAGTCAGGGGACAAAAAATAATCGTACCAAAACGTTGGTAATGGACTCAAACGAAACAAGTTAAAGGAAAAAAAGAAAGTTCCGACGAATATTTTGTTAAGACGGTAAGTATAGGTGAATGGAGTCAAAAGAAAAAACTAAAAGGGATACGTACAAAAAGAAAGAAAAAATGGTAAGAAAGATTTATATCGATTTATCTAATTTTTTTTTTTGACCTTACGTTAGTTTAACCCATATATAATACGTCCACTTCATGAAGTCTTCCCGAAAGTGTTCCCTCCATACAATAAATCTTTTACAGGACACTATCAACATTAACTACTGACATCAAGTCCCCTACCTGAATATTAATATTATTGGGAATAGGTGGTGATTACCTCTTCCTTTACCGTTGGGTGAGGTCATAAGAACACACCTCTTAGGGTACCTGTCTCCTCGGACCACCGAATGCCAGGTACCCCAACGTTTCTCAGCCTGTGTTGATTTGTTGATTGTGATAGGTGGTAATTTGTAAATAAGCCAATTCATGTCAACACTCGTGTTTCACATAGATGGAGGGCAGAAACTTACCGTTCGGTTTACTCAGTGACCCGTAATACCACTTTTATTTACTTAAGAAGTAACAACTAACCTTTGTTTCCCGTGTCTACAAAATTGACGTGTCTGTCTTAAACTAGACCCTGACATTTTCGGTTCTCCTGTCTCAGTAGAAAGTTTTGGTGTTACATCGTCCAATATAGTTTCAAATTCTTCTTAAGACGTTTTATTCTATACAACCGACCTCGTACATTCCTAGTGACAAAGATCTAAAAGATAAAACTCGATCTTCGACTCTGTAGATCTGGACAGTTTCTTTTTATGGTTAGGAAAACACTTATTTAGAAGTAAGAAGTCACCCTTTTATTACATTAAGTGAAATGTATATAACTCATGGATTTTATATAAGATGTATCTGTCAAAGACATGAACTCTCGTTCTTACTATATGAATGTCGATTAGTTTTATATTCTGTATTTCAACAGTAAACAAGGGTGAGGGTCTAATTTTGGTCCAAATTGACAAGACACTGAAGACAATCTCATGTTAAATAGGGAATAAAAAGAAACTTTTCTTTAAATACGACTCAAACATTGTTATAATTTAACGAAAAGGGGTTTATTCCAAGTATAGTAATTAAGGGTTGTAAGTCGGACTTAAAAAGAAGGACTCTATGTCTACTTTCATTAGGTAGGGTTTGATCATTTATCTACTTAATCTTCAACCATCTAAAACGAGTAGGGAGACTCTCCAAATAGACCTGTTGGAAAAGGTAAACGATAATTACCCATATTTAATTACCTTTGTTTATTAGAGAAGAGAAAGAACAATAGTGGGAATTAGAAAATGTTTGAATTTTTTTAAATAACCTCATATCAACAAAGTGTTACGAACAATTAAAGTCGATATGTTGTTACACTTAGTCGATATACATAAGTATATAGGGGAGAAAAAACCTAAAGGAAGGGAAAATCCAGTTACGTCTTGTAACTCATCTCAAGGGACACGATATGTCATAAGAGTAATAAATACATAAAATATGTATTTCAAATATATATAGTCAAGGTTAGAGGGTTACGTAGGGTGTGGGTAAAGGGGAGTAAGCACAAGTTTTCAGACACAAAGAAGAAATACAGACACAGAGATAAAGACGAAACATTTATCTAAATAAACGTAGTAAAAAAATCTGAGATGTATATACTATAAACATTTAAATAAACAAAAAGAGAAAGACTGAATGAAGTGATCCAGACTGTCAGAGATCCAGGGAGAATCGAGTAAAGAATTGAAATTAACGTGATGATAAATACCTGTTTAGTAACATAGAAAACAATCGTTCTCAAAAAGAAACTTAAACATGTCGTTATAAAGATAATAATAGCCTGAAATGGGACCCACACTTCTACGTCGACCAGACTGTCTTATTACTTAGGAAATCCGAGGATTTAGGAAATACAGAAACGGACCTGTCAGATGAAAAAAAAAGAGAAATAAAATATGTTTTTCTGTTTCTCTTTCCTTAAAAAAAAAGGTTAAGAAACTCAAGAGGATCCAAACCGACAAAGACTATTAAACTATTTCTAGTAGAACTCTCTGTTTATGTGAAATTATAAGTAAGACAAGAGAAAGGTAAGAGGTACTAATTATAGTCGTTCCGTTTCGAGAACTCTCACTTTGGAAGTTTGGTTAGAAACCGATTAAGGATGTACATTACCGGTTTATTTCCAACTTTCGTTTCGGAATAACCCTCCACTCCCTCAAAAGGTATACCCATAAGTTCCCTAACTTCTCAGTTTCTATCTTCCGTTTTTCTCTTCCCCGACTGTCTCCTACTCTACCAATCTATCGTAGTGACGAAGTTACCTTAAATTAAACTCGTTTAAGGTCCTCCATCATCTCCTGCCTCCTCGGACTACACGATGTCAGGTACCCCAGTGTTTTTCCACTTGTCCTGAATCGTTCATTTGTTGTTGTAAGTTCCCTTCCGAAGCGTCTATGTCATTTTAAGACCTTCCCTAAATACGAAAGATACAAGTTTGTTCTGGTTCTTCCATCACTTTGACCTCCTTTTGTTTTCTGCTCTTTCAAACAGTTACCACCAGTCGTTTCAGTTCAGAAGAGTCGGTGACATTACTGAAACTGTCACATAGATAGAGGACGAAACTCGTAAATTTCAGAAACAACTTGTGTAGGTGGGGGGGGGGGGTTTAAAAAAATTTTACACCTCGAGTCACTAAAGAGAGGTAGGTAGGACGATATTTCTACTGTGTTTCCTATATACCTTCAAAAGTACAACTACGTCTAAAATTTCCCCATTTTAAAGAGAAGATGAACGAGGACCTCGATTAGGTAATCCCAATAAATTTCCTTACTCTAACAAGAAATCCTTATGAGAAGACAAACTTTCACAACAGTTACAATAAACGAAGGACATTAGTATTGATGAAAGAATACAACTTCCGTGAGTAGGGTTTAGATGTGTTATTTAAAAGTTTTAAATCCCATACATTCTACAATGAAGAATATTGCGTGGATTAAAGAGTAAATAAGGAAATAATCGAGACATTAAATAGTACGGACCTGTTGAGACCCTGGAACTGATACCTTTAGATCTTACTTACCAAGTGATAAATATGTACCGTCCTCGACGAACCTACGGTATGTAATTTCGTGATTCGATACAGTCACCTCCGACATCTACAAAATCTCCATCTACTCGTTTAGTTTCCGTGTGTAAGAAACTAACATTTGACTAAAATGGAGACTCCAAAGATTTGGGATGATGACAAAGAAGAATCACAATACTTATAAATATTATTAAACCAAATGGTAGGAGACTTCACTCTTTGACCACCCTCGAAAGATGAAATGTTTAAGTCAGGACCTTTTCGGGAAAAAATAAGTTGTTCATGAAAACTATCAATAATACAGTCTGAAGGCAAGTCCACTCACTTACTTTCATCGAGTCAGAACAGGTTGAGAAACACTGGTGCACCTGACATCGGACGGTCCGAGGAGACAGGTACCTTAAGAGGTCCGGTTTTACGTCTTCACCCATCGACAAGGGAAGAGGTCCCCTTAGAAGGGTTAGATCCCTAGTTTGGGTCCAGAGGGTGTGACGTACGTCTAAGTAATGGTAGACTCGGTGGTCCCTTCGGGTTTTGGATTTCCGACCCGAGTAGGAAATCCATGCCCCTTATTTTGTCGTTTTTTTTTTTTTTTTTTTTCAACAATATTTCTGTTAAAAAATATAATAAACCCAAAAAAAAGGGGGAACTTTGAAAGAGGAGAGGTAAAAAATTGGATAGGTCTGTGTGTATCATTAGTCTTCAATTACGAAAAACATAAGTTAAGAATTTAATTCTTTAACCTGATAAAATAATAATTTAAAGACCCTCCAAAGAAATTGAAGAAAGTAACGATAACTAAAAGGAAAGTATAAAAAAAATTACAGATTTATTACAAAGTGAAACCTATAAGGAAAATTAACACAAGTAAAAAAGAGTTCTCAAACGTACATATATTAGATAATAAAGAGAAATCATATTTAATGTCACGAAACAAAATTCTATTATAGAACGTGTTATAAACAGAAAAAAAGAAATAATAAAAACGAAATATATCACACAATGACAATCTTCGACAGGATTTTATAGTGTAATTAAAAATGTGTAAAATTTTTGTTTAAATATGTTTAAAAATTTGTACAGTTACAACAGTCCCTCCATCTTTAAAAGATGATGATGCAAGAAGGTCGACCAGATTATTAATTTAACTGTACTCTATCTAATTGTTCTTTTTTTAGTTTGTTCAAATATTATACGTGTGTATCCTCTCTGGGTCCTCTTGACTCCTAGAGTGGTCACACTTCCATCACTGAACTCTGTTTCTCTCCTTCTGTTAAATGTATCTCAACCTTTTCGTTTGTTGACTATTTGTTTACAAATGACCCTGTTTGTCCCTACCACTCTATATCTCTACTTATCTATTTCTTCAACACTATGTATACATGTTACCTTATAATCGACATTTAATCTTGTGTAGACTTAGTCAAGATCACTCCATCTACTTGCATCTAGGACAAACCGTCTCACTTCATTCAGTCTTTCTCTTTTTGTTTATAGCATATAATTGTGTGTGTGTATATACCTTAGACCTTTTTACCGTGACACTTGGATAAACGTCCCGTCTTTATCTCTACGTCTGTATCTCTTACCTTAAACCTGTGTCGTCCCTTTCCTCTCCTACCCTACTTAACTCTCTTATCGTAACTTTACACATGTAATGGTATACATTTTATCTAGCGATGACCCTTCAACGACATGTTTTGGTCCTCGAGTCACGTCACGAGACTGTCACATCGCCCCGTCCTACCCCATCCTCCACTTCGACCCTCCGAGTTGTCCCTCCCCTATATATATATATGAATGCCGACTAAGTACAACATATCGTCTTCAATTGTGTCATAATATTTCGTTAATAGGATAGTGATTTGTATTTAATTTTTCTCAAAATTATTTACTCGAAACGATCCAACGAAAGACAGATGTGTAGATCAAGCATGATATCAAAGACACCACTATCGAGGGAATAACCTTTTCTAGGAGATGCAAGAAAATCTGTTAACCCCCTTCCATTTTCCTCGTAGGACTCAAAACCACCGGCATTATCAGTAGTCGGATTTAACTGGGAGTACAGTTTCTCTGCGTCAAACCCCACCTTTTAAAACGAGGGGATATTCTATTCTTCTACATTTTATTTCACGTGTATATAATTTACATGAAGAGTAATATAAATATGGACATCTTTGAGTATTTTGATCATGGGTGTTGTTATACACTTTGTAGATATCCTAAGATGTACGAAAGAGAGTTTATATGGGATTTTTATATTAGGGAGATAAGAAAGAATAAAAATTTAAAATATATTTACTTTAGTACGTCGTAACATAAAAATAGAAGTCAAATAGAACGAGTAATAATCCAGACACTTTAATTTAATTAGATATTTAAAAAAATTTTTAATGTAAACACTTCATGTACCAACATATACTTATATAGTGTTCGAAGAACAGAAAAATTGACAAACACTGTTTAACCTGACAACGTCAATAATGATTTGTGTGTGTGTGTGTGTGTGTGTGCATATAGACGACACTTGAATTGGCCTGTAAGTAAAACCTCACGTTGAAACCCCAGTATCATATCCGTATACAAATATAAACGTCTAGTCCGGTCGTTATATACTCAAATCTTGAGTGACCTCTCGAAGTAAGTCAATAAAAATAGAAATAGATGAAGTCACGCATTTATAACCATATAGAAACACAAAAATGCAACGTAAAAGGATTATTACAATAGTCTCGAAGGGACCACCAATTCGACCATTTCTTAGGTGGACGTCCTCTAGGTCCAACCTAGGGACCCAAACCTTTAAGGGTACCTCCTCCTTTACCGTTGGGAAAAGTCATAAGAACGGACCTTTTAGGGTACCTATCTCCTCGGACCACCCGATGTCACGTATCCCAGTGTATCTCAACATGTGTTGCATCTCTGATTTCGGTACTATTACGATAGATGGAAAAAAGGTCCGAATAACTGTTAGACTTAAAAGAAAAAACACTACCGACTATTTCTAGAATTGGAAAAAAAAAGACATTCTAATAGAGTGAGAAAGAATAACTGAATATCCTCTAAGAGAATTACTGGTTTAAGGAAAGATCCTATTGTACAGTCCCGGACCGGGCTAGGTCTAAACTAAGAATCATGTACTGGTACCTATTTAATTTGTGGGACTAAGAGTCAAAGGAATATAAATTTTACTTTATTCTAGTTAGTAAGGAAAACATATTGACTAAAAAAATCTTGGTTTTATTCTATTACATACACATTCACGAATCTTTTCAGATTCAAGGAGATTTTGACATTCCCTAACGAAACTTATTATTCATAGTGTTTTATAAAAATGTACTTAAAATTTTACCCACTGTAACAAAGTCACGAATGTTGAGAATGAGATTCTGTTATTTTTTTTCAGTTACTTTGTACCAGATTTCTTATATGAGACTCGAAGTGACTTAGAAACAATAGTTTAGAAATGTGTGACTATTTCAGGTACGAACCTCTTTACGTCCACTGGAGATTTCCATGTGACGAATGGGGTCCTCTCTTATTTAGTTATGAAGAAACGGAAGAGGTGAAAATCTCCAGTGGACGTAAGGAGACGAGTACCGGGATAGGAGGTAGATGTTTCGGTCGTGCTCTCATGGTAGAACTTTTGGGGGAGAATAGAGATAATAGTGTAGAGACTGAGACTGACACGACGGAGACAAAATATTCCTGAACGAACGAACGAACGATTCAGCGAAGTCAGCACAGGCTGAGACACGCTGGGGTATCTGCCGTCGGGTAGTCCGAGGGGGCAGGGACCCTAAGAGGCCCGTTCTTGTGACCTCACACAACGGTAAAGGAAGAGGTTACGTACTGTCACTTTTCACTTTCACTTCAGCGAGTCAGCACAGGCTGAGAAGCGTTGGGGTACCTGACGTCGGGTGGTCCGAGGAGGCAGGTACCCCAAAAGGTCCGTTCTCATATGGTACGACGGTGACGGTGACGACGGTTCAGCGAAGTCAACACAGGCTGAGACACGCTGGGGTATCTGTCTTCGGGTGGTCCGAGGAGCAGGGACCCTAAGAGGCCCGTTCTTTTGACCTCACTCAACGGTAAAGGAAGAGGTAAATATTCCTGTTAATACCAGTTTAACTTAAGTGAGTCTATTAAGTTCTATTAGAGTACAGTTATAAAAATTGAATAAGTACACTTTTCAGGGAAAACGTTCTGTTTCATAATAAATATCTAAAACTCCTATTCCTATATCTGTAGAATTCCCCTCTATGCTAAGACAGATGGTTGTGTATAATTTGGTCGGTTCTTCTACACTTAATAAAATTGTCACCATTATTCTTATCTGGTTCATAACGATGAATATCTTTTATTTATAATGGAGTGTGGTATATGGTTTTATTTAAAATCTTTCTATCAAAATACATTTTTAATAAGTATTTGTAAACCTTTTTTTATAGTAGTCATTGAGTAGAGTCCATCGGGTCCTGAAACTTTCGTATTTCTAATTTAAATTAACATTCACTTATTGATACGATGATTTACATATTTATATATTTTATAATACATTTATTTTACGGTTGATATATCTATTCTCCTTTACTATTTTTCCTTTATCAATGTAATGTTTATCATAATGTTGATTAAATAATTAGAAAACGTCAGTATAGAATATTTTATCACTTGTGAATCTCACAAGATCAGGACTACCTCGAACGAAGATCCTATTCTTGATACTTTCTTTGAGTGAAAACGTCAACTCTCATCAATCTCCACTACCAGATCCCTTTAGATCTCTTCACTATAAATTTAAGACTAGATTTCCTTCTCTAGTTCTGTTCTTAAACTATGGAGCTGTTTTCGTCCGTGTCACCTGAACTCTGTTCTTTACGGAACAAAACAACTCTTTAGATTTCGTCTGGTCCTACCGACTCTTCTCCCTTCTTTCATCCTCCGAATAAACTCTATTCTCATCTCTCCACTCGTCTCCGGTCTAGTATGTCCCGGGACCTAATATAAATTCCAACACTTAAAATACTTGTCACACTATTGTTACAAATTTTACGACACCACATATTAAATTTTCAAGAGTAGTGTTCTATCGTTTACTCATTGACATATACCACTACCTACAATCGACTTAAATCTCACCATTAGTAAAACGTGGTATATGAATTTAATAACACAAAATGTGGATTTTGACTACGTTGTACACAAAATATAGAGTGAAAAATTTTTTCTACATGCAAAATCAGATTCTCATTACCTTTAGGTGACTCCCTAATTTGATATTTCAAAGTTTTATGATCAATGGATAATATTCATAAAGACACTGACGACGTAAATTTTATATCAAATAGTATCCATTAAAGTACGTTTCTACTCGAGATATTTCCTGTCTTTACTATACCTGGATTGTCTTCGTCTTCTATAATTCTTCTCTACTGTTCTTATGTGTCTTCTTGACATGTTTTTTCTAGAAGTACTGGGTCTATTAGTGCTACCACACTAGTGACTGGATCTCGGTCTGTAGGACCTTACACTTCAGTTCACCCGGAATCTTTCGTAGTGATGCTTGTTTCGATCACCTCCACTACTTTAAGGTCAACTCGATAAGGTTTAGGACTTTCTACTACGACACTTTCACGACATGAGTTATACAGTCGTTTAAACCTTTTGAGTCGTCACCGGTGTCCTGACCTTTTCCAGTCAAAAGGAAGGTTAGGGTTTCTTTCCGTTACGGTTTCTTACGAGTTTGATGGCGTGTTAAAGTGAGTAGAGTGTACGATCATTTCATTACGAGTTTTAAGAGGTTCGGTCCGAAGTCGTTATACACTTGGCACTTGAAGGACTACAAGTTCGACCAAAATCTTTTCCGTCTCCTTGGTCTCTAGTTTAACGGTTGTAGGCGACCTAGTATCTTTTTCGTTCTCTCAAGGTCTTTTTGTAGATAAAGACGAATTAACTGATACGGTTTCGGAAACTAACACACCTAGTGTTATTTGACACCTTTTAAGAAGTTCTCTACCCTTCTGGTCTGGTAGACTAGACGGAGAACTCTTTAAACATACGTCCAGTCCTTCGTTGTCAATCTTGACCTGTACCTTGTTGTCTGACCAAGGTTTATCCTTTTCCTCAAGCAGTTCCGACATATAACAATGGGACAAATAAATTGAATATACGTCTCATGTAGACCTCTTTGCGACCCGACCTTCTTTGTGTTCAACCTTAGTTCTAACGACCCTCTTTATAGTTATTGGAGTGTATACGTCTACTGTGGTGGGAATACCGTCTTTGACTTCTCCTTGAGTTTTCGGAGAACTACTTTCACTTTCACCTCTCACTTTTTCAACCGAATTTCGAGTTGTAAGTCTTTTGCTTCTAGTACCGTAGGTCAGGGTGGTGAAGTACCCTTTATCTACCCCTTTGTCACAGTCTGAAATAAAAAGACCCGAGGTTTTAGTGACGTCTACCACTGACGTCGGTACTTTAATTTTCTACGAATGAGGAACCTTCCTTTCAATACTGGTTGGATCTACCGTATAAGTTTTCGTCTCTGTAATGAAACGGTTGTTTCCAGGTAGATCAGTTCCGATACCAAAAAGGGTACCAGTACATACCTACACTCTCAACCTGACACTTCTTCCGACTCGCGGCTTCTTAACTACGAAAACTTGACACCAAAACCTCTTCTGAGAACTCTCAGGGAACCTGACGTTCCTCTAGGTTGGTCAGGTAAGACTTCCTCTAGTCGGGACCCTAAAGAAACCTTCCTTACTACGATTTCGACTTTGAGGTCATGAAACCGGTGGAGTACGCTTCTCAACTAAGTAACCTTTTCTGGGACTACGACCCTCCCTAACCCCCGTCCTCCTCTTCCCCTACTGTCTCCTACTCTACCGACCTACCGTAGTGACTGAGCTACCTGCACTCAGAGTCACTTCAGACCCTCAACCACTATCTGTCCCTCCGGAACGCACGACGCTAAGTACCCCAGCGTTTCTCAGCCTGTGCTGCCTCGCTCACTAGACTAGACTAGACTAGGACTATTAAATTGTTTAAAGATCGGTGACTCTATAGGTATATCTATAAAAAGTAATACATTTAGATAAACTTTCTCTGTTGTCTTTACGTTGAGTATCTAATACCGTCTATAGAAGAGGTTTACAATTAGTACTTAAATCCCCTTTAGTTTTGTAGAAAATTATTTTATAATAGTTCTTACGTTATGTAAGTTTTACGATATAAGATATCGGTCATTTTACATAAAAACTTCTTGTCAATTTTTCGTCTTACCCTATAAAAAGTATTTATTTACAATGTCTAACCTTTAGTCTAGTGTCATGATATATACATACACCGTTTAAGTAAAAGACTCATGTAAATACACTCCCATGTTTGTGTGTGTGTGTGTGTGTGTGTGTGTGTATATATATATATATATATACATACATAGAGATAGTCAGAGACGTAAACAAATCGGTACATACTGAAGGTTGTCTGACAGAATAACGATACCGGTTACAAAGGTTTGAAGAAATCCCAGTAATTGGTAAGTAGGTTTACATCTATATAAACGTATCAGTTTTAGTTAACTTGTACATACATCGATAGGTCTTTTGTGTCTGTTTACCAGTCTCGTTTACACTACAGAACCCCTGATTTACAACTAGACGATTTCATGGTGGTCGATTTTATATTTATCTTCTTTTCTTTCGTGTCGTAAAATTTCCGATGAAAGGAGGGTCCCCGGTTCAAAAAAAAAAGAAAGAAAGAAACAAAAATATTTAAAAACTTTCTCTCGATAAAAGTTAGGGGGGTTTCTACAGTGTATCATAAATATATGTAAAATATACTATACTTTGGGTTTTTATAATTTAGTAAAAAATTCCTGCGTATGGTCGATCCTACCACCTTAAAAACCTTAAACTTGAACAAGAATGGATTACTACCACGCGACTTCAGATCTAACAGACCTTCCTGTTGACTTAAGAATTTTATAATCAGAGAGGTTTTTAGTGTTCGTTTTTTAAGGTCCTGTCCGTGTGAATTAGTATAAGTCTTGACAAAATGGATTAATATGTTTAACGTAATTTCAACGAAAACATTGTCCGGACCACTGTCGTCTTTGTGGGAATAGGTCCAATCTATCTGCCATTTTTATCGTGTCTACCTCTACCAGGACTTCAGGGTTCATCGCACTCAGTCAGAGTTTACGTCTACAGTCTGAAATGACCCTACACAAAATAGTCGGTTTTATCTTCTATATTGACACTTCTTTAAAGACTGAGGAAGTCTTGGGTAGAAATTGTAAATAGGAAACGAAAGTTTACATTCGATCTCTTTTTCCCACTAATTAATACCGGTTTATTTTTAATATGACGTATGATCCGAAACACCCTTGAAGACTGGGTCCGTACGATAAAAAGTCAAGGGCATGATCACAATTAGTGAAATTGGTAGTGTTAGATCTTTTTATTAACTTTTTATTTTTCCTTTCCAAATATTAAAACGATTGTTGAATCCTAGAGAGAAGTAGTAAGAGTACGGAGTTAAGATGTAAGACAAAGAAAAATATACAGGGTGAGAACAAAACGAACAGAAGACTAAATACAGAAGGACATTTGTCACGTTAGTTAATATGAAATTTTGGTTGAAGGCACAATAAATGTAACACATCAAGTCTTCTTAATATCAGACAGAAAATTTTTGTACCAGAGTTCCCCTTACAATGGACAAATATAGGAACTGAAACGGAAGGTTTACGAGTAAATAGTGTGTAAAAGAGAAATTAAAATAAAATGGGCAATCAGTAAAGTCTGAGTCAGTTATTCCGTCGAAATCCTTTTCTCGTAGACCATAGTAACTTCGACATTTGTACTAGATTTCTCAAAACAAGACGTCGACAGGGTCAGTAGATAGTTTATAGTGAGTACCACTGCACTACACAGTAAGTATGATTACATACAATGTCGTAACATTTACCTTTACGGTCTAACTTGAAAAAAAAAAAATAAAATCGGAACGTTCGTTAAGTCTGATGGTCTTCGTATTTTACGGATTTACATTTGAAGGTGTAAAGTCTCACATTTAAAAAATTTCAATTTTATTATGTTTCTCAGTTAAAAGTATTTTCCTTTTCGTTCGCATTTGTATATGTACCCTATTACAAGTGCGAACTCTTAGTATTTTACTTACAAATAATTTTATCGGGACAATGATAAAAATGTACTCGTCTTAATAATCTTTTAGTTAATTTTATGTGTAACGATTGTTTCAAAGTCATTTTAACTTCGTATATGATAGTGATCATAAGTTTAATCATATGTAAAAAAGTTTCTTTATTCGATCTTTCAGTGTTATGAAGATTTCTGTATGTACATATTTATGTATCACTAGACTGGTGTCTTTAAATAAGACTCCATTATCGAACTGTTAATTTATACGATGTTTTTCTACGAATATTTACTTAGTAGCTAGTAAAAATTTTTTGTTTGACTTACATTGATTTGAAGTTAGTGAGACTTTACCATATAATCATGGTAATGACAAATGTACCGACAATTTATATATTAACAATTTTCTGATTCTTCTTTGAAAACATTACAATGCATTTTAATATTGTAAATCGACATACTAATAGTGTGAAGGGTTTCGTTATGTATCACCCTTATATTTTTTTTATTACTCTATGAAAACTTTCCAAACCAAAATTATATCGTTTTACCATGTGTTACGTACATACAAAACCTTAAACCCTCCCTCTTCCTTTCCATTAACAAGGAGTAGAGATAAAAATCGAGGATTCATATTCTACGACAACGACAAACCAACGATTCAGTACAGTCTGTCAAACACTTGGGTACCTGGTATCGGGCGGTCCAAGGAGACACGTACCCTAAAGGGTCCGTTCTTATGACCTCACCCAACGGTAAAGGAAGAGGTCCCCTAGAAGAATTCGGTCCCTAGCTTGACCGTAGAGGACGTGATGTCCATCTAAGAAATAGTGACTTAGTGAACCCTTCGGTTTTATGTTGTGGAATAAAGTATTCCGATACTTCACTCGAACCGTTTCAGAGTTCAGTTTTGGTAATTCCTGAGACTCACTCACCCACTTCACTCACTTTCAACGAGTCAACACAGACTAAGACACTGTCGTACCTGATATATCAGGTATCTTAAGAGGTCCGGTCTTATGACCTTATCCATCGGAAAAGGAAGAGGTCCCTTAGAAGGGTTTGGGTCCTTAACTTGGGTCCAGAGGGTGTAACGTCCGACTAAGAAATGGTTGACTCGATAATCCTTCGGAAAATTGTCAGGATTCACTTGGTAAATGTGCGAATTGAGAAATAGGTAGAAAGAAAAGACGACGACGACGACGATTCAGCGAAGTCAGTACCGGCTGAGACACGTTGGGGTATCTACCGTCGGGTGGTCCGAGAGGACAGGGACCCTAAGAGGTCCGTTCTTGTGACCTCACCCAACGGTAAACGAAGAGGTCACGTAGTTTCACTTTTCACTTTCTTCTGCGAGTCAGCACAGACTGAGAATCGCTGGGGTACCTGGCGTCGGATGGTCCGAGGAGGCAGGAACCCTAAAAGGTCCGTTCTCATGACCTCACCCAACGGTAACGGAAGAGACAGAGAGAGAAGATCCCATTGGTTAATAAGACTAAACAGGCTCTCTTAAAAGGACAAAATCGTTATCTCCAGGGTTCAAGGTCTTTTTGAAGTCAGGATCCGTTATCTCCTACTTAACCAGTGAGATTAAAAAAAGGAATACGATCTTAGGGTGGGTAAGGAAAACATACCGTCCTCAGAGGTTGGGAAGGACTTATTATTGGTCCTGAAGGGTCTACCACAATCACCAGTTCTTGGACGGACGGTTAAGTCCTCTGTATTCTCTCCCCCCAAGCTAGGGACTCAGTCCTTCTAGATGACTTCCTCCTTTACCGTTGGTAAGGTCATAAGAACGAACCTCTTAGGGTACCTGTCTCCTCCGACCGCCCGATGTCAGGTACCCCAACGCTTCTCAACCTGTACTGACTTCACTGACTCGTGTGTATGTACGAGTCATAGGTACACGTTTATAATATCGGTCGTAGAAACGGGTATACAGTGATAATCTCCATTACGAACAAAGGAATTTGCACGACCTGGGGAAGGACGGTCACCCTCATCTTACGATCACCTCGACCACCTCAAACCCTCTATTCTCAACTCAACCTCTTTTTTATTATCTCAGAAAGTGAGACAGACACAAACAAAAACAGATTTTGTTTCATCGAGTATAGAGTTACTAAATAATAAAGGAGTCGGGGAGGGACCGTATAGTTCATATACCTTCTTTTAGTATAGAAGGACAACCTATCTCAAAATGAGATAAAGTCATTTAAGTACATGAATGGAATAAAATGATTCTCCCGTAAATGGGACAACGTCGACTAATAATAATAAAAAAAGGGGTGTTTAGAATGGAAGTAAATGTTGATCTCTATTCGGTTTGAACTATCAGGTTCCAGTTCCGGTCGACTCACTGAGAATTTCAAAATTTAGTAATTTGTTATGACAAAATGGAAACATCTATTAGTAATGATCATTTTAAGTGATGTACAAAATCCTATGTATGACGATGACGATTCAGCGAAGTCAACAGAGACTGAGACACGCGAGGGTATCTGCCGTCGGGTGATCCGAGGGGGCAAGGACCCTAATCCTATGTATTTACGTAAAGTTTATATTAGTAATGCTTAAGGAGCAAATAACGTACATACTTTAAGAATTTGATTGAATTGCTAATTAACAAAAGGGAGATGGGTGGACTGGGGTCGAAAGAAAGAAGGGGTGAGTGTAGACTTTGAAGTGTACTATAGAGAACGATGTACTTTTAGTCTCAACTCCCGATTCCCCACTTTATACCTTATCACTTAACGAAAGGGGGACTTCAGTTGGAAAGTTGGATTGAATCCAATGTAAAACGTTTATGAGATACCAATTAGACCTAGGGGTCACGTGCCCTTACATCGTGAAACTCTCTTGCACATACAGTGTTGAGAACCGAGTATCTTGTCAAGATAGTACTACGGTAAATAGGTGTGTGTTAATTTAGTTTGGATTGCATGTTTATTCTTTTTTTCATTTGTTTTAGAGAAGATCTTGTGTCGTGGAAAGAAAAAGGAAGGAGGAACAACTATTCGAAATTGTAAAAGAAGAGACTATTAAACACAACTAAAAGTATTTTACGAGTAGTGGTTTGAACTTTCGTGCTTATATCCAAAAATACTTATTCACAACTTAGTAAAGATCCATAAACTACTTACCGAGCAGAAGATCTTACAAGTATGGACGTTTACCAGAGAAAGAGGGGAGAAAGAGGAAAGGAAAGATGAAGGAAAAGAGAGAAGAAGAAGAGACAGAGAGACATGAGACAGAAAGAGAGGGAGACGGAAAGAGAGGGGAAGAGACAGGGACAGAGTTTCTGTTTTAAGTTGTAGGTTCACGTCACAAGCTTAATCGTAGTTTATAAATCCTTTTTTTATTAGGCGGAGGTGTATAAGAAATACGTAGATATTAAAATATTCTCAAACTAAACCAAATTTTTAATATCGTCTGACCTAAGTCCTTACATTATGTCCTTACATAATGTTGACTCGCAAAGATAAGAAAATCGAAAGATCAACCGAATTAGACGTTCCAATGATTGTCATAATGAATCTGATTGAATTCGTATGAATTGGGTAGGTCGTGTCACGACACCTTCCGTAGGACCCATATAAAGGTTCCTGTATTACTGTAAGTAAGAGAGTCTCGAAAGGGGACTTCCCTTCATACAACCGTCGGTAATAAGATAACAGCTGAAGTGACCTACGTCAACTTGTCTACCGGTTCAAAAATTCTTTAAACTTAGTCTCTAAGTCTTTATAGGAAACCGAGTTTGTCCCCTTTACATTTGACTCACAAAATTTATATCTCTTTGTCTTTTTCGGAGAGAAAAACTTTTTTTTGATATACTTTCCTCATAGAGTTATTCTTTACGTCTCTTTCCCTTTTCTCTATCGTCACCGTTAATAGACTTATGAAAAGTTAAACTCTATAATCATTATTCATTAGGGTTGAGACAAACCCGAAACTTTCATAGAGTCTAAGGAAGGTTATCTAAAGAGAAAAAGAAATTGATGAAATTCATCAAAGGACATTGGACGTTAGGTTCGTGGTACTTTATCCTGTTTTCGGATCTTTATCACCTATGAGATATTTACAGTCATTTTGACGGTAGACCATGGTGTTTACTAATCGAAGAAAAAGTCTTTTTTTTTAAACTTTCTTTTTTTTAAAAAACTGACAAAAAGGTCTTAAACTCTTATTCTTAACAGATACCTCATCTCTTCGATCTTGTGTTACAAATACTGACATAGGATGACACTATTAATAATAAGGAAAATGTGAAAGGGTGGTGTTGTGATCAAGGACTACCGGTCGGCATTACACCTTTACACGTACCTTTCACTAGGATCTTTTACCTCGGCAGGTCGTCTTTTTTAACTATGTTCTGATACGTCGTGTTGTAAGTAAATCATACTTAGTTATTACCTGTTTTAGCCTGTGAAATAGTTATTCCAGTCCTTTTTACTCAGTCAACACCAATTTGTAGAACTACACAAGGGTGTCCTTAAGGAAAAAAGTGTATTGTGACACCCAGTTACATTTCCCTTAATCACAAATAACTTACGTTGTATTATACTCATTAACATAATTCTTTAAATATGTGACAGAGGACTTTGTAAGGGGTTTGTGTACGTTAACCAGTAGTGTCAAGGGGAAAAATCTATATACCGTTGACTCCAAGTGTCTCTGGACACGTCAAACGAAGTACAAGCACACGTCTTTATCCATAATTTACACAGTGACGTTCTAATTTCCGTTTCAATTTATAAACTTTATAAACTTTAGATGTGGTTATTGGTAGACTTTGGAAGAACGGGTTTTCTGTTACTATCGTTAAATTTACAAAATTGATGTCGGGTATTATATTAAGTCACTAGATCATTTTTGGTAGTATATTAATTTGTAGTCCCAGGTATCCGAGAATGGAAGACCGTTTCATTATGAGTCTAATACCATAGTCTGTGTAAACTTAAACATTGAACAAAGACTGTATGTGTTCGACACACTGAAAACTACTTGATAAAATTTCGATGTAAAAGAACGGATGTTTTATCCCCTGTACTTATAAATATTGAGTGTCTAAACAACACTCTTCATTTTACTCTCCCATTACTAGACTGACACGAGTCTAGTTTATAATTGTATAATTCGTTGTATTACTCTTGGATGACATATCTTATCTCTTTAGATGAGTTACACCACTGGATTTATCCTTCCTTTAGGATTTTTCTCCCCGATCGACTAAGTGTAACAACATGTCGTCTTTGATTGTGTCGTAACATTTCGTTGATATGGGGTTAATTTTTAAAAAATTTTTGGCATAATTGTATATTTAAGGTCAATATTATTAATATTACTCTTTCAAATTATATATATTTATTGTATAGGTACACATTGTACTTTATAAATTATATATTATTTTTATAAAATATATACACGTGGATATAAATATATATATACAAATAAGGAATAAATTGGATCTAAACTTTTTTTCTATTTCAATTACGAGTTTCCATTATTGATATACTCGGATCAAAAGGTCTATTAGTGAGGGAATATAACGGACATGTTAAATAAAAGACAAAATATTCAAGATGACATATACAGAAAAACATTTAAAGGTGTTTGGGAAATAATTCTAAGTTAAATTTAAAAGTCATTTCTTTGTAACGTATACTATTATGATAAACACTCCATTAACATTGAAAATCATATAACCTCTATTAATAAAACTTTATTTTTATAAAAGACAGAGGTGTTAAGATACTTTATGTAATTTAGGTTACTTATTAAAAAGTATTTTGTTTCTTGTCAAGAAGTAGTGAAAGAGTGAATTATTATTTGTCAATAATAATCAAAAATTATTATAATTTAATAATAATATTAAATGATATTAATAATAATATTATAAATATTATATTATTTATATTATATTATATATAATATTTACTTATATTATATTATTTTATTAATTAAAATTTTAATTTATTTAATTATTATAATTTTGGAAGTCAAGTCAGTGAGTCAACACAGGTTGAGAAACGATGGGGTACTTGACGTCGTTCGGTCCGGAGGGACAGGTAGTAGGTGAGGGACTCAAGTGAGTCTGAGTGCAGGTAGTTCAGCCACTACGGTAGGTCCGTAGAGTAGGAAACAGTAGGGGAAGAGGACGGGGGTTAGCGAGGGTCGTAGTCTCAGAAAAGGTCACTCAGTTGAGAAGCATACTCCACCGGTTTCATGACCTCAAAGTCGAAATCGTAATAAGGAAGGTTTCTTTAGGGTCCCGACTAGAGGAAGCCTTACCTGACCAACTTAGAGGAACGTCAGGTTCCTTGAGAGTTCTCAGAAGAGGTCGTGGTGTCAAGTTTTCATAGTTAAGAAGTCGCGAGTCGAAAGAAGTGTCAGGTTGAGAGTGTAGGTATGCACCGGTGTCCTTTTTGGTATCGGAACTGATCTGCCTGGAAACAACCGTTTCATTACAGAGACGAAAACTTATACGATAGATCCAACCAGTATTGGGAGGAAGGTTCCTCATTCGCAGAAAATTAAAGTACCGACGACAGTGGTAGACGTCAATAAAACCTCGGGGGGTTTTATTTCAGACTGTGACAAAGATGACAAAGGGGTAGATAAAGGGTACTTCACTACCCTGGTCTACGGTACTAGAAGTAAAAGACTTGCAACTCGAAATTCGGTTGAAAAAGTGAGAGAAGAAAGTGAAATAGTTCTCCAATAAATCAAGGAGAAGTCAAAGACGGTATTCCCACCACAGTAGACATATAGACTCCAATAACTATAAAGAGGGCCGTCAGAACTAAGGTCGAACACAAAGAAGGTCAGGTCGCAAAGAGTACTATATGAGACGTATATTCAATTTATTCGTCCCACTGTTATATGTCAGAACTACATGAGGAAAAGGATAAACCTTGGTCAGACAACAAGGTACAGGTCAAGATTGACAACGAAGGACTGGACGTGTGACGAAAGAGTCCTACGTCCGGTCCACCAGACCATAAGGGTAGAGAAAGTCTTAAAAGGTGTCAAATAACACTAGGTGGAATCAACCAAAAATTATAATAAAGTGGACTAAAGGATCTACGGCAGGTCCGTTTGACTGGTATAGTTTTGTATAAGTTTGGATGGTTCCCGGAGAGGAATTTGTTCGAACTGATTAAATTTTCTTCAGGGACTACTACATATCACTACCACCCTTAACGTAATATAATTTCAATTATAGTCTGTTTCGATCGTTATAACCGAATTAAATGACATTAGGTTTCTTGAAAAACGCACTTCAAAAGACCATTTAACACATTTCTCTAAGAACAGATTACTACGTTCTCCTACCCTTTGGATCAGTATCTTAAAGTACCGACTCTCAACATGTTTTAGTAACACGTATTATCTCATAACTAACCTCGTCCATCTTTATACCTCTTTGTCAACCTTTATAAGGGTCCTGTAGACTTTTAGATTCATCACAAAGTAAATTCTAAAATCTTTTCGTACGTCCGTTAAGAGAATTCTCACAACAGCGAAGTAAAGTACGACAAGATTTCCTTATTTTTACGACGACACACTATTCATTTTTCTTGACCTTCGTGTTCAAGGAGAGCCGAATCGTCTCAAGTCTCTTATGGTTTACCATGAAACTCGTTATAATCAGAAAATTAAAAGGAAACTAAACCAAACGAACAAAAGGGACGTTAAGTACCTACTTTTATTCCGAAAACGAAGACGAAGGTCAAGAAACATACCGATGTGTGATTTGTGATAGGAGAAACTAGTATTAAAAAAACTAGTATAGGAGAAACTAGAGTAAAGTACCGACGTCAGTGGTTGATGACACTAAAATCTCGGGTTCTCCTCCTTTAGACAGGGACGAATTTGAAAAAAGGTAAGATAAAGAGTCCTTCACTACCCTGATCTACGGTACTAAAATCAAAAAAAAAAAAAAAAAAATTATAACTCAAAATTCGACCGAGAAAGTGAGAGGAGGAAATGGGAGTAGTTCTCCGAGAAATCAAGGAGAACCGAAAGACGGTAATGTCACCATAGTAGGTGTATAGACTCCAATAACTATAAAAAGGACTGTCAGAACTAAGGTCGAACATTGAGTAGGTAGGACCGTAAAGCGTACTACACAAGACGTACATTCAATTTATTTGTCCCATGTTTTATTTGTCGGAATAGCATGAGGAGTCAAAACTTGGTCAGTCAACAAGGTATGTCCCAAGATTGACAACGAAGAACTGAGGGTGTGTCCAAAGAGTCCTGTGTCCAACAATGATAAACCAACTTTCTTAAAGGTTTGGACTAATTTTGACATTTAAGAATCTAGTATCAAGTCCCGTCAGAATTAATTTTAGAGTCATCTCAAAACTAAGTTTTTAAATAGTCGAATAATATTTTGATACCACTTTACGTTTCCTACATATTACTTTTTCAAAATTTCATTTTATAATCTTCTTATTACGATGACAAAAGTTTTGAAACTATTTCTTTTATCATAATGGTAATGACTTTATTCTTACATTTTTTTATTCGGTCTCTCTCTGTCTATTTATGACATACTATGCTAAATATTTACTCCTTAGATTTTTGTTTTCTGTGCACATGGGGTTACAAGTAGCGTCGTGACAAATATTATCGGTCCTGTACCTTCGTTGGATCTACAGGTACTCCTCTACTTACCTATTCTTTCGACACCATGCATATGTGTCACCTCATAATGAGTCGGTAATTTTTCTTACGTAAACTTAGTCAAGATTACTCCACCTACTTTGACCTCGGATAATATGTCTCACTTCATTAGGTCTTTCTTTTTGTGGTTATGTCATATGATTGTGTGTATATACCTTAAATCTTTCTACCATTACCATTGGGACATACGTTCTGTCGTTTTCTCTGTGTTTACATATCTTGTCAGAAAACCTGAGACACCCTCTCCCTCCCTACCCTACTAAACCCTCTTACCGTAACTTTGTACACACTATAGTATATTCTTTACTTAGCGGTCAGGTCCAAACTACGTCCTATGTCGTACGAACCCCGACCACGTAACCCTACTGGGTCTCCCTACCATACCCCTTCCTCCACCCTTCCCCCAAGTCCTACCCTTTGTGCACATGTGGGCACCGCCTAAATATAATTACATACCGTTTTGATTATGTCATAATATTTCATTAATCGGAGGTTAATTTTTATATATACTTCACTTCACTTCAGCGAGTCAGTACAGACTGAGAAACGTTGGGGTACCTGACATCGGATGGTCCAAGGAGGTAGATACCCTAAAAGTTCCGTTCTTATGACCTCACCCAACGGTAAAGAAAAAGATCCCTAGAAGGGTTGGGTCCCTAGCTTGGGCCCAGAGGACGTAACATCCGTCTGCGAAAATGGTAGACTCGGTGGTCCCTTCGATTTTTGTTTTCGAGGTTGATTATCTCTCATCTTACCACCAAGGGTCCCTACTCCTATCCCTTTTCCCCTCTCAAACCATTTTCCCATATTTGAAAGTTAATATTCTACTTATTTAAGACTCCTAGACGATGTATCGTACAACTGACATCAAGTGACATGTCAGAACACATGAACTTTAAACGACATCTATGGATTCTTCTGTTTTCTGGACATGAGGGTTTTGACATTCTACGACTATTTTCTTTGACTTCTGTTATGTTTGTATACCTTTCTATATGGTGTAAGAACCAAACTCTCTTCGTTATAACACTTTTAGTGACATGATAGGTTCCGTTACATGTCTAAAGTCACGTCGTTAGGGATAGTTTGATGGTTATCGTAAAAAATGTCTTGATCTTATTGGTATTTTTTAGAATTTTAAACATTTCTCTGTGTTTTCTGTGACTTATTGGATTCGTTGTCCGTCTCTTGGTCTCTAGTTCACGGTTGTAGACGACCTAGTAGTATTTTCGTTCTCTTAGGGTCTTTTTGTAAATAAAGACAAAATAACTGGTACGGTTTCTGAAACTGATAAACCTAGTGGTATTTGACACCTTTTAAGAAGTTCTCTACCCTGATGGTCTGGTGGACTGGACGGAGAACTCTTTAGACATACGTCCAGTCCTTCGTTCTCAATCTTGAACTGTACCTTGTTGTCTGACCAAGGTTTATCCTTTTCCTCATGCAGTTCTGACATATAACAGTGGGACGAATAAATTGTATATACGTCTGATGTAGTACTCTTTGTGACCCGACCTTCATCGTGTTTTACTTTAGTTCTAACGACCCTCTTTATAGTTATTGGAGTCTATACGTCTACTGTGGTCGGAATACCGTCTTTCACTTCTCCTTGATTTCTCGAAGAACTACTTTCACTTTCTCCTCTCACTTTATCAACCGACTTTCGAGTTGTAAGTCTTTTGCTTCTAGTACCGTAGGTCAGGGTAGTGAAGTACCGTTTATCTACCCCTTTGTCACCTTTATCACCGACTGAAATACAAAAAACCCGAGGTTTTAGTGATGTCTACCACTGACGTCGGTACTTTAATTTTCTGCGAATGAGGAACCTTCCTTTCAATACTAGTTGGATCTGTCGTATAAGTTTTCGTCTCTGTAATGAAACGGTTGTTTCAAGGTAGATCAGTCCGATACTAAAAAGGTCACCAGTACATACCTACACTCTCAACCTCATATTTCTTTCAACTCACGACTTCTTAACTACGAAAACTTGACACAACAACCTCTTCTGAGAACTCTCAGGGAACCTGACGTTCCTCTAGGTTGGTCAGGTAGGACTTCCTTTAGTCAGAACTCACAAGTAACCTTCCTGACTACAACTTCTACTTTGAGGTTACGAAACCGGTGGACTACGTTTCTCGACTGAGTAAACTTTTCTGGGACTACGACCCTTTCCAACTTCCGTCCTCCTCTTCCCCTGTTGTCTACTACTCTACCAACCTACCATAGTGACTGAGCTACCGGTACTCAAACCCATTTAAGACCCTCAACCACTACCTGTCCCTCCGGACCGTACAACGTCAGGTACCCCGGACCGTACAACGTCAGGTACCCCAGTGTTTCTCAGCCTGTACTGATTCACTGACTTGACTTGACTTCACTTGGATTCGTTAGAAAAAATCGGAATCACTTTAGTCTAAGTCTCAGGATGACATGTTTAAAAATATATTCCATCTATCCATCGATGCATCTATCTTTCTTGTTTTCTTTCTTCTTTCTTTTATTTTACATACGGTGAATTGTCATGTAAAAGTAGTCGAATTATAGAGATTCTTCTCCTAGTATACACTAAGATTCAGTACTAATTTAACTTTATTTGACCAATATACTTCGTTTAATTGACACTATCCAAGTCACAAGTTCGTGAAGAACTTTGATGATCACTTGGTCAAGAAACATAGGTCTGATGAACACACACAAAACCCCCTCTTTCCACATTTCACCTACCATATTACATTACGGACCATGTCTCATTCGTGAGTCATTTACCATAGATACCTGTTAAAAGTATCGAGTAAAATTCTTGAAAAATCTTTATGTCCAAAAGTGTAGATGTAAAATAAGGGAAGAGCAGTGAGTATTAAGGGGTTGAGGATTAAAATACGAAATTTAAATATGAGTAGACAAAATAACTTATGTAAAGAAACCTTGAGTTTTAAAATCAAATCCTTTATTTTCGTATCTTTTATGTACGTATATGTAATTTTTCACAACAATATGACCACTATTTCTAATTTAATAAACTTATATCTTTTTCTTTTTCGTAAGACCTTTAGTGTGAGATGGTATATTTTCGGGTTTTTCTTTTCACTCTTTTGTTGTTGTTTTTTTATTTGGTTTTTCAGAATTACCTTCTCCTTTCCTCATTTTTTGGTTTGCATAAGAGGAAGTTTGAAGTCTGTGTTACAGAGTTTATTATTTACAGAGAGTCATTGATGTAGTCGTCTCGAGTAAATTCGTGTTTCTTTTAAGTCTCTAGGTGGGTCTAAGTTCTACTTGTACCGGAGACTCCGGTACGTCAGGTTAAAAAATACCAAACTTGTAATATAAAATGAACAAAGTATAATATGAACGGGTAGACAAAAATTTGTACTTTATTATCCTTGTCCGTTCGATTTACCAGTAGTGTCTTGTGTCAGTAGTCATTTGGTTTCGAGTCGAAGTGGTCCCGAACGGGACACTTCTTAGGTATATTTAAAAGACGTACTATTACATACAAAGACTGGTTTTTTTTTTTTCCCACTTTCTACGGTAAGCGGACTGAGAGGTCCATACCAACATTTCGTTCGGTTTGAAAGTAGATTTAAAAATTTTTACGAACCTATAAGTAATTCTTATTATTCAAACGAAAACCGTTTAACTTGAATCTGTTTAATACGTAGAGATGGTAAAGATCATATAGGAGAGTTTAGAATCATTTCTGAAAAGATTTTAGACAACCTAACCGTTTATGACTCGGAATGATATGTAGAATTTATGAATGATATGTAGAATGTGACTTTTGTAAGATTTTTACTCGTGACAGGAAAACGATATTCTAGCAGGTGTGTGGTATAATAGAGATCCCTAGGAAAGAACTATACGACATGATTTGTATTGTTAAACAAGGAGATGAAAGAAAGAAAAAAAAAAAATCAAGTTGTGTATTCGTACTTAAAAGCTCAGTTAAGTCCAGAATACAGGAAGTGAATTCCAGAGTACCAGAGTCATTTGTGTATGATGGCCATTCTATTTAAAAACAACTAATCTTTATACAAATCGAGATTCCATGTCTCACAAATTGATTGTCGACGAATTTCTATATCCACTTAAAAAGAGTGGTCCTTAGAAACTTTAACAAACGACGTCAACAAACGAGACAAACGACGAGACATAACGGTCATCCTTACGTTGGAGAAAGTGACAAAGAAGAGATGGTGCGAATCACTAACCTAAAACAGGAGTAAAAACAAGAAAGTACCAGTATCCTACCGACGAAAGTATATGTCTAATGTGTAATTGTATCATACCGAGACAGGGGAATCGTTCTTCGTTTCGAAAAGTTCTGAAGAGAGTGAGAACAACCGTCCAAAAGTCAATGTATGGTAACAGGTCTTAAATCAATATCAGTTAGTATACAGTTCTCTCCGACATTTTATTCCCTTATACCAAGGACTTTAACCGAATCTTGTGATCAAAAGGTAGTGTATCTTCCACCGTACTTTCCCCTTTCACATATCTAAGGATCGTCACATCAGGTGCTAAATATTATTTATCATAAATAAGATATCCCGATAATACTATTAAAATACTCTTGCATATTAATAAACAGTGTTCGACACAAATATTACTAAACATCCCGGTACTAAAATCGATATCTAAATATGGACGAAATTGGTTAGTATGATACAAGATGAATTCCTATCCTCGATATAAATTAAGCAAATACATACAAACCTATGGAGTGTGATAAATCTTATTACTTCTACTTCCGGTTCATAACCGTTAATATCGAAAATGTACATTCGTAAATAAAAAAAGACAGAAAATTAAACATAATGGATGGTGAAATACAGTTAGTTATAAAAACATTTTAAATATTAATATGACGTTCGAAACACTCCAAATCGTGATACCCATAAGGACAGAAACAATTGAGAAGTTTAATAGTTACAAGAAACAAATTTTTTTTCTGTTTGTATAACCGGTTCTTATAGAGTTCTAGAACGTCTTAAATATGAACTGTAAACATTTGTTTTCTAGTTCAACGAAATGAGTTAAGGGGTTGTAATATAGTGGAAATAGAAATCCTTCTGTTTCGGAGACCAAAGGAGGACCGGAGTATCTCTCAAGTGACTGAATAAGGAAAAAGTTTCTCAACATAGGATACATGAAAGAGACTAGTAATTTCTTTTTATGTAAAAAACACTGTCTCCCACTCCTTAATTAATGTTCCTTCTTAACTGTAAAAATAACTTATAACCGGTTCACTGATGCTCGATGTAAAAAAAATTTTGTAAAGATTGAGTCTTATTTAGTTTCATCTTCTATTATAATTTCTGTATTGGAAGGACGTTAGTCTCCTCCTTTTACTATCACTAAACACTTCCCTTCCTTGACCGTTTTGTCCAGTTCAGTATTATCTGGTGTGTAGATTATCTAAGAAAACTCTTTTAATTATTTTTAAAAATCTTTTTAAGATTTAAGGGATGGTAAAAATTAGAGACTTTAAATAATAATACATTTGATACTCCCGTATTTATAAATAACGCACCGTCTCTCATTCTTGAATTATTTTTAATAACTTCATAATTATTTTAAGTTTACACCTTTTTAGGTTGATTTTGACTCTCTTTTTACGGGTGAAGGTCTCCTACTACGATGAATAAAAAATCTAGTTAATACGTGCGGGTAGAGACCCTTAAGACGGTTTGTATAAATCACTACGTTGATATAGTTGTAGGTCTCTTGCATGAAAGGTACAAACGAGAAGGGGTTCAAAACCATTAATGGTCATTAGTAATCTTTCAACCTTGTGTGTTTTCTGTCATTTACTTTTGATCACTCAACTACCATTTGTTATATTCTATGTTTAAGTCACGGGTCTCCAAGTTTTAGAGGAACAGAATTTTTTTATTTTACACCAGAAATGTATATAGTTAAGTCTTATTCATGTATTGTTGTTATTGTTGTTTTTTAGTGAACTGTAAAGTCTATTAAGTCTATTACATCGTAATCTCCAACAGTGAGAACCAAGACTGGTATCTTGAGTAAATCTGAATTGAAGTTTGGGGATACTGAAGTACCTTACGATTTTTGAAAACAGTATAGGGACTTTCTACCTGTGTATCGGAGACCGGTTTGTGATACAACTTTAAATTACTACCAGTTTGGACCATAATAATTTTTTAGATACATGTAAAGGACATCCTAAATCAATGATCTCAGATCCCAGAGTTACAGTCTCTTCCGTTTTAGGTTGTTGGGGTACTGGATTACGAGAGACTTTTACTGTGTAAAGTAAGGTGGAGGAAGGTATAAAGAAAGAGTAACCTCTCAATTTCTCAAATTGGTTGAACGAGAATTTTCAGGGAATCAGGGTACTACACACTATGTGTTCTTTACTCCTTGTGACTTTTGACTCTTTCTTTGAAAATTGAATTCTCTGATACTCAGTATAACTGAATGTCTCAAGTATTAAAATTACTGTAAATAATTGTTGTCTAAATTGTAACTGTAAACATCTGGAGATTGAAAAATCTATTGGACTCTATTAGACGACGACGACGACGACGATTCAGTGAAGTCGGCACTGGTTGAGACACACTGGGTTATTTACCGTCGGGTGGTCCGAGGGGGCAGGGACCCTGAGAGGTCCGTTCTTGTGACCTCACCCAAAGGTAAAGGAAGAGGTTACGTACTTTCACTTTTCACTTTCACTTCAGCGAGTCAACACAGACTGAGAACCGCTGGGGTACCTGACATCGGATGGTCCGAGAAGACAGGTACCCTAAAAGGTCCGTTCTCATGACCTCACCCAACGGTAAAGGAAGAGGTACTCTATTAAATCTATTGGAGTCTATACGTCTACTTTTTTGGGAATACCGTCTTTCGCTTCTTGATTTCTTAGAGAACTACTTTCATTTTCTCCTGTCACTTTTTCAACTGAATTTTGATTCTAGTACCGTAGACCAGGGTACGGAAGTACCGTTTATCTCGAGGTTTTAGTGACGTCTACCACTGTCGTTGGTACTTTAATTTTCTGCAAACGAGGAACTTTCTTTTCAATACTGGTTGGATCGTATAATTTCCAGACAGATCAGTTTCGATACCCAAAAGGTCATCAGTACATATCTACACTCTTGACCTGATATTTCTTTCGACTCGCGGTTTCTTAACTTCAAAAATTTGACACCACAACCTCTTCTGAGAACTCTTAGGGCACCTGACGTTCCTCTAGGTTTGTCACGTAGGATTTCCTTTAGTCAGGACTTATAAGTAACCTTCCTGACTATGACTTCGACTTTGAGATTATAAAACCGTTGGACTACGTTTCTTGACTGAGTAGACTTTTCTGGGACTAGGACCCTTTCTAACTTTCGTCCTCCTCTTTCTATGTTGTTTCCTGCTCTACCAACCTACCGTAGTGGCTGAGTTACCTGTACTCAAACTTATTTGAGACCCTCAACCACTATCCGTCCCTCCGGACCGTACGACGTCAGGTACCCCAGTGTTTCTCAGTCTGTGCTGACTCACTTGACTTGACGTGACTTGACTTAAAAGATCTTGTTTCGAAGTGTGTGTTAAATACATCGATATAAACCGAGATTTCGTAAAAGATGTAGCAAGTTAAATTAAAATTAATTAATCATAGTGGTTTTTCAACCGATTCTCGGGTCATGTGTGTCTCCATTGAGTATTTATGATTAATCATTTGATCGTTATAGATAGTCTCTTCAATCCTCAAACGATGACTTTTCTAAGGTTTAGGGGGTACCTTTCGGATTTATACTGTGTGGGACACTCCGTTAGGTGTGGGTGTAACCCTCCAAGAGTCTACCCGGGAAGGTTGAGTGAGAAAGAGGTCGATCTTATTGAAGGATGATTAAGTATTAAAATAGTCATGATCCTAACCGGTAAGACTTACAAAAGAGAACTGAGACTAACGATTTCCGTCTTCTATTGGTGGACGGTCCTGGAGAGAGTGAGTTCTAAAAAGGGATAAAAACCTCCAGACCTAAAGGGAAGTAGTTTTAGGCAATATAGATCCAATATAAATTCATAAAATAATACAGTCACAGGAACTGTTCAATAGATCTTTAAGGAACTTGTACTTTGTACCGAAAAGTATTAGTATAAGTTTTTAGTATAAAGTATAATTTTTGAGTCACTTCCTGTGAAAAAAAAAAAGTAAATGTCCTAATTATAAAGTCTCCACACTTTCTTATTGTTTTTTCCAGTATTTTTTCCAGTCCCATTGATTTTCTATAAAGAGAGGTTGGACATTTCAAAACGAAAGAAACAAAGAAGATTTCGTATAGAACTACCACGGTGTAGTGACTTTGTTGATGTACAACTAATTTCGAATTAAGTACGAATTAAGTACAACCATAACCTCTTCCGTTACCGACGGTGAGGTCATGAGAACGGACCTTTGAGGGTACCTGTCTCCTCGGACCATCCGACGTCAGGTACCCCAGACCTTCTCAGCCTGTGCCCTGTACTGACTCGCTGAAGTGAAAAGTGAAAGTACGTAACCTCTTCCTTTACCGTTGGGTGAGGTCACAAGAACGGACCTCTTAGGGTCCCTACCCCCTCGGACCACCCGACGGTAGACACCCCAGCGTGTCTCAGCCTGTACTGACTTTGCTGAATCGTCATCGTCGTTGTCGTCGTCGTACGACCATATTTCACTGATAATAAAGGAAGTCCTTTTATCACCTGATTTGTTTCTACGAGAATAGGAATATATTTACGGTTGGTCTTAACTTTCTCTGTGCACATGGGGTCACAAGTAGCTATGTGACAAATATTATCGGTCCTGTACTATTTTTGGATCTACAGGTAGTCGTCTACTTACCTATTCTTTCGACACCATGTGTATGTGTTACCTCATAATGAGTCGGTAATTTTTCTTATGTAAACTTAGTCAAGATTACTCCACCTACTTTGACCTCGGATAATATGTCTCACTTCATTCGGTCTTTCTTTTCGTGGTTATGTCATATGATTGCGTATATATACCTTAAATCTTTCTACCATTGTTATTGGGACATATGCTCTGTCGTTTCTCTGTGTCTACATACCTTGTCAGAAAACATGAGACACCCTCTCCCTCTTCCACCCTACTAAACCCTCTTACCGTAACTTTGAACATATTATAGTATATACTTTACTTAGCGGTCAGGTCCAAACTATGTACTATGACCTACGAACCCCGACCACGTGACTCTGCTGGGTCTCCCTACCATACCCCTCCCTCCCGCCCCCCCCCAAAGTCCTACCCCTGGTGTACATATGGACACCACCTAAGTACAATTACATACCGTTTTGGTTATGTTATAACATTAATTGGAGGTTAATTTTATTTATTTAAATATAATTTTTTATTTAAATTTTTTATTTTAGTAGGTCCCTCCATAAAAATTTTGAATCACGGAACCAACGTGTTGTTTCACTTATATGAATTGTGATGACTTGACATACCGTTTTTGGTGATGTTATAACACTTCATTAATCGGAGGTTAATTCTCTTTATTTAATAACAAAAATTTTTACTTTTTTTTACGGTTAGTTACATATATGTATGTGTGTGTGTATATAAATAGAGGATCAAAATTACTAAAATTTATTTAGTAATAAATAAATTCCGAATAAATTTAGCATTTTCGTTATTATCTCTTGTTAATTACGTAATACACATACACTAGAAAACGACCCTAGAACGAAGTTTACGTCGGTGTCGACCTCGTCAGTCTCGACTAATTAATCACTCAGGTCCTCCTGTGTCCCGTAATCACTGACAGTGTGGGACCCTATAAAACCCCTCTCGGAGTTATTGTATTACTTATTTTAAACGTATAAAAAAAGATATTGAACATTTATTTTAATGTTTCCTTAACCGGAGTTCATAAGAGTTTGTATACTTTCGTTTAAGTCAACATTAAACTATTGGGTCTTTACAAAGGTTTTACAAAGTATCGGTGAAGTGTTTTGTCTCGTAAAAGAACTAGATAGTTTTTTATGATTCATAAGGGTACCTATTTTTATTGTACACATTATAGGTATATCATTTGTAGATATGATCTGTAAGGACTTCCTTCCAATAACTAAAAAGTTGGACTGTAAATGGAATTGGTTACTGGCAAAGAAGGAGTAGAGGTATAAACATAATCATACTTATTCGTATAATAACTAAACTTGTATATATCTTGTTTATAAGTGACAAATTTCGTAACAGAACAGCTAAACTTCATCAAGACATAAGTCCTAGTACTTTTTTCATTGATATGAAAGACGTGTGTACCGTGACTCAGTCTGAAGAATCGACGGATGTCGAAACCGTTAACCTGTTTTTAATACCTAGGAGAGAACACTTCCATACACGTCAGAGAGGGACCTCCTTTTTCTTCATCGTCACACAAACACACAAGTCAGTACAGGTTGAGAAACGCTGGGGTACTTGGTATTGGTCGGTCCAAGGAGACAGGTACTTTAAAAGGTCCGTTCTTATGTACCTCACCAACCCTAAAGGATGAGACCCCTAGAAGGACTTGGTCCTTAACTTGGGTGCAGATAACTCTTAGGATGTAATCGGTCAAATAAGAAATGGTGACTCGGTGGACTCTTCGTTGTGTGTGTGTAAGATGGTATATTTGGGTACATATATGGTAGACATTCTTTATAGAACCATTAAGGACTGGAGGATTCTAGGGTATCAGGGTTCAAAATGTTGGAGAGTATATCCCTCCGTAAATACAAGACAAATAAAATCGTCTTCCGATCTGTAGGTCAATTAAATTTTCTTTATCGCTAGATAACACCTCTTCCGTTACCGAGGGGTGAGGTCATGAAAACGGATCTTTTAGGGTACCTGCCTCCTTGGACCATCCCACGTCAGGTACCCCAGCGACTCCCAGTCTGTGCTGACTCGCTGAAGTGAAAGTGAAAAGTGAAACTACGTAACCTCTTCCTTTACCGTTGGGTAAGGTCACAAGAACGGACCTCTTAGGGTCCCTGCCCTTCGGACCACCCGACGACAGATACCCCAGCGTGTCAGCCTGTACTGACTTCGCTGAATCGTCGTCGTCGTCGCTAGATAACATTAAACACAAGGAGTCTTCAATTGTCACTCCACTGTCAACCCGTATTCTACGAATAATCTACAAATAAGGTATTTCTCAATACCTTCGTCTTAGTTTATCTTCAACTTGACACTACGTATAGTTAGTTCGCAACCGGTCAGTGCTTTCCTGGAGACCTCACTTACAAAGGTAGTCTCAACAGAATTCTGTCTGATTTTGTCGACCCCGAGATACGGAGACAGAGCAAGTTAGTGACGTACGTCCAACGGGGCTCTTTATGTACTACAGGTCACTTCACTTACCGGGACTCCTCGGCTGTGGACCAGCCGATTGATGTTGAGGGGGACAACCTGTCATCGATGAAAGAACCTCCTTATACCATGGCAGTAAGAGTGTCAGTCGGTACTAGAAAAGTCAAGGAATAGGGGTTCTCTAGATTCAGGGACAGATAGTGTAGGAAGGGTCGGACCCTACCGACGTAGAGAATTAAATGTTGATTTTAATTTGCACCTCCATGGTTCTCCGTCGGTTCATGTAGTCGACCCAAAGTCCCCATAAGGACAAAAGGAGACAACATTTTAATGTCGGGACGGTGGAGGGCTCATAGTACTAGTTAATGGAAACGATACTCTACAAAGAATAAAAACGGACGACCAGGAAACTATGTTTTACGGGTCCACTATCGGTATTGAATGTTAAAATCAATATTCATTGTGAATACTAATGGAGACCTCTTGAACAAGAGGGTAATCTCTTACCCTTAAAGATCGTAATACCTTTCGTCCCAAGGTCTCTACCCTTTGTATTACAAGTGTTTACAGAGTGACTCTTAATACCTTATATCCCGTGTTGAAGGATGTGGACAGCGAAGACCCTAGGTATATAAGATAATCCCTTTGTCACTGTGTCTCAAGAAGTTAGTCAGGTACGTCATAGTCAGGTGAGAACTTTTTCTGACGGAGACTCTACCACCAAGTCGACACTGAAGTCATCCGATAACGTCAGAAGATGGTCCAGTCGACTGAACCCTATTACGTTACATACTACAGTATCTTGGTCTCCGAGTGTACTCGTACCCATGAGAGTGCATAGAGGAAAAGAAGTTTTATGGACGGACTAGACTTCGTTATAACGGCTCCTGGTCGGGGCCGACTAGGTCCATTAAGCTTCGCCCCTGCCGCAACCGCTCCTAGTCCTTTGTTGACGAATTAATTTGCAAATAATTCCTATATTTCTCACCACTTTATTCCTATCGAGTCGCTTCTTTAAGTCACTTCTTTTCTCCGACTTATTTTAAGGTTTCGTCCCTTAAATGCAGTGGATGCTTCCGGCGTCCGCAGGAGGGCAAGAGGGCTTCCTCTCCTCTGTGATTCCGGAGGGGCCAGTCTAGAATCTTCGGGTCCGTTTTAATCATCCGAACTGCTCGAAGGGACGGAGTCTCCTTTTCAAGTCGATCTTCCACTTTCTTTATTGCTGTACCCCTGTGGTTTAAGGCCACTTGTTTTCCTGTATGAAATAAAAGGTTTCGTCAAAATATGGAATTCAACACGTATCTCCTATTACCCCCCTTCCCCATCTCCGTACGTTTCTGTCGTCAAGGACTAGGAATAGCTTCAGTCCGAAAGTTTGAATAGTATACGTTTTCAAATCCACTAAATGTAGTAGAAGACCGGTCCTTCGGACAATTGTAAAATTCTTTGAATAAAAAGAGATTTCCACTAATAAGATTTCAGTCCGCGGTCGGAGGTTTTTCGTAACCTCTTTCAACGTAAGGATATCCCGTTTCCACTCCACCCGAGTTAGTTCTTTTCTTAATTGAGTTCCCAGGTTCTAATGTTTGTAACTCCGTTGACGAATGTAAAGATATGTGGGTAATATAGTTAGTTATGTGGCGGTTCCTGTGTCATCCATTCCCTATACCTCTGAATCGTCGTTTGTAACCGGGTTGTTCACTTTTTGGGAAGTGGTTATGTTAAAGATTAGTTAGAAAATTGATGAGTTTCCTTAGACACAAATCTGTCAAATCTTGTAGAGGACGGAGAGTGTCAACCCTCCGAGACTTGTTAGTGTACAACGGCCTTTTTGGATAAGTCCGTCCGATCTCCTGAAGGTTTCCTCAAACATCCAACTTTGTGACAGTGTGGGTTCTTAATAATTGACCTCGACATTCGATTGAGAAAAAAGTCTCTCTCCATCACCCCCTGTCGGGGGGTATTTCAGTCTCCACATCCACTGTCGTGTTTCGTCTTTCATCCGTCTGAGACCAAAACCCCCATCTAACGAGTTCTTAAAGGTCCCTCTGAGGACTCCGAACTAGGGCGGAAACGCATACAGTTCGGAGGAAGGAGTACTGGAAACGGTGCCCGCCTCGAGCGAGGGATGTGTTATAATAAACCTAAGAGGACGATTACCTTGTTAATATGTTGTCTGAGAGTCTATAATCACGGTAGATTTTCGGGTTTTCCGGGTGCCCATTAACATAGATAAGGTCCTTCTCTCCACTATCCCTAGATACATTAGTCGAACCGTGGTTCACTGACGAATCAGTGTAGGGTTCCTGTTCGAGGCATAGTCTCCAAGGTGTGACCGAGACACCGATGATCAAATCTGTAAACTGGCGTAGGCATTGATATAATCGATGCCATCATCGTCAGGTACGACAATCCGGTCACGTCTCGGAGTTAGAAATGGTAACAAGTGAATCGAGCAAAAGGTAACACGACAGTGGACTGACAGGTGATTATCACACCGACTTCAGTGAGTCGATCTAACACAAGGGTCTCTATAATTCACGGAGAAAGTACCATCTATGAAAGACTACCCGTAACTGTATACTCTGTTTTTTAGAAATGTGAAATACAAGTACAGGTATACAGATAAGTATTCTGTTAAAAGGTATGAAGGTACAAGTACTAGAAGTTCAGGAAGACGAATCGAGAGACTCGTCGGCCCGTTTGATAAAAGGAAGGCACTCACCTGTACATGAGATTTAAACCCAGATCAAAGAAGGGTTTATTCCGTCCGCTTTTTTTTTTTTTTTTTTCCTTCTGTCTATGTGACGAGTAACCCTTCTAAAAAGGAATGGAGACAGAAAGTTCCGGTAAAATGAACACCTATACATAAAAAGTCGAACGTGTGTATGTTTCTCTCTAGAAATAGACATTTTATTCAAGTCCGAAAAAGAAAGAGGTCGACTTATGTCCCCTAGGGGATGTTCCATATCCGTATGCAACTACTTCCCGTGACTATTTTCTCATTACGCAGGGTGTCATCGGACCCGATGGACGAATCAAGAGACCTTGGAAGACCAGGATAAGTACGAAAAATTAAAGCCTATATAGTAAAGGTAATATGTCACAAAACAATGACTCGATGTTTTGGAATACTAAACCACCCAGATTCTTCCTACATCAAGTACTACCTTTCAAGGTCTATGTACCGTCATGTACCGAGTTTTACTCCAATCTCCACTTTCATCGGTGGTCTAGTATCACAGTATTGGGTACTTCTCATAAAGAACAGAACCTTTAAACTGAACTGTCGATTTTCTTACCTAGGGAAACGTCACCCTCTTCATATTTTCACTATAAGTCTTCGTTATTCTATCTTGGTAACGATTTAGATCAGTGGTGTCTTTCCACTTACCGATCTGTTCTGACTCTTACTTTCTATGATACTTTTCTCTTTCGAACACTGTGTACTTCCTCTATCTCAATTATCAGCAAGGGATTTAGATGGGACAGAGGAATTTATAACATCAAGGTTAAGATCAAACATATACGAAAATACTTCTATTTATATCCGAAAGAACGAGATCACACTTATTTACAAATCTCTACATGTACAGGTTAGGTCTTCCCTTTTAAGGTCGTAAATTTCTCAGTCACGTCTTCTCCTCCCTAGTCGTTCTTTCTGACTTTCATTTGTCAGTATCTCTATTCTTATTTTGTCCCTCTTGCACATTATTTTCAGTTCTCTTTTTTTAAAGGAATTGTCTCTAAATTTACTTTTCATATGTAGAAATTTCGTGAGTTTGTTGTCTCTCTCCTCAGATTTTTCAGATTGTAGTGGGTCCCTCCTCCTCATGTCTACCTTGCATGATTTCTTCCCTTAAATATGACAGCGGTCTTTTGACTTGTCGAAGTCGTAGGTTGGTCGTTTTTCCCTGGTACCTAATAATTCTACGTCACTTTTCTTTAAAATATACATAATTTTTAATTAGGTAACAGATCATACACCTACTCTAGTTACCTTTTCTGTTGTAGTTTATAAATTACCAGTACTTAAGACACAGTCCGTTAAAAGTATCGTATCTCACATTCTCGTGTCTTAGGTCTTGGTCAGACAGACCTAAGTTTCAGGTCGAGATAGTCATTGGTGTCACTCTAGAACCCATTAAATTCATAGGAGAGTCAAAAGAACTAAATTTAATCCTTATTTTCGTTATAAGTGACGGACAGTAACACTCTAAATTCACACGAAACATCCATTAAGTAATGTACAACAATAAAGATGTAATACAGTAGAAATATCATTGAGACTCTACTTATCGTAGAGGTATATTATTTCTCTCTTTTTTCGAGTCCTTTCACTGAAGACTTTATAGATGGTGGCTATATATTATCTCGTTATTAAGTTCAGACACAGAAGAATAATGTTTTGAACCCACAAGAGTAAGACGTAACGTCAGATTCTTCCTATCGGAAATAGGTTCCGTTTGTCTGTGTCCACCAATGTTATAGGTACTCTGTATACGATTATTTAGGAAGTAGGCCCTTTTAGATGGTTCTTAAAGAGATTTTACGACAATGTTTACTCAGTTTATTTTAGTATAAAAGATTCGTTGATGATACACGTGTCGACATAATCTGAGACCCACTTCTACTATGTCCCAGGGGTTCCTAATTTAAAGTTTCGTTTTGAGTTCATACCTTCTCTCTACAAGTGAAAGTTACTATAGTGACCTTATTTTAATAACCTTAGGTAGTAGACAAGGTCTTAGGCAGTTTCACACCTTTATTTCGAACACATCATGGAGTTCTCCTTAAGACCAAAAGTTCCCGTTTAGGTTTCACTAGTCCTGGACCCTTGTATATATTTCGTAAAGTCAGGAGTTCCTTCTGAAGAAATTTCGTAATTTGATTTGACGACGAATCGTTGACTTGTTTTTATTCCCTCTCTTTTACGATCACAATACTTAAAATACAATAAGAGTTTATTAAGGGCAAGAAATCTTCGTTCTTCAATGAAATTTCGAAAAGATTTATTAACCTATTGATCCCTGAAGGGACCACCCGGTTACCAATTCTGAAAGGAGAGAAGTGTTCCGAGAGTAACTTTCTGTCACGGTCTTTAGAGTAAGAACATTATCATAAACCAATTCTTAATTCATGTCTCTTCTCGAGTTCGTTTTTTCATTTATTCATTTATTTTATTTTCAGTAATTAAAAAGTGTTTTACAATTACTAGGAAAAACGATTTCCTTTCTTGGTCACATCTTTAAAACCGTATCGATTTTCACTTTTTATTCTCGGTCCTCTGACTGACAAAGACAGTCCCGTCATCTTTCATCCTCTGTATCTGTATGTAAGTAGATAATTACGAAGTAGATAGTAATAATTTTACTTTACGTTTGTATGTGTCAGGTCTAATCAAAAATAGTATCGGTGTCTTAATTTTTGACAAGGTCAGACTTATAAAAGTGAAACCTATGTACCTTCCACTTTTCTTCCACCAAGTATGTACTGACTTTACATGACTTAGGTTTGAGGATACGAGATGCTCTCATAATGGAGTTAAAAGTATTCCTTATACCATTAAAGAAACCTCTATGTGGTTCAAGTCTGACCAATGTCGATTTTGTACTCTACATTAATTTGTCCTGTAATAACTTAAACACCATCTCTACTTAGGTATTTAATTTTAGAGTCGACACTTTTTCGTAAGACTTTACAAAAAGTTGAGAAATCCAAAATTGATTATTAAAGGTTCTCTTTGACCTAAAGGTAGTCACTGGTCTTTAATTTTTTTTTTTTCAAAGAAAAGAGGAGACTGAAACAATATATTATTACTGTCCCTTGATATAAACAACACGTGTTAATCCTTGAAAATCTTAAAAATTTCTACAAAAAGTAAATTATTAGGTGTCCCCTAAAATAAATTATTGTAGTCCTACTCATAACACCGTCAATTATCTTTTTCAGTCAACTTAGTCTAGGTCCAGTCTAGTCTTGTTAGACCCTCCTTTAATTCTTTTGTTAGAGTAAATACTATATTTGTTTTTATTATTTTATGGAATCCTTATTTAAAGTTTCTCAGTTTTCTGAACATGTGATTTTTAATATTTCGTGACGAAGTTCTCAATCCTTCTGTGTTCATCTTTCTGTAAAATACAAGTACGCAATCTTTTGCATTATAACAATTTCATCGGTAAGATGGGTTTCGTTAGATGTCTAAATTACGGTGGGGATGAGTTTAGGGTCACCGTAAACCCCTTTTATCTTTTTGTTACGATTTAAATTATACCTCGTCGTTTTGGTTTTGTCGGAAAACTTTCTTACTCCGACCTCCGGAGCGTCGACGTTGAGGACTGAAGTTTAGTTTTATACAATGTTTCTACGTCATTTGTTTACTCGAGACACGATCGTATTTGTCTCTAACTCTGGTTACCTTATCTTTCTTTCGGGTCCTTTTTTGGGTGTGTGTACGTCAGTATCTTAGAAGTGTTCCCACGACTCTTGTGTTTTATCCCTTTCCTCTCAGAGAAGTTTTGCACCTCGACCCTTTTCACCTATAGGTGTACATTTTCTTATTTAGGAATATTTTGTGATATGTTGTTTTAGTTAAGTTTTACCTAATTGCTAAACTTACATACTGGACCTCGACATTCAAGTCTCGTCTTTTGTACTCACGTAGAAGTACTGTCACTAGAACCATACATAACCAATACTTTGGTTCTCGTGTCTGTTGTTTTCGTTTTTATCCGTTCACCCTCATGTACTCGACTTTGTAAAGATATATAGTTTCCTTGTTATTTTGTGTCATTTTTCTGTTACACATACGTCTACCCCTTTTATAAACGTTCGGTATGTATACTATTCCTCAATTATAAGTTTTATATACTCGTTGAGTATGCTGATACATTTTTTTACGTTGAACTAAAAAAGTTACCTGTTTCTTGACCTTATCTGTATAGAAGTTTCTTCTATGTGTCTACCGGTTCTCTATGCACTTTTTCATAAGTTGTAGTGATTATTAATTCCTTTATGTTTATTTTCTATGTCACTTAAAAACGGAGTGTAAATAATCCTACTGGTAATAGTTTTTGTGTATTGTTAATTGGGTACAACCGTTCTTACACTTCTTTAGCCTTGGGAATACAATGACAACCACCCTAACATTTTACTACATCGACCATACTTTTTGTCAAACGTCGAAGGAGTTTTTTGTAAAAAATTAACTTTATATCAATTAAATGTCACGACACAATCAAAGTCCATGTGTCTTATATATGTATGTATATACATATATAAACAAAAGTCTAAGAAAAGACAATCTCTAATGATGTTCTACAACTTATATCAACGAACACGATATGTCATCCAGGAACAACAAAGAGAAAAAATGTATATCATTATATATAGATAATTGGGGTTAGAGGATTAAATAGTGAAGAAGGAAGATGAAAATATTGACATTCTAACAAAAAATACAGATACTCGAATAAAGACAAAACATCTATTCAAGTAAACATAGGAAACACTCTAAGGTATATCTTCACCATAGTATGTTGTAAACAGAATGAGACTAAATGAAGTGAATCATACTATTATTATGTATCACATATAAGTATGTGAGTACGACGACGACGATTCAGTGAAGTCAGTACAGACTGAGAAACACTGGGGTATCTGACGTCGGGTGGTCCGAGGGGGCAGGGACCCTAAGAGGTCCGTTCTTGTGACCTCACCCAACGGTAACGGAAGAGGTTACGTACTTTCACTTTTACTTTCACTTCAGTGAGTCAGTACAGACTGAGAATCACTGGGGTACCTGACATCGGATGGTCTGAGGAGACAGGTACCCTAAAAGGTCCGTTCTGATGACCTCACCCCACGGTAACAGAAGAAGGTATGTGTGTATGTATTACCTTATAATGAGTCGGCAATTTTGTTTACTTTGTTACAGTAAACGTCGTTATCTCTAATATTTTTTAATTTTTACCTTGATGATATACCGGTATGTTAAAGTGAAAAACTCACAGGTTTTATTACTTTTTGTCTTAGATCTTTACTATAAAATAAGAATATAAGTAACGTCGTAATAAGTGTCATCAGTTCTCTACCTTTGTTGATACAGGTAACCTCCGACTCACTCCATATGTGTATGTTGCCTGATAATAAGTCGAAATTTTTTCTTTCTTTGAGAGAGACAGTATACGATGTTGTATTTCCTTATAAACACCTGTATTACTATTCATTTTATTCGGTCATGGTCTTCTGATTTATAATGTACTAAAGTGAACCTACTCCATGAATTTCACCATTATGTTTTCGTATTTTATCTTAGTACCAACCGTCCCCGACCTCTTATTTCCCGTCCTTCCACCTAAAAACCAAGTCACTAATATCTCAAAGTCGGTAAGTCGTATTTTTTCAAATATAGACGACATGTTGGTGTACGTATATAAATTATCATGGTATAACACGTAAATTTTGAACAATCTAAAATTCCTCCGTTTCAAGTACCCAAACAATGATTTTAAAATTTTTCGAATGTTTTTAAAGATTCCGTGTAAAGTTGAAAGATTTGTAATCCTTTATTCACTCAATAGTTTTCCATTACTTCTATAGGTTTTAAATTTACTATATGGTCATTTTTTATAAGAACTATATTTACATTTCGAATTAGAACTCAGATCTTATGTACATATATAAACTTATGTTTAAGTCAAGTCAAGTCAAGTCAGCGAGTCAGCACAGACTGAGAAACGTCGGGGTACTTAACGTCGTGCGGTCCGGAGGGACAGGTAGTGGTAGAGGACCTCAAGTGAGTTTGAGTACAGGTAGCTCAGCCACTACGGTAGGTCGGTAGAGTAGGAGACAACAGGGGAAGAGGAGGACGGGGGTTAGGGAGGATCGTAGTCTCAGAAAAGGTTACTCAGTTGAGAAACGTACTCCACCGGTTTCATGACCTCAAACTCGAAATCGTAGTCAGGAAAGTTACTTGTGGGTCCGGACTAGAGGAAATCTTACCTGACCAACCTAGAGGAACGTCAGGTTTCCTGAGAGTTCTAAGAGGAGGTTGTGGTGTCAAGTTTTCGTAGTCAAGAAGCCGCGAGTCGGAAGAAGTGTCAGGTTGAGAGTGTAGGTATGTACTGGTGTCCTTTTTGGTATCGGAACTGATCTACCTGGAAACAACCGTCTCATTAGAGACGAAAACTTATACGATAGATCCAACCAGTATTGAAAGGAAGGTTCCTCATTCGCAGAAAATTAAAGTACCGACGTCAGTGGTAGACGTCACTAAAACCTCGGGGGGTTTTAATTCAGACTGTGACAAAGATGACAAAGGGGTAGATAAACGGTACTTCACTACCCTGGTCTACGGTACTAGAAGCAAAAACCTTATAACTCGAAGTTCGGTTGAAAGAGTAAGAGGTGAAAGTGAGAGTAGTTCTCCGCAAAATCAAGGAGAAGTAAAAGACGGTATTCCGACCATAGTAGACGTATAGACTCCAATAACTATAAAGAGGGTCGTTAGAACTAAGGTCGAACACGAAGAAGGTCAGGTCGCAAAGAGTACTACATGAGACGTATATTCAATTTATTCGTCCCACTGTTATATATCAGAACTACTTGAGGAAAAGGATAAACCTTGGTCATACAACAAGGTACAGGTCAAGATTGAGAACGAAGGACTGGACGTATATCCAAAGAGTTCTGTTTATGAGTTTATATATAACTGAATCTTATGTAAAAAAGAGTAGAAGGTCTGTCAAGAATGAAAGGAGGAGTAGAGGGAAGGATTGACCTCATCTAATCGAAAATAGTAAAATACACTATCTCAAGGTTCCTTTCAGGTTTACTCTAAAGGAAACTACTTCCTTTTTTTTAGACATAAAATACTTTACTAACTTTAATCAACCAAGATCTTGAAACAAAATGTCTATTCCACATATTTTAGGTCTATCCAAAACCTAAACAAGTTCTAGCACATTGATCAATCAACTAAGAGTTGAGTCTTTGAGGTGAGAACGGTCGTAAGAGAGACATACATTAACTAAAGTGGAGATACTTTGTCTCATCCTGATTTTTTAACCTTTTAGTAATTCTATTCTGTAATATTGTCCAAGTCAAGTCAGTAAGTCAGCACAGACTGAGAAACGTTGGGGTACTTAGTGTCGTGCGGTCCGGAGGGACAGGTAGTGGTTGAGAGTCTCAGGTGGGTTTGGGTACAGGTAACACAGCCACTACGGTAGGTTGATAGAGTAGGAGACAGCAGGGGAAGAGGAGGTCGGGAGTTAGAAAGGCTCGTAGTCCCAGAAAAGTTTACTCAGTCAAGAAACGTAGTCCACCGGTTTCATAACCTCAACGTCGAAGTTGTAGTCAGGAAGGTCACTTGTGGGTCCTGACTACAGGAAATCCTATCTGACCAACCTAGAGGAAAGTCCGGTTCCCTGAGAGTTCTCGGAAGAGATTGTGGTGTAAAGTTTCGTAGTTAAGAAGTCGTGAGTTGAAAGAAATATCAGGTTGAGAGTGTAGGTATGTACTGGTGACCTTTTTGGTATCGGAACTGATCTACCTGAAAACAACTGTTTCATTACAGAGACGAAAAATGACACGACAGATCCAACCAGTATTGAAAGGAAGGTTCCTCATTCGCAGAAAATTAAAGTACCGACGTCAGTGGTAGACGTCACTAAAACCTCGGGTCTTTTTATTTCAGACGGTGACAAAGGTGACAAAGGGGTAGATAAACGGTACTTCACTACCCTGGCCTACGGTACTAGAATCAAAAGACTTATAACTTCAAATTCGGTTGAAAAAGTGAGAGGAGAAAGTGAAAGTAGATCTCATATTGTCCATCATTCTTTCTTTTTTGAGTACAGGAAAGAGCATCTTACGGGTAACTATTTTAGATTTACTCAAACGAATCATAAAACTTTTTCTATACTTATGTGTAAATGAATGTTTTCTTATACTTTACAAATTGATATTTGTATTTAGACTTCATATATATTTCACTTGGTTCTTATTCCTATCGTCTATTAATAAAGATGATCTTTTCTTTATAAGTCCTTTTAAAAGTTTCTTCTCCATTATAAACTTTACTGTTGTCTAAAAATTGTCCTTCTAATCCTGTCTTCCGGTAAGGTACGTCTACTTAGTACTTGTTCATATACATGATAAGAGTAGTAATGAGACACCACAGTTAGTCCCCGATCCCGAGATAGCAACGAAAATTAAGAGTGTTGGTCAGACATTTCATTTACGATAAACAGGAGTTAGGTATTCACTTGTCTAACTTCGAGTACATTCCAACGACGACGACGATTCAACGAAGTCAGCACAGGCTGAGACACGCTGGGGTATCTACCGTCGGGTGATCCGAGGAGACAGGGACCCTAAGAGGTCCGTTCTTATGACCTCACCCAACGGTAAAGGAGGAGGTTACGTACTTTCACTTTTCACTTTCACTTCAACGAGTCAGTACAAACTGGGAATCGCTGGGGTGCCTGACGTCGGATGGTCCGAGGAGGTAGGTACCCTAAAAGGTCCGTTCTCATGACCTCACCCCACGGTAACGGAAGAGGCAGTCCATTCCAATCCCTCTCTGTTTATTGAGACTTACTATGGGTCTTATAGGTTAAACCTAATTTTTTTTTTTTAGAGTCTTTTCAAAAAAAAAAAAGGGAGATTGGCGTAAAAGATCCAGATCAAAGTGTATGTCTCAATTGCCAAAAAAACGAATCATGTTCTGTCCGTTTCACAGGACTCCTTTAGTGATTCATATGTCTCTTTCGTTTACTCGTCTTCACGATAGTCTCAACAACGTGAGGACAAACGTAGGAGAAGACTCCAGGTAATGAAGCTTCTCGACCCGTTACAAAGAGTAGTGGAGAAGTAGTACTAAATACTTGGTCTTCCTTGTCATTTTTCTACTCAAGGTCGTTTTTGTTCGTCTTCCCTCGTTAATTTGTCTCTAATAAATGTACTCTATCTTATTAAGATTCTTGAAAATATTGATAACCGTTACCACGTTAATTTTTCTTTGTTTCTCTAACATTAAATAATTAGAGGTCTTAAATAGTCTTCAATTTTTTAACTGAAGATTTAATACTCTAGTCGACGTTTCAGGTGACACCCGATCCTTAAGATAACAACGAAATCTAAGAATGTAGAACATTTCATTTACGACAGAAATGAGTTAGACATTTACTTGTTCGTCGAGTCTACCCCAACTTATGCTTTTTGACAATACACAAATAAGTAAGTCGCATATTAAAACTCGTAAATGACTCACTGTGCGTAGCCACATCTAAGACCCCTATTTTAATACTTGTTTTGTGTGTTAGTTCGTACACTCCCATACATACACCACTCCCCCTTTCCGTATGTTATTTATTCATACGGTTTACATCACAAATCCAGTACAATTCTTGATACGTTTTCTTTACGTATTCTTTTATTAACCCTTCACAGTCCCACCAATCCCTTCTGTAATAAAATTCTACGGAAAACTCATTCTCTTACTTCCTCCTTTACTCTCTTTTTCTCCTCTCTTCTAATTTTCCATTACCTTAGTTAAGTACACCACAGGAAATCCGGTAATACGGTAATACCACTAAAGTAAGGTGTTTTTTAATCGATTAACCAACAACTTCTTTTCATATAAAAAAAGTCATTTTCTATAAATAAGACTGGTCCCTTTTTGTATCTACTCTCTATCTATCTCTATGTCTGTCATCGCATTCTTTCATTTAGTGTTGGAATGGTAGAATCTACACGCACTATTATCGTCTTTTAAAGTGTGTAAAATTTTTACGAAAGTTAGTTTCTTTATGGTTTGAGTATAGGACCTTTTTAGTATTAAGTTTTAACTCGACTACATGAGTCGGATTGTACCATTTAAATGTCCTTTTAACGAAGTCTATTCTTACGTCATTTAACACACATCGTTACGGACAAGTAGAGAAAATCTCAAGGGACAACCCTAGGTTTCTTAATTAAACTGTATATAGTCTATTTTTCGTCATCTTTTACCTCTGTACGGATCGTGACAATGTCTGACAGTTCAATTACACTACTCAGCTACCAATTACATTACAGGGGTGGTGAAAAGGTTCCTCACCGCGTATTAGAAATCATGGAAAGTATCTCTTTCTTACACATTTTACATCCTACGTTGCGAAAACGACTTGAGACGTATCTAGTGACCTCCTGACACAAAGTTTGACTCCCTAGTGCGGACTCAAGGTTTAGTAGTATAGTTCGTCAGACCGTACTTTCTTCTTTATTGGTGAGACACTAAACTCCAGACTGATTTCCTTAACATCTTTTGATCTTTTACCTTGTTCACTATATAATTTAGATTTTCCGATAGGACTTTCTCAAATTTTTTTGTTTTGTTTTGTGAATAAAACTAATCGGGATCTTCTCAAACCCGATTAACTTATATCCATTATTTCTACAGCTAAAAACGGAATTATATTTCTTCTCGACATATTAGTGATCTCAATAGGTCATTACTTCATCTCATCGTTTCCATGATCACTGGATCATTGACTTCTATAAACTAGAACTATTTGTAAACCTTCTTTATAACAACCCGTCTCAAAGAGTTTGATTATACGTATACGTAGGGGACCCTTAAAACAAATTTACTTCTAATACTTTTACATACACTTTCGTCTCCAACCAAAAGGTAAGGTCTGTTCGCAGATACTGTGGGTATGAAGATCAGGTGACGAGTATGAAGACCATCGTTTAAACATCTCGATAATTTACGTGAAGAAACATCGAACCGTATCCACTAGATCAAAAAAAAAAAAAAGGTCAGAACTTTGAAATGTCTGTAACGACTCGTACGACATTTGTTTCGACGAAAGAAGAATCCTTAAGAGAGGAAGTGGGAGTGGTTTCGTCTTTTAGAAAATTCAGTGAGTTCCTTTCACTTAATGGAACAGATTTCTCCTTCTTTAGGGTTTATGTCACAAATAATTGTATACACGTAAAGACGAAAGAGATAACTGAAATACTGTTTTTCTTTCAATTCTATCCAGAAAAAGGATATTGGAAAATCTCTATAAGAAAATTAAAAACAATCAGGAGGTAACAGAAGAAATTATAACAACCTTTATTTTGGAAAATGACTGTATAAACGTAATAGATTACGACTTTCCGATATACCTAAAACTGTTTAACGTACACTGTTGATTTTGTAACTTTATAAAGATTGTAGGTTTAGAAATCAACCCTAAAAAAAAGGGAGAAAGTACCGGGTCTATATTATTTCTGGTTAATTTCGAAACCGGTGAACCGACACCTACCCGTTACTGAATATATTTAGAATATTTGTTCTGGTAGTCTCGTATTAGGGAAGTAAATTTTTTTCTTCTAAGACAGTTAAATCAAACTGGTATTAATTTAGAAAGTCAAGGGAGTTCCTTCACTCACCGACAAAAAGAAGATGTACTAATTAAAACCAATAAATTGAAGTGTATTCCTTGTAGTTCTTTATTTTCTCATTTGTGAAATTTTATCATACGTTTTGGACAGTATCATATCTGTATCGTTGGCTGATAAGAAGGAAAGAGGTAAGATTCCGAAGTTTGTTATCAACCCTTTTATAATAACAAAGTTGTCATAATAAAAGCTTACACTTGTTATGATAGGTTCGTTTCTTAAGGTCAATATAAGTTTCTTTTTTAGACATGGCAGGAAAGGTCTTTTGATTTTCCTCTATAAGATTTGATTTAGATTCTTTCCGAGAGTAATACTGTCTCCAAAGGTCTGACAGACGACGACGACGATTCAACGAAATCAGCACAGGCTGAGACACGCTGGGGTATCTGCCGTCGGGTGGTCCGAGGGGACAGGGACCCTAAGAGGCCCGTTCTTATGACCTTACCCAACGGTAAAGGAAGAGGTCACGTACTTTCACTTTTCACTTTCACTTCTGCGAGTCAACACAGACTGAGAATCACTGGGGTATCTACCGTCGGGTGGTCCGAGGAGGTAGGTACCCTAAAAGGTCCGTTCTCATGACCTCACCCCACGGTAACGGAAGAGACAGGTCTGACAGATGATTATCGTTTTGATATTTCACGTAATCAACCGAAGGGGAACTTAATGTTTGTTTAGTACTATTAGACTTCATTCCTTGATTCAAAGTCGGAAACACAAATCCGTTCGCCTTTGGTAAGATGACGAAAACCTTACTACTTTTCCTATAAACTGAACCCTCTTAAGTCCACTGTCAATTTGAACTAAGTGAAACATCCACCTTTTATTTTGGTATAAAGGAGACCCAAATCTACAGTTAGCTACTTTTATGTTAGGAATATTTATTTATCCCAACGTAACACAGTAAATAAGAAACGGACGAAGTCTTCCTCAGACAGTGTTTTCGTAACACCTTCTAGTTAACACGTCGTCCGAACACTTAGTCTTGTGTTACTAAAAAGACTTTGTCTGAGATTTAACTTTCTTTAAATTTGTAAATACCGAGCCTTTTATAAAGAGTGTCTTTATACACACTTTTTTCTATAAAACCTTTTATTTGTTCTGACAGAAAGATGGTATTTCATATTTAAATGAATATTTAATTTCATACATTAATACATAAATATATAATATATTACATATTTAAATATGTGTATGTGGATACACATGTGTGCACATACACACATACATGATGTCACATGTATATATGGATGTATATTCGTAGGTTTAAAGACTAGACAAGTATACGTACATATATGTACATGTACATATATAATATATATAGTAGCATAGACAAGTATGTGTAAATATATATACACACACACACATACACCGACATCGTCTGTAAAATTCCAAATTACTTTTTTAAATTTTTAGTCTTACATTGCCAGTCCGTTTGTGGTTCATGGTATATAGTGGTCTTAATTGGTCCCTCCGTGTTAGGTACAAAATTTCAAGAAAGACGAGAACGGACCTTATAGGGTACCTACCTCCTTGGACCATCCGACGTCAGGTACCCCAGCGATCCTCAACCTATGCTGTCACTGAAGTGAAACTGAAAAGTGAAAGTACGTAACCTCTTCCTTTACCGTTGGGTGAGGTCACAAGAACGGACCTCTTAGGGTCCCTGACCCCTCGGACCACCCGATGGTAAATACCCCAGTGTGTCTCAGCCTGTACTGACTTCGCTGAATCGTCGTCGTCACGACCTTAGTCTCTATTGTTGTCGTGTGACTTTTTAGTTAAAATAAGGTTTCTCAGACATGAAATTTTCTTTTTTTAACAATAGATCTTTTACAAAGTCTAAGTCGTAATTGAACATTAATTAACTGAAATGACTTCTATTGTAGGTATCATATCAGACGAATTAGAGATAAGGATGACGAATTTTGGTTGATTTCTCCTCTGCTAATAATTTTCCCACTATGTCATTTCTTAGACGGACGTCACACCTTCTAGACCCAAACTAGGGACCCACCCCTTCTAGGGGACCTCCTTCCGTACCGTTGGGTGAGATCATAAGAACGGATCTCTGAGGGGCACTTTTCTCCTCGGACCGTCCAATATCAGGTACCCCAGTGTTTCTCGACCTGTGCTGAAGCACTGATTCGTGTCGTGTCGTGGGTCCTCCGTCCTACTGAGTGCACCTTGATAGGTATTACGAGTCCTGATTATCGTTTCGGAGAAAACTGAGTCGGGAACTCCTGTCAATATGTAATGATCTAAACCGTAACCATGGTTTATGTTCAGTTACTATATGACTTTTAGAAGTTTTTATACTCAAAATCTTTAAAGATATCCTATTTTTAATCTGACTGAGGTTAAGGTATACTGAGTAAAGACGGTGAAAAAATAAGACAAGAATTTTATATGTCTCAATAGTGTTTTCTAAAGTCACTGTAGTCTCATGTACCAAACAACTGATCCGAAAACGTTAAAAATACGACAGTTTAGGTAAATAAAAAGAAAATACTCCCAATCACAGAGAAACCTTATGAGAGAAACGGAGTTCTGATGTGACAATATATGTACTAAAATATTCTGTCAAAATTAAAATCTATAAACTAATTATGTGTCAAACGTAAAAAAACTACATTCATTTTATTCAATTAACCTTAACGTAACTTATATCAATAGTAAATAATGTCAATTAAGAGTAAGTAATAAGAGTCTGTGTCTCAAATTTGAGAGAAAAAGACAGTTGAGAGTAAAAATTAAGAATACTAGAAAAATACGTAAACCTAAATCATAAATCTAATAGACACAAAAATTCTTTAAATATAAAACCTTTGAGATCGAAGCCTACCACAAAAAGACAAACAAAGTAAACGGACAAAAAAAGAAAGGTCGTGAACAAAGCAGAGAGAGACCATTTTAGTAGAAGTCGTGTGACTGAAAGAATACAAGATTTGCGGAAGGGACGGGATTGGGATAACGTAAGTTAACACAACGAAGAGAGTTTCTGAGATCGGGAGGTAAGTGAATCGTAATCTATACAGTATCAGGTGTGTCAGAAATTAGATCCTTAAATTTGAAAATATCTAATTTAATCAAACCTTTGACTCCCTAGTCGAGGTAACGTGAACAGTGTAGAACTTCTACGAGAGTGATCAATACAGGAAGATCTAAAGGCTGGGTCAAGTTCATAGTATAGAGATACTGCGGTCCTAGAAGTCGGGAATTAACAATCCGATAGGAATGGAGTAAAGGAAGGTTCTTCGGGAAATGAAAAAGGTTCATTAATCTCAGAGAGAAAAAGAAAAAAGAACCGACCTTTGGTTTATTAAGAGTATCCGTACATTCCATATTCGAGAATCGACTAAATACAACGACCTTACCGTCTTTGGTTGTGTTGTAGAATCTCGTTAATAGGAGGTTCCTTTTTATTTAAAACTTTTTTCCATATTTGAGAAACACCTAACCACACGTACGACAATCAAAACAAAGTCGTCACTAAAAAAAAAAAAGTGTAGTTCACACTATTCCTAAGGATAAATACGGGTTTTTGACAAATGTACGAAAAAGAATTACTATCTTTAGACTTGTAAATCAGTATACGGGTGTATACATATCAGTGTACTGTCAAAATCAGTTATCTTAAGTCTATAGTGATTATACACGATATCTCCTTATAGGAATTTCCCTTCCATAATACCCGATTTAACGTAGGGGGGTTTTGAATGTAAAGTTTTAGGATTCTTGTGTTTATGTCGTTCACACACAGGAAAAAACACTGAAAAATTAAGGACAAACAGTTTTACACTTTCGATACTGATTTTGAACGTAGTAGGAGAACTTGGTTTTCCTCCATCGATGTATATGTCCTATATGTTCCTTCTCCTTACAACCATTTAACACCTACTAATGACATTACTCGTTGTCTTTGAATTTTTAGAGAAACTAATACTGTCTAAACAGTGTCATAGGGACCTTGACTGTACTAACCGGTTGGATAATGTCAAAATGAACTTTCAGGTTTCAGACCACTTGTGTTCACAACAAAGTTTACTAGTCTCTAAAGACCTAGGACATGGTCAAAGGTTCGAACTTAGTCAAATGTTTCAGTAGGGAAATCTTTCTTTCCCTTCTACCCATAGGAACTTCTTCTTTACGACAAGACGGTTTTCCCATAAGAATTTAGAAGGAAGACCAGAAAGGGGTCACGTAGAAGTAGTATATAGTCCCACCAATACATAACCCTCCTACTTATTACTCAAAATACTCTAATAACTTACAACTGAAACTTGATTGTGATTTGTGAGTTTATTTTTTCACGGTGGTCGGTCATATCCCACAATACTTTCAGTGTACTAATGACCTCAATGGAATCCTGGTAGTGTACCACCTACATCTCCCTGAGGCTTGAGTGTGATACCAATAAGTTAAGATTACACGTATGAACCTTGTCTACATACATCGTTAATCGTCTTTAGGGTGAAACCAATGGACTAGATACCATCTTCTGTATACCTTCGAGGATCTAAACAGAGATTGATGGTTTTCTCGTTTCGTTTTCTTTATGATGACAGGATCTTTCTTACCCTCTAATTAAAGTGGTAGTCATTAAACTTAATACGTCAAACCACTAAGGTTAGTGTAAGGTTAAGGTGAACGAATAAGAGGACGTGGTTTCTGTTGACCTAGATCCTCTTTCTGTCACCCAATAACATTTGAATTAACTCACCACTGAAGTTAAAGTCGACTATGAGGTCACATTAAAGAAACGACCTCGTTTAGTTGTGTAGGATCGTGGACTATCAGTTCATAACTAGACCATTTACGAAAAAAAAAAGAGACGGACAATCATCCCTGTGGTCTCTGTCGGAAGCATCACGATCGTCTCGGTTATAGTTTCGAAGTAAGAGGATGGGTCTCGACACAGTTAACATAGTGTTTTATTTGGTACCCCTGTAACTAGGGAAGAGATAAGGTATACCGTACACATAAGTAATATAACTTCTACAATACGTCTGATATCAACTACTCAGTCTTCACTGTTGTTTGGATTTATGGAAATATTCTGAACATGAATTCTCATTCTTTATTTATATCTCTCTCAGTTAACGGAAAGTGTAAGTATTACAAAGATTTATACACGTATATATACATCAAATCAATATGTTAACATACAAATAATAATTAGATAGTATCTATATAGAGAAGATTCCATTTTCCGTCGTGTTATGACTCATTCGGAGAAACTTAAAACCTCCTGATATGTAGGTACAACCTGTACGATAAGATCGGGTAAAGGGTTCTTTGGGTTTTTCGACTGTGAAGATTCACCTTGAGTCTCTTCCTTTTCAGAACCATTACCCAGAACCGATTACTTGTTCGATAAGACGAATGTATCGGTAGTACCTGAGACCTCTGCCACTAAAAACTTCAGACATATACCTTATCCTTACGACTGGTCTCGGAGAACATACAGGGATACACCACTAGGATCGTGTCTAGAAATCCTAAAACGTCGTTACGATAGGGTAAGAGATATATATTGATAAGATACCTTTTCGTCAAAGACTAAATATACCAGAATCCTTTCCACCTTTCGAAAGGAACCAGATAATTCAATATTACACTGAAGGAATGGGTCCATTGGTGTAACGTATCCCACGTTACACCCCGTACGGGTCGTTGGGAGGTAGATCACCCTCACGATATCAAGAATAGTCCGAGTTCGTCTAGGATTTACGTAATCGTCGAACTAAGTAAAGACACCGACGATATAGAAGAAAACATTAACCATAGTTGTCACGGATATAAAGAAGGGATAAAAGTCGACATCGATAACGAACGGATTGGATTTAATAATTAGTGTCTACTCACGATTGATACATCTAGTGAAGGTGTTTCGAACACTCTCTTAGTGTTTCCTTCGTTTTCCGTGGGTGAAACGTAAGTTTTCCTTTATGTATTAATTTTTGTACTTATATATCTACGTACGTAAAAGGAAATGTGTCTTGATCACAAAGTTTCATCAGTCACATAAAAATAACAACATAAAAGTCGTTTTATATATTTTCTCGTCAACAGGGAAAAACTTGGTAGACAGACAGGGTGGTTGAAGAGTTTAAAAGTTCCAGATATAATAAATCATTTCTACTCACGTTATGTTTAGTTTAGAATAAGACATCTGTATTCGTGTGTGCACGGATGTGTGTACATTCCATGTACAGGTTCATATTGTCTCGAACTTTATGTCTTATAATGTCTAATATCGAGTTCTATATGTTAGAATAGACATTTTCGGGTTCGACAATAAGATAAGTAATACACCTTTATACTATTAAGTAAAACTAGTTTTACATTGTAAAACTAGTTCTACCTTTTAGCTATTTATTTCTATTCGTCACACGTGGTAGAACTCCTACGTAAAAGGTAATTGGGTCTTCCAACATGGAGGTAGGGGGTGTAAAACTTACTTTCTAGTCCGACAGACATGACTCTTCATTGAATATAGGACCTGGAATGGTAGGTGAAGAATGGGTTTATATTCGAACGTACGTTCCGGGGCCAAAAAGTCTCAAGGGGAGATTAATAATAGTCACATCGGTTATACTATTACAACAGAATCTATCTCTACCGAGTCCGTAAAAGTCTCATTAGTTCCGACCCAATGATTCTAAGACCTCATGTCGGGTCCGTAGTTTTTGTAGTCTGTATACGACATTTCACTAAGTCACTTCCATATCCAAACTACTATTAAACCGTAGTTTTTACAACTCTAGTGTCAAACCTTATAACAATACCATAGTACCTCCATACTCCTGTTCTTTTAACCCCTAGTCTTAAAACATCAGTGTATTTAGAGGGTTTATGTATTTAACAAAGATTCTACTCATGTTCTTAGAGTTTAATTTAAGACATCAAATTTCTGAAGTTTTCATAACCGAAGGAAACCTCATTTCTTTTACAAATCCTGATGATAGATTACAAGACGTAAGTTATGAAAGAGGAGTATTTTAATCGAGTAAAGTAGGTTGGTAGTTAGGAAATTAAATCTACGGTAAAAGTAATAAGAGTGAGGTGGTCATTCCTTTACTTCCGTGTCTCTTAGGTAGATTGAACGTTTCTAACGTTTAGATTATTTCCATACCTCAGACCTTCGTTTACGTTTTTAACGTGGAAGTATCACATACACGAATTAGTGAGACGATAAAGTGCACATTGATACTAAAGTCACCAATTCTAGTCATTATGAAAACGGAAAAGATAATCTATCATGTTCCGACTGTTTTCCAAGGAATTCTACTTACTCATTATTTACTACTTTTTATCTCTTGAATCTCTGTCTTCCCTCTCTCTCTACCTTACCTTCAAGAAGGGGTTTAGTCTATGTCTCTTCTTAAATTCCGATACACTAACTGGGACAAAGAACTATCTCTTTATAATACTATGGAGTTTATACGTCTACCGTGATGAGATTACCTCATTTAACTTCTTCTTGATCTCTCGGAGAATTATTCCCACTTTCTCCTCTTACTTTTTCGACCGAATTTTGAGTTGTAAGTTTTTTGATTCTAGTACCGTAAGTCGGGATAGTGGAGTACCGTTTGTCTTTCCCTTTTTCACTTTCATCATTGTCTAAAATTAAAAGAACCCGAGGTATTAGTGACGCCTACCACTGACGTCGGTACTTTAATTTTTTAAGAACCAGGAACCTTCTTTTCGAAACTGTTTGGATCTGTCGTATAATTTTTCGTCTCTGTAATGAAACGGTCGTTTCCGGACACACCAGTTTCGATACCAAAAAGATCATTAGTACATGCCTACACTCTCAATCTGGTCTTTGTTCCGACTCGACTTCTTAACTACGAAAACTTAATACCACGACCTCTTTTGTTAGAACTCTCAGGGAACCTGTCGTTCTTCTAGTTTGGTCAGTTAGGAGTTCCTTTAGTTGGGACTTACAAGTAACCTTCCTGACTACGATTTCGACTTCGAGGTTATGAAACCGGTGACCCACGCTTCTCGATTGATTAATCTTCTCTGGGACTACGACCCTTACTAACTTCCGTTCTCCTCTTCCCCTACTGTCTCTTACTCTGACAACCTACCGCAGTGGTTGAGTTAGTTGTTCAGACTCGTTTGAGATCCTTTATCACTTCCTGACACTTCGGACCACACGATGTCAGGTACCCAAGCGTCTCATTCTGTGCTTGCTGAAGTCAAGTCAAGTCAGTACAGGCTGAGAAACGCTAGGGTACCGGACGTCGTGTGGTCCAAAGGGACAGGTAGTGGTTGAGGGTCTCGAATGAGTTTGAGTACAGGTAACTCAGGCACTACGGTAGGTTGGTAGAGTAGGAGACAGTAGGGGAAGAGGAGGACGGAAGTCAGAAACGGTCGTAGTCCCAGAAAAGTTTACTCAGTCAAGAAGAGTAGTCCACCGATTTCATAACCTCAAAGTCGAAATCGTGGTCAGGAAGGTTTCTTAAATCCTGACTAAAGGAAATCCTAACTGACCAACCTGGAGGAATATCAGGTTTTGTACTGAATCACTGACTTGTTAATTCCATGGTTATATCTGAACGGGAGGTGTGACTAGAGCCAATTTCAGTATATATACATACAATTTATCAAACCATAGTATCTATAAATTGTTAAGAAAATTTTTGTAAAAAATAAAACAATTTTATGTGTACTGTATTTGGATTACTGAGAACATTTTGACGAAAGAGTAAACGTTCTACTTTATCCATAGATGGTACAAATTAATTTTCGATCTAGTCTACATTTAATTTACTAAAGTTATTTACTAGTATAAAAAAAAAGATAAAAAGTTTTACCAAACTTACCTATCGTGATATATTTGTTCACATTGTTCGACAGAGTTGTATTCGAGAACAAAAATAGATGTCAGTTTGTTCTACGATTATGTCTGTATTTCCTTTTATGTGTTTCTACAGTGTACAGAAAGATTTAAGGGACAAAATTTCATGTCCCTGACCATCTACTACTTGACAAATGAAGTCGTAGTTACACCTGACGTTTCTTTGTACATTGTCGGTGAAACCGAGTCCGTCGCTATCCTTCTATCACCTGAGTTTCGGAGACAAATGTGTTTACTCCTGTGACTTTAGACATTCCGACTTTCTTAACGGACCACAGAGTATCGAACAATCACTACATCCGTCCTAAACTTATCCTTATAGACCCTACGTACACCGCACTAAAAAAAAAAATTGATTTATGAGTTTCATATGTGGTCTATTATTGAAAGATCCTTTATTTTCGATATCATTTTTTATATCTCCCGATTGTTTATAAATTTATATGTTTATTTATATATTTTGTTTTTTTTTTGTTTTTTGTTTGAAAAAGTGTACAACCTTATGAAACTCACCACTTATTTGATAGATTAGGGGTACTTATGAGGGAACGAAGTACAACAATGTATGAATCCCAGTAAAAATAGGCATTACATGAAATATACTTGACATTAGAAATATACCTGTATTATTGTTATTATTGTCGATAAGGAGTTTTATTTTGGTTTATACGTTTATTCGCTTCTGTTAGACGGAGGTATATAAATGAGTGTTTTTTTTCTCTTTGCCCCCCGCCCCTGTTTCTGTCTCTGTACCCCTCTCTCTTAACACTTAAAATATCCTAATAAGAGTCAAGGTTTTTACAGGGTACGTAAAGAATACTTAGGAAATATGCATGTGAGGTAACGATGAACATGAACAAACTTATTCACCAATTGTTACGTCAAAAGGATAAATTAGCTAGTATTTACGAACTTTCAATTAAGGAGAAACATATAAAGAAGTGAGTATTAGGTGTTAATTGTGGACTTGAAGTCTCTGAAATAGTTAATTAGAACCAAGGGATGATCGATCACGGTACGAACCTTTGATGATCTAATTTTTTTATGCAAGATTGACTTTTCATGAAATATTTTCAACTCGATGTATAACAGTTACTTTATTAAATCAAAATCGTACTTTAATTCATACAGTCACAAGTAAAGTAACTATCAGTTAAAATAATAATACTGATTTAACTATGTTTTCAAGAACATTGAGATTTTGTCTTAATAGTACTCGATACTTGATAATGACTTCTTAATCTAAGTTTGTACACTAATCTAAGTTTTATCGTCATGGTTTTCTTTGTCTACTTAATTAAATTCACACGTTAAGTGATGTTTGAGTAACTATATCTACGTGTGTGTATGTGTGTTATAAATATTAATATACATATACATACACATATATTAATGTATTTTACTGTTTTAATAGATTTTTACGTGTATATAGAAATTAAATGTAACGGGGGGAGAAGATCTTTTGTAAGCATCGATGTATTTAATGGACTTTGTCTACAGTTTAGATCTTCCTTTTTTTTTTACAGAAGACTTCTCAATACTCCCGAGATGCGATTTTAGGTACGTGAAATGAATGTCTTCTTAAATACTTCTGTGAAGTCCATTTTGGAAAAATCGGAAAACCATCTTTATTCAGATTTTATATCCCGGTTAACAAGAGAGTCAGGTCCCTTCTAATTTCACATCCGTCAATATGACAACTACCGTTCTTCACTTTTAACTGACACCGTCTGTTTGTCTTGGAACCCTCAAGGGACCACCAGATCACCAATCTTAAACTAGGAAGTAACGGTAGGTACCGACCCCAAGTTAGGAACCAGACCCTTGACTCTAGGATGTTCATTGTTGTTTTTTTTGTGGGGTTTTGTTGACTTGTTTGGATTACACCCTCTTTATATTTCTCTGTATCTATCTCGTCGCTGTTACTGTTTCTCGACTCTTTATTCTTTTTCCTTCCTTCTTTCCTTTCCTCCCTCCCGCTTTCACTTCCTTCCTTCCTCTTTTCCTTCTCTTTCCTTTATAAATCCCTTAGTCGTCTTATTCCGGAATTTTCGGTTCGTCAAACCCGGTACATCTCTTACCGGTTATCATGACCACATCCCCTCCTTCTTGAAAAGGAACTAGGAGGATCCGAATCAGACCCCCGTACACTTAATTTGACTATTGTCTGTTTAATTGTCCTCCTCTCTGTACGTGTAGATAATTAAAAATTAAAATTTATAGGTCCTCGCAGTGTCTTTCTTTACTGATGGGTTTTCTAGTCACTCTAAACTCTCGTTTATATTGTAGAATTATCTTTCTTTCCCCCTTCTTTCCGATGAATTTCCTCTCATTCACTGTAAATCCTTTGTATTTACTCAGGAATCCTTTTGTCTACTCTCGATACTATATAAATACAGGTATAGACGGACCCGTACTACGGAAGAAAGGAGAGGACACCATTCTCCGTTAGAAGGGACCCTTTATTTTGAGATCCCCTCCCTTAAATCCTGTTAACTCAAGAAAAAACCTCTCCTAGACAAAAATCCATTATTCCCTTGAAATCTCTTTCGAAGAAGGACGTAAACAACTATTAGTCTACAGAAGTCGAGTCTTATAAAAAATACGGTAACACCGTTTAAGACCTGGGTAAGTAAACCGTCGGGTCACTAAGGATATTTGTAATAGTAAACAACATCTTACATAACTTCAAGTACTCCCGGGTACAGTTAATTAGTTTTTTTTTTTTTTTTTGAATGGTTATACAAAACGAATCTTTCTACTTCATAACCAATATTAATTTTTCCTTAAAAGTTTTGGTTACACTATTTTACAAAACCACTAAATTGTAAATTCTACTGTAATGGTAGATTATTATAAACCTATAACTACATCACTAATCGTTTACGTGTATACATAAAAGTGGATTAGACAATGAATGACGAATAAACACAGACTTCCATAAATCGTATTCACGTTAGGATAATATTATAAAAGATATTGTGTAATTTCGAAAGTTTATAGTATATAAATTACTATATACGTGAATGGATGTTGTTTTCCTTTTTCCAATACACATTAATTATACTCAACAACTACAACAAATCAGTGATTCACCATAGGAAACACTGGGGCACCTACTATCGGACTTTCCGAGGAGACAGACACCATACAGGGTCCGTTCTTATACACCCAACGGTAAAGGAAGAGGTCCATAGAAGGGTTGGGTCCCTAAGCTGGACACAGAGGACGTAACCGTCCGTCCAAGAAATGGTGACTCAATGATCCCTTCGGAAATCAATTATATAGTTAAATATTTTGGTCTTCAAAAGACCTATTGAATTCGTTTGAGTTGTTAACTAGTTGGATAACTTTAGAAAGGTATTCACTGTATTCAGTGTCCAGTTTGAGTTTTAGGTAGTTAGAAGGGTCCATCACTTTACCCACAATTTAGGTTAACTTTATCGAGGAAACAGAACAAATGTGTACAAATACGGTATAGAACCCGAAGGGAGTATCGAGTAAGACATTTCTTAGACGGACGTCATATCCTCTGGGTCCAAACTAAGGACCCAACCCTTCTAGGTGACCTCTTCCTTTACCTTTGGGTGAGGTCACAAGAAGGGACCTCTTAAGGTACCTGTCTCTTCGGGACACCCGATGTCAGGTACCTCAGCGTTTTCAGCCTATGCTGAATTCGATGATTTAGTAGTAGTAGTACTTCTGTATGGAACTTGAAACGATTTTAGGTCCTCGTAGAAACTCTTATTCGTCTAAAAATAAAGAAGACGATTTTTGACTAACGTAAGTATATCAGTAAAAGAAGTCTATGGAAGGAAAATAGAAACTTATTTATTACCGGACTTTATAATCGTAGTTGGATGTCTAAGTTTCTCCCGAAGAGTCCACCGTGTTACCATTTATTAGGAGAACGGTTATGTCCTCTAAGTTCTCTGCGCTAAATCTAGGGATCCAACCTTTCTACGGGACCTCATCCTCTACCGTTGGGTGAGGTCATAAGAAAGGTCCTTTTAAGGTATCTATCTCTTCGGGACCTCCCGATGTGAGGTACCCCAACGTTTCATAGTCTGTACTGACTCTTGAGCACGTGTCTAAGTTTTTGACACGTCTCATCCTTCATTCTTAAAATTTTAAGTTAAGACTTAACTTCTAGTTACCTGAGATTAGTCTAATAGTAAATCTTATATGAACTAAATGAGCTGTTCAAGTGGGAAACGTTGAACACTTTAATACCACATCCTGTGGGATGTAGGTAGACGTTGAAACATAAAGGACAAATTGAGGATTCTCCCAGTCACTAGAGAGTCCCAAAGTATAAAGAAAGAGTCCTTTTCCTTTTATGAAGTATCAAAAGTACGAGTTGTTTAAGGAAATGACTTGTGGGTCTCCTGAACGGAGAAATAAACTCGGAACTGTAAGTGGAACATTCTTGTGATGTAAGTAATTAAGTAGTGTTTTTATCTTAACATGACATCGTGAAATTTTTAGTTTTGACATTAGATGTTCTTTTCTTGTCCCCTATTATTATAGAAATTATAGATCTTTCTATGTCATCGATAATTAACAAGAAAGTAGTGGACCTTAACTCGACAATGTAAGAAGTCACTTGGAAAGACTCGGACAGTGAAACAATTAAAGACACAACTCGGGAATACCATATTGTTACTTGTCTTCTTATGATAAGAATGGGAGATTCTCGAACGTCATGTTTTCTTTCACTCTTTTTTTTAATCTACAACGTGTTCCATGGTAGATCAATGAACATCAAAAGGTAGTTCAGAGATTACTCCTTTTCTCTCAGTATTCTAATACGTTGTCTCAAAGATCAAGTCTTCTTAGAATGTCCTCTTTCGGTTTAAATTTCATTCTGTATTATATAAAAACAGTCCTTTTTACAAGACCTGTCTCTTTTTTCGGGTACAAGTTCAGAACCCTACTCTTGTAAAACTCTTCTAACTCCTCGTTATAATTTTAACCCTTTTGACCTAGTGTCTCTTACTTCAATCCCTCCCGACATCGTCTTCTTTACTATTTCGACAACCAGAAATCTTCCTTTCGTCAACCTTTATCTCTCCTAAACTCGTCACACCACTTTGACCTATCTTCCTCTTCCGTGGTCCCCATCACTCTTTTTACTTTCAACGAGTCATCACAACCTAAGAAACACTGGGGTACCTGATGTGACAGATACCTTAAGATGTCCGGTCTGTAAGGGAAGAGGTCCCCTAGAAGGGATGGATCCCTAACTTGGGTCCAGAGAATGTAACGTCCGTCTAAGAAGTGGACGACTCACCCATCGGATACGGAATACGTCGTCTAGAAGGACTAGGTCCTTAGCTTGGTTCCAGAGGACGTAACGTCCGTCTAAGAAATGGTTGACTTGATGGTAGAACGTCGATAGGGAAGTGGATATTTACTCTACTCCTATAGAATCGGGAACCCGTTATCGTCTCTACATATTAAAGTAAATTCTGTCAATTTTAACGATCCTGTACTAGTAACTGATCTGTAACACCACTCTTACATGTTTTTTATTATTATAGCCATTATAGCTCCTGTTAAAGGTCCAAAGATCGAACTCGTTTACTCACCTATTACTAGTACAGTTTTGTTTAAAAATTTGGACACTCTCTATCTGTTTATTAATTTAACGATTACGTCTGAATGTTCTAAATTTCTAGAATCTCGTTACAAATGAGATTAAAGTATCTATGGTGATTACCTCTCCGTGTCCACTTCGTCTCTTACCCTATAGTTGTGACAAATATGAAATAAAGAACTGTTTAATTCAAGAGAATACGAAGAAATTGTTTTCTTCTGCGGTGCATACATACACACACACATAGGGTGAGTTTTTCCAATTTTTGGAACCCCAATACTTTCTTACTTTATACGGTAGAATGAGACTATAAATTTATCGTACGTAAAGGGTCTAAAGTCATGCAGAAAAAAGTAAAAAAACAAAAACAAAAAATCGATATTCGTCAGGTTCTACTTGGTCTATATCAAGTGATTTTTATAAGACATCTATACCTGGGAAGACCATGATGTATCATAACACAGAAATGTTTCTTTAGACGGTAAACGTATAAATTCTCGATAACTGGTCCAATACAAAAGAAAAAACTATAAGGGGGTCTGCTTCCGTGAGTCACCGTCCGGACGATTAAGAAAGAGTGGGTAGCTCGTATTCTAGGAATCTTTAATAGAGACAATAACGAAAACATTTCTCGTATATGACCTTTATTACTTCTGGATAAATTTGAAACGGTGTCGTAATTTAAAAAAATATTGAACGAAAGTCCACATACCAGTAATCAACGACGTCATTGGGACACGTTTACGTCATAACAGTAAAATGCTTTCTTCTGAGAATTGTGGGTCCCTCCAATTCATTGAATGGGTTTCCTTAATTCCCAGTCTCTATCACGAATTTAGGTAAAGACTGAGGTTTAAGTTATAAGAAAAGAGACATAATATGACGGAGGTACGATCAGTATCTAACATGTAAATTTGAGATTCCTTTATATTTACGTCGTAATATAATTAACCCCCTAACTTAATCTATGTAAACTTTCTTTTATGGTAATTCGCGAATCAGAATAGAGTAAAGTCAACAGTAAAGTTCTTAGTTCTTAGACACTGACTAAACATGTGACATTAATAAGTATTAATAAAAGGTGAACGTACTTTTACCACTACTTAAATCTTGTGTAATATCCTTAATCGTTTTTTCTATTCTTTTATATACTTACCTTAGAGTATACGATTCCTGATAGAATACTACGAAATACGATTAACACGTTAACGTTTAAGTGAACACTTTGTAGAGATTCTAAAGGTATATAGTAGAAACAATGATGTTTCTCTAAAAACAAACAAACAAACATACAACAAAAATTCTTGTCTAGTAAAGATACATGGTTAGACCTTTTAGGTTTATGTCTCTTAAGTTAAAGGTTGAACACAAGTGGTCAGATGTTCGTTAAAAGACTACATTCACCTCACAGGATGTTAAGTCAAGTTAAGACTGTAATAGATGAACCACTATTTTAGTCCAGGAAGTCCAATTCCCGAGTCAAGATGTTTTGAAGGACGAAAGGTGTGGAGTCTTAGATCAATGTTCAAGTTCAACAATGGACCCGAAGACTGACTGGTTGATGCCTATCCTATTAGTCATCAGGGGAGGAATCAAAACTAATCAAACGAGCTCGTCGAGCATCTTGAGTCTCCTGTAAAACGGAATGATCTAAATAGGTAAATAATACTTTCCTATGTTGAATCCTTTTTGATCTACCTTCTCTACGTATCCCGTTCCGTACCGCACAACCCCTCTTTTAGGAAATGGAGATCCAAAAAACCGACTGGATTATTGGTTTAGTTGTATTCTACCTAATTGTTCTCTTTTTGCTTAAATTAATACGTGTGTTCCCTCACGACGCTTTTGTTACTCTAAGTTCCTGTTCAGTTTGTTAACTCGGAATATACGGTAGGACTCGTACTTACTCTATCCCCGGACTCCGAAGTGTCCCCTTCTCCCATTAAGTACCCTATTATTCTTCTGGTCTACCAACCATTAATCTACAGACGAGACTGTATGTTTATTCAGTAAGTATAATTTTTTTTTTTTTTTTTTTTTGGAGACCATTAACGAGAGAAGACCCCGGTTCTGTGGATGGATTTAATAAAATCCGTTAATTCTTTCTCATCGTGTCAACCAGCCTCTTCCGTTACCGTGGGGTGAGATCATGAGAACGGACCTTTTAGGGTACCTGCCTCCTCGGACCATCCGACGTCAGGTACCCCAGTGATCCTCAGCCTGTGCCCTCTCGCTGAAGTGAAAGTGATAAGTGAAAGTACGTAACCTCTTCCTTTACTGTTGGGTGAGGTCACAAGAACGGACCTCTTAGGGTCCCTGCCCCCTCGGACCACCCGACGGCAGATACCCCAGTGTGTCTCAGCCTGTACTGATTTCACTGAATCGTATCGTATCGTATTGTATCGTGTCAACCATTTCTTCAATGAACGGTCACGTCTTCTACGTTCTCTCCGTCCAAGCCAGGCACCCAGCCCTTCTAGGGGATCTCATCCTTTACCGTTGGGTGAGGTTATAAGAACGATCCTTTTAGGACACCTGTCTCCTCGGACCACCCGGAGACCCCAGCTTTTCTCAGTCTGTACTGACTCTTATCGTGTGTACGTTCTTTGTCCATTTTAAAAAGAACTCAAACGTCCCAAAAGAACGGAAATGGAGTTTTATTAAGAGTGCGGTTTCCCTTTATAACCCCTACTGTTTAAACTGAAAGGAAGTGTCCCTTTCCCGAGTCTCGAAGGTGTGGCAGAGGCACGTACAGTGAAAGGGGTTTAGAGGTACACAGGTGGTTCGACCTTCAAAAGGTTTGGGAAGTAAAACCATCAACCAAGAGGACCGTTGGTCGACGGTAGGAACTCACACCAGGTTTTCAGTGGAGGAATTGTGTTGTTTACTGTCACTGTCACTTTCAGCGAGTCAGCACAGGTTGAGTAACACTGGGGTACGCGACACATCGGACGGTCCGAGGAGACGGGTACCCTAAGAGGTCCGGTCTTATGATCTCACCCATCGGCAAGGGAAGAGGTCCCCTAGAAGGGTTGGGTCCCTAACTTGGGTCCGGAGGGAGTAATATCCACCTAAGAAATGACAGACCCGGTGGTCGGTGTTGACACTATGGTGGTATTTTCTACGGAAATTACAAGAGTCATGGATCCTTTATGTACCCAAACTATGGACCCAACCCTTCTACGGGACCTCCTCCCGTACCGTTGGGTGAGATCATAAGAACGGACCTCTGAGGGGTACCTGTCTCCTCGGACCACCCGATGTCAGACACCCCAACGTTTCTCAGTCTGTGTGATTCACTGATTCTTATCGTGGACCCTTTAAGGTTCTCGAAATCCTCGAGACACTTTCTTCGTTTTTACTACTGATATATATATATATATACGTATATATATATATATAGAATATTTAACGTTATAATACACGTCAAAAAAAATTATATTAAGAAAATAGATTCGTCGAGAAATCTGGTTATATTGGTAATCACTGAAATACCTTCTTTCTCGTTAGTTAGTAACAAGTTGGTAACTTGTCAGATGGAAAGACATAAACTTTACGACTTAACCTTATGTTGTAAAGACATAAAGAGGTTTTCTGTCTAAAACACATTACAAACTGAACATTGTTCTCAGACCTCCCAAGTTTAATACGAATTTGATCAACAGAGTTCAAGAGTGTCCTCGCCAATTCTCGAGACAATAAGAATCAGTCACACAGGGTTTGTCTAAAGTTTGACTACTTCAGAAAAGTCATATCTATGTGAAAAAGAAATATCTTATTTCGTCTGAAGGAAGATGGGGTATATACGTGTCTGTTACAAGGGTTATTTTGTGTGTGGGTGTAAGAGAGAGAGAGGGAAAAGTTATCACAAACACCCCACTCATACAGATGGAAGTGAGGTTATGTCCTAGTGAGTCAATTGTTCCTAGGTAAACATCCCAATTAAGAGTCTCTGTGCAGAAACAAAACAGAAGAAACCGAACATGAACCAAGTACCTTGTCAAACTGTAAATAAAGTCGAAACCGTAACTGACACTCTTCTGTAATCGTGAAAAGATCAATTAATATAAAATGGGGAGTCTTCATATTAATTCTATCGTTTGATTTTAACCACGATCACTGATAACCTCTTCACTTTGAGATATGTGAGGTCATAAGAACGGACCTTTTAAGGTACCCGTCTCCTCGGGCCACCCGACGTCTGACACCCCGGTGTTTTTCAGTCTGTACTGACTCACTGACTCGTGTGTGTTGATGAAATAAATTCATTCTTTGGTTTTTTCGTAACTTACTTTTCGTTCTTGTTCGATTGACTTGTGGTGAGATTGGTTTTTGACGGTCACTTACAAAATACATGTCTAATAACAACATAAAGGACAACTCGTCATAACTAATATTACACCAAATCCTGTATGGTGCAATATTATACTGAGAAACCGTATAATTTTGAACTTCGATTTCCCTAAATCCTTTACCATACACTTCCTTCCTGAAAGGTTAAAAGGGTTCTCCGTCCAGTATTTTTGATCCTTCTTGAAAGACTATGAGAGGACTACGTCAGTATTTTCTAAGTACCCTTTCCACTAGAAGAACATGGACTTCCTTTCCTCGTAAGAATAGCGACTTCTACTTCCCTATCTGTTTCCTCAGACTACTGGTTCGGAGTTCTTCCTTCAACCGAGGTCTACTGATACGAATCGTGTATTAGAAACAAGATAGTGTAGAAAGGTCCTACAAGGTAAGGAGTAGTTTTGAGAATGTTTTCGTAAGTCCGGATTGACACAGAAACCTAGAAATAAACGAGTGCTTCCGAAGCCACAATGTATTTTTAATGTAGTTTATCTAAATATACGAAAAGAGAACAATTAACAAGAAAACAAGGTCCCCAGAGTCATAAATTCTCATTTCCCATTTCTATAAAAAAGGAGGGAATGTCGCAGGCCACTGGTACTTTCTTACCGGCTCTGTCGGGTGAACGAGACCTCGGACGTCAACCCTAGGACCCTTTTGATCGTCTGTGACTTACCATTCTAGTTGAGCGAACCCAGAGACGGACAGCTCAGGTCACTTCCAGTTTCCATTGTTAAAATATAACAGTAAAGGAAAGTTTAAATCTGATCCTCCTTCTATTAATATTTTTTTATCAAGAAACCTAACACCGAAACCCTATGGGTGACCAACAAAAGGGAAGGTCCCTGTCGATGACGAAAGAACTGACACACGTGGGTACGTATCGACACACACACACACACACACACACACACACATACACACATACACACATACGCGTACGGACTTTCAAACCGTACAAAAAGACGGAGAGTCCCGTCCGTCAAACAGTCAAGAATACAAATACTCCAGTTGGTAGTCCAACCCTTGGGGTTCTTATACCAGTTTGTCTCTAAACCCCACGTAGGGTTATTGTCAGATTACATGATGTGTAGTAACGGTCGAGAGTTCCCCCTAAAAGAAAAAATAAATAAATAAATAAATAAAAATTTAAGATAAAATAAAAATTTGAAATGTTATAATATAATCAAAACGGTTTATAGTTTTACTTAGGCGGTGTCCATATGTACACAAGGGGTAGGACTTGGGAGGAGGGAGGACGGAGGGGTATGGGAGGGAGACCCAGCAGGGTCACGTGGTCGGGGTTCGTAGGTCGTAGCACGTAGCTTGGACCTGACCACTGAGCAAAGTATGTACTATAATATGCACAAAGTTACGGTAAGAGGGTTTAGAGGGGTGGGACAGGAAGAGGGTGTCTCAGGTATTCTGACTAGATATGTAGTCACAGAGAAAACGACAGAGCATGTGTCCCAATAACAATGGTAGAAAGATTTAAGGTATACATACGCAATCATATGACATAACCACAAAATGAAAGACCGAATGAAGTGAGACATATTATCCAAGGTCAAAGTAGGTAGAGTAATCTTGACTAAGTTTACATAAGAAAAAGTACCGACCCATTATGAGGTAACACATATACATGGTGACGAAAGAATAGGTAAGTAGACGACTACCTGTAGATCCAACGAAGGTACAGGACCGATAATATTTGTCACGACACTACTTGTAACCCCATGTGTACAGAGAAAGGGAAGACCAAAGGAGTCACACATACGGGTCGTCACCCTAACGACCTAGTATTCCGTCAAGATAAAGGTCAAAAAATTCCTTAGAGGTGTGACAAGAGGTATCACCGACATGATCAAACGTAAGGGTGGTTGTCACATTCTCTCAAGGGAAAAGAAGTGTGGGAGAGGTCGTAAATAACGAACATCTGAAAACCTAGCGTCGGTAAGACTGACCTCACTTTATCATGGAGTATCACCAAAACTAAACGTAAAGAGACTCTTACTCACTACAACTCGTAGAAAAGTACACAAACAATCGGTAGACATACAGAAGAAACCTCTTTACAGATAAATCAAGAAACCGGGTAAAAAACTAACCCAGTAAACAAAAAGACCTCAACTCGACATCCTCAACGAACATATAAAAACTCTAATCAACAAACAGTCAACGAAGTAAACGATAATAAAAGAGGGTAAGACTTCCGACGGAAAAGTGGAACGATTATCAAAGGAAACAACACGTCTTCGAAAATTCCAATTAATCCAGGGTAAACAAATAAAAACGAAAATAAAGGTTATAAGACCCTCCACCCAGTATCTCCTAGGACGACACTACATACAGTCTCTCACAAAACGGATACAAGAGGAGATCCTCAAAATATCAAAGACCAGAATACAACTCTAGAAATTAGGTAAAACTCAAATAAAAACACATACCACAATCTTTCATAAGATCAAAGTAAGAAAATGTTCACCAACTGGTCTAAAGGGTCGTGGTGAACAATTTCTCTAACAGAAATTAGGTAACATATAAGAACGGAGGAAACAGTTTCTATTCCACAGGTATACACGCACCTAAATAGAGACCCGAAAGACAAAACAAGGTAACTAGATATAAAGACAGACACACGGTTATGGTATGACAGAACTATTGACACCGAAACATTATCTCGGACTTCAGTCCATCCAACTAAGGAGGTCAAGGTAAGAAGAAAGAGTTCTATCGAAACCGATAAGCTCCAAAAAACATAAAGGTATGTTTAACACTTTAATAAACAAGATCGAGACACTTCTTATGGCAACCATCGAACTATCCCTAACGTAACTTAGATATTTAACGAAACCCATCATATGAGTAAAAGTGATATAACTAAGAAGGTTAGGTACTTGTACCATATAAAGAGGTAGATAATCACAGGAGAAACCAAAGAAAGTGGTCACAAAATATCAAAAGGTATATATACAGAAATCAAAGAAATCCATCTATATAAGGATTCATAAAATAAGAAAGGCAACGTTACCACTTACCTTAACAAAGGAATTAAAGAGAAAGACAAAAGAGTAATAACCACATATCCTTAAGTTCCCTAAAGACCCACAACTAAAATATAGGATGTTGAAATGATTTTAGTGACTAATCAAGATCATTAAAAGGCCACCTCAGAAATCCCAAAAGATACATCTCCTAGTACAGTAGACGGTTATCACTCTCAAAATGAAGAAGAAAAGGTTAAACCTAAGGAAAATAAAGAAAAAGACGAGACTAACGACACCGGTTTTGAAGGTTTTGATACAACTTATCATCACCACTTTCACTCGTGGGAACAGAACAAGGACTGAAATCTCCTTTACGAAAGTTAAAAAGTGGTAACTCCTATTACAAACGACACCCAAACAGTATATATCGAAAATAATACAACTCCATACAAGGAAGATAAGGACGAAAGACCTCTCAAGAATAGTATTTACCAACAACTTAAAACAGTTTCCGAAAGAGACGTAGATAACTCTATTAGTATACCAAAAATAAAAAGTTAAACAATTACACCACATAATGTAACTAACTAAACGCCTATAACTTCTTAGGAACGTAGGGACCCTATTTCGGGTGAACCAGTAGCACATACTAGAAAAATTACACAACAACCTAAGACTAACGATCTTAAAACAATTCCTAAAAACGTAGATACAAGTAGTCCCTATAACCGGACATCAAAAGAAAAAAACACCCTAGAAACAGTCCAAAACCATAATCCCATTACCACCGGAGTATCTTACTCAATCCTTCAAATGGAAGGAGACGTTAAAAGACCTTCTCAAACTCATCCTATCCACAATCGAGAAGAGATTTAAAAACCATCTTAAGTCGACACTTCGGCAGACGTGGACCCGAAAACAAACGACCTTCTAAAAACTAATGTCAAAGTTAAAGACACGAACACTACCCAGACAATTCTAAAAGATAAAGAAGGACCAGGTCAAAACCTTTGAACATGAAAAGATTCTTAAACAGGTAAAGAAGGTGCAACAGGTAAAATAACCGTATATTAACAACTATCATCAGAGAATACTAGGAAACATAAAGACACAACAGACAACACTAGAGAGGTAAAAGTAAAGATTAAAATAACTAAACTAAAAAGAGGGAAACAAAGAACTACTCAGACCGATTACCAAACAGTTAAAATAAATAGGAAAGTTTCTTGGTCGAAAACCGAAACAACTAAAAACGATACCAGAGAAAACAAAGAAAACGTAAATAAAGACGGGATTAAAAATTCTAAAGAAAGGAAGATGATTGAGACCCCAAGAAGTAAAGAAGGAAAAGATCAACGAAATCCACATCCCAATTCAATAAATAAACTGAAAAAAGAACAAAGAACTCCATACGGACATAACGATACTTGAAAGGGGAATCCTGACGAAAATTTCACAGGGTGTCCAAAACCCAACAACACAAAAGTAAAAGTAATCAAAGATACGTTTAAAACTAAAGAAAAAACTAAAGAAGACACTAAACAACCAATAAGTCGTCCCACAACAAGTAGGAGGTATACAACCTTAAAAATTATCAAAAAGAGAACATTAACTCTAGATTAGAATGACGTAACACCAGTCTTTTCTACGAACCTTACTAAAGATAAAAAAACTTAAATGGTTGCGATCTAAATACCGGGTCCTACACTAGATAGGACCTCTTCCAAGGTACACGCGAACTCTTTTTCCGCTTTAAGTAACAAAACCCTACTTTACAGGATATCTATAGTTAATCCAGATTGACCAGATAACATAACAAATTGCAAACACAAAGGAACAATTAAAAGACAAATCAACTAGATAGGTATCCACACTCACCCCATAATTTCAGAGGGTGATAATAACACAATAACAATTAAAGGGGAAAGTATGAACAATCGTAAACAGAATGTATAACGCCGCGAGGGCACAACCCACGTATATATAAATATTAACAATATAGAAGAAGAACCTAACTAGGAAACTAGTAATCCATCACTGGTAGAAACAGAGAAAAGTGTCGGAAACAAAATTTCAGATAAATTAGACTATATTCATAACGATGAGGACGAAAGAAAACCAGGGATAAACGTACCTTTTAGAAAAAGGTCGGGAAGTGAAAGTCAGACATACACAGGGGACAAAACTCCACCCAGAGAACATCCGTTGTATACATCCCCAGAATAAAAACATAGGTAAGTCGGTCAGAAACAGAAAACCAACCCCGTAAGTTGGGTAAATGCAAATTCCATTAATGACTATTCTTACTAGGGCAACGGTAAATGAAATAACAAAACCCAAGCTCAAATATGTGACAAAAACACAAAGGACAGATCTCTTATAGGAAATCATAAACAACCTCTCGACCAAACCACCACGACTTAAGAGAGTCGAAAACGAACAGACTCTTCGAAAACTAAAGAGGAAGTATAAACTTACTCTAGGAACGACCCATGTTATTAGACCCGACATCCAATAAAAGAAAGTAGTGAAATTCATACAGAACGGTAAGGGAGGACCGAACTTCTCAAAGATAACTTTCTAGTCGACAATAGGAATACCCTTAAGGGAACACACAATAAACAACAAAAAGGGAACGACGAAAATTATAAACAAGAAACACAAACTAGAAACAATTAAACTAATTATACACAGAACCCCACAAAGAGGAACCCAAATAGGACAAACCCTGAGAGACCCAAAGAACCTGAACCCACTAATAAAGGAAGGGATAAAATCCGTTCAAAAGTTGATAATAGAGAAGTTCATAAAAGAGTACCAGAAAGAAAAACAGAAGAAGAAGACCCTGGGGATACTAAACTTACAACATCGTAAATTATAACAGGACCTCCAGAGACTCTAACAGGAGTAAAGAAAATTAAGCAAAAAGAAAATAGGAGAGACTAAGTAAATAAAGATGGTAAGATAGAAGATTAAGTGATTAGGATAGAAGACGGAGACAATAAGATGATAAACAACGGAGGTCTCACAAAAATTAAAGTAAATAACGTAATAAGTAATATATAACTGAGAGAAAATAAAGAAGATCCAGGAACAATTTGGAAAGAACGTAGAAGAGTTAGAAACAGAGGTTCGATAAATAGACACTAAGGTAAAACTAAAGTTCTAAAACCTAGTTAAAGTGATAGTAATAAGTCTTAAGAAATAGTCCATCTAAGGGATAGAGAAAGAGAAAACAAACCAAACCACCCGTAAATAGGACAAGGAAATAGACGACCCATAAGGAGACAGAGAAGCAGAACAAATTTAGTGACTCAAACCCCACAGGAAAGACATAAGACCGTCAAACACCTCAAGAGAAATAACACCGTAAAGGAGCGAGACACACCCAAACATGTCCACCGAACAGTTCCAAAGAACCAATCCCTTCGAACACAGCCACAAGACCACCCACCTCGACATAAAGAAGAGAAAGGAAAACTTCTGAACACAACGAAAAGACCCACGGACTACAGGAGACGGCCGTAAGTCTTCAACAAAACACCTTAAATGAGTCGTAAATTTACAAGAAAACTACTTAAACATCCCCTCTTTCACAAGAGGGGCAGGATGAGGAGGTGGTAGAAACTACATCAGTGTTCCCCGTAAAAGATCCAGAAAGAAATACGATGGAAACCTACACTAATACTTAGAATCCTCCTAACGAAGAAAACATGGGAGAAACCTCTTTAGAGAACGTAGCTAACAGTTTATTTATTTATTTTAACAATAATCGAAACCAAAACTCACTGAGTTATTTATATGGAATCTTTTTCTTAAGTCATCACGGTCCTTACAAATGACGAACAGGATTTATGACTAATGTTCTAAAAACTTTCCTACATACACACACATACCCACATACATACATACACATATTTACACACACACACACACACACACACACATATATATATATTCAGGACACCAGTCTTTACCTGATTAACGTTCGACTATAGGTCTTTGATTATCCTCGATAAAAAATTTTCTTAGAGACAAGAGAAATAAACTAAGACAAGAAGGGCACCCTTTAAGACTCAACTGAATTTGGGGGAAGAGTTTGGGAACGAGTGATATACAAGACCGTTAAGATAGGTGGAGAAAAAACAACCGTACTAAAGTGAGTCCTATTCAAACTGAAAGTAGTGGAAGAAACCCTTTGACTTCTAGAGAGGTTTGACTTATGGGACTCTAGAGAAGGAAGAATGACGACGAAGAGGAGAAAGAGAGGTAACGGTGGAATCTAGAAGGTAAGTCAAGGAAACTTGGGGAACTATACAGGGGGAAGTATAAGGATGGAGGAAGGAGTGACCCAGATAGGGACGGTGTAGTAGAGAAAAGACGAAGTCAGGGAATCGAAGGTTGTCAGGAAAATTGACATCCAGGGTATGGGAAGTGACCCCTGAAAATTCTTTGGAGACTTGTGTTGATGGACTTCTACTTTTTCTTTTTCCGATCAACCTTTATCTAACCCATAAAATAGAAGAATCTATCGAAACCTCTGTAAGTCTGTTGACGAACCACAGTGGAGCCAGTGAACGGACCTTCCAACGGGTGTCGGAGATATCTAAGGTAGAGTACAACACGAGGTCAGTACAGACTGAGAAACGTTGGGGTACTGGACATCACACGGTCCTAGGAGACAGGTATCCTAAGAGGTCCGTTCTTAAGACCTTACTCATCAGTAAAGGAGGAGGTCCCTTAGAAGGACTAGACTCCTAACTTTGACGTAGAGAACGTTCAGAGTACGTAATGTCCGACTAAGAAATGGTGACTCGGTGCTCCGTTTCTCAGAATTTTTCGGAAGAGTTGTTTACAGTTATTTTTTCGTAATCGGGACTATAATTCGTCAATTAAAATTGAACAGGGTAATTGGTCCTTTTCTTAAGTCCATTGTCACATTTCACAAAAATTTAGTCACTCAAACATAATGATACAACAATTTTTATTTACTAGAATAAATAAATAATAAACCGAGACGACCCACAAGTGACGAGACGTCCGAAAAGAGATCAAGGCCGCTCGTCCACGATGAGAGATCAATACCACATGTCCGAAGAATCTCCTCGGAAGAGAACAACACCTCGTGTCCGAGAACTCGAAAGTCCGAAGTCTCCGTGTACCCGAGTCATCAGTGCCGAGGGTCCGAGGACTCGTGTCCGAATCGTTAACACCGTGTACCCGAAACCAAGTCTGTACACTCTAGAAGGACCTGTTCACTAACTTGGTCACAGAGACCACGACCGTCCGTCTGAAAAATAGTGCCTCAGGATAAAATAACTGAGTATCAACGTAAAATTTTTACTTTTGGAATCCTACGGACATAGACATACAAAGACATACAGAGAAATACACATACAACATCTACACATCACAATAGGATAGACGTCCACCATAGTGGTTTAATTAGTATTTTGGGTAATCCCCTCAAAGTAAATTAACCGATTTTCTATTTACTCGTTAATATATTTAATTTATGAAGATCCTGTCAACCTTTATATCTTTGTTGGAGGTAAAAAAATTCAAGTGTACCAGACTCTATTAGACACTATTTATTTCGATCAAAATTTTAGCAGTCCTTTTATTCTTTTGTCCATACAGAGGTTTGAACAATCGTAATTCACATTACTTCTGTATATATAAAAAAGATGGGTCCATTCGATTCGAATACTACGGAGACACTCTACACCTTTTAACATTTCGATATTTAGGTTGGATTTTCGTTTCACGTGTCATTTTTATTTAACGAGTTACGTACGGTTTTCGTCGTCAATTTTTTTATTTTTTTTTTCCTTCTTGATATACAAATTGAAAATCCAAGGACCGAAGATACTATAAAAACTATTGAACGGAATAAACAATTGTCCTTTTCATTGACTCCTACTATTGAACGAAACAAATTACAGAGTACTTTAAAAGTACCCAAAAAGTTCGTATTAACAATTCTTGTTCAATTAATTTATCTATATTCACCCTATTGTCAAATATTTACTCGAAAAGTTGGTATTAATACAAAATGTAGATAACTTTCAGTAGACTTTTTAGAAAACTACTGAACTTTGGAATTTCGAGATGGTTTAATTCAATTTATTACTTATAAGTAACCTATAGATCTAGTAAAGATTTATTCTACTTTATGACGTTGTAATTAAAGACTTATATTTACATTCAAATAGATGAAAAGTGTAAAATCATGTCTCCTTGACTTCTATAAAACCAGATAATTTTTATGGAAGATATCAAGTGTTAACGTACGAAGGATCAAAAGTGACTTTAAATTCTGATGATTCTTAATTTTTACAATTAACTGTCTACATTTACTTTGGTCATCTTTGGTGTCCTACTTCCTTTTCTTTGATGGAAAAACAATTTCGATTACTTTCATTAAAACAGGAGCAAATTACCAATGAATGTCCAACAAAGTCTTTTTTTTCCCTCTTCATTTTTCGTTTTACATTTACCTATATTTTTCAACTTTTCTCTCTTAGAATAAAATGTACTAGTTCGACGATTCTAACCTACCCAAATAAATATTTCTAAACTAAAAATTTTTAATCGAAATGACAATTAGTATGACTACGTTCTAATGTTAAAGGAAAATAAAGAGACAATTTTAACGTCCCTAAATAACTGAATAACCATATAAGATTTATTCTCTATCATTTTATAAAAAGAAATAGAAAACTCAAATAAACTGATCTTTTGTTTATGAGACGTAATATAGTTTTATTAGACAAAGACTCATTAGACTAATGAATCCTGTTCACCCGTAAGAGTTGTAATTCTCTGGACTGAAAACAAGTGTTGACAAATTGGAAGTCATAAACGGAATTTTTAAAAAATAATAGTGAAACCAATTGATTTATAACAAAATATCACTAGTCACTAGGATAAATTAGTTTACAAATTTGAAGAAACTGTAAAAACTACTGAAAGGGTTTAATTTTAGATTTACCTTGGAAAAACAAGAACTTGTTTGACTTTAAAGGGTCTCACGGAGTCCCTACAGAGTTTCCTAAACAGAGAATAGAACATTTCCTCTCTAGAATCTGACTAACCTAAATAAACCATATCATTTAATACACCTTTCGTAATAGTTTATTTGTTCTACTGTCAGGAAGAAACTCATACACACACATATTTACAATGATTATATCCATAGGGTCTTGGAGACGTTTCAAATATTTTTAAACGACTATAGGAGTAACAGGGTAATAATACAGTTTCACGATATACATTGTCTTTATTGATTTTTTTATTCGGTCTTGAAATTTTTTTACAGTATCAGTACTATCTGTCACTTCTACCTTTTTGAGGAACTATTCTTCTCTGATTTATCTGTCTTTTGACATGAGTTGCACACCCTGGGTCCTAACCTGGGACCTGGTCTTTTTTTTACCGTCCTCAGGTTTTTACCCAATTTAAACTAACATCTACTTAATCGTTAGATAATTACAGTTAAAAGACCAAAACGATGAAAAAGTCACCAATGTATTCTACGTTGTAAACCCTTCAATTCACTTACCGTCTGTTCACGAAACATAACAAAAAACGTTGAACCATACAAACTTAATGAAAATTTTATTTTCGGTAAACGGTAAACTCTTAGAAAGATCAAAAATCTCTACTCTACTTATTATATGCTCGTCTAAATCATGTATGATAATTAAATTAGATACTTAAGTTTGTAATTCTTTGTACGTGTATACGTATATAGACATCTTTCTATCTATTTTGGTTCTATGGTGTTACAGATTAAAAATTGGTTTAAAATTTTTAATCGTTTAAATATAAACGATTATATTTAAATCTTAAATCACAATCTTAAACAGTATATTACGTCATAAAACTATAATTCAATAAGAGGACACACAAAGATTTTCTTAGTAATCGTGTGTAAAACGATCTCACCTTAGCAGATAAAACAGAAGAGGTAAAGAAAGACCGGTTTCATTAGAGTTTTTAGAATAGAGTTCATTCAGTCGATTGGATGTGACTTATGAAGAAAGACTAAAGTTCTCTCAAAAGTCCAAATTACAATAAATAAGAGTCCTTTCTTAATCTTCTTTAGATGGCTTGTAGTTCTTCCTGATTATTTGGTAGTTTTATGACGAATAATGTTACACAACAACAATAAGTCAGGGAGTCGGTACAGGTTGAGAAACGTTGGGGTCACTTGACGTCGTGTCAAGTGACGAAGGGACAGGAATTGATAGAGGACCTCAAACGAGTTTGAGTACAGGTAACTCAGTAATAACGTTACTGGGGTGGTGATTATACAAGTAGTCTATACGTATTCAATAGAGTCTCCTCAGTAAAGATATTTATAAACTATCCCTTTTATAAGATAAAAGAATCGTTATGAACAATTCACAATTTAAACGATTTACGTTTATAAAACAACTACTATACATTAATAATTACCAGACCCTACATCTACTGTCTCAGTGACCTGTTTCTCAAAAAAAATGTTCTAGAAGTATAGGAAAGTCTTTTTAACTCTGTCACTTTAAAAATAAATTCTACTTAATCAAACAAAGGATTCCTCATTATGTTGATTATATTTTTATGATCATTTTTGTAACTTCATCTTTTACGAAACACGAGATTTCCCTCCGATTCGTAATATTCCTTTTTCACAATCCCGGTTTACGTTCTTCATCTCAGAATTTTAGAAACGATTATTCGTTCTTCCTAAAAACGGTCTCCCGTTTGATGAAGAGAGGTCATTATTTAATCCAACAGAATTGACACTGTCGTAATGTCTTGACTTTCGTTCGTTCGTTTACACATTCAGTTGAATAGATTAACGAACCAAAATATCTATTCTATATCGGTATCTCTCCAATTGATGAAACGAGTCAATCCGTAGTCTTTGAAACCTGACGGTATAGTGTGTTTTATTATTATGAAGATCAATATTACTACCAAATATTAGTAGGAAAAGTTTGTAAAAGTCGTACGGGAGTAGGTGTGAAGGAGTCACCCATAAATCAGACATACCGAAGCCAGTCTAGAGTAAAATATATAAAATTTATTGACCGTATCTTCACTTCAAATTTCGATCTCCATCGTTTACAATTCATACGATGAAAACTAAATACTTTTACTCTTTTCGGGATTCCGACTCTCTTCATTTCAGAAAAATAAATATTTCTTGTCACTCCACTTGAGAGTCGAAACTGGAAAAATTATGAGAACATAACTTTCGTAACACACGACAATCTCCTCTACGTAAACACTTTAAGGTTCACAACCACAGACGGATTTGACGAACTTTGGAAGATAAGACAGTTACCCATAGTTTTGTATGAAACGTCGTAGATAACACGGGTCTTAACACGATTAACGGGTTCAATATTTTCCTTCTTTTAATGTGTCATAGAGACGAGAGGAATTCACATGTTACATTATCCCCTACCATTCTATTGTTTTTCAGTAACGGTGTTTCGAAATAAACACTAGACGATACATTTCATGTAACATAGTAACACATATCCTTCCCACGACCTAAATCAACTGAGAACGATTTTATTACTACGTATTGTTCGATGACACTTTAAGATACGGAAGATAAATACTACCTTGTTAACTAAAACCTCATCAGGAGAGTAGTATCCATGGGTGTTTAGACATGCATTTTCTATTTCGTTACATAAAAATTCCTTAACCTGTTATTTTATTTTGGGACCATTCTAGGTTCCCCTTAGTATTAAACTTTTAATTTAGGAAATTTGTATCTCCCTGAATACATTGTAAGATCCGAAAGTCTTTACAAAGGATTGTACTATTTTGGTTCTTATGTATCAATCTTCACTAGTGGGTCATTTCTTTGACATGTAATACTGTTTTAGTTGGGAAAAGACTCCTTTCTGTATCTAAAGTTTCAGAAATGTTATATTTACTTATTACGGGTTACATGTTGTGAATTTTTTGGTTAATATTTTTGATTGTTTATGTCCCGTAACTGAGGGTGGTATTCGTCAATTTTATTAATCTGTTTTATGTACTTTACAGGTAAAAATATAGCCGGTTGTCCGTCAACTACTTTAGAGACTTGACTCGTTTATAATGGAGACACAATCGAGAAAGACATACCTCCGTGAAATACGAAGTTCCCCTCCAACAACTTTTGATTCAACTTGTACCGTTAGAATTACTTTATTCCTTTCATATATAGTCTCAAGTTCCCTTGGTCCTTAATAAGTCCTTTTTATGGACACTCCTCTTTCGATGTCCCTCTTTGTCAAGGTCTTAAGAACCTACAGAGGGATTCAAATCCGACATTGTTCACTACCACCGAGTCTTCTGTCTCACTGATTATGAAAGGGAAACCCGAGCCCCTAACAAAAAAGACTTCCAGAAACTTTTGTTCGTCTATATTCTTAAAGAAGAAGGGGAGATGATAAATATATTTTCGTCTTATCTTTAAGTGCTTTCCTTTCAAAGGGACGAGATAAAAGATGGTTCTTACTATTTCCGATTAGGTACCTCTGTTCACGGAATAGTCACCTCTTCCATGTCTGAATGTCAGATGCTTTGAAACGAGAAAAAATGGTACGAAAAAGACTGATGGAAAGAAGGATATTGACTGGACGGGGTTTAGAAAGAAAAAAGACAGAAATAGACTCCCTATCATACATGCAGACTCCAGGTTCGGTGGAGACTCTCAGTGAGTAACAAAAGGGGTTCCTTAGAGAGTACGTATGTACTCCATATGACAATTGTTTGAAAGCAATCAAAAAGAAAACGATTAGGTAGGTAACAATTTTCCCGAGGTCAGTTCTTAAGTATTCCCATGATTTCAGTCCTTGTTCTGTTCCCACGGGTGAAAGTGGTAATGATAAGTTGTATCAAAACCTTCAAAACCGGTGTCGTTAGTCTCGTCTTTTTCTTTACTTTCCTTAGGTTTAACCTTTTCTTCTTCATTTTGAGAGTGACAAACGTCTACTGTACTAGGAGATGTATCTTTTGGGATTTCTGAGGTGGCCTTTTAATGATCTTGATTAGTTACTAACATCATTTCAACGTCCTATATTTTAGTTGTGTGTCTTTAGGGAACGTAAGGATATGTGGTTATTACTCTTTTGTCTTTCTCTTTAATTCCTTTGTTAAGGTAAGTGGTAACGTTGCCTTTCTTATTTTATGAATCCTTATATAGATGGATTTCTTTGATTTCTGGATATATATCTTTTGATATTTTGTGACCACTTTCTTTGGTTTCTCCTGTGATTATCTACCTCTTTATATGGTACAAGTACCTAACCTTCTTAGTTATATCACTTTTACTCATATGATGGGTTTCGTTAAATATCTAAGTTACGTTAGGGATAGTTCGATGGTTACCATAAGAAGTGTCTCGATCTTGTTTATTAAAGTGTTAAACATACCTTTATGTTTTTTGGAGCTTATCGGTTTCGTTAGAACTCTTTCTTCTTACCTTGACCTCCTTAGTTGGATGGGCTGAAGTCCGAGATGATGTTTCGGTGTCAATAGTTCTGTCATACCATGACCGTGTTTCTGTCTTTATATCTAGTTACCTTGTTTTATCTTTCGGGTCTCTATTTAGGTGCGTGTATACCTATGGAATAGAAACTGTTTCCTTCGTTCTTATATGTTACCTAATTTCTGTTAGAGAAATTGTTCACCACGACCCTTTTGACCAGTTGGTGAACATTTTCTTACTTTGATCTCGTGAAAGATTGTGGTATGTGTTTTTATTTGAGTTTTACCTAATTTCTAGATTTACATCCTGGTCTTTGATATTTTGAGGATCTCTTCTTGTATCCGTTTTGTGAGAGACTGTATGTAGTGTCGTCCTAGGAGATACTGGGTGGAGGGTCTTATAACCTTTATTTTCGTTTTTATTTGTTTACCCTGGATTAATTTGAATTTTCGAAGACGTGTTGTTTCCTTTGATATTCGTTTTACTTTTCTGTCGGAAGTCTTACCCTCTTTTATTATCGTTTACTTCGTTGACTGTTTGTTGATTAGAGTTTTTATATGTTCGTTGAGGATGTCGAGTTGAGGTCTTTTTATTTACTGAGTTAGTTTTTTTACCCGGTTTCTTGATTTATCTGTAAAGAGGTTTCTTCTGTATGTCTACCGATTGTTTGTGTACTTTTCTACGAGTTGTAGTGAGCAATAGTCTCTTTACGTTTAGTTTTGGTGATACTCCATGGTAAAGTACGGTCAGTCTTACCGACGCTAGGTTTTCAGATGTTCGTTATTTACGACCTCTCCCACACCTCTTTTCCCTTGGGAGAATGTGACAACCACCCTTACGTTTGATCACGTCGGTGATACCTCTTGTCACACCTCTAAGGAATTTTTTGACCTTTATCTTGACGGAATACTAGGTCGTTGGGGTGACGACCCGTATGTATGACTCCTTTGGTCTTAACTTTCTCTTTGCACATGGGGTTACAAGTAGCGTCGTGACAAATATTATCGGTCCTGTACCTTCTTTGGATCTACAGGTAGTTGTCTACTTACCTATTCTTTCGCTACCATGTATATGTGTTACCTCATAATGAGTCGGTAATTTTTCTTATGTAAACTTAGTCAAGATTACTCCACCTACTTTGACGTCGGGTAATATGTCTCACTTCATTCGGTCTTTCTTTTTGTGGTTATATCATATGATTGCGTATATATACCTTAAACTTTCTACCATTGTTATTGGGACATATGCTCTATCGTTTTCTCTGTGACTACATATCTTGTCAGAAAACCTGAGACACCCTCTCCCTCTCCCACCCTACTAAACCCTCTTACCGTAACTTTATACATATTATAGCATATACCTTGCTCAGTGGTCAGGTCCAAGTTACGTACTATGACCTACGAACCCCGACCACGTGACCCTGCTGGGTCTCCCTACCATACCCCTCCCTCCTCCCTCCTCCCAAGTCCTACTCCTTGTGTACATATGGACACCACCTAAGTAAAGCTATAAACCGTTTTGGTTATGTTATAACATTTCAAATTTTTATTTTAATTTAAATTTTTTTTTTTCTTAAGTAATCCCATCTCCCTTTCATAAAAAGGAGGGAACGTTGATTTATTACAATATATAAACATCTGTTTCTGTTCCGGCCATTTTATTGTTGACAACCCTACTAGCCAAGAAACTTAAGTATGTTTTGGCCCTCTACAATTTGAGAGTGGCCAACTTCACCACTAAGTTTGAGGTCTTATCAGTACAGAATTAATATCACAAGTTGATAAGACAGATGAAATTGGGTGCATCATATTTCTACGAGTTCTTATATTTAATTCCTTGTATGTTTCTCCTCTTTATTTTCCATATTTTTTAATTTATCTTCACAACCTTTTTTTTGTTTTTTGAAAAAATAGTATCCTACCCTGGTTATCTATCCTGCGACGTCTGGTTTTTTATTAAAACTTCAAACTCTCAACTTTTTTTTTTTGGTTTTGTGTTTTTTGGACACTCCATTATGTCGATTATCTACACATGTCTCAGTGTCATCTTTTACTCCCTTCTACGTCGTTTATATGAACTTATTTATTACAATAATGTCAAAAAAATTGAAAGTACCTTTGACATTTAGGTGTTTAGGTTTTGACAAATTATTTTCACTTGGTCCCATTCGCGTTTCTTTTTTAATAGTCCCGTCAAGTTCAAGTTTTACTCTTTTAGGTCAGTATTTTCCTTTTAGTATTTTAGTTGGTCTCTTCTCTGTTTAGTAAACGTCTCCTTTTTTTACATTCTTAATAATGAATTAAAAGTCTTTATTATGTTTCCGTTTCTTTTACTTTACGGATATTGAACAATTTTCCTTTTGTTTTATACAGTTACAACTTAAAAAACAGGTACTTTTGTCGTAAATCTTTACTTCGACTTTCTTTCTAGAGAACGTCTCGTTTTTGATGGACCTTTTACACAAAGGTCTTCTGAACGTGAAACTCTGTATAATTTCTTTCATGGAATCTGACTTCTTTTACTCTGTCAACATTTGAAACAATATACCTTTCTTTACTTCTCATGATCCCTACCATTTTATGTAATTTTTATATGTTAAAGAAGTAGAAAAATTTTTATGGAACTTTATGTCAAGTCGATTTCTGTCATATTTACATAAAACACCCAAATATAGTACGTCTTAAGTTTACAGATTATTTATGTCGAGTTTCCCACCCTCCTTGTTTACCTTAATTAAAGTATCGTACGTGTTTCACCATACTATAATAAACTTTCATTTGACACTATAACATTTTTTACATGTTGAGGATTTTTATGTCGTATTATTTGCTCGATTCTCACCTTTGTTTTACCTTCGATTTGTAGAAATATGTTAATTAAGTTTTATTCCGTTTTGAGTCTTTTTATCTACACAAGTGAAGACCTCCTTTGTATTTTACTACGTCGTTGAAACCTCTTGTCAGACCGTCAAGAAGTTTATTTGTGACAGGATTCTGTGTTGTTAAGACCATCCATTTGTAGACAGGAGAAGACAGACTGAAAATTGTGAATTGTATCATAAACGTTTCAAGTAGGTACAACCTTGTGTAGTCTTAAAGAAGGGAAAACTCTAACTTATAAAGTGAGGTACATATATGGTGACAGTGACCTTTTCAGGGACTACGACCGTTTCTGACTCCCGTCTTCCTCTTCTCCTACAGTCTCCTACTCTACCGACCTACCGTAGTGTGTACTAACTACACGGGGTATAGGTTACGTCACCTGTACTTGAACCCGTTTGAAACCCTCTAACACTCCCTGTCCCTCCGGACCTCACGACGTCAGGTACCGAAGCGTCTCATCCTGTGCTAAGTTGTTGATTTGTTGTTGTTATATAGTGGTACGAATAGGGACACCGATTTGTGAACCCAACGAAGGTGAAATAATTGATAACACTTATAACAGAGACGTATATATCCATATGTTTATAAGGAAACTCTAGGATGAAAATATAGAGTACTGTATCGGTTTTCATTTTGACGACTTAGTATAATTGAGATAAAAATTGAAACACTCCTCGGTAGTTTGACAGAGGTTATCGTCGAAATGGTAAAATGTGAAGATGGTTGTAACTTTTTCTAAGTTTATAAAGGGAGGAACAGTTTTGAATAATCAGGGTCAAAAAAAATCGATAGTAAAAAAAAAAAGTCGAATACAAGGTACATAAAAAAGGGTACATCAAGACTACAATCCACCCACATACAAATATTAATAACATAAAAAGGATTTACTGACTAGGAAGATAGGGTAAGATTTTATAGGATGAAATATACATCAATGAAAATTTAAAACGAACATTCGACTAAAACAGACTATAATCATATCATTAAGGTCTAGAGAGTACAGACGGAAGACGTAAAATATTGAATTTTTTTATAAGTAAACGAAAGTTGGTTAAAATTTCACGTAGACATTATGTTTGTCGTCTCACAACCTAGTAACAAATAAAATAAGTCAGAAGATTAGAGACGGAAACTTGACAAATTAGGTATATACAAATCCCATTAATCAATGTTTCATCCTAAATAAACATTTAAACGATCAACAAAAGGTGTACGGAAAAAAAAAAAAAAAAAACCAAAGAGATGGGAGGTAACCTGAAACGACCATCGAGTCTACCATTTCTTAGGTGGACGTTACGTCCTCTAGGTCCAAACTACGGAACCGGACCTTCTAGGGGACTCCTTCCCTTACCGTTGGGTGAGTTCATACGAACGGACCTATCTCCTCGGACCACACGATATTAGGTCGTTTCTCAGTATGTATTTTGACTCGATGATTGTGTGTATTCGTATGTAGGGAGGTAATCATGGAAGAAAATACAATTTATAAAAGATCACGTGGTAAAAATTAGGTCAAAAGTAAGGAAAATGATAAAAAAAGTCAATGAAAAGAATCACCTCATGGACCCCTAAACGTCAACTGATAATATTAGATCTAATCTAGCTATGGTAAAATTAAAGTTAACCATATGTTTTTTGACGAAGACATTATAAAGGTAACGGAGGATGAAGGAAACACGATATGAGAGTATTTTTAACGTAGAAGTAAGTAATGAAAACGTAGTTGTGTCTAAAGATTAAGAGACACGTGGACAGAAAATTTATTCCATCCTATTTTATCTCATTATTTGTTTTTTATATAAATATGATACACTAAAGACAATGACTACTAAAAATAAAGAAGTACATCAAAACTAAATAACGGATGATGGGAAAGTCAAGACAGATTTCTAAAGGACACCATAAAGAACATCCCGTCAAGACGATCGTTGTTTAGAGAGTTAAAATGAATATACAATTACAAAACTAAAAAGGTAATGATATGGGTGAAATAACGTATATTTTAAGAACCAATTGTCCGAAAAAGAAAGTCACGTAACTTATAAAGTAGGTACCGGAAGGCTGAAGGTATCAAAACTACTTTTTATCCAACAATTACGATGACTTTAGGGAACTTTTACAACTCAGTGAAGAGAGATCAAGAAAAGTTCTCAAAGGAAAAAAGAAACCGAAATGTATCAAACCAATACCTTATGATACAGACTTAAAGAAACCTAAATTTGTTTTGTCTCAGGTAACTTGAAGAACGACGACGACGACGACGATTCAACGAAGTCAGCACAGACTGAGACACGCTGGGGTCTCTGTCGTCGGGTGGTCCGAGGAGGCAGGTACCCTAAAAGGTCCGTTCTCATAACCTCACGCCACGGTAACGGAAGAGGCTAACTTGAAGAATCCACAAATTATAAAAAGTAGTTTAAAATACGGTAATAAAGAAGTGTATAAAAAAGAAAGGGAAATAGTGAGAGAAAAGAAGGACGTTTACAGATATAACCGTGTGAACTACAACAGGGTGTACAGAAGTTCTGCCATCCATTCCTCTGTAAAATCATTTCTCTAGACGTTTACATCTCCGGTGTCCGTCTTCGTCGTCCTCGTGTTACTTATATCATCTTCTACTACCCTCTTATCCCGGTCATAGTTTCTACATGGTGAAACGACACTAACCAGGTAGAGTCTTCCCGAGAACTACGAGATACAATGACAGTATTTTAGTAGTCACTAAAAACTTGTTACTGAGTTGCAAAAGTAAGCCGTAGACCGGGACGTATAATACATTGATCAGAATACCATCTCCTGCCCAAATTACCCTGTCTGTCCTTGATCTTGAGTTTCTTGGGGATGTGACTTAGAATTTCACTCTATCGGTCTGTAACTTCACATATTTCGTTCCCTTTCAACACCAGACAAACATCTCACCGTTTCACCAATTCTTATAGTTGAGACTTCAGTTTGACGGACCCAAGTTTAGGTCGAGACGATGAATCATCCATACACTAAAACCTACTAAATGAATTTATGAAACACGAAGCCACAGGAGTCTATATTTTACCTTTTTTTTCCTATATTGAATAAAGTGACCTACACCACTTCTACCCCAATTTTGTGCTTCACCAAGTTTCTTAATATCTATGGAATATTCTTGAATATATTTACAAACATGTATAAACGACAATGCTAATCATCGTGATCATCCCAATAACGTCACACACAACATCCCACAACGGTCAGTACAACGACCTTCCGTTACTTTTGATATCCCTTACACCCGTTTAGACTTTAGAGGTCTCCGGTCTAAAACATCCAGAGACACCAAATATCCCTCTGCAAATCTAAAGTTCATTACTTTTTCAACGTTTATTACGAGATTAAACGTAAAATAAGAGTATAAAAGTAGAGAAGTAATTTCTAAATCCCCTCCTAGAGGTACGTTTCCGGTGATTTTTTTTTTTTTTCCATTTGAATTTTTAAGAACGACGAAGAAATCCCTCTGTTTTCTCGACTTAAGTTTCGGTCGACGTAAGAGATTAGAAGAAACTTCTGTCCCTACCCGGACTCCGGTAGTGAAATTATATACGTTCTTCACCAGGTTTAAGTCCAAGGTATTACTGGATGAGTTGGACATTTGAACAACTTTTATAAGTATAGCATTTGGGAAAGTGTTAGTAGTGATTACTGGATAAACAATGAGGTGTGATGAAGAGATTGTTCCCGCCTCCGTTTGAAGACCGAGGATGTTAAGTAAAGGGAGGAATTGGAGGAAATTGGAGGGATTTCAAAAAACAAAAAAAAAAGGTCCTTTTCCTTCCTAAATAATGAACATCGTTCATTTCTCTTGTGGTGTCTGTAAAGGGTTTCGTCACAGAGAGGGTTTTCGTTTTAACCCCTTCAAAATTCGATTCCCATGTTATACAAGTACTGTCCCGAACCCACCATCTGTCTCTGGGTCGGAATCAACTGACTTCAGTGCTCCCAGTCTTTTCCGGTTGTAGTAGTAGGGAATCCAAGATCGAATGGACCACCAACTCAGTTAGAAATGGTGACTTTCTCTTGACCTCCAGAAATGTTGACTATACAATAGAAACGATAATAATGAAAAGAACGGAGGATTGTCAACAAACAAGGACGGAAGAAAACAAGGGAATTCTAATAATTAATGATCTACGGTCAGGTCCAAGCTACGTGCTATGACCTACGAACCCCGATCACGTGACCCTGCTGGGTCTCCCTACCATACCCCTCCCTCCTCCCTCCTCCCAAGTCCCACCCCTTGTGTACATATGGACACCGCCTAAGTAAAACTATAAACCGTTTTGATTATGTTAATACATTTCAAATTTTTATTTTATTTTAATTTTTTTTCTAATAATTAATGACTCCGGAAAGGTTCCCGAGTGATGTCAAAATTAAACAGGTGATTTTCTATAAACCCCCACGATCAGTCAAGTCAACGAGTCAGTACAAGCTGAGAAACGCTGGGGTACCTGATGTCGTGCGGTCCGAAGGGAAAGGTAGTGGTTGAAGGTCTTGAATGAGTTTGAGTACAGGTAGCTCAGTCACTACACTAGGTTGTTAGGATAGGAGACACCAGGGGAAGAGGAGGGTGGAAGTTAGGAAGGGTCGTAGTCCCAGAAAAGATCACTCAGTCAAGAAACGTAGTCCACCGGTTTCATAACCCCAAAGTCGAAGTCGAAGTCGTAGTCAGGAAGGTTACTTATTGGTCCTGACTAAAGGAAACCCTATCTGACCAACCTAGAGGAATGTCACGTTCCCTGAGAGTTCTCAGAAGAGGTTGTGGTGTCAAGTTTTCGTAGTTAAGAAACCACGGGTCGAAAGAAATATCAGGTTGAGAGTGTAGGTATGTACTGATGACCTTTTTGGTATCGAAACTGGTCTGTCTGGTAACAACCGTTTCATTACAGACGAAAACTTATACGACAGATCAAACTAGTATCAAAAAGAAGGTTCCTCGTTCGCAGAAAATTAAAGTACCGACGTCAGTGATAGATGTCACTAAAACCTCCGGGGGGGGGGTTGTTTTTTTTTTCAGAGAGTGACAAAGGTAACAAAGGGGAAGATAAACGGTACTTCACCAACCTGACATACAGTACTAGCATCAAAAACCTTATAACTCAAAATTCGGTTGAAAAGTGAGAGGAGAAAGGGAAAGTAGTTCAGAGAAATCAAGAAGAAGTGAAAGAAGGTATTTCCAATACAGTATACGTACAAACTCTAATAACTATAAAGAAGACCGTCAGAACTAAGGTCGAACACGGAGTAGGTCGGACCGTAAAACGTTCTACATGAGACGTATATGTAATTTATTTGTCCCACTGTTATATGTCGGAACTGTATGAGGAAAGGGTTAAACCTTGATCAGACAACAAGGTACAGGTCAAGATTGACAACGAAGAACTGGAAGTATGACTAAAGAGTCCTCCGTCCAGTCCACCAGACCATAAGGGTAGAGGACTTCTTAAAAGGTGTCAAACAACACTAGGTGTGTCAGTTTTCGAAACCGTATCAGATATTTCGTCTACAAAAGACCTTGAGAGAACGAAAAAACTACTAGGTTGCCTACAACTGTTAAACTGGAGACCAAGGAGACGGAAAAGATTTTGGTCGAACTTGTAGTCCTTCAAGTACCAAGTACATGACAACTTCGGACTAAACCTCTTAAAACTCGTAATGAAATGATCGTACACTCTACTCACGTTAACACGTCATCAAACTTGTAAGAAACCGTAACGGAAAGAAACCCTAATCTTACTTTTGACTGGAAAAGGTCAGGACACCGGTGACGACTCAAAAGGTTTAAACGACCGTATAACTCACGTCGTGAAAGTGTCGTAGTAGAAAGTCCTAAACCTTATCGAGTTGACCTTAAGGTAGTGGAGGTGATCGAAACAAGCATCACTACGAAAGATTCCGGGTGAACTGAAGTGTAAGGTCCTACAGACCGAGATCTACTCACTAGTGTGGTAGTACCAATAGACCCAGCACTTCTAGAAAAAACATGTCAAGAAGACACATAAGAACGGCGGAGAATTATAGAAGACGAAGACAGTCCAGGTATGGTAAAGACAGGAAATAACACGGGTAGAAATGTACTTTATAAGGGAACCATAGAGATTAAAAGAACTTCTCTAGAGGTCAGAAAGGGTAAGACAACAAAAGGAGATAAAGAAACGGAACTAGTGACTCCTTTCGAAAGAATAGAGAGGAACGATAAGAAACCTTGATCGTGGATTTAAGACACCGATTTATGTTTTGGGTGAATAGGAGGACATCCCCTTTTATTTTGGTGTCAAGTTTTATTAAATGTTATCGAATGATCATTTTTATAACTTTGGTCATCGAAGGCTTTCCCTGACGACGAGACCTCTAGAGTAATATCAGTAGGAGGTACCGTCAGTCAACCCATTCACCGATCTTGTTAGTAATCACGACAGTCATTGGTGTAAGTCAAAATTATGTAGGTTCAGTCTTCCAGATCGTTTTGGTGACGGAACGGTTAAATAACTGAAACAGACCGAACAAATAAAGACACATTGTTCATCTTGACCCCTCTAATCGTTATAACAAAGTAATGACCGACTTTCGACGTCATAAACCTTCTATCAAACCTGTGTAAAAGAAGATACTTCTGGGACATTCACATGACGTTCCTTTTTGGAATCTTGTCCCTTTAAAGTGAACCATCTAGAGTATATTGTACTTTGACCCTGTCAAGATCCTGCATTCCTTATCATTAATATGTCCATCGTACAGTATATATATGATGTTTTTGAAATCGAAGTATCCAAGTAGAACTTATTTTTATTTTTATGTCTCAGGAGTCGAGCTCCTTTTGTTAGACGAAATTACAAAGATCTTATACCGACTCCTTAGGAAACATTATGATTACATTCTAACGTTCTTCCTACGTGTAATTTTCACCCCATCCGTACTGTTGTCACTGAAAGAAAGACTAAGACCAAAGTACTTGGAACCCGTTCAGTTGATTTCAAAAGTTAGTGTAAGTAGTATTAGACTATTTGATTAAATGATTAAATATATATATATATATATATATATATATATATATATATATAGCCTCTTCCGTTACCGTGGGGTGAGGTCATGAGAACGGACATTTTAGGGTACCCGCCTCCTCGGACCATCGAACGTCAGGTACCCCAGCGATTCTCAGCCTGTACTGACTCGCTGAAGTGAAAGTGAAAAGTGAAAGTGTGTAACCTCTTCCTTTACCGTTGGGTGAGGTCACAAAACGGACCTCTTAGGGTCCCTACCCCTTCGGACCACCCGACGGCAGATACCCCAGCGTGTCTCAATCTGCGCTGAATCGTCATCGTCGTATATATATATATATATATATATAAAAAAAAAAAAAAACGATTCTGAGTGGATAGGAACAAAGTCTAATAAAGTAGTAAATCCTTTTTGTTATGATAAAATTTTTAATAAATAAATCAATAAAAACCGACATGACTCAGAAGTAACGACGTAAGTCTGTAAAGACATCCACGACACTCGTCCCGGATGAGAGATCAACTCCACGTACCCGAAGAGGGACTCTACCAAACGAAACAAAACCTCGTACTCGAAATCCCGCACGTCCGACGTCATCAACATCACGTACCCGAGTCATCAACCACCGAGTGTCCGAGTCGTCAACACCGTGTACCCGAACCAATGGGAGACCGTACACTTAGAGGGGTCTGGTCCCCAGTTTGACCACAGGGGACGTAATGTTCCACCTGGACATTCGTGACCTGGTGGTCCCTTCGGGGATACCGATAACACAGATCTCAAATAATAATAAAAAAAATAGACACGAGTATAAAATCATTCATCTAGATAGTCTCTAAAATCCCTTTAAACCTACGTTCTCTCATTCACGGTCACGAGCGTCGAGGTATTTTGGATTTACGGAATTGTGGGAAAAGAACAAAATTCATTGAATGGGTTTCGATCATCCGGTTAAAAGGAGGTTCTCTGTCTCGGTACGAGACGTGACTCTAAAAAAAACAAAAAAAGTTGTAAGTCTACTCAGAGTAAAGTGAAACTACTGTCCTTTCCTAATTTCTTAGACCCTGTCACGTAAAATGTAAATAAATGAGTTGAACAGAAGTATTGTGGATTAACACAGTCTGAAACCTCTATACTGTCACTTCCTTTGTTTCTTTCGGGACGAAAGGTCCTCTAATGTAAAATCTTCGTCTCTCCTTCTTTTGTTTATATGTTTGTGTACACATTCTATTACAGTAAATAACTCTGTAAAACACGTCTCTTCTCCACTCTTATCTACCACTACCATCGTCTCACCATCCTTATCCCCATGGTAAAATCTGTCCTCTTAGTTCCTATTAGGAAGAATACACCACTTTAAATTCTTATCTTGGTTCACTCGTCTTATTTATAAGTCTCCTTTTTGTATCAGCCTCCGTGGTCGTCCATGATTCTACCCTGTCCTCGTAGAGTCGTCCAAGTTCCGTGTCGTTTCTCCGGTCACATTTCCCTTAACTTACTCGACACTCCGTCACCAGTCTTTATTCCGGTTCTTCCCCTCTGGGTCGTGAATTCCCAGATCATCTGGTACTACTTCAATTACCAAAAATTTTTATCTTAAGAGTCACTTGAATCTTTGAGAATCTAACGAAATTTTTCTCCTTACAGTACAACATTGTAGTTTAACAAAAGATAATTATTTCATTTTCAGTGTAGTATATTTTACATGATAAAATTGGTATAAATTAACATGTCAAGTCACCGTGATTCATGCTAGTAAAATGACACGTTGAGAATGGTAGTAGATAGAGGGGTTTAAAAGTGGAAGGATTTGACTTGGAGACAGGAGTAATCTATGGTTGAGGAGTAAGGGAGGGACGTAAGGGGTTGGGGACCGGGGACCATAGATATTTACATGAAACTGAGATACTTAAACTGACAAGATTAATATTTACCTTAGTGTCATACATAGACGTGGGTCACATATGACCTTACGGAAAAATTCTAATTATTTACAGGATACTTATCTGACATGGAAGACAAAAAGGGTCACGATACGTGATCCAAGAGTGATCAATAGATGAAATACGTACGACGACGACGACGATTCAATGAAGTCAACACAGGCTGAGACACACTGGGGTATCTGCAGTCGGGTGGTCCGAGGGGATGGGGACCCTAAGAGGTCCGTTCTTGTGACCTCACTCAACGGTAACGGAAGAGGTTACGTCCTTTCACTTTTCACTTTACTTCAGCGAGACAGCACAGAGAATCGCTGGGGTACCTGACGTCGGGTGGTCCGAGGAGGTAGGTACCCTGAGAGATCCGTTCTCATGACCTCACCCCACGGTAACGGAAGAGGGTAAAATACGTATCATCGTAGATAAAATATGTAACACACACACACACACATACAAGTAGAGTCAGAGGATTAAATAGGGTGGGGAGAAACGGGAGGAACCAGAGGTATACAAACAAGAGACACAGAGACACAGAGACAACAATAGACACAGAGGTAAAGACGAAACGTTTATCCTCTTAGTCATATCTGTGTTACATCACTTATCTAACATTTCATATTTTTGAAACATAAATTACTCACACAAGTAATATTCTTAAGGTTTGAAAAGTTCCCCGTAAATCCAGGTGTCTCTGGAATAGAGTAAATGAGAAAGTTTTCTTTAAACTCCCGTGTAGTCCTTCATCAGACAAGTGTATGAAAGGAAATTATTTCCCTTTTACCCTTTTTCCCTCCCATATTTCTTCAGGTGATCCGAAACTTCGAAACTTCACCCCTACTCCCTCCTAACCTTTCCTTTAAACTACGAAGATAAAGGGTTTTCTCTTATTTTTAGATTAAAGTTTTTTCATTACTTACACACATTTTAGAAAAGATGGTATTTTAGACTTTACTCCGAACCAAAACTAATTACAAAATAACCACAAAATTTCCGGGTTCTTTCTGATGTCGACCCGGATACATTCAAATTTTGACCGTTTCGGTTTCTTGGTAAACCTCGTGTACATAAAAAGAAAAAGATATTTTTATGGTAACTTCGTACATTTATAAAAATAGGTATATTGATGAGTGGACTAAAAACTGTTGGTCACAGGTTGTAGATGACCTAATATCGGAGGGTATGTAGAATGACTTTAGTAATACCAACGTTTAATCCATTTATTTGAAGAATAGGGGGGTTTTTTTAATAAGTAATGGATAATTCTATTTTTGTTAGACCTTTTATTGAATACGTTCTTCTTATTTCCTATATTAATGTAAGAATATTTTAAGAATCCTTTGTTTGTCTTAGGAAATTAATCATAAAAAACTAAGAGTTGTTCTGTCTTTAATCTACAAATATCCTCTTTTAAACAAACTCCAATAACACATTTATTTACCTCTCTGTGAAACACGGTGATGGGTCCCTAAAAATTTTCCTACTATTATAAAACTGAGTAGGTATAATTATACTCAAGTTCTATCATAATGCAACTTTTTAGGTCAGAAAAAAAAGGTTATTGGTTTTATTCTCAAAGAAAATTTTTTCTGTTTAGTAAGGAGGACGATTCAGAGAGAGAGAGAGAGAGTGTGTGTGTGTCTCTCTATGTGACATATACACAGGTTAAAGTTTACGTATTATTAGAAGGACAACCCGTAAACACTTATATACGTACACACATACCTATGGAAATTCTATCTATATCCGTCACGAATAATTCCCCAATGACAAACAGGATAAACATACTAGTGTAAATTATTTCCTTTATCGACACAATAGTACTCCATACGGTTGAATAATAAAGGTTAAATGACCGCTTACACGATTTTGTGTGTCTCCAATCGATTAACAGACTCCATTGTGTCAATTCTTCCACTTGTTTCTTAAATTACACTTTTCGGACTGACGTTCAGAAACGAGTATTAGTATAACAGTGTGAAGATCACATCAATACTCATGTGAGAAATTCCCAATATCTATACGTGGACCACTTCATTAAAAACCCTTAGACTGGACCTTCACATCATATAAAACTCAGTGTTTTAACTATGGGTTCGAGTCTTTCCGAAGACTCCTAAAGGATTTTTTCTAAGATGGTAGTGGTGGTACGGACGGGATTGGGAACCGGATTCGTTTCGTATGTCCCGTTGGAAGTCTCTCGTCACCCAAAAGGAACAAATAATTAGAACTTCTCTTCTTGTCCGTAAATATAGATACCATACAATTTTCTTGTTGTCAATGGACAGTCCAGTGGACCACTTCATCCTCAAAGATCTTTGACGTGTCATACTTAATTAGTCTTTTTAGATAGAAATCTAATAGACTCCTTTTTTTACACGTTTCGTGGGGTCTAGAATTCATATTCCGTCAATTGGCACCGTCAACATGGTACCTCATTAATCATAAAGTAAGACGTTTAACGTGTGTGTTAATTAATTTAAAATGAGTTTAAAGTTTAATTTGTGTATCTATTGTTTCCTTGTTAAGTAATGAAATAAATTTTTTTCACTCTTGTTCTGTTTGGATTCTTTTATAAAGGAGTATATGTCTGTGACTAAAAAATTTTCACATCACTAAAGTTTCATTAGATATGGACCTTCGAAGACATGGTTTAAGGACAGTATTCTCGTAAGAGACTAATTGTAAACTCCATCGACTTTATGGAGGGAGAGAAGCTAGAATGCAAGAGCAGAATAAAGAGATTGTCACATCACGTGGAGCGAAATCCTGTCAGTCTCGTCCGTCATATTGATTCTCACATTAATGAGTGGAGCAAAAGGGGTTTATTTTTTATGAAACCAGTGATATTCCTATCAACCTTCTAAAAAATCTCCGAGGTATGTATCCTTTGGTACGTCTTTCTTAAGAGAAAGCTTGTAGGTCACTTATTGAGGTTAAGGGATGAGATCCAGATTGACATCTGTCTACTCTTCTGTATTTTGCCATGTACTTCGTTCGTAGACATAAACTCCCTACCCCTATTAAAAGGTATAGTTTACTGACTATACGATTAAACCACACAGGTAAACGTGTTGGACCTAGTCGTGTCACATAAGTGACGTTGACGTGACCGACCAGTAATTTGATATATGTGAAAGTAGTTCCATACATAAATGTACATATCTTTACATTTGTATACTCTCATAAGTATTTAACTTAAATACGTAGGTACTTAATCTCACAAGTGTTCATGGTCTTTAGTACTTGCATATCTCTTTAATGATATAATTACGGATGTTATTCGTACACGTCTGTCCTCACACGTGTTTACGTATGTCACGTGTATGCACACATACTTTTTTATGTACTTGGTGATAATCCCAAGTAAATTACTACTAGCTTTATAGATTTTCAATAATCACTTGAGGTCATAGGATTTGAACTTTACGTATTGGGAGTTTATTCTAGTACTTTCCTCTTTGTCTTTCACTCGAATTGTATCGTCTCCTCTTTTTAGACGGGATTTAGAACTAAGGTTTTTGATCAGAGACAGAGGTAATACTCTACTTATTCCTACACAGAAGTTCCCAAGTATAAAAAGGTGGTAAAATTAGAGAAATTAATACTGGTCCTCATATTTTACACTCTTCGACAAAAGAAAACGTTACTAGTATCACAAGTAAAGTGGTTAAACTATGATAGATTAAATGAAAAAACTTGTATGGATGGACTAAAGACAGGAGGACTAAGTCTCTTTCGAACAAGAGATAGAGTTTGGGAAGGTTTCAACGTTTGTAATGAATCCGATTATACGTTAATTTATGACTATCGATGGATAAGTAGGACATTGTTTACTGACCTTTACGCAGATCATTTATGTAAGTCAAAATAAATACGGAGTAGATACGTAGATGAAGTCTCCCTAAACAGTGTCTCATTTACTTACCTAAATTTTACACGAGAATTAATGGACAAGGAAGATAGGTATTACAGGGATAGAGAATAGGTGCAACGTGACGAGGAGAAAGTGACACAATCTTAGTGGACCACTTCCGTAAGAGTCCCCCAAAGTATTCGTTTTACAGTCGTCGGACAAAATGAGGATAACCTTTACACTGGTAAAGTTCTACATGTAAGAGACGGTTCACATGTGATTCAAAATGTCTGACATAATAAGGTTACTTTCCACTCCTCCAAACGCCTAAAGGTCGGGTTTACTAGAAATTCAAAACCCTGGTTCTAATTTCTATGGCCTTCGCCAGTTTGACTTTAAACGTCCTCTTTTTGTTGGTACAGTGGAACTTATACGACAGTGAAATTGTCCTCGGATCGTTTCTGAGTAGGAGACGAGGTAAGGCAACGTAGGTAATTGGAACTCGGTCTTGGAGACGAATCATAGATAGAGAACTAAATGACCCATGAAGTAGTACTTTTTTCACCGTTTCTACTCCGTCTCAATCTTTCTCCTGCACTGGGTGATGTCCTACGACAGAGAAAAAGAGTGGGAACCATCTGTGTGACGGGTTCCTTCATACGGGTAAACCGTCAATTAGTCCACGTCGTCAGTGGCCTAAGAAGGTCCTCGGAGTGCATTTCACGGACTAAAACCCCCCCTTTATATAATATAATATACTGGAAGGGTTCTACGGCAATACAGATGTACGATAATTCACTTTGACAAGAGTTTCCTTTATTCCTTAAATCCTCACTCCTTCCTTCCTCCCTTCCCCCATGTGTATGTGCGTCGTGTAAATGAAATAAAGACTACGTTTACGACATTGTCATGTTCTATTGGGACCAGTTGGTAGTACTAAAACTTACATACCGCAAAGACTGTCTGTCTCTTATATTCACTTTATTTTAAAGATAAAAAGACGTTCTTTCGATGTAAAGTAACAGTAGATATGGATTATCTGAGTACATACAATCGAAAGTCCCTTGTCTTTTGTTACGATTAAAAAGGTATACTACGAAAGAAAAAAACTTGTCACGATTAAGTGTCGACAAAGCTTATGTTTGTAAGTGAGAGTTTATAACGATCGATTATAGACTCTTAGGATACTTTAAATTAAAACTTCAAAGTCTGTAAGTACTTTTTATAATATATAAGTAATTTTAATCAAGTTATAGTAAAAGAATTTGACGTGTGTCGATACTATGTGAGTATGGGTGTAGGGTGGGGTAGAACACGACATTCCTCTTGGAACCCATCGTCAGTATGTCAACAGACACAGGAAGGAAGTAATTGTAACAGAGAAAGAGATTTCACATTCGAGGTACTTTCGTAAACGTTCTCTCTGTCACATCATTTATCAATTCGTGTCCCTAAAGTCTTTGAGTTCAGTCTAGGTGTCCGTGAAGGATGGAGAATGATCGATCGACACAACGACGACGACGACGATTCAGCGAAGTCAGCACAGGCTGAGACACGTTGGGGTATCTGCCGTCGGGTGGTGCGGGGCGTCAGGGACCCTAAGAAGTCCGTTCTTGTGACCTCACCCAACGGTAAAGGAGGAGGTTACGTACTTTCACTTTTCACTTTCACTTCAGCGAGTCAGCACAGGCTGAGAACCGCTGGGGTACCTGACGTCGGATGGTCCGAGGAGGCGGGTACCCTAAAAGGTCCGTTCTCATGACCTCACCCCACGGTAACGGAAGAGGATGGTCGACATATCAGAACCCGTTAAGTCAATTGTAAAAAGACATAGTCAAAGGAGTAGACACTTTATTACTGATGACATTATAGACAAGATGTATTAGGACTCTTAGTCAAGTCAGTGAGTCAGTACACGCTGAGAAACATTGGGGCACCTGATCATGCGGTCCGAAGGGTAGTGGTTAAGGGGCTCGAACGAGTTTGAGTACAGGTTGTTCAGTCACTACAGTAGGTTGGTAGAGTAGGAGACAGCAGGGGAAGAGGAGGACGGAAGTTATAAAGGGTCGTGGTCCCAGAAAATGGTACTCAGTGAAGAAGAGTACTCCACTGGTCTTATAACCTCGAAGTCGTAGTCAGGAAGGTCACTTAAAAGTCCTGACGAAAGGAAATCCTACCTGACCAACCTAGAGGAACGTCAGGTTCCCTGAGAGTTCTCAGAAGAGGTTGTGGTGTCAAGTTTTCGTAGTTAAGAAGTCGTGGGTCGAAAGAAATACCAGGTTGAGAGAGTTGGTATGTACTCATGGTCTTTTTGGTATCGAAACTCAGTCTGTCTGGAAACAGTCGTTTCATTACAGAGACGAAAAATTATACGACAGATCCAACCAGTCTCGAAAAGAAGGTTCCCCGTTCACAGAAAATTAAAGTACCGACGTCAGTGGTAGACGTCACTAAGACCTCGGGTTCTTTTATTTCAAAGAGTGACAAAGGTAACAAAGGGGTAGATAAACGGTACTTCACTACCCTGACCTACGGTACTTGAGTCAAAAAACTTACGACTGAAAGTTCGGTCTAAAAAAAAAAAAAAGGTGAAAGTAGTTCTCCGAGAAGTCAAGGAGAAGTGAAAGACGGTATTCACACTACAATAGACGTATAGACTACAATAACTATAAAGAGGGTCGTTGGAATTAAGGTCGAACACAAAGTAGGTCGGGTCGTAAAAGGTACTACATGAGACGTATATTCAATTCAGTTGTCCAACTTTTATATGTCGGAACTGTATGAGGAAAGGGTTAAACCTTGGTCAGATAACAAGGTACAGGACAAGATTGACAACGAAGGACTGGACGTATGTATAAAGAGTCCTCCGTCCAGTCCACCAGACCATAAGGGTAGAGAACTTCTTAAAAGATGTCAAACAAAACTAGGTATGTTTCCGAAACCGTATCAGTTAGTTCATCTACAAAAGACTTTAAGAGAACGAAAAAACTACTAGGTTACCTCCAACTGTTAAACTAGAGACCAAGGAGACGGAAAAGATTTAGGTCGAACTTATAGACCTTTAAGAACCAAGTACATGACAACTTAGGAGTGAACCTCTTAAAACTCATAATGAAACGATCGTACACTCTACTCACGTTAACACACCATCAAACTTGTTAGTAACCGTAACGGAAAGAAACCCTAACCTTACTTTTGACTGGAAAAGGTCAGGACACCGGTGACGACTCAGAAACTTTAAACGACCGCATAACTCACGTCTTAGAACTCTTATGATTACTATTTTTTACTTTTGGTACCGATCATATATAATACACGTTATAATTATAAGTATTAAAGATGAAAACAAATGATAACCCGGGAGTTTTATTCACCTACCATCCGTGTAAAATCTTAGAGTTTCTTATACATCACTTACTTACTGACTGACTGATCGACTTACTTACCTCTCCCTTAGTAACTCTAGTACAATAAGTCACTAAAAGTGTTGTGGAATCTGAAACTGAGGAAAAGAGGTGATTTTCATACACGTCTTACAATCGGGTCATTTATTTAACATACTTTTTTATAGATAAGAAGAAATCTTTATGACAACAAATCAACGGTCCAGTACAGATTGATAAGCACTTGGGGGTACGTGGTGTCGTATGGACCAAAGAGACAGGGAGTGGTAGAAGGTCTCAAACGGGTTCAAGTACAGATTACTTAATTACTACGGCAGGTTGGTAGAGTAGGAGACAACGGTAGAAGAGGAAGACGGAAGTCAGAAAGGGCCGTAGTCCCAGAAAAGGTTACATAGTCGACAAACGTAGTACACCGGTTTCATAACCTTGAAGTCGTAGTCTGGAAGGTTTCTCATACGTTCTAAAGGAAGAAATTTTAACTGACCAAACTAGAAGAACGAAAAGGTCAGAAAAGGTCATAGTGTGAAGTTTATGTAATTATAAAACCACGAGATGGAAGAAATAACAGGTCCAGAGTGTAGACATGCACTGATGATGACCTTTCTAGTATCGGAACTCATGTACCTGGAAACAGTAGTTTCACCACAGACGAAGAATTGTGTGACAGATCCAAAAATTATCGAAAGGACGGTTCTTCGGTAACAGAAGATTAAAGTACCGAAGTCAGTGTCAGGGTCACTAAAATCTTGGGTTCTTCTCCTTTAGACAGTGTCGAGGGTGGAAAAGGGGAAGATAAACGGCACTTCACTACCCTGACTTACGGTTATAGACCTAAAAAAAAAAAAAAATTATAACTCAAAATTCGGTTGTAAAAGTGAGAGGAGGAAGTGGGACTAGTTCTCCGAGAAATCAAGGAGAACCGAAAGACGGTAATCTCACCATAGTAGACATATAGACTCTAATAACTATAAAAAGGGTCGTTAGAACTAAGGTCGAACATTGAGTAGGTCGGGTCGTAAAACATACTACATGAGACACATATTCAATTTATTTGTCCCACTGTTATTCGTCGGAACAGTATGGAAGAAAAAGTTAGGACTTGGTCAGTCAAAAAGATATGTCCCAAGATTAACAACGAAAAACTGGACGTATGTCCAAAGAATCCTCTGTCCATTCTAACAGATCATAAGGGTAGATAAATTCTCAAAAGGTGTCAAACAATGCTAGGTATGTCACCGTCCGAAGTCACATCAGTTACTTTGTCTCCATCTACAAAAAGACCTTAAGGCAACGAAAGAGACACTAAGTCGTGTACAACCGTTAAACTAGAGACCAAGGAGACGGAAAAGATTTGGGTCAAACTTATAGACCTTCAAGAGCCAAGTGGATTACGATTTCGGATCACACCTCCTAAAACTGGTATTGGAATGATCGTACCCTTTACTTACGTCAACCGAACACCAACTTGTAAGAAATCATGAAATCATGATAAATTCGGGATCCGGATTCTCGAATCATTGAATATGACTTTCTTTAGTTCACTGAACACGATCAAGTCCATTTACAGGGTCGACCCAAGGTTAATTTCTTTGTATGTACCGTATACTCACTACACATAATGTGATTCGACATAAGGTTTTAAGTAGGTCCTCGCGGTATAGATGTTCGAAAGGGTATCTATACCAAGTCGTCATTTCTTAAATGGACGTTACGTCTTCTGTGTCCTCTCTGTCCAAACTGGGGACACAGTCCTTCTAGGGGACCTCTTTCTTTACCGTTAGACGGGGTCATAAGAACGACCCTCTTAAGGCACATGTGTCCTCGGACCACTGATGTCGGGTGTCCCAGTGTTTCTCAACCTACACTGACTCGTGCCTTCGTACGTGGATAGATGAAACGAATTTCAGTGTAGATATCCGGGTTTCTTTTTGGAAAGTCTATTTTTGCGTTTTCTTTTCATCGGGTTTTAGTTTTATTTGTTTTTATATAAATAACAGAAAAAGATTTTCTACCACAGTACTAAAGGACAATATATGATCTCGTACGATAGAATAAAGGAAGAAGGGACCTACGAAGTCCAAGACTTAAGTAAGTAAGTTGTCTATAAACTCGTCGAAAATACCTTGTTTATCAAGATTCGGGAACTTTGAGTAAACGTTTGTCTGTTTAGAGACGGTTGTACCTTGAGATAATATTTTTTTGTTTTTTGTTGTGATTTATGCCCAAAAGAACCTGTCTCCGTTTCTCTCTAGTTTCTTTAAAGGTCCTACTCTAAAGTTTTTTAAAGAATCTAGTACTTTGTGTCTTCGTTCATGATAAAATTTTTCAATTATGTACAAAAAGTTAAGCAAATACATCCATATATGTATTATCAGAACCTTTGTTTGTAAATAACTCGTTTTTTATCCGGTAAAAGGCCATGGAAAATAAGTGGTGAACTGGTAGTTATAATACATTACATTGGGTCTACTTACTTGTCAAACCCCTTTAAATTCTTACATATGTACTGATTCTTTTACAGGGGATTCATCGGCAAAAGTAATCAGAGAGTCAGACTGGTCAATTGGAACGAGTGACCACAGTGATCATTCAAGTTGGAGATGAAGTCCATCACGACTAATATATAAACATCATAGACTCGATGTTTTTGTTTTCTAAGGTAAAATCGCTTCAAGTGTTTATGACAAAATTAGGTCGATAGGTGTGACAGGTAGATTTTGTCACTTACAGGGTCAGAATCGAAAAATTTGGTCATATGAAATACTTTGTCTACGACGAGTTTATCGTGAAGTTACGATTTATATCCTAATTTCTTACTTTTTTTAATCAGTACCTGTAAGTCATGAGTTTCTAAACTCTAGTGTGTCTTTTGGTGTAGGTCCACTCAATTAAAAAGCGAAAAGTAGAACTCTTACAACCGTGTCCTATCTATATCCGTCGAAAGTAAATCCAGAATGTGTAAAATCCGTGATCAAATGTGTCAATTACGTATATTTTCCTTTGTGTTTTAGGTTTTGGTTAAATGTTGAATCTTACTCATATGTCGTAACGAATCAAAAACTTTTATTGATCTCTATAATCAACACCATCATGGATATAATTCAATAAGGTAACCTTTTACACAAACAAAGAGTTATCCTTGGTTAAATGTAAGACGTTTCGTATACATTAAAAAGTGACGAATGGTAATGTCATGTATCATCTTGACATGATAGATGTCAGATTTAAGTAAATGAAAAAAAAAAGGTATACGTCTATTGATCCGATGTTTACAATCGGGGAGTTTTTATTGTAGATAAATATATCTTCAATGAAATTTTTTATTCTTTACAATTGAGAGAATACATGTTTTCGGTGTGCAAACGATAAAATTTGGTTAATTACCTAACTCTATTTATTTTACGTAAGTATTTCAGTTCATTATCATGTGTGATTTTTCTTAAGACACTAATTGACAATTTTCCTAAAAGATCTTATAAAGAATTTTTACAAATACTTTAAAAAGATAGTGTTTTCAAAACAAAAAAATTGTTTATTACGTCACTTATGTGGTGTCATTTGAGGCATCCTACTTATTACGATGGAGAACAATTTCTTCTTACACATGTAATATTAGTCAGTTTCGGGTGAACTAGTACAGTCATTAATTCTCTTTGTTTAACTAATATAATAATACCTGATCTTATCCTTAAGTCTCGTATCTTTTTTATTAAATGTCTACTTCGACAACTAATTATAATTCGGTCTAAGAGAAAGTAATACAATGGGAGATTTTAAAAGTCTTTTTATGGTCTCACTGAGAAATAATAAAGTTTCTGAGGAGTTCTGTATGTGTCACTTTACCACTAATTGAAAGGTATCCTAGGTATACTTGATCCTGACTTCAACCTCGGTACCCCCCTCTTCATCCTTTCATATGGATTTAATTTGATTTAATAGATGAAGGGAAAGTATTTGGAAATCTCTACCAATTCTCAAATAACCATGTCATACTTTTAATGTTCTTTATTCTGAACCCTTTGATCGTTATAAGGTAGAGTAGCTTAGTTTACTAAAAATCTCGACTCCTCAGCCGTTCTTGAAGTCCGAACTAGTGAAGACAGGACTAGTAAAGTGGGGTTCTGAGATGTTTAGTAGACATTTTGATCAATAGAAAGAATCCATGGAATCTGTATAGAATTACAGTGTAATAATGAATCTGTATAGAATTATACAGTGTCATAATGAAAATGACAATTACTATCAAACCGTAAAGAGGTCTAGTGATGTAAAGAAAGTTATACAGTAACACTAGTTTCAACCCGGCAATGTAGGGTGTTAAATTCAAGTAGATAACTAATGTCTAAAATAAAATATATATACATCGAACGGTCGTATAACACGAGGTTTAATTAACACCGAACCGTCTAGACAAGATTTTTTTGTTACCAAAATGCACGAAAGCAGATTGGTTGTCTTCACTTATATAAACCACGTCTGTTGGATTGGTGTAGTAAATTGGGTAATTAAAATCAGACATTCAAACTAGTCATAGTTAAGGAGAACGAACTCTCCTTCGTCTGATAAGTTCTCACTCAAATAAACTAATCACCATGAGATACTAAAACTTGTTTAAGGCCCTCTATCACTTCCTGTCCCTTCGGATCACACGACGTCAGACATCCAAACGTCCCAGTTTGTGTTGAATCGTTGACTTATTGTTAAGGATACATCTCAGGGTCGCAGTCTCTAAGGGTGTCGGTAACTAAATTACTATTAAAAAAAAAAGTTTTATATGTTTAAACCCAAGTAATCAAGATATTCCAATAAATGAAAGTTCAAAGGTAAAATTCTACATATGATAGACGAACGTACAAACATAGGGCCTGGGGAGAAGGGTAGGGTGTAAGACAATGGGTTAAAGTATAGATTTAAGTGTGACTCGAACTAAACATTGAACCTCATTAGGTCGTCTGTTGGTATTGCCACACAGGTATCTTACGGTTTTTAGATTAGTTAACACAGTCATTGAATCTGTAAGTAAGAACTATAAAACAGACGTAGTATGATTTACATAAATTACTCAAAAGAATTGACTGATTTGGGGACCGTAATAATCTGTACCGAGATTTATTATTACTCTTATCGTTGATTACGGTAGTTTGTTTACTATGTAAGTCTTGTCATGTCTAAGGTTGGAATTCTTTTCACTAAGGTCAATTGGTCGTACCTGATTTTATACCAAAGTTTAACATAAGATTCCTACAATTCCTAAACGTTGTAAATCAATAAGAGGTCAACTAATTTTTTTTTTTTTTGTTGTTGATCTAGTCCCTTTATGACCGATGGGTTAATTGGTCTTTATAATTTACAATAAAACGTAAACTCAACATTTTTTCTGGTTAAATATGACCCGTTGAATGATTACTGTTACTGCTGAACACTGACGCCTATAGGTAAAATTAATCCAATAACGAATTCCTAGTATTAACCGGACCTTAGAAAACCTTTTGAACATCTGATGAAATATTTCAATGTATTTTAACACTTTTTCAACGTACGAAATTTTTGAATCATAAAGGTAGTTCGAACACCAGATTTTTCTCATACTTATGTTCTCGTTTACCTACAAAAAATTGTGTCAAAGAACCATAAATGTCATTAAAAAAAAGAGATAAACGACAGGGAAGACCAAAAAAAAGGAGTAGTGTAAGTCATGTTCCTCCGTGACGAAGTAGGACAGTTTGTTATACCTTTTCTATTAGTCTGATTTTTTACAAATTACATTTTTAATTTGTTATTGAGTTGATAGAGTTGTTTGTAGAATATCTTTTGGTTACGGTCCGTCTTTTATTTACAATTGTGAATAAATACAATTGTGATAATGAAACACTTTCGTGTATTTTATACAAAATGTTTATCTTTTTTAAAGTTTTTGAAAAAACTCTTTTGAAACCGGTTTGGTAAGTTTGAAACTAATTAGATTGGGGGTTTGACTTTTTACAACACAATTCATTTTACTTTTCTGGGACTACGACCCTTTCTAACTCCCGTCCTCCTCTTCCCCTGCTGTCTCTTACTCTACCAACCTACCGTAGTGGCTGAGTTACCTGTACTCAAACCCATTAGAGACTCTCAACCACTACCTGTCCCTCCGGACCGTACGACACCAAGTACCCTAACGTTTCTCAGCCTGTGTTAGCTCGTTGACTTGACTTCATTTTACTGAGAATTATTAACGATACTACGTTATATAAACCAGTTTATATCTTATCTTGAAGATCTATCTCAAGTCTTAATTCGAGGACTCAATACAAACAAAACACCCCCTATGCATACAGAAAGATGGAAGACAAAGAGTTCAGAAGTAAATAGAAGAAACAGGAGATTCTTACATTCACATGAAAAACAAAAGACAAATGAAAACAAAACAAGGAACCAACGACCCCTTCCCATCCTGCGAAGGGAACGGGAACAAGAAGATCCTGAAGTCGAATAGTTTAGTTTCGAATCACCGTCCGTGTCACCGGTACCTTTCTAGGTCTCCGTTATCCACTTTTTATATAGAACATAATCCATTATGTCGTAGGACCGAAGTCGATCTCGTTCTCTCTTTTAGTATCTTGGGTGCTCGAAGTTTTTTCACAAAAGACTGTTAGTTTTGTTTGTTGGTTTGTTTGTTTTATGGACACCCTGTCCACTACTAAGACGTCACAGTAACAAACCTTCTAAAAGTAGTACGAAGTATCTTGTCCGGCACAAGAGGACTTTTTCGACGCTAACTTTCTTCCAGTCACTTCAATTTACTTCCTTTCCTTGTCTTTTAGAGCGAACTTTAGAAGGGTAACCATTTAAAGGAAGTGAAACTCTGTTCGACTTTCCAATTCGCTCCCTGTTTTACTAGTGTTGTACTGACTCTAGGGTCCCTCTCCCGTTAATAAGTGTCAGGTAAACCCCTAGAGTCAGTACGAATACTGTCTGTCGATGATTTTTTCTCGAGATAAGGTTACTTTTTAAGAAAGAAACGTTTTTCAAAAATTTTTATTTCTCAACGTGTTGATGATATAAGATAATAGGGACTACATAGATCTGAAAATTCTAAATTTATATAAGTACCAGATATACGGACGTCCTTGTAGTTCTAACGTTCCGTCTTTTGTTACATTTGTAATACTAGTAACATTTTTTTTATTTATTTATTTGACTTTAGTGTCAATTTACCTTAGTCCTCTGGTTTTCCCCTCGAGAGTATACGGTGTTGTTATCATCTCGGGTTGTTCTACTTGTGTCTGAGGAGAAGAAAGGACCGTTGTTAAGTCGGGTACTTTTCGGTTCTTGAGACAAAGGACATCGGGAAGGTTGAGAGAAAAGGGGAGGTATTTTTCAGGAAAAAGGAAACGAAACACCCCTGAACCTGGAACGAGTGGTACTAACGTCTGTGGGTGTGACATTAAGAGATGGCTAAGGTTCATTTGTGTATTAACGACGTCTGTACAGACAGCCAGACAGACAAAACGAGTTGTAGTTAGACAGATCGTTTTTTAGAAGTTGTGGAATTTTTTCTAATATAAAGACGTTTATTCTAGTATATAAAGTGATTGGTCCTATAGGGAAGAATGAATGATAGAAGGTATCAGAATTTTTTTTACTGAATGACCGTCGTATAAGGTCAACCGAAAGTGAAAGTATAATTGGTTCCCAATTTTCATAACTTAAATAGAAGGGAGGTAGGGAGAGAAAGAAGGAAGGAGGAGTCAGTCGGAGAAAGGGGAGTAGAAAAGGAGTGACGGAGAGTTAAGAGGGAAATAGAGAAGTAGTAAAAAAAAAAATGAATTTGTGTAAAAATTTCATTTACAGTTTTGACAAATTACATTCTTATACATGAAAAATCACTATAGAGATATTAGGAAAGGGACATCTTTTACATATTTTGTCTCTGTCCCTCAGATTATCAAGTACCGGTGACACATTGAGATTGGAACTTGTTCAATCAGAGAAACTTCAGTCTGTTCCTCCTATGGACTAAACTTGAGATTGAAAGGTATTTAAGATCCTCACCTACTATTGATTTCTTTAACACATCCTATAAATTGGATGAGGTTAAGTCTAAACTTCCGTTTCAATAAGAGTGGACGAGGGATAATAATGAGACGTACCGAGGACTGACTTGCACGTCGTACACTGAAATGGGAAGACACAGACACATCGTACGAGAGGGGAGATGTGGAAGAATTGTCAGGGAGGAGTGACACTCTAGGACTTCTTGTCGATCAAAGAGGGAAGGATCGTGTAATAAAAGTGGTGATCTGTCCGAGTAGTGTGAAAGTGATTTACATGTCACGTAATCTTTGTAACTGTGATTTACTAAAATATACATATACATACAGACTACGGAGTTATATAACATTCAAGGAACTTCTGTCTCGGATGTAAAAAGTCGGGATCTAGGATAATCTATCGTTTACCAGTATACATTAGTGACTCAATTATTATTTACTTTTTTTCCTTGTAACCGATACTTTTATAAAATCAGGAAAGTTTAAAAGAATTCACGGACTCAAACAGTTTACTACTCTAAATCAATATAAACTATTCTACCAACATGTATCGGGGAAGAAGTTTTATTCAGATGTCATATATTTTCTCATCAGTTTTGAAACTCACGGAATCAGGTTTCTTAAAATCCGTCGATGTACTCCTTAGAAGACATGATTAAAAAGAAAAGAAAAATCCAACATGCCCAAACTCAATCTGGGTCTTTGATCTTAAAGAGACCTTATAATGTTCATAAAACAAAAATAACATTATCATGTTGACTGGAAACAAAAATAAATGAACGGAAGTCGGAACCTCCCCCTTTTTTTGGATTTGTTTACATGTTTTAGTTCGAGTTTTACGTCTTTTATTGTACGTCTCATATTCCGAAGGGTTTTATATAAAAACTTATCACCTCATATATTCAATATATTCAAACTCCTTTTGAAATGAACTTGTAATTTGTTACCATAAATTCCATCAAGAAGAGTCTCAGAAATTATGTTTTAAAGAATTTAGAAACCAGAACTTACTAGAAGAGTACCCCACGAACAATTTATATTATGAGGACCCACTTTTAAGTCAGAATACTTATATCCCGAACGTAAAAATTAGTCGTTAGCTCGTTAAGTTTACTTGTCACTTTAAACTTTAGGTGAAGAGACATTACATATTTTCGTGATATTTAGAGAATCCTCTATACTATATTGGTAAAGGATTTAGGTAAACTGGAGTTTTAGTCAAAAACACACACTCCATAATGAACTCCAGTAACAGAACTCTGTCTATGGTATCCTAAATACCACCTCATACCATTCGTGTCGACTGATCAACTCTGTTCGGAAACTAGTAGACTTGTTACTTTTGAATAATTCAAAGTTGAAATTTCTTTTATAATACACCGACCTTCTGTTAAGATTAGAAAAACTATGAAACTAGAATTTTACTTGTGTCGGAAATTCAAATAAAAACACACACACGGAGTGTCCGTAGCACCTTTGAAACACTCTACCCCAAGTATTTTAAGGATCACAATAAGTCTTTCCGTTGGCTAAATTCGTGAAGACTTCCGTGTTTGGAAGTTTTATGAGAGTTAATCTATTTTAAGTAGTTGGACTACTCATAACATGGACAAAGATCTTTGAGTTTACCTCTAACTAGTCCTTTCAGACGTGTCTAAGTTGATGAAGTTACACGTCGAGTTGATAAGTAATATGTCCGCTGGATCGACCCAGACATTTAATACTTTACCCTACTCGGTACTTGTATAGAAATAATTTCATTAATGTATGAGAAAGAGTGTATGTGAAGAAGTGGTTGTGGAGGTCTTAGTGGTCAAACAAAGACACGAAACCCGTGTCTAATGATAGACTGTTTTACAATATAATACCGGTGTTTTCATGCGTTTCATTATTGTTTAAATCAACTCTGTTCGGGGAAATTAATAAATGGAGATACACCTTTTTTATGTATTAGGATGGTACAACCACGTCTGAGATTATGACCTCATAGAAATTGTTACCAGTCCTAAGAGTAAAATTACCGAACCTTCAGTACATGTTTGTTTAAACTCAGGGTTGAGGTAGAGGATAGAAATATTCCTTTTTTTTTTTGGAAATACAAAACAAAACCCCATATGGGTTAATTGTCACAATTTTAGAGTCGGTATGAATATGGACATAGGTAAGAGGAGGTTTGAGGCGAAGATAGGTCCGACAGTGTATTGTAACTCGTCTCAAGGGACTCGATATGTCATCCAGAAACAACCGACAGGTAAAATTTATACCGTCACACATGTTCGGACAAGATTTGAGGGATTGATAAGGAAATGGGGTGGGAGTGGGGGACGTTGGTATTCAAATAAGAGATTCAGACACTCAGAGAAAGACAAAATATTGATTCGAGAAACATAGTAAAGAAAAATCTAATGTGTATATTCCCTACAGTATATTCGGAAGAGGAAGAGATTGAATGAAGTGAGTCATACTTTTAGAGATCCGGGTAGGTACAACGACGTTTATCGCAATAATAAATATTTCCGACTCATTAAGGTTATAGAAACTATTACTTGAAACTCCAAAGACTATAAAACTCCAAAGAAACTATAAAATGTCTTTTTATTCTAATTTGTGGTTGTTGTCTAAAACTGTAGTCTTGTTTATTTGGTTGTTCGTTTTAGGTGACGATCAAAGTCACTATAAAGTTTCTTCCTTATTGTAAAATTATGATTATACATATTTCCTAGTTTATAGATTTCTTTAATAAAAACTCTTGGTCTCTCTCTCTCTAACAGAGTACCTTTTAGATGATTATAAGACAACAAACTATAATTTACAGTCAAAAGATGTAAGGTTATGACAACTTTTGAAGTACTGTCCGGTCATCAACAATCACTTTACTACCTACCCTTTATGGTTAAACTGAAGTGAAAAGGAAGTAAACACTTTACCCCTATTACTACGTATGTAAGTTTTAAAGACTGTAGTTCACTTTACTAAATTACTTCCATTGAGTCGATCCACTTACCTCATTTCTCAGGTAACCCCAATCTTAAGGAAATCGAGAATAAACCACCCATGTGACCCCTTTCAATGAAATAGAATTCCTCCAAGACTAAGGAATAGTCATTCCATCCGTCTTACTAGGAATGGACTGTCCTCAAAACTACTTTGTTAAATACGTCACCAAAGATTTCCTCATAAAACGTACATAATCTACGAGTCAATCCGAATCAAGGATGCGAAAGAAAGGGAAGGATTCGAAGAAATGCAGTTTTAAAGAGGTAAAACAACTTTTTATGAACATAGTCTTATCTTTGTGTCGACAAGTCAGTAAAATTAAAAGTCAGCACGACAGTTGTATTACTGGGACCAGTAACCTACTACGACTGTAACGGTTTCTTACATACCGACAGGAACTAGGAAAGGACAAGTACTAAATTGTCCCGTCCTTTTTACAGTCGAATTGGTTGGTGGGTAGAAGGAACTCTGTAGAATTGGAACCTCTTACGGAAATAGGAAGGACTTAAAAGTAAACAAAAGGAGAAGTTCCGTCTTAGTCGTCTAGTCAGATTGGTTGAATTCGTAAGTCCACGAAGTCTTCCAAAAGTAATTCCTTGCAAGTGTAGAAACCGAAGTCACGTTTATAGGGTAAATCTTTTATACCTTTATTTTAACATATAAATCTTACTGGAAACAATGTCCCGTGGTACTCATTTTAATGAGGCATTATGACAACGTAGCCGTAGGTAACACACAACAATTCGCCGAAAGTTCCCGGACTTCGACTGTGATCGGGGGTCGCGGTAGGAGGTAAAGCAAAGGATCCATTGTCGGTCGTCTCTGTGTTCCTTCACATTCCAGGATTACCTTGAAGAGGTCACGACGACCATTATGTCCAGGAGGACAAAGAGCCGAGGAAACGAACACTCTGGGAATCCATTCTTGGGACCCTTCGAATGACTTTGAGACGATGACGAGGAAAGTCAAACTTAACTGGCTAGGTCGGATGGGACCTTGGAGTTCGGGAGGTGTGGTTGGGATTGTCTCCGTATACGGGGTCCAGGACGACGAAGGAAAACCGGACCTGTGAGGGCACATCGAGTTCCTCCTTACGGAACACAAGGAGGTCCTGGACACTAACCGTTTGGAGACATAAAGTCAAAGGGACTCGACCTCCAGAAAGAGTGTGGAACCCCGTGGTAGACTATGGATCCCGAAATGAATTGTTTACAATTGTTTTTGGTTTTGTCCGTGATACTATCTCATTTTTTTAATGACCTTTCGGATATTTTCTTTTCGGAGAAAACGTAAAACAAATTCAATGTGAGGTAAGACGGAGACTTTATTTGTCATTATGAAATTCTTAATTTCGTCTACTCTACTAAATAGTCTCTAAGTAAATTTCAGAAGAGACCCAAAATTAGAGACTAAGACAACTAATTTAATTGAAACAATTACCATAACTCGTGAACCAAGATGAAGTGTTCTCCGTAATCAAAACAGAGACTACTGAAAAGACATATGTGATTTTCTTGAGTTTTATGAATTATGTTTACGTAAGACCCGTTGGACTTTAAGATGGATCTTTTTTATGTAGACTGTCAATTTTCCAGGTTAAGTAAGAAGTATAAATTAATAATAGACCCTGTTCGACCCCCGATTTTTGTTTGTACTAAAAGTCTTATATATTTTCTTTTTTACTTTAATTCATAGTTCAAAAATTCTTTGTAACCGATTTAAAAAGAGAGTACGCTGAAAACTCATACTTTACGAAAAAATTTTAAATAATATCTTACTATGAAATCATGACAAATTTATAAATTTTTCCGTCTTTGACCTTCTTCAAGTTTCTAATTTTTACCTTACAATTTAGTTCAACTACCATCCATCACCTCCTTGTCACCGGACCCTCCCTCCGTCCTAGACTGTGACTACAAGAGACAATGGTCCGAGTGGTCCGAGGAGGTCCGTTCAACGCAAGGGAGAGACTTGGTATTAAGTAAGTAATGTACTTTATCAAGTTTAAACCTTTGTCCTTCGGGATTGAAGTAGTAAAATCTATAAAACCTTTTGATAAATTTTCGTAGACAATACTAAACGTAAAACAAACCAAGACTTCCTTTATAGTTATGAAAATATAGACAGGAGTTTAACGGATAATAGATTACGTTTTACTCTTGGAATATGTATATTAGTGGAACGTTCTCCCTACTACTATACCCCATTTGTGAGGTTCGTGATACCTCTGGGTTTCCTCTTTTGGTAAAACAGAGTCCCTTCCATTCTCTCCAGTTTCTCAATAGTTGTTCTCATTCGAAACATAAGTGTGCAGTGACAAACTAGATAAAGGAATATTATTAACAATTGTACGAATAATCCGATAAATATAAATGGTTAAATGGTTTAATATTCAATGGGTAATAAGAATACCAAAGATATACCGTAGACCATTCTTTCGTATGAATTCAAATGTAAAAGTACTAAATTTAATTATACAATATCCTCCCATTTGTACCTTTAGATAATAGATTACATTTTTCGTCTTTAAATAAGATTTCTGGAATCCATTGACAGGAAGAGTATACTAGACCTCCGTACGGACAAGGAATTTTTTTTGGTGTCCTCATGTTACTTCTTACGGATAATGCTTCGGTTGGAGAAGTCTACCAGACTACCTTACATCGGGTCTTACTGTCACCACGTACCAGTGAGTCAGGTCAATGTCGTCCCGTACTGAGAGGATCTTTTAAAAACAATTACATCACAGACGGTTGTTAAGTAGTCCCGTAGTTGACAGTGTGTTACTTATAACCTATATTAACATTTGATCTTGAAAATTTTAGAGACGGTTTTAACAAAATTATACTTTTACGATTGCATTCAAAGATGATCGTCGAGATCTAAATAAAGGATGTGTGAAATACGAGAGTAAAAGGATCTGTTACGACACGACAACTTATTTGAGGGAAACCATTCCCTGAACGTCCGTCCACGTTGCCGTTCTAAGACTCGTTCCTCATGAATGTTACGATTTATATTCGGTAACAACGGAAAGTAAAGGAGTCGTGTAATTCTTTTCAATTCACACACGATAGATCTCCTCAGTCTTTGTAATATTTTGTGTGTGAGGAAAACACTTTTAATTGTATTTGACGAGTCATAGAAATTAAGAACTATACGATAATTTGTTATACTCCGTGTAAACGTTTGACGTCCTTTTACCCTATTTCGTCCATGTAGGAAACGAAAGAGGGACACTGATGTTTTAATAGTAACCTCGTTTTGATGAAAGTTCCCTTGAATTTGTAAGGGGTTTTGAACATCAGGTTATACAACAATACGAAAACACCTAGGTAAAGTTCAAAAGATGTAGGTGCTTGTTTTCCCGGTAAAAGGATCCACTGGGACGGACCAACCTATCCCGTCCTTCATCTTGTATAGATTCTTACGTACCCGGGATTAAGGTTCTATATGGAACAGGTATGTTCTATAATTCTGGTACTTATACTTTTGACGTCTCATTTAAGTCTGACTTGATTCCTGTAGGTATTATTTTGGTTTGTGAAGATTAATCAACCATATCAAGATCATACCAATTAGAGATACTGATGTTAGTAGTACTATTTGGATATTCTTTATTTGTAATTTCTAAGAGTTCTTACAAATTGTCCTTTATGACTACCTTCTTTTAGATCCTCCCAAATAAGTTTATTGTGTGTAAGGACCGGACACGGGATCTAGATGACTAAATTATTAGACACCTCACTTCGGAATCGTGTTCGTCAGACTAAACTTCTATCAACTAGACTTAAAATATCTTTTCCCTAGACTTATTTTTTTAGTGAACGGTTATTCACTACACAATCCTTTTGTCGTGTCACCATTAAAGGTCCAAGAAAGATCATACAATAAATCAGAACCCATACTGGTTGTCTTTAGTTTTACTTAGTGGAAACGATAAATAACTGATTCTTTAACGTACACAAGGGTAGTCGTGAGTCACTCCAACGACTAGTATCTTAGGAACTTATCTTTCTGTACGTGAGTACTATCGAGAAAAGGAGATGAGATTCCGAGGTAAAGGACTGACGTAGTGTCTTACCACCAAAAAGTAATAAATTAATATATTATATGGTACAGAAGATAAGATACGATTAAGATAAAAGTCTTTTAAAAGTAACTCAAGTGAAATTATAAACTGACTTTATAAGTGGAAAAATATCGACAAAGATAATCCACGTAGACCTAGACGGGATTCTCACTTAGTCTGTTCCAAAAATTTACTACCGATAAGACTGACTACAGTCCACCATTAAGTAACACTAAAAATAAAAGTAAAGACATATTAATCACTACGACTCATAGAAACGTACACGGATAACCGGTAGACATATAGAAGAAACCTCTTTATAAATCCAGAAGACGGGTAAAAATTTAATCCGAAAAAAAAAAAAAAATCCAATAACGTAATATACTTGACAACTATGTAAAACCTTTGATTCGGACCAACCACCGTAATAAACGTTCATTAAAGAGGACCAGTCATCCAACATGAACAAATACCAAAGGAAAGGACGTGTTTTCAAACGTTCAAACTAATCCAGGACAACCAATTAAAAACAAAAATAAAGATAAAGGAACCCTCTGACTAGAATCTTTTGTGACCATGTTAAATACAGTCTCTTACAAAACGGATACAAGAAAAGATTCTCAAAATACCACAGTACAGAATATTAATTGAGATACTCGGTAAAACACAAATAAAATCACATACCACACTCCCACATAAGAATGAAGTAACTAAATGTAAACCGACAGGTCGAAATAGTTATGGTGAACGACTTCTCTGACAGATTGAGGTGACACAAAAGAAAAAAAAATTAAAAAAATTTAAAATAAAAATTTGAAATGTATTAACATAATCAAAACGGTTTATAGTTTTACTTAGGCGGTGTCCATATGTACACAAGGGGTAGGACTTGGGAGGAGGGAGGGGTATAGTAGGGAGACCCAGCAGGGTCACATGATCGGGGTTCGTAGGTCATAGTACGTAGCTTGGACCTGACCGTAGAGCAAAGTATGTACTATAAAATGTACAAAGTTACGGTAAGAGGGTTTAGAAGGGTGGGAGAGGGAGAGGGTATCTCAGGTATTCTGACAAGATATGTAGTCACAGAGAAAACGACAGAGCATGTGTCCCAATAACAATGGTAGAAAGATTTAAGGTATATATACGCAATAATATGACATAACCACAAAAAGGAAGACCGAATGAAGTGAGACATATTATCCGAGGTCAAAGTAGGTGGAGTAATCTTGACTAAGTTTACAAAAGAAAAATTACCGACTCATTATGAGGTAACACATATATATGGTGACGAAAGAATAGGTAAGTAGACGGTTACCTGTAGATCCAACCAAGGTACAGGACCGATAATATTTGTCACGACGCTACTTGTAACCCCATGTGCACAGAAAAAGGGAAGACCAAAGGAGTCACACATACGGGTCGTCACCCTAACGACCTAGTATTCCGTCAAGATAAAGGTCAAAAAATTCCTTAGAGGTGTGACAAGAGGTATCACCGACATGATCAAACGTCAGGGTGGTTGTCACATTCTCCCAAGGGAAAAGAGGTGTGGGAGAGATCGTAAATAACGAACATCTGAAAACCTAGCGTCGGTAAGACTGACCGCATTTTACCAACATCTTCTAACTAACTGATATCTACCGAAGGGTTCACCGAGTCACCATTTCTTAGACGGACATTACGTCCTCTATACTCAACTTAGAGACCCAGTCCTTCAAGGAGATCTCTTCCTTTACCACTGGGTGAGGTCATAACGGACTCTTTAGGGTACCTGTCTCCTCGGACCTCCTCGGTACTCCAGAGTTTTCTTAGTCTGTGAAAACCCAAGACATAAGACAAGACAACTAGGTTTAAAATCCAGTTATGGAACTACAAAACTAATGACAGGGAAACACCACCCGAAGGGACCACCGAGTCACCATTTCTTAGACCACTTCTCTACGTCCATTTCTCGGTCCACCCGATATCAGGTACCCCAGCTTTTCTGACTCTGTATTCAATCACTACCTTGTTGTTGTTCGAAACATCGTGACAGACTTTAGACCCTCCCGATACGTCGTAATAAATATTATAGGTTCTGTACTTCTGTTAGATTCAAAGATCTACTTATTTGTTTCACAAGGTATCTCTCCTTGTATATACATATACTATAATAAGTCTATATTTTACCCTTAAACGGTAAACACTGTTGTACCTATTTGTGACTTTATGTTTCTTTTTTATAATTTTAGTTCTTCCGTTTTAGCTGTTTATCATATGTGCCCTTAGGAGTATTCAAATAGTCGACTTAAAACTCGTCTTTGAGACGTCCGGTCTTCCCTCACCGTCCTATATAAATTTCACTACGACAATAATTAGTTTTCTTTCGACTTCATCGGTATAATTAAAGTCTGTTTCGGTCGAAGTCTCGTTCTTTTTATAGTCCCTATTTCTCCCTGTCGACATATTATTATCTCCCCAGTTAAGATGTTTTTTTTTTTTTTTCATGTATTGTTAAGAATTGTTTTTATGTAGATTGTTGTCTAACAGTTCTATAAACTCTGTTTCGATTATCTTGACGTTCCTCTTTGTCTTGACTTGGTGATGGTGGCTCCTTTCAAAGTTGTGAGAGACAGTTATCACCTGTATAGTTCACTCGTCTTTAGAGGTTTTTATCTCAACTGGACTTCTCGTGATGTTTAGTTTACCTAGATTGCCTATAAATACCTTATGAAGTAGTTTGTTCTTATTTTATGTTTAAGAAGAGTTCCATTGTACCTTGTAATCTATCTCACGTAAACTCGTTTACATCTCATACGGTAGTCTGACATTACCTTGATTTGCTGTTTAATGTCTTTCTATCGACCAACGACATACCTTGAGACTTGATAACGAGTTAATGAGACGTTTGGCTTTTCGACATAAATTTTTATGGACGATAGAAAATAAATAAAAAAAAATTTAAAATAAAATAAAAATTTGAAATGTTATAACATAATCAAAACGGTTTATAGTTTTACTTAGACGGTGTCCATATGTACACAAGGGATAGGACTTGGGAGGAGGGAGGGGTATGGTAGGGAGACCCAGCAGGGTCACGTGGTCGGGGTTCGTAGGTCATAGCACGTAGTTTGGACCTGACCGTTGAACAAAGTATGTACTATAATATGTACAAAGTTACGGTAAGAGGGTTTAGAAGGGTGGGAGAGGGAGAGGGTGTCTCAGGTATTCTGACAAGATATGTAGTCACAGAGAAAACGACAGAGCATGTGTCCCAATAACAATGGTAGAAAGATTTAAGGTATATATAGGCGATAGAAAATCTTTCTGTGGTAATTCTTTTACATTTCTGTTCTTTGTAGGACTCATTCTCTTTATAAAAGTTTAGAATATAGACCATTTCCTATATATAGGTCTTATACATTCCTTAGGACGATGAATTATGGTTCTCCTGTCTGTTGGAGTTATTTGTACCCCTTTTATAGACTTATCTGTAAAGTGGTTTCTTTTATACAGTCAACGATTATTCATATATTTTTTATACGATTTTAAAAATTGGTAAACCTTTAATTGTCAATTAGGACCTTACTTTAAACTAAAGTCCGAGGGATCTCAAAATAAAAATTCGTTTTTAAGTCTCGTATTGTTCACCATTGTTTCTACAGCTCTTTTGCCTTGAGAGTATTAACGATTAATTCTACATTTTACCACGTCGGTGAAACCTTTACAGACAGACAAAGAAATTTTTCAATTCTTTCATAAATGTCATAGGATAAGATGAAAACCCAGAGATGAGTTCTTTTTATTTTGTATACAGGTGAACTTCTACAAATACATTTACAAGTACCATACTAATTAAGTATTATCGGTTTTTTCACCTTTTTTAGGTTTTCAATAGTCGACCACTTACCTATTCCTTTTACACTATTTTGGTATGTTACCTAAGAAAAGTCTTATTTTTTCTCGTTTGATGACTTTATATGATATTATATCTACTTGGAGTTTCAGTAATACGATGTACTTTTTCCCTTACGTTTTCCGGTGTACGACATACTAGTTAGATACTTTAGATACCTTTTCCGTTTGGATATTGGTCATCTTTGATCCAATCACCAACAGAAATATCTCTAATTGAAATTTTTGCCCGTACACCCTACAATGATCCTTCTATCTTTGCAAGATTTTGACCGGACACCATTACCAACGTTTTGAACCATTTAATTTATTTACGTATTGACTTTATATGTGAATTTTAGACACCAAAAATGTCTTACGTTTAACAAAAATTTTTGACAGTATAAAAAGTGTTCGTCAATCGGGGTGACACGATTAAAAACAAGTAAGATCAATAATTCTGTCGTGTTTAGAGAGGACATTTCCTCGTTTACCTGTTTTTAATTGAATTTTAAAGAGGATATCATCAAGTAAAATAAACTCTTATTTTGATATTAACAAGGTCAGTTGGTTCTACTTTTATCTCTGAGTATAATCTGAAGTAGGAATAAGAACATAGAAACGAACTTGTGTGTTAAGACCCCTAAAGAGTAAGACTATAAGACAAATAAAGGACGAAAGTTAATAAACAATAACCGAAGTAAGTCTAGGGATAAAATAGAGGGGAAAATAATAAAAAATTTTTAAGGAGTAACCCATCAAAGATCTAAAAAAATTAAAGTATCTCGTCTTTTTGTGTAATTTACCTTTTAAATAAAGGTAAACAAAAGATTGAGAATTAAAACAGTTCATTCCGGTGGTTTTAATTTTAAATTGAGTTGTTGATGGTACATAAAAGAAAGACATCTTTTGATTCATCGTGACTAATCAAACATTAATTTCAGAAAATATTTTTTCGTCACTTTTATGAAGTTTTATGTGTACTTTATATGTTTTGTATTTACACTTTTTTATTAACATAATCCAAGAGGTCCCTTTGTCTTGATTGTCTTATATATGTATCCATATACTCAAAAAAAAAAAAAATTATCCTTAACTGAGTACGACAATACCTTCTACTCTGTACGGTACTATACGTGAGAGATTCGACCACTTAGTCCTTTCGACCACCGTATTTTAAGTCAGATTCAGACTTCCCGACTCTTGACCCCACTCACCGGACGACCATAATTCAGGGACTCAACCTTCCGAGGTACTTGTCCTCGACTTCTTCTTTATACCGGGTCGAGTTTCCCTTTTCTTTAATACAAAGGAGATAGAAAAACAAGTTAAACCCGGAAGATCTCTAATCTACGGATGGTACAAAAACTCCCTTCTAGAGAATCAGATGATTAAGTTTACAATTAGAGAAGACCTTTACGGGATAGTCTGTATGGGTCTTAATTATAAAATGGTTGAGAGACCAGTAGGGACTCGAGTCAGTAAAACTACGTATTATGATCGATAGTGCTCCGGTGGAGAATAGTTGGACCGTGTATCTACGTGAAGAAATGAGTATAAGTCAGAGGTTTGTTTCTGTTATTCTTCCAATATAAAAACGGTTTGTGCAATTTTGATAGAAAGGATGTTGTCTTTTACGTCGTTAGGAAAATGGTCTTTTCCTCCATTTAAAGAATAAAAAGGAAATACTTTAATACAAAACTATGGAATAAACCCATAAGTTAATTTCGTTAAGTTTAACTTCGAACTTAGAGGTCGAACAACCTTAGTTCCACTTCGATAAAAGTACAACGACATAACTTTACCTTCCTTACGTAAAGTACTATAAATTGTGTTTAGTCTTATAAAACCCACTTAAACCTGTTCGACTCATTCCCATCAAGAGTATCTAGGTTTCCCGGGAAGTGAAAAAGGACATTTCACCTCTTTCGGTAGTCTTAATAAGAGAATGATAACCCCTTTCGACCTTTCCTTGATATGTCGAAAGATACTAATTCTAATTAATATGAGACTCATGATATCGAACCTCTCTACTACCGTATGATCGAGGGAGTACCTTTCGAATCGATACCTGTTTTAGCGTGTAGTTAAAGGACTAGTCAAAGTGTCGGGACGACGAGAATCTAAACCAACGTTTTATTTGTCTCCCAAGACCCTACATAGGGGAGATGGATGATAGTTTTCACTGTAGTATCTGAAAAGTACCGATGGTAATGTCTCGGAGTAAATCCGTAACGACACTTTGGGAACAATGATTTGTTGTATGATTTCCGTAATACAGAACAAATTTGGTTAGAAAAAGTTTAATTCCGAGTGTCTGGTAGAGAAAGTCTTAGGGAACCTAACCTTTCACCACAGTCCAGGTACAATTTTTTTTTTTTTTTTTCTGTTCAATGGAAATCAGGGCAAATGAATCTTAAATGACTTCTTAAAAAGTGTCAGAAATAAAAATTTTCGAGGAGTCTACTAAAATTCTTAGTACATGTATACTCTATGTAACAATCATTTTGATCGGACGTATAATCTTAATGGACCAGTAGTCATAAAATATTTTTAGGAGGTATACTATGATGTCCCTCCTATACCGATTCTTGATGACTAGATCTTAACCTTTTTTCTATAAGTGTTATCAGAGTGAGTGAGGATGACGAATGTGGACCGAATAAAGTGAGGGAATACAATAAGTGAACCGGAAATTTACATTGACTCGGACGTCTGATATTTATAACTCGTGAGAGACGTGACCGTTCACACCCAAGAACCTTCGTCTCTGAAGTTTCTGATTTTAGATTCCTTGACCCTAGTCCAATCTCTCTCTCGGTAGTACGACCATGTCCCCCTCCTTCGAAAAACTTCGTTGGGTCAACCCTGGAGGTGGTTCCATCATCGACGAATGCGGTGAATGACTTCCCTCTCCTCGATGACCACTGTTCCTTCCCGTTGTTTTTATCTCACCTTGTCTGTTGTTGTTGTTTCTTAAATATGGAGAGAGAACTGTTCTTTACATGTGGTTTTATAACGAAACTCCTTAGAAACGTTTTGTGTATCTTGAAAAGTTCCAAACGGAATTTACCCTTATAAAACAAACAATTCAAACTAGTTCAGGACCAAGAAGACAATAAAGTCTACAAAACCGGTGAAATTATGTACTTGTTAAACGAGTTCCGTGTCCATATGGTCATGTTCACGTCCTTTTTTTTTTTCGTTACCTTAGGGAGGATTAGGTTCCCGAGTCTCGTCCTGTAAATCCCTAGTTCGGACTCGTAATGGGACTTCCCACGTCCGGTCTTCGAAGGTTTTAAGATTAAACAAAGTTTCACAAAAAAAAAAAAAAGTTAACTATAATAGTAACCGTACATTGTAACATAATCAAAATCCATACGTTGTATTACTAAACTATGTACATATATGACGTTTTACTAAAAATCCATCAAAATCCTTTGACATAGTTCTTATCGGAATTTTAATTGGGTTACCAGAATAGAGAATTGACCTGTATTTGTACACTTTTAGAATTGATATAGGGACACACGATTCAGCGAAGTCAACACAGACTGAGAAACACTGGAATACCTGTCATCGGAAAGTCCGAGGAGACAGGTACCCTAAGAAATCCGTTTTTATGACCTCACCCAACGGTGCGGGAGGAGGTCCCCTAGAAGGGCTGGGTCCCTAGTTTAGGCACAGTGAATAAAGAGGACGTAACCGTCCGTCTAAGAAATGGTGATTACGGTGGACTCTTCAGGTATAGGGATTAAGTTTGGTTTGAGGAATCGAACCCTTGGGTCACGGGGAGGATGAATTCAGGGTTTAATAGAATCGGTGTGTAGGGTGGTAAAAGACAAGCTATGAGAGATGAGTATAAGACTACAAAAGAACAGAGACTATAACTGAGTGTGATAGTTTTGGGATAGACAAGACGTTTGATATCGTTTTTATCAGGAAGGAAGGGGTTTGGAAGAACTGAAGAAGAAGGGAACCTTCATTTGACGTCTTAAAGATGAAGAGTAATTAGAATATAAGATTTAAAAACCAAAACTTGTACAAAGTTGTATTCTACACTTTCGCTTTAACGACTCTTTAATCATAAAGATTTAAATGAAACCGTCAGCTATCTCCTTTTTCTCTAACTGAACCAATTGAACAAAGATAAGACGGAATAAAGGAAACGATAGTGGACTAAAGAAAAAGGTACTACTTATCAAAATCGTCTGTGAAAGGTAAAACAGTTGATCTAATTTCCGATAGAAACTTATATAATTTATGTTGACTGTAAACGGTAAAAAGTTCGGGTCTATACTGTCTAGCCATTAACACGGTTTCAAGGTCTCAATTTTAAAGTAATGTGAAAAATCTCATTTTCGTGTCTCATGTTTAAGGAGTAAAGGACAATAGTAAACTTCCCATTTTTAAAGGGAAGGAGATAACATTATAGAGACATTAAGTTCCAAATAAACGAAATACCCCTCTTATGATAACTTAGTGTAAGAAACAAACCTCAACACAAACGAAAATTATAAAATTGTCGAAGGACAGTTCACTGAGACCCTTACTGGTGGAATAGAGAGACCGTTAAGTTCAAATACTTTCACTTTCAGTGAGTCAGCACAGGGTGAGAAATGCTGGGGTACCTGACAGGTACCTTAAGAGATCCGGTCTTATGACCTCACCCATCGGTTAGAGAAAAGGTCCCGTAGAAGTATAAGGATTAACAGAATGTTAACAGAACGTTAATGTGGATAATCTTATTGGTGTACTAACTATAGATTTCTTGTAGACGTAATAGTTTACTTTTCATGTTACAAATCTCTCGTCTTCACTTTCTTTTCACAATCGACGAATCAGTACAGGCTGAGAAACACTGGGGTACTGACATCGGGTGGGTCGAGGAGACAGGTACCTTAAGATGTCCGTCTTTATGACCCTACCCATTGGTGAGGGAAGAGACCTCTAGAAGGGTCGGGTCCTTAGCTTGGACCCGGAGGACGTAACGTCCGTCTAAGAAAAAAAAAAAAAAAAAAAAAAATTAAAAATAAAATAAAAATTTGAAATGTATTAACATAATCAAAACGGTTTATAGTTTTACTTAAGTGGTGTCTAAGAAATGGTAGAATCGATGGTCCCTTCGGGAATCTATCATCTATAACGTATATTTATCTGTCGAAGTACCACCGTATTTGATCCTAAAATTTTTACGAATACAGGTACAAAAGTACAACTTACAACAATTTTTGTATATTTTAATTAGAATGTTAAACTCACAGCGTGAGTCCCCATGACTCATCTTGGAGAAGGAAACATCAGAGTTAAACACCCCAAAGTAACTGAAGTCATCACTAAAGAACTCCGACCTCTCTTTCTCTTGTAATTCTCCCTTCATCAAAGTAGTTTCTTAAGGATTATGTAAACATTTTGTACGATATTACCGTTGGTGTGACTTACTTTTACACATATATAGTCTCTGGAATTGACATGGAATTTATGATTGATACTTTAACTTACTTTATTAAAGATAAGTTAAAACATCCTCACGACAGGTCATTCTGATGAAAGGATGACGTTTATAAATAAAGAACGTATTATTTGAAAATTCCTAAGACCAAGAAGTTTTTTTTTTTTTGGTCCTTAGGATAGAAAGGAGAAATAAAATTGGAGTATAGATAGACCCTTTATTAATCATGTGTAGGATAAAAGAATTATCATTTATACTATAAAAGATTATAGAGTGACATTCAATGTTTTTCTTAATACAACTGAGGTTACGAAGTGGATGGTTAGTTTATGACAAAATATGGAGTTCTTTGGGATGTATAATGAGATTTACAGAAACACGATGAAAGATGTGTCTTTACGTGTACTAGGTTTAACCCAGTAGCTTTGGAAGTAAAAACCTTCATTTATGACTGATCTAATTTTTCTCCAATATTTATCTATTTTTAATTATATTTTATATAATTAAATTTTAAATAAAATTTATAAATAAAATTAGATAAATAAAAATTATCTAAATTATTTAGATATATAATTTATCTAAATTATTTAGTTAAATAATTTATTTAGATAATTTATCTAAATTATTTGGATAAATAATTTTAGATAAATTTAAATTAACTAAATAAATATAGATATCTATATTTAATTATATTTTATATAATTAATTTTTTAAATTAAATAATTAAATTTATATAAATTTTTAATTATATTTATATAATTAAAGTCATTTAAGTGAACAGGTTCAACAAAGATGTCACTCTGTGAAGAATACCAAGTGTAAGGGTCAGAAGACTTCGTCGGAGACAAAGACAGGTCGGAGTTGAAACAATGAAGACGGAAGAGGGTCTATCATACTCGAGGACTACCAGATGGTAATTTTAGAGGAAGTAAATTGAACCATTCCCAGTTATAAATAACGAACATTTGTGTCTACAATTACTATGACCCTCAGTTTAGTTGTTTTATTTTGACAGTCTTGTTGTATTCTCGACTCTATCTTTGGTAAACGATGTCTTTGGTTGTCCTTCCTTTTGATTGGGTCGATCCATTCGACATTTTTTATTGTCCAAGTGGTTACTACCTCTAATGTAAATTCTCATTCATAACTTATAGAAGGAATTTTATATTTATACGGGTATAACTTTTTACGATTACAAGCAATTAATATAAAAGAATACGTTTATAACATGTAAATACTTTCACGAAGGTCTGAAACCACCACTCCAAATCCATTCTTTATACTCGTCTTATTTTCGAAAACAGATAGATGGATAGATGAAAACATCCGGAACCGATTGAACCTGTTCTAGATTTTCCCCGAAGTAAATGATAATTCAAGTGTTTCTCGTCCTCCCTTCTTGCTGTCACGGCAAAAGGAGGAGGCGTTCAAACGGTCTCAGATGGGAACACGAGGATATGAAGTGTTGACCCAACCGACCAAACAGTTGAAGACGTAGACAAATGTTCTCAATAAAATTGAACGAAGTCCTTTCTTTTAATGTATTTAATTAAAGAAAATTGCTGACCTCCTTTAATATGTAGTGAAGTAGTTACACTCGTTATTTCGTACTTTTTAATTTAATGAAATTTATGTTTTTGTATTATAAACAAAAATCTTGATCAACGTAATTTGTATTATGTACGTTAGGAATTACATCCGTAAACGATAGTCACTTTATCGAGAAAGATTTTCTTTCTTCGGAATAACTTAGACTACTTAATTGTTTCTTACCCTTGACCGAAACCCCTTAATGTCACATAAAACCGCAACTTTTTGTACACTTAAGACAAGACCTAATCGTGTATTTATTTCGTCCCAGAATCTGTGATGTATACTGAAACCTCCCGGACAAAAGATGACGGTATGATTTAATCCAGTTATTGTGGATTTAACGTTATAAAAACAACGACAATAAACAACAAATCCTATCAAAATCGAAGTGTTTTTTAACTATTCATATCCCTGACAGGTATTTCGGGGTCAAGAGTGTGTACGTATCTGAGAGGGTAATAGTTGTAGTAAGTGGTCTCACCATGTTTACAATGGTTCCCACTTACATGTAATTGTGTAGTATTAGTCACTTACAGGTACCACATATAATTATAGACCTAAGTGATCATCTACTTTAAGATATCCAAACCTGTTTACACATCATTGTATATAGGTAGTAATACGATAGTATGTATCATAAAAGTGACGAGATTTTTAGGAGACACAAGACGGATAAGTAGGGATGGGAGGAGTGGGAACCGTTGGAAATCAGAAAATTAAAAAAGGTATCAAAAAGGAAAAGATCTTATAAGTATCAACCTTAGGATGTCTTATTTCGGTGAAGTCTATCCTAAAAAAGTAAAACATTATATATAAATTCCAGAGAGTTACAGAAAGATACCGAACCACCGAGTATAGAGAAATCACCACTATTTATAAAGTAAAAGAGGTACATGATAGTAGGTCATTATCTACCTAAGTGACCACTTAAGATAGGTTGTTAATTTTATCAATTAAATATCGTTAAGAAAAGTTCTTTAAGGAGAGTTAAAGAAGGTTCTTTATCTTCTCCACTCTTGTGAAGATTTAAGTGAAATACTCAGATCATAATGTGATTATGATTTTGGTCTATTCCTATGGTACTCTTTTATTTTAATATCCGGTTATAAGAACTACTCCCTAAGGGACAACCGAGTAACCATTTCTTAAACGGACGGTTATAGTCTCAGTACCGAAATAGAAGACCCATCCTTTACCGTTGGTCAAGGTCGTAAGAACAGACTGTTTAAGGTACTTACCTCCTCGGACCGTCCGATGTCAGGTACCCCAATGTTTTCTCAATCTGTACTGAATCACTGATTTGTTCTTTTTATTGAGAACTACTTATACCAAAGTTTTTAAGAGTTGTTTAAAATCGTTTAGTATAAGTTGTTATGTGAATTCGTTTTGTTTTGGCAGATTAATTTTCTACCCGATTTCTAAACTTATCCGAAAAGGGGTTTCTTCAGTTTGTCCACCGGTTGTCCAAGTACTTTTCTACGAGTTTTAGTGATTAATAGTCCTTTTACGTTTAGTTTTGGTGTTACTTTATCGTGGAGTGTAGACAATCTACCTATAATAGTTTTTCTATCCTTTATTGTTCACAACCACTTCTGTATCCTTTTCCCTTGGAACACGTGAGAACCACCCTTACATTTTACCATATCAGTGATACCTTTTGTTACCAATAAAGATTGTTTAAAATTTTATCCTGACTTTATATTATGTCGTTAAGGTGAATTTACGTAGGGGTAGTTGGATTCTTCTCATGTAGTAAACCTGTGTGAATATTTCTTATATACTATATATACATATATCTGATACCTTATAATAAGTCGGTAATTTTATTACTCTTAAACGGTAAACCCTATTACAATTACCTTGAACTCCCATAATACAACTCACCTTATTCCTCTGTCTCTTTCTGTTTAAGACGTACTAGAGTGAATTTTTTTACTTTTTTTTTTTTATTCGAGTATTTGTTCGTACTTCCAAATGACATATCGTGTCCCTTGATATCAGTTATATAATATTAGATATTACCTTTTATTAAAGTTTTCATTATATACAAATATACATATTGAACATGAACGGTACATAAAATTTGTGACATTGAGTTGATGTGAAGTTATTTATTTATATATATATATGTGTGTATATATTAATTTTTTTTTTTTCTTATATTCGAGTGTCAATGTCTTTTATCTAACCACAAACGGTCTTCATCCCAAACCCCTTATCTCTCACTTAACCTACCTCCTCCTGTATAGAGGGAATATTTCTCCTAGTATTATACTTACTTCACTAACTTTATTAGAAAAAACAACTGTTAAATTAAGGGTCCTCAGGACTGGTTATTTGTTCTAGTCCTTGTATAATTTCCGTTCCTGTTACGGAAAAAGTCGAGACATTGTAGAGTGTAGTTCTGTCAGATTTCCTTCAACAAACTACTTGTCTTTGTAGTACCTTGAGAAGTCTACTCCAGTATAGACTTGAGACACTACGAGGTAGAAAACTCATTTCTTTGATTGCAGGAGGCTCAGTGGTTTCATTTTGTCCATCTCGATCTCTAAATTGGGTTGGATAGTCTACGGTTAAAATACAAGTAAGTTGAGGCAAAATTATGAAGAGATGATCCACACTATCACCAACTGTCCTACACAGTCGGTGAATGAATTTATGATATATTCGGGGGTAAAGTGGGAGTTTAGTATATTAAAAGACGTCCCCAGATCAAAGACATAATACTCTGTGACCATTTTTCTTTCTCCTATAGATGTCTCATAAGAACTGGAATCAATCCCAGATCACAAGATTTGATACAAAAACCTGAGACACCCTCTCCCTATTGTCAGACAGAAATATCTCAGGAACGGTATAAAATCTTTTTCGATACACATAATGTAGAGACATTGCTTGATACAATGGAAAATTCTTATTTCTTTGATGTTAAGCTTCCAATTCTCTGAACGGGTTTAAGTTGTTCGGTCATTTACTATCTGAAGTAAGTTTATAAGTTAAAAATTAGTATGACTTAGGATTATTTACCGGTGAAATTTTTAATTAATCCTTTTCAACTATAAAATTGAGTTATTCGAAATCAAAAAATTCGGTTGTAAAGAATATTTTACGAAAGGTTTATATCGTAGAGATATGATTACTTTTTGTAATCTTTTTGGTACAAATGTTATGTTGTCAATTAGAGGTCTCTAATTTACCAAACATTAATGATTTGAAATTAAGTAGACTCTGAAAGGACAATTTTAAAATTTACGTAAAGGAAAGTAGAGTAAAATAACCTTTATGTTTCTTCGATTTCAAATGACAGATCGTCATAAAGAAATCTTTGTGTCTTACGGGTTTATTGGAAGTTGAAGAGTTAGATTGGAGTAAAAGTATTGAAAGATTTTTCTTGGAAATTTTGTTTCAAAAAATTTGATTACAGGTGACCATAATTTAATATTCATAATAAAAGACATCTGTCAGGTGACGAATATATTTTAATTCTTAAGACGTTTTAGGGTTTACTAATTCCTGTTGACTAAATTTCATAAATGTAGGGAAGTGTTTATTCGTAGAAACGGTGTTGGTAATTTGTATGAGAGAAGGAAAAATTCAACATTTTACATACAGTAAGTAAATGAGTTTTTGATGAAAACTGGTACTACACCGGTCTTATACCGTCTGCTTGTAGGTCAGGCTACCTTCTTGACGTACATTTTATTCATGAAGGTCCTTTGAAATTAATTTATGTTAAACCTATTACTAATACTCAATTCTAAAATCTAATGAAACTCCCTTGTCGTGTGTCATCCCACTCGACTGGGTAGACCTCCCAGTCTATTCAAAAGGACTTCTTCACCATAATATTTGCTCTTGACTTCCTACTCGTCACGGACGGAGGGGTCCACTTCTCCGGTCCCTTTCCTAGCCTTCTCCGTACCCTGACTCCTTCCTCCTGTGACTCCTAGGGTTTCTTTCGTCAACATGGACCCCTTTCCACTTTCGTCACTCCGTAGGTAATCTCACGTTCCGCGTCTACAGAGTCCCAGACGGATTAAGATGGAAGGTTGGATCTACGAGTCGAGACGAAAGTTTCAGTAGGTGTAATGTATGTCAATGGAGAAACAAGGGGTGGAGAAAAGGAGCGTCTAAGGGATGTAAGGGGATACAACGTAGGAGGTTTTACGACTGTCCCGTTGACATTATTTTCGCTTCGACTTTGTCTATACAAGTCCAATTCACTTTTAAGGACCCAGACCTTTGTCTTCACGGATATTTTGGGTGAGAAATTGGAGAAAGAAACCAACGGGTCAAAGAGAGAGGGAGAGGAGAGACTCATACAAAGCGATGTAAAGAACAGAAAGATAAGGAAGAGTGTTCACTTACACTCTTTGTGTGTGTACACGCAAGTGTCTTTCACAAAAGTACAGAAGGTAATAAGTATTATCAAGGAGAGGACCGAGACAGAGAGACGGTACCAATAAAGAAGATGAAAGGGGATTTAACAAAAGGAATATGTAAGGGTGAATAAAAACTTTTATATTAAAATTATATTAGACGTGATGTCTTATAAGGACTTTAGACAGGACAGACACGAAAACACCATAATAAGTGTTTTTAGGTGTTAGGTTAGATTCGTATTTTTGTGTGGTCTGTCTAGGAGTCTCTCTGTCAGATATTTTATAGACTAGTGACCAGGGTTTTCACAGTTCTAGTACCTTTATATTCCTTACTTTGTGACAGTCTGTTCTCCTCTGACTCTGTACTACTCTGTTACGTTACTCCAAGGGACTTTACCTAGGACTTTGTCCTTTTTTTTTTTTTTGTTTGGGTGGTTTTTGTTGTTCATCTTTTGGACCACTTTGGGGTCAATCCAGACACCAAACCATTACCATAATATGCTAACGGTTAAAGAATCAAAACTGTTGATACAGTACCGATATATTCTACAATTGTAATTTCCTACATGTCCTTTATATCCTTGAGACATGATAGAATTACAAAAAGATTCAGATTTCAGTTAAGTTTTCTTTTTTATAAATTACTCCTATTATTCAGAAAGAAAATCTCTGAACACTCATAGTTTATTCAAGTATACCCATATCGTCTTGAGTTATTTTTACGGTCGATGATAATCATATTAATGATGATTGTAATTAACGATTTTAACAGTACTGTTTATATGTAATTAAATTATTTTATTGATTGCATAATAATGTGTACCAATAACAATCCACTGGAATACAGAAAGTTGTGTAATTCATACCGTTGTAAAACCGATGGCATGGATACTAGTTTTATACTCAAATAGAGCTTCGTGTTCGTTTACCGTTTTTCACTGTTTTTTTATTTTCATCCTTTAGTCCGTCAGAATTCACTTAAAAAAAGTGTATAAAATTACAACTTTTAATTTTATAAAATCGATAAAACACGGTTACTTTATAATTCGTATGCCTCTTCGATCTCCTCCAGACAAAAATTGTAGTACCTTTCACTCTCACAAGTAACGAGTCAGTACAGACTGAGAAACGTTGGGGTACCTAACATCGGGTAGTTCGAAGAGACAGATTCCCTAAGAGGTCCGTTCTTATGACCTCACCCAACGGTAAAGGAAGATTTCTCCTAGAAGGGTTAGGTCCTTAGCTTGGACCCAGAGGACATAACTTCCGTCTAAGAAATGGTTGACTCGGTGCTTCATTTTCGAATTACTCTGATTCCGGTACAAAGACTAACAGAGTCACGGTACGTTACGTCAAACTCTAAGATGACCCGGTAACGACCCCAAGTCGTCGTAGTCACTCCTCCTTCACTCCTGGTTGTTAAGTCCCTCTCTCGTTGTGGAAGGATTAACACTTCTCACCGAGATCTGTTCGCAGGTCGTAAATATTACAGTTTTCCCACACTGTTAAAGTCCGTATCGACCCGTTGACACACCCCTCCAACCGTTGACGACGACGGTTCAGTGAAGTCAGTACAGGTTGAGACACGCTGGGGTGTCTGTCGTCGGGTGGTCCGAGGGTGCAGGGACCCTAAGAGGTCGGTTCTTGTGACCTCACCCAACGGTAAAGGAAGAGGTCACGTACTTTCACTTTTCACTTTCACTTCAACGATTCAGAACAGCCTGAGAACCGGTGGGTACCTGACGTCGGATGGTCCGAGGAGGCAGGTACCCCAAAAGGTCCGTTCTCATGACCTCACCCCACGGTGACGGAAGACACCTCCAACCGTCCCTACCTAAAGACAGTCAGTACACTTTGTCGTAATGACCGTCGTCCATCACTTTCGTGGTAATAGTAATGTGATAGAATAAGTCAGTGTCTAAGTTCCTCTACATCCCTCATCCTCCTATAACGAAAAACAGGTAACTCTCTGGACCCTTTGTATTGAACCCTAAAGAATTCACGAGTCGTTTCGTCCAACCGTAAGTACCTTCCTGGGGTTAAGGTCATAATTACCCTTTGACTCAGGGATTAGATACTTTCATTCTACTTAAGGTCAAAATCTTTACCAGTTAAAACATCTTTATCTCATCCTTTAAGACGAGGACACAGAAAAATTTTCGTTGGTCGCTTGTAGGGACAATAGATGTAGGAAGCTATGGTTCCACGGTGTCCACTATGCCTCCCAAGGGGTTATGTGCAGAATTGACGTAGCCCTCACTAAGACCTTATCTAATGTCGGACCATCATTTAAATCGGAATCTCTTACTCGTCACCGTTTTAATTTCCGAGTGTCCCTAAGTTACTTAAGTGATCGGGATAAGACATAAAACTAGTTCCAGACCTGTTATTCTAAAAAATAAATTTTTTTATTTTGAAAACAATTTTTTTTTTTTGTTTGAAAAAACCATACAGAGTCTATTGAATTTATGTCGACAACATAGTAGTAGGTACTTTTCCTGTCAGTCCGTAAGTACCGAAAATACAAAATAAAATTTTATTTTAATCTTATAAAATATTTGATAACCTTTGATTTACCGGTCTTGGAGGCCGAATGAAAAGGCAACTGTGATGACATCGGAGTTTACCCTATTAATTGTGTTCATCTTCTTTCATGATTTCCATTTCGACAAGGATAGTACCTATGACTTTAAGTGTTACATGAGTACTGATTACTACTTTATACTTTTCGTGTATACAGATTATACTTTTAAGTATCGGTGACGACAGTACTTTTATACAAATGAGAGGTACTATCTTATTAAAATACCTATACTTGTCGGAATCTCTGTCTATACTAACGAGTACCTGTGTTACATTAAACCGATTACACCCTAGTAAGAGAAACGTTTTAAGGAGTAAATAATTAAATAAGTAAACAAACAAGTAGGTAGGTTGTAAACGACAATCAGTGTCATATAACATTACTCGTTCCGAAGGGACTACCGAGTTCACCATTTCTCAGACGGATGTTCCATCCTCTGTGTCATCTGCGTCTAAACAAGGGACCAAACCCTTCTAGGAGACGTCCCCTTTACCGTTGGAGGAGGTCCCAAGAACGGACCTTTTAGGGTACCTATCTCCTCGGAGCGCCCGATGTAAGGCACCCCAGTCCTTCTCAGCCTGTGTTGACTCGTGCGTGCACGTGTTACATAACACTACTCGTAATCTCCTTGAGATTATTACTTCTACCTCTTCCGTTACCGTGGGGTGAGGTCATGAGAACGGACCTTTTAGGGTGTCTGGCTCCTCGGACCATCCGACGTCAGGTACCTCAGCGATTCTCAGCCCGTGCTGACTCGCTGAAGTGAAAGTGAAAAATGAAAGTACGTAACCTCCTCCTTTACCGGTGGGTCAGGTCACAAGAACGGACCTCTTAGGGTCCCTGCCCCCTCGGACCACCCGACGACAGATACCCCAGCGTGTCTCAGCCTGTGCTGACTGTACTGAATCGTCGTTATTACTTCTATACGGAGTCGGGGGTGGGAGGTCGTCAGACGGCGAGACTTAATTTGGTAGTCGGTACTACACTGTAAATCACCGTAATACCGTTTAAAGGTTTTCGTAGTTACTAAAAAAATTACCTTTATAGTCGAGTCAACTATTAGAGAACGGATGGTACTCTTCGATTGTGATTGACTCATGAACACTCACACGACATGTAGGTAATAGTATATAGGATATTACCCAGTCATAGGTTTTAGTGACCCAACCGGTCTTTCAAACAAACCCAAAAAGGACTTTCGACAATGTCTTTTTGAACTTACTTGAAACTATATTTCTTAAGTTTGTTGAGTTGTCGTTCTTTTGGGTTGTTAAGTTATTTTTTACAAGTTTCTCAGATTTGTCTGTAAAGAGATTTCTTCTGTATGTCTACCAGTTGTCCGTTTACTCTTCGACAAGTAGTATTGATATTCCCTTTATTTTTAGTTTTGGTGTTATTCTATAGTCGAGTGTTCATAATCTCTCCGAGAATAAGGTTTTTTTTCAAATTTTTGCGATTGAACATCTCTATATATCTATATGTGTGGGGATTTCAGTAGTGTCGTAATAAATAAATGTTATTGGTTCTACACCATTGATGAATTGAAACTCACGACTTCTTAATTACGAAAGTTTAACACTACGACCTCTTCTGAGGACTCTCACGGAACCTAACGGTCTGGTTTGGTCAGTTAGGATTTGTTATAGTTGGGACTTATAAGTAACCTTCCTGACTACGATTTCGGGGTTATAAAACCGGTGGACTACGCTTCTCGACTGAGGAACCTTTTCTGGGACTACGACCCTTTCTATCTTCCGTTTTCCTTTTCCCCGTCTTCTCCTACTCTACCAATCTATCGTAATAGCTGAGTTACCTGTACTTAAACTCGTTTGAGACCCTTTATCACTTCCTGTCCCTTCGGACCGATCGACGTCAGGTATCTCAACGTTTCTCAGCCTCTACTGAATCGTTGACTTGTTGTTATTATGTCACGTTAAAATAAACTTGTGTTTTATTATTTTAGAACGGTAACTTTTGTTGTACCTGCCTGGAACTCCTGTTATGTGATTCACTTTAATTCGGTCTGCTTCTGTTTATGGTTAATGGTATACTAGAGAGTATAAACTTCAGGCGTTTAGAAAAATTTTTTACTTTTGTTTGTGTGAATGTATATGTCTTTTGTCTAACCACTAACGGTCACCTTCCCGTACCCCACACTTCTAACCTTCAATTAACGTACCATTGTCTACCATTGATCTGAATAACACAATTAGTAAAACATCACATATGTGATGTATGTCCCGAAGGATCCATCGAGGTCACCATTTCCTAGACGGACGGTTACTTCCGTTGCACTTAAGGTAGGGACCCAGTCCTGCTATGGGACCTCATTCTTTACCGTTGGGTGAGGTCATAAGAACGGACCTTTTAAGGTACCCGTCTCCTCTGACCACCCGATGTCAGGTTCCCCAACTTTTCTCGACCTGTACTGACTCGTACTCGTCCTCGTTTGGACTTTGATTATATTACAATACGTGATTAAAACGGAGTTACTTGATTTTTATTTGGGGGGTTTTTAGAGTCAACAGTTACTGGGTCAAAACTCTGGATTCTACCCAATGTTCGGAGGTACTGGGAGTCAGAAGGAGAGAATATTGTAGTCTTATGACAGTCGTGGCGAAGTGTTACAAAAAGAACTAAAATTGACTCTTTTGAACACATTTCGGCAGTCGTCCTTCAGTCAGTGGGTCTCACGAGATATGTAAAACACAACACTATTGTATTCTTCGTGACGTATAAATTTGTAGATAACAAAAACAATCGTATAGAAATTCTAAGATTCATTACGTGTAAAAACTCGTCCGTCAAACAACGTGATCTGAACCGTATTCTTTGGACCTAAAATCAACTTCAAGGGAAAAATTCATTTTACCAATATCATTCTACGTGCGATAAATAACACTACTAGATTATTTTGTGGATCCGTTATCGGTATTTCTTGATACCTTTAATTTTAAGAGTGATAGTAATAATGATAACTTGTTGACCTTGGTATCAACCTTAGGTACGTTATCGGAAGCTTTCCCTTTTCAATCGAGAACCTCATATTAACTACACTTATTGAAGGACCAATGTATGGACGTCTGTGAGGTCTTTATAAGAATGAAAGTGTTTCTCTAGTTTTTGCCGGTGTTATACGGTTTCCTTTCAGATTGTGGTCGTGAGATCCCTTGAGTTTTTGTGACAGATACTAAAGAACTTTAGGACTTATAACTACGTAAAATATATCTCTACTTTTCGTTCCTATGATGAAGATTAAAAGAAACTTTGTAAATTAAGTGTTACGTGACTCCCACCTAGTTTTACTATTTATTAAAAGAACAGAAAACGGTCACGACCGTGTTTTTACACATTATTGAAAGTCGTTTATAGTTCTACAATACAAAGGACAACGAAAACATTTAAGAAAACACCCCTAAGAAAACTACTTGCAACTTTAATAAAAGAGTAACAGTTTGAGGTGCATCTTGACACACTACCTGTGAAGCCATCTCTTCCTGTGTTTTATTATAGAATAATCGGGTTTATTAGAACTTTTAATATTATGTATCGAATAGGAATGTTGTTGGAAAACTTCTTTTACCATGATAATAAGGGTATAGTCATCCTCGCTTAACCAAATTTTCAACGCAGACAATGTGTCGACTCCTCACCGTCTCGTTTTTAAGTGTAGGTCTGTTAAACCGAAATTATAGATGAGAGAATTTGTGATCTATGTGATGTACGGTCCAAAATACGATATTTAAATCGGAAAATCAATTAATCCGAGTAACAAAATATAACGATCGAGATAAAGTGTTTTTCTTATTGGTGTCAGAAACGAAGTCAAAGGTTGTAAAATGTTTATTGACCGATTTAGGTCCTAAATATTAACCAGACAACTTAAGGTTTAAGACACGAGAGTGTGTGTACTAAGAACCGTGACCCATAGACCACAAATCAGTGTCTACGGTCGTGTCCAAAGGTCCTGTCGTTACAATTTCTCTCTTCGGACGGTTAAGTCCTATGGGTGGATTACCTTGAACGATTACGGACTTTTCCTGGTGACCCTTCTTCATATCCGGACGATTCCTAGTTTAAAAGTAACCTTTTGACATCCGGTACCTCATATAATAAGAAAAACTTGAGGACAGGTAGATGTATTTTTAAGTAGCTGTGGAAGTAGAAAAGGTTGAATAGAGGGGAGAGTCTTCGATACACAGGGATGAGGTGAGGTGTAGGTTGAGAGGTGGAACACTAGTATAAGTATAAGGAATTACGACGAAGACTTAAAATTTAGGAATAAAGTATAGAGTTTGAAACAGAAGTAATAGAAAAAGCGTAAGAAGTGAGATATAGTATGATTTTTACATGTATTAGAAGGACGGTAGGATGATTCAGGGGGTTTCTAAACAGGGGAGAGAAGAGTCGATTAAAGGAATCGTATTAGTAGATCAGAAGGGTGGAAGTGAAGGAGTGTAAAAGGAATTTAAAAACACAGGAAACGTAAAGAGTTTAAGTAAGGTACAAGGAAAGGACGACGATGACAGAGTAACGAGAATAGTTATTATAATAAGAGGGTTATTAAAACAAAGATAATAGAATAGGATAAGAAAGATACAATGATGACCTTAATCGAAGAATTTTGATCTTAGAGTAGTCCAAGGGGAACAATTTTTCGAAGATCATCTAAGGTTCAATTACGTTCTATAAGTTCACTTACTTAAGGTGGTCTCTCTTCTTTCTTTTATGACGGTTATTTTACTAGTGTCCTTCGACTCATTCCCGAAGAGACCACCGAGTCACCATTTCTTAGACGAACGGTTACGTGACCTAAGTTAGGGACTCAGTCTTTCTAGGAGTCCTCTTTGTTTACAGTTGGTTGAGGTCATTAGAACGGACCTCTTAAGGTACCTGTCTCCTCGGACCACCCAATGTCAGGTTCCCCAACGTTTCTCAACCCATGTTGACTCGGCGATTTCTCGTTCGTTGTTGGTTTAACTAATTTAAGGTATACCTACAGGAAAAGAAAACGTTCACAATATTCCTTTATAGAGTATCAACAAAAAAAAAAAAAAATCCTAATTCTAAAATGACGTAGATTTCTCTGTTTTCTTTCCAATCTACTCTTAAAGATCAGAATTTCTTTTTTAGAGAACATAACTAGTAGTTACCTGTCCTCCAACTCCCGACAGAATGAATACTTATCGGTTGACCACTACTCTTCGTTGTGTAGAAATTGTATTGAAATAGAAACTTCTATGGTACTTTCAGTTATGATAGACTACTCGTAGGTTCTTTAAGATTACTTTTATGTCCTGTTCTTTTACCTTGTTCAGTAGACCACCAAGAGGGTGGTAGAGACCACACATTATTGGGTCGGTGAGTCCGTCAAACCCCTCACCGTCACCGGGACGGCGGGTCGAGTGCTTCCAAGTCCCCATAGGTCCGGACCCCGTGTGCCGTCCTCGGCAGTAGTGGTCCTACGGGCTCTCCTTCCTTCCAGACTAGACAGTTCCCATCAACACTAGCTCGGAATGTTCTCCTCTCACTACTACCACAGTAAATTGGAAGATGGTGTTTTCACATTTATTTCAGTTTTTCCACCCGTCTTTCCTACTTAGAAGTGATTTTTTTTTTACACGTTTCTCTTCCTATTTCTCGGAGTTCACTGATTGGTACTATTGTTGCTTCTAAATCGACACCTTTTGTCTCCTTGATTTTTCCTCTCAGGTCATAGACTACTTCATCCATCTTTTCCGGTTCAGACTAATTATAGTACACCCCGAAGGGTTCCTAGAGTGACCCATTTCTTATGTGGACATTAAGGTCTCTGTGTCCTCTGGACCCAAACTAAACACCCAGACCTTCTGGGGTACCTCCTACCGTACCGTTTGGTGATGTCATAAGAACGGACCTCTTAGGGTACCTATTCTCCTCAGACCGTCCGATGTCAGGTATACCAGTGGTTCTAAACCTGTGTTGATTTCGTTGGTTCGGGTGTACATGAATGGTGTATATTAGTGACCAAGGGTAGAGGGAAGATTCATGTTAGGTTCACTTATAAAAGTAGTTAATAAAACATTTATGTTGGAAAAAAAAATCATCAAGATCTTTGTAAAAAATTCTTCCTCTTTTAGAGTGGAGTAGTGAAAAGAAAAAAAAAAAAAAAATCACATTCACGAAGTGAAAATTCTCCAATTGAGTAAACGACCAACGGTAACCACCACCAAAAACCAAAACCATGTTGGTCTTTTCTCGTTGTACAATTCATACCCTCCAAAACCATCAGAACTCACAATTTATAGGTATCCATCCCGTCATCGAAAATATAGGATATTATGAATCGTATGATTTACTGTTAAACATCAATGTCAACACGTAACTGATACGGAACTTATAAATGTAATGAAGATAAGAGTAAAAAAAAATCATATCAACAAAGGATGTCTTTTAGTGAGAAACTAACACCGAGAACAGTCTTACTGTACAAGAGATATTGTAGGAACCACCGTCATCAGATTAAAGGGATCATTGAAACAATAACACGACACTTTCTAACTTTTAAACTTAGACATCATATATATTATAATTTGACAATTAACCACTCTGAATACTACATTATCAAATAGTTTTGAACTTCTACATCCATGAACTATGTGAGAATTCTTTTTAAACGAAAGTTTACAGTCCGACCTTTCAGTGACGTTATTGACAAATTTTCTTTAATATTGATGTACGGAAAATTTTAAAGTTAAGTATGTAATTCTTTACACATGTTTGTTATTTCAGAGTTAATATTTTCTTTTCTTTCCTTTTACGTTTGACCACCAGTAAGAAATGTATTTTCTATAAATCATCGTAAAAGAGACTTATAGTCATACGAAAGGATCTGAATACATATAATTGTAAAGATTGTTTACAGAACAAGGATAAAATTAAAGTCTTCCTAATTTACTTAATATAGGAATACCTCGATTGTACAGAAATTTTATTCAAGTATCTCTATAGGTTTATTAGTTAAAGAGATACATCATAAAATAATGTCGTATGTACATGGTTCCTACTTCTTATTTACTCTTAAACCAAAGTCTGGTAAAGTCCCATGTATATACGTATGGTCATTATTCTTCTTTCGTAATTTCCCGGAAACAACAAAGGTAAAAATAGAAATGGTATAATTTGTTATGAAACCGGTGAACTACGCTTCTCGACTGAGTGACCTTTTCTGGGACTACGACCCTTTCTAACTCCCGTCCTCCTCTTCCCGTGCTGTCTCCTACTCTACCAACCTACCGTAGTGGCTGAGTAACCTGTGCCCAAACCCACCTGAGGCCCTCAACCACTACCTGTCCCTCCGGACCCCACGACGCCAAGTACCCCAGCGTTTCTCAACCTGTGTTGACTCGCTGACTTGACTTGACTATAATTTGTATACAGAATATTAAATATCACAATCAAATTTTATAAATACACGTATACATTATATATACAAGTATGTCATTGTACATTTTGTAATATATTATATTTGAATTAAAGGAACGGTGTTTATACGGTGTAGATGACCCTTCATTAATTTTTTCGTTAATACTAAAGGATTCTGGTTTTTACTTTGGGTTTGTTTTAAGGAATCAACATCATAAAATACGTCTATAAAATCTAAGTACAAAAGTAAAAATAAGAGTGTTATTGGGACCCGTATGTTTCTATATTTTGTATAAAGACATAGTACCTTTCTTGTACTCGTCGACGAACCATAATGTCCATTGATTTACCAATCGATCCCTGTCTCTCGACCATCTTTTTGTCTAGAAATATTTTGACTTTTGGAAACCCGATCAACCCTTTAGAGAAGGTCTTCGTCGTTTCACCCCCCTTTCCTGTTCGAATGAAGAGGTGACACAACAAATCAAAAATTTAGTACGGACTGAGAAACGCTGGGGTTCCTGACATCGGACGGTCCGAGAAGACAGGTACTCTAAAAGGTCCGTTTTTGTGACCTCATCCAACGGTAAAGGAGGAGGTCCCTAACTTGAGCACAGAGGACGTAACCGTTCACCTAAGAAATGTTCACTCGATGGACCCTCTCAGCAAAGGATAAGGATGTCATGTCTAAAATTATGGAGAGTTGGAACCGACATTTGTACTTATTAGATCCTCGAAACTTATTAGAGGTTTTGATGGGACACGAAGATGACCTCATGTTATCTTAACTTTTATAACCGTAGTCCACACTCGTTTCGAGGGTTACTAATTTTTTACGTCAGATCCAGCTCTGGGAAACAGACCATTAAGGTCCACGTGAAGAAACTCTCAAGAATCTTTAATGAAACGTTGTCTAAAAACCGTCCTTATTTTGTCCCTTTTGTTTAGGTGGAACGAAATTTGGAGGTCCGTGGTTCGTCTTACGTTAAAAGTGAACCTACGGAAATTCGAGGACTTATCCTGATGACAAACGGACAACGGGATTTTACTAAAACCGTAAAGATGGTTTGACCTTTTTTTTTATTGTTTAGTAGGAACAGGTTAATTCAACTACGGTGTCGACACTGGAAATGGTTACAGTTGACGTCGATTTCAACTGAAACTTAACGTACCTTTCTTTTTGTTTCTATCTTCTACCACTGAGGGACCCTACCCTTGCTTTATTACTTGAAAGTATTGTATTAAAGTAGTAAAAGAATAGATGTGACAAAAGACTTAACGAAGAAGACGACAGAAAGTTATCAGAGGAAAGAAATACTGTAAATGATAACACTAGCGACTGTAATTTACATAACACTCCTAAGTAGGTATGAAAAAAAAATTATTCGGTCTGAAATAAAATAACGATGTAAAGGGGGTGTGTGTTATGCCACGTAAACGAAGACGGATGGAAAAGATAATTATATTATGACCGTTCCAAATCTCAACAAACTTTTTGTTTTTCGTTTAGACCTAACTAGGAGAGAAATGTTTTATCAACTAAAGAAATATGACGTTGTTAAGTCGGGGAGGTTTATGTTTCGAAGGTTGTCCGTTTTTTAGTCCACAGTGTTTGATACCAAATTTTTATACGTCCGTCGTCCGTGACATGGACACGCAAATTATATGGACGTAAGATGACGATGAGGTTTGGTCGATGTGATTGTCGTCAGGAACCTCGTAGATCTATCTTAAAATTAGGACTACCGTTATACACTAACAATATCTCAGATTGTCCTATGGACCCAATACGGAAACCTGTCGGTTCACCCTTCTCATACGTTTCTGGTGTAGATTGATGTCGTCCAGGAGTTCGAATGATAGGACGGTGTCAAATATTTCCACTCCTTGATTAATAACCCTCGACGTGTCAGTGTTACCGGTCTCTTGTTTATATGAGGATGTCACGCATTCTAGTTCAGTTGGTAGAACACCTAGGAACTAACAGAGACCTACACTAAAGTTTGTGAACTTTTCCTACAAAATTCATACGACCCTCTGTCAATAGTCTTACAAATCCATAGAAACAAGGACTTATGGTGCATTGTCCCGAGTGGAGGTACAATGAAGAACGTTATTCGTGTCTCCCGTTGAGGAATCTCTGCTGAATAATATCTATGACTCGGAGCCTCTCAAGTTCCCCACCCATCCGAGTCCTGGTAGGTCCCGACTCGTCTTTTAAGATGTTCGGTTGATCTGTCGGGATTCAGAATAGGAGCAAGACTCTTGTAAAGTGAAGCCGAGGTTCAGGCGAAACGAGGTTGACACGCCACTGTCTGTAAACTTGAGTAACCCAGACTTCAATTTCTATAGGTGATTGGACATCAAGAGAAGACCTAGTCACCGTATCTTCTCGGGGGACGTATCTTCTCGACTTGAAACAACCGGTCCGTGACACGGAGTCGTAGTAAGTCTTTACACCTTAGGTAAAGACGACAGTAATCGTGATATGATAAAAGAAGGAATTCAAGTCCCATTACTATATCTTAGTCGACTGACCGGCGTCGAAGGGGACCCTAGACTTATAAATATTCACGTCACTTCACCTCAAGTCATGGACAGGTAACGGCCTGTTTTTTGAGTATTGGAAGGGAAGAACCATCCGGTGTGTCTTTACAACCTGTCCTGATTCGGGCCAAGGTTTAGTTTAGTTTGAAAAATCCTTATTGACGCATCTGACAAGAGAAAACGACGTTTTATGACGACGGTTTAGACAAAATAAAGAAGCCGTCAAAACAGAAAGTGGTAGAGTTACAACTTCTAACTTGACTCTCAGATCAGGAATCACTTAGGAGCCGAGTGTCCGGCAAAGGGGTCACAGAAGGCACGGTGTGTACCCTATTTCAGGGGAACGAACCTCACGGGGTGACCGACGAACGATTTGAGTGACGTGAAGAGATCAGTCCTGAGTTTTCGTCGACTCAGTCTGGACGTGTTGACGACCTAGAAAAACGTCATCGCCAGGATCTTCCCCAACCGAAGCTCGCGGAAAGACTGGGGGCGATGGTTACCGCGGGGACCGCCCGGTCGACCTCGACGCCGCGCGTGGCCCTAGTGACGCTCCGCTGTCCTCGGGGTCCGGGTCCCGCCCCGACGCTTGACGCGTGTCCGGCGGGATCTCCGGCCCGGGGGATAGTGGCGTCCTCGGTGCCGGCAAGGGTGAAGGAGGGAGTAAGTATTCGATTTTTTAACATCGACACGAATAAACTTACACAAGAATGCAGACGTGTCACTTTGATTCATCAAAAACAAGTTTAATTATAGGACGGTTTTTAGAAGAGGTGGATAATAGAAGTAAAGGTGTATATAATTATCATGAATGAAACTTGTAAATAACTGACAAAAGATCATACTCTGTGATAATGTGTATGATTTACGGGATACAATTAAAAGAATTAGAAGTGTTGTTAAGATATTCCAACACGACAATAACAGAAGTAAAATATAGATACCCTCGTGTTAGATTCCCCAACTAGTTTTAAAGTTTTATTCTTTCAGAATCTTTTTTATATAAATGTAGCATTGAAATCTCTATAGTCGTACTATATCATCAAAACTATGACAATAAACGAAAATCATATTAAACGAATAACATTTACATATATTAATTATAAATTATCATTCACAAATTATTGATTGATCATGTTTGAGACTTTTAAACACAAAAATATCCATATCCATATCCATGTCGAAAATATCCATACATACTCGGTAGAGGGTCTCTTCCGTTACCGCTGGGTGAGGTCATGAGAACGGACCTTTTAGGGTACCTACCTCCCCGGACCATCCGACGTCAGGTACCCCAGTGTTTCTCAGTCTGTACTGACTCGCTGAAGTGAAAGTGAAAAGTGAAAGTACGTAACCTCTTCCTTTACCGTTGGGTGAGGTCACAAGAACGGACCTCTTAGGGTCCCTGTCCCCTCGGACCACCCGACGGCAGATACCCTAGCGTGTCTCAGCCTGTACTGACTTCGCTGAACCGTCGTCGTCGTCGTCGTCGTCGTACTCGGTAGAGGTCGTCTGGCGACCTCATAAGTGGCAAAATTTTGGTCTAACAAAGGAGTCGTCTTTGAATTCGACACCCAGATTTACTGATACGTCGTCAGTACGAGGTCTTAAAATTTTTTCATGGTTGTACATTTAATAAAAAATTAGAAAGTAGTCATTTAAGAGTATTATAACATGAGTTAATTACTTTAGACATCGAAACTTTTAGGTGTGACTCATATATTAAACATACACTTCACGTATACAGATAACCCTAGTACATATGTGTATATATGGGTGTATGTACTACGTTATTTTTGGACGGATGTAATAGATCGGAAGACCCTTTTTATTTTTATTTTACTGTAAAACCCCTTTTAAAACGTAAAAAAGGTCTATATCCAATTTTTAACGAATGAACCTAAACAAAATGTCTAAAGTCCCTTTTAGTAAGTTTATGTGAAAAGTTTCTTCTCCGTCTAAAAAATTTTTACATCTAATCTTGTCGGTATATAGTGTACATATTAGTATTCCCTAAACTAAATCCAGTATGGACTTACTAGAACACCAAAACGAATGAAAGAATTTCAGACTTAAACTGTTATTCCTCAAGTACTAGACTCGGTGTCAGTCGAGGGTCAGAACTAAAACGACTGACATATCTCGAAGAGGTAGAAACCGACGTCTCTTATATTAGTTAGACTAAAGCCACAACTGGTAGACCACTACAGGGTACACATCTCAGAAGAGAACACAACAACCTTCTACCACAAACGATTCTCGTCATGCAAGAGAACCGTTTTGAGATAATCGAAAACGGGACGAAGTAAAACATGAAGTTCCGGTTTAAACGGACAATAAGGTCCATAAAGAACCGAAGGATGAAAACGTAAGGTCAGGGGATATTACTTTTCCTGTAGAAAAAACCCACACCCAAGATCTTCCAGAACATCCCGAAGTGTCTTGGTAAGTTGAATTCGAAGAAGTCGTAATAACCAACCCCGTATCTGAACCTAATGGCACTATAACTTACCAAACGGAGCCTTTACTTGTCTCTAGTAAGACAGCAAAAACTCTAACGTGGGTTCATGGCGTAAAGTCTGAGAAAACAACTGATACTCCCGATGATGTAAAGAAGATTCCCTAAGAACAGGTGTCATCATCTTTATTACCAGTAGACTCAATTTACGTTGGTAAGGTCAGGTGAAATCAAGTGACTAAGGATTTTACAGTTACAAGTGAGACGGTAAACGACAAACTGGTGAAGGTCAAACGGAATTTAGTGCCTAGATTGTTAGGTCCAAGGATACCTTATAACGAGAAATGTCGTAGCCTGAAATGAAGGTGGTGGTCAGTGTAAGTGTTGACCCACGACAAAAACGAAAACAAGGTAGAGAAGTAAGAAAAACCTCAATAAAGAGGTGACTAAAGGTCATCGTATAACCCGTGGATGGTTGGACCCCTCAAGTTCAAAGTTACAGGATAGAAAAACGGAAAAGCATGACAAGTGCCCCAAGAGTTACGTTCTTATGACTTCACCAAACGGTAAGGGAAGAGGTTACCTGGTACAGTCTTGAGAGGTGGTACTGGGTAGACAGAGCCCACCGGGATGTACCGTACCTAGTATCCACGTAACTCAATCTGTTCCGACTACCCCCTCTGACTGGTTCCCCTTTGACCCAGAACAAGACTACCCGTCTAGGTACGAATCATTTAAAATTAGGTTAAAAGATAACTACCCGTCCTGACACAAGGGAGGGACAACAAACTGGACTCCGGTTTGATATCACCTCCATTGCGTCTATTGCCATTAGAGGAAGTTTTCCAGGGTACGTGTGACGACGTGAGTCACGAGGGCTGGTACGTCGTCCGGTGACGGTTGGGTGTGGAGGCGACCTCTGAGGACCGGTGAGTGTCCGTTCAGACCCAACCAGACAACAACGTGATCAGTTTCGATACCAAAAAGGTCATCAGTACATACCTACACTATCAACCTGATATTTCTTCGACTCGTGACTTCTTAACTACGAAAATTTGACACCACAACCTACTCTGAGAACTCTCGGGGAACCTGACGTTCCTCTAGGTTGGTCAGTTAGGATTGACTTTAGTCAGGACTTATAAGTAACCTTCCTGACTACGACTTCGACTTTGAGGTTATAAAACCGGTGGACTACGCTTCTTGACTGAGTAACCTTTTACGGGATTACGACCCTTTCTGACTTCGTCTTCCCCCGCTGTCTCCTACTCTACCAACCTACCGTAGTGACTGAACAACCTGTACTCAAACTCATTCGAGGCCCTCAACCACTACCTGTCCCTTCGGATCGCACAACGTCAGGTACCCCAACGTTTCCCAGTCTGTGCTGACTCGCTGACTTGACTTAACTATGGTGCACATAGTTCCTTTAATTCTTTTTAATACTAAACATTACGAGTACAGTGTTGTTACTGGACTCTATCCGTGACTCCTTTGACTCCGTGTCTTATCCTCGAAGAATTCACTTGTTTCGTGTGTGTGTACATGTATTTTATGTTAACGGTTTATGTTAGAAAAGTTTATGTTATATAAACTTTTCTATTTATTATATTCGTTTTCTCTGTACGGTCTCTCCGAAAATTACGATTAAACATTTTGTCTTACGAGATACCATATAGTTGAATCTAAATAACTTGAAATAGAATTTATTAATCTATACAATAGTAAAAAAATTTTTTCGTAAAAAATTTGATGTACGTAGATTTACGAAGGACACAAAAGGACACTATTTGGATCTCTTTATTATTATATATACATAATAAATAAAGGTACTGTCCTATGTATAAATAATTATTCAGTCAATTTCATTGTTAATTATTCGGTCAATTTCATTGTTAGTCATTAAAGAAGGTATATAAGTCCCAGTATTTCTCGGGTCAAAATTATTACTCGGATTATTTATATGAAATTCAACCTCTGTTCACAGTGCACAGGTATTTTAGTGTTTCGGTGAAACGGGTTTCAGTGACCTGAATTATGCCAACTTAGAAACGAAGAGGAAATTTGATTGGACTTCACCTTCCTCATACACCGAAATACTATCCACCGTCTCTAACACATTCCATCGACATGTGAATTGGTTATCAGACAAAGTTATTTAAATGGTCCTAAAAAAAATTTGTATTTTTATATAATCATACGTTGAAAGAAGGGACTCAAATCAACTTAATTTTGTTTTGTTTTGTTTTGTGACAAAAGTTTCCTCCTAGTCTCTCTACATTTCTACTTTTTATAACCGGATTTAAAAAACTCTAGGAAGTAATGTATTATTTTTGTTTCTTCTATTATATTTTACCTTTATGAATAAAGTTTACTAAAATTGTCTTTTTCTTCCAATGTGTCTAATTGGACAAAAACTCTTCAGTTGGGTAATGTCCTCTTTTTGTCTTACCATCTAAATAAAATAAAATGGATTAAAACTGAGAATTAGGACTTTTATCGTAAAGGGAGTAGATGTCTAACCGGTGTGGGGGTCAGGACATAACCATCCATAAACATTGTCACCAGGAGTCCCAAAAAACGGGTGGCAGGAGATCGAGTGGTACCTAAACGAAATCTTCAACCTGAGGAGAGATATTGTAAATAAAGTTGTCGTTCACTAGGACTCCGTTCACTATTTTCTTAACGTGGAAGTTCATATGACGGACTTTGATTTGAGGAAAGAAATTATTGTTAAAGTCTAACAGTTATAAATAAATTTTAATCTCGAACGTTTGACTTCCAAGACTACTAACTTTGTTTTCGCCTTGACTTTACGGGAGAAAACAGGACATATTTCATCTCACTACCGTCCCTAAACGAATTCCACAATAACAAATTCAACGATTCAACGTAGGTTGAAAAAACGTTGGGGTACCTGACGTCCGGTGGTCCGAGGAGACAGGTACCCTAAAAGGTCCGTTCGTATGACCTCACCCAAAGATAGAAGATAAAGGAAGAGGTCCCCTAGCAGGATTGGGTCCCTACCTTGGGTGCAGAGGACGTAACTGTCCACCTAAGAAACGACGACTCGGTGTCCCTTCGGGAGGATCAGGGGATCCCTCGAGAATTTTGGATTACTACTGACCTCGGTTTGGTCCTTCTTAAACAGACTCCACTCAGGGTTCATAATTCTGAAATTTTTTTTTTTTATTTTTTTTTTTGATAGGGTTCACTAAGATTACATGTCAGTGTCACAACTCTTGATGTCCGAATTAAAGACTTTTTACATAGGTGAAAACATTCCTACCACCAATATGGGATCTTCTTTCATAAAAGGTATTATTTGGGGACCACTTTTGACCTTATATTATGTTCTATAAAAGAATATTATAACATTTTATTAATACTATTATTATTAAGACGGATTCTTTGTGGAACAAGAGAATATGTCTTTTAAACAAAAGGTTGTAAGAGGTTCACTGATACTTCTGAAATGTTTGACCCAATGATAGAGGGCAAATGTAGGACTAAAAAGTTACTTAAACGATAGAATGAACCTAAGTGAAACTACTATTATGCTTAACTTCAGTTCTTTCATGGAACCGGCAACACGAATGTATACGTCAGGACCACAGTCAATAGTACCAACCCTGACTATTGACTCAAGCTATGCCGGACTTCCCTAAGTTTACCTCTCCTACGACTAGCACCTTTTGTCAACTCTCCGTCTCAACGTGTCAGAGAAAGTAACGAAAGTCGACACTGAGGATATTTTTGTTCTCTCTAGTGTTAAAAATGTACACGAAGACTTCCAGTAGCAAGTGGACTGATCTAAGAGGGAAAGGAGGATCGGATATGAGTCAGGGGTTTGCGTATAATCAAAATTATGTATTAACGGGTTGTATTTAAGGTACTATTGTACGGTACCTTATGTGTGAGTCAGACAAAAAATCCTTGATTACACAAAGTACTATAGGAAACTAGTGACCTTAAGTCTCTGTATCGAATGTAATAGGGGGGAACTTAACTGCACTAAAGTTAGTACTATGGAACGACCGTTCCTTTATATGAAATCTCAGTGAGATTTAACCTAAGAAAATTCGTAGACGGTAAAAATAGTATTTGGAGGAAATAATGTTTAGTGAGGAGAACACTACATCCGAAAAAGACACAAAGAGTTTAGTCGGACATAGAAGTGAGTTAATTACGATTTTGAGAATAAAGGTACCCAGGACAATTCATCATCCTCAATAAGTCTACACTAACATTCACGATTAGTTTGTAGACACTTTGACCGTAATAATAAAGACAAAATGATACTTACATTGTTTTAAGGTCCAAGATCTGACAAAAGAAGAAAAATTTAAAAATAAAATATAACCTTATATAAAACCAAATGTTACAACACAATGGAAATCCACATGTTGTTTCACTAAGTCAATATGTATATGGGAAAGTAAAAGTTTAATAAAAGGGTATATCCAATAATGTCATATAACTCATCTTAAGAGTCACGATATATCATCCCAGAATAATCAATAGAGTAAGTATATTGTCGTCACACATATACGAGTAAAGTTTCAGGATTAAATGAGGTGGAAAGGGGAATCCAATCCATTAGTATTAAAAGATTCGGACACTCCAGATAAAGATAGATATTTTATTCAACTAAACATAGTAAAAATATAAAGTGTTCAACATAGCATACTATAAACATAAGGAGACAGACTAAAGGAAGTGAAGCGTACTATTAGAGCTCCAGGTAGGTACAATGACTTTTACCGTAATAAAGTGACAAAAATACCGAATCATCATAAAACGACATATATACATGGTGTAGAAGAACTAGGTAAGGAAATAACTACCTGTAAATCCTACGAAGGTACAGAACCGATAACAATTCGTCACGACGTTACTTGTGATCCCACGTACGTAGAAAAACTTAATACCAAAAGAATCCTATATACGGATCCTCACCCTAACGACCTAGTATACTATCAAGATCCAAATCAAAAATTCCTTTGAGGTATGACAAGAGGTATCACAAACATGGTTAAATGTAAGGGTGATTGTCACATCCTCCGAAGGAAAGAGAGGTGTGGGAAAGGTCGTAAATAACGTCTTGATGAAAAAGAAATCCAAATGTAAGGTTCCATCTCACTTGATATATCTCTGTTGGTAGAGGTTGACGGTAGGTTGGAGGTCTAGGGTGACGATTTTTATAAAATTTAACGAATATTCCAAAATAAATAAATAAAAATGAATTATTGTCAGTACATAAAACCCTCCATTTTTGATGTCAGAAAATAGTGAAATACTTCATTTTAAAAAGTGTAAAATCTAGATGTGTACTGTAGAATTTTATTGACAATCGATGTACCGTCTCCGTAGTTTTAAAATTAAGGACCACCACACTGGTCTGTGAAGTAAAGAGTTCTTAAGTCAGTACTTCGTAAATTCTTGTTTAACCTATTGTTTTTCTTCAGGTCGAATATAGACTTTTTGAAAGGTAACCTGTAAAAACCCCTTTTATTTTGTAAGTTTTAAACGTCTTAAACGGAATCTCCGAAACTTCTTATAAGAAATCTGAGTAGGAGGTCCCTTGATATTACTGATAGACGAACACCCATACATCGTAAACTATACGTGAATCGTATCTAATTTTATACTACATTCGTTTTTTTATAAGTGGTTTAGATTTTTTAATCATACAGTCAAATCAAGTCAGCAAGTCAAAACAGGTTGAGAAGTGCTGAAGTACCTGACGTCGTGCGGTCCGAAGGGACAGGTAGTGGTTGAGGGTCTCGAACGAAGTTGAGTACAGGTAGCTCTACCATTACGGTAGGTTGACAGAGTAGGAGACAACAGGGGAAAAGGAGGAAGGAATTTAGAAAGGATCGTAGTTCCAAAAAAGGTCACTCAGTCAAGAAGGGTAGTCCAGCGGTTTCATAACCTCGAAGTAGAAGTCATAGTCATGAAGTAATACGAATATTCCAAAATTTTGCTACATTTCAACTCAGGGTTACTGTTTCTGTAGGGGTCCATGGTTTTATTTCTCTCTCTTTGTTGGAACTCCTTTAGAGTACCATTGTGTCCCCATTGACCCCCGTTCGTATATCTGGGATCATTCTGTTATTGTATACTTATAGGTGAAGTTCTATACTTTACACCGGAGACCCCGTTCTCTCTTCCTCTTTTCTCTTATCAACGACCTCAGAATAGGGACCTGTTTGACCGTGTTAACCGCAAATGGGAAAAGCACATGAAGGTACAAACCTAGTGACCTAGGTTACCTAGTTACTTCGTCTTTTCAGACAACAGAAGAGGACAGTGTCATCATATGAGGGTTGTTTTGATGACGGAAAACATAGACTACAGTCCTTGTATAGATGTCTATCGTAGGGGAGGATGAATGACAGAGGATATGTCGGGGACCCCAGTTAAAGAACTCTCACTGATACCGAAACTAAAAAGGGTTACAAGAGACAAAGGATGATTATACACCATATTCTAAATAGAAATTCTACTCTCACATACAACGATGTTATCGTTAAATTCTTTAGAAAGAAAAACCAGTATAGTGCTCTAAAATTTTTTTCCGTTGTCATTCTTGTCGTTGACCTTTATACATTCTTTGTCCTGTATGTACATAAAGGGAGTGTAATTGGAACGGGACAGCGTAAAGTATTTGAAGACTATTCTCCTTTTATTTTCAGACTATTCTTTGTCCTACCTCCCCGAAACAATTGACCTACCCCCTCATTTCAACTTATTATTTGAATATAAGTTTTACCAGGGAAAATAAACGACTCATCGATCTACGGGCGATACCGACTAATACAAACAAAAGAAATATATAAAATAGTGATTAAAATTAAACAAATATATATACGTATTGAACAGACAAAACAAGTCTTGACATATCGATTGTGGATTGTGTTAGGGACTGTGTCCTCTTTCCTGTGTGTTTTAAAAAAATTTTTATTTATGGATCAACTTTTACATTAAAGAGAAAACAGTCCCTTTCTTCGATAGAGTTATTTTCTTTACTTCATTACTAAGTCTAATGGGAAGGATAACTCAGAAACAATATTAGAACCTACCGGGATTGGAAGATAATGACGTCTTATTCACACCTACGACAAGAGACCTCACTCTACAAGGTCCAAGGTGACTTGTTAAACTCATACAAAAGACAAAGAGTATTATATCAATCTATTCCCTTTATCTTGATTACACTGCTGCAGTCCGTCCAGAACCGGTCCTGAGTTTCAATTGTATCGAAAGTTTACATCTAAAAAGTTACAAGTCTATTACGTCCTTCAATAAACTATCAATAAACTAAGTGACGTAAGTATAGTACCGAGGAGAGTTGTGTCATATATATATATTTTCAATCTAGATGCTGTCCGTGTTTTATATATACATATACAACTGTATTATCTGTTTAAGGACTCGTTGTCCATTTGAGTCTACGGTTTTCATTTGTTACTTACCGTAGTTCGATTATGAAGTAAAATTCATTTGTAAGAAATCCGTTCTGTTTTAAGGGTCACCTCGTTAGCTATGTAAACTTACACCCACTTTAGTAGAGTAGACGAGTAGGTCCGGAGGACTGTAAAAGTCCCAGTGGAGCCTCTCGTCTTAGTTGTTATGTGTCTACATTGGAGGTCGAGTGGAAAGTATCGGTAACATCATTCGATAGAAAGGAGAATACAAAGTTGGGTAAGAATTAGAGTATCAAAAAATGAAGGAGGGAAAAAACCTAGTGTTCGAACACTTAACCGGAGGATATAATCTAAGACCTAAGTGAGGAAGTAATGTGACATCTAAAAAGGACGGTCTCTGGTGTCTAAAGACACTTGTTACGAAAGGATTAAACAAGTAGAAAGATAGTTTTTTTTTTCGAGTGTAGAAAGGTCAATCAGGGAGATTGATTTATTTCGGACATTAACTGTGATGAGTCCAAACCGAACCGGGTAGGTACTCGTTCCGGTTCTGCTACTAAAATGTGGTGTCACAGTAATGTAAAAGTAAATATGACGATCGAAATCAGACAAAATTTTAACGTCCATTCCGGTGACAAGTGAAACTTCAAGTGACCTTGTCCTACAGTGGATTACTTTATACTACACTGAATATGTTTCATATGAAACGGGATCTAGAATGTCGTATAGGGGAGACTCTAAGTCGGAATAAAAACAGGAACTAGAAGAAGGGTGTGGTTTGGTGTAAAGGGCAAAGGAGACGGTGGACTATTATTTTACGTTTCAGAAATTCCTATAGGACGAACAGTGTTACAGGAAACAAATATCAGGTAGTTTGCAAAGTTCAAGTAAGAGTAGATCCTTGGAAATATGAACGACAAAAGAAACGGACTTCTTGAGAGAAAGGTTTATCGATGTATCCTTTGAAGATGAATTTTACATACGAAGTCGAGTGTATAATAGAAGATACTTTGTATTAGTGACTAATGAGATAGTTTCGTGTGAACATAGAGTTTCAGAAATAGTGTATCCAAGAATTTAATACAGAAAACGTCGGGAACAGTAGTCACGTTTAATACAATAACAATTATACAAATAACAAAATAGATAAAGATAACGTCACAACCCTTTTCCACAAACGATACTGGTCACACAAGAGAACTGTCTTGACAATCAGAATCGGAACGAACTAAAACATGGGGTTCCGGTTTGAATCGGACAATGAGGTCCATAGAGAACTGAAGGATGTAAACGTAAGGTTAGGGGATACTACTTTTCCTGTAAAGAACCCCCTCAATCGAGATCTTCCAGAGTATCCAAAAGTATCTTGACCATTGAAGTCGAAGAAGTCATAGTCACCAACCCCAAATCTGAACCCAATGACACCACAACTTACCAAATGGAACCTCTACTTGACAAACCAGCAAAAACTCTAACGTGGGTGCATGACGTAAAACCTGAGAAGACAAATGATACTTCCGATGAGGTGAAAAAGATACCTTGAGAAAGGGTGTCATCATCTATTTTACCAGTAGACTTAATTTAAGTGAGTAAGGGTAGGTAAAATCAAGTGACTAAGGATCTTACAGTTACAAGTTAGAACGGTAAAGGACGAAGTAGAGTACGTTAAATTGAACTAAGTACCTGGATTGTAAGGTACAAGGATACGTTATAACAAGAAATGTCGTAGTCTGAAATGAAAATGGTGGTCTGTGTAGGTGTTGACTTGTAACAAAGACGAAACCGGGTCGGAGAAGTAAGAAAGATCTCGATAGTCATTAACGGGAGACAAAAAGGGGTTATCCTTCTCATATCGTACGTTTTACAACCCGATCTACTGAGTGTTCGACCTTAGTTCTAACAGTCCTCTTTATAGTTGTTGGAGTGAGAGTACCGTTTTTTGTTTCTCCTTGATTTCTCGGAGGACTACTCCCACTTACTCCTGTCACTTTTTCGATCGAATTTTGAGTCGTAAGTTTTTAGATTCTAGTACCGTAGGTCAGGATAGTGAAGGACCGTTTGTCTAACCCTTTTTCACCTTTGTCATTGTAAAATAAAAGAACCCGAGTTTTTAGTGACACCTACCATTGACGTCGATGTTTTAATTTTCTATAAACGAGGAACCTTCTTTTCGATACTGGTTTGATCTATCGTATAATGTTTCGTCTCTATAGTGAAACGGCTGTTTCCAGGTATGTCAGTTTTGATACCAAAAAGGTCATTAGTACATGTCTAGACTCTCAACCTGACATTTGTTCCGACTCACGTCTCCTTAACTATGAAAACTTGACACCACGACCTCTTCTGAGAACTCTCAGGGAACCTGTCGTTCCTTTAGTTTGGTCGGGTCGTATTTCCTTTAGTTGGGACTTTTAAGTAACCTTCCCGACTACGACCTCGACTTGAAGGTTAGGAAACCGATGGTCTACGTTCTCGACTGAGTGACCGTTTCTGGGACTACGACCCTTTCTAACTCCCGTCTTCCTCTTACCCCGTTGTCTCCTACTCTACCAACCTACCGTAGTGACTCACTCACTCACCTGTACTCAAACTCGTTTGAGACCTTCTACTACTTCCTGTCCCTTCGGACCGCACGATGTTAAGTACCTCAACGTTTCTCAACCTGATCTGAAACTCTGACTTGTTGTTGTTGAAAGGGTCATCGTATAACCTGTGGAAACTGGACCCCCCCGAGTAGAAGGTCATAGTATAGAAAAACGGAAAAGTATAACAAGTACCTCCAGGTATTGTAACATTTCCTCCGACATTATGTTCTTCCGTTTCAACAACAGACTCCTACGATATGTTTATCGACTCCTTTCTTCTTTTTACTTTCCGTTCCCTCTTTCCCTTTCCACATAAGTTGACTTACGTCTCAAGGTCTCTTATCGTTCCTCTCTATTCTTCCTGAAGAATTCACTTGTTACGTTTTTTTTTTTTTTTTTCCTTTTGTTATCTTACCCTTTCTGATCTCCAGGGAAGTTCTTTTGACCTATATAGTTCCCTTGTAAAGTACGTTCCTACCCGTACTTCTTCCTGTCCTTGTCGTTCCTGGATTGTCTTCGTCTTCTCTAATTCTTCTCCACCGTTCTTATGTTTCTTCTTGTTTTGTTTTTTCCATAAGTACTAGGTCCATGGGTACTACCACACTAGTGAGTGGATCTCGGTCTGTAGGATCTTACACTTCAGTTCACCTGGAATCCTTCGTAATGACGTTTGTTTCAATCAACTCCACTACCTTATGGTCGACTCGATAAATTTTCGGATTTACTACAACGACATTTCACGACATGAGTTATATAGTCGTTTAAACCTTTTGAGGTATCACTGGTACCCTCAAAAGTAAGATTAGGGTTTCTTCCCGTTACGGTTTATTACAAATTTTATGGTATGTTGACGAGAGTAAAGTGTAAGATCGTCCATTACGAGTTTTAGACAGTTCGATCCGAAGTCTTCATGCACTTGATTTTTGAAGGTATATATGTTCGACCCAAAGTTTCTCCGTCTCCTTGGTCTCTAGTTTAACGATTGTGACCAACCTAGTACCTCTTTCGTTCCCTTAAGATGTTTTTGTAGATGAAGACGAAGTAACTAATGTGATTTCGGAAACTAAAACACCTAGAGTCGTTTGACACCTTTTAAGAATTTCTCTACCCTTATGATCTGGTAGAATGGACGGAGGACTCTTTGGACATACGTCCAGTTCTTCGTTGTCAATCTTGACCTGTACCTTGTTACCTGACCAAGTTTTGACTCGGTCCTCATCCTGTTCTGACATATAACAGTGGGAGGAATAAATTGTATATACGTCTCATGTAATACGCTTTACGACCCGACCTACTGAGTATTAGTCCTTAGTTCTAACGACTATCTTTATCGTTGTTGGAGTCTATACGTCAATTATGGGGAGATTACCGTCTTTTACTTTTCCTTGATTTCTCGGAGAACTACTCCCACTTTCTCCTCTCACTTTTTCGACCGAATGTTGAGTTGTAAGTTTTTTGATTCTAGTACCGTAGGGCCAGTGAATTACTGTTTATCTTTCCCTTTGTCACCTTCGTTACTGTAAAATAAAAGAACCTAAATTTTTAGTGACACCTACCACTATCGTCGATACTTTAAAGTTCTGGGAACGAGAACCTTCCTTTCGATACTATTTGGATGTCTACTATCATTTTTCGTCCCTGTAGTGAAACGACTGTTTACAGACATATCAGTTTCGAGACCAAAAAGGTCATCAGTGTATGTCTACTCTCTCAATCTGGTATTTCTTCCGACTTACGACTTCTTGACTACGAAAACTTGACACCACGTCCCCTTCTGAGAACTCTCAGAGAATCTGACGTTCCTTTAGTTTGGTCAGTTAGGATTTCCTTTAGTTGGAACGTATAAGTAACCTTCCTGACTACGACTTCGAGGTTATGAAACCGGTAGACTAAGCTTCCCGGTTGAGTAACCTTCTCTACACTACGATCCTTTCTAGTTTCAGGTTTCCTCTTCTCCCTCAGTCTCCTACTCTACCTATCTGTGGTTGTGACTGAGTTACTTGTACTTAAGTTCCTTTGATGCCCTCTATCCCTTCCTTTCCCTTCGGACCTCACGATATCAGATACCCCAGCGTTTCTCAACCTGTACTGACTCACTGACGTGTTGTGACGTTACATTAAAGAAACTCCCGACTATATAAAATTAAAAATAATATATAACCTCGTATCAACTAATTGTTACAACACAATCAAAACCCACATGTCGTTTCACTAAGTCAATATGTATATATACATAGATAATAGTTAAAAAAGGTGAATACAATAATGTCTTATAATTAGTCACAAGAAACACCATATGTCGACCCGGTTATAAAAAAAAAAAAAAAAACGTCATAGTGACCAAAGATTTATTTCTTTATAAACAATTTTATATTTATTTCCTTTAGAGGTCTCCTATTCAAAATATCTCTTTTATTGCTTGATAAAAAGTAAAGTGGGACATATAATACATTATATTTACATAATAAAACCTGTAATTTTATGATCACGAATACGATATCGTATACATTTTGAACATTCTTTAATAATAAATATATATACATACATCCTACCACCCTCTAAATCTTCGGTAAAAAAAAAGTGTAGACATATACTCATCAAAAGAGTTCTTTTTACGTAAAAACACCCCTACGGATCTATGTATACCGTTTCTGTTGTCGCAGGAGTAAAGCATAGAGGAAATTTTTTAAGTGTTCCATTATAAGTACAGACAGAAGTAAATAAATGTACTACACTTTAGGAGTCTCTCTAGAAACACGTGGTTACCGTCAACAGAAACCTTTTTAGTACTTCCTGACCCTTACGTTTCCGAAAGGGGAAGGGGATGGAAATAAAGTGGTTCTTTAATAGAGACTTAGGATTTTCCAATAAACTGTCAAAATAAAGAGACAAGATATATGAAACCGGGAAGATACATCCTACTTATCGTACATGCAATTAAATGCTTCAATCTAGAAGTAGATGGACAAATTAGTCATTGTTAAATAATACAAGAACGGTACACGGTCTATGTGACATCGTTCTTCTCAAGAACAAGAAAATGATAAAACAGGACCCTCAGACACGTCTAGTGGATGGACACAGTAGATACTATATTATTACGTATGAAAGGACCCAGTTTAAAACACTCCTAGTCTACGTTTTCTTTGAAGATTATATTCTTAAACTCTCTATCTAAAAAGTGTGGTATTTCTATAAAAATGTAAAGTCATCGACTCCGATTGATAGTAAGTAGCTTAGTTACCCAGAGGACGTAACGTCCACTTAAGAAATGTAAGACTCGGTAACCCCTTCAAGGTATTGTATAACGGTATTTTATTGACTAACAAATCTTTTGTTTCTAACTAAGAACCTAGAATTCTAATAACAACGAAAATAACCCTATCATTAGACTGTGAAGAAAGTACTCTTCATACTTTACTCTTTGTTCAATCTCACACTTCTATGACAAAAGTTTTATAAATAATCCATAAATTCCGATAAACTCCGGGTCTATATTATAAGAAACCTAGATCTGTGTACTTCTGTTAAAATTTTTCAGAACAGAGTATATTTTTACTACCTCTCTCCACTTCTCGTTAAAGTAATTTGACATAAAAACATAGGTAAAAACTTCATTCGCTCGTAAAGATGGACAGAAATACTGATGTCAAATGCTCAGAGTATACATAGAATATACTCTAAACAACTTTAGTTGGAGACCATTATGCGTCACGAAAATATCAAGTGACATCGTTTACCCACTGTTCTATGACTGCCGATTTCTCTTTTTAATAGTGTTTCTTCGTCAGAGAGATCCAAGAGTAAGTGATTATTATCATTAATGATACGAATGACTCATAAAAAGTACACGGTTCTTAAGAGTCCTGAATTGAAAATACCTATATATATTAAAAGGGTAGTAGTAATATTTCACTTAAAATAATAGTAAGATAAAATACCACTTCATATTTCTCAAACTCCCTAAACTTGTGCTAGTAAACCACTTTCCCAATACTAGACTTGTGTCTGACTGAGACCTCTTGAAATAATTTATAAGGTCCTATATCAGAGAGTAGGGTTTAGATCAGACCGAATCACTCTCGATTCGTTTATCACCACCACCATCTTTACCCCTCCTCCTTCTGTATCTCACCTATTCTGTTTCCTCCCTTTTAATAAAATAGAAGTTCAAGACACCGAGTCCTGTTTAATAGTTGACGCGTACAATAGTACACTGTGGTGATCAAAAATATTGTGTACATGAATTTTATATGCATGAGTGAGAAGTACAAAGAGACTGAAATACCGAGGTGTATATTAATAAAATATTAAAAACCACGGGTTGTTTCAACACTCCCTACGTCACAAAAGACAAAGAGTATCGTGGACCACGTCCCACCAGTGTGAGTGACTGATTTACCCACTGAGTGACTGATTTACCCACTGAGTGACTGATTTACCCAATAAACTTCAGTGCAGTACCCTTTTCAAATTACAATACTTCTTGTAAGGTTGTCAGTGTCAACAATTTAGATTCTTCCCCCGGTCAGACGGAGTCTCAGAACCTTTAGATCACAGAAATCTTACATTTTGTATGACGTCTCTAAAACGGTCCCTATAGTTTCTTTCCTTTATATTTTTCTACTAGATCAACCTGAAAGACTAATATATATAACGACTAAAAGACTAAGATAGTTAAGGTATTTCTTAGTCAAGGGTAAAATTTTTATTATAATACGCCGTACTCAACCTATACCATTCTTTAATCGTATTAACCATATTTGAAGAAAGGATTTCATTTTTTTTTTTTTTTTTTTTTGTTAAGGATTTCGACCTTAGAACCATTTCACTTAATATAAACTTGATCAGATGTTTTTACATCCGTCCGAAGGGATTTTAATAATTGATAATGTAATTCATGAACCTATGTATATTTTACTCTGTACAGAGAACAAAAGAAATATAACTAGAAATATAACTAGTCTAACTAGTCTAAAAGAAATATAACTAGTCTAACGTAAGAGAGAAATATACAGATCTTTATAAAAATAACACATATTTACTTGGTTGTTAAGGGGTATACTATATTTCTCTCCCAGATAAAAAGATGACAATCTTACTAACGATTGAGGTTAGATTAGTTCTTATCTAAAGTCCGTTTTCTACGCAACTTTTCAACAAATTTACGTCTAATAAGGTTTTAACCGGGACAACGGAGTCGTATCTGAAATATACGTAGACTAACTCTCGTTACACCCACAAACATAAAGGTTCAGACTTTGTGATACTAAATTAAAAGTCAGTCTCAAGGGACATAATTATAAACGATCAATATACAAGATTTTTAATCTATTTTGATGTAACCTACAAGTTATTTACCTACGACTCACTTGTCTCTTTATTAAAGTTTTTAGTAAAATGGGAAAAGAAGTTCACTTGATTTCTTTTTTTCCTTATAAATGAAGAATATCAAAATATATCGATTAAATTTTTACTCTCCTTCGGAATTCTTTAAAACGGTTTATGGTATTTATATTTGGTTGTCTTGGTATTAAGATTTAAAATACTGATTAAGGAGGGAGATATAAAAATAAAGAGAAAGATATATGGGCACGGGATAAGAGGTACATACAGAGTATACTTCTCGTAACTGTCCGTTTCCATCCATAGTCAATCCTTAACACCAAAGAAAGACTCGTATATATTAACATTGTGTTACTATGTAGCTGTTTTTATTTTACTTCATCTACTTTATTCTATTTTCTTCCGTTTCTTTTGGAAAACCTTAATTACGACTACTTTCATGTTGAAACACTTGAAATTTTTACACTGGAAATACCATACACTCAAAATAAAGTTATTTCGACAATATTTCTGTCTTACGATCGATGAGAACGTAATAAAAACGTATTTGTCTCCACGATTCTCTCGATGTAAGAAACTACAGAGAAGGAGGTCTTTGAATTTTAAAGGTTTTATTTTTGGTAGTCACTGATGAAGGTAAACGAAATGTTGAGTCGGTACGTTTAAATTCTGTACCGTAGAAACAACTACGAAATTTCATACAGATAAGTAATACAATACCTTGTTCACATGGTCATTCCACTTTTTATTTTGGTACGTTAGTAGTGTCTCGGAGGTGGAATTCATATAAATGACCTCGTAGTTTTTATTCTTGGTAGATATTGGTAGAACGTTCGTGTCGTAGACCTTGACGTGACTACTTTGTTCCCTTTGTTACTCATGTGGGATCGAAGTAGACGATGTTGGCTTCAGCACTACCGAGTACCCACATTAGTTGAATGGGCCAGTTCTCGACGAAAGAGGTCAAGTAAAAAACGATGTCGATTAAAAACAAGGTCTAGTCATTCGACAACCCGGACATTTTACTCTCTCCATTTATAAAAAGTCATTCAAGATATGAGAAGGGAGAGGTGAAATTTATAGACAGTAAGTGACGGTTTCTTAATTTTTTTTTTTTTTTTTTTTTGATAACTTTAAGTAAATCTTAAGTTCAATTTATATAGGATAATACACCAGTAAACAAATTCGACGTCTTTTACAATAAGGTCTACTTATACGTGATTTACGAAGTGACCTAGTTTTGTATATCAACGTTTCAAGGTCGACTTCAGAAACTTTTATAAATAAGTCAATGGACTAATATAAATAGTCAAACTTATTGACGAGATACATGTCGGTTTTGGAACGAGACGAAAAAAAAAGTCCCCTCCCCTAGGGGTTTGGGGTCCGTCAATAGAGAACGGGTAGGGACTCGTAGAAGGTCCTTCCCGTTCTACTACAATCTGAAAAGAAGTTCTACACAAAGGTACGTAGCAACACCATTCTGTATTTTGTGAGAAGAAGTACAGACTGAACTCACTACCGAGAGATTAAACTATTAGAGGGTAGACTACCGTCACGCCCAAACCCCTCGAACAGTGGTAGTGGAACTCCTGGGAACTAACATACTCTTCGTCAGTGAGAATGAATAATTTTCCTCTCTAATATCGTCTTTTTATGACCCCTAGTCTAGTTTAGGACCGATGAAGGATCTACGATACCGGGAAGTTCTCCTTTGGTTCGGAGTTGAAGGGGTAGACTGTTTCCATTGTATTATTACCACCGATAAAGTATTCAGGTATGTGTAAAGTGACACTGTCTTCTAGGTAATAACAATGGTTTACAGAGAAGAGTGAGGTATTAGAACCTAAAAGTCGGCCCAAGAAGCGATAGACTTTATTTATTTCTAATAATAAAGGGTCAGAGGCTCCGTCGATTTACATCCGTACCCTGTTTCAGGACCGGTTTCTTTAAGTTCACCTTCTCCATACCCATTAAAGGACCTTCACAGAAATTCCACTCTTAAACGTGAAGAAATAAAAAAGTAGGAAGTAGAACATATTTTCACCCTACTTTACCACCCTCAGGACATCGGTAGAACCTGTTACTCTTCTGAATCACTTACTTTAGGTGTGTCCTGTTAAATTGTTTTATCTCTTCTCGAATTAAGGGATTGTATTACCTCGTAGTATTGACGGGACCTAACAAACGGACGTCTTTAACCGTCTCCTCTCTCTCTATGTAAAATAGAGTAAATTCATAACATTACAAAAAGACAACGAAAGTAGGATTTGTCCTGGGATTTAGATTATTCGTAAATCATGTATTATCCATAGTAATTCTTCGTCAGTGAGAATGAATAATTCTCCTGTCTAATATCGTCTTTTTATGACCCCTAGTCCGTAAAACCTCTTGGAGAGGGTTAGGGTAGGTGGGGGGTGTTATATTATCTTGAACGTCTACGTGGAAGACATTACGATTACGAATAACTCACAATTGCTACAGGGACCGTTCCATCGTTCACGGAAGGTACCTTATAGAAGAAATTTCAAGTATTGGTGGAGTTCTCCAACCATGATAAAATCACAGATAAATAAACCGACGAGGTCCAGAATCAACGACGTGACATGTCCCAGACGCTAGAAACAACACTGTACGGCTAAGAAACCAACGGTGTACGTCCTTAGAAAATCAACATCACACCCCCTAGATCAAGGGACTGGTCCTTAGCTTGAACCCGGGGGACGTAACCCTCACGCCTCTGAGTCGGTGACCTGGTGGGTCACCTTCGGGGTTCCAACCGGAATAAAATTTGAAAGTAAAAATATCTGTTCATATAATTAAAAGATCCTGACGGTACTATTTTGTTGTGTCTGACCCACGGACTTTGATGTCTTTACTTAAAAGAGTGTTAAGACCTCCGACCTTTAGGTATAGTTCCACAAGTGTCAAGCCAAAGGAGCTTCCGGAGAGAGGAACCGAAGGTCTACCGTCGGGAGAACCACGCAGAAGTGTACCAGAAGGGAGACACGGACGAGTAGAGACCACAGACTCAGAATTAAAGGACCATAGTATTCCCGTGTTCAGTCTAACCTAGTACCAGACAAGACTACCGGGGTAAAATTGACTTAGTAGATACGTTTCCGGGACAGAGATTTAAGTCGGTATAAGACTCCATGACATCAATCTCGAAGTTGTATACGTAAACCCCTTTGTGTTAAGTGGGTATTATTTCTCCTTTGACTCAGTCTTCTCTTCAATTCATTAAAGGGGATTTTGATATGTCACTCTTTTATCGTCTTCGGACCAAGGGTTCAAGCCTGTTACTTTGTTCAGTGCACAAAGGTAAGGTACAATAGTAAAGATTATTTAAACCGTACTGCTATTCGGGGGTGAAGGGTCTTGAGGCATGAAAATTATAATGTATACACACGTTAGGCAACACAGGCTGAGACGTTGAAGTACTTGACGAGGAGACAGATACCTTAAAAAGTCCATTCTTATGACCTTACCCAACGGTAACGAAGGAGGTCCCCTAGAAGAACTGGGTCCCTAGTTCTTACGTATAGAACGTAGAGGAAGAGACCGTCCACCAAGAAATGGTTGACGTGGTAGACTTCGGGTAAATTATCGTACACCACAACACACAACACACAATCAGAGAGTCAGTACAGACTGAGAAACGCTGGGGTACCAGACATCGGGTGGTCCGAAGAGACAGGTACCTTAAGAGGTCCGTTCTTATGACCTCACCCAACGGTAAGGGAAGAGGTCCCCTAGAAGGACTAGGTTCCTAGCTTTGACCCAGAGGACGTAATTTAGATATTTGTATCTAAACTCGAAACTTCCGTATCGAAACACATCAGTGGGAAGAGGTAATAGAATTGGGAATAACAGTGGACGATTACCAGGACGCCAGACTACCGAAGTTAGGAGGTCCAGGACCCCTTTGTGTGGGGGACCTCGAGAGACGGGAGGAGTGATCGGTCACGAGATCCTTGTGTCATGAGATCTTTCTCCGGATTTGTAAACATGTCCTCTTTGATGTTCGAAGGAGGTGAGACGGACTGATTACAGGTACATCCACTGGACCCTTTAGACGGTGTCGGGGTTTGGGGTTCGGAGTTTAGGACGGAAGTTACGTCCGCAGTAGTCTCCCTCCACCTCTCATTGGGGTCGGGTACCCAGGGCCGTGACGACACATGACAACGAAGGAGGGGTGGGAGGAACGACATGGAGAGGTCCGAGTCGAAGAAAGGATGATGGACACGGGAAGTACGGAGTAACGGGACCGTGGAGGAACCCGTGTTCGGAGGAACCTTAGACAACAAAAGTAACGGTGTCAAAAGAGGAGACGGTACAGATTGACTAGGATCTTTACCTCTTGTATCGATAACCGAACCCCTGAATTTTTGGTTTCTCTCGAGATAAAGGTCGGGTTCGTGCTTATATTCCAATTTATTTTTATCGACGATGATTTATATGTATATAATTGGGTTACTTAGAAGTGTCGTGGGGATTCAATAAAGGGAGAAGATATCTATCCTTTGACACCGTGTCTCTCCAATCCCTTGAACGGGTTCCGGTATGCCGTCTTGTTCCTGAATTTGGTTTCATCAGACAGGTTCCTCGAGTATGAGAATTAGTAAAGAGGTTCATAGTGTTAAAATAGAAAGAGGGTCTATCGTACGTCCACGTCTGTGTACGTGTATGTAAGGTTTCTGACAGGAACCTACTCAGGTTGTCCTTGGATACGTGGGTTAAATATTTTTTCAAACTGTTTGCATTCTAACGTAACAGATGTATGGTTATCTGTGTGGTTATAAAAGATAAGGTATTAACCGTTTTATTCCCTACTGGGGTTCCAGAGTCTGGTAAGGTCCGTAAAAGTGTGTATAGTAGAGTAAATAAGAACGTTACTATAAAACTTCATCCGTGATAACAGAGGTAAAATGTCAATTCTTTTGACTCCGAGTCTCTCCAATTCGTTTAACATGACCCAGTGTGTCGATTACTCCCCACCTCGGTACTAAACTTGTGTTGTGAAGTTGTGAAAACTATATTACGCCCCACGGGTCCAATGTCCGATCCACTGGGGTCGTGAGTAGAGTGATGTGGTGTGACGGAGGGGTGAGACTTACGACGACCTTAAGACTTGTCCTGACGGTTCCTCCTTACTTTCGTTCCCACGTCTCAGTCGAATTTTTCTTATACTGTAAATGTAATCGAGATTTCAGATGTAATAACATAAATATATTTGTAAGTTGTTTTAGACTTAAGGTTTTATTTTATCTCGATTAGAGAACTCAGGGTCGATGGTGAAGTGGAGAGTGGACGGTTTTGGGTAGGTCACTTCTTTAAGTTGGACTTTGTAGAGATTTCATAAACACAAACTTCAGTTTTGGTATTTTGCACGTAAACGATTTTGGGAAAGAGATTTTTAGATAATTATTACATACCGGTCTTGAACGTCTGTTACATTAACAACAAAATCCCTAAACGTTGGGTTGATAAGATAAAAACCTCCAAACTAAAAACGGATCACTAAAAACCCATGTTCAAAATTCCTTCCGTGTACAAATAGGTAAACGACTAAGCGGGACCGAGTGTTTCGGTTGTTTCTAAATTTGGGTTTAACGAAAGTTAGAAGGGTTCATGGAGTAAAAATAGTGTTTCCCTGAACGATGTGTTTACTAGACATCGAGTTCATCCTTATGAGTATACAATCTACAACAGTCATATCAAGGATCATGATTTGGTGACGGTCGTCCATTTCCTCGACTCAACATCTTTAGCTCTCGGTGGCATCGTCCTCCCTCCTCCCCCGCTACCCCGTATTCCTAAAGACCTCTCGGAGAGTAATTCTTTCGTATTTATGTTCTTAAGATTGGTTGTTAAATCCATTTAATCCTTACTAAGGGAAGACACAGGGTCACCACAACACCTTTTTTGTGTCTTAATGCACATCGTCAATACTCAAACTTGAGTCTAAGTCTACACTCTTGAAACTGTTCGGAGAATTAGTGAGACTTGGAGCCAGAGTAGAAGACCCGTGTAGTCTTGAATACTAAATCCAAGAATACTCCATTGTCTAAAGTTTTATGGAGGATATGTAGACCGTATCTTTCTTATAACTTTTAGAAAGTAGAAAATTATCCTTCCTAATTTTAAAAGTCTCAAGTAGGTCTTGAACTTAAAATTTATTAAAAGGTAGATTTTCCCGTTTTAAAATTAAATATACATAAAGAGATCCTTGTACAGTCAATTCGTTTTATTTTTCCCTTTAGGATTTTCAGATATTGTCTATGGTCCTTATAGACTTTAGAAAAAGAGTTAAAGGTCCACAAACGGTGACCTTATTGAACCTCAGTCGGCCGGCACATACGATGAAAGACGGTTTCTGAAAACCCGGTACCCCAAAGAAGTGATGTTTCATTCGTCTGGTGGGTAAGGTGAGGGAGTGACGCATAACGACTCTTCTCTTACACACACCGGGTACCGGTAACAAATCACGACAAGTTAAACCTTGTCGAAAGATTTCTTAAGCAGGTAGGTAGGTGGGTGAACGGGTGGGTAGGAAGATGGGTAGGTAGGTAGGTAAGTGGGTAGGTGGGTGGGTAGATGAGTGGGTGGGTAGGTGTATGAGTAGATGGGTGGGTGGGTAGATGGGTGGGTGGGTAAGTAGGTGAGTAAGTAGGAGGGAAGGTATGTAGGTAGGGAGATAAGTCCTTTATATACAATTCATAAATGACACACGGTCTGTAATGAGATTTGTAACACCACTCTCACCACTTGTTCGTCTATTTCAGAGATGAGGATACCTTTAATGTAAGACGACTTTCCTCTGTCTTTCATTTATTCACTTGGTTATTTATATATTTTTATTTGTCGAAACCGTCGTTCTGTTTACGATTCTTTTACCCCGTACTACGAAGACTAGTCCCGAACCTCGACCTCCTCTGATAAAATCTATTCACAGGGTCTCCTCCCTTTTGACTCAGTCCTGGTCTTATTACTCGACCTTCTGTTTGGTACGTCTTTAGGTCTTAATCTCTTGATCCGTCTCCTTTATTCAGTTCCAAGATTTCCTTCTTTATTGAACCCTATTAGTACTTATTTTGTTTCAAATTTTTAGGTGGGGTTTCGGTCCCAACTCCCACCCTCAATCAAACTCTACCCCGGCCTCTCCTTCCAGTGAAACGGACACTCGGTACCGTTTTCTCATAGGAGTCACGTTACCCTCCCAAGTTTGGGTCTCTCTCCACACTAGACTAAAGGTCGGCGCCTTTCAGGTCTTAGTCCGACTCTTCACACAGGGGAAAGTGCACACATGAAGACCAGTCGTAACGGAAGGAAGAAGGAAAAGGAGGAGAGGAAGGGTAGTGTTGTCACGACAACTTTACCGGTACTCCAGTCCCAGTCCCATGTGTTAGTCTTCACAGTGAGGGACAAAACGGTTTTCAAAGGTGAAAACTGAGTCTCAGTTTCCTAAACAATTTTTTTTTGTTCGGTGAGTAACATATTTTTATTTATTATGTCTATAAATAATCTCTAATACTTTGTTGACTCGCTGAAGGGAAAGTGAAAAGTGAAAGTACGTAACCTCCTCCTTTACCGTTGGGTGAGGTCACAAGAACGGACCTCTTAGGGTCCCTGCCCCGTCGGACCACCCGACGGTAGATACCCCAACGTGTCTCAGCCTGTACTGACTTCGCTGAATCGTCGTCGTCGTCGTCGTCGTCGTCGAATGAAAGTTGTATGATTGTAATTTTCTTTTCTCTTTATCTTTGTCGTCTCATATGTAGTAGTTTGTCTGGTTGTAGGTTTGAATCGAGCCAACCATTTTCTTAAGAGGATGTTACGTCCTCTTGGTCCAAACTAGGGAGTCAACCCTTCTAGGGGACCTCTTCCTTTGCCATTGACTGAAATTATAAGAACGGACCCTCTCGGGTACCTGTCTCTTCAAACCGCCCTATGTCAGGTACCCCAGCGTTCTCAGTCTGTCTTAAATCACTGATTTGGTTATTGGTGGTGGTCTGAATTAGTCGCGACCCTTCAGGGTACAGTGTCGTGTAGACCTCAGAGTTGACCCTTTTCCAGGGTCCGTCATGTAGGTGAGGTACCCGCTGTAAAGTTTTTGACGTCAAGTTCCAAGGACGAATATTAGGGTCCTACCTACATTTGCCTATAACAGTAGTTAGACACTGGTTTAACGTTCGAACCAAAGTACAATTACGAGAAACAGAACAGAACATTTTGAAATCAGTCAAGTCAAGTTAACGAGTCAGTACAGAACGAGTCAGTTGCAGAAACGTTGGGGCACCTGACGTCGTGCGGTCCGAAGGGACAGGTAATGGTGGAGGGTCTCGAATGAGTTTGAGTACAGGTAGCTCAGTCACTACGGTAGGTTGGTAGAGTAGGAGAAAGAGGGGGAAAGGAAGGTGGAAATTAGAAAGGGTCGCAGTCCCAGAAAAGGTACTCAGTCAAGAAGTGTAATCCATAGGGTTAATAACCTCAAAGTCGAAGTTGTAGTCAGGAAGGTTACTTATAAGTCCTGACTAAAGGAAATCCTGCCTGACCAACCTAGAGGAACGTCAGGTTCCCTGAGAGTTCTCAGAAGAGGTTGTGGTGTCAATTTTTCGTAGTTTGGAAGTCACGAGTCGAAAGAAATATCAGGTTGAGAGTGTAGGTGTGTACTGATGACCTTTTTTGGTATCGAAACTGATCTACCTGGAAACAACCGTTTCATTACATAGACGAAAAATTATACGACAGACCCACCCAGTATAGAAAAGAAGGTTCCTCTTTCGTAGAAAATTAAAGTACCGACGTCAGTGGTAGACGTCACTAAAACTTAAGGGGGACGGGGCGGGGCGGGGGGGCGGGGGGTTTTTTTTGGAACCTTACAACGTTTCGGGTCCCGAACCAACCGGTCCGGGGAAAGTCCCCGAGTTGTTAGAGTTCTAAGGAGAGGGTAGAATAGATTCCACGACGTTTAGAACGTGTGTCTCGTCGTCAGTGAGGGTCAGTGAGGATCACTCCCGTCACAGGTCCGTCCAATCTTCGTTCCAGTTTCTGGGTAAGACGAAACAGAGACTTCGGATTTGTTCTGTTAAATAAATTAAAAGGATTGTCAGAGCCCGTCCTGAGATACCTATTAGGGAAGATGAAAATCTTTATGACCGAGTTAACGATCTGAGGAGTACATTGACGTTATTCTGGAGTATATACATACCGTGAGACTGTAAAAAACGTCCCGCAAGTGGTAGTAATAAACTAAAATGGGTCTCTTCATTTTTGTAGTCCGTAGAAAAAAATGGGAGTACACTGTCCACTCCTTTAATTACGTGTCCCTCCACTTAGTCATACGTGGTCCAGTATCTCGATCAACCACCGTCTAATCTTAGGTTCAGGACTGAGTTTCGGACCTAACGTAGACTCACCAAGAGTTACCCCGAGTCATCCCCACCCCCTCACTCGTTAAGAAATAATACGATCTGACAGGGTCTATAACGTCCTGTAACACTTAGGGACCGGAGCCGGACCTCGTTAGTACACTTTTTCGGAACACTGTTTGTTACGAGGGGGGAGTATAAAGGTGTGTGTGGGACCCTTCCTAATCTTTACGGGGACTATCCCTTCTCACTTCAAATTAGGGGAGGGTATATCTACCCTTTTACTTCTGTGGTCTTCGTCTTCCGTGAATCGTCGACGAGTGTGTAAACGACACATAACAAATTTGTCGACAGCGGTTATGAGAGGAGATCAGAATAGACCATTCGTGTTCCTACGACTGGGTACGTGTGGTAAATAAATAAATCAGTAAACTGTCTGCCGAGGATTAATGGAACATTCCTTCCCAAGACACGAGATTCGATTCCTACGGTACAACGCCTCCCTGTACCACGAACAGGAGAAGATTAGTGCCCCTTCTGTCCCCACCTTGGGGTCTTCGATGACTTGTTAATGTTCCGTTTCTTCATTTACAGTCCTACGTCAGTGGTTTCACTTCCTTTTTAGATCTGTTCCCGTGGGTGGAGTCTAAGCCTCCGTGACCCTTCCTCTCTGAAAGTCGTAGTGTCGACGGGTCTTGGTCTCGTATAACCTTATATTGTTCGAACGGCAATTACTTCTACAAATTTCTCTCTTCTCTATTAGTCTACCAACTCTTTTACAATTTCCCAAATTCACCGTGGACTCTCCAGTTACAGTAACGGTCAGGACATCGGCCCCTACAGGTAGTACAAGTGTCTTCTGTTGTTTCTCTTACGTCAGTGTAGACTTAAGACATTACTATACAACTACACGCCGTTATTCCCTTGGGCGACGATCTGGTCCAATATTTTTCTTTACTAGACCAAAGGGGGGTTTCACGAAAGATGTTTCATGACTCAATTTTTTTTATTTTGAATGGGAAAGGTAGACAAGTAAGTGTGTCCCGCAAAAGGCTTGTTATAACTCGTAACTCTCCCCCAACCATTGGGGGTCCTGACTGGTTTTCCACCCGAAGACCCCCCTGTCCCGTCCCCGTGCCAGGAGATACCTCCCTGAAAATTTCCCCGTGACCCGTGAAAAAATTAGACTCCATCGGTCCTCTCAGTCCTCTCGAGGAATCGTGGTTAATTGAAACCAGACACGACTAGGCCTCTCCAACCGTCAGGTTTGCAGTCGTCTCCTGTCGAGGACTGTTGAGTCACTGTTCCCTCTCGCAGAGTCCCCTGCTCCCACGGGTTTCTGGTGTTTGCAACAAACCAGAAGACCCTCCACTTCACAGTCGAAAGTCGTTCGCAAGGGAGACACGTTCCTGCCTTTTACCGTAGATCTCTCGACGAGATTGACCCAATTTCCAGCACAAACACGGTGAGCACAGTTTTCCTGTTCCGAGTCTTTTTCCTTAGTCAGTAACCAGTCCCGCTACTAACACTTAACGACTACCGAGTCTAAATTTGAAGTTTCCTATTTCGACAGTCGCAATTGAAAAGAACAACGAAGACATAAAAGATGACCTTAAAAGAATGAGTTTGATCTACATACGGTCTATGGATACGCTATTAATTTCTCATTTTATTACCGGTAGTCTGAATCTTTTTTTTAGAGAGAAGGGACGGGTAGAAGTGTAAGATAAATGGGTGGATTTGCGGAGAACAGTAAAGTTGATAAGAGAGGTCAGACCGAAATCGTTTAGGAAAGTGGTCACGGCTTGAAATACAAAGTAGTCGAACAAAAACTACCTCCCTTCGTAACTCTACTTACTCGATAAGAGAAACTCCTAAAGCTAATTAAGTAAAAGGCACAAGCCACAAGTTAAATCCTAAGGTTTGTATAGAACACCAACAGTTTGGTAGGTGACTGGAGACCAAGTTTTTGAGGTAGTGTAAATCCTCCTTAAAAAAACAAGAACTCTCGGGGGAATAAAAGTTCTCAACCAGAAATTTTGAGACAGAAAAGTGTAGGTGGGAGCGGAGGTAAAACCTGGTGAGTCCAGAGGAGAGAGAGAACTCGGAGGGGGGTGACGTGGAGTAGGGTCGGGAGATCCAGTAGTGTCTCGTCGTTCGACTCAAGGGACACAATGTGTTCGTCGAAGGGTAATCGATAGATAAAATACGTAACATCAAATATGTACAGTTACGGTGAGGGAGTTAAACAGGGTGGGAGATAGTGTAGGAAAGAATTCTAAAGAGGAAGACAAAAGAAAATGAAGGAAAAAACAAAGGGGTTGAAGTGGGTTTGAAATGGACTAAACCTGAGTTTTTATAGAAAGATCGTCCCCAGAGAGGAATCTTGTATTAATCTAAGACCCCAAGGGATGTGAAAGTACAATTTTTAATAAGGACCAGAAAAAGATTTAGCATAATCATGAAGGAATTCGAAACGAGTTTGTGTGTACCAGGGAAATTTTTCCATTGTAAATCATGTTGTAGGGATATCTTTTACATTGTATTTTCGTTTTACTAATTTTTAATGGATCTTAAAATTTTAGAAAAAGAAAAAAAAAATTTCAAAATGTATTCAAAGTCCATATGTCGTACCATGAAGTTGATAGGACCGTAACATTAGAATGATGGGGGTTTACTTATAAGAATTGTAAAATGACATAAAGGAAGGTCTATGTACTCACGTAAACATAAGATACGTTTTTGTGAATAAAGGGAATTGAATTTTTTTAATCTTTTCTTGTGAGAGTCAAATGACTTTAGGTCTTCACGTCATCTACGGGGGTATCTCTTAACCTGTCCTAAGTGAGGTCTAGAAGTTGGTTGTCTCGTAAACTACCGAGAAGTCATGTGCACCTCTCAAGTCGAGTCAAAAGAGTAGAACTGACACGTAATCTTAGTGGACCTTACTAACCTTTTTTATGTCTACAGACCCCGGTACACGTCTTCAATCCAAAGTTAATCAGACCCCACCTCGGACTTCACTCACTTTCAGTGAGTCAGCACAGGCTGAGAAACGCTGGGGTACCTTATCAGACACCTTAAGAGGTCCGGTCTTATGATCTCACCCATCGACAAAGAAAGAGGTCCCCTAGAAGGGTTGGGTCCCTAGCTTGGGTCCAGTGGTCGTAACGTCCGTCTAAGAAATGGTCGACTCGGTGGTCCCTTCGGACCCCACCTCGGAATTGTAGAGTAAAAAGGAAGATTCTAGGGACATACTAAAATTGTACTCCGGTCTGTACTTCCGTAAGTCGTCGGTTTCTCTACCAACATCCAAGAATGTGACACTAATTGTTATGGACTTCTGTGGTACAGTTCCCCTCTGTCACCCTGGACTACCGAGTGTAGAGACCGACTACACCCCTACCCACGACCCCACTATCCCGTGACCATGAGTCCGAATGTGTCCGATTAACCGACCTTCCGAGACTAAATGGAATCCACTAGTGAAGTAAAGGAGAAGTAGGGTAAAAATAAAGGGTTGTCATCAGTTTATTCACTGGACTCGAGTGAAATCCCGGAACGGATGGAAGAGAAAGGGTCGACGACGAAGAAGGAGACGAGACGCCTGGGAGTGAGGGTTCCGCTACCGGCCACTAAAAGACCTAACGACCGATTGGGGACGCTGGAGGAAACGGTAGAAAGACTTTCTGATGACCGAGACAGAATACCCACTGAAACACGTGACTGAACTGTGTCGATATCCCTTTACATGTTTACTCTCCTACTTCCCTCGTTGTAGAATTAATTAGTCTAAGAAGTTTAAGGTCTTGTGATGTCTGGGAAAAGGTTAACATCCTCCTTTCTATTAGTATCCTTTTATTAGGTCACAGTCCTTTGATTCCTCAGTTGTTCAAAGATCCCAAAGCATTGGTCCTCAGGTGTCTATCTGAAGTCTCCCAGATACTTGGTGAACTTCCATTTTACAACTCGTATGCACAGGTACACACATACACACACGTATAAAAAGACTGAGAACGGTGCTGACTTACTGATTGTGTTTTGTTCGAGGGAACTTAATCCTGGGTAAACCTTTTATAGGACTGGGAGGGGTGTCTTTGTGTGTGTGTGTGTGTGTATGTGTGTACCTGGGTGTGTGAGTTGTTAGTTCTCTCAAATTCTTAGTGACAAAGTCCCACACAGACCGACACACCAAGGATGAGGTCATAGTGGAGAATAAGAAAAGGGAGAAGGACTATAGTTAGACGAAATGCAGAACAGAGGTAGATGAGATATGGATGACGGGATCTCGTCCAGGAGAAGTGGAAAGTGGACCTTTGACAATTCAAAGGATAGATCTGGGAAAGAAGAGAGGGAGGAAGGACGGAAGAAAAGAACCGAGAAAGGAAATGGTTTGGAGAGAGGGAGTAGGTCAAGTGAGGACAGTGTCGTTTTTCTAGGAGAACATTCGAGGTTTAAACTAGTTTCCGTGAGAGGTCGAATTTGACCCACACCGCCCGACACAAGAGTTTCATGGATGTCTTATTTTTAGTACGTAAGACAATACCCTAAATGGTAGAGAGTATGTGAAGTAATCTACCAAGGTTACTAGGAGGATTACAAAAGGAGATACTGAGGTGTAGGACCGGGTTCGAAGACGCAGAGAAACGGAGACACAGGAGATGAGGGAGATACACCTAGAAAGGAAATGGAGTACATACGTATGAGATAGGTTTGCGTCTTACGTACAGACGGTACTACGAAAGGTATTAGGGCGAGTAAGAGAGATGTTATATTAAAACAGGTAGCAACAGAAAGATGAACGTAGTACTAAATACATACACAAAAGTGAAGGGAACTCCTATCCTGTGTGTATGTTAAATAGAGACCTAGGAGGTATCCGAGACCATATTATGAAAACCTGTCTTAAAAAACGAGATATTTACGAATAAATTATAATAAGAGACGTAGTCGATGTTGTTGTTTTGTGGTGTCCGACCGATAGAAGTTGTTGTCTTTAGACATGAGAGGGTAAAGACCCCTGATCTTTTGGTTCTAGTTCTAAAGCCTTTTAACTCAAAGATCACTCTGGAGAGAAGAACCGAACATCTGTCAGTAAAAGAACGACACAGAAGAGATACGAGTCTCTCTGTCTCGATACCATAGAAAAAGAAGAGAATTTCCCCGTGGGCGGGACAATCTAATCCCTGGGTGGGAATACTGGAGTAAATTGGAATTAACAGAGGAATTATCGGGATAGAGGTTTATATTAGTGTACCGCCCAATCCCGAAGTGGTATGTGTAAAATCTCTCTGTGTTAAGTCGGGTATTGCGGGAGACATAGATAGACTTCATGTCTACCTGCACCCCAAAGGGACCACCAGATCACCAAATCTTAAACGGAACGTCACGTCCCCTGTCCAAGCTAAGGAACCAGGTCCTTCTAGGGTGTACGGTGCTCGTTGATTCGGGCACTCGGCGTCGATGATTCGGTCACGAGATCTCGGGCACGAGGCGTCGTTCGCTCAACGGGGGTGAACGGTGTCGGTCTGGTTCGGACGTGTGTCGTTACCTCCGGGTCGTGTCGGTTTTTAGTTTACTTATTGACTTAGAACTTTTTTATTCATATTCACCTGTTAGAGGTCACACAGACTATTCCTAGGACACAGTACCGACCAAAGAGTTAGTTGTTTACTCAGTCAGTACAAATTACATGAATTGTCCCCTTTTTTTTTTTGGACTGTAAAATTACATAACAAAACGTCTGAGATCAGTAAACGTGTACTGAGAGTATTGAAAACAGTATAAAAATATCGTTTACATCGTGACAAAGTCTCTTCCGTTACCGTTGGGTGAGGTCATGACAACGGACCTTTTAGGGTACCCGCCTCCTCGGACCATCCGACGTCAGGTACGCCGACCTGTGTCAGCCTGTGCTGACTTCACTGAATCGTCGTCGTCGTCGTCGTCGTGACAAATGCATTTTAGTGGGAAGTTAACTAAGTACAAAGGTGAATTTATAAAACTTTTTAGTGGACACTTTAGTAGATAGATTAACACGAAAATATTATATGTAATTCTACCCTCCTCTTCCCATACTGTCTCCTACTCTATCAACCTACCGTAGTGACTGAGCTACCTGTACTCAAACCCATTCGAGACCCTCAACCACTACCTGTCCCTTCGGACCGCACGACGTCAGGTACACCAGCGTTTCTCAGTCTGTGTTGACTCACTGACTTGACTTCTGTCTATATAATGTTAATTTTACTAAACAGGTTTTACGAGTCATGACGTGGGAAGTCTCGGGGTGAGACGATCCTTCCTAAGACACATAAAGGTCGGGATAACTCCAGTCCGAACCGGTACACTGGCCGTCACCGATCCCTGCCCACCACGAGGGCTCGTCTGTTAAATGCCCGTAAGAGACCTGAATGTACGAAGGAAGAAGGACGGAGTTCTGAGTCTATTCTAAACCCGAAATGTCAGGTCCAAACTACGTGCTATGACCTACGAACCCCGATCACGTGACCCTGCTGGGTCTCCCTACCATACCCCTCCCTCCTCCCTCCTCCCAAGTCCTACCCCTTGTGTACATATGGACACCACCTAAGTAAAACTATAAACCGTTTTGATTATGTTAATACATTTCAAATTTTTATTTTATTTTAAATTTTTTATTTATTTATTTATTTTATTCCAACTTTTGTCCTTTTTTTTTTTTTAACCCCCGAAATTGGACCAGGACTTTATTTCTTTTGTCCTCCGTCTGGACTTTGGTGGACCATTGAATGTACATACACTCACTCTTTATTTACAAATAATAAGATTCGGTGACTCTAAAAAGAAAGTACAGTAACCAATGACGTAGGTTTGAATTGGATTCGACTGATTAGGTTACAGGTAAACATATAATGGATCTCAGTAAAATGTATTGTCCTAAAACCCTTAGAATGTGGAAAACTCTTTGTGACGACTCAAAGACTTCCGAACTTCCTCCTCCGGTAACCGTCATAGAGACAAACAGCTTACTGAGTAACAAAAGTAGAATACCCTTTTAATAAACTTATCTTACAAATTTTGGACATTTATTGGGCGTAGGACCGTTTAGTTCCTGATATCGAAAAGACGGTGGGACCCGGGAACAGGAACACCGCAGTTCTCGAGTCCTCCTACGAAGAAAGGTAGTGTATGGACACCGCCTAAGTAAAACTATAAACCGTTTTGATTATGTTAAACATTTCAAATTGTTATTTTATTTTAATTTTTATTTTTCATCGGAAATCAGAGTTCTTCACCACTGTCTCTGAACCGTGAGTCTACTGGCCTTCCGTAAAAAAAAAAAAAAAACAGAGTTTACGAGGTGTAAGAGGGTGACTGTGAAGTTTCTGAAGTTTCCGTTGACCTGAAACCCCTCAAGCTCCGGAAACTTCACCAGTATCTCACACACCCTTTCGAAAAATCCCGACCTTGTCCACTTACTAGAATCTTCCCTTGGTTCTTCACAAAGAAGAACCAGACGGGCAATGGGATTAGGTACGTCAGAATATTTTTATAATCAAAAGACGATACAATCCTCTTATCGTCACCACATTAAGTAATTGTAAGTCAAAATATTTTCAACGACGATCCACTCTTACTGTTTTAAAACTTTCGAGAGTCAGAGTGTTTTATTTTATCCCCTATACTACTTTGGTAACCAGTAAGGTTCCATGAAGACTTCCCGGTGGTGACTCTTTTTGTTTGTAGAAAACCGAAGAGGTAAAGACAGGCACAACACGGGGGTCTATTAGTAATAGACGAAAACGGTTTGTCCCCAGAAGGAAGTGGGAGAAGGAGAAATTGAGGACCCGACGGACCCTGTCAATTGGGGGCGGGGGTGGGGGTTTGAGGGAGGTCGGGTCAGAAGACACTTTCAGACGAAAGGACTAAGAGAACACTTGAGGATCGTTTTCCAAAAAACAACAAAGACCGCAATGGTCGAGTGAAGGAAGGGGAATAGATTTACGCTTACGAGGAGTTTCGAGGAACCTGGGACAAACCGAAGACAATCCGAGAGACGAGACTCTTTGAGTAGTAGGGATGTTATGGTAATTTTAAAAATTTTAAATAAATAAAAACCGACGAGACCCAGAAACAACGACATGACCCCGAAGGAGATCAACGTCGTTCGTCCCCGATGAAAAGCAACTCCACGTGCCCGAAGAGTAGCACCGACGAAGAGAACAACGTCTCGTATCCGATATATCCGTAGCCCGAAGTCATCAACGCTGTGTGTACGAATCGACGGGGAGTCGTACACCCTAGAAGGGTCTGGTCCCTAACTTGGGTACAGGGGACGTAACCGTCCGTCTAAGAATCGGTAACCTGGTGGTCCCTTCAGGGATGTGTCAGTAAAACTCCGATTAAACGGTGGTCGGGACTGATTAAGAAACGTTAGTCCACTAACCACGGTTGAGTCTCCCGTATAGGGCAACCCCAAGATGGTAGTGAGTTATATATGTTTTGGAAGGGGTGGTAGTCAGGTCACTTTGGACGAAAATGTGACATGTAGTGTGAAGGTAAAAGGAACCTTTGTAAAAAGTAGGGAGGAAAAAGTCCTGGAGATATGTCGGATAGAGGTTCACTCAAACAAAAAAAAAAATTAGAAGAACCTAGAAAAATAAAAGAAGATTAAGTCGAAGGTTTTAGGATCAAGTCTGAGATCGTTAGAGTGTGGTCGTAAGACGGTAGTGTGTACATTCCACGGGTCAAACCGTCTAAGAAGACCAACAGATAATTTACAGATAAGAGGGGAGAAACGAATAATTTTCTCGAGGTTAATAAACTCCACAACGTTATACGAGTCCATTTCAGAGAGGGGACGATAGGTGTGTAGATCAAGACGTGAAGATGGTCCATTCTAAAGACCCTCTCGACAACAAGAGAACTATTTTCTATTATTGGTCTATCGTGTACGGAACGGTGTGTGTGTGAGTGTGTAACCGAAGGATGGAAGGAAAAAGGGATCTTTTTTACATCTTAGTCACCCACTCCAATTCTATGGTTTTAGTCGATCCAGTGGAGTCTATGAAAGGACTCTGGAACTCTTTGAATGGATTGGAAAAATTCGGAGTTAAAACATAGACATTTTACCCATGTCACTGTCGGTATATCCGTCACTTCTAACTTTCATCATACAAATATTTCGTAACTTACACAAATATGTTTCCGGAACAGCAACAGTCGTTCACCACCTATCAGGAGGTCGACAAAGGTAAAAGATTTAAGGATAATACTTTCACTTTTACTTCCAGCGAATCAGAACAGACTGAGAAACGTTGGGGTACCTGATATTACCTTAAGAGGTCCGTTCTTATGATCTCACTAATCGGTAAGGGAAGAAGTCCTCTAGAAGGGTTGGGTCCCTAACTTGGGTTCAGAGGACGTTACGTCTGCTTAAGAAGCGGTCGACTCGGTGGTATGAATCGTATCAATACCATGTATTTACGTAACAAAATAAAACAGAGAACCTGATGGACAGAGGAACCTCTCTTCCTCTGACATTATTTGAATCTCGTTAACAGACAAAAATGACAAACAAAGTAGTGGAGGTTTAACGGAACAGGTCAAGACCCACACCTTGTCCGAGAATTTTAGAGAATTTTTTATCCGAGAATTTATCCCTAAATTACTTTCCAATGTACTATTTCCACTACCTTTATTTTAGAATTTTGTTTAATTCATAACCGACTCCAATCCTTTAGTTCTACTCTTCGATATTTCTACTAGTAAAACGAAACATTTGATAGAAGTTCCCTTCTGTCTATGTTTGTCTCTCCTACGACGACACTTACCGAAGAGAAGAAGGGATTCAGGTCTGAGTTTGAGAAAAGAGTCGGGGGTAAGACAGGAGGGGTTTACGATAAAGTTGAGGTTTCGTAACGTCTCGTTAAGTCTAAAAGGACCTCTTTTTTAAGGATCAGTTTGGGAACTTGTATGTTAGAAAGAGGAGGACAGAGAAAGACCGACAAGACGAAGAGCATAAAGAGGGGTTTTTTTCTGACTTTTTAGGAATATATTTCTAATAGCAAACGGTAGTAGACCTCGTGATCCAGACGGAGGACTCGAACCTGTGTCGTGAGTCGTTTGGTTTCAGGATAACAACTCGGCAGGGACCCCGATCGTACGAACACTCCCGACAAATATCAGAATAAAGACGGAACTTTTTCACTTTCACAATCAGTGAGTCAGTACAGGGTGAGAAACGTTGGGGTACCTAACGTCGGACGGTCCGAGGAGACAGGTACCTTAAGAGGTCCGTCCTTATGACCTCACCCAACGGTAAGGGTAGAGGTCCCCTAGAGGGATTGAGTCCCTAACTTAGGTGCAGAGGACGTAACGTCCGTCTAAGAAATGACAGACTCGGTGGTCCTTCGGGGTAAAGACGGAATACGACGGAGTAAGGTTTCTTGGTCCCGTTGGGGGTGAAGGAAATTTAGAGGAGGTGGATGTGATGGTCGGAGGTAAAAAATGGACAGAGCAGAGGTGAGATGAGAAAATGTAGGAAGACAAAAACAGAAGAGGGAAACGGGATTAGTAGTCGTATGTGACAAAAATGAGGAGTTTCCGGACCCTCTTCCATAACTCTGTCCCCATGTAGACGACAGTTGGTCCTTGTCAGTCTTCTTTTCCTCTAAGAACTGAGTGGAACTCAAAGATACCGGAAAGAGGAGTAGTTCCGTACCCGTCCTCTGATGAAGGATGTGTCCCGGTTGAAAAATCGAAATAAAATCAGAACTCTTTAGAAATAGACCTCTCCAGACCCGTAGATATTTACTCTTAGGGGTAGAGACTCATCTCTCTTTTAAATTGGGTCCTATAAGATTGCGGAAGTAATGGGTTCCATCAAACCCTGGTGTTTATGTCTATTTACATAGGTTGTACAGGAATCAGAGGGAAACCTATACACTAGAATACCGAACCGGAATAGAAGAAAATTAGTTTTACATATGTACGGTTTTTGTAAATAAGACCGTGTAAGACGTAAACATTTACGTCTTGTTTTTTTCCATTCCGACATCACCCTCTTTAACCACGTAAATAAAAGAGACAGTGACATAAACTAAAACATTTTTGGGACTCGTCTACAATCGGAGGAGGTGACGGGGCAGTCCCTCTGGGTCCGAGGTCCATAGAGGGGATACTCCTACCCCTTACCATCCATCCCTCCCATCCGTGACTCCCGGTGAGTGTAGTCTGTGTTCAGACGTTCCTTTATTTGTACGATTACATCATAAAGGTCCCGAACAAGGTTGCCACAGTACTTCTCTATTGGTAGTGTCAGTAATCGGTCTACACAAGAATCGGTCTACACGAGACTAAGGGAGAAAAGAAAATGGTTGAGTGTAGACGGGGGTGGTTGATACCAGGATCTCCACCACCAACAGTCACCGCACCCAGAGTTAGTACCTCTGGAGAACGGGGGAGTACGGAGAGGGGAGAAGAGAAGGAGGGTAGTTTGACGATAAAACACAGAGACAACGTTGACCCAGTACAAAAACTGAAATGGTTCTCCTTCGTTCCCCGGAAGCCACCCTTTCGTTCTCCAAAGGTCACAAGTGGTTTATGTCTACGAGTCCTTTACCCCGTGAGCACACCGAACACATCTCCCTTGAAGAGTCGATGTTCCGACACAGGACACACGCCCTCCGGGGCGAGTGAGGAGCGACAGAGGGTCGGACGGACTGAGGTTTGTAGGGGCCCTTATTAAGTTGAAGAATAGATTCCATGCCCGGTCGAAGGAACTTGGTGGTTGACGAGTTAACGTGTTGTACAGCCAATATATTCTCCTAGAATTCTTTCTTATTTTAGTACTCGGGGTGTATTGACGGGGACAGGTCCGTAGTGGGGGTCGGGGCTCTTTCCCCGGGTCAACCCCGTCAACCAGGTAAACATTTGTCTTCGACGTCTTGTTTGACAACCAAAGCGACTTACTTCGAAGTCCCGAGGTGTAGCAGGAACACAAGGGAGTCTGAGGGGACGGGGGTGAGGTGGGGCAGTGGGGTTTACGTCCGGGAGTAATGGGACCTACTCTTATCTTCCGAGGAGTAGTAAATAAATAAAAATCGTGAACGAGTTTGATTAACCATCGGGACGTTGGGTATGTATTATGTCACTAGACCTTCCTTGACTGTCGATAAATTACTACCTACCATAGCCTACCCCTGTCTCTTGTGCTCCGAATAAGACGTCACCCAGAACAAACTGACAGACGACAACAAACCCCCATACGCAAAAGACTCCGTGAACCAGAGATTTCCAATAGTCGACTTTTAATGTCTCGGTCTCGAGTCGTTCCGCCCACGTCAGGAGAAGGATGAAGAAGTGACCGGATGTCTCCACCCAAGTCGTCAAGACTCGGAAACTCTCTTTCTCTGGGTCATAAATCTCTTCCTTCCGGCACAGAAACTGAGAAAGTGGACGGACCTAGGACCGTACCCTTTCCATCATTCCTCAAACCCTTCTCGTACTCAAGACCTTCGTTTGTTCAGACCCCTCAGAGTCGAACTTGTGAGTTGTGAATGTACTGAAGTCTATTTACCGAATTTGAAAGTCTTGGAGTCAAAGGAGTAGAGAGTTTTACTCCTCTTATTCCGGATGGGTGGTTCCACAAAATCTCCTGTTTACACTTTTGTGGTTAATATGACGGAGGATGTTCGAATCCATAAGTTATTGTTCAAGAAGGAATTAAACTTAAATGGTGTAGATTCTAAGGAATCCCTCGATACTTGTTTTGTGCGGTTCGAAACGTGAAGGTAAAACGAGAAATAATCATCCAGGTATTATATTCTATCTGTTCTGTAGTTTCATTGTATCTCCTGTGCTGACTCTGCTGACCCTAAGATAATGACTAATGTGGACTCTTACACGAGTCTTCGACACGTTAGTTTTACGAAAGTACGAAGGGACCACCAGGTCACCAATTCTCATGCGGAACGTTACGTCCCCTATGGCCAAGTTAGTGCCCAGGTCCTCCTAAGGTGTATGGCACCCCGTTGATTCGGATACGTGGTGTTGATGTCTCGGGTGGACGGGATGTCGGACTCGAGGCGTTGTTCTCTTCGGTGACGTCATCTTTGGATACGTAGTGTTGACCCCTCACCTGGGGACGAGCGACGTTGACCTCTTTCAGGTACAAGTTTTTACTTCTGGGTCACGACGGTTTTTTTTATTTTTTATTTTTTGATTGATTTTTAAAAATTTTTCTTCCAGAGGAAATCCTGGGAAGGATGTGACACTCATCCTTACATTTAACCACGTCGGTGATATCTTTGTTATACCTCAAAGGAATTTTTATGGTTTTTATCTCGATGGCACCCTAGATCGTTAGAATGAAGACCCTTATATAGGTCTTTTGAGATTTTCATATACTTTCTATGTACGTGGGGTTATCAGTATTGTCGTGGTAAATGTTATCAGTTCTGTACCTACGTGGAATTCACAGGTAGTTGTCTCCTTACCTATTTCTACACTGTATATAATATGAGTGTTACCTTATAATAAAGTCGGTTTTTTTCTTACTTTATTACGGTAAACGTCGTTGTACCTACCTGGATCTCTTATAGTATGATTCATTTCATTTAGTCTGTCTGTTTATATACTATTGTGAATATACATCTCAGATTTTTTTTATTATGTTTTCTTAAATAAATGGTTTGTCTTTGTCTGGGTGTCTGTATCTTTCGTTTGTAAACCAATGGTTTCCCCTTTCCGTCCTCTCTCTCCTCTTTCAATCCTCATACCTTCATTGTGTATGTTTGATGATATGTATCTTATCTATCCGTTACTCCTAAATGACACATTGTGTCTCTTGAGATAAGTTGTTGAACATTATTGGATATTATCTTTTATTAAACTTATGTATATATAAATCGGTTTAGTGAAACGACATATGAATGTGTTATAATATTTAGTTGATGTGAAGTTAAAATTTTTTCCGGAACATAGGATCCGACATACATTTGAACCTATTTAATATATATAAATTCGAAAGACTCAGAATTAGTAGAGTTAGAGTAACCCTAAACACTCACTATTCATATTATTATTCATATGATTGTTCATATTACATGATTAATTTACGACTTTATCTCGTCCACAGGGGGTCTACAATGGAAGTAAAGAAGTAATTCATCATTAGAAGATCAAAACTTGACATTAATCTATAAGTAAATACATTGTCTACAAATATCTCGTTTACACAAATATACCGTCTGTGTCAGGATAAACGACCCGTAGGATATGAGACCGAACCCTCTCTTGACTATTTAACCGTCTACTTTCAAATACATTAAATCACATTTTTTATACCCTAAGGTAATCCGAATACGATGTCTCGATGAAAAAAGTAAGTTGATATAAAATAAAGTAACTTTTAACAGACATAGTCATCTATAATTATCTCTCGAAAAAGTAGGAAAATATATCGACATGTAACAAGGTTTCACCCACACATATGTGTGTGTGTGTAATAAATCGGTAATGGAATAACTACCGGTAAACACAAAAGATGGAAAAAACCTCCTTCCCTTAACTTTTTTACTATAGGAGTAAGAATACAATAATATGACATACTATTAAAACATCCAATATAATAAAAAATTAGAAATTTATTTTATAGTACCCGGGGTTTATGATAGTTTAGAGTACTAAAATTACTCATTATACAGACAAAGTCAAACTTTTCTCACTTTTTCTTTCACTTTCAGCGAGTCAACACAGGTTGAGAAACGTTGGGATACCTGATATATCAGGTACCTTAAGAGGTCCGTTCTTATAACCTCACCCATCGGAAAGGGAAGCGGTCCCCTAGAAGGACTGAGTCCCTAGCTTGGGTCCAGAGGGTGTAACGTCCGCCTAGAAAAATGGTCGACTCGGTGTTCCCTTCGGGTTCTCATGATGTCGCCCATAGGATAGGGAAGAGGTCACCTAGAAGGGCTGGGTTCTTAGCTTGACCCCAGAGGACGTAACGTCCATAAAAGAAATGGTTGACTCGATAATCCCTTAAGAACTAACTATAAACAGTTGTCAAGTAGTTGGTACAGTCAAAACCCCTTTGTAAAACTGTTCCAAAAAAGTTCACTTGGAAAGGGTGACAAGGTACACAAAGGAGACCCACTCTCCCCTCATGGGTCCACTCACGTCCTACGTCAAGTCAAGTCAGGGAGTCAGTACAGACTGAGAAACACTGGGGTACCTGGTGTCGCGCGGTCCGGAGGGACAGGTAGTGGTTGAGGACCTCAAATGGGTTTGAGTACAGGTAACTCAACCACTACGGTAGGTTGGTAGAGTAGAAGACAACAGGGGAAGAGGAGGACGAGAGTCAGAAAGGGTCGTAGTCCCAGAAAAGGTTACTCAGTCGAGAAGTAAGTGTAGTCCACCGGTTTCATAACCTCAATGTGGAAGTTGTAGTCAGGAAGGTTACTTGTGAGTCCAGACCAACCTGGAGGAACGTCAGGTTCCCTGAGAGTTTTCATAAGAGGTCTCCCTACGTTTACCCTGTAACTTAAAGACCCGACGAAGAACGAGTTATACTAGTACCTACACCCCCCAAAAAAACAAACAAAAGACAAACAAAAAAAAAGGGAGAAGTCCAGAATAAAGAAACTCCCATTATTAAGGATGGATGAAGATAAGTGATTATACGTAGTAAGTAAACCGTTGAGTAACCGATATAGTTGAAGTTCAGGGACTTTAATAGGATTTCATGAAAATCTTAGAAAGTTTCCAGACAGAGAGGGTCAGGGGAGGTGATATTGGACACAAGGAAGTACGTTGTCGGAAGGACCTTCTAAATAAGAAACTTAATCTTATTTCTGATAGAAGTCAAAATCCAAGTGTTTTTTTAACTCTTTTTTCATGCCTCTCAAGGGTATATGGAGGACTGGGCATGTCCGTGTCGGAGGGGGTGATGACCGTAGGGGGTAGTCTCACCATGGAAACAATGTTGAGACATATTAAGATGTAATTGTGTTGTCATAGTGAAATTTGGTATCGAATGTAATTCCAAGTGAGATCACTACACCTTGTAAGATACCCAAACCTGTTCGTATATTACTGTACACAGGTAGTAATGTCATAGTATGTTTCGTCAAAGTGGCGGGATTTTTAGGAGACACGAGACGGCTAAGTAAGGAGGGAAGGGGATTGGGGACCGTTGGTAACGACAAAAATGACAAAGGGATCAAAACAGAAAAGGTCTTACAGTATAACAACCTTAATGTGTCATACATCGAAAAAGGTTGACCGAAGAAAATGAATAATTATACGTAATTTTAAGGAGGTACAGAAAAGGACCGAATTATCAAACAAAGAAAAATCACACTTATTATAAGGGAACAGACATACATAGTATCAAATAAATAGGTAAGTGGATGAATTTGTGTAGAACCAACGAAGGTTTATAACTGTTTATGCTTAATTCGACGTTTTTTTGTAGACATACGTCCAAAAACACACCTGTATTCAAAAATTGACTAAAACCATTTATGGTTCCTCGGGTTAACGACGTAGTATACCATTTAAAACACTCCTTGACGGTTTGACAGAAGATTTCACCGACATGGTAAAAAGTGGGGGTGGTCGTTACCTATTTAGATGAGGTGTAGGAGTGGTCTTAGACCAAAACAGTCACTAAACCTACATATTAAACCTAAATCTAATACTATCCATAGGTCATCATAGAGTGACAAGAGAATTAAACGTAAAGGGAGTACTTCATATTACAACTTGAAATGGAAAATTTAAAAGAATTAGGTAAAATAACCAAAAATCAAACCAATCAATGACGTAACTGTAAGGTCACATTTTACCAAGAACGATGTGTCCCAGTAACACTCCTTCTTTCCTTTCTTAGAATAGAGACATTTATGTTTTAGAGTCAAATATCGAAAATAAAGACATAGAACGAGTTCAACCTATTTCGGTCTCGACCTTCAGTATAACCACCTTTCAGTCACGGGTACTTCAAGTATCCTATTAGTTGGAGTTTATGTGTTACGGAACACTCGTGTCTCTTCCTTTATTGACCGAAACGGACTCCTCAACTTAATCTAAAATACAACGGATCTTATATCATTGGGGAGTAAGTAAGAAGTAGTTTACTCTCCTGCAAACTCTTCCACCTGAGACCTCAACCTGAGGAATCTTAACTTTGTCAGGAGGTAATCAACTAGTCTAATACTGAAAACCAGTCAATGAATTGGAGAGACAAAGGGGTACACTTTTTTACCCCGATTATCGTTGGACTTTGACCTTCGTTGGGTTTACAGGAGTCACCTACTTACCCATTTGTTTCACACCATATAGATGTGACACGTGATAATGAGTCAGCATTTCTTTTTCTTACTTCATGACTATGTACATTGTTGTACCTACTTGGAACTTTCGTAATCCGATTCACTCTCTTCGGTCTGTGTTCTCCAGGGCATGATGTACCGAGGTACATATACCTCCCGGATCCTATCCATTTAGGTATCTCTGTCTTTCGTCTACCCACCGAGGGTCCCCGATTCTCCTTCCTCAGTACCCCTCACTGATGAATTGTCCATGTCCTAAAATAAACCCCAACTACTTTTACAAAACTACTTTGTTCTATCGACACCACCAGCATGTAGTAGCACTTCCATGATTTTCGGTAACTTCACATGTGAATTTCCACCAATTAAAATAGAATTTACTTGAAAGGCAAGTCAAGTCACGTCAGCGAGTCAGCACAGGTTGAGAAACGCTGGGGTACTTAGCGTCGTGTGGTCCGGAGGGACAGGTAGTGGTTGAGGGCCTCAAGTGAGTCTGAGTACAGGTAGTTCAGTCACTACGGTAGGTCGGTAGAGTAGGAGACAGTAGGGAAAGAGGAGGACGGGGGTTAGGGAGGGTCGTAGTCAGAAAAGGTTACTCAGTTGAGAAGTGTACTCCACCGATTTCATGACCTCAAAGTCGAAATCGTAGTAAGGAAGGTTTCTTTAGGGTCCCGACTAGAGGAAGTCTTACCTGACCAACCTAGAGGAACGTCAGGTTCCCTGAGAGTTCTCAGAAGAGGTTGTGGTGTCAAGTTTTCGTAGTTAAGAAGTCGTGAGTCGGAAGAAGTGTCAGGTTGAGAGTGTAGGTATGTACTGATGTCCTTTTTGATCTGATCTGCCTGGAAACAACCGTTTCATTACAGAGACGAAAACTTATACGATAAATCCAACCAGTATTGAAAGGAAAGTTCCTCATTCACAGAAAATTAAAGTACCGACGTCAGTGGTAGACGTCACTAAAACCTCGGGTTTTTTATTTCAGACTGTGACAAAGGTGACAAAGGGGTAGATAAAGGGTACTTCACTATCCTGGCCTACGGTCCTAGAAGCAAAAGACTTACAACTCGAAATTCGGTTGAAAAAGTGAGAGGTGAAAGTGAAAGTAGTTCTCCGAAAACTCAAGGAGAAGTGAAAGACGGTATTCCCACCACAGTAGACGTATAGACTCCGATAACTATAAAGAGGGTCATTAGACCTAAGGTCGAACACAAAGAAGGTCGGGTCGTAAAGAGTACTACATGAGACGCATATTCAATTTATTTGTCCCACTGTTATATATCGGAACTGTATGAGGAAAAGGATAAACCTTGGTCAGACAACAAGGTACAGGTCAAGATTGACAACGAAGGACTGGACGTATGTCCAAAGAGTTCTCCGTCCAGTCCACCAGACCATAAGGGTAGAGAACTTCTTAAAAGGTGTCAAATAACACTAGGTGTGTGAGTTTCCGATAGAGTTGTTTTTATGAGTGACCTATACGATTTGTCCTCCAAACTGTATCGACTCACTCATCATTTAATCACCCTACCTTTTATCTCAAGTAATTTAATGGGTCCCACGGTGTCTCTCGGCTCTATACGTTCTGTCCAACGTATCCTACACTCCATCATGTCTTAAGATCTTTCTATTTTCTGTTTTTACCCTACTTCTCATAAACTTCCCCCTTTTTTTTGGGTCTTAAAAGGTATTTGTAAACAACCTTCTCATGTTCGGAGTCTAGGTCCTTTGGGATTTTCAAGGTTTTTCTTATTTTCTTTTGAGTATGGATCCGTATAAGATCATTTTGACATCTGTCAGATTTCGGTTTTCTTCTAGATTTTCCGTCGGTCTTTTATTTTCAGTGAAGGTTTCACCACTGTTAATCTGTCGACCACTCGAAAAGTTGTCATCATTATTTTCTGTTTTCTGTCCTTATTTGATACGCTATACGACTTTCTTTTTTCACGACGATCACATCTGAAAGTTTCTTTCGTTTTTATAGAAAGTTATTACTTCTGTTTTATGAGAAAAATCTGTTTGTTTTTAACTCTCAAAATGGTGGTTGTCTAGAAACGGGTTCTTTTAAGATTTTCTAAGCAAAGTTCCTTTTTAAAGTCTATAATCATTTATGACCCATTCAGCTTTATATTAAACTGACCTATTCGTTGATTTAATTACACATTTAATACCCTAATTTATTTTCCATATTGATTTTATTAATTACACCCTCATAAATATCTCTTTCACTTTTCCCAGTGTCACAAACCTCCAGAATGTTACGAACCCTCCTTTCCATTTCTATAACTAATTACACAATTTTATTCATGTCGTCAGTGACTTTCTTCTGACGGTTTACAGGGGATATAGGTAACAGGAAAAGAATATATTATTACTTTGAAATGAAAAATAGACTGGTGTACTGGTAAAAGTCGGAAACTCCGATGTCACCAACTCCACGTTGTCTAACGTAAAATAAAGGTTTATACCCCACGGGGAGGAGGACCCTCCTAATACATAAAGGAGTGGGAGGACTGTAGTCCAAACTAGAGGAAACCCTCCCAAAATAAATTTATGACCACTATAGTCAGAACCGGTCCACTAAACAAATCGGTTATTTGACAGTCACCTTTACTTTATACAGTGGAAGACTCGTCTTCAAAAGTTTTGGTAGTACTTCAAGATGGTAGAGAAAAAGAAGACGAGATAGGAATCGTTACGAAGTCTTTCCCTGACCCCGGTCCTTGCTTCTCGTTTTCGACTACACATGTACACTGTACTTACTCTTTATTTGGGTGTAATTTCGGTGAACCTAAAACCTTAACGACCAATGATATCGCATTAAATCGGAATCCACTCACTATGTCTTCAATTACGGGTCTTTATTTGGTGACGATAGTGTTGTTTATTTGCTTATGTTGTTGGAGTTTAATCGTCATATATCATAACCGAAAGTCTTACACTTCATCCACGGATCCTTTACAATCACCTCCGATTGTATATATCTTTCTACTATTAGGTATAATGTCTCACCGGTTTATAACTGGTTTTGAACGGATACGATTGAACTTTCTGTTTGATACCTACCTCCAAGTATTGTAACATGTCCTCCACCACTAGTTTTGGTAGGGGTTATTTCTTTACGTCTTTCCGTTTATCAACAGTCTCCTCCGGAATGTTTATCGACTCTTTTCTTCTCTTCTCTTTACTTTCCGTTTCCTCTTTTCCTTTCTATACAGGTAAACTTACGTCTCAAGGTCTCTTGTCCCCCTCTCTATTCTTTCGAAAAAATTCCTTGTTACGTTTCTGTGTCCTTTTGTTTTCTTACCCTTTCTGATCTCTAGACAAGTTGTTTTAATCTTCGTGGTTCCCTTATAAAGTACGTTTCTATCCGTGTTATTTCCTGTCTTTACCATACCTGGATTGTCTTCGCTTTTTAATTCTTCTCCACCGTTCTTATGTACCTTCTTGATATGTTTTTTCTAGAATTACTAGACCTATTGGTACTACCACACTAATGAGTGGATCTCGGTCTGTAGGACATCACGTTTCAGTTCATCCCGAAACCTTCGTAGTCTACTTGTTTCGATCACCTCCACTACTTTAAGGTCGAGTCGATAAAGTTTAGAATTTTCTACTACAACACTTTCACGACGTGAGTTGTAAGGTCGTTTAAACCTTTTGAGTCGTCACCGGTGTCCTGACCTTTTCCAGTCGAAGGTAAGGTTAGGGTTTCTTCCCGTTATAGTTTCTTACGAGTTTAATGGTGTGTTAACGTAAGTAAGGTATACGGTTGTTCCAGTACGAGTTTTAGGAAGTTCGATCCGAAGTTGTCATGTCCTTGGTTCTTGTAGGTCTACATGTTCGACTTAAATCTTTTCCGTCTCCCTGGTCTCTAGTTTAACGGTTGTAGTCAACCTAGTATCTTTGTCGATGTTTTAAGGTCTTTTTGTAGATGGAGACGAAGTAACTGATACGATTTCAGAAACTGACACACCTAGTGTTGTTTAACACCTATTAACAATTTCTCTACCCTTATGGTCTGGTGGAATAGACAGAGAGCACTTTAGACATACGTCCAGTTCTTCGTTCATTCTTGGGCTGTACCTTGTTACCTGACCAAGTTTAACCCATTCCACATGGAGTTTCAACATATAACAGTGGAACGAATAAATTGAATGTACGTCTCATATAGTACTCTTTGTGACCCGACCTACTTCGTGTTCGACCTTAGTTCTAACGAACCTCTTTATAGTTATTGGAGTCTATACGTCTACTGTGGTGGGAATACCGTCTTTCACTTCTCATCGATTTGTCGGAGAACTACTTTGACTCTCCTCTCACTTTTTCGACTGAATTTTGAGTTGTAAGTTTTTTGTTTCTAGTACCGTAGACCAGGGTAGTGAAGTACCGTCTATCTACCCCGTTGTCACCTTTGTCACTGTCTGAAATAAAAGAACCCGAGGTTTTAGTGATGTTTACCACTGACATGGGTACTTTAATTTTCTACAGCCAAGGAACCTTCTTGTCGTCACTGTTTGGATCTGTCACATGATTTTTCGTCTCTGTAACGAAACGGATGTTTCCAGGTAGATCAGTTTCGACACCAAAAAGATCATCAGTACATGTCTATACTTTCGACCGTTATCTTTTCCGACCCACGGTTTCTTAACTACGGAAGTTTGACGTCACGACCTCTTCTGAGAACTCTCAGGGAACCTGACGTTCCTCTAGGTTGGTCAGGTAGGATTTACTTTAGTCAGGACTTATAAGTAACCTTCCTGACTACGACTACGACTTTGAGGTTATGAAACCGATGGGCTACACTTCTTGACTGAGTAAACTTTTCTGGGACTACGACCCTTTCTAACTCCCGTCCTTTTCTTCCCCTGTTGTCTCCTACTCTGTCAACCTACCGTAGTGGTTGAGTGACCTGTATTCAAACTCGTTTGAGACCCTTTACCACTTCCTGTCCCTCCGGACCTCACGATGTGAGGTACCCCAGTATTACTCAGTCTGTACTGACTTGTTGTCGTTGTCGTTACTTGAATACTATATTCTACTTCTTACACCCTTTATGTCTTACCCTAAATTTTCAACGTGTAATGGTGTAACATTGTCGGACTCTACTGATTACCTTACTAGGTATACTGGTTTATTTAGTCACAGTGTTATTTCATTCCTCTACGCTGGGATGTGACTTTTACGTGTCTAGAAGTCTAATCTCCAAAAATTTTGAAGTCGAGATACGATGGTTGAGAAACGATAAATCAGTGATTTAACACAGACTGAGAAACTCTAGGGTACCTGACATTGGGTGGTCTAAGAAGACAGGTATCTTAAAAGGTCCGTTCTTATGACCTCACCAAACGGTAAAGGAAGAGGACTTCTAGAAGGGTTGGGTCCCTACCTTGGGTCCAGAGGACGAACAACCCACATAAGAAATGACGACTCGGTGGCCTTTCTGGTCTCTGTATAGATTTCGTACGATGGTCTCTGTATAAATTTTGTATTTCTGTTACCTCTCTGACTTTTACATTTCCTTCTTTTTCTCGTCTGGGAATTCTCGTTTCGTTTCACCTGTGTTTATAGGTCGAGGTGTAAGAAATAACGTATCTGTGTCGATCTGGTAAGAGTTTGACCTGTTTCAAGTGAATTCTTGTTTTATCACCTTAATGTCAAGTTTTTATCGGAGTCTCCAAAAATACTACCCAATTTAACACGGAGAGGTTTTAAATACAAGTTCATGGAACTCTACTCTACTCTGACATAAACCTCTGTCCTAGAAATTTCTTTGTTAATTCAATTTTATCCCTCCCTGGGTTAGGTGTGACTCATCCCAGGAATGTTCTTCTTCTTTAAACCTGTGTTTTTCTCCGCGGTCCCTACACACCCGTACCTCCTTCCTGACATGGTCCTGTGTTCCTCTTTGTCCACATAGAGGTTTGGTTCCTCTCTCGAAAGTTTCTCTTGGCTGTGACGTCTGTGGACTAGAACTTGAAGATCGGAGGTCTTGAAACTCTTTTGGTGAAAGACAATAATCTCGGTGGAACAGGCACTGAAACAAACACCATAGGTCAAACACTATGAAACACTGTCGTAGGGATCCTATGAATTCTTTCGGAATTTATTATCATCATTAACGTTATTACAGTATGGGATCTAGAAAAGTCCGGTAAAGGAAAACCTCTTAAGGTTTCTAGTTTTTTCGCCGGTACACGTTGTTCTTCTACAGAAGACCGTTGAGGGAGGAATGTTTCTCCGAAAATTATTACCCGGAACCGTGTCTCCATTGGTCGTAACACGGGACCCCGCCCAGAGTGGTAACAGGAGGAGACACCCGTCGGCTTCTCTCGGTTTCTACGTTACGGTAGGTTCCCTCACGGTAGACCCTCCTACAAAGATTTCTTTTGTCCTCCGAGACCAAGGACCTAAACGGTGAGACTAGGTCAAATTAGCGATTGTAGATATTCTTTTCTTTTCAGGAGAAAGAAAGTATAGTGTAACCCGATCTCGGTTTACTCTAAGAAGTACGACTACCACTCCCCATTATCGGTATAGCATTAGTAGTAAAATCTCTTGTAAAGAGAGGATGGTCGAGAACGACTTGTATAAATCTAAGACTCTATTGTAATCCCCCATTCTTGTAAACAGGAAATTTCTGAAGGTAAACTCCCGAAGTTGACGAGTGACCGAAACAGTAAACAATAAGTATACACAAGTAGTTTAACAAGTTTACAAAAATAAAGGAGGATAGTTACCAAAGTAAATCTTTTGTGAAGCATAGTAGAGGTTCGATTAATAAATTATTTTTTTCCAAAGAAAGTAAAAAATAAAAGAGTAGAGAGAAGAAAACTGTAACTCCAGTAAAAAGAGTAGACTTTGAGGTTACACACGATTGAAATGTAAAAATATTTAAGTATGTAACGCCCGTGAAACAAAACCAGGTCACAAAAGGGGGGTCCTCCCCTTTCAACATAAATATCCGCAGATATATACGCTCCGAAACAACACGACTAGAAAAGAAAGAAGAGTGGGGGAGCTCCAACACCGATCTTTAGACGCGTTAAGAACGAAATTTTTTTTCATTTCTTACTTTCTGTTACACTATGTCAACCAGAGACAACTAATGAACCATCAGACCACTGACATCTTTACGACTAGTTTCCGAGACCTGTCACTTTCGGTTCGAACACCCCCTTCTCCGACTCCCCGTCGTCCTAAATCCTTTCAATGTCTCGAAACGATCATATTAGATTATTGAAAAGTATGGAAGAAGAAGAAGAAAAAAAAAAAAAAATCTAAAAAAACTACACCTGGTCACAATTTCAGAAATAACTTAAACAGTGTTATAACGAAGACAAAATACAAAACCACAAGACGGGTGTTCCGTACACCCTAGAATCGAGGGTCTGGTCCCTAGTTTGGACACGGGGGACGTAACCTTTACGTCTCAGAATTGGTGAGCTGGTGGTTCCTTCCCGGGAAGAAAAGGAAGAAAGAAAGAAAGGAGAGACGAGAAACCAGAAAGATGACGAGAGATAAAAAGGTATAAAACAAAAAAGGAAAGAAAGAAGAAAGGAAGTATGTACCTTCCTTTGATGTTCTAACTTGGTGTCCGACCTTTACCGGTTTATAGTCGTTAAAGTGTGTGAGTCGGATTATGACCTCTTCCGTTAGGGTACCTGCCTCCTCGGACCACCCGACGTCAGGTACCCCAGCGATTCTCAACCTCTGCTAACTCGCTGAAGTGAAAGAGAAAAGTAAAAGTACGTGACCTCTTCCTTTACCGTTGGGTGAGGTCACAAGAACGGACCTCTTAGGGTCCCTGCCCCTTCGGACCACCCGACGGCAGGGACCCCAGTGTGTCTCAACCTGTGCTGACTTCGCTGAATCGTCGTCGTCGTCGTCGTTGGATTATGTGGTTTTATAAGTTCTAAATTTTGAAGACATGTGTTTCTTTTCTCTTATTGTCATGTTATAATAAAAGGTTTTCATCTCTAAGAAGGAATAAGTTCTTCCGTTTGACCGAATCCTGACCGGCACCCAAATTGGTCCGGACTTACCTTAGGATCAGGGTGTTGAACAAGAAACGTTCTGAAACTAGTTCACTGAAACGGAGAGAGTCAGAGTCAACGGAATAGACATTTACCCTTTGGACCATGGATAAAATGTCCTAAAAAGACTTTTGACTTTCATTTGTATTTTTCCGTACTGTTAGAATTTTAAAATAAATTCTAAAATAAAATAAAAAAAAATTAAAATAAAAATTTGAAATGTATTAACATAATCAAAACGGTTTAATTTTTTTTTTTTATTTCACTCTAAAACTCCGACTTTTTTTTTTTCCGTACTGTGGAATGTCTCACTCACCAGACTGTGTATGTGTACAGATTCAAAAAATACTATGAAACCACTACTCTTTTTACGTTTAAATAAGTTTTCGTAATGACTTATGAACACCGAAGTTCCGTCTTCAATGTTCGACTAAGTCTTTCTTAACTAGTGTAACCTTTCTTTTACATAATCAAGTCAAGTCAAATCAAGTCAACGAGTCAGTACAGGCTGAGAAACACTGAGGTACCTGACGTCGTACGGTTCGGAGGGACAGATAGTGGTTGAGGACGTCAAATGAGTTTGAGTACAGGTAACACAGTCACTACGGTAGATTGGCAGAGTAGGAGACGGTAGGGGAAGAGGAGGACGGAAGTTAGAAAGGGTCGTAGTCCCAGAAAAGTTTACTCAGTTGAGAAGGGTAGTCCACCGGTTTCATAACTTCAAAGTCGAAGTTGTAGTCAGGAAGATTACTTATGGGTCCTGACTAAAGGAAATCCTACCTGACCAACCTAAAGGAACGTCAGGTTCCCTGAGAGTTCTCATAAGAGGTTGTGGTGTCAAGTTTTCGTAGTTAAGAAGCCACGAGTCGGAAGAAGTGTCAGGTTGAGAGTGTAGGTATGTACTGGTGACCTTTTTGGTATCGGAACTGATCTGCCTGGAGACAACCGTTTCATTACAGAGACGAAAAATTATACGACAGATCCAACCAATATTGAAAGGAAGGTTCCTCAGTCGTAGAAAATTAAAGTACCGACGTCAGTGGTAGACGTCACTAAAACCTCGGGGGTTTTTACTTCAGTCGGTGACAAAGGTGACAAAGGGGTAGAGAAACAGAACTTTACTACCCTGGCCTACGGTACTAGAAGTAAAAGACTTACAACTCGAAATTCGGTTGAAAAAGTGAGAGGAGAAAGTGAAAGTAGTTCTCCGACAAATCAAGAAGAATCGAAAGACGGTATTCCCACCACAGTAGACGTATAGACTCCAATGACTATAAAGAGGGCCGTTAGAACTAAGGTCGAACACGAAGAAGGTCGGGTCGTAAAGAGTACTACATGAAACGTATATTTAATTTATTCGTCTCACTGTTATATGTCGGATTCTGGTACTTGTTTATAAATTGGTTTTGTCAAACGGAGATTCGTAGTTATATACCCCCTGGTTCATGGTCGTACACTAACTAACTTGTTCCTACCCAAAGGGGTTCTGAATTAAGGAAAACACTATATAGTGTATGTATCCCGACACCCGTTAATACACTTCATTCACACACACACACTTCTTGTATCACAGTCCTCAGTTTTCAGTCCTATATGACTTTCCAAAAAGGTGTCAAAGTCCTTCTGGAACCTTTAGAGTAAAAGGTTGACCTACTCCGAGGGGGAGTGAAGTCAACACGTCACATCTTCGAGAAACCCCTTATATAAGGCCCCGTGACCCATCCCGAAAGACAAATTTATGACTGAATTAAGACCCTGTCACCGGTGGTCCATGAGACTAGTAGTGTGACGACTGTAGAACACCCCGATGTCGTTCTTAGAGTGTCAGGACTCCCGTACTGCCCTTCGGAACACCGAGGTAAAGTTTATGGGTTACCGACCCTACTTGTCGGTACTCCCCACATCCAACTCATAAACAGACTAACGTCACTAATACTATCAAGGAAATGTTGAAACCAAAGTTGACGTACGATAATACCCGGAAGGGTCCACCGAGTCACCCATTTCTTAGGTGAACGTTGTGTCTTCTCTGTCCTCTGCACCCAAGTTAGAACCCAGACCTTCTAGGGAACCTCTTCCTTTATCATTGGGTGAACTCATAAAAACGGACTTTTTAGAGTACCCGTCTCCTCTGACCACCCGATGTCAGGTACCCTAACGTCTCTGGGTCAGTACTGACATCTCTGACTTGTGTTCGTGTACGATTATATATCGAACGACCGGTTCATTATACGGAAATTTATGCAAATTATTAAAAACTTAGTGGAAATTAAAAAAATTATTCCCCCATAAGTGTGAGAGGACATCCACACACTTCCTAAAACTTTAAACTTTTTCTTTAAGTATGGGAGTTTCTTCAGTCCTTGGGGGCGGGATCCGAGACACTGATTAGAGAAGGACACAGAACGAGTGGGTCACAGACTTGACTGGACAGTAAGTCCAGATTACAAACTAGGACCCCTTTGAAATACTTTATATGAGGTAGGACTGACCCCCTATCAAGAGATGTCGTTACCCGGTACTCAGGGGTTGGAGGGAAACTAAAGAGTCAGGTCCAGTGGGAGATTTCCTAAGTGGTGGTTGGTGGACCAGGGTAAAGGGGATAAAACTATACCCTTGAACAAAAACCCCACAGAAAACAAAAAAAAAAAAGTTTTGGTTTTAAATTCGTTTTGGTTTTAAATTAATAAATATTGTAGGTTTAAAGAGAGATACCAACAGACCCACCGAGTCTGTCATTTTAAGTGGACCGTTACGTCCGCTTCTGGACCCAACCTAGGGACCCAACCCTTCTAAGGGGACCTCTTCCCTTACCGTTGGGTGAGTTCATAAGAACGGATCTCTTAGGGTACCTGTCTTCTCAGACCGCCCGATATCAGGTACCCCAGTGTTTCTCATCCTGTACTGACTCGTTGAAAGAAAGAGAATACTATCCCTGGAAAAAAAAAATTCTCTTCTTTTACTAATCGAAAATTTTAATACTGGGATAGTCCTTTGTTACAGTGTAAGGTCAGAGTGTTGGTCGTTTTCGACTCCTCCTTTTTAATGATTGGGACCCCAAGAGGTCGGGGAAGGAGGATACCGATCGGGCCGGGTCATGCCTCTATTGAGACCCAATATGTCGTACAAAGTGACCGAAGTTCCACTCGGAGTTTATGGAAGGTCGTTTGCGAGGGACTGTGTAGGGACGGAAATGGGGTAGTGTGCGGGACGAGAGCTCCGTAGGCCTACGGTTGTAAGACCTCTACGGAGAAGAGTCGAGGTCGACCTCTTCCTGTATTTGTGTGTACCGGCAGTGTCGGGTACGGTCCTAGCTTTTTACAAACCGGTGATCGTGAGAGAATAAACACCAATAAAGAACGAAGATTAAAACGTCGGGCGTGGTTTAGGAGGAGGTTCTCCTATGACGGAGCGTTCGACTGTCGAGAGCCCCAACCCACGCCCCTTACAGATTCGAGTCGTGTGGTGGACGTGAGTAAGGCTCTGAGTTAGGTCCAGCAGATTACTTTTCACGGGATTCGTCCCAAAGAGTCTCGTCAGGGACCTTGTGTCGTCCTTTCGGTCAGCCGGGCGGGGTCGTGGAGCAACCGACGCAAAGGACGCGGGAGGGATCGAAAGAAGGAGAAAGGAGAGACGGATGTACGAAGAAACAGGAGAACGACCACGGCGACGGTGGCACTGGCAGGAAAACAACACCCCCGGGTAACACACCCGGTTCAAAACGGGGCCCCCTCCCGGAGTTCGACCGAGGCACCTAAGTTTCACGGCCCCGACGGCTTCCTTCTAACAGACTGGTGTTCGGTGGACCGTAGGTAGTTTCTATTTGTTTGTGCGACACGAATAGTGGTTCGACGGGCCACATCGGTTTGACATTTAATCTAGGTATTGCCGGAGGAGTCGCCGTAGTGTGCCGGGTCTGTGTCTGGGACCACCGGGAGCCAGAATTGACGTTTATACCTATGAACTCACAGTGGTGGAACCGAAATCAACCTCACACTTGAAATAAAGTTTTATAGGAAATTTCAACTTTATATACATGTGTGTGTATGTTTCTGACCATCGTGTTCCGGTTCTATATTTGTCACCAACGGAAACGGACGACTGATACAGACCCTGAAGAAAAGAAACATACCAAAATATAAAAGGCTTCAAAGAGGTTACTCCTGAATTAGTAAAAATATTACAACTTTCGTACCTGTCTATGAAAATTAAATTTTACAAACTTTTAGTTTTGTAGGATTGAAGACACACCTACTCCTCCACCTTTCGTTCCACCCGAATCAAATTTTCCTCCCGTTTAAGATTTTGTCTGAATGTCTCTATCTTTTGTTTGAGCACCACTGGTTTCACCCTCCCTCCCCCTTTTTGTCTTCATACCCTAATTGTCTATGACCGAAGACATATATTTTATCCATTCGTTGTTCCTATATGACACATCGTGTCCCTTAATATCAGTAATAAAACGTTATTGGACATTACCTCATATTAGACGTTTTTATGACTTAACGATATGACATGTGGACTTTGATTATATTATAACATTTAATTGATATGAAGTCGAAATTTTCTTTTTCCGTTTAAGACTAATATAGTGTCGGTTCGTGGACCCACTCAGTCTTGGGTCAATGTCAAGGTCGTTTGAAGGGGTCGCCTCGGTAGAAAATGGAGTCCAGACCCAGGACAGTGACTACTACGTGAGTCCCAAGGACGTCTCTGTCACGACTAGAAGAACATCCTAAAGTTTGGTTCTCCCTATAACCCCTTCACGAAAGAGGATGAGTGGGGTCGGTGTGGAGACGGTTGAAACGGACTCCCGTGTTGTTAGGACCTTGGGGTCTCATTTCCGATTCTCCGAACAGTCAATAAAAACCTATATGGGAATCCGCGAAGGATGAAAATGAGTCGCCAGAGTGTCTCGACCTCCATTCCACCAAAGAGTGGACCATGTCACGGAGTGAGTTCAAATACGTTGTCTCGTGTCTAGATCCAGTTTAGACATAGGTACACTTATTTTGGTGGTCTAGGGGAGGGTAGGTAGTGAGGGTCCTCAGAACAGGTGTGTCACTGTTCTCAACTGAGTTTTCAGACCAACAAACCCCTCAACATATCTATGTTAAGAGTAGTCTTGTAGTAAGTGAAGATGTCCTTTCATGTGGTCGGTCTGACTAGTATATAGTGTTCATATAGACACTATTATGCTAAACTTAGTAAGTAAAAATTAGACTAACTGAACCGTGAACTGAACTCTGACTCCTACCGTTTCGAGAGGGTCCTGTGGGGTAGAGAGTTACATACGTTTCTCTGTGCCCTAGTGGTAAGATTTGTGTACAAGCTAGCCTCTCAATTAAAAGAAAAAAGTAAAATACTTAATAAAACCTCTTAAATGAGATAGCTTAAAGTCTTTCAATTAAAACTCGAGATTCTTTCGTCTAGGACGAAAGAACAGACGACGAAAGGTTTTGTCAAGACGGTTTTAAGAAGTACGTCTATGTGACGGCTTTCTATTGTCGTTGTCTTCAGTACAGTACTTCGGCTCCTAGTGACCCCCTTTACGCTTAGGTGTCCGGAAGTCTAGACTCCGTCGTAAGAGTTTACGACTTCAGTAGAGGATAGGTGGGCTCCGGGAGTCTAGACGTGTAGCTACATACTTTAACCTCCGATTATACGTCCATAACTAAAGAGCTTCCCACTCACAGTTATAAATGTTAGGGTTCTCCACCGTTGACTACCTCCGTTTTTGGTTTCAGCTCGACCGTTGATGGTTCCAGTGTCACTCGTTATTAGGACGAGAAGTGTTACGCCCAGTTTCGGAAACGGAGGTTCACCACGGGGTAATAAATCTACTTTTCGTTTATGATGTAAACCAGAAGATCTGTGATGGTTAGAGATAGTGGATTGTCGGTCCGTTACACTTTGAGGTCCATTGAATGATCTACAAAAGATGGTGTGTTCGAACCAGTTTAATCAGTCGAGACCCCTGTCCCAAAAAAAAGGTTGATTAACGAGTTTAGTGGATAAGAAGGAAGTCAGGTTTTCGAACAAGGGAGGAGAGGCATTTATACTTTGACAGAGAGACTGATCTAGCGTTTAGAATTTATTCTAAAGGAAAAAAGGGAGAGAGGTGTAGAGGCCGTTTGATGAGCAACACACACACACACACGAGTCGACGATATCAGCACAGACTGAGAAACGCTGGGGTTCCTGACATCAGACGGTCCGAGGAGACAGGTACCCTAAGAGGTCCGTTCTTATGACCTCCTGCCACGGTACGGGAGGAAGTCCCTTAAAAGGGCTGGGTCTCTAACTTGGGTGCAAAGGACGTGACGTCCGTCTAAGAAATGGGTGACTCGTTGGACCCTTTGGGTTTAATGAGAATTTTCCGTTAACGTTCAAATATCCAGAAAAGGGGAACCAGTCACCCGATCGACTCCATTTGTTGGTACGTAATGAGAGGACCCTTCAGTTTCAAACTGATGAGACGACCTATCACTTTAGTAGTTTCGACGAGATCATTATAGATAACGTTCCTACCTGTTTTAACCTCGAAGTAAAAACGTCAGTCCCAGAAAGTCTTTAGTCCGTTTTGGACCTAGTAAAGATATAAATTTTACCCCTTTTTAGGTTTAAGAATCAAACTTCGAGGGACACATGTGTTCCGGCCCTGGTTTCAAAGGGGACTTAACCGGGAGGAGGACTACTGTAGGAGAAACCCAAACCGACCCTATTGAGTCCAGCAAAGTCGGGACTTATGGGGTGTACGGAGTCACCATGTTCTTACATTGAGAAAGGGGAATGTCCTTTCCTATCGTCTAGACTACGGTTGGTCTTCTACGTACTTACAGTCCCCTCTGTTACCATTTCAACGCTCCATCTGACAAATATAAACCCCCCCGACGCAAGGAAGGAGAGAGGACAAAGTTTTGAAGGGGGGTAAGAACCGATAAAAGGGTGAAATATAAGGGTGAAGAAAGGTAAATAACACAATGATTAATAACTCACGTTTGTAAATTGTAGTGTTAAATCGTAGTTTTATTCTAACACATGTGTCTCTACTTTGTCTAGTTGTCCTAGTTTTTGTACAGTCACAGGTTTGTACGTCCTACACACTGGCACCGAACTTCTTGTAGGACCTCTACTAACGCCTCGGAAAAAAATTCTTTACGACATTGTAGTTGGGAGAACTACCGTATCTTCTATTGAAACACACCTTTTAGTCGGAGATTACTGAGACTCATCTTTTCATAATATCTTTTCAGTATGAGACATGCACTTCTTCAAAATCCTTATGGAATGGAATAAAGTGAATACTGAAGGGAAAACGTATACGTGTTCTCAAATAAACTACTTTCAAACATAGATTTACTCCTAAGAAAATTATACGAATTTTATTTTTAAGTTTCGGAACTAGTACTAAATTAAACGATAAAAGAATCGTCATACATTTTAGTACCGCGAACATAATCAAACGGTTTCACTTTTACTTTCAACGAGTCAGTACAGGCTGAGAAACGTTGGACTACCTGACATCAGACGGTCCGAGGAGACAGGTACCTTAAGAGGTCCGGTCTTCTGTCCTCACCCAGCGGTAGGGGAAGAGGTCCCCTAGAAGGGTTGGGTCTCTAACTTGGGTGCAAAGGGTGTAACGTCCTCCTAAGAAATGGTGGACACGGTGGTCTCTTCGAGACGGTCCCGGTGGCAATTGTTTCATGGTGTTTGACTCGTCAAATGTATTGTCGTTAAACAAAAGAGTATCAAGACCTTTGACAGTTTCTAGTTCTACAACGACCCCAACTAAAGAAGGCTCCGGAGAGGCGAACCGAACATCTAGTGGTAGATGAGGGATACGATACCAAAAGAGAGACAGGACAGACACAGGTCTAGGGGAGAAACATATTCCTGTGAGTAACATAACCTAATCTCAAGTACGATTACTGGAGAAAAATTGAATTACTGGAGGAATTTCTGGACTAAAGGTTTATGTCAAATAAAAGTCCATGACCCCCAATTCTGAAGTTATTACTTAAAATCCTCTTGTGTTAAGTCAAGTATTGTGATGGAATGTTAACTACCGAAGAATCAAGTTACTTACAATCTCGTGTTTGGAGTTTCATAACATTACTATAATTTACTCAGGGACCTCGTATCCTTCGAGATACACTCGGAATTGACAAATAACAATGGATGAAGTGTCCCACCAACTCTTTCGCTTTGTTTTATCGAGAACGTTTCGCGAATCGTGGTTAGGATCGCGTATCCCTCGCGAGGTAGTTACAACTGACGATAGAGTGATAATTAAACCTCGATAATAATAAAAATTTTAATAAGAATATGGTCATTTATTTTCAATGACTCTTTTTTAAGTGGTATACGAAGTTTTTATCCTTTAGAAAAAAAAAAAATTAGAACCTTGAATTACTACTGTAACTTTTGGGATCACGTGTTAATTCTTTCGTTCTCGACCATCGGTACTGAAGTCCGCATTACGAATGTTCTAATGAAATTACACGTTTTCACAAAACATTAATGGATTAACAGACCGTGGTAGAGTTCAGGATAAAAAATTGGGGAAGTACAGTTCGGTTTCTGTAGAGGTCGCCCACACTGGGTGACTATGTTTTACGTAATTCGAAAATACCGTCTCGGTACTCTGGTGGTTGTCGTAGTTCTCTAATTATTAACCTCATTCTTTCTATTTAAAGAAAATACTTATTAAGTCGGAGAGTAATCTTTAATCTTTGAACTCTCGGGGTTATGAACCCTCTCATTTGTCTTTGGACGGAAATTACCCAACATTAAAATTTATGTTTCTCCTACAACGGTCAACAGTGAATCTGTTCGATATTTGTATGAAGAGTTACTTTTCTTTGAGGGAGTTTTACTCTAGTGAGTTAACTCAGTCCAAACTCTGTTTATTACTCTACTTATGTAAAGACTAGCTCAAATTGTTGTTAGAAACAGTAGGACTTGTTCCACTAATTGAAGGAATGTCTATTTGAATACTTCAAAAAGTCGGTGTGTGTATTTAAAATATAGATTTGATCCGTAAGGAGGTGGTTCAGTATGAAATTCTAACGAAGAAGATAGGGTTCGGGTCTCGAAAAGTGACTTAGGTGCGAATAGTTTCATAGGAGGTTTGGAGATCTCGAAAGATTATAATAGTTGTTCCCATGAGACGTGATTTTTATTTTGATTACTTCCACCAGGATCCTTCTCAACACGTAAAATGCAGTGCGGAATCCACACGTTTTGAGGTTGGAACCGGTAGTTTATGTTTCCTTACTGAGTTTACTACCTTTAAAGGTAAGTTCATCCTCCCTTCCTAAAATAGTTCCTTTATGTCATGTTCAAACGTCCAAAGGTAGATGTTTTCTTATATATCTAAACAACGTCTCTGTTCAACACGAGTAGTTCGGGTAAAGTACAAGAAGGACCCGTGTGTCAGTTGGAGGAGACGTCATCCATTCCGGTACACTGTCTCAGGACCGGTTACTTTACTTGCTGTAAAGGTCCGGACCGGGATTTCTGTGAGGGTCTCGGTAGGAGGTGAGAGAGTAGATGGTGCACGGTGGACCAACCACTGAGTTCGGACCTCTGGTGTCGTGAGTCCCATTCAAACTCTCTTTTCGGGACTTGTACCGTCTCGGTGTGAGATCGTTCTCGGACCTAGGAATGGTGGGCATAAGATGACACTGTACTCACTCTTTACGTGTAAGTGAGACAATTCGTGACTCTAAATCGTCGCTAAAGAACGTCGTCGACATCGAAATAAATGGTACTTATGATGTACATGCTTGAAATGACTTTCCTGATAATGTTCCTAGTTTAAACACACAAACGAAAAATTAAATAAGTTGTTCACAAACAGAGTTCAGGTAGTACATTCTCAATGAGATGATCTTCGGTTGAGGACTTCGTGAGACGACTATCTCAAATTCTGGAACCTGAAAGTTTAGTTTTATCCCTAAACTTAAGACTGAAGAAGTGAATAGCCGACACACTGGAACGAGTACAATGAATTAAAGACACATGAAATCGAAAAAGTGAACGTTCTACCCCCTTACCCTTAATTTTTTAGTTCCATACATTTTACGAATCGAGGTATAGGCCAATATAGAGTTTTTTTCAACTGTAGTAACATTTCAGACCTGTTTCGAGGTGAAAAGGTTTAATTTGTATTGTATTTAATACCACTTAGTAGTTTAAATATTCACGTAAGATGAACGCATTGATACTTTGAGTTTAGGTTAATGTAGAGACTTTCTCTGACTTCTTTTCAATTTCTGTCTAAGGGTCGTGAACGGGACCACTTCTGTTTCTCCGGGTGGGAGACCGTCACATGAACCTTTAGTGTCAAATCAGCTCCTTTTCATTTTAACGACCATTCCAATGAACGTCTAGACCTTCTTCTTCTCTCCTTCTTTTACCGTCAATGTCCTCCCGAAGGAAGGGAGCCCTTGGGGGTCACTATACAAAGGAACCGTACGACCCCGAAAGGGTCATCCCACCCGGGTAATTTATTTATGTATAAATAAAAAGAAATGAAAACATTTTGGGTCATTACGTTTCTGAATACAAATAAATCATAAAAGGATAAACAAAAGTATCGGTTCTGTACAAACGACCCAACCCGTCAAGGAACTCTTCTAGGATAAAGGGACAGGACGGGGTCAGTTCTCAAAAAACCTTCTCTTTTGTTTTACTGTAAAATCTCCATACTAATTTATTCGACCATAAGTCTCTACGGTAATTGAACCTCTTCTTCTTTTTCTTTTTTTTGGATGTTTCATTTTGATTTAGTTTGACTTATGTAACCGTAACTTCCTGGGGTTCGGACCTTTTTAGAACAAATTTTTCAAGTATCATATATTAAAAAACATCCGGGCAACAGGACCAAAGTTAATAGCTATCAATTACTTGTAATGAAAAGACTACACTGTTTCTTTTAGTTCTTTTACCCTCGAGTACGAGCTTGTCCGTCATCCATTGAACGAAATCCCCTCTTCGTCTCTAGGTTTGGTCCCATGTTTAGTGGGTAGAAACGGATAAGTTACGGGTACCCAAAATGGTTTTTCCTCTCAAACCCGTTTTTAAGATCCCGTTTCTAAGATTTTTACTCTTCCGTCGTCGAGGGATTTCTCAATAGGTCCGTTCATCGATTTAGATAAAAGGTAATGTTTAACTTCCCTAGTGTAACAGGGTCTGAAGTTTTTTCCAGTCACACTTGAAATTTTTGGAGGTAAAATAAACGAGTCATCAAACGCATTCTGTCTTCTGTCTCGGTAAACATTCTTTCCTAGTGTTAAAACACTGAGATTGGAATTTCTGACCTCTTTCTATTCTCGAAGCGGAAGAACCGTGAGGGGGCTACACTAGAGTCCACCGGTCTCGCAGGACCCGGAAACAAGGGGACACCGCGTCTCTTCCCGGACCCTTGGTCGACGGGAGTTCCCTAATCTCGGACGTCAAAGACTTTTCAGAAAACTTGTAAGAATTCGTTCCAGCCTCTTCCGTTACCGTGGGGTGAGGTCATGAGAACGGACCTTTTAGGGTACCTGCCTCCTCGGACCATCCGACGTCAGGTACCCCAACGATCCTCAGCCTGTGCTGACTCGCTAAAGTGAAAGTGAGAAGTGAAAGTACGTAACCTCTTCCTTTACCGTTGGGTGAGGTCACAAGAACGGACCTCTTAGGGTCCCTGCCCCCTCGGACCACCCGACGACAGATACCCCAGCGTGTCTCAGCCTGTGCTGACTTCGCCGAATCGTCGTCGTCGTTCGTTCCACTTGATCGGTTTAAAAGAAAAATCACCAGAAAGTAAAATTTGTTCTGACAAGAGGGTAGGTCCATGATTGGCCCGGACTGGAACGAATCGAAGGTTCTAGTCTGCTCTAACCCGTACAAGTCCCACTATACCGGCATCTGTTGTTCTGACAAGACTTCTTCCTTTTAGACAGAGGACAACCTCAGTCTTTCAGTCGGAATTGTTACCTCAATTGACTAATGGAAGTCTTTGGGTGAATCGGGTCTGACCCGAGTCCGATTATTTCTTAAAGAAGTCGTCGGGGTCGTGGGGGGTCCTCTTTCCCCTACTGACAAAAGTAGATTAAAAGGGGTGTAGATCCAAGGTACGGACCCGAAGGGACCACCAAGTCTAACATGCCTTAGACGGACGTTACGTCCTCTGGACCCAAACTTGGGACCCAGTCCTTCTAAGGGACCTCTTCCCTTTCGATAGGTTCGGTCATAAGAACGGACCTCTTAAGGTACCTGTCTGCTCGGACCGTCCGATATCAAGTACCCCAGTGCTTCTCAGTCTGTACTGATTGATTGTGAGTTTAAGACACGGATGTAATACTTAGAAACACTGACAGAAACTCTTCAAATCTTGACTTGTTCTCTCCCTTAAGGGACCGGTAGGTCACCAATCCTGAGGCTCGAAGGTGACGTCCCGTCGTCCTTCGTGTCAAATTAGGACGTACAACGAGTCACACCGTTTTTTTTTTTTTTTTTCAAGAATTTTACGAAATAGAAGTTTGTTTTATTTTGTGTTTTAACTTGTTCTGGAGTTCTTCCAATGTGTCTCTATCCTTTTGGGTTTTGTTTAGGAACAGTTCCCCTTGGATGGTCCGGACCTTCATTGAGGAGTTGTTCTGATGGATCGGTGGTGTAAACTGACGAGTCTCTTGGACTTGAGGTTAAATCCTAACCTTAAGTCCTCACTTTTCGACCTCTCTCCGTCGTGACGATCCCATAACCAGACACACAAGGTACATACCTGAGTTACATTAGAAATGTTGTTGAGATACTCCGTCCTGTCAGTAATAGGTTAAAATATTTAATCCTTTATCCTAGTCCCTCAAACCCAGTAAAGGGGTTCAAGTGTCTCGATCATTCACCGTCTCGACCCTAAGTTTGGGTCGAGACCTAAGTTTGGGTCTCAAGTAATTGAATTGATGATTAATATCATAAAGAAGATATTAGACCTTGGGAATTCTATTCTTCCTTATTGAAGACTACAACCTTTACGTCCGTTTATCCATAAAAACTCGCCGTGTCGGAAGAATCGTGAGAAGTGGAGAGTGAAGTGTCCTGAGGCAACTAAGTATATTGCAGGGTAAGTATACCCTGCAATCCAGGGTTGTAGACCCTAGATTACGGACTACTAGACTCCACTTCTACTACATTATTATTATCTTTATTTCATGTGTTATTTACATTGCGTGAACTTAGTAGGGGTTTTGTAAAGGGAGGGACGGAATCAGGCACCCTTTTAACAGAAGGTACCGTGACCAACGACCACGGTTTTTCCGACCCATGGTGACGATATTCTGGGGGGGTCATCGATAGGGGTCCAGTCATGCCGATGTTCATCAAAGAGGACACGGAGTGTCCTGTGGTAGGGAGTCTGTAGGATAGGACCGTCTAGTTCGTGGTACCCTCCTTCGCCGAGAGTCAGGAAGGTCGGGTCATTCTCATAAGTGTAAAAGGTTCTAGGGACTAATGTTCGGACTTATCTTTTAAACCAAAGACTAAGTATTCGTAGGAACGGAAATACAAAGATGTCTTTCGTGAACACGATTATTATACTACGAATTATTACTCTACAGATAGTTTCCTTCACTTTACAGTCACCCCTTTGTTACTACAACCTGGTTCAGATTTACAGTACGGAAAATCTCTCAGAAGTGGGTTTTCCCAGGACGGGTTTCGTGACCATAAATAATTTCCACGACGTTTCGTCTTTATAAACGAAAAGAAAGAGTAGCCACCAAGATCCCTTGAAAAGGTACAAAATCTTTTCAGGACCCGGACTTTCACGAGTTCGTAGTCCGACCGTCTCGAACCGTCTCATTGTGACGGCGGTTCAACTCCTGTTTAGATAAACAGGGAGACAATGGTAATTTTGGAAGTAGGGATGTAAATCTTGGACTGTGTACGGTTTGACGGGTCAACAAGGAGTGTACAGTCATTTCACACGTCGATTCGTGCCCCAAACTTTATGTAGTAGTGTTGACAGGTTTGTGTTTGGGGTCACATAAGTTCTCAAGGTCTCTCCTATTCCCACACCCTGATTTTACTACATTTAACCGGTTCTGAGTTTTATGGTAAATTTTAGTTCGTGTCTTTTTTTATCACGGACACTTTTTGTGACCTAACTGTTCGTATTTCCGTAGTTCTAAACTCAGGGCACAAAAGACTCGAGATGTCTCTCGGACGGGGGAAAAACGAACCAGATACACCGAGTAAGACTTCCCTGTTTTTCTTTCAAGACAAAATCTTCTACGGACCGGTTTTCACACGGTTGTCTTGTTCTGGGATCGTTGTAACACAGGCGGGTCGAGAGGTGAGGTACTTTTGGTTAAGTTGAGGTCAGTTTAGTCACCCCAAACCTCCAGTATCCTACTTTTTCCCGACTTTCCCCGGAGACCAATGATGTTTTTATTTATTTATATCAGGAAAATTGAAAGTTACATTAAAAGTGTCCCTTGGATTTTGTTTCTTCGTAACACGAGATATTAGATCGGATAGACCATCCCGATACAGTTCAATACGATGTCATTGTTCGTTGAGATTTCATCGTCACCGTAGTGTGTTATTTCTAAATGAAGGGTAGGATAGCGAACAGGTAGTGTTAAGTCGACCCTCCGAGGTGAGTGTTTATCAGAAGTCTCTGGGTCCGACTATGTTATCGGTTGTAGAGGTTTTTCGGTCTCCCCTTTTTTTCGGGACCTCCCAGAGTCTCACCGTCGATGTACTATGCTGGACCTTCATTGTGGCTAAGTTACCGATTTTTGAGTAATCAGTCTTGATGAACGTACCAAGGTGGGTTTATGTTCTTCCGGTCCTGCATGTCAGGATGGTGAACGGTACCTACTGATAGTGACTATGAGAACTAGTGTAGAGATTCGTAGCTTTAAATTTGAGAAACTAAGTTTGGAAGATATGTAGTATTGGAATTATGTCTTCGTCTCGAGTGTCCGGGTTGGACCGATGTCCCAACAAAGTCCGAACTCCGACCCTTCGGTTTAACAGATCTAACAAGATGTATCGGATTCTGAGAATAGAAACCAACCGATAGGGTAAGAATGAGGTCTTCTATAGTCTTAGGGACTGAATCAGTGCCTTATTAACTAAGGGAACGAGTAAAAAAAAAAAAAAAAAAATCAGGAGGTCTTACCTCTCTTAAACCTTTGTTTGGTTCATAAGACCTCGGAAAGACCGGGTCCGAGGAAACGTAAGACCCATCCTCTTTTTGTCTGGGGACCTCGACCCGTCCCTTGGATCCCTTATTAACAGACTGTAACCAAGACTAGGTCTTAATGACGACCTCCAGACACTTCAGTCGTCATAAACGGTCGACGGTCCCTTAAGAGGAGAGGGTCCACACACACACACAGATAAAAATCTTACATACGTCTAGAGTACTAGGTATTTTGCATGTAAGTCAATTTTCCCTGGGACTTAAGTAGGATTGTAATGTATAAAAGAGTTAGTTATCGAAGAGTTTCACGTAAGTCACATTAAAGTTCCTCGCCACTCCTCTCTCACCAGACGGTTTAAACCCCCTTACTAAGTTTTCAGAATTTCTCCAAGAACATATTTGGGGACGAGAGGTCTTTCCCATAATACACTCCCAGAAAAAAACCGTAAGAGTCTGGGAAAACCGTTTTAAAGATTCTGTTTCCTTTCGGTATCTGTTTGTAAAGCTATTAACTAAGACTTCGATTTTAAACGAAGTGATAGTGTGACTCCCACCCCACTCCAATATCCCACCCCTCGTAAAATTCTTGCAGTCAGATCTCGAGACACATTTGTTTTGGAGACGAAGGACCGTCCAGCCACATTCACTGTAAACCAGTTTCCCGTAGTACTCTTCGCAATTTAGTTGTTAATATCTCGATCTTTCCTCCTCCCCCCCACAACATGTGTGTGTGGGAGGTCCCAAGTGACACTATTGACTTACGGACAGTAGTGAATAAGGTCCATATAGTCTCCTTGGAAGGGTGTCAATATTTACCTCCCTTTTCGTGTACCTGTAATCCTAGTACCGTTGTAGAGTTGAGGACTAAAAGACAGTACAATCGTATCTACTATTTGAGTTAACAGGTCGGTGAAGGTAGACACCCCACTGACGTCTACCACGTCTCATCCCTTAGTCTTGTCGGAGAAATTCAGGTAGAACAAGTATATGGATTAGTCACGAGGACGAGAAGAACCGTCCGAAAAGACCTTCTCAACTTCCTCCGCAATGACTCAGTATATACGGTCAACGTGTGTTTAGGTGGTCGACTCCTTTTGGAGGGACAACTAGCAGAAGGGAGACTTTCACCGGCGTCGAGTAGTGTACTCGAAACGTCTTCTTTAATCGGACGACATGGGCAGTGGTTTGTTTCCGTCTTTCCAAACAGGGGTTTCAAGTTCCCTCGGGGAGTCGAGACTCCGGTAGATGAGGGCTCTCCGTCTTGTACGACCCATTGATAGTTTAGGAGTGTGACCCCTCTTTAGTTTCCGTCCACTTGGTGTCCCCTCGGACAACGAAGTCTGATCCGACGATCAGTGACGAGGATTTTTGAGTTTGTGTTCGATAACAACCTTAAAGACCCTTGGTCTCACTGGGGTGTCGGTCATTCTGGTTCCCTCACTGAAGGACGTAATGAGACTCAGGGGTTCACAGAAACATTAATCGAATATAACCAATCATATACACTGAGAGGGAAAACAAAGAGAGAAACCTCTAGATAGTCGTAATAAAAACAACAAGTCAACGATTCAGTACAAGTTGATAAACGCTTGAGAACCTGACGTCGTACCTTCCGAAGGAACAGGAAGTGGTATAGGGACTCAAACGAGTTTGAGTACAGGTAACTCACCCACTACAGTAGGTTGGTAGAGTAGGAGACAGAGGAAGAGGAGGACGGAAGTTAGAAAGGATCATAGTCCCAGAAAAGGTTAATCAGAAGTGTAGTCCACGGGTTTAATAACCTCGAAATCGAAGTCGTAGTCAGGAAGGTTACTTATAACTCCCAACTAAAGTAAATCCTAACTAATCAAACTAGAGGAACGTCAGGTTCCCTAAGAGTTCTCAAAAAAAGATTACGGTGTCGAGTTTTCGTAGAAAAGAAGCTACGAGTCGGAAGATAATACCAGGTTGAGAGTGTGGGTATGTACTGATGACCTTTTTGGAATCGAATCTGATATATCTGAAAACAACCGTTTCACTGCAAAGACGAAAGATTATACGACAGATCCAAGAAGAAACGGAAAGAAGGTTCCTCGTTCGCAGAAAAAAGTAAAGTACCGCCTTCAGTGATAGGTGTCACTAAAAGTACGGGTTCTTTTACTTCAGATAGTGATAAAGGTAAAAAGGGGGTAAACGACACTTCACTACCCTGACCTACGGTGCTAGAATCAAAAAACTTACAACTTAAAATTCGGTCGAACAAGTAAGAGGACAAAGTGGAAGTAATTCTCCGAGAAATCAAGTCCCGACTCTCCCTCTGTTTCTGTCTTCCCCGACCAGACGTCTTGTACTTTTTTCAAGGACGGTGGTAGGACCCACTTCGGTCTGAACCCTGTTTCCATATCAAGTTCGGGGCCTAGGTACCCCGGTCGCTCGAGGTCGAGGGTCCCTTCGTAGACGGTGGACGGGTTCGTTACCCTCGTCCTCCCGGCTTCCGTCTGTCTTGCGTCCCTTTACTCGCCTAAAGGGACTGCGTTTCTCCGGCGGGGAGAAGGTCTCCGAGGAACCCTCGTCGACGTCTACCTCTTCTACGACGACTTCCCCTTTTACAGACCTAAAGTGAAAGACACAAGCCCCATTTGGGTTCCCGGGAAACCTCAGTTTTTTAATAACTTCAGTTCGTGACTGTCGACTCCACTGACGTCGGGCGGAGGCGAGTCGTCCGACAGAAGACCCTTCTAGTCCTAGTGTCTCGGGTAGACGGTCATGAATGGCGACTTACCGGTGCTAGTCACGACGCGTACGCGTCTTTACTGCGTCACGGCGCCCGGTCCTCCCATCCAGACCTCAGTCTGAGGCCCTCTCCCGTCCCGGACGTTCGTCGGACGTTTCCACTGGTCCTATGGTCCTCGACTACCTCACTTGAGTCTACTTTTCTTTCATGCATCCTCCCCAGCGTCTTACAGAGGAACGGTCACTTCGTCGAGGAGCTCGTTCCCGCGACTTCCGGGACCTCACCCTGAGCACTTAGACGAAGACTTGTTTTAGGGTTCGACTAAGGTTCCGTCCACCACGGGACTCGGTGTAAAACTGACTACTCTGACTACAAAATATCCTGTCTGGACACACAGGACACCTGTATCCTTTTATGTAAAAAGTTAGAAGTTTACAAAACCATTCGAGAAGGTCCAGTGACATAGAAGAAGAGTCCGTGTTACCGTCCCTTTCTTTCTTCCCTTTCTTCCTTCTTTCTCATGGAGACACCCCGTCCCTCAGGACAGGATTACCCCAGCGCACGGTCGGTAGGCTCTCTCGCCTTGAGGCACGAACTTGAGTTGGTCTCAGCTGATACCTTTGAAAACACCCGTCTCACAAACGTGCGGACGGTCGAGTGTGTGAGGGTGCGTCTAGACGGGAACCAGAACGACTGACACTTAGACACTTTACTTCTAATCACCATGTCCCTGACTAGAAGACGGAATCCCAGAACAGGAATGTAATAATGATTCGGACGGGGTACTCAACACTAGAGACACAAGGACTTTGACCCCAGACTGATTAACAATCCTTAGGATTGTAAAAAGGAAACCTCAAAACAAAAGTACTAGTAGACTTCGTTTTCAAAATGTTCAATATTTTTATTGTGAAAAGAAAACCTCATTACTAAGAGTAAACTTTCAAAAGAAGGTGTCTTAGTTTGAACTGAAAAAAAATTTCAGTCACAAAGAGGTCACTACCAGAGGTCTTTATAATCCTCTGGAAGTTTATGTAAGAGACCCTAGATATACTTACCGGAAAAGAAAAAAGGTAATTTTCACTTTTGATGGTAAAAACTCTCAACGTTACCTTGTCATCAAAATTTATATCCTAGATCTTTACTTTAAAAGGAACCGAATATTACTGCAATCCACCTTTTAGAGGTTCCAACTTTATGTAGTACACGGTTAAGTAAACTTAAGTCAAGTTAAGTTGTTGATAAATAATTCGACACCAGGATTACGATACCAGCCGTGTTCCCTTATCTCACGTGACTTCAAGGACTACATGAACCTTCTCTTAATAACAGGTTCTTCGTTACCCTTGTAAGAGAGACCTCCTTAGTCCTTCTCGAAGAATCTTCCTACTTAAGTGGTAATACTGAACGTTTCTCCCTTTTTCTTTCCCCTTCTCTTTCTCTTTCCATCTGACTTATACTGTCTACGTTCGACGTCGGACTTGTTTCTGTGTCGGACATTGTACCACAGTAATCACGTGTCCCAAACTCCAGTCTATCTTACTCTTTCCTCTATTTATCCGTTCCCGTGTACACGGCACGACTCCTCGAACCCGAGTAACCGTCCTCTTAAATTGTTGAGAAGATCCAAAATCACGGAAAGGTCCTAGAGAGAGAGACATACGGAAATAATGAGACAAAACAGACCTTTCAAACTTGTGCGAGTTCCCGGCATAAAATGTCCAGAGTGTGAGGATCCACATTTCTTCAAATTTTTTCCTCTGTATCATATATATGTATCATACACACACATATATATATATATATATATATATATATATTAGAATCGTTACCGTAGTCTTAAAGTAAACTTCTTTCTTTACTTACATAAACAACCTTTTTTATGCACCTATTTCGGAACCCTATCTAAGGTTTATAGACTCTTAAACACTGAAATTTATAGTCTTCTCCCCTTTATGAAGACGTATTAACCCCTCTCTCCTTAACCCCAAGTCCACGTCCCGAGTCAGGTTTCTCTCGATAACTCTTCCTTCCTTTTCCATCTTCCTAACTTTTTTTTTTTTTTTTTTTTCGTTATACCCTTTATCACCTTCTTATAGAGGGTTGAGTTGTTTAGAACTCTTTGTAGAAATTTTTAGGTAATCACGACGTATTGTCACCACAAAACACCACCCTATAACTCCTGTCCGAACTTAAAGTCCTGTTTGAACTTGGCCCCACATATTACCTTCCCCGTGTCGTCTTACACAACACCTCGGACTCCACCGGGATTTATGCATTCGGTGACCCTCACACGTCGGTAGAACCTTTCCCGGGCCCAAAGGGGTCCGATACCAAGACTTGATCTAAACTCTCCACTTGACCAATTAAAATACACAGTTGAACAGATCCAACACCACGGGGGTCAATAGACTAGTTTTTAGTCAGACCCATAGTAACATTTCTAGAAAAATCTAAACCAATCGTAAATGTCAGTCCTCTGAAACTCATTTCGTCTAATGACAGTCATTATAACCACCCGGAATAGGTTAATCAACTCCTGGAATCCTCGTTTCTAACTTCAAAGGTTTCTTCTTCGTTGAAACGGAATCTGACGTTCTATCTTTGGAACGAATTCAAAGGGTGGACAACCGGACGAGACGTCTAAACCTGGGTTCTGACGTTGTAATTGAGAATGGACTTAAAGGTCGGTCGGTCGAACGGTAAACTTAAAGTTTAACTGTCGGGGTTTTAGTGTACTCGGTTAAGGGATTTTTAGAGACTGAGAACTCTCTCTCTCTTAGTTAAAATAAAGAGACTTCTTGGAATTACGTTCCCCGTTCCACTGGGTTTTACTATACGTGCACTGTATCGAGATGTCTCCCGTTCTCATGTATAAAGGTCCAGGACCCGTCCTCGTTCGGAACCATCTTGTCTTTCCATCTACTTGAGATCTATCAGTTTCTGTAGGTACTAATAGACGCAGTCGAGACCTGAAGATTTATACCCTCTTTTTGTCTGGAGATGGAACAAATAAGATTAGACCGGTTCAAAGGACGGTGAACGACTACTGACGTGGAGACGGACTCTGACGGTGTTGGAGTCGGTGATATCTCACTACCCGGACTTCTGGACTGACTTAAGGAGTCATCCGAAAAAGGTTTATCGTTTAAGCGACTCGAATTTACTAGTGTAGATGAACAGTGGTGGAACTTATGACCTCTCCATTTAAAGACACCCAATCCTAACTCTCAAAGTACCTCTTCACGATTCCTCTAGTAGTGCTCTGCCCTTGTCTTCCCCAATCTCCCATAAAATGTGATATTTACTACCAAATTTTTTATTTTCGTATCGAATTTTTTTTTCCTTTAAGTGAGTTTTATCATACACGACACGAATCAACGAGTCAGTACAGACTGAGAAGCACTGTGGTATCTGACATCGGGTGGTCCGAGGAGACAGGAACCCCTAAGAGGTCCGTTCTTATGACCTCACCCAACGGTACAGGAGGAGGTCCCCTAGAAGTGTTGGGTCCCTAACTTGAGTCCAAAGGGTGTAACGTCCACCTAAGAAATGGTCTACTCGATGGTCCCTTCGGGAACTTTATCATATGGACCTAGATATCAGGTCTTCCACAAACCAAATTTGTTTTGTCTTTACTCATGAGTCCCCACACCGGTAGTAGGACAAATATTTATTTCTGTAGAAGATAAACAGAGGAGGATATTAAAGTCAAGTAAAAAAGAGGAATAAGTACGTAAGTAAGTAAGTTATTTGTAAATAATTCACTTATCCCCGATCCTCGAGTTCCTACTCATTGTGTTAAGAACGTGAAGTTCTTGGGTTTTAAATCATCCGTCCTATCACTCGTCTATTTATTGGTCTAGACATTCACTATAACAACAACAACAAGTCAACGATTCAGTACAGACTGAGAAGTACTGGGGTACTTGACATCAGGAGGTCCAAGGAGACACGTACCCTAAAGGGTCCGTTCTTCTGACCCAACCCAACGGTAAAGGAAGAGATCCCATAGAAGGGTTGGGTCCCTAACCTGAGGTGTAGAGGACATAACCACCCGTCTAAGAAATGACGACTCAATGGTCCCTTCGGGACATTCACTATATCTTCTCTATTTTTATTCAGAACTTGGTGTCCCTTACGGGTCTCTTAATTCTTACTGAGGTATTACTTCCTCTGTAAACTCGACCCGAAACTTCAAATTTATCCTCGGAACGTCACTCTCTTCCTCCCCCTGGTAAAGGTAGAGGACGTAGACGTACAGATCTTTACGTTTATAATTTCCTCTAAACCGGGTAAGGTTACAGTTTCCACCGAAGAGACTCCTTCAAAGGGAACGTCACTCTAGACCCACTTATTCTCAACTACTCCTTACTTCTCTTAAGTTTCCTTGGGTTTCTACGTCTCCGGAACACCTTCCACTTCTTACTGTCCATTTCTCCCCGTCTTTACCTTGAGTCTAGTATTCCACCTCTGACCATACTTTACTCCGACCCCTGTAAAAATCCCTCAGTCCTACTATGCCCCTATCTGTTACAATTTCTCCGAAAAGAAAAGAGAAAAAGTATTTTCTTCACTCTTCACTAACTTTATAAAAGACATTACCTGGTACACTAGTAGAATCGATGATTGTTAGACTTTGAGAGTCTGATTTATATAATTCGAAAAGGGTCCTCGGGACTCTAAGAGTCAAGGGTGACGGTCGTAAGATTTCGGTTCGATATCCGAATGACCGACCTGAGTGGTAGTCATAGTCTTATAATACGGTAGAGGTCATCGGTGTATTAAGAAGAGGTAGTTCTGACCGTGTGACCGTTTGAAATTATTGACGGTCCAGATTAAGACTTGTCTGTAACGGGAAATCTGAACGTTTCCCTCGGGAAAGGGGAGGTCTCCGACGGGACAGTCAGAGTCTTACTGTAGGATATTTTGGTTCATAATCTGTTTCGTGGTCTACGAAACAGATTATCTACGTTTTCTACGTTATCATCCTCCGTTAGTATAGATGTGTATTATGTTAGAGACTCTTTGTCCCAGACCTCGGGTCGTCTATGACGACGTGACTACCGACGTAAAATAAGAATGGGATAACTTGTACAGTAAAGGGTGTCAATCCTACAGTCAGACACTGGACTTAAAGGTTCGTTCAACGAACATGGGAGTCGGTAATCGAACTTCGTTCCACTCTTAAAATCGTACGTTTCGTCCCGAATATATAAGTCACAGCATCCATTCCTTCTACGGAACCTAAAACCGGACCAGCTCCTCAACGGAAATAAAAAGTAATTATAGTAGAAGGAATATTCTTGTACAACTGTGTTTGTGTGTGTGATGTGTGTGACCTGTGTGTTTCTTTTAAGAACTTCCGAAGGGTCACTCCTAGAGAATTCTTCATTTCGGGAGTCTCCGTGTAAAATAGATTTTTCCGTTTTTCGACTCGACCTCCTAATCTCTCTTCTTCCGATGCCGATTCCTGTCGATATCGTCTGTGCGGTACTAAGAAGCCCTTGGAGTCTAAAAGGAGCTCCCTTTCTTCCTGAGTTCCAGTTTACCTTTTCGTACTCTTTTTTACTTTAATACCGAGACAGAATTTAACGTTCGTCGAGAAAATCTTTACGAAAAGACATGACAACCATTTTCCATCCCCGTTGATCAAAGAAAAGGTCTTTGGACGGATCTTATACCTTCACTTAAAACTTTCGTTTGTTTTAGGCAAAATAGAAGTTTGAAGTTTTCCGAACTTCAAGATATAAGGACCGACAGAAGTATAAGTTTGATGAATGGACCGGAAACGAAACGGGACACCGTTTGTTCGAAGAACTTGTGGTTCCGATCAAACACTGTAATTCTTCACTCGTACATTTGTCGAATTTACGTCGTTCACCCAGTCAGAAACATTTTCTTGAGTCAGAACAGTAGGTTGGTTTTCTGTTCGTCTTAAAAGACTGTTGTAACTCTTTACCACTTATATACTAAAGGACGGAGATGGTGGGTGGGGTTAGTCTTCTGGGTGAAAGAGAAGTGGAAGGGGTAAGATTCGTAAGAACAAGAAAGAGTAAGAGGAATGAGAATCGTTTGTAAAGGGATCTACGAAAACGGGTCACTATCGTAAAACCCTAATTCTTATATGGGAGAGTTTCGTCGTCCCCCTTGTACCGAACAAACGTCCATGTTCAAGACCGTAAAATCAATACGAAGACAACTCGTGGTCGACATACGTATATCTCGACAGAAAAAAACAATAGCGACCATCCCGGGGTACTATCCGTAGACTAAAGGGAAGAACGTAGAAAAGAAGTGTCTTACTCAGGAAGGATAGGGTCTCGTTAACACGAATCAGACATACCGAACCCACCTCAAAGGAAGGTGGAGGGTAGGGTGTTCTTTTCAGTGCACCGGACCGGAAGTAGTCAAGGTCGTCCATAAGGTTCTAAGAAACGTCACTAACCGAGTCTCTATACATCGTTAACAACTGTAAACCTCAAAGAACTGAGAGAAACTAACGTTGAAAGACACGGGACAACGTTATTTTAAGTCAATTATGTCATTAATCATAAGACAAAACAAGTGTTTGTCGTAACTCCAACTTTTACCTACACGTATTTGTTTATAAAGGAGTAAAAGTTACTGACTACGTCCTTCTAGAAACGAATATTTACCTTCGAACTGAGTCCACTCCGGAGGACCTTACGGTGTCCCAAAATTTTCTGTTCAGGTTAGTTATATCCAAATGTTTTTATTTGAGATAAGAGGGTAGGTTTCATGTGGAACACACGATTCAGCGAAGCCAGCACAGATTGAGAAACTCTGAGATACCTGATATCGGACGGTCCGAGGAGACAGATACCCCTAAGAGTTCCATTCTTATGACCTTACCCAACGGTACGGGAGGAGGTCCCCTAGAAGGACTGGGTCCCTAGCTTGGACGTAGAGAATGCAGACGACGTAACCGTCCGCCCAAGAAGTGGTGATCGTGGTGGGCCCTTCGGGGTTCATGTGCAACAAACTGGATCACTTTAAACGTGTGTGCGATAAACAAACACCCCAAAAAAACGAACGAAAAGAGTTTTTTTGAAAACGGTGATTGTTTTGTTGGAAATTTTATAGGGAGAGAAACCCAATATCTACGTTAGGGGGAAGGTATGTCAAACCTAATACCTTCTGATAAATTCCTAGGTACCAAATAATCGTTTAGGCGTTACGGTCGTATTTTCGTTGTAAACACTAAAAAGAGAGGTGAAAGTTAAATTTCCCTTTTAACGTTATCATATGAATAAAAGCTATCAGGAAAGTGTAAGTAACGAGTCCCCTATACTACTGCAATTATTAAACCCCCCTTTACAGAGTCTTTAATCGTTTCACCAGTATCCAATTTTACTGACCCGTACCAACGACACGGTAAAAACTACACGTCGTTTTATCCGAAATAAATAAATAAATAACCGACACGACCCAGAGACGACGGTGTACTCGAAAAGAGACCAACACCTTTCTTCCTCGGTGAGAGAGATCAACGACACACACCCGAAGTGTGTCACCACCGGAGAGAGATGTTCCCGAGGTTCCGTGCGTCCGAAGTCGTCAACGTTACGTGTCCGAGTCATCAACACTAAGGGTCCAAGATCTCGTGTCGAAGTCATCAATACCTCATCCGTGGGTCCACGAACCACCGTATACCCTGGAAAGACCTTGTCGCTAACTTGGGTACAGCGAGTGTAACCGTCCGTCTAAGAAATGGTGACTCGGTAGTGTCTTCGGGTTCCATGACAAAAACAAATTCTCCTTTCGAAACAAGATTAAGTACGTTAATTGACTTTTTTTTTTTTTTCAGTTTTCACTTTTTTTTCACTTCTCAGTATACATTTATCACCAAACGGGAGACCCTTTGAACCCTAGTCTTCTAAAATTTTGATGAATTGTCTGAACCTCGTCATAACCACAGGATTCAAACCAAAGGTAAAGGACCTATCTGTGAATCACACCACTTTTTTTTTCCCTTCTTTGAAAACGACTACGGGGACACACGTCTGTTGACTTCTTCGTCTCTCAAACGTAACCCATCTACGATGGATGAACTGACGATTTGGGGTAAGGTCGAGACTCTCAGACCGATACTCCGATACTTAAAAGAAAAATGTATACACCGTTCGTTAGAACTAATATTAAACTGAAGAGTGTGTCGAACGGAAATCCCTTTTCGACACGACCGGTCTCCTGTACTCATAGAGTAAAAGAAACGTCGATCATATAATGTAAGAACAATTCTCATGTTCGGGTCCTCAACGTCTGTGGACCTAGGGGTAAGACGGAGACGAAAAAGTGGTCGATACACTAAGATTCGTCACAGATGTGAAGACTCGGAGACAAAACAGTCAGATATTTTACTCCTGTCATTACTTACAGAAGGAGTGAGTCCACACTATACTCATTCACTGTATTACGTCCATTTCACAAATCTTGTATGGAACCTTGTACTAAGTAAATGAGAACGATATGAAGATAGTATTTGTTTAGTCTTCCGTAAGACTAAATTTATAAAGAAAATTTTCTATAAAAATTTCTTTTTAGAGTTTGTGTCTTCGACGACGACGATTCAGCGAAGTCAGCACAGGCTGAGACACACTGGGGTCTCTACTGTCGGGTGGTCCGAGGGGGCAGGGACCCTAAGAGGTCCGTTCTTGTGACCTCACCCAACGGTAAAGGAAGAGGTTACGTACTTTTACTTTTCACTTTCACTTCAGCGAGTCAGTACAGACTGAGGATCGCTGGGGCACCTGACGTCGGGTGGTCCGAGGAGACAGGTACCCCAAAAGGTCCGTTCTCATGACCTCACCCCACGGTAACGGAAGAGGTTTGTGTCTTTGTCTCCTAACATATTTCTTCGGAGTACATGGGTAATGGGTTTTCAGTAGTTTATCATTACCGGTAAAAACAAAATGATTGCAGGGGCGAGTGTGGGAAAGAGACGGCGGGTGGTGGGAGTCGTTTAAGGTTTGTACTCATTGAAGTGTACTATAAATATACGAAGAACTATTCTCTGTCAGATGAAGATCCTACGAAGATTTCCTGGTGAGATGAGAGTGACACGACAGTTGACTCTGGGACTTAATAACACTTAAAAGGATCCACTGGAAGAGATCTAACACAAAGTCTCTTGTAAAAGGGTGTCACACAAGTATCCAAAATACGGTTTTCTATCCTCAAGAGACTAGTTCTTTTGAGAGTTTAACAACTTAAGTTCTTACGGTAGAACGAAATAAGACCCACGAAAAGTCTAGAAAATTATCCAAGAAAGTGGTGTCAGAGATACTTCACTTAGAGTCAGTATATATTAAGACGTTGGTGGAAAGGGTCTTCGTGGAACCCCTTGTTCACGAGTCCCTGTATGAGACTGGTTGTGTCTTGTTTGTGGTGAAGTATCGGTCTACCAGACGAGGTCCAGTGTTTAAACGTAAAAGAAACTTAAAGATCTTAACGGTAAACCAATCACGTTGACCTTCGGTTTTAGAATTTAAGATCCTGGTGTGACAGGGGTGACGATTTCCTCTTTACCATATCTAAGAAACGGACATAACTGTATATCCCTTCTTCATCTTATTTTATCTGACTCTCCACTCTCTTCGTACTTATCTTAATTTTACTTGGATTTTACGTTACAGAACTAGTCGAGGGTTCTGGACTTGAGGATTCGTTAGTACCAGATATATTCGTCTTGGGACACTTCAACTCCGGGACAAACAAATGTGTCGGTAACCTGATGATCGTAATCTGACCTTAGAAATAAATTACTGAATTTCTTCCCCTTTTTGTCCTCTGAACCCTTTAGAACCTTTTGATAACTCGGTTTCACGGGAGACTCCTTACGGTAGTTCTTGTATGTATTGGACAAACCAAAACCTTGTTGAGACAACAGTACACACAGAGACCCTTACAACGAAAAGTCAACTATGATTCTACGACAGGAGTCCTCTTTCCTTCTTCAACACTCCGATGTTCCACCTGTGGTGACCTCAAGTGGGTACAGGTGAAGAGAGGACGACTCTTGAACCCTCTAACATGAAGAGGTAGGAGAACGTCAATTTATCTCGGTAAACTGATCGAGACCGGTTTGCACTGGTCTTCACGCAATCAGGTAGCCGTACGAAGAGGTCGGAAAGTACAGGAGTGATGTCACTAGTCCCAGAGTAGACGTATAAAGTCTATGTTTTACCTCCTCGTAGACAGTTGGACTCTTCTTGGGAAGCACTGGGTTCTATTTGTGTATCACACTTATTCTTATTGTGACATGACACAAATTCGGTGTCCCCGGACCCCCAATTAAACAATTGTATCGTATTCAGTATGAAAGACTCTCTTCTAAAGGGTCTCTAGACTAAGTTATCAAGACCCCTCGGTGTTCTCCCAGATCGTGTTATCTCAGTCGTTTATCACGTTTATGACCCATTCTAAAGGATACAACTTTCCTTTAGAATGGGTCATAAACGTGAGGACCTGTAAATGATGTCTATTTACTTTTAAATACACATGTGTTTTCTAGTATCGTCGAAATGAACAGTATTTGTTTGGACCTTTTTTCGTTTTACGGGAAGTAATCTACTTACCGATTTATTTGATAACATAGGTACAGTACCCTATGACACGACACGACACGGTTCAGTGAATTCAGTACGGACTGAGAAACGTTAGGATACTTGATATCGTCCGGTCCGAGGAGACAGATACACTAAGAGGTCCATTCTTATAACCTCACCCAAAGGTACGTGAGGAGGTCCCCTAGAAGGACTGGGTCCCTAGCTTCGGAGTAGAGAGTGTAGAGGTCGTAACCGTCCCCCCATGAAATGGTGATCGCGGTGGACCCTTCGGGAATACCTTATGATGAGTCGTTGCTTCTCGTTTATGACTTTGATAACTATACTGAATGTACCTAAAGTTCTCGTAATACGACTCACCTTATTTTTCGATCATAGTTTTCTAATAAATGACATGTTGAGGTATATATGTTAGAAGAGTATTACTGTTTTAATACCTCTAACTCTTATGTGATCAATAACAGTCTCAAATCTCCAGTACCACCTCTCTTCTCACCCACCCGTACTGATATTTCCTTCATGACTAATGAACTTAAATTAATTAAGTTATATTATTTACTTATTAATTAACTTATTAATTAAGTCATTGTACATTATGTTATTTACATTATGTTATGTCTTACTTCGTCCCGTTTCCGATTGTCTCAAAACGGTTCTTTTACGTGACCAGTATCGTTTGTGGGAGACGGTTGTTGTGTTCTCTTCTGAGATGTGTACCTGTAGTGGTCTACCAGTTGTGGTTTTAGTGTAACTAATATAAGAAACGTCGGTTTCTACCTCTTCGAGATATCTCAGTCGTTTTTGTTCTGGTCCTCGACTGACACCGAGTCTAGTACTTAAGGAATAGTAGTTTAAGTCTGAATTTAACTTCTTTCATCCCTTTTGGTGATCTGGTAAGTCCATACTGCATTTAGTTTAGGGAATACTAATATCTCACCTTCACTCTTTATCTAAATTCCCTGATCTAGACTATCTGTCTCACGGACTACTTGATACCTACCTCCAAGCACTGTAACATGTCCTCTGTCCGTAGTTCTGGTGGGGGTTCTTTTCCTTTACGTTTTTTCGTTTTACCGACAGACTCCTCCGGAATGTTTATCGACACTTTTCTTCTCTTCACTTTTCGTTTCCTCTTTTCCTTTCTGTGTGGGTAAACTTACGTCTCAAGGTTTCTTATCGTTCCTCTCTATTCTTTCGGAAGGAGTCACTAGTCACGTTTCTTTATCTCCTCCTGTTATCTTACCCTTCCTGATCTCTAGAGAAGTTCTTTTAATCTCTATGACCCTGAAGGGACGACCAGGTCACCAATTCTGAGGGTCGAGGGTTAAGCCCCCCAGGGTGCAAGCGAGGGACCAGTCCCTTGATCTAGGGTGTACGACGGTGATTCTGGACCACGTCGGTTTATTTACTTATTTATAATTTTTTTTTTTTCTTTCTTTCTTTTAATCTCTATGGTTCCTATGGTACAAACAAAGTACGTTTGTACCCGAGCTATTTCCTGTCTTTACCATACCTGGATTGTCTTCGTCTTCTATAATTCTTCTACACCGTTCTTATGTGTCTTCTTGACATGTTTTTTCTAGAAGTACTGGGTCTATTAGTACTATCACACTAGTGAGTGGATCTCGGTCTGTTGGACCTTACACTTCAGTTCACCCGGAATCCTTCGTAGTGATACTTGTTTCGATCACCTTCACTACCTTAAGGTTAACTTGATAAAGTTTAGGATTTTCTACTACGACACTTTCACGACGAGAGTTATAGTTTAAACCTTTTGAGTCGTCACCGGTGTCCTGACCTTTTCCAGTCAAAAGTAAGGTTGGGGGGTTTTTTCGTTACGGTGTATTACGAGTTTGATGGCGTGTTAACGTGAGTAGAGTGTGCAATCATTTCATTACGAGTTTTAAGAGGTTCGATCCGAAGTTGACATGTACTTGACACTTGAAGGTCTGCAAGTTGACCAAAATCTTTTTCGTCTCCTTGGTCTCTAGTTTAACGGTTGTAGGCAACCTATTAGTTTTTTCGTTCTCTCAAGGTCTTTTTGTAGACGACGACGACGACGATTCAGCGAAGTCAGCACAGGCTGAGAATCGCTGGGGTACCTGACGTCGGATGGTCCGAGGAGACAGGTACCCTAAAAGGTCCGTTCTCATGACCTCACCCCACGGTAACGGAAGAGGTCTTTTTGTAGATGAAGACGAAATAACTGATACGGTTTCGGAAACTGACACACCTAGTGTTGTTTGACACCTTTTAATACTTTCTCTACCCTTATGGTGTGGTAGACTGGACGGAGAACTCTTTAGACATACGTCTAGTCCTTCGTTGTCAATCTTGACCTGTACCTTGTTGTCTGACCAAGGTTTATCCTTTTCCTCATGCAGTTCCGACATATAACAATGGGACGAATAAATTACATATACGTCTCATGTAGTACTCTTTGCGACCCGACCTACTTCGTGTTCGACCTTAGTTCTAACGGTCCTCTTTATAGTTATTGGAGTCTATACGTCTACTGTGTTATGAATACCGTCTTTCTTTTTCTTCTTGATTTCTCCGAGAACTACTTTCACTTTCTCCTCTCCCTTTTACAACCAAATTTTGAGTTGTAAATCTTTTGATTCTAGTATCGTAGACCAGGGTCGTGAAGTACCGTTTATCTACCCCTTTGTCACCATTATCACTGTTTGAAAAAATCTCTCCGAGGTTTTAGTGACGTCTACCACTGACGTCGGTACTTTAATTTTCTGCGAATGAGGAACCTTCTTTTCAATACTGGTTGGACGACGACGACGACGATTCAGCGCAGTCAGCACAGGCTGAGACACGTTGGGGTATCTACCGTCGGGTGGTCCGAGGAGGCAGGGACCCTAAGAGGTCCGTTCTTGTGACCTCACCCAACGGTAAAGGAAGAGGTTACGTACTTTCACTTTTAACTGTCACTTCAGCGAGTCAGGACAGGCTGAAAATCACTGGGGTACCTGATATCGGATGGTCCGAGGAGACAGATACCCTAAGAGGTCCGTTCTCATGACCTCACCCAACCGTATCGGAAGAGGACTGGTTGGATCTTTCATATAATTTTTCGTCTCTGGAATGAAACGGTTGTTTCCAGGTAGATCAGTTTCGATACCAAAAAGGTCATCAGTACATACCCACACTCTCACCCTGATATTTCTTTCGACTCGTGGCTCCTTCACTACGAAAACTTGACACCATGACCTCTCAGCGAACCTGGTGTTCCTCTAGGTTGGTCAGGTAGGATTTCCTTTAGTCAGGACTTATAAGTGACCTTCCTGACTGCAACTTCCACTTTGAGGTCCTGAAACCGGTGGACTATACTTCTCGACTGAGTAAACTTTTCTGGGACTACGACCCCTTCTAACTCCCGTCCTCCTCTTCCCCTGTTGTCTTTTACTCTACCAACCTACCGTAGTGGTTGAGTTACCTGTACTCAAACCCACCTGAGGCCCTCAACCACTACCTGTCCCTCCGGACCGAACCACACAGGTGCCCCAGCCTGTGTTGACTCGTTGACTTGACTTGACTTGACTTAGGTTACCATACCTTGACGTGTGCATAACATGATTACAGTTAGGAGACCAAAACTGTAATATGATCTCAATATATTTTACACTGGTGTCCCTCTTTGACTCACTTCCCATGTACTGTAAACAGAAATGTTAAAGGACATTTAGATATAAAGTGTTCTTTTCAAAATTTTCTTTTTTCTTTAGAGCTCTAAAGATGGTTCAGGGAAGTTGTAGACAAAGGAGATAAAACCTGTTGTCGATTTGGAGACGAGGCGAAAATGTCTGAAGACCGAAACTCAAAATGAGTCGAGGAACCGCAGAAGGTGCACACAGGTTTAGTGGGCAGGTAAACTTTTCAAACATTTGTCTGGACTCTCAAATGGGAGAAACGTCCATGAAGAAAAAGTTCTAAACGGGGGAGTCAAAGATCAGTAAGAACGTCAGGGTTTGACATAGAAGACTGTGGAGTTTGGTTATTCTAACATCAAAAGGCGAACTTAAGATCGGTGGGACATCAAGTATCTTACGTCTCACAAGAGTCTCCTTGTTGGCTTCTTTACATCCAGAGTAGGCGACACCGAGGAAGTAAATTTTTAGTTTTGGGGAGGTTACGACAGACGGACAAAAGTCACAAAAAGTGACACAACAACGACAAGTCAGTGACGCAACACAGGCTGAGAAACACTCGGGTACCTGACGTCGTACGGTCTGAAGGAACAGGAAGTGGTATAGGACCTCAAACGAATTTGAGTGCAGGTAACTGAGTCACTCCGGTAGGTTGGTAGAGTAGGAGACAGTAGGGGAAGAGGAAGACGGTAGTTAGAAAGGGACGTAGTCACAGAAAAGGTTACTCAGTGGAGAAGTGTAGTCCACAGGTTTCATGACCTCGAAGTCAAAGTCGTAGTCAGGAAGGTCACTAATAAGTCCTAACTAAAGGAAATCCTAACTAGTCAAACTAGAGGAACGACAGGTTCCCTGAGAGTTCTCAGAAAAGGTTGTGATGTTAAACTTCCGTAGTGAAGAAACCGTGAGTCGGAAAAAATAACAGGTCGAGAGTGTGGGTATGCACTGATGCCCTTTTTGGTATCGAAACTGATATACCTGGAAACATCCGTTTCATTACCGAGATGAAAAATTGTACGACAGATCCAACTAGTGTCGAAAAGAAGATTCCTCGTTTGTAGAAAATTAAAGTACCGACGTTAGTGGTAAGAAATACATGTATATAAATGTATAAATTACTATCAATATACATGTACGACGACGATTCAGTGGAGTCAGCACAGGCTGAGACACGCTGGGGTATCTGCCGTCGGGTGGTCCGACGGGGCAGGGACCCTAAGAGGTCCGTTCTTGTGACCTCACCTAACGGTAAAGGAAGAGGTTACGTACTTTCATTTTTCACTTTCACTTCAGTGAGTCAGCACAGGCTGAGAATCGCCGGGTCTATATTTTGTGTCTTACGTATTTTCGTTTAACGTTTGAACATCATCATAGGATATCCTACAAAATGTCAAATATTTGGTGAAAAGGTAAAATAAGTGTAGTTAGGAGACTTAATTTTCCTTATAATAAGGTGTTACTTATTTAAAATACATTAAATGGAGTCTAGAGAAGTGAAACTCTGGTAAGAAGAAATCGTAAAATACTCGTAAAGTAAGAAACACAAGAGGTATTCGTGAAATCAAGTGCTCTCAAGAGAGTAAAAGACCGATAAAAGGGAGGAGAAGAAGGGTACCCACAAGAGTGAGTGAAAGTATTAAAATTGATAGAGAATACGTGATGTTCAGGATTTAAATGTAGAGTTCGGTACTGGAGAGTGATCTAACTGAGTACATAGATTAATCTGAGAGATGAACCTATGTGTATCTATCGAGTTTCTTGTATAAGTTTTAAGTCGTGATATAGAAGTGGATTCTGGACTAAAATAAAGACATAAAAGACAAAGAACCTTACCGAGATGATAAAAGTCGTGAGTTCAATCTTGGTACTTTCAATAAAGAGTGGGAATCTAAGTTGACGGGTCGTTCAGAACAGTTAGGACATGGAGTAAATAAAGAACTCAGGATGGAAGAGAGTAGAGGTAGATCGGAGACGGAATCAAGTCGTAGAGCCCTCAAAAGTAGGTCTGTTAACGTTATCTGAGTATTGACCAGAGGAGTAAAGACTAGAACGATACCTGACCCGGTCCCCAATGTCCGGGTTCTCCCGTCCGTCGTTGGAACCTGACACTCCACTTTCTCCTCGGGTACACAAATCATTCACTGAGACCGTTACACCTTGCGGGGGTCTAATCTTTCAATCGTGGTCGTTTCTAATTATACGAGGACTAGAAGACCAGAATCGTCTGTCCGAAGCACACTTCTCTCGGAACCCCTCTACCACCCATCCATCCGTCTGACGTTAAAGACTACCGAGGACAGAAAACCCTTCAGTCTCTCATCTCTTACTTTATCCACGTTTGTCTTCACCTATTTCCCCAAGTCACCTAAAGGACCGATTGAGTTACTGAGACGGCCTGCTTACCATCTTTTCGTCGTCCACGGGGTGGGGTCTTGAGACGAGTAGTTGTCGTCCGTCTTTCCCGCTCTCCTTTCCAAAACCGAATCTAACAAATGACTTCTTAAGAGTCACAGACTACATCAGGTTTTTGAAATCAAAGTACATTTACAATATGTCAGTGAACACAATTAGTTTGAAGAAATTATATTAGGACAAATTCACAAACAACAACAACAGGTCAGCGATTCAACGCGGACTGAGAAACGCTGGGGTACCTGGCGTTGTGTGATCCGGAGGGACGGGGAGCGATAGAGGACCTCAGACGGGTTCAAGTACAGGTAACTCACCCACTACGGTAGGTTGGCAGAGTAGGAGACGACGGGAGAAGAGGAAAACGGAAGTTTGAAAAGGTGGTAGTCCCAGAAAAGGTTACTCAGGCGACACAAACATCATTCACAACTCACAAACATAATATAAGGTTTATCAGGGTTCTCATGCCAACCCCCATCCCTCCCTACGACTTATTGTTACATGGGGTGTGTTGGTCAATAGAATTTTGCAGTGTATCGTTTATTTCGTCAAGAAGTGTAACGGTGGGTCGTGGTGGATTTTACGTTTAGACTGTTTAGACGAATTTTATAAAGTCACTGAGGAGTAATGTCAATAATTCGAGTTTTAGAAACTCCAGATATTGAGGGGGTGAGGGGTGGTACTGGAACGAGGAGGACAGAAAGTTCGGAATAGATTTTAAAAGGTGTCCTAATTCTCAGAAAAGGGTATCAATTGGGGTCTACGACGTAAACTGACAACCAAAGTATCCGTTCTTCAGAGAGACTAGGTAAAGACACAGTAGTAATGGATCATACTACGTACTGAGTACGTTCACAAATTCTCTCTAAAAGACTTGTTAATTAATTTAGTTCCTAGTCGTTTGTAAAAGACATTTCCCGGTCTCTTATTTATAAAAACCGAAACGTTTTAATTTCAGAGAGAACGTTAATGAGTCGAGACGATTACATAGTTCTTTCGTCGGTATCCAGAGAGAGAGTGTGTGTGTGTGAGTGTGAGTGTGTTCTCCCGTTTCGTCGCAAGGTTATCTTGAAGTAAATGTTTTGGTCCATGTCTCGACTTAAATCGGACGACTGAGGACTTAATTTCCTTACCTACCTACTTATGTGTTTAACGGAATCTTAGTGAACCAAAACTGGGATTTGGAAGAAAAGATCCCTCCGTCTGAAGGAGCCAGGGAGTCGTGTGTTTAAGAAGTATTAAAGGATTTCGTTCCAGATTTAGTTTCCGAAGAGGTTCACCTACTTCCTGTTCTAGACAAATAAAAGAGTAGGTTGCCAGACTTACCTTAATAAAACTACGTCACAGTGAACTTTCCTATTATCACCGCCGAAGTAATTTCGACTTGAAATGATAGTACACATAATTTTTGTCCTTTTTAGGAAGGACTATAAGTTCCGACACTACATGACTTCGTTTATGGGGTCCTAAAAGATGGTCGTGTCTAAGGGTACCTTTTACTTGTGTTTACTATTGTCTTACTTTACCACTTAAGCTCGTACCAAGTCCATATACATGGTGTCAGTACTGATTCCGAAGCGACTCCGGGGGACCCTCATCTTTACTAACTGATTAACTCGTTAACCTTTTCAACACGGAAGTTTTCTTCAGAGTTCGTGATTGATACTGGAAATAATCGTCACGCATAATCAGCGAGTCAGCACAGAAACGTTGGGTATCCGAGTAATGCTGGGGTATCTGAAATCGGGAGGTCCGTAGACACAGGTGTCTCAAGAGATCCGTTCTCATGACCTCACCCATCGGTAAGGGAAGAGGTCCCGTAGAAGAGCTGGGTCCCCAACCTGGGTCCAGAGGACGTAACGTCCGTTCAAGAAATGGTAGACTCGGTGGTCCGTCGAGGAGTATTTCGTCATCCTGAGGAGCTTAATAAATTGAGAAGTCCCAGAGTTAAAATTATAGACATTCAACATGTATCATTATAGGTATAGGGTCCCAACAAATCCCCAATGTCCTCCATTTATAAATTTCGGGACTTCTACCATGTCCTTTGTGATAACTAGTGATAGCACGACCCACGACACCACCCACAAAAGTCCACAGAACAGAGTATATGGGGGAGTATCGTGACTAGAGACGGGTTGTGATGACATATGAAATTAAACAATAACGGACAGAGGGAAGGGATGATTTTGGATTCTAGGTGTTTCTGTTCTTGGTCAGACGAAAGACTTGATTCCGACTTGTCTGAGGTCCGAGTCTCGGATCTGGGGAAAGTCAATTTTACAGTAAAATTACTGTAAATCAAAAAATAAACGTTATGAAAGAATGATATAATAAAGTTAATATTTTCACTATGAATCAAAGAGAAGTACCAAGATTATTTTCACGGGAAAATTTAAATAAACTATTTATTTAGGTTTAAACATATACTTAAATAAATCTAAACAAAAAGTTGTCAAACGACTAATTTTCTTTTCATAATCCATTCACCATCACTTCTACTATACGAGTACTGTTTTTATATATGTAGATAAGGAGTTTATCGATTTGAACTCCCGAACGACCGCGTATTTTGGAGCCTCCCAAAAAGGTTCTGACAGTGATTGTATACCACGAAAATATTCATCACTAGAATGGGACTCGTGTTACTAGGTCTCTACGTGAGGACGGAACCCTCTGGTTCAAAACCCTTTCTTTCTCCGTCGGACACTGATCGGAGACCTGTATGGGAGGGATGGGGTTGTCCTTTCCGAGGTTCAAGAATAAAAGAATGAGTTAAAACAAGAGGGTCGTTCAAAGACCAATCTTTGAAAGATCAGTCCGGGGTTTGTAGAACCTCGGTCTGTAATCCTTTTAGTTTTGTTTTGTTATTTTCACTCCGAACTTCTTCTTTCGTTTGTCGCTACCCTTCCCTCAAACAGTTCTAAAGAAGTAAAATGTTCCTAGTTCAGGGTCCGTACCCCTGTAAGCTTCCGTCCTAACGTAGGATTGTGCTCTCCTGGGTCTGACAAAGAAGTATTGAGAAAAAAAAAGAACAAAGGGAAAGGGTTCGGAAAAAAAAAAAAAAGTAAATTTCCTTCTTTAAATTACGTATCAGACTACTTTAGGAACCCAGAAGAAATTAAACAAAAGTTAATGTAGTCTCATCCCACCTCCCCCACTCCCTTTCATGTACAACTAAAGGAGTCGTGGTAGAATAAAAGGTATTTGAAGGATTGAGTACTACCATCGACAGGACTACTGTTCCAAAGTATACGACCCTCCTACCAGAAGAGATGGGCACGAAGAGTTTTAAATCACTCTCATAATTAGAGGGTCCCCAAAAGACTCAGTCATCCTACCCTCCGCAGGTCTTCTCTCAGACGTAAGATTGAACGAGGTCACGACGACCCCTACGGTCGCTACGACTAGGTACCCGGTACGACCTAGGAACTTCAATATAGTAGTGGTAAATATATGTTGTATCGTAAATGTTCGTAGAGGGACTTGATAAGAACTGGATCTACGACTTGACTGTAAGGAAAAGTTTGGTCTTTGTAAGAGGATCCAGGACTTTATAATCTTTCTGTTTATTCTAAACTAAAGACGGGAGTTCATCGAAGGACTAGTACAGATTCTAGTTTCCGTTTCTGTATTTTACCATTAATAATGCTCTTTTTCGGGGACATTACCCCGTATTGTATATATGGTTTAAGTTGAAGTTTACATATGTAATGTAAGAGAGAGAGAGTACGGGTGGTAAGAGGTTTTAATTTCAATCGAGATAAAGTACGTAGATCCTGAACGGACCTGAGATCTACCACCCACCTTCCCTCCATCGTTTAGTAAATCTGTTTGGAACATTACCGTTCTTACATTTCGTAACTTTTTATAAAATTAAATTTAATGGGAATTTTTAGAGAAACCTTAGAGGTCTTCGCCGTAAAGTATTTATCGACGACTTAAACCAGTGTAGGACTTAGGACAGGAGTTAAAACTACCTTGGACACAGGAATACGTATATCTGTCATCTTTCGTCTTATGGTTCCAGGCTATAATACAAGACGGAACTGTAGACCTCGCTATTCCTCCCGAAACTTGTCGGAGGGACGTTCAGAGGTAGGGGGCAGAAGTCGTTTACTCCAAGAGATCAGTTTGTTGGGAGCAATAGTTCCCTTGGTCCACGTCGAGGGTGAAAGGAACCCATCACCCAAAGTCAAGGGAAAGTCCGGTCTCTTAATAAGTTTGTTCGGTTAGTGTAGGAGGGTACCCTTGGTCCCCAGTAGAGTGGGAGAACTATGTTACTTCGAACGGAGTGTCAGGACCAACAAGCGGGACAAGGACTCCAATTCGGGGACACGTGATAGGGGACCCCACCCACAGGAGAAAGGGTCCGACACTTCCATCCACCGACTAGAGTGACCGGACGACAACCCACGAGACACAGACCGGTACGGGCGTTGGAATCCCGTCCTTAGGGAGGAGTGGTCACTCCACTTATCCTCCGTTAATTTTGTTACCTACCAAACCGAAACTCACCCTAAAGTCGAACTTCACATGACTTACCGTACGTCGATATCAAACGGTGTGACTTGTACCTAAAGTTCGTCAAGACCGAAGGGAGATAGTAGTTATAATGGAGTGTCCGTAAGTCCGAATCGATTGAGGGTCTACGGAACCATAAATTTTGATAAAACTAACCTAAAGATAAAGTCATTAGGAAGGTGAATGTGATTATGACAAGTAACAGATTGTGTTTTAATCTTTGTAAAATTGGTGAGTATATATAATGTTAAATAGGACTTTAGTTAAACCTAACAGAATTTAAGTTATGGCATTAGTAATGATTTTACGTTTGTAGTATCTTTTTACAAGTATCGTCGTAATGAACATTAACAGGATTCGACCTTCCAGGTAGTTTTGGGTTATAGAGTTGAGTTTACGGGTAGTTACCGTCTTGTTTATTCACTTGTTTTCACATTATGATAAGTCGTTGTTGTTTTTTGTTTGATGTCGGTTTAGGGTGTTTGTATGATAACTTAGTTTCTTCGGACTGTGGCTTCTTGTGTGTACATACCAATGTAATGCATTTTTAAAATTTCAGTTTGATTAAACACCGTAATCTTCAATATTGTACCCGATTGAAACCCCTTCTTCTTCCTCAATTACTAAACCTCCTCTTTACTCCTCCCTAGTACTTCCTCGTAAATTACAAGTTAAAGAACTGGACCCAGTACCAAATTATCCATACAAGTGAAACTTTATCAAGTAACAAGACTTGTATAGAAAGAAAGAAAAGACTTACATATAAAGTTATTTTTCTATCCGATTAATCTTTTTTTTTTTCATATAAAAGTAGGTACCTGACATCGGGTGGTCCGAGGAGATAGGTACCTTAAGAGGTGTGCTCTTATAATCTCCCCCGTCGGTAAGGGAAGAGGTTCCCTAGAAGGCTTAGGTCCTTAGCTTGGGTCCAGAGGACGTACCATCCATCTAAGAAATGGTAGACTTCGTGATCCCTTCGGGATAATTCACAAATGCTGTACGAATTTTGCTCCCACTCTAAAGACACCATTAGTTCTGTCGTACCCACGGATCTCATATAATGCTATTCTTAACTTGTAATTTTTAATCATGAGACCAATCATTCGTTATTTCAGGTGTTCTCTCCATAAATATCTGACAGTGTCCTTAAGTGTCCTCCTTTTATAGCAAAGGTCGACACCCCGACCCCCTCCAAAGTACCTCCTCTACAGTGATGACGACCCGGTACTTCCCATCTATTTTAAATTTATACCTCTGTACCGTCTTCTATAACCTCCCTCTCTTTTACCATGGTTACCCTACTTAGATTCCACCACCTACTCCTTCAGTTCACGAAATCCGACCCCTTCTATCGATTTCAGAAACTCATAGTCCGATTTCTCCTGTCCGAGACAGGACGTCTCATGCCCCAGAACTACTTCCTCTTAATTTGAATTCCCTCCATTCCTATCTGTGTTATACCGATAGTCTAGTATCTACCCTTTCGGTCGATTCCTCTTCGGTCCCTTCCCTGACACCGATATAGGGTCTCGACTCCACAATTCATGAACTTAGATACTCAGTTGACCCACTACCTCTCCTTCCCGACCAAGTCTAGTCTAGTCTAGTCTAGTCAACGAGTCAGCACAGGTTGATAAACGCTGGGGTACTTAGCGTCGTGTGGTCCGGAAGGACAGGTAGTGGTAGAGGGCCTCAAGTGAGTCTGAGTACAGGTAGCTCAGTCACTACGGTAGGTCGGTAGAGTAGGAGACAGTAGGGGAAGAGGAGGACGGGGGTTAGGGAGGGTCGTAGTCTCAGAAAAGGTTACTCAGTTGAGAAGCGTACTCCACCGGTGTCATGACCTCAAAGTCGAAATCGTAGTAAGGAAGGTTTCTTTAGGGTCCCGACTAGAGGAAATCTTACCTGACCAACCTAGAGGAACGTCAGGTTCCCTGAGAGTTCTCAGAAGAGGTTGTGGTGTCAAGTTTTCGTAGTTAAGAAGCCACGAGTCGGAAGAAGTGTCAGGTTGAGAGTGTAGGTATGTACTGGTGTCCTTTTTGGTATCGGAACTTATCTGCTTGGAAACAACCGTTTCATTACAGAGACGAAAACTTATACGATAGATCCAACCAGTATTGAAAGGAAGATTCCTCATTCGCAGAAAATTAAAGTACCGACGTCAGTGTTAGACATCACTAAAACCTCGGGTCTTTTTATTTCAGACTGTGACAAAGGTGACAAAGGGGTAGATAAAGGGTACTTCACTACCCTGGCCTACGGTACTAGAAGCAAAAAACTTACAACTCGAAATTCGGTTGAAAAAGTGAGAGGTGAAAGTGGAAGTAGTTCTCCGAAAAATCAAGGAGAAGTGAAAGACGGTATTCCCACCACATCGTTGAGTTTCCTTGTTTTATCAGGTTTTCTGGACTACAAACTTAGGGTCTAGGTGATGAAGGGACTACATATGTACACCCATGTAACTAATCGGAGAGATTCACAGTCAAACAGGTAGACATTTTACCCCGATTATATGTCACCATGACTCCTAATACTTATACTTACTTCATGGAGCATGTGTCGAGTATTCTGTTTGAACTGTTTACACTCACCAGCAATATTGATAATACTGGTGGTAGGGCCGGTCGAAATTGAGTCAAAAGAAACCCAAACCAGATTTAATCTAACGAAAGTCCTCTTCCATTGGTAATCGAACATTCCTTCGTAAGAGAAACTTTGTTAACTTTTATAAATTTTTAAGAAGAGTTTGTCTCATATAAATTTTATTTATTTATAGGCACATATACGAGTAACCACGGAGTGTGTAAGGGTCGTAATTGGTTTTTTATTGTGGAAAGACCTTTGACTACTGGTATTAGTCGAGAACTCGACCAGACTACTAGTAGACGGTAGTTTCGATTTGTGTCGAAGTTCCAGTACTTAGTGTGGTTACTACCGAGGGTTGATCTTCTCTGCAAAAAAGCACTCCTGTAAAAATAAATAAATAAATTGTAGTCTGTGGTGAGACAGACTGAGTTTTACACCAATCGCAGACATTGTTTTAGGCACATTTATCCAGAGGGTACTCGGTAACGTTTCTAGGAGTCATTGAAGTACGTATTACCTTCGAATACATTCACACAACGGAGTCCGCCCGCGGAAGAGTCTCGAGGACCCCCAAAGAGAACACTAAAAACTCAAGAGTACGGAATCTACAAACCCAAGAGACTCGACAGTAAGGTGTCTCTACAAAAGTTAAGACCTAAATTTTCGGTCAGGTTTTTTTTTTTTTTCCGTCTTTCACTTGTAAATAAAAAGGGAAGTCTTAATTAAACAGACTGTACTTTGAGTGTTTTAACAACAATTCTTTTATCTGAAGCAAAGTGGTGTATTAGTTCTCAAGTGACACGAGATTTACCATAAAACACTTTTGCTTTTGAAATGTGGTTTCCCTAGTAAAAATTATTTGTATAAGACAAATGTCCCCGAACAATAGAATGTAAATTTTGAATGAAATGTATAAATATTGTCCATTTGTCTGAGTTTACATCAAATCTAATTTAAACCCAACTAAAACTATATAGTACGGAGAATATACCTTCGATAAATAGACCATTGGAATAGTTTGATCTTATATTCTCGTTCGAAGACAGTACTGACACGTGTGTTAAGATTGGTCGAACCAATAGACCTAAGGGAACAATCTCTTCTAATCTTCGTTCTCAATCTTCGATCTTAATCTATTAAACTGTTAACAGCTTTTCTATCCAACTGTTGGACGGTGTCTCACTTTATTATGTTTTATGGATTTTGTATTTTTGTACGTACTTTTATGTTCTGGGTATCAAACCTCGATAATTTACATCTCCATTTAGTTGCCGATGACTGGAAGTTTGGTGTAACTCTTTACAAAGTTCATCAGTAGTTTGTACGTAACTTTTATAAAGGTAGGTTTTACAAAATTTAACTAAAGGTAGGTGACGAATATCCCTATTAGAAGTCTGTAAATTTTACGTTTAAATACACATATCCTGAAGTTTCAGTCACCTATTTTCTCTACAACCATATATAAAGATTTTTACTGTCTTTGATAGTCGTGTTAATCAAATTTTTTATTTTTGTATGATGCTGTGGATTATTTCTTAAAAAGGAAAACCCACTTAAAGGTTGCATCCAGGTGTACGACCTAAAGTTTTCGACTGAGGTACTTGACAAAGAACCTTTTGACGAACGTTTTCTACTAAAAATCTTTTTTTGTCGATTCGCTCAACTTCCGAATAAGTGTTATACTTAATCCAAATAACTTCAGAGACTTTTCAGGGTGTCATTCCATTATAAGATTAAAACAATCTGGGACATGAAGTATTAAATAACCTGGTTACTTAGAAAAAAATTACATTTTTAATAAGGATAAAATGTCATAGGTAGAAGACAGTTAACGAGAAAACCTTTATGACCAGAGACCGTTACTAAGGGTAAAGTCATTCCCTAGGTCGTCCTCTATCTACTATGTAAGTTTTCCCAGATCGACTTCACTAACATTATTTCCCTGATAAGACTCTCTCCCTCTTCCGTTACCGTGGGGTGAGGACATGACAACGGACCTTTTAGGGTACCTATCTCCTCGGACCATCCGACATCAGGTACCCCAGCGATTTTCAGCCTGTGTTGACTCGCTGAAGTGAAAGTGAAAGGTGAAAGTACGTAACCTCTTCCTTTACCGTTGGGTGAGGTCACAAGAACGGACCTCTTAGGGTATCTGTCTCTTCGAACCTTCCGACGTCAGGTACCCCAACGTGTCTCAGCCTGTGCTGACTTCACTGAATCGTCACCATCATAAGACTCTCTCCACCAGTCTAGTCTCCATTCTCTTGGTCGTTCTTGGGTCCGCAATCGTTTACTATCCTTCGACAGAAGTAGGATCCCTTCCCGTGTCATATTGGTTTCATACCACTCGGGACCTCACCACCTTCCCCTCGTCCGAGGTCCTTGACACGGATCACCATACGAAGGACATACAAATTGTATGTCCTTCATACAAATTGTTGGGTGAAAAGTCCCTCTTTTTTTTTTTTTGGATAAACATTATAAACGACTAAAAGTACCGTATTTAGGAGGACGGTATCAGTTAAAGTTCGATGGCTTCATTACAGTCACTTACACCTCAATCCTCCTCTACGTCTTATGTGTGGAAATGGATCCTAAAGATTGTGTCCTTGTGTCATCAACATTCATCTGAGAACTCTCAGGAAACCTACCGTTCCTCTAGTTTGGTCAGTTATAAATTCGATTGGTTGGGACTTATAAGTAATCTTCCTGACAACGACTTCGACTTCGAGATTATGAACTGAGTAACCCTTTTTTGGGAGTACGACCCTTTCTAACTCCTGTCCTCTTCTTACACCGTCTCCTACTCTACCAATCTATCGTAGTGGTTGAGTTACCTATACCTCAACCTCTATCACTTCCTACGCCTTCGCATCGTCCCCTAGGACCAGGGGGACGTCAAGTTCTCCAACGTTTCTCAACCTGAGCTGAATCACTGACTTTTTGTTGTTCTTGTTGAAGTTCTCGTAGGTATTAATTCTTTATTACCCAAAACTCATAAATTATAAAAATTACGGTACATAAAGGATATTTAAATGGATAAAATTTTTGTCCGATACAAATTGTTGATCGAGTGTTTTAATGACTCGTAAATTGTTCGCTAATTGTCGTTTGATAACGGACATTGGTATGTACCTTACCAGTGAATAGTTTTGGTCTTGGTACCCCCTCCTAGGAACTTACTCTGTGACCCGAGAGACTAGAGATTGGTTTCTCAACTCTCTTGAGACGTAGGTACTCGTCTAGGTACTCTTCTTCCGACGTCCCCAGTCGGAGGGTCCCATGTCCTGTCCCGTCGTCCCCTGTCTCTTACCTAGACCCCTTACCTCCGTTTCCCTCTTATTGGTCACCTAAGGGTTGACACATACAAGTTCTGAGTATATGATTAAACCTGTTCACGGAACTTTTCATGTGTGACTTCGTTTTTAGTGATCTATAATATGTACAAATTACGACGAGTCCACTAAGACTATATGTCGATCTAAATTTTATTTCATAATATACTTGTGTCCAGAGTCATAATTACTACGATGTTGGTAGTGTTAACTGACAAAAAGAGAAAGGAACTTGAGTCGACAAGAAGTGACTGAACAGATAAACTCTTTTATAGGAAGATCTAATAAAACGGTGTAGTCCCCATCAAAATCCCAAGACCCACTAAGTCCATTCTCATCATGATATCGGTCTTAAGTTTCCAATCTCTCTCCCGACTCTCCTCGATGTGTCCACTAGTCCTGGGGTGGATTGAACATTCGTCCCATGTCATCAGGGGGACTCGTCTCCTCTGTCTTTAGTCTTCAATCCCGTCAACTTCATCGACTTTAGACGGTTTGTCGAGCCCGACAGTATTGTTTTATGGTCTCTGACTTCTCGAATTTGTTGTCCTTGAATAAAGAGTGTCAAGACCCTCGACCTCCAGGTTCTAGTTAAACCGCGACCAGTCAAACCAAGTAGTCACTCTTGAGAGAAGGACCGGACATCTTTTGACGGAAGAGTGATACAGGAGTACTCCACTCTTCTCTTGCTACGATGGGCCTTCAGGTAAGAGGTCTCGAACATTTGGTGTCGAACTGAGACAAGTGAGTTGTTCGTAAAGTACTTCTGGATGGTTTACGACCCGTGAGACTGAGAAAACGAATTTTAGAAAGTCGTCCAAGAACAATGACAGGTTCAGTGACCCTGCAGGTTCAGTGACCCTGGAGGTTCCGATAGAGTATACTCTATAGTGAGAGGAAAGAACACAACCAACAGGAAGTGGTATTCAGGGGACTAATTCAGTGGAGGACTTCCGATCACCACGAAACTCAACCCCATAGTTAAACTCGAGGTAGTGAATGTACCAGTACACTGAAACTTGTACAAAAAATCGGGGTGTCTCGAGTCAAAGAGATAGATATTATTCTTCATTATTATCACAGACGGAGAAGTCCAATTGAACTTCTAGTTTTGATTAGAACAAGTATTAATGAATCGGTACAAGGACTGTATCTCCTTTTCAAGTAAAGTACTATTTTCAAGTAAAACAATAGTAATATGGTACACCCCGAGACACTTCCTGACAACACGCACACCCACGATTCAGCGAGCCAGCACAGGCTGAGAAACTCTGGGATACCTGGTGTCGGGTGGTCCGAGGAGGCAGGTACCTCAAGAAGTCTGTACTTATGACCTCACCCAACGGTACGGGAGGAGGTCCCCTAGAAGGGGTGAGTCCCTAACTTGAGCACAGAGAATGCAGAAGTTGTAACCGTCCACCCAAGAAATAGTTGTCGCGGTGGACCCTTCGGTTACTTCCTGTCAATCTCTGTACGTTTATAGACGGACAGGGGGTCTGAAAAGGGGTCATGACCAAGTTTTGGTTCTGAGAAGTTTATAAACAAGTTATAAATTAGAGTCTTCCTACAGACCACGAGGGCAGGACTTATATAGAGGGAGTAGCTTCGTTTATGAGTCTCGACTAGTCTGGGTGAGAAGTATCTTCCGTCACATAGTAGAGAGATCGTCACTTGAAGAGGCATCCCTATTGAACAACGGTAGGGTGAGTTGGGTTAATAGGATCCAGGGTCCCGAAATACTCAAGGAACCGTTCCCTGTCTATGTCTCCTTACATGGTAGTCGGATCTCGGTTCAGTCGTAATTACAAGGTAGTTCTTTCGTCACCCCTCCGGAGGTTTTTAGAAAAAGTATTCCGTCTAGAGGTTACTGTTGAAAGAAAATGGCATAAACCTTACACTTTCCTGTAAAAATCTCTTCCCGTACTTCGTTCGTTACTTCACATTCTTACATAAAGGTCTGGAATTTGTAAGAGAGAATACCATCTATTCTCTCTACTACAAAACCTTCCAGATCGACATGGAACGGATCCTTGTTATCTGTCACCATCGTTGGATAACTACCTTCTAAGTCTCAGATGGTGGGATGGACACCTTACAGGGACTCTTAGAAGGTATTTTCCTGCGAGTCCGTCGAAGTGTCGGGTCCTGAAAGAGACGGCACAGGAGACAGATGATATAAAAAGGTACAGGACAAGATCAAAGTATTCCGGTGGTATTTACTTAATGGTGTTCGAACGTGTCAAATTTTGTGTCTTAAATAACGGAGTATCAAGACCTCGGACCTTCAGACCTTAATTCCAAAGTCACCCCAATCCAGGAAGACCTCCGAGCCTCTTAGACAAGGGACGGAGAGAGGATCAAAGACCACTTTCGTTCACTTCGTTCGTTCGTGTTTAGGAACGATTGAAAATCTCTTCACGTACTTTGTTGTTTCCACACATTATTACATAAAAGTCTTGTAAATTCCAAGAACAAACGAGTAATAATGTATAGAACGTAGGAGACAGGTACTTTAAGAGGTCCGTTCTTATGACCTCACCCAACGGTAAGGGAAGAGGTCCCCTAGAAGGGCTAGGTCCCTAATTTGGGTCCAGAAGGTGTAGCGTCCGTCTAAGAAATGGTAGTTTTGGTGGTCGTTAGGAACCGAAACTAAACACTTACATAGTGAGGGTAGAGACGAAAACACAGTGTACCGTAAAGAAACACACAAAAACACAGGTTTGAAGAGAGAAGAATATTTCCGTGGTCGGTAGCTGAACCCTGGGGGGAGTAAGTCATACTGAAGAGAAATTGGACCAAAAAAGGTGTTTATGGAACAATCTAATCTAAGGGTCCAGGACCCCGAATCCAAACATTGAAGGGAATATCCCTTTGTGTCGAGTTGAGTGTTGGTGGAGGTACGCCGTTTGTGGATGGATACAAGTTCTGAGATTAGTACAGTTTTTGATACCGACCTGGTGTTGACGAAAAAGATGACAACAAGGATGTACAACTAACGGTTCAGTCAATAAAGAAAAGGACACTAAAGTCAAATCATTTCATTCTCAATATATCTAAATTCCCGAAACATCTAAGGCTTATACGTGTAAAAGTTAGATAATAAGAGTCGACTTGGAACTATTCAGAATAAATGGATTACGCTGTCCCTTATGGATTACGCTAGTCAAAATTATGACTAGTCATTTCTGTCGTAGAAAAACTTTTTATCTACTTGGTTTTCTAAAATATTCACTGTACGGTCATACAAACATAAAGAGTCGTAAAATTCAAAATATATAATATGGGTTTCTGAATTATAGTTGTCATTCGTTGTCATCCCTCTTTTATTATATAACTGTTTAAGATAAACAACTAGAAAGATTTAGATAAAATAAATTACTTATTTTAATATTAACACAAAGGTTTTTACTTGAAAATCAAAAGATATTGACCCCAACAGTAAATAATGTGTGCAATTGTGTCTTCCAAAAGTTCGTTATTGTAAGACTCTAAAGCTAATTTATTAATCCCAACTTATATATCCCTCTTTCCTCTACCCAAAAACGGTAAATTACTCCTGTCGCAAAGTAAGGACCTACTATTATCCAAGACCTCTACCTATCATATTGTTGTACTGACATGAATTACTGGAACTTTACTTGTGAATTTTCATTAATTTACCCTTTAAAACAAAATTTTATTTTACGAATCGAATATCCATCGGAGCGCCTTCTACGAAGACTAGGTCAGTAGAGAATATCTTAACCAATGAGAGAAAGACACAAGGGAGACTAGGAGACAAGTCAAAAAACAGAACACATAAGATATGGAGGGAACCAGAGATAGTCTTATGAGTTCGTAGTCTTTTATAAATTCGTAGTTATAATTCTCGAAGGAAGAAGGAGAGTGGGGCAGGAACAGGAGCGACGAGAAGAAAAAAAAGAAAAAAATTATTACATAAATAAAATCAAATCAAAATAAAACCAACGTGACCCAGAAACAACGACGAAAGAGATCAACGTCACTCGTCCCGGTGAGAAGTAACATCCCACGTTTGAAGAGTAACGTCTCCGAAGAGAACAACGTCTCGTACCTCAGAACCCGTCCGACTGAAGTCATCGACACCGACCACCTGAGATCTCGTATCCGAGTCATTAACACCACGTACCTGAATCAACGAGGTGTCGTACCTCCTAGAAGGGTCTGGTCCCTAGGTTGGGATCAGGGGACGTGACCAGGGATCTAAGAATAGGTGACCTGGTGGTCCCTTCAGGGTGTGGTAAGAAGAATTTCCGGTAGGTGTGAACATGACATTCGGTAAATCACGACCAGTCCCATTGTCCATCTCGTCGTTTCAACCGTTCTCAGATGTCCTTCACCGATTTAACTAAATGTACTCTTTACCACACTTAGTGAGAGTTCCTTCTGTTATATAGGTTTTCAGTTTTCCTTCTGCCCCCTAGACTTACGAGGAACCCTAGATTGTGTCCGGTACATAGCAAAACTTAGTGGTCACCTTTTGTGTCAGGGACCTAGAACCATCCATTGATAACTAGTATCTACTCTAGTATCTTTTTCGTTCTCGTAAGGTCTTTTTGTAGATAAAGACGAAGTAACTGATATGATTTCGGAAACTGACACACCTAGTGTTGTTTGACGCCTTTTAAGAATTTCTCTACCCTTATGGTCTGGTGTAATGAACGGAGGACTCTTTGAACGTACGTCCAGTTCTTGTCCATGTTGACCTATACCTCGTTACCTGACCAAGGTTTAACCCTTTCTTCATGTAGTTCCGACATATAACAGTGGGACGAATAGATTGAATATACGTCTCTTGTACTCTTTACGGACCGACCTACTTCGTGTTCGACCCTAGTTCTAACAGTCCTCTTTATAGTTATTGGAGTCTATACGTCTACTGTGGTGGGAATACCGTCTTTCACTTCTCCTTGATTTCTCGGAGAACTACTTCCACTTTATTCTTACACTTTTTCGACCGAATTTTGAGTTGTAAGTTTTTTGTTTCTAGCACAGTAGGTCAGGGTAGTGAAATACCGTTTATCTACCACTTTGTTACCTCTGTCCCTGTCTGAAATAAAAGAACCCGAGGTTGTAGTGACGTCTACCACTAACGTTGGGACTTTAATTTTCTACGAACGAGGAACCTTCTTTTCAATACTGGTTGGATTTGTTGTATAATTTTTTGTCTCTGTAATGAAACGGATGTTTCCAGGTAGATCAGTTTCGATACGAAAAAGGTCATCAATACATACCTACACTTTCAACCTGGTATTTTTTCCTACTCACAGTTTCTTAACTACAAAAACTTGACACCACAACCTCTTCTGAGAACTCTCAGGGAACCTGACGTTCCTCTATTTTGGTCAGGTAGGATTTCCTTTAGTTAGGACTTATAAGTAACGTTCCTGACTACGACTTTAACTTCGAGGTTTTGAAACCTGTAGACTATGCTTTTCGGTTGAGTAACCTTTTCTGGGATTACGACCCTTTATAACTTTCGTCCTCCTCTTCCCCTACTGTCTCCTACTCTATCAACCTACCGTAGTGACTGAGTTACCTGTACTCAAACTCGTTTGAGGTCCTCTACCACTTCCTGACGCTTCGACCATACGACGTCAGTTACCACAGAGTTTCTCAGCCTGTGCTGACTCGTTGACTTGTTGTTTGTTGTTTGATAACTTATTTAATGAAGTTAGAGTGTTAAACCCTCGATAAGTTTCCAAAATTTCCACACTCTCATCTCTGTGTTCTCCGAAACACGAAATGTTTCTAGTAACAACATCTTCAGACCTTAGACATCTAAATAGAAACCCTAGATCTTGAGACTAAGTAGGGTAGAAAGTGTTTATTCCAAACCAAAGTTATATTTAATAAAGTGGAGGAACCTTAAGACTTAGGACTTTTTATTTTTCTAGTCTATTTAGGTTTAAAAAATCTAACTCCCTGTCAGATGTTTTATGAACTGGTTGTGAAGAATTTTGATAATTCCAGTATTTTTTTGTTTCCTTCAAAGTCTTTTGACAGTCTCTAATCTCCCTCGATTCTACTGTTACTGATATTCATTAAACTATAGAACCATCCTGAGACCTTGTCTTTTTACTATAGTCCCTTTTTCATGACTTTAGGCTCATTTGTCACCTTAAATCAACTGTCATTTCGTCTTTGAGGTTATGTAACCCGTAGACTACGCTTCTTGACCGAGTAAACTTTTCTGGGACTACAACCCTTACTAACTTCCGTCCTCTTCCTCTGCTGTCTCCTACTCTACCAACCTACCGTTGACTGAGTTACCTGCACTCACACTCATTCGAGACCCTCAACCACTACCTGTCCCTCCGGACCGCACGACGCTAAGTACCCCAGCGTTTCTCAGCCTGTGCTCACTGACTTGACTTGACTTGACCTGACTTTCGTCGTCACAACAAAGGAATCATCACTGTTCGTCATTTCTTTCTACAATTGTCATCCTCTTTGATCCACTTCACATATACTCTTGGGAGACACGAATGATGGAAATATAAAACATTTAGACTTTTATGAGATTTTAAAGTTTCAAATGAAAGTTTTTCAAATCCCCTACATACATCTCTAATTGTACCTTTGAATTAATGGGATACATTTATCCATCGGTTGCCCTTAAACGATATACAAAGTCCTTTGAGTTTGTCCCGAGACTAAGTTAGATCTCCTCACCCTACCCCTCCATCTACCCTCCCTCCAAGTTTTCCCTCTCCTATATACATATGGCACTTGAAGGACTACAAGTTCGACCAAAATCTTTTCCGTCTCCTTGGTCTCCAGTTTAACGGTTGTAGGCGACCTAGTATCTTTTTCGTTCTCTCAAGGTCTTTTTGTAGATAAAGACGAAATAACTGATACGGTTTCGGAAACTGACACACCTTATGTTGTTTGACACCTTTTGAGACTTTCTCTACCCTTATGGTCTGGTGGACTAGACGGAGAACTCTTTAAACATACGTCCGGTCCTTCGTTGTCAATCTTGACCTGTACCTTGTTGTCTGACTAAGGTTTATCCTTTTCCTCAAGCAGTTCCGACATATAACAGTGGGACAAATAAATTGAATATACGTCTCATGTAGTACTCTTTGCGACCTGACCTTCTTCGTGTTCGACCTTAGTTCTAACGGCCCTCTTTATAGTTATTGGAGTCTATACGTCTACTGTGGTGGGAATACCGTCTTTTACTTCTCCTTGAGTTTTCGGAGAACTACTTTCACTTTCACCTTTTAATTTTTTAACCGAATTTCGAGTTGTAAGTCTTTTGCTTCTAGTACCGTAGACCAAGATAGTGAAGTACCCTTTATCTACCCCTTTGTCACCTTTGTCACAGTCTGAAATAAAAAGACCTGAGGTTTTAGTGATGTCTACCACTGACGTCGGTACTTTAATTTTCTACGAACGAGGAACCTTCCTTTCAATACTGGTTGGATCTATCGTATAAGTTTTCGTCTCTGTAATGAGACGGTTGTTTCCAGTTCCGATACCAAAAAAGTCATCAGTAAACATCAACCTGATATTTCTTTCGACTCACGACTCCTTAACTACGAAAACTTGACACCACAACCTCTTCTGAGAACTCTCAGGGAACCTGACGTTCCTCTAGGTTGGTCAGGTGGGATTTCCTTTAGTCACGATTTATAAGTAACCTTCCTGACTACTACTTTGAATTTGAAGTTATGAGACCGGTGGACTACGCTTCTTGCCTGAACAAATTTTTCTGGGACTACGACCATTTCTAACTCCCACCCTCCTCTTCCCCTGTTGTCTCCTACTCTACCGACCTACCGTAGTGGCTGAGTTACCTGTACTCAAACTCATTTGAGGTCCTCAACCACTACCTGTCCCTCCGGACCGCAAAACGTCAGGTACCCCCAGTGTTTCTCAGTCTGTGCTGATTCGCTGACTTCATTTGACTTAACTATTGATACCACACTACGTCTCTAGAGATTTAAGAACTTAAAGTTTCTGGTCATTTTCAAGTATATTTTAGGTCCTTAGATAGTCACAATTTTTATTAAACAAAGTAGGTTATTCATTTCATTGAAAAATCTTTTTGGTGGTAAGATCTTAGACGGACATTACGTCCTCTGGACCCAAACTAGGGACCCAACCCTTCTAGGGGACCCCTTCCCTTGTCGATGGGTAAGATTATAAGAACGGACCTCTTAATGTACCTCTATCCGCGGACCACCCGATGTTAGGTACCCTAGTGTTTCTAAACCTATACTGACTCACTGATTGTAAAAGTGGTAAGTCAACAATCATTGTGTAATATTTTCCTATCAAAATTGTGGGGATTTACCTGTCTTACTTTTAAGCTTATTTCTTTCGGAAAAATGAAAAAACGTAAACCTCCGAAAATATGTAGGACGGTTACATTGTTGTACCTACTACGACTCCTGTACTACGATTCACCTTTTTCGGTTAGTGTCTTCCAGTTTATACACGGTTCACACGAAAAGTGAGTCGACACAGACTGAGACACTGGGGTACCTGACACCGGGGTGGTCCGAGGAGACAAGTGTCCTAAGAAGTCCGTTCTTATGACCTCACCCAACGGTACGGGAGGAGGTCCCCTAGAAAGGTTGGGTCCCTAACTTGGGTCCACAGGGTATAACGTCCGTCTAAGAAATGGAAGACTCGGTGGTCCCTTTGGGTTCTTATGACCTCCACCCATCGGATAGGGAAGAGGTCCCCTATAAGGACTGGGTTCTTAGCTTGGTCCCAGAGGACGTAACGTGTGTCTAAGAAATGGTCGACTCGATGGGCCCTTCGGGTCTTGTTTATATAGTCCATAAATTTTATCAGTCTGAGAATCTTTGCTTCCATGTTACTACTGACGGTCTGCGACCCTCCTCCCACCTTGACCCGTCGACGACAAGTTACCCATGTTTCACCGTCATATATTCTATTTGCGCAACATCCAAGGAGGACATGCTGTAACACGGACGCGACATGACACGTGAATTTTTCAGTAAGGAGTCTCCCGACTCACAAGAATGGTGTTATTTTCTGTTTCTTTATTCCTTTTCGGGAAAAGTGACTGATAAACAGAAATACTTTTGGAAATGTACCAAGAATGAAAAGAATCAAAAGACGACTGACCGGTTTTGACGAAGAATCTACATCTGGTTGTAAACCTTTGACGACCCTATTTTCTACACCGACTTAGACACGACCGGGGTCCTTCAGTGACCTTCTCAAGAGACAAAACAAAACTTATCTAATAACTATACCCAAAAGGGGGGTTACTGAGTCGGGAAAAAGTAATTTTTTTTTTTTTTTCTTTCTCTCTCTCTCTAAAACCCTCGGTCATTTACACGTAAAAAAACGGATCTTGTAATTCCACTCTTAAGTGACGACCGAAATGACTACCGGTCAACATTCTGGAACTAGTTCAACGATTAGAGAAGTTGTAGAAAAAGAGGGAGACGTTTCATCCTTAATAATACGATACCATCCGTTGGAGCTTCTACCAGGGGTCACCAGGATTAAGGACCATAGGTATGGGAAGACATTAGGTGAGAGGATGTCACCCCGACCTGGGTCACTAAGTGAAGATTGTTTGTCTGATACCTGTTTCATTACCCTCCAGTGAGGTTCTAATCCAATGTTTCTTTAATACTCTCGAGAAAGGTGAAAGAACGACTTAGTGACCCTCCCTTCGGTTGACGGTACAACCCTCGACAGAACACCTCTCCAGTGATACCGTTGGGCGACTACCTCGGGAGTCGATCCACTCCTTGACTTCGGACGGTTGTCGGTGAGTTCACTCGACCTTTCCCTCAAGAGGAGACGGAAATCTACTCGGGTATCGATTCTGGTCGTCGTCTTGACACCGGAGGGCCCTCTGGGACTGGGTCTCCATGGGTCACTTCGGTGTGGGTCCCAGGACTGGGTGTCTTTCATACTCTAGTACTTATGAACACCAAAAGTCGACGAATTACAACCCCATTAAACATATGCCGTTATCCATGATTATGTTTACGGATGGAACGTTTTGACACTTCTTGTTAACCATTTTACACGAATTAATCTAATAGATACGATTATTCGATTTTGTACACTTTGTCCTTCTCTTTTCGGATCGAGTATTTTCCGTCGGATATTTACAATCAAAAGAGAAGGTAAGTGGAGATTTTACTCTTGTTAGTATTGACGAGAGAACACTTTTACAAAACTTTTTACATTAGATGATACCTTGATATTATGTACATTATTACATTCCATAATAACATTGTTCTTTCTTTTGTAACAATGAAATTTTCGACAAACGTCAAATGTGACCAGACCAACCGGGTTTTCCTTACTTCTTAAGAATTCTTCTGTGATCGAGAAAACAAACCCTCCACCCCTGGGATTTATTCACCCATGCTAATACTCTTTCTTTCCTTAAGTGACTTTCGACCTTAAGTTTTGTCCTCCACTGGGACTATTACATTCTTAGGGGGGTCCTTCGAAACCGTTAGAACCTTTTCCACACCAAAAGGGTGTTATGAGTTCTAACCCGGTGTATGATAAATTACGCATACAAGTTTCTGTTTCACAGAGATTTTCCTACCTCCCGGACCTCCCATGTACCCGTCCTTTATGTTTCTAGTACTCTATCCATGTCCGGACTTTAGACTGGGGTCTTATTTCGAATCGGAACTCAAATCCCTGTCTTACTTCCATATTTCATTTAATAATATCTTTGTGAGTTCCTTTTCCGAGAAAGAGTTTCATACCTCCTGTTCGTACAAACAGTATTTATAAAAGGTGATGGAGAGTAAAAAAATAAGAATAATTAAGAATTAATTAGAAGAATTAGAGAGTAAGTAAATTCTCTATGTTTCTTCCACACAACAAACGATCAGTTCCTTGACTTAGTTATCATTCAGTTTTAAAGGGTGTTAAATACAATGAAATTATTTTAGTACACTAAGGAACCCAGAAGAGGAAAAAATAGAAAATGAAAGAAACTCCCTCTTCATCTTAAAATTTAATAAATAAATAAATAATAAAAAACCGACACGGTGCACCGAACGTCCTCAAATCAAGGGTTTGGTCCCTAACTTGGGACCGGGACCGTCACTTTCACGGTTCAGGATTGAGGGCCTGGTGATCCCGTAAGGACCATACTCAAACACACACACACACACACTTTTGATTCCTAGGTCTCATCAGTCTCTTATTCTGTAAACATATGGGTCGAACCCGTAACACGGACGTCTACACCGACCCAGACAGGAAATAAAGTCAGAAAGTATTCGGTGTCCTGCTTCAGATTCGACGAACCACGTTGTAAGTTCCAGGAAGTAGTAGACGGAAGACTGGTAGAGAGGTCACCGTGAAGGGTGGGTTAGGAATGGGGGAGGATACTGTGTGTGGTCGTTGTGGTTTGACAGGTTGACGGTCTGAAGTGGACGACAGAGTCTGAAGAGACGGATATTAGGTGGTACATGAAGTAGGAATTCTCGGGTTGAGTTTCCAGTGGGGATGGTCCTTCGTAGGAGGTCGGGGGTAGCCAGAAAAGGGTGTTGGTTGGGGAGACAGGACCCGCAGACAAGGGTATTGACGTAATACAAATTCACACACCCGACGAGTTTCGATGGTGAGGGATCGATACACTGGAACTTGGTCAATAAATTGAGGAGACAGGGAGTCAAGGAATAAACAATTTACTACATCCATATAACACTCCTAATTTACTCAGTTAGGAACATTTAAATCTTGCCACGGACCGTGTAGTGTTCACGAGGCAAAAGTAATATTAATACTTAAACGAATAGGAAGACAAACGAATAAACTAAGACTCGAGGAACCTTAATTCCTGTTGTGTTACAGGTTGTGTATTTTCTTTGACTTCTGATATGTAAAGCACGATTACTTTTAGACCACACACACGTACTCACACATAAAAATTTGTCTTTGAAGACATCGATACCTAAGGAATCACTTAAGGAATTATTACGGGTCTACAAACGTTTGTACTTGATTTAAACTAAAACATATAAGGTATTCGTAGATAACTATTACTATTATTTTTAGGATAAAAACAAATTTTTATTCGGGGGTTTGTGATAGGAGTCTCGGGTACCTCTTCGTTTGGTCCAGGTAGAAAATAAAAGGAGGTACATTTGTTTTGTGGTTTAAATTAAACGTAGACATAGTTCTTCGGAAAAAAAAAAAAAAAAAACTCTCAAAGTAATTTTCGTCTTATATCGTAAACCCTTCCTATTAATTTACGTAGACTTTGGGTCCTCTATTGTTCTCTACTTCTTAAAACATTATTTTAGTCGGATCAATTTAGGGGAGGGGAAGGAAGATTCAAGTTTTTACTGACAGGAACCTTTTGTCTCACCCGAGAAGTAAATCTCGGAACGACCTCCGAACGTCACAGGGAACCTCAGAGGTAAGGAACTCCGTCCTCCATCTGTGACAATGTCTTAATTAAACTTTCAGATTCGACCCCTCACGTCGGTATGACGAAGAGGACGTCTGGACTGGGTCCAAGATGTTGGAGGTGCACTGGAAGGGACTGGTGGGTCTGTAGAGACTTCAGTATCATGAATAATCGATTAGGTCTCTGAAGGTTTGAAAAAGATAAGTGTCGTAGAACACAGAGGGTCAAAAACACGCACACCATAAGGAACCGGTTTTCTTTATGGATTAGAAGTAGTAATCGACGACGACGACGACGACGATTCAGCGAAGTCAGCACAGGCTGAGACACGCTGGGGTATCTGCCGTCGGGTGGTCCGAGGGGGCAGGGACCCTAAGAGGTCCGTTCTTGTGACCTCACCCAACGGTAAAGGAAGAGGAGTGTAATCGTCAATACAGGTTTTTTTAGTACAGGATTGTTGAATCGGCGACGAACTTTCTTTATGATGTATACTTGACTTTCTTTTGACGAGAAACTTTAAAATAAGAATGTATTGGTATTAATGAATGATTACCTATATACACGGACAACCCGTGATGTGTTGAAGAATTTGAAACTTTAGTCTAACCTGTGGTGGTGAAGGAAACGAACAAGGTATGTCTAAAAACACATCATGAATTGTAAAAAATAGTGTCATCTCAATGACACTCTTAAGTCGAAACGGTTCAACATTCTATCTCCTTACATCGCACTAGATTACATCTTTGTTACTTGATGATCATTGTGTATACTACTCCTAATGACAGAGACCCTAAAAAAATAATTTTTTTTTTATGTGACTTAAGTGACATCGTGGGACCCCACGGAGTCACACGTCAAACCTTTAGAATTTATAATAGGGACCGATGAGATTTAAACCGGTACTCGGAAGTCGGAACCGTAATTCATCCTTGAATAAGGGTGGCGGGGGTTTGATGTCTAGTCTTACGCGTAAAATTGTTCTACGGATTTCTCTAAACACACGTATATTGTCAAACTCTTCGTGTCAATATTCGTAATAACTCGTGGTCTAGTATAGGACGATAAGACTCTACGGGATATAATCATCTATAAAAATCTAAGAACACGAAAAATTTTTCTCATAACGTAGAAAAGACATGTTGAAAGGGTACACCCATCAGTCGATCTACCTCCCGTCTCTACAGTAATACAAAACACTAGAGGGGTCACAAGTCACACCTCATAGAACGTACCTCATTCCCCGAGTTTATAGACGACTTGTTTACCTAGGTTAGAGACCCGGAGGGTCTGTGTGAACCACCCTAGTGAACATGTTCTTTTAGCAACCGTTTCGATCTCGGGTTTCTATGGTTACTGTAAGAATCATCTATGTCTTACTTATACCGTAAAATCCTAGAACCCAAATTATACAATCAAGAAAATTTTATCTGTGTAGGGTTATAAACCCAGTATCGTTCTACTCTTAATATGGAATAAAAAGTCGGACCACCCTTATATTAATACAACATCTCAATGTATCGGGGTTTGATGTCACTGTACTGATATATTTTCACTTCCGTCTTGTCTTCGACAATTTTAAATCCATACGACGTAAAGGACTTTTATATTACGTGACTCACAAGCTTCTATTATTACGGTAAATAATTAACGTGAGTGCTTAGTAGACTTACGGTTTTAGACGTAGGTACGTTTTACAGTACCTTTAACCTAAACTAAGACAAATTTTGTCGACAGAGGTGATGTCGGTTTGACTTACATGGTTTAAGAACCCTTATTTAAACTTTCCTTTTCTTTCGTCTTTGTAAAGAAACGAAACAGTCTCGCAAGTTCACACAAGAGTCACGGTGGTCCATGAGTGATGAAAAGAAATAGGAAGTCTCTATAAAGAGGGTAGTTTACAAGGTGACTGAGTAACTCTGTTTCGTAGTACCATCACCTATGTTCCAGTGAGACCAGAGAGACGTCGGTCACACTTAGACGGAGTATTGGTGTTTGATGAAAAGAGTAGGGCTCGTCGGTAGAGTATCTACACCTTCCCTTCTCCCCCTCGGTCGATCCTCGTATCTCACTACCGTAGAATTATCTGGTCATCCAGAACCTCCATATTTGTAGGTGGGAATCCCACACGAGAACTGAGGTCGAGACATCGCGTGGGGTCGGGGAGGGTGACGTCGGTAGTGAGTCGACCCAATGACGTCGTCCACAAATGAAGTACAGAACCGAAGTAAGAATGAGTAATTATGTCGGGTAGAAGTGTCTCGGAGGACTGTTTAGAAATTTTTGTTTTGTTATGTTTTTATCTGGTGTAATGAGGGAACGGGGTTTGACAGACTATCCAGTCTTAACGAGTACTGGTGAACTTATTTTAGGTAGGGGGAAGGTGTCGATTGGTCTGGAATGTCCTAGACCGGTGGTACGTGGAAAGATTGGAGTAAGGTATAGGTGAGGCAAATATGATGAGAGGTCGGTGCATCCACCGTGATCTCCATTTCTTGGACGGACGGTTACGTCCTCCACATTCTCTGTGTCCAAGTTAGGGACCCAACCCTTCTAGTGAACCTCCTCCCGTGCCGTTGGGTGAGGTCATAAGAACGGACCTCGTAGGGTACCTATCTCCTCGGACCACCCGATGTCAGGTATCCCAGAGTGTCTCAGCCTGTGTTGTCTTCGTTGAATCGTAGTCGGTGTGAGTGGAGGAATAGGGACCTTACATGGTTTAAGGAAGTGAGAAGGTCCGGAACGCGATCGAGGAGAACGACAGACCTTACGAGAAAGGGAGCTAGAAGTACATCTATTGACAAAGAGTGGTGAGTTTATAGTCGTTTCTTCCTTGGAGAAGTCTTTTCAAACGGACAGATGGGTGGGATATATTTATCAACGAGAATTGTTTGTGTATAGAGAGACCTATAATAACCATAATAGGGTAAAGTACAAGAATTTGTACATACGATAGACTTACGTAGGATAAATAATTAATTGTACGGTCAAAATCTTTAATACAAAGGGGTATTATTATTTACCTCTTCCGTTACCGTGGGGTGAGGTCATGAGAACGGACCTTTTAGGGTACCTGCGTCCTCGGACCATCCGCCGTCAGGTACCCCAGTGTGTCTCAGCCTGTGCTGACTCACTGAAGGGAAAGTGAAAAGTAAAAGTACGGAACCTCTTCCTTTACCGTTGGGTGAGGTCACAAGAACGGACCTCTTAGGGTCCCTGCCTCTTCGGATCACCCGACGACAGATACCCCAGTGTGTCTCAACCTGTACTGACTTCGCTGAATCGTCGTATTATTATTTACGAGTCACCCTAGTCCCTAGTATATATAAAATAAGTGAGGGTGCAAGGAACTTGTCTCAGACTATATTCTCAGTGCGAAAATATTTCCGAAATCTTTACTTGAGAGAACAAAAGGATCTTATTAACTCTAGGTCTTCTCAACACCCGTACACGGTGTGGTATATCCGTCAATTACTTCTCCGGTTCCTGGGTCAGATCCTCAATGACCAAGTGACGATAAAGACAACGTGGAGGACCGAAAGTAAGTTTCCTTTTTGTTAGAGTTGGTTTCACCGAATTTTTTTGACAAGTTTTCTTTAAGTCTACTGAGACTAAGTCTGTACGGAGTAGAAACCTGTACTTTAACAGACGTTTCAAGTAACAGGTTTGAGAAGACACATTTCTGACGAGTGGTTTGAAGGGTCCCGTAAGTGTATGTTCAGTCAGATCTGAAGTTCCATCTTCAAAAAAAAAAAAAAAATTCAAAGTAGAAAATAATTGTTTTATTTAGACAACAACTTTAATTGTATAGTCTACCTTGTTGTTTTGATCTTTATTGAATCTAGAGACTTCTATTAAATAAGTAATTTAATCTTGAAAATTTGTGTCCGTTTTCTCTTTTATTGATAATAATTTTACAAGGTTGGTTTAACGACGAATAGAATGTGATACGATTAATCATTGTCGTGGGCTTTAAGTGAGAAGGTGTTGGTAGTCTCTTTTAACCTCTAATATCTTTCCGACGTCCTCCTCCCAACTATCCGTCCGTCCCCCCGACACGACCATCAATAATCTTTCTGACTTATGTTTGGTAATTCCAAACTCAAGTTTTGGTAGGAACCCCAAAAACAGTCTAACAATTATGAAGAGAGAAGAAAGGTAGTAGGACTCCTGTTGGGACATTATGAAAGTTCAATCCAAAGAGTATCCTAATACTCTTTGGTAAAAGACGTACATCTATCTTACTAGGATTATTTCGTATCTTATATGATCCAGTGCAAGGGTGAATTTTGGGAAGTTTCAGAGGAGTAACAGGAATCCTCTTTTTACGTATGAGGAATCGTACTTGATGACCAGGATAGTGTCACCATGGGGTAAACGAAGAGTTAAAATAGAAAGGAAACATAAGAGACGGAGTCAGTGTACGTTGATATAAGTCAGAAAGTGGACTCTTGTAAACATCTACGACTGAAGAATCGACCTACATATAAAGAGAAAATTTACAACCTTCATATCATATTGTCGTGTACAATACCTGACTGGAAACATGAGGGTTTTAAACATACAACTTCGAGATTGAAGGTCACACTAACATACACCTCTATCCTGGGAATCCTCCATTGATTCCAATTTACTCCAGTATTCACACTCCGAGATTATACTATTCTAATTACAGAAGTATTTTTCTCTTTGGGTCATTGAAAGAGAACGAGAGAAAGAGAGAGAGACACACATGTTCATTCGTTAGTAACTCGTGTGTCGTTCTATCTACCACCGGGGAATGTTCTGTTCTCTTCTTCGAAGCCTTAGTTCCGATGTAAAGACGGTGGAACTAGAACCTATCGTAGAAAATATTCGTGGAACTAGGTCAGAAATCTTGACATTCTTTATTTAAAGACACCAAATTTAGTGGATCAGATACCATAAAACAATACTGTCGGACTCAACCGATTATGTGAGATCTTTTATAATAATTTTATTATTTTATTATTAATGGGGGTACAGGTTCCATTCTCTTTGGGTTCATTCTACCATCCACAACGTTCTCCTGTAGTCTCCCGTCTGTGTGACTTTGGTATGAGTGTCTTTTGATCAATTAGATTAGTGTGATCCTGGTGTCGGAACAGATTTGTTACTTTGATTCGGTACGGGTACCCCGGTGGGTTCTACCCGCCCAGTACCACCTCTTCAGACTGTCTTACACCAGGTGACCTTTTCCCTTACCGTTTGGTGAAGTCATAAGAACCGAACTCTTGGGGTACTTGTCATACTTTTCCGTTTTACTATCCTATAACTTTCTCCTTGAGGGGTCCAGTCATCCACGGGTTATACGACGACCTCTAGTCACCTCTTTATTGAGGTCTTTCTTACTTCCCTACCTCGGTTTCGTTTTTGTTATGGGTCAAACCTACACTGACCACTATCTTCGTTCCAGGTTACGACATTTCTCGTTATAACGTATCCTTGGTCCTTACAGTCCAGGTACTTAGTTCCGTTTAACCTTCACCAGTTTGTTCTCTACCGTTCTCACTTACAGCTGTAAGATCCTTAGTCGCTTGAGTTTACCTGACCTTACCCACTTAAATTAAGTCTACTGGTAATATAGATGATGACGTCCGTCTTTCGGGAGTCTTCTTTACCTCATCAGTAGTACCAGTTGTTTTCTCAGGCTTTACGTCATGAACCTACGTTAGAGTTTTTACTGACTTACTAGAGACAAGTAAAGGTTCCGTTTGGTAAGTCATAGTGTCATTAGGTTCAGATACGGGGTTGGTCATTGTGACTTCTTCGACTTGAACTTACCAAAATACTTCTGGATGTTCTGGAAAATCTTGATTGTGGGTTTTTTCTACAGAAAAAGTAATATCCCCTGACCTTACGTTTTCATCCTTCAGTTCTTAGTGGACCTCATTGTCCGTTTAAACCGAAACCTTATACCTTACTTCGTCCCGTTTCCGATTATCTCAAAACGATTCTCTTACGTGACCAGTATCGTTTGTGGGAGAAGGTTGTTGTGTTCTCTTCTGAGATGTGTACCTGTAGTGGTCTACCAGTTGTGGCTTTAGTCTAACTAATATAAGAAACGTCGGTTTCTACCTCTTCGAGATATGTCAGTTGTTTTTGTTCTGGTCCTCGACTGACACCGAGTCTAGTACTTGAGGAATAATGGTTTAAGACCGAATTTAACTTCTTTCATTCCTTTTGGTGATCTGGTAAGTCCATACTGGATTTAGTTTAGGGAATACTAATATATCACCTTCACTCTTTATCTAAATTCCCGGATCTAGACTATCTATCTCATGGACTACCTGATACCTGCCTCCAAGGACTACAACATGTCCTCTGTCCCTAGTTCTAGTAGGGGTACCTTTTCTTTACGTTTTTTCGTTTTACCGACAGACCCCTCCGGAATGTGTATCGACACTTTTCTTCTCTTCACTTTTCGTTTCCTCTTTTCCTTTCTATATTCGTAGACTTACGTCTCAAGGTTTCTTATCGTTCTTCTCTATTCTTTCGGAAGGAGTCGTTAGTTACGTTTCTTTATCTCCTTTTATTGTCTTACCCTTTCTGATCTCTAGAGAAGTTCTTTTAATCTCTATGGTTCCGTTGTAAAGTACGTTTCTACCCGAACTCTTTCCTGTCTTTACTATACCTGGATTGTCTTCGTCTTCTATAATTCTTCTCCACCGTTCTTATGTGTCTTCTTGACATGTTTTTTCTAGAAGTGCTGGTTCTATTAGTGCTACCACACTAGTGAGTGGATCTCGGTCTGTAGGACCTTACACTTCAGTTCACCCGGAATCTTTCGTAGTGATACTTGTTTCGATCACTTCCACTACCTTAGGGTCACCTCGACAAAGTTTAGGACTTGCTACTACGACACTTTCACGACGTGAGTTATACGGTCGTTTAACCTTTTGAGTCGTCACCGGTGTCCTGACCTTTTCCAGTCAAAAGTAAGGTTAGGGTTTCTTTCCGTTACGATTTCTTACGAGTTTGATGGTGTGTTAACGTGAGTAGAGTGTGCGATCATTTCATTACGAGTTTTAAGAGGTTCGGTCCGAAGTCGTTATGTACTTGGTACTTGAAGGTCTACAAGTTCGACCAAAATCTTTTCCGTCTCCTTGGTCTCTAGTGTAACGGTTGTAGGCGACCTAGTACCTTTTTCGTTCTCTCAAGGTCTTTTTGTAGATAAAGACGAAAGAACTGATACGGTTTCGGAAACTGACACACCTAGTGTTATTTGACACCTTTCAAGAAGTTCTCTACCCTTATGGTCTGGTGGACTGGACGGAGAACTCTTTAGACATACGTCTAGTCCTTCGTTGTCAATCTTGACCTGTACCTTGTTGTCTGACCAAGGTTTATCCTTTTCCTCATGCAGTTCCGACATATAACAGTGGGACGAATAAATTGAATATACGTCTCATGTAGTACTCTTTACGACCCGATCTTCTTCGTGTTCGACCTTAGTTCTAACGGCCCTCTTTATAGTTATCGGAGTCTATACGTCTACTGTGGTGGGAATACCGTCTTTTACTTCTCCTTGAGTTTTCGGAGAACTACTTTCACTTTCACCTCTCACTTTTTCAACCGAATTTCGAGTTGTAAGTCTTTTGCTTCTAGTACCGTAGACCAGGGTAGTGAAGTACCCATTATCTACCCTTTTGTCACCTTTGTCACAGTCTGAAATAAAACCCCCCGAGGTTTTAGTGACGTCTACCACTGACGTCGGTACTTTAATTTTCTGTGAATGAGGAATCTTCCTTTCAATACTGGTTGGATCTATCGTATAACTTTTCGTCTCTGTAATGAAACGGTTGTTTCCAGGTAGATCAGTTCCGATACCAAAAAGGTCACGAGTACATACCTACACTCTCAACCTGACACTTCTTCCGACTCGCGGCTTCTTAACTACGAAAACTTGACACCACAACCTCTTCTGAGAACTCTCAGGGAACCTGACGTTCCTCTAGGTTGGTCAGGTAAGACTTCCTCTAGTCGGGACCCTAAAGAAACCTTCCTTACTACGATTTCGACTTTGGTCATGAAACCGGTGGACTACACTTCTCAACCGAGTAACCTTTTCTGAGACTACGACCCTCCCTAACCCCCGTCCTCCTCTTCCCCTGCTGTCTTCTACTCTACCGACCTACCTAAGTGACTGACCTACCTGCACTCAGACTCACTTGAGACCCTCAACCACTACCTGTCCCTCCGGACCGCACGAAGCTAAGTACCCGAACTTTTCTCAACCTGTGCTGACTCGCTGACTTGACTTGACTTGACTTGTTGTTATCACATCAAACACATAAGGTCCATAACGTGATTGGTAAGATCTTACACTATCGAGTGTATTAGAAGTTCTGTGGGCATTATATCGATAATAACAAAGGTAAAATGTTCATTTCATGTCAAATCTCTCCAATATAGAAAGAGAATCGTCACTATTTGGACTTTAGTCACATCCATTTGTTACATGTCCAGTACCCGTGTTCCACGGACTTCTTGTTCCTGACACGGGACCGTGATTGACCGACGTTCAGGAAACATTAACGACGGGGCACGGACGGGTCTCTAATTTCGGGACCTCAGGATACTCCCTAAGGACTTCCTGGGACCCTACAGAACGGATTGTTATAGATTACCACACGGGTTTCTATGAGTGGAGTTCATAGACCTCCTCCCTAATTAAACCTTCTCCCTGATCTAATAAAAGGTTTTTGAATTCGTTTCAATAAACTCAGTTACTGTCCTTCAAAGACTTTTATCTAAAGTCGGTGGAGTTACTTCTAAAAAGATTGTCAAGTCTCTACCCTACCCGATAGACCTCTGGACCCAGAGTTCTTCACCCGACTTCTTCCTTGACCTTTAATTAATTTCCGATCTTACCTCTACTGGTCTGTGATCTGATCTCAGCCTGGTCTAATGGATTTTCCAAGGTAGGTGGAAGCCCTTATTGGCTGGGGTCCAAAAGTGTCACCCACCTGAGAAGTGCTGGAATAACAACCATGTTGGTAAATTCAAACGTTTTGTACCCCAGGATTTGGTCGGTCTGGACAATCCACTTCTACACCAACGTAAAAAGACAGCGAAAATATTGGTCTGAAGGAAAATGACTTACGGACTTCCTCCCATGTCACTTCACGGGTAAAAACGAACCCTTATTCGTTAACATGAACACTCAAGCTTTTCCAGTAGGGTCAAGAGGTGAAAATGAAGTGGGAGAAGGGGACGGAGGACTTCGGGTTTGATCCTACCATTTTATGTCGTTCCGGGTCACTCCCCTCAATTTGGAAGACGAAAGGTAGAAAGTAATCGTTTTAATGTTCATATTATGAAATACTTTCCTTCAAAATATAAAATGTTTTCCTTCAAAATGAAACTTTTGATAACCTCTTCTCTATTCCCTTTGCTTATAAAGATCGAACGACATCAAGTGAAACGGTTCAACCGTCGTCTAAATAAGAAAAAGACCCTAACAAAATGAAAAATGAGACAAAAGGGGGGTGTAAATTAATATGTCGGTAGTTCGAAAACAAGAGGGTTATATGGATTCATTGTAACCTACCAAAGAAAAGTAAAATCTGACTGGTCGTGTCAAGAGTCTTTTAATTAATTAAGTCGGTTAAACACGAAACGAAATTTCGTTATTTATTTACAGAACTCACGGATAAGACACGGTCCCAGAAACGATCTGAAGTCCTATGTTTTTTACTTGTTTGGGACCGGAGGTGGGACCTCCTTTTTGAATTGACTTGAAAAACCCAACGTTTAATATCTTTGGTTTGAAGTTAATCGACTCCGTTTTTTCCCCTCAAGTAACTGAGTGTATAAGTTTGGTGTCTTTACTGGTCCTACTGTGCTTGATCTCTGAACTCACGAAAAGTCTACAAAGAAGGGTAGCGAATAGAGTCGAACTAAAGACAAAACCGTTAAAGGGTACTTTGACTGTGGTATTATTGGTTCTTGAGGTCCAATATGGAAGAGAGAAAAAAAGGTGGGTTCTCCTTTTTTTTGAAAAGTTGTGTCAACGTATATTTTTACAGGATCCTTTCTTGAACTAACCGGGTCGTATCCAGTATACGACAGTCTGTGACACCGATGTCCCCGTTCCAGTCGTTAGAATCTGAGACACCCTCTCCCTCTCCCACCCTTCTAAACCCTCTTACCGTAACTTTGTACATTTTATAGTACATTCTTTTTTTTTATTTTATTTATTTTTATTGACGTTTTTTTATATAATTTCATATTAAGTATATGTCTCTTGACGTGTATAAATTATACATGTCAAACTACTCAGGTCTGTAGACGATGGTAAATTTAGAGTATAATGTTGTCTCCCCAGACGTTCCCATCTCTCCCTCTTGTCAAAGGATTCTGTTTCACCCACGACCACTACCAAATCAACGAGTCAATACAACCTGAGAAACTTGGAGTACTGACATCGGGTGGTCCGAGGAGACAGGTACCCTAAGAGGTCCGTTCTTATGACGTCACCCAACGGTAAAAGAAGAGGTCTCCTAGAAGGACTGAGTCCCTAACTTGATCATAGAGAACGTAACGTCCACTTAAGAAATGGTGACTCGGTGGTCCCTTCCCCCATGACAATACAATGAACTTTTTTCTCACGAGGATACGTCTGGTGTTTAAGTAGAGTTCCTCGAATGATCCAATATCCCTTCTGTCTATACGTTCGTTTATTGTTATTACATCACAATATTGTGTGAAATTACCTTCATACAAATTCTCATTACGACTCCCGGTAGTTTCGTGCTCTTTCTTTAATTAAGAAGGACCTCCAAATCTTCCTCGACTTAAGTACCTCTTTACTCTTCCCTACCCTTTTGTCCTACTTTAGTCCAACACCATCCGGATCACATACCTCAACTCCTCAAACCCATGTTAAGTCACCCGATGTCCTACCCTGAACTCTGATAATACGTCCCCTCACAGTGTCCTGGTGAATCTCTGTAGGAGGTACCCTAGGACGAGAAAACCTTTGGGTCGACCGGGAGACTATCTGTATGGTTAAAGGTGTTCTGTTCCTCAGGTGTCCCGGTTACTCCACACAAGTAAGTGTCGGACATAAGAAAGGGTGAAGATCTAGTGTTAGGTTCACGAGTCTTTGACTTTAAGGGACGAGTTTCCTACTGTTCGGACGAAAATCCCAAACATTCAAGACGTCTGACGGTGTCCAGAGACGAGATCTGGAGGTACCCAGATAGGTTACCCTTTTCTTATTAGAAAAGTTACTTGACACGACCCTTTTGACCTATAGGTGTACGTTTTCTAACTTCAAATTGTGAATTGGAGTGTAGTATATGTTTTACTACATATACTTCAACTTGTGAATGGAGTGTAGTATATTTTTTAATTAAGTTTTACTTCGTTTCTGGATTTATATTCTCTAGACATTTTGAGAATCTTCTTCTTTAACTCTATTTAGAAATACTGGAGTCTAAACCCTTACCTGAATATCTACACTGTAACTTTCGGACTTTTTGTTTTCCTTTTTATCTATTTAATGTGAAGTAGTTTCAATTTTAAAAACACGCAGTTTCCTGTAATAATTCTGTCACTTTTCTGACCCCTTCTTTATAAACATTTAGTTTACAGACTACTTCTTCTATATAAATATATATTTCTCGAGTATATCGAGTCATTATTTTTCTATCGGATTAAATTTTTAATCTTTTACTTGACTTATTTGTAAAGAGGTTTATTCTATCTGTTTACCGGTTATTCGTTTACTTCAACAAATTGTAATAATCAGTAAGTCAAGAGAAGTCAAGTCAAGTCAGGGAGTCAGCACAGGCTGAGAAACGTTGGGGTACTTAGCGTCGTACCGTCCGGAGGACAGGTAGTGGTTGAGGACCTCAAGTGAGTTTGAGTATGGTAACTCAGTCACTACGGTAGGTCGGTAAAGTAGGAGACAGCAGGGGAAGAGGAGGACGGGGGTTAGGAAGGGTCGTAGTCTCATAAAAGGTTACTCAGTTGAGAAGCGTACTTCACCGGTTTCATGACCTCAAAGTCGAAATCGTAGTAAGGAAGGTTTCTTTAGGGTCCCGACTAGAGGAAGTCTTACCTGACCCACCTAGAGGAACGTCAGGTTCCCTGAGAGTTCTCAGAAGAGGTTTTGGTGTCAAGTTTCCGTAGTTAAGAAACCACGAGTCGAAAGAAGTGTCAGGTTAAGAGTGTAGGTATGTACTGGTGACCTTTTTGGTATCGGAACTGATCTGCCTGGAAACAACTGTTTCATTACAGAGACGAAAACTTATACGATAGATTCAACCAGTATTGAAAGGAAGGTTCCTCATTCGCAGAAAATTAAAGTACCGACGTTAGTGGTAGACGTCACTAAAACCTCGGGGGGTTTTATTTCAGACTGTGACAAAGGTGACAAAAGGGTAGATAAAGGGTACTTCGCTACCCTGGTCTACGGTACTAGAAGCAAAAGACTTACAACTCGAAATTCGGTTGAAAAAGTGAGAGGAGAAAATGAAAGTAGTTCTCCGAAAAATCAAGGAGAAGTGAAAGACGGAATTCCCACCACAGTAAACGTATAGACTCCAATAACTATAAAGAGGACCTTTAGAACTAAGGTCGAACACGAAGAAGATCGGGTCGTAAAGAGTACTACATGAGACGTATCTTCAATTTATTCGTCTCACTGTTATATGTCGGAACTGCATAAGGAAAAGGATAAACCTTGGTCAGACAACAAGGTACAGGTCTAGATTGACCACGAAGGACTGGACGTATATCCAAAGAGTTCTCCGTCCAGTCCACCAGACCATAAGGGTAGAGAAAGTCTTAAAAGGTGTCAAATAACACTAGGTGTCAGTTTCCGAAACCGTATCAGTTATTTCGTCTTTATCTACAAAAAGACCTTGAGAGAACGAAAAAGGTACTAGGTCGCCTACAACCGTTACACTAGGGACCAAGGAGACGGAAAAGATTTTGGTCGAACTTGTAGACCTTCAAGTGCCAAGTGTATAACGACTTCGGACCGAACCTCTTAAAACTCGTAATGAAATGATCACACACTCTACTCACGTTAACACACCATCAAACTCGTAAGAAACCGTAACGGAAAGAAACCCTAACCTTGACTGAAAAAGACCAGGACACCGGTGACGACTCAAAAGGTTTAAACGACCGTATAACTCACGTCGTGAAAGTGTCGTAGTAGAAAGTCCTAAACCTTATCGAGTTGACCTTAAGGTAGTGGAGGTGATCGAAACAAGTATCACCACGAAAGATTCCGGGTGAACTAAAGTGTAAGGTCCTACAGACCGAGATCTACTCACTAGTGTGGTAGCACTAATAGACACAGTACTTCTAGAAAAAACATGTCAAGAAGACACATAAGAACGGTGGAGAAGAATTACAGCAGACCAAGAGAATCTAGGTAAAGACAGGAAATAACACGGGTAGAAACGTACTTTACAAGGGAACCATAGAGATTAAAAGAAATTCTCTAGAGACGACGACGATGGCTATTCAGCGAAGTCAGTACAGGGTCGTCCGAGGGAGCAGGGACCCTAAGAGGTCCGTTCTTGTAACCTCACCCAACGGTAAAGGAAGAGGTTACGTACTTTCACTTTTCACTTTCACTTCAGTGAGTCAGCACAGGCTGAGAATCGTTGGGGTACCTGACGTCGGATGGTCCGAGGAGACAGGTACCCTAAAAGGTCCGTTCTCATGACCTCACCCCACGGTAACGGAAGAGGGATTCTCTAGAGATCAGAAGGGGTAAGACAACAAAAGGAGATAAAGAAACGTGACCAACGACTCCTTCCGAAAGAATAGAGAAGAACGATAAGAAACCTTGAGACGTAAGTCTACGAATATAGAAAGGAAAAGAGGAAACGAAAAGTGAAGAGAAGAAAAGTGTCGATAAACATTCCGGAGGGGTCTGTATGTAAAATGAAAAAACGTAAAGAAAGGGTACCCCTACCAGAACTAGGGACAGAGGATATGTTACAGTACTTGGAGACAGGTATCAAGTAGTCCGTGAGATAGATAGTCTAGATCAGAGAATTTAGATAAAGAGTGAAGGTGACATATTAGTATTCCTTAAACTAAATCCAGTACGGACTTACCAGATCACCAAAAGGGATGAAAGAAGTTAAATTCAGACTTGAACCGTTATTCCTCAAGTAATAGACTTGGTGTCAGTCGAGGGTCAGAACAAAAACGACTGACATATCTCGAAGAGGTACAAGATGATGAAGATAGATGATGAAGATGTCGAAGAGGTAGATAGATGATGATAGAGGTAGATAGATGATGAAGATGTCGAAGAGGTAGATAGATGATTACACCCGTCCTTAGGGAATCTTCTTTACCTCATCGGTAGTACCAGTTTTTTTCTCAGACTTTACGTCATGAACCTACGTTAGATTTTTTACTGTCTTACTAGAGACAAACAAAGGTTCCGTTTGGTAAGTCATAGTGCCATTAAGTTCGGATACGGGGTTGGTCATTGAGACTTCTTCGACTCCAACTTACCAAGATACTTCTGAATGTTCTGGAAAATCTTGATTGTAGGTTTTTTCTACAGGAAAAGTAATAGTCTAGTCTAGTCAGCGAGTCAGCACAGACTGAGAAACGCTGGGGTACTTAGCGTCGTGTGGTCCTGAGGGACAGGTAGTGGTTGAGGGCCTCAAGTGAGTCTGAGTGCAGGTAGCTCAGTCACTACGGTAGGTCGGTAGAGTAGGAGGCAGTAGGGGAAGAGGAGGACGGGGGTTAGGGAGGGTCGTAGTCTCAGAAAAGATTACTCAGTTGAGAAGCGTACTCCACCGGTTTCATGACCTCAAAGTCGAAATCGTAGTAAGGAAGGTTTCTTTAGGGTCCCGACTAGAGGAAGTCTTACCTGACCAACCTAGAGGAACGTCAGGTTCCCTGAGAGTTCTCAGAAGAGGTTGTGGTGTCAAGTTTTCGTAGTTAAGAAACCACGAGTCGGAAGAAGTGTCAGGTTGAGAGTGTAGGTATGTACTGGTGTCCTTTTTGGTATCGGAACTGATCTGCCTGGAAACAACCGTTTCATTACAGAGACGAAAACTTATACGACAGATCCAACCAGTATTGAAAGGAAGGTTCCTCATTCACAGAAAATTAAAGTACCGACGTTAGTGGTAGACGTCACTAAAACCTCGGGTCTTTTTATTTCAGACTGTGACAAAGGTGACAACGGGGTAGATAAAGGGTACTTCACTACCTTGGCCTACGGTACTAGAAGCAAAAGACTTACAACTTGAAATCCGGTTGAAAAAGTGAGAGGTGAAAGTGAAAGTAGTTCTCCGAAAAATCAAGGAGAAGTGAAAGACGGTATTCCCACCACAGTAGACGTATATACTCCAATAACTATAAAGAGGGCCGTTAGAACTAAGGTCGAACACAAAGATCCCCTGACCTTGCGTTTTCATCCTTCAGTTCTTTGTGGACCCCATTGTCCGTTTAAACCGGAACCTTATGCCTTACTTCGTCCCGTTTCCGATTATCTCAAAACGGTTCTCTTGCGTGACCAGTATCGTTTGTGGGAGAAGGCTGTTGTGTTCTCGTCTGAGATGCGTACCTGTAGTGGTCTACCAGTTGTGCCTTTAGTCTAACTAATAATCAGTACTTTCACTTTCACTTCATCGAGTCAGCACAGGTTGAGAAACCGTGGGGCACCTGACATCGGGTGGTCCGAGGAGGCAGGTACCCTAAGAGGTCCGTTCCATGACCTCATCCAACGGTAAAGGAAGGGGTCCCCTTAGAAGGACTGGGTCCCTAGCTTGGGTCCAGAGGGCGTAACGTCCGTCTGCGAAATTAGTCTAACTAATAATCGGTAATCCCTTTACGTTTAGTTTGGATTTTTCTGTACTTTCACACCGTACACTTAATAGAGAGTCACTCAGTTTAAGTGAGTCAGTACAGATTGAGAAACACTGGGGAACCAAACATCGGGTGGTCCGTGGAGACAGGTACCTTAAGAGGTTCGTTTTTGTGACCTTACCAAACGGTAACAGAAGAGGTCCATTAGAAGGACTGGGTCCCTAGCTTGGGTCCAGAGGACGTAACGTCCGTCCAAAAATGACAGACTCGGTGGTCCCTTCGGATAGAGAGTCATTTTGAATTAAAAAAAACTTTCCGTCGGACTTCCCTTCTCCTTTATTCATTAAGTCATTTATATATCTGTGTATGTGTTCACGTATTTATGTTACCTGTATATAAATTTTGTTTTACAGGTCTAAGGGAAACCCCTTAACGGTCACTATAATTCAATAAGACATTGTTTGTTGTAAATCCATAGTTTTAAGAATTGATGAATTTTCGAATTTTTACTTTTCGTAAGGTAGGTGAGGTCAACGGATAATTTACCCATTAATTAGGGACAAAAGTCCGGAGTATATAAGGATACCTTTATAAGAAGGTCACGTTGTGTGGACCGGAGAGGTTTGGGGACAAGGGTTATGTCGTCGTTGAATTGACTGACCACTTAAATTTTTACTTTGACTCGCACGAGAGGTCACGTCGACCCAGACGGAGGTCTTTCCGTAAAACCTTCGAGGAACACCGTCAGAAACAAGGACGTTCCCTAGTCTTGTGTTGAATCTTACCTCCCCTTTCCACAATCTCTAGGTGCACCACGTGTGACACCACCAAAATTTTGTATAGACGTTTAAGAAACCGTAAAAAGGGTAGACCTCCATCTCAGAGATACGTGAAGGGAAAACTTGGATCGATTCCTGAAACGAATTAGTTATCTTATTCTGTTTACACCACTTCGGACTGAAGACTCCCACAAATTTCTTTTTTACGACGTACCGAAGACAATCAAAGAGACCTTGTTAGTAAAACCCTGAGAAATCAGTGGCGTTTTCTTCAAGTCCTCGGGGCTCCAGTGGTATACCTCTCTCGTATACGGTGCCCTCCCTCTCTGTCACGAGATCGGTGTCGACAACCTCCGAAAGGTCGGGTCCACGATCTGTACCGTCACTTACAAAGACGAGGGGTGGTGGTAAACTGGCGTTGGTGCACTCCCTGGTACACTGTGAGTGGAGGTACTCTGATCGTTCAAGGGCAAATAAACATTCGTTTATTTACTAACCATAGTAAAATTCCGTATTAGTAAAATACTAAATCCCACCGAATAGTCTCCCCTTTTTTTAGGTCTTGTGTATTATAAGAGGTGGGGTTAGAAATGATTATTACTTCAAACTAGAGGAGAGAAAAAAAGTAAAAACCGGGGTGGTACACCGTACACCCTAGGGTCAAGACGGTGGCCCCTAACTTGGTACGGAAGACGTCACTATCGTACCTCAGAATTGGTGACCTGACGATCCCGTCAAGGACTAGACGAGAAAAAAAAAAATTAAAATAAAATAAAAATTTGAAATGTATTAACATAATCAAAACGGTTTATAGTTTTACTTAGGAGGTGTCCATATGTACACAAGGGGTGGGACTTGGGAGGAGGGAGGAGGGAGGAGTATGGTAGGGAGACCCAGCAGGGTCACGTGATCGGGGTTCGCAGGTCATAGCACGTAGCTTGGACCTGACCGTAGAGCAAAGTATGTACTACAAAATGTACAAAGTTACGGTAAGAGGGTTTAGAAGGGTGGGAGAGGGAGAGGGTATCTCAGGTATTCTGACAAGAGATTGGAGAGAAAGTAAAACAGTTAACCAAGGTTTGAGTCCTCCCTTTTAAATAAGTTACCGGAGGATTTTGAGGTTGCAATAGTTGGGTTATATTCTTAAAAAGAACAGGTGATTCACCTGTACCTACCACAGAGACGAACTGAAATCACCAGTTTTTACAGAGGGGTTCGTCAGTTAATCTCCCCGAAAAAGAATCTTACAATAAAGAATTCAAAAACTTTTCAGAAATTTTATCGTGACTTGTTCAGACGAGATAGAACACGTATATGTAGACAGTTTGGAAAGTGTCGTCTGTAAAAAGAGTTGCGGAACGGTGAAAAGAAGAATAATCTCCAAGTTTATCATGTCACCAGGAGTTTGAACGTACACACAGTCTTAACACACCTCCCGAGTGTTGTGCCCGAGGACCTAAGGGAGGGGTCTTAAAGACTAAGTCATCCGGACCCTCCCCGTCTTCTTACAAGTATAGATCGTTCAAGGGTTCACGACGATTACGACACTAGGTCGTGTCTATGAGAAACTCTTGGTGACTCGAACTTCTTAGTTTACATATCTTACCATCTTTCTCAGGAGTACAACCGACACGGTAGAAGATCATTTTACGTTTCCAGGGATTACTCTGCTTCCAGGGGTACACTTATTTCTCCGTGTGTACCTTCTATTAGTCAAACATTGAGGGTAAATAGTTCACTGTTACTGGTTCTGGTAAAGTACTTCCAACCAGTACTTCGTTCACAAAAGAAAACAGAGTAATTTTACGTACCAAACCAGTGTTTCTGTCAGGGCCCGATGTTCGTGATCTGTGACCAACCTAGGGTTTACGACGGACAATTATTACTCAGGTAGATACTCAGACCCTGAGGTTCTACTGATCATTGTACAAAGTATTCTCTTAATAAACTTAATTCTATACATAAAGGATTTATTTATTTACTTACTTAAGAATTTTTGTTTTTCTGTTTCAAGGGGTCATTTTTGGTTCTGGAGACGGATATTATGTCAACACTCGTAGTTGTTACTATTACTGTTTATTCACGAAACATTTAGCAGACTCCAATATATCGGTCCTTTACACCGAACTTCTCTAAACGGACACCTAAAGTAGATTCACAATTATAGAGAAAAGTTTCACTGTACTCTTAGTTTACTTTATACTGTTGACTTTCGACGCCGTCTTAGGTGATTGGGTAAAGGACAAACAAAGGAAATATCCAAGGACACGAAAGGTCTTCGGGGATTTTGGGCCTTCATTTTCGTCTCCCCCATTGTACACGACTCACGAAAGTACACGTGTGCTTTCTCCGGTATAAGGACCTTCCCCTCTCGACTACGGTCAGATCGACCCCGGTAATAAGACTCAGAGTAAAGTAGACGTTTTTCCCTGTTGCTATCGGAATTAAATATTCAACACTCCTGACTCAATTATATACATTTCGAGAATCTTTGTCTGAACCGTACATAATTAATTAAAACAATAACAACAATGACAGTAAAAGAGGGAAAATTTTTACTCCTAAGCCGAGTCTCTCAAACTCTTTATATGGGGTCTAGAGGACCGACCTTGTAGAGACGTTAGGACGGAGAGTTAATTTGTCTCCTTAATCCCGTCCTTTCAGCTTTATTTTACACATGGGTATTTAGACGGTAGTAGTAAAGACGGACCTTTTATGTAACGATTACCTAGTGTCGTGTCACGAGACGTCTCAGTTCCGAAGTCCTGGAAGGACGGAGGTCACGACACCAACTACTCCCGACGGACCTTCGGGAACTCTACATGGACAAACTGGTGTGGTCCTCCCCCTTTTAACTTGGACCGTGTGAAAATCTCGTAATATTTCACTCTTCTGGTTTGGGTTGTTACCTTAGGACCTTACTTTCCGAACCCGACGAATGGTTATCTTGTGATAGTGGTGGAAGGGAGAGGAAAACCCAATATAAAGGGACTGAGCGTCGGAAGGTGTAGAACCCCACTTCAGTTTCTTTTCTCCCGTTACAGATGACGGTAAGATGAAAACCAGATCCGGTTCCCAAAGAAGTAGAAAATTTTTTAATTGAAACATAAAGTCTTCTATACGAAGTCACTGAGTTAAAACAGGCTCCGTTGAAGTGTAATTTACGAAGGACTAGTCGTCGTCCTTGAGGTAATTTTGGATTATTTTTCCCTTTGTAAAATTCCTAGTTTCTTCTACTTTGTAATGTCTTTGCGGTGGTAGTATCAGTTTTCAGGTCATTAAGATGTGGTACTCAGGGACTAAGAAATGTTACCACGATCTTTTTAATTAACAAATTAGTACTACTTCTGTACCGATATTCATTATAATTAACTATAACGGAACCCGGATTTAAAATAAGAAGATGGTGTGACTCTTCCCCTAATAATACATCTCATCACCTATTAGAAGTTTCTCTATAAAAGAGTAAGAGACGTGGGAGAGAGGTCGTACGTGAGTACCCGTGAAAGAGAGCGACAACGAGGGATCGACTGAAGTGCTAAAGAATAAGATCAATTCTCGAGTCTTGTCTTAGTTCAAGAGGAACTTCCACTTGTACAAATTTCAATATCGATTGTGTATAAGTTGAGAATCTACAAAGTTCGTGTCAGAACAAATAAATTACACAAGTCACGTATGACAAGATTCGTAAAGTGTTTATAATTGAGTAAATTGGGAGTATTGTTAGGATAGTTTAAAATGTCTTCTTGTTCAGATTGTGTCTTTCCAGTTCATTGAACGGGTTCCAGTGTGTCGACCTTTCACCGTGTTGTCGATGGAATCTTCGTCCACACTACTAAGTCGGATCCCTTACACATTACAATCCACAAATACCATTTCGAGACCGATAGACAACTACTGGAAGTGCGACTCATACTTGGTATGAGTGAACGTACGAACTTGAGTGAATTAGGATTTAATTGGGATTTTCCATCTGAGATTAAAGAAAGGTGAAACGTCAACAATTCTTGGTTCTGTTTTTACCGGTTCATTGAACGGTCCCGGTGTGTCGATTATGTACCCTAAGTTTGGGTCCTCCGTCTGGGGTCTCGTCCGTGGACATAGGCCGTCCGACATGTCCTCTCTGAACATCGAGATAAGCGTGACACGAAACAGAGTCTGTATTTGGAGGACAAAAGTTTACTTCGGAAGTGGTAGTGGTAACGACGCCAGAGTAATACACCAGACTCATTTGTCACAGTAAGGCGATAGGTGTGAAAGTGGAGGGGTCATGCTGTGGGTCGACGAGAATTGTGTCTAGATCTGTGCACTCAATCAGACTGAGGGACAGACTGTAGTCCCACTTCCAGTGTACACTCTCGGTCTTAAATCAGTATGATTGGTGGTCCGTAAGGAGTTGGGTATAATGGTTGGGACGAGTTTATCTCAGTAATTACGGTTCTTTGTCAGTTGAGGTACTGAAAATTGGATTTTAGACGTAAAGGGGTCGTTAATTTAAAAGAATGAACGTGTAGTCCTTGCCAGTGGTACCGTCTCAGACCTGGTTTCTTACTTTGGTTTAAATCAAAATTTATCTTTCCACCTCCTTTCCTAACATTATGTTTCCCGTCACCTTTGCAATCCAAGAGTCGGAAAATTACGTAAATCGTAGACTCCCTGTATCTGAAAGGGACTTCTAAAACCTTTGGTTTTGTGGACCTAAGATCTCCGAGTACGATCACCAATAGAATGTCTGTAAGGAAGAGAGAGGAGAGAGAGACAGAGACACTTCGTCGTGTACCGATAAGTAAAGGACTACCTCTCGAGGACCCTGAACCATTGTTCTACAAACGCTACCTACGGGAAATAGAAACCTTAGGGAAGGAAGGACGTGACCGTCTTAGGTTTAGAGAACCGAAAGGTGTATCGGACAAGGTTTCCAACAGAAAAATTAACTCGAAGACGAATTCTTACGAATTCCGAGATACACAAAAGAACGATGAATGACTGTGGTGGTACTTTAGGACAGGCTGTCACGACCCGGGAGTAAAGGGGGGTGCTGAAATTTCTATGTCGAGTCGTGAGTAAATTGATTATTGATTGGAGGGAGAAAATTAAAAGATAATTCTCACAAAAGAAAAGAGTCTGGGATTCTTTTCCGAAATGCCACTAGTCGAATCCTGAGAACCCTCAACTTGGATAAAACTCTCCCTTCGTGTCTCTCTTCGGACATCATCACCTAAGGTTACCGATCCGATTCGATTTGGGGTCGTAGTCTACACTCAAGGTTAGAGACCTAGAAGGTCTTGTTTACTCTTCCGTATTTAATTAAAACTTTCTAAAAATTACAATTACTGAAATTTCAAAATCATTTCTCGTGATAAAAGGGATTGTAATAGAACGTGTTTTCAACTTTATGGAACGAGAAACAGGTCTCAACTCATTGGTTTGACTGGACTCTAGTAATAAAAAAATCTTTTTTTTAGGATATTTGTGTTTGAAAGGTTTTCGTTGTATAAGTCATTGATTTTCAAATAAAACAGGTGACTTTAGGTAAAATAACACACAGGGTAACAGGATCATTTTGAACTCACTCCTTTAGTTTTACGTACAATTTTGTCCCCATCTAAAACGCCTAGACCGACCGAGAGTAATTGAGAACTAAACATATAAAGGTGTACAACCAGCGACAGAGGTTTTGTAGGGAGACATAGAGGTTCCGGTTAAGTAATGGTCCTGACCCGAAGTACGAGATTGACCTAACAGTAATAGGATGAGAAAAGACCGTGGACAGTTTTGGGACTCTACCGAAAAATTCTGCGATTCCAGTGAAAACCGGTAGGTCCGTCTCCGTCCTTCCGGAGGACCACAAACGTCTAGTCTCATAAGGGACTTAGAACCGAAGACCCGAGGACGAAGGACGGACAAAGGGGAACTTCCTCAGGGTGTCCCGGTACCTGCCTCCTACGTCAAAGGTGTTGAGTCCCCGATAGTTCTGAGACCCAGAACCAAAAAAACTACTGGAGACCCGGGGATAGAACGACTGAAGGGGGGGAGAGGGGAGGGAAGGGTAAGTCCACAAACTTTACTGTTCGACGATAAATAAAACGAGGTAAAGGGTGAAAATTGTCTTTGGTCATCGACTTCTACACGGTCCACCAGGACAACTATTTGTTACTCAAGATTATGTTCTAAAGGAGGACCTTGCGGTCGAAAAAAAAAGACCGTCTACTGGCTCCACCCTCCTTTGAACCGAGACAGAAGATCTGTAAAAAGGAAACCGTCGAACAGAGGTAAGGGATGTCTCACTGTCTTCTTCCTCTTACCATGCGACCGACACGTCCTCAAGGACCCCGATAAAGACCACCACCGATTGTCAGATTGGAATGAGTTGAATGATTTAAGGACTCCAGTCCGGTGAAGGGTTGACTCGCAGACCAGAATTTCACCGGGGGTAAACTGAGATCCTAAGGGACCACTATAAGGTAGACGGTGTCGACACTTTTTAGGTTGGAAAGCTAGAGAACGTGGAAGGTAGTTTCATAAAGAAAAGAGACAAGGACCTGTGTCATTCACGAGTTATCTGGAAAAACTTTCGAGTCACTTGAGATGAGAGATAAAAGGGTCAAAGTGTTTATAAGGTAATAACGTCTTAATTACGTAGTCGGGTCATTGACTGCAGGATGAAAGATTCAAGGTACTCACTCTCCCCTCACACGACCTCCGACTTCCAGACTACCTCTGGTCAAACCAGTGCACACCCGGTACACCGGAACCGATCAAAGACGTCTACGTTCTTCGTAACTAGCTCACTGACACCTAGTTCCTAACACGTCCTGTGTTTCTATTTCTTTACTTTACGTAATACGGGTGTACGTTCGTCAGATATCCCCTACCTCCCGTACTTCGTATCGTCATAACCGTACTACACTACCTTAATACACTAAGGTCACCGTACCTCCACATTACTTCCCGGTCAGGTCGACAAACACCCTAGCCGTCGGTTCTTTCAGAAGGGTCTCCTTTAACGTGAAACCGATCCAGGTCTTAATACTTAGTTGGTAAGTTCCTTCCCTTTCTCCGTATGAAGACCGTATCTCTTGTCTTATATGTTTAAGTTTTTGTCAGTCTCCGTGTGTCTACCGGTTGTCCGTGTATTTTTATACGGGTCGTAGTGATAAATAATCTCTTTACGTTTAGTTTTACTACTCCATAGTGGAGTGTGGTCAGTCTTACCGTCAGTAAATTTTTAACTGTTTATTGTTTACGACCTCTCCCATATCTCTTTTCCCTTAGGAGGAGGTGACAACTACCCTTATATTTAACCACGTCGGTCATACCTTTTGACCATACGTCTAAGGAGTTTTTGATATTTATATTAATGATAAACTAGGTCGTTATGGCGAGGACCCGTCATAGGTCTGTCTTGATAATAAACTTTTCTACGTACATGGAATTACAAGTGTCGTCGTGATAAATGTTATCAGTTCTGTACCTTCGTTGGATCTACAGACGATTGTCTACTTACCTATACTGTCTTCTCCACCATACATATACGTAACCTTATAATGAGTCGGGAATTTTTGTTACTTTATTACGGTAAACGGTCTTGTACCTACTTGGATGTCTACTAGTATGATTCACTTCATTTATTCTTTCTCTTTCTTTTTATGGTATACTATAACGATTTTATACTTTATGTACTTGAATAAGTGTTTTGTCCTTGTCTGAGTGTCTACATCTCTTGACTAAACACCAATGGTTTTCCCTCCCGACCTCCTCCTTACCTAACCCTCAAACTCTAATCGTCTACGTTTGACGATACACATACATATTGACTTAGTGAAACGACATGTGGCCCTTGATTCTGTTGTGACATTTAGTTGATATGAAGTTATTTTAGGTAATTTTTGTTTTACCAGTCTTCAATAGTTGCTACCAAGTTTTTTCGACCCTGTTTACAACAGTACCGTCTTACCATCTGCTACTCCGGTCTTCCACTCCGTTCCACTAGACACAAACTAAAAGTGGGTCTTCTACCGCCCCTCGTTTACTCCCAAATTTTTGTCCTCATCGTATAAGTTTTCGTCTCTGTAATGAAACGGTTGTTTCCAGGTAGATCAGTTCCGATACCAAAAAGGTCACCAGTACATACCTACACTCTCAACCTGACACTTCTTCCGACTCACGGCTTCTTAACTACGAAAACTTGACACCACAACCTCCTCTGAGAACTCTCAGGGAACCTGACGTTCCTCTAGGTTCGTCAGGTAAGATTTCCTCTAGTCGGGACCCTAAAGAAACCTTCCTGACTACGATTTCGACTTTGAAGTCATGAACCGGTGGAGTACGCTTCTCAACTGAGTAACCTTTTCTGAGACTACGACCCTCCCTAACCCCCGTCCTCCTCTTCCCCTACTGTCTCCTACTCTACCGACTTACCGTAGTGACTGAACTACCTGCACCCAGACTCACTTGAGGCCCTCAACCACTACCTGTCCCTCCGGACCACACGACGCTAAGTACCCCACCGTTTCTCAGCCTGTGCTGACTCCCTGACTTGACTTGACTTGACTCGGACTAGTCTGTACGTAAAAATTCACGAGTGAGACTGATTCCTTCTCTTTTGTCAACTCCCTCAATTTTAGGTAAATCACCGTAGAAGACACGTCTTCGTCGACCGTCGGATTCTCCTTCTGACACCCCCGGTTATATCCTGTCTCCCTTACTTCTCTTCCTACAGATAAACTCTTCAGAAATCCTCCATATTAATTATTTTGAATCACCGTCGAATCAACCCACTCCCGTCTTCTCTCCTATTCCCTAGAACCTTCTGAAAGTCCAAAGAAAGAGTCCGTTAACTTATAGGTTACTACTGTAAGCATATCGTAAAGAAAAGAAAAAAAAAAAAATTTAACCTCCTATTAATGAAATGTCATAACACTACCAAAGACGGTATATAGTATATCACAAAGAATTATCTCCACGATCACCGTAGAACCTGTCCTTCTAAGAAATACACACCGTAAGGGAACACGTAAATTTTAACAATTGTAGAAACCGGGTTAGGGGATTCGAGGTCATCGTAAAGGATCAATAAAACTGTAGATTTTTCACTGAGGGGTGTAGGGGAACTCTGGGACTTATGTCTTCCTTCTTACTTAACCCCGATCACTCCTCCTTACTCTGGTCAACCCCCGTGTGAGTCAAACTCCATTATTAATTTCGAGGGTACAGAAGTGGGTTAGTAGAGGAACACTGTAGTGAATTTCGGTGAGGTTGATCTTTCCATGGAACTTAACTTGGTTGAGTTCAGATTACTGAGGAGACAGTGTGTTATACGGGACATAGTAAACCAGGGTCGAGTCGCATCACGTATTTACACCAAAGGTTACAAGTGTGCCCACCCTTTAAAACACTCTTCGGGTTCTAGAGACGTCAGTCCAATGTCTTGTACCCCAGACACGACAAATAAGAGGGACACGGAGAGACATAGGTAACAGGTGTAAGGGGCAGAAGGAGACACGAGGACCTCCGATTCCAGACGTTTACGGATTTGAGTCTCAGTGCAGACCGACGTCGAACCAAACCGGTTATCCTCCGTGGTCATGTCTCTGACCTTCCGTCTTCTCTCCGGTCCCCACACAGAAGAGAACGAGCGGGAGGGGACGGACGAGACTAAGACCGTCGTCACCGGGGCCATGACACCTACATCGAGGACAGTCAGGGGAGAGAAGGTACAGAGTCCGAGGTCATGGTGACAGAGGGGAGAAGGACGAGAGAGTACAATCGTCTGATCAAGTGTAGGAAAAATTAACGTTTAGGTATTAATTTTGAACGTCTTCTCTGACTGGTGGGGGAAGGAGAGGTCGAGGGTGTATATCTGTAAATTCCATGAAGTAACCGGTGGAAAGTAGATGTGAATGGAGACCCAGGAATATCAGAGGAGAAATTCCCGTAGGCGATCGACACAACTCTCAAATCGTTTCTCCGGGGAAACTACCGATACGCTCTGGGGGCGGAAGGTTTTCTGTCTACGGGACTAACCTCACTACCGAATGGACGAGACTTGTCAAACAGAGAGATTTTGTAGCGACCGGGTTTAGTTTGATATATTTTTGCATAAGGATATTAAGGTCACGTCTTCTGAATCACTAGGTCCATCATAATAGAATTGGAACTACAAAGATCTATTTTTGTCTTTTGTCGTACAACTGGTAGGAACTTAATGGTATAATTTTGGGAAATTTTTTGAATTGTTCTATGCATTTTCAGGGTTTCTTTATTGTCCAAATCTTCTGGAGTCTCCAGTGGAATTAAAAGAGTACAAAGACATTAAGGTAAAACATTTTTTCATCCCGTAATTAATTAGTCAGACACCATTATCCTCAATAGATCTCGAACGGTGAGTCTCACTGGATACCTGATCGTTTAGTCGTAGAGGGTCCTTGAACAGTCTTTACGTCTTAGAGGTAGGGGTGGAGGGTCTGGACGACCTAGGTTGGACGTGTAAGTTGTCCAAGAGTCCATTAGGGACCTCTTCCTTTACCGTTGGGTGAGGTCACAAGAACGGACCTCTTAGGGTCCCTGCCCCCTCGGACCACCCGACGACAGATACCCCAGCGTGTCTCAGCCTGTGATGACTTCGCTGAATCGTCGTCGTCGTCCTCGTCGTCCATTGGAGGCACATGTAACTTTAACTTCTTCGTGACTAGATTTTCTCAAGAGTTTGATAGACACGACTTCTTGATCTCACACCACAAAAAAAAGGGGGAAATTAGACAACACCTAACTACGTAAACTTTTACGTTACTTTAATTTAATATTCTTATTACTTTATTTTTCCGTCTCTGTATATTTATATTTTATGTTTGGGTTTGAAAATAATAATCTAAGATTTCTGTACCTTAATGAGTCAGTTTAACGATACTTTCAGAGATTTACTACGTGTGAGTGACAAAGAGACCTAAGGTGTTGTAACTGGCTGTTGTCCAAGTACCTACCAGTCATGCGTCACCCGGTGTGAAATTACTCGGGACAAGGCCAAATAACTGTAAAAATGTCTTCCCTTTTGTCTCCGGGTCTGTTTGTTACATGAGTTCCACTGTGTCGACTTATTACTTTCTGTGTCATAACTTAAAATGTAGAGGTTTTGAGAAGGACTATATGGAATAATTGGGATCATTTTTAAAATTTATGAATATCTCGTGTACTAATTCCAGTCCATATTACAAAATGTTCCTAACAGAACGTCAGTGAAGTGTATGAACAGTAACTCTAAGACAGTCACCGGAATAAAATACCAACTCCTTTGACTTCAAATCTCTCCAATTATGGATCAGGTTCAGAGGAACCCATTTATTCACTACTTCGACCCCACACCTGAGTTCGAATTGGTAATTCATTTGTACGAACATGGTCAGTCTCAAGAGGTCTCTTTGTCTTGGTTTATCCTCCACACGTACACACACACAAACACACACACACACACACACGCACACACATACACAGAATTCCTCTAAATAATAATCTTTTACTGAGTGAGTTAATACGTCCATCCGTTCAGGGGTCCAGACGTCCCTCAGTTTCCGACTTCTGGATCTTCTTGGTACAAATTAAGGTCAAACTCAGACTCTTGGTTCTCTCGGTTACCACATCAAGGTAAGTTTCCGACCGTCCGAACTCTGGGACCTTCTCGGTCACGAAGTCAAACTCAGGTTTCCGTCCTTTTTTCGACTACAAGGTAGGTTTCTGTCCGTCTGTTCTTGAGAGAGAATGAGTGCCTTCTCAGTCGAAAAGACAAGATACGTCCGAAAGTCGACTAACTTACTCCGGGTGAGTGGAATCCCTCTCGTTAGACAAAATGAGTCAGATGGTTAAGTTTGTCATTAGAATAGATTTTTGTAGGAGTGTCTGTGTGGGTCTTATTGCAAACTGGTTTATAAACCCGTTGGACACTGGGTCGGTTCAACTGTGTATTATAATTGGTAGTGTCACAAATTGGTGATGGGGTGAAATGGAGGACAGAGATGAGACAAGTACTTAATAATTAATACCCCTGTTTTCGTAGTCAATGTGTTTAGGGTGTCTGGACCCCAACGTCCGTTAGATAAAATGTAATTTTATTATACGACTGGGTTTAAGGGAACCCCATAGACGTTAATTCGGTTCAAAAGACGGTGAAATATCGTTCCTTGTAAAAAGGAGGTTATAAGTTATTGTATTGGGAGTAAAGGTAACTCTAGAGTGGTCTTTGTGGAAATTGTAAGTACAGACATCACTGTAAGATAAGGACTGTTATATACATAAGAGATTCTGTTCTCGAAAGAGATGTCTAGACGAGTGAAGAAAGGCTCAGAAGTAGTTTTGACTAAATTACAGATGAAGATGGTTGTTAGAAGAGTTCTATTAAAGATAGTGTATGGAATTTTAAGAAGGTCGACGATGACGATAGGTTAAAGTTTTGTAAAGGTGTAAAACTCCGTAAATAATATCGTCGTAGGACGAAAGTCATGGTTTCAGAGATAGTCAGTACCAGGAGGAAAATAAAATTCCTCGACCGTATAGGTTTTAAGTACACCGGTTACCTGACCTTTAGGTTCGTCCTCGAGTACAACGATAGAACAGAACTCAGGTTTTAAACAACCCATCCGTTCGTCCGACCTTTGAGAACATCCTCCATTTCGATGTCAGAACTCCGGTTTAAAAAAGCAGAGACCTTTGGAGTCAAAAACGAGAATTCCGGAAGCTGACTAATCCACTCCGGGTGACACAATAGTCCCGAAGGGGATACCGAGTCGACCATTACTTAGGTGGACGTCACGTCCTCTGACCTAAGTTAGGGATTCAGTCTTTCTAGGGGGTCTCTTCCCTGTCAGGTGGGTAAGATCATAAGACCGGACCTCTTAAGGTACCTGACATATCAAGTACCTCAGCGTTTCTCAACCTGTACTGACTCACTGAGAGTGAAAGTGACACAATAATTCACACTAGTGGAAATAAATTTCAGTCAACCAATACCTATAATTGTTATAGATGTTTCATGGAGATATTGTTGTGGACTAGTAACATAAATAAAAAAAGGTCTCGTAAATTGTAGGGGATTGTGTAATCTATGTCCGAGGGGAACACCGAGTCACCATTTCTTAGGGGGACGTTACGTCCTCTGTGTCCTCTATACCCAAACTAGAGACTCAACCCTTCTAGGGGACCTCTTCCTTTACCGTTGAGTGAGGTCATAAGGACGGACCCTTTAGGGTACCTGTCTCCTCAGACCATCCGATGGTACCGTAACGTTCTTAGGCTATGTTGACTTGCTGATTTGTTGTTTTTGTTTGTATAATCTATTAAATAAATAAATAATACAATAAATGACATACGGGGAGAGGAAACTTAAATATTTACATTCCTTAGAAAAGACAAAACAAGTGACTACACCGAATTTATGGATCTTATCACAGGCTGTAAGTTATTTATACTTAACTTACTTACTTAGGTCCAAAACGGTGAATTATTTTTCGTTGTTGGTTACCTACTTAATAAATTGAAGTGACTTGTCAATTTTCGTTCGTTTACTTGTTTTTAGACAGAGAATTCTAACAGTATCCTGATTTCCTTTATTACAAACACTTCACAGACCTTTTGTCTCTCGTAAGCCATTCACCGTAACAACTGACAGCAGAGAAGAACAACAAGTAAGTTGTTTATCCCACAATCGTTCATCCCCGAATGTTTCGGGGATGACACGTAGTTCATGACCAGTGACTTCTATAGTGTCTCACATTTTCTCAGGGACTGGAGAACTCTGAATGAAAGATCACACTTGTTTACAGGACGGGATCTATCGATCGAAGATGTCACAATAAGATGTTTGGACACCGAACATAAGATGAAGATGTTTGGGTACCGAGATAAAGTATGAGTCCAAGTACCTGTTTCAGTACGGAGTTCCTGTGCTACCCGTAGACAAAGTTTCAAGTCGTGAAGAAGTGACAACCCACGAAACGGTGTGTCTAGAACGAGGAGACCCGTCAACCCTACATATGTGAACCCGAATTGTTACTGTCTAGATGGGACTTCCCAGTCCCATCAATCATAGTGTAGACTTCGAAGGAACTCTCATCCGAACAAAGTGTATACTGAATTTTTTTTTTTGCCTACTTTATAGTAATCCCACCCTACTTTCTCTTGAAAGGTCCATTAAGATCAGACTTACTACAACTGAAATAATGTTAATGACGAGATTCCTTCTACTATTAATGTTAATTGATGTCCGACTTGTCCGAAAACTACGAAAGATATTGTGGGGTGGATGATGTTTGTGTCCCCGTCTACGTCTACAGACCAACACCCCTACACCCACTTGGGACTCCTGGATGTCTCGTACCAGTCCGTAGGGGTGTCGTCCCCAAGAGTTGGAGTCGACGTGAAATCTTAGTAGATCTCTCGAAATTTTTAAGACCTACAAGTCCGACGTTCATTTAGTCTTAGAGACCCTCACCCTAAGTCCGGAGCCAGGAAAAATTTCGAAGGACCTTGAGAGTCGTACACCAACTCTAAATCTGGATGTGGGAAGTTCCGAGATCAAGGACGATGCTGACGATTTTGAAGTTCTCATGGGTTCAGTGGGTCCCTAAACGATTACCGTGTCTAAGACCAAGTCATCGAGACCGCGACTCTGAGCTGTAAAGGTTTTTCAAGGGTTCATCTACGACTCCGACGATCAGTCGTAAATATAAAAGTCATCGTTCTGAGATCAGTCAAGACTAAGTTTCGTCTGGGACCTCCCATCAAGACATTGATTGTCTCCTCGAGCACAACTGAGACCTCTCTCACACCCTACCAAGGTTTTCAATATTTCTTTAGATTTCCGGAAGAATTTGATGTAGATGACGGGACTTCAGGCGTTCGACCGAATCACGACTTCATCACGTTTCATTACTAGTTTTTACACTTTGGACCTCAATTTGGTATACACTTAAGTTTGGGACCAAGGGGGGTAGAGGTCGACACGCACACACTCGTACGATCCAACTCAGTCAGCACAGACTGAGAAACACTGGAATACCCGGTATCGGTCGGTCCGAGGAGACAGGTCCCTTCTTATGACCTCACCCAACGGTAAAGGAGGAGGTCCCCTAGAAGGACTGGTTCCCTAACTTGGACGTAGAGAATACAGAGGACGTAGCTGTCCACCCAAGAAATGATGATCACGGTGAACCCCTCGGGGGACGTCGACACACAACACGATACGAATCAGGGAGTGAGGAACTCTGGGGTACCTGACATCGGAAGGTCCGAGGAGACAGATACCCCTAAGAGGTCCGTTCTTACGATCTCACCCAACGGTACGGGAGGAGATCCCCTAGAAGGCTTGAGTCCCTAACTTAACCCCAGAGAACGTAATGTCGACCTTAGAAATGGTCGACTCGATGTCTGACATTGTTTAGTGGATTGTAAAGGTACGGAGTTAAAGAGGTAGACCTTTTACCCGTACAATCGTTGTGGATGGAATATAAGAACAATACTTCTAATTTACTTAATTATGTATATTCTGTGGTTCTTGTCACGGACCTTTTATCATTCACGAGTAATTGACAATCCACACATGAATAATCTCATCTTTCCATATCCAAACCCCTAGTTCCGTCTGTACTCAAGTTCAGGATCGAATCGATGCATTGTTAATACACTGTGATTCCTTAAACAGAGGAGATTCGGAGTTAAAATAGTAGACATACACTGTCATTACGGATAAGGTATCTGAAGAACTTTTCCAGTTTTACTATACACATTTCGTGTACCGTGTATCATCCAGACTTACAAACACGGAGAGTTTTAAGCATACAACTTTAGGATTGGAGACCACACTATATAGTCCTTCACCCCAGAAACCAGTCTTCTCACCCCGGGAGCACCTACCCCAATCACGAGAATATTTTCTCTAGGGTCTCTCGAGGGACCGGGGAAGGTGAGACACTCCTGTGTCACTCTTCAAAAATTGGACCTTCTCCCGGGAGTGAGTTGGTCCGACCACGAGACTAGAACCTGAAGACCTAAGGTCTTGACTTTATTTATTTATAGACGACGGGTATTCGGGGGAGTCGGACGTTTTATGACAATATTGTCGACTCGTCTGAGTCTGTCATCCGTAGTCACTCGTCGCCTACTACCCCTCCCGAGTCCGGACCTATATGAAGTACCACCCCCGAGGATGACACACTGATTGAAAATCCCACTGGTGGAGAGTCCCAGAGGTAAAGACGTAGTCATCTTAGTTCTACTGTCGTCACGTCGATCCTCCTCTAGACTCATGTACACTTTCACAAATTAGTTGACGTCTTAGTTTTTGACGTTTATATTCCAACATTACACCATTACCGTAAAGAGGGGTTTGGAGGTGGGGTCTCTCTTGTCTTTCACTCTGAGCACGAGGCCGTGGGTGGTTTGTGAAAGGGTTTCATGTCGCAAGTCATTCACCCTTTAACTGTGTCCATTGTAGAGTGAACGGCGAATTCGGACTACTGTGACACTTTCTTTACAGTAGTGAGTTATTTTTGTTTTTGGGGAGAACGGAACAAACACCCCGTCAAAGAGAGACTGTTTCGAAGAGAGGATACGAAGAGAGGAAGGGAGACGTCGAAAACCACCATGAGAATCGTTTATGGGGAGGTTTGTGATGGGTTCAGGTAATTTCTCCCTCCTCCAACACACAAATTACCCATAACTTTTCGTTTAACCTATTACGTAAGATCTCCCTTGGGGGTCTCCCTCGTTCCACCGTGGGTCACCACGGTCCGGTGAACAGAGTCGATTATTTTGGAGGGGGTTGTCGGTGGGGGACGCGGGTCGAGGATTCACGGTAGACCGTGGGTGTAGAACTCTAGACGGTGAAGACAAACACGAGGTCTGTCGATGTCGAGTGAAGGTACACCGTTGTATTCACATAACTGTAAATAGTAACCTAAGGTGAAAGGGCTTGTCTCTCTCTGTCCGGACCGTCCGTGCCTCCCGTATGAAGCGACGTCCTAGCGCGGGTCGACGACTGTGACCCCTAATGAAGGGATAAGACAGTGGGAAACCGTGTCTGTGGAGACGCGCCACGATTACTGTTAGTGACCGAACACGAAGTCTATTCCTCCTCTCTCCCACCAAACGTTTAGAGATGTGAGGTACGTTCGAAGAGAAAGATCCTGTTTTCCTACGTTGAAAACATTTACATTAAGTACAAAGTTCTTTGCGGTGTTTGTACATATATACACACACACACATACATATGTAGTTATAGGTGTACATATGGGTATATACACACACATAGAGATAAAGATATATAGATGTAAAGATATAGATAGAGGTATACAAGGACAATTTTTATGACACCGCAATAAACTCGTACATAGACACGTACACAGTCGCACAAGAGTATGCGTACAGACACACCTATTTGTCGTATATTTTTATGTCCAATAAAAGGGTGTTTGACGTAGGACTATGACGTAATTCGTTGTCTGAGTCAAAGGTAACGTCATAATTCTGAGTCCAAAAACAGGGGTGACTTCCCGATTTTTAGACGAGTTTTTCGGTTTTACAAAAGGGAAAGGTAAATTTGAGTAACATAAGGGCAAACACTCTCAGAGTTTGCTCGAAAATCGTTTTTGTTTGTTTGTTTGTTTTTTTCTGTTGAACTGGGTTGAAAACCTCGGTGACGTTTACGATGCATTCGGTCTTTCAAGGGGGTTTAGTGGAGTAAACAAGTCCACAATCGGTAACAAGGATCAGAAAAAAAAAAAGGGGTGGTGTATGGTAACAAAACTTTCACTCGGACACCAGTCTTGTTACGTAGAAGATATTGACCCTAACAGTTTCTTACTTGGAGAGTGACACAATAGTCCCCGAGAGTAAACGACACTAGAGTATCAGTTTATTATTCGGAACCCTCATCGGTCACTTAGTGCGACGGAACCACCGTCACACTACTGCTGTCGATGCTGTAGACCTTAGATGATCTATCCTCTGGTTCCTCCTTTGCAGACACCCACTTGTCCTCAAATGATGTCTCTTTCCTTTCTTTTTCTGGAATAGTGACCCCTCCTTACCTGTACCAAAAGACATTACGGATGGCACAGAGTTTCCTAAATCAGTAAGTTATTTATAATAGGCTCAACTTAACTTTCTAGAGATAGTTGGACTTGTTTCCGTTTCTATCTTGAGTTTAAAAGTAATTCCTACATGTGAACATATGGACACCGCCTAAGTAAAACTACGTATCGTTTTGGTTATGTTATAACATTTCAATTTTTTATTTTATTTATTATTATTTTATTTTTAAATTTTTTTTCCTACATGTGAACGTTCCTTCCTATTACTCCGTCTTAACACAGGTTTATACGAACTGAAACCTAACTTGAAGGACAGGTGTCTATACCTCCTACTCGGCCGTTCTCAGAAGACACTTTGTCCTTCTGTTTCCCAGCTTCTTTAATTCTCGACCTTCCTTCAGTCTACTCCACGGAACTCGGGCCCGACACTCATTGAGGGTTCTTGTTCCGTCTACCGAGGGTGAGGTCCCGAAAAACCGGAGGGACACGACAATACACAGGCGCGGAAGACCCCTAACTTTTTACCACCGGTTTTGGAAGAACGGTCTCCAGTCTGTCAAGGGAATTCATTCTCTTTTTCAGTTTACCTTCGTCAGAGTAAGAGTGGAACCTTTGTCTTTATTTCCCAGTCTTCTGTAGAGGTGTTCAGTAAGTTCCGTTTCTGAGAAATCACGATTATCATTCTCTGTACTATACCCCTTTACTTGTACTAGTATAGGGTGACCCTCCTCTGATGTGACCATTCTATAAAGACTTCCTGTCGTATTGTTATCCATACTTTTCGGAAGTTTAAAACGTATAGGAAACTGGGTCGATCTCATATTAGCTGGGTTAACATCCTAAAATAAGTATCCCTTATTTGATAGTCCCGAAACGTGTTTCGATATTGATTTTATCATAATTAAGACGACAGCGAAGATTGTCATTTTTTATCTTTGTTAAATTTAAAAGAGAATGTCCCTAACCTACTTATTAATCATGTATCTGTTTGGTTTTAGAATTCGTCATTAATTCAACTACACATTTTTACAATTAATCGTCACTTGACGGGTACGATACATTAAGTTAAAAAAAATTCAATATTTTGATGTTTATACCACACTAGGGTAAAAGTATGTTACGTACTCATCTTCATGTGTGTGGATTTATAACTCCCACCAATAGAGATCTACCTCCCTATTACATACTGAGAGTAAAAGAAAAAATATAAACAAAGATTACAGACTCAAAAAATTATTTGTACATAATAAAATTAATACAAATTTTACTCATTTACCATTTAGTAGACAAAGACTTTTGAAACATCGACTAACGGAATAAGGAACCCCATCTCTACCCCCAACCCCTCCTCCTCTTATTCATCTCTAGTTTTAGTAGAAAATTTTAATCATAATAACATGTAATATTATAATATATATTATAGTATAAAATAAAATAACATATATTATATGGTGCATATTATTACTGTGGGAAAGAGAATAGATTGTGTCATAGGAAATACCGAAAACAAAATAAACGACGTGGAAGAGTCGGAGGAAACGACCGAGGAAAAGTAAGGGGAACTAGTTCTAGAACATGGTAACCCGATAGGGTACTGAGCCAAGAACCCGGGAAGAAAAAAGGGTAGGTGTGAGTGAAACGACCACCAGAGTAAGTTAGAGTATCAAAATTTATATTAGAGATACGATTATGGAGAGATTAAATATAGAGGTAGGGACCGAAGGGGACGGATAGGGAACGGGGTTCTTGAGGTCCGAGTATCTAGAGGGAGGGATGAGTCGTAGAAATGAACCTACAGATCGAATTATTCAGTTTTTTCGTTCAAGGGAGAGAATCGATGGTTTAGACGAAAAGGAATCAGTAGTGTAGTTTATTACCGTTGAGGTAAGAAGGTTACCGAGTCCTGTTTTTAAGTCACAGTAGGAGTTAAGTAGACAAAGAGAATATAACACATAAATTAGGTAGTTCTCTAAGACAAATGAGACGGAAGTTTTACATAAGTACAAGACAGGTCAAGAATAGGAGACACACCGACAATGGGACCATTTTCGGTGATAATAGAGAACGGACCTAGGACTGATTGACCAAACGGAACGGATGAAAATCAGACAAGAATTAAATCGTCGGTCCCGCTAGGACGATTTGTAAGTAGTTTAGCCCAGTACGGAAATAGTTTTAGGAGGGTGTCAAGGAGTAAGGAAAGGCTCTCACTCGGTTTAGGTAATGCTGTCGAATTTCCAGGACGTACTAGTCTAACGGAAGAGATTGGAGTAAAGAAAGAAACGAGGGGGAGACACCGTCAAAATTTTGGACGAGAAGTTTAAGAAACTGCGACAAAAATAAATCTCCGGTCCCTCGAGACAGAGAACGATAACTAGACCGAAGACACTGACGATCCGTATTCCAATGTACGTCGTCGAAGGTAAGTGACGGAAAACTCACATAAATTAAGTTACCTAGGCCGGTGGTACCGACTCCCTCGGATCCTCTGACATCTTGCACGGTGTACCTCTCTTTGACTTCTGAGGTCGGTCATCGGGGAGGACTCGAGAGTCGACTGTCGGTCGTGGATGAACGGTCTATACACTCACTCGGAAGAAGTTTCACCTACGGAGTCGGGAAGTGACTAAGAGAGGTCGGTTGTGGTGCCCCCTTACCTCTGTTCAACAGGGGTGGTTCAGGACGAGTACATTTGTTTTTCTACTAACAACAACATCGGTAATACAAAGTGTCACCAAACAAGATGTCGGAATCTCTAAGAGGGTGACGTCGTCGGAGTGGGGAGATACAAACGGAGAGATAGGAGAAGCGACGAGGGACTGGTGTGTCTGTACGAAAAGAGTACCGGAATCATGAACGACAAAGGTAGATGTAGGGGTATAAATGTGTTTCCGGAGTGAGTCAGAAAGGACCATCGAGTCGACCATTTCTTAGGTGGACGTTATGTCCTATGGGGTCAAGCTAAGGACCCATCCCTTCTAGGGGACCTCTTCCCTTGTTACCGATGGGAAAGGTCGTAAAAACGGACCTCTTAAGGTGTCTGACATATCAGGTACCCTAGTGTTTCTCAGCCTGTGTTGACTCGTTGGAAATGAAAGTGAACGAGTAGAGGAAATCCAGACGTTAGTGAACGATAGGAAGGTCATTATTAAAGGGAGGGTTTGACCGTTTGGTTTGTACGAGAGGGATCACAGAAGGGAAAAAGGTGAAATAAAAAAGGGAACCATTAGTAGTGACAGATTAGTGCCGTAGGTCAGAGTAGTGAAGTACCGTTTATCTACCCCCTTGTCACCTTTGTCACCGACTGAAATAAAAAGACCCGAGGTTTTAGTGACGTCTACCACTAACGTCGGTACTTTAATTTTCTGTGAACGAGGAACCTTCCCTTCAATACTGGTTGGATCTGTCATATAATTTTTCGTCTCTGTAATGAAACGGTTGTTTTCAGGTAGATCAGTTCAGATACCAAAAAGATCATCAGTACATACCTACACTCTCAACCTGATATTTCTTTCGACTCACGGCTTCTTAACTACTAAAACTTGACACCACAACCTCTTCTGAGAACTCCCAAGGAACCTAAAGTCCCTCTAGGTTGGTCAGGTAGGATCCCCTCTAGTCAGGACCCACAAGTAACCTCCCTGACTACAACTTCGACTTTGAGGTCATGAAACCGGTGGACTACGCCTCTCGACTGAGTAAACTTTTCTGGGACTAGGACCCTTTCTAATTCCCGTCCTCCTCTTCCCCTGCTGTCTCCTACTCTACCAACCTACCGTAGTGGCTGTGTTACCTGTACCCAAACCCACCTGAGGTCTTCAACCACTACCTGTCCCTCCGGACCGCACGACGTCAAGTACCCCAACGTTTCTCAGCCTGTGCTGACTCGTTGACTTGACTTGACTTACCTGATATACTAAATAAGTAAATCTAACAAACAACGTGCAGTATCGAAATTTATAGTAGAGATATGACTAATGATCTTCCACTTGAGACACCTCTATCCTTAGAAACAGACAAAGTAAGGGATAACTAAGGATACACGGAGCTTGTCACAGAGGGTGCATCAGTGGAGAGTTATAAACACCAAGATGACGTCGGTACATGTTCCTAGACAAAGGAGACTCTAAACTGGTAGGAAGAGTTCGAGAGAGGAGAGACCCCGAGAGACAAAAGGAAGAGGTACGAGAAGGGGAGGAACGATCTGTTTTCGTCGTCGAGACGAGTTCAGAGTCTGGTAGTCTCTGTGACCTGTTCGATCAAGGACGTGATCTTTCTGAAAGAGGAAGGACCCGTGGTCCTTGGAAGAGACATAGTCTAGGACACAAGTAAGGTGTCATCCCTAACTAACGTCTGAAATACGAGTCCAAAGGTTCGGAACGAGAACTATCGTTTTTAGTCATTTTTGAAGTCGAGACTGTTACTTACTCGGTTCTTGTCCACTTAATGTACGAGATTCTTAGATAACAAAACATTCTTGATGGGGGTTAGAATCTCCAAATTTGGTTGTTAGTGAACGAAATAAGTACTCAAACGTCAAACTTGACCCGAACCATTTCTGTCAAAGGGAGACGAGATACACGTAGGTGACCTCCGTTTAGTTAATCCCCGACCCTCTGGATGAAAGTTCACACATTAAAAAAAAATTAAATATTATAATAACCTCATGTTAACGAAATGTTGCACACAATGAAAGACGACGTGTTGTCTTACTTAGTCGATATACATGCGTATGTAGAGGAAGGAGAACTCGGAGGGAAGGAGGACAGGGTGGGTAAATCCAGTAGTACATCGTGGCTTGGCTCAAGGGGTGTGAAATATCGTGAAGGGTGATCGGTAGATAAAGTGTGTACTATCACATATATACGGTTAGGATTAGAGGGTTAAGTCGGGTGGGGAGGGAGGGAGGGTACAAGTGTCCAGGTAAGAAATGTAGACTTAGAGATAAAGACAGGACGTTTATCCATATAAACATGGTAAAAAGATCTAAGGTATATATACGAAATTATATACTATAAACAAAAAGAGAAAGACTGAATGAAGTGAGGAAGAGGTCGAGTCGTTTTAGACCGAAAGTCTGAAATAGATATAAAACGAAAGTTTTTTTAAGATTAAACTTCGAGTCTTGTGTGAGTGAAAAGAGTCTGAAGTGACCCTGTAAAAACATATCCTTCCTTACGGTAACCGGGTTTCCGTCTCTAGGAGTCCCGTTGTGTCGATTATTACTAACTTTATACATAGTCAAATTAAAGTGTTTATTGATTATATATAACATAAACTAAGTAAGTAATTAAATGGATTATAAGACTAATACTCTTGTCCTTAACTTGACTGTCAATATACAGGTCCGGACTCTATGTTCACGAAATTGTTTATAAATCATTTACTTACTTGTTACTATTAGTATCAATTGTAGATCATATTATCAATTTAATTAATAATAATAATAAAGAAACGACCGTGATCAGTATCGTAAAATGGACTTGTTGAGATCTTCTATAATAAAAAAAAGGATAAGCATAAAATGTCTACCCATTGACTCCGTGTCCCTCCAATTCTTGGACGACACTTTACCGTCTCGACCCTAAGTGTGAGTCCGTTAGTCTGTAACTATGGGCAGAGATTGGGAATGTATACTTGTCCCACGCTACCCCTGATATATCCTCTTCGTAGCATTGGGTTGAGAGTCCTCGACTCATTCCGAAGGGTCCTCCATTACAGATTCGTCTGAGGATTTCCTGTTTATCTTTATTCTCAGTACGTTTCTCTAACTCTTTCCCGAAAGAACCGTCCTAAACGTTCTAGTGGAGCTCTCTCACGGTCCGTACCACGATCCTTATGTTCCTCTTTATTTTGTAAGAAGAAGTACTTTGTTACGCACCACCCCCTGTCGTCTATACATGTGTTCTGTGGCACTCCTCCACCTCCTTCGTCCTTAACTTGGACGAACTCATTGTTCAATCACTCCCGAAGGGTCTCCTCCACCGTAATCTCAATTTAGAACCTTTAACACATTCTCAAACAATTTGTTTGTTTCTCAACTTCCCAGTAAAGGTTATCTTCCTTTCTGTACACGTCACTTTACACTTTCTCGAAAACCTTCAATTCGTTTATAGTTTATCCCATCCGTCTAGTATCGAAATAAAAAAATTATAAAAGTCTTTTAATCAGACGTCACAACGTGTCGAAACGGAGTTCGAAAGACTCTCGTCGTTCAAGACAAACTACAACTTGGAAACAAGTACAGAGACTTTATGTCTGTATACATAGGAACAAGAGGTCGGTCCCCAGTATATCCGAGTAACAGAAACAGTAAGTGTTCTATGGGGAAGTATACCCTCCTCTAACGATTAGATTCAGAGAACAGAAGGGTCTGACGTCCCTAAAGTAAGAGAGGAACCGGTGAAGTGAGATATTCGTTCTTCAAGTATGACTTGCGGCCGTACACACACGTGTCTACCTCGATCGGTGACGTCCCTTATCTCCTCTTTAGGTTTCACAAAAAGGACGGTAGAACTTCGAGGAGTGATAATCGGACATTCCAGACGAAAAGGTTGAAGTTTAGTGTCACGATGGAAGGTAAGTTGTGAGAGGTTACGGGGACGTATTACACCCTCAAATTCCTACTCAAGTGACTTCAGTCCACCTGTGCAGTATACTGGAACCCGTTCAATAATTAGAAAAACTCGAAACCTCAGGAGTAGATACTTTACACTATTATAATAATTGGAATACCCCTTAAACACTCCTAACTTTCTCAATTACGTACACATCTTTAACTGTGTTAAAACCTTTCTTCAGGGGCTTTTTATGGAATTACACCAAATTCCTCTTTCCCCCTTAAACATCTAAGTGTACTAACTTTTTCGGTCTCCCATACGGTTAATGTCCTTCTCGAACTAGGTCCCCGAGTTTACAACAGTGGTCTTGAATTAAAAAGAGGTACAGAGACGAGAGTAAAGAACCGAAACAAGTTCCGAGGTGTATCATAATTCTACCGTCGGTTCTTTGTATCTGAGGTAAAAGGATACCCGGTCAGGTTGTAAGTTTAGCTCAGGACTCAGACTGTGAAAACTAGACTTGTGTAATTCTACAAGTAGAACTTGACTAATGGACCGATCCCCTACTCTTTAGATTAACAGAATTCGAACTGATGATGAAAAGTGTCTCTGAAACTAGAAGTACTATAAGTGACATTACTCAAAGTTGCTCCCTGTTGTACTTTTCACTTCGACGGATGATAACCGAACATAGTTCCAGGTCGTGATTCTTACACCTGAGATTCCGTTCTGACGGACTTAAACTGACACCGCGACCGTAAAAGACCTCTTCCGTTACCGTTGAGTGAGGTCACGAGAACGGACCACTTAGGGTACCTGTCTCCTCGGACTATCCGACGTCAGGTACCGCAGCGATCCTCAGTCTGTGCTGACTCGCTGAAGTGAAAGTGAAAAGTAAAAGTACGTAACCTCTTCCTTTACCGTTGGGTGAGGTCACAAGAACGGACCTCTTAGGGTCCCTGCCCCCTCGGACCACCCGACGGCAGATACCCCAGCGTGTCTCAGTTTGTGTTGACTTCGCTGAATCGTCGTCGACCGTAAAAGATCGATACATTGATGTACACTTAATAAATCAGAGAAAGACGGACAAAGGGTAGACTATTAATCCGAATAACTATCATGAATAGAATATTGTAACGAGTATTTCTTACTTTTATCAATTATAAACATTTCACAAATCTTGTCACGAAAAATCACGTAACATTCAAGATGGTGTTAAAAATTAAAAAATTTTTATTCGAACATCAATTGATTCGAGAGTTTAGAGACAGTACATACACCGACGGTTGAGTCAGAGGGGGTTAGATTTTCACACGTTATTCCGGAAGGGACCACCGAGTCTGTCATTTTCACACGTTAACTAAAGAAAAAAGGTCAGATTTACGTGCTGAAACGTAAATTGGGATAATTTAAAGAAGGGCACCACGACCGAGTCGTCGTGAAATAAAGGGAGTGAACGACGTAGGTGGGTAGGTGGGCAGAGACCCACGTTCACGACTATTACTCTCTCCGCCTTTTCTCTTCCCTTTCGTCACGGGACGTCTGATTCGTACGTCGGACGTTAGTAGTTCAGGACGGACGTTGAATTGTGACCTCGGGTTGGATTACATTCACCAAGATTAGTAAAATTTTAATCTGTATCTCAATTTTCAACTGTTCGTGTATTTGAATTATCGACTAGAGGTCCGTTGTAATGATAGTTTGACGTAAGTTTTATTCAGGTCCTCCAACAATAGGTTTCGTGGAGTCATTTTACTTTGCTCGTCCTGTTACCAACACTGTTAACGTTTTAACGACTCTGGTGTCCACCTTAATTTACAGACAGGACATTTAACTTATCTCTGTTAAGTCCCTTCGTTCGGTAGTTTCTATGTAGTGAACTTAGGACAAACCGATGAGACTGTAACTTCTTCCATTCTTTTTCTTAGTTGACCCCCTTGGGATTCTACACCTTGATGTTTTTATTTGAACAGTAGGGACTGTAGACACAAATATTTGCGTAATACAATTTTCTGTGTCTCAAGGGATACCGAACGTTATGGTTCTACCGTAGAACCGACAAATTCAAAAAGGGTATCGGGTCAGCATCCCCGAAAAGAACGATAGAGAAACGAAGGTCGAAAACAAAGTCAGAGAGGTATTTTCAAACGTTTCTCAATCAACCTGTCAAAGTTTTTGTGTCAAATATTGGTTGGACGAAGTTTTTCACTTGGATATGATTAACAAGAAATTACTTCTTCATCAACCGGGTGGTGTGGTGGTGATGGGGCGGGAAGGTTAGGGTCTACCTCTAAAAGAAATAGTTATTAGGGTCCCGTCCAAACTTAGTTTCTCCACTGTGTGCGTCCTCGGTCTACAAACCTCCCATTCTTCCCCTCCATCCAAGTGTGTTAACAAGACGGAAGAACTAAAGGCGACTCCAAGAAAGGACACCCGGCATTCTGTGTCGTTGTCCGAGGCCCGCGTACGCGCCTGTCGGGGCGTTCCCAACGTCACCCTCAGACGAGTGTCCGACGGAAGGACAAGGCCACGTCGACCACAAACGTCTTCTTGCGCTAGACTTCCAACTAAATAAATGGGACAGGGGGGAGGAAAAAAAAAAAAAAAATTACTTACCTGCATCTACAGACAAACAACTTTGTTAATTATTTGAGATCACAACACTAATTTTAAATTGTCTTTGTGTAGGAACCGACCGTCCACCTTGAGAGACGTGACTGAGAACGTTACAAGTATTACATTGAGTCTCACTCTAATCTCCTAAAAACAACAACAACAAGACAAAATTTCTTTTGTCGACTAGTGAAAGAGAACACGTTTCGTTATCCGAGACCAAGGACGGGGAAGTAAAACAGAAAAAACAGGCACCTCTGAGGCTTCTACAACTACCCCCACACCCCCCCCCCCCCCCCGCGGAGTAGATACCTCCCTTCCTTTACACGGACTTCCAGGCGGAGGAGAACACGGTCGAGGAGGAGGGTTCAGACAAGTTTTAGTTTCCATATCTCAGGACTCTCTGCGTCAGACTAACGGCACTTTGCTCCTCGATCCGGTCTCCTTCATTTGAAAAGAGGAAATTCTTTAAATTAGAAATAAAACTCCCCATCAATCTTGTACGTGTGGGTAACTATTTCGAAATTTCCTCATCAGTCACTTTTTATTAATTAAAAAAGAACGTGGGAAGGGGGACGGAACGGGGTCGAAGGTGGGGTCAGGGTCGGTAGTCAAGGGAATGGTCTCCATTAGAAATAATTGTCAAAGATCTCGTAAGAAGGTCTCTGTAGGATATATCTATGTTCGTAAGTATATACCTATACGCAGAATTTATGTTGTTTATTATTGCAAGTTATGTGTAACAAGATGTAGAACGAAAAAAAGTAAATTGTTATGTAGTTTCCAAAACAAAAACAAACGAAGGGGTTTCACGATAGCTTCTCTCTTCAGTAGGAAGCCAAGTTACTAGACTAAGTCCAAGACCGAGTGATATGACTGTTGTTTCTATGGTTTAATTTGAGATGGAGTTAGAGTCCAGTACAGTCAGATCTCTTTGTCCCTAGACGATAAAGACGATTTATACTGAAGTTTATTGTTCTTCAAACCGTACCTATCTTTTCTTCCCCTTCCTACCTAAGACAAATTATAATTATCCTACGGCACACCCTGACTGTCAACTCGTCTTCCTGGGAAACTTGAGTCAGGACGCTTTGTTTTTGGGTAATCACGGAGAGGGACGCAAACATTCATCCTGAGTCTGAATGACCAGTATCAACACAGTAAAAACGATCAATTCCTTGAGATCCCCGTTCTATTGTAGTCATAAGACCTATGTTATGTCAACTGGGCACTTGTCATACCCCCGATACCCATGGTTGGAGGATACGTCGACTTTTAGGTGCACGTCCAAAACTGAATGGGTTCCATTGATCATTATCGGATGACAATTGGTCTTCTGAATGACCATTATATTTGTCAGGTAATTGTGCATAAAACATATACATGACATATTGGAACGTTCTGTTGAAGTGGGTCACTGAGTCACCATTTCTTAGGTGGACCTACGTTCTCTGAACGTCTTCTGTGTCGAAGCTAGGGACCCAGTCCTTCTAGGGGACCTTCTCCTTTACCGTTGGGAGAGGTCATGAGGACGAACTCTTTAGGGTACCTGTCTTCTCGGACCGTCTAACGTCAGGTGCCCCAGTTTTTCTCACCCTGAGTTGATTTCGTTGTTGTTGTTGTTTTTACATAATATATGTCACATAAGAATGTTATTTCATTCAATCTCTTTTCTACGATATTTCTCTTTGAATTTTGTATAAATGTCATGACAAAAATAGTTATCACATGTAAATACAGTAGACAAATGTTCTACTTAACAGACAGTTATAGACGTAGTTATAACAGAATATGTTTTGTGACATCTACAATACATACGTATAATGATTACGATCTGTGGTTACTTTTCTATTACACTTTTTTAAGTCTAAATAAATGACCATATTACTCAGTACATAACTATTGTTTCTTCTTCGTTATACTAACGAAATACCATCACACCACATTAGCTATGTTATCGAAGTGTCATCGGATCGGACATGTGATTACTTAAATAACATTATTTTTAAAATACCGTAAGTCATAATGTCACAACTTTTGACACTGAAAAAACTTTTTGGTGACTGAACACTGCTATCTTACTATACGTCAAAGAGATTAATGTTCTCTCAACGTGACATGTATACATGTAATATATATACTGTACATACAGTATATACGTTAAGAAACTTTCGTTTCAATATTTTGTCATTCTTTTGATTGTGTAATTAAAATGTAATTTATGGTGAGTGGAAAATGGATACATTCTAATCTGATCACATAAAATACGTAAGTACTGTATGGATTGAAAAAGAATTAGTAAAGTTATAAAGATCCCATATACCAAGTAGATACTCAGAAAAGTTTAACAGTGTTTAGAGGTTTTAAAAAAGATTATATAATTAAATTTATTTAGGTACATATTCAACTGGACGTGTCGAGTTTGGTCACAACAAATTCCCAGTCAACATGTTCCCTCCACCTCTACCTTTGTACAGTCCGAAACCTGACCTTGTCTGGACTTACAATTATGACCACCAATATTGTCAAAAATTGAATTTATTCAATAACCTGGAGAGTCCTGGAAGTAAAAGGAAATACATTTTATCTTTGTGTATAGAATTTCTCACCAACACTCTGCAACAATTTTTTTCAGTCCCAGACATCCGTAGACGACAGCGACACTATTACGGCGTATTGTTTGTTAGGGTCTAAAAGGTGCTGAATGTCGCTACCAGTAGGTAAAGTGTGTGTACCAAGAGAAGGCCACTAAACCGACAGCAGTCGCCATGAACGGACTTGAACCGACCTGAGTCGAGACCCAGTTCAAGTCCAACCGAGTTATACAGAACCAAAGTCCAGTTTTTCGTTGTTAATGACCCCCTATACAAGGAGAGTACCACCTTCTTCCTCGGAGTTCTTTCGACCGTCTTTGAGTGGTCAGGAGAAAGTCCGAGTCGAACATTGACCGTGTAAGAATGAAGACGGGTACAATATAACCAGTTTTGTATTATACTGACTTCGGTTTCAGTTACCTCATCCTTCTTATGTCATGGGTATCACTTGGAGTCCCTTCCTTCTTAACGTCTGTTTTACATATCCGTGTGTCACTTTCACAATCAGTGAGTCACCACAGACTGAGACACTGGGGTACTTGACATCGGGTGGTCCAAGGAGACAGGTCCCTTAAGAGGTCCGTTCTTATGACCTCACCCCACGGTAAAGGGTGAGGTCCCCTAGAAGGGTTGGGTCCAGAGGGTGTGACATCCGTCTAAGAAATGGTAGACTCGGTGAGGTCCCTTCAATAACAAGAAGAATAATATATAATATAATAGTATTATATTGATAATATAGTTAAATAATCGTGTGACTCCTTCGTTTAGATCTATTTTTCCGTCTACAATTTAAAGTGATAGTTGTAATCGTATAATGACAGTATACAATATATTATTGTATAAACAATAATAATATATGGAAAGTGTATGTCTTCCGTATTCTGTGACGTGATTTAAATATTATGAAGATTTTTTGTGGGATTTTTCGTTACAAAACTTTTGTAAATTACAAAAAGTTGAAATTTTTCCGTTAGACAAACAATAGTAGAGTAGCTATATGGATTAGTCGTGACTTTTGTAAATTATAAAAATTTGAAATTGTTCCGTTAGTCAAACAATAGAACAGTAGATATATGGATTAGTCGTGACCACATCTTAGACTTTTTCTGACAAGGGAGATTCGTCCACGGTGGGGTCCCGATTATCGTACCGTCAAGTCAAGTCAACGAGTCAACATACGTTGGGGTACTTAATGTCGTGTGGTACGGAGGGACAGGTAGTGGTTGAGGGTCTCAAGTGAGTCTGAGTGCAAGTAGCTCAGTCACTACGGTAGGTCGGTAGAGTAGGAGACAGCAGGGGAAGACGAGGACGGGGGTTAGGGAGGGTGGTAGTCTCAGAAAAGGTTGAGAAGCGTACTCCACCGGTTTCATGACCTCAAAGTCGAAATCGTAGTAAGGAAGGTTTCTTGTGGGTCCTGACTAGAGGAAATCTTACCTGACCAACCTAGAGGAACGTCAGGTTCCCTGAGAGTTCTCAGAAGAGGTTGTGGTGTCAAGTCTTCGTAGTTAAGAAGTCGTAAGTCGAAAGGAGTGTCAGGTTGAGAGTGTAGGTATGTACTCGTGACCTTTTTGGTATCGGCACTGATCTGCTTGGAAACAACCGTTTCATTACAGAGACGAAAAGTTATACGATAGATCCAACCAGTATTGAAAGGAAGGTCCTCATTCGCAGAAAATTATAGTACCGACGTTAGTAATAGACGTCACTAAAACCTCGGGGTTTTATATTTCAGACTGTGACAAAGGTGATAAAGGGTAGATAAAGGGTACTTCACTACCCTGGCCTACGGTACTAGAAGCAAAAGACTTACAACTCGAAATTCGGTTGAAAAAGTGAGAGGAGAAAGTGAAAGTAGTTCTCCGAGAAATCAAGGAGAACTGAAAGACGGTATTCTCACCACAGTAGACGTATAGACTCCAATAACTATAAAGAGGGTTGTTAGAACTAAGGTCGAACACGAAGAAGATCGGGTCGTAAAGAGTACTACATGAGACGTATCTTCAATTTATTCGTCCCACTGTTATATGTCGGAACTACATGAGGAAAAGGATAAACCTTGGTCAGACAACAAGGTACAGGTCAAGATTGACCACGAAGGACTGGACGTATATCCAAAGAGTTCTCCGGTCAGTCCACCAGACCATAAGGGTAGAGAAAGTCTTAAAAGGCGTCAAATAACACTAGGTGTGTCAGTTTCCGAAACCGTATCAGTTCTTTCGTCTTTATCTACAAAAAGACCTTGAGAGAACGAAAAAGGTACTAGGTGGTCTACAACCGTTAAACTAGAGACTAAGGAGACGGAAAAGATTTTGGTCGAACTTGTAGACCTTCAAGTGCCAAGTACATAACGACTTCGGACCGAACCTCTTAAAACTCGTAATGAAATGATCGTACACTCTACTCACGTTAACACACCATCAAACTCGTAAGAAATCGTAACGGAAAGAAACCCTAACCTTACTTTTGACTGGAAAAGGTCAGGACACCGGTGACGACTCAAAAGGTTTAAACGACCGTATAACTCACGTCGTGAAAGTGTCGTAGTAACAAGTCCTAAACTTTATCGAGGTGACCTTAAGGTAGTGGAGGTGATCGAAACAAGTATCACTACGAAGGATTCCGGGTGAACTGAAGTGTAAGGTCCTACAGACCGAGATCCAGTCACTAGTGTGGTAGCACTAATAGAACCAGTACTTCTAGAAAAAACACGTCAAGAAGACACATAAGAACGGTGGAGAAGAATTATAGAAGACGAAGACAATCCAGGTATAGTAAAGACAGGAAAAAACTCGGGTAGAAACATACTTTACAACGGAACCATAGAGACTAAAAGAACTTCTCTAGAGATCAGAAAGGGTAAGACAACAAAAGGAGATAAAGAAACGTAACTAGTGACTCCTTCCGAAAGAATAGAGAAGAACGATAAGAAACCTTGAGACGTAAGTCTACGAATATAGAAAGGAAAAGAGGAAACGAAAAGTGAAGAGAAGAAAAGTGTCGATAAACATTCCGGAGGGGTCTGTTGGTAAAACCAAAAAACGTAAAGAAAAGGTGCCCCTACCAGAACTAGGGACAGAGGACATCTTACAGTGCTTGGAGACAGGTATCAGGTAGTCCGTGAGATAGATAGTCTAGATCAGGGAATTTAGATAAAGAGTGAAGGTGAGACATTAGTATTCCCTAAACTAAATGTAGTATGAACTTACCAGATCACCAAAAGGAATAAAAGAAGTTAAATTCAGAGTTAAACCGTTATTCCTCAAATACTAGACTCGGTGTCAGTCGAGGGCCAGAACAAAAACGACTGACATATCTCGAAGAGGTAGAAACCGACGTTTCTTATATTAGTTAGACTAAAGCCACAACTAGTAGACCACTACAGGTACACATCTCGGAAGAGAACACAACATCCTTCTCCCACAAACGATACTGGTCACGCAAGAGAACCGTTTTGAGATAATCGGAAACGGGACGAAGTAAGGCATAAGGTTCCGGTTTAAACGGACAATGAGGTCCACAAAGAACTGTTGGATGAAAACGTAAGGTCAGGGATATTACTTTTCTTGTAGAAAAACCCCACAATCAAGATTTTCCAGAACATCCAGAAGTATCTTGGTAAGTTGAAGTCGAAGAAGTCACAATGACCAACCCCGTATCTGAACCTAATAACACTATAACTTACCAAACGGAACCTTTGCTTGTCTCTAGTAAGTCAGCAAAAACTCTAACGTAGGTTCATGACGTAAAACCTGAGAAAACAACTGGTACTACCGATGAGGTGAAGAGATTCCCTAAGGACGGGCGTCATCATCTATATTACCAGTAGACTCAATTTAAGTGGGTTAGGTCAGGTAAAATCAAGCAACTAAGGATCTTACAGCTGCAAGTGAGAACGGTAGAGGACAAACTGGTGAAAGTTAAACGGAACTAAGTACCTGGATTGTAAGGTCCAAGCATACGCTATAAGGAGAAATGTCGTCTTCTGGAACGAAGATAGTGGTCAGTGTAGGTGTTGACCCATAACAAAACGACACCGAGGTAAGGAAGTAAGAAAGACCTCAATAAAGAGGTGACTTAAGGTCATCGTATAAACCGTGGATGACTGGACCCCTCAAGGATAAAGTCACAGGATAGTAAAACGGAAAAGTATGACAAGTACCCGAAGAGTTCCGTTCTTATGACTTCACCAAACGGTAAGGGAAGAGGTCACCTGGTGTAAGACAGTCTGGAGAGGTGGTACTGGACGGGCAGAACCCACCGGGGTGTACCGTACCGAATCAAAGTAACTCAATCTAGTCCGACACCAGGTACACTAATCTAACTGATCAAAAGACACTAATATCAAAGTCACACAGACGGGAGACTACGGGAGAGCGTTGTGAATGGTAGAATGAACCCAAAGAGAATGTACCGTTCACGGATTGTTTTTATTGAGGAACGGACTTCGTCTGCACCGAGACGACCTTTTGTATCCTCAACCGTGGAACCACTCGACTGGTTCGTGACTTGTCCTCGACGGGGGAGTCGTCGTACGACACGTCACGTGCTGGACACACGGTATATGTCACTACGACGAGGGCTCTCCCCTTCCGCCGGGTCCTCAGAGTAGGGCGTACCCAAGACCGAGTAACGGTGGTTACGGTCTTCGTCAAAGGAACCTCGAAACTAAGTGTCGGATGAAAGGTGCAAGGTTTCATACCTGACCTTTCAACCTCGAAACTCTTGTGGTACTGTAAGTAAAGGGTCTTGAGGACTTTGAAAAGTACAGACTTGGGTGTGGGTCCACTACACCCTTGAACGTCCGTCGAGATTCAGGACCCTCGATCCTAGTGTCTCTTTGCGTGTCTGAATGTGCTGAATTAAAGAAAGTAGGACTGACTGTCCTATTCCTGTCTTCCTTCTCCTCTCTTTAGATTTCCTCGAAATGACCGCGACTGTAAGATTCGAACGGTCTCTATTCGTCGATCACCCCTCATCCCCCCACCCCATCCTCCGACGTCTGTACCACCCCGACCCCCCTCTCGAACTCTCCCCGTGGGTCCCAGTCCACCCGCCCCCTCTGGGAATAAGATGTGTCATGTTGGTTACACTCCTCTTTTCTACACCTTAAGTCAGGATTTAACGAATAAACCTTTTATTAATCATTCACCAATCACCTGTCACCAAGGTGACTTACCTTATAATTAAAAGGGGTTTCAATAAATCTTGGATCAGTACCTCTCCTCTCCTTCTTCCACCCTCCCCTCTTTGTCTCTGTCTCTCTCCTCTCTATCTCTGTCTCCCTCTTCTGTGTCCCTCTCTCTGTCTCTCTTCCCTATCCTTACCTTCGCTCTCTTCTGTCTTTGGTTCCCGAAACGGGTGGCAGGGCGGGGGTGGGGTCTTGGACACACGTCGAGTCCCAGACCGTGTTATTATTACTTCCACACTCTCACTCTTCTCCACTCCACTGTAGCCAGAGATACTACGATGACTTTCGTAACGGGTCTCTAGTCTGACCTTGTAGATTTGAAGGGTGACTGAACAACCGAGAGAACAAACCTCTTGAAGGTATATACGAGAAATCGTATTGAGCAGGTAGGAACGGGATGAAGGAAGTAACAGGAAGATCTGAAACGAGAAGGAAGGTGAAGGGGAGGACGTCTGTCTTGTTTCCTTTCGTAGAGACCGAGGGACGGAACTTCTGCCAGAGAAACCAAAAGGACAAAGGAGAGAACACTCTCCGACAGTCCGTGAAGGAGACTCCAAATAGACGTCAGACTAGACAGTCAGAAACTCTACCAGAGAGAGAACCAGAGAGGGACGTCGCTGTGGTGCTCCGGGGGGAGTCATTCCAGACTCCTCGTCGGCGAGTGGACCGCTAGAATCGACGGCCCGATAAGAGAGGACGCGACACCTCTGACTTCGAGGACTTCTTCCTTCCCCCATCTTCCTACGACGGACCACTTACGACGAACCTATGGTCGTTCTTAACTTCGAACCGAAGAAAAGTGGGAAATTTTACACCTACCCGAGTGCAGAATGGACGGACGATACGAGTCCTTACTGAGAGTGGTGACCTGTCGGGGCAGAAAATGGACTTGGGCAAGGTCTAGGTAGGTCTCGGGTCGACGGCCGTGTCCCTAAGTCGTAAGGCTCGTACCGTACAAATAAAGCTTTGTCAGTACTCCGAACTAAACTACATCACTTTCTTTAATCACGAACGACTTATGTCGAGTTAATAATGACGTAATTAAGTATGTCTAATCGTCGACTGTAACCGACCCTCCGTTCTTAAGCCTGTAAAGTCATTCAAACCGACTTCTCTCGACGGAGAGGTGCCGACGACTTGTGGGGAGGAATCGGGGTTGCACGTCTACTACTGAGGCACAGATCTTACTGAAAGTGTAGGCCCCACGTACTACAGTAAAATTACAATCGACCTTTGCCCGTTTAATTTTGTACCAACTCTCTACGGGGTTTTAGTCAGTAGTTTGACTGTGGGAATCTCTGGACGAAAGAGGGTTCGGATAGTAGTTTACTGAGAAGTTTCAACCTTCTTTGACCTTGTACGATGGTTCCTCTACATCGTTCTAAGGAAGGACACGTAGTAGTTGGAACCATACACTTAGACATGGAACACATTCGTCAATCCACAGAGTCGACGTCCATTGTTGCCGCTTGTGTATTTCCTACTAAACGAACGACATATGAGGAGAGGTTTTATTATACAACTTTGGTCCTGAGGATTATGGAGTCTTACACCGAAATAAACCTCTATCCTGGAAATATCTACACTAATTTAATTTTCCCTAGGACCCCTGAAGGGACCACCAGGTCACCAATTTTGAAGTGGAAGATTACGTACCCCAACCAAGCTAGGGACCAGTCCCTAGACTCCAGGGTATACGGAGCACCGGTTTTTCGGTTTTGTCATTTGTTCTCGTTATAAAAATGTTTAAGTTATGAACTTTTTACCAGGTGTAGTTTCTTTTTTTCTTAGAATCTTTTTTTGTTTCCTTAGGGAGGCTTACCCGGGAACACAATTAAGTCGTAAGAGGTCCCTTTGTCTTGGTTATCCTATGTGTCTCTCTCTTTCTCTCTCTCTCTCTCTAAGTAATGTCCTTTAACCGAACGCACCAATAAAACAACAACAAGTCAGTGATTCAGGACAGACTGAGAAACTCTGGGGTATCTGACGTCGTGTGGTCCGAAGGGACAGGAAGTGATAGAGGGTCTCAAACGAGTTTGAGTACAGGTAACTCAGTTACTACAGTAGGTTGTTAGAGTAGGAGACATCGGGGGAATAGGAGGACGGAAGTTAGAAAGGGTCGTAGTTCCAGAAGAGGTTACTCAACTGAAAAGAGTAGTCCACCAGTTTCATGACCTCGAAGTCATAGTCAGGAAGATTACTTATAAGTCCCAACTAAAGGAAATCCTACCTGACCAACCTTGAGGAACGTCAGGTTCCCTGAGAGTTCTCAGAAAAGGTCGTGGTGTCACGCTACGTACCAATACGTTCGACCGTTCAGGGTACTAGTCGTTCTGACACAGTCGTCCGACTTCCGTGACCTCTCGTCTACCAAATCAAAGGTGGACTAGACTACTGGACCCTTGACCCTCTCGACTTCCCCAACGACGACGACGACGATTCAGCGAAATCAGCACAGGCTGAGACATGCTGGGGTATCTGCCGTCGGGTGATCCGAGGGGGCAGGGACCCTAAGAGGTCCGTTCTTGTGACCTCACCCAACGGCAAAGGAAGAGGTTACGTACTTTCACTTTTCGCTTTCACTTCAGCGAGTCAGTCCAGGCTGAGTCGCTGGGGTACCTGACGTCGGATGGTCCGAGGAGGTAGGTACCCTAAAAAGTCCGTTCTCATGACCTCACCCCACGGTAACGGAAGAGGCTCGACTTCCCCATTCACGTAGGTTAACGACCGTCCGAACTCCGAGTCCTTCTCGACTACAAAACCAATCCTTTTTTCACTCGGGATCAAGTTTCTTCCGTATCTGTCCTCTTTAAGAAAGAATGAGCCCCTTTCCAGTCGGCAAACCCCAAGACACAAATAAGGACGACCAGTTCAAGGGTTTGTTTGAGTTAAAGTACAACATGAATGATGGAGTTTCGGGAGAGTGGTAAGTAAGTAAGTACATACGTGTTTTCTAATAAGATTTATGAACCGTACACAACAGAGTAAATTGGTAACCTAAACCCTCCCCCCCGTGGGTCCTTCGGGAACAAAAATATATTGTTGTTAGGGTAATTCACTTAAAAGGGGGTTAATATCTGTTTTTTCGACTACGAGTCTCGGAGTTCACTCGTCACGTGAAACGTGATTATGAGGGGAGAAGGACGTTAGGAGAAGGAGGAAGGAACCTAGAACCAAGTTTACAGTGGAGGAGGTTCTTCGGAGGGAACTGGTAAGCAAGAATTTCTCGATCGTGAGACTTAGTGAGAACGTGAAGTAAGGTAAAAAAGTGTCGGGGATAGTGAGAAACTTTAATATAAAAATTAAATACACAGAGTTCAAATAACAGACAGAAGGAGGTAATCTTACTCATTCAAGACACTCCAACTCTTTCCAGTGGAGGAGATTCAACCCGGTCAGACTTAGAAACCGAGAATTTTCCTAAGAACCACGTATCATTCGGTAGTTAATCACAAGAAACCTACTTTAGTACCTATGTGGGTCTCAGTGTGTCGACCATTCAGTGTCTCAACTCTAAAGTTGGATCTGTACGGAAAGAGATTTTAGATCCTAAATACGGAAAAGATCTGAAGTGTGATAGGTAGAACGAACTTTGAAACAATAAATGAAAAGACAGAGAGGAAGTGCCAAAGACTCTCATTACGCTGGTGTAGGAGAGTATCGAGGATAATCCTGTACCGGAGCGAGAGGTCTGTGAGGCGGGCAAACGACTCTACTGATGTAAAGGTACTGTTGTAGTCTCCTCCTTCTTCCCGAGTCTCCGGGACACACGAAAAGGAGGGGAATCGTAGTGTCTTATTCTTCTCCAGGAGGAGTCGAGCGAAGTCCGGTCTTCACAGTAGACGTCGGAACCCTCCTCAGTGTCGGGGCCACGACTGTCGGAGGGGGCCCACTGTGCGTACGTCCCGTCTCCGAAGTCGGGTCCGGGGTAAAGTCCTCATTCGTGACCGGTTCAACGAATCTTCTACAATCTGGAAGACCGTTCCTTTGAACGAACCGGGGACAAGAGTCCCCGTCCTAAGAAGAACCGGTCACTGTCGGACCCACTAAGTCTCCCATCGGTCGGTAGAAGAATGAGGACCTCACTTGTGTCACGTCCTTTTCGGAAGGGTGGGCTCGGACGGAACCAAAAAAGGTAAAAGGGGACTCGTCCTTTTTTTTTTTTCTTGTTACCTTTGAGGGGTAAACACGGCCACCTCTCTCTCTCGATACTTACTTTGGGAAGAAATCACGAGTGTTTAGTAAGTGAGACGGCAGTAGTCTTTTGGGTCTCCTCATTTCTTCCGTCTGAGCCGAGGACACCGGTGGGACTTCGGTTCCCCGGAGGCCTCGTTGTCTCTCCTACACGAGCGGAGAAGAAGGTACCTTGGTCGGGGTCGGTACTTTCGGTTCGTCGGAGACGAGGTGATGCGTGCGACAAAACGTGTCCCTAAACCTTCGTCATGAGGTGAAAGGACCTGACTATCTCGTCCGTCGACGGACTGTACATACCAAACTGTCGTCGATCTGTACTGAAGGAAGGAGTTTTATCGAGGGATACGGACTTAAAGGGGGTAATTGTATTATGGGAACTCAGAGTGTCTTAACAGGAAATTCTCTTGGCACTGTTGTTACGTTTGAGGGGATCTTCCGGTTAACAGGTGAGCTGTCCCCAGTCGTTTGAAAAAGACTTTTACTGGTCTACCATCTATAAAATCCAATACACCTGGTGTACCAGAGGTGACGTTGACGTTATAATTGAAGACGTCTCCATCAGGGTATCGTCGGGGTCTACCGTACACTCACTTACCCGTACCGACACAAGGTTCTTTGAGGTGGTTCGGACACCGTCCGACCTGACCCGGGTAACGTGTACTGGGTAGTCGGGACGCGTTCCGACATTCAGTCACTGGAATGGTAGAGAGATGGGGGTCTCGGAGAGTGTACTCCGTACGTCTTACTTCTCTACGACGTTACGACAAACAACTTCATCAATGGTCGATTGTTGTCAGGTTCCCTCCGACAAACTATCGGTCGTAAAGGTCTTCCTCGGAACTATATCGTCCCTTATAAGTCTCCCGACTCTTAACTCCTCCCATCCCGAGATTTTACTTTAAACGGTTGAATCGTTAAAATTGATTTGTCTAGACAACCAATATCAGTATTTAGAGGTCTAAGGTATGGACCTACTCTCGTAGTGCCTAGTACCAGGGGTAGACCCCTGCTCGTCTTTCCTTTCTAACCCTCGTTTCCTTAGTTTATTCTTTGGGACCCGTGTCAGTGAGAAAGGTTGAAACCGTAAAAACAATATAAGGACGGAGTCCTTACTACAAACGAAAACAGTAAGGTCTGTTACTCGGTCTCAGGACAACAAGACCGAATCCACTTGGTATTTCGGGAAACCTTTGTCGAATCAAGAAGACATTCGGTCCTGACGTTCCGTCGCACGGTGACAGGAAGAAAGGAGGGAGAGACGTCAACGTAGTGACACCGTCAGTGTCGTGGGTTCTAGTCAGATAACTGGAGAAAGTTCTACCGTCTTCACTACTGACACTTCCACTCTTTACTAAAGTCATTTCCTATTAACGACAGCAAAAGTGAACCGACGAAAAACCTGATGGTATAGCCAAACCATCTCGTGTCTCGTGATTTCGGACTCAACACACACGAGTAACGTCAAGGTCTGAAAGTCCCTGGAACACAGACAGTCCTATCCATTCCAAACCGGCGTCATTGAAGTTTTAAAGTCAAAGAAGTGTGTTGGGTGCAAATAAAGAGTACAATGTACAGGTTGCACCAACAGTCCGTCCGAGAGTAATCAGCAAGTTCCTGGGTCTATGAGAACCGAAGTGGTAGTGTACACAGAAGAACTAGTAGAGTAGTCCCCTTTCCCGTACCGTATAATACGGGGTCTAAGATTTCGGAGACGGGTCTTCACAGTATTAGACAGTGTAAAGTAACTGACTTGTTCAGTGTACGATGTACCTTGAAGATTCTCCCCCCAATTCACGTTAGGATGGTATACGGACCTTCCTACTGTGTCATCACTCAATCGGATTACTGATGGTCTCCTGGACTTATTTCCCAACTCCGTAGTCGAACGTACTCCTTAGTTTATAGGAGTCCCTTTCTGTGAATCGATCTTCGACTCATGACCAAGTCGAAGCCCTTGTCCTCAATTATACTTATAAGGTCTCCGTCGTGTCCTCTTGTTGCGAGTAATTCCTTTCCGTTAACGACTTCCGGTTCAACTTCAACTTCGGACTCCTGACTTCGTCCATAATTTCTCTTGACTCCGAGGTGTCACCCTCTTAGCAGTCTGACGGAAGAAGGTCCTTCTTCGTCGGAAATTTTCTTTTTTTCCGACTCTATTTACGTTACACCTATAGTGATCTAAGTCATATTTTGGTTCCCAATTCGTGTCGTCATCGAGACTCTCACCCATTTTGATGACTGCACCTTTTCTCAACTGTATAAGACTACGTCTTCCTTTACCTCGCCACTCCTTCTACGACCATACAGACGGGGTAGGACCAAAGGTTCACTTCGGGAGGTCCGTGATGTCATCGGGATCCCGGGTTCCATTTTGCTTGGTCCGGACCCTCGGTCCGATCGTGTCAACGCATCTAGCTCGTGACGTGCAGAACTCGACGACGGTCGGTGTGACACTAAATACACTTACGTCACGGGTCCTCGACTGTCACTCGTTTCACTTCTTAGGACTCACTATCGGGACAGAGGTGTGGGATATTTTCCGTTCTAAATCTGGGGGCGAGAAGTGAAGGGTGTCGAGGACGGGCGAAGTCGCAGTAAAGGACAAAGACCGGAACGGGAGTGGGAAACTGAGACTGTCGTCTCGATCGACAAGACCAAAGTTACCAGTCCCAAATGGTCACGAAGGGAATGAACAAGGGGTCTTCACTCCAGTGTCTCCCACTTAAGTTCCAGTACGTTTCATACAGTCGGATCTCGCTTCATCTCCTTCAGGCGACAAACGTTCGTACACCTGTAGGGGTTTAGTCCTCTCCGTTCCTACTCGGACCTTAAGGGTACTCGTCTCCTGCGTTCCTTAATCCAAAAAACAAAGACAATAACAGTCAGAGGACCAAGTGACTCCTACCACACGTTCTATTGTCTCCATAGAAGTCACGGATGTGTCACGAGTCATATTTCGTCCAGGAGTAATTTACAACCACCCTTTTTTTAGTACTTATGTATATAAATTTCTTTTAAGTTGGAAGAAGAAAGGTATCAGTATTCTTACTTCCCTTAAACTGGTGTTTTGTTCGATGACTTTACACTTTTTCAGTTGGTTGATTTCATCTTCCTCTCTTCCACCCAAAAAAAAAAAGAGGACATCCTTTCGTTCCATGGTAGATCTTGGCTTAACTACGAACCCCTACCACAGAAGATCTATTTGTGAGTGAACACTTAACCAGGAATGTTAAAGTCAGGATTCTACAAGTCCCCACCTCACTCAAAGTCAAGAAATTTACGAACATTTTTGTGGTTCGTCCCAATCACAGACCATAATCGTGTTTTGTAACTTCCATAATAGTGGAACTTTTGATCGTGGTTTGTAGTTGTCACAACGGTATTGTTATAACTTGTTTATCTTTTAACGAAATCAGGAACCAGTAAAACTCCCTTTCGTTACATAAATGTATGAAGAGGAATCTCTTCGTGTTTATATCCACTGTTAACTTGCACGTACCCACACCTTATTGGTAAAAAGTACTTTAGTACTACGAGTCGTTTTATTTATGACTCTGACTTCGGTTCAGTTAGAATCCGTTTGTAAACGGAGACTTACGTGCACACTGGAGGGGAGGGTAACAGGAAGGGGTAAAATGAAAGACTGTGTCTGTACACAGAGACAGTTCAAAAGACCACTTTTGAACTGAGTGTAGTTATTGCCACTTTTGAGTCGAGTCGTAGTTGTTCCGAGACCGAAGTATTTATAGACAGGAGTTTATTTGTCTTTTAGAGTAAATCTTTGTTTTTTTCTTTCATCCCTTCTACCATTTCCTGTCCTGTCTCCCACTTTAGACTGAACTAAATAACCTGCGATAATAGGTTGTCGAATAAGAGACGGTTGTACACATGACCGGTAGTTTTTTGGGTACGAATTGCTTCTAAAAGTAGTTGCGTAAACGAATTACGGAATAAATGTACGTATCTTAAGGTGTATCGTAACGAAGACTGGTTCCCTGAGTCCAGAATCTCTTTTTCTACAACGTACCCCAAGTGTGGTACTTTAAGGGACCCGAGTGGTGTATAGTCCCCGAAGGGAACACCGAGTTCACCATTTCTTAGACGGACGTTACGCCCTCTGGATCCAAGTTAGGGACCCAACTCTTCTAGGGGACCTCTTCCCTTTCCGATGAGTGAGGTCATAAGACCGGATCTCTTAAAGTCCCTAATATATCAGGTACCCCAGTGTTTCTCAGTCTGTGCTGAGCTGTAAGTGGTACATGGGGTAGTGGGTCCTCGTCGACCGGAACATCTTCCGTCTTACCCGACACCTTCTGAGTCAATGTCGGGTTAAACCCTCTTAGTGGACTTCCAGTCTCAAGATTAATTATCCTACGGTGTATACGAAACGCCTCTTCCGTTACCGTTGGGTGAGGTCATGAGAACGGACCTTTTAGGGTACCTACCTCCTCGGACCATCCGACGTCAGGTACCCCAGCGACTTCCACCCTGTTCTGACTCGCTGAAGTGAAAGTGAAAAGTGAAAGTACGTAACCTCTTCCTTTACCGTTGGGTGAGGTCACAAGAACGGACCTCTTAGGGTCCCTACCCCTTGGACCACCCGACGGCAGATACCCCAGCATGTCTCAGCCTGTGCTGACTTCACTGAATCGACGTCGTCGTGTATACGAAACTTAGTCAACGGTTATGTAAAGAGGGTTTCGGTATCCAGGTCCTAGTTCCCATTTTCACCCTCACCGAAAAGAGTGATACAGTGGCTTATAGGTCAGTGTCGTATAAACGAAAGGCACGGACGTTGAGACCCGAGAAGACAGAGACTCCAGGTTAAAGTATGCCTCTTTTCGAAGGTAGTCCACTGTACCTTGACGACGTGACTACACTTTCGGTACTGACGGTTGACCACGAGGGGAAGGACGACTTGAACGATCCCCTCTTCCCCAAAGACATGACCACCTAGGAGTAATACATGACTCCCTGTAGTCAAAGGATAATATGTTCTGGCAAGAGATCTTGATTCCCTAAGAGGTCCCATAATGTATCATGTAGTCGATCTTAGACTAAAACCTTCACCGACAAAATACATGCACGTACGATTCATCGAAGTCAACACAGACTGAGAAACGTTGGGATACCTGACATCGGGTGGTCCGAGGAGACAGGTACCCTAAGAAATCCAGTCTTATGACCTCACTCAACGGTAAAGGAAGAGGTCCCCTAGAAGGACTGGGTCCCTAGGTTAGACGTAGAGAATACAAAGGATGTCACAGTCTGTTCAGGAAAGGAAGATCGCGGTGGACCCTTCAGGGATAATGTATCAAGTACGATTCAACGAAATCAGCACAGGTTGAGAAACGTTGTGATACCTGACATCGGATGGTCCAAGGAGACAGGTACCCTAAGAGGTCCGTTCTTATGATCTCACCCAACGGTAAGGGAAGAGGTCCCCGAAGGGTTGGGTCCCTAGTTTGGACCCACAGAATGTAGAGGACGTAACCGTCCGTCCAAGAAATGGTGATCACTGTGAACCCTTTTGGGTAATGTATCATGTGGGTACAGGTATGATTTTCCATTACTTGTACTATAGTAGATGTCGGTTTGGTTCTTCGATAGTAAAAACATACCTTGAAATTTGTACATCCTTTTCACACATGGAATCGACTTATCGGTTCCCTCACTAGGTGCGAGGTTTTGATGGAAAGATACAGGGAACCTGACGTTCCTCTAGGTTGGTCAGGTAAGACTTCCTCTAGTCGGGACCCTAAAGAAACCTTCCTTACTACGATTTCGACTTTGAGGTCATGAAACCGATGGAGTACGCTTCTCAACTGAGTAACCTTTTCTGAGACTACGACCCTCTCTAACCCCCGTCCTCCTCTTCCCCTACTGTCTCCTACTCTACCGACCTACCGTAGTGACTGAACTACCTGCACTCAGACCCACTTGAGGCCCTCAACCACTACCTGTCCCTCCGGACCACACGACGCTAAGTACCCCACAGTTTCTCAGCCTGTGCTGACTCAGTGACTTGACTTGACTTGACTTGACTACAAGACGAGTCACTACACTCCTGACTGGGGAGAGAAACTTGTCAACCGAGGACCAACACGAGACGGACATCCCCCGTGAAGCGAGATACCAAAAGGCTGGAATTGGGGTAGGGTGGAGACCTGCTGCTCTTAGGAACTTTGCCTCACAGGGACCCTTCACCTTGGCATTGACGAGGTCCATCCAGTGTCAGAGTTGCTTAAAGCAGCTTCCTTTCACCCTCTTAGGAGTACAGGCATAACCAAGTCCCTTCCCTGGAGCATCTAGGTTTTGATAATCCCACTTCCTCCTCTGTTTCCTCAACCCCAAGAGCAGTTGCTACTCTCACCGGTAATGATGTTGATTACCTCGGTTGTCCCCTTTTTGCTCCCTCAGCCCTCTCACACCTGTGTGATCAATTCTCCATCTTCAATTCTTTCTGTTGAAATTTCAAATGTGGTTTTTGTTTTCCTGCATAGACCCTGACTGATATCCAGCCTTAGAATGACGTTCAAGATTAGGCGGCATTTCAGTTATTATCCATTTTTTCAGAAAGATTCATTGGAACACTCAATCACAAAAAAGGGGGGGGGTTAAGTAATTTAATATGGAATTAGTATTTTTCAAGACTACTATCCAAATAGGAATGGGGAGATTCCTGTGAATTCCTGCTGGAAAACAAATTCATTTTATTAAAAGGTTTTCCTCTTTGTGTTTGGAGATTAAAGAAATGATAGAATTTATAATTCCATTAAACAAACAATTTCACTTATTTTTGATAAATTGCACTACGTGTGGTTTAATTACTGTGTCCAGAATAGCATTTCACATCTGTGGCCCCAAAAGCTGTTATTGCTGTGGACCTGCGGGACAAAGAAATAGAGCCCTCCTGTGGCCAATTTAAGTACTACAACCCCTTGCAGTTCAACGTTGATAGTATTAACATCTTGATCTTTCGTATTAACATTTCTGATCTTTGAACAGAAAAATATCATACAAATCCTGCCCTGCATTTCTAAGAAACAGAATAGAAGCTTACTATGCATAGAAATAATACCTGTGTTTCTTGGCACTACACAAATATAAAACATAAACTGTGTAATCAAGGCCATATTAAATGCCCAATTTTTGAAGGCGTAAGTAGAGGGAGTGAGAACAGGTCTGGGAACAAAAGAGCTACTTAGACCCTGTACGTGGCAGAGGTCTTAACACAAACACAGTGATTTACTTCGAAATTGGTTATACACACAAGTAAGTCTCCTGGGCACCACAGAGAAGAAAACTCAATAAATGCTGCAAGAGTTTTTGATGTGCAGATGCAATGAAATATGTACATTATTATCTTTTGTGGCAGAGACAAGGGAGCCCAGTGAAGAGGAGTGGTAGAGACCTCTCAGGGCAAGCCGGAGAGAGATGGAACATGGAAGGGGGGAGCATTTATGCTTTGCAGTTGGATGGCACTGGGTTTTAATGGCATTTTAGCACATCTCTTGCCTGGAAAATCCCATGGATGGAGGAGCCTGGTGGGCTGCAGCCCATGGTGTCGCAAAGAGTTGGACACAACTGAGTGACTTCACTTTCACTTTTCACTTTCATGCGTTGAAGGAAATGGCCACCCACTCCAGTGTTCTTGCCTGGAGAATCCCAGGGACAGGGGAGCCTGGTGGGCTGCCGTCTATGGGGTCGCACAGAGTCGGACACGACTGACGCGACTTAGCAGCAGCAGCAGCAGCAGCTGTGTGACTTAGGGCAAGTTGTCCAACCTCTCTGATTCTCAGTTTCCCATCTGTAAAGTGGATGTAACAATATCTGCTTCAAGACAATGTATAGTGTCATGGGGCAGGGAATATGTTTCTGAGCCAAGCTCCCAGGCTTGAAATCCTGACCCTGCCACTTATAGTGTGACTTTAGGCAAGTTATTTAACCTCTCTGTGCCTAATCTATAAAACAGGACGAAGTAGTACTGACCTTGCAGGGTTTTTTGAAGATTAAATGACTCAATATACACAAAACACTTAGATCAGGCATCGTGGATGAATTTTCCAGTGTTACTACTATTTAAAGTACCTTAGGATGCCTTCCACATGTTAAAAAGTAAGTGTTAGCCTTATTATTTGCTGTAAGTCATCATGGACAATTTACTTGTTATCTATTCCTTATCTGCTTCTTTCTCTATTAAGTAGAGTCAAGTGAAATTGCCATTTTTATAGGTGAAGAATACTTGAATGCAATATTTTCTTGGTTTGATGGAATACAGACCAGCGCTTATCACCAGGTCACACTCAGGGTTATTGGCAAGAGCTTAAGATGAAGGAATAAAGTAGGGCTTTCTGTCCACATTTATGCCACTGAGCCCAGAAGCCCCTTCCCTGCCTGTGATGACAAATCCCTTGAGCAGAATTAGTGGGGCTTTGTCCCCCCGCCCCCCCCAGTTCCTCTGCTAGTGCAGGAAAGGAGGAGAAGGAAGTGATGATTGGGGTATCTGTACCAATCTTACAGTCTGGCAAGGAAAACAGAATCCACCCCAGGTAGTTTTTATAGAGGGTACTTAATATGGAGAACTAGTTACAAAGGTGTCAGAAAAGTTTAAAAGCCACATAGGAGACATTGAAGCAACCCAGAGATGAGCAACAGTGGGGAGTAGCTACCACTTTGACTGCTGGAGGGGAAAAGGGCAAAGGGGGCATCAGAGCCAGAGCAGGGCCCCTGGCAAGAGAGGGAGCCATGAAGAGCTGCCCGGCCACTCCTAGAGCTGCCCCCACAAGCAGAGAGGGGGAGGGAGGTCTCTCTTCCTTCTGCTCCCTGGTCTCTGGCCAGTGCCTCCCTTGGGCTGAGCTCGTCCTTCTCTGTTGGCAATGGGGCATGGGGTTTGCAGGCATTAGCTCCTTGAATACAGAGAAGAGCAGGGTAAAAGAGAAATGGACTTGCCAGCAAAGAGGCAAATGCCTGTCTGGAGAAGCAGAAGTTGAAAGGAAGAAGGGGAAAGACTGGAAGGTGGCGGCAGCAGAACATAAAGTCCAGCCTCCTGTTTCTGGCGCTTCAGCATCTTCTCAATCCAGTGGAGGTAGAATCCAGACACTTTGCTACTTTAGCCAGGCCCTTTCAAATAAAAACTGCAGGAACCACCAGAATCCGTCTCAGGTGACTTGATAAGATGGGGAGGGGTACAGGCAACTGGGCAGGAGCCTTCTGGTTGACTTATGACCTCCAGGCAGAGAGGTTTAAAGACCTGCACTGCATATTCTTGGCCTCCACCCTTTTCTCCTGATGCCAAGTCCAGCGGCCAGGGAAACAGACTTCAGGAGGAGAAGCCTCACCTTGGAAGTTGTCTCCTCTAAAAGTACAGAAATCAGACAACAGGATGCGATGTGGGTAGCCTGGATTGAATACTAGAACAGAAAGGGGCACTCATGGAGAAACTGGGTAAAGTCTTTATTTAGTCAATAGGATTGTTAATTTCTTAGTTTTGACAAATGTACTATGAGTGGGCTTCCCAGGGGCGCTAGAAATAAAGAACCCGCCTGCTAATGCAGGAGACATAAGAGACATGGATTCCATCCCTGGGCCAGGAAGAGCCCCTGGAGGAGGACATGGCAACCCACTCCAGTATTCTTGCCTGGAGAATCCCATGGACAGAGGAGCCTGGCAGGATACAATCATAGGGTCGCAAAGAGTCGGACCTGGCTGAAGCCACTTAGCACACATGTACATGCTATGAATATGTTAGATATTAACACATTATGGACTGGGCAGGGTCGGGGGGAGGGGTTAGCAGAAACTAATACCTGCGTCTGGCAATTTGTTATGTAAGTAAACGTTGAAGTGTCCCCAGTCGGTAATGTTCTGGAAACAAAAGATGTATTTATAATATGTAACGTTGGGTACTATTTTCTCTTCTGTAGATCTAAATTTATTTTAAAAGAAAGCCCACAAGATTTCTGTGACCTCCTCCAGAAAGGCTTCTTCCTTTAGCTTCAGTGGGCAGCTTCAGCTGACACAGCACCACTGAAGCACCACCAAGGAGAAGATGCTTCCCCCACAAACCCACAAAACACCAGTAAACACATTCAGGAGAGTGTCAGGAAGCTCATATCCAGAAAGACTTCTGCAGGATTTTTCATACTAGTAAAAAGCATGAATGCATAACAGTATCCTAAGTACAAGGAGCACGGTTAACTCGTGTTGTGACCACAGCCACGCTGTCATTCTCATTGATGGGGTTTGTGTTATACCCCCTTTGGTTAAGCCAATGAACTGGGTGATGTTCAAACTTAATGGACAAAGTTCATGCTCCAAGTGTGTGTTAGTCAGTGGTGTTCAACTCTTTGCAACCCCGTGGACTGTAGCCTGCCAGACTCTTCTGTCCATGGGACTCTCCAGGCAAGAATACTGGAGTGAGTTGCCATTCCCTTCTCCATTCATGCTCTAAAGAAGTTCTTAACCCAAGTCCAGTCATGGTACTGGGTTATCTACAAATGAATTGACCTTGTATAGACACATTCATCTTTTAAAGTCACTTGAATAACTTTTAGAAAAAGCAGAGCATAGCTATACACACATACATACACACATGACCAGTTTAGGAAGCAATCTGACTCAGTAGCACAGAAGTGTGAATTGATTTTTTTTTTTCCAGCTTTTTTCCCATTGTCTTCTATCAAAGTCCCCATTTTCCCACTGGGTGGTGGCTCCCTTTAAGGCATCTCAGTCCAATCCTATAACTTTTAATTCACTTTTGGTAATTATAACAGTCTCATTCTAGTTACCAAGACTTAGTTCTGTTCATTTTAAATTTTCAATGTTGTATATTTAATTCAAAGTGGCCCCTCCCAACATAGGTGGCTGCGGCTAGTTCTGATGGGGTCTTTCCCCCTCTGTCCTCTTTCTGATAGTTACTCCTCTGACATTGATCTGAGGGTGGGGACTGGGGAAAGTCTCCCTTTGGGACTGGTTATGATAAAATATATTTAGCCTCTTTCCTGTAAACTCCTGGCCACTAATCTATCTTGTAAACTGTATACTCCATTGTGGTTGCAGATGGAAACTCTAACAGTATCTAATAAAGAGACACTTGATTCCATTGACTTCTGATCCATGAGTACTAGCCCCAAATCTGCATCCCCCTGATAGAATGTACTTCTTTGGTCATCCCTCTGGCACTTCCTGGCAAGCCTGGGGCCCTGGATCTGATACACAGTCTGCAGCCCTAATCCACAGGCTCAGTACATCTTCTGGGCCCCTCAGAGACCAGCCAGGAGTGGTCTTTGGTCCTTCGTCTCTGTGTGGCTGTGCTCTGCTCAGGTCAGGTGTACTAGGTCAGGAAGCTTTGGCACTGCTAACCAGGACAGTGAAGGTCACCGCTTCTTACAGAACTCACAATTCTGTAATTAATTTGGGGGGTTTCTATCTCTGATCTTTGCAGACAAGATCCAGCCATGCTCATCCTCATCCCCCTGCCCCCCAGAAGAAGGCAGAGATGAGGAAATGGCCTCTCTGTCTTGTGTACCACCTCGACCTCCAGCTTCCATCTCGCAACAGTATAGGACCTAACTCTGATTAGCACTGCTTGCCCCTGGAACTACAGACTGTAATACCAAGAATGATCTCTTATTGGTGCACTGGGACGACCCAGAGGGAGGGTATGGGGAGGGAGGAGGGAGGAGGGCTCACGATGGGGAACACAGGTATACCTGTAGCGGATTCATTTCGATATTTGGCAAAACTAATACAATATTGTAAAGTTTAAAAATCAAAAAAAACAAAACAAAAAACTTGGCCCTAGAAAATTTGGAGGTTTCTCACACCGTGAGACCATCTTCCCTGTGTGTAAGGTCCAGAGCAGAACAAGAGCTCAGTTACAACCTCCCCGCAGACCCCTGGGCACATACACATAAATACATTCCTACTGGAAGCAGCTGCCCAGTCCAGAGGACTCACCTCTACGGCTCCAAGGACGTATCCTTTGAGATGCACAGTGGATGCTATAGATCTGTCCCACCTTGACATTCCTTTGAACTTTGTGAATTATTTTTTACTCTTTTAACACAGTACTGGCAGGGGACTTGAGAGGCAAAAATTATCAGGGACTGTTTCAAAGCTCCATCCATACAAAATCTGGAGGATGGGGGAGGTGCCTCCCCGTGGACCACTCTTCGAGGGAGAGCTGTCCATATCAAAGGAGCAAGTACTTGGCCAAACTTACCTCAAACCACAACTTCACACTGGCTGGCTGGAGTGTCCCCACAGGACTTACTTCCCTCCTGTCTCTATTCAAAGGCCACTTGTACTGATGATTTAACAATGAATATCTCCCTGCTGCGTGCTTCTGAGCTTAGACGGTGTTGAAAGGGCATCGCTGCCCACTTCTTTCCCTTTGTATTGCTCTTCCGAGGGATGTAACCAGGATGGAGAAACGGGAGTCAAGAGGTAGAAGGGTTCTCTCTAAGTAAATGTTTACAGCACTGCCTACATTTTGCTTTTAGAAGCATCGGCTGATGGCCTACTAAATGCCAAGTGTAAAGTAGGTACTGAGAGATGAAGATGAGGGAGGCATGGTCCCTGAGTTCCCAGTGCTCAGAGGCTGGCAGGGGAGACAGCCAACTGTAAGTGCGAGGGTGACGTGTCTCCAGGGTCAAGGGGAGGGATTCATCTGTTCTGGGTGCCAAGGTAAGGTTACAGAGACGGAGTGACCCAGGAGCTGGGTCTAGAAGGGTAAGAAGCTGAGGGTGGAGGTGGAGGGAGGCAGCAGCTAAACAAGGTCAGAGCTTGTGGCCTGCCTAGTGCTGGGCCTCTCAGCGGTGCCAGAGCCCCGAGTGCAGGCTTTGAGGGTGGTTTCCCTGGTAACCACACGGCAGTAGATCCTGAAGGATACCCCTGCTGCCTTGCGTCCAGGAGTGTGATAAAAACAGAATTGCCCGCAGCAAGTCTTTGGTGGTAGTATTTTCACTAAGCACTTTCTCATATGCCATGGAGTCCGCTAAGCAGGCTACATGCTGCAAACCTCACTGAATCTTTACAACCACCCTGCGAGCTGGTATGATGCGCCTATACCCTATTTTGCAGAGGAGGAGATAGGTTTAGCAGTATCAATAATTCTTTTGAAAAAGCACATAGCAAATAAGCAACAGAGCCAGGTTTTGAGCTCGGGTGACTATGACTCCAAATCTCCTATTCTTAACCCCCTCTCCTTCCTAAGAGGAACTTAGGAATCTCCTTCCTAAGATTCAGAATGTTCACAATGGAGTCCCTCCATGTGCTGGGTTCAGGGTATTTAATACAGACCATGAGAGCCAGGGCTTGCCCTCGAGGAGTGTGCACCCTATGGAATGAAAAACAGGTGAGCAGCCAATCGCAGCCCACAGTGGCAAGAGCTACGATATGTACCTACAGCCTTAAAAAGTAAAAAGATGGGGCAGCCACCCAGCAGAGAGCTCCAGTGATGAGTCCATGTGTGTGATTTATCTCAGTTTTAGAGTCCAAATGGTACTTTAGTGTCTCCAGTTCCGTTCAGTTGCTCAGTCGTGTCTGACCCTTTGCAACCCCATGGACTGCAGCACCCAGGGATCGAACCCAAGTCTCTTTCATTGTAGGCATATTCTTTACCAGCTGAGCCACAAGGAAAGCCCTTAGTGACTCCAGGACTCCGACTAATCAGGATCAGGTAATTTTACCCAATATTACACGAGGGATTAATCACCTTAGGCTTGGATAAGGAGTGTCTCTCCTAAGAAATAGGAAGATTAAAGTTTTTAATTTGGGAGAATAACAGGAACTTATCACACATTGGCAAGAGGTCTCCAGGAAGGAGATGTGGATTCCCTTAAGGGAGAGCTCCCACTTTGCCAGGCTCCCCCATTTCTATTCCTCTTGTAGTTTGCTACTCTGGTCCCTGCTGTAAATGACTTTTAAAAGACAGTCAGGGCTAATGTTCATTGCAGCACTGTTTATAATAGCCAGGACATGGAAGCAACCTAGATGTCCATCAGCAGATGAATGGATAAGAAAGCTGTGGTACATATACACAATGGAGTATTACTCAGCCATTAAAAAGAATACATTTGAATCAGTTCTAATGAGGTGGATGAAACTGGAGCCTATTATACAGAGTGAAGTAAGCCAGAAAGAAAAACACCAATACAGTATGCTAACGCATATATATGGAATTTAGAAAGATGGTAACGATAACCCTGTATGCGAGACAGCAAAAGAGACACAGATGTATAGAACAGTCTTTTGGACTCTGTGGGAGAGGGAGAGGGTTGGATGATTTGGGAGAATGGCATTGAAACACGTATAATATCATATATGAAATGAATTGCCGGTCCAGGTTCAATGCGGGATACAGGATGCTTGGGGCTGGTGCACTGGGATGACCCAGAGGCATGGTATGAGGAGGGAGGTGGGAGGGGGGTTCAGGATGGGGAGCACGTGTATACCTGTGGTGGATTCATGTTGATGTATGGCAAAACCAATACAGTATTGTAAAGTAATTAGCATCTAATTAAAATAAATAAATTTATATTTAAAAAATAAAGACAGTGAGGGCTGATTAAGACTGTAGTATAAGAGAAAAACAGTTATGTTCCACCTTGTAAAGTTAACTAGACAGAGCAGGGAATCTGATATTGAAAGGCAGATGTAGCCTGTCATCAGAGCTTCATTCACCTTTAAATTCAAGATTTTGCCCTCAAATCAGGATTTTTATTATCTTGTCAAGATCTTACCTAGAGCTGTTAGTTTTGTTTGGTTCAGCTATTTTAGGATAGAATGCTTTACTGAGCTTTATTGAGTGCAGAAGAAAGGTGAGAGTTACAAGAAAAAAAGCCTCACTCTTGAATCTTAGAAAACCTCATTCATTCAACAGATTCAGAATGTTCATAATGGAGTCCCTCCATGTGCTGGGTTCAGGGTATACAATAGAGACCATGAGACCCAGTGCTTGCCCTCGAGGAGTGTGCACCCTATGGAATGAAAAACAGTTGAGCAGCCAATCGCAGCCCACAGTGACAAGAGCTATGATATGTACATATAGTCTTAAAAAGTAAAAAGATGGGGCAGCCACCCAGCAGAGAATGAAGTTGAAGAAAAGTCATAGAAGGCTGCTTGGAAGTGGTGAAATCTGAGTCTTGAAAGATCAATCTTCAGGAGCATTTAACTCATGTTTTAAAGTCAAATCCTCACTTAAAACCAATAAACCAAATCATGAGGTCGTGCACTCACTGGACAATAAAAACGTATGCAATATTGACAGCCCACCATCCGTATTGTGGGAAAATTCACTTCCAAAGCAAAGATGAAAAGGAACAATCAATACAGCAGAACACACAATAAAATCTACCCTCATTCTAGCTGATGAACAAAGCTTAAAATTAGTGATCTTTTCTAGGACAGCAGTAATTTCAAAGTTAGACGCTAGGTGGTGATCTTAGCACAGTTTGCTGTCCTTGACATTGCCTGGAGAGAGCCAGTTAGGGAAGGTTCACCCTTTCTAGGAAAAACAAAACTCTGAATACAGCCATCATGAAAGTGAGTTGATTGAAGGGGATAATAGCTTTCATGGTATCTTTTCCCTATAACAAACAATATATATCTTCGGTTTACAGCAAATGTTTTCTTGTAGACAGTCACATCTACAGTGATGAGGACCAGTGGAAGGACACTCTCCCAGGTCCCTTCAGCCCAGTTGTTTTATAAAGGTAGCGATGCCTTTGGACAATGGAGTCGGGAGTTCATATTCAAGAGTCTCCCCAAGCAACCTTAACCTTGCACTCAACTTCATAGTCTCTAAGGAGAGGCTTGCAACCTGGAAGAAGTTGTTAAAAAAAGTCAACACCCAAATCACTAGATCTGAGCCTTGGTACAGAATGCCTGCCTCCCTCTCTGTTAATAGAAGAATGCTATACTAGAGGATTAGAGGTACTATGGAAAGCACGTTAAGCTCCTTGAATTAAAGGAATTATGAGAATACCAGATGTTAGCAATAAGTCTCAAAGATGACAAAGATAAGGGGAAACCTTAACTCTTAGAGCCATAAAATAGCAAGAAGTTGATACCACAGGCAAAAAAGAAAAATGAAGGAAATAGTTACAACTGAAAGTATTTTAGGTAAACAGGTAAATTATGGGGGAGAGGAATGTAGATTTCATTTATTATATGCAAAAGGAGTGGAAAAAATTTTTGAGATTGAACACCAGAAGTCAGCAAGACACTAGGCAGAGAATAAAAAAGGAAAAAAATGATTTATTGTTGATAATATTGTAAGCAAGCAGGTTATTTATATCTGGTTTCCAAGCGCTGACCTAAGAACTTGACCCATGCTAAGGGTTCACTGGTCTATGAGGAAAAGAGGAAAGAAGGACACTGTAAAAATATTTCAAGAAGTTAAACATGTTAAATTCTTTAAAATTTGCTTTTATCCTTAGATTAGATTTCTACCCTTCTAAAATTGAAGAAAAGCCTTCCTTCTGTGAAGTGGTCACCATAGAGCTGTTTGTGGGTCATTTTGCTGTTTTGTTGTGAGTCCTGACACCTCCAATCCGTGGCACCATTGTGTGGGTCCTGAAATGTGTTTTTTGGAGACTGACGCTGGTGTAAGGAATCCAGAAGTCTGAAAACTACAGAATCAACAACCCATTTAAGAGAGCAATAGTCAGCCAGGTGTTAATCACTTACTCATTCAACAAGTTTTTGCTGAACCCCTCCCGTGGGCCAGGCCCTCGTGTTGGGTCATGGGTGGTGATCCATGAGCCAGACGAGACCCCATCCATCTCTGACACCCATCGTGCAGGGGTGGGTGAGGCGTGAAGAGTCTGGTGGGAGGTGTCATATTTAGGATGGTGGCCTTTTAGTCAAGTAGTTGCACAGGGAAGAATTTTTAACATCTTACATAAAATTGAGCACTGTATTTCATTAAAGCTAGCTGGGAGTATTTCTTTCCTGTAACAGTAGGGTAAGTGAATGTTACTAGGGAGTTACTTAAGAAGTATCTCCATCTCCACTCTGAGAGTTGCCATGCTCTCTCTCCAATTCTGCCTGCTCCCTATGCAGAGTATGCCGTAAAGGAATCCGACTGAAGACAGAGGCCCAGAGGTTCTCAAACTGAGTATCCATATCTATCCTGAAAAGGTAGACTAGGTAGGTATGGGCATGGACAAGATATTTCTCACCATGTCATGGCAAAAAGCAAAGTCTGTTTAAGGGATCCACGGTTACTCCCTTTCTGATATGTACAGGCGTCCCTTAAGGGCATTTTGAGACTCTTGGGAACATTGACTTATATTTGGAATTGATCCCAGCTACAGTCTGGGTCTCCAGTCCTCAATGGTCAAGTCAGCAGGAGAATTTTCGATGGAGGAGATTGAAAGCGCCTGATAGTGAGTACGCTGGTTTCCATGGTGACATGCTGAGTACTTACTGCTCCTTAAAGACCAGCAACATGAATAATTTAAATTATTTATTAAGGACTGCCTAGCCTAGAATATAGGGATCTGGGTTAAGAAAAAATTTAAAGCCTCTGCTTCTAGAACAAAAGTGATAAATAAAGATACCTAAAAGGAGGCTTAAAAGTAGTATTTAGAAGTGGTTTCCTTTATAGAAAAGTCAAAACATACAGAGATTGGCTATAAACATTTACATATCAGAGAATTGTTTCAATGCATTACCTTAAGCTTTACAAGGTTTTCAGGCCCTTTAGGGAAACGTTTCAGTTCAGGTACAACCTTACAAATTATTTTACTACCGCTTAGTTCCCTTAACTATGCACCTGTGGGTCTTACTTTACATTTTTAGTTCACTTGGAATTATTATATCTGCAGTATACCCCTCAGCCCAAATATATCTGGCCAGTTTGGGCCCCTTCAAACCAGTGTGGCTGCCAGCACCATGGGTGGTGGATGGTGAGTGCCCTCTCCATTGCACGGCATCTGCAGACTTGGTCCAGAGGTGTCTTTCCTGTATTTCTCGACACTCTGGCTTGATCTCATAGGTTCACTTTGCACATATCTTTATTCCCAACTGTGAAGAAACCACGATGCTTCAGGCACATGACTAGGTAAACAGAATTCCCACCCTGCTCATCCACCTCTGGCCACCTGGTCTCTGCACTGCTCTTCTGGCTGGGCTTTTCCATGGATAGAAGAAATGTGTGCTCAGTCATGTCTGACTCTCAGCGGCCCCATGAACTGTAGCCCGCCAGGCTCCTCTGTCCATGGAATTTTCCAAGTAAGAATACTGGAATGGGTTGCCATTCCCTTCTCCAGGGGCTCTTCCTGACCCGAGGACTGAACCCACATCTATTGCATCTCATGCATTGGCAAGCAGATTTTTACCATCTGCATCACCTGGGAAGCCCATGGATAGATCTCCCGCAAATACCCCTCTTTCAATGATCTCTCCAACAGGCAATTTTCTTGAGGCCAGCCTTGTATGATAAGGCCTTGGATCACCCTCTTTGAGGACCACCCTTGAGACAGCCTCACCAGACACCAACTGGCTCAGCAGGAGGGCCTGGATCAGAGTCACCTTCCCCTTTCATTGCTTCCTGACTCCCTCCCTCCCTCCCTTCTTTTGTAAATTCCACATTAGATCTCAAATCCAAATCCTCAGCTCATGATGTCTCATCACCATCTATCTATGCAAGGCTTGTTTCCATACCTTTCTGGTATGTACAAAATTATGTATTTCCTGTGGAAAAAAAAATACTGTTGTCTCCTATGCAGGTATTTTCAATGTACACAAAGTTGTGTACACAAATTCAACGTACATGCATATTTGTGTATTCAACGTACACAAATCGTATTGCACTGTACACCTCAGTCTGTTTCTCGCTTTTTCTCTCAGCATTCTGATTCAAAGTTCTCTTTATGTTGCTAATCATATATAAAGCCTTGGCTAACCGCTGCTTACTCCCTAGAGAATATCCACTACAAGGGCTTCTCCATTCTCTTAGTGAGGGACCCCAGATGGCCTCTACCTGAAGGTGAGAAACAGCGAACATCTTCATATACATCCCCTTAAGGACCTTTGTCAGCAGGATGACAGGCTTTCCCAGCAGGATGGCTCAGTCATCAGATATACTAGCCTTAACTTGACCAAACAGAGCAGGCGGCTAGCCGACCTGACCATGCCAGTCTACAGGGCCACCAGCAGGGAATAAAGATCTTTACATCCCCACCTCTCCACAACACTCAGTGTGAGATCATGCGGGATCTGATTTGAGTAAAGTGAGAGATTTTGTTTTAATTTCCATTTTTTTGGAAACCTCAGTGACTCTACCACCTCATCACAGACTGGATATCATTTTATGCTTTTTCTTCTTTATATAGCAAGTGTTTTTTCCCTTTGATTGAGTTTTTTTTTTAATCTTCATTTATTTATTTTGGCTATTCTTGGGTCTTAGTTGCAGCTCTCAAGATCTTCATTGCAATATGTGGACTTCTTAGTTGCAATATACAGGATCTAGCTTCCCAACCAGGGATCCAATGTGGGTCCCTTGCATTGGGAGCACTAAGTCTTACCCACTGGACTATCAGTAAAGTCCCTGACTGAATTTCTATTAGAATTAACAAATTCCCTACCTGTTCTCCATCTCTTACCTTGGTCCATGGTTATTTTCATTGAACAGAAAAACTTATTCTTGGGGCAGTCAAATCCATCCATGGTTTGGTTTGTACTCATAGCTTGTATTTTGGGGATTTTGTTTAAGAATTTTATTCCCATTTCAGAGTCACAAAAATGTTCTCTGATGTATCTTCTATTAACTTTCTGTTTTGCCCTTCTTATATTTAGGTGTTAAACTAGCTAGAGTCCATACATGTATATGGTGTTAGACAGGAATGCAGCTCTGTCTCAGAGCCTCAAGTTGTGTTTCATTGGTCTATTTGTACTTTTATCAGATGTTTGCTGTTTTTATAACTATGACTTTGTGGTAAAGCGATCCTTCATTTCCCCACACTTTGCTCTTCTTTTTCAAAGTTGACTTGGTTACTCACGAATCCTTAAACTTCCTTATCAAATTTACATTGAATTATTGGATTTCTAAAAGGAAAATCTAGCTGGGATTTCATTGGGATCTCATTGAATTTATAGTTTTCTTTGCTGAGAATTGACATCTTTATTATAATAAGTTATCCCACTCAAGGGTATGGAACAACTATTCATTTACTCTTGTCATATTTATATATCTTAATAGAGTTTCATATTTTTTCCACTGAGACTCTAAGTATATGTTTCTGCATCAAATTGTTTCAGTAACTATTGCTTAATAGTATTTCCAAATTTCTAGTAAGTCTAGTTTCCTCTTGTTATCTTATTTTTTTCTCTTAAGAATGTTCCAAGCTAGTCCTTTTTTTTTTTTTAACTTATGTATTTAACACTCTCACTTCACTTTGGGGCTTCCCTGTTGGCTCAAACAATAAAGAATCTGCCTGCAATGCAGGATACCCAGATTCAATCCCTGGGTCAGGAAGATCCCCTGGAGAAGGGAATGGCAACGCATTCCAGTATTCTTGCCTGGAGAATCCCTTGAACAGAGGAACCTGGCAGAATACAGTCCATGGGACTGCAAAGAGTCGGACACAACTGAGCGACTAACACTTTCACTGTACACATTTATTTTTACAGCTTGATGAATATTCTGTAAGATGTATATTACATACTCGTATACCAGAGAGATCACTAAATGTTCTTTGATAAACTAATCCCTAGGTATTTTACCATTTTTGTTTTTGTTTTAAAGTGTATCCTAGTTTCTAAAATATTTTTAATAAATAGTTGCTACTGCTGTAGAGAAATGCTACTGATTTTTTTAAGTTGTATCTGACAACCGTCTTGAAATTTTATTCATTCTAATAGATGGTTGATTATTCTAATAGTTTTCTATTAATATATAGATGATCTTGTCTATAGCAAATGACAATTATTTTGTTTCCCTCCAAATCCTTTGGCCTTTGATTCGATTTCTTTCCTTACAGTGCACTGCCCAGGACCTCCAATATTAAGTTAAGCAATAATAGTGAGACTGAGCATCCTGTGTTGTTCCTTGTCTTAGAAGGAATTCCTCTAGAATTTCTCTATCAAGCATAGTGTTTTCTGTAGATACTTAGCATATGACCTTTATAAAATCAAGATATTTCCTTCCAGATCTGATTTTCTAAGAATTTTTATTTTTAAGCATACATAATTATTAAATTTTACTGGCTTCTGCTGCAATAATTGTATAGGTTTTCTCCTATAGTCTATTGATGTGGTAAGTTACACTGATTGATTTTTCTGATTTTGAATCATCCTTGCTTTCCTGGAGACAAAACTTTCTTAATAGTGTCTTATCATTGTCATAATATAGATGATGATAACATAGTTATATTGGCCTCACTAATATTTTTAAAGATTTTTTTCAAAGAAGCTTTGGGTTCACAGCAAAACTGAGCAGAAAATACAGAATGTTTTCCACATACTCTCACCTCCACACATGCATAGCCTCCCCCACCATCAACATCGCCGACCAGAGTGGGACATTTGCTGATGTACCACACTAATGAACATAAACTGACAGATCTTAATCACTCAAGGTTCATCATTTACATTCTGGTTCAACCTTGGCATTGTACATTCTATGGATTTGGAGAAATGTATAATGATATGTATCTGTCATTATAGTATCATACGGAGAATATTTATTGTCCTAAAAATCTTCAGTGCTCTGCCTGTTTATCTCCCTTACCCCACTATAGCCTCTGGCAACCACTGATCCTTTTACTGTCTCACAGTTTTGCCTTTTCTGGAAATGTTGTAGAGTCAGGATCATATAGTACGGAAACTTCTCAGACTGGCATCTTTTAGTTAGCGATACACATTTAACAGAGAGATGGAGCCAAAGCAAAAACAGCACCCAGTTGTGGATGCGACCGGTGATGGAAGTAAAGTCCAATGCTGTAAAGAGCAATATTGCATAGGAACCTGGAATGTTAGGTCCATGAACCAAGGTAAATTGGAAGTGGTTGAACGGGAGATGGCAAGAGTGAACATTGACATTTTAGGAATCAGTGAACTAAAATGGACTGGATGGGTGAATTTAACTTGGACAGCCATTATATCTACTACTATGGACAAGAAATGGAGTAGCCCTCATATTCAACAAAAGAGTCCAAAATGCAGTATTTGGGTGCATCTCAAAAACAACAGAATTATTTCTGTTTGTATCAAAGGCAAACCATTCAATATCAAATCCAATATGCCCCAACCAGTAATGCTGAAGAAGCTGAAGTTGAACGGTTCTATGAAGATCTATAAGAACTTCCAGAACTAACACTCAAAAAAGATGTCATTTTCATTATAGGGGACTGGAATGCAAAAGTATGAAGTCAAGATATACCTGGAATAAAAGGCAAATTTGGCCTTAGAGTACATAAGGAAGCAGGTCAAAGGCTAAGAGAGTTTTGCCAAGAGATCGCACTGGTCATAGCAAACACCCTATTCCAACAACACAAGAGAAGACTCCTCACATGGACATCACTAGATGGTCAATACTGAAATCAGATTGATTATGTTTGCAGCCAAAGATGGACAAGTTCTGTGCAGTCAGCAAAAACAAGACTGGAAGCTGACTGTAGCTCAGATTATGAACTCCTTATTGCCAAATTCAGACTTAAAGAAAGTAGGGAAAACCACTAGACCATTCAGGTATGACATAAATCAAATCCCTTATGATTATACAGTGGAAGTGAGAAATATATTCAAGGGAATAGATCTTACAGACAAAGTGCCTGAAGAACTATGGATGGAGGTTTGTGACACTGTACAGGAGGCAGGGATCAAGAAATCCCTAAGAAAAAGAAATGCAAATATGCAAAATGTATGTGTGAGGAGGCCTTACAAATAGCTGAGAAAAGAAGAGAAGCTAAAGGCAAAGGAAGAAAGGAGAGATATACCCATTTGAATGCAGAGTTCCAAAGAATAGCAACGAGAGATAGGAAAGCCTCCCTCAGTGATCAGTGCAAAGAAATAGAGGAAAACAATAGAATGGGAAAGACTAGAGATCTCTTCAAGAAAATTAGAGATACCAAGGGAACATTTCATACAAAGATGGGCACAATAAAGGACAGAAATTGTACAAACCTAACAGAAGCAGAATATATTAAGAAGAGGTGGCAAGAATACACAGAAGAACTATACAAAAAAATCTTGATGACCCAGATAGTCATGATGGTGTGATCACTCACCTAGAGACAGACATCCTGGAATGCAAAGTCAAGTGGGCCTTAGGAAGCATCACTACCAACAAAACTAGTGGAGGCGATGGAATTCCAGCTGAGCTATTCCAAATCCTGAAAGATGATGCTGTGAAAGTGCTGCACTCAATATGCCAGCAAATTTGGAAAACTCAGCAGTGGCCACAGGACTGGAAAAGGTCAGTTCTCATTCCAATCCCAAAGAAAGGCAATGCCAAAGAATGTTCAAACTACCTCACAATTGCACTCATCTCACACACTAGCAAAATAATGCTCAAAATCCTCCAAGCCAGGCTTTATCAGTACATTAACTGTGAACTTCCAGATGTTCAAGCTGGATTTTGAAAAGTCAGAGGAACCAGAGATCAAATTGCCAACATCTGTTGGCTCATCAAAAAAGCAAGAGAGTTCCCGAAGAACATCTACTTTCGCTTTATTGACTATGCCAAAGCCTTTGACTGTGTGGATCACAGCAAACTGTGGAAAGTTCTGGAAGAAATGGGAATACCAGACCACTTGACCTGCCTCCTGAGAAATATGTATGCAGGTCAAGAAGCAACAGTTAGAATTGGACATAGAACAATAGACTGGTTCCAAATCGGGAAAGGAATGTGTCAAGGCTGTATATTGTCACCCTGCTTATTTAACTTATATGCAGAGTACATCATGTGAAATGCCGGGCTGGAGGAAGCACAAGCTGGAATCAAGACTGCCAGGAGAAATATCAATAACCTCAGATATGCAGATGACACCACCCTTCTGGCAGAAAGGGAAGAACTAAAGAGCCTCTTGATGAAAGTGAAAGAGGAGAGTGAAAAAGCTGGCTTAAAACTCAACGTTTAGAAAACGAAGATCATGGCATCTGGTCCCATCACTTTATGGCAAATAGATGGGGAAATAATGGAAACAGTGACAGACTTTATTTTGGGTGGCTCCAAAATCACTGCAGATGGTGACTGCAGCCATGAAATTAAAAGATGCTTGCTCCTTGGAAGAAAAGCTATGACCAACCTAGAAAGCATGGTAAAAAGCAGAGACATCACTTTACTGACAAAGGTCTGTATAGTCAAAGCTATGGTTTTTCCAGTAGTCATGTACAGATGTGAGAGTTGAACCATAAAGAAGCACACAGAGGTCTGTGTTTTTTAGCTTCTCTAGGACTTCACTTTCACTTTTCACTTTCATGCATTGGAGAAGGAAATGGCAACCCACTCCTGTGTTCTTGCCTGGAGAATCCCAGGGACAGGGGAGCCTGGTGGGCTGCCGTCAATGGGGTCACACAGAGTTGGACACGACTGAAGCGACTTAGCAGCAGCAGCAGCAGCAGTACTGAAGTACTAGAGTGCTGAAGTGCTGAAGAATTGATGCTTTTGAACTGTGGTTCTGGAGAGTCCCTTGGACAGTAAGGAGATCAAATCAGTCTATCCTAAACGAAATCAACCATGAATATTCATTGGAAGGACTGATGCTGAAGCTAAAATTCCAATACTTTGGCCACCTTATACAAAGAACTGACTCATTTGAAAAGATCCCAATGCTGGGAAAGATTGAGGGCAGGAGGAGGAGAAGGGGATGACAGAGGATGAGATGGCTGGATGGCACACCAACTCAATGGACATGAGTCTGAGTTGGCTCTGGGAGTTGGTGATGGACAGGGAAGCCTGGTGTGCTGCAGTCCATGGGGTCACAAAGAGTCAGACATGACTGAGTGACTGAACTGACTGACACATTTACCACATGCCTCCATGTCTTTTCATGGCTCAATAGTTTCTTTCTTAGTGTTAAATAATATTCCATTTTCTGGATGTATCAAAGTTTATTTATTCATTTATATTTTGAAGGACATTTTGGCTATTTCTAAGTTTTGACCATTGTGAATGAAGTTGCTAAAAAAAGTCTTTGTGCAGATCTTCATGTTAACATAAGTTTTCAACTCCTTTTGGTGAATATCCAAAAGTACAAACTTTTGGGTAAGAGTATATTTAGTTTGTAAGAAAGCACGAAGCTATTTTCTACGGTGGCCGTAGTATTTCACATGTTCACCAGCTACAAATGAGAGCTCCTATTGCTACACATATTCACCAGTATTTGATGTTGTCCGTGTCCTAGACTTTGGCCATTCTAATAGGAACATAGTGAAAATATCTTTTTTAACAAAGGAAATAACACTATAACATTACTCACCTACTGAAAATGTTCTACTGTTTTCCAATCACAATTACATCCCAGCTCCTTATCACAGTCTGTTAGGAAAGTGACTATATAATTTATCTATTGAAACTAGGCACTTTTGAGGCTCTACGTGTAACAATGCCACGATAACCTCATATCTAACCCTTTCTCTGATCCCTCAGCTCCAGCTACATTGGCCATGTTGCTGTTTTCAATAGTTCCCACATTAAGGCTTTTGTACCAGCAAAAAGTCAATAAGGATGCATGAAATGTTTATGTGGCCAACATTATATCTGGGGATTTGGTGAACAAAACAAAGTTTCTATTTTCATTGAGTTCACATTCTAGAAGGTCCTTCCATCTAAAAGACTCTTTCCCTAGATTCCCACATGGTTTGCCCACTCGTATCACTCAGGCTTTTGCTCAAATGTCCTTGAAAAGGTCTCCCCTGGATAGCCCATCTACAATAGACTGCTCCTACCACCCTGTCAATTGCCATTCTCTGCTCCTAACATTATTTTTCATCAGTACTTGAAATTTTACTAGTCATTTGTTTGTCTTCTTATAGTCTCCCTTAGAATAAAAGGCCAGGGTTTCTGGCCTCAGTCACTGCTGTATCCCTAATCCTGGAACACTACCTGAATCATCAATCAATTATTATCTATTTACTAAATAAATAATGAACAGTTCGCTGTGGACATTTAGTATAGATAAACCTTTCCCTTTGGGAAGATTTAATTATGTTTTTCAAGAATGTTTAATAACACTGAATTTCTGAGAGATGTCTGAAGAGAGGATCCCTATCACAACCATTTCTCTTAAAAAAAAAACAAACACTTTCTCATGTCTCCTGTCTCTGCAATAAACACTGGACTACAAGGAGACTCCACCAATATTACTGAGCTCTCTTAGTATCACGAAGACCCAGACTAAGAGCACATGCATGAAAGAGTTCATGAGTCCTTCTTCTGAGGTTTCCCATGGCAGATTCATCCACCAGTTTCCCTTTCGAAAACGCTGCACTTTTGAAACTGCACATCAAGCATACTTCAGCAACTTCGATGCTGAAGTCTGTGCTGCAAAGGCTTATCAGGGGTGTTTCCCCCTGTGGCGCAAGTTCAGCTGGCTGGAGTTTTTTCAGGTTCTTGCCTATGTGCTTCCAAAAGTTCTCTGTAGATAAGCATGTGAGTGAGAATGAGCTGTAATTATAAATTAATGAAAACAATTTTCTGTCGAACTTATGGATATTGTTCTCATGAAGATTGTCTGGCTAATCAAATGTTTTTCCTTCATTCTGCCAAGTTCCTCAGAAATTTAATTAAAAGTGGCTTTGACTGTGTGTATCCAAGGGAAACCAATTCCTGGTTTTAACGAAGGAAGAAATGAATACTTAAAGCAGGCTGCTATTATGGAGCAGGAGAGCACAAGTAGGGTTTTGAACTGGCTTGCATGCCAAACAGAGCTGATGACTTAAAGAATTTGTAGAGAGAGATATTTCTTTGGAGAAGAGAATATCATGGAAACATTTCATTCAGTGTGACTTTCTAAGAGGCACGTGTCATGTACTTCTTGGAAAGTAATTCCTTTCAACCTTACAGTCATTCTGCTTTAAACATACAGTTATCTCAGTTTCAGTTATAATGCTTCTTGAATTTTGTATGTTTCAATCCAGTATTACCTGATTCCCTGTGCTGTCCCTCGTCTATTTTCCTAGACTGCAGTCTTATCTCTGTAGTTAGAATGCAGCTGGTGTTCAAATTCGACTTGAACAGGTGAAATTTTTCAATTAGCTGCATGAAACTGGCCAAGACACTGAATCTCCCTGTGGCTCAGTTTGTTTCACCATAAATGGAGCTAGCATTACCTTCTTGTTGGGTTGCTGTGAAGAATAGATGTGATCCTATGTGGGAATATTTGTGAACTACAATCTGGTGTGAACCAAGCCAGGACCAAGGTGAAGCAACTGAGGGGAAAACTGAGGGGGAACTCCCCAAAACTCAGCAATCAAAATAAATATTTAAATACTGCATTTTTTAAAAAGTCAGATTTACTACCAAAAAAACTCCATGAGGAGCAAAATATCAAAAACATTGACCCTCAGTGTGAAAATGTGAGCACTGTAATCACCTGCGTGGTAGAGGTATAAAGGAAAGATATGGATCAAAGACTCGATTAACAGTCTTTGCCATGTCACACTTTTTTTAAGATTGTCCTTTGCTTTCAGCAACTGGTTTCAGAGCTGGGCTGCTTGTGCCTTCTCACTGTCGGGTCAGCTGGAAGCTATTCTCAACATGCTATTTGCTTGAACTCTTGATTTCTTTTTCTTGCAGGTAACAGGGTTGCCTGACGTCTCTTTCCTTCTTCAAGTTCCTCTGTTGTCCTGCGAGTGGTGCTCTGGTTCTTTGAAAAAGTCTTTTAGTTTAAGATTTGCTGTTCTTTAATCACAGCATCACCAACTCGATGGACATGAGATTGAGCAAGCTCAGGAGGTTGGTGATGGACAGGGAAGCCTTGCATGCTGCAGTCCATGGGGTTGCAAAGAGTTGGACAAGACTGAGCAACTGAACTGAAACCTTGGTTTACTTCCTTAGACTCCTGAGTCAAAGACTGGCTTTTTCTGGGCTCTCGAGGTGATGTAATGATGTCAAAAGAAACACTTGCTTTACAGTACACTCTCAGGTGAGTTTTCACACAGATTTGCATTCAGTGGTCCAGCCAGGTGCCAAGTCTGGGCATACAACCCTCAGATTTTGTGGAAACACTAAGACAACTCATGTTTAAATATGGACAACATGAAACAAGTTTAGAAGTTCAGCACATGTCCCTGACACACAGAACTTTCTCCAATTCTCTCTTTCTATGCAAGCATGGAGTATTCATTGATCTATTGTTATCATCATCAGGTCCCTATTTCCACCCCCAAATTCTTATTTATTTCTTATGTACCATGTCCTAGCTGCTGTGCATACATGATCTCATCCAGTTCTTACAACATCCTTTGGGGATAAGAATTGTCAACTCATTTCTGGATGGGGAAGCACAGTTGTAGGCTAATACAGCTAGTAATAACAGGTTCATGCATTTATTCAACAAATATTTACAAAGTTCTTACCATGACTGAGGCTCTGTGTGACTATCCTTGGAGGCTAAGACAGACTGCAGCTGAGTTAAGCAGGAAGGGGTTTATATAAAGATATTGAGTAGCTCACAGAATCCTGGAGACACATGGCTATGCCAACAGGGACAAACCCTAAAGTCATTTCACAGACCCAATCTGTTAAGGAAATTGTCACCATTGACTGCACCATCATGGGCACTGGAAAATGCCAGCAGCACATCACCACTGCTGGGCTTCAGCCTCCACCAGAGAGCATCGTTGATATCCTTGCTGCTCTGCATCATTAGCTTTTCATTTGGAAAAACACAGTCACATGTCCAAACCCTAACAGTGAAGATGCCTGGGAACATGAATGCCTAGGAACTTCTGTTGTGGGATGTGGGTTGAGTCTTTAACAAACACTCAATTCCCAAAACATGGAAAGGGATTTCAGAGGCTGGTACAGCCAAAATTATGACAAGTGATCACTACATGGAGTCCTTGCCCAGCAGGCATTTGCACACACATGGGTGAGAGGATACACACAAGTGACTGTGGTGTGTAAGATGTGCCACCAAAGTGACGAGGACAAGGACTGCGCCTTGGAGGGAGATGGAGGAATCCAATTCTGGCTAGAGATGACAGGATCACACTTCTGCTGGGTCTTTTTTGAAAAATTTTTATTGAAACATAGCTGATTAAAATGTTGTGTCAGTTTCAGGTAGAAGCAAAATGAGTCATGTATACTCTTTGCTGTGCTTAGTTGCTCAGTCGTGTCCGACTCTTTGTGACCTCTTGGACTGTAGCCTGCCAAGCTCCTCCATCCATGGAATTCTCCAGACCAGAATACTGGAGTGGGTTGCCATGCCCTCCTCCAGGGGATCTTCCCAACCCAGGGGTCAAACCCAAGTCTCCCGCATTGCAGGCAGATTCTTTACCATCTGAGCCACCAGGGAAGCCCAAGAATCCTGGAGTGGGTAGCCTATCTCTTCTCCAGAGGAACTTCCTGACTCAGAAATCAAACCAGGGTCTCCTGCATTGCAGGTGGATTCTTTACCAGCCGAGCTAGCCAGGAAGCCCATATTTATACATATACATATATAAATATTCTATACATTTTTAGTTTCTTTTCAATTATAGATTACAAGATATAGAGTATAGTTCCCTGAGTTATACAGTAGGTTCTCATTGGTTTTCTACTTCATGTATAGCAATATGTATATTTTAATCCTGAACTTTTCGCATTTATCCCTTTCCCCCCTTCCCCTTTGGTAACCATGAGTTTGTGTTCTATGTCTGTGAGTCTATTTCTGTTTTGTAAATAAGTTCTTTTGCATTTTCTGGATCTTAAAGAGTGGTAGAATTTGGAGAGATAACAACGGTGACAGGGTCAAATAGGAAAAACCATTAAAGAATGAGACACCCAGGCAAACAGGTCCAAAGTGTGTTGGCAGTGAGGAGTCCTCATATCGTGCTGAGTAGCAGAAGAGAACAGAAGGTTTACTGCAGAGATGTGGACATGAGATTATAAATCCTGCTCAAGGCGATGGCTATGGTGAAGGGAAATAAAAAATAATTCAAAAGTGAAAAATGAACTCAGGATGCTTCTTGTGAAATAAGCATCAACTGAGCTTACTTCTCTTTTTAGCATTTGTCCTGGTTGTAATTCATTATTTGTGTCTATGATGATTTGAGGAACATCTGTCTCCTCTGTTGGATGGGAGCCTTCATGAGGGAGAGACCTTGTCTGCTCTTTCTCCCCGTCTTATACTCAGGGCCTTGCCCAGTGCCAGTTGCACAGGAGGAGCTCAGGAGATATTTTCTGAGAGGAAGACAGGTTATAAGCAGATTGATACATAATTAGATGGAGAATAGGAAATAGAGATGTCAAAGATGATTCTGAGGTTTTGGTCATAGCAAAGTCTCATAGACATGTTGAATTTGAGGTTCAAAAGGGATATCTGCAGGGAATATTTTCAACTGATTTTTGGAGATGAGGGAAAAGTGATTCGTAACCTACCAGACTTAGGCAGGTAAGTCTGTTTTGTACACTGTACATACATATAATATGTTCAGCGGCTAACACAGCACAAGCATGCGCTGCAGTGATGAAATTCCATGTGCACTGGCTTTGGGACAAAAAATGATGTTTAAGTCCATTATTTCACACCATCTGTGCCCCTGTTCCTGGCTCAGATGGTAAAGAATCCGCCTGCAAAGCAGGAGACCCAGGTTGGATCCCTGGATCAGGAAGATCCCCTGGAGATGGGAATGGCAACCCATTCCAGTATTCTTGCCTGGAGAATTCCATGGACAAGTGATCACTACATGGCATCCTTGCCCTGCCAGAGAAATCTGTCAGGCTACAGTCCATGGGGTCGCAAAGAGTCAGACATGACTGAGCAACCAAGCAAGCATGCACATGCCCCTGTTCCTACGTTCCCCGGACTGATAGAGAGTCAGGACAGCACTGTGTGGTCTGAGCGGAGAGGCGTATCTCCCCTGATGAGCTTCATCCAGCTGCCCGCCCTCCCACATTTGGAGTGTGACACGGAATAAGAGCGGACATCTGGTCCAGGTTAGGAGAAGAGCCTACGTCAAAGACACAGCGCTCAAGCCCCACCAGGATATGTGTGAGAGTGCTCCTCCGACTTATGCCATAACTCATATCAAGAGTGGATGAATTTTTCTTAGTGAGTCTCTCAGTGTGGATGTCTTGTTTTTCAGTCTTGCTCCTCTGGGGTCAAGTGACCCAAGCAGGGTTTGGTGGCTAATAGGAGGGCAGGATTTAAAGAATTACACAAATACTGGAGGCTTTCCACCTAGCTCCCTGGGTAACAGCAGTGAGGTGATGGGAAATATTTTACAAATTAAGTTGCTTTAGCCAGAAAAGGGAGCAGAACTATTGCTTCCTCACGATTAACTTTCTCTTCCAACACTAAGAAAAGTGAATGTTGTATGTCTTCTGTGTCTTCCTGAGCTCAGTTAGAGATAGCAACTGAATCTGGATTGCAAGGATCTCAGAAGAAACCAAATTATCCAGGCTAGCAAAGCGGGGACATGTATGAAGAAGGGAAAACCAGGGAGTAGACATTTGTGGCTTTGTGCTTCCCAGCAACCTTGATTTGGGTAGCAGAACCCACACCTCACCTGAGAGACAATGACCCCACTCCGGCCCCAGTCTGGCCTGCAGAGACTATTGCACCCTTGGGCAGAGAGGTTAGTTTAGGGATTGACACATTCCTTACCAAGTCAGTCAGGAAAAATCCTGGGGGTGTAAATACAGTCATTCGTGAGTAGTTTCAGATACATATGGATCCAGCCTCTTTACACAATTATATCAAAAGGGGATGGGAATTTTCTTTGGAAAATGAATCTACCTAACAGCTTGTTGTTTACACTTTATGATACTCTTAAACACAAGTATCATGCATTGAATATTTGTGCTTCACACATGAAATCTTTAAACACATTTATTGAAATGATTCATCTTTAGCTTTGTCAAGGCAGGGGCAATGGGCCCCCGAAAATGGATTGGATGTGATGAAAAACTGCTGCTCAGAGAAACTCTGCATCCTACCGAAGATTTCACTTCATAGGTATATCCTGAAATATATAACTTTATGGAAGTGCTGAAGCCTTCCATGAGACAAATCCTTCAAAATTAAAAGCAAAAAGCTTTGCTTCCTGAGGAAAGGGTATTTTTTTTCCCCTAGTGGATAAAAGCATCTGTGTAAATGACCACAGTTCTTCCCAGGTGGTGCTAGTGGTAAATAACCTGCCTTCTAACACAGGGGAGACACAGGTTCGATCCCTGGGTCAGGAAGATCCCCTGGAGAAGAGCATGGCAACCCACTCCAATATTCTTGCCTGGGGAATTCCACAGGCAGAGGAGTCTGGTAGGCTACAGTCGATAGGGTGGCAGAGTCAACATAACTGAAGTGACTCAGCATGCACACCAATGACCACATTTCTTTCTTTGCTTTGGCCGTCAGGGAGCTCTGAAGCAAATTTACTGCTCAATTATTGAACTTGATAAGATTTTTTGAGTTCCCTCATCTTCACTCTGCATTTGTTATAATTTACATTTCTCTGGCCCTGTTACTCAATTTTAGGCCTATATTTTATTATATATATTCTCCCCTATATTATTTGTTGAATAAGGTACAAGATAAGCCAGTTCTGGCTCAAATAATACAATAGTTTTTTCAAAGCCTATGGATGTCTGAGACAACAGAAGTGAGTGTCTAGAACAAGGGACTATTAGCTTGACTCTTACAAGGTGGAATGCTTTGTTTCCCTAAAACGTAACTCCAGATCTGGAGATGGTACTGGTGGTGAGTGTTCTTTGTTGGGCTTCTGCTCTGATCAGTAATGAATTACTTAACTTTGACAGGTTCTCTTTTCTAATAGTGCATTAGCATTGCTCACTGCAAAATTCCATTTGGATTCGTGGGTGAATGTTTGAAATCATTCTGAATACAAAAAATTCAGAGTTGTTTCTTAGTTGCAATGTCTTTGTGAAAGGTGAGTGCACTTAACACCTTTCTGTTCTATAAAAACATTTCCCTTAAGAGTCTGCCGAAGTCACAGGAAAAATAGGTAGAGCTGTGCTACCAGCAAAAAGGAGCCCAAACTGGACATCTGAATATGACTTGGAGACACCAAACGAGGGACATAGAAAGAGGGGGTGGGCATAACCTAGGACTTGCAAGGGGCACGGGACCATCAAGATTTCCAGGAGAAATTACGGAAACATCTGCAAGGTCAGGGCAGGAAGTCCAGGGCTGCTACTCAGAGAGGGAAGTGCCTTCCCTGAGACTGTTTGAGCAGAGCTGAAATAACCAGGCCAGAGGGGTTGATGGAAGCCCCGGGAGTAAACTCCAAGAATGACCAACAGTCCATCAACTCAAATTCAAGTGCTTCAGACACAAAGGGAGGACCGTTTGGGACATTTGACCATTTGGGACATTTAGGACCCAGTGAACTGCGTTAGTCTGGCACACACGTAGCTCAACGTTAATTGCGTTACAATAAAGAATCTGTGTTCTGAGACTTCCCTGCTGATCCAGTGGATAAGACTCTGCACTTCCGCTGCAGGGGGCCAGGGTTTGACCCCTGGTCAGGGAAGTTCCACATGCTGCATAGTGTGGCAAAGAGAAAAGAATCTGTGTTCAGAAAAGTTTCTTGATTGCCTTTGCCTCTGTTCCGATCATGGCACTGTGAAGGGCTAATGAAAGAATAAAGCAAACAGAGTTGATTGCAGAGTTATAATCAAAGAGTTGGGAAACTTTGCAATTTTGGTGCTTGGAAAATACAAAGTCTACAAGACCTCAGCTGAATAACAGATAATTGGCCAGGAAAATGCATCCAAGAGGGGCTTGGAGTGTTTTGGGTATGAAAAGAATGTCTCCCTCTTGCTCCAGGGGGGTGTGGTGAGGTAGGACGGGAGTGGGGGTTGGAATACTGGGGACTCACTTCAAGTCCTGCCAATTTGGCAAGAAACCGCCTGCTTCACTGGGTTGGCTCAGCCACCCATTATTTCACACCATCCCCCCAAGGGAGATCACTTTCAGCCTGACCCTTAAGCATCTCCAACCTTTGTGACCCTCACTCTCTACATCAGTCCAGCATTGTTCAGCCTGACAGATGACCCGGCCTCCTCCTGGTTTTCTTTAAATAATAGGAGAACATTTGCTCTCTGGAAATACCAGGTTGCATCCAAATTTAAAAAAGAAAAATAGGAGAGGAAAGCATTCAAACAAAACTCTTGGAATGGGGCTCCTGCGGTAACATACCGAATAAAGGAAAACAGGAAAGCAATTGCAATATTAAAAATAGATGACTTCCTGCATGTAAATTCTTCGCTGACCTTGTTGATTGGAGTGTGGTCACTGTTTGCTGGCCTGCCATCTCTTGACTCCATGAGAATTCGTATCAACAGACATTTCTCAGGGTTCAGTAACACCTGCCCCCGTTTTAAAAACATTGGTTTGTACATCTGCCTGTGGGCATCAAACCTTTTCCCCTGATGTTCAGTGCCTATCAGAGACTGATTTCTTATCTTTTGTCTCATTCTTACATGTCAAAGGAGAACTGATGAATATGAGGTACCTCAGAGGACCCTGGAGGGGAGATGTTACTTGTGCATAACCTCATGCACTTTGATGACATCAGTGTCCACTGCCAACAAAGCATGAAAGTAATGGCCATAAAGCACAAAACCATGTGCCTGAATAAATAAATAAATAAATAAATAAATTAGTGTATTCTAAGACAGATGTGTAGAAAAAGGGAAAAGGAAAGTAGGGTAAGAAGGATGAAGCAGGTGGGTGGTGTTAAATAAGACAGAGAGGACCTCAGTAAGAAGATAATAGATAAGCGGAGACTCCATGGGAGGTAGGTGTCTTGAGGAAGCATCCAAGCTGACAAGCAGCCAAAGCAAAGGTAGGATCATTATGCTTGGTGAACAGTAAGATTCGTTTCCCTCTCTTCCAATTCCAGGGAGGCCCCAGACAAGACAGTTACTGTCCGTAGGCAGCAGAGGGAATGGCTTTGAAGCTGCGGGAGCAGTGATGAAAATGGTTTCATCACAAGCAGTTCTGTGGAATTGGGGTGTGCAGGGGTGAAAAGGCAAGGTCGGAGGTTTAAAAAGGGAGCACGTTCCAAGGTTCCACTCCCTGAGTGGAGAATCAGGGCTGGAATCTCAAGGGCACACCCAAAACAAGTCAGCAGGAGACAGGAGCGTCGTTGTGCTGATTCCCCACACAGTTACAAGCGTGGCCTGGTAGGTGCCTTCTGAAACACTTGTGGAATTTGGCCCTGGATCACAGAATTTTAGGATTGTTCCTCCCCAGCTGTGTTTGTCCCCTAATCCCCTTCTTTGTGTTGCCTTAGTCACTGGGGTTCTCTTAACCATTTTCTGTTTAGGGCCACTCTTGAAATTAGATCTCACCAAGGGATGATCCATACCCTAGGACTGCCCTCTCCTCTCTTACAGTAATCAGAAAGCCTGGGGAGTAGGGATTCACACACACAGTTAAAGAGGCATGGGAGTGGCCAGGGCCTGAGAACTCAGGTATTTTTTTTTTTAAATAAAAAGCCTTGATTTTTCTCTCATAGCCATTAGAGTTCTAGGATGAAGGGGGAAGAAAGAGATGGAGCTAGAAGCTTGTGTATTTAAAACCTTCCTAGTTTCGCAAGGTTCTTGGGAGAAAGTCCACACCCCTCAACAGCCTTTATGCTTCTAGAGTCTATCTCTCAAAGTCCTCCTTCTTGCCAGCTGAACACCCGGGCACTTCTCTGAGGGGCCCCGCTTCCTACTGCCTTCAGGTGTATGTACCTGCTGTCCTGGAATTTTCTTTCAGCCCCACCTTAGCCTGGCTAAAGCCCATTCATCCTTCAAGTCCCAGCTAATCTGTCCTTGCCCAAGGAAAGATCTCCTAACCCCCTAACTGGATTGGGCCACTGCCCTTTGAGAACTTGGCATGGTTCATAGTAAGTGCTCAGTAAATATTTACGCTTTATAAATGTAGTTGATGAATGAATGAATGAGCACATGAACAGAAAAATAAGTTAAAGTCAATGGATATTTTCTTTAAAAACTGAGAACTAGGTGGACAAAAGTCCCGGCCACAAAGGAAAGAGAAGAGAATAAAAGAAAATAAATTCTTTAAGGTCTGAAGTGCTTTTGCTTAAGGCAATTTTCAGGCCAGGTCAACCAGGTCAGTCGCCAGAAAAAGCAATGGGGATTCGTTCTAGGACATTCATCTTCAGGCTTAGTGTTGAAAGTAACATTGTTCGCCTTGTTCACTGAGACTGAAAATGAGCTGAACCGCCCCAGGCAGAGGGGGCAGAAGGGCACAGCCAGGAAAGCTAAGCACGTCCAGTGTTGAGGGGTGAAGAAATGACATTACAAGAACATAATTTTAATTCTTGCCCTGTTTTGATCCAGTGTGGATGACCTTGGGCAAGTCACTTAACTTTTGGAATTACACTCTGATTGTCCAAAAAAGAATAAATACACTTGGGGACATTGGGAGAAAAAAAGAGATATTAGCCAAGTGTGTGTATGACCACAATAGTGGTGTTATTAATGATCACCGATGCTATCCCCAGCTGTTCTCCAGTATGATTTTATTAGTCCCACTGCTGTTTCCTGATTCGCTTCCATTCAGGAAGCTTTGAAATAATGGTTAGCAGAGGGGCACGTTGCAAAAATAAAAATTCTCACTCTTTTAACTTTTCCATCCACTTTAATCCCAATGCCCATCCTTCCTCTCTCCCCAGCTTCAGCTGGAGTCCTGCCATTCCTGTGATCAATCACGCTTGGGGGAGAATCTTACTCATGTGGTGGGGAGCCGGGGGTTGGGGGGGGGGCGCGTTAGGACGGTCGGGGCGGAGGGAGTTCTGGTCCAGCATGACTGTTGAGTGTGATGTCCTTTTGTGGTGCCCTCGAAAACAGAAGTGAGGAAACAGGCCGTCATTTATCATGTGGCTTTGTAATACATGCTGATAATGCAAAACAGCCAGGCCGCTCCTGAGGTCGGTCCAACCAAGTACCAAGAGTCAGCTGAGGGGGGCCAAGTCGGAAAGGGAGGTTCCCGGTGGGACGTGCCCTTTGGCCAGGGATCTCCCTGCAGTCACAGCTTCCCACTTGCTGCTGGAGACTGCCATTTGTCCTCTGGAGAGACCACAGCCACCTGCCTTCTGTACACTGCCAGTGTGGGGCGTCTTGGGGAAGCTGAAAACTTCCCCATTTCAGCCGCTCACAGCCCCGTCCTCCCCAAGCCTGGAATGCTATTGGATGCAGGTGCTAGACAGTGGGGCTTTTGGTGTGGCAGTGGTTGCTGGCCCTTGAACCAATCACTGTAGCCGAGGAGAAGCAGCATTCTGATTGGCTAAGCCTAGGTCACCTGCCCACTCTTGGGTGTGAGGCAACCTCAGTTATACCCACACCACAGTGAACCTTGTTTCCAGGATGAATGACAAAGGAAGTGTGATGGAATCACTGGGATTACTTCTCCGATTTCTCCGAATTTCCTCTAACCTCTCAACCCAGCACACCAGTTAGCACCATGCCTTTGCCCAAAGGAGGCTTCCATCAATATGTCTTCTGGCAAAAAAAAAAAAAAAAATCCACTTGAATCCACAAATGAACACATGATAAAAGCCACGCAAACGCAAAAGACCATGGAAGCACTTTTTAAAAAGGGACCTTTTCCCCACCAGGTACCCACCTAAGAAAACACCAAGCCAAGAGAATGACATTACTAAAACAGAATAGTCAGTTCCAGCCTCTCCAAGCCCTCAGCCACACTCTGCTTTGGACCTTTGCTGCTCTTCTCAGTGTCACAAAGGCTCCACGTAGCTAAGTCAGGGCCTCCTTTCTCAGGCCTCATCTGATTTTCCCCATCAGCAGCAATTGACTCAGTTGATAACATTCTTCTCCTTGAAACCCTTTCTTGCTCTGGTTTCTAAGACATCACACTCACTGTTCTCTTCCCACCTTACAAGCCTTCCTTCTTGGATTCTTTTGCTGGTTCTCCCTGCCCTCCCACCCTCCCTGCTTCTGAATGTTCAGTGCCCAGGGATCAGTGCTTGGAGCTCTTCTTTCCCCCTAAGTAAATAAGTAAGTAAGTGTTAGTCGCTTAGTCGTGCACGACTCTTTGCGACCCCATGGACTGCAGCCCACCAGGCTCTTCTGTCCATGAGATTTTCCAGGCAAGGATACTGTAATGGGTTGCCATTTCCTTCTCCATGGTATCTTCCCAATCCAGGGATCGAACCCGGGTCTCCTGCACTACAGGCAGATGCTTTACCGACTAAGCTACAAGGGAAGCCCTGTTTCCCCTTGGATGATCTCATCTAATTTATGGCTTTAATACCATCCATGTGCTATGATCCAGTGTGTGTGTGTCTAGGCTAAACCCCTTTCCTGTGCCCCAGATCTTATATCTGTCTTCATTCACAGCTGATATTTTTACTTGGATGTTTACTAGAACTCACCAGCCTATCCCATCTATGACTAAGCCCTTGATAGCTCACCTTTCACTGCTATCAAAAAGAAAACAGTTCCTCCCATAATCTAGTCACTCAGGCATATCCACCATGCTGTTCCTGACTCTTCTCTTTCTCTTCCTCCATATTTTTCCAAAAGATAATTCTATATGCTCCACCTTAAAATATATTCAAAACTGAATACCCTCTCTCCTGCTGCCACCCTATTCCTAACAGGTCTTCCTGCTTCTGCTGTTGTCTCCAATCTCAAGTTCATCCTCATGGCTTATTCTCAACACATGAGCCACACCGATTCCACTGAAATTTTAACAGATCTTGTCAATCCTCTGCTCATAGAATACAGTGGGCTCAGAGTAAAAGCTAAATCCTTGTTGTGACCTATGTGGGCCATGTGATCTATTTCTCACTTACCTCACACACTTTGTGTGAGTGCTAAGTCACTCAGTCATGTCCAACTCTTTGTGACCCAATGGACTGTAGCCTGCCAGGCTTCTCTGTCCATGGGATTCTCTAGGCAAGGATACTAGAGTGGCTTGCCATGCCCTCCTCCAGGGGATTTCTCGACCCAGGGATTGAATCTGCATCTCTTATGTCTCCTGCATTGGGTGGGCGGATTCTTTACCATTAGTGCCACTTGGGAAGGCCACCTCACTCACTTTCAGTTCAGTTCAGTCCAGTCGCTTAGTTGTGTCCAATTCTTTGTGACCCCATGGACTGCAGCACGCCAGGCCTCCCTGTCCATCACCAACTCCCGGAGTTTACTCAAACTCATGCCCATTGAGTCGGTGATGCCATCCAACCATCTCATTCTCTGTCATCCCCTTCTCCCACCTTCATTCTTTCCCAGTATCAGGGTCTTTTCAAATGAGTCAGTTCTTCACATCAGGTGGCCAAAGTTTTGGAGTTTCAGCTTCAACATCAGTCCTTCCAGTGAATATTCAGGACTGATTTCCTTTAGGATGGACTGGTTGGATCTCCTTGCAGTCCAAGGCACTCTCAAGAGTCTTCCCCCAACACCACAGTGTTGAAGTGTTATCGCTCACTTTACCTCCTGTTAATCACATCCTTTCTCCTTCCACTTCTTTTCTCATATATTCCAGGCATGCCTCCACCCCAGGGCCTTTGAACTTGCTCTTTCCTCCCCCACAGAAGCACTTCCTCCAAATATCCACATGGTTTCATCCTCAACTCCCTCAAATATTTACTCAAGTCACCTTCTTAGACAAGTTTTCCTTGGAAATTCTGTCCAAAATTCAGTACTCTAATTTTTCCTGTCTCCCTCTCCTTTTTATTTTTATCCTTTCCTTTTATCATTAGCTAACATTCATATATATTATATATATACATATAGCATATGTTGGAGAAGGCAATGGCAGCCCACTCCAGTACTCTTGCCTGGAAAATCCCATGGCTGGAGGAGCCTGGTAGGCTGCAGTCCATGGGGTCACTAAGAGTCGGACATGACTGAGCGACTTCACTTTCACTTTTCTCTTTCATGCATTGGAGAAGGAAATGGCAACTCACTCCAGTGTTCTTGCCTGGAGAATCCCAGGGACGGTAGCCTGGTGGGCTTCTGTCTGTGGGCTTCTGTCTATGGGATCGCACAGAGTCGGACACGACTGAAGTGACTTAGCAGCAACAGCAGCATATGTTATATATATAACATTTACTATAGTCAATAGACGGAGAAGGCAATGGCACCCACTCCAGTACTCCTGCCTGGAAAATCCCATGGATAGAGAAGCCTGGAAGGCTGCAGTCCATGGGGTCACTGAGGGTCAGACACGACTGAACGACTTGACTTTCAATTTTCACTTTCATGCATTGGAGAAGGAAACAGCAACCCACTCCAGTGTTCTTGCCTGAAGAATCCCAGGGACGGGGGAGCCTGGTGGGCAGCCATCTATGGGGTCACACAGAGTTGGACACGACTGAAGTGACTTAGCATAGCATAGCATAGCATAGTCAATAGAATGGACTTTCCCGTAAGGTCTGTTGAATGGGGATTCTTAGTAAGAATTCTTACTAAGATTCTTTTAAATCTGTGCCATTGTCCAGAAACTTAGTGCACAAATGTGCACATTTATGTGATTCATTCTTTTTCAAAAATTGAGCTATAATTGATATATAATATTAGTTTTAAGTATACAAAACATAATGAGTTGATATTTGTACACACTGCAAAATGATCAACACTATAAATCTAGTTAACATCCATCACCTTACATTGTTAAAAATAATTTTTTTCTTGCAATGAGAACTTTTAAAATCTGTCTTTTAAAAGTTTCAGATATGCAATATATTCAAAATATTCACACATTTTCTTTACTTATTTCATCCTGTGCATTATATTTTCTCCTTCTAGATTGTTAGCTCTGTGAGGATAAGACTATTTTTCTTTTAATCATTAATATCTTCTTGGGACCTGAAATAGTGTCTTTACATACAAAAGGAAAGTAAACAAAAGAGCATAATTGTATAACTGAAATCTGAGACCCTTGAAAGTCAAGCTCTATATTTGAGCTTAACTTCTAACTAAATTCAGTCATTAGGCAAGATAGGATTCCAAGTCTTGAGGTCCATTTTTGGTCTACAGGAAGCCAGGAAGATTTTCTACTTATGTGGTTTACTAGCCTTAAAGTTTCCAATAGCTTCTCATTGTCTTCAGGGATCAAGTTCATTCCACCATCATCTGTACCTTTTCAAGTTTATCTCCTATGTCAGCACATTTGTTTTCCCAGCCAAACTAGTCTGTCCACTATTTTCCCAAACTGCCTTGAGTTTATTTTCTTCCATATTCTTTCTCTTTCCTTTCTGTTATCCGAAACATCCTTCACATCTCCTCTACTCATCTATGCAAACCCACCTCACTCTTCATGATCCCTTTCTTTCCCCACCTGATGAAATCCAATGGGTCTTTCAGCTCACATTATGCCTCCTTTAGAAGGTCTTCCCTGAACTTTCCAGATGGAATGAAACGCTCCCTATCTAGTAAGTTTATAGTACCTTTCCCCAACATTATTCAGCTCTTTGTACAGTGCCAACATGGAGTAGTAAAGTGAGGATCCACAGCACAGAGTCTAGAGCTTAAGTGTATTGATTCAAATACTATAATTCAAATACTATGATTAAATATGCTATAAACAATTTCACTGATTTTTTTCTGCAAACCCAGTGTATAACCATAATGCCAGTGTGACACTGAGTTGAATTCAACACCTATTTATTGAATGAATGCACAGTGAGAAACAGAAAGATGAATTCAAGGTCCTTCCCTGAACCACTATCTACAGAACCACTGTCTGTTCAGGAAGATCAATGTATACACAGCTAACTTCCCATTATTTACTATATCCTACATACAATATGGAGAAGGCAATGGCACCCCACTCCGGTACTCTTGCCTGGAAAATCCCATGGATGGAGGAGCCTGGAAGGCCGCAGTCCATGGGGTCGCTGAGGGTCAGACACGACTGAGCGACTTCACTTTCACTTTTCATTTTCATGCATTGGAGAAGGAAATGGCAACCCACCCAGTGTTCTTGCCTGGAGAATCCCAGGGACGGGGGAGCCTGGTGGGCTGCCGTCTGTGGGGTCACACAGAGTGGGACATGACTGAAGCGACTTAGCAGCAGCAGCAGCACATACAATATGGTTCTTTTATTTCTTTCTTAAAGTTTCAGCTTTCCTCAGTCTCTCACTCATACCTACTTTATAATTTTGAATCCAGGATAAATTCATAGTTGAACCAGTTTATTGTTTCTTTTTTATAATTTCAAATATTTATTTCTTTAAAATGGAGAGAATTAAGAATATTTGAGAAGTAATTTAAAGATATAATCCTTTAGAAATCTTGCAATATTTCCACAACTAGAACAATCTTTTTAAAGCCTTATTTCACTGATTTAACTTCCAAACTTCATTTAATATTTAATGATTACATAATGTACTAACAAGGCACTTTGCATATTAGATATATTAAAAAAACTAATGACTCTTGGTAGTGTTGATGGTTAGAAGAAAATTTTCAAAGGTATATTTTTTGTTTCAATGTGGGAACATGTAAGTTGTAATCTATTAGTGTCTGCTTAATGAAATTGTTTTTGAAACCCTGCCTGTTAACCTTTAACCTTGAAGCTCGTGCATAGTTTCCTTATTCATTAAATGACTAACTCACCGACCAGAAATATTTATGAGCTCTTGGCTCAGCCTGAACCTTTCTGGCCTAGACTAGAGACTGAGGAAGTTTCCAGAATGATCTCTGCAGCCTTCTCCTGAGACATATCTCTGGCTGCCCCATTTATTGTCCCTTTCCTAGTCATACCACATGCCAAGCTCCCACCTCAATCTGCTCCCTTTTCCAGTAGGCACATTTGTATCTGGTATTATTGTGGTGGCTTTTTTACTTTGCAGTTACTTTTATAGATGTTTAATCAGGTGCGCCAGTGAAAAGATGCAAAGTGAAGAGTAGGCGTTTCTAAATATTTCTTCAGAAAGCAAATTCAGCAATATTCCATCTCGTGTCTTGTTTTCCCCCAGAGGCAGCAGCGGAGACACTGATTCCTTGAAGGTGAAGCCTGGAGCCACAGCTTAACACCCATGAAATTGTTTTTCATGCCTATTATTGTTCTCACCCTCCACTCTGGATAAACAGGCTCAGAAGTGGTGTATATGTCAAGTTGTTTTCCTTCTGAAAGATGATCCTTAAAGTCACTTCAGAAAACAGAAGGATAATTCTAGAGATAAAAAAGGAAACCACGATTATATTTAAAACCTCTCAGTAAGCTAAAATGCTATTCACAGAACTGTAAAATAATCTTCCATAGTTCCTAACTTTCAAGTAATTTAGAACAACAGGACTCAAGTAATTTAGAACAACAGGACTTATAAGAAAAGATGCCTTATGAGAGTAATATCTTGGGTTATTTTCTTGAAGGTAGTTGAGAGGAAAAAACTACTGCATAGGCTGATATGGGCCTACTTCAGGCTATAAAACAGTGAGCATCTAACTCTTGAAAGGAGTAAAGAATTAACAAACAGTGGCATGGGGGAGAACAGCTGTGGTAGTGGCTCATTTTCTTGAAAAAACCAAAAAGGCTGGTCAAGAGAGAATGGTCTTTCAAGATTGCTTTGGAAATCCTCTAACACAGAAGCTTCACCTTGAAGATACCTCTGCAATCCAAGGTCAGGGACGGTGGGTCAGCTTTTCCAAATGTACTCAATGCCCCAGGTCCCAGGCTAACAATGACAAAGGGAAGGAGATGCTTAGTTTAAGAATCTAGAATAAAACATGCTAAAATTCATCTCAGGAAGTTTGGAAGATTACTTTTCCCATGGTGGCCATACCCAAGCCAGGATCACAAGTATGTTTATGGACAGAGCCCAGTCTTGTATCAGGTCCAAGTATCCCCTACTTTTCAAGAGTTCACTTTACTCCACCTGGCTGTTATGAAAGATTTACATCGGTACCTGTTTTATCTAACCAAAAGAAATCTGAAGAGGTTTTTGCTATCACACAAAAAGACAAAAAATGAAAATAGCATTTACTGTTGGCCTTACAGCAACCGTTACGGAGGAAGTATGCACCTGAGCAGAGGGAGGGGTACCACCAAACTCCATCCTGGCAACTACACTCAGCATCAGCCTCCACACCCTTGAAGTGTGTCTGTGAGCGTCTGTGCTTCATCTTCATTTATTTTGTGCTTCTGTTAGCAAGACATGCCCTCAGGTAATTGCTTCTTCACTTTAGGCCATTTCAGCTTAGGAAAGGTTTCATAGGAACCTCTAATTTCAGATAGCAGAGGGATATTTGAATATTTCAATAAAATGGCTGGACCATTTAGACAACTTGAGGAATCCACATGATTCCCCAGGCGAAGGACTACGGTCTATGAAGTAAAGACACATGTAGGGCCACAAAAGAGACACAGATGTAAAGAACAGACATTTGGACTCTGTGGGAGAAGGCGAGGGTGGGATGATTTGAGAGAATAGCATTGAAACATGTATCTTACCATATATAAAATAGATGACCAGTGCAAGTTTGATGCATGAAGCAGGACATCCAAAACCAGGGCTCTGGGACAACGCAGAGGGATATGGTGGGGAGGGAGGTTGGAGAGGGCTTCAGGATGGTGGGAGGGTGGACACATGTATACCCATGGCTGATTCATGTCAATGTATGGCAAAAAAATCACAATATTATAAAGCAATTATCCTCCAATTAAAATAAATTGATTTGTTTAAAAAAATCAAGGACTGTAGTGGGTAAATAAAATAGCAATTTGTGATCACAAACCTCAAGGAGATAAATGAGGCAGTTGAGGCCTTCATGGGCAGACAGAGAAGCAGAAGCAGCAGTCTCTCCATTCATGGGGTTCAAACAAAGAAAACTGTGTTAGACAAGATTGAACTATAAGAGAATTCGGCTGCAGTTTCCGCGGGCCACATAAATAGGAGGAGGTGGGGAGTATTTTTGTTGAAGAATGGTTTTCTGGAACTTCATCAAAGTGAAAGAAGACCCTATCTAGTTAGTCAGAACCTATCAGAGACACACCTTGAAAGCTTAAAACCAACATGCAGTAAAATGAGGGTCAGGTTCTCAGACCTCAATGAAAGGTATTGGTACAAAGGTGCTCTTTACTGAAAAAAAGTCTTTGGCTGAGATGCTGACATTAAAGCATAAAAGCACTACTCATCAATTAAAACAAAGATAGGGAAAACTAGCTGTGTCAAATGTCTTTGTATTACCTTATTTTACCTCAAGAGTATGTGAAGTTATAAGAAAAGAGAGGCTCAGTGAAGCAAAGCAGTTTTACCAATGTATTCTAGCTAGTAAGTTACTACCCAAAATTTAAATCTAGAATTGAAAGTTTCTAGAGTCCCTGCTACTTCCATAAGCTGCTGCCTCCATATGCGGCCCTGGGCTCTGCGAGAATGAAAGAAGTAAAAGGCCAATAATGCTTTGAAGAGGAAAGTCGGAGGCTTTTCTGTTACTGAATAATAAGGTAACCCCTGAGGGATGAATGGATAAAGCATTCTGCATACAGGGGCTAATGAGAGAAAGTTAATATGTCAGCTTTTGCTGGCTCCAAAGTCCCCATCGACTGAACATCAGGATCCTACTTCCTCTTCACTTGAGATTCTTCCCCCTTTAGAATCTCTAGGAAACCCCGGAGTGTTTTGGGAACAGCAGACTAAAGCTACCCTTCAGTAACACTGCTGTTCTTTCTCGGATCCCTGTTGCTTATTCACGTCCCTCGGGGTTTTACCTGCAGCACTGCCATCTCTCAGACATCTCCCCGAAGTTAATGGTCGCCTGACACTGCTTCTCTCCTCGTCTCTACTCTAGTTACCCATAAACCCAAACGCCCGAGTTCTGGGCCTATATATCCAAATGCCTGAGTTCTGGGCCTATATACTCAAATGCCTGAAATCTGGGCCTATGTATCCAAATGCCCGAGTTCTGGGCCTATATACTCAAATGCCTGAGTTCTGGGCCTATATACCCAAATGCCCGAGTTCTGGGTCCGTATATCTAAATGCCTTTCAGACATCTCAACAGAATATTCCCAAGATATCTCAAACACAACACATGCAAAATAAGTTGCCTTCTTCTCCAAAAGTCTTTTCCTCTTGTCAGTTGAATTTTTACGAATAAAGGACGCCAGGACCCACAGTGATAGTGATTCAAGTCAGAAAACTGGCATCATCCTACCTGTTTTCTTCAAGCAGACACCAAGTCCCTCATTTTTACCTTCCTGACAACAGTTCATATTTCCTCTCCATTCTCCGAAGGGTGGGGGGGTAAACCAAATGCTCTTGGGCTACACCCACTTTTCTATTCACACCTTTGCAAGCCTCATCTTCTTTATTTCCTTCCTTGTTTCCTACCAGGATCACCCTTCTTAAATGCATATGGTATCAAGTTACCACATCCCTACAATGCAAAGACCTAAGTTTGATGCTAAAGTCCCTTCATGATTTGCTGCCTACTTATTCAACCAAATCTGGCCCATTTACATGTTCTTAAATCTATGACTCCCAAACAGCATGGGAAGACTATACCGGGGCTCAGGATGTAGATTGTGAATAGTAGAGTTCTACTTACTAAGAATAAGAAAGTTAGATTATGCATACTTGATATGTCGAAGAAGAAACAAAGGGTGGCTTGCTATTTGAAATAAGCAACACTGTGGAGGACAAAAAATACTGAACTTGAGCCACTCCCTTTCTATGTTTTTAGAGGTTGTTTTTGGAGTATAGTTGATTTACGATGTTGTGTTAGTTTTAGTTGTATAGCAAAGTGAATCAGTTATACATATACATATATTCACTCTTTTTAAAGATTCTTTTCCCATATACAGCTACTCTTTTAATCAAAGCTGTTCTTCTGGTGTTCCATCCTCCAACTAATTAAAGAGCAATCAAAGCAAATAGGTTTGGAATTAAAATAACTTCATTGAGAATGTATAGCCTGAGTATAATTTGAGTAAGAAAGATGACTGAATGAATGCCAGTTGAGGCTGAAAACAAGACTGATGGTTTAAGAAAGAACCATTGGAGACTTAGAAAAAGATGAAAATTATTAACACTGAAAGATAAAAACAGCCTATTGCAGAGTCTGGGAGAAATTTTTCCTAACTGTAAGGCAAATGGAAGTGTACTGAGAAAACACAATGAGAGCCTGGTCATGCTTTCCCTCATGAAACAGAGCAGCCCTAGCAACCTGAGAAGAGTCCTAAGACACACAGAGTTCTTTCTCTTGCTTAAAGACACGCAGTCTGTCTAAGCAGAACTTCACATGTGGGTTGCTGTCTTTTGAGATAGAGAACTCTTTCTTACCTTGCTCTATTCCCAAGTTTCTGGCCCTACTTGTAGACTATTAACTTCCTTAAGACAAGATGGTGTGTGCGTGTGTGTGTGTGTATGTGTGTGGTAAATGCTTCCATATGAGGCTGGTTCATCATACGTAGAATAGCGAATAGAGTGGTAAAGATGTAAGTGAAAAACAAAATGGTCCATGCTAAGAAAGAATTCTGGTTCTTTTAAAAAGAAGAAGAAGAGGGGAGAAAGGAAAACATTTTTATAGCACTTGCTATTCTAGGCATTAATCCAAGTGCTTTTTATGTATTACTTGATGTTTAAAACAATCCTGTATTCGTATAAACTGTGCTGTGGTAAAATGAAACAGATAATCCCCAAATCTTCATAGTTAGCATAACCTACGTTTATTTGTTGTTTATGCAAAGTTGGTTTTGAGTAAATAGGGATTGTCCTCCACTTGGTAGCTCAAAGATTCCTACTCCTTCTATCTTGTGATACTACGTAAGGGTGCCCTGGTAGAGGAAGAGGGGATGCAAAGGCAAACCAGCTCCTACCTGCCCCAGCCTGGCAGTGACTCATGACACTTCCACTCCCAAGCCATTGGCCAGAATTGGTCCCATGGCCTCAATCACAGCAAAGACACCTGGGAAATGTCAAGGAGCTCCTGGATATCCTAGTGAGCACTAGCTGTCTTGTTCACAACACTTGTGAGAAAGGTAATAGCATAATCCCTGTGATGAGAAATTGAAACAAAGAAAAAATAATTTACCCAAATCCACATTGTTAGTAAGTGATAGACTTGCGATTTTAACCAGACAATCTGATTCCAGAATTTGTGCTTTTAAAGATTATATTATGTAGTTGATCCTTGAACAACATGGCTTTGAATTGCATGGGTCCATTTATATATGCAGATTTTTTTTCCAGTAAAAATGTGCCTCAGTATTACATGATTCATGGTTACTGAGGGCTGACTGTAAAGGGACATGTGGATTTTCGACTGCACAGGGTTGGACACCCCAACCCTTGCATTGTTTAAGGGACAACTGTATTGCCTTTCAAAAGTAATAGAGGTGCCAGTGATTTTATTAATGATTTGTAACAGAGAAAACTGGGGATGGAGACAGAAAATTCTCTCTTGGAACCCCAGAGCCAGGTTACACTAGCCCCAGCTGGATACAGAGGATTAGGAAATGAATGTGCAATCACTGTTCTGTAAACCTGAGAAGGACCCAACCAGAAGGCTAGTGATCAACAAGGACAACTGAGAGAAATCTCTGTATCCCACTTAGTGACACACACCTAGTCCAGATACATCTCTCTCTAACTGAGCAGCATGGAAAATATCAACTCAAGACTTACAGGAAAAGTATTGAAAATCCAAGATAAAGGGAATAGGAGATTGACAATACGGGAGTCTATTCTCTAGAGCAAGGTGGCAAAACGTTTTTGTAAAGATCCAGATGGTGAAGTTTTTTAGGTGTTATAGATCATACTGTTTCTGTCACAATTACGTAACTTGACAGAAGGGCACAAAGCAGGCGTGGTGTTCATCACTCAGTTATGCCTGATTCTTTGAGACCCCGTGGGCCCCACCAGGCTCCTCTGTCCATGGAATTCTCCAGGCAAGAATACTGAAGTGGGTTGCCATGCCCTCCTCCAGGGGATCTTCCAGGCCCGTGGATGGACCCAGGTCTCCTGCATTGCAGGCAGATTCTTTACCATCTGAGCCACCAGGGAAGCCCAAATCTTCCATAGGCAATACATAAATACAAAGCAATCAATAGAGAAATACAAAGCAGCATAGGCAGCACATAAATAAAGAGGTATGGCTGTGTCCTGATAAAACTCTGTTTACCAAAACAGATGACTAGATTGGTCCATGGACTATAGTTTGCCGACCCAACACTTGCTCTAAAAATGAGGAAATTACCAAATAGAACAGATCATTACACATCTGAAAAATAATTGGGTAGGAATCCAAAATCTATAAATCCAAACGGTGATGGAATCGTTTATCAACAAACAAGTGACAAATATTTTTAACAAGCTATTGTTAAAAGAGATTCAGTTTATATAATTCTGATAAAAGTCCGAATAGGTATAATTTAACTCAAAATTAATTTGTGGTAGAAAGTTATATAGTGTCCGACAGTGGACAGTAGCCCACCAGTCTCCTCTGTCCATGGAATTCTCCAGGCAAGAATACTGGAGTAGGTAGCCATTCCCTTCTCCAGGGGATCTTCCCAACCCAGGGATCAAACCCAGGTCTCCTGCATTACAGGTGGATTCTTTACCGTCTGAGCCACCAGGGAAGCCCATGTGTACTGTACATATATATAATATATACATGCCTGTTATGTTAAGTGAAGTAAGTCAGACGGAGGATGACAAATATTGTTTGATATTGCTTATATATGGAATTTAAAAAGTCAAATAGATTAGAATAGTGACTGCCAGGGGTGATGGTTAGGTTAAATGGGGAAATTTTGGTTAAAGGATATAAACTTTTTTTATACAATGAAAAAGTTCTGGGGATGTAATGTACAGCATGACTACAATTAACAACCCTATGTTACATACTTGAAGTTGCTAAGACAGTAGAGCTTAGATATAGTCACCACAAAAAATGATAGTTTTGTGAGATAGATGTGCTAATAATTTCACTGTGACATTCGTTTCACAATATATGTGTATCAAATCATTACATTGTACACCTTAAACTAACAGTATTATGTGTCAGTAATACCTCAATTAAGTTGGAAAAATATATACATTCATACATATGAGCCAATTTTATAAACATTTATTTAAAACTTCATAAGATAATGAGATGGCTGGATGGCATCACTGACTCGATGGACGTGAGTCTGGGTGAACTCCGGGAGTTGGTGATGGACAGGGAGGCCTGGCATGCTGCGATTCATGGGGTCGCAAAGAGTCGGACACGACTGAGCGACTGATCTGATCTGATCTGAAGATAAAAACAGGATAAATACATAAAATGTCAATAGTGAGTTCAGATGTAAGAATATAGGAGGCTGCGTCTTTTTTTGTATTATTTGGGGTTTTCTACATAAATATTTCATAATCAGAAAATTTTTTTTTAAAATACAAAATACAGGGGCTTTTGAATCAGAACTGACATGGATTCTCTACTACTCACTAGCTGGTGATCTTGGACATATCATATCTTTGATCCCCAATATTCTTATTTGCAAAAAGTGAATATGATCACATTTACTTCACATGATTTCTTGAAGGATTAAATGAGTGTGTGTGTGTGTGTGTGTGTGTGTGTGTGTGTGCACAGAGAAAGAGAGAGAAAGGAGGGAAGCTGACTACTGTGGCAAAGAGATTTCTGTGAATAGTGGGTAATGAACACTTTTCCTAGTCAGGGTTCAGTAGAATGTAAAACAGTTTCTGTCAGGAGTTGAGACAGAACTGGAATGCAGAAAGAAAGGACTATGCTTTCTTTTCTGAACTTGGAGCTGAAAGAACAAGCTTCTCTTAGAGGGAAGCCGGCAAAGAGGTCCCAGGGATTAGGAAGAGGGCCAAAGTGGGCTGGACACAACAGGAAGCTCGGACAGCAAGCATGTCCCTGCCCGATGCATGGATGCAGCTTGACGGGAAGGTGGTGGCTCCATTCCTGACCTTACCCCTGATAATCTGCTCCTTAAAAACTCCACAAGCTGCAGAACTCTAGGACAAAGCCCAGGATTTCAGTAGAATCACTTTGGGAGGAGATGGAGAAGACTGGGAGAAGGAAACAAAGAAGATCAAAGAGAAGCTGGGAAGAAGGGATTTGTCTCTCACAGCAGTGTCCTTGGAGCAGAGGACCCTCCACACGGCTCAGGAATCTCCCGTAGATGACTGAGTCCCATACAAGACACCGCAGAGGCACCAACAGCAGTTAGGCAAATGGTTCCTCAAATATGCCTGCACCTCCAAGTGCCACACGAGTTGTATCTTCATACCAGGAGCACTTTCCAAATGCTCCATCTCTCGTCTCCTTTGAACATTCCTGCCCTACCCTACATCCCACTAAGCGCACAGGGGCAGGTCCACGCACGTGCACACACGTCTGTCTTTTGGCTGACTCCCTATTTACATCTCTATTTCTCAGCATTGGCATCCCTATCCCTGATGTCCAGGAGGGTTAGCTGTGGCTTCTAGAACCCTATGCTGAAACCAGCATGGCGCTCACTGCTCTACAGTGGCATTGCCTTGCTTTTCTCACCCACTGGACTGCAGTACACAAACTGAGGACAGAGAACATGGTTCCCTAGGCTCCCACCTGGCACACTAATGTAGTTGGACTCCTCTTCCAGTCACTTCAGCACAGCTCCTTCACCACCATACCCAACATAACTCCCCTAGGTGCTTTAAGACCTAATGCCCAGCATGCAAAGTGGTCTCAGAAATCCTAGACTGGGAAGCAAAGAGGAGCTGCAGGCAGTAGACATAATGAGGAATGATGGGCCCAGGCTATGGTAACAGAGAGCCTGCAAAACTGCTGTATAATTTCAATCTACCCCACTTTCCGCAGTCCTCCCCATTATTCCACATTTCCTGCAATGTTATTTCCCAAAGCCTGGGCAGAGATGAGTGTATAAAATCTGTTTACCAACTTGGACACTTTTGCTCTTCATACCATCTTGAGTGTAAATCTGTAGCTTCCCTCTTCTTGGCAATAAGTTGGCAACCCATTCTTGTCAAAACTATGGAGATCATGCCCTTATTAGTAAGGAAATCAGAACAACTTCTGTTTATTGAGTGCTTACTCTAAGTCATGTCCTATGCTAAATTTTACATACATTATTTCACTTATTCCTCACAAAAAATATTTGAGATGAACATTATTGTCCCAATTTTGTGGATAAAGAAATTCTAATGGAGTTTGAGTAACATGCCTAAGGTTACACATTTACAAAGTATTCCAGTCAGAATGTGAAACAAGCCTTTCTGGCCTGTCCAAAGTGTACTGCCAAGAATTACAGATATAAGGGACTCACTAGAGATCACTCAACAAAAGTTCAGTTAGAAAAGACCCCAATATCAAATTAAATGCCGAACTCTGATGGTAAGTGACTTATCTAAAAGACCAAGGGTCAGTTTGAACTACTGATAAGTAGGCAGCATTTAAGAGACTTCGATTACAGAGGTAGCAATCACAGACCTCAGAAGTATGTTGGAAGATGACCCCAATTAACACCACTGGGCATACTCGGTTTAGATGTAATATCATGTAACTGGTACAACATCCTTAAAGTTCCAGGTTCTGTTTTCCAGGGTCATTGATGACAGTTTTGTTTTCAGAATAAACAGGTAGAGTGGGATAAAGATTCCCAGTGGATAGTTAGTCTTTAGCAGTGTCTATGACCCACATTTTAAGCCCTAGAAATAAACACGGAACACTTGCCAAAAGCCTGTCCATCATGTCATTTTAGACAAAGATAAACCCAATTAAGTGTAACCAACAATGTGAAGAAAGTTGTTGAGTATAGGAGAATTCCTCATCCTAAAAAAAAAAAAAAAAGCAGCAAGACAAATTTACTTTTCTAGGGGGGTTAAGAATACCTGAAGGTAATGGGATTAACTCTGACATCTGTGCTTAGATTTGAACTCTTGGTGGAAGAAAAGCTTATAGCTTAATTTTGCAAGACCCAGCAAGGAAGCTTTGTTGGCCAGTAGGGAAATGGAATCTAAAAAAATTGGATTAGCGCTCCTGATATAAAGACTTATGTGATCAAGAGGAGCATGCAATTATAAGCAGTTGTACTAGACAAGTCTTTTCCTGTGTGATGCTTCAATTTTAGAAAAGACCACAAGCTGGGTAACCAAACCATGACTGATCTATCCCATCCAGCAAGTGAGCCGGTCCTGTACTGAGACAACTTTGCACCTGGTAACTAGAAAGACTAAATCCTTCTTAAAGACAACCGTTTTGAGTTCTAATGTTCCTCTTTTTAGAAAAAGGAAAAAGTCAGCTCCTGGAAAAAGAAGGACTGCTCCTTCACTTGAAGTTCCTACCTCTACTTCACTACCCATTTTCGTCAGGAACCATCTTCCATTTTCCATCCCAAACTACACATGAGCCAGTCTCCAGGGTGACACCCTTCCCAATGGTCTCATAACTCCAGTCATATAACTCATGATCCAGTCATTTCTGAGCCTTCTTATATGAGAATGTGAAATGTAAACTCTTTGTCTTATTTTTGTAGGTCAGTGTCTAGCATAGTGTCATATACATGGCAAGTTCTCAAGAAAAGTTTCTTTAAATCATCTTTTCCCCAATAAAATGTTTTTAAAAAAGAAAGAAGGATTTCTTGAATGAATCCACAAATGAGTAAAAAAAAGTAAGTAAATGGTTAACCCTCAGGTCCTCTGAAGGCCTGTTCTGGGGAGATGTGCCTGGGTGATCTTTCAGAACATTTTCACTCATTCTGTATCCTTCAGATGAATTGCTTAACGTTGTTGAGGTTCAATCTTCTTACTTATAAAATGAAAGCAAGGCTACTAATTTCATTAGGTTATTGTGAAGCTCAAAATAAGTAATTCATGCTTGGTGCCTATCCATAACCCAGACACTGTCCCTCCTTACTTTACGTTCAGTGTATCTTCTACTGAAAGAAGTTATCTAGTGTTGCACTGGGGCAGCAGTCATGCTGTAATGGGGTAAAATGGTAACTTGGCCCTAATAGCTCAAGTGTTTGAGTCTGATGTGTTTAGAGGATTTTTATCTGGTGGTGGGGGTAGGGGAATGATGAGGACTATATTAGTTTCTCGATATAGCTTTCCTTACAACAGAAACCTTGTAAATTAGAGTACCTGGGGCTTCCCTGGTGGCTCAGAGGGTAGAGCGTTTGCCTGCAATGCGGGAGACCCGGGTTTGACCCCTGGGTCGGGAAGAGCCCCTAGAGAAGGAAATGGCAACCCATTCCAGTATCCTTGCCTGGAGAATCCCAGGGACGGAGGAGCCTGGTAGACTACAGTCCACAGGTCACAAAGAGTCGGACACGACTGAGCAACTTCACTAAGAATAGTGCTCAAATTTCTACTTCCCAAAACATTAAAGAATAAATATCACAAGGGATCTCCTTGGCTCACAACATCTAAAATGCATGGATAAAAGATGTAAAAATGGTTATCTGAGCTGTCAGGAAAATGATGGAAATCATCAGAGGTTAAAAATGCAAGAAAGCACAAATCTTTGGAGGTAACCAACCATCCTGAAGCAATGGGTCCCTGTGATCATTAACTTATCACTGGTGGCCTAGAGTCTTTATTTTAATTGACATCAAGCAGGGTTGGGAATACAATGCCTAGAAATTGAACCAGATGAAGATAGAAGAAGATCCATCTTAAGTAGTTTAGGACACAGAAGTTGACATTTTTTTTTCCCAAGGTATTTTATTTTATTTTTTTAATTTTATTTTATTTTTAAACTTTACAATATTGTATTAGTTTTGCCAAATATCAAAATGAATCTGCCACAGGTATACATGTGCTCCCCATCCTGAACCCTCCTCCCTCCTCCCTCCCCATACCATCCCTCTGTGTCGTCCCAGTACACCAGCCCCAAGCATCCAGTATCATGCATCGAACCTGGACTGGCGACTCGTTTCATACATGATATTATACATGTTTCAATGCTATTCTCCCAAATCTTCCCACCCTCTCCCTCTCCAGCAGAGTCCATAAGACTGTTCTATGTATCAGTGTCTCTTTTGCTGTCTCGTATACAGGGTTATTGTTACCATCTTTCTAAATTCCATATATATGCATTAGTATACTGTATTGGTGTTTTTCTTTCTGGCTTACTTCACTCTGTATAATAGGATCCAGTTTCATCCACCTCATTAGAACTGCTTTAAATGTATTCTTTTTAATGGCTGAGTAATACTCCATTGTGTATATGTACCATAGCTTTCTTATCCATTCATCTGCTGATGGGCATCTAGGTTGCTTCCATGTCCTGGCTATTATAAACAGTGCTGCGATGAACATTGGGGTACATGTGTCTCTTTCCCTTCTGGTTTCCTCAGTGTGTGTGCCCAGCAGTGGGATTGCTGGATCATAAGGCAGTTCTATTTCCAGGTTTTTAAGGAATCTCCACACTGTTCTCCATAGTGGCTGTACTAGTTTGCATTCCCACCAACAGTGTAAGAGGGTTCCCTTTTCTCCACACCCTCTCCAGCATTTATTGCTTGTAGACTTTTGGATCGCAGCCATTCTGACTGGTGTGAAATGGTACCTCATAGTGGTTTTGATTTGCATTTCTCTGATAATGAGAGATGTTGAGCATCTTTTCATGTGTTTGTTAGCCATCTGTATGTCTTCTTTGGAGAAATGTCTATTTAGTTCTTTGGCCCATTTTTTGATTGGTTCATTTATTTTTCTGGAGTTGAGCTGTAGGAGTTGCTTGTATATTTTTGAGATTAGAAGTTGACATTTTTAATGCAAATGTAAACCAAAGGAAGAAAACCTAACCACAAAAGAAAACAATAAAGAAATGTTCTTATCTCAAGCTCATCACTGGATAGAGTCTATCTTGAAAATTGCTGTTCACAAGTGGTCTTCATGATGGTTTAGAGCCAGAAACTAGAATTGTGATCCCACAATATTCAGCTTTGGAATTTAACTTAAAGTGATTCAAGATTCATAACAAGTTCCTGGATAAATATTCTTAAATCAAGACCTCAAATAGTTTCCTCAAGTAATTACAAACTAACTGAAATATAAAAATTATAAAAACACAAGAGGGATAAATTTTTTAAGTAAAAAAAAAACTGCAAGAGGAAACAAGTCTTTGGAACGAGAATGAGTAACAAGAACAAGATCAATAACAAATGGCAAGATTATAGCTACAAGACTAGATGATATTGGAATTCTAAATTAAGAAATATAAAATATGTAGACTTATTCTCTTAATAAAGAAATGAGAATATTTGAAGTATAACAAGATATCAGAAATTACAGAATTTGACCAAGTGGATCTTACAAAAGAATCAAATAAAACTCCTGGGTAAAAAGAAACACACATAGTAAATGAAACTAGAAAAACTAAGTAGATGTACACCATTAGATACAATGGAAAAGAGTATTAATGAACTGGAAGAGAGAACTGAAGAGCTACTCAGTATTCAGCAGAGAGGAAAAGAGATTGAAAAAATAAAACAGAAGTTAAAAGACATTGAGAAGAGATGGTAGCAGTGGATGTCTAAGTCATGCTGATGCCCATGGTGTGGTAGTGGTGGTGGGGTTTCATTGAGAGGGTCCTGATCAGATGGGCCAGTGGGTTGTCGTTATAACTCAGAGACAACAGATTGAGAAATATACAAACCACTGTACAAGTTGCTCTGAATGTTCCTGAAACATAAGTAACATGTTTGGAAAATGAACTCAGAGTGGTCTCTGGAAACTCTGGATTGTCATATGCACCATTCGTCTCTGGATTAATGTTGGAATTTGATATGAAAATAAGAATAATGGAACAGCTCATTCTCTGGAACATTCAAACTTCAAGGTCACCAAAAAGAAAATGAAAAAAAAGCTGCTCATTTCAAAGCCTATACCTCCAGAAAGCAGATGATATATTATGCCAAAGACCTCTCTAAAGATTTGTCAAGATCCATAGAAATTCTTGCTGATGTAGCACAAAACAGTACATTGGGGAAGCAGAGACCGAATATGAGCACAGAGTAATCCTTGGAGAGATGCATGAAGTGATATGCAATTTACAAAGAGTTGTTTTTTATTATCTTCATGCCACAGCATATCAAAATTCTGCACTTGGATGGATATTTGGGGACCAACTGAAAATATCAAATCTGTAAATTATTAAGACCTTGTGTATACAAACACTGGAGAAGGCAATGGCACCCCACTCCAGTACTCTTGCCTGGAAAATCCCATAGACGGAGGAGCCTGGTAGGCTGCGGTCCATGGGGTCGCTAAGAGTCAGACACGACTGAGTATACAAACGCACATTATAAGGGTACAAGAATAGTTCTCACTATGACTGGAGGAATCTCCTATGATGGAAAGCTTAAGTTAGCAAAGTTTCATTTTGGTGACTTTTTGTGCCCACACAAAGGAAAAAGAACAGCTCTGCCTCCCTGTTAATTCATAGGAAATGAGATTTGTTTGATGGACGACAAGTTGCCTTTGATACACCTTGCAAGAGATGTTGAAGTTGTTGGTTACAAACATCAAAGGTACAATCTCTCTTACAGTTGCAAACATACTCATGGGCAACTCGGATTGTCATTTCAGAGGGTTGAATTTATCTAGTATGCCAGCCCATCTCATCTGTCATGACAACCTCTGCCATAGCTTCTAGTCTTTCCACGCTTCTCACACAGATACAGGGTCGTGGGGAATCTGTATGAATTGTCAATCTGACGTTGTTGCAGACATGCTACATGTCATTCAAACAGAATAGATGTGACTCTGTATAAGTCTCACTGAAAGTAAAGTTGCACAAAAAATTCTTCTAAAACACATTTTTTGTAGCTCTATGGTTCAACTCCACGAAGATACCGGTAGGCAAATATTATATTATAAAAGAATTCCCAGTATCCCTGAGCTTGGAAGCAGGAACTGATGCTGCAGATATTGAGACAATTCAAAAAACCCCTAATTTTATAGGGGTTCAGTTACTGCTGCTATTGGTTCTGTTGAGTAAGATTTTAACTGGATTAGTAGTACCATGTTAATTTTGTGATTAAAATGCTCTCAGTCAAAATATTTTGAACACACTTATTAATAAAACTAATAGCTAAAAGTTCAAAGCAAATAAAGAAGGTGTGATACATATATAGGCTTATGAAATACTACTCAGCTGTAAAAAAAAATTTTTTTTGCCATTTTCAACAACATGGATGGACTTGGAACACACATTACACCAATGCCAGTCTCCTAGTTTTGACCTTATTCCATAGTTGCTGCTGCTGCTGCTGCTAAGTCGCTTCAGTCGTGTCCGACTCTGTATGACCCCATAGATGGAAGCCCACTAGGCTCCCCCGTCCCTGGGATTCTCCAGGCAAGAACACTGGAGTGGGTTGCCATTTCCTTCTCCAATATTCCATAGTTATGTAAGATGTAATCATTGTGGGAACCTGAGTGAAGTGTACATAGAACCTCTCTACTATTTTTTGCAACTACCTATGAGTTTATAATTTTTCAAAATAACAACCTATTTTTTAGCCAAGCCCTTATTTTGCCAAGTTTTTGGCAGCAAGGATGAACAAAACAGGGCTTTATACCATACTTCCCTGCAGTAACTTTATAATCCTTTTGGGCGAATAGGTAAGATGAAAATATATTAAAGATAGAAATAACAGGAAAATGGTTGTAGTCATATGAGTAATGCTAGGGTCACAAAGTCCAACAATTTCAAGACTTCAGTACTGAGTCTTTGAAATAACAATCCAAAGTGCCAACTGTTGAGAAATTAGCCTTGTTTCGGTGTCAAATTCATGCCGTTAAGGTGGACAGTACAGTAGGGTATATCCAATATTAGACCAAAAGGGCTTACCCCAGAACAGCCTTCAGTTTTCTGTTTGGAAAATCATCTAAAATAGATCTTGCCACATACATCATTCATGTGCTAAGTGGCACGCCTTTTCCATAACTGATCACCACTTGCCCACCCAGGCCACATGCCAACCTGAGTAATAGGGTGGAACCCTGGGCACAGGTCCTGGTTACTAGGCCAGCTGCCCATGTTCTGGGAGGACCTCCAGGGGCACAAAGATTATGCGGACCCTCCCTGACATAGAGCAATCCATCACTTCTTGAGTGACCCTTCTCCTCTTGTATTAGTGAGACCCACCTTACCAAGGTCTGCTTTCCTTGGCACTGAGCCATTAGAGATTGTTGTTCTTTATTCACCCATTTCTTTTCTTAAGAAATGGAAAGCAATTTGTTATGTAATATTCTGTGCCTACAATGGGATATGTATTATATATAAAGCCACTGGCCAACAGAGGATTCCTAACATGAATGATATAATTGACTCTGGCTGTGTCCTTGTCCCAAATTTTTCCCACCTTCCTGCCTGTCCCACAGACATAACCAGTTTCCTGAATTTTGTGTTTATCATCTCTTGCCTTTTAAAAATAGTAGACTACAAGGTAGGTATCCCCAAACAATCGTGCTTGCCTCTCTTTGTGTTTTGCTATGAATAATGTAGATTGTGCTCCTTTCTATTGATAGTATTATACATATACACAAGAGTTTCCACACTTAGGCCATAGAAATGTAATCTGTACTTATTTTAGATAGTGTCAAGTTGTTTTCCTAAGAAATTGTACTATTTTATAGCTCAACAGTAGTAAATAAGATTCAATTTTTCCACACCCTCACCAACACTTTGTATTACCAGATTTTATCATTTTTTGGTTAATCTAGTGGGTGTGAAATGATATCTCATTATGATTTTAATTTGCATTTCTCTGATTACTCATTTCTTTTTTGCTCACCTAGTGGATGAACCCAGGTGGCAATAGTGGTAAAAACCTATGTGCTAATATAGGAGACACAAGGGAGACGGGTTCAATCCCTAGATCAGGAAGATCCCCTGGAGAAGGAAATGGCAACCCACTCCAGTGTTCTTGCCTGGAGAATCTCATGGACAGAGGAGCCTGGCTGGCTACAGTCCATAGGGTCACACAGAGTCGGACATAACTGAACGATTTAGCATGCACGCATGTACAGTGGATGTAAAATGATATCTCATTATGATTTTAATTTGCATTTCCCTGATTACTAAGGAAGTTAAGAATCTTTTGGAAATTCCCTGGTGGCTTAATGATTAGGATTCTGCATTTGTACTGCTGAGGGCCCAGGTCCCATCCCTGGTCAGAGAAATAAGATTCCCACAAGCCTCGAGGTGCAACCAAAAACAAAAACAAAAACATAGGATCTTTTAATATCTTGAACAGTTATCATCTATATTTCTTTTTGTGAATTACTTTATCAAGTCTTTTTGGATTTCAATAGGTTGCAGCCATTCTTTATATACTCTTCATCCTAGTTCTTTGTCAGATATGATTTCAGGATTTTCTTCCAAGTTTGTGGCTTATCTTTTTACTCTCTTTATGATATTTTCAGCAAGCAGAAGTTATTAATTTTAGTGAAGTGAGATTGAATCATTTTTTTCCTTTTTGGTTTGTGCTCTTTGTGTCTTTCAATTCCATAGAGAAAGAGGAATTCACTGTGAAAGGGAAAACTTTAAATCTTTTAGAAGAAAATACAGGAGAACACTTTTATAACCTTTGGGTACAGAAGGATTTCTTAAACGAGACCCCAAAACTGTTAATCATAAACCACTGCTATGTTAACAAACATTTTTAGAGATTGTTAGGATAAGTCAGGAGGATAAGTTGAGCTCTAGCTGCTGTCGTTTTAATCATTTTCCCTGGAGGAATACATTGCTCTGAGCTGCCACTGAAGGGGCAGTTTCAGAACAATAGGCTGTCAGCCCAGCCAGGGCCACTGCCTCTGTCCTAATTCCCATCCTTCTGCCCCCACGGCCACCACCTTCCCAGAAGGGAGGCACAAGGACCCACAGCAGTTTCTTCACCTTTAATTCTTCTTTGTTACCAGTGCTGATGGGGGTCTGTTTCCGCTAATCTTAACTGTGGCAAAATGCTCCAGGATGTCTATTCTTCTGGTTACATATGGAATTTCCTGGATTTCAGTTGATTGCTTGGGATGGGGGCTGATTAGATGCAGCTATTTCCAGGCATCCTTGCCTTTTCTTTCCTGAAAAACCATTGTGTTAGCAACATATTTTTAGGTGGGGCTACATTATTCACATACATTTTCTTTTCTTTTTCATCATACAATTTCAAACTAAATCCCCTCCCCCAACACACACACACAAAATGCCAGCATCGAGTGTTACTTTCAACAGTTCTGTTCTTTGTAATACTATTTGGGTAATCCTTATAATATTTTTAACATTTTATCATTTTAAAGCCCATTTTTTTTCCCTCTCCAATCTCATGAGCTTCCCTCCCCTTCCCACTCCTTTCTCATATGCCTATTTATGGATCATTATCCCCTTTTCCATCAACATCGTCTCAGCTTAGTCCTTGGAGGGGACTCGGTTGATGTGAGGCTCTCTCATGATGAATAGGATTTTTTTCACCCTTTGTAAAGTGCTGGCTTCCACTAAGGGCAGCTAATTTCTTTGTAGCTACTCGGAGTAAGTAGGTTAGGTTACCAGTACTGCTGCTTATCTCATTCTAAAGTCAATGATCCAATTCACATGATCACCACCTATAAATGTGGGGAAACTATTACACAGAAGCCCTAGTAATTGATTAGTAGGTATTTCCTGAAATGAATTATTTACGAGACAATGCTTTGATTCCCAGAGTATTTCTGAGGCAATTAAGACCTCGTCAGTTGCTTATTTTTTGACTGTTGGATGATGGTCATTTTTTTCTTGGTGTAATATGTGAAATGGAGACTCATTTTCTCAGTGTTCCAGCCGCTGGCTCTTTCTCATTTCTTTGTCCTGTGTTTCTGTCTGAAATCTTCTCAGGTACATGCTTGTGAAACTGTTGATCTTGAGTTTCCATCTGTCTTGGTTTGGATTGCACTGAAACGTCATGGGTTGTTTTGATCATTGAAGAAAATTGTAGTCAAGATCTGCATCCTTCTTTCTGCCTTGCCTTCTCAGGTTCAGCCAGTCATGTCAGAGGGAAAGTGAAGGGGATTTGTGGTCTCTGCTCCTGAGACCTGGATACTCTTGGGGTATGCCCACAGAGAATGGCTGCTCTGCATCTTGCAAGGCTGCTTGAGGCTGGAATTCTTGATTTTCTATGCCTACAGTATTTATGACTTTGTATGCCCCAGGCACTAAATTGCAGACTGTGCCTTAAAATCTGTGGGACAGGAAGTCAGATAATAATTTCTGTCTTACACCAAGCACTTTCTGTGAACAAGGTTTTCATGCTGTGAGCTTGACTTACAGCGTCTTATTTAATCTTAGAAACACTGTGTGTCCTAGATGTGATCATCCATATAAGAAACCCAAGGCTGGGAGAGGTTGGGTGTATTTTCCAGGTCATTCAACTAAAGAGTGAAGAAATTCAATTCAAACATAGATTTACCTAACTTCATAAGGTGCGTTTAACCACTACCCTGTCCTGCCTCCCTCTTAGAGAAAATAAATGATAGGCCAGAAATACATGAAGTGGCGTGAAAGTCGCTCAGTCGTGTCTGACTCTTTGTGACCCATGGACTGTACAGTCTATGGAATTCTCCAGGCCAGAATACTGGAGTGGGTAGCCTTTCCTTTCTACAAGGGATCTTCCCAACCCAGGGATCGAACCCAGGTTTTCTGCATTGCAGGCTGAATCTTTTACCAGCTGGGCCACAAGCGAAGCCCAAGAATACTGGAGTGGGTAGCCTATCCCTTCTCCAGTGGATCTTCCCAACCCAGGAACCAAACCAGGGTCTTCTGCATTGCAGGCGGATTCTTTGCCAACTGAGCTAATACATGAAATAATACCAGAAATACATGGTACTAACTAAAAGGAAGTTACAGAAAGGTGAATTCATGGTAAACTGGAGTAGTTAAGGGTTATAGAGCAGAAGGAAGGGGTCCATAGAGAGCCTCTGACCCCATGTTTCTCAAACTCTTCTAAGTTGTTAAAAAAAAGTAACATTTAAAAAACATGGAATGTTTTGTGAGTTTCTACAGGGGCCATGCTAATTTTCTTTGATTCTTTCCAATTTTAGTCTATGTACTACCAGTGAGTACTCTTAAGTTTTTAACTTACAACCCACAACATGACATGTATTTTACATTCAGTTCAGTTCAGTCGCTCAGTCACGTCTGACTCTTGGTGATCCCATGCACTGCAGCACGCGAGGCTTCCCTGTCCATCACCAACTCCTGGGGCTTACTCAAACTCATGTGCATAGAGTCGGTGATGCCATCCAGCCATCTCATCCTCTGTCATTCCCTTCTCTTCCTGCCTTCAATTTTCCCAGCATCAGGGTCTTTCAGATCAGATCAGATCAGATCAGTCACTCAGTCGTGTCCGACTCTTTGCGACCCCATGAATCGCAGCACGCCAGGCCTCCCTGTCCATCACCAACTCCCGGAGTTCACCCAGACTCACATCCATCGAGTCAGTGATGCCATCCAGCCATCTCATCCTCTGTCATCCCCTTCTCCTCCTGCCCCCAGTCCCTCCCAGCATCAGAGTCTTTTCCAATGAGTCAACTCTGTGCATGAGGTAGCCAAAGTACTGGAGTTTTCAGCTTTAGCATCATTCCTTCCAAAGAAATCCCAGGGCTGATCTCCTTCAGAATGGACTGGTTGGATCTCCTTGCAGTCCAAGGGACTCTCAAGAGTCTTCTCCAACACCACAGTTCAAAAGCATCAATTCTTGGGCGCTCAGCCTTCTTCACAGTCCAACTCTCACATCACATCAGGGTCTTTGTGACCCAGTAGATGCATATATTTATAACTGAGACAAAATTTTACTTCAATATTGGCCCCAATTCTATGCAGTGTACCCCACTTTTCTTTGTTTTACATCTTTTTAAGAATTTTAAAAATGTGGACCATTTTAAAAATCTTCATTGGATTTGTTACAATATTGCTTCTATTTTATGTTTTTAATTTTTTGGCCCCAAGGTATGTGGGATCTTAGTTCCTTGACCAGAGATGGAACCCACATCCCATGCGTTGAAAGGCAAAGTCTCAACTACTGGACCTTCAGGGAAGTCCCTATATCATTCTTGAAAAATAATTCTGGTCCTAAATAGATTCTGTGACCTACAAATCCTGATCTAAAAACTTCAACAGATGGGAGACATCAAAGCCTGGATATGCATTGAGTCCTCAGCATAGAGTCTTGCAAATATTAAAGCCAAATATCTTTATTTCTTTGTATGACCCAGCACACTCATGTAGCACCTCAGTGGCAGACCTGGGATAGAAGCCAGATTTCCTGATTCCCAGTCCAGGCTTTTTGAGTCAAAGAAAGCTTGTCAAAAGGGAGAGACTCTCCCGTGGCAGAGTTTCTTCACAGGCACAGGGAGAAGTGGGAGGAAACGGCAGTAGTGGGACACTGACACAGCCCCCACAACGGCCCTAGTCCAAGGTAACAGAGTGTTCAAACAGAATTAATTCCAGAGCCCATGCTCCTTCTGTGGTTTTCTCTCTTGTTTGCTCAGTAAAATAACCTGGGAGCCCTTCAGCAATACCAATGCCCAGGTGATACTCGGATCAATTAAATGCAATTATTTAGGGACAGAGATTGCCTTAAACCTTCCCCAGGTGATTTTACTAGATAGCTACCACCTCAGTGCAGTGTAGAAGGTATCCTTTAAAACCCTTCCTGTTTATCCTTCAAGCCTCAACACAAATGCCCCTCTCCAGGCCCACAGAGTCCTGACTCAAATTCACAATCAAAGTGACTGCCTTTCCTTAACTGTATTCATCCAGCTCTCACAGATCCTTTCATCCAGTTTGTCTCCCCTGCAACATGGTGCCCGGATTGGGTCCCAAGCTTATGCCTGACTCATCTTTGTATCTAAGTGTATAATAAAAATTTACAGAATGCCCTTTGCTCAGAAGGCTTTTCTTCCCCAAACCATCCACATCTCAGAAATTTACTCTGATCCAGCTCCAACTCCTACTGAGGGTGATGAACAGTCTCCCCAGGATCCGTTCTACCAAGGACAAAAAGGGCACTCTTGTGAGGAACGGCAAAATCCTGACCAGTGAAAACAACAGTCGTCAAATGCAGTGAGACTGAGGCATCCCTCCCCGAATGGCCGAGCTTCCTCTCCCACACATTCCCCGCCAGTCATCTCCTCCAGGTTTTCAGATTTCTGACAAGGCAGTGTGGTCCAGTGGCAAGAACCCTGGACAGGAAGTGGGGAAGAACGGCCTTCCTGTCCTGATCATGACCGTTAGTGTATCCTGCTGTAGGGCCTCACTTTTCCGTTTTATTAGCTAGGAATGACAGCGTTCCAAACTCAATTGTCACCCTGTGCCCCTTTCCCCTTGGGGATTATATAAGAACGCTTATATATGAAAACAAGCTTTGTTCAGGTCCTTGAGCTTTTCTGAGGACTGTGTTGTATAAATATGAGATACCTTTTGTTATTGTTTGTAGCCCAGGGGATTTGCGGAAAGAAGTTGAGAGCCAGCGATGCTCATTTTTATAGGCAGAAAATAGCTGCTGGAAAAACAATCTGGGGGCAGAGCACAGTGTTCTTATCGAGCAGACAGAATTATCTTTCCCAGGCAGCCACGAACACAAAACACCTGGTGTACACGTTTCCTGCCCCTTCACATATTTTAAAGAAAGAGACCTTTACCCTGATCTGTCAAGCAGTGATCTTCATGAACTTCTGTCCACAGACCTCGACAGCTATCTTGGCCTGCCGCTGTGGAGTTAAATGGTAAACATAGCTGATCATCACTCGTAGGGCATCTTCTCCACATGTCACTCAGATCTTATCAGGTCCACACATGCATTTCTTCTTCCTAAAAATACAGGCCTTGGATGGGCTAAGAGTCAGGGGCATCCTGACATATCCACCAAACACCGAGTTGGGTGCTGTTGAGAAGATGGGAAACTTGAAGACTTGATCCTGACCCAGCCATAGATTAAAATCTTTGGAGAGAAAACAAAATAAATCCACTAAAAACATTTAGAGAACTGTACAAATCTATTTATAAGATTCACTCCCTACATTAAAGACTCAGGTGTTTAAAGACAGTAGAAATCAGTGTGGGAAAGCTCCATGGAGGATGGGGATGCAGTATACACAGAAGGTGCTTGATGGTATCAGTTAAGTGAATGAAGGAAAATGGAAACGGGATTTGAAGGACAAAAAGCATTTGAAATGATTCGAATGTTGTAGCGTTTAATATTGTCCTGGAGGTCTCTGAAATGGTAGTGCTGTGTACTAAGTCACTTCAGTAGTGTCTGACTCTTTGCAAGCCAATGGACTGTAACCTGCCAGACTCCTCTGTCCATGGGATTCTCCAGGCAAGAATACTGGAATGGGTTACCATGCTCTCCTCCAGGGGATCTTCCTGACCCAGGGATCTAACCTGCGTCTCTTACATTTCCTACAATGGCAGGCAGGTTCTTTACCACAAGCATCACCTGGGAAGTCCTTGAAATGATGGAGGAAGGAGGAAATAGCTGTGTTGGGAAAGCCAGAGCTTAAGGATTGACTTTGGAGGGAAGCAGGCTGACCTGGGTATGCCACTCACCAACTGTGTGATTCTGAGCAAGTCAGCAAGACTTCCTGATTCTCAGCAAGTCTTAGAGCACTCTAAGCTCTACTTCCCTGGTCCATTATAAGTCAGCACTCACAATACCTCAATCATAATTTTGGAGAAGAATTAAATAGATTAGTGAAGGCAAAGTTCTTAACCCAATGCCAGCCATATAGTAACTATTCAGTGTTTATATATTATTATTGTTTCTATTAGTACTAGCAAAAATATAAACCAAGGCAGGAATTGCTCAGTCTGAAAATAGGTTTTCTCCATAATAAAATAATTAAAATACTTGATATTAAGTCATATTTATGTATAATAAATTTGAGCAGCCAGAACCTGCCCATTGCATCATTGTGAGGGAAAGAAAATGTCTATTTATACCTCTCTCAAGCTCTGATTTCCTGCTTCTTTCCCCATCCCTACTACCCCTGTATCCCCATGGTCCCACTGAGCACCCAAAATCTCTCCTCTTTGCCCTCTCGTCCCCCCAGTCCCCACCTTCTTCCCCAACCTGGTGAGAGACTGGTGAGTCCTAAGGATGGATCTACAACTGTAACCTTTCAGGCAATGATGACAGACTAAGGGGTCTGGGGACCAAGATTCTCTTAAATACTTTTTGATCCTATCAAGTCATATATGGACAGCTAATCACCTCGAACACAAGAAGCTCTGAGCAGGAGAATTTCAAGTTCCTTTATAGATCAAATTTTCAAGAGTGAAAACTTAAGAATTCTTTCAGGCAGAGACATAGATTCGACCACCAGTGTCATAGCTAAGCCATGACATCACAGATCATTAGGGCGTTGGTAGCTGCACACAGGGGCCTGCTGCAGGCCTCTGCTGGTCAAGCTGTGATCTCTCACACCTCTCCCTGCCCAGTGGTTGACAGTCGTGCTCCTACTGGAATGGTCTTGGCCTCACTCCTAGGTTCACAGGTCCGTCTTGACTTCAAATTATTCCGTCGATGAGTCATGTCCAGCTCTTTGTGACCCTATGGGCTGCAGCATGCCAGGTTTCCCTGTCCTTCACTATCTCCCGGAGCTTGCTCAAACTCACGTCCACTGTGTTGGTGATGCCATTCAACCATCTCATCCCAAACTTCTTAGCCTATCAGATAATGGTCTTTACATTCATCCCTTCCTTATTCTCCACCTTCTCCTTAACTCCTGCCATGATAAACTTCTCCCCAGTGCCCTGAAATACCACATCCTTTAGGTCATTGTTCTTTGATCTGAACACCTTCCCTAACCTTCACCTGGTCAACCCTTGCTCACTCTACCAGAAGCAGCTTCAGTATCATTTCCAAAGTAAAAACTATCATCTCTTCTCCAGCCTTTGGACACTACAATTCTTTGTTCTGGGTTGTTTAGACTCCAGAAGTTTGGTATATAGTAATATGTTCAAGAACTATTTCTTGAATGAGTTCAGACTTCAATAATAGCATTTGTTATGATGTGTGGTAATTGTCCTACTTAACTTGGTTTATTCATCAGGCCATGAGTTTCTCAAAAGGATGAGGTGAAGGGAAATTGTGTCCTTTATATTTGTATTCTAGGATTCTAGGACGTGACTCATAAGGCTTTAAGTTGAATTCTGACAAATTAAAATTTTCTAATATTTTTTTAATTTTATTTTATTTTTTAACTTTACAGTATTTTATTGGTTTTGCCATATATCAACATGAATCTGCCACAGGTATACACGTGTTCTAATATGTTTTTTGCAAAACTAATATTTTTTTATTATTGTGAATTCTTTCTTTCATGATTAGCTTGCCCTTCTCTGTTAAATGTTGAGTTGAGGAAAAGGATAGGGAGATGTCTCCAAAATACAGCTCAGAATATGAACAGCAGGAAAGCAGGTGAAACTGTCTTAGGTTAGAGTCTCTGAAATTGAAGGCTGAGTCTCGTGCAAGTGCTCTCAGGGACACTTTGGAGGCAAAGTTAAGTGAGACGTGGCTTCTGCTGTGGTCCAGCCTTAGCCCAATGCCATGGGAAGCTCTGGGACAAGGGACAAGGATGGCCTCACAGAATTATCCCACCCAGAGGCAAAGGAGCTGGGATTTTATACCCTTGAATTTGTAGTTGGCTGCAACCACCCCTGGACACCTCCCAGGCATTTCTGGGTAGAGGAGCTCCTGTGGACAAAGAGCGAGTCTTCAGGGAAGGATCAAGCTGCAAGCCATTGGTCACCAGCTCACAGCAGCAAAGTGACAAGAGAGCTGGCCTGGGAAAGGACCTGGAAAGCACAACGAAAGCTTCTACCATACCCCTAAAACAAAAGATGATGAAAGGATTTACCCCTAGAAAGGATTATGCAAACCTTTATTTAAAGCCTATCTCCTCTTATTTCATTAACAAGTCTATCTGGACCAGTTGCTCACTTCTTAATAGATGAGAAATTGCAAGAGAGTAGGGAGTGCAGAGACTCTTAAAGGTAAGTGCACTTGTAGAACACAAAAAGAAGCAGGAATTCCAAACAGCCTAGCAGTCTGGAACTTTGTAGTATAGAGCCCTAGAGGGTTATAAATTCAAGTCTAAAAATATGGAGATTTACAGCGATACCCTAAGTCAATGAGAAAGGTTAGCAAACTGCATTTTGCATCCTATGTTTAAAAACACAGGATGTGGAGAAGGAAATGGCAACCCACTCCAGTATTCTTGCCTGGAGAACCCCAGGGACAGAGGAGCCTAGTGGGCTGCTGTCTATGGGGTCGCACAGAGTCAGACACGACTGAAACAACTTAGCAGCAGCAGCAGCCTGGACCCAGGTGATCTGTTGGATTGATGCCTTTTTGTTTTTATTTCTGCTGTCAAAACCAAGCAACACCAAATTAATGACAAAAACGGAAGAATGAAAGGTGATTCAACTCTTCTTGATTTTTTTTTCCTCCACTCGCCAAGAGAAAATGATGGTTAGAGAATTTTAATCTTACTTGACACCTTGCCTGGGTGTTAGTTATTCTTTTTTTTTTTAATATAAATTTATTTATTTTAATTGGAGGCTAATTACTTTACAATGTTATATTGGTTTTGCCATATATTGACATGAATCCACCACAGGTGTACATGTGTTCCCCGTCCTGAACCCGTTAGTTATTCTTAAATGCTCACTCTCCATGAGGAAGCCCCTAGGCCTTCCTCATCTTAGAAGGTAGCTCCAGCTGCCAGCCGAGTGCAAGGAAGCTGGTACAGCCATGACCTTCCTCCTCTGTGCACCCCCCAGCCAAGACTGTTTCTGCAGTGCTTTCAGCTGGGGTGGGAGCCCGCTGCTCCCCGCACGCTTGCCTCCCCACTCTCCCCACATCTCCAAGTGCTCTTGCCACCTATGGCTGATATGTCACAGAAGAAAGCGATGCACTGACTGGGACACAACTGGAAAACATGTGACAAAGAAAGCAGAAAGGACTTGGACTACATGAGGTCAGAATTTTACACCTGTTTGTACAACTTAGGTCTTGGTGGGAAAAGCAGAAAATTAAAAAAAAAATGCTTCAAGAAGCTTAAAATAAATAAATAAAAACACAGGATGATGTGCCAAGTAGCTTTAAAATATTTTGTTCAAAATTTGGAAGCTTATAGAATACAAATAATTACATAGTCATTTTATTTTTGCGGATTATCTCCTTTGCTGCCAGTCCTTCAATAAGTGAGGTGTCACTGAACTACGCCTCGGAAAAAATCTGACCTCCAGGAGCCTGTTGAAACTCCTTGGAAAGTAGCATAACTTCAGACTTGTTTGAACGTTCTGATGGTTCTGATGCCACCTGGCACATGTGATTACATAATCAGAGCTGATAGAAACCTCCAATCACCACATACACACAATCTGGCATAGAGCGAGTTCTAGCTTGGCATCAGACATGTGGGGTTCAAGTTCCTCCACTGTCATTACATCTGTGTAATCCTAAACAAGTCATTTGTCTTCTCTGAATCTCAGTGTCTTTGTCTGTAAAGGGGGCATAATCATATTTATCATATTAAGACTTGTTATGTCACATATTACACCAGTGTATTATATGTACTATGTTACTATATTTATTATATTAACAATATTTTTTCATCATGTCTCAGCAGCCTGCTATGCAACACAAATGAGATAATGAGAAATTGTTCATAAGAGGTGTGAAATAATTAAAATGAAAGAGTATTTGGAAAAGTAAACACTTTCATTCCTTTATTCTTTCTGATGCAATTTTTGACAGTTTACATAAACCTATAAAACTGATGCAGTAGACATGAATGCCATCTCCCATAGATTTACTCTGCCCAAGTGCTCTACCGCCTGTCTTCCTAGGCTGCCCTCCTGGTGGCCAGCCTGTCCCCACATTTCTTGCTCTGGTTTCAGAATGAATGCCTTTGGAGAATGGGCTTTCTCAGGAAGAACATTGCACAATCAGAAAAGGCTGATCTGCCAAGTCTGTAACATTTTTTTTCCTGGAGCCTTTTCAGGAATGTGTCACAGGAGGTGGGGGAGATGGGCCATGGAACAGAGAGTACTAGGCACCAGCCACCAGGTAATAAAATGTCCGAGCATTCCTTTTCAGAATCTAATGAAGACATCAATCTTCATTAAGTCAAAGGGTCTGGGGTCCACAGCAGTGAGATTCACTAAAGCTGCTTCAAAAAGCAGGAGGAACAATGACCAAAATGCAGGCCAGAAAGCAGGAGGCAGTGAATTCTAGAACTCGATGATGTCTTTTTTCAACAAGGGTTGAATTTGCCAATAGCTATAGCAATTTTCACTAAATATGAGCTTAGTGTTGTGCCGGAGTTGGCTTGCCCCAAGAGAGCCAGTTTCTCAAGGTTCTTCCCAACCCCATGCTCAGTGATATCATATCGGTAGCTTGTCACTGACCAAGGTGGCAGTATTTACACCATGGAAACCAGCAGGTGCCATCAATAGGGTCCCTCACACCCCACCCAGAGAGCCAGCCTACCAGTACATCACTGCTTAAGTTTGTCTCCAAATGTCAACAAGATGTGTGGAATCCTGAAATAGCTTTCAGAAGAGCAGTGCTGTTCTTGAATTTCCGTGTGAACCACTGAGGGGAAAAGGTCTGTGTATATAAATATCAGAATTTTTTTGCTTTCGGATTCCGAATCACCTTCCTCATATAACCTCTCTTTTCCTTCAGGCTGAACATGGAGAATGGCTACTACTGAACTGAGAAAAACCTGAGTCACTGCAACATCCTTGGCATTGTCCATTTGATTGTTTTTTCCCACAAGTGTTTCCCAGGCTTTAGCTTCTGCTAGTACAGAGGACCCCCTACGGACAGCAATTATCCCATGGGGAGTACACTCTCATTACCGGATCCTGCAGAAAAAGGAGGGGCAAGATGCTGCTCTCTGCTTGGAGGAAGTTTGTGAAACAGATTGGATCCAACTGAAAGTGTCCAACCCTAGTGGTGTGCTGTGCTTAGTCGCTCAGTCGTGTCTGACTCCTTATGACTCCATGAACCGTAGCCCATCAGGTTCCTCTGTCCATGGCAGTTCTCTGGGCAAGAATACTGGAATGGGTTGCCATGCCTCCTCCAGGGGATCTTCCCAACCCAGGGATTAAACCCAGGTCTCCCAAATTGCAGGCAGATTCTTTACCATCTGAGCCACCAGGGAAGTCCTAGAATACTGGAGTGGGTAGCCTATACCTTCTCCAGGGGAATTTCCCAACCCAGGAATCAACCGGGGTCTCCTGCATTGCAGGCGGATTCTTTACCAGCTAGGCTACCAGTGAAGCCTGGCCAACCTTAGTTGGAGAACATAATTTTCTTTTTCTTTTCTTTTTTTTTGGTCACATGACCTGGCTTGTAGAATCTTAGTTCCCAAACCAGAAATTGAACCTGTGCCCTCAGCAGTGAAAATGCAGAGCCCTAACCACTGGACCATAGGGAATTCTCCCTTCTTTCTTTCCATACCAAACGGTAGGACTAATGGAGAATTAAGGGGAATAAAAATACAAACATGCACAATATCCACTTCCACAGACCTGTCTCTCTGACATCTTTGTGGCTGTAGCTGGTGATCTGCATCACTGTTCCTCATAACTTACCTAGAGGTTGAAAGGAAAAGGGGTGGGGAAAAATGAGCATTTCTAGAGCACTAACTGGCTATCAGGTACTACAGTGTCTTAACCTAGTTGCCACAGCAACTGTGCAAGAAAGGTACTATTACTTCCATTTTTTCAGAGAAGGAAAGATAAGAATTACCTAATGTTATCAAGGCACAGAAGCAGGAATTTGAATATTGGTCTCTGACTTCAGATTTTGGGCTCTTTTCACCATTTCTACTACTTTATTGACCCATGGGAAAAACAAAGCCCAACTGCGGAGCTAGTTCTGGAGACTTGGTGCGGGCTGTCTGCCTCCCCGGGGCTGGCCTTCCACAAGGATACACGCTGAATTGCCCAGTGGGAGAAAGCCAGCAGCCTTTCAGGTACAGGGAGTGCAGTTTCTCATTGCAGCTGCAGTTTTGAGACAAACCCCAAGTCTTTGCTGTCATGTTCACTAAAGATGTAAAGCAGGACAAGAGCATGGGAATCAAAGACAATCCTGGGCAAAGTTTTGAAGAATTTTTTGTTTTCAAGCTGTTCTGTCCTATAGCCTAAGTAGCCAACTCCTCCCAATTTAGCCTCAAATTATCACCTATGTTCTTCAAAGAAAGAAAGAGAAGAATGTTCTTTCCAGTAATTTTACACTAGGAGAAATACATGATGGTCTTACCTACAGACTTCACATCAGCAATTGTTCATCATTTCGTGTCATATCCTAGGCTAAGGAATGTGACACACTCCCTTTGGTTTCCTGGGATACACCCTAACAAAGGACTTGTCTTTCCAGGTTTCAGTGATAAAGATGTTATGGATATTCATAACTTAAATTCATAGAGTATGCCAACTCACAACTCAGTGAAGTTAGTAGGTTTTTTTTTAGATTTTAGTTGAAGTGGTGAAGAGATATTGTATTGATTTATGCTTGCTACACCTTTACACATTCAAAGATAATCATTTATGCTTCCTCTAAATCTTCTTTTTGCCTGGGCAATGACTTCTTTAATAGACTTTTTATATTTTTTATTATGTAAATAATAGATATTCAAAGGTCAAATAATAAAAATTCTAATGTAAAATGATATAAAATAAGGTGTTGGTTTAATTATTAAAGTGAACACTTTAACAAGAAATTATACCTTGGGAATTTAATCTTGGCACCCCAATTATTAATATAAAATTTTATATACAATTTTATATAAAGTATTTAAAAATTTTTTATTGTGATATCCTAAAGTCTGGACTTCCCTGGTGACTCAAATGGTAAAAAATCTGCCTACAATGCAGGAGATGTGGGTTCAATCCCTGGGTCGGGAAGAGTCCCTGGAGAAGGAAACGGTTACCCACTCCAATATTCCTGACTGGAAAATTCTGAGGACAGAGAAGCCTGGTGGGCTACAGTTTATGGGGTCACAAGGAGTCAGACACGGCTGAGCAACTAACAATTTTTCACAAAGTCTAGCAAGAAAAGAAAGAGAGAGAGAGAGAATGTGTACATGTATTATGTTATGAATATGCTGTTGAGGAGAAGGAAATGGCAACCCACTCCAGTATTCTTGCCCGGAGAATCCCGTGGACAGAGGAGCCTGGTGGGCTGCTGTCCAAAGGATCGGACACAGTTAGACACGACTGAAGCGACTTAGCATGCATGCATGCACTGGAGAAGGAAATGGCAACCCACTCCAGTATTCTTGCCTGGAGAATCTCAGGGACAGAGGAGCCTGGTGGGCTGCCATCTATGGGGTCACACAGAGTCGGACACAACTGAAATGACTTAGCAGCAGCAGCACGCTCAGTTGAAAGTGTCTTTATGATCTGCAGATGGAAATGTATGCAGTGGATATTCAGGTTTGGAACTTAGGAAGTTTTGGGCTATAAGTATAGTTTTGAAATTTATCAGTATATAGATTGCAATTCAGAGAAGGCAATGGCACCCCACTCCAGTACTCCTGCCTGGAAAATCCCACGGACAGAGGAGCCTGGTAGGCTGCAGTACATGGAATCGCTGAGAGTCGGACACGACTGAGCGACTTCACTTTAACTTTTCACTTTCATGCATTGGAGAAGGAAATGGCAACTCACTCCAGTGTTCTTGCCTGGAGAATCCCAGGGACGGGGGAGCCTGGTGGGCTGCCGTCTATGGGGTCACACAGAGTCAGACACGACTGAAGTGACTTAGCAGCAGCAGATAGCAATTGGAGCCATAAGAATGGAAAAGATCATCCAGTAAAAGTACATAGAGTAAGAAGAGGATAAAGTCTAGAACTGAACCCAGAAAATCCTCTACATTTGAAACCTACATTCAGATGTCTAAAGCCATCCAAATACTTCCACCATCTCCAGGCTGACTCCAATGGGATTCTGTCTTCTTTTACCTGTCAGGTAAATTTTAAACCAGAAAAGAAGCTTCACTGACATTTCAGATCATGTTGGATTTTTTTCCACACCAATTTGAAAGCTGCATTGTGGGAGAATTGACATTTTAAGAAATGGCACGGGAGAACTCACATTTGAAGTCAGGATGTAGGAGCAGTCAACAGATACAAACCCAAAGATGACTCAGTTATTAGAATTATCATAGCAGGACTTTTAATCAACTATTGTAATATGTTAAATAAATTGTATTAAAATATGGATATAATAGGTAAAGAGATGAAGTATTTTAGGAGAACAATTTAAACAATAAAAAATTGAAAATATAAAACTGAAAAATATAGTATCTATGACACTGGTGCTTAAGAATAGCATTTAAATACTGTGGAGGAAAGGATCAGTGAATGGGAAGAAAGCACAATAGCAATTACTGAAATAGGAGGAAAGAGAGAAAAAGATAGAAAAATGAATAGATTATCAATAAGCATGGAATAAAATCAAGTTTCTAATGTACATGCAACCTTTTTAAACAGTCACTCCCCATTCTTTCCTCTCCTCACCCCCTGGAAACTGTGCCTTCTTTATTTTTTATTTTGTTATTTTTTGGCCACACTAAATGGCATGTGGAACTTCCCTAACCAGGGATTGAACCTGAGTCCTCTGCAGTGGAAGCATGGAGTCTTAACCACTGGACCAGCAGGGAAGTCCATATCCATGTAATTTGAGTATGAGGGGGAGACAAATAAGCAGGCAGAAAAAATACTTTAAGAAATAATAACTGAAACTCTCCAAATCTGATGGAAACATGAACCCATGAATCCAAGATATTCAACAGGCCCCATGCAAGATAAATATAGAGAAAACTCCTCCTAAATATATGATGCCCAAACTGGTGAAACATAAACAGAAAGAGAACATTTTAAAAGCAACCAGAAAAATAAGATATACATACCAGGAACAATGATATGAATGATAGCTGATTTCTCATCAGAAACTATACAAGACAAAAAACATCTTAGAAGACAATGCAATATCATCTTAAAAGGAAATAAAACTGTCACCATTGAATTCTATATCCAACTAAAATATTCTTCAAAAACGAAGGTAAAGTAGGGACATTTTCAGATGAAAGAGGGCGGACAGAATTTGTTGCAAGTAAATTTATACTATTCAATACATTATATGCTAAAGAAAAAAATCTCAGACTAAAAAGAAATTTATCAGATAGCAACTTGGATATACAGAAAGTAAAAAATGATGAGGAAAGGTAATGAGCTCCCAGTTTCCTGTCCAACATGTAAGAAACTTTAAGAAGTCACTACTCTGTCCTAACAGTGAAAAGCTGAACAAACTGGAAAATCAACAATTCTCAGACTTCTCTGTCGGAGAAATGAGGTCAGAGGTCAAACTGTTGCCCTTCAAATTGAAGAAACAAGTGAATACAGAGAGCCACAACTTATTGCAGCAGAAACTTACAAGTAGACACTTCTGTGGGAACCACTGCCTGGGCAGAAAAACCTCAACTGTAATTGACAAATTGCTGCAGGCTGAGTGTGGACAACTCCAAGAATTCTCAATGAATGGTAAAATTTGAAACTAAAAATGCCTACAAGGCAAGAAAGGCATCTATTTGGTTTTTAAGACAAAATAACTCAAAGAAGCACAGAAAGCCAGTTATTGAAAAAATCCCCCAACAAATTTTAACCACAGTCCCTGTCTTCAGCTTGGACTAGAAAACAGTAAACTACAGACAAAGCAAAACCTGCTCTTTTGAAGAAATCTTATTTAAAGAACAGAAAAGAGGAAAATAAAATAGTCTTTGAAATGTGGCAGCTGGTTTTTAGAGAGCCCTGGAAGCTTGCCTTAATCATTCTGGTGAAATGGAATACATGTGGTCATTGGAAGATGGCCGTATTGTTTCTTGTCAGTAATGATCTTCATATGAAGGGAGGATGCTGGCCTGGGCACCATTTGATGTCACTTAGGCAATCTGAGATATCAAGGTCAAGGAGCCTCAAGTCTTCCATTCCATATCTTCACTGAATCTCCCCCATATAAGTTTCTTGTTACTGGATGATGAGTGAATGATGGACTCATCATGGACTGATGGACCCAGCATGGTTGGGCAGCTCTCACAAAATATTCCTGTTTCTGAAATCCTGCACAAACATAAACATGTTGACTGAGCCAGCTGCTGTTATGCTTCCATCAGGTGATCAAGACCATCTCAGAAGATTCTTTTGAAAGTGGTGCCCATTTTCTTCAAATACCTGATTATTTACTTATCACCCTCCAAGATTAAATGTTTGTAAATCTAACAAAATATATACAAGATCTACATAAGGAAAACTACAAAAGTCTGATTAAATCAAAGAACTGAATAAATGGAGAGATATTCTGTATTCATTAATAGGAAAACAGCATTATCAAGATGTCAATTCTTCCCAGCTTGATCTACAGACTCAGTGCAATCCCAATCAAAATCCTAGCACATTACTTAATAGATATCGGCAGACAAACTGATTCTAAAGTTTACATAGAGAGGTAGAAGAACTAGAATAGCCAATACAATACTAAAAGAGAAGAAAAAAGTTGGAGGATTGATACTACACAGCTTTAAGACTTACAACAGTAATCTTGTGTAATGTTGACAAAAGAAAATACATAAAAGGATTCAACTGAGAGCCTAGAAATAGCTTTCCACAGATATAGTCAACTGTTCTTTAACAGAGGAGAAAAAGCCATCAGTACAGTCAGTTCAGTTAAGTCGCTCAGTCATGTCCGACTCTTTGCAACCCCATGAATCGCAGCACGCCAGGCCTCCCTGTCCATCACCAACTCCCAGAGTTCACTCAAACTCACATCGATAGAGTCAGTGATGTGATCCAGCCATCTCATCCTCTGTCATCCCCTTCTCCTCCTGCCCCTGATCCCTCCCAGCATCAGGGACTTCTCCAATGAGTCAACACTTCCCATGAGGTGGCCAAAGTATTGGAGTTTCAGCTTCAGTATCAGTCCTTCCAATGAACACCCAGGACTGATCTCCTTTAGGATGGACTGGTTGGATCTCCTTGCAGTCCAAGGGACTCTCAAGAGTCTTCTCCAGCACCACAGTTCAAAAGCATCAATTCTTCGGCGTTCAGCTTTCTTCACAGTCCAACTCTCACATCCATACATGACTACTGGAAAAACCATAGCCTTGACTAGACAGACCTTTGTTGGCAAAGTAATGTCTCTGCTTTTGAATACGCTATCTAAGTTGATCATAACTTTCCTTCCAAGGAGTAACCATCTTTTAATTTCATGGCTGCAATCACCATCTGCAGTGATTTTGGAGCCCCAAAAAGATAGTGTGACACTGCTTCCACTGTTTCGCCTTCTATTTCCCATGAAGTGATGGGACAAGATGCCATGATCTTACTTTTCTGAATGTTGAGCTTTAAGCCGACTTTTTCACTCTCCACTTTCACTTTCATCAAGAGGCTTTTGAGTTCCTCTTCACTTTCTGCCATAAGGGTGGTGTCATCTGCATATCTGAGGTTATTGATATTTCTCCTGGCAATCTTGATGCCAGCTTGTGCTTCCTCCAGCCCAGCATTTCTCATGATGTGCTTGGCATATAAGTTAAATAAGCAGGGTGACAATATACAGCCTTGACGTACTCCTTTTCCTATTTGGAACCAGTCTGTTGTTCCATGTCCAGTTCTAACTGTTGCTTCCTGACCTGCATATAGGTTTCTCAAGAGGCAGGTCAGGAGGTCTGGTATTCCCATCTCTTTCAGAATTTTCCACAGTTGATTGTGATCCACACAGTCAAAGGCTTTGGCATAGTCAATAAAGCAGAAATAGATGTTTTTCTGGAACTCTCTTGCTTTTTCTATGATCCAGCAGATGTTGGCAATGTGATCTCTGGTTCCTCTGCCTTTTCTAAAACCAGCTTGAACATCAGGAAGTTCACAGTTCACATATAGCTGAAGCCCGGCTTGGAGAACTTTGAGCATTACTAGTGTGTGAGATGAGTGCAATTGTGTGGTAGTTTGAGCATTCTTTGGCATTGCCTTTCTTTGGGATTGGAATGAAAACTGACCTTTTCCAGTCCTGTGGCCACTGCTGAGTTTTCCAAATTTGCTGGCATATTGAGTGCAGCACTTTCACAGCATCATCGTTCAGGATTTGGAATAGCTCCACTGGAATTCCATCACCTCCACTAGCTTTGTTCGTAGTAATGCTTTCTAAGCCCACTTGACTTCACATTCCAGGATGTCTGGCTCTAGGTGAGTGATCATAGAACCGTTCAATTTTAGCTTTTTCAGTGCTACTGGTTGGGGCATAGGGTTGGATCACCGTGATATTGAAGGGTTTGCCCTGGAAATGAACAGAAATGGTTCTGTCGTTTTTAAGATTGCATCCAAGTACTGCATTTCAGACTTTTTTTGACCATGATGGCTACTCCATTTCTTTTAAGGGATTCCTGCCCGCAGTAGTAGATATAATGGTCATCTGAGTTAAATTCACCCATTCCAGTCCATTTTAGTTTGCTGATTTCTAGAATGTCGATGTTCACTCTTGCCATCTCCTGTTTGACCACTTCCAATTTGCCTCGATTCATGGAACTAACATTCCAGGTTCCTATGCAACATTGCTCTTTACAGCACTGGACCTTGCTTCTATCACCAGTTACATCCACAACTGGGTATTGTTCCTGCTTTGGCTCTATCCCTTCATTCTTTCTGGAGTTATTTCTCCACTGATCTGCAGTAGCATATTGGGCACCTACTGACCTGGGGAGTTCCTCTTTCAGTGTCCTATAATTTTGCCTTTTCATACTGTTCATGGGGTTCTCAAGGCAAGAATACTGAAGTGGTTTGCCATTCCCTTCTCCAGTGGACCACTTTCAATACAATGCAGCAAAGATAGTCTTTTCACGAAATGGTATGGGAACAACTGGACATCCACATGCAAAAAAAATAAAGCTACACACAGACATTATACCCTTCACAAAAATTATTTCCAAAAGGTCACAGACCTAAGTGTAAGATGCAAAACTCTAAAACTCCTAGATTCTAACATAGGAGAAAATTGAGATTACCCTGAGTATAGAAATGACTTTTTACATATAACTCAGAGTCATGATCCACAAAAGAAACTGATACTCTGGCTTCATTAAAATTATAAACTTCTTCTCTGTGAAAGACAATATTAAGAGCATGAGAAGACAGTCCACAGACTGAGAGAAAATATTTGCAAAAGATACAACTGATAAAAGACTGTTATTCAATATATACAAAGAGCTCTTGAAACTTAACAATAAGGAAAAAATGATTAAAAAATGGATCAACTACCTCACCAAAAATGATGTACAAATAAGGTGGCAAATAAGCATAAGAAAAGATGCTCCATAGACTATGTCATCAGGGAGATGCAAATTAAAACATCAGTAAGGTATGGATCACAATAAACTGTGGAAAATTCTGAAAGAGATGGGAATACCAGACCACCTGACCTGCCTCTTGAGAAACCTATATGCAGATCAGGAAGCAACAGTTAGAATTGGACATGGAACAACAGACTGATTCCAAATAGGAAAAGGAGTACATCAAGGCTGTATATTGTCACCCTGCTTATTTTACTTATATGCAGAGTACATCATGAGAAACGCTGGGCTGGAAGAAGCACAAGCTGGAATCAAGATTGCCAGGAGAAATATCAATAATCTCAGATGTGCAGATGACACCACCCTTAGGGCAGAAAGTGAAGAGGAACTAAAGCGCCTCTTGATGAAAGTGAAAGAGGAGAGTGAAAAAGTTGGCTTCAAGCTCAACATTCAGAAAAGTAAGATCATGGCATCTGGTCTCATCACTTCATGGGAAATAGATGGGGAAACAGTGTCAAACTTTATTTTTTGGGCTCCAAAATCACTGCAGGTGATTGCAGCCATGAAATTAAAAGACGCTTACTCCTTGGAAGGAAAGTTATGACCAACCTAGATAGCATATTCAAAAGCAGAGACATTACTTTGCCAACAAAGGTTCGTCTAGTCAAGGCTATGGTTTTTCCAGTGGTCATGTATGGATGTGAGAGTTAGACTGTGAAGAAAGCTGAGCACCAAAGAATTGATGCTTTTGAACTGTGGTGCTGGAGAAGACTCTTGAGAGTCCTTTGGACTGCAAGGAGATCCAACCAGTCCATTCTGAAGGAGATCAGTCCTGGGTGTTCACTGGAAGGACTGATGCTGAAGCTGAAACTCCAATACTTTGGCCACATGATGCGAAGTGTTGACTCATTGGAAAAGTCCCTGATGCTGGGAAGGATTGGGGGCAGGAGGAGAAGGGGATGACAGAGGATGAGATGGCTGGATGGCATCACCGACTCGATGGACATGAGTTTGAGTAAACTCTGGGAGATGGTGATGGACAGGGAGGCCTGGTGTGCTGCAGTTCATGGGGTCGCAAAGAGTCGGACAACACTGAGCGACTAAAGTGAAGTGAAGTGAAGGTATTACCACAGCTATGAGAATGACCACAATCTGAAACACTGACACCACCAAATACTGGCAAGGGTGTGGAGTAACTGGAACTCATACACATTTCGTAGGAATTCAAAAATAGTGCAATCATTTTGGAAGATGGTTTGCCAGTGTTTCACAAAGGTAAACATACTCATAAAATCCAGCAATCATACTCCTTGGTATTTATCCAAAAGAGGTGAAAACTCTTGGCTCACAAAAACTTGCACACAGATGTTATATCTGTTTGAAATAACCTTATTCATCATTGCTTAAACTTGGAAACAACCAAGGTGTCCTTCAGTAGGCGTATGGACAGATAAACTATGGCACATCCAGGCAATGGAATATTATTCAGTACTAAGAAGAAATGAGCTACCAAACTGTGAAAGGACACGAGAGAACCTTGAATGTGTATTAGCAAGTGAAAATGTACATTACTAAGTGAAAGCCTGGGAAGACTACGTACTGTGTGGTTCCAACTCTACAACATTCTGGAAATAGCAAAACTGTGGTGACAGATCAGTGGTCGCCGGGAGGAGGACATAAAGGATGAAGAGGCAAAGCTCACAGGAATGTTAGGGCAGTTAGAATACTCTGTATGATATTATAATGATGAGTACACGTCATTATACCTTTGTCCAAACCCCTAGAATATACAATATCCAGAATGAACCCTGAAGACTTTGGGTGATTATGTGCCAATGTAGATTCATCCCTTGGTAAAAGATGAAACATTTGGTTGAATGATGTTGGTAGTGGGGAAGGCTATGCATGTGTAGGTGCAGAGGGTATGAGGGAAATCTCTGTACCTTCCTCTTAATTATGGTGTGAACCTAAAACTTCTCTAAAAAAATCAAGTCTGGGGTTTCCCTGGTGGTCCGGTAGTTAAGAATTTGCTACTAATGCAGGGAAAATGGCTTCAATCCCTGGTCCAGGAGGATCCCACAGGCTGCAAGGGAGCTAAGGCCATGCAGCCCAACTACTGAGCCCATAAGCTGCAACTACTGAAGCCTATGTGTCTTACAGCCTGTGCTCTACAAGAGAAGCCACTGCAATGAGACGCCAACAAACCACAGTGAAGAGTAGCCTCCATTCGTGCAACTAGAGAAAGCCCACAAGTAGCAACGAAGACCCAACGCAGCCATAAATTAATTAATTAATTAAATAAAATTGAATACATACATACATTGAAAAAATAAAGTCTTTTAAAAAGTCTTCAGAGAGTCATAGGGGCTCACAACTCGCAAAAACTCCCACACTTTTGTGAGTTTTACTTCTAAGAGTTTTACCAGGTCTTTACAGGAAACAGTAGAGAAATCTCTCAGTGCTTCTAGCAGAAAACTAGAAAAGAACCATTTTGAAATATGCTAGAGCATTCTGTTCTTCTTAGCAAGACCTGTACTCTAGAGAAACTATTCTATCAAAGCCCAACTTCCTAGGGTTCTATCAGAGCCTAAACTCACTGGAGAAAGGGAAATACCCAACTTTAGCCCCCACCAGGCATTCTGTCCTACTGAAGGACAGAATGGTGGGGAATAAAATTGAGAAGAACTGATGAAAGTCACTGTCCAGGACACAGGTCACCAAAAGACTGAGGCCTAATCATAGGATTAGTGAACATTCTCCCTCTCCCCAAACTTTACTATCATATTACTAAAGGCATATTTACTGCAGTTCCTTTATACACTACATGATGTCCACCTTTCAACAAAAAAGTATAAGGCATGCTAGAGGGCAAGAAAAATACAATTTGAAGAGATGAAACAAGCATCAGATCCAGAGCCAGAGATGACAGGAATTCTGGAATCATCAGACCAGGAATTTTTAAAACCATGATCAACATGCTAAGGCTTTATGGGGAAAGTAGATGACATGCAAGAACACATGTATGACTTAAGCAGAAAGATAAGAAGTCTTAATACTAGTTGAAACAAAATGTTAAAGACTAAAAATTCTGTAACAGAAATGAAGAATGCTTTTTGATGTCACTAGTGGACTGATCATGGCTGAGGAAAGAATCTCTAAGCTTGAGGATATGGTGTTAAAAACTTCCAAAAGAGAGAAGAAAACAAAAAGGCTGAAAAAACAGAGCTACCATGTTCATGGATTGGAAGAATCAATATAGTGAAAATGAGTATACTACCCAAAGCAATTTATAGATTCAATGCAATCCCTATCAAGCTACCAACGGTATTCTTCACAGAGCTAGAACAAATAATTTCACAATTTGTATGGAAATACAAAAAACCTCGAATAGCCAAAGCTATCTTGAGAAAGAAGAATGGAACTGGAGGAATCAACCTACCTGACTTCAGGCTCTATTACAAAGCCACAGTTATCAAGACAGTATGGTACTGGCACAAAGACAGAAATATAGATCAATGGAACAAAATAGAAAGCCCAGAGATAAATCCACGCACATATGGACACCTTATCTTTGACAAAGGAGGCAAGAATATACAATGGATTAAAGACAATCTCTTTAACAAGTGGTGCTGGGAAATCTGGTCAACCACTTGTAAAAGAATGAAACTAGAACACTTTCTAACACCTTACACAAAAATAAACTCAAAATGGATTAAAGGTCTCAATGTAAGACCAGAAACTATAAAACTCCTAGAGGAGAACATAGGCAAAACACTCTCCGACATACATCACAGCAGGATCCTCTATGACCCACCTCCCAGAATATTGGAAATAAAAGCAAAAATAAACAAATGGGACCTAATTAAACTTAAAAGCTTCTGCACAACAAAGGAAACTATTAGCAAGGTGAAAAGGCAGCCTTCAGAATGGGAGAAAATAATAGCAAATGAAGCAACGGACAAACAACTAATCTCAAAAATATACAAGCAACTCCTGCAGCTCAACTCCAGAAAAATAAATGACCCTATCAAAAAATGGGCCAAAGAACTAAATAGACATTTCTCCAAAGAACACATACAGATGGCTAACAAACACATGAAAAGATGCTCAACATCACTCATTATCAGAGAAATGCAAATCAAAACCACTATGAGGTACCATTTCACGCCAGTCAGAATGGCTGCAATCCAAAAGTCTACAAGCAATAAATGCTGGAGAGGGTGTGGAGAAAAGGGAACTCTCTTACACTGATGGTGGGAATGCAAACTAGTACAGCCACTATGGAGAACAGTGTGGAGATTCCTTAAAAAACTGGAAATAGAACTGCCTTATGACCCAGCAATCCCACTGCTGGGCATACACACTGAGGAAACCAGAAGGGAAAGAGACACATGTACTCCAATGTTCATTGCAGCACTGTTTATAATAGCCAGGACATGGAAGCAACCTAGATGCCCATCAGCAGATGAATGGACAATAAAGCAGTGGTACATATACACAATGGAGTATTACTCAGCCATTAAAAAGAATACATTTGAATCAGTTCTAATGAGATGGATGAAACTGGAACCTATTACACAGAGTGAAGTAAGCCAGAAAGAAAAACACCAATACAGTATACTAACGCATATATATGGAATTTAGAAAGATGGTAACAATAACCCTGTGTACGAGACAGCAAAAGAGACACCGATGTATAGATCAGTCTTATGGACTCTGTGGGAGAGGGAGAGGGTGGGGAGATTTGGGAGAATAGCATTGAAACATGTATAATATCATGTATGAAACGAGTCGCCAGTCCAGGTTCAATGCACGGTACTGGATGCTTGGGGCTGGTGCACTGGGACGACACAGAGGGATGGTATGGGGAGGGAGGAGGGAGGAGGGTTCAGGATGGGGAACGCGGGTATACCTGTGGCGGATTCATTTCGATATTTGGCAAAACTAATACAATATTGTAAAGTTTAAAAATAAAATAAAATAAAATAAAAAATAGGAAAAAAAAAAAAACCTCAGCTCAAAAAAACAAAACAAAACAGAGCAGAGTATCCAAAAATAAGCATAACTACCAAAGGTGTTACAAACACATAATGGGAATCTTGGAAGGAGAAGACAGGAAAAGAAGAAATATTTAAAGCAATAAGGGCTCAGAATTTCCCCAAATTAACATTAGACATGAAAGCACAGATCTAGGAATCTCAGAGAACACTAAGCAGGATAAATGAAAAATAAACACAGAAACAAGAAAAGACACACCTGGGTATATCATATTCAAATTTAAGAAAACCAAGCATAAAGAAAAATTCTTAAAAGAAACAGTTATGTATAGAGGAGCAAAGATAACAATTACATCCAACTTCTCTACAGAAACCATGTAAGCAAGAAGAGAATAGGGTGAAATATTTAAAATGTTAATAGAAAAAACTTCCAACTTAGAATTCTGTATTCTGTGAAGTTATCCTTCAAAAGTGAAGGAGAAATAAAGACTTTCTCAGAAAAACAGAAACTGAGGGAATTTGTTGTCAGTAGACCTGCCTTGCAAGAAAATGTTCAGAAGTTTTTTAGAGAAGGGAATTGATTTTGATTAAAAACTCAGATTTGCAAAAAGAAAGAAAGAGCACCAGATAATAAATAAAAGTAAAATAAAAACATCTATTTTTCTTATTATTAGTTTATATAACAGTTCATTCAAAATAATAATAGCAATAATATGTTCAGTTATGAATGTTTGTACATATATAAGCATATATATACAAGCATACATATATACATATGTTTGTGAGTATTCATTATGAAAAAAGCTCAATTTTTTTTTAAGTGTTAGTTGCTTAGTCACATCTGACTCTTTGTGACCCCATGGACTGTAGCCCGACAGGCTCCTCTGTCCTTGGAATTCTCCAGGCAAGAATACTGGAGTGGACAGCCATTCCCTTCTCCAGGGGATCTTCCCAATCCAAGGATTGAACCCAGGTCTCCTTCATTGCAGAAGGATTCTTTATTGTCCGAGCCACCAAGGGAAGCCCATACATAGGTTTATGTATGCTTATATATAAATTAAATGAGTGACACCAGTGATATAAGGAATACAAGGCAGGAATTAAGAACATTCTGTTATTATACATATCAAAAGGCCAGAAGAATAGTAAAAAGCACCCAAATAATCCAAGAAAAAACATGTAAGCAAGAACAAGGAAATAAACAATCAGAACAAGTTGAAAACAAACATAAGATGGTAAGCGTAAACCCACTGGTGTGAGTTTTAACACATGGTTGCAAATTCTCTGATGTCCACTCCCTTGAATGTTGAAGTCAGTCTTTCCTCCCTTGAATCTGGGTAGGCTTATAAGCACTTTCATCAATGTGACTTCTGAGGCTAGGTCATAAGATGTCACACAACTTTGGCCTTGATCCCTGAAAACACTCACTTTTGAAACCCTGAACCAGTACGTAAAAATTTTAACCACCTTGAAGCTGACATACTAAATCTGTGGCTTAGCCATAAAATGGAATGCTACTCAGTAATATAAACCACTGATGAACCACTAATAAACAAAAAAATATGATGGAAACTTAAAAATATTTTGCCGAATGGAAAAAGCCTCACACAAGACTAACTACTGCATGACTCTTATAGTTATAGGGAAAACTAATCTATGATAGAAAAAATGAGAACTATGGTTGACTTTGGTGGGTGGGAGTCAGCAGAGATTGACTGGGAAGGGCAAGAAACAACTTCCTGAACCTGAAGGTACTGTTCAAAAGAGGTTTGGGTATTACAAGTTTATGAATTATCAAAATCAGCATATATACTTAAGATAAATTAAGATTTGTTCTGTGCATTTATATCAAAACAAAAGGCTGCAAACAAATACCGAACTCTCCTTAACGTTACGCATACTGAAATATTTATAGGGGAAAAAAAACTGATGTCTGCATTTGCAATGCAATAAAGAAAAGATGCATTCATGGATGGATAGAGGGAGAAACAGATGAACAGATACGTGAAAAAGCAAATTTAGTTCAATGTTAGTAGTAGACTCTAGGTGGAAGGTGTCCAAGTGTCTACTGTCAATTTTATCAACTATACTATAATTTGAAATTTTCACGTTGAAATATTGGAAAATTCCCCCCACCCCAAAAAGAAGAGAAATTTTTTTTTTAGAAAAAGGGGAGCGGGACTGGAAGGCAGGGAATGGGTAATTAGGGAGTTTCTCCTTCTCCTTAGAAGATTGTTACTTCTGCAGAAGAAACTGCTTCTATAAAAACTGATTATACAAAGATCCCAGTAGAATGGAGCCCTACAGGATATCTATATTAAGTGGGTTTCAAATCCTTCCAGAATAGGTCGGAAATGCCCAGGTTCCTGAAGTTGTAGGAGATTTCCTTGCCTGAATTTGCCATGGCTCCTTCATGGCTGGTGGCCTGCTTGGGATTGAGCTAGGGATCCCCAAATGCAGCAAGCATTGCTTCCAAAGGTGCTTAGACTGAGATCTGTTGAAAGGACAAGGTCTCCAGATGGACATCTCAAAGGATCCATTATTCTAGTACAAAGAATATTGCCTATATGGCCCAAAAAAAGATACAAGGGGGAAAAAATCCACTGTGCTATCAACTCCAGGAAGGCAGAATCCAATTTTCTTGCTCACCATTTTATCTCCAGCATTTTAGTACAGTGTCCAGCACAAAGTAAAAACATATTAATTAATGAAGTAAGTGATGTTCCATCCTATTGAAAATCTTGGAGTAAATTTCAAAATAAATGATCCACACATTTCAACTGCCCTCTTTACCCAGCATCAGTGGAAACAACTTCCAGCAAGAAGTATAAAGTATAGAATTGATAAAGTATAGAATTATGTATCTTTGTCAAAATGGTTAATATGTTTTTCTAGCGAGAGAACAAACAAAATGACAATTACTACTGTTACTCTATTTATTAAGCAGGTACTATAAAGCTAGGGAATATGTTAAGCACCTTACCTTGTTACCAATACTTGCAATAATCCTAAAAGGTAACTGTGGGATGAGAAAACCAGTGCTTAGCTAATTTACCAAACGATACACTTCGAGTAAGACCCAAAGCATTCGAATGTATGCTGCCTGACTCCAAAGTTTATTTACAACACATCACAGTGTAAGGTATACATGCTGTATACCGAATGACACATAAATAAATGTAGATTATCATCTAGTTAGGTTGCTTTTCACCATGTGCATATATGGAGAATCTACTCTTGGCAAACACCTACCGTAGAACATGGGTGTGTGTGTGTGTGTGTGTATGTGTGTGTGTGTGTGTGTGTGTGCAGTGACTGCCTAAACAATTAAAAGAAGGAAGGAAGCACATCCTCCCTGGCCTTTGGCCTCTCCCTTCCTCACCCTCTAGTAAATATAAATCTGTCCAAACCAGAAAGCTTTTCCTAACTCTAGTAGAAATAGTTGCCCTAGCATTATTATTCTCCACCCAACACAGTTTTTTAAGTTTTTTTTTTAATATCTTTTCTCATGAAAGGATGCTCCTGGGGGGTTGTTGTTTCCTCATGCCCTCAGTGGACACTCTAGAGCTCTGTTCCTCTCTCCAGTGAAGATCTGTTTGAACACTGAACAAGAATATCACACATACGGGCACATAGGAACCATCAGCCTGGGGAAGAAACTCATACTGCAGAGAATCAAGACGTACTTAAATTTTGTCTTCAGTGAAATCGACCACTCCTGGTCGGGGGTCACAAAGAGTCAAACACAACTGAGTGACTAACACACACACACAACATAGAAAGTAATGTACGAAAGAAGGAATTGAAAACAGAAACGAATGCATAAAGCAGTCAACAAAAAGTTGATAATGTTATTAAATCTAACTAAGAATAATCTTAAGCAGATGCAAATGAGAAATGATACTTACGATTGGTTCTTATAGTCAAAGGCTGTTTATATAAAGTCCCAAGACAGACAAACCAAAATTATGCTGTTTTGGAACATGTACATACTTATTAAAACTGTAAAAAATGAGAAATTTTTAAGAATCATTTTTATTGTAGTATAGCTGCCTCACAGTGTTGTGTTAGTTTCAGGTGTACAGCAAAGTGAATCCGTTATATATATACATATACCTACTTTTTTTAGATTCTTTTTCCATAGAGGTCATTACAGAGTATTGAGTAGAGTTCTCTGTGCTATACAGGAGGTCCTTACTAGTTATCTGTTTTGTATATAGTAGTGTGTATATATGCTTCAAAACTACATGAACCATGAACTTCCAGATGTTCAAGCTGGTTTTAGAAAAGGCAGAGGAACCAAAGATCAAATTGCCAACATCCATCAGATCATCAGAAAAGCAAGAGAGTTCCAAAAGAACATCTACTTCTGCTTTATTGACTATGCCAAAGCTTTTGACTATGTGGATCACAACAAACTGTGGAAAATTCTGAAAGAGATGGGAATACCAGACCACCTGACCTGCCTCTTGAGAAATCTGTATGCAGGTCAAGAAGCAACAGTTAGAAGTGGACATGAAACAACAGATTGGTTCCAAATAGGAAAAGGAGTACATCAAGGCTGTATATTGTCAACCTGCTTATTTAACTTATATGCAGAGTACATCTTGAGAAATGTTGGGCTGGATGAAGCACAAGCTGGAATCAAGATTGCTGGGAGAAATATCAATAACCTCAGATATGCAGATGATGCATATGCACTTTCACCCTTATGGCAGAAAGTGAAGAGGAACTAAAGAGCCTTTTGATGAAGGTGAAAGAGGAGAGTGAAAAAGTTGGTTTAAAACTCAACATTCAGAAAACTAAAGATCATGCCATCTGGTCCCATCACTTCATGGGAAATAGATGGAGAAACAATGGAAACAGGGACACACTTCATTTTTGGGGCTCTAAAAATCACTGCAGATGGTGACTGCAGCCATGCAATTAAAAGACGCTTGCCCCTTGGAAGAAAATTTATGACCAACCTAGACAGTATATTTAAAAACAGAGACATTACTTTACTAACAAAGTCTGTCTAGTCAAAGCTATGGTTTTTTCAGTAGTCATCTATGGATGTGAGAGTTGGACTATAAAGAAAGCTGAGCGCTAAAGAATTGATGCTTTTGAATTGTGGTGTTGAAGAAGACATTTGAGAGTCCTTTGGATTGCAAGGAGGTCCAACCAGTCAATCCTAAAGGAATATTCACTGGAAGGACTGATGCTGAAGCTGAAATTCCAATACTTTGGCCACTTGATGTGAAGAACTGACTCATTTGAAAAGACCCTGATGCTGGGAAAGATTGGAGGTGGGAGGAGAAGGGGAGGACAGAGGATGAGATGGTTGGATGGCATCACCAACTCAATGGACATGAGTTTGAGTAAGCTCTAGGTGTTGGTAATGGACAGGGAAGCCTGGTGTGCTGTAGTTCATGAGGTTGCAAAGAGCTGAAAGGGCTGAGCAACTGAACTGACTCATTGAGTGTGTATATATCAATCCCAATCTTCCAGTTTATCCCTCCTCACCCTTACATCCTGGTAACAATAAGTTTGTTTTCTGCATCTGTAACTCTAAGAGATTTTTTTGTCACTAAAACTTGATAGTGACTAACTCTGATGACGAAGCAGGGGGACTTGATTTGGGAGGGTTGTGAAATGGTTTCTAGAACACTGGTTTAATTCAATTTCTTGAATTAGCTCATTGTTCTCAGAAGCGAATCTCTTGGGTATCAAGATGGATATTGACACTGTAATTATTATTTTAACTGTACATATAAATCCTTTCTACTATTCTTAATTATGATTTATCTCATGTTAAAATACTAATTTTAGAAAATTTAAGTTCTAGTTAATATGAAGATGGAAACTGGGACAGTATAAAATTAGTGCCTTCTAAATTTCTATGTTATTTAAGAAGAAATTAGAGATATGGATAAAGTTTTGCTTTGTTCAAAACAGGTAGATTTTCTTACAGAACATTGTTTTTAAATATGGCTTTTACATAAAAAACATTTTAATGTTTCCTAATTTTAAAAATAATATTATAAGCAGTGTACAATAAAGCTCAGGTAGGATATATAGCCGGAGAAGGTGATGGCACCCCACTCCAGTACTCTTGCCTGGAAAATCCCATGGATGGAGGAGCCCTGTAGGCGGCAGTCCATGGGGTCGCTCAGAGTCAGACACGACTGAGCGACTTCACTTTCACTTTTCACCTTCATGCATTGGAGAAGGAAATGGCAACCCACTCCAGTATTCTTGCCTGGAGAATCCCAGGGACAGGGGAGCCTGGTGGGCTGCGGTCTATGGGGTCGCACAGAGTCAGACACGACTGAAGCAACTTAGCAGCAGCAGCAAGATATATAGCTTTTTCAATGCTTTAAAATCTGATGAGATTTTACATTTGTAAAATTAGCTTATTTTGCATATTTCATAATATAATTTATATTATATTCTGGAAAATTTATTTCCTCCAAAAGAGATTAAATCATTAAGGGCTGACTATTCATTATGAATAAAGTTTCATATTTTGAAAAAATAAGTGAATCGAAGTGTAGTGGCTCAGTTATGTCCAACTCTGTGACCTCATGGACTGTAGCCCACCAGATTCCTCTGTCCATGGAATTCTTCTGGCAAGAATACTGGAGTGGGTAGCCATTCCCTTCTCCAGTGGATCTTCTCAAGCCAGGGGTTGAACTCAGGTCTCCTGCATTGCAGGCAGGTTCTTCACACTATAAGTTAAACTTTTATAAGTCTCCTGCTATGGGAATCAGAATACCTCAGCTTTCTGTTTGATCTTAGGGAAGTTACTTTAACTCTCTAGATGCTAGTTTTTCACATGTGAAAAGTAAAAGACGATCTCCAGAATGATTCCAGTAATGTGTTTCTAAAGCATTTAGTTGTTTCCGAAAGTTTACTGTTATAAAGGAGGCTGCCAGTAACATCTTTGTGCAAATAACCTTCTACTTTTGTTTAGTTCAGATTAATTCCTCAGTATAAATCCCCAGGAACAGGATTAGTAGATATAAATATGTTTAAAGCTTTTGATACAACAGACCAGATATATTCTCTAAGTTGCTTTCCTAAGGCATTATACCACTCATCAGTTCAGTTCAGTTCAGTTGCTCAGTTGTGTCCGACTCTTTGCGACCCCATGAATCGAAGCACGCCAAGCCTCCCTGTCCATCACCAACTCCCGGAGTTTACCCAAACCCATGTCCATTGAGTCAGTGATGCCATCCAGCCATCTCATCCTCTGTCGTCCCCTTCTCCTCCCGCCCCCCCCAATCCCTCCCAGCATCAGAGTTTTTTCCAATGAGTCAACTCTTCGCATGAGGTGGCCAAAGTACTGGAGTTTCAGCTTTACCATCAGTCCTTCCAATGAACACCCAGGACTGATCTCCTTCAGAATGGACTGGTTGGATCTCCTTGCAGTCCAAGGGACTCTCAAGAGTCTTCTCCAACACCACAGTTCAAAAGCATCAATTCTTCGGCGCTCAGCCTTCTTCACAGTCCAACTCTCACATCCATACATGACCACTGGAAAAACCATAGCCTTGACTAGACGAACCTTTGTTGGCAAAGTAATGTCTCTGCTTTTGAGTATGCTATCTAGGTTGGTCATGACTTTCCTTCCAAGGAGTAAGCGTCTTTTAATTTCATGGCTGCAGTCACCATCTGCAGTGATTTTGGAGCCCAGAAAAATAAAGTCTGACACTGCTTCCACTGTTTCCCCATCTATTTCCCATGAAGTGATGGGACCAGATGCCATGATCTTCGTTTTCTGAATGTTGAGCTTTAAGCCAACTTTTTCACTCTCTTCTTTCACTTTCATTAAGAGGCTCTTTAGCTCCTCTTCACTTTCTACCTAAGGATGGTGTCATCTTTATATCTGAGGTTATTGATATTTCTCCCGGAAATCTTGATTCCTGCTTGTGCTTCTTCCAGACCAGCATTTCTCATGATGTACTCTGCATATAAGTTAAATTAGCAGGGTGACAATATAAAGCCTTGACGAACTCCTTTTCCTATTTGGAACTAGTCTGTTGTTCCACGTCCAGTTCTAACTGTTGCCTCCTGACCTGCATATAGGTTTCTCAAGAGGCAGGTCAGGTGGTCTGTTGGCATAGTCAATAAAGCAGAAATAGATGTTTTTCTGAAACTCTCTTGCTTTTTCCATGATCCAGCGGATGTTGACAATTTGATTTCTGGTTCCTCTGCCTTTTCTAAATCCAGCTTGAACATCTGGAAGTTCATGGTTCACGTATTGCTAAAGCCTGGCTTGGAGAATATTGAGCATTACTTTACTAGAGTGTGAGATGAGTGCAATTGTGCGGTAGTTTGACCGTTCTTTGGCATTGCCTTTCTTTGGGATTGAAAGAATGGAAAAGATTGGGAATGAAAACTGACCTTTTCCAGTCCTATGGCCACTGCTGAGTTTTTCAAATTTGCTGGCATATTGAGTGCAGTACTTTCACAGCATCATCTTTCAGGATTTGAAACAGCTCCACTGGAATTCCATCACCTCCACTAGCTTTGTTTGTAGTGATGCTTTCTAAGGCCCACTTTAATTCACATTCCAGGATGTCTGGCTCATAGCAGTTGATAAACTGGCAGTAGTTAATAAAGGCTTTAAAAATGTTCTTAATCTTAAGTCTACCACTCCACTTCTAGGAATAGATGTCTAAGAGAAAGAAAAGACAGTTATGTTTATCAAACTAATATTTATAATTTTTAAAACATGAGAAAAAACAAAGGTCAAAAACAGAATACTGGATTTTATACATTTAACAATGGAAGACTGTGACTATCAAAAATCAAGATTTAGAAGAGTATTTACTAACATGGGGAAATGTTCACAGTATATATTTAGTGAAAAAGCAGACTTACAAATGCCATGCATATTATTATACAATTATATACTTACATATCTATGATGACATACATGCTGCTGCTGCTGCTAAGTCACTTCAGTCGTGTCCGACTCTGTGCGACCCCATAGATGGCAGCCCACCAGGCTCCCCCGTCCCTGGGATTCTCCAGGCAAGAACACTGGAGTGGGTTGCCATTTCCTTCTCCAATGCATGAAAGTGAAAAGTCAAAGTGAAGTCACTCAGTCGTGTCCGACTCCTAGCGACCCCATGGACTGCAGCCCACCAGGCCCCTCTGTCCATGAGATTTGAGTACTGGAAAATCCCATGAACAGAGGGGCCTGGTGGGCTGCAGTCCACGGGGTTGCTAGGAATCGGACACAACTGAGTGACTTCACTTTCACTTTTCATGATATCTAAAATATATATACACATATAGACATAAAATAAATATGTTTTGTGTTACTATTTGGTTTCTAATCATATATATTCTAAATATACACATATGTGCTAAATATATATAACCTATATTTAAAATGTGTATCTATGTGTTTAGTCGCTCAGTTGTGTCCAACACTGTGACCCCATGGACTGCAGCCTGCCAGGCTTCTCTGACCATGAGATTTTCCAGGCAAGAATACTGGAGTGGGTTGCCATTTCCTTCTTCAGGGGATCTTCCCAACCCAGGGATTGAACCTGCATCTCCTGTGTCTCCTGCATTGCCATCAGGGAAGCTCATATTTAAAACATATGATTAAAACCAAATTATAATAATGTTATTAGGTAGAGAGTAATGTGATTTTAATTTCCTAAATTTTAAAAATTTTGTGTAAAGAACATATATTAGTTTTGTGACTTGAAGAAAAGAAAAAGCAGTAAGGAACTTCCGTGTTGGCCCAGTGGTTAAGAATCTGCCTTCTAATGCAGGGGATGCTGGTTCGATTCCTGGTCGGGGAATTAAGATCCCACATGCTCAGGGCAACTAAGCCCATATGCTGAAACAAAGACCCAGTGTAGCCAAATAAATAAATAAGTATTTTTCAAAGCAGTAAAATGTAAAATAAAACCAAACAAGTCATTCCAGTTCACCTCATCATTCACAGTGAATGGTCTCCTTCATCCAGACTATTTTTCTTCATAAGAGTTTATTCAGGCACATGGTTTTGTGCTTTATGGCAAAGCCATGGGTGTTGGCCATCTTACTTTTGGTTCCCAGGGCTTCTTGATAGATCTAAGGATAATCCCATTCTCCTTACCAGTGACTGACTCAGAAATGGCTAACTCTGACAAATGAGCCATCAAGTGAAGTCCAAAGTGTGAGTAGCAATCATTTGCTTGCCTCTGAGAGAGAGCCCAAGGAGGAGATGGTTTCTCCTTCACTTTCTCTCACTGTGGTCTAGACCAACCACAGCCATCTTGCAGATCTTTGCAACTGCTGCCGAAGATCAGAAACCAGAGAGATGGAAATAACCAGGGTATCAGGTGGCAGCGCAGAGTTGCTGAAGTTTTACATCCAGTCTTACTGTTATGTGAGCTAATACATTTTATTATTGTTTAAATCAGTGTTTCATAACTTTCACTGTGTAACAGAATCTCTAGGGAGTTTAGAAACTACCGATCCCCAGGTTATTCCAAGGTTAAGTCAAGGTCTTCAGGGGCAAACTCATCTGAGTCAGGGTTTTCTGTTCATTACACCTAAAAGCATTTTGATGGATGAAGACACCTCTGCAGACACCTCCATTGCTATTTTCCTTAAACCTTCAAGTCAGGGATTTGCTTTGGGGTTTTCTCACATCAGTTCCTCCCGGGCTGAGCTTTTTGCCTCTAAAGTGCACCATGATCAACGTCTATTTCTTGCAGATCTACCAAACCCATCCAACGCCTGTTCCATGTGACTTTGCATATTTGTAACACATTAAGGATCAAGGATGTGGATGAATCTACTCAGGCATTCCATAAAAGTGTTTATTTTATGTTTTCAAAAAATATTTCGTGAAGACTGGGCTTCCCAGTTGGCACTAGCAGTAAAGAACCTGCCTGCCAATGCAGGAGATGTAAAAGATGCAGTTTTGATCCCTGGATGGGGAAGATCCCATGGAGGAGGGCATGGCAACCCATTCCAGTACTCTTGCCTGGAGAATCCCATGGACAGAGGAGCCTGGTGAGCCACAGCCCACGGGGTCACAAAGAGTCAGGCACAACTAAAACAACTTTGAAGCCGCTCAGTTGTGTCTGACTCTTAGTGACCCCAGGGACTGTAGCCTTCCAGGCTCCTCCATCCATGGGATTTTCCAGGCAAGAGTACTGGAGTGGGTTGCCAGTGCCTTCTCCATTTAACACAGTAGTTATATGATATTTTACTAAATGTTGAGTGTAACTATCAAGTGAATATGATATTTGAATATCTTATGTTTTTGGTTGGTACACTGTAGAAGGTATAGGATGCTAGAATCTTCATATATTCTATTTTTATAAATTGCCAGTAAGCTTCAAAAATACTTTTCATGAAAGTACATTCATAAAATCACTGTTAGCAAGGAAACTGTTATAAATAGTACCTGCTTAAAAGAATTCAACAAGGTCTTAAAGATGAAGTCTCTCAGAGCATCGATGCTCAATGCAAACCATCAAAAGCACGATGTCTGAACAGTTGGTGGGTTCAATGGAGGGGGTATGTATCATGACATACATAGTGAGAAAAAAAATCAGAGAGCCATAAATAAGAATGACAACTTTCAAACTGACCCACTACTCTACTTAACCAGGGCCTAGAAAGCAAACTGGTCTCAGGAGGGCCAACCCTGCACCTTCCAGGGACTAACCCTTCATAGAGATGGCTGTACAATTAACACAAGCTGTGGGCTGCCAATGGGCTTCCCAGATGGTGCAGAGGTAAAGAATCTGCCTGCCAATGCAGAAGACACCGGAGACGTGGGTTTGATTCCTGGCTTGGGAAGATCCCCTGGACTAGGAAATGGCAACCCACTCCAGAATTCTCGCCTGTAGAATTCCATGGACAGAGGAACCCGACAGGCTACAGTCCATGGGGTCAAAGCGTGGGACACAACTGAGCATGCGTAACTGAGCACACAAGAATGCCTGTGGGCTGCCAATAAAGCATAGTGAGCTTGCCCCACAAGATGGCAGGACCCCTGTGGGAACCCAGTCCGACCCACCACGCTACTGATGGTGTTCATGCCATTAAACAGCAAGTTAATAATTGTAGTGGTTTATCTCAACACTCCCTGCTGCTTTTAGTGCTTAACTCAAATGTGATGTTCATTAGCTTTTGCTGGGAGCAAGAGGCAGAGCATTATCAGAAAATGTAAAGATCACTTTGCGATTATTATTTCGCCCTAGGGCAAGGCTACCCTAAGTGCCCCCACACGGCTCCTGGTGGGATGTTATCTCCTGAAGGCTCTGGAAATGAGTACAACGGCATTTAGATTTCCATCCATGCCTGCCCTACTCCACCTCCACACACTCTTTTTTAAAAAATTAATACTGGACTTACTTAAGTCGCACAAAGTGCCAATTGATAAGATATGGAATAAGCAGTGTTTTTGTTTCAGCGTAGCCTGGCTGACCTGGTCACTCTACTCCAGTCCCACCTGGTTCTTGCTGACCACAAAGCCACTTACTTTCTTGTCATCCTAAATCTCTTGCACAAACTCCTGTCATCTGGTGCACTAAATGCTCAAGGCAGCCATACTGTCTTACTCTGTGCATTTTACATACAGTGCAAAGTTTGAGGGAAACCATGGGTTAAGAACCCCAGCAGCTTGTGAAGGTCAGTAGTGAGCTGAGACTTTTAATAAAGTGCCTGGTGGAAGACTCTCTCGTCATTTAAGAGAGATTGACAAAGCTTCCACTTAGAGTGAATCAGTCTCTAGGAATCTCCCATCACGAGTTGGTGGACAGAAGATCCAGCCAGCATCTTAAAGAGAGCAGTGACTTCATTAAGCCATCACATCACAACCTGCTTTGGCAAGGAATGAGCATTGGATTCTTAGATCAGACATCATCAGTATTCAAATATTTTTGATTGGAAGCTGCATAGAGGAGGCCAGAAGAGAAAGAGAATGTCACTTCAGAAATTGACATCTGCCACCCAGCCAACCCTTAAACATCTTATCCTGCCCAGGCACACAAACTCCGGGGAGCCCGACAGTTGGAGTGCTAGTTAGCTAATTCAAAGGAAAGAGGCTTTCCTAGGTTCTGCTTAAATATCCAAAATCTTAACTTGTAATGATTTCCCCAGCATCCCACCTGAAAAACAGGTTATTTGCCAAAAAAAAAAAAACACAAAACTGTAGCTATAAAATATGAAGATACTCATAGAAATAATTACCAGTGTTTTCACTGATTGCTTTGTTCTTACAACATCTTAAAAAGTTCCCAGACAATGTAAAGTTAACTATGACTTTTTTTTTTGAGCCCCAAATGAGTTTCTGAATGTCAGGCTAAATCAGACTGACAAAGCAAGGGGGTGGAGAAGAGCATATTGTTATGGGCTCTATAACATATTTTTTAAATTTTATTTATTTTAATTGGAGGCTAATTCCAATATTGTAGTGGTTTTTGCCATACATTCACATGAGTCAGCCATGGGTGTACATGTGTTCCCCATCCTGAAACCCCCTCCCACCTCCCTCCCCATCCCACCCCTCAGGGTCATCCCAGTGCACCAGCCCTGAGCACCTGGTCTCATGTATCAAACCTGGACTGGTAATCTATTTCATATATGATAATATACATGTTTCAATGCTATTCTCTCAAATCATCCCACCCTTGCCTTCTCCCACAGAGTCCAAACGTCTGTTCTATACATCTGTGTCTCTTTTGCTGTCTCGCATATAGGGTCATCATTACCATCTTTCTAAATTCCATATATATGCATTAATATACTGTATTGGTGTTTTTCTTTCTGCCTTACTTCACTCTGTATAATAGGCTCCAGTTTCATCCAAAAATATGGAACACTTCATGAATTTGCATGTCATCCTTGTGCAGGGGCCATACTAATCTTCTCTGTATCATTCCAATTTTAGTATATGTGCTGCCGAAGCCAGCACTCTACAACATATTTTTGTAATACATCTTATTTTGGGTTGATCTTGATACCAACTGGAGTCTGAGGAATGGCAAATTTCTCCACAAGCCTAGTGGAAGATGTTTCTAATGGGTCCTAAACTATTTACTGTGAGTTTCAGCATTTGAATCAGCTTCTGGGATTAAAACCTAAACCCACTATTTCTTCCTAACTGTACAGTTTTGTACAAATCAGTGAACCTGCCAAAACTTCTATTTCCTCATCTGTGAACTGGTGATAATATCAGTACCTGGCTCATGGGCTTGTTATGAAAACTATATTTTTATAAACTGCTTTGTACCCAGCCTAGCACAGACTAAGTTCCTAATAATTTATTGATTAATATTGTTTCTGTTATTTCTATGAAATCAATGGAGGTTATGAGGAGGTGCCATTGGTACTTGAGGGGAGGGCCATTTAGTAGCTACTTGCCCAGAAATGAGACTTTGAATCTCCTTCTGACGGATGCAGCTTTATTTTATTTCTTTAGCAGAAGGGAACTTTTTTTTTTTTAACATTTATTTTTATATATTTATTTGACTGTGCCAGGTCTTAGTTGAAATACATGAACCCTTAGTTGCAGCACACAGGATCTAGTTCCCTAACGAGGATGGATTCTGGGCCCCCTGAATTGGGAGCATGGAATCTAGCCATTGGACCACCAAGAAGTGCCCAGATTCAGCTTTAATGGCCTTGCCAGGCATCCACAGCTGGCCATTCTGGAGGGCACTCGACCTTCACCAAGGTCACCGGGCAACCTAATGCCACAGTGCCAAAGCCTGTGTTAGCAGGAGACACTGAGCGAGCTGGCTGCCACATGGAACAGTGATGGGACTTAAAAGCCTCTCTCAGAGATGACTCTCACCCTGCCAATAGAAGGGAGACAAATTGGTCCTTGGTGGCTGTGGCTCCCCCAGGTCCTTCCTCCTCAGGGGCTTCATGGTTGCAGAAACTGCAGAAAGCTCAGCCTCTTGATCCATTATCTGTCACCATTCTAATGATCTGGCAGGGAAAAATACCTGCCCTCAGTCCCCCTGGGACAGACTCACATTCATTTATGAGCCAGCAGAGCACCCCTTCCTCACAACTTAATATGTTTAACAGCTAATTGCATCTGTGTAGGGATTACACTTTACATTGTGCAGCTTTATGGAAACAAACCCCGGGCTTCCTCAGATTCCCCTAAACAGCTCCTTATCTTGGAGAGTGAGATCCTTATCAGGGCCATATGTTAGAGGGCCTGGGCTGCTTCCAAATGACCCCAAGAGAGTCTGGGGCCTCATCAGGCTGCAGGCGCCGGAATAGAGTCGCAACCTGAACCAGCTCAGAGCCCCAAGCCAAGGGAGGAGCGTCTTCCCTGCCTTCTGCCCTCCATAAACCTGTCGAAGGCCACTCAGGGCTGGGGTGGCCCACATCAGCTCCTCTCCCCAGGTGATTTCCTGTGCTGTCAAAGCCTGGGGGATTCATGAGCACCTCATGCAAAATCACAGTGAAGCCTCTGCCTGTTCCCGGGGTGCTGTGGAAGCACTAACACATGGCTTTTTAACTCACTTAGGAGCTAATCCCTCTAACCCGTGAGGAAACCAGTTAACACTAATGGCTTCCTTTTGCCAAGATGGCAAGGTGGGCTCCAGCCAGAGAACCAACTTGTTTCACACACAGTTATCACAAGTCTCGGGAGATTCCTGGCCTTGGCAGACACTAAAAACACTCCTTCCCCTGGGTTATAACAATTCAGTGAGAGACCTTGTCTTAAGGAACTCCTGGGGGAGGGAGGTCGGCAGAGCGCAAAGAGCAGGAAATGTCTCCCAGTGAGAGGAGCCTGGAGCCAGAGGGGCCCTGCTGGAGTTTTCCAGCCTGTGACTCATGTGGCTACTTCCCTACTTGACCTGGCCTGGACTCCTGCTCCTCGGCCACTGTGTCTCAGCGCCTCTTCCTGTCTCCATTCCGCCCAGGCCCCTGAACAAAGCAGAAGTCTGGAATCCACAGCAAGGACTGAAGTGTTGTGTATATAGTTGGGCGTCATCTGTGGAAGCAGCTCTTTTGAAAACAGAAAATAACTTCCCTACCCTGAGAAGAACTTGGTGAGCTCTTAGAAGTGTCTACTTTAACAATTGGAGACTGAAACTTTGATTATCATCTCTTGAAAAAGGAACACCTAGTACATTCGTTTTCATTGATTCATAGTAATAAGTAAGGCACTTGTCGAGCACTTAGGTGCCAGGCACTGTACTAAATGCTTTAAATCTATTACTTTATTTAATACTCACCACAACCTTTTGAGGTCTGTACTGTTGTTATCTCCATTGCATGAATGAGGAAACGGAGGCTCAGAGAGCCTTGTTCATGTACCTTGTACATGATCACTTAGCTACTACATGGTGGAGCTGGGATTCAAACACGGGTCTGTCTTATTCAAGCACTCAGCTTCTTTGTCTCTAATATTCTGGGCAGAAAGGGAACTTGGAGACCAGCTGAGTCAACGGGTACTCTGATCCTCAACTCTTATAACTCCTTAACTCCTTTCCAACAACTTCACAGAACAGTCTCTGCTTACTACCAGGAAGGCAGACCCTGGGAGGCACAAAGGAAAGAGCATTAGGCATCAGATGACCCAGGGTCTGCCGTTCTCATGGTTTTTATCCATTGATCTAATCGCCATTTGGGAACACAGAAGAAAGTCAGAATACTCTCCATGGACACCTCTTCATATATGAAAAGAGAGTCCTTGCTTAGTCCCTTACATCTTCTCCAGTCCAACCAGTTCCAGTTTGCCAACCATTCTGTAAGTAAGGCCGTTGCAGGCACCGTCCTCTGGGTGTGAGGCAACCTGTTAACTCTTAAGTGTGGTTGCAAGAATGGAGAGTTAGAATTAAGTTGGTCTGATCAGCTTGGAGACAGTGGGAACCCTCCCTTCTTTATCTCCCCATACTCACCTAGTTATACAACTTAAAATTTCCTCACCTCTTTGGAAACCCCAACATACCCTGAAAATGCAGTCAACGAAAGTCCTTAAGGTGTTTTGGTCTTGCTGATGCCTAGGAAAGCAAGCTAAAATACCAAAAATCAATTTGCAGAGAGCCAATTGGCTAAAGTTCTATCTACCAAATGATAGATTTTATCATTGCATTCCACAGATACTGAGTACCTACCACTGTCTGGACATTGTTCTAAACACTGGAGATGAAGCAATGAACAAAATAGACAGAAATTCTTGTCTTGATGAAGCTAACATTCTTAATATAATGGAATTGCTCCAGCCACTTTTAAGTTCTTCTGATTGCTTTGAATGTCACTTTACAATGCCTCAATGGGCATATGAGCATTCATCTAGTATTTCTAGCAGTCAGAAAGAACAATTCAGCATTTCACATCAGTGTGGTTAGTTTGGATCCCTTTACAGAATTTACATATAAATGGCAAATAAATATTATAATTTTATGCTAAAATTTATGAACTTGAATGAATCATTGAAAATGATTAAATGTATTCATGGGAAATGTAAGCCTATGTCCATCAATTTCTGAAAAATTGAAGTTTCCATAAAATTCTTTTATGAAGACAGAGTGAAAACCAATCCATTACCACTTCACAGAAATTGTCAGTACAAATGGATGTAAACTTTGTAGATAATTTTTTAAATTTGGGGGCTTATTGATAATTTCTTTTCACTTTTTCAAGATTTTATTTTTTAGAACAGCTTTAGATTTACAGGAACACTGCATAGAAAGAACAGAGTTCTTCTATACCCCATCCCCCAGTGCTGTTTCTTCCATTATTTTTTAATAATTTTTTAACTTTTTATTTTTTACTGTGGTATAGCTGGTTAACAAACAATGTTGTGATAGTTTCAAGTGAAGAGTGAAGGGACTCAGTCATACATATACCTAGTACCTGATGAGTTAATTATTAGGCAAACCAAGTATCTGACAAACTGATTCTTAGCAAATTGGTCACTGGCTAGCTGATTTGGGGCAAACTGATATTTGTAAACCAATGTAAAGTTATTGCTAAACTGTGGTGCCCCATCCCAAAATATGTGCAGAAAAATCAAATTAATTTATTTGAGTCTCTGACCAGTGAGTTTTTCTGAATCCTGACTCTGTCACACTTCGGTCTTCCCAGGCACTTGTCATCCAGCAATTTGTTCCTCATGCTGAGTCCTTATGCCAGTCTTCAAATCCAAGGGATCAGGGACGGCAGAAAATTCCACTGGAGGCTTCCATCCAGTTTGTCAATGGTAAGTTAATTAGCAATCTTTGAATCATTCAACACGCTATAAACTTAACTTCCCTATCCCCAGCATCATCATAGGAAAATAATTACCTTTATTGAATACTTTCCACTTATCAGGCAGTATGGTAGATGTCTTATGTACATACATCATTTAATCCTCATCAGGCTGAGGGAAGGAAGACTCAAAGCAGTTAAGTAATTTTCATGAGACCATACAGCTAGTAACACACTTTCTTCCCTCTGGCAATCAGATGTTTATTGTTACACTAAGCTTTTACATTTAGTCAAAATGGTTTTAATTTATAGATAAAGCTGCCTGAAAGATGGGAATCCTGAAGGCAACCATATATTAACTAAGACAGTCTTCTCCTGGTGGCTCAGTGGTAACAAACCTGTCTGCCAATACGGCAGACACAGGTTCAATCCCTGGTCTAGGAAGATTCCACATGCTGCGGAGTAACTAAGCCTGTGAGCCAAAACCACTGAGCCGTGCTCTAGGGCTGGGAAATGCAACTACTGAGCCCAGGTGCTGAACTATTAGAGCGCGCATGCCCAAGAGCCTGTGCTCTGCAACAGAAGAAGTCACTACAATGAGAAGCCCAAGCACCTCAACTAGAGAAAAGCTCATGCAGCAACAAAGACCCAGCACAGCCAAAAATAAATAAAATTATATTAAAAAAACGAAGACACTTAAAGGTACCAGACTACCTTCACATGTATCTTTTCTTTGGTTTTGATTTATCAGAAGACAAGTCAGTGCACTGCCTTCCATTAGGATTCCATCCTGATTCCCATCCCAAATATGAGCATGTCCTCAAGATATAAGCAGACAAGATCTAATCCTGGCATGACCTTGCCTCCTGGGGCTTCAAATTTTAACTGCCAGTCTTCACTTGTAACCTGGTGATGATCGCACCTAACATAAGGGGTATGACAAGGATTTAATGAGATAGTATATGTGGAGTGAATAGTTCAATGCTTGGCATATGGTAGACAATCAACGGTCAAGGTTATTTCTCTGTCTTTCAGGCTACTCGGGTCTGAGTGACTGCAGAGCTAATTGAAATGTTTATCACCATGAAACAGAGAAACATAATGAACGTGCAATCCATAATATATGTTTATCTAAAAACACTATTAAACTTGCTCTAATATATATATCATCTGAAATTAAAACTTATTGGTACTTCCTTTTAAAGTGAACATTGCCAATTCTGTAAGTTCTGACTCAGGAATGGTTCCTGGCATGACATTTTCTTGTCTTGTTCATCAGTCAGAGAAGCAATAAGCTCTCCTGCAGTTCAGAAGACTACAAGAGTGAAAGCTGGGCAGAACACTGAAATTTACTGATAAATGAGGTGATAAGGGAAGAATGAGGATCTTTTTTTCTGTCTTCATGACAGGTCCTCAAGGCAATTTGCCAACCATATTAGACAGCAGAGGTGGGGGGAAAGGTACAGATATCATGATCTATTCACAGTGACTGAACTAAAAGAAAATTCTGTTTCTATTGACTTCAGGTATATGCTGCTTAAAAGATTCTCAAGTTGGTTTATACAGGAGCACACTTTGATTTGTAAAACAGATATATTTATGAAATGTTACACCTTACCTGATAGTATTTTGAAATACCCAAAGGGAAGTCATTGTATACAGCAATCCCTACTGAAGAATTCCTAGTAAAACTAATGGCAGTGATGGAATTTACTCTTTCTCTACTTCGAATGTTCACTAACTGGAAAAGTTTAAAATGTGGACGAGTACTATAAAGGTCAAACAATGTTACTTATGACAAAACAAAAGATTCCTTCTGTGTTGCCATAAAATGCCTGCCAACATGGAATTCTTCTGAATGCATTATCAGAATCTCCTTTTGCTATATAAGTGAAATGCAAATTTTTCAACATGAGGTGAACCAGACCAAGAAAAGCCTCATTCCCCCAACCTGCTGTCAAAGAGCTTCTTACCTGATTTTTGCCATGAGCATTCTGACCCAGGTTAAGTTCCCCCACAATAGAATCTATGTATTGTAATACCTAGAAATGTCCTTGAACTCAGATCTTTGTTCAAAAATGACTGAAAGAAGAATGAGCCAATAATGAGAAATATGCTCAGTTGGTTAAAGGGATATCCTAAGAATATGTAGAGAATTCTGGGATAAGATTGAAATTACTCCTTTCCAGGGTTCTGCTAACTTTTAACCCAAGCAGCTAAGAAGACAGTTCTGACCACTAACTGTTAAGGTGCCTGGCACATAGTAAGTGCCTAACAAACATTGGTAGAAACCATCAATGAGCTCCTTTACTGTCTTCTACATGGGCTTGTCGCCGGATCTACACTATGATGCCTCTATCTTGCTTTAGAGTCTCTATTAATTAAATGGGTTAATATTAATAAACTCTTTTCAAAAGAGTGTCTGGCACAAGGTAGCATATTTAAAGTACAGTTAAATACAAACAAACCAATATTACTTGCTTATAATTGAGTATTAAAGGCTGAGTCTTTGGTCCTGATTTCTCTGGAAGGCCTGCTCTCGCACTACAGGCTGCCAGTTTTCTCGTTAGCTTAGGCAATGAATGTGGAATGCTGTTGCCCACTGTGCATCCAGCCTGAATTCTCAACATTGGCTCTGGGCTTTCCTAAGTCCATTTCTGCTCTTTCTGTGGCAATGAACGGAATGTTTTCAATCCCCTTTGTCATGATAAGTCATTTTGGCTTAACGAGATTCCCTATGTAAAGCACCAGGCTCCCATGAAATCTCTTTGCCTAACAATGGCTCAGAGGCTTCTTGATGAGTCATTTCTTGCCCCACATCCTGTGAAAGGCACATGGGATCAGAGTCAGTCAGTGCTACTATCCTTCCCACTGAAGCACTCAACCCCCTTTCCTGGATTTATTCCCCCCAAATATTACTCCTTGAAGAAGGGAGAGGACAAAGAATGGGACAAACTGGAGCAGAGGTCAGCTTCTCATTCCCCGCCTTTTTCTTTTTGTAGCGCATCTAAAAGTCGAGACCTTCAAACAATTCAAGTATGGGGGTATGCTGTCGCCAGTTCCTACTAAGTATGGTGTCATAGGTTCTAAAGTATTTAGTATAAACAAAATGTGAGACTAACATAACATAAAAAAAAAAAAAAATCAAACCATGTGTTTTCATTCTTTTATTTTTAAACCGAAAACTATGAGTGAAACTGCTGAATGTAATACTGTTCTACAGAATCAAGACATTACAGAAAGGTCATATACTGTGTTGTGTAAAAAAAAACCTAAGATCCAATCTGATGTCTTCTCATTAACATTCACTCGTCACATATCTGTCACAGTTTACTGTAATCCTGCTCTTATCAATAGTCTTCCTTAGAATAAGTCTAACTCAGAGCTCTTTCTTATCTCTGAGTCAGACCTCAGCTGAGTCTGTTATGTCCTACCACCTTAGCTCCAGAACTTCAAGCTAACTTGACTGTTATATTTCTCTCCAAGTTGCTACTTCAGATTTCCCTTCTTCTTTCCCTTCTGATCAAAACCAGAGTAAATGTCTTTTGTTTACCTTTTTAACCTCTATTACCTGGGAGCATTCTGTAACTTCCCCCCCAAAACATCAGGCCTAAAATTACTTTCACAAAGACTGCCCAGATTTTCACTTATGTCTAAACGCTTTTATGGGAGAGACTCATGTAGAAAACACAATTTTATAAAAACAAAGTGGAAGCCCCTTTAATCTGTGCTCACTCCTTACCTGAAAGCCTGGGCATGATATGCCTACTGCCCCTATGGGACAAGGGCACACAAATGTGAAAAGTTGTATATTAAGAGCTACTCTCTGATTATATGCCAATTTAAAAAAATAGAGAAATTTGTTTTTCAAAAAGAGCTACTCTCTGAAAAGCATTCACTTTCTGGGTTTGCTATATTTTACAATCAGGGTGATAAATATCTGAGTCAGACTTCTAAGGCATACTAGGGGAGACAGGAAAACTGGGCTAACTACAAAGTGGTGGGTTTTAGTTTTTCCTTTTCTTCTTTCATTGAAACAAAGGAATATGCATTGATAAGAAAAGCTACTCTGTGGGTAATGAACTTAAACCTCCCACCACTCTCCTCTCTCCTGTGGTGTGTGTGGGGAGAAGGACTGCTGGTGGAGGGGGAGGTGGGAGGTTGAGAGGAGAGGAAGTTTAATGGAAAGAGAGAAACAGGAGGTGAAAGGACAGAGGGTTTGAGAGGAGGGAGAAGAACGAAGTAAATCAAGGGAGAAAATGAGAGCGGCCAGGAGCCAAGGGGAGACAGCGTGGCCTCACCTAAAACACACCAAACATCTCCAGTGAAAATTCTGAAAATAAGGCCCTGCAGGAAGCACTTTTAAAAGCTACAAGGTTCTTTTCAACACAGGGGCAAATGAGGAGAGAAAAGGAACTAAGAACAAGGGGCATGGGAAACAGAAGAAGGAAGGGGAGGGCTAAACCTCCCCTCTGAATTATTCTGTCTGAGTTGCTGAAAGCATTTCTTTATGAAGTGCGAAGTTTCAACTGAATCCAAACCCCTGGCATTGGAAACAGTGCCAGGGGCCACTTATGAGAAACAAAATCTCTTTTTCTTAAAATGAAGAACATTGTTTTTCTGTGAAGTCTTCTCCATCTTGAATAGCCTAGACTCTCCTTCCATTCATTTACTGGACAACATTGTAACAATAGGAAAGACAAGACCAGACCTGACCTACAGTTTCTCATCTCTCAGAAGACCCTGCCTCACTAACTCCAGCCAATGGCTCAACCTGTAAGTGCAGTGCCCAGGAGCCACACAAACCTGGAACTGCCCTCTTTTCCATCATAAAGTTGTACAGAACGTCTAAGTGAAATGATAGGGTATGAAAAATGGTACACTGTGTATTTCCCCAACCACAGGGGAAAAGAGGTATATTTAATAAATGACGCTGCTACAACTGCTTGAAGAAAACAAAGCTAGATCCCTACCTCAGTCCATCGTCATTGCTGTTCAGTAGCTAAGTCAGGTCCAACTCTTTGTGACCCCATGGATGGCAGCATGCCAGGCTCCCCTGTCCTTCATGTCTCCTGGAGTTTGCTCAAATTCATGTTCATTGAGTCAATGATGCTACCTAACCATCTCATCCTCACTCCCAAATCCCCAAAGGATTTCAATGTAATAAAAGAAAAAAGACAATTTAGAATTGTGCATTATTTTAGAATTGGGAAGATCTTCCTCAATATGATTTTAAAAACTTAGAAGACATTTAAAAATATACACAGGCATATTTTTTGACTATATAAACATTTCAAAATCTTTTATGAAAAAAATCCCACAAAGAATAGGACTACTCTTCAGTGCCAATAATCTTTAGATAACTCTACTCACTGAATTCAAGCAAAAGTAATCACTCAAAATGGCAATGTTGGATCAGAGGTTCTGACACTGTAAGGATGGTGTGTGTTAGTCACTCTGTAGTGTCCGACTCTTTGTGACCCCATGGACTGTAGTCCACCAGTCTTCTCTGTCCATGGAATTTCCAGGCAAGAATACTGGAGAGGGTTGCCATTCCCTTCTCCAGGGGATCTTCCCGACCCAGGGATCAAACCCCATGTCTCCTGCATTGCAGGCAGATTTTTACTGCCTGAGCCACCAGGGAAGCCCCATAAGGATAGAGTAAAGCGTTATTGAAAACTATAAATATGCTCCATGCTTCCCTGCACTGCTGGGTCTGGTCACCTTTCTCAGATATCTTGGTCCCTGATTTTCATGGTTGGCTGTTCTGAGAGGCATGGGGGTTACTAGAGAGCCAGAAATACTGTTAGAGTACTTATCACATATCTCTCAGTCCATGTTTTAAGAATCTCAAAAGTGCTCGGAATTTAACAAGAGTTTGTGTGTGTGTGAATTATTTGTGCTATGAAGAAGAGGGGAAGAAGCAATTACACCTCAAGCCAGAAATATTCACCCTCAAGACAGCTGTGATAGTATTATACCATTGTATTTTTTTAAACTAATAATACATTTGTTTATAAAGTATATAAGCATTTTATGAAAATATCCTTTATAAGAAGAATAAGAGAACAAGCGAAAATAAAAAACAGCCACAGGAAACGCTGTCAGAATCTCCCTCCTCCATTTCAGAAGTGAGAGAAATGATGGGTATAGTGATGCAACCTTGCAAAGGATTCCTTCAAGTTTTTCGCTTTTTTTTTTTTAATAAAATGGCATCAATTGCTAAAAGCATTATGACCTTTGTTATGCTACATAATACTGATACAAAATGTGAATAGTACAAAGTTCATTATATATAATATAAGGTTTTAATATATTACATTTGTTTCTACATAAACAGACTATAAATATATGTGCCATAGCATTTTATAGTTTTATAGTCATTGCTCCCAGCCTCTCATACTATGGCACCAAACAGAAAATACATCTTTTTTAAAAAGAAAAGAATAAGGGCAGAACCAGTAGAAAGAGCTTTACGTGTTAAAAGTCTAAATAATACAATAGGTATTGTTATAACTTGAGCTACAAGGTAATTTTGAAATCTGGCTAAGAATTACTCAGAGAGTGAACAAACCAAATCATATTTTACTAGGGCATACAGGTCAAATGACTAGAATACTGACTGGCTGGGAGTGGGGAGGTGGGGAAGGGACAGTCAGGAAAATACTGAAGGGAAGGGGAAAGACACGGAGAAGGGAGAAGGAATAAGAGTAAAATCCTTCCTGAAGCTTTGACACCACAGCTCCACACCGAATCTACTGCGTTCAGGCTCAGACATATCACATCAGGACAGATAGGTAGGTGTCCATCCAGAAGAAACCAGAAGCTGGTTCACACAGTCAGAAATCCTCAACGTGACACGGAGCCTCCGTCTGAGTGTCCTTTTCTGTGGCATCTTGAGCAAAGGATCAGTCTGGAGACAAGAAGCCAGAGCTGCATCATTTCCTTCCTGGGGCTTGGCCAGGAGACACGTAAGAGAACGGAAGGAACTCTCATTAGGAGTCGGAAACAGCACAAGGAACTCTCATTTAGCCCAAATGAGAAGAGCACGCAACCTTCTAAAACCAGTCACCTTGTCTGAAGCCTTTACATTTCCTCACCAACCCTACATCCACCACCTCCACACCAGAGCCAACACAACGCATGCGCAGATTCCAGGGCGCTCCCAAAGCAAGTCAGCGTCTTCCTTTCCATCAATCCAAACCCCAGAGGTAAGACATGGCTCCAACAAGCAAAGCTTCCTAGATGGATTTAGCTCTAAAGGTCTTTCCCATCTTCAACACCTAAAGCACTTCCATTGTCTGGTTTATCTTCTAGTTTTACGAGGTGTCCGCTCCCCGGGCACCGCTACTTCTCTGAGAGTGAAGTCATTTCTTGAACTTCTTTTGCTGCAACCCTTGGGGCAACCCAGGGTAGGGTGCATCCACCATGCTTTTTAAATGAATGAAAAAAGGAATAAGGTCAACACGGGGAGAAGACACAAACACATTCTTGGGTCACAAGCATCTCAGGAAATGCCTAGGGGACTGGCTCCCTGCAGTCTGAGGTCCTTTTTTTGAAATGAAAATCAAATGTGGCTACTTCCTGGTGGTGGAAAGAACAACACTTGAAAATCGGAGCAGCACCTCTCGTGTGATTTCCAGGACTGGGGGATGCAGGTGCCTCCTTTTAAATCGGAGGAGAGCTCAGTGTGGTCCCAGAGTCAGGCTGGAGAATCGGAGCTGCACTGCCGACCTGCGGCCCAATCTCCATCAGCTTTAAAAGTTCAGCCTCCTCGCTGGAGTACACAGTGGTGTCCGTGTCGTCAGAATGGTATCCCGACTGGTAGCCGCTCGTCTGGTTTGAGCCTTCGGATGCCACAGACTCCTTGCTTTTGCTGGGCATCAGTCCACTGCGGAAGAGATGGCAACCAAATAAGTTGGCAGAGAGAAGGCAGTTCTTGTGCATCTTATCCTAACCCCATTCCCTACCCCGTGTGGGCTGTCAGTTTCCTGCAGACACAGCTCATCCCTCCCACTTGTTAATCAACATAGCAGGTTTACTCAGACAACGTCTATTTTCAGGTACTAGGATGAAATCTGAGTTTCAGATAAGTCCTCTTATTCAGGTCCAAATCTTTCAAGCCTGAGATGAGATGAAAGGCAGTTCTTTTGGATTATGCAAAGGCTCCAACCAATGGAACCTTTTTATGGCCTTGCAGACTGACAAGTTTGTGTACAAGAATAGGAGCCAAAGGGACTCTTTCATGACGTGGGAGGAAACTGGGATGTTCTGAAAGTCCAATGGTACTTGTCACACACTGCCAAGTAGGGGATCACAAGGCCCGTGTATGGTGTTAATAAAATTCTTGAGCAACTTTAGACTTTAATAAGCCTGAAGTGTGTGTGTACAATCAAGCTAGACATGTCAAAAACTGCTTTTTACTCATCAAAACCACATTCTTTGGAAGCATGGAGGACTGGATCACTCAGCAGCAACCAGAAAATGTTTTCAATGGTGTGGAACTGTGGTAGACGGTAATCATGTCAAAGCTTAGAAAAAAGCTTAAAAAGGCCTTTTATAGCTGGGTGTAGGCTGTGTGGAGCTTAAGTCATTCTGAAGTATAGTGATTTCCCACCTTACTAGGTGTTTTATCAATCTATGCATGTTACAAACCAAAAAAAAAAAAAAAGGATTTTATTAACTCTGTGTTCATATATGGTTTAAAAGTTATTTCAAATAACTAGAAATGCATCTTTTCTTTCAATCTAACCTCAATACAATGGACTTGGTGTCTCAGACAATGGAATGGTATATAGTCATTGCTAAGCAAATAAAATACTTTAAATCGGTGAATAAAACATATAATTGGCTCTCACAATTTCTCATCATGGGCCTAGGACAAATGATAAAATTGCACAATGGCACATTTTAATTTTTTTTTCTTAACAAGAGCATCACTCAATAATGCAAGGGGGCTCCCATTTTATCCAACAGTTAGATTATAGGTAGATCAAAATCTTCTCAATTCATACCTTGAGTGAAACTTCCAGCAAATAAATAACCATTCTACATCCCACTATTGTTGTAAATACAGAGTTTCTTATTTATTTATTAAGTTAAAAGCAGGTGGTGGTGGTTTAGTCGTTAAGTCATGTCCAGCTCTTGCAACCCCAAAGAGCCTGCCAGGCTCTTCTGTCCATGAGATTTTCTAGGCAAGAATACCGGAGTGGATTGCCATTTCCTTCTCCAGGGTATCTTCCTGACCCAGGGATCAAACCCAGGTCTCCTGCACTGTAAGCAAATTCTTTACTGATTGAACTACCAGAGAAGATACAGGAAGCCAACTGTAAAGGCAGGTACGTCTATTCAAAACAACTACAAATTCCTATAGAACCATGTGGAAGATATTATATTCAAAACCAAATTCACTGTTTTCCCCACAATTAAATACTCAATAATTCAGCCAATAGTATTTAAAGCAAGTAGACAATGGTTTACTTAAAGACAGGGGCACCCATTTCTGTTCAGGTTTGAAAATTCTTCACTGTAGAGTCCACAAAGATTTTAACTATCTCAAGAGTTTTATTAAAGATTAAGCCAGTGATCTCTTTGTCACTTAGCCAATATCACACAAACCACTGACCAAAGCAAATATGCTCAGAAATTCCTTAGTATACATAAAATCTGGTAAAAACCAACCAAATCCTCTTATTTCAGATTCTTTTTAGACTTGCCAGGTAATGTGTTTGTTTCTGTTCTTTATTAGTTAGGTTGATGCAAATTTGCCTAACCAATAAAGATACAAAAAAAAGAAAACTCTGCGCTTATGCTCAAAGTCCTAAGTTCCTTCCAAAAATTCCCCTTGAAATTTGTCTTTTCTAGTTGGCTGAACCTTACCTAAAAGATGGGGCTAACTTGGTTCTGTCTTCCAGGGTTTTCAGCTCTTCAGATGCAAGAACCATACCACTGTCCGTCTGGCTGTCCTTTTTAAGAGACAATGAGATGGCACAGTTGATTGAGTGTATATACTGACCAATCACTTAATCAAACTGATTTCCTAACCCATCTCTGAGACAGCATTTTCATGTTCTGCAGAGAGAGGTAAAGGTATTATAGCCAGAAACTGTACCGGCTATGAGAGGAAGCAACTGCTTCCACAATAGACCCAGGCCTGGAAGAAGAGAGGAATTTAGGAAGAAGCTAAGGAGACCCGTTTCTATCCCTCTTTCCACAATATTATTTACACTTCAATGGAATTGGGCATGAAGCTCAATTGTCTTGAGCCTTAACTAGGGGTTTCACTTATGGAAAAAACAAGGCAGCCCAATAAGTTCCATCGCTATAATGATCCCAAGACACATACCCACAAGGGAAGCCTCATAATGAGGCTCCAAGACTCCAATGCTTAGGCTAATATTTATCTAGCTAATGTTTCATCTTTGGTATTATTTCTAAGACTATTTTTAAAAGATGTACTTACATCTGGGATGACTTTTACTTCTGGTTCTTCCAACGGGATATCTTCAAACGTTTTTACACTGACGGGCCGGCTCTTTCGCTTACTGTTCTGCAGATACTGACTGCAAAAAAACAAATATTTATATTTTAGTAGTGGTATATATTGACTGCAGATTCCACAAGTGATACCTAAGTTCATTATCTTTGAACCACAAGTTTAATAGCGACCTGCAAAACATCCTCTGGAAAAAGAAAAACAAAACAAATATTTCTGCTAGCACACACCGAAGGCTTAATTTCCTGTTAAGTCCATTTAAAAGTATAATATAACGGAGGGGCCTAGATGAGCCCCCTTTCCTTTGAATCTTGCTTCTGAGGTCCAGGGCTGGACGGAAGGCTCAGTGGTCTGCCTACTACTTGGCTTCTTGATTACCTGCGATTCCTCCACTAAGCTCTCAGCATATCGCCGAGTGTTTCACATCTTTCTGGCCATCTACTAGGCAAATTATCTAGACAACGTCCACAGAGCAACCATTCCACGAAAGATGGGCAGAGGAAACACTCCCAGATTTCACTGGGTTCAGTAAAAGATGCTGAACCCAGCAGACTCTGGAAAGCACCTTCTCCTGCTATATGTAATAGAGGCTTAACGGGTCGAGGTGGGCTGAATCTCACAATCTTCTATTTTTGGCCCACAGAGCTGGGGCTGTAGTTTGAGAATCATGAGATATTCCGTCTATTTCCAAGTTTACCATGGATTACACAGACTTGGGAAAGCCACGAATATATTTCTATGTCCCTGTTTCCCCATCTTTAAGATGTACAGGCCAAAGCTTTCCTTCCCTCACTCACAAAGATATCTGGAGGATGAATGAGGTGATCAGTGGTGGGTGATAAAGGATCTTAGAAACAGTGATGATCCATCAACCAAAGCTCGTTTTCCTCCTTTGAATTTCAAAGACTACCAGTTTCTTTCAGGAGTCCAGAGGACAGGACATGTCAGATAGCACATCACCTGTTCCTTAGGGGTGCTTTTTCCCTGCCATGTGACTTTGGGTGAGTGGGAGTGGTTTTGTGAAAATCAGCCCAAGTGGAGAGAAGCAAAGTTGTTTTCATAGGAAGGGATAGCAAATTCACTCTTCACTTGAACCCCACTGTACTTCCCACCTGAGGAGCCTTTCAGATATATTGCATATTCCTTGTGTTTTCTGTGACCAAGTGAAGAGAGGACTCATTTGGGCAAAGGAGGATAATGGAAACCAAGTCTTCCTCCCCTGCCCGAGGAGGCTGGTTTTTCCTCTACAAAGAGAGAATGAGGCTCACCAGTGACATCCACACTCAGGAAACCCCATGGGAAAGAGGACACAATGTATTAAAAATAAGGAGATTGAAAACCCTACTTCTCCTAAATCCAGTCCCCAAAAGTGATAGTTCTACCAAATTACTGGTACCATAGTCAATCATTCATTCATTCACTCATTCAGGAACCCTCCCATGTGCCAGGCACTGTGTCAAATGATCCTCAACTACTATCTCATGGCATCTCCATGGTACCTCTCTAGGTGGGTTTCCTTAGCCCAACTACAGATGTGGAACTAAGACATAGAAAGGTTAAGGAACTTGTCCAAAATCACATAACTAGACTACCTGGATTATCATCCTGAGGGCAATGAGCAGCCACTGAAGAATTTTAAGCATGAGATTGACAAAGTCAGATACACCTTTTAGAAAGATGACTCTGGGTTCAGGAAGGTAAGACCCAAAATCATGAGATCAATTAGGGAGCTGTTCCACTTATCTAGGAGAAGGAAGGGCAGCTTGACCAAAAGGTGATGCCTCCAGGTCTGGAGAAGTAGACAGATTCCAGAGGTATTTGGGTTGTAGCATCAAGTAGAGTTGGTGAGCTTCCTTTGAAAGGCCACTTTCTTGGTTTCTGAGCCCAATAATTCCAAACATTGTTCAGCCAGTCTCAGTTGGCAAGGCATTTTCATACACATTGTTGCATCTGTTCTTAACAAATCTACACAGTAGGTTTTTCTTATTTCTTATTTGGAAAAGAGGAAGTGATGGCTTAGGGGGGTAATAACTAGAACTGGAGCTCAAACTTAGGTTTTTAGAGGCCATGTAGGGTTGTTTTTGTTTGTTTTTACCTCACTCCACATTGATGCCCTTGGAATAGCATTAGGAAGGAGAAGGGAGAAGAGGGCACTGGATATGATTGTTCAGTTCTTTATTAAGCACCTGATATGCATGCAGCCCTGCACGCTCCCATGTGTGCACTGAGCGTGCAGTGATACGGAGTGGAGGAGGGGGAATGTGGGCTATGAGACAGACAAAAGGTGAAGAAAGAACAGGTTCATTTCAAGCAGTCTAATATCAGAGCCAAATCCAGGAGCATCTAGCCAGCAGGCTGTCCCTGGCATCAATCTACAAGGAGCATTTAAATCATCACTAGCAATTAACCAAAATGAGAAAAAAAAAAAAAAAAAGTATGTGCCAGAACCTTTCTCTGGGAGAGAACTGAAAAGAAGTCTTTGATAAGCTGCTTGGAGTGGGGGGTGAAACTCCCAGGGGAAACAGTGGACCAACTGCAGATGGTCCCCAAACTACCCTGTAAGGAAGATGAGCCCAATTAAGATGTGTTTTCTTGCAGGAAGCATGCAAACTGGGGGCCGGAGCTGATTCATAGGGAAATTAGAGACAAAGCAGAGTCTAGACACTAGTGGTCCTGCCTCCTCACCCCTCCCCTACACACCTCTCAGCGTCTTCTCTAAATAAATGCTGAACAAATATTTTTTAAAATAGTTAATGGGGCAAAAAATCAGGAGGTTGGCTCCCACAGGGATGTCTCTGTCCTGCTCTATTTATAACACAATGAAATTGAAAATTATAAGCAGGAAGAAAGTGAGAAAGACACCTCTGCTCTCCTCCTTGACTGGCAACATGAAGATAAGGGAACAAGTCCCCTGAAGGGACCCCAACCTCTCCTCTTGCTCCTCAGGGAAGCAGAACCACAGGAGAGCATCAAAATGAAGTGTGCTGTGTGGAGACGCCTGGACTCTGCCTCTCTTTTAACCTAAATGATTAAAATGTGAGCGTGGTGTCTTATTTTTAGAAAAGGGAAAAAAGTGGAGGGGATTGAGTGGGGATGCAGACGAGAGATTCCAATTTCCGTTTTATTTTTCAAATTATGGCTGGATAAAAGACAAACTGGACTGCAAAGACCAATTCAAAAAGCACAGACAGCAAATAGCAGCCAGGCCTGCACTGGGAGTGTGGTGTCACATTTGTCCATGCTTCTGGGGATAAATGTTAGCAGCCCTGCTTCAGATCCAGCATTGCATTTGGCACTTCCATCACACATGCATGACTTCATCAACTCTCAGCACCATATGCAAAGCGCCCAAGCGAGCCAAGAGGCTGCCGGCTGGGTCCTCACCCCACCTCGTCACAGAAAACCCAAGGAACACAGCTCATGATCAAATGGCTTTCTGATCAAGCAGAAGGCAACAGTGTTGCAGGAATAATTACCACACCAGAAGGCCAGTTAAACTTGAACTAGGACTTTTTAAATATGAGGGTGGAACTATGGATTTTCAGATTTTCATTTCATTCCTCCTTCTATTTGAGGCCCCTTCCTTGGTTTGGGAGAAAACAGTCCTGAGTTAGATATCGGAAGAACAAGATTCATCCCCAGGATGTGTTTTAAGCAGCTCACACAATAGCTATTATTTATTGGGTATTCTCCAGATACCAAGCAGTTAGAAACTCATTATGTCATGTAATTCTCAAAGTCATCATTTTTGTACAACACCAGTGTCCTGGCCTAGGTCACACTGAAAATTTGCCCCAGATCAGAGCTGCAAAGAGCAGACTTGGGAATCCAACCCAGTTATGAAGTCAAAGTGTTAGTCACTCAGTCGTGTCTGACTCTTTGTGACCCCCTGGACTGTAGCCCTCCAGACTCTTCTATCCATGGGGATTCTCCAGGCAAGAATATTGGAGTGGGTTGCCATGCGTTCCTCCAGGGAATCTTCCCAACCCAGGGATCGAACCCAGACCTCCTACACTGTAGGCAGATTCTTTATCATCTGAGCCACCAGGGAAACCCAATTCTATCTGACTTTAAAATCTGGATCTTTAACCACAATATCATATTCTCCCAGGTAATTGCTCTGAGTCTCATATTCAACACTTACATCAAAAGATAATAGTATCTACTTTGCCTAACTCTGGCAAAACCTGGTAAGAAAACGTTCTTTCAAAAATGCCAAAAGTTCTTGACACAGATGGAATGGACAGCTTACTAGCTGGCTTCTACCCACTCTGAGCTTTCCTCTCTCCCATGGCAGCACTCCTGCTGCCCTCCCTGTGCAAGTCCACAGGGCACACTGACCAGGGTGACTCCCCACCTGCCATCTGGCACGCTGGCCACAGGCTAGAGCTCCATTCCCCCCCAACCCTGAGCTTCAAGGTGCTCCCTGCAGCCTGTGCACACTCAAGGGGGAAGGCTGGGCCTATATGGTCAGGGGTGCGGTTACAGGAGGAAAACACCCAAAGGGGTGGGAATGGGAACAAAGTGAAGTGAAGTAGTCCCAGGCTTAGGAAAAGACAATTTTAATATCATATTGTAGAAACCATATCAACTCTTTCCTTATGCACAGGTGCTGGGAGAGAATAAAAAGAAAGCTGCCTTTAGAACCCTTCTACAAATCAGGAAAATACTGCAGTGCATGTGTTTTAAATAAGCCCAGAAGTCCCATTATGCAAATAAAATGCTGAAAATCAGACTTGGGAGGGGCTTCTGAAGATGTGCTGTCCGGTCTAATTCAGGACACATCCCCACGGCAACTGTATCCCAGCCAGAGAGGCAAAAGTGTGCTTTCATAAACGCACAGAACTCTTCCTTCCTGAATCTTTCCTAAGCTGTTTAATTCACATTAATAAAAGAGTACATGGGGATAATTTAAATACAGATGTCTTTGTAAAATCGGTCTCTTTTTCTGGAGATTAACAAACTATGGCATTCCAGCTATTTGCAGCTGCAGGGCTTAGGATTCTGAAAGGAAGAGCTTCGGCCGCAATGTGGACCACAGATGGGAAGAGATTCACCTACCCAGGCACCCTCCAAGGAGGACCTCTCAGGGCCAAGGGTGAACGTGCAAGTGAATGCAGCAACTTCATACAATGTCCTTCCTCCACCCGCCTCCCCAGGATGACCTTGAAGCCCCTTCCCCCCAGGGGATGTTGACCTTAGACCGTACCTGATTCCTGCTGTGTTGTCATAATGGAATTTGGGGTCACATACTTCCTCTTCCTCCATACAGGAAACAGGTGAGGTAGGCAGAGAGAGTCCCGAATCCTCTTCCATGCTCAAAGTCTCTGATATGGGAAGAACAATGTAGTCTTTGCCATCCTGAAACAATAAACATAGAGTGCTATTGTTATGGCTTCAGTCCTTCAAGAGCCTTTACATGAAAAACAAAGCCCACGGGGGCTTCTTGTTTATGGGGAACGTGGCTTTCATATCTGAAGGTGAAACTTTAAGACAACTTTAAAAATGGCTTGTCAAAAACACAAGGGCACTTGAAAGGGATGTGTATATGAGAGTATACTTTAGGAACGAACAAAACACGAGATGGGCAAAACACAGAGGAGTACGCAGGCTGTAGTTACAGCTGGAGCAACAGAACAGGCAGAGCTCCGCAGGGCTTAGAAATCATTTCTTCACAAAATCCTATCTACACCAGCCAGGTCCTTTAAAGGGCATGTCATCCAATTTTAGCCTCTACACTTCAAAGCAACGGAAAAACTGATGACAGTCTAAAGAAAAGCAATATATGTGCAGGAAAATGGGTCTTCTGAGAAAAGGTTATGCAACTTAACATTAGTTCATGGAGAGAAAGAAATAAAGGGCAATTTGATACTTCTCAGTGTTTGGGAGGTTTATTGATAAAGACAGATTTGACACATTGTCCCCCAGCTGTTCAGAAGAAAACCAGGAGGAAATTGGCTTCCATTCACTGTGGTAAGAGGTGTTGACTGGAGAGTAAATAACTTTCTAAGGGTAAAGACTACAATAAAATCCTCTGATGGAAGTTATGGGGGCCTGGGATTTCATGGAGGGGGAAAAAAACAGAACATTTATTTTGCAGGATTCAGATATTTTTTGTCTGAAGAATGTATTTAAAATTCCTTGAAATTCTGTCCACTGTTGATATTCACCCACTACTGATATTCACTTAATCAACGAGGTTTTGTTTTTTTCAATTTGGGGGTTGTATTTGTTGTTTTTGTTTGCTTTTTTTTACTTCATAAGAGTACCCGAAGACACCAAAATATACATCAGTAAAAATAAATGTGATCAGCTGCCAGGTTATGAATTAGGATCTCATCTGTTTAAAGAGGCAACTAAGACTTTTAGAAAAGCATTACTGCTCAGATCTGGAATGTGGCTCCTTATTCAGTGGCTGAGAGGACAGCGTGGTGGCCATGAGAAGGCAGCAAGAGGGCCCTGGACAGCTACGTACTCTCTGCAGAAGCTTCTTGCATGGAGGTCACAAACCTGTTGAGCGTTAGCTTGTAACAGATTTCCCAGATGCTCCACCAGCTCTGAAAACGTGGGTCTCTGATTGGGATCCCCATGCCAGCAGTCAAGCATGGTCTGGTACCTAGGGAAGCAAAACACTGATGTCATCAACTGCCTCTTTCCTCCTGATCTGATGCTGAAAATAAGCACTTGAATGAGTAAACATTTATAAAGAGTCCACCATGAGCCAAGATGCTAAATAGGGATATGAAACTATGTAAGACATAGAGCCCTACACTTGGAACATGAAGTGTGTACAGAAAAGGAAACATCATAAATCAACATCTAGTAAAAACTGACTGGTTCGTACAGATAAACTGCTGTCATTTCAAGAAGGATGACTCTGTGGTTGAGATTATCAAGGAAGACTTCAAGGGAGAAGTAAGACACACACTGGGTCACAAAGGAGGTACACAGAATGGAAAGTCTTCTAGGCAGGGAGAATATTTGTGAGTAAAGAAGGAGGATAGAGAAATATGTGTAAAATCTTACATTTCTGGTGTGGTGTAATCAGGGGCTCTCATTCTAGTTCCTTCTTTCAGTCGCCTACAAAATTCCTCATCAATCTTGACTCCAGGATACGGAGAAGCACCTGAAAGAAAACAGGAATGGGACACAATTGATTAGATTTTCTCTTACAGAAATCCCTGAGTCTAATTCACATATATATGAGCCTGACTCACACCTTCTTCACATGTATACCTTTTTCCCCCTTTCTTTCTCTCTCTTTTTTTAAGATTCTTATAACCCAAAGCTTCCAAGTAAGTTTCATCCAATGAAGGTGAGATACAGGAGTAACTGACTTTTATCATTTTCTTTGCAGCATGGATGGAGGAACAAGGAGAAGGGACTTACCTAAGGAAAATATTTCCCAGAGCAGGACACCAAAAGACCACACGTCACTCTGAATTGTGTACACTCGGTCAAAAATCGTTTCTGGGGCCATCCACTTCAAAGGGAGGCGAGCCTGTAAGGGTAGAAGACAAAGAATGAAAACCCAACTTGGCAAAAACCTGAAGAAAAAACTTCCATTATCCCTGCACACAGCTTCTCAGGCTGGCCCAGGAGAGTTTGGATTCTGCAACTTAATAGATCGCAGGGTGCATCTTTGAAACTTACATCTCCTTTTCTGACATAATCTGGGTCTTTATAAATATCCCGGGCCAAGCCAAAGTCACAGATTTTAACCACGTTCTTTTCCGACAAGAGGATGTTTCGCGCTGCCAGGTCCCTGTGGATACACTGCAAAAAGAATTGTGTGCATTAGAGTTCAGCCTGGCTGATCTCTTCTACATCTGTTGTGACCTCATGCTTTAGAAAAAAAAAAAAAAAAAACCCACATCAGAAAACCAACTGATTAACAAGCACTGGGTTAACATCTTTTATCAACACTTCGGGAAAAAAGAAGTCTGTGAGGTTCACTAAGACACACATCTGCTTATTTCATAAACAGCCTCGGACTCTGAAACTAAATAATTAAGTTATAGCATAATGATGGAGTCATAAATAGACTTCTCTTGGGCACAATTAAGAATGTGTTTCTGGTCACATCCACACATCCCTTTTGCCTGGCACCATATCGGGTTAAAATGTGTTATTCTAAGGAGGCCCTCGAATGAATGAATGCACGGAAGTCAGAAACAAGGGGCTCTCCTTGGTTTGGTGCCCTTTGTTGGTTTCTCCATTTCATATGTAACCGAAGCTGGACCAGCTCTGAGAAACAATTCTGAGTGGGGCTCACCCTGTTTTCAAAGTGCTGGCTTATCACAGAGGCCAGTGAAGGCACTCTCAGCCTCTTGCCCATCAAGGAGATTCTCTGATGCACACAAAAGGAAAAGCTAGTTCTCCTTGGCTTTCTTTCTACTCTGTTCTGTCCCTCAGTTTCTCTCTTCTCTGCATCGCCTAACTTCATGTAACTTCCTACACTAAGCAGTTCTATCTCCACTGGACAGATCTGTGACCGAACAAGAGCCTTGGGGAACATTTAGAAATGAATGAAAGGCTCAGATGAGACACTCTTAGGTCTGTGGAACAGTGATGTGTGAGCCAAGCATGAGGGACCCCACACCTTGCATCTCTATAGCACTTTTCCTCTGAACAAGCAAGGCACAGGGATATATTGTATAACACGGGGAGTATAGCCAGTATTTTGTAATAACTGTAAATGGAGAAAAAAATTCTATACAAATTTCAAAGAAGTTTTTTACAAAGCACTTTGTATAGTATGATTAAGCAAACCAGGAGACTCCAAAAAACACAGTCCTTCCTACTTCCTTCTCCAAGCCCTACCAAAGAGCTTCCTTTTTTGAAGCAACCAGGTGTTATTCAAGAATCAGCTGGTATATGCAGGGAAATGAAAGGATCCTCTCCTCCATTCCCTTCCCTGTGAAAGGAGCCCTAACTAACTGGCAGGCTCTGACCTTTAAAACATAATAAAATAAAATCGTCAGGAAGGGCAGAAAGCCTTTCTCTTTGGGAAAATCCTCTAAGATTCCACTTCTCTCCCTTCTCCTTGGGAGCAAGAAGACAAGAGTTCCCAGGCAGAAACCTCTGGGATCCTGAGGCTCTGAAAGCTGTGACAAGCTTTAAACTCCAGAAAAAAGACACGGCTGAGGGATTTCACTCTAATTTAGAAACAAACAACAAAATAAAAATGTTAAGTCCTTCTTCTCCAAGTAGGCTGCAGCAATTGCATTCTGTCAAATGATCATTTTTCCTGAAACTTGATTTGAATTTGTCTTGTTCCATGTAAAACCAGCCACTTTACTCTTGCCAGGGTGGTGACTTCAACCTCACTCCCTCCACAATGTTTACAACCTTTGGAATGTTTGTGACTTGTCACGTACCCACCTCAGCCTTTGTTCAGCCTATTTTTCTAATTTTAGCTCTTTCAATTGCGCTCTCTAAAGGCTGTCCTTCCTGGTTTCTAATTATACTACTAACAAATACTTTTTGATGGATGGTGATGAATGTAAAAGAAATGAAAAATAGGCTCTCTTACGCCAAGATATCTGCAAGGCTCAGCCCCTCACCTCTTCCAGGCCATTGCTCAAATTCCATGTTTCCCTCAAGCCATGGGAAACACTCAGTTTAAAATCAGTGTACAGAGAGAGGCAGTTGTACATACAAACATACAGCTCCTACAGACTATAACTCTTTCTTGCTTATTTTTCTACACAGTACCTGCTCCCATCTAAACCACTTGTTTCTATTGTTTGTTCCACCCACTGGAAAATAATCTCCATGCAGGTAGACAGTCTGCTTACTCGCCCACATGGTGTCCTTAGTGCTTAGAACAGTGGTCCCCAAACTTTCTGACACCAGGGATCACTTTCGGGGAAGACAATTTTTCCATGGACTGGGAGTGGGGGACGGTTTGGGGATGATTCAAGAGCATTACATTTATTGGGCACTTTATTTTTATTATATCAGCTCCACCTCAGATCATTAGGTATTAGATCCCAGAGGGTGGGGACCCCTGGCCTAGAAGACTGCTGACACTTGGAAGCTATTTATCACATGAATTAATTTCATGAGCTCATAATATCTCTTTAATGAGTAGAAATGGAACCTCCCCAATAGACTCTCTTAACAGTCCCAGGAGTGGTGAATGAACTACAGTTCCAGAAAAACACGAATGGCTGGCACTGGACATCTCATTTCCAAATTTGTAATGTAAAGAGATACTCTGTCTCACCTTCCGTGATGCCAAAAACTCCATGCCCTTAGCCACTTGGAAGCTGTAACAGATGAGATGCTCCAAGGTCAGGAAGTTCTTGTACAGATCTTCAGAAACTGTCAGAAGATACAGGAGCACAGAGATTGGTATTTCAGTCAGAGAGTATTTGTTTCTAAGCTTAATAGAGTAATCTTCATTTTAAAAACTGGGAGTTAAATTTCAGGAAATAGAAACAAACAAAAAATGCTTCTCTCTTCTGTAAGTATGCTGAATCATGGTATATTATTAGCCCTCATCAAACCTTTTAGCAAAATATTGGTTTTTTCCATTTTAGCCAAATTGGGTGAACAAATCCAGGAGGCAAAATGGAGGTGAAACTGGCATAGATAACAGGGAGGTAAAAGAGGGCTTTTACAAATTTGCTGTTTTAAACTTGTTTTTTTCATGTACCCAGAGGGATAAACAATAGTTTCATATCAAGAACTCTAAAAATAAAACAACAATCTCCAGGGTCATTGAATCTTTTCTCTACAAGCTTTGTCCTAGGATAAAGGCCAAAGGTCAAATTATAATCTACAACGGATAACTAAAAATACCAAAAATATATTTACTTCTCTCACTTTCAAGCTGAGAAAATGCTGTAAACACATTAAATCAGGCCTGTGAGGATACTTCTTTTCCTTCAAGGATATGAACCAGAGATGACAGGAACATCGAAAGAAAGATAAACTTATGTAAACTCATGGTATTTACTTCCGGGCAAGTGGTACAAATAAACACTAAGACATTACTGGGTGTTTCAACATGATCTCTTAACTTTGGTCAGATAAGATAAGACATGGCTTCTCTCTTGGAGACAAATACCAGAGTAAATGAAAACTCAGATGTAATACTAGCCTTGTAAGTAATAAAAACACTTGAATCTTTTTCTCAGTGACTTTCTATGCTTAGGGCTGGAGGCCTGTCCATGAAAAATTAGTGAAACTTCTTCCTTTTCTAAAAAAACGAAGGCAAAATTCCAGGCCAACACCCCCTCTACTCCAATGGTTCCCTCAAGCTCTTGGGTTTCCCGCTTACTGGCCACCATTTTGTGAGAGAGAAGATGGGGCAGAGACTGCTGCACTCAGTGTGCGCTGGGTTATATGAGCTCTAGACAACCCCACCATGCTTTTCTAGACCACGTTCTACCTCACACCGCCTGCTTGGCTTCTCTGGGAAAGAGGTTAGTTTTATGTTCTGTGGCCTCATGTCAAAGGGAACAGAAGTGGGTTTCTTCCACTATTTCATAACAGAACTCTTCTATGCTTATGCCTCAAGAAGAGCCAGATGTCAAGAAGCCCCATCTCTTCCTCCACGGGGCTGTCTCTGCTCCTTCTGAGGGAAGCAGATATACAGGGTATCCTGAAGATGAAGAGGTTCTGGAAGTTAGGCTGGGAGCACAACCCCACTCATAAAGAGCACCAAAATATCAGTGGAAGCATAAGTGGATAAGGAAACAGGTATTTTCCAAGACTCCTCTGAAGAAGTATGGAAGACTTGATAAGCCACTTGGGATGGGGTAGAGACAATAGAGGCCTTTTCCAAGGCCTACACTGCCTTGGAAAAGGTTGGGTATGATTAACTGAAGGACTTCTGTTGTGCCGCTACAGCAAACAAGGTGGGGCTGAACCCCTGTGGACAATGGGGAGGCTGATCAACCACTAGGGAGTCTCCTTCACACTGAGCTTCTCCTGCTGATACATGTTGAACCAACTCTTGAAGAGCAATGGTTTGAGTGTTGCCAATTGCTTAGCTCTCCAGGAACACCAAGGTTTCTCAGGCTAGCCATGCTCTACTCACAACCTAGCCCACTGCTTCTTTAGACCTTCTGCCCTTCACTTTTGGAGAAACTGAATGGAAGCCTTCTAGAAATTTAGGTCTCTTCCAAATACTAGGTAAGACTTTTCCAGGACAAAATTCTTTGTCACATCCCGTCACCTGGTCTGTTCCCACAGAGCATGTATTGGGCATGGAGGAAGCAATGGCAGGTACCTTCCTCCTCCTCCACGTCACTGAGGGACTTCTCCTCAACAAACCCAGAGCTGGCTGAGCTCTGGCTGCTGGTGATGCTGTCTAAGCGGCGTTTAGGATCCATGGTGATCTCCCCAACGTATTCTTTCCCTTGCCGGAATTGTGCCCCTTTGGTCTATAAAGAAACAGATGAACAAACTCCTTGAATACCAGAAAATCTCTACGATATAAACTATAGAAGCAATTGTAACTATTAGAAGAAGATGAGGGACATCAATTTCAGGATCATGAAATCTCTGGGCTGAAATTTTGGGCAGGTGTGCTAAATAATATATTTTCTTCCATAAAGCCTGGTTCCTTTTTAACTTAGAGATAAAGGCCTTGCTTCCAGTTTCCCTCAGACACGCTCCCAACATTAGGGCATTTTGACAGTGAGATTGATACTCAATAGGGCCAAATATGGCCAAGGAAGAGACAGAATAATCCTGAGCTGTTCTCCCCTTCTCATTCTTTTTCTTTAATCACCCACCTTCCCCTACTCAGCATCACCTGTAATGGGTCAGTAGATTACACTCCCAAAAACAAAACACGAGATGTGTCCTCCAGAAGGTAAAAGAGAAAAATACAACAGCCAAGAAAGTAACATGAAAAGATTCCTCACAAGTTCCTCGCAGAATTTTACCAAAACAATTCATCTGTACCATTTTGAGTTTTCCTCTGCTTTACGATGTGGCCACAGGTGAGGTAGAAAATGACATACCTTGTAGGGGACAAATTCATTTCTCTTGCTTCTTAAGTAAGTTGACAGGTTTCCAAACTTGCAGAACTCCACAATCACCATGAGTGGCCCTGCAGACAGCACAGCATGCCAAGGAAAATGTATTTTCACTCATGTTTCTCACCAAGTGTTTAATACATCAATGAGTCAGAAAACATCACAGACAAGGCTACAACCTTTCACTGGAAGCAGGATCATAGAAACCAGCTGCTTGCCATTCCCTTCCATTGTAATTTTTTTCTTTTTCTAACAGGCCTTTCCATAAAAGATTAGTCAAAATTTCAGAAGAAAATCCACCCACTTGCTTTTCCATACAACCATGTGAGCTGATTTCATTTTAGGGGGAACTACTCTTAAATTCCTTTGCTCTCAAATTTGGGAAGAAGTTTACTTTTCTCCTCTGAACACCTTTTACATAGGAAGCAAACTTTATTATAGTGATATGGCATTTTTTAATTCATAGGAAGTTCTAGAATAATCTATAGTTCCCATTAAATCTCCATGAAATATATTTATATCTAGGAATCTGCCAAAGTTTCCTAATTTAAGGAAACCAAGGCCATGGGAGTTGGGTGGTTCCCTCAAATACCAGCAGAAAAGTATATGCTGAAATCCCACAACCAGAGCTATCCACAGACACTTACCCCCTGGCTTGGTACAGGCACCAAGAAGATTGACCACATTGAGATGGTGGCCAATATGAATAAGGATCTTGAGTTCGGACATGAGGGCTCGGTGTTCACCGTGTGTTGCTCCTTCTACAGATACAGAACGAAGAAGGCAATCGAACATGAGGGCATTACCTTAGGAGGGTGAATGCCACACTGCATGCATCTGTGCAACTTTCCCTCCAGGGATAATATAACTACGAGCCAATTTACAGACGAGCTACATTAAAAGACAAATATAAGTTATATTTTATAATTCTAGATCAGATTCTTTAAATGCTTGATATTAGAAGGAAGCCATTGTGAGGTCTTCTTGCAAAGTGGAGAAATACATCTGCAAATGAAATCATGCCCAGATTTTCTTCTTTTACAAAAGTGGATTTTCACATATCAGGTTTACCATGCTTCTTAGGGCTTGATTATTTCAGTGCTTCCTCATAAGGAAGCAACATCATGTATTAAATATCCTCATGTGTTATGGGCTCTGCTGAAGTTCCCATCAATCTGTGCCGAGCAGGAAACTTAACAAGGGCCAGCTGGCAAAGCCAGTTGGCACATGAGGCTGATGAGGCTAAGACTGTGAGTTTGATCCTGTCCAGATGGGTACACTTCACTGTGATTCACAGACCTGGTCCACACCTCAGACCCTGATGAGCCACCTCAAAATTACACACTCCCTTGTCCACAAGGGAGAAGAGGCAAAAGGAGAGAGATGGCTTCAAGATGCACAAGACCTATTGGCAAAGGATCAGCAGCACTGTCTCCATTAGTGAAAGCACATCACAATTATAGCACAGAGCTTTATAGGCATGACCTCCCCCAATTAAAATGGGAAGACCAGAATACCATTACTATTAGGCTTAACAGTTGTTTGCTCTTATTGTTTAGTTGCTAAGTCATGTCCAACTCTTTTGCGATCCCATGGACTGTAGCCCGCCAGGCTCCTCTGTCCATGGGATTTCCCAGGCAAGAATACTGGATTGGATTCCCATTTCCTTCTCCAGGGGACCTTCCTGACCCAGGAATCAAACCCGTGTCTCCTGCATTAGCAGGTGGATCCTTTACCTCTAAGCTACCAGGGAAGCCCCTAACAACTGTTTATTAAACTTTTAATTCTTAAAATGTCACCCATAATCCTTTTTACCCCAACACAACCATTCTTTTGCATATTATCGTTTATATACTCCAATTCTAGGGAACATGGCTAGTATTTTTACTTCTTAGGTCAAATTTCTTTTTCTGCTTCTTGATTGTCTATAGTTATCTTGCTAATGCACCACAGTACACTAAGAAACAATTTTGAAGTGACCAAGCTTTTATTTTCCTATGGCCCAACAACTAAATATATATATAGTTGTAAAAGCTGTTTCTTGTATGAGGGCTCTCAGGCAAGGTGGGGCAGTAGGGTAGCTGAAATCTATCCCAACTTTGCCCACCAGGCCATGGACCCTGGCATGAGAGGAACTTTTTATCCAGTTTGCCCAAAGGCATTATAGAGTCTGGCTGCAAGTTTGGCTAGTGGGGCCATCTAGCCACAAAGCCACTGATACAAGCCTTTCATCATGTTTAAAGGATGGGATGAAACAGATGGAGGGACATATCACCACATAGTTTTGCTTTTACCTTTCAACATTTTGACAGCCACTGTCTTGCAGGTTGCTGTCTTGTCAATTCCAAAGGCATCGGCTTCAATCACTTGTCCAAAGGCACCACGACCAAGAGGCTTACCTAGAGTCAACAACAAAACAGACGTCGACTTTATCACTATTGAAACCACAGGCAGAGATTCTGACTTGATGGGATGACCATACATCCTAGTTTCAGGGACGGTCCTGTTGACCCCCTCATCCTGGCTTAGTAATTTAATACCTCCCTCTTCCCTGGTGGCTCTGATGGTAAAGAATCTGCCTGCAATGTGGGAGACCTGGGTTCGATCCTGCGTTGAGAATTTCCCCTGGAGAAGCAAATGGATACCCACTCCAGTATTCTGGCCTGGAGAATTCCATGGACAGAGTTGCCTAGCAGGCTACAGTCCATGTGGAGGGCAAAGAGTCAGACACAACTGAGACTTTCACTTCACTGGGCTTCTCCCAGTTCCTCATTATCTTCACTCTCCAAATGTCCTGCTCTGAGCAATTATACAAGCAGCATACTTCTCAGTGACTAAATGGATGATTACTTGAATTCAAGAGATGAAATGAATTTTCTAAACCAGAATCGAACATTTGAATAGACTAGATCTGTCATCAGCCTAAACGAGGATGAGACGGCCTGGTAAACCCAATAGCAAATCAATATCGATTGAAAACACACCTAGTTTCAGCCGGTCTCTGGGGAATTCCCATTTGCTGGCATCGTAAGGCAGGCGTTCACAGTGCTCATCCAAGGGGAGCTCGTCTGGATCCATGACGATGGATAAGTAGCCCGTCTTCAGTTCCCCTCCATTGGCCTGGAAAGCATTACTCTTCCCGGTCACACACACTCTGTTGTTTGGCTGTTGTTTTGTGTGCTTGTTATTGTTGTTTTATAGAAGCCCCATTCTTGGTGTCTCATTTTCTAAATGGCTCATGGAGTGTGAGGGCTGTCCTAGTATAATTCTGTTCCCAGTGTCCCCTCAACCCGCAAATGAGCTCAGAGTTTAATTCTCAAATCTTAATTACACTAGACAGTCCAAGCCCATTTCTTCTCCAGTTGCTTCTATCAATTAAAGCCCAGTGGTCCAGCCAAAAGTAAGTGGGTAAGAATGTTATTGTATAGAAATAAAATTGTGCCTATTGAGCCAATAACAATGGAAAGAATCAACTCAAAGAACTCCAGTCAGCTTTCATTAATCATGAAAACCAATGTGAATGGGACAGAAGGAAAATTATTCTGTTACCCGCTTAACGGTCCGTAGAACGATGACAAGAAGTAGCCAGAAGAACATAGCAATCACTGCAGTGCCTACTAGAATAATGACTTCCAAGTTTGTCTTTTCCTGGGCACCTGGCAATACACAAATGAATGAACATCAACAACTGGAAACTCATACCTTTTGACATAAAACAACAAAGTTCAATCACTAAAGCAAAATTTCAATCTTATGAACTCAGAAAAATCCTAGGCATTAATAGTCACAATCTCTAACTTGGATGGAGCTTATAATATTCTTAATGGATAATTTACAGTTTGCAAAACATTGCTCATGAAAACTTCCAACACTAAAATTCTAAAGTAATTAAGGAGAGAAATATTAATATCTTAAAAGGGAAACAAGGTGTTTGTAAGAAGAGCAGACTTTGATGGAAAGAAAACAGATCATGTTCTATAGAAAAGAAAAGTATCGTATTTGGAGAAAATGTATGATTTTGTGCTGCTAGTCTATATTTTGATCTGTATGGAGTTTGAGGAGGACTGTTTAAGAAAACAAGCAGGGAAATAAATGTATTCCTTTGGCCAGAGAACTATTGGTGACCATGCACCTACTAACCAGGTGCACATCACTTTAAATATGTCATGCCACTTAAGTCTTCTCAATAACCCTCAGTTTTCAGATGGAGAAGACGCTCAGAGAGAATTAAGCTATTTCATCAAGGGCACACAACAAGTTGCTGGAATGGTCAAGAGTTGAATAAGGTCTGTTTAACATCAGCTAACATTACATTACCCCATCCTCATGTGGTAGCAGCCTCAGTGAGGAAAGAGAGAGAGCTTAAGTGAGTGCATGAGTGCACAATCACTCATGAAAGGACAGAGAAGAGAAAAAGCTGAAGGTCAGCAAGGAAGCTGCAGATGCTCAGGACTCCAGAGGACAGCTCTGAGGGGGGAAAATTAAGCCCAGAGGAGGCTTTCAACTAGAGTGATTAGCAAAGTGGTGATAAGGAAGCAATTATCACTTAGGGTCACCTGCCTGTTGGAGGAGTGCAATGTGAATCAGACTGGGCCACAAGCTGTGAGCGCGGCTCAGGCAGCCTCAAGAAGACAGGAAGACAAGTAATTCATTAGTTAGCAAAATAAGAGTTACAGTTGAGAGACAAGCATCAAGTCCGCTTGGAAGCAAGCAGACTTTGTTTTTCTGGTGGTCTTACTGAAGGATTTCTTTGTTTATACACAGAGATTGAAACATCTGTTTGTTCAGAGTAGGAGGTGCAAAGATACAACTGTCTATATAAGTTGGAGCATTAATACTCCCATATGAACATTTGGGAAACCAGCAGGAGCATTAAATACGTACCTCATCCTTTCTTAATATTCTCTGCTGGTGAAAAGTAAACATAATCTCAGTGCCAATGTTACCTAGTTAGGCCTCCTTGAAACCAGCTGCAGAAAGCTAACAGAGCTGAGGCAGGGCATGGGAGAGAACTGGAAATCTCCCTTAGGATTTGCCCTAAAGCATAAAGCAGTTTGAATGTGACCAACTGCCATGCCACTCGAAATCTTTATTTGCAAGTGCAGGTTATAAAATGGCAGTAAGCCTACAGATTCAAAACGAAGTCAAAGTATTGAGATGTAACACTTGGCATCATAGATTAGACAGATTAAAGGGACTAAAATCTAGACCCTGAGAGACAAATTAGGATGAGTTCAGAGAAATCTGTCAATTCCTCCATCTATCAACACTCCTCTCCTTTCCCCCTGCATACCATTCCTTCACCCACATAATACAGTTTCATTGTCCTGTTCGTGGCTTATTTTTTTTTTAAGATAGGGACACACTTTTGAAGATAAAATATTCTGTCACAAATTACCTTTCCCATCTGAGAAAAATGCTAGATTTCACATCATTCCTGCATATTCATTTAGATAAGAACCCCAAATTTTCCATTTCAGAGAAGCAATGGTCCATTGTTCACAATTGAATCTTAAGTATCTCCAGTCCAATAAAAACTATGAACCTCTGTGACTCTCTAGATAGCACTGATTTTCATGACTAGGCAGTAATTCTACCCAATAAATATAGGGGCTTAATTTTCATAACTAGTTAATTGAGCCAGACATATGAAGAAAGAATCAAGGAAAGAAAGACATTCTACCTGCCGGGCTAAGAATTTTTTCTGCAATGAGAACTGCAGAGATAGAAATGTGATGCAAGCAGAATTAAAATAACATTAATTATGTTTTCTGGTTAAAATAAATATATATTTATAGTAGAAAACTTACAAAGTACAAAGGATATTAAAAACCAGCCATAATCCTCCTACCCAAAGTACTTGAGTACAGATACAAGCTAATTTTTAAAAGCAATCTGATTGTCTATGAATTCCCACTGACCTTCTACTATGAAAAATGCCTCCACTTTTGCACACCCAAGAACACTGCATGCCTGGCAGGTGTACAGGCCTTCATCCTCCTTCCTCACCCTGCGGATAGTTAGGTTTCGGTTCCCATCCTTTAGCACAATGCCTGAGAAAGGGAGAAAATGCAGTTTTTGTTTTATTCTTAAATTTTTATTTGAATATAGTTGCTTTATAATGTTGTGTTCGTTTCTACTGTACAGCAAAGTGAATCAGCTATATGCATACATATATCTGCTCTTTTTTTGGATTTCCTTCACATTTAAGTCACCACAGAGCATTGTATAGAGTTCCCTGTGCTGTACAACTGTTGTTTAGATGCTGGGGTGTGCCTGATTATTTTGCAGCCCCATGGACTGTAGCCAGCCAGGCTCCTCTGTCCATGGGGTTTCCCAGACAAGAATTACTGGAGAGGATTGCCATTTCCTTCTCCAGGGGATCTTTCCAACTCAGGGTTTGAACCCATGTCTCCTAAATTGACAGACGGATTCTTTACCATTGAGTCATCTGGGAAGCCATGCTATACAGGAGGGTTTTTATTTTATGATGTGGTCTGGTGGAGCTTTCCAGGAAAAAAAAATTAATATACATATTTCCCTTTATCTTGGGCTAGTGTCTGACTCCAAGGAGTCAGGGTCAACTGCTATCTCAGTACCCGTGGCTTCCATGAGAATTCAGCAGGCTCTGGATACTTGAGCTCTGAGTCTACAAAATGAGTCAGACCACGGACACTAATACTGCTTTTTGTTCTGCCTAAAACAAATCAATTAACAACATAGATGTTATACTATATGACCCTTCTATGTGGAATCTAAAAAAGAAAACAAGCTAGTGAATATAACAAATAAGAAGCAGACTCACAGAGAACAAACCAGTGATGACCAGTGGGAAGAGGGGAGCGGGTAGGGGAAGATACCATAGGGTACGGGATTAAGAGGAACAAACTGCTATGTATAAAATAAATAAGCTACGAGGATATATTGCATAGTGCAGGGAATATAGCCCATATTATGCAATAATGATAAACAGAGTAATAATTTTGAAAAGTTGAGAATCACTATGTTGTCCACCTGAAACTTAAATAATATTGTACATCAACTATACCTTAATAAAAATAAATGAGTAAGTAACTAATTTTTTTAAAAAGATATAATATGGACTTTAGGTAATATCTATAGGAAAATTATGCAGCCAAGGTGAGATAGACATGCTCTGTTCACCTGAGTCCTCCACAAGCGTCTCATTATCTTTAAACCACGTAATCTGTGGAGAGGGATTCCCAGATGCTGTGCAGGAAACTTCGATGGTTTCACCAATACTTGTCGTCTGATTCTCCAGGTTTCCTGTGATCATGGGTGCCATGCGCTCTGTGTACACACACAACACACACACACACACACACACAAATCACAGGACATTTAGTTATGACTTTTGAAATGGTTTTCATATCAGTAAACTATTAAACCATTTAGTAAACTATTAATTTACTAAGCTGAAAATACACAGAGGTGGACAACAGGAATGTTGTTCACTGAGCAAAGTTAAATGAAACAAGTCAGTTCAGACAGATTACTGCATCTCTGAACATTCATACTAGTGATGTGACCTGGTAGTCAACACAAAATTAAAGTTGTCATTCTTATTGACTTCCCTCCTATCAAACAGATAGATAGATAGATAAATTCTAGCCACTGATACCCAAGAATTCTGCCATGTTGTTTCTCTTGGAAAGTATATAACTTCAGTGCAATTCAACAAAGAACACCTTATACGTATTTGGTGTTTTTTACAAAACTCATTTGTCCTACTTCTGTTGCTCACTGTCAACTCTGTGATGGGAGTAATAGTCTTATTTTGAAGATGAAATGGGTTAAACAACTTGTCCAAGTCCCTGTAACTAAGTTAACAGCTGAGTTCAGAATCTAGCTGGCCAAAAGGTTAGTTCAGCACTATTTCCACTAAAACATAGACAAAATAATAATACTCTAACAAAAGTCAAAGATTTTTATTTTTAAATGAAGCCCATGGGTACTTGTTTAAATGTACAGGACAACTTTAGATTTAACCTTTCCTACAAATCAGCAAAATGCTATGGAAATAATTTGTCCAAACTAACTGAATATCAAAAGGAATTTTGTTGAAAGAATCCACTTCAACATTTGGCAAAACGACAGTACCTCAACAGTGAACTGCACTAGGGCTTAAGCAAATAGACTCTAGTCTATTTCCAAGAATAATTTTTGGAAAGCAACCTGGGAGTCCTTAGGGAAGCAAACCAGCCCACCGTGAGCAAGTGTTTCCTGGGCATGGCAAGCCGGAAGCCTCCTTTACATCTCTTCCTGAAGTTTTTCATTAGCTTGAAACAAGACCAGTCACCAAGATGAACAGAAAAACCATGTTCATATATGGGCTGTGATCTGAAGAGCCTTGGGATGACTACACTCAAAAAACCTCTTCTTTTGACACCAGAGTCTTAACACTAGCAAAATCGATCCTAGTTCCCGCCTGAAAATATGCCAAGGCCTTTGAAATGTTATTCGTCTGAAACTGCAGTCTAAATTAACTTATCTGGGCAGTTCTCCTTAAAAAAACAGAACATATGCATCCTAGGAACTAGGAAGGGACACTAAGGAGATGAGAAAATGAGAAGAGAGGGCACAAAGAAACTCTCTAAATTTGCCTGATTTCCCCAGAGACAGAGGCTGCACAGATTTTGTGCAAGGTGAAATGTTAGAGGAGGTGTAGAGAGTGGCTTCATGTGGAACTTACAAAGCCTTTTGCTCATTAGAATGATCAACTCATGACTTTGAGCTGTACCACAGAGGTACGCACACTGAGTTCGCCCTCCCAGGGGCTCTCACAGGTCTTAAACAACCCATCACCACACTCTCCAGGCAGCAAATGTCTTATCAAGCAGTATGCGCCACTATGTTCTATGTTTAGAGCTCAGCAAGGAGTAAAGCAGAAAACAATCCCAGTCTTCATGGACACAGAGCATTTACTGGACTACGACAGGCTGTCTGTGTTCTCATCCTACCCACCGAGTCACCACTGTGACCTTCCAGAACCCTCCAAGCTCATGGTGGGCATTCACACATACACGTCTATTTAAAAAAATGAATGCCCAAGAATGAGGCAGAAATGTCCCTGGTTTAGGGTAATCCCCCGAAGACAGCAGTGAGTGATCCCACCATCAGGGTTGGAAAGAATAGGATTATTTTCTCTTTTCAATACATCACTTCAGCATGATTAGCTTCCTTCTGCCTTGAGGAGTTTTGGTGAGTCAGATATGAGCTCATCTGTCTAATATATAAGCACATAGAAGACAATCTTCTCATGGGCCCTGAAAGCATTACATTGAAGGCAACCCAACTGCCTCTGGATGGTCCAGAGTGACTGCCCTACCTAGGACTGTGAGCTGCCTGGCCACACAATGTCTTTTCTTAGTCTTCCTGTCCTGAGCAAAGCAGACATAGTCTCCTTGGTCCTGCAAGGATGCATTCTGCAGCTCCAAGATCAAGATGTCATTTGTGCCGTTAGAGTTCATGGTGGCATTCATTTTCCAAAGAGCATCCAAGTTCTTGCAGACAGGTGTGGGTAAATCGCCCATGTGGATGGGCAGGGCCTGTGGGCCGAGTTTGTACCACGTGAGGTTCTCAAACATAGTTCTGTCCGCAGAGCACCACAGAGACACATTCTCCTGCTCGGTGGGCTGGATGCCAGGTTGCAGTGTGATTTCAGGACCCCCTGAAATGTAAAACCCATGGTTAGAAGATAGTGATTTACCTTGGGCTTTCTGCTACTGCTTTCGTGTTGCCTTCAGTCTGCAATGAAGCACCAAGAAAAGTGAAGCCCTGGCATTCCCAGACAACAGATACAAGGAGACAACCAAACTGGACAATGTGGTTTCAAAACGTAGTGTTTTGCTAAAACACATTATTTGGAAATGTAAATGAATTCCTCAGGTTTTTATAAAATCTCCACTTGGAGTCTAAGTGTGGTTTTAAGATTAAAAAATGCAAATTGAAAGAGGATAATTATAATATGAGATTTACAAACTTAATTCCTCATTGATATGTAACACCCTCCGACAGGAAAGCTATGTTTATTACCATGAATTGGCCCAGACCGCAATATTTTATCCCAGTCAGCTAAAGCCAAACCGTAAATTAAGATGAACAGACAAAATCGGCAGCATTGGGATGGCACTGCTCCAATGTCATTACAACTGTCTCCCCAAGACCCAACTTGTCAAATGTTCAACAGCCAGCCCATAAATATTGATTGAATCTCGCTAAGCCAAGCACTGTGCTAAGACTGATGACAGACACAAAAACCATGGCGCAGGACTTGAGGGTCAAAGTCAGCTGTTCTCTCTCCTGTGAGGTCAAATGCACTGACTTCCCATGAGTCCAGGAGCTACCTGAGGAGTTCTCATCTATGAACAAAAGCATCGATTATCCACCCACGTTCCCTACCTAAACCCACTGCCCCTCATGGGAGCAGTCAGGACAACAGAGTATCTATCAGCCAGCCCAGCCCCTGGAGAGCACTTACTGGTCACATGGAAGGAGATAACCCTCTCTCCTCTTCCAGCTTTGTTCACTGCTTCACATTTATACAAAGCAGACACATTGGCCGCTTGGATAACAAGAGTACTTACAGTCTGTGAAAAAAATAAATCCCAGGCCATAAACAATGGAGCCTATGTTTATGCACATGCACTCAGACCAAAACTCAGTATCCTCCCCGCCACTGCTGCGACCTGCCTACTCCATTCATACTCCAGTACTGACTGCACTCAAATCCGTGCAATTATAATTATGCTGATGCTACTCACACATTCTACAAAATGAGCTTTGGAACCATAAAGTTTTAAATGTTTTAATACAACATTACATACCTTTTCTCACTTTCATGTTTATAAAATCAGAATTACCATACAGCTGATGTACAGTTAATGGCATATGTATTTTATGTTTCTCTGATACAGTAATAGCAAGTCAATAGTGCTTCTAAAAGTCAATGGTGTTTTCAAACTGGCTTAATATGCTAGTATTTTATCATTCCACTTATCTGACAGTCAATCTCCAATATTCTTCACCTATTATTTTACCCTGCTTCCAGTCCATCCGTCCTTAAAAGAGAGACAGATTTTCAAATTTAAAAACTTAAAACTCACTTTGTTTCTTCCTTCAATTAGGGCAATCTGATTTTTGTTGACTTCGATTTTGTTTCCCCCCTGGAAGTCCTCCACGTTTCTCCATTCCTTACAAGTGTATGGGTTTGTCGTTAAGGCAGTGAGGCTGTAAGACAGAGGTAACAGGTGATGTCATGACTTAATTTTCCTTTAATTTAAATCAATATCAAGGAAAGGAGTCAGACTTTGGTTATTACGTTCTTAGAAATAACTTCGAATGCACTCCGCCGAGTTACAAGACTTGGCGCCAATTAAAAATAGGCCTCGGCAATGGAGGAAAAGGTTCTAGGTAGATTCATTCAGGATACAGGAGGGAAGCAGCTATTCTGGGAACAAACCTCCATTCATAAATTGGATCGACAAGACAATTCAAGTTAATTTAGTTCAAAGGAAGGCAAGGAAACTAAGAAGCCATTGGGCTTCTTAAAGTAATTTCCCTGGGACTGTAGCCTGTGTAGGAAACGGTCAGCATCTGAGGAAGAAACTAGAGAGGCCATCTCGAAAACAACAACAGGAAGTGCACTGCTTAGGGTGGTGGTGGGTGACTTGTTGTTGCTGTTTTTCCTAAGGATGTCTGGACTTGTGTGTTAGGACCTGATAAGCCGGGCCTGAGACTCTGAGGTATATCACTCCCTTGCAAGCATCAGCACTTCCTCTGAGATGGACCTTCTCACAGATAAGGAGATTGGGGTATTCACCAGCTGACTGGCGTAGGAAGAAAAACCAAGGCCTGGCAATTAACAAAGTGGCAAAGAAACTGCATTCAGAGAGGCAGACATAAGGGCTAATTAGAGAGCGCTAATCTCAAAGGAGGATACCCCAAGGAATGACATCTCCTAAGGACACAGCACAGAGAAAGATGGAAGGAGATGAAGAGTACTGCTTAAGGAATAACCTTAGAGATAGCCTCCTTGGCTTAGAATAGAATCATATCATAGCATGGCTATGTCCACCAACAGAGGAGTGGATAAAGAAGTTGTGGTACATATTTGCAACAGAGTACTACTCTGCCATATAAAAGAATGAAATGATGCCATTTGCAGCAACACGGATGGATCCAGAGATTATCATAGTAAGTGAGGTCAGCCAGACAAAAACAAACACTGTCTGTTATCACTTACACATGGAATCTAAAGAATAAAACAAATAAATTTTTTTTTTAAGTGCAAAACAGCAGGGGCAAAGGGCGTGGTCCTACTCACGTGGGCTGGTAGGTGCACTCCGTCTCCAGCTGCCAGTACCAGCGAATGTGACTTGGGGGAGGAACGGCGTAGACCGTGCACGTCAGCGTTTGGGAAGTGCCGTACTGGTAAGAGTCCACGGGAGACAGCAGAGATTTCTCACCAATCTGAGGTGGGACTGGAGATGGGAAAGACGACTTTTGAACTGTCAGTCAGCTTGGAGGAGTGGAAAGTTGCAGTTTTCAGCACCCAAAGCCTATGTTTTGCCAAGCATAGGATTTTTGCCCCCATTTGCTTTTTCAAAGAACATTTAGACTTGGAAACAGGACACCTGACTTCTAGTGATACTCATGATAATAATAATAAACTAGTAAGTTGGGTGCCTTTGTGCCAGTCTCACTGCCCTATGACTCGCTTTTCTCATTTGCATCAGTGGGAGAGCTCTCCTCGCCCTTCCAATTTCACAAGACTGGGCAAGCCTCCAGAAAGAAAATACTGTAGTTGTGAACAATACTGTAAGCAGATGTATTATGTGCTGAGCATTGTTCTAAGTGCTTTACACCAATTTATTCACTTAATCCTCACAGCCACTATTATTGTTCTCCACTTTACACATGAGAAAAATTTAAAAGTGAAATGACTTGACAAGGGCACCTACCCTGCCTCCCTCTTCATCTCTCCCTCCTTCTTCACCTTCCTGCCTTCCTTCCTCTCTCCTGTCCTTTCTTATCTTCTTGCCTTCCTCCCTCCATTCCTTCCCTGCCTGACCTCCTTCTTTCCCTTTTTTCTGTTTTTGGCTCCAAAGTCATTAATGTGAAACTATCTTCTCATCACTTCCAACTTAAGGCCCAAGATTATACTTTCAAAACTTGACTTCTTTTTAATGCTTGTTTTAGAGAGGAGGGTAAATGCTGGGGTGAATCAAATGTGGAATGACTTCCTGGATAAATGAGATGGTTATTCACTGTCCATTCTTACATCTTTATTTCTTGTTCATTTCCTTCTTCCCACCCTTCCTACCAGCTTCTCAGCTTCTCTCCTCTCCCAAACCCCTATATCCAACTGGCTCCTAAATGACATTTCTGGAACCTGTTTTCTTTAAAATACTCCTTGAAGCTGATGTCCCAGAAAAGAAATGAAGCCAAGCTCAGTAGACATACAGAGCATGGCAGGATATATAAGGAAGCACTTTAATATCACATGAGAAGGTTCTGAAGTTTTAATCTGCTATGCCAGTAGAAAGCATAAAGAATTACAACAGACAGGTATTTCCCAACCTGTGTCTGGAGCAAGATATTAATGGATGTACGGGGGAGGGGTGCACTAGTCAAATGTTTGTTAGACCTCGGCTACTCTGTCTGTCTGCCCTCTACCACTGGAAGATGGCAATACACAGTGTCCATCAACTTAGCATCTCTTGCATTGGCTTAACCCTGATGACCTTCTTCTCCCACCCGGAAGACTTATTATAAATAAGCATCTTTCAGGTTGGAAAAATAAAGTTCAAATTATCCTTAAATCCAAAATTTAATATCTCCCCTTTACAGCCTCAGAGTCAGGTCCCAGACTTCTGTTGAAATAAAGATTAAAACATGTCCAAGCAATGTCGACCTAGAAAAGCTTTCTGCATTGGAGCTACCTGTGCATCACTGATACATCAACCCCGAATCAAACTAAAACTTTCCCACAAAATTCAAGAAGAATCTTCAACTTTTGCATGCCAGAAGCACAATTCAAAGGTACTGCAATTGAGCCTGAGGACTGTCCCTGCTGGCACTTTTATTCCACAGTATTTAGCCGTGGGCTAAACCACCTACTTTAGTCTCACATTTGACCAAGGTTCGATCATCTGGCCTCATAAGCAAACGTGTCCAAAGCACACTGCTGCCACCTCGTTTTAAGCCACACTGTTCTGGATCATTTTTATACACAGGAGCCTACTCATGATGCCAGTGAGGCAGAGGTGCCCAGCTGCTCAGGAGGACATCATCAAATTATTTGTAATAGAACAGGGGCAGAGAAGGAAAACTGAACGGACTTACCATTCACCACCAGAGATACCATGTGGCTCTGTTTCTCCTTTGAAATGGGATTGGTAAGAATGACAGTGTAATTTCCTGTATCTTTCTCACTCACTTCCATAATAGTCAGCACATGTCCCACTTTAACTGTGTGATTGGACTCAATGGGTCTTCCATTTTTATACCTATGGGGAAAAAATTCCAGGAATTAGTCCAATCTGAGGCTTTGCTTTCATGTGGCACAAGGCTCTGCATTTATTTCCAGTCGTTACCATTTTATTTCTGGAGGAGGGTAACCAAGGTACTTGACAGGGACTCTCACACGTTCCCCCACGGTGGCTTCCACCAAGGATTCCATGCCACTACCGAAAGCAACAAAAGGCTTTTCTGGAAGAAAATAAAGATAATTTTTTCTCATAGATGGCAACTTCTTAGAAATGGCCATTTCTAAGAAGAGTTTCCAGTGAAGAGTTAAAAACTATGGCTCTGAGTCGCTGCGGTTCCCACACTCCTACAGGTCCCATTCCAGCTTCTCTCTCACCGCTGGTCTCTAGCTTTTGTCTCTCCCCCAGTCTGCTCTGCAAGCCTATTGAGCACTCCAATCTCACTCAGTCCAAGCATTTGCTTCTCTGTGAAGCTTTCTCTATGTCCCCCAGGAGCCCTTGGGTGCTCCTTCTCCTCTGGTCCCTTCACACCCTATACATAACTCCATGTGCACCAGGACTCGGGCCTCAGACCTCTTCTCTCTATCGACACTGCCTCTTGTCAATTACATTCCTCCTAAATTTACATCTCCTGCCCCAGCTTCTCTGGAATCTAGGCTAATATATTAAAGTTTTCACTTGGATGTTTAATGAAGCCACCAAATGAAGCCACCAAACCCTGGGTACCCAAATCTTACTCCCCTCCTTACCTTCTTTATCTCGGTTAAGAAAACTATCATTCACTCAGTTGCTCACACTAAAAACTCAGAGGTCATCTTCTAATTCTTTTCTCTACATTCCACAGGCAGGGAATCAACAGGCAGATGCTATTGGCTCTATCTTCAAAGTTATATTCAGAATCAGTTCACTTCTCACCACCTCTACTTCCACCAACCTTGTCCAGGCCACCCATCCATCTCTCACCTGGATGACTGCAATTAGCCCATCTCTACTTCTGCCCTTACTTCTCTAAAGTATTTCACATTAGGAAAAAAAACTTATATAGTAATCCTATAAAAAACATAAGCCAGAGCATGTCTCTCTCTGCTCAAAACCCATCTTGCATTCCCATACTATAAAATCCAAACTCTTATGAAGGCCTGTAAGTTAGATGCCATATAAATTATCATCTAAACTGAGACATTTATGTGAGTGAAAGAGAATAAATGGGAAATTAAGTTATTTTCTCAAAGCCCCACAGAAACTAACTAAATATAGCTTTCATCAATTGCAAGGCTTATGCTTGCAATTCAAGGAAGCCTCTCAGGCTTGTAATTGAGCAAAACTTGTAAAATGATCTTAGATAAAAGCCCTCTGCTTATTATAGTGATAATAAGAATAGCAGCAACAACAAGTAATATTTAGTGAGCACTAACTACATCAGCTCATTTCAGCTCTAAAGCTGGGCTCTGAACCTAAGCTATGTTCTTGACCCTGAGGTCCCAACAAGAGCTCAAAAACATCTTCTGAATGAACAAAATAGGATTCACTAGCTGACCTAAACGTATTTGAATTATCTCACTTTTCAAGGCAGAGCATAATTCCGAAGGCAATCTTCGCTTACCATGTACCCGGACAAACGTGCTGTTCTTCTTGGTCATCAGCCCACTGGAAGCTGCACAGATATACCACCCCTGGTCACTCCGGGTTACACCATCTATAGTCAAGGTGCTCAAAAACTTCTTCATTTCAGTCCCAGACTGGGTTTTTAGGTCCCGGTTTATAAGTTTTTTATGCTGATGCTGAAAAAGAGGTTACTGAACTTTCAAAGGCCAGCATAACATTCCCCAATAGCTTCTAGATATGGACAAAAGTCTTGGCCCTTGGTGAACACTATTTAATGCTAATAGTAGAGACTTCTGAACTTCTAACATTATGCAGATGACAATTACATTTGGTTTCAGGAGAAATAAATAGAATCAACTGAATTAGGAATTTTAAAACCTCACATAACAGGAATGAGAGAAATATAAACTGCAGAAACACAAGGAAATATGACCACAGTCTACAGAGAACAATGTCTCCTGCCACTTCTTGCAAAAAATTTCCTTAAAGGGAAAATAGATCAAGGACTTTGGAGAATGGAGGAATAATGCAAACTGGAAAGATGTAATCATCAAAAGAAAACTAATCTTCACAGCTTGGACAGAGTTCTTGATTTTGCCTCTTTCTTTCTATGGGTGCTGTATGTCCTGTAGTTCTTTTAAAATGTATGTATATGCGTGTGTGTGTTAGTGTGAGCTAAGGCCCTTCAACTTTATCTGGCTAAAGAGGTCCCTGTCTCTCTCAATCAAACTTCGGTGGAGCTTATTATCAAAGTATTTGGAGGTCTGGCTTTGAGTTGTTAGTGTTACCTTCAAAGAAGGGTATTCCCAGTGGAAGTCGATCCCCACATTTAGCTCAGTTCTTGCCGTACAGTTTAAGATGAGCTTCTCTCCAACAGACAGCTCGACTCCGTGAGGGGGGCTCAGAACCACATCATAAATCTTGTACCCTGGAGCAAGTAAATTGGAAAAAGAGAAAGTGAGAGGGAAACCAAATCTATAACTTGGCTCACATTTTTCAGAAATGAAGCAACTTCAAAATTTATCACATCATTTTCCCCTGAGGGCCTCCCCAAACCTTGGGAACTCCCAGGAAAAATGGCCTACAGAGATTCACAAAGCAGCTCTAAAGGGATTTCCAATGTGTTGTAGCCCAGTGGACAGAAAAGCAGTAAAATATGAGAAGTCAGTAGTCACTGGGGCCAGCTTTAGAAAGTTACTGAACTTCCCATAAAATAGGTATACTTAAAAGAACTGATGCCAAGCAATGCTTGGAACATTGAATTTTTCATAAAATATACTCCTATAATAGAACTCTTATTTATCCTTGCTCCTGATAAGAAAGGAGAAAAACCTCAATTGCACACAGGTTTGGAGAAGGAAATGGCAACCCACTCCAGTGTTCTTGCCTGGAGAATCCCAGGGACCGGGGAGCCTGGTGGGCAGCCGTCCATGGGGTCACACAGAGTCGAACACGACTGAAGCGACTTAGCAGCAGCAGCACATAGGTTTATTGGATGGAGAAAGAGGGGATGTAATGAACTGCTTAACACTAAATCTTGAATTAATATATTTCTCAATATCTTTTGTCTTCCAGGATCTTAATATAAAAGCCAGTTTTTATTATCTAATATTAAAGATTAAAAAGGAATTGTCCTCTTACCTATAACCACAATTATGTACATAATAGACTGGTAACTTTCATCATTGATTTTTGCTTCGCAGAAGACCACGCCAGCATAACTGATCATATAGCTGGGAATACTGAAGCCTTTCTGGCTGTCCCAGGAAATTCTGTTACCATCAGGAACAAATCTTTTTTCTGGATACCTCTGGGTAGAAAAAGAAATATCAAATATTTAATTGCGTTATCCAAAAGTGAAAACCATGAACACTAAAGAATTCATCTTAAGATTACAAATTGGTTTTATTTATTGTCATATTGACCCTTTCTAAAGTTTCCTTTAAAATTCATGTTGATTTTAATGTTATATAATATATACAATATATAATATATATAATTACAATATAAACAGGCTAACCATCTTAATATTAGCTAAAAATTAAAGGTAAGAGATGATGGAAGAAGATGTAACTTACTGCACAGAGTGACACATTGAGGTCTGAAACAGTCCCCAAACACGGAATCACCACAGTTTTGTTTTTGTTCTCAGTGATGTACACAACTTCATGCTGGTCGCTAACAGAAGCAATAAACGGAGACCTGTAATCTAGATGAGAATGTAATTTCATTCATTAATGGCATTTACTAGAAAAGCTGGTCATCTTTCAGGTTCATAAACCCTAACCAGAGAAGTGAATGACTGGGAAAGATATTTCTCACTAGGCAAGGGAATCTGGAGGTAGGTCATCTGGTAGAAATCTGGCAGATTGATCACTACAGTTCTCAAAGTGAAAGAGCGCATGTCTTTATTTTCATAAACATTTTCATATACATTATACATCTCTCATATACATAAATTTTAAAGTAAATTTAAAGTTAAATCTGTATAGTTTGCCTATCGAATTTTATTAATATTTTTAAAAATTCACATTCTTTCTCTTTAAGCAAATAATGTGTCATGAAAGCAGATTAATGGCTTGCAAAGGATCTTTAAAATAAAGAAATAACTGACCATTTTTAATTCAATTCAAGAGAAAGCTTATGTATTTTAAAATTGTGAAGAGTAAATATAAGATTCTGTATAAGGTAATGTTTAATAGTCACTGCATTTAGCTTAAGATTCGGTAGTCATTAATATTTTCAGTGACCAAAACATGAAAAAACATCATGGCAAAGACTGAGAAAAAAACAAAAGAGATTTTAATGCTGTTCAAACATTGATCATATGATGTTAATATGGTGCTGGGAAACCACTCCTTTCCCCAGAGACAGAGTTGGGGTAAAATCATGCTTGAAATCTCTGAGAGATAATGGGTCATACCAATACCCCCAACACACCTGACCAAGCATTTTCACAGCTCTTCAAGGTCACTGGTCCAAGTGAAGAAAGAGTTAATTAAACCAAAAGGGTAAAAGCAGCTAATTCCCTGCAACAGCAGAAGTTTGATTTCCTTCCCAGCTGGAAAACACAGAAAGGCAGCCAATCCAGGCCACCACATGCCACAGCCATTATCTTACGAGGCCAAGACCCACTTCCTGGCTCCATCATTGCTGGAGGGAATGGGGTCAGAAGACTAAGGAAGTAAGGTGGGGACCAGAGGGGATATTAAAGGACTATCCACAGGGAATACTTCAATGTTTTCTTTTCCATTGTTAAACTTCATGACCAAAATCTTGGACAACTCACCTCCTAGAACACTAGGCTTAGACAGGAAGTAGAATTTGATGGTATTCTCAAAGACAGGCAGTGTACAAATAAACAGTGCAGGAGATGGCTACTTCTTAGTATTACCTATCTTTCAGCTACATGCTATGAAATATTACATAGCTTGCTTATAGAGCAAGTGTTTGGAAGCTAAATTAACCCCTTGACGTAAGACTAAAGCTATTCAGTAAATCACTTCTATTTCAGTACCCCCCAAAAAGGAAATAAACAAAAGAAACCCAAACAACCACCCATCCTCTCAAAATAAAATATTTACTGGAAATCATGAAATGAATTTTCGCATGTCTCCAGGTTTCCTGACTTGGGAAGAAGGAAATAACGAGATATTATGGGAGAGGTTCATCCCAGTAGTATTTCCAGACAGCCCGAAAGCAGGAAATCCTTGCAATCTTCTGAGAAAGCCTGATCTCCCAAGACTGCCAGATCAAAAGGAGCCAGAAATTCTCAAAGATCTGAGCCTTGTCTCTTTCAACTTCTGCAGAAGGGAGGAGGACACAGAATCTATCCTGGGTTGTGCTTACCCTGCACAAAAGTAATTCTCAAATATTGTGCAATCCAGGAGTGACATACATTATTTGACGGTCCTCCACTGCACTGACCATATTGCATTACTGAAATGTAGATGGCAATATGCAAGCGTGCTTCCCAAAGCTGATGAAATCCCTGATCTGTAAAAGATGCTTCTGGAAAAAAGTCTAAGCCATCCTCATCTGCCTCAGATTCTCTGGGATGTATAGAGGTATACAAATGTATAAACAAAATTTAGCTCATCTTTACTGAAAAGAAAAATATTCAGTATATCTAAGCAAAATACTATACTATCCAGTTAACACCCACCAAAGTTACATGATTGGTATCTCACTAGTTAAGTCAGTTTTCCTAGGAAAATTAAGTTAATATAAGACTTTTGAAACACAAAGGAAAGAATAATTCAGATTATAAATACTAAATACATGTGTATACCTATGGTGGATTTGTGTTGATGTATGGCAAAACAAATACAATATTGTAAAGTAAATAACCTCCAATTAAAAAACATAAATTTATATAAATAAATAAATAAATACTAAATACACGTGACATGTATTGCACCCTATGTGGATGGTAAGCTGGCCTCCACAGTGTAAATTCCAAATTGCAAGCTCTAGGATAACAGGGCACATCATCCAATATCTCAGACCACACAAGCAAAGGAAAGAAATCCTGTCTTCAAAAGGCTCTTTGAGTCAGTGTCTTCATTTGCGTGAGTGTATGGAAACTTGTTTTTCATAAAGTGTAAGAGGGGGGGAAAAAAGCTCTTATGAACAAAAAAGCTCCAGAGCCCTTGGCTGATTCCCTGTGCATTCTTGGGGAAATCTCTGAATCTGCTGTAGATAACCTATCTCCCCACAGAAACTGCTCCATAATTCATTCCTGAATCTTCCTTTTCAAGGATTTCAGGGTTTTTTTCCTCAAACATCAGAAGGCTTCTTATAAATCTCCATTGCCAGCTGCAAACACAGACTTCCCTTAGAAACAAAGATCAGAACCGAACTAATTGGGTAAAAGAGGTGTAACAGGGCCCAAGCTGCAGAACAAATCACTGAATCTTGTCCTCAGAGGAGGGCTTAGGAGTGAGGAATTCTGTGGATTCCTGTTGGCCGACAGCCTTCAGAGCGAGCCTTTGTTGTCCTCAATTCTTCTGTGCACCTATTGTGCTTTGTAACTGGTAAACCAACTTGAGAAGCGAACTGCATTTAACCACTCACCTTGAACATACACATAAAGAACGGAGCCCATGTCAGTGTCCTGGTAGAAGCACTTGTAGGCTCCAGTATCATTTCCAATCACTTCTGAAATTGTGAGCATCTTACAGAAGACGCCATCACTGCAGTCTGTGACCTCCACTCTTTTCTCAGAGCTGCTCTGATTGTTGGGCCAGAGCCACTGCAAGTCCCTCTGACCCCTGAAAAATTCATTCCAAGCAAGTATTTAAGTGAAATGCCTATGAGGCTGTTTCTAAGAAAATAGAAGGTTTAGTTCTCCAAATTATACAAACTCCTCAACAGACAGATTCACAGCCTTTTTACCTGTGATTACAGGATATTATGGACAATATGACAAAAAGGCAGAGTCTTAATTTCAGAAATTAACTCATTCATTCATTCAACAAATATTTATTAAGCATGTGCTATGTGCCAAACATTGGTAAAGACTGAGAATACAGCAGCGAACAAACCAAACTAAAATCAATGCCTTCATGGAACCTCAGTCTAACTGGAAGACACAGGCAAAAAAAAAAAGTAAATAAACTTCAATGAAGGTGAAGTGTTCAAAAAGTGAATAAAATATATTGTATAAAAGGTAGTGATAAGTCCTATGAAGAAAATTTAGAAGATGCAAAGAAACAAGTGAAGAGCTAGTTCTGGAGGGAGGCAACTTGGTGAAGTGGGCCGTATGTATATTGAGGGGGACAGAGCTTCAGGCAAAGGGAACAGCGATATCAAGGCCCTGGGGTGGATTCCTATCTGGAGTGTTAGGAGAATGGCAAGGAATCCAGAGTAGCTACAGAAGAATGGGCAGTCGGGAGAGTAAGAGGTGAGGTTAGGGTAGAAGGCAATGCAACTGTCTAAGGGCCTCACAGGACGTTGAAAGGACAGCATTAAAACACAGACTGCTTTCACTGAAGAATTTCTCTGCAAAGCCCCAAAGAAGACGGTCAACGTGAAGACAAATGTAACATTACTGACCCTTCTTTAGCGAACTTGACATCAAGTTGCAGCGACATTAATGAAGTTACTTTTAACATACTCTATCATTTTTTTCACGACATAAAAGGAGTACAGAATCTCAGGGGGTTTAAATAACCTATCTTGTCAAGGGTGGTTAAGAGGAAAATCTATGGAGAAATGCATCTTGAAATAGGAAAGCTAAGCCAACAGCACCTCTTCCTATGTTTCTTCCCCAAGGGCTGGGTATTGGTGACCTACCCTTGATAAGGGGACTAGAGTATCCTTTACACTCGGCAAGCTAAAATAGATAGGTGTCACTGTGCTGAACACTTCGCATTCATCACGCAGAAACAATGGCAACAAGCGCCCCAAGGTTCTTTGTGGACCCTCAGCACTCTTCTCAGAGGGCAAGGTTGCCTCCACCCATCATTTCATACCAAAGCCACACTGGTCCCAAGAAGCCTCTGGGTCTGACAAGCATAATCACTACATTAAACCCTAAGGTCTCTTCCTTTTCTTCCTGCGGTAGGGGCTGGAAGGCAAAATTTTAAAGCCTCTTTTTCTTGTCAAGACGACCTATTTCCCCAGTGAGCAAGAATCAAGAGCATGACTTCTTGCTAGCTGGTGAGTGACAGACATGTCAGAACCTCAAGCCAGAGCATGAGATTCACTCAGTAATATTAATGACTGAATATTAAATTGCTACTACAGTCAGAATTTTATCATAAAATAAAGTTCTTGAAAAATGTTAAACAGATGTCCAAAAGCCATGCTGAGAATAACAAATATGTCCCCAAACTTCTTTAACTCTTGGGGTACATCCTTGATAACATTTATTTATTCAACATTGATAGAGTATATATAACATACCACATGCTAGGTGCTACCAATAATGGTTAGCAGGTTGTATGTGTGCTGGTAAAGGACTGTAGGGGAAAAAAATATCAGTAAAATTGCACAGAATTTTGGGGAGAAGACCTTTCTCATGTTTTCATTATTACCTTAGTTCTTAGAAACCTCACTACTTATAAACAATTACAATGACTCTATTATAATTCTGCTGTATGAAAATTATTTTTTCTTTAATAAACAATAAGATATTTGACACAGGAAATCTGAATCTAAAAGGAATCCTTACCTGCAAGTAATCTGAAGCGTTGTGTTAGCCATAACTCTAAGTATGTCTTTTTGGATGCTGAGCCTGGGGGGATCAAGGGAAACACTAGAAAAACCTAGAAACAAATTAAATAAATGAATGCAATTACCACTGAGTCAGGGCCAATAGGAAACACCTTCCATAAACATTACACACTCTATACTTTAAAAGTCCTCTTCAGCAGTTCATTGTGTAAAACTTGTGAATTTACTTTTCACCATTCCCAGTAAAAGTTCATAAACTGTGTCATAACAGGAAGAATGGGCAGATGGTCATAAACCAACACAACAGTTCTGCAATTCATGGAGCGAGGGTGGAGTTCCTGTTTTCCTGCACTGCCAACTTCAAGGTCTTACAAAAGGATATGGGACATTGAAACCAAATGAACCTTCATCTGATGACCTCACTCCTTTGGGAAAGGACCCGCTGACATTTTTTATAAAACATAGGACGCACATTAGTTGATCAAACCGCTGATTACTGAGTACTACGTAGAGCAACTTCTACATAGTTCATCGATGTACTTTGGTGGGAAATGTCCATGACCTTATTTTCCTTTATCAATTTTCTAATGCACTTACTCTGGTAACTGAACTGCCAAGGTTGAACGATCGTACATTAAAACTAGGTGAGAGGAATTGAGAAAAGAAACATTTTCCAATGTCATATAATATGCATGTGCTTTTCCTCAGAGAACAGGACTTTAAAAAGGATAATGCTAATGAATTGCAAGTGGGGAATCTCAACTTATTGATCAAAGTGTTGAGCTTGTTCTGACACCAAGCGTGGAACACAGGAAAAGTGTCTACCTAAATATACCACACAGTTTCCTTGCCATGGGTCACTCCACAGCAAGAAAACTGAGATCTCTGCCAACTAAATGCAAAGAGCTACCAGGTGTTAAAAAACCATCAGAGAAAGAAAAACTGTCCACCATGCTAGGGTCTTAATTGATATCCAGATTTTCAAAACACCACCTTAAAAAGTGATTGATGCTAGGTAAGCACCCAAGTTTCATAAGACCCTTAACTCACATCCACTAAGAACAAATGACTCTATAGGCCTAAACTGGGATTCACATTGTTGAGCAAATAAAAGAGTATTAGCAAATATGAAAATGTATGAATAAACAAGTATGAGCAAATATTTAGTGTAAATGTGCAGAGCACTGACTCTGTGGACCCCAGCGTGAACATCTGCAGGCAAAACAAACAACTGATCACACGTGTTCTCACACACTCATTCAGATGTGCAAAATACATTGTTAGTAGATTTGTTGCTTAATATCAAATTTTATTTTAAAAACTGGAAATTGTTCTATCAATAAATCTCAGAAGCTAATAGGCATTGGACCTGACATGTTTCGGGGACAGCAGTCTTAAACCTTAGCATGTATCACAATATGACTAGGCCTACAAATCTGCCTTTTAACAAGCATTTCAAGTGAGGCAGGCAAAAATGGTTGATGGGCCACTCTTGGATAGCTGTGGTCTGGGGGGTAATGCTCAGTTATTCAGCAGAGCACTTTTCAACATGAAGGAAATAACCACCCTCAAAGTAGACAAACAGTAAAGCAAAATGTTTAGAAGCTAAAGAAAAGTCTTCCAATAATCGAGCCCTCCTGCATTTAAGGAAAGGAAAACGAAAACAATTCATTTGGATGAGCACAGATATCAAGTGTGACTGAGACATGCTCAGTTGAGAAACGTGTCAAAAACAGTAACTTAATACAATTCACATGATGACCCAAATGAGAAACAATCCATTATTTGTGCATATTCACAAGAGAAAAAAATGGTAGTAAAGACTAAGCTCTAAATAAGCTATGCTCCCACCATCACCAAAATAAAACATTCCTGAAAATCTCTGGTAAATCACCTCCACAGATTATCACACGCTTTGGACACTCTTTCCTATGTTAAAAAAAAAAAAAAAGTTATCCATTCATAGGGAACGAAAACAACATCATACTACTCTAGAGATGTATCTCCAACAAAAAACTATTCTACAAGGCTATCAATAATGATAACTTCAAATTCATACATGTAGACCAACGCTCAATTTCTTTTTGCTCCAATAAGCTTCATTCATTTTCATTGGCAAGTTTGAGTTCTGCTTTTCAGAAAGTTCTAAAGAAATAACTCTAAGAAGTACATACACTGCTACTCAATAAAAAGCTCTTCTATGTTCAAATCCCATAACCAAAATTAATTCATTTGTGCACTATTACCCTTCCAGCTCAAAGACAGGAAGGAGAAACAACAGTGCCTCTGTCTCTAAAATCTGATGGCATCAATTATAGCCCGATCCAATTAAGCATGTCACACACTCCAAAAGGGCAACCTCATCATCATATTCAGGGCAACCAGATTACAGTTCCTACTGCTGTGCTATGGAACACCCTGGGCTTAAAAGCAACTCACATCTTTGGGAAATACAGAACAAACCGCAAGTTCCAGAACTTCACTCTCTACCCCTAAAGGGAGACAGAGAGAGATCTTGTCAGGGACAAATGAGTGTCCCTGGTAGAGCTGGCATGGATGAACCAAGTCATTATTAGGAAAATTCAGTAACTACAGACAGATAACCCTGTTACTGTATATGCATGTGAGTGTCCTTAAAAAAAAAAAAAAAGACAGGTGATTCTTTAATTTATAAGGAACTTTAATTTTATAAGAAGTTTCCCCTGAATTATGCCTTTTTTTTTTTTTTTTTTTTGCTTTTTCACCCTCTTCCTTCTGGCCCTCGGAAGAGTGGAAATCTGGAAACCAGCAAACTGGCTACAGAGAGATGAGAGAGAAAGGCGGGGTAGAGGGAAAGGGGGAGAAGGGAGAGAGAGAAAGGAAATTTATTGCAACAAGGGCATGTGTGTTCCTAATCTTGAAGGACAGAAATTTTAGAAGGCAAGGAGAGTGACGAGTGGCACCCAATCTAGGTACCAAATCGCTCAGAGTTTTCAGAACGTGAACTTCTGACCGTGTGCTTACCCAAAAGACCAAAGCGTTCTGAAAGATGTTAAACTAAAACTGTTTTACAATAAGGTGTCTATTACTTGGAGACACTTTCGGAAGCTGTCACAGCCCCGGGTCCAAGGCCCCATTCCCCTTTCTCTCCTCGAAGAGAGTGCTGTCCTGCACCAGGAAGAAGAAAACGTTTCGCTCTCCTCTGGACCCCACTTCATACAGTGGGTGTGTATAGATGAGCTCGAACCAAAAAGGAACATCCGACCATCAGACAGGGGTCCCGCTTCGACTACTACAGAGGCAGAGCTGAGCGCACGGTGCCCTCCGGCCAAGCTGGCTCCCGGCTCCCAGAGGGCTTCCTTCCCCGCGCTCGGGCAAGGATGCGCGCAACCGGACAAGGTTTCACCGCCTGTTCCCGCCTGCGGGGGCACCTCCTGCCTGCCAGCCCGGGGCGCCTTCCCACTCCCGCCTCCCAAGAGCCGGAGGGTGTATCGGCTTCTGCAGGACACTCTCCAGCCCAGGTCCCCGTCGGAAAACAGAGTCGTGGAAATGGAACTAGGCTCAAGAGACTACCAACTTTCTGGGTAAACTTGGGCTAGTTCAGTTCCCTCTTTGGTAAAAGAAAGAACACAAAGTGTCAAGTCACTTTCACCTCTCCAGCTTTACCAGTCCCGATTAGGTCCAGCTTCCAGGTCCTCTCCTCATCCCTATCTCTCCGCCCGCACCCGATCTCTCCGTTTTCTCTCTAGGGAGTGGGCTCCTTACCCACAGAGGCAGCCCGGGTCTCCACGCAGAGCCACAGAGCAAGGGCCAGCAGCGCCTTGCTCTCCATCCCGCACCTCGCGCCGGGCGCAAAGCCCAGAAATCAGGCGCCCGTTCTCTTTCTGGTCCTGCTCCGCCAAAAAGGCGCGGAGATGGACCGTGCGCAGCCGCGCAGGGCTTCGGGGCGCTCAGGGCGAGGGTGCCCCAGCTCCGGCCGCGGCTGCAGGAGCGCCTGCGGTGCCAGTGGGAAAGGATGATCCCGGCTGCCGGACAGCTCCTGGCTTTCCGTGGCGCGCAAGTGATGCCTCGCGCGGGCAGAGGAAACGCAACCATACACCTCCGGCTTTCTCGGAGTCCTGGGACTCAGTGCTGGGTGGGAGCCAGAGCCGAAACTCTAGAGCGCGGGGGCGGGGCTATGCAGGGCGGGGCTTCCCTTCGAGACCAGCCCCGCCTCTCAGCCGGGTTCGGTGCGTGGATCCGGTGCTTTCCCACGCCCACTCCATCTCTGCATCTCCCCCACTTGCCCACAACTGCGTCTGGCCCAGAGTGGCCCAAGGGAGAACGTCCCGGGTGCAACAACCCCATATCTGGCAGAAAGAAAATGTAGCCCGCAACGGGTTCTGAGGTACTCCAAGATTTAGTTGGTCACTGCCTCCTCCAAACCCCCGAGATATTGGGGAGCAACACCGGGAGACCGGCGAGGGACACTGCGCCGTCAGGAGGCGCGCCAAAGTTTGGGACAGTCTTGGCTCCGCGCGCGCCCGAAGTGACTGGGGGACGGGCCGAGGCTCAGCGGCAGGTTGAAGCAACCCGGGAGAATCGGATACTGAGCCGAAGCGAACGCAGGATCGCAACCTGGTGGTGACTCCAGCCAGACTCGAGTGTTTTGCTTGGCCAGCACAGTTGTAGTTTAAAAATCTGAATCTGAATGCCTTTAGTCCGAATATTCACTTGCCCAGTTCTCCAAAGTTCCCACTATTTCCTCTTATACCTGATGGCTTCGAACGTTCTCAAGTTACCTGTCTCGCCCCCTAAAGCATTTAAATCTGAGACCCTCCCCCTGTACCTACCTTTCACCAAAAACCTATCTCGGGCCTCCCAGGAGCTGGAGGTACCCAGGGCTCTGGCGTACCTTGTTCGTGTGTGAGTGTCTCCTTGAAAAGGAGCTTTTGTCCACCGTGTGGCCTGACCAGGAGTCCCTAGCGTGACGCTTCCTGGGCCTTCTCAAGAGCACAGCTTCCAGACAGGATCCCCTTAGGCGGAGGGGAAGGAGGCCTGCAGCGGCGGGCTTCACTGGAGGGGCAATGAAGCAAAGCTCCCGACCCTGGGCACCCGGAACGGTCTGTGCCAAACCTCTCGACTTTCTCGGCAGGTGTAGACTCTTGGTGGCTCTGTTAGAGGAGAACTCGGATTCCTTTCTAACCACATGTATTATTTTCTCTCCATTTCTCCCCAAACCTGGGAAGTGACAGCACATGTCCTCTAACTTCATTAAGTAGGATCTTCTAGATCCATCTCTTACTTTCCAGGAGCTTTTTTCTTTTTCCTATTTTTTCTATTAAAAAATTTTTTTTTACAATATTGTGTTGGTTTCTGCCATACAACAGTGCAAATCAGTGGTGAATATACATACATTGCCTCCCTCCCTAGTCTCCCTCCCCTCCCCCCATCACATCCCTCCAGGTCATCAAAGAGAGCTAGACTGGGCTCCCAGTGCTGCACAGCAACTTCTCACTTCCCTGGTGCTTTTAAATGAAAACTTAAAGGACCATCTTTCAGGAAGATGGAGAGCTAGAAATATTTCATTTCTACATCTAATCCAAACTCCTCCTCCTTGAAATACACAATCAATGTAAAGTCTTCCTTTTCTTCTTTTTTTTTTTTAAGCTGACTATATCTGTGCTGTGTTGTGCTTAGTTGCTCAGTCATGTCCCACTCTTTGCGACACCAGGGACTGTAGCCCTCCAGGCTCCTCAGTCCATGGGATTCTCCAGGCAAGAATACTGGAGTGGGTTGCCATGCCCTCCTCCATGGGATCTTCCAACCCAGGGATCCAACTGTCTGAGCCACCAGGGAAGCCCTTACTGTATCTACTCTTCTACTTTGCCAGGTTGACAATTGAAATACTTTAACTTTGAAATGTAATGCATGTATATGGTTAAAATTATTTTTTAACCATATGGAAACCGTATGGAAAGTTTTAGAATGAAAAGTCTTTCCTCCAGCAGAGGCAAGCATATTTTTAAAATATTTATTTATTTATTTTTGGCAGCACTGGATCTTGGCTACTGAGTGTGGGCTTCCTCTAGTTGCGGTGAGCAGAGCGTAGAAAGACTGCTCTCTAGTTGCAGTGTGCAGGTTCCTCATTGCAGTGGCTTCCCTTGTTGCAGAGCACAGGCTCTAGGACACAAAGGTTGCAGTAGCTGTGGCATGCGGGCTCAGCAGCTGTGGCTCCCTGGCTCTAGAACACAGGATCAGAAGTTGTGGCACACAGGCTTAGTTGCTCCAGGCATGTGGGATCTTCTTGGCCCAAGGATTGAACCCTTGTCTCCTGCATTGGTAGGCGGACTCATTACCACAGAGCCACCAGGGAAGTCCCAGAGGCAAACATTTTTACCTTTCCTATTTTTCCAAGCAAATAAAGGTATATCATGATCCTCCTTCCAAAGGGTAGCCTTGGTATAAATACCATTTGAGTGTTGGCTTTTTTCACTTAAAAAAAAAAAAAACACTTGGAGATCATTCTACATCAAGTCTTAGGGCTCCATCTTGTTCTTTTTAATAGTGGCATGGTGTTGCACTATATAAATACACTAATATTTAATCTAGGAGCTATTTGTCAGGGCCAGGGGTATACTTAAAAGAAACTCTTCTCTTCCTGCAAGTAAACTTAGCAAGGAAAACAGGATGCACTCTGGCAAAGTTGGATAAGGGGGAGGGAGATGGAACCTGGTTTGGAGCAGGCAATTTTTCTCCATCTCCAAACAATTCTTCTCTCTCAACTTTATTTACAATTCGTGACACTTCCTTTTCCACGTCTCACTTAAGAAGATAGTGTCTCCTCTGAATGCAAACCAGAACCTGCAGGCCCGTGGTAATAGCCCCCTTAGAAGTCTTAGAGGAAATGATGCGTCTTTGATGGCCACAAGACCAGAATTTGGCAGGATCTCAATGAAATCAGTCTACCACATTCCCTCCCACACAGCACAAAGAAGTGCCTTGTGTTCATGAAAAATGACAAAGTGTGTTTTTTTCTTTTTTAAGTCTGTTCCACATGCAATACCCTCCCATTATCTGGCACCGCTGCAAAGGAGTGATTTGTGAGTTAATCAGGCAGTACAGGTAAGATCACTACCTTTCAAAGTATGCAAGTGTGTTCAGCTTCCCATAAATGGTATTCAGACATCTTTAGGAACCAAGAGTGGTGCTAAGTACACACAGGCTACCGGCTTACCTCCCAGGTCTACCTCTTACTATCCACATGATCTTGACCAACTTACTGGTTGCATATCAGAAACTAAAAGATGATAATAGTATCTTTTGCCAAGGGTTTTTGCAGGAATTGAATAAGTTACTGTACATAAAGCATGACTTAACAACTGGTAAGTACAAGCACCTAGCACATAATAAGCACCAATGCCCATTAGAAAGCATTCTGCAAAGATTAATTACACTACAATGCCCAGTTTCTTTCATGTTGCTAAGATCTGAATGGCAAATCAGGCTCATTTCTTCAACAACAATTTCTCATCCCCTACTATGTGCCAGATACTACATGAGGAACTAGGGTATAGAAGGTAAAAATATAGACAACATGAACAGAAATGAGCAGTCCTCACACTAGCTCCACCCAAATTTAACTTAATCACAGTGTGCTCTGCATGTCCAGCTATTTCACTGGGCTTTGTGCACAAAGAATATAAATGATTCATATCACCAAAGCATAATGCATCAGTTACATTCCATGGGGCCAACGTTGGTTCCATCACCACCAGTATTTTGGACTTGATGTCTTAAAAAGTATGAAGGCTAGCAAAAGATTAATAACTGTGGAAGCTGGATGATGAGTAAAAAAGGGTTCATTTTACTATTCTCTCTACATTTACACATTTTAAATTTCCCACGATTAAAAAAAAATGTTTTAATTAACTATAATCAAAGTGCTGCCTGGTCTTGTATAATACCACTGACTTTTCCACAGTCAGTTATCTTGACTTTACCTCTGGGAAAAGGTTGGATCAGAGAAGCAGATGGATGGGAACTTGCACTTTTTAATTCATATATTTCTACAACATTTTGTCAAAATGAGAACGTGTGACTTGTACAAATAAAATATATAAATCAAGATCAGCTCTCTCTTCTAGCAGCTGTTATATTTTTCAGCTATCGCCATTTGTTGATTACATATTTGCATGTCACTTTCCCCTGTTTACTTCACTTAATTTGTTTCCAATATTTGTTTTTGCTCTAACCTACCAGAGCCCTGACTACCTTGCCAGATGTTGGCTGCACTTCACAGCCCATTGTACTCATGACACTTATGCACTGGGAGATCACGAGCACCCTTTATCTCTCCTTATCCATCTTCCTTACACACCCATGTGTATTTTACTCTCTGTGTGACTTATTTTTAACTTAAATTTAAAACATATTTGTATGTTCAAGAAAAAGAAGATTTTCACCACAAAGCCAGGCTTGCCTTGGATATTTCTATCAGTGTTTGGTTTCATTCATAAAGTCCCCTATCCTTTTGGGGAGTTTGCAATATATTTATGAAACAGACTTCACTACTTGCCACCTGCATAGGAAAAATCTCAATTACTATAAATATGCATGCCTATGTGCCTTCCCCAAGCTCACCCATATAGTTTCTTGTTATATCACACAAGGATCAATGTAACAATTTTAAAAAGTGGAAAGCATGCAGAGAATTTAAATAATCAACTGAAAATCCACATGGCACCAGAGGATGTTAGAAAATAATAATAGCAGCCAACATTCACTGAGTACACTCTGTGAGCAGGTACTGTTGTGAATGCTTCACTGCATCTCTCACTTCATTGCTGCAACATCCCATGAAGGCAGCAGGCACTGTTAGCAATTCTCAGTGAAGAAGTGACAAAAAATCACCATCCTTAAATAAATGTTCCTTTGCCTTCCTCAAAGTTTTCCAAAACAGAAAAGAAGTTGTTTCATCTCTCTGCAAACAATCCATGCATAGTTTTCTTACAATTAGTTAATGATTGGCTAAAGGCCAAGAGACTCGTTGCTTTTTAAAAATAAAAATAATAACAGTAAGTCAATTTTTGGAGCACTTTATATGTGCTAGGTATTTTCCTTGAATTATCTTATTGTAATGTTTACAATAACTCAGTGGAGAAGATACGATAATTATTTTCATATGGGAGTAGGGGCAAGAGATTTGCATGTTTAAGAAATTTTCCAAAGTCCCACAACTATAAGTGGTAGAATCAGGACTTCAAAGCAGAGAGGCAGTAAATATACAAGAAGCACTCTTCCAAATACATACAGTTTCTTGAAGGACTGGTCTCCTTCAGGGGATGAGGCTGAGTCAGTAGGTGTCATTGGCTTCCTCAGCCTCTCCATGATGATGGCTTCCGTTTTGCTGGGTGGATGGAAGGCCAAGGGTGACTAGGAGAATCACTCTGGGTGAACGGTCAAGGCAGAATAAGGACACATCACTAGATCTCTCCACCTCCCATTCCAGAAACCCCATCCCAACTGGATCTTCACTTTACCCTTCAGGTAAAAGCAGGTACTCCTGTATACATAATTACTTGTGCATTTGGAGCATTTGTTCTCTACCATGGTTTTGGAGGGGTTCTTTAGTCTCCAGGACTTCTATTTGTCCTTCAATACCCAGTTCAAATGACCTTCCCAAGTAATGGTTTAGTTCTTTATTCAACTGCCTTCTTCAACTGAGATCTTCCCCAAAGAAATAGGCGGAGGTTAAATCTTACCTGAGCAGGTAGCTGAGTTTAGCAGGATGGTTATTAAGGAATAATAAGGATGATGAAATGCATGATGTTGATGCTTATTTAATAAAATGTACCCTGTACATTACATACTTATCATGTTATGTCCGATTAAATAGAGCTATTGTCAAAAATACTGTGGGGTTCAAATTATATGTGCTAGCTATATAAAATGTACCTTACAAATCATTCTTAAATTCACATTTATAAAATAGTCATATAAAAATATAAATATATCCAAAGCTATACTGAATTTATACTTTACCCTAGAACAAGTTAGTTTGGACTATTTTGTTATGCACAGAGCTAAGAAATTACTTTCTTTTTCTTATATACACATAGCACTTACACAATGTATGATAATATGACTATGTTCATGTGAATGTTTCTCCCTCAAAAGCAGGAATCAAGTCAAATCTATTTTGCATTTTCGATGCCTAGCACAATCTCTGTGTATCCTTCCTTAATACACTGATGAAGCTCAAACTATTTTTATTATTTTGTTTTCTGCTCTTCTTTGTTTCTTCACTTTTTTCCCTCCTCAGAATTATGTGTCTCTTGGGTATCCATCACAATTACCTTTACAGAAAGCAACTTCCTGGAATAAATAGAACTACACAACATCAACAGACACAGAGTGAAAAAGTTCTCAATTTATTAATCAGTGAATATTGGAGTTTTGTTTTTTGAGTAACAAAAAAAGCATTATAAGATTTGCATGTGCTATACAAAAAATGTGTGCCCCAAATCTCATGTCTGTGCCCTTTGCAGATTGTAACCATTTTCCAGTGAATTAATGCCATCTCCCCTTAAAAGCTTATCAAGCTTTCAAAGAACTAAATAGCGCAAAAACAATTGCTTTGTCTCCTAGAGAATAATTATAAGTCACTCATCCCTCACAGGAAGAATATACCCACTTCCAGGTTAGTTGTATTAGTTTTCAGTGCTTTTCACATTTCTACAGAATAAAGACAGCGTTTCCCAGTAATGTTGCTTCACCAGCAATGAGAGCTAATCAATGAAAGCAGAAAAGTTTTACGTTCTTTGTATATAAATTTAGTCCCCAGAGTTTCCAAAACACTGGTGAGGAATCCCTTGAGGCACAAATAAAAATTTTCTTTCCGTGTGTTTCTGAACATTCATTTCTCACATGTCACTGTTTGGTATACGTAATAAAACCAAGTGGAACAACTCAGCAAGGAACACCTCACACAGAGGGAAAGTTTTAAATAAAATAAAAAGTATAACTTCAGATCTAACTGATAATCATCCCCAAATTGGTCAGGCTGGTTATAGGCAGATGAAAGGCCATAAGGGAGTCATTTCACGCATCTGACCACATAATATAAATAGAAGTTCCAGATGTGGAGAAAATGAGTCTAGTAACAAAGCAACACATCGAAAATATTAGACAAAATGATCTTTGGATTGTATACAAAAACACTTACATTTCCTTATCCTAAGGAATAAGGACTGTGACCTTGAGTCTCCCTAAGGCTACTTGGTTGTTGGTTACTTTAACCTTTCCTCATCTAAAACTTCTGGAAAGAGAAAGGCCATCCCTCATCTTCTCTTCTCAAACACAGTAGCTTCTTCTCAGACTTGACTCTGCCCAGCTGCCTGGTAGGCTACAGTCCATGGGGCGCAAAGAGTCGGACACAACTGAGCGACTTCACTTTCACTTTTCACTATCATGCATTGGAGAAGGAAATGGTGACCCACTCCAATATTCTTGCCTGGAGATTCCCAGGGATGGGGGAGCCTGATGGGCTGCCATCTCTGGGGTCGCACAGAGTCCGACACGACTGAAGCAACTTAGCAGCAGCAGCAGCACCTCGAGCACATCTATTCATTGTCAAGCCCATCTTGAAGCTCTGTGTTTGCTTGAGCCTCATTACACTGTATGTGCCTACCTCTCCAGCCCATGCCTTTCATCAGCTTAAGCTCCTTTGCTCAACTCTGAAGTGAAGTGTTAGTTGCTCAGTCATGCCTGACTCTTTGCGACCCCATGGACTGCAGCCCAGCTGGCTCCTTTGTCCATGGGATTTTTTAGGCAAGGTTACTGGGGTGGGTTGCCATTTCCTTCTTCAGGGGATCTTCCCAAACCAGGGATTGAATCTGGGTCTCCTGCACTGCTGGCAGATTCTTTACCGACTGAGATACGAGGGAAGCCCTTGCTCAACTCTAGACATACTGCTACTGCTGCTGCTGCTAAGTCGCTTCAGTCGTGTCCGACTCTGTGCGACCCCATAGACGGCAGCCCACCAGGCTCCCCCGTCCCTGGGATTCTCCAGGCAAGAACACTGGAGTGGGTTGCCATTTCTTTCTCCAATGCAGTAAAATGAAAAGTGAAAATGAAGTTGCTCAGTCGTGTCCGACTCTTAGTGACCCAATGGACTGCAGCCCACCAGGCTCCTCCGTCCATGGGATTTTCCAGGCAAGAGTACTGGAGTGGGGTGCCATTGCCTTCTCCGACTCTAGACATAGGGAATCCCCAAATCATTCTTGGCTGTCATCCCTTTTCCTCTCCCGTGAATTTCTCAGGAATCTCATTTTCCCTTGTGCTTTCAACTCTCTTCTTTATGGGGATAACATGCAAAGTTGTGCTTTCCAACTCTGACATCTACTCTAGATCCAGACTCTAATTCCAATCTGTCCTGGATATATCCACGTGTATGTCCCACCAGTCTTTTAAATTCAAAGTATACAAAACTGAACACTTGTCTCTGCACTCCTGCACTGCCTCGTGCAGGCTTCTCAAGCGCAGAGTCCATCTAAATGCTTGTACTCCATACCTTCAGCCTTGCTACCCCCCTGCCTTTTTTCTTCCACCCAAACCAATCTTGTCTACTTTCTTTATATCTCTCATATCTAACCCCTATTTTGCTTCACAAACTGCCCTGATTCATGACCATTTGCCTTTGTTCTGGAATTTTCCAATCCATCCATCACTCTGCTGCCAAAGTTATCTTCCTAAAACACCAGGTTCATCTGTCCTTTATCTTTGACTGTTGGCACTTGCATTCAACATAAAGTCCCAAATACTAAGCCTGGTGCTCAAAGCTTCATTCTTTGTCTGCTTCCTGTTTTTCCAGCTTATCTTCTAGTATACCATAGACATACTCTATATCCAGCAATACAGAGTCCACTGATCACTTACAAAGAAATGCAATATACTCTCTGGTCTCCAGGCTTTTGCCCAATGTTAGTTCTCTTTGCTTAGAATATACTTTGTTTCAAAGTCTGCCTATAGGAGGCTGGCCTCCCTTCAAAACCAGGCACTAAGAAGTCTCCTCAACTCCTACTGCTGCACCCCCCATCCAACTAAATTATTCGATCCCTACCTGCAATAGTCAGAAGTCCTTGGATTGTATGTACATTGTTGATGAGTCGCTAAGTCGTGTCCAACTCTTTCCATCCCCGTGGATGTAGTCTACCGGGTCCCTCTGTCCCTGAGATTTCCCAGGCAATGATACTAGAGTCAGTTGCCTTTTCCTCCTCCAGGGGATCTTCTTCACCCAGGGATCGAACCCATGTCTTCTCTAGCAGGCGGGTTCTTTATGGCTGAGCCACCAGGGAAGCCCCCTTGGATTGTGAGCAATAGCACATGTATACCTGTGATGGATTCATTTTGATATTTGGCAAAACTAATACAATTACGTAAAGTTTAAAAATAAAATTAAAAAAAAAAGAAATAAACCAACTCAATCTGGATTAAATGTATCAGATCATGTTGCTATAAGTTATGGGCTGACTTCAGATAATTTTATCTAGAATCTCAGTGTGTCATCCTGCTATTTTTCTGTATAATTTGCTCAATTCTGTCATCAGGCTCTCCTTACTGTTAAAAGAAAATAGCTGTACATCTCCATACCACAGTATACACAAAAAATTCTTTGCCAGGATCTCTTGAGAAAAAAAAAAATGAGAAAGACTCTTTGTCTTCAGCAAAAATCTTTTGCATCTCATTTGCTCATCCCTATAGCACTTACAAGGAGGCAGTGTCTTAGTCCATTTGGATTTCTATAATAAGACACCAAAGGCTGGGGAGCATTCCAACAACAGAAATTTGTTTCTTACAATTCTGGAGGCTAGAGGTCTGAGATAAGGGTGAGGACCCTTTTGGGGGTTTCTCACTGTGTCCTCACAGGGCAGAAAAGGCTGGGGGGTTCTGTGAGGTTTCTTTTAAAAGAACACTAGATTTGCCTGGTGGCTCAGATGGTAAAGCCTCTGCCTACAATGTGGGAGACCTGGGTTCAGTCCCTGGGTTGGGAAGATCTCTTGGAGAGGGAAATGGCAACCACTCCAGTAGTCTTGCCTGGAAAATCCCTGGTAGGCTACAGTCTACGGGGTCGCAAAGAGTCGGACACGACTGAGCGACTTCACTTTCACTTTCAATCCCATTCATGAGGGCTCTACTCTCATGACCTAAGCACCTATCAAAGGCTCCATCTACTCATACATCATCTTTGGGGGTTATGACTTCAAAATATTAATCATTTAATATTAATCCCTTTGGGGAGGTCACAAACATTCAGACCAGGAAGGATGCCAATAGGGTGAGGTTAATCAGAGCCTGGTAGTGGTAGTGTGTTAGTCACTCGGTCATGTCTGATTCTTTGCAACCCCAAGGACTGTAGCCCACCAAGCTCCTCTGTCTATGAAATTTTCCAGACAAGAATACTGGATTGGGTAACCATTCCCTTCTCCAGGGGATCTTCCCAATCCAGGAATCAAATCTGGGTCTCCTGCATTGCAGGCAGATTCTTTACCATCTGAGACACCAGGGAAGCCCATGCAATTAAGAGTGGGGTTGATAACATCAAAACCACAACTCTGAAATGGGGTAGGGACTATTTCTCAAAGAAAAATCTAAAGGTTTTTGTAGAAAGTAAGGGGATATGAATGTTAAGGGGACAACCAACCAAGAACTACTATATTCTCCATACTCCAATTATTATTTATAATAATATATTATTATTATATTTTCCATACTCCATTATTCTATATCTGTTGTAGCACATATGATACTCTGCTTTATATCATATTTATTGGGTCCGTATTTGTTTTCATTTAATTGTGAGACTGAGGACAAGTTTAATGTAGTTTTCATAGCTATTTTCTCTAACCTTCCAATTAATTGAACACAAGCTTTTTTAGTCTTCCTCTGAAATATTCCACTGTCTTCCAATGTTATCATCAAAATGCATCATAAATATAACTAATTAAAATTTATTAAATCAGGTCTTCTTGGGTACACTTTATATGTGTTGACTCCCTTAATCGTCACTAGTGTCTTACAAAGTAGGTACTATTATTATCTTCACTTCATAGATGTGGAAACTAAGACTCAGAGAGGTTAAGTAACTTGCCCATTGCCACGTAGTTTGCATGTGGTGGAGCCAGGATATGAGCCAAGGCAGGATGAATCTAAAGCTGTACTCTAAAGCAGATTCATGGGATGGTCCAGTGGTTAAGAATCTACTTTGCAATGCAGTGGAATTGAGTTCGATCACTGTTTGGAGAACTGAGAACTAAGAACCTGGAGAACTAAGCCATGGAGCAACTAAGCTGGAGCAGGCTGTAACTACCAAGGCTGCAAGCCACAACTAGAGAGCCCGTGCGCTGCAAGGAAAGACTGCACAAGACGCAACTCAGACCTGACGCCGCCAAATAAATAAATATTTTTTCAAAAGTTAATAACGCAGATTTGTGCTAGTTCATCTCTCAGTAAAATACACCTCTTGATAAAACAGTCACTAAAAAGCTATTTCTTGTCTTTCAGCCCTCCCATTCCAAGCATCACTCAATATTGCCAATTCTTCTTTCCTAACATATTGGTTCTTTGTAACTTACTCTTATATTAAGCTGACCATCAAGTTCTAACCATATCTTGCCTCAACTTTTAGAATAATATATTTGAAAATCAATCTCGTATGTTGACCCCAAACTATCCTCCTAGTCTTTACACTCTTCTTTCTGACTTGATCTCCAATATCAAATAGCTAATATTTTTCTCATTATCATGTAGCATGTAGTGCTACTTCATAATCATGTAGGTAGCATGCTACCTCATAATCATGTAGCGTAAGGAACTGATGTTGGGTTATATTTGGAGTTGCTTCTGACAATAATTCTTATGAGACTGCCTATCAACTAACTCCTTGATGCTGTCCCTCCCATGAAATGGAACTCAGAATTATAGGGGCCCTTATTAGATTACTTAACTCAGTCTCCTGTCTTCAGTCAACAGCCATTAGCCACTCAAGACAGGTCTTGATTAGTTCCCTCTTGAAGAAGTATTGAAAAGATTCTCTATCACCACACTCAGCAGCACAGAACCTTCTCTATCATGTGACAGCGACAGAGTCTTCCCAAGATGTCAACACCATAAGGTCTCACCTCACACTCTGTACCCAGAAACCCACTTTAGTACCAGAGGTCTGCTCCTTGAGTACAGATGGCAGACTTCTGGGCAATCCCTATTCATTCAGCAAATTATTCATTTCCTTTTTCATAGCAAGGGAATTATGACATATATATGTAAACACCAGAATTTTAGACTTTTTAAAAGTAATTGAACTACATATACAGTTCATGTTTTTTATTAGAGGCTTTATTGTATAGTTCTTACATTTGTTTTTAAATTACATTATTTAATTACATTTTTATTTATTAGAAAATTCATTTATTAACAACAAAACAGTGGTTCTCAATCCTGACTACACATTAGAATATCCTGGGTCTGGGGAGCTTTGAAAAACTACCAGTACCTAGAATCATCTTACATCAGTTCAGTCAGAATCTCTGGGAATAAAACCTGACCAACCGATTTTTTGTATGTTTTAATGTGATTCTAATATGTAACCAGAGTAGAGAAACATCATGTTAAACTCTTGTTCATGAGAACAGAAAAGACCCCAAAACTTTGAAATTAGCACATTATAGCTCCAGGACTATTTCATGCACTGGATACTACAGTCATAGTGAGCTTTCCAAAGGGTACAAAAATTTGTGAGAAATTTTAACAGTATAACTCATAAGAATGAAATTATTCTTAGCAAACTCAAAATTATTAAGACTTTTAAATATTTTTCAACCAAAAAAATCTAATGTGAGATGGCAGTACCTTTGAATGTATTTGCCATGATTCCAGATTTGGTGCATCTTCCAAAAGTAAGAGCATTTACAACATAAAGAGACCTTAAATCCTCCTTAATAGAGTATTTCAAATTAGAATTCAGTATTTAGAGCTTGAAATGTTCTTATCTACTGCTGAAGAAAATATCAAGGAAGTAAAAGAGTCTGAAGTCAACAGTATGGTAACAACCATTCATTTTGATACAAAGAATAATAGCTTTAAACAGAAGATAAGATTTTTATGTTTATTGAGGCAATTCTTCCATTCTTTCTGAGTTATGTTTTTTGATAAGTGGTATTCTGAGACAAAGAACTGCTTGGGGGAGGTTGTAAAGGAGGAAGACACCAAAATGGAGTTTCAAGAAAGATGAATTATCTAAATCACTTTCTCTGATCTAGAAACACTGTTGAACACAATGCAGTTTGTGATGTCATTTTTCACTCTTCTTTAACTCCTAAAATCAAAAGTTAGATTCCAAAGACCTGGAGTACTATGGAGCACTAGTTCTGATAACCAGTTACAAGAATTCTTCAGGGTCTAAAATGAGGACACTGGACTACAAACATCTCTCAGATTCTTCAGGAGCTTTCAGTTCAGTTCAGTTCACTCACTCAGTTGTGTCTGACTCTTTGCGACCCCATGGACTGCAGCACACCAGGGTTCCCTGTCCATCACCAACTCCCAGAGCTTGCTCAAACTCATGTCCATCAAGTCGGTGATGCCATCCAACCATCTCATTCTCTGTCATCCCCTTCTTCTCCCGCCTTCAATCTTTCCCAGCATCAGGGTCTTTTCCAATGAGTCAGCTCTTCGCATCAGGTGGCCAAAGTATTGGAGTTTCAGCTGCAACATCAATCCTTCCAATGAATATTCAGGACTGATCTCCTTTAGAATGGACTGGTTGGATCTCCTTGCAGTCCAAGGGATTCTCAAGAGTCTTCTCCAACACCACAGTTCAAAAGCATCAATTCTTCGGCACTCAGCTTTCTTTATAGTCCAACTCTCACATCCACACATGACTACTGGAAAAACCATAGCTTTGACTATATGGATCTTTGTTGGCAAAGTAATGTCTCTGCTTTTTAATATGCTATCTAGGTTGGTCATGGCTTTTCTTCCAAGGAGCAAGCATCTTTTAATTTCATGGCTGCAGTCACCATCTGCAGTGATTTTGGAGCCCCCCAAAATAAAGTCAGCCACTGTTTCCATTGTTTCCCCATCTATTTGTCATGAAATGATGGGACCAGATGCCATGGTCTTAGGTTTTTGAATGTTGAGTTTTAAGCCAGCTTTTTCACTCGCCTCTTTCACTTTGATCAAAAGCCTCTTTAGTTCCTCTTCCCTTTCTGCCATAAGGGAGGTGTTATCTCCATATCTGAGGTTATTGATAATTTTCCCTGCAATCTTGATTCCAGCTTGTGCTTTAGGAGAACAAAATTATTCTTAACAAACTCAAAAAGTTGGAAAATGTATGTGTGTGTTTGCATACAGAAAACAGACTGAAAACTTGAATAACCTCTGAGTTTAACAGAGGTTATTCAATAAAAAATATGGAGAACTTAAATGATCTTCAGGAATCACAGAGTACTTTTTACTCATATATGCAGAAAAGAAAACTGATGAAGGACACATATGAAACTTAAAAATAATAACTCCTGAGGACAAGGATGGGAATGGTAGATAGAAGCAGTTACATGTATTACTCTATCCTCTTTTGTGTTTTTTAGTATTTTCATTGATAATTTAGAATCATAATTTAAATAATAATAAACACAACAAGTGTTGAGTTCTCAGAAAGCTCTTAAAGGCAATCCTCATCCTCTGTAATTTATAAGTGTCTTTGTTAGCATCTCATTTGCCCATGTGGATAAGAGGATGTGAACAGAAGTGCTTGCACTTCTCTCTCCTGCTTAGAGAGCATGGAGCAATTCTCCTGGAATACTCCCTGCTTCCTCGTGGGTTTCATGGAGGTGCCAAAGCAGGAGCTTGATCTCAGAAAAGCCCTAACTTATCGATAATAATTAAGAGCTCAAATGTATTAAGTACCTGCTATACAAAATGTTTCTTACACATTATCTCATTTTCTCTTCAAAACAATCCTATGAGACTCAGAAATTTTAGGTATCTTTGACAGCCCACACCAATAGTAAATGGAAGAGCCAAGATTTAAATCTCTATCTTTATGGGCCTTCCTGGTAGCTCAGTGGTAAAGAATCTTCCTGCCAATGCAAGAGACATGAGTTTGATCCCTGGTCCGGGAAGATCCCACATGCTGCGGAGCAACTAAGCCCATGCACCACAACTATTAAACCTGTGCTCTAGAGCCTGAGAACCACAACTGCTAAAGCCCACACACCCTAGAGTCCATGCTCCGCAACAAGAGAAGCCACCGCAATGAGAAACCCATGCACTGCAACTGGAGAGTAGCCCCTGCTGTTCACAACTACAGAAAAGCCTGTGCAGCAACAGAGACCCAGTGCAGCCAAAAATAATAATAATAAAGTGAATAAATAAATAAAAAGTATACATCTACATCTTTCTGGCTTCACAAACCAGTGTCCTAAAATAGAGAGAAATTAGAATTGTGAGACAATGAGGAAATTTGAACAGTAAATGGATATCTGCCTAAGTTGGTAACATTTCTGTTACTATAACCCTCCTTAAAACTTTGTAGTTCTCCTACAACTCTTCTTGACTCCATGAGTCAAAGTCCACAACCATAAATCTCTTTGAGGCAAGTGTCTCTCTACCTTGGGCTTCTGCTGACAAGGCTGGGGGACAACGGCCCCAAGTTTCTTAGAAACTCAACTGTTTGACTGAATAATCCCGAATACCTTTGGTCTTTCTGCTAAACTTGCTGCCTCCAGTGTTCAGTGATATTTTCCTTCTAGCCCTCACCAGCAGGCTTCTCAAATGTCATCATGCTTTTGCTAGCAACTTCAATATTATTTTTTACATATATAATTCCTCCCACACATACATATTGTAACAGTTAAAAAATTTTTTTTGTAGAGAAGTTTCAAGATACTAGGTTTGGTCCATATTACTTTTTAAAACTTTTACATTGACTGATTGCAAGTTTTGATCCCTGTTCAATTCTTCAGCCTAGGTCCTTTCCTCATAATAAGCTCCTAAATAATGATCCTCATGACTGAAAAGGGGGAAATCCTTCAAAATACATCTCCCATAACTGTGAAGGGGGGAGACTCCTTAAAATACAATAGGTGATTTTTCATGAACATATATATAATATATATAATAATACCTTATGTGTAAAGGCTGCCATTGTTTCTTTTCATCGATTTCCTATGGAGTAACATACTGTATTTAGTTTCAAAGGGCTTGTTCTAAAGATATTTCCCTCTTGCAGTTTCCCATATTTGTTTGAAGGGGAAGTACAATGATGTAGTGGAGGAGTGGGAGCTTTGGCGCCAGATGAACCAAGATTATAATCTCAGCTCTGCTACGTGAGCAATTTTAACTGTGCTCAACCCCAGTTTTCTTTTTTAAATTTTATTCTACTTGAAAAATGTTATTGTGGTAAGAACACTTAACATGAGCTCTATCCTCTTCATAATAAAATATAGTACTATTATCTACAGGCACCATGTTGTACCGCAGATCTCTAGAATTTATTCATCTTGCATAACTTAAACTTAATTCTGCCAAACACTTACAGCAGCATTAACACTAAACTTTTCCCCAAAAGATGTAGAGGAGGGAACATTTCCAAACTTCTTTTGTGAAGTCAGCCTAATTCTGATACCAAAGTCAGACAAAAAAAGAAAACTGAAGGACCATATCCCTGATGAACATTGATACACAAATCCTCAACAAAATACTAGGAAACTCAACTCAACAGCACATCAAAAGGATCATACACCAGAACCAAGTGGGATTTATCCCTCAGATGCATGGATGGCTCAACATATGAAAATCAATTAATGTGATACACCATATTGACAGAATGAAGGATGAAAATCACAAGATCATCTCTTCAATATCCCTTAGGTTTTCACTAACAAGCTTCTCAAAATCCTGACAGCCTCTTCCAGCTGCCGCATTTGAAAGCCACTCCCACATTTTTAAATGTTTGTTGTGGCAACACCTCACTTCCAGGTACCAAAAGCTATGCTAGTTTTCTGTTACCACATAACCAATTATTCCAAAGGCTAATGGCTTCAAACAATAGGCATTTATTGTTGCAGAGTTTCTGTGGTTCTGGAGCGTGGGAGCAATTTAGCTCAGTTGTTCCAGTTTCAGGTCGCTCATAAGGTTACAGGCAAGATGTCGGCCTGGGATGCAGTCATGTGAAGGCTTGACTGGGGATAAAAAAAACTCACATGACTACAGCGAAGGAGTCAGATCCTCACTGAAAGTTGAGAGTCTCCATAGGGCTACTTGTGTCCTCAGACAAGGAGGCTGGCTTTCCTAGAGCAAGTGATCCAAGATAGCAAGGTGGAAGCCCCAGAGTCTACCGTGACCTGGAACTGAAAGTCATACATGATCACGTCCACAATATTCTATTAAGCAGTTCAACCCTATTCACAGTCTGAGGCCATTAATACAGGGATTAAATACAGTAGACAGGGGTCACTGGGGATCATTAAGGATTTGGCTATAATTTCTATTAGTGTTGCATCGTTTTCAGCATTCAAATCTTGACCATATTTTAACAGATTTTCCCCAAAGCTTTTCATGTTCATTGATGCCATTTTAAGTTCTAACTTCCAATCGGTTTTCACCATTATATAAAAATACAATTAATTGTATTGTCCTAGTAACCTCTGCCCTTGCTAGACTCACACAGAAGTTCTAAGTAGCTTTTTGGTAGATTCTTTGGGATTTTCTTTTTCCTAGTAGATAATATTTCTGTGAGTAAAAACAATTTTGTTTTTTTCCTTTTTAATCTGTATGCTTTTAATTTGTTGGCTTCTCATATAGGCTAGAATCTCCAATATACTGTCAAATAGAAGTGATGAGGGTAGACATCCTTGCCTCAAGTCCATGCTTGAGAAGAAAGCAAGCAGAAAGCACAGTCACATTACTGTGAAATTGTAAGTTTTGCATAGATTCCTTTCATCAGGCTGAAGACGTTTCCTTCTAGTCCTAATTTATTAGAAGTTAATATGAATGCTGAATGCTGTCAAATGCTTTTTCTGAATCTGTTGAGACAATCCTATGGTTATTCTGGTAAATCGCATTTATGGATTTTTTTGAATGTTGACCCAAACTTGCATTCCTTGGATAAAAATGCAGTTCCTTGCATTCACTTGGACATGATGTGTTACCTTTTCCATATTTTGCTAGATTTGGTTTGATAATAAGGATGCTTAAAACCCAATTTTAGGAGGGATATTTGTCTATAATTTACTTTGCTTGTAATGACAGTTTCTGAGTATTTTTTTTGTTTTTTTAATCATGGTAATAGTAGCTTCATAAAATTAGTTGAAAAGTGTTCCCTTCTCTTCTATTTTCCTGGACCATATATATTTACAGGTGAAATGATACCATTATCTTGGATTTGCTTAAAAGTAATTTGGAAGGAAGGGAGGGATGAATGTGAATATGGATGAAGTGAGGTAGGCCAGGAGTTGATAATTACTGAAGGTTAGCAATGGGTATGTAAGGATTTACTAAACTTTGCTCCTCTGTATATGTTTGAAATTTTCGATAATAAAATATTTTCTCTTAGAAATAAATGTGTCCTTTCCACAGCTCTCCCCTACTTTCCAATGACTATGCTAGACAAAAGGGTGCCCCACAGTTTCAGCAAAAAGTGAAGCAGAAGCTCAGACACTGAGAGTTTCCAGGTCCTTTTAAAGACTGCACTGATCATGAACACCCAAATGTGCACTAAGAGGAGAGTAGGATAAATCAATTACAGCTTCAGTTTAGACGTAGGATTTAAAAGTCTTAATTTCTTGGCTGTTTCTCCCATTTAGCTTTGAAAAATTCTATTCTGCAACTCAATGGTTTCAAAATCTAATGTACATGAGAATCACCTAGAGGGCTTCTTCAAACACAGATTGTTTAAGGCAGTGAAACTATTCTATGTGATACTGGCATGGTGGATCCATGTCATACATTTGTCAAAAGCCATGGACTGTACAGCACCAAGAATGAGACTAATGTAAACTAGGGACCTTGGGTGGTAATGATGTGTCAATGCAGTTTCATTGACTATAATACATGTACCACTCTGGTGGGGGCTATTGATAGGGGAGTAGGCTGGATCAGATCAGATCAGATCAGTCGCTCAGTTGTGTCTGACTCTTTATAGCAACTCTCTGTATTTTCTGCCCAATTTTGTGGTGAATCTTAGAGTCTAATTAAAAACCAACAACAAAAACACAGGTTGTTAGACTCTATCCTCAGAACTTTTCACGCAATAGATGTGGGGGAGAGCCCCCAAATCTACATTTCTAACAAGTTCCCGGGTGATAATGATGATGTTGACCCAACAACCACAAAAGAACTTCTCCTTTAATATAAAGCCTCAGATTTAAGCAATTCCAATTTTCTCACAGTTTAAACCCTGAGTCCAATCCAAGTAGAATATTATTTAGATCAAAGCTTCAATGACTCTAAATTTTGTTTGCTCTGTTTTGGCAAACTTTGAATATTAACCATGTACCAGGTCTTTTGCTAGCCTCTGGAGATACAAGGATACATATTAATGCATTGGCTTTGCCACTGAAATTTTATAGTCCAGTATCCTGGAATGTGAAGTCAAGTGGGCCTTAGAAAGCATCGCTATGAACAAAGCTAGTGGAGGTGATGGAATTCCAGTGGAGCTGTTTCAAATCCTAAAAGATGATGCTGTGAAAGTGCTGCACTCAATATGCCAGCAAATTTGGAAAACTCAGCAGTGGCCACAGAACTGGGAAAGATCAGTTTTCATTCCAATCCCAAAGAAAGGCAATATCAAAGAATGCTCAAACTACCACACAGTTGCACTCATCTTACATGCTAGTAAAGTAATGCTCAAAATTCTCCAAGCCAGGCTTCAGCAATACATGAACCGTGAAATTCCAGATGTTCAAGCTGGTTTTAGAAAAGGCAGAGGAACCAGAGATCAAATTGCCAACATCTGCTGGATCATGGAAAAAGCAAGAGAGTTCCAGAAAAACATCTATTTCTGCCTTATTGACTATGCCAAAGACTGGGTGGATCAGAATAAACTGTGGAAAATTCTGAAAGAGATGGGAATACCAGATCACCTGATCTGCCTCTTGAGAAATCTGTATGCGATCAGGAAGCAACAGTTAGAACTGGACATGGAACAATAGACTGGTTCCAAATAGAAAAAGAAGTACATCAAGGCTGTATATTGTCACCCTGCTTATTTAACTTATATGCAGAGTACATAGTGAGACATGCTGGACTGGATGAAGCATAAGCTGGAATAAAGATTGCTGGGAGAAATATCAATAACCTCAGACATGCGGATGACACCACCCTTATGGCAGAAAGTGAAGAAGAACTAAAGAGTCTCTTGATGAAAGTGAAAGAGGAGAGTGAAAAAGTTGGCTTAAAGCTCAACATTCAGAAAACGAAGATCATGGCATCAGGTCCCATCACTTCATGGGAAAGAGATGGGGAAACAATGGAAACAGTGTCAGACTTTATTTTTCTGGGCTCCAAAATCATTGCAGATGGTGACTGCAGCCATGAAATTAAAAGATGGTTACTCCTTGGAAGAAAAGTTATGACCAACCTAGATAGCATATTAAAAAGCAGAGACATTACTTTGCCAACAAAGGTCCGTATAGTCAAGGCTGTGGTTTTTCCTGTGGTCATGTATGGATGTGAAAGTTGGACTGTGAAGAAAGCTGAGCGCCGAAGAATTGATGCTTTTGAACTGTGGTGTTGGAGAAGACTCTTGAGAGTCCCTTGGACTGCAAGGAGATCCAGCCAGTCCATCCTAAAGGAGATCAGTCCTGGGTGTTCATTGGAAGGACTGATGCTGAAGCTGAAACTCCAATACTTTGGCCACCTCATGCAAAGAGTTGACTCATTGGAAAAGACCCTGATGCTGGGAGGGATTGGGGGCAGGAGGAGAAGGGGACGACAGAGGATGAGATGGTTGGATGGCATCACCGACTCTGGACATGAGTTTGGGTAAACTCTAGGAGTTGGTGATGGACAGGGAAGCCTGGCATGCTGTGATTCATGGGATCGCAAAAAGTCAGACACAACTGAGTGACTGAACTGACTGATCCTTATCTTTAATCCTGTTTATAAATTTTATATAGACTATTTTGTTCAATTGTTACCTAAGCTTTTCATTTATAGTAGATTGTTTTTAAATTTGTCTTGGTAAATTAACAGTTAAGTTCAACTGATAGTATAAAAATTACAGTGTTTTTTTCCTATATCTTGGTTTCAGGGTCTAAGTCTTCCCAAGCTTCTTCCAGAAGAAAACTTAGAAATCATCTCATTCATTCACCACCTCCATTTCACAGCTGAAGAAACAGAAAGTCCAGAAAAATGTGGCAACTTTCCCAAGGTCACTAAGCTAGTAAGTGATAGAACTAGAAAATCCAAGGCATTGGACTCCAAACATGGTGACCTTCCCAAGACATCTAGCCTCATGATTTAAATTCCAAAATCAAGGAAAATTATAGATTCCTGGTGACTGCAGCCATGAAATTAAAAGACGCTTACTCCTTGGAAGAAAAGTTATGACCAACCTAGATAGCATATTCAAAAGCAGAGACATTACTTTGCTAACAAAGGTCTGTCTAGTCAAGGCTATGGTTTTTCCAGTGGTCATGTATGGATGTGAGAGTTGGACTGTGAAGAAAGCTGAGCACCAAAGAATTGATGCTTTTGAACTGTGGTGTTGGAGAAGACTCTTGAGTCCCTTGGACTGCAAGGAGATCCAACCAGTCCATTCTGAAAGAGATCAGCCCTGGGATTTCTTTGGAAGGACTGATGCTAAGGCTGAAACTCCAGTACTTTGGCCACCTCATGCGAAGAGTTGACTCATTGGAAAAGACTCTGATGCTGGGAGGGATTGGGGGCAAGAGGAGAAGGGGACGACAGAGGATGAGATGGCTGGATGGCATCACGGACTCGATGGACGTGAGTCTGAGTGAACTCCGGGAGTTGGTGATGGACAGGGAGGCCTGGCGTGCTGCGATTCATGGGGTCACAAAGAGTCGGACACGACTGAGTGACTGATCTGATCTGATCTGATATTTAGGAAATATTTCACAAATTTCAGTGGAATTTTATGGTTACATTAAATTATTGACAATCTTTGTGAATTAAAGGAGAAAAGGTGGACAGAAAAAGATGAAAGACTGGAGTAGTGATGGCTGGCATCATAATAGGATTAGTAGCTGTAGTACAGTATAGCAATAATAGATGACTTCTTGTGTGCTGTTTACTGTGACTTTCCTAGAATGTTCACTCTTCTCAATAACACCACAAGAAAGGTACAATTATTATACCCATTTTACAGATGAGGAAACTGAAGCACAAGGAAGTTCAGTCATTTGTCCAGAGAGACATGGCTTTTGTGCTTGTTGTTGAAACATGTCTGACTCTGTGACCCCATAGATTATAGCCCACCAGGCTCCTCTGTCCATGGGATTTCCCAGGCAAGAATACTGGAGTGAGCTGCCATTTCCTTCTCCAGGGGGTTTTACATTCCATCTAATGGCCTTGACTATAATGAATCCCCAACTAAAGTTAAATTCTGCTAGGAAGAAAATTTAAATAATATTTAATCATTGTGTAAAGTTGCATAGCTCTTCAAAGCCCCAAATCCTTTCTGGATAGCTTAACAAATCTCAGTGAGATAGTTGAAAACAAGGAAATTTGAAACTCTTTCATCTATGCCTGTTAGAAACCAATTTAAAAACTCTATTCTTCTGAACAGGTCAAATATTAAATCAAAATACTCTTTGAGTAACTGGAATTCATAAATGGGTCACTAGGCTTCAGTGGAGTAGAGCACCGGGCACACACAGACACAGACATGTACACACACACCCTCACTCAGTCTCACGTGTAAACAAACCTCACCTTATACCCTTGGGAATTATTTTTAGCTATCTTTAGCCAAACTGGTTTCACTTGGCAAACTATAACCACTACAGGTGGCACCTATTCTCTGTGAAGTGTTTCCTTTTCCCAGAACTGAGACATTGGCACCACATACCTCCTTACCCTTTTCGACATCTGTGTCTACTTATGTGCCAGCTGAGGCCACCTGACCCATGAAAGGAAACAAAACAAAGGTTCATGGTCATTGTCTACCGAAATGTCGTGTTTTGGTCCAACCAGACCTTGGAAACACAGATTGAGATATGAGATGCCAAGCATTGGGCCACCTTAGGAAGGGGCAGAGGAAAAAATATTTCCCTTACCCATCAGATGGTGCTGGATAAAAAAAAAATAAGGCAGGACTCTAGAGAAATCAATTTATAAAGCGACTAAGTATTCACTACCATTTTCAAAGCATTGCGTTTTGCTTCAGAGGTGCTACAAGGGACATAGAGAGGGCCAAGCTTGCCTTGAAGGGGTTTATAAGATTATAATCAAGTCACAGTACATACATTACATTAGAAAATAAATCTGTAAGGTTAAGTACATGAGCATGTCAAATTTACAAGACAAGCAGCAAATATCACAGGCATTTCTTGAAACAAAAATTGAGAGTTGGAAAGGATAGGAAAACCTCAGTGATGGTAAGACTTGAAGAAGAAAAACATAATTTATTTTGTGACAAATGAAATCACTTTCTTCTAAATAGTTTACCAGGATAAAAATTACCAAGTCACATCTCTCCTAAGAGCTGAACTAGATGACACCCAAGAAAATCCTTGTCCCTGTTTCATATATACTTTTCAGCTTCTCTTCTTTTCCTATCGTCAGCTTTCAATTATCTGTAGCAGTTGAGGATAGAGACCAAAGAGGATAAATCTAGGGACATGTCATACCATTTATTTTTGCCTCCAGGTCTCTTTCTAGTTTTCAAAACTTTGCTTTTGAAAACTTTAGTAATGAGTACCAAAATCTAATGATTTGAAGACATATACACACAAATCTCGGAGAAGACAATGGCACCCCACTCCAGTACTCTTGCTTGGAAAATCCCATGGACGGAGGAGCCTGGTGGGCTGCCGTCTATGGGGTCACTAAGAGTCGGACACGACTGAGCGACTTCACTTTCACTTTTCACTTTCATGCATTGGAGAAGGAAATGGCAACCCACTCCAGTGTTCTTGCCTGGAGAATCCCAGGGACGGGGAAGCCTGGTGGGCTGCCATCCATGGGGTCACATAGAGTCGGACACGACTGAAGTGACTTAGCATATACACAAATCTGCAAAGTTGCCTATAACAAGGATATTCATTGCAATGTTAGACGATTAAAAGATTTTGAAAACAACCTTAATATCCATCAACAAGGAGGATTTTAACATATTGCAAATTGAAAAGATAGAGCAGTAATGTCTCATATGATCCCATTTAGTTAAAACAAAAAAGGACACCTGTACCCCATGATTGCCCCTCATCCTCCAACCAATTCCAGGAGGCAATGTGAGACATTGTCAATAATGTGATAACTGTGACATCAGTAGACTTTTGTTTTTATTTAATATTTTCTGTGCTGGTGAAGTTTTTTAAAAAAATGTATCACAATTATACTTCTAAAATAGTTTAAGTAATTTACATGTACATATATAATTTTGACATTTTTGTTTTTCAGATATTCTGCTTTGCAAATGAATAAGCTAGAGATATCCACTCAAAGTGAGGCAGAATATTAACAAAAGGGTCCATAAAAATGAACCATCAGGCATGAAGAATAGTCACTACATACAGATTTTTTTTTATTTCAGTGTATTGGTCATTACCTCACAGAAAATTATAACTTCCTCAAGTAAATCTGATGGATAGATGGATGAATATTTTGATTTTGGGGTGCTAATCAATAGTTTAAAGGCTCATAAGCTTGAATCCTGCAGCTGAAAAAGCACATGCTTTTTCAGAAAAGAACCATAGAACTAACCATAAATTGTGAAAGGCTAACGTAAGGGTTTAAGAAGTGGGAAGCGTGTGGCTATGATGCTCTCTTAGTTGATGACATTCTGTGACAGCTGCCAGCCTTGAGCAAGATTGAAGACTTCCGGACATCCAAGTGGCCTTTCTCCTCCTTAGCCTGCTGGAACTCCAAACAGGGCAGCTGGATGGCCATGAACTTTGTGCATGAGATCAGGAGGTAAGTGGGAGAGGCTCAGCCCGTTCTGCTGATGCACCAGTTCAGAGAAAGTTAGATGACGCAGCCCTTTGCTTTCCTCTTGGCTTGAATAAAATCAGGAAAAGTGGTTTAGATTCAGTACTTTCTCTGCTCTTCTCAGGGTCCACATGTTTCCTGACCCTTGCCCCTTTTTTCTGTCCAGGGGCAGTCACCTGCACATGGGATTAGCTGACAATGACATCCTATTCATCTCTATGTTCTGGACCCATCATTCTGCTTCATCAGGTTGCCCATGTCCCTGCAGAATAATTCACTTCCTATCCAGCCATCACCTGTCCACACCATCACCTGACCACACCATCACCTAACCATATCACCAAGCTGGGATTTTTTGGTTTAGGAGGAACAAAACTTTTTGAAGGAGGTCTCTATAAAACTAACTAATTAATATAGTTAAACATAACCCTCAGGAAATTAATTGGAGCTCCTTAATTTTTAAGGAGAGTATAATGGCCAAACCTTTGAAGCTGGTAATAACACATCACTCAACACTGGCTGTTCAGTTCTTTCTTTCCTTCTAGGAAAATTCATGGGATTCTCCAGGCAGGAATACTAGGAAACTTTCTCTAAGCCCTCTTTACCTCCTTTGAACCCTTTATTCCAACATTATGGGGGGGAAAAGCCATCGGACGGAATGCCTCATCTCCCATTGTTTACCATGTCAACCTACATACATCTGTTCCTGTCTTATTTTTGTTTCTTCTGACCCCAAAATGATCTCTTCTTCTATGCTTTGTCACCCATCCTCTGCCACTTTCTTAGGACCCTAACTAACAGTTTGTTGTTCAGTAGCTCAGTTGTGTCTGACTCTTTCAACCCCATGGACTGCAGCACGCCAGGCTTCCCTGTCCTTCACTATCTCCTGGAGTTTGCTCAATCAAATATGTCCACTGAGTCAATGATGCCATCCAACCATCTCATCCTCTGTTACCCCTTCTTTCCTCCTGTCCTCAATCTTGCCCAGCCTCAGGGTCTTTTCCAGTGAGTCAGTTTTTCACATCAGGTGGCCAAAGTTTTGGAGCTTCAACTTCAGCATCAGTCCTTCCAATGAATATTCAGGGTTGAGTTCCTTTAGGATAGGCTCGTTTGATCGCCTTACTGTCCAAGGGACTCTCCAGCACCACAGATCAAAAGCATCAATTCTTCAGCACTTCAGCACTCTAGTACTTCAGTACTAGAGAAGTTAAAAAACACAGGCTTCTGTGTGCTTCTTTATGGTTCAACTCTCACATCCATACATGACTACTAGAAAAATCATAGCTTTGACTATACAGACCTTTGTCGGTAAAGGTCTCTTTGTCTCTGCTTTTTAATATGCTATCTATGTTTGTCATAGTTTTCCTTCCAAGGAGCAAGCATCTTTTAATTTCATTAAAATGCAGTCACCATTCACAGTGATTTTGGAGCCCAAGAAAATAAACTCTATCACTGTTTCCATTGTTTTCTCATCTATTTGCCATGAAGTGATGGGACCGGATGCCATGATCTTAGTTTTTTGAATGTTGAATTTTAAGTCAGCTTTTTCACGCTCCTCTTTCACCTTCATCAAGAGGCTCTTTACTCCCTCTTCACTTTCTGCCATAAGGGTGGTGTCATCTGCATATATGAGGTTATTGATAATTCTCTCGGCAATCTTGATTCCAGCTTGGGCTTCATCCAGCCCAGCGTTTCTCATGCTATACTCTGCATAGAAGTTAAATAAGCAGGGTGACGATATACAGCCTTGACATATTCCTTTCCCGATTTGGTCCATTGTTCCATGTCCGGTTCTAACTGTTGCTTCTTGACCTGCATACAGATTTCTCATGAGGCAAGTAAGGTGGTCTGGTATTCCCATCTCTTGAAGAATTTTCCACAGTTTGTTGTGATTCACACAGTCGAAGGCTTTAGCGTAGTCAATGAAGCAGATGTTTTTCTGGGATTCCCTTGCTTTTTCTATGATTCAACAGATGTTGGCAGTTTGATCTCTGGTTCCTCTGCCTTTTCTAAACCCAGCTTGTACATCTGGAAGTTCTCGGTTCACATACTGCTGAAGTCTAGCTTGAAGGATTTTGAGAATTACCTTGGTCTTACCCCTGCAGATGTTTCAGTGTCCACTCTGTTGCATTTAATACTTTCTGCCTGGCCCCTGAGGTCACTGAAGTTTATGATGCTCACCTTAAATTGATAGTATGGTGTATATCCTTCATACCTTTACACTTACATAATATAAATATATTTACTATATTTAAAGCTCTTATATTCTTAACTCTTATGGAGTTAAGATATTCTTTTTAGTAGCTGTATCATATTCTATGGGCTTCCCTGGTGGCTCACTGGTAAAGATAACACCTGCCAATGCAGGAGATGCAGGCTCAATCCCTGTGTAGGGAAAATTCCCTGGAGAAGGAAATACAGCCCACTCCAGTATTCTTGCCTGGGAAATTCCATGGACAGAAGGAGCCTGGTGGGCTATAGTCGATGGGGTCACAGAAGAGTTAGACATGAATTAGCAACTAAACAATACAATCATATTCTATTATATGAATGTGCTATAATTTATTCAGTTATTCCTTGATAGGCATTTGGGTTGTCTACAGCCTCTAGGTAAATAATTCTCCAATATATAACCTTGTCAGTAAATTCATACATCTGGCGCTTTTGTTTCTTTGGGCTCAGTTCATAGGTGCATACTGTTAGGTCATAACTTACATCATTTTAAATTTTTAATGAGTACAGACATGTTTTAACAATTTCTAGAAATTTCAGCAATTCATCTTACAATGATATATAAGGGTATCTTCCCTCCCCCCTCCCCAGCTCAGGCCTATATTGGATGTTATCAATATTTTAAACTTTGACCAACTTAGTGGGTTTAAAAAAAGAAAAAAGGCCATTTCATTCTTATTTGCATGTCCTGAGTACTAGAGAGAATCCCAGGGACGGGGGAGCCGGGTGGCCTGCCGTCTATGGGGTCGCACAGAGTCGGACACAACTGAAGCGACTTAGCAGCAGCAGCAGCAGCAGTACTAGAGAAGTTAAAACACAGGCCTCTGGCAAGATAATATATCAAAATGTTAATCAAAGCGTTTTCCATGTTCTCTCACTGGTACCTTTGATCTCGGATGGTTATTTTTCTATCGCCCCACCCCCTACCACACTCTAAACTGAAACAAAGACTCCAAGATGCCTCAGGCCCAACTGCAGAACAGGAAGAGTTTAATGCCTGCTTTTCCTCTCCCAAAGGCTCTGGCATGAAAATGGAAATTGGAGGCAGAAGATCCATCCTAACTGGGGGCAGAGAAAGAGATGGAAAAGATTCCAGATCACAAAGTAGAAACGAGAAATATCTTTGGCTAAGAGGACCAGGAAACAGAGCAGCAGGAAATCACTGCCAGGTAGCTCTCAAGTGTTTGCTTTCTCACATCTCACTCCCCAGTTGCTGACAACCCCTCCACGCAGCAGTCTTGGACTCTCTGAACAGAGAGAGGGTCAGGAGGAACTTTAACATCATGAGAGGTAATGGGGTGGAAGGTGGGGTGGTGGAGAAAAGAAGGGGGGTGGGGAAGAAGACAAAGGAAAACCGTAGTTCCCTGACCAAAGCAAAACCAAACAAAACAACTGGGGTTTCCCTAAAAGCCTATTCGCACCATACACGTTGCCACTGTTATCTATTTATTGTTCATTTGCATTTTATCTTCTGTGAATTGCCAGTACACATCCTATTCAAGCTGACTTTAAAAAATATATATATCATTTTATAAAAGTTCATTGTATAGTACAGACACAAATGCTTTTTCTGTCAAATGTATTGTAAATATATTTCCTCTTTGGTAAACACTGGATTTCTTTATTTTACTTGTGATATCCTGTCAACAGAAAATTTTGGTTTTGTTTTTAATATTGTCAAATGAATGTTTTTCTTTATTTTTTTCTGGAATTTCTATCTTGCTTACAAAAGTCTCTCTAATAGAGACTAATTGTTCCTCTGGATTATCTTTTTACAGTGTAATGATGTTACAAAGATGCTCTTTTATACAGTTAGACTTTTAATCCATCTGGATTGTCAGTTTTCATATTATAGCATAAACCAGGTAATGATCTGATTTTATGGCCTGGGTTCATATCCTGACTCTACCACACTCTATTAGCTGTGTGACTTTGGACCAGTTACTAAACACCCCTATGTTTCTTTTTTTTTTTTTTAATTCAAGTAGGGACAAAAAACAGTTTCTACCTCAAAAGCTTGTATTGAGGACTGAGTTAATACATGAAAATATCTTAGACTAGTATCTAGCACATAATAAGTGCTCACTAAGTACTAGCTGTTAACTGATCCAGTTGAAAAATCCTGCCACCATCTACTAAACAATTTTTTTCAATCAAAAATGCCCATTTTAGCAATATGAAGTAAACATATACACTTGGGTCTGTTCCAGATTCTCTGTGCTCCATCAATTATATATGAATACTATGTTGTTTCATTATTACCTTTACAGCAAATTTTTTAATTTGGTGGTGCAAGTCCTTCTCCCTAATTTTCTTTTTCAAAACTTTCTCAGTGATTTCCCATAGTATTTATATAAACTTTAAAACAATATTATCCTCTAATATTCATCTATGAAAATTTAAACATTTCAAAAATAATTTTGGACAGAAGAACAGAACTAAGATACCAGCTTGACCCTGCCTGGAAAAGAACTAGTACCAAACTACAAAACTCTTACCAAGAGTGGAGATCAGGTCTACCTAGTTCTACTTGAAGGCACCCACAACTTTGGGCATGGAATGCAAACTCCAGAAGTTGTTGGGGAAAGAAGAGCTATCCCATTCATTCAAACAAATTCCGTTATTTTGCTATGCATCGCTACATTATGGAAATCCAAAAATGTACCCCCACAGGAGGACACACAGGCAAAACAAGTCATTTAGAGACAACTGTCACACCAAATTATCCTTAATCTGGAGAAGTGCTAGCTTCTCCCAACACCCTACCCATGAGGTGCAACACAAGGCTTCTTATGTGTTTACTTTAAACTTTGTTTGGCATTCATGCTTTCTAGGATAAAATAGTTTATCTGGATTTGCAAAATCATTTCCTGTCGTTCCAAGATCAAGCACCATCTTGACTGTAAACATGTACTCTTCTGTCTGCCCGAGCAACTTAGAGGGCACCAATTCAGGTTTCCCTTCCGATTGTGACCAGGAAGAGGCCCAATAAATATTTCAAACATGAAAGGATTGTTATAACAAAGGGGTCTTAAAATCCTCCTGGGTTATCTGAACAGCTTTCCGTTTCATTTTGTTTTCACCTCTACCCCACTGAAATTGGAAGAGATTTTTTTTTTCCCCTCAGGATGAAACAAAAGTTTATGCATAGAAAGGTTGAGATTAGAAAATAAAACGAACAACAAAGGCAAGAAAAGTAAAGGTATAGATATGAAGGGGGAGAGAAAGCTATGTGAAGACGATGATCTGACCACAGGCCAGCCTTGGTAATTCCCAATCAGGATGCACCTCCTGATAGCAAACAATTCCTGCCTCAATGACAACTCCATGTATTTGTGTCATAAACACAATCCCATCAAAGCAAGTATTACACATACCTTACTGTCACATGGCAAATGCTGCCTGGCTTCCAAGATAAGCTTTATGGAGAGTGAAGAGGAAGGGACAAGAGAAACAGGTGAGAAGCCTAGGGAAAACACTTCCCTTAATCCTTTGATGTTACCAAAGTCATCAGTGATGAAAGAAGCATCATTCTTACTCCTCCTCGCCACTTCCTTAGACTGAAACCAGAGGCCAAATATCACCCAACATGGTTCTCCCTTTAAGGAGATGACTTTCTAAGATCATCAAACCAAAACCCAAAGCAGAGGACAGTGGATGTGTTATCTGGGCAAGGTTGCAAGGCGTTTCTCCAGCTTTATTTCTTCAAAGTTGCTCATAATGAATGCCATTTTGAACCAAAAGACTTTATTTTCTTAATCTTCTCTAGATTAAAAAGGGGAAATGATAACCACCTTGCTATTGTTACAGAAGCCTGACAGCCCAAGGTAATTGATGAGAGGTTTAACTTTACAAAAAGTATACATTGGCAATGGAGTATTTAGCTCAATTAGAGATGACAATATCTGGTCCTATCACAGTATAACAAAAGCATCTGGATAATTAAATGAGTTGAAGATATATATATTGGTTGTTGTTGTTTAGTTGCTCAGTCATGTCTGACTCCTTTACAGCCCCATGGACTATAGCTCACCAAGCTATAGTGAAAATCCCAGAATCCCAATCTGTCCATGGGATTCTCCAGGCAAGAATACAGGAGTGGATTGCCATTTCCTTCTCCAGGGGATCTTCCCAACCCAGGGATAGAATCCAGGTCTCTTTTGTCTCCTGCATTGGCAGGTGTCTTCTTTACCAGTAGCACCACCTGGGAAGCCCAGAGATATATATATTCAGTTCAGTTCAGTTGCTCAGTCTTGTAAAACTCTTTGTGACCCCGTGGACTGCATCACGCCAGGCTTCCCCATCCATCACCAACTCCTGGAGCCTACTCAAATGTGTCCATGGTGATGTCCATGGATGGTGGACATCATGTCCACCACGTCGGTCATGCCATCCAACCATCTCATCCTCTGTCGTCCCCTTCTCCTCCCATCTTCAATCTTTCCCAGCATCAGGGTCTTTTCTAATGAGTCAGTTCTTTGCATCAGGTGGCCAAAGTATTGGAGTTTCAGCTTCAGCATCAGTCTTTCCAATGAATATTCAGGACTGATCTCCTTTAGGATAGACTGATTGGATCTCCTGGCAGTCCAAGAGATTCTCAAGAGTCTTCTCCAGCACCACAGTTTAAAAGTATCAATTCTTTGGCGCTCAGCTTTCTTTAGAGTCCAACTCTCTAATCCATACATGACTACTGGAAAAACCATAGCTTTGACTAGATGGACCTTTGTTGGTAAAGTAATGTCTCTGCTTTTTAATAAGCTGTCTAGGTTGGTCATAGCTTTTCTTCCAAGGAGCAAGCATCTTTTAATTTCATGGCTGCAGTCACCATCTGCAGTGATTTTGGAGCCCAAGAAAATAAAGGTTCTCACTGTTTCCACTGTTTCCCCATCTATTTCCCATGAAGTGATGGGACCAGATGCCATGATCTTAGAAAAAATGGAGTAGCAAAAATAGAAAAAATAGTCAACTTAGAAAAAATAGTCAACAAAAGAGTCTGAAATGCAATTCTTGGGTGCAATCTCAAAAAGACAGAATAATCTGTTCATTTCCAAGGCAGACCATTCAATATCACAGTAATGCAAGTCTATGTCCCAACCAGTAATGCTGAAGAAGCTGAAGTTGAATAGTTCTATGAAGACCTATAAGACCTTCTAGAACTAACACCCAAAAAAGATGTCCTTTTCATTATAGGGGACTGGAATGCAAAAGTAGGAAGTCAAGAGCTACCTGGAGTGACAGGCAAATTTGACCTTGGAGTACAAAACAAAGCAAGTCAAAAGCTAACAGAGTTTTGCCAAGAGAACGCACTGGTCATAGCAAACACCCTCTTCCAACAACACAAGAGAAGACTCTACACACGGACATCACCAGATGGACAACACTGAAATCAGATTGATTGTATTCTTTGCAGCCTGAGATGGAGAAGCTCTAAACAGTCAGCAAAAACAAGACTGGGAGCTGACTGTGGCTTGGATCATGAACTCCTTATTGCCAAATTCAGTCCAGGTTCGATGCACCATACTGGATGCTTGGGGCTAGTGCACTGAGACGACCCAGAAGGATGGTATGGGGAGGGAGGAGGGAGGAGGGTTCAGGATGGGGAACACATGTATACCTGTGGCGGATTCATTTTGATATTTGGCAAAACTAATACAATTATGTAAAGTTTAAAAATAAAATAAAATTAAAAAAAAAAAGAAATAGATACATCACAAAATTTTTTTAGGCTTAGTTCTGTGAAGGACACTGAGGGGAGGGGCATAAGAAAAAGTACATGATCTCTCTGCTCTAAGGACTGACCTTCCTGTTAGAATAATACTTAGGCAATAAAATGAAGTAATACAAGGCAATATATGATTACACTTTTAAAACAATGCAGAAACAATACACACAATTAGACTTCCATCAGGGAGAAAATAGTTCTTTGGATTTGATTGCAATGAGATCATCATGTAGAACTCAAGCTGCAGGCTCAGTCCTTTAAATTATAAATTATTCTAGTTAAAGTATACTTCTTTATCTTAAAATACAACTTTGGGCTTTTTTCCTCCTCCAAACTGTTATTTAGTTGTTTGGGGAAGGTTTTCTTTTTCTTTCTCTCTAGAGTTTTCAAGTACATATTTAATATATTTAACTTTATTCAACTATTTGAAAATAATCTAACCTGAAATAACATCAATAATAAAATTGTATTCTCCCCCTTGAACAAAGTCAGTTTGAGTTGAACTGTGAAGCCTCACATTAAACCATTTAATAATGCTTAATTATAGTTCTGCTGCTGCTGCTGCTGCTGCTGCTAAGTCGCTTCACTCGTGTCCGACTCTGTGCGACCCCATAGACGGCAGCCCACCAGGCTCCCCCGTCCCTGGGATTCTCCAGGCAAGAACACTGGAGTGGGTTGCCATTTCCTTCTCCAGCACATGAAAGTGAAAAGTTCTAAATAAGGTTAAATTAGATATAAGAAATAACATGGAAACAAAGCCAATTATTCGTCATTCTAACAGCCATTTTCTACAGAAAAAATGAAAGGTCAACAGGCAATCATGGAGAAAATGAACTGAACAGTTGAAGATGACGTGTTAGTAATATATACCCAACCCTCCCAAAAGTCACTGACGCAATCATAAAGGAGGCTCATGTTATTCAGACCAGCTGTCCACACTGATCAAATCCTACAGACAGCTCCTTACAACAGGAGTCATTCAATAAATATTTATGAAATTGAGCTGAATATTCAACTCTCCACTTTAAGCAGTTATACCCTAAATCATGAGATGAATCAGACAGCACACGGAGGAGTGCATTTGAAATTCACTTAATAATAGCTAAAGTTTATACAAACAATAGTTGATTATTATGACTTTCACTCAGAAATTGCCTCACTTGCCCCTACAGAACCCTGTGAGGTGATTAAGAGGTCATTACCGCCTCACAATAATGAAGAAGAAACTTGAGTCTCAGGAAAGTTAAATGGCTGCTCACCTTACCCAATGTAAACAGGCTGGCTGGCACTGCCACCCATGCTTGCTGAGCTGCAAAAGCCGCCCTGCCTGTGCCTGTGTAACTCAATTCATCAGAAGCACACATACATGAAATGTTTCTAACTTTTCCAAATAACTGTCACCAACTGCTCTGCAGACAACTACCCACACCCCCTTTTCCAGCTATAAAGTATCTCCTTTAATCACATCTCAGTCCAGTTCCCTAACGTCTCACCCCCTTTCAGTTAATAAAGTCTCATTTTGGCTAGCTCCCTTCCTTCCCAGAACAGGCAGGTAAGGGTAACCCAGGGCTTGGAGTTGGGGCGCAAAGGGCAGCCCTGCCCATGCATGGCAAGGTGGCCGTCCCCTTTCATGGGCCAGCAGGGTGGCAGGTTGCTAGGACCTTGTGGAGGCCTTGATGGGAGGTGCCAAGGGCAAGTTCTGCCAGGGGGCCCCAGGCAGGTGTGCTAAAGCCTGGTCTGATCTCAGCAGAGAGTGCCACTGTGGGCCAGGAAATGCAACTCTCCCACGTGGCTTTTGTGATCCCCAGTCAGCTGGCAGCCCAGGCTCAGAGGACCGGACCCTGTGGCCCTCGTCAGAGATGAAAACTCCTTCACTGGCCAAGTCTTCCAGCCACCCCATCACTCCGCTTCTCCCGGGGCTCCTGCTCGAGTTCCCAGCCAGGATAGGTGTCAGTCTTGCCTACTTTCAGACATCCACAAAATTCAGATCAAAATCTTTTGAAATCTGCGTTACTTCAGAACTCACTACTGATCTTTATCCCCAGCACTGCCAGGTAACCTCTAAGGGTAGAAAAGGAGCTAGGAATGCCCCCAAGCTGACCATATGCTAGTGTGTGTGGACGTGGAGTCAGATTGAAGTAAAGTGTTTACCTTTCCGTATTTATTGTTTCAGCTTCGCTTCTAGGCTTCATCATGTGCGTTGCACAAAACAGGCTCTCAACAAATTATTTTTTTCAAAGCTATGTGACTCTTACCTAGATAAGTTTTATAAAACCTGCTTTTAAAGAACTTCACATAATTGCATTCATTTTTTATACTCTACATTTTTATCCTTTCACTGTGGATTTGAAGTGGCCTTTACAATAGTAAGTAAAACTTTGCAGCTCTTTAAGTTAAAAATAATTGCATCAGGTGTTATTAAAGTTAGCATACTGTAAACCACAAGTTCCAGGATATGTATACAGTCTTACTCAAATGACAGTTATGAGCTGTTAAAACTTCATTGTAATCATAGTATTGTAAACTTTCACTCCCACAGCCCTTACTGTGTGTCAGACTCTATTCTAAATGTTTCAGGAATGCTAACTCAGTTGTAAGTGTCAAATCATGTAATCCTCAGAAGCTGTGGAGATAGACAACCGTATATCTCCATTTTACAGATGAGAAAACTGAGGCTAAAGGCTCGTGGCTAGAAAGACAGCAAGATTTGACTCCAGGGGTTGTACCACTCTTAACCACCACACAATATTGTCTCTCTGACTTTATGCTTCTGGAGAATACAAAACATCTTACTTTAATTTCTATCAGCTCTAGTCATAGAATTGCTAGCATTTATGAAAGCTTTTCACTTTTACAAAACTGCTGAGTAAGAGCTTTAAGAGTGTCATGTCACTTAACCTCAAAGTCTGCATCCCCCAAGCCTACCCACAAGCTAGATGCAACCCCGCATTACAAATGTGGAAACTGAATCCCTAAGATGTTAAATTCCTTGGCTAAGTTCATGATATTAGTAAGTGTCAAAGTGAAGCCACAAACCTGTGTCAGCCGACACCAGATTCTGTGCTCTAAACCATGACACTTTGGGTTCTATTCAAAGTGAACTAAATTAGGTTTAAACACAACCCAACTCCCAGCCACCGGGAACTGTCACCTATGTTATTATCAAGTCAGTGGTTACAAACGGATGACTCTGGGTTCCAGGCCCTCTGGTGAAGCATATAAGATCCACAGCACAGAGCCCATGCTGCATGTGCTCATGGCCCTCCAGTGGAGCTGAATAGTGACAGAGTTTCCTCGAATCGTGCAAGCAAGTACTCAGGCCCTACCCAGTCCACTTCACCCAGCTCTGCCAGCTGCCTGGCACCAGTAGGCATTTGAGTTCCCAATCCTTAATCTAGAGATGCTCAGGCGAGTACTGGTCTCATGGTACTACTGACCATTGCAAACTGGTGTAGAATATAAGCTGACTCATTGGAAAAGACCTGATGCTGGGAAAGACTGAAGACAAAAGGAGAAGAGGGCACTAGAGGATCATATGGTTAGATAGCATCACCAACTTGATGGACGTGAATTTGAGCAAACTCCAGGAGATAGTGGAGGACAGAGAAGCCTGGCATGCTACCATCAATGAGGTCACAAAGGTTGGGCATGACTTAGCGACTGAACAACAAGCAGAATATGAAATACATACTTACCAACTGAGCATAGTTTCCTACTATATAAAGCAGACATGGAGTGAGGCAGTTCCAATTTCTGTGCCCCTTTGTCATTAGGCCAACTCTATTTTACAATCCCACATCAAGAGTCTAGGAGATGGCTCCTGGCAAAAGATGCGTGGCACTAACTCTGCTCTCTGGGGAAAAGGATTCCTTTAACATAGGGCTAAAGTCAACCTGCTTTTGCATGTGTGGGCTCAGCAGTCTTATTTCTCTCTCTGTAGACTGTCATCATACAGCTACATAAGCCTTCCAGGCCTTCTCTTTTCCTCAGACTGGGAGGGGTAATAGGCTATTCTGTACTGTCAGCATGATTCATGTGTTAACGTGGGGAGGTGCTCATCTGAAAAGAGAAACTTGGCTTCCACCTTCCACAGAGCTCCAGATAAGACCTAGGATGTGTTGAGTAAAGACAAAAGAGGGAGAAGGGACACCTAGTCTCTGCAAAACAGAGATCCGCTAAACACGATAAGGCTGGACAGCCAGGGGATTTCTACACGAATGCTGGCTATCTGAATACCATGTGCCTGTCAGAAACAGATTTGGGAGCCAGAAAAAAAATAATACGATTCCTCATCCTGACACATTTTGGAAACAAGCCAATAGGGAAACAGTCTTATCATTGAGATATTTTCCTTTTTTCAACACCATGAAAATTAACAGAATATTCTGATACTTCATTTCTCTAGGCTATAAATTTGTATATTGGTAGTCTTCCTTTCCAGGTATAGCATCCTTAGAATTCAAGTTGTTACCGACTTGGACAACAACAGAATACTTTTTGTTTGTTCATATAACAAACATCCAAGTAGTTCTGGCTTTAAGTGTAGCTGGATCCCGATACTCGTATGGTGTCATCAGGAATTAGTATCCGTCCATCCCTGGCTCTGCTCTCCTTTATGTTGGATGTCTTCTCTGGCAGGCTCTCTTCCCGTGGTAGCAAGATGACTTCCAGCAGCTCTGGGCGTGCATGTTGCCAGCTTAGCAATCCCAGCAGAGAGAAATGATCTCTCTCCCAAGCATCTTAGCGAGAGGTTCAGGGCTGTCTCTGTTTGCTCTGGCATCAGTCAAGGGTCAAACTCAGCATTAGTTACTGTGGCCGAGGGATGCAGTGTTCTCATTGGTTGGATCTGAGTTCCCACCAAAGCCAGAGGGTTGTGTCCTTTCCATCCAAATCATAAGAGCAGGGTCCTGGACATGTGATTTCCTTGAAGAAGGAGATGACCCCTCTGTAGATAAAAGGCACTGGGCAGGCGGACCACAGATGGTCTCTATAACAGTCAGGGCTTGGAAAGGCTTCATTAATTCATTTTTCCTCTGGTCCCTTTTTCAAGTATTGAGTTCCTTAGCTTCTTAGTCCAACCCACAAATAAACCAGAAAAGTAAAAATTATTATTTTCATTAGATCACTGCACCAAATATAATAAAATGAGAGCCAATATATCAACCAAAGAACTCTGCATAAGATTTCCTGGCTAGTCTTACAAACCTAAAAGTTATCTCCAGGTAATAATAAGCATCAAAACATTATTCACCCAAACTCCCACATATTAATTCTGAGGCTTCCACATTACTCATACAGAGCCAACTCTTTATTATTAAATGCATAGAATATGAGAAACCATGGATAAAACCCAACATCTTGTTTTAGCCAACATCCTCAGCCTCTTTCCCAGATGGACCTTCACCTCAGCTGCAGGGAGCAACCGCACTGACTAATTTGACTTTCGCATCTGGTGGAACTGCTCCCACACATACCTAGATAAGTCATACACTCCTCGACACACTTCACAGAGTCTGATTAATTCCTATCAACTTACCCCCAATGCAAAAGGAGGGCACTTTATCATTTTGGCAAAAAGACTCAATTAACCGAGACTCAAAAAGCCAATAGTGAAAATCAAGTCCAAAGGGTAACATTTTAAACTGAATTCCTTCCTGCCCTACCCCCAGCTCCTACATTCCCAACCCTCTTTCCTCCCATCCTCATAATATAAAATCACTCCTTTCTCCTCTGTCCTTATTCTCTAAGTTTCTGTCACCACCAAAGCATAAAATGATCACTGGGGAGAGGCGGTAGATGAGAAATGGCAAAGGTGGAAGAGAGAACCTTGAAGGCAGGAGGATGCAGAGGAGCCAACTGTCCAGAGACACTGGATGGGATGTGAACGGGATTTTCCAGTGGAAGGCAACACAGAAGGGGTTGCCTGTGGCGTCCACTTGGTGGTCAGTGTTATTTCACGTTAAGGTTCTCCTCACCCCATTCACTCCAAGAGCCAGACAACCTTGTTTTACTCATGTAGAAGCCTTCTCCTTGCTCTCTTTTGGAAGCCTGTGTACATGGAACCGATTTAATTACTAACAAACTGTCCAGTCTCCATCCCGGTCTGCTGCTGCCACTGCTCCCTGCTAATTCTGATTCAGGCCCCCAGTGTGCCAGGCACAGTGTCAAATGCTGGGCATGCATTCTTTGGTTTGATTCTCACAATAATCCCACAGAATGGGATACTTTTGTTATCCCCATTGTCCAGATGAGGAAATTTTCTTAACTTGCCCAAGGTTAATCTATTAGCAAATGAGAGGGCAGTGACAATACACAAAAATGGAGAGAAGAAAGAAGAAACCTAGAAAATCTACGTATTGCCTAATGGGTTGTTCCATGATCAGACTGTGATTATATTAAGTACAGCTATGATCCTCTTTTTAGAATGTCCACTAAGCAAATAGTTGATAAAATATTGTATAGACTGTATTCCTTGATGTAAGGCTTGTTAAAACATTAGGAATAATTAAAACTATAGGGGGGATTAGATAAAGGTGGTCAAAAGGTAAAAACTCCCAGTTTTAAGATAAATAAATACTCGGGCTGTAATGCACAATGTGGTTAATATAATTAACACTGCTCTATATTACATACGAAAGTCTTAGGTGAGAAAATCCTCAAAGTTTTCATCATGAGGAAAAAATTGTTTTTCTTATTTTTTTATTTTGTATCTATGAGCTGATGGATACTCACTAAACAGGTAGTAATCATTTCATGATATATGAAAGTCAAATCATTATGCTGTACATCTTAAACTTATATAGTGCTGTATGTCAGTTATATCTCAATAAAACTAGAAGGGTTTCCCTGGTAGCTCAACGGTAAAGAATTCACTTGCCAATGCAGGAAGACATAGGTTTGATCCCTGAGTTGGGAAGATCCCCTGGAGAAGGAAATGGCAACCCACTCCAGCATTCTTGCCTCGGAAATCCCATGGACAGAGGACCCTGGCGGGCTGTAGTCCATGGGGTCACAAAAGAGTCAGACACAACTTAGTCACTAAACAGCAAAAACTAGAAGAAAAAATCCTATAGGAATCATTTTTCAGGATCAGCATATTCTAGTTACACTGAATTCCAAAGAAATACTTGTTTTTTTCCTAGGAGCACAAATCCCTCTCTTATCTGAGACAGAACAGAGACCCTATAAGAGTGACTGGCTTGGTGATTTAAGCTTAAATTCTGACTCCCAAGAAGAAACCACATGTACACACAAAGCCATTGCAATTACAGCACTAAAAGTTAGTGTACAGTGGGATTCATACAAGATATGGATCCAGGAATTTCATTTATTGATTAGCCATGGGACTCAGGACACATCTCCTAACGTTTACCGGTTATGAGGACAACCATGATACCCATGCATGAGGTTGCTGTAAAGGTTCAGTATGATGGTGAAGGGGAAAATATGCTGTAAGTACTAGGTGCTCAGAAAATAAATTTAATTGAAATCTGACATACACTATTCTTGGACCCAGCAATCTCACTTGTAGGAGATAAACTTCAGACAGAAAAGCAAAAGGACATAAAGATGTAGGTTCATAAAGATGAACATAGAAGTGTTCATTAAGTGTTGAAATTACAAAGAAGAAAAAAATCGGAAAGGCCGACAAGTCATGGTCCCTCTAGGGCACAGTGGCTGCAAGTTGAGCGGGGACTGAGCTGTATCAGTGATGGAGCTGACTTGCCTGAGCTGGGGTCCTGGACACACTAATGTCTATGAACCTGGACATATCACACAGCTTCTCAAGGCCTCAGGCTCCTCCCTCCATAAAATGGGAATAAGAAAAATGGTTACCTCAGAGGTTGTTGTGAGGATTATAGTTCATTCTTGAAAATGCTTAGAAGAATAAATAATAATAAAACAATAAATAAACAATAAAATTCGCTAAATATCATTTTGTAACCCCTTTTTTTAAAAAAAATAATTGTAAGTGCTGATGTAGAAAATCAAGTTAAAAAACAGCAAACTACATCCTGCTCTGTTTAAGAAAGTAGGTGTGTGTGTGTGTGTGTGTGTAATTGCACAGTTAACAAAACAAATGAGAGGAATATACAACTTTTTTCTTGACAATGTTACCCCAGGGACATGGAATAAGAGAGCTGAAGAAGACATTCTTCTTACAGAATTTGTTTAAGTGGTCAGAATATGAGTAATTTTTTTTATCATCTTTAAATATTTTTCAAAGAAATAAAACCATTAATGTTACCTGAATCTATTGCTCCATTGGAAAGGAACTTCCTCCTTTCATAGGAATACTGCCAAACAGATGCTAAGGCTTCTGTTTCTCTGAAGGGTCTGAGGAGCTAAAAAGAGGGGCTCCAGGGGGTTGGTCAAACATGTCACAAAGTCCAGGAAAAATTATGCATTTGCCAGTAAGAAGGCAGCTTACTATAGCTTAAGCATTGTGTGTCTCTGCTTCTGCCCCAAATTACATTAATTCAGCATGATAACACTGATTATATCAGGCTGATGAGATATTCAGAGGGGTAGCTTTATTCTTTACAAATCATGATTAATTATAAAAACAACTTTTGGCTGAATAAATGTTGCTAGTCATACAAAGTCTTTCAAAACACAGAGTTCAGAGGATTGAAAGATGGAAGACCAACGGGCCAACTGACCTTTGCTGTCTGCTACCACTTTTAAGACGTTTCAAAAACCTCCAGGATGTTCCCTTTACTGAAGCGAATGCAAGTAGTGTCTCCTGGCTGTCCCTGTCTGATACTAAGAACTCTTTAAAGGCTTCAAGTCAGGCAGCAGTTTTCGCCAATTAACAACTTGATGGTCTCCAGGTCCAATGTAACTGCCCTAATTGCTCACTTATTTTCACCAGATAGGGAGTAGTTAGTAATACCCTTCAGCTGAACTGTCCATCTCTCCTAAGTCACTTCTGGCCCCTCTTTCCACCGTGGCCATGGCCTCACCTCTGCCGGGTAAGCCCAGAGTGTCTGAACGTTTAGTCATCACTTCAGAGCCATTCTTCCAGGAAAAGGCTATTGTTCCTGTACTTCCTGATCACTTACTTCCTGTCTTTTTTTTTTTTTTTTTCAGAAGGGAAAGAATAAAGCCCTTTCTAAAATCAGAGGATTCTGCTCAATTTCATAATTGTAGTTCACTGGATTATAATTATTTACTTGATTTGGCCATCAAAACACACCAATACTAGCCTACCCTAATCAACAGTGTCTCTGAGCCATGGTCAACTGCCACATGAATGCCCAATACAAGTATCACCTTTTCAAAAATTCACAAGACCGTGTGGTTCACAACTGATTTTGCTCCAAGACGTCAAAGAAAGCTTGCAAGAGACTCCACCTTATCAATACTACCCCCTGACCCATTTGATGAGGAAGATAATCAGGTACAGAAAGGGTCAGCCTCTCCCTTGGCTGAAAAGGAGGTGGCAGGCACATGAAAACCTGGAAATGCCTCCCCACCTCTCCGCTCTTGCCCTTCCCCCGACTCACACGAAGATAATAACTGGGTCAGAAAACTAAGTCTCACTGTCCATAGGGACTGAGTCACCGGGAGGGGAAAAATGAAGAGGTGGGGGCTCAGGAAACCAAGAACCTGGGTTTGAATCCTGGCATGCACACACATACATATACACATACGCACACAAACACACACTTGCTTAAGGGCTTGAGATATATGCCATCCCAATTAATTCTGACACCCCCCCCATAAGGTAGGTATTTTTATTCTCCCAACTTTACATATTAACACACTTGTCTAAGTTTAGACAGTAAAGCAGTTGACTCACACTTGTCTGACAGCAAAGTTGCACCATTAACCCCTCTATTTGCCGTGTGACTTCTGTGAGTCACCCAAACATGCTGAACCTCAACATTCTTATCTGTAAAACGGGAATAATAAGGCATACAAAATCTGCCTGCATATTGAGTTGAGAATTAAATGAATTTAGGTATATAAAGTATTCACAATACACAGAGGTGCATTTCTCCTTTCCTTTGCTTTCGTTTGTGTGCGTGCTGCAGTCATGTCCGACTCTGCAGCACTATGGGCTGTGGCCCGCCATGCTTCTCTGTACATGGGATTCCCCAGGCAAGAATGCTGGAGTGGGTTGCCTTGCCCTCCTCCAGGGGATCTTCCTGACCCAGGGATCAAACCTACATCTCCTGTGTCTCCTGCATTGCAGGCAGATTCTTTACTGCTGAGCCACTGGGAAAGCTCCCAACTTTAGTTTGCTTCTAGGTAAAATGCTTACATCACCAGGTTATTGTAAGATTTTAATGAGAAAATATACAAAAGTGCCTTGGAAATGATAACTTGCTATATAACATTAGTAATTATTATTCTTAGATATATTTTAAAAAAAGATATTTGACCAGGTAGTCTAACCTAATCATGTAGTTTTCCAATTATCAGAATGGCAAAGATCCGAATGTTTGACATTACATATATTAGGGAGGTAAGGAGCATGAGCCAGAGAAGGCAATGGCACCCCACTCCAGTACTCTTGCCTGGAAAATCCCATGGACAGAGGAGCCTGGTAGGCTGCAGTCCATGAGGTTGCTAAGAGTCGGACACGACTGAGCGACTTCACTTTCACTTTTCACTTTCATGCATTGGAGAAGGAAATGGCAACCCACTCCAGTATTCTTGCCTGGAGAATCCCAGGGACAAGGGAGCCTGGTGGGCTGCCGTCTCTGGGGTCGCACAGAGTCGGACACAACTGAAGCGACATAGCAGCAGCAGCAGCAAGGAGCATGAGCAAGTTTATGGGTGTATAAATAGTCACATAAGAAGACAAATGACATTTGTCAAAATTAAAAATGCAAATAAAGATGCCTTGATCTAGCTTATCCAATTGCATCAGTGTGGTAATATAAAAGGCTACTATTATGGCATCATCTGTAGAAACTGGGGGAAAAAACTTGAAACAACTCAAGTGTCCAACACTTTAGGGCTGAAATATAATGCAAGCTGAAAATGCGAGCAACATATGTTAATTTAAAATTTTCTAGTTGCTACAAAGTAAAAAGAAACAGGTAAAATGTACTTCTGCTGCTAAGTCGCTTCAGTCGTGTCCAACTCTGTGCGACCCCATAGACGGCAGCCCACAAGGCTCCCCCGTCCCTGGGATTCTCCAGGCAAGAACACTGGAATGGGTTGCCATTTCCTTCTCCAGAATATCCAAAATATGATCATTTCAATATGCACTCAATACAAAAATTATATATGAGATATTTTGCATTGCTCTCTTTTTAAGTCTCTAAATCATGGTGTGTTCTACCCTTAAATACATGGACTAGCTACCTTTTCTGCACTCAGCACAGCTACATACACATTAACCCATACAGCAGCATGTCTTTATTGGACATTGCAGGTATAGTTACCTCCAATAACAACAACTGTTGTAACAACAGTTACCTCCAGAAAGAACCTCCTCTCTGGGAATGGGAGTGAAAGGGAAAATTAATTTTCACTCTATGCCTTTTCATGTTTTCTTATTTTCATGCCTTGGGCATGTATGGCTTTTTCAGAATAAAACTAATAAAATAATTTGTACAGTAATTCTTTACAGTAACTTTTTAATCACCCTGGCTTACAGTTAGGGACAGATGATTCATACAACATGAAGACAATCATCAGTGGTGACTGACTCTCCTATTCCTTTTACTGTTGTCATTATTTAGTAACTCAAAGAATCTGTCAGAGAGGTGACAGGAGAGCCATGGTTTGCTACTAATAGAATGGTGTCAGGCTGGGAAATATTTTTAAAGTGTGGAGGTCAGTCAAATTAGAAAGGGGGTTTTATTACTAATTTACTGCCTAGTAAGTGAAATTCACAAAGATCCTACCTGGTGGGGATTCTCTCAAACAAGCCCACTATGAGCTAAGAGAAACCTCATGGCAGGTCACAGAGCAGGAAATAGTGGGGGGTACATGAAGGCAAAGACAGGAAGAAGGGAACAGGAAGGACAGGTGAAGAAAGATGAGGTTTCCATAAACAGGAAACAACCGTATGGCCTCTTTACCTCTTAAATCTTATGTGGAGACAAGCCGAGAACCCCACTCCCAATCAGGAGGGAGGACCTGACTTCTTCCATCTGGCTTAGCCTGGTAAACACTCAACTAGATTCAAGTGAGGTAAATAACACTCCTTCAGTTCCTTCACTGTGGGTCAAGGTGGGGTTCTCGGGGGAGAGACAGAGTAGGGTGGATTGGTGGGTTGAAGGGAAGGGGACAATGGATGTGCCATGGGGATTTCACAGAAGTCAGAAGGACATGGAATCCAGGAAAGCAGTAACCAAGAAGACAGCTATGGCTGTTCTCAAAGACTTAGCCACCAGGACATTTACCAAGGCTTTGTTCATGACCCAGAAACACACCCCAGGATTTTCATATGGGGATTACTTGTGGTATAATTCAGGGGGGAAGCAAATTATAGAATAGGACATTGTAATTCCACTCAAAAATAATTCTACACACACAGATACATACACCTACACACATACAGGTGACCAGACTGGACACATATTTATTAAAATAAAAAGGGAAGAGGTGGGACCCTAGATATTAATTTTCCCTTTTAGATCATTTGTATTTTCCAGATATTTCAATAATGAGGACACATTCATTAACAACAATATAAAACAATATAAAAACAATATAAAGCAGAAATGTACTTCACAGCCTTTAGATATACAGAGAAGACGTAATTTCCTTAATTGATCTGTAACTAATTCTTTAAAATAACCACTTATTAGAAGAGAAACGCTACCTTTTCATCCTTTCTACTTTAAAATATAGTTCATTCAGGACATTAAATAGCCTCTCCAATATACTAATTTTCCTGTATGGTAGTCACTAGCCATGGGTGGCTGCATAATTTTAAGTGTTAATTAACTCATATTTAAAATTCAGTTACCCACACCACTGTATGATTTGATTTCCCTTTTAATTCTTTAAAATAATTCTCACAAAACTACAAAATAAGGTTTATTTTCACCGCCCTTTACTCAGAAATATTTTGGCTTTCTTCCCAGACATCCTTAGAGATAAAATAATTAAAACCTGATTTTTATCTTGTATGTGTTCAATGGTTTTTAAAATGTAAAACTAGATATATTGTTGTTTAGTCGCTAAGTTGTTTCTCTTTTGCAATCCCATGGACTGTAGACTGCCAGGCTCCTCTGTCCATGAGATTTTCAGGCAAGAATACTGGAGTGGGTTGCCATTTCCTTCTCCAGAGGACCTTCCTGACTCAGGAATTGAATCCTTGTCTCCTGCATTTCAGGTGGATTCTTCACTGCTAAGCCACCAGGGAAGCCAAAAAAATAAATAAACAAAATAATAAAGATTCAAGGATTATATACAAATAACTTTATGTTTAAGGTATAAGGATTTTAAGTCATACTGTTTGACTTACCTATTAATGTCCTGATGAAACTATTTTAAGTTCTCCATTTATGTTGTTGTTTTTTTAACAATACAAATAATGGTTAAAATTTAAAAAATTTTCATTTTCTCAGAGTCTCTAGCCACACTTCAAGTGTTTAATAGCCATATGTGGCTCATGGCGACCATACTGGACATTTAGAATGTCTGCATCATTGCAGAGTGTTCTATTGAACGGTGCCACTCCAGATAATGTTCAGGCTCAGATTTCAGTCATTCAGCTCCTCCCTGACTGGACAGGGTCTGGGTGAGGTCTCAAGGTGGTCTGCTATATAAAGAAAGGGGTGTGACTTCCCCTCCTCCACACCTATGACCTGGGGCTAGTCTTCAGTGAGTTCAGGCTGCATCGACTTTGAGGTCCCTCAGCAGCCATCAAACGCTCATACAAACATCCCCCCAACTCAGCTTCCTGATTTCAGAGTCTCATGGAGGCCGAGTCTCTGTTGCGTCCACTGACAGGATCCTCCAGTCCATGAGGAGTCCTGAGAGGGGTCAGGAGGAGGCCTGCTAGTCTCTCTCAGTTAACCACCTTCTGTGACCTACTCTGCAGTCTAGGTCCATGGAATTGTCTGGACTTCCCATCACTCCAGCCTCAGTGCGAGCCCGGTTCCACCAGAGCCTCCCCCAATCTTAAGTCCGAAGGCTGCCCAGGTTTTCCAGAGTCTGAGGCTCTGAGGGAGACGAAACTGTAGTCTCTCTACAAACTCTCTCTCGGTAGACTACAGTGGTCCTAGGCTGCGCTCACAATACATGGCAGGTCCCCAGCCCTCAGACGCCTTAAAACTCCTCTGGCTGAATTTAACACACATCCTCCCACAGAAGTTTCAACCCAGAGTGGGACAGGCTCCTGTTTCTCTCCTCTCTACTCTCTTCCTTTCCTCTCCGCCCATTTCTCTTCTTCCTGTCACTCCTTGGGGCTGGAAAGGAGTGAGATCAGATCAGATCAGTCGCTCAGTCGTATCCGACTCTTTGCGACCCCACGAATTGCAGCACGCCAGGCCTCCCTGTCCACCACCAACTTCCGGAGTTCACCCAGACTCACGTCCATCAAGTCAGTGATGCCATCCAGCCATCTCATCCTCTGTCATCCCCTTCTCCTCCTGCCCCCAATCCCTCCCAGCATCAGAGTCTTTTCCAATGAGTCAACTCTTCGCATGAGGTGGCCAAAGTACTGGAGTTTCAGCTTTAGCATTCCTTCCAAAGAAATCCCAGGGCTGATCTCCTTCAGAATGGATGGGTTGGATCTCCTTGCAGTCCAAGGGACTCTCAAGAGTCTTCTCCAACACCACAGTTCAAAAGCATCAATTCTTCGGCACTCAGCCTTCTTCACAGTCCAACTCTCACATCCATACATGACCACTGGAAAAACCATAGCCTTGACTAGACGAACCTTTGTTGGCAAAGTAATGTCTCTGCTTTTGAATATGCTGTCTAGGTTGGTCATAACTTTGCTTCCAAGGAGTAAGCGTCTTTTAATTTCATGGCTGCAATACCATCTGTAGTGATTTTGGAGCCCAGAAAAAATAAAGTCAGCCACTGTTTCCACTGTTTCCCCATCTCTTTCCCATGAAGTGATGGGACCAGATGCCATGATCTTCGTTTTCTGAATGTTAAGCTTTAAGCCAACTTTTTCACTCTCCACTTTCACTTTCATCAAGAGGCTTTTGAGTTCCTCTTCACTTTCTGCCATAAGGGTAGTGTCATCTGCATATCTGAGGTGATTGATATTTCTCCTGGCAATCTTGATTCCAGTTTGTGTTTCTTCCAGTCCAGCGTTTCTCATGATGTACTCTGCATATAAGTTAAATAAACAGGGTGACAATATACAGCCTTGATGTACTCCTTTTCCTATTTGGAACCAGTCTGTTGTTCCATGTCCAGTTCTAACTGTTGCTTCCTGACCTGCATACAAATTTCTCAAGAGGCAGATCCGGTGGTCTGGTATTCCCATCTCTTTCAGAATTTTCCACAGTTTATTGTGATCCACACAGTCAAAGGCTTTGGCATAGTCAAAAAAGCAGAAATAGATGTTTTTCTGGAACTCTCTTGCTTTTTCTATGATACAGAGGATGTTGGCATTTTGATCTCTGGTTCCTATGCCTTTTCTAAAACCAGCTTGAACATCAGGAAGTTCACGGTTCAGATATTGCTGAAGCCTGGCTTGGAGAATTTTGAGCATTACTTTACTAGCGTGTGAGATGAGTGCAATTGTGCGGTAGTTTGAGCCTTCTTTGGCATTGCCTTTCTTTGGGATTGGAATGAAAACTGACCTTTTCCAGTCCTGTGGCCACTGCTGAGTTTTCCAAATTTGCTGGCATATTGAGTGCAGCACTTTCACAGCATCACCTTTCAGGATTTGGAATAGCTCCACTGGAATTCCATCACCTCCACTAGCTTTGTTCGTAGTGATGCTTTCTAAGGCCCACTTGACTTCACATTCCAGGATGTCTGGCTCCAGGTCAGTGATCACACCATCGTGATTATCTGGGTCGTGAAGATCTTTTTTGTAAAGTTCTTCTGTGTATTCTTGCCATCTCTTCTTAATATCTTCTGCTTCTGTTAGGTCCATACCATTTCTGTCCTTTATCGAGCTCATCTTTGCATGAAATGTTCCTTTGGTATCTCCGATTTTCTTGAAGAGATTCCTAGTCTTCCCATTCTGTTGTTTTCCTCTATTTCTTTGCATTGATCACTGAAGAAGGCTTTCTTATCTCTTCTTGCTATTCTTTGGAACTCTGCATTCAGGTGTTTATATCTTTCCTTTTCTCCTTTGCTTTTCGCTTCTCTTCTTTTCACAGCTATTTGTAAGGCCTCCCCAGACAGCCATTTTGCTTTTTTGCATTTCTTTTCTATGGGAATGGTCTTGATCCCTGTCTCCTATACAATGTCACGAACCTCATTCCATAGTTCATCAGGCACTCTATCTATCAGATCTAGGCCCTTAAACCTATTTCTTACTTCTACTGTATAATCATAAGGGATTTGATTTAGGTCATACCTGAATGGTCTAGTGGTTTTCCCTACTTTCTTCAATTTAAGTCTGAATTTGGCAATAAGGAGTTATTCATTTACAATCCAGTGTTCTGTGGCAGGGGCATCGCAGGTGGCACTAGTGGTAAAGAACTCACCTACCAATGCAGAAGATGCCAGATGTGGGTACGATCCCTGGGTTGGGAAGATCCCCTGTTGGAGGGAGGACATGGCAACCCACTCCAGTATTCTTGCCTGGAGAATCCCACGGACAGAGGGCTACAGTCCTTAGGGTTGCAAAGAGTTGGACATGACTGAAGCAATTTAGCACGAATGCACGTTGTGTGGCAGAGTTACTAACCAGGCTTCCTCATCCCTAGTCAAGAAAGCAAGGCCTTTTCCTTTGAGTATTTTATGGGGAAATGAAATTTAGAAAAGCCCTCCTCAAAACAACAGCTATCTTTTATTTGCAACGTCAGGAGGCATTGCTACTTACACCTCTGTCTTTACTTTTTTTTATGTAAGATTTCTAATCCACACCCTCCCCTGGTGTTTTTCCACCCTACCCACCAAGGCAGATGAATGTCCTGCTTGTCCCACCAGGGTCAAGGTTATTTCCTCAGAAAGATGAGCATTAAAAAGCATATGAAGAAGTTCCCAATCATCATACCAGCTATGAGGAGGAGGAAAAATGTTAATTAAAATGTTTTATTACAATTGTTGGCTTAGACTAATCAGAAACTGTCTTTAGAGAGAAGGTAATTACCAAGGCCACATTTCTGGATGTAACTGGGGAGAGGTCAAAGATGCTTTAAAAAATGGACATTAAAGAGTTGACACCCCAAGTCTTCACCACACTCCTTCTGTGACACTGAGCAAGTTGCTTTACCTCTCTTGGCCTCAGTTTCCTCATCCATAAAATGGAAATAATAATCATGCTATCATGCATTATTGTGAAAATTCAGTGAGACTGCATTTGTAAAATATGATGTCTATAGCATACCAGTTGTTCAGGAAATACCCCCACAATAATACTACAGCCAGACAGAGTAACAAAGCAACATCAGCAGAGGAAATCTTGTAATAGGGAGTAAAAGTATTAGCCTAAATCCTGCTTTGGGGCCCAGAGTTATGGTTTAAAAAGGTTTTAAGTGTAACCATTAAAGTAAACCTTGTTTGTCTCCAGAGAAGGGGAACTCGCTACTTCCAAAGGCAACTGATGTTCTTTTTTTGAGTTCTGATGATTCTAATCCTCTTCCTTACATTATGCATTACTTCCTCTCATTACAACTTTTCCCTCATTTGTTCTTTTAAAAAAAATTCATGGTAATTCAAACAACACAGCAGTCTGTAATATAAAACATTACAAAAGTTTATAAAGAAAAACTCTCTCACTACACTCTACCAAATTCTACACTGAAGCCTCTCCCAGTATCTCCTCTTAACAATGGTTTTTCCATTCCACTTACTTAGACACTGTCTGTGTATACACAGAGTTATATAGGTATGCATTTTTACGTAAATGAGATCAAACTCTATACATATTTCTGCCACCAGCTTTTTAAAAAGTCAGCAGTGTATTGTAGATGTAGTCCTATATCCTGACACAAGAATTGACAGCACTGTGTGGACAGGTCATGATTGATCTAATCGATTTCTCATCGGTGGGCCTCTCCCTGGCCCTTCTTTGGCCTTCTGGTGCCACTTGGAAGAGTCTTAGTGGTTTTAAAGCACTTAAAGTCAGCTATCACATGACAGCTTTCTCTAAGCTAAGCATCCCAAGTGCCTAATGATGTTCCCCATAGAACACAGTTCTAGAAACCTCCAAAAATGCTGGAGCTTCTCTGAACCTCAAAGAACCAGACAGCATGTCCAGGACAGCTGCCGGGCTGGTATAGAGTACAGGAAGTCATGCCTCACTTCCTGCCAGGGAGCTTAGGAGCCCACTCATGTGCCAGGCGGCCAGGTTCACTCATCATTCATAGTTTTGTGACTTTCTCTTCTAAACCTGAACACTTTTGAGAGTGAAAAGTACACTAACTTGATGGGATAAGGAGAAACCAAGACTAAGGTGAAATAGAGAACTTTTCATACAAAAGTTTGTCAGTTAAAATGTTATGACTTTTCTCTGTCATACCAACTAACTGCTTTTAAGCTAAGCTCCAAAGCCACAGTTTCTCTAATAAAGACAAATTGGCCTCCGTGGGAAGTAGGTTTGATTTTTAAATCTAATTCCTTTTTACAGATGAATAATAAGGCCCAGAGAGGTTATGAAACCTATTTAAGGTCATTTATTTAATTAATGACATATTTTTTTAAGGGAAAAAAGGTATGGGGAAATAGGACCAAAATTCTAGCCAGCACCTCCTATATGCCACTCACCACACTCTGATTTTTTTTTCCGTTTTCCTGAGATATAATTGACATTACTGTTGTTTCAGTCACTAAGTCGTGTCTGACTATTTTGTGACCCCATGGACTGTAGCCCACCAGACTTCCTTATCCATGGGATTTCCCATGCAAGAATACTGCAGGGGGTTGCCATTTCCTTCTCTAGGGGATCTTCCTGACCCAGGGATCAAGCCTGAGTCTCCTATATTGGCAGGTGGATTCTTTACTATCACTGTACAAATTTAAGAAAGAGAGCATAATGATTTGATTTATACATCATGAAATGATTACCATGAATAAGTTTAGTGGGCATCCATCATCTCATAAGATACACCATTAAAAAAATAGAAAAAAAATTGTTGCTCCTTGTGATGAGAACTATTAGGATTTACTCTTAATAACTTTCACATATAATGTACAGCAGTGTTAACTATTTTATTATGTTGTACATTACATCCTTAATAATTATTCATCTTATAACTGAAAGTTTGTACTTTTTGACTACCTTCATCTAATTCCCCTCTCCCCACACTCCGCCTCTGATCTCTTTTTGTATGAGTTTGCTTATTTTTGAAGTATAACCTTGAAGTATAACCTACAACACTATGTTAGTTCCTAGTATACAACATAGTGATTCAATATTTCTATACATTTCAAAATTATCACTATGATAAATCTGTCATTTGTCACCATAGAAAGATATTACATAATCATTGACTATACTCCCCACACTGTATATTTCACACTTGTGATTCATTTATTTTGTAATTAAAGCTTTGTGCCTTGATCTCCCTCACCTGTTTCTCTCTTCCTCCCATCCCCTTCTCCTCTGGCAACCACTTATTTGTTCTCTGCATTTATAACTCTGTTTGCACTTAATTATGTTTGTTCATTTGTTTTGTTTTTTAGATTCCACATATAAGTGAAATCACACAGTATTTGTCATTCTCTGTCTGACTTATTTCACTTAGCATAAACTCTCTAGATCCACCCATGTTGTTGCAAATGGCAAGATTTCATTCCTTTTATGGATGAGTAATAATGCTCAAACTACCGCACAATTGCACTCATCTCACACGCTAGTAAAGTAATGCTCAAAATTCTCCAAGCCAGGCTTCAGCAATATCTGAACCGTGAACATCCAGATGTTCAAGCTGGTTTTAGAAAAGGCATAGGAACCAGAGATCAAATTGCCAACATCCGCTGGATCATGGAAAAAGCAAGAGAGTTCCAGAAAAACATCTATTTCTGCTTTTTTGACTATGCCAAAGCCTTTGACTGTGTGGATCACAATAAACTGTGGAAAATTCTGAAAGAGATGGGAATACCAGACCACCTGACCTGCCTCTTGAGAAATTTGTATGCAGGTCAGGAAGCAACAGTTAGAACTGGACATGGAACAACAGACTGGTTCCAAATAGGAAAAGGAGTACATCAAGGCTGTATATTGTCACCCTGCTTATTTAACTTATATGCAGAGAGCACATCATGAGAAATTCTGGGCTGGAAGAAGCACAAGCTGGAATCAAGATTGCCGGGAGAAATATCAATCACCTCAGATATGCAGATGACACTACCCTTATGGCAGAAAGTGAAGAGGAACTCAAAAGCCTCTTGATAAAAGTGAAACAGGAGAGTGAAAAAGTTGGCTTAAAGCTCAACATTCAGAAAACGAAGATCATGGCATCTGGTCCCATCACTTCATGGGAAAGAGATGGGGAAACAGTGGAAACAGTGTCAGACTTTATTTTTGGGGGCTCCAAAATCACTGCATATGGTATTGCAGCCATGAAATTAAAAGACGCTTACTCCTTGGAAGGAAAGTTATGACCAACCTGGATAGCATATTGAAAAGCAGAGACATTACTTTGTCAACAAAGGTCCGTCTAGTCAAGGCTATGGTTTTTCCAGTGGTCATGTATGGATGTGAGAGTTGGACTGTGAAGAAAGCTGAGGGCCGAAGAATTGATGCTTTTGAACTGCGGTGTTGGAGAAGACTCTTGAGAGTCTCTTGGACTGCAAGGAAATCCAACCAGTCCATCCTAAAGGAGATCAGTCCTGGGTGTTCATTGGAAGGACTGATGCTGAAGCTGAAACTCCAATACTTTGGCCACCTCATGTGAAGAGTTGACTCACTGGAAAAGACTCTGATGCTGGGAGGGTTTGGGGGCCAGAGGAGAAGGGGATGACAGAGGATGAGATGGCTGGATGGCATCACCGACTCAATGGATGTGAGTTTGGGTAAACTCCAGGAGTTGGTGATGGGCAGGGAGGGTTGGTGTGCTGCGATTCATGAGGTTGCAAAGAGTCAGACACGACTGAGCGACTGAACTGAACTGAACTGAATATTCCATTGTGTGTATACATATATACTACATCTTCATTATCAATCCATCAATTGATGGGTACTCAGTTGCTTCCATACCTTGGCTAATGTAAATAATGTTGCCATGAACATAGGGTTCCAAGTATTTTTTCAAGTTAGCATTATTGTTTTCTTCAGATAAATACTCAGAAGTGGAACTGCTGGATCATATGATAGTTCTATTTTTAATTTTTTGAGGAATCTTCACACTGTTTTCCACAGGAACTGCACAAATTGCATTCCCACCAACAGTGCACACCAGTTCCCCTTTCTCCACACACACTAGGATTTTTAAAAATATATTTTTATTCAGTTAATATTGACTGAATATTTACTACATGTCAGCCACTGTGTTATTTGCTTGGGAGGCAATCTCTGTCCTTGTGCCACTTCAGGATCTATGGTGATACATAGGCGGAAGATACATGGGCAGAAATGGAGGCTCAGAAAAGTGAACATATTTTCCCAAAGTCACAAAACGAGTAAGTGGCGAGCAGGATTCCAACTCCCTGCCTTGCATCCAGGAATCACACGATAACTGCTCTTCCAGAGGGAAGAGTTTGGCATTGGGAAGCCTTTCTTCTTACTGTTGCCTTGGAGGTGATTTAAAGTACAAGGGCATGTTCCATGCACAGACCTCAGGCTGAGTCACATCACTGTAAGCTGGCCGACTGACTACTCAGGTTTCCTTTCCTTGGTGTTTTCTTATCTGTCTCCTACCAATGGCTTAGCTTCTATGGGTGAGTGGGGTCAGGAAGTGGCACAGAGCCTCTGTTTTTATTCTGTGTGGAAATTTTCTAATTATAGGTCACACCGAGAATTTCCATTCTCCCCCATGCACTTCACTCTGTTTATGTAACTTAATAAGCAAAGACCCAGAGCTTTTTTTTTTTTTTTTCTTAAAGACTTAGACCATGAAGCTTTTAATGAGGAATCAAACTCATTCCCTTATCTTTCTGATTAGTGAATAGCCATCGTCTGTTATCTGCTTAGTCTGTAGCTGAAATTACGATCTCTCCTCTGGTCAGGATTTTATAGTCTGATTATGCCTTAAGCTTCCTGTGTAAGCCATCACGGGAAGTAGAAACACTAACTACTCCCACCTCCACCACCAAGAAATAGATTCAAATACAGTCCTTTAAAACACCAGCCTTTACAGAATAAAGAGATGATATAACACAGTATCAAGAAAAAAGAGCTCAGGATGGTAGATAGAGCATGGCATTTGATGCAACCGAAGGTCCCCATTTACAGCATAAAAGGGAGTGAGATTTCAGACAATCATGCTTTGGAGAACACAAGCTAAAGACCAACACTTGAATTGCTTTATTTTAATTATATGGCTATTTTTTCCCTAATTTAACTGCCTAAAAATAATTCTAAGTTTGTCATCTCAGTCCAGAATCTACTGGATATCCTATTCAGTAATAGTAACTTGTAAGCAAAACTTGTTCAGTAGCAACAAATCAGTTCCATAAAAGAAAATGAAAAAGAAGATCCCACAAAAACACATGTTTAAGCCAAATTTTTTAAAGTCAAAAAACAACAACCTAGGAAAGATTCCGCTCTCTCCCTGCCAGCACTGTGTAAACAGAAATCTTTTTTGCAGAACCTCTCGACAAATGGAAGCTGAAAAAGAAATAAAAAAGAAGTGGGATTTGGTAGAAGATTCTGACCTTGAAGAGCTATACTAATATTAACTATCATAAAATTAACTTTTTAATTATCCTCTAGGGGCTTTAGAATACACTATAATGAAGGGAAACGAATTTATGAAAAAGGCTGCCAAGTAGGAAAAAGGAAGGTGCTTGCTATTCAGGAAGCAAACAGCACCAAAGCAGGCAAGCAGGGCCCAGAAAGACAAGAGTAACTGACCCCAGGAAAGTCACTGAGCTTGGCTGAAATATCAAAAGTAGCAGGCTTACCACGAAAACATTTTTACCTTCCTCCTTGACAAGGTAGGGAGTAAACGAAGTGTGGTATGTTCCTGGCACAGAATCTGGCACAAAAATCAATGTCATAACTGTTATGGCTCTTGTTATATTTTGGGGAATTCCCAAGCAATGTCCATTTAGAAGATAATTGAAACCAGATAAGCAGATATTTTCCAATCTTTGGGTTTTTTTTTTTTTTTTGCCAATTTTGTTTTAATCATGTTCCATTTCAACAAATGGAAAAAATATTACCTTGCTGACTCAACTAGAGTGTAGTATGTTCCCCTCTAAGGGAATAACCCTAAGAATCCTAAAGAGCCTATCTATCTTCCAGGCAGGAAAATTTTGTTGAGGTTTACTTTTCTGTTGATTATATAATAAAAAGAATCCCCATTTTCTACTGTTCAATATAACACAGAATATTTCATGTATACAGTCTTATACTGCTTAATATATTACCTAATATATTTTCAAACTGAATATGACTTTCCCAAGTATACATAGCTATTTTCTTCTTTCCCTAACGCCCCTCACTAAGTCCTTCATAAAAATCACTGCTTTAGAACTCAGACTAGGAGAATTATTCCATTTCTAATACATATTGCAGAGTGGTTTCTGAAACTAGTAGGGCTTCAAGAGCTTGCTAAATTCCTGTGAACTGAAGGCAGAAAATATCCAGAAACATGTGGCTAATGTGGAAATAAGTTGGAGGAAAGGGGGAAGCGGGTTAGATTAGTTATATGGACAGGTAAAAAAAATACATAGGCTGCTCTTTATCCCCTCAACAAAATGAAAGTGTTCACCTAAGCCACCAAAGTCTTAATAATGGGTGAATCCAAGTATATTTTAATGTAGTTGCCAGGTGCACTACCAGCCCACACAGTGCCTTTAGACAAGTTAGGAGAGCACATCCCTTCCTAAAAGCACTTTACTTTCATATTCTGAAAAATCATTGTACTATACTGATTAAAAAAAAAGAAGAAACAACTCCCGTCTACCTAAAAAGTATCATGTAAATTTGCACAAATCTACGAAGTCTATGATGTGAATGATGCTCCACAGAAGGTACTTTTTTCAGTCTACAACTCAAGTTCAGTGACACACAGCTCCCCCGGGAACCACTTGTTTACTGTCCATCACCCCAACCATGAGGAGCTGTGTCTGTTTTATGTACGGCTTCATCTAGCTCAGTTCCTGGTGCATAATAGGTTCTTAATACTGAATTGAATGACTTGATATCCATTGAACAATTGAATGAATGAATGAGTCAATGAAAGGTCCCCCTTTAACACAAGAATCTACTAAAAAAAGTAAAAACTAAGGAAAATGTACATTGGTGCAGCTGCTGTGGAAAACAATATGGAGGTTTCTTAAAGAACTAAAAGTAGAACTACCATATGACCCAGCAATTCCACTCCTGGAAAAAAAAAAAAATCCACTCCAAAAAAACCACTAATTCAAAAGGATATATGCACTCCAATATTCATAACCGCACTGTTTACAATAGCTATGATATGGAAGCAAGTGTCCATCAACAGATGAATGGATAAAGAAGATGTGGCACATTTATACAATGGAATACTACTTAACCATTAAAAAGAATGAAGTTTTGCCAACTGCAACAACATGGATGGATGTGGAGGGTACTGTGCTAAATGAAATAAGTCAGAAAAAGATAAATACATATAATATCACTTATATGTAAAACCTAAAAGATAAAACAAACTAGTGAATATAACCAAAAAATAGACTCACAGATACAGAGAACAAACTAGTGGTGACCAGTGGGGAGAGAGAAGGAGGAGCGGCAAGATAGGGGTGGGAATTAAGAGGTACGAACTATTATATATAAAATAAATAAGGATATATTCATACATATGTTTGCACAACACAGGGGATACAACTGATATTTTATAATAACCACAAATACTCATAACCTTTAAAAATTATGAATCACTACATTATACACCTGTAATCAGCTATACTGCAATTAAAGAAAATACTGTAATCAACTATACTTCAATTTAAAAATCAAAAAACTGAAAACTAGGCATGGCTAATATTGACTGAGCACCTTCTATGCATCAGGCCCTACGCTAAGCACAATCATGTGTTCCTAGGAGAACCCTGTGAGGTAGATACTATTTCCCTCCACAGCCCTAGAAGCTTAAAGAGGTTAAGTAACTTACTGATGTCATTCTGCTTATGAGTCACAGATCACATGACCACCATAATCACATTTCTCACCACTCCACGAGCAAGTCAGTCTGGAGTCTGCATGCTCCAAGAGGCTGCTACACCTGTGGGAAACAGAGCTCCCTTATATGGCCAGTCCAAGGAAGAGAAGGCACCAGAGGCTCCAAGCTCTGATTTCCTTTGCTGTTTATAGAGACAAAACTATCCTCTAGATGCAATTCAGGCAAGCAGTGAGGTCACACAGTGTTCCCAGTTCTGCCCAAGACTCACCTTTGAAAGCAGTTAACAGCAACTCATTCAGCTACAGAATAACAGGAGGCTCTTTTGTCAGCTATGGGCGCAACACTCAAGCCCATTGCACATTCTGAAATGTCCTGGCCGCTAGATGGCACTGAAGCTCAAATGTCACAAAACTGGAATCCTTCTCCAGCCATATTTTAATTAAGATAATGACAACACAGTAGCAGCATTGTTAAGCACTTACTATGCCTCTACAAGGGCTTCCCAGGTAGCACTAGTGGTAAAGAACCCCTGCCTGCCAATGCAGGAGACGTGGGTCCAATCCCTGGGTTGGGAAGATCCCCTGGAGGAGGGCACTGCAACCCACTCCAGTATTCTTGCCTGGAGAATCCCATGGACAGAGGAGACTGGCAGGCTACAGTCCATAGGGTCTCAAAGAGTCAGACACGACTGAAGTGACTTAGCACAGCACAGCATACGCTTCTACAAGCATTATCTCATTTAATCCTCAGAGCAACTTCATGAGGTCGATCCTTTATTAATTACATGTTACAGATGAAGAAACTGAGCTTTAGAGAGGCGACTCTCTTGACCAAGGTCACATGGCTAGATAGAAGCAGAGCAGGGATTTTTATCAAAGCACGCAGACTCTCCACAACCTAACATTCTTACCACTGTTCTGCTTCCTCCCACGCTATCATCATCCGGTCGCTCAGCTGCTGAGCACAGGTTCAATATGACCACATGTTATATTTGAAACTCCTCTTGGGAAATCCTCTCTCAAAGAGGAAGAAGAAAAACCCCATTCAGGCCACATAAGCATGTCAGGCACAAGTGAAGATTCAGATGGACTTGAGCTGTTTATTCAAGGGCAACAGCCTCAAAAGGGTATCAGCCTGGTGATGGGAAAAAAGGAGACACGGCCGGCAGTGCAGTAAAGCAAAGTGGGCTGGATGTGGCTACAGGGTCTTACATGCTAGAGGAGTCCCAACAGATGGCTGAAGGTGAGCCCTGTCTCCCCCTTACCCGTCACGGGATCTAGAACAGGTCCTTAGCTTCTCCAGCTTCTGGTAGTAAAAGAGGTAAATAATGCATGCCTTGTCTTCTTTGCTGGGTAAAAATAAAATGTGTGAAAATTTTCATTGTTAATGTAGTCTTTGTTGTTCAGTTCACTAACTCGTGTCTGACTCTTTGCGACCCCATGAACTGCAGCACAGCAGGCTTCTCTGTCCTCCACTATCTCCTGGAGTTTACTCAAACTAGTCCATTGAGTGGATGAGGCCATCTAGCCATCTCATCCTCTATCATCCTCTTCTCCTCCTGCTTTCAATCTTTTCCAGTATCAGGGTCTTTTCCAATGAGTCAGCTCTCCGCATCAGGTGGCCAAAGCATTGGAGATTCAGCTTGAAGCCATGTCTCCTGCGTCTCATGCACTGCAGGCGGATTCTTACCCCTGAACCATAGGGAAGCCTCGTTGATGTGGCTTAACGGTAGGTAAAATATAATATCATTATAAGCCTTCTTGCTTCCTTTTTACTCAAGCAACCTCCTTTTTGATCTTTCTTAAGCCAATCTTCTCTTTTCACAACCCAAATCTGTTTCCAGAAAACTATTCCTAAAGAAGAGGTCTTACCAGATCCTCTCTTCCCACTCCCAGCCATTCTACCTCCAATTTCAAGCATGGTGACTCAGGCCTTGCACTGACCGCTTCCAATCAGCCTCTCCTTCCTCAGCTCTTCCACCGTTAGTCCCTCCTTGACCTGCTGCTCCCAACAGGCCAGATTCTCTGCAATGCTCAAACATGCTCTTTATTCCCTGACCTCTGCATCTCAGCCATTCCATCCACCTGTCTGTGGTTTGTGCCACCCAACATCTGAGCCATTGGCCTTTTTATTTTTCTTTTTAATTAGAGGAAAATTGCTTTACAATGTTGTGTTGTTTTCTGTAATACATCAACATAAATCAGCCATAGGTATAAATATGTCCTTTCCCTCTTGAACCTCCCTTCCACCCTTCACCTCATCAGACCCCTCTAGGTTGTCAAAGAGCACTGGGCTGAGCTCCTGGCATCTTTGATTAGAGCTCAGAGCTCACGATCTTCCTTTAAGGAATAACTCCCCTGGCATTGCACTGGCCAAGAGGGGGACACATGATCCAAGTCATACCTACTAGGCCTTGTTACTTTGAAATTTGTACCTTAAGAGGCGTGACTCAATCCAACAGTGTTGGAGGTGACTCATCACACAGACCGCGCTCCAAAAAAAACACAACGGCCACCAATCTCCACACATCATCCTACGATGCCTGTTCCCTTATTTTATTTTATTTTTTATTTTAATTCAGGAGCTAATCCCAAACAGATTCCTCTATTTTCCTTCCCCACTCCCCTGTTTCAACTAGCCACAGTCCATCTCTGCTGCTTGCAGCCACTAAACAAACCTTTAAGATTCAGTTCAAATGGCAACTCCTTCAGAAAGCCTCATTTCAAACATACTATAGCAGTCATTTGTATACATTTTTATTTCCCCTTTAGATGATTCACTCAAATTCAAGAACTGGGGTTCGTTCATTTTCATATCCCCAACAGCCCCTATGCCCAGCACATGGGCATTTCTTGATAAACAGTACTTGCAGACTTGGCTAGCAAGCCATTTAAGGAGCAGAGTTTAAAGCAACTAATAGGATTTTATGAAATTTTAATTCTGTGTTCTCTGATGTTCAGACATGTTGTTAGGTAACTGAATTTGTTTTACTCTAGGAATCATCTATCCAAATTCTACAACCATTACCACATTTTCAAGAAATTTAAAAGTGTCACTCAGACCCAGAGATTTCTGACTGTATTGTCCTGCTTCTCTCCCTGTTGAAGTGTCAAGGCTTCAGCAGCTGCCACCATTAGCTCCCAAACAAGCATGTGAATAACAATGGGAAGTGTGACAATTCCCTAGGTTTGGGGTTTGTTTTTTTTTTAGGCCTTCACAGGAAGAGCTTGACTATGGAGAAAGCTATGTTTAGACTGTTGTCTTTTGTATTTAGTTTAGTAAACTGAATTTCAAGGCCCCTAGTATGCAAGTTATACTCATTATATGCAAAAACAATTTCCCCTTCAACATGATTTTCACATCATAATGATAAAGGGTAACCAAAAAGTGAAAACCATTGCAGTATAAAACAGACCCACAGTTAATATAAGACCTTAAATGAATACAATTAAACTGTTGAAATATACGTGTACTATAAAGCCAAGCATGATTGTTGTTATCTCTACCATGAAATGGTGTTTCTTCTCTCTTTCCAGATTTGAGATCATTTTGAAGCAAAGGAAGAAGGAGGGAAAAAAAGAAGTTGATAGCAAGGTTTCTGAGCCTACTGCTCCTTCCCCTTCCTACCAAGACATCAACAATTTAGGAAAAGTCCTGATGGCTGCTGAAGACAAAGCTCCAATTCTTTGGCCACCTGATGCAAAGAGCTGACTCACTGGAAAAGACCTTGATGCTGGGAAACATTGAAGGCAAAAGGATAAGGGAGTGGCAGAAGATGAGATGATTAGTTAGCATCACCAACTCAATGGACATGGATTTGAGCAAACTCCGGGAGGTAGCAGAGGACAGAGGGGACTGGAGTGCTACAATCCATGAGTCAGACACAGCTTAGTGACAACAACCTGATGGCAGCAGCCATCTAGCAGAAGTATAGGAAAAGTTTTAGATCTACTGTAAATATTAGTTGGAGAAGGAAATGGCAATCCACTCCAGTGTTCTTGCCTGGAGAATCCCAGGGACAGGGGAGCCTGATGGGCTGCCGTCTATGGGGCCGCACAGAGTCGGACACGACTGAAGCAACTTAGCAGCAGTAAATATTAGATCACCCCTGCCCTAAGTTATGTCTTATTTGCTTTCATTAATTTCTTACTAAACATCCATAATAATAATGAGAAATCATCACCAAAAAACCCAATTTTCCAACACGCCCATATTTGAAAAGTTATCTTTTAAATACAGAAAAGAATAAGGTTGAACTTGACTTAAAGGTCAGTAAAATCCAAGGACATTATCCATACAAAAGCAAAATGCAAAGTCTGGGAAGATGATGGAGTAGAAATACTTTCCCCTACTCCTCCCATAAATTATATCTAAAAATTCAGAAATTATGTAGAAAACAGATATTAAAAGAGTCTGAAAGGTGGATAGAAGGCAGATTGAGAGAAAGGAAGGAAATAATAAAGAGTATTAGTCAATGGGGAGGAAGAAAAAGAGTAAAAGTCGATGAAATTGAAAATGAAAAGAAAAACCAGCAGAAGAAATCAAGAAAACAGAGAACTAATGCTTTGAAAATATCAGTAATGACAAACCTCTAGAAAGACTAACAAAGAAAAAAGAAACCCCAAAATGCCAATATAAAGATCAGAAATGATAAAGGGCTATCACTACAAAATCTGCAGACACAGAAAGGAGAATAAGGGAAGAATGCAAAAAACCCTGGTGGCTCAGAAGGTAAAGTGTCTGCCTGCGAGGTGGAAGACCTGGGTTCAATCCCTGGATCAGAAAGATCCCCTGGAGGAGGCAATGGCACCCCACTCCAGTACTCTTGCCTGGAAAATGCCATGGATGGAGGACCCTGGTGGGCTGCAGTCCATGGGGTCACTAAGAGTCGGACATGACTGAGCGACTTCATTTTCACTTTTCACTTTCATGCACTGGAGAAGGGCATGGCAACCCGCTCCAGTGTTCTTGCCTGGAGAATCCCAGGGATGCGGGAGCCTGGTGGGCTGCCATCTATGGGGTCGCACAGAGTCGAACACAACTGAAGCGACTTAGCAGCAGTAGCAGCAGCACGTCAAGATCTCAATGTTCTCCAAATTGATATACCTTCTTAATTAAATTCCTAGCAAAATCCCATCAAGGTTGATTTGCATATAAAGATTATATCAGGCTCCTCCGTCCATGGGATTTTCCAGGCAAGAGTGCTGGACTGGATTGCCATTTCTTTCTCCAGGGGATCTTCCTGACCCAGGAATCGAACCCTGGTCTCCCTCATTGCAGGCAGATGCTTTACCGTCTGAGCCACCAGGGAAGCCCATGGAAAAGCAAAGGAACGAGAATAGCGAAAACATTTTGAAAAAGAAGAATAAAGTGGGAGGTATGCATATGTAGTTCATTCAGTCGTATCCAGCTCTGCGACCCCACCAGTTTCCTCTGTCCATGGAATTTTCCAGACAAGAATACTGGAGTGGATTGCCATTTCCTATTCCAGGGGATCTTCCTGACTCAGGGATCAAACCTTTGTCTCCTGCATCACCTACACTGGCAGCCAGATTCTTTACCACTGAGCCACCTGGAAAATCTAAGGTAAGGGGCTTCTGCCCATGTGCTCTGGCAGTCGCCACAGTGATTACCGCACACTGGGCGGGCAGCAAAGGGAGAGGTATAGTCTACTCAATTTCAAGACATGATACAGCTATTGTAATAAAAACTGTGAGGTACTGTCAGAGAGACAAACATATAGATCAACACAACAGAATAAAGAACTCAAGAGATCTACATTAATATGCTCAACTGGTTTTTGACAAAGGTGTAAAACTAGTCAATTGAGGAAAGAACCTTTTAAAGATGCAGGATAAATTGGACATCTCAAGGAAGGAAGGACAGGAAGATAAGAGGCAGGAAGGGAAAGAAGGAGAGGGAAAAGAGGGGAGGGGAGAGGAGGGAAGGGGGGAAGGGAGAAAGAAAGAGAAGAAAGGAAAAGAAATAAAAAAGAAAAGAAAAAGATCTTGACCTAAGTCTCCTAATTTTTATCAAAAAACAACTCAAAATCGATCACAGACTTACATGTAAAGCATAAAACTTAGAAGAAAAGGGAGAATCTGATACCCAAAAAGTTGACACATAAAATTAACCACTACATTGGCATAATGAAGTAATACAGCTGTTGAAACTCAGCCATCATGCCCCATTCCAAGAAGCAGGAAAGAGGAAGTGGGCAAGGACAAAGGAAGTGTGACAGTTTCTGATTTTATTAAGGAATTTTTCTGGCAATCCTAATCAACACCTTTTGCTTACATCTCAGGTGGAAACTGTAGTATTTTAGCTGGGAAAACAAGCAGAGTGCGAGTATAACTAATTCTGATAAGCTAGGCCCCAGAGTGAAACTTTATATTTGTCCTGCTTGGGGTTCATAGAACTCCTGTAACAGTAGCTTGACATCTTCCATCCATTTTAGGAACTCTGATTGTTATTTAAATATTGAGCTTGCTCTATTCTCTCTTTCCTCACCTGACCAGTGCACCAGTGAAGTTGCTCAGTTGTATCCAACTCTGCGACCCCATGGACTGTAGCCTACCAGGCTCCTTCACCCATGGAATTTTCCAGGCAAGAGTACTGGAGTGGGTTGCCATTTCCTTCTCTAGGGGATTTCCCGACCCAGGGATCAAACCCAGGTCTCCCGCCTTATAGGCAGAAGCTTTACCATCTGAGCCACCAGGGAAGTCCTCACCTGACAGTTCAATCATATACGTGTTTTCTCTTTTCATTATATCTCTGTACTTCTGTATTATACAGGTATATGTATAATCATAAACATGTTATCTCTTTTCATTATTTCTTTGTATTTCTAGGGTTGTTCCCTGGTGGCTCAGGCAATAAAGAATCTGCCTGCAATGCAGGATACCCGGTTTGATTGCTTGGTCAGGAAGATCCCCTGGGGAAGGGAATGGCAACCCACTCCAGTATTCTTTCCTGGAGAATCCCATGGACACAGGAGCCTGGTGGTCTACAGTCCATGGGGTCACAAAGACTTAGACAGGACTGAGCAACTAACACTTTCTTTCCTTGGTAGCTCAGACAGTAAAGAATCTGCCTGAAATGTGGGAGACCCAAGTTTGATTCCTGGGTTGGGAAGATCCCCTGGAGAAAGGAATGGCTACCCACTCCAATATTCTTTCCTGGAAAATCCCATGGACAGAGGAACCTGGCTGGCTATAGTCCATGGGGTAACAAAGAGTTGGACATGACTAAGCAACTAACACAACACTGTATTTCTTACACTCAATTTTGTATTTTCCATTATTTCTCCCTTTGATTCCTTAATCCATTATTTTCTTCTGATCTTTTTTTTCTTGCTCTGTCTAATGTACTTTTAAACCCATCTATTGAATTCTTAATTTCGATTATTGACATTTCAGTTGTAAAACTACTGTATAGCTTTCTCTCTCAGTTTCCAGTTCTCTGTGGAAATTTTCCACCTTTTCATCTAATCTATTTAACATATTATTTTAAACCCTTTGTCTGCTACTTCAGCTATCAATAAAATTTTTCAGTCTATATCTATTGTCTGGGGTTTATTCCCCGTGATTTTTGATGATTGGTTTTGTCTGCTAGTATGCCTGGTAAGTTGCCAGAAATTGGAGATAAGCTATAGAGATAATTTGAGGCTCTGGGTGATATCACACCCAGAGATTATTTACTTTTGCTTCTACCAGGTATTCTGAGTAAGAACAGATTATTTTAACCCAACTGAGCTGGCATGATAAAGGATTTTGCTTTTTGTGAAGGTTGCCTACTTCTATTTCATCCTTACTGCTAGGATACAATCTTTTGGGGATCCTTTGAAAGCCTGGAATATTTCGAGTCCCACCTTCTTGATAGGCCCTAGATTCTAATACTGTTCTTTAGCTATAACACTGGTAGAACTTTAGCCTCTTAGCCACCATTTTCCATTCAGCTTTTTCATGTTTCATCCTCCATTTATGAATCACCCAGTGTCTTAAGAGAGAAACTGGCAACAAAAGTCGGGTTCATTTTTGTGTTTCTCTCCTTTCCAGCATCTTAGTCCCTCAACCTCAGTCTTGGTAACTCTCAGATGCCTTTGAATATGTATTTTTAAAATTTTTATCCATCATTTATAATTGTTGTCATTTGAAGAATTAATCTGCAATTCAGTTTACCAGCAGCATCCTGACTGATGAATTCTGAATAATTGACCCCTTAAGGGCAGGAATTCTGACTTTTCACTGTCAGCCTCAGCTAAAGGTCTACAACACAGCAAACTGTTAAATGAATGAGGTCTTTTAAATTTATACAACTGGTCAAGACAATAAATACTTTAGGAATTCACAGAAAGAAAAATTTGAACTGAAATCATTATGTAAAAACATCATGAAGGTGCAGATTGATGTAAACCTCTGTTTTAACATTTGAGCCAGAGTGGATAGAACTTAGGTAGTCTGTGATATGGAGTTGGATGCTGCATTAGTCTCTGCTGTGCTGTGCTTAGTCACTCAGTTGTGTCCAATTCTTTGTGACCTCATGGACTGTACCCACCAGGCTCCTCTGTCCATGGGATTCTCCAGGCAAAAAAACTGGAGTGGGTTGCCATGCCCTCCTCCAGGGGATCTTTCCAACCCAGGGATCGAACCCAGGTCTCCTGCATTGCAGGAAGATTCTATACAATCTGAGCCATCAGGGAAGCCCATATTCATCTCTAGATGCTGCTGAAATCAATTGCCACAAACCTAGAAGCTTAAAACAACACAAATTTCTTAATATTATAGCTCTGAGGTCAGAAGTCTGAGATTTCTTAATATTATAGCTCTGAGGTCAGAAGTCTGAGATGAGTCTTACAGGGCTAAAATCATTATTTTGGCAGAGATTTGTTCCTTACATAGCCTCCAAGAGAGAATATTTCCTTGCCCTTTTCATCAAAAAGTCACCTGAATTCCTTGGTTTGTGGCCTCTTCCTTCACCTTCAAAGTATATCCCTTGAACCTTTGCTTATTTCATCAGTTCAGTTCAGTTCAGTTCAGTCTCTCAGTCATGTCTGACTCTCCACAACCCCATGAATCACAGCATGCCAGGCCTCCCTGTCCATCACCATCTCCCGGAGTTCACCCAAACTCATGTCCATCGAGTCAATGATGCCATCCAGCCATCTCATCCTCTGTTGTCTCCTTCTCCTCCTGCCCACAATCCTTCCCAGCATCAGGGTCTTTTCCAATGAGTCAACTCTTCGCATGAGGTGGCCAAAGTATTGGAGTTTCAGCTTCAACATCAGTCCTTCCAATGAATACCCAGGACTAATCTCCTTTAGGATGGACTGGATCAAAGGCAGAAAAAGGAGATTTGATGAAAGAAACATGCTTCTTTCTGCCTTTGATCCTCTTGCTTCCATCTTACAAGGACTGCTGTGATTACACTGGGCACAGCTGAATAATCCAGTATCATCTCCCCATTTTAAGAGCCTTAACCACAGCTGTAAAGTCCCTTTTGTTGTGTGTTTGTTGCTGTTCAGTCACTCAGATGTGTCCAACTCTTTGAGACCCCATGGACTGCAGCACAGCAGGCTTCCCTGTCCTTCACCATCTCCCAGAGCTTTTGTTGTGTAATTTAACATATTTGCAGGCTCTGGGGACTGGGATGTAGACATACTCAGAAATCCATTATTCTGTACCACAGATGTTTTAGCAAAGGTTTAATGAAGTGGCCTAGAACCAACAGCATCAGTATCAGCTGGTAATTTGTTAGAAACACAATTTCTCAGCCCTTATCCCAGATCTACTGGATCAGAAACTCTGGTGAGGCCCAGCAATCTATGTTATAGCAAGCTCTCCAGGTAATTCTGATGTATACTAAACCATTTGTGAGATACTGTCCAAGAGGGTGGGAAAAGGCAAAGCAGGTGCAGAGGATTCATGAGTAGATGGACTTCGTGAGGATAAAGAATTTCTAGAGCATAACAACACAGATGGAATCAAGAGCATGAAGAGCCTGCAGTGAAGTGTTATATCACAGGTAAAATTTGGTCTCCAAATATGAATTTGCTGGTCTTCTTAAATATTTCACAGAATAAACACTTAACTGAACATCCCCATTGATTTCATGAGGCATAAAATTAATCTTTTCAAATACACAATCTAACAGATTGACCTAGAAAAATATTTTTTTTATTTTTAAAAATAAAAATCAAAAATTTATTCTAAGAATTTGTAGACTAAAGACATAATTTCTTACAGACTCAAAAAATTTTTTTAAAAATACAGAAATATTCAAAGGGTTAATTAATATTTTCATTATAGAACATCTTCCTCAAATTAGCTATAACAATAGCTATAATATATCAGCAATTTTACTATTTTCATTTTTTCTTCTAACAAGCAGCAAGTGAGGAATTCTTAACAGTGTTATCTCTAGAAGACTAGGGCCTCCAAAGAATCACAGGTGACTTCCCAAGAGGGTTGATTAACAGCAGAGGACAATTGCCTTTCCAAACGCAGCTAACTGGGGCCATTTCAAATTGTGCTCTCCTAGAGGCAAACAGGAAATAGGAAGCTCTCTGCCAGCCATTCTTACCCTGCCCCAGAGCAGGAAAAGCAATGGGAGGAGCCTTATCAGTTACGTTGACTCAGCCCAGGGAACAAGATGGCTTGTTCTGCAGGCCTGGGCTGCTAGGTAGCAGACACCTGCAATCCACTGTAACTCTCCCTGACAGCCAAAAAACATCCATTCAGTTTTAATACTGGGGAAATGAAAATGAATGTTACTCAAAGCACATTTACTAGGCTTTAAACAAAAGGGAAGATCGTTTTGTCAAGTGGCAATGAACAAGCAAAAGATAAGCTACCTTCCATCAGCAGAAGTCTTTTGCTGGGCCCTAAACTGCTCTGGTGGCTCAGTCAGTAAAGAATCTGCCTGCAATGCAGGAGACCTGGATTCGATCCCTGGGTTGCAAAGATCCCCTGGAGGACAGCATGGCAACCCACTCCAGTATTCTTGCCTGGAGAATCTCCATGGACAGAGGAGCCTGGCGGGCTACAGTCCATGAGGTCACAAAGAGTTGGATGTGACTAAGCAACCAAGCACACACAGGACAAACTCCTCTGGGAGAATATCACCATAGCATTCAGCTACAAAAACTCAAAATGAGAAGAAACAGTAAGACGAGTTATAGTGTCCCCTAGCAAATGTAACAGCAATAAGAGAATACTGGAGTTGGTAGCCGTTTTCTCCTCCAGGGGATCTTCCCAACACACCGATTGAACTCGTGTCTCCTGAAGCTCCTGCATTGGCAGTAGATTCTTTTACCACTGAGTCACTTGAGAAACTAGTCCATGCTTCCACATAAATTCCTGTACTGTAGCCTCCTGGACTTGGTACAGTAGTGCACCCACAGCTTATTCTGCTTGCATTTCTTTGCAAAATTTAACATACTCCCAACAAGTCTGAGTTTAGAAACAGAAGAGAGCTAAGTGCTGAATGTGCCAAAATATACCAATTTATGAGTATCATCATGATTAAACATTTTAAGACTTCTCTTCAGGTTACTGAAAAGGATCTACATCACACAGACATAGTGTAAGGGATCCATGCTTTGAGATTGTATTTGTAGAAGAAAAAAGGAGAAGTTGAATTCATATAACAGGTGCTATTAATTAACTCAAATATTGGTTCTGACTGGGGCCAAGTCAAACCAACTGGTCATATGATTTAAGATATTTCCAAAGATGTTTTTTTCTCCAACCTTTCTCTGTTAGCAATGGCGTCGGCAACCCAGAAACCCAAAGGAGAACACACGGAGCCATTCTCATCTTTACCCTCTCCTTTACCACCTCCCACCCACTTCTTGCACACATGCACTTTTAATCACTTGAGACCCTTTCTCATTCCACCTCTGAAATACCCTCAGTTCTCTCTCTCTCCATTCCCAGTGCCCAACTTTTGGCTCCAATCATCTTTCTCTCCGGACTACAAACACTGCCTCTTGACCCATGTCCAAATCCTTGAAACCTTGACCAGAAGGGCCAAACACCCTCAACACAGTAGGCCAAATGTCCCTCACATGTGCATCTCATTCCCTCAGGAAAAGTCAGTGGTCTCCTCATCAATGTTTTCACATCACTCTCTTCTGGATTTAACACAATCATTCTATAAAATTATTTTATTGAGATACAACTTGCATACAACAAAGGGCACCAATCTTAAGTGTATAGCTTGACTAATTTTTACATATGTGTATGACCTGTAGCCCCACCCAGATCAAGACATCAAACATGCCAGCAACTCCTCAAAGTTCTCTTTACGCTGCTCCCAGTCAACACTTAGCCACCCAAAGGTAACCACTATTCTAATCTCACATCGCTAGATTAATTTGCCTATTTTTAAATTGTATATAAATGGAATCAAGAAGTATGCACTCTTCTATGTGGTATTCTATTTTATGAATGCACCATTTATCCATTCTGTGAACAGATTTTGGGATGCTTCAATTTGGGGGCAATTATAAAGCTGTCGTGTCATATTATTGTACATATTTTTGTGGACATATACACTACTTCTGTGGAAAAGGCAATGGCACCCCACTCCAGTGCTCTTGTCTGGAAAATCCCATGGACGGAGGAGCCTGGTAGGCTGCAGTCCATGGGGTCGCTAAGTGTCAGACACGACTGAGCGACTTCACTTTCACTTTTCACTTTCATGCATTGGAGAAGGAAATGGCAACCCACTCCAGTGTTCTTGCCTGGAGAATCCCAGGGGCAGGGGAGCCTGGTGGGCTGCCGTCTCTGGGGTCACACAGAGTTGAACACGACTGAAGTGACTTAACAGTAGCACACTACTTCTGTTGGGTGTGTACCCAGAAGTGGAATCATTAGGTCATAGGAGATCTATATCTATATCTATACCTATATCTATATCTATGCAGGGTGACACATACCTATCCTAGCCTTGTCCACACCTCACTCACCCAAAGCGACGTGGATATTCACATCAGTTCCCTATATCCCTTGGTCCCCACAGAGTTGCCCAAAAGCTCATTTGTATCTATCTGTCTGGTATTACTGGGTTTTAAACTTGCTGATATGTATTTTATTCCCAGTTAAACTGCTGGAAAATTTAACAGGCTAGAAAACCTCAAATGTTCAACTCTTTTTTTTCCCTGTAACTTTGTGCAGATTTATTCTGAAATGTGCTAAGGAAACCATGCTCATTAACTAGCCATTCTGCTTTTAAGGTGGAATCAATTAGTGCCAAAGTTCTCCACCTCAACCCGGAGATAGAAAAGGCCTCGCGGAGAAACACCCCCAAAAGATGCATGTCCCTTGATCTGTTTGCGCAGATGGCAGGTATTAGTTACACAAACACATGGAGAGAAGATAGGATTACGGTAGGAAGTCCTCCAAAGTCCTCCAGCTCTCCCTGAAACTGAATTTCTTGCTCTTCCTGTTTTTGCTTCTGAGTCTTAAATTTTCACTGCTCTTGTATTTCTGTGAGTGTCATAGCATGAACCACTTTCTACTCCTTCTCACAGAGATGATTCTCTGCATTTTGATGTCACTTAATAAAACATTGGTTCCAGACAGTTTCAGCTACCACATCCAAAAGAAGCCCTTGCAAACCTGAAACTGTAACCCTCCCTGAGCTAAAAGTAGAACAAAAGTCCCAAAGATAAAGTTTCATAAAGCTATGCAAAATGGGAAGATATATTGTTATTATTTTCTTTTACCCTGAGAAGTATTAATAAAATTTAAATGTCCTTTTGATTTTAAATAAAGATCTTCTTTTAATTGAGAGAAATTCAATGTGTCTGAGTTACTCGCTTGTTGCTACCTTATTCAGGAGGAGAGGTTTCATGGAAAAAATTCTGATCTGGCAGCAGGCAGCCATTCTGTGCAATTAGGCACCTCATTCTTGTATCTTAAGAGATGCTTCTAAAATGAGTTAAACAAACAAGTATTTCTGAACACCCTCAGGCAAAATTAACCAGCCTGCACCTCTCACTTCCCCCTCTCAAAATCACAGTAAAATGACAGCTATTAATTCACTAAAACCTGGCAAATACCATGATTTACCCTGGGCAAGGGGTCAAGTTACCACTGGCAGAGCAGGATGGACAGTGTAATACTCTGGCTACTACTTTAGGAAAACCTCAGGCAGTTTAAATAAAGTCATTTGTCCTGTGACATTTTTATTGATTTTACAAATGTCCCACCCAATCCTCTCTGCTAAATGGTGATGCCACTTATCCCTCAATATTCCTGATAGAGATGGCAAATAATACCACCTCAAATACCAACTCAAATACCACTTTTTATTTAAATATCAAAAAAAAAATGGTGGCAAAGGAAATACAGACATTGAGATGCTTTAATAATTGTTTAAAACAAGATATGAGGAAGATCAGATCAGTCACTCAGTCGTGTCCGACTCTTTGTGACCCCATGAATCACAGCACGCCAGGCCTCCCTGTCCATCACCAACTCCCGGAGTTCACTCAGACTCACGTCCATCGAGTCAGTGATGCCATCCAGCCATCTCATCCTCTGTCGTCCCCTTCTCCTCCTGCCCCCAATCCCTCCGAGCATCAGAGTCTTTTCCAATGAGTCAACTCTTCCCATGAGGTGGCCAAAGTACTGGAGTTTCAGCTTTAGCATCATTCCTTCCAAAGAAATCCCAGGGCTGATCTCCTTCAGAATGGACTGGTTGGATCTCCTTGCAGTCCAAGGGACTCTCAAGAGTCTTCTCCGACACCACAGTTCAAAAACATCAATTCTTCGATGCTCAGCCTTCTTCACAGTCCAACTCTCACATCCATACATGACCACAGGAAAAACCATAGCCTTGACTAGACGGACCTTTGTTGGCAAAGTAATGTCTCTGCTTTGAATATTCTATCTAGGTTGGTCATAACTTTCCTTCCAAGGAGTAAGCGTCTTTGAATTTCATGGCTGCAGTCACCATCTGCAATGATTTTGGAGCCCAAAAAAATAAAGTCTGACACTGTTTCCACTGTTTCCCCATCTCTTTCCCATGAAGTTATGGGACCAGATGCCATGATCTTCGTTTTCTGAATGTTGAGCTTTAAGCCAACTTTTTCACTCTCCTCTTTCACTTTCATCAAGAGGCTTTTGAGTTCCTCTTCACTTTCTGCCATAAGGGTGGTGTCATCTGCATATCTGAGGTGATTGATATTTCTCCCGGCAATCTTGATTCCAGCTTGTGTTTCTTCCAGTCCAGTGTTTCTCATGATGTACTCTGTATATAAGTTAAATAAACAGGGTGACAATATACAGCCTTGATGTACTCCTTTTCCTATTTGGAACCAATCCGTTGTTCCATGTTCAATTCTAACTGTTGCTTCCTGACCTGCATACAAATTTCTCAAGAGGCAGATCCGGTGGTCTGGTATTTCCATCTCTTTCAGAATTTCCCACAGTTTATTGTGATCCACACAGTCAAAGGCTTTGGCATAGTCAAAAAAGCAGAAATAGATGTTTTTCTGGAACTCTCTTGCTTTTTCTATGATCCAGCGGATGTTGGCAATTTGATCTCTGGTTCCTCTGCCTTTTCTAAAACCAGCTTGAACATCAGGAAGTTCATGGTTCAGGTATTGCTGAAGCCTGGCTTGGAGAATTTTGAGCATTACTTTACTAGCGTGTGAGATGAGTGCAATTGTGCAGTAGTTTGAGCATTCTTTGGCATTGCCTTTCTTTGGGATTGGAATGAAAACTGACCTTTTCCAGTCCTGTGGCCACTGCTGAGTTTTCCAAATTTGCTGGCATATTGAGTGCAGCACTTTCACAGCATCATCTTTCAGGATTTGGAATAGCTCCACTGGAATTCCATCACCTCCACTAGCTTTGTTCGTAGTGATGCTTTCTAAGGCCCACTTGACTTCACATTCCAGGATGTCTGGCTCCAGGTCAGTGATCACACCATCGTGATTATCTGGGTCGTGAAGATCTTTTTTGTACAGTTCTTCTGTGTATTCTTGCCATCTCTTCTTAATATCTTCTGCTTCTGTTAGGTCCATACTATTTCTGTCCTTTATTGAGTCCATCTTTGCATGAAATGTTCCCTTGGTATCTCCGATTTTCTTGAAGAGATTCCTAGTCTTTCCCATTCTGTTGTTTTCCTCTATTTCTTTGCATTGATCGCTGAAGAAGGCTTTCTTATCTCTTCTTGCTATTCTTTGGAACTCTGCATTCAGGTGTTTATATCTTTCCTTTTCTCCTTTGCTTTTCGCTTCTCTTCTTTTCACAGCTATTTGTAAGGCCTTCCCAGACAGCCATTTTGCTTTTTTGCATTTCTTTTCTATGGGAATGGTCTTGATCCCTGTCTCCTGTACAATGTCACGAACCTCATTCCATAGTTCATCAGGCACTCTGTCTATCAGATCTAGTCCCTTAAATCTATTTCTCACTTCCACTGTATAATCATAAGGGATTTGATTTAGGTCATACCTGAATGGTCTAGTGGTTTTCCCTACTTTCTTCAATTTAAGTCTGAATTTGGCAATAAGGAGTTCATGGTCTGAGCCACAGTCAGCTCCTGGTCTTGTTTTTGCTGACTGTATAGAGCTTCTGCATTTTTGGCTGCAAAAAATATAATCAATCTGATTTCGGTGTTGACCATCTGGTGATGTCCATGTATAGAGTCTTCTCTTGTGTTGTTGGAAGAGGGTGTTTGTTATGACCAGTGCATTTTCTTGGCAAAACTCTATTAGTCTTTGCCCTGCTTCATTCCATATTGCAAGGCCAAATTTGCCTGTTACTCCAGGTGTTTCTTGACTTCCTCCTTTTGCATTCCAGTCCCCTATAATGAAAAGGACATCTTTTTTGGGTGTTAGTTCTAAAAGGTCTTGTAGGTCTTCATAGGAAGGACACTACATAATGATCAAGGGATAAATTCAAGAGGAAGACATAACAATTGTAAATATCTATGCACCCAACATAGGAGAACCTCAATACATAAGACAAACACTGCTGCTGTCGCTTCCAACTCTGTGTGACCCCATAGACGGCAGCCCACCAGGCTCCCCCATCCTTGGGATTCTCCAGGCAAGAACACTGGAGTGGGTTGCCATTTCCTTCTCCAATGTGTGAAAGTGAAAAGTGAAAGGGAAGTCACTTAGTCATGTCCAACTCTTAGTGACCCCATGGACTGCAGCCTACCAGGCTCCTCCATCCATGGGATTTTCCAGGCAGAGGACTGGAGTGGGGTGCCATCACCTTCTCCAAAGACAAACACTAACAGACATAAAAGGAAAAATCGACAGTAACACAATAATAGTAGGAGACTTTAACACCCCACTCACACCTATGGACAGATGATCAAAACAGAAAATAAATAAGGAAACACAAGTCTTAAATGATACATTAGATGAGATGGATCTCATTGATATCTTCAGGACATTCCATCCAAATGCAGAAGAATCCACCTTCTTCTCAAGTGCACATGGAACATTCTCCAGGATCCACCACATCTTGAGTCACAAATCCAACCTCAGTAAATTTAAGAAAATTGAAATCATATTAAGCATCTTCTCCGACCACAATGGTATGAGACTAGATGTCAATTACATGAAAAAAACTGTAAAAAACACAAACACATGGAGATTAAACAATACATTTCTAAATAACCAACAGGTTACTAAAGAAATAAAAAGGGAAATCAAAAAAAGTCTAGAAACAAATGACAATGAAAACACAACAACTCAAAACCTAGGGGATGCAGTGAAAGCAGTTCTAAGAGGGAAGTTTATAGCAATACGATCCTACCTCAAAGAAACAAGCAAAACATCGAAGAGACAACCTAACTTTACACCTAAAACAACTGAAAAGAAAGGAAAAAAAAAATTAGTAGAAGGAAATAAATCATAAAGTTCAGAGCAGAAATAACTGAAAAAGAAATGAAAGAAACAATAGTAAACACTGATAAAACTAAAAGCTGGTTCTTTGAGAAGATTATCAAAATTGACAAACCTTTAGCCAGACTTATCAAGAAAAAAAAGAGAGAAGAATCAAATCGACAAAATTAGAAATGAAAAAGGAAGAGGTTACAAGAGACAATGCAGAAACACAAAGAATTATAAGAGACTATTATGAACAATTATATGGCAATAAAATGGATAACCTGGAAGAAATGAACAGATACTTAGAAAAGTTCAACCTTCCAAGACTGAACCAGGAAGAAATAGAAATTATGAACAACCCAATTACAAGCACTGAAATTGAAGCTGTGATCAAATATCTCCCAAAAAAAACAAAAGGCCAGGACCAGATGGCTTCACAGGAGAATTCTATCAAACATTTAGAGAAGAGCTAATGCCTATTCTTTTAAAACTCCTTCAAAAAATTGCAGAGGAAGGAACATTTCCAAATTCATTCTACAAGACCACCATCACCCTGATACCAAAACCAGACAGTTCAGTTCAGTTCAGTTCAGTCACTCAGTTATGTCCGACTCCTTGTGACCCCATGAATCGCAGCATGCCAGGCCTCCCTGTCCATCACCAACTCCCGGAGTTTACTCAGACTCATGTCCATCGAATCAGTGATGCCATCCAGCCATCTCATCCTCTGTCATCCCCTTCTCCTCCTGCCCCCAGTCCCTCCCAGCATCAGGGTCTTTTCCAATGAATCAACTCTTCGCATGAGGTGGCCAAAGTATTGGAGTTTCAGCTTTAGCATCATTCCTTCCAAAGAAATCCCAGGGCTGATCTCCTTCAGAATGGACTGGTTGGATCTCCTTGCAGTCCAAGGAACTCTCAAGAGTTCTCCAGCACCACAGTCCAAAAGCATCAATTCTTCGGCGCTCAGCTTTCTTCACAGTCCAACTCTCACAGCCATACATGACCACTGGAAAAACCATAGCCTTGACTAGATGGACCTTTGTTGGCAAAGTAATATCTCTGCTTTTCAATATGCTGTCTAGGTTGGTCACAACTTTTCTTCCAAGGAGTAAGCGTCTTTTAATTTCATGGCTGCAGTCACCATCTGCAGTAATTTTGGAGCCTCCAAAAATAAAGTCTGACACTGTTTCCACTCTTTCCCCATCTCTTTCGCATGAAGTGGTGGGACCAGATGCCATGATCTTCGTTTTCTGAATGTTGAGCTTTAAGCCAACTTTTTTCACTCTCCTCTTTCACCTTCATCAAGAGGCTTTTTAGCTCCTCTTCACTTTCTGCCATAAGGGTGGTATCATCATATATCTGAGGTTGTTGATATTTCTCCGGGCAATCTTGATTCCAGCTTGTGCTTATTCCTCAGCTGTAAAGGGGAATACATTTGAGTCAGTTCTAATGAAATGGATGAACCTTGAAACTATTACACAGAGTGAAGTAAGTCAGAAAGAGAAAGATAATTACCATATTCTAATGCATATATATAGAATCTAGAAAAACGGTCCTGAAGAATTTATTTACAGGGCAGCAGTGGAGAAACATGGAACAACAGACTGGTTCCAAATAGGAAAAGGAGTACATCAAGGCTGTATATTGTCACCCTGCTTGTTTAACTTATATGCAGAGTACATCATGAGAAACGCTGGGCTGGAAGAAGCACAAGCTGGAATCAAGATTGCCAGGAGAAATATCAATAACCTCAGATATGCAGATGACACCACCCTTATGACAGAAAGTGAAGAGGAACTAAAAAGCCTCTTGATGAAAGTGAAAGTGGAGAGTGAAAAAGTTGGCTTAAAGCTCAACATTCAGAAAACGAAAATCATGGCATCCGGTCCCATCACTTCATGGGAAAGAGATGGGGAAATAGTGGAAACAGTGTCAGACTTTATTTTTTTAGGTTCCAAAATCACTGCAGATGGTGGCGGCAGCCATGAAATTAAAAGACACTTGCTCCTTGGAAGGAAAGTTATGACCAACCTAAATAGCATATTGAAAAGCAGAGATATTACTTTGCCAACAAAGATCAGTGTAGTCAAGGTTTTTCCAGTGGTCATGTAGGGATGTGAGAATTGGACTGTGAAGAAAGCTGAGTGCGGAAGAATTGATGCTTTTGAACTGTGGTGTTGGAGAAGAGTCTTGAGAGTCCCTTGGACTGCAAGGAGGTCCAACCAGTCCACCCTAAAGGAAATCAGTCCTGGGTGTTCATTGGAAGGACTGATGCTGAAGCTGAAACTCCAATACTTTGGCCACCTCATGCAAAGAGTTGACTCATTGGAAATGTTCCTGATACTGGGAGGGATTGGGGGCAGGAGGAGAAGGGGACGACAGAGAATGAGATGGCTGGATGGCATCACAGACTTGATGGACATGAGTTTGAGTGAACTCCAGGAGTTAGTGATGGACAGGGAGGCCTGGCGTGCTGTGATTCATGGGGTCGCAAAGAGTCGGACACGACTGAGTGACTGAACTGAGTGGAGAAACAGACATAGAGAACAGACTTATGGACATGGGGAGAGGGGAGGAGAGGATGGGATGTATGGAAAGAGTAACACGGAAACTTACATTGCCATATGTAAAATAGATAGCCAATGGGAATTTGCTGTATGGCTCAGGAAACTCAAACAGGGGCTCTGTATCAACCTAGAGGGGTGGGATGGGGAGGGAGTTGGGAGGGAGGTTCAAATGGGAGGGGATATATGTGTACCTATGAAGAAGGCAATGGCCACCCACTCCAGTACTCTTGCCTGGAAAATCCCATGGACAGAGGAACCTGGTAGGCTGTAGTCCATGGGGTCGCAAAAAGTCAGACACGACTGAGCAACTTCACTTGTCACTTTCATGCATTGAAGAAGGACATGGCAACCCACTCCAGTGTTCTTGCCTGGAGAATCCCAGGGACGGGGGAGCCTGGTGGGCTGCTGTCTATGGGGTCGCACAGAGTCGGACACAACTGAAGCGACTTAGCAGCAGTAGCAGCAGCATGGCTGATTCATGTGAGGTTTGACAGAAAACAAAGCAATTATCCTTCATTTTAAAAAATAAATTAATTTAAAAAAACAAGATATGTAGTTCATAGCTGTCTGTTTTCTACAAATTCCAGCTAAAGCAATTTTCCCTCTTTAACTTCTTCTCTCTTAGGTCTCACTCCCTCACTTGTTACTTTTGCACCTACCTCTATCTTTTCTTCTCCCTCCTTTCCCACAACACACACATACACACACACACACACACACACACACGTGTACTTTTCTGCATTGGAATGCTTGTCCCCACATCACCACGACACCACATCTAACTGATGCTGTTGATCTGAACAACATCAGGCTATATAACTGTTCAAACTAACCCAGCACATTGGTCTTTTGTGAGGACCACCCTGTACCAAGCAAGTACCCCCTCTACACATCCCTTCCAGGTCCAAGCTCCAAGGAGATAGCAGAGTTCACACTGTCATCTGACAACTCAACCACGGAATAATTACAATTCAAGCAGGCACCATATTTTTAAAAACAAATTTGACACAGAAAGATTAAAGTAACAACAGCAACACTAATATTAAGTGTAATAATGATGATTATAATAAATCACATATAACCCTATCCCACTAATACTAATTTTATTTTGCATATTTAATTTTACAGAATTGAATACACTGCACGTACACATTAATTTTGTCTTTTTCCACTTAAAACTATGCTAAATATTTTCACATATTTCCACATAGTCTTAACATTTCATTTTTTTAAATTTTATTTTATTTTTAAACTTTACATAATTGTATTAGTTTTGCCAAATATCAAAATGAATCCGCCACAGGTATACATGTGTTCCCCATCCTGAACCCTCCTCCCTCCTCCCTCCCCATACCATCCCTCTGGGTCATCCCAGTGCACCAGTCCCAAGCATATGCTGACTGCACAATACTTTTACCTAAAATTCATCTAATTTTGTCATCAGTAATGTCAGCTGTATATCTTATCTATTCTAAGACTATGCTGCTTAATTGCTCAACTTAATATACACTAAAGACAAATATGTTGTTAGTCATTCGGTTGTGTCTGACTCTTTGTGACCCCTAGACTACAGCCCACAAGGCTCCTCTGTCCATGGAATTCTCCAAGAAGAATACTGGAGTGGGTTGCCATTCCTTTCTCCAGGGGATCTTCCCAACCCACAGATCCAACTTGGGTCTCCTGTATTGCAAACAGATTCTTTACCATCTGAGCCACCAGGAAAGTCCAAAGATAAATAAAATATATAAAAATATTAATAAATAGCTGGTCTAGGGTTTAGGACACTGGGTGATTTTTCTTTCTGTTTTTGTACTTCCTAAATTTTCTGTAATATGCAATAGAAAGTTTTTATTTTAAAACTTTATTTAATAATAATATCACTTATCAAGTACTACTATATAGCAGGCACTCTTCTAAATAAATATGTAATATTCCACCTTCTAACGTTTCATCCTATAAACTTTATCTTAAAAATCCTAAAAAACAAATACTATTACTATCCCCATTTTACAAATGAGAAACTGAGGCACGAGCAATTAAGGAAATTGCAAAAAGTTGCAGAGCCAATAGGCAGAGTAGCAAGAATTTTAACTCAGTTCAACTCCACTTGCCCTATATGCTGTATTTTTTTTTTTTAATGAGTATGCTTTCTAAATATATTTAAGGTTTAACGATTTTAAATAGCCCACTGACTGGCTTCATGTTGCAATGAGACTTCATTATGTTTTTGCCATTTTGAGATTTCTACGTGCCCAATGTAGAACCATCTTTATCATCTTCACCACCACCATCATCATCACTATCAATTGTAATACCACCATCAGTTAAAGCCCTTTATTAAGCTTTTAGTGTGTGCAAAACACTGTACAAGGCACTTGGGGAAATACAAAGTATGTAAAACACACATTCGTGACTCTTGAGAATACCAGAGCTCGTCTGAAAACAGCTTCAAAATCAAAAGGAAGGAAGGAAGGAGCCCTGAAATATGAATTGAGAATTTACATAAATATCTGGAACTTATAGGCAAATAAAAATTTCTTCTACCTAAAATATGAAAATAAGCTAAGATAATGAATGAATAATGAAGTGTTTTATTTATTTAGGATAATTGCCTCAGATTCCCATTCCATCTTACATATATAAAGTTTTACAAAAGAAAAAAAAATGAAGGTCAAAGTCAGCTGCATATATCATACCATTCCTTTTGGATATTTTCAGCCTGGATCACAATACTCCCTAGTTCTATGCCAAATTAAAAATAACTGTTTTCATATGCAATATGTAATTGTATACAACAAGTTTAATGAAATAAGATTCTGACCCTTTACCTTCCAAAATATTCTAAATATCATGAGCAAAAGGAAGTTTCTAGTTCTGATCAGTAGGTTGCAAGTCTAAAGTTGAGTAATGGCTCTGTCAATCTATTCAAATGAATGTGCTTGGCTTACATAACCTTTCTGGCATTTTTGAAACTCACCTGTTTGATATAATACACTAAAGTGTGTTAGGCACTCAGTCGTGCCCAACTCTTTGCAACCCCATGGACTATGGCCCTCCAGACTCCTCTGTCATGGGATTTTCTTCAGGCAAGAATTCTGGAGTAGGTTGCCATGCCCTCCTCCAAGATATCTTCTGGATCCAGGGATCAAACCTGGGTCTCCTGCATTGCAGGCAGATTCTTTACTGTCGGAGCCACCAGGTAGCCTCCCTGATAAAAGTAAACGTTTATTTTGAAGAAAAGCTTTCTACTTTGTACAAATTAATATTTTTAAAGATTTTATATGTACATTTACCAGGTGGCTCAGGTGGAAAAGAATCTGCCTGAAGTGCAGAAGACCCAGGTTCAATCCCTGGGTCAGGAAGATCCCCTGGAGAAGGGCACGGCAACCCACTCAGTATCCTTGCCTGGAGAATTCCATGGACAGAGGAGCCTGGAGGGCTACAGTCGATGGGGTCACAGAGTCAGACACAACTACTTTCACTTTTCACCTTCAAATAAATACTAAAGCCAAACTAAAATAAGGCTTAGAAGATGACCTTAGGAAACTATTTTAGCAGATAATAAAAATAATTTGTTGGCAGTATATAAATTGTATGTAAAATGTTTTTCTGAAACACTTGGAGGTGCTTAATTATGATTTGTAGTCTCAAGCACTTTAAATATCTTCATGACATCTTGTTTAGACTATTAAATTATTTGGCAATCCTTCTATCATAAATACAAAAGTAAACTTCATGAATTTGGAACCCACAGCATCCAATTAAATTAAATGTCTTCAGATTAGAGTAAAATTTCAATCACATGAGACTTCTTCATCATTCTCAACTCTGATTGTGTAGGTATCCTTGACCCTGGTTCTAGTGAAACCTCCTTAAGTGGAGTAGATTTATTTTCCTTTTATATATGCTGAGCATTCCTTTTGATTTTTCCTGACAATTTGTTTTTTACTGTGACTTTAATCTCCATCAGTCCATACAGCCAGTTTCTTATTTATTCTATTTATAAATTCCAACAAAATAATGTCTTTCATGTTTTTTAAATATTAAAATTTAGTGATGCTCTTAATTTAACAAGTTTCCTTTCTGTGAAAAACTGAAGGTTTTTAGAGAGATATCCAACCTTACATACTCACTTATTTTTTAATGATTTTTAAGCCTTAAAAGTGGGGAAGGCTTCCCTGGTGGCTCATGGGTTCGAGCCCTGGTCCAGGAAGATTCCACATGCTGCAGAACAGTGAGGCCTGCGCACCACAACCCTTGAACCTGCGCTCTAGACCCTGAGAGCCGCAACTACGGAGTTCACTCGCTGTAGCGACTGCAGCCTGTGTGCTCTAGAGCCCATGCTCTGCAACAGGAGAAGCCGCTGCAATAAGCCCATGCACCATCACCAGAGAGCAGCCCCTGATCACTGCAACTAGAGAAAGCCCACACAGTAATGAAGACCCAGTACAACCAAAAATAAATAAATCAAATTACTTTCTTTGAAGTCTGTTGGTCTCCATTAAGTCTGGGAAACATGACTTATCATACGAAAATAAAGTTGAAAAATAAAAACAAAAGAAGTTCAGGGTTCACAATTACCCTTTAGATAAAGTCTTAGTATTTCATTTAGTATTCAAACTCCATAAACTGGCCCCTGATCTCTCTTCCTAATCTTACCTTCCACTTGATCTCAAAACAGTACTCTCTTCAGGGTTTAAGTTCAAGCCATTTTTCCAGGGTCTTCAACTGTGAAACAGGTTAATAATCTTTATTTCTGCTAGTTGTAGAATTTAAAGTAAATTAAGCACGAACATACCTAGTGTGGAGGCAAGGAGCTGTCACACAGAGTTGGGCCTAAATCTCAGAGAACTGCTCATGGTAACATTAATCTCCAAGCCTCAGTTTCCTCATCCGTAAAACAGAATTATACCACTAAATAGGGTTCAACATAAAGCACTTAGCACAGAAGCTTGGACAAGCTAAATGTAGACACACATCATACATGAAAAAATGAACGCTACTCTCCTCCACACAAAGCAAGAGAAACAGACAGACTTCCAGGGATTCACTTTCAATCCACTGAGATGAGCTCACCTCCCCAAACCAGAGAAAACAGGCTCTTGGAAGGCACAGGCAAAGCGACTTCACTGGAATTGAAGTTTCCAAATTTATTCCGGAGCTCAGCTTTGCGCAGAATAGCTGATCTGAAATCTGGCTGCCTGTGTGTACTGGGTTTTGGCACAGTTAGACCTGAACGGTCAGGTACCTTGGTCAAAGATGGCCTGGCCAATTAAATTAAACAATACTCAGACACAGATTAACCTCCTACTCCGGGTCACCTCTCCATAGAGAATGAGAAATGACAAAAGTAAGTAAAGTAAAAGGTACCTCCTTGTTTGCTTGAAATAAATAAGAAACATTAAATTCACCAGTTTTTATGTTTAGAATCAAAAACTTAAGAGTTTCTGTGGTTAACACAATGTACTCTTAAAATGGGAAATTCTTTCCCTCTTAGAGTCCCAGGAGATAGACACTGGGTATCAAGAAGCCCAGGAATAGATAGGCAGCTGGTCAACTGAGGGAGAGTCCGAGGAAAAGAAAGCACCCAAGGGGAGGAGAAAGAGGGACCAGAAGAGGAAAAAGGGAGATGAAATGACCGTGGAAGAAATAAGAAGTTCATCTGAGAAAGAGGTGAACTGCTGATCCTGAGGAATCAGGTCCAACAGAGAAAGGAAAGAAAATAAAGTACCCAGGGTCCAGACCTGAGCACGTTCACACTTGTAATTATGACTCATATATCTCAGATGAGGAAAATAAACAGGGACTAAATAAACTCTACAGAGTGATTAGCCCCAAAATTCAGCCAAGTCTCCCATCATGTAAGAAAAAAGAAGGCAAACACAATAGCCCCCTACATTATGTCATTTGACCCTCACTCGGTCTTTATCTCATCCGCAATACGTCACTGAGAAGGGTTTGAATCGAATACGGTTGTGGGAGGACGCACCTCAGCCACACGCAGCCAGGCAGGATCATTCCTTGTTCATCTTTGTCCTCTTGAGCAGCAGCTTACACATAATAGCTACCTCATGAAGGTTCGTTGAATTTAATTGAATAAACTATGTATTACTAAAGAGTGTCCATATTCAATTTTTTTTTATCACAACAAAGGCTTTAGATAAGGCAAACTCTCACCTTCCAATCAAGGACCCCAGAAAACATCCAACCACCTCTCCTGCCTCTGGCATCCAGCCATGACTTGTTGATGCCATCAGAATAAATACATTAACAGAATTCTTCTTATTAAAAAAACAGATGCAGGGAAACTATGCTGCTGTGCACTCTATTTTCTAAACCCTTAACTGTATGTGGTGCTTTATATACTTGATTATTTTCCTATGATTCTATGTCTGGTTCTTCAACATGAATTGTGGTTTTTAAAGTCTTTTTTTCTTTTCATGTATCCCCTAGGCAGACTTGCAAACTCTAGGGGTTCAATAAATGTGTCTAGATAGTAACAGCCTAACATAGAATTTAGAAATGTGTTCTCTCTGTTTGCTTTTTAAAAAATTATATTATTACCTTCATTCTGCAAGTGTTTCTGGCAATTAACCACTTTTAAATTACAGGAAAGAATTGAGTAGATGAGGTTGATAAATAGTGGAGTCCTTTTATTGTCCTTGTTTAGGCTCTCCTTATCTCTTGTTTGGATAAGCTCCTTACCTGGTTCCTCTGCCCACGATGTCTTCCCTTCAACTCATCCTTTACACTGCTGCCAGGATGGTATCTGTAAAACACAACTTAGTTCAGGCCACTGTCCTCCTCAGAAAACTTTAATGGGTTTCTCTCACCTGCAGAATAAAAGCTCCAGTGACCTTGTATATAATAGCATTCAAGATATTCCAAAGCTCCACACTGGTCTTGTTTCCCTACCTCTTAACTCTATACATCTGCCCCAAATTCCCAGCTCAAGCGACCAAGAGCCAAGTATATTGCATTTTCAAGCCTCATTTCCATGTTCATTCCATTTTTTCAACCTAGGTTGCCCTCTTTGTTCTTCATCTACCAAAATCCAACTCATTCTCTAAGACTCAAGCTAAGTCTCACCTCTCTGCAAGACAACCACAGAGATCCCCAAGTACAATTAATTCTTCTTCTTCTGGGGTCCCAGTGTATTATACACCACTAATAAATACTTATTTTCTATGAATTTCTCTTGTGGTTGGCTGTATAATGGTTGTCTTTGCTATTAGTCTAGAAGTTCCTTGAAAGCAGGCATGAGGAATTTGTTTAAACTTTAACATTATATTTTACTTAGTGTATTCCAAAAATTATCATTGTAGCATCTAATCAATATTGAGAACATTACTAGTGAGACATTTTTCTTTTCATATTGAGCCTTCAAAATCAGGTATTTTATAGTTGAGGCATTTTTTCTGACAGTAGGATATACTTTATATGGTAGTAAATTTTAACATAAAATACATTTATTGTGTAAGCAATATTATATTAACATTGATTTTTTGATGTAAATAAAAAGCCCACTCCATAATGTCCATATTTATGCATCTATCTTCATGTTTTGTTTGTTCTAACTTTATGTGTCATATGGTTCTCTCTAGCTCAGCTGGTAAAGAATCTGCCTGCAATACAAGTAACCCCAGTTTGATTCCTGGGTCAGGAAGATCCCCTGGAGAAGGGATAGGGTACCCACTCCAGTATTCTTGGGCTTCCCTGGTGATTCAGATGGTAAAGAATTCACCTCAAAAGTGGGAGACCTGCATTCAATCCCTGGGTTGGGAAAATCCCTTGGAGAAGGGAATGTCTACCCACTCCAGTATTCTTGGGCTTCCCTGGTGGCTCAGATGGTAAAGAATTCACCTCAAAAGTGGGAGACCTGCATTCAATCCCTGGGTTGGGAAAATCCTTTGGAGAAGGGAATGTCTACCCACTCTAGTATTCTTGCCTGGAGAATTCCATGGACAGAGGAGCCTGGTGGGCTACAGTCCACGGGGTCACAAAGAGTCGGACGTGACTGAGAGACTTAACACACACATGGTTCTCTCACTTAACATATAAATATTTCTCTTCATTTTTATATAATCTTAATACTTCACAATTCTATTTTACCATCATAATATTTATTTTACCAGGATGTTCAAATATAATATTTGTGGAATGTTTAGGCCATCAGGATATTGTTTTCACTTTTTCAGGACCATAAACAATGCTCAAAAGGCATATTTTTCTTCTTTACATTACTTCCCTAGAATAAATTTCCTGGCTGAAGAAGAAAAAATTTGAGCCTTCTTAATACATATTGTTACATTGATTTCTAAGAAGATCACAACCAAACAACCCAATCAAAAAATGGAAGAGATTTACCATTTTCATGTGTTTCTTTCACAGTGAGTCCAGGGTCTTGCCCAGAGATTGATAAATGAAAATGAATGAGTGAATGAACGACAGTGCATGGTCATGGAACCATCAGCAGTTCCTTAAGCAATGGAGTGAGACACTGGAAGTTTCTGATGGAACAGTTGGCTCAGCCCTTTCAGAGGTGAAAGCGCAAATCTGTGAGCTTAACTGACAATATATATTCTGTTCAAAATGACAGAAAGGTGTCCCTTAGGTGAAGATGATGTCCCATCCTTGGGCCTGGGCTCCTTAAATATTAAGTGACAGAAGTCTGTTTCCCCCTCCTTCTGCTTCAGTGCCCAGCACATGGGAGATAGTGAACACGCATCCCAGCTTCTGCCTGGGCCTGAAGCCCAGTTGGCAGTGATGCTCATACCAAGTGGTTCTGTGTGTAGGGCCCAGGGTTTTCCTCAACAGGTCAGGATCCCGGTGCCAGGCACTGACACGGAGGCTGCAGAACAGAGATGCTGGACAGAAATGAAGGTGTTAGGAAAGTGATGGAGAGTGTGGGGAAGACCAGGGCAGGTGGACAACAGATAGCAAACACTAACAGAGGTTCCTTGGTGAGGGCTGATGTGTTGTGGAACCTTCCACTTGGAAGCTGACGGCTATGCCTGGCTCCTGAGCACACTCCCTGTGGACTCTCCTGGCAAGCCAAGGACTTGGATGTCAGCTAAAGCCAAGCCTTCCCTTGCTAGAACCAAACATATTTGGCACCATGTGGAAAATTAAATTTGTTTTCAACCACTCACCATACTTGCCAGTGTGAGCCTTGGTGAGTAAAAAGGGGATTGAGGGGAAGGTTGGAGAAATGGAATGTCTTTAACTCTCTTACTGTGTCAACATGGTGTGGTGATTTTAGGAGTATTTATTTTAGCAATCTTGAAATCAATGTGACATAAGACAGGATTTCCACCAGGACAGTGCCAAGTGAAATCATGATCATTTTAAGATCAGGGTGATCAGGGGATTCACAACCATATGGCACCATGGATAAGAAGCTTAGGCTCTCTGCCCAGTTAACCCAATCTGAGCGTAAAAGGGAAAGAGTAACTCTTATTCTAGACTGTAGAATTTTGACTATAAGTAATTAAATTTACAAGAAACAAACACCCTATTAAACAGCCTCACAACTCCCTGATTATGGGGGAGTGACCACTCCTGCTTCCTCCAAACAGGCCTGGAAAATAGATCCTCATGAGGCAGCAGAAAGGAAGACGCTTAACAGAACTCATGATCAAAGTATCTAGCTGCCTGTTTGGGGAAGCTGTCCAAGCTGTGTTTACCAACCCCCTGCCTCCCTTCCTCCTAAACACAGAGCAAAAACAAAGTAGAATCCTGAAGTGCATTTCAGAAAACTGTGCATATTTCAGGCATAAAATTAGGGGCAGTCAGAGCTATCGAAACAATCAAGTGATTAGGTCAAGATGGATGCTGACACACAAGCCCAGGAAACATAGGGGACAAGATCCGCCATGTAAGGGAGAAAAACAGAGGCCCCTTAAATATTCTGACTGATATTTCCCTTAAACCTTTCAGAGCTATATATTTAGATGAGTGTTCTCCCTCCCGTTAAGGAAGACAAGTCATCCATAAAAATAGCTGCAGGAGGCAACAGGGGGAGGTAAGTTCTCTAAGATTTATATGTAATATGGGTTTGATGCACAGAAGAGGGAGACTTTCCTGACTGAGGAACTGGAGATGACTTCACGGTAGGGGTGAAGGGGCACACAGACTGTACCTTCAAGGATTCTGACAATTAGAGGTGAGCTTGAAGGGCATTCAAGGAAAAGAAAACAGCGTGAATAAAGGCATAGAGACAATTCAGATTGGTTGATGGGGAAGGTTTGTGAGTTATGAGAGTAACGCAGAATTAGAATAGAAAGGTGAGCTGGGACCCAATCATGAAAGGCCTTTAGTACAATAAGCCTTGAGCGCAAGAAGCTCAGGCTGTGCTCAGGAATCACTACGGAATCATTGAACGATTGTGGGCAGTAAAGCCATAAAAGCTATGATTTTTTTGATTGGTTGATTGTTGTTTTTTTTTATTTTCCAGGCAAGAAGGCAGGGGAAAGATTAGCCCAGGAAGAAGAAGAAGGAAGAAAGACCCTTTAGGAGACTATTGCAATAATTTGGTGGAAGGGGATGATGGTTCAAACCACAGAAATAGAAACAACTGGTGATGCTATTGACACTGATGGTCTAGATAAGCAAAGAGAACTTTGAAATAATCAAATCAAGCAAAACTGTCAGTATGAGCATCTCAGTGGGACCAAAAATGTTTTTGCTGTTCATCGAACTAAAAGACAAAAGTCCACAGCGACTGGTCTTCTGAAAGGCTGACATGGCTATTCATGGAAAGGCCACGTATCCACTCCCTGTTGGGAAAACAGGAATTCTGGAACCATCTTCAAACATAAAGCATAAGAAATGTATTAAGAAACAGATGGTTAAATAAAGAACTATTCTGCTGCTGCTGCTAAGTCGCTTCAGTCGTGTCCGACTCTGTGCGACTCCAGAGATGGCAGCCTACCAGGCACCCCCGTCCCTGGGATTCTCCAGGCAAGAACACTGGAGTAGGTTGCTATTTCCTTCTCCAATGCATGAAAGTGAAAAGTGAAAGTGAAGTCGCTCAGTCGTGTCTGACTCCTAGCGACCCCATGGACTGCAGCCTACCAGGCTCCTCTGTCCATGGGATTTGCCAGGCAAGAGTACTGGAGTGGGGTGCCATTGCCTTCTCCAAAAGAACTATTCTAGAATTCACAAAAGAGGACATATCAGTGACCTATCAATTCAGTTCAGTTGCTCAGTCGTATCTGACTCTTTGCAACCCCACGAACCGCAGCACACCAGACCTCCCTGTCCATCACCAACTCCCGGAGTCCACCCAAACCCATGTCCATTGAGTCGATGATGCCATCCAACCATCTCATCCTCTGTTGTCCCCTTTTCCTCCTGCCCTCAATATTTCCCAGCATCAGGGTCTTTTCAAATGAGTCAGCTCTTCGCATCAGGTGGCCAAAGTATTGGAGTTTCAACTTCAACATCAGTCCTTCCAATGAACACCCAGGACTGATCTCTGTTTGGATGGACTGGTTGGATCTCCTTGCAGTCCAAGGGACTCTCAAGAGTCTTCTCCAACACCACAGTTCAAAAGCATCAATTCTTTGGCTCTCAGCTTTCTTTATAGTCCAACTCTCACATCCATACCTATAACATTTTTTTAAAATATAAACCTCATTGCCACCAATACTGATTCCTTATTGCCTTCCAGAATAAACCTAGGAACAGTGGTTTCCCCAGCTCTGAGCATATGGGGTGGGTAGAGGAGTAAAAGAAGAAAGGAGGAGGGAGAATTTCCAGGGTAGAAGGGGGCTAAAGCTGACTCAGACAGGCTAAGGGAGCACAATGAGAATAGTTTAAAAAAAATGTGCATCATACTCTGGACTCAGAATGTTTGCATTCAGTTCTAGTAAGACTATATTTGGACTCGTACAGGCATGCCTCTCATGACATTACAAACTGGAACAGAAGGTTTCATGGAGAATGTGAAATAAACTGCTAAATACTTAGAAAATAAAATCTCCTATTTTACACATGGCAAAATATATGTGTGTGTGTATATGTGCGTGTGTGTGTGTGTGTGTGTGTATGTATATATGATCCCCTGGAGAAGGGATAGGCTACCCACTCCAGTATTCTTGGGCTTCCCTGGTGGCTCAGATGGTAAAGAATCCACCTGTAATGCGGGAGACCTGGGTTCAATCCCTGGGTTGGGAAGATTTCCTGGAGGAGGGCATGGCAACTCACTCCAGTGTTTTGCCTAGAGAATCCCCATAGACAGAGGAGCCTGGAGGGCTACAGTCCACAGAGTCATAAAGAGTCGGACATGACTGAGTCACTAAGCACAGCATGTATGTATATATATGCGGTTTCCCAGGTGGCGCTAGCTGATAAAGAACCTGCCTGACAATTCAGGAGACTAAAAGATACATGGGTTTGATCCCTGGGTCAGGAGGATCCCTTGGAGAAGGAAATGGCCACCCTCTCCAGTATTCTTGCCTGGAGAATCCCATGGACAGTGGACCCTGGCAGGCTACAGTCCATGGGGTTGCAAAGAGTCGGACACACACACACATACATACACACACACACAATACACACACATATAAACTGTACTAACAACAAAGAAAAATAAATAGAAAGATAATATTTCTTACCTATCAATTTTTCAAAGATTTTAAAAGTTTTTTAATCCTCAGAGTAGTGAGGATGAAGACCCATTGGGCAACTTAAATCAGAAGTTTGAAACTGTTCATACTCTTCGGCTCAGTAATTCTATCTCTAGGAAATGATGCTAAGAAAATAGTAATTGATATTTATAAACACTATTTATTTATATTATTTAAAACTGGGAGTAACCCACAGGTCCATACTTAGAAATTTCTTAGAAAACTTTTAGTTTATCCATACATTGAAACACCAGGTAGCCATTTAAAAGTATGCCACAAAACACTATGTAGTGGCTTGTAAACTGGTTTGTTATACATTAACTGGAAAATTTGTGAACAAAACAGTATATGAACTACAATATCATTTTGAAAAATATATAATCTATGATTGAATTACATACCACAACCATAGCTAAAGTTAACCGTGCTTATCTCTGAGGGGTAAAGTAATGACTGATAGTTATTTCTTTTTATCTTTTTAAATAAAGTTTCTATATCAAACATTTACTACTATGATAAGAAAAAGAGATATTTGAAAAGCTGAACTGGTTGATGGGCCTCATCACTGCAATTACTGAAACAGGTATGTGTTGAGCCAGCCCAGGCGATACTCCTGCTATTGGGGGACTTCTCATTTAGAAGAGTTCATTTTGATTGCTTCGTCAGTTAAGGTGGAGAAGATAAGTACCTTTATATCAAGATTCCGTCCGTTGCAAGAAACAACATCCACTTTAAATTACCTTTAGCAGAAAAGAAAATTCAGGAGTTCATGAAACTGAAGTTCATGGGTAACCAACTTCACACACAGCTAGATCATGTGGAACCTTCAGAACTTGTTATCTCATGAAATTTCAGCCTGCTTTTTCCTTTGTGATCACTTCAGCATCAGTCTAGCTCTCCTGACATTGTTACAATGGCTGTCTACAACTCTAGACTTATGTCCAGTGTCCCCAACAACTCCAACAAAAATAGAAACTACCTTTCCAATAGTTAAAAAAAAAAAAAAAAAGATCGAGTCCAGTTGGTTCTAACAGGATCATGTGCTGGCCCCTGAACCAGTCACCATGGCCTGAGGACCATAACGCTCTGATCCACGAATCCTAGGTTCATATAACCTCTGTTGGAAATCGACTGAGAGTAGAGGAGAGATTGTCCCCGCCACCAAAGAATCATGGTGCTGTTATGAACAGGTAGGAGTCCTGGCTTCAAAGGCTGAACCTTCATCCAAAATACCAAGTTGCATTTTGACACTGTTATTTGATGAAGCAAAGAATATTAATGTCACAGAAAAATTCACTTTTAGGCTCATATTCTCCTAAATGTAGATATATTTTGAAAATATCCTTACTTACATGTATCAATATATTTTGCCATAAGAATTCTGATCTCACAGTACAGATGTGAGATTTGTACACAGTACAAATAAACAGAGAATCAAGCATGGTAGACATCTACTCCTCTGACAGATGATGTGAGAGGGACCCAAAGTCTTGTTGCTACCTAAGAGCAAAGGCGGACTAGAGCTCTTACCCATCTCTCCAGTCTCAGCATTGCTGCACCTTGAGGACACACCCCATATAACTCTGGCCAGCAATAACCCTTCAGATTTTTAAGATTTCACTGTGAATGAAGCATAGTTAAAGCTTTAATAGGTCAGCTTATAAACACCTCATTTTTGTTCTGGCTAAAGATTAAACAGTGCCTATCCATAGGGATAACTAGCTAAGTGGCAACATATGTCCCCCAAAGCTCACTTTGAGTAAGTTCTCCCTTTATTAATTATTTTTCATAAGTATTTTAACATTTCAAAGCTCACACTTAATACTAAGAAACCAGGCTTGCCAAATACATTCACAGTAGAAGATCTGTCACTCTATACCTAGATCTACCCTCTGCTAAACTTGTCTCTCCATAACTGGGAATAGACCAATGTTCAATGTTGGTTACAGGGAAGGCACTGGGTTTTGGGAATAAGATCAAGATTTAGTAAGTAGGACTGGGCACAAGATCAAAACTGGTCCAGTAGAAAGTCTGATTTGATGCTGAGTAAATGAATCTAAGTCACTGCCATTAATAGCTTCCTTGCCACCTGTGCACTTGGTCAAAAGACCCTATAAGCAGCTGTATCTACGATTCCATGGCCCAGGGACTTCCTCCAGCTTCCACCTCCCATTCTTTATTTTGAACCCTATTGTTTTGGTTTGGTTTCCCTGGTTCCTTCCTGTTTCCTTGAACTTGGATTTTCCCTCTTTGCCTATTCTCTTTCGGTTGATAACAGAGTTGCCTGGCTTACCGCGCTCCATCTTGGACCTTCAGTGATATGCTCTGCAGCCCTTGGCTAGTCCTTCCTACATTTCCCTGAACCCAGCCACAGCAATTCCAGCTGGGCTGGGAGCAGCCTGTGTCCAGTGGCCTGGCTCCTTACTTGCCTGGGAAGAGAGATGAGACACTGAGTTCTCTTAGATGGAGCTACTGGGTCTCTTAAGTCCCAGATGAGGATTGTATCCATCTTCATCAGGGTAACTTGGTGACAAATACTAACCGGGCATTTACTATGTGCCAGGCACTACCTTAGGTGCTGAAAATACAGCAGAGCAAGAAACAAGCTCTCTGATCTCAGGCAGTTTAGATTCTATATAGACAGTGGGAAAGACAAATGTATGAACAATTAAGACAAAGTAATAATAACTACAAACCAGGCTGGGACTGTGTTCAAGTGAAAATTAAACGGAATGGCACAGACAGGTTCTGGGTGATTAGAAAAGACCCCTTGAGGAGAAAGAACGAGTGACAAGAAGGAGCTAGCCTTGGGAAGATCTGGAGGAAGACAGCTTTGAAGGAGAAGGGGCAACAGATACAAAGGCCATGAGGCAGGAATGAGCTTGGCATCTTACAGGGATGGAAAAAAGACCAGCGAGGCAAGACCCACAAAACTGACAAATAATTTGCTTGAAACATGAAAGTGGGCTTAAAAAGTCAGCTTGAAAACATGACAAGTTTTCCTCCCAATTCAACTAGATTTGCAACATAAATAAGATGCATAATTGTACATATTTGTCACAAATCTTATTGGCAGTTCTGGTAAATAAATGTAGGACCAGTTGAGTCTCCTTGACGCCTATCACAACTGCGAACACGGCCTCTGATAACATTGTTTTGTCACTTTTCACTCCCACCAGCAAAGAAGACAGATAAATGGTTTCCTGAGACAAATGGCCCCTGTCTCCAGGGCCCGGGGCTCTGAAGGAAGGAGACGCAAGCCTTGGAACATTTCTCAGGGTGGCTCCTTGAAGAGTTCATGGCCACGAGCTCTCTGAGTCTGCTGCAGAAAGAGCTGCTGGATTAATTGTTCTGAAAAATTACATGTTGTTTGCAGTCCATTAAATTTCAAAAGACTTATGAAATCAATACCAGACTAATGACGTGCCCCTGCAACGTGCAACAGAAAATCCCTGATTATCACAATAATAGGGATTTAAAATGAAAAATACCTTATGTTTTGCCTGTATCTCACCACAGTGCCCTGGACAAGACAAAAATTGTCCTTTCTGGGAGTGAATTCTCAGGCAGGTAACATTCTTTCCAGGTGTAACAGCTGTGGAGAGTTGAATCAGGCATTGCGTGCTAAGTATCTCTAGTAGTCTGACTCTGTGCGACTCCATGGACTATAACCCATCAGATACTCCTGTCTGTAGGATTCTCCAGGCAAAAATACTAGAGTGGGTTGTCATGACCTCCTCCAAGGGATCTTCCTGACCCAGGAATTGAACCCACGTCTCTTACATCTCCTGCATAGGCAGGTGGGTTCTTTAACACTAGCATCACCTGGAAAACCCAACTGAATCATATCCCCCCAGAAACTCATGTTCAGCCAGAGCCTCAGAATGTGATCTAATTCAGACAGAGAGTCTTAGTAGATGTGATTATTTAAGACACACTGTATCAGGGTAGGGCCTAAATTCAAGAACTGGTATCTTCATAAAAGAAAAGAGAGGGAAATTCTTACACACACACACACACACGCACACGCACACGCACACGCACACACACACACACACACAGAAGCAGGCCATGTGAAACCAGAGGCAGAGACTGGAGTGATGCAACTATACACCAAAGAACACCAAGACTGCCAGGTAAGGACCAGAAGTTAGCAGAGGTCAAGGAAGGATTCCCTTCCACAGCTTGCTTCAGAGGAAGCAAGGCCCTGTCAACAACACCTCGCTTTCAGATTTCTAGCCTCCAGAACTGAGAACAAATGTCTGTAGCCTTAAGCCACCCAGTTGGTGGTAATTCGTTACGGCAGCCCTAGGAAACTAATATACCAGTCATGGGCACCTTTGCCCCAGCACCAGAGGACAGGGAAACCACTGGGTATTGGGAACCAACTGAATCTACATTAGCAAAGTGGAAAATTGAGTATTTATTTGATAAATTTGACCACCAACAATTTGGGAGGAGGAACTTAACTTGGACAGGGGTTAAAAGGTAGGACTTCGGAATCAGAAAGTCTGGATTGGGTCTTAACTCTATCCTTCATCTTGTTCAAGTTACTAAACTCTAAGCCCCAGCTTTTCATAGGTCAAATAGGAACTTGCCTCACAAGCTGGCTGTGAGATTTAGAGGGGAAGCCTCTGCGTCGAGCTTGGCTAGTGCCCATCCCATAGTGAGCCCTCACGAAAGGCTAGCTGCTGTATCATTATTGTCTGGTTGTCATTCTTTCACCTTGAGAAACGTTTCCTATCCTTGCAGGAAGGAATCTGTGGTTAGAGTCAAATGTGCTTTAGAGTCTATACTTCTTCTGTTTTTTGTTCAGCTACTGCTCAGCACGACCTGTCTCAAACTAAAAACGTTCCATATTCACCAGTTCTGAATGAGAGACAGCCTCCCTGTGTTCACAGTGGGCCCTAACTCCCCAAAACATATTTTTAAATGATTTCTTGCCTGTCTTAAGATATATTTATTCAAAAACATGGGTTTTAAGGACCACAATATTTTCAACAACATGCATTTCTTGAAAGCTCATCATTTGCCAGGCACTTCCCAAAGGTCCCCTCACTCAGACCTTACCACAATTCTGCAAACTCAGTGAGAAACATCTGGTTTTACAGAGGAGGAGGCTGAGACTCCAAGAAACTTCTGAGACTGACTCCAAATTAAAGTAAGAAATAAAAGCAGTGTTGGGTAAGGAGTGGGCGAGGCAGGGATGCTGCTGCAAACACTCCTCTTTCCAAAAGGCAAAATGAAGTCCAGCCCAGAGAGTCAGAATTCAGCACTGGGAGGCCTGCCTGGGTTCTGATCTGGGCTCCACCCTCACCTGTTGAGTGAAGCACTGTTTCTCTGTGGACCTCCCTTTCCCGACTTGTGAGGCAAGCCATGTGAACCAGATGATCTCTAATAACATGTTCTGCTCTTAAAACAAAATCAAAATTATTTTAAAAATCCAAATGATAAAATTCTCTGATATGCAGTGTCATTAATCTTAGGCCATATTTTTTTAAGCAATGCAATGTGGAAAAAAAAGATTAAAGATGCTGAGGTTGAAGTTTTGAAACAAATTCATAATATTTACAATACAGCATTGTAATTTTAGTTTTCATAACACTGATCCTACTCCTTTATTTCAGTCGTTAGCTCATATCAAAACAAAAGCTGGGGCATTTTTCACTAAAATCTTATTTTTTTTTCTTTTTTGGTAGGAAAGTCTGAGTAATACAAAAAAATAGAAATAATAATGCTTCACATTTAAATAGTATCTTTGATCTGAGGCCTTCCTGTATGGTATTTTTATAAGCCATGTGTGTTATTATTTCTTTTGGTAGGTCACATTAAAGTCCTAGGATGTCTAGACCACTGATATTATGGGAGCTCTTCAAAGTAACACAATGATATTTAATAATAAACTCAGCTTTTTCTTTAGTTGTACCTTATATCCCAGAAGTGCTGAACCTTTTAGTTTTAAACGATGTTTCATCACCCTGTGTATTTTATGGCTAGAAAAACTGAATCCAGGCAGATTCTAAAGAAGACTCCATATATCTGTAATGTTTATTAGTAAGAGTAGCATGCACTTATTAGGTGTCTACTCTGTTACCGGCATTGTTCCAAGTGCCTTACAAGTGTTAACTCATTTAAGCCTCACAATCCTAGGAGGTAGGTTATGACATCCCCATTTCACAGATGAGAGAATGAAGGCAGAGAGAAGACAGTAACCTGGTTCAAAAGCTGACCACTGGTCACTCACAGAGCTGGGACCTGACTCCAGTCGTCTGGCTTCAGAGCCCACAATCGTCACCTTTACCCTCATCCAGGGAAACTGAGGCTCATCAAAGTTTAGTAACTCAAATGTTTTCCAAAAGTTCCCACATAGCCACTCCCCCATGATAACATTCCATCAGCTTGCCCTCTCCAGAAGAAAATAAATAGCTCTCTCCATCTATTGTTGGCTGGTTCCACTTACTTGCGTTGGTCCTTATCTTTAGTACCAATCTGGAGATTCCGGAGAAGGCAATGGCACCCCACTCCAGTACTCTTGCCTGGAAAATCCCATGGGCCGAGGAGCCTGGTAGGCTGCAGTCCATGGGGTCACTAGGAGTCGGACACGACTGAGCGACTTCACTTTCGCTTTTCACTTTCAGGCATTGGAGAAGGAAATGGCAACCCACTCCAGTGTTCTTGCCTGGAGAATCCCAGGGATGGGGGAGCCTGGTGGGCCACCGTCTATGAGGTCACACACAGTTAGACACGACTGAAGCGACTTAGAAGCAGCAGCAGCAGCTGCTGGAGATTCCACTAGACCATCTTTATCTTTTGTATCTGATAGTAAATGCTTCAGTTGTCAGATATTTGATCCTCACATACACTAAAATATAGAGCAAAAAAGAGCAAAGTGTGAACAGATTGAGTTTCACATCAAATATTTCATCTTCTTCCAATATATAATCCAATTACTTCCAAATCCCCATTATTATTTTCATTGTACATTCATGCACTGCAAGAAAAAAGTTTTTGAAAACACCTGAAAAAACCTTCATGAATGAGCCAAATCCATTTCTGAACCACCTATTGCTATTTTTATTCCTTGGATTTCTCTAGGTCACATTGTTTAAAATTGCTATCATCTGTGAAACATTCTAAATCCCTTCACTCAGAAGCACACTGGTCGAACTTGATTTTTAGTGAGTTATTTTACCAGATATTACCTTACTCCTATGATGTCGATTCTAGCTCAGGGAAACAGATTTCTTTCCTCCCCCAGGGGAAGATGGAATGACCTTTGAAGCTGATGTAGCTACAATTTAGGAGAAGTGATAACAACCACTCTCAAATCATTCCCTATGAAACTCGGTGCAAGGACACCGAGTTTAGGAGCAAAACAAGCTTCTGGATTATTTAATTATTTATAATTTATTTGATTCTTTATTTCCTGCCTTGCTCCACCAAGGATTCAAAGTTCATCCTTTTTTTTTTTTAAGGTATGCTGGTTAAGAATTTTTATCTTCCAAGTGACAGATTTATTCATAGCTATAGGCAATGCTTCCCTCATTTTTCTGACGTTCCTCCACTCTTGTGGCAGGTAAGATCCAAAAAAAATGAATGTTCCTCCCAACAGAATCCCTCCCCAACTCCCCCTCCCCACAACCAATTTCCTAGGGATCTCTTTAAAGGAGTCCAGAAATTAAATTTAGAACTATCAGGCTAAGCACAAAAAATAAAGAGGTTACTCAGTGTGTGGAAATTGGCTTTATCTCTCATGCATTTGCTTCTCTTATTAAGGAATCCATAAGGTCCACCTTCTCTCCATCTGCCAAAAAGGGCTGACATCAGTTTGAAGCATTCAAAGTTATCAAGGGGTCTGAGGGGAGGAGGGGCACCAGAGGAGTGGGTGGACCAGCAGACTTGCAGAGCCTGGCCATGTCATAAGCATTCTTTCCAAAGGAAATCAGGCTAAAAGGCTGATAAACCCCAATCTCTTTTCACAGCTTGCCTTCGGAGCCCCTTAATGCAACTCCCTCATTTGTTCATCAGCACTTTATGAGAAAATAAACAAAAACACGGCCTGTTTCCTCATTGTCAGCACATCAGAACACTTCCTGCTCAGAGAGGCCACCATCCCACCAAAGAGTCAGGGGTCCACTCTCTATTTTGCCTCAACTTTTTAACAGCTCATTTTCTAAGCTGAATTCCAAGGGCTTAATCAAATCTGAAGCCCCCTCTGGGTGGATTAGATGTCTTAGATTCCAGTGCTCTGCAGGACAGGAGCTCCCCTGGAAGGATCAGTGGGTGAGCTACACTGCAACCACAGAGCTCGCTTCCTGTTTCTCCATTCCTACTTCACTTAAAAAAAAAAAAAAAGTGGGCTAAAGAAAAGAAGAAACACTTAAAATAATTAACTGCTCACCAAATCACCAGTTCTACAGGTACCATAAATTCTATAGCTGTTGTAACATTTTCAAATCAATTCAATCCTTCCAGATTTTTCACTAAATCTGACTTTTAAAAAGCAAGTAGGAAAGAAAGGGGAGGAGAGGAGAGGGAGGGAAGGGCAGAGAAGGAAAGGGATAGTCCGTGCAAATGTAAGATCTGAAGGGTCATGACTCTTGTGTTTAAATTCCCAAAGGGCTCAACCATGCCCTGAGAGAGTCATTGATTTCTCATCGTTTCATATTGAAATGATGTGAACGTTTGAAGAGGAAAAACACAGAAAGTCTAGCTGGAAGATGCAGTCAAGATTTTGGATGGGGGCTTCCCTGGTATCTCAGTAGTTAAGAATCCGCCTGCCAGAGCAGGAGACACAGGTTCAATCCCTGATCTAGGAAGGTCCCACATGTCATGGAGCAAATAAGCCCGTGCTCCACAACAATTGAGCCTGTGCTCTAGAGTCCATGAGCCACAACTAGTGAGTCCACATGCTGTAACTACTGAAGCCTGAGAGCCTTAGAGCCCATGCTCCACAGTAAGAGAAGCCACCAAAATGAGAAACCAGACACCCCAATTGGAGAGTAACCTCCGCTCTCCACAACTAGAGAAAAGCCCACACAGCAACAAAGATCCAGTACAGCCAAAAATAAATAAATATTAAAAAAAAAATACTTTAGATGGATGTTGGAATGCTTCAGTGGCTCAGACATGTGGTGGATGCCCGCGATGCCGACTTTCAGGAGTCTGGTGTTTGAAATATACAAATACTATGGAGCTATAGTTCAGGCCTCAGGCTCTGGAGCCTGACTCGTTGGGTTCACAGAGTAACCCCAGCACATGCTAACTCTGAGAACTTAGGCTTATTCCTTAAACTCTCTAAGCCTCCATGTCTGCCTTACAGGGTGATTATGACGATTAAGTCAGGCGGTGAGTGGAAAGAACAGGGGCCTGGACCACTGGGCTCAAGAAATGTTTACTGCTAAATATCAGATGACATTCATGAATTCCCGCATTTCTTACACTGTGCAGATTATGGGCATAATCCTAACAGGCTGTTTTTCTTTGAAAAAAAAAGAAAAGAAGAATGAAAGAAAATACAGACACAGCAGAAACTAACTTTAATATATTTGCCAAGGAGTAGAATTCAGTGTGAGTTACATCTATTTTAGAACCAACGCCATAGGGGCTTTATTATCACAAAACAAGGGCCTCATTTAGAAACAAAGCAGACTCTTGGCATGAGCCTGGGGCCCCAGCATACTTTGGAACCAAAATCCAAATAAGCGAGAAATAAGTGAACATTGCCACTGACTGTGTAATCATGTGCTCTTGGACAAGACACTTAACTTCTTGGTGTTCTCATCTTGAAAAAAAAACAAAAAACAAAAAACCATGAGCTGGACAAAAAAGTATCAAAGACTTCTGAGAGGTCTCATTCCACTCAACATTTTATAATTCTACTTAATGCCATGAACTGTCTAAAGAAAAATATAACCAGATGATGAGAGTAATAGCCCTCAAGCCCTCACACTCTAGGATAAACCATTTAGCTATAGATTATTTAGATTCCTGTGAATATGTGATTGTGAAAAGTCTTTTAGTCTTGTTTCCCCAGCTAGCTTAAAATTTCTTTGAAGACAGAGATCTTGCACCATTCTTAATCCTCATTGTCCTCTGCCCAGCATCTAACACGTGATAGCCATTAGGAATGTGCATAAACAGAGCCTTATTCCACAAACCACCCATGTTCTGGCTTCACAGGCGTAATCCCATAATCCATCCACATTATAACTTCATAGTCATGCTTGGTACCTGTTGCTCAATCACAGCAACCTAACCCAAAACAGACATCAGTGAGGACAGCCAGCCGTGTGCTCAGTAAATCGTATTTCTCGCCTTTCATTTGCTCACAAAGGTCTATTAAATAACTATGATTATCAGACATTAAGGATACTCTACAAGCCCCATCACAACCCTGAAGGTTCTCACATAGGCAGTGTGTAAGGCAGGCGCACACTTGTGTGTGCATTGATACACTTGTGTATCAATGGACCATAACCAGAAACTGAACTGGGTCAACAACTTTTTTTCCCAAACTATGCTTCCCCTTGTAGATGAACAGGCTTCCCAGTTCATTCCTGGAGTTTTATTAGTATTTACCATGTTAATAGGTATGGTATTACTAAAGAAAAATGAGCATGTGTTTATAGGGCTCTGTACAGATCAAAAACAGTGTTTATCAACAATAATTTGACCCTTCTTAAAGTAGAAATATTACACTACAGACTAACTACTCTTATTCCTAGAAGCCTTCTGAACTTAGCATTTCCTGCTGCTGTGTCTTAAGTACGTCAGCAAAATACTCCGTAGGTCTGTAGATTATCTGTAAACCAACTGACAGGTATCCAATGCAGACCACGCGGAGACGTTTCTTCGCCCCTATCGCTGCCCTCAGATGATGCTGTGAAAAGTAAAAGTTCATCAGGTGCTGACCGGGTTCATGATAGACCCGCACTGTGAATTCCTGAAAGGCCAATTGCAGTTTATCATTCCTCCTGCTTATCAGCCATGGAGTGACTTTCCTCCATTTAAATAGCAGCCAGCTTCCCTCCTATGGCTCCGTCCCCGTTGTCAAGGTTCTCTAAATGCTAATCAGGAGATAGAGGACACTCTGTGATCTTGTAAAGTGCTCACCCAGCAATCTGGCAAAAACAGAGTGTAAACATCATGCCTGAATACCTGCATTTGTTGGTCAAGGATCAAGGCAGAAATGACCATCACAGAGTCTGTGTCTGCCATCACAAAAAGGAACAAGAATATTTCAATGCTTTTCTAGAAGTTTGAAATGTGTTGAAAATAATACTAGTAAAACCAATCTACTTATATCAATGGTTTATTTGTGGCAATAAAAAAGGAATGGGATTGAAATTGTAAACAAACTTAAGCAGATTATATGGAGATATGACCTGGTTCTATAGAAAACATTTGAGATGGGAATATGTGAACGCTTCCAAACGATGTGAATAATAGCATCAGGATGCTTAGTTAGCAAATAAGAGAATCAGCAATACTCTGACAGTTGCTGTGGTTTCCTGGATAGAAAAATCAACTTGGAAATGAGAAGTCTTTGTTTGATTCAATAAATGTTCATTGAGACCATTCCCAGCTTCACCACAAACACAACGAGTGAACATTATAAAGTCATACCTCCTCCCTAAAGTCTTCAGTGAAAGGGTCCAGGTTGAATGGGGCTTTTTAAGACTCTGAGTCATCAGCAGTATTTATAAGAAGTAAGCAAGATTAATCAACCAACAGATTATTTCACTTGAAGGCTACAGCAGAATTCTGTGTGCTGACTTCTTTTCATAATCAACTGCAAATTTTAGATATACCCCAAGTGTCACAGTTTCAGAGCTGGAAGCATAGTCTGTTCTGCTCAGTCACTCAATCGTGTGGCTATGTGACCCCATGGACTGCAGCACACCAGGCTTTCCTGTCCCTCACTGTCTCCCAGAGTTTGCTCAAACTCATGTCTTAAGAGGTCACAAAATGAAGTAACATTTGGCACATATCCATGTATAAGTAAATCCACCTAGACAGAACAATTAATGCTCAGCATTAATCAAGTAGGGAATCATAAGGGACCTGAAACTACACAGAAATCAAGATGAGATGGTTCCCAGAAGGAAACAACAAAGATAAGATGCTGAGCCAGGATTACAAAAATCAAAGTTAACCTCAAAACCATCAGAGAAATATGCCCTCTTGGGAATGTTTGTAGTTTCAGTTCAGCATAACTTCGTCTGAATTTTTATTCATTAATGTCAAGCCTGGTTTTAAAATTAATGTCTACAGGTCAAGTTCAGACACAAAAAGCATAGGCGTGCAAGCAGATACACCCTGACGTGTTTATCTTTTCAGCGCACACTTTCTGCTGCAGGCGCGTACCAGATGTAGCAGCAGCTGTAGGAAGTTGTTTATCTACCCTCTTGACCTTTGTAAAGTGTTAGGAGATGGTAAGAATTGTGTTTTTAAATTATAGGCGTCTCCTTTCAAACTAATATCTTCTTAGCATCAGTCAAAACACATCAATAAAGGCATAAGAAGGTCAGCAAGATATGGTTGCATCCCAATGATATGTGAAAACATACTTCTGCAATGATTTATAATGCCTCTGCTTATTTCCAAATTCACTTCACTCATTCAACACTCAGTAAATATTTATTGCACTCCTGTGTGCAAGGCACAATTAACAATTGCAAATCAAATGAATGCTAATGCCTGTACTATTTGTGTCTTTGCCTAGATTTTTACAAATGTCATTTGTGCTTTGCAAATCTATCCTTAAATTTTTTCAAAATCTTTTTAAAATTCCAAGGATGAAAGATGACTCAAAATCTTTAAGCGGATTTCTTTATTAAAACATCACTTGGAGGTTCACAGTCAAATGTACAGATTTCAGAAGCCAATGCCACATCCTTCTTAGAGAGACGAGAACTATGGCCAAGCTTCAGGGCCACACAGCTTCTGTACTGGTAGGTCACCTCTCAGGTCTGGAGGGATTACAGTAAATGCAAGGGGGACTGATCTATCAACCTTATCACTCACAAGAAATAATAACAATGTCATTAGGTAAGTTTCCAAAACAACCTAGTTCCTGCTTGAAAGTCAATCCCTCAGAAGACTGCTGAAACTTACTTTTGTTATGACATTTGGAAGAAGTCACAAAAGTTCTTTTGGTCTTTCTCTGTCAACGTCAGTGTCCTCTGGGGAAACCAGCGTGGTGATACCAAAAAACAAAAGGCAACAAATCAGAGTCTCCAAAGAGAAAGACGCAAACAATGATTATTTTTAAGAAACCCAGTGAGTTCTCATTTTGGTCAAGGAACAATTAGAAAATATATTGCCTTCCCCAAAAGCTCAGCTTGCAAACGAAATCAACAGGTATTCTCACGCTTCTCTGAATCATGTTTACTGATTTACCAGAATTCTCCTAACCTGATAAAATATTTATAAACTTGGGCATTCACATTAAACTCTATTTAGACATATTTAGTGTGTGCATGCAATTTAATTATACAGGTACAGACGAACTGACACAAAACTTTATTTCTCCTTGAGGTGTGTGCACATACATGTGTGTGTGCACAGCTTCTTTTGTGTGTCGGCAAGAACTGACAGATATGGGCTTTGCCTTGAAGGAACTCTTAATCTAGTAGTCGCACATTAGAGCTGATCCACTTGACATGGTTTTCTCCATCTTTGTCTATATAGTAAAAGGCAATTCATTCACTGAGCAGTGAGAGGGTAGAAGATTTTGAATTTTCATCTTCCATGACTGGCTGTCTTGTTTTCCATTCAGTTAGCCTTAAACTAAAATCAGCCTTAAAACTCTCTGAGTCTCAACTTTTTCCTACCATATCAACTTGTCTTAGAGAGATGACATAAGTTTTTCAAAAAAACAATTTTCAAGAATTCTGTGGCAATGACAACGTGTTGGACTGAATTTCCAGTTGTGCAAATTGTAGACACTCAGTCTGAGGGAATGACTGGGGTAGGACTAAAAGAAACATGAAAAAAATTCTGAAAATATTTTCAAATGCCAAAGAATGAGACGATCATTCAGTAAATACCGCCAACATATCTACTTGGTGCTGATTGTTGCAACAGAAAATTGCTTCCAAATGTCTTCCTCACTCCAGAGCCACAGTGAATCACGATAACCAAGTCCTGGCCATGGTCATAGAAAAGCAGCCCAAATCTCTGTCGTATGAAATTTTTGTTAGGATTCCTGTGAGTGTGTTGATGGGGAAAATGTTGAGTGTTACTGAAGGCAAAAAATATGTGTACAATTGGGCTGATATATGGGCTCCCATTTACATGGTACAATGTACACAAATATGGTGTGATTCTAGGAAAATGAAAATGGTCCCTGTGACATCAGAAGCACAGATGAAGAAAGAAAAAATAAACTGGGCTGCATCAAAAGTTCAAACATGATTATGTCTGTGCAAAGACATAATCAACAGAGAAAAAAGTCAAACCAAGAAATGGAAGAAAATATCTGTAAATCATAGATGTGATGAGAGGTTATCTGGAATATAAAAATAAATTCTACAACTAACAACAAAAAACAACAACTCAATTTTTTAAATAGGCAAAGGATGTGAACAGACGTTTCTCCAAAGAAGATAGATGTACAAATGGCTAATAAGCATATGAAAAGATGCTCAATCTCATTAACCATTAGAGAAATAGAAATCAAAACCATAATTGGATTCCACCTTATATCCATTAGGATGGCTACTATCAAATAAACAAAAAATAACAAGTGTTGAAAAGGATGGGGAGAAACTGGAAATTTTTGTGCACTGTTAGTGGGAAGTAATGGAGAAGGAAATGGCAACCCACTCCAGTGTTCTTGCCTGGAGAATCCCAGGGATGGGGAAGCCTGGTGGGCTGCCGTCTATGGGGTCGCACAGAGTTGGGCACGACTGAAGCGACTTAGCAGCAGCAGCAGTGGGAAGTAAAGTGGTTCATCCACTATAGGAAATGGTATGGTAGTTTTTCAAAAAAATTAAAACTATAACTACCATATGATTCAGCAATTCTACTCCTGGGTATATATTAAAGAACTGAGGTAGAGCCTTAAAGAGATATTTATATAATCATAATCATAGCAGCATTACGCACAATAACCCAGAGGCAGAAACCCAAATACCTATCAACAGATGAACAGATAAACAAAATATGGTATATACATGCAATAGAATAGTATTTAGCCTTAAAAAGGAAGAAAATTCGGACAGATGCTATAACACAGATAAACCTTGAGGACACAATGCCACATGAATACACTAGTCACAAAAAACAAATACCATATGATTCTACCTATGTGAGGTATCTAGAATCATACAGACAGAAAGTAGAATGGTCGTCTTCAGGAGTTGGGGGTGGGGGTGGGGTAGAGAGAAATGGCAAGTTGTCTAATGGGTACAGAATTTCAGTTTTGTAAGAATAAAGGAGTACTGGAGGTCTGTTTCACACCAATGTGAATATATTTAAAACTACTGCACTGTACATCTAAAAATGGTTAGGATGGTAAATTTTATGCTACATGTAGTGGTAGTAGTAGTTCAGTCGCTCAGTTGTGTCGGACTCTTTGCAACCCCATGCACTGTAGCATGCCAGGGCTCCCTGTCCATCACCAACTGCCGGTGTTTATCCAAATGCATGTCCATTGAGTCGGTGATGCACCCAACCATCTCATCCTCTGTCGTCCCCTTCTCCTCCTGCCCTCAATCTTTCCAAGCATCAGGGTCTTTTCAAATGAGTCATCTCTTTGCATCAGGTGGCCAAAGTATTAGAGTTTCAGCTTCAACATCAGCCCTTCCAATGAACACCCAGGACTGATGTCCTTTAGGATGGACTGGTTGGATCTTCTTGCAGTCCAAGGGGCTCTAAAGAGTCTCCAACACCACAATTCAAAAGCATTAACTCTTCGGCACTTAGCTTTCCTTATATTCCAATTCTCACATCCATACATGACTACTGGAAAAACCATAGCTTTGACTACATGAACCTTTGTTGGCAAACTAATGTCTCTGCTTTTTAATATGCTATCTAGGTTGGTCATAACTTTCACTCCAAGGAGCAAGTGTATTTTAATTTCATGGCTGCAGTCACAATTCACAGGGATTTTGGAGCCTCCAAAAATAAAGTCAGCTACTGTTTCCACTGTTTCCCCATCTATTTCCTATGAAGTGATGGGACCAGATGCCATGATCTTCATTTTCTGAATGTTGAGCTTTAAGCCAAATTTTTCACTCTCCTCTTTCACCTTCATCAAGAGGCTTTTGAGTTCCTCTTCACTTTCTGCCATAAGGGTGGTATCATCTGCATATCTGACGTTATTGATATTTCTCCCAGCAATCTTGATTCCAGTCTGTGTTTCTTCCAGTCCAGCGTTTCTCATGATGTACACTGCATATAAGTTAAATAAGCAGGATGACAATATACAGCCTTGACGTACTCCTTTTCCTCTTTGGAACCAGTCTGTTGTTCCATGTTCAGTTCTAACTGTTGCTTCCTGACCTGCATACAGATTTCTCAAGAGGCAGGTCAGGTGGTCTGGTATTCCCATCTCTTTCACAATTTTTCACAGTTTATTGTGATCCACACAGTCAAAGGCTTTGGCATAGTCAATAAAGCAGAAATAGATGTTTTTCTGGAACTCTCTTGCTTTTTCCATGATCCAGCGGATGTTGGCAATTTTATCTCTGGTTCCTCTGCCTTTTCTAAAACCAGCTTGAACATCAGGAAATTCACGGTTCAGGTATTGCTGAAGCCTGGCTTGGAGAATTTTGAGCATTACTTTGCTAGCGTGTGAGATGAGTCAATTGTGTGGTAGTTTGAGCATTTTTTGGCATTCCTTTTTTGGGGATTGGAATGAAAACTGACCTTTTCCAGTCCTGTGGCCACTGCTGAGTTTTCCAAATTTGCTGGCATATTGAGTGCAGCACTTTCATGGCATCATCTTTCAGGATTTGAAATAGCTCCACTGGAATTCCATCACCTCCACTAGCTTTGTTCGTAGTGATGCTTTCTAAGGCCCACTTGACTTCACATTCCAGGATGTCTGGCTCTAGGTCAGAGATCACACCATCGTGCTTATCTGGGTCATGAAGATCTTTTTTGTACAGTTCTTCTGTGTATTCTTGCCACCTCTTCTTAATATCTTCTGCTTCTGTTAGGTCCATACTTTTTCTGTCCTTTATCGAGCTCATCTTTGCATGAAATGTTCCTTTGGTATCTCCGATTTTCTTAAAGAGATTCCTAGTCTTTCCCATTCTGTTGTTTTCCTCTATTTCTTTGCATTGATCTCTGAAGAAGACTTTCTTATCTCTTCTTGCTATTCTTTCGAACTCTGCATTCAAATGGGTATATCTTTCCTTTTCTCCTTTGCTTTTCACTTCTCTTCTTTTCACAGCTATTTGTAAGGCCTCCTCAGACAGCCATTTTGCTTTTTTGCATTTCTTTTTCTTGGGGACGGTCTTACTCCCTGTCTCCTGTACAATGTCACAAACCTCGGTCCATAGTTCATCAGGCACTCTGTCTATCAGATGTAGTCCCTTAAATCTATTTCTCACTTCCACTGTATAATCATAAGGGATTTGATTTAGGTCATACCTGAATGGTCTAGTAGTTTTCCCCATTTTCTTCAATTTAAGTCTGAATTTTGCAATAAGGAGTTCACGATCTGAGCCACCGTCAGCTCCTGGTCTTGTTTTTGCTGACTGTATAGAGCTTCTCCATCTTTGACTGCAAAGAATATAATCAACCTGATTTTGGTGTTGACCGTCTGGTGATATCTATGTGTAGTCTTCTCTTGTGTTGTTGGAAGAGGGTGTTTGCCATGACCAGTGTGTTCTCTTGGCAAAACTGTATTAGACTTTGCCTTGTTTCATTCTGTATTTACCAAAATTAAAAATAATAAGTAAATGATCCTAATGCAATTTAAGAAAGCTGGTTTCTTTAAACAAATACTCTTCTCAATGTTTTTTAAAATCTGCTATATTTCAGTTGGAGTCAACAGAGAGCTATCAGCCCAAAGGGAACATGGCGTTCTAAATCTAAGACAAAGTCAGCCTGCAGCTCCCTTCACAACTGATAGTAGTAAAAAGAACACACAACAGAAGGGATTTGGGCAAAACTGTTCAATGAATTAGGGTTCACAAGAGAAACAAAACCAATAAGGTATATAGAAGGAGATCCATTTTAAGGCATTGGCTCACAATTGACTCATAATTGTGAGGCTGGCATGTCCATAATCTATAGGGCAGGCTGTAGGCAGGAAATTCTGGCAAGAATTAGTGTTGCAGTCTTGAGTCCAAAGGCTATAAACTTGGGCAGGGTTTTTTTCCCCCCTTTTCCCTTCATCTTCTTTTTTTAAATGATAATATTAGTGTTTATTAGAACTTTTAAGTTTTACTTAAAAGATATACTCAAACTGTCAGACAATAAGATTTAAGTTATGAGAGGTATGCTGTGCTGTTCTGTGCTGTCACTTCAGTTGAGTCCAACTCTTGACGACCTGATATACTAAAGCCCACCAGGTTCCTCTGTCCATGGTATTCTCTAGGCAAGAATAGTGAAGTGGGTTGCCATGCTCTCCTCCAGGCGATCTTTCCAACCCAGGGATCGAACCCACATCTCTTATATCTCCTGCACTGGCAGGTGGGTTCTTTAACACTAGTGCCACCGGGGAAGCCCCATGAAAGGCATATATGAAGTTGTTGTTCAGTCACTAAGTTGTGTCTGACTCCTTGCAACCCCATGAACTGCAGCATGCCAGGCTTCCCCATCCTTCACTATCTCCCGGAGTTTGCTCAAACTCATGTTCGTTCAGTCAGTGATGCCATTCAACGATCTCATCCTCTGTCTCCCGCTTCTCCTCCTGCCTTCAGTCTTTCCCAGCACCAGGGACTCTTCCAGTGAGTCAGTTCTTCACATCAGGTGGCCAAAATTATTGGAGTTCAGCTTCAGCATCAGTCCTTCCAATGAATATTCAAGGCTGATTTCCTTTGGGATTGACTGGTTTGATCTCCATGCTGTCCAAGGGACTCTCAAGAGTCTTCTCCAGCACCACAGTTCGAAAGCATCAATTCTTTGGCCCTCAGCCTTCTTTATAGTCCAACTCTCACATCGGTACATGACTACTAGAAAAACCATAGCTTTGACTATTTGGACCTTTGTAGGCAAAGTAATGTCTCTGCTTTATAATACAGTGTCTAGGTTTGTCACAGCTATCCTTCCAATTTGCGGGCTGCAGTCACCATCTACATTGATTGTGGAGCCCAAGAAAATGAAATCTGACACTGTTTCCACATTTTCCCCATCTATTTGCCGTGAAGTAATAGGACGAGAGGCCATGATCTTCGTTTTTTAAATGTTGGAGTTTTAAGCCAGCTTTTTCACTCTCCTTTTTCACCTTCATCAACAGGCTCTTTAGTTCCTCTTCACTTCCTGCCATTAAAGTGGTATCATCTGCATATCTGAGGTTGTTGATATTTTTCCCAGCAATCTTGATTCCAGCTTGTGATTCATCCAGTCCAGTATTTCATGTGATGTACTCTGCACAGAAATTAAATAAACAGGGTGACAATATACAGCCTTGACATACTCCTTTCCTGATTTTGAACCAGTTCATTGTTCCATATCCAGTTCTAACTGTTGTTTCTTGTCCTGCATACAGGTTTCTCAGGAGGCAGGTATTTTGGTCTGGTAGTCCCACCTCATTAAGAATATTCCACAGTTGGTTGTGATCCACACAGTCAAAGGATTTAGCATAGTCAATGAAGCTGAAGTAGATGTTTTTCTGGAATTCTCTTGCTTTTTCTATGATCCACTATATGTCGGCAATTTGTTCTAAAGTCCTTGTGTAATCTGGGAGCTGAGTAAAGGTTTCAGTGAAATTCAGTTCAGTTCAGTTCAGTCACTCAGTTGTGTCCGACTCTTTAAGACTTTGGTAAGTTAAGTTAGCATGTTGTGATTGGTTGGGTTCCAACAAAAGTATGGAAATACCACAGATAGCTTCCAAACTAGTAAGGTGAAAATTAAAATGACTTAAAAAAGAATATTTATTCAGTTCAGGCAGGGTTCCTATGTTACAGTCTCGAGGCAGAATTCTTTCCTCTTTAGGGGTCCTCCATCTTTGCCTTATGACCTTCAGCTGATTAGACAAGACCCACTGCATTATGGAGGCTAACTTTATTTACTCAAAGTCTACTGATAGAAAATCCTAATCTCCTTTAATAAAAATAATCTCAGCAACATCTAGACTGGTACTGGACCAAACAACTGGCATGGTAACCTAGCTAAGATGACAAAATTAACCATCATAGTTATGACACAGATTTTCTTTTAAACAAACACATCTGTATTTGTATCAGTGAATTTGTAATTCCAAGTAATGAACTTGGGAAGCTATACATTTATTCCACTGATGCTTTCTTTGCTCTCTTTTGGAAAGCATCTGTTTGTATCAGACATAGAGCCAGATCTGAGCAAAAAAGAAAATGAATCTTTGCTTATATTAACTTCTTGAAATCAGTGAAATGCCTTTATTCCATTTATTTATTTTTTTAAAACAACATTGTTCCAAAGACCTTGGGAACGCTTTTTTAAATCTATTTTTTCTAGCCATGCTGCAGGGCGTATGGGATGCCATCAGGCATGTGGGATCTTAGCTCCCCCAATCAGGGGTTGAACCCATGTCCCCCAGCAGTGGAAGCACAAAGTCTTAACTGCTGGACCACCAGGCAAGTCCTAGGACTATTTTTGAAAATCAGAGTCATTTTCAAAGTTGAAAATTTACCACCTATGAAAATTTTTAAAAGCATGTGTCACTAGAAACCGTTTTACAAGAGGCGTTTAAAAACTGATCCAAATAGCAGCATCACTAGATTTAGTGTAAGGCTCTCAAAGGTGAAATCTTCCAAAAGTTGTCCACTCTTCTAAATATATAAGTTCTGGTCATGTATACTTAAACCTTTGGGGTAAATTATAACTATGAAGTTGCAGTATTGGGAATTTAGATATGAAAGAATATCATAGTAACAACTAAAAGAGATTTCAATCACCCTGTTCACGACGGGGAAAACTATAGGAATCTGAGTAAATAAATTATAGTACTAACTTGAACTTCCCCAGTGGCTCAGTAAGTAAAGAATCTGCCAGCAATGCAGCAGACACAGAGACACAGGTTCAATCCCTGGGTAGGGAAGATCCCCTGGAGAAGGAAATGGGAGGGAATCCACTCCAGTATTCTTGCTGGAAAAATCCCATGGACAGAGGAGGGTTATAGTCCAAAGGGTCACAAAGAGTTAGACACGGCTGAATGTCTAAGCACACTAAACTGAATAGAATATTGTAGCTGTCTAAAACAGGATAGGCAGGGACAGGAAATGTACTGTTTCTACTCAGGCAGTGAAACTCAAAATTTGTATGCAACTTTTGTATGCATGTTCACTTGTCTAGGGCAAGACACTCTAACTCTGATACAATGTGTTATAACCCCCCAAAAAAGTTAGAAAACTGTAGCAGAAGAATATTCAATGCAATGATAAAATGTGAAATTTACATTGCTAAGTAAAAAGACAAGATATTAAAAAGTTAATACAATGTGCTGTATTTAAAAGATTTTGATGTATGCTTAGTAAATAATAATGAAAATTACATTAAGAAGTTATCAAGAAGAATCTCTGAGTAGTGTGGGATTACATATGATTTTTGCTATTGTTTCGTTTTGCTGTTGGCTTGTTTGTATTTTCTCAATTTTCTACAATGAAATGTGTTGCTTTTACAAAGAAAAAATAAAATTTAAGTTGGAAATGGAAAGTAGAAGAATGACTTGTCAGTATGTCATCAACACAATTCAGACCACAGGAGTTCTGATTCTAGTCAACTGATCCCTGTTTGACATAATAGCAGCTGTAACAATAATAAAGTAGCTATTATAATGATAATAACAAACTACTTAACAACAACCTATGCAGATAATTCCCATTAATTGATTGGGCCTGGTGTGTTTCTCATTATAAATCAATTAGCTGGAATTTGGGTTTATAAATTATTTTAGTATGAACTTAACTGACACGAGGAACTGATCAAGGGAATAAATCTCCCTTGGTCAGTTCATCCATGGGTGGGAAGAAAATCAAATTTCTGAACTTGCAAAATTAAAATATCCATGTGGTTATACCTATGATTCTCTTATATGATCCCCCAAATTTAAGATACTTACATGAAATAATAGCAGTATCTTCTCAAAAAAATTAGATTTTTTTCAGTAAATTTTAAAATTTTTATTTATGTTATAGTAAACCCTTTATTTTAGAATAGTTTCAGATTTATGAAAAAGCTGCAAAGATAATACAAAGAATTCCAGTATCCCAGTCACCCGGTTTCCCCTAATGTTACGATCTTCTATTCCCCTAATGTTATGATCTTCTATTCCCCTAATGTTACGATCTTCTATTACTACCGCACATTTGTCACAACTAGTGAACCAATACTGACACATTAATATTAACCTAAGTCCATTCTTTCTTTTTTCAGTTTTTTAAGTTTATGGTGCATAGCATACTGATTAGTCTTATAGGCATCATGAAATTGTCATCACAATAAATTTAGTGGACCCACATAGGTACAAAATCAAAGAAATAAGAAAAAAAAATGCATTTCCTGGTGATTAGAACTCAGGATTTACTCTATCAACTTTCACGTATAACATACAGCAGTGTTAATTATATTTATCATGTTGTATATTACATTCCTAGTACTTATTTCGGAGAAGGCAATGGCACCCCACTCCAGTGTCCTTGCCTGGAGAATCCCAGGGACGGGGGAGCCTGGTGGGCTGCCGTCTATGGGGTCGCACAGAATCGGACACAACTGAAGCGACTTAGCAGCAGCAGTACTTAATTATCTTATAACTGGAGTTTGTATCTTTGACTGTAGCTATCCAATTCCCCTTCCCTATCCCTGGCCTCATGTAACCACAGATTTGATATCTCTTTTTCTATGAATTTGTTTTTGAAGTGTAAGTGACCTACAATGCTATATTAGTTCCTATTACACAACATAGCGATTGGATATTTCTTCACATTTCATAGTAATAAGTATAGTCACCATACAAAGACATTATATAATTATTGACTATATTCCCCACACTGTACATTTCTTACCCATTTCATACTCATTTATTTTGCAACTCTATAAATACTATTTATGTCTTTGTTTTGCAACTATATAAATATATTTGTTTACTTTTTCTTTTTGGCTGCGCTGGATCTTTGTTGCTTCACGAGGGACTTCTCTACTTGTGGAGAGCAGGGGATACCCTTTGCTGTGGTGTGCGGCCTTCTCACGTGGTGTTCTCTTGGGGAGCACGTTTTTCTAGGGCACGGAGGCTTTAGACATTGACGCGCATGGGCTTAGCTGCCCCAAGTTAGATTCTTGATTAGACTATCTCCATTTTGAAAGTGTGCTATCTCTTCACAACTGTTTTTTAACATGTTGGTATCATCACTTATCTGCTAGCAAATATAAGCAGCTATCAAAACAAATGATAAAATAGCGAATAAATATTAATAAACAACACTTAGCTCATTGCTATTTTTTTCACAAACAATAGTATTTTAGGTTCTGTATCAGTTTGGGGACCTCCAGGAAATAGGACTTCCTTCTGTATCAGTTTGGGGACCTCCAGGAAATGGGACTTCCAGGAAACAGAATTAGATTTTACTGGGGAAAATGTTTATGAAAGGTTTCCCAGATTGTGCTAGTGGTAAACAACCCACCTGTCAATGCAGGAGACATAAGAGACGCGGGTTCGATCCCCAGGTAGGGAAGATCCCCTGGAGGAGGGCATGGCAACCCTCTCCAGTATTCCTTCCTGGAGAATCCCATGGACAGAAGAGTCAGGAAGGGCACAGTCCATAGGATTGCACAGAGTCAAGCACAACTGAAGTGATTTAGCATGCAGGCATGCATGCAGGTTTATGAAGAACAAAAAGGAGTGGGAGAGGGAGCAGCCTAAGAGCGACTTCAGATATGTTTCTAGAGAGGGAGGGAAAAAGGACGTGGTACAAGAGCCTCAGACTGCAGTGACCTCTGTAAAGGTCTCAGCCAGACCTATGCAGTGCCTCAGAGAGATGGCTGCCCATTGAGAAGTTTTACGCTGAACAAAAATGGCCCAGCTCCAGTAACTCTATCATGCCTGGTCATTAGCTGGGGAGAACATGGTCTCAGTGTGAAGACCAGAGCAGACGCAAAGGTACAAAAGCTGAGGCGGGCTCTCTCTTGAAGGGAGAGCTGAGTGGCACATGTGGGTCATAACCATAGGCTGATATTTTTTATTTCATACATGCCAATTTATTTTTTGCAACTAAAATTATTCATAGTTCTGGCATTGGAATTAAACACGTCATTCTGTTCCCATATCCCCAAAAGAGCATAATATTCCTAGTTGCAATCTATAACAACTATGATTTCCAAGTGTGTTACCACATTTACAATTTTGAGACCCTTTTCCAATTTGGACTTAAATCCTAGCTTCATCGCTTTTGGCCTGCATTGTCTTGAGCAAGACACCTGACCTTGCTGAACCTCAGTTTCCTTATCTCTAAAGTAGGAATATTCATGCCTTACCCCAAAGGACTATTTTAAAGACTAAATACAACAATGTATATCAAACTCTCTGGCATATAGAAAGTGCTCAATAAATGTTTCTTTTTAGATTGGAAAACAACAACCCTACCAGATACTATTACATATAGATTGTCAATATTACCTTACTTTACCTGGACAAGTTACCTAAGTCTTATGAGCCTCAGTTTCCATATATATATATATATATATATATATATATATATATATATATATATATATATATATAATAGAATAGTAGTTAACCCTATGGCACTGAGTCACTGAAAAGATTAGATGAAATAATGTAAAGACAGCATTTACCACAATACCTGACACACAAGAAGTCCTCAGTAAATATTACAGATTCAGTTCAGTTCAGTTCAGTCGCTCAGTCGTGTCCAACTCTTTGCAACCCCATGGACTGCAGCATGCCAGGCCTCCCTGTCCATCACCAACTCCCAGAGTTCACCCAAACTCAAGTCCATCAAGTCGGTGATGCCATCCAGCCATCTCATCCTCCGTTGTCCCCTTCTTCTCCTGCCCCCAATCCCTCCCAGCATCAGGGTCTTTTCCAATGAGTCAACTCTTCGCATGAGGTGGCCAAAGTACTGGAGTTTCAGCCTTAGCATCAGTCCTTCCAAAGAACACCCAGGACTGGTCTCCTTTAGGATGGACTGGTTGGATCTCCCTGCAGTCCAAGGGACTCTCAAGAGTCTTCTCCAACACCACAGTTCAAAAGCATCAATTCTTCAGCGCTAAGCCTTCTTCACAGTCCAACTCTCACATCCATACATGACCACTGGAAAAACCATAGCCTTGACTAGATGGACCTTTGTTGGCAAATTAATATCTCTGCTTTTCAATATGCTATCTAGGTTGGTCATAACTTTCTTTCCAAGCGATTAGGATTACTTATTATCAGCACATCTTACTGTTTTTGTTGTTGTTCAGTCGCTAAGTCACATTCAACTCTTTGCGACCCCATGTCCTTTAATTTCACAGCTACATTAACTCTCCACAGTGATTTTGCAGCCCAAGAAAATAAAATCTGTCACTGCTTCCACATTTTCCCCTTCTATTTGCCCTGAAGTGACGGGACTGGATGCCATTATCTTAGTTTCTTGAAAGTTGAGTTTTAAGCCAGCTTTTTCACTCTCCTCTTTCACCCTCATCAAGAGGCTCTTTAGTTCCTCTTCACTTTCTGCCATTAGAATGGTATCGTCTGCATATCTGAGGTTATTGATATTTCTCTGAGTAGTCTTAATTCCAGCTTGTGATTCATCCAGCCCAGCATTTCGCAAGATGTACTCTGCAGAGAAGTTAAACAAGCAGAGTGAAAATATACAGCTTTGTCATATGACTTTTCCAATTTTGAACCAGTAAGTTGCTCAACTTGGGTTCTAACTGTTGCTTCTTGCCCCACATACAGGTTTCTCAGGAGACAGGCAAGGTGGTCTGGTACTCCCATCTCTTTAAGAATTTTCAATGGATACACAGTCAAAGGCTTTAGTGTAGTCTACAAAGCAGATGTTTTTCTGGAACTCCTTTGCTTTCTTCATGATCCAACAAATGTTGGCAATTTGAACTCTAGTTCCTCTGCCTCTTCGAAACCCAACTTCTAACATGTACAACTGGAAGCTCTTGGTTCACATACTGTTGAAGTCTAGCCTGAAGGATTTTGAGCATAATCTTGCTAGCATGTGAAATAAGTGCAATTGTGTGGTAATCTGAACATTCTTTGGCACTGCCCTTCTTTGGGATTGGAATGAAAACTGACTTTTTTCAGTCCTCTGGCCACTGCTGAGTTTTCCAAATTTCCTGGCATATTGAGTGCAGCATTTTCACAGCATCATCTTTTAGGATTCCAGCTCAGCTGGAATTCCATCACCTCCACTAGCTTTGTTTGTAGTGATGCTTCCTAAGGCCCACTTGACTTCACACTCCAAAATGTGTGGCTTTCTAAGGGAATGACCACACCATCGTGGTTATCTAGGTCTTTAAGACCTTTCTAGTATAGTTCTTCTATGTATTCTTGCCATCTCTTCTTAATCTCTTCTGTTTCTGTTAGGTCCTTACCATTTCTGTCCTTTATCATGCCCATCCTTACATGTCATTCCCTTGATAGCTCCAGTTTTCTTGAAGAGATCTCCAGTCTTTCCCATTCTATTGTTTTCCTCTATTTTTTTACATCATTCATTTAAGAAGCCCTTCTTATCTTGCTCTTCTCTGAAACTCTGCATTCAGTTGGGTATATCTCTCCCTTTCTCCCTTGCCTTTTGCTTCTCTTCTTTCCTAAGCTATTTGTAAAGCCTCCTCAGACAATCACTTTGCCTTCTTGCATTTCTTTCCCTTGGAGATGGTCTTGATCACTGCCTCCTGTACACTGTTACAAACCTCTTTCCATAGTTTTTCAGGCATTCTGTCTGCCAGATCTAATCCCTTGAATCTATTCATCACGTCCACTGGATAGTCATAAGGGATTTGATTTAGGTCATACTTGAATGGCCTTGAATGGCCTAATGGTTTTCCCTACTTTCTTCAAGCTAAGCCTGAATTTTGCAATGAGGAGCTCATGATCTGAGCCACAGGCAGCTCCAGGTCTTATTTTTACTGACTGTATAGAGTGTCTCCATTTTTGGCTGCAAAGAACATAATCAATCTGATTTCTGTATTGACTATCTGGTGATGTCCATGTGTAGAGTCATCTCTTGTGTTGTTGGAAAAGGGTGTTTGCTATGATCAGTGTGTTCTCTTGACAAAACTCTGTTAGCTTTGGCCTTGCTTCATTTTGTACTCCAAGATCAAACTTGCCTATTACTCCAGTACCTCTTGACTTCCTACTTTTGCATTCCAGTCCCCTATGATGAAAAGGACATCTTTTTCTGGTGTTAGTTCTAGAAGGTGTTGTAGGTCTTCATAGAACAGGTCAACTTCAATTTCTTTGGCATCAGTGGTTGGGGCATAGACTTGAATTACTGTGATGCTGAATGGTTTGCCTTGGAAATGAACCGAGATAATCCGTTGTTTTTGAGACTGCACCCAAATACTGCATTTCAGACTCTTTTGTCATCCATTCCTGTCCATTTTAGTTCACTGATTCGTAAGATGTTGATGTTCACTCTTGCCATCTCCTGCTTGACCACATCCAATTTACCTTGATTCATGGACTTACCATTCCAGGTTCCTATGCAATATTGTTCATTACTGCATCAGACTTTACTTTCACCACTAGGCATATCCACAACTGAGCGTTGTTTCTGCTTTGGCCCAATCACTCCATTCCTTCTGGAGCTATTAGTAGTTGCCCTCTGCTCTTCCCCAGTAGCATACTGGACACCTTCTAGCCTGGGGGTTTCATCTTCCAGTGTGATACCTTTTTGACTTTTCATATTGCCCATGGGATTCTCCAGGCAAGAATACTGGAGTGGGTTGCATTTCCTTTTCCAGTGGACCACACTTTCCCAGAACTCTTCACTATGACCTGTCCACCTTTGGTGACCCTGCATGGCATGGCTCATAGCTTTATTGAGTTACATGAAACCCTTCAGCACAACAAGACTGTGATCCATGAAGGGCATCAGCACATTAGTTCATTTTAATTTTGAAGTTCAGAGAAATTAGATTTATTATATTATAGATTTCATGACAATCTCAGTCTCATAGGAACAAATAATATCTCTGTTCTCAGACTTGACATCTCCTTTGATATAAGTGCACACAAATACCCCTACTGCTGGCCCTTGGTATCCACGGGTGTCACGGATTGGTTAAACCCACACATTGGAGAATTGACTGTATTAACTGCATGACACCATTTTATATAAAGGATCTGAGCAACTGAAGATTTTGGTATTCACAGGGACTCCTGGAACCAATCCCACAGATATCAAGGGACATTATACTTGCCAAAATGACCCAGTGCTATACAATAATAACTAGACAGAGATAAGCAACCTTACTTTCTTGATCATATATTTTCAAATTTGCTCCTCTGACAGAAAGACATGCTTGGTTTTTTCTACACAGATTCTGACATTTGTTAGTCATGGACTCAATTTCTGTAAGGTATGTTTCCTTGGTTTCAGAGCCTCAACTGGACATTTAAAATATAAATTGGATCTATTTTTCTTTCTGTTCATTTACCAATTTTGCCTCTGCCAGTTTATCACCTGAAACTTCAGAGAGTTAGGTACAGGGGAATATTGAGGGGTAGAAGACAGAATAGTTTAAAATAAAGAAAAGTATAGAAATATAGATTCTACAACCACTTGAAAGTAGGAAGGGGATAGAACAGAAAATAGCAATGGAAGTTTCCAAAGACAGGATTACAAATTTTCAACTTGACCACTGAATACTGGAAAATGAAAAACAGTCATAGACAAGCCATGCTTTTATCCCATACATTTCACAGACTGACAGTTCCAGACTTCACAAGGCTAGTTGACCAGATGACGCTAGTCTCTAGACTCTGGGTGGAAAGCTTTTCTTTCAAAATTGGAAAAAAAAAAAAAGGAAATCTTATTACTTTCAGTCTTTAACTCTTGGGTAAAATTGTCACTCAAACATGCTTCTGCCTGATAAGGAAATCAATTTGATTAAAAGTGTGCTAAGATCATACGTTTTTCCCTGCCAGTAAGCAGTCACTCCTCAGTGAGTAATGATTTCCCATACTAATCAACAGAGCTTAATTACAGCAACTAACTCAAACATAAGCCATTTAATAAATTAATTGTTGACAAAAATCTATTACTCAAAATCTAGTTTTTCAAATTTTTTTTTAATTTTTATTTTTAAACTTTACAATATTGTATTAGTTTTGCCAAATATCAAAATGAATCCACCACAGGTATATCTGTCTTCCCCATCCTGAACCCTCCTCCCTCCTCCCTCCCCATACCATCCCTCTGGGTTGTCCCAGTGCACTAGCCCCAAGCATCCAGTATCGTGCATCGAACCTGGACTGGCGACTTGTTTCATACATGATATTATACATGTTTCAATGCCATTCTCCCAAATCTTCCCACGCTCTCCCTCTCCAACAGAGTCCATAAGACTGTTTTATACATCAGTGTCTCTTTTGCTGTCTCATACACAGGGTTATTGTTACCATCTTTCTAAATTCCATATATATGAGTTAGTATACATATTGGTGTTTTTCTTTCTGTCTTACTTCACTCTGTATAATAGGCTCCAGTTTCATCCACCTCATTAGAACTGATTCAAATGTATTCTTTTTAATGGCTGAGTAATCACAGCACTGTTTATAATAGCCAGGACATGGAAGCAACCTAGATGTCCATCAGCAGATGAATGGATAAGAAAGCTGTGGTACATATACACAATGGAGTTTTTCAAATTTTTATTCAAAATGTATAATTTCCACCATTGCAGATCACCAAGAATTCAAAAATATTGATCATCTTTGAGAAACATGCAACAGAATTCTATCATTACCGAGCAAAGATAGTTTTTCCATGAAGTAAGAGTCAGGACTCATCATTCATTTCAGGCCACAGTCCATGAAATTTAATTTCCCTGGCCCTCAGTCTCACTCAGATATAAAGGCAATTCACTGGATAAGAAGATTCTGGGCTTTGTCTCCAGACACAAAAGAGAAAAACAAAGAAGCAGCTGGAACTGCAGCGGTTGATGCAACTGTAAAAACACAAACAAAACTCATAACAGAAGTCAACTTGATGGGCATAAGAAGCCCCAGATGGTAGAAGCAATTGGCAAGCGTGTATCACTCTTTCATTCTATTATTAGGCACTTACTGTGTGTCAACTGAACGCCAAGCTCCTCTGGAGCTGAACAGTGTTAACCATATGGCAAAGTTTCAGGAAACCTCAAAAAACTATCATACAAATAACATCGTGCTGCTGATAACAAGTTGGATTCATAATAACTGGTCCCTGTCTATGAAAAAGGGATATGTCTGCTGTAAAATGTCAAAAAATAAGTCATCCTCCCCCACCCCCAATATTACAGATGATAAAACATACTTCAAAATTTCTGTGGTACAGGTACATATTGAAGAACAACAACCAGATATTTTTGTATTAAGGCCAAAATATAAAAGGTAAATGAAATACAGTGATATTTCTCCTTATCTACCTCATCCCTATGTTGCAGATCCCTAGTGTGCATAATTCCCAACATAAGTAACTTGACCCTCTCTGCTATGTCCTGTCTGTAGGAAAAAAAAAAAAAAGCAAATGTAGTGGGAGGTAGCTTAGGTATACAGTACACAGCTCAGAGAGCTGAGGTTTTAGTACAATTTTATTACTGAAGCTTGGAACCTACTCTATGAGTATCGGCAGAGGTAGGATTCATGGTGGTCATGGGTCCCAGCATGAACATAATTAGAGGAGTTGTAAAGTCACAGAAAAATGTCTGCTATTCTGGAAAGCTTTGTTCATCCTGGCATTTCAACAAACCCCAGTATATGTTTGGTTCCCTTTTACGGAGACAGCATAATGCTCTAAGCCAAGAGTCATTAAGAGACCACAGAGGACAATTTTAGTGTCAGTTTCCATTTTCATCCCAGTGACCCTCATTCTTGTCATCTTTATTAAAGACATCGGTCGCCCACTCAATTCCCTCTGCCCTTCAAGTCAGGAAAAGAAATTCCCTGGAGGAAAATGAAGGAAGAGCAAAGCTGATAGAGTGTTTGAAGATGAGATGAGACCAAAATGGGTGAGCGGAAGGTTCATATTCCCTCAACCCAAGAAACAACCAGGTCACCTCAGGAAACCTACCCTTCAGTTAGAGATCTATGGAAAAACAGTACAAGGAAACTTGGCCACAAAGTTTGCATGACTGGCTTCCAGGGGACTTGGTAGGTTAGGATTGGTAGAAAAAAGAGTAAAAGAAAAATAAAGAAAAAAATGTAACAAATGATTGTGTTTAGAAGAAGCTTTTCATAAAGCCACTAATTTCAATGATTGTTATCATAGCTTACATTTAGTCTGTGCTTAGTATATGCCAGGTACCACATGAAGCCCTTTACACAGATCATCATATTTAATTCTCACAAAATCCTATGAAGAATGTACAATTATTATTTTCATTTTACAGATGAACACACTGATAGACACAGAAGGGAAGGAACGTACATGAGGTAAAGAAGCTGCTGCTGCTGCTGCTAAGTTGCTTCAGTCGTATCTGACTCTGTGCGACCCCACAGACGGCAGCCCACCAGGCTCCCCCGTCCCTGGGATTCTCCAGGCAAGAACTAGCAAGTTCCAAATTCTAACAACCAAACCCCAGAGGTCAACTCTAGCCTAGGAGTCTGGCCTCTTCCCAGAGGAAACTGTTTCAGTTAATCTATTGCTATGTATTAAACTACCCTAAACATAATGGCTTAAAACTCTATAATTTATTCTCAAGGTTCTGTGGGTTGAGTGATAGAGGCAGTCCTTGCTTAAGATCTCTCATACAGTAACACTTATATATGATGGCTGAGTCAAAATTTATTTGACAGTATTGGCCATTTAAATGATGGGGCTGGGCTGGGTATCCAAGATGGTGTACTCACATGGCTGCCAGGTGATATTGGCTGTCAGTTGGCAGGCCAAGAGGGGCCATTAATCAGAGCACCAATACATAATCATGGTCGCTGGGTTCCAACAAGGAGAGTTCTGAAAAGAGAGTACCCTAAGAGCAAACATTCCAAAAGAACCAAGCAAAGCTTGCAAAGCTTCTTACGGTCAAATCTCAGAAATTCTGCAGCATCATTTCCACCAAACTCTATCGGTCAACAGGACTACCAGGCACAGCCAGATTCAAAGGGAGAATACTATACAGGATATAAATTCTAAGAGGTATTGTGTTGATCTTTGGAGACTAACTACTATAGTCATATCTGCTAAGAACAAATCTTTATGTTCCCCTCCTGGGAAGAAGCCAGGGAAGGGAGTCTGACTCCCATGAGGCTCTGGAAATGGGGAAATTCTTACAAAGATGTTAAGCCAACTACATTACTAAGAGGCTGATACGAAAGCAACAGCAAGAAAAGCAAATACGAATTATAGACCCAAATTTAAATCACATAAATAATGAATTCCTCAGCATCCTCCCCAAAGCACTGCCATAAAGATTGTCTTCTGAAGGCCTCATGTGTTTTGTAGGCTACATGTGATTTTTTCTTTTCTAACTTATCCTCCCTTTCCATATCCTACTGCTTAGAGGCACTATGGTAGAAGCACAAAGGTAGGCTCTGAAATCAAATTCAAAGCCCTGAATTCGAATTGAGACTCTTAGCAGTACTCTGAGTCCTTAGGTAAGACTTAACCCCTCTGACATTATGTTTCCTCATCTATTAATAAATAACATGAGTAATAATATCTGCATTTATAGCTGAGTATAATATCTCATATAATAAGAGTTTTGCCAAGAAAATGTACTGGTCATAATAAACACCCTCTTCCAACAACACAAGAGAAGACTCTACACATGGACATCACCAGATGGTCAACACTGAAATCAGACTGATTATATTCTTTGCAGCCAAAGATGGAGAAGCTCTATACAGTCAGCAAAAACATGACCAAGAGCTGACTGTGGCTCAGACCATGAACTCCTTATTGCAAAATTCAGACTTAAATTGAAGAAAGTAGGGAAAACCACTAGACCATTCAGGTATGACCTAAATCAAATCCCTTATGATTATACAGTGGAAATGAGAAATAGAGTTAAGGGCCTAGATCTGATAGATAGTGTGCCTGATGAGCTATGGAATGAGGTTCGTGATATTGTACAGGAGACAGGGATCAAGACCATCCCCATGGAAAAGAAATGCAAAAAAGCAAAATGGCTGTCTGAGGAGGCCTTACAAATAGCTGTGAAAAGAAGAGAAGCGAAAAGCAAAGGAGAAAAGGAAAGATATAAGCATCTGAATGCAGAGTTCCAAAGAATAGCAAGAAGAGATAAGAAAGTCTTCTTCAGAGATCAATGCAAAGAAATAGAGGAAAACAACAGAATGGGAAAGACTAGAGATCTCTTCAAGAAAATTAGAGATACCAAGGGAACATTTCATGCAAAGATGGGCTCGATAAAGGACAGAAATGGTATGGACCTAACAGAAGCAGAAGATATTAAGAAGAGGTGGCAAGAATACACAGAAGAACTGTACAAAAAAGATCTTCATGACCCAGATAATCACAATGGTGTGATCACTGACCTAGAGCCAGACATCCTGGAATGTGAAGTCAAGTGGGCCTTAGAAAGCATCACTATGAACAAAGCTAGTGGAGGTGATAGAATTCCAGTGGAGCTATTCCAAATCCTGAAAGATGATGCTGTGAAAGTGCTGCACTCAATATGCCAGCAAATTTGGAAAACTCAGCAGTGGCCACAGGACTGGAAAAGGTCAGTTTTCATTCCAATCCCAAAGAAAGGCAATGCCAAAGAATGCTCAAACTACCGCACAATTGTACTCATCTCACACGCTAGTAAAGTAATGCTCAAAATTCTCCAAGCCAGGCTTCAGCAATACCTGAACCGTGAACTTCCTGATGTTCAAGCTGGTTTTAGAAAAGGCAGAGGAACCAGAGATCAAATTGCCAACATCCGCTGGATCATGGAAAAAGCAAGAGAGTTCCAGAAAAACATCTATTTCTGCTTTATTGACCATGCCAAAGCCTTTGACTGTGTGGATCACAATAAACTGTGGAAAATTCTGAAAGAGGTGGGAATACCAGACCACCTGATCTGCCTCTTGAGAAATTTGTATGCAGGTCAGGAAGCAACAGTTAGAACTGAACATGGAACAACGGACTGGTTCCAAATAGGAAAAGGAGTACGTCAAGGCTGTATATTGTCACCCTGTTTATTTAACTTATATGCAGAGTACATCATGAGAAACGCTGGACTGGAAGAAACACAAGCTAGAATTAAGATTGCCAGGAGAAATATCAATAACCTCAGATATGCAGATGACACCACCCTTATGGCAGAAAGTGAAGAGGAACCAAAAAGCCTCTTGATGAAGGTGAAAGTGGAGAGTGAAAAAGTTGGCTTAAAGCTCAACATTCAGAAAATGAAGATCATGGCATCTGGTCCCATCACTTCATGGGAAATAGATGGGGAAACAGTGGAAACAGTGGCTGACTTTATTTTGGGGGGCTCCAAAATCACTGCAGATGGTGACTGCAGCCATGAAATTCAAAGACGCTTACTCCTTGGAAGGAAAGTTATGACCAACCTAGATAGCATATTAAAAAGCAGAGACATTACTTTGCCAACAAAGGTTCGTCTAGTCAAGGCTATGGTTTTTCCAGTGGTCATGTATGGATGTGAGAGTTGGACTGTGAAGAAGGCTGAGCGCCAAAGAATTGATGCTTTTGAACTATGGTGTTGGAGAAGACTCTTGAGAGTCCCTTGGACTGCAAGGAGATCCAACGAGTCCTTTCTAAAGGAGATCAACCCTGGGATTTCTTTGGAAGGAATGATGCTAAAGCTGAAACTCCAGTACTTGGGCCACCTCATGCGAACAGTTGAATCACTGGAAAAGACTCTAATGCTGGGAGGGACTGGGGGCAAGAGGAGAAGGGGACAACAGAGGATGAGATGGCTGGATGGCATCACTGACTCGATGGACATGAGTCTGAGTGAACTCCAGGAATTGGTGATGGACAGGGAGGCCTGGCGTGCTGCGATTCCTGGGGTCGCAAAGAGTCGGATACGACAGAGCGACTGATCTGATCTGAAAAAGTGGTGTATACACTCTTGCCCCAGACCTTCCGGGACTCAGGTCAAACCTGGTGGTTTGGAAGAGGGAGAAGATTAGATTTAAATTGAGTCTGAGATTGACACCTTAAAACATAATGGACTGAAAGTTTTATAATTGAAAGAGAGTAGAGAGTTATGGAATCTACAGAAGATGTTAAACGGTGGGAAATGGGAATTCAGATGAACGCTTTAGAAATTAATAATGGGAAGAAACACAAACATTTCATGTTTATACCCCACTTAGTTAGAACTCTTCAGTTGCCTCCTCCATAAAGCAAAGTAGGGTCATGGTTTTCAAACACGCAAAGGAAGGAAGGTCAAGAGAACATTTTCTGACTGCCTCACTGACCACTGTAGATAAGCCGCTGCTGCTCACCATGCTTGGGAACACTGCATCCTGTTTCCGCCAAGGGCTCTGAGTGGAGCCCAGGGGTTGCCACAGCGGGCTGCGGCAGCTGGATGGAAAGCCCATCGGAAGCCTGGTAGGGGTGCCAGCCCACCACACAGATGCTGCTCTCCTGCGAAGGTAACAATGGGTAAGCCATGATCATGAGCTGGGTTTTCCTCTCTCGCTGCCATGGCAGGTGCTTGATAGAGCCTGCTGCCAAATGGCCCACAAGGGAAATGCCCAGGCCAGGGCAAGAGGGGCTGGGATGCAGAGACCGGGGGAGCATGTGCTTCTGACACACATCAGACTGCTCTTTTGGGACTGTCTCAGCTCACATGAAATGAACAGCCCAAATCCCATCTTCCCTTAGGAGTCATCCTAACTCCCTTCTTCTATCTCCCTCTCAACCACATTTAGAGAAACAAATCCTGGGGAAATGCCCCTATTAATACCACATCAAAAATATCTCACCTAATAAAAAATACCAGTTGGTATAGACCTTTGGGGGACAATTTATTAATAGCAGCATCGATTACCCTCTGACCTCAATGCTTCTTCTAGGTGTTTATCCTGTGGAATGTCATTCATAGCTGTACCCCCGCTGTATAGAGTCTGGGAGATGTACCAAGTGTGTATGTGTGTGTGTATATATATTACACATATATTATAGATATATATGGAGAGAGAGAGAGAGAGAGAGAGAGAGCAGTGGATGCTCCATAACAATGTGTTAAATATTAAATGAATGAAAATACAATTAAAAAATAAACTGGCGAGCAGACCAACACATGATTTCACTGAGGTTTGTAAAAAGCACAAATCGTATTTTTCCTGCTGCTTAATAAAAAGCCTTTTTAGTTCACAGCACATCATAGGAGATACAGAAGTTAGCATGGTCTCTATGCATCGTCTCTTACCTTATTTTATTTCATTGTGCCTCTTTTTCCCCCACCACACCCTCACTTCCATCCCCTGCCCCACTCTAATGTTAACAGCAAATCACTGCATCTGTATGTATTACTGAAAGATTATATTTTACATATGTGTTCTTACTTTTTGTATTTCAAATGTATTGTATAGATCTTAATCACTTTCTTCCTTTTGTTTTAAAACTCAGTAGATGTTAAACCATGATACACCTAGTCCATTGAATTGTGACTGCTGTATAGTATGTATTCCATACAAGGTGTCTACCTTGGTTTATTGCTGCTGCTAAGTCGCTTCAGTCATGTCCGACTCTGTGCGACCCCAGAGACGGCAGCGCAGGAGGCTCCCTCGTCCCTGGGATTCTCCAGGCAAGAACACTGGAGTGGGTTGCCATTTCCTTCTCCAATGCATGAAAGTGAAAAGTGAAAGTGAAGTCGCTCAGTCGTGTCCAACTCCTAGCGACCCCATGGACTGCAGCCTACCAGGCTTCTGCGTCCATGGGATTTTCCAGGCAAGAGTACTGGAGTGGGGTGCCATTGCCTTCTCTGCCTTGGTTTACTAATCCATTCTTATTGTGATAGACAAAAATCCCTTCCAACTCTCTACCACCAGAAACAATTGCCACCAAAAAAAAAAAAAAGAACTCTCTATGCAGTCTTTACAGAACTGTACAAGAGGCTCTCTGGGGCATATGACTACAAAGGGGATTGTGTGTAATAGAGAATATGCATTCTTCTCAGTCTTACTACAGAGCACTCACTAGACTGGTTACCAGAATGACTGAGCCAACTCACCCTCCTGCCAGCAGCATATAAAGGTTTCTCTTTCTGCATTTGAAATTATCTGACCAATGCTTGGACTTACCAAGCCTTAAAATTTTTTGTACATTTTATCATTGTAAAGTGGTATCTCATTTTAAATACAGCAATGTGTACATGTCAATCGTAAACTTCCTGACTCTACCTTCCGCCACCAACCAGGACCTACTATAGAGCACAGGGAACTCTGCTCAATATTCTGTAACAACCTAATTGGGTAAAGAATTTGAAAAAGAATAGATACATATATGTACATAGTATATACAGGCTTCCCAGGTGGTGCTAGTGGTAAACAACCTGCCTGCCAATGCAGGAGACTTAAGAGACACAGGTTTGATCCCTGGGTCAGGAAATCCCCTGGAGAAGGAACTGGCAGCCCACTCCAGTATTCTTGTCTGGAGAATCCCATGGACAGAGGATCCTAGCGAGCTATAGTCCATAGGGTCACAAAGAATCAGACACGACTGAAGCAATTTAGCACACAGAATGCACGTGTGTGTATATATATATACACACACATATACATACATAACTGAACCACTTTGTTGCATCCTTGAAACACAACATTTTTAATCAACTATACTCCAATATAAAATTAAAAGTTTAAAAAAATAAAGTGGTATCTCAATGCTCAATTTTCAGTTCTTATTTCAACAAGATCCACGTTGCTTTGTATGTGATCTACTTTCTCTCTCTGGGAGATCTTAGAATTTTTTATCTTTGTCTTGGAGGATCTTTATTTTCCCTTTTCTGGCCGCACCTTGTGTGACTGGTGGAATTTTAGTTCCTTGACCAGAAATCGAACCTGCACCCTTGGCAGTGAAAGCAGAGTCCTAACCACTGGAACACCAGGGAATCCCCTTTTTTCTCACTTTAATATATCTAATTGATGGGTGTCCTATCCTCAATGACCTTGAAGGGTGATAAGTGGCCAAGATTATCCACACATTTATAGAACGTGTGGTTAATAGATCTGAGAAGGTGAACAGATCTGGGAAGGCATTCATCTTCCATTCAAACCGCTTGAGTTATGAGGAAATTCCTTCCACGGGATCTTTGTCAAGCGCAAATCGGGTCTCTGTTTGGTATGTACAGTTGCTTATTCTGAGAGAATTCCTATCATAATGATGGATATTTCAACTTGTTTTTCCATCTTCCTCAAGTTGAGTTTAAGCACTTGTCCCAGATACAGCATCTGACACAGAGTACAGTTGCTGCTGTTGCTGCTGCTAAGTCGCTTCAGTCGTCTCCGACTGTGCGACCCCATAGACGGCAGCCCACCAGGCTCCCCGGTCCCTGGGATTCTCCAGGCAAGAACACTGGAGTGGGTTGCCATTTCCTTCTCCAATGCATGAAAGTGAAGAGTGAAAGTGAAGTCTCTCAGTCGTGTCAACTCTTAGCGACCCCATGGACTGCAGCCCACCAGGCTCCTCCGTCCATGGGAGTTCCCAGGCAAGAGTACTGGAGTGGGGTGCCATTGCCTTCTCTGACAGAGTACAGTAGATCTCAGTAAATAAGTGTTTCTTTCCCTTATTTTTTGGTCACTGTCTTGAGCTACAAATCGTCTAGTAGCCCTTTATGTATCTGAAAACAGCCACCATGTCTCTCTTAGTGTTCTCCTCCTCCAGCTTAAAATCTGCTGCCCACAATAGATCTCACACATCAGATTTTTAAAACCACCAACTTCCTGTTGGTTCTTTTAGTTTAGCAAACCACACTGATTTGAAAGTCTCTTAGTTTCACTTGAAATGTGGTGACCTGGACCTCCAGGTGAATTCTAAACAGAACAAAGCACAGTAGGTCTATGACCTCCTAAAATCTCCCTGTAATTCTATTTTGCCAACTAAGGAAACTTTCCCTTCTTAGTAGCAGCAGTCACCTGATGGCTCACTGAACTTCAGGCCAGTTCAGTCCCCCCAGGCTTTTTTCACATGAATGGTTGCTCATACCCATGGGATTTACTTGGGAGACTGCCTGGATGGTTCAAAGTGCAAACTGCAATCAAATCTGTGGCCTTTCAAGTGCTCTCCTCCAGTTTAATTAATTTAACTTCTGATTTTTCTCCCTTCTTTCCTTTTAAGCTGCTGTATGGTTGATGAGACTACAGAACTAAACAGACTAGGCTTCAAATCCTACCTCTGCCCCTTCCTAATTCTGAGGCTTGGAAAAACGCTTTATTCTTTCTGAACTGGTGTTGCATTGAGTGCCTTGGACATAATAACCTTTACTTCATAGTAGTGTGACAAGCTATAAAAGCTAAATGAGATCTAATATTATAACATCTGACACATAGAAGCCCCTCAGTGTGCTAGTTCTGTTCTCTACACGCCTTGCCTTTCCTACCTGGATCTCATATGGGGAAAGAGCGACTTCCCTGGGGGTCCAGGGGCCAAGACTCTGTGCTGCCACTGCAGGAGACATGGGTTCGATCCCTGGTCAGGGAAATAAGATCCCACATGCCCTGTGGTGAGTGGAAAGAAAGAAAGAAAGCAAAAGGGTAAAGGAAGTACTCAATTCTTCCCAAATACATCTACACTCCTGATTCCCACAACAAAACCCACTTGTCTGCTTTCCTGTTTCCTCAACTCTGTGCTCTCTGGCACAAAACACATCTCCTGACCTGAGATGGTGCAGGAAGAAGTCACAGAGGAGCGGGGTGTTCCTCTTCCAGGTGACATTTGCAGCTTCACAGAAGTTGCCCAGGTTCTCAATGCCTTAATGCTTTTAGGATCAAAGTCAGGATGTTAGGGTACAGAGTCAGACAGACAGAATTCTCCCCACCTCGGTGGTTTGATGTTGGCACAGGGTGGCTGTGACATGGCTCAGTAGGGGACAGCAGCGATGAGGGCAGCAGGCTGAGGATCCACGCTGGGCCAGTGGCCACCAGAGAAGTGAGGAGCTCTTCGGGGCTCACACGTCAGCGCTGACTGCACAGGGCTCTGGCCACACGTTTGCAATCATACACGGCCATCGTGGCAAACTGCTGAGGGGAAGATGGAGGTCTGCAGCAAGTGGTCCTTGTGGTCCTTGCCCCTCCCTTCAGCCCACCCGATTCTGCACAGCTACAGCGGACAACATTCTGCCCATCAGATTCCAACTCAAATCCCTACCACAGCACCCTCAGCTTTTCTGCTCAGAGACTTTTCTCTGAAACCACAGAAGACAACTGAGCCTGCATGTAGCCAGAGACCAGAAAAGAAAGAGTAATAACACCTCCCAATGCAACCTTTAACCAATGGAGTCCAGGGGCCAGTGGATAAATGCCCAAACGTCTTACCTACAAAAGAATTATTTTTAGGTGCTTTCTATTACACAAAGTTCTTCCGAGCCCCAGTTGCCCAAAGCAGTAACCAGTTCAATAAACTGGATATTCTTCCTTTCCTGTCTCATCCTCCCCACTTCCCCACTGTGCTTCCTGGGATTATCTCCCCCAAACTACTTGTACCCTGGTTTGTGTTTCACTCTGCCACTGCAGACATTCAATTGAGGTCTTCCATCAGCTAAGGAAATGGCAACTTCTTAGTCCCTGATAATATGACGTCATTGTGTCTTCAGACTGCTGTGGTCTGAAAGATATAGCAACTCCCCATATTCCTAAATGGGATATTTGATTATTTTGTATCCTTCCTTCTACTGCCAACAGAATTAACTGTTTTTCCATATGTGATCTTCATCAAGTCCTCCTATACGCTTTATTACTCATTTTCAGCATTGCAACAGTTACTTGTTAAACATCTGTCTCCTTCTAGATCTAGAAACACTAGATCTATATCTGAAAAACTGCATCTGATTCCAATTTCTATCTCTAGTGCCTAAGCCAGCACCTAGTAAGATGGTATATGTTCAACAAGTATTGGTGAATTAATAAATTACAAAAGACAGTGAGGGCTTTCAGTTCAAGATAACAGGCTATGAACAGTTATTTCCTCTCCCTTCTGGACTCTATTAAAATGGTAAGAAAAAATATTAAAATGATATAAATGCACAATATCCAAAGAATCTGCAAAGATTACAAGCACTCAAGAGAGTTCTATATAGAGAACAATTCGCACAATCCCACACTTTTCCCGCCCCTTCACAAAGAACTGCCCATAGCTAAACCCAGGCAAAAATCAGAGCATTTTTCTTCAAGGAAATTGGACAAACTGTCCAGAGAAAATCAAGTTGACTAGTGCAAGTATTAGTGCTCCAAAAAAAAAAAAAAAATCAGTGCTCTCAAAGCTGCATTTACTCTCCACTTCTGCACTAGCTAGCTTCCTAGGGACTCATTAGAGCAAAGCATGACAGTCAAAAAGTCATACTCATGTAAAAGGAGCCTTTCTTTTCCCATATTGAGAGAAATCTGCACCATAACAGAGAAATATTAAGACAGAGAGAGGAAGTGAGAGAAAGAAAGCGAAAAAGGGAATTAGGGCAAGAGTAGGGGAAGAGGAGAGAAAACCAAGACCTAATAGATATATTTTTTTTAAGCTGACACCTCCTCAGATTTTAGAAGAGATTCCATCTTTATCAGAAGAACAAGATGCTATTTTAAAAAGTAGAGAATTAGCAGAAACCAGGGTTTAAAATATAACTGCCAATGTAGAAAGTTCAATAGAATAGTTGATATGGAAAGATGAAGAAAACTCTCAGAATGTAAAGAAATGTGGATGTATACAATACACATGAAATACTAATATATATGGACAAAAATATGAGATGGAGGCCAAGTCAGAATATCCACTATCCAACTAATACAAGTTCCAGAAAAAGAAAATTTTAAATGTCATTTAAAAGAACACCAATAGGATATAATTATTAAAGAAATTACAGAAGAAAACCTTGCGTAAGTCAAAAAATACGCAAGTCTTCACACCAAAAGGAGCACCATGTTTTGAGAAGGATGAATAAATAGAGACTGACGACTAGAAAACGGCCACATAAAATTTTTAAACACTAAAAATAAATATATATTTATGTATGATAAATGTCTATATTTATACAAAGATAATTATATATAAAGATAAATATTTTGTATATTTAAAATTTTCAGAGGAAAAAAAGTGGGTCACCTATAAAGGAATGAGAATAAAACTAACATCGGGTTTCTGGATGTTAGTTTTACTGCAATACTGGATACCAGAAATCCAGAATACTGGATACCAGAAAACACTTGAGCAAAGCCTTCTAATTTCTGAGGAAAGATGATTTTCAACCTAAAATTTTTTTTTTGATCCAGTATTTAAATAAGCTGTTTAATATTAAAGCATTTTTAAAATTTGAGGTAAAAATTAACCATTATTAAAATGTACAGTTGAAGACATTTTAGTATAAAAGATGTGCAACTATCACCTCTATGTAGTTCCAAGGCCATAAATAATTTTTGGTGAAAGGATTTTTCAGGCACAATTATTCCTAAATTATATCTTTGTCCATGGCTCCTGCCATTAAAGAAAAAAATTGTTATGCCCACTACTTACAAGAAAGCCCAAATGCCTTGATATTTAACAACTTCCTAAATTATTGCTGATTCTGTTCAGGTGCATTCAGTTAGGTTAAGTGTTAACAGTTTGCAAGAAACTGGAAAGGAACATTTTAGTTCAAATGAAGGATTTTATGTATATCCTTTGTCTCATATCTTAAATTCCTGCAATCTTTCAACATTTTTTACCTAGAAAACTGTAGAAAGGAGACGCCGATATAGGAAAGCTGAACGCAGGTGAAACCCTCGCACTTTCCAGTCTTAAGGCGCTGCTGCTGCTACTGCTGCTAAGTCACGTCAGTCGTGTCCGACTCTGTGCGACCCCATAGACGGCAGCCCACCAGGCTCCCCCGTCCCTGGGATTCTCCAGGCAAGAACACTGCAGTGGGTTGCCATTTCCTTCTCCTCAACCTACAATTTTATACCCCACCGAATAATCAATTGGAAAAGAAAACGAAAAACCATATTCAGTCACACAATGATCCATCAAAGAAAGCGGCGCCTTCACCTAAGACGTTACTTGAGAATGTACTCTCATAAAAGAAGAGAACAAGAAGAAATGAAGGTTTTGTTTTTGCAGTGTGATACAGATATAGAACTCTACTGAGGAGAGACAAGACACGTGTGAGATAGGTGGTGTAGGTGAGCTGAATCATCATCAATAGAAAATATTAAGTTGGAATTCAGAACTAGTCTAATAGTACATTTTTTTAGGTTTATGCAGTGCATTGATCACACTGATGAAATTATCTTTATTTTTAATACTTTCAAGGCTTAACAGTATACCTCAACTTATGAACACCCTGCATCAGTATACTGGTAAACAACTGAAGTACAAGTTAAGTCATTCCAATAACTATATTGCCTCAGTTTCTGCATCTCTAAAATGAGGATAATAATGCCTACTTCATGCAGATGCTACAATAATGTTTGAACTGCACTTAGCGTGATTGCTGGCACATCATCAGCTTTTTATTGAATGGTAGTTACTAGAAGACTCGTGATACTCTCTTTGTCACTGACAAGCTGCATAGGCTTCTGTAAGTCTTATTTTCCTTATCTGTAACTTGAGAATAATAGCAGTCTTGAAATAAATACGTCAAAGCATATAAAATTTTATCACAGTACCTATACTAAATAGATACTCAACAAACGGTGGATATTATTAACTAAATCTGTACTGTGCTTATTTCATTTTGATAGTTTTCCTCATGAGGTATGTCTTAAATGATATATCCATATTCACCCAAGTCCACCAGAAAGTGCCTTCTCTCTTAATTCCCTTACACTCTACATACTCCACTCACATACTCCACTCTCTTCCTAGAATGATCACCAAACTTAATACTCTGTCCGTGTTTCTCATCCCAAATTTAACAATGAACCAGAAAGAAAAGCAAGTAAATTATCTCCTGCATACTTCTGTGGGCCCCCAGTATGAGGAGGAAGAGATGGAAAGCGGAAAAAAAGAATCCATTCCCCAACTTCTTTTAACAAGGATGGGAATGGGGGACTCTAATAAGTAAAAAGTGATTAAAAATATGCATTACTGCTTCGCAGGAAACACTGCTCAGTACAGATACAGATATGTGATACAGGTACTTCATAAATAATGCCACTGAATACACTATTTTAAAAGTCCTGGGACTTCCCTAGTGGCCCAGTGGTTAAGACTCTGTGCTTCCATTGCAGGGGACACGGGTTTGGTACCCGGTCAGGGAACTAGAGACCACATCCTGGGTGTTTGGTACCTGGTCAGGGAACTAGAGACCACATCCTGGGTGTTTGGTACCCGGTCAGGGAACTAGAGACCACATCCTGGGTGGCATGGCAAAAAAAAAAAGTCCACAAGAGCATGCGATGAAAATTAGTTGGATGCTTTTCCTTAGCTTTTGAGCAGGATTTTTTTTCTGAGTGCTCAGAAAGAGAGAGAGTCATCCTCTGTCAGAGAGGCATACCTGTGATTACTAAGCAAAAGTGGGGGAAGAGGCCACAGACACTTCACGTGCGCTCCATGCTGGACATTTAGAGTTACCTCATTTAATGCTCACATTAAACCCTCTGATGGGCATATGTTTGACCAATGAGGTAAACCAGGCTGAGGGACATCAAAAATAACTCGATCAAGTTCACACAGCTAATAAGGGATAGAACAGAGATTTGAACCCATGAATCCAGAGGCTATACTCTTTTCACCAGACCTCCCAGGATGTCAGCTAGACCTCCACCACCTTTCAGGGTGCCCTGGCCGGGGAATCTGGAGACAAGGGTTTAATTCCTGGCCTGACCAACCAAGTAATTTAGGCCAATTTCCTTTTTCAAGGGTTTTTCTAACTCCACTCAAAATATAACTTTACTTTGCTTAGCATCATAAGAACTCAGAAAGAATGAATTCATGTTTATAAAGTACTATGTAAAGCCTAAGTACACTCTTATTTTTAAAACATTCTTATATATGGATAAAAATTATACTCTTAAAAAGACATTCTAGGACCCCAAACTAAGATTAGATTTCCATGTCTCCATTTCTTAACTAACCAGACACCAAATAATGTCATTCCAAACAGCATAGATAATGTTTTCTTAGAGCCTAGAAAATAAATGTCAATACTTGTGGTAGTTTCTGAGAATTGAAACATGCTAGCCCCAGAATAAATATATATCAGGGAGAAAGGTAATACAACCCAGGCCAATAAATATTCATCAAAAATACTCACATAGAAAACATGTGGGAATCTAAGTGTGTTGATTCAAAAGAAAGAAAAATCTTGATGCTAAGATTGAGCTGTGATAAGACTTTAACCTAGAGCTCTCCTGATTGCCTGGAAGGATTTGCTCATCGCTGCCCCAAAGTCAGGGCCAGGCAGGAAACTCACATGTTCCTAATGAGATGGAAATATGCTCCCCATGTTTGAAACAACCTTCTTTTTACAATCATGATGAATTGGAGAGGGGTTGCATTAATATAGATGCTACTACCACAGTCATGTCATCACTCTATATTCCCAGAAATATTAAATACATCTGAAAACTACAGTTAATCCATATTTTCCTTACCAAAATGAGGCAGAATCAAACCATCACTAGAGATCTTGTTCTTAAGATTGTAAATGTTGTTCCAAATTCACCAAGTGCTGAGTCACACTTTATTCCACTTCAGCAAAGCTACCTACAGTATATGCAAGTTTTTGTCAGAGTCCTTATTTTCTGAGTCCTACTGTGATCATTAATTTTGTGTGTCAGCTTAGCTAGGCCATGGTAGCCAAACATTTGGTCAAACAATATTCTAGATATCTCTGTGAAGACATTTTTAAAGAAGAGATTAACATTTAACTCAGTAGACTTTCCAATCAGCTGAAAGCCTGAATAGAGAAAGACTGTCCTCCCTCAAGGAGAGGGAATCTGCCAGCAGACTCAAATATACCAGTCCCAGACTTGAGCTTGGACTTAGATTGCAACTCTCTCTTGCATCTCCAGCTTACAGCCTACCCTTCAGATTTTGGACTTGCCATAATCTCGTTGAGCCAGTTCTCTGAAATGAATCTTGATAGAAGATAGGTGGATAGATAGATAGACAGACAGACATCTTATTGAAGAATATCCTCTGAAGAACTCTGACTTATCACTTTGGTTAGAATCACAGAACAGACAATGACACAAAAAGGGCCTGAAGAGTATTTGCAAAATGGCTTGTGGGCTGTTCTCCAACAAATCTGCAAGATATGGCCACAGAAAAGCAGAGACAACACTTTGCCGACAAAGGTCCATATAGTCAAAGCTATGGTTTTTCCAGTAGTCATGTATGGATGTGAGAGTTGGACTGTGAAGAAGGCTGAGTGCTGAAGAATTGATGCTTTTGAATTGTGGTACTGGAGGGCTCTTGAGAGCCCCTTGAACAGCAAGGAAATCAAACCAGTCAATCCTGAAGGAAATCAACTCTGAATATTCACTGGAAGGACTGATGCTGAAGCTCCAACACTTTGGCCACTTGATGCAAAGAGACAACTCATTGGAAAAGACCTTAATGCTGGGAAAGATGGAGGACAGAAGGAGGAGGAGGAGACAGAGGATGAGATGGTTGGATGGCATCACCGACTCAATGGGCATGAGTTTGAGCAAACTCCAAGAGACAATAGAGGACAGGGAAGCCTGGTATGCTGCAGTCCCGTGGGGTCCCAAAGAGTCAGAAACTACTTAGTGACTGAACAACATTTCACAGGTATCTCAAAGGTAACAGTTCCCAAACCAAAAGGCAGGGCTCAAATTCTGGCTGTGTCATTTCTTATCTGTGTGACTTCAGGATATTACCTGACCTCCTTGTGTCTCATTGACCTCATCTATCAAGGAATAATAGTACTTACTGCATAAGGTCACCATAAGAATAAAGTAAGTTACTACACATGAAGCACTTAGAGGCACATCTGACATAGAATAATGACTGATTAGATGTTATCATAATCCTCTCCCAACCATCACTGGGCAGTGCTGATTATTGCACAAAAAGTCAAGCCCAGGCAGAAAACTCACGTGCTCCTACTGGGCATGGAATGTACTCCACGGGTTGGAAATGGCCTTCCGGTTACTTTCTCTCCTATTACTATCCTGGTAGGAGCACCCCAACCATAGAGACACAACACCTAACACCTCATCTTATCTTCACCTGCTCTGTTTCTCTCACCAAACTCCACCCCCTCACCTCAGAACGTACTGAGTCTATATCCCCAGGATCTTTCCTGTCTGTGCTGTATATACAAAGATAAGTAAACATAGGCTGAGTACTGTACAGTGGAAGGAGGAGATTTTGCATCCCCATTGCTCCTGCCTTTGGTCATTCTGAACCCTTTCCCTTGGATTATCAACAGAGCTTCCGAAGCAGCTTTCCAGCTTCTCTCCCTTCAAGCCATCCTTCACTGTGACACTTCCCAAAAGTCAGGTCAATTTGCTTCTCTTGGCCTCCAGAATAAAGCCCAGGACTGTCCCCAAACAATCTTCCCTTCATCATCTCCTAAGATTACTCTCCACAATAGGCTCTCTCTGACCACTGTCCCAGAGCACCATGCCCCCCTAGGGACCCTGTGAACGGCTCCCACAGCTGGTCCCTCACTCTGATCACCTGCCCAGTGCCTTCCTTGACCCTCCCAGTCAGAAGCACCTGCATATAACATTCTGGCTGTCGTTTATGTAGCTGAGGCCTGGCTTGAGCCCAGGCCATCTTCACTCCAGGATAAAGACAGGGTTTGGGGCAAGTCTGGAGGGCCCCTGGGATGGGTCTGCCAAGGTTCTAGTGCATGAAAGGCTGGGGAGCCTCCTGGGAAATGAACTCATCCTGATGGGAGAGAGGCCAAGTCACACAAACATGTTCCAAGGACAGTCAGCTAGTGTCTGAGGAAGGGCTCGTTGTGAGTACAACAGGGTGTTTGCTACCCTCAGCCAAGTTCACAGGGATGCATGCCTGAGTCATGCAGTCATCCATTTGCACTTAAACAACATTTAGTGAATTCCTACTCTGAGTCAGGCTCTGGACTGGGCATTGGGAGTACATAAGAGAGCAAGACAGACCCGTTCCCAACCTTAAAGAACTTAGGTGGAGTTTTAAAGATGGGGAAACTGCAATGTTGGAAGTGGGTGATTTTTTTCTTTTTTATATAATTTTTACCTGTAATTTGAATCCCTGTAGGACTGGGAGAATAGGAAGCAACTCTGCTTTGTGGTCTGTATGTGACAGTGTAACAGAATTAGGGATAAAGGATGCTTTCTTGGGCTTCCCTTGTGGCTCAGCTGGTAAAGAATCCACCTACAATGTGAGAGACCTCAGTTCTGTCTCTGGGTTGGGAAGATCCCCTGGAGAAGGCAAAGGCTACCCACTCCAGTATTCTAGCCTGGATAATTCCATGGACTATATAGTCCATGGGGTCACAAAGAGTCAGACATGACTAAGTGACTTTCACTTTCACTTTCCCTCTTGATGTGAAAGTTGGGAAAGGTGAGGCAAGAAATGGCTCAATGGTGTGAGACTGGAGCTGGACCAGCCAAAGAAACAGGAGACGACATCATTGTCCACAGCATCAAAGCATCAGGGGCGACTGGCAGCCCACCTCTGCAGCAGGGAAGGCAGCACCAGGAAGGATATGTTTAGAAGCCTTGCAATCCTGTGTGGGTCAAGCCCCTATTTCCCCCCCCCCAAGAGCATGTCTTAGGGAAATTGGCATTTTTTTTCACTTCTCATCCACCAGTGTGTCATTTCTATAAGGGCTGGTACTGTATATTATTGTCTGGAGAAATAAATCTGTAACTAGCCAAAAATAGGCATGGAACAAAGTTTGGTTGAATTTAAATGAACATGAACAATGTTCACAGCAGCATTATTAATAATAGTCAAGGACATGGGAGCCACCTAAGTGTCCATCCATAGATGATTGGATTAAGAAGGTATCTTGTATATAAGCTTCCCTGGTGGCTCAGTGGCGAAGAATCCACCTCCCAATGCAGGAGACAGGTGTTCGATCCTTGCCTCAGGAAGATCCCCTGGAGGAGGAAATGGGAACCCACTCCAATCCTCTTGCCTGGGAAATTCCATGGACAGAGGAGCCGGGCAGGCTAAAGTTCATGGGTTTGTAAGACAGTCGGATATGACTTAGCAACTAAACAATAACAGCAACTTGTTTACAGACAGCGGAGTATTACTCAGACATGAAAAAGAATGAAATAATGCCATTTGCCGCAACATTCGTGGACCTAGAGATTAGCAGGCTTAGCAAAATAAGTCATAGAGAGAAAGAGGTATACTACAAATACTCTATGACATCACCTATATGTTGAATCTAAAAAATGATACAAATGGATCTATATGCAAAGCTGAAACAGTATCACAGGTACAGAAAACAACCTAGTGCTTACCGAAGGGGAGAGGGAAGGGGGGGCAAATTAGGGGTATGAGGTTAGCAGATACAAGCTGCTATATATAAAATAGATGAGCAATAAGGATATGTATAGCACAGTGCACTATACCCAGTATCCTACAATAACCTATGATGAAATATAATCTGCAAAAACACTGCATCACTACTATGCTGTGCACCTGAAACTAACACGATATTGTAAATCAACTATTTCAATTTTAAAAAATGAAAAAAAATGAATAGGAAGAACTTTCATTTAAGTAAAACAGCCAGAGTATACAAATGTGTATAGGGGAAAATGTAAAGAATACTTAGAATTGTGTGGGTTTTTTCACCAATCATATCACAAAGAAAATTTTGGGAAGAAAACAGAATCATTCTTCATTCTACTATGTAAGCTCAAGTCAGAATTAAAATAGTCAATTTGTTGCTCATCCTTTATATTACTTCTTTGTTGTTATTTTAAGAATAATAAATCCTCATGATGGAAAAATTAAAGTCTGGTGAAAGATGGAAAGGGGACAGGTGGAAAGATGGAAAGGGGCAAAAGGAGATGCCACACAGATCCAGGGTGGAACAGTCAACGGCGGAATCAACAAGAATCCTATGATTTAGAAGCCCTAAGACAGCATTTCTCCTCCTACTTGTCCACATTTCAAGTACAGCAATCCCCCTGTCAGTCAGGACCAAGGAGGAAATAGGAACAAAGAGACAGGTGACTTCCTCACAGTCTCACGTATCAATTGACTTCAAAATTCCAGTAAGAGTTGGCCTGATTTCCAGACACAGGGATTTAAACATCCTTGGTTCAACATCCAAAGTCTTGGCCCTGATGAAATCACTCATCACAATTTCTAGACACAATCTGCTGCAATTTTTTAGTGGGGATGAAGGTTGCAGCAACAGCCAAGCAATAGTCAACAGGGACACCAAGCTAATTTTCATTCATTGTTTCCTGGGGAAGCAACAGAAGTATATAAGCAGTACATTCAGAAAATTATTTTATATTAAATAAATTTTTAAGATGGAATGTGGTCATTTATATTCATTCTCTGCTCATACAATGATAGAGGAAAGGGGGACTATAAAGGAAATTGGACAAAGAGACAGAAATACTAGACCTGTTTCCCTGCTTAGGAGCTGGTGACCTACAACAACTGGGTTTCACTTTGGGAGCTGCTGTTTTCTCTTTATCAGTAAGTCCTACCTGCCTAGCTCATGCAGCTGCTATAAAGATAGACAAGTTTCTGTTTCTGAAAACTCTAAAGAGTGACAGAAATGAAAGGTATGAAGCCTACATCACTCTGAAATGTTATACCAAAGGGTCTTAGACACTTTTTCCCTGTTGTTGTTGTTGCTCAGTTGCCCAGTCTTGTCCGACTCTTTGTGACCCCATGGACTGTCTCTCACTATCTTCTGGAGTTTGCCCGAGTTGATGTTCATTGCATCAGTGATGCTGTTCAGCCATCTCATCCTCTGACGCCCTCTTCTCCTTCTGCCCTCAATCTTTCCCAGCATCAGAGACTATTCCAATGAGTTATCTGTTCGCATCAGATGACCAAAATACTGGAGCTTCAGTTTAACCATCAGTCCTTCCAGTGAATATTCAGAGTTGATCTCCCTTAAGATAGATGGTTTGATCTCTTTGCTATCCAAGGGACTTTCAGGAGTCTTTTCTAGCACCACAGTTCGAAGGTATCAATTCTTTGGCATTCTTCCTTCTTTATGGTCCAGCTCTCACAACCGTTCATGACCACTGGTTAGACCACAGCCTTGTATTTTTCCCCAAAGGCTCCCCAACATGTTCCACCCTAAACTTACCCCCACTTCTTCCTACTGCCACTGCATCTTCCCTCTGGCAGGATTCTCTTATTACTGGAAAACGTGTTCAGTACCCAGGGATCACTCAGCACAAGGTCAAGAGCTGACTGTCAGCAAGAAAGAAAGGCAGAGCAAAGAAATGAAGACCACGTGAAAGGAAAACATATTGCTTTCAAGGCTCTGCCTACAAGGTCCACATGAAGGTAAGTATAACATTAAAAACTCTGGCTGCTAGAGCTAGGATGGTGGAAGGTGAAAGATATTTGCTGGAGTGATGCAGAGTCCAGAGGGGAAGTTGTCCCAAGAAAAATCCCAGTGGGTGTAAAGCCCCGGCACCAGGGTCAGACTACAAGGGTCATTTAACAGTACGGGATCCTGAGCAAGTCAGAGTTCTTCTGTGCTTTAAAAGGAAGATTACAATAATGGCACCTACTCCATAAGGCTGTTGTGAGGATTCAATGAATGAACGTGGATGGGATACTTAGTCTTGTAGCCGAGCAAGTAAGTGACATGTGTTGATGGTGCTGATGGTGGTGATGGTGGTGGTAACAGCATCGGTGGTGGTTCTAACTGTACTGCCATTTAGCTCCCATGTAAAGCTAAGAGACAGAACAGTGCAGAAAAGGGGTGCCCAAGGAAGAGGGGGGCAGCCTCTGCTTTCTGCAGAGGGCACCTGGAAAGAAGCTGGCTGTGTTAGTCCATTCAGGCTGTTACAGTAAAAAATACCATACACCAGGCACTTAAACAATAAATATTTCTCACAGTTCCAGAGGCTGAAAGTCCAAGATTAAAGTACTTCATCAGCAGCTTTGGGGTCTGGTTAGAACTTGCTTCATAGATGCCATCCTCATGTGGCACAAGGGGCCCATGTGTGCCCGCACACGGTACAAGGAGGAGCGAGCTCTCCAGGGTCTGTTTTATAAGGGCAATGATCTCATTCATGAAGACTCTGCTCTCATGCGCTAATCATCTACCAAAGGCCCTATCTCCTAATACCATCACCTTGGAAGGTAGAGTTTCAACATATGAATTAGGGGCAGGGGATACAAATATTGACTATAGCACCCGGCTTCTTTAAGGTCAAGGCAACACAGAGTTCTTGCAATAACAAATTAGAAATAACAAGAGGTCAGCTTATAGAAACTGAGTCTCTTTAGACTATAAACTATGCACAACTTCATTCAAACAGAACTTCTGGTGTGTGCGTGCGTGCTAAGTCGCTTCGGTCATGTCCGACTCTTCACAACCCTGGTGATTTCCATTAAAATCCTGGAAAAGGGGAAGGCCCATTGCAGTGCACATGAGCACAGAGTATAGAGGAGTCTGGCACAAAGAAAAGCCTCTGGGACAAGGCACAGACAGAAAATAAACCAAGGCACATGGAACCAGGGAGAACAATTCCCTCTGGCTTCTCTTCATTGAAGGGGTTCCTGCATTCGCGGTGAGAAGGTTGTTGTTGTGAAAGTTGCTCAGTCGTGTCCAACTCTTTGTGACCCCATGGACTATGCAGTCCATGGAATTCTCCAGGCCAGAATACTGGAGTGGGCAGCCATCCCTTCCCCAGGAAATCTTCCTAACGCAGGGATCGAACCCAGGCCTCCCACATTGCAGGCAGATTCTTTACCAGCTGAGCCACCAGGGAAGCCCTTACAGTGAGGAAAGACAAATTAATTCCAGGTCCATCTTCTTCGCATACTTATTATCATGGCTTTGTTTTAATAAGACATTTGTTTAAGCTAACAGATTAGCAAAGTGTTTACAGCTTATCCCATAGTTTGAGTTCATTCATGAATGCTTTCATTTGTTCATTCGGCAGCTATTTATAGACTGCTAACCCACTCCAGTACTCTTGCCTGGAAAATCCCATGGACAGAGGAGCATAGTAGGCTATAGTCCATGGGGTCACAAAGAGCTGGACACGACTGAGCAACTTCATTTCACTTCACTTCACAGAATTCCACACTCTGTGCTCAAGAATGGGAGTCCAGAGCCTCAGTTTTGTAGGGGAGACAGAATGATAAACCACAGTTACCACTGCAGACTTAGGTTCTACATGAGTACTGAGCACCAGGCCAGGGGAAGCGCTGAGGTGCTTACACGGGTACATCATGAATGGCTTTGAAGCCTGGTTAAGGAGTTTACACTGGCTCAATGGACATGAGTTTGAGCAAACTCCGGGAGATGGTGAAGGACAAGAAAGCCTGGCATGCTGCAATCCATGGGATAGCAAAGAGTCAGACACGACTGAGCGACTGAACAACTGGTTAAGGGAGCCATTGAAAGATACATTAATTAAATGCTCCACCAGTATTGTAACACATGATCACATTGGGTGAACCCCACCTATCCAGATTCTGACACTCAGAATGAATTAAATTGGAACCTCCTTTGAGAAATCACTACCACTACAAAGTTATGTCTTTTGAGGGGTGGTCCATTCTCCTCACCCAGCAGCAGTACAAAGCCAAGGGATAGCTGGCTTCCCTGAGATAGCCCCAAATGGCTAAACACTCCATTAAGGTAGACTGAAACCCAAAAATACTCCTGTTAAAAAACAAAAAACAAAAAAAAACGGGAATCATATTCAGGCAAGCAAAGTTTTCATTTACTGTAAGTTTCCCAAGATTTTCCAAATCATAAGATCAGCGTGCCCAAGGCCAGGGCTTTGCCTAAAAAAAAATTTCACCGCTAAAATTCTGAAGGCAAAAGGAAGGAATCTGAGTCATTTTAGAGGTAAATATAGAGTATGCTGGATGGAGGCCAGCTACCCATTGTAATAAGACATTGCTCTTTCAGCATTTGAGGGATAATGTCAAAATTCATGCTAGAAACATTTATTTTCTAAAACCCTATGAAGGAGACTATCTCAGCTTCAGAGTTTCTACAAAGAAACTTAGCTTATGGCTGACAACCTGCTTGGAAGAGATTTGTACTGAAGCTACATTTGTGTGACTAGGACACTTTTTATTCAGATCGTATGTTTATCTGTAATGCCTTAGAGATTATAGAAAGGTAACTAGCAAACTCCTAAACTACCCTCTTGTCATGCTACCACTGCCCAGTAAATGTGCTATATCCCACTGAGCATAATAACCTGTGAGGCTGATCAATATGACTGATGGGGAAATGAAGGCTATTCCTGGAAGGACATGTGCCCACATCTAAGTTATTTTGCCCATTGATACCTTATTCCCATTCTATGGGATAATCTCTGTATCCAGGAATAAAATGAAATATTAAATGCCATTACCTGTGGATGAGACATTCAGTGTGAACTAAATGTGAGGAGCACTGGGAGAACTCATTTCATCTCATTCCATTCCTCGAGCTCTGCCTGATGCTGAAAATTCCCATGTTTTTAAAAACTTTTTTAGTGACGATATTAAAAGCTATTACGAAAATGCACGTTTTATCTGGGAGGGGCAGCACATTGAGTCATTAGTAATAACAATTACTCCAATGACTTCATCGAGTTAAACGACTATCCAATTATTGGGTAGTTTCCAGGGTAATAGTACAGATGCCTTTTGATTCTGGGGAGGCCAGAGGACGTCTGTCTAAAAGACAGACTCTGGGTGTGGGCCCAGGAAGACACGAAAAGGAACCTTACTACTTCCCCATTTTGCTGGGACTGGCCCAGTCTCATTGTTTGAGTGGTTTGGGCTGAGATCATGAGAATTATTCTGGCTGGAGCTAACTGCGTTATTGTAAACTTCAGGCCGTGTGAAAAGATAGGAAAAAGAAGTGCCTGGTTACACATTCACTTACTATGTGAATTTATATGTTTTACCTAGAACCTCAGTTTTTCATAGAAAAATGGGAATAATAATATAAGCCTCAATTAACTTCAGAGAGCTCCTAGGAAAATCAAGTTGATTAATGAGTGTGAGAGTACTGTGCAAATAAAAAAGGGTCAAAGAGCCATGTTTGATCTGACAGTCACTGTCCTTGGTATTTAACCCAAATGAGTTGAAAATTTATGTTCACATGAAAACCTGTGCACATATTGGCAATCATGTAACTGCTGATATTTGGAAGTAGCAAAGATGTCTTTCAAAGGGTGAATGTATAAATAAAATTTAATATATATATATATATATATATATATACACACACTAGGATTCTATTCAGCAATAAAAAGGAATGAGCTATCAAGCCATGTAAAGGCAAGGAGAAACCTTAGAAGTTCACTGCTAAGTGCAAGAAATCAATCTAAAAAGGGTACAGGGACTTCCCCTGTGGTCCAATGGTTAAGATTTTATGCTTCCACTGCAGTGGGTATTCCTGCACTGGTTGAGGAAGAAAATCCCACATGCCACACAGTGTAGCCAAAAATGAATAAACATCTTAAAAATAAAAATAAAAAAATTAAAAGGATACATACTATACAATTCCAACTATCTGACGTACTGGAAAAGGTAATACTAGGAAGACAATGAAAAGACCAGTGGTTGCCAGGGAGTTAGAGCGAGGAAAGGATGAATGTGTAGCACAGGGGATTTTCAGGGCAGTGAAACAACTATCTTTTCATGAAGCAGCTCAGAAACTCGATTGAAACCTGAATTTTGTTGCCATCTCTGCCACTTTGCAGGAAGATCCTGCCTAAATGAAGCCAAAAGAGAGAAAGAATCTTGGAGAAAGTAAGAACCCTAGGCTTCATGGCATCCATTGAGTGCCTGGATCTGGCTGTTTCTGAAGCTGGATCTGCATTTCCCACCCCCCTAGATTTTGCAAGTCAACAAATATACTCTTTATGTTTAAACCCATTTGAACTGATTTTCTCTTATCTTACAACCATGAGTCACACAAGGAGGATGCTTTTCTGGGCTTCATTCTGTTTCTTCTCCTCATCACACCCTGGTGGTAGATAAACACCTTCTCACTCTTTGAGATTCAGTTCTAGGGAATTCCCTGGTTGTCCAATGGTTAGGACTCAGTGCATTCACAGTCGTAGCCCAGGTTCAATCCTTGATTCCACAAGCTATGTGGCATGGCCAAAAAAAAAAAAATACCCCCAAAACCAGATTCACTTCTAGCACCACCTTTCTATGAACAGTTCTAAATAAATCCCCATCTCCACTCGAGCTAGAAAGAGCCCTTGGCTCCCTGGAGTGTCCACAGTATCCTGTGCTGACTTCCCACAGAATATACTATCTCTTATTTATACTAATCATGCTTCATTGTCTATATGACAGCAAGCCCCTTAATACTTCCATGGGAGGTGTCATAGCCTGGCATCCCCAGAACTCTCTCAGTGCTTGCTGAATGGAAAAAACATCGTCAAAAGGAGTTTGTGGGAAGAAGGGTGACATGAAGGAATGAAAAAGAACAAGCAGGAGAAATTGTGTCCAGTCACCTAGTTTAGAAGAAAAACTGAACCTAACAAGATGGAGGAGGGGTGATATATGGCAAAAGTGATTTACACCCCTGATACATGCATTGCTCTAGTAGCAGTACTTACACTGTCTTTTTGCCCCACTATCATCCATACTGTGGATCTTTTCAAGTTTCCTTTTTGTATTAAAGAGAAATAGCTTTTTAATGTGGCAGAGATAGCTAGTTCTCCTTTAATATCTGTTCTCCTATTCTCCTATAGAAATAGAACCCCTGACATTTTGCTGGATACAAGGATGCCCAGAGTTATAACTACATATCCCAGACTCCCTTGCAGCTACGTGTGGCCCTATGATTATTTTCTGGTCAATGGAAGATGAGCTGAAGTGATGTGTGCAACGTTCTGAAGGGTAAACATTTGCTTTCCTCCCCTATTTTTCTGCTCCCACAAGCTGGATACATGAGCCATTCTGGAGTCTGAGGATGAGAACAAGATGAAAAGAGGATGGGTCTCTGAAGCCACCATATCAGTCCTAGACCATGTTACCAGAGTCATTACATGAAAGATAAAACAAACTTCTAACTTATTTAAGCCTATGATTAGAGGGTCTCTTTCAACTGGCAAACTTATATCCATATACAACTACTTCTTGGTCTCTCCTGTGTTTTTTTTTTTTTCCTCTTTTTGCCTTGAATTGAAACTATTATTATTGGGCATTCTCAGCAGCCAGAAAGAACAGTCACAGGTGAAATCCATGATTGTTCTCCATCTCCCAATCTTTCAACTGTCTTCAATCACACACATCCTCTGAAAAAAGCCCCAGTGCTCTGAATGATCAGATCAGTTTCAAAAGTTCATCTGCCCCAAATACATCAATGGGACCATCAGATTTGGATACAAGGAAGCCAACAAATTCTAAAAAGTTGTTCACGACAACATACCTTTATAGTAGATAAAAATCAGAAACACTCCCAATATTCAACAACAGGGGAACTGTCAAGTAAAATCTGACTACAGACAGTTTCTGACTTGCAATGTTTTGACTTTATGATGGTTAAAATCAGTAGGCAGTCAGTAGAAACTGCACTCGAATTTTGGTCTTTTCCAAGACTAGTGATTATGCAGAACAATCCTCTCTACACATCACTGTGCTGGGCAAGGCAGCAGCTCCCAGTCAGCCACACAATCATGGGGTGAACACTGATGCAGGTACAACCGCTCTGTACATTACAATCATTCTGTTTTTCACTTTCAGTACAGTAGTCAATAGATTACATGAGATATTCAACATTTGATCATAGAATAGGCTGTGTGTTAGATAATTTTGCCCACTGTAGGTTAATGTAGATGATCTGAGCATGTTTAAGTTAGGCTAGGCCTCAACCATGATGTCTGGTCAGTTAGGGCTATTAAATGTGCTTTCAACTTGCAGTATTCTTAAGATGAGTTTATAGGGACATAACCCCATCTTAAGTCAAAGAAGATCTGTAGATTTCCTGTGTTTAATACGATTCAGCCATTAACACTAACATCTAGAAAGTGTGTGTAATGGTATAATGAACAGATAGAAGGCAGGATACAAAATATACACACAGTATGGTCTCAAATATGTAGAAAAGACTGAAAAAAATAATAGTCATGATAGAATGCTATCATTTATTAAGCACATACTGCATTTCAGGCATGGTGCTCAGCACTTCACATGCATTTTCTCATGCAATCGCGGAACACCTGTGATGTAAGTACAATTATTATTTCAATGTTATTAATGAGAAGACAGACTTGATGAGATCAAGTAGCTTTCCCCAAACTTCACAGAACATCAACTCAAGTGTATCTGATGCCAAATGCCATGCTCATTATCTTCTCTGCCAGCAAACTTTTTCACAAGGTTTTTAAATAATTTTAAAGCATCTTTATGCTTTTCATTTCTAAATTTTCTTTAAGTAGTATTATCTTTCTAATTGCAAATGTACATACAAAATATTCTTTCAAAAAGGGAACAAGCACCCAGACAGAAACAAAATGTTCTGCTTCTTCCTAAAATGGAGTGTTTGAGTGGCACATCAGAGCCTCAGAGAAGAGCCAGAATAAGTGAGCTGACAACTGAGTTTGGGGTCAGAATTCTCAAGTTTCTTTGTTCACCTTTCAACAAAGTCCCATTGCTGTAAACAATATGAGTCAATGGTACTCAACCTTTGGAGAGTCAATGACGCCTCTGAGAATCTGCTAAAAGCCATGGACCCTCTTTCCAGGACAATATGAGAAGCACATGCACCCATCTGCACACACACACATTCTACACACAGATCAACAGATACAACCATGCCTATGTGTGTGTCCCAAGTAAAGGGCCCCTGAGTAAGGCAACACAACAAGTCCACTTTGTTGAAACTCCACTCCAACTCCCACACTGTTGTCCACACAATAAACTATGGATGGTAGAGTTGATTACCAAGGTGCCTTACTATCAGTAGAGATGTGCTCTGAGGTCTTTTGAAGAGGAATTTCAGCAGATATATCTACATTCTAGACTGATGCCCTGATAAGAGCCTGGAGGTGATACAGAGGAAAACTGACAGGTCTATGTGGATATGAACTCATGAGGAAAGTCACGAAAACATCAAAAGGGTAACTCTCAGGAGTACATCCCTTTGCAGTTAGAAAGTATTTTCATACCCTATTCCATGTCTCTTGTGTCTCCTGCATTGGCAGGCTGAGGCTGGTGCTTTACCACTAGTGTCACCAGGGAAGCCCTCACATCCCATTAACAGATCTCCATTGACTCCCAACAGCTCTATAAAGCTTAGGTCATTAGCCCTGTTTTAAATATAACCCAGGTCTCTACTTACACCTACAAGAGCCAATTATACTTTGGCCAAATCCCAAGTTTGATGCAAATACAACCCTTTCACCATTCCAAAGAGAAATCCAATTGATTTAATCAAACATATCAAAATATTTCTAGAATTATTGAAGACCCATGAAGCCCCTGGAAGGGTCAACTTACACAGTACACAGCTCTACAAAATCCAGATTAGCCCTCTCCTGAGTCTCTCCTCCTGCTCTACTCCCCAGACCCTTCTTCTGGAAAGTTTCCTTTCCCTCCTGTATTACACAGAGTACCTTTCTTCTTTTTCAAGAAAAGCAGGCTTATTAAAACAATTTAGCTATTTGTGGAGTTTTTTAATTTGCTTTGTTTTGCTTCCTTTTCTTGCCACTCAACACCCACTTCCCTTTCTTGTGGGAACAGCCTTCATTTTAATTTGAGGAGTCATTTCTTTCCAATTCCCAGTGCATGGTCCCAGAAGAGCTGACACGATGACCACATGGCTGAGACCAAGCCAATAAGAGTTTCATGTTCCCTTGGTCACAGTGACTGGTTTGGGAACAGATGATGACTCCTCAGATACAAGGGTGCTCTATAAGGCTTTCACTGAGGCTTCTGGGAGACAGGATTTGGTTTCAACAGCTATGAAGCAGAGAGAGTATAAAATCTAGAGCTGCTGCCATCGTCTTGCAATAAAAGGAGCCTGAGACTGAAGCCACACACCAAAGAGAGCTGAACAATGGTTTAAAACCAAGTCTTGATGATGAAATTTGGACCTGGTGTCAGCACTGTCTGAAGCCAACTGTAATGGGCTAAATGGTGGCCACAAAGATATTTCCACCTTCTATCCCCTGGAACCAGAGAAGGCAATGGCACCCCACTCCAGTACTCTTGCCTGGAAAATCCATGGACGGAGGAGCCTGGTAGGCTGCAGTCCATGGGATCGCTAAGAGTCGGACCCGACTGAGTGACTTCACTTTCACTTTTTACTTTCATGCATTGGAGAAGGAAATGGCAACCCACTCCAGTGTTCTTGCCTGGAGAATCCCAGGGACGGGGAAGCCTGGTGGGCTGCCATCTATGGGGTCGCACAGAGTCTGACACGACTGAAGCAACTTAGCAGCAGCAGCAGCATCCCCTGGAACATGTAAATGATACCTTACATGGTTTCCCCGGTGGTTCATACAGTAACAAATTCTGCCTGCAACGCAGGAGAAGCAGGTTCAATCCCTGGGTAGGGAGGATCCCCTGGAGAAGGGAATGGCTACTTACTCCGGTATTCTTGCTTGGAGAATTCTCTGGACAGAGGAGCCTGACAGGCTACAGTCTATGGGGTCACAAAGAGTCAGACATGACTGAGCGACTAACACACGGCAAAAAGTGAGTATTACCTCATGCAGCAAGATACTGTGATTAAGAATCTTGCAAAGAGTTTATCCTGGATTATGCAGGCCCTAAATGCAATCCAGTGCACTTCTGTAAGAGATGGGGAGATTAAATGCAGACAGAAGAAGAGAAAACAGACACACAGAGAAGCTGGTATGAAGATGAAGGCAGAGGCTGGAGAGGCACGGCCATAACCTCTCCAACTGTGGTTCTAGTTGCAGTTCCAAGGAACATGAACGAATGCCAGGCAGCCTCCAGGAGCTAGAAGAGGCAAGGTCTCCCAGCACGTCTTGAGTGGGTGCAGCCCTGCCAACACCTTAATTTGGGCTTTTGGCCTCCAGAACTAGGAGACAATGAATTTCTGTTATTTTAAGCCATCAAGGTTATAGCAATTAGGAAGTTAATACACCAGACCTATCCCTGGACTTTTCATTTACTGAGCCAAAAAATCCTTCCCTTTTTCTTAGGCCATTTCAAGTTCAGCTTTTGTGACACTTGCAGTAGAAAGACTTTTAAATGACACAGCTGGTTATTAAAATGAACTTCCATCAGAGCCATTAAGATGATAAAAATTTTTCTCTATCTCATTACATACAAATGAGGAAATGTTTCAAAGAGATAAAATATAACAAGTGTCACAAGCACAAAATTTAAGACATCATAATGTGACTCAAACCTAGACCCTCTGAATCCACAAGTCACGTTTCGCAGGGTGCACTTTGTTCATGCTCAGTGAGTGTAGGAATGACTACACATATGGATCCACCCGCAAGCAGTGAGACAGACAACAGCACCGGGGTCATTCCCTCGCTCTGTTTGCTCTCCAACTCAGCTATATTGAAATAGCTGAAAACTGAAGTACCGGAAACCATTTCAGGAGCTCTAGTTCATCCATTCTGTCAGCATCTCTAAAACTCTCAGGTTGAAATAAAGCCAAATACTCAGACCATGTCTTGGCTGGACCACATCACCTTAGGCCCTTTCATAGTTCACCTTTGCTGTATTGTACTTTAAGGTCATGTCCATGACCTTTATGAAGAAGTATCTATTAATGCTTTTACCACAAAAGCATTATCAGGGTCATTATGTACTACCCATTTGAGTATTTCCTATGCAAATCTCATTTGAAGAATTCATTATATGAGTGTTAGAAAAACCTTTTGTCTTCTCCCTTAAAGGACTAATATGCTCCCACCATTCTGATGAGGCTGATGTCACTGATGATGTTTCTTTTTTTGCTCTGGCTGCCGGAAAGCTCACAAAGTTCAAGTCCTATTCTAGCATCTACATTAATTCTTATAGTAAGTATGCATATCTATATTATTTTTCCTGGATATATTCTTTTCCCTACATTCTTCTCATCTTCTATTTAGAGTGAAATTCTAAATAGACTGTGTAACGGTTAATCTTTTGTGTCAATTTGATTGGACCATGCGGTGCTCAGATATATGGTTAAACACTAAATATTATTTTTGGCTATGGCTAGGAATGTGTTTCTGGATGAGACTAACATTTGAATTGGTAGACTGAGGAAAGACTGCTCTCTCCAGTGTGTCTGGGACTCATCCAATTCATTCAAGGCCTGAGCAAATAAAAGGCTGAATGAGGAAGAACTCTCTCTGCCTCACCGGCTTCTATAGATATAGATAGATAGATGTAACGTGCATGCGTGCTCAGTCGTGTCTGACTTTGCAACCCCATGGGCTGCCACTCTCCAGGCTCCTCTGTGCATGGGATTTCCCAGGCAAGAACACTGGAGTGGGTTGCCACTTCCTCCTCCAGGGGATCTTCCTGACCCAGGGATCAAACCTGCATATCCTGCATGTCCTGAATGGGCAGGCAGACGCTTTACAACCGAGCCATGGTTCTATATATGAGAAGCCCATATATAGATAAATATCTCCTATTGGTTCTGTTTCTCTGAAGAATGCTGACTTATACAGGGTATGAAGGATAAATCATATAGGGTAAGACTGATCTAAAAAATAACTTATATTGCCCTAATATGCAGTATATAATAAAGTACATATGCAAAATTTCACAACATACTGTTTCATTCATATCCTTGAATTCCTGTGTGTTTGTATATTTTTATATGCCATATATTTGTGTGTGTGTGCACATGTATTACCACATAGTTTTGAGTATAGGGCAGTCCGCTGCTAGTAGTACCTCTGTAAAGATGATTCTTTCCAAAAGATAAGAATCAATATTTATATAGCATTTCACATTTGGCAAAGCTTCCATAGCCTCAAACTTTATTTTAATCCTCCCATTTTCCATTTTCAAGCAGGGAAAATGAGGCTCAGGAAGTTTAAGAAATTCTTATAGTAGTCTTAGTCTAGCCCCCAAGACTGAAAAACATCAGCTCTGGAGTCTGAACCAAAATCTTCTGGAGCCAGAAGATCCTTGGACTGGTTGAAGGAAGTGTTGACAGAGAGACAGAATGTGACACTTACCTTTCAAGGGAGCCCCTTGATACCACCTCAAGTATAACTGCCCTCAATCTGAGTATTACACACACTTGCATAACTGTCCATAACAGAAAATAGTAATAAGATCTTTGGGAGGAAGTTATGCTCACCACTACACCACCAGTGCACACATAAAGGACATAAAGATCTTTGAACCTCTGGTCACTCTCTAGTTCCACAAAGGAGCACAGCAATGAAGCCAAGGGGTCTTCATTGCTCATCCCCTCAGGGTCACACCAGCCTAAACGGAACTTTCCTGAGAATTAGGAAGGCTCTTGGGGACTTGAGGTGCCTTGTGTCCTGGTCTACTTAGCTGGTAAGTAAAAGCAGAGTGACCTCGGGGCCCACTTGCCCTAGCCAGAAGTCTTTGCTAGTGCTAGGCAGCCTTGACATTGAACTTCACCACCCTGAGCCCCTCCATTCTCTTCCTCTTCCCTTTCATATTCTCTCCCCCTTCTCCTTTCTCATTGTTTCTCCCCCTACTCCTTCATCTACTTTGGGGTGGCACTTCCAAGGCCACAGCTAGGTGTGACATCCAGTTGGCTGGCTCACCCTTATCCTACCATGCTCACCCTAGAATTTAGAGCTTTCTTTTGAGGACGGTAATCCCAGAACAAGCATCTTAGTCTTGAACAATGAGTCCTCCCTTGAGAAAGTTGCCAAAATTACAAGCAAAATAAGAATCGTCACCAGCTCTTCTGATAGCTAGCCCCTGGGTTGTATAATCGACCTCCATTCTTGATACACTGATTGGGTGCAGCTCAGCCAGGACTTCCCTGATGGCTCAGATGGTAAAGAATCCTCCTGCAATGCAGGAGACCCAGCTTCAATCCCTGGGTCGGGAAAATCTCCTGGAGAAGGGATAGGCTACCCACTCCAGTATACCTGCCTGGAGAATCCCATGGACAGAGGAGCCTGGTGGGCTACAGTCCACAGGGTCACAAAGAGTCAGACACGACTGAGCAAATAACACACCACAGCCAGGGAACCACTGCTTTCAGCCAATTGATCCAAAGATATAATAATAGCACTTTTAAACATCAACAAATATTGGGAAATGAGCCTTAATTGTTAAAATAACTTCTGCCAGGAATCACAGGCCCATTTCATAAAGCAGCTTTCAGAGAGCACTCTCTATACAACAGTACGAAACCATCTGTTCTGAAGCAAATCATTTCAGTCACTGCTTAGTGTTCAGAGTCAATTAAACAAGTGGAGGATCAAGAAAGGAAACAAGTGGCAGCCAACAAACAATTTTCACAATACACGGAAATGAAGCAGAGCATTTAATTCAACATTCCTCCTATCCAACTGTGAAAAATTACACAGCCTCGTACCCTTACCTTAGCCATAACATGAAGAGTAAGCTTCTGTGTTTATGGAAGAAGCTCTCTCTCCAAGAACTTGCAGTGCACAATTAACAGCCAACTGACTCTTCCTTTGGCTGCACTGAGGAGTGGGGGGCAATGCGGTGTCTTTGTCTCCCGTGGTCTGGGAGCTCACTAGGAGAGCTGGGACACTGGGCAGGCTCGGGCTCCTGGGAAACTTGGAGACACTGCTCTCCTCCAGCAGAAGTTAGCATGCAAGATTTCTTCCCAGAGTCTCAGGCTTCTCCGAGGACTACGTGTCCCGACACCAGCCGTAGAAAGGGTTTGTGTTCTTGATAATTTGGGTTCTTGCATGTGTGCATGCTAAGTCGCTTCAGTCATGTCTGACTCTTTACAACTCTGTGGACTGCAGCCTGCCAGGCTCCTCTGTCCATCAGATTCTCCAGCAAGAATACTGGAGTGGGTTGCCATGCCCTCCTCCAGGAGATCTTCCCGACCCAGGGATCGGACCCCCAGGTTTCAGACCCACATCTCTTATGTATCCTGCACTGGCAGGCAGGTTCTTTACCACTTGTTCCATTTGGGAAACCCCTGGAGTTCTTGGTCCTTGTGCAAATCAGGGGTTGTGAAGTTCCCTTATCACTTAGGGTGGTTTAAGAGACCTTTCTACCCCGTGGAGACATAACCCTCAGGGGCTGGACCAAGACAGCCTCATAGATTCATGAGCTTTTAGTAGACATATGAGAGGAGTGACTACCTCATGCCAGGTTTAAACAGTAAGTATAAAGATATTTTCAAATGAACAATGCAGGAATATACTCATAAACAAAATAAAGGAAATAAAAAGAAAAGGACCTCTCTGAGGGGTTAAAAAAAAGTGAGTATAGCAGACCCTAGTAAAATCTGGATACAGATGTGTGGATCTGAAAACTTTTCTTTCAAGACATGTATTTTCCCTTACCCATGGTTGCCTCTGAGTGGAAGGTAGTCTTCTACTTCATTATATTTCTATAAAACTGTTTCAAGTGTTGAATAATGTACATGAGGCATTTTCATACTCAATACATAAATATATGTATCAATAATCAATACATAAACAATACATATCAATATCATACAATCAATATCATAATCAATACATAAACAATATATAAATATACATGTATTGTTAAAATGCCAAAGGCAGGTATCCACATTTTAAAATAATTGACATCTTGGCATAAAATACAACAGGTAAAGGAACAACAAGGAGAAAGTGAGCATGTGGTCATTTCACAGTATCTCTGAAAAACTTCTAAACATAGCCTAATAGTACAGGGCTGGACTGGGATGCTCCCAGAATTTCCAGTGTAGAGTCTAGAGCTTGGAGGGAGAGGAGGTTGTGTGTGGAACGTGGACCACACCACTTCCTCCTGCCCATATCTAGGGGTGCTGGGATGGAAGAGATCTGGGGGAAGGGGTTCCCCATTGTTTAATGAGGATGTAAAAGTTTCCTAAGGCAGACATTTCTGTCATACAAAGGAAATCAGTGTGAAAACTCAAATTAAAACAACAATAAAACAGCGTTTTCACCCATCCGATTAAACTGGCAAAATGTTTGTTTGAAAATAAAAGGTGTTGGTGAAGATTTAGGAAAAGAGTCTTTTTGGACAGTGCTGGCAGGAGTATAAGTTATTAACAGTTACAGCCATTTGAGAGGGCAACTTGGATGACACTGTTAATTCCTTATCTGCACACACACACACACACACACACACACCTCAACCACGTCAAGGGCACGGTTGTTTATTATCAGAGTGATGCAAACAACATTTTTGAGTCAGTCTGTTATATCACAAAAGCACAAAAATAAAGATCATACAAAACTGACAATCTTTCATGTTGATGTATGGCAAAACCAAAAAAAAAAAAACAAAACTGACCATCTGCTGAAATGCAAGAATGCCAAGTGATCATGGTAAGAGGTTTTTAGTTGACTACCTTTTTAAAAAGAATATTTATTTATTTGGTTGCACTGGGTCTTGGGGGTGGCACTCATGATCTTCCATCTTTGATCTCCATTGCAACATGCAAACTTTTAGTTGGGGCCATGTAGGTTCTAATTCTCTGACCAGGGATTGAACCCTGGCCCACTGCATTGGGAGTGTGGAGTCTTAGCCATGGGGCCATCAGGGAAGTCCCTAGCTGACCACCTTTTGTGAACAGGGGTTAGATGGAGGATAGAAGCCAATCAACCAATTTCATGCCATCCAGATTCGTACATTGTACTATCTACCATAAAGAAACACTCACATATGAGTACAAGATTGTTCATTAGAACATTGTTTCCAACAGAATGGAAACCACCTAAAAGACCATTGGGAGCAAAGTACTTAAACTACCAACGTTTCACACTATGAAACAGTCAAGGAATGAGGCAACACCTAAAACTAACACAGTATTGTAAATTAATTATACTTCAATAAAAGAAAGAGGTAAATACACATGTCCAGACATTGGGCTTCCCAGACGGCACTAGTGGTAAAGAATTCACTTGTCAATGCAGGAGACACAAGACATGCAGGTTCTATCCCTGGGTCTGGAAGATCCCCTGGAGAAGGAAATGGCAACCCACTCCAGTATTGTTGCCTGGGAAATCCCATGAACAGAGGAGCCTGGCAGTCTACAGTCCATGGGGTCGCAAAGAATCGAGCATGACTTTGCAACTATACAACGACAACAAAAGAAAGAGGCAAAAACATATGTCCGACATAGGAATATCTCCAAGATAAGTTATTGAATAAAAACTTTTAAAACAAGGTATAAAATAATAAGTACAACTGACTCCACTCACATAAAAATACATACACATTTGTAGCTAAATATGCATAGGTAAATTTTTAATTTTAGAAAAATATAATTTAAAATCATATATAAGATATATAAACATGAAAATAATTTTTGTATTTAAAATTAGTAAAGATAATTTAAAATAATTTGTGTATAATTAACTTTATCCATTTTAGAAAAATATATACTAAAATGAAGGGGCTTCCCTAGTGGCTCAGATGGTAAAGAATCTGGCAATTCAGGAGACCTGGGTTTGATCCCTGGGTCGGGAAGATCCCCTGGAGAAGGGAACGGTAATCCACTCCGGTATTTTTGCCTGGAGAATCCCATGGACAGAGGAGCCTCGCAGGCTACAGTCCATGGGGTCACAAAGAGTCAGACACAGCTGAACAACGAGCACTTTCATTTTCATACTAAATGGTAATAATATTTATATATGGGGTAGCAAATAGAATAAAAGGAGTCAAAGAGATTTTAATTTGATCTGTAATGTTCAACTTTAAATTTACAATAAAAATATATCTGTGTATTTCCCGTGAAATTAGTGGAAATGATATTTTTGAATAAAGAAGCTCTTACAGAGACAGGAATAAAGAGTTTATTTCTTTAGTGCTTTTCCTGAGGACTCTGCAAAAACCCACATTTAGCAGAGTTTGAACTCCTCCTCACCTGTGTTTTAATTCCTTTTTAAGTTTCTTGTGTTTGTTTAGTAAAGAAAGCTTCATACCTCAAGAAAAAGAAGTAGAGAAGGGGAGAAAAGAGGGAGCTGAAGAGAGAAGGATAATAAGGAGGAGAGACGGAGGAAAAGGAGGAAGGGGGAGGTAAGATGAGGAAAACTAGGAAAAACTGTACTTATCCCTTTACCCTGGTCAGGAAAAGGGCTCCCGCCTTAGAATCCTGGCCCTGCTGTTTAATAGGAGAAGGCAACGGCACCCCACTCCAGTACTCTTGCCTGGAGAATCTCGTGGACGGAGGAGCCTGGTGGGCTGCAATCCATGGGGTTGCTACGAGTCAGACACGACTGAGCTACTTCACTTTCATTTTTCACTTTCATGCATTGGAGAAGGAAATGGCAACCCACTCCAGTGTTCTTGCCTGGAGAATCCCAGGGACAGGGAAGCCTGGTGGGCTGCTGTCCATGGGGTCACACAGAGTCGTGACATGACTGAAGCGACTTAGCAGCAGCAGCTGTTTAACAGCTGTGTCACTCTAAGTGTCATTACTGGATCCTCCATTTCCTCTCCTGCAAACCAGAGAGTAAGAAAGCCTAGGTGAGTTGTCTAGCTTGGGGTCTGGCACACAGAAGGGAATAAGGAAACTTCTGACTGGAGTTATCGGGCAAGAGAGCCTGAGGGCAAGGCGCTGTCTGGCTCTTCTCTGTTGTAATATGATGAATTCCATCTGATGGAGACCAACCAAGTCCTCCCATCTGTCATCTGACCAAGAGAAGGGAAGGAGATTTCATCAGCAAACCTGAACCTCATATCTGCAGAAACCCACAGACACAAGCTTCATCGGTTCTGTGGGTCGTTATCACTAGGCTACATTTGCAACACTTGATAATGTGCGCAGCACTTTCCCCTGCATCCTCTAAGGTGATTCTCACAGCTTGGTTAGGTTATTGGGACAGATATCATTTGCATTTCCAGAGGAGGAAATTGAGGCCCTGCACAGCTGACTCACTTAGGACCAGAACTGGGATTCACATTCCTTCTCCTGTGGTTACTAAGCCTGTACTGCTTCCACTGCCTCTCTGCACCTCACTCTCAGCCATGCAGTAACGTCAGGCTGGGGGCGGGGTAGGAGCGAAGGGAAACCGTGCCTGGATTGTCTCCCACCACCAGTTCTCCACACGTCACTATCTACTTCACAGCTCCTCCACAGAAAAGACAGCAGATCTCAGCTTCCTTTGTGGGAAAATCCTCTCTCAATTCAACCTTGTATATAATCTAATCAGCACGCTCAAATCTCCCTTATCCATTTTAAGATATCATCCACGTCTGGCTATTGTCTGCCTTTCTCCTTGATAAAGTTTTCCTTCTTTCTCCAACCCTCCACTCCTTTCCCATACACATGACACAGGAAAATTTTTATACTCCATATTTGTTTGGGCACCTTCTGAGTCCTTGGAGAATATTCTGAGATCATGTTCTATCCATGAATCATTTTTTCCAAGATCCCCTTCTAGTGTCAGGAGCAGACTATCTCTGAATCTTCAGAGAATTAAAACAGATCTTTCTTGTCCATATGTGTGAAGTGAACTGTAACCACTTGGCTTAGGTGGCTATGTTCCTGACCAGCAACAAAACAGCATATATAAGGAGGAAAAATTATTTGAGCTGGTTTTCAAGAATCCAGTGAAATGTTTCAAGATTTGTATGTTCTTTATGCAGTTACACACACAAAAGAGGAGCAGGAAGAAGAAGAAAAAGAGAGAAAAGAAAAAACAAAACAGAAAGAAAATAATTCCTCATATATGAGGAAATGTTGACATTTGTAAAACAATGTATTTTTTCCACCTGTGAACTTGAAGCAATGCATTCAATGCATCCAAATGGGACTTATAAAAAGTCAGCCCAGAGTCACGTTTCCGTTAAGCGTCTCTTTGCTTCAGTAATATGCTAAAGTAGTTATAAATCCTTTGTCTGAAGATGGGAAGGAAAGAAATTTTTCATCCAGGGAACTTGGATAAGATAAGGAGCCAAATACCGTAATGTCTTCATAAGCTCTTCAACAAGATGACTTAAGAGACTGGTTTTCACTGCCAAGGCAAAGTAACGAAGGAAAGCAGTTTGCTGCATAAATTAGATAAAATTGGCCCAATTTCATTAAAAAGTTGAAAATTTGGGGAATTGAGGGGATTAGACTTTCTTTCGGAGAAGGCAATGGCACCCCACTCCAATACTCTTGCTTGGAAAATCCCATGGACAGAGGAGCCTGGTAGGCTGCAGTCCATGGGGTCGCTGAGGGTTGGACACGACTAAGCGACTTCACTTTGACTTTTCACTTTCATGCATTGGAGAAGGAAATGGCAACCCACTCTGGTGTTCTTGCCTGGAGAATCCCAGGGATGGCGGAGCCTGGCGGGCTGCCGTCTATGGGGTCGCACAGAGTCAGACACGACTGAAGCGACCTAGCAGCAGCAGCAGTAATAGCAGCAGACTTTCTTTGCCTGGGGTGTAGCCTCAGGTTTCTGATTCCATTTGTTGGCAGATACCAAGCTCCTCTAAAAAATAAACAGGTATGATGTATCTTACCAATATCTCTATCTCATCATTTTACAAAGTTAATATTGCTGAGTGTTAACTGGAGTATACACTATATATGCTAGAGACTTTGCATATACCATCTCATTTAATCCTCAGAAAAAATACATCAACCCCGATTTTCAGTTGGGGAAACTGACATCCCAAGACAGTTTTCCAAGCTGCCCAAGATAACAGAGCCATAGAGTGGCAAAGCAAGGATTTGAACTCAATTCTGTATCTTTCTCTCTCTCTGTCACATACACACACAATTTTGTATCAATATTATATGCATCAAAAAGAAAGCACATAAAAACAAGTATCATATATTAATGTATACAAATGAAATCTAAAAAAATGTTACTGATGAACCTACTTGAGGGCAGGAATAGAGACACAGGCCTAAAGAATGGACTTGTGGACACAGTGTGGAAAGAAGAGAGTGGGACTAATGCAGAGAGCAGCAATGTCATTATTACACTCCCAGGAGTAAAACAGCTAGCTAGTACAGCTTCCGTACAGCACAGGGAGCTCAGCTCTGTGCTCTGTGATGACATAGAGGGGTGGGAAGGAGGTAAGAGGGAGGTAATATACGTACACATATAGCTGATTCATGTTGTTGTACAGCAGAAACTAACACAACATTGTAAAGCAATTACACTCCAAATAATTTTCTTACTTTTAGAGTAACAAATAAAGAGTAAAAGAAAAAAGAAAGCAGACAAAAACTGTTGAGAAGTCCATGTATGAAACAATATGATGAGTATATTCTTACAATGGTTCAGTTCAGTTCAGTGCAGTTGCTCAGTCATGTCCGACTCTTTGCGACCCCATGAATTGCAGCACGCCAGGCCTCCCTGTCCATCACCAACTCCTGGAGTTCACTCAGACTCAGGTCCATCGAGTCGGTGACGCCATCCAGCCATCTCATCCTCTGTCGTCCCCTTCTCCTTCTGCCCCCAATCCCTCCCAGCATCAGAGTCTTTTCCAATGAGTCAACTGTTTCCATGAGGCGGCCGAAGTATTGGAGTTTCAGCTTTAGCATCAGTCCTTCCGAAGAACACCCAGGACTGATCTTTAGAATGGACTGATTGGATCTCCTTGCAGTCCAAGGGACTCTCAAGAGTCTTCTCCAACACCACAGTTCAAAAGCATCAGTTCTTCAGTGCTCAGTTTTCTTCACAGTCCAACTCTCACATCCATACATGACCACTGGAAAAACCATAGCCTTGACTAGACGTACCTTTGTTGGCAAAGTAATGTCTCTGCTTTTCAATATGCTATCTAGATTGGTCATAATTTTCCTTCCAAGGAGTAAGTGTCTCTTAATTTCATGGCTGCAATGACCATCTGCAGTGATTTTGGAGCCCCCCAAAATAAAGTCTGACACTGTTTCCACTGTTTCCCCATCTATTTCCTATGAAGTGATGGGACCAGATGCATGATCTTAGTTTTCTGAATGTTGAGCTTGAAGCCAACTTTTTCACTCTCCTCTTTCACTTTCATCAAGAGGCTTTTTAGTTCTTCTTCACTTTCTGCCATAAGGGTGGTATCATCTGCATATCTGAGGTGATTGATATTTCTCCCGGCAATCTTGATTCCAGCTTGTGCTTCTTCCAGTCCAGCGTTTCTCATGATGTACTCTGCATATAAGTTAAATAAGCAGGGTGACGATACACAGCCTTGATGTACTCCTTTCCCTATTTGGAACCAATCTGTTGTTCCATGTCCAGTTCTAACTGTTGCTTCCTGACCTGCATACAGATTTCTCAAGAGGCAGGTCAGGTGGTCTGGTATTCCCATCTCTTTCAGAATTGTCCACAGTTTGTTGTGATCCACACAGTCAAAGGCTTTGGCATAGTCAAGAAAGCAGAAATAGATGTTTTTCTGGAACTCTCTTGCTTTTTCCATGATCCAGCAGATGTTGGCAATTTGATCTCTGGTTCCTTTGCCTTTTCTAAAACCAGCTTGAACATCAGAAAGTTTACGGTTCACGTACTGCTGAAGCCTGGCTTGGAGAATTTTGAGCATTACTTTACTAGCGTGTGAGATGAGTACAATTGTGCGGTAGTTTGAGCATTCTTTGGCATTGCCTTTCTTTGCGACTGGAATGAAAACTGACCTTTTCCAGTCCTGTGGCCACTGCTGAGTTTTCCAAATTTGCTGGCATATTGAGTGCAGCACTTTCACAGCATCATCTTTCAGGATTTGAAAGAGCTCCACTGGAGTTCCATCACCTCCATTAGCTTTGTTCACAGTGATGCTTTCTAAGGCCCACTTGGCTTCATATTCCAGGATGTCTGGCTCTAGGTGAGTGATCACACCATCGTGATTATCTGGGTCATGAAGATCTTTTTTGTACAGTTCTTCTGTGTATTCTTGCCACCTCTTCTTAATATCTTCTGCTTCTGTTAGGTCCATACCATTTCTGTCCTTTATCAAGCCCATCTTTGCATGAAATGTTCCCTTGGTATCTCTAATTTTCTTGAAGAGATCTCTAGTCTTTCCCATTCTGTTGTTTTCCTCTATTTCTTTGCATTGATTGCTGAGGAAGGCTTTCTTATCTCTTCTTGCTATTCTTTGGAACTCTGCATTCGGATGCTTATATCTTTCCTTTTCTCCTTTGCTTTTCGCTTCTCTTCTTTTCACAGCTATTTGTAAGGCCTCCCCAGACAGCCATTTTGCTTTTTTGCATTTCTTTTCCATGGGGATGATCTTGATCCCTGTCTCCTGTACAATGTCATGAACCTCTGTCCATAGTTCATCAGGCACTCTATCTAACAGATGTAGTCCCTTAAATCTATTTCTCATTTCCACTGTATAATCATAAGGGATTTGATTTAGGTCATACCTGAATGGCCTAGTGGTTTTCCCTACTTTCTTCAATTTAAATCTGAATTTGGCAATAAGGAATTCATGATCTGAGCCACAGTCAGCACCCAGTCTTGTTTTTGCTGACTGTAGAGTTTCTCCATCTTTGGCTGCAAAGAATACAATCAATCTGATTAAGGTGTTGACCATCTGGTGATGTCCATGTGTAGAGTCTTCTCTTGTGTTGTTGGAAGAAGGTGTTTGCTATGTCCAGTGTGTTCTCTTGGCAAAACTCTATTAGTCTTTGCCCTGCTTCATTCCGTATTCCAAGGCCAAATTTGCCTGTTACTCCAGGTGTTTCTTGACTTCCCCCTTTTGCATTCCAGTCCTCTATAATGAAAAGAACTTTTTTGGGGGTGTTAGTTCTAAAAGGTGTTGTAGGTCTTCATAGAACCATTCAACTTCAGTTTCTTCAGTGTTACTGGTTGGGGCATAGACTTGGATTACTGTGATACTGAATGGTTTGCCTTGGAAACGAACAGAGATCATTCTGTCGTTTTTCAGATTGCATCCAAGTACTGCATTTCGGACTCTTTTGTTGACCATGATGGCTACTCCATTTCTTCTAAGGGATTCCTGCCCGCAGTAGTAGATATAATGGTCATCTGAGTTAAATTCACCCATTCCAGTCCACTTTAGTTCACTGATTCCTAGAATGTCGACTCTTACCATCTCCTGTTTGACTACTTCCAATTTGCCTTGATTCGTGGACCTAACATTCCAGGTTCCTATGCAATATTGCTCTTTACAGCATCGGACCTTGCTTCTATCACCAGTCACATCTACAACTGGGTATTGTTTTTGCTTACAGTGGTTAAGTGGGAGAAATTTATATTTGTGATGTGAGTTATCATGGAATCATGTCATGAATTCAACCTATTCAACCATGAAAGAGATTCCCATTTGCTCTGTCTCACAGAAAACAGTTTTCAGGTTACTCAGTATATATACAGTTACTAGTCAAATGAGAACTAAGATCAAAGATAGCTGAACCTTTAGCCCTCTAACCTTGTTTTAAACATGTATGGCTTATCATCATAAAAGACAATCTCCTGCACATTACGGATATTATAGATTTGGACATTGTAGACTGTAGTTTTTGTTGACTCTTTTGTAGAGTGATCAGCAAATTCAGCTTAAGACAGAGGAAGAGAGTCTCCTCCATACAGTATTGTAGTTAAGGGAATGAACTTGAGGGTTCAACCGTCTGGATGTGAGTTCACACTCTGTCTCTTCTTAATAGTCACGTGCCCAGGACAAACGATTTAATCTCTAGAGCATCCATTTCCTCACTTGAAATGTGGAGATAATAAAAGTACCTACCTCACTGGTTTACCGTGAGGATGGGTTAACACATTTAAACTACTTGTTCATGGTACCTGACATTTTGGTTAACATTAGAGTCATAAGCCGGAGAAGGCAATGGCACCCCACTCCAGTACTCTCACCTGGAAAATCCCATGGACGCAGGAGCCTGGTAGGCTGCAGTTCACGGGGTCGCTAAGAGTCGGACACGACTGAGCGACTTCACTTTCACTTTTCACTTTCATGCACTGGAGAAGGAAATGGCAACCCACTCCAGTGTTCTTGCCTGGAGAATCCCAAGGACGGGGGAGCCAGGTGGGCCGCCGTATATGAGGTCACACAGAGTCGGACACGACTGAAGTGACTTAGCAGCAGCAGCAGCAGCAGAGTCACAAGCAGACAAAAGAAATAATATCAAGCTTTTAAAAACCCTGGATGTTTTATTTTGCCATGCTGGATCTTCAGGCTTACCTGGCAGTGCAGTAGTAAAGAACCCACCAGCCAGTGCAGGAGACACAGGACATGGGTTCGATCCCTGGGTCGGGGAGGTCTCCTGGAGCAAGAAATGGCAACCCACTCCAGTAGTCTTGCTTGGAAAATTCCATGGACAGAGGAGCCTGGCAGGCTACAGTCCATGGGATCACAAAGAGCTGGACATGACTGAGCACTTGGTCTTAGCTGCCGCAGGCTAACTCTTAGATGTGGCATGTGGGATCTAGTTCCCTGACTAGGGATTGAATCCTGCCCCACTGCACTGGGAGCATGGAGTCTTAGCCACTGAATCACCAGGAAAGTCCTGGACATACCTTCTTAAAACTAAGTCTGAGTATTAAAATTATTCTTCTAGAAAATGTAATCTCTATAGTATGCCTGGCATATGCACAAAATTATACAGTGGAAATAAAGGTTTTTATAAGCATCATTTCCCTTCCAGAAAATTCAACATCTAAATCACCCTACAGAGTATCAGTCATCCTATATCAGATAAAACTGAAGGATGAGAAATACCTTCCTCCCTTTCATAAAACAACCATGTCACAAAGTTATTATTTAAATCTTTTATACACTAGTCAGCAATTTTCCTATTTCTACATTAGTTCTGTTAAATAGCTGGTCACCATCTTGTATCTAAAAATATATAATCAGTGATCAGTCTTATATAGCTATGCCCCCCAAGAATGACTTTAAGTATTCCTTCTGTAATTCACTTTGGCATACTTAATAATAATTCTATTGAATTTTAGTTAGTGGATAAAGTTTCAGAGAATATAATATACTAACCATTAGTATAGCCTGTAAACATATATTATGGGATGAATGAATTAAGAGAAGGAACTAGAGTAAATAAATAAATATGTTAAGTGACAGTTTGTAGAGCTCTCCTGTAGCAAAAAAAAAAAAAATTCAAGGACGAATCAAAGAACATTAGCGCCACCTGGAGGCAAGAATCAAGAAATGTAACAAAGACAAGAATGTTACCAGCACTGAAACTGGCAGCAGAGACGTTCTAGCCCCATACAGTCTTAAACAGCAGCACACACAAGGCTATTGAGCACCTAACATGTGGCTAGTCCAAACTGAGATGTGCCATAAGTAAAATACACACCAGATATCAAAGACTTAATGTTGAAAAAAGAATGTAAAATATTCCGTTCATGATGTTTATATTGATGACATGTAAACCTAGATAGCATGTTCAAAAGCAGAGACATTACTTTGTCAACAAAGGTCCATCTAGTCAAGGCTATGGTTTTTCCAGTGGTCATGTATGGATGTGAGAGTTGGACTGTGAAGAAAGCTGAGCACCAAAGAATTGATGCTTTTGAACTATGGTGTTGGAGAAGACTCTTGAGAGTCCCTTGGACTACAAGGAGATCCAACCAGTCCATCCTAAAGGAGATCAGTCCTGGGCATTCATTGGAAGGACTGATGCTGAAGCTGAAACTCCAATACTTTGGCCACCTCATGTGAAGAGTTGACTCATTGGAAAAGACTCTGATGCTGGGAGGGATTGGGGGCAGGAGAAGGGGATGACAGAGGATGAGATGGCTGGATGGCATCACTGACTCGATGGACGTGAGTCTCAGTGAACTCCGGGAGTTGGTGATGGACAGGGAGGCCTGGCGTACTGCAATTCATGGGGTCGCAGAGTCAGACACAACTGAGCAACTGAACTGAACTGAAAGATAGTTTTGATTAGGTAAGATTAAATAAAATGTCATTAAAATTAATCTCACCTATTTATTTTTACCTTTCGAATGTGCTTCTAGACATTTAAAATGACATATATAGCTCACCTTATCTTTGAATTGGATATTGCTACTCTCACCCTAACCACTCAGAGTGTGGACCATGGTCCAGCAGCAGGGGCCTTCACTACCTGAGAGCCTGTTAGAAATGCAGAGTCTCAGGCCCCACCCCCAACCTACTGAATAGGAGTCTGCATTTTAGCAAAATCCCAGGTGACTGGTATGCATATTCACTTTGAGACTTGCTGATGCAATCCAGCTGTCCTGTTTTAAAAATGGGCAAACTGAGACCCAGGGGTCTTCCCTGGGGGCTCAGAAGGTAAAGAATCTGCCTGCAGTGCAGGAGACTCGGGTTCAGGAAGATTCCCTGAAGAAGGGAATGGCCGTCCACTCCAGTATTCTTGCCTAGAGAATCCCATGACAGAGGAGCCTGGTGGACTACAGTCCATAGGGTTGCAAAGAGTTGGACATGACTGAGCTATTTTCACAAACCGAGACCTAGAGTCACTTGTTTATGGTTCCCTAGATGGTTACCTAAAGCCTGAGTCCCAGACAGTCTTGAAACTGCCAAATACCCCACCCTATACTGCATCATCCTGAAGACGCTTCCATCTCATAGGGTAAAACCAAACCAGACTACTGCTTCACTAGCAAAAAACAAAACATATTATTGCAAATATATTAAAAAAACAGATGGTGATCTCAGGGATATTCTAGGGTATTCTTCAGTCCTTGGGCAAGTCAGCTGCTTTAAGTCACTACATAAGAATGCAGAAAACCTGTGCTTCCAGAACTATTCCTACAAATAACATCCATGACCATGAAAAAAGGTCATAATTTGAAATCAGTAATGTACACTCCAGTCACTGAGTCAGTTTTGTAACACAGCTCCTTGCAGGAGGGTCTTATTCATTCTTTGAATGTCCAGTTCCTCACAATATGTTTGGCTCATAGCTTTGAATAAATGTGTTGAATGGACATATTTGTTTTTGTTGCTTGGGTTCTCTATCTCAGGAAATGTTCCTTGCTTTACATTGTGTAACCATGTGAAGAAATTTAAGAAAACACTTAAGTAGGAACTACAACCAAATCAGTAGTGCTTTTATGCCAAAAGCCCTCCATAATTAAGCACATTGTTAACAGAAAATTCGAACGGATACTAACTGTGGTCATGAAAATATAATTCATTGTATAGAAAGAGGAGGTGCCAGGTAAAATAAGATAATATTGGCAAGTAATTCCAAGAAGCAGAAGTTGTTAAAATATTTTCACTCATTTCTGTAAAGAATTTCTGTAAAGAATATTTTCACTCAATTCTGTAAAGATTTTTGCAGGACAGATTAATCAACCCTAATCAATTTCCAGTGTACCACGTGTATGACCAAAATGTTTTTTCTCATAAGAAATTGCTTTTTTGTATGTCAACTGGAAAACATAGATTTGGCTTAGGAAATTTCTGTGCTATATGAATTGAATATACTAACTAGAATAGGAAACACAGTAATGAAATAACTTTTTTTAAATGATGTAAGTCATATAGGAAGGAAAGTTTAACTCCCACTCTCTTCCTTTCAATTGTCCCATTTCCTCATGTTTTACCCATTACTCATGTCAGGTTTTGTTATTAACCTAAATAAAATAATAGGACATCAATCTTGCCTGTTATATATAATAATGAACAGATGACTGTTGCATATAATTATTAGAATGGTAATAACAATAAAAATAATAGGCAATTAGCAGCAACATGGATGGACCTAGAGATTATCATATTAAGTGAATTAAGTTAGAAAAAGAAAGACAAATATCGTATCACTTATATGTGGAATCTATAACAATTATACAAATGAACTTAATTACAAAGCATAAACACTCAGTTCAGGTCAGTTTATTTGCTGTCGTGTCTGACTCTGCAATCCCATGGACTGCAGCACACCAGGCCTTCCTGTCCATCACCAACTCCCAGAGTTTACTCAAACTCATGTCCACTGAATCTGTGATGCCATCTAACCATTTCATCCTCTGTCATCCCCTTCTCCTCCCGCCTTCAATCTTTTCCAGTATCAGGGTCTTTTCAAATGATTCAGTTCTTCGCATCAGGTGGCCAAAGTATTGGAGTTTCAGCTTCACCATCAATCCTTCCAATGGATATTCAGGACTGATTTCCTTTAGAATGGACTGACTGGATCTCCTTGCAGTCCAAGGGACTCCCAAGAGTCTTCTCCAACAACACAGTTCAAAAGTGATAATTCTTTGGCACTCAGCCAAAGAATTGGCTTCTTTGGCTTCAAAGTGCTTCTTTGGCACTTTCTTTACATCTCAACTCTCACATCCATACTTGACTACTGAAAAAATCATAGCTTTAACTAGACGGACCTTTTTTGGCAAAGTAATGTCTCTGCTTTTTAATATGCTTGTCTAGGTTGGTCATAGCTTTTCTTCCAAGGAGTGAGCGTCTTTTAATTTCATGGCTGCCGTCACCATCTACAGTGATTTTGGAGCCCCAAAAAATAAACTCTGTCACTGTTTCTACTGTTTCCCCATCTATTTGCCATGAAGTGATGGGACCAGATACCATGATCTTACTTTTCTGAATGTTGAGCTTTAAGCCAACTTTTTCCACTCTCTTCTTTCACTTTCATCAAGAGCCTTTTTAGTTCCTCTTCACTTTCTGCCATAAGGGTGGTATCATCTGCATATCTGAGGTTATTAACATTTCTCCTGGCAATCTTGATTCCAGCTTGTGCTTCATCCAGTCCAGCGTTTCTCATGTACTCCGCATATAAGTTAAATAAGCAGGGTGACAATACACAGCCTTGACGTACTCCTTTCTCTATTTGGGACCAGTCTGTTGTTCCATGTCCAGTTCTAACTGTTGCTTCCTGACCCGCATATAGGTTTCTCAAGAGGCAGGTCAGGTGGTCTGGTATTCCCATCTCTTTCAGAATTCTCCATAGTTTATTGTGATCCACACAGTCAAAGGCTTTGGCATAGTCAAGAAAGCAGAAATAGATGTTCTTCTGGAACTCTCTTGCTTTTTCCATGATCCAGTGGATGTTGGCAATTTGATCTCTGATTCCTCTGCCTTTTCTAAATCCAGCTTGAATATCTGGAAGTTCACGGTTCATGTACTGTTGAAGCCTGGCTTGGAGAATTTTGAGCATTACTTTACTAGTGTGTGAGATGAGTGCAATTGTGAGGTAGTTTGAGTATTCTTTGGCATTGCCTTTCTTTGGGATTGGAATGAAAACTGACCTTTTCCAGTCATGTGGCCACTGCTGAGTTTTCCAAATTTGCTGACATACTGAGTGCAAAGCATAAACACTCACAACATAGAAAATAAACTCAAGGTTACCAAAGGGGAAAGAGGAGGAGGGATAAATTAGAAGCTTGGGAGTAACAGATACACATTACTTAATATAAAATAAACAACAAAGTCCTACTGTATAGCACAAGGAACTAATATCTCATAATAGCTTACAATGGGAAAAATCTGAAAAGAATATACATTAATATATAGTATTAATATATAATATTACATTTAATCATGTCATAATATTAATATAGAAGATATGAATCATTAATTTATATATAATAATATCACCAAAAAAATAAAGTCTGACACTGTTTCCACTGTTTACCTATCTATTTCCCATGACTGCAGTCATGAAATTAAAAGACACTTACTCCTTGGAAGAAAAGTTATGACCAACCTAGATAGCATATTCAAAAGCAGAGACATTACTTTGCCAACAAAGGTCCGTCTAGTCAAGGTTATGGTTTTTCCTGTGGTCATGTATGGATGTGAGAGTTGGACTGTGAAGAAAGCTGAGCACCAAAGAATTGATGCTTTTGAACTGTGGTTTTGGAGAAGACTCTTGAGAGTCCCTTGGACTGCAAGGAGATCCAACCCATCCATTCTGAAGGAGATCAGCCCTGGGATTTCTTTGGAAGGAATGATGCTAAAGCTGAAACTCCAGTACTTTGGCCACCTCATGGGAAGAGTTGACTCATTGGAAAAGACTCTGATGCTGGGAGGGATTGGGGGCAGGAGGAGAAGGGGACGACAGAGGATGAGATGGTTGGATGGCATCACTGACTCAATGGATGTGGGTCTGAGTGAATTCTGGGAGTTGGTGATGGACAGGGAGGCCTGGTGTGCTATGATTCATGGGGTCGCAAAGAGTCGGACATGACTGAGCGACTGAACTGAACTGAACTGAACCGAATATCACCAAAATGTACATATTACTTATTTGGCAATGAGGTATGCAATGCCTTACAACATTTCTTTTTTGATGCCTTGGACAGATATGAAATGATTCATTCATTCAACAATATACACTGAGCATTTATATACCAGAAGCTGACATAAGGCACTAGTTAGAAACATGAGGAATAAAACAGCTGTTGCCCTCCTGAAGCATTCGTTCTCAATAAACACATAAGTAATGAAATTACATCAGATTTTAATGAGGGATGTGGGGAACGTTAAGGGTAGTCTCTCTCAGTTTTGAATGGAAATCCTTAAAAAGCAAGAGAGGAAACCATGCTGGTTGGAACAAAGTGCAAAAGCCATAAGGCAGGAGTGTGCTCAGCAGGTTGAGGAGCAATGTGGAATCCAATGTGAAGGGAAGGAAATGGACATGAGCAAGAATAGGCGGAAAGGAAGTCAGAGAGGGAGCAGGGGCCAGATCACAGAGGGCACTGGACGCCACTGAAGCACTCTGGATGTTCCTTTAAGCCCAGAGAAGAATCGCTAGAGGGTTTACGTGATATGACACAACCTGACTTAACCTTTAGGACTCACTCTAGCTGCCCTGTTGGAAACAGACCTTAGGGGTCAAGGCAGAAGCGGGAGTTAGAAGATTATTATAATCATCCAGGCAAGAAATGATGGTGACCTTGACCAGGATGACAGTGGTGGTGATAATGAAATAGCATAAAATTCTAGACATATTTTGAAGGTAAAACTAGGAGGATTTTCAGGTGGATTAGATGTGTTTCATGAAAAGACAAAACCTCAAGTTTTTTGAGCAATGGCGATACCAGCTCCTGGGAAAACTGAAACGTGAGTAGATTTGGTTGGGGAGAGGTGGAGGGAGGGAGATCAGAGATTGATTTTACAGATATATTTAACATGGCTTTTAAATATTCATTTTTAAAAAACACAGAGACTAGACCAGAGTTCAAGAGAAAGGTTGAGGCTGGAGTCCTTGGCATTATTTCAGTCTGAGATATGAGGTCAACAAGTGAGTGAGTGGAAATTGAAGTCAAGAAGAATTGCAGGACTGAGCTTTGGAAAATCCAGTACTGAAAGGGGCTGACTGCTGTTTAACTGTTGAAATATTTAATGTTGTCATCCCCCCAAACAAAACGCTAGCTCCCTAAAGCTGCAGCCCAATCTTTACATTTTTCACTTTGCATTTTCCCTATGGTAGGTGCTTAATAATCATCTTGGGAATGAATGAATGAATGAATGTACCATGCAATGTTGACAAAGGTTGCCAAGAAGAAAAAGGAAGAAAAAGTATAGGAGAACCATATCTGGCATCTTTCTCCAGTCTCCATCACTCACTCCTCCCCAACGGGAAAGAATGACTTACCCACTTAATGAGTTTGGGAAAGGAAATTGAAACTCTGAGGCTCAGCAGTTTCTGAGTTCTTTTATTTTCCACAGAGTGTTCTCAAATTCTAAGTAAGATTATTCTTCGGGGGCTATGAGAGGGAGAAGTGAATGATAAATTAGGCCCCCTTCAAATCTCAATATATTGCTGTATGGCTTTTGTGATTGGTTTCTTTCAGTTAGCATACATACTTTTTTTTAAGGCCCATCCATATTGGAGCATGTAGCAATCTTTCATTCCTTCTTATGGCCAAGTATTATCCCATTGTAAGGATGTACTTCATTTTGTTTATCCACTCATCAAGTGATAATCATGGGGATTGTTTCCACCTTTGCCAATTATGAATAATGTTGCTATGAGTCCTTAGGTACAAGTTTTTGTATAAACATATGCTTTCAATCCTTTGGGCATGAAGAGGTGAAGTGAAGTCGCTCAGTTGTGTCCGACTCTTTGCGACCCCATGGACTATAGCCTATCAGTCTCCTCCGTCCATGGGATTTTCCAGGCAAGAGTACTGGAGTGGGTTGCCATTTCCTTTTCCAGGGGATATTCCCTACCCAGGGATCGAACCCAGGTCTCCCGAACTGTGGGCAGAGGCTTTATCCTCTAAGCCACCACAGCAAACTAATTGGGCATAACCGTGGGAGTAAAATTGCTAGATCAAAGAGTGCCTCTATGTTTAACTTTTTGAGGAACTGCCAGGCTGTTTTTCAAGGTAAATGATCCATTTTAAATTCCCACTAGTAGTATATGAGGGTTCTGATTTCTCCACAACACTTATTACTTATTTGATCACAATCATATCATGGAGTCTTGGATTTGCATTTCCCCAATGGATAACAATGCCGAGGATCTCTTGATTCAGTAGAATAAGCAATTATTGGCCAGTTGTATAGTTGTATATTTTCTTTATTCTTCTCTCACCACATAGGCTGGTTTGGATCCTATTTCTATTGTACTTGTTAACGTGTTTTTTTTTTGTTTTTTTTTTTTTTTGAGGCTTGAAGTCAAACACGATAGCTCTCATCCTTATCCTAAGTACAAAAACCTTAAAAGAATTTATAATTCACCCCATTTTAATTGTTACATAGTATTTTATTCCAACTTTATCTTTTATACCTTACAAATTTGTCATTATTACTATTATTTTATGAAGTCAGTGCTTACCTGGTAATCTAAGTTAACACTCATATTTGCTCATTACATTCTTTACCATTGTTTACTGCATCTCACTCTTCCCTTCTGGGTTCAATTTCCTTCCTCCTGTAGGACATGCTCAAGTATTTTTAAACACTCTGTGAGTGATAAATCATATTTCTTCAGTTTTTTTACTCTTATTTTTAGATGACAGTTTATTTTGTATACTTTCTAATGACAATTACTTTGTTTTAATAATTAAAATATGATTCCATTGATTTCTGGATTCTATTATTGCTGTTTTTGGTCTAAATATTATTTTTCTAGGTAAATGTCTTCCTTCTGTTTACAGAAATAACCAATAAGCCAAACTATAACAGGAATAGAAAAGAGTTTTATTTGAGCCAAACTGAGAACTATAGCCCAGGAGACACAGATTCAAGAAGCACTGGAATTGTGTTCCCCGGACTATAAAAGGGGAGGATTATAAAGGCAAAACCCACAAAATTACATAAGTTGTTGGTCAAGACTTATAATTATCACTGGTAAAAAAAAAATAGGGTGCTTGTTAGGCAAGGATTGGCTGGGGTGCAAAATGGCTGCATAGTTATGAGAAGAGACTTTGAGACTACAGATGCTGGCTGCTTAGCAGATATTGTTTTGAGAATAGTTGGTGGTGTCCTTGAGTCTGATACAGTTCATAGAATTCAGGTTCTCAGTGATGCAGAATGTGGCTGAAATCACATCCACAATGGCCACCCAGCTCCCTTCTGGATTCCTGAACCACAGTTACTCCATTTTTATTTTTTTAACGCATTCTTTGCTTTAACGGTTAAATCAGATTAATAGTATATACCTGATAGGCCATAAAAAAGCTGTTCTGGTTAGCATAAAGTTTAAGTTAAATCACAAATAGGCCAGAATGACTTCCCCATACCTCAAAGTGAAAATTTCTCCTATCACATCTCCAATTGCATTTAAGACCGTGTATGTGTGTTGTCTCTGGCATTCATGTTTACTTCTGTGTCTTGGTGTCTAATTTTATTTATTCTGTTTATTTCATTATGTTTCTTAAATATAAAGATTCACAATTTTAATCAACTTGGAAACTTTTTCAAACACTACCTTTTCAAACTTTATCTGTTTTGCATTTTCTCTTTTCTTTCTTTCTGGCATCCTTGGTTACATGTTAGCTGTCTTTCTTCCACCTTGCTCTTATCTTCTTTCATCCCCATCTATATCAATTTTTACTGCTTTCTGAGATCTACCCTAGATTTAGCCACCAGGTTTCTTGTCAGTGATCTCTAGCTAGCTATTCAGTCACTTCTCTTCCTTTTCTAAAAGTTCTATTTGGGTCTATAAAACTGGCCTGGTCTTTCCCTAACAGTGCATTCTTTTCTAGGATTTTAATCCCTTCTAAAGTGAAGAGGAACTCAAAAGCCTCTTGATGAAAGTGAAAGTGGAGAGTGAAAAAGTTGGCTTAAAGCTCAACATTCAGAAAACGAAGATCATGGCATCCGGTCCCACCATTTCATGGGAACTAGATGGGGAAACAGTGGAAACAGTGTCACACTTTATTTTTCTGGGCTCCAAAATCACTACAGATGGTGACTGCAGCCATGAAATTAAAAGACGCTTATTCCTTGGAAGGAAAGTTATGACCAACCTAGATAGCATATTCAAAAGCAGAGACATTACTTTGCCAACAAAGGTCTGTCTAGTCAAGGCTATGGTTTTTCCTGTGGTCATGTATGGATGTGAGATTTGGACTGTGAAGAAGGCTGAGCGCCGAAGAATTGATGCTTTTGAACTGTAGTGTTGGAGAAGACTCTTGACAGTCCCTTGGACTGCAAGGAGATCCAACCAGTCCATTCTGAAGGAGATCAGCCCTGGGATTTCTTTGGAAGGAATTATGCTAAAGCTGAAACTCCAGTACTTGGGCCACCTCATGCGAAGAGTTAACTCATTGGAAAAGACTCTGATGCTGGGAGGGATTGGGGGCAGGAGGAGAAGGGGACGACAGAGGATAAGATGGCTGGATGGCATCACTGACTTGATGGACGTGAGTCTGGGTGAACTCCGGGAGTTGGTGATGGACAGGGAGGCCTGGCCTGCTGCAATTCACGGGGTCGCAAAGAGTCGGACACTACTGAGCGACTGATCTGATCTGATCTTATTGTGTCTTTGACCACTGCAAACATGTTTATGTTTTTCAGAGTGTGGTTCAATTATCTCAATTTCTTACTGTTCTGTATTCCTGACTTTTGTCACTCATAGTAGATTGTCTCCATATGAGTTCTATCTCTTTTTAGGAACTCATCTTTAGTGTGAGTTCTTCTTCTTGGAGAATTTCTTCCAAGTGTTTTGGCATTTGAATGTACCAGGCAGAAGTATCAAAAGCTTAGACCAATTTTTATATTATTTTCTCAGCTGAGAAAGACAGCTAAAGATAAGACAGAGCTGGTAACCAGGAAATTGAACCTCAAGTAAACACCTAGAAGGCAGACACATTGATATTTTTCCTCCCATCCAAAGCCCAAGTTACTACATACAAGCCTTTTTTCATCTATTTCTGCCAGTGGGTAGATATTTTTTTCCTAATTCACCTTTATATATTTTCACCATAAAAGGCTACAGGGAAACTTTATACACTATTTAGTGTTAGGTTAGGTTGTAAATAGTAGGAGCAGGCTCCTGGCACAACAAATAGGAAAAAAATAGAAACAAAAACAAATATCATATTTTAAGACATTAAAAGGCTGCAGAAACAAAGTCAAGGGAGTTAAATTCCAGACAGTGATAAGTCCTTCCTCGGAAACAGGCAGCCATTTCTCCCTGTCATGCTATCTGTATGAGAGTAAAGGGTAGGGGCATCTATGGTCCTTTTATAGACACACCCAGGTCACCTCCTCGGCCAAGGACAAGCCAGGCATCTCATCCATAAGATGGATGCTAACACTACCTCATAAGAGTCATGGTGCTGATTAAACCAGAATGCATTTTTTAAAAAGTCTGCCATATAATAAAAACTATCAACCAATTTGATTGAAATGATATTTGTGAAATACTATGTTCAACTACTCTAGAACACACTCTTCTCAAGTATACTTAAGTATTTACAAAATACTATGTATGCGAACATATAGCAAGTCTCAACACATTTGAAAGTTTGAAATCCACATAAAAATGTTCACTGACCACAGAAGATTTAAGCCAGAAATCAGTAACAGAAAGATAACTAAAGAACTGAGAGAGGAAGTCATAATGGAAATTGGAAAATATTTTTTAGCCAAACAATAATGAACAACAATGTATAAAAATTTGTGGGAGACAGCTAAAGCAGTGTTTAAGAGGGAAATTGACAGTTTAAATGCTCATTAGGGGAAAAAAGATTTTAAATAAGATCTAAGTTTTCATCTCAAGAAGTCAAAATAAAATTAACAGTTATGGCCAAGAAATTAGAAACAAGGGAAGAAATATAAGAACAATAACAACAACAACAAAAATCAATAAAATAGAAGACAAATATAAAATAGGGACAATAACATATCCAATGGTAATTCTTTGAAAATATTAATAAAATTAATAAAACACTAGCAAGACTGGTAAAGAAAGAAAATATATATTATCTATATCAGAAAAGAGAGGAAATCACTATAGATCCCTGCTGATTTTTTAAAAGGATACAAGATTATTGTAAATAATTAAAATTATTAAATATAATTATTCTGAATAACTATAAAACTTTGAAGAAATGGATGAATTATTTTCCTAAACTGACACAAAAGTAAACATAACTTTCAGTCCCGAAGAAACTCTAGGCCCAGATGCTATCACTGGTAAACTCTATTAATATTTGATGAAAAAGTAAACCATTCTTACACAATTGTTTAGAGGAAGAAGGAACAATTCCCAACTTGTTTTATGAACTAACAGGACACTGATACCAAAACTTGACAAAGACATTACAAGAAAAGACTTGTAGACCTGTATCCCTCAAGAGAAAAGACATAAAAAAAAAAAATCCTTACCAAAATATTAACAAATCAAACCCATTATTTATTATTTATTTATATATGCCAAACTGTAGCCAGGTGAGACTTATCCCAAGTATGTAAGGTTGGTATATTTTTCATAAATCAGTGAAATTAATTACATTAAGAGAATACAGGTTGACCCTCAAACACAGGTTTGAACTGCTGGGGTCCACTTATACTCAGATTTTTTTCAGTAGAAATACTACAGTACAGCACAATCTGCAACTGGTTGAATCCTCCAATATGCAGGAACAGTAGATATAGAGGAGCCCTGTACACAGATGGGCTGACTATAAATTATCTATTCATGGATTTTCAGCCTCACAGAAAATTAGGGTTAGGGCTGGCGTCCTTAAATCCCTATGTTATGCAAGGGTCAGGTGTAAATGGAAAGGTTATTGATTATCTCAATAAGGGCTTAAAAGTATATAACACTCAGTACTTTTCCTGACTTTTAAAAATTCTAATAAAACTTGAAAAAAAGGGAAGTTTTTCAAACTAACAAAAGGTATTTATGTAAAAATCTTCTAATAATATTATATTTGATGATGAAAGACTGACTCCTTTGCCCTGAAAATCAGGAATGAGACAAGAATGTCTGGCAACAAGACAAAGATGTTTTCTCTCAGCACTTCCATTTCAACATTGTACCGGAGGCTCCACCCAGTGCGTAAGGCAGTAAAAACAAGTTAGAGCCATCTGGATGAGAAGGGAAAAAGTAAAAATTTCCTTATTCGCAGATAATACAAACATAGAAAATTGTAAGGTAGCTACAAACTCTTAGAATAACTAAATTTTACCAGGTCAGAAGTTTTTTATCTTCACTTAATCCTCTTTTGATGATCTTCCTTTCTTTATGTAGATTCAAGTTTCTGACTTACACTGCTTTCCTTCTTTTTAAAGAACTGCTTTAACATTTATTGCCAGGAAGGTCATTGGTGACAAATTTTGTCCATTTTCACTTGTCCCAGAAAGTCTTTATTTTCCCTTATTCTTGAAGAATCAGATCAGATGAGTCGCTCAGTCGTGTCCGACTCTTTGCAACCCCATGAATCGCAGCACGTCAGGCCTCCCTGTCCATCACCAACTCCCGGAGTTCACCCAGGCTCACGTCCATTGAGTCAGTGATGCCATCCAGCCATCTCATCCTCTGTTGTCCCCTTTTCCTCCTGCCCCCAATCCCTCCCAGCATCAGAGTCTTTTCCAATGAGTCAACTCTTCGCATGAGGTAGCCAAAGTACTGGAGTTTCAGCTTTAGCATCATTCCTTCCAAAGAAATCCCAGGGCTGATCTCCTTCACAATGGACTGGTTGGATCTCCTTGCAGTCCCAGGGACTTTCAAGTCTTCTCCAACACCACAGTTCAAAAGCATCAATTCTTCTGCACTCAGCCTTCTTCACAGTCCAACTCTCACATCCATTCTTGAAGAATAAGTCTATGAATTATTTGGATTAAATTTTGTGTATGGTATTAGGTAAGGGTCAAGAATATATTTTTTCCTATGTGGATACCCAATAATCTCAGGATCACTTACTGAAAAGCCCTTCTTTTTCTTCATTGTATTGCAAGGCACCTTCATTGTAAAACAAGTAACCAATATAAACTGGTCTATTTATGGAATCATTTTTATTTCATAAATCTGTGTATCCTTACACCAGCATTACCCTTTTAATTACTATAGCTTTATATTAAGTCTTGAAATAAGATCACTGAAATCCTCTACCTTTTGTCTTCTTCAATCTTATCTTGGGCTGTTTAAGGTTTTTTTGTTTCCACACACATTTTAGATTCATCTTGTCAATTTCCACAAAATTCTTCCCGGGATTTCAACTGCAGTTATGTTGAATAACTCGAACAATAAAGGAGACATTAGCATCTTAACAACACTGGATCTTCAAAAAGAGGAAAATGAGAAACATGATCTATCTCTCCATCTCTCATCCATCTCTCCATTTCTCCATTTCCATTTCTCTCAAGCTCACATAGAACATTCGCTAAATAAACCACATTCTAGGCCATAAAACACCTCTTAACAAAATTTTTAAAACAGGAATCATACATTTGCTCTCAGATACAACAGAATTAATCTAGAAATCAATAACAGAAAGATAACTAGAAATTTTCAAAATATGTGGATATTAAACAAAACACTTCTAAATAATACACGGTCAAAATAATAAGTAATACATGGGTCAAAGAAGAACTCTCAAGAGAAATTTTTAAATATTTTGAACTAAATGAAAATGAAAACATAATTTATCAAAATTTGTGGGAAGCAGCAAAAGGAGTACTTAGAAGGAATTTTACATCACTGAATGTATACTTAGAAGAAAAGAAATATCTAAAATCAATATCTAAATTCCTACCTTAGAAAACTAGAGAAAGAAGAGCAAATTAAGCACAAAGTAAGCAAAAGAAAAGAAATAATAAGAATTACACTATTCACCCGAAACTATCACAACATTGTTAATTGGCTATACCCCAAAACAAAATGTTTTTGGTGTTTAAGGAAAAAAAAGAATGCTAAACTAAAAAAAAAGTGCTTTTTGGTACTAGAAAGAAAAAAAAAGAATTAAGATTTAGAGCAGAAATAAATGAAATTGAAAATAGGAAAACAGCAAAAATTGACAAAATCAAAAGCTGGTTCTTTGAAAAAATTAGTAACACTGATAAGCCTCTAGCCAAGCTAACTAAGAAGAGAGAGAACACAAATTACTAATATCAAAGAAGGGATATCACTACAGATCCTATACATCAAAATAAAGATTTATGGGAGTTGTCTATACTTTCTGCACATTTCTCTATAAACCTAAAATTGCTCCAAAATAAAATTAAGTCTATTAATCAAGAAAAAAAAACTCTTAGACATAGCCTATGGAAGGGCAGGGAGAAGCAGATTATTCTTAACGGATAAGGACTATGGCACCTGGTAACAAAAAGCACTTTTGCTTGAAAAATATATCGAATGAATAACTATGATTTCCAAGTAAGATTCCATTCTGAGGTACTGGGGGCTAGGACTTCAACATATAAATTGTTGTAGGACACTCTTCAACCCACAACATGAGGGAATGGAATGTAAGGCATAAGGCAAAGCTGGATCTTAGGGCAGGAGAGGCACTGACCTAGAGCAGGAGGCACAAACGTGCTCCCTAAATTAAGAAATGAATGCATATGGCATTGCATACAGTAGCCAAGGGCAATGGGAGAATATAAAGGGAGTGTGGGAAGTGGGAGGAGGTTCTGTATTTGGACTCTCCGTTACTCTCCACTGCCTTTTTGCCTATCCCTGCTTCCAACTACACTGACATAATTACTACACCTATTAAACAAAACACTTCTTGGTCTTGATATTTCATGAAGTGACTACTCCAATCATTTTATCTTCAAGAGTCCCTTGGCCATCTTTAGCCCTTTCTGCTGCTGCTGTTGCTACTAAGTCGCTTGTCGTGTCCGACTCTGTGCAACCACATAGATGGCAGCCCACCAGGCTCCACAGCCCCTGGGATTCTCCAGGCAAGAACACTGGAGTGGGTTGCCATTTAGCCCTTCCTGCTGCTGCTGCTGCTAAGTCACTTCAGTCATGTCCAACTCTGTGGGACCCCATAGACGGCAGCCCACCAGGCTTCCCCGTCCCTGGGATTCTCCAGGCAAGAACACTGGAGTGGGTTTCCATTTCCTTCTCCAATGCATGAAAGTGAAAAGTGAAAGGGAAGTCGCTCAGTCATGTCCGACTCTAGCAACCCCATGGACTGCAGCCCACCAGGCTCCTCCGTCCATGGGATTTTCCAGGCAAAAGTACTGGAGTGGGGTGCCATTGCCTTCTCCACTAGCCCTTCCTACTTTCATATAAATTTTAGAACCGGCTTCTTAAATTACAAAAAAAAGCTGGGGCTTGATTGGACCTACAGTTATTATTCCACACATTGGTTTGAGAAGAATTGTCATTTTAACTATATAAAGTCTTCCAATCTATGAGTTTAGTATGTCTCACCTTTTAACTATGTCTTATTTAGTATCATAACACTTTATTTTCTTTTAAGACTTACATACCTTTTATTAGAGTTACTCCTTGACACATAATAGTTTATGCCATTGAAATGTTATCTTTAAAACATTTATTTTCTGCTTTTGCTCAGAAATAGAAAAGTTCAATATTTAGAAACTGATTTTTGTATCCAACCTTACCAAACCCTATTAGTTCTAATATCTGCTGACTCTATTAGAGTTTCATATTATCTTCAAATAATGACAGCTCCTTTCTTACATTGTAATCTATAGACCTTTTCTTTCTTTTTCTTATTTATTGTGCTGGCTAAGGCCTTCAGGAAAGCACTGACTCCAAAGGTGATTGAATTTTAGTTTCATATTTCGAAGGCAGAGCCAAGAGGATCTGCTGACAGATCATATTTAGCAAGAGAAGAATCAAGTTTGAGTTCAAGGGTTTTGGCCTAAACAACTGGAAAAACGGCACTGTCATTTACCACAGGACAAGCCAGAGGTCTGTTGATTATATAGTGCAGGTAATTAAACGAGGAAAGATAAAAACTGACATTTATTGGCAATGATGTCTCTAACAGGCTTTAGCCTGTTTTTCCACTTTTGAAATAACTCCAGTAAGGATTTAAGCATTTATTAATGCTCCCAGTCAGGTTTGACTCGAAGCTTCCTGTTCATCACTGCCCTCTATAGGGGCTTGTGTGAATATGAGCTGTGCACTCATTAAACTCCAAACCAGAAAATAAGGGATAATTTTTCCCTCCAGCTCAATTTTTCTTGTTTCCATGAGACATACACACACACACACACACACATCTTGTCTTTGTGATCTTTCATCTGATTAGGTAACTATAAGAGAGTCTCCCCCTCAGGAAACTTGGTCCCTGCAATGAACTTCCAGGTAGATTGTCTAGAAAGATGTCCTAGAAAGGCTAGCAGTATTTCTACGGGGTTAACCTAAGAACGAGGGCTTCCCAGGTGGCTCAGTGGTAAAGAATCCACCTGTCAGGGCAGGAGGAGCAGGAGACGTGGGTTCAACCCCTGGGATAGGAAGATCATCTGGAGAAGGAAATGGCAATCCACTCCAGTATTGGGGAATTCCATGGACAGAGGAGCCTGGCAGGCTATACTCCATGGGATCGCAAAGAGTCTGACAAGACTGAAGCAACTTAGCACACATGCATGGAACCCAAGAAGAGTGAAGAGACAATGAAAAGGTGACCCCCGAATATGAAACGCTGGGTCATACAAACAGACCCCATTGTCCCAGCTAGAAGGCCCATTTGATCATCCTTTATCGCATATTTCTCAGGTCACTGGTACAGGCTATGGTGTCCTTGCACAAAGAAGCAAAACTCCAAGAAGCTGGCACATTTAACAATCCAAAGGACGGTTCAGGACACAGTAACCTCCCCACTCAGTTCCCTGATGCTCATTTGACACACATATGGGGTATCACACTCGGGTGTGGGCTGCCACTCCCCTCTCCCACCCCTCTCCTGCCACCCCATCTCAAGAAAGAAGCTCCAAAAAGGCAAGGACGTTATCCTGTAAGCCTCTCTGTCCTCAGTGTCCAAAACGATGCCTATCATGTAAGAGTTGTTTCTTAGTTGCTAAGTCATGTCTGACACTTTGCCACCCTCGTGGACTGTAGCCCACCAGGATCCTCTGTCCATGGGATTTCCCAGGCAAGAATACTGGAGTGGGTTGCCATGTCCTTCTCCAGGGGATCTTACCAACCCAGGGATCAAACCCAGGTCTCCTGCATTGCAGGTGGATTCTTAACCAGCTGAACCAGAAGGGAAGCCCAAGAATAATGGAGTGGGTAGCCTATCCCTTCTTCAGTGGATCTTCCCGACCCAAGAATCAAACCAGGGTCTCCTGCATTGCAGGTGGATTCTTACAGTTCAGTTCAGTTCAGTCACTCAGTCGTGTCCGACTCTTTGCAACCCCATAAATCTCAGCACACCAGGCCTCCCTGTCCATCACCAACTCCCGGAGTTCACACAGACTCACATCCATCAAGTCAGTGATGCCATCCAGCCATTTCATCCTCTGTCGTCCCCTTCTCCTTCTGCCCCCAATCCCTCCCAGCATCAGAGACTTTTCCAATGAGTCAACTCTTCGCATGAGGTGGCCAAAGTACTGGAATTTCAGCTTTAGCATCATTCCTTCCAAAGAAATCCCAGGGCTGATCTCCTTCAGAATGGACTGGTTGGATCTCCTTGCAGTCCAAGGGACTTTCAAGTCTTCTCCAACACCACAGTTCAAAAGCATCAATTCTTCTGCACTCAGCCTTCTTCACAGTCCAACTCTCACATCCATACATGACCACAGGAAAAACCATAGCCTTGACTAGACAGACCTTTGTTGGCAAAGTAATGTCCCTGCTTTTCAATATGCTATCTAGGTTGGACATAACTTTCCTTCCAAGGAGTAAGCGTTTTTTAATTTCATGGCTGCAGTCACCATCTGCAGTGATTTTGGAGCCCAGAAAAATAAAGTCTGACACTGTTTCCACTGTTTCCCCATCTATTTCCCATGAAGTGGTGGGACCAGATGCCATGATCTTCGTTTTCTGAATGTTGAGCTTTAAGCCAACTTTTCCCTCTCCACTTTCACCTTCATCAAGAGGCTTTTTAGTTCCTCTTCACTTTCTGCCATAAGGGTGGTGTCATCTGCGTATCTGAGGTTATCGATATTTCTCCCAGCAATCTTGATTCCAGCTTGTGTTTCTTCCACTCCAGCGTTTCTCATGATGTACTCTCTATATAAGTTAAACAAGCAGGGTGACAATACACAGCCTTGACGCACTCCTTTTCCTATTTGGAACCAGTCTGTTGTTCCATGTCCAGTTCTAACTGTTGCTTCCTGACCTGCATACAGATTTATCAAGAGGCAAGTCAGGTGGTCTGGTATTCCCATCTCTTTCAGAATTGTCCACAGTTTATTGTGATCCACACAGTCAAAGGCTTTGGCACAGTCAAGAAAGCAGAAATAGATGTTTTTCTGGAACTCTCTTGCTTTTTCCATGATTCAGCGGATGTTGGCAATTTGATCTCTGGTTCCTCTGCCTTTTCTAAAACCAGCTTGAACATCAGGAAGTTCATGGTTCACATATTGCTGAAGCCTGGCTTGGAGAATTTTGAGCATTACTTTACTAGGATGTGCTGCTGCTGCTGCTGCTAAGTCACTTCAGTCGTGTCCAACTCTGTGCGACCCCATAGATGGCAGCCCACCAGGCTCCCCCGTCCCTGGGACTCTCCAGGCAAGAACACCGAAGTGGGTTGCCATTTCCCTCTCCAATGCATGAAAGTGAAAAGTGAAAGTGAAGTCTCTCAGTCATGTCTGACTCTTAGCAACCCCATGGACTGCAGCACACCAGGCTCCTCAGTCCAATGGGATTTTCCAGGCAAGAGTACTGGAGTGGGGTGCTATTGCCCTCTCCAACTAGCATGTGAGATGAGTGAAATTGTGCAGTAGTTTGAGCATTCTTTGGCATTGCCTTTCTTTGGGATCGGAAGGAAAACTGACCTTTTCCAGTCCTGTGGCCACTGCTGAGTTTTCCAAATTTGCGGCATATTGAGTGCAGCACTTTCACAGTGTCATCTTTCAGGATTTGAAATAGCTCAATTGGAATTCCATCACCTCCACTAGCTTTGTTCGTACTGATGTTTTCTAAGGCCCACTTGACTTGACATTCCAGGATGTCTGGCTCTAGGTCAGTGATCATGATTATCTGGGTCATGAAGATCTTTTTTGTACAGTTTTTCTGTGTATTCTTGCCACCTCCTGAGCTATCAGGGCTATTTTTTGGAACTGACACATTTAAGGCTTTAATAAAATATTTTCTAAAAGACTTAAAGTTTCATTTGTCCTAACCAAAAAACTGATGAGTCAATAAAAATAGCACTGTCACTACATGGAAATAAATACAAGAAATGACAGACGGAGTCAAAAACTTTGCTTCTAAGGAGTGGAACTCTAGAAGGAACAGGGCTGCAGTTTTTAAATTTTTAGCACTTTCATTTTTGTATTTGCAATTGCCTTTACTTTCTACTTTACATGTTTAAATTATACACATTCCTAACATTCTACTACAACTACTCATTTTTGTGTGTAACCTGCCTTCTTCATCTACATTCATATTAATATAGTTCACAATCATAGCTCTTCATTTTACATTTTAGATTTTTTTCACTTAACCTACAGTTCCAGTTATCACAAAGCTTTCCGTGTTTTTACAGTCTCCATAATTATTTTAATGGCTGCATGATATTCCAATGTGTTACCGTACCATAATTTAGCTAAATACCTTAACATGGAACATTCTGGATTGTTTCCACTTCCAATGAAAACAATGCTGCAGTGAAGACTTGCAGTTATGTGGCCTTGTTTGTTCCGCTGCTTTGAATCATATTGTTGAATCATATTTCCGGGGTCCTACCGAAGCAACCCTGATTTACACAGTATACCGACTGCTGCCAACGAGCACCAACTTGACCCTAACCCGCGAACCCGCGTGGCGGGGCGGTGGCTCCGTCCCAGGGGGCGTGTCCAGGGCGGGGCCAAGCGCGTCCCCGCCCCGCGCTGGGCCCAGACGTCCCGCCCGACTGAGCCCGCGCACCGCAAGCGAGTAGACGGTCTTCCGGGGGCCGGGGGAGCTAGATAGCTGGGCTTGCCGGCTATGGCTACGTGGGCGGGGACCGAGGTCTCGGCGCTGAACCCGCTGCGCGCCTTTTGGCTCACGCTTGCTGCCACCTTCCTACTGACCCTGCTGCTGCAGCTCGTGCCGCCCGGCCTGCTTCCGGGCTGCGCGTTCTTCCAGGACCTGATCCGCTATGGAAAAACCAAGGAAGGGGCGCCACCGCGCCCGGCCGCCTGCCGGGCCTTTGATGTTCCCAAGAGGTAACCGCGCACGGGCGCGAGTCCTGGTTGCCAAGTCAAGGAGAGCCGGGGGCGCCCTGTTCGAGCTACCGGCAGGGGGCAGCAGAGGTGGGCACGGAGCCGGCGCGGACCGGATCCGGGAAGCCCAGGCCGATTCCCCGAGGCGGCGTTACCCCTGCCCGCCCTCCCGCAACTGCACGCGTCAGCTCTGCGGCCCTAGGGGCGGAGTGTCCGGAGACACAGAGGAAGCTGAGCCACGCGCACCTCCCGGGGCGCAGGAACGTAAACTTGTGGCCTCAACGTAGCCTTTCCTTCGGGGGAAATGGCTGCGCTTCCAAATTTAGGGCTGGTCACCAGGCGGTAAAGTCTCCTTTGTCCCCAATTTCTCTTTCCGCCGTCCTGCACTCTAGGGACTCATAACCTAACTTGAGGTCGCCGAGACTCACTAGAAATGAAGGCAGGCCCTCCCATGTCTCGTGTCCCCTGTTTGTCTCCCTCACAGTCAACAGTCAGGACGAAGGTTGAGACGCTGGTCACTAACAGACGCCACCTCCATCAGCCGCACCAAGGCAGGTGCCCCGGGAGAAAGTTGCCCAAGATGGCACGTTTAGGCAAGCGTGGTCCCTAAGCGCCATATGGCTCAACAGATTTCATAACTAAGTTAAATGAGAGATTAAATCGTTATGCCTTCAATATAATTGTTGAAAAAATTGTAAGGCTTATTATAGTCCGGGGAGATTTTTTCATGTGTTTTCACTTTAAACTTAGAACATAACTGAGAAGAGTGGGCCAAACACTTCTTGATGGTAGGTATATAGCAGTGGCGTTTTTTTGGAGATACAGCCTAAATTGGCGTTCAGAAAAGACTATGGTGAAATGTGATAGGGTTTCTGATGTACTAAAATATCTTGATTATCGCTTAAACCTCAAATAGGCTGTTCCCCAGGTCTGCAGATGGGAAAGGGTGTAAGTAAACTTGGCTTCCCATTTCTGACTGTTGGAGAAATACTCACCAGATGTAACACTGAGAAGCAAGCGCTAGGTCATTTTGAGGAATGAGGAAGGGGAATGAGGCCCTGGGAAGAAGAGCATATGCCTGCTAAGTCACTTCAGTCGTGTATGACTTTTTGCGACCTCTTGGACTGTAGCCCGCCAGGCTCCTCTGTCCATGGGGATTCTCTAGGCAAGAATACGGAAGTGGGTTGCCATTCCCTTCTCCAGGGGATCTTCCCGATACGGGAATAAAACCCATGTCTCTTGTCTCCAGCACTGACAGGCGAGTTCTTTACCAGTAGCGCCATCTAGGAAGAAGTAGATGCTTCAAACACTGTGATTAAACCTGTTTCTTAGAGGCTCTTTTTAAACTAAAATGTCCTGTCAACCCTAACCCTATTTTTCGGGAAAAGGCAATGGCAACCCACTCCAGTACTCAGACCTGGAAAATCCCATGGGCGGAGGAGCCTGGTAGGCTGCAGTCCATGGGGTCGGGAAGAGTCGGACACCACTGAGCGACTTCACTTTCTTTTCACTTTCATGCATTGGAGAAGACAATGGCAACCCACTCCAGTGTTCTTGCCTGGAGAATCCCAGGGACGGGGGAGCCTGGTGGGCTGCCGTCTATGGGGTCGCATAGAGTCGGACACGACTGAAGCGACTTAGCAGCAGCAACCCTATTTTTAATCAGGACTTGAATGTAGTAAGTACTTTTCTACTTCATAGCAGGGACATTCCTAGATTGTCATTTTTTTAATGTTACAACGTGAAGAAAACAATTATTTGTTTTGAGTGAATTCTAACAATTTACTTTCTGAATTTTAAAAAAGATACTAGTGTCACTGATAAAAGGGCACATTTCAAATCATCCCCTGCACTTACCTATTTATTTGGCTCCCATACCCCACCTCTTACTACTCCAGTCTGTGGTCATATGGCAGCCAATAAACAGATTTTGTACCTTTTCCTTATTCATTATTGCAAAATGGGTGCTCTTTGGGCTGCTTGTAATTTCTACTATATTATGAAATAATTTACACCTTTTTCTTCTTCCAGAATTCTAGAATGGACCATCCTATGATGTTTTGTTTGACTTTTTTTTTCCTAAATTGAAGCTGAAATTTCTTTTTATTCTAGAGCAGGTACAACTATTCCAGGCCAATAATGAAAGTCAAAAATGTCTAGATGCTATATTGAAGGACTTTTCCTTGTTCAAAATTCAATAGTACTCTTAAAAATGAAAATAAGCCTATAACTTTTACAAACAGGCAGCTGTGAATCATGTTTCTGTACCTAAGAGCTCAAGTTAATTTGGGAGGAATTATTTTTTCATAAATGGTAAAGAATTAAACCTTAATTGAGTTCATGGGATGTTTGATTCCATAATCCCTGTCTGGTAGATTTTTTTTTTTTTTTAAATTAAGGTGATACTGCTTTTCTTGTTTTCTTTTGGTTCCTGGAGTTTTGATTTCCCAGAAAGTCAGAATAAATACTTGACCTCAAACATGAGTCACAATGCTCTTGATTTTCATAGTGCACATGGAAATACTTCTATTTCTAATATTTCAAAATATTATAGAAACATTTTAATTAAATTCAGCACTAGAGACAAAGAGAATCGTCCAGTCTTTCCCTACTGGGGTTCAGGGATCCTAACCAGAAATCCAGAGGATCTATGGATAGAACTCATCACAAATTGGATTAGAGAAAATTACACCTTTATTTCACTAATCTCTAGCTGTAATTCACCATTTTCTTAGTGATGAATGGAATCAACAAACCACAGTATAATTAGCAATATCTGCAGTAGAATTGGCAATACCTGCAATTTAATACTATATTAAAATTATTGAAGAGACTTACAACATTTTCATCACTATATAAAAATACTGTATTATCATCCACTGTGTCTCATTATTTAATACATTTAATTAAGCACATATATCACAAATGTTTCTTAGTGATTGTGTAACCTATATTTCAGTATAATTGGGTTTCCTTTGTATCCCCATGTATTTTAGGCTTGGGAAGGGGTGTGTTGCCTTCACCAGACTGCCTGAGGAGTCCATGGAAGAAAAATGTCAAGAATCCCTACTCTGGGCTGTCAATTCCATACATTTACATTTGTCTTATTTGTTGCCATATCCTAGGCTCAATGCCTGACAAATAATAAAGTCCTCAGTCAATGTTTTGAATGAATCAAAGAAAAAAGATTTTAGGTTTGATTTATTGATTAACTTGACTAGTTTCTCTGAGAGTAACTTTGGCTAAGGTACCTTCTCTTTCATTCATTTATTTATTTAACCAGTGTTTATAGAGTATGTACTATTGCCAAGAGCTGTTCGAAGTTCCTTGGAACCTTGGTTTTTGTAAAGCAGTAAATATGTAAACAAATCTTTTAAAACAAGCAAGACAATTTCATATGGTAATAAGTGCTTCAGAGGAAATCCAGCTGGTTACTTGATCATGAGCAAGATGTGGGTGGCAGTGACAGCCCTGGAAAGGATGATCAGAAACGGGTAGGGCAGGAGATGAGTTCATTTCAGGAGGCCAGAACAGACATTGGGCTTTATGGACCATGGTGGAGATTAGATTTTATTCTGAGTGTATGGAAAGCAGCTTTAGGATGAGGAAATGGGGGTGTGGCATTATGTGATTTAGGTTTGAAAGAATGACTTGCCATTGTGTGGGAAAGACTGGATGAGAGGCTGTTAACAGTGCTCCAGGCAAGAAGTGGTAGTATGGATTAGACTGTTAGTGTAGTAGAACCTATTTGTCATATAGGTGGTGATGATATTAAAGCACATAGCATAGGGCCAGGCACCTAGGCAGAACTCAGTAACCATTAGTTTCCTTCCTTGGTGTGTATGTATGTACACACACGCTTGTGTCCAGTCACTCATGTCCAACTCTGGGACCGCCTGGACTGTATAGCCTGCCAGGCTCCTCTGTCCATGGAATTTCCCAGGCAAGAATACTGGAGTAGGTTGCCATTTCCTCCTCCAGAGGATCTTCCCAACCAAGGGATTGAACCCACGTCTCTTGCTTGGCAGGCAGATTCTTTACCACTGAGCCACCAGGAAGCCTAGTTTCCTTCCTTAGTTAACCCTGTAACTCCCCTATCTGGTCCTGGGATCAGTTCTGGCAATCAGTAAATATGTATTAAATCAGAGCATATCTCCTGGCTCAGAACTATCCAGTGGCTTCCAACTCACAGAAGAGTCCAAAACCTTATACAATCTTGTTCTCACCACCTCACTGAGGTCCTATAGTTTGCCCCTCCTGTGGCTCTAATCCAGTTTTCTGGGTCTCTCTCTGCTTGTTGTTTCTCCCACCTCAGGGCCTTTGCGCTGCCTGTTTCCTCTACCTGGAAAGCTGTTCCCCCAAATAGCCAGATGGTATATGCTCTCACTTCCGTATAATTCTGCTCAGATACTACCTTGACAGTGAGACCTGCCCTATCCACCCTGTTTAAAAATATAATGCTGCCATACCCAGCATTCCTCTTCCCAGCTTTAGTTTTCTCATTAGCAGTTATCACCTACTGACGTGCTATAAATTTTACTTCTGTGTGTTACTGTGAATATAAGCTCCATGATGGCAAGAATTGTTGTCCTTTGTGTTCACTGCTGTACCTCCCGAGCTAGAGCAGTCCCTGGCTTATAATAGACATCAAACTGTTGGTTAAGTCAGAGGAGTGCTTGCTTGGTGCCCAGTCCTGTGTTACCGTAAGGGTCACTGTATCCTTGCTCCCAAGGGCTCACTTCAATTAAGCATAGTGCGAATGGAAGAAAAACAGGGAGAGTATTTAGAACAGAAGGAAGTGGAGTTTTCCAATCCGCTTTTGAGGCTAGAGCTGGGTCTTTTCAAAAAGAAATATGGGACTTTCCTGGTGATCCAGTGGCTAAGACTTCACGCTCCCAATGCAGGGGACCCGGGTTTAATCCCTGCTCACGGAACTAGATCCTGCATGTGCAACTAAGAGTTTGAGTGCCACAGCGAAGACCCAGCACAACCAAATAAATAAATAAACAGAGATACAACCTCAAATAAAGAGTAGAACACATTTCATGTAGCAGGAATCAGGCAAACAAAATGAGAGAGAATGTGCAAAATGTAGGAATAAGAAAAACAAGTCAGCCTGTCAGTCAAAACCCTATGGCACAAGTAGGGCAGAGCAAAATGTGGCTTAGCAGCTTATATAAAACATGTGAGTGACTTGAATGACTCATGATTTGGTATAAATTGGTATGTGTAATGGTAGAGGTGGAAAAGTAGGTTCAAACAAATCTCGACCACATGACCAGGAGCATAGCCATGTGACTTTTAACTTCAGGGTCATCGAGGCTGAGTCTGGAGCCAAACACTGCCACTTCCTGGGAAGTGTTGGACAAGTAACTGAACCTTCCGAGCCTTTGTTTTCTCATCTGCCACATGAAGATAAACTTGCCAGGGTTGTTGGGAAGATGGGATGAATACTCTTAACTGGTCTTCCCACAATTAGATGATCCTCTTACCTAAGTACCAGAGGGATTTTTTTGAACAATGACCAAAATGAATGAGCTATGTTCTCACTTTCTCTCGCTCTCTTGCGCGCTCTCTCTCTCATACACACATTGTTGGGAAGATGGAATGAATACTCTTAACTGATCTTCCCACAACTAGATGATCCTCTTACCTAAGTACCAGAGGGATTTTTTTAAACAATGACCAAAATGAATGAGCTATGTTCTCTCTTTCTCTCTCTCTCTCTCTCTGTCTCACACACACATATATTCTCTCACATACTCCCTTTTTTTTGGATTGTGATGAAATATACATGACATAACCTTTTCCACTTTAACCCTGAGTATACAATTCAGCATCTTTAAGTCCATTCACATTGTTGTGCAGTCATCAGCACTGTCCATCTCCAGAACTTTTCTGTTAGATTTTTAAAACATAGATTATTCCTTCAAGTCACTGTGTTCGAACGCTGGCCCATCACACTTAAAAGCCAGTGCCCTTACAGGACCCCATAGCATCTTCCCCTCCTTTTTCATGCTCTAGCACTGTCCATATGTTGTTTAGTCGCTAGGTCATGTCTGACTCTTGGGACCCCTTGGACTGTAACCCACCAAGCTCCTTTGTCCCTGGGATTTTCCAGGCAAGAATACTGGAGTGGGTTGCTATTTCCTTCTCCAGGGGATCTTCCCAACCTACGGATTGAACGCACATCTCCTGCATTGGCAGGCAGATTCTTTACCACTGATCCACCAGGGAAGCCCACTATCTATATAGGTGTCATTTATTGTCCCTCAGGGCCTTTGTGGTTGCTGTTTCCTCTGCCTAGAAAACTTTCCCTAGAAATTCACAAGGGTTACTCATTCTAGCCAAGCAGCACTTCTAGAAGGGCCGTCGTTGTCCATCCACCCATCCAGAATGACCTCTCCTCTGCACCACCTCTGTCCCATTACCCAGCATCAGGCAGGATGTCTGCAGATTCATTTGCTGACTCTCTGCTGAAAGGTAAATTTCAGCAAGCCAGGCACCTGGTCTGCTCCCTGCTGCATCCCCAGCTCCAAGAACATCACCTAGCAGGTTCGAAGTGCTCAGTACTCTTTTTTTGAAAAAATGAAATTGGTAAAGTGGCTCTAAAGTTGCCCCTCAGAAGCTGTCCCCTCCTCTTTCCATGGGAGCCTGCAGAGCAAGGCGCTGCTGCCATTCTGAGGTATTGGCTCAGACCAGACCTGGGCTCAGTTCTAGGAAGTGTGTCTTAAGGAAGACTCTGGTAGGCAACCAGAGGCCAGGGTCTAGGGATGGGGCAGAGGGGGCAGAATCGACACTCATGCTTGAACTAAGCTCTTTTGCATGAAGAAGAGCTGAATCAGGATTAACAGGACATCTCAGGACAGATCTAGTGACAAAATTTGTAACAGTGGTGGGAGAATTAAGTGGGTTGCTATGGAATGATCAGCTTAGATCAGCGTTAGTTAGACTGGGTTGTGGGCATGTTCTAGCGGACTGTGAGTTCTGGGACATAGAAGCATATTCTGGATCACCTAGAAGAGGAGTCTCTTGAGTCTGTGTGTAGTCTTCTTGACTCCAGGTTGTCTTACTGCATCACAGATTAATGAGACAAGAAGGAAGGCTTAATATAGCTATGATGCTTTGAAGACCAGGGAAGGCCAGGTGATGTCCAGGCAACTTGCAGAGTCAGAAAGATTTTAAGTTGATTCAAATAGAGAATAGGTAAAGAGACCTCAAAAAAACCCGTGGTGGGCCCTCGTACCATACCAGGTATTGCAGCAAACCAACATTGTCTTTCAAGTAAAATTAACTCTGTTAATTGCAATTTATGTTGCTTTTGTGGTTTTATTTCATTTGTTAACTCTGTTGATGGTAACACACACACTATACTTGTACTAGACTGTACCCATCAGGAGTTGATAGCTAGTTTTATGAGTTCTTATTTGTCATGTTATCATAGAAGTAATTTAGGTCGACACAATTTAGAAAGACACTAAATCAGAAGACCTATTTAAGGTTTCTTGCAGCCCTATGAGCATGTGATTGTGCAAATCTTGTGTAACTGTTGTATGGCTATTGCAGCAATATTACTTGAGATTTAGAAATCTTCCACAGGTTTGGCTTGTGGTAGCACAGTCTAGGCTCTCCCTGTCAGGCCCTGGGGCCCTCTATTTTTGAATTTGAGCCCAATTTTGTTACCTGAAGATAAGACAGATCGTTAACTTTAATCTAAATTTAACAAGGCCATTCGTGTTCTTATTAACCTCAGGAAACCTTTTTCCTATGAGTTAACCAGTCCTATCATCTGAAAGGAAATTTCAAAAATCTGAACATCTGTAGGATTCAGGTTCTATTAAAAAAGCAAAACTATGCTTGCAGCATGAGGGAAAAGAATAGTCTTCTAGCATAATAGCTTCAAGTGGATCTGCTTTGATCATTATCTAACCTGTTTTCCCTTGGCAGGTATTTTTCGCATTTCTACATCATCTCAGTGCTGTGGAACGGGTTCCTGCTTTGGAGCCTTACCCACTCTCTGTTCATGGGAGCACCTTTTCCAAACTGGCTTCACGGTCTGCTCAGAATTCTTGGGACTGCGCAGTTCCGAGGTAACAACTCCCCTGGCTAATTCCAACCCTTGCGTCCTGTTCCTGACTTTCCTGCCTGCGGCAAGCTGTTCTGGGTAGTTCATAGCTTCTCTCAGGCTCCTCCTCAGCGGGTGAAGGGTGGGGGCAGAAAGGCTTCTGCGTGGATCATAGCCAGATGGCCAAGGAGGAGGCCTCAGGTCCTTCATTGAGATCATGGCAGAGCTCCAAGTCAACTCTTCATCCCTGACTTCCCAGCAAGTGCTGTGCTAAACAGCACTGGCCATTCTCCCTCTGATATTTTTAGTACTGTTGATAAATTTATACAGAAGTCTTTACAATTAAGGGGAAAAACTTTTAAGATTCCTCAGGTTTGCCTTGAAACATTTATCATATATGTAGTTCCAACCAAAATTGTGCCTCCAGACTCCAGAAATTTGAGAGAAAATTACTTTTTAAATCATGGATTAAAAAGGTTTGTTTGCTGTGGGGCTTTGGTTATATCATAAAATTGATTGGAAATAGTTGTTGACCAGATGATTACAAAGTAGCCTTTAGATTGGCCTCACTGTGCCTTGAATAAAGGATACACGGAACGATTTAAAAAGTAAGGAATTGAAGGCGAAAACCATAACATGACCTCAGTTAATGTCGGGCAGCGGGAGAGGGGAAGAGTTAGAAACACATTGCTCTGGGGCTGTCACTGTCCTTTGTTCCAGCAGCCAAACCACTGGCTCCCTAGGAACAGTCCTTGTTCTGTATCTACAGAGGAACTTTTTGCAAAAGGTGACAGTCAGACGGGGAAAGTATGCGGAGCCCACTTGGGAGGGGAAGATACCAGAGCGAATCCCACTTCACCACTTAACACTTTATGCCTTCATTCGTGTACTGGAGGGTTCATGGGGTTCTGGTATTTGGAGGGTGGTTGTGAGGAGTTTTATTTGATTGTTTTAACCTGTTGCTGAAGAGTTAGAACTAGATTTTTACTATGTATAAAAGAGAAAAGCAGGCCAAGCCAATATGACAGAAGTCTCCATAGAATGTACCCTTCGGAGAGTCAGGGGAGGGGCAGTGCCTGGAAGGGAACCCAAGCACCTGCTGGTCTTCTGGATCTGGTCATATGGGTTTAGTTTGTAAAAATCTATTAGGCTGTGTTCTTAATGTATATTTATGTTGTATGATAACATTTTTTGAAAAATGTAGATTTTATGTCATTTTAAAAACCAGCATTTTTTCTGACTTCTTTTGGGGCAGAGGGGCAAAAGGCAGATAGATAGATTTCAAGGCTCACAGTCCCCCAAAAGTATCATTTTTTTGCCTCTTAGTATGAAAAGAAATGCACAGTTCTTCCCACTCCATTTTCATGCCCCTTTCTGTTTGTGTACATTCCTGTGTCACGTGTCCCCCTGACCTCAGGCATCCCACCAGGGGGCCTGGCTCAGAAGTCATCCAGGAACTCTTCTGACCATCTTCAAATGGGGATGCATGTCAGGGACCCAGAAACTGTGGAGTTGGGTTCTGAGAGCACAGACCCTTCCCAGCCCCATAACCCAGATGGCTTTCACATCACAAAGTAGAGACAGGAGACCTGAGTTTGTCTCTACTCTGTCACTAGCCAAATTCCTTGACCACTTGGCTCACTTCCTCATTGCCACTAAAAATGGCAGTGTTAGACTTTATGATATCTGGTACCGTTTCCTAGCTCTGGTCTTGTTTAATAGTGCCTAACAGTAAGGACAGACATAACTGGACTATTCCTGGAGAGAGATGCTGAGCATGTTCCCTTCTGAATCGTAGGGGGTGAGCTCGCACTGTCTGCATTCTTGGTGCTAGTGTTTCTGTGGCTGCACAGCCTGCGAAGACTGTTTGAGTGCGTCTACGTCAGTGTCTTCTCCAATGCCGTGATCCACGCCGTGCAGTACTGTTTTGGACTTGTGTACTATGTCCTTGTTGGCCTAACTGTGCTGAGCCAAGTGCCCCTGGACGGCAGGAACGGTGAGTGGTCACTGGGGTCTGTCAGCTGAGTCACTGAGTATGTGAGAGACTCTCCCCACCAGGCATTACGGAAGCTGGAAAGTAAGAGACCTGCCCAATCCACTTGGCATATGAGGAGTCTGGGCTCTCATTGTAGCTTTAAAAACTCAGCATACCTGGAGGCTGTCATAAAGAGAACAATAAACATAAAATAATAGAACAATAAACAGGAAGAGAAAAATAAACATCATATATTAATGCATATATGTGGAATCTAGAAAAAGGTATAGATGATCGTATTTGCAACCAAGTAGAGACACAGATGTAGAGAACAAATGTGTGGACACCAAGGGAGAGAGGGATGGAGTTGGGATGAATTGGGAGACTGGGTTTGACGTTATTGAGATTATGTGTAAAATAGATAACCAATGAGAACCTACTGTGTATAGCTCAGGGGACCCTCCTGAGTGCTCCATGGTGACCTAAATGGGAAGGAAATCCAAAAAAAGAAGAGGATATATGTATATCTGTGGCTGATTCACTTTGCTGTATGGTAGCAACTAACAACATTGTAAAGCAGCTATACTCCAATAAAAATTTTAAAAATTAAACAAGTCAGCATGCCCAAGGGTACCCAGCAGATACACATCACATTAACTATAACTGCTGAAACCTGAGACACCAACATAAGCAGCAGTGCCTTCAGTGAAGAGAGTGCAGTGCAGAGTCCTCAGGAGGCTTGGTTTAGGGATGAAGAAATGGGCCACGGGGTTTCCCTCAGTGGGACTGAAGTCAGTGAACTCCTGTGGGTTAGTCTGGAAAGAAAGAGGCAGTGTGGTCAGGAGTAGAACAGGAAGCAGGGGAACTCACTGGAGCAGGAAAAAGGCCAGCCAGCCCAGTTGTCTCACCAAAGCCTTGTCATCCTGGGGTGGAGGGGTGAGGTTGGGGAAGGTGAAGTTGTGCAGGGTGAAACCAGAGGAGGAAGGGGTGGGTCAGCTCCTGGTGACAAGTTGGGATTTGAGAGGAGGCAGGGAGCCATTCTATTGCCATTTAGTTCTTGTGGTGGTTCCCCTTACAAAAAAGCTTTTCTCAAGTGAGGCAGCCTGAGAGGGGAGGGCAGAAGAGTACTGTAGTAAATCAAAGTTGTGTCTTAACACTTCCGAAGCTCTCACTTGCTAAGAAGAGGGAAGCAAAATCACAACCTTGGTTTATGAGGAGGAAATGAAATGTGATTTTGGGGGCTGGGGTGGTGGAGGGGAGGGAGGATGGGATATCTGACATATTTGACCATCTTTTTTTTTTTTTTTTTTTTTTTTACAAAAACATTGCATGTTTATCATAAAGATTTCAAGTCATTTTGGGTGATTGAAGTGAGTTTTTAATGCTGAGGTTAACTTCATCTTGCACCCTTAGTATCCATCAGCCCACACATGCTAGGGTAGATCATTCACAACTGTTTTCTCTAAGCCCAAGTCTCTGTTTCCTAAAGCTGCTCTATCCCTCCTCGTCCGTTGAGCCCATGGTCTGGCTGTTTCCAGTACTCAGTGAGTAAGCTTTCTCCACAGGTTTGATTTCCGTGCTGAGTGCCTTTGGAGCAGCCTCTCTCTGTTGCTGTAGAACCACCCAAGGCTTCCATGGCTTGAGGAATGATTTTAAAGTACAACTTACTGACTATATTTCTCAATTCCTGAATTATTTATTGGCTCTGGCCACACTCAGCTGGCATCTCTCCATCTGATTTCTCTGAGCTTAAGTCAGTTTTTCCTCCCTCAGCTTTTGGCTGTGGCATTCTTTTCAGCCCATGTCACTATTTGAGCTGTCATTCCTGAAGAACAGTCCTAGGTTTTCACCCAAAGGAACTTTCCAGAGCACTTTGGTAACCTATTAGCTTGTAGTCTGTCAGCATGACGTGTCTCTCCTGGAGTTTCCTCTGCTGGCCTGGACCCCAGCTTTTGCTCTTCCTCCTGTAGAACAGTCAAGGAGAGGCTGTTGAGACACCCACAAAATAGCTTGTAGATACTCCTTTCTGAAGGTTTCTGAAACTTGAGTTTCACCTACCTGTCCTTCAAGAGGTCATCTGCAGTCATTTGGGGCAGGCTGGGGAAGACTGGTTTCAGGAATTCATTGGAAGAAAGCACACTGGGGCATATGCCCGCTTCATGGTCTGATACACAGGCGCTTGGGAGTCAGATGGGCTTGAGTCTGAATTCTGGCTTATTTAATTTATCAGAGCTCCAGAACCTTTATCTGGAATTGGGGACATACACAAGAACTCATAAGAGGGTTCTTATGAAAGTGGAAAGTGTATCTGTAAACTACCCAGATTTTCACGTCTCCTTGTCTTCAGAGTCTAGAGGGTCTGCCCCTAGTCACTCTATTATATTTGTTCTGTGGTTTTTTTTCTTCAGAGCCCCATCTCGCCCTTATATTATTTTGATTATTGATTATATTATCTTGATTATTGATTTTTTTAAACTTGTTTCATCTCCTGCTACTAGAATGTGAGTTCATGAGGACTAGGATCTGACCTGACTCCCACTGCTTTATCCCTCATGAGAGATGCCACACTCAGTAGACACTCCATAAGGAATGAATAAATAAACAAATCATTAAATACTACACAGATCAGACCCTCAGTAAATAGCCTTCTGCCTGCCTTCTCTTTCCTGTATTATAATTCCAACTTACTCTGAAAAATCTTTTTTCCTTCATAGGTAATTTCTCTGCCTTTAGAGTAGGTGACTTGGCAGTGACATGAACTCTGCAACTTCTAACCCTATGGTGACTTGCTCTTAAAGCCCTCTGATTTAGAACTGGTTTTCATATTTTGTTTGTTTTTAACTTATAAAAATATAACCATTTAGTTAAATGGCTAAACCTAATAAACATTAAGAGACATTGTTTTTTAAAAAAATTAACTCAGTTAGACTTCGTGGACTGTCATTAGTTATTAGCTGTCACTAGCTGAGTCCTGCTTCCAAGTACCCATATGGAATAGCTCGATCCTTGGTTCTCGTACCTAGATCAATTGTTAGGGGCTCCCTCTCGGCCCCAGAGCCTAGGCTCTTCCCCACTGTCAGTGAACAGCTTTGTTTTCTTCAGTCAAGTCCCTGACTCAGCTCACTGCTTCCTGCTGAACATAGGGAAGTCCTTAGTTTGCTTTTCTGATGCCAGTCCTTAGAAAACCTTCATTCTTCCTGTCTTCTTAGTACCTGGAGAAGAAAAAGAAAGATGGAACTTTGAGTGTTTCTACTCCTGAAACAAAATCTCTTGACTGGGTTCTCTTTAATCAGAACAGGATATTGTTTTGGTCTTTATCTTGCAGTTTACATTTCCCTTTTTGAGAAGCTCTGCCCCTCACCTTTACTTGCAGTGATTTTCTTCATTGGCTGGAGCTAGTCAAGTCAGTATTCAAAGTTTCCCTAGAAATGGCTCAGGTGAGATCCTTCAGAAGGTGTTTTTCTGACAGCAGACTGCAAGAAAGAAGACATCAAACCAGGCTTAGCAATAAAAATGCAGAGTGGTCTTACCACACAAGAATACATCACAAGAGTGGAAGCTGACCCACAGAGCTGATCCCCGTGCCTGAAGCACTTGAAGAAGGAGCAGGAGAATGTGCCGATCTGGAGTTCTCTGCCAGTGAGCCCTGAAGCTGCCCCTAGCTGAGGAGCATACCTCCTTCATCCACAGGGACAGTGTTCTCCCTTCTGTGCTTGGGAAATGATATCAGGGTGGTTTTCTAGTCATAAGGAACCAAATAAGTGGATAATTGTGTTCTGCAGACTGTATAATTTTTTTAATGCGCTGAGCCTCTGAAGTTTTGCAGAGTTGGCTAATAGGTAATTCTTATTTCTGTAGTCTATGTGATAGGGAAGAATCTCTTGATGCAGGCTCGGTGGTTCCATATCCTCGGAATGATGATGTTCATCTGGTCATCTGCCCATCAGTATAAATGTCATGTCATTCTCAGCAATCTCAGGAAAAACAAAGCAGGTAAGATATCTTTTAGAACCACTGACTGGGGGGTTTTAGCCCTCAGGAGTTAAATGTACTTATTCTTTCTCTCTTTTCTTTCCTGCTCTAATTAGTCAACTAATCAATCTATCAAATACTCATTTTGACAAGACTCTCTGGGTCTTGATCTTCCCATCTGTAAAACGAGAGCATTTTACTGACAGCCCTCGCTGGCACCATCTAGCCCTGACATTCTGTGACTCTATGCTGTGCCCACATTTTGGGGCCTGCACTGCATATAAGTGTCGAACCAGCATGTCAGCACTACCATTACTGTGCCAAGTTAGTATCGTTCCAGCCAAAGCAAAAAAATTTAACTTTTTTAGTTAGCTTGTACTGACTTATCACATATACAGTTTTTATTAGGCTTTTTGAAATAATAAAAATTGAACAGTGCTACTCAACATTTATCAGGCACTTGCTTTGTGCCAGCCCTGTTCTGAGTCGCTTTATGTGTAACATCACAGTACTCGCTTGAGGCAAATACAGTCTTACCCTGATTTTACAGGTGAGGAAACAGAGGCACAGAGAGGTTAAGCAACTTACCTAAAATTACACAGCTTGTAAGTGGCAAAGCTAGGACTCTAACTCATGCAGTCTGACTCTGGAATCTGAGCTCTTCATCACTAGCTTGGAGGATTGTTGGAGAAACAGGCTTTCTTTTGTGCTTATTTACAGTTAGTATAACTTCAGTCTGTGACTTTCTGACATGTAGTAGGTTGACAGTGGAGGTGGTGATAGCATGGTGGTTTGTACAGGTCTGTGACATCCTTTTCTGGTTGAGTTTTTATAAATGACTTCAGGAGCAAAGTGGTAAAACTTTCTTCTAGCAACTTCAGACGTTAAGGGTATCTTCTCCCGTTTCAGGAGTGGTCATTCACTGTAACCACCGAATCCCTTTTGGAGACTGGTTTGAATACGTCTCTTCCCCTAACTACTTGGCAGAGCTGCTGATCTACATTTCCATGGCTGTCACCTTCGGTTTCTACAACTTGACTTGGTGGCTCGTGGTAACATATGTCTTCTTCAACCAGGCCCTGTCTGCTTTCCTCAGCCACAAATTCTACAAAAGCAAATTCATCTCCTACCCGAAGCACAGGAAAGCTTTCCTGCCATTTCTGTTTTAAGTTAACCTCCAGTTATAAAGAATGCAAACCAAGTGACGGGTTCAGTTCCTAAAGACAGGGAAGTCTAGAGACCAAAGTACAGTTTCTGTGGAATGGCTTGAAACTCTGTTCCATTTCTGTTACCAAAGTCTTCACTGCGTGAGCAAAGACATACCCCTCCGGAAAATGAGTCTTCAGACAAGAAATCCTTCCTCCCGGCAGACATGGGAACGCTTTGTGTGCTTTCTGAGATGTTCTATAGAACCAACCAGCTGCTAGAAAATAAAGAGCAGATGAGACTTCAAGCTGCTTCAAAAACAAGACCAGGCAAGAATATATGAACAGCATCTAACAAATACATACATATACAAAGGAAGAGAGAAGCTCACATGTGGCTTTGTTTTTGCTCCAAACTAACTAGACAGCAGGATAAGCAATATAATAAGTGCTCAGTAAATGCTTATTGCATTTCAGTCAAAGCAGAATAGCCCTTGAAAATAAGAGCAATGTATAATTCACATTGATGGATTCAGGGGGAAGTGAGTGTATTGAAGTTATTTTATACTTACTACACAAAGATTACCAGTAATGTAACCATCAGTAGTCATCTCCCCCTCAAATCACAGCTTAACAGAAGGTTTGAAACCTCTTTTATTTAATACTTTTTTGACATCCCTTTCTGGGGAGTACCTTAAAAGTGAAAGTATCAAAAATAAAGTATTTTTGTATTTATGCATAAAAGCCTTCATGAATGGCACTGACACTCCAGATTGGATAGCGCTGTAGCCTCATTTGTACGTAATTACTTAGATTGGATTAATAACTGCCTGAGTTTATTTTAACTTAACAGAATGAATCCAAAGATATTTAAAGTTTATACTGACAATAGCGTTTTTAAAGAAAATACCCATCATTCAATCAAGTAGATATAAAAGTATAGTGTAAAAGTAGAAAATAATACCATAGTCTGAGCAGTGCAGTAAAAACTGCACATTTGTGCAACGTAAGATTTACTGGCTTATTGGCCAGGGTATTAACTATTCCTTTTATACAGCTGTTTTATTATAGTCTACTAAAGTTTTGTGCTCAGGTATACCATGCTATGAGGGAAAGCACCTCGTTGTTAACCCAACACAGATGGAATGCATAGTCTAAGGATGTCCTCCCCACCTGCATCTGCAGTGATAAACCAAAGCTATTAGATTCTTTCCAATCTGACTTTCAGTGTATGTATATCAGCACATATTCTAAAGTCCTTACACTTCTGAAGTAGCGTTTTCTCCCCAGCAATCAAATGCCACTTCCATCAGCTGCTCCGTCTGTTCAAATGAAATGACATGTTCATTTCATTTATCATTTAGATTCGCCATCCTCAAGACCAGAATTCAGGAACAAAACTTCTTACTTCAGAAATGTGAAGCCCATTGCATTTTGGTCTTAATTTCCACACAAATGGCATAAATTTTAGTAGCATACTATTGGGGGAGAAAAATGTATTTTGCTTTAGCTTGCAATTTCATACTAGGCTAGACTAGGAATTTGGCTACTACTCTGGAATTTCATTGTACTTTTAAGTAAAATCATCATCACCCCTGCGAGGAGGCCCATGGGCTGTGAGAGAGGGTTCCCTGTCCGCCCTGTACACCCCGCGCCCACGCCACCTTCATCACACTTCTATCTCCTGCTGTCCCTTCACCTTCCTGGCTCAGACATTGCACTTCTAGGTGAAAACAAAAAAGGAAGTAGTGGTGTCCTCAAAGGGGTTCAGAACAAAGTCACCATCTTTGTTGAAAGCTCAACTGCGGAGAATAATTGAAAATCGTGCTGTGTTGCAAGATCGCTATCAGCAATGCTCTTTGGATTGGTGAAAATATTTTGTGTGCCTGGAGGGAGAATGCCAGAGACAGTCTGTAGATTCTTCCCATGGGTAGTCCTGGAATAGCCTGGGGGCAGGGTTCCTGTCTTAACCTGCTAGCTTAGTTGAACAGCTTTCCTCTTTCATTCTGTTACTAGTAAGTTCAAGGGAAATGATACTGAACCACCTCATAACAGCATTCCCTGGGTTAACAACTGACTATAAAAGTATGCTAAAAATAGCCTTTGTTTTTAAGTCTCCCAAGTTGTAGCTCGGCCTCTATACTGACATTTGCTTTCAGTGAGCTTTCAGTGAGCATGGATGATTTTGTGTCCACAAAGCTTTGTTCTGTGTTACCTTTTTAATTCAGTGAGTGGTTATTACTAGAATTCCTATCCCAAAAAAGGGAAAAGCCTTTGCTGATATTTTTATATAAAGCTTAATAGATAGTCTAAGGAAACTGTAAACATTTACATAACTAAAGTTACCTGAAAATTCAAGGACCATTGATAAGGAATCTGTCTTGAACTGATAACATTAAAGAGGTCTTAATAAACGAGCAAGTAGAAATTTTTTACATATCTAAGCAGCATCTGCTTATCAGAAAAAATTATTCAACTGATTTTTATCAGTATCTTAACCTTCTAAGATTTTTCTGATAAATGGAAAAGAAACAGTAGAGTTGGCAGTGGTCCCTAAGTCACATGATGCGTATTTCATCATTTTTCTCAAATACTGATGATCCAGAAAGACATATATTGGTTTCAGGGAAACAAAATTTAATCATTTGAATAAACATTGTATTATAAAAAGCTACCCTATGCACATAATATCAGGTCTCTTCCTTCAAAAGGACTGAACACTTGAAGTCCTTAGTGGACAAAAGAACACAAGGGATTTCTCTGCAGAAAGACCAATCTACCTCCTGAGTCTAGCCCTCTGGGTAAAAACCTCGTAGCATATGTGCAGTTTTTATCAGGGGTCCCTGGCCTACATAGCATCTTTCTGTGAATTAAAAAGTTGTTACTCTGGCAGCATCCCTATGAGAGCAGGGCATGAGCCTTTGTGGGCATAAAAGGCAGCTGGGGATGGGACTGCAGCTTAATAAGCAGATCTTGAGTTGGATCTCAGCCCAGTCATCCTTCAGCCTGGTGTCTGTGCAGTGCACGAACTGCACAGTGGTCCGTGGAGCCGCTGCTCATCGTGCTGCCTGATTCTGCAGATTCTGTTCACCCTAAAGTAACAAGACTTGATTTTATGGAATCTTCTCACTGAGAAAGACCATATGAATATATCTAGGAGAAGGGGAAGTAAGCACTCCATGTAAAACATCCCTGCTGCTGCCCACCAAAAGAGCAGTTTGGTGGTTAGCAGGTAAGTGACTCTCAAACGGTCAAATGTTCAGATGCTAGGATGCTAGTCCCAAGTAGAATATTTTGCTTCTCTGATTGACGTCTCCTGTCTTTCCAGTTCATTGTTCTAGTACAGCAACTCCAACAGCCCTTCCACCCCACTGGGACCTCCAGTCTATTGATGCCATGACATTATTATTGTCCTTCACCTCTCCTCTAAGTTTTATCTCCTTAACGTACTTAAGAGAATCACTCTTATCATCCATTTGTAATATCCCCAACTCTCTTGCCTCCCTGCATTGCTTCTTCCTGCTGATTTAACTAAAGTACTGCTACTGCTGCTACGTTAATTCAGTCGTGTCCGACTCTGGGCAACCCCATAGATGGCAGCCCACCAGGCTCCCCCGTCCCTGGGATTCTCCAGGCAAGAACATGAGTGGGTTGCCATTTCTTTCTCCAATCCCTGGTTAAATTCAACCCTCCCTTCCCTGTGTGTGCACCTATGCACCTGAACTATGGCTGGCGAAATACAGTCCCCAAACATCCCCCTTCAGATTTATGGCCACTCATCTCAAGCGGTGTTCACTGCTGCAGTCATAGTGAACATCCCTGTTCCATTCACTCTCCCACTCTGCTGACTGTGTCGCATCTCTGACTCAGGAGAGTGAAGCTGCTGGAAGACAGCTTCCACAGGTTACCATCACTGCACCCACCTAAGCATCTGCCCTTGAATGTTGTCTGCCCTTATTACTATTGTTGAAGGATACTTTTTTTAAAAGAATATATAATCATGATTCTCATACAAATATAAAATGAACATGTGCCAAAGATTCTATTGAAATCATGGTGAAGGAACCAGTAAGACATTAGAACCAGCTCAAAGAATTTCAAAGAGCGGACACATAAATGGATAATGTGCGTGCATGCATGTTAAGTTGCTTCAGTCATGTCCAACTCTGTGACCCTATGGACTGTAGCCCACCAGGATCCTCTGCCCATGGGATTTCCTAGGCAAGAATACCTGAGTGGGTTGCCATGCGTTCCTCCAGGGGATCTTCCCAACCCAGGGATTGAACCTGCCTCTCATGTCTCCACATTGGCAGGTGGGTTCTTTACCACTCGTGCCACCTGGGAAGCCCATATGGATAATAAGGCATGCTAAAATAAATTTGCTTAATATATCCAAAACTGTCTTCTGTAGTAGGAGAGGAAAATCAGTTGTGCCCGCATTGGACAAAATTCATTTGCATGTCTATAGAAAAGATTTTTTTGCATTCCTACCAAGTGTCTGTGACTTACAAAGTTATAAAATAGTTCAAAGACAAGGTGCAGATAACCTGAAGAGTATGACAGACTAGACACCAGTAATTTTTTTTTTGCTCATTTCAAAGTCATTTACAACTTTTTCCTGAAACTAAAAGCAGTCTTTCTGGGTTTCTAGTTGAAGCTAGGCCCTTTGCTTGGGCACTAGAGTCTACCTAAGGACACTGGTTAGCTGTTCTTCTTCCTATTAAGTCAGCAAAGTTTTACCCTTCTCAATTTTGCCAGCAGCAGACACAATACCTTTTCAAAACCTAATCCCATTTCCCTCACCGGATAGCATCTGCTTTTTCTGGTGGCTTTGCAGCCAAACTACAAAGTTTTATTTTGTCCTTACTAGCTCCAGTTTTCCTCTCAGTGCTCAACCCATTCCAGTCACTCTCCAGACCACACAACTCAACTGACACTGCTCCTGAAAGAGCCTCCAGCAACCATGTGAAATCTAGTGGTTGCTTCTCAGTATTCACACCGATGCAGCAGTTAGTCACTTCACCTTGATACGCTTCGTCTAATTGACTCCAAGACTCTGCACACTCTTGAGCTTTCCTCCTTACTTCCCTGGCTATTTCTTCCCAGGTTTTTCTACGATTCCTTCTCTTTATCCTGACTTCTGAATGTAGGAATGCGCCAGTTCCGAGTTCTTGGTCCCTTTCTCTATCTTTAGATGGTGATCTCATAACAGTCTCATGACTTGAAATACTATTTATATACTGATAACTTCTAAATATATGACAACTTCTAAACATCATTCCTCAACTCTCAACTCATATATCCAATTGCATACTCCGTGTCTCTACTTGGTGTGTAATATAGATCTCGATTGATGTGATTACATGGAAATTTCTGATTTTCCTCACCCGCCACCTCTCTTATAGCCCTCCCGTTTCTTTACTTACTCAAACTGAAAACAATGAGGTCTTCCTTGACTCTTCTCTCTCTCTTGGCCTGCAGACCATCAGTGGCTCTGCATCCAGAAGTTATCCCTGTTATATTAACTCTTTGAGCTCCCCTCCTGATTTGAGCCACCATCACTGAACCACCTAATCTGTTGTTTCTGCCTTATTCTCTACAGCTGATTCTCAACATAAGCCAGCGTGATCTTTCAAAAACGTAGCTCATGTCACTACTGTCTCAGAGCCCTGCAACAGCTACCAGTTTCTCTCAGATTAAGGCCAAAGTTACTCCAGTAAGCTACTAGTTTCCCATATGATCTGACCCGCAGTCACCCCTCTTACCTCGTCTCCTAACCTTCATTCCCTCTCCCTGCACGCTGGCCTCCTTGCTGGTCCATGTACATCAGCCATGCTCCCATGTTAGGGCCTTTGCACAGGCCGTTCCCTCTGTGTAGAGTGCTCCTTCCCCAGAGGGCCGCATGGCTAACTCTTCACCATCATTGTGCTATCTACTGCTGCGTAACGACGTACTTCAGATCTTAGCAACGTAAAACAGCAAATGTCTCTCAGTTTCTGTGGGTCAGGATTTCAGGTGCAGCTTAGCTGGGTGCCTCTGCCTCAAGGATTCACTCAGTCAAGATGTCCCCAGGGCTGAAGTCCCATCAGCAAGCTCCCTGAGGGAGAACCCTGCTCCAAACTCATTCATGTGAATATCAGCAGGATTCAGTTCCTTGTTAGCTACTGAGCTGTGGGCCAGGAACCTCCTCTGGTTCCCTGCCACATGGGTCTCTCAGTGGGGCAGCTCACAGCATGGGACCCACCTCCCATCAGAGCAGGCAAGCAAGAGAACGCAACACAGAAGCAACCTCTTTATCACTTACTCTTGAAAGTGACATCCCATCACTTTCTCCATGTCTGTCTGTTAGAAGGGAGTCACTAGATCAGCTCATACTCATTACACGGGGCAGGGTTATCAGGAGGGTGTGGGTGACTGTGGGTGGGGCCATCTAAGGCTGCCTACCACAACCACCTTGTCAGTAAGGTGCTCAGTTGTGTCCGACTGTGACCCTGTGGACTGTAGCCCGCACGCTCCTCTGTCCATGGAATTTTACAGGCAAGAATACTAGAGTAGGTTGCCATTTTCTACTCCAGGGGATCTTCCCAACCCAGGGATTAAGCCTGCGTCTGTTGTGTCTCCTGCATTGACAGGCAGATTCTTTGCCACTGCGCCACCTGGGTCCTTATTTAAGGGTTGCAGTCTGACCCTCTCTCTCATGTTTTCATCTCCCTTTGCTCTCTTTGCTGAAATCCTTACTGTTCTGAATTATGATTTTCTCTGGATATATGCCAGGAGTGGAATTGGTAGTTCTATTTTTAGTTTTTTAAGGAATCTCCATACCGTTCTCCATAGTGGCTGTACCAGTTTATTCCCACCAACAGTGGAGGAGGGCTCACTTTTCTCATCACTCTCCAGCATTTATTATTTGTAGACTTTTTGATGATGGCCACTCTGACTAGTGTGGGGTCAGGTCTATCTCTCCTTCTATTCTAAATAATAATCTAGGTGGGTAGAGAATCCTGCATTAAGTTTTTCCCTTTTAGGATTTTTAACATGTCTTGCCACTCCCTTTTAGCCTGCAAAGTTTCTGCAAAAAAATCAGCTTATAAGCTTTATGGGAGTGTAACTGGCTCTTTGTTTTTCTCTCACTGCCTTTAGAATATTCTCTTAATTTTGCCATTTTAATTATGATGTGTCTTGGTGTGAGTCTGTTTGGGTTCACTTTTTTGTAACCTTCTGGGCTTCCTGTACCTGTATATCAGTTTCTTTCTTTAAATTTCAGAAGTTTTCAGCTATAATTTCTTCAAATACATTTCCCCTCTTTCTCTTCTCTTTCTGGAACCCCTATTATGCATAGGTTGGCACATATTATATTCATAGATCTCATACACTGCTTTCATTTTTGTTCATCTGTCTTTCTGCCTGCTGTTTCGATTGGGTGATTTCCGTGATTCTGTCTTCAAGATCACATATTTGTTCCTTTGTGTCATTTTATCTGCTATTTGTTGCTTCTAGTTTGGTTTTTACCTCAGCAGTTGAATTGTCTCTTTTTTGTCTCATCTTTATAGTTTCTAGTTTCTTGTTACAGTGGTCAGCATTTCTATCAGTAATCTTTCTTAATTCAGTTAGTATTTGTATTACCATTTTTTAAATTCAGGGTCTGGTAGGCTCATAAGCTTTGCTTTATTTGTTCTTTCAGGGAATTTCCTTTGCTCTCTCAGTTGGGAGTAGTTTCTCTCCCTTTTTATTTTACTTAACTTCCTCTGTCTCTATGAATTTAGGAGGAACAATTGTCTACTGTGGTCTTGTTGGAGTGTTTTTAGGTGGGAATGTCCCTGTGTAGGCTATGTGTGTCCAATATCTTTGGTGCAAGGGCTGGTTTTGGAATGGACCAAATGGACCTTTACTCAGGGTGTGCTAGCGGTTATCTCCTTGCTGGGAGTGTGGTTGGTATTGTGGTGACTAGAGCCTGTACTGGATGTGGGGCAGGGCTTCCTCTTGGCTCCCTGGTGGTCACCACCCTGGCGAGGGCAGGGTCTGCTCCACGGTTGTTGGAATAGCAGCTCTGAGTGCTCTGTTCGGTCAGGCTCTATTGCTCTCAAGTGCATGCCATGTCCCAAAGGAAGGGACTGCTGAAGGAAGCGAAGCCCATGCAATCACAGAGGACCAGTGTAAACCCGTACAGATGTCCACAGTTCTGCCCAAGCTTACGTCCCTTTCGCATTTCGTCCCAGATCTAGTGCCAGGCAGTGGTGTGGGGTAAGCTGGGGATCTGGGTGTTGTGGCTGCAGAGATTGAGATGGCGGCACTGTCACCAGAGATCTGCCTGTGTTGCAGCCCTCTCCCAGGACCTGCCTGCCCTATAGCTATGCTGAGCTGCAGTGTGGAGTGGGTGGGGCCCAGGCTCTCCAGCTGGGAGAGGAACCACTACTCCTGGGCATGCTGATGATAGCCGTCCCTGTCCAGCTCGGGACAGATGCCACACCCCTCTAGGATCTCTACATAGCTAGAGGACTCCTCTCCCAGGGCCAGTCTTCCTGAGATTCACAGCTTAGCCATTGCTCACTTGCCACCCTGTGTGTGTGCTGACAGGGGCCTGCACGGCTCCCCTGGAATCACACCACTGGCACTCAGCTCTGTCTAGAATGTGTAGAACAAGTTGGAATTTACCCTGTCCAAAATCACAGTTTATACACTTTAATAGTTTTCCCTTCTTGGTACAATTTTCCAGGCTGTGAAGTTGTAAAGTGTTATTGTTGCTCTTGTTTTTTTAATATAAGAGAGACTTAGGCTCTTAACTCAAATGAATTTTATTTGCATTCCCCAGATCATATCTTCTGGAATGTATGGTAATTTAGAATCAGAAGCACCTGATAGTATGAGGGTGTGTTGGAATGAATAAGTAACCTCTGAGGATGCCATTTTTGGTATGCATACTAATACATTTTACTTGTTCATAGAACATTAAGGTATCAACAGGAATTTGGGGTGTGGCTAGACCTTAACCTGGTTAGTAGAAGTTGGCAAAGGGGCCTGGCTCTCTGCAGACTGAGCACTTATTGCATCTGCCCTACAGAATCCAGGCCTACCTTCCATTTCATGACTCACAAGGTCTGTTTTTATTACCCTAAATTTCAAACTTTTATATAGTAAGTAAAACAAGGCAAATGCTTATGCTACTTGATGGAGCAGTTGTACCCTGATTTGTCTACCATAGAAGACAGTTGTTTGTTTGTTTGTTTTTTTAAATCACAAGCAGAATTATAGACTTTGCTCTTTCCCATCAGCATCTCCCACTTGCGGGTTAGATTTCCCTGCAGTCAGCACTGAGCAGTCTTTCATCATTAGGTCTAAGACAATATTTATAAAATCATCTTTGGAAACTCTGGGTGAAGAATAACACCATCTTAACCTAGGGCTTCCCAGGTAGCTCAGCTGGTAAAGAATCTGCCTGCAATGCAGGAGACCCAGTTCGATTCCTGGATTGGGAAGATCTGCTAGAGAAGGGATAAGCCACCCACTCCAGTATTCTTGGGCTTCCCTGGTGGCTCAACTGGTAAAGAATCCACCTGCAATGTGGGGAGACCTGGGTTCAGTCCCTGGGTTGCGAAGATTCCCCTGGAGAAGGGAACAGCTACCCACTCCAGTATTCTGGCCTGGAGAAAATTCCATGGATTGTACAGACCATGGGGGTCACAAAGAGTAGGACATGATGAGCGACTTTCACTTTCACTTTTTCTTTTCAACCTTGGGACGGAAAGAAGTTAAACCCCCTCAGGAAACAATGGAGAAAAAGTGAAAATCAATTAGCTTAATCTCTTTAAGTCCAGGAAAAGACAGAAGGGCTCTTGTCAAACTCAGTAGTTTACACCCAGGCACATTTAGAGACTCCATACAGGAAACACAATGCTTACTAAGGATGTTTCTCCTCCTGGATCAGGCAGTCACCAGAATTTTTGACACTGACTTTGATCAGCTTAGTGCCTTATTTAAAAAGATCACCTATCTGTGGCCAGGTCTTTACGTGTTAACTCTCTGAAAACAAAAGAAGAGCAACTTATCTATTCAACCAAATTTATTTAGCACCTGCTATATGCAAAGCATGGAGGTAGGCTCTGTGGTGCATACAAGGTTATATAAGACATGATTCTTGCTCTCAAGAAGCCCACATTTCAGTTTGAAGATGACATAGGTGTATCAACAACCCATTGCCTTAAGTTAAAGTCATGGAGGAAGTCCGTCAGTGTCATCATTTCCCCGCCACCTCATGATCTCCTCCTTACAGTTCAGATCCTGACACTTGATAGACTGTGAAACCGTATGTGGCTTCATAAGCAAGAGAGCTATGCCGTCTCACAAGGCCACGCTCTCAGAAGGGCCCCATGCTTGGTTTAATCCTCTGCTGTTGCTGTCTGGAAATTCGTAATGATTTTATTTTTGAACTTGTGTTTGATAGAGGAAGTCTGATGGGACAGTGGAACATGCACGTGAGCAGCGGGAACGTGACCAGAGGTTATGCCTGCCTGGGTGCAGAGAGCTCGGGCCACACAGGCAACCCAGCATGCACACACATGCGTCCGAGCAGCTCGGTGCAGCCAGGCAGGGGGGGATGGTGGAAGCGATAGCAGAAGCAGAGGCAACAGCTGTGGCAGCGCTGGCTCCACAGACATGAAGGGCCCCTGCATGGGGACAGCACCAGGACCTGCAGTGGGAACCCAGCCGGCCACTCCCGGTCATCACACAAACATCACCTCTCCAGCCTGACACTGGGACAGCAACTGCTGGCACTCAGGCAGCAGACCATATCAGTAAGTTAGCGCCAAACACGTGAACATCGCAATGAAGCCTATCAGGGAATTATTGGAATTTCCAAAGAGTTTAGAATCTCTGGTTTTGAAAAACTGCTGCCACATTGTGAAGCAAATAACCACACATGTAGAAATAGAAACGAAAGGATTATCCACATTCTGCAGAATAAAACACTATAAAGAAGATGTGGTATATATACTCAGCCTTATACTTAAAGTAATTTTTTACTTCCCTGGTGGCCCAGTGGTTGACTCTGTGCTTCCACTGCGGGGGACATGGGTTCAATCCCTGGTTGGGAAAGTTCCATATGCCATGCAGAAATGCCACAAATTTAAAAAAAAAAAATGAAATTTTTCCATGTGCAACAACATGGGTGAACTCAGAGGGTATTTTACTCAGTGGAATAAGTCAGAGAAAGACAAATACTGTAGTTATAACTTATATGTGGAATTTAAAATAAATGAATGTAACAAAAAGACTCGTAGATACAGAGAAAAAACTAGTCATTATCAGTGGGAAGAGAGGTAGGAGGAGAGGCAATATACCGGTAGGGGATTCAGAGGTAATTACTAGGTATAAAATAAATAAGATACAAGAATGTAATGCACAGCACAGGGAATATAGCCTGTTATTTTTATATGTACTTATAAAGTTATTATATATAGACTAAATCTATAACACTACTGAATCACTATGTTGTAAACTATGTTATTGAAAGCAACTATCCTCCAGTGTTTAAAAACACTATTTTCATTTGAAGGTTTGAATGAATCATTTGTTGTTGTTGGGGGTTTTGGAGTATAACTGCTTTACAATGTCGTGTTAGTTTCTACTATACAACAATGTGAATCAGCTATATATATACACATATCCCTTCTCTCTTGAACCTGCCTCCCACCTGCTATCCCACTCCTCTACATCGTCACAGAGCTCTGAATTGAGCTCCGTGTTGTACAGGCACTTCCCACTAGCTATGTATTTTACACGTGGTAATTCATGGGGTCGCAAAGAGTCGGACACGACTGAGAGACTGAACTGAACTGAACTGAGTGTATAGTCATTACTACTTTCCCAGTTTGTCCTACCCTCTCCTTCTTCTCCTGTGAATGAACCAGTTTTTAATGAGGAAAGCCATAGGGAATTAACTTTCTTTCCTTGTAATTGAAGCTAAAATGACAGAAAGCTTAAACAAGATTTTCAAATTATACTCAAATCACAAAGTCACTTTCAGTTACTTGTACAACCTCCACAAGTTTCAAGAAACATTGCCTTATAACTGAGGAAACATTAAAATGACATTATGTACATTCATACTTTAAACTCAGACTTATATAAAACAAATCCATGTGAAAAATTAAATCTGTTTAGAAAAATAGTCCCACAAGAACCAACACTAGAATAGACTAGAAATACTAAAATTTCTATTTCAAAATAAGTCATTAGAAATGAATTTTAGTGTGGCCACAGCCTATAGAATATTCTCAGCAATTGCATCAGCAGAAAGATCCTTTCAAAATGAAAATGATCATAAGTTGTGGTCTTACATTCGCTGAGTGATTGATAATGCTTTCAGGCATAGCTCTTGAAAAAGAAACTATATGGAATGAATTTCTTACCTGTTAAAATGACAAGTGTAAATCTTAATTTGCAGACAAGTGAGCCAAAACAATGTTCATAATAAATCAAGGTATCATATTAATATACTATTGTAGTTCATTGTATTATATAGAATATTGACCTCCCCCCCCATATTACTTTTGCAGTTTTCAGATTCACTGAGTTTCCCATTTACCACCACTACTCCTATTAAACTAGTACCTTTAGCTGCCCTTTTTTCCCCTGCTTTTGAACAAGGGTCCTACATTTTCATTCTGCACCTGACCAAGCAAATTATGTAGCCAACCTTGGTCAGGTAAGAGTATGACAGATTTTTCATCATAAGCCATTACTCAAGACAGTTTGTGTTGCGAATGCTTAAGAATATAGAAAAGAGCAAGAAAAAAAAAAAAAAAAAAGATGCCTGTTCTTAATGTGTTCCATACAAAATCTATCAGCTGGTAGGCATTTTATCTACGTTAAGAGGAAAACTGTGTAATACTATGAGTCAGAGTGCAGAATTTGGCATAAGGAGAAATCTGTATTTGATCCAAAACGGATGTCACAGAAAAAGTTTAGGACAATGCCTCCAGTGGGTTGGCATCCTGATTAAAATTACAGTGTTTGCGGTCCAAAGCATGAGTTTAGCGGGGATAAACACCCATTCACATGAGGGTCAAACTCGTACTTTATAAGCAGTAAGTCAGTCAGATTGTCCTGTCAGTATGCTGAGATTTTCAAGTAGGAAGAGCTATTTTTCCCCCAAATCAGAGAAATGGCATCACAATATGGGCCCTCCCCTTCTAGGCTTCTTCAGAATTGACAACTTCCAACAAGCTTTAGTGAGAGTTGCTCAGTCATGTCCAACTCTTTGTGACCCCATGGATATATAGTCCATGGAATTCTCCAGGCCAGAATACTGGAGTGGGTAGCCTTTCCTTTCTCCAGGGGATCTTCCCAACCCAGGGATTGAACCCAGGTCTCCCATATTACAGGCAGATTCTTTACCAGCTGAGCCACAAGGGAAGCTACAAAATCACCATAGAAATGACTTATATTTGAAAATGAAATATCAGGGAAAATCACCTAAATCAGATAAATCAAATTTGCTTTCCATAAAGCTAAAAAAGATCCATTTAATTACAATTATTTTATTTTATATTATGACTGTTACATAAAACAACTTTAAAAGAAGATGCATATTTACCCAAAACAAATTTAGTTCTATCTTCTGACTTTGAAAGAAGTTATGGATTTCTAAGTGATATCATTTATCAATGCTTTTAAATGGTCCCATTTCTAGTATCTATAATGTTAAAATAGACTGAGACAAGCTACAAGCATGTACAGAATTACAGAGAAAGGCATCATAAACAATGTTTCTAAAATTGGGAAAAACCATAGTAATACATATAAGAATAAGAAAATCAATTTCATAATGTGTAAAGCCCTCTTACAAATTAGTGACAAAATGACTTGGCAGCAGGCTTCTGTTTTCTAGGCTGACTATATCAAAGTTAGCTTTGAAAGACAAAAGCAAGTTTAAAAGAACTGTCCAAGGAGAGTGTGGGAAAGAGTGGCATTCCTCTGTCTTTGTGGTCCTCAGGGAATGGAGTGACTGGTGATTGATGACAAATGGAAAAGTCACAGGGCTTTAGTAGCCAAAATGCCCCACCCGCCACCTCAATCCTCCTTCCTGTGCCTCTCTAAACCACTGGCATCAGAAAGCTTGGAATTTACAGTGAAAATAATTTAATGAGCTAGAACAAGGTCAAAGAGAAAAGGATGTTGTTTATCAGATACCATCAACACAGCAGTGAAACAGAAATAAAAACAGAAATACACATACACACACAAAAACCTGAGACTAGCTGTTTATCTAGGTCTATGGGGTCGCACAGAGTCGGACACGACTGAAGCAACTTAGCAGCAGCAGCAGCAGCAGTCTCCAGGAAAGGGTGGGACCACAGGCCTCTTATCACCTAAGTGTGATTCCGGCTGTGTGGAGGATGTATGGGGTTGTTATTTGTATATAGGGTTAAAGAACCAAGCTCTTTGCTCTAGTGTAGGCAAAGGATTGCAGACTGGCAGCCTGAAACTCAAACTGGACTCACAATTCAGTTCAGTTGTTCAGTCGTGTACGACTCTTTGCAACCCCATAGACTGCAGCACACCAGGTTTCACTGTCCATCACCAACTCCCTGAGCTTGTCCATGGACTCATGTCCATCGAGTCAGTGATGCCATCCAACCATCTCATCCTCTGTTGTCCCCTTCTCCTCCTGCCTTCAATCTTTCCCAGCATCAGGGTGTTTTCCAATGGGTCAGTTCTTCACATCAGGTGGCCAAAGTATTGGAGCTTCAGCTTCAGCGTCAGTCCTTCCAATGAATATTCAGGACTGATTTCCTTGAGGATTTACTGGTTTGAGCTCCTTGCAGTCCAAGGGACTCTGAAGAGTCTTCTCCAACACCACAGTTCAAAAGCATCAATTCTTCTGTGCTCAGCTTTCTTTATAGTCCAACTGTCACATCCATACATGACTACTGGAAAAACCATAGTTTTGACTAGATGGACCTTTGTTGGCAAAGTAACATCCCTGCTTTTTAATATGATGTCTAGATTGGTCATAGCTTTTCTCCCAAGGAGCAAGCGTCTTTTAATTTCATGGCTGCAGTCACCATCTGCAGTGATTTTGAAGCCCCCCAAAATAAAGTCTGTCACTGTTTCCATTGTTTCCCCATCTATTTGCCATGAAGTGATGGAACCGGATGCTCTAGTCTTAGCTTTTTGAATGTTGAGCTTTAAGCCAGCTTTTTCACTCTCCTCTTTCACTTTCATCAAGAAACTCTTAAGTTCCTCTTCACTTTCTGCCATAAGGGTGGGTTATCTGCATATCTGAGGTTATTGATATTTCTCCCAGCAATCTTGATTCCAGATTGTGCTTCATCCAGCCCGGCATTACACATGATGTACTCTGCATAGAAGTTAAATAAGCAGCATGACAATATACAGCCTTGATGTACTCCCTTCCCAATTTGGAACCAGTCTGTTGTTCCATGTCCATTTCTAACTATTGCTTCTTGACCTGATTTCTCAGATAGGTGCTATTTTGCATGCACAGTTTTAAACAGTTTTTCTCTTTTTTTAAAAAATAATGATTTATTTTATTTTTGGCCATTCCACATAACTTGTGGAATCTTATTTCCCTGACCAGGGGTTGAACCCAGACCTCAGCAGTGAAAGGGCAGAGTCCTCATCACTGGACCACCAGGGAATTCCTGGAGAGGCTGACTTTAGATGGATGGGCAGGAAGCTGTCTTTGAGGAAGTGATATTTATCCTAAATGACCCAAACCAGATCTGAAAAAAGTATTCTAAAAAGAGAAACAGCAAGTAGAAAGGTCCTGAGGTGGAACCAAGCTTGACTGGGCAGGGACACATGAGGTAGAGAAAGAGATGAAGTCACACAGAAGGCAGGGTTTAGATCACATAGAACTTTAATTCAGACTTGGACTTTATTCAAAGGACATTAACTGGACTTAATTATAAGGGCATTTGGAAGCTGTTAGATAATGTTAAACAGGGGGATGCATTGATTTATATTAATTTTGAAAGCTTTTTCTGGACACTGGTTAGATTATAGATTGGCAATTGTGCAAGAGGGGAGGCCAAGTAGGAGTCATTGTAACAATCCAGGTAAGAAATGACACCTAGTCTAGACAAGGTGGTAGTAGTGGAGATAGAGGCAGATTCAGGATCTGTTTTAGAGATAGAGACATCAGAACTTGGCAGGGGGAGTGCATTCAAGGCAGGAGCAAATGAGAGGACTCTGCAGGGGTATGCTGCTTCCCTCCACGGAGATGGGAGACTGAAGGAGCAGGATTTCCTAGGCCTTATTTGAAATGCCTGTGAAACACCTAGATGGAGATGGCAGGCATATAGATGGATAAATAAGAATTCATGGAGCACGTGTTTAGCATTCTTTTGGGAATTTTCATCCTGCCTGTGGAAACCTAGAAATGTTCAAGAATGGACCTGAAAGGGCAGTTTCCCTTTACTCAGGAGCAGAGGAGGTGTCCTACAAGGTCCAGATCGCCATCACCTAAAGGGTTTAAGCACACACAGGGCAATGGGATGCTTCATTTCACATAGCAGAGGTGCTTTAAAGAATTGTGCGGGTCAAGCAAATTGCAAATTACTATTTGCCCTTTATTTACATTTCAATTTGCCAAGCACCTTCTCCTTAATTTTGAATGATCTTCAGTTGAGCCTGGTGGGCTATAGTCCATGGGGTAGCAAAGAGTCAGACAAGACTGAGCGACTTCACTTTCAGTTGACACTTAGCAGGAAGTTTCTAGTTTCTGCTTCCCCTTCTCCATCCTCATCACTCTGGTGCCCTGGCTTTTCTAACCAGCCTTTATTCCATGGACTGTTTCAAGTTGAGAAGCTTAAATTCACTCTCTGATGATTCTGGGGTGCAGGGACAGATCTCTAAGAGAAGAAGTAGCTCAGGAAATAGCTGGCCTCTTCCCTACTTCTGAAAAGTTGAGGAAGAAAACAAAAGAGGGAGACCAGCCCCCAGAAGTGATTTTAGGTCTGGTAGCCAGGTGTGCTGAGCTAATACTGAATTCCAGAATGAAGGGCTGTCTCCACCCAGTTCCAAGCAGCTACAGGCTGCGAGCATGCAGGCCCTGTGGAGAGCAGCAGAAATTAGTTTTTCCCTGTGGGTTCTTCCCAAGAGGAAGAAGGTGGCAGAAATGAGCCTGGTATACTCAGTTACTCTGCCCAAATTTACTTTCCATCATCAGAGGTGAAATGCTTAAGCCTTGGAGAGAAGCCAGGAAACAGTCCTCCTCATGGAAACTTGGAGTGGAGAAAGGACATTCTCCCCTAATGATAATAGAAATGTTCATTAATTGGCTGGTTTTATATGCTTGGCTTTTCAGTAAGACACAGTTAAGTTCGACAAGCAGATACAAGCACAACTCTGACACAAACTATGCAATTTGGGGAAAGTTAGTTGCGCTGTTTCAGGTTTCTCATTTGTAAAAATAAGGATAAGAGTACCTACCTCATGAGATCATTCATGTAACACACAAAATGCACTGCATGGATCAAAAGAAGCATTTGATAAAGATTTGTGACTACTATTTCTACTGTGAGGGTGACTATCACTATTACCAAGTTAGAAAATCTGTTAGGTGCCAGGGATATAAAAGATAAAAAGATAGCTTTAGATATAAAAGATATAAAAGATAAAAGATAGCTCACCAGGTTCCTCTGTCCATGGGGATCCTCCAGGCAAGAACACTTGAGTGGGTTGCCATGCCTTCCTCCAGGGGATCTTCCCAACCAAGGTCTCCTGCCTTGCAGTCAGATTTTTTACAGTCTGAGCCACCAGGGAAGCCCATTTAAAGCTAAGGAGACAGGAATTTTAAAAACAACAACAACAACTTTAAAATACAGTGGAATGCACATGTAGTAGAGTTTCTTGCCAGAGGGGTGCCTACTAGCGATTACATTTTAGTGAGATTACATCTATGCAGGCCAGGACAAAAAAAAAATCATCTTGGAATTGTTGAGCATCCAACATCTTTATTGGGTGGGGGTCACGTAAGTAGCTCTGTCTGCAAGAGAGATTATCAGGAACCTGCCTGTGTTTTTAGGTGGGGTTTTTTTTTTTTTTCTTTTTTTTAAAGGAGTTAGTTACCAAAATCTTCAAGGTAGTGAAAGCTAGAACCAGCCTTGATTTAGCACACAAGGGCATGGAAAGAGCTGATCACTTTGGAATCTGACACTTGGAGCCTAAACTGGCGGAGTCTGAGGGCCCCTGACTCAGGGTGACATTGAAACAAGCCAATAGAGCCTCACTCTGGCCAAATTCTGACACTGCACTGATCTCCTGTGCAAGTGCCCCCTGAGGGCAAGGCTGTTCACCTCTACTAAACAGCTTTGCTTCCTTGCCCCTGAGCCACCCCTTACCCACAGACATCCTGCAGCTTAACCCGTAAGTCCTCATTGCCACACTTGCTGAGGTGACTGGGAATTCTGCCATGAGTACTTCCTGTTAGCTCTGGAGTGTGGGAGCCCACCCCCAGAAAATAAGCCAAGCATCTTCCAGGAAACGGGGACACATGGCCAGTTTTGTTGCATTCATCCTCTGCCATTAGACTGAGCCACCAGACTTCCCTTCAGGTGTCTCTCAAGCACTGCTAGGCTGTAGGCATGAAGGAGAGGGAGTTTGGGGGAGGACAGTTCACACCTCTGGGTTCTCTATTACTAGTTTGTGAGGCTCAACCATTTGCACCCTAGGGATACACTGGGAGGTAAAATAGTTGTATGCCAAACTGTAAGGCATCCTTGTTACTAACACAGTAATAGAGCATGCATAAGATACAGTAAATACAGGCTTCCCTGGTGGCTCAGACAGTAAAGAGTCTGCCTGCGGTGCAGGAGACCAGGGTTGATCCCTGGAGAAAGAAATGGCAACCCACTCCAGTATTCTTGCCTGGAAAATCCCATGGGTGGAGGAGTTTGGCAGGCTACAGTCCATGGGGTCACGAAGAGTGGGACACGACTGAGTGACTTCACTTTAAGCTACAGTAGCATGAAGCAAGGAGTGATGAATTCTGTAAGAGGAGGTGTTTAGGGAAGACTTCTGAGCAGTCAGCCGGAAGGGGATTTGAAAGTATGAGTAGGAGTTTACAGTGACAGAATGGAGGAAGTTAATTACAGACAGGAAGAATGGCATGGACAAAAGCTTTACTAACCCATGACATAACATGGTATCTTCAATGAATTAAAAGTAGGTTTGTCCACTCTGCCACAGATTGTTTTGGTGGATTCGTTTCTTGTTCCAGTGTTTACTGATAACCTTCCTTAGTTTTTTCACAATGCACAGGTTTAATATATGTAATATATATAAAGAATAATGGTGCCTGGCACATGGTTAGCACAACCTTAGTCACACTTAATAGCTCAACTTTTTTTTAATAAGATGGAAAAATATTCTCAGCCAGTCATTCTTTTCTGTTTCCTATTCTTACCTACCCCATCCTCATCCTTCAAAAATCCTAAACACTCCATTTCAAAAGCCAAACAAACATTTTAAGAGGCCAGTCTAAAATCGATATGGCCCAAAACATGTAAAACAAAAAGGTGTTGCAGGAAAAGGGTAATGTTAGATGTTTTTGATCTGGGGGTGATTATAGGCAAACAATATCTAAAACAAAGCTTCAAATTTTTCTTCTGTTATTTCCTAAGTCTCATTTCAAAGGTTTGTTCACATAATCGCATCTTGACGCTCAAGAATACTGTCCTCAGTAGATCGCCAGGTCGGAGACGGCACCGAGAATCGGTGAAGTGAGGAACCCGTCTAAGGCGTGGCGATTCCCGCAAGTGCCACGTAACCAGGACGCCCGAACTAACTTGACATTTAGGAAAGGCTAAGAGAAGAGATGGGGGTGGGGTGGGAGGGTCTGCATTTTAGGGCAGAAGACTCAGGAGGAAACAAGAAATAAAGAGCCGCGCGGCTCTGGGACGGTGGGCACAGCGAGATGAAGAGGGTGCAGAGTGGGCCGCGGGAAGGATGCGAGACGAGGAGGGTCACGCGACTCCCAACACCTCGGGAGCGCCGGCTCCAATGGAAGGAGGGCGCGAGCCGCACCTCAACCTGCCCGAGGACGTCACGACGCCGAGGCGGACGCCGGGCCAATGGGAGGCCGTCACAGGCAGGGGCGGGGCCCGGAGGAATTGGGCCGGGCCGCACTGAGACAGTTGGCAGAGTCGTGTGGTCAGGGCCGGGGGAGGACCAGTCGCCGGCGGTAGACGCCGGCCCGCCCTGTCTCACGTCCTCCGTTGGTCACTTCCCGCATGCTGCAGGCTCCTCCCTGAGCCGCGGCGGCGAGGCGTGGGGGGCGCGTCCGGGAACGGCTCGGGGTCGAAGCTTCCAGTCACCCGCACTTCCTCCTGAGACGCCGGTGCGCGGCCGTCTCGGCGGGCGGGATGGCGGCGGCGGCCCGGGGTAGCGGCCGCGCATCTGCGCCCGGGCTGTTTCTGGTCTTGCTGGTTCCTTTGCTGTGGGCCCCGGCCGGGGTCCGGGCCGTACCCGACGAAGCCCTCAGCCACCGGAACAAGGAACCGCCAGCGCCTGCCCAGCAGCTGCAGCCGCAGCCCGCGGCCGTGCAGGGCCCCGAGCCGGCCCGGGTCGAGGTAAGCGGGACGGGCCCGGGAGGGCGAGGCTGCAGAGCCGGCGGCGCCGGGTACCAGGCTCGCCGCTGCCGGAGCGCCGCCCTCGACTCAGGATGCCGGCGCGGGGAGGGGACCTCGGCCCCGGCTTCCCGGGGTGGAAGACCGGGGAGTGTGCCCTTCCCGGGTGGGCGCTGGCCTCGCCCGGCTGCTTATGGGGGAGGGGAGAGCAGAGCTGGGAGCCCACTGTAAACCTTTAGTTCGGGAGGATGCAGATGCTGCTGAGGAACGGGGCGTCTTGTTGATCAGATGGATCCTAGAGAGCTGGAAATACTCATCCCAAGTAAAAAGTTTTTAACGGAGGGCAGCTGGAAGGCTTTTCGTATTCTCTGAGAATAATAACATCTGTCATTTCATTGTTGAAACAGCTTATCCCGAACTGTTGACCAAATTCAGTTCTGCACAACTTGCGATTTTTGCCAAATATATGTGGATAAGGAAGGGTGACTGTTAAAAACGTGCTCTGGCTTGCAGTAAGTAACCCTGAGGAATGCAGAGGAATAGTCTGTCTTTGTATGCAAGCAGTGTGGGATGCCAAAGACTAAATTTATAAGTGTACCAGAATCTTGCATTTTGGCCTTCACTAAGTAGATATTAACATCTTAATTTATGTTAATATAATCACTTAGTGACTAGTGTTCAAAATCTCAGTAGCATTTTTATATTTAATCCCATTCTGGGTCCTGGGCTTTCTCCTCATTTCCAGTTTGGATTTCTGAACTCAGATCCTCTGTAGTCTTTTCTAGTAGAGGACATGGGCACTCAACCATTACATTTCCACCCCAGGCTACCTCCAGCCTGTCCTCACCTAACTTATCTTCCTACCATTGAATTGCATTTTACTTCTCAGAAATCTTCAGTGAGTTGCCTGGCTTGCTGATTTCAGTCCAGCCTCTTCAGCAGGATATTCAGGTTTCTTGGTAATCTGACTGCAGTCAACCCCTCCAGGCTTTTTAGCCCCACTCCCAGTCACCACTGTACTCACATCCAAGGCCTGCCATGTGCTCTGTTGCTTTCCAACAAAGACCTATAAGTAAAAGGGGATTAGTGAGCTTGAAGCCCACTGCTCAGAACCTTTCCCACTTTTCAAGAAGCAGCAGGTTATCTCCTCTCTGAAGACTTCCCTGAAATTTCTGACTTAGAATGATTTCTCTCTCCTGCCTGTGACTCCTGGGTCCAGCTGACCCAGCTTGCCATGTCCATTTCCGAAATGGAACTGAAATGCTGATTCATGAAACTCATTCTTAATGTTCATCTTTTAGATTTCTGTCATTTCACTCTTTATCAGAAGTTTATTTTAAAGCAATAAGTATTTTGGGTTATGTTATTTTCCAGGTCTTAAATTAAAGTTTTGGTCATATAGTGATTTTTAAGATACAAATAGTGGTAGGTATGCCGCTTGATACCCTTTTAGACAGCTGGGAGAAGTATAGCTGTGTAAAAAAAAAAAGGCAAGAGTGTCCAGTGACCATATTCAAGTGTCCTAAGAATCCTGTCTTTAAAACTGGGGGTTTGGAGGGAACGGACAGGCACAATATAATTTGTGTTTTTACTATTTTGGTATATTCTTGGTGGTTCTTCTTAGACACTAGGAAATTTTTCTGTATTTTAGTAGAATCTAATTATTTTGTTTTTAATTGTATTTTCATGTAACTTTTTGTTTTGGCTCAAGTGTTTTTTTTTTTCCCCTCTTGTATTACAGTATGTTGGAAGAGTTTTTTTTTCCCCACATATTTTCTAAACTATGTAATGTAAGTATCATTTGCTTTTTTTTGTCCACTTGGTAGAAGTAAGATATGATCAGAGTTAAGTTTAATAGCCATGTAGCAAGGACTCAGCATCACCGAATATCAAAAAGTTTCAACTGTTTTGCTTTGCAGCTACCTGCAGCAGATCTTTTTAAAGTGTAGGATACATCAATATATGTTTTCATGCCACTATATTAGTTTCCTCTTTTGAAAACGGAGAGGAAGAAAAAAAATCTCCTTTATTAGGGAGCTTTCAAATGTAAGATGTATTGTAAAAATGTAGTTGTATCTTACAGGGTGCTTTGAAGCAAGATTACTGAACTTCTAATAGGATTTTCTACATTGGATTTTTTTTTCTCTCTCTATAATGAGGTAAAAAAAAAGTTGAGGGAGTTTACTCTGAACTTACAGTTAAAAATAAACCCCATTTCACAAACCCATGAAAAAAGCACTGTTGCTCACTGGGATCCTTTGATTTATGCAGTTTACCTCTAGTGACATACTCAGTTTTTTTCTTATTCCTTTCCTGTCAGAGTATGAACTCCAAGAAGCATTAAGTCCCTTTAGGTCAGGGAGTTCAGATAGATTTAACAGAGGTAATTTGCAATTTGCTGTGTATTCTGGAAGACTAAGGAAGGATTGCTCTGGTTGTAAAGCTCTGTTGATAAATCCGCAGAAGCCTACCACTTGACCCAGAACAAATTCTCTGTACTGTGTTTCTACTTTACTATTTCTTGCCATTTCTTTTATGTAGTATCTTTTAACACAAAGGCCTTTCAGACAAAATTTTAAACTTTTTTCTTTTTTCATTAAGTTTCAGTCCTGCTCCATCCAATCCAAACTCCCAGTTCTAACCTCTTTACAGCTAAGACGGAAGCCATCAGGCATGAAGACCCTTGTCTTACTCATTGTTAATTCAGAATGAAGTGATCTGATGTTATTGCATTTATTATGTTGGTGTTCTACTATCAGAGCAGTTAATTTTTAAAAAATTAATGAAACAATACATTTCAAATGTCAAAATTTATAAACACATTGCAAAACCGTAACATTTATAAAAGCAAACATAAACATTCATTAAGATAAAAATGTAATTGTTAAATATATTCTAATATGAATTAACAGTAAATTCATAAAAAATATTTTAAAAGCTAAGCCATCCACAAATAAAAAGATGATCATGAATATTTATAATAAAATGTAATTTTATTTATTTTAATGCCATCTTTTAAAACCAAGTTTATCAATGGTGTCGCGGTTTAAGTTATGCATGTATTTTTACACACATTTTTCCAACTTTGGAAAGGTTTTTCTGACTTGATACAATAAAGCAATGGGAAGGAGACAGTTGTAAGCCAGTTTTAAGCGCTTTCCAAAACTCCTTTATCTTCAGATAATCTCACTTCTTGTGTGGTAACTTGTTGAGGGACTTTTGTTTTTGTTTTTGCAGGGACATCAATCTTTTTCTTGGGAGCAGGCTGTAGATTTTGTTTAAAAGAAAGCGTCTTCATCCTCACTAGTTTCATTATGTGTAGATGGAGATTCTGATGCAGCTATCTGTATGAGTTTTAATACATATGTGTTCATTTGAACTCTGGAACTAGAATAGAAATTTTTTCATTGTTAATTGTTATTTTATTCCTTTTCTTGAAGATAAAGAGAAGAATCTTTAGATATTTAGAATATTTTTATTCTAAAGAATAAAAGGTTATTCTCTAAATGAGGGTGCTTTTTCACAGTTTTGCAATTTCAAACTAATTTTAACTTTAAGTAAAGAAGAGTTTTATTAAGTTTTTTGTCTTTGGTTTTTAATTATAAGTTACTGACCCTACTCTCAGGATGTAAATAATATGGATTTTAGATCCAAATCTGCAAGAATGGTATTTGTACTGAGGAGCAGAATGTATTTCGTTACTTTCGCGCTGTGTAACTGATCAGTGGAATGCCGAAATCAGAATTACAGTCGCTGCCTCTGGCCTTCCTGTACTAATCTAAGTATTGGCTTCTATGCTAGTACTTTCTGCCTTTCTTCTGAAATGGACGTAATTATCACACTTTCCATACCTCCTCTCTCCATGTGCCCGTACTCCTGACCTCTAGCACTTTACTTCCTCCGTAACTTTACTCTCTCCTTTTCTTAGGTTCCTTTTTATCTGCTTACACATTCCCACAGGTTTTGCCTGATTGGACGGGGTGAGGCAAAAGGCAATTGTTTTAACTGCTTGATTGTATTAGTTTCTTTTCTTCAGCTTTATAAATGAAATTTCTAACTAGAGAATTAGCCGCTTTTTCACCTTGCTTTAGTCTTCTGTTATCTGGCATCATCCCATGTCTTTATATTGAAAGTTCATTTTTGAAGGATACCTGTAACCTAATTAATTGCTAAATCCAGGGCTCTTTTTCAATTATTCTTTAACACTGTTAACTCTCTACGTTTTTAAGAGTCCTACTCTACCTCAGTTTGCATGAACTTGAGGAAGTTATTTAACCCTATTGGTTCTCAGTTTCTTCTTTGATGTTAAATTGGGATAACAGCTTTCAGGTTTTTGAGTATCAGATAAAACAGTGTGTATGAAAATCCCCGGCATTTAGCTAGTAGCTCAGTGAAATGATGATTGCCCCTAACTTGACCATCTGTGGTGTTCTTCTGCCTGCCTCTCTAAATATCCAAGACAATTTTCTCTTTGTTTCCCTCCTCCACTCCCTTCCCTAAATATAGACATTGTCTGAAGCTCATTTTTTTCAATGTAATTTCTGCCTTTTCCCTTAGAAATCTAGTCTTGCAAAGCTCCAGCTGATAAATTCAGGTTGCCAGCAACCAAATACATACTTTGAGACTATGCTGGCCTAAACTCAGGTGTTTCATTTCTGAAATCTCTTGGATTTCCAAACCTCCTGGAAATCTTTATTTGAAATGCTTTTTATCCTCAAGTCGAACATGTGTGAAACCAGGCCCTTTATTTTTATTCCTCTTTCCCATATACCTTAGAGGAATATGAATAGCATCTTTGATTCTTTGCCTTTTAAAAATTCTGTTATTTTTCTTTCTCATCATGTACAGGATTTTTTCCTTTATTTTGTCTTCAACATGAGTCTTGTGCAGTAGACCTCCTAATTAATTGGTTCAGTGGCTGGTATTCTTTACTTTCTGTCCTGATCTGTTAGTCACAGTGCCTTAATTACATTTGTGTCTTCTACTCAAAAACTTTAAAAGGCTTCTGCCTTGCCTCTAAGCTGGTCCATAAACATACAGGCTTTTCAGTGTGGGCCCAGTTTATCTTTCTTATCTTACTCCAGTCATTCATCTGATGGTTTACTCCCTGTTCTCAGAATAAAGCCTGTTTTCTTTCAAATTGTCAGTCCAGGGAAGGAGGTTGATGTACCTCATGCATTTTCAAGTTGTCTGCTCCATGAGTGACTAGCACACATCCTGCTGAGACTTTCCAGCAGCTTTATGAAATGAACCTCAGAATTGATTCCTCGGTATTGGTAAAAGGTTGGCCCGTAGGGTTCGACTCCTCCACACTTCTGGGTAGTGTAGTGAATAAGGGTGTGCAGAACGGTTACTTTCTGGTTGGATCTGCCTGAAGCCAGTTACAGCTTGCAGAATTGATCATCCATGGCTGGGGTAAGAGATTGGGTCAAGTGATTTTTGAAGTGGTGCACAATAGGTGTCTTTAATCATGAGCATAGTGAAAAATCCAAAAGGTACAGAAGAATGTAGAATGAAAAGTATGTCTCCTTTTGTATTCTAGCTCAGGGGTCAGCAAACTAGTTTACCACTGATTGCCTCTTTTTGTAAGTAACGTTTTATTAGAATAGAGCTAGGCCATTCATTGGAGAAGGAAATGGCAACCCACTCCAGTGTTCTTACCTGGAGAATCCCAGGGACGAGGGAGCCTGGTGGGCTGCTGTCTATGGGGTCTCACAGAGTCGGACACAACTGAAGCGACTTAGCAGCAGCAGGCCATTCATTTAAGTATTACCTATGGCTGATCTCAGACCCTAGCACCAATTGGGTAATTACCAAAGAAACTTTATGGCCCAAGAGGTTAAATATTTGGCCCTTTAAGAGAAAGTTTGCCCACACCTGTTCTAGTCATCCTGGTTCCTTCCCTGGCCACTGTTACTGTTTCCTGAGATTTCTTAAGCATTAGCAACTGTGTGTATGCTTTATAAACCTGCCTGACTCTCCACCCCATAACATAATACAGTGACCACATACATAGAACATACTTTTTTCAACTTAAAAATGTCTTAGTGATTTTTTTCTTATTAGTGTATATGAAACATTCTTATTTTTAGCCCATAATATTCCAGTAAATGCAGCTACCATTTATTAACCAGTTCCCTGTGTATGGGCATTTAGTTATTTTGTCTCTTTTAACTGTTACAAATGATAACAATATGTTTATACTTGTTTCTAGTACATAAAGTTTAACTTCCTGAGTGTTCCTGTCTCAAACTGTTTCAGTCATGTACTTGCCATGACTCATTGCCCACAGCATGCCTTCAGTTTGAGGAGAGTGGGATCCTTAGGGGCTGGAGTTGCTGGGGTAGGCATTGCTCAAGAGGTTCCACAGAAATTGGATCTTGAGGAATCTAGATAAATAGGAGGATAATAAGACGGTAGGAAGGGAAATAGGACTGCATGATAGAAAGCTTGTGGTTACCAAAAACTGGTACTCTTGAACTGCACTGTTCAATACTACAGTTGTGAGCCATGTGACTGTTCTTAAGCACTTGAAAAGATGTGGCAGGTCCGAATTGAGAGGTGCATGAGATGTGTGCAGTGAGTAGATACACACTGGCATTGGAAGATTTGATTAAAAAAAGAGGGTTAAATATCTCATTAGTCATTTGAAAAATATTCCTAGAGTAGTATTTTGGGTCTATTGGGTTAAATAAAATAATACTAAAAATAATTTTATCTGTTTTTATTTTTTAATATCTGGCTAACCACTGGACTGCTAAAGAATTCTCTAGAAATTAAAAAATTACAGTATGTGGCTTGCATTATTTACTGTTGGACAGTGTTGCTCTGGCTCATCCTTCACTAGGAAATATAAGATTCATTTTGGGAATCAGTATGTGATTACATGGGACATGTTGTATAGTTACCAGAATTAAGTATTTGTATTTTATGTTGTAGGCTTAAGAAGGTCATGATGAAATTAGTTTTGGGATGATTTAACTGGTCAAGTTTGTGGTGTGCTGTAATAACTAACTGCAACTGTTTACTGTGTATTAGGCACCGTTCTCAGGGCTTTATGTGTATTCATTTAATCCTAACAACAGCCTTATCAATCTATGACAGATACCCCTCATCATAGGGATGTAACTTGAGTCACAGGGAGGTAAACTTACTGGCCCAAGGTCATACAGTAACTAGTAATGTCTTGGCTGTGAACGCTGACAATCTGACTCCAGAGCCCATGTATTAAACCATTACATTCTGCCCCTCTGAAGATGAACTAGGAAAAGAAGCTAGTCCTTGCACATAGTAATTACTTGGGTAATTGACAACAGATGAATGAATAGTAACATCATTTTATGCATTTATTAACATTTTAAGTTTTTAAATCCTCTATCTTCATAGTGGGCTTCCCAGGTGGCCCAGTGGTAAAGAATTCGCCTGCCAATGCAGGAGCTGCCCAAGATGGAGATTCCATTTCTGGGTCGGGAAGATCCCCTGGAGGAGGAAATGACAGCCACTCCGTATTCTTGTTTGGAAGATTCCATGGATATGGGAGCCTGGTGGGTTACAGTCCATGGGGTCGCAAACAGACACAATTGAGTGTACACACACACACACACACACACACACCACCCCCCCACCCCTCATAATACCCTGGTACTTTTGTTTTAAATTCTTAATCACACCATGGTTGGTGGCTGTTTAACACTAATTTGGGCTGTCCAGAACCAGCTCAATATATAACAAAAACTATAAGTTGATTTTTTTTTTTATGCTCTGTATATAGATTTCAAGAATATATAGTTTTTGTTTTGCTGTTGTTGAGTCACCGAGTTGTTTCTGATTCTTTGTGACCCCATGTACTGCAGCATGCCAGGCTTCCTTGTCCTTTACTATCTCCCTGAGTTTGCTCACACATGAGTTTGCTCATGTCCATTAAATCGATGATACCATCCAACCATCTTATCCTCTGTCGTCCCCTTCTCCTCCTGCCTTCAGTCTTTCCCAGCAGCAGGGTCTTTTCCAGTGAGTTGGCTCTTCACATCAGGTGTCCAAAGTATTGGTAGCTTCAACTTAAGCTTCTAATGATTATTCAAGGTTAATTTCTTTTAGGATTGACTGGTTTGATCTCCTTGCTTTCCAAGGGACTCTTAAAGAGTCTTCTCCAACACCACAGTTCACAAGCATCAGTTTTTGTTTTGCTTTGTGCTTAAAAGGCAAGTTTTATTTTATCCTCATAATTTCATAGAGGAATGGAGAGGCTAAGTAACGTGGCCTCTGTTTTATAGCTGGGAAACAAAAAACTATGAGAATATGTGTTTTGATCACTATTGTGTTTGTTTTTAAAAGTAAACATTTTCTGTTTGAAATTGGTTGTAAATGGTATATATTTATTCCTAAAATATTTTCTTGGATTTCAGGTCCTAAATATTTTGAAACAAGATTTTTTCATACAAAAAGTATTTCCAAGAGGAAAATTTTGCATTAGTGAAAACTGAATGAAAATGCATATTTTTTTTTTATCATGTTTAATTCTCTCAGGGTATTTAAATAGAAAGGAAACTCATTTTCAAAAGAAAACCAGCATAGTTGGAATTAAAATAATGACGGAGAGAAAGCTAGAATAAATGGTACTTGGTTAATCATGAGCTGGCCTTCCACGGCTGCCCTTTCAATTTAGCCCTAACGCCAAATATTTTCTGCATTGTTAAATTTCCCAAATCTTTACCTTAGAGGTCTAGTCTGAGGAGTGCTTTAATAAGGTTTTCTGACCCTTATCGTGGACTTAGGGAGTCAGGTTTATGTCATATGGGCTTCCCAGGTAGCTCTGGGGTAAAGAATCGGCCTATCAGTGTAGGAGACTCTAGTGTCATCCCTGGGTCGGGAAGGCCCCTGGAGGAGGAAACGGCAACCCACTCCCAATATTCTTGCCTGAAAAATCCCACGGACTGAGGACCCTGGCAGGCTGCAATCCATGGGGTCGCAGAGAGTCGGACATGACTAAGAATGCACTCAGGCTAGCTGTCCATTTCAACCTCTGGAAACCCCCATGAGGCAGAACTCTTTTCTCTGTGTTAAGCTATATATAACCTGCCACCTGTAACTTTTTACTTCTATCTCTTGGGCCCACAGAGACTTTCATATAGACTTTCTCAGTTATTGGAACATTAGGCACCCAGTCCTTATGTGATTGTTTTACAGCCTGAGTTAGCAAACCTTTTTTTTGGTCATGGGCCAGATAATAAATATTTTAGGTTTGGCCACGTATTTGTAGGCTCCCTTAGGGTCTCTGTTGCCTAATGTTCCTTTCCTACTTCTCTCCAACCCTCTCCCTCCCTCCTTCCCTTTTTCTTTTTTTGCAATCCCATAAAAAATGAAAAAATAATTTTCAGCTGAATCTACTCTTACCAGTAGCTTGCCAGCTCCTGGTTTTAGACTCTCTTCTGTCTGAGGTTGCCTTCAGAGGGTGGTGGTGCCTTAAAATGTGGTGCCTCAGAGCCAGTACAGAACTTTGGGGAAGGACTGTGAGGCACAGAAGATGGACTTGTCATTAACTCTTTAAAGTGCTTGGTGCTTTTTTTGGAACTTTGTCACATTTTCAACTCAAAATGGCCTTAACAGCAACAAAGACTCAGCTTATCTTCTTTATTAGGCCGCGTTACAGCCTAGGGTATTGGTGTAGGACCATCCATATATCCAGCGATATTAGATCTCAGCTTAGCTAGAGCCAGCTCTTCCTCTAGGCTACTGAGAGCTTTCGGATCCTGCTTTGTTCTCTTAAGTGTCCATGAAATTTCTCTCAGCTTCCTGTTACTTGAAAGTTTGATAAGGATACCTTGGGTCTTACACCTAAATTATGAACAAAGATTTGAATGAGGCATAGCTAAGAGCTCAATTCACATGCATTTAGAAAATAGGGTAATTTTAATGTGTGGCTAGAGCTGGTCTCTTTTCTTTTTCTAAATTGTTTTGTAGACTTGTGCTTGGATTTCCATTTTAGCAACCATCAATCAGAGGTTGCTGTCATCACTAAGCAGTGGTTAGACAGTAAATGAGTCTAATGACTACAATAGAAAAACAATTCACCTACAAGTTAAATAATTTAAAATAATGCTATTATTTTATTTTATTATTATTATTATTTTTAAAAAAACAGCTAATATGTATTTTCTAATTTCAGAAAGGATTTACACCAGCTGCTCCAGTTCATACCAATAAAGACGATCCAGCTACCCAAACTAATTTGGGATTTATCCATGCATTTGTGGCTGCCATATCAGTCATCATTGTATCTGAACTGGGTGATAAGACATTTTTTATAGCAGCCATCATGGCAATGCGCTATAACCGTTTGACAGTATTGGCTGGTGCTATGCTTGCCTTGGGCCTAATGACGTGTTTATCAGGTGAGTGCTTTTTCCCCTTGATGAGTCTGTTGCGTTTGAGAGAAAGTGTGGCCGCACTGAGGGCCCCCTAGTGGCTGAGCACGCATGCTCGTGACAGCATTGAGTCCCTGGGTCGTTCCAACAGTTAGGTTGGAATTTGGTTCATGTTCCAGACCTTAGGAAACAGAAAATGTTTTCAGTACAAAAATTCCTAAAAACCATATTGCACTTTTAAAATTAAATTTTTAGCTATTCACAATCAAGATACATGCTCCTCATTTTTTTTTTAGATTCTTTTCCCGTTTAGTCCATTTCAGAGTATTAAGTAGAGTTTCCTGCGCTGTGCAGCAGGTTACTGTTAGTCACCTGTTTTACATACAGCAGTGTGTATATGTCAGTCCCATTTTCCCAGTTCATCTCTTGCCACCCAGCCTCCCCCTGCCCTTATTCCCTGGTAACCATAAGCTTGATTTCCATATCCATGACTCTACTTCTGTTTTGTAAATAAGTTCATTTGTACCCCTACCCTTTTTTTATTTTTTTAGATTCCACATGTAATCTGTGGGCTTCCCTGGTAGCACAGACGGCACAGAATCTGCCTGCAATGCAGGAGACCTGAGTTCGATCCCGGGGTCAGGAAGATCCCACGGAGAAGGGAGTCGCAACCCACTCTAGGCAAGAAACCTAGAGAATTCTCATGGATAGACCGTGGGGTTGCAAAGAGTCAGACACGGCTGGCTGACTTTCACTCACTCACTCACTATAAGCGATGTCATGTAATATTTGTCTTTCTGTGTCCTACTGACTTTACTAAGTATGACAAGCTCTAGTTCTATCCATATTGCTGCAAATAGCATTATTTTGTTCTTTTTTTTCTTTTTTACTGCTGAGTAACATTCTATTGTGTGTATGTACCACATCTTCTGTACCTATCCCTCTGTTGATAGACATTTAGATTGCTTCCCTGTCCTGGCTGTCGTGTGCTGCAGTCACCATTTGGGTGCATGTATCTTTTTGAGGTACGGTTTTCTCGGGGTATATGCCCAGCTGGGTCATGTGGTAGTTCTGTTTTTAGTTTTTCAAGGAAACTCCATATAATTCTCCATAGTGGCTGTACCAGTTGATATTCCCACCAACAGTGTAGGAGGGTTCCCTTTTCTTCACACCTCCTCCAGCATTTATTACTTATAGACGTCCTGATGATGGCTGTTCTGACCGGTGTGAGGTAATACCTCACTGTAGTTTTGATTTGCATTTCGCTGATACTTAGTGATGATGAGCATCTTTTCATGTGCTTTTTGCCCATTTGTGTATCTTCAGAGAAATGTGTATTTAGGTCTTCCATTTGTTGATTGGGTTATTTAGTTTTTAAATAATGAGCTGCTGGAGCTGTTTGTATATTTTGGAGATTAATCCCTTGTCAGTTGCTTTGTTTACACATATTTTCTCCCATTCGAGGATTGTCTCTTGTTTATGGTTTCCTTTTGCCGTGCTAAAGCTTTTAAGTTTAATTAGATACTATTTGTTTATTTTTGTTTTTATTTTAATTACTATAGGAAGTGAATCAAAAAGATCTTTCTGAGATTTATGTCAAAGAATCTTCTGCCTACGTTTTCCTCTCAGAGTTTTATAGTGCCCGGTCTTATATTTAGGGCTTTTAATCCATTTTGAGTTCATTTTTGTGTCTAGTGTTTAGGGAGTGTTCTAATTTCATTCTTTTACACGTAGCTGTCCAGTGTTCCCAGCATCACTTACCGAAGATACATACTCCTCATTTATTCACTAATGCTAATATCCAAATGGAAAAAATAGTAAAATTATATATTTGATTCAAAGTACTCATTATAATATGTTTAAAAAGACAGATTTTAACAAGCACATGTAATATGAATTTAAATATTGTGTAATAAGTGTTAAAACACTTATAAGACAAACATTTTAAAAAAACAACTAACAATTTTACCCACTATACCAAAAATTAGATCTTTGAAACTCCTTGAACTTAAGATGAAAAGTGAGAGGGCTTAAGTAGTTTTTCAAAATGGTTTTAGAGATATGCAAGGAAGAGGTTTGAAGACCGCCGATAAAGCTTATTCCTTTAGCTAGTCCAGGTGAAAGGAGCTGTCAGTACCTTGATCCTTGCTTTCGCTATGGATATTTTTGCTTTCTTTTTGTCTTTTTAAGTCCAGATAAATTTATTTATATCTGATATCTAAGAAGTAGGACTCAGGCCACCACGGAGAAATGCGTGTTTCCTGTTGGTGGACATTTGGTAATCAAATAATGAGGTATCATGTTCAGTGTATTGTGTACTATTAAGCTATTCTTAGCCATTATTAGTAAAGGAATGAAACATTCTTAGAGTCCCAGTTTGCGTTACTATTTGAGTTACTATTATATAGGCTTCAATTAAAAAAAAAATTAAGACCAAGAGAACGTAAACCTAACACTAAATAATTGAACATAGTTTAGTCTCTGATTCGAAAGCTACCTTGAGCCATGTAGTTGGGTGGAAAAGAACGAGTTTCCCCCTTAGCATCAGACTTGGATTAAAGTTTAATTCTGCCGTGTTTTAACCTAATGACAAGTTACCTAGCCTCTTTGGGCTTCAATTCCCCGTCCATTAACTGGAGATAGTATATAACTGCCTCATGGGGTTGTGGTTTGTATTAAAACGAGCCCTTATATTTCAAGTACTCATTCACCCCTACTCTTTCAGTGTGCAGCAGACTTCTCCTGAAGCACAGTACAGGACAGGCTCCATTACTGGCTGCTGAGATGCTTGTTAAGTCTGTCTTTTTAAACAGAATGAGTATTTTATTGAATTTAAAAATTTACTACTTTTCACATTTGGGTATTAGCATTAGCATTATTCATATTTCACAATAAAAACAACTTTCTCTTCAAAAGCAAATTCTGATTCTAGGAAATAGGATAAGTGGGACAGGTTGTAAATGGTGAAGTCACTTTTTGGAATGAGTTTGAATAATACCAGAGAATTTTATTTTTGAAACTTCCATCTTTAAGGACAACTGAAAGACTGTCCTCTCTCTGCCCATTCCCTCCTCAGAACCTGGCTTCATACATTCTTCCCACTCTGCTTGGGTTTAGCTACTGTCCCTTAGGTCTGAGCAGGGCTAATCTCTTCTGTCCTGACCCTTGGCCTGTCTCCCTCTGACGGCTGGTACTGACAGCTTCTCTCATGTGGACTGTTTGAAGGAACAGGCTGTATCAGTGGTCTTCAAGCCTCTTCCCTGTATATCTCTAAAATCATTTTGAAAGACTGTGTGCCCCCTCTCACTTTTCATCTTAAATTCAAGAAGTTTCAAAGATGTAATTTTTGGTATGTTGAACGTTAAATTGTTATAGTTGGTATTTTTTTATCTTATCAGTGTTCTAACATTTATTATATAGTATTTAAATACATACTACATTTGCAAACTGATGAAGAAAGAAATTCCCAAACGAAAGAAGTCCCTGGTGTCACGCATGTGTAACAGTCTTTCAGGGCAGGTAAACCCTGCTGCACCGCTCAGATCTGTTTGCCGCACTGTTTTCTCGTCAGCCTTGTCCACACTGAACTGATGCACCCTAGATGGTTGAGTTCAGTGCTGGCGAATTTCAGCAGTCTGTATGTGTGGGGATATTGCTTTCCTTTGTGAAATTTCCAGTTTGACAGTGTTTTTTTCTTGTTAGCATTCCAGATTTGCTCCTAAACTGGCTTGCCTTTGCATCCTGAGCCCTTTCTCTGTGTTCTATTTAGGGGCCTGGAGCTGCTTTTGGAGGGCGCAAGTGGCAGGAAAGGCATGAAATCTGACATCTTGAGCCTGGGGCTGAATCCAGCCTCTACTGCTTGCTCATTATGCAAACTGGAGCAGGTCACGTGGCTGCTGTTTGCTGAGCACCATCTGTGTGCATGACACTTCAGGCCCTCTTTGGGACAAGCCCCTGTCCTGTTACAGATGGACAGAGAGAGGGACATATTATCCATTCGTGGCTCACAGGCAGTGGAGCTGAGATTCTGAGGCAGCTGTGTCTGACTCTGAATCCAAGGGTTTCTGATGGCTTTCTTCAGGATAAGAGGTTCTGCAGCGAGAGGTGGATGAAGCCTGGAAGCTACACAGTCGGGGGAGCTATGGGCCCCCAGTCTTTCCTTTGAGAAAAATTTTACTGTCTTCTGTTTGATAAGACTTTATTGGGAAAAGGTTTGAAGCTAAAAAGTCATTGGAAAATAATTATATTTTTACTCCATTATGACTTTCTAAGTTATTTAAGCCCCTGGAGAATCTTTGCTGTAAACTCAGGATAATAATAGCACCATCCTTAAAGAATAGTAAGATTAAATGCAGTAAAACAAGCAAGCCATCTGGTTAGTTCTACACCAGTTAGTTCTCTTCCTCCTTATCATAAAAAGGCTTTGCATCTGGGTATGGCCCAGCTGTGCCCAGGACACAGCCGTTGAACCATTTATTTGGATATTTTCACATTATTTGCAATGCATGCGTAGTTGCTCAGTCATGTCCAACTCTGTGACCCTTTGGGTTTGGACTGTAGCCCACCAGTCTCCTCTGTCCATGGGATTCTCCAGGCAAGAGTACTGGAGTGGGCTGCCATTTTGGTTCTCCAGGGGATCTTCTCCAGCCAGGGATCAAACCCGAGTCTCCTGTGTCTCCTGCGTTGCAGGCCGATTCTTTACCTGCTGAGCCATTCAGGGAAGCCCTTAATTACAATAAAAGCTAATTAATTCAATAGATACTTGTTTAGAACCAACTGCTTGCCTAGAAATGTGTTGGGTCTGTGACCAGGGATGCCTGGTGGAAGTAGGGTGGGCTGCTGGGTAATACAGTGGTTCTGAGAGTGTCTCCTCCTGCTACATCCCACCCTGAAGAGAGCTTGATGTCTGAACAGCCTCCATCTGGCATTCTTGTCTTTAGCTTTTTTCAAAATTTCTCACTAAAATTCAGACCCATCAAGAGAGGCAGCTTCTCAGTTTTTGTGAGTTTGTTCCTTGGAAGGAGCGACCATAGAAAACTCAAGGCAGATCTGGAAGAGGGCCTCAAAGGGATGAGCTGGGAGATGGAGCAGCTGTGGGCTTGCTAGGTGGCACTAGTGGTAAAGAACCCACCTGCCAATGCGGGAGACTTGGGTTTGATCCCTGGGTCAGGAAGATCCTCTGGAGAAGGAGATGGCAACCCACTCTAGTATTCTTGCCTCGAGAATCCCATGGACAGCGGAGCCTGGTGGGCTATAATCCATGGGGTTGCAAAGAGTCGGGCACGACTGAGCAACTAAACAAGAGGCAGCTGTAAGGTTACCGTTGATTTTCTTCCTGACTTGACCAGAGTGGGCCTGCGCCAGTTGTCTAGGTCTTGGGTCTGCTTGCCCTGTTCTTTAAAATACACCCAGTGGTGGACTTTGCTGGTGATTCAGTGTTAAAGACTCTGTGCTGCCATTGCAGGGAATGTGGGTTCGATCCCTTGTGAGCGAAGTTCCATATGCTGAGGTGTGGCCAAAAATAAGATACACCCAGTGGAATCTAAATACCATTGGGAGTTTGATCCTTACCTTCACTAACACCATCATTCCTTTAATAATAAATAAACATTTGGAAATTTACATCTTTTCTCTCCTTTAATTCTTATTTTCGTTTACTTTCCTCACAGAATTTTATCCCTATGAAATTTTTTGCTTGAAAGTCTTTTGTGGATCACATTGTCATATTTATCTGTAGCAAAAACATCTTTAAATTGAATTGTAGAACATAGTGAAAATTTCCTTTATTAAGTCTATAAATGTTAAAATTTTTTATCAGTTGAGTTATAGTTATTAGGACAGAGTTGATCAAAATAAAATATCACAAATTTAAGTAAACAGTTTTTAAAAGTTGGAAATGCATCTCGTAATGAGATGATAGAACTGTACTTTTAAAATTGTCCATGGACGATACTTATTGCTAGAATGAAGCTAGGTTTAAAGTCAGTTCTGATCTTTAAAAACAATAGATATAAAATCTATTAGATCTTATAAAAATAGATATAAGATCTATTAAAAACATAGATATAAGGGCTGAGATATTTTATTCATAAAAGTAGACAGGAAGGAATTTTGTTATAGCCTTGTCACTCAGTCCACTGAACTCCTGGGTTATATGCCAAAAATCACATACTAGTCTATCACCAAGTGATTTTAAGTGATTTACCAACTGACAACTTAATAAGGCCTTCTGTCAATTTTGTTAAAAGCAGTTGGATACCATCAAGTATACCAAAAAAAGTTTTTCTAAAATTCATCAAATGACTGTACTGATACATATTAGTCTTTTATTTAGAGGTCCTTTGTTTAACTGGATATATTTAGAAGGAAGTAGTTGAGAAAATTGAAATATTTTTAATTTCAGTGTACTTTTATCAATAAGGGATTTTAAAGTTGTGTTATATCACATGTTTAATGGGGCCTTGGAGCTACAGATTTAGCTCATTCAATTTATGAAAAATGTCTGTCACACTGCCTAATTGCTATGACAATTGGTCCATAGTAAACCATCTAAGTCAGGCGTATTTTGTATCAGAAAACATTTACTTGGTTTTTTAACTTAATAAACATGATATATATGTCCCATGGCAGCTGTCTGTTTAGAATTCTGATTCTAAAATGGCTGGCTGGTGGGACTGGGCCTGGAAGCACAGCTAGGCTTGGGCTGCATGGGGAAGTAAGCCACTGAGATTTAGTATCTTTGTGATGCTCTCTTTGTTATAGCAAGACTCTGCCTTAGGGAAAAGCATGCCCCTGGTTGGGGGAATGAAAGAAGCACAATTTCTAAGTAAAAATTATTCCCACTGAAGCCAAAATACTCTATTTCTCATCCATGGCCATTGTTTCCGGTGCCTGTCATGCTGTTATTTCAATGCCATGACATTAGAAACTTGTGTAAGACAGGGAAGACCCGAAGCCCTATCTCTGGGTTATGATGCCTTGACTAGGTGTATCAGTATTTCAGACCCTCTCTTTGGTGCCCTAGGATATCTTTTTATGCTGTGAGAAAGGCACTGTAGGAAGCTGGGTGAAAGGCATCTTGGTAGAGGGGCAGAGGGCAGCTGTGAAGGGATGTGGGCATGGAGGACCCGCAACTCCTCAGCTACAGGCAAGAGGAGTTTTAAGGGAATGTGCCTGTGGAAGTTGAACTTACGGAAATAGATCTCACAAACTTCATCTTCCACAAACTGGAAAGTCTTTGTGTTTCAAAGCCTTCAGTCATCAGCTTTCCTTATTACAGAGTTCAGTTTTCATTTTAATGAGCCCCTCACACCACATTCATGGGCATTCTCATCTTTTTATTCTCTTGGTTTCTAAGACACTCCCTGCTTCTAGTTACATTCTTATCTCTGGAAAAAAAAAAGGTACCGTAAATATTGACATTCCGCATAGTTTTTAACCCTTGGCCCACTTAGTCCCCCCTCAACTAATATTCTTGTGCCACATGTTTTCAGTTTAATTACTTGTAAGTCAGTGATTTTTGACTTGATGCAAACCATTTGCTTAAAGAGAAATAACCTCTCATTGTTCGCAGAACCAAAGTACTCGGGTGTCTGAGGAAAGGCTTCCAAAGAGGAGATAGAGGGACAGTAACCAGGGGAAGAAGAACAATGTTATAGTGCCAGATAGGTTTTTGCTCTCTGTGGAGATGTCAAGGCAGAAATCATGGGATTGTGTCAGTAAGTAGTTCTTTTAGATTATCTGAAGATAAAAGGAAAACTAAATTGAGGAGATTTAAAAGATTTGCTGCATTTCTTTCTAAGATTTTAAAAACCATTTATGGAAAATATTTTAAATTTACAAAGTTGCAAAATAAGATAGTCGGATACCCATATACCTTTTATCCAGAATCACCTGTTAACATTTTTACCACATTTGCTTTAGCATTTGTGACCTCTCTCTTTATATCTCTATGTATTTCTAGGTGTACAATATGTGTATATACACACATTTTATATATCTATAGAGAAAGTATATATACACAGTATACATCTTTATAGACATAGATTGATACATTAATCTTATCCATATTTTAATTTTGTCAGTTGATCTGATAATAGTGTCTATCCTTCTGTAGAGGATCTAGTCTAGGTCAGATAGTGCATTTAGTTCTCTTTAGTTTTTAATCTGAGATGTTTCTATAGGCTTTTCTTATGTGTTTTATAATACTTTTTTGAAACTACATCCCCCTCCCCCTTTAATGGGCAGCTCCTCATCTTGCCTTTGTGTGGTTTTTGCCTCGTGACTAGATTGGGGTTACGCATTCTTGACTAGAACCCTGCAGAGCCGACGGTGCCCCTCTGAAGAGTGTCACACCTGGAAGCATGTGGCGTCCACTTGTCCCTCACTGATGATCTCCTAGTAAAGGGTACACTGTCTTCATCCTCCCTCACAGTTAATTTGTAATCTTTTGGGAGACACTTTAAGACAGTACACATACCCTACTCCCCATTGTTTAGCATCAATTGATGGCTCTCACATGATCTGAACTCTGCCTCGATGCTTGCAAAATACTGGCTAATTCCAAAACCCCATCCACATTTACCAGTGAGCCCTGATATGCTATTCCAAGAAAGAACTCTCCCCATTCACATTGGTTTGTCTGTTTATTATTAATATAAACTGATGAACTCCTTTTTTTCAGTGGTTTATAATTAATTACTTAACTATATTGTTCCTTAAATTAACAAGAGGGCAGCTGGAAACCCCTCCAGGCTGATGACTCCTGTGTCCTTGTGACATGCTATTTTTTGTTTTTGTTCTTCCTTCCTTTCTAATATAACAAGATAGTGCGGGTTCATCTTATACCTACTTTGCCCAGTACTGGAATTAGCAATTTCTCTGAAGAGCCTTTTAGTGGGAAGCACATTAGAAACCAAGATCTGAGTGCAAAGTTGGTTCATTGTTACTAAGACATTTGGGCCTTTTCAGTGGACAGAACTAGAAAATATGTCTGTATTGTGTATTTGTTGGGGGGGGGGGCAATATTGATATGCACAGAAGCATAGGTTTACATTTCTAAACATGATTTTAAAGTTTTTCATTTTGTAATACAATGAATCAGGGAATGGTTCACCTATGCAGTTATATATCTGATTAGGCAGTTTTATAAGTGTTGTGCCCATTTTAGAAAAAGAGCTGGTGAAGTGAAGAGTAATTGTATTTATTATATATATGGAAATGCCCTCTGGCCCTGCCATAGTTTTTAATTACTAACTTCATATTATCAACATGAATGTGTTTCACAGTTAGGGTTTGGATTCTTGATATAGTTCCAGGTGTAGTTTTTTGTGTAACTTATACAGTTATCCCTCTCTACTTTAATGAGAGGAAAGAATAATACTGAATAAGGTTGAGTCTGTTATGTATATATGTGTGTATGTGTATATATATATGGAATTGTTTTCCTTCGTAAAGTATATTTATTTTAAATAGTTGCAAAGAAGCATAGTTTCAATCATGCCACATGAGAATCTTGTCATGATTCTTCACGATAGAGGTTTGTAACTTAGATCTGTGATGAAGAAATACCACGTAGGACAGTCATATAGCTTCCAGGTTATAAGATCATGAGATGTGTAGCGTACATCAAAGTTACTCTCCTAACTAAAGTACTGTGCCCTGCATGACCTGTGGCAAGCCAGCCTCTGGCGGAAGGTGTCTGAAGAGGAGATGATTATCTTTAGATCTCACGAGAGATCTGTGTGGAACCTCTGCCACCTTCAGCTGCACCACTGATTTCTTGCTAAGCTGTGATAGATAGGTCATTGGTTAGACCTAAGGGCTCAATATTAGTGGAGAGAAAGAAGTAGAATTTAAGGTTCTTACCTGTTAGCTTTTAATGTGAACCATTTTCCCTTTAAAACAGGGGTAAATGATGACTTCTGAAGTTAGCTGTTTCTTTGGTTGGTGTATAATCTGCTAATTAATCAGACATATCATTGCATTTTCTTGCAGTTTTGTTTGGTTATGCCACCACTGTCATCCCCAGGGTGTATACATACTATGTTTCAACTGCATTATTTGCCATTTTTGGCATTAGAATGCTTCGGGAAGGCTTAAAGATGAGTCCAGATGAAGGTCAAGAGGAACTAGAAGAAGTTCAAGCAGAATTAAAGAAAAAAGATGAAGAAGTAAGTCAGAGTGCTGTTAAAAAGGCACTCAACTATGAAGAGTAAGCACTATATAAAGCTTTTCAGTGGTCGTCCGTATCTGTGACGTGTGTGGGCTACACAGAAATAGCTTCTTTTGTTTGGTTTCCATTCTTACATGTGGCTGTGATAGGACTGGGTGAGTGGAAATCTGGTAGAGAAAGGCTTCAGGGATAAATGTCTAATCAGGTTTCTTAATTAGATTGATTATAAGCTCCTGAAAAACAGGAACTTGTTTATAATTTTCCCTGTTTCTTTCCACAACATCTAGGGTAACAAGTGGTCAATAAATAATGTTTTATTTATTTTGTTGAGAAGAATTGGAAAAATTGAGAATGTTGCATTTGTTGCCATGTGAGACCAGTGGTTCAAAAGATAAGTTGGGATCACATAACTTTAGCTTCTGAGAGCATATTCCCATAGACTTTAAACACTCTTTAAAAGAACGATTAAGCATTTTGGGCTATACTGACTTGGTTTCTGGGGTTAATGTCTTTTTTTTTTTTTTTTTTTTTTTAATTTAGTTTCAACGAACCAAACTCTTAAATGGACCAGGAGATGTTGAAACGGGTACAAGCACAACAATACCTCAGAAAAAGTGGCTGCATTTTATTTCACCCATCTTTGTTCAGGCTCTTACATTAACATTCTTAGCAGAATGGGGTGATCGCTCTCAACTGACTACAATTGTTTTGGCAGCTAGAGAGGTAAGTGGTACTTGGAGACAACTGCTTCTGTATTAAAACTAACATTACTTTGCTCCAGAGGTCACTGGACAGAGTCAAGGTGGGTCAAGGGATGACTTCGTATGCTTGACAATACGTTTTAGATCTAATAACAATGCTAACCTTTAGAACTGACCTTTTCCCAGTTTCTGCAATCAATCAGATTACTCTCTTTTGACTCCTCTTTCAGTTTTGCCAAAATGACGGTGTGGCTGTTGTTATGGCTTAGTTTTTTTTTTTTCTTTTTCTTTTCTCAGAACCTTCCTTTATATATTTGTTGAGAACATAAACTGGTATATTATTATTAAAGGCCAGTTTGGCAAATGCCTAAAGCATTAAAAGTAGGTGTCTCTGGTTTCTTCCATTCCTTGTGCTAAAAAAATAATTTGAGTGTTACAAAGGTTACTTAGAAAATTTGTCTTAGCCCTAGGTTACTCAGTCCTAAGATACTAAGGCAGAGGAGATCTCAGATCATCTTGTCCTAGCCTTTTCTTTATGGATCAATTCCTGAGGCCCAGAGAGGTGGCTTGTCACTAGGACAGAAGCCAGCTGGCAGTTGGTAGCAAGGACAAGGACTAGAGCCAAGACTAGGCTCTTCTGCTCTCTTGTTCAGCGCTGTCAGGTGCCACTCTGTAAAAATAGCTTTTTAAAGAAAATGTTAAATCCTTATTTTTTCTGAAGGGACTAGTAAAGTTTACATGAGGGTCTCTTGTTCACACGGATTAAGATCTGCTGAGGAGACAGTTGTGGGACAGAAATGCTGCTACTTTTCAGCTCTTGTTGATCCTAACTGATGCTATTTATGATTTTATATCTATTAAATTACATTGTTCTTAGTCAGATGGTAAGATTTTAGATAGCAAGCTTGATTTGAATTTGTTTTTAACTCTTAGGAGGTATCTACCATAAAACAATGAGTTGCTCAGCATAGGCTGCAGTTCAGAATATAAAACAAGAATTGAAAGGCCAGGGCTAAAATAGTTAAAGCTGGACAGTTTTGTCAAAGAAGCCTCAAAAATGCTGTATTTTTGGGAGAAAATAGGGAACTCAATTTTTCGTTTGAGTCCTATGTTTAAAAATAAACTTTCTTTTTAAATGTCATTTTAATGGCTTTGTCCTATATTTTTCTTGATTTGTAGCCTTTTTTTACTGGCATTCAGATTGCCAGAACTGGGACTTGAAAGTAAGTGACCATTTCGTGGTGGTGGTGGTGGTTCTGCCATGTGAGCTATCATGGCAGAATTGTTGCTTTTTTCTTAATACTGTCACCTAAGTGGCACAGAGTAACTTGGGACAGGCTCAGCATTCCCTGGGTTCCTGTGGCCCACTGCTTGCCTGCCAGCAGTGCAGCGTATGCTTCCTGGGGTCGAGTCTCTTGCCACGTGAGCACATTACTGCAGCATCTGCTTCCTGGGTGGTTTCGGGCTGAAACAAGCCAACGCATGTAGGGTCCCAGACACAGGGGGCACTGGGCGTTAGCCGCCTTCTGCACTCGGCACCACGGGGACAGGTAATGAGCTCTTCAGGGGCACAGATGTACTTGTCTATTTTTGTTACTTTAATATTCTTAATTTGGGGGGGGTAACTTTTTTGTATAATCCATGCTGTAGTCTAATTCACTCCATTTTAGACTAAACTTCATTTCTATTTCCAGTAGAATTCAGCATCCCCACTTTGAATTTCACAGAATCCTCTAGTGTCCTTTGAGATGTTGATAGGTACTAAACAACAACAAAGAAAAAGGTTGAGGAAAAAGGTTCCAGGGTCCAGTAAATTTGGCAAACACTATAACGTTTTTCGTTTTGAAGATGGAATATACAAAATAACAAAGACTGAAAAATTCTGTATTAAAGGAACCATTTTATTTAATCCAGTGATTTTTCAGGTGTCATTTTAAAATAGAATGAAATCATCATCTATTAGTTTTACAGGGTGTGACGCACAGAATCTGCGGAACGCAGTCCCACTCTTCCGTTCCGCGTGAACACATGTCCAGTTGTCTCCATTTCCCCAGTTCGCGCACACACTGCCCACCCCAGCAAATGGGCCTGCTTCCTACTTCACGGAGGAAAGCAGAAGTCATTTCTTCATTCGCACCCATCACAGTGGTAGTGCTCTCCCGCCTGTTTGGGTCTCCGCCCTCTATGCTCCCACCTAAAGCTTAGAATCTTTGCCTTTCTTCCAGGCCAATCTTGTTAGCATTTTAGCATGCACGAGTTTTTCTCACCTAAAAAAGTTCTACCCCCTTAACTCTGCTTCTCTTCGAAATATAAAGCTTCTTCGTGCCCTACTTCCCTCAGCCTTGGAGAGCTTGGCTGTGATGGGAACAGGAGTTGGCTCTACTTCCTTGCTTACTAAACACACTGGACTCCACAGTTTCTGACTCAGCGGTGTTTTAAGTTCACTGCAGCCACAGATGGGTCCTGCCGTGGTCTTGTTGGGAGGCTACTTGCTTGGTCACCTCTTCAGTCTCCCCTGGGCTGCTCTTCTGCTGTCATCCTTCAGTGCTGCCTTCCTCATGACTGTATCGTCAACAGCTTCCGCCCTTCTCTCCTGGGATTATTATTTTCGGTCCTATCGCTTCTTCTCCAGTGAACCCAAATGATTCTTGAACTTCTTTACTTTACTTTTAACTTCTGTTGGCATCCACACATGGTTTCTCCATTTTCCTTTATTCCTCTACCTGTTTTACTCACCTTGGTATCACTACAATTCGTCTAGAGAATTATGGGTAAGGAACTTGAGTGTCTGATTTTTTTCATACCTGTCATTTGTCATTAAGATATATCAGTCATGTTTCAGTTTCTCTCAAATCTATCTGCTTTTCTCTGCCTGGGCTCCCATGCCAATACAGGCCAGCATTCTCTTCCCAGGGCTACTGGAGGAATTTCTCAGTTGATCACTTGCTTTTGTCTTCTTTCCCTCCAGTTCACTTTAGACTTAACTTTTAAAGCACAACCTGTCATATCACTCCCCAGTTAGAAACCAGTCAGTGTCTTAAAAAGTCTAAACTTGAGGCTTCATGACACCCCCCCTCCTACCATGATGGACTCCTTGCTTGCGACACTGGTTCTCTCTAGAAACACACGGGTGTTCCAGGGCTGTCTCCTGCTGCTGGCCTGCTGCCAAGTCAGGTGATCCAGCTTGTCCTTCAGCGCTGTCTTTTCTGGAAAACTTTCACTGGTCTCCCAGTCTCAGTGCCTCCAGTCTGCTATGGTGGCAGTTGTGTACTGAATGATACCGTGTCCTGGTGCTTTAGCTCAGCAGAGGTTGAGAGGCAGGGTCTCTTCTTAGGAAGCATTGTCAGACAACACTGTAAAGGCTGGCATAGTTTCTTAGAGTATCAAATACTGCCTGAGGGAAGAGGTGCCCAGGCTGTCTCCTTAGCACTCACTTGAGTGAAATATTGCATGTGAGATAGGTTCAGCAACTGCTGAGAGACTGGATTAGGTTTTTTTGATCTTGCACATTGAATTTATTTTCCTTTTATCTCTAGTCTTAGGTATAATTGGAACATATTCCTTCAAGCAGCCATTACCCGTTTTATAAATAACACACCTGAATTTGTCGAACTTTTTTCTGCTTTGGTGTTGTTACTGTCCTCTTTTCATGGCTGGAAAGTAGTCGTGTTTCTCAGGTGGCAGTTTCCAGCTTGGCTTTAGATTAACGCTGCCCTTGTTTCTAGGATCCCTATGGTGTAGCAGTGGGGGGAACAGTGGGACACTGCCTCTGCACTGGCCTGGCAGTCATCGGAGGAAGAATGATAGCACAGAAAATCTCCGTCAGAACTGGTCAGTCTTTTATTTTTTTAACTAGAAAATACCATTTAACTTTTAGAATCACTGAGGTTAGAAAAAGAGTGTGTGTCTTCGAAAGTAAACTATGTCTTTGTTACGATAATCAGAAGTCCAGCGTATTGGTTCTGCTATTGCAAACATGGGCCGTTTTTCACATGTGTAGATGTTAGTAAAACATAAAGTCACATCAAAGCATTACTGGATTCATAGTAGCTTTTTGTCAACATTTAAGTCAATGAAACAATTATGTGGACATTTGAGAACTTTTAAGCTTTGAAAACATACAGAATTGGGAATCGTAGGTGGAGATTATATTTACTGATTCAGCTGAAAATTTCCTATGTAGCTGATCTTAAAAATGGAATAGAAATAGTCTCTTTGCTTGTTCAGAAGTTGTTGAAAATTTTTATAATTTTTTTTAATTGGAGTATAATTGCTTTGCAGTATTGTGTTTCTGCTGTACAAAAGTGAATCAGCTATATGTATACATATATCCCCTCCCTTTTGAGCCTTTCCACCCCTTCAACCCCCATAACTGGCTTTTAAGATGAGTTATAGTTCTATTGTTGCTTATCAGCACTGTCTGAATTTAATATAATTGTTTTTAAAACAGTGCTGGAAAATAAACTGATTCTTAACTGTTTAGAGTTGGGCACATTAAGTATTTTACTGTGGAAATGAGGTTGAAGTATTTCTAATTTTTTTTTAATGTTAGTTTGCTAGAAGAATAGGCAACATCATGGCTTAGAGGAATTTGCCTTTAACTTTTTTCTGTTCTCTTACAGTGACAATCATAGGAGGCATCGTATTTTTGGCGTTTGCATTTTCTGCACTATTTATAAGTCCCGATTCTGGTTTTTAATGTGCTATTGTTCATTTGTATTTAGTTTAAGATAGGTAACTTTATGTACATAGTGTATATTACAACTAAAAGTGATGGAAAATACTGTATTTTGTAGTACTGATTTGTGAGTTTGACCCACTTAATGGAAGTATTATGTCCAAAAGAAATAATCACTGATTCTATTTGCAAAATGGAGTTTTAAAAGAAACCGGATATTTGTGTGAATTTTTCCTTTTCTCCAGCATAATTATGTTAACATAAGGTCTCCGTTTTTATTTTATTGGCTTTTTCTTTTTGGCTGGGGGTGAGGTGGGGGTAGTATTATGTAGAGAACTGTTGTTCAGGGGGGTCTGCCACTTGATTTTTTTTCAGCACTGACTGACCCCTTTGTAAAGAATATAAATTTTCTCCTGGATAACCAGGGTGTTTTAAGATGTTTATCCTAAAATTCTTCCTGGGGGAAAGAATTAATTAATTTCTATCTTTTAAAACATTTTCCTGAGCCAGTAAGCAGTAGTTTAATCAGAAGTCTTTTCAAAATTTGTCTTTTAAGAGCAAGAGAAAGGTATTGCTGTTATTAACATGACAACTGTTTGCCAGGTCCTTTCTTCCTCTTTTTTAATTGGGTAGAAAACCCAATACAGTAACAGTCAATATTTGACCATGTGGAATTACCAAATTAAGAGAATACTGTGAGTGTATTCATATTTTTTCTATATTGAATAAACAATGTAACATACAACATAAATAAAAGTGGTATGACCAGTGCTTGTTTTTCCTTGTGTGTGATGCTGGCTCCTAATTTCCTCATTTATCAAAGTCATATTGGTATTTATAAACCAGTTTCTGAAGTTGTCTGTTTTAAACCACTATCTTAGCCTTAACAATCCTAAAGGAAATCAACCCTGAATAGTCACTGGAAGGACTAATGCTGAAGCTCCAATACTTTGGCCACCTGATGCAAAGAGCCGACTCATTGGAAAAGACCCTGATGGAAAGATTGCGGGCAGAGGAGAAGGAGGCATCAGGATGAGATGGTTGGATCACATCACCAACCCAATGCATAGGAGTTTGAACAAACTCCGGGAGATAATGAAGGACAGGGAATCCTGGCGTCACTAAGAGTCAGACACGACTTAGCAACTGAATAAACCTTCACAAAGTTCTGTGAGGTAGTAGGTACTAAATGTAAATTTTTTTTAAAAGGTTAACTCTTGGTACAGCAGGGGGTCAAACTGGACAGTTTAGTTCTAGAGACCACAATCACTGATTATGGTGAAGGCCGCCTCATCACAGCAATTTCACTAATCACTGTCATTTAAGTTGTTGTAACTTGCATACCAAATGTTCCGTCCAAGCAGTATACCTGCCTTCTCCCAGCCTGATGTGCTCTATTACCATGTGCAGTAACACTGCTACCAGAAGCTGCTACAGACCTGAAGAACAGTTCTGTAGAAACCTCCACATGTTCCTTGTGTGAAGTATATATAATAGCAGACCCAGAGCAAGTCAGGTTTACTGAGCTACTTACAAAGTGTACAGTCATTGGTAACTTGAAGAGACTGTGAAATAACCCAGTTAATCACCCAGCATTCTGAACACAGAAATCATTCTGCAGTAGTAACTTTGTGGGAGACAGCTGACCACTATTGTGAGATCTAAACATGATTGTCAGTTAAAAAGCAGCAATTCACGTATTTCTGAAAAAGTCGTTTTTAGAAACTTTTCTACCATGAAAAGTGTGTACTATAGGGTAGAAAAACACAATGTCCATAACACACTGCAAAGAAATCTCGGGTTAAGTCCCCAGACTACACCAGAAATCTCTGCAGTTAAAATATCCCTAATACTGCCTTAAATTGTTACAAACAGAATTGTGGAACTGTATTACTTCCTTGTTAGAAAACAGCTGGTACACCTGGCAGTGAAGGCAGCCCGGTCCCAGCACCAGCCTAGTGAGTAACAGTGAGGCTTTCTGAGGCCCCACACTCTCGTAACAGGACACAACTACTCAAGAGAATTTGGCAGATCAGAGCTTAGCTACAAGGCAAAAATTGCTAAATGCTGCTAACTCCATGGCTGAATAAAAGAGAAAAATGTCAGTAGTAGTGATTTTAAAATATTTAATATTCTTTAAAATCCAAAATAATGTGATTCTTACAAGTTATGTGCCACATAAAGCAGGTGTTAAATTGAGAAATGTAGGTGATACTGGGAAACACAGCACTGAGGTATTTTTATTTTTAAAACTGAATAGGAAACAAAGTGAATCTAATTTTTACATTTATAAAAAAAAAACAAAATACTACTGCTTGGCTCTTTTCATTGTCATTTTAGGTTCTGAATACATTACAGGAGTCTATGGGAAAAAGCATTATAATAGAGAACATATAGTTTTTAAAAACTGCACATCATAACCTGGAAAAATGGTCATACAGCAAGAGGCCTGAGTGGAGGTAGGCTAATAACACACTTTACACTCTTCTCAAAGGATAGCTCTGAGAAACAAGTGTAACCAATTTAAACACCAAATCAGAATGGCAATATTAAATCAGTAACAAAATGATCCACATTTTATACAATACTGTATTTCCAAACAGGTTGTGAAGATCAGCAGAGAACCTATTATAGCACCGTTAAAACATTACCCATCGTGCTTCTGTGCATTTTAGGATTCAGGCTGAAGACATTACTTGGGAAATGTCAGCCTTGTTTTTTTGTATATCAATCTGGATTTTAATGAAATGTTTACTTTAGGAAAAATAGGTATTCTTAGCCATTTACAGCTCCACCCTTTCAGAAGGAAGAATGACAGGCTATATCTAATTTTAATTTTAAACCAAGAACCAAGCAGTAAGGACATATCAATGTCAAGAGTAGCACACTAAGAACCACACAGAACATTAGAAATAATTTGGTGCGTGTTTTTACAACTACCAACTGATGTTAACAATTAAAAATTTACAGAGATAAAATTTTTTTTTTTTGCACTAACTGGTTTCAATACAGCACTGAATTTAACTCGTCTTTGGGCTTCAGTCTTTACATAGAATGTGCAAGTGCCATACTGAGGACCTTCCCCAACTTACACCATGATAAAACAGATCTCAAAGTGATTCCAGGATGATCTAAATGACAGCTGTTCTGGCTGGCTGACATCTATAAAGGAAAACGACATTTCCTGGCCAGTTTTTTTTTTCTTTTTGCTTGATGATTGTCTGGTTACATAATACATCCACCTGAACACAATATAGCTTCTCCTACATTTTAAGTCTTTAGTATTGGCACAACCATTGCCAGTGGTGAATCTGCACTAGTACAGGCCAACTCAAAACACACATCATAAAACATCTGAATGTCACTTTTAAAGCGATGTCACAGTTTGTTTCCTCAGAAACTTAAAAGCATACATTTAAAAACATGAGCTCTCCAATTTAACCCTTAAAGAGTCAAGAAACACTTTTTACATCATTAAATCCAACTTGTGGTTCACTTATTTTAATTACCGTTCTCTAAGGGATCCCAAAGCTAGAGTGCACTCTGGACGTTGCCTGTGGGACTCAAGAGCCCTAAAGTGGAGAATTCTGTTCCAATGCAGACCAGCAATAAGTATCCTCAAATTTCTAGGCTTTACATGTTCAAACACTGCTTTTATTGGATGGTGCTGTGTAGGAAGGTTTGGTTTGGCTTTGGTTTTAAAGGACCAAGCAACATTACACTATATATAACAGACAGCACTTTTTTTTTTTTCTTTGTAGAAGAGTCTGCAGTATTTATACATTGTTCCACCTATATTTAAGGACTTTAGATGGATTTTAATATGAATATGAGTGATGGCCATTAGAAGATGCTGCTTGTTTTAATAACATTTTCCAAATGGGCAAAACAGGCAACGTGTGCCATGGGTTCTGTCATACTGGCCTTTGGCTGCGTTGGGGAAGTTATATAAAAAGTGCCCGTTAAATAGAAAAGGCAGCAAGTGAAACTAGAAAACAGTTGGCGTTACTTTTACTTTTTCTTAACTAAGTTGAGAACAGGAGGGGAGCCTTGGGGGCACCTGGGCTGGGCTCCACCGCTGTGCTGAAGTGGAACAGATTCGAAGCGCCACCAAGAGGCTTCACGAGGGCTGAGGCCCACACGCACCCCCCAGGAGGCAGAGCCAGTCCTCTGCACAGATTACGAGGCAGAACAAAACAAACCACAATTAAATACACGACACTGAAATCACGCTGATGAGGAAACGGAACGCAAAGATATTTAAAAATATAAATAAATACATTTAGCCATTTTTATTCAAGAAACCCAGACAACTACTTTCAAAGCAACTGCTTCTTTAAAAACCCTTTTCTCAATTCTCCTATAAATACTATTTTGATTGTCACTTAATGCAGCACCTCAGTGTTTGCTGGTGGTGGTGATGGGATTTCATTTAATGTCTTTTCAAAAACTATATCCTATTTCACCTAAGAACGTTTTCCCTAGGAAAACCAGGGCAGCTTAGAAAATAACTTGCTAAATACTCAAAAACAGAACCCGCAAAGTTATTTTATTTAAGAAAAACAAGGAATGTAGTGTTAAATTATGACATGGGGATAAAGTATGCAAAACAGTCACATGGAAAGAGTTTTAATTTTTCAATCCATTCACGGTTGCTTAATTTGTGAGCTGTTCAATACTGTTTCAAATATCCTGAAAATAACTGTACCAACAAAATTCACCCCCCAGTGTTTCCACAGGAGACATTAAAATATGACCAAATTATTTTTTTCCTTTTCTTCAACCAAAGTAGTATTTCTCAGTTCTTTTTGTGCAAAAACATTACAAGAGCAATTCAAATGGAAACACTGAAATGACATGCCAACATTTCAGAGCACATTTAAAACAGAATAATTCTTGAAATTACTGTATTCTAAAATATGACTACAATCACTTTTAGGTTAGTTCTATACATCTATTTCACACTGATGCAATTCTCCTAGACCTCTGAAAACAAACAGGCTCATTGGTCTCTTTTGGTGTCCACACAATAGGCAAGATAGGTTTACAATAGTGTCTAAATGGAACTAGGCATCTACAATCCCTTGACTCTACCACATTCAAAACAAAAGTCAAAGTTCATTTGGCTACCTTGAAATCACTCCCTTAAACCTACTATGGTTCACTGGATCTAAACATTTCTCAGAAATGTCATTTAAAAATTTCACCTAAGTGATGAGTTGGGGATCCTTTAGAAATGGTAATATCTAAGATAATAAACTTTATCAAAATGAATAATTGCAATAAAGTGCTTGTTAACCTTTCAAAATGATCCTTTTTGACTGTGGTGTGATATCTGCAAAGTGTGTGCTATTCCTACATAAAGGATCCCCAGGCATGAGAGTTGGGTCTTCTCACCTGTCTCAGAAAGCAGCAGCACTATCTTTTGGTAGGCTGACAATAGGCACGGTACCCATGCGGATGAGGCTATGCTAGTGCTATGGCAAAAGGGGAAGTAAACTAGAAAAGTGGGAGGCGTGTGAAGGGTTCCTATTATATTCATAGTTATATACAAATATATTAAATATACTATAAAAATAGTAAAATCTTTTCCTTTGCAACTACTTCAGAAGCTCCTTTTAGAAGAATGCTCACCCGCCCCAAACAAAAAAAGACTCTTTTTCTCTGATCACTAAAAATGGCAAGTGCCTTTGTGCTGTTTCTTTTCCTCCGTTTAAAAATTCCCATCAGCTTATTTCTGGCTAGACTCACTCAGCAATAGTAATATCCAGTGTTTATACCTTCCAACACTGACTCCCGAGGGACTAAGAACAGGGTCACAGATATTGGAAAGGTTATAGACGTGAATGAGTTTTACACAAATGTTCGTCAACAAACTTTCAATCACCAAAGAAATACAGAAAAAAAAGTAAAAATGTGCAATACCAGAGCAAAATGTTATTTGCAGTCCACTTTAAAAAAAAAAAAATAGTTTACCTCAATGTAGTGGAAATATTTTAAAACTTGTTGAGTAATATCCAGTTTAAAATAATTTTCCCCTGTCTGTGTAGAGCAGGCAAACGAGTTCTATTTTAAGGGGCCCCTTTCTAAGGCTTCTTGAACAAGGGTTCATCTCCCTTCAAGACACAGTGCCCGTAACTAACTGCAAGCAGAATGCTTTAAGGCAATGACCATCAACCCGAGCACTTTTGAAAAATTCCAGTAACATTTTCACTAATCTGCATTGAGTACTCTGTAACAAACTAGTCAAAGTTACTGGCATCCCTTTATTACTAGTACATTCTTAAACCAGATTTAAGTGATAGAGCACAGCACTCAAACTCCCCCTTCAACCTGGGACAGAGTTGGGAGACCGAACTATAGTTATTTACTTACATGTTACCCACCGTCCCCCGCATGTGCTTTTCCACTAATATTTTCACTCAAATAATAAAGTACTTTTAAGTGTCTTGATTCTGCTTTGACACCACTCTCAGCAGCAACTTTATTAATCCTTATAATCCTCACTGGTAGTTTAAAAACAATAGTGACTCACCCAGGGCTACAGCAGTTCAAAGCAGCTAACACCTAACAATTGCCACCCAGAAAAAAAGTTGTTTTGTTTTGTTTTTTAAGAAAAATGTAATATCTATGAGAGTAAAGAAGAGGGAAGATAAGATTTTTAAGTAGCAGAAAAGTGTTCCTATTTGGTATTTTTTCATGACTAAGATTTGGATTTCAATTAACAGCTTTGGCTACAGAAATGAAAGAATTACAGGCAACTGCTGAATCTTCCATCAGGATGCTCAAGTCTTGGTTCATGGAGGAGGGGGCAGGAACCGCTTTGCGGTCCAAGTTCCAGGGAAGCAGGAGGAAAACAAAGTTAAAGAAGGAGCTGAGAGGCAGTTACTAGCTCTTCTGACACAACACTTCGTTCTGACAGCAAAGCAGCCAGCTGCTCCTTTAAATGTAGCAACCATTTCTAAGCAGGAAAAAAGTGAGCTGTGAGAACAACAGGAATTATAAAAGCAAAATCTTGTCTAATTTGCTTTCCTAAATATTTGAGGATGGAAAAATACTTGAAGGGACAGGGAGAGGAGAATGTGAATGAACTGTCTACAAATTTACCTTGTGGCTTGTCTTACATTTTGCTTGTGTTAAACTGAGTACACAGTACTCATGGTTCACCATCTTTCTTTTCACATATGGGACTTGGAAGATAAACCGTAATATAATAGTTCTTCATACCTTTTGTTTGCTAAATCCGTATCACTATATATTGCCAATAAATAGATGAGGCACAACTCAGAATATATGGAATGGCATGATAAGGTTAGGAAAGGCAAGTTTGAAGGGGGAAAAAAAATACTGTTGCCATACTCTACAACATCAACGTTGTCCACTGTGGGCATATGCTTAAGTACACACATATTCTGACATCTATTCCTGACATTCATGACAAAGTCAGAAATCTCTTCTGGATGGTCATTTAGCTAGAAGAGGAGCTCCTTGATATGTTAATTACTGATTGGCATCTAGTAACACTTCTTTTGTAGAAGGGTAGGTACCAACTTTCTTTGGTTGTTTTCTTTCAACATGAATTTTCTAGTTTAAGTGTGGCCAGGTATGATTTTCTTCAGAAAGATAAAGTATATCCCTTAAGGATGATAGCAAAGCTAAGAAGAGAAAAGTCTTAGAACCAGCTGAGAGTTCCCCTGACACCTTTATCTAGCAATTCTGTATTATTTTCATTGCCAAAATTTTTTGTTTAACAACCTCAATTCTGTTATATGTTTTCTTTTAAGGTTAATTTTAATTTCTTACAGCTTGCTATCTTCCCTTTCCTCAGTAATAATTTTTGATCGTCAATAAGATATCTTCCCATTAATTTTCCTTTGTTCTCTAGTTATAAATTTAATTATTAGTACCATAGAATCTATAAAATGCTTTTTTTAATGTATGCAATTCTAGTTGGAACTTACTACCTTTAGAATATGGTATCACCAAACGAAATCTTAGTTCATGTTTATAAAGCACGTGAGTTACAAGATTCTAGCACTATAGTGAAGGTAAAGCCAATCCCTAACCCTTCTTTTGTCTTTGCAGGATTTTAAGATCACATTGAGAAAATATTTACTGGTAATTCCTAAATGAATACATAAATCTAAGGAAAATGCTGATTTAGAAAAACAACTTTGTGATCCAATAGTAACTCTGATAGTGTCACTAGGATGTTATCTTTTATTTTGAAATTATTTGTACCTCTAATCCAAGAGACTCAGAGAGTCTTCATTAGGAACTTAATGGTGCTGCTGACACCCACATGCTATTAAAAATGTACCAAGATTTCAAAACTGCTACTGAAACTAGACAATGAGTTTAAGATGGTGACTAATCACCTGAATGAAAATCAAGGCACTATGGGCTGTTTTTTCTTTTTTTTTTTTCCCCTCAAATAACCCTGAATCATTTCTGACTAAAAGAAGCACTGAAACTGTGGAGGATAATAAAAAGATTCCAACAAATCCTAAAAGTTAAAATTCCCACCAGTGAGAACATTAAAAAGTGCCTAAAATATTTTGTGTGCAAATTCACTTCTATAACTGAAACATACTTGAAATAACTGTCAAGCTTGTTAAAAACCGTTTACACAACTATTTCCAACTAGGAACTAGATCAAAATATGTGCTCAAAACTCCCAACCATCTTAAAATAAAGCAGTGCAAATCCTATTCTTAAACATAATTGAAGAATAATGAAATGAAGGATATTTCTGAGTAACTTGAAAATCCTGTTTCAAATAATTTAACCTGAAAAAAAAAAAAAAACTCCATTCCCAGCAGCACATCATACCTCACTGAACAAACTGTGACATCACAGTTAAAGTATGAACCAAAAAAAAAGACTTGTGCCCCGGAAGAGTGAATAGAACACTACCGTACTGTAAACAAAAGGGAAAAGAGGATGTATTAGTCTGCACATGGCATCAGAATCTAAGGAAATGTACTCATACCTAAAGGAAGAGATAATGCTTTCATGCAGCATACAAAATGTTTTGCTTTCTCTCCTTTTATCCAGACATATACATAGTATTATTTTTACAGCATCTGTACATAGAGAATTTGAACCCACACAACATTCTGAAATTACTATTCCATCATTATCTGAAAAGGGAAGGGGGTCTACCGAGTCTACTGGACTGTCTTCATGGCATCATCGTAAGCAAACCCCTGACATGGATGGCAGTGGTGTGTCCTCTGTAACACTTGAGAACAGGCACAGAACCACTCAAAGTTACTAATGTTATTAGTGCCTTTCTGATTCACTGGAGGTCCTGTTTCATAGCTGAGCTTCTTAACATTTGGCAATATACTCTTTTTCCATTAAAAAATATCTGGGCAAGTAAAACACTGTCAGAATTGGCTGTGGCCCTATGATCACCTCCTGCTGGCTGGTATTTAATGTACATATGCAGTGCTAGGCAGCATTTTCCCTGCTAACTAATTCCAGGAACTAGAACACTCAGTATTGCATCCCATGAAACCGCTGGAACTTTTCATCATATCCTTAGATCATCCAAGCAACTCTTTATGGAACACTCCCATCCTCCCTTGAGGGCAGAGAGGATGCGTGTGCGCTACTGTGGTTGAACCTTGGAAGGATCCGTCAAACTTTCAGTCCTGTGCCGACTCAGTTGCTGCTGTTGCTGCGACTGGTGTTGCTGGTGATGTGACTGAGGGAAAGTGCTCTGCTGTAGAGGAAATGCAGCAGAGAGGATAAGCTGAGTTGAAGGGTTCCCATGGAGCAACCTAGAAGTCTAAAAAGACAAGCGGATTATTCAACACTGCTTCACCCCCATTATACTGTGTACATTAAGACTACTCAAGTTTTCCACTTCTCCCATAGGGTCAAAACCTGTACATAAGTCTTGTTTTTTGTTTTTTGTTTTTTTTTTCCACTTAAAAATAGTATTCTGGAAAATGCTTATGAGCATTTCCCTCTTTTTGAAGTATAACAGAATTTCATTTTTTAGAAGGAAATTGAGCTAGAGGTAATATGATACAGAAAGCTATTTATGTCCTGAGACAAACCACACATACTCTTTCACTTTATGTCCTAAAGACCACATTTTTAAACAGATGATACAATTTAAGCATTGCTAAGAGTATATGACATATGAACAATCTGTGGTCAAACAGAAAATGTCTTCTGCGCCAACTTTTTGATTGGTGAGAGCAGCAGTGGCCAAGACCATGGGCCCTGAGGTACGCTGCCTGGGTTCAAACTCTGGCTGCCCAGTTTACCAGATGTGTAACTTGGTCAAGCTATTTACATCTCTGGACCTCATTTTCTTCATTTACAAAATAAGGATAATCAGAGTATCTCCCACACTGGGTTTTTACAAAGATTACATATTAACATTATTATTTAAAAGTACCATAAAACTGAGGACACAATTACAGACTTATGTCCTTTATGTAACAGTGTGATATAACAAAGAACAAAACAGAACAAGAGAACAGGCTCTGAAAGCATTAGCAGCCCTGGCTTTGAGTTTTGCTCTGTATTTATCAGGCCTTGGGCAAGTGTCAGCTCCATGAACCTCAGTTTCTTTTGCCTAATTTCTCCTTCTAGAGATACAAAGGAAACTAGTCAAAAGAAAGCGGAATTTTAAAATTAATATCTTTCTTCACTAAGGACAATGTCTTAATGCAAGGTTCATGATTTTAAAAAGGAACTGTAATAGGTGATTTCTGCAAATGTGTATGAAAGACAACTATACAAACACACAGAAGGATAGATCTCTGAAACTTAAAGGCCACTGAGCTTTGCTAAGCACTTGGAGACATTTTCTTTTTCTCACTGTTATTAGGAAAAGCTTTTGTAAGATAAAAGAATTCAGGGTACTTATGAGCCTTATAGGGTTACAACAAAAGTACATTTTGGAACTAGGTGTTACATAATCAGAAAAGACAAATTGTGTATTTCTATCTACATATTAGTGTATTTCTAAAGGGTATTGCCTATCTTGCTTCTTAGAAATGTTTTTTTCCCAGAAGTGGAAGAGAATGTTCATTCTTTTAAGAGCCCTTGTTCTCTGAGAGACTCAGAAAACTGAGTTCCTAAGCCAAGTCTTCTTCCTTTCTAAGCTTCTGCCTAATTCTCATTACATACATTTCCCCTAGAGAATAGTTTCTAACTTATTATAAATTCTTGTCATTAATTCATTTATAACAACTCATTTATAACAATAGCTAACCCAGTCATTAATGGCTTAATGTCTAAGGGGCTGTATGACTCTCAAGAGATAATTAAGTAACTAACCTCTTTTAGTTTAGCACATCATCAAGTTAAGAAATACATTTGTACCAGAACACCAATGATGATGAACTAACAGTGTATTTATGCATGAGTATATAGTATAATACTGAAATCTTCTAATTATACCATATGTTGTATAACTTTAAAAACTGATGGTATTTGCCTGGAATAAGTGGAATGGTATCCAGCACAAATCGTGGCTTAGCCTATATTCAAAATTGCTGGCCTCTTGGACCAGTAAGGAAAAAGCTGGATTTTCAGATGTCACAATCTGCTATTGTGATGCCCCAAAGAGGGTACTGAGGTCCAGAAATTTGCCTGCTGCTTTGCTGAGGATCCCAATCTAGGTGACTTTGTCCTGCATCCTTTAGATAAGCAGATCTTGTCTGATATACCCACAAGAGATCTGTGTCTGCATTTTGGTTAATCTGAGTATCTATTACATTATTCAAGATAGTGGTCATTTATGAAGGCAAGTTATAAGGTGTTTAAGTATATACCTTATACTAGGCTCAGTGATTCACATGCATCTTACTCATGAGATACGAACGACTAGCCCCTCCATATCATAGATGAAGAAACTGGATCTGAGCAAGTTAAGTAAACTGCCAAAGTTCACACAGCATGTGGTGCAGCAGTAACTCAATCTCAGAACAGCCTGTGCCTTCACAGTATTTTTCTTCCAATATTAATTTATAATAAAAAAGTTATAAAATTTAATTCAATAATTTAACATAATGCCTAAAGTAATTAAAAAAAAAAAACCCTTTCAATACTCATGATCTGTAGAGAGTACAGCTTGATGGGCCCCTAGGGTTATAAGAAAAGTGCTTTTGCTTGAGTTCCAGAAACTCTAGCCAGAGAGAGCTCTCTGTAAATTGCCTTGATATGGGTAGGAAGCAGCCACGTATTGTATCCACCAATTTAGATAACTGGGTATTTCCATAGCAGTACTAAAAGTTTCCTAAGAGAAGAAAAAGTAGCCAAATGGGATAAGCTTTCTGTCTTTATAGAAATTTAAGTTGTACAATAAGTTTTTGCAGATTTTTCAGCTCATTTACAGAACTGTTCATTTAATCCCTAATTTCACTATAAAAAGGTAAATACGTTTGGGACATTCTTCCCAGGGAGAATTACCTGTAGAAACTGCTGCGGTGGTTGAGTCAGCTGAGCCTGAGATGGTTGCTGAACTGAAGGGAGCGGCTGTTCCTGGGAACTCTGCTGCTGCTGCGTGACTGACAGTGTCTGCGACTGCGGTTGTTGTGGAGCAAAGGTAGGGTAGGCAGTCACTACCTGACCCATAAGCATAGCGCTAGGTACCATGACCGCCCCACAGGCTACAGGAGCGGTTACTAATTTGGTCACAAGTTGCTGACCTTGAGAAAATCTGTTAAGAGGAAAGAAAGGGAAGGGGAGTCAGAAGTACAAGTATACACTATGAAAGGCAATGGACTGAATATTTCTCTAAGATAATACCCATGATATTACCAATTTAGCTTTTTAAAAGCCATATGTTCCAATTTTGTTTCATGTTTTTAAAGATTCCCTTTGGGATACCAGTGAAACAGAAATGTACAGAGCAAAATGAAGCAATCACAAACAAAAATACAAACTCTTTTTTTGATATCCACATGCAAAAGAATGAAATTTGACCTTTACATCATATAAAAATTATATAAAAATTAACTCAAAATGGATTAGAGACTTAATAAACATAAATGTCGAAAACTGAAACTCTTAGAATAAAACACAGGGAGAAAGTTTCATGACACTGGATTGGGCAATAATTTCTTAGGTTATGACATTAAAAGCATACACAACAAAAGAAAAAATAGATAAACTGAAAAACAAATTTAAAATTTTTTATGTAGCAAGGGACACTACCAACACAGTAAAAGGGCACTCCAGAGTGGGAGAAAATATTTACAAATCATGGATCTGGTAAGGGATTAGTAACTAGAAAATATAAAGCAATACTACAACACAGCAACAAACAATCTGATTAAAAAACTGCCAAGGGTCCTAAATGATATTTCTTCACACTATATACAACTGGTCAATAAGCACTGAAAAGAAGCTTAATATGACTAATCATTAGAGAAATGCAAATCAAAACCACTATGAGATACCACATCACATTCATTAGGATGGCTACTATCAAACATAGTAATTGTGTTGACAAGGATGTGCAGAAACTGGAACTTCTGTGCACTGTTGGTGGGAATATAAAGTGGTTTGTCCATTATGGAAAATAGTATGGTGGTCTTTCATCAAAACTAAAAATGTAACAACCATATGATCCAGCAATTCCATTTCTGTACATATTTGTAAGGAATATATTAAATTTAAAAAAAAAAAAACAAAAAAAAAGAATGGAAAACAGGGACTCAAACAGTTGCACACCAATGTTTATAGCAGCTATTCACAATTTTCAAAAGATGGATATAACCCAAGTGTCCATCGGTAGACAAACGGGTCAACAAAATGTGTTATATACATTACAACTGAATAACACTTAGCCTTAAAGAGGAAGGAAATTCTGATGCATGCTATAACATGGCTGAACCTGGAAGACATTATGGCAAGTGAAATAAACCAGGTAGAAAAGACATACATTATGTGATTCCATTTACATACAGTACCTAGAGTAAGTAGTCAAACTCACAGACTTATGTGCTTAGAAAGTAGAATGGTGGTTTCTAAGAGTTAGGGGGAAGAGGAATGCATATTGTCTGATTAATATAGATTTTTAGTTTGGGAAGAAGAAAAAATTTCTGGAGATTGATGGTAGTGACTGTCACAATGGTGCCAACATGCTCATATGTCAATGAACTGCACATGTGAAAATGGTTAACATAGTGAGTACTTTGTTATGTGTATTTCACCACAATAAAAAAGAATGTAATGCACGCATGCAAAAAATTTTTAATCTGTTAAAAATATCAACTTTTTTCTTTTTATAAAACTACTAGGTACTTGGGAGTTGGATATATGTGACACATGGTTCATTTTGCTAATGAAAATAAACCTGTCCTAAAGGAATTTTTTTTAAAAGACCTCTAAGTTTATAGATGTTTACATTGTAAGTTGTGTCTTATAAACATAAATGACATTTATGTTTCAAAACTAGATAACATTCTAACAGCATATAAAAGTACCCTCAATTTACAAATTTATCAACAGGCATAGTACCCACTGTATTACAATTCACTAATATTCCCTCCCACCCACTACCTTCATGCTTCCACAGTCTTTAATAAAAGAACAACAAAAAACAATGCCTCTTCAGGGAAAAATATCATTTCTATCTGCCTTTTCTATGAGATAAAGTTAGTTTCTAACATTGGTCACTACAGTGACGAAATCGAGATAAGACTCTACTATAGATTTAACATGACCTAACTGCAATTACAACCTGTTTTAAGGTAGATAATTATAACTACACTTAGCATATCTATGCTAACAGTTTAAATGTTCCACAAGACAAAACAATTCTATTTTGAATCCATGCCAAATCTTAAAAATAAAGCGTTGTATATTATGTACTTTAGGATTAAAGGTATTATTTAATGCAAAAACATATATAATGAAAAATTTACAAACAAATAACATTACAAAGTGGCTTAATCACAGAAGTGCTAAGCACTAATTTCTCTGTAATCTTAAAAGAATTTAGTATCTGAATTGCCCAACTGCCCACTGCTAAGTATGAGAATATCTCATTCCTCTCTGGCACTAAAAGACATTCTGCAATTTACTTTGGCTTTAACATTTTTCTTTGTATACACTGCTCCCTCTGCCTAAATACCCTACTGTGTGTGACTCCCTTCTACACACATATCTAAAGCAATGAGCTTAAGACACAGGCCAAGTATCTCCTCCCTGAAATTTTCCCTGACCACACTCCTCTCTTCACTTGCTTGCCTCACCCCATAAAACTGCTCACTTCCTCCTTTTCAAAAATCTACTAAGTATTTATCACATCAAATAATACTGATTTATTCACCTTTCTACAGCTTTGACTAGTCCAATCTTTTCTGGGATAAAGAATGTGCCATACACATAAAGCAGGCACTCAAATATTTGCTGAAGTTGTTTTTCCCCCTTCAAAAAAACAGCTGTCTACAAATAATTGCTAAACTGTGTCCCCTACAATGTATGTCAACATTCTATGCTAATGGATTTTACCTTGGGCTTTAAATCTAGCCCTTTATTATATTTCTATGGAGTATATTCATAACACTTCCTTCAAAAGCTGGACTTTTTAACTTGAAGGAACTGAGTTCCAAAAAGCAGCAGTGAGTTTCTCTCTGATCTTATTGCTTCTGCAATCCAGCAGCTTCCTCACACTCTGGAAATTATTAATAGGGTTTCAATAAAATCTACTACAAAGTCTAATACAACAGCAAGATTGTATTATAAAAGCAGCAGTCTACTTATATTACACTAAAATAAATAAAAATAAAATGCATTTAAAATGTAATTTTTAAGACTACAGAAATCCTATAGTTTTGAAAGATATCTTTCTTCCTAATATTTGAAAAGGTTATTTTATTTTAAATATCTATTTCTAGGTCAGCTATTTGGAAGACTAAAATTAGTCATAGAAAGCGATTTTTTTTCTAGAATTGCCCATAAAACTTTAATGTAGTATATGTTTAAGCACTTGAGCTCTGAAATCAGACACCCAGTTTTGAATTCAGATCCCCTTTTTCACTCTCTTCACAGCTTCAGACCCTTGACCAAATTTTTTATTCTTTCCTGGGAAATACAGACCCTCACACTTTTTTTTAAAATAAGAATTAAATGAGAATATACTTGGAGCATTTAGTACAGTACTTAACAAAATTCAAGAAAGGTGAGCTAAACTTACTCCATAACACGTATAAACTATGGTAGCATACACCTTAACCATTGCTACTACACTGACAACACAAGAGCAGCTATATTGAAAAGATAAAAAAGTTTTATAGTGATACAGACAAAACCTATCATAAAACTTGTGTAGAATTTGGATTCTACCATATGTTAGCACATTTTTGAATATGAAATAAAATGAAAAAAAATTTGCTATTACTCTTTTATTATAAAGTACTTCAACAAGAATACATTGTTTTTATTTCAAATTCTAGAGTGAGCAATAAATTAAAATCTCATTTAAAAAATCCAAGTATTGTTTTATAATCAAACAACTGACATCTTTGGAAACATGACAACTACCTGATCTGTCTGTCCTGAGTGAATGTAGTTACTGCAGCACTCTGGGAACTGTTTTGTGGCAAACTCGATGGAATCTGGACCATGCTTCCAGCCGCCGGCTGAGAAATCACCATAGTGTTGTAGAGTGGGGCTGTAAGAGTGCTCTGCGTCTGACTGGGAAGAGATGTTTGTTGACTGTGCCCACTCAGTACATTCTGTTGACTCTGCTAGAAAACAGAAGATTTTACAAATAGAAAAAAATTTATTCAGGAAGTATGCTTCTACTACTAATCATTCTAACAATAGTTGACATGACAGAAAAAGAAGTGGCAGAACATACTACTCTGGGAGAAAATGAACCATCAAGGAATAACTTGCAATTATCTGAGAATGAATTAGTCTTCAATATCTTGCTGGAAGGTAAGCTATGATTTTTGAAAAGGAGCATGATCTTAACAAGGATGACATAAAATACACATGAAGAACTACTAAACACTCAAAGTAACTGACATTTGACATTTTTATGTATTTCATTCGAAGTCTTGAGATTTACAATTGCAGATGCATGTCAATTACTGAAATTTCCTAGAATGTTAATTAAGCCATCACTGCCCTAACAAAAGACATTCTTCACATATGGTAACATATATCCTGGTCAGAATCCTGCAACTTTCTTTTTTTTTCCCCCACACACAGAAGTAGTTTGTATATTCATTTGAAGCAAACTCAAAAATTTTCTAAATGTTGAAATACAGGAAGCATTCAACATTCAACAATTTAAGAACAATTCTGCACAAAATACTTTATCACTCTCAATACTATAGTTTCTAATTATTACTATTAAAGTTTTACATATGGTATTGTTCAAAATGAAGCTTTTGTCTTTGTTTTAGCAACACCACACATTTCAATCACTGAACATTCCCTAGCCCACTGTACTCAATAACATTACCTGACTTGATGTACTTTGTAAAGTCTGCTGTTGTATCATATGCTGAGTTGTGCCAATGTGTCCAGTATTCATTCCACTTTGAATCTGGTTAGTTTGAACAACCTGGCTTTGCATATTTATAGGTGCAAGCTGCTGGATATTAGATGAATTTCCAGAAGAAAGTTGAACAGAACCAAAATTCAATCCAGGGGTTGACTGTTGTAAAAACATCTTTAAAAATAAAGATTACATTAAAATGATCTTTTTAAATTAAAAAGAATGAGAGCATTTTTAGCAAAAATATCTAAAAATTAAGTTTTAAAAGCAAGTAACAAGAAGACTAAGTCATTCTGAATCAACAATGAACAATAAGTAATTACTAAATAAAACATGATACTCATTTTCATTCTTTCAATCATCCTAACCCCTAATCATGTTTCTAATTGTCAGGAAAAGTGTTACAAATTTCAAAACCTCTACTTGCTTGACACTTTACATGTTAAGGATTATTATATATGCTACCGTTACCCTAACTCAGCTACTCAAAGGTCTGTGGATTGGAAGCTCTGCATCACTCATCATTTATAATTTATGGCATTAGGGAGAAGTGGTTTTCACTTGAAGTTTTCACCAAAGTCCTAGTTGCATCGAACAGGCATAACTTTGGCCCTGTTGGTTGACCATTGTAAGACTATAATTTGAATCATACCTACCAGTAAGTTATTCAAAAAATTACTGATGATGAATTTTAAATTCTGTACCTACATATACCTAAAAGTCTATGTAAAGTATTATTTTGATATTATGGGAATTTAAGCTTACTAATAATTAGACTGCTAAAAGATGACTCTAATCTGGAGAAACAAAAATGCTGATGGAAACACTCTTAGGAATCAATTATCTTTAGCGACTGTAAATGCAATCATAGTGAGTAGATAACCAATGAGTATTTACTGAACTAAATGGATGAAACATATCTTTTGGATCTCACTTTTTATTAAGAAGAGTCAATTTCCTAAGAAGCCAAAATACAAATGGCATGCTTTGTTTGTAATCAAATGTAGTAACTTACCTGCAGCCCTTGACCATGGACCATTTGAAGCTGTTCTTGAATTTTTCTTAGTTCTTCTTGTTGCCGATGAATATTCGCCTCTATCATCCGAGTCCGTTGCTCCAATTGGTCTTTGAGATGCTGCATGGCTCCTAACTGAGCTGAGAACTGAAACTTAAGTATCATGGATGGAAAAAGTGTAACATATTTTACAATCACTTCTCATAATTGTAAAATCTGAAATCCAAGCAGTATATCACGAATTAAGAATGTCATGCCAGTTACTAATTTATTGCTTCTCAACACCTAATTCACCTATCCTGGCTCAGCTTTGTGGTACTAGAGCTGGACCCTATAAATGTTTCTCCTTCATCAGCAGGCACCAGCAGTCATGTCAGTATGATGTGGAGGGATACTGTAAAGGGAGAATGGGTTACCTCTCTGGTTCTAGTGCTTTTCCTTCGTGTTCTTATGCTAGTGGGTAGCATCCTACTGAGTGTCATCAGCAACCAGCAGCTAGCTTTCCACCAAGTCTCACTGGCTTGCTAGTGGGCAGCTTCCCAGCAAATTTTACTGGTATCCCAGCAAGTGGCTGCTCACTCCCCAGCCCAAGTCTGTGGCACTTCAGTGAACCTGTGTACCATCCAGTGGATATAACCACAGCAGCTCCAATGGGACCTGAGTCTCAGCTTGGCCTGGAGGAGCAGTTCAGGAGGGTCAAAGGAGTCTTCTGAGCTGTTCCCCCTTGGCAATTCTCCCTTTCACTTACCCTTAGTGGCTGCTCTCTACACCAGTCTTTCCTGTATCCTTTTGAATTCCCTTAACTGCTGGTACTTAATCTCTGTTACCAGTTAATTTTTTTATACCATCCCTGTTCAAATTTCTCATCCAGCTTCTGACTAGAGCTTGACTGATTACAAGATGACTTTGTAACACTGGCTTTTAAAGACCTAAGTTTCTACTGTGGCGCTACTACTTGATAGAACAAGTTACAGAACTTCATTCCTGATCTTTTAACAAATGAAAAAGTAGTCTGCACCTAGAGTTATTCACATAAAATTCTGTCATCCCAAGAATGTCCTCTTTGTGTAGGTCATTAGAAAGTTAATAAAAATCTGACTAACCAACCATAAAATTTTCAACAAATTGTTCTCAAATACAAATACCTAGGCTTTAAAGACTAAGCGATTATAAGTGAATGCTGCATATGCAAATAAAAGCACAGTTATTCTGCTAACAGAGTAAGGTTTTCAATCTCACTTATATCTGCTTCACTTGAGTTATAGACAGCTTCTATTTACTACTGCTTGAAACTAAGCACATTTAGTGATTCACCACTTAAGTTTAAATAGGCTCATTTACTTATTTCCAGGAATATTCACCACAGAATGCAGTATAAAAGCAGAAAGAATTTCACTTCATTGGAAATCTGTCTTAAGAATCTCCTACAATGCATATAAAAGCAAATGACACCCCAAAAACTTTTTTACCCTATCTTCAAAAGTTTGTTTTGAGAATATTGAACACTACTTTTCAAAGTATACAACTCTGACTTCTGAAGTTAACAATAACCAGATCAAACATCAGATTACACTAGGTATGAAAAAACATTACAAATTTAATATCCTCATGCCTTTTTTATTATTTGAAATTTTATGTTTATATCATATAAATGTATCCTAAAGTTATTTATACCTTTAGGTAAACATTATACTGTCACCACTTGAAGAATTTCTATTAAATACAAATAAGAAAATAAAAATAAACACAGAAAGCAGAATAATGGGAAATAATATCAAAGAACTAAGAGGAACACTGTTTGCCTTTATCACTGAATGAAATGAGATTTGAATACTTATTTGAGGACTCGGTGCTGATAAAAACTACTGGAACTCCAGATACTATTTAATAATATAGTGCTGCTATAAACACCTTACACAATTATGTGCTGCTAAAAGTCAAGATTATGACAATTAGATTGTTATTTAGATTATAACAGTTTACAGCAATATCAATATATTTGTACAAGTATCATAATATATAATAGCTATAATTATATGTCTGGTGGCTCAGATGGTAAAGAATCCTCCTGCAATGCAGGAGACCTGGGTTCAATCCCTGGGTTGGGAAAATCCCCTGAAGGAGGGCATGGCAACCCACTCCAGTATTCTTGCCTGGAGAGCCACATGGACAGAGGACTCTGGTGGGCTACAGTCCATGTGGTCGCAAAGAGTCGGACATGATTGAGCAACTAAGCACAATTTAAGTAACAACCATATAAGATAAAGGTATTTTTAGATACCTAGTGTTAATATCAGAGAAGGCAATGGCAATGCACTCCAGTACTCTTGCCTGGAAAATCCCATGGACAGAGGAGCCTAGTAGGCTGCAGTCCATGGGGTCACTAGGAGTCAGACACAACTGAGCGACTTGACTTTTACTTTTCATTTTCATGCATTGGAGAAGGAAATGGCAACCCACTCCAGTGTTCTTGCCTGGAGGATCCCAGGGACAGGGGAGTCTGGTGGGCTGCTGTCTATGGTGTTGCACAGAGTCGGATATGACCGAAGCAACTTAGCACCAGCAGCAGCAATGTTAATATTATTTGAAATTAAGACAATGTAGAGATAGCTTCAACATCAAACAAAACAAAATTTCGGATTATTTCTAGCACAACTTAGTATTTTTCATTTGTCTGAGGCACTGAGTGCAGTGATAAATGAAAAGTTGTGAAGTTATAATCAAAAGTGTCACTTCTGTAATACCTCTCCTTTGTCTTGCTAGCTTTTATATTTAAGCCTCCTTGGGGACTCAGCCCAAGTAACAATTCTTCCAGAAAGTTCTCTTTCCCTTCCTCAGTCTGCAATTAAGAGTCCATCTAATGTGCTCAGGTGTCAAGCTTTAGACCTTGAGCATAGACTATTTGTAGTTATCTATCATTCCTTCTAGATGTAATAAAGTTTCTTAGTATAGAAATTTGCATTGCCAGCACCTGCAATATCTGATAATATAAGGAGCTTAATAAATGGCTTATATATAAACAAATGAATATATGAATAAAATTACTCAATTCTTCCAATATCCATGGGAAGAACAAAATGAACTACATTTCATCTTTAATATTTTTCTCTGGAAAGTGAAAGTGTTAGTCACTCAGTCATGTCCAACTCTTTGTGACCCCATGGACTATAGATCTCTAGGATTCTCTGTCCATGGAATTCTCCAGGCTAGAATACTGTAATGCATAGCCACTCGTTTCACCAGGGAATCTTCCTGACCTAGAGATCGAACCCAGGTCTTCTGTACTGCAGGCAGATTCTTTACCATCTGAGCCACCACAGTATTTCTCAACAGGGATTAATCAGGATAGCTTTTTGTTGTGCAAAACTGTTATGAACCCTAAAAGACAACTAAAGTACCAGCGGCACACCAAATTCACTGACAATCAAAAAATCTCCAGGTATTCTAAACGTCCACAATTGAGATTTACTGCATCTATATTTTAAAAAATCACTAGTAGCTTGAAAGTGAAAGTCACTTAGTTGTGTCCGACTCTTTGCAACCCCATGGACTATACAGTCCATGAAATTCTCCAGGCCAGAATACTGGAGTGGGTAGCTGTTCCCTTTTCCAGGGGATCTGCCCAACCCAGGGATCAAACCCAGGTCTCCCACACTGCAGGCGGATTCTTTACTAGCTGAGCCACAAGGGAAACCCAAGAATACTAGAATGGGTAGCCTATCCCTTCTCCAAAAGATCTTCCTGACCCAGTAATCAAACTGGGGTCTCCTGCATTGCAGGTGGATTCTTTACTGACTGAGCTATGAGGGAAGCCCCACTAGTAGCTTAAAGACTATTTGTAATTTAAAAATATTTAACAGAAACAAATAAAAATACCTGGGACATGCCGTGCGGAACTGGTAAATTTGCAGACTGAGACATCACAGGCTGTGTTAATGACTGACCAACAGTCTGGGAATTTATAGACTAGAAGCAAAATAAAAAATAACACTGGGTGACAATCGTTTCCATACATGAATACTCCCACCAGAAATACCACCATGGCATCTTCATAACTGAATTACAGCTTTTAGATGAGCCTCATACATTTTTAGATGAGCACAGGCCTGTCTCTCCCTCTAAACTGGAAATGCTTAGTCCCTATTTATCTTTTTATCTTTCAAGGCATCTGTCACATTATCTTGCATGGGCTGTCAGTAAGAGTTGCCTGGACTTTATTGAAAGTGATTGGTATTTGAAATTATCAGCTTTCCATAATTAAAAAAAAAATCTAACATTTTGTCTGAAAAATATTCAAAAGGACTTGTATGTTTGACTACTACTTCACAAAAAAATGAAGACCTTGAGTAAGTGTTGTATATCAACAACTATTTTGAATTTCACAGAAAGGGATAATGAATAAATGAATTGATGAATATTTAGATGATTCCTCCCACCCCTTTTAATAAATCTTTATTCAGCAACATACTATCTGAAGAGTTTACCTGACTACTAAATGATGACCTCCTTTGTGCCATCTTCTCATGAGCTGGTAAATGTTGTCTGGGAGGAGTGCTAGTATCTGTTGGGATCTTTGTTGGTGTAGCTAAGGTTGGTAAACAGAAACAGAATAGCATTAGTACTTGAAAAATACAATTTTCAAAGATCAATCTCAAAATGCTTTCCAGTGAATAAAAGTGGTCTGTAAAAGAGTTGTTTTTCTAAATTATTCAATAAAAGTGAAGTCTATGACAACAAGATGATTTATTTTAATTACCTCTTTTTTAAGGATAAAGAAAACATCTGAAATAGGAAAATTTCAAATATAAAATGGTTACTACCCCTACAATTCTATAACAGAAAAAAGCAATAAATTAATTAAAAAATGGCCTAAGGACTTGAATAGATATTTACTCAAACAAGACAGAGATGGCCAGCCAGTATGTGAAATAATACTCAATATTCCACTAAACATCAGGGAAATGCAAATCAAAACCACAATGAAATATCACCTCTACCTCTAAAGAATGGTTACTATCAAAAAATCACATTGTAGATCAACTAAAAAAAAAACCCTTATAAACTGTTCAAAAAAAAAATCTAAAGACAAGTGTTGGTGAGAACTTGTGTGGAGGTCTGGAAACCTTGCACACTGTTGATGGGGATAGGAAATGATACAGATACTGTGGAAACAGTATGGCTGTTTTTCAAAAAAATTAAGATTAGAACTACCATATATGAACTAGAAATCCTACTTCAGAGTATTTATTAAAAAAAATTGAAGTCAGCATCTTGAAGAGATATTAGCATTCCAGTGTTCACTGCAGTATCATTCACAATAGCCAAGGTATGGAGACAATCTAAATGTCTGTTGACAGGTGAAAGGATTAATAAAATGTGATATATACATACAATGAAATACTACTATTCATCCTGAAAAAGGAAGGACATTCTACAATATGTTACATGAATGAACCTTTAGGCCATTATGCTAAATGAAATAGGCAATGACAGAAAAAACAAGTATCTCATAATGATATGAGGTTATTTAAAATAGTCAAACTCATTGAAACAAAGAGGACAATGGTAACTGCCAAGGCTGGGGCAGGTGGGGAGTGGGGAATGGGGAGTTATTAATTAGTGGGCATAGTTTCAGATAAGCACAATGAATAAACTCTGGAGATCTGCAACTTTGTGTTAAAGGATACTACATAAAAGAAATGCCAAGAAATAGTTAACACAAAGGCCTTTCACAATATTTGGAAAGGTTTAAAATCTCAATCTATGTTTAACCACTTTAATGTTCCACCCATCATGAAGATGTCGAGTAGTTCAAACAAGTCCCTTTTTCATTATATACACTTTTAGTACTCTGAGAAATAAAAGTGCTAGATTCTTTTTAAAAAATTTAAAAGGGAATTAATTTAATGACAATTATGCATGTCTTCATAAAGACAAAATACACAGAAAACACTTTCAAAAAAGCAAACTAAGAACACTTACAGGTTCTATCAATAAAAAAGGAATTACTGTAATAGTTTTGCTTTCTTTCTGAGGGATGATTAAAAATACCAATACCAACATTACTACCTACATGTTTTATGGGTTACTTTATAAATTAATTCTTTGCTAAATGTGAGCAATGTGCCTTTTGCTCACTGAAAAAGTTACTGTATTTCAGAAATATAAACACTTATCATTTGAAAGTGGCAGCTGATGAAAAATGCTGCTAACAATAATGCAAACAATTTAGAAGCGCATCTTTAAAGGAAGTCTGCTTGCAAGCTGGGGTACTCACAGGAAGGGTCCGAGACTGCTGTGTGAGATGATTTTCTTGAACTCCGGGAGGAAGCAGAAGGAGTTGGGCTGTGATCAAACCTTTCCAACGCTTCCTTGAGACTGACTGTATTTATACGATTATCAGACCCAGAATCTTGGCTCTAAGGAGACAAGAGTAAAGTAAATGTCTTCTGTGGTTCAGTTCAGAGGTCCCAAATTAGCATATCGCTTGCTAATTTCCCCTCCCCAAAATCAGTTTTCAACCATAACAAGGCAAGTGTACCTGTGTAATAAAGAAGTGTAATAAAGAAGTAAAAATTTATTTTTTATAGCCTGAAAGTTTTGGTTTCCTTCTCTATTGAAAGAAATAACAGATGCAAAGGAATAAAGTTGGACTATTACCTTATACCATATATAAAAGTTAACTTAAAATGGATCAAAGATCTAAACATTAGAACTCAAAGTATAAAGCTTTGAGGGAAAAAAGGGGGAAAGCTTTATAACACTGCACTGGGCAATGATTTCTTGGATATGACACTAAAGCACAGGCAACAGTAGTGCATCAAAGGATACTATAAACAAAGTGCAAAGGCACCAAGGAATGGGAGAAAACATTTGTAAGTCATTTATTTGATAAAGAATTAATACCCAAAATATAGACAGAGCTCCTACCACTCAACAGCAAGGAAAAAAAAAAAAAAAAAACCAAAAAATTCAATTAAAAAATGGGCAAAAGTCTTGCATAGAGATTTCTTCCAATAAGATATATAAATGGCCAATAAACACATGAAAAGATACTTAATATCACTAATCATTCAGTTCAGTTCAGTCGCTCAGTCATGTCCGACTCTCTGCGACCCCATGAATCACAGCATGCCAGGCCTCCCTCTCCATCACCAACTCCCGGAGTTCACTCAAACTCACGTCCATCGAGTCGGTGATGCCATCCAGCCATCTCATCCTCTGTCATCCCCTTTTCTTCCTGCCCTCAATCCCTCCCAGCATCAGAGTCTTTTCCAATGAGTCAACTCTTCACATGAGGTGGCCAAAGTATTGGAGTTTCAGCCTCAGCATCAGTCCTTCCAATGAACACCCAGGACTGGTCTCCTTTAGGATGGACTGGTTGGATCTCCTTGCAGTCCAAGGGATTCTCAAGAGTCTTCTCCAACACCACAGTTCAAAAGCATCAATTCTTCGGCACTCAGCTTTCTTCACAGTCCAACTCTCGAATCCATACATGACCACTGGAAAAACCATAGCCTTGACTAGATGGACCTTTGTTAGCAAAGTAATGTCTCTGCTTTTCAATATGCTATCTAGGTTGGTCATAACTTTCCTTCCAAGGAGTAAGCATCTTTTAATTTCATGGCTGCAGTCACCATCTGCAGTAATTTTGGAGCCCAAAAAGATAAAGTCTGACACTGTTTCTACTGTTTCCTCATCTATTTCCCATGAAGTGATGGGACACGATGCCATGATCTTCATTTTCTGAATGTTGAGCTTTAAGCCAACTTTTTCACTCTCCTCTTTCACTTTCATCAAGAGGCTTTTGAGTTCCTCTTCACTTTCTGCCATAAGGGTGGTGTCATCTGCATATGTGAGGTGATTGATATTTCTCCCGGCAATCTTGATTCCAGCTTGTGCTTCTTCCAGTCCAGCGTTTCTCATCATGTACTCTGCATATAAGTTAAATAAGCAAGGTGACAATATACAGCCTTGATGTACTCCTTTTCGTATTTGGAACCAGTCTGTTGTTCCATGTCCAGTTCTAACTGTTGCTTCCTGACCGGCATATGGGTTTCTCAAGAGGCAGGTCAGATGGTCTGGTATTCCCATCTCTTTCAGAATTGTCCACAGTTTATTGTGATCCACACAGTCAAAGGCTTTGGCACAGTCAATAAAGCAGAAATAGATGTTTTTCTGGTATTCTCTTGCTTTTTCCATGATCCAGCAGATGTTGGCAATTTGATCTCTGGTTCCTCTGCCTTTTGTAAAACCAGCTTGAATATCTGGAAGTTCACAGTTCACATACTGCTGAATGAAGCCTGGCTTGGAGAATTTTGAGCATCACTTAGGGAAATGCAAATCAAAACCAAGAAATACCACTTCACATCTATCAATATGGCTATTACCAAAAAAATTAGAAAATAACGAGTGTTGGTGAGGATATGAAAAAACGAGCACCCTTGTGCAGTGCCAGTGGGGGTGGTGGTGGTGGTGTTCAGCTGCTTAGTCACGTCCAACTCTTTGCGACCCTACGAACTGTAGCCCGACAGGCTCCTCTGTCCATGGGATTCTCCAGGCAAGAATACTGGAGTGGGTTGCCATTTCCTCCTCCAGGGGATCTTCCCGAGCCAAGGACTGAACTTACATCTTCCGTGTTTTCTGCACTGGCAGATGGATTCTCTACCACTGAGCCACCTGGGAAGCCTGATAAGAATGTATAAAACAGCAGAGCTACTATGGAAAAATGTAACAGCTCCTCAAAAAATTAAATATAGAATTACTATATGATCCAACAATTTCATTTCTGCATATATGCTCAAAAGAATTAAAAGCAGGGAGTCAAATGTGTATTTGTAAGCCATGTTCCTAGCAGCATTAACCACAATAGTTAAAAATACAGATGCAACCCAAGTGTCCATCGATGGATGAATGAATAAACAAAACGTGGTATATATACACACAATGGAATACTGTTTATCTTCAAAAGGAAACTCTGACATATAACAATATAGAAGAACCTTGAGAACATTATGCTGAGTGAAATAAGTTAATCATATACAGACAAATACTGTATGATTCCACTTACATGAGGTACCTATAGGAATCAAGTCATAGTCAGAAGTGGACTGGTGGCTGCCCAGGGTTGGAGAGGAGGGAACGGGGAGTTGCTGTTCAATGGATATGGAATTTCAGTTTGGAAAGATGAAAAAGTTTTGGTGATGGATGGTGGTAATGCTTACACAACACTGTAAATGTACTTAACACCACTGAACTTAAAATTGGTTGAGATGGTAAATTTTGTTACGTATATTTCAAATCAGAAAAAAAAAAAAAAAGACCAACCAACAGAGACTTTAGTTTATAAAGGCGCTGTAAGTATCTGGAACTCAGCATTTGACTGCTCAAAATCATCTTCTTCACACCAACTCTGACCATCTCCAGAATTCAAGATCTATATGGATGATTCATGCAATATCCTGTCCTGGCCTCTCAGCTTTCTAGGAACTCCTTGTTGCCAATAACTTCTTCCTCTATTCTACCTGATTCAATCCCTACTCTTCATTACCAGATTACTGTAGTGCCTCTAAAAACACAAATTAAAATCCAACTTTAAACCACACTTCCCTGTCTGAGCTTTCCAGTTCACTTGTTCCTTTGGAGACAATTACAGTCAACTTAAAATGATCACCAATCTAAAATGATACATAACACTAAGCCAGAAACATTACATTTTCTAGAGGGCTCACTTTCCTACTCTCCACAGTTATTCCATACTTTCCAAAAGTTCTTAAACCTCTTTCTCCCTCTCTCTCCACAGAGACCTCTGTCTTATATAGATGAAAATACTTGCCACCACCATATATGTAACTCTACCTATTAACATGCTGTGCTGTGCTTAGTCACTCAGTCATGTCCAACTCTGTGACCCCAGGGACTGTAGCCTCCCAATCTCCTCTGTCCACTGGATTTCCCAGGCAAGAATACTGGAGTAGGTAGCCATTTCCTTCTCCAGGGGATCCTCCCAACCCAGGAATCGAACTGGGGTCTCCTGCATTGCAGGCGTAGTCTTTACCAGCTGAGCTACAAGGGAAGCCCACCTATTAATATACCAAGTATATAAATATACCCACCTGCTGTTTGCTCATTATAGTGGAGCAAAGTGCCGTCAAAGAACCTCCATATGCAACAGTGAATTAAGCAACAATACTCTGTTTCCTATTTCAGGGAAGCTACATAGAAGGCAATGTGTGTGTATACACCGATATAAATAAATATGATTTCAAAATTACTACTATCACAAAAGGAAAAAATGGGTTATGTGACACAATGCCCGCTGTCCTGCACTGTAATTGCTCTTTACATCCTGTTTTGTCTCCATCTCCCACCCTCTCCCAGCTCCTAAAACCCTTCTGCCTGCCTTCAGTTTCCCTAAGCAGCAAAAGCTGTATTCTCAACCTCACTGATGAACATTCCTTCATTGGCGTCCTCTGACTAAAACCCAGGACCCCCCACCCTCCACCCCCAAAGGATACCAGTTTCCTTGTAGGTCTCCCAGGCAGTGGGAGTTTCCTTTCTCTCAACCTTCAGACCTCTGCTCCGGAGGTAGAACAGAAGTCCTCCTACTGCTCTGGCCTGAACATCCTCCCTTCCACCTTTCCCAAAACTCACAGCTATGAATGCTACATTATCTATCTCTCCTTGCTGTAGTCATTTACTCATCTTGTGCTTACTCCTCACTAAGTAGCTGAATTAAAGTTTCTCTACTCCTGGCTCAATACTGTCCTTACTGATTTTTTTTTAAATTGGAGAAGGCAATGGCACCCCACTCCAGGACTCTTGCCTGGGAAATCCCATGGACGGAGGAGCCTGGTAGGCTGCAGTCCATGGGGTCGCTAAGAGTTGGACACGACTGAGCAACTTCACTTTCACTTTTCACTTTCATGCATTGAAAAAGGAAATGGCAACCCACTCCAGTGTTCTTGCCTGGAGAATCCCAGGGATGGGGGAGCCTGGTGGGCTGCTGTCTATGGAGTCGCAGAGTCGGACATGACTGAAGCGACTTAGCAGCAGTAGCAGCAGCATAGATGATTTACAACATTGCGTTACTTTCTGATGTACAACAAAGTGATTTTTGTATATATATCTATCCTTTTTTGAATTCTTTTCCCATAGGTTATTACAGAGTATTGGGTAGAGTTTTCTGTGCTATACATTAGGTCCTTGTTGATTATCTGTTTTATATATAATACTGTGCATATATGTTAATCTCAACCCCCTAATTTTTCCCTCCCACCCACCTTTCCCCTTCAGTAGTCTGAACAGAACCACAAGTCTGTTCTCTAAGTCTGTGAGACTATTTCTGTTTTGTAAATGAGTTGATCTATATCATTTTCTAGATTTCATGTATAAACAATATATGATACTTTCTCTGACTGATTTCACTTAGTATGATAATCTCTAGGTCCATACATGTTGCTGCCTTCTTTTTTATGGCTAATATCCCACTGTATATATGTACCACAACCTCTTTATCCGTTCATCTATTGATGGACACTTAGGGTGCTACCATATCCTGAATACTGTAAACAGTGTTGCAACTGAACACTGGGGTGCATGTATCCTTTCAAATTATGGTTTCTGCAGATATATGCCCAGGAGGGGGACTGCTGGATCATATGGGAACTCTATTGTTTGTTGAGGAACCTCCCATACTGTTCTCCATAGTGGTTGTGCCTATTTACATTCCCACTAAAAGTGTAGGACGGCTCCATCTTCTCCACATCTTCTTCAGCTGTTATTGATGGTCACTTTTTGATAATGGTCATTCTGTCCAGTGTGAGGTGATACCCTCATTGCAGTTTTTATTTGCAATTCTCTAATGATGAGTGATGCTGAGCAATCTTCTCATGTGCCTACTGGCCATCTGTATGTCTTCTTTAGAGAAATGTCTATTCAGATCTTCTGCCCATCTTTTGGTTAAGTCATTTGTTTTTTGATAATGAGCTTCATGAGCTACCTGCATGTTTTGGAGATTAATCCCTTGTCAGCTGCTTCGTTTGCCAGTATTTTCTCCCGTTCTGTGGGTTGTCTTTTCATTCTGTTTATGGTTTCCTTTGCTGTACAAAAGCTTTTAAGTTTAATTCGGTCCCATTTATTTTTGTTTCAATTCCAAAAGACTGTAACAACTTTGTATGGGGACTAGACACACATTCATTTTGTAATGTATTTAAATGCTGAATCACTAAGTTGCACACCTAAAACTAATAAATTTTGCATCTTCTATATTTCAATTTAAAAGTTGCCTTCCATGGCTCAAGATGCTGAGAATACAGGAGCAAATAACAAAGACAAGTTTTCTGCTCTCATGGGTCCCACATGAAAGAATTTTTCCAAAAAGACTATGACTGCTTAGAGGTAAAAGATCCACTATGTTTTAATGAAAGATATTTTCTGAGGAAAGCACTTACAATTTTTCTTATGCTATGGCATATTTTACAACTGCAAGTTTACACCTCTTAACCCCCTTCACCTATTTTGCCCCATCTTACACCCCAATGCCTCACTCGGGCAATCAGCAGTTTGTTCTCTATGAGTCTGGTTTGCGTGTTCATTTGTTTTGTTTTTTAAATTCTACACGTAAGTGAGATAATTTGTCTTTCTTTGACTTATTTCCCTTAGCATCATGCCCCCAAGATCCATCCATACTGTTACAAATAGCAATATTTCATTTTTTAATGATTGAGTAGTATTCTACTCTATGTATGTCCCACATCTTTACTTGTTTCTGTATCTTAGTTATTGTAAATAATCCTGCAATGAACATAAGGATATATAAATCTTTACAATTGTTTTTGTTTTCTTCAGGTAAATACTAAGAAGTGAAGCTGTTATATCATATTATTTTTAATTTCTTGAGGAATTTCCATACTATTTTCTGTAGTGACTGCACCAACTTACAATCCGACCAACAGTTCATGAGGGTTCCCTTTTCTCCATATCCTTGCCAATACTTGCTATTTATTGCCTTTCTGATAACTGCCATTATTACAGGTATGAAGTGATATCCTGTTGTGGTGTTCATATGCATTTCAACCACTAAGTGAGCTTGGAAAGAGATTCTGCTTTGACTGGACCTGGAAATGACTGTGGCTCCACTGACACTTTGATTCCAGGCTTGTGAGGGACCCTGGACTGAAACCTTGATTACAGACCCATGACCAATTCTGAGGCAGAGTGCCCAACTAAACTGTGTCTGGATTCTTGACTCACAGAAACTACTGAGATAATATATGTATGTTATTTTATATCATTAAGGTTTGTAACATAGCAATAGGTAGCTAATATTTCTACCTGATATAATGAAAAGAGAAACCAGTGTTCAAAATCTGACTATAACTTTCCAGTCATGAGTCTTTAAGCTCAGTTTTAATATTTTCAAAGTGGGGATATATCCAGATAAGGATGTCTGAGAAATAAATGATATTTCATATTTCATATAAAAACCAGAGCCTAGCAGATTGTAATAAATGTTAGTTTAATTCTAAGATCATATATGTCTCTACAATGATCTCTAAATAGCAGGCCCTTCAAATCTTTTTTAAAAACACATGAGGTTTTAAAATATTAAATTTAATATAAAAATAAATACTATAGTTATAATTACAAGTAGATTAAATATTTGAAAAACAATTTTTCTGTAAATTATTGAGTCTTGTTATTCATTGAGAAGAAATAATTTTTTAAAAACCTATAAGATACATACTTTGTCAGCAGCTGTCTCTGGAAGAGACTCTTCAATGCCAAGTTCTCGTCGTCTTTCAGCCCTAACTTCTGCATAACTACAAGTGGAAAAAAAACAGAATTTCAGTGTTTGATCATTCATTTAAAACACTGCAGAGGTGCAACAATTCAATATTCATTATGTATCTCATTTGTTCATCACAAATTCCAGACAATTTTCTATGCACCAAAAAAACCCTAAAACATATATGTATATAGCACTATATATATATATATATATATACACACAGAGTGTATCTTAATTCAAATTTCACTTTTTTACATATCTAAAAAATTTAATGTACTACTATAAATGATCTGTAACCACACAGGACCTAAATCAAGAGGAATTAAATAAAGGAACAGTATACTTTATCTACTCTAGCTCTCCTTTTACATGACTGACTGTGGTATATACAAAAGACAGTTACAACATCTGCTCTAAACCATAAAACTTATGTCAGAAATTATGTTATCTTTATTTCTATATAACGCCTATAAGTACATTTAATAATAAATTGAAAATATGAATATTTTCAATAATATTGAAAATACTGAATATTGAAAAAAATACTGAAAAATAAAATGGAGAAAAAAATCACTCTGTACTTCTGAATAAGTCATACATAAAACTACATTCCAAAATCATTATGAATGTTTCCATATTCAGAAATTCTGTAAAAGAATTATTACCTTACTACGGTGTGAGTACAAACAATAAACTCTGGCCTTGAATTCCACTGATGGTAAGTGATATAATAATGAGTTTGAAGCCAAATCCACTGCTGTCCTTTGGTCAGGAACCTATAGTAACAAGATTTTCCTTTTCCATATTGCATTACTAAGAAGAAAAAAAATATTTTTTGATTTGTATTACTAGATTTTTACCCAAAGGTACCATTCACATTTATATCTATCTATCTATCTATCTATAAAATTCTTCTGGCTTTTCAATAACATATAGTATATCAAATCTTCCATAGCCTTCCATAATCTCCCAACTTAGAGCCTGTTATTGCTGAGTGTAGGTATTTTTCATACACAATAAATGTCCAAATACTTGAGAATAAATTATTCACATACTGACTCTCTCCTGCTAAGATATATTAAGGATAACAGCAATAAGTAATTACACCTGAGCTCTACTCCCCATACCCTACCCCTCACCCTCTGCAAATACAGCATCTTTTATTTTTTGGCTGCACTGGATCTTCGTTGCTACATTCAAGCTTTCTCTAGTTTCAGGAGAGCTGAGGCTATGCTCCAGTTGTGGTGTGTGGGCTCCTCACTGAAATGGCTTCTGTTATTGCAGAGCACAGGCTCCAGTGCGTGGGCTTCAACAGCTGTGGTACACAGGCTTAGTTTCCCTGCAGCATGCGGGATCTTCCCAGACCAGGGACTTGAACCCGTGTCCTCTGCAGTGGCAAGTGGATTTTTAACCACTGGACCACCAGGAAGTCCAAGTATAGCATTTTAGAGGCATTTACTTCTAAACCTTAACTTACCAAAATCAGAAAAACTTAATTATTTCAAGTAGCTGATTTCCCAAAACAGTATTTCAAGCAGTATTTCCCAAAACATTCTTTATAGATTGTAAATTCAAAAGTCTTTTAGCAGATATTAAGCAAAAAATGGGTTCTGTGTTAAATTAACTTGGGAAAATTTGTTCTTCTCAAAGCCTTGAGTATGCTAATCTGTCAAGATTCTGGTGGTGGGGAGATGGGGACTGATTATGAACTCTTACCTAATTTTCTTTGACCATAAAATTCGTTTTTAATAGACTGGTATTCAGTGGATAAAACCTTAAGACAGGCTGGACCGGAATCATGTTCGCTCTCTCTCCTCCAACCCGTCACTATTCATGAGGAAATCAAAGTCTACATACTTGAAATTGGTTGTCAAAAATTATCCAGCTAGTTAATAGAGGTGTCAGATTTTTTAATACATCACAGAGGCTAGTGCCCATATCACTCAAAGTGAAAAATATTTCTTTTGTGATATTATATAACATGCTTTATTTTCATAGAGGTTTATAAACCAGCCTAAGACATGAAGGTACATTAAATATCTAATTAAGCTTTAGAGGATACTCAAAATGGAAAGATTTGGGAAGGAGGATCAGAGAGGCAAATGAAACCTATTAAAACAAACTTCTGAAACAAAGAATGAACAAACAGCATGTGGTAAAGGAGTAGGTCCAGACTCTAATCCTATCTCTGCCACCAATGTTTTTTGTTTTTTTAATTGGAGGCTAATTACTTTACAATATTGTGGTGGTTTCTGCCATACATCGGAATGAATCAGCCACAGGTGTATGTGTATCCCCCATCCTGAATCCCCTCCCACCTCCCTCCCCATCCCATCCCTCTGGGTTGTACCAGTGCACCAGTTTTGAATGCCCTATTTCATGCATTGAACTTGTACTGGTCATCTATTTCACATATGGTAATATACATGTTTCAATGCTATTCTCTCAAATCATCCCACCCTCACCTTCTCTCACAGAAAAGTCTGTTCTTTACATCTATGTCTCTTTTGCTGTCTTACATATAGGATCATCATTACCATTTTTCTAAATTCCATATATATGTGTTAATATACTGTATTGGTGTTTTTCTTTCTGACTTCACTCTGTATAATAGGTTCCAGTTTCATCCACCTCATTAGAACTGACTCAAATGCATTCTTTTCAATAGCTGAGTAGTATTCCATTGTGTATAAGTACCACAACTTTCTTATCCATTTGTCTGCTGATGGACATCTAGGTTGCTTCCATGTCCTGGCTATTGTAAACAGTGCTGCAATGAATACTGGGGTACGTGTGTCTCTTTCAATTCTGGTTTCCTCAGTGTGTATGCCCAGCAGTGGGATTACTGGGTTGTACAACAGTTCTATTTCCATTTTTTTAAGCAATCTCCACGCTGTTCTCCATAGTGGCTGTACTAGTTTGCATTGCCACCAACAGTGTAAGAGGATTCCCTTTTCTCCACACCCTCTCCAGCATTTGTTTGTAGACTTTTTGATGTCTGCCACCAATGTTATGGGACTGTAAGTAAATTAGTTAGCCTTTTTCTGTCTCAGTTTACTTGTAGAGATAATAACAGACCTACTTTCTATTATACAACTGTGACTATGAATAATGAAAATAATACAGGTAAGTTGTTCAGAACAGGGCAAAACGAGATGATAATGTTCCTTCTGTTAATATAACAATGGAAGGTAACATTATGAAGCACTCACTGAGTTTTCTATAAGAGATTCTTTAAATGTGGCATTACCTCCTGGGCAGACTCACATGCCTAGAAATAAAAATTCATGAAATAGTGTTCTAATATTATAATTTTCAAAGCAATCTACTTCTTACTCTAAATATAGAACTTCTATATTTCAAAACAAGGTTTATTAGATGCCATATTATAAACCTGTACTTAACTACTATAGATTGAAATATATAAAATGGGAGGAAGTTTAATTTAGACTTGATCTAGGATTCCTATTAGAAGTAGTTATGCATACAAAAGAAATTTTTCCAATACATTTCAAAAATACAAAAATGGTCTGTTTTACCACCTTCTATTAATATGATAGTTATTTACAGATTAAAAAAAGTATTACCACCCGAAGTATTAAAATCTACTTACAGTGCTCATGACATTTTGCCAAATTTTCTAGGTCATCCACATGATAGTAATCATAGCCTGATGTTCCCAGAACTTCAAATGGCAAATATCCTATTATGGGTGGTGCCCTGAATTACATATAAAACAATCAATATTATGACTTTTTCCATTAATAAAAAGTACTCAACTACAAACCAATTTTGGGAGGAAACTTTATTTCTTAAATAATGGATAATGAGTTTGAGCATCCTGTCTAGAAAAAGTTTGTCTTTTAAATCCAATAATTTCAAGAATTATAATGATTAATCTTTTTATAGAATTTAAAAATGGGAGTTACCTGTGATCTAGAAATAGAAACTTCCACTCTAAACTATGTCTAGATGTAAACTCTTCATTGGGTTCTTCAACAGTGCACATTTCCTACAAATAAATAATTAAATTGAGAAATACTTTTCTGTGTACTCAGCAAATTATTAAATATTGCATCTGTATAAGTCATTTTTAGCTAACTTTTCCTTAAACATTTCTTTAAAAAAACATTTTTATTTTCTAGTACTAAGGAATGTGGCAATAAACACATGCAGGCTTCTGGGGGAGTACTTCTCACTCCACACATTTCTCTATTCACTCACATGCCTATAAAGTCTCATTCTAATCTCTCTCCTGAATTATAGTTCTATATTTCTGTCTGGATGTTTCCACATACCACAAACTCAACATGTCCTAAAATGAACCAACTATTTTAATCCTCATATCCAGTTACATAATGTTCCATCTCATTAATGGAGGCATACCTGTACTGTGCCATTAAGTCTAAAATCTAATAGTCACAATACATTCATTTTCACCTTTCACCATCTAAATGGCCACTGCTAAATCCTTTCAGTTTCACCTTCTAAGTTGTTGTTTTTTTTTTTTAATCTATTCAATCCCATCCATCTTCAGGGTCTTAGTTTAGACTCTAGTTGCCACCACTGGCTCACATTATTGCAAAATATTCCAAACAAGTTTCCCTGTCCTTCAACTCATCTTCTATTCTGGCCACAATGACCTTATAAATACTCAAACATGATTGTATAATTTCCCTAACAGAAAAATCTTAATGGCTGCTCATTCCATTAGGACAAAATCTAAACAAGGAGAAACAAACAACAAAGAAAAAAACATGCATCACTGCCAGCGTCTGCTTACTTTTCTAACCTCATCTCTCAACATCCCTACCCTCCCTCCATTCACAGTAACCCTAGGCTCTAGTCGTATGCAACAATGTATTCCAACCTGCCCCTGTTCTTGAATGACCTTCTGCAGCACAATGTAGTGATTAAGAGTTTGGGTTTAGGAAAAAAAGGAATTAGAATCAATCTCAGTTCTACTACTTAATAGCTGTGACTCTGGGTAAGTAACTTAACTTCCCTAAGCCACAGTTTCCTTACATATAAAATGGTGATCATATCACCATTTGTAAGTATTAGATGAGATAATGCACGTAAACAGCATGTGGTAAGCATCCAAAAAGCATGTTACCACCACCATTACTTCCTACGATCAAAACGAGTAGAGTCAGAGTGGTTTAAGATCCTCTAACTGCTAATTCAGTACTTTGTCCTATGGTGTTTCCCTAAATTTAAAATCTTAGCCTGGCTTATTTTCAGCCACTTTGTGGTTACTGAAGTCTTTCATTTTCTGACTTTACTACTAATCATCTACTTCCTGGACCCAGGATATAAAAATAAAATTATTTAATTGACTTTTAAAATTGAAAAGGTAAATTAAATGTAATAAGGTCACCTGTGTATTTCAAAAGAAAATTTCAAAAGCAATCTTTGGCCGTTCCCCTTTAATGTATTTGTGAACTATACAACAAAAGCACCTCAAAATTTTGCACAAAAGCAGGACAATGGTGATATATAACCACTGGTTAACAGCCAAAAATTTCACAAACCCAAATGAAATTTTTGGCCAACCCAACACAAGGTATATTATCAAAAAATTAGTTCTATAATTTGATGAGTGCTTTGATAACTCACTATTTGCTTCAAAAATATTATGATCATACATGTTTAATGACTCATGGCCATTACTACTTTAATGTTTACAGGAAGTATCTGGGAACAATTAAAAAAACAACAGATAGGACCCATAATATGAAGTGAAACCCTTCTGGGAAACAGAAACATACCTTAATGAACTGAGGTGTAGCTAATCTGACAGTAGCTACAAAACAAACTCTATCTTCATAAGAAGGCCTGTGAGTGCGTTGTATTGTTCCTTCAAAACCATTGTGTGCTGAAGTGGATACTAAAGCAATAAGGAAATGAATACCATCAGTTACTCCAGTAAAAATCTAGTTTTTACTAATACTTGAACATTTGTCTTTAAGAGCTTAAAATAACAACAAGTGAAAAAATATTGTAAGAGAAGCATTTTAACTTACCACTGTTTAAAGATTTGAAATTTCCTATAAATTTCACATATTCATAAGTAGATGGTTCCTTTGGGTCTATTGTTCCTCGAAGCATATGACAACAAAATTCTAACTGATTTTTTGCTGAAATAAGAGAAAAAATATAACGTATTTTGTGATTTATCATAAATAAGCCACACAAAGTAAGATTCTAATAGCTTTGTAAGTTTACAATTACTATTTTCTCATACAGAAGTCCTCAATGACATTGTGTTCAGTCCATAAAAGCAGAGTCTCTTCAGGAGATGATCTCACGTTGTCCTTAATAAAGAAGACAGATCTTCTGATACAAGTAACTCCATGTTCCCTCCATTTTTATTTGTCCTTCCTTGTCATTCATCACTCTAATCTCAAAGAAAGGTCTTGCTTCCTAGTCCAATTTTTTTTTATCTCTACTTTAAACAGTCTTTCCCATCTTCCTTCTCTAGGACCACCAGAACCATTCATTCCTTTAGCATTCACATATGTCTTCTTTGGGTCCTTACCTCCTACTTTTAAATTTACTCAGGTCTTTTTTCATGCTATTGTTTTTAGTAACACAGATCTCCTTCCTTCTCATTATGTGCTCTAGTTTCCGTATGTTCACCCTCCTTAACTTCATGTATTATGGCTTTTGCCCTCACACTTCTACAGAAAGTGCTCTTCATTGTTTCTACCTCTTCTTAAAACTCATATGTTTTCATTCCCATAGCATGAAAACTTACCTTCCTACCTTATTGACTATTTCTCTCCCTTCTATTAATCAGTCAACAAACTATAGACATTCACAAAAGTTCTTTTGATTGTAATCTATTATGCTTTACAAACTTACCAGCACTGACAAACTTATTTACTCCTAAATCTCTCTCACCAATTTTAACATTTTATGTAAGACCAAGTCTCATATCACTATTTTTCAGGACATTTGTACCTGACTGTTCCATCAGTAACTTAAATTCAAAATACTTGAAAGTGAATTTTTCCTTCTATCTTCCTAAGGCGGCTGTCATTCCCCTCTGTCCTATCTCCTTAGTTAGAAATCATATCAATTTGTTCTCTTTGTATCACCAGCTCAAAAACTAAATCTGTAACCAGGATCTGCTCTTTATTACACCAAGAACGCTCTGGTGAGTCATTTTTTCCACATGAGCAGCCAGTACCACCATTCTGGTACCGATGTAAATGACCTTGCATCTAGGTAACTGCAAAAATGTATTCTCTATGCCTCCACACTCTTGCCACTCAGACTCACCCTTGCCTACTACTCTTAGATTGTATTACTTTCCTCATTATTATTTCAGTACTCAAGGACTAATAACACCTCTCCACTTACAGTATCCAACTCATACTCTTCTGTTATTATCATCAATGGGTTTATCATTAAACTCAGCAAGTTCAAACTCTTACCTTCTTCCTAAAACCTTCCCCACTGATGATCTCTAGCTGGTTTGACACCAGTGGCTAACACTAAGTCCTACCTAGTTCACCTCAACACTCACAGGCACGCTTTCTTCTCCATCCTTACTTCTACTGCTGTCCTTTTTAACTCAAGTCTAGTCATTTTCCCAAAATTTTCCACCTGAGAGATTTTCTTTTTGAACCACAAAACCACCCAAATCCCCTTTTTGCTGGCTTCTCAACGAAGTAAAAAATAAAAACCAAACTGTTAAGGATGAAATATCAGGCTTTATTTCCTTCTCTAGACACAAACACATCACTTGTACTACCTTACCTTCATGATGATACAAATGACCTATTTGGAGAATCCTGAATTTTCCTAGCAATTCCCCTCTGTTTTAAATCATGTTCATTCCTTTGGCATGAAACATCCTTTTCATCTGTGGAAATAACTTTATTTTGTATATCAGTCCATTGGGTCGCAAAGAGTGGGATGCAACTAAACTGAACTGACTTCAAATACTGTTGTTTACAGGCGTATAACTGGCCTCTGCATCACTATATCCAACCCAAATCTTTCTCCTAGATGAAAGACTAGAGTAGTCGCTTAGTCATGTCATAGAAGAATTTGGTTTTTTAACAAGTATAAATAAGCTTCAAATGTATTCTCCTGGTCTCTTAACTACTCTCAACTTCTTCTGAAAGGCTATTTATTCTTATCAAAAACATACATTCACACATACTTACATGTGTGTATATGTGTATCTCAACTGTTGAACAGTTAATGTTCTACATAATCAAAGATCAAAATATGAAGAAACTTTAAAATGATTAATGTTAGTTTCCCTTGTAGCTCAGATGGTAAAGAATCTGCCTGCAATGCAGGAGACCTGGGTTCAATCCCTGGGTCAGGAAGATCCCCTGGAGAAGGAAATGGCAACCCACTCTGGTATTTTTGCCTGGAGAATCCCACGGACAGAGGAGCCTGGTGGGCTATGGTTCATGGGGTTGCTAGAGTTGGACATGACTTAGCAACTAAACCATCACCACTATAAGAAAAGTCAAAATTTAAAAGCCATGAAAAAAGTAGTTAAAGAAGACATCTAATAGCTAATGGCCAAATGTAGAGCTGTCATGATTTCAGACTTTACACAGGATAATTTATTCAAGAAAACGAGGGGTGGGAGGGAAGTTCCAGAGGGAGGGGACATATGTATACTTATGGCTGATTCACATTGCTGTGTGGCAGAAACCAACACAACGTTGTAAAACAATTATCTTCCAGTTTAAAATGAAAAAAAAAAAAAGAAAGAAAAGAAAACAAGATATTCATTGACCAGATATTCTGGTCAATGAATCTAGAAGAAAAGTCAGATTACACGACAACATTTTATACTTATTAAAGGCAGGACTACACTTCCCTATTCTTGGCATTTCTATTACATAGCACAAGTGTCTGTTACACTGCTGCTTTGTTGTTTACTCGCCAAGTCATGTCCGACTCTTTTGCGACCCCATGGACTGTACCACGCTAGGCTCCTATGTCCATGGGATTTCCCAGGCAAGAACACTGGAGTGGTTTGGAGTGGGTTGTCATTTCCTTCTCCATGGGGTCTTCCCAACCCAGAAATCAAACCTGCATCTCTGCATTAGACATATCCAATAAATTATTGTTTAATTCTGCTTAAAAGAGCACAAAATTTCTTTAAGTAATTTTATAAAAAACATGTTTTGTCTCATAGTTTCAGTGTTCAATTGGTTAGTGATGGTGAAAATAAAAACCCTTTATTTTCTCTTACTACAGTAAGATTTTATATAAACATTAATAAGAATATATTGCTGAGTTCCATTTTTCTGTAAAATAGTTTTATGGCATATTATAACAGATGAGATTTCACTGTATTCTGGAACAGAGTTCAGACTTTTAACATGGTCATAATTCCATTATATTTTAATATTTAAAAAGGATCTAACAGGGGATTTGGGATGATGCTATGTATTAATTTGGTTAAACATATCTCTGTCAAGAAATTACAAAAGTAAAGGATAATGCAACCAAATCCGTTTAACTTTTCGCTTAAGAGGTACTACTTACATTTTAAATATTCAGGGGTTAATGAATCACTTTCCAGCAGATGGGTAGAGAGTATTTTATAAACTTCTGAATGTTCCCCCTCTGGGATAAAATTAAATATACTTTGATCCACAAGATCTGACTAAAAAAGAAATTTTTAAAAATTAAATAATTACAGTGATTCAAGAGAAATTTATTTTAAAAATATATAATCACTCTTAAACACCAGACGAGCATATGGTTGACATCTCATTATCTGTAAACAGTGACAAATATCAAGTTTCAGAGTACAACTCAAAAGACATGATTAAGAAGGTGAAAAAAGTTTCCATAATCTCACTGTCTCTGATACGAGCATCATCAGATTCATGATCAATATGACCTTTGAAAGTTTTGTAACTTGTAAGTTTCACCACATGCGAACATGTAAAATATAACAGGACTAAGAAAGCTTATTAGAAGAATCTCTGGCTACCAGATATAGCCTTACTATACACACCAATCTCTGGTGAGCGGGGTATACGCTACAAATAAAGGACCACAGGACGGCCCACAGGCTACATGAAGAGAAGACTTGACTTTGACGTCAGTTCAATCGCCCAATGTGTCCTTTCTTTATTTCATCTTTTCCAGTCATCTAACCTGTATCCCACTGTCAAAAAGTCATGCTTTAAGATAAACAACCTCTTTCTAAATTCCATATATATGCGTTAGTATACTGTATTGGTGTTTTTCCTTCTGGCTTACTTCACTCTGTATAATAGGCTCCAGTTTCATCCACCTCATTAGAACTGCTTCAAATGTATTCTTTTTAATGGCTGAGTAATACTCCATTGTGTATATGTACCACAGCTTTCTTATTCATTCATCTGCTGATGGACATCTAGGTTGCTTCCATGTCCTGGCTATTATAAACAGTGCTGCGATGAACATTGGGGTACACCTGTCTCTTTCCCTTCTGGTTTCCTCAGTGTGTATGCCCAGCAGTGGGATCGCTGGATCATAAGGGAGTTCTATTTCCAGTTTTTTAAGGAATCTCCACACTGTTCTCCATAGTGGCTGTACTAGTTTGCATTCCCACCAACAGCGTAAGAGGGTTCCCTTTTCTCCACACCCTCTCCAGCATTTATTATTTGTAGACTTTTGGATCGCAGCCATTCTGACTGGTGTGAAACGGTACCTCAGAGTGGTTTTGATTTGCATTTCTCTGATAATGAGTGATGTTGAGCATCTTTTCATGTGTTTGTTAGCCATCTGTATGTCTTCTTTGGAGAAATGTCTATTTAGTTCTTTGGCCCATTTTTTGATTGGGTCATTTATTTTTCTGGAGTTGAGCTGTAGGAGTTGCTTGTATATTTTTGAGATTAGTTGTTTGTCAGTTGCTTCATTTGCTATTATTTTCTCCCATTCTGAAGGCTGTCTTTTCACCTTGCTAATAGTTTCCTGTGATGTACAGAAGCTTTTAAGGTTAATTAGGTCCCATTTGTTTATTTTTGCTTTTATATCCAATATTCTGGGAAAACTAATACAATTATGTAAAGTTTAAAAAAAAAAAAAGATAAACAACCTCTTCCCGAAAAAGCTGACTTACATGCTGAGCATTATAATCTATGTTAAGATATGGCTTTAATCAACAGTAATCTGACCAGCAAGAGGTTGCCGACAATGTGACATGGCTATGGAATCCAAAGCGAATAGGACAGCACCAGTCCATAAGAACCATGGACGATAAAACTTTAGTGAGATCACGTATGTGTGCATGCTAAGTTGCTTCAGTCATGTCTGACTCTGTGCAACCCCATGGACTGTAGCCTTGTCAGACCCCTTTGTCCATGAGATTCTCTAGGCAAGAATACAGGAGTGGGTTGCCATGCCCTTCTCTAGGGAATCTTCCCGACCCAGGGATCCAACCCACATCCCATGTCTCCTGAATTGGCAGGTGAGTTTTTTACCACTACATTTCCTGCCAAATCCCATCCAGTCTACTTGGTTTCTCTGCATTTCAAACTGCTCTGTGAAATCCTGGGGATAATGAAGTGATAGCTCCAAGACTATGGAAGGCAAGGGAGGTGAAAAGAAACTGTGAAGACAGGACTAAGGGTTCCACTAAGTAGTTTCACTTTTATTTCCTATTTCAAATATTTTTAAGATTGTTCAAAACAAAAAACCTCAAACAATAACAAAAAACAGAGAGCCACTGAGGATGGTAAGAGGCAGGATAGGGGTGTTTACCACTCTCATACAAGCCATATACACTTTCTTCAGTCCTTTCTCTAGCCTTCAAGGTACACGCCATGAAGTGAATCTTTCCCCTCTCTCACCACGTTTGTACTCTTCTGTCTTTCACAGACCAGCTGAAATTACTTCCTCCAAAAATATGTCTTTTAACTGCATTGTTGTTGTTCATTGTCCAGTTGCTAACTCATGTCCAACTCTTTATGACCCCATGGACTGCAGCACACCAGGCTCCTCACTCCTCCACTAACTCCTAGAGTTTGTGTCCATTGAGTCGGTGATGCTATCTAACCATCTCATCCTCTCCCCCATCTCCTTTTACCTTCACTCTTTGCCAGCATCAGGGTCTTTTCAAATGAGTCAGCTCTGCACATCAGGTGGTCAAAGTATTGGAGCTTCAGCTTTAGCATCAGTCCTTCCAATGAATATTCGGATTGATTTCCTTTAGGATTGACTGGTTTGATCTCCTTGCTGTCCAAGGGACTTTCAAGAGTCTTCTCAAGCACCTCAATTCAAAAGCATCAATTCTTTGGTGCTGAGCCTCCTCCCTGGTTCAACTCTCACATCTATATATAACTACTAGGAAAACCATAGCTTTGACTATTAATATATGGACCTTTGTCATCAAAGTGATGTTTCTGCTTTCAATATGCAGTCTCGATTTGTCATAGCTTTTCCAAGGAGCAAGTCTTTTATTTCACGGCTACAGTCATTGTCCGCAGTGATTTTGGAACCCCCCCAAATAAAATCTATCCCTGCTTCCACTTTTTCCCCTTCTATTTGCCCAGAAGTGATGGAATCAGATGCCACAATCTTAATTTTTTAATGCTGAGTTTCAAGCCAGCTTTTTCTCTCTCTTCTTTCACTCTCATCAAGAGGTTCTTTACTTCCTCTTCATTTTCTGCCATTAGATTGGTATCCTGTACATATCTGAGGCTGTAGATATTTCTCCTGGTAATCGTGATTCTAGCTTGTGATTCATGCAGCTCGGCATTTTACATGATGTACCCTACATAGAAGTTAAATAAGCAGAATGACAGAATACAGCTTTTTCACACTCCTTCCCCAATTTTGAACCAGTCCCTTGCTCCATGTCTGGTTCTAACTGTTGCTTCCTGACCCGCGTAGTTTTCTCGGGAAAGAGGTAAGGTGGTCTGGTACTCCCATCTCTTGAAGAATTTTTTAGTTTGTTGTGACCCACAGGGTCAAAGGCTTTAGCATAGTCAATAAAGCAGAATTAGACGTTTTTCTGGAATTCCCTTGCTTTTTTCATGACCCAACAAACGTTGGCAATTTGATCTCTGGTTCCTCTGACTCTTCTAAACCCAACTTGGAAGTTCTTGGTTCACGTAAGTGTTGAAGCCTAACTTGAAGGATTTTGAGCACAGCCTTGCTAGCATGTGAAATGAGCACAACTGTACAGCAGTTTAAACATTCTTTGACACTGGAATGAAAACTGACTTTTTCCAGTCCAGTGGCCACTGCTGAGTTTTCCAAATTTGTTGAAACACTGAGTGCAGCACTTTAAAGCACCATCTTTCAGGGTTTTAAATAGCTGAGCTGGAATTCCATCACCTCCACTAGCTTTATTCATAGTAATGTTTCCTAAGGCCCACTTGACTTCTCACTTCAGGATGTCCAGGTTTAGGTGAATGACCATACCATCATGGTTATCTGGGTCATGAAGATCTTTTTTGTAGAGTTCTTCTGTGTATTCTTGACATCTCTTAATCTCATCTGCTTCTGTTAGGTCCATACCATTTCTTTCCTTTATCGTGCCCATCCTTGCATGAAATGTTACCTTCGTATCTCCAGTTTCATTGAAGAGATCGCTAGTCTTTTCCTTTCTATTGTCTTCCTCTATTTCTTTTCATTGTTCATTAAAGAAGCCCTTTTTATCTTTCCTTGCTCTTCTGTGGAACTCCCTGCATTCAGTTGCACATACTTGCCGGGAGCCGGCATATTGCATATTGAGTGCATATTGCATATTGAGTGCAGCACTTTCCACAGCATCATCTTTCAGGATCTGGAATAGAATTGATTTGAATAGAACAGAATTGCCGAAGAATTGATGCTTTTGAACTGTGGTGTTGGAGAAGACTCTTGAGAGTCCCTTGGACTGCAAGGAGATCCAACCAGTCCATCCTGAAGGAAATCCACCCTGAATATTCACTGGAAGGACTGATGCTGAAGCTGAAGCTTCAATACTTTGGCCACCTGAAGCCAAGAGCCAACTCACTGGAAAAGACCCTGTTGCCGGAAAAGATTGAGGGCAGGAGGAGAAGGGGGTATGAAATGACTGGATGGCATCATCAACATAATGCACATGAGTTTGAGCAAACTGGGAGATAGTGAAGGACAGGGAAGCCTGGCTTGCTGCTGTTCACAGGGTTGCAAAAAGTTGCACACAACTTAGCAACTGAACAACCACAGAGAATGAAGTGGGTCAAAGTGGTAAAGATGTTCAGTTGTGCATGTGTCTAGTGGTGAAAGTAAAGTCCAAAGCTGTAAATAACAGTACTGCTGCTATTAATAATAGGAACTTGGAATGTTAGGTCCAGGAATCAAGGTAAATTGGAAGTGATCAAGCAGGAGATGGCAAGAGTGAACAACGACATCTTAGCAATCAGTGAACTAAAACAGATGGAAATGGGTGAATTTAATTCAAATAACCATTATATCTACTACTCTGGGCAAAAATCCCTTAGAAGAAATGGAGTAGCCCTCATAGTCAACAAAAGGGTCCAAAATGCAGTACTTGGGTACAACCTCAAAACCAACAGAATGATCTTGGTTCATTTCCAAGGCAAACCATTCAACATCACAGTAATATGCTCCAATCACTGGTGCCAAAGAAGCTGAAGTTGACCAATTCTATGAAGACCTACAACACCTTCTAGAACTAACACCAGAAAAAGATGTCCTTTTCATCATAGAGGATTAAAATGCAAAAGTAGAAGTCAAGAGATAACTGGAGTAACAGGGAAGTTTGGCCTTTGGAGTAGTACAAAATGAAGCAGGGCAAAGGCTAACAGAGTTTTGTCAAGAGAATGTGCTAGTCAAAGCAAACAACCTTTTCCAACAACTCTACACATGGATATCACCAGATAATCAATACCAAAATCACACTGATTATGTTCTTTGCATCCAAGATGGAGAAGTTCTATACAGTCAGCAAAAACAAGACCTGGAGCTGACTGTGGCACAGATCATGAGCTCCTTTTTGCAAAACTCAGGCATAAACTGAAGAAGGTAGGACATTCAGATATGACCTAAATCAAATAAATCCCTTATGATTATACCATGGAAGTGATGAATAGATTCAAGGGTAAGAGTGCCTGAAGGGCTATGGACAGAGCATAAGGAACAAAGATTCTGGCCCTTTTGATAGGCTTTATTTACTTATTTCAAATATTTGTTTTCTTATTAAAAATATTTATTTGCAAATAGGGAAGTCCAAATAATCATATAACTACTTTAAAAATTCTAGATTTTTATTTCTGTATACTGCATTTACACCAAACATTGTACTGACTTTCTTAATACACACTTGTGTTTATATTTCAAAATTTTCAAGAAAAATAGATAATGAAAAGCTCATACAATATCTTAATAATAGCAGTGTTATTCCTGGACTCTGTCAGGCTATGTAAAATGGTTAATCTTCCTCCCTGTATTACATGGTAACAAATTTAATATACTTTCTTCTCAGGAACACATTTAAGCAAGTGGGAGGAAAGCAATTTTGAATTGTAAAACTTTACCAATTTTAAGTTCCCAGTAGACAGACTTTATGTCTTGGCATTCCCACTAAATAACTGAACAATTCTCTGGGGTTCATATATGTTTTTAATAAACACAAAGGGGCTGGGCGAAAAATGTCTAAACTCCCTTCTGCCCTGGAGGTGGTACAACCCTATCATTTTGTTGTAGAAAACCACTTCAGGAACGAAAAAAAAAAAATCCATAATTTCCTTTCCCGATTAGTAGCCACAAATAGGTTAAAATTTACCTAAATTAGTTTCATAAGTATGACATGACAAAATTAAGAAAAAATTTTTTCCAAGACCTATAGAATCAGACATGCAATTTTACAGCTAGATTTAAAATTTTAATTAAAAACTGTTAAGTCATACTGACCACTGATTAAGATGGCAAATTTTAACTTCTCAACAGAACTGAATTATAAACACTAAAGCTTTATAGAGATTTTCTAATGTTTCTTCCCCTCCGGACAAGAGTCAAGAATATATTTCAGATAAAATGGTTATGTATGTTAAAACAGAAAGAAAGGGACACCACTGTTTTAAATCTTTTGCTTAGCATCTGTTACAGTTTAATTATTAATGGCAGGCCAAAAGAGAAAAATCACTTTTTTTTTCCTTGTTGGGTTTGATCCTAAACAAGTTTTATTTCATTATATTAAAACATCCTCTGGGGACTTCCTTGGTGGTTCAGTGGCTAGGAATCTACACTCCCAATGCAGGGGGCCTGGGTTCGATCCCTGGTCGGAGAACTAGATCCCACATGCCACAACTAAAAAAAATCCTGCATACCACAAGAAAGATCCTAGGTGCTACAACTAAGACCCAGCTCAGCCAAATAAACAATACAATATAGCAATGTAAGTGATGTGAGGAAAAGTATCCATCGTAACTGGAGAGCAGTTAAAAAAAAAAAAGAATCAAAAAAACCCTGTTTTACTAAAGGATACTATTAACTCCGTATGCAATGAAATGGGTCTGCTTTATCAGCAGCAATCTCTTCTGCCCCAAAACTCACCTACCGGTCTCTATACATGCTTTGGGTGACACCAATGGTTAAAAACACCCAGAAGATGTTACTAACAGAGGAAGCTGGGTAGGCACATATGGGAACTCTGTACTATCTTCTTAATTTTTCTATAAATGTAAAAATAGCTCCAAAATTAACTTTTTTTTTTTAATCCAGAAGGCAATGAGAAGGTCATAAAGCTTTTCATTGAGGGGAGTATGTTAATTATTTAACAGCTGGGTCCTAACTAGGTCTGTTGCACACGTTTGTTATTTCAATATGCCATGAAATATTCCCTTACTAAAGATCCAGTGTGGCATTAGGAAGGAATCTTTAAAACATCTTTTTCAAATAATCTACTCACTTTCTTATACTCAATCAATAATTACTAAGTGCCTCACTAAGAAATTAGCCAGCATATGTGGATACAGAGATAAAGTCCCTGCACTTAGAAAGCTTACCATTATTATCCAAATAAACAGAAAATTACAATTCACTGTAAGTGTCATGGTGGCAGCAGGTATAAGGTAACATGAGAACAGAGAGAAAAGGCATCTAATTCTCAGTGAAGTCCAGGAAAAGTGCCCAAGAAGCAGGCATTCTAAAAGTCTGACCACACTGCAAATTACACCCTGATTATGACTAAAGATTATATAGTTTTTAAAAATACATAACTGAAAGAAAATCCAATAAAATTGTTTATAGGTTTAAAAGCCTATAATTATACGTTTATTCAAATTACTCAACCTTATTACAGTTGATTTATAGTATTATTAGTTTTAGGTGTACAACATTAATGAATCAATTGTTTTAATAGATTACACTTCACTTAAAGTTATTGCAAAATAATGGCTATATTTCCCTGTGCTAGACAATATATTCCTGTTGCTTGGCTTTTATACCTTGCATGGGTAATCCCCTCCCCCATCACACCCCTCTCCCATCCCCTTCCACACTGATAACCGCTAGTTTTTCTTTACCTGTGAGTCTGCTTCTGTTTTGTTATAGTCATTCTTTTGTTTTATTTATTATTCAATCTTATCTTAGTCATATCATAATCCTACAAAGGATTTCTTCCCCTGGCTTTTCTTACTATGCAAATTTTTTCTAAAGGAAACAATTGTCCAGAAAAATTCAGTTATCAGTCTGTCCTTTGGTCTGCTCCCAGAGAAGCAGTAAAGCCAAGTCATTTTCTGTGTGACACAGAAATCAGCAAATTATTTACTGCCTGGCTTTCAGAAACAAAGTTCCCTTATAGAATCTGGCCTTTTAAGTACAGAGTAAATTCTCTTCATAAAGTACAAAACAGCAGCGTAATCAGAGGGAAGGAGATACTGCTTTTCAACATCTCTTTAAAGAAATCTTTACAGAATAGATGACTTTGTACCGTTACACATTTTCAAGAGATGGTATTTTAAGAGTAATATATAAGTAACTTCAAAATAATTACATCCAAACCCCATTTAAGCCAATAAATTAGGGGGTTCCCAGAGAAGAGAAGAAATAGCTTTCTTGACATAAGAGGAGCCATTTTGTAATCTAAGCCTGGCCACAATGCTTGCCCTTGAAGGAATATTAGTAATGAATGATCTTAAGGGAACAAAGGAATACAGGAACAGAGAAAGGGCAGGAAAACAACAGTGCAGTGAAAGCAGAGTTCCAGTTCCTCCTCAAAGGATATATATAAAATATGCCCGAGTTCTATAGGAAACCAAGGCCCTCTGCTAAGTGGAGAATATGATGATGAAGTTGACCCTTTCTCACTTCAATCAAGTAAAGCTTAGATGCTGTTGACCTTTGCCCTACTTTTATACTGAATTCTCCTCCACTCAGGTCCCTTCATGAATATACATGTATTCTTAGCTTAAAAACTCCCTAATTTTGCTGTTCGGAGAGATACTGCTTTGGGAAAGATATTTCCCAAAGTATCTTTGGTGTTCTTACTTGCTGCAAGTAATAATAAATCCTTCCTTCTCCTAATCTTTGGCTTGGCTGTGTCTAATGGCTTGACGGAGAAGGCAATGGCACCCCACTCCAGTACTCTTGCCTGGAAACTCCCATGGACGGAGGAGCCTGGTAGGCTGCAGTCCATGGGGTCACGAAGAGTCAGACACAACTGAGTGACTTTACTTTCCCTTTTCACTTTCATGCATTGGAGAAGGAAATGGCAACCCACTCCAGTGTTCTTGCCTGGAGAATCCCAGGGACGGGGGAGCCTGGTGGGCTGCCGTCTGTGGGGTCGCACAGAGTTGGACATGACTGAAGCCACTTAGCAGCAGCAGCAATGGCTTGAGACATCCACCAAGAGGCAAACCCATTTTTGTGTAACATCACCTTAGATGAGAATATTACATATTCAACAAAAACTTCAAATTCATAAAAACTGTGAACTGGAGCACAGCACCTAGCATAGTATCTGGTAGTATAGATGTTCAATAAATATATGTTAAGTAAAACAGCAAAGACATAATTCAGATACTCACCATTCTAATCAAAATTTACATATAATTCTTTTCTGCTCATATTAAGAACAAATGGAATATGGGAATTAAAATATTATCAACTCAAGCCACAGAGCACAGAAGTTCTGTATCTATTATTTTCAGCATGTTCTTCTAAGTCATTCTTTTGAGAAAATTATTATTTAGCTGCAACAAATATCTCAGTAGAAATTTAGTTATTCCCAAGATATTTTCAATGAATAAGTGACATCACCACCACACTGATTAACGTTAATAGTGAAAACTCAGCATTAGAATAAAGAAGACAGGAAGAATAGAGGTGAAAGTAGGAGTTGAATATTTAGTTACTACAGATGAAGAGTCATGACTGACCTGAAAAAATACAGCCATACTAAAACGAAGACATGCTTAGAGGTCTCATCCCCACTCTGATCATTGTTCAACAGTGTTCTGGGGCTTCACTTCTTAAGGTTTTAGAATATTTAAAAATAGGCATTAAGTGAGAAAGATGGGGTGGGAGGTAGGAGGGAGGTTCAAGAGGGAGGGGACATATGTATACCTAATGCTCAAAATTCTCCAAGCCAGGCTTCAGCAATATGTGAACCGTGAACTTCCTGATGTTCAAGCTGGTTTTAGAAAAGGCAGAGGAACCAGGGATCAAATTGCCAACATCTGCTGGATCATAGAAAAAGCAAGAGAGTTCCAGAAAAACATCTATTTCTGCTTTATTGACTATGCCAAAGCCTTTGACTGTGTGGATCACAATAAACTGTGGACAATTCTGAAAGAAATGGGAATACCAGACCACCTGATCTGTCTCTTGAGAAATTTGTATGCAGGTCAGGAAGCACCAGTTAGAACTGGACATGGAACAACAGACTGGTTCCAAACAGGAAAAGGAGTTCGTCAAGGCTGTATATTGTCACCCTGTTTATTTAACTTACATGCAGAGTACATCATGAGAAACGCTGGACTGGAAGAAACACAAGCTGGAATCAAGATTGCCGGGAGAAATATCAATAACCTCAGATATGCAGATGACACCACCCTTATGGCAGAAAGTGAAGAGGAACTCAAAAGCCTCTTGATGAAAGTGAAAGCGGAGAGTGAAAACATTGGCTTAAAGCTCAACGTTCAGAAAACAAAGATCATGGCATGCAGTCCCACCACTTCATGGGAAATAGATGGGGAAACAGTGGAGAGAGAGTCAGACTTTATTTTTCTGGGCTCCAAAATCACTACAGATGGTGACTGCAGCCATGAAATTAAAATACGCTTACTCCTTAGAAGGAAAGTTATGACCAACCTAGATAGCATATTCAAAAGCAGAGACATTATTTTGCCAACAAAGGTTCGTCTAGTCAAGGCTATGGTTTTTCCTGTGGTCATGCATGGATGTGAGAGGTGGACTGTGAAGAAGGCTGAGCGCCGAAGAATTGATGCTTTTGAACTGTGGTGTCGGAGAAGACTCTTGAGAGTCCCTTGGACTGCAAGGAGATCCAACCAGTCCATTCTGAAGGAGATCAGCCCTGGGATTTCTTTGGAAGGAATGATGCTCAAGCTGAAACTCCAGTACTTTGGCCACCTCATGCGAAGAGTTGACTCACTGGAAAAGACTCTGATGCTGGGAGGGATTGGGGGCAGGAGGAGAAGGGGACGACAGAGGATGAGATGGTTGGATGGCATCACTGACTCGACGGACGTGAGTCTGAGTGAACTCCGGGAGTTGGTGATGGACAGGGAGGCCTGGCGTGCTGTGATTCATGGGGTCGCAGAGAGTCGGACACGACTGAGCAACTGATCTGATCTGATGGCTGATTCATGTTGATGTATAGCAGAAACCATCACAATACTGTAAATCAATTATCCTCCAAAAATAAATACATTAATGAAACAATATTTTTTAAAAAGTGGGAGATCACAGGATTTTTATACTTACCGGTAAATGTTCAAGCAATGAAGTTACACTCTCAGACACATATATTATGCTTCCATCTGTCATGATTGCTAAAAAAAAACCATCAAGAGCCTGAAATTAAACACAATGGTCAGTTAAATGAAAAGAAAAAAGTATTTCACAGGACAGACATAAAAATCTAAGATAAATTACAAAGAACTGGAAATTTCTAGGGCACTGTCAAAATACTAGCTTTTCCCCTTTACAATACCTTAGTATCTATCTTTGTGCATTTTAAGATGCTTCTGGAAGAAAAATATCACTCTATGACCATTACTGAATGGCAAGTTTCTAAACGATAGAGACTTAATGTTCTTCTACCTTTATCATGTTATTATACAACGATGGTCTTATTTAAAGATGTTAATATTTCCAAAGCACAGATGCCATCAACAATATGTCTTTGGCCAACAAAAGAACAGATTATCACCATAACATATATAATCTTAACAGAAGTGTATGACTGAAGCACAGGGAGATACGTGGGGAATAAACTGAAAGGGAATAAGCTGAAAAAATAGAGTGAGGTCAGATCATGCAAGGCTTTGAATATCAGGGCAAGACATATGAACTTTGCTTAAGAGCAGTCTGGAAGCAAAGTGTAAAATGGATTTTGAGGAAAAAGTGAATTAAGAGGAAAATTTCAGTGGCCTTTGGAATAATCAGAGAAGTTAAGGAGAATCCAAATGAAATTAGTAGCAGTAAAAACAGAAGAAAGGACTTAGGCAAGCATTAGGAAATGTGATGTTAAGAGTTCAGGACAGGAGTCAGCACAGGGGGACAATACTTAACAAAAAGCAATACTCTACTCATGTCTCACAAAGTTTTTCATCTGAGAATCCTAGGCACCAAAGTGGAAGCTGAAGAAATGAGATCTGCAAAAACGAAAAGGATGCCAAAGACAAATGTTTGGGGTATTATCTATGTACAGAGATGAGGAGGAGCGAAAGTGCCAGAGAAAATGACAAAGACAGGACAGAATACACTGATGTTGATGAAGTCAATGGGAAAAAGCATGACAAAGTGAGTGAGGAGGAAAACGGATGGTTCAGTAAAAAATGGGATCAAACAAGACAAGGAATAAAAAAATGAGGACTGAATTTTGCTGACTTTCAAGAGTTATGTCAACAGGAAGGAGACTCATACTACAATGAGTTTAGAGATGGGTGGATCATCAGAAGGCTATTATAAAACACTTTGTTCAAGTTCATGAAAGGACACATTTTGAGAGGACAAGTATCAAGGGAAGTCATATTTTTAGAAAAAGCAACTGAAATATATTTTCAGGCTGAGGAAAAGAAGATCCAATGGAAAAAATGTTGAAGACTTCCCTGGTGGTCCAGTGTCTGAGAATTCTCCTGCCAAGGCAGGGGACATGGGTTTGATTTCTGGGTGAGGAAGATCCACATGCCATGAGGTAACTAAGCCCATGAGTTACAACTACTGAGCCCACATGCCTACAGCCCACACTCCACAAGACAGGCCATGGCAATGAGAAGCCACACTGCAACGAGAGCACAGCCCCTACTCGCTGCAACTAGAGCAAGCCAGCACGCAGCAACCAAGACCCAGAGAAGCCATAAACAAAAAAAGTAACTTAAAAATGAAAAGATACTAAAGATATACAGCAGATAAAGTATATCATCAGAGGAGTTCCTCTTCTATCAAATAGTTATCACACTAAATCTGAATTTCTTGTGTAAGTACAGGGCTCTCTCTCAAAGGATACAATTCTGGTAAGAACTATATTGTATCTGCAATATTGTATATCTGCAGCACCTGACATATGTGTGGCACATGGCAAATAAGAAATACTTGTATGTTACTCATGTATCTGAGAGTTAGAGCAACCTCCCTCTAATTCTAGTAACTGTTGAGGTATATGGTGACTGTATGGAAAAAGGCATCCCCCACCTCCCCTTTTATTGAGGGAGAATTTGAGCAGATACCTGCCATCCAAAATGGCTCAGACAAACTTATTCTTTGCTAATGTAAGGGGAAGGGATGAAACCTTATAATTTAAGCAAATGCATGAAATTTTCACAAAAACTCTTTAGTACAATTACGCCAATATTGTTTCCTAAGGAAAAGGGTCAAAATGATGTTAAGAACATGCTTTTCTCATGTGAAGCTAGACTGTGTCATCTTTGAAAGCAAATTACTGTGATGATCTCTACAATGATCTCTACTCTACTTGTTCCTGGGAGATCTACTAGGAATTAGGATGCAGCTCTCTTCTGTGAAGTGAATAAACTAAAACCAGAACTCTTAATGACCTGATCCCACTCCCAGAAGCAGAGCCTGCCCCTTTCTCTTCTGAAGCGGGTAAAGATTCAGCAGAGAAAGGCCTGCATCAGCACTGCACCAAGTCTTAACACAAGAAAGGATCCAGAGTTCAAATTTCTTTTGAATGGCAGGATGTAATTTGCCAAGCAGGTAGGTACGTACACCAAAAATGGGAGGGGCTTTGAGGAGGAAGACTCAAGAGATGCGGAACAAGACAGAAGGACGTCCTTATCCCAAGACTGAAGACTGTGAAGGTTATCCCTTGTCCACGTTGTATGATAGGAGGGAAAAGGCTCATTAGTTAAAACTCATCTTCCTATTTGACATCTACTTTACATCTACTTCGCACATATCAAGAGGCCTGTATACATCTTGATTGTTTACTTAGTGAGTACTTAATCTGGCAAGAGGGGATGGAAGTCCCAAGGAAGAGGACAGAACCTCCTTGAGATGAGGCAGGCAGGGCCCTGGCCCTTCCCTTGTAGAGTACGGGGGAGAGCTGCCAGCTGTCAAGAGGAAAGAACTCTGTACCAGGATATGACTCCATACAGAGATAACTTGGCACAGAGGTCTAGTAAGGCTAAATTGCCCTTACTTCCTTGGTTAACCTCAACATTCCCAACAAGGGTAGCAAGGAATATTCCTTAAGCATCAGAAACAAGAGGGAGAGGGATGGGTGGCAATGGAAGAATGAAGAGAGACAGCCAACACACAAGGTATAAGTGAATTTTAAGATCTTAGTCTCAGTTCTTTGATTAATTAGCTGACTGGACAAGCTACAATCTCTCCAGGCATCATCCATAAAATGAAGAGTTTGAGCTGAATGACCCCAGCTCTTCTGCTAGCAGCTCTAACATTCCTAGACAAAACCTACATCTGAAATTATGCTGAAAAGGGCATCCAGATTGCCTAACTGTAATCTGATCAACATGATAAGCCAACAATAACACAACTAGGTTAGCTGAACCCAGGTTACAATACACACAATTATACATAGCCTTCAATCTTGGCATATGAACATTAAAATGCCTACTTAGCAGTTACAAATATTCACTAAAAATCAAAAGTATGTTTGACATATTAAAGGTTAGTAAATGTAGTATTTTTCAGGAATGTAATTTCAAAAGCTGTGAGGATAATCATGAGAAAACTAATTTACAGTTTCAAAATTAACATGTTTAAATATTCTGTTATATAAGATTATAATCTCGACTCTTTGATTTAGTTATTTTTAATACTACATATGTACTACATGTGTCTTCGCAATTAAGTTAAAATCTGTTCACTGTAAAGAAAAATTTGAAGACAATTCTTTTCAATTTAGCTTTTTATTGAATAGGTAATTTACCTTCCTAAGTTCCTTAAATATAGATAATACATTAATTTATGAATTTATAAGAAAATTTTGGGGGACTTTTCTAGCAGTTAGGATTCTGCACTTCCACTGCAGGGGGTGTGGGTTCGATCCCTGGTTAGAGAAATAAGATTCTGCATGCCGCTCAGTGTGGCAAAAAGTCAAAAAAATAAATGAAGAAAAATTATTAAGAAAAGAAAATTTCATACCAATAAAACAGGGTAAGTAAAGAGTTTATGACTGGGACTTCCCTGGTGTCTAGTCGTTAAAAATCCAATGTGCAGTGCAGGGGACACAGGTTCAATTCCTAGTCAGGGAAGTAAGATCCCATGTGCCTGGTAGCAACTAAGCTTGCTAGCCACAACCTGAGCCCTTGCACCCCAGAGCCTGCATGCCACAGCTAGACAGTCCATGCACCACAAAGAGGATCCCACATGCTGCAACTAAGACCCAACACAACCAAATGAAGAAAAAGGTTTTAAAAAGGATTTATGATAACACAGATGGTAGTGAATCATGGCACTGAGAAATAAAGAAAAATTTAAAGAACAATTAAATGAGCTGATTTCTTCTTGGGGTTGCAAACATTAACTTGTTTATACCTTTTCATAAATGTATTAATCTAAAGAGATAATTCTGGACAATTTCAAACTCCTTTTTAGAGAAGAAAAAATTAACTGGAACTATTATTTGGTTTGTAACTTGTGTCCACTAATTTAAAGAGCTAACTGCTGGTTACCAAGCTAAAAGCTCTGTGCCACAGCTAACTTTCACTGAAAAGAAGTGCCATGAGCAGCAGGGGCACAGGGGCTAGGCCCACAGGGGTCAGAGGCTAGTTTTCCTGCAGTGAATCCTGGCTCAGGATTAGTTTTATTTTGAGCAAATTTCATAATCCCTTTGCTCAATTTCCTCATCTGAAAGTAAGAAAGGGATACTAATAGAGTATCTTCATAAGATTACTGTGAGGATTCACTGAGGTAATAGTATGTAAGATGTGCTCAGTTATTTTTTCAGATGTTAAGCATGGCTTTAAGTATATATAAGTGTATTTACACTCAAATAAATTTTCATATGGTGACATTTCTGCTGAATATATAAAGACTTAATCCAGCAATTAACTGTTCTACCTAGTAAAAACGGAAAAATAATTCAATAATTTGCAAAATACTGTTGCTTTGGACTTTAGTCAACATTCAAAGACAGTTGAGACATGGTTCTTACATATACATATACCACAGAGATATATGCTTAAAGTCTAAAATAACAAACCTGAACAAACAGAATAAGAAATGCAAATTATTTAACAATCTCTACTTCAATTGTTTTCTTCTCCTCCTTCTGTCTCTAGCTTCTTTTGCTTATCTACTTCTCTTGTCCTTAACTGTTAACACCCAAGTATAATACCACCTTTATTTATTATTAGTTTTTTGGAGGGAAAAAAAAGCTTTCATAGAAATCTGATACTGAACTCTGTGTGCATGAAGATATCCTTATTAATCTAAATTGGAAATGTTTAAAAAGTAAAACTGATAGTTATGAGTGACTCAAAATTTTTGTGGATTTTATAACTGATTGTGTGACATATTAAGTTTTGCAATTCTAAGCAAGTATGATCTGAACTGTATTCAAAAATAATTCTGTCATGGAAGAACATCTATTTTTAGAAGGAAAACCTTTTAGAAGTTTCTATTTAAAATGAGAAGAGCTGCCTTTCAATGTATATTTCATTATTTTAATATTTTCAAAATACTTCATTTAGTATCATTTTATGCTGTGTTTAGGTGGATTTTAATTTGTTGGAAAAAAATCCTACTGTCCAGTAAAATACATTTCATAATATTTACTATGTGATGAATAATATATTTTATTTTTCATTTAAATGTTAGTGTTGTTCAGGTAGAGAACTTGGTATAGGTTTCTGACTTATTAAGCCTCTCAAAAATTCAGATGATATTGAAAGCACAAAGATTTGGCATTATTTTACCACATATAGTACTATTTTATTACAATACTTACATCAGTTAATTTTAAATGAATAGCTGGTTGACTTACACTGAATTAAGATTTTTCAGTATTAAACTAATATTGTTAAACCTATACTAGAATTGGTAACCCCTGTGATTTCTTAAGAATATAAAACTTTTCAAATATTAATCTGGACATACCTCTAGCATTAATTGTGTAAACTCTTCATTACTAAGGAATGTAGGTTTCCAGTCCTGTCGAATTTCACTAGCGTCTGACTGTGCAGTGATTTCTGTAAACAGATTGACACATTAGTGGCACTAATTAAAGAGGAGAGCCATAGTCAATAACATTTACTGGTCTAGGTAGGTATCAGGAGGTCCAAATTTTGGTATGATGAAATATTGAGCTAATGTATCAGGTCATCTGCTTGAATAATTTGGATAACTTTAAGACTAGTCTCTTGAAAATGCCAGTCTCTGAATTTTCTCTGGGGAGCTTTGAGAACCTTTGCTCCTGACTGGCCTGAGATTACTTCCTGCTTTACACAATGATCAAATAAGAATCAGAATAAGCAGACTAGATCAAGCATTAGAAATATATTCTTTCCCCTTTCTTTGCCTTTCAAACAGTAGTACCTAGAAGAGACCTAAGGACATAAACCTGGAGGAAAAGGAGCCAAGATCAGTCAGCTTTTAAAAAAAAATTATTTTAGGCCTGCCTATTGCCAGGCAAAGATTCTTCCCAGTCTAAGGTGTTCTATTCTTAATCAAAGAGACTAAATTAAAATTCTAGGCAAAAACTTTATAGTAATAAACCCAGAGAGATTCTGCTCTGTGTCTCTGGCATGTTTTCTTAGTGGCAGGATGCTGGTCAAAAGTTGGAGATTCCCTAGCTTTCAGCACGTATTTTAACACAATTATTACAGTTTATTTTGCAACATATTTCTAATGGATTGTTATAAAAAGCTATTCATAAATGATGAAATCTGTACTTAGGCAATATTTTTCCATATTTAAATGCAGACATATTAAAACAACCAAGTAAAATTAAAATACATATCATAGATTTTACTCTACAAAATATACTCTGTCTTACAGTGGAAAATATGGACTAAGTTGTTTTGATTTCTCTATTACCAGATATATAAACACAGCATAAAAAACTGGCACCCCAAATCTGGCATATTGGAAATGTCTGTATTAGATATGAACAATTACAGCTACTAATTCTGTGGACTATACATGCTTTTCAAATTCACATCAATTATATACATTCAGAAAAAAGGACTTAAATCCATAAACAAATTCCATCAAGTTTAGCTAAACCCAGGTTAATTTTTAGAGTAATAAGTATGTAAGAATTACCTTTCAATTTCAGGTAAATTTTAATTTTGTGAGAACCATAAGCCCAACTTTAAAAAAAATCTAAATGCCAAAATTAATCCTCGATTGTCAAGGGGAAATAATTATGCATGCATATCATTTCATTTCATTCAACAATCATTTACTGAACTGCTACAATGTCTAAGGAATGAGTACACTAACAAGGGACAAAGAAATTAGTGAGAATACCATTTGTAGAGATAAAATGTAATGATACCGTAGGCAGTAAATTTTGTTAACCAGCAATTCTGACACATTACCAGAAGAATCAACAAAATTTGGCAACTGTGATACTGTACACTAAAGAAGATGAAAAAATGCAAAACTCTTCTCAGGTTTGAGTCCCAGGGGAGTGAAAGGATTGTGGTGTGAAAATGGAAAACTGAAAGAAAGAGATGACTTGACAAAATGAAAATGAATTCAATTTTAGATGTGTTGAGCCTGAGAACATTTAAAACCAAAGATCCAGAAGTTACCTGGAAATGAAAAACTGTAAAGTCTGCATCTAAAAATACAGACTTAGTAGTTTAACAGAGAGGCAAAACCAAGGGTAAGAGCATGGAGAAAGCATGAACACAAAATAAGACCTAGAGAAATGTCATGTTCAGAGGGCAGAAAGGAAAGAAGTTAGCTCGGTTGGGAGAGGGAGGTGAATGAAGAAGTCCAGTGTATCTCAGAACAAGGAAAAAGCAAGCCAGTGGAGGGCAGGTAAAAATTTCCAGTGCTTCAGAGATGCAGAAGAGGATGAGGTTCAAGAAAGAGCTACTGCTTTATTGGCAGCAGAGAGGGTGGGGGTCATGGTATTAATAAAAATAATTTTAAACAGTGGTGAAGCATAAACCAGGCTAGTAATATATTACAGAGTGAGCTATTGAGAAACAAAAGCACTAGTTACAAATTCTCTTTTGAGAAGTTCTGTAGTTTATTTGCATCTGAAAAAGGAAATGTCCTTCTACAAGTTTTTCACCTATTTTCTATTAAGTAGCATCTGTTAAGTACCAAAATACTTACTATTCTCTAAAATTTCCTTTCCATGACATATTTACTCAAAGTGATTTTAACAAATAATCACTTTAAAACCATGTTTATTTCCTAGTCATTGAAGTAATCTGTTTAAATTACATATCTCATGATCTGACTCGATTCTCTTCCAAATACACTCCTAACTTTCCAACTCAATTCTATGCTCCAGTTAAACTGACCTCTCCTTGCTTCTCTGGTTTTACATATGCTACTCCCTCCATGTGAAATGCTGTTTTCCTTAAGATAAAAGGAAGACTCAGTTGAAAAATCAACTGGTTTTATGACTTCTCTGACACATTCTTTCCTCTGTATTCTCACATAAATATTCTTTACAAGCACCACTCACATTAATTACTTGCATTGTAATTAGCTATTTATATATTATTTGTCTCCCTTGGTTTGAGTTACTTGAGGGTCAGAACTATTACCCTGCACCACAAGAATCTAGGCTACATGTGTTAGTTGCTCAGTCATGTCCGACTCTGTGTGACCTCATGGACTGTAGCCCACCAGGCTCCTCTGTCCACGGGGATTCTCCAGGCAAGAATACTGGAGCGGGTCACCATGCCCTCCTCCAGGGGATCTTCCCAACCCAGGAACTGAACCCAGGTCTCCCGCATTGCGGGGAGATTCTTTACCGTCTGAACCATCAGGGAAACCATGGATATAGTAGGCACTAAATAAATGTTTGTTGAATGAAAGAAAGAACATACCAGGGAATCATTAAAAGGCAATTGTTTCTTTCTCTTGAAAAAAGGTTAGGAAGCACCCAGTCTCAATCATCACTGCCAAGATTCTATCGCATTATGCTTTAAGAGAGAGTCTGTTATTTTTTTTTTTAAATCCATTTTACAAAGTTAAAAATGTACCTTTATGTTTTCGTAAAAAATCGATGCTCTTCTGTAGAACAGTAGATTTGTCCATCTTTCTAGCATTACCAGGAAGCATGGATCCCAGTTCTTTAATGAGAACATTAAACTGATCTCTACGTTTCTTTTCAGATTTGTTTCTAGATACTCTGATGGAATAAAAAATTACATAAGCAGCTTTCAAACAATCCATTTAACTACACAAATAGTTTAATACAATGCTCAATATGGACAGGACCACAGATCACGTACTTCTGTGACTACAAATGGTAATGAATGTTCATATTCTAGGTTTCTAATATAGTTAATTAGGACAGTAATTTTAATTCTTGGCTTAACCACTAAAAGAAACTTTTACATATTAAGCACTTCGCATATCTGTTTTTAAGACAAATTACGTTCAAATCTCAAGTTTTACTGAATCTAATATTTATCAAGAATTTGTGTTTCCCTTACAAGGCTATTATTATTACTGAGATAGTTTGTGAAAGTACATATAAAATATAAATACAAATTATTAAAAATTACTGAATAGGAGAAAGTTATCCATCTCCTGTAAGCTTTAAATTATAAACAGAAATCTAAAGATGAAAATCTCTCTACCCTCAGGCTTACCCACACATTCTTCCTCTTTACTCCTCTATCCCAGCCTCCAATACAGAGCTGTAACTACTTGCCTGCATATCTATCTCTTCACTGGGCTGTGGGCTTAATAGCAGAGCCCAAATTTTTTCATCTAAGCACTTTTAAGCATAACACCTAACAAACAGTAAGTGCTCAAAATATATGTGCTAAATGAATAATTCCCACTGTTCTATGTGAAGTAGTAACCAGGAGCAAATTTTTGCTGCACTAAGAACTTGTAAAATAAATACAATTATTTACAGAGCAACTAATCATTCTGTAACACTTCTAACTATATGCTTTTGTGAAGTCAGACTTTAGAATTCAGTTTTTGTTTAAACAAAGTATACTACTTTCCCAAAAGGTCAGAGGATAATTCTATTAATTTAATTTTTTTCAGTAAAGAAGTAGCATTTATTCCATATTAGTACTGGGAAGAAATACCAAAAAAAAAAAAAAAAAAAACCTCTTAAGAAATGTAATAGAAATTAACTGACCCCCTCACCAAACACTAAACTCTTTGTTAGAATGATAGAGACTGTACTAACAAGGGCTAGGAATACTGGACAAAGATAACCCCTTTCAAGAAATTCACCTAAATCCTATGGAAACTCCTAAGTGTGCTAAAGATGAAGACTGAGTGAGAAAGGCAGGGTAGTGGTGTGTGAGAAGACCATTCCAGACACAGGAAACTTGTACAAAGATGAAAACCTATCACAAGTAGCTCAGCATGGCTAACGTGGCTAGAATACAGGATTTCTGTGCCCAAGTATGCTGGAGTTGGGGGTGTGCGTGGTGGGCAGTTCAGAATAATAAGTATTCAGAAAAAAAATCATTAAGTATTTATACTACACAAAAGGATTTTAGTTTTAGTGAAAGTTATTAAACAGTGAAAGGTACTGAAAGGTTTTAAGCAAAGAAATGCCATGAACAGAACTGATTATTAGTAAGACCATTCCAGCAACTGAGTAATGAAAGAATCAATGCTTGGTAAAACAATTCATTTAACAAAAGCTACTGAAAACTTACTGTATGCCAAACAAGACTGGAGGCCAGATGACCATTTAGGAGGCAACTGCAATATCCTAGGCTAAAAATCCACAGCAGTGGCAGTGTTAACACAGCAGTGTGGGTCTGAGGATTAATAGGCAGAACTAGCAATTCTAAGTAAATCAGACTTGGAGTGAGGAAGCAAAAGAAAAATCGAAAAGAATTTCCAAGTTACCATGTAATATAACATGAGATATTAGTTTGGGTGGAGAGATGGTTTGGGGAGAATTTAAATATGGTGAAATTGCTTGTTTGACATTTTAAAGGACATATACTAGAGGAAGTGAGACAGATCTAGTTCTACTCCTCTAGAAAAGAGTAAGCAGGAAATAAGCACCAGCGAATTAGTATCTATGAAATATCTGAAGACATGTGTAGAGGTAAAATTTAGAGCCATTATTGTATATTTACATGCTACACATTATTGGAAACATTTATGAAATTTCATTTTATTCCTATGAAGTAGATCTTATTATTTTTCATTTTATAGGTGTGACAACTCAGGCAAAAAAGAGAATATGCCCAGGATCATACAGTTACTGTGAAGTAATTATTTAAAACCAGCATTTTAACTCAAGTGTAAGAAATACATAGAAATCAAATATCAATGCCAATTCTACCACTGGATCACACTCATTAAAGCAACTTTACTTCATGTTACACTCAGGTTGGAAGTACTCAGCCTTGTGATGACCTCAATAATAACAGCTCATAGATGTCAGAGCCCAGTGAGGTCTGGGTAATTCTGACAGCATTATTATGAGGTCTTCTTTCTCCAAGGTTTCCCACAACCATAGTATTTTTGGTCCCCTAAAAATATGATCAAACCTTCAAAGTCTCTGCAAACAGAAAACCTTTAGCTCACCTTATCCATCTGTAAATTTGGCCTTTAAATGTGTCCAGGTTAATTCCTCAAAGTTCTGCCTCTTCGTTCAGGCAAGACTGATTATTCTCACCTTAACAGTGATTTTACCTCTACCCTAAAATATTTTATAGAAACTTTTTCCCACTAGACTGAAAGGAAAGGAGTTATCCTATATATGTTTAGCTTCAAGTACAGGTCTTTTTATTTACTTGAATAAAGTTATACAGCTTTCCTCAATATTTTCGTTAACCCAGTACCTTTTATTTTGCTAAAACAGATGTGTAGGAACTATTACATGTTTATTTTTTGTTTCTGAATGTAATGCTACAACACCCTCTACCCTCATCTAAACACCCACATAGTTCAATGTGACTGGGAAAAAACCAGAAAAGTACTGCTCACTCTCAATGACTACAAACTTGGCTGTAATGCTACCTGGACCCTCCCCTCTGCTACTTTAATTACCATCAAGGCCCATATTTAAGGTTAAACCCTCACCACCACCACCATGGCTCTAGACGCCATCCGCTCACCTACTTGATGACACCTCTCCATCAATTCTCCCTGTCCTCCCCCATCATCTATTTTCCCTTCTATTGGAGAATGGAGGCATGTCAAAAGGCACAGAGAAGCCAACCCTGAAAGACTTCCAAATGCCAAAGCTGGAACAAACTAAGTAACTGAATAAATAACATAGCACTGGAGTATAAGATCGCCCCACGGGGGGTGAAACTTAATTCTCCCATCTCTGCTCTGAAGGTGTGCTATACTAGATAAATTGCTTCCAAAGAATAGAGTAGGTTCAGGAAAAATAGTAACTACAATGATGACTCTAGGCAAACCCTCTCTTAGCAAGTGATTGAAGGCTTACGTCCGCAGTGATGTCTGTCAGGTAAATACTATGTGCCATAATGTGATATGGTGGGTGAGAGAGGCACTTTTAGAGGAAAATTTTATTTAATTTATAAACTACACACTGATATCCTCAGCTCTTCTCCCTTCTAACATATCTAAGTTCTTAAGGCAGTCAGCTTTTGGAAATCACTGATTTACTATTTATTTACCATTACATTTACTTGTTACTTATTTTTTTACTATATTACATCATAAGTTTAACTACCTTTTTGCTTTGTCCTTGTCATCTTCTTCCACCAACCCATCAAAAATACTACCATCATCTCTAAAAGAAAAAGAAAGATACAGAAAATAAGAGCAGATTCACTTAGCAACAGCAATACTAAAACAAAATGTAAATCAATCAGTTATAGCCTAGGATCTTTGTAGAGTTACAGATTGCACAAATTCAAACCCAATAACTATTAACCTGTTTTCTAATACATACAGAAAAAGTTCAACTATGTTTTACATTTTAAAAAGTTTATTAGAATAAACAAGAATTTAACCAAAAGTTAAATATCTTATTTCAAGCTTTTAGTAACTAGTGAAAACCTAGAGAAAATCAGTGTATTTGCCATTATAAAAATGATTCACTTAAAATCATATTATAGTCGCACATTTTAAAAATAGACATTTACTTTATAAAACACAAATCACTCAGAGACATCACAATATCTAGCATGTTAACTTATATTGATATAATTTCATTCATTACTGATTCATTTGACAAACATTTTTTTTTCGCTAGCACTCTCATGCATTGTTCTGTTCTAGATATGGCTACCAAGCAGTTAGCTAGACATATAGGCCCCTGCTCCCCTACAGCTTACTTTCTAGTAGAAAAAAACAAATCAACATGAAAATGTATGAACTGTTTTTTATTTTTAAAGAAGAGATGTGTTTATTACTGGGTGGTTATTTTAATCTGTGTGGTTAGGGAAGGACTTGAAGTGGGAACATTTGAGCTGAGATCTAAAAGACAAGAAGGGATTGGTTAAGGGAAGACTGAGGGGAAGAGCATCCTAACACAAGTCTCTCTGAAATCTAGAGACCTGGTGGCTAACTTCTTAACCTAAGGGGCAATATTAAATAGTTTCAAGTGACTTATGATCTTTTACATGAACTCACTATTGATTCCTTTAACCACATCTCTCTGTGGCCTATAAAGTGCCTATGAGTCCCACAATTGAGATCATCTACAAATCTATCATAGCAAACTTTTGGGGTTCCATGTAAACACTAAAATTTATAAAAAATTCTACATGTAAATGCACATCATTGAGGAGGGAGTCCATTAACTTTCATGACATTCAGAGAGAAAATGAACTCATTAAGAACCACTGCTTTATGTCTGAACACTCTGATGTCATCCCTAGATGTCATATTATCTAGAATGGGAACTGGAAATCAATCAAAAGCACAACACTGAAATCATATGTAATGCCTCAGGAGTAGTGAAGAAACATTTTTTCTGAGAAGACTACACACAGATTCCACTTGAAACTATACACAGCCCAGTCTATGGCAGGGCTCCCTGAGGAAACACCTTGCCCTTCAGGTCTTAAGCTCTGGTAAAGTATGTACCTTCACTATTTACCTCACAGAAAAGGGAAGGAAGCTGCCTCTCGATGTCAAAAGTCACTTTGTGCACAAGTCTAGCTATAAAATGCTTAAAGAATCCCCTATGGAAAAATCACACAGTATACTAAAATAAAAGCACAGGAACTTTAGAGTCAGAGAGATCAACACAGGTCATAACTCCAGCTTATTATTTACTATGTGACCTTAAAACAAGCTATTTAACCTCTCTGACCTACAGATCCCTCATCTGTAAAATCTCATGGAATTATTGTGAAGTTAAATGAAGTTAAAACAAAGAAAGTGCTCTGCATGTTAGCTGTCAGAGTAGGTATTTTTAAAAAGCTGTCATTGTATTTCATCAAATTTAAGATACCACTGATGATAAGATTTATTATGTCCACTAAAAGTGAAAGTGAAAGTGAAGTTGCTCAGTCGTGTCCGACTCTTTGCAACCCCACAGACTGTAGCCTACCAGGCTCCTCCATCCATGGGATTTTCCAGGCAAGAATACTGGAGTGGGTTGCCATTTCCTTCTCCAGGAGATCTTCCCGATCCAGTGACTAAACTCGGGTCTCCTGCATTGCAGGCAGACGCTTTACTGTCTGAGACACCAGGGAAGTCCATTATTATGTCCACTAAGAAATTTAAAAATACTACCAATTAAACTCTGATAAGCCTACTCTAAGATGAATTCTAGTGTCAAACATGTTAAAAAGTTAAAAAAAAAAAAGTTAAAGAAGTCTTAAAATCAAAGAAACAAGGAGGCCTATCCTTTACCAAGAGTAAGATTTAAAGATTATAATTTCAACTAAAAAAATCCTATTAATAATTACAGTTACCTCTTATGAGTCACACATGCTAAGACGTTTAACAGGCTGAAGTTAGGACCAATAGATAAGGAGACAGATGATTCCAGAAAGTGCCAAGGAAACCCCTGAAACTGTCATGATTCCTTTCAGAATAGTTCTGACCAAACCACTCAAAATTACAGCTCAAGATCCATTCAGAACACAAGCGACATGCTGTTGACTTTGGCTCTAGATAATACATTTTACTATTACATGACATTTGCTCAATACAGAAGGTAAGTATAATAGTATTAATGATTAAGCATAATACTTCTTTTGTCAGTGATACAGACCATTACTCTAACAGTGAATTTTTAAAATAGCTTTACATAATTCAAAATAAATGAGTCTCTAAAAACATACCTGTCAACAAGTGAGCTCATTTTACTACAGCTTACGGTAAACAACATAACATGTTACGTTTTCGTCTTGTGGTAGACATTTGTACTTCTCCTTGAGTGGAAGGAAAAGTAAATGGTCATTAGTTTTCCAAAAAACTTATTTCTACAAACATAGTATTAAATAATTTGAGAAACACTGTATGTTTATCATAGAGATTTCAAAATGTTTTTGTTTCTACAAAGGGCTAGAAGATTATTTTCAAGAAAATAATCCTTAGTTGAGGCACATTTGAGGTTTTGTTTTCTTCTATATAAAGAGCTACAGTGGAAAAAAAATTGAAGACCATAATTCATTTCCTTTCTATAATAAAGTAATCAAAAAGCCACTATATTCAGTATAGATTATAACTATATAACTATGTAAGTAGGCTACATATGTCAGTCTAGGTAAGTAAGCTTTAAGAACACCAGCTAATGGGTGATAAACATTTGCTAAAAGCCTATTTTCTATTAAACAGTACAGTTAGCTTTGGAAATACAAGGATGAGAGATACAATCATTATAGGCAAAAATCTGCAATTAAATAGGGAGGCAGATAACTAAATAATTACAGAAACAGGGATAATAAAGGTATATGGGGGGAGTCAGAGGAAATATTCTTGATGACAGTCATATTGTCAGGCAGCAGAGATTCTTGTTATCGAAACTGTGGTTCTGAGACCGACATCATCATCAGAGAGCTTGTTAAAATACAGAATCTTGAGACCAGCTCTAGTCCTAGTAAAGCAGAATCCACAATTTTAACAAGGTCCCCATGTGATTTGTATGACCATTTAAGTTTCAGATGTAACAGGCTAAAGGACAAGAGGTAATAGTTGACAGGATTCTAGGCCACAAGAACAGCGATACGCAAAGGCACAGGCCATTATGAGATCAGAGGACATCGTATTTGAGGAACTTTTCTCTTTAGAGAAAAATGTAGGTATATTACAACTGAAAGTTTTCATTACCAGAGTATAAAGTGAGAGATAACAGGAGTAGTAAGGGGGTGAAGGCAAGTAAACTGAAGAACAGCCTTATTATAAAGTTTCATATTCACACCGAAAGAATTAAAATTTACTGCTTTAAAAAAATTACTGCTTTAAAACTCAATCATAAGCCTAAAATTTCTCTCTATATTCTATACAGTTTTTCTAAAGTAGAAAGCAGGTTTTGCCCATAAAAGATACAGTCATGAGTTAAATATTGAATAAACACCTTAATTCTAATATCCTAACAGTTTTGAGCCAAAAGAAACTTTATATAAAATTTAGAAAATAGTGTAAATTGATCTGTCACTCTGAACCAGAGAGTATTAAAGAACATGAGATTCTAAAATACTCAATCAAATGTACATTCATGACAAATAGACAATAACTCTTGATAAATGATGCTGGGTTGCCTATGTGGTTATGGCTGCAGAAGTGGAACTGTGCAGGGCTAAGAGTTCTTAAAAGATAGTGGGGAGGATAATGGGGTGGGGGGAGGGGGGATGGTGGTTAAGAAAAATAAAAAGAACTAACTTCAGGATAAAACAGTGATTTTAAGTGTCTGGGTCAACATCAGCAAATACAACACAAAATTACAGAATTTCAGAGTTAGAAGAGACTTTAAAGATCACCTAAGTACAGCCCTTTGGTCCAATAGACATACTTATCATCATGATAATAACAGAGTTTGGTTCTATCACTAGAACAGAAAGAACAGTCCAAAGGTAACAGAGCCAACCTGGGTGAATTAAAAAAGAACAGTTCCAGTTTAAAGTTAAAAGATCAGATTTGAGCCTTATATGGCACCAAGTATCCATCTGTTTAATTATGAGAAGACAGAATAGGGCAAACTAGAGGGAAAAAAAAGACCCAAAGAATAAGGACTTAAAGACTATACAAGAGGGACCATGCTGACTCTAAAGGAGGTGAATCCAAAATGCTTTAGAAGACAGACTGATGCTTTCTTAAGCTATTTTATTATTGTTGGTTAACAGAATTTTTCCAAACACTATTTGCTGTCCAACTAATTGAGCAACATAAAATTACATCTCTGATAGCTTAGTCCAAGATCTTTTCTCTACTTGTCCAGCCAATTGATAGGCATGCTATATTTAAGGGAAAGATAAAAGGAAGAAGTGAAGTAGGCCCAACTAAGTAAAGTAACTTTTAGAAGATTCCCCTTGATTAACAAAACAAAGTGGTAATGTGGGAGCAGCCACAGTTACTGTGTCGGTATAATTCTAGGACCCACGTTTTCAGTACTAAAAGACTAGGTATAGTTTACACATGTCATGCTATGAATTCTAAGGACTCAATTTTAGAAGACATGTGAAGTTCCTACTCACACAAGGAATTTCTAATACAGATTAAATATTATTGTTAAAACTCTTGTTTCTTAAATATTGACATTAATAGACCAGTATGGTATGCAATAAAATGTCTTTAAAAGGAGCAGTTACAGTAGTTGGAACAAATTAAATTATGTAAAGGATCAAGTTACAGCTAAGAATCGAATGCTCCTTTACATAAGCAACTTGAGCTCAAAGTCATTCAGTGATAGGAATTCCCAGCTGAGTAAGCACCACATTACTATTTTATCACAACACAGAGGGCAGGATGGTATAAGTTTTTTATAAACATCATTTTAAAAACAACTTTTTGAAAAATTTATCAAAGGGGAAGCTATTAATAACTAATAAACTGTATAAGCAATTCAAAGTTTGCCAACATGGAAGCAGGTATGTTTTAAATTCAGCACACAACATTACAGGTAACTAACAGAAAATCTCAGTACCTGGCAGTCCATCTTTGGAAAAGAATTCATAAACAATGTAACACATTCTGCATTAAAAATAAATCATGCAGTATCTAATGATATGATACTACTTGTCCTCTGAATCCCATCTGCTCTCTTTCTCAAAGCTTTCCATTTCTATATCACTAATTTCTCCCTCCAAAACTGCATTATTCTGATCAAAATCTTAGTGAAAAATCTTAAAGAAAAAATGAAACACAAAACTTCCTTGACCCACCAATCTCCTTCAGGTACCGTCCTCCTTTTCTGGTCCCTTTCACAGAAAAACAACTTGTCAATTGTGTACAGTTGGTATTTCAAGATCTTTCATTAATTCCCCTCTCTCGTTTTAAAACTTAGTGTTGATTTTCACAAATGTGTAACTGTTCAAAGTTTAAAGTGTCCAAAAAATTTTACAAGACTTATTAAAAAACTAAAGTTCTCTGATCTCCATATTCTACCTTCAACCCCTTTCATCTCGTTAACTCCTTCCTTTGGTAGTTAACTGCACATCTCTAATACCTCTTACTACTTCTTGATTCTTTCTGTTTTAGGTGGGGTGACTACACAGACCCAATTTATCTGAGTAGTCCCAATGTAATTATTAAAAGCACTTGCTTCTGCTCTGAAAAGTATCTTTAGCCCATCATCTACTGAATTCCGCTATGAAAAATCATAATTTAGCACTGACTCTCCCCAACTCATTTTCCTAGGGAAGTGTCATTTCAAAGCACATTTCAAGATACAATTATTTCATTACCTTTTGTATTTCTGAGATCTTTGAACTGATTCTTCAGAAAACTGTAAGTTCAATATATTCTTCTGTATGGCTGATCATCAGTCTTAGAATTCTGTTTAAGAAAAAATTTTGTTAGATTTACTCAACTTATATAGACATTTATCATAAAAGAGGTTTTAAAATAATTTTGAAACATAAAATTTAGAATTTTGTCACAAAACAATATATAAGAAACGCTAAACACTAATAATTGTTTCTAAAAGAACTTTAAAAAACTACAACCGCTTTTAATTCTACTACAGAAGTTAAAAGACAAAAGTACAAAAATAAGTATAACTATAAAGTATGTTAATGAACATACATACATATATATGGGCTAACAAACACTCATATATGATGAATATAAACAGATGTAATCTGTAACAGAGATCAAATGTGGTAAGGGGGAGAGAAGTAAAAGAGTAGAGTTTTTCAAGTTATCAGCTTAAAATATATTATTAACATTATGGTAAGCACAAGGAAAACACCTATAGAGAATACCTAAAAAGGAAATGAGAAAAGAATCAAAGCAGAATCAAAGAATCAAACCCTATAAAACATTAAAAAAAAAATCAATGAAACACAAAGACCAGAGGAAAAAAAGTGGAAAAAGCTACAAGACAGACAAAAAATGAACGAAATAGTAACAGTCTTTCCCTAGCAGTAATTATTTTAATTGCAAATAAACTGAAGTTGCCAATCAAAAGAGAAAGTAGGTAAATGGATAAAAATACAAGATCCAACTATATGCTATCTATGAGAGACAGTTTAGATTTAAGGATACACAAAGACTGAAAGTAAAAGACTGAAAAAAGACATTCCATGCATACGGTAACCAAGAAAGCAAGAATAGCCATACTTGTATCAGACAAAACAGACTTTAAGTAAATAACTGTCACAAGAGATTAAAAAGACATTATACAAAAATAAAAGCATCAAATTTATCAGGAAGAGAAAACAAATACAGGTACAATTACACCTATTTCACATGCTAGCAAGGTAATTCTCAAAATCCTTCGAGCTAGGCTTCAACAGTACATGAACTGAGAATTTCCAGGTGTACAAGCTGGATTTAGAAAAGGCAGAGGAATCAGAGATCAAAATTGCCAACATCCACTGGATCATTAAAAAAAAGTATGAGAATTTCAGAAAAACACCTATATCTGCTTAACTGACTATTCTTAAAGCCTTTGACTGTGTGGATCACAACAAGCTGCAGAGATGGGAGTACCAGACCACCTTAATTGCCTCCAGAGAAACCTGTACGCAGGTCAAGAAGCAATATATAAACTGGACATGGAACAACGGACTGGTTCCAAATTGGGAAAGGAGTTATGTCAAGACTGTATATTGTCACCCCGATTATTTAACTTCTATGCAGAGTACTTCATGTGAAATGCTAGGCTGGATGAAGCACAAGCTGGAATCAAGATTGCCAGGAGAAATATCAACAACCTCATATATGCAGATGATATCATCCTAATGGCAGAAAGTGAAGAGGAACCAAAGAGCCTCTTGATGAAAGTGAAAGAGGAGACTGAAAAAGCTGGCTTGAAACTCAATATTCAAAAAACTAAGGTCATGGCATCTGGTCCTATCACTTCATGGCAAATAGATGGGGAAGCAATCAAAACAGTGACAGATTTTATTTTGGGGGGGCTCCAAAAATCACTGCAGATGGTGACTGCAGCCATGAAATTAAAAGATACTTGCTCCTTGGAAGAAAAGCAATGACCAACCTAGACAGCATATTAAAAAGCAGACACATCACTTTGCTGACAAAGGTCTGTATAGTCAAAGCTATGGTTTTTCCAGTAGTCATATACAGATATGAGTGCTGGATCATAAAGAAGGCTGAACACCGAAGAATTGATGCTTTCAAACTGTGGTGCTGGAGAAGACTCTTGAGAGTCCCTTGGACTGCAAGGAGATCAAACCAGTCACTGTTAAAGGAAATCAACCCTGAATATTCATTACTGATACTGAAGCTGAAGCTCTAATAGTTTGGCCACCTGACGCGAAGAGCCAACTCACTGGAAAAAATCATGATGCTGGGAAAGACTGAAGGCAGGAGAAGGGGACAACAGAGGATGAGATGGCTGAATAGCATCATTGACTCAATGAACAGGAGTTTGAGCAAACTCCAGGAAATAGTGAAAGACTGGGAAGCCTGGCGCGCTGCACAGTTCATGGGGTCACAAACAGTTGGACACAACTTAGCAACTTTACAACAACAAAAACTCAATAATCACTGTGAATAACTGAATTAACCAAGACCAACCCAACTGTGCCAAAGTTAATGCAAAACTTTACAGTTATAGTTTGCATCTGACCTATGCAATGTCTATTTTACATAATTTTTTAAAAACCAAGAATATGCTATGTATGTAACATGACAGCAAAACATAGGGAAATTTATGACAGCAGAAAAAGAGGGGGTATTTTTGGGCACAAAAAGAGACTTTTTTTATGGCAACAACAAAAGATAGATATCCCTGGAGATTAGAGATTCAAATAAATATAAAAGATCTGAATCAAAAACACCAGAGCAAAAGAACTGAATTCCTAAAATGTGCGTGAAGCCAATTCAGAAGCCAGTTCCTAGTGTCCTATTTGTTTTTAAGTATTTGGGGATAGAGTCAGTCATAATCAAAGCACCTAATAAACCCAGAATACTGGAGGAGTGAAAGTAGAAGCTAAGACCATGAGCTTAGAGTCAGAAAGGCATGAAAATCTTTGGGACAATTAACTTAATTATCCTAAGCCTCGGAATTCTTACCTAAGTCAGCTGTTGTGAAGTCTAAAGGATATGTAGGGATACCAATTATTAACAAAATAAACACAAATAGAAACTCCCCCTTTAAAACCAAAATAAAAGGCTTAAACATCTGCAGCACGACAAATAGTATTTTTTACCATATTAAGTATCCCTAAAAGTTATTCAAAAGAATTTAAAACCCAAACAAAACTACAACAAAAAGTAAGACTGAGTAAGGAGCCATGAAGAAAACAAACAGCAAATAAATGTAAAAATTTTGGGCACAAAAAGAGACTGTTTTATTATGGCAACAACAAAAGATAGATATCCCTGGAGATTAGAGACTCAAATAAATATAAAAGGTCTGAATCAAAAACACCAGAGCAATAGAACTGAATTCCTAAAATGTGCATGAAGCACATTTTAAAATAATGTAAAATAATGTAAAAATTATTCCTGGCAAGGAGCTTTCTCTGGTAGCTCAGCTGGTAATGAATCTGCCTGCAATGCAGGAGACCTCAGTTCGATCCCTGGTTTGGGAAGATCCCATGGAAAACAGAACAGCTACCCACTCCAGTTTTCTGGCCTGGAGAATTCCATAGATTGTATAGTTCATGGGGTCGGGAAAAAGTTGACACAACTGAGCGACTTTCGCTTTCTTTTAACAGAAATCAAAGAAGCTAAGTAAAAACATATTATAGTTAAATATTCAGTTCAGTTCAGTTCAGTCGCTCAGTCGTGTCCAACTCTTTGTGACCCCATGAATCTCGGCACGTCAGGCCTCCCTGTCCATCACCAACTCCCGGAGTTCATTCAGACTCACGTCCATCAAGTGAGTGATGCCATCCAGCCATCTCATCCTCTGTCGTCCCCTTCTCCTCCTGCCCCCAATCCCTCCCAGCATCAGAGTCTTTTCCAATGAGTCAACTCTTCCCATGAGGTGGCCAAAGTACTGGAGTTTCAGCTTGAGCATCATTCCTTCCAAAGAAATCCCAGGGCTGATCTCCTTCAGAATGGACTGGTTGGATCTCCTTGCAGTCCAAGGGACTCTCAAGAGTCTTCTCCAACACCACAGTTCAAAAGCATCAATTCTTCGGTGCTCAGCCTTCTTCACAGTCCAACTCTCACATCCATGCATGACCACAGGAAAAATCATAGCCTTGACTAGATGGACCTTTGTTGTCAAAGTAATGTGTCTGCTTTTGAATGTGATATCTAGGTTGGACATAACTTTCCTTCCAAGGAGTAAGCGTCTTTGAATTTCATGGCTGCAGTCACCATCTGCAGTGATTTGGGAGCCCCCAAAAATAAAGTCTGACACTGTTTCCACCGTTTCCCCATCTATTTCCCATGAAGTGATGGGACCGGATGCCATGATCTTACTTTTCTGAATGTTGAGGTTTAAGCCAACTTTTTCACTCTCCACTTTCACTTTCATCAAGAGGCTTTTGAGTTCCTTTTCACTTTCTGCCATAAGGGTGGTGTCATCTGCATATCTGAGGTTATTGATATTTCTCCCAGCAATCTTGATTCCAGCTTGTGTTTCTTCCAGTCCAGCGTTTCTCATGATGTACTCTGCATATAAGTTAAATAAGCAGGGTGACAATATACAGCCTTGATGTACTTCTTTTCCTATTTGGAACCAGTCTGTTGTTCCATGTCCAGTTCTAACTGTTGCTTCCTGACCTGCATACAAATTTCTCAAGAGGCAGATCAGGTGGTCTGGTATTCCCATCTCTTTCAGAATTTTCCACAGTTGATTGTGATCCACACAATCAAAGGCTTTGGCATAGTCAATAAAGCAGAAATAGATCTTTTTCTGGAACTCTCTTGCTTTTTCCATGATCCACCGGATGTTGGCAATTTGATCTCTGGTTCCTTTGCCTTTTCTAAAACCAGCTTGAACATCAGGAAGTTCACGGTTCACATATTGCTGAAGCCTGGCTTGGAGAATTTTGAGCATTACTTTACTAGCGTGTGAGATGAGTCCAACTGTGTGGTAGTTTGAGCATTCTTTGGCATTGCCTTTCTTTGGGATTGGAATGAAAACTGACCTTTTCCAGTCCTGTGGCCACTGCTGAGTTTTCCAAATTTGCTGGCATATTGAGTGCAGCACTTTCACAGCATCATCTTTCAGGATTTGAAATAGCTCCACTGGAATTCCATCACCTCCACTAGCTTTAAATATTAGTGATTCCTTAAAAATTCTACTTCATATATTTATCACTCAGCAAATATTTACTGAGTACTAATACAAGTGTTCAGTAGTACACTGATTGTAGTTTTGAAATGGTGAAATAGACACAGCCACTACATTTGAGGTGCTTTCCAGAGAAGGCACAAAATGCTCTCTGAACACTCTGGGAGTGACACAGAAGTTAAGGAAGTCTCCTGAAGAAGTGACACATAAACTGAGATCTTAAGAATAAAATAAGATTTCACTAAGCAAAGAGAGAAATTTCATCAATGTCAAGAGAAAATGTACACAAAGGTCTGGAGACATGAGAAGAACTGTGATTTTAGAATACTACCAAGTACCTTAGTGTTGACTGGAGCAAAAACCTAGGGACCAGGGGTAACAGAGGTGGCAGTAAGAGATGATAATGATGAGGTAAGTGGATCATGACAGTAACTCCCAACCCCACTCTCCCCATTTAAGACCCGGAAAAGTTTTAAGCAGGAAACTGAATTAATAAGACACTTGTTCTTTTGAGCCATCATCTGGTTACAACACAGAAAACAGAATATAAGGAGCCAGGACTAGAATTAGAATGGTAGAAGTATAGTATTGTAAAAGTTCAGGTAAAACAATATAGAAGCAGCTGCTGCTGTTGCTGCTAAGTCGCTTCAGTCGTGTCCGACTCCTAGCGACCCCACGGACTGCAGCCTACCAGGCTCCTCCGTCCACGGGATTTACCAGGCAAGAGTACTGGAGTGGGTTGCTATTGCCTTCTCCATATAGAAGCAGAGATCATTTTAAAAATGAGAATTTTAATAGATACTGAGATGACCAGACAGAATTTGGTGACTGATTAACAGAAGTTGGGGGCAGGGAGAAGTCAAGAATACCACTCAAATTTTCGCTTGGACACATCTGTGAGGTGGATAGGTAATACTGGAGGAGTAAATTGGAGAAAAGAGGAAGGGAATGATGCTGAAAACACTGGCTAACATTTATTGAACATTTACTATGTACCAGGCATTCTTCAAAGTTTTCTCTCATTTAAGACTCAACAATCACATGAAGTAGGCTCTATTATTATCTCCATTTTACAGATGCGGAAACTGAAACACAAAGAAAATATGTAAGCTAGCTGGCCAAGATGAGCAGTAAGGCTAAGATATAAAACCCATTCATTTAGCTTGAACTATGCTCTTAATCAGGCTTCCCTGGTAGCTCAGCTGGTAAAGAATCCGCCTGCAATCCAGGAGACCCTGGTTCGATTCCTGGTCAGGAAGATCCCCTGCAGAAGGGATAGGCTATCTTCTGCAGTATTCTTGGGCTTCCCTGGTAGCTCAGACGGTAAAGAATCTGCCTGCAATGCGGAAGACCTGGGTTCAATTCCTGGGTTGGGAAGATCCCCTGGAGAAGGGCATGCCAACCCACCAGTATTCTTGCCTGAAGAATTGCCATGGACAAAGAAACCTGGCAGGTTATAGTCCATGGGGTCACAAAGAAAGAGACAAGACTGAATGACTAAGCACAGCACACAGAAGCATGCTCTTAATCACTGTGAAACAAACACCTCACGAATACTTCTAATGATGGATACAGTTTTAGACATGTTATGCTTAAGATATCTATGGGACATGGAAGAGGAAAAATGTCGAGCTGCCTCTGCTGCTAAGTCGCTTCAGTCATGTCCGACTCTGTGCGACTTCATAGATGGCAGCCCACCAGACTGGTCCGTCCCTGGGCTTCTCCAGGCAAGAACACTGGATTAGGTTGCCATTTCCTTCTCCAATGCATGCATGCATGCTAAGTTGCTTCAGTCGTGCAGGCAGCTGGAAATATGGGTGTGGCTTTCAGGAAAGAACTGGGTGAAGATGTAAAGTGGGAGCCATCAAAGTAAATATGCACATTAAAGATAATGATTAAATGGATTTCTCTAGAAAAAAAAAACATACAAAAGGAGAAAAAAGGCTAAGGCTCAAATCTGACGAAAAAAGTAACATTTCAGAGACAAGCAGAAGAGTAGCCAATAAAATGGGGAAAAGGCAGAGCAAAAAAACGTAAAGAAATGGGCTTTGCAAACAGTTCCTGAATGTGAATTATGGCTCATGGAGATAACAGAAGTACCTAGCCCATAAAATTGTTCTAAGGATCAGCTATGTTACACGTTTCAAAACGTGTAGAAAACACAACAAAGGAGTGATAAATTTTAAGTATAATTACTGGTAATAATACTATCAACTAGACGGAAAAGGACCAAAGATAACAAAGAAAGCCATGAAGGATTATTTGTCACTAAAATTAAAAGAAAGAGTACTTCAAGAAGATGACAATGTCAACACTGCACTGAGGACAAGAAAATGACTCTCAAGTCTATTACATTTAATAACAGTCTGAGAAGCTTGTGACAGAGAAATGAAATAGACACTCAACAATGCTTTAAGAGAGTAAACGAGGACTCCTTTTCTTAAAATATAGTTTGGTAAGACGTGTCAATAACTGGAAACGCTTAAGTCCTTTGACCTAGTAATCTCATTTTGGGTGGGAAAAAAAAGGAAATAATCAGAGATGTATTCAAAGTTTGACAGTGAACGCATTATTATTTAAAACAATAAAACTAGAAAGATTTTAAACATCCAACAGCAGTAACAGTGACATTAAAATATATTGAATATAAATCCAAAATATGTCAAAGTATCAACTGTTGTTATTTGAGTAATTAGCTTATGGATTTTTTCCATTTTTACTTTTTCTTTAGCACTTTCTAAAATTTTTCTAAGAATGTGTATTATTTTATAACAAGGAAACCTTAACTGCTGCCTTTTTCTTGTTTGTTTCCTTTTAACTGTCCAACATTAGAGCCTGGGCTAAGGGAAAAAAAAAAAAACATAAGTAACAAAGTAACATGCTACTATTACCAAACATGAGTAAAAGAGACTATCTTCCTATGTACTTGTTCCTGTAACTTACAGAAGAAGCATTTTATTTCACCTAATTATTAACATTAAATTACTAATTTAAAAGGTTTAACTCAAGAACCTCGGTTTAAAAAATGGAAACTACAATAAATCCTTTTCTAACCTAATAACCTATTGACCTACTGACCTACTTTGGCATTTAGGTTAGTTAAATCTGATATCACAGATCTTTCTGGGACTGAGGGATCTATTGATATAAACATTAATTAAAAGTAGTGCTGAAATTTAATTGATATAATACAAAACCCAACAATCCTTAACTATGTTTATCATAATTTATGAAAAAGTCAAACTTGCTTCTGCAGATTACTGTTTGTATTATAGTTAAAAAGATAATTATTTTTAAGAGAACAATTTTAACTTGTAAAGAAAGGCTGAAATACTTTTAAAATTATTTAATGAATGAGTAAAGATGAAATTTAAGTTCTCAATTAAATAAAGTTCTCAATTTATTCAGTACTGAATGGGAACATTAGTTCACTTCCACAATGGATATGAAACATTAGCATGATAAAAAAATTCTTAATTCTACAGTAGTTTGTAACACCAATTTAAATCTAAAATTGACAGCAAAAACAAGAAACACACCCTAAATCAAAGTCTCACGATCCAGACCTCTTAGAACCAAAGAAAATTCTGATTCAAGAGAAACATCAAATGCTATCAAAAATCTACCCTGTCAATATCTAGATGAAAGGCATTTCTGAAGCCTCATTAAGTAAACAAAAACTGAAAGATTAATACAGCTCTCCTGGTAGCACACAAGACTACTGCAATTATTCAACAAATTTATTTCTTCAAATAATGTCTAGGTTCCCTTGTGGCTCAGTCAGTAAAGAATGTACCTGCAATGTAGGAGACCTGGGTTCAATCCCTGGGTTGGGAAGACCCCCCGGAGAAGGGAAAGGCTACCCACTCCAGTATTCTGGCCTGGAGAACTCCATGGACTATATGGAAAGTCCAAGGGGTTGCAAAGAGTCGGACACAACTGAGCAACTTTCACTTTCACTTTCCCTCTTCATGTGATGGACTGATCTGGTCCACAGAATACATCAGCACCTTAATCCTTTTTTGAGATGAGAGTGAGGCCCGAGACTGTCCTCAGCCTCAAATGAGCCTCACAGAAGATCTGAAGTGCAGCAAGAGTTCAAGCCCAACTACATATTGAACCAAATACCACACCCTAAACCTGGATACCATCCTACACCAAGCCCTATATTAGTATTCACAGGAAGAAAGAGGGGACCCTGTGGTAGGCAGAATAAGGCCCCACTAAAAGGACCATGCCCTAATCCCTGAAATCGGCAAATACATTTCAAAAAGGGACTATGTAGATGCAATAAGGTTAAAGATTTTGAGATGAGTAGTTAGTTTATGCCAGATTATCTGGGTGATCCAATGTAATCACACAAGTCTTTAAAAGCAGAGGACCTTTCCTGTCCATGGTCAGAGCAATGTGAGACAAAAGAGAAACAGGAAATGTGGCTGGTTTTGAAGGTGAAAGAAGAGAGCCACAAGTCAAGGAATACAGGCAGCTTCTGGAAGCTTGAACATACAAGGAAACATTCTCTCTCCTCTGAGGCTCCCAGGAAGAATGCAGCCCTACTGACACCTCTTGCCTTTAGCCCAGTGAGACCCTTATGAAACTTCTGAGCTGCAGGACTGTAAGATAGTAATAATAAATTTGTTCTGTTCTAAACCATTAAGTTTGCAGTACTTTCTAAGTTTGTCATTCTATGGCAGTAACAGAAACTTAATACAGGTCTAAAATCTCTGGCTGCTCTTGATAAATCTCAGCCTTTTCCAAACCCTTTCTCCCTCCATAGTCACAATAATCTACCTAGGAAACCACAGGGACTAATCCCATTATGCCCTACTTTCCTTCATATCAGGCACAGGAGAGGATCAAGACTCAGGTCACCCCACACCACCTAGACTTTTGTTCCTACACACTCTGTATATCCCCACATTGATACCATCCCCCTTTCCCAATTTTCAAAATCCTTTGATTGTGTCCTCTAGACACATTATCATTAGCAAAACATCCTATTTCCTCAATATTGTTTTTGCACACTTTCTTCCCATTTCCTGCCTCAACGGATCTCTCTTTGCCAGGAGTTCTGTTCTCGCTCCAGGCCTTACCATTTACCATTGGGAGGAACTCAAGGCGTCAGCTGGGCTGCATTTCTTTCTGGAAATTTGAACGGGAAAATCTGTTTCCCAGTCTTTCTTTACAAGCTTCTAAAGTCTGCCTTTAGAAAGGCAATGCCAAAGAATGCTCAAACCACCGCACAATTGCACTCATTTCACACGCTAGTAAAGTAATGCTCAAAATTCTCCAAGCCAGGCTTCAGCAATATGTGAACCGTGAACTTCCTGATGTTCAAGCTGGTTTTAGAAAAGGCAGAGGAACCAGAGATCAAATTGCCAACATTCGCTGGACCACCGAAAAAGCAAGAGAGTTCCAGAAAAACATCTATTTCTGCTTTATCGACTATGACAAAGCCTTTGACTGTGTGGATCACAATAAACTGTGGAAAATGCTGAAAGAGATGGGAATACCAGACCACCTGACCTGCCTCTTGAGAAACCTATATGCAGGTCAGGAAGCAACAGTTAGAACTGGACATGGAACAAAAGACTGGTTCCAAATAGGAAAAGGAGTACGTCAAGGCTGTATATTGTCACCCTGTTTATTTAACTTATATGCAGAGTACATCATGAGAAACGCTGGACTGGAAGAAACACAAGCTGGAATCAAGATTGCTGGGAGAAATATCAATAACCTCAGATATGCAGATGACACCACCCTTATGGCAGAAAGTGAAGAGGAAGTAAAGAGCCTCTTGATGAAAGTCAAAGTGGAGAGTGAAAAAGTTGGCTTAAAGCTCAACATTCAGAAAATGAAGATCATGGCATCTGGTCCCATCACTTCATGGGAAATAGATGGGGAAACGGTGGAAACAGCATCAGACTTTATTTTTGGGGGCTCCAAAATCACTGCAGATGGTGATTGCAGCCATGAAATTCAAAAATGCTTACTCCTTGGAAGGAAAGTCATGACCAACCTAGACAGCATATTCAAAAGCAGAGACATTACTTCGACAACAAAGGTCCGTCTAGTCAAGGCCATGGTTTTTCCTGTGGTCATGTATGGATGTGAGAGTCGGACTGTGAAGAAGGCTGAGCACCGAAGAATTGATGCTTTTGAACTGTGGTGTTGGAGAAGCCTCTTGAGAGTCCCTTGGACTGCAAGGAGATCCAACCAGTCCATTCCGAAGGAGATCAGCCCTGGGATTTCTTTGGAAGGAATGATGTTCAAGCTGAAACTCCAGTACTTTGGCCACCTCATGGGAAGAGTTGACTCATTGGAAAAGACTCTGATGCTGAGACGGATTGGGGGCAGGAGGAGAAGGGGACAACAGAGGATGAGATGGCTGGATGGCATCACTGACTCGATGGACGTGAGTCTGAGTGAACTCCGGGAGTTGGTAATGGACAGGGAGGCCTGGCGTGCTGTGATTCATGGGGTCGCAAAGAGTCAGACACGACTGAGCAACTGAAGTGAACTGAACCTTTTAAGTTATCAGGTAACAACAAATTAAAACCACAAAAAATTCACTAGCTTTATAGCAGAAGAGTTATTAATTTGAAACACTAATAATTTCAAGTGTTGTTGAGGACGAAGAGAAACAAGAACTCATGTACAATGCAGGTTGAAGTGTAAATTGATTCAACCACTTTGGAAAACTAAACTAGGAAGCATCTACAAGAGCTAAACATCCAAATACTCTGAGACTCAGCATGTTCCCCCTTGGTTATTTATCCAGCAGAAAGGCATACATATGTGCCAAAAAACATGCTCAAGAATGTTCACAGCAGAACTGTTTATAGTAGTCAAAAACTGACAATAAACCAAATGTTCATCAACCGTACAATGGATGAATAAATTGCGGTATATACAAATAATGAAGTATTACAAAGCAATGAAAAAGGATGAGCTACTGCCATATGAATCAATATGAATGACTCCTGCCAACAAGATGTTGATCATAAAAAAAATTAAGTTCAAAAACAGACAATACCAATGAATACTGAATCAAGCCAGAATAACAGTTACCTTTGGGAGAGCATGATGACTGTCAGGGGACATGAAGGAGGCTCCAGGATTGATGAAAATGTTCTATATCTTGACCTTGGTATTCATATTGGTTAAACAAATGTTCACTTCATAAAATTTCATCAAAATGACACTCAGTATTTATGGACTGTATAACATGCATGTTTTAATTCAATAAAAAGCATTTAAAAGTTAGCAATACTACATCAGTCCCTTGATCTGTTTTTAATTTTTTGGTTATTTTACTTGGTTAAACTGAAGTCTAGTAGAACTAGGTTTCTATTATCAGTCTGCCTCCTACTTGGGTACTAAAAGTCATATTTACTTTCTTTTTCTGGACAATTACTGAAGAATAGTCTTATGTGTGGATCCTTCCCACATTATGAGGGCAACAAAAGTCTGCCCTGAAGTTAAGACTTTTATGTACAAACTAGATAATTCTAAGATAGTATTTTTTCTCAATATATACATAATCAACTTTCTATATTGAGTTACAAATCACCAGTTCCCACAGTCTGTATCTGGAAAAAAGGAGGTAAGAAAACACAAAGCTTCTGAGGCTTAGCATCTAAGCTCTGGTCTAGCTAAATTTGAAAAGTCAAAGTCGCTCAGTCATCTCCAACTCTTTGAGACCCCACAGACTATACACATTCAATTCTCCAGGCCAGAATACTGGAGTGGGTAGCCTTTCCCTTATCCAGGGGATGTTCCCAAACCAGGGATCAAACCCAGGTCTCCTGCATTGCAGGTGGATTCTTTACCAGCTGAGCAACAAAGGAAGCCAAATTTGAAAAAGCATATCAAAACAAGGTGTAAGCATAATGCTGCTCTGAAATAAAATGAATTATTAAATGTAAAGTGCTTTAAAAATTATGCATGCTAAGTCGCTTCGTGTCCAACTCTGTGTGACCCCATAGACGGCAGCCCACCAGGCTCCTCTGTCCATGGATTCTCCAGGCAAGAACACTGGAGTGGGTTGCCATTTCCTCCTCCAATGCATGAAAGTGAAAAGTGAAAGTGAAGTCGCTCAGTAGTGTCCGACTCTGTGTGACCCCATGGACTGCAGCCTACCAAGCCTCTCCGTCCATGGGATTTTCCAGGCAAGAGTACTGGAGTGGGGTGCCATTGCCTTCTCCAAAAATAATGCATATCACACTGTAAATGCCCACCAGTAAGTCTGCAATTCTTTATACCCAGTTGGAAAAACATTATAACAGATCCTTACTCTTGAATTTCCTTCAAAATATTTAAGATAATAAAAAATAGATCTACTTTTAAAAAAAACGTATTTATGGAGCAAAGGGAAAATTTAATAGATTTTTATTAAAACAAGGTGAAGTGAACATTAAAGAAAAGTACACGATAGATGAAAACTTAATAAACTATACCTAAGATTTTTTTTAAGTTCTAAATTATACTACTATTTAACTATGATGTTAGGAGAACTCCTATATATACTTTATCCAGTCTGCCAAATTTTAACATCTGCATCGTCATCTTCACATATAGATAAACATATTTTCTGAAACATTTGAGAGTAAGGTGTGTATACCATGCCCTTTTACTTCCAAATACTTAAACGTGTACCTAAGAACAAAGATATCCTTTTATAATCTATTTTTTAAAAGGAGTAAATAAAGTCCTTAAGGGCTTTCTTCTTCCTCCAGTTTTGTCATGTATTAGATTTAGCCATTGTATCTCCTGAGCAGAAGATATTAAAGAGGTGCCAAGAATACACAGAACTATACAGAAAAGATATTCACAACCCAGATAATCACAATGGTGTGATCACTCACCTAGAGCCAGACATCCTGGAATGTGAAGTCAAGTGGGCCTTAGGAAGTATCACTACAAACAAAGCTACTGCAGGTGATGGAATTCCAGTTGAGCTATTTCAAATCCTGAAAGATGATGCTGTGAAAGTGCTGCACTCAATATGCCAGCAAATGTGGAAAACTCAGCAGTGGCCACAGGACTGGAAAAGGTCAGTTTTCATTTCAATCCCAAAGAAAGGCAATGACAAAGAATGCTCCAACTACTGCACAACTGCACTCATCTCACACACTAGTAAAGTAATGCTCAAAATTCTCCAAGCCAGGCTCCAGCAATACATGAACCATGAACTTCCAGCTGTTCAAGCTGGTTTTAGAAAAGGCAGAGGAACCAGAGATCAAATTGCCAACATTCACTGGATCACTGAAAAAGCAAGAGAGTTCCAGAAAAATATCTATTTCTGCTTTATTGACTATGACAAAGCCTTTGACTGTGTGGATTACAATAAACTGTGGAAAATGCTGAAAGAGATGGGAATACCAGACCACCTGACCTGCCTCTTGAGAAACCTGAATGCAGGTCAGGAAGCAACAGTTAGAACTGGACATAGAACAGACATAGAACAACAGACTGGTTCCAAATAGGAAAAGGAGTACGTCAAGGCTGTATACTGTCACTCTGCTTATTTAACTTATATGCAGAGTACACCATGAGAAACGCTGGGCTGGAGGAAGCACAAGCTGGAATCAAGATTGCCGGGAGAAATATCAATAACCTCAGATATGCAGATGACATCACCCTTATGGCAGAAAGTGAAGAAGAACTAAAGGGCCTCTTGATGAAAGTGAAAGAGGAGAGTGAAAAAGTTGGCTTAAAGCTCAACATTCAGAAAATGAAGATCATGGCATCCGGTCCCATCACTTCATGGCAAATAGATGGGGAAACAGTGGAAACAGTGGCTGACTTTATTTTGGGGGGCTCCAAAATCACTGCAGATGGTGATTGCAGCCATGAAATTCAAAGATGCTTACTCCCTGGAAGCAAGGTTATGACCAACCTAGACAGCATATTAAAAAGCAGAGACATTATTTTGTTAAAAAAGGTCCATTTAGTCAAGGCTATGGTTTTTCCAGTGGTCATGTATGGATGTGAGAGTTGGACTATAAAGAAAGCTGAGTGCCGAAGAATTGATGCTTTTGAACTGTGGTGTTGGAGAAGACTCTTTGAGAGTCCCTTGGACTGCAAGGAGATCCAACCAGTCCATCCTAAAGGAAATCAGTCCTAGGTGTTCATTGGAAGGAATGATGTTGAAGCTGAAACTCCAATATTTTGGCCACCTGATACAAAGAGCCGACTCATTTGAAAAGACCCTGATGTTGGGAAAGAGGGAAGGCAGGAGGAGAAGGGGACGACAGAGGATCAGATGGTTAGATGGCATCACCGACTCAAAAGACATGAGTTTTGGTAAATTCCGGGAGTTGGTGATGGACAGTGAGGCCTGGTGTGCTATGGTTCATGGGCTTGCAAAGAGTTGGACATGACTGAATGACTAAACTGGAACACCTTTTAAATTATCTTGTCTTTATAAGGTATTCTGCAAGACACAATTTTAAAACATAGGTTCTTGAGCAAATCAAACAGGGAAGTTTAATTAAAAAAGAGATTCAATTGAAGAGTTGGGAAAAGCTTCAGAAGACTTAGATGAGAATATGTAAAACTTTATACTCAAGAGTGGCTTTAGTATATATATATATATTTTAAAGGTTTATTATCAAAAGGTTTCCAGATTTGATACTGCTAAATCTTATCCCTCAAGATGTCAAAAAATTATTGTAACTTAGAAAAATTAAAAATTATTAATTTAACAGACAAATCTGGCCAATGATTTGATAGCTATCTGTAAGGAATGAATTCAGAAATGGATTCAGAAAAAATTACTGTTTTCATCAAAATTCTCTCCTACAGTAATAAAAAGACACCTAATCCCGGTAAGCAAATCTTTAAATGAACTGGAATTATTGTGATCATGCATAGAAAGAATAGCTATTTGAGATATAAGATATCGTGTACTTTTACTCAACAAACATTGACTCTGTGCCAACTACGTGCCAGATCTACAATAGCTACAAAGAGATCAGTAGTTTAAAAAAAAATTAGGCATGGTACTCACCCTTAAGAAACTTATAATTTAGCAAACCTAAGATTCCTACTTTCAGACAGGAAAGGTATTATTTTTCTCTATTCTGAAAACAAAGTAACTAGGATGCAGAGTGGTAAATGTGTCAAACTGCACAGAACTGTGAAATGTTCTAGAGACACAAGAAGTTAGTAATAGTTGCTCAGTCATGTCTGACTCTACAAACCCATGGACAGAAGCCTGCCAGACTTCTCTGTCCATGGAATTCTCCAGGCAACAATATTGGAGTGGGTTGCCATTTCCTTGTCCAGGGGATCTTCTCAACCCAGGGAAAGAACCTGGGTCTCCCACATCACAGGCAGATTCTTTACCATCTGAGCCACCAGGGAAGCCACAGAAAAGAAGAGCACAAGAAAGGCAGATTCTAAAATTGTCATCTTAAATCTCCTAATAGAGGACTTAATTTGCCTCTGTCAGGCTGTAGAAGACTCCTTAAAAATATCCTCCAATCTATCCCTTGACTCCAAAAGGGACCATGTTCCTTAATCCCCAATGTACATACTAGCCTTGTTCCACTGAGTCAGTCACCAGCTACTTTCCAAATAATATATTAGTGCTGCTAAGTCACTTCAGTCGTGTCTGATTCTGTTGCGACCCCAGAGACAGCAGCCCACCAGGCTCCCCCGTCCCTGGGATTCTCCAGGTAAGAACATTGGAGTGGGTTGCCATTTCCTTCTCCAATGCATGAAAATGGAAAGTGAAAGTGAAGTCGCTCAGTTGTGTCCGACCCTCAGCGACCCCACCGACTGCAGCCCACCAGGCTTCTCCATCCATGAGATTTTCCAGGCAAGAGTACTGGAGTGGGTTGCCATTGCCTTCTCGGAATATATTAGTACTTTTACATAAAAATATGATAACAGATATAGCTCCTTCATAGAAACAGATAATGTCCTTTTACAGATAAACTCCTTACATAGGAAAAAACAGAAGCTGCACAGAAGGTATATACTACTAGATAGTTTTAGAATGGATGTGATAAAAAATATGCAAATCGAAGACTGGCTGGTCATAGTGGTTCTTTAATAATTTAACTGTGTCAGTGATAGGCTATAGTAGGCCATATGAGTGAGTGAAGTTTGGTTCTTTTCAAAGTTGTATGTAACCTAATACCTTTTCATTCAATTAGTGTGAGGAATGCCACGACTAGAAGAAATAGGATGAAGAGTGTTAGAATGTTAATTTTAAACATTCTGTTAGGAGGAGAGTTGAACCTCTAATAATAACGATTTTTTTATACAATTACTAGGCTCTGCAGTCTAACCTGTGTTCTCTGGCAGGGTGTTTTCATGAATTAAGATTATATCATTAATTAGTTTTAAGGTGCTTTTGAAAAGTAGGCCTTATTTTCATCTTTTTGTACTGGGAGAAATATATAATAGAAACTGACTTGGATTACTCTGGTGTAAACTCATATTACATAGGACTTTAACTATTGAATAAATGAATATTTAATACTGGTTATGCCATTGGGATGTCCTGACCCAACATCAAGATTCTAAACCCTACTGTTGATATGAACTCTAGAGTAGGACTATGCTGTTATCTGTAGTATAACTTGCTCCGTTGATCAATTTTTTGGATCAGTAAGGGATCAAACATTTTGACTATTTGGTCTAAATTTTAATCATTCAGAGACTTTTTTGTTCTCTGAGATCATCCCAAACAAAACCGCTAACCCATATAAAAGTTTTATTATCCCACGATGATTTAGTTCATTGTAGTGGGGTGGGGGGGGGGGCATTAATTAAATAAAGCTCCGTACAGGCCTCTGGTCTTATTTTGTTATTCCCACCTCTTCATAGGAAGGTCAATTTCACTGATTAAGAGATAAGAAAACCCTGTGTGGCCACTCACACAAGTCTTTATTCAGAAAACAAGTGATTATGCTGCCTTTCACGGTCAGGATAATAGATGTCACTGGGCAAGCAGTGCCTTTAATACTAGTCAGGCTAGAGGTGATACTCTCAGTAAATAGGCAAGGTTTGTACTTGTTGAGTTCCTTTTACTTTTTTAAAATCTTTTGGTAGGTGCATACCTCTGTCAGGTTGAGACTAATTTTAATAAATAATTTAACACTGACTTAGATTTGTTGTTAACTACCAGTGATTCTATTACTTATATAAGCTTATGCAAGAAGAAATATTTCCTGTTAGTCATATTAACATTACTGTTTCTTTTAATTAATAGACTAGTCCAATATTAAACTAGGAGTCGATTTATTGTTGGTATTAAGGTAAATGTGTTGCCAAGCTTGAACGCTTAATCGATGGCTGTTTTTTAAGGCAACTATGGTGTTATTTTTACTCTCTAGATAAGGTTGTATCCTGTTTCTAAGGAGTTGAAACTTTTTAGATTAACATTTAAAAATACATTAAAATTTCTGATTTTTTAATAGTTTGTAAAGTTGAACTATGATTTAAGATTTTTTTTTTTGGACAACCAGCTCTCATCAGGCTTGTTAGGCTTGTCACCTCTACTTATAAATCTTCTCAGAATTTTGCTATATAGATGAGTTTGTTCTAATAAACTGTTCATAAGGAGCTCATCTGGCTTCTGGGGATTTAAGTTCTTTGTTAAAAATTTCCTAGTTAAATCATTATACAAAATGTAAAAGGGGAAAGGTTTGGGTTTTTTTTATTACTTTTAATGCTTTTTTTAAAAAATCAGGCCCTTACAGTATTTTCTACATAGCACTCCAAATTTTTAAATTTCCATCTCTTATACTTTAAATACTGGGTGAATAATTTATCTAATCTGCTTATAACAGTTGAATTTGTGGGAAATTTGGGACAAATTTAAAGTATCCATAAACTATGAAACTCCTGAGGGTAAAATAAACTAGGTGCTTTTATTTACGCTATCCTTTGATTTATTCAAGCACACTTTCTAGTATGCTTCCCTCAGTAATACTTTATCTCCTCATATGTGTTTGGTACTTGCTAAGAGATTATAAAGATTATTAATAATTGAGGAGCGTGATGGATGGAGTGTACATGCTTGATGGCCTGATTCAACTAGGCACCCTATTCTTAATTTACTACCATAGCCTCCTTTGGTTTTCAGTTTCATAAAAACTTTTGTATAATGAGAAACATGCTCTTGAAATAGAAAATATAGTCCATTTCCTCCCATCCTACAAGTTACATTTTGACCTAACATTTTTATGTGTAATAATTACACTATTATTCCTTTTTAAGAGTTTGCTGAAAACAGCAGTATATAGACTGAATTAGCAAATGCTGGTGAGGTTTATCAGAGTTTATCAATCATAGAGCAGGCTCCTCTAGAGGGGTATGAAGCACCATCAAGTCTCTCGAGTTTTAAGCTACTGCTAATAGAACTCTGGCAAATAATTTTGTTACTGTAATTATCTGAGTTTAGGGCTAAGCATAATGGGTTATCTAATCCTGGATTGAGTCTTAGCTGTCGTGTGATCAAGAACTGTTAAAGTCACTTCTGTAGTTTATTTTTATTTTAGCTATAGCTTTTTACAGTTTAGCTAGAACTTTTTTATTATTCTTTAACACAATTTACACTGGTTTTCTATTAACTTGAGTTAATCATATGACCGTGGTGGCTAGCACAAAATTTACCAACCCTAAATTACATAACTAAGTCCAATTTTCATTAATGGCTTAATTTTTATCACTGCTGTTTCCCATGAGGGTATGGCTTAAGCAAGGCAATATGACCTACTATTTTTGTGTGCTTGATATCTGCTTCTTTTAATCATGATTTAGAGGACAGTCTGTTTAAGCAGGATTCCCAGCTGGTGCTAGTGGTAAAGAACCTGCCTGCCAATTCAGGAGACATAAGAAACGTGGGTTCGATCCCTGGGTTGAGAAGATCCCCTGGACGAGGGCACGGCAACCCACTCCAGTATTCTTGCCTGGAGAATCCCATGGACAGAGGAACCAGGCGGGCTATAGTCCACTGGGTTGCAAAGCTGGACACAACTGAAGCAACTTGCACACACGCACTGCTTAAGACATTGTGGTATCACTAAAACGTGGTAAAAAACTGAGAGTACTATTTTAATTTTCTTCCTAATATGTCCATTTACATTCACTTTAGAAGAGAAGTAATACCAGAATCAACTTATTGCCTGCTTGAAAACAGCAACACAGGTCTAATGAGAATATGGATTACACTTCCCAAGATAGAAAAAAAGTGTAAGTTCAGTCACTGAGAATTGGTTATTAACTCTTACCTCCCTCTAATTTCCCCCAACTCATTTCTTATCTTAGCACTCAATCTATAAATACTTTTCCAACTAGGTAGAACAGAGGTCAGCTAACTTACTCTATGCTGCTGCTAAGTCGCTTCAGTCGTGTCTGACTCTGTGCGACCCCATAGACGGCAGCCCATCAGGCTCCTCCTTCCCTGGGATTCTCCAGTCAAGAATACTGGGGTGGGTTGCCATTTTCTTCTCCAGCTTACTCTATGAAGGGTCATAAAGTAAATATTTTTGGCTTTCTGGGCCCTAAGGTCTCTGATGCAACTCCCTAACTCTGCCTCTATAGCCTGAAAACAGCCATACACAATGTGTAAAAAAATTAAGATCGGCTGTATTTTAATAAAGCTTTATTCATAAACAGTAAACCTGAGTTTCATATAATTTCAACATATTGCAAAGTAGTCTTCTTCTTCCAGGAATTTTTTCCATCAACCATTTAAAAATGTAAAGACTATTCTTAGTTCACAGGTCATACAAAACAGGCAGTAGACTGGATTTGGTAGTGTGCAAACCCTGGATGGACAGACCTGCTTATAAGCTGGAGTTGTAGCAGGTGACTGGCCCGTCTTTACCTCAGTCAACGGATGTCTAAACCTAAAACCTGACATGAAATAATTCTTATTCTACTTTTCATTCATTTGCAAATCACCTTTCTCTCAACAACAACAACAAAAAAAAGACACACTGTAGCTCTTACTTTCAGATGGTAACTTTTAAGAATTTCAAGAACTGCTGAAATACATCTGGATATCAATTATCTTTCAATAATTTTTCACTTCTCTTGAGAATAAAAATTCTAAAGATAAATAAAAGCTATCAAAGAAGGTAGCAGTCTATGCTCTAAATGTTTTTATAATAATTGGTCCTATGCTCCTTGCAAGGAGATTGCAAACCTCATTGTACCCAATATTTATGTCAGGAAAAAAAAAAAAACAAGAAGAGAAGGCATACTTCTGAGCTCAAAATGAAGACTGAAGATATCTAGTGAAACTCACCAAGTTGTAAAGATTCATCTAAGAGGAATGCAGAATTTTCCAAAGGCATCTAACACTGTGACAAAATCAGCTTCTAAGTTTCAGCAGCTTTACAGGAAAAATAAAAAATAAAAAAATCCATGAAACAAGGGCAGCTGTGGAAATAATATTAACCAAGTTCTAAGTAACAATACTGCCAGTATTTTTTTTTCCATCCAAGTATACCACATTAATTGAGGTCTCCTATGTGCCAGGAATTGGGGATGCAGCAATGAACACGTCAGATTCTATCAACCCCTCTGGAGCTCAGTCTGTAGGGTTACTCCAAATGGGATGAAAGGTTTTAAAACCATGATGGTGTGAAAGGGGAGCATGGCAGAGATACAAACTAGTCTGGTGGGAATTTATTAGAAAATGTCTCCTAGAAAAGAGGCAATTAATGCAAGCATGAGTAGGATCTGACCAAATAAAGCAACTGGGGAGGGGAGAGAAAGAACATATTACATTAAGGGGAACAGCATGTTCAAAGGGGCAGATGTAGGAGAGGATATGGCATCTGTGTGAAAGTAAAAGAAGTCGAGTATGGCTGCTCAGAGTAAGAAAAGAGATGAGAAGGTCATTCTCTGAGATGAGACATGGCCAAAGGAAGAAAGCAAGGTATTAAAACAATTTGCCCTGTATCACTCAGTCACACAGAGCTAACAGGCAGAGTTCATTTTAAGCCCTCACCACTTGACTGCAATATAATTACCATTCTGCAGCTCTTCTCAGTCCTCTATCATCAAGGGTCTTAGAAGAGGACTCCTGGAAAGAAAGTTGATGGAAAGTCTTAAGGAGATGATCCTTTTGTGGAGCTTTTGCAAGGGCTTGAGAGAAAACCTCACTATGAATGGAAGAACTGATCAACTAACCATCAGGAGCCCTCCTGCAAAATGAAGGAAAAGAAGAGTCCCAGCACCATCCTCAATTACTAGTGAATAGTTGTCAAGCATTTTATTATGTGTCAAGTCTAGTTGTAAGTGCTTTACATGTATTAACTAATTTAATCCTCACAACATCCCTATGAGATAGGTGCTTTTTATTACTCTCTATTTCCAGTATGGTTTTATGAACAGTCCAATTATCATCATTAATTTTTATTAACAATTGAAATGAAAATTATTAGAAATGTTAAAGATACTTCTTTCCACCATATTAAAAGAATTTTAATTACCCTTCAATAGGAAAAGTACTATTTTAAAGATTGATTAACAAAAACAAAAGATTTCACATTAATTGGGTTATTTCTCTTTTAACTAGCAGTTCCGTTAGACAAGGAGTTGGAAATTCTGTTCCTTGTTCATTCATTCACTTACTATGATAGGTTCTACATATCCAATGATAACAGGGAAAAAACACCAAATTCCTGCCCTCATGGAGTTTTACTCACTGAAATGAAAATTGATACCCCCTAGCAATTACATTTTTATAACATATCCTACTTATAAAATGTTCTTATGTAAAGAATCAAACTCTTTGCTTTTTCCAGTTTTTCTATAGTAAAGTACAAATGTGAGAACTGGACCATAATAAAGTTGAGTGCCAAAGAATTGATGCTTTCGAATTGTGGTGCTGGAGAAGACTCTTGAGGGTCTACTGGACTGCAAGGAGATCCAACCAGTCAATCCTAAAGGATATTGACACTGAATATTTACTGCAAGGAGTGATGCTGAAGCTGAAGCTCTAATACTTTGGTGACCTGATGTTAAGAGCCAGTTCACTGGAAAAGACCCTGATGCTGGGCAAGACTGAGGGCAGGAGGAGAAGGGGGCAACAGAGGATGAGATCACTGGATGGCATCACCGACTCAATGAACATGAGTTTGAGCAAACTGCAGGAGATAGTGAAGGACAGGGAAGCCTGACATGCTGCAGTTCATGGGGTCACAAAGAATCAAACATAACTTAGCGACTAAAGAACAACAACAAAGAGTCAAACTACAGTATCAAATCTTTATATTGTATATTCTTAACAGTTGCAGTGTCACATCCAGGGGTGAAAAAAATCTTCAGTAGAAATTAAAACGGTTTCTTGCCTTCCAAAGCACAATGCTCTACTCTTGGGTCTCATGGAGCAGACAATAAAGGAAAAAAAAATGTCTAAAAAGGGCCTTTAAAGGAGTAATAATGAAAAAAAAGCTTGAGAAACACTGCTTTAGAGCAAACGTTCCATTTAAATCAATACAGAAAAGAAGTAAAATGACATCAAGAAGAAGAAACCAGATAAATTCAGAATGAGAAATATTTTATAGAACTGACCTAGTTTCATATATATATATATATATATATATATATATAACACACACACACACACACACACTTAGAAATATTTGCAGATGAATTAGATGTGGAATATGCTTCAAACAGATTCAGGAGAAGGTACACAGCTGAAGGTACAGATGAAACAAGACAGGTCCTGAGTTGACAGTTATTAAAGCTGAGAGTTCATCATTCTATTCTGTACTACTGTTGTTATGTATTCCATTAAAACAAAAGCGTATGTTATTTGAGGAAGATTTTGAATTCTTAAGAAACTGGAGCAGAATTGTGTAATACATAGCTGGTACAAACATTTTCTATCAACGGTGATCTACAAACCAATATCACTCTTCTCCCGAATAAACTGTACTCTTAAGAAAAAAAGGACTCAAGAAACATAACAACTAACTGGTAATATCCCATCTGAATTCTGATTCAAACAATATAAAAAGGTATTTTTCAAACAACTGGAAAAGATCTGAGTAAGAACTAGGTATTATATAATATTAAGAAACTATGGTTAATTTGGTTAGATATGATAGAGTTTATGTAAGAACATATCTTTACTTTTTAAAAAACATATAGAAATATTTTACCCTCCCTGGTGGCTGAGGCGGTAAAAAATCCACCTACAATGTGAGAGAACCGGGTCTGATACCTGGGTCAAGACCCCCTGGAGAAGGAAATCGCTACCCACTCCAGTATTTTTGCCTCGGAAATCCCATGGACAGAGGAGCTGGTGGGCTAGTCTGTGGGCTCACAAAGAGTTGGACACAACTGAGCAGCTAACACTTAGAGGTATTAAAAACATAACCTGTGATGGATTCATTTTGATATTTGGCAAAACTAATACAATTATGTAAAGTTTAAAAATAAAATAAAATTAAAAAAATAAAAATAAAAGGAAAAAAAAACAAAATATGTTTTTATATTGTTTGAATCAGAACTTTTTAACTACAGAAGTATTTAGAAGTGAAGTGACAATTCCTTTCATTCTTTTTTTTTTTTTCCTTAAAAAAAGAAAACCTGAAGAATGAAAGATAATGATGACAGTTTTGTCTCACTTTCACCTTTGGAATACCTACTGGTAAGACAGCACAGAAGTACAAAAAGTTTAAGATCTATAAAACAATGAAAAGAATGGAGTAGGAAGTTATGAAGGGATGAAATGACACAGTAGATTTCTAGAGAATGGAAAGAAGATCCAAAGTGTGTTAACAGGTTAAGCAAAACTAGGGAAAGCACAGTACAAAATTCACACACACAGGGACTACCGTGGAGGCCTGAGTCCATCGTTCTGAGACTCTAGACTCAAGTTAGCAGATAAAGAGGCTGAATACTAGTGACCTAGGAAAAAGTTACCTGTCTCCTTTCTCTACACCCATTCCTTGGCTAGGCAAGGCCCAGTGGCACCCCTAAGCCAAAAACTGTACCACTCTTTTCTAAAGAAATCTAGCAGAAATCTGGCAACCTGCTCATAAAGAAACCAGAGGAATGTTAGTGCCTAGCCATGTCTGTTGTCAATACGACAAATAGAAAGCTCCTGAGAATCACAATAGGTCCCCTGCTCTTCTGCTCTAAACCTAAACTTGCCAGCAGACAAGACACTCCATCTATGTACTAAGAATTACCAACCAGTCTTTTCAAACAGAGAAAGCACTTAGGAAAAAATCCCACCTATCCAACAAGAAAAAAACACCCCAACTGTAGCTATAGAAAGTCATCAAGACATTCCTGTAGCAATATACATGAGTCAACTATGTAATTTCATATGAGGAAAAACCACAGCTAGAAAAAGACAAAGGTAAATAATAAATTAACCCCAGAAGACTCACAAAGTATTCAGGTACAGAAGAAAAGAATTAAACAATTAAAATATCCTTAAGACACTCCTAAAGAAACTGCATTCAATGAAACAAAAACAGAATGCTACAATGATACAGATTTTACAACACCCAGAATTGTTGTAAATACTTTACAAATATGAACTCCTTTGCCCACAAAGTAGTTATCCTCATTTCATAGTTCAGAAACAGAGCAGAGAAAGGTTAAATAATTTACCTAAGGTCATATGGTTATTAAGTAGTGGAGCTGGAATCTTAACAGACACAGTCTAGCAGTCTAGTTCTATTATATATGCTTTTAACAACTACACCATGTTGCCTCCTGAAATAATACAAACAGAAAATAAGCAAAGGTACTGGAATACTTACAATCTGCTTACAGACATTCACAGAAAAGCAGGAACATATAGCCAAAGAAATCTGTAAAAATAAGGAATAAAAAGGCAATGACAGAAAACATAAGAGATATGACATAAGGATCAAACCAGAAAGCCAATATTCTGCTGATGAGCATTCCAAAGTGAAAGAACATAGAAAACCAAGAAATATTACCAAAAAACAGTGAGAACATTTCCCATACCTGAACGGAAACACCGGCATTTCAATGGAAAAGGTCTATCAACTCCAGAGAATTCAGATAGAATAACAACTCATACCTAGACACAGGGCTTCACTGAGGGCACAATGGTAAAGAATCCACCTGCCAATGTAGCAGACACAGGCAATGTGGGTTCGATCCCTGGGTTGGGAAGATCCCCTGCAGGAAGAAATGGCAACCACTCTAATATTCTTGCTTGGAAAATTCCATGGATAGAGGAGCCTGGCAGGCTACAGCCCATGGGGTCGCAAAAAGAGTCAGACACAGTGACCTACTGGGCATATACCTAGATATGTAACTATAAAATTCCAGAACTACAAAGACAACAGTAAGATACTAAAGTTTCCAAAGAGAGAGAGGGAAAGGGTTATAAAAATATAACAAGACTCAGAGTAGCATCAGATTTCCTACCATCTTGATCTAAACAGAACAGAGAAAAGCTCCTAAGTTCAAAAGGAAATTCACTCTGAATCTAAATTTCTACACTCAAACTATCAAGCAATTATGAACCAGGTAAAAGCCATGTTTAGGCATTCAAGAATGTTTCATCTTAAGTATCCTGTATATTGATGTTAATTTGGAACATATTCCAGCAAAAAGAAGGAGAATGCCATGAAACAGGAAGATGCGATATCTAAGGAACAATAAACCTAACCCAGAAATGCAGTGGAAGAATATCTCAGAATGTTAGATACTCAGCAGGCTTCCTTCTTACGAAGACTGAAGGAAGAAGTAGGAAAACTCTAAAAGGGATGTCTCTAGGAAAACCAGGGATTCTTTTCAACAAATAAGATACTGTGATTCAAGCAGGAAACATTTCTACCAAAGAAAAAAAGGTAATTACAGACTGCAGGAGGTGAAGATGAACAAGATTAAACAAACAACTCAGAATATAAGGCAAACTAGTCGCATGATTGTGAAAAAATTTGCCCTAAGATAACCAAACTTACCTTGATATCCTATTTTTTTTGAGTTCCATTATAACTTTGTACTCATGAAAAACAAACAGCTCAATGAGTAACTGTAATTTATTGTGTTCAGCTTTTAGAATCAACCTACTGAAAAGCCTGAATGTTTTTGTTTTGTTTTGGCCATACCATGCAGCATGCAGGGTCTCAGTTCCCCCACCAGGGATCAAACCTGTGCCCTCTGCATTGCGAGCATGGAGTCTTACCCACTGCAATGTCTTAATCTCATTATACAACAGAAAAAAATGTTATGTGATCAACCTGGTCAAACACAAAAGAAAAGGTAGAAATGAAAGTGAAGGAGAAGAAAAGACAAGATAGAGAAATGGATAAAGGCCCTACTATCCTTATCTTACATAGTAGGAATTTAAAATATAATGTCTAAGAAACATTTTATTTACAACTGCACAGGTACCAAATGAAAACATTATACTGTTTCAAACTTTGGGATGAAGAGAGATGAGTGATTAAGGACAGCAAAAGTAAGCTAAATCCTCACCACTCTCAGCAAAATCAAGAGAATAATTTAAAGTGAATTAATCAAGAAATAAACCTTACCTGCCTCCTGAGAAACCTGTATGCAGGTCAAGAAGCAACAGTTAGAACTGGCCATGAAACGATGGACCAGTTCAAAATTGGGAAAGGAGTACATCAAGGCTATAAATTGTCACCCTGCTTATTTAACTTATATCCAGAGTACGTCATGAGAAATGCTGGACTGGATGAAGCACAAGCTGGAATCAAGATTGCCAGAAAAACATCAATAACCTCAGATATGCAGATGACACCACCCTTATGGCAGAAAGCGAAGAGGGACTAAAGGGCCTTTTGATGAAGGTGAGACTGAAAAAGCTGGCTTAAAATTCAACATTCAAAAAACTAACATAATGGCATCTGGTCCCGTAACTTCATGGCAAATAGATGGGGGAAAAATGGAAACAGACTTTATTTTCTTGGGCTCCAAAATCACTGCAGATGGTGACTGCAGCCATGAAATTAAAAGACACTTGCTCCTTGGAAGAAAGGCTATGACACACCTAGACAGCATATTGAAAAGCAGAGACATTACTTTGCTGACAAAGGTCTGTATAGTCAAAGCTATGGTTTTTCCAGTGGTCATGTATGGTTGTGAGAGTTGGACCATAAAGAAGGCTAAGCACTGAAGAACTGATGCTTTTGAACTGTGGTGCTTGAGAAGACTCTTGAGAATAATCTTGGAGAGCAAGGAGACCAAACCAGTCAATCCTAAAGGAAATCAATCCTAAATATTCATTGGAAGGACTGATGCTAAAGCTGAAGCTTCAGTACCACCTAATGTGAAGTGCTGACTCATTAGAAAAGACCGTGATGCTGGGAAAGATTGAAGGCAGGAGGAGAAGGGGACGACAGAGGATGAGATGGTTTGATGGCATCACTGACTCAATGGACATGAGATTGAGCAAGCTCCAGGAGACGGTGAAGAACAGGGAAGCCTGACATGCTGCAGTCCATGGAGTGGCAAAGAGTTGGACACAACTGAGAGACTGAACAATGACAATAAATCAAGAAATAAAAGCAGATCTCAATAAAGAAAAGCCTAGGACCAGGTGGCTTCACAGGAAAAAATTCTCCATAACATTTAAAAAATATACCAATCCTCCTCAAACATTTCCAAATAATTAAACAGGAAGGAACATTTTCACCTCATTTCATGATGCCAGTACTACTCTGATACCAAAAGCAGAAAAAGACACAACACAAAAAAAATACAGACCAATATTCCTGATGAATACTGATGCAAAAATCCTCAGACAAAATACTAACAAATCAAATTCAATACCACATTAAATGGATTATACACCATGATCAAGTGGTTATTTATACCCAGAATGCAAGGATGATTTAAACCATGAAAATCAACCACTGTCATATACCACATCAACCGAATGAAGATGGTGGGGAAGATGACTTCAAGTAATGAAGGCATTTGACAACATCAAACATTCTTTCACAATAAAAACACTAAACAAACTAGAAACAGAAGCAAACCACCTCAACATAACAACAGCCATATATGAAATAGTCATAGCTAACATCATTCAATAATAAAAAATGAAAGCTTCTGGACTGAAAGAAAACTGAAAAATTATGGACAAAGCAAGGATACCTATTTGCATTACTTGTATCCAACATAGAGCTGGAAATCCTAGCTAAGGCAATTAGGCAAGAAGAGAAACAAAAGTCATTCAAATATGGAAGGATGAAGCAAAAAACTACCTCTGTTCACAGATCGTATGATCATATATGCAGAAAACCCTAAAGATTTCACACGTAAAAAGCCGATTAAAACAAATAAATGATTTTAGCAAAGTTGCCCAATACAAACTCAAACATTCAAAAATCAGTTCTGTTGCTAAACATTACTAATGAACAATTCAAAACAGAAATTTAAGTAGACAACTACATTTACAATAGCACCCCCCAAAAAAAATGTAGAAATAAAGTTAACCAGAGAGGTGAAAGTGTGTACAATGAAAACTATAAAATATAGCTAAAAGAAATCAAAAGAAAATCTATGTTTGTGGATTGGAAGACATGGAGAAAATTCTTAAAGAGATGGGAATACCAGTCCACCTGACCTGCCTCCTAAGAAATCTGTATTCAGGTCAAGAAGCAACAGTTAGAACTGGATATGGAACAACAGACTGCTTCCAAATTGGGGAAGGCATATGTCAAGGCTGTATACTGTCACTCTGCTTATTTAACTTATATGCAGAGTACATCATGAGAAACGCTGGGCTGGAGGAAGCACAAGCTGGAATCAAGATCGCCGGGAGAAATATCAATAACCTCAGATATGCAGATGACATCACCCTTATGGCAGAAAGTGAAGAAGAACTAAAGAGCCTCTTGATGAAAGTGAAAGAGGAGAGTGAAAAAGCTGGCTTGAAACTCAACATTCAGAAAACTAAGATCATGGCATCTGGTCCCATCACTTCATGGTAAATAGATGGGGAAACAATGGAAACAGTGACAGATTTTATTTTGGGGGGCTCCAAAATCACTGCAGATGGTGACTGCAGCCGTGAAATTAAAAGACACTTGCTCCTTGGAAGAAAAGTTATGACAAACCTAGACAGCATATTAAAAAGCAGAGACATTACTTTGCCAACAAAGGTCCATCTGGTCAAAGCTGTGGTTTTTCCAGTGGTCACGTATGGATGTGAGAGTTGGACTATAAATAAAGCTGAGCGCCGAAGAATTGATGCTTTTGAACTGTGGTGTTGGAGGAGACTCTTGAGAGTCCCTTGGACTGCAAGGAGATCCAACCAGTCCATCCTAAAGGAAATGAGTCCTGAATATTCATTGGAAGGACTGATGCTAAAGCTGAAACTCCAATACTTTGGCCACCCGATGCTAAGAACTGGCTCACTAGAAAAGACTCTGATGCTGGGAAAGATTGAAGGTGGGAGGAGAAGGGGACAGCAGAGGATGAGATGGTTGGATGGCATCTCTGATTCAATGGACATGAGTTTGAGCAAACTCCAGGAGATAGTGAAGGACACGGAAGCCTGGAATGCTGCAGCTCATGGGGTCACAAAGAGTCAGATACAACTTAGCGACTGAACAACAACAAGGGAGAGAGAACTTTTCAGGTTGATAGGAACTTTCTGTATCTTGATTGTGGTAGTGGTCACAAAAACGTATACATCTATGAAAATTCAACATGTATACTTACATTGAGTGAATTTTAACATATAAAAATTATATCCCAATAAATCTGCTTTTTTTTTCTTAAATTTGGCTTTTTTTTACTAGGTCTGAAACTAAAACCCCACTACCTAAAGCCTACAAGAAGAATGTTTAATACAAAATTGCTCATGAAAATTTAGTTCTTCTGTGAAGCTTTAAAAACCAACAGGGAAGGAGTTTCCTGGTGGCTTAGTGTTGGGATTTGGCACTACTGCTGCCATGGCCTCAGTCTGACCCCTGGTCGTGGAACTGAGACCCCACAAGCCACAGCCAAAATATTAAAACAGCAACAAGGAGTTGTCTATATCCGAGTAGGATGCAACAGTTTGCAGCAGGCCAATATCCTTCTTGAGAACAACTAGAAAAGCTAAATAAATTATAAAAATCATATTTTTAAAGGCAGTACAGAGATGTCCTTAAAGCATGGGAGACAATAAGGTCTACAACTCCAAAGAAGGGGATATTTTTTCAAGGTGTTTAGATGATCTGCAGTTGTCTTTTCCCAGGGGGTATTTCCAGATTATAGGATGGGGTGAAGGCTGAAAAACTTGAGATTTGGCCTGTATGAAATGCTGCTGCTAAGGCACCAAGAAGTCAGGAAAGCTTTTGGTGTTCACACAAGGCTGAAGTAACAAAAATGGGAAACTTGCAGGGACCTCAAACTCAAGGATATTTGTTTAATTTTAAACAATGCAGGGTTAAAAAGCTAAATAATAACTGAAAAACTTGAGAAGCAAAGTGAAATTTCCCATGTTTGGCACTACCAAGGGGATAAAGACTACCAGGCTTTGAAATGAAAGTCTTAGAAAACCACACCCTATAAATAACATAAAGAAGAGTATCACCAAACTACTCAAATAGCAACCCAGCCTTCACATAAATTAAAGTGACTGGCTCCCTATTCTATCTGCCTGAAAGAAAAAGTAAACACCCTCTGGCAGAACATACTTGGTAATGCTTGCTTTATTTTGTTTTTTAATTCACAATGTCTGGCATTCAATAAAAAATTACAGGACATAAACAAAAATAATCAACCAACTTGACCTAATTGATATTTATAGAACACTCCACCCAACAACAGAATACAAATTATTTTCAAGCACACATGGAGCATTTACTAAGATCATATCCTGGGCCATAAAACAAATCTCAACAAATTTAAAAAGATCCAAGTTATAAACGTATATTCTTTCATCACAATAAACTTAAAAATAACAGATCTCTGGAAAACCCTCAAATTTTTGGAGACTAAATAATATAAATAATCTACCGGCCAAAGAAGACATCAAAAAGTAAATTAAAAAATATTCTGAACTGAATGAAAATAAAATATATATAAATATATTAAAACTGGTAAGCAATATTTAAGGGAAATTTATACCACACATATATTAGGGGGAAAAGATCACAAATTAATGACCTCAGCTTCTATCTTAAGAAACTAGAAAAAGAAAACAAACTAAGCTCAAAGTAAGTTAAAGAAAGGAATTAAGATCAGAGAAGGAATAAGGAAACAAAAAACAGGAGAACTAGAGGAAATCAGTTAAACCAAACGCTGGTTCTTCAAGGTCTTAATAAAAGTTAATGAATCTCAAGCCAGACTGATCAGGGAAAAAAGACAGAAGACACAAATTATCAACATCAGAAATGATATCAAATCTCTGTAGATTATACTGATATTACACTCACAATATATTCTACAGCTATTTAAAGGACAATCCACTCCAGTACTCTTGCCTGGAAAATCCCATGGACGGAGGAGCATGGCAGGCTACAGTCCATGGGGTCGCCAAAGTCAGACACGACTGAGCAACTTCACTTACTTCACTTATTTAAGATATAAACAACTTTACTAATTCAACAACTTAGACGAAATGGGCAAGTTCTTTGAAACACCTGTCAACGTACAGAGAGAAAGAATCCCACAACCACCTGAAAAACAATCAAAAGGAAAACAATGTATGTAGATGAATGAAAGATGCAGATACTGAAATTATTTAATAGACAAGTATGTACACAATTAAAATCAGTATGTTCAAGAGAACTGGAGTTTATTAAAAATCTATAAAACAGGATCAATGAATGTTTTAAAACTCAAAGTTATAATGTAAAATTAACACAACATTTTCACTTGGAGAAAAATAAGGTAGTTTTTGGTGTACTATAAGATAGTTCATTATAAGATATCCAATTGAAGTATGGAGAGAAAAAAAATTTTTAAGAGACATTTGAAACATGAAGATAGAGTGTAATAAATGTTTAAATTAGAATCCATAAAGGATGAGACAGGCAGAAGCAATAATTGAAGATGTAATGACAGAGAACTTTCCAAAACTAAAGGGCACCAAGCTACATATTCAAAAAAGCTCTAGGAATATTAAGCAAAATACAAAGAAAACCACACCTCAACACGTCACAATCAAATTGCTAAAAAAATAAGAGAAGAAAAAGTATTCTGAGAAGTCCTTTGAGAAAAATAGAAGACATTATTATTAGCAAGACATACACTGATACATTACCTTCAATAAGACTTAAACAGAAAGAAGACAATAAAATAACTATCAATGTAGCGTTCTATACCCTGTGAAAATATTATTTTAAAAAGGTGAAATTAAGATGTTTTCAACAAACAAAAAAGGAAAAACTCACTGTCAGCAGGTAGACCAGTATTAAAACACATACTACTAAAAGAAGCTATTCAGACAGAAGGAAAAAGAACCCAGACAGAAACACAGAAAATGTAAGAAAGGAGAACCCTGGAAAGGGTAAATATGAACAAAAATTGTCCAAAAGCATACTGTTCTCTGGCGTTTAAAAGTATAAATAAATGCAGAATGGTAATAATGCAAAAAGGTTGGCATATGAGTTAATGCGTAAGAAACAGTCATTATTGGAGAACGGTAAAAGTAATAATTTGAACTATCTGTATTATAAATAATTTGCATTGTAAGTCAAGTATGCTTATTGTATGCAACCTCAAGAATAACCCTTAATGGTATAATGAAAGTATAACTAACGAATTAATAGGGAAAATGGGGAAAAATTAGACTAACACACAAAAAAGAGCAAAACAGGAGTGATAAAAAGGAATGCAAAACAGATGATTCAAAGAGAAGTCAAACTCAGCTATTATTAGCAAAGATGTAACTATAATAGACCCCTGATTAACACAGGTTTAAACTCCCTAGGTCCACCTGTGCCCAGATTTTTTCCGAACAGTCAATAAATACTTGAGTACCACATGAACTGTGATTGCTTGAATCAAAGAATGGGGAACACTGGATACTGAGGAACCACAAAAAGGGCCAACTATAAGTTATACGTGGATTTTTTACTTTTCCAATCAAGCAGAGAGTTAGCGCCCCTAACTGCCACGTTGCTCAAAGGTCAACTGAAAACAAAGTAAAAAACTAAAACTAAATTAAAAAAAAAAAAGGCCTTCCCTGGTGGCTCAGTGGTAAAAGAATCTGCCTGCAACACAGGAGACTTTGGGTTTGATCCCTGGATCAGGAAGATCTCTTGGAGAAAGAAATGGCAATCCATTCTAGTACTCTTGCCTGGGAAATCCCATGGACAGAGGAGCCTGGCAGCTACAGTCCATGGGGGTGCGAGAGAAAACACAATTCAGTGACTACACAACAACAAAGATAAAAAATAATGAAATATAAATTTACAACTAAAGATATTCAGAAAACATGATGAGAGGAAAAAAGTAGTTTATAAAACGGCATTTTATTCCACTTGCCATAAAATTTTAACACATACATGTATACACACAAACACACCCCAACTACCCTAGAAAATGCTGAAAAAAAAATATTAACAGAGAGCTTCATCCCTGGGATTTTGGGTAATTTTTTTTAATCACAGATTTTCTTTGTAGTTTTTAATACTTCAACTCTTTTCCAAGAAACAAGATTCATTTTTATAAAAACCACAAAACTATTTTCAAAGCAAAAAAAAACAACCAAAAATCTTAATGATCATCTCTGACAAGTAAAAGACTCAAAAAAAATATATAATAATGTGATCAAGTCTAAAAAGAGGCTAAACAATATAAATTTGTCTCACACAAACTCTACGTGAAACAGGCACCTTTACAATGAAAAATACAGTATATCATCAACCACTTCTGATGGAGACAAAAATTATCAAGAAAACAGCTTTTTCCATTAATTAATGTTACTCATTTCTCTTCCTGCATCTAATAAAAATCTATGAAATTTCTATAGAACTATATAAGTTATAAAATAAAATCGGAGTTCTAACATTTTGCATTTTAATTTGTGGGTTTTTTCCAAAGTAACCTCTAATATTATTTCAACTAAAATTTAGGTTTCAACATAGGAAAAACAAATCACCAGTCTTTCAAAACTCTACTTGGCAAAGGGATTTCAGAGAAATATGCAATACCAAGCATCTTGGCAACATTTTCTAATAACATTTCATTGTTCTAAGTTACATAAAAAGGTCAAGTACTCTCAAATTCTGGAGAAGGAAATGGCAACCCACTCCCATATTCTTGCCTGGAGAATCCCATGAACAGAGGAGTCTGGCAGGCTACAGTCCATGGGGTCGCAAGGAAACGGATACGACTGAAGTGACTTAACACACACACTCTCAAATTCTCTACCTAGAAACAAAATTCTAAGCAACTTACGGAAATTAGGATTCTCCTCCCAAAAAACAAGAGCCATGTTTGGTACACACTATGAAAGTAGCAAAACAACAGAAATAATAACAGCTAACATTTTTTATTGAACAATTAACTATATGATACTCATTGTTCTAAATAATTTGTATGTACTGTTTAATCCTCACATAATATTATGAACTAGCATTATTGTCATTTCATAGATGAGAAATTGAGGTAACATTTGTCCAATCACTAGTAATAAAGCCAGGATGTGAATGCCAAGCAGGCTAACTGTAGAGCCCTGCACTCTTAATCACTACACCAAGCTACAGACGTAAGTAATTAAGATCTTGTTAAAATAGTTTGCTGTTATTAAATTTCAGGCAATAAATAATAATAATCTTTATTCAACATAAAACCAGATATTTTAATGATCTGATCATGTCACTGAAAATAAATGAACAGAAGAAATAAACACCTAAAATCTTCCTATTTTTGTGACAAAAAAGAAAAAAGTAAAAAACAGTTGCTATCAAAATAGTCACAGAAACCTGAGAAAACATGTAACTTCCAAAAAATGACAACAGAAGACACATTGAAACTACTGTACTGAGCTTTAGTATTATATCTATTTTCTATTGAAAACAGGTTAAGCAGTTTTTCTCCCTGACTTAATCTAGAGGATACAGATACCTAAGAGTTGTATAAAATGTCACAGAAATCCTACAGAAAGGTAATGTAAGTTCTTTGGGTGAAAGTATTCTTTCTTAGTATTAGGATTTTCCTTTTAAGGAAGTTTTGAAGCAATCAAACAAACTCTCTGTAAAAAATATTATAGCTTAAATTTTAATGGAGTGTGTTCAAACTGCTTCATAGATACCTACTCTGTTTTTCAGAAATATTTCTGAAAAATAAAATGTAAATCACATTCTAAACAGTATCTTATAAAGGTTAAAAATAATACATAAAAATTTATTTTTTAAAAGTGATTTTTCTGTAAACTTCTAACACTTAAAATAGTAAGTAGAATTACATCTTTGTGAAATACACACTTAAAACAAGTAATAACTCAAAGATGAGATTATACTTACAAGGATGAGCTTAGGTAATCTAATATTCATATAATCAAAAGCATAGAGAAAAACAGGAATCTCTTACCCACCTAATTCACAGAAGTTACACCCAACAGAGCTATAAAAATGACTAACAGATGGTTGTAAAGTAATCTATAAATATAAATGCCATTTTAACAATTTCAATTAGTAAGATTAAATTGTTCTGACACTAAAAAGTTTTCTATAATTCATTCAATGCCACCTAAAATTTTAGACTCAGAAAAGGATAAAATATAAAGTACAATACTGGGACAATGCCTGCAAGAAACTACGAAAGTTTTTTTTTTTTAACTTCATGCATCTGCAAAGAACTGGAAAGAAATACAAACAATAGAAGGTAATTTTGCTGTAATGAGGAACTTTGACAGATTTTTCACCATAATGCTGTTTGCCTTCACAGTTTAAAATATTTCAGAAAATAAGTATTTTATTTGACACAGCACAAGAAGTAAAAATATGGGGGAGCGAGTACATTAAATATGTGCTTTGAGGAAAAAAATGATAGGAAAAAACAATTTACTTTTAATACTAACATTGCCTGAAACATTAGATGGCAGACAACAGTTAACCAGCAGACTTAAATCTCCTATTCTCCAAATCCTGAAATCTAAGAGAAGCTATAATTATCAAGTAAAACATCAAATGGTTCTGGTGGGAGAGAGTAAAAAAACAAAAATAAGCCAGCAGTTAGTGCCTGCTATGAGGACACAACTTAACTCCTTACTTTCTTACCCCATAAGAGCTAAGACAAGCTAAATTTGCTTTATCCTTTCCTATTTTAAATGCCATGAAAAATCTCTACTCTTCATTCAAACTCCATGCCCACAAAAATAAAAAGCTGGAAACAGTCTTACAAACCTTAGGTATGTTTTTCTTCCAGAATCTATCATTTCCTAACTTGGGTTACAATCATTACACACATGCTCTTTTAAGGGTGTGTGTGTATTCAGTCCGGAGAAGGCAATGGCACCCCACTCCAGTACTCTTGCTTGGAAAATCCCACGGATGGAGGAGCCTGGTGGGCTGCAGTCCATGGGGTCGCTAAGAGTCAGACACGACTGAGCAACTTCACTTTCACCTTTCACTTTCATGCATTGGAGAAGGAAATGACAACCCACTCCGGTGTTCTTGCCTGGAGAATCCCAGGGACGGGGGAGCCTGGTGGGCTGCCGTCTATGGGGTCGCACAGAGTTGGACACGACTGAAGTGACTTAGCAGCAGCAGCAGCAGTGTACTCAGTCATGTCCAACTCTTCAGGGAAGGGTCAACTGTACTGCATCCTCTATGTATCTCACAGGTTAGTAGAGAGTCTTGACTAATAGCCAACTCTATCACCTAAAAAGAATGAAGTCTTAGTAATTATTCTCAGCTCAGTTTAAAAACAAAATGAAACAAAACAACAACCAAAAAACACCTCTGGAACTATTAGAAAGGTAATGTTCTGAGAAGTATGTATACAACTTGTCTGCTGTCATTAAACCAAAAACCAGACCAAAAAGCTAGTCTTCTCTTGTTTCCCCAGCTGGATTCCTTCCAAGTAAATCAATGTCTCTCATTTAAAGACAAAGTATGCTTAGGTTCAAGTCAGAGGACCACGAGAGGCTCAGTTGCTTAACTTTCTGACATGTCCAATCCAGGTCATTTCCCTGTCCTGTAGAGTAGTAACAGAGCTCACAGTAGAGACAAACTAACAAAGCAGACAATCAAGATAACTTAATTTTTGAGATTAAAAGTAAATGTAAATACACAGAAAAAGAACTCAAAGGTTATATAACAATGTAACAGTAGTTATCTCTGGGGAGAGATGAGATGGAAGTGAAGTATATAAAAAGCGCTTTCACCTATTATAAATACATTGCAATGTTTAAATTTTTCCTGAACACTGACTTAATGTTTTTCAAAAAGAATGAACAGATCTATATGGAATTCAAATGAAAATTAAATGCCATTTGCAGAAATTTGACTACCAGAGACCTACAGATCAAAGAGAAATAAAATTATCCTATCCTCCAAAATAAAAAGGAATGCTATACAACAAAAATGCCCATAGCAACTGTCTCCCACTACTCAACATTCACTACTCTGATTATATGATATTAGCCACCAGAGGAATTTTGAGTACCCTCCCCCCTGAAATTACATACTGTTTTCAGCAATCCATTAAGTCATAAAAAAATTTCAGCGTTTGCACCAACAGAACATTGACTCTCAATTTTAATTCTCTGTAAGTACTGTATCTACATACAGGATCTCTCTCTAAACACACACACATATAAATTTACATGCAGTTCACGTCTGACTGCCTTGAGCAAGTATTTCCCCATCTGAAAAGCAAACTATCTAGACAATCAATTCCATTGTCATTTTAATGGAGAGTTCATATTCTCCAACTATTTGTCATCACAACTTTGGGGTTAAAAAGACTAAAAGTAAAATTGTATACAACTAGGATTTCTGGGGGAAAAAAAGCAGCAGGAAAAACTATGCTCTGAACACAGCATAAGCCAAAATGTCAAATGTAAATAATGTCATATATTTTAGCAAAATATGACTAAACATTTTTAAAAGTTAAATTTGTAACATTTTGGAGCCTAGACAGCCATACTTAAAACTTTCTGTCAAGTTTAGGTCATGTCCCCTTAAAAAAAAAAACAAAAAACACTAAGAGAAACCATATTAAAAATGGCCAAAATTACTACAAATTAGGAAAGAAAGAAATTATTTTGAGCAAATTATTTTGGAGAGAAGGATTTTTGTTTAATCTAGTTTACGAATTAATATAGTCACAAATACTTTAAAATATAAAGGCATACAGTGTACGTGTCATTTCCCACCATCCCCTCATCAGGTTACTCCTCCCTCTGCTGCTGCTGCTGCTGCTACTGCTGCTGCTGCTAAGTCACTTCAGTCTTGTCCGACTCTGTGCGACCCCATAGACGGCAGCCCACCAGGCTCCCCGGTCCCTGGGATTCTCCAGGCAAGAATACTGGAGTGGGTTGCCATTTCCTTCTCCAACTCCTCCCTCTACCCAACCATTATCAATTCTCCACTATCCTGCCCCGCCAGTTTCTTTATACTTATAAAAACAAACACAAATTTATATTCCTATTCCATGGGTGCCTCGTTATCACACAAAGTAGCACATTATTCACGCTGTCCTATATCTTGTTTTTTTCACTTTATAACATACTTTGGAGATCTTTCCATGTCATTACACACAAAGCTTCCTCATTCTTTTTCACAGCTGATTATGACTACCACAACTTTCATCTATCTTCTTCAGGCTAAACTTTAATGACATTCTATACAGTTAACTACTTAACATCTGAGTTAAGTTTCTCCCCCCAGATCTAAAAGCAGACAAAACAACTCATTATTTAAATTACATCCTTTGTAGAACGTTTATTTTCCAACCAGGTAGAGGAAAAAGTCGCCCAATTTTATCACTTAAAATGAAGGTACAAATTAGAATGCACACTTAAGTGAAATTACCTTTTTTTGATTGGGGCATCAGCGTAACGGCCAAATCAACAACGACTAAAAGTTCCTTCTAGTGCTTTTCTTTCACTGTAAAAGAAAACACTGTTGTTGCTTTTCTAAGGTTAGAAAGCCTTCAAGTCGTATAGCGTGGCATTCTAATAGCAAGCAACCGCCACCTGATTCGATCTTTCATTCCCCAAGTCAGAGGCCGAGGTTTTTTTTACCTGTCAGGATTCTGCTATTAGCAACAGGACGACTTGTACACCAGCGAAAACGCACTCAAGAATGTAAGCTCTGCGGCGCTAGGCGTCGGAAATTACACTCCCGGGGCCAGCACACCAGGACTAGCTAGAGTCCAGCTTCGCAGGCGAAAGGTTTCCATAAGAATCAGCCGCCGTGGTGACCCGGAGCGGGCGGGCGCGAGTGGACTCAAGGAAGGAAGACAGGCGCCGCCCCGGGAGCGTTCGAACCCGCGCAGCGGCTCCAGTCGGACGCGAGGAGTAGCGCGTTCCCCGGGGACCCAGCCCCGGAACCGCGACCACTAACGGAACCAGCCCACGGGCGGCGGCGGCCGCCGCTCGGACTGCGGGCTGCGGCGCGCGGGCCGGGTGCCGGGAGGGCGGGGGTTCCCCGGAGGAGCTGGCCGTCCCGGCGCCCCATTGGGCGCCGCTCCAAACGTGCCCGAGTTGTGACAGGAATAAAGTGGGTCACAAGGCCTAGCGGGTCCCCAGCGAAAGCCCTCTCCGCACCGGCTATTCGGCTCTCCCCGCCGCTCTGCCGCTTGAATCGGCCTCAACCCAAGGGCGCGCTCCGGCCACCCGGCCCCGCCGCGCACCCCAATCCCGCCCCTGCCCCGCAGGTAACCCCAGCTGTCCCGAAAGGCCCTTCAGACGGGGCGGGCCTCCACCCCAACTCCCGAGAAAAGACACACTCGAGCGATAAGCAAAACTTGGGCTTCAGCGCCAGCCCGCCCCTCCCCTGGCCGCCGCCCCCCGGCCCCACACACACCGCCCTCCTGCTCCCCCCACTTCCCGGCGCCCTCACCGTGTGGCTTTGCGGCGGCTCCGGCTTCTTCCCTCCCCCACCCTGGAGTCCAGCTGCGGCGACTCGGAACCACTAGCCTTGCAGCGTCCTGAAGGCGCTGCGGCTCCCAGCTTTAGCAGCACCCTGAGGCTGAGTGGCGCCCCCAACCCACCCCCCCAAAATTTCACCGCTACAGCCGCCCTCAACTCCTCCCCCTCCCTTCCCTTCCCCTCCTCCACCGGCACCGGGACCACGCATGCGCCGCTCAGGCCAGCCTGCCGGCGGACGTCAGGCCCCAGGCCCACCCGGCGGGGCGCCACTCACCGGGAGCGCGCACGCGTCGGCGGCCAGATTTCCTTCGCGCTCTCGGTCTCGGGGGTTTCCTTTTTTAAGCCGGTAGCCGCAAGACTAGTCTGTGATTGCGCTCCCTCCCGGCGCATGCGTAGTCAGTGACCCCCTGCGGGCTCCGACTGCCGGCGCTTTTCGTTCGTCCCTCCCCTCACTATCCCTTTCCCCGGTGCGTCTCGGTGCGCATGCGATGTGCTCCGTTAGGCAGCTCGGAGCTGCGATGGGGATCCCGGGCGCTGGAGGAGACTCCTGCTCCCTAGGGCTGCGCGTCTGCGCGGTCCGCGGCTGCCGCTGGGCGTGCAGGAAAGCCGAGATCTCCCCGGCGCCCCTTTCCTCGCACGGGTTACTGGAAAGCGGGGGGGGGGGGGGGGGGGGGGGGGGCGGGGCCTGGTTAGCTGCGGAGGTTGCGGCGGGTCCCGGGAGTTCAGATCAGGGTGGCTTTGGCTTTTACCCTGGATGCGGGAAGCGAAGACAGAGGAGAGTTTCTTGTATGAGGGATCCCGAAGCCAAAAGGGACCTTGTCTTTCTCGAAAAGCAAATCACTTTGCCAATGCCAGGGGGAAAAAATCGGGCAGGCGAAAAGACTTTTCCCCCTCAGCCGGTGGCATCACTTGCGTTTCGTCTCTTGGGACGGGAAGAGGGCATTTGTGAAGGTGACTGGCACTCCAGACTCCTCTTTCTTCTCCTGGAAGTGCACTGCTTTAGTCGCTTCTTTTTGGAGAGTGGGCCTGGGGAGACCGGACATGAGTCCTTGGCTGGAGGGCCGAGGCCAAAGAAGATAACGGACGTGCTCCTTTGGAGATTTTTATCTAGCCTTAAGGAAGATGGGAGATAAACCAGGATCCTAGCTTGTACCTTCCTTCCCTTGTAGAAAAACGTGTGACTATTTTCCCCCTTATCTTAGGGGGAAATTACTTTACTTGATGGTTAAGACAGTTGGTCCACAAGGGAAAGCAGCTTTCAGTAGCTAAAAATTATTGGGAAAAAGTCTACAGTCCTAATTCCTAGTAGTTTTCATATTTTAATGATTGTTCTTTGAATTTGAAATAGAAGCCATTTTTTTCTTCTTTCAAAAAAACTGTTGTGACTATAAAATCCTCCCTCAAAGGTAACATTCATCTCAGTGAACACTTAAGATTCTTGCTGTGTACTCAAGAGAAAAAAAACATCGAAACTGAGGGACTGTTCAGATCAGACCAGAGGATTCTGTCCGGAATGGGAGAGCGTGATAGAGTCATCATATAGCAGACAAGATTTTAGTAGACATTGTTTCCTGTTTAGCATTCATTCCCTATTCTGATCATTTCCTTTGGAGAACTATCCTTTCTTCACTCTCAGACCATTTGGCTGGGGCAGGACTCCAGAGGAAAATACATTTGAGTTAATCCTCTACCTTAGTTTGGATTTAACTAGGAAGGGTGATCTCTTTTCCAATGGAGTTAAGTCTGCAGAAATGGAAGCCTGAACACATCTTCCTACTCACAGATTCTGAGAAAGAAGGCAACCTGGAATAAAGCAGGTTCAAAAACGGAGATTTGGCCTGGAGACACATTGGATGCATAGAAGCCGTTGTGGACTAGATAACTCTGGAAATTTCAGTTAAGTTAGTCAATAAATTCTTAACATGTATTCATTGCTTAAACCAGTGAGAGGTTGTCTGTCACTTGCCATCATAAATTCTCACAGTGGTAGCAAGAGAGGAGGCAAGATTAATAATACTGATTAGGAAGGTTTCAGTTAGACAAGAGGCTTTGAATGCTTTTCCCAGGATGTGGACGTTTGGATTTTCTAGAGAAAGTGATCTCTCTTCATATTCTGCATCATATCTTCAAAAATACCTTTGCCCCTTTTAATGGTTCCATGGTCCTCTTAGTCACTAGAAACACATCATGTTCATCTTTGACTCCTTCCTCTCTCATTTTCTGTATTTAATCATTTACCAACACCTGTTGATAGTCCCATTTTTCTGCTCAGTCTTCTGCCACTACTCAAACATTTTCCATGATTCAGTTCACAACTTAATCTTTCTCCCCATACTCTCCAAGAAGAAAACTGTACCACATATTTTTAATCACATTTCCAACTTCCAGATTCCACTTTTCCCTAAAACAAAAACCTTGCCTCATAGTTTGTCCCCTAGCCTAAATCCTCTCCTTGAACACAATTTATCTAACTCAAATATTCTGCTCACTTCTTCTTGTCTGCCTTGGTATAATTTAAAAGGAACATTTCCAACTCCATTCCTAACTGGTTTCCACAGTTGATGTCTTGATGGAAGCAATATAGATAGCATAGTGGCTAAAATACAGAATTGGAAACTTACTGCCAGGATTTATCCCGGCCCCACCACTTAATATCTGCATGACTTTGAGTCTGTTCTTCAGTTTCCTCATCTGTCAAATGAGGGTAATATCATGTCTCAGGATAATTGAGAGAAGATAGAAAAGGTAGATGGAATGTGTGTGTGTGTGTGTGTGTGACAGTACCTGGTACATAAAAAATCCCATATTAGTAGTGGCTATTAATGATGTTGCTTTTTGTGTAGTTCTTGCATCTCTTGCTCAATTTCTTCCCCTAGTTCTCTGAGACCCTATGTCCTTTCTGTTTTTTCATAATACTCTTATCCACCCTTTCCTTGACGTTCCCACTTTTACTACTACAGTTTCAGGTAAATAGGAACATGGGAAGCTTGATATGCATAATAGGGAATATATTGTCAGGGTCTTTTTTTTTTTAAGAATTCTTCATGTTTTAGTCAATTACTTTTATCCTTTCTAGATCCTTTAAAAGGAAGGCAATAGTATGATGTGATATTGAAGACTTTGTAATCAAAGGTCTAGGCTTCAATCCTGACTAATACTAAGACACACTGAGCAAGTTAAATAATTTATTTGAGCATCAGGGTATTTATCTGTAAAGTCAGAAAAAAAGCATCTCAGAATTGTGATGATCAAATGTAAATTATAAACTACTACAGAAAGGTTAGCTGAAAACGATGGTGGCTTTAGATTTTTATGCTTTGTTGTTGGAACTCTAGGAATGGTTGAAATGACTCACAAATTTGTAACTACAGCCTACACCTAACCTTTGGGTTCTAAACACACATGTCCAATTGTCTCCCCAATGTCTCCTCTTGAATATCTCAAATACCTTGGATGCTTCCTTCAATCTGTTCTCCACAAAGCAGCAAGAATATTCTTTTGAAAATATAAATGAAACCACATGTTCCTATTTAAAATCCTTATTATTTCCCATTATATCTAAATTCCTAGTTGTGGCCATAATACCTCTTTGATCTAGCCCCCTCTATGTCTCCAACTTCATGTCCTACCATTTTTCTCTTTTCCCATAACACTTCCACCCAGAAACTTCCTCAAGTTTCTTGCGAATCTCTGTATTCTCAAGCTTTGATACATGCTGTGCACTTACCTGGACCACCCTCCTACCTTTTCTCCTGGCTGGTTCCTCTTCAGTCTTCATGTCTCAAAGATCTAACTACCCTATTTAAGATGTTTCCCTCCTACCTCTCACCTGCCATCCACCAACATAGTACCCACAATTATTCTCTATTTTTTAAAATATTTCTTTTCTTATCTATTAACTATCTTCCCCCCAAACCCTGCCGCACTGTCACCACATGGTAAATCCCAAGAGTCAAGAACCCTGTGTTTTCTTCATCACTGTACATGCAGCATTCATTTCAATGCTTGAGTTAAACGGAAAAAAAATGAATGAAATGAAAGGCGAAACATGCCAGAAGATTTTTGGGATCACTCTTATATTCCAAGTTGTGATTGTAAGCAGACTGTAGTCTTGTCAGGAGGTAAACTTAGCAACGTGTTTTAAAGTACAAAGGAGAGATAAACTGAAAATAGTGAAACACTAGTATGAGACTGCTGAAGGAGGTCCACAATAGGGAACAAGAACATGCAGCACTCACCCTCTAAACAGCTGCCCACATTTGAAGCAGATGGTCCTTCAGCCCGGCTTCCCTGGTGGCTCAGACGGTAAAGAATCTGCCTGCAATGGAGGAGATGCAAGAGATATAGTTTCAATCCCTGGGTGGGAAGATCTCCTGGAGAAGGAAATGGCAACCCACTCCAGTATTCTTGCCTGGGAAATCCCATGGACGGAGGAGCCTGGCAGGCTACAGTCCATGGGGTTGCAGTGAGTCGGACACAAATGACACACATGCACATTCCTTCAGTCAGGACCAAAAGCTGGACAAAACTGGACTTCACATGGTCAAAACCTCCAAGCCCTACTTTCAGGCCATATTAGTAAGACACAAGGGAAGAGGAGGATAAGAGAATCATTGGAGCCACAAGCAAAAACAAGACCAGGAGTTGACTGTGGCTCAGACCATGAACTCCTTATTGCCAAATTCAGGCTTAAATTGAAGAAAGTAGGGAAAACCACTAGACCATTCAGGTATGACCTAAATCAAATCCCTTATGATTATATAGTGGAAGTGAGAAATAGATTTAAGGGCCTAGATCTGATAGAGTGCCTGATGAACTATGGAATGAGGTTCATGACATTGTACAGCAGACAGGGATCAAGACCATCCCCATGGAAAAGAAATGCAAAAAAGTAAAATGGCTGTCTGAGGAGGTCTTACAAATAGCTGTGAAAAGAAGGGAAGCGAAAAGTAAAGGAGAAAAGGACAGATATAAGCATCTGAATGCAGAGTTCCAAAGAATAGCAAGAAGAGATAAGAAAGCCTTCCTTAGCGATCAACGCAAAGAAGTAGAGGAAAACAACAGAATGGGAAAGACTAGGGATCTCTTCAGGAAATCAGAGATACCAAAGGAACATTTCATGCAAAGATGGGCTCAATACAGGACAGAAATGGTATGGACCTAACAGAAGCATAAGATATTAAGAAGAGGTGACAAGAATACGCAGAAGAACTGTATAAAAAAATCTTCATGACCCAGATAATCATGATGGTGTGATCACTGACCTAGAGCCAGACATCCTGGAATGTGAAGTCAAATGGGCCTTAGAAAGCATCACTACGAACAAAGCTAGTGGAGGTGATGGAATTCCAGTTGAGCTATTTCAAATCCTGAAAGATGATGCTGTGAAAGTGCTGCACTCAATATGCCAGCAAATTTGGAAAACTCAGCAGTGGCCACAGGACTGGAAAAGGTCAGTTTTCATTCCAATCCCAAAGAAAGGCAATGCCAAAGAATGCTCAAACTACCGCACAATTGCACTCATCTCACACGCTAGTAAAGTAATGCTCAAAATTCTCCAAGCCAGGCTTCAGCAATATGTGAACTGTGAACTTCCTGATATTCAAGCTGGTTTTAGAAAAGGCAGAGGAGCCAGAGATCAAATTGCCAACATCCGCTGGATCATCGAAAAAGCAAGAGAGTTCCAGGAAAATATCTATTTCTGCTATATTGACTATGCCGAAGCCTTTGACTGTGTGGATCACAATAAACTGTGGACAATTCTGAGAGAGATGGGAATACCAGACCACCTGATCTGCCTCTTGAGAAGTTTGTATGCAGGTCAGGAAACAACAGTTAGAACATGGACATGGAACAACAACTGATTCCAAATAGGAAAAGGAGTACGTCAAGGCTGTATATTGTCACCCTGTTTATTTAACTTATATGCAGAGTACATCATGAGAAACACTGGACTGGAAGAAACACAAGCTGGAATCAAGATTGCCAGGAGAAATATCAATAACCTCAGATATGCAGATGACACCACCCTTACGGCAGAAAGTGAAGAGGAACTCAAAAGCCTCTTGATGAAAGTCAAAGTGGAGAGTGAAAAAGTTGGCTTAAACCTCAACATTCAGAAAATGAAGATCATTTCATCCTGTCCCATCACTTCATGGGAAATAGATGAGGAAACAGTGGAAACAGTGTCAGACTTTATTTTGGGGGGCTCCAAAATCACTGCAGATGGTGACTGCAGCCATGAAATTAAAAGACACTTACTCCTTGGAAGGAAAGTTATGACCAACCTAGATAGTATATTCAAAAGCAGAGACATTACTTTGCCAACAAAGGTTCGTCTAGTCAAGGCTATGGTTTTTCCTGTGGTCATGTATGGATATGAGAGTTGGACTGTGAAGAAGGCTGAGTGCCGAAGAATTGATGCTTTTGAACTGTGGTGTTGGAGAAGCCTCTTGAGAGTCCCTTGGACTGCAAGGAGATCCAACCAGTCCATTCTGAAGGAGATCAGCCCTGGGATTTCTTTGGAAGGAATGATGCTAAAGCTGAAACTCCAGTACTTTGGCCACCTCATGCAAAGAGTTGACTCATTGGAAAAGACTCTGATGCTGGGAGGGATTGGGGGCAAGAGGAGAAGGGGACGACAGAGGATGAGATGGCTGGATGGCATCACTGACTCGATGGACGTGAGTCTGAGTGAACTCCGGGAGTTGGTGATGAACAGGGAGGCCTGGCGTGCTGTGATTCGTGGGGTCACAAAGAGTCGGACACGACTGAGCAACTGATCTGATCTGATGGCTTTTCCTTTGCTTTTTATTCCCCCACCCGACTCCAAGTTGGGCTTCCTTGGTGGCTCAGACAGAAAGAATCTGCTTACGATGCGGGAGACCTGGGTGCTATCCCTGGAGGAGGGCATGGCAACCCACTCCAGTATATCTTGTCTGGAGAATTCCATGGAAGAGCCTGGCGTCCATGGGGTGAGAGAGAGTCAGACACAACTGAGCAACTAAGCACAGCTCACTCCGAGTTAAGTGAACAAGGCTCCAACAGAATCGGCTAGAGAAACTGGAATGACTAAGGAGAGACTGGTATCTCTTCCCTTTCAGATTTGTTGATCCGCCCTGCATCTACCTGTGTGAACAGGAAGATAGAGACTTGGGGAGAAACAGTTGGAGGAAGTGGGCTAAAGTGTACTCCTACAGTTTGGCATGGCCATGAAGTTTCTACAGAGTCCATCCATGCTGGTAGAAAGTACTGTCCAGGTTTGAACCATTTTGACACCTACTGGGAAAAGGAATTCTAGCAACAAGAGGCAGGATATACTTCAAGGAGTGGGAACTGAGAGAGATCAAGAGAGAGAGAGAGCCGCAGGCTGATCTCATATCAAGGAACTGTGCAGTGGAGTGGCTGCCTCTGAGTTTCTAGGAGAACTCAATGTGCCCATTAAAGAGCGAACACTTTAATGCAATATGGATAGTACTTACCTAGTTAAGAGAAATGTATGTCTTTCTTCCCTAGTCTCCCTTCCAGTCCCCAACACCACAGAAGATGGGTCTTGAAAAGAGAGGGAAATAATTGGCTAAAAACAACTCCACCTTCCCTCTTGAGTTCCTGAATCACAAGGTCAGCCATAGAACATTTGCCTGGGAACTGATATTGAAGCTTGAAACTAGACAGACTTTTAATAACCAAAAGTGTGAAAGAAGAGTTAAAGAATATGCTCAAGATGTCTTTAGGGGACTTGCTACCAGTGCTGCTTAATCACCTAAGGATTTCATTAAAACAAAAATTGCAGTTCAGCTAGGCTGGGATGAGGCCAGAGACTGCATTTCTAACAAGCTCCCTGGGGATGCTGCTGATTCTAGGATCACACTTTGACAAAATAGGCACTATACAGCAGGAGAGGGAGTTTCAATGGTTGGCAGAAAAGAATAGAGAAAAATATTAGGAAGGTTATATGAAATACACATTTTTGTAGATCAAAAACATTTGAATATTTAAAATTTCCCAAAAAAATCACAAAAATTCATTCAATAAAATGTGAAACACATTATTAAATAATTTCCCCACATTCTAACAAATACTCATACCCCACTTAAATAAGAATGTATAAATCAAGTAGGATATGAACTAGTACTGATCTACACTGGCAAGCATGAGTACTTGCTAGAAGCGTGTGTTTGTGTGCATTATTTGAAAAAGGCTGAGGCTGGAATCAAAACCAGCCACCTCTATTATGCTATAATTTTATGAATTTTACAAATGTTTAAGTTTTCATGAACTGTGCTTATGTATAAAAACTACTGCCACCTGGTGGATTTGAGTTAAAAAAAGAAGTATGAATCTTTTTATTCAAACATCTTAAATACTATTACTACTTCCTCTGCTAATTTTAACTCAAAAAAGAAAATAGGTAAATATGATGGATTTACTAAAAAAAAAATTGCATTTGGGGGAACCTTTTGCATTCGGTTTCAATTGGAAGGGAAATAATGAATGCTAGTTGCTTAGCTGGGTCTGACTCTTTGCGACCCCATGGACTGTAGCCCACCAGGCTCCTCTGTCTGTGGGACTCTTCAGGCCAGAATACTGGAATGGATTGCCATTCCCTTCTCCAGGGGATCTTTCAGACCCAGGAATTGAACCTGGGTCTCCCACACTGCAGGCAGATTCTTTACCACCTGAGCCACCAGGGAAGTCAGGGAAATAATGTCTATACTTATATGCATTAGATGGCATTAAAGTTACATTTTAACTTTATGATTAATATGGTTTTTCCTTTAATTTCCACAACTGTTTTATTGTCAATAGGAATCTTTCCATCCATTTTGTTAAAGACTCTTAGAAGTTGGACCTTATAGGTAATTATTTCTCTGATATGTGTGCTAACGCTATAATAAAGACCATTGTGTGCAACTCCCAACTTTGCTTCTCAACGTTTCCTCCCTTCATCCAAATGTGTATATTTTCAAAAGCCTTTCTTTGCTATCTCAGAAGAGGGTCTTCCTAATTCTTTACAAAGTTAGATCATTTGATTTTACCTTATCTGATAAAATAAATTATTACCACCTAACTCAGTGTGCTTGCCTTGAGAATCCCAGGGACAGGGGAACCTGGTGGGCTGCTGTCTATGGGGTCGCACAGAGTTGGACACGACTGAAGCGACTTAGCAGCAGCAGCAGCAACTCAGTGTGTGCTGAAAAGCAGAGTAAGCTGACAAGATTCGTATAGTCAAGGCTATGGTCTTCCCAGCAATCACGTTCAGCTGTGAGAGCTGGACCGTGAAGAAGGCAGAACACTAATGAATCGATGCCTTCGAACAGTGGTGCTAGAGAAGACTCCTGAAAGTCCCTTGGACAGCAAGGAGATCAAACCAGTCAATCTTAAGGGAAATCAACCCTGAATACTCATTGGAAGGAGGACTGATTCTGAAGCTGAAGCTCCAGTATTTTGGTCACCTGATGCAAACAGTTGATCTACTGGAAAAGTCCCTGATGCCAGGAAAGACTGAGGGCAGGAGAAGAAGAGGGTGCCAGAGGATGAGATGGCCAGATGGCATCACTGATGCAATGGACATGAACTTGGGCAAACTTTAGGAGATGGTGAGGGACAAGGAGGCCTGGTGTGCTGCAGTCCATGAGATCGTAAACAACTGGGCGACTGAACAACAACAACTCAATCTGTATTTAACTTTCCCTCCACTTCATCATTCTCTGCTGCCTCTATGATCCCTATCTACCCCTAAGAACACCAAATACCCTTTTCTGACTTCATGTTAAATTGCCTCGTGCATGCTAAGTCGCTTCAGTCACGTCCGACTCTGTGCAACCCTATGGGCTGTACCCACCAGGCTCCTCTGTCCATGGAATTCTCCAGGCAAGAATACTGGAGTGGGTTGCCATTCCCTTCTCCAGGGGATTTTCCTAACCCAGGGATTGTCTCTCATGTCTTCTGCACTCTTTACCACTAGCACCACCTGGGAAGTCCTAAATAGCCTCAGTTTTCACCAATTTATTTTTGTAATCTAATCACTTAAACTTAGTCTGGATTCTCTCAAACACATCAGTGAATACCCAAAATCACAATGATGGGTCACCAGTACAAACAAACTAGAAGACTAGAATGTGTTGTTAAACAATTACATGCTGTATTTAACACCATTTTCTCTAAAAGTGGTGTCAGTTATTAATCCAAGATTAAAACATGCTGCAGGTTCTGTAGTGTTATTTTCTCATGATGAATTCTTCTGAGATTACTATCAAAAGATATGTAAGCCTCACAATATACTTTTCTCACTTCTCATGATTTAGAAACTTACATGTTATACAGGTCTAATGATTCAATCACCTGTCTACTTAGTAAGCTAATACTTTCTAAAAATAATAGAACTATTAAAAATTATAACAATGAGTAGAGATGTTTCCTAGTACTTTTTAGAATCTTTAAATTGCATTTTTCCATTGAGTGCTTAATTTTTTTAATAGGTAAGAGACTTCAAAGAAAAAGCATATGGTCATAAATTTAAGTATTTTCACTCAAAGCCTCTAGACTTTAATATTTATTAAAGTAAATTAAATTCCATCATTCTTTTTCATCATTTTTATTCACATGCCTTTTTGGAAGTGATTAGGTAACACAGAGGACTTGTAATATATTTGTTATTGTCCAAAAAGGAGCAGAAAAAGGATAAAGTACAGAAAAATATTAAGGGTTCAGGACAAATTCTAGTTTTGTTGGAGGCAATAAATATTCTGAAATATCTGGAAGTTTTTGTAATTACATATAAGCTATAATTCTAATATGAAAATGAAAATAAATTTATTTATAAATATTCTGATCTCTGATTATAAAGGCAATGACAAAAACACTCCATATATAAACACTTTAAAGCTGTTTATTAAATATTTCTATTTGGTATCTTCACTGTCACTGTTTGAGCTATCAGAGTCACCATAAATAGAAGTGTTTCTAATTGAAGATACCATCACATCTACAATGGCTTTTTTGGGGTTTTCTTCCAAATCAGTCTGTATTGCTCCAACTTCTGCTAGCTTCCATTCAAGTTCTGCAAAAAATAACCCATCAATAAATTAGATAAAATCTTGGAACATCTATATGAAACAGAAGTTGACTCCAATAAAATTAATGTGGAAACGATGATATATTTAGAACTAAATTACAATGAAAGTACTATGTCAAAAAACATTGGATATAGCAGAGTTATACGTAAAGAGAGAAATTATGGCTAACATTTATTTTTAAATGACTGAAAATAGTGCTTTGAAAGTACAAATCAAGGAGCTAGAAAAAAAATTAATGTAAATCAAAGGAAAGCAGAAAGAGGGATATAATGAAGAAGAGACTTTAGCAAAGGTTGAAAAGCAAAAGCAAGAGAGGTGACTAACAAAATCACAAGTTGGTTCTTTGAAGAGACTAATAGACACACCTTAGGCAAAAAAGATCACAAGAACAAGAAACAAACTAAACAATATAAAGAATTATATGGGGGCAAAACCAAGATAAAGGTTTTAAAGCCATGAGACTACTATGAGAAAAAAGTATGCCAATACATTTGAAAATTTTAGTGGGAAAACCGCAACAAAAAAGTGTGAATTATGTGAACATATTTAAAAGCGAAACTGAAAAAACTGAACTGATAACAAAAACCTCCCAATCCTGCAAACTGCTTATTTTGTTAAAATTTATTCCTAAGCACTGTGTAAATGAACAGAACATTTGTGAGGAAAATTACAAAATAAACTTAAGAGGAAAATTACAAAATATAATACAATTGGCCCTTGAACAGTTCAAACAGGTTTGAACTGCAGAGGTTTGCAGGTATGTGGATTTTTTCAATAAATGCATATTATAGGTCTACACAATCCATAGTTGTTTGAATCCACAGATGCAGAATTGCAAGTACAGAGAGCCAACTCTAAAATTATGTGTGGATTTTTCACTGCGTGGGGGTCAATACTCATAACTCTTGTGCTGTTCAAGGGCCAACGGTAAATACATTATATTTATGAAGAAAGTTACCAAAAAAAAGAAGATCAAAATTAATGACAAGCTATATCTTATTCATGGACAGGAATATTCACTATTATTAGGATATCAAGTCTTCAACAATTAATCTTTAAATGTGATTCTAATAAATAACAAACAGGATTTTCCAGACTAATTCCAACATTTATATTACATTTTGAAAAGACTTGCCCTACTAGAGACAGCTAAATTGTTAGGAAGGTAGAGTCATTAACATAGTACTGTACTGATTCAGGGATAGACAGAACAGACCACTGGAACATAGTAGAAACTTCAGAAACAGATTGAAGCATCTTTTTTTTAATCCTGAAAATGACATAGGAGATATCAAAAGTCAGTGGGGGGAAGACACCTCACATACATTAAGATACATTTTTTTCTTAAATAGTAATTACTATTTAAGAAAAAAAGGGAACGAACAGGTGTTGCTAAGGATGTAGAAAAATTAGAACTTCTCTGCATTGTTGGTGGGAGTGCTAGATGTGCAGCCCCTGGGGAAACAGTATGCTGTTGCTCAAAAATTAAAGTAGAACTGTTATCAGATCAGATCAGATCAGTCGCTCAGTCGTGTCCGACTCTTTGCGACCCCATGAATCGCAGCACGCCAGGCCTCCCTCTCCATCACCAACTCCCGGAGTTCACTCAGACTCACGTCCATCGAGTCAGTGATGCCATCCAGCCATCTCATCCTCTGTCGTCCCCTTCTCCTCTTGCCCCCAATCCCTCCCAGCATCAGAGTCTTTTCCAATGAGTCAACTCTTCGCATGAGGTGGCCAAAGTACTGGAGTTTCAGCTTTAGCATCATTCCTTCCAAAGAAATCCCAGGGCTGATCTCCTTCAGAATGGACTGGTTGGATCTCCTTGCAGTCCAAGGGACTCTCAAGAGTCTTCTCCAACACCACAGGTCAAAAGCATCAATTCTTCGGCGCTCAGCCTTCTTCACAGTCCAACTCTCATACCCATACATGACCACAGGAAAAACCATAGCCTTGACTAGACGGACCTTTGTTGGCAAAGTAATGTCTCTGCTTTTGAATATGCTATCTAGGTTGGTCATAACTTTCCTTCCAAGGAGTAAACGTCTTTGAATTTCATGGCTGCAGTCACTGTCTGCAGTGATTTTGGAGCCCAGAAAAATAAAGTCTGACACTGTTTCCACTGTTTCCCCATGTATTTCCCATGAAATGATGGGACCGGATGCCATGATCTTCGTTTTCTGAATGTTGAGCTTTAAGCCAACTTTTTCACTCTCCACTTTCACTTTCATCAAGAGGCTTTTGAGTTCCTCTTCACTTTCTGCCAAAAGGGTGGTGTCATCTGCATATCTGAGGTTATTGATATTTCTCCTGGCAATCTTGATTCCAGCTTGTGTTTCTTTCAGTCCAGTGTTTCTCATAATGTACTCTGCATATAAGTTAAATAAACAGGGTGACAATATACAGCCTTGATGTACTCCTTTTCCTATTTGGAACCAGTCTGTTGTTCCATGTCCAGTTCTAACTGGTGCTTCCTGACCTGCATACAAATTTCTCAAGAGGCAGATCAGGTGGTCTGGTATTCCCATCTCTTTCAGCATTTTCCACAGTTTATTGTGATCCACACAGTCAAAGGCTTTGGCATAGTCAATAAAGCAGAAATAGATGTTTTTCTGGAACTCTCTTGCTTTTTCCATGATCCAGCGGATGTTGGCAATTTGATTTCTGGTTCCTCTGCCTTTTTTAAAACCAGCTTGAATATCAGGAAGTTCACGGTTCAGGTATTGCTGAAGCCTGGCTTGGAGAATTTTGAGCATTACTTTACTAGCGTGTGAGATGAGTGCAATTGTGCAGTAGTTTGAGCATTCTTTGGCATTGCCTTTCTTTGGGATTGGAATGAAAACTGACCTTTTCCAGTCCTGTGGCCACTGCTGAGTTTTCCAAATTTGCTGGCATATTGAGTGCAGCACTTTCACAGCAACATCTTTCAGGATTTGGAATAACTCAACTGGAATTCCATCACCTCCACTCGCTTTGTCTGTAGTGATGCTTTCTAAGGCCCACTTGACTTCACATTCCAGGATGTCTGGCTCTAGGTCAGTGTTACACCATCATGATTATCTAGGTCATGAAGATCTTTTTTGTACAGTTCTTCTGTGAACTGTTATATGATCCAGCAATTCTACTTCTGACTATACACTCAAAAGCACTAAAAAGGGGGCCCAGAATAGATTATGCATATCCATGTTCTCAGCAGCATTATTGACCATAGCCACAAGGTAGAAGCAACAAATATGTCCATCAACAGATTAATGGGTCTGCCCTGTAGCTCAAAGGGTAAAGAATCTGCCTGCAACGCAGAAGACCCAGGTTCGATCCCTGGGTTGGGAAGATCCTCTGGAGAAGGGAATGGCAACCCACTCCAGTATTCTTGCCTGGAGAATCCCATGGACAGAGGAGCCTAGCAAGTTACAGTTCATGGGATTGCAAAGAGTCAGAATGACTGAGTGACTAGCACTACACTAAAATGTACTATAAAAAATACAATGGAATATTATTCAGACTTAAAGTTTTAAAAGGAAGCAAATGCTGACACGTACTACAATACAGATTAATCTTGAGGATGTTATGCCAAGTAAAATAAGCCAGTCACAAAAGGACAAAACTGCCTAATTCATTTATATAATGTACTTTGAGAGTAGTCAAATTCAGAATTAGAAAGTAAAATGGTGGTTGCCAGGGGCTAGAGAGAGCAGAGAATAAAGAGTTACTTTTTAAGGATATAGAGTTCCAACTCTTTGCAAAATGCAAAGAGTTCTTGAGATGGATAATGGTGATGATGGCACAACAGTGAAAATATACTTAATATCACTTAACCATATACTTTGGGCTTCCCTGACAGCTCAGTTGATAAAGAATCCACCTGCAATGCAGGAGACCCTGGTTCAATTCCTGGGTCAGGAAGATCCACTGGAGAAGAGATAGGCTACCCACTCCAGTATTCTTGGGCTTCCCTGGTGGCTCAGCTGGTAAGGAATCCGCCTACAATGTGGGAGACCTGGGTTCGATCTCTGGGTAGGGAAGATCCCCTGAAGAAGGGAAAGGCTACCCATTCCAGTATTCTGGCCTGGAGAATTCCATGGACTGTATATGGGGTTGCAAAGAGTTGGACACAACTGAGAGCCTTTCACTAACCATGTACTTTAAAATGATTAAATAATATAACTTATTTATTCATAATTAAGTTCTGGATATATAATTTATTGCAGGGTAACAATAACTAATAATACTGTATTCTAAGTTTTTAATAATTCAAATGATGAATTTCATGTTATGTGTATTTTTAAATAATTAAAATTTTTTTTCAGGTATTACAATTTTAAAAAGTAGAGTCCGGATAACACACTACTCATGATAGTGACTGCTTAGTGAGGCAGGGAGGGGAATAGAACTAGGAATGGAAATATAGGCAACTTCAACATCTGTACTGATTATTTCAATAATAAACAAATAGCTGAAGGAAACATGAACAAATGTTCACATTTGTTATTTTGGGTAATGATTACGTGAATATTTTCTATATTATTGTTTGTATACTTATATATTTTTTAAATTAAGAGGATAAGGCACAACAGATGGCCAACAAATATATGCATAGATGCTCAACAATGCTCATTATAAGAAAAATGCAAATCAAAACCACAATGAGTTATCACCTCACACCAGTCATAATGGCCATCATTAAAAAAATCTACAAACAATAAATGCTGAAGAGGATGTATTGAAAAGGGAACCCTCTTGCACTGTTGGTGGAAATGAAATTGATTCAACCACCATGGAACAACAGACTGGTCCCAAATAGGAAAAGGAGTACGTCAAAGGCTGCATATTGTCACCCTGCTTATTTAACTTATATGCAGAGTACATTATGAGAAACGCTGGGCTGGAAGAAACACAAACTGGAATCAAGATTGCTGGGAGAAATATCAATAACCTCAGATATGCAGATGACACCACCCTTTTGGCAGAAAGTGAAGAGGAACTCAAAAGCCTTTTGATGAAAGTGAAAGTGGAGAGTGAAAAAGTTGGCTTAAAGCTCAACATTCAGAAAACTAAGATCATGGCATCCAGTCCCATCACTTCATGGGAAATAGATGTGGAAACAGTGTCAGACTTTATTTTTTGGGGCTCCAATATCACTGCAGATGGTGACTGCAGCCATGAAATTAAAAGACATTTACTCCTTGGAAGGAAAGTTATGCCAACCTAGATAGTATATTCAAAAGCAGAGACATTACTTTGTCAACAAAGGTCCGTCTAGTCAAAGCTATGGTTTTTCCAGTGGTCATGTATGGACGTGAGAGTTGGACTGTGAAGAAGGCTGAGCGCCGAAGAATTGATGCTTTTGAACTGTGGTGTTGGAGAAGACTCTTAAGAGTCCCTTGGACTGCAAGGAGATCAGCTCTGGGATTTCTTTGGAAGAAACGATGCTAAAGCTGAAACTCCAGTACTTTGGCCACCTCATGCGAAGAGTTGACTCATTGGAAAAGACTCTGATGCTAGGAGGGATTGGGGGCAGGAGGAGAAGGGGACGACAGAGGATGAGATGGCTGCATGGCATCACTAACAGATGGTGAGTCTGAGTGAACTCCGGGAGTTGGCGATGGACAGGGAGGCCTGGCGTGCTGCGATTCATGGGATCGAAAAGAGTTGGATACAACTGAGTGACTGAACTGACTGACTGAACTGAACTGATGGAGAACAGTATGGAGAAACCTTAAAAAACTAGGAACAGAAACAGAACTACCATATGACCCGGAAATCCCACTACTGGGTATATATCTTGTGAAAACCATAACTGAGACAGACACATGTACACCAATGTTTGCTGCAACACTTTTTACAATAGCTAGGACATGGAAGCAGCCTAGATGTCCATTGACAGATGAATGGATACAGAAATTGTGGTACATATATACAATGGAATGTTACTCAGCTTAAAGAACGCATTTGAGTCAGTCCTAATGAGGTGGATGAACCTAGAGCCTACTGTACAGAGTGAAGCAAGTCAGGAAGAGAGACACAAAGCCTGTATATTCATGCGTGTGTATGGAATGTAGTGAGATGGTACTGATGAACCTGTTTGCAGGGCAGCAGTGGAGACACAGATAGAACAGACATGTGGACACAGTGTGTGTGTGTGGGGGTGACTTCAGAGAGAGGCATGGAAACATGCACATTATGATATGACGCAGGGAGCTCAACCCAGTGCTCTGTGAAAGCTGAGAGGGGTGGGATGGGGTGGGAGATGGGAGGAAGGTTCAAGAGGGAGGAGACATATGTGTACCTGTGACTGATTCATGTTGATGAGTGGCAGAAACCAGTACAATATTATAAAGCGAATATCTTGCAATAAAAATTTAGAAAAATATACTAAATAAATTTCAGCCCTTAAAAAAAAAAAAGAGGATAAGGCACAGGCTGAAAAGTAAGATGGTAAAATAGAGAGGGAAGGAAAACTCTGAAACAATTATAATTCTGGAAGTCTTACTAAGGCCAAAAACAGTTTTAGGGGAATGATAGAGTGAAAGAAAGACTGTTAAAAATAGCCATTCACAGTGGCTTTAATACAATGGTAGGAGAAAAGATTTTAATCATACAGAATTATATCAATTCCAAGAAATGACTAACTGAAGAGTTAGGTCTTAGAACTAAGTTTGGAAGTAAACATTACTGTGACCCCATGGTTTGTAGCCAACCAGGGTCCTCAGTCCATGGAATTTTCCAGGTAAGAGTGCTGGAGTGGGTTGCCATTTCCTTCTCCAGGGGATCTTCCCAACCCAGGGATCGAACCCGGGTCTCCGTTACTACAGGCAGACGCTTTACCGTCTGAGCCACCAGGGAAGCATCTAAACATGTTGGAGAACGTAAAACTATAAAGCCCTTTGCTATGTACTATGAAAAAGAAAACAGTAGAAGGCATAGTCCTTGCACCTGTTAGGGAGACAAAACTCAAAGGGAATGGGTTAACCAACAAAATCTGAGAATATGTAGATAAATGGAAAATAAGTTGTGTATAGAATATATGCTATAGAAATTCAGTAGAGAACATGAAAACAGATTATTAATTGGTCCAGCATCACATAATGGATCAAATGGAAACCTAAGAAGGAATAGGGTTTGGAACGAAGACTAAAGCAGGGTAGGGTATTTAGGGTACAGAGACAGAGTATGAAACAAGGTATTGGGTTGGCCAAAAAGTTCGTCCAGATTTTTGTAATATTTTATGGAAAAACCCAAATTTTTTGGCCAACCCAATATAAAGGCACAAATGAGTTAAGTGTGTTTGAGATAGTGGTTGAATACCAGCTTGGTTGCAGCAGAAACTGCAGAAAACATTGAGGAATACAACTGGATAGATGGGCTGAAATTTTTAAGCATATGATTCTGAATTTTTAATGTATTTGAAACAAAGAATCATTAAGGATTTAAGCAAGTGGGTGTTATAATAGTATTATTGTAGGAAAATTAATCTGAAGGCATATAAGAAGAAACTAGAAACAAGGGAAAAGCCTAATGTTTTATGAAAATAAATTTTCATGATATTTGTTAAGTTAGGTAAATTTTCTTAACAGGCAAATTTTAAAAGTAATATCATTACCTTCGAGCTTGAGATTTATCCCTCCACATTCTATAATTCCAATGAACTTGCCTTCTATCTGACCATTTTTATAAACAAAAATGGTTGGTAAACAATTGTCATGGTAGTGTTCAATACAGCTATTCGCGATGGCTTTAACAAATTTAGTTTCAGGAAACTTTCTTGCTAGGAGACTAAGATGCTGGTTAACCAACAAACACATTGGGATGCTAAAAAGAGAAACAATACACACAACATCTTTAAAAAAACAGGCTACTTATTTCAATCGAATAAAATAAGTAAAACATTTCCATGACAAAAATATATCTTTAGATTTTCTTTTAATATAAGATTGCATCAGTTGTAATCCTCTATTTTTACCTTTAGTAGTGATAAACTATAGAGTCTCTGATTTTCATTATAAAAACTGTTATAGCCTGGGAATGAAGCTTGCTACCATGGGAATTTGCAGCCTAACTAAGGCTAACCACATTTGACTTGGCAGCAGTGTAATCAAGTACAATGTAATTGAGGAACCAGTAAGTTCCTAGTTTATAGGACACTGAGGGGGAGGGGAGGAGAAAGAAAGAAAAAACAAAACAAAACAAAACAGGACATTTCTAGGGGATCTTTAGCAGTTCTAAATTTAAACAAGGGGACCCAACTCTTGGTCATAGGTTATTTCCACACCAGAAGCTATCTCAAACTTCCTTGAATTCCTTTTACTCAAACTTCATCCACCCTTTTCTTTGACATGCTATATCATATTCCCCAACACCCAGAACTGTTCATTGGAAATTTAAAATTGATCAGAAATGTAACCAAAATCGCAAATTCTTCCAGCTCTATCCCTTAACTCTCATTACACTCATGTTTTAATTAGTCACTTTTCTCTATCACTCAATCACAGCTTTATTAAATTCTTTCAAAGCTAATCCTCAGCTTTATCCCACACTCCTTCCATTTCCTATGGGACCATTCTTTATTTGTTATCCTATTTTCTTAAGCTATCCTTCTCTACTCTACATAAACATATTCAAAATACTAAAAATTTTGAATCCCTCTAATAACTACTCTTTCCTGGTCACAGCCCAGATGAAAAAAGATTTTAAAAATCTCTATGTCGTTCACTTCCCTTCTTAAATGGCTCTCCTTTTTTGATTGCTGTGATAATTTTTTCTATGAATTTCCTTTTTACTCCTTTGACTTACTCCTTATGCCAATACCTCAAATGTAGATATTCCTTGTAACTATGTCCTAGACCCTTTTCTCATTCTAGACACATTCACTGGGCATTCTTTAAAAAAAAACAAATGCTAAATTTGATACAAGTGTATTTCTCCTTCATCTTTGTATACATTTTCTCATCATTCATATGGAGCATATTTGAAACAATACAGTAGAGGAAAAATATTACTGTGAACCATGTTAATCAGAGAAAAGGTCTTTGTCTAACAGACAAAATTAGTACATTCTTCTCTTGAGATCTTCCCTGATGGCTTAGATGGTAAAGCATCCACCCGCAATGCGAGAGACCTGGGTTCGATCCCTGGGTTGGGAAGATCCCCTGGAGAAGGAAATGGCAACCCACTCCAGTATTCTTGCCTGGAGAATCCCATGGACGGAGGACCCTCATAGGCTATAGTCCATGGGGTCACAAAGAGTCAGATACGACTGAGCGACTTCACTTTCACTTCACTTTCTCTTGTATTACACCTTACATGTCCTTTCAATACATACATCCATATATATAGATAGATATACACATGAAATGTTTAGTTCGTCTCTTGTACTATATCATAAAAGCATCTTACTCCCATTCGTATTCTCAACTCCTGCAAACCATCACAGGTATAGTTGAAGTTGAAGCTCTCTTAAGTGAGTGGCTCATACCAGGACATACTGCATGCTGGACTTTATCCACTTTTCCCCTCTATGTTTGTTTATGCACACTGTGTATTTTATTATACTTAACAAATAAATAAAAGTGTGACAGCAAAAGTCACTGCAGTTCTGAAGAATATCAAATACATGCTTTGGAGAAACATGATGAACGTGAATCACTTAGAAAAAAATTGTTGTGTAGCTCATTGTAAGCCAGACAAATATAAATGTCAGAGGAATAATAAAGATTTCTGCACTCAAATTGCTTCATATGTACTTGTGAGTTCTTGCTCCATTTTAAACAAACTCTGAAAATGAAACCAATGGCAATATACTAGGTCTTATCAATATTGGGGGAAGACTTTGTATATTTTTTAATTTGTCTTCTCTTTGCCAGTTTCTGGCTTTTATCATCAATTTTTTTTGCTAACCTTGTTTCACAAATTAGAAAAACTCAACAAAGTGAGTATAGAGGGAACAAATCTCAACATAATAAAGGCCTGATATGACACTGCTACTGCTAAGTCACTTCAGTCGTGTCCAACTCTGTGCGACCCCACAGACGGCAGCCCAACAGGTTCCCCCGTCCCTGGGATTCTCCAGGCAAGAACACTGGAGTGGGTTGCCATTTCCTTCTCCAATGCATGAAAGTGAAAAGTGAAAGTGAAGTCGCTCAGTCGTGTCTGACTCTTAGCGACCTCATGGACTGCAGCCTACCAGGCTCCTCTGTCCATGGGATTTTCCAGGCAAGAGTACTGGAGTGGGGTGCCATTGCCTTAGGACCACAGCTAATTTCATATTCAACAGTGAAAAGCTGAAAGTCTTTCCTCAAGATGAGGACCAAGGCAAGGATGCCCACTCTCACCAAACTTTAATTCAACATAATATTGGAAGTCCTAGCCAGAGCAAGAAAAAATAAATAAATAAAAGGCATCTAAATAGGAAAGGAAGAAGTAAAGCACGTCACTATGACATGGTATTATATTTAGAGAACCCTAAAGACTCTATCCAAAAAATGGTTAGAACTAATAAAAGAATTCATTAAAGTTGTAAGCTAAAAAATCAATACACAAAAGTCAGTTATGTTTCTATAACTAAGAATGAACTAAGTTTTGTTTCTATACACTAAGAATCAGAAAGAGAAACAAAGAAAACAATCCCATTTGTAATTGCATCAGAAAGAATAAACTACCCAGGGGTAAAAAACATTTGAAAACTATAAGACATTAATGAAAAAAAGTGAAAAAGAAACAAACAAATGGAAAGATACTCTGTGCTCATGGATTGGAAATATTCATATTACCCCCAATCAATCTACAGATTCAATACAATCCTCATCAAAATTCCAATGGAATTTTTCACAGAAATAGAACAAATAATCCTAAAACTTGTAAGGAATCACAAAGAAATCCAAGTAGTCAAAGCAATCTTGAGAAAGAAGAACAAAATTGGAGGCCACATGTTTCCTGATATTAAACTGTATTATAAGGCTATAGTCATTAAAACATTGTGTAACCGATAGGAACACAAACACAAAGGAAAAAAAAACACAGAGATCAATGGAAAGCATGGACAGACCAAAAATAAACCCATACTTACATGGTCACTTAATCTATGACAAAGGAGGCAAAGAACACACAATGGGAATGAACAGTGTTGGGCAAACTGGACAGCAACACACATAAAAATGAGATTTGACCACTATCTTACATCATACACAAAAATAACTCAAAAAAGATTAGAGATATAAATATAAGACCTGAAACCACAGAACTCCTAAAAGAGAACATGGGCAATGACATAGATCTTGGTGATAATTTTTCGATTCTGACACCAAGAGCAAAAGCAATGAAAGCAAAAATAAGTGAAACTACATTATACTAAAAATCTTATGCACAGCAAAAGAAAACCATCAACAAAATGAAAGGCAACCTACTGAATGGGAGAAAATATTTGTAAAACATATACCTGATAAGGAGTTGATATCTAAAACATATAAAAGAACTCATAAAATTCAATAGCAAAACCCAAAATAATCTGATTTAAAAATGGGCATAAGATCTGAATAGACATTTTTCCAAAGAAGATATACAGATGGCCAACAGGTACATAAAAATATACTCAACATCATTAATCACCAGGGAAATGCAAATGAAAACCACAGTGAGATATCACTTCACACCTGTTAGAATGGCTATTATTAAAAAGACAGGAAATAACAATGCAGCAAGGATGTGGAAAAAAGAGAATTCTTGTGCACTATTTGATGGGAATGTAAACTGGTTCAGCCACTATGGAAAACAGTATAGAAGTTCCTCAAAAAATTACAAATAGAAGTACCATATGGTCTAGCAATTCCATCTCTGGCTATTTAGTTGGTGAAAAAACACTAACCTGAGAAGATATATGTACCCCCATATTCATTGTAGCATTATTTACAATAGTCAAAATATATAAACAATCCAAGTGTCTATCAGTGGATGAATGGACAAAGAAATTGCAGTATATATACAACTGAATATTATTCAGCCATTAAAAAGAATGAAATTTTCTCATTTGGGACAACATGGATATACCTATAGGGTATTATGATAAGTGAAATAACTTAGAGAAAGACAAATGCCATATGATCTCTCTTACATGTGGAATCTAGAAGGCTGCCAGAGGGTGGGAGAAGCGGATAAAGGGGGACCAAAAGTAAAAAAGCCGAAGCAGAGAATCACACAAAAATATCTTTTTTAATTTAAATATTTTCTTTTCATCTGACATATATAAACATACATTAATTTAGAAATCTTTGATATTGGCTCGGGAGCTTCTCATCTACAGCTTTTCTCATCTAAACTATACAATAATGCATTGTCTTCCATATCTTCTTAGTGCATGCAGGTCTCATAGGTATATGCATGGATGATTCATTTTGCCGTGAATAGAAGCTAATACTACATCGTAAAGCAAGTATGTTGTTCAGTTTCTACATCACATCCGACTCTTTGTAACCCAATGGACAGCAGCATATCTGGCTTCCCTGTCCTTCACTATCTCCTGGAGTTTGCCCAGACTCATGTCCATTGAGTTGGTGATGCTATCAAACCATCTCATCCTCTGTCCTATTCTTCTCCTCCTGCCCTATAATTCTAGTAAAAATTAATTTAGAAAAAGAAATCATCTTAACACTAAGTGATGTTATATATCAATTTATGTAACAAAAAGCTAAGAAAAACAAAGTGCATACAGTTTAATTTATATTTCAGAATATATATATATATAGACAGATAAGTACAACTTGTTACAAATCTAGATACTACTTTATTTTACTGGATGGCATACTTAAAGTAATATTAGAAATATGTACTACCTAACTCAAATCAGTTTTCCACATAAAACCATGACATTAATACTTTATAAGCTTTATTTTCCCTCAAATTGGTGAAGCCAATCCACAAATATCTAATTAGAAGAATTTGATGATTACTGTAAGAATAAGAGCTGAGTCAGCGGTATGACTCCACTTATGGGGCAGTGGTCTTAATGCAGGAGGCAGGTGGGAATTGGTGGTAGCAGTGAAAAGTATGAAATTAGGAGACTCTGGCACTATAGATTGTGGTGCAGGGAGAAAATGGTTGTTTGAAAGTTCAAACTTGGTGTTGGGGTTTGAGGGCCAGAATTTAACCGCAGAAGAACTTTTAAAAAATAAGCAAGACCTTTGATATCAGAAAACAACTTATGGGCCTAGCCATGAAATTTGAGGTACAAAATAGGCAATGGGGTATACAAACAAAGCTAGTGAAGGTGATGGAATTCCAGCTGAACTATTTCAAATCCTAAAAGATGATGCTGTTAAGGTGCTGCACTCAGTATGCCAGCAAATCTAGAAAACTCAGCAGTGGCCACTGGACTAGAAAAGGTCAGTTTTCATTCCAATACCAAAGAAAGACAATGCCAAAGAATGTTCAAATTACTGTATGACTGCACTCATTTCACATGTTAGCAAAGTAATGCTCAAATTTCTCCAAGCTAGGCTTCAGCAGTACATGAATCGAGAACTTTCAGGTATACAAGCTGGATTTAGAAAAAGCAAAGGAACCAAAGATCAAATTTCCAACATCTGCTCGATCATAGATGGAGAAGGCAATGGCAACCCTCTCCAGTACTCTTGCCTGGAAAATCCCATGGATGGAGGAGCCTGGTAGACTGCAGTCCGTGGGGTCGCGAAGAGTAGGACACGACTGAGTGACTTCACTTTCACTTTTCATGCACTGGAGAAGGAAATAGCAACCCACTCCAGTGTTCTTGCCTGGAGAATCCCAGGGACAGGGGAGCCTGGTGGGCTACCGTTAATGGGGTCACACAGAGTCGGACACGACTGAAGCGACTTAGCAGCAGCTGGATCATAGAAAGAGCAAGGAAATCCCCAAAAAACATCTACTGGTTTATTGACTACACTAAAGCCTTTTACTGTGTGTATCACAACAAACTGTGGAAAATTCTTAAAGAGATGGGAATACCAGACCACCTTACCCATCTCCTGAGAAAGCTGTACGCAGGTCAAGAAGTGACAGTTAGAAGCAGACATGGAACAACGGATTGGTTCCAAATTGGGAAAGGAATACGTCAAGGTTGTATATTGTCACCCTGCTTATTTAACTGATATGCAGAGTACATTATGCTAAATGTCAGGCTGGATGAAGCACAAGCTGGAATCAAGATTGCTGGAAGAAATACCAACAACCTCAGATATGCAGATGATACCACTTTAATGGTAGAAAGAGAAGAGGAACAACAACAACAAAAAGAACCTCTTAGGTGAAAGAGGAGAGTGAAAAAGCTGGCTTAAAACTTAACATTCAAAAACTAACATCACGGCATCTGGTCCCATCACTTCATGGTGACTAGATGGGGAAATAGTGGAAACAATGATAGATTTTATTTTATTCAACTCCAAAATCACTGTGGATTGTGACTGCAACCATGAAACTAAAAGACACTTGCTCCTTGGAAGAAAAGCTATGACAAACCTAGGCAGTGTATTAAAAAGCAGAGACATCACTTTACTGACAAAGGTATGTACAATCAAAGCTATGGTTTTTCCAGTAGTCATGTATGGATGTGAGAGTTGGACCATAAAGAAGGCTTGAGCACTAAATAATTGATGCTTTTGGCATGTGGCAAGTCAAAAAAAATAAGCATAAGAGACTTGATACATCCAAATGCACTGCATGATCTCTGATTAGGGATCAAAATATATATATATATTATAGAAATATTATTATGATTATTCAAAAATATATGTATTTATGAAAGAGATTCTGAAGTTAGTTGGAGAGATTTGAGTTAAGGACTGGCTGGGTATTAGATGGGGCTTCTCTGATAGCTCAGATGGTAAAGAATCTGCCTGCAATGCTGGAGACACAGGTTCGGTCCCTATTAGGAATTATGGTTAATTTTGTTTGGTGAGAAAATGATATTATGGTTATATAGAAAAAAGCCCTTAGGATTTTGAAGATGCACGCTGAGATACTTAAGAGTAAAGCATCATGTAATTCATTTTGAAATGGTTCTACAAATACACACATATAAATATACAAACAAAACGATACAAATACGGCAACATGTTCATTGCTGAAATCTACCTAGCTGGTATGTAGGGTGCTCATTTTATCATTCTTCCTACTTTTTTCTATGTTTGAAATTTTCTATAAGCTTTTCAAATTAACTGACAAAGTACTTGTTTTTCTATTAAGTATGAGAAGTTCTTTAAGTTACACCTGAAAATATATTAAAATAATTTAGTCCCTGAAGCCAATGACTCTACACATATATTTTTCTTTTTTAATTGAAGTATAGCTGATTTACTTTGTTTTCTTGATTAGTCTTTGTTATATGCTTTATCCAACATTAAAACAAAAAATATGTATCTTAAAACATTAGAATATTAGATTTTTACAAAAAGCTACAGTAATTACCTTGATCTGTATAGATGAATTATAACCCACACATCTTTTTCTGCATTTGTGACTTCATTCACATACTGATTTCCAGAAATTTCTCTTAATTCCCCAAATTTTTGTTTTTTCTTGAGAGCTTTCCATTCCTGTAACCGCTTTTCTCTAGTTAAAAAAAATGAAATTACATAAAAATATTGTTATATTCTTAAGACTATTCCCATATACAGTAATAATCTAGGGATGTGAATGGAATGCTAGTACATATGAACCTCTTTAAAGAATAATAATTATTAATCGTTTTACAATGGCAGCTACTCTTTTTACATGGTTATTTGCTTTATCATGGGATTCTAAAATATAAGAAATTAGCTATTGATTTAAATTTATTTTTCTCTAAGACTAAGTCAATTATAGTTATTGAGAGCTTATTTAGACATTGGACCAATAAATTCTCGTATACAGATTAGATAAAGGAAGAGCATGCAGAACAATAATAACTAACATTTACTGACAGTTTACTATGTTTCCAGGCACTGTTTTCAGCATGTTTATTAATTTAACCTTGCAAAAGCTTAATAAAGTTAACACTATTATTATTGCCAATTATAAGCTCTTAGCTTTCACGCTAAACTTTCAGTTCAAAGTCTTTAGTGAACATGTATAATTACTTGTTATAGACATATTGCAGGTAGACAGATGATAAAGAACAGTGATTATGAGTATGAACTCTGTTGCTGCTGCTGCTAAGTCACTTCAGTCATGTCCGACTCTGTGTGACCCCATAGACGGGAGCCCACCAGGCTCCCCCAATCCCTGGGATTCTCCAGGCAAGAACACTGGAGTAGGTAGTATGAACTCTAAGGTCAGACTAAACTGGGTTTTAGAGTCAGCCCCCACTTACTAGTAGCATGGACATGGGCAAATTATTTAATCTTTCCAAGTTTCAGTTTAACTCCAATGTGAAAAAAACTAAAATCTGCTTGCCCGGGACTGTTCAAGATTAAATGTAAGCATATAGATTTCTTGGGGTGGTACCTAGCATCATCCCATGAGTGTTCAATAAACGTTGCCTAACTATTCATTTACTGTTGTTTAGTCATTAAGTCATGTCTGACCCTTTGTGACCCTCAAGGACTGTAGCCTGCCAGGCTCCTCTGTCCACAGGATTTCCCAGGCAAGAACGCTAGAGTGGGTTGCCATTTCCTTCTCCAAAGGATCTTCCTGACCCAGGAATCCAACCCACATCTCCTGCATTGGCAGGCAGATTCTTTACCACTAACCTACCAGGGAAGCCCTATTCATCTTATAGAGAACCTTAAAATGTTGTTAAACAACTCTCTCCTAATGTGCACACTTTGATTTAGTTGTTAAATACTTGAATTCATGAAGTGATTCCAAACGGTTCTGACATACCTACAAGTATCTTAAAAATTACTGACTCTTATATATAAGAGTCTAAGGTATCTGAGAGTACTTACTCCCTTGCTTTTTCTCTCATTCACTGCTGGTGAGAATGCAAAGTGGTACAGCCACTTTGGAAGACAGTTTGGCAGTTTCTTTACAAAACTATACACATTCTTACCATATGGTCCAGTTATTAAGCACCTTGGTATTCACTTAGAGGAGTTGAATACATGACCACACAAAAACCTTCACAGAGATGTTTACAGCAGCTTTACTCATAACTGCCAAAAGTTTAAGCAACCAAAATGTCCTTTAGGAGGTGAATGGATAAATAAACTCTGATATATCCAGATAATAGAGTATTATTCAGTGCTAAAAAGAAAGAAGTTAATAAGCCATGGAAAGACATGGAGAAACTTTAAATGCATATTATTAAGTGAAAGATGCCAATCTGAGGAGGTTATACACTGTACAACAGTCTGAAGAAGGCAAAACTGTAGAGACAATAAAAAGATCGGGGGTTGCCAGCAGTTGGCAGGGGAGAGGGATGAACAGGTTGACTACAGAAGATATTTAGGGCAGTGAAAATAATCTGAATGGTACCATGCTGCTGCTGCTGCTAAGTTGCTTCAGTCGTGTCCAACTCTGTGCAACCCCATAGACGGCAGCCCACCAGGCTCCCCCATCCCTGGGATTCTCCAGGCAAGAACACTGGAGTGGGTTGCCATTTCCTTCTCCAATGCAGGAAAGTGAAAAGTGAAAGGGAAGTCACTCAGTCGTGTCTGACTCTTAGCGACCCCATGGACTGCAGCCCACCAGGCTCCTCCGTCCATGGGATTTTCCAGGCAAGAGTACTGGAGTGGGGTGCCATTGTCTTTTCTGGGAAAGGAGTATATCAAGGCTGTATATTGTCACCCTGCTTATTTAACTTATAGGCAGAGTGCATCATGCGAAATCCTGGGCTAGATGAAGCACAAGCCAGAATCAAGACTGCCAGGAGAAATATCAATAACCTCAGATATGCAGATGACATCACCCTTAAGGCAGAAAGAGAAGAGGAACTGAAGAGCCTCTTGATGAAGGTGAAAGAGAAGAGTGAAAAAGCTAGCTTAAAACTCAAACATTCAAAAAACTAAGATCATAGCAGCCGGTCCCATCACTTCATGGCAAATAGATGGAACAATGCAAACAGTGACAGACTATTTTGGGGGGCTACAAAATCACTACAAATGGTGCCTGCAGACATGAAATAAAAACACACTTGCTCCTTGGAAGAAAAGCTATGACCAACCTAGACAGCATATTAAAAAGCAGAGACATTACTCTGCTGACAAAGGTCTGTCTAGTCAAGGCTTTGGTTTTTCCAGTAGTCATGTACGGATGTGAGAGCTGGACCATAAAGAAGGCTGAACACTGAAGAATTGATGCTTTTGAACTGTGGTGTTGGAGAAGATTGTTCAGAGTCCCTTGCACTGCAAGAAGACCAAACTAATCAATCCTAAAGGAAATCAGTCCTGAATATTCATTGGAGGGACTAATGCTGAAACTGAAACGCCATTACTTTGGCCACCTTATGCGAAGAACTGACTCACTGGAAAAGACCCTGATGCTGGGAAAGACTGAAGGCAGGAGGAGAAGGGAACGACAGAGGATGAGTTGGTTGGATGGCATCACCAACTTGATGGACATGACTTTGAGCAAGCTCCAGAAGTTGGTGATGGACAGCAAGGCCTGGTGTGCTGCAGTCTATGGGGTTGCAAAGAGTCGGACAAAATTGAGTGACTGAACTGAAATGTTGTTATATACTATATGTTCATTAACATTGATTTATAATTATTGTTTTATAAACCGTATAGAAAAAAAGGAGTTAAAAGCCAAAAGTATAGTAATATTGGCTTTTATATTTACCTATATAACTACCTTTACCTACGTTTGTTTATTCTTCCTATGGTTTTAAGTTACTGTCTGCTGCTGCTGCTGCTAAGTCGCTTCAGTCGTGTCCGACTCTGTGTGACCCCATGGACTGCAGCCTACCAGGCTTCTCTGTCCATGGGGTTCTCCAGGCAAGAACACTGGAGTGGGTTGCCATTTCCTTCTCCAATGCATGAAAGTGGAAAGTGAAGTCGCTCAGTCGTGTCCGACTCTTCGTGACCCCATGGACTGCAGCCTACCAGGCTCCTCCGTCCATTGGGTTTTCCAGGCAACAGTACTGGAGTGGGTGCCATTGCCTTCTCCAAAGTTACTGTCTAGTGCCCTTTAATTTCGTCCCAAAGGACTCCTTTAGCTAATTTTTAGGGCACTTCTACTAGTAACAAGCTCATTTATATTTCACCTAGAAATGTTCTTAATTTCTCCTTCATCCCTGTAGCTTAGTTTAGCCAAATATAGAGTTCTTGGTTGATGAGGTTTTTTTTTTCTTGCTTCCTCTAAGATTTCTGATGAGAAACTGGCTGATTGATAGTCTTTCTAAGAGATGTGTCTTTGTGTGGGCCTTTGAGTTTATCCTAATTGGAGTCTTCTGAGCACCATAAATCTGTAGATTTAAGCCTTTTCTCAAACTTGAGACGTTTCCAGCTAGTATTTCTACAGATATGCCTTTTGCTCCATGTATGACAAATGTATTGCTTGGATTCCCATACTATACATGCTAGTTTACCTAACAGTGTACCACAAACAAAGCCAATTAGGCTCATTTGCTTTTCTATATTCTTTTTTCTTCCTGTTCCTCAAACTTCCAATTGTCCCATTGTCAAATTTTCTCTGTATTATGCTTGCTCAAATATGCTTTTGAAGCACTTTAGTGTATATTTCAATATTGTACTTTTTTTTATTGTACTTTTATTTTCAAAATGTCTTTTGGTTTCTTTTTATAATTTCTCCTTATTGCTCTTCTCATTTTGTTCATATGATATTTTCCTGTTTTCACCCATGTCTTTCTTTAGCTCTTTGAACATCTTTAACTAAAGTGTCTTAAAAATCTTTGTCTAGTTAAGTCTGACACTTTGGCATCTTCAGATATATTTTGCATTGATTTATTTTGTTCTTTTGAAAGGACCATACTTTCATGTTTCTTTTTATGCCTTGTGATTGTTTTTTGAAAACTGAATGTTTCGTTTAGTTGATAGCCCTAGAAATCAGATTCTTCTTCTAACTCATGTTTTTTGCTTGTTTTCACATCGGGTGTGTCTATGACAGGATTTAGCCTGAGGTGAAAGCATACTTCTCAGGTCTTTCCTAAGACTTCCACTTTCCCAAGGCTTTCTAAATTCCCCCATATATATGGTTGCTTTTGGATGTTTAAAAAAAAAAACCCTCAAAACCAAAAAAACAGATGTGGCTCCTTAAAATACCATGGAAGCCACTTGAGCCTGGAGGGTTGACACAATGGCTGCCAATCTCTGTGTCTGTACCTCTGCTTTCAGAAGCAGCAATCTGCAATCAGAACACAGAACCCTGATATTTGAGGACAAAGTCCTTAATGCCTACCTTGGCTCCAGCAAGCTGTGCCAGAAGCACAGGTTGCTGTTGAAACAGCTGTCTCCCATGGGGCTGTGGAAATGAGGGATGGATAGCTGTTACTACACTGAGGACTGAAATCAACCAATACTAATGGTAATTTACTAGCCAAGCTTTATGCTGGAAATTTCAAGTATTCAAAATAGACTTCAGAGTTCCAAAGTCTTCACTTCCGTTTCTGCCAATACAATCGTTGCCTGGGTATAGAGATGGATTTCTGGAGCTTTTTACTCTGCCATCTTTCCTGGCATCAAACTGACCAGTTGTTTTTGAAAAGTCTCTCAAATTTGGGTTTCTCTGATATATTCTTATGATTAGATTGACGCAATGCATTATTGAGAATACCACTGATTTTGTGTCTGTGGTAGAGCTGATGTGTCCTCCTTAGCACATCATATTATTGTGTATTATTGGTGATGTTAATCCTGGTCACGTTGCTAAGATGGGGTCTGCCAATATTCTACACTGTAAACTTAACTATTTCCTCCTTTATAACTATTAAATATTTGGGGCAATACTTTGAGATTATGCAGAAATCCTGTTTGTATTTAAACTTTCACCCACTCATTTTAGCAACTATCAGTAGATTACTATGATGTTCTGATGGTAACTTTTGCATTTTCCTCATTTCATCTACACTTATTCACTGGAATTCTTTAGTGACGAAATATTACTTTGTTGAATTTGTTGATGTATGCACTTACTTATCTGTATTACTATACACTTAAGGATAATCATTTTATTACTTATTTTATAATTCAATATTATAATAATTTAGTTTTTCAACTTGTTCCAACTCTGGGCATTATAAAATCTTTTAGTTTGGCTCTTGTGCCTTAAAATTTTCAGCGCTTCTTTAACTTTCTGATAATGCCCCAGACTCATGCTATTCTTTCTCAACTCACACTGCTGACTAAAGCAGTTCTCTAAGAAACACTGATTCCTTTTATTGAAGAACAGTATTATGAATCAAGAGCTCAAGTCTAGGTGTGTTCATTGCTACCACAGTATTGCTGCTTCCAACCCAATGCACTGATTTTTTTGTGTGTATTAAAACAACCTTGGATTCCTGGGATCAATCCCATTTGATCAGAATGCATTATTCTTCTTTTAAATTATTGGACTTAATTTGCTAATATTTTGATAAAATTTTTCATACCTACATTCATAGAGATGTTTTTCTGTAGCATTCTGTTTTTGCAATTTCTCTGTCTGGTTTTGGTATCAGGATAAGTTAGGAAATCTATGCACTTGTTCTAACTTCTGAAAGAATTTATGACTAGCAATTAGTGATTTATTAAATGATAGAAACCCTTAACAGACATCATACTATAAGGAAAATCATGGTCCTCTTTTTATTAGCCTTCTAGTGACATTTTCCACTTTACTCATATGTAACTTGACGAAGTTCTGTTGGGTATTATTGAACAGTTTTTTATTTAAACAAAGGTAAAAAAGATCAGGGGAAAAATCCATCTTATAGAAAGTGAGTTAGTTTTTAAATGTTACTTAAAAAGTAGTTTTGTTCTTTTTAAAATATAGTCTCGACACAAAAATAGGAATTTTTCCTTAGTTTTATCAATACTTCATTCAAAAGCTCATAAATTATCCAAATGAATCACTGTACCTATATATTTCAATAGCTTTCATATCTTCATCATCAAATTCATCTTCTGCTTCCTTCAATTCTGCAAGAGTCATCTTTTCATATGGTTTAACTGAAACACAATAAGAAGTTGTAGATAAATAAGTTATTTAAAAAACAATTTTACTTTATTAATTACATGTCTAGAAAAACAATAGATAAATGGAGATCAAGAATATCTTTAATGTTGATATTAAAGTTTATTCATCATACAAAGCTATATTGTGGTTGACTGAAGTTTGTTTGGAATATTATTACTCCCTCAGAGTTCACAGAACTATCAAGTTGTATTTAAAAATAGATGTGAAAATCAACTAGATCTCATAAATGTAGAGTTCCCCAAGTACCTGGAAATACTGGCAAGTAATACATGTATACAGAATGATGAAAATAGAAGGTAATCACAAGGCAAAGAAATGTAATAGAAAAAAATCTCAGGTTAAATACTAGGGCATTTCAGTTCTAACATTAGGATGTAACTTTCAATACATGAATTAGGAATTTTAGGCGTCAGCATCCTAATTTCAAAAGTATGTGTGGGATTTCTATTAAATTATTTCTAACATCCTATCTCCCTCTAACTTCACAAAATACATGATCACTATCATAACTGTATTATTCCCTTTACCGACCACCAAATGCACAACTATACCCATTGCTTCCTTCTGTAAACGTAAAACCATTTCTTCAATTTCATCTTTTGGCTCTTCTTTAGGAGGAAGAATGCCAAAATCTCTTAAAATTTCATTCCATTCTGTATCTTCATTTGGATCCTATATAAAAAAATTTTTTAAACCTATTAGCATAGTCATACATTTCAATATTTGTAAAACTGATATGCAGCATTTCCAACCATGTAATTATTCATGAACTCTACAGATAAACTAGACAATTAGTTTTAAAGAGTAGAACAAAATGGACTACTTTTTCCCCATTTCCCAGTACTACTGCAACTACATACACTGATAAAAAAGAATACATCCTGTACCCTCAATGTTATACTGAGATGTTTAATAAAAAAATAAATCTAATATATATATATGGGCTTCCCTGGTGGCTCAGAGGTTAAAGCATATATATATATATATATATATATATATATACACACACACACACACACACACACACACACACACACTATTAATGAAGAAACTTGTAAGTCACGGAAAATAATTTGAAGACTATAATAGGCAAAACCAACTCACATCAGGGTTTCAGTCACCATCTGCAGTGATTTTGGAGCCCAAGAAAATAAAGTCTGTCACTGTTTGCATTTTTTTCCCCATCTATTTGCCATGAAGTGATGGGACCAGATGTCATGATCTTAATTTTTGAATGTTGAGTTTTAAGTGAACTTATTCACTCTCCTCTTTCACCTTCATCAAGAGGCTCTTTAGTTCCACTTTACTTTCTGCCATTAGAGTAGTATCATCTGCATATCTGAGGCTGTTGACACTTCTCCCAGCAATCTTGATTCCAGATTCATCCAGACCAGCATGTCTCATAATGTACTTTGCATATAAGTTAAATAAGCAGGGTGACCATATACAGCCTTGACATACTCCTTTCCCAACTTGGAACCAGTCAGTTGTTCCATGTCTAGTTCTAACTGCTACTTCTTGACCCAAATACAGGTTTCTTAGGAGATAGGTATGGTTTGCTACTACAATCCTTTAAAAGATTTTCCATAGTTTGTTGTGATCCATATATACAAAGGCTTCAGCGTAGTCAATGAAGCAGAAGCAGATGCTTTTCTGAAATTCCTTTGCTTTCTTCAAGATCCAATTAATGCTGGCAATTTGATCATTGGTTCCTCTGTCTTTTCTAAATCCAGCTTATACATCTGGAAGCTCCTGGTTCATGTACTACTAAAACCTAGTTCAAAGGATTTTGAGCATAAGCTTACTAGCATGTAAACCAGTGCAATTTTACAGTAGTTGGAACACTCTTTAGCACTGCCCTTCTTTGGGACTGGAATGAAAACCGGTCTTTTCTAATCCCGTAGCCATTGCTGAATTTTCCAAATTTGCTGACATATTGAGTCCAGCACTTTGACAGCATCATCTTTTAGGAGTTTAAATAGCTCAGGTGGAATTCCATCACCTCCACTAGCTTTGTTTGTAGTAATGCCTCCTAAGGCCCACTTGACTTCACCCTCCAGGATGTCCAGCTCTAGGTGAGTGATCAAACCATTGTGGATATCTATGTTATTGAGACCTTTCTTGTATAGTTCTTCTGTATATTCCTGTCACCTCTTTTTAGTCTCTTCTGTTTCTGTTAGGTCCTCACCTTTTCTGTCCTTTATCATGCCCATCCTTGCATGAAATGTTACCTTGATATCTCCAATTTTCTTGAAGAGATATCTAGCCTTTCCCTTTCTACTGTTTTACTCTATTTCTTTGCATTATTTATTTAAGAAGGGCTTCTTATCTCTCCTTATTAGTCTCTGGAACTGTGCATTTAGTTGGTTATATCTTTCCCTTTCTCCCTTGCCTTTCACTTCTCTTTATTCCTCAGCTATTGGTTAGGCCTCCTCAGGCAACAACTTTGCCTTCTTGCATTTCTTTTTCTTTGGGATGGTTTTGGTCACTGTCTTCTGTACAATATTACAAACCTTCATCCATAGTTTTTCAGACACTCTGTCTACCAGGTCAAATCCTTTGAATCTATTTGTAGATTAGATTACACTCCATTGTATGATAATAAGGAATTTGATTTGGGCTCCAAAATGACTGCAGATAGTGACTGCAGCCATGGAATTAAAAGACGCTTACTCCTTGGAAGAAAAGTTATGACCAACCTAGACAGTATATTCAAAAGCAGAGACATTACTTTGCCAACAAAAGTCCATCTAGTCAAGGGTATGGTTTTCCCAGTAGTCATGTACGGATGTGAGAGTTAGACTACAAAGAAAGCTGAGCACCAAAGAATTGATGCTTTTGAACTGTGGTGTTGGAGAATACTGTTCAGAGTCCCTTGAACAGCAGGCAGATACATCCAGTCCATCCTAAATGAAATCAGTCCTGAATATTCATTGGAAGAATGGATGTTGAAGCTGAAATGCCAATACTTTGGCCACATGATGCAAAGAGCTGGCTCACTTGTAAAGACCCTGATGCTGGGAAAGATTGAAGGCAGGAGGAAAAGTGGGAGACAGAGGATGAGATGGTTGGATGATATCACTGACTCAATGGACATGAGTTTGAGTAAATTCTGGGAGTTGGTGATGGACAGGGAAGCCTGGCATGCTGCAGTCCATGGGGTCACAAAAAGTTAGACACAACTGAGCGACTGAACTGAACTGAATTGAAATTGCCTAGTGGTTTTCCCTACTTTCTTCAATTTAAGACTGAATTTTGTGATAAAGAGCTCATGACCTGAACCACATTCAGCTCAAGGTCTTATTTTTGCTGACTGTACAGAGCTTCTCCATCTTTGGCTGCAAAGAACATAATTAGTCTGATTTCAGCATTGACCATCTGGTGATATCCAGATGGCCAATACTGAGTCATTTCTTGGGTTGTTGGAAAATGGTGTTTGCTATGACCAGTGTGTTCTTTTGTTTGCCCTGATTCATTTTGGACTCCAAGTCCAAACTTGCCTGTTAATCTGGGTGTCTCTTGACTTCCTGGTTTTGCATTCCAATCCCCTATGATGAAAAGGACATCTTTTTTGGTGTTAGTTCTACAAGGTCTTATAAGTCTTCATGGAACCGGTCAACTTCAGCTTCTTCAGTATCAGTGGTTGGGACATAGACTTGGATTACTGTAATGCTGTATGGTTTGCCTTGGAAATGAACTGAGATCATTCTGTCATTTTTGAGGTTGCACCCAAGTACTGCATTTCAGACTCTTTTGTTGATTATAAGGGCTACTCCATTTCTTCTAAGGATTCTCGCCCACAGTAGTAGATACAGCAGTCATCTGAATTAAATTCATCCATTTCCATCCATTTTAGTTCATCTTGCTACCTCCTGCTTGATCACATTCACTTTACCTTGATTCATGGAACTAACATTCCAGATTCTTATGTAATACTGTTCTTTACAGCATCAGACTTTACCTTCACTACCAGGCACATCCACGACAAATTCTTTATCTACATCCTACAAAATTTTATATGCTGTATTTTTATTGGTATTCAGTTAAAATATTTCCAACCTTATGATTTTTTCCCCTTACATTTTAATTTGGAAGTATGCTACTTAATTTTCAAATACTTTGGACTTTTCTAAGTATTTAATTAATAATTTATAATTTAATTCTGCTTGGTCAGGAAACATTCTTTGTTAAGATTTCAATTTTCTGAAATGCATTTATTTGTTTCATGACTCAGCATATGGTATTAATATATCTTAGTGAATGTTGTACCTAGTGTGAAAGGAATGTATATTCTCCCACAGATCAGGGTTTATTTCTCTACAAATCAACAGGTTGTCGACAGATTTGTTCAGAAATTCTGTTTTGTTAGAGATTTTTTCTATAGTTGTTCTGTCAATTATTAGGGGGAGGGATGTTAACGGAGAAGGCAATGGCAACCCACTCCAGTACTCTTGCCTGGAAAATCCCATGGACAGAGGAGCCTGGTAGGCTGCAGTCCATGGGGTCTCGAAGTGTCAGACATGACTGAGCGACTTCACTTTCACTTTCTTGCATTGGAGAAGGAAATGGCAACCCACTCCAGTGTTCTTGCCTGGAGAATCCCAGGGATGGCGGAGCCTGGTGGGCTGCCTTCTATGGGGTCGCACAGAGTCGGACACAACTGAAGTGACTTAGCAGGGATGTTAAAAATCTCTGATTATGAATGTGGATTTGTCTTTCTCTCCCTCTATCAGTTTTTGCTTCATATGTTTGATATTTGATTATTATGCAAATACACAGTTGTATTTAAGACATTTTCCTAGTGAATTTTTCTTATCATTATAAAATTTTCCTTTTTATTTCTAGTAGCAATCCTAAAAGATTATGCTGTTAAAGTGCTGCACTCAATATACCAGCTAAATTGGAAAACTCAGTAATGGCCACAGGACTGAAAAAGGTCAGTTTTCATTCCAATCCCAAAGAAGGGCAATGCCAGAGAATGTTCAAACTACATACAATTGAACTCATTTCACGTGTTAGCAGGTAATGCTCAAAATCCTTCAAGTTAGGCTTCAACAGTATTTAAACCAAGAATTTCCAGATGTCCAGGCTGGATTTAGAAAAAGCAAAGGAACCAGAGATCAAATTGCCAACATCTACTGGATCACAGAAAAAACAAGAGAATTACAGAAAAACATCTACTTCTGCTTTATTGATTAAGCTACAGCTTTTGACTGAGTGGATCACAACAAAATGGAAAATTCTTCAAGAGATGGGAATACCAGACCACCTTACCTGCCTCCTGTCAACAAAGAACACAATGGGACATGGAACAACGGAATGGTTCTGAAATGGGAAAGGATTACGTCAAGGCTGTATATTGTCACCCTGCTTATTTAACTTCCATGCAGAGTACATCATGCAAAATGTTGGGCTGGATGAAGCAAGGGCTGGAATCAAGATTGCCAGGAGAAATATCAATAACCTCAGATATGCAGATGACACCACCCTTATGGCAGAAAATGAAGAAGAACTAAAGAGCCTCTTGATAAAAGTGAAAGAGGAGAGTAAAAAAGTTGGCTTAAAGCTCAACATTCAGAAAACTAAGATCATGGCATCCAGTCCCATCACTTCATGGCAAACAGATGGGGAAACACTGGAAACAGTGGCTGATTTTATTTTGGGGGGCTCCAAAATCACTGCAGATGGTAACTGCAGCCATGAAATTAAAAGACGCTTATTCCTTGGAAGGAAAGTTATGACCAACCTAGAGAGCATATTCAAAAGCAGAGACATTACTTTGCCAACAAAGGTCCGTCTAGTCAAGGCTATGGTTTTTCCAGTGGTCATGTATGGATGTGAGAGTTGGACAATAAAGAAAGCTGAGCGCCGAAGAACTGATGCTTTTGAACCGTGGTGTTGGAGAAGACTCTTAAGAGTCCTTTGGACTGCAAAGAGATCCAACCAGTCCACTCTAAAGGAAATCAGTCCTGAATATTCATCGGAAGGACTGATGCTTAAGCTGAAACTCCAATATTTTGGCCACATGATGCAAAGAGCTGAATCTGTTGAAAAGACCCTGATGCTGGAAAAGATTGAAGGTGGGAGGAAAAGGGGACAACAGAGGATGAGATGGTTGGATGACATCACCAACTCAATGGACATGAGTTTTGAATAAACTCTGGGAGTTGGTGATGGACAGGAAGACCTGGCATGCTGCATGCAGTCCATGAGGTCACAAAGAGTTGGACATGACTAAGCGACTAAACTGAACTGAATTGTATGGACACAAGAGCTGGACCATAAAGAATGCTGAGTGCCAAAAATCGAAGCTTTCAAACTGTGGCACTGGAGAAGACTTTTGAGAGTCCCTTGAACTGCAAGATCAAATCAGTCAATCCTAAAGGAAATCAACTCTGAATATTCATTAGAAGGGCTGATACTGAAGCTGAAGCTCCAATATTTTGGCCACCTGATGAAAAGAGCTGACTTGGAAAAATACCCTGATGCAAAGATTGAGGGCAGGAGAAGAAGGGGACAGCAGAGAATGAGATGCTTGGATGGCATCATCCATTCAATGGACATGAGTTCTAAGCAAGCTCTGGGGGATAGTGATGGACAGGGAAATGTAACTTGCTGCAGTCCATGGGGTCGCAAAGAGTCAGGAGTGAGCAACTGAACAACAACAATAATCATCTTGATGTCTACTTTGTTTGTTACTAACATAGTTTATATAGCTTAAGACTAAGTACTGTTTAAACATGTTTTTTAAAATTTTTTTATTTCAATCCATCTGTTTCTTTGTATTTAAAGTGTGTCTCTCTTAGCAGTATGTCATTATATATTGCTTTTTCAACTATTTTGATAATCTCTACTTTTTAATTGAAATGTTTCCTTCATTTAATATAAGAAATGTTAATGTTAGATGTAGGGCCACTGTTTTCCTGTTTTCAATTAGTATTGTTTGCTTTTTGTTCCTCTGTTCCCTTCCTGCCTTCTTTAGGTTAAATATTTTTTAGAATTTAATTTTTTGCAAGTAGCTTTTTAGGTATACATCTTTTCATTATTGTTTTAATATAATTGTTCTAGACATTGTAATCCTATCTTTAACTTATTAAAGTTAATATTGGACTATTTTATATAAAATATGGGAATCTTGCTTAGTATAGTTCCATTTTCCACTATCCTATCCTTCGCTTTATTACTGTTATATATATTAACATCTACAACATGTTTGAATCACTTTAATATAATGTTACAATTTCTGCCTTAAACAATTATGTCTCTTAAGAAAATTAAGAAAAAATATATTCAGTTTTTAGTATTTATCTAAATATAAAATTATATTCGGTTTTTAGTATTTATCTAAATAAATACTTTATTTATACATCTAGGGTACTTTTCACTCCCTTTTAGATACAGTTTTTCACCTGATGTAATTTCCTTTCAGTCTAAAGAAACTTCCTATAGTATTCATTACAGTGTAGGTCTGCTGGAAATGAATACTCTCAGTTTTCATATTTCTGAAAATGTTTATTTTTTCCCTGTGTTTTGATAGATAGTTTAGCTGGATGTAGAATTTAGCTTGAAAGCTTTCCCTCCAGCATTTAAAGCATTTGAAAGGCTTTCTGGCCTCTGATGTTTCTGATGAGAAGTCAACTAATAATGATATTACTGCTCTCCTATACATACATAATATACACATCTTAATATTATGTCTTTTCTCTGGATGTTTTCAAGATTTTATCTTTCAATTTCAGAAGGGTGTCTATGTGTGCTTGGTGCAGTTTTATTTTTATTTATCTTGTTTGGAGTTCCCTGAATTCTTAGATTTTTAGTTTATGCCTTCCCTCAAATTTTGGACAGTTTTATCCATTATTTCCTTAATTTTTTCCCTACCCCTCCACCCCATCTTCCTCTGCCTTACGATTCCTTACAGTATGCTACACATATATACATGTTACCTATGTATTCTAGTTCAGTTCAGTTCAGTTCAGTTGCTCAGTCATGTCCAACTCTTTGCGACCCCATGAACTGCAGCACGCCAGGCCTCCCTGACCATCACCAAGTCCAGGAGTTCAGTCAGACTCACGTCCATCGAGTCAGTGATACCATCCAGCCATCTCATCCTCTGTCGTCCCCTTCTCCTCCTGCCCCCAATCCCTCCCAGCATCAGAATCTTTTCTAATGAGTCAACTCTTCGCATGAGGTGGCCAAAGTACTGGAGTTTCAGCTTTAGCATCATTCCTTCCAAAGAAATCCCAGGGCTGATCTCCTTCAGAATGGACTGGTTGGATCTCCTTGCAGTCCAAGGGACTCTCAAGAGTCTTCTCTAACACTGTTAATCCATTTAACAATATCCCTTTAGTTCACTGAATCTTTATTCACTTTTATTATTTTTCTGTTCTTAAAACTGGACACTTTATATTGATAAATCCAAGTTCCCTGGGTCTTCTGCCACCTCCAGTTTGCCATTAAGCCCATTCAGTTATTTTTTATTTCAAGTCGTTGATCTTTTCAGTTCAAGAATTTCCATTTGATTGTTTTATTATTGTTTCTATTTCTCTGTTAAGATTCTCCATCTGTTAATTAAATTTCCTTTACATCCTTGAATATATTTATAATAGCTGCTTTAAATTCTTTGTTTGCTAATATTAACCTCTGGATAGTCTAAGGATCCGCTTCCATTGGTTGCTTTAATTTTGAATATGGCTTTTCATTTTTTTCTTTTTTTCTGGTCTAATTTTTATTGTATACTAGATATTGAGGATGATACATCATAGAAATTCATGATTTTTTATGTTCCTCTGAAGTATGTTGATTTTCATACTTGCAGGCAGTTAACTTGGCTGGACTGAAACATCAACCTCTTTCAACTGAAGTGGGCAGCACCCAAAACCTTAGATCAGCTTAGTTCTTTCATCTTCTAATGGCTGCTTTCTGCCAGGCAACTTGTGGTCTCTTACCTATATATGGAGTTTAGCTGACAGTTAAGGATTTGTGTGAATCTTACAAATAGAATTTAAAGATTATCCCTCTGTGCTACTTTTCTTTCTGAGACTTCCACATAATTCTCCCACCACTCTACCAACCCAGAACTTTGCTTTCCAAAACCCCTATTAACATGGTTGTTTTCTGCCATCCCATGCCATATGACTATAAAATGCCCTCATCTGTATCTAATCTTTTTAATCTATTGTGGTTTTAAAGTATGTTCACAAATTCTTTCAGACTCCTTTTTTTGAGAAGTGAAACTTAATGCCACTTCCATTGAGTATAGGCTGAACCTGTGGTCTTATTTCTAATAAACTGAAAATATGATGGAAGCAATACTATTTGAATTCTGAGACTAAGTCACAAAAGGCACTGCTGCTGCTTTTTCCTTAGTCTCTCTCATCACTTACTCTGGGGGAAATCATGATTTTTCACAAAAGCAGCCTGTGTTGGTCTGTGTGGGAAGCCATAACATATCACAGATCAGGTGATTTAAATAGACATTTATTTTCTCACAGTTCTGGAGGTTGGAAGTCTAAAATCAAGGTGCCAGCAGGGTTGGTACTTCTGAGAACTCTTCTGGCTTGCAGGATGCTGCCTTCTTATTGTGTACTCACACAACCTTCCTGCTGTGTGTTAGAGAGAGAGAACGTGCTCTAGTGTCTCTTCCATGTCTTAGAAGGACACCAATCCTATCAGCAATGTTTTGTAGTTTCCAGTTTATTCTTATTTTATTATTTTTGATGTAATTATACATGGAATTATTTTCTTAATTTCCTTTGATATTACAGCGTTCACTGTAGTGTATAAAAATGTCTTCATCAAATTTGAATGTCACTTTTTACAGTTTCCTGCTCTCTGAAGAAAATTTCAATTTTGTCTTCTGTTTTTTAAACATAATAAGCATAGTTGCTTCATAACCTGTTTCTGGTCATTCAGATACCTGAAGTCTTTGCAACTCTACTTTTGTTGGTTTATGTTCATAGTACCCTGTTCCCTTGTGTGCATGGTTACTTTTGGCTGACTTCTGCTTGATGTCCTTGAGAACTTACAGGCAGGAATTCTAAGATAAAGATGTCTTTATCCACAGGATTTGCTGTTTCTTCCAGGCATGTACACGAAATACAGTATATTGCTAATTTACAATAAATTCACAGTTTGAAGTTTTTTGGATCACCCAGACAATATGCTTTAGGCTGAAATCTATGTGAGAGCTGTCTTGAGCCACAATTTCTTGGGGATAGGTTTTATTGCTTTTCTTTTTATCCCCTGCTCCACTAAGCATCAAGACAACGTTCCTTGAATTCCCCTAGACATGAGTTTATCTCTGGTTCATACTCCTATTAGTTGCCCATGCTTTCATAGGCCAAACTCTTGGGTTCCTTCTCACCCTATAATTATACCCAGAACCAAACTGCAGATTGTTAAGATGCCCTTGGGGTTAAAAGCTGCTTTAAAGCTCTAGAAATCCATTCACCTGTTTTTCTACTTTCTCTTTGATTTTGGTCTCATCGTTTTCTATCATGTTACCTCTGATGCTTTTAAGGATCAGAGGTAGTTTTACTTATATTCAGCAGAGGAGTTGATCCAAATAACCAAGCTCATTATTATCAGAAAATCCAGCAGTCATCTTTAAAAAAAAAAAAAAAACAACCCTCCCTGCACTTCACACACGCTACCACCCTATCTCTTTTTTTTCCTCCCTACTCAAACTTCTTAAGATAGTTGTCTATATATTCTATAATCACTTCCATCTCCCATTCACTCTACATGCTAGTCCAAATTTGGCTTCTACCATCAATACTCCTTTCAAAACCATTCTAAGGTCAGCTATGAGCTCCACGCTGTCATTTTCAGTGGATATTCATTATATTTGATCTCTTAAGCAGAATTTGGGAAAGGCTGTCATTCTTTTCTTGTTAAAACACTTTCTTGATATTCATGATATCACAATGTTGTTGTTTAGTTGCTAAGTTGTATCCAACTCTTTTGCCACCCCATGGACTAGCCTGCCAGGCTCCTCTGTTTATGGGGTTGTCCACACAAGAATACTGGAGCAGGTTTCTTCTCCAGGTTGTGTTCCCAACCCAAGGATCAAACCTGCATTTCCTACATTGGCAGGTGGTTTCTTTACCACTGAGCTACCTTGGGAAGCCTCCATACTTTTGGTTTTATTCATATCTCTGACTGTTCTTAACTGATCTGGGAATTAGTTGCAAAGGGATTTAATAGTAAATGCTCTATATTCCGATCTTCCCTTGCCTTTAAGAAATCATCTATGAAATCATAATAAACAAAATAGAAAAAGGCACCACAATCCACATTATAATAGTATTATGGTATTTATCATGACATAGTTATATCTGAGGGAGAAGGCAATGGCACCCCACTCCAGTACTCTTAGCTGGAAAATCCCATGAACAGAGGAGCCTGGTAGGCTGCAGTCCATGGGGTCGCTAGGAGTCCGACACGACTGAGCGACTTCACTTTCACTTTTTACTTTCATGCATTGGAGAAGGAAATGGCAACCCACTCCAGTGTTCTTGCTTGGAGAATCCCAAGGATGGGGGAGCCTGGTGGGCTGCCGTCTATGGAGTCGCACAGAGTAGGACACGACTGAAGCGACTTAGCAGCAGCAGCAGCAGCAACAGAGTTTTCGTGATCATGTAGGAGAAACTCCAGGGACACCTGGGCTTTCTTAAGACAGATGCGACTATTCGTGTCTCCTCTCTGACCTTTTTAAAATGTAGTGGGGCAGAATACTTAAATTGGATTACACTTGGCTTAAAACTGATGGTCTGTTTCTCATAAATAGTGCGGCAGTAAGATTTCCACAATTTAGGTGTGAAAGGTTTCCTTCAGCGACAAACCTTAAGTCTTTCTCAAATTTTGATAAAACGGCGTTCCCCTAGAACTCATTTACATTTCTTTTCAATCCTGACAGAGACGGACGCAAAATTTAGCTCTTACTGAGAACAAATGTTAGAACCTAACTCCCGTAGGAACACCGCTGGGGAAGCCTTTAGGGTGCCCCAAAGTCACCGGAGTCCGATATTCCCACCTGCATGGTGTTCCGCCTCACTTCGGGCCGGGACTTCTGGCTCCGACGTCCCTTCAAAGCGGTAATGGAACCCACTGCGGTCCTGGCGGTTCCCACCGCCCCGCAGGAAGGGAGCGGGGAGAACAAACGCCTAGGACGCACTGCGCCGGGCGCAGCTCTGTTGCCAGGCAACGCTGAGGCGTGGCCTAGCTTTGGGTCCTGACGCACCTGGTCTTGGGCATTTGCCCCGAGGTGCTTCTTCTGTTCGAAATACTGGTGCTGGCATTCCTCCCATCCTTCTCTCCGCCACCACCAAATTAATGCGTTGTGTCCGAGCCTCCGGCATCCTTCAATCCCTGAATCCTGTCTGTCTTCACTGGGAAGTAAGAAAATCTTGGGGAGAAAAACCCTTCAGAGTTCTTAACCCGGGACCCATAGTTTATATTTGGATGGACTTAAGCGCTTGAGGGCTTGAGCCCCAGCCCTCAATACACACATAATTTTGTTGTATATGTGCATTTGGGGGGTATATTTCAGGACGAGAGCTTTCATCAGATTCTCAAATGATTCTCCTCCATCTTAAAAATCCATTGCTTTTAGGCAGGAAGCTCAGTCCTTAGGTAGGAAACCTAGATAGTTTGGTTCCTTGGTGTTTCAATTAAGGAAAGGAACTGCGAGCTGCCAGGAACATGAGAAAAACAGATGCTATTGCCAAACATGGTTATACCCATAATCACAAAGATGTGAAAAGATATGAAAAAGAAGAAAAAGTGGTTTTAGTGACAATTTTAAACTCTGGCTCAGCTTTGGACCACTCCATCTGTAGTGTCCAGTTAATACAAATTCTGCACTCCTAATAAGATATGCAGATGACACCACCCTTACGGCAGAAAGTGAAGAGGAACTAAAAAGCCTCTTGATGAAAGTGAAAGAGGAGAGTGAAAAAGTTGGCTTAAAGCTCAACATTCAGAAAACTAAGATCATGGCATCTGGTCCCATCACTTCATGGGAAATAGATGGTGAAACAGTGGAAACCGTGTCAGACTTTATTTTTGGGGGCCCCAAAATCACTGCAGATGGTGCTTGCAGCCATGAAATTAAAAGACGCTCACTCCTTGGAAGGAAAGTTATGACCAACCTAGATAGTATATTGAAAAGCAGAGACATTACTTTGCCAACAAAGGTTCGTCTAGTTAAGGCTATGGTTTTCCAGTGGTCATGTATGGATGTGAGAGTTGGACTGTGAAGAAGGCTGAGTGCCGAAGAATTGATGCTTTTGAACTGTGGTGTTGGAGAAGACTCTTGAGAGTCCCTTGGACTGTAAGGAGATCCAACCAGTCCATTCTGAAGGAGATCAGCCCTGGGATTTCTTTGGAAGGACTGATGCTAAAGCTGAAACTCCAATACTTTGGCCACCTCATGCGAAGAGTTGACTCATTGGAAAAGACTCTGATGTTGGGAGGGATTGGGGGCAGGAGAAGAAGGGGACGACAGAGGATGAGATGGCTGGATGGCATCACCGACTCGATGGACATGGGTTTGAGTGAACTCTGGGAGCTGGTGATGGACAGGGAGGCCTGGTGTGCTGTGATTCATGGGTTGCAAAGAGTCGGACAAGACTGAGCGACTAAACTGAACTGAACTGAATGGCCCATAAGTGTTTTGTTATATTTTCTTCTTTTTCTTATTCCCTGCCTCCTCCTCCCCTCTCCACGTTCTTTTTCCCACCTTCCTCCCTCCTTCTTTCTCTCCTCCTCTTCTTTTTACTATCATGAGAGCACCTCCAAACATTAAGTGGCCTTAAGTTTCACTAGATTTCCAAGAGGCCCTGGGAGCTGCTTGAATTAGCCATCAACTCCCTTTCTTATTCTGACCCTCCCAAATCCAGGCTAGTTGAATTACTGTGCATAACACTAGCTCGGGTTGCCCTGTACATTTGGGGCTTTAGAGCTCATTCCTTAGCAAGTTAAGTACTATGGACCCTGCTCAGGCCCTAGACAGGCACTGGTTCTCTGTCTTGGCGGGGGATGGTTTCTTTATCCCTTCAAGTTCCATCAGCCCAATAAAGAAGCCAAAGCTGAGATAGAGCATAAGCTTTGTTCAGTGGCCAAAGAATGGAGAAGCGGGGACTAAGTTCACAGATTAAATCCCTCTCCTTATCTTGCTCAGATAAGGAGAGGGGTTTAATTTTAAAGAGTAATGACAAAGGGAGGAGGAGTGAGGCTAATGATGGGAAGGCATATGCATTAGTCTTCTGGGGTACGGAGTGCCACTCTTTTTTATCCTTTTTGGTTCTTAATGTCAGGTCTTGGCCATCAGAAGTTGTGTCATTTAATATGATAATATGGTAAAATCAATGTATAATGAGATGCAGAGTCTCTTGGAGGTCAGATCTGTGAACATCTTGGTCCCAGCTGGTTGCATCTGGTTTTTGTTTGTAGCTTCTTTATTATCTCTGGAGCCTTTAGTTTAAAGATTTATATTAACTCTTGCTAAAGGTGGGGGTTGGCAGGTTTTGAGCAAAGACCTAGAGCAGCTCTGGCAACACTCTGGGTCTCAAGTTCCCGTCTTGTCAAGTCAATTCATTTTTTAAAGAAGATATTTTTTGTTCTCTTCTGCTCCTTCTTTATTATGTTTTTCCCATGGATTGACAAGAAGTGAAATTCAGGGACTCTGTTAGTAAAAGGCATAATTTAAGCTATAATCAGTGGTCATCATCAGTAAGACAAAAGTTTATTAGATACTCTGAAGAATGCAAGACCTAATCCTACCCACACAGAGAGCCAGGCTTCTCTAATCAGTTAGCAACCTGCCAGTAGAGAAGACAGTTATCCAAGAGGCCAGATCAGAAGGGGAAACCCAGGAAAACTGAAGGGAGATAATCTCAACATCCACGTGACATTAGTTGTGCCCACTAAACACTGATTTGATGTAAAAAGTTCACCCACTGTGTTCATGATTCTCTACTAGTAAGAGTGTATTCTTTCTGGTAATGGACGAAGCTGGTTGCCTCTTAGATGCTGCAGGGTGAAACAACTAGATAACTAATAAGGACCTACTGTATAGCACAGAGAACTCTACAAAATACTCTGTAATAACCTATATGGGAAAAGAATCTTTACAAAAGTGGATATATGTATATGTGCTGCTACTGCTAAGTCACTTCAGTCGTGTCCGACTCTGTGCGACCCCATAAGACAGCAGCCCACCAGGCTTCCCCGTCCCTGGGATTCTCCATGAAAGAACACTGGAGTGGGTTGCCATTTCCTTCTCCAATGCATGAAAGCAAAAAGTGAAAGTGAAGTCGCTCAGTCGTGTCCGACTCTAGCCACCCCACGGACTGCAGCCCACCAGGCTCCCCTGTCCATGGGATTTTCCAGGTAAAAGTACTGGAGTGGGGTGCCATTGCCTTCTCCCATATGTATATGTGTATAACTGGTTTACTTTGCTGTACAGTAGAAACTAACACAACATTGTATATCAACTTTTTTCCAATAAAAAAATTTAAACAAATAAACTTAATACTACTAAGTGGTAGAAAAAGCTGGCTCTTGACATGTTTGCAGCAATCAGACTATTTTATGGTGTATAAATAGAATTTTGCATATTGGGCTATTGGATTAATCATGGCCAAATCCTCCAACTAGTAATAGTTTTAGTTGGCATGCACATTCTAAGATTGCTAGCTTTTTGACATTCTGGTATTTTTTAGCCTCTGGTATTTTGTTGCTGATGAAATCCAAACAGAAAAAATTAAAATAGCTCCTTAAAACTCAACTCTACTAAGTGTCTTACATAAAAATAACTAAAGAGCATTGTATATGAGTAGCATCAACAGCTTCAAGAATCTAGGGAACATAATTATTTACAGCTTTATTATACACGATTTATCATTAAACACTAAGAAAAAATATTTTAAGATGCTTCTTTAATTTTCAATAAATTAAACATTTACAATCTCAGTCAAACTTTTACTAAGAATGTTTACAACACAGGGATTCTCAAACTTGTTAAACTTAGCAAGGATTGTTTTTCAGAAGAAAAGAAAAAAGTCAGTACATTTTATATCCCATAGCGTTGATTCTGCAGAATATAGCTGGTGTTCTGTTTAAAAAGAAAAGAAAAGTTTAAGTACAAATGGGTATATGAATGTATACATATACAAGTCTATATATACTTCCTTTAGTATAGAGATCTCTATAAATGGGCTTCCCAGGTGGCTCAGATGGTAAAGTGTCTGCCTGCAATTCGGGAGACCCGAATTCGATCCCTGGATTGGGAAGATCCCCTGGAGAAGGAAATGGCAACCCACTCCAGTACTCTTGCCTGGAAAATTCCATGGATGAAGGAGCCTGGTAGCCTACAGTCCATGGGGTCGCAAAGAGTCGGACACGACTGAGCAACTTCACTCACTTTCACACTGAGTTTGGTGTTAAAATCAGACACTTTTCCCACTTAGTATTAAATTTTTGTGTTCACATTTTATAATGTTTCAACATTTGTAATATTATAAAAGATATTTCTTTTTCATTAACTCTTTGTTCTAGTTCCTTGAAACAAGTAGGAATGTTTGCTCATATTCTTGATGTAACATAAGCCTTTGCTGAAACATGAGTTAATACCAAACATAGTTGATTCAAGTTCATAAGTATGTCCCATGAGCACATGAAATTTTTTCTTCACTTTTCCAATATTTGTATCTTTTATTTTTTTTCTTGTCTAACTGAATTGGCTATGGCATTAAGAACTACATGAAATAAAAGGAGACAGAGCATCCTTGTTTTGTTTCTGATGTTAATAGAAATACTCCAAAATGTTTTACTATCAAGCTTTCTACTGACTTTGTTTGAAACCATTATATAAATATTGTTAATTTCTTTTCTAATTTCTTTCTATAGGATCTTCTTTGAAAACATCAGAAATGTATGTGGCACTTTACCAAAGTATCTATAGGCATACCTCAGAGACACTGCAGGTTTGGTTCCAGTGACTATCTCAGTGAAAAAAGTCACAAATTTTTTGGTCTCCTGGTGCATGTAAAAGTTATGTTTATACTATACAATAGTTAAGTGTGCAATAGCATCATGTCCAAAAAAACCCAATGCACATACCTCAATTTAAAAATACTTTATTGCTAAAAATTGCTAACCACTATCTGAGCCTTCACCGAGTCATAATCTCTTTGCTGGTGGAGGGTCTTGCCTCCATGTTGATAGCTGCTATAGTCACTGAAGGCTGTGGTGGCTGTGGCATTTTTTAAAAATAGAATAACAATGAAGTTTGCCACATTGGTTGACTCTTCCTTTCAGGAACAATTTCTCTGTAGCAAACAATGCTGTTTGACAGCATTTTATTCATTCATAGTAGCACTTCCTTCAAAACTGAATTGTATCTCAGGGAATAGGGAAACCCAACAAGAGGGAGAGTGGCAGTGGAATCGCTGGTCAGTGGAGCAATCAGAACACACACAACATTTATCAACTAACTTTGCCAGCTTACATGGATGTGGATCATGGCACCCCCCGAAACAATTACAATAGTAGGATCAAAAGTGAAAGTGAAAGTGAAGTCGCTCAGTTGTGTCCGACTCTTTGCGACCCCATGGACTGTAAAAAATAGAGTGATGATGAAAAAGGTTTGAAGTATTATAAGGATTGCCAAAATGAGACATAACACATGAATTAAGCAAATGCCATTGGAAAAAAATTCACTGATAAACTTGCTCTACACAGAGTTGCCACAAACCTTCAAATTGTAAAAAATATATCTGTGAGGTGCAGTAAAGCAAAGTGCGATAAAACGGAGGTATACCTGTACTGAATTGATTACATAATTTTTATTTTAAAGGTGAAAATATTTTCATGCACTTCCTAATGTTAAACCATCTTAGTTGATGCAATGAACTTCAGTTCAGTTCAGTTCAGTTCAGTCGCTCAGTCGTGTCCGACTCTTTGTGACCCCATGAATCGCAGCACGCCAGGCCTCCCTGTCCATCACCAACCCCCGGGGTTCACTCAAACTCATGTCCATCGAGTCGGTGATGCCATCCAGCCATCTCATCCTCTGTCGTCCCCTTCTCCTCCTGCCCCCAATCCCTTCCAGCATCAGAGTCTTTTCCAATGAGTCAACTCTTTGCATGAGGTGGCCAAAGTACTGGAGTTTCAGCTTTAGCATCATTCCTTCCAAAGAACACCCAGGGCTGATCTCCTTTAGAATGGACCAATTGGATCTCCTTGCAGTCCAAGGGACTCTCAAGAGTCTTCTGCAACACCACAGTTCAAAAGCATCAATTCTTCGGCGTTCAGCTTTCTTCACAGTCCAACTCTCGCATCCATACATGACCACTGGAAAAACCATAACCTTGACTAAACGGACCTTTGTTGGCAAAGTGATGTCTCTGCTTTTCAATATGCTATCTAGGTTATGGGATTATATAATTCTTTCAATATATTGCTGAATACTATTTTCTGTATTTTTTAATGTTTGCATTGATATTTATAAATAAAATTGGCCTACAGTTTCCTTTCTTATACTAACTTTGTAAGGTTTTGGTATTAGTATTTGCTGACTTCATAAAAGTATTTGAAATTTTTCTTCCTTCTCTGAGCTGGGAAATCCAAAATTTATTGACCTAGTACCTTGAGTGGAGAGTTCCCAGATAATGTTCTCAATTTTTCCCCCACAAAGTCATCAGTCTAGTTAGATTTTTTTTCTTTTTTCTGAGGTCAATTTTGGTAGCAGCTAATTTGTTATACAACCTCCATTTTATCTAGGTTTTCAAACTGATAGCCACAGTGATTTGCAAAGTACTTTTATGATTCCCATTACTTTTATATCTGTTTTAATTTCTCTCTTTTCATTTGTGTTTTTGTATATTTATGGCTTCTTTCTTTTTCACTGATTATCAGGCTAGGAAAATTAGGAGAGTGTATTACATATTTTATTAAAAAATCAGATTTTTGGTCTATTTACAAGTTCTTGTATTTTACCATTTTATAATCAATTAATTTCATCTTCCATTTTATAATTCTTCCTTTGCTTTCCTGAGGTTTACCTCATTGTTGTTTTTGACTTATTGACTTAAATTCCTAATTTGCTCACTCTTTCTTGCTTCAGTTCAGTTCAGTCACTCAGTCGTGTCCGACTCTTTGCAACCCCATGGACTGCAGTACACCAGGCCTCCCTGTTCTTCACCAACTCATGGAGTTTACTCAAACTCATGTCCATTGAGTTGGTGATGCCATCCAACCATTTCATCCTCTGTTTTCCCCTTCTCCTCCCTCTCTCAATCTTTCCCAGCATCAGGGTCTTTTCAAATGAATCAGTTCTTCGCATCAGGTGGCCAAAGTATTAGAGTTTCAGCTTCAGCATCAGTCCTTCCAATGAATATTCAAGACTGATTTCCTTTAGAATGGACTGGTTGGGTCTCCTTGCAGTCCAAGAGACTCTCAAGAGTCTTCTCCAATACCACAGTTCAAAAGCATCAATTCTTTGGTGCTCAGCTTTTTTAACAGTCCAACTCTCACATCCATGCATGACTAGTGGAAAAACCAAAGCTTTGAGTGGACAGAACTTTGTTGGCAAAGTAATGTCTCTGCTTTTTAATATGCACCCCACTCTAGTACTGTTGCCTGGAAAATCCCATGGATGGAGGAGCCTGGTAGGCTGCAGTCCATGGGGTCGTGAAGAGTTGGACACAACTGAGCGACTTCACTTTCACTTTCCACTTTCATGCATTGGAGAAGGAAATGGCAACCCACTCCAGTGTTCTTGCCTGGAGAATCCCAGGGACGGAGAAGCCTGGTAGGCTGCAGTCCACGGGGTCGCACAGAGTCAGACACAACTGAAGCGACTTAACAGCAGCAGCAGGTTGGTCATAACTTTTCTTCCAAGGAGCAAGCGTCTTTTAATTTCATGGCTTTCTTGCTTGATAGTGCTTAACATCTTGAATTTTCCACAAAATATGGTTCTGTCAGAGTCCATAAGTTTTAACATGTGTGTTTTCATTACCTTCATTTTCTAGAAATTGTACAATTTTGGTGTTATTTTTTTTAGTTAAAATATGTGATTTGATTTTTTGTTTCTATGAAAAATATTAAGACTTTTACATTCTTAGATAAATATGTACTCAAGGGTTGAGATTAAATTATATCAATGAAATATTTGCAAAAGTATGTTCAGCATAGAATCTGTATTTAGCATTACTTAAGTTAGTAGAATATTGTTTTATTTCTCTGGTGTAAATCTATCAGTGTGCATTTAATTTTAAAATGTATAGTATAATATGATTAACATATTTATTAAATATGTGTGGGGCCATTCAATAGCTACTAAGGGTCTATTGTATCTCTGACACAGATATGGAAACTCTGGGAGTACCGAAGCAGAAGTCATGTTCTCCTGTCATTCCACATTTTTCTAGTTCTCTAAAGATGGTAAGCACAACTCTTAGAAAGAATCTTTGAATATAGGTTATTTGGAGGACAGAAAGGCATTCAGTCTGTAAGTTCTGGCCCACTATTGTGGATATTGATTACCAAAATAAATACAACCTCTGACATATTCTACTTGTACAGTAAATGATGATTAGGTCAATGTCTGCAAAACTGATGATGATTATTGTGACATAGTGTGAGGCACATACAACATGGGCAAAGAAAATCTGGTCCTAAAATGCTGGCATTTTCCATTATATGAAGTCCTCATAGCCTCTATCTTTGCAGTGTTTATATAGAATATTAATCTATACATTAATCAAATAATAGAAATATAGTGAGCATAGGTTAATTTGTGAAGATGTGAAAATGACAGAAATTTTCAAACTGAGTTGAATTGTGATACACATACCATTTTAAATGTAACCTTCTGATCTTCTTCCATTGCGTGGCTGGAAAATAGTAAGTTAGAAACAAAGCAATGTAACTGAGGAGGGAAGTTAATTTTCATAGAAAGCAGACTAATGATCTCAATGAGTGGTATTATTTCTTCCTTATCTATGTTTTCCTTATCTATTATTTTCCTCCTTCCTTCAGTCCATTCTCCTCCAATTTATTGTTAGAATTAGTTTCCAAAATGCAAATCTTACTATATAGCTCTGCTTAGACTTAATAATAATGTTGACATTCCTTAGCTAAATATTCCATTGGCTAATATTTCTTTAGCTCAATATTTCATTAGAACTTAAGGAGTAATATCGGGACTTCCCTAGTGGTCTAGTGGTTAAGATTCTGTGCTTCCACAGCTGAAGGCATGGGTTCAATCCCTGTTCACAGAACTAAGATCCTGAATGCCACGTGGTGCAGCCAAAAAAAAAAAAAAACTTAAGGAGTAATACACCTTTGAGACACTTATTTCCTGCACATGAAACATTATGGAACTAAACTATGAAACAAGTGAATGCCATTTGGGGTATTTACTAACATGAATACTGGATTAGAGAAGAGATCAGAGATACCATAATATTAGAGCAATAAGTTGGTAACAGAAATGAATCTCAGACTGTAACCTTGATATCAAATATCTTGGGATAAACTTAAAAACAATTAAAACTTACAAGTTAATATAAATAAATGCACAGTGAAAATACTTTTCAATGCTGATATTGACTGAATTTTTAAAGAATTATAGTATATGCATACCCTGAATAAAAAGTATCTTCTACTTTGGCTTGCAATAGGACCTTGGAATTCTTCCTGGAAGAGAAAATGAGGATATTAAAAATCAAAAAGTAAAAGTAAGTGCCAATGCCTCTTGAGGATACAGTTATTTTCAACCACCATAATTAAATAAAGAAGGAATCAAGGATCTGGGTATATAATTCATATCATTAAGTAATTTTTCTATTTACACCTGAAGAACTTTCAGTGATACTAGCAGTAAGATCAGAGTGTTGTATATTAATCTAATTTCCTTAACAGTCAAACAGATTCTATATTCAGGAAATTTGTCAATTGTATGTATATTCATCAATAAGTAGGCAGAAGACATTTCATAGATAAGTAACTATATTTATAATCTCCTTTCAGCATTTTGTTAGAATAAAAAAATTTCTTTATAGTACATGTATGTGCTAACAAATGAACAGGCAAAAAATATAAAATAGAGCTGTGTCATAGCTAAAATACACAAATACAGGAATTTAAATTAAAATTGAGGGATAACTTTGGTAAACTATATTTTTATTCATTGAGACTTCAGAGGAAATTTTCCCCATATACTTATATTCACTGAAATGGTAATTTAAAAAAATAGGAACAAACTGATTATTGACAGTGGATATATTTTGAACTGTTTCTTTTTTCAAACATTTCATTTCAAACTTAATAGAAAAATATGTAACATTTTATGATTTCTATAGAGTTGGTTCTTGTAGCTTCCTATTTTAAAAAACTACTTATGTAAGTATCAGGACAGCAATCACTATGAAATTTGTCATCAAGACCCTTTTCAAATATTCCATAAACATAATCATATTTTTAGATTTTAAGAAATGTCCCTGACAGCTATTAAAATTTTGAAATCCTTGATTTATAACAAATGTATCTTAAATTCTGAACATTCTATACCTAATTCTCATCCTGACTATAAATCCCCTGCAAATTAATTTAAAGATGGAAAATTTTAATATTTAAAAATATAAATATAAAAACTATATATTTATTTGGTTATATAAGAACAGATATGTATTTTATATTAAGCAGATAATTATATTAAGCAGAGAAAGTATATTATATTAAGTATGTATATATAAAGTATATTATATTAAGCAGAGAAAAAGAAAGATAGGATAACATGTAAGTTAAAATGTGCCCAAATTTAAAGTTTTCAAACTCAGACACACAGTTCTTTTTAGTCTTATCATTGGCGATAGAACAGTATATAAAAGAATTTGGGAGGTAACGCTAAAATCCATGTTGGGATGGAGGTGAGGATGTCCAGCAAAGAAAATGTAAGGAAAGTGTTTGACTTGACTAAAATCTGAAAATTCATTTTCTTTAAGAACCCAAAATATTTCACTATCAAAAATATGGTTTAAAATTCGGTGATTTAGGCCCAGAAAAGTCAATACTTAACTCTAATTTTTTTTTAATTCGTATTTTACTTTCTTTTCTCATAGATTCCTAGGAAACCTAGCTTGCTGTGAAATACTTTTAGGAGCTATCGTTTATCCAATAAGATATTACTACCAAGTTAGTAATATCTAACTTAGCAGCAGCAGCTTCAGTCGTGTCCGACTGTGTGCGACCCCATGGTTAGCAGCCCAGCAGGTTCCCCTGTCCCTGGGATTCTCCAGGCAAGAACACTGGAGTGGGTTGCTATTTCCTTCTCCAATGCATAAAAGTGAAAATATAGTCTCACTCAAGGTGGAACATTGAGACAAAGTACCAAACTGGCCACACTACTGAGTAGTTTTGATTTTGCAAATAATAACATTGAAATGTTGTAGTAAACTAATAATTTTGCTGGTGTGTTTTAAGAAACTGGATTTTTAAATTGTAATCTTACACTATTCATAAGTCAAGAAGACTCTTTAGAAAGTAAAAGTTAATTTAAAAAGCATATATCACTTCTAGAAAGTTGACAACTGATTTGATTTTTTCATGTTGGAAATTCTAAAATTTTAAGGGGCTACTCCAGTTCCTTTTCCATTTCTCAAAGTTGGCAGCAGTATTGTCTTCCATGATGGAAGCTTAGTTCAACCACGTGAAGAATTTATGGAGGCGATAGTGATCATAAAAATAAATTTTGAGGAATTTATGTGCCTAAATTGTATGCATTTTTTAAAGTATTTGAAAACTTTTGGTAGTAGAAGAATAAAATTAATATGGTACTTAAGAAAAATTTAACAATAAAATAATAGAAATATTCAAGATTAGATTACCAAGGGAACAGCATAGTGGAAAAAAATATTTCCCTAAACTAGAAGGCAAGAAATTGTTGTAATCTCTAATCCCACTCACTACTGTGATCTTGGGAAACTCCTTTAACTATTCTGAGTTGTTTTTCTTTTTGTAAACCAGGCATAACAATACTTATGTAAGTATCAACAGAATTGTCAAAAGAATAAAACGAGATCCCGTAAGACTGAAAACTATAATGTACCCCAACAATGGAAGGCATTACATAAGAACAATGCCTACAACCTTTCATCATTGAGAGAATTAGGATTCTTTTCAAAGGGCAGTAAAAATGTCAGAATTTCCAGTTTAAAAACATGTTAACTCAGTTATATTTACCTTAAACATAAGACACTGAATTTGGGCCATATTTTTGCTAATTGTGGGCAAAAACAAAATACCTACATTTAATTTCTGATATATTTACTTCATAAACCTTATTCTTTCTAATGCTTTACTACCTGGATAGAAAGCTTGTCATTCAACCACATGTACACAGAGGAGTCAGTAAAGGTCCTTGATCTTTTTTCCTATTCCTATCTAATGACTCGATAGGAATGTCCTTTCTCTGCCATGTCCTTTCTCAAACCAAGAATGAATAGGTTTCCTCACTGGGAGGGGCTGGTCCTTGAAAGGAAGTCTAATCCAGGCTTTCTTCACTGCTCACAGCCTGAGTTAGAAGGGACTTATTATGGGGAGGGGGACAGTTCTCCTCTTCCTGAGTGTGAAAATACTCCTGCAAACAAGTGTTCTGGCTGTTACGTGAGGCTTATCCAGGAGATCTTATAAACCACCACCCCTAGGAATAAGCAGAAAGCGCTGCCCCACACAGAGTGGCGAAGCAAGCGTGCAGTTAGTTACATACGTCCAATCTGAACCTCTTCATTCTTCTCTCATGCAGTTGTGGGACGAGCTGCAGCAGCGGATGCAGGACAGACGACTGAGAGACACGAACACACACACGTGATGAGCACAGAGGCTTCTCAGCATTGGGCATAAAGACGGCTTCCTATCTATTTTTGTTATTACCCACTATCCTCGCTCCAGCCAAAAAAGAACAAGAAAGGTGTGACCTAAGACAGTCCTCTGTGAGCATTTCAAAGAGCCATGGATAGTAAGCCAAGAGATGGAATAAAAGTTGGCAGTTCTGTGCTGGGAATCTCGATCATTCTGTTGATGAAGCTCTTTCCTGAGGGCCTGAACTCCATCACCAGCCAACAAGAGAAACACCTGCCTGTATCTTTGAAGAACAAAAAGCCGCCTGTCTGCTTCCAGACTTACTAAGAATGGTCTGGGACAAATGAAACCAACTCTGTGAGAATCAGTTTTCCGTCATGAACACGTTCATCTGGAAGATTATACTATACACACATCTAGTAATCTTCTTTATAAAATACATATTTCATTTAAAACTGAACACGTGGAACAAGACAACAAGAGACACAAAAAATGCCAATGTGTCATTGATGGTGAAAAATGTGACTAAGATACATGTTCCCAAGATGTCAAGATGCCAAGCAGAAGAAAATGAAAGCACATTTGAGACATGTGGCTACCTGATACGGTTTCATTTTAAAGGCATTTCTTCAATGGAACCTTCTCACAAACATTAAATTAATTCATCAAACGGATTACTTTAAGCCACCTATAATGGTTACCTGTTAATCAGTTCAATGTGTATTTAGTTTAAAGCTCATATAACCTAACTTTCAACTCCTCACATGTAAGAGAAGTTGTTATTCAATGAGATAAATATTTAAAACTAAGTTTATAGTTACAATCACGTTCCTACAGGTAAACATATGTTTAAAATACACTATGTTCCTCATTCCATAAAATGGTCCATGATAGTGAGTCACAAGCTTAGAAAGAATATTATAGTCAATTAATTTTTAAGTATTCTAGATTGAAACACTGAAATAGGTTGGTTAGCACTTTATAAATCCATGCATACAGAAAGAAAACCACCACTACAGCCACACAGTTTAGAAGTGAAATGAATTAAAGTTATTGTTATCTGGCTAATCTGAGAGAGTAAATTCTCAAATTAAATACCTAGTTATAAATAAGGAGCTCTTAGGAATACAAGTCAATATTTCTGAAAAAGTAAAAGTGTTGGTAACTCAGTCATGTCCAACTCTTTGTGATCCCATGGACTGTAGCCCTCCAAGCTCCTCTGTCCATGGAATTTTCCAGGCAAGAATACTGGAGTGGATAACCATTCCCTTCTCCAGGGGATCTTCCTGACCCAGGGATCGAACCCAGGTCTCCCACACTGCGGGCAATAGTTACATTTTTGACAATCATCTTTTAAAATATTTCTTAAAATGACTTTGCATAAGTCTCCAAAAATCACTGCAGATGGTGATTTCAGCCATGAAATTAAAAGACGCTTACTCCTTGGAAGGAAAGTTATGACCAACCTAGACAGCATATTCAAAAGCAGAGACATTTCTTTGCCAACAAAGGTCCGTCTGGTCAAGGCTATGGTTTTTCCAGTAGTCATGTATGGATGTGAGAGTTGGACTGTGAAGAAAGCTGAGCACCAAAGAATTGATGCTTTTGAACTGCGGTGTTGGAGAAGACTCTTGAGAGTCCCTTGGACTGCAAGGAGATCCAACCAGTCCATTCTAAAGGAGATCAGTCCTGGGTGTTCTTTGGAAGGAATGATGCTAAAGCTGAAACTTCAGTACTTTGGCCACCTCATGTGAAGAGTTGACTCATTGGAAAAGACTCTGATGCTGGGAGGGATTGGGGGCAGGAGAAGAAGGGGACAACAGAGGATGAGATGGCTGGATGGCATCACCGACTCGATGCACATGAGTTTGAGTGAACTCCAGGAGTTGGTGATGGACAGGGAGGCCTGGCATGCTGCAATTCATGGGGTCTCAAAGAGTCGGACACGACTGAGCAACTGAACTGAACTGAACTGAAGTCTTTTTCCATTGCAGTAATCAACATATAAACCAACATGATTTACTTAATCATATTTGCTTTTTTTGGCCTCTAAAATGTAAGTTGCATGACACTTACTGCCATTTTTTCTAGTACCTAGAATTGTGCTTGGCTTGGTACAGAGAAGATATGCAGTAAATAATCGTTGAATGAATAAATGAATGGATTTAATGTACTTGTAGCTGTTGAGATATAAAATAAATGTATAATAAATACTGAATTCCATTTGTTCATCTGTATATAAATGTTTAAAGAAAAAAAAAAAACCATGAATCTCGATCTAGCTCTATGAGATAAATTGCAAAAACAGTTTTTTAAAAAAAATACAAGTGATCACTAATAAGTAACTCTACAACTTACCACAACATTTGAATTGCCCAACTTTCGAGTCTTCGAATAATGAAATAAGAACTGTTAAAAAAAAAGTAGTGAGCTTTACTATGAATGATCAGAGGTTTCCTGATTGTTTTTAAATGTGAATTCTTGTGAAATCACCTTACCCTTTTGGTGTTATCTTTTTCATCTGTTTCCTGTTGAAAAGAGATTTATAAATATCACTATATTATATTAGAAAATAATGAGAAATATGTAAGATTATAATTCTTAAAACATGTGCTACATATGTTATATATAAAATATAAGACTGAAATTAGTTAAGTACATATTGTTCTAAAAATAAATGGGCAATTAACTAAAAACTGTTTATAAATAAGAGTATGAAAAAAGATCTCTGTTACAGCATTATTCATAAGAGCGAAAAATTGGAAACATCCTGAGTGTTCTGTAGTGGTGGAATGGGAAATTCTGATATGATCACACGATAGACTATTCAGAGAAAAAAACTAGAAGGAATCACATCAAACTATTTGTAATTGTCACTGCATAGTAAGACTTATCAGTTATTTTTGCTTCCTTCCATAAACTTTTCTAGAGTCCTCTCTCATTCCAAAAATTTGTCTTTAAGAATGAGACATATCATTCCCTTTTTGTTGTTCTTTTTTGTTCTCATTTGCTTTTAATATAAATAGCAACTCATGGGTAAACACCATTGTCATATATTTTCTCTTAATTAGATAAAAAGTCAATTAAGCGGTTTGGAAAATGTCACCATTAAAAACATCAGAAAAAATACAGTTGTAAACACTTAGTTTCCAAAAATATTTATTCTTCTAAAATATCAAGTTTTCTTTGAATTACTGCATGTGTGAGGTATGGAAGTCAGAACACACCAGCGATAATAGGTTAAACTCTTAATGAAAAATATTTTCTAAACCTGAGGCTTTTATCCTTAATAAGGTAGTTTTAAAATTAGTTCACCTACCAGATACAGAACATCAACTGAGGTATGGCACATTATGCCATTTTTCAAGTTCCCATTGCCTCACTTCAGGACAAAAAGTTCTCCCAGAAAAATCAAATAATAATTTTAATAAGAAACCAAGACATCACAGTAAGAATATAATTTTCAAACCGACATGGACAATACAGTTTGCTTTTTTCTTCATTATTAATGTCCTCTCTGACAAAGTACAGTGTCCTAACCTCCAAGCTTAGAAAAATGCATCTGTTCTCCAACTGTAGTACGATTCAGGGAGAGAGAAAGAGCCAAAATGACCCCAAATTTCTCTCATCAGAACTAGAACACATCTTATACTTGAGGGGGACATATAATTTTCCAATTAGATGACTGCAAACTCCACTAATATGACCCTAAATTCTCAGGCATCAAAGAAACTGAAGTATTTGTTTCTTATCCAAAATCAACTTATGTTCGTTCTTATAGCTCCTCTTAGCATGCTTCCTAAATTGAGCATATTTTCTTCCAGGAGGAATTCCAAGATATTTCTGAGCAATTGTTTTTGCCTACAAATTAAACACCATTTGAACCTTACCTGGGGCTTTGGTAGAGTCCGCATAATTGTGAGGCAAATCTCCTCCAATGCATTGGATGCCTAATATAAATAAGAAGATGCACAGATGATGCTTCTGCTTTAACAATATTTGCTGCACAGAAGAAATAACCATACAATGTCAGGATCATGAGGATATATATTTCAATACCCTAAATAGAATTCTTCTTGTGGCCCATTGAAACTGTTGAAATCCTTCAATTTCTCTCATGACAAAAAAATTTGGCTCCTAAAAGTAAAACCGTCTTTCCAACCAGGAAAAAAAAAAAAAAGTTATATATTGCACATATGCACTGATTAAGGCTTCCACTGTGAGTCCAGATACAAAACTTCTCAGTATTTGCTAAAATGCTATGAGAGTAATGAGGGAAGTGCAAAAAGAGGGGTTATTCTTCTCAGCTTGCTGCAAAGTCTGAATCTACATGCCAAAGCTGTGAACCTTGCTGAATTTACTCATTATTGGCTAATTTGAGAATCCTGCAATTGTTTGCAAACAATGGGAGTTTGGATGGGAGGAAGCCCAGGCCATGCACAGAGCACCTAAGCTGAGTTCCCACCCTTCCAGGCTGCTGACTGCACACCCCAGGATCAGGTTTTTCAAAGCATCTGAGCGTAGAAGCAGGGCAGGGCTCCTGTGGCTCACAGCCAGCTGGGTGTGGTTAGGAGGAGCACAGAGGGACAAGCAGGGGCGAAACCTGCTTTGCACAGAATTCAGCATAGTCACATCAGAAACAATTGATTACTTAATAAATACGTATTGGAAATAATAAGGTGAAATGGGGTGGGGGGGCGTCTGTGGAGTTGAGCAGCTTGCAACTCAAGAGCAGTGCAAATTCCATTTCCTCTTTATTAGTTGTGTAACCTTAGGCTGGTTGACTAACCTCTCTCAACTTCAGTTCCTGCCATCATAAATCAAGGATGGCAACATCAATTCAGAATTCTTGGAAGGATAACATGTGGTAAAGCTCTTAGCACAGTGCCACAGACAGAGCAATTAGTTTACAGCAGTGGCATTAAAAAAGTGTGTGATCTGTAAAGCTTGCTTTACAGCTGCAGTTACTGCTAATTCAGTAGATGTGCCACGAGGGACCATTCAGGGCCACCAAGACCCTTGCCCTTGGCACACACATGTTTAACAGGGTAGGCTATAGCTTAGGGATACAGGTGGAATCATGAAGCAGCTTCTCTGAACACCCTTCCTAGCACATCAGAGGCCTGCTTTGTTCTGTTTGTTTGCCTGCCCGGTGCAAATTGTTGGGATATTTATTAACTATATTAAATGGTTCATATGTATGTAGTATTTCAGTAAATTATAAAACATTTTCATACACATAATCCACACTTTGTCCTTAAAACACAGCTTGATATATAGGATGGGAATTGTTATTCTCACGTATAAAGCAAGTGAGGTTCTGAGAGACTGTGACTTACTTCCCCAGTACCACACACAGCTAGGTTGTCTGACCTAGTTTTGCACTGGTATTGACTGCTAAGCCTATGATTAGGAGTTAGATGAGAGAAAAAATAGTGTGAACACTGATATATCTTTCACTTTTTCCCTTCATGGTTGGGTATGCAGGTCACCCAGAAAAATCTAGAAATAAATTCCTGAAACTTCTTTTTACGGCCCATCTAGAAATGCTGCAAAATATAAAACAATAAAAAAAAGTCTAGTGATATCATGTGTCTCAGCTCAAAGAAGAATAAATTCAGATATATGGGTGTTTCCTTAGAAAACAGCTTCTAAGTCAGATGAGGTGTGGCAACAAGACTGAAGTCTGACAGAAAAAAGTTTCCAAACAAATTGTATTTCCTCCAGCAACTTTTTACATGAAGCCAATATTCACTGAGCTGCAACTGTTGTTTAAAGATTTTTCTCATATGGGATTTTTAGTATTTTTTTAATCATGGACCTTTTAAAAGAGCCTTTATTTTCTATTTGGTAAAAATGTTTTGAAGAACTCTTCAGAGAATCATATACATAATAGCTAATGTGAAAAAAAAAATTTTTAATGGTATCAATTAGTGTAAAAGATTTCATAGTAAATTTACCAAGCTCTCCTCAAAAGGCACACAGTCTCCAAAGCCAATAAAAGCCTAATTTACTTTTATGGTTTTTAGATGAGTGCTTTAAAATTCATCCTTTTAATTTTGCAGACATAAAAGTGATTCTGAGGGTGCTTCTGAATTTTATATATAATGCAAAAGTTTCTGTGCTGACTAATATCCATCCCATGTTATATATCCACCAAGGTTCCTCAAGCAACTTGAAATATTCATAAATGTCAACCTATTGTGATTCTGGTTTCTCTTTACCACCTAATACCTGTAACTTGCTGCAAGTGGTCCTCTGCAGGCTGAGGAACCAGTGCAGCAGCAGAAATGCAGCACTTTTTTTTACAAGGCTGCTACTTCACACCGGCCAGGATGACATTCTGGAAGGACTACGTGAAGGACAGGCACTGCACCCTGGCCGGACCATGCAGAGGAGTCACCCCAGGCACACAGCTGACTGAGCTGAGAGAGGCTGAGCCAAGAGCCTCTGCTGAGCCCTCTCCTCTGATCAGGAGACTAGTGATGCTGATTCAGAAAGGTAAGACTCTAAGGCTAACTCTGCTACACCGGCACTCAAAGACAGAACTGCAGACAGAAGGAGCAGCATCCAGCAGAGACATGTAAGGACACACTTCCTTCCCACTCCTCCCCATGTTTCTGAGATAGGCGGGGACCCAGGGCCTTTTGCTGTAATGCTTGTACCTGGACAAAGCTCTTCTTGAGCAACCAAATACAAAGAAACTACATGAGACTAAAAATAACTGATGTTTGGGCAGTTGGGGCAAATTATGGACAAAAAGATACCAATAGACCAAAAAACCCAACCGCTATTTCTGAAGAGCCAGGAGCAAAAGCAGGAGTACTGAGTCTGCACTGGACACCACCAGAGAGGTGGGCAAAACACCTAAGCCATCCCTCCAGCCCAACCCCTGGACATACCCCTACCCCTACTCCATATAAGGAACCAGTCCCCACCCCAACACCCAGGGAGTGCGAGCAAGGGAACCTTTACTTGTTCTTGCTCCCTCTGCTGCAACAGGGGCCCCAAAAAACCTTTGTCTGAATTCCTTGCTTGGCCTCTAGTCAATTTCTACTTATTAGGGGAGGCCAGGAACCCTGGGTGGTATCACTTCCAGGTATAGGAGCTAGACTAATACTCCTCTCTCCCCAGCCCTCTCTTAGGTGTTTCTCGTGGGAAGAGGATGAGTTAACCTGATGATTGGCAGCAAGAAACTGGGCACGCTCTGTTCAGCCCTTTCCTCTTAGGTAGCCAGTTCTCTGGCCAGTTGTTCTTGCTTTGTCACTGCCCTGTGGCACAAAACCTGATTCTGGCAGAAGGCTTGAGTCACTGACTAACCTCAGTTTAATTCTGGGGGTAGTTTTAGCAAGGTCAGCATATCTAAGGCCCCATTCACAAACTGACTTTTCAGTTACAATGATATTTTTATCTCCTAAATCTGACTCTGTAAGTTCATCTCTCCATGGGTTGAAAACTCAATTGAGGGACCAGGATATTAGTCCCTTAATACAGCAATAGACACATTTTAACACAGAATTTGATTTTGAAATTAGCATTTTACTTTCTAAAATATGGGTATTTTATCTGCATATCTATTTTTCTTAGAGATAAAGCCTAGCACCTTACATAAACTGTTGGCACTCATTATTACCTGCCAATGATATAATAATTTTTAATATGTTGACATGTTTTAATAAGTCCATAAAATCATGACAGGTCCAGAGGGAGAAATGCAGTATTTCAGCATGACACAAATGCTTACATCACTCCGAAACAACTCCATTTAGAATTACCTGAGGCTGTGGATGCATGGACAGCAAAGACAAACAAGCATCATTTATCTGTAAAACAGATGAAAATTCCAGTTATATCCTGGAAACAGACAGACGATAGCAAAAAACAGAAAGCAGATTTTATAAAGTCAGCTTACTTATAAAACATTAATGAAGGTTCCATGACTGTTCAGGATTCTGGATTTGGGAGGGAAGAGCCTTTTAAACTATCTAAAGAAGTCCTGGAATTGGAATTTCCCCAAGATCTGACCCCAGGCACAGGGGTATACATCCCCATTTCTAGTCATAGGGATCATCAGAGATAGAGATGCTTCAAACATTGAGGGGAAAAACTTTTAGTGTTATTCAGCCTGAGAAATGTGTGTGGTGACTAAAGAATGGCCTCAAAATTCAGGAGCATCCTGTTACGTGGTTCTTTACTACATATAAATCTAATCACATCATCTAAACCAACAGGAAAATAGCATACGTGCTAAACAATAAAGAGTATACAGTAAAAACTTATTCTTACACAACACGAGCCATCTTCTAGTTCTCTATCAAGAAGCCAGCATTAGAAAATGGTTCGATTTTACAATGAAGGTTTATTGACTATGCTTGGCAACTAGCTGTCCTCAGCTTTTATCCTTAAAAGAAACTTTGAAAGATTTTAAACTGTAGAATAAGAGATTTATATTAATCATTAAAAACTGTGCTGATAAGTACTAAGTACTTATCAGTACTAAGCTGGGTGTCTAGAGTAATTACTGGCATTTATTACTTTCAGTTCAGTTCAGTCGCTCAGTTGTGTCCGAGGCTTTGCACCCCATGAATCACAGCATGCCAGGACTCCCTGTCCATCACCAACTCCCGGAGTTCACTCAAACTCATGTGCATCGAGTCGGTGATGCCATCCAGCCATCTCATCCTCTGTCGTACCCTTCTCCTCCTGCCCCCAATCCCTCCCAGCATCAGGGTCTTTTCCAATGAGTCAACTCTTCACATGAGGTGGCCAAAGTATTGGAATTTCAGCTTTAGCATCAAGTCCTTCCAATGAACACCTAGGACTGATCTCCTTAAGGATGGACTGGTTGGATCCTCTTGGAGTCCAAGGGACTCTCAAGAGTCTTCTCCAACGCCGCAGTTTAAAAGCATCAATTCTTCGGCACTCAGCCTTATTCACAGTCCAACTCTCACATCCATACATGACCACTGGAAAAACCATAGCCTTGACTAGATGGACCTTTGTTGGCAAAGTAATGTCTCTGCTTTTTAATATGCTATCTAGATTGGTCATAACTTTCCTTCCAAGGAGTAAGCATCTTTTAATTTCATGGGTGCAATCACCATCTGCAGTGATTTTGGAGCTCCAAAAAATAAAGTCAGCCACTGTTTCCACTGTTTCCCCATCTATTTCCCATGAAGTGGTAGGACCAGATGCCATGATCTTAGTTTTCTGAATGTTGAGCTTTAAGCCAACTTTTTCACTCTCCTCTTTTACTTTCATCAAGAGGCTTTTTAGTTCCTCTTCACTTTCTGCCATAAGAGTGGTTTAGTGGCCTTTTAAAATGGGACTGGAAAAAATAGGACTGATTCTTGTCTGTCTGAGATGATTTAGGTTGGGTCCTATTTATGACATAACATCTCAGGGGTCTCCTTTTAATTCTAGAATTGTTTGTTGAATTTAATTTCTCACACTAAACTGAAGGGAGGATAATTATATCCTTCAATCATAATTTCTCAAGCTCCTTATTGTTTCTAATAAACATGAAGTAAACTAAAACATGAACTAAAATATCCGATTCTCTAACTTAGAGAATAACAAAAGTATATGTGGTAACATATAGTATTACAGAAAAGCATATGTTTGTGTCTCCTTTTTATGTTCACAAAACTTGTATTGGGAAAATTGTTTTATTCTATTTGTCCCTTGTGGCCAGTCACCTGCTCCCTCTTCTGAAGATTTCTTCAGAATCTCTCTTTCTCTCTCTCTCTCTCTCTCTCTCTCTCTCTCACACACACACACACACACACACACACACACACACGGTAAACTTCTTGAGGTCAGGGGCTATTTAACATGCTCAAATAAGTGATCAATAAATATTCTTTAATTAAATTGTATTGAAAAAGAAGTCAATTGAGAGAGGAAAACCAAAAGAGTTTTTAAGCTTAAAAGCTTTGAATTGTGACCAATGCTTAGTGTAAGTGAAAGTGAAAGTGAAGTCACTTAATGAAGTCACTCAGTCATGTCCGACTCTTAGCGACCCCATGGACTGCAGCCTACCAGGCTCCTCCGTCCATGGGATATCCAGGCAAGAGTACTGGAGTGGGGTGCCATTGCCTTCTCCAAATGCTTAGTGTATCATCCCCAAATGCGATTAAGTTTGCCTTAGTAGGGTAGGAGGAAGTAGTCCCTCCCCCAAATAGTGATGTTTAGGTATTTGAATATGTTATTTGCTCAAGAGAGAGCTGTCCACCCCTAGCCCAGGCAGCCCATCTGTGTGAAGTAGTCAAATCCAAAGACCCTTGAAACTGAGGGTTCACTAAGGAGGAAGTAGTCCCTCCCCCAAATAGTGATGTTTAGGTATCTGAATATGTTATTTGCTTAAGAGAGAGCTGTCCACCCCCAGCCCAGGCAGCCCATCTGTGTGAAGTAGTCAAGTCCAAAGACCCTTGAAACTCAGGGTTCACTAATCAGTGCATCAATATTGCTTGAATAAAAACATCAGAATAAGAAAAAACTCCAGTTAATCAAATTAGTAGATAATTGCAAAGCTTTTCGGTCTTTGTACTCCTTTCTTTAAAAGGCAGAGCTGTACTGCCTGCTGTCTTTCTCTTTGGGTAAACACTTGTTCATTTTACTCAGTTTATGGCCCTGATGGTTTTAAGTACCACTAATTGCTTCTGAGAATTCTGTGGAGTCCATTGATTAATCCCTTTGAAAATGGTTAGGTCTCTGTATTTGGTTTGAAAAGTATGTGTTTCTAGTGTCTGAGTAGCTTTGGAATTTTGAAAACCTCTGGTAGAAAGCTTAACTATATGTTCTAAACACTTTTTTAAAATATTTTTTATAAAAGAATTTATAGTGGTTTTACAACTCCATTTGATTTTGCCCCCAGCATTATCATCTAAAAGTTTTTTTCAAAGATTTTTCACAGAAATATAATTTCAAGCTAAAATACATGTTTTTATATTCTACATTAATATCTATTATCTAATTTGTCATCTTATTAATATATTTCTAGCATGTATTATTGGGGATTCCCTGGTGGCTCAGTGGTAAAGAATCTGCCTGCCAATGCAGGAGACTTGGATTCCATTCCTGGGTAGGGAAGATCCCCTGGAGAAGGAAATGGCAACCCACTCTAGTATTCCTGCCTAGGAAATCCCAGGGACAGAGGAGCCTGGTGGGCTATAGTCTGTGGGATCACAAAAGAGTCAGACACGACTTAGCAACTAAACAACAACAAGCATACATCATGATATACCAAGGCAGAAACTTTTGAAAGAGATTTTATGAGTTTCTATGCTATTTAAGACTCTTTAGTGCTCGGTCCTTACCATCAATCTTTTCCATCACGTATTTTGTTAGAGGTGGCTTAGGTATAAAAGGTGTTCTCACTTTACAGCTTGCCATCACCACTGGACATGCTTTATTTATTTATTCTTTTATCCCCTGCCTACTCTCATTCCATCCTCCCAAAGGCCACTCTTCTAATGTATTTGATGTGTATCCTTCGTTTGTGTATGTTCTTATAAAATCTGTACTGTTGTTTGGTGTGTGTGTATAATATTCTCTTACTTTTTTTTCCCTAATACTATAAGATCACTCTCTGTTCCTGGATACCTCTAGTGTGTTGCTCCTAACTACCACAGAGTCCTTTATAATGTTCCTCCAACTCATGTTGCCTACCTACTTCCCCGTGATGGATAGCCTGTCCCCTCCACGCCACCCCCCTCCCATTACCTCCTTGTATCTGTCCCCATATACGGTTCTGTAGGAGAATATATTTGGGCTGCATACCCAGGAGAGGGATATTCTAGAGCATGGGGATATCTGGGTGGCTTTTCAGATGGCTGTTTTCAGTGCTGGAGGCATTTGGTTCCAGGCACTTCTGGTCTGTCCTGAGCACAGGTCAAAGAGGCAGAGTCACAGGTGATCCCAGTTAGAATAGTAAGTCTTGAGTGTGCTTGAATGGTGAATGACAAAGGACAATGACAGCATACTGACAATGTCAGCTAAACTCTCCAAGCTTTAGTCTCAGTTCCACCAGTTCGTTTGTCTGTTCTTACACTCTCATTATGCCTTTTTTATTAGTACAGTTTTATATAATATTTTTTGATATCTGGTAGGGAAAGTTCCTTAGCTACTGGCAGACCTTTATTTTTCTGTATCAATTGTAGGTTAAATTTATAAACTTTCCAAGCAAAAGTTAAGTGGAATTCTGATTGGGGTTACATTGATTTTATGGAATTTACATCAACTATTTGGGGAGAATCAATATTTTTCTTACATTAAATTAATTTTTCCATCCAACAGCAAAGAGTGCCTCTCCAAATATTTGCATTATCTTCTAATTCCTTTATTAAAATTCGATTTTTTCATATAAGCTATTGTGTATTTTTGGTTAATTCCTAAATACTTATAGTTTTTGTTGCCATTGTGAATGATATAGTATTTTCATATTACTTTTTCTTAGTGAAAAGAAATGTTAGTGATTCTTGTATATTGGTATTATATCCAAAACTCTGCTGAATTCTCATCCTAGCTCTAATAGTTTCAACGAGAAATTCGTTTATGTAATTCATCACAATTATAGATTAAAGGAGAAAAGGCACGTCAACTTAAAAAAAACGCACAAAGTGAAAGCTGCAAGTTTTATTTGGGGCAGTATGAGGACTGTAGCCTGGGAGACAGCACCCCAGTTAGCTCTGAGAAACAGCTCCAAAGAGGTACTGGGAAAGGACAATTTATATGTGATTTTGGTAAAAGGAGAGTACATGCAATCGAGTGCATAGTTTTTTGAGGAGAGTTTCTGCTGGTCTTTTGAAGCTTCTGCTAGTCATGAGAAACAATTGTCATCATGAAGGGTTTTAGTGCTTTTCTAGAGAAAAGGAGATATAAAAATTCAGATCATAAAACCAGTTCCTGAGAATATCTAACTATCTGAAGACTTGTCCTGCCAGTTTCCCGAAGCACAGAGTGCCTCATTTCTGCTCTCCACCCTGAACTTTTTCAGGAAGTGTTTAAGGTCAACAGCTGCAGCTGCACACGATTTAATCCTTGTAGAGGTAGATGGCAAGCACCCACAGCAAGTGCCAATTGGTGGTTGACAGGCATGTTGCTTATCTCAGTGTTGCTGCTGCTGCTGCTAAGTCACTTCAGTCGTGTCCGACTCTGTATGACCCCATAGACAGCAGCCCACCAGGCTCCCCGGTCCCTGGGATTCTCCAGGCAAGAACACTGGAGTGGGCTGCCATTTCCTTCAATGCATGAAAGTGAAAAGTGAAAGTGAAGTCACTCAGTCGTGTCCAACCCTCAGCGACCCCATGGACTGCAGCCCACCAGGCTCCTCCGTCCATGGGATTTTCCAGGCAAGAGTCCTGGAGTGGGGTGCCATTGCCTTCTCCGTATCTCAGTGTTGGTGCAGGTAAAATATTTGATTAAGTTGACATTTTATTTAGGATTAACAAAACTCTTAAGAAAGGAGAAGAGAAATTCCTTAAGTAGGTGAACATTATATAACAGAATTCTAGAGGAAACTTATACTTTACGGAGACCCTTTAGCTGCATTTACTGTATATAAACATAGTACTGGAGGACTCTGGCCATCGATTGGAAGAGGGCTTTCCTGGTGGTTCAGATGGTAAAGAGTTTGCCTGCAATGCAGGTGACCTGGGTTTGATTGCTGGGTCGGGAAGATCCCCTGGAGAAGGAAATGGCAACCCACTCCAGTATTCTTGCCTGGAGAATTCCATGGACAGAGGAGCTTGGTGGGCTACAGTCCATAGGGTCACAGAGTCAGACACAACTGAGCGACTAACACTTTCACTTTACAAGGAAAGAAGAAATTGTTTCTTCAGTACTTAATGTATTAATGTTGCATCTTTTGGGCATAAGGTATTGTTTCTAGGAATTTATCCATTTCATCTATGTTTTCAAAATTATCACCATATAGCTGTCCATAATACTTAGGGGGAGGGGTAAGAGCTTATTGAGACACAATTTACACTTCATACAACTCATCCATTTAAAGTGTACAGTTCAATACACTGTTTTTAGTGTTATTTATAGAGTTGTACAAATTTCACCAGTCAATTGCCTATAATACTTATTTAAAATATTTATAAAATCTCTATTTTTGTTGATGATCTACTCTTTTTCAGTCTTCGTCCTTTTTTATCTTTATCTTTCCCTCTGCCTTTTTAAAATCAGCACTGCAAGTGCTTATTAACATTCTGAAACAATAAATATATGCTTTTGTTAGTATTGTCATTCTCCTTCTCTCTCTCTTAAAAATCTATTTCTGCCCTTATTTTTATTATTTACTTCATTCCTGTTTGTTTGAATTTTCCCTGTTGTTCTTTCCCCTCATTTTTTAGCTGAATGCTAAGCATATTTGTTTTTAAATTTTCTTGTCATGAAAAATATATATGAAGTTAAAGTTTCTTTCTAGCTACTGTTTTAGCTGTAGCATACAAACTTTGACCTATAATGTTTCTATATCATTCTTCTCAACATAGAGCTATTTACCAATGCCATATATTTTCCAAGCAAATGGGATATTTAAGTTATACCTTTGTTAATAGTTCCTAACTTTATTGCATTATAATTGGAAAACATTTTAAATGGATCCTTTCTAACTTATGGAAACTTTCTTGTCTTCTAAGATACAGTCTACATTTTTAAATGCCCCAATTATATTCAAAAAGAATGTGTATACTATTTAGTACATGTTTTTAAAAATATTCCTAATAGCTCAAATTTATGAATTGTATTGTTAGGTCTTTGACATATCTACTTGTGTGCTATTTGCTTTAACTATCAGTTTTGAGAGAGGTATATTAAAATTTCCAACTACAAATGTTCATTTATCTATTTTTCCCTGAATTTCTATCAATTCTTAAATAAGTTTGGAGATTCTTCTGTTAATACGGGCTTCCCTGATAGCTCAGTTGGTAAAGAATCTATCTGCAATGCAGGATACCCTGGTTCGATCCTGGGTTGGGAAGATCCCCTGGAGAAGGAAAAGGCTACCCATTCCAGTATTTTGACCTGGAGAATTCCATGGACTGTATGGTCCATGGGGTCACTTTCACTTTCACTTCTGTTAATACATATTAATGATGGTTGTATCTTTTCGCTCTGTTGCTCTTTTATCAACATATATTTATCTGTTAAAATGGTTCCTGTACTTGAATTCTATTTCATCAGATGTTAAGACTGCCACTCCAATTTTTGTGCAGTTCATATTTACTTGGTGTGTCATTTTCCATTCTCAACCACTTTTTGTTTTCTACTTCAAGTGTGACTTTTACCTAGGCCATATTGCTTAATCTGTTTTTAACATCTGGTCTGATAATCTCTTTTAAGTGGTGTATTTTAGCACATTCATATTTATTCTCATTATTCTATTATTAGGATTTATTTCTGCCATCTTCACCATTTACAGTATTTTTGGTTTCTTTTCATCTTTCTTTCTTTCGTTTAATAAAAAAAATTATGAATTCAGAATGTTGCTAAAATCACAAAGCTCAATTACATTATTTCACTTTACGATGATAATTTTTAAAAGGGTAAATTTTCACTAATTTGTGTAATGATAATTCTTTACCTGTTTCCACAACTGTAATTCTTGTTCAGGCTGTAATCCTTGAGGCAATACTGGAGCACCTAAAAATAAAGTTATATTCACAAGTTAATGTTACAATATTTCTCCTAAAACTAAACACTATATATAATTCATTTTGGGATGATATTTCTCATTTTTCACTGTATATCATTTTTCTCCTAGTTCAATTAGGTATCTCCGAATTTGACTTAGTATAAGGATTCCCTGGTGGTTCAGTTGGTAAAGATCCCCCTGCAATACAGGAGACTGGGGTTCAATCCCTGAGTGGGGAAGATCCTCTGGAGAAGGAAATAGTAATCCACTCCAGTATTCTTGCTTGGGAAATCCCATGGACAGAAGAGCCTGGAGGGCTACAGTCCAGGGGTCCCAAAAGAGTTGGACATGACTTAGCAACTAAACCACTAGCAACCAAGGAGACATAATTATTAAACAAACTTTAATAACATTACAAAGATATTACTCTCAAGAGTGAAAGACTTATATGTCCACACAAAAACTTGTACATGAACATGCATAGTAGCATTATTCATAATAGCCCCGAAGTATAAACACTCCAAATATCCATTACCTAATGAATTAACAAAATGTAGTACATCCATACAATGGAAAATTGTGGTCCATAAAAAGGAATGAACTATTGACATATGCTGTAACAGTATTGAATCTCAAACAGATTTTGATGTGCTAAATCAAATAAGCAAATGCAAAAGATTATATTCATACATATAAATGTATGAATCCATTAATATGGAACATCCAGAGAAGGCAAATCTATAGTGCTAGATTACTGGCTGCTTAGGGCTGAAGATAGGAATGGGGACTGACTGCAAATGGACATAACAGATCTTTGGGGGGTGATGGAAAATTGTATTGTTGTGATAGCTGCACACTCTTTCTTTTCTTTCTCTCTCTCTTCTTTTTGGTAGAGATGAATCAATACTTCGTTTGTTAAGGAGAAGTAAAATTACTAAAAGTTTTGTAAAACAGAGCATAAAAAAGTAAGAAATCCATTCTACTTATTCAGAATGCTTAAAGAGTCACTTATGCCACTATGTATGATAATGCAGGAAGAAAAATTTATTACAGACACATACTTTTTTTTAGTTTGGGTTTAGTGTTGGCCCTTGTTTGACCTAAATAGTATAAAGAATGATGTTCAACCAATTGAAATAACATTTTTCAAGTAAGACAATGCCTCCAGGGTATTCCTAATGTGATCATGAAAGAGAACTCAGATGACGAAGTATCACATAAAATCCATGTAAATGCATGAATACAATGTTAAACACAACTTTACGTTTATTTGTATGTAAATCACTAGTACTTGCTATAACTAGTGGGGCTTCCCTGGTAGCTCAGATGTTAAAGAATCTGCCCGCAGTGCAGAAGATCAGGGTTCAATCCCTGGGTTGGGAACATCCCTTGGAAAAGGGAATGGCTACCCTCTCCAGTAGTCTTGCCTGGAGAATTCCATGGACAGAGGAGCCTGGTGGGCTATAGTCCATGGGGTCGCAAAGAGTCGGACACAATTGAGTGACTAACACTTTATTATAACTGAAGTTTGTACCTTTTGACCACCTTCATGAAAACTTACTTATTCCATAAATCACAAATTAATTTAAAAGACAAAAACTCTCAAAATGTATGAAACATATTTAATAAAAGGTCATGGCAGATATCCTTATAGGATAGAACTCCTTCAAATCAATAGAAAAAAAGGAAACATGAATAGGCAAATGGCTGCCCAACTATTTAAGTCCACTTAAAAATCACTGAGTTACATAATTAAAACAGATAAATTTTATGGTACATAAACTGTATCTCAGTAAAGATCTTTAAAAAAAAAGAATTACTTGTTAAGGCCTTAATTATTGTTGAAATAAAATGTTAACTAGCTTATAGCCTCTAAAGTAATATTTTCTTCACAGGTTTAATTTTCTAATTCATGCTATATAAATTATAAATATTAAATGTAATTATTGTTTATTATATATATTTATTCTTACTAAAATTAAGAAAATACCCTTTTGTGAAAATGAAAGTATTAGTCTCTCAGTCATGCCTGACTCTGCAACTCCATGGACTGTAACCCACCAGGCTCCTCTGTCCATGGAATTCTCCAGGCAAGAATTCTGGAGTGCGTTGTCATTCCATTCTTCAGGGGATCCTCCCAATCCAGGGGCAGAACCTGGGTCTCATGCATTGCAGGTGGATTCTTTACCATTTGAGCCACCAGGGAATCCACAGGCACTATGTTGAGCATTAAAACCTGTCATGTCCTTAAACCTTTAAACCAACCTTTTAAGGTAGCTATTCTCCTTATTCCCATTTTAAGATGAGGAAACTGAAGGAAGGAAAGATTAAATAATTTGTCTCAGGTCACCAAAATACATACGTAGCAGAAGCAGATTTCAAATCAGGTCTCCGTGCAGGCTCAGTCATGTCTGACTTTTCGTGACCCGATGGACTGTAGCCCGCCAAGGTCCTCTGCACATGGGATTTCTCAGGCAAGAATACTGGAGTGAGTTGTCATTTCCTCCTCTAGAGGATCTTTCCAACCCAGGGATCCAACCTGGGTCTCCTCTGGCTCCTGCACTGGCAGGCAGATTCTTTACCACTTGAGCCACCTGGGAAGCCCTCAAACCAGGTATGACTGATTCCAAATCCTAACAGATTTTCCCCCCTAATTCTACCACTTTTCAGTCAAGTCTTGCTTTGAGTTCACTCAAATTTATACTGTTATTGAAGCTAAGTTCTAATAAAAGTAACAGTATTTAACTACATTTTCTGTACCCAGCATTAGAAGTAACTTACATGTATCATGTAGTCCATAGTCAAGAGTTCATTTATTTGAATCCCCTTTCATGGGACAGCTATTCTAGTACACAAACAATCTTACACACTTCTCAATTATATATTTCTTATCCTAGCCCAAAGGTATATCTCAAAGACATTATTGTCTGGTGACTGTTACTCTAAGTTGATTCTGTTTTCAGAAACGGATAAAGCTGTGCTTCTCAAATTTTTATACAAAACATCTGGTGATCTGACTAAATGAGATTCTGATTCAGTGATTTGGGTACAGGTCCAAGAGTCTGCATTTCTAGCAAGCTTCCTGGTGATAAACTGATGCGGCTAGTCCATGGATAACAGTGAACAGCCAGAGGCAGTGAGCACTGCATTGCAGAAAGAAACAGAGGATGCCTCTTATTTGACAGAACTAGGCAGCTCAAAGAAACGTTTCAGGTCTAAGGTTTTTAACAAGTCTGAATAATTCCAAAAGAGGGATATAAATATTCTCATGAAAGAAATCTAACAGGCCATCGGACTATTCCTTACAGCTCGAATGCATTACTCACCTATTGTTACTAGGCGTACACAGCTTTGAAAAATAGGAAGGTAAAAGTAAGGGGGATAAAGGCAGAGAGCAGTATTTGATTGAAGAGAACCAGAGTCAAGTATGATGCAAGGAAATACACAAGGAATTTCACTTGTTGGATGCAATCTTCACCTGCCTGTTCTTTTGATTTCTCCACTCATCATACCAGGGTTAATCTCTTTTTGACAGGGCATTTCTGTTTAAAGAAGACAATTTCATATTCTTTCTTTGCTTGACTATCCTCCACCCTCCAGTAAAAGTGGAAGCACCCCCTCCCTACAGCCTTACCAAGACCTTCGAGACTTTGTCTCCTTCCATGTCCCCAAGCTGGCCCAGGCCACACCAAAACTGCCACTGTCTAACTTAGTCCCAAGTATTTATATAATAAAAAAGGGATACTTTGTGGCTCTTACACAAAACACATAAACACAGTCTCAGGGTAGAAAGGTTAGAGAAACCAGAATTTTTAAATGTTTACCTATAATTTGTAGAAAAGCATTAATATCCTATGACTGAATCCAAACATAAGAGGAAAAAATGTCCCCTTTGTCTATTTGTTAACTAAAGTTGTGCTTTTCCTCTCAACATACCCAGGATGTGGGCTTTACACTAGCAAATAGTAGTGCTAGAGACCTTCCCAAATACTGTCAGGACAGTGCCACTCTCTTCTATATTCTAAAAACGGCAATGGATTTTTTTTTTTTTTGCTTTTAATTTTTATTAAAAGTAGGGCTTTTATTAAGAGTAGAGCTTCCCAGGTGGCACAGTGGTAAAGAATCTGCAATGCTGAGTTTGATCCCTGGGTCCAAAAGATCCCCTGGAGTAGGAAATGGCAACCCACTCCAGTTTTCCTGCCTGGAAAACTCCATAGACAGGAGCCTGGTGGGCTACAGTCCATGGGGTCCATGGGGTCACCAAGAGTTGGACACAACTAAGTGCACAGGCACACACACAGCTGATTTACACTGTTGTGTTAACAACTGCACTATTTTTGATCAGTTTCAAGATATTTATACTTAACACTATCTCATAAAGGGAAATCTTTAGTTTTGTACTGAACAATGTAACTAATGCAAATAATATGGATCAACAGCTTGTGCATCTGTAAATACACCATGTGTAAGAGAAAGAAAAGCAGATCCTGCTATTCTAAAAGTAGTGTCCATTTTCTTTTCTCATTGCTAGTACTTAGCTAGTGTAGGATTTGGAAGTCATAAATCATTACTGCTGACTGAATTTCAAGATCTATTTCATGAGTAGGAAAACACACTTCTTAATTCAGTCTTGGGCACTTCATCACTTCTTGTCAGAGGCCGTGTCAAAAGATAGTTTGTTGCAGAACAAATAATTTCACAATTTGTATGGAAATACAAAAAACCTCGAATAGCCAAAGCTATCTTGAGAAAGAAGAATGGAACTGGAGGAATCAACCTGCCTGACTTCAGGCTCTACTACAAAGCCACAATCATCAAGACAGTATGGTACTGGCACAAAGACAGAAATATAGGTCAATGGAACAAAATAGAAAGCCCAGAGATAAATCCACACACCTATGGACACCTTATCTTTGACAAAGGAGGCAAGAATATACAATGGATTAAAGACAATCTCTTTAACAAGTGGTGCTGGGAAAACTGGTCAACCACTTGTAAAAGAATGAAACTAGAGCACTTTCTAACACCATACACAAAAATAAACTCAAAATGGATTAAAGATCTCAACGTAAGACCAGAAACTATAAAACTCCTAGAGGAGAACATAGGCAAAACACTCTCCGACATACATCACAGCAGGATCCTCTATGACCCACCTCCCAGAATATTGGAAATAAAAGCAAAAATAAACAAATGGGACCTAATTAACCTTAAAAGCTTCTGTACAACAAAGGAAACTATAAGCAAGGTGAAAAGACAGCCTTCAGAATGGGAGAAAATAATAGCAAATGAAGCAACTGACAAACAACTAATCTCAAAAATATACAAGCAACTCCTACAGCTCAATTCCAGAAAAATAAATGACCCAATCAAAAAATGGGCCAAAGAACTAAATAGACATTTCTCCAAAGAAGACATACAGATGGCTAACAAACACATGAAAAAATGCTCAACATCACTCATTATCAGAGAAATGCAAATCAAAACCACTATGAGGTACCATTTCACGCCAGTCAGAATGGCTGCGATCCAAAAGTCTACAAGCAATAAATGCTGGAGAGGGTGTGGAGAAAAGGGAACCCTCTTACACTATTGGTGGGAATGCAAACTAGTACAGCCACTATGGAGAACAGTGTGGAGATTCCTTAAAAAACTGGAAATAGAACTGCCTTATGATCCAGCAATCCCACTGCTGGGCATACACACTGAGGAAACCAGAAGGGAAAGAGACACATGTACCCCAATGTTCATTGCAGCACTGTTTATAATAGCCAGGACATGGAAGCAACCTAGATGTCCATCAGCAGATGAATGGATAAGAAAGCTGTGGTACATATACACAATGGAGTATTACTCAGCCATTAAAAAGAATACATTTGAATCAGTTCTAATGAGGTGGATGAAACTGGAGCCTATTATACAGAGTGAAATAAGCCAGAAAGAAAAACACCAATACAGTATACTAACGCATATACATGGAATTTAGAAAGATGGTAACAATAACCCTGTATACGAGACAGCAAAAGAGACACTGATGTATAGAACAGTCTTTTGGACTCTGTGGGAGAGGGAGAAGGTGAGATGATTTGGGAGAATGGTATTGAAATATGTATAATATCATATATGAGACGAGTCGCCAGTCCAGGTTCGATGCATGATACTGGATGCTTGGGGCTGGTGCACTGGGACGACCCAGAGGGATGGTATGGGGAGGGAGGAGGGAGGAGGGTTCAGGATGGGGAACACGTGTATGCCTGTGGCGGATTCATTTCTATACATGGCAGAACCAATAAATATTGTAAAGTTTAAAAATAAAATAAAATTTAAAAAAAAGATAGTTTGTTGCAGATATCCAAAGGTACCTCTCTTTTAGGAAATTTCTGTCTTCATTTTAATGTTCTTTGAACAGTAAACTATTTCCAGCCACCAACTCTGTGGCTGGCCCTTTACCTTTTTATTGCCATTTGCATCTCTGCTAACTCATTTTTGCCGAGGATGCTACACTATTGACATGATTTTCCCCCCTCTGGCTTTGTGGCATTTGCTTTGTTGTTTTTTGATACATCCACTTGCACCTTGCATAATGATTAACCTTTGTGGATTATCTCCCAGCTTGGCTTATGTATGTCAAGCTTCCCCTCCAGTGCTATTGTCAGGGCTCAGGAATATAGCAGATCACCATGGCAGATCAGATGAGGGTAAATTCACCCTCTTCCCTTCTCATCACATTTTTAGAGAGATAAAATTAATATTTTAGTATTAACAGCAGGTCTGAAGGGGAAAGAAGACCCAAAAGGGTAGTCTAGGGGGATTTCTGTGTAGGGAAGGAGGTATCTCATCCCTTAACTTAAGAAACAGTGAGGATATTTACGAGATGATTGGTCAACCAGCAGATACCCTCTTGTGGAAATAACACCCAAGACTTGCTGTTTTTAGAAAATGGCTGCTGCTTCCTATAGTTTCTGCCCAATCACCAGGAGCCTGAAAATTCCCCTGTATCCCTCTGCTAAAAGAAGTTCTCTCTCACTGATGCAAAATTCACTGCAAGCATATAGTACTTAACATGCATGGAAAGTATATTTGCTTCACAGAGAAAAAAATTAAACTATGATTATCTGCTTTCTGAATAAGGTAGATAAAAGTGACCATCCTAATTTTACCAATAACAAATTTAAAACGGAAAAAAATTAACATGACTTTGCAAAAGGCATGCTGTATCACTGCTGAATATGCGATGGAGAAGGTTTAGGTCTCCTAGCTTCTACTGCTTTCGTTTCACAACCAAATTACCCTGCTTTTCAAGCCGACAAGTCCTCACCTCTCTGAATCTCAAATGCCCCAAGGAAAGGGGGAAAACAATGAGAGGACAGCAATAAAAATAGCTCCATTAGGAAAAGAATGATGTGTCAGCTCCCCCACCTCTAATAGGGGGCTGGGCTACAGGTTAGGGAAGGTTCCCACACTACTGGCTTCAAGTCCTAACATTACGGACAATGATGAAACAGCCCTCCCTTACACCACTGAGAGGAGAGTAGAGGGAAACTAAGGGGACCCGCTGCGGATCTAGAAAATTCAAGATCTTAGTAGGGCTACCGCTGGCCCAGGAGGGCCCTGGCTCAAAGCTGGCAGATGAGGGATGGTCCCCTCAGGCTACTTGGAAAGGTAACCTTAAGGGAGCAGGGAAGTGATCTTTTCCACTGGAACTGGTTATATCCACTCTATCCCAAGTCCGAAGCTTTGGACACCCCTTCCAGACCTTGCTTTTGCTTTCCCCCCGTTTTATCTCTAAGCCACGGCTTCGCTGGTGGTTCAGATGGTGAAGAATTCTGCCTGCCAATGCAGGAGACCCAGGTTCAATCCCTGGGTCGGGAAGATCCCCTGGAGGAGAAAGTGGCAACCCACTCCAGTATTCTTGCCTAGAGAATCCCAAGGACAGAGGAGCCTGGCGGGCTACGGTCCGTGGGGTCTCAAAGAGTCGGACACGACCGAGCAACTAACACTTTCACTTCCTCTAAGCGAGGCACAGAAGTCCTTGTTACTATCAAATCGTAGCTGCCTTCAGTGGCTTTAGCTGCAGCAGTGACGGAAAGGCGGGCTTGCACACTTGCTTCTCCAACTCTGTATTCCTGATCCGGTGCGGAATGACCTATGAGGCACAGAGCCCACGCTCTCCCTTTCCATACTGCTAGAAAGGGGCCTGTTACTGCTCGGGGTTACCTGAACAGTAACTCACCACCGGAGCTCACTCACCAAGAAAACAGCACTTTCCAAGTTGACCTCGCATTAGCAGGGGAAGTATCACACCCACTCTAGTTTTGCTTTATTGTCAACCCTCCAGTAATTGTAATCAAAGGAAAAGCATTTTAATTTTCACTATTTTAACTCCCGTTACCCATAAATCATGCGGGCTGGACATCCCGAGTCTGAGGGGGCTGCCCGGCTTGGGAGTTTCCCCCAGGCTCACGTCCAGGCTCGAGCCGGGCCACAGACACGTGCGCCCTGGCTGCCCTGGGGTGGCGACACGAGCGCCGCGGCGCGAGGGGGTGGCAAATCCCACCGGCCAAGAGTAAAGACGAGAAAAGGAGATAAGAGATCGAGGAATGGAGCGGGGAGAAGAGGCACTGGACTGGACGCGGCGCGGGTGTCCCAGGGGGCGCGGGGTCCTCTTACCTCCGCAGGCGTCCGCGCAGCAGGACAGCAGTAGCAGCAGCAGGAGCGGGGACCCAGCGGCCACATGTCCCGCGGGCGGCTCGGGGCGACGGCTCGCGGCTCGCAGCATCCCGGGACCCTGCGCTGCACCTGCCGCGCACTCTGAGCAGTGCTCCAGTCGAGCTTCTGCGTCCCCGGCTCGCTGTTCTCCCGGCTCCGCGTCCAGACCGACCGCCCCACGCGCTGCCAACTTTTAAATCTCGCGGACACGTGAGCCGAGGCGGCTAGGTCCCCGCGCGCGCGTCACCTCCCGCCCCCGGCCTTCTCGCGTCACTCCCAACCCGCCCCACCCCGCACCCCATGCACGAGTTTCTGACTCAAGGTACCACGCATCTTTCACCCTCCTCGCCCTAGGGTCTCTGGAATGGAGGATCATGGAATTAAAACGAAGCATGTCCGTTCCTTTCTTTGGAAGCACTGAAGGGGAGCCGGAGGGGAATGCAAACCAGGCGGCCAGAAGAGGCTGGTATCCCGGCTTTTAAACTTGCTGGTGGTGATGCTCTGCCAGAGACGACCCCTCTGCACCCTCCCCGGAAAGCCTTCTCTGCCCCACCCGACTGTGCGGCACCTCTTGTCCAGAGCTCCAGAAGCCACCTCGGTGCAAGCACCTCTGTTCTGTTGCCCTGTTCATCCCCAGCTCCTGGTACACGCCCAGGGAATCTTAGAGCAGTACTGGCTCATGGTGGATAGTTAGTGTTAGTCGCCCGACTCTTTGCGACCTCATGGACTGCAGCCCACCAGTCTCCTCTGTCCATGGAATTTTCCAGACAAGAATACTGGAGTGGGCTGCCATTTCCTTCTCCAGGGGATCTTCCCAACTCAGGGATCGAAACTGGGCCTCCTGCACTGCAGACAGATTGTTTACCGACTGAGCCACCAGGGAAGGTGGTGCTGTGCTTAGTCGTTCAATCAGGACTCTTTGCCACCCCATGGACTGTAGCTCGCCAGGCTCCTCTGTCCATGGGGATTCTCCAGGCAAGAATACTGGAGTGGGTTGCCATGCCTCCTCCAGGGGATCTTGCCAACCCAAGGATCGAACCCAGGTCTCTCACATTGCCAGCAGATTCTTTACCCTCTAAGGCACCAGGGATGGTGTTCCCCAAATTCCTATCAGGTCTGAGATCTTTTAGGGGAAAGCAGTTGTCTGTTAAAGACAGTTAAAAAAAAACAAAAGGACTGCTGAGGCTTGACCACATGGACCTTTCTAACAGTTCTGGAAGGTCTCTGACTCTCCCGTGGAATTGCAAGCCTTAAGGTAATACCTCCCTTTCTATGCATTTCTCCTGCTGTCACTTCCTAGCAGTTGCAGTCTGATTTCCAGAGTGACCTGACTTCTACTATCCCTCTCCACAGTTTCCTTCCTAGGGGGAAATATCCATGAATCAGCCTTCTCCAGCACACTAGCTGATGTGGTTTTAATTTCCTCTTCCAGAAACAAGGAAGAGGGATCTTATTTGACCTCCTTTTGAAAGGAACTCTGAGGGAAGGGTAGAAAAGGAAATACAATAACATTTCTTAAGGAACATCTTTGTATCAGGCACCTTCCCATGCTATGTATTTAATATTCATGGCATCTCGGGGATGTGAAAGTACTTTATTATGATTCTCATTTGATGAGCTTAGAGATATTAAACAATCCACCCAAGGATATCAGGCTTCCCTTGTGGCTCAGCTGGTAAAGAATCCGCCTGCAATGTGGGAGAGCTGGGTTCGATCCCTGGGTTGGGAAAATCCCCTGGAGAGGGGAAAGGCCACCCACTCCAGTATTCTGGCCTGGAGAATTCCATGAACTGTATAGTCCATGGGGTCACAAGAGTCGGACATGACCAAGCGACTTAAAAAAATATATAAAGATATCAGCATGTGAGGGAGCCACTGGTCATTCTACTCTGTAAAGATGCTTCTCTCCTAAATCAGGGATTTTAATGTATCAGACATGCACTGTACAGTCCACTACAGGCAAGGCATGTCCTTAAGGATACATTTACTAGTCTTCCTAAAGGAAATTACAGTTTGATAAAGGACCCCAAATCTATACTCAAATAGCTGTATTACAAGGCCACTGGGATAGTGCTCTGTCATAAATACAGAGAGGCAAGAGAGTAACCCTGATAGAGTGAAAAAGTAATGCCTACACTTTAAAGTTCTTTATATCCAAGAAACACGTGAGCAAGGCCAGATTATATAGAGTCTGGTCCAGGTTCAAAGATAGATGAGAATAGATTTAAGGTTGCATGTGCTTTTATTTATTCCCAAAGTAGTGAAAAAGCATTAAGAGTACAGAGGATGTAAATGAAGTAAGGATGTGGGTGGGTGGAGGGGGCTCTGGTTTCCCACTGCCTTCCTTGTATCTCCTGGACGCACACTGAAAGATCACTAGTCTTGGCCGCCTTCGGGGGTGAGATGTCAATGAAAACAGAGAAGCCTGAAATAGTGGGCTTGATGTTTTTCAATACTTCTAGAGGTCAGGAAAAGAAATGACTCATGTATGACAAGTTTTTTCTGCATGAATCAGGCTGCTCTGGATGTTCTGGTACATGGGCCTTGGTACATGTATGCAAGAGTTTTCTGAACTATATAGCTAGCAATAATGTTATTAGGTCATAGGTCCAGGTAAACTATGGATTGTTTTCAAATGCATTGTATCAATTTATACATCAACAGAGGACAAGATGGTTGGATGGCATCACTGACCCAATGGACATGAGTTTGAGCAAGCTCCGTGAGATGGTGAAGAACAGGGAAGCCTGGTGTGCTGCAGTCGATGGGGTTGCAAAGAGTCGGACACGACTGAGCAACTGAAAAAGAACAACACCCCACCAGCAGTGCATGAAGCTTCCATTGCTGCACATTCTTGTAAAAACCTTTGCCATACGGGTGGGGGTGGCATCTCATTGTGGATTTAATTTGCAATTCCCACTACTAATGAGGTTGAATATCTTTTCACAAAGGTATTGGCCATCATTGTTTTCTCTTCAGTGAATTGTCCTTTATCTCTTTTCCATTCTTCCCCTTTGGGTTGTTAGGTTTTTCTTACCCATTATAGAAATGCTTTATGCATCTGGAGCATTTGTTGGTTAATTGTGTGGCAATTCTTTCCTCCCTACTTATGACTTTTCCTTTACTCAGTATATATGAGTTGTTATTTTTGAAGAAATGCTTTTTAAAAGTCTTGTAGTCAAATGAACATGCTATTGTGTGACTTGGATGATAAGAGAAAATAGATGGGGGAATGAAGGAAAATAGACACTTTCCTAAGAGCAAGGGTACGGGGTGGAGGCTGGAGGGCATTCCACAATTAACTAAATGGAAGAAAGCCGATTCCCAAGGTCCCCTTTTGTCCAAGTATTCCAAAGAAGCTAGATTCCACATCTCTACAGTAGAGGCTTAACAATTTTCTTAGCATTCTGATCTGTATTTCGATTGAGCTTATACATCAGTATATACCACCAGGTATAGTGCAGCATCTAAAGCATTCCTCCTTACTCCATTCAAGACTGAAAGTTTGATTCTTGGTTCCAGGCTGATTCCTCTCACCTATTTCTCTCTTGCAAATTGGCAACTGGATTTTGCTTTTTGTTTATAATCTGTAAGAATGAAGGCTCGATTAGATGATGGCCCTACAAACTACTGAGACCTGCTAGCTTGTGACTGGGGTATCTAGAAAAGTCATCATGGAGAGCATTAGGAAGGGGAGGATGGCTGAATGTCAAGAGAATGGGAGAATCAACAACAGATGGAAACTCAGGCAGGCAGGAGTTGGCAAAGTCTAGTAACAGGTAAAGAGATCCAGCTTTAGGAGCTGAGAAAAGGGGCACGGTCTGGAAGATTTAGGAGTTCTAGGCAAGATAGCCATGCATTCCTTCAAATATTAATTGAGCACCTTCTAGGCTCCATTTTAGAAGCTTGGGATACAGCGGTAACTAAGTTAAAGTCTTTGCCTTCATGGAGTTATAGGCTTTCAAGGAGAGGCAGATAATAAGCAAGTAAATAAATGAAACAATTTCAGATGGTAGTGAATGCTATAGAGAAATTAAAACAGAGTAATGATATGATAGACGGTGACTGGGAGCTGGGAAAAAGACACTTGACGCAGGATCATCTAGGGTAGCCATTTGAAGGGATGATATGGGAGGCCTGAAAGATAAGAAACCAATCATGGAACGATCTATGAAAAAAAGAGCTCCAGGCAAAGGGACTATCACATGCAAAGGCCCTAAGGCAGAAACGGAAAGAAAAGCCAAGCCTGAAATGACCCAGGAGCATAAGGAAGCCAATGGAACTGGTACAGAACTGTTAGAGTCAGTGCAGTATGTGGGGCTGATATTTGAAGTAGGCAAGGTAGGGTCCTGATCAGTGAAAGGTTTTGGAGACCATGAGAAGTGAGACAGCAAAAGAGACACAGATGTATAGAACAGTCTTTTGGACTCTGTGGGAGAGAGGGCAGGGGATGATTTGGGAGAATGGCATTGAAAGATGTATAATATCATATAAGAAACGAATCACCAGTCCAGGTTCGATGCAGGGTACAGGAAGCTTGGGGCTGGTGCACTGGGATGACCCAGAGGGATGGTATGAGGAGGGAGGTGGGAGGGGGGTTCAGGATTGGGAACACGTGTATACTCGTGGCGGATTCATGTTGATGTATGGTAAAACCAATACAATATTGTAAAGTAAAAAAAAAAAACTGTTCTCTAAGTAAAATAGAAAGCCTTTAGAGGATTCTAAGTAGAGGAGTGAGGTGATTTGATTTACATTTGAAGAGCATCATCCTGGCTTTCGTGGAGAACAAGCTGTAGGGGATCCCAGTAGAGGCAGGGAGAACACTGTAGAAATCCACACCAGAGCCAGAAAATTGGATGCAGTACTGATGTGTACTACAACATGGAGGAACACTGAAAAGATTATGCTAAGTGGAGAAAGACACAAAAGGCTACATACGGTATGATTCCATTTATACATAATATCCAGAAGAGGCAACTCCATACAGACAGAAAATAGACAAGTTTCCAGGGGCTGGGGAGAGAAAAGAGGGGCTGCTAATAAGTATGGAGGATTCCTTTTGCAAGAGGTTTCCTTTTAAAGGTGATGAAAATGTTCTGGAGTAAGACAGTGGAGACGTGAATATACTAAAAATCATTGAATTTATACTTTAAAAGGGTGCATTTTATGGTATGTTAATTACATCTAAAATTTCTTTCTTTTAAAAAAGGAAGAAGTCCAGGTCAGAAACAATGTTGGTGGCAGTCTTTGCAATTTAGCAAAAGAAATATTTGTCTATTTTTGGCATGAAATATCCAAAATTTGCTATTTAATACCCGGATGTTCTTGATAACTATGACACCCCCTCTCAAACTTTGTGAAGCCATTCACCTAAGACATGTCTGTATCAATGACCATGCTATAGTCACTAACTATAACGTCTTTCAGGGAAGAAAATACTTCATAAAACCCAGATGGAGAATGTTGGTCTTTATAGTCACTTTGATATAACTGTTACCTATGAATAGCATCATTATATAAATAATTGCAAGTGGATACTATTTGGGAAATAATGATGATCTGTTCTCAGTGATTAGCAGGATACTCACTCATTCATTCAGCAAGTATTTATTAAGCCAGTATCCGCTGTAAGATTTATAGACTAACAAAATATTAAAAATTCTGTTTCCTGTTTTAGCTCTTCTAAGACCACCTGCACCCTGTCATGCATCTTCCCAATTTTGTTATTTATTTCTTATGTGAATGCAGGATGATCTATTTAGAAATACCACCCTGATTCCAAATTTGAAATTTAAAGAAAAGTTTTTGCTTAAGGGTACCTAATCTAAAAATAAAGTTCTGCTGAGGTTATAGTAGTTAAAAGCAAACTACTCCAGGGACTTCCCTGGAGGTCCAGTGGTTAGGACGTCACCTTCCAACACAGGTGGTGCTGATTCCATCCCTGGTTGGGGACCTAAGGTCTTGCATGCCTTGAGGCCAAAACACCAAAACATAAATCATAAGCGATATTATAACAAGTTCAATAAAGACTTTTAAAATGATCCGTATGAAAAGCAAGCTATTAATACTTCAAGGACTCAGTTCAGCCTATGGTCTCTTAAGTAGAGTTCTGGGCAGAAGCCAATTGTGGAGCTATAGAGCTTGGGTTCAAAGGGAGAAGTCATTTGTGGCAACTGCAGGAAAATAGACCAAATGACTGCGGGTCTGTTTGCTTCTGAAGATGAGTATCTATTACTTAGTGACAAGGATACTTTTCAGCTTTTTCTACAAACATCTTTGGTATCTGGATGAAACTTTCAGTTTACAACTGCATTTGCCTTCGCTTTGAACAATAATATTTCATAGATTTTATGGTAACTCCAATAATCCCAACTATTCTTTTTCCCATCTATGTCTTCAAGCGAGGTAGCTATCAACCTCTCTGCTTTCAGGAAAATCTCCTGATTCAGAGCAACTTTTCAATGCACAACACTGTACTGAGAAATCAACCCAGAAGAAACACGCTTCTAAAAGATAACAAAAGAATAATGAATACAAGAAATGGAGGACCACAGATCAAATACGTCCACGTTTCTTAGGACTTTCTGTTGTAGGATTATTAACTTTGCCCTGATGAAGATGTAGCAGCTCATAAAATTTAAGAAATACAACATGATCCTTTACAGGGGAGGGAAACGTTTCTTCTTTTCTCAAATTACTTGATAAAATTTATTTTAAACAGTTTACAGAAATAATGGGCAACATTAATAAAAGCCCTTTCACCCAAGGTTGCTTTTCAGGTTCATCCAATGCACAAAGTGACTGTGATGTAGACTGCTGCTGCTGCTGCTGCTAAGTTGCTTCAGTCGTGTCCGACTCTGTGCGACCCCAGAGATGGCAGCCCACCAGGCTCCCCCGTCCCTGGGACTCTCCAGGCAAGAACACTGGAGTGGGTTGCCATTTCCTTCTCCAATGCAGGAAAGTGAAAAGTGAAAGTGGAGTCGCTCAGTCGTGTCTGACTCTTCACGACCCCATAGGCGGCAGCCCACCAGGCTCCCCCGTCCCTGGGATTCTCCAGGCAAGAACACTGGAGTGGGGTGCCATTGCCTTCTCCAATGCGTGAAAATGAAAAGTGAAAGTGAAGTCGCTCAGTCGTGTCCAACCCTCAGCAACTCCATGGACTGCAGCCTTCCAGGCTCCTCCATCCATGGGACTAGTGGTGAATAATAGCTTTGTATGTCCAAGAGACATTCTTGCTAATGTTTTTGCAAAAGAAACTAGATTTCATATCTTCTGTCTCCTACATTTAGGAGGATGTGCGTGGAGACAAAATCAGTGAATTCTCTTAGTACGGGCCAGAGAAGGTTGACATGCAGCCTGAAAGCAGCATAGATTTTTCTTAGAGAACCTTTAGAGATAAATTCCTTTTGAGAAAAGTTATAAAAGAATTTTTTAAAAAGCAAAAAGTCAATAACTTTTTGCAGTTACATTGACACCTACAAGGCTAGATTTTCACATGATAGATGTTCCAAGGGGAAAGCCATTATAGAAGGCAGCACCATTATTGCTAATTTGAAACATGATGTTAAAAAAAAATTTCAGTCCGTGGAAGGCAGAATCGTTCTTTGTTCCTTAAATTGCAATTAAAATATTAATACATACTAATGAAAGGTCTATTAGATTTTCTTCACGTGTTTATGCATCACATCATGGCAAAGCTGGCAGCAAAACAAATATTTCCTGACATATGAAGCTGTATAAAAATGGAAACTTAAATTAAATGACAGCCATAAAAACACAAGGATAGCTAAAGTAAAATTTATTATTTCTATACAATAAGTTGAACAACCATTTCTTATCATAGACTGGTTTTTCAGTCTATTTTAAAAAGAATCAAAATATTACATTTTCTAAAGACATCTGTATTTATGAAAAATGCATAATTTCTCTACATAGATAAGTTAAAATTTTTTTACTGCATTTCATCAAAGGTAATTGAAAAAAATGAAAAGAAAAATTGATATTATTTGATCTTCTGAAAAATGCTAAAGTAAAATAATCAAGAGAGACCTGGAATGAGTTTCTGAATATAAAAACAAGTGACATTTCAGTTAGTATCATAAAAGGAGTAGTCACTACTCATTTTATCTCTAGTTTCTCAAATAATTTTAGCTCTGATTTTTTAAGCGGACCATAGAGATACGAAATTCTCAAAGGTGTATATGGATGTATGTCATGTTGCTCTAAATTAAATACTAGATGATATTATTTTTAGAAATTTAAGATATTTCTGAGAAGAATAAAATGAGTCAATGTTGAGTAGTCTATTCTCCTTGTTCATCTGTGAGGTGATCGAATACCCTTCTCCTCAAAAATATATCGCAGGTCCTTTTTCCTATCTTTTCACTCATTAGATATGTAAGCTAGTTTCAGTCTTGAATCTCAGCCCAGATTTGAGCTTTTAAACAGCTTAAAAGGAAAAAGCAGAAGTAGACAAGATAAGTTTAGAGAAAACTGAAAATTAGGCCAAACAAAATTAGGGCAATCATTGCCTTAACTCAGTGTGTTTTCAAGCAAATCAACCCTGATGTTCTCATCACAACATCTATATGTTTAATGGTTTAACTACCAACACTTGATGTGGTATAAATGGCGATATCCCTTATAACAATATCAGAGTGAGAAAGCGATCTTTCTCTGTACAAGGCATTGCTTAGAACCTTCCTGGGTTGTATTTCCTATTTTGTCCTAATTAGTGTGGGAGACTCAAGAATCTGGAATTTATAAAGAAAAGAGTCAATAGATAATGGTAGAAAATAAATATAGAAATGCTGTTGAAAACTGGTATTATCTAATGAGGAGAGCAAGAGTTCTTAGGGTCAGTAGGACCTCATGATTGAGAACTTGAGCAGTGGAGCTGGACAGTCTGACTCTGAATCAGGGAGTACCACCTACTAGCTGAAAGACAGGGTAATTATCAACCTTTGAAAGATTCAGTTTTGATTATTTGTAAAATGTGAGGTGAAAGTCACTCAGTTGTGTCTGACTCTTTGCAACCCCATAGACTATACAGTCCATGGAATTGTCCAGGCCACAATCCTGGAGTGGGTAGCCTTTCCCTTCTCCAGGGGATCTTCCCAACCCAGGGATTGAACCCAGATCTCCTGCATTGCAGGCAGATTCTTTACCAGCTGAACCACAAGGGAGGCCTATTTGTAAAATAGGAGTGTGTAATTTTTTTCCTGTATAACGCCCCTTCCTTTGGAAAACCACTCCTTTTGCTGTAAGAATCTCACATGATTCAAGGATTTATCCCTGCCTTTGCCTCAGAGCTATGGCAAAGGCTATGTCTCTCTCTGTGAGTCTGACATATGAGGATTATGTGGGTTACCATATGCAGAGAAGCTATTCAGTTTTCATTCCAAGCCCAAAGAAGGACAATGCCAAAGAATGTTCAAACCACCCCACAACTGTGCTCATTTCACATGCTAGCAAGGTAATGCTCAAAATCCTTCAAGTTAGGCTTCAGCAGTACATGAACTGAGAACTTCCAGATGTACAAGTTGGATTTAGAAAAGGCAGAGGAACCAGAGATCAAATTGAGGAATTTTGCTGTCTCATAGAGAAAGGAAGGAAATTCTAGGAAAACATATACTCTTGCTTCATTGACTATGCTAAAGCCTTTGACTGGATCACAACAAACTGGAAAATTCTGCAAGAGATGGGAATACCAGAACACCTTACCTGCCTCCTGAGAAACCTGTATTCAGATCAAGAAGCAACAGTTAGAACCAGACATGAAACAATGGACTGGCTCCAAATTGGGAAAGAAGAGCGTCGAGGCTGTCACCTTGCCTATTTAACTTATGAGGACATCATGAGAAACGCTGGGCTGGATGAAGCACAAGTTGGAATCAAGATTGTCGGGAGAAATATGAATAACCTCAGATATGCAGATGACACCACCCTAATGGCAGAATGCCTAGAGGAACTAAAGAGACTCTAGATGAAGATGAAAGAGGAGAGTGCTTAAAACTCAACATTCAGAAAACTAAGATCATGGCATCTGGTCCCATCACTTCATGGCAAATAGATGGGGAAACAATGGAAACAGTGAAACAGACTTCATTTTCTTGGGCTCCAAAATCACTGTGGATGGTGATTGCAGCCATGAAAATTGCTTGCTCCTTGGAAAAAAAGCTATGACAAATTTAGTGTATTAAAAAGCAGACACATTACTTTGCTGACAAAGGTCCATCTAGTTAAAGCTATGGTTTTTTCAGTAGTCATGTACGGATGTGAGAGTTGGACTATAAAGAAGGCTGAGCACCGAAGAATTGATGCTTTTGAACTGTGATGTTGGAGAAGACTCTTGAGAGTCCCTTGGACAACAAGGAGATCAAACAAGTCAATCCTAAAGGAAATCAACCCTGAATATTCACTGGAAGGACTGGTGCTGAAGCTGTAGCTCCAATATTTTGGCGACCTGATGTGAAGAGTTGACTGACTGGAAACAACTCTGATGCTGGGAAAGATTGAGGGCAACAGGAGGAGAAGGGGATGACAGAGGATGAGATGATTGGATGGCATCACCGACTCAATGGACATGAGTTTGAGCAAACTCTGGGAGATAGTAAAGGACAGGGAAGCCTGGCATGCTGCAGGCTACAGGGTCTCAAAGAGTCAGACATGACTGAGAGACTGAACAACAAAAGCGATGAGAAGTGGAGAGCCAGGGGAAGAGAGAGAGATGAAAATTGTTATACATATTGAGATTTGGCTAGGCCTGAAGCCAGGTCCAGGCTTTGATGGAGTTAAGTAAATCAAAAATTTCCAATTAACCTTAAAAGCTTCTGCACATCAAAGGAAACTATTAGCAAGGTGAAAAGACAGCCTTCAGAATGGGAGAAAATAATAGCAAATGAAGCAACTGACAAACAACTAATCTCAAAAATATACAAGCAACTCCTACAGCTCAACTCCAGAAAAATAAATGACCCAATCAAAAAATGGGCCAAAGAACTAAATAGACATTTCTCCAAAGAAGACATACAGATGGCTAACAAACACATGAAAAGATGCTCAACATCACTCATTATCAGAGAAATGCAAATCAAAACCACTATGAGGTACCATTTCACACCAATCAGAATGGCTGCGATCCAAAAGTCTACAAGCAATAAATGCTGGAGAGGGTGTGGAGAAAAGGGAACCCTCTTACACTATTGGTGGGAATGCAAACTAGTACAGCCACTATGGAGAACAGTGTGGAGATTCCTTAAAAAACTGGAAATAGAACTGCCTTATGATCCAGCAATCCCACTGCTGGGCATACACACTGAGGAAACCAGAAGGGAAAGAGACACATGTACCCCAATGTTCATTGCAGCACTGTTTATAATAGTCAGGACATGGAAGCAACCTAGATGTCCATCAGCAGATGAATGGATAAGACAGCTGTGGTACATATACACAATGGAGTATTACTCAGCCATTAAAAAGAATACATTTGAAGCAGTTCTAATGAGGTGGATGCAACTGGAGCCTATTATACAGAGTGAAGTAAGCCAGAAAGAAAAACACCAATACAGTATACTAACGCATATATATGGAATTTAGAAATATGGTAACAATAACCCTGTGTACGAGACAGCAAAAGAGACACTGATGTATAGAACAGTCTTATGGACTCTGTGGGAGAGGGAGAGGGTGGGAAGATTTGGGAGAATGGCATTGAAACATGTAAAATATCATGTATGAAACGAGTTGCCAGTCCAGGTTCAATGCATGATACTGGATGCTTGGGGCTGGTGCACTGGGACGACCCAGAGGGATGGTATGGGGAGGGAGGAGGGAGGAGGGTTCAGGATGGGGAACACATGTATACCTGTGGCAGATTCATTTTGATATTTGGCAAAACTAATACAATTTTGTAAAGTTTAAAAAAAAAAACTTTCCATTTTTCTTTTAAGTTGGGATTCTTACATTTGCAACAGGAGAGGCACAAAATAAGTGCACAAGAAGTTTTACTATGTTGGCAATGATTAACAAGTGGAGGTGAAAGAAAAACTGTTTAATAGAAGAGACAATTTTGAAAACTTTAAAGTTTTACTGCATTTTTGTGTATTCCATAGTGAATAGTGGCAATGCCTGGAATAGGAAGAACAGACACAAGAGAGATGAGAATTAATTTATGCATGAAACTTCCAAGATCTAGACCTACCAATTTTTCAGGAAGGTGGAAGGAGGAGACAGGACGAATTATTATTATTACAATGGCTTTTGGGTTTTTTTTTTTTTTACCACCCAGACTTTTTATTTAACATACAACTCAAGCTCTCAAACTTTTTTATTTTGAAATAATTACAGATTCACAAGAAGTTGCCAATTTACAGAGAAGTGCTATGGGTTCTTTGCTTATTTTCTCCCAAAAGTAGTACCCTGTAGTGTGAGTGGATGTATATGTGTGTGTGTGTGTGTGCTCAGTTGTATCCAACTCTTTGTGACCCCATGGGCTACAGCCTGCCAGGCTCCTCTGTCCATAGAGTTTTCCAGGCAAGAATACTGGAGTGAGTTGCCAGTCCCTTCTCCAGCAGATCTTCCTGACCCAGGGATTGAACCCATGTCTCTTGCATCTCCTGCATTGGTGGGCGGATTCTTTACTGTTGAGCCACCTGGGAAGCCAATAGATCAATATCAAAATCAGGCGAGTGACATTGGTACGATCCATAGAGCTGATTCAGATTCCATCAGTTTTAAGTGCATTTGTGTGTGTGTGTGTGTGTGTGTGTGTGTAGTTCTATGCAATTTTATCAAATGCACAGATTCTTGTAACCACCATCACAGTCAAGACACAGAACAATTCCATCATCACAAAGCTCCCTATTCTGCCCTTTTTTATCCATAATCACCCCCTCATCTCTAACCCCAGGAGTCATCTGTTTTTCCTATTCTTTGTTATTTTAAGAATGTTACATAAATGGAATCATATACTACACCTTTTGAGAATGACTTTTTTTCCCCACTCAGCATAATTTCCTCAAGATCCATTCAAATTGTTATATGCTTCAGTGGGTTGTTCCCTTTTATTATATTACATCCGCCAGCAGAAGGGCATCCAAGTTTTATCTATTGTGAAAAAAGCTGTTATGAATATTTGTGTACAGTTTTTGTGTTGACATAAGTTTTCACTTCTGTGGGATACGTGCCTTAGAGTGCAATTGCTGAGTCATATGGTAAGTGTTTATTTAATTTTATAAGAGACTGACAAACTATTTCCCAGCGTGGTGGTACCACATTACTTTCCCTTCAGCAAATAGTGATCCAGTTTCTCTGTATTCTTTTCAGCATCTGATGTGATCATTACTTTTTTTATCTTAGCCCTTCTGATGGGTGTATGATGATATCTTGAGGGTTTAATTTGCACTTCCTTAGTAGCTATTAATATTGTGTATCTTTTCATTTGCTTATTTGCCATCTGTATGTCCTTGGCAATGAAATGTATGTTAATGTCTTATGCCCATTTTCTTTCTTTTTTTTTAGGGTTTTGAAAATATTTATTTATTTGGCTGTTTCAGGTCTTAGCTGAAGAATCTTTGTTGCATCATGAGGGATCTTCTTTTTTTCTCTCTCTTTTTTTAATATAACCATTTTCTAATTAAATTGAGTTTTAAAAGCTCTTTCTGTATTCTAAATACAAGGCCATACATTGAATAAATAATTCACAAACATTTTCTTTGTTTGGAGCTTGGCTTTTCATCCTTCTCATAAAGAGCAAATTAAAAAAAATTTTTTTTTGCCTGGAGAATCCCACGGACAGAGGAACCTGGCAGGCTACAGTCCATGGGGTCTCACAGAGTCAGACATGACTAAGTGATTGAGCACGCATGCAGAATATTTTAATTTTTATTAAAAATTTTATTGAGGTATAGTTGATGGACAATATTATATAAGTTTCAGGTATATAACCTATTGGTTCACAATTTTCAAAGGTTATACTTCACTTAGAGTTACAATAAAATATTGGCTACCTACCCTGTGCTGTACAATATATCTGTGTACTATGTACTTTATACATAGTAGTTCGTACCCCGTAATCCCCTACCCCACTTTGCCCCTCACTTCTTCTCTTCACCCTGGTAACCACTAGTTAGTCCTATCTGTGAGTCTAGTTTTGTTGTTGTTATTGCTCTATTCACTAGTTTATTATTTAGATACAAGTGATATTTTATAGTGCAAAATTTTTAATTTTCATGAAATCCTATTTATCACAATTTCCCTTTTATGAATCGTGCTTTTGGTGTCAGGTCTGGAAGTTTTTCATCCAGTCATGGGTTCTGAAGTTTTACTCTTAAATATAAAAGTTTGCATTTTTATATTTTATATTTAACCAAGTCCGTGATTATTTTTAAGTTAATTTTTACATAAAGTATAAAGTAACTCAAGGTTCTCTGTTTTGATTTGGTTTTGTTGCCTATGAAAGTCTGATGGCTCCAGTAGCAAGAATACTGTAGTGGGTTTTCATGCCCTCCTCCAGAGGATCTTCCTAATCAAGGGATCAAACCCGGGTCTCTTATGTCTCCTGCATTGGCAGGTGGTTCTTTACTACTCAGCACCTGGGAAGCTCCAGTATTTTTTGAAAAGGCTCTCAAAAATTTTTAAGAGTAGGAAGGCAATGGCACCCCACTCCAGTACTCTTGCCTGGAAAATCCCATGGACGGAGGAGCTTGGTAGGCTGCAGTCCATGGGGTCGCTGAGGGTCGGACATGACTGAGCGACTTCACTTTATTTTTTCACTTTCATGCATTGGAGAAGGAAATAGCAACCCACTCCAGTGTTCTTGCCTGGAGAATCCCAGGGACAGGGGAGCCTGGTGGGCTGCCGTCTATGGGGTCACACAGAGTCAGACACGACTGAAGTGACTTAGCAGCAGCAGCAACATCTTTGATTGTATTTTCATCCTATTGGCATTATTTTAAAAGCCAGTCAGAAAGTGGGATAACCCACTTTTTATTTTTAAAAAAAGTTACTTTAGGATAATCTTGTTTGCTTTGACTTGATTTTACTGTATCTGCAGCCTCTGAAAGCCATTTTTGCTAATAGATCCATTGCATTTCATTACAACTCAGGAAAGGGAACAGTACCCTCCCCACCCCCCCAAAACAGAAATGCTGTGACCTTTTCCAGACTGGAGAAAAATGCTGCTTATAAAAATAATATCTAGGCCCCAACATTCCCATCATTAAATATAGTTTCTTCTTCCTCAACAATATTTGGCATTTACATGGGAATTAATGAGATTGCAAGAAAAACCAACACCTCAAGCATTATATAAAAACTGTTTTCAGAAAGCCCATGAAAGGATTGAAAAGTGAAAGTCCCTCATTCGTGTCTGACTCTTTGCAACCCCATGGACTATAGCCCGCCAGGCTCCTCTGTCCATGGAATTCCCCAGGCCAGAATACTGGAGTGGTAGCCTTTCCCTTCTCCAGGGTATCTTCCCAATCCAGGGATCAAACCCAGGTCTCCCACACTGCAGGCAGATTCTTTACCATTTGAGCCACCAGAGAAGTAAGGAGTAAGTCAGCTTATGGTAAGTATAGATCCAAACATATGCTGGGACACGACTTCATTTTCAAGAAAATATACACAGTTTAGAACTTGAAAATGTCAAAGGAAAGTTCTGTGTAACCCTTCTATCAACTGAAAACTATACTGGAAATTGAGTATGGGTCTGTGAATGGATGGAATAATACTGGCTTTTCCCCTGTATCCAACACAAGAACATTTACAATTCTCTGGAAAATTTGTGCAGGTTTGTGCAGAATTCCCTAGGGAAAGAAACCACTCCATCAGAAGACAGGCAAATTACATACTACTACTACACACACATATGTCCTTTACCTAACCAGGCTTAGATATGAACATGGTAGAATAACATGTGATAGTATGCTTAGGGCTTCAAATTCAATATGAGTAATTTACTAAAATTTACAGCTGCAAACTTGACCACTTCCTTAGCAATATTTAACTGTGAATAATAATAATAATATCACTGTACATGTATTATATTTAAATCAGGTTGTTACTGCCACTATCTGAATTTTACTCACTTAAGCCTCATGATATCCTTCAGCATTTTTCCTCTATTTCTCTCCTGTTAAACAAGAGACTTGGTAAGATTCATATTTAATGATTTTAGTGAGACTATTTCTAATGTCTGTCTTCCTTTGTTTTTATAATGTTAGTGCCCATAGATTATCAATGCTCAAATCCATGAATTATTCACAGGTTAGAACCAGACATGGAACAACCGGCTGGTTCAAAATTGGGAAAGAAGTACATCAAGGCTGTGTATTGTCACCCTGCTTATTTAACTTATATGCAGAGTACATCATGCAAAATTATGGGCTGGATGAAGCACAAGCCAGAATCAAGATTTCTGGGAGAAATATCAATAACCTTATATATGCAGATGACACCACCCTTATGGCAGAAAGTGAAGAGAAACTAAAGAACCTCTAGATGAAGGTGAAAGAAAAGAGTGAAGAAGCTGGCTTAAAACTCAACCTTCAAAAAAAGAAGACCATGGCATCAGGTCCCATCACTTCATGGCAAATAGATGGGGAAATAGTGGAACCAGTGACAGATTTTATTTTCTTGGGTTCCAAAATCACTGTGGATGGTGACTGCAGCCATGAAATTTAAAGATGCTTGCTCCTTGGAAGGGAGAAGGCAATGGCAACCCACTCCAGTACTCTTGCCTGGAAAATCCCATGGACGGAGGGGCCTGATGGGCTGCAGTCCATGGGGTCGCTAGGAGTCAGACACGACTGAGCGACTTCACTTTATTTTTTCACTTTCATGCATTGGAGAAGGAAATGGCAACCCACTCCAGTGTTCTTGCCTGGAGAATCCCAGGGATGGGGGAGCCTGGTGGGCTGCCGTCTATGGGGTCGCACAGAGTCAGACACGACTGAAGCAACTTAGCAGCAGCAGCTCCTTGGAAGAAAAGCTATGACAAACCTAGACAGCATATTAAAAAACAGAGATATCACTTTGCCAACTAAAGTCTGTCTAGTCAAGGCTATGGTTTTTCCAGTAGTCATGTATGGATGTGAAAATTGGACCATAAAGAAGGCGGAGCACCAAAGAATTGATACTTTCTAATTGTGGTGTTGGAGAAGACTCTTGAGAGTCCCTTGGACTGCAAGGAGATCATACTAGTCAATCCTAAAGGAGATCAACCCTGAATATTCATTGGAAGGACTGTTGCTGAAGCTGAAGCTCCAATACTCTGGCCATCTGATGCAAAGAGCTGACTCATTAGAAAAGACCCTGATGCTGGGAAAGATTGAAGGCAGGAGGAGAAGGTGATGACAGAGGATGAGATAATTGGATGGCATCACTGACTCAATGGACATGAGTTTGAGCAAGCTTCGGGAGATGGTGAAGGACAGGAAGCTAGGCCTTCTGCAGTCCATGGGGTCACGAAGAATCGGACATGACTGAGTGACTGAACAACAACAACAATATATAAATTCACAGGTATGTTTCACTGAGGTAGCTGCAAAAAGAGATAAAAAGAAATATACCAAAATTGTGATTGCGATTATTTTCATATTCTCTCATTTTCACATGTTTTACAATGTGGTTAAATTCCCTTTTAAATTAGAAATACATGTTCATGTTCAAAAGGTCATCAAGCTATATACTGAATATATATATTCAATACATCAATATATATACTGAAAGCTATATATACTTTGCATTTTATTATATATATATTCTCAAAAAAGTACTGGAAAATGGTGTGAAGGAAATGCATATGCAAAACACACTATAAATTTTATATTATTTTTGAGGAGAAAAGAAAGAATTTAGAAATATACTAATTAAGGGCAATGTATGGAATTTGTTTAGATACTAATGCAAACAAATCAATTATACACAAATAAACAGAGGATTCAGAACTGGATATTTTATACTATTAAGGGAATTATGTTATGATTCAAATGAATATATAATTTACATACAATAAAATGAATGCTATGAACTATAATTCTTAGCCTCATCTATGATTTTTTACTTTCTTGCAAGATTTTGTTGAACAAATCAGGTAGTTATTACCATTATCTGAATTTTACTCACTTACGCCTCGTGATAGCCTTTAGCACTTCTCTTCTGTATTTCTCTCTTGTTAAACAAGAAACTTGGTAAGATCATTGTAGTGAGACTATTTCTAATGTCTGTCTGCAGTTCTTTTTGTAATGTTAGTGCCCAAAGATTATCAATGTTCAAATCCATGAATTTTTTATACATTTTTTAAACGTTTTTCCTTTATGATTTATCCCCAGAGATAGGATATGGTTCCCTGAAGAATATTATCTTTGGATATAGATTTCTAATATATTATTTTTGTTCTTATTTGTTAAAAGTTAGTTGTTATATTTATTGGTGATATAAAAACTACCAAACATTAGCATTCTCATTTATAGAGGTTGCCATTTTTTTAAATGCAGTAAGGACATTCCAAAAAAACATACCATCTAGATCTAGTCACACAAAATAACTGATCACTCTATGTCAAAGGACAGCTCAGAGAAAACAGCTCATTCTAAACATCATCCCTAAGCATTAATATTCTCTCAGGACAGAGCAAGAAGGCTCCCATTGCCTGTCAGTAGCTTTGACAGCCAGACTTTCATTTCCAAGCACACATACTACTCATTTAAAACTTATAAAGAGAGCAAGTGGATAATGTCTGCTTTCTTCTCCAAGTTTTGATTGATTTCATTCTGTGACTTTCTACTCTGTGAGGATATGATTTCATGAGAGTCCTTTAATTCACCAAGATAGAACTGAAGTGTTATTTTCTTGTTATTAATTGTGAAATCTTAAAATTCATTTGACTCACTTTTGAATCTTATATACCAAAAAAGGACACACTCCAGGTATCCTGAATTATTTAACTTTATCCCGTACAAGTCTAGATTCATGAATCATACTTAAGCTCGACAGGATTGTAAGTGATTATGGTAAATGTAAATGGCTCTAAATCCTGTGTCTCCTCAAGTGAAGGAATCTGTTTTTTAAATATTTTTTTTCATGGGGACCATGTTTTTAAAGTCTTTATTGAATCTGTTACAATATTTCTTCTGCTTCTGTGTTTTGGTCCCTTGGCTGCAAGGCATGTGGGATCCTAGCTCTCTGACCAGGGTTCAGACCCAGACTCTCTGCACTGGAAGGCAAAGTCTCAACCCCTGGACCTCCACGGAAGTCCCAAGTGAAGGATTCTTAAACATCACAAAAGTACCTGAAAATTATATGCCTTTTATGCATTAAAAATAACATCAGCAAATGTCTGTTTCCAAAAGTCTTCTTTTGTATAGACATGCAAGTAACAGAAAAGTGAAAATTTGAAGTTCATAAAAGTTTGTTTTATGAACAAGCTTTCTGCCAATTTAAGTATTTAAAGTGCCCTAGCTTTAGCAGCCATTATCAAAAATATATTTACTATTTTTCCTCAATCTGTTGGAGAAGCTTCCAGTTCAAATGATTGAGTTATCCAATGTAAATGACTACTCTTTTCAACACTTCCCATGCACATGTGTTTCAAGTACAGACCTTGAAAGAGCATTTTCTTTCGTGATTATAAAAGAAAGTCCAGGCTAAGCCTCTTATTTTCTTTTCATATTTGGATGTTTCTCATGGATGCGTCATGCCCAAGGCAAGATTTAGCTGCACATAAAGAACAAAGTGTGTATCCACATAAGTGACGAACAGATGTTGTATTTGAGGCAACTAAACAAACCAACAAGTCACTTTTGTTACAGCTGCTATTTGAAAAATCATTTCTTATAAACTCCACCATGGGCTTTCCCCATGGCTCAGTGGGTAAAGAATCTGCCTGCAATGTAGGAGACACAGGAGACACAGGTTCGATTCCTGGGTCAGGAAGATCCCCTGGAGGAGGCATGGCAATCCATTGTAGTATTCTTGCCTGAAAAATCCCATGGACAGTGGAATCTGGTGGGCTACAGCCCAAATGGTCACAAAGAATCAGACACGACTGAGCAACACAGCATACATAGGAGCTCCACTGTCCAGACCTTCTCACTACTGTGAGTTCCAACAGATTAACTAGAGGATAAGCAACTTGGTTTAGTAAAAATATACTAAACTTTGAGAGAAAATTTATATTATCTAGAGATACTTAAGTTTGTAGTTTCATAAGCTCTCAAGATATATCCTGGGAGAAAGCCAAGAGTTCACAGTTATTGTACATACTTTATAGATGAGAAAAAGAAAGTTCAAGGACAGTAAATAATTTTCTCAAGTTTGATTCAAATCCAGGTCTGTCTAACAAGAAAGCCTATTTCCTTCCACCAAGAATAGCACCTTCTAAGCAGTGACACTGAGCAAACATTCTGGGTACAGATAATATTTGCCCTTTTTCATCCAACTTTGATTTTGTAATGATAATAATAATAGAGTCTACAAACACATAGCTGCAATTTTAAATCACAAAAGCCAAAGCTAGGTTTTATAAGTCATTTGGCAGTGAAGTCTGACATGACCTGAACTAATCTGATGGCAAAACTTGGCCTAAAATGTAGAGACTATTCATAGCCCTTATTTATACCATTTACTTTGAATACTCAACATTTTGAGGCATAAATATTTATCTGTTCATTACAGGATTCTTCCCCAGGCAAAATGGAAGCTGTTCTGTAATACACAGTAAACATATGGTATTATTTTTCAAAAAAAAAAAATCCTGAGTTCTGACACACAGCTCCAAGAGATTTAGGCAAGGAATAAGAAATCTGAATAGCAGCAGCAGCAACAATAACAATGATAGTAAAAGTTGAGTTTTATAGTTTTATCTCATTTTTAATTTTTATAAAATAATTTCATACATATTTATTGCATTTGTCATTATAATGCGAAAATTTCCTAATTACTTTGAATAAATTTTGCCCTGATTATCTCTTTAGAGGGAAGAAAACATGGGACTAAACTTGATGCCATGAAGTCTCTTGGTCAAATGGAGACCTGACATCAAACTGACTTTTGACATCTTGAAACAGAAATTAATTCGAATCAGAAATAGAGAATGCTGCTGTATATTTCTTTTTTCTAAGGTTTTCTTAAATATAAGCCTCTCTAGTGACTTTACTTGAAGAGGAATGACACTAAATTTTTATTTAATTGTCTGTTTTTTGACCACAGTAATAAATTAAGAGGTTTAGTGACCAGTGTTGTGAATAGGATTTCAGCAGACGCTAAGGAAATGACAGGATATAATTCTCATGTTAGTATAAAAAATGTTTCTTTGTCTCATAAATTATGGGTAATCAGTTGTACATATTCAATCAAGATACTTCTTCACTCTGTAGAAAATTTTAAATTTAAATCAAGTTTTCAAATATTAGCTGTTTTCTAGATCAGTAGTTTTCAATCTCCTTTTCTGCCTCAAAACACAGGAATACAGCATATTCCCTTCCACAACAGCAATCCACAAAGTATCATTTACACAGCCAGCAGTAATTCCCATACCTGGAGTCAGCAGACCCGTATAGTATCAGTTTGAATTTTATTAAACATTCAACACATTTCATATATTTCCTTTTACATGTTCTAGATGCTAATTTCTTACAGACTGCACTTTGCTGGCCTACGTTGCAGGTCTAGGGTGAGGGGAATCTAGAATGGATGACAAAGGAAGTAGATAATAAATATCAACTGGTAAAGAATCTGCCTGCAGTGAGGAAGATACAGGTTTAATCCATGGGTCAGGATGATCCCCTGGAGAAGGGACAGCAACCCTCTCCAGTATTCTTGCCTGGGAATTCCCATGGACTAAGGAGCCTGGGGGGCTACAGTTCATAGAGGTCACAGAGTCTGACATGACTTAGTGACTTAATAACTACAACATAACCTTGAGATCATTTGCAACAGTAGGGACTGTGGCTTGTTCCATTAGCTGTTCTGATTTGAGTCTTTTGTACGGATTGTGGCCAGCCACCATCCTGAGAGCTATGTTTGGACTCAGTGTAGGACTGGGGCTCAAGCATATAAAAATACTCTTATCAAGCAGGATATTCTAAGGGATCAGAGGTAACTCCTAGGAACTAGCCACGGACCAGTCTTACAGCGAAAGGCCTTCTTTGGAATGCACAAGTTTTAGGAACCCCAGACCTGCTGAGTAAACCTTTTACCACACCCTTGTATTGGTCTTATCTTCCTAACTAGAGTATAAGGTGCTCAAAGAAAAGGATCATATATTTATACAGTTTTACCTGAAGCCAATACCCACTTGACTCTATCTTTGCCAGAGTCAGAGGAAATCAGCATTTCAAAATTCCTGAACTTAGCTTTCCCTTAAGAACATGTTTTAGCATTACCGTTTGAAAAATACTCTGGAATTGCTCTATAAAAATGCTTTGACACCCATGTTGATCACATGTGTGCGTGCTCAGTTGCTTCAGTCGTGTCTGACTCTTTGTGACTCCATGGACTGTAGTACCCCAGGCTCCTCTGTCCATGGGATTCTCCAGGCAAGAATACTGGAGTGGGTTGCCATGTCCTTCTCCAGGGGATCTTCCTGACCCAGGGATCAAACTCATGTTCTCTTATGTCTCCTACATTGGCAGGCAGGTTCTTTACCACTAGCACCACCTGGAAAGCCCCCACATTGATTACTTGCAGTTGTAATTTACCATCATGGCTACTACCCTGGCAGTGCAGTGGTTAAGGATCCACCTGCCAATGCAAGGGACACAGGTTCAATCCCTGGCCTGGGAACTAGGATCCCACATGCCAAGGTCAACTAAGCCCATGTGCCACAACTACTGAAGCCTGCACACCCATGCTCCACAACTAGAGAAGCTATTAGGATGAGAAGCCTGTGCGTCGCAACTAGAGAATGGCTCCCACTCACAGAAACTAGAGAAAGCTTGCTCACAGCAACGAAGAGCCTGTGCACCATATCAAAGACCCAGCGCAGTTATAAATAAGTAATTTTTTTTTTAATTTGCCACCATGAAAAGCTCAAGGATCCCCATTCTTTTTGACTTTCTATTCCAAATCTGGATCAGGATCAAGGACAAGTTTGTTTTGTTGGATCACAGTGCCAAGAAGGAATTTCATTGCTAATGCGGAGGAGTGAAACGTTCAAGAGTTCCCAGAATCATTTCTTTCTGATCCTTTCTTTTGGCTCTCTTCCATAAACTCCAAACCAATTACATCAGAATATCTGGAGTTTGGGACCAGGAGCTCCAGGCAATTGTAACGTGAAGCTAGGGCCGAAAACCAGTTGCATAGAGTGCCAAGATCCAGGTGATGGCTCAGGCAGGCAGGTGAAGAAGAATCCTTTCTGACCTACTCAGGCTGGTTCCAGCCTAGGCCTCACTAAAATTGTGGTTCATGGATCAGCAACATTGATACTACCTGGGAGCTTGTTAGAAATGCAGAATTTCAGGTCCTACTCAGCTCGATTAACTCAGAATCTGCATTTTAATAAAATAGGTAACATTAGTATATTAGAATTTCAGAAGCACTGACCTAGGCAACAGCACTCCTCCTTGTTTCCCAGGGCCCCACACTGGAAACAGAGATGAAGCCTCGAGCTGGGAAGTGTTCCTCTGTCTGGCACATGTCTTCTTGTGGTTGAAGAAGGATGGTTGGTGAAGGATGGAAACAGGTTCCTTCCATTTCAGTATCACTCAATCTATCATCTTAACTTTACTTACAGTTATCTGCAGGGGGTAATGGAGAAGGCGATGGCACCCCACTCCAGTACTCTTTCCTAGAAAATCCCATGGATGGAGGAGCCTGGTAGGCTGCAGTCCATGGGGTCACTAAGAGTTGGACATGACTGAGCGACTTCACTTTCACTTTCATGCATTGGAGGAGGAAGTGGCAACCCACTCCAGTGTTCTTGCCTAGAGACAACCAGGGACGGCAGGGCCTGGTGGGATGCCGTCTATGGGGTCGCACAGAGTCGGACATGACTGAAGCAACTTAGCAGCAGGGGCTAAAGAGAAGAAGGAGAAGATGGCAAAATCTAGTCCGTCAATGATATCAGCTTATGTAATGAGATATATTAAGAGTGGGTTTCCACTATACTCAAGAGGCTTATTTCACAAAGTAAAGATAATAAGGTTCAGGGAATTGGCTAAAAATCTGCTGTGACTTTTAATGAGTGGAATTTGGGGAAAGAGAAATCAGCGATTAACATCCCATGGTCATTGCACTTGGGCAGTAAGCTACTACATGGCAGTCCTATGCCAGGGCTTGCTGTTGTTGTTCAGTCGCCCAGTCATGTCCGACTCTTTGTGACCTCATGGACTGCCGCACGCCAGGCCCAGACCTGCCTTAAAGGGATTTTAGCCAAATCCATCCAGCCCAGGTGCTCTGAGTTGACCAGCCTTATCTCTGGACCATTCTGCCAGCAGCAGCCTTAGAGGAAGATTTGAGGTTTTAAGATAATGGCTTATAAAACAGACCTTGATAGTGATGGTAATGAATCATTTTTGAACACATGCTATGTACGAAGCATTAAGAGCCTGAAAAGTATTAATTCATTTAAGCCTCACAACTATTTGATACACTATTATTTTTTCCTTTTGTACAGGTGGGGAAACCAAGATAAAGAGAAGTTATGCAAATGGTAAAGCAGGATTCAAACCAAGGCAGCCTCCAACATAAGGCAGACCTCACTATATGGAGAATCAATACAGTAAAAGGGAAGGAGACCCTTTGATTCTTTTGCTCATTTGGGGAGTATTTCTGAGTTCTACAAATGATTACATAGATGCAGACTTCAAAATCTTCCTTCAACAATATTTTCTGTCTCCAAAGCAACATGAGTCGAGGATATTTTTTAATGCAGATTCTGATTCAGAATATCTAGGGTAGGGCCCAAGATTTTGCATTTCTAACAAGCTCCAAGATGTCAGTGTTGCTAGTCCAGGGTCCACACTTTGAGTAGCAAAAAAAAAAAAGTGCTGCTACGTCACTTCAGTAGTGTCCAGCTCTGTGCTCTGTGCAACGAGATGGACTGTGCAGCCCACCAGGCTCTTCTGTCCATGGAATTCTCCAGGCGAGAATCCTGGAGTGGATTGTGATGCCCTCCTCCAGGGGATCTTTCCAACCCAGGGATCAAACCCACTTCTCTTATGTCTCTTGGACTGGCAGGTGGATTCTTTACCACTAGTGCCACCTGGGAAGCCCATACATATATGTATTATATATGTAATTATATATGTAATAATTATATATATATGTAAATGCATAATGGAGAAGGCAATGCCACCCCATACTTCAGTACTCTTGCCTGGAAAATCCCATGGGCGGAGGAGCCTGGTAGGCTGCAGTCCATGGGGTTGCTTAGGGTCGGACACGACTGAGCAACTTCATTCTTACTTTTCACTTTCATGCATTGGAGAAGGAAATGGCAACCCACTCCAGTGTTCTTGCCTAGAGAATCCCAGGAATGGGGGAGCCTGGTGGGCTGGCATCTATGGGATCGCACAGAGTCAGACACGACTGAAGTGACTTAGCAGCAGCAGTAAATGCATAAAATCACAGTCTCATCTCTTGCTAAATAGATTATTTAGCAAGCATTTCACTCTAAAAGTCTGTTTGTAGGACTTAGACATGCTCCCAGAGGGGCAAAGAGAGAGTCAATGCTTTCCAATGCTCCCCGCTGGGAATCTGAAACTTTCTTTTACTCTTCCAATTTGGTATCACTGATAAGTTTAGCATGAAGGTATTCTAAAGTATGTTTTTTACCTCACTGATAATAACAGTTACTAATGTTATTTCCTTGGTTGATACTTAACCTGCTTGATGTTTCAGATTTTACCTAAAATAATTAACACATTAACCAAATGGATAGTAAAAAATAGTAATTTCCAGACTGTAGACACAAGTGAATTCTCTTTTATTGCACTCTGCCATAGTGAAACAACCAATAAAAATGTTTTATATATATATATATATATATATATATATAATTATTTTGAAAAGATGCTGAACCTTGGGCTTGACAAGTTGGCTACAGAATGTAAATCAAAAATATCATTTAGTGCCTACATTACACAAGGGAGCACAAATTGAAAAATGGTATCTCCACCTATCTTTTTACATTTTAAAGTGAGGTAAGTGTCTAAGGTATTTTTGTAAGATGATGTATCATTTGAAAAGGAAAGTAGTTTTCAGGCCAGCATATATAATTTGATGTCAACAGTACAGATAGACATATAAACAGACACTCACAAGGAGGGGACAAGAATGTGTACTGAGTATCGATAGTCACACATGGACACAACAAATGGTAGGGAGTCTTCCCCCACTACTGTTTTAAAGTAACTGGAAAAGAGCCCAGCACTTCCTTGTAAAAATGAAACTTCCTAAGACTCAAGTTCATCATGTTTTATTGAGAAAGTTGAGTTCCACCTTTTCTGCTTGCCTTGGAGTAGAAGACTTACTGAAAAGGACAAAAATCTGGGAGGATACACAAAATAAAACAGTACAGTCATGCAATGCTTTTCTGAAGAAAAGTTACAATTATTTTAATTTTTGAATGTAAAATTTAAATCACAATATCAGTGCACTGCTCTCTTTCCAGACCTCATTTGTTTCCAGAAATATGAAAGTTGAATTCTAATCCAAAATTGTCATGGATGCCTATAGCCCACATTCTCAATTCTGAACCTGCAATTTCATCATATACCTGGATAAGAAGCTTAGCAGCTTTTTGCTCCACAGTCCCCACTGTCCCTCAAGATGTCATAGCTTCACTTGCGACATTCAGAACTAGAACTCGCAGCTTCAGGAGTAAGGGCTCTCAAGAAGGAAACTCAGAAGCCCTTTTCACAGGCAATCGAAGCTGTGTGAACCTTCTCCCTGTGCTGTGCTCACTGGAAGCTCCACAGACAGTCCTACAGATAGGAGAGCGGAACTTCCTGGGAGCCAGGTACATCAGACAGAAGCTGCTCCAAACCCAGATCCTAAAACTCACTGCTGGCTTTATGCTCGTTGTTTTGTTTTGTTCTCCTATATTCTAAGAACACTGCTCAGGTGCCTTGACAGCTGAACAACTTATTCTAACTCCTTCAGCACCTCCACCAAAGGACAGCTCTCTACAGGCTCTGGTCTCGGGTGAGCAGCTTTCTTGGTGGATGAAAATTCTTAGAGCTGTAAAAGGAAAGGAAGGTTATGGAGTATTGTACCATATCAGCTCCTATCTGTCCTTCAACAAGGGCAAATGCCTTCCGGAGATGCTTTTCAGTATGTCTGAATTCAGATGTATGGAAATTGGGCAAATCCATAGATTCTACTTCATATGAGCTCTTCTGGAAAGCAGAGGGACAGGATAATGATAACAATAGCATTTATTGCACCTCCTACCTCCTGTGTATAAGACACCGTTATGAAAAGTTTACACAAACTATCCTTCAGGGCAGCTACATAAAATATTGTCACAAAGTACTATCTTCTGGATGTAAAATGACAGGGCAAGTGACTTAATAATTGAGAACAGGTAAAAAGCACTTAAAACTATGCCAGTCACATAGTAGGCTCAAAAAATATTAGCTATTTTTCACTAAAGAAAATCACCAAAGCACAGTAGAAGGGAGAAAGGAAGAATAAAGGAAGAGAGAAGAATTATAAAAACATTCAGAAAACAATTAATAAAATGGCAATAAGTTCATACCTATCAATAATTACTTTAAATGTAAATAGATAAAATCCTCCAATAAAATTCATTGAGTGGCTGAATGAATAAAAACAAACAAGCAAAACATCTATATGCTGCCTACAAGAGATTTACTTCAGAAGTAAAGACATACACACAGCCTGAAAGCGAAGGGCTGGAGAAAGATGTTGCATGCAAATAAAAAGAAAGCTGGTGTAGGTATATTCATATCAGACAAAATAGACTTTAAAACAAAGACTGTAATAAAAGACAAAGGGCATTATATAATGACAGAGGGGTTAATCCAGCAAGAAGATATAACACTTATAGATGTACGTGCACCCAACATGAGAGAACCAGAATATGTAAACCAAATATTATCAGATTTAAAGGAATACATTGACAGGAATAATAGTAGGGAATTTAATACCTCACTTACATCAATGGATAGATCATCCAGACAGAAAATCAATAAGGAAACATTGGCCTTAAACAATACATTATGTCAAATGAACTTAATCGATATATGTAGAATATTCCATCCAAAAGTAGCAGAATACACATTCTTTTCAAGTGCACATGGAATGTTCTTCAGGATAGATATTATCAAAAAGACAAAAAATAACAAATGTTGGTAGGATGTGGAACAAGGGGAATCTTCATGCACTATTGGTGGGAATGTAAACTGCTGCAACCACTATGAAAAAGAGCATGAAGTTTCCTCAAAAAATTAAAAGCATAACTACTGTACAATACAGCAATTCCATTTCTTGGTATCTATTTGGAGAAAACAAAAACATTAATTCAAAAAGACATATGCAATCCTATGTTTAGTACAGCACTATAGTCAAGATATGAAAACAACTTAAGTATCTATTGATAGGTAAATGGATAAAGAAAATATGTAGGGCGGGGAAAGAGAGAAATACTACTCAGTCAAAAAGAAAGAAAGAAATCTTGCCACTTAACAATGTGAACAAATCTTGAGGCTACCATGCTAAGTGAATAGGTCAGACAGAGAAAGAAAAATACCACATGATTTCAATTATATGTGGAATCTAAAAAGAAAAACAAAACATAATGCAGACTCATACAGAACACAGACTGGTGAATTGCTAGAGCAGAGGGGAGGGGAGGGGGACAAATCGGTGAAAGGGATCAAGAGGTACAAACTTCCGGTTGTAAAATAAATAAGTCATGGGGATGTAATGTTCAACATGGGTAATACGGTCAATAATATCGTATGAACTTTGTATGGTGACAGATGGTAACTAGACTTACTGTGATGATCATTTGCAATGTACACAAATGTTGAATCATTATGTTGTACAGCTGAAACTAATACAATCAGATCCATCTTCCATTATATATATCAGATCAAATCAGATCAGTCGCTCAGTCGTGTCCGACTCTTTGCCACCCCATGAACTGCAGCACGCCAGGCCTCCCTGTCCATCACTAACTCCCGGAGTTCACTCAGACTCACGTCCATAATACTGTATGCCAAATATGGGTTTCCCTGGTTGCTTTGTTGGTAAAGAATCTCCCTGCAGTGTAGGAGGCAGGTTCAATCCTTGGGTTAGGAAGATCCCCTAGAGAAGGAAATGGCAACCCACTCCAGTATTCTTGCCTGGAGAATTCCACGGACAGAGGAGCCTGGTGGGCTACAGTCCATGGAGCCACAAGAGTCAGTGGTTAGCAACTAAATTACCACCACCATGCCAAATATATTTCAATAATTTAAAAAATGCTAGTTATTTTAATAACACAATTAGTCAGTGGCAGGGTTTGCATTCAAATAAAGGCACCCCACACATTTAACCATTCACATTCTATCGCCCCATCTCTGTAAACTGAGCTCGGAGAAAGCCTCAGGTAGCCCATAGTTACTCCATACATTTCTGGAAATAAGATTTTCTAATACATAAATATGATCATGATACTCGTCACTTGTAGAATGAGGCCAACTCTCTACTTAGACTGGATTTGAACCTTCTCACCATCTCATCCCAGTCATTTCTCTCTAACACCCCATGTTCCAGCCCATTGTTCCCTCACCATGGCAGTATTTATGCCTTCTTCAAAATATCTCTGTGTTCATGCTTCTCCCTCTGAAGTGCTCCTATCAGCCTTCCCTACCTCATATCACCCCATCAATAAAGCTTCTCCTGAACCCTCTCCTTCACTCCTAACCCCATCCTGCTGAACCATTTACATCTTCTCACATAGAAGTTTCTCACATCTCCCTGTACCACTGACTACATAATACTAGAGTCTCATGCTTTATATGTCAGCCTCTCCCGTTGGATTGGGCACTCCTTGAGAGGAGGACCACAAGCAATGATTATTTGAAAAGCATTCGTAGAACAACTATTAAGTATCAGGCCCTATGTCCATTATAGTTCATCAGCTGTAACTTCTACATCTTGATTTGATTGATCTTTGGCTAGGAGGTTTCCTCTTTGCCATTATATCTCATACCTCAATGTGGGCGCAGGAACAAATGAGTTAAGGATTGCAATGAAAGTAGTTTATTTGTGAGGTATTGGAAGCACTGGCAGGGGATGAAAAAGTGGCAGGGAAAGAAAGAAAGCCATAAAGGGTGAGTTATCAAGCCAGTCATCATCATGGGCAAATGGAGCTTCAGTTCAGTTCAGTCACTCAGTCATGTCCGACTCTTTGTGGCCCCATGAATTGCAGCAGGCTAGGCTCCCTATCTATCACCAACTCCTAGAGTTCACCCAAACCCATGTCCATCGAGTTGGTGATGCCATCCAACCATCTCATCCTCTGTCATCTCCTTCTCCAGCTCTGCTCACCAGGTGGCCAAAGTATTGGAGTTTCAGCTTCAGCATCAGTCCCTCCAATGAACACCCAGGACTGATCTCCTTTAGGATGGACTGGTTGGTTCTCCGTGCAGTCCAAGGGACTCTCAAGAGTCTTCTCCAACACCACAGTTTAAAAGCATCAATTTTTTGGTGCTCAGCCTTCTTTATAGTCCAACTCTCACACCCATACATGATCACTGGAAAAACCATAGCCTTGACTAGATGGACCTTTGTTGGCAAAGGAATGTCTCTGCTTTTTAATATGCTGTCTAGTTTGGTCATAACTTTCCTTCCAAGAAGCAAGCGTCTTTTAATTTCATGGGTGCAATCACCATCTGCAGTGATTTTGGAGCCCAGAAAAATAAAGTCAGCCACTATGTCCACTGTTTCCCCATCTATTTGCCATAAAGTGATGGGACTGGATACCATGATCTTAGTTTTCTGAATGTTGAGCTTTAAGCCAACTTTTTCACTCTCCTCTTTCACTTTCATCAATAGGCTCTTTAGTTCTTCTTCACTTTCTGCCATAAGGGTGGTGTCACCTGCATATCTGACATTATTGATGTTTCTCCCGGCAATCTTGATTCCAGCTTGTGCTTCATCCAGCCCAGCATTTCTCATCATGTACTCTGCATAGAAGTTAAATAAGCAGGGTGACAATATACAGCCTTGACGTACTCCTTTTCCTATTTGGAACCAGTCTGTTGTTCCATGTCTAGTTCTAACTGTTGCTTCCTGACCTGCATACAGGTTTCTCAAGAGGCAGATCAGGTGGTCTGGTATTCCCATCTCTTTCAGAATTGTCCACAGTTTATTGTGATCCACAGTCAGAGGCTTTGGCATAGTTAATAAAGCAGAAATAGATGTTTTTCTGGAACTCTCTTGCATTTTCGATGATCCAGCGGATGTTGGCAATTTGATCTCTGGTTCCTCTGCCTTTTCTAAAACCAGCTTGAATATCTGGAAGTTCATGGTTCACGTATTGCTGAAGCCTGGCTTGGAGAATTTAGAGCATTACTTTACTAGCATGTGAGATGAGTACAATTGTGCGGTAGTTTGAGCATTCTTTGGCATTGCCTTTCTTTGGGATTGGCATGAAAACTGACCTTTTCCAGTCCTGTGGCCACTTCTGAGTTTTCCAAATTTGCTGGCATATTGGCAAATGGAGCTTAGTGTGCTAGAAATGTGGGGAAATGGTGTAAAACATATCCCAAATTAGAGGAAGTGTTGCTGGATATTTGTATTCCATGTCAGGCTTCCCTGGTGGCTCAGATAGTAAAGTATCTACCACAATGCAGGAGACCTGGGTTCGATCCCTGGGATGGGAAAATCCCCTGGAGGAAGTCATGGCAACCCACTCCAGTATTCTGGCCTGGAGAATCCCCATGGACAGAGCAGCCTGGTGGGCTACAGTTTATGGGGTCAAAAAGAGTCGGACACAGTTGAGTGACTAAGCACACAGTCCCATCAGTTCTTGGTTGACGGTGCTCAGGGATATGAATTCCCCACTCCTTCCTTCTAGCCCACCCTTTATATCTAAGGAAAGCCCAGGGCTCTAGAAAAGCCCTCAGGCAAACAGGTGCAGATCCTGGCAGTTGGAAGTGGGCTGGAGCGTGCTGGGGTGGCAGGAAGGAATGTGGGTGAGGCACTGACAGCGTGTGCTAGGAAGCCACTCTGAAATACCCGGGGGTTGAGATGTAGAGAAAAGGGAAATTTTGTACACTGTTGGTAGGAATGTAAATCGGTACAGCTACTGTGCAAAACAGTATGGAGGTTTCTCAAAAAACTAAAAAGAGAACTACCATATGACCCAGCAATTCTACTCCTAGGTATATATCCAAAACAAAAACAAATTCAAAAGATAAATGCATCCCAGGGTTCCTAGCAGCATTATTTACAATTGACAAGATATGTAAGTAACCTAAGTGTCCATCAATAGATGAATGGGTGAAGATCCATCTTCCATTATATATATCAGATCAGATCAGATCAGTCGCTCAGTCATGTCCAACTCTTTGTGACCCCATGAATCGCAGCACACCAGGCCTCCCTGTCCATCACCAACTCCCAGAGTTCACTGAGACCTATGTCCATCGAGTCAGTGATGCCATCCAGCCATCTCATCCTCTGTCGTCCCCTTCTCCTCCTGCCCCCAATCCCTCCCAGCATCAGAGTCTTTTCCAATGAGTCAACTCTTCGCATGAGGTGGCCAAAGTACTGGACTTTCAGCTTCAGCATCATTCCTTCCAAAGAAATCCCAGGGCTGATCTCCTTCAGAATGGACTGGTTGGATCTCCTTGCAGTCCAAGGGACTCTCAAGAGGCTTCTCCAACACTACAGTTTAAAAGCATCAATTCTTCGGTGCTCAGCCTTCTTCACAGTCCAACTCTCACATCCATACATGACCACAGGAAAAACCATAGCCTTGACTAGACGGACCTTTGTTGGCAAAGTAATGTCTCTGCTTTTGAATATGCTATCTAGGTTGGTCATAACTTTCCTTCCAAGGAGTAAGCGCCTTTTAATTTCACGGCTGCAGTCACCATCTGTAGTGATTTTGGAGCCCAGAAAAATAAAGTCTGACACTGTTTCCACCGTTTCCCCATCTAGTTCCCATGAAATGGTGGGACCGGATGCCATGATCTTCGTTTTCTGAATGTTGAGCTTGAAGCCAACTTTTTCACTCTCCACTTTCACTTTCATCAAGAGGCTTTTGAGTTCCTCTTCACTTTCTGCCATAAGGGTGGTGTCATCTGCATATCTGAGGTTATTGATATTTCTCCTGGCAATCTTGATTCCAGCTTGTGTTTCTTCCAGTTAATGGTACTGAAAATGAAAGTGTTAGTGGCTCAGTCGGGTCCTACTCTTCTTGACCCCATGGACTGTAGCCTGCCAGGATCCTCTGTTCATGGAATTCTCTAGGCAAGAATACTGGAGGGGGTAGCTATTCTCTTCTCCAGGTGCTCTTCCTGACCCAGGGATCGAACCCAGGGCTCCTGAATTGCAGGCAGATTCTTTATTATCTGAGCCACCAGGGAACTCAATGGAATACTACTTGGCCATTAAAATAAAAAACAAATTTTCTATTTGCTGCAACATGATGGACTTGGAGGGCATTATGCTAAGTGAAATGAGTTAGACAGAAAGACTATATATCACTTATATGTGGAATCTAAAAAAAAAAACAATTTAGTGTATATAACAAAAAAGAAGCAGACTCACATATATAGAAAGCAGACTAGTGCTTACTAGACTAGGGGGAAGTGAGAGGTGCAAATTATTGGATATAAGATAGGCTACAAGGATATATTATATAACATGGGGAATATAGCCAATATTTTATGATAACTATAAATGGAGTATAACTTAAAAAAATAGTATTAAAATTAAAAAAGAAAACAAAAAAAAGAATCCCCCAGGCTTGTAGAGGAAGAATATGAGTTAGAATTTTGGAAGATTTCCAGTCATTCTCACTTGGTAGTAGGATTTCATAACTCCTAAAACACAACCCAAATTCCCTGTCTTTAGAATTAAAGAACATAGGTGATTGGAAGCCTAAAAGTAATACGAGACTGAACTCATGGATAAAATCTAGTATAAATTGGTACCAGGACTTTGCACTATAGATGAGGCTATAACTTCAAGGAATAGGTGAATAGTCACTATACATCAAGAAATTTTTAAAATCTTCTAGTCAAAACAGGATGAGCACAAACGTCACGTGAAGAGCATGGCCATCAGTCATGGAGAAGCCAAATAAATACAAAGACATTTAAAAATCAAGTTAATAAAGAAGTCAGCAGATAGGATTTAGGAGAGTATACCTCAAAGGAAAAAAAAATGTATTAAGAACCTGAATAGCCACATGATGCCATTAGGCTTGTGGTCCAAAGATCTCTGGGTTTTCATAAGGGAATTTTATGGACAGCAAACCAATATAAGAGCAAAGTACAAATGGCTAGACTCTCTGATAATAGCTTATGGGGACTAGCGCTATGTTATTTCTTTAATTTCCCCAAGCAGTGTTTTAACAGCTATCTTAGTAAGCGAAACACAAGTTTTAAAAGTAACTTCCTGCAAGGAGCTGTGTGAGTTACCTTTTCAGGTTTGTGTGAGCAGTACAGTGTAGGTAGGGAAAGAAGATTAAGAACTGACTTGACTGAGAAAATCCACACACATGTCAAAGGTAGCCAACATTTTTTGAAAAAGGATCCTGGTTCAAAAACAGAAAGAGAATTTATCTGTGTGATATTAACATCTCTTAATGAAGAATGTTACAATAGGAGAGGGTGGTCTACATGGAAATACAGAAATGGGGACCAGAACAATTAAAATTGGCAGAGTGGACCTCATGTGTTATTTTTGTTCTTTGTGATGATGGCCATTCTGATAGGTGTGAGGTGGTACCTCATTCAGGTTTCAATTTGGATTTCTCTGATAATTAATGAACAGAGTTTTCTCTTGAATCAACCTCTGTAGGCCTAATTTCTCTTCTGGATTTGATAGTCATGGGCTTGCTGGACATCTACATGCAGCTGTCCTTAGATACTTCAAATACCCTGTGTCAAAATCTAAATCTATTCTCTCATCTCTCTACCCAGACCTAATCCTCCTTGCACTCAATTATAGGACAGTGGTTTGGTTTTGTTTTCCATTCAATTATAAGACTGTTTATCAGCCAGTGTCTCAATCGGAAACCACCTATTGTTCAATTGATAAGTCGTGTTCGACTTTTTGCGACTCTATGAATTACAGCACTCCAGGCTTCCCTGTCCTTCACTATCTCTTGGAGTTTGCTCAAACACATGTCCATTGAATTGGTGATGCCATCAAACCATCCCATCCTCTTTTGCCCCCTTCTCCTTCTGCCCTCAATCTTTCCCAACATCAGGGTCTTTTCCAGTGAGTCAGTTGCACCTGCAACCTACTGTTTTGTAGGTAGTATTAATGGTACTTGCTTGGTTGGTGTAAAAGTGAGATTATACAAGACTATGTGCTTTCTCTGAGGAACTATGTGGTTTCTCTACATAGTCATATTTAATCTCACTTTTACACTCACCAAGCAAACACCATTAATTCTACCTACAAAATATCTTGAAAATGCATCATTACTTGTTCTAGTTATTGGTTGCTGCATCACCCCAAAACTTAGTCTTTTAAACAACAATCATTTTATTTTCTCTCAAATTTCCCATGACTCAGGAATTTGGTAAAGGCTCAGTGGTGACTGCTTACTTATCTCTGGTCCATGACGTCTGGAGTTTTGTCTGGGAAGACTTCAAGGGTGGGAGTGACCTGATGGCAGAGTCTGGAATCTACATAAGGCTTGAGCATTTACATGGCTGGTGAACAATGATGGCTGAGGTTCAGCGGATCCTTTATCCTTTCATTCATTTTGTCTCTTTTTGAAAGAAACATCAAAATGATCTACAGGAGTATCAGTAGATCACATGTCTGGTGAATGACACTGGCTGTCAGTAGGAATCTCAGCCTGGACTGTCAGCTGGAGTACCTATATGTCTCCTTCCATGTAGCGAGTCTTCTTCCTCACAGCTTCGTAACTTAGTTCCAAGAATGATTATCCCAAGAGGACCAGGCAGAAGCTATATAGCTTTTATGACCTGGCTTGGGAAGTCACATAATGTCACCTCTGGTATTCATAGAGCCCCCCGCCTCCAGAATGTAGGAGAAGGAACACAGACCCCACCTTTGGAGGGAGCCGCATCACCTTCACATTCTAAGAGAAGCATGGGAGATCTTGTTGCACTTGTGTCAGAAAATGCAATCTGCCGATGCATTTCTGCTGTCCCAAAGGGCTGAACTCTCAGGGACACCATTTACCTGGTAGGGTGTTTTGGCGGGGGGAGGCGGAAACCACTCACATAAAATACATTTGTGTGACTCAGGCCCTTCTCATATCTCAACCAGATATCACCAATATTCTCCTCATTGCTCTCTATGCTGTCATTCTTTTGATATTCCAACCCACCCTTCTCACCCTTCTCTACTCAGAATTCTTTCAAAAATACTATCATCATCATTATCATCATCACTAACTTTTATTGAACACTTACTGAATATCAGGCACTATGTTAATTTTTACTTACACAACCCTTAAAAAGGTCCTCATATCTCTCTGGCTTATAGATGGGGAGAGTGAGAACTTGAAAGTTAAAGTAACTTGCCTAAATTCATACTCATAAGGAGTGATAGAGCAAGGACTGATACCTGAAAATCTAACTTCAGTGTACAAAATTTTAGTATCTATTACAGTTCCTTCATTTCTAGTTATGTACTTTATATTAATAAACAACTTCTCTGGTTCCATAGAGCCTTCATTAACCTACTTTTTGATGCTGGTGCCTCCCTTGCCAGCCTGGTTATTCACCTTAGTTCTTTTGGTTGCTTTAGCTTATGATCTGGTCATGTTGGACTTTTTCCTTTTCCTCAGACATTCAGCTTAATGCCCTTTGATTTTGCTCATGCTTGTGACTCTTCCTAAAAAGCCATAATGCCATTTTTCTGGCTTTCCAAGGCCAGCATAAACCTCACCCTAAAGACATGACTATTCCCACAAAGTATGTTAGTGCCTTCCTGCAGCAATTACATCTGGCAGCCCTGCTAATTATCGTCTCCTGGAGAGCAGGAACTGGGTCCACCCTCCCTAGAGTTCCCAACACTCTCCCTTGTGCGAGGAGGTGCTCAGTGGAGGTTTGCTAGGCTAAAGATACGGGATGCATGCTTCTACACGGGAAACTTTTCACAAACAGACTAAAGCTTATTTCTTGGACTTTTACTGTCAGGAACTAGAAAACAGTATCTACCTGGCACCAGAGTTGGGATCTGACCTGATATTTCTGTAGATCATTTCAATGTTTCTTTCAAAAAGAGACAAAATGAAAGAATGAAGACCTGGGTCAGGACAAGGGGTCTTTTTACTAGCAGCAATATTTTGGGGTACACAGCAGTTCCAATATTGGGGATATTGTCCACATCAGAGCCTGCTTAAGTCTCTTAAGGGCAAAAGCAGGTTATAAATTTCTTTCTGCATGGCAACGCCAACCCAGGTTTTCTTGCATAGTGGAAGCTCAACGATAGGTTGCATATATCAATGCTATGTCATGTAAGAAGTGTCACGGTGAACAAGTATTATGCAAATCACGCTTTTGTCATTTTCATTGCTGTAAAATACTATAAAAAGTTATTTTGGGGGCTTCCCTGGTGGTTCAGTGGTTGAGAATCCACCTGCCAGTACAGGAGACATGGGTTCCATCCAAGGGCCAGAAAGATCCTACGTGCTGCGGGGCAACTAAGCCCATGCACCACAACTACCGAAGGCCTCACTCCTAGAGCCTGGGCTCCACAGTAAGAGAAGTCACCAGAAGGAGAAGCCCATGCATTGCAATGAAGAGTAACCCCCTCTCGCCACAACTAGAGAGCCCACATGCAGCAATGAAGATTCAGTGCAGCAAAAAATAACTAAATAAAAATAAATGAATAAGTAAATCTTTTTAAAATGTTATTTTATATCATGGGATTTTTCTTTGAGAGTGGACACGTTCTCCAATTTCATGAATTTCTAGTTGTTCTCTTTGATTATTTTTACTCAAGACTTAAAATTTTTCCTTTAGGCTTGTTCTTTGTCAAAATGCAAGTTGAGAGTGACATAAACCAGAAACTTCAAAATTGGCAGCCCCAAGACAAGATGTTGTTTTTAATTAATAAGAAGACATGGGATTGGGGAAAGAAGTTTTATGTGCGTGTTGTAAGTAGTTTAATTCATTAAGATTTTAGTAAGATATTTCTGGATGGCTACTTCTGCCTGTTCTGCTTCATTTATACTGATTCAACTCCTTTCATCATTTCTTGGTATTTGATCTTGACATTTGTGCAAATGCTCCAGAAACAATGAAGTTCCTGTCTTGATAGAAATCACTTCTTATATTGGAGTACAGAAAAGCAAACAAAATAACTACAATAGATGTTACAATAAATTGCAATGTAAAGTATAAGGGAATGGAAGGAATGATTATTTCTGCCTTTGAGAAGGCAGTTTAGACAAGCAAAGTAAAAGAGGAAGTCCGGGCAGAGGGAAAAGCAGGAGAAAAGTCTCAGAGGTAGGAATGTACACAGCATGGTCAGATAAAAGACAGTGAGAAATCTCACTGTGGCATAGAGTGGATGGAGGCACTGAGTCCCTGGAGAGATGGGCTTAATGAGGTTGGAAAGGGGCTTTGTTTACCATGCTAAGATGTACCGGCTTTATTCAGGAGCAGTGAGGATACATCACGAGTTTCAAATGGTAGATGCCACAGTCAGATCTGTGTTTTAGATAGACCATGCTAATGCAGTGTGGGAGGCTGGATGCGAGAGGAGTGGGCCAGGAGATCAGGGCTACTGTGCACATTCAGGACTGACTCAAGTAGTGGGTGTGGAGAGGCGGAGATGGATGCAACTGTTCAACAGAACCTATTTTCCTTGATATTCAGAGTGATGAGGGCGAAGTAACACGAGAACAACAGAGCGACACAGAGGAGTGTGTGTGTATCTGCTCATCCGTGTGGCCAAACTCATTTTTTTCATTTATTCCTTAAGCACCTAAGAAACTGCTGCTTATTCATTTTGTTCTACTTGCCCATGTTTTGTGATTGCTCATTATTTCAGACTAGTTTGGAATTTGTGATGAAGATACTTGCTGGGTACAAGTTTACTCAGCCCTATCTACTAAAAAAGAAACAGAGGGAGGGAAGGAGGAGGGAGGCAAGACTTACTAAGCAAATTAATATTAAAAAAACATGATCGTAAAAAAATTTTCTCCTGAAGAAAGCAGTTTCGAGCCTTTAAAAAGCACGGAAGTCCACAGAAATGTGGCACCTCTGACTCCCAGTGCTCATGAGAAGTCACATCGCTATGTCCACCCTCTGCTCCTCACCCAAACGTCTCTTCTGTGTCAGTGGGGATGATCTTAGTGATATCAGACAAAGTACGCAGTTAAGAGGAAGGAAAGAAGGAGCAATGATAAACCATGACAGGGTGAGGAACAGCCAACAAGGCAGTCTGCCAAACCTCCAACTCTTTCTCCCTCACTGCCTGGATCTTTACATTTTTATCTGATCACCTAGTCGGAAATCCTACCAGTCAGCAGTCCCCTTGGGTTTACAAATGTTCTGTTAAACATTCAAGTCCTGTCGTGACTGTTAATGTCAGATTAATCATCCTAATGTTACTGAGAAGGGCGGGCACTGAGGCTCAGACCCTTTTAATGGGGCAGAAGCAGAACATTACAGGACCAGGAGGAGACAGCTTAGGAAATAGGGAGAGGCCAGAGCTTTGTACTTTATAACTCAGATAAGAGAGAGAAAACACCTTTCCTCTCCTTCACTTCAGCACCTCCTAAGTGTTCCCAGTGCAACCTTGAGCAGGACCTATGGGACCTTCCCGGGACAGAGACCCCTTCTCCACCCCCCGCCCCATGTCCTCGGTTGTAGCTCCCCTCCGAAGCACCTATGTCACAGTATCTGATCCACATTTTCTGAGTTGTTTTACAGATGCTAAAACTCCCACCAGTTGGAAGATGACATTAAAACTACTTATGACCATGAGCATGTAGCCCCAAATTCCAAATGTAGGTCCTATGTTCAAGTAAGGCAGTTGTTTATTGTTTTTTAGTGCCTACTTGATCAACTTGAAGAAAGTTATGCTTGTCCCAAATATGTCCTCTTTTACGGAAGGTTGGGAAATGTAGGAAATATCTCCAAAGGACAGAAATGTTTAGGGATGTGGGCTTCCCTCGTGGCTCAGATGGTAAAGAATCTGCCTGCAATGCAAGAGACCCCCACTTTGATTCCTGGATCAGGAAGATCCCCTGGAGAAGGGATAGGCTACCCACTCCAGTATTCTTGGGCTTCTCTGGTAGCTCAGATGGTAAAGAATCTGCCTGCAATGCAGGAGGCCTGGGTTCAATCCCTGGCTGAGAAGATCCCCTGGAGAAGGGAATGGTTATCCACTCCTGTACTCTTGCCTGGTGAATTCCATGGACTGAAGCTGGCTACAGTCCACAGGGTTGCAGAGAGTCAGAAATGACTGAGCAACTAACACTTCACTTCATAGTCTTATAACCACTTCTATTCATGGCTCTTCATTGAGGAATGACCCAAAATCATGAATCCTGGTCCCAGCTTTCATCCGTTAACTTTTAAATCACTTGCTAAGGAAAAAGGCAGCTCAGCTTGTAAAGAATCCACCTGCAATGCAGGAGACCCCAGTTCAATTCCTGGGTCTATCTGCTATAGATGGGATAGACTACCCACTCCAGTATTCTTGGGCTTCCTCGGTAATTCAGCTGGTAAAATAATTCACCTGCATTGTGCAATACCTGGGTTCAATCCCTGGGTTGGGAAGATCCCCTGGAGAAGGGAATGGCTACCCACTCCAGTACTCTGGCCTGGAGAATTCCATGGACTGTATAGTCCATGGGGTCGCAAAGAATTGGACAAGACTGAGAGACTTTCACTTTCAAGGAAAAACTCGACTCCAAAATTTCACTATAAATGTCATATTTTAAATGGAAATCATCCTATGTGAAAGTCATAGTTACAATGGCCACTCCTGTTTAAAACTGAGTTTGAAAGGCATTTCTGTGGTTCAATGAACTTCAGCCTAATATGAATAATTCCCAGTTGCTTTTGCTACACTAAGAAAATGTGCAAGGAATCACAGCCACAGAATCCCCTGCCAATTTTAATTCTGTTTGTGGGGACCCTCTGGTACAATGGGAAAGGGGATGAATTCCCTATAAGAAAGTGAAAGACAAGAGTATTAACATTTTTGACTTTTTTTTTTGTTTGAATGAGGGAAATGAAGCCAAGTAATGGATCCAAGGGTCACAGAGCTAGTAAATAACAGTAGAAGTGGGGCTTGAACTGGTCATGCTATTGCCTAAAGAACTGAAGATCTTTAAGGAAGAAGGTACTTATATGATATTAAAGAGAATAAGAATAACAGTATCAGATCTTATATCAAGAAAATGCCAAACTGAAAACTAACATAACTAGGGGCCCAAATGTAAAACCTATGAAATATGAAGACCATATATGGCTTAAATCTTTTATGAATTATTAAAATTAGGCACAAACCTATGTGTGCATGTACATGGCATACACCTCAATCCTTCTGTACTCTTATAAATTTATTGTTTTTAATTATATGGTAACATACACATAGGAAATCAATCAGATCAGATCAGATCAGTCGCTCAGTCCTGTCCGACTCTTTGTGATCCCATGAATCGCAGCATGCCAGGCCTCCCTGTCCATCACCAACTCCCAGAGTTCACTCAAACTCACGTCCATCGAGTCAGTGATGCCATCCAGCCATCTCATCCTCTGTCGTCCCCTTCTCCTCTTGCCCCCAATCCCTCCCAGCACCAGAGTCTTTTCCAATGAGTCAACTCTTCCCATGAGGTGGCCAAAGTACTGGAGTTTCAGCTTTAGCATCATTCCTTCCAAAGAAATCCCAGGGCTGATCTCCTGCAGAATGGACTGGTTGGATCTCCTTGCAGTCCAAGGGACTCTCAAGAGTCTTCTCCAACACCACAGTTCAAAAGCATCAATTCTTCGGTGCTCAGCCTTCTTCACAGTCCAACTCTCACATCCATACATGACCACAGGAAAAACCATAGCCTTGACTAGACGGACCTTTGTTGGCAAAGTAATGTCTCTGCTTTTGAACATGCTATCTAGGTTGATCATAACTTTCCTTCCAAGGAGTAAGCGCCTTTTAATTTCATGGCTGCAGTCACCATCTGCAGTGATTTTGGAGCCCCCCAAAATAAAATCTGTCACTGTTTCCACTGTTTCCCCATCTATTTCCCATGAAGTGATGGGACCAGATGCCATGATCTTCGTTTTCTGAATGTTGAGCTTGAAGCCAACTTTTTCACTCTCCTCTTTCACTTTCATCACGAGGCTTTTGAGTTCCTCTTCACTTTCTGCCATAAGGGTGGTGTCATCTGCATATCTGAGGTTATTGATATTTCTCCCAGCAATCTTGATTCCAGCTTGTGCTTCTTCCAGCCCAGTGTTTCTCATGATGTACTCTGCATATAAGTTAAATAAGCAGGGTAACAATATACAGCCTTGACGTACTCCTTTTCCTATTTGGAACCAGTCTGTTGTTCCATGTCCAGTTCTAACTGTTGCTTCCTGACCTGCATACAGATTTCTCAAGAGGCAGACCAGGTGGTCTGGTATTCCCATCTCTTTCAGAATTGTCCACAGTTTATTGTGATCCACACAGTCAAAGGCTTTGTCATAGTCAATAAACAGAAATAGATAGCTATTTTAAATTTTAGTAATTATTAAGCTTAAAAGAAGAGCATATTTTAAATGCAGGAATGTAGCATATAGCCAATTCTAGATAAATAGTTTCAGATGAATTAGAATGTGACCAATAATATAAACACAGAGAAATGGCAAAAATATGACCTGCCTGTTGACATTAATTTCAGTTGGAATTACTATGGATTTAATATAAGATAAATAACTTATCATCATCACTAATATTTATCATCTATCAAGTATGTCAGAAACTGTACACTCTCTGGTTTTAACCATCATTATTACTCTGTGAAGAGGTATATTACAACTCCTTATCACTGATGTAATAACCAAAGCTTAAGGACTTAGCAGATGTTTGTGGAGAGTCATTCTACATGCCTAGTACACTTGATATCAGCATGTCTTAGATGTGCATGTCTATGCATGTGGCCCATGGCCCACAACAATTTTGGGCTTCAGTATCTCCCTGCTTTGCTGCCAGAAGCTTCTCTGAAGCCTTGGGAAATTGTTCAGCCATGCAGAAATCTGCAAGGAGTGGGAGGTGAGGAGAGGCAAATGACTGAGAGTCATCTCAACCAATGGGGGCAAGAATCAGCAGGTAATGCACCAGGATCCCCACCAGGTGATAAGACAATTCTACGCAAGTCCTTAGAAGGTTCCCAGCACAGCTAAGTCCAGTTCCCCCAACAACAACTAAATCATTAATATACCCTTTGTTGGCTTTTCTTCCTTCCAAGCCCCACTTTCTCCACTTCTGCTTCCTGGGATCATCTCTGAAGTAAATTATCTTCACCTAAGTTCTTGTGTCAGGAGAACCCAAAATAAGGCAAGTAGATTAAGCAACTTGCCCTAAGCCAAACATCAGTTGGCAGAGTCAGGACTGTAACCTAAACCATTATTTCCAACCCCTGTGGTCTTGGAGATATTCCCTACTATGAATTAGTATTAACACATCTGTAAAACTAAGTCAAAAGAGGAAAACTAAGGCAGATATAAAACACATTTCCCAGCTCTTTAAAAAATCAAGAATGCTTTTGCTATTCTACATTAAGTGTGGTGCTGAAAGAACAGCAAGCACATGGGCCCCTCTTGAAGACCCTGGGGTCTCATGCAGACAGGCATCTATGCCATGGACACCAGGGACCCACATGAGGACACAGCTTCTAGGAGCACTGCATCTAGTGATGAATATGTGCCTATCGCATCATGAATAAGAACCCACTGAGGATGGAAGATAATATACTATTGAAGTGGCTATCAGGTTCAGCAGCAATTTTTTGTTATGGTTGCATTCATTATGTTCTGGTCAAACACTTTTATTTCCTGTAACTTTTTGAAAAATCCATTGCACTTTCATTGCAAAACTCTCACCTTGTTAAAACTCAACAGTTCATCTACGTTAAGTTCATCTACCAACAATCATAGAACATTATGAGTAAAACATATTATGCTGACTGGCTGCATTTTAAATTTATAAGAATAAGGGCTTGCTTAGTAGAACATGGCAAGAGAGTTTTTAGAGTTCTGTGGGAAGAAGTGAATATCTGTGATACTTTTAGAGAATGGAAAGAAAATGTTGTTCAGTTGCTCAGTCATGTCTGACTCTTGGCAACCCCATGGACAGAAGAGAATACAGCAAAGATGTGTGGTAGGATTGCCATGCTATACACTAGCAGCAAGTTTTAGACAATATTTGCAGGCTTGGGTTCTGAGTCTGACTCTACTACTAAATACACCATGTGATTTGGGACATTTTATTGAACTCCTCTACTTACTCATTTGTAAAATAAGGACAATGCTTCTTGCCCTGTGTGCTGCACAAGGGCACCTGAGAAGCTCAAGTTAGATATTGTACCTGAAAATTCTTTGAATCACACAAAAACTTAGCAAATATAAACTACTGACACTTTGAACCATCACCATCGTCGATGTGTATGATTACTTCTGTTTGTTACACAACAGACACCATGAACAAACTTTTCAAAAATATGTCAGGTGGCATGTGACCTCACTATGACAAGGTCACAATTAGTTATAATTGAGTGGAATTGAATACAGAGCACATCTGATTTTGAAATGACATTTTACTAATGGGGGCTCCCACAAAATTGTAATATGGCATTGAGAATAAAGCTATGGAATATTCCAGCACACTGCACTGTCTCTCTAGAATGAATTCCAGAGCCAATTCCACTTCCTTGGAGTTAACTAATTGGTTAAGGAAATGAGTTTATTCCCCTAGACCACTGGGTACCAATTAGTGCTAATTTTGGCTATGATGAAAAATGGGCTGAAACCAACCTAAAGACATTTAGTGGGATAAATGCAAAGTCATACTCCTAGGGACAAGGAATTTTGGAAAACGATCATTGGTTATCCTCTCATTGTTTCAGAGAGCCTGATAATTACCATTGAGTGCCGAACCAATTGAGAAACAAGACAATGACATAAGGCCATTCAGGCAGGACTATTACCTTATTACTGATAAAGTAGATAATGAAGAAACTGATGTAATTCTGTAGACAAGTGGGTCTCCCAATACAGAGCTCCACTGGATGACTGCCAGCTCCCTGGGGCAAAAACCCTTTGCAAAACTTACAGCTTGGGGAGGGCAGCCCAGAGCACATGCTTTCTGTGGGCCAGCTTGCTCCCAAAGAAAGAGGAGTGAGAAAGGCATTGAGCTAAGGATGTCCATTTCCTCCATGACGTGAAGTCGCTTCTCCTCTGGGAAGACTACATGAGAGGAAGAGAGAGAGCCCAGGCCTGGTTCAGAAATAGGGTTCCCACCACACAGAAGGAAACGTCAAGAGTGGAAAAAGAATTCTACCCCCTCTGTAAAGCATGGAGGCCCAGAGGGAACATGTGACCTTTCAGGATTATATAGCAAGTTGGTAGCAGTGTTAGGGCTAAAAGCCAGAGCTGTTTTATTTATTTGTGTTTTAAAAAACAATAGAGCAAAAACAGAAAAAGAGATACCTTTGATTTATTTGCATTACACTTGAAAAAGTTGAGGGTTGGGCTTGTTTCATAGACTACAAATTTAGCATAAAACTATTGGTCACTTGTGTGGCTTAAGTATAGGGTCCAGATCACAGAAAATAATATATCTGTTCTCCAAGACTTTCTGGAGGTTCATATTCAATTCTATGAACCCCATTTAGGAAGATTGATGATATAGGAAGAACAGAGAGAGATAATCAGGACAATAAGAAGCTGAAACAGAACTGGAATTTGAAGAGTTCTCATTAGAAGAGGGAGAGGACTTGCTTCCATAGAGCTCCAGAAGAAAGAGCTGAGAGAAGTCAGATGGAGGCAGTTCTAAGTTAACAGAAGGAAGAACCTTCTAACATATGCAGACACAGACACACACACTCTCTCCTAGCAGTGAGTCAGATGCAAATTTGATCATGTCACCCCCTTGAAAAAACCACTGATGGTTTCCTAGTGCTCCTAGATAATGTCCAAATTCCTTAGAAGAGTTCACGAGCCCTTCGTGGACAGCCCTTTGGTTGATGTCCAGCTCCAGCTTGAATGCTCTCCCTGTCATGACACTCGGGACCAGGTGTCCACCCCAAACTACAGTCATATCTAACCTCATTAAATACATATTATGGACTTTGCATATTGGAATTACTCTTTTACAATGTGCCACAGCTATAATTAACAGAGAATGAGAAAAGGAAATTGGGTTAATATCTTGTGGGAAGCAACTGCGAGAACTAAAATAAGGAACCACCCCAGTGATTCAGACTACCCTTCTTAGGTGTACACAAAAGCCCAACTAAATCTGCTTACACTAAGTCCTTTCAAAGAATTCAAATGCATGAGGACAGAGATGAGAAAAATTCAAGTTCCCCTTTGCCAGGATGTTGCCAACAGTGAGAGCCCCCATTTAGAATTCATTGCTTTTAAAAATGTAACTTTTGCATTTTATTTTATTTTATTTTTTTGAAAGTAGAGAACTATTTTATTTGGTGGAAATGTTAAGGACATCAATTCTGGGAGGCAGTATCTCAGTAGCCCAGATAAAACTGCTCTGAGGAGGCAGGAGAGGGAGTCAGACTATATACAACTCTGCAACAAAGCGGGCAGGCAATCTGAAGATCAAAGATTATGATTTAGTAAGGAAAACCAGATACCAAGTTAAGGAATTCAGTGTTCTTCCATGTATAGGAAGATGCAAGCCTCTGAGCTCACTAAATTCATTCCTTTCATATGCAACCCAGTTTTGGGGGCCAAATCCTGTGTACCTCTGACAGAAGATTGAACCCAGACTTTCAGCCCACTTCAGCTAGGAGAAATGGGGAGGGGTAATCATAAATTTGAATAGAAGGAATAGCTCAGAACTGATTTTGGCCTTGAAGAGAAGAAGATAAGCCCTTTGCCCATTTAATTTCTCTGTGCAACTTGTTTTTTAATTCTTTACTTGCTGGCCTAGTAGTAGGAGACATATTCATTGTTATTAAACATATATCTGCTCTCATTTATCCCAGAACATGCTGCCAGAAATGACATGTGAGAAGCAGCTTGGAGGCAAATTAGTGCACACTTCAAGGCCTCTGCCTTGGGACATTCAGCAGTCTCAGCTTTCTCTGTCCAGGTGTCTCAACACCTAGAGCATGTACTCTTGTTCCCTTACAGCATCTATAAGAGTTTTGCACCTGGGAATAGTTTTGTTGTATTTTAACATAACATACCACATCAGACTTGTCCACAATACTGGAAAAAGTGAGAACATGAAGGAAGACTGAATATACAATTGAAGAAAGAGATGATTAATGGAGCAAGATTTTGGAAGAGGTGGGAGGGGTTTAACAAATGTCCATTCATCTAAAAAGTCATTTTAAGACTGAATGCTAGAGGTCGGCTACAAAAGCTCAGAGGTCTCTAAACTTGGAAACTACTCAGCTTGACAACTCCTCTACTGCTTATTTTTGTTTCTTCTTATCAAAGTATTAGAGTAAAATAATAATAATTCCAAAAACTTGCCATTTAGCTCAGAATACATCTATTCATAATACAAATTTAAACTATATAGACTTCATGGCGCTTAAGCTGTTTGAGTTCCTATTAACTAAGGCTTGAAGTGACTCATAGATTAAGAATCACATTTATAAATGTAGTTTTCTGAAAGCTCACTTATGTAACATCACAAGCAAGATATAAATAAACAATGTACTATTCAGTCATAGCCAATAGGTAATTACCTGGACACAATTAGTGTCAAGGCTCAATGCCATAAAGAAAAAAAATGTGGAGAAGTGGCTATCAAATTAATGGTGAAAGTACAGGAAGCTGAGCTCTGTGACCATCAGAATCTTAAGATTCATTGTCTCATTTTAATATTTTCCAAACCAATTAAATGACCCACCTCTGGGAAAATGTGACATTTACCAGACATTTGAAAATGGTTAATTTGGTATATGTGTCTTTGTACTTTTTTTTAAACTTTGTATTATGGAACGTTTTAAATATATGCAAAAAAGAAGATAATATAATGAAACTTCATGTATCCATCACCTATTCTCCCTGAAAATAATTTTGAAGCAAAGCTCAGATGCCATTTTATTTCCTGTGTGTGTGTGTATTACAATTTGAACTATTATTATCAGTGCTCATCTCCTGGGATTGAATTATTTATCAGTCACCAAAGATATAACAACCACAAGTTTCTCGATAAATATTTGTGGATACAATGAATAAAAGGCTAATATTTATTGAGTACTTACTGCATGCCAGGCCCTGTTCTAAATGTTTTGCATGCACTCTCTCATCTAATTTTTATAACAACTCTAAGCCATAAACATCTTCACATTTCAGATGAGAAAACAAGTGTAAAGAGATTGAGGGACTTCCCCAAAGATAAATACAAATTCAATGAAAAAGAAATCAAACAAAATCATATTGTGAATATAGAATAAAAGTAAAGCAAGAATGACACTTGATATTTTAATAAGGTTCAGAATCCAGGCCTTTGAGAATGAAAGTAAATATGGCAAAATATTAAAAACTGGTGAATCTGGGTAGAGGTATAGAGGTATTTGGGAATTCTTTATAGCATTATTGCAATTTTATGTTGTAAGTTATTTCAAAATACAAAGTTAAAAATGCAGACTTCCCTGGTGGTCCAATGGTCAAGACTCCATGCTTCCAATACAGGGGGCCTGGTTTTGATCTCTGGCCAGGGAACCAGATCCCACATGCTGCTAAGACTGGGTGCAGCCAAATAAAAAGGTTTTTTCTTTTTTAAGTTAAAAATTTGAAGTAGGCCCATTTTTTCTCAACTAGCAAAGTTCAAGGAAGAAGCTGACTGACAATTTTGCATAATGGGCCAGGATTTCTCTTATGTTGGGTCTCTGAAATGAGAACCCAAGTCAGGCTTAGGTTTAGGTCAGCTTTGTGGACGGTTGGGAGGAGGGTCATCTCAGGAAGCAGAAGCGAGGGGATGGGAAGAAAAAGACAACACAAGAACACATTATCAGTCGATCTCTCCCTGTGGCACCTGAGACTCAATCCTCCGGGGGACCGGTGGTGGCCAGTCTCCAAGGTGGCCCCCAGGGATCCTTGCCTCCTTAGAATCACACCTTTGTGCAGTGTCCTTCCACATTGCACCAGGGTTGGTCTGTGTGACCAACAGCATACAGCAGAAGAGATATTATGTCATTTTTGAGATTAGATCATAAAAAAGACTGGCTCTCATTTTGGGCACTGGCCCACTCTCTTTTAGACCACTCACTCTGGGGGAAGCCATATGGTAAGAAGCCCAGGGCAGGGGTCCACATGGTGAGGGGAATCCTCCTGCCAACAGCCATGTGAGTTAGAAGTGAGTCCTTCAGACCCAGTCATGCCTCAGAAGACTACAGTTTTGGTTGATACATGGTTCCTCTGGTGAGAAACTCCAAGTCAGAACCATCTAGCTAAACTGCTTCCTGATTCCTGACTCGTAGAAACAGAAACAAGAAATTTTTGTTATTCTAAGCCCCTGAGTTGGAAGTAATCTGTTACACAGGTAACTAATACAGGACCCTTTGAGGAACTGTGTTAACACACCTCAGAAACCTTCCATCAAAGACTGGGAAGCTGAGGCAATTATCCACAAAACACCAATTCCAGAGTGGGCACTGCAGGTGGGATGCTGTCAACATGCCAAAGCAAACACAGAAGAAATCATAGGTGGGCTGAAAGTATGTGAGGTTGGTGTACCGGTAAGTGAAGTGAAGTCGCTCAGTCATGTCCAACTCTTTGCAACCCCATGGACTGTAGCCTACCAGGCTCCATCTATGGGATTTTCCAGGCAAGAGTACTGGGGTGGGTTGCCATTGCCTTCTCCAGGGGATCTTCCTGACCCAGGGATCGAACCCAGGTCTCCCACATTATAGGCAGAAGCTTTACTATCTGAGCCACCACGGAAGGCAAGCACCTGCTAAAGGACTTCAGGAGGACACCACCTTGAACTTTTCTAGGACAAGAAACAGGTTTGATGCAACATGAAGCTCTCCTCAGGAGACTTCTCTTTATTCCCTGTGTTAGTCTTTCAAAATTTGCAGCTTATCTCACAGAAACATTAACCTAGCCAGAACTGGAATTTTTAAGACTTCATTTTTCTGATTAAAAAAGTAATCTCTGTGATTAAAATATATTTGAAGATACAAAAATACCCAAAGAAGAAAATTTTAAAACATCAGAACAAATGCACCATTCACAGACTACCATTGTTAAATTTTGAAGCTATTTAGTATGCTGTAAAAATTCATATACATTTTATTGAAATTATTTTAGTTATAGTTTATAGATGCTTTAACCACTAAAAAATATACTAAGAGCAATTTTTAACATGAAGCAATAACTAAATCATAAACACATCATTGGGCTTCCCTGGTGGCTCAGACAGTAAAGAATCTACCTGCAATGTGGGAGACCTGGGTTCGATCACTGGGTATGGAAGATCCCCTGGAGGAGGGCATGGCAACCCACTCCAGTATTCTTGCCTGGAGAATTCCCATGGACAGAGGAACCTGGCGGGCTACAGTCCATGCGGGTTGCAAAGCGTCGGACATGACTGAGCAACTAAGCACACACAAACACATCATTCATGAAAAATAATAAATGTTAATCAGGTTTCCAAATCTGATTTCAATTTCAATTTCAGTTATGTTTTCCGAAATGAGGAAGTTCTGAGCCAGTTAGCGTGTGGCATCACTTATTTAAGCAACACTAATAAATCCCATGCCCTGACCATGACGGAGGCACTGCTGAGTGCAGGCTTAAATAACCTTCTAGCTGTGTTTTTCAATCTCTGTTAGGATTTTCTTTTATTAAAAATAAGAATGAGCTGAGCCAGTGGGTTAGCATTGCCTCTTCAGCTGCTGAGCCATGAGTCTGGTATTGTACTCATTCCACACTCACTGTTTGATCAGATGCTCCCTAATAGCCTCTTCTGCGGGGGTAGGCACATGCCAGCCCCAAAGCAGTTTTCCTGAATTCAGTGCTGGCTTCTTCTAGAAACAGGTTTTTGGGAATAAAAATGCATTCTTCTCCTTCACTAATCTAGAAGAGAGAATGAATACAGAAAGGTTTAGTTGTTTAATATACAAAAGAAATACGGTTTAGGATCTAATATAGATTAAAAAAGAGTTCATGTGCCCCTCTCAACCCTTAAGGACCTAATCAATCAACACCAATGAGCTGCGTGTATGAGGAGCTGCTGACTTGTCTACCTAATCTGGGAAACAGGATGGCAACTGTAAAGGTCATTTGGACCCATCTAGTCCTGACATGTGTCTTATCAATACCTTAAGCAATTATGCATAAGGAATACAAAAGGGTTAGTTAAGAAAATATACACTCCTATGGGACAATCCATACACAGTTTGTATATAAGACAGGTAGTTGTATCACAATTTGTAGGTGGCATGGAGTGTGGGTCTGACATTAACAGTTATTCTTCCCTCAGTAGGACATAGTGTTCTGTGCCTCTGTTCTGGTCCTAGTCCAGATCTTTTTCTTCTACTATAGAGTCAGATTCTACTCCTCTGCCCTTGATTACACTTCTATGTTCTATGTATACTTCTACATTCTAGATGGGTCCCTATGTGCCAGAGATAGAGTTGTGAATTAGAGACTGACCACTTTCTCATATTGGGCTTCAAGCTCTCTGCAATTATTCAAAAATTTTGTCACTAAGTTCAGCACAGTTATTTCTTTCAGTTTTGCAGTTTTTGCTCTTTTTAAAATTGCTATTGCCGAATGCCAATGTATTAGAAATTAAGGCCACTTAAATACTTTCTGTAGCAGGGTGGGAGTGAAACTGGACTTCCCTGGTGGCTCAAATGGTAAAGTGTCTGCCTGCAATGCGGGAGACCCAGGTTCAATCCCTGAGTTGGGAAGATCCCCTGGAGAAGGAAATGGCAACCCACTCCAGTACTGTTGCCTGGAAAATCCCATGGACAGAGGAGCCTGGTAGGCTACAGTCCATGGGGTCACAAAGAGTTGGACATGACTGAGAGACTTCACTTTCACTTTCAAATACTTTCTGTAGCAGGGTGGGAATGAAACTGGAATCCCCTAAGATTTTAAAAGAGGACAAGAGATTTCCTAGGTTGGATAATGCCTGGAATGTAATCTTATTACTTAAGTGCCTTTTCTTCTAGAGTCATGCTTCTGTTCCATACAAATGCTTCCATGCAACTGCCTGTTCTGGACAACAGAGACTGGTCTCATAGTGAACAGCTCTTCAGGCTAACTCGGCCTGGATTCTACAGGCAAAGCACCGGTTATGAGTCGCAAAACTTCCTTGAATACTCGTATTTTATACTGTTTGAAACTTTCTGTGAATCTCAAAAAATTAGGAAAAAGTTCAAGAGTCTAACTACTCTTAGGAGAATCTGTAAGGTTTTCATTAATACAAGATAAATCCTAAATGTATATAACATGGAAAATAGCAGATCAAAGAAAGGTTCAGTTCAGTTCAGTCGCTCAGTCATGTCCGACTCCTTGTGACCCCATGGACTACAGCACGCCAGGCCTCCCTGTCCATCACCAACTCCTGGAGTCCACCCTAACCGATGTTCATTGAGTCGGTGATGCCATCCAACTACCTCATTGTCTGTCATCCGCTTCTCCTCCTGCCCTTAATCTTTCCCAGCATCAGCATCTTCTCAAATGAGTCAGCTCTTCGCATGAGGTGGCCCAAGTGTTGGAGTTTCAGCTTCAACATCAGTCCTTCCACTGAACACCCAGGACTGATCTCCTTTAGGATGGACTGGTTGGATCTCCTTGCAGTCCAAGGGACTCTCAAGAGTCTTCTCCAACACCACAGTTCAAAAGCATCAATTCTTTGGTGCTCAGCTTTCTTTATAGTCCAACTCTCACATCCATACATGACCACTGGAAAAACCATAGCCTTGACTAGATGGATCTTTGTTGACAAAGTAATGTCTCTGCTTTTTAATATGCTGTCTAGGTTGGTCATAACTTTCCTTCCAAGGAGTAAGTGTCTTTTAATTTCATGGGTGCAATCACCATCTACAGTGATTTTGGAGCTCCAAAAAATAAAGTCTGACACTGTTTCTACTGTTTCCCCATCTATTTGCCATGAAGTGATGGGACTGGATGCCATGATCTTAGTTTTCTGAATGTTGAGCTTTAAGCCAACTTTTTCACTCTCCTCTTTCACTTTCAAGAGGCTCTTTAGTTCTTCTTCACTTTCTGCCGTAAGGGTGGTGTCATCTGCATATCTGACATTATTGATGTTTCTCAAGGCAATCTTGATTCCAGCTTGTGCTTCATCCAGCCCAGCGTTTCTCATGTGTACTCTGCATGTAAGTTAAATAAGTAGGGTGACAATATACAGCCTTGATGTACTCCTTTTCCTATTTGGAACCAGTCTGTTGTTCCATGTCCAGTTCTAACTGTTGCTTCCTGACCTGCATACAGGTTTCTCAACAGGAAGGTCAGGTCATCTGGTATTCCCATCTATTTCAGAATTTTCCACAGTTGATTGTGATCCACACAGTCAAAGGCTTTGGCATAGTCAATAAAGCAGAAATAGATGTTTTTCTGGAATTCTCTTGCTTCTTCCATGATCCAGTGGATGTTGGCAATTTGATCTCTGGTTCCCCTGCCTTTTCTAAAACCAGCATGAAAAAACTAAAATAAAATAAAATAAAACCAGCATGAACATATGGAAGTTCAAGGTTCATGTATTGCTGAAGCCTGGCTTAGAGAATTTTAAGCATCACTTTACTAGCGTGACAAACCAGACAAAGATAACACACAAAAAAACTACAGGCCAATATCATTGATGAACATAGATGCAAAAATCCTCAACAAAATTTTAGCAAACAGAATTCAGCAACACATCAAAAAGCTCATACACCTTGATCAAGTTGGGTTTATTCCAGGAATGCAAGTATTCTTCAATACACGCTAACCAATCAATGTGATATACTATATTAACAAACTGAAAGATAAAAACCATATGATAATCTCAATAGGTGCATAAAAAGCCTTTGACAAAATTCAGCACCCATTTATGATTAAAACTCTTCAAAAAAATGGGCATAGAAGGAACCTACCTCAACATAGTAAAGGCCATATATGACAAGCCTACAGCAAACATGATTCTCAAGGGTGAAAACCAAAGCATTCCCCATAAGATCAGGAACAAGACAAGGGTGTCCACTTTCACCACTATTATTCAACATAGTTCTGGAAGTCCTAGCTATAGGAATCAGAGAAGAAAAAGAAATAAAAGGAATCCAGATCGGAAAAGAAGTAAAGCTCTCACTGTTTGCAGATGACATGATACAGTGTATAGAAAACCCTAAAGATAGTATCAGAAAATTACTAGAGCTAATCAGTGAATTTATCAAGGTTTCAGGATACAAAATCAATACACAGAAATCACTTGCATTTCAATATACTATCAATGAAATATCAGAAAGAAAAATTAAGGAATCAATCCCATTCACTATTGCAACAAAAATAATTAAATATCTAGGAATAAATTTACCTCAAGAGTCAAAAGAACAGTAAACAGAAAATTATAAGACACTAATGAAAGAAATCAAAGATGACATAAACAGATGGAGAGATATTCCATGTTCTGGGTAGGAAGAATCAATATTGTGAAAATGACTATACTACCAAATGAAATTTACTAGATTCAATGCAACCCCTATCAAATTACCAATGGCATTTTTCACAGGACTACAACAAAAAATTTCACAATTCATATGGAAACACAAAAGACCCAGAATAGCCACAGCAGTCTTGAGAAAGAAGAATGGAGCTGGAGGAATCAACTTTCCTGACTTCAGATTATACTACAAAGTTACAGTCAAGACGGTATGGTACTAACACAAAAACAGAAACATAGACCAACAGAACAAGATAGAAAGCCCAGAAATAAACCCATGCACCTATGGGTACCTTATTTTTGACAAAAGAGGAAAGAATATGCAATGGGGCAAAGACACCCTCTTCAATAAATGGTGCTGGGAAAACTGGACAACAACATGTAAAAGAATTAAATTAGAATACTTCCTAACACCATACACAAAGATAAACTCAAAATGGGTGAAAGACCTAAATGTAAGACCAGAAACTATAAAATTCTTAGAGGAAAACATAGGCAGAACACTCTATGACATAAATCAAAGCAAGATCCTCTATGACCCACCTCCCAGAGTAATGGAAATAAAAACAAAAGTAAACAAGTAGGGCAATGGCACCCCACTCCAGTGCTCTTGCCTGGAAAATCCCATGGATGGAGGAGCCCGGTAGGCTGCCATCCATGGGGTCACACAGAGTTGGACACTGAAGTGACTTAGCAGTAGCAGTAGCAAATAAGTAGGACCTAATTAAACTTAAAAGCTTTTGCATGGCAAAGGAAACTATATGCAAGGTGGAAAGACAACCCTCGGAATGGGAGAAAATAATAGCAAATGAAACAACTGACAAAGGATTAATTTCCAAAATATACAAGTAGCTTATACAACTCCACGCCAGAAAAACAAACAACCCAATCAAAAAGTGGGGAAAAGACCTAAACAGACATTTCTCCAAAGAAGATATACAGATGGCTAACAAACACATGAAAAGATGCTCAACATTGCTCATTATTAGAGAAATGCAAATCAAAACCACAATGAGATATCACCTCACACCGATCAGAATGGGTATCATCAAAAAGTCCACAAACAATAAATGCTGGAGAGGGTGTGGAGAAAAGGGAACGCTCTTGCACTGTTGGTGGGGATGTAAATTGATACAGCCACTATGGAAGACGGTATGGAGATTCCTTAAAAAACTAGGAATAAAACCACCATATGACCCAGCAATCCCACTCCTAGGCATATACCCTGAGGAAACCAAAATTGAAAAAGACACATGTATCCGTTGTTCATTGCAGCACAATTTAAATAACTAGAATATAGAAGCAACTCAGATGTCCATCGACAGATGAATGGATAAAGAAGTTGTGGTACATATACACAATAGAATATTACACAGCCATAAAAAGGAATACATTTGAGTCAGTTCTGATGAAGTGGATGAACCTAGAATCTATTATACAGAGTGAGGTGAGTCAGAAAGAGAAAGATAAATATTGTATTCTAATGCATATATATGGAATCTAGAAAAATAGTACTAAAATTTATTTATAGGGCAGCAGTGGAGAAACAGACATAGAGAATAGACTTATGGACATGGGGAGAGGGGAGTGAGGGTGCCATGTATGGAAAGAGTAACATGGAAACTTACATTACTATATGTAAAATAGATAGCCAACGGGAATTTGCTGTAGGGCTCAGGAAACTCAAACAGGGGCCCTGTATCAATCTAGAGGGGTGGGATGGGGAGGGAGATAGGAGGGAGGTTCAAAATGAAAGGATATATGTATACCTATGGCTGATTGATGCTGAGGTTTGACAGAAAACAACAAAATTCTGCAAAGCAATTATCCTTCAATTAAAAAATAAACTTAAAGAGAAGGGAATCAAATGAGTTTATTATTTTAAATCAAATAGTAGTTTAAAATAAGCAGAAATACAACAAATTCTTTATGCTTTTACAATCACTCAAAAATAAAATCAAGAACAGAAATTAGGAGGACAATATTCAAGAAAGTTGCTATACAGATTACGTATATTATAAGGCAAACCAACCTGTTATATAGGTCAAGCTTATTTTCTTTGATGAGCTATCACGATGCGGGATTTGCCTAGTAAGTCTGTGTAGGTCTGCCCAGCTGCTATGCTTTTAGCAGGATAGTCAGGGTAGAATTACTTCCAACTCATTAACATGATGGTATTCAAACCTGACTGTGAATAAGAATCACTGGAGAATTTGTGAAACCTGCAGATCCCTGAGCACTACCTGCTTTCACCAGATTCTGATTGAGCAGGTCTGGGGTGAGGCCAAGGAATGTGTATTTTAGCCACACATTGGAAGGCGTGGGGGTGGGAGAGATTCTGATGCTTAAGGTTCACAGAACATACTTTGAGATAAACTACACTGCAAATGATTAAGTAAAAACAACCTCATGAAGCTTGAATGTCCAGATACAGCTAATAAACAGTTGATTCTAATTGGGAGATTCTTTTTAACAACAGTTGCTCAGTCGTGTTGTTTAGTCACTCAGTCGTCTTTTTTTAAACAACAAAAGGAAACTTTGTACATTGTAATGTTTGTTCTTTGAACATGATCTCCCCCAGGCTGACCATGAGCCACAGGTCAGACTGGAGGTCCAAGAAGGCTGTGACTATGACATGAACTTGAAGAGATGCCCAGCAGCAGACGTATTCCCCATCAACTCTTCAAGTGGAAATTTTTTCTCTGTTCACCCCAAATGCACAACAGATCATTTTAGAAAATTTAAATTAGCTTGGGGATGCCTACTGGTGCCCTCTGAAGGGTAACCAAAGGAGACTGAGGAAAGAAGACAGACCTGTTAATGAATTTGAGGTAGAAGTGGATGCTTAGGGGGTCTCAGTTCAGTTCAGTTCAGCTCAGTCGCTCAGTCGTGTCCGACTCTTTGCGACCCCATGAATTGCAGCACACCAGGCCTCCCTGTCCATCACCAACTCCCAGAGTTCACTCAGACTCATGTCCATCGAGTCAGTGATGCCATCCAGCTATCTCATCCCCTGTCGTCCCCTTTTCCTCCTGCCCCCAATCCCTCCCAGCATCAGAGTCTTTTCCAATGAGTCAGCTCTTCACACGAGGTGGCCAAAGTATTGGAGTTTCAGCTTTAGCATCATTCCTTCCAAAGAACACCCAGGGCTGATGTCCTTTAGAATAGACTGGTTGGATGTCCTTGCCGTCCAAGGTTAGGGGGTCTAACCTTCCAAATTTACAGATGAAGAAACTGGTAGGAATAATAAATAAAAATATAAGCAACTTCTGAAAACCACTTTAGTGGGGTTTCCCTGGACTCTACTTCAAATGATAGTCTTACTCCTTTTAATTCCTACTATAATGATGGATTGCTATCCTTCCATACTACAATTATATATAAGGAACAAACCAATTAGATGCATTTTTCTATTGCTTGAATGGCAAAATAAATTCTGACAAGGAGACAGCAAGCCATTTGGGATCTGGCAGTCTGCCTTATAATTTTGTCATTAAAATTTTTTAATCTGACCTCTCTTTTTACATGTCTCCACTGGTCATGAATTGATAGGGAAGTGAGAGAGAAAAGTATATGTATGTGTATGGATGTGTGTGTGAGGGCATGCATTTGTTTATGCTTTGGTTTGTTTCACAAAAGGGTATGAGGTGGCTTACAAGAAACACCTGACCTTGAGACTAGGAATGAATTTCTCACTTTACTGCTACTAATGCCATTTTCATTGTGACCTTATTTATTCAGTTGCAGTAAAGGGCATAGATTTTACTTTCTTGTCCTCTCTGATACTGACTATATAAAATGACTGCTTCTCTTCTTCCCATGTCACACTCTTATTAATTTATCACTAATATTGCTAGTTATTTATCAAATCACCACTAACTGTTTCAGTTTTTTTTTTGTTTTGTTTTGCTCTGATAGATACACTATAAAAATCTAGAACCAACTAAAACAAGTTTTATATTTTATTGGCAAAATGATCAATGAGTTTTCTTTAAATGCAACAGTACTTGTCAGTGTTTTGTTGATTTACCAGGATTATTTCCATAAGATGTAAAATTTTAGTAAATTTGCATGTCTGTAAGAGCTCTGAAAAGTTTGATAAAGACATGAGAGAGAGAAGCTTGGGAAGAGGTCATGTAGGGATGGGAAAGCCTCCCTAAAAGAGTGCTTCATAAACCTGAGCAATGAGAGGAAAGTGCCTGGGAAGTTCATCTGGGCAAACAGTGTGGTGGTTAGTCGGGAGGTAGGAACAAGTTGCCACTGAGCACAGTGAATGAGCCAAGAGACTGGGGGATGATAAGAGCAAAGGTCAGCATGGGAGACAGCTGTCAGATCGCGCTGAGCTTTAGGGATTATTCTGATACTGCATATGCAATAAGAACCAGAGCTTGGGTCTTCCAATTTATAGCTCAAGGTCCCTTTGTTCTCCCTCTAACACTGCTTCAGTGAAGAGGGAACGTGGGAGGTAATAGCCACTCACCCAAACAGAACACAGGTCAGCCCAGCTCTTGAAGGCTTGGGAGAGGTGACCATGCCCCATCTCTCATTCTGATTTCCTGAATGTGGTTCCCTCCTGGGACTTTCTTGCTATGACTTCTATCACTTTCCTCTTGTCCAAGTCCCTGAAGTATGGTATTTCTCAAAACACTCCTGTCCTTGTCTGAGATGAACAAACACTTTTAAAGGAAAAATTTACTAAATGTGGAAGTGGAAAATGATTTTCAAAGGAAAAGTTTCTAAACACAAGATTCATTAATTCACATACTATCCAGCTTCAGTGGACTGACTGGTGTGCATGCATGCTCAGTCACTCAGTTATCTCTGACTCCTTGCCACTCTATGGACTGTAGCCCATCAGACTCCTCTGTCCATGGGATTTTCCAGGCAAGAATACTGGAGCAGGTTGCTATTTCCTACTCCAGGAGATCTTTCCACCCAGGGATCAAACCCACGTCTCCTCTGTCTCCTACATTGGCAGGTAGATTCTTTACCACTGAGCCACTGGGAAGCCCGTTATCCTCAAATATCTTGCTCTGTATTTTTCTGACCCTAGTCCCACCTGTCATCCAGCATCAAGTCTTGAGGGGTCCTTCCTATTTCCAGATCCTGGGAGATGGTCTACCTACTCAGTGTGTGTCATTCTGAGACAAGTTCTCAAAAGAATTTAAATTACACTCAGTTTAACAAGGAAGACTTTCTGGTATATAAGAGAAGATATGCACCTGCCCTTCAGAGTTTACTGTGGCAATAATAAACTAGATTGACTCCATAGGCCTCTCAGGAAGATTGTTCTCACTGCCTTATACTCAACTTTCATATTTAAATAACTAAAAGACAATTCAAGGTCTTCTGAGTCAGGTACAGAGTATGAGATTTAAGATTAAAATTATAAAAGTTCAGAGGTGAAAAAAAGCATACTGTAGAGTGGATCAACACAAATATCTTATAAAAAAAGTAGATTTTGAGTTGGAAACTTGTACTTCACTAGTAAATATTAATGACTAAGAGAATTGCAAAGAAATCTTAAAACTGCATTCAAGAATCTTATTGTAAGTGAGAGTTGTATCATTATTTTGAAAGTATTCCATATACATTGCAGCATAAAGCAAATAAGTGTCTTACTGTTATTAAGAACCAAGATTTTAACTGTGACATAAAATAATACAAGTATAAAATCAAACACATTAAATAATCTTAGATTTGAACTAGAATTATCAGTATAAACTATGCTATTTTTCCCTCGTAAAGAAAAGCACACATTTCCTAGTTCTATAAACTGTACAAGGTATAGAAGCAAAGATAACTTGCTGTCAAAAACATCCACAGTCCCCAGATCACAATTTCTAAATATTATTTCCCACTAAAAGAACTAGATCTTCTTGAAGAAATGTCTAATTCCAGGTATAGATCAGGAAATACACAAGATGAGACTGGGCTATCTTGTTAAGTCAGAAAGAAAGGAAACACTCAAAGATCACTGGGTCCCTTGCATTGGAAAAGTGATGTCTTAACCAATGGACCACCAGGGAAGTCCTAAGATAGAGACTTTATTTATGATTAATATGTTAAAATATCTAGTAGAAACAGCAGATAGCTTGAATAACAGATGGAAAATTTTAGCAAAGAGATGTAACATATAAAAAACAGTCAAATAAAAATTCTAGAAATAAAAAAATAGTGTGGTATTGGAGTTGAAGAATTCTTTCCAAGAGCTTACTGGACAGCTGGTCATAGTGGAGGAAACAATCAATGAACTTGAAGATAAATCAACAAAAATCATCCAAAGTGAAACACCAAGTAAAACTAGAGTGAGGAAAAAAATAAGCAAACAGTAACATTAAAACCAGAATATCTAAGAGTCTTGGTGACAATATCAAATGATCTAATACACATGTAGTTGAGGGATTCCCAGGTGGCTCAATGGTAAAGAATTTACCTGCCAATGCAGGAGATGCAAGAGATGTGGACTGATCCCTGGGTCGGGAAGATCCCCTGGAGATGGAAATAACAAACCCACTCCAGTGTTCTTGCCTAGAAAATTCCATGGACAGAGGAGCCTGGTGGGGGACAGTCAATTAGGTCACAAAGAGTTGGACATAATTGAGAACACACACACACAGATGTAGTTTAAGTACCACAAGAAGGAAGAAAGAAACAGATGAACAAAGACACCTAAAGAGATAAGCTGAGAACTTTTCCAAAATTAGTAACAGATAACAAACACAAATCCAAAAGGCTCAAAGAACCCCAAGCGGGAAAAATAGAAAAAAAAATTTAATACCTGACCACATTACAGTCAAGTCGCTGAAAACCAAAGATAAAGAAAAAACCTTGCAGAGAACAAAGATAATGAATGATAGCAGACTATCAGAAACTATGCAAGTCAAAATACAACAGAACTACCTCTTCAAAATACTTTAGAAACAAAGTCAACGCAGATTCCAAGAATGCTATAACTAGTGAAAACATATTTCAAAATGAAGGTGAGAAGGAGGACTTCTAGAATGGAGTAAGGAGCTCAACTAACTCTCCCGCAAAATAATTTAACTGGTAAAAAAAATAATTTTTATTTATCTAAACTCTGGAAATTGCCCATAGAGAAATATTCATTCAAGAAAATCTACTAAATATCAATGAAAATAGTAGTAGTTGAACCACAACCCACTCGAATCTCTCTCCAACTCCTCATTATAGAAGCTCTATTCATGCATTTAACAAAATGGGAGCTCCATCTCCCCTCAGCTACAGGCTGGGGCTGCAGCTTCATCCCAGGAGGGAGAGGCTGCTCACATTTGTCATCTATTCTAGGAAGCTAGGTCTTTCATCCTCTACTCAACTTCCCACTCAAAGGGCAGCAGCTCTATCCCAGATGCAGAAGGCCAAATATCCTGGGGCTCCAGGGACTTTCACCCAGCTCACTCATGGGGTAAAAGTTTCCCACTTGGAGCGGCAAGCTGAGGAGACCAGGGACTGCCAAGTCCTCCCCACATCCACGGCAGTGCAAACTCATAGAGCAGGGGTGTCGCTCCAGGAAAAGTGGGTCCTTGTATCCTAAGGTGGTAGAGTGGTAAGGAGGTTCTTCCCAAGAGGACAGGCAGGCTAGGTGATGAAGGCTTTGCAGCACTGACTTTATTTGGAATTGAGAACGAAGAACTCCATGCCTAAGGGCATTGTTGAAAAACAATACCAATCTGGATGGAGAGCCATTAAGAGGTGGCTAGTAGCTCCTTGAATTAGCCAAACAGCAGAGGAGCTAGAAGTTTAAATAGAGAGAAATAGGAAAAGAGATAGCCAAGAAGAGGTGTCCCAGGATCAGAGTCAGCTCCAGGGGTCACAAAGGTTGGGCAGCCCCCACTCAGAAGCAATCATTGGGCAAAGTGGGAAGCATTCTCCAAGCTGCACAAGGATCCATCAACTCAGGGCAGAAGCCTCACAGGCAACAAGTGGCATAAATACAACTTCCAAGCAAATGCTGACTGGACAATAAGCTGCTCTGACTGAGGGCAACTCCTAGGAAGCCAAGATTAAAAATAAAACTGTGTGCCTGCCCTTCCTTTTTCTCAGGTCATTTGCTTTAGAAAACATAATGTAAGTACTTTCTCTTCTCTCTGAAATGCATATAAGTCCTTTCAAAGACTAGATCAGTATTTTTCAGCTGTAAGACCCAGAACTGTCTTTTTCAAGGACCTGGCAGTCATCTCTGTAAAATGTAACCATCCATGGAGACAGTACTTCTATCTTCCAGTATTTATGGGAAGGTAAGAGCCTGACTTCAGAGGGAACTTGTTCCAAGCTGTGAAACTACCCCCTGTCATAAAGACAGGAGAAATTAGTTTGTTTTTTTTCTGGATAAACCCAATTAGTCAACACAGGAGGGTAAAGTTAACATAAACTAGGCTTCCATGCTGGCTCAGAGGGTAAAGAATCTGCCCGAAATGCAGAAACCTGGGTTCAATCCCTGGCTCAGAAGTTCCCCTGGAGAAGGGAACGGCAACCTACTCCAGTATTCTTGCCTGAAGAATTCCATGGACCGAGGAGCCTGGCAGACTACAGTCCATGGGGTCATTAAGAGTTGGACACGACTGAGTGACTAACAGTTGAACCCTTGTGTGATAAAAGGTGCCATCAAGACCTCGTACTTGACAAGTCATTTTTTATCTTGAAAACATGCATGCGGTGGGTTGTATCTGCTTGCTACAGAAGAGTGAGGATTTCTTTCTGTCTTTACAATCTTTTTGTTATTCTCAGGAATGCACATCACATTCTGGTTTAATTCTTAATCATTTAAAAACCGTTTTCTTTCTCTGTGACCTCTGTGGAAAAGTTCTCCAGGTTGAGAGATTTTGTTGTTAATTACATTTTCTCAGCATCCCTCAGGGGCAATCGGAGAAGGAACCTCCGAACTCCTGCTCCTGGATGAAAAGATCCAACAACAATCACAACAAAAGCAAAACTCTGAATTATGTAGCAACCTCTGAGCTGCACACACATTCAGTGGCTAGTCTGAGTCCTGTGAATTTCTCTAGGAAATTTTGAACATAATCTAAGCAGAGTACCCATTAGGGATGGTCCTATAACCTCAAACCTAACAGGGCATCACGAAGGGCCACAAGCTGTATAGTAAATTACAAAACAGTTTTTTAAAAATACCTGCTCTACTTATGAATGAGAAAACATTTTACTCTCCCAAAAGCTGTTTCTATTCATTAAGATTCATTTTACACTCTATCTGACCACTCCAGGACATGTTACTGCCCTTCTTTAAATGGCTACCTACCAAACATTTAGAGAAGACAATTGAGCACCTATTTGCATATGGTTTTATCCTCAAATTATGGCACCAAAGCTATAAACTCCTCAAGGGCAGAGACAATGTCATCATCTTTTTTAAAAAAAATTCCTACCTATTATAGCTTGAAACTTAAATCAATATTTATTGCATTGAATGCTACTCTTTACAACTTTTTTTTCAAATTCTGAATTACATTTATATCTTAAATAAATTAAACAAAAAGTTATATTTTCTTAATTAGACAATCTACCATAGCTGGCCACAACAGTATACAACTGATGTCTCTGTTTAATTTAATTATGAGATAAGGGGTTATAACTAATATACTTAACAATTTTCTTTGTGCCAGGCAATGATCTTGGTATTTTGCATAAATAATTTTATTTAATTAAATGGAATAAAATGTGATTCACACATAAACAGTATGCATTTAGGATGGACAAACAAGAGATATTATTTTTTATCAACTTAAAAATGTTGGTTAAACTAATTTAGCTACTCAGGACAGCATTCCTCAGAAACCTAAATGTCTGCTTTGACCCACTTCATCATCATAAAAATGTCAGACTTAAAATATTCAATATACTTCATAACATTTTTAAGCATCTTTTCCAATAGCAATAAGCATGCTTTTAAAGATATGCTTATAAAAATTATAATTTTTCTAAAAATATTTTCATTTTATGCATTTGAATTATGCCATAGAATATATAATATTTCCTCAAAAACAGTTATTTTCTTTCCATGGTATCTTCTTTTAATATCTAAGAGTTTGCTTTGTTCATATTAGACTCATGTGACTGTCAAAATATGTAATTGTGAATGCCAGAAATATTTTTCAGATCAGAGCAAACAGTTAGTGGGAAATTTTTACTGTTTTTCTACTAAAATACTTACTGGAAAATATTTTCTAAAAATACTCATTGTGAAATGTGGTAGAATTATTTAATGTTGGAACCACACTCTAACTCAAATACTCAAAATACTGTTGACATCAGTGAGTACATGAGTCATTCAGTTGAATAAAAAGGTATAGCCCTTATCATTATTGAAATATTAAAAAGATATCAGGAAGATACTAATTTAAACAAAGTAACATAGCACATTTATGAAAGAAAATAAAAGTGCTAGTCACTCTCATGTCTGACTGGGACTCCACAGATTGTAGCCTGCCAGGCTCCTCTGTCCATGGGATTCTCCAGGCAAGAATACTAACTATAGGGGGTTGCCTTCTCCAGGGGATCTTCCCAAAACAGGGATCAAACCCAGGTCTCCTGTGTTGCAGATGGATTCTTTACTGTCTGAGCCACCAGGGAAGTATATTTATATGTCTCAAGATATCTGGTATAGAATTCAGTTCAGTTCAGTTGCTCAATCATGTCTGACTCTTCGCGACCCCATGAACCACAGCATGCCAGGCCTCCCTGTCCATTACCAACTTCCAGAGTTTACTCAAACTCATGTCCATTGAGTCAGTGATGCCATCCAACCATCTCATCCTCTGTCGTCCCCTTCAGTCCTTCCAGTGAACACTCAGGACTGATCTCCTCTAGGATGGTCTGGTTGGATCTCCTTGCAGTCCAAGGGACTCTCAAGAGTCTTCTCCAACACCATAGATCAAAAGCATCAATTCTTCAGCACTCAGCTTTCTTTACAGTCCAACTCTCACATCCATACATGACTACTGGTAAAACCACAGCCTTGATGAGATGGACATTTGTTGGCAAAAAAAATGTCTCTGCTTTTTAATATGCTATCTAGGTTGGCTATAACTTTCCTTCCAAAGAGTAAACGTCTTTTAATTTCATGACTGTAATCACCATCTGCAGTGATTTTGGAGCCCCCAAAAATAAAGTCAGCCACTGTTTCCCCATCTATTTGCCATGAAGTGATGGGACAGGATGCCATGATCTTAGTTTTAGGAATGCTGAGCTTTAAACCAATTTTTTCACTCTCCTCTTTCATCAAGAGGCCCTTTAGTTCTTCTTTGCTTTCTGCCATAAGGGTGGTGTCATCTGCATTTCTGAGGTTATTGATATTTCTCCTGGCAATCTTGATTCCAGCTTGTGCTTCATCCAGCCCAGCGTTTCTCATGATGTACTCTGCGTACAGAGTAACACTCAGTAAATAGAACTTTTTTTTATTACATGATCACAAGACTGTCAACATTTCCAATAATATGATTTAATGACCCCTGGGGATAAGTTACTTTCATATTAGTCTTTATAATGGTCCTCACTATCACATATTTTAAATATATTTTTCTTGCATACACTCATTCCTAAAACAGGCTTGACTACCTGATATGGAGCAGGTGCTGAGTGATTAACTGTTTTCTACAACACATAGTGGATGTGTGTGTTTACCAGCATCTAATGTACTGTAATCTAAAATTTCAATATTATCTAATATTTATAGCAGGGGGTAATTAGCATATAACAGGCTTCTTTCATATTTCTAATTTTAAGTAATAAGCAGAGGTAAATTTACCATGAAGTAATGAATCTTAAGCTTTAGAGTCACTCCCCTTCCAGGATCCAGGAGAGGTTCAAACAACATATTCACACGAACTGAATATTTTTGTAAATTTTGAAAAAGTAAGTTATTTGAATTATAACTGTTTAAGGTAGCTTTCTCTTTGTACCCCTAATATTTTTTACCATGTTCAGTCATATTGGAGTGACCAGAGGTATTTTGAAGATCCAGTGAAGTGGAAGTTGAATTGGAGACACAGTTAACTTGGATTTAGAGGTATGAACTGAGGCAGTTAACAGTCACTCCTCTGTATAATTAGGTACTGCTACCCTCCCAGCAAATGATTTCTTTCAGGAATAATTCAAGTGCCTGCTCTGTGACTCATCTGGCATCATGATATGAAGATGAAGGGCACTAACAATACTGCATTCTGAAAGTGGAAAGAAACAGAGCCAGAAGCTAGTACTGTGGCAAACTCTTCCAGTTATCAGCTTGTAAAACTGTAAGTTAAAGATTTGACCTTGTCTCCTAGTCGAAGTGGAATTTCTATTTTTTCATAAATATGCTCTATCTGCAATATATCTGCTATCTTGCTATTGTTGTTCAGTCGCCAAGTTGTGTCTGACCCTCTGTGACCCTGTGAAGTGCAGCATGCCGGGGCCTCCCTGTCACTCACCATCAACCGGAGTTCTCTCAAGTTCATGTCCATTGAATTGGTGATGTCATCCAACCATCTCATCTTCCAACCATCTCATCTTCCAACCATCTGAAATCTTACAAAACAAACATCTTTATAATTCCTATGAATGTATGGTACAAATTTACAACAAGCCATGGTGTTATTTTTTGGGGCTCCAAAATCACTGCAGATGGTGATTGCAGCCATGAAATTAAAAGATGCTTGCTCCTTGAAAGAAAAACTATGACAAACCTAGACACCATGTTAAAAACCATAGACAGTACTTTGCCAACAAAGGTCTGTCTAGTCAAACCTATGGTTTTCCAGTAGTCATGTGTAGACGTTAGAGTTGGACCAAAAAAGAAAGCTGAGCACCAAAGAATTGATGCTTTTGAACTGTAGTGTTGGAAAAGACTCTTGAGAGTTCCTTGAACCACAAGATCAAACCAGTCTCAATCCTAAAGGAAATCAGTCCTGAATATTCACTGGAGGGACTGACACTGAAGCTTCAATACTTTGGCCCCCTGATGCGAAGTTAACTCATTAGAAAAGACCCTGATGCTGGGAAACACTGAAGGCGGGAGAAGGGGACGACAGAGGATGAGATGGTGGGATGGCATCACTGACTCAAAGGACGTGAGTTTGAGTAATTCCATGAGTTGGTGAAGAACAGGGAAGCCTGGCATGCTGCAGTCCTTGGGGTTGCAAAGAGTCGGACATGAATGAGCAACTAAACAACAACAACCACACAGCACATGAGGGCTGCCATGAGCAGACTCATGTCTACGCATCTCAGTACATCAGATGACATGCCGACATATCTGACACGTCTCAAAATGCGGCAACCCCAAGAGAAATGGCATGTGAAATACTTTTTCTTAGAAAAGTGAAGTCGCTCATCGTGTCCAACTCTTTGTGACCCTATGGACTGTAGCCTACCAGGCTCCTCCTTCCATGGAATTTTCCAGGCAAGAGTACTGGAGTGGGTTGCCATTTCCTTCTCCAGGACATCTTTCTGACCCAGGGATCAAACCCGAGTCTCCTGAAAAAAGTCTCATTTTTTCTTAGAAAGTGATTCCTAACTCGTAACAAGCTTCAAGTCCCACAAAAAACAGGTTTGTCCCTCATAAGCAATTCTTCCTAGATTACCCTCACACAGTGAATCATACTGTCTTAGAGATGATATTCACTTTAAATCCCATGTAGTCTGGTGGGGGGTTTTCATATATTTTCTAAGTTTCAAGATCTTTTTTTCCAAATAAAAGCTAATGCTATAAATGCACTAGAAAGCCTTAGTGATCAATACTATGAGGAAAGCAGAAAATAAAACCTAAATAAGAAAGAAATATGAAACAAATGAGAAACAATAAGCGAAATATAAAAATCAATTTGAACTACTAATCTTAGAAAAAATCCCTTCTCTGTTTCTGTTCAGGATAGACTCTAGGGTAGACAGCGATTTTAGGACATAAAAGAATAATCCTGAGGAAAAAAACAGATAAACTGGATCTCACCAAGTTTAAAAACATCTGTTCACCAAAAGACATCATTATTAAAGTAAAAAAGCACAGACTAACAGAAAAGATTAAAAAAAACCCAAACAACAATAAATTTTCTTTAAAAATGAGCAAAAGAGTTAGGCAGGCACTTCACAAAAGAAGATATCCAAATAATCAATAAGCATGCTGAAAAGGTGCTCCATATCTTTAGTCTTAAGAAAAATCAAATTAAAACTTCACATTCCTCATCAGAGTAGTTAAAATTAAAAGATTAACAATACCAAAGGCTGGTAATGATATGGAACAATAGGAATTCTTATACGTTGCTGGTGGGAGTATAAAACTATACAACCACATTGGAAAACCACAAATTAGGTGGCTTAAACAACAGTTCTGGAGGCTAGAAGTCCAAAATCAAGGTTGTTTCTTCTGAGAGCTGTGAGAGAGAATGTGTTCCAAGGCCCTCCTGGCCTTTGGAGGATTGTGAACAACCTTTAGCGTTCCTTGGCTTATAGAATTCCACCTGATTCTTGCCTTTATTTACACATGTCATTCTCCCTATGTGAATATCTGTCCCCAAATCTCTTTTCATTAGGAAAACAGACATATTAGAGTAGGTCCCACTCTAATGATCTAATTTTAACTTGATTACCTTGGTAAAGAATAAGATGATTCTAAGATTCTGGGAGGTGGAACTTCAATGTATCAACTTTGGGGAACACAGTTCAACCCATAAAATCCCACAGGATTACCATTAATGAAGCTTTCTGGCTTTCCCAAACATCTGGCTTGTCTTTCATACCAAGAAGTCAGTTTATAAAACATTTTTATTACTAATACCTTTAATTAAAGGTAAATATCTTAATTTAACAAGCAAACAACTGCGATTTGACATCAATTTTAAAAGATGCTTATTAAGCTAATGTAATTACTTATAGGCATTGTGAGTGAGTGAAAGTTACTCAGTTGTGTCCGACTCTTTTGCTACCCCATGAGCTATAACAGTCCATGGAATTCTCCAGGCCAGAATACTGGAGTGGGTAGCCTTTCCCTTCTCCAGGGGATATTCCGAACCCTGGGATTGAACCCAGGTCTCCCACATTGCAGGCAGCTTCTTTACCAGCTGAGCCACAATGGAAGCCCACTTACAGGCATTAGTGAGATATAAATCTTCATATACACGATGTTACTGTGGTCAGCTGACTGGAGGTCAGGAAACACAAGAGTTGACTCCCAACTCTGACATTCACTCACTGTGGGACCATTTACCATCTACCACTGCCTCTTCTCATGGACTAACTGAGATGATGGCTAAAATTTGGAGGATTCTATGATTCCTATGCTCTGGTTATGTTCTTTGCTATCTCAACACACAAATATGAGCAACAGAGAGACAGATGACATAAACAGACATATTCATAACACCCATTCATAAATTCATAGAGTTTTAGAAATGGAAGGCTCTGATCTACTGCCCTCATTTTACAAGTAAAAATATGGAAGTCTAGGGAGGTGAAGGGCCTGGTCCTAAGACACACACATCATTTCTTGCTCAAATAACTTCAAATAGGGAAGAGGTCCATAAACTAAGCCCACAGACCTAAGGGTCTCCATAGACGAACTTTAAAAGACTATATACCACCTAAGAGTTCGTGTGTAAAAGCTGGTATGAATATTCATGTTTATATTTTATTTATTCTATTGTAAGGAATCCTTCAGTTCAGTAGCTCAGTCGTGCCTGACTCTTTGCAACCCCATGAACTGCAGCAAGCCATGCCTCCCTGTCCATCACCAACGCCCGGAGTCTACCCAAACCCATGTCCATCGAATTGGTGATGCCATCCAACCATCTCATCCTCTGTGGGCCCCTTCTCCTCCTGCCTTCAATCTTTCCCAGCATCAGGGTCTTTTCAAGTGAGTCAGCTCTTCGCATCAGGTGGCCAAAGTATTGGAGTTTCAGCTTCAGCATCAGTCCTTCCAATGAACACCCAGGACTGATCTCCTTTAAGATGGACTGGTTGGATCTCCTTGCAGTCCAAGGGACTCTCAAGAGTCTTCTCCAACACCACAGTTCAAAAGCATCAATTATTCCGTGCTTAGCTTGCTTTATAGTCCAACTCTCACATCCACACATGACTACTGGAGAAACCATAGCCTTGACGAGACAGACCTTTGTTGACAAAGTAATGTCTCCGCTTTTTAATATGCTGTCTAGGTTGGTCATAACTTTTCTTCCAAGGAGTGTCTTTTAATTTCATGGCTGAAATCACCATCTGCAGTGATTTTGGAGCCCCCAAAAATAAAGTCAGCCACTGTTCCCACTGTTTCCCCATCTATTTGCCATGAAGTGATGGGACCGGATGCCATGATCTTAGTTTTCTGAATGTTGAGTTTTAAACCAACTTTTTCACTCTCCACTTTCACTTTCATGAAGAGGCTCTTTAGTTCTTCTTCACTTTCTGCCATAAGAGTGGTGCCATCTGCATATCTGAGGTTATTGATATTTCTCCCAGCAATCTTGATTCCAGCTTGTGCTTCATCCAGCCCAGCGTTTCTCATCATGTACTCTGCATAGAAGTTAAATAAGCAGGGTGACAATATACAGCCTTGATGTACTCCTTTTCCTATTTGGAACCAGTCTGTTGTTCCATGTCTAGTTCTAACTGTTGCTTCCTGACCTGCATACAGGTTTCGCAAAAGGCAGGTCAGGCGGTCTGGTATTCCCATCTCTTTCAGAATTTTCCACAGTTTATTGTGATCCACACAGTCAAAGGCTTTGGCATAGTCAAGAAAGCAGAAATAGATGTTTTTCTGGAACTCTCTTGCTTTTTCAATGGTCCAGCAGATGTTGGCAATTTGATCTCTGGTTCCTCTGCCTTTTCTAAAACCAGCTTGAACATCAGGAAGTTCATGGTTCACATATTGCTGAAGCCTGGCTTGGAGAACTTTGAGCATTACTTTACTAGCATGTGAGATGAGTGCAATTGTGCGGTAGTTTGAGCATTCTTTGGCATTGCCTTTCTTTGGGATTGGCATGAAAACTGACCTTTTCCAGTCCTGTGGCCACTGCTGAGTTTTCCAAGTTTGCTGGCATATTGAGTGCAGCACTTTCACAGCATCATCTTTTAGGATTTGAAATAGCTCCACTGGAATTCCATCACCTCCACTAGCTTTGTTCGTAGTGATGCTTCCTAAGGCCCACTTGACTTCACATTCCAGGATGTCGGGCTCTAGGTGAGTGATCGTGATCACACCATTGTGATTATCTGGGTCGTGAAGATCTTTTTTGTACAGTTCTTCAGTGTATTCTTGCCACCTGTTCTTGATATCTTCTGCTTCTGTTAGGTCCATACCATTTCTGTCCTTTATTGAGCCCATCTTTGCATGAAATCTTCCCTTGGTATCTCTAATTTTCTTGAAGAGATCTCTAGTTTTTCCTATTCTATTGTTTCCCTCTATTTCTTTGCATTGATCACTGAAGAAGGCTTTCTTATCTCTCCTTGCTATTCTTTGGAACTCTCCATTCAAATGGGTATATCTTTCCTTTTCTCCTTTGCTTTTTACTTCCTTTCTTTTCACAGCTATTTGTAAGGCCTCCTCAGACAGCCATTTTGCTTTTTTGCATTTCTTTTTCTTGGGGATGGTCTTGATTCCTATCTCCTGTACAATGTCACAAACCTCCATCCATAGTTCATCAGACACTCTATCAGATATAGTCCCTTAAATCTATTTCTCACTTCCACCCTTAGCTTTCACCAAATTCTCTACAGGATCTATTTTTGTTCAAATCAATCCTCTGTTATGCCCTAAATGCCTGACATATATGGGATACTCAATAAACATTAGTTGACTTATGTATATTGGATTCTTAACCAAGACAAAGTTAATAACCACTGGAGTAGAGTAAAATAGAATATGGTTATTCTCTGGAAAATAATGCTCACTGTTTCCTGCTCCCTATATGCTCTATTTGTGTCGAGTCTTTCATCAGCCGGTAGCTCTGAATGATACAGTGCCATGCTTGTCAATTAAACCAATTAAGGAAGATTTTTAAATCACAATTTCATTTCCTTTAGGAAATCATCCATCTTTTCATTTAACTCTACCTTTTTACTTAATTAACAAGGATTTAATAACAATTAATAAATGATATATTAATTAATTTATGAAATGACTTTGTCCTTACTTAAGTAATTCAGATTTTTAAATGCTTGTAATTTTCATTAGTTCCATCAAGTAAGACATAGAACATTCAATTAAAGCTGAGTTAGCTTACTTTACACTCTGTCCAAATACCAGGAAAACCTCTAGTGTATCTAGGACAGTGCTGGAAGAATGATCAAAACTGTGACTTTGACAAAGGCAGGGAAATGCCTGGGGCCCAAGACATGTGGTATCATAAGCAGGGGGCAGAAGCACCATAAAGTAGGTGCTCAAAAAATATTTGATGAATCAGTGAAAGAAGAAGGAAGTAGTTAATGCTAAGAAGACAGAAATCCCTCTTTGAACAGGGAACCACTAACCTTAAAAAGAGCTGACAGGGTATCCATCAGTGGAGGAAGAGACAATGGTTAGATCCTCCTCTCAAAGAACATGTGCTTGTGTGGGACATAAGGAATGGCATCAAGCTGCTGATTATCAATGTAGATATCAAATACAACTCCAGTCTTTAGTTACCAGACATTTCTTTTGGGTAATTCATTACTAAGGACTTGCAAATTTGGAAGCAACCCAAAGTCCCAGAAACAGAGTCTCAAGACTGAAGAAGTATGAGATTCTGTAAAAAGCAGGTCAGGCCATTTATGCCATAGATGTGTGTATGAAAATTACATTTTAAAAATGCACAAATGTTATTTACAAATAATTTACATTCTTTAGAAGCATTTACAAATAATGATTCACTTTGCAAACAGATGAAAAACTCTCTTCTTTACAAGTCTGGGTCTTACTCATGCTTGTGCCCCAATTTCAGCAGTGTTGCTAGTTTACAAATGACTGTGCATTTATAGTTAAAATTAAGTATAAGCAAGAGCATGATTAAACATAATCAAGGAAGATCCTACAAAAGATTGCTATCTACCTTGCTTAGCTTGCTAGATTGAGCTTCCCTAGTGGTTCAGTGGTAAAGAATTCACCTGCAATGCAGGAATCACAGGTTTGATCCCCGAGTTGGAAAGATCCCCTAGAGAAGGAAATGGCAACCCACTCTAGTATTCTTGCCTTGGAAATGCCATGGACAAAGGAGACTGGTGGGCTACAGTCCATGGGGGTCACAGAAGAGTTGGATATGACTTAGCAATGAAACAACAGCAACAACAGATTGCTAGATCACCCTAGATCACAAAGAGTGGATCGCTCATCCAAAAAACTTCCTGAAAAAGTATTTATCAGCTTAACATCTAGGTACTATCTAAGACTTAAAGAAATGAACACAGGAATTTGGGGTGTTCCCTCGGTGAGTGCCAAGGCAAGAGGGATCTCCTACGCCTTTACTTTGCACCCCCTGGAACAAAGATCCTTGATGCAGTCAATGCTTCATATCTATGGGTTCTGAATCTGCAGATTAACCAACCATACATTGAAAATATTCAGGAATTTCTGAAGCAAAACATGAATTTTCCACACAAGGCAATTATTTACATAGAATTTATATTGTGTTTACAATTATTTATATAGAATTTACATCATACTAGGTATCATATATCATCTAGAGATGATTTGAAGTATACTGGAGGACTGTGTAGGTTATATGCAAATACAATGGCTTCCCAGGTGGCTCAGATAGTAAAGAATCCACCTGCAATGCAGGAGACACAGCTTCAATTCCTGGGTTGGGAAGGTCCCCTGGAGGAGGGCATGGCAACCCACTCCAGTATTCTTGCCTGGAGAATGCCCATGGACAGAGGAGCCTGGTGGGCTACAATTCATGGGGTCACAAAGAGTTGGACACAACTGAGTGACTAAGCACAGTACAAGGGACTTGAGCTCCCTGGGTTTTTGTATCCCCTGAGAATACAGGGACCGATCTTCTGTATTTTAGAGAAAAAAGAACCTAAGATCCAGATCTTCAAAGAGACATCAAATTTGAACCATTTAGGATAAAGAAAATGTGGTACATGTATACAGGGGAATACTACTCAGCCATAAAAGAGAAAGAAATAATGTCATCTGCAGCAACATGGATGCAACTAGAAATGATCATACCAAGTGAAGTAAATCAGAAAGAGAGGGACAACCACCATATGATATCACTTATATGTGGAACCTAAATTACGACACAAATGAACTTTTATGAAACAGAAATAGGACTCACAGACATAGAGAGCACACGTGTGGTTGCCAAGGGGCGGAGCGGTGGGATGGACCCGGAGCTTGGGATTGGCAGATGTAAATTATTACCTAGAGAATGGGCAAATTACAAAGTCCTACTACATAGCAAAGGGAGCTATAATCAACATTCTATGATAAGCTGTAATGGAAAAGAATATTTTAAAAAGAATATATACATATATGTATAACTGAATCACCTTGCTATATAGCAGAAATTAACACAACACTGTAAATCAACTATATTTCTATTTTTTTAAAGTGAAATTTAAACCATTTATCTTACCTGTTTCTTTTTGTTGAGTGTTTTCTTCCTTCCTACTGACAGTGAAGTCTTGGGAGAAACTGTGGGTGGTTAAATAAGAGCAGATATTGTGTTTTTGCAAATTTTATTTTAAACTTATTCACATTTATCATCCATTTATTAGGTAGACTACTAAGTGCTTCTTAAAATGGTGGTATAGAAGAATTTAATGAAAAAGTTAATGTTCATTTTACATTTGCCTTGTTTTTATTGAGACAATATATTGAGAAATATTTCATGGAAGAAAAACAAATATACAAACTATATAATTCACATAATAAATTAATAAATATAAACATAAAAATAGATAAGCATATAGACCCAGAATTGGTGAACTGCAACTCAGAAATAAACTCCAATGTTTGTACAACACTATTACTCAGAAATATTCTTACTTGCTAAACTTCTACCAGTTGCATTAAGACATCCTCTTGGTGGAGGAATGGTGTGGAACTCTTTCAGGGTAGAAGAACTGGTCTTCATGACACAGCAACGTACACAGGTATTTCCTTAGCATTCATCTGAGCAGTTATCCGACACAGACCCTGAAAAAGACTCTGAATATGAAAGAAACTTGGAGCTCTTAAATGCGTCATCTTCTGTAATGATATATGAATGTGATTTAGCTTAACAATTTCACAAGGGAGTTGATATTTATGTCATCTGCAATCAGGTTCAACTAGCCCCTTGGCTTTAGAGTTGATCACAAATATGGAAGTCAACTGAGAGATATAACTGTTGGTTATAGCTCCGCCCCCCAGACTTTAACTGAAGAAGGTAATGCTTCTACTGTATACTTACAGATACAATGAATACAAGGGAGTGCGAGTTTAAGTTGTCAGAGATAATGGTTGTTCCAGCCCTGAAAGAAAAAGGGGAGGGTGGGATTCAGAGACCATGGAGAAAATTTATTTATTCATACAAAAATACTCATTGCAACTATTGCTTGCTAGGCTAAAAATAAAATGAGCAAGAAAGAGACTGAATGAAGTTTTATGTGTTTTTATGTGCTTTCCACTCACAATCAATCATTGGGCATCTTCTTTATGCCAGTATTGTAGATTTGGGGTAGGGGTGGGGAGGGCAGAAGAGAGACAGCCACAGTGTCTAGTCTCAAAAAGCAACACTCTGCTCTATTTGGAGATACTGAGGAAATACACCATTTAAAAGAGGCAGGGAGGAGATTTCATTTAAGCAAGTGTGCAATGGTATAGGCAGAATAATTTGAGGTAAGTACATCTATTAAGTAGATAAAGTTTGACTTTGGTTCTCCACTTCTGTCTCTATATGTTTGCTTTCTCTGAGGCTCCTTGGCACCTTCCTAAGGATTTTCGCCTTGATGTCCACTATCCACCGCTTCAAAGCTAATCTAAGCCTAAATAATTTGACAAACTGATTTCCACTTAAGTGTCTACTAAACTAGTTTATACTACCTAATTTGATGAACTGATTTCCAATAATTCTGTTTAGTTCATTCGCTCAGTCGTGTCCGACTCTTTGCGACCCCATGAATCGCAGCACGCCAGGCCTCCCTGTCCATCACCAACTCCCAGAGTTTACTCAAACTCACATCCATCTAGTCGGTGATGCCATCCAGCCTTCTCATCCTCTGTCGTTCCCTTCTCCTCCTGCCCCCAATCCCTCCCAGCATCAGGGTCTTTTCCAATGAGTGAACTCTTCACATGAGGTGGCCAAAGTACTGGAGTTTGAGCTTTAGCATCAGTCCTTCCAATGAACACCCAAGACTGATCTCCTTTAGAATGGACTGGTTGGATGTCCTTGCAGTCCAAGGGACTCTCAAGAGTCTTCTCCAACACCACAGTTCAAAAGCATCAATTCTTTGGCACTCAGCTTTCTTCACAGTCCAACTCTCACATCCATACATGACCACTGGAAAAACCATAGTAATTAATTTAGGGTAATTTCCCTAAAGAAAAGACAAGAAATTGTAGTTGCAACCTTACAGAGATACCTAGAATAACAACAATATCATATACTCTCATTGTGCTGTTAATATATTTATAAATACCAATGCAAGGTGCTGTGTATTCAACAGTATGAGGCTATGAAGATAAATAAGATGAGTAATTAACCTTATTTATAAGGGACCTTGATAGAGAAGGCAATGGCAACCCACTCCAGTACTCTTGCCTGGAAAATCCCATGGATGGAGGAGCCTGGTAGGCTGCAGTCCATGGGGTTGCTAAGAGTCGGACACGACTGAGTGACTTCATTTTCACTTTTCACTTTCATGCATTGGAGAAGGAAATGGCAACCCACTCCAGTGTTCTTGCCTGGAGAATTCCAGGGACGGCGGAGCCTGGTGGGCTGCCGTCTGTGGGGTCACACGGAGTCAGACATGACTGAAGTGACTTAGTAGTAGTAGTAGTAGTAGTAGTAGTAGTAGTAGTATAAGGGACCTTATAAAGAAGAAAGATCAATACAGAAGCAACTTTAACCAAAGCAGTGAACAGCAGGGGCGGCGTAGGCATGAGAGCCAAGAGAGGGCTGAGTGGCCACTGATGCACTCCTGAGGTTCTAGGGGACAGCACTGCTTGAGGTCAGTAGGTTCCTGCAGTTGAACCCATCAAGATCTTTAAAGCAACCCCAGCCTCGGTCTTCCTAGGTAGGAAAGCTAGAGGAGGCAATCCCAGCACTAACGGGAGACCCCCAAGGGAGAGCTGAACCCCAAAAGAAGAGCCAGGGCTCTGACATCCAGCCACCCTCATACCTTGGAGGGCCTTGGGATGATTTTCCAAAAGAGCCGGGAGATTTCCTTAAAACTGACACTACTTTTCAGAGACAGGAGGGAGGTTACTGTCCCATCGTACCAGGTACAAAGACTTTCAAATGAGTTTTATCTTTAGGGCTTAACCCAGTAGCAATGAATACTGGTAACATCAGTTCAGGTTGGAGGAAAGACAGTGCCTTGCCAAAGCAACAAAGACATAACAACTCTCACATTGGATCAGATCCAACAAAGAGATAAGCCCCTTTAATCACCTCTTGAGTCATATCCAGCCCTGGAGTCTTAAACCAAGAAGACAGGTCACAAAACTCTTCTACAAGAGCCAAACTCTCACATCCATACATGACTACTGGAAAAACCATAGCTTTGACTAGACGGACCTTTGTTGGCAAAGTAATGTCTCTGCTTTTTAATATACTGTCTAGGTTGGTCATAACTTTTCTTTTAAGGAGTAAGCGTCTTTTAATTAATTTGCTTATTTTGACTTATTCTATTTTAAATGTGTTTTGTTGTTTCACGTGTTACATCCTAACTTTCCAAAGGGCTTTCAATCGCCTTAAAATCCGACACTATATCTCCAGTCTTTGTTTTTGTTTTGGTATTCTGTTCATCCCAATCTCCCCAATCTCTGAGACAGTACATTTTAGGCAATGGATTTCTATCAATTAGCAGATCATGAAATCAGATTTGTATGTCTCCTACCAACAACTTTTTTTTTAATGAAGAATAAGTGCCTTTTAAAAAAATTTTTATTTATTTAACTTTACAATATTGTATTGGTTTTGCCATATATCAAAATGAATCTGCCACAGATATACATGTGTTCCCCATCCTGAACCCTCCTCCCTCCTCCCTCCCCATACCATCCCTCTGGGTCGTCCCAGTGCACCAGCCCCAAGCATCCAGTATCATGCATTGAACCTGGACTGGCGACTCATTTCATATGATATTATACATATTTCAATGCCATTCTCCCAAATCATTCCACCCTCTCCCTCTCCCACAGAGTCCAAAAGACTGTTCTATACATCAGTGTCTCTTTTGCTGTCTCGTATACAGGGTTATTGTTACCATCTTTCTAAATTCCATATATATGCGTTAGTATACTGTATTGGTGTTTTTCTTTCTGGCTTACTTCACTCTGCATAATAGGCTCCAGTTTCATCAACACTTTTAAATGAAACAGAATAGGACTTTGGAGAACTGGATATATCAGAGTGCCTCTTCCATGGTGAGGGCAAGGATTTTTCTAATGTGTGTTTTTAGACCATGATACAAGATGTATTTCTTGCTAAATTGTGATCAGAAAACCTTGAGAAATATGGCCAGAGATTGACTACATATTTATCCTAAGCAAGAAAGTTACCTTTTGCACATTTATTTGGCTCCCCCTAGCAGCTTCCTGGGCTCCTGGCTCATTTCTCTTTGACTTTTGATGTCACCTCTGTTGGCTCCAAGTGCTCCCAGATTAGACTCTGCCTGCCCCTTGGATCACAGGATGACCCCTGCCTGCCCCTTGGATTGCAGGCTGATCCGTGCCTGTTGCCACCCATGTTGATCCCACATGCCTTGGTCTCTACACTCTTCTGTCCCAAGCTGTACCAAATCCAAACCTGCCTCAAGAAAAAGCCCAGAGATGATGATGGGAAAGCTCCTGATATAAGTGCACACAGCTTGCTCTTTAAAGAGAGGAGGGTCTAATGTCCTTTTTCTATGTTAAAGTGACTGAATTTATTATATAATGAAAATAAGATTAAAGAAATGAATATTTCTTGGAAGTACCTAAGAGTAAAACTCCAATTCATGGAGGAGTGCTTAAACCCATGATCTTAAAATAGCAACTTGGCCAAATTTAAAAAATAGAGCAGCATTAAGCATTAATGAAAAATAAAAATAAAAACTCAGCATTAAGAAATTCCAATTACTAGTTATTATCTGAGGTGATAGTTATTATAATAAAAAATACTATTTTAAAGGTCAGTTAGAATGAAAATCACACTGCAATCAGTTTTCCTTATTCTTGCCTCATACACAGAGATATAAACAGAAAATGAGAGTAAATATCCTTAAAATTTTTTCAAGCATCCCTAATACAAATGCTTCTCTTTTAAAAATGACCTAGTAGGGACTTTCCCTCGAGAATTATTTTGGTCAAAATATACAAATTGGGTAGTGATTGGGGGAAATCTGTAGCCTTTTGCATTGCCATGGTAATAATCTATACTTACACACATTCGTACAGTCATGATTTTCCATTCATAGTTTGCTCTGGAGCCAAAAATGACTATGTTGGTGCAGCAGTTGCTTTCACAACATCTGGGAAATGATCATCATTTCCTTATTTCATTTGCTGCCATTTAGCCAATGTAGAGGAAACAACATATAAATGAGGCTTATTTTACAAAGGCAGCTATAATTCGATGATAAACTGCCAGAGAATCTTTTTATTACATCATATATATAAAGTAATTACAAGCTGGGACATAAATTCCCCAGAAAAAATTGAGGGATACCCTGTCTCCCCAGCAATTACAGGAATGGTTTTACAGTGTGGTATGCAAGCCCTTAGACCTTGAAGAAGTTTGGAGGTGGTGGTGCAGCTGCTAAGTTGTGTCCAATTCTTGAGATCCCATGGACTATAGCCCACCACGCTCCTCTGTCCACAGAATTTCCTAGGCAAGAATACTGGAGTGGGTTTCCACTTCCTTCTCCAGGGGATCTTCCCAACCCAGGGATTGAACCAAGGTCTCCTGCAGTGCAGGAGTCTTTACCAACTGAGTCGCCGGGGAAGCCTGAAGAAAGTTTAGGAAAGAGCTACCAAGATATCTATGAAATTAGAAAATAAGTCCTCTAATGAAAAATGCTAACACAATTGAGGATACAATTTCTAGGATGAATCATAGTAAGAAGTGGGTGCTTCAGGGAGAAATCAGGTAGTTAAGGGGCTAAATTATTAACAACTAACCTCTGGTGATGGGTTGAAGCTGCTCTCTGAGAGCTTCCTAGAGTTGAACTGGTCCATTAGCCACAGCTCTGTCCTGACTCAATTCTGCACCAAAGAGAGCAGGGACTGTCTAGCACGTAGGACATGGCAAATACCCAATAAATGTTTGTAACAGTTGGCTTTATCTTATATTCCTGTTTTATTTTCCTTTCTTACCATTTTCTCATTTATATTTCCTTTCATAGGTTTCCTTCATGGAATAAGAAGAGTTATAAATAAATCCTACATAAAGATAAATGCTCTTGAAGAGTAAAATGAAGAATGTAAACAGTGTCATGTGAATGAATGTCATAAAGACTTACAAACTGAGGTGCTATGGGCTTTCAAAGGATCAAGAAGTCACATACGGACAGAGGAGCTCAGTGAGGTCTCATGAAGAGGTGATTTTGAGATGGTTATAAGCACAGATAGGACTGTGACCAGCAGAGAGGCTTCTGATAGATGAAGAGAGCCTAGCCTTCTAATTCATTTAACAAATTTTACTCAAATAAGTATTTACTGATTCTAAGAGAGAAGCTTAGGATACAAAATATAATAATTATAACCTGTAGTATCAACATAAAGAACAGTGAACCAGGAAATCTATTTTTTCCTTTGGCCCTGAAAAGAATAGAGGGTGATGCCTGTTGAGAGAGGAAAGCAAATATATCAGAATTTAAGGTCAAGGATCTCCAAGCTACTATTTGAATTTTTTAAAGGAGCTATCATGTCTAATTATTCATTCTGAGGTTATTTCAAATTCAGTTGGGTTGCTATAACAGATATCATAGACAGGGTGACTTCTAAACAACAGAAGTTTAATTCTCACAGTTCCAAAGGCTGGAAAGTCCAAGATCAAGCAAGAGGCTAGCAGATTCAGTCCAGTGAGGGTCCACTTTCTGGTACACAGAGGCCATGCTTTTGCTGTGTCCTCAGATAGTGGAATGAGAGAACGCTGGCCTCTTTATCCTCCAGTAAGGTCACTAATCCGATCCTTTTTGAAAAACTTTAATTAATTAATTAATTTTTGGCTGTGCTGGGTCTTCACTGCTGTGAGGGCTTTTCTCTAGTTGTGAGGAGTTGACTGCTCTCCAGTTGCTGTGTGTGAGCTTCTCACTGTGGTAGCTTCTCCTGTGGCGGAGCACAGGCTCCAGGCGTGTGGGTTTCAGTAGTTTCAAAGTATGGGCTCTAGAGCGTGGGCTCAGTAGTTGTGGTGCACAGGCTCAGCTGCTCCGAGGCTTGTAGAATCTTCCCAGATCAGGGATGGAACCCATGTCTCCTGCACTGGCAGGCGGATTCTTTACCACTGAGCCACCACCAGGGAAGCCCCTCATCTCATCATTGATGGCTCCACCTAATCACCTATCAAAGCCCTCTAAATATCATCACATTGGGGATTAGCTTTCAACATATGAATTCGGAGGTGGGGGACACAAACATTCAGTTTCCAGAAGCAATCAGAGTCAAAATTCATTACTTCCCAGTCTAACAAGTCCTACTTTTAGCTCAAAAGAACCTACTAATCATTTCCTTAACATCTCATGCCCACCTCTACCTGCATGCTCCAGACTCACCTGAGAGTAATGTCCATCTCCAGAGTATCCTCAAAGGCTGCAGGAGACTAAGGTTCTCTTGTGGGAAGGGTCTCCTCAGCTTCATTTGCTGTTGTTCAGTCGCTAAGTCATGTCCGACTCTTTGCGACCCCCATGAATTGCAGCACACCAGGCTTCTCTGTCCCCCACTATCTCCCGGAGTTTGCTCAAATTCATACCCATTGAGTTGGTGATGCTATCTAACCATCTCATCCTCCACTGCCCCCTTCTCCTTTTGTCTTCAATCTTTCCCAGCATCAGAGTCTTTTCCAATAAGTTGGCTTCATGCTGCTGCTGCTGCTAAGTCGCTTCAGTCATGTCCAACTCTGTGGGACCCCACAGATGGCAGCCCACCAGGCTCCCCCGTCCCTGGGATTCTCCAGGCAAGAACACTGGAGTGGGTTGCCATTTCCTTCTCCAGTGCATAAAAGTGAAAAGTGAAAGTGAAGTCACTCAGTCGTGTCCAACTCTTAGCGACCCCATGGACTGTAGCCTACCAGGCTCCTCCGTCCATGGGATTTGCCAGGCAAGAGTACTGGAGTGGGGTGCCATTGCCTTCTCCATAGCACTATCCAAATCCTCACATATCCCTCCTTCTCTTTAGGGACATCTATTACATGACTCTGATGAACTCAAGACAGTGAAGTTGCAAGGACACCCAGAATCTTTTACATCTGGACCCAAAGAATGAAGGCTTGAAATAAACTGGGCAAGGACCATCCATTTGCCTCAATGGCTGTCATCCAGGAATAAGATCCTTTTCAAGAGAGATACCACCTGCTGCTTACCCATGAGTGTGCGGTTTTATCCCACGGCTTCCACAGACCATCAGCCAGGAATACCACACAAGCCTAAATCTTTCATTTGCATCAAGAGGGCTGGAGGACTTTTACCAACACCGTCGCCTGTGGCTGGGATGCTTTACTGCTATTTTGTCTCTTGGGGTCTCCTCTAGTTTCCCATGAGCACTAGAGCCCTGCCATATGTAGACAGATCAGGTCACTGCAGCCCTAATTCTAACGTCCATAATGCTTAAATCTGACAATCCTATTTCTCAAGACTGAATCTTGTTTCCAGGATTCCTTCCTGACATACATATGATTTGCAATATACCTCCAAATCCAAAAAGCCCTGCCTCCCAGCCTTGTCCTGCCTCTTGAGCAAGGAAACCTGAATTCTGATGCGGACTTGATTAGACTAAAGTGATGTTTTCCAAACTTGCTGTCATAAAAAGTCATCAGGTGCACCCATGAAAAATACAGAATTCCAAGCCCTTCTCCTAGAGATAATGGTTCAGGACATCCAAGGAGGGTTTGACAATGTGTTTTTAACAAGTTTCCTAGATGATCCATCCCTAGGACTTTTTGCCACTTAGGGAAATAGTGAATTAGAGTTTGCTATGCCTTCTTAGACCTGGTAATTTGGACTTTCAGCCCCTTTCTAAAGGAAAGGTCAACACTTTTGTCCCAATTAATTTCCCCTAGTTCAGGTCCCAGCCAGTTCTTAACCATCCCTTCTTTCTTCCACATTCCCAGCATGTCTTATAGACAGGGCACTCTAACCATGACACCTCTTTTACCCAGAAAGACCTCCTTGACCCACAGTTCTGACACCTGCCTTACAGAGAACCATCTCGACCTAAGAGTTCCTACCCCGAGCTGCTGAGAGCCTCTTGGATGAGTTCCCTTGGACAGTACTGTAGGCCCAGATGAGGATGGAATTCTCCACATTCCATGAATATGGTGGTTTTCTATCTCTGGGCCTTCCTGAAAGGGCACCAGCTCTTTATGCCCATTAGCTTCTTTTGGCCCTTGTTGGCAACTGCCTCTTTGGAGGACAGCCTACAATGTAAGCAAGCAGCCTATTATGATAATTCTTCCTCTTCAAAACAACATATAAATATGGCCTAAATCACACTTTCATGCATATGCCTAATTCCCAAATATTTTCCTTGTTGTCTAATGCATACAAAATTTGTCTATAAAAATTAACCATAAATACACTTATTTAACATATTTTTAAGCTATTTTATGAACACAATAAATATATTAAAATTTTTCTTTCTGTTTATTATCTCTTCAAGAATAGAACCCATGCCCTCAACTTCTTTCTTATTTAGCCTTCACAGCACTAGAATGCACAGATATACAGTCAGCAATCAACAACTGATTACAACATTCATTAATAAAATAAATGAGGGACTTAAGTTGTATTACAACTGAGTGATAGTAAGAATTTGTAATAAATCACAAAGACTAGAATGCTTGAAAATCATCTATTAGAGGAATTTAATATATCAACCATGAATGTCAAGGAAAAAGAAAGGTCTGGATTTGTAGCTCTTTGAGTCATGCTAGACATCCAAGGAGGTCAAATATAACATATTTGATAAGTGAAAAATAAAATCAATAAAAAAGACAAAACCCAAACTTCCCCCTCCTGCCTGAAAATAATGAATGTGAACACTGGTGGAAATCTAGAAAGAGGCGCTCGGCATGTGTACATTGGCATGGATCTAATGTGGAAGTGGTTGGTTGATTTATGGCTGACAAAGCTGAGGAATACAGGAAGGAGTTCTACTGTCCAGGAATTCAGCTCCCGGAGATTCCTCTTAAATATCATGATAGTCTTTTCCTAAATGCTTCATTTAAAATCAGTTATATTCTGAAAAACAGAAATCGTTTAACAGGAAAGCGATGGGGCTGATATGAGTAAATGAGGGAACAGTCACTCGCTAAGCAGTGGTAAAGAATTTCCTTGCCCTTGCAGGAGACAGGGGTTTGATCCCTGGGTCAGGAAGATGCCCTGGAGAAGAAAATGGCAACCCACTCCAGTATTCTTGCCTGGGAAATACCATGGACAGAGGAGCCTGATGGGCTACCATCTACGTGGTGGCAAAAGAGTTGGATATGACTTAGTGACTAAACAACAAGCACTCAGTACCTCCCAAGCTCTGTGCTTGATGCTTCAGTCTGAACTGCAGCTTACACATGAGAAAACTAAAGCTCCTGGAAGTAACATGTCCCAGGTCACCCAGTGGCAGTCACGATCCTAACCAAGGTCAGTCTGACTCCAGAAACAAAGTTCTTTCTCAACATCAACTGACCATATCAAGTCAACAAAAAAGCTATTGAGCACTTGTGTCAAGCACAGTTCTAGTACTGAGGCATGGCATGGAGCACAGATAAAACCCTGGCCTTCAAGGAACCTACATCCTGCTGCTGCTGCTAAGTCACTTCAGTCGTGTCTGACTCTGTGCGAACCCATAGACGGCAGCCCACCAGGTTCCCCCGTCCCTGGGATTCTCTAGGCAAGAACACTGGAGTGGGTTGCCATTTCCTTCTCCAATGCATGAAAGTGAAAAGTGAAAGTGAAGTCGCTCAGTCGTGTCCAACTCTTAGCGACCTCATGGACTGCATGCAGCCTACCAGGCTCCTCCGCCCATGGGATTTTCCAGGCAAGAGTACTGCAGTGGGGTGCCATTGCCTTCTCTGGAATCTACATCCTAAGGATTCTTAAATCTTCATTCAGGATATTTAAGATATTTTTTTAAATGTCTGGAGAGCCACTGAGAAAGGAATGACAAAGCTGAGTCCTAAATCAACAAGAACCACATCCAGAGATATTTTGCAGTAATTTCTATAAGACTCACTAGAACCAGGGCACTTTTTCTTTGTCAAAAATCAGTGAAAGGTAGGGAAGATATACAGGCACAGAATGATATTAGAAAAGATCTAATTAATGTCTCATAAATGTTAATTTTATGATTCATCTTCAACTACTACTACTCCACAGAACCAAGCTGTATTATATATCTGTAAATAGCAGGGTCCACTTTGGTAATTATTTGTGTCATATTTAATAAAAAGAAGTCATATTCTCCACTCTGCACAGACACTCCATGTAGCTGCAGTTTTAATTCTTATTGTGGCCTCCCTTGACCCCCAAACATTCAAAGGCTTTGGAGAAGAGTTTACCGTAGCCAAAACTATAAATGAAATTGAACTTTAGCAAGCCATTTCCAAGAATCTCCAAAGTCTGTTTAAATAATTGAGCAATGTAGGATCATTCTTGAATATCAAACAGATCTTCTTCATCTATTTTTGTTTTAAAAATAGACTGAAAATTGACTCAGGATTATTGTCTTGAGATTTGGTATCATAGTGACCTAAAGATTCAGGGTAAGCATCAACCTTAATTTTGCAAAAATTTACTTTGATCCCTGTAGTGCCAAGAGATCTTGCCTTGGAATGAGAAAATTAGCAATTTTGAACATAATCTTATATTGCCAAGGCCAATATTACAGAAAATATTACCATCTTATTCTCACTTATTTCAGTCCCTTCCCAAATACCTCCTGAAGAACACTCTTAAAAGTGAGCCATCTAGGGATTTCAGGGAAACTGGTGGTACCTTTATTCATTTGTAGCCTTTTTTTTTCAATCTAAACACATTCTTGCTATGCAAAGAAATGATTCAGAGGTTTAAATGCTGAGGCTCTTAACCTTTATAAACTAAAAAAAAAAAAAAAGAAAGAAAGAAATTCTCTTCTCTGCCTCACCTACACCTACTGGGCAAGATTCTTCCCATACTCCATCTTCTCTCCAGAAATACACAGAAATGCACACAGATGAGGGACCAAATTCATAACTATAAATGGAAAGTATTGAGGGAAGAAGAAACCATCACTAAAAGCAAACATTATCTAGGAAACCATTACTGGGAAATTGCTACAGATTATTACAAACCTTCTTTTTTTCCTAAAACATTTATATCACTTTCATAGGTACTCAAAGAACTTATGCTGCTGCTGCTGCTGCTGCTGCTAAGTTGCTTCAGTCGTGTCCGACTCTGTGCGACCCTACAGACGGCAGCCACCAGGCTCCCCTGTCCCTGGGATTCTCCAGGCAAGAACACTGGAGTGGGTTTCCATTTCCTTCGCCAATGCATGAAAGTGAAAAGTGAAAGTGAAGTCGCTCAGTCGTGTCCGACTCTTCGAGACCCCATGGACAACAGCCTACCAGGCTCCTCCTCCCATGCGATTTTCCAGGCAAGAGTTCTGGAGTACTTGGCATTAAAAAGAAAAAGAAACCATTCATATAACTATTTCTTTCCAGTGATTTTAAAAAAATAAACTTTACCTTTGAAATAGCCTAAGGCTCACAAGAAATCATAAAAATAGTAGAGTTCCTATGGACCCTTCACCCAGCTTTCCCCAATAATATGTTACACAGACTTGGCTCATTGTCAAAGCCAGGACATTGATGCTTTTCAATATTATTAACTCAGGTATAGTCTCTATTCAGTTCTCACAAGGTTTACACACATTTTTTCTTTTTCTGGTCTGTTGTTACATGTAGTTTTACAAGTGTAGACTCAAGTAACCAACACCTTAATCAGGATACAGAACTGTTCTGTCACTACAAAGAAATTTCCTAGTGTTATTACTTAATTGTCATACCCTTCTCCCAACACTGTTCCCCCAACCACCTATCTATTCCCCATTACTATAACTTTGTCATTCAGAAGCTGTTAAATAATCATATAGTAAATAAGCTTTTGAGATTGGCTTTTTGTGTTTGCCCTTAAGATCCAACCTTTACATTGATTTCCGCCCCCCCCCCCTTGGCCATGCCATGCGGTATGTGGAACCCTCGTTTCCTGACTCAGGGGTGGAACCCTTTTCTTGGAAACACAGAATCTTAACCACTGGACCGCCAGGTAAGTCTCTACATTGATTTTTAAAGTTCATTTTAGCAAAATTTAATATAAAACCAAAGGATCACTGTATGATCAAAACTTGTTTTCCACCTTCACTATTTAGGGAAAAAAGCACTCGGCATAACTAGTGTTTCATTATATTCCCATTTTTTAAAAAGAGAATGATTGCATATACAATTTGGAATGAGCTGCAGAGCTGCTAATGGAGGAGATTAAGAAGACGCGGCTTTGGCAAGTCGAAGCATATTATTTTGGCCTCCAAAAAACGATGATGACATTGGGATCACTGAGACCACAAGAATTTTGGCTTATTGCTCAAATAGTTGTTACTATTTGTGGAAAGCAGACTAAAGTTTTGAAGATAAAATTTGCAATGAGTTTAACAGAACCCTGAACTTGATCAAATGCCAATTATTACAATATTTCTGTATCTGTAATTAGGAATACCATCTAGGAAAAGGATCTGGTTTTCACAACCATTTCTACCATTAATAAAGTAGCACACTTGCAAAGAGTCTATTAAAATATGTTTATTACTCCTTTCAGAATTGTAAATGCTTGGATTTTAAGCCTTTAATGTAAAATCTGCAGGAAGCTAAATTTTAATAAGTTGAGGCAGTTCTTCATGGCAGAAAAAGCATTTGTGGAGAATAAAAAATAATTCAGATAAATGGACTTAAAGGACTCTTCATAGCATGAAAACTATTTCAGAAATATGGTAGAAAGTTATACCCAGGAGCTATTGAATTGTTTTCTAAATATGTGTAAATGGGAATTCCCAGTTAACAACTACAGGAGCAGTCACGTCTCCAGTGAGTATTCCAGGGCTTTCCATCCCCAACAGGCTTCTGTAGCTACTCCTGACAGTGTATTTGGCCTCGAGCCTGAACCACCTGCTCTGAGGACACAACTCTGAGCTCTTCACTCAGTCTTCCGTTGATCACCTCCCCTCACCTTTCAAAATACTACAACCTTGGCCATGCCGCCTGGGGCTAGGTAGACTCCTGCCTTGAAGGGATCCAGGTTTTATGAGGGTACAACACCCCAGGGGGTCCTTTTGCAGACCCTCCAGCTGTACTACCAGAGGTCAGCAGTCTGTCAGGACATACATTCCATCAGATTTCAAGTCTAACCTAAAAATCACAACCTTTCTGCACATGTCCAAGTGTCTAACAGATGCTATGCAGTGCGGCTGGACAGCTCTCTTCCCAAGCATCAGGCCCAGTGACGTGGAAGAGGTCTTCACATGGGGCAACTGGTTAAAGGGTAACCCAGCAGGGAGAATGACGATCCCATGGCGGGAAGGGGAGAGAAGGATGTACCCAGAGAGTATGGTTTTGGGAATAGTGGCCATTCCAGAAGGCGGGCAGACAACTGGCCACGGAGAGGTACAACAAACCACATCAGGTGGTCTTCCCAGCAGAACAGATCAGGAGGCAATGAGGAGTTGGAAGTGGCAAGATGATGGAGATCCAGCCAGTGGCCAGCGTCAGGAAAGTCTGGAAGCAGACTATCGAGGCAGGAGAAGACTTAGGGGAACACAGAATTGTCCTTGTCATTGGCTCTGGAGTACAAATTTTGAGTTGGAGCACAGGTATAAGGTAAGGAAGGGAAAGGAAAGGCCAATGAAAGTGACGGGCAGCCTACTAACTAGGTGCTTTGATCTCATTTAATCCCCACAATAACCATGCGAACTAGGAATTACTGTCCCCATTATGCAGGAGAGAAAACTTGAGGTTCAAAGAGGCTATCTAGTTTTGTCATCACCACACAGGTAACATGTGGGGTAGCAGAATCCGAACTCAAGACAGTCTGACTCCAAAGATATTGTTGCTATATTAGCGTTGTCATTTGTCATATTTATGATTATTTAATGCCAACTCTTTGAGAATACATTCCCCAAGTGCATAGTTCTCCCCACGTCATTGGTTTTTTTCCTCCTTAAACTGTATTATATCATAAATTAGAGGCTGTTAAGGGCTTCTCTGGAGAAGGCACTGGTGACCCACTCCAGTACTCTTGCCTGGAAAATCCCATGGGCGGAGGAGCCTGGTAGGCTGCAGTCCATGGGGTCACTAAAAGTCAGACACGACTGAGCAACTGCACTTTCACTTTTCACTTTCATGCATTGGAGAAGGAAATGGCAACCTGATCCAGTGTTCTTGCCCAGAGAATCCCAGGGATGGGAGCCTGGTGGGCTGCCGTCTATGGGGTCGCACAGAGTCAGACACGACTGATGTGACTTAGCAGCAGCAGCAGCAAGGGCTTCTCAGGGGCTCAGAGAACAACCCACCTGCCAATGCAGAAGATGCAGGTTTGATCCCTGGGTCAGGAAGATCCCCTGGAGAAGGAAATAACAGCTCACTCCAGTATTGTTGCCTGGGAAATCCCATGGACAGAGGAGCCTGAAAGGCCAGGGGAGGGGGTCACAAAATAATGGGATACAACTTAGCTACTAAATGACAACAAAGAGACTTTTAAAAATAGCATGAATTCACTTACAGTGGCTCTGGGAGGGGGAGTAGAGTCAGACCTACCTAGATATGGTATTTGGAGGCAGAGGAGTGCTGGATGAACAAGCTAGACCTTAGCTTCTGAAGGGTCCCCAGGAGACAGAGGAATACCAGAGACCAAAACATGAAGAACGGAGCTAGAGTGTGTCTGGTGAGCCCAGGCTGATTGCAGAAAACTAGATTCCTCCAATAAACTTTTCTCAGCATTCTACAGGCACACAGTGGAGTCAAGTGGCTCTAACAGGTGGCTGGCTTCAGCCCTAAGAAGCTGGGAGGAGGATATGTAAATTTACTGATTGGCGGGGCACACATATCCATAGTAATTCTCTTGACTTTTTAAAAATTTATACTTTATGAAGTATTTTTAAGATGGCTGAAAATAATGTAATTTAAATGGATTTCTAATTTCCCTTCTAAATTTCATCCTTTCAATAAAAATAGCTCATGTATTTATGTAATATAAATATTTTAAAATAAAGAGTAATCAGAGAAGAATCCTTTCCAGTTTTGATCACTGTCACCAGTGGAAAGCCCAGGGTAATGTAATTTCTTAAATGAAGGATTAAAGTTTATTTGGTATTTTAGAGCACCACCTGGTGGATTAGTTAATAATAACATCCCAGAACAAAAAAGAATCAAAATGGCTCGGAAACACTTGGTGATGGAATCCTGTGAAGCTCATCCCTTCTCTTTGGTTCTCATTCCTTTCCTCTCTCCTCCTCTCCCTCTCTCACTTCCTATCCAATCTCTCCTGCCTCTGTTTACACTATAAGCTTGTCTCACCCCATCAGTACTGCTGAGTCCTCAAAGTGGCTAAGGAGCTTGCTTACTTACCAGTTCAGTTCAGTCACTCAGTTGAGTCCGACTCTTTGTGATCCCATGGACTGCAGCACGCAAGGCTTCCCTGTCTATCACCAACTCCCAGAGCCTACTCAAACTCATGTCCATCAAGTCCAACCATCCATCTCATCCTCTGACGTCCCCTTCTCCTCCCAGCCTTCAATCTCTCCCAGCATCAGGGTCTTTTCAAATGAGTCAGTTCTTTGCATCAGGGACAAAGTATTGGAGTTTCAGCTTCAGCATCAGTCCTTCCAATGAATATTCAGGACTCATTTCCTTTAGGATGGACTGGTTGGATCTCCTTGCAGTCCAAGAGACTCTCAAGAGTCTTCTCCAACACCACAGTTCAAAAACAGCAATTTTTCAGCACTCAGCTTTATAGTCCAACTCTCACATCCAAATATGACTACTGGAAAAACCATAGTTTTGACTAGATGGACCTTTATCGGCAATGACTCTGCTTTTTAATATGCTGTCTAGGTGGGTCACAGCTTTTCTTCCAAGAAGCAAGAGTCTCTTTTAATTTCATGGCTGCAGTCCCCATCTGGAGCCCAAGAAAATAAAGTCTGTCACTGTTTCCATTGTTTCCCCATCTATTTGCCATGAAGCAATGGGACCGGATGCCATGATCTTAGTTTTCTGAATGATGAGCTTTAAGCCAACTTTTTCATTCTCCTCTTTCATCAAGAGGCTCTTTAGTTCTTCTTCACTTTCTGCTATAAGGGTGGTGTCATCTGCATATCTGAGGTTATTGATATTTCTCCCCAAAATCTTGATTCCAGCTTATGCTTCATCCAGCCCAGCATTTCACATAATGTACTCTGCATAGAAGTTAAATAAGCAGGGTGACAATATGCAACCCTAATGTACTCCTTTCCTGATTTGGAACCAGTCTGTTTTTCCATGTCCAGTTCTAACTGTTACTTCTTGACCTGCATACAGATTTCTCAGGAGGCAGGTCAGGTGGTCTGGTATTCCCATCCCTTTAAGAGTTTTCCACAGTTTGCTGTGATCCACAAAGTCAAAGGCTTTGGCGTCGTCAGTAAAGCAGTAGATGTTTTTCTGGAACTCTCTTGCTTTTTCAGTGATACAACAGATGTTGGCAATTTGATCTCTGGTTCCTCTGTCTTTTCTAAATGCTTATGCCTGATTTCAAAAAATCTGATTAGTTTGTAAATTTCAAGTAGAAAGACAAATATACTTAAAGTTGCAAAATTCAGCTTTTCCAGAGATTGAATCTTTCTGCTCAGGGACAGGTTTGTATCTTCCTAAGAGGAGTTTTTAGTTGTCTGTTTTACATAGAAATCAGGCTTCCCTGGTAGTTCAGATGGTAAAGCATCTGCCTAGAATGCAGGAGACCCTGGTTCAATCTCTGGGTCAGGAAGATCCCTTGGAGAAGGAAATGGCAACCCACTCTAGTATTCTTGCCTGGAAAATCCCATGGACTGAGGAGCCTGGTAGGCTATAGTCCATGGGGTCACAAAGAGTCAGACACGACTGAGCTAGTTCACTTTCATACAGAAATAGTCACTCTGTTAGAACCCCTTGTTCGTATTTTATTTGTAAATAATGACTAAAGTTGCCTAACTTATAGGGTTTTAGCTAGTTATCCTGATCAAATTCCCACTGACTTTTGAGAAAGAGAAGGCTGGATTGGAGTAAGTGTCTTAAACATCTCTGATCTCAAATGACCTACAAGTAATATGAATGAATAGGAGAGGATGGGCAAAGACATTGGAAGTGTGGAGACTGGGGACCTAGAGACCTCATGACTTGTCCACAGGTGTATCAGATCAGATCAGTCGCTCAGTCGTGTCCGACTCTTTGCGACCCCATGAATCGCAGCATGCCAGGCCTCCCTGTCCATCACCAACTCCTGGAGTTCACTCAGACTCACATCCATTGAGTCAGTGATGCCATCCAGCCATCTCATCCTCTGTTGTCCCCTTCTCCTCCTGCCCCCAGTCCCTCCCAGCATCAGAGTCTTTTCCAATGAGTCAACTCTTTGCATGAGGTGGCCAAAGTATTGGAGTTTCAGCTTTAGCATCATTCCTTCCAAAGAAATCCCAGGGCTGATGTCCTTCAGAATGGACTGGTTGGATCTCCTTGCAGTCCAAGGGACTCTCAAGAGTCTTCTCCAACACCACAGTTCAAAAGCATCAATTCTTCGGCGCTCAGCCTTCTCCACAGTCCAACTCTCACATCCATACATGACCACAGGAAAAACCATAGCCTTGACTAGCAGGACCTTTGTTGGCAAAGTAATGTCTCTGCTTTTGAACGTGCTATCTAGGTTGGTCATAACTTTCCTTCCAAGGAGTAAGTGTCTTTTAATTTCATGGCCACAGTCACCATCTGCAGTGATTTGGGAGCCCTGAAAAATAAAGTCTGACACTGTTTCCACTGTTTCCCCATCTATTTCCCATGAAGTGGTGGGACCGGATGCCATGATCTTCGTTTTCTGAATGTTGAGCTTTAAGCCAACTTTCTCACTCTCCACTTTCACTTTCATCACGAGGCTTTTTAGTTCCTCTTCACTTTCTGCCATAAGGGTGGTGTCATCTGCATACATTAACCCAATCTAGCCAGCTCTTCCAGTTATTAAAGGGAAGCCAAAAAACTCGATTTTTATGAGAGATCTTTCTGTGTTTAAATGTTAGCAAATTTTCCCAACAATGTCTGCAGTCCAGAAGTGGCCCATAGACTAACCTCTGGTTTGAAGCTGTGGGATTTTGGACTTCATTCACTGGATGATATAATATGAGTAAGTAAGCAGTCGACAGCTGGAACCCAGTCTCTGAACAGATCACTTTTCCATGTCTAAGGACTTCTACCACCACTCAATCAGCAAGTCTGTATCATTTCCCCCTTTTTCTGAACAAAGTCTTATTACATGATCTTAGGGAGTTAAGATGTCCTGGCATTAACCTTTTTTATCCCTGTGACTATCCATGTGCCTTGAAATAATCCAGGGTTCAGATTTTGGCCCCAACTAGAAACAGCTGAGCAGAGCTGGGAAAAGTAGCTGTGGCACTAATGGGTTTGAAGTTTACATTGCATTTCCAAAAAAAAAAAAAAAATTAATGTGCAAGTTTTAAAATATATTTAAGCTAAAAATACCTTAATTCAAATTTGGGCCATCTTACTCTGCAACAAAGCTTTCTTATCCACACACTTTACCTTGGCGACCAGAGGCAACCAATCACTAATTAATTCAGGAAAAATGATGACATCATTTACACATTTTAAAAGGAAAATATTAGCTTCCTTCCTCAGAGTTTTCCAGGGAGCAGTGAGGGGTTTTTACTGTTTGTTTTGATATGGACATAATTAACAGAGGACAAAACCATGATGTTTTAAAAACAAGTATCATGGCAAAAAAGACTTGAAGGATGTCTGTCTTCTTGGGCTACCATGACAAATACCACAGACAGTGTGACATAAACAACAGAAATTCATTTCTTCATTGTTCTGGAGGTTAAATCCAAGATGCAGATGCAGGTTAATCTGGTTCCTGAGGAAACAGTGACAGACTTTATTTTGGTCACTACAGATGCAGGTGACTGCAGCCATGAAATTAAAAGACGCTTACTCCTTGGAAGAAAAGTTATGCCCAACCTAGACAGCATATTAAAAAGCAGAGACATTACTTTGCCAACAAAGGTCCTGCTAGTCAAAGCTATGGTTTTTCCAGTAGTCATGTATGGATGTGAGAGTTGGACTATAAAGAAAGCTGAGCACTGAAGAATTGATGCTTTTGAACTGTGGTGTTGCAGAAGACTCTTGAGAGTCTCTTAGACTGCAAGGAGATCCAACCAGTCCATCCTAAAGGAAATAAGTCCTGAATATTCATTGGAAGGACTGATGCTGAAGCTGAAACTCCAATACTTTGGCCACCTGATGCAAAGAACTGACTCATTAGAAAAGACCTTGATGCTGGGAAAGATTGAAGGCAGGGGGAGAAGGGGAGGACAGAGGATGAGATGGTTGGATGGCATCACCAACTCGATGGACACAAGTTTGAGTAAAGTCCGGGAGTTGGCAATGGACAGGAAGGCCTGGTGTGCTGCAGTCCATGGGGTTGCAAAAAGTGAGACGCAACTGAATTGAGGGCTCTCTTTCTGGCTTCCAGACAACCACCTTCCCGCTGTGTCCTCACATGACCTCTTCTCATTGCATGAGTATGGAGAGAGCGCCCTCTGGTGTCTTTGCTTGTAAGACACGTCCTATCAGATCAGGGCCCTTATAACCTCATTTAACTTTACTACTTAAGGAATCCCATCTCCAGTCACAGCCATGTTGGGAGTTAGGGCTTCAGCATATGAATTTGGGGAGGGGGAACCCAAACATTCAGCCTATAATAAAGGAGTTCCATTGTACTTCTTTATCATTTGCGGAATGCCTCTTGAGACCAAAAGAGTTAAATCATCTCCATTTTTAAAATCATAGGTTCTAATGTTGGATTCTTTATTTTAGCCAGTTTTTTCCAAATCCCTTTACCCTGACGTTCACCCTTTTCAAGCTCTAATAGGTATACTTGTGGTTACCACTACACATTTCCTAGCCTTTCATAGTATTTCAACTGGGTCTCTGAAACAACTCTTCCTTTACTGCTAAATAATTTCCAAGTTTTAGCTTTCCCAAAGCTTCAAACAATATACTTTATCGTTTACTTATAATATAAACAACAGGTATGACTTTTTTCAAAATTCACTTCAGAACTCTAGGAAGTCTTCATTTTATAATTCCTATCAGGAGCTTGGAAGTAACAGCATTCTAGATGGCTCAATTTTATCTTTGTTCTTTGGGAAATGAACTACCTGATCAAACAAATCTGATTTTGAAGAATAATAGACATATTTTCAGTTATTTACTATTTTTTAAAATAGAATCCCTTGAAATACTTTTTTAAAAAAATACTGCAAAATGTCTTCAGGTACCAGATATTAGTCAATGGTCTTGCTTCTCCCACTTCCCCTCTGTAAGCCATGTCCATCCTACCTTCTGGCTATAGCTGAATAACAGACAGCTGACCCAAGGCTGGACTTTTTTTTTTTTTCCAGATCAGATTTTTTCTCCCCACAGGAATTAGGAAGGACAGAGAAAGCCTAAGGCAGTAAGATATGAATGCTGGATTTGAACAGACTTGTCAGCCAAGGGCACCATCGGAAGGCAATGCAGATGAGTCAAGTGCAGGACAGCCAAGGAAGCTGCTCTCAGACACCGAGAGGAATGAAGCAGGTACACAGAGCAAAGCAAACATGAGTGGTCCCTGCAACCTAGGAAACTTACTCCACAGTTCCCATTTCTCATCCTCCCAAGCCTCCACTCTAGTTACATGGAGTCAGTTCCTTACTGTCTTAAAATAGAGTGTATTCATTGAAAATCTGGGGAATAGTGAGGCCAAGCTGATGACTGCCACTGAAAAGACAGTTCCCAAGAGGAGGGGCCACGTGAGAAGGAGCCAGGGTTGAACAGTCAGCACAGGGAGGGGGGAATGGTGATCAATCAAGAGCCTTAACTGTGGTTTCCACTGAAAAGAACAGGGGAGAGAAAGTAGGTTTAGGATTGACTAGTTTGAATAATTTCAGCATCTCTGGGGCACAGGAGCTGTCCCCAGTTGTCTGGTACCTGGTCCTGATGTCACTAGGACAAGTGTGCAATGGCCCAGAGTGTAAGAGCCTGATTAAGGAGATGGTTGGTGATGTGGCTCTGGATTGGCTGGTTTGTATTGCGAAAGTGTGCCCCTGGAGAGAGGGCTCCTCCTGGGGGTTTGGGAGGGCAGAGGGTCAATGAGGGAGGCAGGGGGTGAAGGAAGGTGACTGAAGTATATTATTGGGTTGTCCAGAACAAGGCATGTCCAGCATATGCATGTAAGCAGATATTAAAGCATCACATTTACAGACACTAGAAGTAAGGTTAATGCACGTGTATCCAAACATACTTTAAAATAGGAACTTGTCCGAAGTTGTAGAGCTAATTAGAGGTAACACCAGCACTAAAAAACCCAGTTCCTTGCTAACACGCCACATGCACTCTATTGTACCTCCACAAACCTCTCACTGGCCTGGGGGCTCCAGTCTCTTTGTAGGATAATATGGCATATGCATGTGCGAATGCGAAGTCACTTTAGTCATGTTCGACTGGGCGATGCCATGGACTGCAGCCCACCAGGCTCCTCTGTCCACGGGATTCTTCAGGCAAGAATACTGGAGTGGGTTGCCATGCCCTCCTCCAGATCTTCCTGACCCAGGGATTGAACCCGGGTCTCTTATGTCTTCTGAATTGGCAAGCGAGTTCTTTACCACTGTTGCCACCTGGGAAGCCCAATATGGCGCACTGGACTCCATAATAACAAAAGCAAAATGCCTTGAAAAGGATTTTTTTATTTTCCTTGGAAGGGAAAATATCACTTTTGAAGCAAACTCCCAAGCTACAATAGTGCTATTCCATTCAAGTAATAACACAGAATTCACATGTACCCATAATACCAGTACTTATTCTTCACTTCAGTGTCATTTAGAATTGACATTACATATCATGGTATGGTTGCTGCTGCTAAGTCGCTTCAGTCGTGTCAGACCCTGTGTGACCCCACAGACAGCAGCCCACCAGGCTCCCCCGTCCCTGGGATTCTCCAGGCAAGAACACTGGAGTGGGTTGCCATTTCCTTCTCCAATGCATGAAAGTGAAAAGTGAAAGTAAACTCACTCAGTCGTGTCTGACTCTTTGTGACCCCATGGACTGCAGCCTACCAGGCTCCTCCGCCCATGGGATTTTCCAGGCAAGAGTACAGGAGTGGGGTGCCATTGCCTTCTCCGCATGGTATGGTTAATCTTTTGCAAACAGTGGTTTTCCTGTTTCTCAGATGCTATTAAGGTGGTGATCTGACTATGCCACTGTGAGATCAATAGTCTTTACTAAAGATTGATAGGTGAAGCTTCTCTTGAAAATACCCATTCACCTTGATTCTCCCTACCTTGACTTCTGAATCTGATGTACTTAGACACATTTTGTTCCTTATGATCTACTCTCACTTTCCCATTTTATATATGGAAAAAAAAAAAACTGAGGGTAAAAGGTATATTTACTTTCCTAAATGTGCATCACTAAGAAGTGATAACCTTGGGACTCAGATCCAGGTCTGTGTGTCTTCAAGGCACATGTGTTTCTCAACACCCCCTGCTGCCTTCCACCACAGTAAACATTTGTTGGAGATTATTCCGAACTTCAAGTAAAAACTATCACATGAATTTGTTAATGAGTCTTTTAAAACTGTACGAACTAACTACAGAAAATGCCTACCTTAGGAAGTTGCATGCTTCTTGATATTGTTGTACTCTCTGTACAAGAATACAATAAAAATCCTAAAAACAAAATTAGAAAGAATAAATCTTTCTCCTTCTCTCCACACATATATACTCCACATACACAAATTCACACACATGCAAAACTACACATACACAGACACACACACACACACACACAAAGCAGCCTCGTAAAGTCATCTGCTCTATTTTCCTCTGGCCAAGACACATGACTTGAATTTTTTAAAATCTCATACACCTCCTCTGGGGTGCGGATTTGTTTAAATAAAAAAGTTGATCATTTATTTCATGAATACATTTCAATGACAGTTAATATTTTTAATGTATTTCCATTTTCACTTAAAAATAAATGCATGATGGTTTCAGATAGCCTTAATTTGTTAAAATAAATCTTTAAAAATAAACCTTTCTGGACTTCTCTGGTGGTACAGTGGGCAGGAATACACCTGCCAATGAAGGGGACACAGGCTCGGTCCCTGATCTGGGAAGATTCCAGATGCCTCTGGCAACTGAAGCCTGTGCGCCACAACTACTGAGCACGAGCCCTAGAGCCCAGAGCCCAGAAGCCTCAACTCCTGAGCCCACACGCTGTGACTACTGAAGCCTGTACGCTTAGAGCCTGCGCTTCGAGACAAGAGAAGCCACTGCAATGAGAAGACTGTGCACTGCAATGAAAAGCAGACTTCTCACCACTAGAGAAAGCCTGTGTGCAGCAACAAAGACTCAGCACAATCAAAAATAAATATTACTTAATTATAAAAAATGAAATAAACTTCCTCCTTAATTTTTAAATTGCATAATTTTTACCATAGAAATTGTGGTGACATTATTAACTGCCTTCAAACAAGTTAATTTATGTCATAGATGATATTTTTCCATAAAGTACATACAACTACATAAAAAGATAATGGAACATAAATATAGAATATACTTTTTAATATAATAATCAGTTTTATCCTCTAGCACTAATATAAAAATATATATAAAATTTGTACACTGACAGTAAAGAAATACACTATGTTGTATTTTCTGCACACTGGGATGTGTACATGCCAATCATAAACCAAACTCCAGCTAAAGACCAAAGTATAAGACATGGAGAAAAATAAAAAATACAACAACGAATAAATAAGCATCTTTCTCTTCTGTTCAAACTGAAAACAAGATAGGATCATTCCTCTGCTTTTTTCTAAGTATTTCAAACTTGGTTACTGATAGCAGCAGTTGCATTTCCTAACTGCTCACTAATTTCCAGAAACAACCTAAGACTTCCAGAGGTCAACTGTGTATCATTCAGGCTGGGCTAGGCTATTGAGCAGGATCAAAGAATGTGAAAAGTCGCAGCAATTTAAAACAACCTTTATTTCTCACTCATGTGCATATCCCTGAGCTTTACTTGCTCATTGATTGAATCACCAGGGAACTCAAGCCAACAGAGGCTTCATCCTAACAAAGACAGAAGCAGAGAAGAGAGAACAATGGGAGAACAATGGGCTGCTCTTAAAGCTTCTGCCCAGAGACGACACAGGACTTCTGCTCACAGGTTACTAGCCAAAGCAAGCCACATGACCGAGCCTGATAGCAACAGGGTGAAGATGAACAATCCTTCCACAGAGAAAGACATGGAGGGTGAGGAGGGGAGGAAGAGAGACTCAAGAGAGAGGGGATATATGTAAACATAGAGTTGATTCGCTTTGCTGTACAGTGGAAACTAACACAACATTGTAAAGCGATTATACTCCGAGTTTAAAATTTTGGGGGAAAAAATACAGATTTATGCAAGCTCTAAAAGTACCCTATACCTAGGACTGTAGTTCATGAAACAGGCTATCTGCGTCATCTCATTTGATCCTGATAACAGCCCTTGGTGGTACATGAAGGTGGGACTATGCAGCAAAACACTTGTCAGTGTGTATTGCTGCTGCTGCTGCCAAGTCGCTTCAGTCGTGTCCTGCCGGGGACCAGCCCCGGCTGATCCAGGGTATTCGAAGGGGAGACAGCGTCGGCGACCTATTCAAATGGTAATTAGAGATATAAAGAGTAATAGAATGAGGATAGCTCAGTAGAAAAATTCAGTGGAGAAAAGAGGCTGAGTAGCTTGGTTTACGGGGAAAATCAATATAACCCGTGACACCAGGTTAGCTCTGACCACGGAGGCCGCAGGCGCCCTCTCGAATAGCGGAAGGTGCCCCACCTTAGACACCTTCTCGAGTGGGTCTTAGAAGCCCAGGCAAATAAGTGGTCGCAGAGGATATCCACGCTCCAGATGGAGACTTCAGCCGGAAGTTAAAGGAAAGAATGACATGGGGAGACCAAGCATTGGTGAGCAAGGCCCGCAGCTTTATTTTCAACAGGGGCTTTTATACCCTAAGTTACACATAGAGGATAATAGGGGATGCAAAGTCAGCAGTTTTTGATCCTTATCAAAAACCAGGGTTTCTTTCCTGCAAATTTATCGTATACAAATGGTTTAGGTGATTTACATCATCTTCTGGCCAGAAGGCCTACTAACATTTTATGACTCTTGACAAGGACTTATCAACAAAGACTTATTTTCTCTAAGATTAATTATTTTAAGGTTTGGCGCCATCTTCCGAAGATAAAATTGCATTCCTATAGGGCAGATGTGTAATGGGTTTACAACAAAGGAAAGAATTTATTACCTTAAGGGTCTAAAGTTACTAACACCAAGGCCACTACTTATTTTTTCTACATACCAACTATATTAATTAATACACATTCAAGGATACAATTCAGGGGATGTGAAAACTTGGCAACAAGCATTGGCTCATCAATGAAATCCTTTACTAGTTTATTCTCTCAGTTTCTAACTCTCTGAGAGGCTCTAAGCTATTTGAGTATCTTAAGCTTCCCGTGCCTCTTGAGGCTGGGAGACTGTAAACAATCGTATGCATAGCTGTAGGAGTCCGGGTAAACTTGTCAGGCGAGTTAGAGAGCCATCTGAGGGGTTTGGATTTAAACACTCCTAATTGCCCAGGAACTTTATTAATTGGAGCTGTAAGTTAACTCTTTGACAGAGAGAGCGAGATGGTGGTAGGGGACAGCCCCCAGTAAAGTCAGAGGTGAGAGCACAAAGCAATAAGGTAGGCAGACTCTGGTTTTTTTTTTTGCGGGGGGGGGGGGGCGGGAAATGCTCGAGAATATCCGGGCGGACTCCTGAGGCTCGATCCCGCCTTTGCGTATGCCGAGCCTCCTTCCTCATGACCTTTGTCACGAGCGGAATGCCTCACCGGCTCCCGGCAGTGTCCGACTCTGTGCGACCCCATAGACGGCAGCCCACCAGGCTCCCCCGTCCCTGGGATTCTCCAGGCACTGGAGTGGGTACTGCTTCTGCTATTTTTGGTCTTCCACTTCAGCCAACCAGAGGGTACCCGGGGTGGGGCCCTGTTCAAACTGCTCTCATACCAGCTTCATCCATGCTCCTTCCTGCCTTCTGAGTCTTCCCAATTCCTTGTCCTCACTAATATTCCTGGGGATATAGGGGAAGTGAGTGACAGGACTTATCTCCCAGGTCTCAAACACCTCTCGAGGAAGCAAAAAGTGCAGTGCCTTGAATCCCCGCTCCCTGGTCCCTTTCCTCCCTGCACCTGTTGCTGAAGTGCCTCCTGGGCCAATCCCCGCCCCCAACCTGTGCTGTATGTTGAGTCCTTCCATCCTTGCAAACCCTGCTCCCCCAGGGTGACAGGACACCCCACAAGCTGCCTGTGATGCACTAGGCGAACTAACACCGAGCTGACCACCAAGCATGCTGTGTAATGTGAATTAAAAAAAAAAAAATTAGTTCACACATGTTTGGAAAATGACATTTATTAAATACAGAAGTTCACAAAATCCAAGTCATCTCAACTCCTAAAGTTCCACTGAATTTACTTTTTCCTCATAGTCTTCTGCCTACTCTCCATTATTCTTATTGAACAAATGTAGAGCAAATTAATTTGTTTTTCATCTTTTGGCAGGTTTTACAGTATTAGAGGAAAATAAAAGGGCTTTATTGATTTGATGGTGAATCTGAAAGGCTTTCAGATCTATCTTCAAGTCAATGAAGGCTCTAAGGGTATAGATCATCAAAAATAAAATTTAAGGGCTAAAAACAATGAAGAGAAGGAATAGCTGTCATGTCACTGGAGTTCTCTGGAAAACAAACTTCAGTGCTAAATCTACGTGTAAACTTATAGCACAGTGTGATGTGAGACCAGTCCTGGGTGTTCATTGGAAGGACTGACGCTGAAGCTGAAACTCCAATACTTTGGCCACCTCATGTGAAGAGTTAACTCATTGGAAAAGACCCTGATGCTGGGAGGGATTGGGGGCAGGAGGAGAAGGGGATGACGGAGGATGAGATGGCTAGATGGCATCACCGACTCAATGGATGTGAGTTTGGGTGAACGCCGGGAGTTGGTGATGGACAGGGAGGCCTGGCATGCTGCGATTCATGGGGTCGCAAAGAATCGGACACGACTGAGCCACTGACTGAACTGAACTGAACTGAATGTGGTACAAATAGTCCCAGAATAGGAAGGAATTGGTTATGCTCAAGGAACAAGGACAAGACCCTCTATGGCTAGAACACTGTGGGTGAGGAGGTCACCGATGCGAGATGTCAGAGGATGGCGTGGTAAATTGAAATAGCAGACTCTCTCCCCTTCCCCCTCTCCCTCATGTGCACACCTGTGCACATGCACACACACATATGTGTACATGCCCTTTGCCATGCCACTTTGCAATTCCTCTCACAAAAGAGGAAGTATTTTCTCACTCCTGGACTTTGGGTTTGCTGTGACATTTTCTTTGGCCGACGTGATATAAGCAGCTGGCACACAAAAATTGTGCTGAGATGCGCAGGCAGCCAGCCCCTGGCCACCCTGCAAGAATGTGGGCAAACCAGCAGTCATCAGCAGATTCAGGAGAATGAGAGTTGTTTTAAGCCAGAGATTTTATGGTGAGTTGCTCTTCAGTATCATTGAGACAATAGCTGACGAATCCTGATCTTGTGGGACTCTATGCCAGAATGCAAGTGTTGGTTTTATTCCTGGGAGAGGTTTTCAAAGTCAGTGACATTATCTGATTAACAATGAATATATCAAAAAACCACTGCAGCAATTCAGGCAAGAGAAGCCTTGGACTAAAACGAGAAGACTGACAGTTAGAGAGAAGCAGGTAGAATCAAGAAATTTTTGGTTTGGAGGAGCAGAGAAACAAAGTGGGAGTTGGGGGGCTGGGAAAATGTGAAGAGAAGGGAAGGCTCTGTTTGTTCAATGTGAAATTACTAGAGCATATACGTGTGCTGAAGAGAAGGGCTAAGGCAGACTCAGCCCATCCTATGCACATCACTAAATTCACCCCTTTCATCTGCATAAGAACTCTGCAGAGCAGATTACATTAACACCTCATTTTATAAGTGGGGCAGCTGAGTCACAGAAAAAGTTATGTAATTTTCCTAAGCTCATACCCTGGAAGGTAGCAGGGATGAAATTTCATGAAGTCTGACTCCAGAGTCTGTGTACTTAGCCATTGAGGCACTCTACCACTGGAGCCCAGTCCCCAGGGCGTGAGAGGGGATACGGACTGTGAACAAAGTGTACTACCCGCCATTCCAGTTCTAGAAGGGTCAAGTCATTAGCCACTGCAGTCGCTGACCTACAAGGACACCATGAAAGGAATTCAGGATGAGGCATTCTGTGTTTTGGACATATGAACCCTTAGATGGTTAAAACGTGTATCTAAGGAAGAATTTCAATGACCCCACTGAAATGGCATTTTGCATTTCCCATACATAGAAAAGTACTAAATTCATTAACTAAGATATCTGATATCTGCGGCTAGCAGTAACTTTTTGCCAGGAGGCATGCTTGACTACATGTATTCTCCAGTCCAAAAAATTCTTATATATCCTGAGGGGCTCCTCCCCTAGCCCTTTGAAGCAGTTCTTCAGAGCTATCTAAGGGGCTGTCTCCTTAAGGGATATAGCCTTAAGTTCCATAATAAAACTGAAACTCACAGCTCTCACATTGTGCACTTTTGTTTTTTTTTTGTATTTTTCAGTCTATAGAACCAGGACATAAGGGCAAGTTGGCGTTCAATACGCTCAGGTTTGTCCAGCATAGAGAATATAGCCAATACTAATATAATCACTTTGTACCATGACAGGTGGTAGCTAGATTTATTGTGGTGATCATTTTGTAACATATAAAAATATTGAATTACTATATTGTATACCTGAAACTAGGCTTCTCAGGTGGTACTAGTGGTAAAGAACCTGCCTGCCGATGCAGGAGACGCAGGTGACATGGGTTTGATTCCTGGGTCAGGAAGATTTCCTGGAGAATAGCAGGACAACCCACCCCAGTATTCTTGCCTGGAGAGTCCCATGGACAGAGAAACATGGTAGGCTACAGTCCATAGGGTCATACAGAGTCAGACAAGACTGAAGCCACTTATCACACACAGCATACCACACACCTGAGACTAATATAATATGGTAAGCCAATTATAATTCAACTTAAAATTTTAAATAAAAAAACATACTCAGGAGAGCTTCATCCACAGAAAGAGAAGTGAAATAGAGACTGTGGTTACAGGTAGAGAGAAGTTGTTTGATGGAATCATGACAGAATGATGGGGGGGGGGGTTCCTGCTTTATTATTTATTTTATTAAGCAGTATATAAGGCAAGATCATCCGATTAGTGCAAGTGGGGAGAAGAATTTAGGAGAGAGGAAACAAGTGAAATAGTCATTTTAGGGAAGGATAAAGCTAATATATCATGGAAATAAAGTAGAATTATGGTGCACTGGCCAAGAATTTAAAGAGGAGCTGGCTAACAGGCTCAAGTGTTTTTTCTCCACATTAATTATTTAGTTTCAGGTTTAAGAGAGGGAGGGAAACAGGAGAGGGTGCAGATATTTGCTGGGGAGTGATCACAGTGACAGAACAAAGAATCTAAGCTGGATATGGAGGGAATAGAAGCAGAAAGCATGATAGTAAAAGAAATACAAAGAGACAAAAAAGGTCAGTGGATTAAAGGTCTGAATGATCTAAAATGTGATGACTAGAAAAGGCAAGTTGGAAGCATAGAAGAAACTAGTCAAGAGACGAATGCCTGCAGGAAAGATTTTGGAGGGAGTCCCATTATTAGTAACAGAAAGGTTAAAGTTAGGACTGTAGGAATGGCTGAAGGGGAGAGAAGCAATTCAGGATCAAAGAAGCAAGGTACTAGATGCAAATCCCCTGGAACAATGCTGGGGACTAGTGATAAAAGACAGTGAAACAGCACTGTGAGCAGTGCCTAGGGAGGACCTAGGGACCGCAGGTAACAGCAACAGAGGCGGGCAGTAAAGTCTGAAGGCACAAAATTCAAAGGAGCTGAGTATTTAAAGGAAGAAAGAAGAGCTGTGGTCCAAAAGCTGCAGTGGGGTGCTAGGAGGACACTCACCCCAAGCTCCAGGGCCTGTGGTATTTGCACTGTAACTATTACTAATAATAATAACATAATAATAAGAAGAACAATACAACATTGATAATGAGCTGCTTCTACTGGAGAGAGTGCAGGTGAGGAGGTGTCCATAGGAAGCACCCAGGTTTAAATTAGGTCATGCAGGTGGTGAGGGCATTCAGAGCAGCAGTTTGCCCTGATAGTCCATCAATTCCAAATGGCACAGGCAAGAGTTTTGGGAGGTTGGAGAAGAGCAGGAAATTGGGTCAGATGAGTGGAGGTGGTGAGTGGTGGCAAACGGCACAGACCCTGTGGAAGCCTTGGAGGGGTGTGGCCTTCTGGTGGAATGTGAAGCATGATGGGATCAGTTCTAATGAGCCCTTGGAGCGGCTAGGTGTTCAGGTCAAGCTGAACAACGTGGCGCCACTGGGGCAACAGTCCTCTCCTGCTGACCTTGGCAGTGTGGTGGCCTGTGCAGGAAGCCAGGGGGTGAGAGCCTCCTGCATCTGTCTATAGACAGGGAGGGGCTGACAGTGCAGGCACAACAGAGCAGAAAGAAAGAATCAGAAAAGTAATTAATCACAGTTCTGGTTCTATCATACAACAAAGAATAATTACATACCAGCTTAAGTAGGACAGTGATTAAAGATATTATTTATTAGAAAGTATTGAATCAGTTTGGTTCCTGCTGTGAACTGTAAAACTACAAAATTCCAAACATACTTTTGAAATGAATTTATGCTCTCAACCACACTGTAACACTAATGACTTGGCAAATGTATAATTAAAACACACAAATGATTTACTTAGAAGGAATAAGCACAAACAAGATCCTTCTGCAAAGTTCTCTCCTGCTGTGAACATAAATTAGAATCATCAGAACAAAGTATTCAGACTTGATTCTGCTGGAAAAGGCACTGTGACATTGGCAGGCATTCAATGGTTACTAAAGACAGATAATCTCGTAATACATTACTTTGTTTCCAAATACAATATTTCATAATTCAAACATCCATGAATGGATGGCTAGTTGATACAATTATAATTTTCTACATAATATATCAAATATCTATTAAAAATAAGGTAATCTATATAGACCAATAAAGGAGAAAAAAGGAAGATAATATCATATAACATACAGAATGCATGTGCGTTTAGAGAGAGACTGAAAGACAGAGCATATACATGAAAGAATTATATACGATAGATAATCTTTAGGTGTTACTTCTTGAGGATAGAAACACTGAATGTTCCATTTTGAAGTTTCTTCAGGGTTTATATCCTTTTTGTAGAATCCAGCACAGAGGAATGAGGGGTAAATAAACAAGTACTATTTATCATGGCCCGCAGAGAATCTCAAGGATCAATCAAAAGGTATTAACATTACTTGAATGAATCCTGCTTGTCCTTTAAGCTTGTCTGAAAACTCACTTCTGCACTGACTTAGTGTAATTTCAAAGCTACTTCATTTCCTGTTTTCAACTAAAACTGCATTTTCAGCTGGGTGTCCTGTGTTCAAATGGTGGTCTGCAGAAATGGTGACCTAGTGATCCTTGCAGAAATTTATCAGCATGAGTCAGTAATCAAAGAGGATCATTTCTTGACTGAAGAAGCAGTTCTTTTCCAGGTTAGCAAGGGTGCCCAGAAGAGGGAAGATAGAGAGATAGATGGAATAGGATGGAGTTTTCCCCTTTACTGCCCAAAGCTCTGGGATGAACAGTGATGGAGAGAGGGTTTAATCATGAAACTGAAGGGCCTGGAGAAGATGCTCATCTCATCCCACAACAGACAGAAAAACCATAGTATAGAATTGGCTGTTACCCAGTCCAAGCTCGCTCTGCTCACCACATGACAAGCCAATGAATTGAGGACGAGGTGCTGAGGCAAGGAATACGACTTTGCGTGGAAAGCCAACTGATTGAGAAGATGGCACACTAACGTCTCCAAATAACCATCTTGTTGGTGTCCAGATGCCAGGTCCTTTTATGGATCAGAGATAGGGAAGGGGGGGAAACAAAGTAAAAAGGTCACTTAATCTTACAAGTATCTGCTAGAATGGCCAGCCTTAGGCGGGGGATGTGTTAATTTCTTCCTTCCTGCCATCTACATGGAACAACAGACTGGTTCCAAATTGGGAAAGGAGTACAACAAGGCTGTATATTGTCAGCCTGTTTATTTAACTTATATGCAGAGTACATCATGCCAAATGCCAGGCTGGATGAAGCACAAACTGGAATTAAGATGGCCAAGAGAAATATCAATAACCTCTGATATGCAGATGACACCACCCTTATAACAGAAAACAAAGAGGAACTAGAGAGCCTCTTGATGAAAGTGAAAGAGGAGAGTGAAAAAGCTGGCTTATAGCTCAACATTCAAGAAACTAAGATCATGGCATCTGGTCCCATCATTTCATGGCAAATAGATGGGGAAACAATGGAAACAGTGACAGACTTTATTTTCTTGGGCTCTTTCTTGGGCTCTACAGTCACTGCAGATGGTGACTGTAGCCATAAAATTAAAAGACGCTTGCTCCTTAGAAGAAAAACTATGACCAACCTGCTGCTGCTGCTGCTAAGTCGCTTCAGTCGTGTCCGACTCTGTGCGACCCAATAGACGGCAGCCCACCCGGCTCTCCCGTCCCTGGGATTCTCCAGGCAAGAATACTGGAGTGGGCTGCCATTTCCTTCTCCAATGCATGAAAGTGAAAAGTGAAAGTGAAGTCTTTCAGTCGTGTCCAACTCCTAGCGATCCCGTGGACTGCAGCCTACCAGGCTCCTCCATCCATGGGACCTTCCCGGCAAGACTACTGACCAACCTAGACAACATATTAGAAAGCAGAGACATTACTTTGCTGACAAAGGTCCATCTAGTTAAAGCTGTGGTTTTTCCAGTAGTCATGTATGGATATGAGAGTTAGACCATGAAGAAAGCTGAGCATCGAAGAATTGATGATTTTGAACTGTGGTATTGGAGAAGATTCTTGAAAGTCCCTTGGACTGCAAGGAGATCAAACCAGTCAACCCTAAAAGAAATCAGTCCTAAATATTCATTGGAATGACTGATGCTGAAAGCTGAAACTCCATTACTTTGGCCACCTGATGCGAAGAAATGACTCATTTAAAAAGATCCTGATGCTGGGAAAGACTGAGGGCAGGAGAAGAGGGTGACAGAGAATGACCTGGTTGGATGGCATCACTGATTTGATGGACATGAGTTTGAGCAAGCTCCAGGAGTTGGTGATGGACAGGGAAGCCTAGCAGGCTGCAGTCCATGGGGTTGCAAAGAGTTGCATACGATTGAGCAAAGAACAGAACTGAACTGATTTGCTAGAATGGCAAGCCTTAGGCAGGGGTGTGTATTAATTTCTTCCTTCCTGCCATCTACAGGTGGACAGGGTTCTGAACAATGGCACTTAAGCTTAACAGTCAGGCAGAGGGGCAGGATTCTCTGAGGCAGGCCCTTAAGTGTGATTATAATAACAAAAGCCACCAAAGAAATAGACCTAGCAGGGAGAGTGAAATTGACTCCTCCCTGCTACAGCTCTGTGCCCAGAGACATTCCCAGGGAAGCAGGAGGAGCTTAGTGAGGAGGCAAGAGAAGAATCTGAGTGGTTAAGTTCATAAACACAGCAGATACCACCTTGCTGCTGCTGCTGCTAAGTCACTTCAGTCATGTCCAACTCTGTGCGACCCCATAGATGGCAACCCACCAGGCTCCCCTGTCCCTGGGATTCTCCAAGCAAGAACACTGGAGTGGGTTGCCATTTCCTTCTCCAATGCATGAAAGTGAAAAGGGAAAGTGAAGTCGCTCAGTCGTGTCCAACTCCTAGCGACCCCATGGACTGCAGCCTACCAGGCTCCTCCGTCCATGGGATTTTCCAGGCAAGAGTACTAGAGTGGGAATGCCTGAAATACAGAGGGATATTTGAGAAGAAAAAACCATGGCCATAACCTGGGCGACAACATTAATAGGACTACATTTGCAATCAAGGCCTGTATGGGGCTCACATATTAAACAAAGTATCAGGAGTTGGTCAGCCTGTCCAGGAGTCAAGGTCCATAGCTTCTTCTCTGATGGGGGTGGAGAGCGGAGTAGATTATATATTCCTTACTTCCAGGATTCTGGTCTCTTAAAAAGCTATGGTCTATAGGACTACATTTGAATTTAGGTCATAACTTCTTTAGCCTACTGCTGAAGACTGCCAAAATACGTGGTTTCTCTTTTTAAAATGAAGTTCCTCTGTGCTAATATCATAAAAATTCATGGAATCTTCAATTTATCTTTGAGTTCTGATCCAATTTTTTAATGATACATTTCTACTTGACATTGTGATAGAAACTGTCTTCTTTGATCACTTAATCAAACGCTAATCACATAAAATTCACTTTTCAAAAGACCCCCATGAACTCAGAATCTCTGAAAATGTTACTTGATATTAAGTTAAATCACTGAGTATACCTAGATAAGAACAGCAGGGTTAAGAAAAAAACAATGAAGGCCCAATGGCATTTGCTACCAGTCCCCATTCAGGTATTGGGCTGTACTTTTAGCAAAGCTAAGTCTTTAAGAATGTGCCATAGGCTTTATTGGAAAAGACATAAATAATGGAGCTGGAGCCTGGAAAATGGCAAGCTGGCTCAACTTCTTGAAGCATCATTTGTCAGATCCAGCTGCAAAAGCTAGAAGCTATAAAAAATGCATACAGGATTTCTTTTTAAGCATTAACACACCACTACTTTAAATGTTGGTTCTGACTGAGAAATTCCTCTCTGCAGGTACTTTTTACCCCTGTAACCTCAGCAAGCTGCCAGGGCCTCAGGAGACTAAACAAATTGCTAACTTAAAAATTCATTATAGTATCTGCTCTCTTTCCAAGACATAAAATGTGCTCTGTAATTTGCTCTTCTGAATCCCCAGGGACCTTAATCACCAAGGCCCCATGTGCTCATATGACGCCATCTCTCATCTATTATTAATATACTGGACAGTTCTTAAAATGCATCACACCCAAAAGTCCTAAAATGAGAAGTGAAAATGCCACTAGGCAGCACATTGATTTTCCCGAGGTAAGCAATATCTAAAGAGATGACAAAGATGATATTAACGCACCAGATTCCCAGGCAGAAAGTATAAAGGGTTAAACTCTATACTCTGTATTTACTAACAGATGGCGGCAAATGGATAATGAAGTCCAGGGTGTGAAGTCACTGTTAGAAGTTCATGAATGAAAGGAATTTAGTTCTGTGCAGCTAAGAAATATAAAGTTATCAGGAATAGAATATAAAAGTATGAAATTTAAGACAACAATATTTTGAAAATATAAAGACATCTGGATATAGGCTCAGAATTAGGACAGATAAAGCACCTGGCTTCTTATCTTACCACATTTCAATGACTTATAAAAATGGCACATAAAGTCAAGATGGTTATAATTCAAGTAGGCCCAGTCAAGACATTGCCACTTAGAAACGGCCCATATGTGAAAGAAGAAGACAAGAATCAGAGGAGGAAACTGACACAGCCTCAGGGTAAAATGGGATCCCTGAGAAAGTGATGGAAGTGTGAAAAATGAGTGTTACTGATACTTTCAAACTAAACCCTTGGAGTCTAGGTCATGATGAAGAACCAGACTTTCTTTCTCTGAAAACCTGGGTCTTAAATCCATTCAAAGCACTTCCTTAAAATTAGTTGACAGGCAAATATAGTAGAAATGGATTAAACGGACGAAGGAATAAAAGTCATAACCAAAAAAACCACAAGAACTGTAATGGATTTTGTAAGGATAATGTTTCCATCCTAAAGAAGTACAGGACTTTCTTCAAATGCAGTCATAGGTGGAGGCAGAGAACAATCTGATTAGAAAGAGGAACAAAAGAGTCCTAGAACTCTTGAGAGTTTGGCCAGCAATCATAACCTATTACAGATGAGATCAGAGTTATGCAAAGATAAGAGGTGGAAAGGCTAAATTAAGAGTATGATCTGACTGTGGCTCTCAGTCTTGATGATGTTAGCATATGTGATGAGGGAATGTGTCACTCACACCAGTAATCAGCCTAGAAGCAGAAAGGAGGAGGGCGTGGTAAGGACCCATCACTGGGCAGACACGGCTGGTGGGATCAAATCAGTTCCCTCTCCATGTGCTCTTGGCTATGGGGTTTGGATTTATACTAGGCATTCCCTTGGTCTGGATAAAAGACCCCTCAAGATCACCTACATAACTTCAATTTTGTCTTTACTTCGTATCCCTTTGACTATGAATTCAGCCCTTCAGTCACCCTGATGCAAGAAGGATTTATAAAATGATAAAAACAAATAATTTGTAGCTGGAAACATATTCTCCAGCAAAATTAATAAATCGACATTTGGATTACCATGCTCTCATAACTTAACATGAATCTGTTCTCTCCTCTCCTGTCAAGAGGTCTTTCATGAGGCACTGGTGTATAAACTTCCAGAACTACAGATTGAACATCAGAGCCAGGTGACAGGAATTTTGCCACCCTGTGGGGCATCTTGGCAGCCAGTCAGCTAGACCCCCTTAAGTGGCTCTACCTTCTCATGTTACAGAAAAAAAAAGAAAGAAAGAAACATGTACGAATACATGATCCACTACTGCATTTAGCACTAGATGACTGTGACTCAGAAATCAACTATACATATCAACTGCTACTACTGCTAAGTCGCTTCAGTCATGTCCGACCAGGCTCCCCCGTCCCTGGGATTCTCCAGGCAAGAACACTGGAGTAGATTGCCATTTCCTTCTCCAATGCATGAAAGTGAAAAGCGAAAGTTGATACCAAATCCACTACACTCTTCAAGAATAGACCCTACATCTATTTTGTTTGTTCTGGGCTCTAACATGGTGCCTGACATACATGGCATGCTCAGTCACTCAGTCGTGCCCAGTTCTTTGTGAACCTATGGACTGTTGCCCACCAGGCTCCTCTGTCCATGGAATTTCCCAGGTAAGAATACTGGACTGGGTTGCCATTTCCTCCTTCAGGGGATCTTCCTATCCCAGGGCTTGAACAGTCTCCTGCACCTCCTGCATTGGCAGGCGGGTTCTTTACCACTGAGCTGCTTGACATACATTAGGGACCTGAGAAGTGCTTTTGAATAAATAAAATTTTAAGAAAGGGAAACGTAAAGAAAAAAGAGAAAGAATTCAGGCTCCTTCCGGAAGATGAAGCTGCTGGTGAGTCATGATGACTTTTCATATGACTACTAGGCCAAGGGGTTTCCATCCTTCTGAGTAGTTATTCATAAAAATTTTCGGAGGGCAGAGAAAACTGAAAATAGATCAGTCATGTTAACTGGACAAAATAATACAAGGTGGTGAAGATGCAAGTTATTCTTACTTTAATATAAACACAGAATGAGATTATTTAAAAATAGCTTCCTATTTGTATACATCATTCAGTTTGAAGAAAAGAGACATGTGAAGTGAAGTGAAAGTCGTTCAGCCGTGTCCAACTCTTTGCAACCCCATGGAATACATTCCATAGAATTCTCCAGGCTAGAATTCTGGGTAACCTTCCCCTTCTCCAGGGGATCTTCCCAACCCAGGGATCAAACCAGGGTCTCCTGCATTGCAGGTGGATTCTATTATCAGCTGAGCCACAAGGGAAGCCCAGACATGTGAAAGGCCACTGTATTTGTCTATTAGTTGACTCAGGAATAAGTAGCCTACAGTGATCAGTTAGAGCCAAAAAATAAAATTGATAGAAAAATAGAATAACGACTTATAAAAAGGTGCATAAAAGAGCTATCCTTCTGTTGCTCTTATGTCATCTAAGGAAGCAGAGAGATATAAACCATAGCTGATAATTCAGGATGCTCATACCTTTGTCATGGAGACCCAGCAGGACTTTGACACACACTCTGGACACTGTTTTGTCATATTATGCTGTGTTGAAATATTATGAACTCCCTAACATTGAAGCTATTCCTATGCTGTTAAAAGGTCAGAGTTTAAGGTCCAAGAAAAAGACCTATTAAAATATCTTTTTAAAGAGGACATTGTGAAATAAGCCAGACCCAAAACAACTAATAACAATGATCTACTTATATAAAGTACCTAGAATAGTCAAATTACAGACAGAGAAAGAAGACTAGCAGTTACCAGGAGCCTGGGGAAAGAGGGATGGGGAATTCCTGTTTAGTGGGTACACAGTTTCATTTGGGGATGATAAAAAGGTTCTGCAGATGATCTGTGGTGATGATGACACAACAATGTGACTGTACTTAATGCCACTGAACTGTACACTTAAAAATAGTTAAAATGGTAAGTTTCGTGTTAAGTGTATAGTGTATAGTGAAGTTGCTCAGTTGTGTCCGACTCTTTGAGACCCCATGGACTGTAGCCAACCAGGCTTCTCTGTCCATGGGATTCTCCAGGCAAGAATACTGGAGTGGGTTACCATTTCCTTCTCCGGGGATCTTCCCGACCAGGGATTGAACCTGGGTCTCCCGCATTGAAGGCAGACACTTTAACCTCTGAGCCACCACCACAATTAAAATATCAAGTGAGGAATTAGTCACTCACTAGACTCAGAAAGCACAATTTGAATGGAATGAAACCAGTAACCCAGACAATGCAACCTCTTCTTCCCACTCACGGGGCTGGGATACTGAAATGATGTGAAAATTAATTTTCCATTAAGACCCTTGAGCAGACATAGTTAGAATGTCCCTCCCATCCTACATGTAAATGATTCTAAGAACTTAAAGCCATCACTGTTATTTACTGATGATCTGCCCTGAGCCAACACTAATTGCTTTATACAAGGCATTTCTTTAGAATGTAATTTAAGACCCATGTGTTCCAGCACCAGCTTAACTCTCCCATCCCACTAACGGTTCCCTCCTCTACATTTGGCCAACTGGGGACCATCCTGAAGCTTCAGCCTCAAGAATTCAGCTTCCTCTGATAACCCTCACAAGATCACAGCCTAAGCCAGTGTTTCCCAAACCAGGTTCCACATAAGAATCACCAGAGGACTGAAAATTACTGGTCCCCAAGCTACAGCCTAGAGATTTTGATTTAACTGGTCAATGGTGTGTCCAGGGTATTTGGTATTTTTTTTAAAACTCTCCAGGGGATCCTAACCAACAGTCAAGGCAGAGATCCATCGACCTAAACTGAGTTACTTATTTTCCCTGAGTACCTGAGGCCCCTCATGCTTCACACCACAATACTAGCCTGCACCTTGCTTTATTATAATCACATGTTAGCTGGGCCTTCCCTTTTGAACACAAGCTCCTTGAAAGCAAGTTCAAGTTCACCACTGTATTCATAAGCCTGGAACAGCACCTGCCATATAGTAAGGGCTCAATAACTACCCTTAGTTGCTTTCTGTAATTCACTTTGCACCCACTCTGAATGACAGATCTTATCATCCCCTATTTAAAAATGAGCCCTCTGAGGCTCAGAGAGGCTAAATCATTTTCCCAAAATCACACAGCAAGTGAATGGCAGAGCCAGGATTAGAACTTTGTTCTCTGATTGTAAAATTCTGTTCACTACACTAAAGCGATTTCAGACTCCTTGAATAATTTGCTCATATTAAATGAATTGTTTTTAGTGAATTAGAAATAAAGACAAATCTGGAAACTGTAAGTGTGCTGTGAGTAACTGGGTAAGATACTCAAAATCTAAAAATCACTCAGTTTCTTAAGGTTGTTGGAGATAAGCTTTCGCACAACCTGCGCCCGGGCTGAATAATCAGAAGCATGCAGCTGAAGAGGCCTCATGGCCATTCCTGGAAGAATATTCTGTTTCTCAATAATAGAACTCTCCTTTCTAGGACTCTAGAGCCAATAAACCTGAAATGGTTTTGATGTATTGACTTCTGAGCAAACAAATAAAACTAGTAAGAGAAAACTGTGAGATTGTAATGTCCACTGCAACTTTCTTAGGCAACCACATCAGATACTGCTGATAACCACCTATTCAATTTTAGGACTTTCAAGTTTCCTGTGGCTACCCAGTCTCCAGCACGGTATTTGTTTTCCCTCAAAGGCAAACACCACTGAGACAACCCCACTGCCTGGAGAGAAGAGAGCTCCTGCATGGGACTAGATACACCTGCACGGATCTCTTTTCCCAAATACAAGGCAGTCACTGACTTCTGGAACACACTTACTTCCTGAGATGAGTTTCCATTGCTCGGGTCTCTCTGACTGCTCAGGAGAGGAGCTTGGCTACCAAGTGTCAGGTGGCCGAGGAGTGCCAATTGCTTATTGTTCAGTTCCCAGGGCCACCTCTAATTATGGAAAACTGGAAGTATATACAAGAGTAAGTGAACATTTCTGCCTACAATTCAACCAGACAGTTGGCACAGAGTGTACAAGTCTGTGATTAAGATGGTGAGTCAGGCCACAAGCCTAGGTTTGTACAAATATTCTGGCATATTATGGGATGGATCACTGTATGGTAAATCTTGGCACAAACAAATAAAAAGGCTTTTTAAATTATTTTGGAAATCAGGAGGTTTCACAACTATCTCTCCAAGCTTGCAGGGCAGTCTCTAAAACATCATGAGAGGTCTGTTTCTTTCACAGAGTCACTTAATGGACATATCACAGTCATTAAGGACTCTGGGTGTGAATCCTACAGCTCAATAGGCTCGGGCCCTGAAACAATTTCTTAATGATCTTTTAGCTTTTTTCCCTTAATCTGTGAAAGGGAATAAGGATAGCAGCAAATAGAGTTATTGTGAGAATTAAATATTACTGCAAGTAATATACTTAATACAAATGTCTTCTGAATCTTGAGACATTTCCCAGCACTGGGCTCTGAGTCCTCATGTAGGCAAAAGAGTTTCGCAAAGTACATTAGTTTCCAGATTTGGAGATTTCCCAGATCAGTTCATTAAAAAAAATAAAAAAGATTTGGCGATGGAAGAATATGATATATAGCTGGCAACCTCTGGTTTTCTTGTGTTGTGTCACGTAAGAACATTAGGATTGTCAACATTATTTCATGAAATAAATGATACTTAAGCACGAAAGAGAAAGAAAGACAGAAACAAGTCTAAAATAGTATCTTGTTTTTAAATTTTGAATAAATTCAGCCTTCTGAAAAACATACATTATCCATATCTTTCTCATCTGCTCTCTGGCAGGTGAAGAATTGTCAGAGAATATCAATAATGCTTGAACTAGCATTTGAGAACCATTTGACAGCCTCCCCTGGCATCTCTCTGTGACCCCAGAGCATCAAGGACCCAAAAGCAAAACTGAGACTCCATCCTTCTTGTGCCTGGATCCCAGGAAGTTCTCAAAGTTAAGTCTCTTAAGGTTCAGAAGACATGATCAGATGTAAAAAAGAAATACAGAAAGTCTGTGAGGCGTGGCCAGAATAGAAGCCCTAAATTTTTGCGGTTTTCACATAAGATGTTCATGGCACTCCCAAATAAGGGCACATCATAACTTGAGATATGACACTGTGACACTTACTGTAAGGCTGTAAGTTCAGTCTTGAATCAAACTGATGACTGTCACTTTAAAGAGAATAGAATACACTTAAAGAAGGTATCAGATTAACACCAGGAGTATTATTAGATTTTCCCTATGCTAACACATTGGCAGCATTTTTCTGTTTTGTTTAGTAAAGAATTGGAGTTGCTTATAAATTTATGCTGAAACTCATAACTCACTTTCAGAGGCTAATGTGAGCTGCCCTACTTGCACAGGGAGCTGTATTTACCATACCTACTATTCCTACGTTTCCATTAGAATGCAATTATCCTGCTTGGGAAAAAATAAAGGTCACTGGGTTAATGGAGCTTACCTTCCTTTTATAGTCCATAAATAATAAATCAGATATAATATTTAAAAAGAAAACCACATCCTTCATATCATTGTATTTCTGATGCTTTTTTTCATAGGGCCTTTTGAGTACCTGGCACTTACTATGGCCATAAGTCTTGCAGTCCATCAAGTTCCCACAGCACAGGTTCAGTACAAAGTACATGGCATGTGTCTATTAAATTGATATTCATCAATACTAAAACATCCACAAAATTTCCTATGACATTTTCAAATCAGATTATTGAATAGTCCACTCTGAATTCGAGGAGTGTATCACAGAATGATTTATCCCAGCAAACACACAGAAAACCTCGTGAGCTTGATCTAAGTATTGACAGAGATATCTATTTAAAACATTTGAAACAAATAGATTCAGGTGTCTTCCTTTGCTTCCAGAATGACTCAGCAACAGATGTCATAAGTAGCCAGTAACCAGTGCTTGTGACCATGCTAAGAGCAATAAATGGCTCAAGGTAAGACTCTCCTGCCACTAGTTTCTCTAATGAAAAAATGAAGACTTTCCTGCCAGCTAAATAGCTGAATAGGGCTCTCAGCCCAAAAGAACCTAATCAACGCTTTCACTTCAGACTTCCCAAGAGATCAACTAGGCAATCATGCCAGTACCTAGCACATCAAAACTTATAGGCAGATTAGGAATGCATGGCCTAAACAGCTTCAGAAAGCCATTTGTCTTGAATTATATTAAAAAAAACAACAAAATTTAGAGCAGCTGCTGTTGGATCATCAACACCCTGAAACTAACAGGACGTCTCGTGAGATTTATCCAAGAAATAATTTTAAAATAATATGGGAATGAGAATACACGCCTGAGCCTGCTGTAAGAACTGTTAAACACTTATAAATCACTTTCCAAAAACAATGAAAATCTCTGCTTTCCGCTTAACACAGGCTTGTGTAACAAAATGCACTTCAACTGCCAACAAACAGAATCACACACAACCCCTGCAGCAGCAGCACAGCATGTTTCTGTGAATAAGCATTTTAGGTTCAGATCATAAACCTAGCAATGAACCAAGCAACCACTTTCATTAACAACACAGCATTATAAGCACACTTTAAAAAAGTTAATTTGAAGAGCATATATCTGTCAATAGCACATGATTATCTGTTTTTATTATAATTAGTAACAACAAAATGGTAGTTAACTACCATTTACTGAGTGCTGTTCAGCTGGGCACTGATCTATAAGTTCAATGTGCATTATCTAAATTAATCCCTGAAAAAGCTTTATGGTCTATGATAGGTGACAGAATATCCCACCCCCAAATATGCCACTTTGACATGAGAATTATTTAGAACTAAAGACTTTAAAAACAACATGTAAGAAGGGCATTCTAAGCTCCCCTTTTCTTCCTGAATATAGAATATCAAAAACTCCCATGTAGGGACTTCCCTGGTGGTCTAGTGGTTCAGAATCCGCCTGTCGATGCAGGGCACAAGGGTTTTATCCATGCCTAGAAGATCCCACATACTTTGGGGCAACTAAGCTGGTGTATCACAACTACTGTGCCCGAGCTCTCCAGAGCACGTGCTCCGCAACAAGAGAAGCCACTGCAATGAGAAGCCTGCGTGCTGCAACTACAGAGCAGTCACCCACCGCACAGCCTAAAATTAATTAAAAAAAAAAAACAAAACTCCTATCTGAAAGATGCCCTCCCTAAACCAAGAGAAAAGAACATTCTTCCATGGGGAGTCAAAGCCAAGAGAATTCTGTACAAACAGACCTTGCTAAAATAATTCCTATCTTCTTATCCTTTTCAATCTTCCTTCAGTCTTCCCATATATTTTAGTTACATTCCCACAATTGCCTCTCTTTCTTCAACCTGGTATAAAAGTATTTAGGTTTTGTCACTTCTTTGGGTCTTCCTGTCATTATAAGGGCTCCTGTGTTATGTAAACCTTATAGAAATGTATATGCTTTTCTCTTGTTAATCTGTTCTATGTCAGTTTAATTTTCAGACCTAGCTGAAAAACTCCAAGAGGATAGAGGGGGAATTTTGCCTCCCGTACTTCTGTAATGGATTGTTATCTAATTAAATCTACTGACCTAACAGCACAGAGCATTAAGACCTAACATTTTATAGACATTTAATTTTCCTTAGTACTCATTCTCAATGTAAATATTTTGGGGCTTTGAAATTTATTTAGGCTGTGGTCCACAGGGTTGCAAAGAGTTGGACACGACTGAGGACTGAACTGAACCCAAGACCTCTCCACTTAGGGACTTCTGGTTTCAAGGATCTCTAAATCCAATCAGCCCTTGACTAAATATAGAAATGAAGTAAGTTTTATCTTTACATACAAGCTGCTTTCTTAGCCTAAATTTTATCCCTTTCGCATAAAATCTTTTGAAAGGATAAAATTTCTTTAAAGAATCAGAAAGAGCCCCGTGAATCCGTAAGTGTTTTAGCATAATTTCTCTATTTTTTAATGCAACCCTGACTCCTGAGCTACATGGTTTGCAACTCCTTCATTTAACCAGTCAGTCACTCATGTAAGTCATTTGATAATCTTGTATGTCCTCTACATTGACAAACTATATAATAGGCTATAAACTGGCTCTACAATGCTAAGGAAAACTGCTTTTGCTAAGCATGTCAATTACCAAAATACATAATACTCAAGGACAATATTATAGTATACTATGTTAATTATTTTAATGCAATGATACATATAATTTTTTAATCTTAATTTAAAAAAATGATGAGAGACTAATAAATTGGGACAGTATTTACCCCTATGAAGTCGCCTTCTCCAAACGCACTTAAAATTTCAGAGTTGGTATTTTTGTTCATGCTTATATTACTTGACATGACCTTTAAATGTCCAGCACGAACCAAGTAGTATTTCAAGGGTACGTGTCCTTGTCTCAGAATCATACTTTCAGCTTCAAATCTGGGGAGAAAGAATATTAAAAACATCTCTTCTGTGAGTTAGAAGTCATTTTTGGCTAACAAAATCCTGTCATCTTCTTCTGTAAAGAATTTTACTTTTTATTTTCTTAATAAAACTATCATCCTCTTCTCATTAAGACCTTGAAGGCAGGGACCCTAGTCAACTTGTCTATAGCTATAGCATCCAAGCCTAGAATGGTGCTTGGGTCAGAAAGTCGACACTCAATGAACATATGTTAAATGGATTTATAAACAGGCAAAAGGGGGTATCACACAACCACAGAACAGAAGGTCTCCCTACAAAATAATTTGTTAGATGAGCCCTGCTATTTCACAAAATACAGGTGTTTTTTGAAATCACTACTGCTGAATTCATGACATAAAGCCAGATTTTTGGCTTTCTGGGAGACATAAATTTGATGTTGACTTGCATTCCTTCTATCAAGACTTTTTAAAAGTACTGTATTCAAGAGAAGTTTTGTAAATCTGTTTCTTTCCCCTATTTGTAAATTTTTAGCCAGAAAGAGCAGTCCACCCTTAGTTTCTAGAACCTGCCCTAGTAATAATGCATGGTAAGTGCTAATAAACATAAAAATGACATGGGGCAGTTGATTAAAAAATTCAAGATTCCTTGATACCCTTGGAATTCTGATTTGGTAAGTCTGGGGTAGAGCCAGCCAGGAATCTATTCTTAAAAGACTGTCCAGATTATCTGATGAGGACCACACTTTGAGAAATACCATAATTGAAGCTAAGAATAAATGTCATTTATTTTGTTTTTTTCTGATATGAGTAATTGTTGTGAAGACCAGAACATGTTCTATGAAATATTAAGAAGTTCTATGAACTATTGGGATAGTTTCTGATTTTCAGTTAGCAGTTATACTATCCAGAATTCTTTCTTCCTAGAAGATCAGTTATAATTTCTTTATTCCATATCAGGCAGGTCTAATTATCAGAGAATGTGAATGGGAAAGAAGACAGCGGTATTAGATATCAAAGACACAACCATCTCTATGTTATCAGTGAGAAGGCCTGAATTCTAGCACTTGATGAGCTAGATACATTAAAAAACCTTGAAAAAAATCACTTAAGCTCCAATTCCTCACTTACAAAATAGGAATATACCAACATTCCTCATAGTAATGTTTTAGGGGAAAAGCATGGAATATATAACAGTGACTTAAATTATTCAAAAGGAAGATATTTTGTAAATAAAGAAAGTATTGAGGATTTTGGCCCTACTTCAATAAATTTGACATCGCAGAAGCAGGATAACTTCCAACAAAAAACCATACAAGTTGATAAGTAAGCCTGTCGCAGTTCCATGGATGCTGACGTGGGACTCTTGAGTCAGAGACAAAGGACTTTACCAGTTGCAGCAGGAGAAACAAGAGTATCAGTATTGTTGCACCAGTCCTCAGATCTCTCAAGGCAACGTGGAGGGCCCAGTGGAGCCTGCACACACAGTATGGTGAGTCCCAGAGGATTCTATGCATAGGAAATCCGCTGCTGTAGAATAGGAAATAAGCAAGTTGGTTTGTCTGAAAGGTGACCAGGTGCTGTGAACTGCAATACATTACTTTCTCAGGATTACCAAGTGCATAAACATTCCAAGAAATGGCCCAGGTTTAAAAAAAAAAAAAAAAAAAGTCAAAGACTTGGGTGGAGAAGGCAATGGCAACCCACTCCAGTAAAATCCAATGGATGGAGGAACTTTGTAGGCTGAGTCCACAGGGTCGCTAGGAGTCAGACACAACTGAGCAACTTCACTTTCACTTTTCACTTTCATGCATTGGAGAAGGAAATGGCAACCCACTCCAGTGTTCTTGCCTGGAGAGTCCCTGGGACAGGAGAGCCTGGTGGGCTGCCGTCTATGGGGTCGCACAGAGTTGGACATGACTGAAGCAACTTAGCAGCAGCAGCAGCAAAGTCTTGGGATGTATACAGCAAGATGTATAGGAACATAAGAGGCTCAAGCAGGCTGTATCTCAACATATAGCACATAATAATACAAATGAATGGAATTTTAAAATAAAGTTAGATGGCTACTTAAAGAATTATGATTCTAGTTCTAAAAGGGAAAAAGGCAAGGAGAAATTTTACAATGTTATTTTCACTGCCTTTGAGAAGAGGATCATAAGATTACAATGTGAAGACTCCGGACTTTGTATTGTTTATGTTAACAGCAATTTTTAAAAACCATGACTAAAGCTCTTTAGACTTTAAAAAAATATCAAAAAGTCCTGAACTAACTGCCACATCACAGAAATATCCTCAAGATAATGATTAGTTTCCATGAACTAACTGTAGGAGAACAGTCCATAGGACCACCAAGAAATTACGAGAATGAGGCCAACAGTAAGGATGTGATGGAAAAGGATGGAGAAGGTGGGAGAACCTGAGAACTTACAAATTTAGCATTTTAATGGAAAAGGTCTGGAATTCAAGACTCAATCAGAGTTGAGGCCTCACAGAAACAGGAGGATTCCACATTCTGTTTTCTTCCCTTTATATTGTAAAAGTGTGGATGAGAGCCAGTCATTCCCAGCCAGGTTTTGAAGTACATCATTTGGCTTCCAGACGCCCATTATACTAATTGGATCACCAGTTTCCTCTCTATCTTGTTGACACAAGGATTCTAGAGCTACCTATTTCTTTCACAGCATTAAAATTTAAGCCTGCCACACATACAATAAACCATAAAATATTCACATAGGCCTGTACTCTGCTTTGGTATTATATCGTAACTCCAGAATGATTCTTCGATAGCCTGAATGAGTGACGAGAAGGCATGCCAATACTAAACAGGTTTCCCATGCTTAAACATTTAATTTTATACTTCTGAGGCATTTGACACATTTGTGAATTACAGTTTGATTCCAAGCATCATCTTTCTCAATAATTTTTTCTTGTTTAGAATATAGCTACAACTACTCCCAGTGGAGAAACAGAAATCAGAGTACTTCTATTAGGAGTAGAAAGACTTAATACCTTCACATTCAAAAACTACATAAAATGTCCTCATTAACATGCATATGGCTATACATGTATACTGTATATTGAACTCTAAGAGAGCCTATTAATATTATTAATTATTTATAGATAACACTGATTCATTTGGTTTTATTCTCCATTTAAAAGAAAGGGAAACTTGAATACACATTAATATCAATCTTCACTGAATGACCTGGTACTTTTTAAAAGTAATTCACCATTAAAATTTCTAAATATCCATGATTTTTTAAATGAGGCTTCATGTTAATGTTACACTATTTTTAACACTTTCCAAGACTCACATACACAATGTATCTTATATTAAGCAGGGTTCTGGGTTGCAGACAAAAGAATCTACTCTGGTTTAAAGAAAGAAAGGATTTAGTATGGGTACTAGATAGCTTATAGCAGCCGTAACCAACCTTTTTGACACTGGGGACTGATTTCATGCAGGACAATTTTTCGACGGAGTAGATGCTCTGGTGGGGGGCAGGGCTGGTTTGGGGATGATTCAAATGTGTTACATTTACTGTGCACTTTTTTGTAATCTAATACCAACACTGATCTGACAGGAGGTACTGGTCTGTGGCCCAGAGGTTGGGGATCTCTGGATTACAGAATCTTTACAAAGGTTAGTGAAATAGCCTGTAGGCAAAACTTACAAGAATAACTTTGGTGAAAATGCCGGGCAGATCCCAGAACCATTTTATCTCTACCATAGTCAGGAAACTGGGGCCAGCCACCACACCTGAACAAAGAATCACATGATTTTTGCCAGTTTCTGCATCAGCAAAATGGATGTCCCATGTCTAATCCTTCCCCCACATACGTTAATTGCAAAAAAAAAAAAAAAGTGAAAGTGTTAGTCGCTCAGTTGTGTTGACTCTTTGTGACCCCCATGGAGCCACCATGTGACCCCCACGTGACCACCAGGCTCCTCTGTCTGTGGACTTCTCCAGGCAAGAATACTGGAGTTGGTACCCATTTTCTTCTCCAGGGGATATTCCCAATTCAGGGATCGAACCCAGGTCTCCTACATTGCAGGTGGATTCTTTACCATCTGAGCCACCAGGGAAGCCCATTAATTGCAAACCAAATGTCATAAAGCTATATTTTTTAGAATCTAAATCATTTATTGATACTCTAAAAGAAAGTGAGGAGGGACTGGAAAAGTTAAGTTTTGGGGTTTTTTTGTTTTGGTTAATATTCTACATTGAAATGGTGAGGTTAACATTATGGGGAAATATTAAAATGTAGAGTTTGTTTCAAAAGATTTTGGGCAACTCCAGATTGCAAATGTCAACTTCAACCTTTATCACAAAATTCAGGGTGCCTTACCTAATACATTTTGCATGTTCTTCCTCTTTCTTGACAAATAAGGAGACTGTTACAATAGTCCAGTCATTTTTAAATTGCTTTGGTATTTGCTTATAAGTTTTGATCTTCATCCTGTTTTCAATTCTAATTTCCTTCAGGTTGGTTGGAAAATTCATCATTACATGACAGAGTTTAAAGCACAAACCCCAAATTATTACATATTTCTTTTAGTCACTCTTCAATTCGTAATATGTCTTTTGTCTTTAAAGTTTTGTTATACTCTATTCACCATCTGTCCCTGCCTTTCTTAGGGGATTGCCAAGACCCAAATGGAATATTTTTGTGTCACTTACTCTTGGTAGATTGCGGTCTGGCAAAGTTGGAGCTGTACTTCATTTGGCAAACTGTGAAATGACCTATTCCTCTTTAGACACAGTTGAAGCTTTAAAAAAAAGAAGAAAGAAAATAAATAAATAAATAGCCTAGAAAGGGAATGAAGGAAAAAGATTATGATCCTCTGCAATTAGCTCAGATCCCTTCAATGTTTCTGATAACCAAAACAAGAATAGACTTTATGTGTTCTCTAAAGTCTAATCATTTTTTAGACGGTAGATAGTGATCATTAAAATCTTCCATATCTAGATTCATGAGAATTTGCTATGATGCTAACAGAGCAAAACTTCTATGGAAGGGAAGGAGACACTGATACAGTGAGGAGATGGTCTTCCCCTGTACTCACTAAGTGCCATGATGTTAGGGCCTCAAACTCTGTAGAAAAGTTGGTAAGGAATATTTCAGAACCTAGCTAGGCCAGCAAAAGTTAAGAAAAAGCAAGCACCAGAAAAATAAAATCTGATAGTGTCCAGGAATCTTTTACTGGAAGACATCCGAGGTGAAAAGTTCAAGCATGCCTTTTTTTTCCCTTTTTCAAAGTATTAGGTTTTAATATGCATGAATATTGCATCTGCTTGCTATCACTGAGAAAGAACTGTGAAGTGACTACTAAACCTTTAAAATGTTTGCATTTCTAAAAGGTCTAAAAACAAAGACATGTTCATAACCCTCATATTATATACCTCATATCATACCTCATATCATATATAAAAATTAACTCAAAGAGTGGATCAATGATGTAAATATAAGACTCAAAAATATTAAACCAGAAAATATAAAGGTAAACCTTCATGACCTTGGATTTGGTAATAAATTCTTAGATATAACACACAAACAGCAACAGAAAAAAATTAATTGGACTCTATTGAAACTTAAGACTTTTTGCGTCAAAGGACATTATCAAAGAAAGTGGAAAGACAACCTGTAAAATGGAAGAAAATATTTGCAAACCATATATTTGACAGAGGTTTAATATCCAGAATACATAAAGAACTCACAATTTGGTAACAAAATGCAAATTGGCCAATTAAAAGTATGTAGTGGACTTGAATAGACATTTCTCCAAAGAAAGTATACAAACAGTCATAAAAAGGTACATGAAAAGATGCTTAATATCCTTTGCCACTTGGGAAATGCAAACCAAATACAGAATGAAATACCTTCACTCCCACTAACATGGCAGTAATAATAATTGTGGTGGTGATTTAGTCGCTAAGTCAAATCCGACTCTTTGCGACCCCATGACAGTAAATTGCCAGGCTCCTCTGTCCATGGGATTTTCCAGGCAAGAGTACTGCAGTGGGTTGCCATTTCCTTCTCCAGGGGACCTTCCCCACCCAGGGATCAAACCTGGGTCTTCTGCATTGCACGTGGATTCTTTACCGACTGAGCCATACCGGGATAATAGTAGTAGTAGAAAAATAATAACTATTGATGAGGATATGAAGAAACAAACACTTGGGCATTGCTGGTGGGAATGCAAATGGTGCAGCTGCTATGGAAAACAGTATGGCAATTACTCACAAAAGCTACAGAATTATCATACAAGCAAGCAATCCCACTCTTAGGCAACCCCTTCCTTGACTCCTAATTCCTGGCAAACACTAATTGTTTTCTTTATAATTTTGCTGTCCATGATATATAAATAGAATCACACAATGCAGTACTTTTGTGCCTGGCTTAGCAAAATTCACTTAAGATCATCCCTGTCTGGTAGGCTTCCCAGGTGGCACTAGTGGTAAAGAATCTGCCTGCCAATGTGGGAGACTCAAGAGATGCTGGTTCAATCCCTGGAAGAGGAAACGGCGACCCACTCTAGTATTTTTGCCTGGGAAATCCCATGGACAAGAGGTGCCTGGCAGGCTATAGTCCGTGGAGTCCCAAAGAGCTGGACACAACTGAACAATCGACTACATACGCACACCTGTCTTGTATGAATCAACAGTTTGCCCCTTTTTATTATTCAGGTGTATTTCATTGTATGGGTATATCAGTTTGTTTATCCATTCACCTGTTGAAGAATATTTATAAGGATGATCCTTGAATTTCTCTTTCCATTACTAAATAATTAAAATTCCATTTAATTCCTAGATGAGTATAGTGATAGATAGTGAAGTTGCTCAGTCATGTCCCACTCTTTGCGACCCCACAGACTGTAGCCTATCAGGCTCCTCTGTCCACGGGATTTTCCAGGCAATAGTCCTGGAGTGGATTGCTATTTCCTTCTCCAGGGGATCTTCCCAACCCAGGGATTGAACCCTGGTCTCCCGCATTGTAGACAGACGCTTTACCGTCTGAGCCACCAGGGAAGTCAGATGAATATAGTTTTGTGTTAATATTTGTTTGAAATTTGCTGTTTACGATGTACAACTTACTATTTATAAAATCACTTAACTAAAAAACCTCATTTTCTGACCTGCTATGTAAGTTTTCTGCAAAGTCGACTTGATTAAAAATTTTGAAATTATAGGGTGTGTAAAGCCTAAGTATCAACTTCTATGTATCATGACCATATCTTCTAAACTTCTAATGTCATTTTAACCATTTTTAAGTGTACAGTTGGTGGCAACCATCACCACTGTTTCCAAATCTTTTCCATCCTCCCACATACAAACTCTGTAACTACTCTGTAACTACTAAGTAATAACTCTTCACTATCCCCTCACTACAGTCCCTGGAAAGCCCTGTTCTACTCTCTCTGGGTTTTTTTTGTTTTTTGAAGTTAAAAATGCTTCCTTTATTACATAAAGTCAGTACTGCTACTTCTAAATTCCACTGCTTGTGCATCTCTAGGTTGTTCAGTGTTATGCCTATGATGTGAAGGACAGTTACTTCCAGGTGTCCTCAGCGTGGCTTCCCGTGAGAGTCGTCAATCATAACTGCTCCCGGAATTACAGTTGCAAGCTACTCTAGGAGAGTAAGAAGTTCTCCCAGGCCCTAGAGTAAACGTAATGTTCTTCCATACTTTATAGTACCAGAAGCAACAAAGTTCTGAAGGAGACACAATTAATTAAAGACAGCATGGAGTCACAGTCTGTCAATATACCACCCTCACTGTTTTCCTTAACAAAGTGGGTTGCACTGGGGCTCGGATCTGCTTTATGATTCACTATTACAAGACGGTGCACATTCTCCTGATTTCTAGGGTGCAAGGTCACTCTCAGAGCAGCCTCCTGACCAGACCTGGGAGTGAGCGGCCCCAGGTGTGGGAGCAGCTCTGCAAGGTCAGTGCTGGTTTTAAGCCTACACCATTTCAAGGCAGTCTCCAGCACACGTCCAGTGAATTACTAGGTTAGCATTTTAGTGCTGTAATATGTTGTGAGGAGAATTATTTTCCATTATGCAGTTTAGCTCAATGAAATAAATAAATTTGGGCCAAAATTACAACCAGATTATGACCAATTCTCTAAGCAAAAAAGAAACAAAGTAACTGCTGAGGTTAACAAAGATGTGATTGTCTTCTTGCGGCCTTCTACTGGTTTGTGAACTGCACTATTAAAAATCATGAGCTTTAACAAAAATCTTTATAACAAGCCAACGCATCCCCAATTTAATTTCACACCAATAAAATTTTAGAGTTTAGATTTATTTAGGGCCATTTGCACATGTTCACAGAATAGTTCACCCCTACAAATGACAAGACAGCTCCCCTTCAGCGAGTCCCTATATTCTTTCTGCTTTACTTATATATAGCAAGAGGATAACATTAAACATGGAAGCTTTTGATTTGTGGCACCAGATGATGGTCTACACAGGACATCCTTCAAAAGCTACAATTAGGGATCCACCTAGCTTTTTAGCAATACAAGCTCGATTGAGGTCTTCTGGCCTATTTGCTTGACATTTGTTTTATGCCTTGGAACTTCTTTCTGATGGCATCCTTAGAGCTCCCATAGATCATTTTACTCTTCAGAGGAGATAGTTCTGGTACCCACAGAACTATCAACTCCTCTTTTCTGGATTCCTTTGTTTCAAAGCCTGTATCATACAGAGCATATCAACAATCTTTTTCAGGAAGCATCCCCACAAAATGCTTGAAAGGATCGCTCTTGGTGACACCAACATCTCCCACCAAGATCTCCTTGCCTTCCTCCACGATGATGCACTTTTTGTCTACACTGAGACAGAAGTTGACAGCCTTCTTTCTTTTCTTGATTTCTTCTGGTGGCAAGCACTTGTGAACTTTCCTGTCATAAAAAATGCAGCATACTTCATCGGCAACATGCACTCCTGAGGTTATGTTCGCCATGGCAGTCGCAAAGTGCGGAGAGGGAACCGGCTGGCTCCAGTCTACAGAGCGTCCTTCTCACAGCAGCCAGGCGAGCCTCCCGGAGGGCGGGAGAGCACCTTGGGCCCTCTCTCTGGTTTTGGTTTGCTTGTTTTGGTGTGTGGTTTCTTTTGTTTTTTTTTTTTTGGCCAGTGCCATGCAGCATGTGGGATCTTGGGTTCCCTGACCAGGGATCAAATGCTTGCATTGGAAGCTCTGAGTCTTAACCACTGGACAGCCAGGGAAGTCCCTCTACTCTCTGCTTCTATGAGTTTTACTATGTTAGATACCTCATATTAGTAGCATCAAGTATTATTTGTTGTTCTGTGACTGTTTATTTCACTTAGCATAATGTCCTCAAGGTTCGTCCATACTCTTATGTGTATAAGAACTGTCATTCCTTTTGAAGGCTAAATAACATTCCATTGTAAAGATATACTACTTCTTTATCCATTCATATGTTGATGGACATTTAGATATTTCCACATCTTGGCTATTTTAAATAAGTAATTCTTCAGTGAACATAGAGTTGCTAGTATCTTTTCAAGATTCTGATTTCAATTCTTCTGGAAAAATACCAGACGTGGGACTGTTGGATCATACAGTAGTTCTATTTTTAATTTTTTGAGAAACCTCCATACTGTTTTCCATAGTGATTACACCATTTTTCGTTCTCAAAAACAATTATTTACAAGGATTCCAATTTTCCCATGTCTTTGTCAATACTTGCTGTCTTTTGATTTTTTGGTAACAGCCATCCTAACAGGTATGAGGTGATATTGTGGTTTAGCTTGCATTTTCCTGACAATTAGTGACCTTAAGCATCTTTTCATATAGCTGTTGGCCACTTGTACATCTTCTTTGGAAAAATATATATCTAGTTCTTTTGTCCATCTTTTAATCTGGTTATTTGCTTTTTTGCTATGAATTGCGACAGCTTCTTACACATTTTGGATAATAAGCTCTTATCACATAAATGGTTTGCAAAAATTATCTCTCATTCTACTGGTTACTTTTTTATTTTGTTCATTCTTTCCTTTGATGGTTCAAAACTGGGAAAGGAGTATGTCAAATCTGTATATTGTCATCTTGTTTATTTAACATATGCAGAGTACATCATGCAAAATGCCAGGCCGTATGACTCATAAGATGGAATCAAGATTGCCGGGAGAAATATCAATAACCTCAGATATACAGATGACACCACCCTAATGGCAGAAAGCAAAGAGGAACTAAAGAGTCTCTTGATGAAGGTGAAAGAGGAGAATGAAAAAGCTGAGGATCATGGTATCCGGTCCCATCACTTCATGGCAAATAGATGGGAAAAAAGTAGAAACAACGACAGACATTATTTTCTCGGGCTCCAGAATCACTGTGGACAGTGACTGCAGCCATGATATTAAAAGACGCTTACTCCTTGGAAGGAAAGCTATGACAAATCTAGAGTGTGTATTAAAAAGCAGAGATATCACTTTGCCAACAAACGTCCATCTAGTCAAAGCTGTGGTTTTTCCAGTAGTCATGTACAGATATGAGAGCTGGACTATGAAGAAGGCTGAGTGCTGAAGAATTGATGCTTTTGAATTACAGTGCTGAAGAATACTCTTTAGAGTCCTTTGGATAGCAAGGAGATCAAACCAGTCAATTCTAAAAGAAATCAGTCCTGCATATTCATTGAAAGGACTGATGCTGAAGCTCCAATACTTTGGCCACCTGAGGCAAAGAGCTGACTCACTGGAGAAGACCCTGATATCGGGAAAGATTGAAAGCAGGTGGAGAAGGGAGTGACAGAGGATGAGATGTTTGGATGGCATCACAGACTCATTGGACATAAGTCTGAGCAAACTCTGGGAGATGGTGAAGGACAGAGAACCCTGGCATGCTGCAGTCCGTGGGGATGCTAAGAGTTGCAACTGAACAACGAGGAGGAGACATGAAAACTAAAAGCGCCACTGTCTCCTGACTTGAATCCAGGAACAGAAAAAGGACAGTGGAAATACTGGGGAAATCTAAATAGTCTATAGTTTAGTTTACAATATTTGTTAAACTAATCTTAATTCTTAGTTTTGTTCACTGTTCCATGGCTATATGAGATGTTAACATATGGGGAGACTGCATAGAGAGTATTATTGGAACCATGTGTACCATCTCTACAATTCTTCTGTAAGCCTAAAATTATCAACATAAAAAGTTAAAAAAAAATTTAGCTCCAGCAAAACACAGGGGGTATACTCAGCAATGCTGCTGCTGCTGTTGCTAAGTCGCTTCAGTTGTGTCTGACTCTGTGCGACCCCATAGACGGCAGCCCATCAGGCTCCCCCATCCCTGGGATTCTCCAGGCAAGAACACTGGAGTGGGTTGCCATTTCCTTCTCCAATGCATGAAAGTGAAAAGTGAAAGTGAAGTCGCTTAGTCGTGTCCGACTCTTCACGACCCCATGGACTACAGCCCACCAGGCTCCTCCGTCCATGGGATTTTCCAAGCAAGAGCACTGGAGTGGGGTGCCATTGCCTTCTCCAATACTCAGCAATAACGTAATTCAAATAAATGGGTCTAAATCTCAGGTAACTGAAACCCAAAATAAAAACAAGTCATCAGCATCCAGTTATTACTTTTCACCCACACAGTATGAATGTCCAAGTTTTCCAAACTAAAATCTCACATGAGTCATGAAGAATGAGTAAATATCTACTTTTACACCTTCAGGAACACAATTCTGTATTTAAATTTAGATTCTATGAGAAAGATAAATTTAACTTAAATCATGTTTATTTATACTACTTCTTCCAAGTTGTAAATTCACTCTTAAGGACTGTCTGTAACAAGAATTTCAGCTTGTAGTTATAGGAACTTACATGGCTATGACACGGAGTAGTGTTGAATCCTCCCAGACTAAAATGGTATAGGTGGATTCAAGGCAATGGCATAAGCACAGAAAGCACTGTCAGAAATGTCTGATGCCAAAGATAATGAGTATTTGTAATACAGCACTTTATTTTTTAGGATACTCTGAACTGCTTTATATCTTAAAATGCCTAAAAATTAATACTTCTCTTTACTTTATAGCAGGTTTATAAAATGTTAGAGGTTTATAAAATGTTTATAAAATGTTTTAGAGGCTTAAAAACAACAAATGTAAATCCAATTTACTTATACCTCAAAAAGTATATTAAATTCTTAAGAGAAGTAGAGAAGGTCCACCTAAATTCTTATGGACAGAAATTCATGAGTATATAATGGATTGCTTTGAAGTTTGTTCAAATATTAGTAAATTAACATTACAGAAAGCATTTTAATATGTTTAAATAAATTTATTTATATTCAAAATCAAGTATCTCAAACACAGACCTCAAACATAACACATAATAGTAACTCAATGATTAATATTTCTTTAATATATGAAATAAATTAAAGATTATTTCACAAGACCAAAATAAAATATGAATATTACAGCCAACTTTACTTAATCCCATTTTGTTTTCTAAAACTCCAAAATTAACATAAGGATTAGGAAAGTAGAAAAATAAGAAAAACAATTTGGCCTGGTTCTTTTATAGTGTTAACTTATATTTGCTTAAAATGATAGAAGAAAAGTGTTATTAAAAACACTGGCATAATCATATATCAGAAAAAACCTTTTTTTATCTCTTTACCTCTCTGAGATTTTCTGGGCTTCTCTGCTTAGATCGAATGGACAATGTTTTCAGCTTTTCCAAATCTTTGCTCTGTAAAACAAAGTGTACTTACATTGATCTGTCACCATGAACATAATTTCTTCTAAAAATTTGGAAAGGATTTATAGCCTGGGTAACAGAGTGTTACATTTATGTAATACTGACTTCTAACTCTGCACAGACATTTTACTGAAATAAAGAACAGATTTACTTAAAACTACTGAAGCACTAAGTGTGGGATTCACTGGTCATGTTATATTGATAGACAAATTTGATTATAACTAAGACAACAGGACCATTAAAGCAAATTGAGAGTTGTTTGTATGATGAAGTGGTATTTCTTGTTATGAGTATGAGGGACCCCATGAGTGTAGCTTACTCTCATGTCAACTCAGTTGAATAGTGGTCACATGTACCAGACTCTGAAACTACACACAAGTAGTTGTTTCCTTTTTATCTACAGAATTCAGTTTCAAAATAGTGTTATTGACTGAAGGCGATCTTCTAAGATGATCCCCTGGAGAAGGGAATGGCAACCCACTCCAGTATGCTTATCTGGAGAATCCCATGGACAGAGGAGGTGGGCTACAGTCCATGGGGCTGCAGAGTCAGACACAAGTGAAGTGACTGAGCACACACACCTACTATAATGTCCAATAAATAGCTGTTGTTGAAAAGGAAGTTGTTTCCTTTTTAAAAAAATACAAACAATAATAAGATCAACATTACTCCACACACAAATCTGTACACTTATCCAATTATTCCTGTGGCATAAATTTCAAAAATTGGAATGGCAGAGACAAAGGTATGCACATTTTGAATTGTAAAGCATATTGCCAAACTGTCCTCCAAAATCCCTGTAGAAATTTACATTACCACCATCAATGGATAAAAGTGTCCATTTCTTTTGTATCTTTGAGACATTGCTTATTATCACCCTTAAAAATATTTTTTTAACCAGAATGATGTCATTATCATTCATCACTTTTACAATTAGAAAAAAAAAATTGAGATATTACAGGTTTTGCTATTCTTAAAACTTGTTGTTTAGTCACTAAGTCATGTCTGACTCTTTGTGACCCTGGACTGTAACACACCAGGCCCCTCTGTCCATGGGATTTCCCAGGCAAGAATACTGGAGTGAGTTGCCATTTCCTTCTCCAAGGAAGCTTCCTGACCCAGGGATTGAACCCACATCTCTTACACTGGCAGATGGATTCTTTACCAATAAGCCACCAGGGCAGCCCATTCTTAAAACTAGATAGCTATTAATTAGCATGAAGTTAAGAAATACTAACCATGTTTAGAATAATTGCTCATGCTGAATAACTCATGCTCAGTTCATTGGCTGAATGGTTTTTTATGTTCAAGTAAAATAGTGCCCATTCTTCTGCTCAACTCTTTTCAAGGTACCTGAAGGAGAGACAAAATAAGTTAATTGTTGTTGAGTTGCTAAGTTGTGTCTGAGTCTTTGCGACCTCCTGGCCTGTAGCCTGCCAGGTTCCTTTATCCGTGGGTATAAGTAAATAGAAAAGGGTATATAATAAGTACTTACTTGATGGAGAATAATGTAGAGATGAACTGACTGGAGTAGAACATACTTTAGTGCAAGTTAAGATGAGAGGAAAATTCTAAGGTGTGGATTCAAAAGACAGGATGAAATTGGGAACTTACTATGGAGGTGGTACATGTTGCTCTGACAAATGAAGTTGAAAGGTGCTGTCTTGCTATTCTAGAATTGCATTTCCAAAAGCTTATACCCCACACTCAGCGTGTCCAAAAGAAAGCGCATATTCTATGCCTCTTTTCCAAAGAATATTCAGCTAATTGTGGATCCAGGCCATGATGCTATAGCTAGACTTGCACTGTTCAGTAAGTACATACAGTTTATACAAATGGAGATGAGCTATAAGTACTCACTGGATTTCAAAGATTTAGTATAAAACAATGTAAAATATGTCACTGTCATTTTTATATAGATTACCTACTGAAATGAGATTTTGGAGACACTGAGTTGAAAATATATTACTACAAAATAATTTCACTTGTTTGTTTCCCTCTCTCCTTTTTTAAAATGAGGTCACTGGCAATTTAAAATTAAATGTGTGACTCATATCTGTGGCTTGCATCGTATTTCTATTGGACAGCAATGATCTAGATCATTGAGATCTAGATTGCTAAGATCAAGGGCTAGATTATGAAGCTAACCATCAGTTGCTGTGCTCTAAGAATCTTCCAGCAAGGAGCAAAGAAATGAGAGGCGGAAGGAGTTAGCGGTGAACTGGGTTTGGCTTGAACTTAAAGGAATCAAAAAAGGGGATTTCCAGGCATGGAAGAAAGGCTCATAAAGCAAAGATAGAAAACTAGGTTTTAAATGCCAGATTATCTAGAACTACTGCTCTCACTGTGTTATCTCTGCTGCTTTTGCCAGAGCTTTCAGCAGTGCCTCAGAACATTCTAAACATGTCTGAGCTGGACCACGAGGTAGCACACTTGAGCCAAAGGGTTAAAATGGGAAAGTATGTCCTCTGTATCCAGCAGCAGCCAGTAAGAGAACCAAGAGGGCATGAACGTGAAGGGCAGAAATCAGTTGCCCTACCCCCCAGGAGATTCCGTTTCCAGTACCAGACTGGGAGGTCTGAGTTTGGGTGGAAATGTTTATTTGTATGTTTTTATTTAGGCTGTGCGTTTCGAGGATGGCATCACTCCCTCACAGGGCCTCCTTTAATTGTAACAAAACCCAGGGCTATCCCAAAGTTTACCTGAAACTCATCAAAATTTGCCACACACACAGAATCTTTGCCTTGATGCCAAAGTTGTCATCAGTGTCCAGCTTTGTACCCATCTTCTTTATTACATGCAGATGGCAGACTGGCTGGCCCTGGTTACGTCAACTGCCCTCATGGTCTTACCCAGTGGAAATCCCTGCATGCCTGTGCTCAGGCATGCCCAACTACTGAGCAATTGAAGCTCATGACCTCTGAGGTTTTCTTCAGCCTTATGTTACTAAAACAAAAGCAGTGGTTGCCTGGAACCAGAAAGAGCTGAAGAAACTTTGAAGAGTGATGTACATTTTCATTATTTTGATTGTGGTGAGGGTTTGTGGGCATATGCATAAAGCAACTTATCAAAATATACACTTTTACCATGTCAATTATACCCCTATAAAGCTGTTAAAAACAGTATTAACATATTTCCTTCTCATAATCAGGTTCATCAATCAAGAAATCAATGAATACTCATCTATCACCTACTCTGGCCACCTCCATCCCTGGTAGGAATAGTGTTTTCCTGGCCAAACAGCATCTAAAAGAAGCCATATTGTTATTTCCTTTATGCATATAAAATAACATTTTAGCAGCATAACTTCCTTTATATATCTCTTTATATATTAGCCAAAAGAGAAAGTCATCTGATAGAGACATGCTTAAAACTGATGGACTGTATTTCTATAGAATTCCCGCTAGGAAATTAAGAATAAAACTCTTAAAACTTCACAACCCAGTACAGGCATACTTCATTTTATTGTACATCACAGATACTGTTGGTTTGCTTTTTTTTTTTTTTTCCAAACAAATTGAAGGCTGTAGCAACCCTGCACTGAGTAAGTCTATCAGCAAAAAGATTATGACTTGCTGAAGGCTCAGATAATGGTCAGCAATTTTTAGCATTAAAGTACTTTTTAATTAAGGCATGTACATTATTTTGGACATACTGCTTCTGCACACTTAACAGACTACAGTATAGTGTAAACATAACTTCTTATGAACAGGAAAACAAAAAAAATTCATGTGAATCAGTTTATTGTGATATTTGATTTATTGCAGTGGTCTGCAACCAAACCCAAGGTATGCCTACTGCAGAGCAGAGCAGTTGTCTCAGGTTGAGACACAGAAGCACACCCTGAGACAAAGACTCTTGTATGCAATGATGGGAGGTTCTCAGGTGAAAATTATAAGGAAATGGGGCAACCAGGACAGCAAAAGGCAGGAAGCAAAGATGTGGGCCCAGCTGTAGCCCACCCCAGCCTGATCCCATCGGCAGCTGTAGACCATGAATGCACTGCAAAGCGGTTCCCCCTGGAGCAGGCAGGTGCCCTCCTAGCAATCCTTAGCTACAGAGTAGCACCAAAAGTCTTGGGGTGTAACCACTGGGGCACTTCCTGGCAAGGCAGCCTCCATCAGTGAAGGCAATTCTTGAAAGGCGGTGCAACTGTGAGCTGTTAGGAGCCTATACTCGTAGCAGCTGGAGAACTGGGGCGTTTACCCACTTGAAAAACTCTTGTTTTCATTTCCTCATCTGTAAAATGGGACTATAACAACAGCAGCTACTTCATATACTCATCAAAACTAAATAATAATACATTAAAGCTCTCAAAAGAGCACTCGGTATTAAATAGTATATGCAATTCATTTAGAATCGCACATAGCATATGCTCAATAAATATCACACTGTTTTTGCTGCTGTTGTCTCTTCAGAGGTGGCCACACCAGGCCTCTCAATGCCCAGGTGCAAGCCAGTGCCCTACACAGCTGCACACCCAGGAGTGAGATTTTTGCCCAAGCATTACTTAAGGGCAATCTAAAGATTTCACTTCTAGGTGATGCCTAAACACATCCATTTTATCTGACATTTTCTCCAAGTTCAAAATCAAGCAAGAATAACTTTCCTCTTTCTCTTCAAAGAAGGGGAAAGGTGCAACCTCAACATCAGCTGATTTTTATTTCTCTGGGAGGTCCTCAATAGATGGTTTTCACCTAGTGTCAGCAAAACCAAACAAACACAAACCCTCCTCTCTCACCTACACTATGTGGGCCCAACTATGAAACCAGTCTTCCTCAAGCAGCAGAGAGTTCCCACAACCACACACCATACTTGGAGCATCATTTAAATCCCAGGGACCAATTCTTGCGTTCTCCAGAGGCAAACATAGAAATATTAGACTCTAGCTTTGTTTCTCCTAATTTTGGAAACCAAACTAACATCTTTTTCCTATCTGACTAAAGAAACTGGGATGGGTCAGCGGCGACTAGACAGGGTTCCCAGGAGAGAGAAGGGATTGCCAGCGAACTCGAGAAGGGGACTGGCCTCGCTGAGACGGCTGGCTCGCCTCCGGTCCGGCGCCTTTTCGGAACCAGCACACCAGGGGAAAACCCCGTGGGAGAGGCGGCCCTGGCCGCTGCAGGCACCTGGGCGGCTGTTACCTTTTCATGCACCGGTCAGTCCGTAGACATGCTCCAGGATGTTGGCCGCCCGCGGGAGCCTTCCCCTGGCCCCAGCCGGGCGCGGCCGGGACGAATCCGAGGGGCTCGGAATCCCGGCCATGGCCACGGAAGCCTTCAGACTCACCTTCCCCGCAACCGGCGCGCTCAGCTCCCTCTAAACAGGCCGCGGGGGCGGGCTCGCCTTTGGCCCCGCCTCTCGGTCGGGTTTCCTCCTCTTGTTTTTGTTCAGTCGCCAGGTCGCTTCCAACACTTGGCGACCCCGTGCACTGTAGCCCGCCAGGCTCCTCTGTCCATGGAGATTGTCCAGGCAAGAATACTGGAGTGGGCTGCCATGCTCTCCTCAGGGATCCATCCCAGGTCTCCTGCCTTGCAGGTGGAGTCTTTACTGTCTGAACCACCAGGGAAGGCTTTACCCTTCCATAGGTGAATGTATTCATTCATCTGGAAGCTCTCCAAATGCTGCTATTGGAGTTATGGAAGCTTCCTCAAGTGGGCACATTTTCATCCCCTCTCTCCTCTCTGGAGAAGTAGGGAGCCGGCTTGAAAATTTCAAGCTTCTAAGTATGATGTGATTCTTTCTGGTGACCAGCCCTCATCCAGGAGCCGTCTGGGAGCCCACTGATTCAATAGATTAAAAGATGCTTCTTAGTGCTCTTGTCCCTTACGAATTCACTTGGGTTTGGGGAGCACTGTGCCGAGAACCTGGGACAGAAACCAAAATATATATTTTCTATTTTCTCATACACAGACTCTAGCCTATATCATATATGATGCATCAGATAAGATCAGTTGCTCAGTCTTGTCCGACTCTTTGCCACCCCATGAGCTGCAGCATGCCAGGCCTCCCCTGTCCATCACCAACTCCCGGAGTTCACTCAGACTCACGTCCATCAACTAAGTGATGCCATCCAGCCATCTCATCCTCTGTCGTCCCCTTCTCCTCCTGCCCCCAATCCCTCCCAGCATCAGGGTCTTTTCCAATGAGTCCACTCTTCACACGAGGTGGCCAAAGTACTGGAGTTTCAGCTTTAGCATCAGTCCTTCCAAAGAACACTTAGGACTGATCTCCTTCAGAATGGACTGGTTGGATCTCCTTGCAGTCCAAGGGACTCTCAAGAGTCTTCTCCAACACCACAGTTCAAAAGCATCAATTCTTCAATGCTCAGCCTTCTTCACAGTCCAACTCTCACATCCATACGTGACCACAGGAAAAAACATAGCCTAGACTAGACGGACCTTTGTTGGCAAAGTAATGTCTCTGCTTTTGAATATGCTATCTAGGTTGGTCATAACTTTCCTTCCAAGGAGTAAGCGTCTTTTAATTTCATGGCTGCAGTCACCATCTGCAGTGATTTGGGAGCCCCCCAAAATAAAGTCTGACACTGTTTCCACTGTTTCCGCATCTACTTCCCATGAAGTGATGGGACTGGATGCCATGATCTTCATTTTCTGAATGTTGAGCTTTAAGCCAACTTTTTCACTCTCCTCTTTCACTTTTATCAAGAGGCTTTTTAGTTCCTCTTCACTTTCTGCCATAAGGGTGGTGTCATCTGCATATCTGAGGTTATTCATATTTCTCCCGGCAATCTTGATTCCAGCTTGTGTTTCTTCCAGTCCAGCGTTTCTCATAATATATTCTGAATATAAGTTAAAAAAGCATGGTGACAATATACAGCCTTGAGGTACTCCTTTTCCTATTTGGAACCAGTCTGTTGTTCATGTCCAGTTCTAACTGTTGCTTCCTGACCTGCATACAGATTTCTCAAGAGGCAGGTCAGGTGGCCTGGTATTCCCATCTCTTGAAGAATTTTCCACAGTTTATTGTGATCCACACAGTCAAAGGCTTTGGCATAGTCAATAAAGCAGAAATAGATGTTTTTCTGGAACTCTCTTGCTTTTTTCATGATCCAGTGGATGTTAGCAATTTGATCTCTGGTTCCTCTGCCTTTTCTAAAACCAGCTTGAACATCAGGAAGTTCACGGTTCACATATTGCTGAAGCCTGGCTTGGAGAATTTTGAGCATTACTTTACTAGCATGTGAGATGAGTGCAATTGTGCGGTAGTTTGAGCATTCTCTGGCATTGCCTTTCTTTGGGATTGGAATGGAAACTGACCTTTTCCAGTCCTGTGGCCACTGCTGAGTTTTCCACATTTGCTGGCATATTGAGTGCAGCACTTTCACAGCATCATCTTTCAGGATTTGGAATAGCTCAACTGGAATTCTATCACCTCCACTAGCTTTGTTCATAGTGATGCTTCCTAAGGCCCACTTGACTTCACATTCCAGGATGTCTGGCTCTAGGTCAGTGATCACACCATCGTGATTATCTGGGTCGTGAAGATCTTTTTTGTACAGTTCTTCTGTGTATTCTTGCCATCTCTTCTTAATATCTTCTGCTTCTGTTAGGTCCATACCATTTCTATCCTTTATCGAGCCCATCTTTGCATGAAATGTTCCTTTGGTATCTCTGATTTTCTTGAAGAGATCTGTAGTCTTTCCCATTCTGTTGTTTTCCTCAATTTCTTTGCATTGATCACTGAAGAAGGCTTTCTTATCTCTTCTTGCTCTTCTTTGGAACTCTGCATTCAGATGTTTATATCTTTCCTTTTCTCCTTTGCTTTTCACTTCTCTTCTTTTCACAGCTATTTGTAAGGCCCCCCCAGACAGCCATCTTGCTTTTTTGCATTTCTTTTCCATGGGGATGGTCTTGATCACTATCTCCTGTACGATATCACGAACCTCATTCCACAGCTCATCAGGCAGTCTATCTATCAGATCTAGGCCCTTAAATCTATTTCTCACTTCCACTGTATAATCATAAGGGATTTGATTTAGGTCATACCTGAATGGTCTAGTGGTTTTCCCTACTTTCTTCAATTTAAGCCTGAATTTGGCAATAAGGAGTTCGTGGTCTGAGCCACAGTCAGCTCCTGGTCTTGTTTTTGCTGACTGTATAGAGCTTCTCCATCCTTGGCTGCAAAGAATATAATCAATCTGATTTCGGTGTTGACCATCTGGTGATGTCCATGTATAGAGTCTTCTCTTGTGTTGTTGGAAGAGGGTGTTTGTTATGACCAGTGCATTTTCTTGACAAAACTCTATTAGTCTTTGCCCTGCTTCATTCCGTATTCCAAGGCGAAATTTGCCTGTTACTCCAGGTATTTCGTGACTTCCTACTTTTGCATTCCAGTCCCCTATAATGAAAAGGACAACTTTTGGGGGTGTTAGTTCTAAAAGGTCTTGTAGGTCTTCATAGAACCGTTCAACTTCAGCTTCTTCAGCGTTACTGGTTGGGGCATAGACTTGGATTACTGTGGTATTGAATGGTTTGCCTTGGAAACGAACAGAGATCATTCTGTCGTTTTTGAGATTGCATCCAAGTACTGCATTTCGGACTCTTTTGTTGACCATGATGGCCACTCCATTTCTTCTGAGGAGTTCCTGCCCGCAGTAGTAGATATAATGGTCATCTGAGTTAAATTCACCCATTCCAGTCCATTTCAGTTTGCTGATTCCTAGAATGTCAACATTCACTCTTGCCATCTCTTGTTTGACCACTTCCAATTTGCCTTGATTCATGGACCTGACATTCCTGGTTCCTATGCAATATTGCTCTTTATAGCATCGGACCTTGCTTCTATCACTGGTCACATCCACAGCTGGGTATTCTTTTTGCTTTGGCTCCATCCCTTCATTCTGTCTGGAGTTATTTCTCCACTGATCTCCAGTAGCATATTGGGCACCTACTGACCTGGGGAGTTTCTCTTTCAGTATCCTATCATTTTGCCTTTTCATACTGTTCATGGGGTTCTCAAGACAAGACACTGAAGTGGTTTGCCATTCCCTTCTCCAGTGGACCACATTCTGTCAGATCTCTCCACCATGACCTGCCCGTCTTGGGCTGCCCCACGGGCATGGCTTAGTTTCATTGAGTTAGACAAGGCTGTGGTCCTAGTGTGATTAGATTGACTAGTTTTCTGCAAGTATGGTTTCAGTGTGTTTGCCCTCTGATGCCCTCTTGCAACACCTACCGTCTTACTTGGGTATACACTAAATATTACATTGCATTTATTAAAGAATGTCTACAGTGCTTTGTAATTTCTAATAATGAAGAGTTTTATGTTGTTTGAGACCAGTCACTGAACACGTTAGAAACAATATTTTATCAGTTAAAAGTTTATTTAAATAAACTTTTTTATCTACTTCGCTTAGTCACTGAGGGAAACATGAATTTTTATTCTCTTCTTTTGCCATAATAGTAGTATAGACTGTTTAGAATATACAGTGTTGTTAAGTGTATATGAAATATGTAGCTCTTACGTAGCTGTTAAAACTGCTTTATATTTTTTATCAACTTCCAAGAAGACATTTCATTATTAGAAAGTATGGAAACTGGTTATGCAAATGACAAATATTTTGCAAACATTCTAAGCCCCACAAAGGTTTAATAGTAACAATCTCATTGGCACACTTTAGCCTTTATTATTTGGTTTCCATTTCATATTTTACAAGCCAATATCCTACATATATATATGCTATTGGCACCTTTAATATGAAGATTCATATTATTGTTTTCCCAAAGCAGTTGTGGAGAACTTTTATTGCACCTAAAAATAGATGTTAAGATTTAATGATGTATTCAAGAGACAATACAAATCCTCTCCACAAAACTGTATTTTTCCCCACGTTCCATTGCAACGAAAGAGCATGAAGATTCAAGTTGTCAGTTTCCTTTGCTATAATAGTTTGAATATCAAAGGACACAGTGATTTTTGTATCACTAACCAAAGGAGTGGACATTCGTGTCCTCAGACCCCTCAGCTGTAGGGACTTTCTGAGGTCCATTATCCTAAAATGAGAGAACTGAATTATCTAAATTTCTCTCCAGCTCTGTCATTTTATTATTTTTTAATACTGTATGTTCTACACAATGCCAAGAACAACCAACAGTTACATTTTCTAAAGATCATAAATATTAGAGGAAGGAATCAATAAGCAAGTATATTACATTGTGTAACATTTTCTTTACCATGCCATCACACCAGTTTCTAAAAGTTGTATTGTGTAATTCCACTACTCCTTCAATTTTGTACATTTTTAGTACAGTACCTAGAAAAATTTCAAATTTAACAATACTACTACTACTAAGTCACTTCAGTAGTGTCTGACTCTGTGCGACCCCATAGACGGCAGCCCACCAGGCTCCCCCGTCCCTGGGATTCTCCAGGCAAGAACACTGGAGTGGGTTGCCATTTCCTTCTCCAATGCATGGAAGTGAAAAGTGAAAGTGAAGTCACTCAGTTGTGTCCGACTCTTCACGACCCCATGGACTGCAGCGCACCAGGCTCCTCCGTCCATGGGATTTTCCAGGCAAGAGTACTGGAGTGGGGTGCCATAAATGCATATTTTTAAAATCTCATGTTGGTGTTCCCTTTTTAGATGGAAACTCACCTATAACAGTAAATCTATGAAAGCCATTGTTGCTTGTATAATTCAACTTAATTTTTAAAAAGCAGTAAACACAATCAAGATTTTTTTAAAATGTGAGAGTATATGGAGATAACTACAAAGATACCCACATCTCTTAAGATTTAAACTGATTCTGAACCTGATGTAAATCATGGTTATGGACATAAGTCTGTCAAGTTAGTTCTAAACATTCACTGAATTTTTGTGCAAAATCAGATCTAATGAATCAGATCACATCCCTAGATACTGCAACAGACTTTTATCCTGAGGCTGATTCTTGACTCAGTGAATGGCACCACTCTGTCCACTTGTCCAAGGAAAAGTTCTGAAAATCATTCTCGACTTCTCCCCGTTTTCAGTTCCTCTCACATCCGTTCTTCCTGCAGCTACCAGAATGGTCTTTATAAAATGCAAATTTTTATCTATGTCTCACCTTTGCTAAAAACCCTTAAATGTTCCCTACTGGCCTGAAGATAAACACCTAACTTCCCTCCATAGACTTCCAAGGCTCTTTCACTTGCCCCCCACACTTTCCTCTAGCCTCTCTTCTCTTCACCAAGTCCATCTCTCTATCTCCAGCATGGCCCTTGCTCAGTTACTCTGACTTCCCCCAGGTACGAGAATGTCTTTTGGCCCACTCCACCTGAAATGCTCTTTTGCTCTTTCATCCCTGGCTAGCTCCTACTGTCCCATCAGGCCTCTGATTTGATGACTTCCTTCAAGTAGTCCCACTGGCCCTCATAACACCTTACCATAACCCCACTACAGCCCTTAGCATACAGTATTGTAATAACCCATTTTCCTCCATTTGGCCACTAGACTAAGCTTCTCACCTGTGTACCCTGGAGGAAGCTGTGTGTAGTAAGAGCCCAAGCTTTCAAGTCAGAAAGACCAGTTCCTGCAAGTATAAGTTGTGTGTACCTCAACAAGTTTTTCAGAGAAGGCAATGGCAACCCACTCCAGTACTCTTGCCTGGAAAATCCCATGGACAGAGGAGCCTGCTAGGCTGCAGTCCATGGGATCGTTAAGAGTCGGACACGACTGCGCGAGTTCACTTTCCCTTTTCACTTTCCTGCATTGGAGAAGAAAATGGCAACCCACTCCAGTGTTCTTGCCTGGAGAATCCCAGAGACGGCAGAGCCTGGTGGGCTGCTGTCTATGGAGTCGCACAGAGTTGGACACAACCGAAGCGACTTAGCAGCAGCAGCAGCAGCAACAACAAGTTTTTAACCTGTCTGGGTCTCAGTTTCCTATCTGTAAAGAAAGACCACTATAAAGATTAATGAGACAACATGTAAAGTATTTGCACACAGCCAAGCACTTATTGGGCTTCCCAGGTGGCGCTAGTGGTAAAGAACCCACCTGCCAGTGCAGGAAATGTAAGAGACACGGGTTCAATTCCTGTGTTAGGAAGAGCCTGGGAGGAGGGCATGGACAGGGAATACCCACTCCAGTATTCTCCCCTGGAGAATCCCATGGACAGATGGGGAGAATCCCATGGACAGAGGAGCCTGGAGGGCTATGATCCACAGGGGCACAAAGAATCAGACATGACTGAAGCAGTTTAGCATGCACTCATGCAAGCACCTAGTAGATACTAAATGAATAGCAGTTACAGATGGTAACAGTACTGCTGCCAAATCTCCTCCATAAACTGGACTGCTCCAAGAGAATGAACACTCTCTTATCACTACCAAGTAGACATAGATGAAAGAAAAAACTGATTTTTCTGACTCTCTTTCAAAAAGATACTCATTAGCTATATATACTTAAGGAGGTTATCTGACTGGTTTTCATGCCTCCATTTATTTATTTGAACATGCCTCATGTGATTGATCTAATCATATGATACACATAAAAAATATTTTTAACAAACACAACATCTTGAAATGATACATTCCTTTGCTTATTATCAATTGAAAGAAAATTAATTTGGAGAGGGGGCAAAATTTTTTGGTTTGCAGGATTTTAGTTCCCCAAACAGGGATTGAACTGGGTCTCGACCATGAGAATGCAGAGTCCAAACCACTGGACTTCCAGGGTAATACCCTCAAAGAAAGATGATTTTTAAACATTAAAATATTGAATCTAATTGTAAGCTCAGTTCAGTTCAGTTCAGTCGCTCAGTCGTGTCCGACTCTTTGTGACCCCATGAATCACAGCATGCCAGTAAGCTGCTGCTGCTGCTAAGTCGCTTCAGTCATGTCCGACTCTGTGCGACCCCATAGACGGCAGCCCACCAGGCTTCCCTGTCCCTGGGATTCTCCAGGCAAGAACACTGGAGTGGGTTGCCATTTCCTTCTCCAATGCATGAAAGTGAAAAGTGAGAGTGAAGTCGCTCAGTTGTGTCCAACTCTACCGACCCCATGGACTGCAGCCTACCAGGCTCCTCCATCCATGGGATTCTCCAGGTAAGAGTACTGGAGTGGGGTGCCATTGCCTTCTCCGGCCCCAGTAAGCTAAGAGACCATAAATAATGTAAAACAGTAAACCCTCACTTTCAGTCATGAGTCTTAATATTTTCCTTTCTGTAGTCTGTTTTGCCAGAAATGAAGTTGTAAAGCAGATTGTTGGGAATTTCACCATACCTTTTGCCCCCATGTGTTCTGACAGTAGGGAACCAAGCAAGTGAGCAGCTAGTAGAGGAAGCCCTAGTAGTTAGGGAGATCTATATTCTGTGCAGCACAGCCTTGCATAATTGAGATTAGATTTTTTACAATCTATCATCCATCTTAGATTCACAGACTATTAGAACTAAAAAATACATTAGCATACTGGAGAAAAATGTAAGATCAAGCACATATTATATATTTAATTTCCTTCCCTCCACATTCTTCCAAAATGACAGTAAAAAGATTGTGTTAAGATATACAAGATAAAAAGGATGGGAGAAGAAGCATAGCAACAAAATACTGTAAGCCTGAAAACAGTGAGTGAGTGGTAATTAACTCAGATAGCTCACTTAGACCTAAATCCTGAAGCTGCAGAGGGAAAGCTGAGAAGCAATCCAGTTCCATTACAGAATCCCAGGAAGATCCAGATCAAGGTTGGCAGCACCAAGTGCCTCTGAAATAGGGGCAAACAGAGGACAATTGAGGGAATGAGTTGATTTCTGTTTAAGAAGCATTAGACCCTCAGATCCCTCTCTCCCATTCAATGCAGCAGATTAGATGTTTCTCCACCACCCCATACAAATTCTGGAAGTTTACTCTGTGGAGATAGAAAGCAGAGCTTCTGGACTAGGGGACGCTCAGCCCAGTTGAGAGTCCTTCAGTACTCAGAAATGTTAACAGAATGTATACTGAATGTTGACAAGACCCTACACACAACCCTCCCCAATGTTTTTTCTGAATGAGCTCCAGTTGAAGGGAATCAGGGCTATATCTTTGAACCAGGAAATTGGAAAATATTTCTCTAGAGAACCTGAGTAGTCCAAAATAATATCTATAGATTCAACAAATTTTTCCAGCCAGGTCATCCTTCAGTGAATCTCATAATCAACAAACCCAGACCTTCCAATCTGCTCAGAGCCCTTAAATATGAACAGATGACCAAGGATCACCAGATCTCCAAAGGAAAGTCTGTGGCACAAAAGACAGAAACTAAAACAAAGGAAGTGGTTGGGGGGAGCCAGCTTGGGGAAAAAAGAGACCATGGAGGCAAAATAATGCCTTAAATAGATGTAGTTAAAGTGCTCAGACAGAGAGGAAAATTTATTTCACCCCAGAAAAAGAACAAGGCACTATCCAACTTCAAGACTTACTATAAATTTACTTAGTAATCAAGACAGTAAGGTATTGGTGAAAGAATGAGCAAAAAGACCAATGGATCAGAATAGAGAGCCTAGAAATCGACCCCTATAAGTACACTCAACTGATCTCTGAAAAAGGAGTCAGTTCCATTCAGTTCAGTCGCTCAGTCATGTCCAACTGTTTGCGACCCCATGAACTGCAGCACACCAGGCCTCGCTGTACATCACCAACTCCTGGAGTTCACTCAAACTCACGTCCATCGAGTCGGTGATGCCATCCAGCCATCTCATCCTCTGTCGTCCCCTTCTCCTCCTGCCCCCAATCCCTCCCAGCATCAGAGTCTTTTCCAATGAGTCAACTCTTCGCATGAGGTAGCCAAAGTACTGGAGTTTCAGCTTTAGCGTCAGTCCTTCCAAAGAACACTTAGGACTGATCTCCTTTAGAATGGACCAGTTGGATCTCCTTGCAGTTCAAGAGACTATCAAGAGTCTTCTCCAACACCACAGTTCAAAAGCATCAATTCTTCGGCGCTCAGTTTTCTTCACAGTCCAACTCTCACATCCATACACGACTACTGGAAAAACCATAGCCTTGACTAGACGGACCTTTGTCGGCAAAGTGATGTCTCTGCTTTTGAATATGCTATCTAGGTTGGTCATAACTTTCCTTCCAAGGAGTAAACGTCTTTTAATTTCATGGCTGCAATCACCATCTGCAGTGATTTTGGAGCCCAACAAAATAAAGTCTGACACTGCTTCCACTGTTTCCGCATCTATTTCCCATGAAGTGATGGGACCAGATGCCATGATCTTCATCTTCTGAATGTTGAGCTTTAAGCCAACTTTTTCACTCTCCACTTTCACCTTCATCAAGAGGCTTTTGAGTTCCTCTTCACTTTCTGCCCTAAGGGTGGTGTCATCTGCATATCTGAGGTTATTGATATTTCTCCCGGCAATCTTGATTCCAGCTCGTGTTTCTTCCAGTCCAGTGTTTCTCATGATGTACTCTGCATAGAAGTTAAATAAACAGGGTGACAATATACAGCCTTGACGTATTCCTTTTCCTATTTGGAACCAGTCTGTTGTTCATGTCCAGTTCTAACTGTTGCTTCCTGACCTGCATACAGATTTCTCAAGAGGCAGGTCAGGTGGTCTGGTATTCCCATCTCTTTCAGAATTTTCCACAGTTTATTGTGATCCACACAGTCAAAGGCTTTGGCATAGTCAAGAAAGCAGAAATAGATGTTTTTCTGGAACTCTCTTGCTTTTTCCATGATCCAGCAGATGTTGGCAATTTGATCTCTGGTCCCTCGGCCTTTTCTAAAACCAGCAAAAGATGGTCTAATGGAGCAAAGCTGTTCACCTCAACAGATGGCGCTGGCACAACTAAACATCCACATGCAGAAAAGGCGTATAGACACAGACCTTACACCTTTCACAAAAACTAACCCAAAATGGATCATAACCTAAATGTAAAACACTGAACTATGAAACTCTTAGAAGATAACGTGGGAGAGAACCTAAGTGACCTTGGATACAGTGATGTCTCTTTAGATACAACATCAAAGACAAAATCCATGAAAGAAAGAATTGATCATCTGGACTTCATTAAGATTAAAAACTTCTGCTCTGTGAAAGACAATACCAAGAGAATGAGAAGACAAGCCACAAACTGCAAGAAAATACTTGCAAAAGCACATCTGATAAAGGACTGTTATGAAAAATATATGAAAACTCTTAAAGATCAACAATAAGAAAAAGACCAACTCAATTTAAAAATGGACAAAAGACCTTAACAGACACCTTACCAAAGAAGATATACAAGTGACTCATAAGTATATGAAAAGATACTCCACATCATATGTCACCAGGGAAGTGCAAATAAACAATGAGCTACTACTACACACTTATTAGTGTTGCTGAAATCCACAGCATTGAATGAGAACATGAAATGCGAACAAGAATGTGGAGTAACAGGAACTCTCATGTACTGCTAGTGGGAATGCAAAAGTGGCAAACCACTTTTGAAGACAGTTTTGTTTTCTTACAAGATTAAACATATTCTTACTATACAATCCAACAACAATGCTCCTTAGTATTTACCCAAAGCAGTGGAAAACTTACACCCACACAATAACCTGCATAAGGTGTTTATAGCAGCTTTGCTGATAATGGTCAAAATTTGGAATCAACTGCGATGTCCCTCAGTAGGTGAATAGATAAACTGTAGTGCATCCAGACAATTGAATATTATTCAGTGCCAAAAAGAAGTGAGCTATCAAGCCATGGAAAGACATAGAGACATAGAGTAATCAAAAAATGCATAATACTAAGTGAAAGAAGCCAATCTGAAAAGGCTCTATGATTCCAATTGTTAATATATGACATGACATTCTAAAAAAGATGAAACTATGAAGGTAATTGACCAGTGGCTACCAAGGGTAACGGTGGGTGGGAAGGGAAATGAATAAGCAGAACACAAAGGATTTTTAGGGCTGTGGAAATACTTTGGACAATATTACAGTGATGGGATTTGTCATTAAGCATTCGTCCTAACATAGGGTGTACAACACCAAGAGTGAACCATAATGTAAATTATGGACTTTGGGTGATTATGATGTCAACATAGGATTATCCTTGGTTACGCCAAGTACCACTCTGGTAATGTTGATGTGTGAGGGCAGGGAGTATATGGAAAATCTCAGTACTTCCCTCTCAGTTTTTTTGTAAACTTAAATCTGCTCTAAAAAATAAAGTCTTCTAAAAAATGCAATGTTAAAAAAAAAAAAAGAAGTTCTTTTGAAAAAGAAACATGAATATTTGATACCATCGACCAAAATTTCTTGGAAATTACATGTATAGTAGCAGAAATTAAAGCTCAGTAGAAGGGCTAGAAGATAAAATTAAGGAAATTTTCCGGAAAGTAAAAAGCAAAAACATGCAAAGTGCTCACGTCAGCAGCACATTTATTAAATTGGAATGACATAGAGATCAGTATAGTCCCACACAAGGACAATGCGCAAATTGGTGACACTTCTAATGTTTTTTAAAAAGAAAGGAAGAACAAGTAAGGATGTGGAGAAATTGGAATTCTTGTGCATTGCTGGTAGCAATGTAAAATGGTCCAGCCCCTATGGAAAACAGGCTGTTAGGTCCTCAAAAAAAATTAAATTTAAGTGTTACCACTTAACATATATGATCCAGCAATTCCACTTTCACATTTGTACTCAAAAGAATTGAGAACAGGACCTAAACCAGGTATTTGTATACTCATGTTCACAGCAATATTATTCACAATAACGAAAAGGTGGAAGCAACCCAAAAGTACACTGACAGATGAATGGGAAAACAAAACCCTGTATATACAAACAATGAAATTTTATTCAACCTTAAAAAGGAAGAAAATTCTGACACATACGACAGCAGGGATAAACCTTGAGGACATGGTATCAAGTGAAAGAAGCCAGACACTAAAGGACAAATATTGTGTGGTTCCACTTACATGAAGCTCCCAGAATAGTCAAATATGTAGGGACAGAAAGCAGAATGGAGATTTTACTAAGGACTGGGGGTCAAGGAAGCTTACACTCTAATGGGTACAGAGTTTCAGTTTGGGATGATGAAAAAAATTCCGGAGATGGGTACTGATAATGATTGCACAACAGTGTGAATATACTTAATTCCATTGAACTGTATGTTTAAAATGGTTAAAATCTCATGTATATTTTACCACAATTTTAAAAATGAGAAACTTAAGCATATAACATAGAGACACAGGGGCAAATACGAAAAGGAAGAGAAGTTGGAAGTGTTTTCCTTTGAATAACGGAAGTGGTGGGGAAGGGATGCTGTTTTCAAACAAGCTTTGTAAAACTACTTATCTTTAAACTATGTGCATGTAAGGTTTTGATAGTACTTTAAACAACAACCCTAACTAATTTGAAAAAAATTTTTAATCCTTCAATTTTACAGACAACCAAATCATAGAGAGAGTAGAGTCCTTGGCCAAGGTGATCTAAAACAGTAGCAGATTAAAGAGTTGAACCAACATGTTCTAAACCAAAGTTCAGCATCTCATCATCATAGCACAGTGCTCAGTACTCAGTCATGTTAGACCCTGTGAGACCCTTTGGACTAGAGCCCACCAGGCTCCTCTGTCCATGGGATTTTTCAGGCAAGAATACTGAAGTGGGTTGCCATTACCTCCTCCAGGGGATCTTCCAGGCCCAGGGATCAAACCTGGGTCTCTTGCATCTACTGCATTATAGGCAGATTCTTTATCTGCTGAGCTGTCAGGAAGCCCATCACAACACATGGTACCTTATGATAGCATCTTCCTGAATTTCTAAAAAGAACTTCTGGGAGTCTTGACTTAAGCCTTCTTAAAATATTTTTCTGCATGTTTTGTTGAATGTACAATAATATTACAGAGTTTCCTGTTTTTCCTAGCATTATGTGTTAAAAGTGAATTTTTTTCTAATCCAAACACACATTTGAAATAAAATACATTTCCAAATCTGCTCCTCTATCCTCATAATTCAAACTGAACAGGATTTTTTGAATCCTGCATTCAATGTTGTTCTGAATAGCCACAAAAGCTTTGCTATTGATTAAAAAATACCATCCTTTTTTGGTACTGAGTCTAAAACCTAACCATGGTGACCTTTCAGATCAGATCAGATCAGATCAGTCGCTCAGTTGTGTCTGACTCTTTGTGACCCCATGAATCACAGCACGCCCGGCCTCCCTGTCCATCACCAACTCCCGGAGTTCACTCAGACTCACGTCCATCGAGTGAGTGATGCCATCCAGCCATCTCATCCTCTGTCGTCCCCTTCTCCTCCTGCCCCCAATCCCTCCCAGCATCAGGGTCTTTTCCAATGAGTCCACCCTTCGCATGAGGTAGCCAAAGTACTGGAGTTTCAGCTTTAGCATCATTCCTTGCAAAGAAATCCCAGGGCTGATCTCCTTTAGAACGGACTGGTTGGATGTCCTTGCAGTCCAAGGGACTCTCAAGAGTCTTCTCCAACACCACAGTTCAAAAGCATCAATTCTTCGGCACTCAGCCCTCTTCACAGTCCAACTCTCACATCCATACATGACCACAGAAAAAACCATAGCCTTGACTAGACGAACCTTTGTTGGCAAAGTAATGTCTCTGCTTTTGAATATGCCTTCCAGGTTGGTCATAACTTTCCTTCCAAGGAGTAAGCATCTTTTAATTTCATGGCTGCAGTCACCATCTGCAGTGATTTGGGAGCCCAGAAAAATAAAGTCTGACACTGTTTCTACTGTTTCCCCACCTATTTCCCATGAAGTGATGGGACCAGATGCCATGATCTTCATTTTCTGAATGTTGAGCTTTAAGCCAACTTTTTCACTCTCCACTTTCACCTTCATCAAGAGGCTTTTTAGTTCTTCTTCACTTTCTGCCATAAGGGTGGTGTCATCTGCATATCTGAGGTTATTGATATTTCTCCTGGCAATCTTGATTCCAGCTTGTGTTTCTTCCAGTCCAGTGTTTCTCATGATGTACTCTGCATATAAGTTAAATAAACAGGGTGACAATATACAGCCTTGACGTACTCCTTTTCCTATTTGGAACCAGTCTGTTGTTCATGTCCAGTTCTAACTGTTGCTTCCTGACCTGCATACAGATTTCTCAAGAGGCAGGTCAGGTGGTCTGGTATTCCCATCTCTTTCAGAATTTTCCACAGTTTATTGTGATCCACACAGTCAAAGGCTTTGGCATAGTCAAGAAAGCAGAAATAGATGTTTTTCTGGAACTCTCTTGCTTTTTCCATGATCCAGCAGATGTTGGCAATTTGATCTCCGGTTCCTCTGCCTTTTCTAAAACCAGCTTGAACATCAGGAAGTTCACAGTTCACATATTGCTGAAGCCTGGCTTGGAGAATTTTAAGCATTACTTTACTAGCGTATGAAATGAGTGCAATTGTGTGATAGTTTGAGCCTTCTTTGGCATTGCCTTTCTTTGGGATTGGAAGGGAAACTGACCTTTTCCAGTCCTGTGGCCACTGCTGAGTTTTCCACATTTGCTGGCATATTGAGTGCAGCACTTTCACAGCATCATCTTTCAGGATTTGGAATAGCTCAACTGGAATTCTATCACCTCCACTAGCTTTGTTCGTAGTGATGCTTTCTAAGGCCCACTTGACTTCACATTCCAGGATGTCTGGCTCTAGGTCAGTGATCACACCATCGTGATTATCTGGGTCCTGAAGATCTTTTTTGTACAGTTCTTCTGTGTATTCTTGCCACCTCTTCTTAATATCTTCTGCTTCTGTTAGGTCCATACCATTTCTGTTCTTTATCTAGCCCATCTTTGCATGAAATGTTCCTTTGGTATCTCTGATTTTCTTGAAGAGATCTCTAGTCTTTCTCATTTTGTTGTTTTTCCTCTATATCTTTGCATTGATCGCTGAAGAAGCCTTTCTTATCTCTTCTGGCTATTCTTTGGAACTCTGCATTCAGATGTTTATGTCTTTCCTTTTCTCCTTTGCTTTTCGCTTCTCTTCTTTTCACAGCCATTTGTAAGGCCTCCCCAGACAGCCATTTTGCTTTTTTGCATTTCTTTTCCATGGGGATGGTCTTGATCCCTGTCTCCTGTACAATGTCACAAACCTCATTCCATAGTTCATCAGGCACTCATCTATCAGATCTAGGCCCTTAAATCTATTTCTCAGTTCCACTGTATAATCATAAGGGATTTGATTTAGGTCATACCTGAATGGTCTAGTGATTTTCCCTACTTTCTTCAATTTAAGCCTGAATTTGGCAATAAGGAGTTCGTGGTCTGAGCCACAGTCAGCTCCTGGTCTTGTTTTTGCTGACTGTATAGAGCTTCTCCATCTTTTGCTGCAAAGAATATAATCAATCTGATTTCGGTGTTGACCATCTGGTGATGTCCATGTATAGAGTCTTCTCTTGTGTTGTTGGAAGAGGGTGTTTGTTATGACCAGTGCATTTTCTTGGCAAAACTCTATTAGTCTTGCCCTGCTTCATTCCATATTCCAAGGCCAAATTTGCCTGTTACTCCAGGTGATTCTTGACTTCCTACTTTTGCATTCCAGTCCCCTATAATGAAAAGGACAACTTTTTGGGGTGTTAGTTCTAAAAGGTCTTGTAGGTCTTCATAGAACCATTCAGCTTCTTCAGCGTTACTGGTTGGGGCATAGACTTGGATTACTGTGATGTTGAATGGTTTGCCTTGGAAACGAACAGAGATCATTCTGTCGTTTTTGAGATTGCATCCAAGTACTGCATTTCGGACTCTTTTGTTGACCATGATGGCCACTCCATTTCTTCTGAGGAGTTCCTGCCCGCAGTAGTAGATATAATGGTCATCTGAGTTAAATTCACCCATTCCAGTCCATTTCAGTTCGCTGATTCCTAAAATGTCGACATTCACTCTTGCCATCTCTTGTTTGACCACTTCCAATTTGCCTTGATTCATGGACCTGACATTCCTGGTTCCTATGCAATATTGCTCTTTATAGCATCGGACCTTGCTTCTATCACCGGTCACATCCACAGCTGGGTATTCTTTTTGCTTTGGCTCCATCCCTTCATTCTGTCTGGAGTTATTTCTCCACTGATCTCCAGTAGCATATTGGGCACCTACTGACCTGGGGAGTTTCTCTTTCAGTATCCTATCATTTTGCCTTTTCATACTGTTCATGGGGTTCTCAAGACAAGAACACTGAAGTGGTTTGCCATTCCCTTCTCCAGTGGACCACATTCTGTCAGATCTCTCCACCATGACCCACCCATCTTGGGTTGCCCCACAGGCATGGCTTAGTTTCACTGAGTTAGACAAGGCTGTGGTCCTAGTGTGATTAGATTGACTAGTTTTCTGTGAGTATGGTTTCAGTGTGTCTGCCCTCTGATGCCCTCTTGCAACACCTGCCGTCTTACTCGGGTTTCTCTTACCTTGGGTGTGGGGTATCTCTTCACGGCTGCTCCAGCAAAGCGCAGCCAATGCTCCTTACCTTGGACGAGGGGTATATCCTCACCACCGCCCTTCCTGACCTTCAACGTAGGATAGCTCCTCTAGGCCCTCCTGTGCCTGTGCAGCCACGGTGTGGGGTTGGTCCTCCAGGCCACCGCCCCTGGCCTCGGACACAGGGTAACTCCTCTCGTCGCAACCCCTGACCTTGGACGCTGGGTATCTCCTCTCGGCCGCACCCCCTGACCTGGATGTGGGGTACCTCCTCTCGGCCGTCAGATCACCTGTTTAATATTAATTTTAATGTTAATTTTTTCTCATTAGAAAAATGATATAATTAAAAAGAGTAGCTACACTAAGCACTGATATATAATTTACCAGGTTTAATTCACACTTTAGAATAAAACTCCATGTGGGCACTTCTTCCAACAATAATCCATCAGTTATAAGTTGAACACATACAAATGAGTATGTTTAAAATAATATTTTAAAGAACTGTAAAGATCTGTCGTAAGCATGTCCTCCAACACTGACAAAAGTACCTTTTCCCAGAATAATGTATTTGATAGGTCATCAGTCTTAGAACTCTGTAAATAAAATGTATTATGATTTTAAGGTATCGTTCCTTGTTACAGTAGTGTAAATTATTGTATGTGGTTTCTAATCTTATGTGACTGCCTCAACCAGGTTGAATGGGCCTGAAGGCAAGGTGGCCCAGACTGCATATGTAATAAATGCTCATTAAGCATTTGGAGTGGCTAAATAATGAATCAGAGTATGGAATCCTGGAATGTTAAAGTGGAATATGTCCCAGGGATCTACAGATCTAACTTCCTCTTTTCACAATTAAGGAAATATTAAAGAAACCCTTGAGTGTGTACACTGAAGTCATACATTTCGTGTGCATTTGCTCATGGCAGCCCCACTAGACAGAGAAGGAGAAAGAGTCAGAGAAGTTCAGTAACGTGCCCCGGGTCACACAGGTAGTCAGTGCGAACACTGGGACTCTGACCAAGGTGATAGAGACCGGAGCATGTGCTTTGATGAAGCACACAGACAAATGTCTACTGATTTATGGTGATCTTACAGCTTTGTCAGCAACTTTGGAAAACTCAGCAGTGGCCACAGGAATGGAAAAGGTCAGTTTTCATTCCAGTCCCAAAGAAAGGCAATGCCAAAGGGTGCTCAAACTACCTCACAATTATCGTCTCACATGCTAGCAAAGTAATGCTCAAAATTCTCCAAGCCAGGCTTCAGCAATATGTAAACTGTGAACTTCCAGATGTTCAAGCTGGTTTTAGAAAAGGCAGGGGAACCAGAGATCAAATTGCCAACATCCGCTGGATCATGGAAAAAGCAAGAGAGTTCCAGAAAAAGATCTATTTCTGCTTTATTGACTATGCCAAAGCCTTTGACTGTGTGGATCACAATAAACTGTGGAAAATTCTGAAAGAGATGGGAATACCAGACCACCTGACCTGCCTCTTGAGAAACCTATATGCAGGTCAGGAAGCAACAGTTCGAACTGGACAGTTAGACCTGATTCCAAATAGGAAAAGGAGTATGTCAAGGCTGTATATTATCACCCTGCTTATTTAACTTAAATGCAGAGTACATCATGAGAAACCCTGGGCTGGAGGAAGCACAAGCTGGAATCTAGATTGCCAGGAGAAATATCAATAACCTCAGATATGCAGATGACACCACCCTTATGGCAGAAAGTGAAGAAGAACTAAAGAGCCTCTTGATGAACATGAAAGAGGAGAGTGAAAAAGTTGGCTTAAAGCTCAACGTTCATAAAACTAAGATCATGGCACCTGGTCCCATCACTTCATGGCAGATAGATGGGGAAACAGTAGAAACAGTGGCTGACTTTACTTTTCTGGGCTCCAAAATCACTGCAGATGGTGACTGAAGCCATGAAATTAAAAGACACTTACTCCTTGGAAGGAAAGTTATGACCAACCTAGACAGCATATTAAAAAACAGAGACATCACTTTGTCATCAAAGGTCCATCTAGTCAAGGCTAGTTTTTCCAATGGTCATGTATGGATGTGAGAGTTGGACTATAAAGAGGGCTGAGCGCAGAATTGATGCTTTTGAAATGTGGTGTTAGAGAAGACTCTTGAGAGTCCCTTGGACTGCAAGGAGATCCAACCAGTCCATCCTAAGGGAAATTGATCCTGGATGTTCATTGGAAGGACTGATGTTAAAGCTGAAACTCCAGTATTTTGGCCACCTGATGTGAAGAGCTGACTCATTGGAAAAGACCCTGATGTTGGGAAAGATTGAAGGCAGGAGGAGAAGGGGATGACAGAGGATAAGATGGTTGGATGGCATCACTGACTCAATAGACATGAGTTTGGGTGGGCTCTGGGAGTTGGTGATGTACAGGGAGGCCTGGTGTGCTATGGTTCATGGGGTCGCAGAGTCAGACACGACTGAGTGACTGAACTGAACTGATAGCTTTCTGCTGACAGAGTCAGACCTAGAGTCAGATTGGCTGACTGCCCAGGGCAGTAGCTCATTGTCAGATCCATTAGTACATGTATTAAGTTTAAAATGAGTTTCTGTCTGGTGATGCTCTTAACTATAATTCCTCATTTTTATATAGTAAAATTTGAGAAGACTGTACTTGTAAATTACTCCTGCAAAATGGTTTCTCTGAAACACATATCTTGGAACTGAAAAGTGTCAGCTTTGATTCTCTTTCATTTCTTAAATAAGGCAACAGAGGCCCAGAGGGAAGAAACAAATTCAAGATCATGCCACAGCTAAGGGAAGATGTGGCACTGGGACTGGGTCTCCTGTCTCCTGAGGCAGGGCTGCCCTGCCCCTCCATGCCCCTTCCCCTAGCACAACACACTCTTGTTCCATGTGTTAATAGAGACCTCTGTCTCACATGCTATATAAATCCATGTTCCAGACATATAGTCCTGGAACTTTTCATCTCTCCAATTACTTTCATTTGTATTTACAAATATTTCCAACCTCTGATTTACTCCTTACCATTAATAGATGGAAAAGTGGAAACAGTGACAGATTTTATTTTCTTGGGCTCCAAAATCAGAACAGACAGTGACTGCAACCATGAAATTAAAAGATCTTTGCTCCTTGGAAGAAAAGCTATGACAAACCTAGACAGCATATTAAAAAGCAGAGATATCACTTTGCTGACAAAGGTTAGTACAGTCAAAGCTATGGTTTTTCCAGTAGTCATGTAAGGATATGAGCGTTGGACCATAAAGAAGGCTGAGTGCCAAAGAATTGATTCTTTCAAATTGTGATGCTGGAGAAGACTCTTGGGAGTCCCTTGGACAACAAGGAGACCAAACCAGTCAATCCTAAAGGAAATCAACCCTGAATATTCATTGGAAGGGCTGATGCTGAAGCTGAAGCTCCAATAGTTTGGCCATCTCATGGGAAGAACTGACTTATTGGAAAAGACCCTGATGCTGGGAAAGATTGAAGGCAAAAGGAGAAAAAGGTGGCAGAAGATAAGATAGTTAGATAGCATCTCTGACTCATTAATAGCAAATTAATAGCACATTACTTTGAGCAAATTCCAGGAGATAGTGAAGGACAGGGAAGCCTGGCGTGCTGCAGTCCATGGGGTCACAAGGAGTCAGACACAGCTTAGTGACTGAACAGCCACATTACTTTCTACATCAGATGCAATTTATGGGCATCCTCACATGGTCTCTTTGCTACTTGTCACTTGAAAAATCTGGCCCCTGCCACCATTGCCTGTCCTCCAAGCACTGCTGAAGTCACATCCTTCTAAGTGGAAGACTGGAGGCTAGTGTGATTTCCATCATAGCAGAGCCATGGCAGCTCTTACAGACTTACAGAGGCTCTGGGCTGCGAAGCATGGGATACAAATTTCCCATTGGATGTCCAATGGGGGTCAAGTAACACAACAAAAATGGGGCAAATTTTGACCGATGAGAGTCATAAGGAGGAAACCAACAGATAAATTCACATCTTTCTCACAAAGAACTGCTTTAACGTGCAGGGGCTCCAGGCCCACCTGGAAACAGCTAATGGGACCATAGTTCCAGCTGTTTTCTTTTGAAGCCTGTGGCCCGGGCAGTAATTATCCACCCTCCCTCTCTGCCTCACATACCCTTTTCCCTCACTCTTGCTGTCCAGGGATTGCACTAGCCTCTCCCAACCGCGCCCCACAATAAAACATTCACATGAATGCTTTGTCTTGGGCTCTGTTTTTCATCCAACTCATGTCATAAGGGTTCAAATTCTGGAGAAGCAAAATTCTAGAAATTAAAAATATCCTTTCACAATGTCAGCTGGCAATTATTGTGGGTAAATGTTTTTTGCTTTTGCTTTTTTTTTTTTTTTTTCCTGAGATCTCCTGGTGGAGAGGCAATGGTGCGGGGAACAGAAGAGGCAGAGAAGAGTTCACAGGCCCCCACTTTTGTCTCCAGTTTAAAAAGTACTTTCATATCTTTGCTATCCACAGATATATGATATTTAATAATGAACCTAAAATCTAGAAGAGAAAGTCTTCAAGTGAGGTAAGGAGCTCCGTGTGTATATTCTCTTAGGATATCTAGAATATGTAAGCAATCACTTCTACTATAGAGTCTTTGAATTGTTATTAAGTTCAGTGAATAGGGCAGAAACTCTCTCCTTTTTGAAAGGTATATGTTAGCTACCCTCTCTGACCCCAAAGGAGGGAGGAGGTTTATTTATAGTTCAGAAAAGCAGCTTGAGGCCCTTGGAACTCAGAAATACCAGCCCAGTTATATTTTTTACCATTAAATTTTACACTTTATTATTTTTTTGATGGAGATTTGTATTTTGGAAGTACAGTTGACTTACGACCTTGTGCTTGTTTCTGGTGTATAGCAAAATGATTCAGTTATATATATTCTCATTCATATTCTTTTCCATTATGGTTTATTATAGGATATTGAGTATAATTCGCTGTGCTATACAGTAGGACTTTGTTATCTTTTTATATATGGTAGCTTGTATGTGCTAATCCCTAACTCCTAATTTATCCATCTCCCCCCTTCCCTTTAGGTTACCATAAGTTTGCTTTCTGTATCTGTGAGATTGTTTCTGCTTCATAAATAAGTTCATTTCTGTCATATTTTAGATTCCACATATAAGTGATATGAAATATGTTGTCTGACTTCCTTCACTCAGTATGATTATCTCTAGGTTCACGCATGTTGCTATAAATGGCATTATTTATTCTTTTTATGGCTGAGTAGTATTCTGCTGTATTCTGAGATGTGCACCACATCTTCTTCGTCCATTCAGGGACATTTAGGTTGTTTCTATGTCTTGGCAATTGTAATAGTGCTGCTATTGGGGTACATATATCTTTTTGAATTAAAGTTTTCTCTGGATATATGTCCAGGAGTGGGATCACAGAATCATGTGGCAACTCTACTTTTAGTTTTTTTAAGGAAACTCCATATTATTTTCCATAGTCAGCCCAGTTGTATTAATCATTATTTTTTATATTTTATGATGCTTTGACACTGGGGTGAAGGGATTGCAGACCCCAGAGGACTGCTCTTCCCAGTGTTAGCTAATTTCTAGAGATGGAGAACAACTTGCCAGGAACATATCTTTATATATAAAGCAATCAATCCAGAATCCACACCCCAACAACCTCCTTTATCAAACTCTCACACCCCAGCCAATATGCCCCCTGCCCCAACTCACTCCAGAGCCAGTACCTGATAGCTAGGAACCACTCCTATAGCCCAGGGCCTGAATAAATTATTCAAACTACTCAATCCTAAACTGTGCCCTGCCTTGCCTTTCCTGAAGAGATCACAATAAAAGCTTGTGCCCATGCTTTCTCCTCTTCCTCCGGTTTCCTGACCCACCCTGGTGCTTCCCTATGTGGCCCTGCATAGAATGTTGTGCTGTCTGTTCCCAGACATCTATAAGTATAAACTTCCTCCTGCATGAAAATCATTTCTGTCTGCATGTCTTACCGCACCCGATTCAAAACAACCCCAGATACACTTTTCAACACACAAGTCTAACAGCACCCCTCCTCAGAGACCGGACTTTCAGCTCCAGGGGCTTCTCCTCTAAGTTTAATAATTTCAAATTCTTAAATTTGCTCCCCTAGTCCTGAGGTAGCCATTGCTTTCCTGCTGCATCCATGATGCTGAGGGCTTCTTTTATCTTTTCAGGTAAAGATTCTTTATATCTAGTCAACTGGTGTTCATATTACATTTTTTGCCATCAGAATAACATATTGTGTTTTCTGCCTCTTGACTAGACCCTGACGAACACACAGCTTTATGGTTAATCTTGGCACTTCAGTTTGCTTCAGAGCTTAATAATTTATCAATAGCTCATGAGATATTGCCAAGGTTGGAGGCAGGGTGGGGGAGGAATTATGGAATAAATCCAGCCAGTCAAAATTCTGGGAAATCAAAAAGATTCAGATCAACTTACAATATGTTATTCTCAAGAAAATAATGCTAAATTCTTCATAACTGCCAATTCCTCATCTTATGCAGAAATGCTATTCTAAATCTTCACTTTTTACTAGATCGATAATGGAGACGTATCAAAGTATCTGTTGTCAATAAAGGTCGTGATACATTTCTAATCTTATGAAAATCAAGAGGGTTTCAAAAACACATGTCATTGTTAGTTGGGGCCATTACAACAAAATGCCATAAATTAGGTGGCTTATCAACAAGCGTTTAACTCTCATCATCCTGGAGGCTGGAAGTCTTGAGATCAAGGTGTCAGCGTGGTCAGTTCTAGTGAGAACCCTTATCTGGGTTAGAGACAAATGACTTCTCCTTGTGTCTTCAAATGATGGAAAGAGAGTAAGCTAGCTGTTCAGTTCAGTTCAGTTGCTCAGTCATGTCCGACTCTTTGCAACCTCATGGACTGCAGCACACCAGGCTTCCCTGTAGCCTCTTTTTGTAAAGTCACTAATGGTGAGGGCTCGTCTCTCATGACCCATTTACCTCCCAAAGACCCTACCTCCTAATAGGATTTAACGTAAGAATTTTGGGGCGACATAAACATTCAATCCACAAAAACATATATAATAGAGAATGAGATCTTGCCCATGAAAGGACAGCCTTAACTCCTGCTGCTGCTGCTAAGTTGCTTCAGTCGTGTCCGACTCTGTGAGACCCCATAGACAGCAGCCCACCAGGCTCGCCCATCCCTGGGATTCTCCAGGCAAGGACACTGGAGTGGGTTGCCATTTCCTTCTCCAATGCATGGGAGTGAAAAGTGAAAGTGAAGTTGCTCAGTCGTGTCCAACTCTTCGCAACCCCATGGACTGTAGCCCACCAGGCTCCTCCGTCCATGGGATTTTCCAGGCAAGAGCACTGGAGTGGGGTGCCATTGCCTTAACTCCTAGGATGTAAGAATGACTCAGGAGTGCCAGCTATTACTGTGATGGTAGGTAGTGAGAAGTTCTGGTGGAGTAGGTGGCAAAGTGCCTGGTTCTAATCCAGCTACAATACTTCACACTAACTTGGTGACCTTGGAAAGAGCATTAACTTCCCTAAGTCTCAGTTTTGTTACCCTTCAAATGGGATTATTAATACAACCTATTCCACATCCCTTACTGGCTTACTCAACTCACTATTTATACATCAACTATAGGCAAGATCTTGTGGCAGGTATTTCAAGATAAACAAAGAGAGCTGAAACATGGTCCCTGACTTCAAGGAATTTATAGTCCAGTATTTTTCTATACTGCAGTCCATGGGGTGGCAACGAGTTGGACACCACTTAGGGACTGAACAACAACAACAGATTCTTCTGTGCGTTCAACAGTATGGAACACCTGCTACCAGGCACTGTGCTGGGAACTAAGAATGTGTGTTCAGTCACTCAGTAGTGTCTGACTCTTTGTGACCCTTTGGACTATAGCCCATTAGGTTCTTCTGTCCATGGGATTTTTCAGGCAAGAATGCTGGAGTGGGTTGCCATTTCCTCCTCCAGGGGATCTTCCTGACCCAGGGGTAGAACTCACTTTTCCTGTGGCTCCTGCATTGCAGGTGGATTCTTTACCACTGAGCCACTGGGGAAGCCCAGGAGCTAAGAATACAGAGGTGTTTATGGCTCTCTCCTTCAAGGGGTTCACAGTCTGATAGAGAGCTAAAACAAGGACACAGATGACTAGAACAAGAGGTTAAGTATGTAATTAAATTTGAAAAAAAGTCAGTGTGGCAGTTCATAAAAGGGAAGGCTTACACCCAGTTGGAGAAGACTCTTGAGAGTCCCTTGGATTGCAAGGAGATCCAACCAGTCCATTCTGAAGGAGATCAGCCCTGGGATTTCTTTGGAAGGAATGATGCTAAAGCTGAAACTCCAGTAATTTGGCCACCTCATGTGAAGAGCTGACTCATTGGAAAAGACTCTGATGCTAGGAGGGATTGGGGGCAGGAGGAGAAGGGGACGACAGAGGATGAGATGGCTGGATGGCATCACTGACTCGATGGACGTGAGTCTGAGTGAACTCCGGGAGTTGGTGATGGACAGGGAGGCCAGCATGCTGCGATTCATGGGGTCACAAAGAGTTGGACATGACTGAGCGATGAACTGAACTGAACACCTAGTTGAGAGGGTCAAGAGAAGCTTTGTGGGTCTGGTGGCATTTGAACTGACCATGAACAAAAACCTGAAACAAGGAAAAATGAACTGGGTGATCAGAAAAGTGAGCCTAGGTGACGGTCAGTAAGAGCCTGAAGTAGAGTGGAGTTGGTAGAACTCAAATAGAAGCAATTAATATAAGCGATATGAGATGAACACTGCTTGGAAATCCAGGGGGATAAACATCTAACAGTAACTGAGTTACTGATAAGGATACAGAGGTGAATAGGTGGGCATGGCCTCTTTTCCAATGATTAATTAAGACTGGGAAACATTTTTTTAAAATTCCCCAATATGGTGTCTGTTTTTAAATATAGTATAGAAATAGTACTTTGGAGGTTCAGTAAGATCAGCAGGTCAGGAGATAATTGCCACCAAAGAGACAGTTTGTAATATTCACAGATCCCAAGAGGAGGGGTCATACCATGCCACGCCACAGGAGGCTATTCAGAGAAGCACCGAGCTCTGTCAGGAGGCAGAGGGGGAGGGAAAAACCATGAGCTAGGATGTTTACTGTAGTTTTCAAAGGAAGGAACAAAATAGGGTAAGCAGGCTTAAGATTGCCTGGCTTGATTACTTTCAGCAGGCGCTGGGGCTAGCAGCTATTCCTGGTGGATCAGACAGTAAAGAATCTGCCCGCAGTGCAGAAGACCTGGGTTTGATCCCTGGGTGGAGAAGATCCCCTGAAGAAGGAAATAGCAACCCATCAGCATTCTCACCTGAAGAATTCCATGGACAGAGGAGCCCGGCGGGCTAGTCCATGGGGTCACAGTTGGACACGACTGAGTGACTGACAGCTATCCCTAGATGTCTGGCCCATGGCCTCAAATGATTATGCCAGGTGGGCCAGAGTATGAAAACCTGATAAGGAATGTGATGGAGGTGTGACCTTTCTAGGGTCAGCAAGGCCCCAGATGTCAAACCAAAAGAATACAGAAAATAAAGCACACCGTTAATAGAGTCTCCTTTAAAATGTAGGAGTTTATTTAGTTTTGTGTCCCTAACATCCACCATGATCCTTCGTACATAATATGGAGAGATACTGTAAAGGTTTGTTAACACATCCCCTCTTTTGACTCTTAAACTTTGTTGGAGTTGGACAACTCCAATATATGATTGTGTGTCATTTGTGGTGGTCACTACGGAAGGTTCTCAGACTAAGGTAGGTGTCCCTGAGATGGACACTGCAATGCATGCCCCAGTCCCCCTTCAGTGAAGAATGGCTCACAGCAGACACCTTCTGAGTCTGCCTTTGGGAGACTGTAAACAAGAGTTAAATAAGTGATCCTTTTAAAAATTAAAGATACTGTTAAAACCAAAAAATGAATGAATGAGTGCTTACTTCTTAAGTGGTAAAACTACTTTCTAACATAATTAGTGTTCTTTCAATTTCAAGAGACAGAAATCTAACTCAAACTTGCTTAAGAAAAATAAAGGGAGTTTACTGATAATATGACTGGAAAACTGTCTTCGGGCAAGGCTGGTTCTAAGGAATCAAATGACTTCATCAGAATTCTCTCCATCTTCGCTTGTCTCTCACATATATTTATCTCTATGCATGACCTCATCTTTGTGTTTGTGTGTGTGTGTTTTTCTTAACTCAAAATAGCTTCTCTGCGTTTGGGAACCATGGCCTCCAGCTTACTTTGTGCTTACAGCTCTCAATTCTGTAAGGAGAGAACGATCTTTTTCCCCTAGAATCCCTATGTAAAATTTCAGAGAGGAAACTGATGGACCTTTTCATCAGTCAGTATCCAGTCTGGAGACAGAAACCACAACGGCTATTTGAACAGAGAACAGTTACAAAACAGCAGTTATTAACTTTAGATTAAGGATGGCTGAACAATAAAAGACTAAGGATTACGGGAATTCCCTGGCAGTCCAGTGGTTAGGGGGAGAAGGCGATGGCAGCCCACTCCAGTGTTCTTACCTGGAAAATCCCATGGACTGAGGAGCCTGACAGGCTACAGTCCCTGAGGGTCTTGAAGAGTCAGACATGGCTGAGTGACTTCACTTTCACTTTTCACTTTCATGCATTGGAGAAGTAAATGGCAACCCACTCCAGTATTCTTGCCTGGAGAATCCCAGGGACAGAGGAGCCTGGTGGGTTACCGTCTCTGGGGTCGCACAGAGTTGGACACGACTGAAGTGACTTAGCAGCAGCAGCCAGTGGTTAGAACTGACACTTTCATTGTCAGGGGTGCAGTTCAATCCCTGATCAGGGAACTAAAATCCCAAAAGTCTACCAGGCTCCTCTGTCCATGGGATTCTCCAGGCAAGAACACTGGACTGGATTGCCATGGCCCCCTCCAGAGTATCTTCCTGACCTAGGGATCAAACCCAAGTCTCCTGCAGCTCCTGCATTGCAGGCAGGTTCTTTACCACTGAGCCACCAGAGATCCTGCATTCTAATTCATTTAAGAGACATTTATTAAGCACCTTCTATGAGAGGAGCTCATCCTTACTAGTCCTAACATCTTTGTGGACACAGGCTAAATTAAAAGGTCTAAAAATGAAAAGGCAGCTGGAAAAAAGACTGAGACAAGAAAATGATACCTTTATAGATTAAATGTCCTAAAAGATAGATCTACACCTTCATAGCAAAGTTTTAAAATACCGATGCTGCTACTAAGTCGTGTCAGTCGTGTCCAACTCTGTGCAATCCCATAGATGGCAGCCCACCAGGCTCCCCCATCCCTGGGATTCTCCAGGCAAGAACACTTGAGTGGCTTGCCATTTCCTTCTCCAGTGCATGAAAGTGAAAAGTGAAAGTGAAGTTACTCAGTCGTGTCCTACTCTTAGCGACCCCATAGACTGCAGCTTACCAGGCTCCTCCATCCATGGGATTTTCCAGGGAGGAGTCCTGGAGTTAAAATACTACTCATGGTCAAATCAGAACAAGGCAGCGTGACCCCATGGTTCAGAGGATTAATCTTGAGCACAATTGTGGCCATACAAATCTAGTCTCATTAAAATGTGACATGAGACAGGTAAGCGGTTACTTATATGAAAACTTTCTTAAATCTAAAATTTGAATAACAATAATGCCTACCTCGTAGGACTGGTGGGAAGATTACATAAGCTAACATCTGTAAAGCTCTTAGAATAGATCCTGACACTGAATAAATAACCAATATGCATGTGTGCTAAGTCACTTCCGTCGTGTCCAACTCTTTGGGACCCTATGGACTGTAGCCCACCAGGCTTCTCTGTCCCTGGAATTCTCCAGCCAAGAATACTGGAGTGAGTTGCCATGTCCTCCTTCAGGGGATCTTCCCAACCCAGGATCAAAACTGCATCTCTTTTGTCTTCTGCATTGGCAGGCAGGTTCCTTACCACTAGCCCCACCTGGGAAGCCTTAGGAATCACTATATGTTAGCTCTTACTATGAAGTTGCTATTACTAGTTGGATATCAAGTAAATGTGACTTTCTCTCTGTTAACTAATTTGAAATTCCTTTATCTCCAAAATTAAAAAAAAACTTCTTTGGAAGCATCTAACTGCTATATCTATTTTAGTACTCACAAAAGAGGCCATTCTATAAAAAATAAGTTTATTATATTCATTACCTCTAACATTAAAGTAGTCTTTTTATGAACATAAATCATGTATTCCATGGAACCAAATTTAAACAAAACAAAAACTGGTTCCTCATGTTATTCTATAGACTATGGAAGAAAATACAAACCTTCCCTTTTTCTTCTTTCTTTAAATGTTTGTGCAATTGTATGAAAATACAAACTCTTTCCTGAAAATCGATCTGTATGTATATCTTGTCGAAAGAAAATTTTTTTCACAGAGTACTTTTAGAACTTCTTTTTCACTTCTAAAAGCAAACTGCCTCTGTAAATCCAATGCTTTATAAAATGACACTAGAGTATTTCGAGCAAGAAATGTACTCCCTCTCTGGCTGAGTCAGAGAAGCCCTTTCCTAATGAATACTCTGGCACTGATTGTGAACTGCCGAAACCTTCCTACTCTAACACATTCTGCAACATTAGTAATAAACCAAAGTCCAAGGTACCGAGACCCTCAGAGAGTCCTCATCGCAGAATGTTAAGAGGTCAGGGAAGAATGGGCATGAAAGGAAGGAATTACATTGCTTTTCTTCTCAGGGACAGGGCTATGCTCTCTAGTAACTCTTATAACAGACAGAGTTAGGGGACTATATGGAGGATCCATAACCAGAAAAAAAGCAAATAGAAACAAAAGAAAATATCTTACAAAGCACATCCATTTAGAATCTATCCTAAGTCATCAAAGCATGTACACACACACACACACACACAGACACACACACACACTCACTCACTTCCTGTGCAGGCTGCCATAACAATACCACAGATTGAATGGCTGAAACAACAGAAATTTATTTCTCATAGTTCTGGAGGCTGGGAAGTTTAAGTTCAAGCCAACAGATTCAGTTTCTGGTGAGGAACTGCTTCCTGGTTCTTTTCCTTCATCCTCCTCACAGAAAGGGCAAGGGAGCCCTCTGGGGTCTCTTTTAAGGACACTAATCACATTCATGAGAGCTCCACTCATGACTGAATCACCTCCCAAAGACCTCACTTCCTAATTCCTAGTACCTCCTAGTACCATCACACTGGGGGTTAGAGTTTCGACATATGAATCTGGGGACATAATAAACATTCAGTCCATTGTACAAACTCATGTACACACACATGCACACACACATACAATATTCCTAAACTAGAATTACCAAGCAATACCTTGATTAAAGAGCAAATATTTGCTGGATTAAAAAAATATACTATGGTATAGTAATAGAGTTTTTGTGTATAAAAAGGTTAAATATTTTAGTACCAACATGATCCTCATTCCTTCAAATAAAAGTTTAAGAAATATAACATAAAAGATTGGCATTTTCCAATCTGGTATATAATCACACACAGGAAGGTATTAAGTTCAGGGTCTATGAATGCATATTTGGTTGCAATAACATTTTACTACTAAAGATATTCTTACCAAAGATAGAAGCAATAAATAAGTATGAGACAGAGATGCATCATCTTCCTCATCAAACTTTGAGGAGGCTACCATGCTTCCACAGAGTACTCTGCTTCCAAAGAGGAAAACATGGGGACAATCACATCTCTCTCTTAGCTTTTTTTTTTTTTTTTTTCCTTATTTTTGTTTTTCTTAGCTTTCTTGAAAGGTTAAATGACATAAGCCAACACACAGGGTCTGGCATTTATTCCTGCCAATTAACAGTATTTTGTCTCCTCTCCCGAAGGCTACTCCAAGACCTCCTTGTATGAGGATGGACAAAACCACGACATTTTGCTGAAGCAAAAGGGCTGTGGGACGTGAATCTGATGAAGACACAGAGTTAGGGCCCAGCCTGTATTCATAGTGTTTACCACTACCTCCTCCAGCACCCACAGAGAAGTCCTGAGAAGAGCAGAACTTTTGTCAGTATTCTCCCAACTAGTTCAGGCCTGTAATTCCAGAAACCAATGAGTTACCTTAGCCCTGAACTCTGTGGAGACCTACCCTCCTATAATGTGCCAAAGGGAAAAATCTGGGTATCATTTGAACATTGTGATCCTGTTACTTATGGACAGATAGGCACTTACTCCCTGATTTCTTCAGCAGATAAATAATTCTGTGATTGCAAGAGAATGTAAGAATTTTAATGACTGTGTAGGGAAGTGATTGAAGCAAGATACCAAAACTGAAAATTAAAAGAAAAAGAGTTCCTTGGTCTATGAAAAAGAATCATAAGAATAAAATAGATCCGGACAGTTCATAGACTTAGAAATTAGAGTCCACTCTTGTGGGTCTTTTAGAATCCAAGTTACAGTTCCTCAGTTAACACAGAAGTTCATTAATCTATGAGTTATAGGCAAGGAAGTCTTTTCTTCTGAGTAATTCGCCTCCCTGTGTACCCGCTGGGTTATATCTACATGGACAGAGCTTCACAACATTCTTTCCACAGAATATGTTCCTCCATTTAAATACTTCCCTCTCCAGATCTTCCACCCATAGCACTCTCTGATATTCTCCAGGTACAAATATCTTTTCTGTATTCCTTTTCCTCTTGTGTCATCTATCACTTTTACATATTTACAATTATTTGGTGTGCTCCTCTCTTATTAAATTACAAACGTCTCAAGGATAGGAAATTCAGCCTCCCAAGAAACAGATACCATGTTTTGCCCCAGTAGACACCTAGGGAATTCTTTGGGAGTAATGAAATGAATAACATTACAGGGAGCCCATTTTAAAAATAATTTGGACCCAGGAATTGATGGTGACTCTCCTGAAACAAAGGTCTAGATGAATTGCAGAAGGGGGAAGAGAGGAGGGAAAAAGACTTGTTGGAAGTGTCAGGAGCAAGCACAGAGGCATTTTCTCTCACGGGTGATAGCAAATTTCTTAATGGAAGATGATCCCAATCAATAGAGCCAGACAGCTGATTTATGTAATGGAATCACACTGAAGGAGTGGTCTTCCCCTGCAGAGCCATGTGAAAGGGGAAAAGGGTTACTAGGCTAGGGAGACCAGCGGACTCCACAAGTGTATCTGCTGGTGTTCATAAATATGTTGCCCATCAACAAACCACAGGAGAGCTCTAGAGAGCAGCCTCCTTGAGCCTGGATGCTGGAGAGTGACGGTGGGGCTGGTGCGGCTGCTGTATTTTGGCTGCTGCTGCCGCTGCTGCCACTGGGCAGATACCGCAGTGAGGGGTCTGACCGCGCTGAGTGCTCTCAAGAGCCTGGGTCTGGCCAGGAGCGAGAAGTTGAGAGTGAGGGTTGGGAGGTGGGCAGGACTCACCGAGGAGCTGCAAACCAAAATAAGAAATCTAGGGAGCAGAAGGAGAAAAAGAGTGCGCTGGAGCCAAGACCTCAGGCCAAGTGGAACTGGAGGAAATGTCATCATTGGTAAAGGAGGACTTGGAGAAGAAACTGTTTAAGCCACTCTCACAGAATCTGTACGAGTTTATTGAAATAGAGTTCTCGGTCCAGGACAGGTATTACCTCTGTGTGTCAGGTAATCTGTTCTTTCTGTTATCATTTCAAAATGTAAATAACCCTGAGAGGCTTAGGTGATAGAGGGGCATTTGAGGGTGTTTACTTTCTACACAGTAACAGCACATGTACCTTCTTGTGATAGAATTCAACTATGCCAAGGTAAAGAATTTGGATTTTACAGCATTTTTGTAAGTGCTAAAATGTAAGGCAAAATGTATTGTATTAGTATTTTGGTTAATTGTTCAGAAATGAAACTGGGTATGTGCTTTTTCTGATCTGATTAGTCTCCAATCTTTTATTCAATTCACTTGCATGGCAAACAGTTTTATTTGTGTATGAGCTCATTTTAAAAAATTCAACAGAAAGCTCTCTGAATATTTTTAAACATATTGGATAACTGAGTTATACGGCTCTATTTCCAACCAGTCTGGAAACCAGCGTTCTCTCTTTTCATGCTGGGAAAGAAAAAAAAAGACCCAAGATTTTCTTCTGAGGTTTATTTAGACTTCCTGGTGGCTTATTTTGAAAAGAGAAATGATCTTTTAAAAATTCTTTCTCACAGTATGCTCACAGAAACAATATTTTAATGGTAGAAATTAGTTCATGAAGATGAAACTTTAAGGAAATGTTCTCTAAACTATTCAACTAAAATATTTTTCCTCGTGTTTTAAACATTCATGAAAATTGTCCAAAGGTAGGTATAAGCTTTTTCACTTAATTATGATTTACTTAACCTGTAATTATTGTGCTGAACTTAGACAAAAATGTTTGTGCCACTATTGAATTTAATATACAGCATTTTCTCTTTTTAATCCATGATTTTTAACAGTTTTCAGGGGCTTAAGGAAAGAGATTAGAAAATCTAACTTTCATTGTACACTTTGCTTTTTAAGGCACACAGTTCAACATTTTCAGAAAGTCTATTATACTTCCCTTCCTGAAACTTTGCTTAAAAGAACTTGCAAAAGTTGTCAAGAGAGAGTACTGTAAGAAAAGTAGAACATCTTTAAAGAAAGTGCTAAGAACACTTTAAAATCCTATCATTTCTAACAGGTATACTAATATTTACTTAATAATAAGAATAATAAGATTTATCTTATACTTTACCTAGCATATTTTGCCAAATAAAAAGTGTGAGGCTTGGCATACCAGGCAGGTATGCCTGTTTCCTCAGTCCAGGAAAAAGAAAGTCAAATTATGGAAAAAGATCAAATGAAAAAATTTTAGAAACTGCATTATATTCAAACCGTCAGATCACTATATCTTAAAATATTTTGACTTAATGTATTAGAGAAAATGCTTATTCCAACATTAAAATTTAATAGTTAATTTTATTCCTATTGAAATTCTTTATAAAGCTAATTACTCATCATGTAACATTATAGTATATACACATTGTTTTAAATCCTATGAAAATAAAGCAATCATAATCATGTTTATGTATTTACCAGGAATGATTTAAATCTAATTTACTAGATGTATTTTAATGCCCCCCTCCAACAATATAATTAACTAAACTTGTTCTATCTGGCATGGGGGAAAAAAACACTCCTAGAATTAAATTTTTGGAAATGGATGTAATTTTTCTCCCCAATGTCCTCAAGTTCTGAGAAAGACACTGTGGGCTGGGGTCACCTGCTGTCTTTTTTCATAAATAACATGAATCCTTTTAATCAAGATTGGTTAAAAGGTGTTGGCGTTGTTAACATGTGCGAAGGAAACCTCTTTAGGGGTCAAAGTTTTCACCTGAAAAATAATCAAATAAAGTAAGCGATCACTTTCATTAGTAAAATTCAATGATTCTCTTATGTAAGAAGGGAAAACCAAGATTGTCTCAGAGGTGAGGAAGAGGAGATGGTTTTGTGATATTCCAGGTAAAAGTTAACATTAAAATTAATTTTCATTCATCAGCTTCATGACTCTCCTCTGTATCACGTCCATCAATTTGAGAGCACTTTTCCAAATGTAGCATCTCTTTATGACCATCTCAAATGCATTTAGACAGAACAGTAATTTAAAGTCAGAGTGATGCTTGCTAGAGCTAAACCTTTGGCTGTGCTTTACTCAGAAAATAACTCCATTGAGAGGAATCAGACAGGCCATATCTCAGTTGTGGAGGCAGATAACTCCAGATTTTGAAAGTTGGCCACCTTCTGGGAGTAGAGAGACACATAGTTATGATTTCCTCTTTATAGCCTCTAATCCAGCAGTTCTAAATTTGTGAGAGCCAAGAGTCTAGGGTAGTTAAATCCCATTATACATTTCTCAGATTAAAGAAGGTATGTTTAAATAAATTACACTTTCTGTTTATCTGATCTGAGTCTGTCTTTTGCAGGGGTCTCCCAGCCAGGTGATTGTAATTTACTGTTACCTGGATACTTTACTTCGTCAAGGTCAAAAAACAAACATTACCAATTTCTCTCCCTCTCTGTAGTTTGCTAGTACTTACCTTGGGAATTTCATGGCACCTCAGGGTTTACATGGTCATTTTCCCTTGGAATTGGCTTCACCTAACCCAGAATGTCATTATCCTTGGAGTTAAAAGCAGCGTTTTCTTATGAAGGAGGGAGGGGCTCTATCATGTGCGAGAACAAAAAGAGACAGGTCACTTGTGCCATGATGAGAATGCAAATGAGTTAAGGAAATTCTGAAAGATTTGAAATTGCATAGAAAGCATTACCCATAATTGGATGGGAAGTAGCATTGCATGGTGGGATAGACCATGGAAGGCTAGGAGTCAGACAGAGCTGGAGTGAAATGACTGAACTTTGCCTACCTGCCAGCTACGAAATAGGGGGCAACACTATTACTTATTCAATTTAATATTCAGTTAATATTCAATAATACCTACATTTGCACATGGACTTTCCTAGTGGCTCAGTGGTATAGAACCCACCTGCCAATGTAGAAGATGGGTTCGATACCTGGGTTAGGAAGATCCCCCGAAGGAGGAAATGGCAACTCACTCCAGTATTCTTGGGAAAATCCATGGACAGACAAGACTGGCAGGCTGCAGTTCACAGGGTCGCAAAAGAATTGGACACAATGTAACAATTAAACAACAACATTTGCACATAGTGTTCTCTCTTTTTAAAAATTTTATTTTTAATTAGAAGATAATTACTTTACAATGTTGTATTGGTTTCTGCTATACAACAATGTGCGGAGAAGGCGATGGCACCCCACTCCAGTACTCTTGCCTGGAAAATCCCATGGACAGAGGAGCCTGGTGGGCTGCAGTCCACGGGGTCACTAAGAGTCGGACATGACTGAGCGACTTCACTTTCACTTTTCACTTTCATGCATTGGAGAAGGAAATGGCAACCCACTCCAGTGTTCTTGCCTGGAGAATCCCAGGGATGGGGGAGCCTGGTGGGCTGCCATCTATGGGGTCTCACAGAGTCGAACACGACTGAAGTGACTTAGCAGCAGCATACAACAATGTGAATCAGCCATAAGTATACATGTATCCCCTCCCTTGTGAACCTCCCTCCCACCCCCCTATTCCACCCCTCTAGGTCCTCACAGAGCATGGAAGTGATGCTCTCTTCTTAAATCCTAACTAGGAAAAAAGCAAACTTGATAAATTATATTCCAAATAAATAAAAGGTAGGGTTATATTGTTAAAATATATAGAAAAAAATGTATTGTGAAAACATATGCTTAGATGTAGAAATATAGTATATACTGTAAATAAATATTTATAATAAAAATAAAATATAAAGTAAAGACATAGATATATATTTATGTTATATAGTTTATAAATAAATTATATACATATTGCAATACAGAGTATTTTTTAAGTATTCACATATATTTTGAAAAATATTCTCCATAGATAATTAATTTGAAAATAAACAGTATTTGCTAGAATTATGAAAACAGTACACATAAATTCTCCATACATATTACATTTTGATGTCAAAAAGAACTTCTCTGTGCATCAGAGAATTGAATAATTTTGTCAAATCATTTATAATATTAACAACAAGAGTGTCAAATAAGAATGTCAACAGGAAAAGTAAACAAAATACTAAAGACTAGGTGTTTTATGAAGCACAAACATTAATTTCTCATATTCCTGGAGGCTGGGAAATCCAAGAACATGGTGCTTGCAGATTCAGTGTCTGGTGAGGATCTTTGTCCTCATAGACCACTGTCTTCTCCCTGTGACCTTGCAGGGCAGAAAGGTCAAGAGAGCTCTCTGGGGTCTTTTTATAAGGGTATTAATCCCAATAATACCTTCCAAAGACCCCACCTCCTAATACCATAGACTTGACTTAAGGGTTAGATTTCAACATAGGAATTAGAGGAAATAAACATTAAATCTGTAGTACCCAGTTATTGCCCCCAAATCAATCTGATTAAAATATTTCTAGATAATTTTTTTGAAAGCTATCTTTTGATTAAATCAATAATAACATTCTCAACAATCCCAAGACATAACTAATACATTAAAACATTTTCAGTGAGGCTTCTTGTCTTTAATATCTCATGGTAATTTCCCCCTATTACTTAATTTCAATGATGAAAGCAGTTATATAACTCTAGGATTATGAAATGATGGTAGTTTATGTGTTTAAAATATTTCTGTGCAGCTTACTTACAAGCTGCTTTTTTTCCTCTTATCTGCCAAATTATATTGGATCATTGGCTAATTTCTTTCCACTTAGCCTCCTGAATGACACTTTTACCATGAGTGACTATTTTACTATGATAATAGAGGCAATTATTAACAACAATGTTTATTACAAAATTAAAATTGAAAATCAATGGTTGGCATGAGGTTAAGATGGTTATTCTGAAAATGCTAACTAAAATAATGACATTGAAGTAGGTTCATTCTGAAATTCCCTGGGTTTATAGATATCACTAAATCATAAGTGGACAGTAATACATCTGATGTCACTAAAACCAACTGTGCAACATTCTAACTACACAAACACCTTTCTGTTTTAAGACCATGTGATAAGTTGCCACTTTGCCACCGCATTAATGTGGATATGGCCACTTAATTTTAGCTGGCAGCAGAGCTCAAGCATGGAGATGAGGCGTTGGGTCCGCTCCAACCTGAGCAGACTTCTTCAGCTCTTGGCTAAAGACAATTCTTGGAACCTCCTTGACTACAGAGGAGATTGTTTTGCCAAATCAAGGAGGATGTACTATCTCTGTGCTGCATCATTGTATCAAAAAGTTAACTTTTAAAGCATGATTGCTGTTTTCTTAGTTTGTAGTTAGTGAGACAATGATCACTAATGTAAGAAAACTTGATAACTAGTAGATCCTACCTTCTTATCTCTTTCTTCACTCCCTCCCTTAGACCCATCTTTGCAGCGGTCCCCAACCTTTTTGCCACCAGGGATCATTTCGTGGAAGACACTTTTTCCACAGACCAGAGCAAAAGAGGGATGGTTTAGGGATGATTCAAGCACATCATATTTATTGTGCATGTTATTTCTTATTACGACATCAGATCCAACCTCACATCATCAGGCATTAGATCCCAGGGGTTGGGGACCCCTGCTTTATAGAACTGCTGAAGAAAACTTTCTAAAATGTAAAGTTCAGCTTGACTGTTTACTTAAAGTCTTCAGTGACAACACAACCACCTGTAAATCTCCCCACATATATAAGTTTCAGGATGATATTTGAACTCCTTAGCCTAGCATTCTAGACCATTCAGGAACCAGGTCCGGCCTCCCTGTTTCCTATCACCTATTCCCCCTACACGTCATGCCAACAGTGGTAAATGCCTGTGAGGACTAGAAGATTCGAGGATCTTACGCTTTTGTGCACATGTTGTTTCAGCACTCCCTGTACCCCTTTATTCATTCTGCTAACTCCCATGGCCCTTTGCAACTCAGAAAACCTGTCAAGAAGCTCTGTCAGGCCTCCAGTGGGATGCAGATATCCCTTCCCCATGGTCCTATAAGACCTGTTCATTCCTCGTTCACAGGACTGTAATCATGTGTTTTCTTTCTGAAGTCCCACACTTTGTAATCTCAGCGGGAACATGATGGTGCCGCAGAGGAATACATTTTTTCAATGCCTAGCCCAGGACTTTGTACAAAAGGGGAACTCAGATATCAAATTAATGAAACAAATCAGTGGGTCTGCAGTTAATGAGCTGGTTATCCTAACAGGTTGATGAGACCATGAGTTTGCTTCAAATGACATTTTTATACAATATCCAGTTATTTCTCCCCATCCCCATCCTCTCCCACTTCCTAAGTAGCCAGTGAGACAGCTAGTGAGAACAAGAGTGTCATCATTTGATTCTGAGGTAGAGCCTTTGTCTGGACAGACAACAGCCTCTGAGAGCTTGTCCTTAGCAGGTATGACAGAGGCTACCATGCTTCCACGTCAACTCACCAACCAAATGGCTTCTTTTCTCCTCTCTTCCTTTCCTCTTCCCAAAGCTAACATCTACAACAATGGAAGTAGATCTCTTTTAGGGCTGGAAAAGTAACACGAGCAGAAATCCACCAAGTTTTCATACAATTTCAGGAGACTCACAGATTCTGAGTCACTTTTCTTACCCAGGGTTAAAAACTTCCACTTAAAACCTTCCACTCTAGGTCCCCTCAGGACATGCCCCTCAATCACTCCTTTGCCCTCAAAATATGCAATCCCTCCTCTTCCAAACTCTTGGAATATGTGCTCTAAATCATAGTCTTTATTCTCCTCCTATTTCTTGTTCTAAACCCTACATAACATAGGAACTGGTACACAGTAGGCACTCAGTGTTAGCCAGTCCAGGAAGGAGGCTTCTGCAAGCTGTCTTCTACGCTCCCCGTTATAGAGGAATTGCCCTCAGGGAGGAAATCAATGATCTTCCCCAAGTCAGATTGAGTGCCAGGACTGAACTCTGCTTTTTATCCAACAAAGTGACTTCACGGGATTGTCTCCAAATCTTTGAAATTCTCTGTCCTTTTCATTTCTGTAGCATCACACTGTTGGGCTTATCTCTTTTTTGATGGCTCCTTCTTAGGCCTCTTGGCTGGCACCTTTTTTTTTTTTTTCTCTACTCCATCTCACCTTTTTCCTCTGCTTTTTTCCCTATAAACCTTGTCTTGGAAAACTGTCTACACAGAAAAGTCCTAAGTCCATATCTCCATTCCTAACTATCTCCATCTCCATATCTTCATCTCCTTCTCTTCCCAGATACTTTATGGATCTCATCTGTATGTCAAAAACTAAACTCACTATTCTGCCCAACCAGTCCACCCTCCATACTTTTGTATTTTGATTTCCATCAAGTGTTGTCAATGCCTCATTTAAAATCTTAATTAGATTTGCTACTTCTATTTTTACTGCTCATGTCTTATGCCTAGATTCTAACAACCTCATAAAACAAAACAAAACAAAGACAAAAACAATTACTATAAACTAGGCTCTATCCTACATCATTTACATACTTTAATCTTTACACCCTGTGAGTTTGTATCACTCTGATGTTCACTTTACAACATGAGACAGCTGAGGTTTAATCTCTCTATGATTAATATGCTCAGACCACAGTGTAAGAAGTGATGTCATGATTTGAATCCAGAATGTCTAATGCCAGAGCCCACTAAGATTTACTGCCTCTTCTACCAACCTCTAGTTCCTCTTTCTTTTCTTCTTCAATGTTCTTTGGCATCACTGATTCCAGAAAAATACTCCTCTAATGAGGTGCCACTGTATTAGTCTCTTGCTCAAGAAGGAAAGAGACTTATTGAATGTGTGTTACTATATGACCTTTCACTGAACTCCTGACACAGTGCCCCCTTAGATTTGTCAACCTGCTCAGACTCTCTTCTCTAGGAGACTGAGTTCAGGTCCATTGTGAACTCAAAGCTCAACTGATTGCCTTAATTTCAGTATCACCTGCACTTTCAGGGGATAACTAATCTCTTCACCAGCCCCAACTCTAGAGCCCCCAGTGTCCAGGCCAGACTCCCATCCTTCCCACCAGAGGGGGGACTCAACACCACAAGTCTACAATGGTTTCTGTCACTTTTCAAAACATTTTCACAACCTGGTTAACCTTATCCTTCATCATGTCCTAACACCAATTAATCTATACAATCCACTGTCTCTAATCCTACCTGGTGAAGTTCAGGGTCAATTGTCCTCTCAGTTGGTCATACTGTCCTTCAACTAGAAATGCCTTCAGTATCATCCCTGCCTTTCTGAAACTGGACTAATTTAAAAGCTCTATCTCCAACTCTATTTCTTCCATAATTCTTTCCTTAACTGTTCCAATCCTCTTTCTTCTAAGAACTCCTGTTGAGCATATACTCTGTTCCAAATTGCTGATCTATTACTGTGACTATATTGTAATATACTGTTTTCATCTTAACTAGGAAGCAATGCCAAAGTGATACTTTCTAGAACCAAAAGACAGTCTTCCTCAAAGACAAATTCCAGTCTCACTCTGAGGAGACAGAACCAGCCTGCAACACTCCAAGTGACATCAACCATCTTGAAAGCTTAAGATATTCAATTCCTACTGCCACTCCTCTATGATATAATTGTGTACCTTCATAATACATATTTTATATGACATGTCTGTTAGCCTTTTCTTTTCAACAAAACCATAAGTTGCCAGAGGGCAGGCAATCATTTACCCTCACTGGCAATCGTAACAGTTCTATCCGGCAAATTGTGGATACCTAGGATACCCTTGATAACTCACTGAGAACTTTCAATTCAGGAGTTCTAACACCAAATGCTGATTCTCCTAGTGTGTTCGTATGAGACCAAACTCAATGATTTTAAGGCCAGAAAATTATTTCCCTTATGTCGTTCATATAAAGTAAGCAATGCTTTTCCCCACACCCTTCAAAGTATAGTACTAAAGTTTTTGCCTCAATGGCACATTTCAAATACTAGAAGTTTAGATACACTCTGGAGAAGATTAAAAACCTCAAACAATACCAAATAGGTTAGTAAAAGCTGTGTTGGAAGCAATCCTACATCCAAAATCTCAGAGCAACTTTAAAAGAAAGTGTGCATAATATTATTTGCATGCTCTCTCTTCCACAGTTGGTTGCTGGGTGAGCAGAATGATATACTTTCCTGACCTCATTTTCTTATATTGTCATAAATTAAAATTCCAACTTGTTCTGGTAAACACTTTGGCACTGACTGTATGCTCACGCTAAGCCTCTTATTTCCTGCCCTGAGTTGAACTCCATTCTCCACCACAAAGCTCAGAGCTGAAAGCATAGAGCTCGGTGTTCTATCTGACAGACATTACCGCGGCTGTATGTGACCACAACTGTAGCAAAAATAAAGTTAACACACTGATAGAACAGTGAGCAAATTTAAGGGAACATTCATGAAGCTTCAGATATCTCAGAGTTCACAACCAGGGTGCAGATAAAATGTATGTTCAAGTTCATTATATGAAAAGGAGATACATAAATACAGAAAACTATGACTTGGTGAATAATTTATTATCTTGCAAGAGTCTGTGTAAATGAAGTCTTTTTCTGTCCCACAGTGACCAAAAATGAAGAAGTAAAAATAATTATGGTGAAACACTACAGAATAGGTTTAGATGAAAAATATGAAGTAACCAAAAAGTGGTCTTTGAATGATCTGCAGATGATCGATGGAAAAGAAGCAGATACAGTAAGTGTTATGTTTTGTAAGGGAGCTATGGAATCAATATGCTGGAGATCTTGATGGTCAATATCCTACTTCATACATTTTTGACATATACTGAGTGTTAAGATGACATATTGTTCTTAAGTAGTACGGTTTAATCTACTGGGATGATCTACTGGTTTGTTTTTTCTGTTTCTATGAGTTTAAATTTGAATTTTGTCTATCAGATTTAAAAGCGTCTTTCCCAAGTGGTTCCTAACAGGTAAAACACACTCTTCTAGTCTGTTTTGAAACTTTAAATATCTGACACTTTCACACCACTCTCTCCCCATCCCAACTTCCTCCACAAGTTGTGGGAATTCCTTTCCTCACCTTCTTCAGATTTTACTGCCAGTTAGCCACTTGATCCTCCAGAAGGACTGATAACTCTAGGAAATCCTACAGCCTCAGTGTTGAAAGTAGGGAAAGAGAGTGTAATCTCTCGCATGACCACTTGAAAGTGGTTCTCCCAGTCTCTCCTTAAATTCTACTGATGGAAAACTCATTACCACGTGAAGAAGTCCATTCTATTTCTGAATTGCCATCCTTTATTTTTTACATGTCCTACTTATGTTTTATTATTTTTTATATTTATTTGGCTGTGCCAGGGCTTAGTTGCAGCATGTGGGATCTAGCTCCCTGACCAGGGATGGAACCCGGGCCCCCTGTGTTGGGAGCATGGAGTCTTAACCACTGGACCACCAGGGAAGAAGTCCCTCCTACTTATATCTAACCCAAATCTGCTTCACTATGACATCCACCCATCAGTTCTAGTTTTGCCATTTGGTACAACCAGAACAAACCAACCCTGCTTTCACATAGCAGCCTTTCCAATATTTGAAGCCAATTACAAGGTTTCCTCAAGTTTTCTCTTTTCTGGGTTAAATGTAACCATTCATTCTTTAAATGATGTTCATATGAAGATTAAATAAGATAATATGACAGGACCATACAAACACTAAGAGGGAATAGCACTGTTGTTATTTTATGCAGTGACATTGCTACAACACCTTCCACTATGCTATTTTCTCTCCTCTGAAATGCTTGTTTCTCCAGAATTAAATACAAAACTTTGGAGTTAGTGTGACCTGTTTATAATTCCTTTGATCTGAATTCTTATTTCTATTAAACACTCAACTGAGCCTTTGGATCTTTTGGGCATGAATTGCCTTTTAACCTGATCTGCCATACCCTCTATGTACCTAGGATAAAATGTAAATAAAAGCCCTTGATCATCTGGCTCCTTCATCTCTGGTTATTCTCCCTAAAATTTATAGAGTGAAAGTACTTAACTACTGACTCTCAGGGCTTAGAATGCCAGTCACCTCCATCCCTCACCCCATTCTTAGATTCTCCTTGAAGTAAAGTCCCACTCATGTCCCCCAGCCCTACAACCCCATTGCGTTATGGATATAAATAATCCAACAAGCTGCAGTTGTTGGCTTACTTTGTCTCCCCTCTGAATAAAAAACTGCAACGCTTACTTTTCATCTTCTATTGTAGCCTTCTGCCTAACAGATATTAGGGACTCAAATACTTCTGTTATCGTTGGATGAATTAGAATTTAAACTCACTACTTATTCTTTATCCTATTTAATGTCATACTCTTAGTTTCGTCTATTGTTCCCACCTATCAAACCTTCTAATATTTTGATTCGTTAACATTCACTGTAGTATGGTGCAGGTTTAATTTGAACAACATTTAGCACTTCATTCAAGTCAGTAATAAAAATGATGAAGCAAGCACACCTAAGAATACCTTTGGGTAACTGATGGGTTATCATGACTACTACTATTATTACCATTACTAGTAGTACTGCTACATACTACCATCTCACACTTAGTAAACGGTTATCAGATGACAGGGACCAAAAAAGCTCTTTCTAGACATAATTTCATATAATTGTCACAACCCATGAACTAGATTCTAGCATTACTCCTGATTTACAGATGAGGAACATGAGACATAAAGAGATTAACTGACTTGCCCAAGGTCAAATAACTACTTTAGTGATGGAGGTAGATTTTACCTCCAAATCTATTAATTCATCTTCTTTGGACTTGTTGTTTACCATTTATACAAATTTTTATATTTGTTCATTCACTGAGAATTTATGGTATATTAGGTCTTGCTAGGCTCTGATGGTAAGTGGTAAGTTAGATGGACACAAGCACTTAATTCTGCCTCACTTATCTAGTCTGAATATCGAAATTTTACCCTTAAGATCTTTACTGAAATCAATACGTGTTATCTGCTGTTATCTTCCAGGAATCCTGTTTTTAAAATTTGGTATATTTGACAGGACTTCTTGGTGAAAGTATGCTGAATTTCATTACTTTCTTTCCTAAGTAATCACATAGCATTTTTTTCTGGCAAGACATTCTACCTAAACATTCAACACTTTAGGAAATAAATATTCTTGGCATGTCAATATGCTGGAACATTACATGGCCATTAAAAATCATGTTTCCAAAAGAATACCTCAGAACACAATTGTTCATCATTTAATACGTTTTGTAAAAGTCACCTGATACAAAACTCTTCTATAGTATTATCTTGTTTTACATATTTAATCTATCATAGTATCAAAAACTTCAAAGCTGAACCTCAAATTTTAACACAAAAATATATAGATGTGTGTATATGCATATTTGAAACTAACCAGTACTTTAGCAATAATTATCTTTGTGTGAAAAGATTATTATAATTTTTAAATTATTATCTTCTTTCTACTTTTATATATTTGCCAAAAGTTCTGTGTTGCATTGAATTTTATCAGAAATCAATGTCAATTTCATTAATATGTAGTTTTAGGAATTAACCATTCCCATTTCTTTTTTTTTTTTTTTTTTACCATTTTCTTCTTTTGTTATAAGTGCTCAAATATTTACTGATGTCATAACTATTTTCTATGAGCTTGGTCAGTGCCCAGGAATGTATTAATCAAGCCTGTCAACTCAGATACACTGGAAGCAGCTAACTCTGCTCTATTTTATCCTCACCTTTCTGGCATTTAATTTCATCCCTATGTTGTTGATTCTTCCCTTTCACATTTGAAGATCATTATCTTTCATAGTGAACTAGATAGATACAAAAGAGAAGTTGAACATTTTTAACTTTCTCATCTCTTCAGGACCTAAATATTAAACTGTCAGAAGAAAACCTGTAATATCCAAAGTGTAGTTCTTTTAAATATTTCTTTCCTGTGGATGAAGTAAAAATATCTCAATTGTTCTGGGAATTTCCACTTCTCTTCCCTCTTGTAATTGAATCCTCAGGAGTCAGCATTTATTATATTTTTCTCAATAGCAATGATACAGTTTTAAAGAGAGCTAGTTCAAGCCAGAAAGTTGTCAACTTTAAAATGGAATGGAATTGGAACTGAAGTCAATTTATATTGCAGAAATCAAAATGATGGGGAACTTGGAGCCTGTTGTGGTGCAACAGGAGAGAGGATGATGTAGCAAGAAATGGGGCTGGGCTGATTGAGAGCTTGGTTCTCATCTTGGCTCTGCCGATAGCTACATGTGTGACCTGGGCTATAACCCTCTGGAAACTATCATTCACAAGAAGAATTGATGCTTTTGAACTGTGGTGTTGGAGAAGACTCTTGAGAGTCCCTTGGACTGCAAGGAGATCCAACCAGTCCATTCTGAAGGAGATCAGCCCTGGGATTTCTTTGGAAGGAATGATGCTAAAGCTCAAACTCCAGTACTTTGGCCACCTCATGCGAAGAGTTGACTCACTGGAAATGACTCTGATGCTGGGAGGGATTGAGGGCAAGAGGAGAAGGGGACGACAGAGGATGAGATGGCTGGATGGCATCACTGACTCGATGAACATGAGTCTGAGTGAACTCCGGGAGTTGGTGATGGACAGGGAGGCCTAGCGTGCTGCGATTCATGGGGTCGCAAAGAGTCGGACAGGACTGAGCGACTGATCTGATCTGATATTATAATCTATTATAAACAAGAGATTACAGGATGAACTATGAGATTCCCTTTTAGCTCTATCAAAAGAAAGAAAGAGAGAGAAAGGGGAAGAGGCAGAGAGGAAGGAAGGAAGCAGGGAAGGAGAGGGAGGGATGGACAGATGTGTATTCTGTGTTCATGCCTGCTTGAAGTGAAGTCGCTTAGTCGTGTCCAACTCTCTGCGACCCCATGGACTGTAGCCTACCAGGCTCCTCAGTTCATGGGATTTTGCAGGCAAGAATACTGGAGTGGGTTGCCATTTCCTTCTCCAGGGGATCTTTCCAACCCAGGGATCGAACCCAGGTCTCCTGCATTGTAGGCAGACGCTTTACCGTCTGAGCTAGCAGGAAAGCCCCATTATTAGGCTAATGGAAAAACGTAATCCTCGCCAAGTATTTCAAAAACATAAAGCATATTTTCTACATGACAAGGAGCAAATGGTTCTGTGAGGAAACCTACATAAGAAGTGTGATTAGTATCTGGTGATGGAATGGGTGTGATTTCCTTTTGTTGAGATTCTCTGCACAAGTGTCTTTCAACTGGCAATTATGACAGTTAGGAAACATTTTGCAAGATGTGAGTTGGGGAAATGCGCTTAAAATCACATCACTCTTGTACATTCTTTAAATATTGCTTTGTTTTTAAAAAATTGTAATAGTGCAAAGCAAGGTGGTATTACCACCAGTATCATAATCTCTGGTGGCAGATCTGGGAAAAGGAACTATCATTCATTAAGCTCATTAAGCTCCATCCTAGTGTCACAGTTTATATGATTAACCTCATGTACACTTCATAGCAATCCTATCTAAAAGTGAAGGCCCAATCTGATAAGGATCTTGCCCATGGTTATATCAGTGTCAAAACAGTGGTCTAACTTTAAAACCCTTGTTCTTTTTCCTGCCTGCTGCAAGAATTTTCCTATTTAAAAAAAAAAAATTGCAATATATAAGTTGTTTATAAACTTTACACACTATACAGTAACACATTATTAATACTGTTGTTTGGTTTTGTCTCTGCTTCCTTATCACTTAGGACAATGTTTACCTCCACTTCACTTTTTCCCTTGTGTTCAATTAGTAAAGAATTTGCCTGCTATGTGCAAAACCTGGGTTCAATCCCCAGGTTGGGAAGATACCCTGGAGAAGGGAACAGCTACCCAATCCAGTATTCTGGCCTGGAGAATTCCATAGAATGTATAGTCCATGGGGTCCCAAAGAGTCAAACACGACTGAGAGAACTTCACTTTCACTTCACTTTCAGCTCAGTTCAACACGTGTTTGTTGAGAAATTCATTGTTGCCATGGATAAGCACCAGGAACACAAAAGATAAATGATTTAAAACCTCTGCCCTCAAGGAGAGTTAGAAGTTAGGCAGATAGTGAATTTGAAAGCATTTTGTAAATTGAAAAAGCACTTCATAAATGCAAGGTATTGTTGTTACTACTATTAGTAACAGTAGCAGTTATTAGTATTTTACCATGTAGACCTAGATCAGATTTGATGCCTACCTTTTCCCAAAACATCTCCACTAGAAGTACAGAGCCTAACTCAATCCAATGAGTCAGTGTCAAATTGTCAGTTTCAGTCAAATGATTTAATGAACCTTGTCATTAACTTTAAAAGTAATTCCTTGCTATTAACTTCAAAGCCAGCAAGTTGGTGACCTTGCCTACCTGCTGCCTGCCTGCTAAGTCGCTCCAGTTGTTTCTGACTCTGTGCAACCCTATGGACTGTAGCCTGCCAGGCTCCTCTGTCCATGGGATTCTCCAGGCAAGAATACTGGAGTGGGTTGCCATTTCCTGCTCCAGAGGATCTTCCTGACCCAGGGATCGAACCGCGTCTCTTGCATCTCCTGCTTTCACAGGCGGGCTCTTTACCACTAGCACCACCTGGAAAGTTAGAGACTTAGCAAGTATGCGTGCATGTATGCCAAATGCTAATTCTGTATTTCCCCCTTCTACCACTGAAATAGCAAAAAGGACCAAATTGCTAGTTGAGAAAAGATTTCTCCTTTTCTCCCCTGTGGAAGTCTGCTAAGTGGGTTTATTCTTCTCCAGCCCCTCCATCCTCTCCAATTTACTACCCTGGAAAGATTTGATAACTACACATTCTAACATATGTTTTATTTGCATATTGAAAAATCAAAGATGCTTCAAAATGATCTTTCTTATTATTATTCTTTTTAGAAGCAATATGTTTGAACCAGGTAGCTTTGGAAAGCTCATTTCTAGACTTTTTGAAATATGTTTGATATCTTACAATCAATAAGCATACAAAAGAATATGAGAGAATCAAGGAAATCGAGCTACTTTCTTAGCTACAAACAAAATCTTGCCTCTCTTTTTCTTCTAGGACAATCCATTCTTTGATCTGCACTTCAAGAAAGTGTACAGTTTGGAAGCATATAGTTGTGCTTCGAAATATGCCTTTGCTCGGACTGTAAACAAGCTGAATCATGCATATCTCAAGAAGGACTTACAGATCGTGAACTTTGATTCTACTTACATTAATGATGATTCCATTTGGTCCTCCAACAACAAGGATTGCTTGGTCCTTATGAGAATATGCTTCTATGCCTTCAATTTAGTGTGCTTGTCCCTGTGTCCTCTGCCACTCTGAATACATATACTATGTTCCTTCATCAGTGTTCTATGAAAATGGTTCCCTAAGTAAATATTGATAGTCATAATTTTGTTTTTTCCCTTTATCGGTGACTATTATTTATATGAAAATAAAGTGATGCTTTGTGAATTGTCTTGAAATGTGCTTTAATGCAGTCATTCAATATTTGGGACTCTTGCCTATGTGTTCTTTGGTAACTTTGGAAGGAGTTAGATGGTGTTGCCTAAATTAGTATTCTACGAAGGGGTATCAAGAAGTATCTTGAAAGACCAAAATAAGTAGAAATGCATTCCATGTTAGTGGATAGGAAGATTTAATATTGTCAAGATGTCAATACTACCCAAAGCAACCTGCAGATCACTATAATCCCTATCAAAATTTCAATGATTATTTTTGCAGAAATGGAAAAGTCAATCCTCAAATTCATATGGAGTTACAAGGGGCCCAACATATCCAAACAATCTTGAAAAAGAAGTACAAAGTTAAAGGACTTACCTCTCCCAGTTTCAAAACTTGCTACAAAGGTACAATGATTGAAGCAATATAGTACTGGCATAAGGACAGATATATAGACCAATGGAATAGAATTGAGAGTTCAGAAAAACTCTTACCTCCATGGTCAACTGAATTTTGACTAGGGTATCAAGTTCATTCAAAGGAGCAAAAAACAAATCTCTTCAACAAATGGTGCTGAGACAAAACTGGTTATCTACATGCAAAAGAAAGAAACTAAACTCCTATCTTACACTTTAAACATCCTTAAAATGGATTAAAGATTTGACTGTAAAACATGAGAGCATAAAACTTCTAGAAGAAAACATAGGAGTAAAACTTTAGAACCTTGGATTTGGCAATGGATTTTATGACGTCAAAATGAACAACAAAAGAAAACAGATAAATTGGACTTCAACAGATTTCCTTTTTTATTAAAGAACATTATTAAGAGTGTGAAAAACAAACCTACAGAATGAAAGAAACTATTTACAAGTTATATATCTGATAAGGATCTAATACAAAGAACTCCTACAACTCAGTAACAAAAAGACAAATAACCCAATTTAAAAATAGACAGGAAATGTGAATAGATATTTCTGCAAAGAGGTAAAATAAGCACAAGAAAAAAAAACTCAGCATTATTATTCATTAGAGAAATGTAAATAAAAACCAAAATGAGATACCACTTCACCACTACTAGAATACCTATTAAAAAAAAAATACAGAAAACAAGAAGTGTTGGGAAAGGTGTGGAGAAATTGAAATTCTCTTACATTGCTTGTGGGAACGTAAAATGCTATAGCCATGGTGGAAAACAATTTGCCTTTTCCTCAAAAAGCAAAACACATAATTACTAAACAACCCAGCAATTTTTCTCGTATTTTCCTAGGTATATACCCAGAGGAATTGAAAGCAGGGATTTGAATAGATGTCTCTACACCAATGTTCATTGCAGCATTATTCACAGTAGCCAAAAGATGAAAACAACCCAAGTATCCGTCAACAAAGGAATGGATAAACAAAATGTGGTATATTCATACCATGGAATATTATTTAGCCATACAACATGGATTAATACTGAAAATATGTGAAGTGAAATAAGCCAGTCACAAAATGACAAATATTACATGATTCTACTTATATAAAATACCTAGAATAGGCAAAATTAGAGAAAGAAATTAGATTAGAGATTGCCAGGGGCTGGGAGAAAGAAGGAATGGGATGTTACTACTGAATAGTTACAGTGTTTCTTTTTGTGATGATGAAAAAGTTTTGGAGATATATGGTGGTAAGGATTACACAACATTGTAAATGTAGTTAATGTTGCTGAATTATATATTTTTAAATGGTTAAAATGGCTAAGTTAATGTTATAAATATACTCTAGTTTAAAAAAATAACAATGTAATATGCTAAAAAAATCCAATTATATACTTTAAATGGGTGAGTTGTATGGTGTGTGAATTACACATCAATAAAACTGTTAGAAAAAAGAGCTACTTTAAGTCTACTAGAAGAAAACATGGGTGAATTTTTTTTATAAACTAAGAGTAGGGAAAACTCCTAGCTATCAGTCAAATTCAGAAAAAAAAAGAAAAAATGATAAACTACATAAATCAAAACCACATTGAGATGTCACTTCCCACCAGTTAGGATGACTACCAAAAAGACAAGAAATAGCAAGTGTTGAGTAGGATATGAAGAAAAGGTAACCCTCATGCACTGTTGGTGGGAATGTAAATTGGTGCAAACATTATGGAAGTTTCTCAAAAAGCTAAAAATATAACCAACATATGATCCAGCAATTCCACTTCTGGACATTTAAATACCCAGAAAATGAAAACACGATCACAAAAAGATATATATACCCCCATGTTCACTGCAGCATTATTTACAATAGTCAAGATATGAAAACAACTATCAATAAATGAATGGATAAAGAAAATGTGACATACAGGCACACACACACACACACACACACACACACACAAAGTGGACTATTATTCACGTAAAAAAAAGAGATGAAATCTTGCCATTTGCTACAACATGGATGGTTCTCAAGGGCATTATTCTAACTGAAATAAATCAGACACAGAAAGACAGATAACAGATGATCTCTCTTATATGCAGAATCTTAAAAGAGGAAGAAAGAAGATACAGATAACAGACTGATGGTTGCCAGTGGTGTAGAGTGGCTGGTAGTGGGAGAAATGGGTGAAGGGGGTCAAAGGTAAAAAGAAAAAATAATTACAATAAAGTAAATAAAAATGAAAAGTTTATAAAATAAGATCAGCTTCCTGAGTTAGGTAAAGGGAAGGAAAACAAAGGGAAAAAATTTAAGGTATGTATGAAAGTGAAAGTGTTAGTTGCTGCTCATTTGTGTCTGACTCTTTTGAGACCCCGTTTTATACAATTGCTTGCCTTAATTAACTTTTTCAATTATCTGGAGAGCTGTGAGGAAAGGATCTATCCCAGGCACCTCTCTTTGGCTTGTAGATAGCTGTCTTCTCCTGGTGTCTTCACATAATCGTCCCTCTTTGCAAGTAACTCCATCCAAATTTCCTCTTTTTATGAGGATAACAGTCATACCGGGTTAGAGCCCACATTAATGATCTCATTTTAATTTGATTACCTCTATGAAGAGTTTGGGCTTCCCTGGTGGCTCAGATGGTAAAGCGTCTGCCTGCAATGCTAGAGACCTGGGTTTGATCCCTGGGTTGGGAAGATCCCCTGGAGAAGGGAATGGCAATCCACTGCAGTATTCTTGCCTGGAAAATCCCATGGTAGGGGACCCCGGTAGGCTACAGTCCATGGGGTCGCAAAGAGTTGGACACGACTGAGCGACTTCACTTATGAAGAGTTTATCTCCAAGTAAGTCACTTTCTGAGATATCGGGGGTTGGAACTTCAACACATGAACTGGAGAAGGTGGAAGCAGGTGGGGGTAGTCTGGGGCACAATTCAACCCGTAACACTGAGGAGCTGACTGGAATACACCTAAATGCAGTGTGGGGTCCTGGATTGGAAACTACAACAGAAAAAGGTTATTGGTGGGAAAATTGAAGAAATCTAAATCAGATCTGTAATTTAGTTAGTGATATTATACTAAAGTACATGCCTTCAGTTTTGATAATTGGCCATGGTTGTGCTTATTTAACTTCTATGCAGAGTACATCATGAGAAACGCTGGGCTGGAAGAAGCACAAGCTGGAATCAAGATTGCTGGGAGAAATATCAGTAACCTCAGATATGCAGATGACACCACCCTTATGGCAGAAAGTGAAGAGGAACTAAAAAGCCTCTTGATGAAAGTGAAAGAGGAGAGTGAAAAGTTGGCTTAAAGCTCAACATTCAGAAAACGAAGATCATGGCATCTGGTCCCATCCCTTCATGGGAAATAGATGGGGAAACAGTGGAAACAGTGTCAGACTTTATTTTGGGGGGCTCCCAAATCACTGCAGATGGTGACTGCAGCCATGAAATTCAAAGACGCTTACTCCTTGGAAGGAAAGTTATGACCAACCTAGATAGCATATTCAAAAGCAGAGACATTACTTTGCCAACAAAGGTCCTTCTAGTTAAGGCTATGGTTTTTCCAGTGTCCGTGTATGGATGTGAGAGTTGGACTGTGAAGAAGGCTGAGCACTGAAGAATTGATGCTTTTGAACTGTGGTGTTGGAGAAGACTCTTGAGAGTCCCTTGGACTGCAAGGAGATCCAACCAGTCCATTCTAAAGGAGATCAGCCCTGGGTGTTCTTTGGAAGGAATGATGCTAAAGCTGAAACTCCAGTACTTTGGCCACCTCATGCGAAGAGTTGACTCATTGGAAAAGACTCTGATGCTGGGAGGGATTGGGGGCAGGAGGAAAAGGGGACAACAGAGGATGAGATGGCTGGATGGCATCACTGACTCGAGGGATGTGAGTCTGAGTGAACTCCGGGAGTTGGTGATGGACAGGGAGGCCTGGCGTGCTGCAGTTCATGGGGTCACAAAGAGTCGGACACGACTGAGTGACTGAACTGAACTGAACCATTATGTTATGTTTCTTCTCTCTCTGCCTTTGCCTTCTTTCCCCCCCCCCCCCATTCTTTTAAAGTTTAATTCATCTTCAAGCCAAATGTCTTTAATTCTCTAGTCTCTGTCTTATATTTTTTCTTTATTCCTCTTTACCTAAGCTACTGCAGTGTGAAATTCCTAGCACCTAGTTGCCAATATTCGGATAAGGCAATGGCACCCCACTCCAGTACTCTTGCCTGGAAAATCCCGTGGATGGAGGAGCCTGGTAGGCTCCAGTCCATGCTAAGGGTCGGACACGACTGAGCAACTTCACTTTCATTTTTCACTTTCATGCATTGGAGAAAGAAATGGCAACCCACTCCAGTGTTCTTGCCTGGAGAATCCCAGGGATGGGGAAGCCTGGTGGGCTGCCATCTATGGAGTCGCACAGAGTTGGATACGACTGAAGTGACTTAGCAGCAGTTGCCAATACTAGCAGAATCATGCATCCAGGCATATAGGTTGTATACTACACAAGAGGATCATATCTAAAACATAAACCTTGAAAAACCTAATTGAGATGACACTTTACAGGTGAAATCCATAATTTGAGGCCACTCAGTTGTGGAATGACTGAGAGAGCTCCCTCCTTCATGAACTCCTGTCTGCACTCATGGAGAGTACCAATGAACTAGCATACACTCTAACAATTGTCCGCCCTCTCACTTGACTACAGTCTGAGCATGTCTTTGTATCAGCTGCCTATTTTCACAAAATGCCATGTAACAAACAACTCTGAGTGGCTTATTAACAACAAGCTTTTAGCTCTTGCTCAGGCATCTTTAGGTTTGCTGGAATATGATTAATCTAGGCTGAGCTGGGCTAGGCTCCAAGCTTCAGATTGAATTCAGGTTTGCTCCACATCTCTCTTCCACCTTTAACCAGTTACTACTCAAATTCATCATTCTTATGGTCAAATACAGGAACACAAAGGGCAAATCCAACTGTGCAAGCATATTTCAAACATCTGCCCACATCATGTTCACTAACAACCCACTGGTCAAAGGAAGTCACTACGCCAAGTCCAAAGGCAAAGTGCAGGGAAGTAGATTCCATGCAGTGTGAGGTCTTACCAAGGATGAGAATGTATAATAGGAACACAAGGGAATGACAGAGACCAACAACTCAGTCTCTTAACAACAAACTCCTCATGTTGCTTTTCTTGCTCCCCTGCTACTCTCAGAAGTCTGAGCCCTCTGACTAGATGGAGTTGGGAGTTTGGCTGTCTGCCTGGGCTGTGGAAATCTCCCTTAGGGGGAGTTATTCAGGTTGTGTAATAATATACTACCAACTTTTTTTAACTTTAAAAAAGGCATGCTTCTTTACAATTCATATCAAGGTATTGCATAAGCAAGGAATTGACAGCCCCACAGAGGGGATATGTCCACAGTCACCAGCTTTCATTCCAAGGTCCTCAATTGGATATTTTCAACCATAAAAGAGAATGAAATATTGCCATTTGCAGCAACATAGATGGACCTAGAGAATACTATACTAAGTAAATTAGAAAAAGAAAGACAAATACTATATCACTTGTATGTGGAATCTAAAAAATAATACAAACGAATCTATGTACAAAACAGAAACAAATTCAGACATAGAAAAAATGTATGGTTTCCAAAGGGAAAAGGGAGAAGGGGAGGAATAAATCAGAAGTATGGGATTAACAGAAACAAACTACTGTACGTAAAATAGGTTAGCAACAAGGATTTACTGTATAGCACAGGGGACTATACTCAAAATCTTGTAATAAACTACAATGGGTAAAATCTAAAGATATTTATACACACACACACACACACATATATATATATGAAAAAAAACTTTCATCTTTCAGTTCCTTGTAGCACATAGTATAGTACTTGCCCTAATAGATGTCTTATAAATATAAAATGAGATGTTTAGTAGACCAGATTTTTTTTGTAACAAAGAGAACTTTTAAGCAAGTAGCAAATGTGTCTATGATCCATAAGCCCACTGACTCGTTGACCATGAAGTCTGGTTGTGGGAGAAGCTTGCAAGCTTTCAACCTAGGGATAAGCAGAGCCCAGTACTGACAAAGGAGAACTGTTGGAACACAGACTAATATTTTTCCACAACCTCTGAGAAAAGCTTATTTATGAGCCAAGAGCAACCATTTGTCTCTTCTTGGGGAAATTTGAGCCAAGAAGTTATAAATTCATTATTTCCCAGATACTATAGGGATGCTTAAAAACAATTTTTAAAAATCTTATGTAATATCTTTTAATCATCTCATTCTCTACCCCTACAATCCTACTTAAAGAAACTTCACTGCAAGTAGTGTGGTAATTGTCAGGGACTGGGAGAGGGGAAATGAGGATTTATTGTTGAACGAGTTTCAGTTTTGCAAGTTTTAATATTTTGTCTGAAGATTCTAGGGAAAAACAGGTAACAGGCTTATTGCAGAAGTACCAGAGTTAATGCACAATTCTAGGTGGGAAAACAGTCTTGGGGACTCTCCTAGAAAGCCCTTGACCCTCAAGGGCCTTCATCAGTGGTACAAATTACTTATCTATACTGCTCGTCACTAAGTAACAATAATACCAACAAAACCTTATCTTTGTACAGTCTAAATGCCACTTATCAGAAAGTTACTTACTGACTGGTGTTTAAACATTGATTTTCCATAAAAACAAACACAGTCAAGCTATTTAGTGTTTATCTTGATTTGCTTACACTTGTAGGGTGCATGTCTAGGCTTGCCAACAGCATTGCTCCTAAATTCCTCAAGAGCAAAGAGGAGAAAAATATTGTGTCCAGGACCTGACCTGAGTGTATTAACGAAGTCACCCTGAGAATCATTAACCTCTACTTCAAGCCAAAACATGTGGTGTATTTTTGTCCATAAAAGTGGTCAATTTCCAGAAGAGATTCCAAATTAGGTAAGAGATATCTCTGCACTTCTGAGAGAATCTCTGCAAATATAAATAGGGAGCTTAGCCCTGTGCCTATTATTATAATATCACCCTATAATACATACATTGAATAAGGCAACTGCATAGAAAAAGCTTGACGATACAATGTGATTCTGCAAGTCAACTTCTGCCTTCCTTATGGTATTTGTATGTCTTTTTTATTATTTTTCTATCTTGTTCAAATGTGCATCTATATCTGGTTAATACCTATTTTTAGTATTTATTTAATGAATAGCAATATAGATACTTACCATCCTCATTGTCTACCTGACTTCCTTCTACAAGGCTGTAAAGAAATGGAAAGTATCCTGTGGGGATATTTACATCTGTTTCTAATTAAAAAAAAAAAAACAAGCACTGACTGCTTTTTGTGTATTACAGCAGATGCTCTTCTCTCATGCTGTCACTGTTGAGGCCATTTATAAAGAAAGAATCTGGAAACTGGAGCACTATAATCCTCATTGCCCCAAAATAATTTTCTTGGTGTTCTCTGTGTCAATACCAATGGTCTGACATCTCTGAAAAATTGTTCTTCCTTCATTAGACAGGTAATGTGCATAATGAGCTATAAGAAAACAAAGCTAAGAAATAGAAAAGAGAAATATCAAAGTAGCTGATGTAATAAAAAGTCCCCAAAATTAGGAATAAGAAAAAAATGAGATTACATAAACCCATATGATTTCTTCAAATGTATAAAGACTCCTTAACCTAATACCCAAAGTCAATAACTCAAATTAAGGGTCAGTGAGGACTACAAAAGTGTATTATCCCTCAATCTGCTTCTGTGAGATCTATGGAGTTTTCCACCAAAGTCCACAAAGCCCACCCATTTGAACTTCACCAGGCAGAGTCCTGGGTTTAGCAGGACATGTCTTTCCTTCTTCCTCAGGGTTTTCAATCTGAGAAAAAGGGACTCCCCTTCTCCCTCCCAAAGCCAGCTTCCCTGGTGGCTCAGATGGTAAAGCATATGCCTGCAATGTGGGAGACCCAGGTTCGATCCCTGAGTTGGGACAATCCCCTGGAGGAGGAAATGGCAACCCACTCCAGTATTCTTGCCTGGAAAATCCCATGGACAGAGAAGCCTGGTAGGCTACAGTCCATGGGGTCACAGAGTCAGACACGACTGAGTGACCTCACTTTCACTTTCCTCTCCCACCAAAATGGATGAAATGAGTGCAGGTTACTCTGAGGGCTCTGAAATCAAGTCTCCACAAGCTTCATACCTCTGCTTTATTGGTGCAGATATTGAGAGTGATTTCTCTGAGGAAACAAGTTTCTGCCGACATTATTAGGTAATTTTGCCTATATTGTTCAAATATCAATATTCACTTTTCTCAGAGACTTCCCTAGTAGTACAGTAGCCAAGACTCTGCTCCTGATGCAGAGGGCCCACGTTCCATCCCTGGTGGGGAACTAGAACCTGCATGCTATAACAGAGGTCGAAGTTCCTGCATGCTATAACTAAGACCGGGTGCCGCCAAATAAATAAATACTTAAAAAATAATAATAATAAACTTGTAAAAAATATTTGCTACTCTTGGTCATTTATAATAAACTTTTCCCTTGGAACTCATTAACAATGAAAAGTTTATTTCATGCTATCCAAATACAAGATTGCATCCTACATGACCATATTAATATACATGGCCTTCGGCCTATGAAAGGGAAGCAGGACCTCAGGGCCTGAGGAACTATTTTTTGTCTTTTGAGAACATAAAGCTACCCAATTTAGTTTTCTGAACAACCTGTATGTAAATAATAGCTACCATTTATTATGTGCCAAGTAAAGTGCAAGAGCTTTACATGAAATATATCTCAGAAAATTGTAGGACAGTCCCAAAAGATGGTGATTATTATCTTAAACTTACAGATAGCAAACTAAAGCTCAGAAGAGTTATTTGCCTGTTGTCATTAAGCTAATAAAGACTGACTGGAGCCCAGGTCTGCATTACCCCCACAACCGTGTACTTTCCACTATCTTATGCTGCTTCCCAAGTCTACTTTATGCAGAGGACTATAGTAATATGAAGAGACATTCATTGAAATATTACTATGTGTCCATGGGCTAAATAATTAATCTTTGTCTTCATTTTCTAATCTTTAAAATAAGGATAATAAAGATTCATACCTCATTAGTTATTAGTAGTTATTACATGTAAAGTGAGATGAGTGCAATTGTGCAGTAGTTTGAGCATTCTTTGGCATTGCCTTTCTTTGGGATTGGAATGAAAACCGACCTTTTCCAGTCCTGTGGCCACTGCTGAGTTTTCCAAATTTGCTGGCATATTGAGTGCAGCACTTTCACAGCATCATCTTTCAGGATTTGGAATAGCTCAACTGTAATTGCATCACTTCCACTAGCTTTGTTGGCAGTGATGCTTCCTAAGGCCCACTTGACTTCACGTTCCAGGATATCGGGCTTTAGGTGAGTGATCACACCATCATGATTAACTGGGTTGTGAAGATCTTTTTTGTACAGTTCTTCTGTGTATTCTTGCCACCTCCTCTTAATATCTTCTGCTTCGGTTAGGTCCATACCATTTCTGTCCTTTATTGAGCCCATTTTGCATGAAATGTTCCCTTGGTATCTCTAATTTTCTTGAAGGGATTTCTAGGCTTTCCCATTCTACTGTTTTCCTCTATTTCTTTGCATTGGTTGCTGAGGAAGGCTTTCTTATCTCTCCTTGCTATTCTTTGGAACTCTGCATTCAAATGGGTATATCTTTCCTTACCTCCTTGGCTTTTCACTTCTCCTCTTTTCACAGCTATTTGTAAGACCTCCCCAGACAGCCATTTTGCTTTTTTGCATTTCTTTTCCATGGGATGGTCTTGATCCCTGTCTCCTGTACCATGTCACGAACCTCCATCCATAGTTCATCAGGCACTCTATCAGATATAGTTCCTTAAATCTACTTCTCACTTCTACTGTATAATCATAAGGGCTTTGATTTAGGTCATACCTGAATGGACGAGTGGTTTTCCCTGCTTTCTTCAATTTAAGTCTGAATTTGGCAATAAGGAGTTCATGATCTGAGCCACAGTCAGCTTCCGGTCTTGTTTTTTGCTGACTGTAGAGAGCTTCTCAACCTTTGGCTGCAAAGAATTTAATCAATCTGATTTCAGTGTTGGCCATCTGGTGATGTCTATGTGTAGAGTCTTCTCTTGTGTTGTTGGAAGAGGGTGTTTGTTATGACCAGTGAGTTCTCTTGCACTTACCTCACATGCTAGTAAAGTATTGCTCAAAATTCTCCAAGCCAGGCTTCAACAATATGTGAACCATGAACTCCCAGATGTTCAAGCTGGTTTTAGCAAAGGCAGAGGAACCAGAGATCAAATTGCCAACATCTGTTGAATCATCAAAAAAGCAAGAGAATTCCAGAAAAACATCTATTTTTGCTTTATTGACTATGCCAAAGCCTTTGACTGTGTGGATCACAATAAACTGTGGAAAATTCTTCAAGAGCTGGGAATACCAGACTACCTGACCTGCCTTTTGAGAAATCTGTATGCAGGTCAGGAAGCAACAGTTAGAACTGAATACAGTTAGAACTGAAACAACAGACTGGTTCCAAATAGGAAAAGGAGTACATCAAGGCTGTATATTGTCATCCTGCTTATTTAACTTATATGCAGAGTACATCATGAGAAATGCTGGGCTGGATGAAGCACAAGCTGGAATCTAGTTGCTGGGAGAAATATCAATAATCTCAGATATGCAGATGACACCACCCTTATGGCAGAAAGTGAAGAACTAAAGGGCCTCTTGATGAAAGTGAAAGAGGAAAGTGAAAAAGTTGGCTTAAAGCTCTACATTCAGAAAACTAAGATCATGGCATTTGGTCCCATCACTTCATGGCATATAGATAGGCAAACAGTGGAAACAGTGGCTGACTTTATTTTTGGGGGCTCCAAAATCACTGCAGATGGTGATTGCAGCCATGAAATTAAAAGACGTTTACTCCTTGGAAGGAAAGTTATGACCAAATTAGACAGCATATTAAAAGGCAGAGACATCACTTTGTCAACAAGGTCGGTCTAGTCAAGGCTATGGTTTTTCCAGTGGTCCTGTGCAGATGTAAGAGTTGAACAATAAAGAAAGCTGAGCACCAAAGACTTGATGCTTTTGAACTGTGGTGTTGGAGAAGACTCTTGAGAGTCCCTTGGACTACAAGGTGATCCAACCAGTTCATTCTAAAGGAGATCAGTCCTGGGTGTTCATTGGAAGGACTGATGTTGAAGCTGAAACTCCAATACTTTGGCCACCTGATGCGAAGAGCTGACTCCTTTGAAAAGACCCTGATGCTGGGAAAGATTGACAGCAGAAGGAGAAGGGGACAACAGAGGATGAGATGGTTGGATGGCATCACCGACTCAAAGGACATAGGTTTGGGTGGACTTGGTGATGGACAGGGAGGCCTGGCATGCTGCAGTTCATGGGGTCCCAAAGAGTTGGACACGACTGAGCAACTGAACTGAACTGATGCAGATGACACCACCGTTATGCCAGAAAATGAAGAAGAACTAAAGAGCCTCTTGATGAAAGTGAAAGAGGAGAGAGAAGAAAGTTGGCTTAAAGCTCTACATTCAGAAAACTAAGATCATGTCATCTGGTCCCATCTGCTGCTGCTACTGTGCTCAGTGGCTTCAGTCGTGTCTGACTCTGTGTGACCCCAGAGACTGCAGCCCACCAGCCCCCTCATCCCTGGCATTCTCCAGGCAAGAACACTGGAGTGGGTTGCCATTTCCCTCTCCAATGCATGAAAGTGAAAAGTGAAATTGAAGTCACTCAGTCGTGTCCAACTCTTCACGACCCCATAGACTGCAGCCAACCAGGCTCCTCCATCCATGGGATTTTCTAGGCAAGAGTACTGGAGCGGGATGCCATTGCCTTCTCCATCTGGTCCCATCACTTGATAGCAAATAGATGGGAAAACAGTAGAAACAGTGGCTGACTTTATTTTTTGGGGGCTCCAAAATCACTGCAGATGGTGACTGCAGCCATGAAATTAAAAGACACTTACTCCTTGGAAGGATAGTTATGACCAACCTAGAAAGCATATTAAAAAGCAGAGACATTACTTTGCCAACAAAGATCCATCTTGTCAAGGCTATGGGTTTTCCACTAGTCTTGTATGGATGTTAGAATTGGATGATAAAGAAAGCTGAGCACCAAAGAATTGATGCTTTTGAACTGTGGTGTTGGAGAAGATTCTTGGGTGCCTTGGACTGCACGGAGATCCAACCAGTCCATTCTAATGGAGATCAGTCCTGAGTGTTCATTGGAAGGACTAATGCTGAAGCTGAAACTCCAGTACTTCGGGTACCTGATGTAAAGAGCTGACTCATTTGAAAAGACCCTGATGTTGGGAAAGATTGAAGGTAGGAGGAGAAGAGGATGACAGAGGATAAGATAGTTGGATGGCATCACTGACTCAATGGACATGAGTTTAAGTAAACTCCGGGAGTTCGTGATGGAGAGGGAAGCCTGGTGTGCTGCAGTCCACGGAGTCACAAAGAGTAGGACACGATTGAGTGAATGAACGGAACCTAATGTAACATGTAAAGTACATATAATACTACATAGAAGATAATAAGTGAGTTGATATGTTACTAGGAACTGGAAATATATCAGCAAACAAGACATAAGCCCTTGTCTTCATAAAATTTCATTCTGGAGAAAAGGAAAGAACAAGTAGACAAATCAGCAAATAATGTGTATATCAGTTCAGTTCAGTTCAGTTGCTCAGTTGTGTCAGACTCTTTGAGACCCCATGAACCGTAGCACACCAGTCCTCCCTGTCCATCACCAATTCCCAGAGTCCACCAAAACTCATGTCCATCAAGTTGATGATGCCATCCAACCATCTCATCTTTTGTTGTCCCCTTCTCCTCCTGCCTTCAATCTTTCCTAGCATCAGGGTCTTTTCAAATGAGTCAGCTCTTCATCAGCATCAGGTGGCCAAAGTATTGGAGTTTCAGCTTCAACATCAGTCCTTCCAACGAACACCCAGGACTGGTCTCCTTTAGAATGGACTGGTTGGATCTCCTTGCAGTCGAAGGAACTCTAAAGAAGTCTTCTCCAACATCACAATTCAAAGGCATCAATTCTTCGGTGCTCAGCTTTCTTTTTAGTCCAACTCTCACATGCATACATGACCACTGGAAAAACCATAGCCTTGACTAGAGGGACCTTTGTTGGCAAAGTAATGTCTCTGCTTCTCAATATGCTGTCTAGGTTGGTCATAACTTTCCTTCCAAGGAGTAAACGTCTTTTAATTTCATGGCTGCAATCACCATCTGCAGTGATTTTGGAGCCCAGAAAAATAAAGTCAGCCACTGTTTCCACTGTTTCCCCACCTATCTGCCATGAAGTGATGGGACTGGATGCCATAATCTTAGTTTTCTGAATGTTGAGCTTTAAGCCAACTTTTTCACTCTCCTCTTTCACTTTCATCAAGAGGCTCTTTAGTTCTTCTTCACTTTTTGCCATAAGGGTGGTGTCATCTGCATATCTGAGATTATTGATATTTCTCCCGGGAATCTTGATTCCAGCTTGTGTTTCCTCCAGTCCAGTGTTTCTCATGATGTACTCTGCATATAAGTTAAATAAGCAGGGTGACAATATACAGCCTTGACGTACTGCTTTTCCTATTTGGAACCAGTCTGTTGTTCTATGTCGAGTTCTAACTGTTGCTTCCTGACCTGCATACAGATTTCTCAAGAGGCAGGTCAGGTGGTCTGGTATGCCCATCTCTTTCAGAATTTTCCACTGTTTATTGTGATCCACACAGTCAGTCTTTGGCATAGTCAATAAGGCAGAAACAGATGTATATACTTGATGTAATGCCATAGTATTTCAGGATGTAATAAGAACCGCGAAGAAATACAAAGGAAAAATAGGAGATAAAGAATGCTAGATTGGGGTACTATTTTAAATAGGACCTTCTTGGGAGGCTTCGTTGAGGTAACCTTAAGCAGTGACATGAAAGGGATACAGTAGTGAGCCATGCATATATTTAATGGTAAAATTTCCAAGCAAGGGAAAAGCAAGAACAAAGGATCAGTTTGCCTGAACCTTTTTTAAACTTTTTATTTTATTTATTCTTAAAAATTTTTACTTTGTATTGGGGTATAACTGAATAAGAATGTTGTGATAGTTTCAGGTGGACAGCAAATGGATTCAGCCACACTGATACATGTATCCATTCTTCCCCAAACTCCCCTCCCATTGCCTGGACTTTTCAAGGAACAACAAAGAACTAGAGTAGAGTGACCAAGGAGAGTGGTAGAAGATGACGTCCTGGTGAATGGGGAAAGGGGGAGATTGCGCAGGATTTCATAGGTCATTGTAAGACATCTGAGGGTTCTGAGCAAAGGGTAACATTATATGGCTCATGTTTGTTTTTTTTTTTTTTTAAGAACAAAGACTTTATTTCAAACAGATTCAGTGGTATGTCTACTACAGCAAAGTCTGGTTGTAGCAAACAGTTTCCTTTCAAATCTGCACTGATGTATAAATTAGACATTATTTGGGAATGGTTAATTTCTGGTAAAATGTAGATTCAATCCAACATGATGCTAATTTCTATATTTATTGTAGGCTCTATTTCAGTACTAGAGGTTAAATTTTCATCACCAAAAAATGAGAATAATCTTACAGCTACTACTAAGGTAATGAGCTGTGAAATTATTTTCCCACTACTGTTCTGAAAATATACCCCTAGATTGTTAAGAGAAATTCCAGCTTCATTCAGATCTGTTAGTTAACTCTTCAGTCATCATCATATACCCCTAGATTGTTAAGAGAAATTCCAGCTTCATTCAGATCTGTTAGTTAACTCTTCAGTCATCATCTACTGTCGGCTTGATTGTCACTCCTCTTCTTATTTGACCCCAACCAATTAAACGCCAGTGTTTCTCACCTCTTCGGCTAAGTGCAATCTTTTCTCCTACTTCTGTGCACACAGGATTAGTCAAGACGATTTTACCCAAATCAGCCTTGACCGCACTAACTCTTCCTCCTGTCGACAGGGATCCTATATTCACCATAAGCACTTCATTCTTAGACAGCTTTTGTACTTTCGCTGCTTTCTTGTCTCCTTCAGTGCGAACACCTAGAAGCCTTCTAAGCAGGAAATTTCCAATTCTGTGAAGATCTCAGGTAAAGCTCCAACCGCACCAAGTACTTGCCCCACCATTCTGTCAGCCCGGCACAAAGTGGGGTCAATTTTTGTTCCAACTCCAATAAGACCTCCTGGGGCAGCATACTGAAGATCATTATGCTCTGCGAAAAGCGATACAATTTTGGAAAAGATAGGTTTACACATGAGTTTTCCTTCACTGTCTTTGGAAACAATACCAGGTCTGACTTCTATCTCCTGGCCCACCTTTAATACTCCTTTTAGAATACTACCACCAGCTACACCCCCCTTAAGGTCATCAACTTCACAGCCAGGTTTGTTGACATCAAAGGATCTAATAACAATAAGTCTGGGTTCTGAAGTAAAGTCTCTTGGGGGTACTGGAATTTTCTTTACTATGTACTCACAGACAACTTCAATATTGTATTTTAGCTGAGCAGAAATTGGGATAATAGGAGCGCCTTCTGCTACTGTACCTTGAACAAATGCAAGGATCTGTTCATACTGTTCTTTAGCCTGGCTTTCTTTTACCAAATCAATTTTATTTTGTAGAATCAAAATATGCTTCAGTTTCATGATTTCTATAGCAGCCAAGTGTTCAGATGTCTGAGGCTGAGGACAAGACTCGTTACCAGCTATCAACAGAAGAGCGGCATCCATCACCGCGGCCCCGTTCAGCATAGTAGCCATCAGAATATCATGGCCAGGACAGTCAACAAAGGAAACATGCCTGACTAATTTGAAGTTCCCTTTGGTCCCTGGAATGTCTGTAGGAAACTCATCAGGTGTGCTACTTCCACAGGATCTATAACATTCTGGCCGAGGACAACTTGGGTCATCAAGTTTATAAATCTTAGCATTAGCATAGCCAAGTTTGATTGTAATATTTCTTTCCAGTTCATTTTTGAAACGGACAGTGTGGACTCCAGAAATAGCTTTTACAACTGTAGATTTCCCATGAGCTACGTGACCAATTGTACCTATATTAATTGTGGCTTGTCTGCTGATAACTTCATGTGAAAGTGGCGTCAACTTGGAAACATCCAAAGTGGCGAGATCTTGCCGAGAAAGGTGCGGCTGCCCTAAAGTCACACCAGCCTCGCCCCCCGCCATCTTGCCCGGAGAGGTGGCTCATGTTTTTAAAAGGATCTCTCTGGCAACTGTGTTAGGAATCCATGGTAGAGAGAGCAGCAGTAATTCAGGAGAGACAAGATCTTGGCAATAATCAAGGAAAGAGTAGCAATGGAGACGGTAAGCAGTGGCCAGATTCTGGAAATACTCTAAATGTAGAACCCCGAAGATTTCTTGAGAGATTGGATGTAGAATGTGAGTGGAAGACAGGAGTTAAGGACTGGCCTGAGCTGCTGAGATGACAGAGATAACATTAACTCAAATGGAGAAAACTCAGGGAGAAACTGTGTTTAGAAATCTTCTGCATATCATTTAAAATCCTTTCAGCCTCCCATAGTCCAGGTGTTGCTGCAGTGATCAATTTTGTGCAGGCATCAATCTGAAGATCATCTCTCAAGAGCAATATTCCATCCAGCATCTTCCCTCCCTCTCTTCCTGCCTCTAACGTGGGATACTGCAGAAACTAGCCCTCCATACACATGTGTAGTTAGAAGCATGTGGTGCTTCTGACCAATGGCAGACAGGAGCCACTGGATAAATGCCTCCTCTTTGTTCTTCTTCACTATAGTAAAGAATATAAGACACGTTTCATAAGTATTCTCAGAAAGTTCCACAGTATCAATCAACACATGGCATTTGTTAACTCAATAATGCATCCTTGTATTGGGCTTTTGTGACTTCTTTGTTTCCCCTGAGCCCCTATTCTATTCCCTGAACTCATATTCTCAAACCAACCACCAGCATATAAGCCTTTGTTTGGGGCTCTGCTTTCAGGGGAGGGCTTCTCTTGTGGCTCAGCTGGTAAAGAATCCACCTGCAATGCGGGACACCTGGGTTTGATCCCTGGATTGGGAAGATCCCCTGGAGAAGGGAAAGGGTACCCACTCCAGTATTCTGGCCTGGAGAATTCTATGGACTGTATAGTCCATGGGGTTGCAAAGAGTCAGACACGACTGAGAGACTTTCACTTTCACTTTCAGGGGAACTCTGGTCATCGAAAGTGACTCCAAAAAGCAAAGCCTCGGTATGAAATTTTGGAGGCAGTTCTTACAACACTGATTACAAGACAATAAGGACCCCTGCTGGTGGTTAAGTGGTTGTTGATAAATTGCAAGTGGTGACAACTCCTGCATACAGTAGTAGCAAAGCTAATTATCAAGACTTTACTGTAGTAGATTAGAATGAAGAGCAGATAGAAAATGAAGCATTGAATTACACAGTGGCTATGGTACTTGAGCATTGTGGAAGCAATGATACTGTGGGCTAACAATGACAGGGCTAACAATAATCAAATCATGGCCCATTGTGAAAGCCAGAAGACTTTAGCGCACAGTAACCACCGAGCAGACTGTGCTAAAAATCAGCTTCAGTATATAGTCATAAGGGTGGCAGGGCTGCAAAGCAGTCTAAATGCACAGCCTTGAAATATCACCCATGTCAAAACTACAGCCCTCGTAGGAAAACAATGAAATCTTGAGATCTAGAATGGGGATATTTGTGTGCCCATGTCTTATAATCTTAAATGCTCAGATTTTTTTGTCATCCTCTCTGTCAACAGTCTTTCTTTTAATAAAGGAAAGCAGCCTCTCTTTGTCCAGAAATACGGCAAAGAGTATATCGGAGGCAAGTGCCTTATTTATGGCCTTATTTTCCCCAATATCCTCCCAACTGCCACTGCTTCAAGCCTGTAACCAGCGTCAGATCTCAGCCCAATCTACATGGAGATTGCAATCCCTGCTCCAGGGGGAATCGGACCAGAATTATTCAATCTCAGTTCTAGTGACATTTGGGGCTGGATAATTCTTTGCTGCGGAGGCTGTCCTGTGTATTGTAGGTGTTTAGCTATATCCCTGGCCTCTACTCATTAGATGTCAGTAGAACTCTCTCAGTAATGACAATCAAAAATGTTTCTAGACAGTACCAAACGTCTCCTTGGCTTCAAAATCACCCATTGAGAATCACTGACCTATAGATAAAGAACTGCAAAACTGTCTAACATAACCAATAGAAACCAGGGGATTATATGCAGGAGTAAATATTTAGAGTGTTAAAACACGGGAATGAAGTTGTAAGGCTAGGTAACAAAGAATTTATGACATGGCACCATTTACTTGTGATTCTGGATTTAAAGTTTGACAAGGATACCTGGAATCAGTCCTAATACAAACCCTTCATGCCTCCTTAAAGCTTGGCTATGCTGATGGCCCGTGCTAAATGAGATGTTAGAACAACTCTGAATGAGTATTGAGAAAGGAATCAGAAGACTCAGGGGAGCAGGAGTGTTAGAATGATTTTATTATGTGAGACAAAAGAACCACCAGAATATGTTTCCCAGAAGTAAGGATGTTGAAACAAACTTATTGTAAAACTAAAGTACCTATCAGCTAGCTATGTTACCCAGAAGGGCCATGATGCACGTTGCCTAATGTTCAGACTATTTGTTCCTGCAGATCTAATGGTACTTGAGGGATCTGTGATGGATAAGAGCCCTGTGTGAAATTTCTGGAAAGCTCCCAGTAAAAGAGTTGCAGCACAGATCCTGAGTATTCTGCAAGGCCATGCCTGAGCCAGAAAACTATTCTCCACTGGGAACACTAGCGCTATCTATCATGAGCTGGATTTTATCAGATCCACTAAGTCATAAGTGCATGAATACAGCAGCAATTGGTTGAAGAACATAAACAGTGTAGGGCTGAGCCTGAACAGGTCCAGAAGACACAAGTAAATTACACAAAAGGGTGACTCAGACTTCCATGGAACATCCATAGCACTGGCACCTCTTCCTCAACTCACTCCTCTGCCCTCCTGGGGCTCCCTACAACTACCAATCTCAGAATAAAAAGCTTAAGTGTGGTTCACAGATGTGTTGGTGTGTAGGAAAAACTGAACTGTGGCTGTGCAAAGCCCTACTCAGGGATGGCTTTAAAGAACAAAGGTGAAGGGAAATCTTGCCAGTTGGCAGAGCTTGGGGCAGTATTCTTCATCGCATGCTTTTAGAGAGAAGTGGCCTGATGTACAAACATCCAGAGACTCCTAGGTTTGTCTTTCTTGCCTGAAGTGACTCTGCCAACATTCACAATCACCAGAATTATAGCATTCCTGATTGTTACCCTAACCGAGGAATATATTTTACAGCCAAAACAAAAAGTGACAATACACACATGACCATAGACTCCACTGAGATGGTCATATCCCTCATCACTCAGAAGCAGCCAGCTTCTGATGTGGCAAATGCTTCCAATCAACCAATAAAGACAGAGCTAAAGACATAGCTCTGGAAAGCCCGGAATGGGAGCAGGATTAGCCCATTTTATCATCACTCCCAGTGACTCACAGAATTTGTGTTTCCTGCCTCTCAAATCCAGGCTTTGCTGGATTATAATAATTAGCTCTCCAGGGGTTGGGTGGGGGCTTCCCTGCTGGCTCAGTGGTAAAGAATTCTCCTGCCAATGCAGGAGAGGTGGGTTTGATCCCTGGGTTGGTAAGATCCCCTGGAGAAGAAAATGGCAACTTGTTCTAGTATTCTTGCCAAGGAAATCCCACGAACAGAGGAGCCTGGTGGGCTACAGTTTGCAAAAGAGTCACAAAACATTGGACACGACTTAGCAATTGAACACCAATACAAGCACGAGGGGTTGGGTGGAGGAGGCTTCACTGAACGTGAAACTCCCTCACTATCATTTGGTTGCTTTGAGTTTCTCATGATAGTAGTCCAGCCAGCAAAGGGAGGAGTGACTGCATTGGTGGGAGTAATCAACTGTGATTAGCAAAGGATCTGGGATTGTTGCTGTACAATAGCAATAGGGAGGGTAAATCTAGAATCCAAAGAATTCAACAGAGGCTTATCTTGGGATAAGTTGAACAGGCAATCACACAATCATGGCCCAATCAGAGGGAGGGAAACAAAAGCTGAAGGTTCCAGTTGCCTCACTGAGCCAACAACCTAGATCAGGTGATGTGCTGGCCAAGGGTGAAGGGAGGTAAGGATGGGGAGTAGAGCGGGGAGCTCAAGAGAACAAGTACAGTCTTGGCATCAGTGTAGCAGCAAGGACTGAAGCTTATTGCATCAACTCTTATATTAAGTCTTTGCAATGATTGCAGGTATCCATCATCTTGAAGGGGACTGTAAAGGACTAGACTTAAATGGCCAAACAGATATGAGTGGTACAAAGACTGGACTAATGGACACCATCTGTGTATCTTCTGTCACCATTTCAAATCCTTCAGCCTCTTATTCCAACCACTGCTGCAGAAACCTGTTCTAAACAATCCGATAAACTGTGGGCAAGTACAACATGGTAGGCCTCTCCTCTTCCTTCCTGCCTCAGGACTTCTCTGATGTGGCAGTCAGCTTGGCATTCACAACTGTGCATTTGGGAAGTGTGGAGTAGTTAATGGCTAGGGGCCTTAACGTTTGATCAAAGGTAGACCGGAGCTAACAGATAAATGCTTTTCCCACTCTTGGTTTCAGTGGACAGTTTTGAGCCTCACCTCATGACTTTTCCAGAAGGTATTAAGGGATCAAGAAAACAGACATGGTGGCAACCAACTGAACAACACATCCTTATACTGCCTCTCTCTCTTCCTTGTTTTACTTCCCCTCCCTCATCTCTCACTCTTGCTGCCTGGGATCAAAACCCCAGATAAAATACTGTGCCTCCACTTTGAGAGGAATCCAGGAGAGGAAGTGAGAAATGGCAATTCACTTCTCAACTCTGAAGCAGGCTGTAAACATACAAGTTAAAATAATAATGATAATATGACAAAATAGCATGTGCAGTTGTCATATAAAAAGTGAATACAGTAAGTGTTCTGGGACTGAACAAGAAGGACCCAAGAGGCCTGTTTAAAGATCAGATCAGATCCTGCTCTTAAAGGGGAAGTCATTCAATGAAACTGAAAAGCATTTCAAGTAGTATTGACCAGAGTATATTGATTTCAGTAGCAAACAGGTCCCTACTATTTCTGCAGATTTTTCCACCAAATTATATCTTCAGATACACATTGAAAGATACTTTGCATATCTCATTTTGTCCCTTTCTCAGTGAACCCATCTTGAAAGAGTGAGTTACACATTCTTTTGCATTTCCATGGTCTTTCATCTCTTTTTTTTCTTTTATTGTTTGGTTCACCACACTAGACTGTAATTTATCCATCTATTTAATTCTGTCTCTCCAATGACCGTGGGAGAGACAGACCCCCTTCTCAGTGGGATCCCTGTCTTTGTATCTCCAGTCCCTGGCACTTAGGTGGCTCTGTTTCTCAAATAAACAAATGCTTGCACCAAAGGGTTTCTGCAGAACCCTTGCAAAGGATGGTATTGAGCTGAAGTAAAGAAACCACTCCTTTGAAATACCAACATATTTATCTGGCCTGTATCTCTCTTTGGCCATTTATTTTGTCTTATTTTATATGTATTTATACGCACCCAACTCCAGCACTCTTGCCTGGAAAATCCCATGGACGGAAGAGCCTGATGGGCTGCAGTCCATGGGGTCGCTAAAAGTCGGACACGACTGAGCGACTTCACTTTCACTTTTCACTTTTCACTTTCATGCACTGGAGAAGGAAATGGCAACCCATTCCAGTGTTCTTGCCTGGAGAATCCCAGGGACGGGGGAGCCTGGTGGGCTGCCGTCTATGGGGTCACACAGAGTCGGACACGACTGAAGCGATTTAGCAGCAGCAGCATACGTATATCTTATTTGGCCCTACCATACCATGAACTTCTTCAGGGTAAGAGTCATATCAAATCACCTCCACACCTCCATCAAAGTATCTGGCATAAAACAGGTGCTAAGAATATGGACTTAATAAATCACTTGCCTTGCAACCAACAACACTGGCATTATCTGTGCTTCCTAAATTTACACCTGCATAGGTGTCATCCTGTTAAGACATAGATTACCATTCAGTAGCTCTGAAGTAAGCCTGAGGGCTGCATTTTCTAAAGAACTTTCAGATGATCCTCAAGAAGCTGCTCTACAGAACAATTTTTAAATGTCAGTGTCACTACATCAGTGGACCTCTACAGCATATGAGACTCTTCCTGCTGCTGCTGCTGCTGCTAAGTTGCTTCAGTCGTGTCTGACTCTGTGTGACCCCATAGACGGCAGCCCATCAGGCTCCCCCATCCCTGGGATTCTCCAGGCAAGAACACTGGAGTGGGTTGCCATTTCCTTCTCCAATGCATGAAAGTGAAAAGTGAAAAGGAAGTCACTCAGTTGTGTCTGACTCTTAGTGACCCCATGGACTACAGCCTACCGGGCTCCTCCATCCATGGGATTTTCCAGGCAAGAGTACTGGAGTGGGGTGCCATTGCCTTCTCCGGAGACTCTTCCTGGAAGATATTAAATGTGCTGGTGGGGACTTCCCTGGTGATCCAGTGGTTAAGACTCCATGCTTCCACTCCAGGGGGTACAGGTTCCTTCCCTGATTGGAGAAGGAAGATTCTTCATACTGTGGGGCCTAAAAAAATTAAGAAAGAAAGAAGAAAAAAGTGCTGTTATCTTGGCCCCAGCAAGATACCTCCTGCCCCCTCCCCCATTCTGATTTAACTCATTTAAACTCTCCATGCTACAACCTGTAAGTATCTAGATTTAGATTTAAAGCAAGAGAGTTTGAGAAAAATATCTACTTCTGCTTTATTGACTACAACACCACCTTTGACTGTGTGGATCACAAAAAACTGTGGAAAATTCTTTGAGAGATGTGAGTACCAGACCATGTTACCTGACTCCTGAGAAATCTGTATACAGGTCAAGAAGCAATAGTTAGAACCGGAAGTAGAACAACAGACTGTTTCCAAATTGGAAAAGGAGTATGTCAAGGCTGTATATTGTCACCCTGCTTGTTTAACTTATATGCAGAGTATATCATGTGAAATGCTGCGCTGGATGAAGCACAAGGTGGAATCAAGAGTGCCGGGAGAAATATCAATAACCTCAGACACGCAGATGACACCACCCTTATGACAGAAAGCGAAGAGGAACTAAAGAGCCTCTTGATGAATGTGAAAGAGGAGAATGAAAAAGCTGGTTTAAAGCTCAACACTCAGAAAACTAAGATCATGGCATCCGGTCCCATCACTTGATGGCAAATAGATGGGGAAACAGTGGAAACAGTGGCTGACTTTATTTTGGGGAGGCTCCAAAATCACTGCAGATGGTGATTGCAGCCATGAAATTAAAAGATGGTTACTCCTTGGAAGAAAAGTTATGACCAACCTAGATAGCATATTCAAAAGCAGAGACATTACTTTGCCAACAAAGGTTCATCTAGTCAAGGCTATGGTTTTTTCAGTGGTCTTGTATGGATGTGAGAGCTGGACTATAAATAAAACTGAGTGCCCCAAAATTGATGCTTTTGAACTGCGCTGTTGGAGAAGACTCTTGAGAGTACCTTGGACTGCAAGGAGATCGCACCAGTCAATCCTAAAGGAAACCAGTGCTGAATGTTCAGTGGAAGGACTGATGTTGAAGCTGAAACAGTACTTTGGCACCTGATACAAAGAACTGACTCACTGGAAAAGACCCTGATGCTGGGAAAGATTGAAGGTAGGAGGAGAAGGGGATGAGAGAGGATTAGATGGTTGGATGACATCACCGACTCGAAGTACATATGTTTGAGCAAGCTCATGGGGGTTGGTGATGGACAGGGAAGCCTGGCGAGCTGCAGTCCATGGGGTCGCCAAGTCCATAGGGACACGACTGAGCGACTGAACTCAACTGATCTAGATTTAACTGAACTTTAGGCGTGCAGAAAAGAAAACATTTCATCAGATCTCTTCGTAAGTGAACTGTTGAAAACAGCTGAATAAATAAGTCTTCTAGAGAAAGGAATACGCACACCAAATCCCCCAGGTCCGCAGTCAGTCTCCAGCGACAGGGGCCGCTCCTGCAAGTCCTAGACACGCCCCCTCCGGAGAGACCTGACCCCACCCCCTCACCAAGGCCAAAGCCGCGACTGCTTCCTTCTCAACCCAACAGACTTCCGGCGAGGAGGTGTGTCACGTGCCCGGATATAGGAAGTTGTGGCCGGACGGCTGCTTCCAGTTCACTGCTTAATTGAGCGGTTCATCCTAGTAACGGTGGCCGCCCCAGTCCTGTCCGGTCTCCGTGTTGGAGGACCCGCCTCGGCACAGCCGGGCTCGGTCCGGCCTTGCGGTAAGCCTTCGGCCGCGGCTGCCGGGCGGTCCTGGCGGCAGCGGACAAATGAACGGAGGGGTGGACGCCAAGGTCTCAGGCGGCTCCTCAGTCCTGGTGCTGGTCCAGCGCCGGGGGTTGGGTACTGCTCCCTCCGCCGTCAAAGCCCCTTCTCTTCCCAGCCTTTCTGGGTAAGGCGGAGAGGCCGGTGGGAGGATCCCGTTACCCCTTGTTATCCTGGGGGACTGGGAGGGCAGCCCAGACATCCTTTTCCGGTTCCGCCCATGAAAATCAGATTTCATCGTAAAAAACGGTCTTGAACAGTTTCTTCTTTGGCTTGGACCAGGAGGGGAGGGCGTGGAATTACCTTTCCCTTCTTTGTCCAAATCCTCATTTTCTTCTAAATCTCATAAGTGCATTTCCCTGTTGCCATGCATGGCGTATTCTCTTCAGTGCTGCATGCACTAAGGTGTCTGGATAGCAGACAGGGTACTTACCCACACGCACTCACTCTCATGACAGTACTGCTTACAAGTTATCTGTCACATCCTGTAGATCTGGCTGAATTTAAGGAAACAACGACCAACATAGAGTATTGTGGCTGACTGCCTCTGGAACGTGGTCAGACATGGGTTCTTATACCTGGAAAATAGTTTTAAAGAACCTCTAATGACTTATTCACTGATTTACCAAAAGAGTATTACAAACACTGGAGAGTTTCTCACGCCATGTTCATAAAGTAGATGCCGTTGGAGGCAAGAATCTTCCTGTCTTCGTGGATATGTCTGTCATATTCACCATGATAAGCTAAAATTTTGCCTGGCACTTAGTGGGCATCCAGAGAAGGCAGTGGCACCCCACTCCAGTACTCTTGCCTGGAAAATCCCATGGACGGAGGAGCCTGGTGGGCTGCAGTCCATGAAGTCGCTAAGAGTTGGACACGACTGAGCGACTTCACTTTCACTTTTCACTTTCATGCATTGGAGAAGGAAATGGCAACCCACTCCAGTGTTCTTGCCTGGAGAATCCCAGGGACTGCGGAGCCTGGTGGGCTGCCGCCTATGGGGTTACAGACTGAAGCGACTTAGTAACAGCAGCAGCAGCAGCAGTAGTAGGCATCAGTGTTTGCTGAATGTGTAGTGCTTTTCATTCTGCCTAACTCCTTTATCAACTGTGCCTATTTCCTCTCTTGTTTTTACCACTTACCATATTGTCAGTCCGTGCTTTTGACCAAAGAGGGATTGGGTGAACCAGTTTTTATAATTCAGCTTAGATTTCCTCAAGAGGTATTTGTTTAGTACCTACAAAGACAGAACATGAAACTGCTAAAACACCTCCTCCCCCAGCCATCCCCCCTGCCCCTTGAAGAGAGTTCTTGAGATCCAGGAACTTGTGACTTAATGAACCAGTTGGATAGCAAGTACTGGATGTTTAACAAATACAGTAAGTGGTATAGCAGTTGAGAGGAGAAATCAATTTGGATTAAGGTCTGTATTGAATCAGTTCATTTTATTTGCTCAGTCATGTCCGACTCTGTGACCCCCATGGACTGCAGCATGCCAGGATTCCATGTCCATCACCAACTCCCAGAGCTTGCTCAAACTTATCTCCATCAAGTCAGTGATGCCATCTAACCATCTCATCCTCTGTCATCCGCTTCTCCCTTCAACCTTTCCCAGCATCAGGGTCTTTTTCAAGGAGTCAGTTCCTTGCATCAGATGGCCAAAGTATTGGAGTTTCAGCTTCAGCATCAGCCCTTGCACTGAACATTCAGGACTGATTTCCTTTAGGATTGACTGATGAATCAAGGTCATGTAAATTATGGAATGTAGTTAGGATTTGGGTAGATAATACCCTCTGCATGGAAAATCTCCTGAGCAAAGATTTAAAGGCTAGAATGATCAGAGGGCTTGGAGTGAAAGGTTTGTCTTTGGGAGCATTAGAAAAGTGTTGAGCAAGGGCATATTATGATGAAAGATATGTTTTAATATTATTTGTTGAGAGTTTTGGGGTTATGGAAGCTTGCAAAGAGGTAACCAGATGCTATGGTGTTAAATAGATGTAGTTGGTGTGAACCTGGATTGTACCTTGGCAGTAGGACCAGAAAGGATAAATTATGTGTAGATGAAGGAAAATTAGCAAAATGCTTTAGCTGTCAGGTTATTTGGTACCTTCATTTTGGTGAATTTATTAACTGTCTGCTATGTCTTTGCCAAGTTCTGGGAATATAAGGATGAATAAGACACAGGCCTTGCCTGCAAGGAAATACTCTTACTGGGAAAAGAATACAACTAGCTGGACAATATGGTTTGTAAGTGCTGTGTTAGCAGAATAGAGGGGAAATGTTAGAGAAGTAGGAAAGGAATTTTTGTGTTTTTTTTGGGTGTGTGACTATTTCACAAAAGAGGTCTTATTTTAGCAGATTGAATTGGAATTTCCCAGGGAGAAAAGAATTTGAGAAAAAAGAAATTACACGAACAAGAGCCTGGAGATAGAAAAGCAAACTGGCCAGTATCCAGGGTGGCTTCAGCAAAGGATAGAGTTGAGCTTTTAGCATATGTGTAGGATCTAGAACATATGAAGAGATAGTAACATAGACATTTTATAATGGGTGGAATGGAGGTTAAAATGGAATGTAGAAGGATGAAGAAAGCAGTTGGGGAAACTTGCTCTTCATGATTTTATATTCTTTCCAGGGTAGATGGTGAAGTCATTTGCAGAGAGGGAGTAGACTGACAGAATTGGGGGTTGAAGGAGAGAAATAAGGATTTGCAACACTGATGGAGTAGGAAGAGGGAATCAAAGGAAGTGTTAAGGAATGGCTGAGCAACATTGAAAGTTTAGCATTGATTGGATTTAAAAGTTGTAATGAGTACAATGGACATGGATATGAGACCTTCTTAAGTGCCATATGGTAGCCCAGGAGAAGGAGAGAAAAAAAGACAGTTTATAGAGATTGATGAGCAGGGTGAACTGGTCTACAAGTGGAGCATATTATTGAAAGGAATGGTGTGGGTGTATGGAAATAAACACTGCCTCCAGGCTAGACTGGGAAAGAAATTAAGCTTGGAGAGGCCAGATGTTCTAAGAGAACAGGATGGAAGGGGAGGTCAGAAGACCGGAGGCTGAGATGAGGGGGAATAGGGATGGAAGTGGGAAGATGTGGTTTTTCTGAGAAAAGCAATTTTTTTGAGTTGGAGCAGAGATAAAAATGTTACAGATTGAGTAAAATTGAGGAGTTTTCAAAAGAGTCATTGTTGTATAATACAATGTTGTATTATGTAATACAATGACAAAAGAGTCATTGTATTATAAAAATACATTAAAAGTCATTTATTTAAAACTCATAATTCCTTCATTTTCCCATAGAAACAGTATTAGGAGTATAAATTAATTTCCTAAACCAGTTCACATGTATTAAATACTATACACCTGCATTGGAAATAGTAATACACACACACACACAAATATGTATTCGGTATATTTAACAAATAAAATTGAAAAGAGATGTTTAAAAAATATTTAAGTTGATATTTGAAAAAAGACGTTGAATTAGATGAGAAAAGGAAGACGAGTGGAAAACTATTTTCTAATAACAGCTTTTTTGAGATATAATTAATATACCATAAAATTCACCCTTTTCAAATATATAATTCAGTGCTTTTCAATATATTCACAGGGTTATACACCCATCAATACTGTCTCATTGAAGGACATATTCATCATCCCCAGAAGAAGCCCCATACACATTAGCAGTCACTCCTCACGCCTGCTTGCCCCCGACCCCTGGCAACCAGAAATCAGTCTGTCTGTGTGGATTTGTCTGCTCTGGACATTTCATATAAACAGAATCATGAAATATGTGGCCCATGGCAACTGACTTCTTTCACTTAACATAATGTCTTTAGGATTCATGTGTGTGTCAGTAGTATGTATCAGTACTTTGCTCCTTTTTATGGCCAAATAATATGCCACTGTATGGGTACATTTCATTTTGTTGTTCCCCAGGACATTTGAGATGTTTCCACTTTTGGCTATTGTGAATAATGCTGCAGTGGACGTTTATGGGCATACATAAACGTTTGTGTGGACATACATTTTCAGTTTTCTTAAGTATATACCTAGGAATGGAATTGCTGGATCATGTGGTAAATTCACATTTAACTGTTTGAAACCACCAAATTATTTTCCAGAGCAGCCGCAGTATTTTACAATCATCAGGAGTACATGAGACTTCCCTTACCAACACTTGTCTTTCTAATTTTAGCCATCCTAGCAGGTGTAAAGTGGTGGGTATCTCATTATTTTAATTTATGATTCCCTAATGGCTAATGATGTTGAGCATCTTTCCATGTCATTTTTAACCATTCATATGTCTTCCTTGGAGAGATGTCTCCCAAATCCTTTTCTCAATTTTTAATTGGGTTATTTGTTTTTTTGTTGTTGAGTTGTAAAAGTTATTTATATAGAAATTTATATTTAAATATTGGGAATGGGCCTTTTAATTTTTCTTAAATCTTTTAAAAAATATTTAGTATTTGGTGAGCACTTCAAAAGATCTTCAGTTCAGTTCAGTCGCTCAGTCGTGTCCAACTCTTTGCGACCCCATGAATTGCAGTACGCCAGGCCTCCCTATCCATCGCCAACTCCCGGAGTTCACTCAGACTCACGTCCATCAAGTTAGTGATGCCATCCAGCCATCTCATCCTCTGTCGTCCCCTTCTCCTCCTGTCCCCAATCCCTCCCAGCAACAGAATCTTTTCCAATGAGTCAACTCTTCGCATGAGGTGGCCAAAGTACTGGAGTTTCAGCTTTAGCATCATTCCTTCCAAAGAACACCCAGGGCTGATCTCCTTCAGAATGGACTGGTTGGATCTCCTTGCAGTCCAAGGGACTCTCAAGAGGCTTCTCCAACACCACAGTTCAAAAGCATCAATTCTTCGGCGCTCAGCTTTCTTCACGGTCCAACTTTCACAGCCATACATGACCACAGGAAAAACCATAGCCTTGACTAGACGGACATTTGTTGGCAAAGTAACGTCTCTGATCTTAGAGTTTGATAATACTGGTTCTCTAATTTCTTTTCCAAACACACAGCTTTTTATCTTTTATGATGTAGGTGTACAAATGTATGAAATTATTTCCCCATGCTTATTAACCATAAATAAGGTCTTTTCCTAATCCTAAATGGAACAATATAAGAAGAATGATTTTGACAAATGTAATATCTATACTCTGAATTTTTCAGCTGAGTAAAGATGACAGCAATCAAGCATGCATTACAAAGAGACATTTTTACTCCAAATGACGAACGCCTGCTGAGTATTGTCAATGTCTGCAAGGCAGGAAAAAAGAAAAAGAACTGTTTTTTGTGTGCCACAGGTGAGTATTTAATAAGGAAAGGTTTCTTTTATTCCTTGGAGACATTTCCTGGTTGTTTATAAAATATTCTTATTGTCTCTATGATTGGAAAAACTGTTGGGCCAGCACATTCATTTTTTTCAGTTGTCTTTAATTAAATCTTAAAAAGATACAAAAGCACTTCCATAATATATAAAGGTATGAACACTTGTGTAGCCACCACCCAGGATAAAAGGAATATTACCATTACCTTTGAAGTCTCTTGTGTGCCCTGCCCTGCTCCCATTCCCTTCCCTCCCTCATTAAGAAGTAATGAGTATCCTGAGTTTTGATTTACTATTTCCTTGCTTTTCTTTATCATTTTGCCATATATGTTTGTAATCTCAAATAATGTATTGTTAGATTTGCTTTAAACTGAGCATAAATTGGATTGTAACACATGTATTCATTTGTGACTTCCACTCATCAGTAGGTTCCTGTTAGTGAGTGTTACGTCTATTTTTCTCCCATGCCTATTGAGTCTTTTATTTCCACTGCTCTGTAGTGTTCTATTCTGAGAGTACAACTGTTTACTTACCCATCCTACTAGTGATGACCAGGAGATTTGTCTCCAGGTTTTGCTATTCAGGCAACAAAACATGCTTGTCCTTGTCTGCCAGTGTATAGGCAAGAATTTTCTGGGGTAGATAGCTAAGTATGAGATTGCTGGGTCACAGGCATGTGAATGATCAACACTATAATAACAAATTATTTTCAAAAGTAGTTGTATTGATTGCACTCCCACAGGCAGTGTGTATTTTGGGTTCTCCACATCTTAGTCTAAACTTGGTTTTGACGCTGGGTTTTGACAGACTATCAGTTGTTTCCAATCTGGCGAGTGTGAAATAGAATCTCATTGTGGTTTTAAACTGTATTTCCCTAAATAAAAATGAGACTAAGTCTCTGTTCATGATTTTATTAGCCATTTATTGCCTAAAGTTGCCTGTTTAAGCCTTCTATTCATTTTTCTACTGTGTTGCTTGTCCTTTTTGGTTGGTTGATTCTTTGAGGTCTTTATATAATGTGGGTGCTAATTTGTTGGTTATATGCATCCTGGTTTGTGGCTTGTGGTTTCACTTGTTATGATGCCTTTTGATGACATTTATAATTTAAATGAAATCAGATTAATCAGTCTGATCGTTTATCTGACCATTTATGGCCTTTTGTCTCTTGTTTGAGATGTCCTTCCCTACCCTGTCATGTGTCATGTCGTGTGTTGGTTGTTCAGTCATGTCTCACTCTTTGTGACCCCATGCGTTGTAGCTCACTAGGGTCCTCTGTCCATGGAATTCTCCAGGCAAGAATACTGGAGTGGGTTGCCACTCCCTTCTCCAGTGGATCTTCCCTACTGAGGGATGAAATCCAGGTCACCTGCATTGCAGGCGGATTCTTTACCATCTTAGCCACCAGGAAAGCCCTTAAAAGTATTCTCCTGTATTACCTTCTACAAGTTTTATAATTTTACCTTTCATATTTCAGTCTTTGATTTACCTGTATCCATGTTTGTAGTGATAAGTGTTTGTTTTTTTCTGATCACTTTCTTATATCTGGTTTTTATGTTGTTTTGTGGGTATTTTGTTGTTTTATCTAAATTTTATAATCAACCTGTCATGTTCCAAATTTTGTTAGGATTTTTATTGGAGTTGTTTTAAATCTATAGTTCACTTTGGAGAGAACGTGCATTTTTATATAAAATCTTGTTCATGAATATGGTGTGGTTTTCTTGGTCTTCTTTAATGCCTTTCAACAAGGATTATAGTTTTAAAGACTTTCAGTATGTTTTATAATTTTAAAGGCTTTTGCACATGTGTTGTATTTACTCCTAGGTATTTATTTATTCCTAGATTTTTTTATACCATCATAAATGATAATTCTTATTAGCATTAATACATTTTAAGACTTTATTATTTTTTTAGAGCAGTTTTAGGTTTACAAGAATATTGAGAGGAAAGTACAGAGAATTCCCATATATACCTTTACCCTTACATGCATAGCCTTTCTCTACCACTCACCACAATGATACATTTGTTACCAAGAATAAATCTACATTAACAAATTGTAATCACCCAAAATCCATAGTTTACCTTAGGGGTCAGTCTTGGTGTTGGTTTGGACAAATGGATAATGACATATATCTGTCATTATAATGTCATACAGTATTGTCACTGCCCTAAAAATTCTCTCTGCTCTGCATGTTCATCTCTTCCCCAATTCCTGGTGACCACTCATTTTTTTACTGTCCCCATAGTTTTGCCTTTTTCAGAAGACCAAATAGTAATTGGAATCAAATAGTATGTAGCCTTCTCAGATTGGTTTCTTTCATTTAGTAATATGCATTTAAGTTACCTCCAGTGGTTTTCATGGCTTACAGCTTACTTGTTTTTAGCATTACATAACATTCCATTGTCCAGATACACCACAATTTATTTATCCATTCACCTACTGAAGGACATCTTGGTTGCTTCCAAGTTGTCAGTTTTGAGTAAAGCAGCTATAAACATCTGTGTGCAGGTTTTTGTGTGGACATGTTTTCAGATTCTTTTAGTAAATACTGTGGAACATGATTGCTAGACTGTATGGTATGAGTATATTTAGTTTTGTTAGGAAATTGCCAGACTTGTCTTCCAAAGTGACTATACCATTTTTAGTTCCCACCATCAGTGAATGACAGTACAAGTTGCTGTACATCCTCACATGTGTTTGGTATTGTCAGTGCTCTGGATTTTGGCCATTAAGAAGGAAATGACCACCCACTCCAGTATTCTTGCCTGGGAAATCCCATGGACAGAGGAGCCTGGCGGGCTACGGGCTGTGGGGTCACAAAAGAGTCAGACACGACTTAGTGACTAAGCAACAGTAGGTGTGTAGTGGCATCTCACTTGTTTCCATTTGCATTTTCCCCATGAGAAATGATGTGGAGCACTTTGCATACATTTATGTACCATCTGTATATTTTCTTTGGTTGGATGTCTGTCAAGGTCTTTGGCCCATTTTTTAATCAGAATATTTTGTCTTATTGTTGAGTTTTAAGAGTTTTACTTATTAAGGAATCTGCCTCTGACCCTGTAGTCTGATTTAGATTCTTCTTTTAATAATCTGTGTATTCCTCAGTCATAGCATTTGTTATGAAATACTATTCCTGCTTTAGTATCGTGTGGTGGCAGTGAAGAATCTGCCTGCCAATGCAGGAGACACGGATTCAATCCCTGCATCAGGAAGATCCCCTGGAGAAAGAAATGGCAACCCACTCAAGTATTCTTGCCCAGGACATCCCATGGACAGAGGAGCCTGGCAGGCTACAGTCCATGAGAGTCAGAAACCGCTAAAAGGGTCAGAGACCACTTAGCAACTAAACAACAATAGGCATCTGACAGCTGTTTGCAGTGAATGAATGAATGAAGAATGAGGAAATGAATAATGTCTCTAATGAAAGTGTATGTTTTATTCAACAGTGACAACTGAACGCCCTGTACAGGTGAAGGTGGTCAAAGTCAAGAAATCTGATAAAGGAGATTTCTACAAAAGGCAGATTGCTTGGGCCCTTCGAGACCTGGCTGTGGTAGATGCCAAGGATGCTATTAAAGTATGTTTTTCTTTTTTTCTTTGACGTGTCTTTCATTTTATAACATAGTATGTTGACTTCTAAGATGATCTAAATTTATTTTCTGACCCAGTGGTTCACCACCTAACCTTGAATTAGTCTACAGTGTATTGTCCAGCCTTCCATTCTCCCACTTCTCAGTCTTAGGCTACTAAAAATAAGTAAATATGTAAGCTTGTTTCATTGTTGGTGGGTTTTTTTTGAGCTGCAATTATGTTTGTTCACAAGCTACATAATTAGAGCAAAATAACCTTGACTGTACATTTCTTTGTTTAGATTAGGTATACTTAGTATAGAATCCATGAATTAGTATGGATTTTAAGGTGGTTTGTAGTGTGAGTTTTTAAAAAAATCATTGTTTTGGTAAAACCTCATTCAAAATCACATAAAATATAATAAAAGTGAATCTTCCTCAGGTAGCCCTCACAAATTAATGCAGAATCATCAGCTGAGGCAGCTGAGCTGGCCCTGTGAAGCCATGGTTTGAATATTGTGGCTCAAGTGATGGCACTGAGTTACACCCCTTATTCTAAGGACTTTAAAGAATACGATTGTTGTTGTTAAGTCACTAAGTCGTGCCCAACTCTTCTGCGACCCCACGGACTGTAGCCCACCAGGCTCCTCTGTCCATGGGATTTTCCAGGCAACAATACTGAAGTGGGCTGCCATTTCCTTCTCCAGAAAGAATAAAATATAAGATATTAAAGAATAAGATATCACACCTTCTGCTTAAGTCACTCTCAAATTCCAAGAAGATTGAATAATATGATAATCATGATAAAGGGGCACCTTTATTCCTGACAGTTCAAGGCTTTTCACAGCAGTACCCCTTAAATAAAAAAAAGGAAATCAAGTAGAGCTCTTCAGGTTAAAGCATGTGCCTCCTCCTCCTCAGCCTCTCTAACCCTGCCCTCATCTTCCTTCATAGCCCAGGGGCCCTTCCAGAGCTCTCGGGGGTGCTTTGCAGCATATCCTCTATACTGTGGATGGGGCTGTAAGCAAGGCTTATAGTACCGTAACTGCAGGTGCCCTGTGAGTGAGCTCTTCAAGTCTTTACACTGATTCAAAAGGCACAGAGAAGTGAAAATTACCTTTGTAGAGCAGTCTGATAAAATAAAAGTCTGGTTTTAGGCTGACCCTGATTCAGACCTCTGAGGATCTAAAAGCTGTTCAGAATGACAAGTAGTTGAGTCAGGTGCAAACAGAAATTTTTTAAAGAAACAAAAACAAGTTTAGGAGAGTTCTGCATATCTGTAGAGTTGTGATTTCTTTCAAAGTGGAGAGAATGCCTTTTCTGTAAGTATTTTAGGGAAAACTGGGCCTTTGTTGATTTCTACAAAGCACCCAATTTTTAGAAAAATGTGGAATGTGGAAAATGGGGTCTAACAGATGCTTTGAGTGTGGGTGCATGTGTATGTATTTGAAAAGAACACAAAAATGAGATTTTAAAAAACACTTTGCATTATATAATAATTTCTGTTATTCTGGGAAGGATCAAGAGGAAAGATTTTCTGTTTAAGACAAAATACTTTAAGGCCTTTTTAGAAACTCGCCTTTATTAAAAAGCTTTCTTCTCTTTAGTAGTTTTACATTTCATAAGCCCATTGACTTGTGTAATTCACTAACATTGCTAAATGCTTATTTGAATGCATTCCTCAGCTGACACCTCATTGCTGACTTGCTTAATGGATTTTTTTTTCATTTTATGCAAGCACCTTGGTGTGTGTATGCTATATATGGATATAAAACATAAAATTTTTATACATAGTCTAACAGCCATTTAGCATCACACATTGATTTGTGTGAGTGTTGCTGCTGGAGCACTCAGCTTCTTTTATGGCATTATGGGAAATATTCCCAAGGAGGAGATCATTTCCCATCAAGTTTCATGTTGGTTGCCAAGACTGTTAGATTTCTTTATAGATACTAATGCGATTACCTTTTTTTTAAGTGTATTTTACTGAAGTACAGTTGATTTACAATGTTGTGTTAATTTCTGCTGTACAGCAAAGGGATTCAGTTAGACATATACATACATTCTTTTTCATTTTCTTTTCCACTATAGTTAAGCATAGGATATTGAATATAGCTCCCTGTGCATACAGTTGGACCTTGTTTATTCATTCTCTCTCTCTATATATATAGTTTGCATCTGCTAGTCCCAGACTCCCAACATACCCCTTCTCCCCTTTTCCTCCCCCTTGGCAGCCCCAAGTTTGTTCTCTGCATCTGTGAGTCTGTTTCTCTTTTGCAGATAAGTTCATTTGTGTCATGTTTTATAGTCCATATATAAGTGCTACACGGTATTTGTCCTTCTCTTTCTTCATTTAGTGTGATAATCTCTAGTTGCATCCATTTGTTGTAAATAGCATTATTTCTTTCTTTTTATGGCTGAGTAGTATTTTGATCAGAGAAGGCAGTGGCACCCCACTCCAGTACTCTTGCCTGGAAAATCCCACGGACAGAGGAGCCTGGAAGGCTGCAGTCCATGGGGTCGCTGAGGGTCGGACACGACTGGGCGACTTCACTTTCACTTTTCACTTCCATGCATTGGAGAAGGAAATGGCAGCCCACTCCAGTGTTCTTGCCTGGAGAATCCCAGGGACGGGGGAGCCTGGTGGGCTGCAGTCTATGGGGTCGCACAGAGTCGGACATGACTGAAGTGACTTAGCAGTATTTCAGTGTATATATGTACCATATCATCTTTATCCATTCATTTGTTGGTGGACATTTAGGTTGTTTCTATGTCTTGACTATTGAAATAGTGCTGCAGTGAACATTGGGGTGCATGTATCTTTTCATACTATAGTTTTGTCCAATACGTGCCCAGGAATGAGATTGCCAGATCATATAGCAACTCTGTTTTTAGTCTTTTGAGGAACCTCCATACTGTTTTTCATAGTGACTGCAGCAATTTAATGCAACTACTTTTTCATTGTAAATGAAAGTTTTTAATCGCTTGTCATTTTAGTTCTGCTTATTGAGCTATAAATTAATTAATACAACCATCCTAGTGTAGTATGTCAAGTCTTAATCCTTAAATTATCTCAGATCTTCATAATAAAAGTCTGGTATCACTTTTCTTCCATGTTTGTGGTCTTTATTTACATTTTATCCCCCTAAACAACACTTTAAACTAATTGAATGTATGATTAGCCTTCTATAGAACATTAAAAACATTTGAGACTATTTTTTAATTCCTTAGATGTAAAGAAAAGTGTACATCTATATGTTTTCATTTTTTATATAGTAATCAAGTAGTTCTGCATTCAAGGGAGAATATCAAGGCATGAAATTATTGCTGTAATTTGACTTAAGAGACATGTAGAGAGCATACTGCAGTTCTCTCACATCAGTTGAACTTCTTTTTCATTAAAATAAGGCCACCAGTATTTTCTACTTTTGAAACACTCTTAATTATTCTGTGTTTTCAGAATTGAAAACAGGAGCAGTCCCTGCTTTCCACCTCATGTGTTCTTAGAAACCACACTCAGGTATAGGTTGTATTTTTTCTCATATGTTATAAGGAATTAGTGTCAAATCACAGTTATGAATAATAGCACATTATTAAAGAAAAAGTGTAACTCTGAAACCCCCAAAGGCAATTTAAAAAGAAAAATCAAAACTCAAGACCACTGTCATCTTACAAAGTAGGAAGCTGAAACACATGCCGTTAAGTAGACATCCTGTACTTTCACGTATAGACCTAACGGATATAGAAGGGAAATTGCCAACTATGTTGTTTTTAATCCAGCTTCTTTTGGGAAGCAAATAAATTTTTGCTATAAATTGAATTTTCTGAACCATTTTCTACAGGTCACTTAGTTGATTTTTAATGGTGATTTTAGCTTTTTGTTTTGTTGAAATATAGATATCTATTATGTGTTTTTATTGCAGGAAAATCCTGAATTTGATTTACATTTTGAAAAAATATATAAATGGGTTGCCAGCAGCACTGCTGAAAAGAATGCATTTATTTCATGCATTTGGAAATTGAATCAGCGATATCTTCGGAAGAAAATTGATTTTGTCAATGTCAGCTCACAACTTTTGGAAGGTAAAGTTAAATAAAAGTGTATATGTAAAATAAAATATATCTGTAAGTGAATATATAATTTGGCATTCTTCAAAGTAATTAAAACTCTGAAAGATCTTTTTTAAAAAATAATTTTCCTTATTGCAGAAGTGATGCTTATTTGTTATAGAAAATTGATTCAGTCACTTAATAAACTTAATCCTGAAATATAACTACTGTTAACATTTTGTTAGATGTTCTTCTGGTCTTTTTTTCTATGCATATTTAAATACTTGTTTTTAAATAAATTTATGTTGTTACCTCCCATTCTTTTTCATATAATGTATCGTGAACATTTTCCTTATTAAACATTTACTCAATAGTATTTTTAATGGCACCATAGTATTCCATTGTATTAGATATTTTTTAAGTAGTCACTTTTTAAAAGTTTTCCAGTCTTTGCTTGTTTTAAACAACTCTGAGATGAATATCTTTATAGCTGTATTTTTGTGTAGTGTATTGGTGTAGTATTTAAGAATACAAGTCTGGAGTCAGACTGCCTGGATTCAAATCTTGGTTTTGTCCCTTACTATAGTTTTGTGACCTTGGTTTACTCTTTGTTTCAATTTCTCTTATCTCAGAAACAGAGATAATAGTATCAACTCCATAAGATTATTGTAGGGATTAAATTACTTAATATATGAACATGATGAGAACAATGCCAAAGCTGTAGTAAGTACTGTTGTATATTAGCGATTATTATTCTTTTATCCAGGGTAAAGTCCTTAGACATGAAGTAAATTAAGGTATTTTAGATCATACATCTTCAGGAATATTACTAGGGATTATTTTCTGTTATAAGACAAAAAATCTACTGTTATTGAAAATGTACAATGAGGTTTTTTTTAACTTGAAAATTTCTTTTATAAGGGCACACATGTTGTGAGAAGATGGTTCTGTGCGCCTTGCAGATACAATTTGTTGTATTCCTCATCTCAAAGAAAGTAATTGAAGTGGCAGCAGATGGACAGAGTTGTAGCCCCTCTTTACTAAGGGGAAAAAAAATAAGTAGATTTGTCCTAAGTTGTATATTAGCATTTAAAAATAGAATCTTCTGTTCTGTCAAGTTGAAATATCTGAAATTGCCAATATTCAACCGTTTTGACCTATAAAAATGTCAACTTCAGGTGCTTCAGACTGTTCTTTGGCTTAGCTACTGGCCTCTGTCCTTTCTCCATTTTGTTTTACTTAATTCCTTTGCTGTTCGGCCGCCTGTCTTTCTCTCCTTAAATGTAGTGTCCTTGTCCATCACTTATTAATTAGTGAGCCCGTTACTGGTTTCAGGCTTGATGCTTGGAACTGGCAGGGGCATCTCTCAGGCCCTGTGCTCCTCCCTACAGTGGGGCTGGCCTTGTGTCTGAGGCCTCAGGGCTTCCATCTCGCCAACATTCACCTCCGATGACCGTTAAGAAATTTATGGTAATTTTCCGAGCCTTGAATATTAGCTTAATGTGCTCTGACTGAAGTGAAAGTCATTTAGTTGTGTCCAACTCTTTGCAACCCCATGGACTATACAGTCCAGAATTCTCCAGGCCAGAATACTGAAGTGGTTAGCCGTTCACTTCTCCAGGGGATCTTGCCAACCCAGGGATTGAACCCAGGTCTCCCGCATTGCAGGCAGATTCTTTACTAGCTGAGCCACCAAGGAAGCCCAAGAATACTTAAGTGGGTAGCCTATCCCTTCTCCAGTGGATCTTGCTGACCCAGGAATCAAACTGGGGTCTCTGGCATTGCAGGCAGATTCTTTACCAGCTGAGCTATTTAATTTTTTTTTTTCAGCATTTCAGGATTGAACATTCTGGTCAGTGAATGATTCATAAGCTTTCTGTTCTGTTTTCAAATATTATATATATTTCAAGATGTTATTTATTGCCTAAAATATATTTTAAACCAGTATATTTTGTTCAGTCAACAATATGGGAAAATACATACCCTACCTGTATTTCTCTCATTGAGGAATAGCACCAAAATCAATAAGAGTATTGCTGTTTTTTGAGAATAAGGTGACTAGCTTTAAAAAAAGAAAAGACATTTAATTTTTTAGAGCCTTAAGCAAAGGTGTAGACATTTTTATAAACATTAACCTAATTGAGATCAATTTTAAGAATACTAAGATCCTTAAGGATCTCATTTTGAAAATCACTTTCTATAAATCAGTAACTATTGCTTTGATTTAATGGAGTTTATATAGTAGCTTTATTAATAATTATAAACTAGTTTAATGTCTTACTGGACTTTAAAATCATGGCCACTAATTGGTTTTTTTTTTAAGTCTCTAAGCTTTGGGTTATGTTAGAAAACAAATGCGAAATTATCACCATTTCCTTTTAAGAGCTAAATAATCATTCAAGTAAGACTGTTCATTGCAGTAACAGCTTTAGTAGTTTTCGTTGGTGACAACTGAACGTTCATGCTGGTAACTGGGGCTTCTTGGTAGAATAATATTTTTAAAACAGAGCTTTGTTAACAGGTTAAGTCAGAAAATTTTGTTTGGCCTTTTCTTTTTCATTCTTACAGCCTGATTTTTTTTTTTTTAATCTTTGACTTGAATTCTTAAAAGCCAACTTGAACTGATATCTTGTGTGTGTTTTAAATTGGTTCCATCTTGTCCTTTCTAACAATTTTTATGACTAATCCATTGTGAGGGAGTGTCTGGGTAAAAGTTTTGGGTCTTGAGTGAAAATAACTAGACTAAATGCATGAGTCACAATTGACCTAAAAATAATCCCCAGGGAGTAATCTGTTTTCCAGTTTTCTCCTCCAAGGTCTCAGCAGTACTGTATGTTACTAAGAGAAAATAGAAAGATAAATGTATTTTTAGTCACTGTCAGAAAATGAATAAGAAAAATGAACTCTGGAAATTTAGCTTCTTATGAATATTTCCAGTTGGTAGTTGTATTTGCCATTGTCTTTTAAGCTTTAATTTAGCATGAAGTTCAAATGAGATGTGGGTAGTATTTTTAATATTTAAACCTGTGTACATTTCTACCCAGCTAATATTCTTTGCTTACTTTCCTCTGCTTTTTTCATACCTTTTACTCTCCAGAACTGCCTAAAGTTACAGAAGGTGCGTAACACCTTTTCTTCTTATTCTATTCCATATATTATATTCCATAATATTTTATTACTTGCCATTGTTCTTTACTATTGGTTGCATATTTTATGAAATTGTGTGCAGGGAAAGATGTATTACAACAAAATCCATATGGTAATAAAAATTAATGATAGTATTCATTATTGACTTCCAAAGAACTGTTTATGGAAGAGAAAATACTTCTGAAATAATTACGATCATTTAAAATATTTATTTATTTAAAATATTTACTTGTGTAAGGAGTGTATAGAATGATTTGGGCATTCCCTGCCCCTAGTGGCTAAAAGGCTGCACACAGGACACTAACATTTCCAGAGGGACTGTTTCGAAGGGCCAGGAGCTTGGTGATGCTGTCTAAGGAGCTTATATTTGTGTACTGCAATCTGTAATTTCCTGTACCAAAAGTTTCAGCCCCTCCTTTTTTTTCTGGTATGTTATCTAAACCTGCCTAATTAACATTCTTAAGAGTAAATCATTTTTACTTTGAATTAGGTGTATTTTGTTCAAGGACAAGTTAACATATGTCAAGTCATGCTGAATGAAGATTCTCATTTTCATACAAAATAATGAATATTTAAAACACTTGGAATTTGTGTTTTAAATGGTGTCCCATGAATTATTGAAAATCAGTAACTTTGTTTCGAGGTTTATTTAAGGGTAAAATTATTTTTTTCATTTTATGTCTCTTAACCTCAAGATTTATATAAAATCCCGTATGCTGAGTGTTCTTTCCAGAAAGTGAACTGAGACATTTATGTAGAAAACATCTCAGTTCTGACCTCATGGTCTTTTGTTTTGAAGCAGGAAGACAGTTGAAATTTTTGTAGTCTTACATGGCCATGTTGTTGTTCTTACTATAGAGATATTGAGAAAGTTTCTATTAGCTGATCCTTAGAAATTTTATAAATGCATGTGAAAATTTTTTAAAGAAAGAAATGGAAAGTTCAGTTAATATTTTCATTGCCCAAAATAAATTATGAATTGTAGATACATTTTTAAAATTTCAATTGAAAGTTATTTGGAGGAAAACACAAAACATAACAAAGACAAAAAGAACAAAAATAACGGAAGAAGATGTTACCTGGGAAAAAAAGGAAAGCAAATTGTTTCTCATGTGTCCTGAATTCATAAGCATTATTGTATTAGAGCAACAGTTACCTCAGGTAGGAAAACAAAAAGCTAGGTTTGTGCATGTGTTTCGTTTCTGGTTTTATATTTGTTTTATAGTTTAATTATGTTTTGGGAAAGTGTGACTAAGGCCTGTTTTAACACAAGTCAATAAATTAGACTGCATGCTTTTGTTATACTAGACATTATGTTAACGTAAGCAGTTCTTCATAAAAACAAGTCTTTTTTTCATATACTTTGAATCATTTTTTTCCTATTTTTCAGCCACTAAATGTGACCTGTGCTTATAACTGACCTTATGTAGAAGTACAATGCTGTTACCCTTCCTAGTTTTTTACTACTTTATTTTTAATTTTTACCCTCTTTTAAGAATCTGTTCCAAGTGGAGAAAATCAGAGTGTGACAGGAGGTGATGAAGAGGCAGTCGATGAATACCAAGAGTTAAATGCAAGAGAAGAGCAGGATATTGAAATAATGATGGAAGGCTGTGAATATGCAATTTCCAATGCCGAGGCCTTTGCAGAAAGGTTGTCCAGAGAGCTGCAGGTGCTAGATGGGGTAAGCCTCTGTTGTAACGTGTGACTAGTGATGTGTGGTGAACTGAGGAGACTGGTGATGTTCATATTCTACGGCCTCTGCGCTTAAGCCTGGATAGTGTGATTACTGCTGTTTTTCCCTGGAAGCGCATTACCAGCTGCCCTCCCTCCATCTTTCATTGTTCTTGTTCCAAAGACAGAACCATTTCTGTTAGGCCAGTGAAGGCAGTTAGCTGAGGTTCTGAATTTGGGGAGGTTCTTGATATGAAGTGATGGAAATAGAAAGTAGCCAACCTGAAACCACCCTGGGGGTTGAATCCCCTGCCTCTGAAACACTTCAGAATAGTTCAGGGCAAGAGAAAAGCATTTTTGTGGTTTGGGGGGAAAAAAATAGGTAAAAGTTAGAAAGAGAGAGAGTGAGCTGAAAGAAGTGAATCCTTTACCCAAAGAGAGCAAAATAGTGTAGTGAAAACAGGAGAACCAGGGCAAGAGGATGTTTGACTCCTCTGAACTACTTTGGAATAGATCCTGTTCATTTGTATGCAGGTATATGAGCTTGTATCTAAATGTACATCTTTAGGAAGTAAAAAGCTACAAGTGGCACCTCTCGTGAGAAAAATCTAAAATGAGAATGTTTTGGTGGGGGGTGGAGTGTGGTTTTGTTAGGCAAAGTATGCATTTAAGAAGAACTCTCAGAAAATAAGGAATGTTTTGAAGACTTTAAAGAGTGTTGGCATTTTATACAAGAAAGGTACAGAAGTTGTAAGGTTGAACTGAGGTCCAGAGATTACAATAGTCCAAGCTTACAAATTTGTAAAACTCTCAGGAAGTAAAGCCTAGAAGAGACTTCAAGATGTTGAAGTGAAAATTGTCCTGAATCAGTTCAAGTTCCAGCTCTGCTGCGTAAGATGTCAGTGGGTCTGAGCTCTGCTGCCTTTACAGTTGGGCTGCACCTACAAGTGAGTTATTATGAATAGTATATAAAATAACATGTGACATTTTAGCATCACTCATACAATGACATTATTTTAATTCTTTATCCAAATTTTTTCCCCATATCATGTTATATGCCTTCTTAATGTGGCTTTGTGGTTTGTGTTTTCTAGTTAATGTTGCATCTGTGTTCCAAGTCATCATATTACTTTGCAGTTTAATTTTGGATTTGAAAGCTTCCGTATTTCAGGGAATTCAGAATCAATAGTCAGAATCTTTAGAAAATATTAATAAGGGGTTGGTGGTTTGTTGCTGCTTTGGGGAAAGAAAGTAGTTGCAAATGAAAGAGAAAAGAAAGAATACTGTAAAAGGAGCTATCTTATGGCAATAGGCTCTTCCACATCCTATTAGTACAAATCATGCCACAGTTATAAATTAGTTCTATGTATCCATTAAAGACTGGCATGCTTCTGCTACCCTCTTAACTAAGGTAGTAAGACAGATGATTATTATGCTTTTGTTTACCCACTCCAGTGTTCTTGCCTGGAGAATCCCAGGGACGGGAGCCTGGTGGGCTGCCGTCTATGGGGTCGCACAGAGTCGGACACAACTGAAGCAACTTAGCAGCAACAGCAGCAGCATGCTTTTGTTTAGGGTTTTATGTAAATAGTGCAGATTATAGAAAATGTTTATAGTTGATAGAGCTAAAAGAAGTGTCAGAGATGGTATAACCTAATGCCAGTTAGTTTACAGAAATGAGAGTACACCATTACTGATGATACATCATGGGGCATACCCTAAATAGGCAGTATTGAGGTCTGGTCCCTAACCTCCATATAAGGGAAAGTGTGCTTCCCTGAAATACTATGTACAAAAGTGGAATGCAAACACAAAGTAGCAAATTAAAGTAGAGGTGTAGGTGTGTATGTCAACCTTTGTGGCTGCTGCTAAGTCATTCTGCTGTCAAAGAGATTAATGGATATTTCATTTAAAGCATATGAAGTATTACTTCTCTTTTTTAACTTTGTAGGCCAACATCCAGTCAATCATGGCCTCCGAAAAGCAAGTCAACATCTTAATGAAGTTACTGGATGAGGCTCTCAAGGAGGTGGATCAGATTGAATTGAAACTGAGCAGTTATGAGGAAATGCTCCAAAGTGTAAAAGAACAAATGGATCAGATCTCGGAAAGCAACCACCTAATTCATCTTAGTAACACTAATAATGTAAAACTCCTATCTGAGATTGAGTTCCTTGTGGTAAGCATGATTATAAACTATTAACAACAATTAAAAAAAAAAAACAACTAATGATCTCTAAAGCCCATTTGTAAATATTTTCTAATTTCCTTAGGAGAGCAAGATTTAAAAATACTGAAGTTTCAAAGACCCAGTAATAGGATTGAGTAGCATCTTACCTGTAAACTTCCTAAGAGTAAACAGACAAATGGTGTGTTTATTTACATTCCAGAACCACATGGACCTGGCCAAAGGTCATATAAAGGCACTTCAGGAAGGAGATCTTTCTTCTTCCAGGGGCATTGAGGCCTGCACCAACGCCGCAGATGCCCTGCTGCAGTGCATGAATGTGGCTCTTCGACCAGGTATGACCATAAAATCTGCCCAAGAACCTGGAACTAAGCTTCTGCCTTAGTGTAAAGCTGTTGACAAGAAGTCCACAAGGCAAGTGGTTTAGGGTTAGATTATTAGCTATTGAAACAAGTTTCACTTACTATCAAACATAATTTATATTGGCACGAAGAACTTTTTAGTTTCAGTACCTTCTGATTGACCATCAGTGACTAAGTTAACACCAGGATTTTTCTTCAGTGCTGTTCACAGGACCTAGGACAAAGTAGATGCCATAAGGCTTTGCTAGACCAGCGGTTCCTAAACTTGAGCTTGCAGCAGGATCACCTAGAGGGCTTTTTAAGACACAAATTGCCAGGTGCCACCACAGAATCAGTAGGTCTGGTCGGAGGCCTTAGAATCTATGTTTCTGACTGTTCCCAAGTGATGCTGAGGCAGGACCACAGTGTGAGGATCGCTGAGTTACACTGTTTTTTCCCCCTTACCTTTCTTTTATAAACACATGAATAAACCAGTAAAACTTTGAGTTCTTCAAAACTGAAATATGGCTTCTGTTATAAATGTACTCATTAGACAACCAGGAGCTCTTTAACCCATTAAATAAGTTGTTACAATTTCAGGCCATGACATGCTTCTGGCAGTTGAACAGCAGCAGCAGCGTTTCAGTGATTTGCGAGAGAATTTTGCCCGGAGACTGGCCAGTCACCTCAACAATGTTTTTGTTCAACAGGTAATTTTATTTTATTATATTACTGTCATGTTCCTGTAGCTTAAAAAGAAATTGTCACGGAAGAAATTTTAATGTATTTAATTGGGAGCACAGTATGTTCCTTTATATATTTATTTGATTTTAATATTTTTAGATATATATGTATTTGCTCATAGATGTATTTGGAGCCTCAGTGGTCTCCTATGAAGACAGTTCCTTTTAGCTAAAATTCCCTAAGTTTTAAATAATTATGCTTACATATTACATATACCCCATTTAGACAATCTTGTTTACAAAAATAAGTCCAAACTTGTTATGTGTTTAATGTTTGGCCTGTTTTATTTTTCAATATTTTCAAGTGAGAACAGGGACTTGATTCCATGTTTTAAGTGTTTCATTGGCTCCATGTACTTATAAATATGAGAAAAATGACTAACTCAATTATAAATTCTAGTTGATTTAATCTTATATAAAACCTTTGTCTCTATTTTTATGTGGAAAGGGTGTTATAATTAAGGTTGTGGCAATGCTATAAATGTTACTATTAAGTATACCTTAGAAGGATTTGAATAGAAGGTGTTTTATTTAATAAATAATAAATTAGACAATATTTATCAAATAAATTAGGTGTAATAAATTAGATTTTGTGTATTTATCATCTCTTTAATAGGGATTTGGGGCAAAAAAAGAAAGTTGAGTGAAATTTTGTTCATCAGAAATTCTGTCTGAAATTCTAGGTTCTTATTTGTTTTCACTTTGTAGTATTCTGAAACAATTGTGTTTATTTTATCTCTGACTAGTTTACTCAGGCCCTCCTTCAGCTCTATAACAGGTCCTACTTTCTTTCGGTGCCTGTGAGTACATCAACTTTGGCTCCAGCTTCTCTGATTCTTTTTGTTTTTTTCCTGTGAAGTTTACTAAGCTTAATAGCAGCAGAATCTTTATAGTTATAATTTACTGATTTAAGCTACCTGTTAACCATATTTGTGGCAGTTTTTTTAATGTCCCATAACAGAAAGTTTATTTAGATGCAAAAGGCATTTAATCTCATTCTGCTTGCCTTTCTTTCTGTCGTTCTTTTATTCACTCACTCATTCCTTTATTTGGAAGTCATTTGCCCAGTGATTAAAGATGCATTCCAGACATTTCACTGGAACAGATGAGAGGCTGATTCTTTCCTCTAGTTGCTCATGGTCTAGAGAAGGGACACAAACAGACTGAGGGAGAGTATATATTATGGTGGTACCATGGGAGCATAAAGGAAGATCAGCTAACTAAGCGGGCAGGGGGGAAATGGGAAGACTCTCTTAACATTCCACTTGACTTAAAAAGCATGAGGAAAAAAGTAAACCTAGGAATTACATAAGAAATACTAACGCACATTTTTCTTACACTATTATTTCAATAATATCTATTTCTACACAACTCCCTAGTTTTTAAAAATAATCTTGTTGGCAGGGGTGTAGTCCACATTTGTAGATGGTACTGAAAATACCAGTCAGCAAGTGATAATCTTTTCTCCACCCTTAATTGTTATAACATGCTATTATTTGTGATTTTGCTTCCTTGCCTTATAAACTAATGGCTTTGTTTAAAATGACTGCTTCCCAGTTCTGAAAATCTAATATGCATTGTTACACGTGAGTAATGCATGTTAAAAACCAGAATGTTGCAACAACCTGGAATGTGCTGAAGAAGATGAAAGATGATGTCCCAAGTACAGAAAAGAGATTTTCTTTGTGTTAAATTTAATACTTCGTGTCACCTAGCAAAGAGTTGGGAAACAAGGGTATTTCTATTCCTGGTTGTGGGGCACACTGTCCGGGAAGATTTGATTACCTCATTGTGTCACATGTCTTTGTCTGTCATCAAATTTTGATTGTGTGTCTGACTTGTGTGTCACATGGTGTGACAGTACTCACTGTCCTCCATATGTAAGAATAAGAAATGGTTCCTACCCTCAAGATGCTTGTGTGGATGTGTTAAAAGGAATGTACTTAAAACTCTACAGCAGTGTGTACGGGATACCTTGGAGACACCACAGTAAAGTGAATATGTCAGTAAAGCAAGTCACATAAATTTGTTGGTTTCCCAGTGCATAGAAGAGTTATGTTTACACAGTATTGTAGCCTGTTGTGTGCGATATCATTATGTCTAACAAAAGAATGTACACACTTATTTAAAAAATACTAAAAATTGCTAACCACCATCTGAGCCTACCATCTGAGTCATAATCTTTTTGCTGGTATAGGGTCTTTCCTCAATGTTGATGGTGCTGGGGGACCAAGGGAGTGATTACTGAAGATTGGGGTGGCTATGGCAATTTTTTAAAATAAGACAACAGTGAAGTTTGCTGTAATGATCAACTTTTCCTTTCTCAGACAGTTTCTGTATAGTATGCAATGCTGTTTGATAGCATTTTACCCACAGTAGAACTTCTTTCAGAATTGGCGTCAGTCTTCTCAAATCCTGCCACTTGCTTTATCAACTAAGTTTATATATTACTTATAGACTAAATCCTTTGTTGTCATTTCAGTAGCCTTCACAGCATCTTCACCAGGAGTAGATTCTATTTCAAGAGACCAGTTTCTTTGTTCATCCATAAGAAGCTACTTCTCATCCATTAAAAAATCTGTTAAATGAGATTATAACAGTTCAGTCACATCTTTAGACTCCACTTCTAATTGGAGTCTCCAATTAGAGAACTCCACTGGTTCTCCTGCTTTCTACCACATCTATAGTTACTTCCTGTACTGAAGTCTTAAACCTCAAAGTCATTCATGAGGGTTGGAATCAGCTTCTTCCAAAACTCCTGTTAATGTTCATTTTGACCTCTTCTCATGAATCACAGTGTTCTTAATGGCATCTAGAATGGCCAGTCCTTTTCAAAAGGTTTTCACTTATCGTTACTAATTTATTTATCTATAATAAGAAATTTTAAACAATGTCTTAATTTTTAAAGTATATAAAGAGTCAAATTCTTAGCACAACTGAGTTCTAGGATAGTTATCTATATTATTGATTGAATTAAGCAATTTATGTATTTGATTTTCCTTCTTCCTATATATATTTTGGAACCAGTTTCTCTAAAATCTTTCTGTTAACACTAACAATATTTAATATATCTTAATAGTCTGAAGGTAATGATGTTCTTTATATCAGTGAATTTTCAGATGATGGTGATCTGAAAATGCTACTTGAAGTAGAAAGCTTCGAATAATAATATATGTAAAAGAGCTTTGTTAAACTGTAAAATTCTTTATAAATTTTGATTCTTCCATTTTGCAGAAGAGGTGAAGGTTTTTAATTGAAGAGCTTTCCTGACATTAAATAATATAACTTAACATGCAGTGACCTGAGTAAACACCTATTGAAGAACATAAACCATGATTTTGAGTCTTGAATCATTGAAAAAATTAATGAGGAAGAGTGGGATAATGGAAATATATCTAATATTATTATTAATAAGGGCAGAATATTTGAAAAACATTTATCAGCAATAATAAGTTTGTCAAATACTCCTTCCTTTTAGTCAGTGTAACTTAGTTAAGACACAATTTGGAGACATTAGCAGACTTAAAACTAATCTCTATCTGTGTACAGTATCTAATATCTGTGATTCAGTGGAATCTCAGTCATCCTGATGTGGCAAACATTTCTGAAATGTAATGTTTGTATTGACCTTCAGCAATTTTTGAGTCTGGTTAAAATGATTTTGTTTGGCATGTTTTTAAAAGAAAACAAGTGAGACTCACGTGACTAAGGTTCAGATTCTAGCCTTCCTCCTGTGTGACCTGTGTAAATCACTTAACTCTTTGAATTTCAGTTTGTTCTATTGGATAAACTGATCTACTGGATCCATATACTCTAAAACAAAGTCAGGATGCATCGTCTGTCTCAGGCTGTTTGAAAACTTACTAATTTATATAAGTCATGTCAAGGATTAAAAACAAAATTATATAGTTGCTTGTTTAGCAAATTAATGGAAAAATTAAAATTACATTAATATTAGGGATTATCCTGGAAAGGGCTTCCCAGGTGGCTCAGTGGTAAAGAATCCACCTGCAGTGCAGAAGACATAGGTTCGGTCCCTGGGTGGGGAAGATCCCCTGGAGGAGGAAATGGCAACCTACACCAGTATTCTTGCTGGGAAATCCCATGGACAAGAGGAGCCTGGCAGGCTTACAGTCTATAGGGTTCTCAAAGAATAGGACATGACCCAGCAACTGAGCACCAAGCGCTATCCTGGAAGGCCCAGGAAACAGTCATCTATAGTCCTTCCTAGTTCTGAAATTCTGTATCCTGTGTATTTTCATCTGCTGTTTTAAATATTGTAGACTCTAATGGAAATATCATAGATGTAGACAATTTGTTCTGAATGACTTCCCCTGTTTGGTGTGTGTTTCTTAGTAACAGTTTATATCATGATATTTATTTGCTTAGTAAATTGTAAAATGATAGGGGAGAGGTAAACTTAATTAAAACATTCATTCTTAGCTACTTTAAAAGATAAAATGAGTCGATTTATCAGAGAGTCATTCTTGTGTGTTTATGACTGTTTTATGGTGGTGGTGTTCAGTTTGTATACACACATGATAAAGACAAGTAAGTACTCAGTTCTTCTATTTCTATGTTGTTTTTGCTTGGCCATGCTTGATCATTATTAAGGATGTTTAGTTACAACAATGTTTCTTTATACTGTCAGTGATATTTATGTACTTATTTATTCACTCTAGGGTCATGATCAGAGTTCAACTCTTGCTCAGCACTCTGTTGAACTGACTTTACCTAATCATCATCCATTTCATAGAGACTTACTGCGATATGCCAAGCTGATGGAGTGGCTAAAGAGTACCGATTATCGAAAATATGAGGGACTAACAAAGGTATGGATTTGACGTCAGTTACTCACTGAGTATAGAGCATTATCTTTTAGAATCGAGAGGTCATGTGTTCAGTTCCGCAAGTGACATGAAACACTGTTGTATATTCTTAGAAAAGCAGCAAGTAGTTGAATTTCTGAGCGCTCATTAGCTAGGGAGAACATTTATTTTATTTACTTGAATGGAGAATAGCTATATTTTGAACTTCAATATAGTATTAGGCCATACTGCAGCTTGAAGCATCATTCAGTTTAAATAATTATTTCCTGAGTTTCTTTATGTGCAATATAAAAACTAGAGAGTATGAAGATATTTTCAGTGAGGCATTTGCTTTCTAAGAATCTGTAATCTATTCTTTTAAGCACGTGCAGTATGCCTCTTTATTAAACAAACACTCCACTGTTCCAGGCACATAGAAACATAGGTATTTCTGTTCCTGACTGTGGAACACACTAGCTGGAAAAATTGGATTATCATATTATGGTACATCTCTTTGTCAGTCACCAGATTTTCACTGTGTGCCTCTTTTGTACTCACTGTAATCCATATGTAAGAATAAGAAGTGGCTCCCACATATGCTCCTACTTCCAGAGAGCATCAGGTCTGCCAGGGAAGAACAATTATACTTAAAACAGCTGGCCATAGTTAAGTGCTAAACTGGAAATGAGTTTAAATGTATGGCAGTTTAGAGAAAGGAAATTCATGACCCGAAGCCACAGGAGAAAACTTCATAGAAAACATTGGATTTGACCCTTTTCCCAGGACTTTAAGAAGGCCAGGCTGACTGAAGCTGAAATTCCATATTCTAGAAGAATGAGAAGTTAGGTTAAAAAATCTGAGCTGTGAGTCCTAACAGCATTCTTCACACATAGGAAAAGACTTGATAGGGGAAACTAATTAAGAACCTAATATAATAATGAACTGAAATGAAATCTTGAATGAGGAAGATGATAATAGGAATAGAGATTATAAATCACAAGAGAGAATCCAAAAACAAGGGACAGGACGGTGCCAGACTTGTGAGACGTAGAGGTTAGAACAGTGATAAATACCACTTGGGCTTCCCAGGTGGCGCAATGATTAAAAAAAATCCACCTGTCAATGTAGGAGATGCAGGTTTGATCCCTGGGTTGGAAAGATCCCCTGGAGAAGGAAATGGCAACCGACTCCAGTATTCTTGCCTGGAGAATCCCATGGACGGAGGAGCCTGGTGGCCACAGTCTACTGGGTCACAAAGAGTTGGACATGACTGAGTGACTGAGCACACACATACACACAGATGTCTGCAGTTGGACAAGAGAAGAGTCATTCATACATTCACTTAGCAAATGAATTGAGCATCTATTGTGTGCTAACACTGTTGTATGCGCTAAAGATAACAGCACTGAAGAAAATAGGCGAACGCTTGACTGTTGAGAGTACGTATTCTAGTGGAGAAGGGCCAACACAAAAGGCAGTTTGTAGTCTGCTGGAAGGTACTGCTGAGAGCTCTAGAGAAAATAAAGCAGGGAATGCTGGGACATCAGAAAGGTTGCAGTTTCAAAAAGGATGGTCAGAGAAGGCAACATTTGAGGACACATTTTAAAGGTAAGCAGGGGTGAGCAGTGGGAATTACCGAGGAAAGCTTTCCCAGCACAGCACAAGTGCCCCAAGGCAAGAGCAACCTGGAGCACTGGAGGAGCAACCAGGAGGCCGTTGTGGAGGGAGCACAGTGAGCCAAGTTCAGGATTAGAAGGGCGGGCGTGAGAGGTGAGGTGGGCAGGGCAGATCTGGAAGGCACTGTGCACCATTGTTAAGAATTTGGTTTTTACTTTCAGAGAGATGAGAGGGGGTGGGTGTTGATGGGCTTTGAGTAGCAGAATGACATGATCTCACTCATTTATATAAATGGCCATTGTAGCAGGAACCCATGGGTTCAGTACTCTACTGTTGTGTTGTATTCTGATTTGTTTTGAGTCAGCAGAATTCTGATTTGGAGATAGCTTACAGAATAATATTTGTGTGACTGGAATCTTTGCCTTCTGAAGTTTTAAGGATTAATACTGTATTTTGAATAATTAAATATTGTTACATCTTAAGAGTTTTGTGCCAACAAGCGCTTTGTCCCCTAGTGAATATTCAAATGAGTAAAATAATCAATAAGCTTTTTGCCTGATTGTGTTCTCAGTGAATATTATTGCCCTATCTTTATATATATATGTATCATTCATGAATGTAATATAAAGTGAAGAAGCAAGACAGTAGCCAATCTAGCACTGAATTATGGAATCATTCTCTGCTCACAGTATATTTTAAATTGACAATATTGATGTGCTTTTTTAAATGAAATTATCTTATTTCCAAGGAATCTTACTTTATCTTGTGTTTGAACTTGTGACAGACCGTGCAGTTTTATGCCTGATACTCTAATTTGGTTGCTCAAGTGTTTTCAAAAATAGGAATTTTATTAATATGACAAAGAAAGGAATGAAAGGAAATGGAAAGAAAGGAATGAAAAAAGGAACCTGACAAATCAGTGTTTCTTTGGTAAGAAATAGTAATTAAATCCAGATACTGTTTATACATCATACTTCCCAGGTAGTGTGCTAGTGGTAAATAACTCACCTGCCCGCACAGGAGACATAGGAGACCCAGGTTCAGTCCCTGGTTCGGGACGGTCCCCTTGAGAAGGAAATGGCAACCCACTCCAATATTCTTGCCCGGAGAATTCCATGGACAGAGGAGCCTGGTGAGCTATATAGTCCATAGGGTTGCAGAGAGTTGAACCCAGTTGAAGTGACTTACACTCACCTTTGTACTTGGTTAGTTGTACCCAGCTCACACTTTTTGGCAGGACTAGGAAAAGCTTGTCTTCATTTCTTTAGGGATAAGAATAACTAGGCTCTGCCCCAACTCTACTTATGGCTGAATCTAAGCAAACCCCTGATCTGGGGTATATGTAATTAGAGCCTAAGGAAAATACAGGTGCGTTGGACATGTAATGAGCTTGGCTGCCCAGAATCCCTTCTCCCTAGCTGGGGCTCTGAATTATGCATGTAGAGCGGTTGATCAGGTCCATCCATGTTTAGGTAGGAACGATCTTTCCTCTCCTAATAGTCCCCTGCGGCCAACAGTCTTGAAGACTGCTCAGACATCGTCTCTCAGCCTCAGTCCTATATTTGTAAATATAGAAAATAAAACATGGTGTTATCCGTAAGACTCTACAGTGAGCACAAAGTAAAGTTGGAAATACTGCCTGAGATAACAGTATTTAAACTCAAGATAGTTGGATTTTAAGTTAGGTGCTGTATACAGGGTGCTAAGAAAAATACGTACAGTGAGAAACATCTTTCTGAATTTAGTAAATGAATGAACTGAGAGTCACACCTGTCTGTGGCCTTTCCCACCCCTGAGTTCTGTTGAGAACCTGGGGGAAGGTATTCAGTCATTTGAATTGTATTGAAAAAGAAGGTGATTTTCGGTAGTCTGCTCAAATCACTGTTTTCAAAATAGCAAAATAGCTGTTTTGAGACTGTTTAAATTGCTTGGGTAGTAGTGTGCATTTAATTTGGGTATTGGAATGCAGTCTGTTATATTGAGTGAGTTGAGTAGAAATCTAATGATTTTATGAATTATAGGTTGATCAGTCATTTACATTGATTTCCAGTGATCAGTGTTTTTGTGAGAATTTAAAATTCAAAGAATGAGATGCAGAAAAAGTGAAATAGGAATAATTTTAGGGTCTGTTTAACTTTAGATTTGCTTTTGAAGTTACACACAAAGAACACAGGAAAAAATTTCCTATTTAACTTTACTTACGGAGAATCTGTGGGAAATGTATGTGGCATACAAATTGGAATAAGCAGGCTTTATATTATGTTTCATCCAAAAATTTTTTATAAGGACATATCTATCTATAAAATATCTAAATATATCTAATATATATTTATATATTTATAAAATATCTTAAAAAATCAATGATGAACTATGAATCAGTATACAGATAATTTAAATGATATACCTTTGAAAGTTACATCTGATGTTTAAAGCAAAGTAAACTGTTCTAAAACTGGATGTGTTTGAAATTGAAGTGTAGATTCCGTGATAAATTTAAAAGAATAACTAGGCATAGAAGTTTTTCTGCTGTGGATTTATTTAAATTTAGTGAAACTCTACATAAGGCATTTAACATAGGATTTGGAAAAATACATGGTCTCCCACTGTTGAATCTTTTGTAAGGGTATAAAATATTTTTGTATGACAGTAAGCATATATGATGAGGGAATGAGTTTGCCTATTAAATAATAGATGTTTTCATTTGAACTAGAATAAATTTTGTTTTTTAAAAATAAATTATTTGATTATGAAAACTGTAAGATGTAGTAATTAAATTCTTATGAAAGTAACCTATTTTGGGTTAATTTAATACCCCATGCTGGCAAGGTATGGTAAAACTCAGTGTACTGCTTCAATGTCATTGATACTGTCTGTTGGTATAATAATTTTTAAAACAGCATGGCAACATGGAGGAAGAGTTAAAAGATCCCTTACTCTTTGGCACTGTAATTTTACCCTTAGGAAATTATTCCAAGGAAGCAGTTCATTAGAGATGAAAAGCTTATTGTAACATTGTCCATCACAGCAAAACATCGAAACCACTTAAGTAGTCTATATTAGGAGGATGGTTTACTAAATTGAGAACATCAACAGAGCGTAATACTGTGCAGTCATTAGTGTATGACACTGGAAAAGCCTGATTGTGCTGACCCAAATACCCTATATAGTATGAATGCAGCTATATTTAAAATACATGAAAGGTAATGTGTAAATTACCATTGGATCATTGAAAAAACAAGAGAGTTCAGAAAAACATCTAATGCTGCTTTATTGACTACGCCAAAGCCTTTGACTGTGTGGCTCACCACAAACTGTGGAAAATTCTTCAAGAGATAGGAATAGCAGACCACCTTATTTGCCTCCTGAGAAATCTGTATGCAGGTCAAGAAGCAACAGTTAGAACTGGACATGGAACGACAGACTGGTTCCAAATCAGGAAAGGAGTATGTCAAGGTTGTATATTGTCACCCAGCTTATTTAACTTATATGCAGAGTACATCATGTAAAATGCCGGGCTGGATGAAACACAAGCTGGAATCAGGATTGCTGGGAGAAATATCAATAACCTCAGATATGCAGATGACACCATCCTTATGGCAGAAAGCAAAGAAAAACTAAAGAGCCTCTTGATGAACGTGAAAGAAGAGAGTGAAAAATTTGGCTTAAAACTCAATATTCAGAAAACTAAGATCGTGGCATCCAGTCCCATCACTTCATGGCAAATAGATGGGGAGACAGTGGAAACAGTGAGAGACTTTATTTTTGGGGGGGCTCTAAAATCACTCCAGATGGTGACTGCAGCCATGAAATTAAAAGAGGCTTGCTCCTTGAGAGAAAAGCTATGACCAACCTAGACAGCCTATTAAAAAACTGAGACATTACTTTGCCAACAAAGGTCCATCTAGTCAAAGGTATGGTTTTTCCAATAGTCGTGTACAGATGTGAGAATTGGACTATAAAGAAAGCTGATCACCAAAGAATTGATGCTTTTGAAGTGTGGTGTTGGAGAAGACTCTTGAGAGTCCCTTGGACAGCAAGTAGATCCAACCAGTCAATCCTAAAGGAAATCAGTCCTGAATATTCATCAGAAGGACTGATGCTAAAACTGAAACTCCCAATATTTTGGCCACCTGATGCGAAGAAGTGACTCACTGGAAAAGACCCTGATGCTGGGAAAGATTGAAGGTGGGAGGAGAAGGGGACGACGGAAGATGAGATGGTTGGATGGCCTCACCAACTCAATGGACATGAATTTGAGCAGGCTTTGGGAGTTGGTGATGGACAGGGAAGCCTGGCGTGCTGCAGTCCATGGGGTTGCAAAGAGTTGGACATGACTGAGCAATTGAACTGAACTGAATGTATAAAAGTGAAAATGTGAGTTTGATTATTCAACTTCATATTTTTATAAATTGTTAATATTATGATGCCAGTTCAGTTTTTTAAAAGATGGAAAATAGCCTTCTTATGTCCTCTGAAATGCATCAAATATTTTAAGACCACAAATTCAAAATAAGCACAAAGGATATGGGGGGATTGAGAAATGGAAATTGTCATATTTGTTTTATTAATGAGTATGTGTTGTTTTCACTTTTAAGAATTACATGGATTATTTATCACGACTCTATGAGAGAGAAATTAAAGATTTCTTTGAAGTTGCAAAGATCAAGATGACTGGCACAACTAAAGAAAGCAAGAAGTTTGGTAAGCTTAGGCATCTCAGTCCCCTTGTTTGTTTTCTATTCTATTAAAAATTGCTTTATTTGTGACAAATAATTTTAAGACTTTTTAGACAAGATGGAAGGAGATACAATAGAATTAGTAAAAGAATAAATCTAATGCATTGGTTTATAGGTTTTTCATGGAAAAAGTATGTCTCTAAATAGTTACTTTTACTGATTAAAATTCTGCAGTATGTGAATTTGACAGCAATTGTAAATACATGCCATGTCTCATAAAAGTACAGTGCACCTCATATCCGCAGATGCGGAACCCGTAAATGTGGAGGACCACCTATGGGACTTGAGCGTCCATGGATCTTGATATCCACGACAGGTGCTGGAACCAACCCTGCACAGATACCAGGGACAACTGTATATAGTCACAGAAGAAGCAGTTGGCCAGAAAATGAAGTGCAGTCTGGTAGAGAAAGTACTAGATTAAGAGACATATGTTGAAAGTTCAGTTTCTGATTTCCTAAAAGACCTTTTATAACAGTTGGAGGCAAGTCTGTGATCTCTTAAGTCATTGCACTCCACAAGGAGGTGAAAGTGATTCCTAGCTTCTTACTTCTCACTGGCTATTTTGAATCAAAAAGAAAGTTTCTAAGTGTTTTCTCCCCTGTGAAGGGGCTATACAAATGTCACCAAAGTTTCTCCTGTAATTATACTTTATTTTTCTGAAGAGTTATTTTTGAAACAAGAAGTTTTTTTGTTGCTTCTAAATATGTTAAATAAACAAAAAACTTGATTTAAAAGGATAACCAGTGAAAGTATCAAGTTGCAAGGAAATGATTTGCCGAGGCCACATTCTGCTCTTGCATGTACCCATCTCTGGACTTCTTTTTGGATGGAGTTCTGTGCCTATTGGAGTCAAAACCTGGCCTTAAAGGGCTACAGTGTGTCCTCTGTGTCTGCATAGTTCCCCTTTAGAACCATGAGTTTAGCATTTGCTTGTTGAAAGGAGCCTGTGCCCTGATTGAAATTGATAGTTCATCTTTCCATTCTTTTCTTTAGGACAAAGAAGACTATCTTTAGTAGTGGGTAATTATTTTGTGATTCACTGGTTTGTGGTTTTTTTTTTTTAATACAACACTAATATATTGGTGATACTAGTTCAGATTTTTTAAATGGTTTGAATCTGTGTATTATACTTTGGTAAAGATACTGATAAAAATATTGGGACAATAGGCTTTTGGAAACAGAAATGCTAACTCATCCTAAAGGTTAATTGTTCTTAAACAGTGTGTTTATATCCTTGTTAATGTTTCACCATGGATATGTTAAATCAATTTTTCTTTTTAGTAAACAACATATTAATACAGTTACGTGTTTAATGTTTTCATTTAGTATATTTGTCATCACTTGTTACTGCAATAAAAGGGAAATCTTTCTAAAACTACCTCCTTGGGAGGTTATTAATGGCCACTATCATAATATTAATTTATCAAGCCTAAGATTCTCATTGAGATAAATGACATAATTGAAATATAATTTAAATCAAGTACAATAGTATCTTAGTGGTATCATTGCATTAACCTAAAACCTTGATTTTTTTTCTTATCCCTTGAAGTTCTTAAATTATCTTGTTAAAAAAATTTTAATTAACCTAAGACAAGTTTAGAAGATACTTTTAAAACAGGGTTAAAATTACATCTCTTGTATGTATCTATTAAGCAATAAGGAATAGGAGAGTAACCAAAAAATTACAGTTTCTATTACTTTGATGTTATCAGTTACAAGAAAAGAAAAACTAAATAATAAACAGAATTCAGAGGATAAAAACTATTTTGTTCATCTTTGAAAATGTAACTTGTTGGTCAACATTTAAAAATAAATTTCAAGTAAATACAAATGACTTCAGAAGTTCTAAATAGGTAGAATGTAAACTTTTTAAAGATACCTTTTCAAGGATTCAAATTATGTTTAAATCAGTTCTTAATAGTAATTACAATTAAAAGGGAAACCTAAAATTTGGGGAAGATAACTTTTCAGTGGATCAAAATTAAGTAATTATGAATAAAATTTAAATTTGTTTTGTTTTTTCCTTGCTCTGAAAACGCTGCATCGTAGATACTAATAAGAATAGAAAGTCAGATTGAATGTGTTTTACAAAAGGAAATTGTGTAGACAAAATATAATCGTAGAGATTTAGGGGAATTCTCTCTTTTTGAACCATTCTTTACTCAAGTCTTTAACATTTACTTAGTTCAGATAATTTAAAATAATGTTAAAATGCCAGTAAACTACTTTTTCTTTGTGGTAAGGTTTTTATAAAGTCTTTGCCTTTTTTAGATCTGAAGGTTTACCCTGATATCTTCAGAGGTGTGAGATTGTCCCCCCAAGATTGATACTTTGGTGTTTTTTCTTTTGTGCTCCTCAGATGTACTTAATGAAAAGACAGGCAAAGGATATTTAGTAATAATTTTTTAAATCGCTCATTTTTTTCTTTCTACTACTAAGATAAGACACACATGTGTTAGTTGAGCCCATTTACATAATAACTTCCTTATCTTTATTAACCCAAAACTTAAAAAATGATATGCCAGAAACTTTTTTTTTCAGTGTTTCTCCACTAAATTAAGAAATCTTGTTGATTCCAAAGAGAGTCTTGAACACAAGACTAAATTCAGTCCTGACTGGAAGATTCATTCAGTAAATATTTATTAATTACCTATTATATGATAAGCCGGAGAAGGCAATGGCACCCCACTCCAGTATTCTTGCCTGGAAAATCCCATGGATGGAGGAGCCTGGTAGGCTGCAGTCCATGGGGTCTCTACGAGTCGGACACGACTGAGGACTTCACTTTCACTTTTCACTTTCATGCATTGGAGAGGAAAATGGCAACCCACTCCAGTGTTCTTGCCTGGAGAATCCCAGGGACGGGGGAGCCTGGTGGGCTGCTGTCTATGGGGTCACACAGAGTCGGACACAACTGAAGTGACTTAGCATAGCATAGCATTATATGATAAGCACTGCTCGGTACTGAGAATGCAGCATAAGCAAAGACCCTACCCTCTTGATGCTTATACTCTAGCAGAAATTGTTTAAGGATATTTAAAATTTATCGGAATATTGTTACTTCTTGCTGATAAATAATACAGACTTTTTTATGAGTCCAAATAGGGCACTAGTAGTATTTATTAACTACTTTAAAAAAGAAAAATATATGCAGCATTAGGCTTTGCTCTGAAACTGGTGAGCTTAGTAGAGTGACACCTTAAGGCCACCAGAAGGTACTGTTCAGATTGACCAGCTAGTGGCTCCAGCGCATCCCTCCCTACTGGTCGCTGTAATGTCCAGCCTTATCATTTCATATTCCTTTAAACTTCAGGCAGACAAGGCTGGGAAGATTTACATGTTTTTTGCTGTGGCAAATTAGTAGTTTATACTCGAGCTTTTGCCTAGCGATAGCAGCTATCACTATCCCTGTTTGGCAGGAGTTGACACATTGTTTTCTATTTCTTAAATATTTCTAGAGTTATATTCATTAATTTTCTGTTTTATTCTGTAATTTCTTTCTTTGCCTTTCAAATTAGCTTCTCATTTGGGTTTAGAATGTTTCACAAGACGATCTCTACAATTGATCTAACAAATACTAAAGAGAGGTTTTAGATAAAGGAAATACCAGATGACTCTGAAAGAGCTCCAGTTCCCACATTAGACCTGTTGGCTCAGCTTTACCCTTCTACCTACCCATCTCCCAATAATTAGTATTTTGATACATATGTTTTATTCTGTGTTCACAGAGCCAGTTAAGTTACTAAATATTTTAGCTTATTATTCTAAAATGGTTTTAAAACCCCACTCATAATTTTTTTATCAGAGGGAGTATAAAATTATTTAGTACAGTGGAGATTCCTTCCAAGAGCTTTCAGTGAATACAGGATTGTTAATGCATTTAATGTTTAAATGTGCAACTTCATTCTACTAAATTTTCACTGTATTAAATTATTTACTTGAACTCTGTTTTCTTCAGAAATCAGAACTTGCAAGTATAGTCTTTAAATTTAAGTACATCAGCTTAGGAGATTTAAAAACATCATTTAAAAGTGTGGGGGAGGTTTACAAATGTAGATATTTTTACCTGAATATTTGCATAAAATAGTACATTAAAAGACTAGTAAAGTCTTTTCTCTCATGTAATTTCTCAAGCAGTAGCTGACCAACTAAACATACGTTGCATCTCTCGTTACTTGATGCTCATGGTTCTTTGCATGTGTCTTTTAAACTAGAGCTTTAACTTCCTCTTGTGCATGGTTTGTGCAAATTGCAGTTTATTAACTTGTCTTTGTCTTTGATGCTTGCAACCTAATCCATCACAGCTACACTGCCTCGAAAAGAAAGTGCTGTCAAACAGGAAACAGAGAGTGAGTATGCTTAGTGTATTAGTAGGTATTCTCAATGCATGTTTGTTTAATGTCTAGAAATTAGTTACTTATCTTGAAAAAAGTTACACCAGAAATATTGATTGCTCTGGGTTGCCAGGTATTGATGAAAGAAAACCAACAGAAAGGAAGTGGTATGACTACATCCAAGAAATATGTAATATGGTTAAACATGTATGGTGGGTAGTCAGAAATTTATATAAAGTCTTAACCATTATACTTTTGTTTTCAGGCTGTGTTTAGAAACTATAAAATTTCTTGTATGTGTGGTCAGATTTTGCATAATGAAGCCAAAGTTTGTCTCTAACTAACTATATATCATATTTTTTATCACTTATTTTATTATTTGTCCCTTCTGACCATTAGCAAATAATACAGGTTAGCTGAGAAATAGTCAAGAAGAATAAAAATGTTTTACTGTTTAAATTTAATTCTGAATAAAAATATCACATTTGCTTGTAAAAATAAAATCCTTTAATTATTTGATGTATGTAGGATATTGTCCAGACATATTGTTCTCATTTTTCCTCATGGCTATTATGGATACCTGTGTTTATACCTAAACTCAGATGTCCCTTATTAATATAGTTAATACCGTATGTGTTATATTTTAGTTGTATTTTAAATACAACAAATATTCAGGGTTTTTTTTTTTTTTTTTCTTTTCATTTTGTTTAGTTTTTAAAAGAACTTTAATCAGTTCACTTGCTGAAAAAACAAGTGTCTGAGTTCAGGAATGTATTGAGTCATGTGTAATTGACATTTTTAGTAGGGCAAAAATAATTGAGTGTTGGTAGTTTCATATGGTTCAGCCTAATATGTTGATTTAATGTAGAGGCAAATAACATTGGAATATGGCAGTTTTTTTCTAGAAATACAATCATCATGTTAGCTAGTATTCTAGGGGATCAGTGACTTTCATCCATAGTCATATCTTCTGAGTGGAAAAGAAATCCTCATCTACTTTAGAAAAATCATCAGGCAACTGTAATGAGACTGGGCAGGGTACAGTGTGATCTTTAAGATCCCTTTCAGTCTTATTCTGTGATTCTGTATGATTTCACCTATCTTTACATATGCTCAGAAGTAGAACACAAATCTTAGTGAAAGAGAAAGACACTCTACATCCTTTTCATATGGTAGAGTTGTGCCCTAACTAATATGAGCCCTGGAAGACCAGGACAGTAGAAGAGAGCCCTGATTTATGCCATGGATCTTTTATTCATGAAGGTCACAACTTTTAAAGTTTTATCATTTCTTAGGTCTTCATGGAAGTTCCGGGAAATTAACTGGATCTACTTCTAGTCTAAATAAACTCAGTGTTCAGAGTTCAGGGAATCGCAGATCGCAGTCATCTTCCTTGTTGGATATGGGAAACATGTCAGCCTCTGATCTCGATGTTGCAGACAGAACCAAATTTGATAAGGTAAAATAAAATAACACATGTTTCTTAAACATTACTGTCAGTTTTCTAGCACCAGTTTGTTATTGCTTTCATTGTGTTAAAAGATTTGGGCTATATTGACTCTTTTAATTATCCATGTCTTACTTTCCATTTCTGAATCTAAAAAAAAAAAAAAAAATACTGGTCAAATGGCAACTGAAATGTGATTCATCAATTAAATGACATAACAGCTTTATTAAAATTTGTTATAAATCATAAAGAGCTTGCATTGCCAATCCAGTTATTTGAGTGACTACAAAGAGGAAACAACTTTTATGAAGCTAAATTGTTTATAAATAGTTTTATCTCTATGTTCCTCTTTTCAGATTCCAAGTGAATAATTGTTGTCAGTTTTGTTTTAGGTATGTTCTGACCCTGTTATGCCTCATTAATACTGCGTTGTCCTGTCAATCTTGGAAGTATTTGTTTGGGGGATTCCATTAAGATTATAGATAAAGCTTCCCTGGTTGCTGGAGAAAAGTAAATGGGGAATGTTATTTTAAGCATTTTGTTCAGTTCTTTGTAGGATCATTTTGGTTTTCTTCAGATCTTTGAACAGGTACTGAGTGAACTGGAGCCCCTGTGTCTGGCAGAACAAGACTTCATAAGTAAATTTTTCAAACTACAGCAACATCAGAGTATGCCTGGAACTGTGGTATGGGTGACATTTATTTATTAGCTCATATTTATGCTCTGTATCATAATTAGCTTAATCAATATGTTGTCATAATTTCAATATCAGAACAGAAAACATTTACATTGTAAGGATATTTAAAATAATTTTTATCATACAAGATAATAAAAAAAGGGATAGGGTTTGGGCATCTAATCTAATATTCTAGACTATCTTAGGCCTAAACATTCTCCAAATTGATGAGTGGGGGAAATGTCTAAGTTTACTTGGCAAAATATATTTTTAAAGAGCGAATGTATTGTTTTAGTGATCAAGAAAAAGTAAATAGAATTTAAAAAATTAAAAAATTATGTTTTAATGTATATTTGTTGTTATTTAGTCGCTAAGTTGTGTCCAACTGTTTGCGACCCCGTGGACTATATAGCCCACCAGGTTTCTCTATCCATGGGATTTCCCAGGCAAGAATACTAGAGTGGATTGCCAGTTCCTTCACCAGGGGATCTTCCCAACCCAGGAATTGAACCCGTGGCTCCTGCATTGGCAGGCAGATTTCTTTACCGCTGAGCCACCAGGGAAGCCCCCGTGGTCTTAAAAAAATAAATGAAAGCAAGAAAGAAAAAAATGGTGAGGCCTCAAATCAGAATCTTTCTTACGGCTTTCTTACTATGAGACCTTAAACTAATTATTTAATCCCTATTTTTCCTCATCTGTGTAATGGGTATAATAATGCCTATTGAACATGGCTCTCTGGTAGCATAATGTAAGAAAATAAAATGAGACATTTGCTAGAGTATTTTAAAGAACTTAAAAGCACAATGCAAATCGAGTGGTTTTTTAAAAATTAAGATGATCTTTAAAAGAACCAACATATAAAAACAGTCCTCAAATGACTGAGAAATTAAGTCTTTCAAATGGTTAAGGGATTTGTTCTTATAGATGGTATTGCTAGTAAATTTGTTAGTTTCTATAAGAACTTCTGGCAGCATTTTTTATGCTCGAGTTTTATTAGAATGATTTTAATTTTCAAAATTCTCCCTTGAACACGTTCCTAGATGTTTTCAGCTCTTTATTAAGTTGCCCTCTCATTCCTACACTCCCTCTGAGTCTCCTCTACCTTTCTCTCCCCCCCCCTCCCCCCCCCCCCCCGAAATGTGCTCACACACAAACACAACTTCTCATTCTCGGGTAAAATCTAAAAACAAAGCTTTTCCTGAACATTCTGAAACAACATATTAAATTATATAATTTCATTGATAATACTACCTTTAAAAATCATTATTTCTCATAATATATTCTCTCCTAAGAATTTTAAGACTGAGCAGGCTATTGCTATATAAACTAAACTCGTCAATTTGTTAGTCTTTTATTATGTAAAGTACCTGAATAATTTTTGCAGACTGAAGCAGAGGACACAGATGGAGGAACTTTGTCACGGCAACATAATGCTGGCACACCACTGCCTGTTTCATCTGAGTATGTGTTTGTTACTATCTGTTATTTATTGTAAAAAAAAATAAACTTTCAATTGAGCAGAAAGGAATACTGCCCAGTGAGGAGTCCAGATTTCTGTCCATAACTGACAACACTCGGAGCACCGATCTGTGTGCCCAGTGTCTTACAGAACATCTCAGTGAAGTAAAATTGGTGCTATTTATGGCTCTTCGGCTTTTCTTTGCTCTTGTAATCACACAAATGCAGTCAATTTTGATGTTTGCTGGTAGGAAGTAGCATTTGAATTGTAGTGTATTTCTCAGAAATCACAAAGCACATTTCAGGACCCATTTCTACAAAGGACAACGTTATTTTGAGTGATAAAATGCAACCTCAAAAAAATATGTTTATATTGGAAACCATTCTAGAATAATTAACTATTTGGACAGTGTTAGTTGAAATATCAAATTTTAGTCATTTGTGTATACTGAGGGGATTAAAGTTAAAGGTGAATACACCTGAAGCTTGTAATAACTTTTCTGTTTTGTATTTCTGAACAGGAAAGATATGATCCGCCAAATGATGATTAAAATATTTCGCTGCATTGAGCCAGAACTGAACAACTTGATTGCATTAGGAGACAAAATCGATAGCTTTAACTCCCTTTACATGCTAGTCAAAATGAGTCATCATGTGTGGACTGCACAAAACGTGGACCCTGCTTCTTTTCTGAGTACTACATTGGGAAATGTTTTGGTGACTGTCAAAAGGAACTTTGACAAATGTATTGTAAGTTGAGTTTTTTTTTTTTCCCCAATAACTTAGAACTCTTAACCATTGTAAAATATCTGTGTGTGTGTGTGTGCGTATGTATATATATATATATATATTTAAAAGATTTCCAGCTTTCCACCAGGGGATCTACTGTTCATATCCCCCAAGCCTTGAAGCAAGGTATTGGCTGCAATATACAGGAGCAGGGTTAGTTGGATGGTGCTGTGCCAAGTAGTATCCCATCTACACTGTGAATCATGGCAAGTTCTGGAGTAGCTGACATAGAGGCAGCAGTTATTACACTTGAGATCCACTAAGTAACTGAAATCCCAGTTGACTGATTAGTGACCATAGATTTAATGAAACAACTGAAACTTGAATTTATTGTTTTTCTTCTTTTAACATATTACAATAGGATAATTAATATTTGGATTATTTAAGTTGATTAAAGTATTTTTTTTAGTTTAATAGCTTTAGTCATATTGCTTTAAGAATAAATTGTTCTTATGACAACTTTTGGCAGTTATCATTTTTCTCCTTCTAATAGGAAAAAAATCATTAACTTTATTTTTTCTGTTAGGTTTTGGTAAGCTCATAGATATGAACAGGATTGGGCCAGGTTCTAAAAAGAGTTTCATTTTACTAATATATTTAGTATTAATATGTGAAAGTAGGTATTTATCATCTGAATTATTCTACTATGTAACCTCTAAATTAAATCCAGTGCTTGAATAGCCAGAGAATAATGAGTGAGTGAAAGTCGCTTAGTCATGTTTGAGTCTTTGTGACTCCATGGTCTGTAGCTTGCCAAACTCCTCTGTCCATGGAATTAACCAGGCAAGAATACTGGAGTGGGTAGCCATTCCCTCCAGGGGATCTTCCCAACTCAGGGATCGAACCCAGGTCTCTCTCTTTGCAGGCGGATTCTTTACCAGCTGAGCCACCAGGGAAGCCCATAGAATAATGAGAGAATAATAAAAATATTAAGGGTAATTAAAATCCACATCATCTTTTATACTTTTTAAAAATAATATTTACTGATTTCTGAAAGTTTAAAAGCCATCCGTAGAAACTTAAATGTCACCTCAACAGACTTGTTAACCCTCCTTCCCCTCCAAATGATTACACTGGCATTTGAAATATTATGAAATTTGGCCACTTATCCTCTTCCCTACTCAGCTTTCTTCAGAAGTGATGATAAACCTGTAAGGTCTGATTGTAAGCTGATAGCCAAAAGGAACATAAAGAATTACTAAAGTCTAAGATACTGAGTCCCATGTGACATAGAATAAGAATAGCTAGGACACTAATCATGAGAACACTATACATTTTTAGACTATGAAGATTTTGTTGCTCTTATCAGTGAAATAAAACTATTATATGAAACTTGAATATAATATATCTCAATCCAGTTGAATGTAATTATTAAAAGTGTAAGATATAATAGTGTCAGGTAGATGTAGACATGGGTTCAGATGAAGTGCTTAGCACATTGCCTGGTACAGAACAAGAGCTCGTAACTGACCGCTTGTAATGGTGATGATGGTGACAGTAGTGAAAGTGAGGTCGCTCAGTCGTGTCTGACTCTTTGCGACCCTATAGACTGTAGCCTACCATGGTCCTCCATCCATGGGATTTTCCAGGCAACAGTACTGGAGTGGGGTGCCATTTCCTTCTCCAAAGGATCATCCCGACCCAGGGATCGAACCCAGGTTTCCCACATTGTAGGCAGATGCTTTACCATCTGAGTTACCAGGGAATAACAGTAGTAATAATAGTTTGCTGAAGAATATTCATGTTACTCTCAAAACTGGGAAGTGAAGAAATTTAGTAAAATTAACCTAGACAAAGGTATAAAGTCATCTTTTTTTCCTAAATTGCATGTATTTCTGAAAGATTTTGGAGAAGGCAATGGCACCCCACTCTAGTACTCTTGCCTGGAAAATCCCATGGACGGAGGAGCCTGGTAGGCTGCAGTCCATGGGGTTGCTAAGAGTTGAGTACGACTGAACGACTTCACTTTCACTTTTCACTTTCATGCATTGGAGAAGGAAATGGCAACCCACTCCAGGGTTCTTGCCTGGAGAATCCCAGGAACGGGAGAGCCTGGTGGGCTGTCGTCTATGGGGTTGCACAGAGTCGGACACGACTGAAGTGACTTAGCAGCTGAAAGATTTACCTTTTGTCACTAAAGGGAGAAGGATGGTTCCTTCTGTTGGTTGTCATCAATCTGTTTCTTATTTTAACTCAAGTCTTTTCACAGTGTCCAGTCAGTTGTGTGTGCTCAGTAAGTGTTACATGTTTTGGTACTTGGGACAAGATCTGGACCTGAGGCATACGTTGAAAAAGTAGTGAATGGTTCTGTGTGTATTGAGCCAAAGAATGAATGTCAGACAACTGCAGAAAGTGGAATAGATAGCATCTGAATTTAGTACTTTCATCTGGTGGCCAAGCCCAAAGTGTTCTTCAAGGAACAGGGCTAAAAAGATTAGCCTACCAAGAACTAGAGATAAAATTAGAAACATATCAAGTAGTACCAGGCTGGACACTGCACTCCAGTGCATTTCTTACCTGCATTTACTTTTCTTTTTAGGATTCCTCACACTATAGTGATGTGGTTTTGTACTCTTTAACCTTTGTAAATGATATGATGTGGGTGTCTCTTCCTTATTGTATATTCTTGCCTTTTTTGTCGTAGATTAATTAACCATAGAAGGATGGGTTTATTTCTGGGCACTCTGTTCCATTGATCTACATGTCTGTTTTTGTACCAGTACCATATTGTTTGATGACTATAACTTTGTAGTATAGTTTGAAATCAGGGAGCATAATACCTCTGATTTTGTTCTTCTTTCCTGAGCTTGCTTTGGCTATTATGATCTTTTGTGTTTCCGTACAGGTTTTAGAATTATTTGTCCAACTTGGATTCCTTTTATTTATTTTTCCTGTCTGATTGTTCTGTCTAGGACTTCCAATACCATATTGAACAAAAGAACAATTACTTTTCTAATCTCTACATGTCATATGGTTTTCAGGTTATACCCCCAGAATCTCAGCACAATGAAATTTTAGGTAGGAGTTGAAAATGATTCAACACTTTGGCAATGTACTTCTTACTGGGGATAGAACTAGATTCCCTGGAAGTACACAGAATCGTAATTGATTATTTTGAACCAAAGTGTCTATTCTGTCTATATGTCTATTTGTAACTTGTATCCATCTTACACAAGTACTTTGCTATACAGATTTAGAGTAAACAACTAATAGATACATGGAAAACTATATAATGCAAATCCACAGTAGAAATACCTATTCTCCTTCTCTGTTCTCATACCCCCAAAATATAGAACTTCTCTATCCAAACGAATTTTAGGCTGTTGAGATTTGGAAATGGTTGTGGTTCTCAACTTGACTATATAGCCACCAACCAGAAATAATCTTGAGAGATCCTGTGTGTGCTCTGGTATCTGCTCTGCCCCAAAATGGGCAATCACTATATACTTACCTTTTATAAATGGTAGAAGTGTTCATTGGTTGTTTTTACTTTAAACAAAGACCTGATGTTCACAAGCTTTGAGTGCATTTTGTTTTGAATAATTTGGATTTTTTTCCTTGATTTTAGTTTCTTAAATAATATATATGTACTTTTTAATCTCTAGAAATAGTTTTTCTTAGTTATCCATATTGTATTAATCTTTGATTAGTAAATGTCCAAAATGTTCTAGGTATTACATCATGCCTTTGTGGTATATATATTTGCTTTTAATTGTATGTTCTTTCTAGGTTGCTTAGCTATTTTTCTCCCTTGTTTTCTGCCTAACTTTAGAGTAACCAAATAAGGCAAATGGAAGAAGTAAAGATCTCAAAGAAGAGTAAAGTAGGAATTCTCCCATTTGTTGCTGAATTTGAAGAATTTGCTGGACTTGCAGAATCAATCTTTAAAAATGCTGAGCGTCGTGGAGATCTAGATAAAGCATATACTAAACTTATCAGAGGAGTATTTGTTAATGGTAAGCTTTTGTTACATTATGAAGAAGTTTTTGGTGGTGGTTTTCTTTATTTCTGGTATTTTTGGTTGGTTGTTTTCATTATTTCTGATTAAGTTAGAAGTTGGGGGACAGATGTGTTCATTATTTTCCATAGTCTATAGTCTTTTTTGTTTTCTGAAATTAAAGATTTCTTAAATTTGAAAATCAAACAGTATGTAAAACCCATTTGTATTTACCAGGAACTACTCATATTTTAGGGTTCATATGGGCTATCACTATGTAAATTTTAAATTCATTTTTTAAACACAAAAATGACCTCGTGGATTACATTTGCATTTTAGCAAGAGTCTTCTCGAGATGATCAACAGTGATGTCTGTATGTGTGTGTGCTTAGTCACTCAGTCATGTCTGACTCTTTGCAACACCATGGACTATAGCCCACCAGGCTCCTCTGTCCATGGGATTTTCCAGTCGAGAATATTGGAATGGGTTGCAATGCAATCTGCCAGGGGATCTTCCCAACCCCAGGATCAAACCCAGGTCTCCCACATTGCAGGTGGATTCTTTACCATCTGAGCCACCAGGGAAGCTCAAGAATACTGAAATGGGTAGCCTATCTCTTTTCCAGGGCATCTTTCCGAGCCAGTAATTGAATCTGGGTCTCCTGCATTGCAGGCCAATTCTTTACCAGTCACTTCAGTCGTGTCCGACTCTGTGTGACCCCGTAGACGGCAGCCCACCAGGCTCCCCCATCCCTGGGATTCTCCAGGCAAGAACACCGGAGCGGGTTGCCATTTCCCTCTCCAATGCATGAAAGTGAAAAGTGAAAGTGAAGTCGCTCAGTCTTGTCCGACCCTCAGCGACCCCATGAACTGCAGCCCACCAGGCTCCTCTGTCCATGGGATTTTCCAGGCAGAAGTACTGGAGTGGGGTGCCATTGCCTTCTCTGAGCTGAGCTACCAGGGAAGCCCAAATTAATGCTAAAATAGTGTAATTCATCATCTATGTCACATCATACAGTTAAGTTACAGAAACAGTGTGGATGTGTTTAATTTGAAATAAATGATCTGACTGCATCAATTCAGGAATTTTTAAAGCTAAAAAAATGACAAAAATAGAATTATCTCAACAGTTACAGATAATACATTTTTGGTGGAAACAGATTTAGGGGAAAGATGATAAATTATATGATTGAATGTTTATATAGTTGATATTTCTTTTAAAATTCAAAGTAGCTTTGCTTTGTCTGATTATAAAGTAGTATATGCTCATTACATACCCCCCCAAATCAGCAAACTGACTTTAAAAATCAAGAAGAAAGTAAAGGTAATTTGTAATCTCATCATACAAAGGTAACATTTAATTTTTACCTGTCTAAACTTTTCAGTATATCTCTCTCCCTGGTATATATGCACATACGGTGTGTTCTCTAATTTTAAAATGTTTTATCATACCTTACACACTGTTTTGGAACCTGCTAGACTCTATGATTCTAGTGTCTTTCCTTGTCTACTAATGTAGATAACCATAATCACTTTTAATGATTACATAGAGTTACATCTTTCATTATTTACTTAGCAGATCTTCTGTTACCAGGCATTTGGTTTGTTTCCAGTTTTCTGTGTATTTCTGTATATTGTCCAATAATTTCCCTAGGATCAATTACTAGAAATAATTACTGGGTCGAAAGTTTTGTGTCTGTCTGTTGAGTTTCTGCCAAATAACCACACAGGAAGATTATACCTGTTTAGTCCTTTGAGCATTTGGTGAAAGTTTCTATCACATCTGCCTCGATACCCAGTATTTCTCAGTATTATCAGTCTTGTTATCCTTCATTAACCTAGAAGGATATAAATCAGTTTTGCTTATGGTATGTTTTACTGTGTAAGAGCTTCCAAATTATATGTCAAGTTTATTCATCTTTCTCTTTATGACTTCTAAGTTTTGGGTCATTCTTAGAGAGTTCATACTGTCACAGAATTATTTTTTTAATTAGGATTATTTTTCTTAATACTTAAGATTGCATTCATTTATTTGCTTTTAACATTTTAAGCACCTGAACAATTTAGAATTTGTTTGGCTAAAAGATGTGAAATAGGAATCTAAATTTATACATATATGTATATATATGACTGTTTTAGAATGATATTTTATTTAGGTTTAGGTTGATCCTTCAATACAGTATGTTTTATTTGATTAAGTCCAGAAATGTGCTTACTTCTTAAACTTATAAATGAAAAAAATCATGCAATTTTTCCATAGCTAAATGTGGTCATATTCATACCAGGGTATTGTTATATTTTTTTGCATTTTTGTTTTAGTGGAGAAAGTAGCAAACGAAAGCCAGAAGACCCCTAGGGATGTAGTCATGATGGAAAACTTCCACCATATTTTTGCAACACTTTCACGTTTGAAAATCTCATGTCTAGAAGCTGAAAAAAAAGAAGCCAAACAAAAATACACAGATCACCTTCAGTCTTATGTCATATACTCTTTAGGACAACCTCTTGAAAAACTAAATGTAAGCATATTTTCATTCAGTATATTTTTCCTGGTTTTGAACCTGTGTTTACATGTGAGTAACACAACAGACATTTGTTTTAAGTTTGCTCATTCATTGGTGCAGGAGGATAAGGAAGGATGGACTGAGATACTGAAGTTGCTCAGACACTGCTAGAGTTTTATATACATTATTTCTTTTAATTCTTGTAAACCATGATGTGGGGTAAGATAGCATTATCCTTGTTTTACAAATGAAGAAACTGAAAGTAAATAAAAGGTTAGCAAAGCAGGGGGATTAACCATAGATTTAGCCTTTTCCATTATACCAGTCTTCCATTTCTTACCTCATAAATGGCTAACCTTTATCCCTAGCTCAGATGAAGATTTTGAAAACTCTATCAAGATATAAAGAAAATAAAAAATTGTTTTATTCATTGCCTTTTCTTTATCCTTCCTTTCTTGATTTGTCATTTCCCAGAGCAAATCTGATCTTTAAACATGAGAAATGGTAGTTTTAGAGAACTTTGCAACATAGTAGAAGCTTAAATGGACCCTTCTAACAAATTATGTCCACAGTGTGATTAGTCATCTTCTATGTTTTGAAATTAGAGGCAAATAAAAATTGTCTATCTGTTGTCAAGCAATTCAAATGCAGAACCAGTGCCTTATAAACTGAAGAACAGACAGATATTCCTTTAGGGTAAAGGGTCTGTCTCACACCTAAAGCCTGCATGATAACGTAACTGCAACATAAAGGAACTTCCTTTGAAATCAAATTTAAAGCAGAAACATTGATAAATTCTTTATTATTTAACATTGTTATAGAAGCTCTAGCCAATGCAGTAAGACGGAAACATAAAGATATATAAAAAGAGAATCATACTGGAGTGGATTGCCATTTCCTCCTCCAGGGAATCTTACCAACCCAGGGATCGAATCCGTTTTTCTTGTGTCTCCTGCATCTGCAGGCAGAGTCTTTGTGACTGCGCCACCTGGGAAGCCTTCAGGGTTATAATTACCTGTATATAATATGTTGAGGTTATTTTATCTGGTAAAGTAAAATAGGTTTTTTAACCTAGTCAAGATATATATATATATCAAAAAACAATTTGTTTCCTATATGTTATAATAACCAATTAAAAATCTGTATAGAAAAATAAAAACAATCTGTGTAGAAAAAAATTTTTAAATATCCAGAACAGATTTGTCTAAAAAATTATTATTAAAAATGTAATAATTTAATGAAGAATAAATAAATAATTGCTAAGAAAATTTTAGAGAATAGTAGTGAGGGGATTTGACTTGTATTAAATCCTGTTGTACTCAAGTAAAGACTTGCCAATCAATATGCATGTTAAAAAACAAATTACACTTAAAAGGCAACCTGAGAAGAATATAACAGCACAATAGTCAGTATACTTAATATAAAAGACCTTTTTAAAATCAATCAGGAACCACTAAGATCCCAATATAGAAATGGTAAGAGTTCTGAATGTACTTACTGAGCATATGAAAAGCAGATAAACTTCATTTCTAGCTGAAGAATATTGAAATGAAATGCAAACCTTTCTTACTTTTTTTTTGGCTACACCACTTGGCATGTGGGATCTTAGTTCCCCCTCCCATCTCTCCACCGGGGATCCAACTCATGCTGTCTGCATTGGAAGGGCAGAGTCTTAACCACTGGACTGCCAGGAAAGTCCTACTTTTCAAAATGACAAAGGTTTTTTTTAATTATGATAATGCTGATGATAGTATGATAAGATAAAATAGTCTCATATACTGCTGACAGAAGTATAAAGTGATTGAAGTTTCCTGGGAAGCAATTTGTGTATATGAAGAATCTCCAGAATACTTAACAATTACACTCCTCAACTGAGGAATTATAGTCCTAGAAATTTATGCTGGACAGTCATCAATAATGTGGGTAAATACCTATGTATGAAAGTTATTTATAACTGTGTTTATAATAGATTTTGTTTTTGATGAATAGATTTTGCCAACTTCAAGAAAAAAAGTAAAAAATATTAAATACTTAATACTGGAGGAATGAATAAACATAGTATAGTCATTGGATGGAACATGATGCAGCCATTGAAATATATACTTTGGGGAAAACATAAAATATTAAATGAAAAATGTAGCATACAAAATTATAATCTCATTTTCATACTCACACATCAAAAGACTAGAGGGAAATCTAGTCTTTTGACAGTGCTTATCTCTGAGTAGCTTGATAATAGCTGATTATTATTTTATCCTTTATATTTTCACACACTGATTTTTACACAGTGAATATATACTATTTTGTAATCAGATTTTTTTTTATTTAAGTGGTAATGAGAGCTGTTCTTAGCCATTGTTTCTTTTCATTTCCTTGAAGCATTTCTTTGAAGGTGTTGAAGCTCGGGTAGCACAGGGTATAAGAGAGGAGGAAGTGAGCTATCAACTTGCGTTTAACAAGCAAGAACTCCGAAAAGTTATTAAAGAGTATCCTGGAAAAGAAGTGAAAAAAGGTCTCGATAACCTCTACAAGAAGGTTGATAAACATTTATGTGAAGAGGAGAACTTACTTCAGGTATGCTTTAGTTCTTTTAACCTACCTAGATTGCACATCCTTATATATATCTATTTCCCCCAAAATATTCCTCTAGAAATGCTACACATTTTCTAATTTTAGTGCAGGAGAAAAGCGCCATATAAAATGCAGACAAGATTAATAAATTGTGAGGAAGAGAGGAATATTTATACAAGTTTATATGGCTATCTCTGTGTATTTTATATTTCTGTTGTATCGTTTTGAGACATTAAGTTGTTTTGCTTTTGTTTGGGGATGGGTTTTTCATTAACTTTTTGTGTTTTGTTTTACTTTGGAGGGTAGTAAGGGAATGGAATGATGTATGGTACGGTGGAGTGATTCTGAGCATAGGAGCCTAGATATGGGTTCATAATCTGCCTCCAGGTAAAGCTACCTGGTTTAGAGCAAGTTAGTTAACCTCTCTGAGCCTCAGTTTCCTTATTTGAAAAGCAGAAATAATACCTCTACTCTGTAGGTGGGCACTAATATTATTTCCATTGCCATTTTATACATGTGAAAATCAGAGCTTAGAGAGGTAGAGTAATGTGACCATGATCCCATACTTAATGTATGATAGAGTCAGATTTAAACCTCAGTTAGAAATGAGTAAGAATTACTCTGACTTTAGCATCATGGAAGGCTTCCTGAAGGAAAGCATTTATGTTAGTCTCTGGAAGTCAGATACTAACTTAACAGATAAAGTAGAAGTGGCATTCCCAGTGGAAGAAATACTGTGAGCTAAAAGAAGATAAGCAAAAAGTGTAAGTAAAGCTGTTTAGTAAAATAGTCTTAAGCTGACTATTAGGAATTTAAGATTTGTGACATTTAAGATTTACAAGGAAAAATCCTAGAAGGCACTCTTTGAACTGGCAGATAGAAATGGTGTTCGTTCATAGTACCCACCCTCACCAGGTTGTCATGAGACTTAATAGAATAATACATACATAAAGCACTTTGTACTGTGCTGATATGAAATAAGTCGAATAAATGTAAACTATTGATATTACTAATATGTCAGTGTGTGTGTGTCAAATTCTGTCTTGATAGTTGTCTAAAGTTTATTTTTTTATGGGACTGTTCATTCGTTTGCTTTTTTTTGACTGAAATATTTTTGATTTACAGTGTTGTTGATTTCTGCTTATATCTCTCGGCATTTTAGTTTCCACTTCCCGATTATAGAATCCTTTGATTGCTCATGATTAGTCTGACTCATCTTGGTGTCCTCCATGTCATCAAGAAGTGTTTTGCATCGTTAATTTTAGATAAAGAAATTAAACCCTTCATCTGATGTGAAATTTCATTTAATCCTTAGTCTTATTTCATACATAGTTGTACATAGCCACATCTGTGTTGGATATTGGAACAGATACAATAACAGCTAAAATGTAATAAACATTACTGTGTCGAACACTATTCTGAGCACTTTACATACATTCACTCATTTAATCTCATTTGAACCTGTGAGGAAGGTATTATTATCACTACCCAGTTTATAGATAAGGGGCTTGAGGCACAGAAGAGTGGTGTAATATACTCAAGGTCACTTGAGGAGTTAGGAATCTCGCTTCAGAATGTACATTCTTAACTGTTGTTGTTCAGTCACTTAGTCCTGACTCTGTGACCCTATGGACTGCCGCACACCAGGCTTCCCTGTCCTTCACTCTCTCCCAGTTCAATTCAACTCAGTCATATCTGACTCTTTGCGACCCCTTGGACTGCCCAGAGTTTGCTCAAATTCATGTCCATTGACTCAATGATGTTACCTAACCATCTTATCCTCTGCCACCGTCTGTCTTCTCTTCCCACCCTTAATCTTTCCCAGCATCAGGGTCTTTTCCAGTGAGTCAGCTCTTCGCATCAGGTGGCCGAAATATTGGAGCTTCACCTTCAGCATCAATCCTTCCAATGAATATTCAGGGTTGATTTCCTTTAGGACTGACTGGTTGGATCTCCTTACAGTCCAAGGAACTCAAGAATCTTCTCTAGCAGTTCGAAAGCATCAATTTTTTGGCACTCAGCCCTCTCTATGGTCCAAGTCTCACATATGTACATGACTACTGGAAAAACCATAGTTTGACTCTATAGACCTTTGTCAGTGAAGTGAAGTTTTTGCTTTTTAATATGCTTTCTGGGTTTGTCATAGCTTTTCTTCTAAGGAGCAAGCATCTTTTAATTTCATGGCTGCAGTCACCGTCCACAGTGATTAACTATTATGCTATCCTAAATGCTTAGAATATGTCTTGACAATATTTCTACATTCTTGTTTACGTATTATTTCCATTTGTAGTTTAGTGACTCTTACTTTCATTGTTTATAGGTGGTGTGGCACTCCATGCAGGATGAATTTATTCGCCAGTACAAGCATTTTGAAGGTTTGATAGCTCGCTGTTACCCTGGATCTGGTGTTACAATGGAATTCACTATTCAGGACATTCTGGACTATTGCTCCAGCATTGCACAGTCCCACTAAACCTTATAAAAGAAGAAAAGATAAACAAAAAGTAACACTCTGAATACACCAGACACTATTCAGAAATACCAAGCAACCATTTTGAGAACTCAGACTTGAAGTTTTACGTATCACTTAATGTCAAACAAATGGGTAATGCGTGCATGCTCAGTGTGTCTGACTCTTTGCAACCCCATGGACTGGAGCCCACCAGCTTCCTCTGTTCATGAAATTTTCCAGGCAAGAATACTGGGGTAGGTTGTCATTTTCTTCTCCAAAATGAATCATACCATACCACATATATTCAAGAGCAAAACTACCAACCTATGTGGCAGTTTTGTTCGCCCAGTAGGTTGTGTACTAACAAAGCATTTATCTCATCATAAATGCCTTCATCATTTTTCTACTACTGAACAGAAAATTTTCCTTTATTGTCTTGCTTCTTGTATTTGGGAGTGGTCATCCTATGTAATTCATTGAGAATTCTTCAGCTTTCAGTAATTCAGTATTGGTTACAAATCATGTAACTACTAAAATACTGTATCGAATTTTTCCTTCTGAATAACTAATGTTTATATGGATAAGGCTCTTGTGAAGATCAGTTGTAAACTTGAATTTTGAGGATCACGTGATTCTGTGTAACAGTCCGAAATACATTTTCCAAAAAGTTGAAATGTGGTAATATTATTCTTAAATTTATCATGTGCTTCATTTGTATGAAAGCAAGTTCTTAAAATCAATATATAAGAATTATTACATGTCATTTACCGTAAAACATAGTCAGTGGTACTCAGGACTGAGAATCACTGCCATAAAGAGACTCGTGTCCTTAATGCATAAACACAAAGACCCTATCAATACATTGGCTTCATTTTTTTTTTTTAACATTTATTTTTGGTTACATCAGGATCTTCATTGTAGCCTGTGGGCTTCTCTCTAGTTATGGCGCTCAGGCTTAGTTGTCCCATGGCATATGGGATCCCAGTTCCTAGACCAGGGATCAACCCACATTCCCTGCATTGGAAGGCGGATTCTTAACCACTGGGCCACTAGGAAAGTCCCTCAGTACAGTTTTAATAGCAAAAAATTGCAAATAATCCAACTTCCCATTAATAATAGATGGATAAATTAAGGTATATTCATTATTTGCCAATACAGTAGTGAAAATTAGTGAATTTTGTCTACAAAAGATAGTGCAGATAAATACCAGGAAAATAATGTCAGGTTTAAATAAAAAGAAGTCAATCACGGAATGTATACCATATGATTCTAATAATATAAAAGTTCAAAATAAGTAGTATTTAGAGTTACAAGTGTGGTATAACTGAGAAAAAGCAAGGAAATGATCATAAAATTCTGGAGTGATTAGAGACCAGAAAGGGAAGATTATGGTATCTAGCAGGGGCAGGATTTTAAAGGTATATTATTTTACTTAAACTGGGCAGTGGCTACATAGATTTCATTGTACTATGATACTTTATACCTTACACATACCTTATAAATCTTATTTTATGTTAGCTCAACATTCAATTTAAAAGCAAAATCAAACTCATATATGTGTGTATATATTCTTTATTGACATAGGAAAAAACCTTAACATTTGTAGATGATCTGGAGCCAAAGAAGATCCAAGGTTGGTTGGATTGCTCAAGGTTCAAGCCAGGTATTATCAGAGCTGATATTCCACACAACGGTGACCTCCCTCTCAAGAATGTTACAGACATAAATATATTTAAACATCTAAAGACCAAACATTGTCTAGTATTTCTGTTAACAGGCCAAGGTTAATTTTACCTGACGTGGTATGGCTCTTATTTAAAGAAAAGGCAGATAGCAAAATACTTCTTAGAAAAGAATCCAAAAAAGTAAGCACCTCAAATAACAAAATTATCTAAATAACTGGATAGAAATTTTGAGAAAGTAAGATATACATGATTCCTATTAAAGATATACATTGGTTAATTAATATGTCTCAGTTCATATTTGTGTTAGTATCTGTTTATTCTAAGGAATTAGAAACTAACAGTTTAATACATACAGCTTTTCAAAATTAAATAATAAGATGTTTTGAATGAAAAAAGAAAAGGCAGTGGATGACTCTAATCAGCTACAATTTTTTAGATCTTAGAGATCTATAATATTGTATGCTACAGATGGGATAGGAAAAGAGCAACATATGATAACTTAGAGAATATAAAGAAATGAAAAAGTGCTGAGAAAGCAAAAATGGCTATGCCAAGAAGGTTAACTATACAGTGGTGTCTAAGAAGTAAGATTGTTAATTCTCATAACCCTGATGCTGGGAAGGATTGAGGGCAGGAGGAGAAGGGGATGTCGGAGGATGAGATGGTTAGATGGCATCACCAACTCAATGGACATGAGTTTGGGTGGACTCCGGGAGTTGGTGATAGACAGGGAGGCCTGGCGTGCTGCGGTTCATGGGGTCGCAAAGAGTCAGACATGACTGAGCAACTGAACTGAACTCTGTTCTGGGATCTTCTGCATCTGCAAGTCCCCAACTTTAATGTACATGTGAAACAACGAGGAATCTTGTTGAAATACAGGTTTTGTGTGATCTAAGACTCTGCATTTTTAGCAAGATCCCAGGTAATATCACTGCTACAGGTCTATAATTCACAGCTGAAGTTGCAAAGTTTTACAGTGGTGTCAGTTCAATTCAGTCGCTTAGTCATGTCCAACTTTTTGCAACCCCATGGACTGCAGCACACCAGGCCTCCCTGTCCATTGCCAACTGCTGGAGTTTACTCAAACTCATGTGCATTGAGTTGGTGATGCCATCCAACCATCTCATCCTCTGTCGTCCCCTTCTCCTCCTGCCTTCAATCTTTCCCAGCATCAGGGTCTTTTCAAATGAGTCAGCTTTTCGCATCAGGTGGCCAAAGTATTGGAGTTTCAGTTTCAACATCAGTCCTTACAATGAACACTCAGGACTGATCTTCTTTAGGAGGGACTGGTTGGATCTCCTTGCAGTCCAATGGACTCTCAAAAGTCGTTTCCAATAACACAGTTCAAAAGCATCAATTATTTGGCACTCAGCTTTCTTTAGAGTCCAAATCTCACATCCATACATGACCACTGGAAAAACCATAGCCTTGACTAGACAGACCTTTGTTGGCAAAGTAATGTCTCTGCTTTTTAATATGCTGTCTAGATTAGTCATAACTTTCCTTCCAAGGAGTAAGCGTCTTGTAATTTCATGGCTGCAATCACCATCTGCAGTGATTTTGGAGCCCCAAAAAATAAAGTCTGACACTGTTTCCCCATCTATTTCCCATGAAGTGATGGGACTGGATGCCATGATCTTTGTTTTCTGAATGCTGAGCTTTAAGCCAACTTTTTCACTCTTTCACTTCCATCAAGAGGCTCTTTAGTTCTTCTTCACTTTCTGCCATAAGGGTGGTGTCATCTGCATATCTGAGGTTATTGATATTTCTCCCAGCAATCTTGATTCCAGCTTGTGCTTCTTCCAGCCCAGTGTTTCTCATGATGTACTCTGCATATAAGTTAAATAAGCAGGGTAACAATATACAGCCTTGACGTACTCCTTTTCCTATTTGGAACCAGTCTGTTGTTCCATGTCCAGTTCTAACTGTTGCTTCCTGATCTGCATACAGGTTTCTCAAGAGGCAGGTCAGGTGGTCTGGTATTCCCATCTCTTTCAGAATTTTCCACAGTTTATTGTTAGCCACACAGTCAAAGGCTTTGGCATAGTCAATTACAGTGGTGTAGGCAACATCATTCATACCTCTGAACAAATTAGTATAATTTGGGGTTTTGTTTTTGTTGTTGTTGTTTTTTTTTTTTTGGTCATTTGGAAGACAGCATGTGTGCTTGTGGTTTTGAGTTCTCAGTTTTTAATATTTGGCAGCACCATGATATGATATGCTGGTATGCACAGGTGCTTAGTTGTGTCCATCTCTTTGCAACCCCACGGGCTGTAGCCTACCAGACTTCTCTGTCCATCGGATTTTCTAGGCAAGAATACTAGAGTGAGTTTCCATTTCCTTCTCCAAGCATGGTATAATGCTAACTTAATTTCTGATTGAGTATAGGACTAAGTGCATTTAGGAGTAATTCATATTTTGAAAAAAGGAAGACAAAAGATAATGGAGCAGATGTAAAGGGGGAGAGGAATATATGAAGAGAAGGGAAATCAGGTGATAAGAAAAAATGGAGAATGTAGCAAGCAAGACAAAGAAACATCAGTCTATGAGCACATGTCTTGCCCAAAAATCTTGAGAAAGCAGCTTCTCTGAGATAACATCTCGATCAATTTCACTTGCAAGATGGTGAGTCTTTCAGGAGGTTCCATCATAGTCAGCTGGAGGAGAAGGTAGTGGAAAAGAAATTAAGAAATTGAAGGAATGTGCTTTAATCTGAATTTTATATTTGTCTCCATCTCACATTAAACAGTTAGTCTTTTGGATCTCCTTTGATTTCAATTATATTGCCCTGTAACTCTCTCATAAGAGCCTATTCTTTTCCTTCATGGCACTTAGTATAACATGAAATATGTTTGTCTTTCAACTTCTTTAGTATATCTCCCCTATATCTAAGCCTGCAGTCTTTATGACTAGAATCATTTTGTTTAACAGTATCTGTCTAAAACATGTATGTACTTAACAAATATTGAGTTTAAAAAGTGGAACGTGAACAGGCGGACTTGAATTGTTAATTCATGGAAGGAGGAAACCATCACATGTATTTCTTTACAATTCTGTTCAATGTTTAGAGCACAGCTGTATTCTTGAAAGTAAGTTGCATTAGGGCAGAGGCTCTGTTCTCTGCGCCTAATGTAACTAGATGTGGATCTCATTCCAGGTGCTGAGTGAAGGTTGTTACAAAGAGATTGGACTTAAAAGATAAAGTGTGCTCTACTCCCAGTTTTTACCTTATACATATACAGGGTCTTCACAGTGGTATACATTCTATAAAGACTGATGAATTAAATTCATGGAGGGCCTAAATGAACAATGTCTTCTGTAGATTTCAGATATGCTGTCTTAGGGAGGTGGGTTTACTTGATCTACTATCAGTTCCTCTGGTAGACACTGAGCTGTGGGGTCTGCCTGCTCCTCCTTGCTAACAGAGCTCTGCTTTTTACAGAGTAGGAACAGGCCAGACAAAAGTGAAAAATCAAAGCTGGCATAGACCCTTGGATCCCAACCTGCTGCATATTAGAGGAGTTGGGGAAAGGTTTAAAAATCCTGATATCTGCACCCTACTCTAGCCAAATAAATATGAATCTCTGAAGATGGGGCCCAGGTTTTTACAAACCTCCCAAATCATAATGGGCAGCATGCTTGCCCTGGTCTCAGCTGGCCATGATAGTCCAGCTCTCCTTTGCCTGTGTTTGATTGAGGAGTACATATTTGTGTAAACCCAGCTCTAGTCAGTGAGATCTAGGAGGAAGTCTGCTAAGAGATCCCCAAAGAGATTGTCCATCCTGAAAAAAACAGAAAGTTCATAAGACATACAGGGTCTTTAGCCTCTATATCTTCTTTCTTCTTGGTATGTTGTGATAGGAGATAATGAGAGCCATGGCTGCTGTGATCATGATGTAGGAGGATTATCTGAGTCATAAAAGAAAAAGATTAAACATGGAATGATATATGTGTATTAAAACATGCAAACATGTCAAAAAATAATATGTATATAAACAGAGTAGGTGCAATTGTATGAAAATTTAGGTTATTGAATGTAATTTCTTTAATGATTATCCATATGTTACTATTAATCTTTAGAGGTTTCTATTTAATTTTCATTATACAGTCATGATCATTATAGTTTTGCAGATGATTTAAAAATATGTGCAGAAAGGTCTGAGAATTGCTTGGCAGAAATTTTGTATTGTTTTGTTAGAATATAACATATCCTGCATTTGCTATAGTTTAAAAGAACCCTTTATCTTGGGTTGTTTGTCTGGACCAACAGCTCTTATCTTACCTCCCAGTCTTTGCCAAGCTGTAACTAAGCCAACATCGATCCTCTACAACTACTTTGAGGTCAGGTTGACCAGTCAATACTGTAGCACTTAGGGAAAGAGAACTTTCTAAAAGGATTTCTAAGTAGTGGAATAATACAAAATTTAATCCAAAACACCACCTGCTTTCCTAAGACAGTTTGTAGGCCCTAAATTTAATTTGGAAAAAAAAAAAATCTTAAAGTGGTATGTATTAAAATTCACTCATTATAATTTTACTTAGCTTTTTAAGCCAAGTTTAACTACAGCTATAAATGAAATGAACTACATATAACTTGTGTTCATAAAAATTCATTTCCATATTTGTTTATTCAGGAGGAGTAATCTGCTGTAAGATTGTTCAAACCATAAAATTTATCACAGGGAATAGTTCTCTAGAAGAGAGCAGAGGAACAGCCAAGAGAGTGCAATAGATGAATACTTTAACTTTTACTGATGGAGGCTGAAATTATGTCCTCTTCCTAGGGCATCATCATCCTAAGAATTGTGATTTCTCTGCTTATTCTCTGGGTCCCTTGCCTTAATAATTTCCTGCCTCTTAGCCTTGTCTTTGTACCATAGATTGTCTTTTCTGCCTGATAAATTATAATATTGCATCAGGGGATATAAAATAATCACAATAATCTAGACATAGACTGTGTCTCTTCCTATATCACAGTAGGATAATTTGGATCCTGTAAGGTTATCCATCAGAGTCCCCATGCTCTACAAAGATTAGGCAGATGATTGGACTAGCTGGGCCAATCAGACTGTCCATCTGTGCCAGGAGTGTGAATCTGGGCAGGTGACACTGCTTGAATGAAAGTACTTAGAGTTAAATCATGTCCATTTCACACCAAAAGAGAACACCCATAAAAGTCTTCTATAAAGATCTCCAAAGTTGCCCTTGTTTTTGATCTTCCCAAGATCAAGTGGTTCTCTTCTGATTCTGTGAATCACCCAATATTCTTCCCATATTGCAGTCAGAGAGTAGTAGGGAGCCCTTAAGTTAGTTGAAGTTAGTTTCTATAGCTTGCCACCAAAGATCCCCAATTAGTGCAGACAATAAACTGTGGAAAATTCTGAAAGAGATGGGAATACCAGACCACCTGACCTGCCTCTTGAGAAACCTGTATGCAGATCAGGAAGCAACAGTTAGAACTGGACATGGAACAACAGACTGGTTCCAAATAGGAAAAGGAGTACGTCAAGGCTGTATATTGTCACCCTGCTTATTTAACTTATATGCAGAGTACATCATGAGAAACACTGGGCTGGAAGAAGCACAAGCTGGAATCAAGATTGCTGGGAGAAATACCAATAACCTCAGCTTTGCAGATGACACCACCCTTATGGCAGAAAGTGAAGAGGAACTAAAAAGCCTCTTGATGATAGTGAAAGAGAAGAGTGAAAAGTTGGCTTGAAACTCAACATTCAGAAAACTACGATCATGGCATCTGGTCCCATCACTTCATGGGAAATAAATGGGGCAACAGTGGAAACAGTGTCAGATTTTATTTTGGGGGGCTCCAAAATCACTGCAGATGGTGATTGCAGCCATGAAATTAAAAGACGCTTACTCCTTGGAAGGAAAGTTATGACCAACCTAGATAGCATATTCAAAAGCAGAGACATTACTTCACCAACAAAGGTCTGTCTAGTCAAGGCTATGGTTTTTCCAGTGGTCATGTGTGGATGTGAAAGTTGGACTGTGAAGAAAGCTGAGCGCTGAAGAATTGATGCTTTTGAACTGTGTTGTTGGAGAAGACTCTTGAGAGTCCCTTGGACTGCAAGGAGATCCAACCAGTCCATCCTAAAGGAGACCAGTCCTGGGTGTTCATTGGAAGGACTGATGCTGAAGCTAAAACTCCAATACTTTGACCACCTGATGTGAAGAGTTGACTCATTGGAAAAGACCCTGATGCTGGGAGGGATTGGGGGCAGGAGGAGAAGGAGACAACAGAGGATGAGATGGCTGGATGGCATCACCAACTTGATGGACATGAATTTGGGTAAACTCCGGGAGTTGGTGATGGACAGGGAGGCCTGGCATGCTGTGATTCATGGGGTCACAAAGAGTTGGACATGACTGAGCAACTGAACTGAACTGAACTGAAAATATGTTTATATGCAGAATCAAATAAACTGTATAAGACAATATATTTGCCAAATAAATGATACAGTGTTGTAATAGCTCAGAGGAGTTAGATGTATCTGCGGTCTGATAAAGGAATTGAGACATGCATGAGGAGTTACTGCCACCCACCCATTGGGTAGCACCCATGAAGATCAGTTAATAGTGTAACACTGAGCTAAGAGTTCAGACTCTGAAGTTAGAACAGGGCTCAAACCCTGCCTCTCTCGGGCTATCTGATCTTGTTCAGTTAGGTTAGCTTTTGTGCTTCAGGTCCTAATTTGTAAAAAGGAAAGAGTAGTGCTTGTCTCATAGGTTCATCATAAGGACTAAATCAGATGATGTAAAATGTTTAGCACGGTGCTAATAAGCATTCAATTTTAAGAAGTGAGTCAACAATGCATTTCTTAGCAATGGTCGAGCAATCAGACTCAAATCTCCAGGGTGAGTGGATGAAATGGAGCAACATGATTGGGCTACAAGGTGACAACACCTGACACGGATCCGTTCCTCACCAGGACCCAGTCACCCACCAGGCATGCACACACACATTTTCTCAGGATAGAGGAAGTCTATCAAGGCCTTTGTGAAGCCATTACCCACAAAGTCCTTAGTAACTTGCTAATGTTGTTTCATTAGGCTTTCAAAATCCTGTGAGGCAAAGCAGAGATGTCTTCTAGCCTCAACCACGGAGAAGGCAATGGCACCCCACTCCAGGACTCTTGCCTGGAAAATTCCATGGACGGAGGAGCCTGGGAGGCTGAAGTCCATGGGGTCGCTAAGAGTCGGACACGACTGAGCGGCTTCACTTTCACTTTTCACTTTCATGCATTGGAGAAGGAAATGGCAACCCACTCCAGTGTTCTTGCCTGGAGAATCCCAGGGACGGCGGAGCCTGGTGGGCTGTCGGCTGTGGGGAGTTGGACACGACTGAAGTGACTTAGCAGCAGCAGCAGCAGCAGCAGCAGCCTCAACCAGCCTTCTAAGAAATGTTAATAAGGTTAATATCTTAGACATTATCAACAAATTCTGCTAAATGACCTGGGAAAGAATCTCATTCACTGATCCTGGAGACTAGATATGAACTGGGTCCTGTTTCTTACTCATAAGACCAGTAGTCTGTTCACCAGATTGGTATGTCTCTTCCTTCATTTTAATCACACTGCCAAAGTTATGTCTTTTTTAATTTAGAATTCTATTACTACTTTTTAGAACATTGACAAATCCAAATGATCAATCATCACAGTTCATTTTACTTGAGCATATTAGATAACAGAGTATGTATAGGCTATGCTTTATAACACATCAAAAATAAAATAAGCCATGAAAGCTCTGGGCATTACTGCTACGAGATCAGATAGTCACATAAAAGCAAAAAAGCCTTAATGAATTGCCTTGTCATCATCCAAACTTCTCATTCTGTTGGGGGAAGCACACTGATTGAAACCGCCCACCCTGGCCAGGCACCACAGTAACCGGTTTGCATGAGTTGTTTTATGACAGGAGATCCTGGTAAGGAATATGGAACTAATAAGCCACCACCAATCGGAAGAGTTGGGGAAAGGTCAAAAGGAGACACCGTATGTCCGTCCACTTCCCAGAATCCCTCTTGCTAGCATCCATCTTGGCTGAGCAATGCCTGTGCCACCAGGAAAGACTGAATTAGAATGATTGGCCAAAGACCACCCGGAAACTAATCCCATCACCATAAAATCCGAGACTTAGAGCAGTTCTCCTGGGTTCCCTTACCCTACTGCTCTCCACCCGGGTGTCAGCACATGTGTCTCCTCAGACAATTCATTTCTGAGTGTTAGACAAGAGCCCAGTTTCAGGCCCTGGAAGGGGCCCCCCTTCCTGCAACAATTCTATTACTCAGTATAAGGTTCCTGAAGCATCATGGGAAGCATTTAAAAGAAAACTGTACGCAAAGCATCATAATTAAATCGCTGTTGTATTTGAATCACATGTAATCCTATGAAGAAAGTCCAAAAAGTAACTAAAGTAGCATTTTAACAAATTTACATAACAATACATTTTAAAGATATTTCATTTACTTATATGATCATTATTCAATCATTTATTCATTCATCAAACACTAATGACCTGTGAGGCTACAAAGACAAGATCAAAAACTCAGTGTAATGGTAGAGATGGGCAAGTAAAAATATCCAACCAAAATGCTTACAGTCATTGTTTTTAGAGAAAAGTGTAAAATAGCAGAACAGAACAAAAGAAATTTTAAAATTTTATTGGGACTTTTGTAATCTATATATTTTGAATTCCTCTACAAGCATATACTAGTTGATAATTTTGAAATATGGTAAAATGAAATGTTAATAAGGTTAATATCTTAGATATTATTAACATAATTTTTCTCTCTCGCTTTTCCTAGCACATATTCTTCTATGTGTTGGCCAAAGACATCAACCAGTCTCAGGATACTAAAAGATCTATTACAGAATGAGAATATTGATTGCTTACCAGGCACCAGGCACTGCTCTAAGCAATTTACATGTAATGCAAAGAGAAAGACATAATTAACACTCAGTTTCTGACCTTAAGGGGAGTCCCAGGTGGGACTAGTGACAAAGAACCCACTAGCCAATGCAGGAGACATAAGAGACGCATGTTCGATCCCTGGGTTGGGAAGATCCCCTGGAGAAGGAAATGGCAACCTACTCCAATATTCTTGCCTGGAGAATCCCACAGACAAAAGAGCACAGGGTCACAAAGAGTCGGACACAACTGAAGCGACTTCGCATGCATGACAACCTTCAAAATAAGATTGTGCAGCTAAACAATAGTTTAAAAGCCAGGCTATTACATTGAGAGGGGATTTTCTAAATTCTTTTATCTGCCTTCATCCTCCATTCATTTGATACTAAGCCTAGATGACATGGCTCAGTCATTTCTCTGCTGGAGTGGAAGTGAGGTGTGTTACAAAAGAAGAGAGAGGGAAGCCATTACTCTTCAGCCCCAGGACTGTGGGAGAAAAGAGCAACAGAGGGACAGTGCTTCCAGACACAGCCTGGGCACGTGGTATGAAATTGGGGAAGGCATCTAAGGTGGAAGGAAGTTCTTATCTCCACTCCTCATTTGAGACTGAGAAGAGGCCTCATTTCAGGCTGCTTCATATCAACCCTAGAGGGTCCAGCATGACCAGACAGAGGGAGGTCATAAGGTTTAACTTTAGAATTGGCTAGTCTCTCCTAACTGGGTCCTGTGACTGAGACTCTGAGAATCTGGTGGGGATCCCCAGTGCCAGTGAGGTAGGTGAAGGCCTGCAGGATGGGCTGGGATGAGGCGGGAGTCACAGCCGAAAGTCAAAGGAACAGGTTGTTTTGGGAGAAGCCCTGAGGAGGCAGAGAGAGTCAGAGAGGGCCAACTAGGAACAGAAAGAGACCCAGACATCACACCAGACACAGGCATCAGCTGCAATGCCAAAGACACCAAGAACAACCAGGCAAACCTAGCACAGGTTCCCATGGACCACAGTCTTCCTCAGCTACAAGGTCAGGCAGCCTTCCACCCCCACATGCACACCCCTGTTCACATCTTAGAGCCCAGAGGGTGAGAAATCTGGTGGACTGTGCTCTTATCTTCCTAGACATTCTAACATCCCTCATGAATGTATTTCAATTACTCAGTTAGATTTAGTTAATTGTTTTTACTCCTTACCAGCAGGTAGGGACGGGGGAAGAAGGCTGGACTAGTTAACAAGGGACCACACTTGCTCCAAACTTCTGAGATGTGATGTAAGTTAAATGCACAGTCCTGCTAAGTAAGTCTAAAAATCAATTAAGATTCAGCTCCCTGTGGGAGCTCTGTGCACAGAAATAATTACTGTATCAGATCAGACCCACAGAATACCCCCCAGGATTTGGTCCTCCCAGTGAAATCAACCCACATGTGCTGAGGGGCTGGGAGAGAGAGCATAGTTGATTTTGAAATGACTGGGCATGTCATCAACTGGAAACTTAACGGGTATTCCTTAAAATATCACTGGTTTGGCCTCCACTGATTTCTAAAACTCTCCTTGAGCATTTTTTTCCCTTGAACATTTTTATACATCAAAAGAAATCTGAGCACTGATGCTTTCTGAGAACTGATGCTTTCAAACTGTGGTGCTAAAGAAGACTCTTGAGAGTCCCTTGGACGGCAAGGAGATTCAGTCAATCTTAAAGGAAATAAACCCTGAATATTCATTGGAAAGACTGATGCTGAAGCTGAAACTCCAATACTTTAGCCACCTAATGCAAAGAACCAACTCATTGGAAAAGACCTTGATGCTGGGAAAGAATGAGGACAGGAGGAAAAGGAGAAGGGGGCAAAGAGGATGAGAGGGTTGGATGGCATCATTAAGTCAATGGACGTGAAAGTGAAAGTTGCTCAGTCCTGTCTGACTCTTTGCAACCCTGTGGACTATATAGTCCATGGGATGCTCCAGATCAGAATACTGGAGTGGGTAGCCATTCCCCTCTCTAGGGGATCTTCCCAACCCAGGGCTCAAACCCAGATCTCCAGCATTGCAGGTCGATTCTTTTCCATCTGAGCCCCCAGGGAAGCCCAAGGTTACTGGAGCAGGTAGCCTATCCCTCTCCAGAGGATCTTCTCGACCCAAGAATTGAACTGTGGTCTCCTGCATTGCAAGTGGATTCTTTATCATCTGAGTTACTAGGAAAGCCATGAGTTTGAGTAAACTCCAAGAGAGAGTGAAGGACAGGAAAACCTGGCATGCTGCAGTCCATGGGGCCGCAAAGAGTTGGATGGGACTTAGCGACTGAACAACAACAGTAACGCTTCTTTGAGACCATAAATCTCTGTAGAGGATATTCCTGAAAGTTCTATTCTCTATCACCCAATTTCGGTGAGTTAGGAAGAGTGAGGTAAGGCAGATTTTCTGTGTATCAGACACTTCCTCTTCACATGATTTTTCCTGACTTTGAGGGGAAAAAAAGCCAAAAGAAGTCACCATGCTTATTTATATCAGAGGTTTAGATAAGAAGTATATAGTTTGCTCAGAAGGGCTCAAAATATAAGTTTTATTTCCTCACATCCAGTTCTTCTTCTTGCCCCTGGATAATAACTGGGGCAGAACCCATGATTTTTTTTGGTGTCTGTGAAGTGGAATAAGTCCTTGGTCAGTCATTGAAATGCCTATGGCAGTTCCCTGTCATAAGCAGAACTTGAAACATGGCTCAGTAGTCAATGTTCTCACCCTTTGCCAGCTTGGGCTCAACTTGGGCAGAGAAAGAAGGGGAAGGGACCCTTGCTTTCTCTTTCCGCAGGCCTACTTCAATTCCTCCTCTATTCAAACTGCTAAAGTGGGGAGAGGAGCAGAGAGGCTGGAAAGTTCTTATTTGACCAGCATTTCTGGGCACCAGCTTCTGCTCTCAGGTGTTTAAACCTGACTCTTTCTTTGTTGTTTCGAATGCTTTGGAGACACTCCTCCCTTCCCTGAGTGTCTGTCACCTGCAGCTCACCTGCCAGGAGTCAATGCATCTCATTGGTCTCTTACTCCTTCCTCTGGCCCCAGACAGGCAGCAGCCCCAGCTTCCCTCAGCACAAGACTCCTAGTCTTCCTGCACACCTTCCTAGATGGGACCTTTTTCTGTTAGGGTTTAGTTTTAGGCCAGGGAAACCCCTCTATATCCCATTTCAATGGAAATGGACTTAAAACCAGGTTGTTAGAGACTTACAAAATTGTATGCAAAGGTTGGAAGAACAGGCTCTAGGAAAAGCTTCTAGAAACAGCTCCCACTCCCAAGATCACATCTCCTTTGTGGTCAGGCAGTCCTAAAGGAAATCAATCCTGAATATTCATTGGAAGGACTGATGCTAAAGCTGAATCTCCAATACTTTGGCCACCTGATGCAAACATTTGACTCATTGGAAAAGGCCCTGATGCTGGGAAAGATTGAAGACAGGAGGAGAAGGGGATGACATGGTTGGATGGCATCACTGACGCAGTGGACATGAGTTAGAGCAAACTCCAGGAGATGCTGAAGGACAGGGAAGCCCGGTGTGCTGCGGTTCATGGGGTCGCACAGAGATGAACATGACTGAGTGACTGAACAACGGTGCTGCCAGCAGTGTCTGAAGCTGCCTCCTCCACCACCCACGCAGCCAAGTGGATGCCTCCATCCCACGCTCTCCCTCCTCCATCTGGTTCCTAAGGCAAGTGTCACATAGCTGCAGGTGACGGTGGGACCGCTACTGAAGGCAGTCCTGGAAACACGACCCTCAGCTTTCTAGCCTCTCAGACATGTCAGGAGCCTGGAGTGGATGCCAAGCGACCCAATCCACAGGATCTGGTACAGGAACCAAGATCTCACATCTTGTGTGGAAAAGGTACCACGAAGTCTGAGAGGGCACCCTTTACTGAGGATTCTCTCCTCTGTTCTGCTGCTGCTGCTAAGTCGCTTCAGTCATGTCCGACTCTGTGCGACCCCACAGACGGCAGCCCACCAGGCTCCTCCATCCCTGGGATTCTCCAGACAAGAATACTGGAGTGGGTTGCCATTTCCTTCTCCTTTGTTCAGGGGGGCACAAATTTATGTCTCCACTCTCTTGATTTGAGATGAAGAGAGAAGTTCTCCAAAAATTCATGGATCACTTCTAACACTTGTTAATAGAACCCTAGCTTGGTGTGAGACCACGTCATAACCGAATCATGTTTCTTTGCCAGCGACTGCTCTAGGGTTGGGCCTGGAACCTGGTTCTGGCCCATAAAGGAAACTCCACCAGTTGCTGCTGGGAGACATTTCTCTTTGATGAGAAAGAGGCCTATGAGGAAAAAACCTTGTCATGAAATCCCTGTTGCCTGCCCTCACTTCTTGTTTTGGGTGCTGATACATGCAGACCTGTTTCTTAGACTTGTGGCAGCTGTCTTGTGACCAAGGGGCAAAAGGTTCGAGGATGAAATTCACCTACTGAGAAGAAAGAATGGAAGCATGACAGCTGTCAGGTCCTTGATGGCTCCATTGAACTGCAAACCAAAGCAGGGCTGGCTACTGTATTAAGCTATACTCGCTACTGTATAAAATACTGGAGGTATTTTGTCAAGTGGGCTTCCCTGATGGCTCAGTTGGTAACGCATCTGCCTGCATTGCGGGAGACCTGGGTTTGATCCCTGGGTTGGGAAGATCCCCTGGAGAAGGAAATGGCAACCCACTCCAGTACTCTTGCCTGGAAAATTCCATGGACAGAGGAGCCTTGTAGGCTATAGTTCATGGGGTCGCAAAGAGTCAGACACAAATGAGCAACTTCACTTCACTTCTTCATTTTGTCAAGTGTCAAGCATTTTGTGTCATTATGTCAAGCATTTTAACCACAAAATGCTTTTATTACCTAACCACTTCTTAGTCAGGCATTCTGATACTTATTAGTCAAATGCATGTTGACTAGTGAAAAGTGAAAGTGTTAGTCACTCAGTCGTGTTTGACTCTTTGTGACCCCACAAACTAATAGCCCACCAGTCTCCCCTGTCCATGGAATTTCCCAGCCAAGAATCCTAGAGTGGGTTGCCATTCCATTCTCCAGAAGATCTCCTAACCCAGGGGTCAAACCCTGGTGCCCTGCACTGAAGGCAGATTCGTTACTGTCTGAGCCACCGGGGAAGCCCATATTGATTGGTACTCAGGCTGAATCCCTGGAAGCCATGAGAGGTGAGAGAGCGACAAAGAGACAGGGAGAGACAGGCAGATTTGGAGTCCAAGTCAGCAAGTATTTTCACATTTCTGCACAGTTAGGACTTTCCAAGCAAGTCTTACCAGAACCTAGCTTAACAGGCATTGGACGTTAAATTATGACTATGACAGAATAGTTAGTGAGACGACTCTGGAAAGATTTACCTCTCTGGAGGTATATGTTTACATTTCAAATGGGGGCAAAATCTGGAATCAGGACCTGTAAACCAGAGGAAGACAAATCACTTGTCTTCCTTCCCCCAGAGACATCTATTTATATTCCAGAAGGTAAGAGCACCGGAACTTTCCCTTATCTTCCCAAGGGAAATTAGTGTTAATTAGGCAGAAGAGCTTTCCCTCCCTTTCTCTCCCTTTCCTCTCATCCCTGAGATTCTTATTGGGGTATGGGGTTACTCTCCTGCAGTACAGAGTCGGGTACGTACAGGGGAGCATCTGACTCCATTCATCTTAACCTGGGCAAAGATAGTCATTGATGTAATAAAAACTTATCTCTGCTCCAGAAACCCCATATTTGCATTCAGGATAATGTACATAAATATAGATATTAAAAACCGATCAGCTGTAGAAAGAGGCTCATGCATGGTTCTTCACTGGAGAATGTGACTCAGTGATACTGGCACATTGGAACAGGTTGAAAGCCCTAATCTGATTCAATCATTTCTGGGTAAGAAAACCGAGAAACTAGAGTATTTCTGATCTTAAGGAGATAGCTGGAGAAGTGATGGGCTTGGAAACCATGTCATATGAGCAAAGGTGGAAGAATCTGAGCACTCTGGTAGGTCGTCCTACAGATAAGGGGAAAGGTACACTTTCTTTTGATTTCTCACATGCAAGAAGAGGCATATTTTAGCATCGTATAAAGAAGACCTTTTCTAACAGAGATTTCAGCAACACAATGAGCTGCTTTGAAAAGTCGTGAGTCCTCTTGTCTTTGGAAATAGTCAGGTGGCAGCTGCGATGGCCATCTGTTGGAGGATTTGCAGAAGAAATTTGCATTTGATTTAGAAAGTTGGTCTGTTTGAGATTTTAGGAGCCTGACAATTCTATATCTCCACCAAGTTTAATTGATCACCATCTGAATATTCTCTTTCTAGCCATTATCCTGTAGAGTTCTCTTCCTTGATAGTCTGCCAAATTCAGAGTTGTTTTAACTTCTGGAATTGAAGTCAAGACTTTCTCACTTACATTGTGATTTCTAGTAAATTTTTGAATCTTGTTTGTAAAAGGTGGATATCAATACTTCCTATTTTATTGGGTTATTATGGTGATTAAATGAAATAATACCTGTAAAGCATGCATAGCACTTAGAACAGAACCTAGCAAGCACTCAATACCCAATGGCTATTATTAGTTTATTAGCCTCTTCGCTTGTCTTACTCCATCCTTCATTTGGCTACCTACTCATCCTTCACATGTCTATTGTTTAATTTATATCTCTTACTTTCAGTGAGTTTCTCTTGTCACATGATTAAAGAACCACTTGAGCAATTGAATTTTCATACCTTTCCCATTTAAAAATTGTTTTCCTGATATAATCTATCATGTTAGTCATTTTACTATCAATTTATAGGAGTTTTTTATATATTAGATCTATGGAAATAGTTGGAATATTTTCCCCAGTTTATCCTTTGTCTTTTGGCCATAGAACAATTGAAGGTTCTTTTGAAAGTTAGAGCATGTGGAATATTTTCAAAATATATAATGTTTATCAATCTTTTTATTCATGCAGAACCCCCACTATTATCTTTACTCTTACTGACTCCAAAAGGGAATTTTTTTAATATATATATTTTTTTACTGAAATATAGTTGACTTACCATGTTTCAGGTGCACAGCAAGATGATTCAGTTACACAAATACACATTTATTTTTAAATTATTTTCCATCATAGGTTATTATAAGATATCGACTATAGTTCCCTATGCTAAACAGTAAACCTTTGTTGCTTGATGCATATCTACAAAAGGGGATTAAAAGAAGTAGCTCCTTGCATTAACATTATGAAATGAGCATTCTGATGTCTTACAAAATAAAGTATTCCATCATCAAAATGCTTTGGCATCATGCTTTTAAAAGGGGCTCACCCTTTTTGACAGTAATTTTCCCAGTGTCTCTGCTGCTGAAGAATAGCTTTTCTTAACATTTTGTAGCTAAGTCACTACAGAGGCTCACTGCAAGTCTCCAGACAGACTGGAACTATTGTAACCATTATCCTTCAGTTCAGTTCAGTCACTCAGTCATGTCCGACTCTTTATGATCCCATGGACTGCAGAACCTAAGGCCTCCCTGTCCATCACCAACTCCCGGAGTTTACTCAAACTCATATCCATCGAGTTGGTGATGCCATCCAACCATCTCATCCTCTGTCGCCCACTTCTCCTCCTGGCTTCAGTCTTTCCCAGCATCAGGGTCTTTTCTAATGAGTCAGTTCTTTGCATCAGGTGGCCAAAGTATTGGAGCTTCAGCATCAGTCCTTCCAATGAATATTCAGGACTGATTTCTTTTAGGATGGACTGGTTTAATCTCCTTGCAGTCCAAGGGACTCTCAAGAGTCTTCTCCAACACCACAGTTCAAAAACATCAATTCTTTGGCACTCAGCTTTCTTTATGGTCCAACACTCATATCCATACACGTCTACTGGAAAAACCATAGTTTTGACTATATGGACCTTTGTCAGCAAAGTAATATCTTTGCTTTTTAATATGCTGTCTAGATTGGTCAAAGCTTTTCTCCCAAGGAGCAAGCATCTCTTAGTTTTATGGCTGCATGTGCAGTGATTTTGGAGCCCAGAAAAATAGTCTCTCACTGTTTCCATTGTTTCCCCATCTATGTGCCGTGAAGTGATGGCACCAGATGCCATGATCTTCATTTTTTGAATGTTGAGTTTTAAGCAGCTTTTTCACTCTCCTCTTTCACCTTCATCAAGAGGATCTTTAGTTCCTCTTCACTTTTTGCATAAGGGTGGTATCATCTCCATATCTGAGGTTATTGACATTTCTTGTTAAGTACCATTATCCTTAACTGCCAGTAAATAATCAGATTGCCAGCCAAACCTACACCTGTGGCAACAGGAAAATTAAGTCCCTGCTGCTTAAACAAAAGGACCTGAATTAGTTGGCAGTAATGCTGATATTTTTTAGGCCCATCTTCAGGCCAGTCACTGAAAGAAGGCAGCTGTGCTATATGCTGGGCTTGTATGGAGGCCAGGTTCACCCAGTTCCATTCAGTTCTGTTCAATGATCTCTCATTAAGTGCCAGACACTCTGCCTGAGTTATGGACACAAAGAAGAACCCGTTAGTCTTCTGTATACTGTCAGGAGCTCACAGTCTAAAAGGGGAAACAGAATAGTCTGTGACAACATTAGAGTCAGCAACATCCAGTTATACAGAATATGTTTCAGAAATATAGAGCAGAAACCTGAAAGAGAAGCCTCAGTTTACTTCTAGATTTCTCCTTAATGTTACCTGCATACAGCCAACTCTTTCCTGGTGAGTTATCTTTACTCACAACATTTTAAACACCAAATGAGACTTTGTTTTTGTTTTTGTTTTTTCTCCTCCTAACATCCAAATACATGGTATCTTTTCCAAAACCACATCTCCAACTCTCTGAACACCAATTGGTCCAAAACTCAATGTCAATTGTGACATTTACTACTTGGAGTTAGTACAGACCCCACAGGTTAAGGGCTCAGTCCCACAGGACAGTCCTACTTCAGATGCCTGTCACAAGTTCTGGGGCCCGCATACCTCTCACTGACCAGCTATAAATTGGGGGTTCCCATAACCCCCTCTTGGAGAAGGCAATGGCACCCCACTCCAGTACTCTTGTCTGGCAAATCCCATGGATGGAGGAGCCTGGTGGGCTTCAGTCCATGGGGTCACTAAGAGTCAGACACAACTGAGCGACTTCACTTTCACTTTTCACTTTGATGCATTGGAGAAGGAAATGGCAGCCCGCTCCAGTGTTCTTGCTTGGAGAATCCCAGGGATGGGGGAGCCTGGTGGGCTGCCATCTATGGGGTCGCACAGAGTCGGACACAACTGAAGCGACTTAGCAGCAGCAGCAGCAGCATAACCCCCTCTCAGGTTAGATAGTTTATTAGAACAGAACTCAGGAAGACACGTTCCTTACTATACCAGTTTATTAGCAGGGATACACTTCAGGAACAGCCAAAATGGGAAAGATGCACAGGGCAAGGAAGCGGGGAAAGGGCAGGGAGAGCCCAAGCCGTCTCCAGGAACTCTGCCCTTCCTGTTCCTGATGTGTTCACCAACCTAGAGGCTTTCTGATTCCCAAAGTGTTGGGTTGTTACAGATTTCCAGTAGACAGGACTGATTGCTTAAATCATTGGCTCTTGGTGGTTAACTCACTGTCCGGCCCCTCTCTCACTTTCAGAGACTAGGGGTGGGGCTGAAAATTCCAAGCTTAATCGAGGCTTGGCCTTTCTGGTGGCCAGCCCCATCCTGCAGCGATGGAGAGTCCTGCTGGAGTCATCTCATTCGAACAAAGTTGCTCCTGTTACCCTGTCACTCAAGAAGTTCTAAGAACTTTAGATGCCTTGTTCCAGGACTGAGGAAAAAGACCGAACGTCTTTCTCATTGTGCCATGCGGGGACATTTTTTGCACTACATTGAGCCTCTTACCTCCCAGACCACACTTACCATCCACCTCTTACCCCTTTCCTGCCCCAACACATTTATTTTTCTTTTACTAAAAAATTGATTATTATTATTATTATTTGGCTGTGGTAGGTCTTTGCTGCATGAGAACTTTCTCTAGTTGAGGCAAGTCAGGGCTGCTCTTCATTGCAGTTTCTCATTGCAGTGGCTTCTCTCGTTGCAGCTCATGGGATCAGTAGTTGTGGCGCACAGGCCTTGTTTGTTGCCCTACGACACCTGGGATCTTCCCAGACCAGGGAATCTAAACTGTGTCCCTTGCATTGCAAGGCAGGTTCTTAACCACTAGACCACCAACGACGCCCCCCATCACATTTCAAGGTGGCCTCCTGACTCTATACCCAGGGGGCTGCACGACAGCACATTCTTCAGTTTCTGAAACTCAAAACCTTAACACTTGCCTGGATTCCTTCCACTACTTCTCTTCGAGAGGCTGACCCCTCACTGAGCCCTGCCCACTCTTTCTTTGTAGTATTTCTCACTTTTCCCTCAGGCCTTAATCTCATCATTAAAATAATCTCTTGTCCTAGATAATATTGTTCCCTACACCATTCACCCTTTGGTTCTTCTACTACTCAGATTCACTTTCCCCAGACTAATTTCATCTTGTAATTTTCAGTTTAAAACATGTTGAATAATTCTCCACTGTATATTGGATAAAATTCAAGCTCTGAAATCCGTCCACAACAGTGAAATGGACAGGAAATTCCATATGGATAGAGAGGAAGGGAAGCCTAAGGAAAGTACTGGCAATCTCTGCTTTTCCACTCAGAATGGATGGAACTGGGCCACTGGTGGCACTGAGACAGGAAGGGGTGTTTAAAATATGTGTAATAGTGAAAAGATGCTTATAATGGACACCTGAATATGTATGTCCTCTAGGCTCTGTAGCACATCCTCATGGTTGATCCCTAGGGGAGCAGAGGATGGCCTCACGCAGGTGGGAAGAGATGGGCTCCACCTTCAGGTAAAGGGCACTGAGCCCCAGTCCTCAGTGACCTGGTCACAGGCGGCTCACCACACAGCTCGCCCCTTATTCTCTATAGCATCCCACCACTCTCCTGGTTTCACATGAAAATCACCCTTGGTCTGGGCTTCGAGTGTTTGCTTTGTTTTAACATTAAGATAGAGAGTATTTGGGGGTACATTGGAGCAAGAATGGATATTCTGTGCTAAATTCACCAGATTCTCTAATTTTGAAGTGTCCAGGGATTTTGGTTTTAAGCACTGGCAAGCACTCTCTTTGGGAATTTCAGTGTAGCCAAATGACTATCCAGCATTACAGCACCTCTCTGCCAGCCTCCCACTCAGAAAAGGTGGCAGGGTGAGAGCTTTCGCTTTGCTTTGTTTTAATGGAAATAACAATATTTTGTTAGCTTCAGGTGTACACCAAAGTTATCTGTTTTTATATATATGTGAATCCACATTTTCCTAATTCTTTTGCATTATAGTTTATTACAAGATATTGAATATAGTTCCCTGTGCTACACAATACACCCTGCTGTTTATTTTATATATAGTAGTTAGCATCTACCAATCCTATGCTCCCAATTTATCCCCCCTCCCCCACCTTTCCTCTTTGGTAACCATAAGTTTCCTTTCTATGTCTGTGAGTCTGTTTCTGTTTTGTAAATAAATTCATTTTTACTATTTTTTAGATTCTACATGTAAGTGATATTAGGTAGTGTTTGTCTCTGACTTACTTCACTTAGTATGATAATCTCTAGGTCCATCATGTTGCTGAAAATGGCATTATTTCATTCTTTTTTATGGCTGAGTCAGGATAAGAGTTTAAATACCCCAGGACATGTGTTTCAACTTGGTAACGTTTTCCATGGGGCATTCATACAGAATAGTTTCGCGGGGCTGCACCACAGACTGTCTGAATCGAGACTTGAAAGACTCCTAAATCTAAGCTGTGTCAAAAGACATCCATCTCCAGAACCAGCCCAGAGGAAGGAATTTAAACTCCAGAGTTTGGGGAAGTGACGTGAATGATTATTTGAAAAACCAAGAATGTGTCAATCACCCTCAGAGTCTTCAGTAAGAAGTGTCTGTGAGAGACTGCTTCAAGGAACTCCAATACTAGATGGAGAAGCCGGAACTAGAACCAGAAATGCCCCCAGGGTAGAAGTATTCTGAAGAACCATGACCCAACAGCTTCAAGATCTGATTTTATCTTTTATTAAAAAGTGAGAGGTAAAGGAGGGGGGCGTATAATCACACTCCCTTCAAAGTCCAGATAGAAATTACCCTCTTAAGAAACAATGCTTCTTTAAAAAATTTTTAAAATTTATTTGGCTGCGCCAGGTCTTCATTGCAGCGTGCGGCATGTGAACTCTTATTTTCAGCATGAAGCCGCATGTGGAATCTAGTTCTCTGACCAGGAATTGAACCCTAGCCCCCTGCATTGGGAGTGCAAAGTCTTAGCCAGTGGCCCACCAGGGAATTCCCTTAAATTTTGTGTTTTTCAATTTTTTTGGTCTCACTGTGCAGGATATGGGATCTTTAGTTCCCTGACCAGGAATCCAATCTGTACCCTCTGCGTTGGAAGGACAGAGTCTTAACCACTGGATCATCAATGCTTCTTTTTTATACTTCATTTATTATCAAAGTATAGTTGAACCACAATGTATTAATTTCTGCTGTACAGCAAAGTAACTCAGTTACACACATACACATATATTCTTTTTCATAGTCTTTTCCATTACGGCTTATGACAGGATATTGAATATGGTTCCCTGTGCTATACAGTAGGACTCTACTGTCCATTCATTCTATATTTACCAGCTCTCATCTTCTAATCCCAAACTCCTACTTCTACCCTCTCCCATCCACTTCCTCCTTGGAAACAACCAGTCTATTCTCTGTGTCCTTGACTCTGCTTCTGTTTCACAGACAGATTTATTTGAATCGTATTTTAGATTTCTTATGTAAGTGACATCCTAGGGTATTTGTCTTTCTCTTTGACTTACTTCAAAACAATGCTTCTTTAAAACAAATGCTAGCCTCTCCCAGTGGGTAAGTGATTAGGTTTCACAGATTAATAAGTAGCTATGCATATACATGCAGTCCAGAAATGTGCCAGGAAGGGGAAGTTCCAAACCAGATAGAGAAAGGCAGTGGACCTTTTCTCTAAAAGGGAATGCAAACAGCCAAGACTCTTGATACCCCATGAAGCATCAGAGATGGAGAGAATGGAAAAAGATTTTCTTTCTGGGGTTCGCTGCCAACACAATGAGCCCCTGACACCAGCTGCTTTGATTCAAAGCAGACATTCATTCTGCACTAGCTGAACTATGAACTTTGAGGGGAAGCCCCCAGAGCTAGCAGCCTGCTTTCTAATGGAAATGTTTGAACTGGGACAGTAAATTCTGAGAGTCCCCAAAACCTGGTACCCCAAACAGCAAAAATAGAAAGACTATCTATTCATTTGAAAGTGCTTAAAGATGAGTTCCTGACTTGTAGAAGTTATTCTTCTTTCTTCTTCTTTTTTTTTTAATAAGCTGCTTCAGCAGCAGTGTTTCTTATTCAAGTATTTTCTAAAGCAAGCAAGGCTATAGATAAGGCTACTATGGTAGAAGAGGCAGAGCGTCAATCCAAAGAGAAGTGTACATCTTTGGGATGTCTGAAATCTCTAAAAACTTTGTTGGTCATGGGAACCAGAAATACAGGAGACATACACTAAGAATGTGTTGAAATGACAGGCCTCATCTAAGTTTCTCTTGAGAGTGAAGAACATACTTTCCACAGGAAGCCCAAGGCAAGGAAGACCCACAAAGTTAACCTGCATACTGGATTTAAAGAAGCAATCAAGCACAGACAGTCATTTCTAATTCCCAGATGTTCCCTACTTTTTTGAGAAGTGGTTTCCCAGATGGGAGCACTGGCTCAAGATCATTTAAGCTAGTGTGGTTGGAAGGACCAAGTACCCAGCATAGATTCTGGTGGGGATCTGAATTCCAGATACTCTCATCTATTTCACCCAGAATCTGAACTGTGAACTCTTCTTCAGCCCAGTAACCTAATATCTAATTCACATTTTCTCCCTTTGCTTGACAATCCTGACTCCAGTTAAATCAGCTTTAGTGGTTCAGGTGTGGTGCTGCTGGTGCTCAGTCACTCAGTCGTGTCCCAGTCTTTGTAAACCCATTGACTGTAGCCCACCAGGCTCCTCTGTCCGTGGGATTTCCCAGGCAAGAATACTGGAGTGGGTTGCCATGCTCTTCTCCAGGGGATCTCCCGGACTCAGGGATTAAGCCAACGCCTCCAGTGTTTCCTGCATTGACAGGTGGATTCTTCACCACTGAACCACCGGGAAAGCCTGCTTCTTGTGCCTTCATGTTGTCTTTTCTCTGCATGTGTCTATTTCTCTTCACATAGTGTGTTCTTTTTATCAGTACACCAGGCATACTGGATTAGGGGTCCATCCTATACCAGTGTGACTTCATCTTAATCAGTGACACCTGCAATGACTCTATTTCCAAATAAGATCACACTCTAAGGGGCTAGGACTTCAACATATGAATTTCAGGGAGGACATAATTCAACCCTTAACACTACATAGAGTTCTATCACAAAGCACTCATTTAAATTCATTGAAATGCTCTCAGCCAAGAACTATAAAAATAAGAAGAAAGGAAAAACACAATTTGAATAATCTGGGCAGTTTTGCCCACCATTTTACAATACTTTATGCTATCCAGGGGAGACTGAGATGGAAGATGAGATTCTGCTGTTCACTCAGTCAGATGCAATTTCCTTTGACCTCTTGGGAACTCAGCATGAAGTCACTCAGAGTATGATCTAGTGTTTAAGAATACGTATTTGATAATATGTGATATTTTCCCTAGAGGCTGGCTTTATTATTTCACTTTTGATGAGAGGCTATTTCATATTTTGCTGGGCTGCTCTAATTCGCTCTACAGGGATGGTAGGAAAACACTTTTACACTTCATTGAATTCTTTCACTTTTACCTAGACTGCCTCCTCCATCCCTCTCTCACCTCAGTCATAACTAAACAAATAAGCCAAGGTGGAAAGCTTTCAGCTTTTCAGTGAAACAAAGAGGGAGTGAAGGAGGAAAAACAAGAAGGAAACAAACATGAAAAACCTTTATGCAAGTGTAAGGCTCTGTAGGGTATATGATACGGTCTTTTGTCTTCCTGCTCACCCAGACTAAATAAAAAAGTCAAAAACTAGGGCAATATGGTGGTGTGAATGGTAGCCCCCCAAGAGATATGTCCACATCCTAATCCCCAGAACAAGTAAATGTTACCTTATTTGGAAAAAGGATCATAGTAGATGTGATTAAGTTAAAGACCTTGAGGTGAAGAGATTACCTGGATTATCTGGGTGGGTCCTAAATCCAATGATAAGTGTCTTTATAAATACCACCCTTATGGCAAAGAAGAACTAAAGAGCCTCTTGATGAAAGTGAAAGGTGAAAAAACTGATTTAAAATTCAACATTCAAAAAATGAAGATCATGGCATCTGGTCCCATCATTTCATGGCAAATAGATGGGGAAACAATGGAAACAGTGACAGACTTTATTTTTCTGGGTTCTAACATCATTGCAGATGGTTATTGTAGCCATGAAATTAAAAGACACTTGCCCCTTGGAAGAAAAGCTATGATCAACCTAGACAGCATATTAAAAAGCAGAGACATTACTTTCCCAACAAAGGTCCATCTAGTCAAAGCTATGGTTTTTCCAGTATTCATGATGGATGTGAGAGTTGGACAGTAGAGAATTGATGCTTTTGAACTGTGGTGTTGGAGAAGACTCTTGAGAGTCTCTTGGACTGCAAGGAGATCCAACCAGTCAATCCTAAAAGAAATTAGTCCTGAATATTCATTGGAAGGACTGATGCTGAAGCTGAAACTCTAAAGCTGAAACTTTGGTCACCTGATGCGAAGAACTGATCCATTGGAAAAGACCCTGATGCTGGGAAAGACTGACAGCAGGAGGAGAAGGGGATGGCAGAGGATGAGATTGATGGATGGCATCACTGACTTGATGGACTTGAGTTTGAGCAAGCTCATGGGAATTGGTGATGGACAGGGAAGCCTGGCCTGCTGCAGTCCATGGGGTCGCAAAGAGTTAGACACGACTGAGCGACTAAACTAACAGAGGATTTCTCTGATGGTCCAGTGGTTAAAACTGAGCCTTCCAATGCAGAGAGTGCAGGTTCAAGCCCTGGTTGCGGAACTAAGATCCCACATGCCTCAGGGCCAAAGAACCAAAGCAGAAAACAGAAATAATATTGTAACAAATTCAATAAAGACTTTAAAAATGGTACCCATCAGAAACATTAACAAATCTTAAAAAAACACATGTGGGAGATTCGAAGATACAGAGGAGAAGAAAAGGTGTAGGCAGAAATGGGAGTGATGTTGTCACAAACTAAGGAAGTCAGAGAATGCCAACAGCCACCATGAGCTGGACAAGGGAGGGAAGGACACCCCTCCAGAACTTCTAGAGGGAGCTCAGCCCTGACAACACGTTGATTTCAGACATCTGGTCTCCAGACCCCTGAGAGGATACATTTCTGTTGTGGTAAGCCACCTAGTTTGTGATCATGTATAAGGGCAGCCATAGGCTTCCCGGGTGGTGCTGATGGTAAAGTACCCGCCTGCCAATGCAGGAGACACAGGAGATGTGGGTTTGATCCCTGGGTAGGGAAGATCCCCTGGAGGAGAGCATGGCAACTCATCCAGTATTCTTGTCTGGAGAATCCCACGGGCAGAGGAGCCTGGCGGGCTACAATCCATAGAGTTGCAAAAAGTCAGACATGACTGAAGTGACTTAGCACGCTCGCAGGCACACAATGGCAGCTGAGGAAGCTAATACAGGGAGTAAAAGTATGGAAGGGACAAAATGGACTTACACCAAGCAAGCGAGAGCCATACACACCAAGCATGTGTATCACCGTGTCTAGAAGCTTTCTCAGCCGTCTTTCTCCTTACTATTTGGAGAGCTCACACATTGATAGCAGTCAGTAAATAACTTGCTGATGTCCAGTATGAATAATGCCTGTTTGTTTTACCCACAGAGTTTGCTTAGCCTGCAACTGATCCATCCTGCTGGTGGACCTGTAATGAAGTAACAAAGGTCAGGAGGCAAAGCATCTACTCCTGGAGAAGGTGAAACCACGCAAAACCAGCTCCAGACTGTCTATGGAGCAAGACAGTAGGAAGCATTCTACCAAAAACAGCTGTGCTGCTGTTAGCTCCAGCAGGGCTACCTGGTGCCACCAGTCCCTGGGCCTTTGAGGTTTCTGCAGAATAGTTAGGTGGCTTCTTCACTTTCCCCACTGCTGGTTGGAATTCAAAATTTTCAAGGCTGAGAAATCAGTTTCCTGTTGACAACTGCTTGCCAGCCCCGAAATTTTATCGATCTCATCTCCACTGCTATTCTCTTTGTTCTAAAGCCTTTTAAAACGTATCTTTAAAATTCCTTTATCATCATTCTAGAAGGATGAAGGCGGGAGGGATGGAGAGAAGGAAGCACTGAGGGAGGGAGGAAGGGAGAGAGGCTAAAGTTAACATATACGTTTAATCCACCATCTTTAACTAGAATGATGCAAATTTTTCATCTGAAGATTTGTACCTTGATTCAGTTCTGGAAAATTCTTAGCTATTATCTCTTCAAATCTTGCTTCTCTGCTGAGTCGTTTTTTCTCTTCCTACAGTAACAAGTCACCATAAACATAGCACCTTAAGACAACACAAATTTATTATCTCATAGTTCTGTAGGTCAGAAGTCCAAGTGGGCTCTGCTGTCAAAATCAAGGTGTCAGCAATCTGAGTTTTTATCTGGAGGTAAGAAAATAGAGGAAGAAATCTGCTTCCTCGTCCATTCTAGTTGTTGGCAGGCACTCAGTTCCCTGTTCTTGGGGCTGAGGTTCACGAGTCCCTATGGGCTGTTAGCCTCCTTCAGCTCCCCTAGGATCCCTGCACTCATCACATGCACCCACCATCTTCAGACCCCCAACATCTGTCAAGTCCTGCTCACACTTGTTTGCTTTTAAGGGTTTGTGTAAATACATTGGGCCCACCTGAAAAACTCAGGACAATCTGCCTATTTTTAGGCCTTTAACAACCTTAATTACATCTGTAAAGTCCCTCTTGCCAAGTAGTATAAGATATTTATAGGTTCCAGAAATTTGGGTGTGGGTATCTTTGGTGGGGAGGTCTGCCTGCCATAGCTGCTATTCCCTCTAGTGCCTCTTTTGAGTCTCTCGAGCTAGTGTTTGTATTTCTTAATTGTGTTCTAAATATATGTCTGCAAAGAAATGGGTTCTAGGTAAATTCTCTGGTTCTTTTAACTATAATCTACATTTCATTCCACTTAATAATGTAAAGTTTTTGATGACTGTAATTTTAATTTCCAGATTTTCTGACTGGTTCCCTCTCATATGCATCTGTTCTTGTTTCATTTAACAATTCTTGTTCTTTCTAATGGCAGTTACTTCTTCCATCTATCTAGACCATTGATTCTCAACCAGGAGTGGTTTTGCCTCCCAAGGGACAGTCAGCACTCTCTGAAGAGATTTTTGGTTGTCACAACTTGGTGGATGGTACTGGCATCTAGTGGATAGAAGCCAGGAATGCTGCTCGACATTCTACAACACACAGGACAGGCCCTCTGAAGCAAAGAATTGTTCAGCCCAAAGTGTCCAAAATGCCAACGTTGAAAAACTTTGATCCAGATCACCTTACATATATGCATTTTAAAAGCTTCATCAGCCTCTTTCATCTAGAGAGAATTCATGGGTTTTTAAAATTTTATTTATTGTTGGCTGTGCTGGGTCTTTGTTGCTGTGCAGACTTTTCTCTAGTTGTGGCGAGTGAGGGCTACTCTCTAGTTGCTGTTGGGGCTTCTCACCAAGGTCCTTCTCCTGCTGGGGAGCACGGGCTTGAGGACACACGGGCTCGAGGACACACGGGCTTCAACAGCGGGGGCACATGGGCTCAGTAGCTGCATCTCCCAGGCTCTAGAGGACAGGCTCAGCAGTTGTCGCGCATGGGCTTAGTTGCTCTGAGCTATGTGGAATCTTCCTGGATCAGGGATTAAACCATGTCTCCTGCACTGACAGGCAGATTCTTTACCACTGAGCTACTAGGGAAACCCAAGAATTCATGTTTTGATGTTTTATTTTGTTGGCTTTGTTAGCATCAGATTTCTTGATTGTTTTTGGTTTGCAAGCTCATTTTCAGTGAAAGGTTCTTTTTCTCTGGGGCTTCCCTGGTAGCTCAGCTGGTACCTGAAATGCAGGAGACCCCCTTCGGATTAGTGGGTGAGGAAGTTCCCCCAGAGAAGGGATAGGCTACCTACTCCAGTATTCATGGGCTTCCCTGGTGGCTCAGACGGTAAAGTCTGCCTGCAATTTGGGAGACCTGGGTCCAATCTGGCTCTACCTCCTGATTATTAATTTTGAGGGTAGGCCTACCAGGATTGACCCCAGTTCAGGACTCCTGTCCCCTGGTGATTTGGGGAGAGCCCAGAACAAGCTCAATTTCTACTTCTTTCTGCTTCCCTAGCCCTGATGCTCCTCTGAAGCCAAGGACCTGGGTGGTGAGCAGCAACAACTTTGGGTGTGCACCAGGGACCCTGACCCCAGGCCTTGCAACAGTGAACTTGCTCTGGTCTTCCACGTTACCTGGAGCAAAACTGGCCTATAACTTCAGTATCCCACTTACTTTTTAAACTTTCTTTGACTTTGGTTCTTACATTTTCTAACTGCTATGCATTTGGGACAAAGAGTTATCTGGGCTGGATGGCCACTGCATAGTCATTTTGCTGTGATTTTAAAAAGATATTTGTTGTTCAGGAAAAAAATGTATTTAAATGTACGTCTTCGAGACCACAAAAACCATCTACAGAGCCTAACTCACTTCCTCTTAGAAATTCCACAAAACAACTTTTTTTAAAGCACACTGGAAGGCAGACAAGACACAACAGAAACGGTTAAAACAATACATGAATGGGTACAAAGTATTCACAACCCACAAAGCAGTTAGGTAATCGGCAAAAACAATACATTTTCAGAACGAAAGTCCTACTTGCTAGAGCAGTAATCAGAAAAGAGGAAATGAGCTCCTCTCTGATCATCTACAAGGTTTCACACGAGAAACAGAATTCTACACTTTGACCATGTGTTTTCTGTTTATGAACAAGCTCTGTAAAACGAGTTGATTTGAATTTAATTCCATTCACAAATGTTTATTGCGGTTAGTGCTAGAGAAACGTGGCTGAGTAAAATAATGTCTGACTCCAGGAATTCACAACTGGGGACGGCAGGGAGAGACATACAAACAAATAATTAAGTTTTTTGAAGGGATGAGTTATAACTCACGGGATCAAAACATCATGATGTTATATCATCATAGCGGGTTGAGTATATTATGAGGGTCTACACATCTGGGCATGGGTGTGGGAGCAACAGTTAATTGTGTTGGGTGGTTGACAGGGAAAGTTGCAATTGTGCCTGTCGTTGGAGTTTAGGTGAAGGCATCCCCCTAACGGGTGAAGGCTAATCCGCGGCAGGGACCAGGACTGGGCAGGATTTTATCCCCGCGCCGAGAAGGTCTAGCAAGGCACGCGATCGACTTGCTGCTGCTGCTGCTGCTAAGTCGCTTCAGTCGTGTCCGACTCTGTGCGACCCCATAGACGGCAGCCCACCAGGCTCCTCCGTCCATGGAATTTTCCAGGCAAGAGTACTGGAGTGGGGTGCCCTTGCCTTCTCCGCGCGATCGACTTGGAGGAGTCCTATCGCCGGCACACGCTGAGGTTAGGGGTTCGCCGGCCGCCAGGGGGCGCCGCGGCCTCGCGCCGTACGGGCCGTTGCGTTTCCGGGCACCGGGGCCCAGCGCCGCCATCCCGGTCGGGCGCGTCCCCGCTGCGCGCGGCGAAACGTCGGCAGCTCCCGTTACCGAGGCAACCGCGGCACCTCCTCCGCGCCGGCCCTGATCGTCTCTCCGCGCCATTTTCAAACTGTCCTAGCGCCAGAGCCGGTGTCTGGGCGGAAGGAGCCAGCGAGGGAGGCGAGGCGCGAGGGGAGATGCGACCGCAGGCGGAGGGAGCGGCGGCCCGGGCTGCGGGTGAGCGCGGCGCTGGGCGGGCGGGCTGGGCAGGGCGGCGCCTCCGCCTCCCGGGCGGTCCCCGCGGACCGGGCCCGGGCGCTGGCGGGAGGGAGGCCGCGCGGCCTCGGGAGGAAGTGGGCCCCGGGCGGGGCGCGGAGCCCGTGTCGCCCCGCTGCGGACACCTCCTTCCCTTCTACAACCGACAGCGGAACTGCGGCCCGGAGGTCGGCCTGGGGTTTCCCGGGCTCCTGGTTCCTCCGACCCCGCTCGCCGCGGGGTCTGTGCGGTTCCAGCAGATCCTCCTCCTACAGACTGATGGGTTGATTTAAAAGTTAAAATACCCTTTCATATAAGAATCTTACAGGCCCTTTGTAAAACAAAAGTGCCCCAAAGCCTAGGACGAGTCATTTATTAACCTTTGTCCAGCATGTTAGTAAACACCCCCTCTTCCACTCTCTACTATTTTTAGTTCAGTCAGGGAGGACTTGCGAGATAACCTAGTTAATGTTGGTTTGGGGTGTTTTGTTTTTCTAGCCCTTGTGCGTATGTATTATATACATAGGAGATTATATATACACACACACGCGCGCACAGGATACTTTTGTAAAAATAAGATGCACTGGCTTTCAGACGTATCTCCCCAGAGTTAAGCAAGTGGGTATGCGTGGAGGACCTCCAAACCTTACCTTTTATGTTGTTCTGCTGGGAAACTTTCAGTATGGCCGCGGTGTTTGGATGATGTAGACGGGCGTGTTGTGTTGGTGGTGAAGGACAGCAGCCCATGCATGGGTGGGGAAAGCCTAATATATGTTTTTTTGTCCTTCCTGGGAGGATTTTTAATCTTTTTCATCTGTCGTATGTGTTGATGATTTTTTTTTTTTTTAATATTTACTCATATTGTCTCTCAGAAGGATGTGAGGATGTATTCTTTCTGGGTAACCAAAGTTGGTACCAGACAAAAAAAGAGACAAGTTTGAATTGTGAGGCCCTGCTAGTTCTTGGTCTGACAGGTGCACTTCTGACTTCTTCAGGACTTTTTCTAGAACACCCTGCATCAGTCAGGTCCCTCTTGTGGAAGGAACCTAGAAAGAACCTAGTATAGAATGGGGACGTCATTCAGAGAAAAGGCTAACAAGAATGTGGAGAAGGAGAGATTTGTAGGAAGGAGTTATCAAGGAGCAGTACTAACTTAGGAGTCATCTGGTAAGTTGAGGCGGCATAATACAGAAACCTGAGCGGTGGGTCAGGACTCAGGAGACCTGACTGCCCACCTACTTGGTGGCCTTGTGATTTGGAATAAGTTACTCTCTGTAGGCAGCCTTTCCTCATCTTTGAATGTGGAGGGTGTCCTTGACCCTTTTCCCCTCATAGTAGTTGTGAGGATCAAATTTTGCATATATTCATATCCATTCATGTTTTATATAAATTGTGAAGAGCAATACAGATGTAAAACAAAGTTCTTGTTTGATTTAGAAATATGAGTACTAGGACCACATTTACCTGATAAAGGTTAGAAAAGAGAGTATGTTTTTTTTAAAGAAGTGGTCTTTGGATAACTCCATTTTAGGGCAGATTGATATATGATATATTCACAGATATTTAAAAAGACAAAGATAAAAAGATACCCAGAGATACTTACATGTTGGGGTCTTGCTTTTTTAATATAAGTAAAATTTACATATGCTATTTGAAAAGCTTTGATAAATGTATACATTGGTGTGGTGTCTGTCCCCATCACCACAGTATTTTCATTACCCAAGAAGCTCCCTCATGCCCTTCCATTCAGGCTCCAACTACCCCCATCGCCCTAGGTGACAGCTGTTCTCATTTCTGTGTACATAGTTTAATATTGCCTGTTCTTGAACTTCATATAATCATGGCTTCTATTGCTCAGATAATGTTTTTAAATTCATCCATGCTGTTGACATGTACCAGTTCTGTTTTATTCTTGAGTGATATTACATTGTTTAAGTATAGTGTACTTATCCTTCTTCTGTATAGTTTTTTTTCCAGTTTGGAGCTATTATGAATAAAGATGCTTTAAATATTCTTGTAGAGTCTCTTTGTAGATGTTTATTTTCATTTTCTTGAGTAAATACCTTGGAGTAGAATCACACAGTCATAGGCTAGAAGTGTGTTTAACTTTATAAGAAACTGCCACCCTTTTAAATTTATTTTTAATTGGAGGATAATTGCTTTACAATGTTGTGTTGGCTTTTGCTGTACAACAACGTGGATCAGTTATGAGTACTTATATATCCTGTCCCTCTTGAGCCTCCCTCCCACAGACTTTTTCCACAATGATTTCACACTCCTGTAGCAACGTGAAAATTCCTGTTACTCCAAGTCCTTGAAGACATTGTACCTTTAATTTTAGCCATTCTAGTATGGACAAAATTATATTTCATTGTGGTTTAGTTTGTATTTCTCTGATGTCTAGTGGTGTTCAGCACCTTTTCATATGATTATTCTCATTCAGATATCTTTTGCAAATCTTAGCCTTGCATTTCTTATTGGGTTGTCTTTATTAATTGTAAGGGTTCTTTCTGTATTTTATATACAAATCCTTTGTTAGATATTATGAATATGTTTCTCCTAATTTTTTAAGTTTTTGTTTTGTCAAATAAAAGGATGTATTTTGATGAGCAGACATTTTTAATTTGAAGAAATCCAATTTATCAAGTTTCTCTTTTATATTTAAAAGAAAAATTTTAAAGAGGCTTCTCTAAGTATTCTCTGCCTATCTCAGGCTTGGAAAAATATTCTTCTTTCTTTTTTCTAGCGGTTTTATTGTTTTAACTTCTGCATATTAAGTTTATGAGGGGATATTTATTTTAATGCAGCAACATGGATATCATTAGCATTGGATTTAAATCAATCTAAATATTCTAGAGGGCTGTCTGCCTGAAAAGAAACAAAAAATAATTGCTTCATATTAAAATAATCTTTTTTTAAAACATTAAATAATAATAGTAACTGATAATAGAATAATGTTCACTCTTTTTTTATAGGATTTTAATTTTTGGAAGTGAATAAACCTAGTTTGGAACACAAGATGACTACAGCTGCAGAAAGAAAGTATCTTAATATTAGGAAAAGATTGGATCAGTTGGGATACCGCCAGACTCTGACAGTGGACTGTATACCTTTGGTAGAAAAACTTTTCAGGTAAAGATGAAAAGACTGTTGCAAACCTGTGTGACCCTGAATCCTATTTATCTAGTTTCTGATTGAGCTTCATGCTTTAGTACAGAAATAGGTAGACTTTTTAAAAGTCCTTAAAGCACTGAAGCTTCTCTCTTCTCCATGTTGCAGAACTCTAAGGTCACCATTCACACTATACTATTTAAAGTAAATGTTTCTGAGAGTTTTGTCTGTGAGTAAAAGTACAATTTTTAATGTGATTTTCTGATCTAGTTAGGAGTTCTGTAGCTGCTTTATTCACTGGTTTTTATTTTATTGAAATGCAGTTGACATGATATTATGTTAGTCACTGGTCTTTAATTGCTACGCATTTATAATATTTCTCTAAGGTGGTTGATCATGACTTTAGCTGTTAACATGTTAATTTAAGTGAAAGATTCTTTGTTATTTTTATTCTTTTCCACATAAATCCTATTACTGTGATTTGAGACTAACTAGAGCAGAGAAATGGTCTAGGAAGTTTTTGCAGTAGGACTGTATGTGATAATGATGAAAAGAAGCAAATGGATGAAAGATACTTTGTGGTCTCTAGTATGGCCTCCAGAATCCATGATCTAGTTCTCGGTCAGCAATTCAAAAGTATAGGGTGGAAGTATGTTTAACTTTCCAAGAAACTGACATGCATTTTCCCCAGTGGTTTTACACTCCCTTCACCTTCCCTGTATGAACCACCTGAAGCTCCTGAACACATGTTCGCTCTCACCCTTGGTCTCTCCATGTGCTGTTCTACCTGCCTGTAAAGTCTCTTTCTCCTCTCCTTCCTGCTTTGTCTTTATGCTCAGTTAGCTGTGTGGCCTGCAGCTGTCTGTCACATATGCTGCACGTTACCTTAGCTGTTATTATTGTTGGAAATTTGTTTTACCTTCCCATTAGAATGCAGAGTCCAAGAAACTAGAGACTGACTGTTTCACTGCCATACCTAGGAGAGGCTGAACACATGGTCCGCACTAAAATATTTATTGAGTTTATCACATAGTACTGTAACTTTTGACAAATTGTTAGTAGGATATAAGCTCCTTGTCAGTGGGTTCTTTACCATGTTCCCTGCCCAGTAAATGTTGATGTAGTGAATATTCTGTTCATCTATGTTCTTAGAGGTAGGGAACTGATCCGTGTTTGTTGCGTCCCTGACACTTAGTGTGTAGCAGGCATTCAGTAAATGTTAAATGACCAAATAAGGTTCACAGATTCCACAGGATCAGGTGACTAATTAAACATGGGGGATGAGTGAGACCAGGTTGAAAGGTGATTCTGCCTATGTATGTATGCTTTATTTCTTAATTATGCCAGGAAAGTTTTGAGACCTTCCTAGTACCTTAAAAGACCTCTAGTGTTTGTTTTTGTATGTCTGATTTTCGATTTGATCTCAGTATTAACATTTAAGTCTTTTTAGAAATCTGTTTTTAGTTATTAAAAGTTAATAGAATGTTTCCTTGTATTTGCATTTTCCATTCAATATTAGTGATCTAGTTCATACAACAGAAAGTCTTCGGAAATCAAAATTATCTGCTGTGAAAGCTGAAAAAGAGAGTGCCAATTTTGATTTTGTATTGGAACCTTATAAACTTGAAAATGCAAGATTGAGTAAGGAAAATAATGAATTATACCTGGAATTAATGAAACTGAGAGAACAATCAGGTCAACATATTAAAGGTAAATTTTTGTGACTTTTGAAATTTTTGCCCTTTTTATTTTATATGTGGGAAATCCTAGTCCACCTTTGAAACTATTGATTAGAAAATGTGATAGTCTTCCTACTGACAGTTCCTGAAATATAGGGTATGTTGAAGAGCTCCCAAAAGAAAAATAAATCTGCATTCCACAACTATATTCATCTTCACTGAATGTGGATTAAATTTTTAGAATTAAAATTGCTGTAATGGTGGTGGTGTGCACTCAGTTGTGTTCAACTCTTTGTGAACCTGTGAACTGTAGCCCATCAGTTTCTCTGTCCATGGAATTTTCCAGGCAAGAATACTGGAGTGGGTTACCTTTTACTTCACCAGGGGATCTTCCCAACCCAGGGATTGAACCCGCGTCTCTTGTGTCTCCTGCATTGGCAGGCAGACTCTTTACCAACTGTGGCCCCTGGGAAGCCCAAAAGTTGCTGTAGAAAATATTAAATACTGGTACTGAAGAAAAATGTTCTTATAACAACTTCTGTGTTTCTGAGAAAAAGCCGTATATCTATTGTTCTGATTCTTTTATACCCTGTTTTTGATCTAGAAGATAAAATGATTTCAGAGGTACTAGGCAAAGGGTAAATTATATGGCTAACTTATTATAAAATCTTCTTGTATTTAGTAGAAAGCCCTGGCTAATATTTGGCATGAATTGATAATCCCTTAGCTTCCTATCCAATTTACTGGATCAAAAGCTCATATTAGGCTCACCACAGAAGAAAAATATAATTCCTTTTTGTGCTTAGTGACTTATTTGCAATTTTGTTAATGGTGGTAGAAAAGTTATAATGTTCTAACAAAGCATATAAGAATCAGGTGGAGCCTTTCAAATTATTGTGACTTTTTTTTTGTTTTATGGAATGGAAGGACTTGTTGATGTATAAAATACTCTTTAAATCTTTTTCATTTTAAGAGTTGAAAACCACATTGAAAAAGTGTGCACGTGAAACAGCTGATCTGAAATTTCTAAATAATCAATATGTTCATAAACTCAAACTTATGGAGAAAGAAAGCAAAGCTAAGAATGAGAAAATTCAACAGCTTCAAGAAAAGAATTTGCAAGCTGTAGTTCAAACTCCAGGTGAATCTGTTCCCTCTCAAAACAAATTATGTACATCTAATCTTTTATTAATTAATTTATTTTTTTACATCTAATTTTTTAAAGATGTTAAAACTGTCGACTGAAATGGGACTTTCGGTATTCATGCTTTAGACTTTAGTATTTGAAAAGATGTATTTGGATAGCCACAAAACCTTTAAAATTTATTTCTGAAGACCCAGCTTATATTTCTATGCATGTGCTGAGAAACTTACGTTAACAGTAACTTCTTAGGTATAAGTCATCTAACCTCAGTGCCTAGGGTTTTATTTCCTCTATTATTAGTTTGAATTCTTTTTTCTATTATTATTATCACCATTATTAATTATAAAAATACTTCATACTCTAAAGACTTTGAAAATGATATACCTTGTTATTTCTTAGTTTATTTTACTCTTCTTAGCCTTATGCTCAGTAGCTCTCAAGGAAGAAAACAGAAATGATGGGCCATATGCAGAGTTAGTGGTTGTCCAGGCTCAAAGCTGATGGAAGAATCTCCAGATCATGGAGGTGTCTAAACCATGAGACTTAATGTTATGGAAGCAAACGAGGTGAAGGCAGGTCCTGAATTATGAGACTTGGTAGAGACTGAGGGATTAAAGAACGTGGTGAGGACCAGTAGTAATTTGGTCAGAATGAAGATTGCCATCAGAAGAGAGTTGAAGACCGGGAAGCTGGCTCAGTTCTATCTGGTGACACAGTCCAGGCTTAATCATGTTACTATGTGCCTGTAGCTGAGTGAAGAGGAGACTCTGAGAATTGAAGAATTGCAAGCTGGGAGGCCAGGATCAGGGAGGAATCTGTGGGACTTGAAATGGCAGAAAATAAGCTGGGAGAGGGAGGAGTGTGAGCCAAAGGCAGAAAAGCTGGGTAAATGTGGGAGAGGATCTCAGAAGTAACTAGAAGATTAAGAAAACAAAAAAAGGAGGATAATTAGATTTTCTGAGAAAAGAGTGGGCCTAAATCAAGAGTGATTTAGGAGGTATAATCTCTAAAATTTAGTGATGGATAAATTTAGTAAACTTGGGATGTAGAGGAATTTCCAAATTTCTGTTTGAAGTGATTGAGTGGATGAATGAGGATATTAATACTATTTCTTTCTTTCTTTTTTTTTGGCTGCACCATGGGGCATGTGGGATGTTAGTTCCTTAACCAGGGATCAAACCTGTGCCCCTAGTCTTAACCATGAGACCACTGGCAAGGATGCCCTGGTACTATTTCTTAAGATAGGGAATATGGAAAACAGAACAGAAGTCCACCGTTTACAAAGGGTTTGTTGAGTATGTTATATCCATGGGACATTCACATTGAAACTCCTAGTATGCAGTGGAATATGTAGATCTGTCCTCAGAAATATGGTCCTAGATGGAGATTCACATTTGGAAATCATTGGAATATCCTGAGAACAGAAGCTTTGAATGTGGTAGGAGTTACTAGTGAGATTATATATAGATTGGAAAGAGAGGAGAACCAAAGACAGACCTTAGGAAATTGTCTTTTAAGGCACAGATGGAAGAAGAGGGTCTTTGAAAGAAACTGAGAAGGAGCAACCAAGGAGGAGAACCAGGAAATAAGGGAAGAAAGTGGTTTACCTTGTTCAGCTGTGTAACTACAAGCAGGCCATTTAAATACTTTTGACCTGGTTTCTTCATCCTCAAAACAAGAGGTTGTTGCTGCTGCTGCTAAGTCACATCAGTCGTGTTCAACTCTGTGCGACCCCATAGATGGCAGCCCACCAGGCTCCCCTGTCCCTGGGATTCTCCAGGCAAGAACACTGGAGTGGGTTGCCATTTCCTTCTCCAATACACGAAAGTGAAAAGTGAAAGTGAAGTCTCTCAGTCGTGTCCAACTCTCCGCGACCCCATGGACTGCAGCCCACCAGGCTCCTCCGTCCATGGGATTTTCCAGGCAGGAGTGCTAGAGTGGGGTGCCATTGCCTTCTCCGAAACAAGAGGTTAGGAGTATAAAAAAACTTGTTAGGATTCTAAGGCACACAGAGTTGTGGGTTGTGTTTGTTCTTTGTGAGGGTCAGTTAGTTTTTCAAGTACATGTCTAATCTTGGCCAGGTACTGGAAAAGGTAAATTATCCTTGTGGTTTGGGCCAAGATGGGATATATCTAGCCATCAAAAGAAATTATACCTACTAATTTTAAGGATAATTAAGAAAATTCCCCATTAATTCAGGATACATATTCTTCTCTATACTAATTTTGATTCTTAAAGTTTCAATTATCTGCTCCTTTGGCCTTGCTTAATAAACATGTTTATTTTAGTTAACATTGACTTCAGCTTCTCATTTGACAGTTTTCTGCCGGTGATGACGTCTTGAGCTCTGTCATGTACAACAAGGCACACTCAGCTTTTAATCTTGCCAGAGTTTGGTCCCCATCTCATGAAGGAACAGATTAAATCTGGGCATATATACCAAGCATGCAGAAAATAAAGCTTGCTTTCTAACCATGTCTTGTTGAGTTTTTCAGAAATGAGTTGTTTAGTTAAAGATCAGGTGGGTATTTATATATAAGGGAGAAAACATTTGACCTGGCTCTTATGTAATAAGAGCTAGAGACATACTTTATAACAAAAAGGCTAGCCTTCTAAACTATTTAATTCTAAGACAGTGTTTTGTTGTCAGTTTTTTGAAATACACTTTTTTTTTTTTTAGGTGGCAAGAAAAGAAATATTGCTTTTAGGCGCCAGCGCATGCAGATTGATGAACCAGTCCCTCCCTCTGAAATCAGTTCATATCCGGTTCCTCAGCCAGATGACCCTTACATCGCAGACCTCCTGCACGTGGCTGATAACAGGTGCATTAAAGAATTCTCTGTTGGCTTTAGTTACATGATCACTTGGTTAGCCCTAAGTTTCTTGGTAGTAGGGTTTTGTCTTCTTAACTAGCCTATCTCTGGTATGTAGCATAGAACTTTGCACAAGCATTCAGTAAACGCTTTCTGAATATATTCTGAATATAAAAGGTTTTCACTTGTTTTGAAATTTGATTTCAAGTAAATCATATATCTGGGGTTTCTGTCTATATTTGCTTTAAAACTATTTAGTGCCACCTACAGCCTATTTCAGTAGAGTTGCTTTGACATTCAGCTTTATCACCCAAGTAAATCTTCTACAGACTCTCTATTACTTCAGATTTTTCTCTAATGCTCGTAGCATGAGTAGACTTGTCCTGGCTTTGATATTCTTGCTTCATGATTCTCTGGCTCTGTAGGTTGGTGTTTCCTTAACTTGGAGTCAGATGTAAATTCTATTTTAATTATTAACTTCAATAAACTCTTTGGAAAAGGCTATGTAAGTGTTCTTGGGATGTAAAGATGCAACTTTTGAGACGTTTACGACCCGGTAAGAAGATGAGACAAGGGGAGATACACAGAATGCTGTTAAGAACATCTTAAACAGTGCAGAGGAGTAGAAGAGCACTAGTGACGGCCTCTCTGGTCACGGCTGCAGAAACAGTGTAAAGTACAGAATACACCAGTGCAAATGGTTAGTGCAGCTAGCTTTTTACTTTGTAGATTATGTAGACAATATGAGAGAGTTTTCTACTTTATTATTAATCTCTATAGCAATTAAAAAAAAAAGACATTGGTTGGGGGACTAATTAGGGTCTTTAGCTCAGTTATTCTCACACAATATTTTGTACCTGTATTTATATACTTACTTGACTTTACCCATGAAATATTTTGTGTTTTGTTTTTCTGGTACTTATAAACTAGGACTTAGACAATGTGTTAGTATTATTTACTGAGTTTTAGAGGGCTCTGTATGTATTCGATTCAATGGACATGAACTTGGGAAAATTCTGGGAAATGGTGAGAAACTGAGGCCTGGGATGCTGCAGTCCATGGGGTCGCAAAGAGTTGGACACGACTTAGTGACTGAACAACAACATGTATCATTTTCTGTCTTTTTCTTTCCCTTTATATTCTTCTTTTCTATCAAGCCATCATAGGTAGCATTAGTCTCTTGATTATCTTATTTGTTGAATTTGCACATGCACATTTAACTTTATTTAGAGTCATTCACGCATATGTGAGTGTGGTTGCACACGTACTGCTCTCCTACTCCTGGATTAGTGGGTAGTATTGGTTCTAGTAATGCTAATAGCAGGTACAAGCAGTGTTCAGCTGTACTCTATCTACCCTATGGAAAAGCTCTCTTAAAATTAAACCTGGCTTCAGGCTTTATTTTTCCAGTATGAAAGTGATTGTGACTTGTTTTGTTAATGCTTGGCAAAGTTTGATGTAGTACGGTACATTTAGGATTCATATAATTCAGATGATTTAGACAAATCTTGATTCCCTTGGAATTAACAAGTTCCAGGAAAGAGTAGTTTTTTTTGCTGTAGTTACCTGGAAAATTGATATTTCTCAGTATTTTTCTTCTCTCTTAAGATTGTAAGATAGTTTGTTAGAAAATACAGGGTCATGTGGGTTCAAAAAACATTTAGTCCCTTATTTCACTTAATAGTATTGTGAGTTTTGGACTCGATGCTTAGTTCCCTGAACCTAAGAATTGGCAACAGTACCCAGAGGAATTTGTCCTAAGGATCAAGATGCAGTAGGAGACATAATGTATCTGAGTTTCAGATTATTTACCACTCAGTTTTGTATCTGTTCTTATAAAATTAAATCTCTAAGATGATGTACTCTGTGCTGTGGCTTGGGACCCCTTTGGCACAGCACCTCCTACCTCACTGAGAAACAAAAGTTGAGGGTTTTTAAAAGAAGGTATCTAATTTCACTTTTGTAACTTTGTATTTCTTATCAAAAATATATTGACATTACTTATAAATATGTTTCAGAATTCAAGAACTTCAACAAGAAGTCTGCCAGTTACAAGAGAAGTTAGCAATGATGGAAAGTGAACTGAGAGATTATAACAAGCAGGTAGGATTTTTTATTTGCCTAGTTGGGATTGAGGTGAGTGTGCTGTGACTGTGAATAGAATTGGGTTATGTTTAATATTTCTGATACCTGAGTTTTTAATACAGCTTTTCTTTTTAGTAAATTCGTTAATAGAATTAATAGATGGAATGGCTTAGATGGCTTCAGAGCCTTCAGTCCATTCCCTGCATTATGCATTGAGGTGAATAGTAGTTTTTTTTTTTTTTTTTTTTAAGGTGAATCATCTATCTCCCCAAATATTATAAACATATTAACTGTTTCCATCTCAAGAGGTATTTTACTGAAGTGTACTATGCTTTATAATAGTATTTTTAAAAACTTCTTTTACCCTTTCTGTAGATTTTATCATTTTGAATATGTCTTTGAAAGTTACTCTTCCGAGTTGCCATGCTTATTGAATATTTTCTGTATAAGCAGTAGTACCCCATACGACAGTTTTCTAAAGAAGCAAGGGAATGAATAAATTCAGGGTTACATGAAAACTTTGAACAAGCTTTGTTCTTTTATACTTTTGGTGTCTTGGCTAAATTCTGATTTGGGTAATTACAGGCTTGCTTTCTTAATATGCTTACTGAAGTTTAAATCAGGTAACACGTTTTCCATATTCTGCACATAACTATGTTTTTTTGGAGTGAAGAAATGTGCACATACCAATATAGATGTAACCTATGTATTGGTATAAGTGTTAAGTTTATGAAGTAGTTTGAAGATCACTTGGATAAAATGGAGTTAAAAGGAATTATAGTAATGTCATCCAAAAAACTTATTTTATGGAGAGATGTTGAACATATCAAATATGCATATGAGATGAATATTAATTGATATTTTTCAATTTATAGTCAGTCATTCTTTCATCACACTTTTTTCTAAGTACTTTATGAACACAGACTGACCAGTATTGTCTCCGTGAGGTGGCTGAGGTGTTTGAAGAAAATAGCCTGACCATTCTGATTGAAATCACCAATTTAATGTGGTTATCAATATTGATTGAGTCTACTCTATTCTCTATCAGTTTTTTTTTTTTTTTTTGTGGGAGTTTGTTCTGTTCTTCTCAGCATATATTCCAGATTTTACTGTTCTCTTCAAGCTCTTTCCATGGCCTGTAACACCCTCCTCAGGATATCATCTTCTTTTTCAGTTTCCTATCTCTGCCTTTAAAATGAGCAGTATTCACAGGTTCTCCTTAAGACTTAATGGGTAAGATGGTATTCTTCCTGTTTAAGGTTTCATGCACTTGGCCCCATTCCCTCTCTTCTCCTTAGGATATTGCTTTAATCAGTTATTCTTTAACAAACTTATATGGCCATTTTAATGGCTATAAATTTTTTCAGTCTTCGTAACAGAACTGTGAGGAGATGCTTTTATCATCATCACTAATACCCCTTAAAAAATATTTTAATTACCTTTCCCCTCTTGCTAACTAAGGCCTTCTTCTCCCTCATGCATACTTCTCTAAAGGGTGTCTTACTCGTCTTTCTCTACTTCTTCACGTCCTGTTCACTTCTTAACCTTCTGTTGGCTTCTGTCCCCAACTATATAAGTTGATCTAGTTACTGTTGACATTAGTTGCTGCATCCAGAAAGATACTTTTAAGTCTTCATTTTCATGACTCACTCTGCAGTATTTGACATTATTGATCATTCCTCTTTGAAAATCTTCTGTGGCTTCATTTTCTTTTGGTTTTCCTTTCCTTGCGTTTTTTTTTTTTTTAAGCCTCTTATAATATCGTCTTTGCTCTTTTGTCTGCCTGCTCCCTAAAATATCACCGATCCCTAAGATTCTTTGACTTCTCCTCTCCATGTTTTCTCAGATAGTCTCATCTACTCTCTTAGTTTATTAGCTGAACGTTGATGACTCCCCAGTCTCTCAGGCTGACACTTTCTGCTGAGTTCCATTCTGATATGCCCAGCTTGACACTGGCATTTCCACTTGGATGAATGCTGTCTGTACACATATGCCTAGTGCTGAACTTTCCGGCTTCTGTCTCACATTTGTTTCTCCTCCTGTATTCTCAACTTTGATTGGAAGCTTCAGCATCCACCCAAGCCAGCATTCTGTAGTCTTTATATATCTCATTCTCTGCCTGTCACATACCACTCACCATGTTCTGCCAGTTCTTAAACTTACATACTCTGTTCTGTCCTGTCCCACTGTTTCTTAGGCTCTAATCATCTCTCATACGTTCCTACAGTAGGTCTCCTTGCTTCTGGTCCTGTTCTTATCACATTCACCCTTTACTCTTGAGTAATATTTCTCCCTAGTGAAGTATACAGTGCTTATCATATGCTATGCTATGCTATGCTAAGTCACTTCAGTCGTGTCTGACTCTGTGTGACCCCATAGACGGCAGCCACGAGGCTCCCCCGTCCCTGGGATTCTCCAGGCAAGAACACTGGAGTGGGTTGCCATTTCCTTCTCCAATGCATGAAAGTGAAAAGTGAAAGCTCAGTCATGTCCGACTCTTAGTGACCCCATGGATTGCAGCCTACCAGGCTCCTCCATCCATGGGATTTTCCAGGCAAAAGTACTGGAGTGGGGTGCCAGTTCCTGCCTAATTCTTTGGACTCATCTCCAACTATTAATTTCCCTTGCATGTTATAATTCAGTCATACCGAGTCATTTCTGCTCCCTTAAACATACCGTGTTGCCTAGTGCTTCTTTGTCACTGCCGGGAATATCCCTCCTTTCTTCTCTGCCTAGCATATGTTATAACTTTTTTGGACTTATTTATTCCCTTGACTACTTTGGTACTGTATACCTATTTCTATTATTGTATCATTGAACAACATATTAAAGCAATTATTGGTTTATTTTCTTGCTTTTCCTGTAAAGCTGTGTGTTTCTGAAAGTAAGGGATCATGTTTTATTCATCTTTGTATATTTAGAACTATGCTCAATAATTGCTTGTTAAATTGAATACTTGGTTTTTGTTTTCAATTTTTTTTTTTTGAAAAGAAAACCAAAGTTTGAAAGTGTGTGTGTGTTTTTCTAGATTCTTGGGTGGGAATTCATGGTTGGTAGTGATGTTTTTGATTGTATATCTGTTTTTTTCTACATAATAGTAAAGCAAATTCATTCTGGCCTCATATCCTTTTTAATACTGAATTTCAGTAGCAAATCATTTCCTTTTTGTTTTATATTCATTTGTTTATCTCCCAGTTATTTCACCAGGCACTGAAGTAGTTCAGACTCAGTTCCAGGACTTAGTTTCTTTTTGTATAAACATTGCCTAATCTTAGAGGAGAGGAAAAAAAAAAAACATAAAATTGGAAAGAATCTCTTCAGTAAAAATACTTATGAAACCTGTGTTGACAATTCTTAGGTTGAGATTTTCTGTGTATATTTTTGCTCTGTATAAATGGATCTCATAATACCATTTATGTGTCAGTAACATATATGAGTGTTAATCTTTTGTATACATTGTGGGGCATAAGAAAAATGGAAGTATATTCAAATAAACGTTTGTCCAGTATTAATCATTTCAGTTCAAAACCATATCTTTAAAAATGATAGCACAACTTTATGTTTTCAGATTGAACTTAGAGAACGAGAGATAGAACGACTGTCGATTGCATTGGATGGGGGTCGCTCCTCTGATATCCTTTCTCTGGAGACTAGAAATAAAGCCAACGAAAAGCTTATTGCTCATTTAAATATTCAGGTAACGACTTTATATATTTCACTGAGCATATAAAGTTGTAAGTGTTTTTAATGGTCTTGGGTTTGTAAAGGTGAAAGAGTTGTTTACTTGGGTATTTATAGCAGAAAAGATTTCGTAGAGTCAAAGTATCCAAAATTGGGTACAGCTGTTGAAAAATCCTGTTTTTATATTTAATGAGGTGCAGGAATTGATATACCACAGTGATACGTGTTTAAAAGAAGAGAATAAACTGAAGGTAAAAAGTAATCCTCAGTTTGCTTTAAAAATTGTGTATATACATTCAGAGAGAGAAAACACTAGAAGAAACTATGCCAAAATACACTAATAAAGGTTTATCTTTGTGTGGTGACATAGTCTTCTCTATGATTTTCTCCATTTTCAGAATTTGTATTTCTTTTATAGTGTAAAAAATATTACTTAAAAAATAAATATAAAAATTAAACATAACAGTTTTTATTGAACTATGTAGTAGTTTGCCTTGCCATGCATTTGACCTAAGAGTGAAAGAGCAAGAGACTTCTGTGAAACGTGACAAATGACCTTTAGAAATTTTTTTTTTAACTGAAGTATAGTTGAGTTACAGTGAATGTTAGTTTCTGATATACAGCAAAGTGATTCAGTTATCCATATTATATATGTATTATTTTTCGTATTCTTTTCCATTATGTTTTTTTGTTTGTTTTTAACTGCACTGGGTCTTCTGTGCTGCACGTGGGCTTTGGTTTTGACGGTCGGGGCTACTTTCTAGTTGCAGCACGCAGGCTTCTTGTTGAGGTGGCTTCTCTTCTTGCCAAGCTTGAGCTCTAGGGCACACAGTCTTTAGCAGTTGCAGCTGGTGGGCTCAGTAGTTGCCTTTTTCAGGGTTAGTTCCCCCGTGGCATGTGGGATCCTAGTTTCTGGATGAGGGGTTGAACTAGTGTCCCCTGCTTTGGCAAGTGGATTCTTGACTACTGGACCACTAGGAAAGTCCTTCCATTGTGTTGTATTACATGTTGTTGAATGTAGTTCCCTGTGCTATATGGTAGGACCTTGTTTATTTTATATACAATAGTCTGTATCTGCTAATCCCAAACTCCTAATTTATCCCTCCCCAATCCCCTCTCCCCTTTGGTACCCATAAGTTTGTTTTCCGTGTCTTCGAGTCTGTTTCTGTTTTGTAAATAAGTTCATTTGTATTTTTTTTATTCCACATATAAGTGACATCATATGGTATTTGTCTTCTTTCTGACTTCATTTAGTATGATAATCTCTAGGTCCACTCATGTGTCTGTAAATGGCATTATTCCATTCTTTTTTATGGCTGAATAATATTCTATTGTGTACACACACACACACACACACACACACACACACTACATCATCTTTATCCATTCATCTGTCAAGGACGTTAGGTTGTTTCCATATGATCTTTAGACATTTAGATATCACCGCTGCCTGAACTGTAGCCAGAGTAGATTAAGTCCCAAATATTAGCATAGCTCTTGAGCAGTGCTGTTCAGTAGAAATAGGATATGAGCCACATATGTCATTTAAAATTTCCTAGTAGTCTAATTAAAAAAAGTAAAAACAAAAAAAAAGTGAACAAAAGTGAACAAAACAAAAGTGAACAAAAAAGTGAAATTAATTTTAATAATGTATCTACTTAAATATATCCAAAATGTTACTTCAACATGTAGTCAGTGTTGTGAAATATCATTGGCATATTGTACTGTTTTTTTGTACTAAGTCTTTGGACTCCTCTTTGTATTTATAGCACACCTCTGGACTAGCCACATTTTAAGTGCTTAGTAGCCATATGCAGATCTAGTGGCTTCTGTGTGGTACAGCACTCCAGACTAATATTATCATAGTGGTAATCTTGTCATATATTTAGAACTCTATGTTGGGAAAAGGTTCACACAAATTTCTTACTTATCCTTTCCTTCCATGCTTGAAAACTGAAGACATATATATATTTTTACTAAACCACACATCAGCAGTTTTACAAATAAAAACAATATAAATTTGAAAATGTAAAATAGCTGGAGTTTTAACTTTCAGTATTTTAAAAAACACAGTATTTTGAAATATTTTGAAAGTTCAGTATTTGATAATTTTCCAATTTATTAACTTATGAATTACAAATTCAATTTAGGTTGACTTTCTTCAGCAAGCTAATAAAGATCTGGAAAAGCATATACAAGAGCTTATGGAAACCAAGGAAACAGTAACATCTGAAGTTGTTAATTTAAGTAACAAAAATGAAAAACTCTGCCAGGAATTAACTGAAATAGACCAGTTAGCACAGCAGTTGGAAAGACACAAAGAAGAAGTGCTCAAGACTGCTGACAAAGAACTTGAGGAAGCAAAGGTACATCTAGGCTATGGGGGTGCTCGTCAATTCTCCTAGAGAGGAGTGAGCTTGAGTTCTTTTGGTATCCTATCCAGGTCTTTTGGTTTGTTTTGTAATTCAAGTTTTTTTTTAAGTGGTATTTACATGCTCTAAATGTTTGCACTTTCACCAGTTGTTCGTGTGTCTTTCTGGAGCAAATCTATTTTTATGGCAATTTTCCAGATTCCTCCCTCTTTTCATTCAAGATTTTCATCTGTCCTTTCTCTACATTATAAGCAGGCTTCTGAAGTTTGTCCTCTAGGTCATTATGTGCTCAGGAGCCCTTTAAAGGTATTTTTTGAAACTATATATTCCTTGCACATTTTTGAGTTGGTAGCTAACATTTTTCATCTTTAAATAGATGGAAAGGATGTAATTTCTAATCAGTTGTTAAGATTGATCTCTTAAAATAAAATTGTCATATTGTTCTTATAAATATAACCCGCAGAATCCAAATGACCCTTCTTGAAATCCCCACAAAATTGTATCTTATTGTAACATTTTATGCTTGAATATCTTTTTATGATAACTATCAAATGTCTCTGCAATTAAAAATACATGAATTGAAATTTTTTTAATTTAAAAATATCCTGTGACTATAAGGTTCAGAATGTTAGCGTTTTCCTGTAAAACGTATTATTATAATTATTAGTAGTCAGTGGATCAAAGTGACAGATGTAGCACAAATGTTGGTAAATACTTATCAAATAAAAAAGTAAAATTGTACTGAAAGTACATCTTTTAGTAAGATATAATGGGAGAAAATAGCATCTTAATTAAAGGCTTTGATGAGCCCCAACATTTCAGGTGTTGTCTGGTACTTCAGAAGTTTTTTATATGTAGAGGTATAGTATGAAATTAGAAGCTTGCCTTTCTTTTGAAAAGTGGGTAAAAGGCAATTGTGGAAGGGTAGGTGGGAAAGAAGAATTCACATGATACCTAGACCACAGGTTTTCAGGTATATAATTTTTAAGAAGGATATTTTCAAATTAATCCAGATATTGATTTCATAAAACTGTATGTATATGATAGTTTTGCATAATACTTGGATAATTTTTATATTATCCCAAGCATGAGTATAACCTATTAATAGTTTTAAGGTCACTACTTTATATCAACTAAATAAAATGAATTAATCTTATACAGTGTCATCTCCATTAATTAGTAGAATAGAAAGAAACTACCTCAACATAATAAAGGCCATAGTGAAAAGCCCACAGCTAACATCATACCCAGTGGTGAAAGACTGAAACCTTTTCCTCCAAGATTAGAAACAAGACTAGGATGTCCATTCTCCCTACTTCTGTTCAACATAGTACTGGAAGTCTTGGCCAGAGGAATTAGGCAAGAAAAAAGAAGTAAAAGCCATTCAAATTGGAAATAAAGAAGTAAAGTTTTGTTTCCAGATGAAATGATATGTGTAGAAAACCCTAAAGATGCCAATTTAAAAAAAAAAAAAACAGAACTAATAAATTCAGCAAACTTGCAGGATACAAAATCATTGCATAAGAATCTGGGTGCATTTCTATATTAAAATCCAAAAAGAAAATTAAGAAAATAATCCTGTTTACAATAGCGTCAAAAAGAATAAAGATCTCAGGGATAAACTTAACCAAGGAGGCAAAAGACTTGTATACTGAAAACTATAAAACACTGCTGAAAGAATTTAGAGACAGAAATAAATGGAAAGATACCCTGTGTTCATGGATTGGAAGACTTTATTGTTTGAATGTCCCTACTACCCAAAACAATCTGCAGATTCAGTGTGATCCCTCTCTAAATCCCAGTGATTTTTTTTTTTTTTTTTACAAAAATAGGAAAAAATCCTAAAATTCATATGGATCTCAAGGGACCCAGAATAGCCAAAACAACCTTGAAAATGAAGGAAACATAATTAGTGCAATTTTTTTTACTTGTTTATTTTACCAGGTCTTAGTTGTGGCATGTGGGATCAAGTTCCCTGAGCAGGGATCAAACCTGGGCCCCCTGCGTTGGGAGCATGGAATCTTAGCCATTGGGCCACCAGGGAAGTCTCAGTTAGTGCAGTTGTAATTTTGCTTTTGTGACTTTAGTTTCTTTGCAGTATTTCTGTGTCTCATTGCTTTCCTTTTCCACTTTCTTTTGCATATTCTCTCATGTGTGCACAACATACTGAACACTGTCACACGTCACGTTGAAAGTAGTCGAGAATGACAACTTGGCTCAGTAAAAGATTCCTGTTAGGTCATAATATTTTAATCTTGGCATTCAGCACTCTTAGTTGCCATTTAGAGGATCCAGGTTGATCGTCTCCTGGATGAGGGCATGGCAACCCTCTCCAGTATTCTTGCCTGGAGAATTCCATGGACAGAGGAGCGTGGTGGGCTACCGTCCATGGGGTAGCCAAGAGTTGGACACGACTGAGCGACTAAGCACAAGCACAGGGTGTTAGTAGTGGGTGGTGAAAGAGCAAATAGGATGGGAAAGTCAGGAAATGACAGGGCTGGAAGAGGAGTCCTAAAAACCAGGGCTCAAGGAAAGTCCTACAATTATACAGACAGAAGAAGATTTTCAAGGGCCTCTCTTGTTGCACATGTTACAAATAGGTCCCTATAAGCATTCAGGATACCAGAAATTGAAGAGAAACCTAAACTTTGCCTCCTCTTCATTGAAACTGAGGCATAGAGCTGGCTAAAACTTTTGCTCCCCCTGATGACAGGGAACATGAATTACTCAAAAATGACTTGGCTTCATTTTCACTGTCACTTAGTGTTAAGTATCCTTGACTTTTAGGTATGTACCTAATAAGCTTTTTATTCCTAGAAAGAGATTAAAAAAAAGCTTTCTGAAATGCGGAATCTTGAAGAAACAATGGGAAAACTTCAACTGGTGAGTAGGTTTTGTATTGAATTGCCAGAATTTTCATTAAGAAAAATTTTATGTTTTATTTTACTTTTTTGTTTACTAATTATAATTTACCTATCATAATGTTTACTGTTTCAAGTGTACAGTCCAGTGGTTTTGGTATAGATACAAAGTAGTGCAGCCATCACTACTAATTCCAGAACATTTTAATCACTCCAAAAAGAAACATCATACCCATTAGCAGTCACTCCTCATTTTCCTCTGCTCAACCTCTGACACACACTAATCTGCTTTCTGTCTCTCTAATCTATAATTTGCCTATTCTAGATATTCTATGTAAATGAAATTATACAATATATAACCTTTTATGTGTGACTTCCACTTAACCCATTGTTTTCAAGGTTCATGCGTATCATAGCATGTATCATTACTTCTTTTTTATGGCTAGTAATATCCCATTGTATTATATATTTGGTTACATTTATATTTTATAATTCTTTTTTTATATTTCTAGAAATTAAAAAAAATTTATTGTAATAGAGTTGATTTACAATGTTGTGTTAGTTTTAGACATACAGCAAAGTGAGTCAGTTATACATGTATCCACTCTTTTTTATAGATTCTTTTATATATATATAGGCCATTACAGAGTATTCAGTGGAGTTCCTTGTGCTATACAGTAGGTCCTTATTAATTTTCTATTTTATATATAGTAGTATGTATATGTCACTCCCAGTCTCCCAGTTTATCCCTCTCCCTGCTTACCCCCAGCTAACCATTAGTTTGTTTGCTACATCTATAATTGTGTATCTGTTTTGTAGATAAATTCATTTGTACTCATTTTTTAGATTTCATATATAAGCCATACCATATGATATTTGTCTTTCTCTGACTTATTTCAGTCAGTATGTATATTTGTATACTTCTTTAATCTCATATATAATAGGTAGCAAGTTACACTCAAATTTGGAAAGCCTGTTAGGAATTTTATATTATTTAAATGACTTCATGTCTCATCAGTTTACTATTAAAACTAAAAACTGATAATTACTTGATAAAATTGTTGACCTTTATTAAAAAGGACTCAGTTTTCTTTTAATTATTTTTTTTGGCAGTACAAACCATCTTACTAGTCATTTTGTTCATTCTCGTGGTCTTCAAATGAGACAACTAGTAATCATCCCAGTATAAACCTGGATTTAGCCTAACCTAGATGTAATCTTATAGTCTAGAACCGGCAGAAAGAATGTCTTGCGTACAGGTAGAAATTCCTAGGTGGTCACCTGATAGATTATTGAGAATTTTTTAATAGCCTGTTAAATTGGATGAGTCTCCATTAATATTGGAAACAAAGACTAGTACTAACTTCCAAGTTTTCTCATTAATTATACTCTTTTTACAGTCTAGTGGTAATATTCTGGTGGCAGTCATGAGGCAAATTAAGCGAAGCCTTTTGTGATACACTGGCTCATAACTGAGCCATAACACCAGTTAGGTGTTCAGTAACTGGTTTTTGTATGTTCACTATGAACAGCGTATCACAATGACTTTCTATTTCATCCAACTGCTTTATCAGGTAGTCAGTTCAGCTGAACACTGCTAAACATTAGCTAAACCTACTAGATGTTGCCCACTCTTGAGTTTCATAGATACGTAAAATTGTCCCATAAAGTCAGAAAATGTAAAATAGATGTTTTGATGATGTTTTCACTATAGTGTAAGCTCCATGAGGACAGGGATTTTTGCTGTTTGTTCACTGCTGTTTGTAATGCACACTCTTTGCAGTTGTATGTGATTTATAATACTGTCTCAGAACTGTGACCAAGTTTCAATATTGTTGCCTGACAGCAAGATGTAGTTACTTTCTGACCTTTCTTATTTTTTCCATTGGTGTTACATTTTATGTATTTTTAAGATAAATGTTAACAGTATTATTAGCTGCTGCTACTAAGTTGATTCAGTCGTGTCCGACTCTGTGTGACCTCATGGACTGCAGCCTACCAGGCCCCTCTGTCCATGGGATTTTCCAGGCAAGAGTACTGGAGTGGGGTGCCATTGCCTTCTCTGATATTATTAGCTAACATTTATTAAGTACTTGCCATGTGCTAGACACTGTACGGAGTGTTTCACATTCGTAGAATCATCCATAGATGAATCTATAGATGAATCATTCATAGATGAATCCTCGGTGTCCAGGTGCTGGTCTTATCCCCATTGTGCAGGTGAGACTGAGAATAACCCTGTGCTTATATATACCTGTGGTAGTCTTAGAGCACTGTCTTTACTTTTGCTTTTCTTTAAACATAAAAACGCTTTAAAATTTTTTATTGAACAAGTCATATTCACTTTTTTGAAAGACAATATGCTAAACAAATTAAAAGAAAATAAAATCCAATAATTCTACTACTTTAGAAGGGAGCATTATTGAGTTTGGGTTTTGTGATGCTTTTAGCCTCAATTGAGAATTAACTTTAATTGAAATGGTATATATTTGACTGACTAAAAGTATATGTATGTGAATTACTCTTAAATAAATGTGTTTTCATGTTTTGTAAAGTTGCTAGAAATCTTAATTTTAGTATTAAAATTTTCAGGAATTAAGCTTATGTCATAAAGAAAAGGAGAGGCTGAGTGATGAACTCCTTATAAAATCAGACCTGGAAACTGTTGTTCATCAGCTTGAACAAGAAAAGCAAAGACTTAACAAAAAAATTGAAAGTTTTGCAGTTACAGGTAAAATATAAAATGTTAATAACTTAAAAAGTGTGATTTCCTCTTAATGTTTTATTTTTAGCAGTAGATGTTTCTTTTTCATTCATTCATTCAATAAATATTTGTTGAGTGTTTGCTGTGTATCAGAAACCAGACTAGGCATTGAGATATAGTAGAAAATCTGTCTCCCTCAAGAACCTTACAGGAACCTTTTATATTCTGACTAGTTGGTACAGGGAACCCCGGTTGAATATTTTCCAATGTAAATTTATCTTTCTTTGAGTCACATGATAATAGAATTAAGACTATGAGGAAGACCATTATGAAATAGTGGGAAATTGAAGTACAGAATCATTTTAAGTAAATGCAGTTTTATCACCTTCAGGTACACACACACAAACACACACACTTGAAATAGGCTAACTTTCTGCCAAGTACCTTATCCTAAATGAATTGGTTTAAGAAACATGTAAGAATCCATTCATTCATTCATTTGACAAATGTTTATGAGCCTGTAGTGCTGGGATGTATAAGGTAAACAAGATACACAGGCCCACTGCTCTTGTGGAGGCTATAATCTACTCAGAGAGACAAACTGGTAGCACATAAGTGAAGAAATCAATTTCAGATGGTAAGGGTATTAAATAAACTGGGAGGGTATGCTAGAGATCAGCTGATCAAAAGGCTTAGTGATGGACACCAAGCCATATGACAATCTGGGGCAATTTTCCAGGCAGAGGGGATGGCAAGTGTAGAATCCTGGTACCATCAAACTCCATGTGTCTGAGAAAGTGAAGGAAAGCCAGTGTGCTATTTTAAGAAAATGCTGTATCCTGGGCTCTTCAGCATCTATGGGGATAATCTATCTGACCCCTTCTCTGCTTAACCAGCTGTATGACTTGAGCATGTTGCTTAACGTTGCTTCAGTTTCCCTATCTGTGTGGTTAAGATGGCACCTAACCCAAAAGGTTGTTATGAGGATTAAATGAGTTCATATATTATTAAAGTGCTTAGGCCTACATTTGAAAGTTTGCAATTTTACTTCTTTCATGCTATCTCTATCCTGCCGTTTCAGCATAATCTTTCACATACCTGAAACTCCCTTGTTTCTTTGTGTTTTGAATGCATCCTCCTACCCAAAATCCAGCCGTGGATCAACTAAAACATTTACACGTGAGCAGCTAAGCACTGCTTGCATGTGCCCCAGTTGAGTTCAGTTCAGTCACTCAGTTGTCTGACTCTTTGTGACCCCATGGACTGCAGCACACCAGGCCTCCCTGTCCATCGCCAACTCCCGGAGTTTACTCAAACTCATGTCTATTGAGTCAGTGATGCCATCCAACCATCTCATCCTCTGTCGTCCCCTTCTTCTCCTGCCTTCAATCTTTCCCAGCATCAGGGTCTTTTTCCAATTAGTCAGCTCTTCGCATCAGGTGGCCAAAGTAGGAGTTTCAGCTTCAGCATCAGTCCTTCCAATGAATATTCAGGACTGATTTCCTTTAGGATGGACTAGTTGGATCTCCTTGCAGTCCAAGGGACTGTCAAGAGTCTTCTCCAACACCACAGTTCAAAAGCATCAATTCTTCGGCACTCAGCTTTCTTTTTAGTCCAACTCTCATACCCATACATGACCACTGGAAAAACCATAGCTTTGACTAGACAGACCTTTGTTGGCAAAGTAATGTCTCTGCTTTTGAATATGCTATCTAGGTTGGTCATAACTTTTCTTCCAAGGAGCAAGCATGTGCCCCAGACAGTAGCAATAGCACTGGAAGTTACATGGTCCTGAACCACAGCGCCCCCTTCAGTGAGGTATGGAGATCTCACTCTATATTCCTTACAGCTTGATCTCCTACTCTGCAGGGAACATACTCAAGTATTTTTCATTCTCAGTAAACCCATTCTGAGTAGATGATCTTACCTCCAGTTTTGCTAAAAGAACAAGCCGTCAGGGAGGCATTCCATGTTTCGTGTCCCCAGATCTTTAAACTGTCCACCCTTATCTTCCCTGTTAGAGTGGAGCCATTTGGCTTTTATGATAGGCCACTGCCTCCATCTGTTCTCTAGGTCCCATTCTCTCTCATTTTAAAATGCTACATATTATCTCTTTTTGATAACGTTAGCCTTTGTACTGTTTTTTCCCCATTGGTATTCAAACATGCTTTTCCCTTTTCCCATTCTAAAGCAAAAACTGTGACCCATTCCTATCCAGCTACTCTTTCCTCCTCATTATAGCTTTTACATCTTAAAAAGTCATTCATACCTGCTTTTCTGCTTGATCACTGTCTATGCTTTAGCACCTCTGCTGCTGCTAAGTTGCTTCAGTTGTGTCTTGACTCTGTGCGACCCCATAGACAGCAGCCCACCAGGCTTCTCTGTCCATGGAATTCTCCAGGCAAGAATACTGGAGTGGGTTGCGTTTCCTTCTCCATTTACCACCTCAGTCCACTCCAGTTTGCTTCTCTCCTTCTACTTCACCAATAAAACTGCTCTCGTTAAGGTCACCAGTCACCTCCATTATACTAAATGCAGTGAACACTTTTCATTCATCAGTTTATTTGACTTACCATTTAAGGCATTTGCCCATTCCTTCAGCTCTCTTACTTTCTTAACCTCTCTGGTCACTCTTTAGAATGAATTCTGCTGTTCATCCTCTGGATTGTATTGCATGCTGTTCTTTTGTGGCTCTTGCCCTGCTACAATTAGAATAATTATTTGACCTTGGACATGTTTTTCGTACTTGTATTCTTAGCTCATGCTGGACATACAGTAAATGCTCAATAATTATCTGTCAAATGAATGAAAGAAGATGGTAAGTGAATTGGAATATGTCTTGAAAATCACTTCATGCTTTTGAATTGTAAAGAACATCAGTTAAATTAGATTGAGCTATACAAAATTGCCAATATTAGGCAATTTTTGGCTTCCCAGGTGGTCCTAGAGGTGAAGTACCTGCCTGCCAGTGCAGGAGACATGAAAGATGGGGGTTCCATCCCTGGGTTGGTCAGATCCCCTGGAGGAGGGCATGGCTACCCACTCCAATATTCTTGCCTGGAGAATCCTGTGGACAGAGGGGCCTGGTGGGTTACAGTCCATGGGGTCGCCAAGAGTCAGACACGACTGAAGCGACTTAGCATGCATGCACGTTCACAGGCTACTTGTGACTCCTGAAAAGGTAATTTCTGTGGTAAAAGTTAATAATTGTGCTTATTTGAGGAAAGACTAGTTGTTTTGTGTATACTATGTTAAATTTAAGCTTAATGTTAAAGTCACTCATATTATAACCAGTTTTAACAGGTAAATTTTCTTTTAGTGCATTTTCAGGTCACCAGAGAGTAAGTACCATGTGATAATTTATTGTTCACTGGGTAATATACTAAATAGTACCCAGACTTGTATATGACAAAAGCAGGACTTGACTTATTGGATTTTATTTAAACTTTTAATATAATTTTGGGGGTTTTTTTTCTCTTTCAGCACTTACCTCTTTGATATTTGGCAGTTGTAGGTGATATGCAAAACAGCTAATGATTTTTAATAGCTTTCATTGTAAAAATTATTGATATAATTTATTTGGCTGATTATATATTTTATATGCAACATTGTTTTAAGATTTTATTACTTTAATTTGCAGAAAGAGAACTTACTGTGGAAATTGAGAGGATGAGACTAGAACATGGAATAAAACGACGAGACAAGTCACCTTCTCGTTTAGATACATTTCTGAAAGGTATAGAAGATGAACGAGATTTTTATAAGAAAGAACTAGAAAAACTCCAACATATAATACAGCGAAGATCTTGCTCTAGAAGTCATTCTACATGTGAAAAAACGCCAGTATTTAAAACACTAGAAAAGGTAATACCTCTTTGTGAGTGTTTGATAAGGCAAGAAAGATCTTTATGAGCAAACTTTTGATTTATTATTGTAATAATGTAATGTTATTCATACTTATTTTAAGAAGTCTTTTTTTTTATTCTTTTTTTTTTAAATTTTATTTTATTTTTAAACTTTACATAATTGTATTAGTTTTGCCAAATATCAAAATGAATCCGCCACAGGTATACACGTGCTCCCCATCCTGAACCCTCCTCCCTCCTCCCTCCCCACACCATCCCTCTGGGTCGTCCCAGTGCACTAGCCCCAAGCATCCAGTATCGTGCATCGAACCTGGACTGGCATCTCGTTTCATACATGATATTTTACATGTTTCAATGCCATTCTCCCAAATCTTCCCACCCTCTCCCTCTCCCACAGAGTCCATAAGACTGTTCTATACATCAGTGTCTCTTTTGCTGTCTCGTACACAGGGTTATTGTTACCATCTTTCTAAATTCCATATATATGCGTTAGTATACTGTATTGGTGTTTGTCCTTCTGGCTTACTTCACTCTGTGTAATAGGCTCCAGTTTCATCCACCTCATTAGAACTGCTTCAAATGTATTCTTTTTAATGGCTGAGTAATACTCCATTGTGTATATGTACCACAGCTTTCTTATCCATTCATCTGCTGATGGACATCTAGGTTGCTTCCATGTCCTGGCTATTATAAACAGTGCTGCGATGAACATTGGGGTACACATGTCTCTTTCCCTTCTGGTTTCCTCAGTGTGTATGCCCAGCAGTGGGATTGCTGGATCATAAGGCAGTTCTATTTCCAGTTTTTTAAGGAATCTCCACACTGTTCTCCATAGTGGCTGTACTAGTCTTTCTTAATTTTCATTTTTGTAGTCTTCTGTGACTTTCTGTGACTTTAGGAACACTGCATTAATTAGGAAAACTGCTTAAGAAAAAAGTATAACATACTGATTCCTGGAAATTAAGGAAGATTAAATAGCTAATTATATATATGGGAAGAGTGCAGGGGCATCTGAGCTTCCAGAAACTGGATCCAGGAACTCATGCTACTGGACACCTCCTCTCTTTCTAATCTTTACTTTTGGTATCAGCTACATTTTCTTTCTTTGAGTAGAGTGGCTTTGTCTACATGGCAGGCTACGTGGCTTCATGCCATTCCCAGCCTTGGACCAGTCAGAAAGGCAGGCCACATTGTCCAGACCAGGCATCTTCCATGATAACTGTGCAACAGGAAAGGGTAAAAGATAGCAGTGAGCACTGGACAGATCATCCCCTTTGTCCACTAAAACCACGTTTGCAACTTGATGGTCTGAAGATGTATAAGGTTAATGATAATGCATAAGAGAGTAAAAACATGTCCTCATTTTAGGTCTTACTTATTTTCAACATTTTATGACTATCATTTGTGTTTAGATTTTTCTTTCTTTTAAACATTGGAGTTAGAGGATTCCTGGAGGCTTCTATGACCCTAACATTATCTACATACTGGATAAAATTAGAGAAGTTGGAAGTGCAGTCATTAAAACTCAGGACATTTGATTTTAGAGTTGGCTGCATTTCCCAATGCTGTCATCTTTTTCCTGAAGATCTTCTGCCTACAGCCAAATGGTTTTGAGACATTTTCTGATTAGACTGCTTTTTAACCTCCTTGGCTCGTGACTGAATTTGATTTAGAGTGTTAGTTTAAACACTGTGCTTTGTTATCTGTTAAGAGCACAATGAATTGGTGGGAACATACAGTGTAAGTTAATTTATGTGTACTGAGTTGGTTTTTAAGCTCCATATATACTTAGGAATCAAGAAAAATAAATCAGTTGATCACCTTCATTGTGTGGGACAGTCTTCTTCAAAAATGTTGATTAATCAACTTATTAAGTAGAACTGAGTGGATAAGTGTCTCAGTACTTTTAAATATTGGATTTGTTTGCTTGGTGTGAATTCATGGTTGAAAGATAACTTGAGATACGGGTAAGGTACTGGTAAAATTAGGAGAGGCCTTCCCCCTTCATCTTATTTAGTTTCTTGAAATGTTCTAATGATACCTGACATAATTCGTTTTGTAAAGTTTAGAAAGTTGGGACCTTGGTAGCATTTTAGAGTCCCAGTAGTAAATTTCAGGCATGGTAGGGAATAATGGGTGATGTATATGAGTGAAGTAGGTGGAGTGTAAGACAGTTGTGAGTGCTGTGAACTAAGGAGTAAATTCCAGCCTAAAACTGGGTGTTTTAAACATGTTTGGAAACAGTTGTTGGCAGACAACATAGACCTCTCTCAAGCTAGATTTAGTACAGGCTGAGTTTTCAACCCCTGCTTTTTATAGCAAATTGTTGGGCAGAGTTTCCTGGGATTGCTGCAACTCAGAAAAAATACTCACATTTTTCATATCAGTGATTTTTATCAACAAGATACCCATTGGTTCTTTGTTGTCTGTGTAGGGACAGCACTGGTCTCTTTGACCTTGTACTCACCAGACTTCCAGATGTGAGTTTTGGGTATAGTGTAATGGGAAATGCTTTGGAGTTGGAAACCTTATAGAAGCTTCAACTCCACACACTGGCTTTATGACCTTAGACAAGTTACCTAACTCATGGAGCCCTGGCTTCCTCATTTGCAAAGTGAGAAATGTGTCTATAACCTCTTATGAAGATTACATTACATAATTGTATAAGGGTCCAACATAACACCTAGTTCCTAGTAAATGTTTTATTTCTTTATTATTTGCTGGTTCAAAGCACATCTGCTGCTGCTAAGTCGCTTCAGTTGTGTCTGACTCTGCGACCCCATAGATAAAAGCCCACCAGGCTCCTCTGTCCCTGGGATTCTCCAGGCAAGAACACTGGAGTGGGTTGCCATTTCCTTCTCCAAAGCACAGGTGCAGGTAGAAAGTTAGATTTAATTCAGTAGATGTATACTGAGAGCATGCTACGAATGTGGCATCCAGGATACAAGATACAGAAGACCTATTTCCTGTCCTCAGTCTAGCATTGTGGGTATGTGTGCATGAGTTTGTGTGCTTGTGCGTGTGTGTTTAGGAAAAATGGAGTGATAAAAGGGAATTATTAACACAAATACATACATAAAGACATATTTAGAGACATGGGGAATTCATTCATTTTACTGAATTACATGCTAAGCACTGAAGATGTGGTGAGAAGGACCTACTGTGTCTCTGAGCGCATTTGCATTTTAGTGGTGGTGGTGGTTGTTCAGTCCTTAAGTCACGTCTGACTCTTTGTGACCCCATGGACTGCAGCACACCAGGCTTCCCTGTCCTTCACCATCTTCTTGAGCTTTCTCAAACTCATGTCCGTTGAGTCAGTGATGCCATCCAACCATCTCGTCTTCTGTCATCAGCTTCTCCTCCTGCCTTCTGTCTTTCCCGGCATCAGGGTCTTTTCCAATGAGTTTGCTCTTCACACCCGGTGGCCAAAGTATTGGAGCTTCAGCTTCAGCATCAGTCCTTCTAGTGAATATTCAGGGTTGATTTCCGTTAGAATTGAGTGGTTGGATCTCCTAGCTGTCCAAGGGATTCTCAAGAGTCTTCTCCAGCATCGCAATTCGAAAGCATCAATTCCTGGGCTCTCAGCCCTCTTTATGGTCCAACTCTCACATCTGCATATGACTACTGGAAAACTAGCCTTGCCTATACAGACCTTTGTCAGCAAAGTGATATCTCTCTTTTTTAATACTCTGTCTAGGTTTTTCATAGCTTTTCTTCCAAGGAGCAAGCATCTTTTGATTTCATGGCTGCAGTCACCATCCACAGTGATTTTGGAGCCCAAGAAAATAAAATCTGTCACTCTTTTCACTTTCTCTGCATCTATTTGCCATGAGGTGATGGGACCAGATGCCATGATCTTAGTTTACTGAATGTTGAGTTTTAAGCCAGCTTTTTCACTTTCTTCTTTCACCATCATAAAGAGGCTCTTTAGTTCCTCTTCACTCTCTGCCATTAGGATGGTAACATCTGCATATCTGAAGTTGTTGATATTTCTCCTGGCAGTCTTGATTCTAGTTTGTGAGCCATCCATCCTGGCATTTTGCATGATGTACTCTGCATATAAGTTAAATAAGGAGGGTGACAGTATACAAACTTGATGTAATTCCTTTCCCAATTTTGAACCAATCCATTGTTCCATGTCCGGTTCTAACTATTGCTTCTTTACCTGCATACAGGTTTCTCAGGAGACAGGTAAGGTGCTCTGGTACTCCCATCTCTTTAAGAATTTTCCACAGTTTGCTGTGATCCATATGATCCATACATACAATCAAAGGCTTTAGCGTAGTCGGTGAAGCAGAGTTTTTTTTTTTTTTTAGTTCTCTTGCTTTTCCTATGACCCAGTGGATGTTGGCAATTTGATGTCTGGTTTTAGTGATAAAGACACATTAAATATCCGGTTGTGTAAATAACTTTATATTTTCATTTATAGTAAGTGTTAATGAAGAAAGAATACGGGAAATATTCAGAATGCTATGAGAGTATATAGAGGGAGATCTAAATTAGATTGGAGAATCTGGAAGGACTCCTTACGGAGAGTGGCGTTTAAGCTGAGACCGAGACAATGATGAAAACAGACTGTCAAATCCTTATTCATTGAGCTGTCCTTTTCTAAAATCTAGGCATACCACCTCCTTTCTGTAAAAATATTTTTATTTAAATATGGTTAAGTTATAGGTTTTCTTTTATCATTATTTAAGTGTTAATTAAGTCCTCACCCTAATTGCTTTTATCCTGTACAGATACATTTTACCCTTTAAGATGTCCAGATAGCTATTCTCATTCATTTTTCCTTGACTTTTCTTGCTTAACCAAGAGGATAACTTATTTCCAAGTGGCAGGTGAAGGATCTTCATGGATATTTACCATTTACCAAGTGTCCTTTGGACATGGCATGTGCATAGTAGATATTGACCTAAATCAGGATGCTTTCCAATGTAGCAGAATACCAGATTGTCACTATCTGGGGCTTCTGCATATAGTACTTGAACATTAATATACCACAGACACCAGGTATACATTTACCATATTTATTTTCTACAGGAGGAAGTTAATGGTTTTTTTTTTAAGTTATAATGAAATAATAGGCATAATCTTGTTTTAGGAATGTTGGAAGTACTTGCTTATTCAGTGAATATCCTAATGTACACCGTCTGGTAGAAATATTTATATTTATCTGATTGCATAAAAAAAAGACCTCACCTAGGTTTGGTGCTGGGACAGTTGGGGGCTGGTATGCCTGGGAAATTGATCTTGGATTTAGTCTTAGGAAACGCTGAGGAATGTGCTAGGCTGTTAGAGTTACTTGTACTGGGTGAGCAGGTAAGCAGGTATACACATACCCTCTTGATTCCTCCCTTGGAGAGGGTTATAAACTAGTGATTCCCAATTCCAAATGAATCAGAATCACCTGGAGGGCTTGATAAACCAGTTACTGGGCCCTGCCCCCAAAGTTTCTGATTGAGTAGGTCTGGGATATACCTCAAAATTTGCATGCCTTGCACATCCCCAGATACTGCGTGCTTCTGGTCTGGGGATTATACTTTAGTTACAACACCAGTATAAACAACTGGGGGAGAATGACAATTGAAGCATCTGATGGGATCTATTTAAGTAGCATCAGTGGCAGCTGGGTCTCTTGCTGGGAACTTGAAAGCCTGGAAATTTGCCCCAGTATTGCCAGCATTCTCTCTCCTGCTTTCCTTATAGATTAATAATTGTATTCTTTAATTACATTAAAGGAAGTTGTGTTCTTTTTGTCTGTTCACATCTTTCAGTCAGTCTCATCATCAGCATCCTTGTGGCAACCATGTGGTGATAATTACAACAAATGATAACTTCTGTCTTGAATTATATTTCAGGGTGATTACGACTCGGATATCCATCTCATCACAAGAGAAAGAGACGAACTTCAGCGTATGCTAGAAAGATTTGAAAAGCACATGGTGGATATACAGTCCAATGTTAAATTATTGACAGCAGAAAGAGATAAACTAAGTGTCTTATATAATGAAGTAAGATATTGATTATGTAACACCAGTTAACTGTAATAGAACCAGTATATATCCTTTATATTACTGTAGTGTATGGATCTTAGGGCTATTCCTTCATAGTTGTAGTTAGTAGTTAGTAGTTTCTACTATCATCCTGTTCCCAAAGCAGAGATTTCTATTGTTTTTTCATATTTATTTTTCCTCTTTTCTAGCCTGTCTATAGGTCACTTTGGGATAATTCCCTGTTTCTCAAACTGCTGAATGGGTCTCAGCCTGACTCTGAGTCAGGTGTGTCCTTGGGATTCACTCATGTTGGATTATGTGTATCTTACAGTGGGTAGCACTAACTAATTGGATACATTGGATATTAAGGTCTTAGCTTCGAGGGATAGGGAGGGGAAATTCACTGTAAGTTGGACCAGTTACAAGCCTCAGTTGTCAGAAGGCAAGGTGAGTCTGAACAAAGCATGGTGTTTATCACCAAAATTTGTTCTCCTACCAATCTCCCATGAAATCCTATTGCTATTTTGAGAGGAAGAGAAAGATATATGAGTTAAAAGGCCAAGTTGAAGAAGCTTTTTTTACTTTTGGAGTTTTTTTGGGATTCTGCAGTACAAATTGATCTACTTTCTGGGCTTTTCCTGCAGTTGGCTTAGATTTCAGCTTTCTTGGGTCTGCTTACTTAATTAGTAGTTGTCCATCTGCTATTTGGCTTTCAAAATTTTGTGGTTGGCACTTCTCTCCATCTTCTTGTCTTTTTGTTTTAATTATTACTATTATTACTCAAATCCTTTTACTCTCATTTTGGTGGCATTTGGGAAGAGAGCAAAAGTAGCATATGTTTAGTTTTCCTTTTTTTAACTGGGAGTATATCCAGTGTTTTTTAATTTATATCTTTTACTACTTTAAGGCTCAGGAAGAATTATCTGCACTAAAACAAGACTCTACCCAAACTACAGTTTCACATAATACTATTAGTCTTATAGAAAAGGAAAAAGAACTTGCATTATCTGACTTAAGAAGGATTATGGCAGAAAAGGAAGCTTTAAAAGACAAGTTAAAAGTAAGTAATTAGATTGACTTATTTTTAAAAGGTAATTTATTGAGAAAAAAGGAGGTCCTTTTTTATGTTTTCCTGTGATATAACTATTTTGAATCTAGATCAGGAGTTGGCAAACCATGGCCCATCAGCCAAATCCAGAACACTGTTTTTATATGGCCAACGTGCTAAGAATGGTTTTTACGTTTTAAAATCATTGAAAAAAATTGAAAGAAGAACATTTCATGACACGTGAAAAATTGTGAAATTCAGATTTCATTGTTGATAATACTTACTAGTGGGAATACTCATTCATGTACATGCTGCAGTGGCAGAGTTGAGTAATTGCAGTAAAAACTGTTTGGTCCACAAAGCCTAAAACATTTATTAACTGTTTATTTATAGAAAAGAACCAACTCTGATCTCAATAGGAATTCCCTCATATGGAGGGAGATTATCTTTTTTTTTTTCCTTAAAAAAAGCTTCATTGAGATATTCACATATCATAGAATTTACCCATTTAAAGTGTATAATTCATTAGTTTTTAGTATATCCACAGACTTGTTCAGCCATCCCCACAATCACTTTTAGAGCATGTTCATTACCTCAAAAAGAAACTCTTGTACTGGTTAGCAGTCACTCTTAACATCTCCCAGCCTCCTCAGGCTTAGACAACCACTACATTCTCTCTCTAGATTTACCTCCTCTGGACATTTCATATAAATTGAACCATTCAGTATGTCTTTTTTTTTGTTTTTGTCTGGCTTCTCTAACTTAGCATAATGTTTTCAAGGTCCATCTGTTAGGTCATATGTAACAGTACTTTATTACTTTATATTATGGGGTAATATTCCATTGTATGGATAGACAGCATTTTCTTTATCATTGGGGTGGTTTCTGCTCTTCAGCTATTACGAATAATGGTGCTGTGAACATTTGTATACAACTTTTTGTGTGGGTATGTTTTCTTTTGTCTTAGATGTATACCTAGTCATACGATAACTTTAATCATTTGAGCAACTGCCAGGCTGTTTTTCCAAAGTGTTTGTGTCATTTTTAGTCCCACTGGCAGGGGTTAGAGTTCTAATTTCTCTGCATCCTTACCAATATTTGTTACTATCTATCTTTTTTGTTATCATCATACTGGTGAGTGTGAAGCAGTATCCTTTTTAATTTTGATTTGCATTTCCCCGATGACTAAAGTGCTTATTTTTATATGTTTATTTGGCCACTTATATATCTTCTTTATAGAAATCTCTGTTCAGATCCATTGCTCATTTTTTTTGAATTGGATTATCTTACTGAGTTGTAAGAATACTTATATATTCTCAATACAATCCCCTTGTCAGATATATAATTTGCAGATATTTTCCCTCCCTCATTCTGTGGATTGTCTTCTCATTTTTTTAGTATTGTTATTTGAAGCACAGATATTTTAAAATTTTGATGAAGTCCAGTTTAATTTTTTTCTTTTGTTTGTGCTTTTGGTGTCATATCTAGGGGGCAATATTTTATTTCATAATCTCTCCAAAATGTTAACATACATAAAGCACTTAACAGTGCTCAGTACATTAAAAGAACTCAGTGTTAACTATTATTGTTACTATTAAAGCCTCCATAGTTTACTTCCAATAAATATTATTGAATTAATGTTTAGAAATTAGTACCTAAAGTTAAGAATAAGAACTTTTAAGTTTTATAAAGATGGTCTTTATGTCATAGATTTTCAGTTCAAGTTTTGCCCCAACAGAGTACTTTTAATTTGAATCTTCTGAAAAATTACCTTCTAGAAAGTGCTTTTTTATAAAAATAAGTGTCACAGTTACCAAATGGAAAACTTCTGTGCAATATGGCAACTTTTAGTGCAAGCTACTGATTTATCCTTCATATCTATTGAAATGACTAAGGAATGTAAAAGTAGAATTAAAAAGTACAGTAGTACCAAAAACTCAGAAAAAGTGACATTCATATTACCAGACTCTTTCTGGATTACAGGAGGCAGGATTTATGAGTTTACAACAGATTTTTTACATAAAAACTCAACTAATCCTCTCAGTCATTAAGTCTCCTCTACTAGTTTCCTGTTATTTCACTGCCCACCCAGTTTTTGAACCCAGGCATCATCACTGAGTCCTCTCTCCCTGAAAACTCCTATCTCTCATTTAAGCACAAAGTCCTACTGATGCTACTTCTAATAATATGTAACATGTGTTACGCCCTTTCCATGTGGGAAACTGTTCTAAGTGTGTTTTACAAGGGCTTTGTCAGTAAATCTTCACAGTTGCCTTTTCAGTTGGCAGTGTTTACAGATGCAGTATCTGAGTTACAGTGAGTTTAAATAATTTGCTGAACCAACAGACACATGAAAAGATGCTCACCATCGCTAATCATCAGAGAAATGGAACTCAAAACCACAATGAGGTATCACCTTATACCTGTCAGAGTAGCTATTGTCAAAAAGACCACAAAGAGCAAATGTTGACAAGGATGTAGAGAAAAGGGATTGTTTGTACACTGTTGGTATTATAAATTCATGTGGCTACTGTGGAAAACAGTTTGAAGATTCCTCAAAAACCTAAAAATAGATCTATAATAATATATGATCCAACAATTCTGCTCCTGGGTATATGCCTGAAGAAAGTAAAAAACAGTAATTTGAAAGATATATGTTTATAGCAGTGTTATTTATAGTTCCCAAGATATGAAAGCAACTAAGTGTCCATCAATGAATGAGTAAGGAAGCTGTAGTATGTATTTTCAATGGAGTACCAGTTGGCCATAAAAAAGAACTAAATTTTGCTATTTGCAACAATGTGGGTAGACTTGGAAGGCATTATGCTTAGTGAGATAAGTCAGAGGAAAACAAATACTTTATGTTATCACTTGCATGTGGAATCTAAAAAATGAAACAAGCTAGTGAATGAAAAAAACAAATACTGTATGTTACCACTTATATGTGGAATCTAAAAAAATGAAACAAGCTAATGAATGAAGAAAACAAATACTGTATGTTATCACTTAAATGTGGAATCTAAAAAATGAAACAGGCTAGTCTGAAAGACTCAGACTCACAGATACAGAGAACAAACTAGTGGTTACGGGTGGGGAGAGGGGTTGGGGGAGGGGCAAGATGGAGTAGGGAATTAGATTTCCCTGGTTGTTCAGTGGTTAAGACTGCACTTTCAGAACAGTGGATGTGGATTTGATCCCTGGTCTGGGAACTAAGATTCTATATGCTGTGATGTGGCCAAATAAAAATTAAAAAAAAAAAAAAAGTTTAAAAGAGGTGCTAATGAGTTTGTATAAAATAAACAAGCTACAAGAATATATTATACAGCACAGCATATATAGCTGGTATTTTATAATCATAAATGGAGTAAATTTTTAAAAACTGTGAACTATTATGTTGTATACCTAAGACCTATGTAATATTGTGAATTAACTATACCTTAATAAAAAAATAGTAATAATGATTTGCCCAAGATTACCCAGCTAATGAAGTCACAAAGACTCTGGCTCCTGAGCTCACAGTGGTTTCTCTTGCATCACTTTGCTTGTTTCTATTCCCCTATTACCATCCTATTCTGGCCATTATTCTCTCAACTGCACTAGTGTATCAGTGGCCTCTCAAATCTCTGTTTTACAGTGAAGTCAGAGTCATTGTTCAAAGATGTAAATCTGCTTACTTCACTTCCTGTTTTAAAATCCGTTAACTGTTCTCAGGGACTTCTGTGATTGGTCCTTGCTACATCATGGTTAAGCTCAGCCCTCCCCACCCGCTACTCCCCACCCCTCATTTTCTCAACTCCAGGCTTAATGGACTTTCTCGTGCCCCTGTCTTTAACATAGGCTATTGAAAACTCCTTTATCCCTTTCAGTCTCCTCACCTGGTTGATTTCTATTCACCCTTTAGAGCCAGGTTAGTCATTTCCTTACACAGGAAGTGAACTCTGGATCCCTGATTCTCTTCCAGTACGTTGCCTTCAAGTTCCTTTTCCTAGCAAAATATTCATGAATTTTATTTTAATATCTTGTTTAAAGGTTTATCTTTACTAGACTATAATGTTTATGACACCAGAGACTTTATCTGTTTTACTGTATTCCTCACACCTTACTTGGTGCTTGGTATATAATATGTACTCAGTACTGGCTGAATGATTTAGTAAATGAAAAAAGGCCTCCAGTAGAGTGACTTTTTCAATGAAATATATAATCCAAACATCAGATGTCTTAACTTATTTTAATAAATAGTAGTGAAAGTGTCAGTTGTGTCCACCTGTTTGTGACCCCATGGACTGGAGCCCGCCAGGCTCCTCTGTCCATGTAATTCTCCTGGCAGAGATATTGGAATGGATTGTCATTTCCTTCCTCAGGGGTCTTCCCGATCCAGGGATCTGGTTCTCTTGCATTGTAGGCAGATAGATTCTTTACCATTTGAGCCACGAGGGAAGCCCATTTTTAATGAATAACATGGATGGAAGTAAGAATTGGCGCGAAAAATTCTCGTAGAGCACAGCATATCATTTGTCCTGGACTTAGCATCAACAAGAGTCAGACAAGTTAATATAACCAAAAATAACAACACTTGTGTTTATATTATTGACCAGCTCCCTCTTGAAACTTTGAACTCTTGCATCACCCTGTAGTAGTCTGTTTTCTGTATCTTCCTGATCCCATCTGTTGTTCCTTTGTAGTCTGTTCCTCTTACGTCTCCTCTCACGAGGGCATACTTCTGGGCTTACTTAATTTGCTGGGTTTTTCCCTTTATCGTTGTGCTAATGGGTTGATCTGTATAAATCTTTATAAATGAACCCATATCAGTCTGTGTCTTCTGTCACAGTCACACATGGAGGTGGAGTGTAAAAGATGAAGAACTCTTGTTTTTGTTTTCAACCAAAAGCATCATTTTTGTAAAATTTCTAGTGATTTTCTTTCTAAAGCATTTCTGTGTTATAAAAAGACAAAATAGTACTGTAGAATTGCATTGCTTATGAACATCTTCTATAAAATTCTCTTACAGCATCTCCAGGAAATGAGTGTTTTTGGAAAATCAGAATTAGAGAAAACTATTGAGCATTTGACATGTGTTAATCACCAGGTAATTTATCAAACTGGATTTGGGGTATGTTTTTTTGTATGAATGACTATTTCAATTATATTTTAATGTACTGTATGTTTTTAAAATTACAAAATAATATTTTAGAGAAGCTGTTATTGGTGACTGACTAGGAGTATGTACTCTGAAGATTGAGTACCTGGGTTCATATCAATACATCTCTGTCATCTGTTTACTGTAGGCAAATTTCTTAAACTTTTTATCTGTTAATTTCTTTGTAAGATAGAAATGGTACTCAAACTTATTTCTTAGAGTTTTTGTGAAAATTAAATGAATTAATACACATCAAGAACCTAGAATATTCGCTGCCACATCATAAGCATTCATTAAGTGTTAGCTATGATAGTTGTTTGCTCTTTTGTTTTTTTTTTTAACAAAAAATCATGTAATATAGGCTTAGAGTAAAAGTGAAATTCCTTTTCATTCCTTATTGCTCTCACTAGAGATAGGGTTTTTAACAAATTGGTAAGTGTTTTGATAAATTTTTTTTTTCTCACTGTGTTTTCTTTTGGCTAGTTTCCTTTTCCATGTCTTCACTGTTTTTATTTATCTACTAATTTTATCATCTGTTTCAATCAACCTTGGGCCAGTTGATTTTTTTTTCCTCTTCCACTTGGGTTGTATTTTCCTGCTTTTTTGCATTCCCAGTAATTTTAGATTGGATGTCAGACATTGTCTATTTTATTTTTTTGGTTGCTGGAGAGCTTATATTCCTAGAAACACTCTTGAAATTTGTCCTATGATACGGTTCAGTCAGATGGAAGTAGCTTAATCCTTTTTGGTTTTGCTTTTAAGCTTAATTAGGTGGGACTAGAGGAGCATTTAGTTTTGGACTAATTTTGTTTTACTGCTGAGACCAAATTTTTTTGGGTACACTCGCTACCTGTTGCCCCGTGAATTACAAGGTTTTCAAATGACTGATGGGAAAGAAACTATTCCTGACTTGGCATGAGCCCTCAGTACAGTTCCCTCTAGTTCTTTGATGGCTCTTTCCCTGGCCTTGGGTAGTTTTTTGTGGGCTGAGCTTCTGCTCAGCTGAAGATTCAGGGGGAACACTTTGTAGATCTCTGGAGCTCTAACCCTGTGCTCTTACTCCTCTAGTATCTGCCCTACAAATTCTAACTGCTCTGGCCTCCCTTGACTCTCAGTCCTGTAGTCTGAATTTAGGGGAACCACCAAGTCCAGCTGGGTTCCTTTTCCTGTGCCACAGCCTAGAAATTCTTCAAGCAACAAGCTGGAACAGTGATAGGACCCGTCTCATTTATTTCGTGTCTCTTCAGTTCAGTTCAGTTCAGTCGCTCAGTCATGTCCGACTCTTTGCAACCCTATGAATTGCAGCATGCCAGGCCTCCCTGTCCATTACCAACTCCTGGAGTTCGCCCAAACTCATGTGCATCGAGTCGGTGATGCCATCCAGCCATCTCATCCTCTGTCATCCCCTTCTCCTGCCCCCAGTCCCTCCCAGCATCAGGGTCTTTTCCAGTGAGTCAACTCTTTGCATGACGTAGCCAAAGTATTGGAGTTTCAGCCTTAGCATCAGTCCTTCCAATGAACACCCAGGGCTGATCTCCTTTAGGATGGACTGGTTGGATCTCCTTGCAGTCTAAGGGACTCTCAAGAGTCTTCTCCAACACCACAGTTCAAAAGCATCAATTCTTCGCCACTCAGCTTTCTTAACAGCTCAACTCTAACATCCATACATGACCACTGGAAAAACCATAGCCTTGACTAGACTGACCTTTGTTCGCAAAGTAATATCTCTGCTTTTGAACCATTGGTTATAACTTTCCTTACAAGGAGTAAGCGTCTTTTAATTTCGTGGCTGCAGTCACCATCTGCAGTGATTTGGGGGCCCAAAAAAATAAAGTCTGACACTGTTTCCCCATCTATTTCTCATGAAGTGATGGGACCAGATGCCGTGATCTTAGTTTTCTGAATGTTGAGCTTTAAGCCAATTTTTCTCTCTCCTCTTTCACTTTCATCAAGAGGCTTTTTAGTTCCTCTTCACTTTCTGCCATAAGGGTGGTGTCATCTGCATATCTGAGGTTATTGATAATTTCTCCCGGCAATCTTGATTCTAGCTTGTGCTTCCTCCAGCCCAGTGTTTCTCATGATGTACTCTGCATATAAGTGAAATAAGCAGGGTGACAATATACAGCTTTGACGTACTCCTTTTCCTATTTGGAACCAGTCTGTTGTTCCATGTCCAGTTCTAACTGTTGCTTCCTGACCTGATATAGGTTTCTCAAGAGGCAGGTCAGGTGGTCTGGTGTTGCCATCTCTTTCAGAATTTTCCACAGTTTATTGTGATCCACATAGTCAAAGGCTTTGGCATAGTCAATAAAGCAGAAATAGATCTTTTTCTGGAACTCTCTCGCTTTTTCAATGATCCAGCGGATGTTGGCAATTTGATCTCTGGTTCCTCTGCCTTTTCTAAAACCAGCTTGAACATCTGGAAGTTCACGGTTCACGTATTCATGTCTCTTAAGGGTCACTATACATCATTGCCTGATGCACAGTGTCTTTAAAACCATTGTTCCATGTATTTTGCCTAAATTTTTAGTAATTAAGGGTGTCTTATCACTCTAGCCTGCCCAGAATCGAAAGCATGACTTAATAAACTGGAAAATATATCTGAAGTACTAGAAGTCATTGAAAAGAGAGTAGGAGGTAGAAAATATAAAATAAGTTTAAACACTTAGAGAGTAAAGTGTCCAACATTTATTTAGTCAGAATTCTAGGAGATTATAATAGAATATGGGAGAGGCTGTATTTCATGATATAATAACTGATACTTTTCTAGGTATTATGGGAAACACAGAAATCCTCTGATTCAGAACGCACAGTGAATTACAGTAGCATGACAAAGCAATATAGATGAAAAGAAAATCCATACCATTTTTATAGCAAGAAATAATACAAGATGCCTGTGTATAATTTTGAAGGATCTTAATAGAAAACATTTTATAACCTTATTAAGACATTAAGAAAGATCTAAATAAATGGAGTGAGGTATCAGTGCCAGGGTCCAGCCCCAGCAGGATCCAGGGGTACCCTCAGGATGACAACCTAGGCGAAAGGATAGCAAAGCAGAGATCAGGGCTTGATCTTCCTTGATAAACACAGAAAGCCAATAAAGCTCCTGGCGCAGAACTTGCTCTGTTCACGGAGGCCGCAGGCGCCCTCTTGGTGGGGTGAGGACGCAGGACGCCCCCTCCCTGGTGAAGATGCAGGGCGCCTTCCCGATCGGGTCTTAGAAGCCCAGGCAAAAAAGTGAACTCAGAGAGCCCTGTGCCCCAAGGAGTCATCCTGAAAGAAGAACAGAGAGAGAAAAGGAGGGAAAAGGAAAAAAAGAATGACACGGGGAGACAAGCTTCGGTGAGCGAGGCCCATAACTTTATTTTCAAAAGGAACTTTTATACCTTGACTTGTACATAGAGGGAAATGAAAGATGCAAAGTCATACAGAGTCAGCCCAAACATTACATCTGTTTTGTCTTTATCAAAACCAGGATTTTTTCTGCATACCTTTCCCATAAACAATGTTGTGTACGATATCTTCTGGCCTTGGAGGCCTGTGGACATTTTATGACCCTTTTTTGATAAAGGCTGCTCAACCAGAAAACTTATTTTCCCTTGAAGTGTTTTTTTTCTTTATTTCTCCCAGCCTCAGAAAATACTAAATAAAGTTACATTCTCACAGAGCAAAGGTGCAGTGGGTCACAGCAAAGAAAGAACCAATTAGCTCAAAGGTCTGATGTGGTTAATTCCAAGGCTACTGCTTGTTTTTCTTACATTCCAACTATGTTAACTAATGCACTCCCAGGTGCACAGTGGATAAGGGATATGGGCACTTGGCAGCAAGCATTGGCCCAGTAATGAAGCCCTTTACCAGTACTATCTATTCTAATAATTTTTCATCCCTTAAAGGACTCTATGCTCATTAGGACTTTAGAATGTTTTGGCTGCCCTTGCCTTTCAAGGTTAGGGAGCTGTGAACAATCACATGTGTTAATTGCAAGAGTATGGATAAACCTGTCAGGCAAGCTAGAATGCCAACAGAGGGGTTTGAATTGAAACACTCCTATCATGCCCAGGAGACTTATTAACTAAAACCCTAAGTTGATTTTTTCCAGAGAAAGGTGGTCGGGGATAGCCCCCTGTTAATGACAGAAGAGTTGGTGAAAGGCACAAAATAGTAAGACAGACAGATTCTGGTTTTGGGGTAGATGCTCGAGCAGATTCAGGGGGTCCCTTGAGTTCTGATCAGCCTTGCTCATCAGATTTCTTCCACATGACCTTGACATGGGTGGGATCTCCCGTGGTGGCTCCTGGCATATCAGGTTTATTAAAAAGGTGACAGTTCATTAAAAAGTAACAGATATCATGTTTGTAAAAAAAAAAAAAAAAGTAAATCCTCCCCAAATTCATCTGTAGAGTTGATGTAGTTTCATCTGAAATCCCAAGAACATGATGTTGTGTGCGTGTGTGAAAATTGACAATAGATTTAAAAATTTACATGGAAGCAGAGAGTAAGGAATCACAAAGAAATTTTAAAGAAGAATATACTGTGGAACTTGTCCTACTAGATATGAAGGGATTAAGGGACTAATTCTCAGGGATTAAAAGTGGAGAAGGAAATGGCAACCCACTCCAGTACTCTTGCCTGGAAAATCCCATGGACGGAGGAGCCTGGTAGGCTGCAGCCCATGGGGTCGTGAAGAGTTGGACACGACTGAGCGACTTCCCTTTCACTTTTCACTTTCATGCATTGGAGAAGGAAATGGCAACCCACCCCAGTGTTCTTGCCTGGAGAATCCCAGGGACGGGCGTGCCTGGTGGGCTGCCGTCTATGGGGTCACACAGAGTCGGACACGACTGAAGTGACTTAGTAGCAGCAGCAAGTGTGATAAGATCAGTAGAAAGCAAACCCACAAATTATGGAAATTTGATATATAGAGGACTCAGATCAACAGGATAGAGAATTATTCAGTAATACTGTTTCTGGGATGGGCTTCCTTGGTGGCTCAGCTGGTAAAGAATCCACCTGCAATGTGGGAGACCTGGGTTCGATCCCTGGGTTCAGAAGATCCCTTGGAGAAGGGAATGGCTACCCAGTCCAGTATTCTGGCCTGGAAGATTCCTTAGACTTGCAAAGAGTCGGACACACCTGAGCCACTTTCACTTCACTTGTTTCTGGGACAATTGACTTTATATATATGTATGTAAAAAAAGAATTGGATCCTACCTAAAATATATGCCAGACCCAAAAATCAGTTCAGGGTAACTTGCATCCTTGTGTTCAAGAAATCACTCTAAATTTTAAAGGAAAATACAAGAGAAAATCTATTTTACCTTAGCAGAATAATAATAGCATTTATATAGCATTTACTGTGTGTCAGGTAATTTTCTCAACATTTTATATATATTCATGTACATATAATTTTAATTCTCACGACAACTATAAGCAGTAAGTGCTAATATTATCCTTATTTCACAGATAAGGAAAGTGAGGCAGAGGGGAAGCTTGCCCAAGATCATACAGCTAGCAGGTATCTGATTCCAGAGTGTTTGCTCCTAAACAAGACACAAACAAGTTTATTCCTTTAAAGAAAACAGATGAATAGGACCACACTGATAGGAATATCTTTATCAGTTCAGTTCAGTTCAGTCGCTCGGTCGTGTCCGACTTTTTGCAACCCCATGAATCATAGCCCTCCAGGCCTCCCTGACCATCACCAACTCCTGGAGTTTACCCAAACTCATGTCCATCAAGTCGGTGATGCCATCCAGCCATCTCATCCTCTGTCGTCCCGTTCTCCTCCTGCCCCTTATCCCTCCCAGCATCAGAGTCTTTTCCAACAAGTCTTCGCGTGAGGTGGCCAAAGTATTGGAGTTTCAGCTTTAGCATCAGTCCTTCTAATGAACACCCAGGACTGATCTCTTTTAGGATGGACTGGTTGGATCTCCTTGCAGTCCAGCGGACTCTCAAGAGTCTTCTCCAACACCACAGTTCAAAAGCCATCAATTCTTCAGCACTCAGCAATATCTTTATCAAATAGCTATAAATTGAAAAGACAGCCACTAATTGAGAGAACAACTTGCTGTACATTTAATCTTAAAAAACGCAACAGAAGTTGTAAATAACTTCACGGTAGAAGAAATTATAAATGGTTAATATAAAAAGATGTTCTACCTCAAAAATAGAGGAAATGCCAGTTAAAACCAAAATAAAATCATTTCACGTCTTTCAGGTCATCATAAATTAACAAGTTATAGCTAGTTTTATTAGTATGTGAAGCTTCTGGGAGTACCAGCTGGTACCTTTTTGAAGAATAATTTGGCATTGTTCTAGGTTGGCCAATAGATTACTCTTATTAGTCAACAAATCCATTGAACCCTGAATCAAAGTCAATAAACTATGGCCCCTAGACTAAATCTGGCCTCCAGTCTGTTTTTGCAAAATTTTTATTGAAACACAGCCATGCTCATTTGTTAATACATTGTCTACAGCTGTTTTTGTGTTATAGTAGAGTAGTGGCAATGGGCCATAAGGCTCACAAAACCTACAATGTTTGCTCACTGACAGAAAATAGAAAACAATCTAGATGTCAGTTGTGAGGAAAATAGATAAAGAGTGGTAAGTCATACAATGGAGTGTTACAGAGCAGCAAAAATGAAAAACAGTAGGCACAACCATCAGCACGCATGCATCTTACAAATACGTTGAAGAGAGCGTGCAGGAGCTTCCTTGGTGGCTCAGTGGTAAAGAATCCACCTGCCATTGCAGGAGATACAGGTTTGATTTCTGATCTGGGAAGGTCACACATGCTGCAGAGCAGCTAAACCTGTGTGCCACAAGTATTTGAGCCTGTGCTGTAGAGCCCGGGAACCACAACTACTGAGCCCATGTGCTGCAGCTACTAAACCCCGTTATGCCCTAGAGCCCACGCTCTGCAGCAAGAGAAGCCACTACAGAGAGAAGCCCGAGCACCTCAACTAGAGAGTAGCCCCTACTCTCCACAACTAGAGGAAAGCCCACACAGCAACAAAGACCCAGTACAGCCCCAAATAAATTATTTTTCAGAAGAAGAAAGAAAACATGCAGTATGATTCTTTTCATGTAGAGTTCCAAAACATGCTCACATAAACTGTATGTTGTTTGGAGATTGATACAGATGTGGTGTGCTAAGACAAACAAGAAATGAGAAACACGAGACCCAAGATAGTTGTTACTGTGGGCAGGGGTTAAGGGATGTGATTGGAGACTGCTCACAGTAGTTTCAAAGGTTTGCGTAGTGTTTTTTAAGCCAGTGATTCATGTTTTTAATCTTTATACTGTATGTACTTTTGTTTGTAGTATAAGAATTCTGGAATTTTTAGTGCAGTTTTTTTTTTCCTTCTCACTTCCCTATCCCACACATTACCATCCACAGCTGTTTAACTTCTTTTCCTGGTGTTTACCTCCCTGTTTCTAAATAACTGCTTGTGCTGTTTATGGATTTAAGATTATTGAGTGAGTCTCCAGGATGTTATTGATTGCTTAGCACTCCCCCTTTTTTCCCCATTTATGTTAACATAGTTTAATTAGATGTTTTACTGTCTTTAATAGTTATTGTTTATATTGTTAAGACTTCTCATGGTTTATGACTCAGCCAAGTGGGACAATATTACTCTTGCCTTTTTTCTTGTAGACCACTTTCCTAGAGTTATTCATCGCTTTTGTTTCATTTTGTGTTGTGTTACTTCTCTGTTTTTCATTTGCTATTTTTTATCAAGGACTTTATTTCTGCCACATGCCTTTCAATATTTTTTTTTTTAAACCTATCAGTTCTGGTCCTTTCCCCTCTAAAGACCTTCCTTCTTGAGCTTTCTATCTTCTTGCTTCATTATGGACTATGTCTCTCCATAGCTGTCCTCATAAGACTTTCCCTGTCTGCCCCTTCTTTGTTGAACCTCATGTTTTTTTCTTTCTTGGTTTGTTCCTTCTTCTGGCATAGTACCTTCTCCAGCAGTTTCCTGAAAAAGAACACATGGGAGGAAATTTTGTTGCTAGTCTATTTGTTTGAAAATGTCTTTATTCAGCTTTCAAATTTATGATTTGGCTTCGGCATATGGCATTCTCAATTGGAAAATTATTTTCACTAAAAATTTCGAATACTGTCCTTCATTTGTCTTTCAGTTTTCTTTGAGATGTCTGATGCTGTTCTGTTACCCAGTCTTTTGTACATGACATGTCTTTATTTCTGAAAAGTTTTAGGGTTTTCTCTCTTTATCTCCTGTTTTCATTTCTTTGGTAATTTACTATACTATTCTATTCTCTCTCTCTGAAACTATTATTAGTTGGTTTTAGACTTCCTAAAAAGATCTGATGTTCTTATCCCTTCTTATTTTCTCTTTGACTTTTTTCTCACTTTCTGGGAGATTGACTCAACTTGATCTTTTAGCCCTTCTATTGATTTTTAATGTACATTTGATTTTCTAGAAAGAGATAACTGATAGAGGAATAAAGAAGATGTGGTACATATATACAATGGAATATTACTCAGCCATTAAAAAGAATGAACTAATGCCATTTGCAACATCATTGGACGGACCTAGAGAGTGTCATACTAAGTAACGGGAATGCGCATATGAACATCCCAGTTATATATTTGCAGCCAGTCTCCTTGTTCAGTTTTCCTTGTGGCCCTCCCCCACCACTTCATGGCTTCATGTGTTCAGCTTCAGTGTAAGTCAGCTGACCCCTCGTTGGTATTCCTGACCGTGGTCATTGTAGGTCAGTGATTATCAACTGGGGTCAGTTCTGCCTCCTAAGAAATATTTGGCAGTACCTGGAGAATTTTGTCTGTCACAATTAAGGGGGAAAAGTGCTTCTTGAATCTAGTTAGCAGAGGGCAGAGAGAACTGCTAAACAACCTACAATACACAGGACAGCCCCCACAACAGAGAATTATTTAGTGTCAACATCATTAGTTCCTAAGTTCAGAAACTGCTTTAGATTGTATTTTTTTTCCACTCTGAACCACTATTCTGTTTTTTGTCTTTCACAATTTTTTTTTTTTTCCTTCAGACTTTAAACTTTTTCCTTTGTATTCGGGTGTACCTGATTAACAGTGTTGTAGTCGTTTCAGGTGAGCAGGGAAAGGACTCAGTCATATATACACACGTATCCATTCTCTCCCAAATCCCCCTCCCGCCCAGGCTGGCACATAACATTGAGGAGAGTTCCATGTCTATACAGTAGGTCCTTGTTGGTTATCCATTTTGAATATAGCAATATGTACATGACCTTCCCAAATTCCCTAACTATCCCTTCACCCTGGCAACCATAAGTTTGTTTTCTAAGTCTGCGAGCCTCTTTCTGTTTTGTAAGTAAATTCATTTGTATCATTTCTTTTTAGATTCCACATATAAGGGATGTCATACAATATTTCTCCTTCTCTGTCTGACTTACTTAGTATGACACTCTCTAGGTCCATCCATGTTGTTGCAAATGGCATTAGTTCATTCTTTTTAATGGCTGAGTAATATTCCATTGTATATATGTCCCACATCTTTATTCCTCTATCAGTGGGAATGTAGGTTGCTTCCCTGTCTAGGCTACTGTAAACAGTGCTGCAGTGAATATTCCTACAAGTTATTGCAGTCACCGGTTCCCCCTTGTTTTCTTTCTTATTCTCTTTGTCCTTAAGAGTATCTTATTTAACCTTGTTTACTGTCATTTTAGCACTGTTTCTAGAGGAAGAGGAGATAAAAATGTGTGCGGTCAGTCTGCCATCTTAACTGGCAGACTTAAATTTATCACTAGTATTTCTTGGTTTTGAGTTTTATAGATAGAATTTGTTTTTGTATATAAAATGAAATAGAAATCTAGGATTTGTTTTTATATAGAAAATGAAATAGAAATCTAGCTTATTTTTTGTCTCCAATGAGTGGCTGTCCCAACTCTAGTTTTTAAAGAGTTTATTCTTTTCCCACTTTCTTAAAATGCTACCTTTTTAAAATTTACATCAGGGATATGTTTACCTTGTCCACATGTGAAATTCATACTGTTTTAATTATAGTAGCTTTTAAATTTATTTTGATATCTCATAAAACAAGTCTAGCTGCATTCTTTTTCCCCCCAGTTTTTACTGTTTTTTTCTTAACTTTCTTTTCCCCTAGATAAATTTAAGAATGAAATCTAAGTCACTTATCTAGTTTAAAAAGATTTTGTTAGGATTCTTACTGAAATTTCATGGAATTTACAATTATTTTAGGAAACTTTAATCCATTTCCAATACTGTGTTCCCTTTCTGAAAGATGGTGTGTCTACATCGTCAGGTTGTGTTTTGTGTTCTTGAGGAAAATGTTCACTTTCTTTATATAAGTCTTGTCCATTTTGTGTTGAGTTATAGTATTTTCTGTCCTGACTTTTCTTCAATTCAGTCCTATCTACTTTTTTTAGAAATTTTTTTATGCTGGTGTTTTCCCTTCCTGTTTCATTGCTGTTATGGACATATTCTTTTCTTCTTTTCTTGCCTTTCCTTTTATCTTTGATTTCAGTGATATTGAAGAGGAGAGATAAATTTGTTTACCTGCTCTTACATCTAGAACCTAAAGTATAAATACATTAAAACATGACTTTTAATGTATTTTTAAATAAATCCAATTTATTTCCTTAGTTTTCATCCAGAAATATTATTAAAGAGTGCTTAAGGAAAAGAAACTGAGACATATCCCTATTAATTTTTAAAATTATAGCTTGAAAACGAAAAATGTGAATTAAAGTCTAAAATATTTATAATGAAAGAAACAATGGAGTCTTTAGAGAAAAAAGCAAAATTCCAAGCTCAAAAACTTAGCCATGTGGCTGGTGACTCATCTCATCAGAAAACAGAGATGAACTCCCTTAGGTAAGTTTACTGAAGTTTTATTTCACTTCTGAGAATTAGCTTGTGACTATTTATGGTTTGTAACAGAGGTGTTTTGGGCTAAGTCTTTGAAAAGCAGTAATTCTCAAAGCTGCCCTTATGACAGAATGACCGGGGGAGCCTTTGTAAAGTATGGATTGAGGGACTGATCTCGGGAGGTTTTTATTTACTGTATGAATCTGGGTAGGTTTTGAGTACCTGTACTTTTAAAGACTCATAGATTGATATGGTTGCAGGCAAATTTTTGTATCTGCCTCCTTCAAACATCTCCCTAACAGATACAGACATACTTTGTCTTATTGTGCTTCAATTTATTGCTCTTTACCGATGTTGTGTTTTTTACAAATTGAAGGTTTTTGGCAGTCCTGCGTCAAGCCAGTTTATTGGTGACATATTTCCAACAGCATTTGGTCACTTTGTGTTTCTGTGTCACATTTTGGTAATTCTTTCAATATTTCAAACTCATTATATTTGTTATGATGATCTGTCTTCAGTGAGCTTTGACTATTACAGCAATTCACTGAAGGCCCAGACCATGGTTAGTATTTTTTAGAAATAAAGTTTTTTTTAATTAAGGTATGTGCATTGTTTTTTCAGATGTAATGCACACTTAACAGACTACAGTATAATCTAAACACAGCTTCTTAAAAAATTTACTTATTTTTTAATGGCTTTGAATTTTAATTTTATTTCCTACTGAAGTATAGTTGATTTACAATGTTATGTTCCTGGTATACAGCAAAGTGATTCAGTGTACAGTAAAGTGATTTAGTATATATATATATATTTATATATACACATATATATTTCATATTCCTTTCTTTTATGGTTTATTATAAGATATTGAATATAGTTCTCTGTGCTATAGGACCTTGCTGTTTATCTATTTTTTACATACTAATTTGTAGGGCCTTGTTGTTTATCTATTTTAAATATACTAGTTTTTATCTGCTAATCCCAAACTCCTAATTTATCCCTCCCCCTTTTCCTTTGGTAGCTATAGTTTTGTTTTCTATGTTTGTGAGTCTTAAACATAACTTTTATATGCCCTGAGAAACCAAAAATCCACATGACTCACTTTATTGCCATATTCTCTTTACTGGGGTAGTCTGGAGCCAAATCTACAATATCTCCAAGATATGCCTGTATTTCATATTATTGTGTTGGCCAAAAAGTTCCTTGGGGTTTTTCTGTGGTATCTTACGAAAACCCTAACCGTTTTGGTCAACCCAGTATTTGTACTCCATAGTGTGGAATTGCTAAAATTTTTGCTACCTGTGTCATTGTCATTGTTATTCTCATTCTTCTTTCAAAGAAATCTAAAATCAGAATATTTATACAGAGTCTAAAAGGTGATGTGTCTTAAAAAATGGTAAGGAGGTCAGTATGGCCCAGTTAGACTGTATCTACACGTTGGACTCAGGTTATAAAGAACATAGTATGATAACTAAGAGTAAATGGATTTTACCATATAAACATGGAGAATAAACAGAAATTTTTAACCAAGGGAGTGACATGAGTAACATGCCTGTTAGGAAGTGAACTATGGCAAAAATAGGGAAGGTGGATTTGGAGACTTAAGAGACTGATGGAGAACAGTGGAGACAATGTACCAGGAGTCAAACAGTGGCAATGAGCTTGGAGAACAGTGGCCAGATTTAGGAAACACTTGTTACACAAAATCAGAACAAACAATGTAGTAAGACCAAGAACTTGCTGTGTTTGTTTAATTAAGGAATACTATTTAGGAAGAACTAAGGTGGAAACTTCTTTCTCCCCCTCTTGTTTCCTTGCAAGGCATTATGTACATCCTAAGATGGAAAGCAGCCTAAATGGAATGGCCTGTCTTATTCTGGTACATGTCTGTATTCAGAAGTTATTGTTGTTCAGTTGTGTCCAACTCTTTGCAGCCCCATGAACTGCATCACAGCAGTCTTCCCCGTCCTTCACTATCTCCCAGAGTTTACTCAAACTCAGTGTCCATTGATTGGGTGATGCTATCCAACCATCTCATTCTCTGTCGCCCCCTTCTCCTCCTGCCCTCAATCTTTCCCAGCATCAGGGTCTTTTCCAGTGAGTCAGCTCTTTGCATCAGGTGGCCAAAATATTGGCACTTCAGCTTCAACATCAGTCATTCTAATGAATATTCAGGGTTGTTTTCCTTTAGAATTGACAGGTTGGATCTCCTTGCTGTCCAAAGGACTCTCAAGAGTCTTCTCCAACCGTTCAAAAGCATCAATTCCTGGGTGCTCAGCCCTCTTTATGGTCCCGCTCTCACATCTGTACATGACTACTGGGAAAACCATAGCTTTGACTCTACAGGCCTTTGTCAGCAAAGTGAAGTCTCTGCTTTTTAATACACTGTCTAGGTTTTTCATAGCTTTTCTTCCAGGGATCAAGTGTCTTTTAATTTCATGGCTGCAGTCACCATCTGCAGTGATTTTTGGAGCCCAAGAAAAGAAAGTCTCTCACTGTTTTCATTGTTGCCTCATCTATTTGCCATGAAGTGATGGGACTGAATGCCATGATCTTCTTTTTTTTTTTTTTTAATTTTATTTTTAAACTTTACAATATTGTATTGGTTTTGCCAAATATCAAAATGAATCCGCCACAGGTATACACGTGCTCCCCATCCTGAACCCTCCTCCCTCCTCCCTCCCCATACCATCCCTCTGGGTCGTCCCAGTGCACCAGCCCCAAGCATCCAGTATCGTGCATCGAACTCGTACCATATATGATATTATACGTATTTCAATGCCATTCTCCCAAATCATCCCACCCTCTCCCTCTCCCACAGAGTCCAAAAGACTGTTCTATACATCAGTGTCTCTTCTGCTGTCTCATATACAGGGTTATTGTTCCTATCTTTCTAAATTCCATATATATGCGTTAGTATACTGTATTGGTGTTTTTCTTTCTGGCTTACTTCACTCTGTATAATAGGCTCCAGTTTCATCCACCTCATTAGAACTGATTCAAATGTATTCTTTTTAATGGCTGAGTAATACTCCATTGTGTATATGTACCACAGCTTTCTTATCCATTCATCTGCTGATGGGCATCTAGGTTGCTTCCATGTCCTGGCTATTATAAACAGTGCTGCGATGAACGTTGGGGTACACGTGTCTCTTTACATTCTGGTTTCCTCACTGTGTATGCCCAGCAGTGGGATTGCTGGACATGATCTTCTTTTTTGAATGTCGAGTTTTAAGCCAACTTTTTCACTCTGCTCTTTCACCTTTGTCAAGAGTCTCTTTAGTTCCTCTTCACTTTCTTCCATTAGGATGGTATCATCTGCATAGCTGAGGTTGTTGATATTTCTCCTGGCAATCTTGATTCCAGCTTGTGAGTCATCTAGCCCAGCATTTCACATGATGTACTCTTTCTTTAAGTTAAATAAGTAGGGTGACAATATACAGCCTTGACGTACTCCTTTCCCAATTTTGAACCAGCCTCTTGTTCCATGTCCGGTTGTAACTGTTGGCTTCTTGACCTGCCTACAGATTTCTCAGAAGACAGGTAAGATGGTCTGGTATTCGGAATATTCAGAATAGGAAGCAAAATTAAAAGCTCACTGGTCAGGATGGTCAGAATCTTGAAGTATGAGGCCATTCTATAAAAACAGGACTTTGCCTTGACTACTGGAAATAAGTTTTAAGAGAAAGAGAGTTGATGATAGAAAACTGAGAAAAGCTTTAAAACTACAAGGAAGCCTCTAGAAAAATTACATACAATTAATTTTATTTTTATACTATATTATTTTTTAGGAAGGTGGAATATTTTGAAGAGAAGACTAATATATATAATATAATGCCATTGATTAAACTGAAAGAGCTTTAAAATAAGAAATTAAAGAAGCTTTTAAAATAAGCAAACTATTTTTTAAGATCTTTCATTTTTTTTAAAAGTTATTTCCACCAGAAATAAAGAATCCCATTTGTTATTGTCCACTGACTCTTTAGGCTAGTAAATGAGCAACTACAGCGGTCACTTGAGGATTATCAGCACCGACTTAACATGAAAAGAAGTGAACTTGAATCAGCCCAAGCACAAGTTAAAATACTGGAGGAAAAAATAGGTAAGTGTTCTTAAATTTTGTTTTTGCTGATCCTAATTTACTTTGTCTAAGAAACCTTTCTTTTCATTTATAGGTAAACTACACCTCAGGATGACTTCACAGAATGAAGAGGCTCATGTAATGAAAAAGACCATTGGTGTTATTGATAAAGAAAAAGACATCCTTCAGGAGACTGTGGATGAGAAGACAGAAAAGATTGCAAACTTGCATGAAAACCTAGCTAGTAAAGTATGGGACTATTAAGTAGTATTATCTGCTATCTGAACAGAAAATCTTATTCTGTTTCATATATGCAGTTTTTTTTAATTGAAGGATAATTGCTTTACAAGATATACAGTTCTTATTTCATAAGAACCATGTGTGAGTTCCCAAGACCCAGAGCCATCTCTTCTGATATGTTTAAATTTCATTTTATCCCAATAATTTGAATTTTTAAAAGTTCTATTTCTAGAATACAATTTTATCATATATGATTACAGCAAACTCAAGGAACAATTCAGATTCTTAGAGTGGGTAGAAATACGCCAATATGTGAAATATATTTGGTACATGGAAATATCTTTACTTAGAGCCTTCTTTTATAACATGTTATGTGATTGAATTTAAACTATATAAATGTGATAAATTTTAGAATTCAACTGGAGATACTTCTACATGAATGGTTTAGAATCTGAAATATTTTTATAATTTCTGTAGGAAAAAACTATTACTCAGATGAAGATAACAGTCTCAGAGTATGAATCTTCTCTGAAGTAAGTAACTGATGGAATGGCATCCAGCTTTTTAAGAAATTTTCAGTGAATGCAGCATTATCTGTTTGGATAGCAGTCTGGCAATAGGAAAATTTCTTTTTTCACTTTTCCTATTTTTGTCAGTGGAAGTTATCGTTTTCTCAATCTCCTGCATAGACATTGTTATCCTCTAACTTTCTCCCTTCCTCTGTCATCGGCATCTAAACAATTATGTCTTATTAATTTCTCCATTACACACCTACTTACTCCTTATTTCTACGGCAGTTATCCTGTGCAGGCCCTAATCATCAAAACTTAGATTACCTCAGCAGCTAGTACTGAATTTATTCCACATCTAAACCTTTTTAAGTATGGTTGCAAGATTTTACATTTTGTGTCTGGTCTCTCTACTTCAAGAAAAAAAGCACTAATTGTATTTCTTTTATATACCCTTACATATTATATGGGCCTCCCTGGTGGCTCAGCAGTAAAGAATCTGCCTGCAATGCAGGAGACACAGGTTCAATCCATGGGTTGGGAAAGTGCCTTAGAGAAATAAATGGCATCCCACTCCAATATTCTTGCCTGGAGAATCCCATGGACAGAGAAGCCTGGCAGGCTATAGTCCATAAGGTCACAAAAAGTCAGACATGACTCAGCAACATATTATATAATAGTAGGGACTTAAAACATTTAAATAAATATTTACCAATTGAATCATTTATGTTCTAACACTTGAAAATCTTCTGTTTTTACTTTAATTTTATAATAATAAATGTATTTTAAGACTTTATTTTCACATAATGATTGGTAGAGATCTAAAATGTCTTCTTCACCTAATTAATCAGTGTCTTAATTCAGTAGTTGTCATTTCTTTTTCTGTTTTATTGAAGTATAGTTGATTTACAGTGTTGTGTTAATTTCTGCTCTACAGGAAAGTAATTCAGTTATATGTATATATTCTTTATCATATTCTTTTCCATTATGGTTTACTATAGGATAATGAATGTAGTTCCCTGTGTTACACAGTAGGATCTTGTTGTTTATCCATTCTCTATACATTCATTTGCAACTGTTAATCCCAAACTCCCAGTCCTTCCCTTCCCTACCTCCTCCCACTTAGCAACTACAAGTCTGTTCTCCATGTCTGTGAGTCTGTTTCTTTCATAAATATGTTCATTTGTGTCATACTTTAGATTCCACATGGAGGTGATATCAATTTGTCCTTTTCTTTCTGAATTATTTCACTTCGCATCTCATAATCTCCAGGTCCAGCTGTACTTCTTTGGAGAAATGTCTATTTAGGTTTTCTGCCCATTTTTCAATTGGATTGCTTGATTTTTGTTGTTGTTATTGAGTTGTATGAGCTGTTTGTAGATTTTGGAAATTATGCGCTTATCAGTTGTATCATTTGCAAATATTTTATCCCAATCCATAGGTTGCATAGTTGTAATTTCTTGCATTCTTAGTATATTTAATTCAGAGTAAAATAGTTTCCTTTTAAATAAACTAAATTTTCCAAAAAGCTTTCTTTATTATTGCTACCCCACTCATGTAACAGCCACCTAAAGGAAACATTGATTAATCGGGACCGTGAGATAAGCAGCCTCCGGCGCCAGCTTGATGCGGCTCACAAAGAACTTGATGAAGTAGGAAGATCTAAAGAAATGTCTTTTAAGGAAAACAGAAGATTACAGGATGATCTGGCTACAATGGCAAGAGAAAACCAGGTATGAGCACAGTACATAAACTTTGATAGTTTCATAATATGCAGTTTTACAATATATTCAATGTTTGCTAAATTTTAAAGCTCTAAATATTATGTCCTCTAAATTTTAATTATATAAATATGAGCAACAAAAGAAATAACTCTTTAAGGAGAATATTGTTTATAAAGGTATTTTAAAATGTGGCTTAGAATACTTCTGTATATTATAGCAGTAATAAACCATCAGACACCATTGTAGGCTTTGTTGCAAGGAATCCTGAAGCTGGGAGCGTGGTGTTCTCTGTGGCAGAAATCTTTGTCAGTCTACTGCATGAGGACCCCAGTATCACTCCCAAGGCAAAGTTGCTGTGTTTTAAAGACCCATGGTAGATTTTAATTATTTGTACTTACTTCCAGTGGCTTAGCGATTACCTACCTACAAGCTAATTAATGAATATTTTAGAATGGCAAATACTGAAAGGTATTGGCTTTGTTTGTACTAGGTTTTTAAAGGATCATACCAAGAAAACCAGTGATTTTCTTATTTTAAATATTTTACATTTTTTGAATTACTCATTATAGAGCACATTGCTGATATATAAATTTTTAAAAATATTAATTCCTGAGCCCTTAGTTTAAGTACCAGATATGTGGTCAGTTATATTGTGGGAGATATATGGTAATAATTGGTTAAAAAGTCAAGATCAGTCAAAAAAACATGTGAAAATAATACTTAGGAACAGTTTTCCTTTTTTCCTACTCTCTCTTAGTCCCCAAATTCAGAAAGAGCTGTTTGAACATAAGTAGAACTCATTAGGTGCTACATTCATTTTATATTGTCTTCAATTTTCTGATTTATAGCAAATTTCATTGGAATTAGAAGCAGCAGTGCAAGAAAAAGAAGAAATGAAGAGTAGAGTTCATAATTACATAACTGAAGTGTCACGATGGGAGAGCTTAATGGCTGCTAAGGTGAAAAAAGCATTGGTTAGGTTGAATTTAAGACTGATTTTGTTTTAACTTTTTCATGTTTCTTTATTCTGCCTCCTCTATTAGATATTAATATATGAAAGTGGAGATCTTGCCTGTTGTCCTTGTATATTTTCTTACATGTCTTATTTAGTATAGTATCTGCACAGATGGCTTATGCTTCCTAAATTAAAGCAAAATCCCAATGTGTTGTATGTTTATGACATAGGTTTTCAGTGAGTGACCATTACTAATTTAGAAACAATTTAACTGTGATTAAACCAGGAAAAAGAAAATCAAGATTTGTTAGATAGATTTCAGATGCTTCATAACCGTGCTGAAGACTGGGAAGTCAAAGCCCATCAAGCTGAGGGAGAAAGCAGCTCAGTTCGACTGGAACTTCTTTCTATAGACACAGAGAGGAGACACCTTCGAGAGAGAGTGGAGCTGTTAGAAAAAGAAATTCAGGAGGTAATATATATATATATATAATATTTTTCTTGTACAGACATAATTTAATAAAACAAAACATTCAAAGGCACTTTATCAAAATGATGTTTAAACATTGGTAAAATCAAATTGAATGGTAATATTTCATCATTAATTCTGATAATTTGCTTAGGAGAGCTCCATTACTTTTCTATTGTAGTAAAATACACATAACATCAAATTTAGCATTTTAAGTGTACCACCGTCCTTCTTCAGAACATTTTCATCTTCTCCACCTAAACTCTGTACCCATTGAATACTCACTCCCCCCAGCCGCTGACAACCACTGTTCTACTTTCCTTTGAATTTGGCTATTTCATTTAGCCCTAAGGTTCACTTAAATTTTAAGGTTCACCCATGTTGTGGCATGTGTCAGAATTTCATTTCTTTTTAAGGCTGAATAATATCCCATTTTTTGTATATACCACATTTTGTTTATCCATTTATTTGTCAATGAACATTTGGTTTATTTCCATCTTTGGCTATTGAGAATAATGCTGCTATGAACACGGGCATACAATATCTATTCAGGTCTTTGGTTCCTGTTCTTTAAGATATACCTAGACGTTGAACTACTAGATCATAGTATGATTTTGTGTTTAATTTTTTTGTGTAACTGCCACACAGTTTTTCACAGGGTCTGCACCATTTTACATTTCTACCTGCAATGTTAGGGTTCTAGTTTGTCCACATCTTTACCAATGCTTGTTTTCTCTGTTTGTGTGTGTGTGGTTTGTTTGTTTTTAATAATAGCCTTCCCAATGGGAGTGAAGAAGTATTTCATTTTGGTTTTGACTTGTATTTTCTTAATGATTAGTGATGTTGAGCATATTTTTTGTGCTAATTGGCCATTTGTATATTTTTTTTAAGAAATGTCTATTTAAATCCTTTGCCTATTTGTTTAAATCAAGCTGTTTTTGTTGTTGAGTTTTAGGAGTTGTTTTTATATTCTAAGTATTTGTCCTATATTAGATATGTGACTTGTGAATATTTTCTCCCATCTAGTGTCTTACCTTGTCACTCAGTCTTATCCTTAATGCAGAGAAGTTTTAAATTTTGATGAAGTCCAATTTATTTGTTTCTTTTTGCCTGTATTTTTGGTGTCATATCTAAGAAATCATTGCTAAATCCAACATCACAAAGCTTTTTCCTTTTTTTTTCCTGTGAGTTTTCTAGTTTCAGCTCTTATGTTGAGGTCTTTGGTCCATTTTGAGTTAATTTTTATATATGAAATAAGATAAGGCTCCAATTTCATTCTTTTGCATGTGGATTTAAACAAACTTTTCCCATAGAGTCTAATAAAAATCTCTTAATAAAATTTTGAGTTGAGTTAAAATATAGGAATCCTTAGTAAGTTAGATTGATGTAGAACTGTTGGTTATTGGTTCTCCTTTCATTTTGTTGGTGGAGTATTTTAGCTGGTCTTCATTTTTCAGAAGAAAGCATTGATTACTCATAGTGTGTAGAATTATGCACCGCCTCCCACAAACACCAAATATATTTAGTTCCTAGCTCTGAGAACCTGTGAACGTGACTGTGCAGATATAATCAAGTTAAAATGAGGTCCTGCTGGGTAGGGTGGACCCTAATCTGGTAACTGGTGTTCTTATAAAATAACAGCGATTCAGATACAGAAGGCCCAGTGGAGAATGCCACATGAAGACAGAGGCAGAGATTGAAATGAAGTGTCTACCAATGCAAGGAACCCCACAGATTGCCAGCAGTCACTGAAGCTGGAGAGAGGCATGGAACAGAGTCTCCCACAGAACCTCTAGAAGGAACCGATCCTGCTGACAACCTAGATTTCAGACATGAGGCCCCAGAACTGGGAGGGAATGCGTTTCTGTGTTTTAAGCTAGCTAGTTTGTGGTAATTTGTTATGGCAGCATTGGGAAACAAATACAGACGTTGGTACCAGGAAGTGGGATGCTGCTGTAACAAACCTAAAAAGGGTCTTTGGAATTGGGTAACGGATACATTCTGGAAGGGTTTTGAGAGCCTGATAGAAAAGCCTTGATTACCTTGAAGAGACTGTTGGTAGAAAGGTAGACATTAAAAGTGAGGCCTCAGAAAGAACAGGAAAGCTATAGAGATAACTTCTGTTATTTACAAAATACGTAAATCATTATGAATGGAAGTTGTCCAGAAATAAGAATGTTTCTTCCACTGCGGTCTCAGATGCACTGGAGGAACATGTTTTTGGATGCTGGAGGAAAGGTGATTCTTAGAAAATGGCAGAGGACTTGGCTGAAGTATGGTCTGCTCTTAGGAAAGTAGAACTTAAAAGTGATGAACTTGGATATTTAGTTGAGGAAATTTCCAAGTGAAGTGTGAAAGGTGCAGCCTGATTTTTCCTGCTGTTTGTAATAAGATGTGAAGGAAAGAGACAAATTGAGGAAGGAATTGCTTATCAAGAGAGGAACCAGGACTCAAGGATTTGGAAAAGTTCTAGCCTGTACAGATAGGGTGTTCTGGAGGCAGGAAAGAGACTGTGGCTAGACAACCTCTTGGTGAAGCAATTAGGTGAGTAACCCATAGATCCAGGCAGTCACCTCAGCAGAAACACTGCCAGCTTGGGCTGAAAGGGACAGAAATAGGATGATTGAAAGGAAGGCTGAACTCCTTGGATCTTACAAGCAGAAAACAGGTCAGTAGAGTTCCAGAGAATAGCAAGGAGAAAGAAGAAAGCCTTCCTCAGTAATCAGTGCAAAGAAATGGACAAAAACAATAGAATGGGAAAGACTAGAGATCTCTTCAAGAAAATTAGAGATACCAAGGGAACATTTCATGCAAAGATGGGCTCAATAAAGAGCAAATGGTATGGACCTAACAGAAGCAGAAGATATTAAGAAGAGGTGGCAAGAACACACAGAAGAACTACACAAAAAAGATCTTCACAACCCAGATAATGACATCGTGTGATCACTCACCTAGAGCCAGACATCCCGGAATGTGAAGTCAAGTGGGCCTTAGGAAGCATCACTACGAACAAAGCTACTGAAGATGATGGAATTCCAGTTGAGCTATTTCAAATCCTGAAAGATGATGCTATGACAGTGCTGCACTCAATATGTCAGCAAATATGGAAAACTCAGCAATGGCCACAGGACTGGAGAAGGTCAGTTTTCATTCCAATCCCAAAGAAAGGCAATGCCAAAGAATGCTCAAACTACTGCACAATTGCACTCATCTCATATGCTCCAAGCCAGGCTTCAGCAGTATGTGAACCATGAACTTCCAGATGTTCAAGCTGGTTTTAGAAAAGGCAGAGGAACCAGAGATCAAATTGCCAACATCCGGTGGATCATGGAAAAAGCAAGAGAGTTCCAGAAAAACATCTATTTCTGTTTTTTTGACTATGCCAAAGCCTTTGACTGTGTGGATCACAATAAACTATGGAAAATTTTGAAAGAGATGGGAATACCAGACCACCTGACCTGAGAAATCTGTATGCTGGTCAAGAAGCAACAGTTAGAACTGGACATGGAACAGCAGACTGGTTCCAAGTAGGAAAAGGAGTACGTCAAGGCTGTATATTGTCACCGTGCTTATTTAACTGATATGCAGAGTACATCATGAGAAACGCTGGGCTGGATGAAGCACAAGCTCGCATCAAGATTGCTGGGAGGAATACCAGTAACCTCAGATACACAGATGATACCACCCTTATGGCAGAAGTGTAGAAGAACTAAGAGCCTCTTGATGAAAGTGAAAGAGGAAAGTGAAAAATTTGGCTTAAAACTCAACATTTAGAAAACTTAAGATCATGGCATCTGGTCCCATCACTTCATGGCAAGTAGATGTGGAAACAGTGGCAGGCTATTTTTTGGGGCCCCAAAATCACTGCAGTTGGTGACTGCAGCCATGAAATTAAAAGATGCTTACTCCTTGGAAGGAAAGTTATGACCAACCTAGACAGCATATTAAAAAGCAGAGAGATTACTTTGCCAACAAAGGTCCATCTAGTCAAGGGTATGGTTTTTCCAGTAGTCATGTATGGATGTGATAGTTGGACTCTAATGAAACCTGAGTGCCGAAGAATTGATGCTTTTGAACTGTGGTGTTGGAGAAGACTCTTGAGAGTCCCTTGGGCTGCAGGGAGGTCCAACCAGTCCATCCTAAAGGAGATCATTCCTTGGGTGTTAAGACTGATGTTGAAGCTGAAGCTCCAGTACTTTGGCCACCTGATGCGAAGAGCTGACTCATTGGAAAAGACCCTGATGCTGGGAAAGATTGAAAGCAGGAGGAGAAGGGGATGACAGAGGATGAGATGGTTGGATGGCATCACCGACTCAATGGACGTCAGTTTTGGGTAAACTCTGGGAGTTGATGATGGACATGGAGGCCTGGCATGCTGCAGTCCATGGGGTCGCAAAGAGTCGGACACGACTGAGCAACTGAACTAAACTAAGAGTTAAAAACCTCTGATCTTCCGGAAAAGGGAAGAATAACTCTGAGAGTGACTGGGAGACCAGCAGGGCTGCTCAAAAGCTGGCGGGGCTGTTGCATTACCACAGGCCCAGACGGCATAGGCCCAGGGGACTGGACTCTTTCCTCCTTGACTCCGTAAGGCAGCACCATTGCCACTGTGGCCAAGAGGTGTGGCTGCCGTCGCAGGCCCAAAGGACAGAGCATCAAGATAGAGATCATTAATTTTAGACCCTTGAAATCTAATGAAATTTGCCCTGCTTGAGTGTCACCTTACTCTAGACCTACTTACTCCTTCAATTCCTTCCTTTTTCTCCCTTTCATAATAAGACTATTTTATTTCTTCTCCACCATTGTATTTTAGAGGGAGGTAGTTTGTTTTCTAGCATCACAGATCATGGAGGGAGAGGAATTTTGCCCCAGGATGGACCATTCCCAGAATCTTACCGTTCTGGTTTAGGTCAGATTTTGGACTTAAGAGTTGATACTAGAAATATTGGGATAGAATGAATGTATTTTGCACATGGGAAGGACTTGTGAATTTGGGGGAGCCAGAGAGTTGCTAGAATTATGCCCCCCCCCCCCACCAAATATATTAAAATCCTAACCACCAGTACCTGTGAATTTGACCTTTTTGGAAATAGCACCTTTGCAGATGTAGTCAATTTGAGATGAGGCCATACTGGACTAGGTCAGGCCATAACCCAATGACTGGTATCCTTATGAGACAAGAGAAGTCTGGACACAGAATACACGAGGGAGAGTGCCAATTGAAGATGAAGGCAGAGATCGGAGTGCTGTGTCTGCAAGGCAAGGAACACTGAGGATTGGCAGCAGTCATAGGAGTTTGGAGAGAGGTTTGGAACAGATTGTTGCTCAGAACCTCCAGAGGAAGCCAATTCTGCCGACATCTGAATCAGACTTGTACCCTCCAAAATTGTGTGGCAATAAATTTCTGTTGTTTTAAGCCCTCCAGTAATTTTGTAGCAGTCCTAGGCCTCTAATACACTATTTCTATGTTTTTCTGTTATGAGTATGTAACTAAAGGAATGTTTCACAACCTCCTAATTCTCAGAAGTTGTTCTTTAGCTCTTCTGTTCTTTGTCATTGTTCATGTCTTATGTGGTACATGAAATTGCCTTATGTATATTTGGGGAAATTTTGACTACATTAATATTTGGAAAATCCAAATATTTTTCTGCAACTGTTGAAATGTATTAAAACTTCACATCACTGCATTAGATTTTTAATGTTGGTGATTTCAGTAAATACTGTGTAATAATTTAATTTTCAAATGTGGAATTCTTCCTAAACTCTAGAAGTAGAGCTTTATATTTATTTTTATTTATTACTCATTTATTTTAATAATTTCTAATTTATTTATTACTCCATTTTAAATATGGATCATTCTAGGAAAAAGGGTCTTATAAGTATTTCAAATTTTGCTCATTATTTCAGTTATTAAACTCATAAAATTGTATACTATTATTAGCTTAAATTTAATTATGACTTTCGGTATGTAATTTTAAAGCAAACTCCAGTTTTGAAATTCAAAATTTAACTCAAGGCAGTTGAGGAGTGGTAAGTATATATGTTTTTGATGTGTTCAGTTCAGTCACTCAGTCGTATCCGACTCTTTGTGACCCCATAGACTGCAGCACGTCAGGCCTCCCTGTCTATCACCAACTCCCAGCCTACTCAAACTCATGTCCGTTGAGTTGGTGATGCATTCCAACCATTTCATCCTCTGTCGTCCCCTTCTCCTCCCTCCTCCAATCTTTCCCAGCATCAGGGGCTTTTCAAATGAGTCAGTTTTTCACATCAGGTGGCCAAAATATTGGAGTTTCAGCTTCAGCATCAGTCCTTGCAATGAATATTCAGGATTGATCTCCTTTAGGATGGACTGGTTGGATCTCCTTGCAGTCCAAGGGACTCAAGTGTCTTCTCCAACACCACAGTTCAAAAGCATCAATTTTTCGGCACTCAACCTTCTTTATAGCCCAACTCTCACATCCATACATGACTCTTGGAAAAACCATAGCTTTGACTAGATGGACCTTTGTTGGCAAAGTAATGTCTCTGCTTTTTAACATGCTGTCTAGATGGTCATAACTTTTCTTCCAAGGGGCAAGCATCTTTTAATTTCATGGCTGCAGTCACCATCTGCAGTGAATTTGGAGCCCAAAAAAATGAAGTCTGTCACAGCTTCTGTTGTTTCCCCATCTATTTGCCATGAAGTGATGGGACCAGATGCCATGATTTTAGTTTTCTGAATGTTGAGTTTTAAGCCAACTTTTTCACTCTCCTCTTTCACTTTCATCATTGTTTTAACAAAGGGAGTTTATAAAGGAAAAATTTAACTTAAACAATCCCTATGTTCACAATCCTAGAACAATAATTTTCATCTTTGCATCTTCTATATATATATGAGATAGTTACCATGATTAATAATTATGCATGACTTATTTTTTAAGCTTTATATAGGTCATCTTTAAATAGCAGAGAACTTCTTGAGTGTATCTTAAAATTGTAAAATTTTTTAAATTGCAAAAATTGGCTCTTACAGTTTTATAAAGTGACATTGTAGCTATACAGATTCAAACCTTTAAAAGTATTGGGTTACTTTAATTTCATACTTATTTCTTTTTCTATTTACAGCACATGAATGCACATCATGCTTATGAATCTCAGATCTCATCAATGGCAAAAGCTATCTCTAGATTAGAAGAAGAGCTGAGACACCAAGAAGATGAGAAAGCAGCAGTGTTAAATGATTTGTCATCTCTTAGAGAACTTTGCATTAAGCTTGATTCAGGCAAAGATATTATGACCCAACAGTTGAATTCCAAAAATCTTGAATTTGAGAGGGTGAGAACTTAAAAAGATTGTCTTGTAGCATACTATTTTATTTAGCCCTACTCTGATTGTTTTACTTTACCATTCACTACCCAATATATTTGTTCCCCTGTAGAGCAGTGACTTCTGACTACAGGATTTTGACAACTAGATTTGACTATTAGATTCATTGCCAAGATTTCTTTGGCAAATATGATAATGAAGTTAGGTGCTATTTTGAAGCAGATGGGTACTTAGAACATGAGTCTTCTAATTATAGAATAGGAACATATCCCAGTGTATTTTCTGTTTAAGACTTATGTGAAGAATTGAGCAGCTTATTCCTCCCTATGTGGAATATTTTTCCTGATAAAAATTTTACTCTAATTTGAAAGTCGAGTAAGCTGAAACTTTGCATTCCTAAACTGAAGCGTTAAACAACCCAATGTGTATTCTTAAACATGAGTGTTTCCAGTTTTCACTCATTTGGTAGTAACTTTATTTTCAGAGACAGAGAAGCTTCAAAACTGGTTTGGCTGTGTAATGAGAATATATATATTTAATAAACCAGAAGGGCCTCCTGGCTGATAAAATGGTCACATTTTAGAGTTTTATGTTAATTACTCTTTCTTGACAAAATAATGCAAAAGAAAATTATTTGAGGGTTGGAATAGGTCTTATGGTCAAAATAAATCCTAACTAAAAATAACAAAGATTATTGTGAAAATGTTTTTTATTATACTTAAAAAAGGATTTTAGAATCTTCAGTCAGTGCTCAGAATAAAGCAACTGATGTGTGTATAGCTCTCCAGAAAGTATTTCAGAGTAAGTCTAAAATTGTACTGAGGTAATCTTACTTTGTTCTTGTAGGTTACAATGGAATTAGAAAATATAAAATCAGAGTCAGAGCTGTTAAAAAAACAACTGTTGAGTGAGAGACATACAATTAAAAACCTTGAATCATTGTTGGCTACAAATAGAGATAAAGAATTTCATTCCCACTTAACTTCCCATGAGAAGGATACAGAAATTCAGATACTTAAAGAGAAGTTGACCCTTTCAGAAAGCAAACTGTAAGTGTCATAATTCAACTTATATGAAGGAAATAGTCTGTCACAAATAATTTTTCAATGTGAGTAGTTTTTTGTAGACTTGTAACATAAAAAAAATGATAGAAAAATACTGGAGGAACAAAAAAAATTTTTTTTCAATTTTTGGGGAGAAGAGGATGGGAGTTGGAACAGTGGTAACAAACCAAAATATTTTGCTTATATAGCAGCTCCTATTGGAAATCCAAAAGAGACATCATGTTTGGAGATGTAATTTGTGTGTGTTCACTACAGAAATGGTACCCATGAAAGTGAATGAGTGACCTTTCGAAAAATGTCTACAGTTGAGGAACAGAGGAAAATCAGAGAAAGGGAGAACATTTCAGGATGGGGAGAGTTGGCAGTGTTTCATGCTATGGATTAGGAAAAAAACTTTGAAAAGCATGAAATTTGACCCTCATAAATATATGGATTACTTTTTAGGAGATTGATGATGGTGCCTTTTTAGGATGGAGAAGTTTGGACATATTTTTGGAAGAGGGAGTGAAACCCAGGATAGATAGTATAAGTAGAAAAATTAATTAAATTTATTTATTTATTTATTTATTTTTGGCTGTGCTGAGCCTTCAGTACTTTTGTGCAGGCTTTCTCTGAATTGTGGCCAGCAGGGGCTACACCTCATTGCAGTGCCTGGGCTTATTGCAGTGGTTTCTCTTGCAGAGCACAGGCTCTAGGTGCGCGGCCTTCCTTAGTTGTAGCATGTGGGCTCTAGAGCGTCGGCTCAGGAGTCATGGCACACAGGCTTAGTTGCTCTGTGGCGTTTGGGATCTTCCTGGGCCAGGGATTGAACCCATGTCTCCTGCATTGGCAGGCAGATTCGTAGCCACTGTACCACCAAAGAAGTCCCAATAATTAACTTTTAAAAGGAGTGAGAAATATTACTTTTCCTGAGGTAGGAGTCAAGAAAGAGCCAATAAAAATACTTTACGTTTCAGTGTTACAATTCATGTCTTCTCAAATTTGCACCTCCAGCATTGCTGGAGTGCCTAGCACATACTAAAAGCTCAATAAATGTTTGTTAAATAAATGAGATGAATGAAAAAGAAAACTTTGTGATGGAAATCCAGACGATTATGAAGTTATTGTTGAAAAGTCTTTTTTTATCCTTATATGTCACCTCCATTTGTTTTTATTAATAACAAAAACAAAATTCCGTAGTACTTGACTCTTTAAAACGGAGTATTTGTTACTTACTTACTTAATTGATTTTTTAAAATTTGTTTTTAAGAAATAGTCAAAGCCGGGAAAACACCATGCTCCGGGCTAAAATGGCACAATTACAAACAGATCTTGATGTTCTGAAAAGGCAGATTTCAACTGAAAGATATGAACGGTAAGAAAATATTTTTAACATTGGACAGTGTTTTTATTTATTCCCTATATTCTACTCCAAAAAGGCTTTTATATGGCTTATAAATAGCAAACTTTTCTTGGCATTAATATGGAAGATAAATTCCTTTGGTAATTTTTTCTAAAATGGCAATACATGTTGCATAAGATAATATCCCCATAATAAAATAGCAGAGTAGCAAGTATTGTATAAATAAACATTTGCTATAGCGTTCCTCAGGGCAAAATCAGGACATTATTTCAAAGGATATAGTTAGGGAATCAACAAAGTAGTAAGGATTCTACAAGAGCCAAAACTTTATGATCCAACAGGAAATTCCAAATACAAATTATCATGTAAGTGATGATCATAAGGGCAATTAAAAAATATATACTATATGCTATGTATGTATCCTATTAACTATCTAGTATTGTACCTATCTTATTTTTAGAAAATAATGTCACACAAATAGTAAATAGCAGAGCCAAGACCAAAATCTAACTATAAACCCTGTGTTCTTAATCTTTACAATATATTCCTTACTGGCTAGTAATTTTCACACTTATATTTCAGTTCATTAGCTTTATTATGTTGAAAAATTTAATTTCCAAGTGTTACAAATAGAAATGAGACCTGGTTTAACAGTTAGAATCCAAATCTAATTTGCAAATCAATTTGTCAAGTTAACTTTTCTTCCATTATCCTTTCCTACCATATTAATACCATAGACATCAACATATCTAGGACTTCATTCGCAAGTAGTGGTCAGATTGCTTATTTAGATCAACTTTTTGGGTTCTCTAATCTTACTCTTATCCATTTACATCAAAAACTTTTAAGTCATATGCAATTTAGATTATAGATGAAATTTGCTAGGAAATGAATATTTATGAATTCAAAGAGAGATGAAGCCTGAGATTGCATCTTTGTCATGAAAGCAATGTTAATTTCTTGTACTTTGGAAGATCAGTTTCTGAGCGTGCTAAACTGAATGTGTATGATAATTTTCATTTATTAATGACAGTTGATTCATGGGGTCGCAAAGAGTCGGACACGACTGAGCGACTGAACTGAACTAAACTGAATGACAGTTGAAATTCTCTTCAAGGGTCCTAAACCAAGCTCTTTATTTCTTTGGGTTAGAGACCCCCTTAATTCCTCTCCTTTTTCTTGTCCATGGTCCCCAAGGAAACCGCTACCCATGTAGCCATGTCTTTCCTTCTCTTTACCATCCAGCTAGGCCATGCATTCTTAAAGAGGCAGTATCATTACCACAGGGAACAATATGGGTTCTTGGGGAAAGAGGGAATGGCAAAAAAAACCTTAGGTGTTACAGTGATTTGTGGCCCTCTGAAGGGCTACAGTACATTAACAGTGTATCTGTGTATTAAAATTTGACAGAGGGTAGGAGAAGGAAATGGCAGCCCACTCCAGTATTCTTGCCTAGGGAATCCTGTGGATGGAGAAGCCTGGTGGGCTGCTGTTCATAGGGTTGCACAGAGTCGGACACGACTGAAGCGACTTAGCAGCAGCAGCAGCAGAACATCTAAGGGGACATCTAAAAATAAATTTTAGGGGATTATAAGGAAAACAAGTTTATGAAGCACCTATCTAGGTAGAAATCCTAGATATTGAAAAGTTCAAGTCAGAAAGTCTAGTCCAGGCACTGAACAGCCCACAGTAGAGGTGGCAACATAGTCACTATGCTTCGTGGGACAGACCCAGACGTGGGGAAGGAAAGCATAAAAGAAAACAGATGATTTTACTTCTAACATTTGGGCATTTTGACACAGGAAGAAGGAAGAGGGGTAGATTTATGTGCAAGAAGTGGGAGAACTAGTTGCAGAGAGGGGAGGCATCAGCTTTGAAAAATCTATATTCAGAGGAGCTTTGAACAATCTCTTAAAGTACATATTCCTTTAATTGAAATCTTTTATCCACAACTTAAAAATTATATAATAAAGACATATGATTTAAATTTAGTAGAAATACTAATTAATTAAATAGAAATTATGTAACCAATAACAATAACAGAGCCTTTTATTTGTATACCACTTTTTGGTATAATCTCTTATTTTGTCTTTACTGACAGAGAACGAGCAATTCAAGAGATGCGTCGGCATGGTCTTCGCACGCCACCCCTTAGTTCTACTATGAGGTCTCCTTTACATTCTCCTGAACATATAAACTGATTATCAGAAAGGTATCTATATAGCACCAAGTACAAGCAAAACTACTAATAATCTCTGGTTATAAAAATTGCAAGAGTTGTTTTCTGTGTCGGTGGGGAAGAGATTGCCTAGAAAGGTAGTCGGGAACTTTTGGAAGTAATGGAATGTGCTGTATTGTGGTGGTGGTTACATGGGTGTATACCACTGTAAAATCTCATTGAACTGAACATTTATAATCCATGCATCGTATTGTATGTAAATTATACTTTAAAAATTAAAGGACAATATGAAATCTCACAAGGTAATATTTAATAAAGCCCCAGACTTAAGGTACAAATAACAGATAGTGAAAGTATAGACAAATACAGAAAATATTATTTAATATTGAAAGCTAGGACAGATTTTTTAAAGTAAATTATAGTATACATACAGAAATACATACAGAAAAGTGCTGTATCATAGTATATATAGCTGAGTGAATTTTTACAGATTGAACACACATATGCAACCTGCACTCAGATCAAGAAACAAAATATAACCTCTCTTTTGGGCTTCCTTCTGGTCATAATTGGCTCAGACAGTAAACAATCCGTGCCTGCAATGCAGGAGACCTGGGTTCAATCCCTGGGTTGGGAAGATCCCCTGGAGAAGGGAATGGCTGCCCACTCCAGTATACAGGCCTGGAGAATTTCATGGACTATCCATGGGGTCACAAAGAGTCGGACATGTCTGAGCAACTTGCACTTCACTTCTGGTTGTAATCCCTGCTCTGAAAGTAACTGTTTTGGTTATTCAAAGTATAAATGCCTTTTCTCTGTTCTGGACATTTTATAAATGAAATATATTTTTGACTTTTTTTCTTCAACAATACCTTTGTGAGATTCATTTATACTGCTGTGTTCTTGTAGATGGTTCAGTCTTGTTGTATCATATTCCATTGTGCAAACTTACACAGTCCATTTACTCATTCTGTTTTTGATGAGCATTTGATCATTTCCAGTTTGGGCTATTATAGACAGAAACATGATGAGCATTCTAGTACCTTATAGATACCATACATTTCTTTGGGGTATACTCTTAGGCATGAAATTGTTAGGTCACACTGGACACACATGTTCAAGCTTATTTTGGCAAGTCAGTTTTCCAAAGTGATTGTAAAGAGCTGAAGTATATTTGAGGAAGAGTCAAAGTGATGTGCTCATACATTGGACATGGGAATGAATGGGTCAGACCCAGAGTTTGAAAGGTAGGTGAAAGGTTGGTAGTCAAGTCTTATCTTGAAGAAATAGTAAAGTCAATCCTCCGTCCTTTTAAAAATTACATTTTTTGGCCTCTTTCAGTAGAAATATATAGAAAATAATTGTTTCCTTAGTGACTCAGGATCCTGATAAGAACATTAGTTATGTTCTATTCTTTAATATACTGATGTCCCAGGTTTATTAGTATTTGTAAGGCCTTCATTTAAATGATTTCAGATTGCTGTGCTTTTGCGTTTATTTATTTGATTAAAACATGTGTTTTCTTCTTTCATTTTGAGGACCACTTCCCAGTGCTGGCTGCAATCACTGTGTCCTTACAACTTCTAAGCTGCTGCATTAATTTGAATGTGATTAGATGGAGCGTCAGCTTTTCATTATAAAGCCTCTTGGCAGTTGTGTCACAAACATTTTTTTGTGCTTGAATCACAGCTGCATTTTAGTTCAAGGGTTGGTAAACTAGGGCCTAGGGGCCAAATCCACCCCGCTGCCTATTCTTGTAAATTAAGCTTTATTGGACCATAGCCACACCCAATTGTTTGCATATTGTCTAAGATTGCTATTCTGCAGTGGCAGAATTGAGTAGTTGTGACAGAGACCCTAGGGCCCAGAGATCTGAAATATTTCTTACTAACTGGCCTTTCACATCATGTAGCCTCTGGAAAACTTACCTGTACATTCATGAGATTATAAGAGTGAACAAAGCAAGTAATTCCCTAGTTTTAAGAAAAGAGGCTCGACTCCAGGGATCTCCACACTATACTTAGAACCACTGATCTAGGACATGGTGGATACCAGCAATCTCTAAATCTGGGATGAATTAGGAAACTTTTTTTTAACTTATGATAAAATATAAATAACATGAAGTTTGCCTTCTTAACTGTTTTATAAAGTGTGCAACTCAGTGGCATTAAATTCACAATGTTTTACAGTCATCAGCACTACTTAAAAAAAATTTTTATCACCCCAAATAGAAACTCTTTATTGATTAAGCAGTAACTCTCCAGTCCCATCTTTACTTCCCCTGCCCCGATAACTTCTAATCTACTTTCTATCTCTAAAAATTAGCCTGTTCCAGATTTTCATCTAAGTGAATTTATACAGTATTTATCTTTTGCATCGGTCTTATTTCATTTAGGGTAATGTCTTCAAGGTTCATCTGTGTTGTAGCATGTATCAGAACTTCATTCCTTTCATCCCTAAATAATACTTATTTGTGTTTATTCTACATTTTGTTTTTCTATTCATCAGTTGATGGACACGTAGGTTGTTTTTACCTCTTAGCTATTCTGAATAATGCTACTGTGAGCATTTGTGTACAAGAGTCTGTTTTAGTGTGTTTTCATATCTTTGGGAGTACCTAGATTTGCTGGGTCATAGCCCATAGCAATTTGCTGGGGTCATAGTACCCCACCCCCGTACTCTTGCCTGGAAAATCCCATGGGCCGAGGAGCCTGGTAGGCTGCAGTCCATGGGGTCGCTAGGAGTCAGACACGACTGGGCGACTTCACTTTCAATTTTCACTTTCATGCATTGGAGAAGGAAATGGCAACCCACTCCAGTGTTCTTGCCTGGAGAATCCCAGGGACGGGGGAGCCTGGTGGGCTGCCGTCTATGGGCTCGCACAGAGTCGGACATGACTGAAGCAACTTAGCAGCAAGGTAGTTTTATGTTTAACTTTTTGAATACCTGCCAAACTTTTTCCATTTTCTGTTCTAGTAGATGTAGTTCAGAAAACATCTGCAATCATTAACAAATTCCCAAAGTATCCTAGTGATGTTGCTAATTGCTAACACATTTCCATTCATGTTTTCTAATGTTGTCACCAAAGCTAATTTTAAGGGGTTTCCCCATAAATACACATAAATGAATAGAAATACTCATATTAAGCCATATTTATAATTTCTTTAATAAATTATATAATCCAGTTTTACCTTTACTGTTTTGATTATTATGTCTTAAAAAAATGCTCACTGAGAAAACATAAAATATAAAAGTATAAAGAAGAAAACCAAAACCACTTTTTTTTATATTTTTTTATTGAAGTAAATGTACATAAGATCAAACATCATTTTGACCATTTTTAAGTATACATTTCTCTGGCAGTTAGTACATTGACACTCTTGTGCAAAAATCAACTTCACCATCAATCTCCATAACTTTTTTTTTATCTTTCCCAAGTGAAACTGTACTCATTAAATGACTCCCCAGTCTTCCCTTCCCCCAGCCTCTGGCAACCACTGTTAAAATTGCTGTCTCTGAATTTGACTACTGTTTGTACCTTATGTCAGTAGAATCATGCTGTATTTTTCTTTTTGTGACTGACTTATTTCACTTACTGTATAATGTTTTCAAATTTAATCCAAGTTGGGAGTATGTTTTAGAATTCCCTTCCTTTTTGAGGCTGAATAGTATTCCATTCTGCATATGTAACACACTTCGTTTATCTGCTCATCACTTGGGTTGCTTCCGCCTTCTGGCTGTTGTGAAAATGCTGCTGTGAACCCAGATGTACATGTAATACTATAACTCAGAGAAAATAAGCAATTAGCATTTTGGTATATACTTCTTTCTTATGTTTGATTTGTAATAAATATGCACACATGCATAGACATATGTATATAATTCTTATAGAAATTATCTTCAAAATAAGTTTTTATCAGTTATTTTGTTTTGTTCTGGGGGGAAATTCTAAGATACTTGTAAAAATATTTGATTCTCCCTAAAACATGCTATTTTAAGACTCAGACAACATAATTTACAATACTTGTTTGTAGTTTTAAACCTAGACATCATATTAGCTCTTATTTTGGGTGAGTTTTCTCAATTAACATTCTCTGTTACCCCGTTCTTTTCACTGCGTATCATTCTTTTAGTACTCATGCTTTTGTAATTTAAGAAGAATATCTTTTAAAATAGAGAACAATACTTCTTAACTATTAAATGTAGCTTGTTTGTGGGCAAGTTTTTATTAGAGACTGTAATTTCAGTTAAAACATTACTGAATTTCAGTTTTTCATGAATGTACTAATTTTATCATTTTTTTCTTTAACCCATCTTTCTTCTCCCCCTTTTTTCAGAATGTTGGCTTTCCGTGAGTTGGAAAGGACAAACAGTAATGAAATATTTGAATTACTTGTTCCTGAAAATCATGAACATTGACACAGATTCTACCTCTGTCAACTTTTATTTAAATCAGTGAATATTTTTGTAAAAAATTTGGTTTAAAAGAGCTGTACTTTGTGTAAATTTTTATACGTATGACAGAATATATATTCATAGTGCTAACTGATGTTATATCTGTATTTTTATTATTCCTGACTTAAATTACTCCTCAAAGTGTGTTTATACTGTGAATTAATTTATTGTTCACATTATGTTTTAATAATCTTTTTCTTAGGGAGCCATAATATGTGTATGTAAATATTCTTACAGTGCTTGTTTTTAAAGTGTATTTGGTTTCCATGTCTGTATTTATAACCCATATTTTTAATGCATTCACAAAGGATGATCAACTTTGATGCTAGGCTGTCATGTTTAACTTTTTTCTTCTAAATGTGAAATTATTTGCCAATTTGGTGTCTGTCATTGAGGGAATTATATTCAGGTCTTATAATAGCAGAGGTCTTGATAAAATAATGGTTATCATATGTAATTTGTTATTACCAACTAGAACTATGATGGCAAAGATACATTCACATATTACATACAATATTATACTATTTTGGCTATCACATGAACTCTTCATATAATACAAATGCTGTCAAACTTAAACTAAATGCTATATTTAGAATTTTATATAACAATAGAACAGAAACTTGGGATATTTTTCAGTAAATAAAATTCCTCACTGTACTAATGTAAAACTTTGAGTGCAAAAGGATATGGGGTAAATACAGTAAAACATTTTGTTACGATTCCAATATACATTCAATAATACTCAGTTTTCTGCTTCTAAATCTGTGTGTTGTAACTTATCAGTCTTCCAGAATAGTATGTAAACACTGACCTATTGTGGCATATTAAATAGAAAGCAGCTTTTTACCATCAATTTCAAAGTTGTAACGTTAAGAATTTATATATATATACAGATATTAATATAAGAACATAAGTAAAAAAGAGATTGTCATACAAAAATGAATCGTGTTTGAACCATACACATTTGAAGAAAATCCTGTTCTTAATAGATTTCATTATGATTAAAAAAGAACTTAAAAACTAACATAAAATGGAAGACTGATTATTTATGATACATTTTATTTCTTCCTCTGGTTTAATAAAGTGAAGTTTGTAAATGTTTGTGTGTGCCCAGGGGTGAGCAGTGCTCTTTTTCTGAAATTAGTATTCTTTATATGTTTGCATTATGCCCTTTGCAGTCATTCAGTATGTACTGGAGAGTGATGGGGCTCTTCCACCATCCGTGCCATTTTATGTATTCAGTCTCCTGTGTGTGAATTCATGTATTACACCAAACGACAGTAGAAATGGGACTACTTACAATGTCATAAGAAAAATCTTTTAATAAATATATGTAAATAATATTTAAATATTAGTCCCCCGTTTCCCCCAAAACAACAGCAAGACATATTTTGTTGAATATTTTATTTTAATGTTTTCTATAATTAAAAATGTATAGCTTGCCATAATTGTTATTTTCATAACCATGATATACAGTTTTTTAAGTAGTTTTATCTTAAAATACTGAATGTATTTTATAGATTTTTTAATTTGTTTTAAAAAGTTTAAATTATGGAGCTTGACATAGATTTTCAAATAAACTTTCCAGTCAATTTATTTTCTCTTTCTTAAAAATAATTTTTTATAATGATAGCAGTATTCCTAATTCTAAAGTTAAGTACAATTTACTTATTCAAATCAATTTTTTTTTTTTTTTTCAAATCAAATTTTATCATGTTGGGATTTGGAGAAATTTCTGAACTCAGATTGCAGGCCCTTTTTTTTTTTAGCTGACTTAACATTTATTTCCACTTAGTTCAAAATATAAGAAATGAAGTCAAAGTTTCTGTTTGAAATCCATCTACACAATGGTTGAACAGGCTTTGTGTTTATGTGTACAGTTTTCTCTCTTATAAATACTGTTTGTTGACTACGTTAATTATCATTGAATATGCCACCTGCTACCTCACCTTATTACAGCCTATCAGACATCTGATCTCATACCCCTCTCTTTTTTCATCTTAGAAAATTTTAGTTCCTAGCTTATGATCTTAACTCCATTACTTCTACCCTCAGTCTTTATGTCAATGTCTTCTTGCAACAGTGGTTATTAACCAGGCTTGCATATTGGAGTTACCTGAAATTTTCTAATAAAAAACTAATTTCTGAATCCTGCATCAGCCCAAGTAAATCAGAATCTCTGTGAGGTGTTGAGCTCTTTTTTTAAGCTTTAGTTTCTCTAGATGACTCTCATGTGTGGCCAGGATTTAAAAATGCTAATTGAGAAATTGACCCACCATATTGACTTCATGACTCATTAATGGGACTCAACCTATAGTTTGAAAATACAGCTCTAGATCTTGTCATTACCTCCAAAACTCTTGTTAACTATTAGCATCCGACTTCCTCCTCTTTCTAGGTAACTCTGTTTATTATGTCTATCCTGACAGTTCTTTGGCTCTTAACAGGATCTTGTGACAGTTGATTCTGTCACCTATCCCCCATCTACAAGTCCATCGCTCACTTTCCTCTTTATATAGCATAGAAATTATTTTCCTTGCATATACTCTCAATTCTCTTGTCCCTGTGAACTGAAAACTCAAATCTTGTGTATATGAAATTACTTCAACTACTCTGCACCTGTGCCTAAGTTGCTGATAATGCCTGGAGAAAAAAACAATGATGCTGACTCTTTTCACTTGAAATATGGCCCTGAAAATCAAGGCCCACAACACCCTGTAAGAATAGTTAAAACATTTTCCTGATCAGTTAACACTTTTTTTCCCCAACAAGTATTTCACACCTTCTCCTCTTTACTCAGACCTTCTATCCTCCTTCCATCTCGCGCTCAGCTTGTTTCTTTTTTCACTGTGTGCATATACCTTCCTTCTCTCGTGTTCTATCCATGAAATATCAATCCTCTAGCTGTTCTGTCTAGTTGTGACCAGTGTTCATTCCTTTTACTACTCGGAAGACTCCTGCAGTTAAGCCCATATTCCTAGTCATTTTTGCTGTATTGGCTTGTTCCCACTTGTATACATACCTCTCATTTTTAACCTCTCATTTTAAATCCCTTGCAAACCCTACCATTCCATTTTTTGTACTCTGCAGCAAAAATTCCTTGAAAAGAGTCTTCTGAAATAATTTCACCCACTTTTCCTTCTTGAACTATTCTAATCACTTTATTCCCATTGCTCCAGTCAAACCGTTCTTGTCAAGGCACCAACAATCCCCATGTGTTGTTTATTTCACTATGACCTTTTTCATACCTAATATTTCCATTAGTGCTTTTTTGTTATGTTTTGATATCTGATACTACTACTATTTTTCTTTGAGGAAGGATTGGGCATAAATAAAGCTTTAAAATAGTGCACTTGAAGATAAGATTGAGGATTCTTCCAGAAGGTATCAGAAAAAGAGATCAACAATGTAAAAAGACCATTATGGAGGTATGTACAGGAGTGCCAACATACAGGTAATAATGAGCCTTAGAAATGAAAAATAGTAGAAAGAAATGTAGAAAATAGTTAAGTTATTTTACATTATTTTGAACCCCTAAGAAATAATGGAGATAAATGTCCCCAAATTAGGAAAACAGTTTGAGGTCTTCAAAGAGCTCAGAGAAAGCCAAGTAGAAAAGGAAAAACCCACATTTAGATACAATACTGAAGACAAAAGAATTTTGAAAGTGTCAGAGAAAAACGCAAGTCACCTAAAAAGGATTAAGATCAGATTTACATCTGTTATGGACCAAACATATTCCCCAGAATTCCTATGTAGAAACCCTATTCCTTAATGTGATGATAGTAGGAGAGGGGGGTCTTTGGGAGGTAATTAGGTCATGAGGATAGGGCCTTCATGAATGGGATTAGTGCCCTTGTAAAAGGAATTCCTAAAAGCTCTCTTGCCTCTATGCCACATGAGGATACAATATGTCAGTCAGTAGTCTATAACCAGAAAAGAGCTCTCACCAGAACCTAACCATGGTGGCAACCTTATCTTGGACTTCTGCCTCCAGAACTGTGAGAAATCTCTATTGTTTGTCAATGATAAATTATTGGTAAATTATTTTAGCAATTCAAACAGACTGAGATAACATCAAACTTCTCAATAACTACCCTGGAAACAAGCAACATAGTATTTTTAGAATATATAAAGAAATGAATTGTGAACCTATTATTTTACAGCTAACTGCTACCATTCAAATCTGAAGGTGTAATAAAGATGTTCTTAGTCATATAAAGTCTCAGAAGGTTTGTCAAGTGAAGATCAAACTGGAGGAAGTAATGAATTGCAGAAGTACGTACAGAATATGCTGCAAGAGATGTGAGAATTAAAGATAATAACTTGGTAAAGTCTTATTTTACTAATGAAGAGGGACAAAAAAAGAAAAATAAAAATTAAGGCTAAAAATTTTAGAATGTGTATAGCACCAATGTTCTGGATAGAGAAAGAGAAGAAAGGAACACAAGAAGAGGCAAAATACTTGTTAGGAGAAAATGTAAATCTTGATATTTCAGAAATCAGCGAGAAAGGATAACACAAATACATGTCTTAAGATGAACTATCCACAAAAACAGAAATATAGACCAATGGAACAAGATAGCCCAGAAATAAACCGGTGCACCTATGGGTATCTTATTTTTTACAAAGAAGTCAAGAACATACAATGGGGCAAAGACAGCCTCTTCAACAAATGGTGCTGGGAAAATGGGACAGCTACATGGAAAAAAATTAGAACGCTTCCTAACACCATACACAAAGATAAAATGGATTAAAGACCTAAATGTAAGACCGGAAACTATAAAACTCATAGAGGAAAACATAGGCAGAACACTCAATGACATAAATCAAAGCAAGATTCTCTATGACCCACCTCCTAGAGTAACAGAAGTGAAAACAAAAGAAGTGGGACCTGATTAAACTTAAAAGCTTTTTCACAGCAAAGGGAACTATATGTAAGGTGAAAAGACAATCCTCAGAATGGGAGAAAATAATAGCAAATGAAACAACTGACAAAGGATTAATTTCCAAAATATACAAGCAGCTTATGCAACTCAATGCCAGAAAAACAAACAACCCAATCAAAAAGAGGGAAAAAGACTTAAACAGGCATTTCTCCAAAGAAGACATACAGATGGCTAACGAACACATGAAAAGATGCTCAACATTGCTCATTAGAGAAATGCAAATCAAAACTACAATGAGATATCACCTCACACTGGTCAGAATGGCCATCATCAAAAAGCCTACAAACAATAAATGCTGGAGAGGGTGTGTAGAAAACGGAATGCTCTTGCACTGTTGGGTGGGAATGTAAATTGATACAGCCACTATGGAAGACGGTATGGCGAGTCCTTAAAAAAACAGGAATAAAACCACCATGCTACTGCTAAGTCACTTCAGTCATGTCCAACTCTGTGCGAGCCCATAGACGGCAGCCCACCAGGCTCCCCTGTCCCTGGGATTCTCCAGGCAAGAACACTGGAGTGGGTTGCCATTTCCTCCTCCAATGCATGAAAATGAAAAGTGAAAGTGAAGTCGCTCAGTCGTGTCCAACTCTTGGCAACCCCATGGACTGCAGCCTACCAGGCACCTCCGTCCATGGGATTTTCCAGGCAAAAGTACTGGAGTGGGGTGCCATTGCCTTCTCCAAAACCACCATATGACCCAGCAATCCCACTCCTAGGCATATACCCTGAGGAAATAAAAAATGAAAAAAACACATGTATCCCATTGTTCATTGCAGCAGTGTTTACAATAGCTAGAACATGGAAGCAACCTACATGTCCATCGACAGATGAATGGATAAAGAAATTGTGGTACATATACACAATGGGATATTACTTAGCCATAGAAAGGAACACATTTGAGTCAGTTCTGATGAGGTGGATTGAACCTAGAACCTATTATACAGTGAAGTGAGTCAGAAAGAGAAAGGTAAATATCATATTCTAATGCATCTATTCAAAATCCAGAAACAGGGTACTGAAGAAATTATTTTCCGGGCAGCAATGGAGAAACAGACATAGATAATAGACTTATGGACATGGGGAGAGGGGAGGAGAGGGTGAGATGCATGGAAAGAGTAACATGGAAACTTAAATTACCATATGTAAAATAGATAGCCAACCAGAATTTGCTGTATGGCTCAGGAAACTCAAACAGGGGCTCTGTATCAACCTAGAGGAGTGGAATGGAGAGAGAGAGGGAGGTTCAAAAGGGAAGGAATATATGGCTGACTCAAGTTGAGGTTTGACAGAAAACAACAAAATTCTGTAAAGCAATTATCCTTCAATAAATAAATTTTAAAAAGCAACTATCAAAATGGTTAACAACACACATTTATATAGAACTTTATTTTTACTACTTTCTTAAGAGAGTTTTACATATATTAAATCATTTAATTCCCACAACCACCATATACTATTTTTATTCTCATTTTATTCTTTTATTCTCATTATAATTTAAGTATCCATGGGCAAATCTTGCCTGTGCTAAAATAATTTAGACTGATAATCATGTAATAAACCACTAAAAAATGTGGGACACAGCTAAAGTATGAGTAATTAGAGGAAAATCTGTTATTTTAATTATGTTAATAAGAAGCACAAGCTGGAATCAAGATTGCTGGGAGAAATATCAATAACCTCAGATATGCAGATGACACCACCCTTCTGGTAGAAAGTGAAGAGGAACTAAAAAGCCTCTTGATGACGGTGAAAGAGGAGAGTGAAAAAGTTGGCTTAAAATTCAACATTCAGAAAACGAGGATCATGGCATCTGGTCCCATCACTTCATGGGAAATAGATGGGAAAACGGTAGAAACAGTGTCAGACTTTATTTTGGGGGGCTCCAAAATCACTACAGATGGTGACTGCAGCCATGAAATTAAAAGACGCTTACTCCTTGGAAGGAAAGTTATGACCAACCTAGACAGCATATTGAAAAGCAGAGACATTACTTTGCCAACAAGTGTCCGTCTAGTCAAGGCTATGGTTTTTCCTGTGGTCATGTATGGATGTGAGAGTTGGACTGTGAAGAAAGCTGAGCACCGAAGAATTGATGCTTTTAAACTGTGGTGTTGGAGAAGACTCTTGAGAGTCCCTTGGACTGCAAGGAGAGCCAACCAGTCCATTCTGAAGGAGAACAGCCCTGGGATTTCTTTGGAAGGAATGATGCTAAAGCTGAAACTCCAGTACTTTGGCCACCTCATGCGAAGAGTTGACTCATTGGAAAAGACTCTGATGCTGGGAGGGATTGGGGGCAGGAGGAGAAGGGGACGACAGAGCATGAGATGGCTGGATGGCATCACTGACTCGATGGACGTGAGTCTGAGTGAACTCCAGGAGTTGGTGATGGACAGGGAGGCCTGGTGTGCTGCGATTCATGGGGTTGCAAAGAGTTGGACACGACTGAGCTACTGAACTGAACTGAACTGAATCAGGAAATAAAACTGTTCACAAATAAGCATTTAACTCAAGAAAATTTAAAATGCTGAAATTTGGTACAAGAATATAGAACTCAATGAGAACAACATGTGTTAAAGATATTGATGGACAATCAAATACTATGTAAAGATCGGGATTTTATTTTACCTTAGTTGCAAGTGAATGTGTGTGTGTGTGTGTGTGTGTGTGTGTGTGTGTGTGTGTGAGTCGCTCAGTCATGTCTGACTCTTTGTGGCCCGATGGACTGTAGCCCGCCAGACTCCTCTGTTCATGGAGTTTCCAGGCAAGAATACTGGAGTGGGTAGCCATTCCCTTCTCTAGGGGATCTTCCCAACCCAGGGAACAAACCCAGGTTTCCTGCATTGCAGGCAGATTCTTTACCATCTGAGCCATCAGGGAAGCCTCAGTTGCAAGCTAATAAGTTAACCTATTAGTGTTTCCTAGACACAGAAATTGCCAAAGAATGCTCAAACTACCACACAATTGGCACTCATCTCACACGCTAGCAAAGTAATGCTCAAAATTCTTCAAGCTAGGGTTCAACGATATGTGAACCGCGAACTTCCAGATGTTCAAGCTGGTTTTAAAAAAGGCAGAAGAGCCAGAGATCAAATTGCCAACATCCACTGGATCATCGAAAAAGCAAGAGAGTCCAGAAAAACATCTATTTCTGCTTTATTGACTATACCAAAGCCTTTGACTGTGTGGATCACAATAAACTGTGGAAAATTCTGAAAGAGATGGGAACACCAGACCACCTGACCTGTCTTTGAGAAATCTGTATGCTGGTCAAGAAGCAAACTGGACATGGAACAATAGACTGGTTCCAAATAGGAAAAGGAGTACGTCAAGGCTGTATATTGTCACCCTGCTTATTTAACTTATGTGCAGAGTACATCATGAGAAATGCTGGGCTAGATGAAGCACAAGCTGGAATCAAGATTGCTGGGAGAAATATCAATAACCTCAGATATGCACATGACACCACCCTTATGGCAGAAAGTGAAGAGGAACTAAAGAGCCTCTTGATGAAACTGAAAGTGGAGAGTGAAAAGTTGGCTTAAAACTCAACATTCAGAAAACAAAGATCATGGCATCCGGTCCCATCACTTCATGGCAAATAGATGGGGAAACGGTGGAAACAGTGTCAGACTTTATTTTGGGATGCTCCAACATCACTGCAGATGATGATTGCAGGCATGAAATTAAAAGACGCTTACTCCTTGAAAGAAAAGTTATGACCAACCTAGACAGCATATTCAAAAGCAGAGATATTACTTTGCCAACAAAGGCCCGTCTAGTCAAGGCTATGGTGTTTCCAATAGTCATGCATGGATATGAGAGTTGGGCTATAAAGAAAGCTGAGCACCAAAGAATTGATCCTTTTGAACTGTGGTGTTGGAGAAGACTCTTGAGAGTCCCTTGGACTGCAAGGAGATCCAACCAGTCCATCCTAAAGGAAATCAATCCTGGGTATTCATTGGAAGGACTGATGTTGAAGCTGAAACTTCAATACTTTGGCCACCTGATGTGGAGAGCTGACTCATTTGAAAAGATCCTGATGCTGGGAAAGATTGAAGATGAGAGGAGAAGGCGACAACAGAGGATTAAATGGCTGTATGGCATCACTGACTCAATGGACACGAGTTTGAGTAGACTCTGGGAGTTGGTAATGGACAGGGAGGCCTGGCATGCTGCAGTCCATGGGGTCGCAAAGAGTTGGACACGACTGAGCTACTGAACTGAACTGAGACACAAACAAAATAGGAGACTCCTGGATCAGAAACAAAGGCCCTTATTACTCATGGCAGCAAGGAGCATAAGCATCATGTTTTCACAGTTTCTCCTTACCTCCCCAAGTCTCACGATGTAAACATGGAGGGGCTCAGATGAATGCTAAGCACGCAGTTTGGGAACACTGAACTTAACCTATGTCTTTTATAGGAGTGGGATACCAAGGAACACTTAGGAATGTGCTGAACTTAGTTAACCAGTCTCTTTAATAGCAAGCAATTGGTAAGCCTGTTCTTTGTTCCAGAAAGATACATTACTTCATCCTCCAGGGTTGTGTAAACACAGTGCTGAGAAATGGCCTGGGTGAAGATCAATCAAGGCCACCCTCAATAAGAATGCAAAGGGACACACAGGGGTCCATGGCAAATTTCCTGTCCCAAGTTATTGTATCCCTTGACCGTATATATTCTCAGCCAAACTTGAGTATGTCACTCCATTGACCACCTGCTTAAACTGCCCAACAGACCCTGGGACCAAACCTGCTCAATGTGCCTCAGTTCAGTTCAGTTCAGTCGCTCAGTCATGTCCGACTCTTTGCGACCCCATGAATCGCAGCACGCCAGGCCTCCCTGTCCATCACCATCTCCCAGAGTTCACTCAAACTCATGTCCATCGAGTCGGTGATGCCATCCAGCCATCTCATCCTCTGTCGTCCCCTTCTCCTCCTGCCCCTAATCCCTCCCAGCCACAGAGTCAGCTCTTCGCATGAGGTGGCCAAAGTACTGGAGTTTTAGCTTCGGCATCATTCCTTCCAAAGAAATCCCAGGGCTGATTTTCTTTAGGATGGACTGGTTGGATCTCCTTGCAGTCCAAGGGACTCTCAAGAGTCTTCTCCAATACCATAGCTCAAAAGCATCAATTCTTCAGTGCTTAGCTTTCTTCACAGTCCAACTCTCACATCCATACATGACCACAGGAAAAACCATAGCCTTGACTAGATGGACCTTTGTTGGCAAAGTAATGTCTCTGCTTTTCAATATGCTGTCTAGGTTGGTCATAACTTTTCTTCCAAGGAGCAAGCGTCTTTTAATTTCATGGCTGCAGTCACCATCTGCAGTGACTTTGGAGCCCCCCCAAAATAAAGTTAGCATTAATTAAGGTTAATATCAATAAGATTTCATAAGCAGAAGACAGAAGCTAACCAGCAGTACTGACCTCAATCATACCTCCCAGGATCCCACACACAACTAACTGTTAACTATTATTGGGAGCAGAGGGTGTTATTTAAGACATGGAGGATGTAGTCTGAAGTCATTCTGTTATCCATTATGAATCATGCAATCTTGACTGGCTAATCTCTAGTGTCATTGCCAATGGGGCAATAGAGGAGCAAAAACCAACCCTCATCCACAATGGAGAGTCCATGGCTATCTCTCCCCTACATACAAAGAGCCCAAAGATCACAAGTCACTCCCATTTGGGGATTGTTATTAACCTTGATTTGGATCACATGTGTTTGGTTGAGAACCATGGGCTCTGTCACTGGGTTGTGGTAGACTTGAGAGTTGTACATGGCGTAACCCAAGGCCCCTCAGTTGTCAGGAGAAGCATGAATTTGTATCAATCTCATTTTTAAAAGATTGTGCTCGTCTGGTGTTCATACATGTACAAGGCAGAGTCCATTCCTGGGAGCTGCCGTCAATGCATCGATGCCATTAGGCATAGCAAAATAAATGGTTCAGGAATGGGTGAATTTTTCTGTTTTCATAGCACGTGGACAGGGATGACAGGCACAGCAACAGGTCACATTGCCAGCCACTGCAGTTTCTTGATGCAGGCAGACCATATGATTTTTGTTGCCAGGCTGCAATGTAGGCTCTTTGTAGGGGACAAAGAGAGCATTCATTGCTATTGGTTTGGGCCTCACTCAAAAAATGCTGATTTGTGGGTTAGTTGATATAAAGGACCAAATAGAATGCCCAAGTGAAGCACATACTGTCTCTAGTTGCCCCAAAGTCCAAGAAGCAAAATCTCCTTTTTGGCTGCAGGGAGTGGGGAAGTGGAGCAGACACATAGCACTTTTTCCTGGGGTGCCAGAAAAATAGAAGGTTGTGAATCTGCACATTTAAGTCCAAGAAACTTCACTTAGAAAGCAAGCCTCTGAATTTATCAGCCACCTACTGGTGTGTATGATAGTCAGGGACCTTAAAACAAAGCCTTCTGACTTGCCAACCAACAGGGCATCACCTGTTGGGTGAAAACTTTGAAATCAGAGGGTAAAGGCACCCATGCTAAATCCTGGCTCACCCATGTGTGACAAATGATAGGGAACTCATATCATAAGCATGTCTTTATTGTCTGCACTTTTGTGATTGGGATAATCTCCAAGGACCCTTACAAGTGAAAGTGTTAGTCACTCAATCATGTCCAACTCTTTGTGACCCCGTGGGCTATAGCCCACCAGGCTCCTCTGTCCATGGAATTCTCCAGGCCAGAATACTGGAGTGGGTAGCCATTCCCTTCTCCAGGAGATCTTCCCAACCCAGGGATCGAACCCAAGTCTCCCACACTGCAGGCAGATTCTTTACTGTCTGAGCCACCAGGGAAGCCCTTGACACTTATAGGTTGGCAGTATAAGCATATAGCATCTCAATTCCTACTATTCATTCAGATGTACAAGCAACAGCAGCACACTGAATTAGTTCCACCCATAAGGTCAAATTAGCTTTTCTTCCCCATTGAGATACTGGCCCAAATCCCATCAGTTAAATCTGAGCATCACTGGACCAGATAGGATGGTGACTTGGGTGCCTATATTCAAAGAAGCTAGAGAAATGTGAGTCCCTTCACTCCCTGAAGCTCCTGGGTATATTTGTGCAGAGTGTGTATGGCCTTCAGTCCTTCTTGGGGACCGTGAGACTGAGACCCAATAATTTGGTTTCTTAGAGTATCAGGACTTTCCTGAGGTCAGGAAAAAGGGCAGGGTGGGGGCAGGGTGGGATCAGAGGGCGCAGAGGGAGAGAGCAGCTCCTCCCTGTGGACGAGGAATGTCACGTGCCACATGACAGTAAGCAAAGGGTGCTGTGGCCGTCAAGCCATCTGCCACTGTAGTCGCCCTGGACTGTGCACCCAGAGGGGATTCAGGATGGACAAAACCAGGATGGTGGCCCTAGAGAGCTAAGGTGTATATCAGAGGAATAATTTCAGTGAGCCCAGTCTCCTGCATCTCCCCATACACAGAAAAGCACTAAATCCATTCACTTATGTCAGGTTTTCTTCAATTAATAGGAATCTTTTGATGTTCCAACTACCTGCTTTTTGTTGCAAAAACTTATATATTGTGGCACTTCTCTTACCTCTGTGGACCAATCCCTATGAGTTAAGAGGCTGTCTTCTGGGTGTAAGTCTTCAGTTTTGTCCATCAAATAAAGCATAATTCCCAACTTTTAGGTTGTACTTTTTTTTTCAGTCGACATCCCCAGTAGGTGAAGCTTTGCACTGACTTCTGACTTGAAGTGGCTCTGTGTTCTCACCAAAGCTCTGTGTTCTCACCACTAACAGCATTAACTCTAGCAGCTACAATGTACTGCCCTTTGAGTGGACCACAGGGCTTGCCCACCCGTTGTCACAAAGACATCTGTTTCTTGTCCCAACTGAGGATGAGAATACCGTCCCACACCTTGTTTCAATCCCACCAATCATTGTGCAGCTTCTAAGTATTAATAGGTAGGGCAATCCAGGACTCCCACTTCCTCCCCTTCACCCAGCACTTGGGGCTTCCCTTGTGGCTCAGCTGGTAAAGAATTCACCTGCAATATGGGAGACCTGGGTTCGATCCCTGGGTTGGGAAGATCCCCTGGAGAAGGGAAAGGCTACCCAGTCCAGTATTGTGGCCTAGAGAAATACAGGAACTGTATAGTCCATGGGGTTGTAAGGAGTCGGACACGGCTGAGCGACTTTCACTCACTCACTCACCCGATACTTGGGTGAGAGCATTCCCTTTGATCAGTTCCTGTGCCATCTTGCCTGTCCCCTAACTTCACCCTTTCCCTTCAGAGAGCCAAGTCTGTCAGCTATCCTTTTTAAAATTTTTTCTCTTTTGGCTGCACTGCCAGCATGTGGGATCTTTGTTCCCCAACAAACCCACATCCCCTGCATTGGATAGCAGATTCTTCCAATGGGTCACCAGGGAAATTCCAGCTCCCATCCATTTGTTGCCCAAACTGGAGAAGTGTGAGCGGTCTGAGACTCTGTCCTGCTCACAGCCTGGTACGTGGCCTACCACAAGTTGTCTGAGTGTCAGCAGAGGGCACGAGACTCCTGGGTCAGGGACAAAGGTCTTTATTACTGCACAGCAGGCAGCGTGAGTTCTATACCAAACCCTCATGTTCCCAAAAGCCCCAGGAAGCATGCAGGCAGACCTAGATGGATATTGCACATGAAATGGACAATATATCCCAGCTGAGAAATGGGCATTTAGGAAACCTCTTCCATTAAGGGGCTTCAAGCAAGCCTGTAAACCTTTGTCCTGGAAGAAGATGTTATCTTCCTTATGTAGCTGTTTAGTTGCTCAGTCTTTTGCAACCCCGTGGACTGTTTCCACCAGGCTCCTCTGTCTGTAGGATTCCCAGACAAGAATACTGGAGTGGATTGCCATTCCCTTCTCTAGGGGATCTTCCTGACCTGAGGATCAAACATATGTCTCCAGCATGGGCAGACAGATTCTTTACCACTGAGTCACCAGGGAAGCCCTATCTTCCTCATATTGGATGGAAAACGAAGCTGCCCTCTCTGGGGTGACACTGTTTCTACCATTCAGCCTATACAAGCATCCTTGAAAAAACTGTTCAGAATAAAAACTGTCTGTGCCTCAGTGAAAAAAGACACGCAGAAATGACAGCTCTATATGGAATTGTCTCCAACACTTGTAATCCTATTTTTTTTTATTCTGGTAAGATATACAGGAAATGTACCATAGTAACAATTTTTAAGTGTGTAGTTCAGAGACATTAAGTACAGCCACAATGTTGTAGACCTATCCCCACTATCCATTTCCAGAACTGTAACATTACTTTTAATGCACTGCTGGTCTTAATTTTCCAGTATTAAATTTGGGTTATAGTCATCTTTTGTGTGAAAGCAGCAATGTCTGGCTCTGATGTCATAGTTATTCTAGTGTCCTAGAAGGGGTAGTGAAATTGCCTTTTTCCCATGTCCTGGAAACTTTTGGATTACACGGCAATTGTTGGCTCCCTGAAAATTTGTTAGAACTGACTCATGAAATCACCTGGGTAGGTGTCTTTTTTAGAAGAAAACATTTAGTTCAGTTCAGTTGCTCAGTTGTGTCTGACTCTTTGTGACCCCATGGACTGCAGTACACCAGGCTTCCCTGTCTATCACCAACTCCTGGAGTTTACTCAAACTCATGTCCGTTGAGTCAGTAATGTCATCCAACCAACTTATCCTCTGTGGTCACCTGCTCCTCCTACCTTCAATCTTTCCCAGCATCAGGATCTTTTCAAATGAGTCAATTCTTTGCATCAGGTGGCCAAAGTATCGGAGTTTCAGCTTCAGCATCAGTCCTTCCAATGAACACCCAGGACTGATTTCCTTTAGGATGGACTGGTTGGATCTCCTTGCTGTCAAAGGGACTCACAGGAGTCTTCTCCAACACCACAGTTCAAAAGCATCAATTCTTCAGCAATCAGCTTTCTTTAGAGTCCAACTCTCACATCCATACATGACTACTGGAAAAACCATAGCTTTGATTAGATGGACCTTTGTTGGCAAAGTAATGTCTCTGCTTTTTAATATGCTGTCTAGGTTGGTCATAACTTTCCTTCCAAGGAGTAAGCATCTTTTAATTTCATGGCTGCAGTCACCATCTGCAGTGATTTTGAAGCCCCCAAAATAAAGGCTGTCACTGTTTCCATTGTTTCCCCATCTATTTGCCATGAAGTGTTGGGACCAGATGCCATGATCTTAGTTTTCTGAATGTTGAGCTTTAAGCCATTTTTTTCACTCTCCTCTTTCACTTTCATCAAGCGGCTCTTTAGGTCTTCTTCACTTTCTGCCATAAAGGTGGTGTCATCTGCATATCTGAGGTTATTGATATTTCTCCTGGCAATCTTGATTCCAGACTGTGCTTCATCCAGCCCAGAAAACATTGGACCACCTTTTTAATTTCTCCTACAAATACTCATCTATTAAAAAAAAAAATTCAGCTATTCTGATCTTCTCCCCCTTCTCAAATCAGTTTTGGAAATTCAGATTTTTTTCTGGAAAATCTATTTCATCTATGTTTTTAAAAATCCATACTGTAATTATTTCTCTTTTTTTGTGAAATGCCTATTTTTTGTGTATCTCTTCACTGATTGACCTTTTCCTAAGAATCAATTTTTTTTTTTTTGCTGATCAAATCTACTGTTTGATTTGTTTTTCATTGATTAACTCTTGCTTTCACACCTTCCATCTTTCTGCTTTCTTTGCTTTTATTTGTTTTTCAGCCTGGAGCTGTACACTTAGTGTACTTTTAATCTTTCTTAAATTTCTTCCAAGAACCCTGGGCTATACCTCCTAAGGTATTTTGTCATTTCCTTTTGTTATTGCTTTCTAAATAGATTCCAAATTCAGTTAAGGATTATTCATTAACTGTGATTATTATATAATTCACCATCCAAATTGGGATACTTTTAGAGTGAAATATACATATTATGTCCAGGCAGTAAGTGTAAGCTAGGACTATTTTGGGTGAACCAGAAAGTATGATCACTCTATTTTTAACATGAATTATTTAAAAGGAAGTTTAAAATTTTTCACATTGGATTTTGTTACAGATTTCTAATTTATTGAATTTTAATCACAGAATGTGGCCTACATGGATTTTGTTTTTTGAAATTTGTTGAGATTTTGTGAGGCAGTGCTAAAACTTGGTACATTTTTGTGACTGTGCCAAATGGTTTTGCACAGAAAGCATATTTTCTGTTTGTTGGATATACCTTTCTTGATATATTTTATATCAAGCTTGCTAGGTGGCACTAGTGGTAAAGAAGCCACCTGCCAATGCAGGAGACAGAAGAGACATGGGTTCGATCCCTGGGTGGGGAAGGTCTGGTGGAGAAGGGCATGGCAACCCATTCCAGTACTCTTGCCTGGAGAATACCATGGACAGGGGAGCCTGGCAGGCTACAGTCCATAGGGTCGCACAGAGTTGGACACGACTGAAGTGACTTACACACACATCTTCGTCTATGTGATATGACAATTGCTAAGAAAGGTTTAAAGCTCTCCCACTATCACTATAGATTATTAACTTTTCCTTTTCTTTTTCAGTTTTTAGATTAAATAATTCAAAATTTCTATTGTTAGATACATAAATTTTCAAGAGTGTTATTTTCTGTTGTTTGCAATGGCACCCCACTCCAGTACTCTTGCCTGGAAAATCCCATGGACGGAGGAGCCTGGTAGGCTGCAGTCCATCAGGTTGCTAAGAGTCGGACACGACTGTGCGACTTCACTTTCACGCATTGGAGAAGGAAATGGCAACCCACTCCAGTGTTCTTGCCTGGAGAATCCCGGGGACGGGGGAGCCTGGTGGGCTTCCCTCTATGGGGTCGCACAGAGTCGGACACGACTGAAGGGACTTAGCAGCAGCAGCAGCAGCAGCTTGTACCTTATAACATTTGATACTCGTCACCTTATAATCTCTTTTGTCAGATATTAATGTTGTTAGTTACTCTTGCTTCTCTTTTTGAACAGCTTTATTGAGATATAATTTATATATCCCCATAAAGTACACCTATTTAAATTGTATGATTTGATGATTTTTAGTATACTCACAGCATTGTACAGTCATTACCACCATTAATTTTAGAAACATCACATCTATTAAGTGATGCTCCATTCTCCCCTCTCATTCCCCATTAACCATAATCTACTACTGTCTCTATAGATTTGCCTGTCTGGATGGACATTTGATATAAATGGAATCATAGCATGTGGTCTTTTACACCTAGCTTCTTTCATTTAGCATGATTTCAACGTTTATCTGTGTAGTACCATGTATTCGTACTTCTTTCATTTTTATTGCCAAATATTCCTTTGTATATAGGCTAAAAAAGATGTCCTTTTCATTATAGGGGACTGGAATGCAAAAGTAGTAAGTCAAGAAACGCCTGGAGTAACAGGCAAATTTGGCCTTGGAATACGGAATGAAGCAGGGCAAAGGCTAATAGTTTTGCCAAGAGAACGCACTGGTGATAGCAAACACCCTCTTCCAACAACACAAGAGAAGACTCTACACATGGACATCACCAGATGGTCAACACCAAAATCAGATTGATTATAATCTTTGCAGCCAAAGATGGAGAAGCTCTATACAGTCAACAAAAACAAGACCGGGAGCTGACTGTGGCTCAGATCATGAACTCCTTATTGCCAAATTCAGACTGAAATTGAAGAAAGTAGGGAAAACCACTAGACCATTCGGGTATGACCTAAATCAAATCCCTTACGATTATACAGTCAAAGTGAGAAATAGATTTAAGGGATTCGATCTGATAGAGTGCCTGATGAACTATGGACTGAGGTTCATGACATTGTACAGGAGACAGGGATCAAGACCATTCCCATGGAAAAGAAATGCAAAAAAGCAAGATGGCTGTCTGGGGAGGCCTTACAAATAGCTGTGAAAAGAAGAGAAGCGAAAAGCAAAGGAGAAAAGGAAAGATATAAGCATCTGAATGCAGAGTTCCAAAGAATAGCAAGAAGAGATAAGAAAGCCTTCCTTGGAGATCAATGCAAAGAAATAGAGGAAAACAACAGAATGGGAAAGACTAGAGATCCCTTCAAGAAAATTAGAGATACCAAGGGAACATTTCATGCAAAGATGGGCTCAATAAAGGACAGAAATGGTATGGACCTAACAGAAGCAGAAGATATTAAGAACAGGTGGCAGGAATACACAGAAGAACTATACAAAAAAGATCTTCACAACCTAGTTAATCACAATGGTGTGATCACTCACCTAGAGCCAGACATCCTGGAATGTGAAGTCAAGTGGGCCTTAGAAAGCATCACTATGAACAAAGCTAGTGGAGGTGATGGAATCCCAGTTGAGCTATTTCAAATCCTGAAAGATGATGCTGTGAAAGTGCTGCACTCAATATGCCAGCAAATTTGGAAAACTCAGCAGTGGCCACAGAACTGGGAAAGATCAGTTTTCATTCCAATCCCAAAGAAAGGCAATGCCAGAGAATGCTCAAACTACCACACAATTGCACTCATCTCACACGCTAGTAAAGTAATGCTCAAGATTCTCCAAGCCAGGCTTCAGCAATATGTGAACCATGAACTTCCAGATGTTCAAGCTGGTTTTAGAAAAGTCAGAGATCAAATTGGCAACATCTGCTGGATCATCGAAAAAGCAAGTGAGTTCCAGAAAAACATCTATTTCTGCTTTATTGACTATGCCAAAGCCTTTGACTGTGTGGATCACAATCAACTGTGGAAAATTCTGAAAGAGATGGGAATACCAGACCACCTGACCTACCTCTTGAGAAATTTGTATGCAGGTCAGGAAGCAACAGTTAGAACTGGCCATGGAATAACAGACTGGTTCCAAATAGGAAAAGGAGTTTGCCAAGGCTGTATATTGTCACCCTGCTTATTTAACTTATGTGCAGAGTACATCATGAGAAACGCTGGGCTGGAAGAAGCACAAGCTGGAATCAAGATTGCCAGGAGAAATATCAGTAACCTCAGATATGCAGATGACACCATCCTTATGGCAGAAAGTGAAGAGGAACTAAAGAGCCTCTTGATGACGGTGAAAGAGGAGAGTGAAAAAGTTGGCTTAAGGCTGAACATTCAGAAAATGAAGATCATGGCATCTGGTCCCATCACTTCATGGGAAATAGATAGGGAAACAGTAGAAACAGTGTCAGACTTTATTTTTTTGGGCTCCCAAATCACTGCAGATGGTGACTGCAGCCATGAAATTAAAAGATGCTTACTCCTTGGAAGGAAAGTTATGACCAACCTAGATAGCATATTAAAAAGCAGAGACATTACTTTGCCAACAAAAGTCAGTCTAGTCAAGGCTATGGTTTTTCCAGTAGTCATATATGGATGTGAGAGTTGGACTGTGAAGAAGGCTGAGCGCCGAAGAATTGATGCTTTTGAACTGTAGTGTTGGAGAAGACTCTTGAGAGTCCCTTGGACTGCAAGGAGATCCAACCAGTCCATTCTGAAGGAGATCAACCCTGGGTGTTCTTTGGAAGGAATGATGCTAAAGCTAAAACTTCAGTACTTTGGCTACCTCATGCGAAGAGTTGACTCATTGGAAAAGACTCTGATGCTGGGGAGGGATTGGGGGCAGGAGGAAAAGGGGACAACAGAGGATGAGATGGCTGGATGGCATCACCAACTCGATGAACATGAGTTTGAGTGAACTCCGGGAGTTGGTGATGGACAGGGAGGCCTGGCGTGCTGCAATTCATGGGGTTGCAAAGAGTCAGACACGACTGAGGGACTGAACTGAACTGATAGGCTAATAAAAAATATTAGCCGTTGTATAAAGGCTAATAACACCTTTTGTTTAATCCATTCATTAGTTGACAGACATTTCGATCATTTCCACTTTGGCCATTGTAAGTAATACTACTATAAACATTCATGTTTTGTGTGGCTATGTACTTTCATTTCCTTCGGTGTGTACCTGGAAGTGGAATTTCTGGGTCACAGGCAACCTCCACATTTAACATATTTCAGAACTGCCAACTATTTCCTAAATGGCTAAACCATTTTATGTTACACCAGTGAGGTTCCAGTGTTTCTACATCCTCACCAACAATTGTTATTATCTCTCTTTTTTATTATTGCTATCCTGGTGGTATAAAGTGGTATTTTATTGTGGTTTCGATTTGCATTTCCCTGATGCTTAACAGCATTGAGCATCTTTTCATGTGCTTATTGACTGTTTGCTTATATTTTTGCCAGAGAATTGTCTGAGGTCCCTTACCCATTTAAAAATTGAGATATTTATCTTTTAAACTATTGAATTGTACAAGTTCTTTATATATTCTGCATACATATATAATTTGCAAATACATGGATCCCCTGATTTTCAAGTTTGATTTATGCCACTTCATTGTATCAGTACTTGCTTTTGGCGACTGAAAGAAATCCAAAGAGGATATTCACCTTCACAAAAAAAAGGCAAAGGTAAAAATAACATTCAGTGTTTTTTTATAGCTAGCTCTTATGGAAAAGATGTGCATTCCAAGTAGTGTGAGTGGCATTGCCAAGCTCCTTCCCCAGCAACTACACGCTGTATCTTGGCATCAAGCTGCATTAATTTGAACTGTGTCTGTGATTATCTGTGCTTTATCTTTTTCATTGAAGTATAGTTGATTTACAATGTGTTAATTACTGCTATACAGAAAAGTGCTAAGTTATACATGTTAATATATATACATTCTTTTTTAATATACTCTCCCATTATGGCTTATCATAGGATATTGAATAAAGTTTTCTGTGCCACACAGTAGGACTTTGTTGTTTAACTCCTTTATCTTGATTTATTTTGTGTGTCCATTAGCAAGATGTGTCTAAGGTATATGCCGCTTTGCTTTACACCACTGTGGTGTATGAAAGCTTTCATAGGAATGCTCTGCTTTCAGACGCAGAGGAAATCTTTTTATTTTGCTACCTTAAGGGCCATATTTTCACTCTCTTGATACTATTTGCTTCAAAAAATTTTAAAAAAGCTTTACATTTTGATGCAGTCTAGTTTTATTTTTCCTTTTTGCCTGTGCTATTGGTGTTTTATCTAAGAAAACATTCTCTAACCCAGGGAGGTGAAGATTACTCCCTATGCTTTGTTTGAGCAGCTTTATACTTTTGGCTTTTACTTTTAGATCTATATTTTGAATTAATTTTTGTATATGGTGAGAGACAGTGGTCTAGCTTCATTGTTTAGCTGGAACATTGTTTTGCTAGAAGTGTTAATATTCAGTTGTCTTTATGTGCTTTCTTTTTATTAGTATTTGCCTATTATACTTTGTCATTAGTTTTTGAGATCATTATAACTTTGTAATTTACTTTATTGAGATATACTTAGTTCCCCAACCAGGGATCAAACCCCTGAACCCCACACTGGCAGTGCAGTCTTAACTGCTGGACCAGCAGGGAAGTCTCTGAAATATACTTGATTTACAATGTTGTGTTGATTTTTATTCTATAGCAAAGTGATTCAGTCATACATATATATGTATGTATGTACATACATACATATATATATATATACATTCTTTTTCACATTCTTTTAAAAATATTTATTTACTTGGCTGCTCTGGATCTTAGTTGTGGTATCCAAGATCTTTAGGTGTGGCATGTGAACTCTTAGTTGGGGCATGTGAGACTGAGTTCCCTGATCAGGGATTGAACTGGGGCTCCCTGCATTGGAATTGAAGAGCCTTAGCCATTGGCACTAGGGAAGTCCTCTTTTTCATATTCTTTTCCATTAAGGTTTATCACAGGAATAACTTTATAATTGATGGAAGATATGTAACATGCACCAATTATCCTCAGTTTTACAGACTTGTGGAAAAGTCTGAAGTTAAGTGAATTACTCACAAACCCACGCACAGAACAGAAAGTCAGTACTATAACAAAGAGTCGGACACGACTGAGCGACATTTACTACTTTACTAGCTACTGAACAACTATTGATAGGATAGGCGTTTTCTAAGTCTCACCCCATCCCAAGAGTCACTGCCTGCCCTTTGAGTCATTTAAATACGTCCCCCTCATTCACCTTGAACTCTGAATATTCACAACAGCCCTTGACCTGGAGTGATCAGGAGGGAATTACTAACCTTATGCTTGACTAATGGAAACTTTCAGAACAATGGGCTGTTGGGAAGATGACAAGGTTCTGAAGAAGTTGCCAGGGACAATCAAGACACTGTCTACACCACAATATTTCTACTAGTTTAGCTTTTTCCTATCTTTATTTGTTACCTGTATAAATTTTATTTGCACAATTATTCTCCCATTCATTTCATTGGTCTCCTCTTAGTGAAAGGTTTGACTATTGTACTCATTTCTTGAGCATTAAGAAAATTCCAGGTAAATACACAGGAATAGGGAGGTTAAAACAGAAATGAGGGAATATGAAATCTTGAGGCTCTGGAAGTCCACGGTCTACCTCAAGGTTTTCAACCTTGGCACTACTGACATTTCACCAGAGAACTCTTGGTTGTGGAAGGTTGTTCTGTGCATTGTAGGATGTTTGGAAGCATCTCTGGCATCTAACCACTAGATGCCAGTAGTAGCACCTGTGAGCCAGTTGTGACAACCAAAAGTGTCTCCAGAAACTGCCTCATGTTTCCCAGAGGAAAAATCACCCACAACTAAGAACTATGGTGGTGTGGTACTGGAGAAAACTCTTGAGAGTCCTTTGGACTGCAAGGAGATCCAAACAGTCCATCCTAAAGGAAATCAGTCCTGAATATACATTGGAAGGACTGATGCTGAAGCTGAAACTCCAATACTTTGGCTACCTGATGCAAAGAACTGACTCCTTGGAAAACACCCTGATGCTGGGAAAGATGGAAGGTAGGAGGTGAAGAGGACAACAGAGGATGAGATGATTGAATGGCATCACCGACTCGATGGACGTGAGTTTGAGCAAGCTCCAGGAGTTGGTGATGGACAGGGAAGCCTGGCGTGCTGCAGTCCACGGGGTTGCAAAGAGTCGGACATGGCTGAGCAGCTTAACTGAACTGAGAACTATGGGTTTAACTATATAATTTCATTCTCATATTCTTTAATTGTTAAATAAGTGGTTAAGTATTTTTAAAATTCTTAGTGTCCTGCATTTTTAGTTTGTATTGCATTATGGTCTCTGAAAATCTACGTGTTACATGTCAAAAGTGGAACAGCAGACTGATAACCCTGTTTGATGTACCACTCTGTTACTATAGCCCTGAATGTAGTAATTAGGAAGCAGTGTGTTTGAAAAGTGAGGGGAAAAAACAGCACCCATCAAAAGTTGTGCCTGATAGCTTCTGATTTCTGAGGCCCATGAAACATAAAATCCATTAGAGCTAGGAATGCTCTAATATTAGTATAAATTCTCTAGAACGCTTTCAATAATTTATGAATGTATAATCTGGTGTTCCTTGCTCTGCAAAATAAAAGACATTAGACCTACACTTGATTTATGTAAATTTGAATTTTTATAGCATGTGTATTCATGTCCTTGGCAAGATTATAATATGTCAAGAAAAAGACCTCAGTTATATGTTCTACACAGACTTGGTTTTTGGCTTCTGAGAGCTTCTACTGCTACTAGATCAAATCAAGGAGAACCTGCTCAAGGCTTCCCAAAACTCTTCCTTATGCTTATTGGGAATAAAGCAGACATCATTTGGGAGAAGGAAGTGGCAACCCACTACAGGATTCTTGCCTGGAGATTCAACATAGGACGCTGGTGGGCTGCCGTCTATGGGGTCACACAGAGTTGGACATGGCTGAAGCAACTTAGCAGCAGACATCATTTGCTGCTGCTACTAAGTCGCTTCAGTCGTGTCCGACCCTTAGCGACCCCATGGACTGCAGCCTACCAGGCTCCTCCGTCCATGGGATTTTCCAGGCAAGAATACTGGAGTAGGGTGCCATTGCCTTCTCCGAGACATCATTTAGTATATGCAAATGCTGAACAATGATATCTATATTTACAAAAATACACAACCATATTCTGGTGGTTAATTAAAATGTTCCTCTAGAAAAACCCATTTGGATCAGGCAGTATGTACTAGATTTTTCCACTGTCAAAGCTGCTTCTTTAAGTCAGGCACCCATATTAAAATTAGTAGTCCTGTTTTTGGCACTGGGACATCTGACTCAAGATTGAGCACCTGTTCGCATTACCTCTCATCTTCTGCATCTTTTGTCACAGAGGATTTATTTTTTGCTTTGTTTTCAATTTCTTTATTAATAGTGATACAAAATTGTTTTTAGCATCTCTGCATGCATTGTGAAGGAAAGGATCACCAGAAACGGATTTCCAAGTTCCATCGAAATAGTCATAGCAAAACATACGGGAAAAAAAGTCTTAGTGTTTCCAGTTAAGCCACAAAAGGAAAACATAGTTTTCTTAAAATATCAAAGTCAATGTTTAATTTCATTCTGGCTGGGAACAATAACGCCCAATGTCAGTGTCACTCTGTTCAGATGTACAGCCACTCAGCAAAGCAATTTCGAGCCTTTCTACTTTTGTGTGGTATCTTTCAACTTGTTTGACTTTCAGGAGTCCCCCCCATGCCATTTCTCACGGTCGGGGCTTTGCAGGGGAAAACTCCCTCGGGAGTCCAGGTCGCTCCCCTAGTCTCTAGCTCATCCCGGTACCGGGGGCCGGATATGCACCCCGTGGAGGGTGCTAACTGATGGTCCCGAGTTCCTATCCCACGTAAGTCTCCCTGTGAGCCCACCACAGTAACCTCAGACCCCACAGGTCAGCCGGGCCATCCCCGGCAGTGGTGGAGAGGACACTGACCAATCCCACGCCCTTGCCTGTGATCAGCTCCGATTTCTGGGCACCACCACTCCCAGGGGAAGGAAGCCGTCCCGCGGCTTCTTTTCTGGAGGGCTCGAAAGGAAAGCCGGCTCTCCAGTTCCCGTGGCAGGCCCCGGCCGTCCAGGGGCGAAGCCGGGCGGGGCCGCGGCGGGCGCGGGTCCGAGCGCCCGAGGCGCGGGCGGAGCATGTGACCACGCCGCGCGGGGCCGGGCTCGCAGTGCCGCGCGGCGGCGGCGGCGGGGAGAGCAATGGAGGCCGTGGCCGCCTGAGAGGCGGGTGCGCTGCCGGTGCTGCTGCGAAGGCTGCTGGTGCCGCGGGAGCGCCGCGGGCATTGCACTGGCGCCCGCCGCCCGCGCGGGATCGCCATCGCCATCTAGCCACTTTCCCAGCCCGGGCTCCCGGCCGGGACGTCAGGTGAGCGCCCTCCCGGCCCGCGGCCGGAGCCAGACAATGGGTGCAGCGGACTGGCTTCTCCCTTTCCCTGGTTACCCCCGGGCCAGGCCCCCGCGGCGGCCCGGGATTCTCGACCTTGCCCCTGCCCTGGGTTAGTGGGCTCGGCTGGGCGGGTCGTGGACTCCGGGGCGGTGGCCTCGCGCGTGCGGCGCGGACCCTCCCCGAGGCACCCGGCGCGTGGTGTGCGCGGCTCTGGATCCCACGCGAGGAACCTGCGGACGGGCTGCGCCCTCGGTAACTTGCCGAAAGCGTGGGACCTTTAAATTCCCTCTGTCCTTCCCGCGCCGCGGCATCCGATCCTGGGGTCTCCGGCTCGGGTCCCGGCTGTGGCGGGGGTCAAAGCGAGACCTCGCCGTCTGGGATCTCGGGCGCTGACCCGGGCTCAGCCCTGCCTCCCACCGCCCCCCGCGCCCCCCCCCCCCAACTGCATTGCTTTGTTTAACCTCTGCCGAGCCATTTCGCACAAACTCATGTTGCCCCAATTCTGATGAGCCACCAGTTTGATGGCTGAGGCTAGACAAAGGTTTTCCCTGTTTACAAGGGCTGGAGCCGGGAGACTGCACGCTGCCAGTGATGTAAAAATGTGTTTTCCTTATCTTCTCCCCCGGGTTCTTGCGATGGTTTTCCTGGTTCTATAACCGTTCTTTCTTGCAGAGCTCTGTAGTGGCGAGATTGGACCTCCTAACCCTACCGAGATGGTGGGTGGGGAATGGCTTTTATTCCTGCTTATCAGTAAACAGAAGGGCAGAGGGTTACATTTGAGGTGTTCTCAGAATAGAGGCATCGTAATCGTTTTCTGAATTCTACATTTTAAGAGACAATACAAAAAAAAATGTTTAAAACGCACATGGATTCAGTGGATGGGCGGGGTGGCAGGGGGCAGAAAACCTAATAACTATGAACATGTGTTGTAAAATTTTAATATGGTTTTAAGAATAATGGCCCGGAAACTGATCTGGTGTAGGTGAGGGAGTGCGTGTGTGAGGGGGGGTGGTGTTGATGGAGAGGGAGTGGTTAGAATACAAAGGATAAGGCAATTTCAGTAAAAGGTTCTTAGTCAATATCCTGTAGCAAATTTTCAGTTCATCAAGTTGTCATTAAATCATCATTCTTCTGTAAAAATCACCTGTAGTAGTTGTTGAATTATATGTAAAATGGCTAACAATTATTTGGCATTGTAAAGTGACTCAGGAATCTGAAAACAATAATTTTGAGTAATTTTAAAAAATCAACAAAGGAAAGATGCGTCCACCACTCCCTCCTTTATTCTCTGAGAAAACTGAATCCTGGTTGAATATATTCAACAAAAAATTAAACCTGTAAGAAAATTTTCAAAGGCAGGTTTTTTTAAGAAACATTTTTGAAAAATGCATCTTACGTAAGTGATGTGGATGGTTTCATTACTTCAACTCAGATATGTGAAGGGAAGAAAATCAAGGCCACTAGATTGCCCTTTTCCAGTATTAAAACAGTTTCTTCCAAACCCCTATATTTACAGTCACCTCTGAAATGGAGAAACTTTCACTCTAAAGACTTAGCAGTCACTTAGCACTGAATTTGGAGTTGGGAAGATAATACTGACTTGACATACTTAGGCAGTTGGCGTGAGAAACAAAAGCTTCCACTGAGGGAGGGGATAAAAGTATACTTATGGAAGATTCACATTGTTGTACAGCAGAAAACAACACAACTTGTAAAGCAATTATCCTCCAATTAAAAATAAAATTTTAAAAAGTAAAAAAGCTTCCACATAGTTCTTTGCAAGCTATAAAGCACCGTAATAAATGTAAGTTATTATTATCGCTCGGTGAGGAAGTTGTATTTTACAATTTTTCCTTACACAGTTTCAGGAAAATTAATTGAAATTAATATGAAATTCTCCAGGGTAGGGGACTTCCCTGGTGGTCCAGTGGTTAAAACTTGGTGCTTCCACAGCAGGGGCACAAGTGGAGTCCCTGGCCAGGGAACTCGAGATTCTGCAAGCAGTGTGACATGGCCAAAAAAAAAAAAAAATTCTCCATGGTAAGGGACGGTCTGGTACATACTAGGTGTTCAATAAATAGTAGAAGAAATTAATTAAATTAATTTAGAAAGAATTAATGAAAAATAAAATGCAAATGGATAAAATATGCATACAGATTGAACTGGTTTACTTCTTTTAGTTTAATGAACGTTTACTGAAGGCCTGTTGTGTGCCAAGAACTGTATGGACTGTTTACACGTACAGTTTGTAAAAGCCTGGTGACTTTCCTGTTTTGATCATGTGTGATGTATGTTTCTGTGAAGACCGGGGCCCCTTGGGTCATGTTAATGATCATCTCATATAACTGAATAGCACAGTAGAACATTTCACTTGTTATAGGTACAAATACTTCCTCACAATGGCCTGTGGGGAGGCAGGACAGATACTATCATTCCTGTTTTGTAGGTGAGGAAATCCAGACACAGCGAGATTAAATGACTTGCCAGCTCCTCACCACTGAAGCAATAGTGCCAGGGACAGAAGGGGACCTCGTGCCTGGTGCTTTCATCTCTGAATCGTATTGTCTTCTCCCCAGTATGCTGCACCTCCATAAAATCTCTCTCGAATTAGACCTCATGAAAAAGTCTACCTTTTGAATAACTTTTACATAAGGAACAGTTGTGTCTTACCACCCGCTAAGTGAAATGGCTGAATGGGAAAGTTCTGGAGACAGGTGACTGAATTTGAACTCTGGGTTTACCACTTGTTAGCTCTGCATCTTTGGCAAGTGACTTAATATGTCTAAGTCTCAGTTTTCTCATCTGTAAAATGGTGTAACAGTAGCTACTTGCCTTATAGGATTTGGGGCAGGAGCAAATTAAATAATGGGCTTAGCATAAAGCTTAGCACAATGTCTAGCAGAAACTAAGCATTCAGTGTCAGCTGATTATTTTTATTCTCATTATTGTAATGAAGCAGTGGCTTTTTTTGCACAATAAAATGTTTTACTTTGCCATCTGGTATACAGATACATTACAAATGTGTTTAGGTAAAAAAGTCATTAATCAGTGCTTAGACTTCCTATGTGTCCAATGCATTTTTGTATTTTTCATTCTGTTTTATTTAGAAATGCTGGTTGAGATACACTAAATGATTTCACATCCCATTAATGCACCAGGACCTGCAGTTTGAAAAGCACTAATGTTAAGGATAATCAGGTTAATGAGTGCAGTAAAGACAAATCTTTTTTTGAACCTTTATATTTTTCCTTCTAATTATTTACAACATCTTCTGAAATTTGAATGTTAAATTACACTGAAAACAGATTCTTAAACATTTCTTAGTAATTATAACTGTATATTGAGTATTTATTATTGTCTAGATACTGTGCTAAGCAGTCTATTTTTGTACGTTATCTAATTTAGTGCTTGTAACGGCCTTGTAAGAAGGTCTTCTGTTTCCATTTGATAATTGAAATTAAGACTCAAAGAGGTTTTATGAACTTGCCCAAGGTCATAAAGTTAGTGAGAGATGAAGCAATAATTCAGAATTCTTTTTGACCCCAAAGCTCTCTGCTCTTCCAGCCCCAACCCTCTGTTTTCAGTTCTCCCAGTGATTTCTGAAAATGTATTATTCCTTCTCTTAGGTAAATTTGAATGGCAGTATTGAGAACTTACCTGTTTGGTACATCTTTTGCAGTTTCCTTTGAAATGACTCATTTGAAGAAAGTTTTCAAGTTAGTAAGTTAGAAAGCATACTGCATAGACCAGTATTTCATTTTGACTTTGGCTGGTCTTTGATGTAAACATTTTGAAATAGCTTCTCAGGTTTTTATGATAAAGTCAATTAATTGGTCAGTTTTATTGAGCACCCAAAGGTTTAATATATCTTTGGAAGAGACATGTAATAGCCGTGTAACTATAAAAAGACTTCATTACAAATGAATGTCGGCTTTTGTTAAGGAACAAAATGAAGACTTAAGAGCTACAAAGAGTACTTTATAGTATATTGATTTGTTTCAAACTCACCAGGCAGTTGAAGTACTTATTTTGTAAAGTGCTTGTAAGAAACCACCACTAACCGTACTATTAATTTTTTTTGTTTTTGTATTTCAGTTCCTTGCAAATGTTTCTTAAAATTTTAGTAATATTTTAATTTTTTTGGTGGTCCTGGGACTTTTCTCCTCTTTTAAAAATATTGTGAGAAAGAATTAAGGAAATATATTTTATAAATAGTACTTAGAAACATGTGACAATGGAAAGGCAGATCTCACTATTTCTTTCCCATTTATGTCTGACAGATTCAGACTCTTTTGTTGTCTGGTTGGATGCATAGGATTGTATCTTATAAATAAGATAATTACAAGGTGCTTAAAGATACATAAATATACTCCTGCTTTTCCAGTGTGGCTTCCACGTGCATGGAGCTTTAAACTTTCACTGGTATGTTTAACTAGTTTACTTGTTGAATTAAGGTTGGTGTTTTCAAAACTGACAGGTTTTTAAAATCAGAGTTTGTGTAGATCATGATGATATTTTGGACAAAGAACAGCAATTTCGTGGTTTTGTGAAACCACATATTTTCCTCAACCATCATTTTCTGTTAAGATTAAAGTGGGTATATTGTTTCACTTATCGTTGGACATTAGATTTTATCCCTAGACGAACCCTCAAAAATTCCTTTTGCTTCTAATGAAATTGTGTATAATTGTCATAAGCTTATATTTTATGCTTATTTTATTAATTTATTCCTTTTGTGTAACTCTTGACTCTTAGTGGATTGGCATAGTTTTTGTGAGCATCAAGAAACATTCTAGCTATTGAATGGTCACTAATTTTTTCTGTTCAGGCAGGCAAATTGGGTTCTCATTACATTTTGTACTACTTTTATTCTTGATGTGAGCATTCTTAGAGATAAAAAGAGGAACATCAATTTAGATGTGTACTTGCACTAGTGCCTTTGAGGCAGATACATATGCAAATTTGTATCTACGTATATGTATGATTTCCAGTTACATGAGAAGTGCGTGCTTACAAACTCTTAATCCATAAATTTAAAAATAACCTTAAGTAACTTTGTGGAAATGAAAAAATTGAGTAAAAACCTTTAAGAGATGTTGAATGCCTTGTGTGTGTGTATGTCTGCTCCTTTGCGTCCCACTCTTCGAGACCCCATGGAATGTAGTCTGCCAGGCTTCTCTTTCCATGGGATTTTCCAGGGAAGAATACTGTAGTGGGTTGCCATTTCCTTCTCCAGGGGATCGTCCTGATTCAGGGATTGAACCTGCATCTCCTGCGTCTCCTGCATTGGCAGGTGGATTCTTTACCACTGAACCACCTGGGAAGCGCATTGAATGCTTTGGTCACATGTTATCAGAAATATTTAAGAAAGCAAATAGAACAACCATATATAACAGCTTTATATTGAGTTTGCATGTGGAAAGGTGATTCTGTATAAAATGTCAAAAATGAAATGCAGAAATAATTTCAATCCGATTTTAAAATCTTCACCAGCTCTTCCAGATGTTTGTAGAGTTTTTGAAACAGTATGCTTTGAAGTTTGCATGGAAATTTTAATAAAGTTACTTCTGAAGCTGGTACTATTTTAAAAATATGTCTTTGAGGAAAAGATACAGAAGCCACATCCCTGAAACACTTTGGGAAATATTTAAATTGGAAGTAAGCACTCAGCTCACTAGGGACAGGTTGTTAGAATTTAGAGCAGATACCAGCTGCTAAGAAGTATTCTCAGTAATAAGAAAGGAGGGAACACTTGGAAAAAAAAAGAAAAAGCTTTTTACTAGGGAGGGTAGGAATACCCGACCCAGAGGTCCGCTGGCCTCGCTCCACTCCCTTGGAGAGGGGTTGGCTGGCACTAACGGGGGAGACAGGGAGCATGTAGGGTCGAGGGGGACAACAGAGAAACTCAGTTATTGTTTAAATCTGAGATAAGCCGGATTCAATAAATAATCTGTGAACATTCTTATATGTAATTGTTAGCCCACAGTTTCCCGACCTGGGGAGAAGTAAAAAGGAAAGCCCATGGCCCCAAGACCACTGTTATTGGAAGAGGAAGCATGAGGACCCCGTTGTCAAGGCCATTTGTGGTCTCAGGCCAGGGCCACAGCTGATACTCTTAGGGAAGCTTGTGATGAATTCAGCCGAGCCGGTCAGACACTGCTGATGAATTCCAGCTGCCCTCAATGACTGCATTTTGTCTTTTCTTCATTTTGAAAAGTTCTTAATAAATGTAGAGTGACTTTTTCTCTACCACAGTATCATTGTGACAGATGCCGTGGGCTTGCCTGGCACTCTTAAGATGCAGCTGCCCGGGCATGTTTGTGATGGGTTAACTGTTTTCTAGAGTTAATGAGGTCAGGGTCACAGGTTCAATTCCTGGGAAGGCCAGTTAGCTTTGCTTTGTTCTCTGATCTCATACTGTGCTCTTAACCCGGACTAGCCATCTGGCGAAGGCAGATCGTTGATCACAAAGGGACTAATAAGCAGGACAGTGTGGGAGGAGCAGCACGATCTTCCTCAGTGGATATTGAGTAATTGGAGAAACAACTACAAAAGCATGCATACTTTTGTGTTTCCTAGCATTGTCTTAATATGTGGAAGATAACGAGGTGCTCACATCATTTTCTTTCTCATTTCTGTTGAACTCCCATTTTTAACAGTTGTGTTTTCTAGTTCTGAGGTTTTGGAAGTCTCATTCAGTCAGCAGGGGTACATTGTCTTGAATGTTCCTAGCTTCCTTGTAAGCTTGTAGGACAGTGACTCAGTGAGAAAAGGTTAAGGCTGACAGTAGAACAGACCACCTACTCAGTTGTTTGCAGATCCAACCCCATTTGAGTTTAAAAAAAAAAAGTTAAAAAAGCAAAACACCCTTTTGAATGGGAATGAATAGACTGAGAATATCCAGGAAAATACTTTATAGTTTTTCTAAGCATACTTTATCTATAAATCTCTTATGCCCTTTATTAAAATTACATCTAGTGTCAAGTGAAATATCTGAGATCATCTAGACGAGTGCTGTCTCGTACAGTCACTGGTCCCATGGGCTGTTAAAGCATTTGAAATGTGGCCTGTCCAAAGTGGGAGGAGCCCTAAGTATAAAACACACACCAGATTTCAAACACTTGGTATGAAAAAAAGTGCAATATGTCATTGATATTTTAAAAATACTTTAACATGTTTAAATAATGTTTTAACTGTATCAGATTAACTTAAGCATTATTAAAGTTAATTTTACCTTTTTTTTTTACTTTTTTGAAAATGTGTTTACTAGAAAATTTTGTGTTTTGTGTTTACTATTAAAGCTACAGATGTGGCTTGCATTATATTTCTGTTGGGTGGTGGTGTTCTAGACCAGCCCTTCATTTTACAAATGAGAAGCCCAAGTTCAGAGGTTAAGTAACTGAGCTGAGTTCTTTACATTGCCTGTAACCTCTCCCTGCTAATAGGTTAGGTGTTCAGGAAGATGGGAACTCTTTGAACCATTAGAAGACCATTTAGTGCCTGAGAGTTATCAAATGTTGCAAGGTCTATGCCCGAGTCATTGCATATTTAGGTATTATGCCAGGTGTGTGGGGGGGGGAGGGGTGGGGGACAGGGGCTTTGTTTTGTTTATAATGCTGATATTTAGGCTTTATTTTACCTTCCTATATAGGTCAGAGGCCATATAGCTTTATTTAGTTCTGAGAAAAACACATTAGACATTACCAGTTGCAACTCGGGGATAAATAAGATATAGTGCAGTCAAATGGGTAACTTTATTGTGAAGATTTCAGATAGTTTTGAATGACCCTTGAGGACAAAGCAGCAAGCTTTTAGGGCTGTATTCCTTTTGTGTTCCAAAGGAAGAACTTACAGGCTGTTAATTTCCCTCTCTTAATTATGGATGTGCCTGATACTCCAATCGAAAAAGAAATAGCCAGGAATGGGTGGTGTTAAGGCTGTGGCCTCCCATTGGGGCTTTCTGTCAGTTTTATGACATAATAGTCTTTAATCGGCAAAGATAGAAAGGAAGAAAACTGGGGGAAAATTGGAAGATTGAGATTGACATATACACACTATTATATATAAAATATATCACTAATAAGGACCTACTTAACACAGGGAACTCTATTCAGTACTCTGTAATGGCCTATCGGGGGAAAGAATCTTAATAAAGAGTGGGTATCTGTGTTTGTATAACAGATTCACTTTGCTGTACGCCTGAAACTCATGCAACATTGTAAACCAATATACCCCAATAAAAATTAGAAGAAAAAAACCCCTCAGGACCCAATTTGTTGTTTCTAATTGAGATTTTAATTTTCCTAATCAACGTAGGCAGCTCAGATTAACATCTTAAAGTTTACATTATGCAGCTTCAGATCTATTCTCCCCCACCCCAACCCAGCCTGCTCAGAGTTGTAAGTCACTATCAGTTTGTTATCAGTGACAACTTGCGAACAATAACTTTGTCAGGCCACCTCTGACACTTCGATTATTCTGATCATCCATACTAGGTAGTAATGTGCATGAGCTTACCCTTTTAATAGGGGCATTCTGGAGTTTGAGAGAAGATACGCAATTACTTCCAAAAGGGTGGTTTATAAAAGTAATTCCAGATTATCATTTTCCTGTGCTTTTTGTCTGTTACAAACAACCCAGGTAGATGATAAGTACTAGAATCAAAACAGGAGAGCGATCTTTGGTTACCTTGGAGTAGGCCAAAAATAAATAACAGTGTCCTGCAGTATGAAGTTTAATGAAAAGTCCCATAACCACCAACATTCTGTGCAGCCCGAGTCACTGTATAAACTCAGTTTATCTCATGTCAGCAGATGTGTGTTGAGTGTTGCGCTCCATGGGCTGGGCACTGTGGACTAGGCACCGTGGACATAACATGAAAAGCACAAAGATTGAGGGAATACAGGTCACTTGAATGAGAACTTTGTTGTAGTTTCTAGCTTGAGAAAAGAATGTAGCATTTTAACATCGCTGCAGAATGAATGAACACACGATGATGTTCTACAAGTCACTAGTTGATTTCATGTGTCATGTTTGATGTCATGTCCCATTTCTAGCAGTAACCGATTTTTTCTAAAATTTGGGTCATTGGGACCATCGTTTGGTATGCAGGAGGCTTGTTGTCACGTTGACAGTCGTACTGAACAGGAAGGGTAGCACATGTCCCCTGTGTTCCTCTTCCTTTCCCTGACCCAGCTGTTCATACCAGGTACTGTGGAGATGCTAGTGAAGATAAATGTGAAGAATTCAGTCTAGCAGAGAAGAAAGACAAGACTGTAAAATGTGCTGTGAGAGAATGTCCTAGTGCTGTGGGGACTCAGATGAAGGGGTGACTGTTCTTGTGAAGGAGGACAGAACGAAGAAAGATAAGGAGGTAGCTTACAGAGGAAGTGATATTGGAGCTGAGTCTTGAAGGAGGTGTAGAATTTTGACAGATGGAGAGGGGGTGGAAAGGTATTCTAGAGGTAGGGAACAGAATGAGCAAAGATACAGCAAGCATGAAGCCACGACAGGGAGGTGGCAGGAGCATTCAGGCATGGAAGGGAATGGCAGGAGACCAGACCAGACATGTGGATCCGGCAACATTTGGAGGGATTTGAAAGGCCAAAGAGTACTGACATTTTTTAAGCAACAGGGAGCTATCAAAAGCAGGGAGTGGCATAATTGGATCTACTTTGGAAGAATGACTGGGAGTTACTTAAGCTTGGTTCTAAAGCCAACTTTCCCTCTAGCCTAGTGACCACAGGCGAGTCACTTTACTCCTCTGAGCCTCAAATAATCTCGTGTAATACTTTGGCCACCTGATGCAAAGAGCCGACTCTTTGGAAAAGACCCTGATGCTGGGAAACATTAAAGGCAGGAGGAGAAGGGGGCGACAGAGGATGAGATGGTTGGATGGCATCACCACCTCAATGCACTTGAGTTTGAACAAACTCTGGGAGATGGTGAAGGATAGGGAAGCCTGGCGTGCTGCAGTCCATGGGGTCTCAAAGAGTCAGACACAACTTAGCAGCTGAACAACAGCAACAAATAAAAGTGTAGAGCAAGAGTTAATCCAGTCAAACAGTAAACAAAGACAATGCTTCCAAGGGTTTGGTCTGTGCCAGGTCCTGTTGTTGGTGCTGGAATATGAGAACAAGCATACAGCCAGGGCCCCTGAACTACAGAGACATTCTGGTGGGAGAGAGGGACAAGAAACAGTACGCAAATATGTATACAACACAGTGTCAGGTTGCAATAAGTGCTAAAAGGAAGTCATGCTGGGTGAGTGGAGTGAGAAGTTTCTAGACAGAGAAACCTAGAGAACTTTGAATGAAGTGGAAGAAGCCTTGGACCAGTATGACATTTCTTCCAGATCTCAAATTAAGTGAAAAGTTATAGCTCTTTAACATTGATTAAAGTCAGTTTCCAAATAGATGTTGTTCTTCCAGTTTCATTTAGGTCCACCAGTATGGATGGGCAGACTCTTTAGCATTGCATCTTTGAAAAAGTTTGACTAAGCACAGCATAATCTCATTTTAGGAAACAGTTTTCTTCATATTCTGGAAAAAAGCCTGTTGTGTGGGTGGGTAATCCCAAATGTTATCCCTCAGCCCTTTATCCATCTCCAAGTTTGTGGCAAGGGAAGATGCTTGGCATTTAAGCCACTAGATTTAGGATGGCTGTTCAATATATCGAATGACTCTTCTATTTTAATATAAATTAAAATTAAGTGAGAGCCCTGGGAAAGCTCTGTTTTAATTAGAGTTGGAATGCATCTTAGGAGACCATTTCTGCCAGTTATAATCATAACAGTGGCGTTATGATTTTTTTTTTTAAAGAATCCTTACTTAATAAGCTGGGTCTTTCCTGAGGTCTTCAAGTTTGTTTTATAGATGATTTTTATTGAATCAAGTGAAAGGCAGAAGAATGCAAACATTCTTCTTGGACCCTAAACCTTTTTCTTGGAGATGTGAAACAACTGAGCAATAATCTGCAGACGAGGGTGCTTACGACTGGCTTGTTCTTGAACATGAACCAGGAGGTTGGGAAATCTGGATTTACCATTTATTGAGGACCATTCACATAGAGTGTTTTTTTTTTTTTTTTTTAATTTTACTCGAGTATAGTTGCTTTACAATATTGTGTTTCTACTGTACAGCAAAGTGAATCAGCTATACATATATACATATCCCCTCTTTTTTTGGATTTCCCTCCTATTTAGGTCACCACGAAATATTGAGTAGAGTTCCTTGTGCTATAATGTAGGTATTCATTAGTTATCTATATTACACATGTCATCAATAGTGTATCTATGTCAATCCCAATCTCTCAGTTCATCCCATCCCCCTCCCTTTCCCCTGTGATCACATAGAGTTTTGAACTGATTTCCCACAAATTGTGTCTACAGAGTTGGGAAGCTGGAGTGATAAACTGTACCTTCAGAGATGGTGTAAGATGTGATCCCTGGCCTTCCGCTGGCATGGAATCCAGGGTGTTGCTTGTCTCCTTGCTTCATGGTTCACAGCCAGTGAGACTGGCCCCACCTGAATTATTTAACTCATCTTATCCTTAAGATAACTGTAAAGAGTTGTTCTAGAACTAAACGACTTACAAATTTGGGGCTTGCACATTTTTGTCTTCTCCTCATTTTCTTTTACTGAAGGTAGAAATATCTCCTGGTCTTTGGTTCTGCCTGCTGATTGTTTATAATCCCTGCTCTGGATTACCTCATTCTGCCAGTCCCTTACAATATGATTTATCTTTTTAAAATTAAATTCTCATTATACTTCCCTATGAATCTTTCTTCCTTAGAATGTTTAGTTTGGTATAGCTGAAGAAAGAGGAAGGAAGGAAAGGAGGGAAAGAAGAAAGGAAATTCTATTTGGACACTGTACTAATAGGTTATGTATATATTTGATTTGCTCATTATATTACATTAATTTTCAATATTCTATTTTTTCCCTCAAATGTTAAAAATATTTTTATTATGATAAAATATTTACAACAGAATTTACCATTTTTAGATGTACAGTTTATTAGCATTAAGTACATTCGGAATGTTGGCAACCATTACCATTATCTACATCCAGAACTTTTCCACATTCCAAACAGAAACTCTGTTTCTGTTAAACAATAACTCCTCGTCCCCCCTGTCTCCTGGTAACCTCTATTCTACTTTCTGTCTCTGAACTCTCTGTGAATTCTGGGGACCTCACGGAAGTGGAATCATACAATGTCTGTCCTTTCATGGCTGACTGACTTCACTTAGAATAATGCTTTCAAGATTCATTATGTAGTAGCAGATATCAGATCTTCATTCCTTTTTATGGCTAAAGAAGATTCCACTATATGTATGTGTGTGTGTGTATAAAATGTATGTAAAATTTATTCATTTGTTGATGGACGTTTGGGTTGTTTCCACCTTTTGGTTATTGTGAATAATGCTTCTATGAACATGTTACATAAGTATCTGCTTGAGTCCCTGCTTTCTTTTCTTTTGGATATGTGGGTAGGAGTGGAATTGCTGGATTGTATGGTAATTCATTGTTTAAGTTTTTGAGGACCTGCCAAATTGTTTTTCATGGGGACTATAACATTTTATTTTTTAATTTTTGGAATATTGTTCATCTACAATGTTGTATTCCTGGTGGCTCAGATGGTAAACAATCTGCCTGCAGTACAGGAGACCTGGATTTGATCCCTGGGTTGGGAAGGTCTACTGGAGAAGGAAATGGCAACCCACTCCAGTATTCTTGCCTGGGAAATCCCATGGAGAGAGGAGCCTGGAGGGCTACAGTCCATAGGGACACAAAGAGTCGGACATGACTGAAGCGACTAACACTTACTTACTTACTAACTATACCATTTTATTTTATTTTTATTAATTTTTATTGGAGTGTAGTTGGTCTATGGTGTTGTATTTGTTTCTGCTGTATAGAAAAGTGAATTAGTTATACAGATATCTGCTCTTTAGATTCTGTTCCCATATATAGGTCATTACAGAGTATTGATTAGAGTTCCCAGTGCTATACAGTAGGTTCTTATTGGTCATTTATTTTATATATAGTAGTGTGTGTATGGCAGCCTGAATTGCTCAGTGTATCCTCCCCCCATTTCCTCTTGGTAATAACCCTGTTTGTTTTCTCCATCTGTGACTCTATTTCTGTTTTGTAAATATGTTCATTTGTACTAATTTTTTAGATTCCACATATAAACGATACCACATATTTATCTTTCTCTAACTATACCATTTTAAGTTCCCACCAGCAATGTACAAGGGTTTCAGTTTCTCCACAGCTTCGCTGGTGATTGCTTGTTATAACAATTAATATTCTGTTGTATATGTATGTCACATTTTGTTTATTCATTCGTCAATGAAAACTTGGGTTCCTTCCGTGTTTTCGCTAATGTAAATAATGCTGCTGTGAGCATGGGTGTATAAATACCTCTTTGAGAACATACTTTGAATTCTTTTGGATATATACTCAGAAATGAACTGCTGGATCACATGGTAATTCTATTTTTAACTTTTTTGGGGAGCAATTTTATTGTTTTCCACTGTGGCTAAGCCATTTTATATCCCTACCTATAGTGAACAAGGGTTCCAATTTCTCTACGTCCTCACCAACACTTGTTGTCTTTTATTTTTTCATAATAGCCATTCTGACAGGTGTAAAGTGATACCTCACTGTGGATTTGATTTGCCATTTCCCTAATGATTAGTTATGTTGAACACTTTATCAAGTGCTTATTGGCCATTCCTGTATCTTCTTTGGAAAAATATTTTTTCAAGTCCTTTGCCCAACTTTGATGCTTTCTCCTTGGAAGAAAAGCTATGACCAACCTAAACAGCATATTAAAAAGCAGAGACATTACTTTGCCAACAAAGGTCTCTCGAGTCAAAGCTATGGTTTTTCCAGTGGTCATGTGTGGATGTGAGAGTTGGACTCTAAGGAAAGCTGAGCCCTGAAGAATGGATGCTTTTGAACTGTGGTGTTGGAGAAGACTCTTGAGTGTCCTTTGGACAGCAAGGAGATCCAACCAGTCCATCCTAAAGGAAATCAATCCTGAATATTCATTGGAAGGACTGATGCTAAAGCTGAAACTCCAGTACTTGGCCATCTGATGCAAAGAACTGACTCATTTGAAAAGACCCCGATGCTGGGAAAGATTGAAGATGGGAGGAGAAGGGGATGACAGAGGATGGGATGGTTGGATGGCATCACCGACTCAATGGACATGAGTTTGAGTGGACTCCGGGAGTTGGTGATGGACAGGGAGGCCTGGCATGCTGTAGTCCATGGGGTTGCAAAGAGTTGGACACGCCTGAGCGACTGAACTGAACTTGCCCACTTTTGAATCAGATTGTTTGCTTTTTCATTGTTGAGTTTGGGGAGTTCTCTGTATATTCTGACTATCAGTCCCTTATCAGATACATGATTTGCAAATATTTTCTTCCATTCCATGGTTGCCTGTTACTGAGTGGATAATGTCTTTTGATGCACAAAATTTAAAACATTTTCATGAAGTCTAATTTGTCTATTTTTTCTTTTCTTACCTATGTCATTGGTGTCACATCCAAGAAATCACTGCCAAATCTAATATTGTGAAGCTGTTGTCCTATGTTTTCTTCTAAGAGTTTTATTGTTTTATGTCTTAACATTTTGTTCCTTGATTAATTTTGAGTTAATTTTTGTAGATGGTGTTAGGTAAGGGTCCAACTTCATTTTTCTACATATGGGTATCAAGTTTTCCCAACAGTCTTCTGTTCTTCTCTCATTGAATGTTCTTAGTGGCCTTGTCAAAAATCACTTGCCCCTATATACAAGAGTTTATTTCTGGGCTCTCTATTGTATTCCATTGGTCTGTTGGTCTGTTTTTATGCCAATACTACACTTTTTGGACTATTATAACTTGGTAGTAAATTTTGAAATCAAGAATTGTGAATCTCCCAGTTTTGTTGCTCTTTTTCAAGATCTTTTTGGCTATTTGGAGCTCCTAGAGACATGAATTTTGGTATGAATTTTCTATGTCTGCCAAAAAATGCTGTTGGAATTTTGATAGAAGTTGCATTGAGTCTGTAGATGACTTTGAGTAGTATTGACATCTTAACAATATCAAATCTTCTTATCCATGAACATGGGATGTGTTTCTATTTATTTATATCTTTAATTTCTTTCAGAAGTGTTTATAGTTTTCATGGTACAAGTCTACACCTCCTTAGTTAATTGTATCTTATTCTTTTTGATACTATTGTAAATGGAGTTGTTTTTGTAATCTCCTCTTCATATTGTTCATTATATGTGTATAGAAATACAACTGATTTTTGTATTCTGACTTTGTATCCTGTGACTTTGCTGAATTCACTTATTAGTTCTAGTAGCTTTTAGGGTGGGATTTTAAAGGGTCTTCTACATCTAAGATCATATCATTTGCAAAAAGAGATAATTAAAAGAATATTTTTATTTATTTATTTGGCTATACCAGGTCTTAGTTGCAGCACACAGGATCTTTTAGTTGCAGTGTGTGAACTCTTGCTTGTGGCTTGTGGGATCTGGTTTCCTAACTAGGGATTGAACCTGGGCCCCATGCATTGGGAGCTTGGAGTCTTAACCACTGGACTACCAGGGAAGCCCCCCGAAGAGATAATTTTACATCTTTTTTTCCAATTTGGATGCCTATTTTTTTTCTTTTTCTTGCCTCATACTCTGGCTAGAAGTTCCAGTAGAATGAGAGGTGAATAGAAGTGAATCCAGTTGAATAGAAATGCTAAAAGCAGACATCCTTGCCTTGTTGCTGATATTAGGGGGAAAATTTTCAGTCTTCACCTTTGAGTGTGATGTTTGCTGTGGGTTTTTAATATATAACTTTTATTATGTTTAGATGGTTTTCTTCTCTTCTACTTTTATTTATTTATTTATTTTTTATCATGAAAGGGTGTTGGATTTAGTCAAGTATTTTTTTCTCCTTCGACTGAGATGATCTCATAGTGTTTTCCTTTCTTCTTCTTCTTCTTCTTTTTTTGATATGGCATGTTACATTGATTAAGCTTCATATGTTGAATCATCCTTGAATTCTAGAAATAGATCCCACTTGGTCATAGTGTACAGTCCTTTTAATATGCTACTGAATTCTGTCTGCTGGTATTTTGTTGAGGAGTTTTGCATCAATGTTCCTAAGAGTTACTGGTCTATAGTTTTCTTTTCTTGTAGAGTCTTTTTCTGGCTTTGGTATGGGTTATATTGACCTCACAGAATGAATTGAGAGAATTCAATTCAATTCATTCAATTCTGTGAGAAGTGATCCCTCCTTTTAAATTTTTTGGAAAAGTTTGAGAAGGATTGGCATTAGTTCTTCTTTATATATTTGATAGAATTCACCAGCGAAGCTATCAGGTACAGGACTTTTTCTTTGTTGGGAAATTCTTGATTACTATTTACTGATTTGTTTCAGAACAAACTTTTTGGCTTACCCAATAGAAAGCAAACAAAAAGTATAGTTACAAACCACTGTTACAATAATACTAGATTTTATAATTGCCTGTATGGTTACCTTTATTGAGATCTCTATTTCTCCGCATGGCTCTAAGTTACTGTCTAGCGTCCTTTTGTTTCACCTTGTGGGACTCTTTTAAGCATTTCTTGCAGGTTGGGTCTAGTGGTCATGAACTCCCTCAACTTTTATTTATTTAGGAATGTCTTAATTTCTCCCTCACTTTTTAAGGACAGTTTTGGTGGATCTTGGATTCCTGGTTGAAGTGTTTTTATTTTAGCATATCGAATATACCAGTCCACTGCTTCTGGCCTCCAAAGGTTCCCATGAGAAGTCTGCTGGAAATTTTATTGAGGATCCCATGTATGTGATCCTTTGCTTCTCTTTTGATACTTCAGTGTTTCTCTGTTTGTCTTTTGAAAGTTTGATTATAATACGTCTCTGAGTTCATCTTGTTGTTGTTCAGTCACTGGGTTGGGTCCAACTCTTTGCAGCCCTGTGGACTGCAGTATGTCAGGCCTCCCTGTCCCTCACAATTTCCAGGAGTTTGTCCAAGTTGATGTTCATTGAATCAGTGATGGTCTCCAGCCATCTTATCTTCTGCCACCCTCTTCTCCCTTTGCCTTCAGTCTTTCCCAGCATTAGGGTCTTTTCCAATGAGTTGGCTGTTCAGGTGGCCAAAGTATTAGAGCTTCAGCATCAGTTCTTCCAGTAAGTATTCAGGGTTGATTTCCTTTAGGATTGACTGGTTTGATCTCCTTGCAGTCCAAGGGACTCTCAAGAGTCTTCTCTAGCACCACAATTTGAAAGCATCAATTCTTGAGCACTCAGCTTTCTTTATGGTTCAACTCTCATGTCCATACGTGACTACTGGAAAGACTATAGCTTTGAGTATCAAAACAATGTCTTTGCTTTTTAATACACTGTCTAGGTTTATCATAGTTCAACTTCAAATTCATTGAACTTTTTGGATTTTTATATTGATGTCTTTTATCATACTCATATTCTTCATCAGATTTGGGTAGTTTCAGCCATTATTTCTTCAAATATTCTTTCTGTCCCTTTATCTTCTCACTCTAGGATTTCCATGATGCATATTTATTGATATTTCCATTTTGTTGATGCATCATTTTCTTGATTTTCTCCACATCTTCCTTTAGTTCCTTGAGCATCTTTAAGTTAGTTTTAAAGTCTTTGTCTAGTATATCTGCCATTAGGTCTTTTTCAGGGACAGTTACTATGCTAGTGATTTATTTTTTCCTCTGAATAGACCTTGCTTTCCTGTTTTTTTGTAAGCCATGTTTTTTGTTGAATGTTGGACATTTGAATCTAACTCTGGAAATCAGATTTTCCCCCTTCTCCAGGATTTTCTATTTTGTGTTATCTTGTTGTTTTTGTGATAAATGTTGTAGGCTGTCCCTGTGCTGAAAATTAGCCTGAAGTGTAAACTCAGTATCTTCTGAGGTCTTTCCAGAACCTTTCCCAGAGTATATATGGCCACTTTCTTATTTTGCCCATATATGCAGTTGTTTTTGAATGTTGTAGTCTTCAATCTCTGGCTCCCCAGAGGAGAAAAAGTGAAAAATGGCAGGGGAGTGAGGGAAAGGGCACTGGCCTTATGAACTCCCATAATTTCACTTCAGCCTCAGGGAGAGGGGCTTACAGCAATGGGAAGAGATACAGCAATGGGAAGAGATACAGCACTGACTGCCGGCCCCTTTGTTTGCGCTTCTGTGATCAGGAGCAGCCGTCAGCCTACAGCACAGCTCGCGAGTATTTGGAGGACAGAGTCTTTTTTGCTCATCCTGGCTCTCTCAGGTTGTGTACAAGCTGCTCCAGAAACCATGCACAGCTGTCTGCCATGTGGCTGGGGGGAATGATAACTGCCATAGTGCTCAGAGCTGAAATTGACTTAAATTAACCATAATTTACAGTTTAGGTCTTCCCCTGGAAATTGCAAGCCTTCAGTAGACTCCAGAATTCCAGATATTTATGCCTCACAGATTGTGGCAGTGCAGTTGTTTTCTAGATGGGGAGACCAATTCTCTGCCATCTTCCCCAGAACCCCTCTTACTTTTGCCCATTAAAATTTATTTATTTAGGCCATGCCATGTGGCTTGCGAGATCTTAATTCCTCAACCAGAGATCAAACCTGTGCCCTTTACAGTGGAAGTGCTGAATCTTAACTGCTGGACTGCCAGGGAAGTCCCTCATTTGCCCATTTTTGAATTGAGATGTTTGCTTTAATTTATTGTTGAGTTTAGGAATTCTTTATATATTCTGGATATCAATCATTTATCAGATGCAACATTTTGTAACTATTTTCTCTTATTCTAGGGTTGACTTTTCACTTTCTTGATGGTGTTTACATGTTTTCTTAATTGTAAAAGTTAATACATGAATGTGAAAGAGGATTAAAAAGCAAGCAGCAGATACAAACTCAGCTATTCAAGTAGATGGTAATATTGATGCTGTTTGATGAAGGCTTCCAGGAGAAAACAAGATGAAGTCTCTGCCTCATCATCTGTGTTCAGGTTCCCTGAGAGTTTGGGAACCAGTTTCCAGTTCTTCTGGAAAGCCAGTGACCAAAGTCATGAGTGAATACTGAGGAATGTAGGCTTCTTACAGCCAGGGCATTTGACATAGAGTGGAGTTGGCTAGTGGTCATTTATATATATTTTTCCTTCATGTTTCTTCCCAGGCCTTTGCTGGTCACCCCATGTTCTGGTTTTCTTACATATTTTCATCCACTTTGATTCAGCAGTAATATTCTGACCATGGTGTTCACCTACTTTTCCCTGTAATATCTCCTTCTGTGCTGTTAGGTTGGTACAGAAGTCATTGCAGATTTGAACTGTGAGTTTTAAATCATTATAACTAGGCTCAAACACATCTTTATTAATCAAAATAGGAACCATTACAGTCAAAACATTTTTGCCAATGAGAAATAAATTTGTTTATTTCTGTAGCATAAAAATTCTGCTTTAGGATCCAACGAATTCTTGGAAAGCACTGTCTGCCTCCTGCTAGTTAAAGTGTTTTCCCTGCAAAAAGTTGTCGAGATGCTTGAAGAAGTGGTAGTCGGTTGGCAAGAGGTCAGGGGAATATGGTGGATGAGGCGGAACTTTGTAGCTCAATTCGTTCAACTTTTGAAGTGTGGGTTGTGCAGTGTGAAGTTGGGCATTGTCGCGGAGAATCGGGCCCTTTCTGTTGACCAGTGCCAGCTGCACGTGCCGCAGTTGGCAGTGCGTCTCATCGATTTGCTGAGCGTACTTCTCATGTGTAATGGTTTTCCTGAGATTCAGAAAGCTGTAGTGGACCAGACCACAGCAGACCACCAAACAGTGACCATGACCTTTTTTTGGTGCAAGCTTGGCTTTGGGAAGTGCTGTGGAACTTCTTGGTCCAACCCCTGAGCAAAGTCATTAGCCAAAAAACATAAAGTGAGAAGTGTGCATTAAAATGATGTATAACATAATCACATTTATTTAGAATGTATTCCAATATCAAATGGCAAATTTCAGCAATGCAAAAACTGTAATTACTTTTGTACCGAATCTAGTAATTGTACATTCGTCCTAGTGTCTCATGTTGGTGAGAGAAAATCTCCCCACCAGTTCATTGAGTAACCAGAAATAATTCTGGTTATTTCTTTTGGAGATAGGTTTATCCATTACATTTCCACCTTCAAGATTTTTTAAATTATAAATCTGTTTGCAACTGCTGTCTCCAACTTTCTCCAGCAGTCAGCCTTTTGCACTGGAACTATCATTGTTTACCACCTGACGCTTACAGTGGTAATGCTTATGGTTTTCATTGTTAAAATGAAGAAAATTGCCTTTATTACTCTCCCCAATCTCATACTTAGGACAAGGAGAAGAAAACACAATTGTGTCCTTATTGATTCTCTCGGTCTGGCAAAGACTTTGGGGTGTTATGTGAGGCTTAGTAGGTAACAAAAAACTCGCAGTACATATTTTCAGGACATTGTCCTTACAGTGTGATAGATGGAGAAACAGTATATGGAGATGGCGTAAGTTTTCAGTATGTGATCCTGTCTTTAAGTCTCGTAAGTAAAATCAAAATAAAACAAATAATTTGGTTATTAAGAAGTTTAGAATTAGTGATGTTTCCTTACATGTCTCTGTGGAGACGCACAGGTGCTAACCATTAGTAGTTCCATCTTTAATTGATAAGAGGGGTGCACAGAAGAGCCCACTTTTATTCATGAAATCAACTCCAAGTATAGAATTAGCATTGACATATAGGTTAATATCAAAGCAGGAATAGATATATCTGAATATCAAATAATCATGTCGTCTTTCCACTCCCAAGGTGCTGCATCAGTTCTCAAGAATCTCATATCCCCAGTATTGCACAGATAGTTTCATCAGTATAGAATTCGGGGGTGACACTTTTGTCTTTTTGTAAGATTACAAGAGGTGTTCTTAGATGCAGCTGAACCTTCATTTTTTAAAAAAGTTTTATGAAACATCATAAAACTGCTTTGCCAGAATAATTTGAAGGTTATTGAACTTTTTATGTGTATAAATGTGTTTGTACCTTTATATGTATGACTTTGTTTTTATGCAGTCTTATTTATAAATAGTTTCTCCAAGTAGAGTATTTGTTTTTGATTGGTTACAGAGCCAGTATCATTAAAAAGGTAATAAGGAAACAGCTATTTCCTTAGAGGATATTTGGGAGTTTTACTGCATCGAGTAATGTTTCAGTGTAAAAGAAATGAGCCATTTCAGTCCCTAGCCTCAGGTTATAGAGTCTTGAAGTATTTTTTGGTCTCCTTCCTTAGGTTGCAGTAATGTGTTAGCATCTGTCCCAGAGCTAAGAATAATTTAATAAAAATTCCAAACCACCCACCAATTTGCAACAAGAGAAGTAAATAAGGACTTGCTCATTCTGAGTAGATTGAAACTTTCGGACACTGGCCTTAGTGGATCTTGGTTTGTGTACTTCTACATATCTTTCTGCTATTTAAAGGGTAGAGACACTTGGGATTCAGGATTGAGCATTGAGCTTATCCTCTCATAGGGTTCTGCGCACTTGTTGCTCCCGAACCTTGTGGATGAAACCTCTTCTCTGACCATAATCTTCTCACCTTTCAGTCCCATTATTTACCCTGAGTGATGATCTTTCTTTATTGCCTTCATTCTGAGTTTTTCCTCTTTTTAACCCTGTTCCGATTGTCCAGTGCATTGGTCTCCTAGTTTTACCTGCGCTCATGCCCAGCCTGGCCTCCGTGGGCAAGCATGTTATTACACACCTGTACTCCCCTCCTGGGACCTGAAAAGACCCCCAGCCCCAGCTGTTGCACTCCTGGAGCATGTCTCTCTGTTCTTCTTCAGCACTCTTCTCTGTTCTGTAACACATTCATATTGTCAGCCCTTGACTGACCATCATTATTTGTCAGAGACATTACTTTGCCAACAAAGATTCGTCTAGTCAAAGCTTTGGTTTTTCCAGTAGTCATGTGTGGATATGACAGTCGGACTCTAAAGAAAGCTGAGTGCTGAAGAATTGATGCTTTTGAACTGTGGTGTTGGAGAAGACTCTTGAGAGTCCCTTGGACTGCAAGGAGATCCAGCCAGTCCATCCTAAAGGAAATCAGTCCTGAATATTCATTGGAAGGACTGATGCTGAAGCTGAAACTCCAATAATTTTTGGCCATCTGATGCAAAGAACTGACTCATTTGAAAAGCCCCTTATGCTGGGAAAGATTGAAAGTGAAAGGAGAAGGGGACGACAGAGGATGAAATGGTGGGATGGCATCACCAACTCGATGGACATGAGTTTGAGTCAACTCTGGGATTTCATGATGGACAGGGAAGCCTAGCGTGTTGCCAGGTTTCAAAGAGTTGGACATGACTGAGCAACTGAACTGAACTGAACTGAAAAGGTTTCCAATAAAATAATAATTAAAAACTTCAGTCACTTATTTTATTGCTCTTGACTACTTTACACATTTTTAAAGCAGTTACTGCCAACCTTTTCTGTACATATCAAAGTGAAAGTGAAAGTCCTTCAGTTGTTTCCCACTCTGCGACCCCATGGATTGTAGCCTGCCAGACTCCTCTGTCCATGAAATTCTCCAAGCCAGAGTACTGGAGTGGGTTGCCATTCCCTTCTCTAGGGGATCTTCCCAACCCAGGAAATGAACCCAGGTCTCCAGCCTTGCAGGTGGATTCTTTACCATCTAAGCCACCAGGGAAGCCCAGTGCCTTCAATTTTGGACGACTTAACCGCGTGCTTTTCTCAGGAAATTCAGCGTGAACTTACTTTTCTTCTCTTTTTCTAAACATTGCAAAACCCGTCACTATCTCACTAAGTTTTCCTGTAGATCTGCTATTTTTAAAAAATATTCATTTGGCTGTGTTGGGTCTTTCTTAGTTGCGTAATTCAGGGTCTTTGTTGAGGGGCACGGATTCTCTAGTTGTGGCGTGTGGGCTCCAGAGAGTGCGGGCTTCAGTAGCTGTGGCACACAGGCTCTCTAGTTGTCTGGATCCCAGGGGCTCAGTAGTTATGGTTCGCAGGTTTAGTTGCCCTACGGCATGTGGGGTCTTCCCAGACCAGGGATCAAACCCAAGTCCCCTGCATTGCAAGGTGAATTCTTAACAGCTAGATCATCAGGGAAGTACCTAGATCTCAGTTATTTTAACAGACTTTTTGGTGTGTTTTTGTTTGTTTTTTAACAAACATGTTTTGAATGCCTGCTCTGTTGGCATTTGGTGAAAACTACACTAGAGGTAAAGAACCCGCCTGCCAGTGCAGGAAACGTTAAGAGATGTGGGTTCAGTCCCTACATGGCAGCCCACTCCAGTATTCTTGCCTGGAAAATCCCATGGACAAAAGAGCCTGGCGAGCTACAGTCCATGGGTTCACCGAGAATTGGACACGACTGAAGTGACTGCAGATGGTGACTGCAGCCATGAAATTAAAAGATGGTTACTCCTTGGAAGAAAAATTATGACCAACCTAGATAGCATATTGAAAAGCAGAGACATTACTTTGCCAACAAAGGTTCATCTAGTCAAGGCTATGGTTTTTCCAGTGGTCATGTATGCATGTGAGAGTTGGACTGTGAAGAAAGCTGGGCGCTGAAGAATTGGTGCTTTTGAAGTGTGGTGTTGGAGAAGACTCTTGAGAGTCCCTTGGACAGCAAGGCGATCCAACCAGTCCATTCTGAAGGAGATCAGCCCTGGGATTTCTTTGGAAGGAACGATGCTAAAGCTGAAACTCCAGTACTTTGGCCACCTCATGTGAAGAGTTGACTCATTGGAAAAGACTCTGATGCTGGGAGGGATTGGGGGCAGGAGGAGAAGGGGACGACAGAGGATGAGATGGCTGGATGGCATCACTGACTCGATGGACGTGAGTCTGAGTGAACTCCAGGAGTTGGTGATGGACAGGGAGGCCTGGCGTGCTGCGATTCATGGGGTCACAAAGAGGCGGACACAACTGAGCGACTGAACTGAATTGAACTGAAGTGACTGAGCATTCACAGTATAATAACTGTGTTATTATAATAATTACTAACGTTAGAGAGGTCAGTTATTAATAATAACTAACGTTAGACAGGTCAGTACACATCACAAGGTGCCTGCATGCATGTCATCTCCCTTAATCATTACCCAGGCTCGTCTTCCTTAGTGTTCTAGAAGAAAAACTTGCCTTTTTCCAAAGGCAAGCTTTGTGTTTGTTCTCTTGACCTTATTACCTCCATCTTCTCAGAAGCTTTGGTTTCACATTATCTCCTTTTCCTCACTGATTCTTTCCCTACCTAATACAATATCCTTAGGTCCAATTTACAATGTAAAACAGTTTTTTAAAACCAAATTCTCAAGACTTACCTCCTCTTTGAAATGCCATTCTATCTTTATTTCTTTACTCACAGGTTTTCCATAAGTACAGCCTCAAGTCTCCACTTTCACTTTTAAATTTTCCACAAATTCCTTATCTCATGCATTCTGGCTTCTTACTCTCATCTTGAATGGAAACTCCATTCTACACATTCACCAAAAGTTTAAATTACAGCCCCCAAATTGCAGTGCCCTTTTTTTTGCCATCTGTGTCTGGTCACAGATGTCAGAAGTGATTCTTCACCTTTGAAGACAACTGAAGTCATCCAGGGCTGGCATCGAGGCTGGGGGTGACCCGCTGTGGTTGTTGGGCCATGGGTGGAGGACGTGAGGTAGATGCCGTGGGCTCCCCAGAGCTCCAGGTGACTGCCTCTGGAACCTCTTGACACGAGCCTTTATGGTCACACTGGTGACTGGGATCTGTTACTTTCTATGATGGTTTAAGATGGACAGCCTTCAGTTTGGAGATGATGCTTAAGTCATGAGCATGGATGAAATGGAGCAGGACCCTGTGGTCTTTGCCCCCTGCCTTGTCCTCTGCCTGCCTTGTCTGTGGAAAACTTTAGTCAAAGAACAAGTTTAATGAGAGAAGTGAGAAATGTGGAAACACAGGAAAACAGTCAAAGGAGACTGAATGATAGTAATGCATAGTTAAGGACCTTTAGTTCTTTCTCAAGGACTATAGGTAATATCCTGAGGCATATGCTGTGAGCTATCCTAGAGCCATATCCTGTGAAACCCCAGGTGGAAAAATTTAACTACATGGTGACCAGACTGTACCCATGACATAAGCTGCCACGGTTCTGAGAGTTGGTCTCTAAGAAATGGGAACAAATGGACCCTGGAAGTGAAGATGAACTGTATGTAAAACAAACAGGATGACGCTGGTCACACCATCGATGATCACTTTGAAGATGACTGTCAGAGCTGATTCTGCTGTTTCTGCATGTAGCTCCCTCTATCTGTCTGTAAAACCTCTTGCCCTACTGGTTGCCCAGGGCAGGGCTGGGGGAGGGAGAGTGGGCCTTTGGACAGACGTCCACCACCCTCCCCACACCCAGGTGCTGACATCTGAAATAAACTTTCCGTTCCACCAATCTGGCCTGTTTGTTGGCTTTTGAGTGGGGAGCATATGGACACCACCACCATTTGGTAACATGGGAGAAATCCCCAGGAAGAATCTGTCAGGAGAAGAGAATAGTCCATCGACCAAGTCCCAGGGCTCTCCTATATGCAGAGCTTGGCTGTGAGGGAGATTTAGGATGATCAACTAGTAAGCTCTTTCTGATCGTGGTCAGGGAAGGAAGCCCTGTATCTTTCTCTAAGTATCAAGGGGAAAAATGATGCATTGACTTAGAGACCCCCTATGTTTAACATGCTCATTAGCTTTTGATCTGTTCTGCTGCTGCTGCTAAGTTGCTTCAGTTGTGTCCGACTCTGTGTGACCCCATAGACGGCAGCCCACCAGGCTCCCGCATCCCTGGGATTCTCCAGGCAAGAACACTGGAGTGGGTTGCCATTTCCTTCTCCAATGCATGAAAGTGAAAAGTGAAAGTTAAGTCGCTCAGTCGTGTCCGACTATTAGCGACCCCATGGACTGCAGCCCACCAGGCACCTCCGTCCATGGGATTTTCCAGGCAAGAGTACTGGAGTGGGGTGCCATTGCCTTCTCCATTTGTTCTGTTCTAACCTCAGATATCTTCCACCAGGGAACACTTTATGTCAGAGGAGGAATATTGGATGGGGGACTCTTTATCCTGATAATGAATGAGCCTGTGTAGAAAACAGCCAGAATACAACTGGAGCAACACAGAGGCTGTGTCTTCTGTTTTCTCCTCTCCTACTCCAAAGAGAGAATATACCAGAATATAAAGAGAGAATATACCTCCTAATATCAAAGGAGGAATTAGAATCAATTAGAGAGGCAGACTCTTTCAAAGAGTCACAGCAGGTTGAGACTAGAAGGGGCTTAATTAATGTGATGGTGTGTGTACAAGTGCAGCACACAGCTCTACATATAATGGGTGAGCGACTTATGCTAATTATTATTAGTTAATAGCTGCTTTCTAATCCTAAACTGTCACTTTATAGATAAGGAAATGGAGACTCAGATGTTCAGGAACTAACAGTGATTCCCTTAAGCTACACAAAAAGAGAAATCAGTGAAAAGTCACTAGCTTGGCACCTAGGGCTCTCTGCTTTCTGGCTGCAGCTCCATTTCCATCCCAGGTCCTCCCCCACTACTTTCGCTCTCCTCTTGGGCCCTCCGCTCAGTCTCCAGTCGCCCGCTCTGTGCCGCCACCGGTCCCTGTCAGTTCCATGCTTTCTACACGTGCGCTCTGCCTGCAGCCCCTTCCACTTCCTCTCTCCCTGTCCAGGTTCTGGCCCATTTTCACGGTCTAACAACACCTGTGAATTCCTTCCTGACCTGCCTAGTCACATTACTCTCTTCCTCTTTGAAATTCTCTAGCATGATTCCCAGGACAGTATCTGGGTGCTGCAGTTATGGTGGTGGTGGTGATGGAGGGTAGAGTGCTGTTAGCTTCCAGTCCCCCCATCCCTCATCTGCACATGTTTATTGCCTCTGTTGCAGAGCAGAACCTGCTGGGTAAATACGGAGGAGAGCAGCCTAGGGGCTGTGCGGATGTGTGTGTGTGTGTGTGTGTGTGTGTGCGTGCGTGAGCACACATGCATGTGTGCATGCATGCAAGGCACCCCCGTGGGCAGGTGTCCCTTTGGGCTCCTAGGGAGAGGAGAACTGTCTTTTTTGCTTGGCAGTTTCCCTGATGAGTCCCTGTTCACAGAAGTTGTATGCTTTGTCTGACGTGGGCTGTGTGACATTGTGCCAGTCTTTATTACCTTGTAAAAAGACCTCGTAAGGTTTTAAAGTTGGATCCCTCTCATGTTAGTGTCTGGATTAAAATAGCTAGCTAAATAACCCTATTTGTACTGACAGTTTCTAAGAATCATGTAACTTCTTTGGTAAGAAGAACTTTCTATTCCCCCAAAGTTTTTGCACCAGGATAAACTTAGGATAACCCAGGAAAAGTGAAAACTGATTCTTTGCAAGAAAGATACTGATGACAATGATGTGTGCCCACTGTGACTGGTATCTTTTCAGATAGAGAGTTTCTTACTTCAAGGTCTGAGAAATACTAGAGTTTTCCTGGTAACAGTAATGAAGGGTCAGTCCTCTTGTATTTACCTTTGCTCTTCTGTCTAAAATTGTATTTACCTTGTCAATAGAAGATCTAGGTTGTTCTTCTCTACCTTAATATGTTGTGATGGTAACAATTACTATGCGTGGAGGTTGTATTTACATATTTGTTTAATTCATATAAAAGTTTCAAAATTGGAATATCTGGGTCCAGATAAAGTATGAACTCTGGCTAAGGTCCATAGTGTGTTGTTGTTTAGTTGCTAAGTCCTGTCCGACTTCTTTGCAACCCTGTGGACTGTAGCCCACCAGGCTCCTCTGTCCATGGGATTTCCCAGGCAAGGATACTGGAGTGGACTGTCATTTCCTTCTCCAGGAGATCTTCCCAGCCCAGGGATTGAACCCACATCTCCTGCATTGGCAGGTGGATTCTTTACCACTGAGCCACCTGGAAAGCTCAAGAGACATAAGTTATGCTTCTGTTTATACTTTCATTTTCATAAATATATATAAGTTTATATATAAATATATATATAAGTTTTTCTATTGGGTAAATAATTTATATTATACTTTGTATATAATGAACATTTGTGTGCAGGTTTTTGAATGGATATATGTTTTAAATCTCTTGGATGTATTTCTAGGAGTAGAATTGCCGGATCATGTGGTAATTCACGTGTAATATTTTGATGAATGGCCAGGCTTTTCCAAGGTGGCTGCACCAGTTTACATCCCCACCAGCAGTGTGGGAAGGTTCTAGTTTCTCTGTGTCCTTGCAACATTTATATTATTATGAGTGTTTTGGATTATAGCTGTCCTAGGGCTATGAAGTAGTATCTCAGTATGATTTTGATTTGCATTTCCCTGATGCCTAACGAGTAGAGCTTCTTTTTGTATGTTTATGGACCATTTGTATATATTCTTTGGAACAATGTCTGTTGAGATTCTTTGCCAAGTTTATGTTGGGTTGGTTTTCTAAAAATTATTTTGTAAGAGTTCTTTATATATTCTAGATATATGATTTGCAAATATTTTCTTGTTCTGTGGGTGGTCTTCTCTCTTTTTTTCTTCTCACTTTCTTGATAGTGTCCTTTGAACCACGAAAGTTTTGCATTGTGACATAGTTCAGTTTATTTTTTATTTTCTATTTGTGCTTTTTATGTTAAATATAAGAAACTACTGCCTAATAAGTGGTCATGAAGATTTGTTCCTGTAGTTCCTTCTAAGAGCTTTGTGGTTTCAGCCCTTATATTTTAAGCCTTGGATCCAGTTTAGTCGCTTTTTGTGTAAGGTGGGACTCTAACTTCATTCTTTTGCACGTGGATGTGGGACTGTCCTTTCTTTTTCCCATCGGGTTGTCTTCACACCCTTGTTGAAAGTTCACTGACCATAAATGTGAGGGTTTACCTCTGGGCTGTCGATTCTATTCCCTTGTTCAGTATGTCTTGATTAATATAGCTTTACTTTTCTCCTTTTAATACTCACATAGTAAAAAGGGGCATTTAAGTTGTATACAGTGGCATCGTCTCTTACTGGATAAGGTAATAAAGCCAATGGGAGAGGCATAGAACAAACACAGGAGCAGTTGCGTTAGGAAGGTGCAGCATTGGAGGTCAAGTGCTATTTCTCATTGGTTCATCACAGCCATATTTTTACTTGATTTTTAGTTGAGCACCAGCTAGAGTCAGCTTCCATTTAGGGGCCTTGCTATTTGCAAAATACTGACCTTTAAGCATTAGAATTTCAGTGCAAATTCACATTTCCTTGCCCCATCCCTCATAGTACAGACGCTCATTGACTGGGGAGCTGGCAGAATTTTTTACACTGTTCATTTCTAGTGTTCCTCCCTTCTCTACCACTCTTCCTTTGTCTTCTTCCTCTTTCTACCTGGCTCTCCTCTTCCCTCCTTTTTTCCCGTCTCTTTCTCTCTTTCTTTCAGTACCCCCATCGCCTCCCAGCACTCCTTGCTAAATTTCTATATCTTCATGTGGCTGCGAGATGACTTACAGCCCTGAATTTAAATGTATAAAAAATGAACAACCTCTGTCTCTTATAGTTTTTGTGTGTTTTTAATTTTTTGGCCACACTGCACGGCACGTGAAATCATAGTTTCCTGACCAGGGATTGCCCCCTGCAGTGGAAGCACAGAGTCTTAACCATTGGATCGCCAGGGAAGTCTCCTGTAACAGTTTTGATTACAGCAAGGTGAAATTAACCTTGTGGCAAGCACTCAGAGGACAGGCTGTCCTAGATACTTCTGAGGGTCTCAGCTGCGGGTGGCCTGGTAGTGAAGCTGATGTTTTAATCCTCTGATGCTGTTAAAGAAATAAACCCTCAGACTTGTATTCACACAATGCACTGGAAGGGGGTTGCCCTTCTTCAGTACTAGCCCCATGTCCCCTGGCCTACTTGTTGAGGACTTCCTTCACAGTTAATGTCCTTATTCATTTGTCTTGATTTCACTCAGATGAGGATCTTTTGAGGGGGTGGGGGCAGGGCAGGAGACCTTTCTCAACACAGCTGTTACGAACAACTAGTAAGCAGTTGCCATACTTGAACAGGTTTCTAGAGTTTAGATTTGTTCTGTTGACGTTTATTGTGCCACATCAGATTACTAAGATCTTTGGGAAGATCACTGGCTAGTGGGAGATGAGTGAACAGATAGATAATAAGGATAGTTTGCTTGGTTTCCTGATCAGAGAGATTGTGACATAATCGTAAAAAATGTATGAAACTCAGAATTAAGTATTAACAAAAAAGTAAAAATCGTTCAAGTAGCCATTGAAGTCACAAGTTATTTTAGTTCAGAATTATTTACCATCTCATGGAAATGGCAACCCACTCCAGTGTTCTTGCCTGGAGAATCCCAGGGATGGGAAAGCCTGGTGGGCTGCCGTCTATGGGGTCGCACAGAGTCGGACACGACTGAAGCGACTTAGCAGCAGCAGCAGCAGCAGTTCTTTAGCTGGACATTGATCTGGTTGTTTTTAAGGGGGAGTATGAATTCTGAATAGGGAGGATACTGCCTTCAAGGGCACAAAAATTGGTTCTTGGAGAGGCTAAATCTTGGAAATCACAATGGTATGTGGCCCTCCAAAGGGCCAGAGTATAGAAACAGGTATTTACATTTCGTGAGTGAGGGGAGTGACTAGGGAAGAAAATGTCTTAAAAGGTTCCTTGGAGGGTGCATCTCCTTCAAACTGGTGTGTTGAAGTTCTAATCCCTTGTACCTCAGAATGTGACTAGTTTGGAGATAGGGCTTTGTAGTGGTAATTAAGGTAAAATGAATTCATTAGGATGGGCTCTAATCCAACATGACTGGTGTCCTTATAAGAAGAAGAGATTAGTACAAAGTCGAGCGTAGAGGAAGGACTGTGTGAAGACAGAGGGAAATGATGGCCATCTCCAAGCCAGGGAGGGAAGCCTCAGAAGCAAACCCTGCTGACACCTTGATCTGGGACTTCTAGTTTACAGAACTGTGAGAAAATAAATTTCTGTTGTTTAAGTCATTCAGTCTACGCTTTGTTTTGGCAGCCCTAGCAGGCTAATAAAGGGAGGGAGGTGATAATGACAAAAGGTTTGAGACATAGCAGTGTAGAACAACCTATTCTATGTTCTTTTACATTTAGATCTATTTTTTCCAATTCTCTATGTTACTAAAAAATTGCAACATTGTAATTTTATAATCTTATTAATAAGTACCATTCACAAAGGAATTTATCCTTCCACATCAATATCTAATTTGAACCTTGAAATTGCTCTGTGCAGGGCTTAGGTATTCAAATTCCTATTTTATAGATGCCTCTGGGCATTTATACATGTCTTTCTTGCTTCCTGAAAAGACACTTCCCTGCCCCCTGCGTACCTCCCCGCCTCTTTCCTCTGTTAAATTCTTTCAGGACTTAGCTTCCCTCAGGAGACTTTTCTCTGACCTGCTAACATGCTTCTTAGCACTGTTTCCCCACCATGGTGCCAATCACATGAACTGTGTTGCCTGTTTGTCATCTGTTTCCTTTACCAGACTGGCAGCCCTATGAATGGGAACTCTGTCTCTCATCACTGAATTTCCAGCATCTAGCAATGTTCTTGCCTGGAGAATCCCAGGGACCGGGGAGCCTGGTGGGCTGCTGTCTATGGGGTCACACAGAGTTGGACATGACTGAAGCGACTTAGCAGGAGCAGCAGCAGCAGCAGAGTGCCAGGATATTTTATTTATGGATGTATCAGATCATATCGCTAATAATTTGGACTTAGTTTTCTAGCGTCTAAATTCAGCTCTTTCTCAACGATATCATGCTACTTCTCTAAGGATGCATCTGAATTATGTGTCACAATGGGTGTGGTTTTGTCTCTAAGTACAAAAGAATACAAGTGGGGTCTGCTCTGCATGTGCTGTAGGCCCCTTTCACATCCTGCCAGTGTGGCATGTGTGTGTGTGTCTGTGTATGTGTATAAGGGACTCAACCTTGGCTTGTTCCCAGAGCATTTCATGCTACCTATTACTTGGACTGCAAGGAGATCCAACCAGTCCATTCTGAAGGAGATCAGCCCTGGGATTTCTTTGGAAGGAATGATGCTAAAGCTGAAACTCCAGTACTTTGGCCACCTCATGTGAAGAGTTGACTCATTGGAAAAGAGTCTGATGCTGGGAGGGATTGGGGGCAGAAGGAGAAGGGGACGACAGAGGATGAGATGGCTGGATGGCATCACTGACTCGATGGACGTGAGTCTGGGTGAACTCCGGGAGTTGGTGATGGACAGGGAGTCCTGGCGTGCTGCGATTCATGGGGTCGCAAAGAGTCGGACACGACTGAGCTACTGATCTGATCTGATCTGATCTGATGTGATCACATCAAAAAAGGCTCATTTGTCCTTTTATAGTTTCCTGGTAACTCCTTGGGGAAGACCCTGATACTGGGAAAGATTGAGGGCAGGAGAAGGGAGCAACATAGGATGAGATGGTTGGATGGCATCACTGACTCAAAGGACATGAGTTTGAGCAAGCTTCGGGAAATAGTAAAAGACCCGGTAGTCTATGGGGTGGCAAAGAGTCAGACAGGACTGAGTGACTGAACAATAAAGTAGCTTCTTATTGGAGATTGTGATACAATCAGTTTCCTTCTTCCTTCCAGCTGTTGCTAGAGATGGGTATTAGACGATGTTTATGATACAACATGAAGCTGACAGAGCTGAATCCAGCTTGTATGTACAACATGATCGCAATTGTTTCATTCCTTCTTTTCACGTACAGCCTGCAAGTGGCAGGCTAGGTCCTGGGATATGAAGGTGACTAAGGGAAGCCTCTCCTCTAGTCATGAAAACAGATGGATTCTACAGGGTTAGATGAATTCAGCAGGGACAGTGCTTCAGCAGATATGAGGAGGATGCTGTGAGGTCTGACGAGCCCAGCAGATCCTTTGCCTGAAGATATTTTTGGAGGATATTGTGCGTGAGCTGGGTTTGAAGGGGGAAGAGTGGAAATTTGCTAGATGAAAAGTGGGTAAGAAATACACAAAGGCATCAACCAATGGAAAGGTCTGGTCCAAAAATGAATGTGTATGTTGCAAAAAACTGAAAAGGAATAGTTGATGTTTCATGGTTGTGGAATTATCGGTAGGTTTCTTTTCTCCTTTTTTAGAATTCCCTTAATATTTTTGCTCTATTCTTTTCATAACTCAAAATGAAAGAAAAGCCTGTGATGATTGTATCAGACCATTAGAGTGAATTATTTTGTCATTGTCTGTATTTGTATTTAATTTAACATCCAGATTAAAAACCTAGTATTGCCCATTTGACTAAATTGTTATTGTTTTGTTGTTGTTGTTACTAGTTTTTTTAGGAGAAAACACAGACAAGGATGCCATTTGGTTCCTTTTTTTGATAAACAGACCCCAAGTTTCTTTTTCCTTTGAGTGTTCCTTGTCTAACTCTCATCTGGGCCACGAGGATTGACTTGGAGGTTATTTGCTGAAGTACATGGGGAAAAGGTGTCTTTTAGCTTGGTTGGCAGAGAGAGTTGACCCTGGATGCAATTAATGGAATGCATTCGACCAAGAAGGTGAGACAGCAGGGTGGCTGAGAGGGACCTGGGAGAGACTGGGTAATTTTAGTTACAGGGGAAGAATCCACAGATGGAACCCTCAGAGGCACAGCAGGTCTGGGGAATGGAGCAAAAAACACTAGGCAGGTGAAGTCGGGCTGTACAGGAAACGAAGTCTGCAGACACTTGGCTGGTGGTAGAAGGCTCCTTTTACGTGGAGTCCAGCGTGTCTTGCCAGGGCAGGGGAAGCCGTTTAAAGGCACCATGCCGGCCCAGTCACCAGGCGCTGGAGGTTTTCCCAAAACAACTTCAGAGCGAGGCTGAATAGACTTTTCAGTGCACAGTGTATACTGAAGGTTACCGTCGACTCTGACGGTCTATACGCAGAGATGTCTCCTTTCTGATTTCATTTGTGGAAGGAAGACTTACAAAAAAGATTTTTGATTACTTCATATTTGAACTATCACACTGTCTCCCCCACCCCACCCCTTTCAGAGGAAGTAGGAATAGACATGGCTTATTAGGTAGGTGCTTAAGACTTTTTTTTGGGGGGTCTAATAATTGTTGATTGTGTCTGGGTCCAAACCAAACTTATTTCTCATGTTCCCCTAATAACTTTTTCTTTTAATTCTCTTTCTCCTCTTTAAAAAATGAAAAAGCTTTAACTTTGTGCAGTAACAGATTTGTCTTTTCCCCTGTGACATAAGGCAAGACAGAAGTTGGTTTACCATTTGAACAGTTTAATAATTTGAATGATTAGAACCTGAGCCCTGGAAGAGTGAGATGAATGGGGATATACGAGACAGGATAAGGAAAACTGCCACTCAGAAGCACTGTTTTCTCATGGCTCTTGTGTTATTAGCTGAGTATTGAATATTTTAAATTACCTTTTGAAACGATGTTGAAAGATATGGTGGTAAAAAAAAATGGAAAAAATTATTTCATAGTAGTAGCATTTGCTGGATATATGATCATGGGTTCTGGCCCATAAAATACTATATATATATCTTCAGAGGTGGCTTAAACAATTCAAAGTTTGATTTCCACAAATCATCTTACATTATTTGTAAGCAACCACGTGTGCTGGATCAGATATTAAATTGCACCAGATTTTCCCTGGTCTTCAGGGCCTGTCATAGCATGCATCCAGAGATCAGATGTCACCTCTGCCTAAGAAGCCTTATATACATTTTCAGTTTTTTACAGTAATATTATAACATGCATGCATGGTACTGCATGGGTGATTACAGAAGTCTTGTTTGTCAGATAATCCCTGCTTATAAACTAAAGTGTGGCTCCCAGTTTTATGGAACCTCTTTTGAGCTGGAGTATGGCACGTGCTGTGGTAGATGGTGGTAGCTTGCCAACTCATTAGTCAGGTCAGTTTTATAGAAGATATAGTTACAAAATAAAGGCCCCTCTCTCATAACAGATAGTTTCAGTGGCAAAGTCAAGGTGACAAGACTTAAAATATTTATTACCTTTAAAGGCATCTACCCTTTTATGAGCAGCAACCAGGACACCAGACCTTTATTAACAAAGATAAATGATATGTTTAGAGCAGCAACACCTTCTCTCTAAAAACAAAATTCCAAAAATGTCTCATTTCTAAAGCTGTATTAGATCTGTACACTTGTTTTCTCTTGCCCCAGTTATCTTGTTATCATAGATCAAATTAAACACCTGCATGATGTCTTCTGTTTAAGTTCTTTCATATCAACACCATTTAATACTTAGTACTATTTTGCTGAAGACCCATCTGGATGGTGTATGGACAATGTATCACATACAGTTTTATTTTTAATGATCTGAGCACCTGTACAGCAGGACTGCCAGAAATCCAAAGATCTCCTTGTGGTAGAATGCTCAGGCAAAAGGGCTAATTAATTTTCTGACCAAAGTATTTTTTGTTTCCTGCCTCTATTCATTCAACTAGAGGAGGTACATATTTAATATTTAAGTTAATTAATATTTGTGGTTGATAATGGTGACATCATGAAAAGTTAAATAATGTGTTAGTTGAAGACATCAGTTAAGAGATGCAGCAAAACACGAAGAGTCAAATGAATGCTGTGAAGTCATAAAGGAAATATATCATTTTAGACTAGAGTGGTAAGAGAGGACTTTGGGAGGACTGTGTGAATTTTTGTTCATTCATTCAATAAGTGATACTGGGAAAACTGGACAACTACATGTAAAAGAATGAAATTAGAACATTCTCTAACACTATATACAAAAATAAACTCAAAATGGATTAAAGACCTAAATGTAAGATTGGATACTATATACTATAGAACTCCTAGAGGAAAACAAGAGCAGAATACTCTGACACAAATGCAGCAAAGTTTTTTTGGAGCCATCTCCCAAAGTAAAGGGAATAAAAGCAAAAATAAACAAATGGGACCTAATTAAACTTAAAAGCTTTTGTACAGCAAAGGAAACCATAAACAAGATGAGAAGACAGCCTACTGAAGGGGAGAAAATATTTGTAAATGATATCACAGATAAGGAGTTAATATCCAATGTATATAAATGACTCATACAACTCAACATCAAAAACCAAATGGGCTGAAGACGTGAATAGGCATTTTTTCCCAGAGAGGAAATGCAGATGGCCGACAGGCACATCAAAGGATACACATCATTGCTAATCATCCGGGAGATGAACACCAAAACCACAATGAGATAGCACCTCCCAACCTGTCAGAATGGCCATCTTCAAAAAGAACTCAAGTAACAAATTTTGAAGAGAATGTGAAGAAAAGGGTACTCTTCCACATTGTTAGTGGGAATGCAAATTGATGCAGCCGCTGTAGAGAACAGAAGGGAGGTTTCACACAAAAAATAAATCGCCGTATGATCCAGCAGTTCCACCCTGGGCATATATCTGAAAGAGACAGGAAACAAAAGCACTAATTTGAAAAGATACATGCACTGGTGTTCATGAGTGAGTGAGTGAGTGAAAGTCACTCAGTCATGTCTGACTCTCTGCGACCCCATGGACTATACAGACCAGAATACTGGAGTTGGTAGCCTTTCCCTTCTCCAGGGGATCTTCCCAACCCAGGGATTGAACCTGAATCTCCCACGTTGCAGGCAGATTCTTTACCAACTGAGCTTCATAGCAGCACTGTTTATAATAATTAAGATAGAGAAGCAACCTAAGTGTACATAACAGATGCATGAATAAAGATGTGACTTACACACACCTACTCACAAACAGGATGAAATACTACTCAGCCACAGAAAAGAACAAAATGTTGCCATTTGTAGCAACACGCATGGACTTGGGCATTATGCCGAGTGAAACAAGTCAGAGGAAAGCAAATACTGTGTGGTAGCACTTATGTGTGGATTCTAAAAAGTATAACAAACTAGTGAATATAGCAGAAAAGAAGTGAACTGACAGATACAGAGAACAAACTAGTGGTTTTGGGTTGAGGTTGCAATATAGAGGTTGGGGGTGGGAAACACAAACTGTTGGGTGTAAGATAAGATTCAAGGATGTATTGTACAACATGGGGATATTGCCAATATTTTGTAATAACTAAATGGAAAGTAACCTTTAAAAATTGTATACAAATACAGAAAAGTTAAAAAAAAAGAAGGCTTATTGAGATCTTACTAAGTTCCTGGAACCTCTGTAGGTATTAGGAATACAGTAGTGGACAAGAGTGACCAGTTCTCTGTTCTTAAAGTGCTTAAATTCTGGTGGAAGAACAAGGCAAAAAATCTATTTAACAAGAAATACTTGATAATGGTTCTGCAGAACTTTAATGTAAGGTGGTATGATACAACGTCTTGGGAGATTGTTTTAGATTGTTGGTCTGTAGGCTGCTTGAAGTCATGGTTTTAGCTGAGACCTGAATGACAAGAAGGAAGCAGCCATGTGACATCTGAGCCCTCTAGTCAGAGGGGCAGCCAGGGCCCAGGCACTCCGGCAGCAAGGAGCTTGATTTGTTTGAGGAACAAGATGATGAGATAAGAAGAGTTGGTAGAGATCCTAGATCGCTTGGGCCTGTGGGGTTTTTGATAGTTTTGGATTGAATGCTAATTGCAGTGGTAAACAGGAGGAGGCTTTTAAGCAAAGGAGAGCCATGAGCTTGTTTCTGTTGAAGAATTTCATTGTGGACACTGAAGAATGAATTTGAGGAAGGCAGGAGCAAAAGCAGAGATACTAAGTAGGAGGCGACTGTAGAAGTCCAAGTGAGGGACTGTGGTGTCTTCTACCAGAGGGTGGTGAGCGCATGGAGTGAGGTGGATAGATTTGGGGTGTGTTTTAGGTATAGAGGCTGCAGGATCTGCTGATGGATTTAAAATGGGATGTGAGGCACTACTATATAGAAAATGAATACACAGCAAGGACCTTCTGTATAGTACATGAAACTATACTCAATATTTGATAATAACCTATATGGGAAAAGAATCTGAAAAAAAATATATATATATATTATATATATAATATATATTAACCAAATCACTTTGCTATATACCTGAAACTAACACCACATTGTAAGTCAACTATATATCAACCTAAAAAATGAAATTAGATGTGAGGAAAATAGTAATCAAAGATGCCTTATAGGTTTTGTGGATTAAGCAACTGGATAAATGATGATGAACTTTGAAGAAAGGATGGAATTTGGAGGGAAAGAGTCAAGAGTTTCAAACATAGAGATAAGAATAGGTAGAGCTTATGGGGTAGGCTTTTATGATTTGATAAAAAAAAACAGAAGTTTTTCTCAGTGCTTCCTAGAACAGAGACATCATATTCTATTCAGTATATTTGGGAAAAAATTATAAATGTGTTGTTTTTTCTGTGTGATGGCCTGTCGGCAGAAGTGGAACAGGAAGTTTGGGGGAAAAGAAGAGTAGAAAATGGTAACAAGAGGAATAAACAAGTCAGAGAAAGACACAGGGATGGAAAGATACAGAAAAAAAATTACAGATAAAAGACAGATGCTCAAAATTAGAGACACAAAGGACACGCAATCCCACACAGATTCTGCATTCTCCTGCTTTCTACACTTAAAGCCAAAGATGGATGCTGGAGGCAGTTATAAGGAGGTCAGAACATTTTTTCTTTCTTGTAATTAACTGTGGAAGTGGTACTGAGTTACCGACCAAAGGCAAATGAGACCAAATCTTTTTCAGAAGTGGAAGAGATTCCTTTCTTCCATTCGTTGTTATTAGAAAGGATCTTATACCCTGAAGTGTTTCCAGGATGAAAATGTTTTTTACAGTTTGTTATGAATATAACCTGAAAAATAAATCAGTAACAATGCACAATTATTCGTTTTGTAAAGAAAAGAGGCTTTCCAAAGGAGTTCTTTCTCCTTAGTAGAAAAAGTGAGAAATTAGCCATCAATTAACAGGCTAAGCTGAGCTGGGGGAATATACACATAAACAAATACACAGTAAACTCACGCATGCCATAGCATACTCTAAACACACCTGCATTTAATTTAGTAAATAGGCTCCATTTAGAATAGAAAAACAATTTGAGATTTTTCTGTTTCATTATTGTAAGGAGGATCTATAGCCAGCCTAGATTCATTATTAATTTTCTTAAAATTTGGTTAAAAATGAGTTTACTAGAATCCATAAGGACCTATGAATGAATCTAGTCAACAGAGAGACAAGAGGAAGAGGGTTTTAGATAGATATATAAATAGAAGACCAAGAAACTTGCCATGTGCACTGTAAAAATACATGTTATTGGGACCTTGGGTTTGCTTCATCTGCAAAGACCAGTGAAATGATCACAAATAATAAAAATACTTCAGAATTTAAAAGCCATGGAACTACATTGGACTGAAAAGTTAGAAACTACACTGGGCTGAGGATTTTTCTTTGTATCCCGCCTACTCATTCCTTCTTCCTTCCCTTTGTCTTTCCTTCTTTTTTTTTCAAATTTTTAATATTTTCTTAAGGGGGCATGGAAGGAGCACTCAGTTAAGATATTATATAATATTTGGATTCTGTTATTTATGATTATGACCTAGTATCTTTGTGAAAAAAACTGGACTAGATTTCTAGAATCTACTTTTACACTCGAAAACAATACTCAATATGAAATTTGCATTTATCCTCTTGTTCTGGCTTATTGCCTTTTGGGATATTTATGATGATGTTCATAATATTGTTACCATCAGGCTCAGCTCTGCACGGCTTCAGGACAGAAGGAGGCCACAGGCACTGAGAAATGTCTGAAGAGATGACTGGGGATGTGTTTTTATTTAGAAAGACAGATAAATTATCACCATCCTTTCTCAGTGAATGATATTAAATATCTGCCCCCAAGAGGATTTGTTTATGAATGGCCATTCAGGACAGAGAGGTAGACCAGAAAATAGTCTGGTTAGTATAGAAAGATTTATGCAGGGGTTGTTACCATGTGAATTTTTCTTGGACGTTTCAAGATGAGTTTTGATCATTACACATAACTTCATCAAAGGTTAGGTAAATGGATTACATAGGAAACCATTTTATATGTTAAAAGAGAGACATGTTGACCTGAATTAACACTTAAGCCATGCGTAAATCTCTTGGGGCACAGCCTTCACTGAAGGTGATGTGATTGTCACAAAGCTTCACAGTTTGGGTTTATGGGCAAGTGTGGGTGGGTCTGAATGGAAAGCTGGTGCTTGGCCAAGAGCAAATCCTACTTCCTGGCATAGCTTCTCTACAGACGTTCTTATCCAGGTGACAGAGATTAGATTTCAGGAGGAAAAGGTGAGTGTAGAAGGGGAAAGTCTGAGGGATGTGTGTTGCCCCTCACTAAATAGTTCCCGCCACTTTCACATCCCTCAACCAGGAGTTTTTAAAAAATAGTAGTGGAATCTTTATTTTAACATTTATTTATGTGGTTCTCTTGGAAACCTTAATGTCGCCCCTTTTTATTTTCAAGTGGGAATTACTCAAGTCTGTGTTTGGCTGACAGTCGTATCAGCTCTAGTGTGTGGTGGTTGGGAGAGTGCCTGGGACTTGGAGCCAGGGTTTCTTGTGGAAATTCTCCTGCTGAACAGCTGTGTGACTCCAGGAATGTCTGCTCTGCTGGGCACTGGAGTCTACAACTGTACCTGGGGGACAACCTTTTCCTGGAATGGAGCAGAAAGTAAATATTTTAGGTTTCCCAGGCCACATGTGGCCTCTGTTAAATATTCTACTTTGGTTTTGTTTGTTAGAACCCTTAAAAAATATAAAAAACATTCTTAGCTCCTGGGCCACACATAAGCAAGCTGTGGGCTAAACTTGGCCCTTTGCTTTAGTCTGCCCACCACCATGTAAATAGAACAGAAAAGGAGTGGGGAGAAATAAAAGGAGTTTGAACTGGCAGTTTTTAGATAAAAGACTGAGGGAGGTACACCGGCTAAAGCATAGATTCTGGAGGCAAGGGTTTTTCTTTTATTTTAAATATTATGTATTAATTTCATGATTGAGTTTCCCTTTTGTTTGTACTTTTCTCAGTTTTAAATGTGATTTCACTCCTAAATCCTAATCTTCATCTTTCCAAGCATATTACTGTTTACCCTTGGTAGCTCTCCGCACATTTCTTATTTGCTCAGAGAAGCAAACTAGTTAGAGGAATGGCTTTCTTTGCAGATGCAGATGTGACCTTTCACTTACAAAAAGGAAGCAGCCATTTTTTTTGCCCCTGGAAGCCTAAGAAAAGAAGTATTAAATTGGCCTGACCCCAGCAGCTCTGAACTTTGGGAGGGGGCGGCTGGCAGGGAGCAATGGATGGGGGAGGGGTGGGGGGGGCGGGAGGTGCTGGTGGTGGGGAGGGGTGGGATAGGGTGGATGGTGGTGAGTGTTAAGAAATACCCCAATCCTTCTTTTTTTGATGGAGTTGCATCCTGTTGCTCACATGTAACTGACAGTCCAGAATTCTATGTATAAAGACCCCTTAGCCCATACTGGGATGTACTGGCGTTTCTGTTTCCTGAAGGCCAAGACTCAGAAGAGGGCGCTATGGATCACACACTCCAGTACCCCTGTGAGCCTCAGTCCAGCACCCATCTCGTTTCTTTGTCTTCTCAGACTACCTGATTTCCATGGTGTTCAGGAACTGTCTGGCCGTAGCACTCTCCTGTCACGGCCCAGTGGGTTCCAACTTTCTCCACTGTTGTTATTAGTGGCACGGTGGGTGAATTGGCCTCCCCCCCTTCATGCCATGGGGCCTGATTATCTTTGGGGTTTTGATTCCAGAACACGTCCCTTCTGTCCTCAGGCAGGCACATTTGAAGAAGCAGCCTAGTATACTCTACTCCTTGACCTTCTGTTCTCTCCTCCACCTCAGGAATTTGCTAATAGTTCCCCCTACCCCACAGAAATGCACTGTCCCATTTTTTTCTTTTGGAAGAATGACTAGCAATTTGGGCATTGATCCTTTTCATGGACTTCAGCTCATATTTGATCCCTCTCATCATTATTATTGAAGTAATTTGTTAGCATCTGTGTCTTACTTATGGACTGTTCACTCTTCTAAGAGAAAAGAATCCTGTTTATTCCTCATTGAATCTAAGGGCTTCCTTCTCAACAGTTATGATAACCCTGTGCAGTTGACATTATTATACGCATTCTATGGATGAGGAAGCTAAAGCTCAAAAGAAGCTAAATAACTATCTTGCTCAATGTCACATTGCCAGGGTAGCAGGAGAGTTGGGATTTTGTTAGCATTTATACATGCTGGTTATACATCCTGAATGAAAGAATAGTTTGCAGTTGTAAATTTAAGAAATACTCACTTCACCAAAATTTAGCTGTGATTTTTGAGGAAGTAGAAAGAATAGTGGCGTGGGGGAAGGGGGAATAGGATGAAGGCAGATAAACGTACAATTGCCGGTTATAAGATAATACGTACTAGGGATATGCTCTACAGCATGATAAATGCATACTAACACATTCTGTATGTTATATATGAAAGTTAAGAGAGTAAATCCTGAGTTCTCAACATAAAAACTTATTTTTTTTTAGTTCTTTTTGTGTTGTATCTGTATGAGATGATGAATGTTCACTAAACTTACTGAGGTAAACATTTCATGATATCTGTAAGTCAAATCTTTGTACTGTGCACCTTAAACTTAGACAGTGCTGTATGCCAATTATATCTCAATAAAACTGGAAGGGAAAAAAAAAGAACAATAGATTTAATATCAAAGGCCTCAGCCGAAGTATTGTTTTAGCAATTTTTAGCCAAACCGATTTATGCTAAGTTACTTCTTCCCTCCGAGCCTTTGCTCAAACCATATATGGCATGTGGAAGTGCTCCATGAGCGTTATGCAAATAGGACTCGTTACTTAGTTTTTCATTGGAGTTTACCTATGTGGATAAATCTCAGAGACCAAATTCTGGAGAGTTATTTTTATTGTTTTGGAGTAATATACCTCAGCCTCTTTACATATTAGAGATATTTTCCTTTAGTTTTGAGTAGTACATGAATTAATACTTAGTATCACCAGTAAAGTACAACATTTAGAATGCCCTACCAAGGTCTGGGAGTACAAGTGTGCATGTCTTGAAGCGTTCATACCTTCATGCTGAAGTAGGATTTTGTGTGCCAGCTAAATTGGGTCACTTTCTAAGTGAAAGGAGCTTGTATTGCTCCAGACACAGGGCTGCTTATCCTTCGTTTTGTGAAGCTGTAAACACGATGCTTCCCTCTCCCTCACTGTTCTCTTGCTGCTTTTGTTACCTGAGGGTTCACTTTGCGGATTTTTTTCCCTGAGCCCTATCACTTTTCTTGATAGAATATCTACTGTTAAGTTGCCGCCTATGGGCACTACTTCCTGTAGGGAGCCTACCTAGTGTGTGTGCAGGAGTCATTCAGACAAGAGTGGTTTTGGTGAGGGTCTTAAAGGCTTTTATGGTCTCCAACACTGGATTCCCAGTCGAATTGCTCCAGGTGTCTGTTTATAAAGGAGGAGGATTTATTTCATGGGCTGATAGAGTTACAGTCTATCATTAATTTGTGTGAAAAGTTCTTAATGAGGAGTTTATCATTTGCTATGTGTCTTCACCTTAAAATTTCATTTTAAAATAGTTGAATTTATTTAGCAGAAATATATTGGAGGATGTCTATGTGCCAGAAACTACTCTTGGTGAAGAGATAGAGACCAAGAAAGACTCACATATTCCACCTTCCTTGAGCTTATAGCATAACCTGAAAGGTAAATGTTAAATCAATAGTTATACTTAGGTATGATGAATATATGAATGGGGAAATGCAGGATTTAGAGAAGCTGTAATGGACTGCAGTGGGTTTGATGCCTGGCACTTCTTTTCTAGAAATCACTCTTTATACCCAACCATCCACATGGTTAGTAAAGTTGAGCCAATGCTGTTGTCCCTGTTGATTGTTTCAAAGATGAGCACCTTTCAAATTGGGCCAGTACCTTTTCTTGCCCAGGAACTTTGGAAATGGATCAGAGGCAAGAAGACCAAGGAATTTCTGGATGTCTAAGCAGGAATATGAAAGCATGGGAGCTTTTAGGGTCACCATAAGACCTGAGTGAGGGGAGGAAGCCCCAGGAAGAGAATGGGAGGAAATGAATCTGATATTCAGAGGTGTGGGTACCAGAGATGGGGAGAATTATCTTGCAGTGTTTAGGTTTCTGGTTAGAGTTCTCCATGAGAATCTTTATAATAAATGTCCCTTCTTTGCTTAAGGTAGTTTGGGTTGAATTTCTGTTTGATGACACCAGAGTGGTCTTTTCTAATACAGACATGTATAGCACAAGGACCTTATCCAAACCAAGGGATTGGGAAAGCCACTTACAACGTAGTTTTTACACAGTGTTGTAGTTGTTGGTTGGACTCCCAGGATAACATACCCATGATGATGTAACCCATAGTGTAGTTGAAACTGATTTCTGTTTCTCCTTAGAATGGATTCATTCATTTGTATTGAAGGCCCCATGTGTCCCATGGAACTTACTAGGACCTGGAGAAGTAAAGTGCACTAGGCGTTGGAGGAGCTTTTGCTTTTCACTAAACCACTTGCTGGCATTGTCACGGGCACTGTTATTTTCTCCTAGGTTTTGGTTACATTATGGGTTAAGTAGACTGTGGTGGGCTAGTCTGGGAAACTGACTTCCATATGACATTGTTTCTCTGGTGAATGCATTACCTAGTTGGTAGAAGGAGAATTTGTACCTTTTGGCTATAGCAATTGATGAGTGCACCAAATATTTTTTGAATATTTTCTATGTGTCGGGCACTGCTCCCAGCTCTGAAACAGTGATGAATGATGTGGAAAAGGCTCCGCCGTCACGGAGCTTAAATTTTAGTGTAGGGAGATGGGCAATAAACAGTGAACAAATAAATGAACAGACAGTGTAGTTAGTAATCTGTGCCATGAAAGAAAAATAAAGATGATATGGTGAAGGAGAGTGACTGGGGAAGGGTGGAGTGTGACTTTGGGGTCAGGAAAGGAATCACTAAAGGGGAACGTTTCCAGGTGAGAGGCACCTGACCCAGGGAAAGAAGGGAACATGGTGTCTCCAGGGACATGGCCCTCTGTACCACCAGCTGTGAGGCAGAGAGCACTTGTCAGTCCTGGGCCCTGAGGAACAGTCCCTTTGCTTATGGGAATCCGTGTGGTGCAGACCCGGGCTGTCCCAGCACCATGACGGCTAGCCACAGGTGACTCTTGAGCACTAAATGTGGCTAGTCTGAACCAAAATGTTCTATAAGTGTAAGGTGCACTGGATTCCAAAGACTTAGTATGAAAAAAAAAGCAAACATTTCCATTATTTTTTATATTGATTACACAATGAATTGATATTATTTTAACATACTGGGTTTATAAAATATGTGATTAAAATAAATTTTTACTTTTTTAATGAAACTACTAGAAGATTGGAATTCCCTCGTGGCTCTATCATTAAAGAATCTGCCTGCAATGCAGGAGACCTGGGTTCAGTTTCTGGGTCAGGAAGATCCCCTGGAGAAGGAAATGGCAACCCACTCCAGTGTTCTTGCCTGGGCAATCCTGTGGACAGAGGAACCTGGCAGGCTGCAGTCCGTGGAGTTGCTAGAGTCAGACACAACTTAGCTACTAAACCACCACTAGAAGATTAAAAATTGCATCTGTATACAAATGAACTTGTTTACAAAATAGACCCACAGGCATAGAAAACAAACTTGTGGTTACCAAAGGGGAAAAGGGTTGGGGAGGGATAAATTAGGATTAACATATATAAATACTACTATAGCAGAGAAGGCAATGGCAACCCACTCCAGTACTCTTGCCTGGAAAATCCCATGGACGGAGGAGCCTGGTAGGCTGCAGTCCATGAGGTCGCTAAGAGTCGGATATGACTGGGTGACTTCACTTTCACTTTTCACTTTCATGCATTGGAGAAGGAAATGGCAACCCACTCCAGTGTTCTTGCCTGGAGAATCCCAGGGACGGGGGAGCCTGGTGGGCTGCCATCTATGGGGTCGCACAGAGTCGGACATGACTGAAGTGACTTAGCAGCAGCAGCAGCAGCAGCATACTACTATAGAGAAAACAGATAACCAACAAGGACCTACTGTGTAGCACAGAGAACTATACTCAATATTTTTTAATAACCTATAAGGGAAAAGAATCTGGAAAAGAATATATGTTTATATGTATGCGTGTATGTGAAAGTGTTAGTCGCTCAGTTGTGTCCAACTCTTTGTGACCTCATGAACTGTAGCCTGCCAGGCTCCTCTGTCCTTGAAATTCTCCAGACAAGCATGCTGGAGTGGGTTGCCATTCCCTCCTCCAGGGGATCTTCCTGACCCAGGGATCAAACCCAGGTCTCCTGCATTGCAGGCAAATTCTTTACCATCTGAGCCACCTGAATTGCTGTGCTCTATGCCTGAAACTAATATGACACTGTAAATCATCTATACTTCAATAAAAAAAATATATAAAATAAAAATACATATATAATTTTAAAATACATTAAAAAAAGAAAGTAGACCCAAATATAAACAACGCGTCTGTTGCTCGTGTTGTTTCTGGTGCGCAGCACTGGTGTTGATGAATTAGCCAGTGTTTTGGATTCAGACTGATGGGGTTTGAGTACGTAAGGATTTTGTTACAGTTTCTGTATTTGTTTGTTTTACTATGGACAGTTTATTTGATTTTCTTTGTCCTTTTTCATCTTTCAGATGTGGCTAATAATACTACTTTGTAGTGTTAAATCCCAGGGACGGGGGAGCCTGGTGGGCTGCCGTCTATGGGGTCACACAGAGTCGGACACGACTGAAGTGACTTAGCAATAGCAGTAGTGTTAAATCAGCTTTGGTAGAGTGTCTACTGTGTATCAGGCACTGGGAGATAGCTCTAGCCTCTAATTTTATATAAATGTTCATTCCTTCCCTCACTTTCTGATGTGACATAAGTTAGTCATACCTGCCTGTGGGTATTTGAGAATATGTTTGGAGCTCAGCGAGTGACTGTGTTGAGAAAGTGCTATGCAGGTTCATGACACTATTTTAATTTACATTTTTGTCTTATTATTTTCACATGAGGTTTCTGAGGTCTTTATCATGTGATGAAAATAATTATTCCATTTTACAAATGAAAGAGATTGTTATATCCACAGTGGCCCTGTAGAGTACCTTAGGCATAAAGAGGCTGGCCTCGTGTGTCCTGCAACCAGGCTGCCTTCCCTTCCGTTAAATGCAGTTTCTTTCTCTATAAGGAAGCTGAGTCCTTCCACTGGAAGCCCTGAATAGGAATTCTGGTGCCAAGTTTCATGCCAAAGTGATGCCTTATCTTTTGAGTGTTTTTGATACTCTTGTTCTACCAAAGTGACCATATCAGAATCCTGAAGACCTTGTTTATGTTTCAAGAGGTTAGGTTACCAGAGGCCCTCTGGCCCAACGCCATGTTAGATAGTGATTGATTGGAAGAAAATGCTGATGCCCTTTTTTTTTTTCCTGGCCAAAACACTAAGGTCTTTCCTTCCCAGGTGGTCTCTATTTCCCTGTCAGTAACGTATGAACTGTGGCTGGCAGTTGCTGCTGCTGCTGCTAAGTCACTTCAGTCGTGTCCGACTCTTAGCGACCCCATGGACTGCAGCCTACCAGGCTCCTCCGTCCATGGGATTTTCCAGGCAAGAGTACTGGAGTGGGGTGCCATCGCCTTCTCTGGTGTCTGGCAGTTACTAGGCCTCAAATTGGGACACTAGCTGTCATAATAATTTGATTTGAATAAAGATACCTTGAAACTATATCGTTTGGAAGACTGAATTTGACTCCTTATAAGGTGAAATTAATTGCATAGTTTGAAAAGCTTTGCTTAAATTTTAGTTGAATTCAAGTAGTAGTTACTGAGTCCAGATTGGAAAAATATCTTGCGGTTTTACTAAATATCTGAGGGATTTTGAAATTGTATTTGAAAGAAAACTGTTTGAAATGCATTGAAAGCTGGGTTGGTTTACATATACCTTTTCTTCCAATAACTGCTTGTTTCTTTTGAATCTCTGAGTCTCAAGGAGCTTTCTCTTTCTTCCCTAACAAGTCATAATAATGTTTAAGACTTGACTCCATTGGCTATTGCAGTCTTTTAGTTGGAAATGTAAACATAGGAAAATATAGAAAGAATTTATATAGTGACTTTATATGTATTCATTTATGTGTATTCCACAACTCCATTTATCTATATTTAGTTCACAGAATTATCTACCAGAAACCTTAAAAATTGCATTTCTTATAATAAAAGAAAAGAAATATAATTTATTTTGTGTTTGAATGTATACATCCACTGGAAAAACAAGAAGAGTTATGATTTATCTACATCTTTACCACTACTTACTGTTGGCAGATAACTCAGTTTTTTACTCATTTCAGGAGTATAAAATGGTATTTCATGGAGACTTTCCTTGCAGTCCAATGGTTAAGACTTTGCTTTCCAATGCAGGAGGTATGAGTTCAATCCCTAGTCAGAGAGCTAAGATCCATATGCCTTATGAACAAAACAGAACAGAAGCAATATTGTGACAAATTCAGTACAGACTTTAAAAAAAATGATCCCCATCAAAAAAATTATTTAAAAAACAGCGTTTCATGGCTGTTTCAGTTTGCATTTTCTGATCAGCAGTTTGGCTTGGCTGAGCATCTTAGAATTATTGACCTGTTGAGCCTCCTTTCTGTGAATTAGCTAATCATTAGTGTAGTCCATATTTCAGTTGTTGTCTTTTTTTTTTTCTTTACAGCTTTAAGGAAGTCTGTGTATTTTGGATCTTCTTTCCATCTGTCTCTTAGCTTTATATATGTTGTCTTTAGTCAGGAAAAAGTAAAGCAACTTGCCAATTCTCTCCTTGATGATCCATACTGTTCCCTTTTAAAGAAATGATGTAAAATTATATTTGATTTCTGAATAAGACATTAAAATATATAGATAATGAAAAATATTGATAACTTAGACTACATCAAAATTAAAAATGTAATATAATATATAGTTTAAATCAGATAATACATTCATTCATTCCTTCACTCACTCAGTAAATACCCTATAATATGCTAGGAACTCTTCCACACTCTGAGGGTATAACTGTGTACAAGAATCTCTGTACTTCTGCACTTACATTTTAGTGAAAGAAACAGATAATAAACTAAAAATCAAGAACATGTACTTTATCAGTACTGTCAGTACTGCAATAGTGAAATGACCTCCATAGAGAAAAATCAGGGAAAGAGAATAGGGAGTGCTGTAATCATTAAGCAGAATTGTTAGGGAGGTCTCACTCAGAAGGTGACTTTTGAGCTAAAACCTGAAGAAATTGAGGTGGTAGTGTGCAGTTATAATGAGAAAGAATGAACCAAGCTGAGGACGGGGCGTGTGGCGAGGCTCTGAGGTGGGAGTGTGCCTGCCATGTTCAAGGAACAAGACCATGTGACTGGAATGGAGTAAGTTAGGGGAAGAGTAGTGGGAGAGGAAGTAGCCCATACCCTCATGCCTGCTGCCTTGCGGGTCACTGCAGAGGCTTTTGCTTTTACCTTAGAGGGGTAGAAAGTCATTGGTGGGTTCTGACAGAGAGGGCTAGAACCTGACTTCCCAGGTCACTCTGACATCTGTGCAGTGAGGGAACAGGGAGACCAGGTGAGAGACTCTGGTTCATCTTGGGGGTATGATGGTGATAGCAATGCAGCAATGAGAAATGGGCATGTTTTAAATATGTTTTTATATATTTCATACTTTTCAAAGGTAGACGGAACAGGATTGATGATGTGTTGGATGTGGGAGGTGAAAGAGAAGAGTCAAGGGTAACACCAGAGTTTTCCGTGTGAGCCATTGGAAGGGCAGAGTTGCTGTTTATTGAGATGAGGAAGGTTGTAGAAGGAGCATTTTTGGAGGGGAAGACCAAAGGCTCAGTTTTTGACAAAGTGAGAGGAAGACATGAGACTTGCATTCAGGGGAGAGACCTGGGTGGAAATACACATCTGGGAAGCACCAGTGTATAGCTGGTATTTAAGCTATGAGGCTGGATGAAGTAACCCAGAAAACGAGTATAAATTACAAAAGAAGAGGTTCAAGGACTGAGCTCTCAAGCACTTTCATATTTAAAGGCTTGGGATATGAGGAGGTCTCAATGGAGACTAAGAAAGTCTCCGGTGGGATAGTGATGATGGAGTTCTGAAGTCTAGAGGAGACACTGTTTTAAGAAAGGAGGAAACGACCCGCTGTCTCCAATGCTGCTGAGAGGTCAAGGATGATGAGGACTGCAAATTGACCATTGGGTTTAGTGATTTGGAGGTATGAAGGCTGTTGGTGACACTGACAAGAGCAGCTTAGCGGAATGGTGATTGCGACATTGTTTGGAATAGGTTTAAGAGAAAAAAGGAGTTGAACTGAAGACAGCAAATAGAGGCAACTTTTTGAGTTTACTCTCATGTGGAACAGAGAAATGGAACCAAAGCTATAAAGGAAAACAAGAGTCAAGAAAGCTACTTAAGGTGGAAAACACAGTATGTTTGTTTATGTGCTCCCGTATGTGCCAGTGGATGTCTAGTAAAGTGGAAATTTAATGGTGTAGGAGAATGGGGAGAATTGCCTCCCAGTGGGTGGATGAGAGCAGATGAGTTCTAGTGCACAGAGTGGAGGGCTTGGTCTTAGGGAAATGGACACGTCGTCCATAATGATAGGAAGGAAGAGGTAATACCATACACGGGCCCAGCTACAGGCAGGTAAGTTGGTGCAGTGGGGAGAGCTTGTGGAAGTTCTCTGACGTCTCTGTTCCGTCAGCTGAGAGTGATGGTGTGGGGAGACCCTACTGGAGTTGGAGCAGAGGGGGAAGGTATGGAATGGTTGCTCCAGACAGTGGAAGAGTGGATGGTATGGTCCTATGTTTGGATTGCCTGACCCCCCCAGGAACTCTGCTGCTTGAGGTTCATGACCGTGAATTGAAAGTTTGACCAGTCATTCTAGTTGACTGCATTTCTCTAGCCATGTTCAAAAGCCCTGGGACAGTTATGGAAGAGGTGAGGATTGGGTTTCCCTGGGTTTGGTGTTTCCACAGATGCATAGGATGAAATGAGAAAAGGGGCTATCGGGGTGTCTTGTATGCAGGGATGGTTATGCTAGACCACAGATCAAAACTGACTAAGAGGAATCTGAGGACGAGAAAAGAGTGAATGATGGTGAAAAAGGTATGGGATCAATGGCTTGTGAATACAGAGAGGTCAGAAATTGTTGGAGATGTTTGGAGGTAAAAAATGAAGTGACAGAGAATTGGATGGAGGGGTTGCTGTTATTAATTTTATAGAAGTAGAGGTTTCATTTTTGGTCTGATTTTTAGTTGGCAGTTTAAAGAATTATCTGTTTGACCTAATCTCCCCTCATTTGTTAACATTCTATAAACCAATACTTAAATTTCTCCTCAAGAACCCTAACATGAAAAAAAATCCAAAAGAGAATTCTAAAATGAAAACATTTATATGTATGTTTAGTTTTTAAAAAGAAGTTTTTTAAACCGTAAGGGCCTTGCTGGTTTTTGCTGCTGCTTTAAAATACTTTCAAAATGCCCTTTGGCAAATCCAATGAATTTAGATTTTCTGGTTTGAAGTTCTGGTGCTTAAGCTAGCTTTGCACATTTACTTGACAAATGTTTTACTGCAGCATATGTAGAGTGCATAGTACAGTTTCTTTGAAATTGAAGTAAAATTATCTGGCATCTAAAGCCTAATGTGAAAAACAGTAAGGACTCAAGGGTTTTCTCTGGTGGAGCGGTGTGATAGATTTTGCTATGGACAGGTTGTAAAATCTGCCTGATTTTTCGTATTTTCATATATGAAACTTTGAAAATTTTTTGAAGGTTTTCATTTTCACATATGATGATGTAAGTTCAGTGATGTTAACTCTTTATGTATGCATATGCTTATACTGCTTTGGTAACAATGTAAATAAATATTATTATGGTCTTGTAGAGTTGTACAAAATGTGATCAGCTTTAAAAACAATATTAATTACTGAGGCTTATTCTGACCCACTTTAAGAGTAATTTCAGTTGTCACAGGTTTGGAGCACTGTTGCTTCATTTTTAATATCTGGTATAATTAACACTTCTTCCAGTTAACAGCATCGAGAACTTAAGGTGTCAACAAGATAATTCCCAGGGGTCAATAACTTGTTTCCCAGGCGACCTCCACATTTAAACTTGATGCTGCCACCATTAGCTATTCTTTACCAAAGTAAACAGCGTGAACTCTCTGCTGAAATTTCCGCCCTGTTAATTACATTAGAAACAGCATTTGTATAGATCTGGTGACCATTCATTGAGGAACAGGTAGCTGTTCAGTTTCACGTGAACATACATATAGGTAGCTGTGGGCCTCTCTCTGAATCATCAAAGTCTGTTTTGAGAACTTGGACCTTCATCTTTCACGAGTACTATAGGTACCATTATTGTCACATGGAAGACTTTGGGTCTGTTGGACTTGTGTCGTCTACTAGTGACTACCTTATTCAAGTATCATTTTTAGGACCAGATCTGACATTAATTTGATGTTCTCTGTTTCCTCTGGCTCCTTATTTTTCCAGATGAAGTTGGCTCTTTTACATACCTGCTCTTGGAGGACATGTTTTAATGATGTACTCACCTGTCTGTGATGGAAGCTATGACTTGGCCAAAGCCACAGTTTCCCCAAATGAAAAATAGATATGTCTATGGCTTAAGGAATAGTGTCCTTCAGCTGCCCACACTGGCCATTTAAGGTTTTGGCATATCAACTGTTGTGAAATGGCCAGTTTCCATGACTCCCAGTGTCCTTTGATGGTCTCACCCTAATGAGACCTGGCTCTCTTTCCTGTGACTACAGGCTCAAGAAAGGAGGCTCTGTGTGGGTTAGCAGACATTGAGACTTCTGCAGGCCAAGCCAGCAGAGTTCAATTTGTCACTCACTGGGCTAAATTAAGTGAGCAGGGCACTGGCAGTGGGACAAACTGGCCAACTGCACATCATATAAAGCCATATGTGTTGCTGTGGCCGAACTATGAAGTGGTCATGTCTCTCCATTCGAAGAGCCTGTTGAAATAATACACTGGAGAAATCATATGTGTATGTCATTTCTGGCACCAGATGTGAGTTCTTGGAAACCAGTTGGGTGGTGTTTTTCCAACCAAATTATTTCTAGAAAATGAATGAGTTTTTCTTAAAAGACATAGTTTTTTTTTTCTTCTTCTTCTTTTTGGCTGCACCATATAGTATGTGGGATCTTAGTTCCCTGACCAGGGATCGAATCCTTGCCCCCTGCTTTGGAAGTATAGAGTCTTAACCTCTGGACTGCCAGGGAAGTCCCCAAAGATATAGTTTTTCAATTTTAATGTTAGAACTAATCTTGCCTGCATGTCACAAATAGCTAAATCTTATCATTGATTTACTCAATTATGAACCAGAGGAATCCTATGTAAAAATTGTCTCCAGGTTAATTATGAAAATGTGTGACATTTTAGTGACAAGAAGTAAACAGTTATAGTTATACTAGTTAATAGTAGCTAGAAAATTTAACTCCAGTACTTTTGCCTGGAAAATCCCATGGATGGAGGAGCCTGGTAGGCTGCAGTCCATGGGGTCGATAGAGTGGGACACGACTGAGCGACTTCACTTTCACTTTTCACTTTCATGCATTGGAGAAGGAAATGGCAGCCCACTCCAGTGGTCTTGCCTGGAGAATCCCGGGGACGGGGGAGCACATGACTGAAGCGACTTAGCACCAGCAGCAGCAGCAGCAAATTTAAATTAGTGGCAAGTTAGTAAATTTTTGCTACTTCTTTCCACAAACCTATCATTAGGAAGATTTACATCTTTCTTGTTGTTATGGGCTGAGTTATGTCCCTCACTGAAATTCATATGTTGAAGTCCTGACCCTTAGTATCTCAGAATGTGACTGTTTGGAGGTAAAGTCTTTACAGAGATAATTAAGCTGAAATGAGGGTGGGCTCTAATCCAGTATGATTCAGTTCAGTTCAGTCACTCAGTCATGTCTGACTTTTTGCGACCCCATGGACTGCAGCATCCCAGCCTTCCCTGTCCTTTACTAACTCCCAGAGCTTGCTCAAACTCATGTCCATCGAGTTGGTGATGCCATCCAACCGTCTCATCCTCTGTCGTCCCCTTCTCTTCCTGCCTTCAATCTTTCCCAGCATCAGGGTCTTTTCAGATGAGTCAGTTCCTCACATCAGGTGGCCAAAGTATTGGAGCTTCAGCTTCAGCATCAGTCATTGCAATGAATATTCAGGACTGATTTCCTTTAGGATTGACTGATTTGATCTCTGCAGTCCAAGGGACTCTCAAGAGTCTTCTCCAAAACCACAGTTCAAAAGCATCAATTCTTCAGCACTCAGCTTTCTTTGCGGTCCAACTCTCACATCCATACATGACTCCTGGAAAAACCATAGCTTTTACTAGATGGACCTTTGTCGGCAAAGTAATGATTGGTATCCTTCTAGGAAGAGCAAAGTTGGACACAGATACACACAGAAACAATGAAGACACAGGGAAAAGGCAGCCGTCTACAAGCCAAAGGGAGAGAGCTTCAGAAGCAATCAGCCCTGTTTTGATCTTGGACTTCTAGCCTCCAAAACTGTGAGGAGATAAATTTCCATTGTCAAGCCACCCAGTCTGCAGTACTCTGTTTCAGCAGCTCTATCTGACTCGTACACATATCAGGTGTGAGCAAGGGAATAAAAATGTATGATTTTATAAATAAAAAAGTACATGCAAGTTTTAAAACCTTAATTTAGAGTACAGATGATCTGAGTGGGGAAAATCAGGACTTTGTCCCTCTCTTGCCAGTTGCCAGAGCCCCGTTAAGATGGGGGAGAAGAGGGAGAGTATGGTAGAAAGCCATGAGGTTTTAGATCTAGAAAGGAAGGACCTTAGGCATCATCGGTTGCAGCCTTCTTTTTTCCAAATGAGGCAACTACCACCTGGAGTGCTTCGAGGATGTCCTCAGGGGAGCATGGTTAGCTATGGGCATCTCCATGCCCAAGTCTCTCACTTCCTGGTTCAAAGCTGGGCCCAACTCCTTTTCTTCTCAAGGCTGTGTCTGTATATATGTAATCAGGTTCTGCTGTTTTGACACATTTGATTTAGAAAAGAAGTTTTTCTTCCTCCCTTTTTTTTCCCCTTATGTTGTTGTTAAACATATTTTCTATACACAAAAAGGCATAAAGATAACATAATACTGAGTCACGTACATACGAACGAATTCCATTCGGAGAGCGTGTTTATAAGTCCAAATTGTTTGTAACTCCAACAAAGTTAACGTAGGTACCCAACTAACACAATTGACTATATAGTACTGGACTGTAGTAGGTTTATAATACTTTTCACACAAATAATATATTAAAAACAACACAAAAGATAAAACATTTTGAATCTTACAGTACAGTACCTTGGACAGTACAATAGTAGAGTACAGCGGCTGGCATACAGGGGCATATTTGCATCTTTGAAAGTTCGTAACTTGAAGGTTTATAGGTAGGCCCACCAGGCTCCTCTGTCCATGGAATTCCCCAGACAAGAATACTGGAATGGGTAGCCATTCCCTTCTCCAGGGGATCTTCCTGACCCAGGGGTTGAACCCACATCTCCTGCATTGCAGGCAAATTCTTTACCAGTGAGCCACCGGGGAAGCCTGTACGTAGGGAATTTACTGTAATTATCTTATGTATCCACCACCCACTTGAATCTGTTAAAATAATACAAAAGTACTTAGAGTTCTTTCCATGATCATATTCCCTCCCTTTTCCAAAGGTGACTTGTTTTTCTGTGTAATTTTGTACTTTTATTAAAAATGAATATATTACTATATAATTTTAAACAGTATTTAGTATCATTATATATATATTAAGCATTATATAAAGATCTCATGTCAACTGAATCCTTTTCAATTTGTTTTTATTCCACTCAGTTTTGTTGATGAGATTTATCCTTGTTAGTGTAAATTGAATGTGTTGCTCCACCTCATTCATGCCCACTGCTATAGAGTTTTCCTGTTTGTGAATATACTGCATCTCCCTAGCTGAGATTTAGGCTCTTTCTACTTTTTTAGAGAATGATACTGCTATAACCACTCTTATATATATTTCCTTGTGCATGACTTTCCATGTGTGAAAGTTTATTTAGGGCTGGTATCTGTGGGTGGAATCGCTAAGTCATGGGTTGTGTACATTTTCAGTCTTTTCTAGATACTGCCGAATTTGTTCCGCCAAGTGGTTGTACCAATTTACATTCCTATTTAATAGTATAAGTTCCTGTTGTTCCACATCCTTGCCAGCAATGATTTTGTGCCAATCGAACACAGTTTAATTTCTCTAATTGTGTATGCTTATTAGCATCCTTTTCACGTTTATTGGCCACTGGAGTTTTTTAAAGTGTAATCTTTTTTTTTGTTTTTTTCCTTTTTCTAATCAGAGTCCCAGAACCAGAATGGACTGGATAATCCAGTGTCCACCTCCTCATTAAAAAAGGCAGCAACAAAGGGACATCCTAGAGAAATGTAGTGTCTAGTTCATTGTCCCCAAACAGACAAAACTCCTAGTCGACTGTTCTTTCTATCATACCAAGCAGTCACATCATGTATTTGGATGGATGACCTTTTTTGGTGTTGTTGTGAACAGAGTCCAGAGCTGAAGTTTAATTGGTGAGTGTGTGAGGATTATATGTGGGATTTTGTTGGATCTGAATTTTCTGCAAACCCGAGTCATCACCTCCTGTTGAAAACCCTCTTGGTTTCTCATTGCTTGCTGGAAGGTCAGAGCCACTTAGCTCAGTCTGTTGGGTCAGGCCCCTCCTGCCTTTTCCAGCTCTCCTGGATCCTTCATTGTCTTTCCTCCAGCCACGGGTCTTGCTTTCGGCTTCACACTTGACCAGTGAGCCCCTTCCTCAGCAGGGCTCTCGGTTCTCTCTGCCTGCAGCCCTCAGCTCCAGCCATAGCTTCCTCAGGCAAGCCTCCTGGAACATTCCTACTAGAAAACATTTCTCCTTTATGCTCTCAAGGCTTGTACCTGTCATAGCACTCACCACAGTTGCAGATTTACATTTATGTGGTTGACTGTTTATGAAGGTCTCTTTTCCCTGTCTGTTCTTTGGTGTCACGAGTCAGGCCCTGCGTATGTTTCTGCTCACTCACCACCATTCTATCCCTTGCTTTTAGCAGGGAGCCTGACTGATGGTTGGAACTCAGTAACTATTTGTGGAATAGGTGGGTGATTAAAAGGTCAGAGTCTTAAAGAAGTTCATCTTACCTAACTCCTCGGAGGCAAAGCTGTATCTAATTGGACTTCTCCATCTGCTTGTCAGCCTAGCCCTGCATTGCATTCTTGAGGAAGAGAGCAATGCCGGATGGACTGTATTAAAGATACACATTCATGGCTTAAAGAATATGGCAATGCAATAAGCCAAAGAGTAGAAAAAGATTAAAAAAAAAAAGAGTTAGCCATTGGGAGGAGGAGCTCTCGATCACTAGGTACCTCAGGCAGCCCCTAGCATGCGGCACTTGAGCCATGCTTGAGGGTTTCCAGTACAGCTGGCTGGCTGGCTAAACTCAAACCCAAGAGGGTCTGGACCACAGTAGGATGGGCCACTTGTAGTCTAGAAGCAGGTGTTAACTAACTTAGAGCGGGAGACCTTTGAGTAGATCTTAACTGGGCCTTTCCTTCCCAGATTCTGGTTTGAAAAACTCAAAATGAGGGTACATTGTAAGAAGAAGAAGCAGTTTTGTGTTCCTCTCCCCCTAAATGATTACTTTTGCGTGCACAAGACAAATATGGGTTCTGTATATGACTAATCATTTCATTACATTAACCCTTAAAGAACAACAAAACTGCTGGCAAAGTCTAAGTTGTGAGATTCCATGTTCGAGTAGAAATCTTGCTTTTAGATTTTTTATTCTTTTATTTTTTATTCTTTTATTCTGGAATGAGGTTCGTGACATTGTACAGGAGACAGGGATCAAGCCATTCCCATGGAAAAGAAATGCAAAAAAGCAAAATTGGTGTCTGGGGAGGCCTTACAAATAGCTGTGAAAAGAAGAGAAGCGAAAAGCAAAGAAGAAAAGGAAAGATATAAGCATCTGAATGCAGAATTCCAAAGAATAGCAAGAAGGGATAAAAAAGCCCTCTTCAGCGATCAATGCAAAGAAATAGAGGAAAACAACAGAATGGGAAAGACTAGAGATCTCTTCAAGAAAATCAGAGATACCAAAGGAACATTTCATGCGAAGATGGGCTCGATAAAGGACAGAAATTGTATGGACCTAACAGAAGCAGAAGATATTAAGAAGAGATGGCAAGAATACACAGAAGAACTGTACAAAAAAGATCTTCACAACCCGGATAATCACGATGGTGTGATCACTGACCTAGAGCCAGACATCCTGGAATGTGAAGTCAAGTGGGCCTTAGAAAGCATCACTACGAACAAAGCTAGTGGAGGTGATGGAATTCCAGTTGAGCTATTTCAAATCCTGAAAGATGATGCTGTGAAAGTGCTGCACTCAATATGCCAGCAAATTTGGAAAACTCAACAGTGGCCACAGGACTGGAAAAGGTCAGTTTTCATTCCAATCCCAAAGAAAGGCAATGCCAAAGAAGGCTCAAACTACCACACAGTTGCACTCATCTCACATGCTAGCAAAGTAATGCTCAAAATTCTCCAAGCCAGGCTTCAGCAATATGTGAACCGTGAACTTCCTGATGTTCAAGCTGGTTTTAGAAAAGGCAGAGGAACCAGAGATCAAATTGCCAACATCCGCTGGATCATGGAAAAAACAAGAGAGTTCCAGAAAAGCATCTATTTCTGCTTTATTGACTATGCCAAAGCCTTTGACTGTGTGGATCACAATCAACTGTGGAAAATTCTGAAAGAGATGGGAATACCAGACCACCTGACCTGCCTCTTGAGAAAATCAGGAAGCAACAGTTAGAACTGGCCATGGAACAACAGACTGGTTCCAAATAGGAAAAGGAGTTCGTCAAGGCTGTATGTTGTCACCTTGTTTATTTAACTTATATGCAGAGTACATCATGAGAAACGCTGGACTGGAAGAAGCACAAGCTGGAGTCAAGATTGCTGGGAGAAATATCAATAACCTCAGATATGCAGATGACACTACCCTTATGGCAGAAAGTGAAGAGGAACTCAAAAGCCTCTTGATGAAAGTGAAAGAGGAGAGTGAAAAAGTTGGCTTAAAGCTCAACATTCAGAAAACGAAGATCATGGCATCTGGTCCCACCACTTCATGGGAAATAGATGGGGAAACAGTGGAAACAGTGTCAGACTTTATTTTTCTGGGCTCCAAAATCACTGCAGATGGTGACTGCAGCCATGGAATTAAAAGACGCTTACTCCTTGGAAGGAAAGTTATGACCAACCTAGATAGCATATTCAAAAGCAGAGACATTACCTTGCCAACAAAGGTTCGTCTAGTCAAGGCTATGGTTTTTCCTGTGGTCATGTATGGATGTGAGAGTTGGACTTTGAAGAAGGCTGAGCGCCAAAGAATTGATGCTTTTGAACTGTAGTGTTGGAGAAGACTCTTGAGAGTCCCTTGGACTGCAAGGAGATCCAACCAGTCCATTCTGAAGGAGATCAGCCCTGGGATTTCTTTGAAAGGAATGATGCTAAAGCTGAAACTCCAGGACTTTGGCCACCTCATGCGAAGAGTTGACTCATTGGAAAAGACTCTGATGCTGGGAGGGATTGGGGGCAAGAGGAGAAGGGGACGACAGAGGATGAGATGGCTGGATGGCATCACTGACTCGATGGATGTGAATCTGAGTGAACTCCGGGAGTTGGTGATGGGCAGGGAGGCCTGGTGTGCTGCGATTCATGGGGTCGCAAAGAGTCAGACATGACTGAGCGACTTATCTGATCTGATCTGATCTGATTCTTTTATTTCTTTTTAAACTCAGCATTGCCTAAGCTAGAAGAAAAGAAGAGATATCTCTACCATTTTGTAGGCTTGTCCATAATTCTTACAACAATCAATGGCTATAATTCTTCTGTTATCTTTAATTCACTATCAGAAGAAAGAAGAAATTCTCTTTGGATTGTTCACTTAGAAATTGCAAGTCTTCACTTTGCTCGTAGCCTTAGTAACTTAGGGTTCTCAGTAGAATGCACTCCTTGAGTTCTGTTTTCACTAAAAGCAGAGAGCAACAATGATGTTGCAAGAATGCTGAGTAAGAGCATTGAAACTAACTAAATAAAACTACCTGTTCCCAAGTTATGTCTTTTGCTATAAAATAGAAGATATTTGCCTGAAGTATGATTGATCTTTCAAAGGACTCTTTAAGATAGTTATTATGAGCATCTAGTTATTTTGACTTTTGATAAAGTAAAAATAACTGAAACAGTGAGCCTGAGTTGTTTCATGTGCTAGAAGCAAAATACACAATTAAATCTGTTCTCGTTTCTAATAAAATAATAGGACCTACTAAACTGTCATTAAAGGACCTACCTCATATGGTTGTGTGAGTGTTACGTGGGTAATAGAAGTGAGTTTATAGGTTTAGAGCTTGTCTCCAACATAAGAAACTTTATGTGAAGTGTTGGTTATTAATTATTTATTATTATAACTATCATCTGATACCTTTCATACAGCACACCTAGGCTGTGAAGAGACAGCATCCTTTCTGACCATTAATTCGTTTGTCTTCTATCAAAGTTTATTGAGTCTGAATATTAGCTAGAATCCCATTCTAAACGTGGAGTATCTGTGATGTCTGTTGGATGTATATTACATCTGATCCTATTCCACTCCTGACACTCTGCAAATCCATCCCCGGAAAAAGTAATTCTTTCTTCCTGAGCTTTGGGCAAGTGCTTCCAAGTAATCCTTCTTGTGACATCTGACTTCCTTCAGAATCTTTTTTCCATCCCCAAGCTCTTGTCCTCATTAAAACCCTGGAAAGTTGCTGGATGTATGTGGAAGTTATGTTAGACCTTGGTCTCTCTCGAATGATTTGCAGGCTGGGGTGAAATGGCACTTTGGATGTTTTTCTCGGTAGCATCCTTTCTGATCTCCCAGTTGGGAGCCTGGATGCAGTGACTGACTGTTCCTGCAGGTCTGGCTTCTTGTCTTTTTAAAGCTCTATCTCATCTCATTTGTCCCCAGGCCAAACCTTTAGAAATTACACATCTTCAAGCCAAACGCTTTCTGTCCTTTAGATTCCTGCAAGAGTTAGGAAAGGCCCATGGGATCCTCAGAATTATAAATCATAAACAGCCAAAAGCACAGTGAGAAGAGACATGAAGTTCATGCCCCAAGAGTGAATCCTACTGAACAGAATTATAAGACAAAACTCTGGAGACTTCTGGTATTTAAAAGCACTTATTCTCATCGAGGGAGATCTGTACTTTCTCGACCTTTCTGACACTGTCAACCTGAATAGTATATTTGGAAAGTTCCTAGATTGGCAGGATTGATTTATTTATTCCAATTGGCAAACCTTTTCAGTGTTAGCTGTGTGGGAATTTTCTCGTCAGCCATAAGAGAGCTGTTTTATAGTCAGAGCAGGTCACATAGTTTCCTAAAGCAAATAGCAGGCTGGCTTATCGGTACAGTAAGAGAAATCATTATTCTTTTTTCCTCCTCCTTGGTTACTCTATAATAGCTTGGTCTTTAATAATCAGATCTCATTTGGGCTGTGCAAGAACCTGAGAATATTTAATGGACACCATTGAGCTGTGGTGGTTGTCCTTGTGGGAAAGCACAAATACTATATTTGCTGGAAAAGCACAAGTCATATTTAAGGCCAAGCTCTGTTTTCTCACTCAGGCTATGCAACTTAAGATAATAGTACCTTGGGTGGCGCCAGAGACAGTTGGTGAAATTTGCCAACCATGTTGTGAACTTCGAATGGAGGCAAAAGACATAATATTTAAAGAGCATTGGGCATCCCTGGTGGCTCAGTGGTAAAGAATCCGCCTGCCAGCACAGGAGACGTGGGTTCAGTCCCTGATCCAGGAAGATCCCACATACCTTGGACAACTAAGCCTGTGCACCACAACTTCTGAGCCTGTGTAGAGCCTGGGAGCTGCAGCTACTGAGCCTGTGCCCCCTAGAGTCCATGCTCCAGAAAAAGACAAGGCACTACAATGAGAAGCCAGAACACCATAGCTAGAGAGTAGCCCCTGCTCTGCAGAAGGCAATGGCACCCCACTCCAGTACTCTTGCCTGGAAAATCCCATGGATGGAGGAGCCTGGTAGGCTGCAGTCCATGGGGTTGCTAAAGGTCGGACACGACTGAGCGACTTCGCTTTCACTTTTCACTTTCATGCATTGGTGAAGGAAATGGCAACCCACTCCAGTGTTCTTGCCTGGAGAATCCCAGGGACGGGGGAGCCTGGTGGGCCGCCGTCTATGGGGTCTCACAGAGTTGGACACGACTGAAGTGACTTAGCAGCAGCAGCAGCAGCAGCCCCTACTCTCCATAACTAGAGAAAAACCTGCATACTCAGCAACGAAGACCCAGAACAGAAAAAAAAAAAAAAGATTAACACCATCAAAACTGTAGTGTATCAGTATCCTTAGTACAGTGCACTTTGAAGGACACAACTTCACTTCTTCCTATTTTTGCCAAAAATGCATACCCTCGATCCAATCATGAGAAAATATTAAACTCAGATTGAGAGGTTATGCAAAATGCTGTTGACTAATACTCATCCCAAGTGTCAAGATCATGAAAGACAGGGAGAGACTGAGGCCCTGTCACAGATGAGAGGAGTCAGGAGTCAAGTAGCTATAATGTGGGATCCTGGATTGGATCCTGGAACAGAGAAGATTCATTGGCAGAAAGACTGAAATTTGAATGAGGTCAGTGGTTTAGTTGATGCCAATGTTAATTTTCTGGTTTTGCTAATTGTACTGTGTTGGTATACATTGTGGACATTAGGAAAGCTGAGTGAAAGGTATGTATGAACTCTAAAATTTTTCAACTCATATAAATTTAAAATTAAGTATTTCAAAATTAAATATGAAAAAGACAAAATTAAATATGAAAAAGACAATTAAAATACCGTAGGTAAATTTTTAAATATAATTAAAAGGTTTGAAAGATAAAATCAAAGAAAGCTCCCAGAAAGTAGAGAAAAAAGACAGATAGAAAATAAAAGAAAGAATATCAGTACTGGAGGCCCAGCATCCCAATCACAGGAAATCCATAAAGAGGGAGAAATGGAAGGGAGAGTGTCGTCAAAGAAATATTTCAGAACAGTTTCCCAGACAGTACTGGAGGCCATGGGTTTTCATACTGGAAGGCCTGTTGAGCACTCAGCACTATAGATGCTGGTCAGCCCACCCTGAAACTTCTAGAGTGACATTGCAAAATACTGGAGATAAAGAGAAAATCTTAAACAGGTGAATCAAAGGAAAGTAACACCCCAAATGTAAGTTATTTTAAAAGTTTAAAATATTCAGTTTGTCCTAAGAAGTGAATTTTTTATGGTTCTGAACGGCAGCCTTAACACAAGAGTGATAAAAAGCAGCTGGAGAATTTATAGTTAGAGGAGACACTGACGGTATGTACGTGACAATTTGCCAATTGTCCTGCTTTCCTAAACCTTCTTCAGAACGTTTTGTTTTCTTTCAGAAAAAAAGACACTCATGAGCTCGCAGAACTTGCATCTAAACCGTATTGCTTGAAATTTGTGTTTGACACAATCCTTATTCTCTCTACTGGAGAAGGAAGTGGCAACCAACTCTGGTATTCTTACCTGAAAAATCCCATTGTCAGAGGAGCCTGGCAGGCTGCCGTCCATGGGGTTGGCAAAGAATTGGACATGACTGAGTGACTGAGCACAACACCTGCTTTCTCTCACACCCGTTTCTTCTGACTGGCTAGGGATTAGGCATAGTGTTTATTTGTATTGAGTTACTGGTTTTTTAGGTTAGTTTCAGTCTCAGTAATTAGACTTAATTACTAATTTTGAAAATGTGTGAGTAAAGGTTTGGGTCTAAGACCAAAAAAAAAAAAAAAAATCCCAGGTAGACTTAGCAGGTCTATCTGTCTACTGGTTCCGAGTCTGATTGCAATGTGGAAACCATGGTATTGAGGTCACTGAGATCTTAATGTGGACTTTGCTCTAATAGCTTGATTTAATTCAGTAAGTCACTGCGGTAATAAAAATCCTTGTTTGTAGTATGTGTTAAGTTTTTATCTTTATCTTTTTTATTTGACAACATTTATGGTCTCACTGTTCTGGTCAGTCTGCTGCCTGTTGTTCTGGTGAGTGACGATGAATAAGAATATCAGTTATCTTTGGTTGTTGACCCTTTCAAAGCACTAAAATAGAACATTGGACAGCCACAATGGCACCAGTTTAAATGACAAATGCAAAATAAGTGTGATGTGAGATGACAGGCAGTAAGTCTTTTTCCTAGTTTATGAAAAGCTATTTGGAGATTTAATTGAAAAAAAAAATGAAGTTCTTTTTCATGGGACATTTTTAGGGATCACAGAAGGGTTTCACTGGAGACCACAGGAAGATATTTCTCTCCATTATTACATCATAAATAATCCTTTTCAATGCATTTGTAGAGGAGAAGAGAAGTTGCTAAGACACTTGAGCAAAATTTGCTAGTTTTTATGTCTGTGATACTTTGAAAGGCACATGAACCCTTTCTGTCTCATCTTGGTGCCCTCCTAGGGCCCTGGTGGCACCTTCACAGCATTAATCTCGTAATATTGTACAGACCTGTTATTTTTTTGCTTCTTGCACCAGATTGTAAGCTTCTTAGAGTTCTGTTCTTTGTGGTATGTTCAGTGACTGGTACTGTGCCTAGGGATGAAATTAATACACAATCTAAATTTTTACAAAACAGAATTCTTTTCTATGAACTGATCACTGTCAGCATTTTCCATAATGGAGATCTCCAAAGCCTTATTTGTATAAATAAAATGTTGGAGGCCCTCCATAAAAAGTTTCAGAAAAGATACCCTTCTCTTTAAAAAAAAACTTACCTCCCATGGAAGGTCATTGAGGCCAGAAATGTTTCTTGCGTATAGGATCATTTTGGAATATGTTGAACTATAAATAACCAAAATCCTAACAGTGGCTTAAGCAAGTAAGGATGTTCTTCATCTCACATGATAAAATGTTTGCAGTGGACACCGCGTGGCTGATCTGATGGTTTGGTGATATCACGGTGGACTTGGGTTCCTTTTCTTCCACTCCTTGTAGTCTTGTTCTTGTGCCTATGAGTAGGCACCCATCACACCTCCATGTGTTATCTTCACATTTTAGACAAGAAAAAGGGGAAGGAGGACTGAGGGGCATGGCAGGAGAATCTGGCCCCTTTTAAAAATGTTCGAAAAGGCACTCCAGTGACCGTGTGTACACTTCCTTTACCAGAAATGGGTCATGGCTGTGCATAGCTGCAGGGGAGCCTGGGAAGATAAGTATTTAGCTTTTCAGCATCTGTAGGAAGGCAAGAAATAAATTGTGAATGGCTTTTGAGTATTCATTCACTGAAATGGATCTTCCTTTAAATATTTTTTCTTTTTCAATAACTCTTCTAGAGCACTAATTTTCAAACTGTAGGGTGAGATTCATTAGAGTTTCATAAATAGCAACATAATCAGTTGCTACCATTATTAAAAAGAATGAAATAAACTAAAATAGAAAAGAATAGAGAATATCAGAATATATCTTGACTTGATTAGGCAAGTATTTGTGAAACACTTGTTTCATTTATATACAAGAATAGCAGGAGAGATAAGAAAGCCTTCCTCAGTGATCAGTGCAAAGAAATAGAGGAAAACAATAGAATGGGAAAGACTAGAGATCTCTTCAAGAAAATTAGATATACCAAGGGAACATTTCCTGCAAAGATGGGCTCAATAAAAGACAGAAATGGTATGGACCTAACAGAAGCAGAAGATATTAAGAAGAGGTGGCAAGAATACACAAAAGAACTGTACAAAAAAGATCTTCACGACCAAGATAATCACGATGGTGTGATCACTGACCTAGAGCCAGACATCCTGGAATGTGAAGTCAAGTGGGTCTTAGAAAGCATCACTATGAACAAAGCTAGTGGAGATGATAGAATTCCAGTTGAGCTATTCCAAATCCTGAAAGATGATGCTGTGAAAGTGCTGCACTCAATATGCCAGCAAATTTGGAAAACTCAGCAGTGGCCACAGGACTGGAAAAGGTCCGTTTTCATTCCAATCCCATAGAAAGGCAATGCCGAGGAATGCTCAAACTACCGCACAGTTGCACTCATCTCACACGCTAGTAAGTGAAAGTGAAGTCACTCAGTCGTGTCCAACTCTTTGTGACCCCATGGACTGTAGCCTACCAGGTTCCTCCATCCATGGGATTTTCCAGGCAAGAATACTGGAGTGGGTTGTAAAGTAATACTCAAAATTCTCCAAGCCAGGCTTCAGCAATACATGAACCATGAACTTCCAGATGTTCAAGCTAGTTTTAGAAAAGGCAGAGTAACCAGAGATCAAATTGCCAATGTCTGCTGGACCATTGAAAAAGCAAGAGAGTTCCAGAAAAACATCTATTTCTGCTTTATTGACTATGCCAAAGCCTTTGACTGTGTGGATCTCAATAGACTGTGGAGAATTCTGAAAGAGATGGGAATACCAGACCACATGACCTGCCTCTTGAGAAACCTGCATGCAGGTCAGAAAGCAACAGTTAGAACTGGCCATGGAACAACAGACTGGTTCCAAATAGGAAAAGGAGTATGTCAAGGCTGTATATTGTCATCCTGCTTATTTAACTTATATGCAGAGTACATCATGAGAAATGCTGGGCTGGAAGAAGCACAAGCTGGAATCAAGATTGCCGGGAGAAATATCAATAACCTCAGATATGCAGATGACGCCACCCTTATGGCAGAAAGTGAAGAAGAACTAAAGAGCCTCTTGATGAAAGTGAAAGAGGAGAGTGAAAAAGTTGGCTTAAAGTTCAACATTCAGAAAATGAAGATCATGGCATCTGGTCCCATCACTTCATGGCAAATAGATGGGGAAACAGGGGAAACAGTGACTGACTTTATTTTTTTGGGCTCCAAGATCACTGCAGATGGTGATTGCAGCCATGAAATTAAAAGACGCTTACTCCTTGGAAGGAAAGTTATGACCAACCTAGACAGCATATTAAAAAGCAGAGACACTTCTTTGTCAACAAAGGTTGGTCTAGTCAAGGCTTTTCCAGTGGTTTTTCCAGTAGTCATGTATGGATGTGAGAGTTGGACTATAAAGAAAGCTGAGCGCCAAGGAATTGATGCTTTTGAACTGTGGTGTTAGAGAAGACTCTTGAGAGTCCCTTGGACTGCAAGGAGATCCAACCAGTCCATCCTAAAGGAGATCAGTCCTGGGTGTTCAGGACAGATGGTGAAGCTGAAACTCCAATACTTTGGCCACCTGATGCGAAGAGCTGACTCATTTGAAAAGACCCTGATGCTGGGAAAGATTGAGGGCAGGAGGAGAAGGGGACAACATAGGATGAGATGGTTGGTTGGCATCACCGACTCGATGGACGTTAGTTTGGGTAAACTCTGGGAGTTGGTGATGGACAGGGAAGCCTGGCGTACTGTGATTCATGGGGTCACAAAAAGTCGGACACGACTGAGTGACTGAACTGAACTGAACTGGATCACAATGTAAAATATTTCTGTACGTTCTATTAATAGTTAAAAAACATCGAGAGCCATTTTTCTGGAGAATCATTGATTTTACAAGTGTTTATTATTACAGGCAATATGATGAACTTAAAGGAAATAAAACGTGCATTTGTAATCCAGGAAGAAAGCTGTATGTGCTATAAAAGTTACTGATAAAAAATGCTGTGGAAGGTCAGTGGAGTTCGATTTACAGTTATTCTAATGGGAAAGGGTGGAATGAGCAGAGGTCCTGAAAGGTCTTTGAAGGGCGAGTGGCATTTAAATTGAGGCTTGATGGATCAGAGGATTCTACTCTTTGCCTGCCTTGTAATGCACTGGGCATTGTTCACATCTGTGTCAGAGGTGATAGGGTCCATTTCATAACCAAATGTTTTAGAGTTAAAGAATTTTAAGAATACCTCTATTTCATTGTTTAACCCTGGACCTATTCATTTTGCCTTTTAAAAAAATGACTGCATTTCTAAATCCCAGAATAATTAGGGCAGCTTTTGGACAAATCATCTTAACTCTAGGTCTTAGTTAATAATTGCTCTTCTCTTCTTATTGGAAAAAATAGGGTCATATATGTGCTCCTGTATTTTTTCAGTGAGATAATGGTAAAGCTAGAAATATAAGATTAAATTAAAATATAATTAAATTGAATATAAGATTAAATTAAAAATAAATTCTAGAAATATAAGGTTGATGTTGACAATAAAATAATGGGACAATAAAATGTTGACAATAAAATAAAAAATTAGTGTTGGAGGATCCTTCAGAGGTAGATGGCCCAACCTCATCTAACTAATACTGAGGAAATAAAGATTCAAAGAAGTTAAAGTAATGAGCCATAAACCAGGAATCCAAGCCAGGTCATTGACTTCCTAGCCTGTTGCTGTATGTTACTATCACCAGTTAGTAATTTTAAGAGGGATGAGGAAGTGAGAACTCAGGAGCATACTCTTTCAGGACCTTCCATACTTGCTAGAAACAAAATGATTTCACACTTTGTAAATTACGTGACACTAATGTAGACAGAACCACCAAAGTTTATTGTTTTCATCCCTACTGCTCTGTTCTCTGGTCAGCATTCTCTGTGTCACCGACCGAGTTCTGCAGTCATTAGAATTCCGAGGTTACTGCTGGGGATACAGTGACCCATTTTCAGAATCAAAAACATCAGCTAATCTGCCTCCTTGCCAGCCAGTGTTAGGTGTTGGCTGCTCCTTGTTTTCTGCCGCCTGCACTCCTGAATAATTGCTTTAACCAACAAGCTTAGTCATCTTCTCTGGTGCAGAAGGTGATAAGGTGTACCCCTTTCTGTCTTATCAGAGATTTTAGTAAATTTTCTTTATCCTGTGGTATATAGATCTTGTCCAGTTGCATGAATGATGTGACTTCTGCTCTTTGACTCAGGAAGACTGGCACTGATGTTCTGGTTTCATAATAGTATATGCAAAAAGGGACTTTTGTAAGAAAAAAATAAACAGAAGCAATTTTATCTAGAGCCTAGACGTGACAGGATAGATCCTGTAGACAACCAGTGTGAGCGTCACTGTCTTCATATCTATGGGGCAGACATTCTTGTCATCATTTTACAAGGTCATAGTAAGTAGTGGAGCTGTAATTCAATCCGAGGTCCTTCGAATTCCACTGTGTACTGCCCAGTGGTGATATAGGACATAGGCAGGGATCTTTGCTTTATAGTGGATTTCTTAAAAGGCTGGGATACTCACAGGCTCTGCTGCAGCAATTTTAGTCTTCATCACCAAGTTTGTCAAAGCTCTGCCCTGTCTTTTTTGCTTCCTTATTGTAAGGAAATGTAAGCAATAAAAAACGTGTGCCATAACACTGTTCTTTTAGGCTTTTTTCAAGTGACTGGGTTTTTTATTTTTAAAATTGTTTTTTCATAAAAACAGCAACAACTAAAACAAAGCCTGTCTTCTGTATCATTTGTTTCTATTCAACTGACAGATTTTCATCATAAATGACAGTGGACATTTGAAATGCCATTATTAAAAAGACCCATCAACCATAGACTTATCATCAGCTGGACCAGAAGGGACTGCAGAGATCATCTGGCCCTGCCTCCTTACTTGTACAATCCAAATTATCCTTTTTGCTGTCCTGCATGCTCCTGATTTCTTTTGTTTGTTTGTTCATTCATGTATTCATTCATTCAGAACACTACTGCATGCTAAATATTGATTTGGGTCCTAAGATACAGTAATGAAAACAACACGTTTTGACTTCAAGGTGTCTATAAATCTATGGGGAAGAAACATACTCACATATGACTAACCATGGTACAGTTTGGTAAGTAGAGTAATGGAGCCATAAACTGTGGAAATTTTAAAGATACCTTGTTTATTTCTGCCCTAACATTTTCATCCTTTATTGTAGTGGATGATTAGGAAGCTTAGGGTTTTGTTTTATTTTTGTTCATGGATTCTTGAGATGTTCAAAGTTGGAAAGGATCAGAGACAGCAGGTTGTTATTAATACTAACAGGGAAAGATATAAAAAATGCAGTTTCTTTAAATGTACTAACTTCTCAAATAAGTTCTTTAAATAATTGTATGCATATAATTATAGTCTCTCTCTATATACATTTTAATGAAATATAGTTGGTTTGCAATGTTGTGCTAATTTCTGGTGTACAGCAAAGTGATTCAGATACATATATATATATGTATATATATATATTCATTCTTTTTCTTATTCTTTTCTGTTATGGTTTATTACAGAATACTGAATATAATTCCCTGTGGTCACTCAGTCTATATTTTTATTATATAGTGGATTATGCTTTACTCAAATCAACAAAATACTCTTTATATGAGTGATTCATTGAGAAATTAAAATAGATGTTAAAAACATAGAACAGTACAGCCAGTATTTATTAAGATTCTGTCATATGGCCAGAGTTGTAAGTTCTGTGGAGGATTCATCACGGCCACCATTATAGTAGCTAACATGTATTGAGTACTTTCTCCGTGCCAGACCCTGAGCGAAACACTTTACATGCATCATCTCATGTGATTCTCACAAAAGCCATAATGGTGGTTACAGTGATACCCCTATTATACAGATAAGGAAACTGAGGCCCAGGGAGATTATGAAACTTGCCCATGATCTCCGAGCTCCTAGTGGCAGAGTTAGGCCTGTCTGTCTGAGAATTTATGCTCTTTTTTTTTTTTTTCAATCTGATTTTGCTTATTTTTAAAAATTGAAGGATAATTGGTTTATAGAATTTTGTTGCTTTCTGCTCTTAACTACTACTCTGGATAAACGAAGTAAAAGATAGGGACCTGTAGTTTAGGAAAGTTTATGCTTTTTCATGACTAAGTAAAATTGTAAGGAATAATGTGAAACCATATATAATCAAGTTCCATGATTAGTCTTTTCTCCTCAGCTTACACATACTCCCTGTAGCCAGTCTTATCCAGCCTGGTGATTGTAATTCCCATCTCTAAACTGATGACTTCTGAACCTGTATCAGCAAGCCCCACTTCTCATATGACTTCAGACCTGCTTTTACAACTTCTGCTGGACATTTGCGTATTGTTGTCTCATGGGCATCTCAAACTCATTATGTCTGAAAATAAACTTGTGAGCTGCTCATCCATATCTGCTCATTCTGTTCCAGAATTTGTTACTGGCATTGCTGTCTGTGCCCTTCTCCAAAGCACAGGCATCCAGACAATGCCCTGTTTTTGTCATCCTATAGCTGACTCCACTTTAATCTGCCGTTTTCATTGTGCGCATTTGTCTAAAACATTCTGATTTCAGAATGTTGTGATGAATTAATTAAGGAGACATCATTTATTAAATGGGTTTCATGAAGATCAAACTATTCAGCATTTTCACACTGCTTGAATGTGAAGAAAAAGTCCATGCAAAATTAGTTTTCGCAGTTATATATTTATATGTCAGAATTCTGTCTTGATATCAAGATTTCAAAGTAGTTGAGCTTTAGAACTTACGATGAGCTAATTCTTTTTGCCCCTGTAGCACTTTGTATGTATCTCTACTATCTCACCGGTCAGATTTTCATAATCAATTGTTTATATTTAGCATTCTGTTGAATAGCAGAGACTCTGGTTCTGTATGTTTTTGAAACGCAACCACCACCAGCAAGCACAGTGCCAGACACAGAGCAAATATTTAAATAATATTTGCTGTTTGAAGGACTGATTCACAATAATTTTAAGACCAAAAAATTAACCACAAGTAGGGTAGGAAAGCATAATTTAATCATCTAAGAAGTTATCAAATTGTTCTATGTTAATAAGCAGTCAATCAAATAACTTTAGAAAATCTTAGCCTTCTTCACATTAATTCACACAGTACAATGGGTTAAATCTCATAATATACAATGTCACTGCTTAAAAATCTTGAGTAGCTGCTCATCACCTACTAATCCAGTGTCCTTTCAACTCTGATTATAAAGCTTCAGCCTCTCATTTCTTCCCTGAAGGATCTTAAAATCTGATGTGAAAATAAGGTAGATAGTATGCCACAGTAACCAGAATGGTTATAAATATTCATGTGTGAGTCATGATTCAGTAGCATTAATGCCAGCAATTAGTAACTTGGGTCTTATTTCATATTTCTTTTGTGAAAGACAGTTATTTATCTGATTTGAGTTGTCCTGCCCTTTTAAAAAAACATTTATAGGGCTTCCCTGGAGGCCTGGTGGTAAAGAACCTGCCTGCCAAAGCAGGAGATATGAGTTCAATCCCTGATCTGGGAGGACATGCTGTGGAGCGACTAAGCCCGTGCACCACAACTGTTGAACCTGTGTGCTACAACTGCTGAGCCCACATTCCGTAGCTACTGAAGCCCAAGGGCCCTAAAGTCTGTGCTCCACAAGGAGAAGCCCGTGTACAACAACTACAGAATAACCTCTGCTCGCCGCAGATAGAGAAAAGTCTGTGCAGCAGTGAAGACCCAATGCAGCCAAAAATAACTAAATAAATAATTTTTTAAAAAACCAAAAAACATTTATATGTGAGAATGCCACAAAATAACAGAGATTTGTCTGTTTTTGCATTGACAGCTAGAACATGACCAGTCAACACTACTAGTTCTGATATTTAACCTCAAGGTCTTGGGTTTTTTAATACTTCTGAATCATTAATCATAGAAAAGAGGAGTATCAAAGACAGTAGTATGCTGACTTTATTTACCCTAGGACACATCAATTTTTAATTTAATCTATATGGCATAATTATTTTTGTTAACCAGTTAATATCAGAGATAGTCATTATATTCTATATAATAATCATTGTAATATCAGTAAATAATCATTTCATTAAACACATGTATACCTATGGCCGATTCATATTGATATATGGCAAAAACCATAACAGTATTGTAAAATAATTATCCTCCTGATTAAAATAAATAAATAAATTTTAGAAAGGATTACTGTATTCTTTAGTTTTATAAAACCGTTTTAAACAATAATAAATTCCAATTATAAAGGTATTATTTATATTCATTAAAATATTTTCTATATAAAATAAACTTTGTATGCTTAGTCACTCAGTCGTGTCTGACTCTGCCACCTCATGGACTGTAGCCTGCCGGGCTCCTCTGTCCATGGAATTTTCCAGGCAAGACTACTGAAGTGTGTTTCCATTTCCTACTCCAGGGTATCTTACTGACCTAGGGATTGAACATCCGTCTCCTACATTGGCAGGTGGATTCTTTACCACTATGCCACCTGGGAAGCCCAACCTTGATGCATACCAAACAGAGATATTGCATCTTTCGAGTCTCACTGTTTTAAATGCAAACTAAAAATGTCAAATGGTCACAAATGACAGATATGAAGAAACTAAAATTCTCTTTCTTCATATGACAGTCACTGGACTATTGTTTTTTTGAATCTACCATTTCAGTGCAGAAATATGTGACATGACAGGGGTTATTACATAAACCGTGAAGCCAGAGTGAACAATTCTGAACCATTGCAATTATTCCAAAAATGAAACTTTGTAGCTGAATAGGCTTCCTCAGGTATATAAATGGGCATTCGCCTCCCACAGAGAATAAATGTTTAAGTTATAAAATTAGAAATGTGCTAATTTGAAGCCTACAAATGTATTATTAAAACTTGACAGTGACTGCAGTAGTAATTTAGAATTTAGACTAAGGAAAGATTTTGGCAGAGGACTTCCCTGGTGGTCTGGTGGTTAAGAATCCACCTCCCAACGCAGGAAACACAGGTTCCATCCCTGGTCCGGGAGGATCTCATATGCTATGGGACAAGTAAGCCCATGTGCCACAACTACTGAGCTCCCTTGCTGTAGAGCCCATGCTCTGCAACAAGAGAAGCCACCGCAAGGAGAAGCCGAAGCACCCCAGCTAGAGAGTAGTCCCTGCTCGCTGCAGCTGGAGAAAGCCTGAGCGCAGCAGTGAAGACCTAGCACAGCCAAAATAAATACATAAAAATTTTAAAGTATATCCTTTAAAAAAAAAATATTGGTGGGGAGGACTGTTTTGTCACTAACACTGTTTTAAATCTGCAGCGCATGATGATAATAAAACTCACACTGAGTTTAGTCAGTTTATCCATGTTTTTAAATTCTCTACAGACATCATATACCCTTACTGTCTATACTGGAGCAGACCACTCCTAGTGCCCTGAGCTTTGGATACCAGTTAATCAGAGTCTTAAATTGTTTTGATTTCTCTTGTGTTTCCATTTATCATAACCTACACTGATGGCTCAGATGGCAAAGAATTTGCCTGCAATACAGGGGACCTGGGTTCAGTCCCTGGGCTGGGAAGATCCCCTGGAGAAGGGAATGGCTACCCACTCCAGTATTCCTACCCGGAGAATCCCATGGACAGAGGAGCCTGGTGGGCTACAATCTGGGTTCGCAAAGAGTCAGACATGACTGAGTGACTAACACTTTCGCTTTCGCATTGATGAACGTTACTTACATATTCTCTTCAGGTGGAGCCCGACCTCTGTCCTAAATTCACTTGTATCCCACTGCCTGCAGTATCTCCCACCATCTGCCCTCCCCATCTTCATCCCTCATTCCCAGTAACATCAGCAGTTTCACCAAACGCTCGCTGTCAGGCAAGAAGCAGGAGGTCGTCCCTTTTTATTAAGCTTTAGCTTTATTATATTTCAGAGTCTCAACAGTAGGAACTGTTATTGGTGAATCAACTCGACTTGCATTTTCCAGCCCTGCTTATGCTGTTCTGACCTCATATCCACACAGGAATATCAATGATGTATTGCCTGAGGACAAAATGTGTTTCCAAATAAATTGGTTCACAGAAGGGCAGCTGGAGTGACTTCTTGATATTCTGCATCTTGCTTTTTTGTTTTTGTTGTTAATTAATATGAAGGAAGATAATGCTCCCTCAAACTGTTATAAGCATAGATATATCACCACCAAATGCCAAATCCACTAAATATTAGGAAATCTGGAATGGTATGAAAGTTCTTAATAGCTATCAAAGTAAGACAGTGTTTTATATGAGATTTTCAATGCCAGTAGAGTTAGAAGTCATAGATTTGCTTTTTCAATGTGATTTTTTAAAAATAACTATGTATTTATTTATTTATGGATTTTTGGCTGCATTGGGTCTTCGTTGCTGCACGTGGGCTTTCTCTAGTTGCGGTGAGTGGGGCTACTCTCTAGTTGAGGTGGTTTTGTTATTTCAGAGCACAGGCTGTAGGCTGTAGGGCTTAGTTGCCCCATGGCGTGTGAGATCCTCTTGGACCAGGAATGGAACCTGTGTCCCCTACATTGGTAGGCAGATTCATAACCACTGGACCACAGGCAAGTCCTAGATTTACTTTTAATATGATCAACTGATGAATGTTAATAATAGTTAATATTTGTTGAGTTCTTCCTATGTGTGAGGCACTGTTCTAAGTACTTCATGTGGGTTTTGCTGAAGTAGGTGCTCTTATTGTTGTTGTTGTTCAGTCACTAAGTCATGTCTGACTCTTTGCAACCCGATGGACTAACTATAGCACACCAGGCTTCCCTGTCCTTCACCATCTCCCGGAGCTTGCTCAAATTCATGTCCATTGAGTCTGAAATGTCATCCAGCCATCCTCTGTTGCCCCTTTTTCCTCCTGCCCTCAATCTTTTTCAGCATCAGGGTCTTTCCAGTGAGTCTGCTCTTCACATCAGGTGGGCAAAGTATTGGAGCTTTAGCTTTGGCATCAGTCCTTTCAGTCAATATTCAGGGTTGATTTCCTTTAGGATTGACTGGTTGCATCTACTTGTAGTCCAAGGGACTCTCAAGAGTCCTCCAGCACCACAGTTTGGTGCTCAACCTTCTTTATAGTCCAACTGTTATGTCACAACTATAGCTTTGACTGTACAGATGGTTGTCAGCAAAGTGATGTCTCTACTTTTTAATGTGCTGTCTAGATTTGTCATTGCTTTCCTTTCAAGGAGTGCTGCTGCTGCTGCTAAGTCGCTTCAGTCGTGTCCGACTCTGTGCGACCTCATAGACAGAAGCCCACCAGGCTCCCCCGTCCTTGGGATTCTCCAGGCAAGAACACTGGAGTGGGTTGCCATTTCCTTCTCCAGTGCATGAAAGTGAAAAGTGAAAGGGAAGTCACTTAGTCGTGTCCGACTCTTAGCGACCCCATGGACTACAGCCTACCAGGCTCCTCCATCCATGGGATTTTCCAGGCAAGAGTACTGGAGTGGGGTGCCATTGCCTTCTCTGTTTCAAGGAGTAAACATCTTTTAATTTCATGGTTGCAGTCACCATCTGCTGTGATTTTGGAGCCCAAGAAAATAAAATTTCTCACTGCTTCCATTTTTTCTCCTTGTATTTGCCATGAAGTGATAGGACCATATAGCATGATCTTAGTTTTTTGAATATTGAGTTTTAAGCCAGCTTTTCCACTCTCCTCTTTTACCCTTATCAAGAGGCTCTTTAGTTCCTCTATACTTTCTGCCATTAGAGTGGTATCATTTGCATATCTGAGGTTGTTGATATTTCTCCCTGCAGTCTTGATTCTAGCTTGTGAGTCATCCAGCCCGGCATTTCACATGATGTGCTCCGCATATAAGTTAAATAAACAAGGTGACAATATACAACCTTGACGTACTCCTTTCCCAATTTGGAACCAGTCTGTTGTTCCATGTCTGGTTCTAACCGTTGCTTCTTGACCTCATACATGTTTCTCAGGAATTAGGTAAGGTGGTCTGGTATTCCCATCTTTTTAAGAATATTCCACAGTTTGTTGTTATCCACATAGTTAAAGGCTTTGGCGTAGTCAATGAGACAGAAGTAGATGTAGGTGCTCTTATTATTTCCATTGTATAAACGAGAAAACTGAGGCATGGTGAAAGTGAAAGTTGCTCAGTTGTGTCCGACTCTTTGTGACTCCATGGAGTGTAGCCCACCAGGCTCCTCTGTTCATGGAATTCTCCAAGAAGAGTACTGGAGTGGGTTATCATTTCCTTCTCAAGGGGATCTTCCCCACCCAGGGATTGAACCCAGGTCTCCTGCATTGCAGGCAGATTCTTTACCATCTGAGACACCAGGGAGGCTTTTACTATTCCCATTTTATAAACTGAGGCATGGAGAGATTTAAGCAATTTTCTCCATGTTACACAGTTAGTAGGTAGAAGGCCTGGAATTCTAGTCTGGGCCATTTGACTTCAGATACCCCACTATTAACCGCTACATCCTCAGTGGTACTTAAAAGAACCATTGGGTATCACTTAGTTCTAGAAATGCCAGGACTTAACAAACATTCAGTAAATGGTTACTGAAAATCAAACTTCCCTAATGGCTCTGTTGGTAAAGAATCCACCTGCAGTACAGGAGACCCGGGTTCAATCCCTGGGGGGGGAAGATCCCATGGAGAAGGGAATGGCAACCCATTCCAATATTCTTGCCTGGAAAAATCCCATGGACAGAAGAACCTGGTGGGCTATAGTCCATGGCATTGCAAAGCGTTGGACACGACTGAGCAACTAAACCACCGTACCATTAATCCAGAATCTGAACACGTCCGAACTAAAGACATTTTGTTCATTGTTGTTGTTGTTCAGTGGCTCAGTTGTGTCTGACTCTTTGCAACCCTATGGACTCTAGCAATCTAGGCTTCTCTGTCCTTCATCTATAACTAGTAGGGCTTCCTTACTTAAAAAAAAAATTCATAATGATGGAAATCTCCAAACATATGCAAAAGTAGAGGGGATAATGGTACAGTGAACCCTTGCAAACCCATCTCCCAGATTTGACAATTATCAACACGTGACCACTCTTGTTTCCTCTATATCTTCCCCCTACCACCCTCACTGGGATATTTCAAAGCAAATTTCAGGCAAATTTCTCAGTATGTATTGAAACAGTATACAAGCCCCTGTGTCCCCATCTTTTGAAGTAAATTTCTGACTGCTGCTGCTAAGTCACTTCAGTCGTGTCCGACTCTGTGCGACCCCATAGACGGCAGCCCACCAGGCTCCCCCATCCCTGGGATTCTCCAGGCAAGAACACTGGAGTGGGTTGCCATTTCCTTCTCCAGTGCATGAAAGTGAAAAGTGAAAGTGAAGTCACTCAGTTGTGTCCGACCCTCAGCGACCCCATGGACTGCAGCCTCCTCCGTCCATGGGATTTTCCAGGCAAGAGTACTGGAGTGGGGTGCCATTGCCTTCTCCGAAATTTCTGACTAAGACTTAACAATTGGAAAATGTAAAGGTGTAGAAACACAGAATAGCTGTTGGGCTGGGGAACTGGTAACAATTTAGACTGTAATTCCCACATTGCAGAATCACCAAACCCCCAGTTCCCTGAAAGATATAGATAAAGCCCTGACATACATTCCTGAGTTGTGAGTTGTTTTTATGGGAAGCAGGCCCCCTCCAGATGAAAACTGTGACCACAAGAATATAGACCCTAGACTGCTTGAAACCAGAAGGCTGATGAAGCTTAAAACTCTACCTTGATGCCAACCAATCCGAGAGTTGTCCATGAACTGATCATGCCCTGCTCCTTGAACACTATGAAACACCTCACTACCCCCTCCAGGGTGAGTCACACAGTCTTAAGGGCTTTAGCCCATTGTGGCCCCCTTTGCCTGACAAAGCAATAAAAGCTACTCTTTTCTACTTTCCAAAACTCTTTTCTCCATGTTTCTATTCAGCCCTGATGTAAGAGGCCAAGTTTTAGCAACAGTATTATCCAAAAAGGACTCTGTTAAAAATCACATTAAAATTAATTAACTTGATATTCAATAGCTGCTACTGCTGCTGCTAAGTCACTTCAGTTGTGTCTGACTTTGTGTGACCCCATAGACAGCAGCCCATGAGGCTCCCCCGTCCCTGGGATTCTCCAGGCAAGAACACTGGAGTGGGTTGCCATTTCCTTCTCCAATGCAGGAAGGTGAAAAGTGAGAGTGAAGTCGCTCAGTTGTGTCCGATTCTTAGCGATCCCATGGACTACAGCCTACCAGGCTTCTCCATTCATGGGATTTTCCAGGCAAGAGTACTGAAGTGGGTTGCCATTGCCTTCTCCAATCCAATAGCTAGCAGTGTTCAAATTTTCCTATTTCATAAATGTATTTTATTTTGTGATCTATTTGTGTCTTCATTGCTACACTTGGGCTTTCTCTAGTTGCAGTGAGCGGGACTGCTTTTTGTTGTGCACAGGCTTCTCATTGTAGTAACTTCCCTTGTTGCGGAGCATGGGATCTAGGCACACCACTTTCAGCAGTTGAGTGTGGGCTCAGTAGTTGTGGCTCACAGGCTCTTCTGCGACCAGGGATTGAACCCGTATCTGCTCACTGGAAGGCAGATTCCCACCCACTGTACCACCAAGCACGTCCCATGAATGGCTTTTATAGTTGGTTTGAGTCAGGGTCCAAATAAGAGTCTTGTGTTGCATTTGGTTGATATATTTCTTCAGTCTCTTAATCCATCAACATTCCCTCTCTTCCTTTTGTTTTCCCTCTTACCACTTGTCGATGAAACATGGTCATTTGTTCTGTAGAATTTTCTATGTTGTCTTGCTCTACCTTGGGGTGAGAAAGAGTTACTTTTCATTTCTGTAAAGTGTAGGAGAGGGGAGGAGAACAGTTGCGGACTGTGTTATCCCTAAGTGGAACCAATGGCTACTGGAAGGCAGTACGGGACAGCAGCCGCCTTGACAATCCCAGTGTGTTCTTGGCGACCGCTTTCTGAGCAGTGATCCTTTTATCTTTTATGTTCATGCTGATAATAAAGAGGCACAGAAAGATACAGGAGTGCCTTCCAAATCTTCAGATAATTATTAAATGATACTGATTATGTGTCAATTGATATGTTCTAATTCTTTGAAAACTGATAATTTCACAGATGTTCGATAAAATTAACTTAATTAACTGGGATACAGTTTAATTAGAATATGCATGCTGTATTTATTCTTAAAATCTAGAATCAGGAAATGGAAACCTTCATGTTAAGGAGTATGTTGGGTCATACTTTGAGAACATGTGAATGTCTAATTACCCATTGATTTTTACATTCATTGATGGTCCTTGCCTAAATCAGTTATTACATGAGAGTTGCAAAATGGTGATTTTTCTAATTTTATTGTTTTTTCTCTACATTTGTTAGTGGGCATTCTTCTGTAAAGAAAAACTTTCCTTATTTTTCTCTTTGATACACTCTGATTACACGTCCTCTTTTTATTTCATCATTTTGTGCTCATGAAATTAAAATTTTTAATGTTTATAATCTTTTACTGTTATTTTTGGATGTTCATATTGCTCAAATTTGGCCAGCGAGATCCCCTTTACATCAACTTTCATCAGCTTTTATTAATAACATGATCCATTAGTCTCTCAGCCCTTCCTTGCCCGACAAGCCATCTCCGGACAGCTTCATACTTTCCCAGACTAGAACTCAGTCATTTCTTCAAGGGGTCCTCCCTCTGTAGTGAAGGAATGGTATTTAAAAACCAAGATCTGGGACTTGTCCTCATTGCTTCTTTCCATGTCCATTTTGATGCAGCCCTAAGTCTTCTGCTGAGGATGGAGAGGAGATGCCTGGCTCTTCAAACCCATTGAGACAACCCCTTCATCTTGCTCAGATCCCTTAGTATCATCAACAGACAGTGAGCACTGTTTCTAGTTTTTCCATTTTCTAAGGATGAAAATGTGTAGTCTGTTTCCGGAATGACTTGCTTCTCTTCCAGTTTTACCTGCTCTGTTATAGAAGAATCATGGAATTGCAGACTTCAGTTTACAATATTTTACTTAGAAACTGTCTTAATCAGTGATTCTTTGCCAATTTCAGGTCTCAGACTGTTTTGAAAATCTGATGAAAGTGGATACTAGCCCTGGAAAAATGCTCAAACACAAACATTTTTATATACAATTTTATCGGGTTCTTGACCTCGTAAAGCCGAGTTATCTCTATGAAACACCCCTCATATAAGATCCTAGGCTGTGCTGCACCTCTGCCATATTATGTATGTACAGGGAAGCTTGGGATGTGGGCAGGTTTAGGTGACTTCCTAAAGGCTACACAGAAGCAGAAACAAACTAGAGTCTAAGGGTTTTTGGTTTTTATTCTCATGAAGAACAACTGGTTTTCCCCCACTTATATCACAAAAAGGTCTGCAATGTAGTGAGAACAAGAACTTCAGATAAAAAGAATGACCTTGTAGAGTGAAGACACACTAGGAGTGGATTTTTACTTTTAGAACACAAGTCCATAAAAACTGGGCACCTGAATTTTCCAATTTCCAAAGAATAGAATTCTTTTTTTTTTTTTTTTTTACTGAAATTATGTTTTCTGTAATTCCTTTTTCTTACTTTCTTCACCCTAATATTTAATGTGAAAGTGGTTGATGTATTTGGAGGCAGAAGCCGGCACAGTATTTTGGGAAATGAAAGGATGATGGAACGTTGCTCCTGTGAACAGGTGCTTTCTCTCTTGCATAGCACCTACTACCATAGGGTCTCGTAAGATAGGTGTCTGGATGTGACTGGCTGGTTTTATGAAGTACTCTCATTGCTCATTGGGTGTCTTCTGTTAGTATGTCTCAGTTGTCTCTGAGCCATGTGCAGTTTTTTAGGATTAATGTAGTTTTTAAGGATTTCTGCAGAAACCTTGTTATTCAACACACTGTTGTGACCTTCAATCTGGAAAGCCTCAGTGCATCTCAGCCTGGCTCCAGAGAGCCAAAGCCGGCTCCAAGGCAGCACAGATTGTAGCTGTCTGTAGGCTTTGTTTGCACAAAGGGACACTTCTATTACAGGCTCCTTGGTATTGCAGTGGTGGAAGAGGGAAGTGTTCCTGCTTTCTCTCTGGTGTTTTCTTGTAGTTGAAGAGTGACTGAATACAGGCAGGCAGGAGAATTTGAGCAAAGTGAGATAGTTCTCATGATGTCCCATCTTATCAGTATCTCCTGGGGTGTGTGTGTGTGTGTGTGTGTGGGCAGGTGTGGTGTAGTGCTGGAAAAATCAGGCTTCTTAAAATGTAGACAAATCAAGGAATGATTTTAACTCAAACAGGCTAGACTGAGCGTCTGTAAAATAATAATGACTTTAATTTACTGCTTTTCATAGAGTATAAAATAGTCTGCACAGCGTGACCTGCAGACCCCTGAGAACACTGATCACAGAGCTTTTATCACGATACAGCAGACTTCCTGTTTCTCTCTCCTTGTGTGTAAAAGGAATCCTTAGTCACTGCTGGTTCTGGAATTCTTCAGTGGCATAGAATTGGTGCCTGGTATTGTAATTAATTTGTTTACTGGGCAGATCTTTCATCCCGTCCCTGTAAATGCTTCTTGACAAGGTTGACTGGATTGTTTTCTGCTATTGCGAGATGCAAACAAACTGGAAGGCAATGACGAAGGTGTTTCAACTTTTATTTGTATGAAATAGATGGATAAAAGCAATAGTTTAAATAAGATATAAGTAAAAATATTTCTTAAGTTCCTGAACCTTCCATGTAAAATGTTCTCTTTTATGTTAAAAAAAAAATCAAAGACCATATTCTGTGATAATTGGACAAGTGCTAAAGATACTTTAAAATAAATAATAAACTTGGCTATATTGACTAATGTTATTTGAGTCAAGAGTATTTCAGAGATAAAATTTTTTGAACTAGCATTTATTTTTCAGTAGAAGATATACCAAGCATAGTTATTTTAGGAATCTGTTAAAAAAAATCTAGCACTACTGTTGAATTATTTTACTTAACTTGTAAAACTTTTTCCTTACGATGTTCATCGCAAGTACCTGATTGATTTTGAGAGAACAGATAAGCATTAAAACCTTTTATGAACTGGCTTTTTGTTGTATGGATTTATTACATCTTTAGGTGGGGGAAGAGGTGGAGAGAAAGTGGGGAATTTGGAGTATATGTAGGTTTACTGTTACTTTATAGATTTTTTAAAAAATTATTTTTGATTAGAGGATAATTACTTTACAATATTGTGATTTTTTTTCATACATCAACATGAATCAGCCATAGGTAGACATATGTCCGCTTCCTCTTGAACCCCCTTCCCACCTCCCTCCTCATCCCACCCCTCTAGTTTGTGACAGAGTACCGGCTTTGTGTTGCTGATGTTTTAGGATTGTAGGAGTGATTCTCCATCACTGTTTACTTCCTCCCTGCTCTGCTGCACTGTGGGGCTGCTGCCACCAGGTGGATGCTGGTGCCTAGGCATGGCTACACGGTCCAAACTGGAAGGCAGTGATTCAGCAATTTAACAAGTGTTTGTTGAACACTATGCGTCAAGCACTGTGCTAGGTGTTGGGGATACAAGGATGAATGAGACAGAATCTCTGCCTGTAAGAGTTAGACAAAACCAGTAAAGTGATAGAATTACATGTACTGTGCTCCAGAAGGACAAAGAGAAAACAAATCACTAACCTTAATGTTTATGGAAGATGCTCTGAAGGGATCTGCCATGGAGCTGCACCTTGAGGGTAACTGTGAGTTTAAAGTGGGGATGGTCCTGTAGACAAGTGATTCCAAGAGGACATACATAAGTTGTGTTTTTTCGGGAAAATTATGATCATAAACTCATTTAAAACCCTAAATCTCCAATGACTAAAAATAATAATATAATGTTGTTGTTCAGTCACCTGAACTCTTCACGACCCCATGGACTGCAGCACACCAGGCTTCCCTGTCTCTCACCATCTCCCAGAGTTTGCCCAAGTTCGTGTCCACTGAATTGGTGATGCCATCCAACCATCTCATCCTCTGTCACCCTTTTCTTCTACCTTCAGTTTTTCCCAGCATCAGGGCCTTTTCCAATGAGCTGTTTGCATCAGGTAACCCAAATATTGGAGCTTCATCCCCAGTCAGTCCCTCCAATGAATATTCAGGGTTGATTTTCTTTACAGTTGACTGATTTGATCTCCTTGCAGTCCAAGGGACTCTCAAGGGTCTTCTCCAGCACAATTCAAAAGCATCAATTCTTCGGTACTCAGCCTACTTTATGGTCGAACTCTCACATCCATACATGACTACTGGAAAGACCATAGCCTTGACTATATGGACCTTTGTCCTCAAAGTGATGTCTTTGCGTTTTAACACACTGTCCAGGTTTGTCATAGCTTTCCTGCCAAGAAGCAGTCATCTTCTGATTTCATGTCTGCAGTCACCATCCACAGGGCTTTTAGAGCCCAAGAAGACGAAATGTGTCACTAATTCCATTTTTCCCACTTCCATTTGCTATGAAGTGGCAATTATATAATACATGTAAGAAAATTATTTAGAACAAAATTTAAAAGAATATGGATGTCTTTATATTTAATTATCATTTGGTTAATCTCCCATCATTAACAACCAGTCCTTATTCTGATCTGTGGATCCAGACAACCCAATCAAAAAATGGACAGAAGACACTTCTCCAAAGTAGACATACAGCTGGCAAGTAAGCACATGTAAAGATACTCATCATCACTAATTATTAGAGAAATGCAAATGAAATTTAATGAGGTACCGCCTCACACCGGTCAGAATAGCTATCATTTAAAACTCTACAGATAACAAATACTGAAGAGGGTGTGGAGAAAAGGGAACCCCCCTTTTATACTGTCAGTGGGAATGTAAATTGGTAAAGCCATTATGGAGAACAGTATGGAGGTTCCTTTAAAAACTAAAAATAGAACTATCATATGATCCCAGCAGTCCCACTTCTGGGCATATATCCAGAAGATACCTGCACCCCAATGTTTATAGAAGCACTATTTATAATAACCAAGACATGGAAGCAGCCTGAATGTCCACTGACAGATGAATGGGTAAAGAAGATATGGTATACACATACACACAAGCATACACGCACAATGGAATACTACTCAGCCATAAAAAGAAAGAATGCCATTTGCAGAAATGTGGATGGACCTACAGATTATCATACTAAGTGAAGTAAGTCATTAAGAGACAGACAAATACCATATGATGTTACGTATATGTGGAAACGAAAATATGACACAGATAAAACTAAGAAACAGACTGCTAAACATAGAGAACAGACTTGTCTTTGCCAAGGGGCAATGGGGTAAGAGAGGGGTGGACTGGGAGTTTGGGATTAACAGACGCACACTGACTCTTACGTATAGAATGGATAAACAACAAGGACCCTACTGTAGTGTACAGGGAACTATATTCAATATCCTATAATAAGCCATCATGGAAAAGAAAAAAGCATCAGTCAATCCTCCCTTTCCTAGCTCTGTATGTCTGTTTTATTTATATATTTGTCTGTCTGTCTATCTTATCATCCATCAGAATTAAGGACTTCAAGGTAGCTTGGAGTTAAAAAAAGACTTTGTATTCTATTTAATTTTCTCATCCGCTAGTTGGTTAGTATATAATATTCAACAGTTGCACAGTGCTTGTCTTTTTATCTGCCTGAGACAGAATTGACTTTCAACCAGCTTGACTTGCAGTCCACCCTCTTGAAGCTGGCTTAGTCAGGTCACCATCTCCTTGTTACTAAATCTCATAGACACTTCTCAGTGCACATTTCTTGAAAAGATTATGTCACTTCTCTGCTTAGAACCATTCGTGACCTCACTGCCTTTAGGATTAAGTCCAAACTCTTTAATATGGCCACATCTGACCCTACTCATGCTTCCAGAGCTTCATCTCTTACCATGCTTCTCCACTCACTGTTATGATCCCAAACAACTGACCTTCTTTCAGTGTTTTGAATGTACTCGGTCTCCCTCATCTCCAGGAATTGCTCTTTGCTGTGTCCTCTTTCAACACCTCTGCTGCCCACTCCTATTCATCCCTTCAGTCTGAGTTCAGACTTATGCTTTCCTTTTAAAGAAACTAAGCCCCAGTCAGGTCGGAATAATCCATCCTGTTTCTCCAATCTCAATTCCAGCCCCTCTAGTCTCAACAATCATTATTCTGGACTATACTAAAAACTCCCTAATTGGTGTTTCTACTTCTGCTCTTCCTGTCTGCGTAATCTATTCTCTACATATTCATAAGAATCGTCTTTTAAAAAGATAACTGGGATTGTGTCACTTTTATTTAAAACTCTCCAGAGGCTTAGCATGTAATTCAACTCAGGTGATCAGGGTGCCTTAACACTTTATAGACGCAAACTTCACTCTCACCCGTGGCTGCATGCTCAGTTATCAAATAGGCATCCAGGTGATCCAGTGTGTACTTACCTAATTTTAAAGAACGTTATTAGAGTAAAAATACAAAGCTAAAAATGTCTTGCAGAAAATGTCCAGACTTTGGCAGCACCTTCCCTCTTTGAAAAAACGCACTAGCTCAAAGCCTTTCGCTGGCGCCTCTGCCCACCTCACCAGTCTGGATGATGAACCTCTTTTCTGTACCTCTTTGCATAGGACTCATTGTCCAATGATGTCTTTAAGTTCTAGAGTTCTTCTTACTCTAATTCCATCTCTGACCTCTAGTGCTGTGCTTATTAGCTCAGTAAATACTTTTTCAGTTGGCTAGTTGAAATCTGACACTTTCCCGTACTTGGCTCTGGTTCTCTCCATTGGAAGACCTGGCATCTCTACTGTTACCATGTACAGTGTTCTGCCATTAGCATGCTTTCTGTCATTTTATAATATTATTGTAAATAATTCTGTCATAAGAGTAGTAACATGTTCATTTGGAACATTTTTAAGGTTTCAAAAAAGGTGAAATTTAAGGTTTCAAATGAAAATGAACTATATTCTTGCTAATGACATGTATGTGCCTGGCATATGTTATATACTAGTACTAGGGTTGAACTGAATGAGCTAAGTGGATAACTGCCTTTATTACCTTTTAATATTTTTCTATTGTTCTTATCTTATAACTATACTGTTTATACTATTTAGAATTATTTTTAAAAACATAATAAGTATTGGCCAGTGTTTCATAAATATAACTTTTCATGGCTGCCTGATATTGTCTTCATGGACTAATTACCATATTATGCATAATTGATTTGGAAAATTTTATTGTCTACCATGTGCCATGAGTGTCTAATGGTGAATAAGACATAACCCTTTACCTAGAGGTACTTCCGGACTAGCACATAGGAAGGAAGAAAGTGAAGAGACAATTACATCCCCATATTTTAGATGTTAGGTTATTTCCAAAATTTCAATATGAGTCTTGACGTATGTTGTCAAAATGCATTCTAGATATTAAGGCAACGACCTTCCCACCAGTGAAAAAGACCTAGAATTCAGAGGGCAGAATAGGGTTAGAATTTTCCACATCTGGCTGTGTCTGAGCCTGTTAGTTCATCTTAGCTGCGAGGATTAATGAGATCATCCTAAGTTCTTGTCACAGTTTAGACTTGTGCCGTTCAGTATGGTAACCACTAGTCACATGTGGCTCGGAACACGTGAAGCGGGAGCTGTGCTGTCAATGTAAAATCCGCACTGGATTTGAAAGATATACTGCAAAGAAGGAATGGTAGACTATTAATAGTTTTTATGCTGGTTACACGTTAAAACGGTGGTATTTTGAATATACATTTTAGTCTCATCTGTTTTATTTCAGTGTGGCTACTAGGTGATTTCAGATTACATAGGTGACTCACATCATGTTTCTCCTGGGCAGCGCTGTTAACAGATCCTCAGTAAATGTTGGTTGAATATCAGTGTCACATACTTAGCTCCTCCTTCTGGACCTCTACCTCCTGTGTGTGTTTCTTTCTTTCCCCCTCTGTCTCTCCCTCCCTGTCTGTCTCTTTCTCCCGCTTTCCGCCTCTACTTTCAGGAAAGAGATTAGCCATTTGTCAGTTTCTGAGCCTCATTTCCTCCTATGTAAAACGGAGATGGTAATGCTTGTCTAACTGCCCCATAGGTTTTCTTTGTTGTAGCAATAAAGCGGTGCATAAAAAGTGCTTTGTGAGTCATAAAGCAGTGTGCAAATGAAATGCATCATCATGCCTTTGTGTCTGAACTTTAGTATGAATTTAAACCCCACCATGAATTTAAACTCGTAAATTAAATCTGGTAATAGAATGAAAGATTTTATCTCCTGCTTGGGCTTCCGCGTGGTATAACCTAGTAGACGGGTCCAACTTACTGGTCCGGCCTGATAGACTGGTCCAAGTTACTTACCCTCCCCAAGCCTTAGTTTCCTCATCTTCAAATAGGTGCGCTAATATTTTGCAAAGTTATTTAATGAGTTGACCTAATGTGTTACAGAACACTTGTGTGACATGTTGCAGATGATTAATAAATTGTCGCTTCCTTCCCTCATGCCTGGACTTCCCTGGTGGCTCAGAGGGTAAAGCGTCTGCCTGCAATGCGGAAGGCCCATATTTGATCCCTGGGTCAGGAAGATTCCCTGGAGAAAGAACTGGCAACCCACTCCAGTTCTCTTGCCTGGAAAATCCCATGGACAGAGAAGCTGGGTAGGCTACACTCCATAGGGTCGCAAAGAGTCTGACATGACTTAGTGACTTCACTTTCCCTTTCCCTCATGCCTGTTTCTAGTGAGAGCCAGAGGTTTTCTGGGGATCAAGAGTCATCTAAAAATGGTCCTGAAATCATACTTAGGCACGAGTGGTGGCTTATTTGCCCTTAGTTTACTCTCCACCCCAAACATAGTGACAGACATGAAACTGGATATAATAAAGATTTCAGTGCAGTCCTTTGAGTTCGCATTGTACTTGTGTAGAGTGGAGTTTTCTGCAGAGTCTGCTTCTGTGAGCAGGAGATTATGAATTTAATAAATTCAGGAAGACACTCTAAAACTTTTTCAAGCAGGACTCCTTACTTTATTGAATAATACAGACTTTTAAAATATTAAGTGCTTTTTCATATTACAAATGGGGAAGGCAATGGCAACTCACTCCAGTACTCTTGCCTGGAAAATCCCACATACGGAGGAGGCTGGTAGGCTGCAGTCCATGGAGTCGCTAAGAGTCGGGCACAACTGAGTGACTTCACTTTCACTTTTCACTTTCCTGCATTGGAGAAGGAAATGGCAACCCATTCCAGTGTTCTTGCCTGGAGAATCCCAGGGACAGAGGAGCCTAGTGGCAGCCGTCTATGGGGTCGCACAGAGTCGGACATGACTGAAGTGACATAGCAGCAGCAGCATATTACAAAAACAATATATTCTCATTATAACAGTTTAAAATGCGGAAATTTATAGACAGTGAAAACACACTTATAAATTCCATCTCCCAAAACCAACTCCATGGTAGCTCAGTTGGTAAAAACTCTGCTTGCAGTGCAGGAGACCTGGGTTCGATCCCTGGGTCTGGAAGATCCCCTGGAAAAGGAAATGGCAACCCATTCCAGTATTCTTGCCTGGAAGATCCTATGGACAGAGGAGCCTGGCAGGCTACAGTCCATGGGGTTGCAAGAGTTGTACATAACTTAACAACTAAACCACCACCAAAAGTTAATATTGTAGTTTATATTTTCTAAAATTTTCTATGGACATGTACCTTCATTAACATATGTTAAAGTAGTATATATAATAAACATTTCTTTTACAAAATTTTGTATATATATGTGTGTATATATATATAGATAGATAGTTACTTTGCCTTTCTGATTTAGCTCATTTTGGACATTTTTCCATGTAAGTACATGGAAAACTTCTTTAACATAGTAATCTTAGATGATACAGTGAATAAACTGGCTATGAATTTAATTATATTTTAAAATATATTTTAAAAATTAAATACAAGAGCAATTGTATACATCAGAAACATGGCAATATCTTTGTTTGAAACAGTCTATGCGATGTTTGGAAAATGGTGTTCAGAGCATGAACTTGGTGCTCATATGAATTTACTGGAATCCTTGGAATGATTCCGTATCTTCCACAAATTAGAAACCACTTCATCAGAACAAGCTTAGCTGTAGATAATCTACATGAACTAGTCACCCAAGGGTACCTGGTTTACCGGTAGTTGACATCTCCCAGAAAAGCTTCAGAAAAATAGTAATCATCTGATGGTCATAATAAATGCTCTGTTAGGTATGTATAAATTGTGGGGTACCCTTTTCCTGGCCTTGGTGATTGCAGCAATTTCATGGGCTTTTCTAAAACTGGGACCCACTCAGAAGCTGCTCAGGAATCTTACTCAGGTTTGATTTTTGTAACCCAAATCTGTCAATGACTGTTCTGAGCAAGATCAGCTTCAACATGGACTTTTGAAAGTATTCTCCTTGCAGGTGGTGTGTAACTTTGGAGATTTACCTCCTTTTCTGCATTCACCTCTATCCATTTAAATCCCACTTTTATTTCAAGACTCATCAACGAAACACCCCTCTTACCTTCTCCTCTGTTCTGATTGGTTGTAGCATGGATGCTCACACTTCCTTATAGTCTGCTTCATATATAATGTTGTGAAGTTATATAATGGCTTCTGCATAAGTCAACTATCCTATGGGCTTCTAGAGGACAGACATTTTCTTCCCAGAGAACCCAACACAAGACTAGATGGTCAGTAGTCACTTAATAAGTATATGCTGCTGCTGCTAAGTCGCTTCAGCTGTGCCCGACTCTGTGCGACCCCATAGATAGTGGCCCAACAGGCTCCCCCGTCCCTGGGATTCTTCAGGCAAGAACACTGGAGTGGGTTGCCATTTCCTTCTCCAATGCAGGAAAGTGAAAAGTGAAATTGAAGTCGCTCAATTATGTCCGACTCCTAGTGACCCCATGGACTGCAGCCTACCAGGCTCCTCCGTCCATGGGATTTTCCAGGCAAGAGTACTGGAGTGGGTTGCCATTGCCTTCTCCAACTAAGTACATACTTTAAGTTGTTAGGCACTTTCTTGAGTTTTATTTTCTCTCTTTCCTTTTTTAATCAATTAGCTAATACATCTAAATTTGAGCAGCTTAACATCTAAATAAATTCTTAGCGTCTAAAATACATGCTATAGTGTTACTGAGCTATTGGAGAAAAATCAAGGGACCTCTATATGTCCAAGAGGCATCAATATCCATTGGTTGTGGCTAGTAGAGAGCTCTAGTACTGAACAGTTTTGCAGTAGCAACACAGCAGAAAGCTATTGGAGGTCTGATTGCCCTTGTAGCTTGCACTCTTTTTCTGAGTCACTATTTCAGAACTCTGTTAGATTGGCTGGATTCTGTTTCTGACATTTTCTTATACCTGCAATGTGAAAAATATTTATTTCATTAAATACTGGTCATTTATAGATGAGAGCAATCAGTGATGAGGCAAGGATTTTACCTTTGTTTTGAGTACTTGTAATAGGTTAATGATTTATAGGTATGAAAACTCCAAAGCACAATGTGTGGTGTGGCCAAAGGGATAATTTTCATCATTCTCATATTATCTTCAAAGGAAGTGCATGTTTGTTGTTGCTGATATTTTTGATTTTATTTGTTCTGAAATTTTAAAAGATGACACTTTGATTTTAGATTCATCAGTCTCATCTCACCACCCCCATAAAATAATCAACCATTCAGTCAACAAATATTAGGCATGATTGTAAACATGTGAGAGAAAATTAATTTAATTTAACAAATATTTAAAGTGCCAGTGGAAGAGATACAGCAGTTAACAATAATTGACTGTCTGCCTCTTTGAATTTACAGTCTGTCTGAAAACAAACAGTAAACAGGTAATTACAAAGGTGATCCAGTTTAAATGTATATAAACTTAAACTGAATTGATTTATACAAAGATAAATATGATTTAGCCCCCTTTCTGAAGGAGCTTATACCTTAAGTGTTGAAAGAGATATATACAACTTACTAGAATGCCAGGCAAAATAAATCTTGTAGTCGGAGCATAAAAATAGTACTTTGGGGCAAAGATTAGGAAATGATTAATTGGGACCTCAGGAATTGCAAAAAAACTCGGTGAATAAGAAGTCAGCCTAGAAGGGTAGACATTTTGACAGTCAAATGAAGGGAGGAAAGGCATTTTAGATGGTGGTGCTGCTAATTAGTCATACCTCTTATCCACTCCTGTTGGTGACGGGGATTAACATATCTCATCAGCTGAACTGCTCATCAAACTGGATTGAGGAGTATGCCTGGGACCCATGGGACCTACCACATTTCTCCCTCCTCCCCAAGTTCATGTGTCTACTTGATTCAGAGGCACAGCAGCTGGGAACCTTCGTGCTGCCTTCCGGAGGAGGATGTGCTCTGCTGATGTACAAGAGACTCTGAGAAAGGGACCAGCCAGAAGCTGTCATGCCTGAGCATCGCCCTTCTCCCCAGTCAGATGGTTTATGTCTCTTGAGGGGAAGAAATATGAGAAATGGTAAAATGAAAACTTCCGCCTCATTACTTTCCAGGAAAGCAGAACTAAGGGCCAAAGTTCCAATAGTATAGGCAAAGCTGGAAACTGGAGGAGAAGAATAGAAGAAATCCCTCTATACTAGGTAAGAAAATGGATAACCGCCCATGATAAATTGCGTGACACAAATAAAGAATTCTTTAGAAGGGATGTCAGCGGGTCCCAGAATGGTCAGGGAAGGCTGACTGCATGAAGACGGTAGCACTTGAACTCTGTCTGTGATTTAGATAGAAAGAACAGATTCACACGGTTTTTTTTAGTAATTTATTATGCCAATGCTAAGTCACTTCAGTCGTGTCTGACTCTGTGTGACCCCATAAACGGCAGCCCTCCAGGCTCCCCCATCCCTGGGATTCTCCAGGCAAGAACACTGGAGTGGGTTGCCATTTCCTTCTCCAGTACATGAAAGTGAAAAGTGAAAGTGAAATCGCTCAGTCGTGTCCGACTCTTAGCGACCCCATGGACTGCAGCCTACCAGGCTCCTCCGTCCATGGGATTTCCAGGCAGGAGTACTGGAGTGGGGTGCCATTGCCTTCTCCAGTAATTTATTATTTATTTAACATGAAATGAGTTTTTGTTACCACCTTCTACCTTTCTTTTGAGAGGCAAGTGGGATGAAGGAGAGGGGCTTTCTTCTTCATTGGAAACCGGACTTCTGTTTTGAGATGTGATGAAGTAGGCATTGTTCATTCTGACCATGACTTCCATAGCTTGCAGATTTTTATTAACTTTCCACTCAGAATACCTTAGTTTTATCCAAGCATTAATTTTACACTCTCGGTTCTCCTTGATCATTTTGATTGCTATTTTCTAGATCTTTTCCTTAAAGCCATTCTTTAAAAAAAAAAAAAAATTTATAGACTCGTCACACAGGTTTTTTTGTTCCTTTTTTTTTTGATATAGCGTGTATCATATCAACAGAACACAAGCTGAGTTATGTTTTTGCTAAAAAACCGTGTGGCCCTTCAAGCAGTTTCTTAGAACGGTGTGTTATTTGGCAAAGAACGACAGGTCAACTTTGAGAGCTCCAGAGCAGTTCCAGATCAGGGAGCCTCAGGTGGATGAAAAGGAACAAGGAGATAACCAGAGTCCACTGGTAGCACCGCTCCACTCTCCCAGTTGGTGTTGATCAAGTGTCTGGTCTGTTGTCTCCTGACCCCTTCACTTTCTAGTAAAGAAAAACAGGGTCTTATTTAAATACTGTTTTGTGGATGGATGCCAATGCCATTTAAAAAGGTATTGAGTGGGTTGGGATTGAGGAAATGTGAAATTGCTTGTTGAAGGAACAGTGAACAGTTGATTGCTCAGGGTGTCTGTGTTTTAACAGTTTCATTGAGGTGAGATTGGCATAAGATAAATGGCACATATTTAAAGTGTGCAATTTCATATTTAAAATGTGCAATTTGATGAGATTTGACATACGAATTCATCTGAACTGTATTCTTCTCTCAGGGAACTTAGGAGGAAACTGTCACCACAATCAGGAATATTTCATCCTGCAAAGAATATTCATGCTCCCCTGAAACTCATCCTTCCTTCCATCTCTGTTGCAGACAACTTACATGCTTTCTGTCACAATGAATTAATTTGAATTTTATGTAAATCAAATTATACAATATATACCCCCCCCCCTTTTTTGGTCTTTTTTTCTCTCAACATAATAATTTAGATTCATCCATGTTGTGTATATTAATAGTTTGTTTCTTTTTATTGCTGAGTAGTGTTCTCTTGTCACGTGTGTTCTAAGTCACTTCACTTGTGTCCGACTCTCTGCGACCCTATGGACTGTAACTTGCCAGGCTCCTCTGTCCATGGGATTCTTCAGCCAAGAATACTGGAGTGGATTGCCATGCTCTTCTCCAGGGGATCTTCCTCACCCAGGGATCAAATCTTAATCTCTTACTTCTGCTGCACCACTACTGCTACCTAGGAAGCCCAGTATTCTCTAGCACGGGTGTACAATTTTGTTTTTCCACTGATGGAAATGTAAAATAAAGCTGCCATGAACATTCACATGCCAGTCTTTGTTTGGATGTATGCTTTCATTTCTCGTGGATAAAAATGTGTAGGAATGAAGTGGCTGGATTGTATTGTACACATATGTTTAAGCTTGTAAGCTGATAAACTGTTTTCTGAAGTGGCTGTACCATTTTGCATTCTCACTAGCAGTATTTGAGCAGTCCAGTTGCTCCACATCCTCAGCAATGGTTGCTATTGTCAGTCTTTCTAATTTTAGCTGTTCTAGTGTATATAGTATCTATTTGCGGTTCTAATTTGCATTTGACTAATGACTTTGAGCATTGAACGGTGAATGATGTTTCATGTGCTTATTTGCCATCTGTATATCCTCTTTGGTAAAGTATCTGTTCACATCGTTGGCCTGTTTTCTTACTGGTGACTTTCCTGTTGTTGAGTTATAAGAGTGTATTCTGGATATAAGTATTTCACTGGATAGATATTTTACATTTTCTACCACTTTATGGCTTGCCTTTTCATCCTCTTAAATGTCTTTTGAAGAGCAGCAGTTTTCCGTTTTGATGAAGTCCCCTGTATTGTTTGTTTTACAGCTCTTGCTTGTGTCCTGTTGAGAAATATTTGCCTAATCCAAAATATTTTCTTCTAGAGGTTTTAGTTTTAGATTCTACATTTAGATCTGTCATCCGTTTCATGTTAATTTTAGTTTATGATGTGAGATAAGGATTGAGCAAGGTTTTTTTTTCCTTATGCATATACTCCCTGAGTTGCCCTCATACTTCTGTTGAAATCAGTTGGCATATATGTATGTGTTTATTGATGATTCTCTATTCTGTTACATTCTTTGTTAGTCTGTTTTTACACCAATATCACTCTGTTGTGACTAGTGTAGCTTTATAATAAGTCTTGAAAACACAGTTCCAACTTTGTTCTTTTTCAAAAATATTTTTTTGCTCTTCTGAGTCCCTTATTTCTATAGACATTTTAGAATCTCTTTTCTACCAAAAAAAATTGTTTGCAAGGATTTGAGGTTGATTGGGGTTATGTTAAATCACTAAATCAATTTAGGCGAAAATTGACATTTTACCAGTATTGAGTCTTCCAGTCCATGAGCATGAATAAATAGTGTATTTTGTTAGGTCATCTTTAATTTCTCTCAGTAGTGTTTTAGAGCTTTCAATATATATCTTGTGTATCTCTGTCACATTGTCCCCATTTTAATATTCTTTTAATACTGTTAATGGTATTGATTTTCAAATTGTAGGTTGCTAATATCTAGAAACATAATTTTTCTGTATTTTTAACAATTTAATGAATTTATTCATTTTTGGCTGTGCTAGGTCATCGTTGCTACTTGGGCTTTTCTCTAGTTGCTGTGAGCAGAGGCTACTTTTTGTTGCAGTACGTGGGCTTCTCATTACAATGGCTTCTCTTTTTGTGGAGTACAGACTCTAGGGAACAGGGAGCTCAGTAATTGTGCTTCCGGACTCTGGAGCACAGCCTCAAAAGTTGGGACACATGGGCTTAGTTGCTCTGTGGCATGTGGGATCTTCTCAGACCAAGGATCGAACCCATGTCTCCCACATTGGCAGGCAGATTCTTTACCATTGGGCCCCCAAGGAAGCCTTAATTTTTTCTGTATTGATTTTACATCATGTAATATTACTATGCATACTTATTAGTGCTATAGTTTTTAATATATTTCTTATGATTTTCTATGAGTATAATGTCCTCTACAAATAAAGACAATCTTACTGTTCTTTTTCAAACTGTATGCCATTTCTCTTTCTTGCTTTATTGAACTGGCTGTTATTTTCTTGATAGTGTTTTATAGAACTGGTGAGAGCAGACATCCTTGCTTTGTTCATGATCTTAGGGAGAGAAAATTCAGTCTTTCACCATTAGGTATGCTGTTAGCTGTAGATATTTCATAAATGTTCTTTATTCTTCTGTTTCTAGTATGCTGAAAGCTTTTATCATGGATGAATGTAGATTTTGTTAACTATTTTGTCTATATTTATTGAAATTGTCATGTATTTTTTCTATTTTAGTCTGAAGATATGGTAAAATAAATTGATTTTTGATTGTTGAAGCAGCTTTGGATTCCTGAAGTGAAATCCACTTGGTCTTTGTATTTACCTTTTTATATATTGTTAGATTTTATTTGACAGATATTTTTGTGCATACATTCATGAAGGGGATAGGTAGATAGGGTGTTTTGCTTGTTTTCATTTCTTGCTTTTAGTGTCTTTGGTTTTGGAGTCAGTGTAATGTTGGCTTCATGGAATGAATTGGGAAGTGTCTTTCATCTTTTATTTTCTGAAAATGTTTTGTAGATTAGTATTATGTCTTCTTTAAATGATAGGTGGAATTAATAAGTGTTAAGTTGCTAAAAGAGTAGATCCTAAAAGTTCTCATCATAAGAAAAAAAAGTTTTTTTAAAAATCTTTCTTTCCTTTTCTATGGTTTTTTTTTTTTTTTTTTTTTTTGGCATTTAAGTAAGATGGTAGTTGGAGAAGGAAATGGCAACCCACACACAGTGTTCTTGCCTGGAGAATCCCATGGATGGAGAAGCCTGGTAGGCTGCAGTCCGTGGGGTCGCACAGAGTCGGACATGACTGAAGCGACTCAGCAGCAACAGCAGCAGCAAGATGGTAGTTGTTGGTTAAAATTATTGTAATAAATCATCTAATAATATAGGTCAAATCATTATATTCTATACCTTGAATTTATGCAATGCTATATGTCAATTATATATATTGCAATAAAACTGAAAGAAAAAGAATAACAGCTGAGTCTACAATTATTTTTGTGGAAATGACTTTAAAAATTCAGTTTCTTTAACAGCTATTGGGATTTTCAAGTTATCTGTTTATTTCCAAAAAAGTTATTGTAGCTTATATATTTATGGAATTCATCCATTTTATTGAAGTTTTCCTTGCCATCTATTTTTTGCCATCTGTTTTTTAAGCTATGTAGTGATGTCTCTTTTCTCATTCCTGATCTTGATAATTTATGTCTTCTCTCTGGTTTTTATCTCATCAATCTGGGTAGAGATTTACCAATTTCGTTGCTTTATGTTCCCACAGTGTAGTAGAGTTCTTTTTTTCTCCACACTTCTCCAGCATTTATAATATGTAGACCTTTTGATGATAGCCATTCTGATCATTGTGAGGTGATACCTCACTGTGGTTTAGAATTAGTGATGCTGAGCATCTTTTCATGAGCCTATTGGCCATCTGTATGTATTCTTTGGAGAAATATATATTTAGGTCTTGTGCACATTTTTGATTGAGTTGTTCGGTTTTCTGATACTGAGTTGTATGAGATTTTTATATATTTTGGATGTTAACCCCTTTTTGGTCACATCTTTTGCAAATATTTTCTCCCATTCCATAGGTTGTTTTTTCATTTCATTGATGACTTCTTTTGCTCAACAAAAGCTTTTGATTGTGATTAGGTTCCATTTGTCTGTTTTGCATTTATTTCTTTTGCCTTGGGAGACTAGTCTAAGAACATATTGCTATGATTTATGTCAGAGAATGTTTTGTCTATGTTCTCTTCTAGGAGTTTTATGGTGTCATGCCTTATATGTAAATCTTTAAACTATTTCGAGTTTGTTTTTTTAAATGTTATGAGAGAGTGTCCTAATTTCATTGCTTTACATGTAGCCATCCCGTTTTCCCAACACCACTTACTAAAGAGACTATCTTTTTTCCACTGTATATTCTTGCCTCCTTTGTCATACATTAATTGATCACAGGTGTGTGGGTTTATTTTTGCACTTTATATTCTGCTCCACTGATACATTATATATATATATATATATATTTGTGCCAATACTATGCTGTTTTGATTACTGTAATTAAAGCTACCATAAAACTATCAGCTTGTTTTTCATTTGTCTCATTTGTTCTTTGCCCTCATTTCTTCTTTTCCTGCCTTCTTTTAGCCTTAAGTTTTTTTGTTTTATGGCAGGATTAAGTATTTTTATGATTCTAATTATCTTTACTTATTGGCTTATCTGTTATATTTTTGTGGTTGCTCTAGGATTTATTGTGTATCCAAGTAATAATATATCACCTCACATATACTATAAGAATCTTAAACAGTATGCTTCTGTTTCTCCCTACGTACCCTTGTATACTGTTATCATACATTTTACTTCTACATTATTTGCTGTTCTAAGCCCTGTAATTTATTGTTATTTTTACTTTAAGCATTTAATTATCTTTTAAAAATGCTTTAAATTTGAGAAAAACGAACATTTGTGTTTACTCCCATATTTCCTGTTTTTGGTACTTTTTATGTTTCTGTGTACATTCAGATTTTCACCTGGTATCACTTTTCTTCTACCTAAACTTTCCTGTAGTGCTGTTCTGCTGGTGATGCATTTTATTTCACCTTTATTTTTGAAAGATATAGAATCGTACATTCAGTTCAGTTCAGTGGCTCAGTCGTGTCCGACTCTTTGCAACCCCATGGACTGCAGCATGCCAGTCTTCCCTGTCCATCACCTGCAGCTTGCTCAAACTCATGTCCATCGAGTTGGTGATGCCATCCAACCTTCTCATCCTCTGTTGTACCCTTCTCCTCTTGCCTTCAATCTTTCCCAGCATCAGGGTCTTTTCCAATGAGTCAGTTCTTTGCATCAAGTGGCCAAAGTACTGGCCAAAGTAATTCTACATTAGCAGGGTGGTTTTTCTCCTTCAGACTTTACAAATATAATATTACTCTTATCTAGCCTCTATTGAAATCCATTATTATTCATTATTCTTTTTTGTGTGTGTGCACTCCTGCTCTCAGTCATGTCTCACTCTTTGCGATCCTGTGGACTGTAGCTTGCCTGCCCACCAGGCTCCTCCGTCCGTGGAATTTTCCAGGCAAGAATGCTGGAGTGGGTTGCCATCTCCTGTGTCAGGGGATCTTCCAGACCCAAGGATTGAATCTGTATCTCTTGCATCTCCTACATTGGCAGGCAAATTCTTTACCACTAGCACCACCATATAGATTCAAGGGATTAGATCTGATAGAGTGCCTGAAAAACTATGGATGAAGGTTCAGGACATTGTACAGGAGACAGGGATCAAGACCATCCCCAAGAAAAAGAAATGCAAAAAAGGAAAATGGCTGTCTGAGGAGGCCTTACAAATAGCTGTGAAAAGAAGAAAAGTGAAAAGCAAAGGAGAAAAGGAAAGATATACCCATTTGAATACAGAGTTCCAAAGAATAGCACGAGAGATAAGAAAGGCTTCCTCAGTAATCAGTGCAAAGAAATAGAAGAAAACAATAGAATGGGAAAGACTAGAAATCTCTTCAAGAAAATGAGAGATACCAAGGGAACACTTCATGCAAAGATAGGCTCAATAAAGGACAAATTGTAGGGACCTAATAGAAGCGGAAGATATTAAGAAGAGGTGGCAAGATTACACGGAAGAACTATACAAAAAAGATCTTCGTGACCCAGATAATCATAATGGTATGATCGCTCACCTACAGCAAGACATCCTGGAATGCGAAGTCAAGTGAGCCTTAGGAAGCATCACTACGAACGAAGCTAGTGGAGGTGATGGAATTCCAGTTGAGCTATTTCAAATTGTGAAAGATAATGCTATTTCAGTCCTAAAAGATTGAATGTGAAAGTGTTGCATTCAATATGCCAGCAAATTTGGAAAGCTCAGTAGTGGCCACTGGACTGGAAAAGGTCCGTTTTCATTCCAATCCCAAAGAAAGGCAATGCCAAAGAATGCTCAAACTACTGCACAATTGCATTCATCTCACATGCTAGCAAAATAATGCTCAAAATTCTCCAAGCCAGACTCCAACAGTATGTGAACCATGAACTTCCAGATGTTCAGGATTTAGAAAAGGCAAAGGAACCAGAGATCAAATTGCCAACATTCATTGGATCATAGAAAAAGCAAGAGAATTCCAGAAAAACATCAGTTTATGCTTTATTGACTATGCCAAAGCCTCTGACTGTGTGGATCACAACAAACTGTGGAAAATTCTTAAAGAGATGGGAATACCAGACTATCTTACCTACCTCCTGATATCTGTATGCAGGTCAGGAAGCAACAGAGCTGGACATGGAACAACAGACTGGTTCCAAATTGGTGAAGGAGTACATCAAGGCTGTATATTGTCATCCTGCTTATTTAATTTATATGCAGAGAACATCATGAGAAACACTGGGCTGGAAGAAGCACAAGGTGGAATCAAGATTGCCGGGAGAAATCTCAATAACCTCAGATATGCAGATGACACCACCCTTATGGCAAAAATTGAGGAAGAACTAAAGAGCCTTTTGATAAAAGTGAAAGAGAAGTGTGAAAATGTTGGCTTAAAGCTCATCATTCAGAAAACTAAGATCATGGCATCTGGTCCCATCACTTCATGGCAAATAGATGGGGAAACAGTGGAAACAGTGGCTGACTTTACTTTCTTGGGCTCCAAAATCACAGCAGGTGGTGACTGCAGCCATGAAATTAAAAAACGCTTACTCCTTGGAAGGAAAGTTATGACCAACCTAGACAGCATATTCAAAAGCAGAGACATTACTTTGCCAACAAGGTTTGTCTAGTCAAGGCTATGGTTTTTCCCACAGTCCTGTATGGATGTGAGAGTTGGACTCTAAAGAAAGCTGATTGCTGAAGAATTGATGCTTTTGAACTGTGGTGTTGGAGAAGACTCTTGAGAGTCCCTTGGACTGCAAAGAGATCCAAACAGTTCATCCTAAAGGAAATCAGTCCTGGATATTCATTGGAAGGACTGATGTTGAAGCTGAAACTCCAGTACTTTGGCCACCTGATGTGAAGAACTGACTCATTTGAAAAGCCCTTGATGCTGGGAAAGATTGAAGGTGAGAGGAGAAGGGAACGACAGGATGAGATGGTTGGATGGCATCACCAACTCAATGGACATGAGTTTGAGTAAACTCTGGGAGTTGGTGATGGACAGGGAGGCCTGGCATGCTGCAGTCCATGGGGTTGCAAAGAGATGGACACGACTGAGCGACTGAACTGACTGACTGACTGACTGACTGACTTCCATCTGGGAAGGCCATTCTTTGGTGTATACTATATCCTTTTTTTTCTTTTTAATGTTTTCCTCTTAACCAGTGGTTTTCAATAATTTGGTTTTGTTTTATCTTGGTATGGTTTTCTTCATGTTTTTTTCTACTCGAGGATTTGTTTAGCTTCTGAATCGGAATTTATAGTTTTTATTTATTTATTTATTTATTTTTGTGTTAGAACTGAGAATGCATCTATATTTTCAGTTTCCAAACTAATCACATTCAAAATGGTGCTGATCTTTTCGCCAATGAAAGCACCCAAATTCCCCATTTTTATCAGTATTTTCAGTGACTAATATACTTCTTTCCAGTATTTGAAAATTTAATTTAATTTATTTGGGCCAGTAATTATTTGTTCAACTCATTCTGTGAGCCTGGCACTTTGCTCCTCACTTGTGATCATCACAAAATAGACTCTATTCTCTTAACAGAAACATTGATTATCTTGAGTTGTATTTTAATAACCTTTAAGTTTGACCTGGATTTTTTTTTTTTTGGATTTTTTTTAAATTTTATTTTATTTTTAAACTTTACATAATTGTATTAGTTCTGCCAAATATCAAAATGAATCCGCCACAGGTATAAATGTGTTCCCCATCCTGAACCCTCCTCCCTCCTCCCTCCCCATACCATCCCTCTGGGTCGTCCCAGTGCACTAGCCCCAAGCATCCAGTATCGTGTATCGAACCTGGACTGGCATCTCGTTTCTTACATGATATTTTACATGTTTCAATGTCATTCTCCCAAATCTTCCCACCCTCTCCCTCTCCCACAGAGTCCATAAGACTGTTCTATACGTCAGTGTCTCTTTTGCTGTCTCGTACACCGGGTTATTGTTACCATCTTTCTAAATTCCATATATATGCGTTAGTATACTGTATTTATGTTTTTCCTTCTGGCTTACTTCACTCTGTATAATAGGCTCCAGTTTCATCCACCTCATTAGAACTGATTCAAATGTATTCTTTTTAATGGGTGAGTAATACTCCATTGTATATATGTAGAAAATGGAAAAAATGTAACCATTATTCCTCAAATAAATTTTCTCTCTTTACTTTTATTCTCTCCATCTGAAACTCCAGTTACACTTATGTTAGGGCACTTCTGTTTGCCACAGCTTGTTGTTGGTCTGTTTGTTTCCTTTATTTCAGTAATTTTACTCTCTGCATTTCATTCTGGAGAATTTTTATTGCTGTGCCTTCGCATTTTCTGAACTTTTCTTCTACACTATCTTGCCTATTATTGATCCCATTCAGTGTATTTTTCATCTCTAGAAATTTGATTTGGTCTTCTTTATATATTTTCTTTTTATCATTCTCATACATGACTGTATCTTCTTGAACATATTGAATATATGTTCAAGACTCAGATATATTCAGACTCAGATAAATAAATCCTCAGGCTGCTAACATGATAACACCCTTGACTACTCAATTTCTTGTCCATGTCATTTCTGGGTCTGTTTCTCTGGACGATTTTTTTGTCTTATTGTCAGTCATATTTTTTGCTTCATCCTGGGTCTGGAAATTTTTATTGGATGCTGGACATTGTGATTTTTATGTTGTTGGGTGTTGGCCTTTTTAATTCCTTAGAATAGTTTTGTGCTTTGTAGTAAACTTAGGATGCAGCTAACTGGGGAACAATTTGATCTTCTGAGAAGTAGCTGATCTGTTCACATCTTCGTATTGGCCTTTGTTAAGGGAGCTCATAACAGCCTTTATTCTAGGGCTCAGTTGTCCCCACTACTCAGGCAGTACCCTTCTGAGGACTGTACTGCTGCCCATCTTCAGAAGGTTTTCCATTCTGGCTGGTGGGAACAGGAACTGTTCATGGTTCTGTGTGAACCCGGCTTACTGTGCCCTCTAATCCGAGGTTTAGGTAGTTTGTTCACATGCATGTGCCAGACAGTAGTACTCAGCTACAGACTTGGGGTAATCTGCATCTCTAGACTTCTCTCTCTGTAGCCCTCTCCTGGTTAATACCCTGTCCCTGAATTCTAGGTGACTTGGTTTTCCTAACTCTCAACTCTTTTCCCTCAACTCAGAGAGATCACTGGGCTGCTCCTGGTCAGTTCCTCCTGCACTGTGGGCTGTAAGTTCTCTCCAATCAGTAAACTAGGGCAACTGGAAGCCTCACCTCTCTTATTTCTCTTCTGGGGATTGCTGTCCTGTGCTGACTGTTATCTAGTGTCTGAAAAACATTGCCTCGTGTATTTTGTCCAATTCTTAGCTGTTCTAAGCTGAGAAGAAAAAATCTAGTCCCTTATACCTCATCATGGCCACAATTCAGATAACACTTTAAACAGTGAGAAAAATGGAATGTGGATTTAAAGAGTTGTTTCAGATATATATATACATATACATGACTTTCTCTGAGATTATGATTATGGCAGAAAGTGAAGGAACTAACAAGCTTGTTGATGAAAGTGAAAGAGGAGAGTGAAAAAGTTGGCTTAAAGCTCAACATTCAGAAAACGGAGATCATGGCATTTGGTCCCATCACTTCATGGCAAATAGATAGGGAAACAGTGGAAACAGTGTCAGACTTTATTTTGGGGGGGCTCCAAAATCACTGCAGATGGTGATTGCAGCCATGAAATTAAAAGACACTTACTCCTTGGAAGGAAAGTTATGACCAACCTAGACAGCATATTAAAAAGCAGAGACATTACTTTGCCAGCAAAGGTCCGTCTAGTCAAGGCTATGGTTTTTCCCGTAGTCCTGTATGGATATGAGAGTTGGACTGTGAAGAAAGCTGAGCACCGAAGAATTGATGCTTTCGAACTGTAGTGTTGGAGAAGACTCTTGAGAGTCCCTTGGACTGCAAGGAGATCCAACCAGTCCATTCTAAAGGAGATCAGCCCTGGGTGTTCTTTAGAAGGACTGATGCTAAAGCTGAAACTCCAGTACTTTGGCCACCTCATGCGAAAAGTTGACTCATTGGAAAAGACCCTGATGCTGGGAGGGATTGGGAGCAGGAGGAGAAGAGGATGACAGAGGATGAGATGGCTGAATGGCATCACTGACTCGATGGACATGAGTTTGGGTGAACTCCAGGAGTTGGTGATGGACAGGGAAGCCTGGCATGCTGTGATTCATGGGGTCTCAAAGAGTCAGACACAACTGAGCGACTGAACTGAACTGATGATCTAAAGGTTTAAGTCATTGATTTTGGAGATAGATTGATGAAAGAGTGATATTAAATCACTAACACTTCAGTCTCTGATTCTGAATTCAGACTTTATCTGTTAACTATCCTGTACCATGTGGTTGCACTTCAACTCCCTGTGTGTAAAGGACAGTTTATCATCCGTTATCAGAGGAGTCTGAAACATGAGATTTGAAAAGGTTTGACCCTATCTAAGACTAGAAGACTTAAGACTACCTAAGACTGCGATTCATGGGTCGCAAGGAGTCGGACACGACTGAGCGACTGAACGGAACTGAAGACTAGAAGAAAGTCCTCTTCTAATTTCAAGCCCTTTGACCTAGAAAACTGAAAATAATTTGTCTCTCTTTCAATCAACAGAGGAAATACATTTGATGACTTTTGATTCTCATCCTTTCCTGAAGATAGCAGATTTCAAAAAGCCCTGATTATCAGTGTTCCAGTAATAAGCGTAATTTTAGTGGACTTCAAAATTAGGGCAGTATATATAATAATTCTTCTCTGTAAGGTCTACTGATGACTTGAAGAAAATTGCTAATTAAATTGTCAATGGCATCTATTTATCAGTGGGTCCAAATTAAGCCAGAAAGTCATTTTGAAGTTTGTTTTCACTATGGATTCTTCCATATAGTCAATTACAAATATCTTTAAGTGATAAAATCTCTATTCCTTTTGATACTTGATTTATGAAATAGGCAAGCACATAAATAAATGACATTGAAAGTAAAAGTCTCAGCAGTCCTATACCTTGGGGAAAACAACTCCTGATTCTTTAAGATTTTTTTCCTTCATGTTTCAAAAAAATTTTTATTTATTTTAAATTGGAGGATAATTGCTTTACAATATTTTGTTGATCTTTCCACACTAATTTAAAAGTCCATATGTAACCTTATTGAATTCCAGTGATTTTTAGATCTATTTATATACTTTCCAGCTTGGTCCTGATTATTTTTGCTATTCCTGTTTTGGTATCACATTATTTAAATTTCAGCATTGTATTTCATTTTACCATCTAATAAGCAGGCCCTTTTTCACTGAATTTCTTTTTCACAATTTTTTTTTACATATTATCAATCACTTATTTTATTAAGAGAATTTTAGATTATAGTATCCAATTCCAGGCATAAAAATTTCATTGACTTGGTTGGACTTAAGTTAATAAATGAGGAATTAGTTTGGAGAATTTTTCTTCATTTAAATTTTGTACTTTTTTTGTCAAGTTTATTCTCAGGAATTTTATTTTTTTATTGTTGCTTTCATAAATGGTACCTTTTCCCTCCTTCATTATACTTTCTAATTAGCTAGTGTGGGAAAATTGTTATCTTGTAACTGGAAAATGTATTAAAATTCCCAATTAGTTCTCAGTAGTACTAAGGTAGATAGTCATAAGCTAAAATAATGATAATTGTCTCTACTCCAGTATTTTAATTGTGTCTTTCTTTTTTGTCTTACTGCCTTTCAGCTACAGTGTTTAAAACAATAATATCAGTTTTCACAGACCTCCAGTCTTAGTCATTTTTGTCTCCATTGGTTTATCATTAAGATAGAATTTCTATTCTCTTATAATAAATGCTTTATATCAAATTAAATATCTATTTAAAATTACCAAATGGTCATCATAATGAATTTTGATATCTACCAAATGTTCTGTATTATCTATCCAAAGAATTATGTCATTTTTCCTAATGTTGAATCATCCTTGTAGTCTTAGAGTAAATGCATCTTGACCATGATATAATATTCTTTTGTTAGACTGCTGGATTTGACTTGATAGTGCTTTATTTCAGATTTTCATTTGTATTCATAGATGAACTGGACCTACAGTTTTATTATGAATGTTATTTTTCTCATCTTTGGTATCAGTGTTCAATTTCATTCATTCTCTCAATAAATTTGTATTGAATTTCTATTATGTGTCTGGTATGCTGTTAGGTACTGGGGATTAGGTATTGAACAAGATGATAATATCTCTGCTGTCTTGGAGCTTGTAGTCTGTTAAGAAATAGGGTTAAGAAAGCAAGGTATTAAAGCACAGTGTTATAAATGCTATAGTAAGGATAAGGGGAAAATAGGAGGAGCTTCTACCCCATATTTGGGAAAATGGGAAGACACTTTCTAGAGAAAGTAGCATTTAAACTGACATTTAAGTAAGAATGTCCATTCTAAAGAGTAGTGGAGTGGAGAGGAGAGTATCCTTGAGCGATGGAGGGGCCTGTGGGAAGACCTGAAGGTGAGGAAGAACATGGTGCTTCTGAAAAAAAGGAAAAATGTTCAGCAGGATTTGAGCAAAAGTGGAGGAAGAGGAGAGCTGAGACATAAAGCTAGAATGCTTCCTGGAGATCAGAACTGACAGAAGCTTGTAGAATATATTCAGAACTTAAGATTCTTGTCCCAAGATTAAAGAGTTTTTGAAGGATTTTAAGTGGAGAAGTGGTATGATCAGTTCAGTTCAGTCACTCAGTCGTGTCCAACTCTTTGTGACCCCATGAACCGCAGCACACCAGGCCTCCCTGTCCATCACCAACTCCCGGAGTCCACCCAAACCCATGTCCATTGAGTCAGTGATGTCATCCAACCATCTCATCCTCTGTCGTCCCCTTCTCCTCCTGCCCCCAATCCCTCCCAGCATCAGAGTCTTTTGCAATGAGTCAACTCTTCGCATGAGGTGGCCAAAGTACTGGAGTTCCAGCTTTAGCATCATTCCTTCCAAAGAACACCCAGGGCTGATCTCCTTCAGAATGGACTGGTTGGATCTCCTTGCAGTCCAAGGGACTCTCAAGAGTCTTCTCCAACACCACAGTTCAAAAGCATCAATTCTTCGGTGCTCAGCTTTCTTTATAGTCCAACTCTCACCTCCATATGTGACCACTGGAAAAACCATAGCCTTGACTAGACGGACCTTTGTTGACAAAGTAATGTCTCTGCTTTTGAATATGCTGTCTAGGTTGGTCATAACTTTCCTTCCAAGAAGTAAGCGTATTTTAATCAGATTTATTGATTGGTGAAAAGTCTCAGCTGTTAGAGAGGATACCAGTTGGAAAGCTGCTGTGGTGTTCCTGGGAAGGGATGATGGTAATGAAAACTAGGGTTTTAACTGTATGCTAGAGAATTAGGAAGCTCCTCTGTTCCAAGAAGAGTTAGTGATTTTGACTGTACTTGTGGTGTTTAATGTGTATTTCTTTCATGGTTGTTAAATTATTTGTTATTCTGCCTCTTTTTTTTAATAAACTTTGGTAATGTATATTTTTCTTAAAAATTGTCCATTTTGTGTATATTTGCATCATTTTAAGTATAAAGCTTACATGCAGTTCTCTTATTTTTAATCTCTTCCATTTCTATGTTTCACCCTCATCAAGAGGCTATTTAGTTCCTCTTCACTTTCTGCCATTACAGTGATATCATCTGCATATCTGAAGTTGTTGATATTTCTCTCAGCAGTCTTGATTCTAGCTTGTGATTCAGCTAACCTGATATTTCCCATGATGTACTCTGCATAAAAGTTAAATAAGCAGAGTGACAATATACAGCCTTGTCATATTCCTTTCCCAATGTTGAACCAGTCAGTTGTTCCATGTAAGGTTCTAATTGTTGCTTCTTGACCCTCATATAGGATTCTCAGGAGACTGGTAAGTGGTCTGATATTCTCATCTCTTTAAGAATTTTCCACAGTTTGTTGTGATCCACACAGTCAAAGGCTTTAGCATAGTCAATGAAGCAGAAGTAGGTGTTTTTCTGGAATTCCCTTGCTTTCTCTGTGACCCAATGAGTGATGGCAATTTGATCTCTGGTTCCTCTGCCTTTGCTAAACCCAGCTTGTACATCTGGAATTTCTCAGTTCACGTTCTGCTGAGGCCTAACTTAAAGGATTTTGAGCATAACCGTACTAGCAAGCGAAATGAGCACAGTTGTATGGTAGTCTGAACATTCTTTGGTGTTGCCCTTTGGGATTATAATGAAACTGACCTTTTCCAGTCCTGTGGCCACTGCTAAGTTTTCCGAATTTGCTGACCTATTGAGTGTAGCACTTTCACAGCATCATCTTTTAAGATTTGAAATAGCTCAACTGGAATTCCATCACCTCCACTAGCTTTGTTTATAGTAATGCTTCTTAAGGTCTACTTGACTTCACACTCCAGGATGTCTGGATCTAAGTGAGTGACCACGGCATCGTCGTTATCCGGGTCATTGAAATCTTTCTTGTATAGTGTGTATTCTTGCCACCTCTTCTTAATAGCTTCTGCTTCTGTTAGGTTCTTACTGTTTCTGCCCTTTACTGTGCCCAACCTTGCATGAAATGTCCCCTTGATCGCTCTAGTTTTCTTGAAGAGATCTCTAGTTTTTCCCATTCTATTGTTTTCCTGTACTTCTTTACATTGTTCATGGAATAAGGCCTTCTTATCCCTCCTTGCTATTCTCTGGAACTCTGCGTTCAGTTGTATATATCTTTCCTTTTCTCCTTTGCTTTTCACTTCTCTTATTTCCTCAACTATTTGTAAAGCCTCCTCAGACAACCACTGTGCCTTCTTGCATTTCTTTTTCTTTGGGATGATTTTGGTTGCCACCTCCTATACAATGTTATGAACCTCTGTCCATAGTTCTTCAGACGCTCTGTTTATCAGATCTAATCCCTTGACTCTGTCACTTCCACTGTATAATCATAAGGGATTTGATTTAGGTCAAACATGAATGGCCCAGTGGTTTTTCCCTAGTTTCTTCATTTTAAGCCTGAATTTTACAGTAAGGAGTTGATGAGCTGAGCCACAGTCAGCTCCACGTCTAGTTTTTGCTGACGATATAGAACTTCTCCATCTTCGGCTGAAAAGAATATGATCAGTCTGATTTCGGTGTTGACCATTTGGTGATGTCCGTGTGTAGAGTTGTCTGTTGTGTTGGAAAAAGGGTGTTTGCTGTGACAAGTGTGTTCTCTTGACAAAACTGTGCTAACCCTAGGCAACTAATCCACCTTCTGTCTCTATTATAGATTTGCCTATTCTGGACATTTTATATAAATGAGATCATGTAATATGAGGGCTTTTGTCACTGAGTCCTTTTAGCATATTTTCAAAGTTCATCTGTGTTGTAATATGTGTCAATAATTCATTCCTTTTTTATTCTCAAATAATATTCCACTGTGGATATTTCACATTTTATTTATCCGTTCACCAGTTGATAAGCACTTGTTTGTTTCCTTTGGGCTATTATAATGGTAGTGCTATGAACATTCATGTGCAAGTTGTTGTGTATCTATATGCCTTCATTTTGAGCATATGCTGGGAGTGGAGTTGCTGGATAATATGGTAACCCTGTGTTTAAGCTTTTGAAAAACTAACCGACGTTTTCCGAAGTGGTTACACCATTTTACACTCCCATTGGCAATGTTTACAGGTTGTAATTTCTCCACCAACTCTTGTTTCCTGACTTTTTGATTAACTACTATGTACTTAATTGCCTCCTTTTCCCTGCCATTTGTGTATTGGCCCCTAAGCCCCCACAGTGACTGCGTTAACGATACAGCTTTTAAAGGGGTAATTAAGGTTAAATGAGGTCTTAAGGGTGTGATCCTAATCCAACAGCATTCATGTCCTTATAAGAAGAGAAAGAGATACCAGGATACCGCGAACAAACGCAGAGAAAAGGCTATGTAAGGACACAGGGAGTTGGCCGTTTGCAATCCAGAGGAGACCTCAGGAGAACCTAAACCTGCTGAGGCCTTGATCTTGGACTTTAGCTTTCACAGCTATGAGAAAATAGATTTCTGTTGCTTAAACTCTGCAGTCTGTGGTATGTGAAGGCAGCCCTAGCAAACTAATACAACGTTCTAATTGGTGTAAAGTGTTATCTCATTGTACTTTTGGTTTTCATTTCCCTAATGGCTAATGATACTGAGCATCTTTTATATTTGTTTTTATCCATTGCATTTTTAATATCTTCTATTTATTATGATTTTATGTTTTCCTTTAATTTTCTTTATCTTTTGCTGAGTTAACTTTAATAAGTTAAAATTTTTATTTCAATTGTAATAACATTTATCCTTGGATTTTTATAAATGAATTTAAACACATATTTTCTATCCGTAAGAATGAAGTATGAGACCCATAGCAATCTTTTTCTTCTCTTCTCCAATTCTATGACTGCCAGCTCTCCTTCCCAGTCCCCTGCCACCACAAATGTATTTTCTGTCATCTTAAAACTGATTAGAGTCACATAGAGATAAAGTATATTGCTGGACTGCACTGCAGATTCAGTACAAAGTTCTTGCCTTTCAAAAAGAAAGATACAGTTCTTAAACTTCTTGAATTCTATAGCTTGAGATTGGTAACTCTTTTAAATAGAAAAAAAAAAGATTCCTTTATGAGCTTCGCCTTTTAAAGTTTCTTTTAAATGTTCTGTATTTATTTGTAAATTTTATACTTGGAAATGTAACTAACCCCTGAAAAGTATGTGGGATAATGTTTCAGCAAAACAAAATGTAGAGTTTTTTAGGGAGAAAGACATTACATAAATCCAGAACCAGTAAAGAAAATCAAAAAGTGTGATTTCTTTTCAAAATATAGTGAAATTGGCTCAGTAGAACTTTGTCCAGTAAAAACTGGTTTTCAGAGTGAGTTTGAATTTTTATGGTTACACATCATTCCTTCAAATGGGCTATGTATGGAATCCTGTCTCAAGCCTATTGGTCTCTTTGAGAGTGCATTAATGTACTTACATGCATTCTTGCTGTCAAAATCATGTAAACCTCTTGCCTTTTGCTTTAGTATAAATGCTTTTCTAGTTTAAATAAGGTTTTAAAGACTTCTGCCTTTTATTTTAAAGCTCAGGCTCTCAGCATTGATGGAAGGACTAAACAATATCTCAGCACACAACTATTATAGCTCAGCTAGTCAACAGTCCTTAATCAAGCCTCAGTTTTAAAGCACTGTTCTAAATACTGTGGAAACTTACAGAGAAGTCCCTCATGAACCCAAATTCTAAGAACGTATATCAAAAAATAGAGAAAAATCAAAGCAGTGCTTGAAAGCACAACTTAGTGGTTAAATTTGCAAGCTCCAAGTCAGTCTTATGTCCGTGTTTGTTAGTGCTGGTGTTGGATAACTCACTAAGCTTCAGTTTGAACATATGTAAAATAATGAGGATATAATAGTACCTACCTTATAGACTGGGAAAGTTTAAATAGGATAAAACATGTAAATGTGCTCAATATAGTAGGTGACACATAGTAAGCATTCACTAAATGTAAGCAATTGTTTTTAACGATTTTTAAATTATTAAATATTACATATATCCAGAAAGGGAGCAAATCATACATATATACATTTAACAAATCATAATAGAATGAGCTCCAAAGGAATCACCACGCCAGTGGTGAGAAATGGAACATTGCCAACATATAGAAACTGACTCTGCATCTTCCCCATCACAGCTTATTCCCTCCCTGCCTCTACTCTTTTGACATGTGTTACAATCATTTTCTTATGTTTTACTGCCTAAGCAATATAGGTTAGTTTTGTCTACTTTGGACTATTAATAATGGCTGTGTTTTGCTCTTTCTTTTAACACTGTCCGTGAGAATCATCCTTGTTGATGAGTGTTGCTCTAATTCATTTCTTTTCATTGCTGTATGGTATTGTACTATATAAGTATATAAATAACTTATTGATCTATTTTATTATGGATATTTAAGTTATTTTCAGTTTTCGTGTTTTAAAAACAGTGCCATCATTAACACTGTGGTGTTCATATTCAAGAAATTATCTAGCAATGCAGTTGCTGAGTCGTATAGGATATGTATATTCAGTTTTCTGAAATCAAACAGTTTTCTCAAATTGTTCTTCCAGTTTTCACTGTCATTAGCTCTGAATGAGGGTTCCTGTTATTTCATATTCTCACAAATACCTGGTATTGGTCAGACTTTTAATGTGTACACTCTGTTGATAAATTATTAGAACTCATTTAAAAAAAAAATCTCAAACTTAAAGGAAACTTGCAGGTACAGTACAAATAACCATTTTTTCTTGAAGCATTTGAGAATAATTTGCCAACATGATACCCTAATGTCCCAGAATATTTTGGTTTATGTCTTCTACAAAGAAGGATATTCTTTTATGCATCCATAATATAGCCAATAAAATCAGGAAACTTACTCAATTACATTATGACCATACACTCTACAAACCCCATAACCAGTTTCACTAATTGTCAGATGCATGTCCTTTAGACTTCCCTGGTGGTTCAGACAGTAAAGAATCTTCCTGGAATGTGGGAGACCTGGGTCTGATCCTGGATGGAGAAGATCCCCTGGAGAAGGAAATGGCAACCCACTCCAGTTTTCTTGCCTGGAATATCTCATGGACAGAGGAGCCTGGTGGACTACAATGCATGGGGTCCCAAAGAGGCAACATGACTGAGCAACTAATGCTGTCCTTTATGGTGAAAGGACCCATATTAGAACACGTACTGTATATAGTTGGTATATTCCTCTGGTCTCTAGTCTGGGAACCATTCCTCAGTCTCTCCTTGACTCTTATGGCCTTGATACTTGTGCAAATAACAGGCAAATCTCTATTGTTGACTCTCTCTCAGTTTATGATTCTCCATTATTTTCTCATGATTAGATTCTATTAGGTGTCTTTCCAGGAGCATCACAGTAGATGGTCTGCTGTGTTCTTCTCATTGCATCCTATCCAGTGACAGATTATTTTGATTTGTCTTATTACTACTGCTGCTGCTGAACACTTGATTAAGGTGGTGACTGCTGAAGTTCTACATCATACAATTAATCTTTTCGTCTTGTAATAAATAAGAAATTTTTGGCAAGTGAGAATCACTGCAAGCTGGCTTCTATCTTTTTCACAGGTCACTCTCTTTTCCTACTTCTTTACTTTCTGGCATAGTCTCCCCAGCCTAGGCCACCCTTCCATGGGAATGTCCTCCTTGCCTGTAGGTAACCCCTCCCAGATTTATTGCTTGCTCAGATCTCCATTCTTGAGTTTCATCCCTATCTGTCCAGTTGTCTATCTGGCATTTCTAGTTGGGTATCTAACGGGCATCTTAAATTTTATTTTAAGTTTAGAACGCAATTCTTGACTTCCATAAGACATAAACCAAATGGCTTCCTCCCCTAGGCATCTCCATCTCATTCAGTTGCGTTGCCATCTTCTTCCTTCCTCAGGCTGAGAAACATAGATCTCAACCTTTGGGCTTTGCTATTTTCCCCATCATACGCAGCTTCAGGCTGTCAGCAAATTTTGTACATTTACCTCCTACATATGCGTCTTGTCCTCCCTCTTGTTTCCAGTCCCTCTGGGCTCACTCTGTCCTTCCTCTTGGATGTTTACAGCAGCCTCTCTATTGGTTTCTCCACTCTCACTCTTGCATCACTTAAGTCCTTTCCCACACACCTTTTATCAGTGCAAATCAGACCAGGTCACTTCTTTGCTTAAAACCCTGCAATGTCTTCTCATTCTTTCAGAATAAAAGCCAGACTCGTGAGGCTCTGCAGGCTCTGGCTTCTGCTTTGTTTTTCAGCTCTATCTCATGTTCCTCTTTTTCCTGCTGAAATGTGGACAACAAGGGAAACACCCCCTTCTTTCAATTTCTTAAACCTCAAAAGCTCTTTTCTACCTTAAGGCCTCACCTGAACACATGTCTTTGTGCCCTTCACATAGCTACACTTTTCTTAGCCTTCAGGTCTCACCTTAATTGTCCCCTCCTGAGATGGGTCTTCCTGGGTTATCACAAAGTTCATCTCGCCCCGCACGTCACTACACTATTAAAACACCCTCTTTTCTTCGTAGCACGTTATATGATCTGAACGTATTTTCTTCTTTTTTTTCTGAAGAGGTTTTTTTTTCTTTTTTTTAATATGGACCATTTTAAAAGTCTTTATTGAATTTGTTAGAGTATTGTTTCTGTTTTATGTTTTGGTTTTTCGACCACGAAGTGTGTAGGATCTTAGCTCCCTGCCTAGGGATCAAATCCACACCCCTTGTATTGGGAGGTGAAGTCCTAGCCATTGGACCTCCAAGGAGGTCTCCATTGCTTCTTTACTTGCTTGTTGTCTTCTTTACCCCATTAGATTGCAGGCTTAGGAGAATAGTAGCTTGTGCCCAAGAGCAGCATTGTGTTAGATGAAAGTAACAGTGGTTCAGTACTCAAGGCCACCAGAAATGAATGCAGTGCGATTGCCTAAAAGAGGAAATGCATCCTTTTTGAGGTATGGAGAAGAAGATTAAGTGCTACTGTTAATATAAGAGAATAAAATGATTTTTAGAAGCTTAATTTTTCCAAAACTACAAATGGCCAAGAAGGGAAAATCAGTGAGAATCTATGAATAGACCATGATGAAATCTGCATCAGGGAGTTCTCTTACCTTTAAAACCAAAAACCCACGTTGGTCTCCAAGGCCACAGAGCTTATTTGAGAGGCCTTTGAAAGCCAGTCTACCAACTGCCATTGTGTGACTCATAGCTCCCAAGAAAGATGTCCTGTGGTATATGTAAAATAGTAAACCAAACTCAGCAGAGATGCTTATCAGTATCCATAACGTTTGGTCAGGGGACATAGTTACTAGGTAAAGGGACAACAAGCCATGGGAGAGAACAGGAACCCAGTTACGCACTTTCTTGAGATTTTTGTAACAATTAGACCCATTCAGATCTGTTGTAAAGAGTTTTTACATATTGATTTTTTTAGAATTTTTACATATTTTAGAATTTTTACATATTGATTTTTTAAAGTTTTTCAAAGCTAATTTTTTTTTTTTTAGTTAAAATAGAAATTTAATCCAATAATAATGATGACTGTTTTAGTCGGCAATTCTTTGGTAACAAATAGCCCCAAATTTCAGTGGTCTTCAAGAACAGAGGGTTATTTCTTGCACACATTATGTGTCTTTGGCAGATGGGCATTGAATCTACTCCTGGTACCCGTGTCTTTTCATCCTGTGGTCCAGGCTGAAGGAGCAGCCTCTCTCTGGGATGTGATGTGCTTCTGGCAGAAGGAGAAGAGCCAGTGGAAATGTGCATTGCCTATTAAAAGTTCTGATCAGGCATTATCTGTGTTGTATCTACTAACAGGCTTGTGGCCAAGGCAAGCCACATGGACAAGACCTTCGTCAGTGGGTTGGGGATAAAAATCCTCTTAAAGGATCCTATGAACGACATGGAACCAATGGAGATAACAGGGCACATCCTGTGAATACCTGAGGAACCAGGGAACTGAGTATTTGGAAACAGTAGTGCAATATACCATGTTGGCAAACATTTACTGAAGCTATTTGCCAGTTACTTATCTATATTAACTCGTTAGTCCCTATAATTACCCTATCAGATAGCTTTTATTAATTACTTCTGTTTTACAGATATGGAAATTGAGGCCCAGGTCCACATAGCTGGCAGGTATGAGCCAGGCTTCAAACCTGGGCATCTAGTTTTTAAGGCATCCTTATTCTAGGAAATTTGAGAATGAGCACAAGTTGTATTGAAACATTTGGTGTGTTCTTTTTGAGAACAGTGCTGCATAATAATTAATGTTACATTATACTGGTAGTTATTCTCCTAAGTAGAGTATATTTCCAAGGAACTATAAGGTTTCCCCCATGGCTTAGTGGGTAAAGAATCTGCCTGCAATGCAGGAGACACAGGAGACGTGGGTTCAATCCCTGAGTCGGGAAGATCCCCTGGAGAAGGAAATGGCAACCCACTTCAATATTCTTGCCTGGAAAATTCCATGGACAGAGGAGCCTGGTGGGCTACAGAGTCGGCTAAAGAGTCAGACATGACTGAGTGACTAAACACATAAACAAAATTTAAAAGGATGTTAACTGTGATAACTAGATGGACCAGTCCGTTGATCTCTAAGGACCTGAGAATTCTCTCCATTCCAAGTTGCCTTTCATATCAGCATTCTGATTTGTGAACCTGTAGAAATAAATATATTTGGCTTATATATTTATTGAGTTCTTACTATTTGCCTAGCAAACCAAAGTATGACATTAAAATTCTACTGGTTTGCTTAAAGGCACAGCTCAACATCTCTTCCCTTGGGAAGCTTTCCTTGGCATTTCAAGCTAAGTTTGCCACTCCTGCCTCTGATGTGCATTAGAAAGAGCCCAGGAGACCTGGTGTTGCCATTTAGCAACCGTGTGACCTGGGGGCAGGCTCTGTCTTCTCTGAGTAAAGAGGATCAGGATATACATCTCACAGAACGGTCATGAAGCTTCAGTAATGTTTCATTTGAAAGTACTTTGTGACCATTAAAGTTTTCTGCAAAGATGTAAGGATATGATTAATCTTTATAACATTCTTCCTGACTTCTTCCCTGACCTTTCTGTCCTACTCTGTTCTGTTGGTTCACCCAACAGATATTTCCTGGACCCTGCTGTTAGGGACAGTCACTGCAGTGCTTAGGGACATGGACTCTGGGACCGACTGGTGGTTTAGTCACTAAGTTGTGTCCAACTCTTGCGATCCCATGGACTGTAGCCTGTCATGTTCCTCCTCCAGGCGAAAATACTGAAGTGGGTTGCCATTTCCTTCTCCAGGGGATCTTTCTAACCCAGGAATCAAACCCGGGTCTCCTGCATTGCAAGCAGATGCTTTACCAACTGAGCTATGAGGGGACCCGACTACTTGAGTTTAAATCCCTGCTCTACTGTGCATTCACTGTATCATCTTCATATTTAACCTTGAGTTCAGTTCAATTCAGTTTAGTCACTCAGTCGTGTCCGACCCTTTGTGACCCCATGAATCGCAGCACGCTAGGCCTCCCTGTCCATCACCAACTCCCGGAGTTGACTCAAACTCACGTCTATCGAGTCGGTGATGCCATCCAGCCATCTCATCCTCTGTCGTCCCCTTCTCCTCCTGCCCTCAATCCTTCCCAGCATCAGAGTCTTTTCCAATGAGTCAGCTTTTCACATGAGGTGGCCAAAGTATTGGAGTTTCAGCTTTAGCATCATTCCTTCCAGAGAACACCCAGGACTGATCTCCTTTAGCATTTAACCTTACCCTGCCTTAATTTTCTAATCTGTAAAATGGAAGTAGTAATAATATCTTTATCTCTTGGCTTATTGTGGGGAACTTTGCCTGATGTGTATCGTTATCTGCTGGAATATATACTCTCCATGGGACTTTGCTGGCAGTCCAGTGGTTAAAACTCTACTTTCCAATGCAGGGGCTCAGGTTTGATCCCTAGTTGGGGAACTAGGATTTCACATGACACAGAGTGTGGCCAAATATTTTTTTTAAATGTATGCTCTTTTAAAGGAAATGAACCTTGAATATTCATTGGAAGGACTGATGCTGAATCTGAAGTTCCAGTACTTTCGCTACCTTAGGTGAAGAGCTGACTCACTGGAAAAGACCCTGATGCTGGGGATAATTGAGGAGTAGGGGGCGACAGAGGATGAGGTGGTTGGATGGCATCACTGACTCAATGGACATGAGTTTGAGCAAACTCAGGGAGATAATGATGGACAGAGAAGCCCGGTGTGTGTGTAGTTCATGGGGTCCCAAAGAGTCAGACACGACTTAGCTATTGAACAACAACAATGCTCTCCATGTGGGTTTCCCTTGTGGCTCAGACGGTAAAAAAAATCTGCCTGCAGTGCAGGAGATCTGGGTTCAGTCCCTGGGTCAGGAAGATCCCCTGGAGAAGGGAATGACTACCCACTCCAGTTTTCTTGCCTGGAGGATTCCATGGACAAAGAAGCCCTGTGGGCTGTAGTCCATGAGGTCACAAAGAGTCAGACATGACTGAGCGACTGAGCACACGCACACACACACACACACACACACACTCTCCATAAGGGCAGTGATTTCATAGCCATGATTGAGTGCCAAGAATAGTGCCTAGAAACAATAAGTTCTTAATAAATATTTGTTGAATGAATGAGTGAATATTATAAGCCTTGTGGAGAAAAAAATAAAAGACAATGTGAAATCATATGTAGTAAGTGCTTTTTAAAAATCGTTGCTCTTATTTTAATCTTTGAATATTTGGAGATTGAATTTTAGCTGATTAGTAAATACACTTATTGGCATATAATGATTAGTCATCACTATTATTGAATCAAAACATCCTATTTAAAAAATTAATTCTATGAGATTCCTGTAGGAAAATAGTATGTTAATGTTTTTAAAATAAACTATCAACACTGTATCCTTTAACCTTAAATTAAGCTACAAGTTCTCTGATTCTTTCATTACACTTTTGCTAGATGTCTATTTGCATTGCCTTGAAATTATGTGGGTTTTGTTTTTAATGCTTTCAGTGTAGCATGGTAAATACTGTTCTACGTATCATCCTTTCCAAGTTGCCATGAAGAGTTATAAGCAAAACTTGTGTAGAATAAGTTCTCTGACCAAAAAAAAAAAAAATTTTTGGAAATCAGAATTTACCAAACCATGAGTTCTTCAAGAATTGAGAATGTGTCTTACTGTACCTTTGAATCCACACAATTAGCTTGATTTTCAGCATCTTGGAGAAGCTTAAGAAATGAATGGACAAATGAATGGATGGACAAGTGTCTATTCTCTGAAGGATTGATATGAAGAAATATCATCCATCCACTTTTTTTTGAACTCCTGAGTCTTGTCATTCATTCTGCTAGCGAATAACACTGCCGAGCAAAATCACCTTAGTCACTTAAAGAATTCCCTTCACAGAATTGAGTTTTAATGTTTTGGGCTGTGTTTATTTTTAATCAAAGGATGATACAAGGAAGTAAATAAATTGGTTACTCCATTTATTACAGAACTTTTGAGGGCAGTGTCTGTTGTCTCAATTCACTCTCCACCCACCCACCCCCAACAAACCTCCCCAAAGAGGATTCCATTTGAGAATTTACCTTTAAAATTTCATGCTAGGAAAATTTTGCTTTCCTGAAGTGTTGTCTGCCTCCTTCTTTCTGCTTGTGAAAATGATGTGACTAATTGTGCCTCTTGTTTCAGTTTGACTCCCTGGAGCCCCAGAGTCAAACTTAGAGTATAATTATAGCACTTATATTTGTATCTTTCATTTCAGAGATCTGGAATTTTTGCTCTCACTTATGTTCTCCCTGTTTGGATTTTAAAATGTCTATTAATATTTTACTGTTACTTGGTTACACATGTACTTGCTGAAAGCCACCCCAAATCCCTATGGAATGAGGTAAATTATAAATAAATACACACACATGCATTCTTACCATCCCAAAGCAATTATGTATACAAAGGCCTCTAAATTGGATTGCTGACACCTAGTACCAAGAATCTCGTTTCCACAGATCAAGTAGAACTCCCATATGTTCTTTCTCTGTGTTGTCTCCGTGGTTCCTACAGTATAAATAAGTTCTTCGAAAGGTATGGATCAGGCGTAGCTTTCTGAGAAGGCGGCCTACTTTGGGGTTCTTTGAGTTTGCTAAAGTAGTGCTTTTGCCTGAAAGTCTCTTGGCCCATCCTATAAATAAATGAAAATTTTTTGTAACTTCCTCAAAGGAAAGACCAAAGATCATCCAGTAAGTTCTTGCCTTCTTTGGTAAAAGTAGACCATGTTTGTGCTCTGTCTGTTATTCTCAAAAAAAGGACATTTTGAGGAGTTGTAATCATTTCATGGATGGAGGTTGCTGACATTGTACAGGAGAAAGGGATCAAGACCATCCCCAAGAAAAAGCAATGCAAGAGGGCAAAATGGCTGTCTGAGGAGGCCTTACAAATAGCTGTGAAAAGAAGAGAAGTAAAAGCAAAGGAGAAAAGGAAAGATATACCCATTTGAATGCAGAGTTCCAAAGAATAGCAAGGAGACATAAGAAAGACTCCTTAGTGATCAATGCAAAGAAATAGAGGAAAACAGTAGAATGGGAAAGACTAGAGATCTCTTCAAGAAAATTAGAGATACCAAGGGAACATTTCATGCAAAGACGGGCTCAATAAAGGACAGAAATGGTATGGACCTAAAAGAAACAGAAGATATTAAGAAGAGGTGGCAAGAACACACAGAAGAACTGTACAAAAAAGATCTTCACAACCCAGATAATCACGATGGTGTAATCACTGACACTCACCTAGAGCCAGACATCCTGGAATGTGAGTCAAATGGGCCTTAGGAAGCATCACTACAAACAAAGCTAGTGGAGGTGATGGAATTCCAGGTGAGCTATTTCAAATCCTGAAGATGATGCTGTGAAAGTGCTGCACTCAATATGCCAGCAAATTTGGAAAACTCAGCAGTGGCCACAGGACTGGAAAAGGTCAGTTTTCATTCCAATCCCAAAGAAAGGCAATGCTGAAGAATGCTCAAACTACCGCACAATTGCACTCATCTCACATGCTAGTAAACAATGCTCAAAATTCTCCACGTCGGGCTTCAGCAATACATGAACCGTGAACTTCCAGATGTTCAAGCTCGTTTTAGAAAAGGTAGAGGAACCAGAGATCAAATTGCCAACATCTGCTGGATCATGGAAAAAGCAAGAGAGTTCCAGAAAACCATCTATTTCTGCTTTATTGACTATGCCAAAGCCTTTGACTGTGTGGATCACAATAAACTATGGAAATTCTGAAAGAGGTGGGAATACCAGACCACCTGACCTGTCTCTTGAGACACCTGTATGCAGGTCAGGAAGCAACAGTTAGAGCTGGACATGGAACAACAGACTGGTTCCAGATTGGCGAAGGAGTACGTCAAGGCTTATATTGTCACCCTGCTTATTTAACTTCTATGCAGAGTACATCATGAAAACACTGGGCTGAATGAAGCACAAGCTGGAATCAAGATTGCAGGGAAAAGTATCAATAACCTCAGATATGCAGATGACACCACCCTTATGGCAGAAAGTGAAGAAGAACTAAAGAGCCTCTTGATGAAAGTGAAAGAGGAGAGTGAAAAAGTTGGCTTAAAGCTCAACATTCAGAAAATGAAGATCATGGCATCCAGTCCCATCACTTCATGGAAAATAGATGGGGAAACAGGGGAAACAGTGGCTGACTTTATTTTTTGGGGCTCCAAAATCACTGCAGATGGTGATTGCAGCCATGAAATTAAAAGACGCTTACTCCTTGGAAGTAAAGTTATGACCAACCTGGATAGCATATTAAAAAGCAGAGACATTACTTTGTCAACAAAGGTCCGTCTAGTCAAGGCTATGGTTTTTCCCGCAGTCCTGTATGGATGTGAGAGTTGGACTCTAAAGAAAGCTGAGCGCCAAAGAATTGATGCTTTTGAACTGTGGTGTTGGAGAAGACTCTTGAGAGTCCCTTGGACTGCAAGGAGATCCAACCAGTCCATCCTCAAGGAAATCAGCCCTGGGTGTTCATTGGAAGGACTGATGTTGAAGCTGAAACTCCAGTACTTTGGCCACCTGATGTGAAGAACTGACTCATTTGAAGAGACCCTGATGCTGGGAGGGATTGGGGGCAGGAGGAGGAGGGGACGACAGAGGATGAGATGGCTGGATGGCATCACTGATTCAATGGACATGGGTTTGGGTGGACTCCAGGAGTTGGTGATGGACAGGGAGGCCTGGCATGCTGCAATTCATTGGGTGGCAAAGAGTTGGACACCACTGAGTGACTGAACTTAACTGAATCATTTTAGCTCAATTGGCAATTATATTATTAGTGGTTTGTAGAAAAGGATAAAGCTCTTCAGAAGACCTACAACTTGTCTATATGATATTTAACAGCAAATAATGACAGGTGACAGCAAAGTGCTACATCCACCAGGGTGATTTCTCTGAGCTGGCACCACCATCAATCAGCTTTTTAAGGGTTCTGGCTGAATTCTAAATTCACATATTGATGAAAAGTAGAGAACTATTTCAGGACAGATTTTATTTTATTTTTAAAAACTTTTTATTTTGGAGTATAGCTGATCAGGATGGATTTTAGAGCACAACTTCTTTTTCAGTAATGTCATTTGAATTCTAAAGAAATATAAGCTTGTACCCTGTTCCTCTGAACTTTTAAACGCTCTTTTCTCTTCTTTCTTCTTTCCCCAGCAGGTAAAAGTCTGACTCTTCACATTCAGCCCAAGGTCACTTTCTCTGTAGACCACTGCTCAACTCCAGTATGCAGAAATAGTTGCATGTTGTATGTTATGTCTATAATACTTCTTGTGTTGTGGTTGCTCACCACCCTGAGGAAGAATTACTCTTTAAGTCCTGTTATGGAATTATTATGAAAAAATAAGGAAACTCATCATTAATACTCACAGAGGATAAAAAAGATTCTAGCATTTATTCTCCTATCACTTGTACATTTTCTCCTAGTTCTTGGAAGAGCATTTCTTGTAAAGCTATACAGAATCCTCCTAAATGTAGTCACGCTGTCCACATGCTGTCATCACCTAAGTGTTAACTAACTCCAACCTCCTGGGTGAACTGCTACCTAGTACCTGTGCTTTTATCTTGACTTAAAAAAATAGTAGACTATTAAAACTAATGTTTATTGGAATTTGCCTTTGCATAAAAATTATAGAAAATCTGGCAAAACAGCCATACAAGAAAACTCACAGCTAAGTCACGCTTGTGTTTTGGTATTTTTAACCATCCCATATTTTGAATTGGGAAAAGTTTCATACTGTTTTGCTACCTGCTTTTTAAACCAGGTTACTTATATAAAGTTTGTATTAATATGAGCAAGCTCTACAGAAAATATGTCCCCTTTCTATAGAAGAGAAGTGCTGCGTGATAGATCATTAAGGACGTCAAATAGAAACTGTGCACTGAATCCAGGTCTGAATTCTGCTTTTGCTCTTTGTCAGCTGGGTGACTTTGGGCAAGCTACTTAAACCTTGGGAGCCTTCTTTTTTTTTTTTTTTTTGAGTAAAATGAGGACAGTTAATGCCTACCTTTTCCAGGCACCATAAAAATGAAATGATTTGATGTGCGTACATGCACCTGTTACCTAATCTTTTTAGTCTATTCCCCTCTACCTACCTGTGGAGCTTTACTGTCACTGACCTTTGCCCCCTGTGCTTCTGCCATTTGATCTTCCTGCAGTTCATCAACTAGACCAGCCTATCTTGTGCAGATGTCCTCAGGACTCATTACATCCTGCTGTGTTCACTAGTGCAGAGGGAAGATGTAGAGGACGATAAAGGACTGGAGACAAGGGCTTTACCTGGAGGTTCTGGATAGAGGAAGATAACTACAGACACAGTCCTTATCCTAAATAAGATCTGTAGTCTAAAAAAAATTAAGGTGTATCAAGAAAGTAACTAGCTGAGAAGTGTTCCTTATTCCTGATATTTGTAATAACTAGTTCTCAGTCTTTGGATTTGAAGGGTAACAGCATGAGATGTTTGTTTTTAAAGGAAGATCACTTAATGAAAGTGGTTCTAAGAGGAAGGGCTAAAATAGCACTTTGTATTTGCATACATTTACATGTTTAAGCAATGTGTAAGCCTTTCTGTTTTCCTCTGGCATTTGTGGATTAAAAAGGAGGAGCCACACAGATTGATGTGATTTGGGGTCCAAGACTGACTGTATCACATGTGCCCACCAGATTCTTCCCATTTCCGGCAACTGAAATCTCTTCCTTTTTGAACTATTGATACTTTGTGTTTTGATACAGTTCTGCTTATGCATTCTTTTGGCTGATATTAACCACACCCTAACTGGGGCAGCTGAAACTACAGATAACCTACTTTATTGAAAAGCACAGTTAGGGATCAGAGTTGTGTAGGTTTTATTTTTTTATTTTTATGATGGAATTGCCAAATTAAATGCATCATATAAATAATAAATATTGTTATAAGTTTATAAACTCCACTTCCTGCAGCAAACATCTCTGCTGCACGTAACTTTTCCCATGCTTTGGATTATTTCCTAAAGTCATAATACTGAAAACCTGATTGAGAGAAATGAATATGGTTCAAAATGCAAACTGCCTTCCAAACTGTATTAATTTACATTTCCATTAACAATGCATTCATCTTAGCTGTCTCTGTGTGAACTCTTTGCTTCTTAATTTAATAAGCAAAATATATATTTTTCTTTTTTGGCCATGTGTCATGTGGGATCTTAATTTCCTGACCAGGGATCAAACGTGCATTGGAAGCACAGAGTCTCAATCACTGGACTGCCAGGGAAGTCTCCTAAGAAAAATGTTAAATCTCATTTAATTGCTTTATTTCTTTGATTGTAAGGTTATCATTTTTCTCTATATATGTTAATTAGCCTTTCATTTTTTTGGTAAATTGTCTGTTAGTGATATTTGACCTTTTATCTCATGAGGTAACACCGTTTCTATATAAGTGGGAAAGTTTTGATGTTTATCGATATTTCGTAAGGCATCTAACACTGACATTCTGGAACCCTCTAAGGACAACATTTCTGCTGACTGTCCACTACTCAGAGAGGCAGTGTTCCTACTAAGGGCATGGACTTAGGGAGTGAGCCTGCCTGGGTTTCACCCCAGATTCTGCCACCTCTGGCTGCTCATCTTTGGACAAGTTACTTGGCTTGCAGGGCTTCAGGTTCCTAAATTTTAAATGAACATGCTAATAATTGCCTCTGCACTCCATAGTTATATGAATTCAAGGTCAGCCCCTGTGGCACCTGGCACACAGCAAGCACTTAATACATGTGTGCTGTTTGGGGAAAAAAAAAAGTTGTGCTGTTTGCCATCCTTCAGAACCTAAGCTCCAGGACAGCAGGGCCTTCGGTCTTGTTTGCTGTTATGTCACGTGCTTGGGAGATAACCCTCATGGGTGCTCCTTCAGTAACTAGTCCTAGAAACATCACCGAGAGCAGTGATATGACTGCCCAAGTGTCTGCAGTTGGCACTTCTCTTTTTCCTGGGCAGTTTGAGATGAACATAAGGGTCGGCCGAACACAGCAGGAAGTGATATGATTGACCTCAGCTTCCTTAACACAGTGGATCAAGAACCTCTCAGGAGTCTGTGAAGAAGGCCAGAAACTGCCATCTGGGTCAGGACCTTCCAGATGCCCAGGCTGTTTCTCCTTCCTCCCATTTGCTTTCAGAGACTGGCCTGGCCCTGAGCTGCCCCCTGAACAGTCTTTGAGAGGAAACAAATGAAGCGCCTCTGACCAAAATCACAGTATTAGATCACAGTATTAGCTCCCATTCAGAATTTAACTTGAAGAACAATTTATTGGAAACTTTTAGACCTGGTCCCCTTTTATCTTTGCCCGAGGAACTCTCCGTAGCAGTTTTGTACAGGTTTATTGAGGTCTAGTTTACATACAGTGAACTTCAACCTTTTTCAGGGGCACTTTGAACAGTGTGACCATATCACAATCAGTAGAGAACACTCCCATTACTCCAAAAAGGCCCCTCTTGTCCCTTTTCATTAGTCCCCCGCTCTTGTTCCAAACCTGGCAACCACTGATCTGAAATACGTCTGTATTGTCTTGCCCTTTCCCGTGCATTGTAAGGGGTATCATATTGGGTTGGCCAAAAACTCTGTTCGGGGTTTTCTGTACCATCTTATAGAAAAACTGGAATGAGATTTTGCTCATCTCAATACAACACTCAGCTTTTGAGTTCAGTTCCTTTCACTCGGCGTAATGCTCTTGAGATTCATCCATATTGTTGAATGTATCAGTATTTCCTCCCTTTTTATTTCTGAGCATATATGCTTTTGTGAGCAATTTAGAAATGATCTTCTTTACCCCCAAGAGTAAATGGCTGACTCTTTTTGCCTGTTTTAACAGAAGCTCCTTGAGTGTCAGAATGCCTGTGAAGTACACGCAAAGGACTTTTATGACTCAGAAAATCTGAGTAACAGGAGGATATTGTGGATGTGTAACTTGCTGAGTACATATTGAAGTGTTTCTGAATTACACTGATTTTTTTGTTTCTGTTCTTTTCCATTGTGTTAAGAAATAAAAGTTTAAAAACTATTTGGTCCCAGTAGAAAATTATATATATTATAAAATTTAAAAGTGCATCCTAAGAATAAAATGTTGCAATTAAACTAGACAAAATTGCTAGTTTGCTTACGTAAGGGGACTCCTTCCTATGTGAGCAAAGGATAGATTGGTTTATTACTCATCTCCTTTTAGACTGCTAAAAAGCACGAATCAATTTAACATAAGAAAAAGTCATTCAGTTGAGCAAATCGGAAAATGTAAACTGTCTCATCAGTCTTTACAACATCTGTGTTGTACGAGGGAATATTATCAATATTTCTATTTTAAAATGGAGTCATTGATGAAAGTGAAAGTGAAAGCTAGCCACACAGTTGTGTCCAACTCTTTGCTAGCCCATGGACTGTAGCTCCACAGGCTCCTCTGTCCTTGGCACCCTCCAGGCAAGAGTACTGGAGTGGGTTGCCATTTCCGTCTCCAGGGGATCTTCCGACCCCAGTATTGGCCCCGGGTCTCCTGCATCACAGGCAGATTCTTTACCAACTGAACTACTAGGGAAGCCCATTGACGGAGGTTAAATGTTTTACTCAAAGTTACTTGATCGTTTCTCATGTTGGAGCTTTTGGAGGACAGAGATTCATTTTATTTATTTTGCAGCCTCATATGTGGCTGCATTTACCTCACATGGAGAAGGTGCACAATATATCAGACTGGCTGCATGAGGGAGCGCCATAAGCTATCTGTCCTAGAGCACCTTTAAATTATTGGAACACAGACATGCCCACTCATTAAAGTGTCTGCTGTGGATGCCTTGTCTCGAAAACAGCAAAGTTGAGTACTTACATTGGGGACCATCTGGCCCCAGAGCCTAAAACATGTACTTTTCCTTTACAGAAAAAGTTTGGCAGTTCCTGCCTTAGAGTCATACTGTTCAGGCTCACATCTCAATCCTCCCACTCATGGTGTGATGCTGAGTATGCCGCTTGATTCTTCTAAGCTGGAGTTTCTTCCTCTGCAAAATATAGAAAATAGGAGTAGCTAGCTTGGAGGCAACTTTTCATCATAGGGGACTGGAATGCAAAAGTAGGAAGTCAAGAGATATCTGGAGTTTGGCCTTGGAGTACAAAATACTGCAGAGCAAAGGCTAATAGAATTTTGCCAAGAGAACGCACTGGTCATAGCAAACAGCCTCTTCCAACAACACAAGAGAGGACTCTACCCATGGACATCACCAGGTGGTCAATACTGAAATCAGATTGATTATATTCTTTGCAGCTGAAGATGGAGAAGCTCTATACAGTCAGCAAAAACAAGACCTGAAGCTGACTGTGGCTCAAATCAAGAACTCTTTATTGCAAAATTCACACTTAAATTGAAGGAAGTAGAGAAAACCACTAGACCATTCAGGTATGACCTAAATCAAATCCCTTATGATTATACAGTGGAAGTGACAAATAGATTCAAGGGATTAGGTCAGATAAAGTGCCTGAAGAACTATGGATGGAGGTTCATGACATTGTACAAGAGGCAGTGATCAAAACCATCCCCAAGAAAAAGAAATGCAAAAAGGCAAAATGGTTGTCTGAGGAGGCCTTACAAATAGCTGAGAAAAGAAGAGAAGCTAAAGGGAAAGGAGAAAAGGAAAGCTACGTCTATCTGAATGCAGAGTTCCAAAGAATAGCAAGGAGATTTAAAAAAACCTTCCTAAGTGATCAGTGCAAAGAAAAGAGGAAAAAAATAGAATGGGAAAGACTAGAGATCTCTTCAAGAAAATTAGAGATACCAAGGGAACATTTCATGCAAAGATGGGCTCAATAAAGGACAGAAATGGTAGGGACCTAACAGAAGGAGGAGATATTAAGAAGAGGTGGCAAGAATACACAGAAGAACTATACAAAAAAGATCTTAATGACCCAAATAACCATGATGGTGTGGTCATTCACCTAGAGCAAGACACCCTGGAATGTGGAAGTCAAGTGGGCCCGAGGAAGCATCACTATGAACAAACCTAGTGGAAGTGGTGGAATTCCAGTTGAGCTATTTCAAATCCTAAAAAATGATGCTGTGAAAGTGCTGCACTCAATATGCCAGCAAATTTGGAAAACTCAGCAGTGGCCACAGGACTGGAAAAGGCCAGTTTTCATTCCAATTCCAAAGAAAGGCAATGGCAAAAAATGTTCAAACTACAGCACAATTGCACTCATCTCACACGCTAGCAAAGTAATGCTCAATATTGTCCAAGCCAGGCTTCAATAGTACATGAACCATGTTCTTCCAGATATTCAAGCTGCATTTAGAAAAGGCAGAGGAACCAGAGGTCAAATTGTCAACATCTGTTGGATCATTAAAAAGCAAGAGAATTCTGGAAAACCATCTATTTCTGCTTTATTGACTATGCCAAAGCCTTTGACTGTGTGGATCACAACAAGCTGTGGAAAATTCTGAAAGAGATGGGAATACCAGACCACGTTACCTGCCTCCTGAGAAGCAACAGTTAGAACTGGACATGGAACAATGGACTGGTTCAACATTGAGAAAGGAGTACGTCAAGGCTGTATATTGTCATACTGCTTATTTAACTTCCATGCATAGTACATCATGCGAAATGCTGGATTTGATAAAGCACAGGCTGGAATCAAGATTGCAGGGAGAAATATCAATAACCTCAGATATGCAGATGACACCACCCTTATGGCAGAAAGTGAAGAGGAACTAAAAAGCCTCTTGATGAAAGGGAAAAAGGAGAATGAAAAAGCTGGCTTAAAACTCAACATTCAAAAAACAAAGATTATGGCATCCGGTTGGATCACTTCATGGCAAATAGATGGGGAAACAATGGAAAAAGTGACAGATTTCATTTTCTTGGGCTCCAAAATCACTGCACATGGCAACTGCAGCCATGAAATTAAAAGATGCTCCTTGGAAGAAAAGCTATGACAAATCTAGACAGCATATTAAAAAGCAGAGATATTAGTTTGCTGACAAAGGTCCATCTAGTCAAAGCATGTATGGATGTGAGAGTTGGACTATAAGGAAAGCTGAGTGCTGAAGAATTGATGCTTTTAAACTGTGGTGTTGGAGGAGACTCATGAGAGTCCCTTGGACTGCAGGGAGAACAAACCAGGCAATCCTAATGGAAATCAGTCCTGAACATTCATTGGAAGGACTGATGCTGAAGCTGAAACTCCAATACTTTGGTCACCTGCTGTGAAGAACTGATTCCTTAGAAAAGACCTGATGCTGGGAAAGATTGAAGGCAAGAGGAGAAGGAGACGATAGAGGAGGAGATGCTTGGATGACATCACTGACTCAATGGACATGAGTTTGAGTAAGCTTCAGGTGTTGGTGATGGACAAGGAAGCCTGGCATGCTACAGTCCATGGAGTCACAAAGAGTCAGACATTACTGAGTGACTGAAGTGAACTGGACTGACCTTGGAGGCATTAAAACTGCCATCTGGGTCAGGACATTCCAACTGCCTCAGGATTTTCTCTTGCCTCCCTGGACTGTCAAATTAAATAGAAACTTTGCCTGATTACTTTCCGATTGTAAACTTTCTAGCAGATTTTAATCTCCTTGACAGGTAGTTAAAACTTTTTTAAAGGCAGAGCAAAGGTCTTCAAATTTTCAAGCTTGAACTATAAATCTTGCAGTGCTAAGGCCCCATACTCTAAAAGTCTTAACAAGTGTGGGATGGGACCTTGAAATCTGCCTATTTGCCAGGCACTGAGGTGATTCTGGTATGAACAATCCATCCAGACTTTAAAAACACTATCTTAAAAGAACTAAACCAACATAGCTTAGTGGGATTGTGGATAATTTTTAAATGTCTTGGTTTATGTTTTGTGGTGTAATTTCAAATTTATTTTATTATTAATACCTTTATACATTATTTTGGGAGAAGGCAATGGCACCCCACTCGAGTACTCTTGCCTGGAGAATCCCATGGACGGAGGAGCCTGGTGGGCTGCAGTCCATGGGGTCACTAAGGGTGAGACACGACTGAACGACTTCACTTTCACTTTTCACTTTCATGCATTGGAGAAGGAAATGGCGACCCACTCCAGTGTTCTTGCCTGGAGAATCCCAGGGACGGGGAAGCCTGGTGGGCTGCTGTCTATGGGGTCACACAGAGTCGGACACGACTGAAGTGACTTAGCATGCACAAGCAGTGCTACATAGTCTCAGAAGGATCGTTGACCATCTCTCTCAGAACTCTACCTTTAAACTGGTCAACCACTTGTAAAAGAATGAAACTAGAGCACTTTCTAATACCATACACAAAAATAAACTCAAAATGGATTAAAGATGTAAACATAAGACCAGAAACTATAAAACTCCTAGAGGAGAACATAGGCAAAACACTCTCCAACATACATCACAGCAGGATCCTCTATGACCCACCTCCCAGAATATTGGAAATAAAAGCAAAAATAAACAAATGGGACCTAATTAAACTTAAAAGCTTCTGCACAACAAAGGAAACTATAAACAAGGTGAAAAGACAGCCTTCAGAATGGGAGAAAATAATAGCAAATGAAGCAACAGACAAACAACTAATCTCGAAAATATACAAGCAACTCCTACAGCTCAACTCCAGAAAAATAAATGACCCAATCAAAAAATGGGCCAAAGAACTAAATAGACATTTCTCCAAAGAAGACATACAGATGGCTAACAAACACATGAAAAGATGCTCAACATCACTCATTATCAGAGAAATGCAAATCAAAACCACTATGAGGTACCATTTCACGCCAGTCAGAATGGCTGTGATCCAAAAGTCTACAAGCAATAAATGCTGGAGAGGGTGTGGAGAAAAGGGAACCCGCTTACACTGTTGGTGGGAATGCAAACTAGTACAGCCACTATGGAGAACAGTGTGGAGATTCCTTAAAAAACTGGAAATAGAACTGCCTTATGATCCAGCAGTCCCACTGCTGGGCATACACACTGAGGAAACCAGAAGGGAAAGAGACACGTGTACCCCAATGTTCATCGCAGCACTGTTTATAATAGCCAGGACATGGAAGCAACCTAGATGCCCATCAGCAGATGAATGGATAAGAAAGCAGTGGTACATATACACAATGGAGTATTACTCAGCCATTAAAAAGAATACATTTGAATCAGTTCTAATGAGGTGGATGAAACTGGAGCGTATTATACAGAGTGAAGTAAGCCAGAAAGAAAAACACCAATACAGTATACTAACGCATATATATGGAATTTAGAAAGATGGTAACAATAACCCTGTATACGAGACAGCAAAAGAGACACTGATGTATAGAACAGTCTTTTGGATTCTGTGGGAGAGGGAGAGGGTGGGATGATTTGGGAGAATGGCATTGAAATACGTATAATATCATATATGGAACGAGTCGCCAGTCCAGGTTCGATGCACGATACTGGATGCTTGGGGCTGGTGCACTGGGACGACCCAGAGGGAGGGTATGGGGAGGGAGGAGGGGGGAGGGTTCAGGATGGGGAACACATGTATACCTGTGGCAGATTCATTTTGATATATGGCAAAACCAATACAATATTGTAAAGTTAAATAAAATAAAATTTAAAAAAATAAAAAGAAAATGCAGTCATTTTAAGCCAAAAAAAAAAAAAACTCTACCTTTGATACCTGGTGAACAGGTGAACCAGTTCTTGATCCCATATTATGTCTGTCCTCTCATGCCTGAACCCTAAAATTTCCTGTAAGAATATAGGAAATAAATAGCCATTTATTCTCCAACCAAATATCAGAAGATGCAGTTTATTCCCTAAAATGTGCTTTTGAACAGTTACCTTTTAGAAGCTGCAAATAAAGAAACAGATTAGTTTACTCATCTGTATTTCAAACAACCAGCAGAGGTATTTATCTGGTGAGGTACTTTCCTGCAAAGAATTAAATAAATTCAGGGTGTGATGCTTAGATTCTGTTTATACTTTCACCAAGTAGCAGAACAGAACACCTTCCTTTTCCCTGTTCTTCCTCCTCCACCTTCTAATAGAATAAGCTCCTGACGCCAGCTTTACAAACAGAAGACTTCATCAGTTGGCTTGACACTCCCTATCACATGCGTTCTGCTTTGAGTGAACTAATGCTTTGTGGTAGACTCCAGTTAGCCTTGACGATGGTGGGCTCCTTGTTGGGGGATATGTGTGTGCTCTAGCTCTGTTGAAAATGGTGATCATGAGTCACAGTGGTAGAGGGAATGTAAAGTGGAAGTCCAGGGAAAACGAAGGGTTTTTCTCTGATGCTTGTTGAAACTAGGGGAGGCTTAGAGTTGAGACTCATCCTGGATGTTTGTGGGATGCAGGAACATTGATTTGTCCAGAGCAGGCAATTTGTGATGGGGGATGGTAGATGTTAGGTAATAGAAACTGGAGTGGATAGATTAAGTGGGGCCAGGTTTTGGGGTGAGGGGTCTTGAATGCCAGACTCAGCTAGAAATTTATTCTGAAATAAATAATGGGGAGTCATTGCATGTTTGGGAGTAACAATGCAAGCAGATTTTCCTGAATTAATCTGACAGTAGTGTTTAGAGCAGAGCAGAGAGAGACTGACTGAATAATGGGATATTGAGCAAGTCAGGCATGAGTAGATGACAGCCTGGATTAATGGAGAACAGATTAAAGAGGCATCAGGGAAGGAAACCAATAAGATTTAAAAAGAAAACTAATCAGGCATGGAGAATGACAGAAATGAAAAAGTAAAATTACAGGTGTTAGAAAAACTGTGTAATATTTTCTTCGCTTTAAAGATTTATCAGTGGAAGGGGAAATGTATGTAGAGGATTAAAAGCAATTGGGAAGACAGTTTTCAAGGAGCCTAAAGAAACAGACAAATTCAAATAGTGGTGTCCAGTTGGCAGCATCGTATACTAGCAGCTGTGGACTGGAGGGTGGTGAGTGTTGAGACGCGTGTGAATTGAACAGAGACTTGTTTGGGACTCGGGTCACTGTGCGGTTTGAGTAGAACGGTGAGAACAGGAGTAGTTTGGGGGGTGGTTAAAACAAATGCTGAGATAAATAAAGGATACAGTCCACTTGCCTCTGAAGTTAACAGTGAAAAGAAGACTATTAATTACAGTTAATAGTAACAGCAACCTTACAGGTCACCAAAACTTGTAGTTTAGCCACCTGTTTTCTGTGCAGAGGAATTCTAGAAAATTATAAGATGTGGGAGGTGGAAAAGGGTGGATTCCAACCCTTGAGCCTGACTTTTATACATGGAGCATCTGTGACAATGTTTTCATGTGCTGATGGCTTTAGATTGTCCTTATTTATACCACACAGCTTTACTTACGTGTAGCTTTTGTACCTGTGAATTCCCAGTTCTGTTGGGTAAGGCGAGAGATGAAGGAGCAGAATTTCTGTTCTCCTCCTGCTACTGCATGGAGATGGAGGAGAAAGGGAAGGAGGTCACTGATACCCTTTGTTTGAACTTCACAATATAATTTCACATCTAGTGAAGACTGGATTGTGGCTCTCCTGGCCTGAAGTTCAGATTATTCCTACTGCCCCCTGCTGTCAGGGTGGGGGCCTTACAGGAGGAAAAGGAGGATAGTATCACTACTCAGGACCTGCTGTCTGCTGAGAGCCATTTGGTGTCTCGGGTTTTCTTCCGGTTGCTGTTGATAACGGGCTGAGAAGACACTGCTCCAGGTGACTGTGCTGCATCTGCCAGCAAAGCTGAAGCCACTCAAAAAACCTAATTCTACCCGGCCAGAACCAGCAGCACAGTTACCAGTCTGGGCAGAAATCTTCCAAGATATCCATTCAGCTGCTGTTTCTGTTACAATCTGGTCTCAAGTGGCAGGTCGTAGGCATCCTGACTTGAAGAAGTAAATGAATCCTGGAGTTGTGGTCTGACACCGTGCCTTACTGACTGCTGGATGAGAGCTTGAAATGCAGGAAAGTGATTCTTACCACTTGGTTTTTGGGGGGCAGACCCCACAGCCAGTTAAGGGCTGTGAAACAGTCTATGCATGGCCTGGAAGAAGGAAAATTTCCACTTTCCAGCTTGTTCAAAGGAGTTTACCTGGAGATACATACTCTGGGTCCAGTGAAGGATCACAGGCAGTCCCTGGAGTATGGTATCAAACATACTTGACCTCATTATTGCTGATTTTGTTCTTGTGTCTGAAAAAACCCAGGTGTAGGAATTTGCAAACTGGTCACATTTCATGGGTTCTCTAAGCTTCCCCCTGAGGATGTGAGAAAGGAAGTGAATAGAGGTGGGTTGAGGGTTGAAACCTAAGTTTTCAACTTGGGATGAAAGAGGAGTTATAGGGACTTACTTGGCGGTTCAGTGGTGAAGACTTCTCACTTCCACTGCACCTGATATAGGTTTGATTCCTGGTCAGGAAAGATCTTGCATGCCGTGGCCAAAAACCCCCCCAAAAGATGTAAATTTCTATCTCCACAGTAAGTGAGCTTCCATGAAACTAGTTCCAGTCAGTTAAAACCTTGCTTGGGGATCATGAAATTTATTTGGAGCTTCACCAAACCCCTTTTGTCTAAATGGGAAGAAATTTAAGAGAAGAAAACCAGATATCAGACTTGGAACCATACCTGCAGTCAGTCCTCATTATTCTTGGATTCTCTATTTGACAGTTTGCCTACAAGTTAAAATTTATTTATAACCCTAAATCAGTACTTGTGACACTTTAGTCGTCCTTTGCAGACATACACAGAGTGGCAAAAAAATTTGAGTTGTCCAACATACACATTCCCAGCCAAGGTCAGACAAGGCAGTGTTCGGCCTTACTGTTCTGCTCTCATTGTGTAAACAAGTGTCCTTTTCACAGTCTATTTATTGCTGTGTTTTCTCATATTTGTGGGGTTTTTGATGGTGGTGGAGGTGATTTTGCTACTTAACCCAGCATGATGCCAATGTGCTATATTCAGTATTACTGAAATGCAGGAAGACTGTAATGTGCTTTATGGAGAAATGTGTGTGTTCAGTTCAGTTCAGTCGCTCAGTCGTGTCTGACTCTTTGCCACCCCATGAATCACAACACGCCAGGCCTCCCTGTCCATCACCAACTCCTGGAGTTCACTCAAACTCACATCCATTGAGTCGGTGATGCTATCCAGCCATCTCATCCTCTGTCGTCCCCTTCTCCTCCTGCCCCCAATCCCTCCCAGCATCTTTTCCAATGAGTCAACTCTTCGCATGAGGTGGCCAAAGTCCTGGAGTTTCAGCTTTAGCATCATTCCCTCCAAAGAACACCCAGGGCTGTTCTCCTTCAGAATGGACTGGTTGGATCTCCTTGCAGTCCAAGGGACTCTCAAGAGTCTTCTCCAACACCACAGTTCAAAAGCATCAATTCTTCGGCACTCAGCTTTCTTCACAGTCCAACTCTCATATCCATACATGACCACTGGAAAAACCATAGCCTTAGGTAAACTTAATTCAGTCATGAGTTGTAGGCTATTGGCCTGAGTTTAATGTTAATGAATCAATATATACTAAATAAGGTATCTTTAAACAGAAACCCACCTAAAATGATGCACTGTATTGATTGCTGAACATGTTACGAACAGGGCTCTCAGGAACCTAACCCTATATTTCTGCTAGGAGCAGTGGTTTGCTGCTGCTGCTAAGTCACATCAGTCGTGTCCAACTCTGTTCAACCCCGTAGACAGCAGCCCACCAGGCTCCCCCGTCCCTGGGATTCTCCAGGCAAGAACACTGGAGTGGGTCGCCATTTCCTTCTCCAATGCATGGAAGTGAAAAGTGAAAGTGGAGTTGTTCAGTTGTGTCCGACTCCTAGCGACCCCATGGACTGCAGCCCACCAGGCTCCTCCATCCATGGGATTTTCCAGGCAAGAGTACTGGAGTGGGGTGCTATTGCCTTCTCCAAGGAGGAGTGGTTTAGTGTTCATTAATTCAGTGTCCATGTTAAGTTTATAGAAAACACCTACTATGATAAGCAGCTATACATAAAGTGAGTGCCTCCTTTAGAATAAGCAACATTTCACTCATAAGGTTGGGTTAATGTTGTATAGTAAATGCCATCTCAAGTGACTCATGAAAATGATAAAAACATCATAAGGCTGGAGTGAGTCTTCAAAGGACTGAGGAGCAGGGGTTGCCTTTGCTGGTCAACGCTTGGATCCTTGGGTGCTGGAAGGAGGGGGGATTCTTTAAGAGAGAGGATGAGCTCATTTCAGCATCTGGTGGGTTATGAGAGGCCTTCTAGACAGTACTGCTCAGTGATTATTTAAACCTAGCTCTCAGTTATCACTAACAGAAAGATAAAGAGTTAAGAGAAAGCAGATATTTTTAAGGACTGCCTTTGTTGCTGCTATCTTCTACTTTCACTGTTTTCCTGGGGAAATTGATATTAATAATTCTTCTTGATCCCTGTTGCCCAGAAAATGGCTTTGCAGGTTGACTGGTGTGTGTGTGTTTGTATGTATGTTTGCTTTTAGAGTGTGACTGAGAAAGATGTTGTGTTTGTTTTTTAGTCTTGTTGTAGCAAACTTGAACCAAAATTTAAAGAAAGGGATAAGTATTTTAATTTATTAGAATTTATTTTCTTTTTATTTGAATTTATTTTAGAACATTAAATACTGTGAACCATTTACTTACAGCCTCTTGATGTCCTGTTAATTTTGAAAGCAAAGATTCTGAATACTTTTTTTCTGTCCTTTTGTGATAATCGTGTTGGGCAGACTAACTTCCAGGATACTTTGGGAAAGCATATACAGTAACAAAGACCCCAGTCTTTAGATGCCTTACCTCTTCCTTAAATCCAGGAAAGCATTACCTTCCTGATTGCGAGAGTGGAGATTGAGAGAAGGATATGCACCATGTGATACGGGTGGTGGAGGTGGTAGGGGTCATGGTAGGTGGTGATGGGAAGAATAATGGTGGTGGATGTGAGTGTTTTGTGTAGCCCACACATGGATGTATGTGCTAGGTGCCCTTTTGTGGTATTTGCCCAAATACCGGTACCTTCAATTCCTTATTCTTTGTGAATTACAAATCACTGGCCTCCATTCTCCAGGAATGACTCCCTGGCACCCATTTTTACACACTGTAACTCTGTCTTTCAGATTATAGCAAATTATACTGGATCCCAGTTGGACCCAATCACAGTCCACTGGAATTAAGAGGTTTTAACCTTAATCTGGGCTGTACTATTAAACAGAAGAGATCTAAAGTATGTGGCATGACTGGTCTTCTGCCTGCTGAATAGACACAATACCAGGAAAAAAATGACCCTGTAGAGAGAAAAACAGATAGTAGAAACAAAGAGAGAAGCAGATATGAGAAATGATCGGTAGGTTCAAGTTTTCTGCAGCCAGTCTGTATATTTATTCCAAAAATTCTGTGTAAATTTGTGAGTATAATTATAATAGATTTTAATTATAATAATTACAGTTTTTTTGCTCAAGCTTGCCTAAGTCAGTTTCTGTTACATGCAACTAAATGAATCCTGACAAATACAATATGATACTATATTATCTTAAAGTTCCTCCCAGTACTTTTATTCTTAAAAGTTGTAGATGAAGATCTCCTCCAAGATTATTAATATTAGATTGCTATCAGTGTTTTATCCTGTTAAGAGTTTAGACACAGTAAGAAAAGTGGAAGAGAAGTATTATTTCAAGCATTACCTTTCTGGGGAAGCATTTCCAATTCACCCTGAGTTAGGTGCCCTCATTGTGAGTTTCCATGGCACAGGGTTGCCGGATAAAATGCAGGAGACCTCAATATTGCATGGGACATACCTATACTAAAAATTATTTATTGTTTATCTGAAGTTCAAATTTAACTGGGCATCCTGCATTTTACCTGGCAGCCCTAGATCCATGCAGAGGGGTCCAGAATCAGGAGGTGTGCATGAGAAATTACCAGAAATTAGGTGTTGCAGCAGCAGCAGCAGCAGCAGGTGTTGCTGGAACATAAACTTTGTAGAGTTGGAATCATTTTGGTGGTAGTGAGAGCCAAAGGTGTAAAGGAGGACAGAGGCCAAGTCATTCTTGCTCAGTCACTAAGTTGTGTCCAGTGCTTTACAACCCCATGGACTACAGCATGCCAGGCTCCTCTGTCCTCCATTAACTCCTGGAGTTTGCTCAAATTCATGTCCATTGAGTCAGTGATGCTATCTAACCATCTCATCCTCTGCTGCTTCTTCTTTTGCCTTCAGTCTTTCCCAGCATCAAGGTCTTTTCCAGTGAGGTGACTCTTGGCATCAGGTGGCCAAAGTTTGGGAGCTTCAGCTTCACCATCAGTCCATCCAGTGAATATTCAGGGTTGATTTCCTTCAGGATTGACTGGTTTGATCTCCTTGCAGTCCATGGGACTCTCAAGAGTCTTCTCCAACACCACAGTTTGAAAGCATCAGCTCTTTGGTGCTTAACCTAGTTTATGGTCCACATCCATACCTGACTACTGGAAAAACCATAGCTTTGACTGTATGGACCTTGTTGGCAAAGTAATGTTTCTGCTTTTTAATACACTGTCTAGGTGTGTCATAGCTTTCCTTTGAAGGAGAAAATGTCTTCTAACTTTATGACTGCAGTTACCATCCACAGTGATTTTTGGAGCCCAGGAAAATAAACCTATCACTGTTTCCACTTTTCCCCATCTATTTGCTCTGAAGTGCTGGGACCAGATGCCGTGATCTTAGTTTTTTGAATGTTGATGTTTCAAGCCAGCTTTTTCACTCTTCCTCTTTCACTCTTATCAAGAGGCTCTTTAGTTCCTCTTTGCTTTCTACCATGAGGGTGGAATCATCTGCATATCTGAGGTTATTGGTATTTTTCCCAGCAATCTTGATTTCAGCTTGTACTCTGTGCAGCCTGGCATTTCACATGATGTATTCTACATATAAATTAAATAAGCAAGATGACAATGTACAGCCTTGACCTACTCTTTTCCCAGTTTTGAACCAGTCCGTTGTTCTGTGTCTGATTCGAGCTATTGCTTCTTGACCTGCATACAGGTTTCTCAAAGGCAGGTAAGGTGGTCTGGTATTCCCATCATTTGAAGAATTTTCCACAGTTTGTTGTGATCCATACAAACATAGGCTTTCGTGTAGTCAGTAAAGCAGAAGTAGATGTTCTATTGATTAACATTTCAGAAAAATTCCCTTTGCTTTGTGAGAGCACAGTAATTGAATATATATCATTTTTTGCTTTGTTTTGATGTAACCCTGTGTGATACATTTAATGATGTGGTTGTAAGTTCATTTTATTTTGATAATTGAGTTTTAATAGCCAAAAAAGGTAATTCATAAAGAGGAATTGATCCAAATAGAAGAATGACATCATTGGCTGCACTTAGTAAATCAAAATATATATTTTTTCCATTGCATTCACCAACAATGCCAAAGTTTTTGTTTCAGTTCAGCTAGTAATTGTTATTTTTCCCACTCAATCATCCTTACAAAGCATATTACATTTTTATATTTCTTTTTTTTTTTTCTAATTACAAGACCAGTATTTATTGTCATAAAAAAGAAAGAACAAAGAAAATCATGTTAAAGAAACACCTATAACCTCAACCTACAGGAATTACCACTGTGGACAGTTAAGCATTTCTACTTTCCATTTCATCTTGTTCACAAACATGAAAAAATAAGTCTAGAGAGATGTGGGAAGTTTACATTATTTCAAAGAACCAGTGTTTTTCAAAGTCTCTGCAAGAAAAGATAGTTTTGTTTCTTTAAAAAAAAAAATCTTCTTATGTAGTTCAGTTGAGCTCCTCCCATTTCCGATCTGAAACCCAGTGACCTGATTCTGAGACACTGTCCTCTTGGAAGCTGTCACCAAATAATGTAAACTCATTACCAAGAGATCCAGAAGAATGACGAATATGAAGTTTATCTTCACTTCACTTCTAGCACTGGCCCTTCCAGGTAACTGAGTCCTGTCCTGCATCTGAGTTGCCCTCCTGGAGGAGGCAGCCTGAATGAGCCTTGGTTGAGGTCTGCTTTGTGTTTCAGGGCTGAGGAGAGCAGACTGGATCAGATCCCAGGAGTCAGAAGTGTCTGGAGAAGAGGGGAAGACTGTGAGCCTCTTTTGTAATTATTATACTTCATCTAAGAGCTTCATTAGTCTCCTCTGGTATTGACAGTATCCAAATCAAGCACCAGAATATATTCTCTACAGACAATGGGGGTCCTCTGGAAAAGGATATGCCAGTTTTGCCACAGAACGGTTTTACTTATATAATACAGCCAACACAACAAATTTGTACATCAAAAAGGTGATGCCTGCAGACACAGCCTTGTATCTCTGTGCCCTGGAGAGGCACAAAGAGAATACTGCATAGGGTGGCCGTACAAGAACATCAACGCACAGGAGGAAGCAGAATGTAGCACCCAAAACCACACTGAGGAAACCAGAATTGAAAGAGACACATGTACCCCGATGTTCATCGCAGCACTGTTTACAGTAGCCAGGACATGGAAGCAGCCTAGATGTCCATCGGCGGATGAATAGATAAGAAAACTGTGGTACCTTTGCACGATGGAATATTACTCAGCTATTAAAAAGAATGCGTTTGAATCAGTTCTAACTAGGTGGATGAAACTGGAGCCTATTATACAGAGTGAAGTAAGTCAGAAAGAAAAACACCAATACAGTATACTAAAGCATATATATGGAATTTAGAAAGATGATAACAATGAGCCTATATACGAGATAGCAAAAGAAACACAGATATAAAGAACAGACTTTTGGACTCTGTGGGAGAGGGCGAGGGTGGGATGATTTGAGAGAATAGCACTGAAACATGTATATTATCATATGGGAAATAGATCGCCAGTCCCATTTTTATATTTCTAAGAAAGAGTTAAAAATTCATTAAAATTCATTCGGAAGATTTAGAAAATGCTGTTTCCAAGTTTTTAAAGTGTGCAGATATGAAGATTTCTATAAACTCCTTATTCTTTCCACATCAGGTATTCACATATTCAAGTGTTATTGCTAGGCATTGTTACAGATCTTGGAGCTAGAACACTGAACACAAAACAGACAGAATTCCTCCCCTCATTCAGTGAGAAAGGGAGATGGACAATAACAGATAAGCACGTGTAATTAAAATTTGTTAGATGATGGTAAACGTTAAAGAAAAAAGCAAAGCAATGAAAGGGAATGTGAAGTATTGGGAATAGTTACTGTTTTAGATGGGGACCAGGGAAGGCCACATGGGAAAGTGATATTTCAGTAAAAATCTGAAGGAGGTAAGGGAGGATATCTGGGGAAATATTCCCCAGGCAAAGGGAGCAGCCAGTGCAAAACCCAAGACCACGTGTGCCTGGCCTCTTTGAGGCATAGGTCCACTGGGGCTGGAGGTGGGTGTGATGGTCCAATCATGTAGGGACTTTGTAGACCATTGTAGGGAATTTGGCTTTTACTCAGAGACATGTGAGAAACCGTCAGACGGTTTTGAGCAGAAGAGTGAGGGTGACTCGCTGCTGGGGGCAGTGGTGTAGTGAAGGAATTGGGGAAGTATACACAGGCAGGTCAACACGACGCTGCTGCTGTAATCTAGGAGTGAGACGATAGTAGTCAGGACTAGCCTGGGAGCATCAGAGCTGATAAGAGTGGTTGTGGTCCTGATGGTTTTTTTTTTGGATTGATGTATTTTAAAAGTGTTACCAGTTAGCTGTCAGAAGAGAAAAATTAGGTTTGGAACAATTGTGGGAAGTGTGAGAAAGAGGATTCAACGATGACTCCTAAAGGTGATGACTTCCGTCATTTTCGTCAACAACAAAAATCACCTGATGGAAAACTCTCCAAACACCCATTTTCAAAATATTCTTTTCAGAGTCAGTTTCCTTGAAAAGTAATTATTTACCACTCATTATTAAAGCCTCAACTGTATCAGAAAATTAAATGACAACTAGCTTATAACCTGGATCACTGTTTAGAAAAATTTTTGGAAAGAAAAAAAAGAATAAGCATGTTCTCTTTTTGTTTCTTCACCAAAAGCATATCTTTTGAAGCAAACAGTTGACAGTTGCTTTCACTGGAGCAGTCAGGATATTTTAGATCACATGTTTACTTGTAAAAGAACAAGTATAAGTCAAATTGGTATTTGACAAGTCTTGGTGTGATGGTGTGAAATAAGCAAGGAACCACTGTGTAGTATAAAAGATTTTCATGCTCAGTTCCATGTTATGACGAGATTGCACAATGATTCTACTAAATTAACAATGCCAGTGACATTCTGTAGCACTTGGTGTTTTTCTGGAGTCAACTTCTTTTCTGTAATAGCTTGCCTCTGAATGATGCAATGAATGCCTTTCACAGCTGGTGTTATCTTTTCCTGGACTCATTTCTTTACTTCATCAATTTGTACAGGCTCTTCATAAAACAATTGTTTTTTTTTAAATTCAAGAAGTCATTTATTATTAGAATGTATATTTCTTCTGCCTTTCTTTCTTTAGTGGCTCACTAAAAAATAGTTCTTTATAGATTTCATCATTGAGACAGTGTTTTCTGTATTTTCATCAATAGTATGATCCATTTTGCATCTCAAGTAATTTAAAAATATTTCCTCAAATTTTCACCAACATTTTAACTATTGACTAAGAAATGAATTAGATTTATTGCCAATTTTTCATCTGTGCATTAATTATCAGAAAGTTATTAATACTGTTGGTTGATTTTTGTGTATCATTTATAAAATCATTTTATACAGAGGGAGGGAGAACAAATATTTCACAGATGATGTGTGACTTATCTTTTGTTTGAACATAATTATTACTAATATTGAGTATCATAGTGCCTTAGTATCAGGGGAAAATAGATTTGTATTCACATTTTGTAGACTTAATTGTAAAATGTCTTGCTAATCACACTGGCTTTATATTATTGTTCATTGCCTTTTTAAGGCACTTAGAATGAAGTTCATTCTTAATGATCATGGATGTAAAGCAGTGTTTGAAATGCTCGTATTGACGGTTTCACATCTTGGAAGCTGAGGTTTCTTCAGGCCACCGTTGTTTTAACTTCAGAGTTGCTGACAGAGAGCTCATCTTAGAAATTCTGGAACCTCCTTGTGTTTATTTCTGTTTTTCTCTATTTGTTTTTCTGTAAGGAATGAACACAGAAGTCTTACAGGCAAAATAGACCCTGTTGGTCTTTGGGACCAACAATAGTAAATAAGACTTAATCAGTGTGAAATCAGTGTGGTAGGGAGAAGATTTTTAGGTCATAGGGATGGGGTGAAAGGCTTTGACTCTGCTTTTTGAGGACCAGCTGAAGGTTTAGTGTTACTAATCTTTTTCAAAGAACCGACTTTTTTGCCTTTGTTGATTTTTCTCTACTCTTAATTGTTTTCTGTCTAGTTCATTAATTTTTTTTCTTATTGTTTATTTCCTCTTTCTTTCCTTGGATTTATTTCTTTGTTCTTTTTCTAATTCTTTGATATGGATATATAAATGATTGATTTCTAACCTTCTTTTAAAGTATAGCTTAGCTTCACTTCACTAGTTTTTATTTGTCATCATTTTTTATTGCTTTAGTTAAATTTTTTCTAATTACTCTTGTGATTTCTTCTTTGACCTGTGCTATTTAATGTGTACTGCTTCATTTCCAAACATTTGAGAATTCTCTCGTTAGCATTTTTGTGTTGATTTCTAGCTTAATTGAAAACATGCTATTGTTGTTCAGAAGCTCAGTCACGTCCAACTCTTTGCAACCCCATGGACTGCAACACACCAGGCTTCCCTGTCCTTCACCATCTCATGCAGCTTGCTAAAACTCAAGTCTGTTGAGTCGGTGATGCCATCCAACCATCTCTTCCTCTGTCGTCCCCTTCTCCTCCTTCCTTCAGTCTTTCCCAGCATCAGGGTCTTTTCTAAAGAGTCAGCTCTTTGCATCAAGTGTTCAAAGTATTGGAGCTTCAGCTTCAGCATCGGTCCTTCCAATGAATATTCAGGATTTATTTCCTTTAGGATGGACTAAAGAAAACATGAAACATTGAAAACACGCTATAATATATGTCAGGCTTCCCAGGTAGTTCAAATGGTAAAGAATCTGCCTGCATCCCCTGGAGAAGGGCATGGCAAACCACGCCAGTATTCTTGCCTGGAGAATTCCATGGACAAAGGAGCCTGGTGGGCTCCACTCCACAGTGTCACAATGAGTCGGACACGTGTCACAAGTGTGTCACAAGTGAGTGACTACTACTTTCACTTTAATATATGTCAGTTAATCTTCAACGAATGTATTATGACAGTTTAATGAGAAAAAGAAAGTCTTTTCAACAAATGCTGTGGGAATAAGTTGGGGGAAAATGAACCACATACTCCTTCCTTAGACCACAAACAAAAATTATTTTGAGATAGGTCATAGGCATAAACATAAAGCTAAAACTGTAAAACTTCTTGGAAAAAAAGTAGGTGAATATCTTTTAAACTTTGAAGCGGGGAAAGATTTCTTAAAGGATGCCAAAAGCACTAATGTAAAGAAAAAATGATAAATTAGGATTTATCAGCATTAAAAACTTGTGCTCATCAAAAGACTATTAGAAATTGAAGAGGCAAACCACAGGCTCAGAGAAAATATAAACAATACATGTGTCTGACAAAAGACTGTCATCGATATAAATTGAACTCCTATAAGTAATTTTAAAAAACCACTCAGTACCATTTTGTTTCAGCTCTTAAAATAGGTGAATAAAAAGATGCAATTTCAGGCTTAAAAAAAAAAATCACAATTTGAAAATAATGGACTAAAGACTTGAACAGACACTGTGCAGAAAGATATGCAAAAAACTATAATTAGCCACCAAAGAAATGCATATCACGACCTCACACTGGAATGGCACAAACTAAAAGTCTGCTGACACCAAATGTTGATGAGTCTGTGTAAACTGGAACTCTCATGTGTTACTGATGGGAGTATAAAATGATACAGCTATTTGGGGAAAATGCTTGGCAGTTTCTTATAAGGTTACATTCACCAGTTCTATAACCTAGCATGTCCACTCCTAGGTATTTACCCAACAGGAATGAAAATATTTATTCGTAAAGAGACAGGTAAGAATATAGTAGCTTTAGTCATAGTAGCCTCAAAATGGAAACAGCCAAATACCCATTTATGAGGGAATATATTAAAAAGTTATGATATTTTCACACAGTGGACTTATTGCTTAGCAATAAAGAAGGGTGAAATATTGATACACTCAACAGTGTAGATGAATCTCAAGACATTCTGCTGAGTAAATAAAGCCAGTACATACTATATGTTTTTCTGGAACTCTCTTGCTTTTTCAATGATCCAGTGGATGTTGGCAATTTGATCTCTGGTTCCTCTGCCTTTTCTAAAACCAGCTTGAACATCTGGAAGTTCACGGTTCATGTATTGCTGAGGCCTGGCTTGGAGAATTTTGAGCATTACTTTACTAGCGTGTGAGATGAATGCAATTGTGCAGTAGTTTGAGCATTCTTTGGCATTGCCTTTCTTTGGGATTGGAATGAAAACTGACCTTTTCCAGTCCTGTGGCCACTGCTGAGTTTGCCAAATTGGCTGGCATATGAGTGCAGCACTTTCACAGCATCATCTTCAGGATTTGGAATAGCTCAACTGGAATTCCATCATCTTCAGTAGCTTTATTCGTAGTAATGCTTCCTAAGGCCCACTTGACTTCACATTCCAGGATGTCTGGCTCTAGGTGAGTGATCACACCATTGTGATTATCTGGGTTGTGAAGATCTTTTTTGTACAGTTCTTCTATGTATTCTTGTCACCTCTTCTTAATATCTTCTGCTTCTGTTAGGTCCATACCATTTCTGTCTCTTATCGAGCCCATCTTTGCATGAAATGTTCCCTTGGTATCTCTGATTTTCTTGAAGAGATCTCTATAGTCTTTCCCATTCTATTGTTTTCCTCTATTTCTTTGCATTGATTGCTGAAGAAGGCTTTCTTATCTTTCCTTGCTATTCTTTGGAACTCTGCATTCAAATGGGTATATCTTTCCTTTTCTCCTTTGCTTTTCACTTCTCTTTTCACAGCTATTTGTAAGGCCTCCTCAGACAGCCATTTTACCTTTTTGCATTTCTTTTTCTTGGGGATGGTCTTGATCCCTGTCTCCTGTACGTCATGAACCTCCGTCCATAGTTCGTCAGGCACTCTATCTATCAGATCCAGTCCCTTAAATCTATTTCTCACTTCCACTGTATAATCATAAGGGATTTGATTTAGGTCATACTTGAATGGTCTAGTGGTTTTCCCCACTTTCTTCCATTTAAGTCTGAATTTGACAATAAGGAGTTCATGATCTGAGCCACAGTCAGTTCCTGGTCTTGTTTTTGCTGACTGTAGAGAGCTCCATTTTTGGCTGCAAGGAATATAATCAATCTGATTTCGGTGTCATCCATCTGGTGATGTCTATGTGTAGAGTCTTCTCTTGTGTTGTTGGAAGAGGGTGTGTTTGCTATGACCAGTGTGTTCTCTTGGCAAAACTCTATTAGCCTTTGCCCTGCTTCATTCTGTACTCCAAGGCCAAATTTGCCTGTTACTCCAGGTGTTTCTTGACTTTCTACTTTTGTATTCCAGTCCCCTATAATGAAAAGGACATCTTTTTTGCTTTATTGACTATGCCAAAGCCTTTGACTGTGTGGATCACAATAAACTGTGGAAAATTCTGAAAGAGATGGGAATACCAGACCACCTGACCTGCCTCTTGAGAAACCTGTATGCAGGTCAGGAAGCAACTAGAACTGGACATGGAACAATAGATTGGTTCCAAATAGGTAAAGGAGTATGTCAAGGCTTATATTGTCACCCTGCTTATTTAACTTATATGCAGAGTACATCATGAGAAATTCTGGGTTGGAAGAAGCACAAGCTGGAGTCAAGGTTGCCAGGAAAAATATCAATAACCTCAGATATGCAGATGACACCACCCTTATGGCATAAAGTGAAGAAGAACTAAAGAGCCTCTTGATGAACGTGAAAGGGGAGAGTGAAAAAGTTGGCTTAAAGCTCAACGTTCAGAAAATTAAGATCATGGCATCCGGTCCCATCACTTCATGGGAAATAGATGGGGAAACAGTGGAAACAGTGGCTGACTTTACTTTTTGGGCTCCAAAATCACTGCAGATGGTGATTGCAGCCATGAAATTAAAAGACGCTTGCTCCTTGGAAGGAAAGTTATGTCCAACTTAGAATATTAAAAAGCAGAGACGTTACTTTGCCAACAAAGGTCCGTCTAGTCAAAGCTGTGGTTTTTCCAGTAGTCATATATGGATGTGAGAGTTGGACTATAAAGAAAGGTGAGTGCTGAAGGATTGATGCTTTTGAACTGTGGTGTTGGAGAAGACTCGAGAGTCCCTTGGACTGCAAGGAGATCCAACCAGTCCATCGTAAAGGAGATCAGCCCTGGGTATTCATTGGAAGGACTGGTGTTGAAGCTGAAACTCCAATACTTTGGCCACCTGATGCAAAGAGCTAACTCATTGGAAAAGACCCTGATGCTGGGAAAGATTGAGGGCAGGAGGAGAAGGGGAGAACAGAGGATGAGATGGTTGGATGGCATCACTGACTCAATGGACATGAGTTTGAGTGAACTCTGGGGGTTGGTGATGGACAGGGAGGCCTGGCATGCTGTAATTCGTGTGGTCTCAAAGAGTCGGACACGACTGAGTGACTGAACTAACTAACTAACTGACATACCATATGAGCCCATTTTTGTTTTTTAAAGCTCTAAAACAGGCAAAACTAATCTCTGGTAATAGCAATGAGAACAGTGCTTGCCTTTGGGATGTGGAGATTGATTAAAAGTCACCTGAGGGAACTTTCTGGAATGATGGAAAGCCTCTGTATTTTTATTTTGTTATTGCACAATTTGATTTCTTTGTCAAAATGTATCAAACTATACACTTAAAACCAGTGTTTTACTGAATGTAAATTTTACTTTAACTTAAAAAATGATATTATTTTTGTAGTTTCCTGTGAATCTATTTTACTTCAAAATAATAGGTTCAGAAAAGTACTCTATCGTTTCCATTTGTTGAAATTTCTTGAAACTTTTGTGATCCACATGTGGTTAATTTCCATAAACGTTAATGTGTGTTCTTTAAGCACTATGTAATCACAGTTGTTGAGTGCAGTTTTCACTGTCTCTTTTTTTCTTGAAAGAGAAATTGTTGCCTAGTAATTGTTGAATGAATGTAGGACTTTATGTATAAGCTTCCGTGATACATAATGGCTCAGTGGGTAAAGAATCCACTTGCAATGCAGAAGACACAGGAGACTCTGGTTTGATCCCTGGGTGGGGAAGATCCCCTCGAGGAGGAAATGGCAATCCACTCCAGTATTCTTGCCTGGAAAATTCCATGGACAGAGGAGCCTGGCAGGCTACAGTCCTTAGGGTTGCCAAGAGTCAGACATGACTGAGTGACTAAGTATCCACATGTATAAAAAGTCATAGATGCTATGGATGATGGTATCTTTCTCCAGAGGCTTACATTTGCTTCTGATAGGCAGTTGGAGTAACACAGACCTCTTTAATCTAATGAGGGACTGAACTGATTGAAGGCTTCAGTTGTATTTTTAAGGCCTTCATTCTAGGATGTAGCCCTTTGCTGCTGCTGCTGCTGCTGTCTCTTCAGTCGTGTCCGACTCTGTGCGACCCCATAGACAGCAGCCTACCAGGCTCCTCCGTCCGTGGGATACTCCAGGCAAGCGCACTGGAATGGGGTGCCATTGCCCTCTCCGAAGCTGTAGCCCTTTAAAGCATCCTAACTGAAAGCATGGGATATTGACCTGGACTTTTCCTTTATCAGTGGGCCCTGAACTCTACTTTTCATTCCTCCAACATCATTGAACTATCAAATGCACTGTTTAACTCCCCAGCCTCTTAGCTGCTGTTTTCTGCTTGGTTTACATTGTCTATCAATAAGCAAATGCTTAGAGAGAAAGAATGTGGAACTTGCTTCTCTGGACTTCCCTTTACTTTGGGGTCTCCTCAACTTTGTCAGCCTATTAAAAGGTCTCCTCACTTCATGTTGTCTATAAGCAGCTGCTTGGCTTCTCAGCAGTTTTGTCCTGCGCCTCTTCAAGATCAGTAGATTTCAAGGGCTTCCCTGGTCGCTCAGTGGTAAAGAATCCTCCAGCCAATGCAGAAGACACAGGTTTGATCCCTGATCCAGGAATATCCCACATGCTCCAGGGCAGCTAAGCTCATGTGCCACAACTATTGAGCCTGTGCTCTAGAGCCAGGAGCCTCAACTGTTGAGCCCATGTGCCTCAACTACTGAAGCCCACATGCTCTAGAGCCTGTGCTCTGCAGCAAGAGTAGCCCTTGCTCACTGCAACTAGAGAATTAGCCAGCAACGAAGACCCAGCACAAAATAATAAGTAAAATAAATGAAGAAGTAAAAAAAAAAAAAAAACAGTAGATTTCTTCAGAGGAAAAGTAGTACCTCATTTTTATTTTCCTTCTCCCTAAGTTCTTGCCCTCCCATGTCCTGTCTGCCTTGGTAGTACTCCAGTACCTTCCAATAGCCTTTAAAAATAATTCCGTCTAGCTTTTCTAGCTGTTTCAATGAAAGTTGGTCTGATACAAGCTTTCCCTCTTAGCCATAACTGGGAATCCTTCTCTAAGCCCACACTGTGAACTCCTCCCAATGGCCATTGTCATCCTGAGAATTGAAGCGATTTCTTTCTGTGTCATTGCCCCAGAATGTTGTCTTCTTTTCCTGGGGTTTGTGAAGGGCATATATAAACCTGGAGTTGTTCCTGAACATTTCCCACCTCCTTTCCAGTCAACATCTCCAGTCATTAAGTCATTTCCCTTCCAGTGTATTTAAAGGGATTGTGTGTGCCCTACTCACAGGGAGCCCATTAACCTAGTTAACGCTGCAGTTGGTACTTGAATAAAAAGGTGCCCTCGTTATTTCTAGGGAAGGAAATAGTCTAATGATTACTGCCTTCACGAGACTGAATTTGTGTCTTCTAGCTCCTTGAATTTTAGCTGAATTACCATGAAAAATAAACATGAAAATTCTGTGTATAAGAAGGATGGGAGCCTCAATATTCATGAACATGATCCTTTCAGCCTCTTCGAAAGTGGAAACAGTTTATAATAAGTGCTTTTAAGGCCTTAGAATAAATTTAGGCTAAAGAATGCAAATTTAATATCACTAAACCTAATTGGAAATCTCAAGAAAAAAAAAAAGCAATAAAAAAACCTCTTTTGTAATGACTTTTGCCAGGGAACGGAAAAGAGATTCATTTTAAAGATGTCTTCAGAGAGAACTGAAGATATAAAGCTCATGATTTTTTTTTTTCAACAGGTCACAAGAGCAGTGATTCCCAGGCTTTCTCAACAATGTACCCTATTTCTGGGCACACTTACCACTGGGGATAAATTCTTCTTTTTACAAGAAGAAAATTTTGGAGAAGAGCTATCTACAAGGAAAGGACGTATAGCTATTCAGAGAGGTAAGTGATTTGTTTAGAGGATGGGGAAAGAAGTAGCTCACAAAGAAAATACTAAAGAATATTTCATTTATTGTGAGTGGGACTTGACATGGATGGTATGCATTTCACTAAATATCAAGTAAAAAGATCCTTGTCATTGATGGTCTTCTAATTCTAGATTTAATTATCAGTTCTTTTACTCACCATCTGTGTAAATTTGGACAAGTCATTTAAATTCTCAGAGCTCCAGTTCTTTTAGCTGTAAGAAAAAATTTCATATGAAAATGCTTTGCCAATGGGAGAGTATAATATAAAAATGAAACTGTTATTGTTTATTGTTAATTACTATTATCTGCTGCTGTTATAAAATTCTATGGAATAAGTTAGCGGCCCTGTGTCTCATGGTACATTTGGTCTGTTGAGCTTGGTACTGTAAACTGAGGGCTTTGTCCTGAGTGCCTGGAATGGAAGGCATTTCACATCTGCCCCCCAGTAAAAACAGCATCATACCGTTCTTTCAACTGCTGGTATCTGTCACCTACTTTTAGAAACTTGGAGGAAAGGGTGGAAGTTAAAGACAAGATCAAAGATGAGAAAATAACTACCTGTATTATTTGTTACAACAAGCATTATATTCAGTGTTGTTTAATGCATACACCAAGCCTTGGAAAGTGGATGTTATATCTACCATGACATTTTTTCTCAAGAGACAGGATTCCTTAGGGAATTGCTTAAAAGCAGATAAAAACCATTTGGTTTTATGATGATTGGGGAGATATTGGATGGAAGGAACTTGAAGTTCTTAATTTTTTCTAATGTTTTTGATGACATGTACAGTTTCTGTAATGACAAAGTGCCTAATTAAGAATAAATAATGGATTAACAAAATCTTTGTTGAGCATGTCTTATGAATTAGGTACTATTCTAGGTGCTAATTCCCATCATGAATGAAACAGGTGAAGATCCCTGCCCTCATGGAGCCTATTCCAGCATGGAGAGAAACAAATAATAAATAATGTACACAATAGAGAAATAAATTAAGAGTAATCAGGATATTAGAAGCCAGTAAGAATATGGAAAAAAGAAAAAGCGAGCCAGGTAAGGGGAAGTGGAAATATGCTGGGTGGGTAGGAAAATAGATTTCGGGGTTAAGTGAGGTGGAGGAAAGACAGGAATTCTGGGATTAGCCCTGGTGTGTTCCAAGTGGAGAAGGAGCTAATACGAAGCTCCTGACAAGGGAACATGGTGATGTCCCAGACGTTGCCAGGAGGCCTGTGAGCTAGAGTAGAGTGGGTGGGAGAGAGAGTAGCAATGTCAGCTCTAGAGGAAATAATGTCATTTCCTCGGTTTAGATACATAAGAAAAGTTACCTTGTCTTCTTCTTGTCTCTCTGGTTTATTCTAAGTCTTTCCTCTGCAATTAAAATACACACACGCACAATAAGTAAACTGTACCTCCACCACTGTATCAGTTTCCGAGTGTTGCTATAACAAAAGACCACAAACGGGTGGCTTAAAACAACAGAAATGTATTGTCTTTTGGTTCTGCGAAAGTTCCAAATGAAGGTAGGGTCATGCTCCCTCCCATGGGATGGGAGGGTGTCATGGTGGTGGCAGTCACTGGCTGGCGTTCCATGGCCTGAACTGCATCACTCCAGTCTCTGCCTCTGTAGGCATGTGACATACTCCCTAAATGTTTGCGTCTTCCCTTGGTGGTCCTTTCTTTTTAAGGAATCCAGACATTAAGAGTCTAACCCATGAGTCTACAGTTTCTGGGATCCAATGCCTGATGATCTGAGGCAGAGCTGGTGTAATAATACTACTAGAAATAAAGTACACAATAAATGAAATGTGCTTGAGTCAATCCTGAAACCATCCCCCCAACCCACCATGGTTCATGGAAAAGTTGTCTTCTATGAAACCAGTCCCTGGTGCCAGAAGGACTGGGTACTGCTCTAGTATGACGCCGTCTTAACTATGACATCAGCAATCACCCTATTACCAAATAAGTCCACATTCTGAGGTACTTGGGGTTAGGAATTCAATACATGCTTTGGGGGGACACATTCAACCGTAACAGCACCTTAAATAATGTGTAATACTCATTATTATTCCCATCTTGCAAGTAGAGAAACAGGCTCAGAAAGCTTAAATGACTTGGCCAAGGTCAGAGCCAGTAAGCAGAAGAGCCTGGTCAGTGCTATTTTTATCATGGACATATCAGTGCTTTTATCAGTGCAATTTTACCATGCTGTGACAGTGACGTAAGGATGGAGGTGACAGAGCACTGCGCAGGTCGAGGGCAGCAATTACACACATACGCACATTGTGGTCCTCATCCCTACTGCTTAACCCTAAGATAGCTCACAATTAATACTCTACCTCAGCATTCCTGTCAGTGGGAAAATAGGTGCCCCTCCATAGCCCACTCCCCATTTTGCATTTCATTCCATAGCATGATAAACATAGGAAACAGATGCTTTTTCCCTCCTTCAGGATTTTTTCCCAGGAAAATATTGTTACAATTTCTGTGGCACGTAGAACATTTTGTGACAGGACCGCATGTTTTTTTCTCACAAAACAAAGGAAAAAAAAAAAATACAACTCTCTGAGTCAGTTGGCATATTGCAATAAAATTAGGGGATTTTGAAAGCATTTAATATATTTTGCTTTCTCATTATATTTAAGCATTTCTTCTTGACATAAAGCTTATCTAGCCATTGGTAAGCCTGAAATCAACTCTAGAACCTTGTTTATGCTCAGTCTTAAGACTAAGGGAAACACCAAGAAAAAGAAGGATACAGCAAAGCTGAACTGAACGCTTTTCCATGATGAGTCACAGTGAGCAGTGACATTGCTATGGAACCAAACTTGGGTCCACTCACCTTGTGCAGTAAAGCAAATCTCACACCAGGTTCTCATGAGGGGAAATACAGCATTTATTGTAGGGCACCAAGCAAGGAGAACAGGCAGCTCGTGGTAGAAAGACCTGAACTCCCTGTCAGCTTTTCAGAAGGGATTTTAAAAGCAGCGTGAAGGCAGGGACCCCAGGGTATGTGATCAGCACACAATTCTCGGATTGGTTGGCATCAAGGTGGAGTTTCATTGGTCGGCATCAAGCTTTATTAGCCTTTTGGTTTCAACTGATCTGGGGTCTATGTTCTTGTGGTCAGTTTTCATCTGGAGCTTCCTGTAAAAACAACCTAGGAACCTGTATCAGGCCTTTATCTGTATCTTTCTGGGAACCTTCAGTTTGATGAGTCTGCAATGTGTCAGATTTATATTCTAAATTATTAGCAATTTCCTGGCCCAACAGCTCTTCTTTGTTTCTATATCTTCACATTTCCTTATCATTAACTCTTGAGTTAGCCTTTAGAGACTCAAGGGAGGCCTGGGAAACTAAAGCAAAAGCCTTTTACTTCAAAGTACAGGTACACAGGGGCTTTTTTAGGGTTTCCACTTTTTTTTGATACTCCTCAATCTTGAGGGGAACAGGTTCGGGAAAAGAAAGGAAGCAAAGTTTTGGATAAAGGGGTTAATCATAAACTCAGCAGAGAAACTCAGTTTCGGGGGGACTTGGTTTCAACATCCCCTGGCCAGGCTGAACACATGAAGTCTTCAGAGGCAGGGTCCCAGAGGAATGTCTAAATTGTGGTCTAGGAAATCCAATGTTCAAGGCTAAGCAGTAAGTCTAGGAGATGAGACCAAACTGTGGTTGAAAAAAAGAAGTCATAAGGTCAAAAGATCAGAGCTGTATCAACAAGTCTAGTGGGAGACTAACTGAGTGGTTTAGAAAATTGATCGGGTGAGCGTTAGGGAGGCCTGATATTCTATGGGCCTAACTGCACGGGGTGGGGCCCCAAGAAGGAAGTTGTTGGGTAAGACTGGGCAGTCCCATACCTGCTTTTCCCAAATATGATCAGTAGCTGGTTTTTTTGTTGTTGTTACATAGTCTACAAGTTTCTTTTCAAATTCCCTGCTTTTTACCTCAACTCAATATTTTTATTCCCCCTACATTCTGGGACTTTTCTTTCCATTTAACAGCTGACTGCTTTGGATCTGTGTGTGGAAGCATATGTTCTTCTTAGTATCAGAAAGAAGTGGGGGAAAACTGCCTTTCTTCCAAAAATGCTTCTGCTGTTGCTGCTGTTAAGTTGCTTCAGTCGTGTCCGACTCTGTGCGACCCCATAGATGGCCTCCTACCAGGCTCCTCTCTGTCCCTGGGGTTCTCCAGGCAAGAACACTGGAGTGGGTTGCCATTTCCTTCTCCAAAGATGCTTCTACTCTTTGTTAAAATTGATTATCTGTGATCCTGAAAGTGTGTGGAAAGAGCAGTGTCTTCATATTTTAATACTAAACGAAAATGACCCCTGGCCTTTGATGTCACCACCACAGAAGGCCACTCCCCAGAGCACTGCTTGGTCACACAGTTCTGGCAGGGGGCAGAGGGCTCATGAACACAGGGGCACCCGGTCCACTTGTGATTCTCCAGCCACACAGGTAACTGCAGGTGAACAGTTGCTGCTCTTCCTGCAGCTGCTGCTGCTGCTGGTGATGATGATGAAGGACCGAGCAAGTCAGGGGTCAATAATTAAAATTACTTCCCTGAAACAGACATTATGGCAAAACACTGGAGTTTCTATAAGAAAGACTAAAGGGTGACAAACACTAGAAATGACTCTTTGCAACCCCCTGGACTGTAGACCACCAGGCTCCTCTATCCACGGGATTCTCCAGGCAAGAATACTGGAGTTGGTAGCCATTGCCTTCTCTAGGGGGTCTTCCCAATGCAGGGATTGAACCCAGGTCTCCTGCATTGCAGGCAGATTCTTTATCATCTGAGCCACCAGGCTCTAGGGGTTTACGTGTGCTAGCTATGTCATATAAAGGGAATCATGCAATATTCTTTCTGTGTCTGGTGAAGCATTTGTTTTCTGTTACAAGTCATTTATTTCTTTCAGTCTGCTCCTAGCATTGCCCTTGGATAGCTGAAATGCTCTGGGAAAATTAAAATCTCTAATTAGGACCTAAGAAGACCTCTTCGGAAATATCTACTTCACTTTGGTTGCTGGTGAGCTAATGAGACAAGTAACAGTTGAGAATGAAGTTACTGACTTTGCAAGGGTATGAAGAATTGGACTTTACCTTATTCACATCTATCTTGAGGCTCGGTCCCTTCCAGCAGCATCTCCAGTTTATGTCTTGTGTAGTGGTCTGGACACCAATTTATCCCATTATCCAAATGAACCTGTAATTGATATTTTGGCATCAGGATACTAGAGATTATATTGCTGGCCTGAACAACAAAGCATAGTTTCCCCCCAGGGAGTAAAATGATACTAGCTGTTGAAGACGAAAATTTGAGAAATACTTTACACTCTCCTCTCTTAGGGAGGCTGCTCATCCTCCCTCCTCTCTTCCCTCCCTGATGAAATAGAGGCTGCCCAAGAGGGCTTTGGGATGCAGACAGAAGAGGCTTGAAATAAGATGCCTCTCTCCATCTGCCGGACGTAATCCAAGATGAGCTGCACAGATGAAGCTGGCAGAGAAATGGGGAACCGGATGGCAGACAAGGTTCTAAGGGGACGAAAATCCTAGCTAAATCCTTTTGTGGGAGCAAAAGAGCCGGCTGGTCTAATAATGCGGAATCCAAGAAATAAATTGATGTGGTGCTAGTGGTTTATCGAATGAAATTTCTTTTCTGTAGACCCCCTGGGGGTGTTACTAATGTGTTCTGTGGGATGACAGTTAAATATGGGACAAATAATGACTTGTCTGCACCAAGTGGTGATTATCATTTACTGTTTTATGTGCTAGGTGAGATTGAATCATTGCCTGCCTGCTCTGAAATATCTCTTCCGGGAGCCTGAAAATTCCACTTTAGAGTAGCTGAATGGATTTGATAGGGTCCAGCAATGACAGGGATGGGGTGGAGCATTTTTGTTGATTCCCGCTCCCTTCTCTCCCTCCCTCCCTCCTTCTCTCCTCTCTCCCCATCTCCCTCCCTTCATTAGCCTGTAAGGAACTTGTTATAAACCAGACCTTGTGCTGAGGGCTTTTGTTGTTGTTCTTCAGTCCAACTCTTTGTGACCGTATGGACTGCAGCACGCCAGGCTTCCCTGTTATTCACCATCTCCTGGAGCTTTCTCAAACTCATGTCCATTGAGTTGATGATGCCATCCAACCATCTCATCCTCTGTCACCCTCTTCTCCTGCCCTCAGTCTTTCCCAGCATCAGGGTCTTTTCCAGTGAGTGGGCTCTTCGCATCAAGTGGCCAAAGTTTTGGAGCTTCAGCTTCAGCATCTGTCCTTCTAATGAATATTCAGGGTTGATTTCCTTTTGGATTGACTGGTTTGATCTTCTTGCTGTCCAGGGAACTCTCAAGAGCCTTTTCCAGCACCACAATTCGAAAGCATCAATTCTTTGGTGCTGTGCCTTCTTTATGGTCCAACTCTCATATCTGCACATGACTACTGCAAAAGCCATAGCTTTGACTATACAAACCTTTGTTGGCAAAGTGATGTCTCTGCTTTTTAATATGCTGTCTAGGTTTGCCATAGCTTTCTTCCAAGGAACAAACATATTTTAAGGGCTGCTGCTGCTGCTACTGCTGCTATGTCGCTTCAGTCATGTCTGACTATGTGCGATCCCACAGACGGCAGGCCACCAGGCTCCCCCGTCTCTGGAATTCTCCAGGGAAGAACACTGGAGTGGGTTGCCATTTCCTTCTCCAATGCATCAAAGTGAAAAGTGAAAGTGAAGTCGCTCAGTCGTGCCGGACTCTTAGCGACCCCATGGACCGCAGCCTACCAGGCTCCTCTGTCCATGGGATTTTCCAGGCAAGAGTACTGGAGTGGGGTGCCATTGCCTTCTCCAGTAAGGATGTGAAATGAGACCCTGCCACCCAGGAGTTCCTGGTCACTCCCTTTTTGTTTTCTCTCTTTTGCTTCCTGTTCTTCTACTGTTAAAGAGAACTGTAAGCAGCTGTGTATTTGTCCATCTCTCATAGTAGGAAGTAGCTGCCAAAGGCCAGAGTCCTTCCTGCCTTTGAGCCTTTGAATCTATTGATAGCATTGCCCTAGCAGAAATTTATTGAATTGAATTCAGATATGTAAATAGATAACTGGATAAAATACAGTTAGTGATATTTGAGTGAATTTTGCACAGTGCTTGGAAGCACATGGGGCAGAGTCCACAGCTGCCAAAGGCAGCCAGCGGGCCTCCTGGAGGCGTCACTGGAGCTGTCTTGAAAGATGAGAAGGTGTTTGCCAGACAAAAAAGCGGGGTGCCCAGTCTCCTGAGGTCTCACCTGCGTGAATGTTTCTTGGGAGGTGATCCTCTAATCGTGCCCTTTTCTTTCTTTAATGAAATTTCAAACGAAGTAAGTGATTCTGCTTGATTTGCCAGTAGTTTTGGATCAAGACTGGGATTAAGTATGGGCTTCCCTGGTGTCTCAGTGGGAAAGAATCCACCTGCCAAGAGACACGAGTTCAGTCCCTAGGTCGGGAAGATCGCCTGGAGAAGGAAATGACAAATCACTCCAGTATTCTTGTCTGGAGAATTCCATGGACAGAGGAGCCTCTTGGGCTATAGTCCACGTGGTCACAAAGCGTCGGACGCGGCTGAGTGACTAAACAACAACTGAAATAGTACCGGTGCCTTTCCAGAAGGTGACAAAGCTGGTTTCTTCTAGGGCCTAAAGCCCGTCTCCCACCAAAAAAAAGAAGTCTGTTGATTTCCTCACCCCTAAAATGCAACCTGCTTTCATCTTCCTTTTCCTTATTGAAATATTAAATATTCAAAATTTCATTTCCTAAACGAGTTTGATTTGGAGCCAGGATTTCACTCCAATGATCCTTTCACCCTTGCAGCAAACACACCCAGAGAATGCCTGTACTGCTCTGGAGTGGACACTTACAGAGACCCAACAGGGAGAGACTTTCTGCTCCTAAAGAGCCTAATGCTGGGCTTAATCACTCAGTCGTGTCCAACTCTTTGCAACCCCATGGACTATAGCCCGCCAGGCTCCTCTGTCCATGGGATTATCCAAACAAGAATACTACAGTGGGTTGTCATGCCCTCCTCCAGGGGTTCTTCCCAACCTAGGGATCGAACCCAGGTCTCCCACATTGCAGGTGGATTCTTCACTGTCTGCGCCACCAGGGAAGCCCAGAATCCACACCAAACAAGAAGCGAACATCAGCACAGAAGTGCTCCTCTTCTGCCCTTTACTATTAAAGCGGAGTCTTCCTTGCACACAGAGTTGACATTGACACTTTTTGACATAACTGACTCTAATCCTGAAGTTTTAAAAATTAATTTATTTTTTTGCTACACTGCATGGCTTGTAGGATATTATTTCCCTGACCAGGGATCGAACCCAGGCCCTCAGCAGTGAGAGGGCAGTGTTAAACACTGGACCACCAGAGACATCCCTGAACTGAAATTTAGAAGTTTCAAGGCCCAGGGAACAGTGAAGAGAACCATATTCACCACCAGAAGATTTACCAGAAGAGCATCTTTAGTCCAAACTTCACTGGCATATATTTTAAGAAACCTCAGAAAGTCCTTTCTATGCAGAAAAATACCCCCCAAAAGGAGCATTTACCCAAAAGGAGCATTTATTATTTGGTTATATATATTCATGTATTTTAAGAGCCTGTATCATTTTATTTTCATTTATCTATGATAAATTTCAGTGTGTTGTAGAACTTAAGAATTTTCCTAGAACTGGAACCCAAATGTATAATTCTGATGATTACACAGATGAGAATGTCACTTACTGGAACCCCAATTTATAATTCTGATGATTACACAGATGAGGATGTCACTTAGCAAAGCCCGTCTTGTCTTCCCCATGTAGTTCCTTTTTAAAAATATTTATCTTTGGTTGCACTGGGTCTTTGTTGCTGTGCGTGCACTTTCTCTAGTCGCTGTGTAAGTTCACTGCAGTGGCTTCTCGAATATCGCCGAGCATAGACTCTAGAGCAAAGGCTCAGTAGTTACAGCACACGTGGGCTTAGTTGTCCTGCGGCATGTGGAATCTTCCTGGACCGAACCTGTGTTCCCTACATTGGAAGGCAGATTCTTTACCATTGGACCACCAGGAAAGTCCCTTCTGTAATTCTTGAGTTGGGCTGCATTGCAGGCAGATGCTTTACCGTCTGAGCCACCAGGGAAGCTTTATTATAGGTAAGGTTGCTCACCCAAACTTCCCTCTTCTCTCTTGCTTTTCCAGTCATCAGCCTAGCTGTGCTTCAGTTCACTTCAGTTCAGTTCAGCCACTCAGTCATGTCTGACTCTTTGCGACCCCATGAATCGCAGCATGCCAGGCTTCCCTGTCCATCACCAACTCCTGGAGTTTACCCAAACTCATGTGCATCGAATCAGTGATGCCATCCAGCCATCTCATCCTCTGTCATCCCCTTTTCCTCGTGCCCTCAATCCCTCCCAGCTTCAGGGTCTTTTCCATGAGTCAACTCTTTGCATGAGGTGGCCAAAGTATTGGAGTTTCAGCTTCAGCATCAGTCCTTCCAATGAACACCCAGGACTGATCTCCTTTAGGATGGACTGGTTGGATCTCCTTGCAGTCCAAGAGACTCTCAAGAGTCCTCCAACACCATAGTTCAAAAGCATCAATTCTTCGGCGCTCAGCTTTCTTCACAGTCCAACTCTCACATCCATACATGACCACTGGAAAACCCATAGCCTTGACTAGACGGACCTTTGTCGGCAAAGTAATGTTTCTGCTTTTTAATACACAGTCTAGGTTGGTCATAATTTTCCTTCCAAGGAGTAAGTGTCTTTTAATTTCATGGCTGCAATCACTATCTGCAAAGGACTTCAAATCCAAATGCCAAGTCTTTCATAATTGATTCTCTGACGCCTCCCACTCTTCCCAGAAGTGGTTTTTTTTCTTCCTCCAAATATCCACAGCACTATGGTCCCTTCATCCACCCATACACACTCAAAACCTAACATTTTCTACCTGGTTAATAATTTTTTGGTAAATATACCTCCTACTAAATAATATTTCCCATGGAGCCAGTGATATTTTCTTTATGTCTTTATATATATCTCATCTCCTCTTCCCTCATCATTCCCTCTTCTCTCATCCCAATAGCTGTCGCAAAATAAAACAGATACTTGGTAATAATTCACTAAATGGAGTCAGTGGATGGAATTTCCATCTCAGTAAATGTATCCAAGAATGTCTACATCTTTTCCAGATACCGTAATCCATAGCATAAATCTTTATACCAGTGTTTCCCAAAGTATGTTTCATGAGCAACTATTCTGAAGAATGTTTAAAAAAGAATTCTTAAAATGTCTATGGTTGAAAATGCTTGGGAAATTCTAGACAAAGTTTTAAACAGAATTCTTACTGTAGGACTTCTCATGTTGTAAGCATTGAGGAGTTTTAGTTTCAGAGTCTAAAATGAGGCAGTAAGGCTGTGTTCCTTCTGTAAGCTTGAGGGGAGAATCCCTTTCCTTGCCTTTTCTAGCTTTTAGAGATGTCTGCCTTCCTTGACTCATGGCCCCTTCTCCCATCTTCAAAGCTGGCAATGTAGTATAAGGATGGAAAATTTTGTTGTTTTTCCCTTCTAGGTTCTTTGGCTTATCTAATAATTAAATTGCCATATGAAAGTCTGTCGTTGTTTAGTCACTCAGTCACATTCGACTATTTACGACCCCATAAATTGTAGCCCACCAAGCTCCTCTGTCCATCAGATTTCTCAGGCAAGAACACTGGTGTGGGTTGCCATTTCCTTCTCCAGGGAATCTTCCCAACCCAGGAACTGAACCTGCATCTCTTCTGTCTCCTGCATTGGCAGGTGGGTTCTTTACCATTAGCACCACCCGGGAAGCTATGATAGATTAACAGGAGAAAAGCAAATTTAATTTTGTATATATGGAGGTCCTGTAAAAATATGAAACTCAAATCACCAAAGTAGGAAGTTTTTATACCTCTTAGACAAAGGAACAATAAATTTGTGCAGCATAGACAAAGAGGTGTGGGCTTGGGGTAGTAAATTAGTGAAGAAATAACAAGTTTTCTTTGCACAGCCTTCTTGGTCCTGAATTCCCCATGTCTGGTGAGAAGGATGCCTTCTATCCCCCAGGGAGGATACCTTTCGCATGGGAGACTTATTTCCCATTTTTAAGGGTGACACTTGAAGGTCAAAGTGCCCTTTTTGCACTGGCTCTTTCCCAAGCAACTTTAACTCAAAATGATCAGGGTACCCACATGGCATATTTTAGGGTGGCATATTCTGCTTGCCTTCAGTCTTATGTTCCAGTCTCTCCCCTTCTCTGACCTCCGCTTCTGTCATCACACCTCTTCCTATGACCCCTTTAAAGGTACTTGTGTTTGCATTGGGCCCACCTGGAAAATCCGTCCCATGGGATACTCTTCCCATCAAAATGCCCTTAATGTAATCACCTCTGCAAAGTTCCAGTGCACAGAAGATAGCACATTCACAGGTTCTGGAGATTAAAAGGTCACCATCTCTGGGATTCCTGTGTCTGCAGCAGTTAGGGGAATAAACCTTTCATTCCTCGACGGCGAACTGGATGGAATACCCACCACCACCTATACCATTATTTCTAATGGAAAGTGAATTCTGAGTTGTGCTAAACAAGTTCACATCTGCAGTTCACAATCCTGGATAAACTGTGAACTCTTTGTATAGTAACCTCAGCAGTTATGACAGTAAAAATCACTGACAGCCATCATACACCCAAATCTGCCTAAACTCTTCTCTCACAGTCCCAGGTATATAGCCCTTGTTTTCACAGTACATCAGACAAATTTTATGATAGAACTGTCCACTAGGATTATTTTTCCCTTGAGAGTTTTTCATGACCTTTTAAACTGTTTACAAATGTGAACCTGTTATACATCATTTTGCAATGAGTTTATTCTCTGTACAGGAAGCTATACTCTTCTGGCAGTCTTGTTTTTAGCCATGTCTTACCCACTGCCCCATAGACTTTAGTAACATCTATCCAGTGTTACAGTCACTAAGTAGGGGGGTGATGCAAATGGTAAACTAGAAACATGGCACATGAGAAGCTTGATAAGGTTTGAAGACTTGTGGAAAGAGGTTGACTATGAGGAAGAATAGAAATATACAGTGGAATATTACTCAGCCATAAAAAGGAGTGAAATTGTGCCATTTGTAAATGGACCTCAAGACTGTAATACAAAGTGAAGTAAATCAGAAAGAGAAAAGCAAATACATATTAACGTATATATGTAGAACCTAGAAAACTGGTACAGATGAACCTGTTTGCAAAGTAGACAGAGACACAGATGTAGAGAAAAAACATGGACACCAACAAGGGGAAAATGGAGGTGAGATGAATTGGGAGATTAACATATATACATGTTGATACTATATATAAAATAGATAGCTAGTGAGAACCTACCATATAGCACAGGGAACTCTACTCAGTGCTTTATGGTTTCTATGGTGACCTAAATGGAAAGGATATCCAAAAAAGAGGGAATAGAGGTAAACATATAGCTGATTCACTTTGCTGTACTGCAGAAACTAATACAGCATTGTAAGGCAACTATACCCCAGGCAGATGTTTTTAAAAATCAAACTAGAGATAAAAAAAAAAGCTGGCCAAGGGATAGAATTATGAATTGAAGTCTAAAGTGTGTCATGTTTTAAAAGACTTTGTGGGGAGTAAACCCATAAACATTGTCCTGGGCAAAGGAAACCAAGTTACCTAAGGAAGCTACTTGATTTCACATAACTAGAATGAGAATACTTTTCCCTAGTGTCAAAAAATTGGACTTTTCTTACAAAATACAGCCATGAAAGATCTTTGAAATGCCATACAGAATTACATTATCAGGCATTAAGAGGGAGCAGTGTAAAACTGATTGATATCAGCCTCCCTTCAGCCCACACAGACAACATTGTCTCATAAGACACCAAGGTCCTCCAAGGCAAGGACATTGTCTCATTAATCTTTGAGTCCCCAGCCCTCACATGTAATTTGGCATGTTGTCATAGTGTGTAATTTGGCATATTATCATAATGTTTGTTGATCACCAAGTAAAATGGTTGCAAAGTTAGTCCCTTCCTATATGATGATTCATTTTGAGGAAATTATGTTTGAAAAAGCTGACAAGGAGAGGTGTATGAGAAAAGAGAAAGAGTGTGGTATGTTGAGATTCTCAAAGAAGATGTCTAGAGATGTTCTTCATTCCCAAAGTGTTCATTTTACCACAGTTATACTAAAGTATTCCATCAAAAAAAACCCCACATATGCACTATCAATAGAGAACAACAAAAGTAGATTGAGATTCGGATGTTGCTGTTACGTTATGAGAATCATTCTTCAACTAAATTGCATATGTTACTTCTGGTATACCCACTGTTGCATACATAATCTTAAGGAATCACTTGCAAATAATCACATTTGGCAATTTCTAGATCAAAGAATTCTCACAGGCTACTATGTTTTACTTAGAAGATTAGGAAGACAAGTTTTGTCATTTTTGCATTCCAGTTGGAGCATTCTCTATCCTGCCTCAGCTGAGATTATGAATTTTCTGAGGACAGAATATGACTTATGCCTCTTTTCTCTCCCCAATTTATGTAGCTCAATTTTGTGGGCTTCATGGGCATTCAGTAAATAAGTAGTAGAGGACTTGGATTAAATGGAAAAATATACCATTGTGAGCACTGTAAAAGTCAGTGTGGGTAGGCATAACAGATTAGAAACACATTTGCGTGTATCAACTATATTGATACATTTTCCCAACCCTGTCCTAACATTTCACATAGGTTGGGTAGATTATGCTTTGCAGTATACTAATAGAACCTGTGAAAGAAAACATGTATCTGATTCCAGGTCCATCTAACAGAGGACTTTTGTAAGTCAGCCCTAGGAATGCATTCAAAAGCAATATTGTGTCCTTTATAACAATATGACAGTGGTACCAAAGAAAAAAGTAGTGAAGCTTCAGAATATCCAGTTGTTCAGTGATGATGGAATTTAAGGTTACCTTTAACAGAGTTGTGAAGCTAAGGAAGCAGCTAAGAGGTGCATAAAAGGAATCAAAATTGAATAAAGAACTGTAAATATTATACCTTATATTTTAAAGATAATCAAAATGAAAAGTAAAACCATGGGGGATAGAAGTAGTCCTCTGAAAGTGGCTTGACCTCCTCCTGTGGTTTGACCAGCTTGGATACATCTGAACTAGTCAAAGTAGAGAGATGACATTTGAGACTGATTGTCTTATCAATAAATTCAGTAACCGTAGAGAGGGATGGAAGTAATAACTTTAGAGATTTGTGTTGTAATGTTGAGGAAAGGTGTAAGAAAAACATTCAGTTTCATCATTCTACCTGAGATTTTTTGTGAGCAACGTGGGTCATGAAAAGGGTATTTTGAATTTAAGAAAACACTTCATACTGGGATGTAAACGTAGGGAGGATATTTAACTTGTTTAACACAGCCACTGTGATATGGGAGTTTCAAGGCATAGAAGTGGATGTAATCACAACATGGCTTTAATATGCAGGGAAAAGATGTACAAATGCTTCATGACAAAATGTTATAAGAAACAATTGATAAAAACTATAGAAATTGCAAAGATCCGAAGTTAGAATTTTGTGGAAGCACAGAGAAATGAATGCTTCAAAAATGTGATTGGAATTTGAAAAAGTTTAATAAAGGTAAAAAGATATAAATGACATTATGATACTAAGACAATTTAGGTGATAACTTGGGCTTCCCAAGTGGCTCAGTGGGTAAAGAATCCGCCCACAATTCAGGAGACGCAGAAGATACGGGTTCGATCCCTGGGTTGGGAAGATCCCCTGGAGGAGAGCATGGCAGCCCACTCCACTGTTTTTGTCTGGAGAATCCCATGGAGAGATGAGCCTGGTGGGCTACAGTCCATGGGGTTTTAAAGAGTCGGACACGACTGAAGTGACTGAGCACATACACAGGTGATTACTTACCCAAGTAGAGAGATAGTTGCCAAAGGAACCTGTGGGCATAAGCTAGAAAAACTCATGGAACTTAATTTTTCTAAAGAAACGGAACTTAAAATGGCAATGTGTTATAGCTGGGAAAGTAGGAGAATAAAAATTGACCTTATATAAATGCAAACATTTCAAAAAAGGATTTTTGCCTTAGTTTGTCAAGCCAGGAAGATTTTTTCTCTAATAATCTCTACAGGGTAAACACTTTTGAATTATTTGGGAAATAATACAAGAATAAAAGAAGACTTTGATGGTGATGATGTTTTTTAAACCTATTTTCTTATCCTAAAAAAATTATGAGAAATTAGACTTATAATAACAGAATACAAATCTTGGGTATTCATGAGCTTTTGAAATAGAAGAGATGAGATGTGAGAAAGTTGTATATTTGGCAAGATATATTTTTCTTATGCATAGTTTGGAAATTATGTCGTTTTACTCAGAATAAACATTGACTTTATTACTACTAAAAGAGAAAGCATCCCTGAGCTAATTCTGCCTTTCCTTTTCAGGTATGAGGAATACAGTAAATTTCTCCCTAGGGGCAGGGGTCAGCAATTTGATAGAGACTGTAATTCACTGAATGTGCAGTTTTGTGGACTGTGAAATGCAATAATAATTTCAGGGTTTTATTACAGGTATTACTTTGTCTCCTCCATCTCTTCCATTTTATTACATATCATATGCATCAACATGATGAAAGGTAATGTGTTTTCTTTCACTGAAGTGGAAGACATAGAACAGAGTTGGTAATATAAGTGCGGCCCACTGGTTTTTTCCAGTGTCATAAGCTTTGTGCTCATAGTCTGTATGCTATACTTTTTATTTCAGTAACATTTAACAAAATCTTGGCCATGGAGGAACTTAAACTTACACAGAATGTCCATACTGAGTCTCTGAGTGCTGATGTTTCAGGTATGGTACGAAGTGGCTACTCTGAGTTGCCAATTAAAGAGACAGAAGCCATCTCTTCCCTATTGTTTTTAGTGGATTTAACTACAAATCCGTACAATAACCTCAACTGTGTGGGACACAGTGAAACACCCGGATGTAAGTGAGCAAAGCAAAGGCAGCAGAACAGGAGCCATTCATCCTCTAAACTCCTGGGGGACCTTCCTAGTCTTTCCCTCAGCACCTAGTGACTCTCTGCATATAATCTTATCATGCTAGATGATCTAGTTTCCTATCTCACAGGCACAAGAAGCCATAAATTAGAAAGGAGAAGGAATCATGAGAATTAAGATTCACCAGCCTAATAAGAGGGCTTCCCAGATGGTGCTAGTGGCAAAGAACCCATCTGCCAGTGCAGGAGACATAAGAGACGTGGGTTCGATCCCTTGTCAGGAAGATCCCCTGGAGGAGGGCATGGCAAGCCACTCCAGTATTCTTGCCTGAGAAATCCAATGGACAGAGGAGCCTGGTGGCCTACAGCCCATGGGGTTGCAACGATTCGGACACAACTGGGTGATTAACACACACACAACCTAATAAGAAGAGACAGTTAAACACGTGAAAGAAAGAGGCAGAAAACTTATTTTGAAATAGGCACAAAAATGTTTTAAGGCAGAAGGGCCACTGATAGAGACAGACCATCCTGTTTACTTCAGTTTCTCTTCAAGTTATTGCATCTGAGGTTAATAGTAATAGCCCTGAGACATCAAGACATTAATTTATATTCTACACAATGTATTATTTATTAAAGAAAAATTTTCTGTTCAAAATGTTTTCAAAAAGTTCAAAATGCTTTAATTTTTAAAAATTTTGATACTGATAGGGATAACATTTACTTAACCTCTTCCTTCAGTCTGCTTTGCTCAGCTTTAGTCATTAAGTCACGTCTGACTCTTTGGGACCCCATGGACTGTAGCCTGCCAGGCTCCTCTGTCCATGGGATTTTCCAGGCAATAAAACTGGAATGGGTTGCCACTTCCTAGTCCAGGGGATCCTCCTGACCCAGGGATTGAACCTGTGCCTCTTGCATCTCCTGCATTGGCAGGCAGATTCTTTACCACTAGTAGCACTTAGGAAGCATTATAATATAGTGCATTGAATGAACCCTAAAATACATCTGTTTTTGAACATTTTGATTTTCAACTTCCATTTCCTCTCTTTTTTTCCCTTCAAAATTCCTTCAAATGAATTACATGGAAGCTACCAACAATTGGATTTACCCTACCTTCCTTGGCAGAGATAAAAATGATATGTGTATACTAGTCCATTCTTGCTGGTTCATGTCCTGGGTGTTCAATGTTTTCATTTTATTTTATCCAAAGCAGTTTCTTTCCCTTTAAAAAAAATAGTTAGGTTGAAAATAGCGTATTTAGATGTTTATATATTTTTCTCTTTGAGAAAATAGAAATCTAAACCAGAGCAAGCAAGAACTTTGGAAAACATTCTGCATGATGCCTGCACTAAACGTCCCTTCCTTTTCCTCCTCAAAACACACCCTTGGGCCAACATGGCTTTACAGTGTGTTTGTCCTGAGAGTACCTTTCTGTGACTCAGACTATGAAGCTTTTACTGCATCTCTAGGGAAATACAAAGTCTATGAGATCTCCCTATTTCCTTATTGTATAGGGTAAATTTTTTTTAGGACATATATTTTATTTTTCTTGATCAGGTAACTCAGTTGACAACATTATTTCTTATATTTCATCACTTGAAATCACAATTTCACTTTGCTGTGTGATTCATCTACACAGTTCTACAGTTATTTGTTGTTATCTGGAATATAAAAGGGGCTTCCCTGTGTGGCTCAGATGGTAAAAAATCCACCTATAATTCAGGAGACTCACTCAGGTTCGATCCCTGAGTTGGAAAGATCCCAAAAGCATTGGTTTCTCAAGTTTCTGTTATCTTAACCCCAAATAAACCAGGTTCTATTTTTGGATTAGGAAAAAAGAAGCATATATACTACCATTTATAATAGCAGTATACCTCCTATCTGTTTTAAGCTATTATTTCTTTGACATATGAGAAATTGTGCAGCCCATTGGCTATGAACCTCGATAGAAAGATGAGAGAAGGCAATTTCTCCTTAGGGAATTTATACTATTTTTGGTCTTTGACTCTAGCCTTTAATTGGGAAAGAAACAAACCTGTAATGATCTCATTCCTACACTTCTGTAATACAGCAAGGTATTTCTGTCTGTTCGTGGACAACGTATGGGTAGTATTTAATACAGGAATGGTAGTGGGGTAGTTGCTAAGTCATGTCCAACTCTTGTGACCCAATGGACTGTAGTCCACTAGGCTCCTCTGTCCATGGGATTCTCCAGGCAAGACTACTGGAGTGGGTTGCCATTTCCTTCTCCAGGGGATCTTCCTGACCCAGGGATTGAACCTGGGTCTCCTGTGTTGCAAGCAGATTCATGGCCATGAGGGAAGCCCAATACAGGAATAGGAAGGAGAAAAAAAAAAAGTATTTGTTGAACTGCTTAGTACCTGTGAAAAAGCAGATATGTGAAACCGTCATAAAAAGAGCTCTTATTCTGTTCTTATTGGAGTTGTTTTGATTACCTACTGTGTGCCAGGCACTGTGCTCTACGTTACTTCACAAGTATCATTTTTTTGTTGTTGGAGCCATGACTTTATTGTCCACAGGATGGAAAGAGACCATTTGTCTGTTTCCCATGCTGACTTAAAAAAAAAAAAGACAGAATAGAAGACTGTTGTCTTTAAAGTTAAAGGGGAAAATAAATGGCATAGGGAAAATAATGTACTTTAAAATGAGACCAAAGAGTTACCTTAGGGTGCTAATTTTCATGCTGCTGATTGGTAATTCAAATGTAGAAAAACCTGAGCAGCCATAGATCACTTTCAGTTCAGTTCAGTCACTCAGTTGTGTCTGACTCTTTGCAACCCCATGGACTGACTGCAGCACGCCAACCTTCCCTGTTCATCTCTCCCGGAGCTTACTCAAAACTCATATCCATCAAGTCGGTGATGCCATCCAACCATCTCATCCTCTGTCTTCCCCTTTTCCTCCCACCTTCAGTCTTTCCCAGCATCAGGGTCTTTTCTAAAGAGTCAGCTCTTTGCATCAGGTGGCCAAGTATTGGAGTTTCAGCTTCAGCATCAGTCCTTTCAATGAATATTCAGGACTGATTTCCTTTAGAATTGACTGGTTGGATCTCCTTGCAGTCCAAGGGACTCTCAAGAGTCTTCTCCAACACCACAGTCCAAAAGCATCAATTCTTCGGCACTCAGCTTTCTTTATAGTCCAACTCTCACATCCATACATGACTACTGGAAAAACCATAGCTTTGACTAGATGGACCTTGGTTGAAGAAGTAATGTCTCTACTTTTTAATATGCTGTCTAGGTTAGTCATAGCTTTTCTTCCAAGGAGTAAGCGTCTTTTAATTTCATGGCTGCAGTCACCATCTGCAGTGATTTAGGAGCCCCCCAAAATAAAGTCTCTCACTGTTTCCATTGTTTCCCCACGTTTGCCATGAAGTGATGGGACCAGATGCCATGATCTTCGTTTTCTGAATGTTGAGCTTTAAGCCAATTTTTTCACTCTCCTCTTTCACTTTCATCAAGAGGCTCTTTAGTTCTTCTTCACTCTCTGCCATTAGTGGTGTCATCTGCATATCTGAGGTTATTGATATTTCTCCCAGCAATCTTGATTCCAGCTTGTGCTGCATCCAGCCCGGCATTTCGCATGATGTACTCTGCATATACCAGCCTTGATGTACTCCTTTCCTGATTTGGATTGGGAATAGATCACTTAGGTTTAGTCAAAAGTTTCCTACATTTTTCACTCATCAAGCGGATTCCCTTGATCTTTATCAGCTTCCAGGTTTTTGTCTGTGTTTTGGTGGGCTCCTTCTCGGCTCTTCCAAAACAGAATGGCACTTTGGGGAGGTCAGCCCCCACAACGAGAGGCATAGCAGACAAGACAGATCCTAAAGGAAGTTATCTCCAGACATAGATGCTTCCCCTAAGATACACTGTCTTGGGAACATGATCTGAAAAAACAGCCTTGGAATAAGGTACTTCCCACAGAAATGTTGTCAAGGTGGCAAACTGAAAGTAGAAGAAATGCTGAACTTCTGTGGCAAACACCGTTTAAATCTTTTTTCATACTTTTGGTGGTATGTTCTTTTTGAAAATGAGGGACAGGCTTGGTTAGAGAGAACCTAACATTTCTTTCTGCCCTTAGTTTGAAGTCTAACCAATACTGGTGGAACTTATCCCTTGTTCCCTAAGAACTTCTCAAGTTTCCTTCCAGGAAGAAGTATTCTCTCCCCTGAACTTCCAAGAACAGATTTCATGTCACTGAAAGCTAATTGAAGTTTCTAACTTTTAGACTCCCAAGATGAGGGTAGTGACTCTTTCCAGAGACCTGTCAACCATAACACGGAAATATCCTTTTGTTCCCGTGCTTGATCTGGGGAATAAAAATGGATTTTATTTTTATTATTTCCTTTCAAAAAGTAGAAACTTTAAAACATGCAGAAGTCTTATTTTTATCAAGTTCATTGGAATGAAACTGTTTCCCTTGTATCTTGATGATTACTCCAGCTTCTTGATTAGCATCCTGGCTGCAATATTTGTTGCAGGTTCTCCTTTCTTTCTGGCTTAGCATTCGCTGCTGGTGGTGGTTTAGTCTCTCAGTCGTGTCTGACTCTTGCGACCCCATGGACTGTAGCCTGCCAGGCTCCTCTGTCTATGGGATTCTCCAGCAAGAATACTGGAGTGGATTGCCATTTCCTTCTCCAGGGGATCTTCCTGACCCAGGAATCAAAGCTGGGTCTCCTGAATTGCAGCCAGTTTCCTTATTGACTGAGCTATGCATTCATTTAGGACGTTCTAAAAGAATATAGCCATCCCCCAGAGTGCTCTCATTTATTACATTATGCTAGTGATAAATGGAATTAATTTATTTTCTTCTGCTTTTTAATTAACCTAAAACTTATGTTTTTTTCCTATGAAACATTGCTACACAGTGAAATTTTCATTAATCATCAGCTGGTACCCCAGAATGTCAGCCAGAATAGAAAGAGAAGGAATGGCTCTCTCTCTCTCTCTCTCTCTGTTTTTGAGGGTAGGGGTGAAATAGAATAGTTTTATTGCTTTGCCAGGCAAAGGGGGCCACAAGGGCAAATGCCTTTAAGACTCTGAGCCTTTCTTCCAGTATTAACACTGTTAACTTCTAATACGCATAATGGGAGCGTGGGTCACTCTATGTAGAATCTGTATGTTGCCTTAGGATAAAAGTCACCCAGACGTTTTTGAATATGCTGATAATCTTTTCACTGATTCTGTAAGAAGCCACTCCACTTGCTCATCAGATATTATTATAAAGAACAAGGGGTTACAAAGAGGCCTATCACACTGTAGCTTTTATGTATCCTACCGTCTTCTAGAATTTTCAATGTAAAATTAATGAGAACATAGAGTATTCAAGGTTTTTTGTTTTAAATATATTTTATAGAGCAGTTTTAGAGTCACAGCAAAATCAATGTGATATTTTAACTTTAAAATTCTACTTATACAAAAATAACTTCATTGAGATATTATACACACATAAAATTTACCTTTTTAACTTATACAATTCTGTGTTTTTCAGTATGTTCATGGAGTTATGTAACCATCACCACTCTAAGTTCAGAATTAAGATTTACTTTTAAATGATGAAAGCAAAATGCCATTTAAAAATTTTAAAGAAAAGGAGAAAAATATCCTTCAAACTCCCCGTTCTAACCAAATTCTTGTCATTCTTGGTGCATTTTATTTTAGATTTTTTAAGCATTGAGATATTTTTATGACTAATGATGAGAGTGTTCTATGTCATTATTTAAAAATTTGAGAGTAGATGGCTTTGTCTCTTTAAGCTCCTCCCAGTGTGATGAAGTGTGCTGTGATTTTTACTGTGGTGTGTGGACATGAAATTATTCAAGTGAAGAAATAACTTCATGGCTGTGTATCCTGTGGTGTGATGCTGTTTCTCTTGGTATTTCAGCATTTCCAGTGCACTGTTAAGCTTTAGACTTTTGATCACTAATAGTGAATGGGTGTCTTTTATTCCTACGGTATGAAAACATTAGAAGCTGGAATGTCCTTAGATGATGGTGTCTCCTTAAACTCAGGGCAGATTTGGTATTGAGCATTGTAAAGGAGTGATTTCAGCAAGCATCAAAGAGAGGACTGGACAGTAAGTATGTAAGAGTGAACAATAGGAAAAAGACAGTAAAACATTCATAGTGGATTTAAACACGTTTACAGAAGTTACAGAAGTGGCACAAAATATATGAAAACATGTTCTGAGGTTATGAATGAAAATCTTTTTTCTGGAATCAGATTAAGAACGATTGAAAAAAAATGGATAACTATAAATGGAAAGGAAGTACTTGTACTATGAGAGTATAATCGTTTAACCTTTTAAGAGGCTAATTTGATAGCATTTATTAAGATTTAGAATAACTCATCTTTAATTGGAGAATAGCACTCTTAAGAATTTTGCACAAGTAATATCACTGTATATAAAAATACATGTATATAGATGTTCATTGAAGCCATAATTCAATAACAAGAAATTGGAAAGAACCTGTTACTTGGCAATAGGAAAATTGGCTAAATAAATTATGGTTCAGATAGCCAATAAAAAGGACAAGGTACATATATATGTATTGCCCAGTGCAGATGTGTATGTGAAAAAGTAGAAATATGATAATCCCTCTTTTATTTTTTAAAAAGTGCAATTATAGGTACGTCTGTTTATGTGTAGGAAAACAGGGGTGGGGGAATATTTTACTTTTTGTTTTATATGCTTTTTTTTCAATTGATTGGATTGCGAGTGATTTTTACTTTCTTGCCCATGTTTATTTTCTTCCCCTTTACCACCCCATGTTTCTCGAATCCAGAATTTGGAAAATTAAGTGACATTCTTAGAAGGCTCTTGCAAAGAATGCAATAATTTGAACCAAGCTGTCAAAATATTGCCGAGTAGAACTCCTTAAGGAACCAGCTTTAATGAATAGCTAACTGATTTCTAATTAGGATATTAGCAGTTTATATGGAAAAAGATGTTTCTAAAGTGGGTGGAAATAGTTTTCACTTAGGTTAAATCTTTTGAAGTAATTTTTATTTTTCTAATCATAAAAGTAAAATGTCATTAGAAGACACTTTGAAAAAAAATTTTTAAAGATAATAAAAATTACCTGTAATTCTTTCACCTAGAGATAATAATAGGCTAAGTCTTAAAACCTCATCTGTGCCATAAATTTGAAAGTTCAAAAAGATTTTATTTTCACAGTGAGAGTGAATCACCTTAATCACCTTGTCTAATTACTGAATTAGAGGGGGAATTCATACAATCTTATTGAATTTTCCTGAAATGTTTCCTATAGAAAATTAGCTTTGGTAATGTTCCACGTTATAGACAGAGTTAAAAGAGAAGGGTAGAAATGCTGGAAGGTGAAAAAGAAGGGAGCTCGAGGGATAGACAAGTGTGACAAGCAAATCCTATATTTTCACGTAATTAAAGGAGGGAGTAGAAGTGTCTGTGATCAAACCAGCCAGAAGAGAAATTTCCCTTTGTTTCTCCCCTCCTGCTGATGGTGCTGGCAGACAACCAATGTCACTGAGGAGCTAGTGAGAAGGGAAAGGCCCATCAGTGAGGAGGACTTGTATATTTGGCACGCGCGCCTGTGGTCAGTTGTGTCCAACTCCTGCAACGCCGTGGACTGTTGCCTTCCAGGCTCCTCTGTCCGTGGGATTATCCTGGCAAGAATAGTGCAGTGGGTTGCCATTTCCTCCTCCAGGGGATCTTCCCAATCCAGGGATCAAACCTGTGTCTCCTGCATCTCCTGCGTTGGCAGGCAGATACTTTACCACTGCGCCACCTGGGAAGCCCGGTGTTACTTGGTACCTGGAGGGTAATCGTCTGAGGGACTCGAATCCTCAGGATATACTTATACTTGTTGGGGGGAGACTGGATAACAGCGTTAACCACCCCAAGCCTCTCACCCCTGGTACTACTCCTTAAGTCTTCTGTTTGCCACCACAGACCCCGATTCCTCCCTGATAATTAGTCCATATGTCACAGGCACGTCTGGTCAGTGGCTTCGTGCAGTCCCTTCATCCCCTCACTCCCAAGGCCAGAATCATATATTGTGCTGTGCTACCAGAGGCTAGAGCCTTGAGTTCTTTCTAACTCCTCAGCATTTTACTAGGCCACCCTCACCTTAAGGATGGCCCATAAATTTTGTTGTCCAGTGCAAAACAAAAACGTGGGCCTCTTGTTCAAAAATTAAGAATTTTAAGTCAAAGCATTAGAACAAGTGGGGGCCTTTTGGAACTGCAGGGTGCAGCCCCACGAGGCTGGCTCTGCTCACCTTGGCCTCATCTCCTGAACAGAGGGCACATAGATAGTACCCCCATTCTGGCTCCTTTCCTTTTCTGAGTTCATTTTAGTACTTACTATCCACATGGGGCTATGGGTCTGCTGACCTTTGGGACAAACCTGTTCTTTGAGAAGGACAGGTATTGTGGGGGAAGAAAAACATTCTTTTTCCTACTGCCCTCTTTTGATTCTCCATCTGGGACTCTGTAGATTGTACTGACAAGGACGTATTAACAAGGGGAAAAGAAACAAACGTTTATTAACGTCTGCAAAACACTTACACATGGGCATACCCGGAGATGGATAGTTCCAAAGAATGGTTAGAGCTTGGGCTTATATAGCATCTTAGCAAGGGAACAGTGCATTTTTAGAGAAGTGATGAGACAAAGGACTTTGAGTTTCTAGGGGCAGTAAATTGATAGAAAGCAAATATATGGGTAACTAATGGATAATGAGTAAGAACTAGTTAGTAAGAGTTGTTATGTTGAATCTTCTGGAGCCATCTCTGGGTGAACACAGGTCTAAAGTCTCTGGAAGTTACCCTTGTTCTTCGTGGTAGAGAGTTAGAGGGAGGACACCTTTGTAAATTTATGTTCTGCTTTAGGCAAATGGAGGGGCTTCCCTGGTGGCCTAGACGGTAAAGAATTTGCCTGCCATGTTTGAGTCCCAGATTCGATCCCCGGGTTGGGAAGATCCCCTGGAGGAGGGCATGGCAACCCACTCCAGTATTCTTGCCTAGAGAGGCCCACGGACAGAGGAGCCTGGGGTTTCGAAGAGTCGGACCTGATTGAGTGACTAACACTTTCAGCAAGTAGAAGGAAGACAGAGAGCTTTCCTTCTATCTGCTTCTTCTCAGTTGCCTTCAGCTCAATATAATCCTCATGGTGAAGTGGATACATTGGGGTGGCATTTTCTGCTGCCTTGTAGTGTCCTTCCTGGGCAGATGGAACCCCATCTGACACCTTGAGTATATTTCAAAAAAGACTGCCCTTCCTGCAGACACGACTCTGTGCTGGGGCCCCTAGCTCAGCATTTTGTGAGTGGAGTGCAAGCTGGATTTCATTCACCTCCAGTGTGCTTGACTGGACATCCTCATACAGGGAACAGCCTGCATAATCCTATCCAGCCATTTGCCCAGGGCTAAATGCCCTTTCTCCTGAATTGTTCCTGTGTGCTTGCGTGCTCAGTTGCTCAGTTGTGTTCCACTCTGTGCGATCCCATGGACTGCAGCCCTCTAGGCTCCTCTGTCTGTGGGATTTCCCAGACAAGAATACTGGAGTGAATTGCCATTTCCTCCTCCAAGAAATCTTCCTGACCCAAGGGTCAAACTCATGTCTCCTGTGTCTCCTGCATTGGCAGGAGCATTCTTTACCACTAGCACCACCTGGGAAGCCCCACATAAAGATCCAAATCCTTTGACTTGAGGACTTAGGCGTCTTGGATTTGTACTCTAGGATATAACTCTTTGCCCTTTTTGCTAGTTGGTTTTGCTCACTTATTTTCAAAATTCCTTTTCTTACGAATAAAAGTCATATGTTATTGGGATCCACCTACTAAGAGTAGGCAAACAGATCCATTAGACTCTTTCTGTTCTAAGTTGGAGGGGTTTTCAGCCTCACTCTTAAGATGATATCTGTTTAAACAAAGAAAAGAAATGAATGAAGTATAAAAAGAGAAAGATGAATTGTTATAGTCTCTATAGTATTTTATGATTTATGGCTAGATTTGCTTGAGAGTAAGCCAGGGAAGGGTGAGGACTGAGGTGAGAGGAGAGAAGAACAAATGAAGTCATGTTCTTGAGAGGGTTGGGTTTTTTTTTTTTAATTTGTTTATTATTTATTTAGCTGTACCAGGTCTTAGTTGCGGCATGTATAAGCTTTAGTTGTGCAGAAATTGTAGTTTGGCATGTGAACTCTTAGTTGCAACATGTAGGTTGCTTGTAGAGCAGCAGAAGGGCTGTGCTGAGTTACTTCCAGACCATCCAGCCTGGTATTCAGATTGTAGTCATACCCAGGAATGGGACAGGCGAAAATCATCTAAAACACACTAAGCGCCCATGAACTTTTCTAAGCATTTTTATAACCTGTGTAAACATTATGACCTCCGGACACTATGTATGTGTATGTGTGTGAGCGTGTGTGTGAGCATGCATGTGTGAATGTGTTGGAGAGAGGACTGGAAACTAAAACTCCAGTACTTATTAAATAAAGTGAAAAAAAAATACTGTATTTGCTTGCTTGGATCCTCAAATCTATTTCTGATTTGTTTGCCATTTCTGATGGCAGAAATTCAGGCTCTATGATTTTGGAACAGATTTTGATACTCCTGTGGCTTGGTATTGTACTTATGAACTTAGAGATATTGTATATGAACAGATTTATAAACAAAGATTTGCCAACAAAGGTCCATCTACTCAAAGCTTTGGTTTTTCTAGTAGTCATGTGTGGATGTGAGAGTTGGACTGTAAAGAAAGCTGAGTGCTGAAGAATTGATGCTTTTGAACTATGGTGTTGGAGAAGACTCTTGAGAGTCCCTTGGACTGCAAGGAGATCCAACCAGTCCATCCTAAAGGAAATCAGTCCTGAAGATTCATTGGAAGGACTGAGGGTGAAGCTGAAACTCTAATACTTTGGCCACCTGATGCAAAGAACTGACTCATTGGAAAAGACCTTGATGCTGGGAAAGATTGAAGGCAGGAGGAGAAGGGGATGACAGAGGATGAGATGGTTGGATGGCATCACCGACTCTATGGATGTGAGTTTGAGTAAGCTCTGGGAGTGAGTGATGGACAGGGAAGCCCAGCGTGCTGCAGTCCATGGGGTCGCAAACAGTCAGACATGACTGAGCGACTGAACTGACTGATAAACAAAAATGTATGATATGTGTGCATAGGTTCTTGCTCATCTTTTCTCTAGGCAAACTCAGAATTTATAGGAATATGCTGTTCCTGCCATTAAAAGTTTGTAAGGCAGACTAGAAGAATATTTTCTTTGATTTTTATTTGAAAGCAGAACTTCTTTTTACTCTTCCATATTGTTTTGTTTCTGATAAAGGATTTGGATCACTAGGTTAGTGTAAATTGATATGTGCTTACTTTATCAGTTAGGATGTGAACTTGACCATGAAGACCAAGACACCAAATAACAGAAATATGATGGGAACATATTTCTTTCTCTTGTAACAGCTCAGGGGTAGATGGCCCAGGACAGTATGGTGGCCCTGCTCCATAAGGACATCTGGGACCTAAATTCCCTCTCCCTTGTTACTTGGCCATCCTTAGTGTGTGTTCCTCACCAAGATGGTCCAGGATCGTTTCCCACCGTGTGCACTTTCTTGGCACCAGAGTGGAGGAAGGGGAGGAAAATGGCCTGTGCCTTCCTTTTAGCACGCACCCTGGGAGTTTCCTACATCCCATGAGTCATACCTTAGCCATAAACTTCAAAGTGGATGGCTAGACACTCACAGAAAATGGTGGAGTTTAACCTTGTTGAAGAAAGGGAGAGTAGAAACGGGGGACAGCTACAGCGGTCAGTCTCCATCCCATTCATGTCTGAGATCATTCTGCCCATCACATATTAAAACCAGAGCTCTAAATGTTATATGACCTAATTGGCTCATTAAGAAGTTAGACACAAAATCTGACATGAATTGCAAATGGTTTCCATATCGGCAGTCAATTTTGATCATATGCCAGTGGCTGCCTGTGGCATGTTAAGAAGAACTGTGGTTCTGTATTTGTGCTGAACAGGAAAATAATTACATGATCAATAAGTGAGAAGTTATTCTCCTATCCTGGGCCCAAGATAGGATAATATGGTCATATGTTTGCTATCATCATCTTAATTCAGAGAAGAACTCTTGTAAAGTCATAGGTTTTTTTTGTTGGTAGCACTGTTAGAGAAGTTTTGTCTTTTCCTCAGTGAATCATTTCACTGCCACCAAGCAAGCATTTAATGGAGGATGGGGCTGGGGTTTTATATGTAATGAAAATACCACTGACTAGTGGAAAAGCAGGGTCTATTGAATGACCAATTGAAATAAAATTTTAGAACGCAGAAGAAAACCCAAAGGTACTAAGAAAGCCCACCATTGTGTGATTATATTCAGAAAAGAGTGAGAAACAGATTGCTAAGCATCAGTTAACTTTCTCCTTGCTCTGAACTTGTTTATATGACTGAGTTTGTAGTTTTCAGATTCTGTGTGTATACTGCCTTGTTTTGCTTTATCTATGTGTCTTCTCTCAACTAACCATGCGGTCTTGAGAAACAAGTCTACATGCAAGGTCTTACAGAGAGAGCGAGAGATATTTGTTCATTGCAAGATTGAAACCATGCATGGTGTTCTAGTTTGCAGTGCTTCTGTGTATTCAAGGAGTTTGCTCACTGCGTAAGCATTACTACCTCTGTTTGTCTTCCGGATGCTGAGGTTGATGGTGACTAAGTGAATTGTACCATTCTTCCGGTAGTTCTAAATGCGTTATTGATTAGTAGCAGAATTGACTAGCATAAATGGCAGCTGAGGGTTTTCTTCCTCTCTTCTACCTTGTGCTGTTGTGGCAGGAGAAGTGAAAGGCAATTTTCAAGGCTCTCCAAGCTGCATGATAAATAATTGTTGGATAAATTAATATCCTCCTCTAGATGAGCGCAAAGCAAGGGGTCAGGTCCGGCTGCCCTGATTGTGATTTCCCTGTGCAGCCCACTGGTGGGAGTCGCCTACCGTTTGGTTCAGGTCCCAGCTCCTCCCTTACTTGTCTGTAACTGGGGGTGAGTCATGGCAACCTTGTTGTAAAAGAGAGATGCCTTTGCCACCAGATGTCTTAAAGTGCCTCTGACTCCTGGAACGAAGCCCCTCTGGAAGCAGGAAGCATTGTTGTCGCAGTAAATGGGCTCTTTGCATGATAACTGCCTCGTCTTCCCCTCTCCCCTCACCCAGATTTCCTGCTGAGGTAAGGAATGTGGAATGGGTTTGTGTGTTTCTCTTCAGCTTTCAGTTCCTTTTGTGTATGTCTGGCCTTGTAAATGTAGTGAATAAATACTATAATTATAACCCTTTTTGACAGCTCTGTAATTTAATTGTAATTCACTCTGAGCATCTTTTAAAGACAATGATGTGTATTGAAGATGCAGCTGTTCCGATCTCATCTGCTAAACTGACAGGAATCGTTGGAATCATTGTCCCAGCAATTGTGGAAACTTCCAATCTATTCAAGGCCAAATATAGGAATATACTGTGTGTGTGACTGTGTGTGTGTGTGTGTGTGTGTGTGAGACCACTTTCTGTACTCTAGTTTGGCAAAAGTAGCTGTGTGATATTTACAGAGAAGTGTCATTTAAAATTTGCCTTTACATAAATATGTGAATTACATATTATAAAGTGGAAAAACCCTTGGATTTATTTTGTGCAATAAGCTGAGCAGTACACCTCTGTTAACATTCCTCTGCCAACCTGAAGTTGATTCCCGCCATCATTGGCAGGTGGTCATTGGAAACCTTGTTGTTGTTAATCGCTCACTCACGTCCAACTGTTTGTGACCCCATGAACTGCAGCACACCAGGCTTCCCTGTCCTTCAGTGTTTCCCAGAGTTTGCTCAGACTCTCATCCATTGAGTCGATGATGCCTTTCAACCATCTCATCCTGTGTTGTCCCCTTCTCCTCCTGCCCTCAATCATTCCCAGCTCAAGGTCTTTTCCAATGAGTTGGCTCTTCACATCAGGTGGCCAAAGTATTGGAGCTTCAGATGCAGCGTCAGTCCTTCCAATGAATGTTCAGGGTTGATTTTCTTTAGGATTGACTGGTTTGATCTCCTTGCAGTCCAAGGGACTCTCAAGAATCTTCTCTAGCACCACAGTTTGAAAGCATCAATTTGTCGGCACTCGGCCTCGGTCATAAAATGTTGTATTATTTCCTAGGGCTGCCATAACAAATTATCATAGACTGGCTGGCTTAAATAGCAGAAATTGATTGTTCTGTTCTCTGTGTCCTGGAGGCTGGAAGTCCAGAATCAGTGTGTTGGCAGAGTGCTGTCAGAAAGGATACGTTTATTCCTCTCTCGAAGCTTCTGGTACTTTAGGTGTTCCTTGGCTTGTACATGATGTTCTCTCTGCGTCTTCACACCATCTTTCCTCTATGTGCATCTCTGTCCAAACCTTCCCTGTTTATAAGGACACCAGTCATAGAATGAGGGCCCACCCCACAGACCTCACTTTAACTTGATTACTTCTGTAAAGACCTTCTCTCTAAATAAGGTCACATTCTAAGGCACTAGGGGTTAGGATTCAACATATGTTTTCTGAAAGGGACAGCATTCAGCTCATAAGAGGTGTCTACTTGAATATTCAAAAATTTTCTTCTGACAATAGCTACAAATAATTTGTGCCCTGAAGACTTTTGGATGATTGCAGGAAGCCTCTCAAAATATTACTTATTTTATATTGATATTATTCCTTTTATTTATTTTGGGCTATGTGTGTGTGCTGAGTCACTGCAGTCTTGTCTGACTCTTTGTGACCCTATGGACTATAGCCCTACAGGCTCCTCTGTCCATGGAATTTTCCTGGCATGGATACTGGAGTGGGTTGCCATGCCTTCCTCCAGGGGATCATCCCAATCCAGGGATCAAACTCGCATCTGCTGTGTCTCCAGCATTGCAGGCAGATTCTTAACCACTGAACCACTGGGGAGGCCCCTTGGGCTATACTACAGGGCATTTAAAGCTACCATCTTCCATTGGAAAAGACACTGATGCTGGGAAAGGCAGGAGGAGAAGGGTACGACAGAGGATGAGATGGTTGGATGGCATCACCGACTGGATGGAGATGTGTTTGAGCAAGCTTTGGGAGATGGTGAAGATCAGGGAAACCTGGCATGCTGCAGTCCATGGGGTCGCAAAGAGCTGGACAGGACTGAGCGACTGAACAACAGCAACCGTTTGGCCAAGTAGTTGCAGTGGAGCCTGACTGCCTTTTGACTTTCATTGCCCTGAATATAATTTATGAATATAAGATGTTGTGAAAGAATTGATAATATCAGATTGTCTCAGCACCTTCTAATCGGTAGGGAAATTGAAGATGAGTTCCTCCAATTAAAACCAAATAACATGGGTCTTTTCCCAACCCTAGTTCTCCTCTTGCCCACCACTTCTACTTCCTGTTACAGAGGTATTTGAATATAATTCAGGAAGATGTTTCTAGTATCAGGAGACTCCTTCATTTGAAGATTCTGGTGGGCTTGATCACAGTTTGTTATGAAACAGAAATTTGAATATAATATCTAAGATTAAGGAAATGAAATGGAACAGATGAAGATAGCTTGATGTGATAGAAATAATGGTCAGCTGGGTATTAGGAGATCAGATTATGGTCAAGATTCTGCAGTTAGCTAATGTGACCTTGGAGGAGCAAATTCACCTGTTTACTGTCTCTACACTGTGGGCATTGGGTCATTAAGTGACCTTCCAGCTCAAGTCCTGTGATTTCAGGGTCACTGCTGCATAAGTAAATGCAGGTAGATAGGAATGATTTCAGTCAGTGCCCAAACGTGGTGCTTGGCAAGATCTTAAAAGGTGTTGTTAGAGATTCCATATAATTTGTGAAACAGATAAATGATTATCAGGTGCACTGAGGCTTACACTGCAAGGAGGTAAAATAAGGAAATGAATTGGGGAAATTCGGTTGTAAGAAATATGAGAAAGGAGATCAAAGGATTCTATCTGAGTGAAAGCTTTCAGAAGCCCTCCCTTGGCTGTGGTTGGCAGGCACCTGTCAGAAGGGCCTCCTCAACTCTAGCAGCCACACCTGTGTCTTTATTACCACTCAGGTGTATTTCTGAAGCCAAATATTTACTTTCTCTGAATCTCAAATATCCTGAACATGCTAGAGAAAGTTCTCAGATTGCAGGCTTTCTTTGGTTTCTGGGAGATTAGCTCAGGAGTCTCGTTAGGACAACTTGTGATTTCCAGCCTCTGCTCTTGTGACCAATTTTTGGCCCTCATCCAAACGAGCTCTTTGGACTTCACTCTGCTCCCTAAGAAATGAGGCAGTGGGGTTTTAGTGTTGTGCCTAAGGGAAACTTGCCTTTCTTTGAAGGAGTGCATAGTCTACTGGAGCCTGTTGGAAGAGGGACCCAAGCCTCGCTTCAGTTCTCGGTGTGCTGTATGAATAATACAGGATGTTGATTTCAGGACCATCTGCAATGAGGATAGGCTGATAAATTCATTTTGGTGGCCTAATCATTTTTTTTGCAAGCGTGGCTTTTGATTTTTTTAAAAAATTTTCTTCTTTGAGCTTACGACCCTTGAAGGAGTTGGATTGCCTGTAAGGCATGATTATTCATTTATTAAATACCGACTAGAAGAAACAATAATTATGGCATGCTGTGACACATGCTGTATTAGAGGTTTGAACAAAGGACTCTGTGAGCCTAGTGAGAGGGGGAAATTAGTGGAAAGGGAACTCCTGCTTGGAGAAAGGGAGGGCAGGCTTCTTAAAGGATGTAGCATTTTAGCTGGGTCTCAAAGGGTGGATAGAAAGTAAATAATATCCAGAAGGAAAGGCAGATGGGTAACCATGACCAAGAAAAATGTGCTTGATGTGTTCAGAATCTAGCCAGTAATCCAGTGTGCTGCTTTTGAGGGTCTGTAGTGAGGCGGGATGGGACAGACCTCTGGAAAGGGAGTAGGTTAAGGCTAGATTATGAAAGATGTCAATGTTGTGCCATGCTGGGAGCTGAGCTTGCTCCTGTAGGGTAAGAGAGATACTGAAAGTTTTTAAACATGATCATATCTGCATTTTAGAATATCATCCTGACAGCCACATGTGGTATGGACTGGAAGGCCCAAAATCAGTCAGGAGAATGAATTTGGAAACGATTGCAATACCCCATTGAGAAAAGCAAGGCACAGTCCCTTGGTTCAGGTGTTTATTTTTTCTTGTCTGCTGTTAACCGCTACAAGGGCTTCTACTCAGGATTTAAGAGCTGAGGCTTTTTCTTTTTTTTAAGTTCATTGGGTTTTTAATTTCTTTTAATTTTAAAACAGGTAATGAATTTACATATGTCGAAAACACCAAAGTTTAAAAACTATAAAGTGAATTCTTCTTCCCATCCCATTTCTCATTTTCTCCCGCCCCAAGGTATCACTGTTTTTAGTTTTATGTGACTCTAGAGATTTTTTAATGTATATACAAGAAGATTCTATTCTATACTCTTTTATACCTTGTAATGAATATGGTTGCCAGGCACATGATTCTTGCTGTTTTCACTGGAGTTTTGCCCCATGGGTATCCTGGAGAGTCTCCCACAGTCTGGTTTTGCTGATTGCATCCCTGCAGTGGAGTTTATATGTCCCTCTGTCCTCTGTGTTTTTTTATAAATTAGTAGTTTGATCAAAGTGCTATCAGATTTAGATTAGATTTTTTTTTTCCAAGACTGTTTCATAGGTGGTGTGTTCTTCCAACAGAGGCAGACAATACCAGGTTGTCTCTTTTTTTGTTGCTTTTACTGTTTCATTTTTTAATATTTTCATCTTTGCCCCACTTGGAGTTTTTTTTTTTAGTGAATAGTGTGAGTATGGTTCCAGCTTTATCCTTTTCCAGTTGGCTATCCAGTAATTCCAACAACATTTATAGAATAAGCTGTCTTTCTCCTCTGATTTAAGATGCCACGTGTATTATATATTGAATTCCCAAATGTATTTGGGTCTATTTTATGAGTTTCTATTCTGTTCTATTGATCTATGTATTCATGCAATCTTTTCGTTTTTTAAAGTTTTTTTTCCCCCTATGTGGACCATGTTAAAAGACTTTATTTAATTTGTCAGAATACTGCTTCTGTTTTATGTTTCAGTTTTTTGGCCATGAAGCATGTGGGATCTTAGCTCCCCAACCAAAGGGCAAACCTATACCCTTTGCATTGGAAAGTGAAGTCTTAACTACTGGGCCTCCAAAGAAGTCTCCATGCAGTTGTTTCATACTGTCTTAATTATTCTTCTTGTTGTTCAGTCGCTAAGTTGTATCTTCATGGACTGTAGCATGCCAAACTCCTCTGTCCTCCACTGTCTCCTAGAGTTTGCTCAAATTCATATTCACTGAGTCACTGATGCTATCTAACCATCTCATCCTCTGTCACCCCCTTCTCCTTTTGCCTTCAATCTTTCCCAGCATCGGGGTCTTTTCCAGTGAGTCAGCTCTTGGCATCAGGTGGCCAAAGTATTGGAGTTTCAGCTTCAGCATCAGTCCTTCCAATGAATATTCAGGGTTGATTTCCTTCAGGATCGACTGGTTTGATCTCCTTGCAGTTGGGGAGACTCTCAAGAATCTTCTCCAGCACCACAGTATGAAAGCATTAATTCTTTGGTGCTCAGCCTTCTCTATAGGCCAGCTCTCACATCTATACATGACCTACTGGAAAAACCATAACTTTGACTGTATGGACCCCTGCCGGGGTCCCAGTGATGTTTCTGCTTTACAGTACACTGTCTAGGTTTGTCATAGCTTTCCTTCCAAGGAGCAAGCGTCTTTTAATTTCATGGCTGCTGTCACCATCCGCAGTGATTTGGGAGCCCAAAAAAATAAAATCTGTCACTGCTTCTACTTTTTCCTCTTCTATTTGCCATGAAGTGATGGGACCGGATGCCATGATCTTATAGTTTCTTGAGTGTTGAGTTTCAAGCCAGCTTTTTCACTCCCCTGTTTTACCCTCATCAAGAGGCTCTTTAGTGTTAGTGTTAGTTCCTCTACACTTTCTGCTGTTAGAGTGGTGTCATCTGCGTATTTGAGGTTGTTGATATTTCTCTGGCAATCTTGATTCCTGCTTGTGATTAATCCCAGCCTGGCATTTCGCATGCTATACTCTGCATACTTAATTATTGAAGGTCTATAAAGCATCTTATTGTCTGGTAGAGCTAGTTTCCCCTTGTTAGTCTTCTTTCTCAGAGCATTGCTCGTTATTCTTTCTTACTGGGATTGCCTTTGACTTGTAGGTTAAGTTTAGGAGAATGATATCTTCATGATGTCAGGTTTTCTTGCCCATGATCATGGTATGCCTTTCTGTTTGATCACTTGTCTGGCCCTTGGAAATGTCTTGACATTTTCCTTTTTCAATCCCTTCACATCCTTATTAAATTTATTTTGTTGTTTTGACATTATAATTGAGGACTTTTCATCCATTCTATCTGCTCTGTGTTCTCATTGATCCTTACTCCATCAGACTTAGAAATTCTCTTCTGTTTTAGTAGTTTTCGGTTGCTTTTCTTGGGTTTTTCATCATATCGTCTGCAAATAATGTGATTTACCTTATTCTACTCCACTCTTTTATTTATCCAACTCCTTTCTATTGTGTTGGCTAAACCTTTCACTTGTTTAGCTGCTAGTGCTGCTTTACTGCAAATTTGCTTTGGATTAAATCCCACTTTTCCAGCACTACCTGGCAGCACATGACAGAGCTGCCTCCTTTGCCTGGAGCTGCTTGCCAGGTATGATCAACTGGTATCAGATCTAGGGAGAGTTGGGTGTCAGAGGATACAAGCACTAGGCTGAGTCTCTCCGTCTAAACAGTAGGCTCTTCACACCCTTATCTTTTTTTTTTAAGGGAAATAGGTAAATAGCTCTTCATTTGTGATCTTCTCTCAACACTGTAATTTTTTGAATAGACCTCTTGATTGAATCTTCCCCTTCTATGCTAGATTGTCTTTTCTTTTGCCTCTATTTCTCTCTGCCTGTGTGTGTGTGCTAAGTTGCTTCAGTTTGTGTCTGACTCTTTGCAACCCTATCAGCTGTAGCCCGCCAGGCTCCTCTGTCCATGGGGATTCTCCAGACAAGAATACTGGAGTGGGTTGCCATGCCCTTCTCCAGGGGATCTTCCTGACCCAGGGATCGAATCCATGTCTCTTACATCTCCTGCATTGCAGGCAGATTTTCTACCACTAGCGCAATATGGGCAGCCCCTTCCCTCTGCTTCCCTGGACCCTTTTCCTCACCTCTCTTTTGTTTCTCTCTTCTATTTTTCTCTTTCCCCAGTTCTCCATTATTCTCTGTATTATATTTGATTTTGAGTCTTGGGGTAGTTGAATTCTTCTTATAAAAAAAAATCTTATAGCTAGACTTAACATGCTTTATTGGGTACCAATATTTAGGACTTTTATCTTTGTCATTGTGAAGCTGAGGCAGGATGACAGGTTAGAGCGGCAGGAGCCTCGTGTTGGAGACTCCCTAATGTCTCTTGGATCTTTAGGAAGTGATTCAAGATTGTTTTAAAATGATTCTTTGAGATATTACTGTGTAGTACAGAGGAACCTCAATTTTTTAAGATAAAATCTATTCTTGGAAATGCATCTTAAAGCTCTTGTTGTGGGTTAAAATCCTGACCATGAAAAGCAAGTGTTCTGACTGCTCATGAAGTTTCTCAGTATCCAGTTAGCCATGGACGTACAAGGAGCGTCAGGTCAGCCTTGCTGCTGGGTCTACTTTCACCGTGTGCTTAGTTTCAGTGTTGGGTCCCTACCTTGGAGCCCTCCTGGCACTCTGGTTCCCCTAAGACTGACATGCTGCCGTATCCTCTAACCCCAGTCACTGCAGTGATGGTGTCCTCCTACAACATTAGGCACTTTATTGAAACAAAACCAAGATAATCAACTTTTGTTGTTGAGTGCCCATCCTGTGCCAGACCCTGGTACATGTCCATGAATCAAAGCATATGGTACCTCCCTTGGTTGCCAAAGTGCTGTGCTATGTGTGGATTACCAGTGGAGAAACAGCTCAAACACAATTTTAAGAATCCACAGTAAGACGTCATTGAACCTGTACCCTGATGCTTCTTTGTTAATACAAATGTCACCTCCTGGTCATTATTATAAACTTCAGTTCTAAAAGAATGGTATGCTATTTTCTAAATAAAAAGAAGCTTGCCCTTTCATAAACTCAGCTAGGGAAAGGCACGTGCCAGAATTCAGGAGCTCCTTTTCCCTCCATTGCTTCCTTGGATATCTCCGCTGTGCGCTTTCTGTCCAGCTGTGTTATTCCCTCTCTCCAGTCCTCAGGTCCTTTATTGATGGAGAAACAAGTGACAGGATAAAACTTGGAGCCAATGTAGTAATAAAAATTAATATAGCAATGAAAAGATTTCTTGGACAACAAAGAAAGGCATGCCCTCATGTTTGCCCCTGCTCTGCGGGGCTTCCTGCTTTTTATTTCTTTGTGTCTTTTATCTTCCTTTTAAAGCTGAAAATAGTCCACTTCCCCTCCCATCTGTTCACCACATTAATTGCTCTGGGCTGGTAGGAGTTTCTTCAATATCGGTCTTCTTCCTGCTGTTGATTTTAAGTCCATTACATAACCCCAGCTGATTTATTGTTTAACTTCTCAATCTTCCTCTTATTGGTATTGGGACATGTCCTTGATGCCACTGAGCAGTTAGGTTTGGAGACTGAAATGGTCCCTAGTTTCTTTATAAAAAGCACGTGTAAACTTTTTGTATATATTTCACCTTGGGTGGTGATCTGGCCCTTTCCAATTGAATAGCAAGTGTATATCAATTGTTTGATTAGAAAAGATATTCTGAGTACTGCCGTCTGTCTATGCTGGCCTGGATGGGAGACATGGAGATGTAAGACATTGCTTCTATAATTGGAGAGTGTAGAGTCTACTTGAGATGCAATCTTAAGTTGCTCAGTTGTGTCCGACTCTTTGTGGCCTCATGGACTATGGTGGTGGTGGTGATTTAGTCGCAAAGTCGTGTCTGACTCTTGCGACCCTGTGGACTGTAGCCTGCCAGGCTCCTCTGCCCATGGGATTCTCCAGGCAAGAATACTGGAGTGGGTTGCCATTTCCTTCTCCAGGGGATCTTCCTGACCCAGTGATTGAACCCGGGTCTCCTGCATTGCAGGCAGATTCTTTACCAACTGAGCTATGAGGGAAGCCCATGGACTGACTAAACAGTCCATGGAATTCTCCAGGCCAGAATACTGGAGTGGGTAGCCTTTCCCTTCTCCAGGGGATCTTCCCAACCCAAGGGTCAAAATCAGGTCTTCATGTTGCAGGCGAATTCTTTACCAACTGAGCCACCTGGGAAGCCCAAGAATACTGGAGTGGGTAGCCTATCCCTTCTCCAGTGGATCTTCCCGACCTAGAAATTGAACTAGGGTTTCTTACATTGGAGGTAGATTCTTTATCAGCTGAGCTACCAGGGAAGTCCATGATGGGTTGCAAAAGATTAGACTCCCAAGTCAAATTATCTGCAGCTATCTTGTTTTATCGCCTTGTTTTGGTTATTTTTTTCTTTAGAAAATGAATGGATTGAATTGAAGATGCTTAGGACTATCTACCTTAGAGAGCCAAGCAAGTGGGCCCTGGTTCCCAAGGCTTCTACCAAATGCTCCAAGTCCCTCACTTTTATGTATTAGCTTTCCATATAAAATGTTTAAAAAAAAAAAGGCTTGCAGAGCTAAAAGTATTTGAAAACACCTCTTCTAATTGTGATTTTTTTTTTGTGAGTCCAAGACTTTGCAACAAAATATAAGAACATTTAAGAAGCATATGCTAAGTGTGTGACATAGAATTCTCTATCAGTCATTCAGCTTTCACTAGGTTCCTTGCAGACTGGAGAATATTGTAGCTTCTGAACACCATACTGTCTTCAGTTAGGTATGCTGTGGACTCAGATCAAAACTTATGTGAAATTTTATATGGCTGGTAGTCCTAGAAAATATAAAAAAGTAGAAAAAAATTGTTAATAGATCTTCCACTTAATAAAGACAATTATTCTTATGTTGCTGACTTATTTTACTTCCAAGTTGTTTTCCTGTATACCATGATATTTTAACATAGTTCTGAATGTATAATATATATATATATATATATATATATATACACACAAGCACATGGTTTTATATTCTGTGTGTGCACACACAGTTTTATATTCTGGCTTTTTATTTAATCTTATAGCAGAAATATTTTCCTGAGGGCTATGAGGCAAAAGCCAGAAAAAAACATGTAGCACAATGCCTGGCTAACAGGATGTGCTCAACAAATAGCAACTAATCAAATTACTTGTTAATTCCAAGCAAATCTGAAAGTTCTATTTCTGCCTATTCTGTGATATTAAAAGCTCCTGTTGCCTATTTCTAAAACTGAATGTACACACACTGGAGTATCCACCAACTCCAGTCCTAAGTGAATACTGAATAGAAATGCATACATATATTAACTAGAAGTTATGTTTTAAAATGTCGTAGGAGCAATGCTAATAATAGCCCTAACCTAAAAATTACCCAACAGTCTGTCAACATATGTTGAGTTAAATCTGTGGATTCACACAGGGAATACAAAACAGCAGTGATAATGTGCAATCCACAACTAGACACAAAGCCAGACACAGAAGAATTCGTGCTACATGATTTCATTTAAAAGTTCAGGAAAAACCAATCTGTTCTGTTAGAATCCCGTTTAGGGAGCATGGAGAAGACTTCTGGATGATGGCACTGTTTGATTTCTTCTTCTGGGGACTGATTACATGATTGTATCAGTTTGCAAAGGCTTATCATGCTGTATATTTAAGATATGAGTGCTTCTGTGTGTTTATTATACTTAAATATAATTTAATTTTGAAAGAACCTGTTGTTTGCTAAATTACAGATGATCCAATATAATAATAAAGCACTATTAAGTACTTTAAGGATTTCATAATATATTCATTAAAAGGTAGAATGGAATCTCTTTTGCATCCATTTATCAAGGTACCCCTTGGACATATTCTGATGTCATTCTATAGTTCCCTGTTATATAGCACATACCAGACTATATTTTAATTGTCTGTTTTTCTCTTCTCCACAGTAGACCTTAACTTTTCTGGGGTCAGGAACATTGTCTAGTTTGATCACTCTTATATCATCAGCACGCAGTAGGACTTAAGAACTTGCTGAGTGGATAGAATGAATAGGCCACACGAGGAAGCTCTGTGAATAGGGGTGCTGTCCTGGGTTCCTGGTGGTCATTCTGGTGTCTTTATTTATGATGTTCTGCAAAGTTTATGTCCTTATCCTGAGTTTGCACACATTTTGTACAGGAGAAAACTGTAGTTAAAGGAATGTGCTCTAAATCCCTTAAAAATAGTGCTGCAGAAGCATAGTTGGAATCATATCAGACCAACACTCTATTCTGTCCTTTGATAATCTTTTATGTTTTGACTCAGATCACACACTAATTACATATAACTAAGTTATATAACCTTCCTTTACATTGGTAATATATAATTAAAATGGTCCCTATATCAGTTAGGGGTTTCCCTGGTGGCTCAGTGGTAAAGAATCCTCTTGCAATGATGGAGACACAGGAGATGTGGATTTGATCCTTGGGTTGGGAAAAACCCCTGGAGGAGGAAACGGCAGTCCACTCCAGTATTCTTGCCTGGAAAACCCCATGAACAGAGAAGCCTGGCAGGCTATGGTCCATGGGGTCACTAAGAGTCAGACATAAGTAAAGTGACTGAGCACTATATCAGTTAATTTTAAATCTACATAAAAAATATATATGAAAGAAAAGTATGTTCTATATACACATGGGAAAAACAATTAGTGAAAATAATATTGCATGCTGGGATTATAAGGCAAACAGCAGCAACTAATAAGAGGCCCTGTCAAGCCTCTACATAAGCTACACAAAGACAACATCAACATATATACCCACATGGTATGGTAAGGTGATAAAATGCCAAATTATTTAATACAAATAAAAATGTATATTAGAGTGTTAATTGTGTGCTATACAAATTTGGTGTAAAAAGAGCTAGAAGAAGGAGTGAAAATGGCCAATAAGCAAATAAACAATAAAAAAGTCAAATTCATTGATTATTGTTGTTGTTCAGTTACTAAGTGGTGTCCGACTCTTTGTGACCCCATGGACTGCAGCATGCCAGGCTTCCCTGTCCATCACCAACTCCCAGAACTTGCTCAACTCATGTCTGTTGAGTCAGTGATGCCATCCAACCATCTCATCCTCTGTTGTCCCCTTCTCCTTTTGCCCTCAAACTTTACCAGCATCAGACTCTTTTCTAATTAGTTGGCTCTTCACATCAGGTGGTCAAAGTATTAGACCTTCAGCACTAGTCTTTCCAATGAATATTCAGGGTTGATTTCCTTTAGGATTTACTGGTTTGATCTTGCTGTTCAGTCTTGAAGAGTCTTCTTGAAGAGTCTTCAGTTCTCTGGCGCTCAGCCTTCTTTATGGTCCAAGTCTCATATTCATACATGACTACTGGAAAAACTATAGCTTTGACTAGACAGACCTTTGTCAGCAAAGTGATGTCTCTGCTTTTTAATACACTGTATAGACTTGTCATAGCTTTTCTTTCAAGTAGCGTCTTTTAATTTCATGGCTGCTAGTCAGCATCAGCAGTAATTTTGGAGCCCAAGAAAATAAAGTCTGTCACGCTTTCCATTGTTCCCCCATCTATTTGCCATGAAGTGATGGGACCGGATGCTATGATCTTAGTTTTTTGAATGTTGAGTTTTAAGCCAGCTTTTTCACTCTCCTCTTTCAACTTCATCAAGAGGCTCTTTAGTTCCTCTTCACTTTCTGCCATAAGGGTGGTGTCATCTGCATATCTGAGGTAATTGACATTTCTCCTGGCAATCTTGATTTCAGCTTGAGCTTCATCCAACCCAGCATTTCGCATGATGTACTCTGCATGTAAGTTAAATAAGCAAGGTGACAATATACAACCTTGGTGTACTCTTTTCCTAGCTTTGAACCAGTCTGTTGTTCCGTGTCCAGTTCTCGCTGTTGCTTCTTGTCCTGCATACAGGACAATAGAAAAATAACGGCATATTGAAAAGAAGACTGAACATTTTCATCAACAGATCAGTAGTAGTTATGTATGGATAAATTATGGTGCAAAAAAATAAATATAAACCCACTTAACAGTTGGCATCTTTTTGGAGTAAAATTTGCCAATGTATAAAAATTGTTAAAATCTGGCTGTTCTTTGACCCAGCAATTTAGTTTTTCAGACTGTACATTCAGGCAGCTATACAGTTAATCCTCCAGTGATTAATTCACTAAAGAACATTTATTGAATATACACTTTGCATCATAAAAGAACACTACAGGTGAATAATGCTGTTTTGGCATTTTGATACGTTTGATAATTTTTGATAATGTTTATGGCAGTTTTGGTAAGTTTATAAATATGGACAAAAATGAAAACAACCCATCTCCAACAGCAGAGACATAACCCCTTCCTCCATTCCCATTCCTGTTCCCCTACGCCCACCCTAGGTAACCACTAATCTACTTTCTGTCATATTGTGTTAGTTTACATTTTTCAGAGTTTTATATAATGGAATCATACAGTATGTTTGTTCTCTGTCTGACTTTTAAACTCAGCATAATTAATTTGAATAACTCAGATTCACCTGTGTATAACATGTATAAACGGTCCGTTCCTTTTCATTGCCTAGTAGTACTGCATTGTATGTCTGGGTCACCATTTGTCTATCCATTCATCTACTGATGGACATTTAGGTTGTTTCCCATTTGGGGCTTCGATGAATGAGTATTCTAGTATAACAGAATACTCTTCTGTATATTTTCATTCTCTTTGGTATGTTTTCATTTCTCTTGGGGAAATTCCCAGGAGTGAAGTGGCTGATCATATGATAGATGTATGGTTAACTTTTAAAGAAACTACTGCTGCTGCTGCTAAGTTGCTTCAGTCATGTCCGACTCTGTGTGACCCCATAGACAGAAGCCCACCAGGCTCCCCTGTCCCTGGAATTCTCCAGGCAAGAACACTGGAGTGGGTTGCCATTTCCTTCTCCAGTGCATGAAAGTGAAAAGTGAAAGTGAAATCGCTCACTCGTGTCCGACTCTTCGTGACCCCATGGACTGCAGCCTACCAGGCTCCTCCGTCCATGGGATTTTCCAGGCAAGAGTACTGGAGTGGGGTGCCATTGCCTTCTCCGTTACAGAAATTGCCGAAGTATTTTTCTGAAGTTGCATTCTCACTAGCAGTATGTGAATTACATTTCCTCCACATCCTTGTCAGTAATCCATGCGTTCAGTCCTTTTGATTTTAGCAAATGTTAATAGTGGGTAGTGGCTTAAAATGGGTTTTCCCCCATGACTCAGTGATAAAGAACCCATCTACCAGTTCAGGAGATGCGGGTTCGATCCCTGAGTCAGGAAGATCCCCTGGTTCATGGCAACCCACTCCAGTATTCTTGCCTAGGAAATCCCATGAACAGAGGAGCGTGGCAGACTGCAGTCCATGGGGCTGCAAAAGAGTCTGACACAACTCAAAGTCTAAACAAGAATAATAATATTTTACTACAATAGAAGGGAGTAGATGTATAGTCAGTGTTTATTGAATGACTAAATGGTTAAAAAGTCAGCAGGATTTGATTGGGTAAACAAAAGGGCAAAGGTGACTCCAGGATTTCAAGTATTGGTGGTACCACTGACAGAAGTTGGGAAATGGTAGGTTGATTTGGTTTTACTTGACTTCATTGTATATGACATGACAAGTGGAAAAGTTTTGGTAGACAATTAGAACTTAGGAGGATGATTACGACTGAAAATATAGACTCAGAAATAATCATAGTAGTACAGTGAAAGCCAAGGGAGCTCTCTAATTTCCCCCAAGCATTAATAGGGAATTAAGCACATGCTGCCCTCTGCCCCACCTTCCTATCTTATTCAGAGGATAACATCCTATTTTGTTTTAGATCATGTTTTCAACAATTCATTGACATTTGTAGACTTATAATAAAACTGAATTTTAAGGTGTCTTCAAACTGTGGATTTTAAAAGAATTAAAATGCCTCACACTATTTTCACTATAAAACACAAGATTATGTCCTTGAAGAAATACAATGGGAGTAGGGGAAGAATTATAAAATCTCATGAACTCATATCTGGCCAGATGCCATAAAGCAGTAAATCTTAGGGTATTTGTCAAGTCAAGGCTTTCATCAAAAGCAGATAAGACATCTAAAGCTGGAGCAACCTGGATTTGCATAAACCACTGAAAGATTCTGTTTAGGAAAAATTGTAGAACTTAGAAACTTGCATTTTATGAAATGCCTATGGAAAGATTATTTTGAAGGTTATTTTTATTTCCTTGGAGGAACAAGAAATATATTAGCATGCTTTGTAGTGCTATAAGCACATTAAATACCAGCTCACATCCCATCAGTAAAGCTTAGTTCATTGAGGAATGGAATTGCTCTTTTTTGAACAAAAGTATCAGACAAACCACTTGTCTGGAGCCCAGGATCACAGAAGTATAGGCTCCCTGAACAGTGGCAGCAAAGTATTAACTGAAGGTCAGACTTCAGTGCCCTGTGCAGAAAGGACAGTCCTGTCTAGATGAGTCTTTTCAGTGGCTCTGGCACTTGCTAATGCTAATCATTAACAGTGTCTTTAGCTCTTAAAACAAAGGTCTAACTATAAAGGAAAAGATTGAGAGATTTGACCATATAAAATCTGACCATGTTATAACATCTGTGCTACAAAACATGCCATGAAAACAGTTTAAAAACAGACAGAAAAAATATTTGCAACATACGACAAGAAGTTTATAACCTAGATATGTAAAAAATGGGACTGTTTTCTACCCATGAGAGAGAGAGAAGGAGAGGGAGGGAGGGAGGGTTAGTTGCTGGTGAGGGTGCATGTAAATATCCTTTAATATCTTTGTATGAATAAAAAATTTTTAAAAGAGCCAGGCATGAGCTACTGATGAATATGATTAATCTAGTTTTTTACACCCAAGGTCCATTTATTTGCACATAAGGTCCTATAAAAAACTAGTAAGAAAAATGGACCTTAGGCACAAAGAATTTGATTAATTATAATTTTTGATTCATGACTCACTATCTTGTCACCAACTGCAGCTTCATATCATCACCTTTTTGTTGCTGCTTAGTAACTGATCATATGAATATAGAGAAATATATTTAATCATTTGCGTATTGCCGAACATTTTAGATTGTTTCAAAATATTTCATTTTATGAATAATGCTAGAGTCATTTTTGCATAGTTTCTAAGTATTTTCTTAACATAAATTCTTAGAATTGAAATTGCTAGGTTAAAAGATATCTATATGTATACACCTATACATAGATAGATAGACTGATATGTAAATACATATGTATAAATTATATAGCTATCTTTAAATGCAGTAATATATATTATAATGTATTAGCATATATATAATAGTGTTCTAGTTATCTAGTACTATATAACTACTCCAGAACTCTATCTATATATTATATATGTATGAATACATATACCTTTTAACCTAGTAATATATATGATGTTTTAATTATTTAGTGCTATATAACAAACTACCCAAAACTTAGTACTTCAAACGTCATTAATTTTTCTCATGAATCTGCAGTCTGGACAGGGTTCAGTTAGGGTGGCTTATTTCTGTTTCATTTGACATTAGCCGGGAGGCTGGACTCTTCTGAAGGCTTTTACTCAGCTCTGTGGTGCTGGGTGGAGAAGAGTTTCATACCTGGTGTGGGAACAGCTGGGACTGCCCAGCATTTTTCTCTATCTGTGTGTTATCTCTTTAGCCTGTCACTTCAGGGTAGCTAGGCTCCTCACATGGCAGCTTAGGGCTCCAAAGGCTTGTGTGCCACTAGAGCACTGGTAGAAGCAATGTGGTCTTTTCTAACTTGGCCTTGGAATCCATGCGGCATCACTTCCACTATAGAGGCCCATGCAGGTTGGGGAGGACACGTAGACTCCCACCTCTCAACGGAGCAGCATCAGGACCACATTGTGGGAAGAGCATAATGGGATAAGGGGCTATGTTGTTGTGGCCATCTTTGGAAAATATAATCTGCCACCCTGATGCTGGTAAAGATTGAAGGCAGGAGGAGAAGGGGATGACAGAGGACGAGATGGTTGGATGGCATCACCAACTCGATGGACATGAGTTTGCTCAACCTCTGGGAGATGGTGAACGACAGGAAAGCCTGGCGTGCTGCAGTCCATGGGGTTGCAAAGAGTTGGACATGACTGAGCAACTGGAAAACATGTTTTTAAGACATTTTGTACATAGTACCCGATAGCCACTTCACATATTGTACAGTGATAAAAATTATTTTTTTGAAAAAGGAAATGCTACACAAGAGTCTTATTATTTTTCCCTTTGGCCAATCTGATCAGCAAAGATGGTACTTCATTTTTTTAAATTAACTTTTTTGGTTATTCTTGGCCATTTTTATTTATCTTGTGAGCTGCCTGTTCTCATGTTTTCCAGAAGTAATAAGATAGTCATGATATCTTCTTTATAAGTCTGATTTTTAATTAGAATTTCAGAGGGCAGTTTCTTCAAACCCACTCCTTTTACTGATAGGGAAACTGAGTCACAAAGAGCCCCAAGTTCAGAGTTCCATGAACTCGTGCAAAGCTTATGTCAGGTAATCCAGCACTTCAAACTGATACTAAACACTGGTTGAATGTGGCTGTGATTGAAAATAATTCATCATATGGAACCGTGGTGGGTTGAAAATAATGTCTTGGTAGAAATTTTGTGAAAAGGAACCCTTTTCTATGAAGATTCTTCCTATAGATAATATATATAATATAGCTCTTAAGATGGAGAAGGCAATGGCACCCCACTCCAGTACTCTTGCCTGGAAAATCCCATGGATGGAGGAGCCTGGTAGGCTGCAGACCATGGGGTTGCTAAGAGTCAGACATGACTGAGTGACTTCACTTTCACTTTTCACTTTCATGCATTGGAGAAGGAAATGGCAACCCACTCCAGTGTTCTTGCCTGGAGAATCCCTGGTGGGCTGCCGTCTGTGGGGTCACACAGAGTCGGACACGACTGAAGTGACTTAGCAGCAGTAGCAGCAGCAGCTCTTAAGAAAGATTTCAGTACTACTCCAGAGGACATCCCCAACAAAAGAGTGGGTGCTTAACAAACACCTTTTTGCTTTCAACTTACTTAACAGGGCTTCCCTGGTGGCTCAGTCTGTAAAGAATCCACCTGCATTGCAGGAGACCTGGGTTCGATCCCTAGCTTGGGAAGATCCCCTGGAGGAGGTCATGGCAACCCACTCCAGTATTCTTGTCTGGAGAATCCCCATGGACAAAGGAGCCTGGCGGGATACAGTCCATGGGGTCATAAAGAGCTGGACACGACTGAGTGACTAAGCACACGCGCTTAACAATGAGTCAAGCAGTACGTTGGGTCCTGGCTACACAGTGGTTCGTAAAACAGATTCTCCGCCCTCAGGAGCTTTTCCTCTGCAGGTAACCGTGGACATGAAACAAATAATCATGAAACAAATATAAAATTGTAAGTTGCCATGAATGTTGTGAAGGAAAAGTGCAGGGTGCGTGAAACACCAAGCAGGGGGTCTGTTGAAGTGCTATTGAGGCAGTGGACAGTTCAGCTGAAACTGAAAGAGGAGTAGGAGATGCTGAGGCAAGAGTTAGGGAAGAGTGTTCACTGAGGAGGCAAAGACCCAATGAAAGGAGGGGGCTGAAAGGATTTATCAGTGTGTCCCGAGGGGAGTGAGCAAAAATGCATCTAGAGAGGCCAGCAAAGCCATAGCTGGTGAGCCAGCAGTACAGATTCTGGCCCTTATCTGACCTACTTTGTTAAAAGATCCCCTGGCTACTATGGAAGTATGAAAGGGCTGGAGTCGGTGAGCATGTAAATGGATTGCAGTCATTCAAGCAAAAATGAGAGTGACTTAGACAAGGGTGCTGATGGTGGATAGGCAAAATGTGACAAGTATTTTAGGTAGGGGTAACTGGAATTCTGCTTCACACTTCAGTGCTGCCTTTGATTCATTCTGTGTCCTGGGATCCTGGAGGGCTCAGCCTTTATTGACCATGGCCTCTTCTGAATCCATCTCTAACATGTCAGAGTGACTTCGCTGTGGCCCCGTGGTGCCAGAGCTGTCCAGAGGGAACCGTGGGTTTCTGATTTGATGCTCCAGCAGGCAAGGGAAGAAAAGACACTTTTTGACATGCCTTCTGACTCCGCTTTTGGCTTCCCCTCACCTCCTGAAGCAGAGGAGAAATGGCACGATGAAGGCCTTGGGTTTCTCAGAAGAAGAGAACTGAATGGGGTTGGAGCAGCTGGAGCAGCTTAGAGGAAGCAGGGAACAGCATCCAGATCCTCTGTTTTTCAGATTTTTTGTTCTTCACTGTTTCATCAAAACTTTCTGTTTTCTCTCTGGCAATCTTCTGAGAAAGAAATTCTTAATAAGAAAAGTTGCCTTCTGTGAGGGAAAAAAAAGAAAAAGTAGCATCTTTGGACTTGAATTCTTATTAAATTGATTCAGATCCATAAACAGGGACCGAGAACCTGCAGTGTCCCAGGCAGGCACTGTGGTGAACTGACGTCATCTTATTTATCCCTTCACTGTGGCCTTGGGAGAAGGATGGCGCTGTGCTCAATTTACAGATATGGAAATGGACCTTTATGTAAAACATCAACATCAAAGAACCGTCAAAAATCTCCCATTTCTCCAAATTTAGCTGAAACGAGTAATGGCCTACATGCCATCTAGATGCATTTAAGCAAAACTAAACCTGCAGCAAATTCAGGTCATCTTTGCACCTGGAAAAAAAAAGTGTCTAAATCTAGAAATAGGATGGTTATTGTCAGCTTAAATCGACTGTTGTGAAAACAAAATCAGCCACCATCAGAGTCGATTAGTCCTCAGCTTTGTTATGAACCCCAGCCAGACTCCCTGCACTAGTCTCCTCTGTGTTTGAAGACTGACCATAATAAAGTTTTGTCTTATAATTACCACTGAACTTACAGACTTCTGGAAGATGAACACATGGATATCTGCCCTGCTGATATTAATGCATGAAATCAGATGAAAGTATTAAATCTATATAGAACTTTTAAAAAGCAATTAATTTCCAGATGTTTTAATTTCATTCCTGATTTTTAAAATTGCTCATTGTTCTAACATGACCCAGGTGTATACTAGGCTCCAAGATTACAGAGCTTATGGCATAATATTCATTTATTAAAAGTATACCCTTGGGGGGAGGGAAGCTCAAGAGAGGAGGAATACATATATAATTATGACTGACTCACGTTGATGTATGGCAGAGACCACCACAACATTGTAAAGCAATTATTGTCCAATTTAAAAAAAGTATACCCTTGTTCATACTAAAAGATATATGGTATTATCCCCAACCTCAAGAAGTGGGGAAGATTGACAAGGATGCAGATGATAAATATCCTGGGAGAGATATGCCAAAGATCTCCCAAAGCACAGGGTGGCTGGGGAGGGAGCACCTAATAATACAGACTGAAGTGGGGGAGTAACCCCTGAGAAAGAGTCCCTGGAGGAGTAAATAAACTGCACAAAAATCAGCACAGTCTTATTGAGTATGTGTGCTTTACATTTTGCTCGGTTTGCCTCTCTCCTGGCTTGCTTGGTCCTGGGAGACCAACCACAACTTTAAGCAGGGGGTCAGTGGTTAGGCTTAGTCACAGAGGTGCTCTTGCATTTAGCTAGGTGCATGCCTGATCGTTGGTCTTCCCTGGTAGCTCAGACAGTAAAGAGTCTGCCTGCAATGTGGGAGACCCAGGTTCGATCCCTGGGTTGGGAAGATCCCTTGGAGAAGTAAATGGCCACACACTCTAGTATTCTTGCCTGGGAAATCCCAAGGACAGAGTAACCTGGCAGGCTGCAGTCCATGGAGTCGCAAAGAGTCGGAGAGGACTGAAGCGACTGATACTATGCCTGACCGTTTAAAGGAAGATTCATAGGTTGTGTCTGCTGTTCCTCCAGCCCATTCCTGTCTATCTCAGAAACTTAACTTATTCTGATGTAGCCCTTCCCCCACCATGAGTCCCATTAGTACAGCTGTAAGTCCGCCTGCACATCCCCCATGAGTTGGGAGACATCCCACATGACGGATAGGCCCATGTCATGGCAGCTGCAGTGGATGAAGGCAGTAGAGAAGCTCAAACCTTGCATCAGCTGTTCAGCCTAGGAGTCAAAATCCACACTAGGGCAGTTGCTGTTTTCTTCTGTGTATCTGGTTGACATATGGAAAAGGGAAGACTATAACCCAAGTCTGCTTGGGTTTTATTTCTGCTCATGAAATTTTCCTGTCCTCTACGGCTCTTCTCTCTAGTATGGCTGCACATTATAGGGCTTCTGTGTTTTCTGAGTCCATAAATCCCCCCCACTTTAACCTGCCCATTGCAGCCAAAGGGCCTTGACTAAGACAGATATACTCAAAGCCTACATTTATGCATTGTTTTATCTGATCAGCAATCCAGTGGCTTAATTCTCCAAGATAAGTTTCTCTTCCTGAAATGTCATTGAATTGAGTCTTACAGAAGATGTTTTCTATACTTGGGTCAGATAATACTGAGTCATTGAAGGAATGAGTGAATGGAAGTAACCAAAGTGAATGATCCCTCCTGATTCCTCTGCCCTTCATTTCATTGAGGGACTTTTATTACAGTTAGAAGCCAGTATCTCTTTTATTCCTTCAATAAGTGAATATATAACCAGCAAGTCCTATGTTCCAGGCATGGTTTATAGGCTCTCGGAATGTGAAGATTAAATAAGATATGGACCTTGTCCTCCAGAAGCTCACAGTTTAGTGGAGGAAAATGACAAATAAACCAGGGATTACAATATAGTAAATGCTATTTAGGGAAGCACTGAGTGATACAGAAACACAGGGGCAGCACTTGATCAGCCTTTGGAAGAGCTCTGGGAGGCAGTCAAGATAGGCTTCTTATAGGAGCTGACACCTGAAATGAGTCTCGAAGAATGAGCACGAGTTAGCCAGAGAAAGAAATTGAAGAGGGTGTACCGTGTACATAATGTAACATAAGCGAAAATAGGAAAGTAAAAGACATGCCAAATTATAAAGTTTTTATATAAAATTTTGTTCCTCGAAATTATCTTTCAGGATAAAGAGAGTTGCCTTATATTAAGGTCTTTAAAACCTTTTATGTCATAGGGCACTCTGTCAATTAGTTTATTTTGAGCCACAAAGAACTGTTTAGGAAAGACACAATAGCCCAGAATTACCTATGTCACTGCTGGTTTGTATGCTTATAGAGGTCATTTGACCAAGGAAGCAAAGGAATTCAATATAGATTTAATAAGTATTTGGGGGCAGGGATGGGGAATGACTTTTCAACTGCAAGTCTTGGATATCATTGCAAATAAGCCTTTTAAAGATCACTTCAAAATGAAATACAATTAGTGGTTACTTTGTGGAGATCATGAGTGTACACCCACAGGATGAATGGAAAAATAAAACTCTTCTTATTTTAAGCAAATGGATATTTGTGGCTTGGGATAAAATTTCCAGTGATAATATCATGTACAGATGAAAAAACTATTTCCAGTTTCAAGATGGAGAAGGAAAGCCATTTTCACATCTTTCCCCTTTTTCAGTTCCCCAAAATAGTAAAGTGAACAAGAAACAGAAATTCAGACTGCACCTTTGATGACACTAGGAGAGATAGATGTAACCTTGAACTAGAATTTTTAAAGACTGCAAAGTGACAGAGGGATGGTAAGAATGGTAAGGAAAGTCAAACAAGTTCCTGAAATACAGGCATTCGAAGGACACCTGAAAAAATAAAGGCACTGGGGGCCACAGGGAGTGGTGGGTAGAAGGCTGAGAAGTAGGGGATTTAGAAGAAAGTCTGTCCAAGGAGCCCTTGCACCCCAGATCCCCATCCCCATTCCCCTCGGACAGGAAACCAGGCCTCCACTCCTTCCCCTCCTCACATAAAACAAGAAGTTTATCCTCTGGAAGAAGTAAACCAAAAGACTGCCAGACTCAGGTATAAGGCACAGAGGAGGTGGGCATGAGGAACACTTGAGAGTGAATGTCAGCAGCCTGGGTATTGCAAGGGAGGAGGTTGGATGATCCACCTCTAGTGAGATCCTGTCATTTGGGATTTCATAATTTGGATAAGGCTCTAATGCCCCCGCCCCTATCTCTTTTCCCTTCTATGCTTTTCACTAATAGAATACCTGCAAGTTTTGGCAAGGAACATGGCTAGGCTGCAACTACATTTCCCAGGCTCCCTTGCGGTGAGGTGTGACTGCTGATTAAACTTTTCTGAGCCCTGTGAGGAGCCTCTACTTCTTTCTCCCCTTTCCCTCATTCCCTTCTAGGGTGGGATGTGGTTGTGGTGCTGATAAGGGAAGGACAAGACTCTGGGAGACAGTGGAGCAGCGGAATAGAACAGAAAGAGCAGCACCAGCAGCCGGGAACAACCATCAACTATGAAATGTTAAAAGAGAAAGAAGTAAACTCTTAACTTGTGTGAGCCTCTGTATTTGGGGACCTCTTTGTTGTAGCAACTTAGCCTATAACCTAATACACTATGTAGTTAAAAAAAAAAATTAACCTGACTTTTTGCTCAGATACTTCATTGTGAAGTCTACCAGTTCATATGCTAGCTTCAAAATAGCTTTTTCATGCTTCATTATTAAATATGAGTAGATAGCTAAGAATCACTCAACCTTTGATTAAAGTATCCAGCATGAAAGACAGAGACCAGAGTGAGGAAACAGGAAAAGAGAACTCAGAGACGTCAGAGCAATGCAGGGAGCAGAAGAAAACTTCAAAGAAAACAGTTAAATCCTCAAAGATATAAGAGAAAGACACAGCCTATGTGAAAAAAAGAGTAGAAACCTATTCATTCAGAGAATAAGAAAGAACTCTTGGAAATTAATCATTTATGAAGTAGATCGTTCAGTAAAAGGTTTGGAAGATGAAGCTGCAGAAATTTCCAGAAAGATAAAAAACGATGAGCAGGGTGAGAAAAAAAAAAATTAAGAAAACCAGAGAATATTCCAGTAAGACCAACATATTATTAATATGAGTTTCAGAAACAGTGGGAAGAGAAGTAGTGAGAATTCTTAAAGAAAAAGTATCAAAAACAATTTATTATTGATTTATAAAATGTCAGCGTTGAATAATAGGGTATTTCCAGATTAATATATTACTTAATTTAATATAGGCACAATTAAACTAATGTATTTGAAGAACATGTTTGACTATATTTCAACTGTATCCCTAAAATGTTATGTAAGGTGATCGGAAAGTCAGGGGATAGGAAGATAGTCTTACAGGAAAAATGCAAGAGTGCCTGTGATTCAGGACTACCTTATGTTTGATATGTTCTGGAAATTTTAGAAGGTCCTGGAGGCAGACACACAGTGTGAGAGAGAGTGACCCTGCTGCTGCTGCTGCTGCTGCTAAGTCGCTTCAGTCATGTCCGACTCTGTGCGACCCCAGAGATGACAGCCCACCAGGCTCCCCCGTCCCTGGGATTCTCCAGGCAAGAACACTCGAGTGGGTTGCCATTTCCTTCTCCAATGCATGAAAGTGAAAAGTGAAAGTGAAGTCGCTCAGTCGTGTCCGACTCCTAGTGACCCCATGGACTGCAGCCTACCAGGCTCCTCCGTCCATGGGATTTTCCAGGCAAGAGTACTGGAGTGGGGTGCCATTGCCTTCTCCAGAGAGTAGCCCTGGCTCCCATCAAAATTCACATAATGATGGTTCACCCAAACTAGGAAGATGGTGCATGTGCTGACAGTGATGTTCTAGGCCTGATAATGATTCCCAGATCGTGGTATCAGTGCCTGAGGAGTTTATGATACCATTCCCTTAAGTGATCATAAGATGTTACATGTTTAGGAAAGAATACGATGGGGTTAGTTTTAGACCTGCTGAGTTTGAGGTATCTATGGGATACCCAAGGAGAGATCCAGTCCACAGATCTGAAAAACAGAAGCTTAAGTAAGCTTTAGGCATGTATTTATTTATTTGTCTCTCTCTTATTTATTTATTTAACCTTAGAACTGAAACTCAGGTAGCATACATTGGTTGTATTAGTTGCCAAGATTATGAAATACCCTGTACTCACTGGTAAATGGTCACCTCTTTCACAGCCCCCAGTGCCACTTCTCCCCACACTCTAGCTGTCCTAACTCTTCCTGTCGATCCATTCAATCCTTTACAGCAGCTAAAGGGCCCAGAAGTGGGTTGTCCCAGCCCTGTGGCTGTCCTGTCTGCTCTAATTGTTAAAGTTTTTATTTAACTTCTGCTTATAGCTTGTGAAGGCTGAACCCATTTCCCACATATGCATGTGTTTAGTCTGTGTCATGACCTTCCACGAATCTGCTCTGCAAATCTGGTAGCTCTCCTCTCTACATCTCCTCTGCCTCTGACTACCTGAATTACTATTCACTGCTGCCGGACTCCCTACACTTTCTCACCTCATCTCTGTGCTCATTATTCATAAAAACTTCTCCCTGATTTCTGAACATTCCACATTTTTATTCAGCCTTTAAGATCAGTTCATTGTCCCCTTCTACCAGAAAGCCTTCCTTATCTAGAAATGATCATTCTCGCCTTGAAATGACCATCTCCTTCCCATGTAGCATACCATTTCCTATCTTATGCTGGTGATACTTTAATCCTTGGTGTAGAGAATTTTTCATAGTGCATAGACCATAGTAATTGTTGGGTGGATTAGGATATGAATCTAAATTTAAGAACTCTACCAATTATCACTGGTATATAGTGGCTAGCAGTTTCATCATTTCTTTTGAATATTCATATAGTATAATTTCAGCTTCTCCCCAGATCTCCTTGGGCCTGACTTCTATAATATTATATTTCATTACATGCCAAAAAAACAAAATAAGACAAAACAGCAACAACCACAAACAGATGCAGAAATGTTTGCTGATTTTCTGAACTATATCAAGTTGTGCTGTGGTCATCCCACTTTCATGTGAAAGGGTGATGGTGTTTTTCCATTTTCTGCACTGGCTTTAATTAATCTTTCAGAAATGCTAGAGCGGTGCTTTTCTTCTAAGGAGCGTTTGCTCTGTTTGCTCTGCTGCAGCAAATCAGGCTTCTGTTGTGACACTGGCAGCGGCAGATGAGTCATTGCTTTGGCTGGGACGAAGTGTTTCCTGAAGTCAGATACAAGAGCGGAATAACTAATGGTACCTCGCTACCTGTAATCTCTCTCACTCACTCCTGTTGCCCTGTGTGGAAGTGAAGTAAAAATCAAACTTCCAATGTTTGGTTGACGTAGCAAGTAATTTGTACTTAAGGTCATTGGTATATTAGCATACATGTAATTTCTTTTTTTCCCTCTCTTCTTTTAAATAAGATTCAGGCAAAAGATAGACTCTGATGTGTTTCTCACATGACGCCTCAGTCTGTTTTGCTCAGAGGCCATGTCTGGTATTTGCTCTAGGTAGATGTGATGGAGAGGAGGATTGGCAGAGACCTGCGGGTAGATACGGCTGTGATGTCCAGCCCCCGCGCCTGGCCGCATCTCGTGTCTGCAGAGCTCAGAAAATCTTTATTTTGCCAGACAGAGGGGAAATGAAACTTAGATATCCACTTTCCTGTCTTCTAACACTAGGAAATGCTGAATGGAACCAAAATATCTAATCTCTTCCCTCTCAACTCCCTTACTTTATGTGATTTATTTTACTTTTGGCCACACTGCCCAGCATGTGAGATCTGTGTTCCCTGACCAAGGGTCAAACCTGCACCCCCTGCATTGGGAGCGCAGAGTATTACTGCTGAACCACCAGGGAAGTCAACTCCCTTATTTTAATGAAAAGATTATATATATATATACACATACCCCTTTCTTGGGGGCCATGTATGGGAGTGAATCTAAGTGACGTTAGTTGTTGTAGAAATAACTAAAGCGGATACAGTAGCATGGAGGACAGTTCTGCTGTTTCACACAGGGTTTCTTGGAGTAACTGTCAGGGACAGAATCCTGAGTTGAATACTCCTTCGGCAGTTTTCTCCTTACTGGAATTAGAACCGTGTCAGAAGCCACCCCAAAGGTACCTGGACCTAACCTGAGTTGAGCTGTGGAAGGTCTTATCCTAACACACCATGCATCCCCCTCATATTGCAGTGTCTCTGACTGGAATAACTTGCTGGCTGGGAGAGTCTCATTTGTTTGATTGGGAAACTGCTGGCTTTAGTTAGTCCAGAAGGTGAGTGTGTGGAATGTGAAGAAAAGGCCCTGGACTTGCCCTCCAAAATTGGGAAATGGGGAAAAAAAATAGGCAACCAGTGTCAACCCTTACTGGCATCAGAGCATGACTTCCATGGCAGCAGTTTTCTACAGTGGTATATCCCCTAAGCACTTTGTGATTTTTATAAGGGACCTGAGTTCTCTTGAAAAAGTTGGCTTAAAGCTCAACATTCAGAAAACGAAGATTATGGCATCTGGTCCCATCACTTCATGGGAAATAGATGGGGAAACAGTGGAAACAGTGTCAGACTTTATTTTTTGGGGATCCAAAATCACTGTAGATGGTGACTGCAGCCATGAAATTAAAAGACGCTTACTCCTTGGAAGGAAAGTTATGACCAACCTAGACAGCATACTGAAAAGCAGAGACACTACTTTGCCAACAAAGGTCTGTCTAGTCAAGGCTATGGTTTTTCCTGTGGTCATGTATGGATGTGAGAGTTGGACTGTGAAGAAAGCTGAGCACTAAAGAATTGATGCTTTTGAACTGTGGTGTTGGAGAAGACTCTTGAAGAGTCCCTTGGACTGCAAGGAGATCCAACCAGTCCATTCTAAAGGAGATCAGCCCTGGGTGTTCTTTGGAAGGAATGATGCTAAAGCTGAAACTCCAGTACTTTGGCCACCTCATGCGAAGAGTTGACTCATTAGAAAAGACTCTGATGCTGGGAGGGATTGGGGACAGGAGGAGAAGGGGACGACAGAGGATGAGATGGCTGGATGGCATCACCGACTTGATGGACGTGAGTTTGAGTGAACTCTGGGAGTTGGTGATGGACAGGGAGGCCTGGCATGCTGCGATTCATGGGGTCGCAAAGAGTCGGACACGACTGAGCTACTGAACTGAACTGAACTGAGTTCTCAAAAGAGTTCAAGTGCATTTCTGGTTAGCCCTCTGCAAATCATCCTACTTGCCTTCATTTTAATAAACTTTGTTGCATGTGAGAGAACAGGGTGCATTATCGCTAGGTCAGGTAGTTACTCATAATCCAGGCTTTGTGCTCTGTGACCATCGTCTGCCATGAGGCTTGTGGGAAAGGCTGAAAACCACTGTGACTTGAGACCATTTTTCTAACTGGTCCTCTCTTTCCGTCTCAGTAGCTGAGTCGAGACCCAGGTGGAGTCAGTATCTTCTGACACTCCCAAGTCTCCCTTGCTGGATCCATACTGTATGATGAAGCACTGTCCTCGTGGCCTTTGCTCAGCTGGCTTTATTTCTGTGTTGGCGAGTGAGCAATAATGTATCGGCCACTTTTCCAGCTGTGTGATCTGGTAGGTATTGAGTGGGAGATGATGGTAACTTGGACGTTGAAATAAAAGCGCATTTTGGTTTTCCAGAGTTATATATGGAGAAGGCAATGGCACCCCATTCCAGTACTCTTGCCTGGAACATCCCGTGGATGGAGTAGCCTGGTGGGCTGCAGTCCATGGGGTCGCTAAGAGTCGGACATGACTGAGCGACTTCACTTTCACACTTTCACTTTTCACTCTCATGCATTGGAGAAGGAAATGGCAACCCACTCCATTGTTCTTGCCTGGAGAATCCCAGGGATGGGGGAGCCTGGTGGGCTGCCGTCTATGGGGTCTCACAGAGTCAGACACGACTGAAGCGACTTAGCAGCAGCAGCAGCAGCAGAGTTACTGCTGAGTTAATGGATCTCAGCTTCTCTCCTCTCTCTCAGGAGTTGGGAGACTTCCAGTTCCTAACTGGGAGAGGAACTCACCAGAGAGTTCTGTTGTGAAATTCGGGAGGGGATTTTGCATCAGATGTCTCACACTTACAGCATCCCACAGTATTTTCTCATGATAAAATGGGGGAGTGGATTCTGTGAGGCTGAGGATAATTCTGTAGGTACCCCCCCAAATAACTAAGTAAATGAATAAAACATCCCAGTAGCCCCAGATGTGGAATTAATCTTCCAAGTGACAGCAGGGCTGTGGGATCACATTAGAGAATACTTAGCTGGTGGTCCTCATGCAGCCTCTTCTTACATACAGACCAGGAGCGTGATTGTTTCTCACTCCAAAGTCAGAAGCATCACAGAGGGCAGCCCAGTGCAATTTGTTTTCAGAGAGCTTCTTTCACTCAGGTTATTCTAAAAATATTTATTGAAATAATTCATCCTGAGAGCTGATGCTTTACTAGGCAAAATGTACATTTAAGGGACCTGGTGTTGTTCATACATGAAAGACTCTGTTTTAAACTTTGGATAATTCATCTGCTCTGTTTCAGGGAGCTAGAAGTGCAGCTCAGCCAGGAAATATTTATTAAGTGCCTCATTCTTCCACCACCATTAGGTGCAGGGAAGCAGAGGGCCCTGCTCTCATGGAGCTTGCAGTCTGTTTGGAGAGGAAACAACAGCATGGATTTTTAGAATTAAAATGTAGTCAAGGCTCAGTGCATTATTTAGAGACACTAAATTTTGCCAAAAGCACCAGGTCCCTACCTTGACAGTTGTCTTTCAGAGTCTGCTAAAGCCTCCATTTCCACAAAGTCCTCTTGGATTGTGTTGGAGGGAGGAGGAGGATTCCTCTTGGAACGTGTCTATTTGCCTTTTACCCCAAAGCCTCCAGCATCCTGGAGTTAGTGTAATTATTAGGATGTAGGTTGGTTTCTCAGAAAAGGAAATGGCAACCCACTCCAGTGTTCTTGCCTGGAGAATCCTGTAGACAGAGGAGCCTGGTGGGCTGCCATCTATGGGGTCGCACAGAGTCCGACACGACTGAAGCGATTTAGCAGCAGTAGCAGCAGCAGGTTGGTTTCTAGCCCTCCTTGAAAAAAAGAGAATGCCTCATGTCATGGTTATTTGAACTCTAATTTTAAATTGTGCATGTGTCTGTTATTGCCTGTATAGCTGATATATTACAAACATTACTTGTTTATATGTTTGTCTAGAACTGTAGGCAACTGGAAAGAGGGTTAGCATTACTTTCTCGCTATCTGGAACACTGCCACATGCCAGTGAGATTAAATATGTTCTGGGATTGGGGTGAGATAGGATCAAGAAGCCTTATGTACATCTTCTGAATAAGTCTGAATTACTCTGAAAAATACCTAAAATTAAATTTTTTTTCTCATTAAATATATCCTTACATTCCCTTTTCCTCTTTATTTTCTTCTTTCTCCCATTTTGCACCCTATTTCCCACTCTTCTCCTTTCTCTTCCTCATCTCTTTTCTTTTTTTAGTAGCAACTAAGAAATGGTACTTAAAGGTCATAACATATCCATTCATCAGTTCAATGAATTTCTTAATACTATCACTATAATTCCTAATTTTTTTTGAATACTTACTATATGCTCACATTCTGCTAAATGATTTATATGCAGTATTTAACTCTTATAAATCAGTAAGCTTTGTATTATTGTTATTCATGGTTTATAGACAAGAGAACAGAAACTTAGGAGACTGGGAAACTTGCCCAGAGTCTTATTTCGAGTAAGTAAGTGAATTGAGACTCAAACTCAGGATCTTATTTCAGAGCTCATCTGCCTCCTGTAGAGGGAGTGTTCAGTCAAGAAGCATCACCAAGACACACATTTGAAACGCAGCAAAAATGGTTGAGATCATGGTATTTGGAATTAGACAGACTTGGTTTGAATCTCAGCACTGCCACTTATTAGCCATGTAACACTGGAAAAATCATTTCACCTCTCTGAGCCTCAGTTTCCTCACCTATAAATGTGAAAAATAATAACTTATTGAGTGGTTGTGAGATATTACATGTAAAACTTCAAGCCTGGCACATAGCCAAAGTTTAACAAAGTTTACAAGAGTTGACTCATTGGAAAAGACTCTGATGCTGGGAGGGATTGGGGGCAGGAGGAGAAGGGGACGACAGAGGATGAGATGGCTGGATGGCATCACTGACTCAATGGACGTGAGTCTGAGTGAACTCCGGGAGTTGGTGATGGACAGGGAGGCCTGGCGTGCTGTGATTCATGAGGTCTCAAAGAGTCGGACACGACTGAGCGACTGAACTGAACTGAACTGAACAAGTTTTATTCTTTATGGTAAAAAAAAAAAAAAAAAACGATACCATTTACTCCTCTGCTAGCAACTTCATTTTCTTACAGTCATATTTTGAAATAGTCTTTTAAGGGTCCTCTGTAACCACTGGGAATTTAGCATTAAGAGTATCTAAAGATTCCTTGAATCCATTGATATCTGCACCTGTGTGATTCTAGGGGCTAGTGACAAGTTCTGAAATTTCCCACATGACTTGTGAAGGAGTCTAATACAGTACTTCTGTTCAGCAGTTCCAGAATGATCTCCTTCATTCTTTTGCCTAATATCCTAGTGCTTCATCAATACTTTGGATATCAGTCTAGAAGAGGAATCCTGGGAAGAGTGATGGAGAGGAGCAGGATATTCCTCAGTGGTCCGTCTTCTGATCAGAGTGCCTCCCTGACTAGATGGCTGGACATCAGGCTCAGAGGCAAGAGACCTGATTTCTTCACTCACTTGGCATCTGACCTTATTCAGCTAACTTCCCAAGTAGTGACTTAATTGTCACTCCCAGCTCCTTGAAATTGTTCTGAGAAAGGAATTTGAAAAATAAAGTGATGTGATTCAGCAAAAATGAATCTTGTGCTAGCTGATTGGATTTCCTGCATGAAATTTTATATTGAGAGTAAAGAAGGTACAAAAGGTGAAACGTAATACCTTTTTAAAAGTTGTTTCCCAAATTAGGAGTTTTTAAGTTATGCTCCAGAACCAAGCTCAGCAGCCACAAAGGTGCAAGTTTAATGAAACTTTCTTTCTTTTTTAATTCAGCAGTGGAAGATTTTATAGAATGACCAAAGCCAAAGTAGAGTGTAGTATGAACATCAGCTTTGGCTTTGGCAGTGTCAGGGAGCTTATTTAATTGCTTTAGCAGCTGTTAGCTTGTTTTTGAATGATTACTTTCTCTCATTTAGCCAGCATGCCTACCACATATGCAATGGCTTGTGTTGATAAACAGTTGTTGACTCTTGCATTGAAATGCATGCCTGGTTTACTGGAAAGTGTGTTAATTTTTTTATTAGCATTTCTCAAGTATTTTTGACTTGATCTGGAGCAAGAAATACATCTTATATCAGAACATATGTGTGCACAAAGTTGTGTATACCCACAGACATAAACACACATATATAAGCTAGAGATAAGAGTTTTCTGAAATCATACTCATCCTGTTTTGTATTTTATTCCACTCTCTTCTCTTTTCTACTTAGTTTTAAAGGACTCTGAATTCTACTAAACTGAATGTGGGGTCTACTACTAAGTGGGGTATCACTCACTATGTACAGGACACTGGCCTTAGGATTCCCTTCATCCCAACTTCCCTAGCATCACCAGCCCCTGAGGGAAGACGTTGTATCTTCTTTTCAGCTGACCCATGGTACACACATACCGCCATCACCACTGTCAGTAAAACCTTTGGACCATCAAGTAGGGTAGTGTTAGTCGCTCAGTCATATCTGACCCTTTGCAACCCCATGGACAGTAGCCCACCAGGTTCCTCTGTCCATGGCATTTTCCAGGCAAGAATACTTGAGTGGGTTGCCATTCCCTTCTCCAGGGTATCTTCCCAACCCAAGGATCAAACTTGGGTCTCCTGCATTGTAGGCAGATTCATTACCGTCTGAGCCACCAGGGAAGCCCAGTAGAGAGAGCCCCATGAACCGTTACCAGGATGCTTTCTTCTAACAAGTCCTCTACCTTTTTCTCATAGGAGACCAGAATCTTGAAAACGTCTTGAATTTTGAAAAAAAACTTATCCTCCTCCTAAATTTTGAGTTCCTATTAGCTGGTGTCAGGAACTCAAAAATTCCTGTGATATGCCAGTGCCAGCTCAGTGCTGCAGGACTGCAGTCAATATGGTTGATCAGTCAGTGTCCCAGATCTGCACTCATCACCATGGAAAAGGGACTCTTGCAGAGGTAGCAAGGACCTGTGCTAGACAGAATAACACTGCTTCTCCACAGATGGGCTGAGTTGGTAGACAGGACATAAAGTTGTAGTATTATTAAGTACAGTAAGAATCCAGATAGGGCATGCATTCTTTAATATACAGCTAAGAAAAGCAGACAGGCAAATGCAAGTCTAGCAGAATCTGAATATTGTTGTTCAGTTGCTCAGTTGTGTCCGAATTTTTGTGACCCCATGGACTGCAGCACGCCAGGCTTCCCTGTCCTTCACCATCTCCTGGAGTTTGCTCGAATTCATGTCCATTGAGTTGGTGATGCCATCCAACCTTCTCATTCTCTGTCGCCTCCTTCTGCTCTCAGTCTTTCCCAGCATCAGGGTCTTTTCCAATATACTGGGGTAGAATTGGTCAGCAACTAAAGCTGTCTCCATTTGTATCATTGGCCCATAAATCTGAGATTGTCTGGGACCCATCTGACTTTGTCCTTCAGAACTTAACAGGAACCCTGAGTGCCTAATATAATCCCTGAAATCTCAGAAGTGTGTCTGAAGGCTTTTTCCCTCCAGAAAAAGTTTTTCCCAGAGTTGAGGCTCACATTAGTCACTTTTCTTAGAAAACCTCACTGAGTCAGACCTAGGACGGCAGTGGGGTGATGGGGTTGGGAATTCAGGTTCTAGGATTGTGACACTGTTTCTTCTCCATCAGCATTGGCATTCCTAGGAATGGGAACCTGGATTTTGACACAAAGAAATGGAATGACTTGGCTCTCTTTTTGCCAACTTGCAGACTACGTTATTGCTTCTTCCAAAGCCTGAAGGTCCTTAATTTTGCAAAATAAGTATGATGGTAACAAAACCAGTGTAATTAGGAGACAAACCAGGAATGGAGAAAATATAATGAATATAATTAACAGATAACTTACGAAAAGAGAGGTTTTATGAGCCAGAATATATTCTAACTTCACCAACATTTTTTTTAAAAAAAGATTTATTTATTTGTTTTCAGCTGTGCTAGGTCTTCATTGCTACATGTGGGCTTTCTCTAGTTACGTGTGGGGGCTGCTCTTGGTTGTGGTGCATGGGCTTCTCATTGTGGTAGCTTTTGTTGCAGAGTGCAGGCTCTAGAGCGTGGGCTCAGCAGTTATAGCACATGGGCTTAGTTGCTCTGCAGTATGTAATGTCTTTCCAGACCAGGGATCAAACTGGTGTCCCTTGCATTGAAAGGCAGAGTCTTAACCACTGGACCACCAGGGAAGCCCCTGAAGTTCACTGACATTTTAAAGAAATGATTCTTAGAGTTTTAAAACAGGGAGGGACCCTCATATAGAGCTTAGGTGCTTCATTTTGCAGATGTGGAAACTGAGGTCCCAAGAAACTAGAAAATGGCAGCAGTGACCAAATAAACCCAGATCTTCAAGATTGGAGGGGTTGTTTCCCTGCATTTACATAACCTCTTGAGATGAAGAGCATCTCTCCTTATTATTGAGAAATAGTACACACACACAAAAATCACAGGTTTAGCCACTGTTAGACTTGGTGAAGGCAATGGCAACCCACTCCAGTACTCTTGCCTGGAATATCCATGGACAGAGGAGCCTGGTGGGCTGCAGTCCATGGGGTCGCTAGGAGTCGGACACGACTGAGCGACTTCACTTTCACTTTTCACTTTCATGCATTGGAGAAGGAAATGGCAACCCACTCCAGTGTTCTTGCCTGGAGAATCCCAGGGACGGGGGAGCCTGGTGGGCTGCCGTCTCTGGGGTCGCACAGAGTCGGACACGAATGAAGCGACTTAGCAGCAGCAGCAGACTTGGTGGTGCTAAAACAAACAAACCAAAAAGCAGCAGTATTTGCCCAGAGGGCTGTGTTTAGGAAATAAAATCTGAGCCATAACGTTTTTGGTTCAGGAGTGACCTTTGTGTTCGCAGTAGAGCTCCTGTGACTCTCCTGGAAGGCTGTGGACAGTGAGTTATGTGGGAAACATTTGCATTTCTAAGGTGTTTGTAACCCCTGAACCTAGATTACCTTACAAAATGATTCCCAACCATAAAAGGACAAAGGACACCTTTGAGGTTTCTCTCCAACTTCCGCATCACATGAACCCAGGGATTATTAGTCAAAGAGATAATACATCCCAGACACTGGAGGAAATTTAAATCACCTTCCCTTGGACTCTAAGGATTGGGCTGTCGCTTATTCTACCAGTATCTGGTGCACGAACTAATGGAAAGTTTCTATAAAACACAGTGGTTGTGTCTTTTTTGTTTCCCCAGAATAGGACATTGCCAGGGTGAATCTATTACCTGTCTGAGCTATTGTCCAAGGTTTAGTCTAGGTATGAGAAACCTGCTGGGAGGGCAGTGATTCTCAAAGGACCGCCTCATCCCCACAAAATGCTCTCCAGGGAGAACAGAGTAGAATCAAAAGAAATAAATGTAGTATTGGTGCAAAGGAAGGGGTTCAGATCAAAGAAGAATAGCCTGACAGGACTGCCTGACACAATCTGGAGTACTGACACAGACTATATAATTCCATTTGAAAATCTTTTAAAACAGTATTTTTTTCTGTTTCCAGAAATGATATCACAGTAGTTCTACCCATAGATGCTTCCCTTGTGGCTCAGCTGGTAAACAATCTGCCTGCAATGTGAGAGACATGGGTTCAATCCCTGGGTTGGAAAGATCCCCTGGAGAAGGGAAAGGCTATCCACTCCAGTATTCTGGCCTGGAGAATTCCAGATGAGGGTTCGATCCCTGGGTTGGGAAGATCCCCTGGAGGAGGGCATGGCAACCCACTGCAGTATTCTTGCCTGAAGGATCCCCATGGACAGAAGAGCCTGGCAGGCTACAACCCACAACATCATTTTTAATCAAGGAACTTGAGAGGCCCCGGCTTGTGGAATTCATTGGTCTTGTCTGTGCTCCCCATCATCCTGTAGCAGCTGGCTTGATATCATACTGCAGTGGCTTTGAAGACTCAATTATATAGTGCTAGTGACATAGCCAGAGAAGGCAGTGGCACCCCACTCCAGTACTCTTGCCTGGAAAATCCCATGGATGGAGGAGCCTGGTAGGCTGCAGTCCACGGGGTCGCTAAGAGTCGGACACGACTGAGCGACTTCACTTTCACTTTTCACTTTCATGCAAAGAAACAACCAGCTGAGGTCCTTGCTGAGGGCAAAAGCAATGGGTAGTGGAAGAAGATAGCTATGATCAAACCAGTATTGTAAACCAATCATCAGTCAATTAAAAATAAATATTAAAAAAAAAGAAGATAGCTCTGAAGACCACATGACTGTTGCAGAAACAACCCATACTAGTTATGGGTACTTCTTCCTTATTTTGTTATGAATATGTTTCTCTGTATAGTAACAAAATATGTTTTCCTATCTCATTTCCTATCTCATTTCCTTGGAGAAGGAAATGGCAACCCACTCCAGTGTTCTTGCCTAGAGAATCCCAGGGATGGGGGAGCCTGGTAGGCTGCCGTCTATGGGGTCGCACAGAGTTGGACATGACTGAAGCGACTTAGCAGCAGCAGCAGCAGTGACATAGTGTTACCTTGGGGGGCTGGGACAGTGTCTTCTAGGTTATGATATATGTTCTGTGTCAGTGTCCAATATGTAGTAATGTCTCTCTCATAGCCTGGCTTCATTGGTCCAGGAATCAATGGGTGGAAATGGAAATGGCTTCATTGTCTGTGATCCACTAGGAAAATTTATCTTCCTGTTCCCTTGACCTCAAGTTCTGTTTGTCTAGAGTTCTGAGTTACAGTAGGAGGATTACTTCCATCAGTAGACACAGCAGTGATTCCAGGAGACTACATAGTGAATTGTTGAGATTCACATGGTCCCTGTGGGTTCCTCCTGCTTCTCATTCAATGGGCAAGGAAGAGAGTTACTGTATGGGATGCAGTGATTGACTCTGATTATCAAGGGAAAATTGCTGCTACTGTATAATGGAAGCAAGGAAGAGTATGTCTGGACTCCTGGAAATCCCTTAGGGCATATTAGTATTCCCACATCCCGTGGGGTAATCAAAAACTACAACAGCCCAGTTTGGGACAGCTAATGGACCAGGTTCTAAAGGTGTGAATCAACTCACCAGGCAAAGAAACACAACCAGCTGAGGTCCTTGCTGAGGGCAAAAGCAATGGGTAGTGGAAGAAGATAGCTATGATCAACCCAGTATTGTAAACCAATCATCAGTCAATTAAAAATAAATATTAAAAAAAAGAAGATAGCTCTGAAGACCACATGACTGTTGCAGAAACAACCCATACTAGTTATGGGTACTTCTTCCTTATTTTGTTATGAATATGTTTCTCTGTATAGTAACAAAATATGTTTTCCTATCTCATCATCAAACATAAGATGTTTTAATAATAACTTTGTATCTCAGTGGGGCTTCCCTGTTGGCTAAGACAGTAAAGAGTCTGCCTGCAATGCAGGAGACCCAGGTTCGATCCCTGGGTCAGGAAGATCCCCTGGAGAAGGGAATGGCAACCCACCCCAGTGTTCTTGCCTGGAGAATTCCATAGACAGAGGAGCTTAGTGGGCTGCAGTCCATGGGGTTGTGAAGAGTTAGACACAACTGAGCAACTAACACTTTCACTTTTTACTTTATATCTCAGTATATAAGTTATAGGAGAAGTGTGAGCATTGCCCAAGGACTTTGAACTTCTTCTGCGGAATGGGTGTTTTCAGATGTACGTAGGATAGCTGTATCATGTCAGTGAAAGTATGACTTTGTTATTGGCTTTATTTGGAAATGAAGTGTGGTGTGAGTGTGCATGAGAGCCAAGTTGAGAGGGTGGAGTGTGATGATCATTTTGTTGCTGTGTCAACTTGGCTAGGGTATACTCCCCAGTTATTTAATGAAACATAAATGTTTAATTAAACTGTTGCTGTGAAGATATTTTGTATGTAATTAAAGTATGTAATCAGTTGACTTTAAGCAAGGGAGATTATTCAGGATAATCTGGGTGGGCCTGATTCTATACATTGAAAGACCTTAAAAAGAGCTGAGGCTTCTCTGAGAAAAGAAATTCCACCTGTGAAGCAGCAGCAGACTCGAGCCTGCTCTTCCTAAGGAGTTGCCCTGTGGGTTCAAACTTGCTTAGCCAGCCTGCACCTGGCATAAGCCAATTTTTTGCAATAAATCTCTTAATGGATCTTACATGCACACACACACGTACACATACACACACTTATGCACGCCTGTGTAAAAACACCTCCTGCTGGTTCTGTTTCTCTGATTAAACCCTGACTGATACAGCCTGAGATGTCCCTAAAACTTTCTTTACTCACTAGTGCTGCCTGCTGGGCCCCAGGCAGATCCTACAGGTGTTGGGTGTTTAGATAGCATGTGTTGAATTGAAATGAATTTAAGGTGTTCAGCCCTTGGGTAGAGGTATCCTTTGAGGTAGTTTGCTACTGCACTAAATTGCAGAGCAAGGTAGCAGGCAGCTCCCCCACCAGTATTTCCCTCTCAGAGTTGGGTGTTGATTCACAGCACCCTCTGAAACTCAAGTGACAGAAATTGGCAGTGAAAAGAACCACCACCCACACGTCTTCTAGTATGTGGGAGAAATGTGGCCAAACACTGAGACTTCACATTAAAAATTATGTCTGCCTCTGTAACTGTTTCTCAGTATTATTTAGTTTCTCTTGTGAATTATTGTGAAATCTGTACAAGGAGGCTCTGAGAGTCCAATGGGAAAAACTGGGAAAATTAAAAATTGGTTTTGAGAAACAAAGGACCCAAGAAGCAGCCAAGAAATTACGTTTTCTTTGGTTGGTCCTTGCATAGATCTAGTAAGTACAGTACAAACCTGTTTCAGTATGTTTTCCTTAGTATGTGCAGTGAGTTCTACTATCACATGACGTATGTGTTGCTAAAAATCAATAAGGTATGCTGAATCACAAAGGGAGAACCAGGGACTCATTGGAAAATGGGAGAGCAGCACAACACAAAAAAATTATCTGTGCCATATTTAAGAGGGTAGGCACTAATTAAAAAAAGGTATCACAGTTTTACACATGTTAAATGGTAATGAAATAAACCAATACTGTAATGTATATGGTATTCTACCTTGAAAAAGACCTAGAGTTTTCTTGTGGATTGGAGTATTGGAGGGCTGCACCTTGTGAGTTGCTGTGAGGCTGTGGAAGGAAGACAGCGGCAACACCACATGTGCACGGGTTTATCTCAAAGCACAGGTGGCCATCTGGGGGAACTGGTAGACGTTTGAGGTGTATGTGGGTGGAGGTTTTGTGTGTTCCTACACACCTCATTTCAGCAGAGTGCAGTTTTCCAAGCGCTCACCTGCCGCTGGTCATGGATGAGATAGCATGTATCAGTCACATTGGAGCAAATTTGCATTTTCAAAACAAGTGTGATTGTGAGACTGACTGTACTGCCTAAAGAGATCACCACCTCCTATCTGTACTTTCAAACTCCCAAAGGTTCTTTGTCAGTTTGGTGCAAAATTCATTTATTAACACTAAGATGAATATAAATGTTTTCCAGAAACACTGGATTTGATTGTAAAGTGCTGTCACATACACCCGTGGGGTTTTAACATGCCTCTATATAGGAAATGGCAACCCACTCCAGTATTCTTGCCTGGAGAATCCCATGGACAGAGGAGCCTGGTGGGCTACAGTCCACGGGGTCGCAAAGAGTCGGACACGACTGAGCGACTTCACTTTCTTTCACTTACACAGTCTGAAAACTTCTGATTTCCAAAGCACATCTGACTCTAATGGAACAGTTGATCTGTATATCGAGTGTCTGTTTTGTGTCAGGCATTGTGTTAGGACACGGTACACAGCAATTGCCTGAATCCTGTAATTTTACTAACTTAAGAGGAATCCTGCAGTGCTTCTCTTAATTCTGGAACATCAGAATACTTAAAAAGATCACTAGAGCTACACTCTAGTAAACTCCTGTTTACTGGGCAGTGTGCTCTGGAATTTAGGGGAGAAATTTAGAGTGTGTGAGTATAGGACCTAAAGAAACTACAAGACATTTGAAAGAGATAATGAAGACATTGTTTCCCGGAGTATTCAGAGGAGCGCTAGTCATGATGGATGTTCAGAAAGTCAAGTTTGGGCAGCACTGCATATTCGCTGCTCTTCTGGAGCACAATACTTGGTATCAGCATATTAAAAACCCTGAAAGGTCCCATAGTGAAGAAACAAGTTTAACTTTGTTTTGCATGGATTCTCAAGTGGACTGGTCTTTGAATAAGAACCTGGTACTGACCCACAGAGCACAGTCTGAGAAACTCCAGACTAAGACACGATGTTCTAAATGAACTAAGAGAGGAAATTCTGTTTCTCATTTGGAAGGGTGTTATATAAATCCAATGCAGAGAAATTGTATGCTTTTATTATTTTTGGTTTAGAAATGAAAATGTAAGAGTTGCATCCTCATGACAAATGGAAAAATGAATCAGATTTGCTTGACTTGCCCAGTGGTTTTTAATTTTTAGAGTCTTCTGTATAAACTAGTAATTATACTGATGTAGCCATCAAATGGTATGTAATTATATCCATGAAATAATAGATAGTGAGCACTTTTTTAAATGAAAAAAAAATCCCCTTAAGTAATTATTAGATGATGAAAGTAAATTAATTCAATTCAGTACTTAAAGAATGAAAATTATTGTGATCCCCGAAGCAGTGTATATGCAGATATAGGTTCTTTCATGTGAAAAATTATGGCAGAAAAATGCTGAAATATTAAGAAAATGTGATACCCGCTGCTTTTTCTCCTATAAACTCAGTCTTACCATTTTAAGATGGTAAATATCCACAGAGGCTGGTAAGCAGATGTTTCATAGCTAGCAAGACATGGGATCAGGATTCAGGCCAACTACACGCACTCTCATCTCTAGGGCCCACACACTTAACCCCTAACTAGAGCCGCAGTCAGTAAGAAAAAACAAATTTAGGTAGAAATAATACTTATTTCTTCTCCTTTCTCTCCTTTCCCCACTGCCCTAACCACCCAACAAGAGTAAATTTCTGTGGTAAAGTTGTAAAATGCCATCCTAAATATTCTAATGCTAGAGAATATTTTGCTGTCCTACTCCTTCTGTATGACTGTTGTATTTTGGGAGTATTTATATTAGCATTGCAGAAGTTGTCTGTTTTGCTACATTATGAAAACTGCTTTGATTTTTTAGGCCCATCTGTACAAAAATATTCACAATAACAATTGGCATTATTTGTCAAGAAAATAGCTGCTAGTGATGACCACTCACTTAATCTAATTAATTCTGTGGTGGAGACAGACTGTTGATACAGCTGCGAAATCATAAATTGATCATAAAATAGTTTGATGAAGGATATGTACAGACAGATGCTCAGGTTTTCATGATGGTTGTTGTGGTATAGAATTGCAAATGCTTCATAAAATGTAGGTACTTGCCTTTTTGATATGGAAGATCTTAGACTTAAACATTGAGAATAAAACTGGGGAGTCAAGTAAATAAGAGTATAACTCCTTACCTGATTTATAAAATTTTATTCCCTATTAAGATTGCTTTTTCATACTGTTCACACCTAGACAGCGTATTAAAAAGCAGAGACATTACTTTGCTGACAAAGTCCATATAGTCAAAACTGTGGTTTTTCTAGTAGTTTCATGTATGGATGTGAGGGTTGGACTTTTAATAAAAAAGGCTGAGTGCCGAAGAATTGATGCTTTTGAACTGTGGTGTTGGAGAAGACTCTTGAGAGTCCCTCAGCCTGCAAGGAGATCAAATCAGTCAATCCTAAAGGAAATCAGTCCTGAATATTCATTGCAAGGACTGATGGTGAAGCTGAAGCTCCAATACTTGGGCCACCTGATGCAAAGAGCCAACTCATTAGAAAAGACCCTGATGCTGGGAAAGATTGAAGGCGGGAGGAGAAAGGGATGACAGAGGATGAGATGGTTGGATGGCATCACCAACTCAATGGACATAAGTTTGAGCAAGTTCTGGGAGATGGTGAAGGACAGGGAAGCCTGGCATGCTTCAGTCCATGGGGTTGCAAAGAGTCGAATACCACTGAATGACTGAACAACAACAGCATTGAGGTTGCTTGGTCATAGTCTGCTGTCTGAATACTGGGTGGGCCTAACTGCTAATTGCAATTACTAAGTTTTTTTCTAAAGTTAATCTTGGGAAATTAGTTAAATGACACAGTCAATAATAAAATAATCATAAAAGTAAACTTTTGAATTTTATTTAAAATGTAAAGATATTTCCAACGGGAACATTAATTGTGGAAATGGGGACGGGGGAAATTTTGTTTAATAATTGAGATGTCACTTAAAGACTTTGAAGCAGACTTCTAATGAAAGCTTCTGTGTTATGATTCCTCCTCTGAAGAGAGATTGGTGTTCCTAGGATTTAGAATCTTTTTTTTTTCTTTGTGGTAAGAGGAATGATTATTGGTTGCAGAGTTCAGGTAGGTTTTACTGTTCCTTTACTTTTTCCGGTAGTAAGGCATTGATGAAATAGTCTTCGCTGAGTAATTCTTGAGAAGGGTGCTATCTGACATCTGGACTTTGATACGTCTTGCACGATGATGTGTGTGGACTCAAGCCAAGTGATTACCCATATAATATGCAGCACAAAGTGCTAGGCTGGTTGGTTTACAAACAGTCCTTAAATAGCCAACTCTGCAGAACAAGTCACCCGAAGGGGGCCTTTCTGTGCTTGCATGAAGCCCACCAAGTTCTCTGAGCTAAGGCTTCCATAGCCTGGTGTCCTCTCCCAGACTGTTCACTTTCTGTCTTCCTCATCAATATGATCAATGCAGCCAATATTTTATATGGTGGCTGCCACCATTCAAGACACTGAGGCATTACAAAGGCCCTCATCAGCCTTCTTGCCTGACCATGTAGACCAAGTCACCCATCAATTAAATAGCCATTCAAGAAACTGTCATTTAATTTGCCTTTAATTATAGATAACTCCCTTCGTTCCAGCTCAATTGAACCCCATCAAATCCACCTTAACTTTAGAGCAAGGGATGACTTTTTTCCTATCAGTAAATTCTAACAATCTAAAATTCTCTACGTAGCTTAAAAGCTTTATTTGTGGACCCAGGCTGAGGGTAATGATGTCATCATAACTGATATTTTTAGAACTTTACTATGGTCTTTTAGAATATTTCCAATTAGAAAACTTGGGGTTAGGTATTTCTACAGTGGGAAGAGAAGCAATTGATATAAAAGGAGAATTTTACCTCCTAAATAAATGAAATGTAGCATAAGTTGCTGTTTGACCATTTACTGATGCCATCGACTTAGAAATTAGATGTGATGTCAGTTACGTATTTTGAACCGTGGACAGTCATGGAGAAAGTACTGCACTCGTTTATTTCATCAGGCAGTGCCAAAGACCAGTTATACGGTCATGTAATAATACTTGTGGCACCTTACAGAATGTTATTAGTTTAAATTTTTAAGTTGACTCATTTTATAGAGAGTCAATTCTTTTTAAAAAAAAATATGTATTTTCGGCTTCCTTGGGTCTTAATTGTGGCACACGGGATCTTTTGTTGCATCTCAGGTTTCTCTCCAGTTGCAGGATGTGGTCTTAGTTGTCCAGCGGCATGTGGGATCTTAGTTCCCTAACAAGGGATCCCCCCTGGAATCCCCTGCATTGCAAGGTGGATTCTTAACTGCTGGACCACCAAGGAAAACACGTGAAGTCAGTTCTTCTAACACTTACCTAATGTTCTGTGAAGGTCTTCAAAATCTACTGATTATAATTTTTAAAATTAGCCATTGGAGACTTTACTGATGAAAACCAAAAGTAGGTTTTGTGAAAATCTCTGAACTATATGCCTGAATAAATAATCACTGAAAACATTTTGAAATTAAACACTCCAATTTTTTTTTTGTTTTTAACCATTCTTAAATAATGTGATCTCAGTTATATTGCACATTTCCTTGTCTTTTAAATAATTTAACTCTTTTTGAGGACTACATGACTAACACAGTGCCTTATTTGCTATGTTATCAATCTCCTTTCCTTTTAAGGGGGATGCAATATGTTATTTCAGGGATCGATGAAGTTTGAAGGTGTGTTTGCATCTATACTAAGGATCCCAGACTGTTATCTTTTTGTAATTGGTAATTATTCTTTATGCTTCCTCACTTTCTCTCACCACTGCTTAGGGCAAAGTAGTTTAAACCACTTCTTCCTCACATCAGATTTTCTGTGAACTCTTAGTAAGGCCATAACTGCAGATCACGAGAGGAAATGAGATGATTAGCCTTCTTTTGATACCCAGATCTCTGGACAGCAGAGGTCTGGGGACTTGACACCCAGATGGGGGCTCAGTCCTGTGTGTATTGTGCAGGTACTTTTCCATACATATGATGAACGTTCATCTCTCCTTTCCCCTCAAAGCTCCTGACTCCAGCTTCCAAGATATGTTTCCCATGACACAGACAAGTAATTTCATCTCTCTGGGCTCAGGTTTCTCATCCAGAAAACACAGATGTTTGCAGTATCTACTTCCCAGGTAGTTTTGAGGATAACTGAGGTAATATCTGTAAAGTTCTTACAGAAGTCATATGTGTGTCAGATATGTGCATGCTTAGTCATTCAGTCGTGTCTGACTCTTTGTGACACCTCTGTTCATGGAATTCTCCAGGCAAGAATACTGGAGTGGTTACCACTTCTCTAGGGGATCTTCCTGACCCAGAGATCAAACCTGCATCTCCTGTGCCTCCTGCATTGCAGGCTGATTCTTTACCTGCTGAGCCAGCAGTCATACATAGATAGTAAGGATCAAATAATTAAAAAAAAAAAAAAAAAAGATTGGCCTCTGGATAAATGACTAAGCTTTTGAAAGGAAAGATCTGAGAGGAAGCTTCTCCTAGTAGAGGCTGATTTACACTTTCTCTTCTGGGGTGTAGGAGTGGGGTCATTTAGAGGAATTCGTATATGAAGGAGCAGAACTGAAAGGTATTACCTAAAATATCTGTATAAAATGCTGGCAGTAAGCCTGGGTCCTGACTGGATCTAATAATATATGGAAAGATGTTCATAACAGCTCCTCTGGGGCTCTTCATAGTATGTCTTAAAAGGAGACAAGAGGAATAAACTGCAAATATATGGGGATGGAGGGAATTGGGGGCAAAGCTTATGCCAAGAGTTAGCAGTTATCTTCTATTACCTAATAAAGGCTGAAAGAGAGTGATTCTCAGGGAAGATGATGTATGTATATATATAAAGTTATATGTGTATCTATCTTATGTATCTATATCTATATATAAAACCTTTTAACCGCCTAACTTAGGTGTTTTTCTCAGCATCTCCCACGGAGAGGGGCCCTGGCCATCTGCTTTGTTAAAGAAAGCAGACACTGGCATCATGTAGCACACACAGGGGATGCCCTGCCGGCCAGCATGAAGCTTGGAAGCCCTCGGTGGTGCCCGTGGGGCAGAAGACCCTGCCCAGGGGCGCGTCGCCCCGGCAGCTGTGTGGCCCCGCTGCCCGAGGACCGTGCTGGCGCCGGGCCAGGTGGCTGTTGGCTCTGACGACCGCCCTTTGCCCCGGCTCGCAGCCCCGGTCATAATTCGCTCTAGGCTCAGAGGTGCAGCCTTGTCCAGCTGCAGCGTGTTTATCTTGTAATCCACAGACAAGAAGAAAGGAGGCAAATTCCAGCCTTTTAAGAAGTTGTTCGGTAAAAGGAAAAAGAAAGGCACGTCGGTATCCCAGGAGGCGTCTGCGGGGCGCAAGTGTCACTCTCCCCCAAGTGTCAGCAATGGAACCTTCTCTTCCGATGAGGAGACCCTGGAGGGCAGTCTGAGGTAATCACTCACACTTTTTACCCCCAGACCTTCTGCGGAGTTCCGTGTGGGGAGTGGAGTCCCAGGGGAGGCAGGGCCACCTTGGCACCTCCGGGAAGGTGGAGGATCGGGGTGCACGGGGTGCTTGCTCTACGCAGACACCTCGGGGAGCTGGCACATGGGTCTCACTTGCCGGGAGACCACCGGAGTCTAAGCCTTCCTCTTGCTGCCCTCGCCCTGGGAGGAACGTGGCAGCTCACTGCCTCAGCTCAACAAGCTTTCTTGGGCTGAAGGAAACTGTGTCCCCTGTCCCACTGCCTGGCAAGGGGAAAGGTTTCACACCCATGTTGAGTACACAGACTGCTGGGGCACAGGATGTCACCCTCATACCCCTGGCCATCTCTTGCAACTTCCAGAACCTGCCTCCAATGAGCTTTCAGTTTCTGCTCCTTGTTCTCTCTCCTGTCTCCCCTGTTCTCTGCTCTCCTCCATCCCTTCTCCCTCTCCTCCTCCTTCTCTCTCTCTCCTTGTCTCTGCTCTCTCCTTCTCTCTCCCTGTCTCTGCTCTCTCCTCCTTCTCTCTCCCTGTCTCTGCTCTCTCCTCCTTCTCTCTGTCTCCCTGTCTCTTTTATCTCCTTCTGTCTCTGTCCCTATCTCTACTCTCTCCCTCTCTCTCCCCCGTCTCTGCTCTCTCCTCCTTCTCTGTCTCCCTGTCTCTGCTCTCTCCTCCTCCTCTCTCCCTTTCTCCTCCTCTTAGAGCACACTACATCTGGCTGTGACAGTGTCAAGAACTTAGACAAGCAGGGTCAGGCAGTGCTTTCTCACCTGAGTGCTGGGAATTGAAGTCAGAGATGGTTAACCTGTGCTCCTGACAGCTCTGCAGTCAGCTCTCTGAGAAGCCCTTTCCCACTACCAGTTCTGGTTTGTTTGCCCTTGACAGCATTCCCCCAGCATCGGGAGACTGGCTCCAGCAAAGAGCTTGTCACTTTCTCTGGACGTTATTGATGGGCTTGTCTGTCTCTCTCACTCACCTGTCAGTTCTGTGAAGTCAGGGACCGGGTTTTATTCAGCCTCATCTTAGGCTCTTAGAAAGTGTTTCCTGTGAATGCTTGGCAATGCATTAAGTACGTGTTGATGGCATAGATGATGTAATCTGTGATATTATTGTGTTTCAAGGACAAAGACAAAAACATCCTCAGTGGTCTGTCTGTGAGTATAGTGTTGTCAACTGCAGTTGAGCCCAGATTACAGAATCCTCAAGCAAGCCATCCACATTAAGCTTTACAGTGCCCACGACAACATTTGTTAGTTCCAAGTAATGCTGACTCCTTTTCTCCACAGGCCCGTTATTTGTTTTCCATTGTCTTTAGTAAGGAATCTACTGACCAAAGGAAACGATCTCACTGAAAGAGAACACAGCTAGCACCAAACTAAACCCAATTGCTGGAATGTCAGTACTGATGTAGAGTTGAGTATTGTTCAGCATGAATCAGTTTTGATTTTACTTCAGTTTCTTCCTTTGCGAAGTAAGACTGTGAAACTTTTTGCTTCACACATCAGAATGAGGTACAGATACTAAAATATGACTGAGTAGCAGTTTAATGCAAAATCTGAGCTCAAGTCTGGAAAGTTCTCCTTTAGAAGGACTGTCCTATGGAAGCACAACTTATCCTTTTTATAGCTCTGTCAAGTCTCTGATTTCTTGTTGAACTATATTAGACTCAGAAGACCCTAGACTCTGGTTCTCATCCCACTTAATTGGTATTCCAATTACCCTTAGGTTTTTTCCTTAAGGTTTAAAGTTTTACAAAGCCTTGGGGAAATCTACATTGGATCTAACAGCTACATTTCCATTAAATATATGTAATGTTACCTGTTCTTATTAATAAACCTATATTTATGAAACATATGCTGTATTTTAATTGTTTAACACATTTGTATAATACAGGAAGCTAGAAGGATAAACTTTGGATAGTGAGTTTTAAAATGGCTCGTTAAATATTTTTAAAATTAAAAAAATGGGAAAATAGAAGTTCCTTAAAATATATGTATTCCTGTTTTCTTCTCAGAAATTTTCTTTTTTAAATTATTCAGTTATTTACATATTTATTGCTGCTTTGGGTCTTCAATGCTGCGGGCAGGCTTTCTCTAGTTGTGGCCAGCAGGGGCTGCTCTTCATTGCGGTGCACAGGTTTCTCGTTGCGGTGACTTCTCTTGTTGCAAAGCACAAGCTCTAAGTGCTCGGGCTTCAGTAGGTGTGGCGCACGGGCTTGGTTGCTCCGAGTCATGTAGAATCTTCCCAGACCAGAGATTGAACTCACCCCTGTGTAGGGAGGCATATTCTTATCCATTGTACTACCAGGGAAGTCCCAGAAGTTTCCAACTGAAAAATAATTCCACCCATGAAGTAAATATTACATGCATCATTTACAGTTTAGCTGAACTTCTGATTATCTGCCTTATTTACAGAAGGAGAAGATGAGAAATGCTGCTTCTAACAATCCTTATTTTCAGTTCGCTGCTCAATTAACAGATACCCTTCTTTACGTTGTGTAGGATTCAAAAAGTATATATATACGATATACGTAGTGTATTTTATTTGTTAATCTCCAAAATGGGCAGCTGGTACTAAAATACAAAACTCAAAATTCTGTGAACGTGATCTCAGGTGGAGGCTCCAAGGAGGCAGACTTCAGCCCAGTGTGAAGGAGAATTTCATAATTACTAGAGCTGTTTAAAAATGGAGAGGCTGGATGTATGCCAGGGGGATTGGGACTGATGAAGGGCAATTTCTGCACCGGGTAGGAATTTAAAGGAGCTGAACTTTAACATGCTGTCGAACTCCAAGAATCTGTAATTCTAGAAATGTCTCCATGGCCAAAAATAGCTCATTATTGATCTGCTCCTTCTGCCTGAAATTTCTCATTTCCTTTGGGTCTTAAAGCATTCTGTTCTTTCTCTAGGTTAGAAGCCTTTATTTCTCCTAGGCTGCTACTTTTAAATTATACATGCCAGTGGGAAAAGCAAAACAGTAAAACATGATCAGTTTTTAACAATTTAATATGACTTCCATTATTAACTAAAAACAGCTAATACTGTGTTTCCCAAAGTGTGCTAAATAGATTTTAAATTTCAAAAGGGGGAGAAGGTCATTTTGACAAAAAGGTCTGGGAAATCCTGGACCGAAACGAATTAAATAGAATTCTTCACATAGGACTTTTCAGAGCTTTTACTGTGCCATTGTGCCCTGGGAATTTCCAAGAAGAGAGCTGTCGTTTGCAGCATTTCCAAGATTCCTTTAACCACAATTTTTTCCCCCTCAGAGAATATCCATTGGTGTATATTAAAGTTACCACGTGTTAAACTTAATACAAATGTGTTTTACATAGGTGAATTCATGTAATATTTACCATGACTCTCTGAGATTGACATTATTACTCCCATTTGAGAATGACTTGCTGGTAAGTCGCTGAGGCACTATTCAAACAGTAATGAGTGCCCTCGGAACCATCCATTACTCTGCCTCTGTCCTGCTGCAGCGCTGCTAGGGAGCTAGTCACGTGGCCCTGGGTTGTCCTGCTGGCCCTGGGTCACTAAGCTCGGGTATCCTTTGGCCCTCAGCTGCTGACGGAGGTTCTGCTACTTACAAGGACAGCACTTGTCCTGCTTCCAGTTTCTACTTAACACCTGGCATTGACTGTATCACACACAGCTACAGCACTTTACAGTCAGTGCCAGCTCTAAGCACGTTAAGAACTGAAGGGGCTCCCTGGAGGGTGAGCTCACCCTGGGGTTGGAGCAGGACAGGAAGGGGCTCAGGAATGAGGAGGCCTTGAGCTGTCTCCCAACAAGCGATAGGACTTGAAGTGGCTGAGAGACAAGGCACGGATGTTTCCAGTCAGAAATGGCATAAGCAGAGGCTTCCACTTGAGAACGAATGTGGCAAATAGGAGGAAACTTTCCAGCTCATTCTGTGAGGCCACCGTTAACCTTAATACCAAAACCAGGCAAAGACATCACAGAAAAAGAAAATTACAGACCAATATCTCTAAGGAATCAAGACATAAAAATCTGAAACAAAACACTAGCAAACTGATTCCAACAACATATAGAAAGGATTATACGCCATGACCTAATGGAATTTAAGCCAGAAATACAAAGTTAGTTTTATATCCAAAAATCAATCAATATAATACGCTATATTAACAAAATAAAGGACACAAACCACAACATCTCAGCTGATGGAGATAAAAGCGTTTGACAAAATCCAACACCCTTACATGATAAAAAACACTCAGAATTGGGAGTGGAAAGGAATTTCTTCAACTTGATAAAGGACAGTGGTGAAAATCCACAGCTAATATTATGCTTAATGGTAAAAAAAAATGTTTCCCTTGAGATCAGGAAAAAGACAAGAATCGCTTTTTAACACTGTACTTATTGTAGGTTATAACTAGGACAGTTAGGCGAGAAATAGAAGCTTTAATTTTGGAAAGGAAGAAATAAAGCTATCTATCTGCAGATGCCATGATCTTATATATAGAAAATCCCAAGGAATCCACAAGAAAACCATTCAACTAATAAAGTTGAGCAAGATTGCAGAATACAAGATTCAGCTTTTCTAAATGTCCATTGACAGAGGAATAGGTACAGAAGATGTGGTACATATATACAGTGGAATATTATGCAGCCATTAAAAAGAATGAAATAATGCAATTTGCAGCAACTCTGTGTTTGGACCTAGAGAGGATCATACTGAGTGAAGTAAGTTAGATAGAGAAGGAAAAATATCATATGACATCCCTTCTATGTGGGATCTAAAAAATGATACAGATGAACTTACTTACAAAACAGAAAGAGATTCACAGACTTAGAAAACAAATTTATGGTTGTGGGGGTGGGGTTGGAGGGGGCTTGGGGGAAGGGATAGTTGGGTAGTTTGGGAAGGGCATGTACACACTGCTATATTTAAAATGGATAACCAACAAAGACCTAGGTATAGCACATGGAACTCTGCTCAGTGTTGTGTGCCAGCCTGGATGGGAGGGAGTATAGAGGGAGAATGGATTCGTGTATGGCTGAGTCCCTTTACTGTTCCCCTGAAACTGCCATGACATTGGCAATTGGCTAAACCCCAACACAAAAGAAGACATTTAAAGTTTGGGGGGAAAAGGAAAAAAGATTAGGGTTTTGTATTTCAGTGTGCCCACTACTCCTAAGAAAAAAGTCCAGGCTTCCCAAAGCCCTCCTGTTAGTCCCTCTGACTGGCCCTCCAACCAGCCACCGGGGCTCATCTTCCCTGCATTGGACCCCAGGACTGGGGTACCCAGTATGTGGCTTGAACCCCTCACTGCCTAGGCAGGATCTCTGCCCATATAGTCTCCGTTTCTTTCTGAGTCCTCTTTCTGGGGCACAGGTTCTGACCTGATCACTTCACGCCCATTAGGAAGACTGTAGTAAAAAAGACAGACAATAGTAAGTTTTGATAGAAAGTTAAGTTGCTCCGTCATGTCCGACTCTTTGGGATCCCATGGACTATAGTCTACCAGGCTTCTCTGTCCATGGGACTTTCCAGGCAAGAGTACTGGAGTGGGTTGCCATTTCCTTCTCCAGGGGATCTTCCTGACCCAGGGATCAAACCCAGGTCTCCTGCATTGCAGGCAGATGCTTCACCCTCTGAGCCACCAAGGAAGCCCTGACAGCTCAGTTGGTAAAGAATCCGCCTGCAATGCAGGAGACCTGGGTTTGATCTCTAGGTTGGGAAGATCCCCTGGAGAAGGGAAAGGCTACCCACTCCAGTATTCTGGCCTGGAGAATTCCATGGACTGTACAACTCCATAAAACCAAATCCACTGTCTAAAAGTTTTGATAAGGATGTGAGAAATTGGAACCCTCCTACTTGCTGATAATGTAAAATGATGCCGCCACTTTGGAAAACACTTGGACAGCTCCTCCAAATTGTTAAACATAGACTTACCATATGACTCCAACTCAGCTGATTTTGCACATATAATTCTTTTGTCTGGAAAGCCCCACCCCCCACCTCTACCTCCTTCCTCATCTAATTCCTCTTCATCCTGTAGTTTTCTGCACAAATGCACCTTCCTCCAGGGAGCAAGCTTTCTCTGGCCCCCTGAGCCTAGATCAGCACCCCCTGCCCTTGTTCTCACAACTTCCTTTACTTTTCCTTAAAAGTAGGCCTGCACACCTTACCTTTCATCCTATTTCCAGCCTCTAGCACTGTGCCTAGCACATAACAGGCATTCAATAATTATTCATTGAAATTATTGAATGCCTGTTATTGAATGAATGAATACATGAATCCTCCCCTTTTTACCATACTGACTCTTCCCACTCACTGTACCAGTCAATATTCTTCTAATTCATCCTTCGGTTTCCCACCGTGGTGAAGAGCATCTCTGTCCCTTTGACCTGCTGGAAAAGGAAAATTATACGGTTGGTGTAGTGAGACAGCATGTCACCAATGAAATTACAGTGAAGCTCAGGCTCTCTGAATACTGTGTGTGCTTCAGTTCCTTGGCCTTACTGCTTTTCAAAAGATGAAGTCAGAAAAGACTATTTTACTTGATCATTTATCCTCTATCCATGAGAACCTGGGATGTGCTATAATTGAACAGAGAGTAGACAAGAGGTGCAAAAAGCATTAAATGCATGAAAATTAGGACTAAGCAGGAGAACTAATAGACTGGGCTGAATAAGTCTCGGAGAAAGAAGGCTGATGATCAGTTTCAGTAATTATTAGAGATACAAAATGTGGAAGGGCAGTAGATTGGAAGCCAGGATCCTCTTGTGAATCCAGGTGTTTTCAGAGCTGTGTGACCTTAACCAAGCCAGCCTCTTGATCTGTTAAATGGATATGCTGTCTTCCGGGATAATTATGAGGACGAAAAATGCATGCGGGGGCTTCCCTTGTGGCTCAGTGGTAAAGAATGTGCCTGCCAATGCAGGAGACATGGGTTTGATCCCTGGTCTGGGAAGATCACACTTGCCGCTGAGCAACTAGGCCTTTGAGCTGCAGCTGCTGAGCCCATGCACAGCAATTGCTGAAGCCCATGTGCCTAGACCCTGTGCTCCACAACAGGAGAAGTCACTGCAGTGAGAAGCCTGAGCACCACAACAAAAAGTAGCCCTTGCTCACTGCAACTGGAGAAAAGCCCAAGCAGCAGTGAAGACTCAGCACAGCCAAAAATAAATAAACCAAATAAAAGTATTTTAAAAGTTCATGGGACCTGACACTATTTGCTATAAAAAAGTACTTTCCAAATGCAGGGTAATATTACTACTGAGATGAAGAGGATGTTGATAACTAGTTTTCTATTTCCAAAGCATAGACCAAGACTCAACTGATTCTCACGGTGGCTAGAGAGGTTTGTGAAAAGACCTTACTCCAGGTGGGGCACCTGAAGAGTGGAACAGGTAGCATGGAAGGCTGAGGAGTCCCTACAGAATGTTAGAGGCAGGCTAGATGATTGATCGTCCTACATGATGTAGACCGGGGACTGAGCCTAGAGGCTGGAGTAGATGATCCTTTGACTTATAGTCCTCAGTGTCTGTGTTTTAAGACTCCAAACTTTCTTCCTCTTCCTTGAATTTTTTATGACATATCCTATTTCTCCTGTAATTATAGGTGATTTGGTACCCTTTAGCCCATTGAGAACTGTGTATTTTCATAGAATGTCAGAGTCCAGGATGAGTCTCCAAGATGTCACACAAAATGTAATCTGACTTCAGTCTCTTCCAGCAACTCTAGTTTGTTTGATGATGATAGTTAATTGCTCTTCAGCATTTCATTTAAATGAGACTCACGGCTCTGTTTAGGAAGAAAAGTGCTGATCAATTACAATTGCCCCTGTTGTCATGGAAACAAGCTGCAATTGGACTATAATTATATTTCCTTATTCCTGAAGTGAATCCCTAATCATTGCCATGGTAATTACCCAATATCTATGGTCCCAAATTACATGATGCTTGTCCAAAAAAGACAAAGGAGAAGGAGTAGGAGGGCTGGCCTGAGACATGTGTTAACTGTGCAGCTGCAGAGAGCCTTCTCCTTTTTTAGGTGGGGAGAATTTCCCTCTGTAGGCTCTTACTCCAAGGTTAGGTGATGTCAGTGGGTCTTAGATATGCCCAGAGTTTAGAGTAGTGGCCAGAAGACTGTATCAGGCATTATGAGTTAACAGAAAACACATCTACTGGTATCTTTCTGCAATGGTAATGAAGTATATTATCTGATTCCTGATAGTCTAGATGACTTTCCGTGTTTCAAGGACCATTGATGCAGCAACCCAGCAACATAATCAAGATCCAGTTTGATTCCTTTTCTTCTCTGGCATTTTCAGGGAGTATGGCTATCCCCAGGCTTATTTCCTCATGGCTCCAACGTGGCTGCCTCTGTTCCAGCTGTCACATGCAGATGACACAAACCAGGAACAAAAAAGGAGATCATCCCTGTCTTGTGTCACATTTTATTCACGAGGAGACTTTTCCTCCAAACACCTCCACCAGCAAACTTTCTCTCCCTTTTCATTGTTCCAGCCAGACCCCACTGGAAGCAGTAGTTCCAGACAACACAACTTAAAATGGAGATGGCTCTGCTTGACTCCTCCCTGTGCTCCTTAACACTCACTGCCCAGTAGGTGAGGGATGCAATAGTATGTCTAAGGGATAACTTCATTTTATTTTCCTTCTCACCTTCTCTCTCTACTGTCCCTTTCTAGGGCTTAAGCTCCAGGCCACAGGCCCATCACACACCCTCTATCTGATCTCTGCCACTTCTGCAGATAGGCATGGGCATAGGGCACTGGAGCTAGGTGTGGACATCCAGGAGCATGGGGTGTGGCATCCTTTGCTTTCAGGCCACAGCAAGTGCCACGGAGAAGAAAGGCAGCCTCTTGGAGGACAAGTGGAATCCGAACACCAGAGAGCTAGCTGTTCAAATGACTGGTCTGTATGGATGGGCTGAATGAGAGACAAGAATCAAAAGGGGATCCCAAAGCATAGTGTGGTGGCTGGTTTGGGTCATTCATCTATTAGCTTCTGGTTCTCCTTCTCCACAGCACCCCAATTTCCTTTCAGGGAATCAGTTTTGCTGTGTGCCTGTCTGACAGAACTTGGTGCCTGCTTCCTAGGACAGAAGCCAAAAGGCCCGGATCTTCTACTTGCCCTCCTGCTGAAGCCTGGCCTGAACATGTGATCCGGCCCAGCCAATCAACCTTTGTCTCCTAGGGCTTTGACTGGGCAGGTGGATCCAGGAAGTAAAGACACAACCAGGAGAGCAGGCTGTAACTGGGCTCTTTGAGCGCTATGTGACAGCTGCTGTGGTTCCTGATGCCTTGACCTCTAGAGCTCTCTTCACTGCTATCTTTCTCCAGGCTTTAACTCTAACTTTGGTTGTCCTTTGAGCCCTCACTGTTCATCTTGTAGCTTTTCTTTTCCTAATTAATTTATTTATTATCATTATTATTTTAATTTCTGGCTGCACTAGGTCTTCGTTGCTGCGGGCAGAGGCTATTCTCTTGTGGAGCATGGGCTCTAGAACTCTAAACTTCGGACAATGAGTTTAAAAATGGCTCTTTAAATATTTTTAAAATTGAAAAAATAGGAAAATAGAATTTGCTTAAAATATATATACCCGTTTTCATCTCAGAAATTTCTTTTTTAAATTATTTATGTATCTGTGGCTGCACCTTCCTTGCTACACACAGGCTTTCTCTAGATATGGCAGGTGGGGGCTACTCTTCACCATGGTGCATGGGCTTCTCATTGCAGTGACTTCTCTCGTTGCAGAGCACAGGCTCTAGGCACTAAGGCTTTGGTAGTTGTGGCACTTGGGCTTAGTTGCCCCATGGCATATAGAATCTTCCCCATCCAGGGATCAAACCCATGTCCCCTGCATTGGCGGGTGGGATCCTAACCACTGGACCACGAGGGAAATCCTAGCAGCTTTTCTCTTGGTTGAGTGAGACAAAGTTGGTTTCTCTTACTTGCAGCTAAGAACTATAACTGACACAGAAGGAAACCTGGAAAACTTGGTGAGAGAGAGATGGGAAACAAAGCCAGAAGCAGTTTGCTGGTTTGAGTTGAGAAGGAGGCCTGGAAGGAACCTTTGAAAATGCTGATCATCCTCACTTGCCCACTTTTTGCCTTCTCAGGATTTTCACTCCCTCAGTGACCTCTCCATTGAAAACCCATCTGACGAACTCCAGTACCCGGTTAATCCTTTACTCACCCACTAAAAAAACTTACAGCCTTTATTTTGTAAAGCACTGTGGGAGAAACTGGGCTTCCCTATCGTGGACTTCTTGGTATGGTCTTCCCTGGTGGCTCAGATGCTAAAGAGTCCGCCTGCAGTGCAGGAGACCCAGGTTCGATCCCTGGGTCAGGAAGATCCCCTGGAGAAGGGAATGGCTACCCACTCCAGTATTCTGGCCTGGAGAATTCCATGGACAGAGGAGCCTGGCAGAGCTATAGTCCATGGGGTCGCAAAGAGTTGGACACGACTGAGCGGCTAACACTTTCACACTTTCATGGGAGAAACAAAGATAACAGTTATGATCCCTGCCCTCATGCAACTCCAAGTGCTGTAGTGAAAATATAATGATACATCTTACATCAAAAGTGCAAAAGCACTTTTGTTTTCCTTCTCATTTAAGGCATGATTTTAGTAACCATAACATAAACGTGTATGTAACGAGACGTGCATGCATAGGGCTTTCTGAGGGAGAAAAAATCCCCTTCTTCCGGCAAAACAGGCAAGGCTGTGTGGGATTGATAAGGTGTCAGTTGGACCTTGAAGGATAAGTAGGACCTGTCCTGAGAGATTGGCATTGGGCAGTCAGTCATGGGGAGGAAGAGCCCATGCAGTGATGGAGCCAAGAGAGGGTATTTGGGGGACTGAATGGTTGGGTTTGCATTTCCGGATGTTTGAAGTGGGGTAACACTTGATAATAACAGGTAATATTTATGTAAACACATTACTCTAAGGTTTTTGCCTATTGGTAGCTCATTTAATCCTAAATAAGCGCCATGTGCTGTGCTTAGTCTCTCAGTTGTGTCTGACTCTTTGTGAATTCGTGGACTGTAGCCCACCAGGCTCCTCTGTCCATGGGATTCTCCAGGCCAGAATCCTGGAGTGGGTAGCCTTTCCCTTCTCCAAGGGGTCTTCCCAACCCAGGGATTGAACCTAGGTCTCCCGCATCGCAGGCGGATTCTTTACCATCTAAACCACCAGGGAAGCCCTAAGCTTCATGAAGTAGGTCATATTATCATCCTCATTTACAGATAAGGAAACCGATGACCCTGGAGGTTTAGTGACATGCCCAAGGCCACACAGCTGTAAGTGGGAGAACCGGGTTTCATGGGGAGGCACACTGGCTTCAGTCTGAGTACTAAATCCCTGCATTGCAGGGCCTCTGCTTCAGAAAACCAGCGTGCTTAAGGGTCCCTAAATGCCGTCGTGAAGAGCCTTAAGTGCCAGGCAGCCACTGCAGCTTCATCTGGTAGAATTTGGCAAAAAGGAACTGTTAGAGGTTTCTGAGCTGGCAAATTAACTGCTTAAAGATGAATGTCAGGTTTGAGAGGAAGTGGAATTGGAGGAGACTTCAGTTGGAGATCATTTACAGATGTCAGTCGTATTACAGGAAATAAGCAGAGTATCTGCAAAAGGCAGTTGAAGGGCTAGTGAACATTATTGTCACTGTCCCTCCTGGTTTCAGTTCTTTTTAAAAAAGAAATGTATTTGGCTGCGATGCATCTTAGTTGCAGCACATAGGATATCTTTGATGTTCCTTGCAGCATTTGGGTTCTTGTAATTGCATCATGTAGGATCTAATTCCCCGACCAGAGCCAAATCCAGACCCCCTGTGTTGGGAGCACTGAGTCCTAGCCACTGGACCACCAGGGAATCCTTCAGTTCTGTCTTGATAAAGCCTCTCTCTTTACCTTCCGGTCCTCAGCTTCTTTGTCCAAAAGGACAAGTCATGCCTTGGTGATCACAGAGTCAGCAGAGACTGCTGGCTGGCGAGGACTGCTGCTGCCCTGGGTCGCAGCTCTCTCTCCCGGTGCTGGTTTCCATTAGGGACTCGCTGGAGATGGGGCAAGGAGCTCTGCAGGACTCCAGGCACAGCCGTGATCCAATGCAGGTTTAAATGGTTCCCGGAGCTCAGGATCTGCAGTCTTAACTCATTGATTTTGATATTGTTTTTGAAGGATTTCTACCTGTGAAAGGGCAGATAATGTTACTCATTAAGGCCTTTGGTACAATACCTTTCCCCTAACCTGGATCTGACTTCACTTACAAAATATTGTAGCAGAGAACCTAAGGGATGATAGTAACAAAGAAACAGGAAAGATTGGAATTTTGTGGGAAACGCCTGATAAGTTTGCTTTTGTTTGTGTCAAATTTGTAGACAATGGGCTAGCCAAGTAGTAGGGTCCACTGTAGTATTAGTCCAAGTAGTAAGCTTCCCTCGTGGCTCAGTGGTAAAGAATCTGCCTGCCAGTGCAGGAAACGCCAGTTCAATCCCTGGGTCAAGAAGATCCCCTGGAGAAGGAAATGACAACCCACTCCAGTATTCTTGCCTGGGAAGTCCCATGGACAGAGGAGCCTGGCGGGCTACAGTCCATAGGGTTGCAAGAGTCTAACACAACTTGGCGACTAAACTGCAGCAACGGGGTCCGCTAGTGTAGCTGGAGACAGGTGGGTACAAGAGAGTGTGGTATTGGAGTGAGTTATTAAAAGTGATTATTGGGGCTTCCCTGGTATTTCAGTGTATGAAATTTGGCTTGCAATGCAGGGGACATGGGTTTGATGCCCAGTTGGAGAGCTAAGATCCCACATGCCACAGAGCAACTAAGCCTGCACGCCGCAACTACCGAAGTCCTCCTGCACTGCAACTGGAGAGTCCGTATGCTGGAAAGAACCTGCATGATTCAACTAACCTGACAAAGCCAAATAAATAAATAGTTTTTTAAAAAACTGATTGTTAAGGCCCAAAGAGTAGTCTCAGGCCACTCTACTGTCTCTGCCTTTGGAAGGATAACCAAAGGAGTCAGTAAGACGTTGAGGAGAAAGATGAACAGTGGTCTCCATGAGCTGATTAGAAGCTTCTGATAGATGTTTGGAATCCCAGTCTCTCTGCAAATAACAATATTATCAATGACAACAACAAAAAAACCAGAACAGAAATCTAGAGATGAGAGTTGTGAGTCCTTTCTTTCTATAAGGCCCCAGGAACTTCTCTGCTCTTTGGACCTCTAAGTCCAAAGGGACCATTTTTGTGGCATCTGTAAGTCACGGCTCAGTGATTCTTCTCTAAGCTTATGAAAACAGTTCCTCAGGGCCCAGTGTTGTTCTAAATTTCCCAAGTGGGCCTCTCTTCCTGTCCTCTAGAGTTTGCTTTTCCCCCATGTGCTTTACATTTGACTTCAGATCTTGCTTAAATTAAGATGACTGTTAAATGACTGTATTGATAATCTTTCAGTTAGAAGTTAAAAATCTGGGGAGTTTTAGAGGTCTTTGTACATCTCATAGTTGATCAAGAGAATGCTAGGTATTCTAAGCATCACAAGATAAGTTTGACACAGCAGGTCCCATTTCTTCCATTTGAACAGATACTCTGAGGATAAGTTGCAGCACGGAGGTGCAGAGACCCCTTGCCTCTTGGCTCACTCTTAATAAACAGAAGGGGGAGAATTGGCCTACTTTGCAATCAATTGTGAAAGATCTGTAAATGTCAAGAATAAAGAAGTCCAGATGAACTTGGCTAAGGTGCAATTTGTGGTAAATTGCCCCTCCACCTCCTAATCACGTAATTCATAGTTCCCAGCTGGTTAAGGACAAAGATCCCACCGAGCTCTTTGTTCATTAGAACATAGTTTCAAGCTGAGATCTCCGCACGTGGGCTATTCAGTTTCCACTCCAGCCCTGTCTCAAAATCTGGAACTTTGGACAACATTCTTACCCACTCTTTGTGTCAGCTTCCTCTTCAGAGAAAAGAAAATAATCTGCATTGTAGAGTTGTTTGGAGACAAAATTGGTAACCATGATTACCAAAGATCTAAAGTTACACAAATTGCCAAGGATGTAATGTTAAACTCGTGTTATGTAAAGTGAATTATCTAGAAGAGAGTGTTCATTAGTGTTACTAATAAATCAGTGACCATTCTCCTCTGCCGTTTCTTCTCAGAGCTTTAAAAAAGGCACAAAAACAGATATAAGAGAAAGGTACAAATGTTTTTCATCACTTTGAAAAGTAGGTATTGTCTTCCTGCCTGTGTTCTGGGAGGCTGGATACCAGCACTGGAGGACTCAGGGCATTGCCAGGTGACTCTTTCCTTTTATGTCACAGCTGCTTCTGTGTTTATCCTCAAGTTAAATTTTGGAATTATCATGCAAAAAGGCAAAATAAACTAATTTGTATAACAGAAAAGGTAAAGTAATTCTCATAACAGCAATGGCCATATCAAAAAACAGATTCTGACATGTGTAGAAACTTAGTAAATATCAAAAAAAAAAAAAAATAGTTCTTTCACTTTTGGCTGTGATGAAGTAGCTTATAACAAATCAGTCTTCTCACCAAGAACAACTGAAAATACAAATAAAATATTCTAACAGGGATGTCTGTTTGAAGGTGTCAGATTGCTGCCGGGGCCCAGACTTGAGCAATGAGATCCTGGAGAGAAGGGAGATCCACTGAATTGAGCCATATTTTCTGCATATTGCTTCTTTCCAGTGGGCATTATTGACTCTTGAGTACAGGCCAAGAGACCAGAAATGTTCAGGGTGGCCACCAAGAGGAAGAGAAGGCAGAAGAGCTGTAGGCAAACGCATGGGGCTGGGAACACAAAAATTAGAGTTTGAGACTGGACTTGAGGGACTAAATTCCAGGATTTGAGGGACTAAATTCCCCAAGAGGAAAGAAGCCCAGAATGAAATCTAAATCTAAGTAACAGTTTTCCTTTTGAGGCATTTGTTGGTAAAGCTGCACAAGAATGAAGGCTGAAAAACAGCAGAATTTTTGGCAATCTTTGGTGCTGGAAAGACAAAAATTGTAGTTTGAGATTGTTGCCAAAACTCAGCCTCTGTTCACTGGTGCCACATAGAAACATGGAGACAGAGTTTTGGGTGATATAGAAAAGAGCTTTTATTGCTTTGCCAGGCAGAGGGGGCCACAGTGGGCAAATGCTCTTAAGACTGTGTGACCCACCCTGGAGGGGGTAGTGAGGAGTTTTATAGGAATAGGGCATGAACAGTTCATGGACAGTTCTCCGATTGGTTGGCATCAAGGTGGAGTTTCAAGCTTCATCAACCTTCTGGTTTCAACCAGTCTAGGATCTGTGTTCTTATGGTCAGCAGTTTTCATCTGGAGGGGGTCTGCTGCTGCTACTGCTGCTAAGTTGCTTCAGTCGTGTCCTACTCTGTGCAACCCCATAGACGGCAGCCCATCAGGCTCCGCTGTCCCTGGGATTCTCCAGGCAAGAACACTGGAATGGGTTGCCATTCCCTTCTCCAATGCATGAAAGTGAAAAGTGAAAGTGCAGTCGCTCAGTCGTGTCCGACTCTAGCGACCCCATGGACTGTAGCCTACCAGGCTTCTCCGTCCATGGGGTTTTCCAGGCAAGAGTACTGGAGTGGGATGCCATTGCCTTCTGCTTCCTATAAAAAACAACTTAGGAATGTGTGTCAGACCTTTATCTGTATCTTTCAAGGAACCGTAAGTTCGATGATTCTGCTATGTGGCAGAATTTTAGTCTAAATTGTTATCAGTTTCCTAGTCCAACAGCTGTTCTTTGTTTCTATGTCTTCACGTATCCCAGTCATTAACTATTTTTAAATATAATTTTACTCAATTTTTTCTTTCTTTTTAAAATAATTTTTATTATTTATTTTTATTTTTGGCTGCAATGGGTCTTTGTTGATTTGCGGAGCCTTTCTTTAATTGCAGTGAGCGGGGGCTGCTCTTCGTTGAAGTGGGTGGGCTTCTCATTGCCGTGGCTTCTCTCTCTGCAGTGCACAGGCTCTAGGCATGGGCTTCAGTAGTCGCAGCACATGGGCTCAGTGGTTGCAACTTGCGGGTCCTAAAGTTTGGGCTCAGTAGGTGTGATCCAAGGGCTTAGTTGCTCTGTGATGTGCGGAATCTTCCTGGACCAGGGATCAAAACTGTCTCCTGCATTGGCAGGTGGATTCTTGTCCACTGTGCCACCAGGAAAGTCCCCAGTCATTAACTCTTGAATCAGCATTTTACTTCAAAAGACAAGGACACAGGGGTTTGTACACAGTTTCAAGACTCACCAACCTAACAAGGAGAAGGACTTTTAGGAAATAATCCATGGGTTTTTTTTTTTTTAATTAATTTATTTTAATTGAAGGATAACTACTTTACAATATTGTGGTGGTCTTTGCTGTACATCAACATGAATCAGCCATGTGTGTACATGTGTCCCCCCATCCTGAACCCCCCTCTCATCTCCCTCCCCACCCCATCCCTCTGGGTTGTTCCAGAGCACCGGCTTTGAGTGCCCTGCTTCATACATTGAACTTGCACTGGTCATCTATTTACATATAATAACCCAGGTTTTTATCTGAGACTCCAGGAGGCCTATACGCTAGAAGCAAGGACAAAGCAGAGCCTGAGCCTTACAAAGGTTGCTAATCACTGGATCATCCTGATTGGATTGATGTGATCTACTCCTTTACTTGCTTGCTAGAGGAACCAGCAAGTCTCTCTGGAAGGAGAAAACCCAGCCTTTACAATTTTTCATGCATATGTGTTGAATTCAATAAAAAATTACCAGGCATTTAAGAAACAGACTATGAGGAAAACAAGAAAATAGAAATAGACCCAAGCCAAATAAATAAAAATAAATATTTTTTCTTAAAAAGGGACTTTTTTGGTGGTCCAGTGGTTAGGACACTGCTTCTACCTCAGAGGGCCCAGGTTTGATTCCTGGTCTGGGAACTAAGATCTTGCATGCTGTACAGCCAAAAAAAAAAAAAAAAAGACCCAAAGGGGCTAAAATATTGCTTTTTCAGACAGAGCTTTTCAAATAATTGTGATTAATATATTCAATAAAATAGTTGACAAGATGAATAATTTCACGAGACAACTGGAATCTATTAAAAAGAATCAAATGGAAATTCTAGGTCTGAAAACTGCTACTGATAGTAAGAACTCAGTAGATAGTTTTAACAGCAGACTGAACACCACTAAAGAGAACATTAATGAGCTGAAAAATAAAAATTTTTCAGTAGAAAAATCCAGACTGAATCATATTGATTAAAAAGAATGATGAATACAGAAAAGACCATGAAAGACATGACTTATATTGTAAAGGGCTAACATTGCAGAATCAGAGGAGGAATAGGGAAAAATGGGGCAGAAGCAGTATTTGAAGGAACAATGGCTGAGAATTTTCCCAAACTGATGAAAGATGCCAAGCCATGGGTTTAAGGAGTATTATGTACCTGAGCTAGATAAATCAGAAGAAATTCACACCTAGCCACAATAGATAATAACTGAGAAAACCAAAGACAAAGGAAAATCTTAAAATCAGTTGTAAGAGACCCATTGCCTGTCTTTTCAAAGAAAGTGAAAGTGAAGTCGCTCAGTCGTGTCCGACTCTTTGCGACCCCACAGACTGTAGCCTACCAGGCTCCTCTGTCCATGGGATTTTCCAGGCAATAGTTCTAGAGTGGATCGCCATTTCCTTCTCCAGGGGATCTTCCCAACCCAGCACTCGAACCCAGGTCTCCCACATTGTAGACAGACGCTTTACCGTCTGAGCCACCAGGGGAGTCTTTTCAAAGAAACAGTAATATAACAGAAATTCTATAGCTAAATCACTTCAGTCATATCTGACTCCTTGCTACCCAGTGGACCATAGGACACCAGCTTCTCTGTCCATGGGGATTCTCCAGGCAAGAACACTGGAGTGGGTTTCCATGCCCTCCTCCAAGGGGTCTTCCCAATCCAGGGATCAAACTCACGTCTCTTATGTCTCCTGCATTGGCAGGTGGGTTCTTTACCACTGGCACCATCTGAGAAGCCTAGCTAACCTCATAATTTATGGAAAAATATTGAACGCTTTTTTGGTCAGTTTGGGAACATGATAAAGTCTACCATCACCACTTCTGTTTAAGTTCCTGTGAAGATTCTAGCTAATTGCAGTATGGAAGGAAGGAAGGGAGAGGGAGATTGAAAAATGAACAAATAGGGTAATTCCCTGATGGTCCGGTGGTGGACTCTGTGCTTCCATAGTAAGGGGCCCAGGTTTAATCCCCAGTCAGAGAACAAGGCTCCCACAAACCATGGTGCGGCTAAAAAAGAAAGAAAACGAACGAATAAAGCTGTCTTTTGTCACAGATAAAATGATTGTATACATAGAAAATCCAAAAGAATCAACAATCACATGATTAATAAATTTAGTTAAGCCTAATTATAATGTCAATAATCAATAACCAAGTGATACTTATAATACTCTGCCAATAAACAATTAGAAAAATAAACATTTTAACCTGTACCATTTATAGTAGATTCAGAAACATCAAATATATAGGACTAAATCTATGAAAATATGTAAAAGACCTCTATACAGAAAACTACAAAACTTTATTGAGAGAAAGTAAAGAGGATCTAGATAAATGAAGGGATATCCAGTGTTCATGTATGAAAAGAATGACTGCTGTAAAGATATGAGTTATCCTCAGAGTTTATCCTCAGAGTTTATTTACAGATCCAGTGCCATCAGAGAAGCAATCCTAGGAGTGTTAAGTGTGTGTGTGTCTGTGTGTCTGTGTGTCTGTGTGTATGTCTGTGTATATGTAAGTTTATGTAGAAATGCAGAGATAAGTATAGCCACCTGGGGAAAAGCTGGAGAACATAAACTGCTAGATACCAAGACTCATGAAACAGCTGTAAGACATCCCTGGTGGTACAGTGGGTGAGAATCCACCTGCCAGTGCAGGAGACACTGGTTCAACCCCTGGTCCGGGAAGATCCCAAATGCCGTAGAGCACCTAAGCCCTTTTGTGCCACAGCTACTGAAACCCACGTGCCCTGGAGCCCTTGGGAGAAGCCACCGAAGTGAGAAGCCTGCACACTGCAGTGAAGAGTAGTGTCCACTCGCCACAACTAGAGAAAGCCCACACACAGCAACGAAGACCCAGAGCAACCAAAAATAAAGAAAGAATTTGGGGGGGTGAGAAAAAAGCTATAGTAACTAAGACAGCATGGACTGTCGCTATAAAAACAGACAAATAGACCAGTAGAACACAGGCCAGAAACAGGTTCACACATATACAGTCATTTAATTTATGGCAAGTCACTCACTGTCTTCAGCCACAGTTTCCTCATCTATAAATGGGCTTAATAATAGTTCCTACCACATAAGCTTTAAATAGTGTATATCACAAGGATTGAGATGTTATATTAAAGAAGTTATCACATATGGAGGGGACATAGCAAGTGCCCAATAAAATTTAGCCAGTATTAATATTACTACTTTGACTATACTAGTATAATTATTACTACTCCTCCTATTACTGTTCATTTTCTCTATTTTGCAATAAGATCATCTAGAAGTGGGGAATGTGGGGACATTAAATCCTGGCTAGCAGCAAGGAACATTTGGGACAAACACAGAAGAGCAGGAAACTGTTGGTTCTTAGTTTTCCTGGAAAAAAAGAATTGGAGCTGAGAGTTAAACTTCATGATTCAAGGACTTCCCTGGTTGCCCAGTGGTTAAGACTTGCCTTCCAATGTGTAGGGAGTGTGTGTTCATCCCTGGTCAGGAGCTAAGATCCTACTTGCCTCAAGGCCAAAAAACCAAAACATTAAACAGAAGCAATATTGTAACAAATTCAATAAAGACTTTAAAAATGGTCCACATTAAAAAAAAAAAATGTCATGATTCAGCCAGAAGATTGACTTGGAAACTGAAAGAGAACTTGGCCTTCCAGTGTCGGCCTGTTATGTGCGTATAACTGTGAGACATTAGTAAACATTTATTAAGCATCTAAAGAGGACTTGTGCATATATGTGTTTGTAAGAATATCTGAGAGCCTCTGTGTATACATAAGCCATTTGTAAAAACACTGTGTAGAAAATGAAGTTAGTTACCTCTTCTTTCATCTGAATCCTAGCCAGGGAATCTGAGAAAAAAATTTAGACAGGATATTAAAAGGTTTGATTCCATAACTTTGAATGAAATTTAATTCCTAGCATCTTTGGGTGAATTTGGAAGTTCATTTTGTAGCATAGGTCACAAAGTTTCTGAGGAACGAGGACATAATGACACATTTAATTTCCTCTTGTATTCATATGCTAAAACAATGCCTCATATTTCATAAAGGGGGTTGCTACTCCACAGTGTCGTGCTATGTAGCCGAAGGCTTACCGATTATTCCAGCTATTTAGTATCTCCAGCCTTCCCATATTCCAGCCCACATGACATTGGCATCCTGTATTCCTCTCCCACTGCTCCACCCAAGAGAAGGAATACTAGAGACCTACCACTTTAAAACACTTCAGCTGCCTGGCCTGTGATTGTGTTCAGCTGTTCTGAATCCTGTTTCTCATGCTGCTGCTGCTGCTAAAGTCGCTTCAGTCATGTCCGACTCTGTGCGACTCCATAGACGTCAGCTGTTCTGAATCCTGTTTCTCATGCTGCTGCTGCTAAGTCGCTTCAGTCGTGTCCGACTCTGTGCGACCCCATAGACGGCAGCCCACCAGGCTCCCCCGTCCCTGGGATTCTCCAGGCAAGAACACTGGAGTGGGTTACCATTTCCTTCTCCAATGCATGAAAGAGAAAAGTGAAGGTGAAGTCGCTCAGTCGTGTCCGACTCCTAGTGACCCCATGGACTGCAGCCTACCAGGCTCCTCTGTCCATGGATTTTCCAGGCAAGAGTACTGGAGTGGGGTGCCATTGCCTTCTCCAGTTTCTCATGCTACAGCTTCTATTTAGGTGACTTTGCCTACTTGTGTACTAAGTCGCTTCAGTCATGTCCAAATCTTTGTGACCCCATGAACTGTAGCCCACCAGGCTCCTCTGTCCATGGGATTCTCCAGGCAAAAACACTAGAGTGGGTTGCCATTTCCTACTCCAGGGGATCTTCCTGATCCAGGGATCAAACCTGCGTCTCTTGTGTCTCCTGCATTGCCAGCCAGATTCTTTACCACTAGCACTACCATATAAGGCTATTTACCCCCTGAGTTTTATTTGCAACAATAAGTTGGTGATGAGATCACTAAAGTAAAGCTTTCAGCACAGTGTTTTCATCAAAGTCGCAATTGGTGGTTATTATTGTTTTTATTATCACACAGCCAGGAGGCTTATGTCCAAGTCTTTTGTCTCTAAACTTAATGTTTTGTTATCATTCTGCTGGTAATTTGGCCAATTTGATGATATAATTTGGTACTCAGTCTTCCCAAGAAACCTGGTCGGGACCCTGCCTGCAGCTTTTCTGTAATTCAGCTCAGAGGTACCAGCCAGAGACCCCTTTCCCCCAGTACTGGCTCTTCTTTCCTGCCCTTGATCACTGATAAAACCTCCTGATGGGACCCCTTTCTGTGGGGGAGGGGAGAGGAAGAAGTAGGGCTCTGAGCTCTGGGATAGCTGCCTGTGTGCCTGGCATTATGGAAGTGTGCCTGTCCTACCTTACAGAAAGTGTGTGATTCTGTCCTTGTGTATTCCTTCCCAGAAATAGCTTAATTTCCCAGATCAAGTGAGGAACAGTTGGCATCTGCTGCCCCCTGTTCCTGCAGTTCACCCAACCTATATCTCACAGTCAGGTTAGAAGTCTAGAATTCCTCTGAAGTCCAGCCTTTCAACTGAAGCGTTCTTATTGTTAGGAACCTACCACTGATAAGCTGCCCAATGCAGAATGCCCATTTAGAGTCTCCTTAGCACATGTGCCCCCACCCCTCTGAATTCCTGAGGAGTCTCGACAGAGAGACTCTTTATTCCAATAGTGCCCATCAGCAGTTCCAGTCCTCATCAAGTCTTTGTTTTAGATGTACGTATTTTTCTTCCCAATGTGATTAAAATCTGAGAGAGAGAAATTCTTGCCTCATACTTCGAGATCTTCATGTTGCTTGAAAAGGACTGCTGGACATACTTGACAGCTCATCAGGAAAAGGGCTCCTGCAGCTAAAATTTCTGCAGTGCTTTCTGTCCTGGGTCCTCCACAAACAGGTAGCAAGTACACAGAGTTCTCCCAGTGAGCGGCTCTAAAACATGCTGTGTAGGAGACATGCTCTCTTATTCCCGAGGGACACTTCCGTCTGCCCAGCTACTTGGCTGACCCCTCGCAGAAGAGGACAGCGGGCTGGAAGTGCTTTCTGAGTGAGATTGGGGATGTGGGTGGAGTCCCCTGAATCAGGAGGAACAGGAGATGATGGAATTGCCAAAAGAAGCCTTATCATCCTAATAAAATGAAGCACATGATTTGCATTCCAGGTCCTTCAACTATTCTATGGGAACCCGGGCATTTTCTCATGACAGTATTTTTATCCCTGATGGGGGAGCAGAAAGTGAGCAGACAGTTCAAGCAATGTCACAGGACAACATCCTGGGCAAAGTCAAAACTCTTCAGGTAAGACAGCTTGAAAGTCAGAGGCATAGGAAGGGGGAGGGGGGCGGCCATGGGAAGGGTCCCTGGCTTGGCCTTGAGTCATGGATTGGGAAGTCCAGGGGTAACTCCCGGTGAGAATGTTTGCTTTCTCAAACCTGGCTTAGTTCTCTGGAAGCTTCTGTGCAGCCATGAGAGATACACTGTCATGTTGTACCCACCTTCAGAACACCCCCTCTCCTTTTCTCTCAAGGTGTTTCCTCATTTTTAACTGGACTTAATGAAGACAGGTACCCTAGAGAAGCTGCAGAACTTGGGTGGGAGGAGAGCACTCCTTACCACTGAGTGTTGGCCGTAATCCCTGAGCGTAGGGTTGACTGTCGGCTGAAGGCATGCACAGCAGACGCACCCTCTCTGAGTCTCTGTACTTGGACAGTGAATGGCTGTCACGGGTTCTGTTGTGTTTCTGACCCTGGCTTCCCTGAGCCGCCCTGTCCTAGAAGGACACTGTGAAGCTCTTCCGCTTCCCTCCTGTTTGCGCTGCAGAGGTGGGCAGTTTTCCTCCATAAAACTGACTCAGGTGGTAACTCCTTTAATAATGAAGATAAAATAATTCTTCACTGAATGAGATTGAAATAATGGGAAATCCAGGAAAAGCAAGGGGAGCGAAGACCCCTGCAATCCGACAACGTAGGTTTGCCCGAGTGCTCAGTAGAACTCACTCACCCGGCAGAAGTGCCTAAGCAAGCACTTCTCTGAGCTTGGGTTGCTTGGAGGCGATCCAGACTGTGTACAGGGGACTCTGGTGTGCTGGTTTCAATCTGTTTGTAAGTCTGCAACAGTGAATGAACAAATGAATGAATGAACCAAGCAAAAAAATAACAAAGGAGACAGCTGGCTTGAGTAGCTATTGACATGATGAAGCATGGTACTCAGAGTTTTCTACTTGCTTGAAATATTCTTGTTTCTACTGAATATTAAGCTATGTATTTTGTGACCTGTGTTTGGTTACATATTCCACATGTACTCAGCTAAATATAGCTTATGGCAGCTGGGAAACAGCCAACACCCTGGAACCACACCCAGACTTGCCTAGATCTTTATACCTACCACCTCACTGCCCAAGGCCATAGTCCTGCCCTCAGAACTAACCTAGGCCCTTCCTTCAAATTCCAGCACATCTTGACTAGCTCCCGTTCTTGGTTCTTGCTGGCCATACTGCTACACATTTTATAGACTCAGAAAGGAAAGTTGGCCTTAGTCACTTCTCTTCATATGGAGAAGAGGAAAGGGCAGTGATGGCCGAAGAAAACCTTGACCTTGCCCCCCTCCTCACCTTTCCTTCTTGAAGTTTCTGGCTCCTGCATATTATTCCTAAGAAGTAATGAACCCTCATAATCGTCCCTTTCTAAGGGGAGTGACCTGCAGGTCTCAGCCTACAAACCAACTGTATTTCACAAGGGCTTTCAAGGAGTTCTTTAAAAATTAGGTAGTAGTCTGTTGTCTTAAACGGCAGTACCTGTGTAATCCACACCTCATGCCAGCACCACTCCATGAAGTGGATTTGGAGTTGTAAAAAATAGATAATTCTGCAACATTGAAAACGTAGAAAAAAAAAAAAAAAACGTAGAAACTCAGTAGAAATATGTGAATGCCTGTTTGTGTTAATGGTGTCAGGCATAAGTTTAAGGAATCTGATTTCATAATTAATAAAATGTAAAACAACTAACTTCTCTGAAGCGACAGTTCTGTTAATGCAGGAGGAGAAATGTGAGGGAAACAGAATAGCTGTCTAATTGAACGCTCTCCTCTGGACGACATGTACTCACATGAGGTCTGCCTAATTTTGCTTCTGCTGCATGGATATGCATAAGCTTCCTTACAGCTCTAATGCTATGTTTTGAAACAATATAATAAAAGAGACTTTTGCTTTTCAAGGAGGGAAATGGGGACCCTTATCATAGCAAATGTGATTTTTGGAGTGCCATAAGATATCACTGTATCACCCCCAAAAGACTGTGCTTTATTTTTCAGTCGACTAAGCAGTATGTTCCTGGTAAGTCATAGAAATAGTAGTTAACTTATTAACTTGCATGAATGCTTTGCATTTTTCCATAAAAACGTTATGCTGGTATTGATGCTTAGTAAGCAGCATAAAAGACTACTCCCTCGTAGACTCCAGCATGGAATGAGGGTGTTTATTTATGTCAGACGCATGTATGTTTTTTATGTCTGGAATTGTCTTTGTGTTATGTGTGTATGTTTACTTTAAAAAGAGAGTAGTGGATAACACCTATTTGACAGTAAATGTCCTAGCAAGCTAATTTGCCACCATTATTAAGACATTCTTTTGAAATGAGATTTCTACTGGAATGCCATTAAAAAAAAAAAAAAAAAAGACCCAAAAACGTGTTTGTTTTTTTTTTCTGGCTCAAGAAACTTCCCAGCCCATGGAAACCAGAGCTGTGCCTGTAATGACTGCATTTGGAAAGGTTGCCCCCTAGTGTCCACATATAGTCATCTCAGCCAGAACTGTCCTAGGTTGTACCAGTAATGGTTCGTATCCGTCTGCTGAGTACAGAATGACTGAATAGAGCATAAATAAGCCTACTCTTTCCTGAACAATGTGAATCTACCACCTGCCAAAATTTCTGTAGCAAGCAATTGAACCTTTAAAAGAAAAATTACCTTTTTTTCCCTGAGTATAAAGATAATGCATGTGCATAGAACAAATTTTAATATACAGGATAGTTATAAGGGACAGAAATGACAGTGGTGTCCTTTTTGAGGACCCTGTACATAACAGTCAGTTGTTCTATGGCCAGAAAGTGAAATAAAAAATGCCTCACAGGCCTCTGCCATCACCTGGCTTTGTGGCCTCAGGACAAATCATTAAAGCTCTCTGACCCTCATATTCCTCATCTGAAAAACAAGAGGATGCATGTGATGGATGATCTGAAGAGCCCCTCCAGTTCTTAAAATCTGCCATTTATAGAAAGTCACTGTTCATCTGCTAGAGCACGGAGTGGCTTTGTAAGCTTTGCACTGCAATGCATTGGACTCCAATGACCTTGATGTTCCCAGAGCACATATCAGGGAGGTGCCTATTTATTTCAGAGCAAACCAGGCTGTGAAGTATGTATGCACCTACTGATGGTAGGAATCAGGAATATCACAGTCCAAGCCCGCAGGTGATTTTTAGAATAATGCCAGAGCTTTGTCAGAAAATGCTTAGTCTATTAGTCCACGCACTGTTTAGCTCAGGAGGAAGAACCTTTGTCTTCAGTAGCTGCTGTCTCCTGCTGGGCTGGATTTCACTTTAAAATGCCAAAGTGTCTTACCTTTGAGGATTTGAGCACCTCGTGCAGCTGTCGACGCAAAGGATAAATACCTGCTCCACTTCTGCACAGAGCAGATGTCTTTAAATCTGTGTGTGTTTGATTTTGCTTATTCTCTTAGATTCATTTTAACTATGGGAGTATCTGGAGTTCGCTCGAGAAGACAGCAATTTTATTTTCTGTCTGCCTTGTTCTTATAGTATGAAAGATGGCTGTGAAAAATCTGGGGAAATCTAAATTGGCAGTGTGAGAGCTACAGAATATGATGTGCTTGGAATTTCTACACCATAGGAAAAGAGCCTCATAAATATAGATGTGCATTCCTATAATATCATTCTCCAGCATTCCATTTTACAGCCAAATGGCCAAATTTGAATGAATAAAATATCACCCCTTTAGCTCACGTTCCAGTCTAACAGTAACTCCATTCATTGCCATAAGTAACACGGACTCAGTTTAGGCACAGAGGTTCCACTCTCCCCTCTGGTTATTATCTCAGTGCATATAAAGAATCCATGGATATGTAAAAATATACATATCTATTAAAATACATCTGTCTATAGATGGAAGGAGTGGTAATAGTTTATTTCCCTGGAAGCTTAAGGGCAAGCTCATCTTAACGGTCTGGTTTTGAGTGACTGCTTGTGTCACAGTTCTTCCCATGACAATGCCTGAGTAGTGGGCAGAATAAAAGTCACCAAAAAGCCATATTTATCCCTTATTCAATTCGTTTGACATCTGAGTGGCAGTCATCTTTCAGTTGTCAAAAAGTCAGACAAAGTGTCCAGCAGCCCCGTCCCCTCTGAGTCAGCCGAAGGAAACATTTGGAGCAGGAACCACAGATCAGGTACAAGAGCCTTGGCCTTGAGAGCCTGAGGCTCAGTCACCATGGCCTTGGCCCTGCAGCCCTGCCCTGGCCTGTGACCACTGCAGGGTGTGTCTGCGAGGACAGTCCTTTGTCTGGGCAGAGCGGCTGCCTTCCTGTCCCTGGATGGTGGCTGTCACTTTTTGCATGACCTGGGTCCTTCCCTCCTCCTTCCCTCACCCTTCTCCCAAGCTCCCTAACCAGCAGCCTGAATTTGTTTTCTCTGGAGGAATTTTAAATCAGCTACTTTATGGAGATGCTCATTGTCATTCTCAAAGGCAACAGCATTGTGTTTCTTTTGCCAGGATGAACATATCCACGACATAAATCAACCCTCAGATACACACACATTCTCATTCCCTCCCCGTCCCTCCCTCTCCCTCCTTTCCAATCTCCCCCATCCTGCCCCCTTCAGCTGTTGTACCTGCCATCAGGGCTGCAGATTCTCCTCCCTGGGCCTCCTGTCTGCCTCCTGCACCCTCCTCTCAATTTTCCACTTTAACTCTCAACTTCGTTTCTTAACGTCATGCTCTCCATTTCCCCAGTTTTGTCCCACGTACCTTATTTCACCTGTTCTTATCACATCTAATATTTTCCCCCCCATTTTCTCTTTCATTTTCCTTTGGTAGCCACAATAACCATCCCATCTTCGGCGTTTATTTCAATATAAGTAATGTGAACTTGACATCAGTGTTCTAAAAAGGGCTCTAACAAAAACAAACAAAAAAATCAGCACATTCATTCTTTTTGTGATGGTGGCCAAAATCCTAACGAAAGAGCGTTAATGTATTAAGCTTAGTCTCCTGGGAAACTCATTAAAGAATTATTCTTTCCATTCTGAGTAGAAGAAATACCCTCATTTTAGATATTCAAGAACATTGGTAGGTGGCAGACCCTGACACAGGAGGTCTCATTCTAGGGTGATTGGATAAAAATTTTTAGCTCTTTACCAGCACACTTAGAGAAGAGATAACTGGTCAACCAAAGGCTGGGCTGGGAGTCCCAGAGGGAACCCCTGCCCAGACTGTGACTAGGATGCAGGAGCTCTTCCTGCCACTCCTGCCCAGGCCCCCATGCATCTCCCACAGGGCAGCAAGAGTGCCACAGGGCCTGTGGCTTTGTTACACCATGTCCTCTTGTCTAACACCATCGGCTGTTCTAACTGTGCCTGCTTATTGATCTGCTTAGAGTAGACACTAACTGCTGCTTCCTGCTAAACTCATTTTAGAAGACACCCTATTGCAGCCTTCTCCTCCCTGAAACCCCCTTAGGCTGTAAAAGCTGTACTTCACTGGCTGAACTTGGGCTTTGGATGTGTGCTCCCTCCCCGTGGTGTCAGGGGGCGCCGGGTTCAGGCTGAGATACAGCAGATCAAATCTGAGTCCTTGTCTCTCTGTGCTCCTGACTTGGCATGCTGGGGTGCCCGGGGTGCGGGGAGGGGACCTGGGGCTCATCTCTTTCATGTCTCTGCAATTTCACCGTCCGCCACGTAAAGCCGAGGGGGAGTTGGGTGAAGGTGGATTTGATACTCTTGAGTTCAGAGAGAGAAGGGGCGTTTTCCTCAAGGGAGGCCACCTTCAGTAAGGTGGTAAAAACGCCGGATCCTCTCTTTCTGTCCCAGTAAGAAGAGGGACGTTCAGTGTAAATTTATGAGAACCAGTGGAGAACAATGAAAACTGCGCTGCATATGTTTTAGAAGACGTGGATTCAGGCCCCTTTGGTACCACTCATTCATTCCGTAAGCTTGGGCCACTCACTGGATCTTGGCTTTTTTTGTAAAACGAGGAGTTCCGATAATGTGATTGCTAAGGCTTTTTGCAGCTTTGTGGGATTAAATATTAGCCACATTAAAGATAAAGATCAGATGATGTATTCTGGTTTTTTGTTTTTTTGTTGTTTTTTTTTTTCTTTTGAATCATAAAAGACCTAGGTCTAGAGCAGTAGTTCTCAGCCAGAGGCGATCTTCCCCGCCAGGGGACATTGGACAACACCCGGAGGCATTTTTTTGGTTGTCCAGACAGAAGTGAACAGGGGTTGCTGCTATCGTCTGGTGTCCAGAGGGCAGGAGTGATGCTAAGCATCCCATGATGTGCAGGAGAACTCCCCACAACAAAGAATTATCTGGCCTCAAATGTCAATCGTGGCGAGCTTGAGAATCCCCAATGTAGATAAAGGCAGTAATTTCTACAATATATTCGATTCATTACAGTCTTCTTTCAGATGACCACAGCTTACCTCTTTTTCTTCCTCAATGTCATTCATTTTCTGTACATATTAAATATTTTATATCTAATTTATCAAGCCCATTAAATATTTTGCCTCGTATTAAAAACTATTTTGTTTATATATTTTAAAATAATTCCCTTTTTAATCCAGCTTTTAATTCTAAATACTCTTTTTCTTCCTAATTTCTGTCCTTTACCCTCCTGCCACCGTCCATTCAGCTCCCTCCCACCAGTGATCAGTCTCTTTCTGGCCCTTACTCCAGCAGCCTCCTCTGATCCACTGTGTTCCTTCTGGCCTGTGGTCACAGTGGGCAGCTGCAGCAAGGCAAAGAGGACATCCTAGTGGCAGAACAAGATTGCTTTCATCTTTTCCGTGTGTTTAGCATCAATCATGGAAAGACTTCTTGGCCTGGGGCCTTCTTCCCCTTGGCCGTGGTACCCACTGTAACCCAAACAGGATGTTCAAGTTAGGGGCTGGTGAGGAAGGTAGATGAAATAAATATTCAAGGGGAATGTGTCCAAAAGGGGCTGGAGGGTTCCTTTGTGCAGCCACAACAGTCTTGATTTCCCGCAGGGGTTCTTGCAGCTCATGAAACTATTTCCTATATAATTTTTGTACCTTTCAAGTACTTTTGTGCCTTTGAAAGACTTTTGATTTTTTGACAAAAATCAAAAAATTTCTGTCATACCCAACTTTTTTGATCAGAAATATGATTTCTCTACCCCCCTTGGAAATGTTGGCATCTCCATGAAAGAGGTGGCTGGATGAAAAGGCTCATGGCTCAAAGGTGGGAAAGAAAAGGAAATACTGGGAAGGAGACTCAGTAATTACAGGACTGCGTCAGGGGTTTCTGGCTTGGTGTCTAGTCTAGAAACCAGTTACGTAGAGAATATGCCTCAGTGCCCGCTAGCTATGCTGGGGAACCTGACTGTGGTTATTGTGAACCGCTTCACTGCTTCAGAACGTCCTTCTTTTGTTTCTCTCCAGCGACAGTTGGGCAAGAACATCAAGTTTGGGCAGCCACCACCCAACGCCATTCCCATGAAGAAGGCAGACAGTGGCGAGGCTCGCTTCGAAGAGGACCCATTCCTCACCAGTCCTGTGGAAGTTGTGACTCAGCAAGACCTCATCCTCTCAGACACCGAGAACAAAGTAAAGCTCCTCCAGGGAATGACTTGATTGCTCACGAGGCCGGGAGGAGGCTGGGTAGTGGGCACGGGCGTCATTAAGCCCGGGGTCTGCAGGGTGGGGAATAAGATGGAAGAAGCTTTCCTGAGGAGTAGCCCAGCACCTCCGGCGCAAGTGCCTTGAGCTGCAGGGGAGCCAGTTGGGAAGAGGGGGAGGTGAGGGAGATGTGCCCTTTGCACCCCCTCTTCCCAGCGTCTTCTGCTTAACTCTTTGGAGACTCGGGCTGCCCTCACCCCTGAGCTGCACTGTCCCCTCTCTGCCATCACTGTGCATCCTGAGTGTTTCTTACACGTCTGTGCTCTGCATCTGTGGCCATATAACTGTTTGCTCTCCATTTCCAAACTGTTGAGCTCCTTGAGGACAGACTGGATCTTACACATCTGTCTCGCCAGGATATCATCACTGCTTACTTAGGAGCACTGAATAATTACTTGGGGAACTGGACTGACTTGAAATGAGAAAAGAATGAAGTAGGTGCTGCACAAGAATAGAATATTCAAACGGACCAGCTTAAGTGTACTAAGTGTGCAAAGTCATGTTGATCCAGCACTATCCTATCTAAATTTTGTCTCTTGATTTTTTTAGTTTAGTTATGGTTGTGCTAGGTCTGTGTTGCCGTGCGTGGGCTTTCTCTAGTAGTGGCGAGCGTGGGCTGCTCTGCGTTGCAGCGCGAGGGTCTCTCGCTGTGGTGGCTTCGCCTGTTGTGGAGCATGGGTTGTAGGCACACGGTCTCCAGTAGCTGCAGCACGCAGGCTCAGTAGTTGTGGATCGTGGGCTCTAAGGCTCCGACTCAGTTGCGGTGTACAGGCTTAGCCCACAGCATATGGGATCTTCCCAGAGCAGGTATCAAACGCATGTCCCCTGTATTGGTGGGCAGATTCCTATGCACTGTACCCCCAGAGAAGTCCATTCTTTTGACACTTTGAGAGAAGCACTCTGAGCAGATCCTGAAATAAGAGTCCCTTGAGCAGCAGCAGGAGTGCCTTCGGGCCTCTTATGGGAAAAGGAGGGAAGGCCTCTTATGGGAAAAACAGTCCTACCTACCTACTGGTAGATAGATAGCGGTTCTTAGCTGAGGCTCTGAGTCTTCCCATGCTTACAAGAAAGCATTCTTTGTGCTATGCCTACCACGGTGCCTGAAATGATGTTGAGTGTTACTAAAGTGCCCCTGGAAAAAGTCATACTAATTATCAGCTAATGCATCGTAAGAATAGTAAGAAAGATAAGTGCTCTCCAAGTTGTAGAGCAAAAGAAGGAAGGAGATAAAAGATGACAGTCTTCTTCGCTGTCTGTCTCTGCCTGGGCCTGGCCCTGATGCCCCCTGGCACCCACACCTGTGGGTGATAGGTGAAGCAGGCACAGGGCCCTCTCTCTTGGCTGGTCCAACAGTCCTCATCTCCAGTCTCTTGAGTGCTGGGAAGGAACATCAGCCATCAGCCTTGATTCAGGGATTCCTCTGGACCAACTGTCTTCCCTGTCACTGGATCTGATAAGCACAGGGCACAGTGGGCTGGGGGACAAGGTGGGTCGTTCGTTCAGCAGGTGCCCCCTCAGCTGAGGGATCGCAGTGTAAACACAGGACCGCCATAGTGCAGTTTACATTCTAGTGAGAGGAGCGTCTCATAACAAACAACTCAGCAAATAGATATCATAATTTCGGATTAATAAAAATGCTGCCTAGAAAATGAAACCGGCTGATACAAAAGTGAGCAATGTGGTTGGAGAGGGGTTTGCTTCTTTAGATAAGGAAGTCAGATGGCCCTGAGAAGGTGTGGAGGGTGTTCTTGGCACAAGGAAGAACAAGTACAGACACCCAGAGACGGAACTGTTTGTCCTGAAGGAGGCACAGAAAGCAGGCTAGTGCGGATGAGGGTGAGGGGTGGCTGTGGATCACAGTGTAGACACTGGGTCCTTCAGACCATGGGAGAAGGGGTGAATTGTTTGGAAAGTGATAGGAAACTGCTGAGAAATTTTTGAATTTATTTTTTATTATTTTTATCTTAGTATCTTATTTTACCTTTTGACTGTGCCATGAGGCATGTAGGATCTTAGTTCCCTGACCAGGGATTGAACTCACGCGCCCCCGCATCCAAAGTGTGGAGTCTTAACCACTGGACCGCCAGGGAAGTTCCCCTCTGAGTAATTTTCAGCAGGGCAGTGATACAATCTGATTTTATGTTTTCTAAAGATGCTTCTAACTGTTGTGCAGAAAATGGACTGAGGTAGGGCGAGATGATGTTCTGGATCCGGAAGGGGCAGTGAGAACCTTTTGTAAACATAGGTGACGGGAGGCAGCAGGTAGAGCTGGCACACGTGACGTGATATGCGTGATATACCCAGGACCTGCAAGGCGACTGGGATGTGAATCGTTAGCCTTTTTCTTCCTCTTCTTCTCTCTTTTCCTCTCTCCCTCCCTCCCTTCCGCCAACGTTTTCTCGCCTCCTCTGGTTGCCTACCTCCTCAGCACAGGCCTGTGTGTGCCACTGGAAGGGCCCCCTTGCTTTCTCATGGAGAAGAGGTCTGGCAGGTGAAGGGGGTGGAAGGCAGCCAGCCAGGCTGAAAGCTGTGAGGTCAGAGTTCTGCCTGGCTGGCGACAGGGCAGTCCCTGATTCTCTCAGCAGTGGGGAAACACATCAGGGACTGAGTTTGGAGCCTACCCAGATGGGAAATGAATTGAACTCTAGGGAGAGGGGAGTGAATACTGAGCCTCCGGAGCCCTGGTGGAATCCGGACACGAGCAGAGTCTCCACCGTGAACCTGCCAGCACTCTCTGCTCAGAGGAGGGGGTGGCCCTCCACACAGACGCTGGCTGCGTTTGCCCAGGACTTCCTGTGCTCCTGTTTGACTTGAGCACTCTCTCTGCCGTTCCAGTCCAGTGAGACGCCAAGTTCTCCAAGTCCTCTGAATCTGCCGGGAGCCAGAAGTGAGATGGAAGAGAAGGTAATGTGATTTGAACTTGTGTGTGTAGCTTCCTTAGTTTAACTTCTGTTTTTCTTTTTGTTGGGCGAGCTGCTGCCTCATTTTTCCATTCATAAATGCTGCCTTCATCTATTACTGTAAATCCCTTCAAAGTTCAACCAGTGGTAGATGTTAGCATCTGTTTCCATGGCAATGCAATGGCTAGAACTGAACCCTGCTCTGAAAAACTGCCATGCTCTCGCCAAGTCTGTTTGGAGTCTCAGGTGTTGGTAGTTTTCCTAACAGCCTCATGTATTAATACTTGAAGACACTGGTAAGCCATTGAAAAAGACATTCAAGAATACCTGAAGTTGAAGAGCCTGTAAGGAAAGAGTATCCTTCTATTGTTGTTTAGTCGCTAAGTCATGTCCAGCTGTTTTGTGAGCTCACGGGCTGTAGTCCGCCAGGCTCCTCTGTCCATGAGATTTCCTAGGGAAGAATGCTGGAGGGGGTTGCCATTTCCTCCTCTAGGGGATTCCCAGCCAGGGGATGGAATCCACGTCTTAAATGTTTACGATTGGTCTCAGGTTGTGGTTTTTAAGTGACCATACATACCTGTGTTACAGAGCTGCAAGCGGTTCTGCAGTTCATCCTTTGAAGAACTGCCCTTCACGTTCTCACCTGGGGGCCTCCTCCTTTTTGCTTTCAGTGCACCAGTGCCCTGTGACTCTGGCGTGATTGTGGCAAAGCATTTTTGCCAATAACACATCTTATGCCCTAGGTGGAGAACTTATTGTTCCTTCTTTCAATAAACATTTCTTCACTTATGTGTATTTCTGGTTTTTAACTTTTCGGCATTCCACTGAAACCTGTTCCGAAGGGGCTAAAGTAAGAGCTGAGGTGTGTACAAGTCTGTGGCAATGGAAGGTGCTTAGAGTTACAGTGTTGTTAGCATAGCGATGAGCTTGTCCAGGGCTTAGCACACTACTGTTTATTTTAGGCCTTGTGGCCATAAGGTTGCAACTACCAGACTCTCCTTTGTTCTGCTCTTCTTTGTAGTACAAAAGCAGCCACGGGCAATGGTGTTGCTGTGTACCAGCAAGACTTTACCCAGACAGGACCCCTGACTATGCCTTACTGACCCCCGATCTAATCTAACCCACATATCATTCACAGTAGGAAAATTAGTCCCTGAGAGATTAAATGGCCTTTACCAGTTAATACGGATATCACTGGCAAAACAAATGCTCAGTGTCTTTTGGTTCTAAAAGCAGTGCTCACTTCACTGTGCCCATGAACCCCCTGCGCTTGACAGCATCTCCTGGCCAGGCTGGGCCAGGAGCAGACTCTAACAAGGGCCGCCATGCTAGATTCCCTGCAGGCTCTTCTCTCATCTGGACTGACTGCATATTTTCAATCTCCACTGTAGGTTGCTCCAGTTAAACCATCCCGGCCCAAGAGGCACCTTTCTTCTGCTGGCACCATCGAAAGTGTCAACCTGGATGCCATCCCCCTGGCCATTGCTCGACTGGATAATAGTGCCGCCAAGCACAAACTGTCCATTAAGCCAAAAAACCAGAGGGTGTCAAGGAAGCACAGGCGACTTGTCGGGGTATGTATGGCCTGGCAGACATCCTGATGCTGCCTAGCGGGGTGGTGCTGTGAGGGGCCTAGGGAAGGGACTTGGTCTCTCCCTGTCGGGGATATGGCTCTGTTGCCGGCACAAGGGTGAATGGGCCCATTTCCTTTCCACCACCCTTTCTGACCTGTTGTCCCCCATCAGTGGCTGGTGGACCGCAGAGAGAAAGGCTTCCTTCTGAGGGGCTTCAGACATTTTGCTTTGCAGCAGACAGATGGCTCACTTTCCTATGCCATAGCCTGAGTCAAAGGTTCTTCAGTTTGATTAGACTTCTGAGTCATAAGTTTCAGGGGACATTGATGACATGCTAATCTTATTTTTCCTCACCTTTCTAATGCTGGGCTACTGGTTTTCCTATGATTATGCATGTGTATTAAGAAAAAAGAATTTGAGGATGACATATAGAGAGGAAACCCAACGGTTGAAGTTCTTCCCTGCCTGAGGTGACCTGTGTCTTTGGCTTGAACGTGGTCCCTCTTTCACGATTAGGAGGGCCACCCACATTGGTGAATGGGATTGTAAATAAAGGTGGCCTGTGCACAGGGAAAGCTAATTCTGTTTCCCTTACCCACGTTAGGATCGACAGAATGAGCATGGTGGCCTCCTGCATCAGCTGTCCCTGGACCAGAACGGACACCCTGGAGAAGACAAGCCAATCTGGCATGAAAGAGAGCCAGAGCCGCTGGACTCGGAGGAAGAGAAGCGACGCCAGGAAGAATACTGGCGAGAACTTGAGGCCAAGTGCAAACGGCAAAAGGCCGAAGCTGCGGAGAGGCAACGCCTGGAAGAGCAGAGGCTCCAGGCTCTGGAGCGGAGGCTTTGGGAGGAGAATAGAAGGCAAGGATTCTTGGAAGAAGAGGAGGAGGAGGAAGAGGAAAGAGAAATACAGCTAGAGGCAAAGAAGAGGCAACGTGAAGAAAAAACGCAGAGCCTGGAAGAGCCGGGCTCCCAGGGCCCAGAGCAGAGGGAGGAAGAGGAGGGAGGACTCCCGGAGGCCAAGGAGCCCGTGTGCCCAGAGGAAGAGGCGCAGCACCTGGGAAGATGCTTGGTGCAGGAGGAGATGGAGGCTCGGAGCCAGCAGGAGGCCGAGAAGCTGTGGCAGGAGGAGGAAAGAGAGTTGGAGGAACTCCGAAGACTGGAGGAGCTGGAGGAGCAGAGGCGGTGGGCAGCTGAGAGGCAGCGGCTGGAAGAGGAGGAGAGGCAGCGGCTGGAAGAGGAGGAGAGGCAGCGGGAGCTGGAGGAGGAAAAACGGATGGAGGAGCTCAGGAGGCAGGAGGAGCTCAGGAGGCAGGAGGAGCTCAGGAGGCTGGAGGAGCTCAGGAGGCAGGAGGAGCTCAGGAGGCAGGAGGAGCTCAGGAGGCAGGAGGAACTGGAGGCCCAGAGATGGCGGGAGGAGGAGGAGGTGAGGAAGAGGGAAGAACTGAAGAAGCGAGAAGACTTGGAGGCCAAGAGGAGGCAGGAAGTGGAGAAGAAGCTTCAGGAAGCACCGAGAGTGGAAGAGGAGAATCAGCCGCAGCTGGACCACAAAAGTGGCTTGAGGAGCCCATTTCAGAGTGACTTCGCGGAGAAAGCAGAAGAGCAAGATCACCTGAAACTCGAAAAGCTGAGAGAAAACTCCGAGAAACCGAGTATTTGGGTAAAGCAGAGCCAAGAGGCCACTGAGACATCGGGGGAGCAGCCCAGAAAGCAGGAGGATGTTCCTGGGGATCGTGGTTGTGGACGGCAGGAAATGAGGGAAGAAACCAACATGCAGCCTCCCCAGAAGCAAGAGGCCCAGGTGGAAGAAATGCTGGTGCCAGGAGAGAAGAAGGAAGCTGCCACTCCAGAAACAGACAGAAAGCTGGAGGAACTCAGATGGCAGGAGGTGGATGAGAGGCAGACCATGCCCAGACCCTACACTTTCCAGGTGTCATCGGGAGGGAAGCAAATTCTCTTCCCCAAAGTCAATCTGAGCCCAGTGAAGCCCATGAAAGATGAGGGGCTCACCTCAGCTCCCCAAGAGCCCAAGGCCCCCAAAGCCAGCCCAGCCTCCCACGCCCTGCCTTCAACCCTGAGCATCCCCCACACAGCCATTCTGGTCACCGGAGCCCAGCTCTGCGGCCCGGCCGTCAACCTGAGCCAGATCAAGGACACTGCGTGCAAATCTCTCCTGGGCTTGTCGGAAGAAAAGAAGCTGGTGGATGTCCCGGCCCTGGAAAACCCACCCCGAGCCCTGGGAGAACCCCGGGCAGGCAGTGCGAAGACCAGGCCCCCACCAGAGTCTCCAAGCAGCGCAGCTGCGCTCGCTGAATGGGCCTCCATTCGATCCCGTATCCTGAAGAGCTCAGAGAGTGACCAGCGTGGCGAGAGAGAGCAGTCTCGGGCCGGGGATGAGCACACGCCCAGGGGCCGGTGTGATTCCCGCGGAAACCTCCGGAGGACCCCGCCCGTAAATGCCAAATTCTCCATTAAACCTGCCTGGCAGAAGTTCTCCGATGGGGGCGGGGAAGGGGAGAGCATCAGGAAAAGATCCGGGCCGGGACCCAGCGAAGAGGCCGTGCCCCAGCCCCCTGCTATTGATACTAAAGAGGCCCTGAAAGATGCAGAGAAACCCAGGGCTCACCAGGAGCCAACGGACACCACAGAGGGGTGCAAATTTGCCAAAGACCTTCCGTCTTTCCTCGTTCCAGGCCTGCCTTACCCACCACAGAAAGCAGTGGCCCAGGTGGAGCCTGTGACCACTTCAGACGGCCAGACCACAGATGGAGCAGGAAAGTCAGAGCCCACGATGCCAGGTGGAGAGGATAAAGCTTCCCTTTTTGGAATAAAATTGAGAAGGACCAACTACTCCCTGCGCTTCCACTGCGACCAACAAACAGAACAGAAGAAGAAGAAAAGGCACAGCAGCACAGGGGACAGTATCGATGGGGCGCCGTCAGCCCCAGGGAGCACACATGGAGAGCCAGAGACGGAGGCTGCAGCCCTCAAGCCTGGCCCCTTGCTCCCCCCAGAGAGGAAGCCAGCCCCGGCCCCCTGGAAGGACTCCTCTGAAAGCCCTCCCAGCCTCTCTCCTCTTGTGGCCCAGCCCGGGCCCCCACTGGCAGGTAGCCAGCCCCCGGCTCCGGAGCAGGACAAGGCGGCAAACAGGTTGCCCCTGTCCCAGAAGCCAGCCCTGGCGCCCAAGCCTGCGGGCCAGACCCCACCACCCTCCCCGCTCTCCAAGGTGAGCAGGCCCTACTTGGTGGAGTTGCTGACTCGCCGGGTGGGGAAGCCCGAGATGGAGCCCATCGAGCCGTGCAAGGAGGGCCGGGACAGCGGCTGGCCACCCTCACCCCCGCCGCCTGAGGAGAGAAAGGAGCAGAAGCGGGATAAGGAGGAAGAGGTGGAAACCGAGAGGAAACCGGCTTCCCCGGTGCCATCCACTGGGCAAGAGAAGCCTGTCCCAACGCCGGAGGCGGGGAGGAAAGGTGCGTAGCTGTAGATCGCAAAGCTCTGCCTCTGTCCAGCCTCCTGAGTCACAGCTAAAGGCAGAACTGCCCAGGGCTGGAGGTAGCCCCTGGAGCTGTTGTTGGAGCACTTCCCTTAATTAGAGGCTGGTGCCCCGTTCCCCAAGGGCCATGACTCCTGAGTCAGAGTGAGGCTCTGTACTTGTCTTTACAGTTTTGGAAACGTGGACTGACGTGCGTGTCTGCAGCTCACACCCATTAGTGACCCTTACTTACACAAGTAGTAAGTTAGAGATGCTGCACAGACTGATATACTTTAGGTTGACAGTGAAATTGTTAGTCACTTAGTCGTGTCCAATTCTGTGGGACCCCATGGACTGTAGCCCACCAGGCTCCTCTGTCTATGGGATTCTCCAGGCAAGAATACCGGAGTTGATAGCCATGCACTTCTCCAGGGGATCTTCCCAACCCAGGGATCCAACCTGGGTCTCTGCATTACTGGCAAATTCTTTACTGTCTGAGCCACTAGGAACCAAGTGTCATTAATCTTTATGAGGGGCCTGTACAGTGACGATAAAGACTGGTTTCTTACCCCAGTGTGTGCGCTCTGTTTCTGGGCAGTAGCGACAGAAACTAAGGTGGGACCTTAGGGGACTTTTAACTAGCCCCGCAAGGAGCCGCAGTGTGCATAATCAACTTTGTCTGTTTATGCACAAGGCCCTGCATATGCGTATGTGGGGCCCTGGCCCCACCAGCTTGCTACTGTGAAGCCCTCTGGTAAGGAAATTTTAGGGCAACCCTTACTCCTGGCTGCCCCTCGTGTTTCTTCATACTGGATGTTTGGGGCAGTGTGGTGATCACTTGGTTTGACTTTGGGGCCCCAAAAACCTTCCTCTGATACTTTTTGGTTTTGCAGAGTAAGTGGTCAGGTTTGAGTCATAGCCCAAAATTTGCTCCTCAGGTTTTTCTAGGGAAAGTTTAGGTAATTGTTTAGATTTGGGGTGGGTTTTGCAGAGATAAGAACTCCCTCAGGGACATGGGTTTGGTTACTTGCCTTATGGAAGACCCTGTCGTCCTTTTTAACCAAGCTGTCCTTGGCTCCCTGGACTGGCACATTGATCAGCATCACCAGGTCATATCTCCCTATTGGTTTCTGTTTGTCCTCCCGAAGAGGAGCCCATTTTCAGGTTTTTGTTGTTGTCTTACCTCCGCACTGGGCTCTAGGGGTTAGCTGCAGTCCCCACAAGCCTGTTAAGAGCTGTGCCTTAGATTCCCTGTGGTCTTGTGGACATAAGCCCCGTTGGCTTTCAGAACTAGGTGTTTTGGGGGCCGGTCACTGAAGTAGAAGTCTTAAAAGTTGAAGTCCAGAGGTGGGGGTCCAAATCCTTTGCTTCTCAGAGAGAGAGTGGGCATTCCACTGAGTTCCCTCCTGGTTGTGGATCACTGTGCCCGGGGATGGGGTTTATGGTGAGATTGTGCCTCAGCCTCTTCTACCCATTTCCATGGATGGTTTTTGTTTCTGTTCCCCTGATGTGCTGGAGTCAGTCAGCTAGTTTCTGGATCTCTTTACAAAGGAATTGTTCTGTATGTGACTGTAAACTTGGTTGTCTGTGGGAAGAGTGGAGCTTAGGATCTTCCTACGTCACCGTCTTGAAGCAGAACTGCTGTTTTCAGTTTTGACTTTAGCTTTTGTGTTGTTCCCTTTTGTGGTACCATCAGAGCTCCTCTCACAGCTGACCTGCTCTCTGATTCTCTTATCTTCTCCCAGAGAAACAACGCCCTGTTTTCTGCTGCTGTGTCTTAGAGAGATTCTTCTAATTTTTACCAAAACCTGTTGCTGCCCCTGTTTTCTTTCTCAGTATTGAGATTCTGGGCTGACAGTCTCTGCTAACTGGATTTTTCTTTATTTGGTAGAAAAGAAGTGTGAGAGCAAGGACCACATGGTGGTCTCTACCTGAGACTGTTGGGGTTTTACACTACAACTCCAGGCCTGGGCTGACCAAATTCTTTAGCTGAATGCCTATCAGGATAAAAGTGTTAAGCCTGGACCTCCAATTTATTTGTTAATTGTATGTATGTAGTGCCATCATTAGCTAAAACCGATGGAGCACTGCATGTACTGAGGCTGAGATTCACTGAAACAACAATGGATGTAAATCCACATTGCAAATCACGGTGCAGATTTTTATTTTATTGGGCCAACTTCTTGTCAGATCTGATTGCTTCGCGGAGTATCAGGCAAAGAACGTGACAGCTTTGCTGTGTTCTTATGCTTGCATTATCAGTGGTATGTTTAATCTGTGTTTGTTTGCTGGAATTTCATTATACCATCCGTCCATTTCATAAGAGATCATTTGCTTCAAAGAAGATAGGATATGTCATAAACTCACTGAACTGCAGATCCTCAGTACAAGTGAGCAAAGCAAGTGAGGACACGCGTACAAGGTCTCTCCCTGCATCACATCACAGGGCTTCCAGCTTCCCTTGAGTCTGTCTGTATTTTCTATTTTTTAAAAAATTGAAGTGTAGTTGGTATACAATATTGTGCCAGTTTAAGCTGTATAGCCTAGTGATTCATTTTTTGTGTATTTTGTTTGCAGATTATATTCCATTATAGGTTATTACAGGATATTGGGTACAATTCCCTGTGCTGTACAGTAGACCCTTGTTGCTTCCATATTTTCTGTACAGAAGTTTGTATCTGTTAGTCCTTTACTTCTAATTTATCCCTCCCACCTCTTTCTCGCCTTTGGTAACCATAAATTTGTTTTCTTTGCCTATGAATCTGTTTCTTTTTTGTATAGTCATTTGTATTATTTTTTTAGATTATGCATATCATATAGTGTTTGTCTTTCTCTGACTTTTTTCACTAAGCATAATATTCTGTAGGTCCATCCATGTTACTGCAAAAGGCCACATTTCATTTGTTCTTATGACTGAGTAATATTCCACTGTGGCTCCTCTTCCATAGGATAAACAGAAACCAATAGGGAGATATGGTCTTTACACTGCTGATCAACATGCCAGTCCAGGAAACCAAGAAGATGTGGTGTGTGTATATATATGTACATGTGTATACATATGCGTGCTAAGTCGCTTCAGTTGTGTCTGACTCTTTGCAACCCTATGGACTGTAGCCCACCAGGCTTCTCTGTCCAAGGGGTTCTCCAGTCAAGGATACTGGAGTGGGTTGCCATGCCCTCCTCCAGGGGATCTTCCCAACACAGGGATAGAACCAGCATCTCTCACATCTCCTGATTGGCAGGTGGGCTCTTTACCACTAGTGCTACCTGGGAAGCCTGTGTATACACGTGTGTGTGTGTGTATTGTGTGAGCCCATATATAAACATACAATATAGACACACTCCACATCTTCCTAAGTCAGTTATCTGTTGACAGGCACTTTGGTTGCTCCCACATCTGGACTATTATAAATAATGCCTCTATGAACACTGAGGTGCCTGTATCTTTTTAAATTAGTTTTCATTTTTTCCACATATATACCCAGGAGTGGAATTGCTGGATCATGTGGTAGTTCTATTTTTAGTTTTTTAAAGAACCTCCATAGTGGTTCTTTATAAAGTTCTCCACAGTGATTACACCAATTTACATTTCCACCAACAGTGTAGGAGGGTTCCTCTTTTTCCATATCATCTCCGATATTATCTATAGACTTTTTGATGACAACCATTCTGACCTGTGTGAGGTGGTACCTCACTGTGGTTTTGATTTGCATTTCACTAATAATCAGCAATGTTGAACATCTTTTCATGTGCTTGTTAGCGATTTGTGTATCTTCTTTGGGAAAATATCTATGTAGGTCCATTTTTTAAAAAAAAATTTTATTTGTGGCCACGCTGGTCTTTGTTGCTGCATGTGGGTTTTCTCTGGTTGTGGTGAGCAGGGTCTACTTTTCATTGCTGTTGGCAGGCTTCTCATTGCAGTGGCTTCTTTTGTTGCAGAATATAGGCTGTAGGTATGTGGGCTTCAGTAGTCTCGGCTCGGGGGCTCTAGAGCTTGGACTCAGTACTTGTGGTGCATGGACTTAGTTGCTCCACAGCATGTAGGATTTTCCCGGACCAGGGATCAAACCCATGTCCTTTGCATTGGCAGGTGGATTCTCAACCACTGGACCATCAAGAAAGTTCTTAGGTCCATTTTTTAATTGGGTTGTCCTTTTTTGTTTTCCTATTTTTTTGGGCCATGCTGCATATCATGCAGGATCTTAGTTCCCTGACCAGGGATCAAACCCATGCCCCCTGTAATGAAAGCATTAGTCCTTTGACATTTAACATAAAGTAATTATTGATAAGTATGTACTTATTACCATTTTAATCTGTTTTCCAGTAATTTTTATAGTTCTTTGTTCTTTTTATTTTTCCTTTTGTGGTTTGATGCTTTTCTTTTGTAACGTGGTTCAGTTTTTATTTTTGGTTTTTGTGAATCTATTATATGTTTTTGATTTGTGGTTATGATGGAGTTCATGTATGTTGACCCATGACTATATCTGCTTGCTTTAAACTGATAGTCATTCAAGTTCAAATACATTTTAAAAGATCTAGTTTTATACTCTCCTCCCTCATGTTTTGTGATTTTGCTGTCCTATTTTACATCTTCATGATTATCCTTTTAGTACTTATTATAGTTATAACTGCTTTTACACTTGTTTGTTTTTTGATCTAAGTACTGGATTATTTGGGGGGCTTCCCTGATGCCTCAGTGGTAAAGAATCCACTTGCAATGAAGGAAATACGAGAGACTCGGGTTTGATCTCTGGGTCGGAAGATCCCTGGGGGAGGAAATGGCAACCTGCTCCAGTATTCTTGCCTGGGAAATCCCATGGACAGAGGAGCCTGGTGGGCTGCAAAGGATCACAAAGAGTCAGACACAACTGAGCACACACACTGGATTATTTGGGTGATCTTCAGTTCTTACTGAAGGTTTGCCTTTCCTGTCATGATTTTCCCTGTCCTAGAAATTCTTCTTTTCTATCTAGAGAAGAAACTTCAATATTTCTGTAAGAGTAAATTTATTATTGCTGAATTCTTTTTAGTTTTTGCTTGTTTGAGAAATTCTTTCTCCTATTCTAATGATCATTTTATTGGGTAGAGTATTCTCAGTTCCAAGTTTTGACCTTTCAAGACTTTAAATATATCACTCCACTCCCTTGGGACCTCCAAAGTTTCTGCAGAGAAATCAGCTGATAACCTTACTGGAATCCCCTTGTAAATGACTGTTTTTCTCTTGTTGCCTTTAGAATTCTCTCTTTAAGTTTTGCCATTTTAATTCTGATATGTCTGGTTGTGGTTTTGTTTAGATTCATTTTGTTTGGGACCCTCCAAGCTTCTTGTACCTGGATTCCTGTTTCCTTCTTTAGCTTTGGGAAGTTTTCAGCCACCGTTTTTTCAAATACATTTTCAATCTTCTTTCTCTTTTTTCCTTCTTAGAACCCCTATTATAAACAGGTTTGCAAGTTTTATATATACCATAGATCTTGTATGTTGCTTTCATTTTCTTTTTAATTTGTTTTTCTGTCTTGTGTTCTGATTGGGTGGTTTTCATTATTCTTGTCTTCCAGGTTACTTATTCTTTGTCTTTTAGCTGGCTATTCATTGCTCTTAGATTGCCTTTTTTTTTTTTTTTTAATCTTGGCAATTATCTATTTTTGATTGGTTCATCTTTACAGTTTCTAGTTCCTTGTTACTGTGACCTGAATTTCTATTAGTAATCTTTCTTAATTCAGTTAGCATTTTTACTATCACTGTTTTGAACTGGGGTTGGGTAGACTGGTGAGCTCTGTTTCATTATTTCAGGGAATTTCTCTTGCTTTTTTAATTGGGAGTAGTTCCTCTGCCTTTTCATTTTACTTTACGAATTTAGGAGAAACATTATCTGTTGTGGTCTTGGAGTATTTTTACATGGGTGCATCCCTGTATGGATTATGTGTGCCCAGTGTCTTTGGTATGAAGGCTGGGTTGATACGGATGCCAGCCACGTTTTCCCTCAAGTTGTGCTGGCCATTATCACCTTGAGGAGGGAGTGTGTACTGGGGGATCTAGAGCCTATGTGGGATGTGAGATGGGACTTCCCCTCTGCTCTGTGGCTGCTGCCACACTTTCAGCAGGGAGGTCTGCTCCCCAGTCATTAGAGTAGCCTTGTGGGTCAGGCTTGATCAGTCTCTGTTCTCCTTGAGCGCACGCCCTGCTCCAAAGGAGGGGATTGCTGAAACAAGTGAAGCCCGTGCATTCACAGAGGGCCTACACACCTATGTAGGTGCTGTGCTCATACTCAGCCCAGGGTTCTGTCCCTTCCTCATCGTGTTCATCCCAGATCTAGTGTATGGCTGTGGAGTGGAGAGACTGTGGCTGCAGGAATTGAGATGGCCATGCTGCCACGAGAAATCTGGCTGCCTCTGTGGCACTTTTCTCCCAGGGTATTCTGCTCCAGAACCAGCACTGAACTGCAGTGAGGAGCAGGTGGGGCTTTCTTGCCAGGCTGGGAGACAAAACTGCAGCAGGCTTCTGGGGGCCACCCAACCACATGCTGACAATGGCCACCACCCCATCCAGATCACATCTCAGGGCCCCTAGTCTGTCTCTGAGTAGCTAGACTATGTCTTTTCCCAGGGGACAGTTGGCCCAGGTCACACACCAAACTGTGGTGTGGAGTAAGGCTGAGGAGTTCACCCAGCTCAGACTGGAGAGTGCAGGAGGCTGGCAGCCACCGGTGCAGAGCTCTCTCCACTTTGTTGACAAGCCAGTGCATGCACCATCCTCATGAGTAGGTCTCTGCTTCTCCAGCCCTCTGTCCCAGAGGTTCTTCCAGCAGCCAAGGGGACTTGTCTCCTCCACAAAAGATACTAGGACTGGGATGCCCAGTCTGTGGCTCAATCTGTAAGCTCCCCAGACTGAGGGTCCCTGAACAGGGATCAAACCCATGCCCTCTGCAGTGGAAGTACAGAGCTCTAACCACTGGATCACCAGAGGATTTCTAAGAACACTTACTTTTGTAGAGCAGTTACTATATGCCAAACACTGTTCTAAACGTTTTCACACCCAGGACCCCTTTTAATCTTCACATCAGCGTGATGAGGCCTGTGCCATTCTTGACTCTAGTTTACGGATTAGAAAATGAAAGCTTGGAGAAGTCAAGTAGCTTTTCTGGGGTCACATAAAGTCAAACTCAGGTCTGCTCAATTCCAGAGCCCAATTACTCAACCTCTGATCCTCTCCACCTGGGAAGCTTGTTGCCCTGACTTGCACAGGCAAGACAGTCCACCATGGTAAGAGCACAGACCGGAAGTCACAAGTCCTCGGCTCAGGCTTCAGCTGTGCACTAAATGACCACGGTCACTGCCCTTGATGGCTGTGGACTCAAGTACTCACATCTATCAAATGAGGGCAATGGGCCAAAGCCACCGTTTCTCACCGTCTTCCTCTGAGTCCTGGTGCCCTTAGCAGCCCCACTAAGCGCTGCAGTGCCCCCTTTTCCTCTTTCATACATTCGGTCCACTTGTTTCGTCAGGGGACAGTGTGGGTTGGGGCGGGGGGAGGAGGAAGTTCCATTGAAAAAATAAATTTTAAAAAGCAATAAAAAAAAGAACAATCAAAGAACTACCTGGGTCCTCTGTAGGCCAGATGTTTTTTACAGTGGAGATGATTTTTTCTTCCATTTTGAGGAAAGAGAAATGCTCCTGTTTTTTTCCATTGAAGATGCTACTTTCCCACCCAGGGTAGTCACTCAGACGTTGGCACACTGTGTCAGAAAGGGATGGCTGACTATTTCTTGGGCTGATTAATATGTCACAGTTTTAGGGGATGAGGGACTGAGATGAGTGAGCAGTTAGTTTCAGGGCAAACCTGCTTTTTGTCTTGACTGATTCTGTTGTGGGGTGGTGGGGTGTGGGTCCCACATAGCCAAGCTGGTGTCAGTTCAACTCAGTTCTGATTCTCTACTGGAGACACCATTAGAGTCCACAGGGTATGGGCTCAGTCCTACCAGAATGCCCCCAAACTAGATGCCAATTGCAAATCCACGTTGTTCAGTTAGTTTGCTAGAGGATCTCACATAACTCAGGGAAACATTTTACTTACGAGGTTATCAGTTTAACGTTTATATGTGTGCTGTGCTTAGTCATTTCTGATTCTCTGTGACCCTTTGGATCGTAGCCCACCAGGCTCCTCTGTCCATGGGATTTTTCAAGCAAGAATACTGGAGTGGGTTGCCATTTCCTTCTCCAGGTGTTCCTGACCCAGGGATTGAACCTGCATCTCGTGTATTTCCTGCATTGGTAGGCAGATTCTTCACTTGCTGAGCCATCAGGGAAGCCTGTGTGTACACACACACACACACACACGCACGCACGCACACATACATAAAAGTTTGTATATATATATATATATATATAAAGAATATAACTCAGATGGAAGCGATGAAGAGGGCAAGGTATGGGAAATGGGCGTAGAGCTTCCATGCTTTCCGAGCTAGTCACTCTCCAGCATCTCCATGTGTTCTTGGCTCAGAAGCTCTCCAGACTAGTCCTTTTGAGTATTTATGGATGCTTCGTTACAAAGTTGTGATCAATTAAGTCATCAGCCATTGATGACTGAACTCAGCCTCCAGCCCCTTGCCCCTCCCCAGAGCTGGATGGGACTCAAAGTTCTAACCCTCTGATCACATGGATATTGCCGACCAGACTCCATCTTTACATGCTTCCCAGGAATCACCTCATTTAGCAGAACAAAAGAGACCTTTATGCTCTCATCAGTTAGGACATTGCAAGGGTTTTAGGAATTCAGTGCCAGAAACAGGGACAAAGATCAAATATGTATTTCTTATAGTATATCACAATATCAGTCTGTCTTTTTTCCCCCATAGAAAAGCCGATGCTTCAGAGCAGACACTCCTTAGATGGCTCCAAACTTGTGGAGAAGGTTGAGACCGCGCAGCCACTGTGGATAACGCTGGCGCTGCAGAAACAGAAGGGGTTTCGGGAGCAGCAGGCAACTCGGGAAGAGAGGAAGCAGGCCAGGGAGGCCAAACAGGCAGAGAAGCTCGCCAGAGAACAAGTAAGTAGCCTGGTCTTCGGCTTTAACTCTGAGCTTGGCTCACTCTCTCTTTTATTTTTTGAGCACCACAAGGCTCGTGGGGTCTTAGTTCCCTGACCAGGGATTGAACTGAGGCCCTGGCAGTGAAAGTGCCAAGTCGTAACTACTGGACAGCCAGGGAACTTCCAAGCTTGGCTTTCTTTTAGTTCAGGATTTAAAACAACAGTAATGAGAAAAGGCTGGCCAGGAATGGTGGAAAATACTTAGATGGTAGAGCAGTAAATCAGTTGACCACTGTTAAGCCAAAGAGGTATTTTCAGTTAGAAATTTGATTTGGTTTCCTTATGCTCTTAGGTTAACCTGATTTGGCAGAATCCTCGCACACAACAGTTATATGAAAAATAACGAAAATAACTTTCTTTTAAGCAGTGGGTCGAGAGGAAATTAGGAGTCTTGCTCTGTGGCTCTGATTGTATAGTTTGATGGGACTCTTCCTGGAAAGCCTGTAGCATCCCCTCTTTGGGACATTTGACTGAGCTGCTCCTTGGCTGGGGGCCAGGGTTGAGCACACACTGCTCCCTGTGCAGTCTGGCTCCTCCTCTGGGAGCAGAAGCTGGGGGCCAGCTGATGGAAACCTCTAAGCAGCTTTGCCTTGCATGGTCAGTCCTTCTCTGTCTTTAGGATGAATACATGCTTTCCCTGACTTTCTGTCCATGCAGGTCAGTGTCACCCCACAGCCTGGAAGCAGCAGCGTCAGCAGAGCTAGTTCCCTGCACAAGCCCACCACTCAGCCAGAAGAGAAGAAGCCAGAGACACCAGTGTCCAGGCTTGAGCGCAGAGAACAACTCAAAAAGGCCAGCACTCTTCCTACATCAGTGACAGGTAGAGAGAACAGGTCCATTTCTACTTAAGTGTACTTAAAGGTTTTTTCCCTTAAAGCATGTTTTATTTCCTCCAGTGTAAAAACTAGCACAGCATTTTAGGCATTTCAGAGCACAAGCTGTCTTGCCACCCCATTCATAAACTCTGACATGGATAAATATCATCAGAAACATACCCACTATCAGTGGGGTGATGATACACATTTAACAGTCAGGTCTTCAGGGATTAGAGATACCTGTGATTTGTAGTATTTGTCCTTTTCTGTGGTGTAAATACTCCCAACCATGGCTAATTTCAAATTACCAATGTGATATCAAGTGGCTTGTTAAATTCCTGAGCCTTTAACAAGGTAATATGAGCCTTCTCCACCTCCATTGCCTGTGGTCCAACAAGATGAGGTTTTTTGACTTCCTGTAGCAAGGAAGACTGCATACCATAAGAACCGTCTAAACAAAAGATGAGACAAGATTATATTAGGATGTGAGGAAAGGGTGAATTTTAGGTAGAATTTAAATGGAGCCAGTGTTTTTTGATAGTCTCAAAGCCAAGTAGTTGACATCAAGCCTGAGCTGAAAAGCGGATTCAGGAGCCTGTTTCCTTTGACGCCACATACTTAAGACCAGTGTGAAAAAGCTGTATGAGAAATCCCCTACCTGGAGCTCTGCCCTGGCTAGAAATGGAAACTGCTTCTCTGAATCATGGTGATCCAAGTGGCTCAGATGCTCCAGGCAAAAGTGGGCTGGCCCCTTCTCACTGATGTGATTTCAGATAGCTAACTTCTGACTCAGGTGTGACATTAGAGAGCACAGTTGTTCTGCTCTAAGTCCCTGATGTTAATGAACAACAGCAGTGTTCATACAAATTCATGACATGTAAGAGACATGGGCAAGTTAAAAAAAAAAAAATCTTTATCCTGTTAAAAGATAAAATGATCCAATAATGTTTATGACTGTTTCCTTATTGCAAGTCACTTGGAGGATGGAGAGTTTGAAAGAGCTTCCTCTCGCGGGCTCTTAGGGTCCCTGTTTTCCCCAGTAGGCAGCCCTATCTGTTCCTCAGAGGACACCCACCCTCTAGACCCAAGATTTTTTTATGCCTTAAGAAATACCTGCTAGCTGATGTCTGGAAATGTAAAGAGGTCTCATGAGGAAAGCTATATTTACTATTTGGTGTGGAGGAAAAAAACTTTACATTTGAAAACTACTTTGGAACATTTTCTCAAGAACTTCCAAGGGACTTCATTTGATCTTATACCCAGGAATTAAGGATTCTAAACATCATATTGATAAGGGTCAAGAGAGAATTCTTTCAGAATTCTCCAAAGTCAACAACGAGATCAACCTTTGTCTGCCTGATTTCTTAGAGACACCAAAGGGTAAATGCAATTCAGAGGCTCCACCTTAATAAAGCAAGCCTTCTTCTGAAGTTTTGTCTTTTTAATCAGTATTTCCAGAGTTCTGCATACCTGTAAGGCCATTGCCATAGGTACTACATATGACCCAAAAATAAGATGGGAGCCCTCACCATACAAAGCCTCTGAGGTCTGATAAATAGTGATAGGAGACAAAAGAATTTGTTAGACAAGTCTGAGTCATAACAGCAGGAAGGATCCACAGGTCTTGGAGGGAGGAGGGACCCAGGGCATGCTTGGTGGAGGAAGTAGCTTTTAAACTTACCAGCTAACAAGTTCAAACTTCAAACTACTGGTTTAATCTTTTTCTTCATCAAGTTGACTGGTTGCATGACTTAGAATCACAGAATTTACCTATTATTACTATTATTGTGCAGGCATAGCTTCTGAGCACAGAAAAAACTGGGTTTCTAGAAATTCTTTGAAATTAAGATTGACTGCACTGTGATCACTGTAATTCTGTATGCAGCCGTTAGGATCACATAGGTTTCTTTCCCAAATTTCTTCTTGCCAGAGATGCTCAGGGCTTCAGTGGGTTTTGCTTTCTTAATCTCATACTTGTGATAAATAAAAAAAAATGTGGCTCTGACTTATATTCCTTTCTCCTTTTCCTTCAAAATCCAGTGGAGATCTCTGATTCAGCTCCCCCAGCGCCACTGGTGAAAGAAGTCACAAAGAGGTTCTCCAACCCAGATGCTGCCCCCGTGTCAACAGAGCCAGCCTGGCTGGCTTTGGCCAAAAGGAAAGCCAAGGCCTGGAGCGACTGTCCGCAGATTATTAAGTAAAGAGTGACTCTTATCCATTCTTATTGCAGTCACTGGCTCTTCTCTTGCCCTTTTTATTTATTTATTTTTTATATGAGGTAAAGAAAACCAAACTAGGGAAAAGAAGCATGTTTTATAGGCTCTAAAATAATGTTTAGAAACTGAACTGGTGGTGTTCCTTGTAAAGAGTGTATTTGCACAACCCTAGGTCCTGGTGCCTTGAGCTCCTCCTAGTTTTGAAGAGAAAATTCCGTCCGAGGGACCACATGAAGTAAAATCTCTCGACTAAGACCTCACAAGAGCCTGCCATGGCCCTTCCACACACACACCCCCACACACCATTCAGAACATGTCCTTTTGCCAACCTTTGTAATATTAATGGTTTTCTTGATTCTTTACTCCAATTTCTTTTCTCTGAACCATTTATTTACCATGTGCTTGGGGATTTCTACCCTTTTCTAAAGTCTTAGTGAAAGGACAAGAATGCCTATTCTCCTGAATGCAGCCACTGGGAATGGCAAGTTAAAAGTCTGGTTTTCAACTCTGTGCCCGTCTCTGCTTCTCATGATTTTGCCCCGACCAGGAACTGTAACACAGCGAGACCATTCACTCTTGTAGTGTGCTGTTGAGCTGCAGGCCCTTTTATACCAGAACTCTCCTTAGGGACATGTTAACCGTTTGGCCCAGCTGTCTCCTAGGGAACGTTTTAATTTAAATGTTTAAATAATAAATGATTAAAAAAAAAAAAAACTACAAATTCTGTGTCTCTGAGAATCCCCATTTAGTGTAGTTATTCTTAACAAGTTCAGGCTTTATCCCAGACCTACTCAGATATCCTGTAAGGATGAGGCCAGATTGTGTATATTCTGGTAAAAACTCTTCATCACAAAGGGTGAGAAGCGTAGGATACACTGCTTCTAGTGCTACCTACTTTTTAAAACTCTGAAGGGGAGGCTCACTTCACCCAAAGCAGCAAAAGTGAGACAAGAAGACTAATAAAACAGCCTCCAAACCAACCATTTATTATGGAGTGCAAGAGCCTACTGACATTACATGTCTCTGAAAATCTTTGAAGTCACTAGGGAAAGTTAACAGTTAAGACAAGATTTGAAGCCTTTTGTACTAAGGACTTCCTGTGGGGAATTTCTTTCTTTACCATAGCCAACTAATTCATATTTAGAGTCAAATGTTCAATAGCATTAAAACATCTCAAGAGTTTTAAGTGGCCTTGTTATTATATACATGAGATTTTTTAAAAGGTGTGGGGGGGCTTGGCAATTTAAAAGCCACATATATTCACTTTTATTTCCCTAAATTTGCTTTACATGAAACACAGAGCAAACCCACACGTTGCTAGGACTTAACTTACATTTCATGATGTTGACATAGTCCCTTTTTCTTCAATTCTGACTTCAAAATCTAAATACAAATCCTTTGCTTAGTGCAGCAGGGGAAGGAATTACACCCATTTTTTCTCTCCTACAAAAACACATTTTATTAGTATTTTATTAGTATCATTTTCCTTATTTATGCAATGACAATGTGCTGTTATTCTATTATGTACCTTAAAGAAAGGATGAGTGCAAAAATATTTACCATATACAAGGCATCTTCTTTCTGGAAACAATGGCTCAGCCTCATGGTAGTACCTGGCCGCCTCATGGTAGTACCTGGAATGTGTGGTGAAATGGATAGTTGTACTTTTGCAAGTTGGAGTTAACATATATAGTGGACCTTCAACAGAATCAATGGGACGTTAATTTTTTTAATGGCTATGAGACGCAATTAATATTCCACTGCACGTTTTCCACACTGTTCATTTCTAAATCAAATATGTAGGCATTTGTTACCTTTGATGATTTCCTCACAAATATAACACTTTTTTAGTAAGAATCTTTCCACTTAGAGCCCTAGAATTATAGTGCTACTTTAATTCTTCTGCATTGACTTTTTCTTTCATGCTGTCAGCTTTGAATAACAATCACAGTAATGGCAGAGAACAGGCGAAGAGATCAGGTCATTAACAAAGAATGGTAGATAAGTCAAGTCTGTACTGGCTTCCCACTGAGCCCATGCAAAGGAGGAGAAATACCTCAGTTAAAAATTTTCCATCAAAATCTTTAAGAGTATACTGAAGAAAAGACAGTCATAGCACTTCCAGCAACTTCTAAAGGCTACATGTTTAATACTTCATGTAAAAATTACTCCAAATTTGCACTAAATACCAATGAAGTGTTATTTTTCTTTAGTTGTGTTGCAGTCTTTTCTGATCAACAAACTATGGGGGAAATTCTGTAAAGCATATAAGAATTCAAGACTTTTAAAAGAAATGAATGATTGCTAGTTAAATACACAAGCTTTTTTTTTTTTTTTTAACAAATATACACTTCTGGCAAGGTTATAGATGATTAACCTCTGTTCATAAGACTTAAATATACAAAACTAGAGGTTTTTTGTTTACTTTTTTTTCAAGTGCAATTGTTTCTTATACATGTTACTATTAAATTATCATTTTAGCCAGTTATTAGCAAATTGTAGTATGTATTGTCTCTTCTTGTGATGTTTAGTTTTAATTGCTTATTTTAAAGCAGAAACATTAGAATTACAAGTGTCTTGCAATATTTTTATCAACAATAAAATGTAGTAGACTTAACAATGAAAATACCTTAGTGTGATTTTAATATTATTTTGAGATTTTGGTTGTATAAAGTTTTAATGTAAAATGTCCATTATTGAAGGAAAAAGACCTTTCAATAAAAAATACCCACAAGATCTTTGGCACTGATGGAATTTCCTTTTCAAGTTGAAGTTTTTACCGATTTCAGTGACCATCTACAGAGACTTCATATTTACTTTTAAGAAAGATAAATTTCAAGGCATTTTATAGGGTACCTTATTATTTTTTAATTAGATATTTTGGGAGAAAAATAGAGTAGGAGACAAATAAAATGGGATTCCCTGGTGGCTCAGATGATTAAAAAAAGAATTCACCTGCAATGCCGGAGACCCGGGTTTGATCCCTGAGTTGGGAAGATCCCCTGGAGACGGGAATGGCTACCCACTCCAGTATTCTTGCCTGGACAGAAGAGCCTGGCGGGCTACAGTCCATGGAGTCGAAAAGAGTCAGACATAATTGAGCGACTAACACTTCCACTTTTTCACTTCAATGAGTAGGGGACAAATAAAATGTTTATCTGAATCCTAAATTTGAATTGGTCTGTGTCTCAGACACCAAAAATGTACTTATCTTCATTCCATACGTTCTGCATTGACTTCACAGAGGTTGAAACACACACTGATACGTGTGTTTGGCAAAATGCTAACAGGCTTGCACTTGTGAGAAAAACACCAAGTTGAACTACTTCCCGACAGCCCAAGCCTCTGAGGAGATGGCCGCTTTTGCAGGGGAGGTGGTTGCTAGTCACAGTGTATGTTCTAGGAATGAGTTTTTGCCCTTCATGACATAAAGGTGTTATACCTATGTGACCACATGGTAATGTTTGATGTTGAAATGAATAGACCTTTATCTTAACCTCACAGGATTCTTTGGACGGTTAAATTAGACCAGGTGTATAAAGTGCCACTCACCACACTTACACAGAGAAGGCAATGACAACCTACTCCAGTACTCTTGCCTGGCAAATCCCATGGACGGAGGAGCCTGGTAGGCTGCAATCCATGGGGTCGCTAAGAGTCAGACACGACTGAGCGACTTCACTTTCACTTTTCACTTTCATGCACTGGAGAAGGAAATAGCAACCCACTCCAGTGTTCTTACCTGGAGAATCCCAAGGACGGCGGAGCCTGGTGGGCTGCCATCTATGGGGTCGCACAGAGCCGGACACGACTGAAGTGACTTAGCAGCAGCAGCAGCAGCAGTGTCTCAGACAAAATGATCTTACAACCTCTTTACTCAAAGTATGGGCCATGGAACAGCAGCATGGGCACAAGCTGAGAGCATGTGAGAAACACAGCTTAGGGCCCCAGACCAGACCTACTGACTCACAGGGCCAGATGAGGGCAAATGGAGTAATGTGAGCAAGGCACTTGCCTTGGGTGCTAAAAAAGTAATCGAGAGAAGTGCTATTTTAATGCAATATTTTTTTTAAAGATTAATGGAAATTCTATGATGAACGAGTATCAAAATTTTAAATAAATATGGGGTCAGTATTACTTATTTTCCCTTTTGCCTTAAGTCCCAGTGTGGCTCAACCAAGCCCTTTCCTCTCAACTGGACTAGGCATTTAGCAACAGCTCCAGGTGGTGAATACATTAAAGGTGAAGCAGCATGGATCTAAAACCTGGCAGAAGTTATGTTGTTCTTTTGGGCTGACCATGCCCTCAATGCCCTTTCTAAGTTTGGGGAAGTCTCCATCTTGTGGGTCTTAGTAGAGGGCAGCACTCACCTCCTACTATAGTTGAAATGCCTGTTAGGTGCTTTCCTGTACTCTGGTGGGCATGACAACATGTGTCATCTCAAATTGGAAGGGACTGTGGATTGGGAGCAACTGACCAAAAGACGGGGGAACTGTGAGGAAGTCTGGTAGTGATAGGGAACAGTGTCTGGTGTTAGTGGGGTCAGCCATAAAGTAAGCATTTAATTTCAAGGACAGCAGCTGTCTTCTGCCCAAAATGATATGATGATTTTAGGCATTCCTTATTCCTGGCTGTATAGCTCCAGCCCTCTATAATTCTGCAAGAGACTTAATATTCTTTTAAAAATTCACTCTGGAGGAGACTGACCATGATGGCAGTCAGTCATCTTGAAAGACCCTGAGCTTATCTCCTTTCACAGGCACACCAAAATCACAACTATTTCCAGAACATTTGATGATAACAACCGGAACCTACCAAAAGATCTTACATAACTTAAGCATAATGAGCCACAACAAAATGGATAAATGGTAATATTCAAGATATGGTCAAGTCCTATATCTTTGGAAAGAAGACCCACAAATGGGAGAATAATTATATCAGAAAGGTTCTCCCAAAGGACTACAAGGTCTGAGCCTCAAAACTGGGCTCCCCAGACCAGGGGTCCTGCACCAGGAAGATAAGCCCCCAGAGTATTTAGCTTTGAAAGTCAGTGAGGTTTACTTTCAGGACTCCCAGAGAGCCAGGGGAAATAGAGAATTCATTTTAAAGGGCACATATAAAATCTCACATGCTCTGGGACTCAGGGCATAAGAGATAATTTGACAGAAGCCTAGGTCAGACCTTCCTGCTGATTGTGGAGTCTTTCAGAGGCAGGAGGCAGCTGCAGCTCACCCTGGGGACGCAGACACTGGCACCAGCCATCCTTGGGAGTTTCTTCTACCACATACGCACTGGTATTGGCAAGGGCCTTTGTGGAATCTTCCTTTTAGTTTTTAGCCCCAAGATGTAGCCCTGCCTGGCTCTACTGTTCAGGGAGCCAGCTCCAACCTCTGGACCGGCCTCACCCAGGGCAGCAGCAGATCCAAGATAGCCACAATCCTGTAGCCTGAAGTTCCACCAGCAGCCCAGGCCATGTCCTGGGATGACATGGGCCTGGGTCCTTGCCCTGCCCACTAGCAACCCAATAAAAGCTTTGGGATATCTGAGATCCTGTACCCAACTGCGTCAGGAACAGCCCCTCTTCTACCCCTCCTCCCCAGCAGTGATCTGAAAACAGTTCCGGGACCCCCAGCTTGTCAGTAGACCAGTGCTAACTCAGGACTTGACTTCACCCACCACAGAGTGGGCAACAGCCCGGGAGTCTTCTAGACCCTGGCTACCCACCAATGAACCCGCACTAGCCCAGGGCCTCCTGGGGTTCTATAGTCAGCTATCCTGTGACCTGGCCCTACCAACCAGGGGCCAGTAGCCTCTGCACAGGGCAGGGCTTAGCAACTAACCTGACCAGGAGCCAATCAAGCCTACCAGACAGCCCACATAGTTTGCTCAGCACAACAGAAGGACCCACACAGCAGGGAACCATCAGAGCACACAGCTTGGGTGATGAGGGGAGTGCACTGCTGGGACAGTAGGACGTCTCCTACAGAAGACCACTTCTCTAAGGCTGGAACACATAACCAACTCACCAGAAACATAAAACACCAATAGCAACTTAGGCAAAATGAGGCAAGAGAGGAACACGTTCTAGATGAACGAACAAGATAAAACCCCACAAGAAGAAATTAGTGAAGTGGAGAAAGGCAAATACCTAAGAAAGAGTTCAGGGTAATGATCATAAAGATGATTAGAGAATCTGGGGGAAAAAATGGGTACACAGAGTGAAAGTTAAAAGGTTTTTAGCAAAGAGTTGGAAAATATAATGGAGAAGGAAATGGCAACCTTCTCCAATATTCTTGCCTGGAGAATTCCACGGACAGAGGAGCCTGGCAGGCTACAGTCCTGGGGCCGTAGAGTCAGACATGACCGAGCGACTATCACTCACACTCACTAGAAAATATAAATAATATCCAAAGATGAAGAATAACTGCAATTAAAAATACACTAAAAAGAATCAACGTAGACTAAATGGTACAGATAAATGGATCAGTGACCTGGAAGACACAGTAGTGGAAATCACTGTTGCTGAAGAGGAAAAAAGAAAAAGAAATGAGGACTGTATAAGAGACCTCTGGGGCAACATCAAATGCATTGATGTTCACATTACAGGGGAGAAGAGAGAGAGAAAGGGGCTGAGAACATATTTGAGCCATAATAGTTGAAAACTTCCCTAACGTGGGAAAGGAAACAGACATCCAAGTCCAGGAAGTGCAGAGTCCCATATAGGATTAACCCAAAGAAGAACACACTAAAATACTGTAATTAAATGTTAAAAATTAGAGAATATTAAAACCAGCAAAGGAAAAACAACAAATAACATAGAAAGGAACTCATAAAGGGCTATCAGTTGACTTTTCATCAGAAACTATGTAGGCCAGAAGGGCAACATATTTAAAGTGATGAAAGGAAAGCCTACAACCAATACCCTACCCAGCAAGGCTCTCATTCAGATAGGCTCTCATTCAGATTTTACGGAAAGATTAAAATCTTTTCAGACAAGCAAGAGCTAAAAGAGTTCAGCACTACCAAACCAGCTTTACAAGAAATATTAAAGGATTTTTCTCTTAGTAAAAAAGGCCACAACTAGAAAAAATGAAAATTACAAAATGAAAAAGCTCATTGGTAAAAGCAAACATTCAGTAAAGGTAGGAAATCACCCACGCACAAAGCTAGTAGGGAGGTTAAAAAAACAAGAATATGGACGTATGGACTAAGAGTTGGACCATAAAGAAGGCTGAGTGCTGAGGAATTGATGCTCTCATACTGTGGTGCTGGAGAAGACTCTTGAGAGCCCCTTGGACAGCAAGGAGATCAAACTAGTCAATCCTAAAGGAAATCAACCCTGAATATTCATTGGGAGGACTAGTGCTGAAGCTGAAGCTCCAATACTTTGGCCACCTAATGCGAAGATCTGACTCACTGGAAAAGACCCTGATGCTGGGACAGACTGAGGGCAAGAGGAGATGGGGGCATAAGAGGATGAGATGGTTGGATGGCATCAGTGACTCAATGGACATGAGTTTGAACAAGCACTGGGAGATGGTGAAGAACAGGGAAGCCTGGTATCCTGCAGTTCATGGGGTGGCAGAGAGTTGTACACAACTTAGAAACTGAACAACAAAAAAAGATATCAAAAACAGTAATTATGAGGGGAGGAAAGTAAAAATACAGGATTCTTAAAATGCATTTGAAATTAAGAGGTCAAGAACTTAAAACAATCTTGTATAAATACAGATTGCTATATAAATACCTCATGGGAATTACAAGCCAAACATCTATAATAGATACACAGAAGAAAAGGAATCCAAACATTAAAGATAGTCATCAAATAACAAAAGACAGGAACAACAACTACAAAAACTACCCCAAAACAATTAACAAAATGGCAATAAGAACATGCATAGCAATAAACACTTCAAATGTAAATGGATTAAATGCTCCAAAAGACATCAGGTGGCTGAAGGCAAAAAAAAAAAAAAAAGGAATCCTGCCTATAGGAGACTCAGATTTAAAGACCTACATAAGTGTCTTTAAATATAAACATAAAGTGAAGGGATGCAAAAGGTATTGAATGCAAATAGAGATAATAAGAAAGCCAGAGTAGCAATACTTATACCTGATAAAATAGATGTTAAAATAGAGATTGTTGGAGGAGACAAAGGACACTACATGGTGGAGGCTAAACAATACGCTACTAAAAAAAAAAAAACAACAAAACAAGGGATTACTGAAGAAGTCAAAGAGGAAATTAAAAAAGAATACCCAGAGACAAATGAAAATGAAAAACAATGATCCAAAATCTATGGGACACACCAAAAGCAGCTCTAAGAGGGAAGTTTATGGTGATACAAGACCTCAGGAAATGAGGAAAATCTCAAACCACCTAATGTTACAGCTAAACTAGAAAAAGCAAATAAAACCCAAAGTTAGTATAAGGAAACGTATCAAAAAGACTAGAGCATAAATAAACTTTAAAAACAATAAAATTATCAATGAAACTAAAAAATACTTCTTTGAAAAGATGTTAAAAATTGATATACCTTTAGTTTGAACTCATCAAGAAAAGACAGCACAAACCAACAAAATCAGAAATGAAAAAGGAGAAGTTACAAACATCACCACAGAAATATGAAACATCAGAAGAGATTCCTACGGAAAACTATATGCTAATAAAATGGACAACTCAGAAGAAAGGGACAAATTCCTAGAAATGTACAATCTGCCAAGAATGAACCAGGAAGAAATAGAAAATATGAATAGACAAGTTACCAGTAATGAAACTAAACCAGCAATTTAATAACTCCCAATAGAAGTCCAGGATTAGATGGCTTCACAAGTAAATTCAACAAAATATTTAGAGATGAATTAACACCTATCTTTCTCAAACTATTCCCAAAAAATTGCAGAAGAAGGAATGCATCTGAACTCATTCTAGGAAGGTAGCATCACTGTGATACTAAAACCAAAGATACTACAGAAAAAAAGAAAAAGAAAATTATAGGCCAATATCGCTAATAAAGATAGATGCAGAAATTCCTCAACAAAATACTAGTAAACTGAATCTAACAATACATTAAATGGGTCATAAAACATGATTAAGAGGGATTACCCCAAAGATGCAAGGACTTTTTGGTATCTGCAAATCGATCAGTATAACACTACATTAACAAACTGAAGAATAATAACTGTATGATCACAAGAGATGCAGAAAAGCTTCTGACAATATTCAATATCCATTTATGATATAAACTCCCCAGAAGGTGTGTATAAAGGGAACATACCTCAACATAATAAAGGCCATGTATGATAAACACACAGCTTGGAGAAGGCAATGGCAACCCACTCCAGTACTCTTACCTGGAAAATCCCATGGACAGAGGAGCCTGGTAGGCTGCAGTCCATGGGGTCGCTAGGAGTCGGATACGACTGAGTGACTTCACTTTCACTTTTATGCATTGGAGAAGGAAATGGCAACCCGCTCCAGAGTTCCTGCCTGGAGAATCCCAGGGACAGCAGAGCCTGGTGGGCTGCCGTCTATGGGGGTCGCACAGAGTCGGACATGACTGAAGTGCCTTAGCAGCAGCAGCAACATCATACTCAAAGGCGAAAAGCTGAAAGTGTTTCCTCTAAGATCAAGAACAAGACAAGGATGCCCACTCAAGGTACTTTTAATCAACACAGTATTGGATGTCCTAGTCACAGCAATTGGACAAGAGAAGTAAGATGGTTGGATGGTATCACCACTTCAATGGACATGAATTTGAGCAAACTCTGGGAGACAGTGAAGGACAGGGAAGCCTGGCATGCTGCACTCCATGAGGTCACAGAGTTGGACACAACTGAGCAACTGAACAACAACAAACTGGAAAGGAAGAAGTAAAACTGTCACTGTTTGCAGATGACATACTACACACAAAATATCCTAGACACCATCAGAATACTACTAGAGCTCATCAATGAATTTAGTAAAGTTGTAGGATACAAATTAACATACATAAATTGGTTCCATCTCTATATACTAAAAATGAGTAATCAGAAAGAGGAATTAAGTATATAATCCCATTTACCATTGCATTAAAATGATTAAAATACCTAGGTATAAACCTCCTTAGTGGTAAAATACCTGTATTGGGAAAACCATAAGGCACTGATGAAAGAAACTAAAGACAACACAAACAGATGGGAAAATATACCACATTCAGAGACTGGAAGAATTAATACCAAGGAAACCTACAGATTCAATGCAGTCTCTACCAAAATACCAAGGGCATTTTTCACAGATAGTTTTAAAATTTGTATGGAAATACAAAAGACCCTAAGCAGTTAAAATATCCCGAGAAAGAAGAACAGATCTAGACAAATCAAGCTCCCTGACTTCAAACTATACTACAAAGCTACAATAACAAAACAGCATGGCACTGGAAAAAAAACATCAACAGAACAGAACAGAATAGAGAGCCCAGAAATAAACCCACACATTTACAGTCAATTAATCTATGACAAAGGAGGCAAGAATATTAAATGGAGGGGGAAAATCTCTTCAATAATTGGTGTTGCAAAAACAAGACAGCTACATGTGAAAGAATGAAATTAGAACCTATATACACAAATTAATTCAAGATGGATTAAAGACATAAATATAAGACTGAAAACCATAAAATTCTTAGAGAAAAACATAGGCAGAACAGTCTGACACATATTGTAGCAATATTGTTTTGAATTTGTCTCCTAAAACAAAGGAAATAAAAAGCAAAAATAAACAAATGGGAACTAATTAAGCTTTAAAACTTATGTACAGCAAAGGAAACCATCAACAAAATGAAAAGACAACCTACTGAATGGGACAAAATATTTGCAAATGATATGACCAACTTGTGGTCATATCCAACATATATAAATAACTCATACAACCCAACATCAAAAGAAAAAAACCTGATTAAAAACTGGGCAGAAGACCTGAACAGATATTTTTCCCAGAAAGGAAATGCAGATGATCAACAGGCTCATGAAAAGATCCTCAGCATCACTAATCACCAGGGAAGTACAAACTCCAATGAGATATCATGACAGACAGGTCAGATGGTTATCATCAAAAAGAACACAAACAACAAATGATGGTGAGGAAGTGGAGAAAAGGGGAATCCCCTGTTGAGGAGAAACCTAAATTGGTGTAGCCACTGTGGAAAACAGTATGCAAGTATCTCAAAAAAGCTAAAAATAGAACTACCATATGACTCAGCAATTCCACCACTCTTGGATATATATTATCTGAAAAACAAAAACAACAAAAACACTAGTTCAAAAAAATATATGCATCCCACTGTTCATAGCAGTATTATTTATAATTGCCAAGATATGGAAGCAATTTAAGTGTCCATCAACAGATGAACAGATTAAGAGGATATGGTGTATGTATACAATGGAATGCTGCTGCTGCTGCTGCTGCTAAGTCGCTGCAGTCGTGTCCAACCCTGTGTGACCCCATAGACGGCAGCCCACCAGGCTCTCCCATCCCTGGGATTCTCCAAGCAAGAACACTGGAGTGGGTTGCCATTTCCTTCTCCAATGCATGAAAGTGAAAAGTGAAAGTGAAGTCGCTCAGTTGTGCCTGACTCTTAGCGATCCCATGGACTGTAGCCCACCAGGCTCCTACATCCATGGGATTTTCCAGGCAAGAGTACTGGAGTGGGGTGCCATTGCCTTCTCCGACAATGGAATACTACTCAGCCATAAAAAGAACAAAATTCTGCCATTTGCAAAACATGGATAGATTTGGAGGGTTATTATGCTAAATGAAATGAGTCAGAGAAAGATAAATATTTTGTATGATATCACTTTTACATGGAATCTAAAAAAATAGAACAAGCTAGTAAGTCTAACATAAAAGAATCAGACTCACAAATATAGAGAACAAACTAGTGGTTACCAGCAGGGAGAGGGAAGGGAGGAAGGGCAAAAGAGTGGTAAGGGATTAAGAGGTACAAACTATTGTGTATAGAATAAATAAGCTACAAGGATATATTGTCTAACACAGGGAATACAATGTTTTAAAGGCATATAACATTTAAAAACTGTGAATTTCTATATAATACTTATATAATATTATACATCAATTATACTTCAATAAAAAATACATAATATTGTATATCAATTATACTTCAATAAAAATAAACACTTTCTGTTTAAAATATCCCAAATTTACCTTCTATTGCTTGCCACCAAGAACTCTGGCGTGTTTGATATTTGAGATTCTACTGGTGAATGAATGAACAAATCAAATGATACTACAGTTGTCTGCAGAATTAGGGGAAAGGTCAGCAACACAGTGTATCGCTGGAGTTGGCTGGAATGCTGGGGGCCATATCATTGACTGTCACTGTTCACTGGCTTCCTTGGTTCTTCTCAGTGTAGTCTTAGCTCATGGCTCCCTCGTTACATGTCTTCTCCAGTAGACAGCCAGACTGATGTGGCTGCTCAGGGCTCCCATGCCTATAAAAGCAGAAGCTACCACAACTTCTTAAAATTTAGGCTCAGAAAGTGGCATAATATCACCATCACTGCATTCTCTAGGTTACAGCAAATCACAGGCCTAGCCCAGGCCTAAGAGAAGGGGGAAGCACAGAGGGCATGGCTTCCAGAGAAGGTACAGTTTACTGGGGGCAACTTCAGTTCAGTTCAGTTCAGTCACTCAGTCGTGTCAGACTCTTTGCGACCCCATGAATCACAGCACGCCAGGCCTCCCTGTCCATCACCAACTCCCGGAGTTCACTCAAACTCACATCCATCAAGTCGGTGATGCCATCCAGCCATCTCATCCTCTGTCGTCTCCTTCTCCTCCTGCCCCCAATCCCTCCCAGCATCAGAGTCTTTTCCAATGAGTCAACTTCTCGCGTGAGGTGGCCAAAGTACTGGAGTTTCAGCTTTAGCATCATTCCTTCCAAACAACACCCAGGGCTGATCTCCTTTAGGATGGACTGGTTGGATCTCCTTGCAGTCCAAGGGACTCTCAAGAGTCTTCTCCAACACCACAGTTCAAAAGCATCAATTCTTCGGTGCTCAGCTTTCTTCACAGTCCAACTCTCACATCCATACATGACCACAGGAAAAACCATAGCCTTGACTAGACGAACCTTTGTTGGCAAAGTAATGTCTCTGCTTTTGAATATGCTATCTAGGTTGGTCATAACTTTCCTTCCAAGGAGTAAGCGTCTTTTAATTTCATGGCTGCAGTCACCATCTGCAGTGATTTTGGAGCCCCAAAAATAAAGTCTGACACTGTTTCCACTATTTCCCCATCTATTTCCCATGAGCAGTAAAATCTAATAAACTGAAAAATATAGGTGTAAAAAATATTAGTCAATGTTCATGTATCAAAAATTGAGAAAAGAAGGTATATCAACTTGAAACAATACAGAGTATATATATTATTCTACATTGGTACTTTGTTCATTTAAAAATGTTAAATTAAGGAAACTAATTTGATAAATAGATCCTATCTTTGACAACATTTCGTTATGATTCTCAGTAAAAACGAGTGAATGGTGTTGATGTTAATTACATCACAGACTAAGTTTTTAACCCACCAAGTATATTTTGATCTTTTTTCCCAGAGGTCTTTTATAAAAAAAACCAAAGTAGGACATCTATAGAAATTAGAAGAACATCGATATTCCTTTAATTAATAATTATAACAGGCATTAGGATGTGTTTCATTCTAATTCCTTGTAAAAGCATCTGTTGCTCCTATAGGAAGTAAAGTATGGTTGTTTTCCAATAAAGTGTAATAGACAAGTTTCTTAAACAAAATATAATCTTTAATATGACTATCCACAAGCTCAGTAATATAAAATATTTTCAAATATCTCATGTATATTGTAAGGACTGCACTTCATTACCTTTGTCACCCAATAAATCCAGACAATAAACATAATTATTTCTACATCCAATAATAAGCATTGATTCCCAGACCACAGGAGAAGAGAAAACTTCTCCAGGAAGTTCATACACACTTTGCAACTGTCCACTCTTAGATTCCAAGATCCACAGTTTCCCATCAGTAGATGCCGCTGCCAGTAACATTTCACTGTTATGGTTGTGGTTACGGAAAACAAAAGGCGTTGAATACACTCTTGAAGTAGTTTCAAATTTCCACTGGAGGTGACCTTTCATACTACAACAGTAGATAAAGCAGTCATGAGAACCAAAAAATATTTCTTGCTCTGATGCTGAGGTACATGGGGATGAAAAGATTGGTTCATTGGTAGAGAATTGCCAAACCTGAAGGGTGATAAAGGCAAAAACAATTCATTCATCTCATTTCAACAATTCTGTAGATTAAAGCTTTATGAAATTCTTAATAAAATGTGAGAGATGTAGGCTACTGAATGGTAAATATACATAGAGAAAATAATAGCTTTCTCTGAAAAGTAGCACCCTCAGATTAGACCTCTGTCCCAGTGGTAAAATCGAACATAAGAAACACCAGTGCCCTTATTACATAAATCACCACTATGCAGAATATAAATTCATTTCAAACCTCATCCAAAAGTTATTATTAATATGTTCAGAGACAATGATTTCTAAGATAAAACTGCACTGAGTTTCCAGTGTATCTTATTAAAAACTGTATCTTACTCTAGTCTCCTGATGTAGGAAAAAGGAGGTAAGTAAGCTGAAAAGAAAAGTTTATGTGCAATAAGTTGAACTAAAGCTTTAAACAAAGAGCTATGAGTTGTGTGTCTACACTGTAGATATATACTATTTGCTTACTTCAAAGCTACTATAGATTACCCTGTCAGCCAATATTTTAAAACTCACAGGAAGAAGAGGCATAAGTCTAAGGTAATGTTCACAAATCCATAGTAGCAGCAAAATAAAAAAGTGGGTATATTCATGATACATGGTGTATAATCTCAATTTTCTTCCTGACTTGGACAAAATTACTTTAATCTTTCTCTGGCTTATTCAGAGAAGAAAAAAAAAAGGAGTAAGAACCTTTGCCTCTTCTAACTATTTAGAAATCCAAAGGTGAGAATATATACAAATTATTATTTTTTAAATTTTATTTTATTTTTAAACTTTACAATATTGTATTAGTTTTGCCAAATATTGAAATGAATCCGCCCCAGGTATACATGTGTTCCCCATCCTGAACCCTCCTCCCTCCCCATACCATCCCTCTGGGTCATCCCAGTGCACCAGCCCCAAGCATCCAGTATCGTGCATCGAACCTGGACTGGTGACTCGTTTCATACATAATATTATACATGTTTCAATGCCATTCTCCAAAATCTTCCCACCCTCTCCCTCTCCCACAGAGTCCATAAGACTGTTCTATACATCAGTGTCTCTTTTGCTGTCTCGTACACAGGGTTATTGTTACCATCTTTCTAAATTCCATATATATGCGTTACTATACTGTATTGGTGTTTTTCTTTCTGGCTTACTTCACTCTGTATAATAGGCTCCAGTTTCATCCACCTCATTAGAACTGATTCAAATGTATTCTTTTTAATGGCTGAGTAATACTCCATTGTGTATATGTTCCACAGCTTTCTTATCCATTCAGCTGCTGATGGACATCTAGGTTGCTTCCATGTCCTGGCTATTATGAACAGTGCTGCGATGAACATTGGGGTACACGTGTTTCTTTCAATTCTGGTTTCCTCAGAGTGTATGCCCAGCAGTGGGATTGCTGGATCATAAGGCAGTTCTTACAAATTACTTTCTAAATAAAAAATATAAAGTGAACTTAATAAAAGATTTCATCACAGGACTTCGCTGGTGGTACAGTGGATGAGACTCTGCCTGTCAATGCAGGCGACATGGACTTGGATCCCTGACCTGGGAATATTCCACGTGTTGCAGGCAACTCAAGTCCATGCGCCACAACTGCTGAGGCTGTTCTCTAAAGCCCTCAAATCACAACTATTGAGCCCCTGAGCTGCAACTACTGAAGCCTGAGCGTCCTAGAGTCTGCTCCTGAAGAAGAGAAGCCACTAACAATGAGAAGCTCACGCACTGCAACAAACAACAGTCCTGCTCACCACAACTAGGGAAAGCCTGCACACAGAAAGGAAGATCCAACACAACCAAAAGCTTAAAAAAAAAGACTTAAAAAAAAAAAGATTTCATCACAAAATAACTGTCACACAGAACAAAAGAAACTGCTAGTGTATAAGGGGCGAAAGCAGAATAAAATGCACCCAGACGCAACCATAGCCATCAATGGGCTAACCTATGCCGGAGCTAGCACACTCAAGTCCATAGAATAATCCTCAAATCAAAAACACAGACGTTGTGCCATAGTCACTTGTGGGTGAAGAAGTAGAGATTATTATCCTAACGAAAGATCAGGGGCCTACCCTGCTCCCCTGATCACTATACCCTGATCACGAAGTTGAAGACGGAACCTCCATACAAAGTAAATTGGGTTCTGTAGAAGATTTTGGTTTTCATAGAAAAAGCAGGGGTTTATTTCAATTTTCACAACCTGAATAGAGGTTATAATTAAGTTGGCTAAAAAATGGTAACATTTTTTACATTGGACAAAGAGGATGGCAAAATTAAAACAATGGATAGAATCTTTTAAATCTATTAGAGCATCATTCAAAAATTTGAAAATCCACGGGCTAACAATTAAAACACAACTAGCTTTCAACACGATGGGTCAAAAAATGTTGTATAAAACTTTACTTTAGTCGTCACCAACTATTATGCTTTTGACAAAGATAAGTAAAACAGAACTAGACATTTTTTACCTGTTCTCCAAAGTGAGTAAAGCAGAGTAAATTTCCATCTACACAGCCAATAAAAACATACTGTAGGCAACACCGTGGAGAAGAAAAGAGTGGCTTTCCACAGGAATGTTTCCAAAGTCTGTCCCCAGTGGCCTGGCATGGGCAAAACGTAATTCATAGCATTTAAATCATTCTACTCATCAATTACTTTTATAAAACAAATTCATAAACCTCCCAGAGGTAACATCAGAAAATGCTACAGTAGCATGCTGACTATAAGTGAAGCTTATATATTATAGCTTGATTATAAATGAAGCTACTGTACATATACAAAAATTAATGAGTGCTATTTATGAGAACTGAGATAAAAACCTGCAATAAAACCAGGAAAGAAATAACTAGCACATAAACTCTATCCTTAGAATGGACACAGATTTCTTGATAGAACTGAGAACATTCTGCCAATTTAAAAAACTGATAAAGGACATAACACAGAACTTAGATTTTTCTCATCACTCTAGACTTCACGTCAATCATTTTAGTGAATTCTGACCCAGTACTGTGTGGACTGTATCTAGTTGAGATCTACTTCGAATTTTCAGAATTCTAAGCAAAGTAAAAAATATTAAAGAAAAATAGGTAATAAAATCAGTAAATATTATTTTATGCCTACAGGATTTATAGCCAGTAAAAGTCCTCCCAGTGTAGCAAAATACAAGTGAGATGGAATCAGGCTCAAACAAGGAGAAGAAAAAACAGTTCCTCCACATTTCAACTTCCAAACACACTTCTTCTTCTGTAAACAAGAAAGTAAAATTTTAAAAGAGCAAAAAAGAAAGCAAATTAATTGGTTTCTGAGGGTGATTCACAAAATCAATATATCCTGTCCCTTTTAAAGTTACGTGTGTCTACCTCGTTAATATAATTTTATATTTTTAGTATAAAAGTAATACATATTTACTGCGGAGGATCAAGTTAGTATAAAAAGAAGGCAAAAGGCAATACCCAGAGATTACTAACATTTTAGCATTTTTGCCTTGTGATCTTTTTGGCACACACACATACATACAGTTTAATATACCTGAGATCATTCTGAATATCATACACTTTGTATATAATTTAGCTCACTTATTCTGTAAAACTTGTTAAATATTATTGGATCATATCCCATATGAACATAAAATACTCTCTCTCTACCCTATTTGTAACTAATTTCTTGGTAGTACAAATAACTTGAAAATAAGATATTCTGGTGCTTACATTTATCCACGTTTCTGATTATTTTGCCACGACAGATTCCTAGAATTTTACTGAGTCAAAGGATATGAAATTGTTACCTATTCAAATTGTCAAACTGTCTTCCTCAAAAGCTTACTTCCCACAACTCTCATCAGCATTTAATGTTACCCTCTAAGCTAATAACATTTGCTTCTCTACCTTTAAAGTTTTAAATTTTCATTCCTTTGATTCTTAAACATTATATAAATTTATATACATTTACTAGCCATTTCTTCTTAAGGGTCCTGTCCATTTATATCCTTTGTTGAATATTTTTCTATCTGGACCTTTATATTTTTCTTATAGATTTATATTTACTCTTAATTTAATTTATACTTATGAGCTTTAACTATGTCATATTTGTTTCAAAAATTTTCCCCAACTTTTTAACTTTATAATTCTTAAATTTTAAAATTTTATGTAATTGGGTTCTTATATAAAATATTGATATTTTTGTGATTCTTTCTATTGTCAATAGTAAATTCTAAGTTCTTTATATTTCAAAACTCTGAGCAGCAAATTTGTGAAAATTTGGTAAGGAAGTTAAAAATATCTTAAGAGATTAAGGCTGTTAATTAATCCCTTAATCTTCCCAGATCACAAACTTGGAAAATCGTTAATACCTGCTCCCCTAGTCACCACCACCTCATAATTTCATGCTCTTCCATTTATGCTTATGGTGTAAAGCTGACAAACTGAATTCTTACATATATATCCAAAGCGTATGCATGCTGGTCATGAGATCCAATGTAAAGAAGTCCTGTGGTTGGATCCATGGTTGCTGAGCTTTTGACAGCATCCTCAGTACTAAACATCCAGTATTTTTCTCCACTATTACTTTTCAGAACATAAACTAACCCATTATAACAGCCTGTTAGCAAACAAAATATTAAAGATGAGATTTAGATATGTCACTGGAAAATAATTATTTGGCTTAAATCATGACAACATATATTTGATGCTCTTCATGTGTATTTAGGCTCTATGTTTGGCTCAGATTTACATTTCAGCAAAACAGAAATGAACAGTAACCACTTATGTAAAAAAACCTTTTCAGTAAGTACACCTTACATTTTCAAGGTACTGAGAAGTGCTTTACTACCAAGAAAACAATGAACATGAGCATGCCGCAGCAGAAAGAGGCTGTGCCAGACCTGGATTCAGATCTTGTCATGGCCATCCTTTGGGCAAATCATCTAGCATTGCTGGGCCTCAGATTCTTCTTCTGCTGAATGTGGATACAACTACATCCAGGGTTATTGTGATAATTAGGATAAATGCCCAGTACATAAAAAGTGTTCAATAAATGCTAATATTGGGACTTCCCTGGCAGTCTAGCCAAAAAAAAAGAAGAAATGCTGGGCTTCTCTGGTGGTCTAGTGGCTAAGAATCTGCTTGCCAATGCAGCGGACACAGGTTCCATACCGGGTTGGGGAGGATCTCAATACCACAGAGTAGCTAAGCCCATGCGACACAACTACTGAGCCTGTGCTCTAGAGCCTGGGAACTGCAACTACAGAAGACCATATGCCCAAGAGCCAGTGCTCCACAAGCGAAGCCACTGCAATGAGAAGCCTGCACACCATAATTAAGAGTAGGCCCCGCTCACTGCAACTAGAGAAAGCTTGTGCGCAGCAATGAAGACTCAGTGCAGCCAAATAAATAAATAAATCTTAAAAAGAAATGCTAATATTAACAATATGAATATTCACTGGAAGGACTGATGCTCAAGCTGAAGCTCCAATACTCTAGCCGCTTAATGTGAAGACCCAACTCACTGGAAAAGACCCTGATGCTGGGAAAGATTCAAGGCAAAAGGAGAAAAGGATAGCAGAGGATGAAATGGTTAGATGGCATCACCAACTCCATGGATGTGAATCCGAGCAAACTCCAAGTGATAAGTGAAGGACAGGGAAGCCTGGCGTGCTACAGTCCATGGGGGTCACAAAGAATCGAACACCACTCAGGAACTTAACAACAAATGTTTACTGACCTTTAATCTTATGGAGGGTACTACTGTTAGAATTTTATTCCTATTAACTCATGTAATCCTCACAGTGAAGTGTGACTATATGCACATTTTATAGAGGACAAAATTAAAGTACAGAGAGTTAAGTTATAGGAGAGTTATGGGCAAAACTACTCAGGTAGTAAGTGGCAGAGCAAGGATTTGAATTCAAGAAGTCAAGCTCCAGAGCCTGTTGTCTTGACAACTATAGTAGACTGATTTTTCCAAACTGCTGCTTGGATGAGAAGACAGAGCAGGAGTCTCTGACTTGCTGTGGCCAAAAAAACCCTCCAACTGGAAGTGGGAGTGGTCAAAATCTACAAAGTAAAGATCACTCAAGTTTCTGGAGTGCATGTAAGTCAGGGGAAGTGAAATCTAGGCATTGGCCCGACACTCTGGGTGGTTCCACCTATGATTATAACCACTACTGCCCACTTGAAGCTCAATTTCAAGAGTATCTGCTATACTTTCTTCTGGCAGTTACTGCTCAGAAGGGAAAGGACAGCCTACTTAGTAAAGATGAAGAGAAATGTCCTATATAGTGGAGTACACCAGGAATGGCACCCCACTCTAGTACTCCTGCCTGGAAAACCCCATGGACGGAGGAGCCTGGAAGGCTGCAGTCCATGGGGTTGCTAAGGGTTGGACACGAATGAGCGACTTAACTTTCACTTTCACACCAGGAATAGCTGGTTAATGAGAACATTCTTTGGGTTTGGCTCCAGAAGAAAATGTTTTGTGACCTTAGGTTAGGCAAAGATCTCCTGGATATGACATCAAAAACAGGATCCATAAAAGAAATTATAAAGTAGACTTCATTGAAATTAAGAACTTCTCTTCAAAAGACACTGTTAAGGGACTTCCCTCATGGTCCAGTGATTAAGACTTCGGGCTTCCATTGTAGGGGGCATGGGTTTGATCCCTGGTCAGAGAACTAAGATCCTGCAAGCAGGGACAAAAAGCACATCAGTGGCTGGTGGTAGGGATAGGAGGAGGAATGACTATAAAGTGAAACACAAATTTTTTGGAGCAACGGACTCTTAATTGTGGTAGTGGTTACATGATAGTATGTATCTGTCAAAATACAGAACTGTATACCACTGTGTATAAACCATACATTAATAAAAAAATAAGGTACTAAGTGATAGTTACCAACACTGAATTGGATATTTGAAAATTGCTGAGAGTGAATCTTTAAAGTTCTCATCCCAGGAAAAGAAAACAGTAACTGTGTCAGGTGATGCAGGCTAACTAGACTTATTGTGGTAATCATTTTGCAATATACATATACATCAAATCATTATACTGTATACCTTAAACTAATAAAATGTCATATGTCAATTACATCTCAATAAACCTGGAAATTTAAAAAAAAAAAAAAAAGGACTAAGTGACCACCATGTGCCACAAGTTTTGGGTAGACACTTGGAATGCAAACAATAACCTCAATGAGCTGACTTTCATGGACTAGGGATTACTCATATTCATATATATAACTGAAAGTTTCCTGTAGCAAAATTCTCAAAATATAGGTTTTCAATAGGAAAGGATCAAACTTGGATTCAAGTAGATCCTAGCCAGGATAACTTTAGTAGGGAGATATATTCCTAAGTATTTAGACTGAAAAGCTTTGGTAAACAGATTCCATGAGCACTAAAGTAAAACTTAATGTAGTTTGGGGGAGGGGTAAAAAGAAAGTGATAGTTAAAGAGACATTATATTTGAACCCCCGTATCTTTGTAAAGTAAGTCACCTGCACCTTAGGGAAACGGAGTAGCAGGTAATAGCTAATACTCAATGAGCACTCAGTCTGTCCCTGAAAAAGAAAGTGTTAGTTGCTCAGTCTTTTTGCAATCACATGGACTGTAGCCCGCCAGGCTCCTCTGTCCATGGAATTCTCCAGGCAATACTGGAGTGGGTCAGCATTTCCCTTTCCAGGAGTTCTTTCCAACCCAGGGATTGAACCCAGGTCCCTTGCATTACAGGCAGATTCTTTACTGTCTGAGCCACCAGGTATGTACTAAAGGATTCACAAGCAATTATCACATTTAATCCTCTCAGAAGCTCTATGATCACTGTGGTAGTTTTAAAATATACCCACATATTCTTTGATACTCTTCCTTTCAAGAGGGGGAGCCAATTCCCCTCCCTTTGAGTGTGGGCCTGACTTAAATGATGTGCTTCTAATAACACAATAAAGCACAAATTATGATTTACAACTTTAGACACTAAAAGTACTGCATTTTTCCTCACTCACTCTCTTGGGTCACTCAGAGAGAAGCCCATGGGGCAAGAAAATGAAGCTTCCTGTCAAAACTCAGCAAAGAACTGGTCTTGTGTTAGTTGCACTGTAAGCCATCTTGGAAGCAGATTTCGCCAGCTCAAGTCAAGCTTTCACATGGTTGCAGCCACAGGAGAAACCCTGAGCCAGAACTTTCAACTAAGCTCCTCCTAAATTCCTGATCCACACAAACTGTGAAATAATAAATGTTTATTGCTCTAAACCATTAAGTTTGGGAATAATTTGTGATGCAGCACCATGTTTTATTTATTATGCCCATATACTCAGGAGAAAACTGAAGTTCTAGGGAGTTCCACAACTTGTTGAAGGTCACGGAGCGGGTAATAGCCTTAGAGCTAGGTTCAGACCCAGAAACTCTGACCCAAGGCCCACACTGTGAATCAGCATGTAATTATTATTCTTTGACAGAAACCAAACCCACTAAACACAGGTTTTTTTAAATTTAACTTGGTTCTACTGATATTTTCATATGGTAATTCCATTTAACTCTATAAACCTCAAATTCAGAAACTTACCCACTACAATAAAGTTTCCACACTTAGATACACATGCTGAGGATTCAATGCGATCTCCTAAAATCTGTTCCCATTTCACCTTTCCAGAGTAAAGATCAACTGCTATCATTCTATGAGAATGGGAGCCAATGTACACAGTTGCAGATGACTTATCAATAGCTGGTATTACAACCAGAGGTGAAGCATCCACACATTTGCCTGTGTCTGACCTCCACCTCACACGAAACTCCATTTTCTCAGCCCTAATCACAGGTGTTTCCTCTTCAGAAACTTCTACAACACAGGATGGATCTTCTGACTTCCCAATAAGAGGTGGAGTATTTAGGCTTTCTCTATTTTGAATGTCAGTCTGTGAATTTAAATCAGAAGAATAGGTTGAAGGGCAATGTCCCAACTTAGTTAAATACCTATCAGTATTCAAAGACAAAATCTGATTCCCTCTGCTCAGTGCAATAAAAGCACTGATCTCCTTGTCACAATTTAAAGGCATGACACTTTCCTGACGTAAAGATTTTCCACTGGTTTCCTCTTGAGTAACGTTGAATTTTCTTTTCATGGCATGATTCTTGCTAAGTGTCAGATCTTTATCTGAAAACACTGTTTGAAGGATGTGATTATAAATCCCTAAAATAGAACTGCTGAGAATAATTTCCAGAAGCCCAGGTACTGATGTGCCGACAAGGTTTTCAATCTCATTGAGGAGCCGTATGGATTTCAAGGAATCTCCACCACTATTTAAGAAGAGTGACTCATCAGGAATCTTCAAAGCATCTTCTGAGAGACTCAGAATAGACTACAGATTGGAGAAGGGAGAAATACATTGATGTTCGAGGCCTAAAATCAGCATTTACACGAATATAAGTGACAGTACTAACATTAATGAGATGAACACAAAACACACAAAATAAATTTTAACATGATTTTCTATATAGTAAAGGAGACCCTCATCATCCTACCAACAGTGTGACAAGCCTACCCTAGGACTGCAAATTATACTTCCCTTTAGAGCAGTTTTCCTGCCCATACAATAAGAAATGAAATTATAAAAACATCTGATTTACTAATTATAAAACCCACAAGATAATAACATCTGATATTTCTAAATATAGGGATAGTTATTTTCATTAACTTCACACACATATATATATATATATATATATATATATATATATCAGAACTATTTTCCACGAATCTAAAAATGAAGTGGATAATACTTTTATTTAGATACCCTCTATTTTTCAGATAAGACTATACAAACACATCCTTCTTTAAGAAAACTGTATTTTAAGAAAAATTACACTGACCTATAAATCAAAGGTAAATATATATATTTCAAAAAAAGTTTTTGATTGTTTTATATATATATGTGTGTGTGTCTATATATTTATATGTGTGTGTATATATATTTATATATATATAAATAATATAAATTCCCTTAAGCAGAAATATACACATCATTGAAACTTCTGGAATAATGATGTTAAAGCCTTTATACCACAGGCTGTGGTACAGCAAGAGTGGGCTATTTTTCCTACTCTGACAAGTGTAACTGTACTCAACTGCCTTGCTTAGGGAAAACTTGTACAGCAAGACAAGTTTTGTCTACTTGTGCCTTTCATGACTACTACCTCACTTCTAATAAATCTCTATACGGGGAGCTTAATCTAATCTTGCATTACAGAATCTAACTTTTAATACAGATTGAATAAACAAAGCTATGCTACTTAACATCTGGACAGCAGTTAACATTCTTAGAAAATTTTATCAGACTTATTAGGATGCTACATTCCCCGAAGATATACAATGACTTCTTTATAACAACAAATTTGTATCTTAAAAGTTGTACCTTCCACAAATGGTGTAATTTTTCCCAAAGCTCCTCTTTTCCACTGAGCTTACACTCAGACTTCAAGTCTCTGTAGTTTAAATATATCTTATTTAACTCAGAAACATCAATTTTGCCTTAATATAAAAGAAAAAAACAACTTTTAAATTTCAGCTTGAACCCTTCATATCTTCATTAGTCACAATAGACACATTTTTCATTGTTAAGGTTAGAAATCCTATAGAATAGTTTGTCATAGATGATCAATAATAAAGAAAGCAGCCCATGCTATCCAGAATGTAGTAAGCATCAGATAAGAAGAAAGGAGGGGCTAATGTTCATCTCATTTAAAGAGTTAAAGAAATAGTACTATTTACTAAGCAATTACCACATTTTGAAATAAATATTAAAGATGAAACTGGGAAAGTAAAAGAATTTGGTGATTAAGAGTACCTGTTTTGAAGTCAAACAGTTCTCAATAGAATTTCAACTCTAGCAATGTGATTTTGGGAAAATTACTTAACCTCTTAAGCCTTATTTTTCACATCAGTAAATGGGAATAATACCAATTACTCACAGGATTTTCTGAGATAAAATGAATTACTTTTACAAAGTATTTAACAAAGGGTCTACCACAATATATATTAGTATTACTTATAACGATAAGGATTTAAGTGGTCTTTAAACTAGTTATGAACACAATTACAATCATTTGGCACTGAAACAAAGCAGCTTCAAATTATTTTACCATGAGATGTAAATGGCAGAGAATTAATTAACACAAGCTCATCTGGGATGGCATGACTTGGAAGATGTTTCTGCAGTTCTTCAAAGATGTGATCCTTTACTAAATCTTTTTTAGTCACCATGAACAAAATCAATTTTTCCTGGTTATACCATGTAACTGCACAAGACTCCACTTGTTGAAGACCTTCAGCAATCTATGAGAGAGATTATCCAAATCTGCCAATGAAGACATTTAAAAATAAACTTCCTAAATGCTCTGAAATCAACAAATCAAATTCTGGAATTCCCTAGAGATTAAAAAAAAAAATATTTCCTACCATCACTATTACCAGCACACAGGGTTCTTAATGTTTTCCAAAAACGATAGCTCCCAGAGCAAAATAAATTTACTTTCACAGTTATAAAAATCCATTTTGTCACTTATTTAAAAAAAAAAGACCACTCTCTTCAACCTGAGAGTAAAGTACACAATGAATTATCCATGTCTTCTATTGTAATTCATCATTAATACAAAAGTCTTAAGTCTAAATAATACTGATAGAGAACCCTGGCAAAGCAAATTAGTTATGGCTGCCTCTAATACCTATGTATGTTAATAGATATTTAATATTTGAACAGTTTACCTGTTGTACAAGTTCTATGTTAAGACGTTTGCCATGACGTTTGATCTGACTGTCCTTTCGTCCCAAGAAAAATATCTCTCCATCTTTTATAGTCACAAAGTCTCCTGTGGCTCTCATTGTGCCAAGTGGTACCGTCACTTCGCCATCGAGAAAACATACTCTATTTCTGCCACCTTCACAAGATATAAACACCAATGTAATAAAAATATTTAGGGAAAATTAAAACCATGAAATCAGAACATTTTCAAAAGCTCCATTACTAAGTTTAAAAGTTTTAATATATATATATAAAATTGGGGACTCACTTTTAAACGTTATCTGATAAAATTATATACAGTAACAACCTAGTAAAATAAGCACAGTGATAAAATTTATTTCTAAAAATATATATGTGATTAAGAACATTTTAAAAATAATTTTAAAAATTTAAATATTCTAATTAAATAAAATTCAGGCTATAAACAGAAATACAACCAACCAAGTTACAGTTCCCAAATTGCTTTTCTATCTTCCCTTAGAGTATTAGACACAGTTATCTAAAATAATCATGTGACTTATTAAATGTTTCATTGACTGTGATGATGAGACTAAAAATTACCATCACTGAAAAAGAGTACTAGACTTAAGAAAAACTGAGGAAAGAATAAAAACACAGACTTTTTTCCTTGGAAAAAAAAAATCATTCCCAATCAACAAATGTAGAACAACCTAAAAATACTTGGCCATTGCCTTCTTGAATTGTGAAACCGTTAGTATCTCTGACTTCAACTACTGTTCCAAGCAGTGGGAATCCCAGTTGTACAGGCAATTCACATCTATGAAAACACAACAACCCAAACCAAGTTTTAAAATTTTCTCTTGAATAAAATATTCACCAATATATTTAAATCACATTGTTCCAAATGAAGAAAAAAAAGTTTCTGTTATAATTCAAAGACTGCCCAGTGGAAAAGGTTAGGTGGAAAAGTTATCTGTTTAGTTACAAAAAGCTTTAGCAGAATCTGTAGTATCAGTTTTCTGAATTCCCAGCATAGAATTCTAGATAAAATAGTGTTTCTAAAATAATGACTCCAGTGCCTATCAAAAACACTATTTGTGTTAAGACACTGGAAAAATACCCTCTCTCTACTCTTCGTAGTAACAGAAACCCGTACTTCAAAGTAGAGTTAAGAATCTTCTCTGGAATCCTGTAGAAAGTCGCCCAACTTGATACCTCTGTGATGCCATAAATATTAAATATTTGTGTTTTATTGCCCACTCCTCTCCAGCTTTTGAGAACAGTTAATGATGGAAATGCTTCACCACCAAGGGCCAATATGCGAAGAGAGGTACTGGCAGATAAAACAGTTGACTTGATGAGCTGAGATCCAAATCTTCTAAGCAATGTTGGCGTTGCCTGTAAATACATCAAAAATAAACTACTTTTTTCCCCTTCACTTCTTAAAAAAAAAAATTGTAGTAATTAGTTCAAAGTTTAACATTGGGAGCTCACATGGAAATCAAGGCTGTGTTTACTAAATGGCAAATTGCATTTGGAAACCTACTGAAGCAGCATTACCTTTTTAATGTTGATATAAATTTGCTTTAGTAAAAAACTTAAGCACAGTATTGTTTCATTATGCAATTTATAGACAAAAAGGTTTAAAGATAAAAACAACAAAATCTATAAAATCAATTTACATTTCCTCTTTCATTATTTCTATGTAGAAAAAGTGTATTAAGTGTTTTTAAAATGTGCTTAAGCAGCACAATGAGTAAAGACTTTAAAAAAGAACTTTATTAAGATAATACTGACATATAAACTATACATGTTTAAAGTGTACAAATTTTGAGATATATTGTTGGTGAAACCATCACCACAATCCAGATAATGAAAATATCCTTCAGCCCTAAAATTACCTATGTACCATTATAATTCTACCCTCCAGCTGGACCCCTCCTCCAGCCAACTGCTGATCTATTTTTTTGTCACTTATAGTCAGTTGACATTTTTTAGAGTTTTATAAAATGGAATCATACAACAAGTATTATTATAACCTGGCTTCTTTCATTCTGTAGTGAGTGAAAATGCCTTGTGATTCATGATATACGTATCAATAGTTCATTCTTTTTTGTCTCAGTCTATTCAGGGTGCTATGACAAAATACTATAGACTGGGTAGGATATAAAAAACAGAAATGACCCACTGACTTGTCTTATACATGCAGATCTGGACTATGTAAACTACCAATATGTCACTTCAATGTATAACTTTTCAAAAATGTATGTAACGGTGCTTTGACTTCTAACAGGCAGAACAGTCCTCAGATCTTTCTGAAAAACTGTCTCCTGGGCTATAATTCTCAAACTAGCTCAAATAAAATTCTCTATTTCTTAGATTGACTAATTTTTCATCAACACATTTTATATTTCCTGAGACTTGTTTCATGGCCTAGCATACACTCTATCCTAGGAAATGTTTAATTTACTTGAAAAGAATGTGTACTCTGAATTTGGTGGATAGTGCTCTGCACATGGAATTTGGCTGAGAAGGTTCAAGTCTTCTTTATTGTATGTGCACTGATTTCTGTCTAGTTTTTCATTTAATTACTGAAAGTAGGGTATTAAAATTTCACACCATTGAGTCAATTTGTTTTTCCTTTTAGTTCTGTCCATTTTTGCTTCATGTATTTGGAACCTCTAATTTTAGGCAAATATCATCTTGTTTATATAACAATGTACTTCTTGATATACTGACCATTTTTATTGTTATGAAATGTTTTGTTGTGGATTTCTTGTTTGCTTATTTGTTTGTAACTTGCCAGGCTAAATGTGAATTCTGTCTCCCTTGTGATACGTGGCCACTAATGTTGCTGCTAAGTTGACTTTTAAAATACATATTCAGGAATTCCCTAGAGGTCCTGTGGTTAGGACTCGGTGCTTTCACTGCTGTGGCCCAGATTCAATCCCTGGGGGAGATACTAAGATTCCACAAACTGTGCAGTACAGCCAAAAAATAAATAATAAAATACATATTCTTATTTTCAAGTCTTACTTCCTTAGGGTCACCTTGTGTCTATATAGCTCAGAAGTCAACCAATGTTTGGACAGATTGTCCATACAGATGAATCTGGGAATGGACTGATGTTGGTACTCAGCCACCAAGTTGTGTCCAACTCTTTGTGAACTGCGGAAAGCCAGGCTTCCCTGTCCCTCACCATCTCCTGGAGTTTTCCCAAGTTCAAGTCCATTGAGTCGGTGATGCCATCCAACCATCTCATCCTTCAACCATTGCCCCCTTCTCCTCTTGCCCTCAATCTTTCCCAGCATCAGGGTCTTTTCCAATGAGTCGGCTCTTCACATCAGGTGGCCAAAGTATTGGAGCTTCCAGCTTCAGCATCGGTCCTTTCAATGAGTATTCAGAGTTGATTTCCATCAGGATTGACTGGTTGGATCTCCTTGCTATCCAAAAGACCCTCAAGAGTCTTCTCCAGTATCACAGTTCAAAAGCATCAATTCTTTGGCGCTGTGCCTTCTTTATTCAAAATTAAGTCATTTTCAAGTCTAATCCAGCTTGTATTTTCCATGGGCCTTTTTGTATCTCTTATGCATGCGTGAAGCCTCAGTGTCAGCCAGCAATGTGCTTGCCCTCCTCACCACTGAAACTTCAGGCCACAGACTCCCAGTTTAAAAACGCAGCAGTTTTTAAAAACATAACCACTTTTCAGATAGTTGTATGTCTATAGTTGATTTCCAAGTGTGGAAATAGCTATTTTTGTCAATTTTCTCCAGCTTTATAGTTGCTTTTTGGGGGAGAAGATTTGCCAGTCTCCTCATTTGGCCATAGTCACAGGTTCCATGTAAGTATTTTTAAATGGCTTCTTTCAATAAAAGCTAAAAGAACAACCTGAATTTTAATTCAGGGAGGTTATTTAAGGTTACAGCATGTCAAAATATTTAAGTAGTAGGTTGACCCTACATCCCAGCATGTACTTATTGTTAAGTTCTTAACTTTCCCACCAAGAGTCTTATCATAAGGAAAATCTCCTGTCAAAATGATGGCTGAGGGCTTCCCTGGTGGCTCAGTGCTAAAGAATCTGCCTGCCAATGCAGGAGACCTGGGTTTGATCCATGACCCAGGAATACCCTACATGCTGCAAGGTAACCAAGCCCATGTGCCACAACTCTTGGGCCTGTGCTCTGCAGCCTGGGAGCCGCAACTACTGAGCCCATGTGCTACAACTACAGAAGCCCACACACCCTACAGCCCATGCTCCGCAACAAAAGAAGCCACTGCAATGAGAAGCCCACGCACTGCAACTAGAGTAGCCTCCACTTGCTACAACTAGAGAAAAGTCTGGCAACAATGAAGACTCAGAACAGCCAAAAATAAATAAAATCATAAAAAAAAAATGATGGCCAATGGTTCTGTTCTCCATTTTCAATAAGGTGAATCTGAAATATTCTGGCCTAATTTCTAGTGTTAAGTATAATGTCAACTTTGAACTCTATAAATGAACGCACAACTATCAATATTTAGCAAGGTAAAGCACAGTAACACTTTTCAGATACTCATATAAATGGAAATTATGAATTTAGTGGCACAATACAACTCAATATCCTTTGCAACCAATCGTCATAGGCATAAGAAAACAGGACTTAGCAAATGACAAGGGAAAAAAGCAATTAGAAAATGTTACAGTTTCTTCTATATTGTCTAAGTAGAAATTCATGTAAAAATGCAAAACACTTATATTGATAATTTGGTAGCTAGAAAGCTAAGATTCTGCTCTAACTATAACGTTTCACTTTTAAAAGGCATGAAATTTAAATAATGTAACATTTTTACCCAGAGTATGCAAAAAATGCCCAAATATACTTTAGGTTTGTGAGAAACCAAATATTGAGCCTTTCTTCACAAGAGAAAACTCCTTACTCCTGAAATAAAGAGGTTCTTAATTTCCTCAAACACTTAGTCCATTTCACTTTAGGGCCTTTCTCCCCAACAATTCAAGATATTCTATTTTTTCAAATTTTTAAAACTTTAATAGCATATATTCTCTTTGAAAGCTTTTAAGACCCTTGCTTAGTATCCACTTAGATTTGGACAAGGTTATTAGTAAATAAAATCTGTACAAGGAGCCCTTACAAACTCAAATGTGATCTGCTAATAATATTTCAAGTAAGTATATACTGTGAGTTATATCAAATCACAATGAAGTTATATGTGAAACTGCTGTATTTTGGGAACAGAGTTAGTAAGTATGTATCCATTTCTCAGAAGGATCTATGATCCCAAAAAGGTTAAAAACCAATGCTAAAGTAAATTTATCTGAGATTGTGCTAAAACATTAAGCAAGGGCATCAGATTTAAAGAGGTGGGCTGCCGACTATGGGGTCGCACAGAGTCGGACACGACTGAAGCGACTTAGCAGCAGCAGCAGCAGCAACACACTGACGACATACAAGGGAAATTTCCTTTCTCTAAGTAACTGCCACTCAAATCTAGTAAGGAATTTATCATATGTTTTATGCTCCTTGAATTTTATAGGAAAATAAAAGCTATATTAAAATCTTGCCCAGGTTCACAGAATAATTCACCAACAGATGAGAAAATTTATATCACTGATACCCAGCAAGCCACATTGCTATAATGATTTCATTTATGTATCTATATCTATAGTTATATATGTGCATGACTTTTTTTAATAGGATGAAAAACACATTGCCCAAAAAGGAAAGTCAGCATCAAATTTTGTCTCTGGGGAATAAATTTAATGTCCTCTCAAGTCTCATTTTTAGAATTTTTTATTTATCATGATCTGCATATAATTCTATTAATTAACCACTTACAATGAAATATCTTAAGGCTAGTGTACCAGTCACATACTTTCAGATATATTTTTAAAATCTTTTAAAATGAAAAATTTTTTAAATATTTGTTTTTTTAGGTTAATATAAATATACTGAGGTAAAAACCAGAAAATCTAAATTTCTAAGTCAATTATAATTTAACTTACTTAAACCAATTTTTAGTGGGATACAAAATAAATTCAAAACTTTAAGAAAGGAGAGGCATATCTCAACAGGTCTGAGTAAAGTCGAGTTCCTTTAGTTATTATAATATGTACAAATTGCATAGTAAGAGAATTTTCTACTAAATAAACAGAACTGATTTTTTTTCATTCTCAAACAAAAAGTGACATCATCAGGTGACAGCCCTTGATAATCTAACTAGATTACCATGAATCCACTGTAAAGAGCTATAGAAATACAAAATATATTCTAACACACTTACAATATTGAACAATGATAGACAAAACATTTTATTTGCTCATAAAATGTACCTGTAAAATAGTCACTCTGTGATGGGAAAACAGAACAGCAGCTAATTTTGATGGGACCATTTTGACAGAAGTTGGCACAATAAGCAAAGAGGCACCACTTGACAAAGCAACAAATATTTCCACCACAGAAGGATCAAAGGTCAGAGGTGAAGCCAGAAACAAAACATCCTCATGAGTGATTTCAAAAAGCACCCTAAGGCAAGAGAGAATGTAATTATGAGAAATGCCTAACATTTAGTAAACATATATCCTAAAAAAGTATTTATGATCATTAAGTTTCCAGATATTAGCCCGATTTATTTTTCTCTCTTAAACAAAATGGTGCTATTAATTCTAGAACTCTTCTTTATATATATATAAGGGTTAAAAGCCATTTTAAGCAATATCTACTCTTTACTATGACATATTTTATGCACTTAGGCACTACTTGGAGGGATTTTGTAGATATAATTAAGGTTCCTAATCATCTGACTTTAATCAAGACAGAGGTTATCCTGGATTGGCAGGCTTTTCTCAGTTGGAAGGCCTTTAAGAGAGTGTTTAGGGGACTCCCCCAGAAGTCCAGTAGTTAAGACTTTGTGTTCCCAATGCAGAGGGCATGAGTTCAATCCCTGATCAGGGAACTAAGATCCTGCATGCCACATGGCACGGCCAAAAAAAAGAGAGAGCGTGTTTAGGCTTTCTCTGAAAAAGAGACTCCATAGAGCAGCTGGGTCAGCAATTATTCTCCCTTTCCCCTGGATTCTCTTTCCTGACTTGCCTGTAGACAAGCACATGCCCACTGGGTTCAGTCTATTCACAATCACCCTTTCTAATTGTCTACCCAATGGACTTCAGTCTTGATACCCAGCCTCTACAAGTATAAGTAAACTCCTTTTAAGAGATCCCTGATAAATCCTCCTGGTTCTGCTTTTCTGGTAGAACCTTGACTTACTCTATACTACATCTTCAGTGATGATCAATAGAGACCTGACTCCCTTTTCTCATTATTTGGCATTTTTTCTCAGTATCTCAACAAAGAGCAGAACAAAATATATGTGGTAAGGATATTACTGAGCATGGATGGTCAGTGATGAGATGAAGACACTGCTTGAATTTAAAGACAAAAAACTGGCAATTCTCTGGCACTCCAGGTTAGGACTCGGTGCTTTCACTGCTGTGGTTGCGTTCAATCCTTGGATGGGGAACTAAGATCCTATAAGTCACTTGGCACAGCCAAGAAAAAAAAAATTAGCAACAAATAACTCACTCTATCTAGAATTAGGAATTACCTTAACTTCAAAATATCTTAAAATATGGTATTTGTGGGGACCCACTTGGAACCCCAGAGTTGGTATAAAAACTATTTCAAGCTGAAGACATTTTGGCTTCAACAGATGCAGAAAGAAGCCTTCTTGGAACTTTCCTTATCTGACTGACAGCAGAAACCTCTGGGGAATGAGACTGCTATAAATTCCATCTTCAGGGTTACTTTTACTCCCAGAAAGCGCACCAAGAATAAACCTACCATAAACACCCCCCTCCCCCTACCCTCTACAGGGGACTTTTATGGCCCCGAAGATGATGAAAACTATTCTCATGTGCACAGGTCAACATTACCACAGTTTATCTCCTTTTGTCTTTCCTAAAGAAACCTATTTGTATTTCCCATAGAAGCCTTTTCTCCCCCTCCCTTTCCCCTACTGTTATGTAGATAAGCTCCAATTTTAACCATTTCTAAAGAAGGTGTATATCCACCCAGTACTTTAAATATCATCTCTTCCTATCTCATAGTATCTAACTCCTTTACCATATTTCTTCTACTTGATTATCCAAACCAATCCTCTCCACCAATTCTTGATGTCCAGCCTACAGCTCTCCCATCTAAAAGCAAAGGAAAAAAAAGTACACCTTCCCATAATTCTTTCATTTCTATTAAAACTAGTTTCTAGAAAATAACACCTTATTTTTGCTGTTTCCATATCTTTATCCCTCATTTTCTTATCTCTAGCCTGTACAGTCTTCAGCTCTGGGCATTAGAAGCAAAAATTCATTAAAGACCAGAACTGTCAATTACAGCAGACACCTCTGCAGCATTTAACCATTCCTTCCTTTTAGATCTGTGCACAGAATATGGCAGCCGCTAGATACCTGTGCCTACTGAGCACTAATAATGTAGCTGCTCCATATGGAGATGTGTAAAGTGTAAAATACACTCTAGAACTTGAAAATAACTAGTGTACAAAAAAGAATGTAAAATACCTCACTAATAATTTTTATACTGATTACATATTAAAATGATAATATTTGGGGTATATTGAATAATATTGTTAAAATTAATTTCACTTTTTACTTTTTAAATGGGGTTGCTAAAAACTTTTTAATTACATAAAACTCACAATGACATAAAATTACATATGTGTCTCATGAGGTTTCTAGTTCTACTTCTGTTTCCTCCTTCGATTTCCTAAGACTACTTCTGTCTGGTTCCCTTCCCCTTCTATTTTCTTCTTTCTTCAAAAGTTGAGAATCTCAACTTTACAGAGATTACTTATCTCCCAGCCCTAACAGTAAAACCAACTCCACAATGCTACAGGAGTAAACTTAATGAAATGCAAACTTTTTAATGGTTCCTTATTACCTTTTGGATTAAGTTCAAACTTCTCCAACAGAGGATATCAGGCTCCTGCCCCTCAGGTCATAAGTCTCCTGCTCTTCAGCTCAGACCCAATGCACTCTAGCAAGCCAAACTCCTTTCTCCCATACCTCTGCCAGTACCCCTGCTAGGAATGTTTCCTCTCTTCTTATTAATAATTAAGAAGCAAAATTTCCAAACATATCATTTGCTATTTGGCTCCAGGTCTGGATCAAACGGGTAAAGCCCTACTCTGCAGAGAACTGAAGTTTAGATATAGCTGAAACAAGAGACCCAGGTTACTTAGGACTGTAAATAAGAACAAGAGTTATAAAAAACAGATAGTTCAAAACTCATTTTTTCCTTTAAATTTCAAGTTCTGAAGAAGGATTCTAAGAACAGAACTTACCGAAAATGCTGGATGTTTGGCACTATACATGCATGAGGGACTCTGACAATCTTAGGTATCCCTGTAGTGCCTGACGTATGGAGAACATAGGCCAAGCAGTGCTTTTGCCTCATATCCATGTGCTCTTCTGACTTTTCTTCACTGCTGCTCTCAGAATGCATACTCTTTGTCATCTTTCCTTTTTCATATTTCTCTTTTCTATCATTTAGCACCAGGCTCACCTCGACATTTTTCCAGTGAAGTCTGAAGAGTACTAGGTCATTATGTTCTACTGTAAGCATATCATAGTTCAATAATGCTTCATAGGAAGACTTGAATTTCTGTATTAAATGGGGGACAAAGTTTATTATTATATAGTTTAATATTATATAGAATATTAAGTTTAATATTCTACAGAATACTGAGTATTCATTTACTGATTTAGCATGGCCTTTTTTTTTTAAGTATAACTGACCTTTGAACATGGGTTTGAACTGCATTGGTCCACTTATATGTGGGTTTTTCCCAGTAAATACGTATTACTCCATCTGAGTTAGATGAATCTAGGGATGTGGAATTACAACTGTAAAGTTATAGGTAGATTTTCCACTGCACGGGATTCGGCACCCCTAATCCCCAGTTTGTTCAAGGGTTAATTGCACTTGCACTTTATCCAGGAATAAAAAGAAAAATAGAAATCTCCAAGAGTAAAGTGCTATCCTTATTTTAAAACTCACCTTTAACATAGAGACACAAAAGCACACATCTGCAGTGCAATGTGATGTGGTAATGAAATATGCTTCAAATGTGAATGAAAACAGAGAAGGCTGAACTTAACTTGCCTGGAAGGTCAGAGATTGATTCTTCATATGTAATGTCTGTGTTATAAACAGCTATTCTCCAAATAAAGAAAAGGGGTATTTAGACAATCAATAAACAGTGCCTGACCTGACAATGTTGGTGTTAGAACAGTAAGCATTCCAATAAGCTGCAAAATCGGGGGAGAGGAGATGAGTAGTGCTGTTGACCAGAGATGAGTTGCTAAGCCTTAATAACTATATCCTCAAAACCAAGGAGTTCAGATCGTAATCTGTGACAGCATCCAACTGAGAGTGGCAATAGCATAGACTAGACTTTGCTTGTCAAGAAGAGAATGATATGCAATTCTGTAAGTGAGTGCCTTTAATGAACTTCCAGAACAATTCAGATATGCTTACTCCTTGGAAGTAAAGTTATGACCAAACTAGACATTATACTGAAAAGCAGAGACATTACTTTGCCAACAAAGGTCCGTCTAGTCAAGGTTATGGTTTTTCTAGTAGTCATGTACGGATGTGAGTTGGACCGTAAAGAAAGGTGAGCGCCGAACAATTGATACTTTTGAACTATGGTGTTGGAGAAGACTCTTGAGAGTCCCTTGGACTGCAAGGAGATCCAACCAGTCCATCCTAAAGGAGATCAGTCCTGGATGTTCATTGGAAGGACTGATGCTAAAGCTGAAACTCCAATACTTTGGCCAAAGTATTGATGCGAGGAGCTGACTCATTTGAAAAGACCCTGATGCTGGGAAAGATTGAGGGCAGGAGGAGAAGGGGACAACAGAGGATGAGATGGTTGGATGGCATCACTGACTCAATGGACATGAGTTTGGGTGAACTCCGGGAATTGGTGATGGACAGGGAGGCCTGGCGTGCTGCAGTTCATGGGGTCGTAAAGAGTCGGACACGACTGAGCGATTGAACTGAATATCTGCCTGAAGAGTCTGTTGCAGCAGAAATGAATGGAAAGGGCCTATGAACAAAGAACCAGTAGAGTTTGGTGACTTTCTGGAAAGGGAGTGAGCCTAAGATTGCTGAATTTCTGGCTCAGTTGTCTGGTAGATGGAAACAGATTAAAACAGAAGCTTCCTTTAAGTATATCTTTTTAGGTTGATAAATAGCAGCTTAATGAAGTATAACAAGTTTCCACAATAAAGAAATTAATATAAATGAGAGGAAAAGGTCACAACTCAGGAGCCAGCAGTGTTTTCTGTCTGTACTTGTTTTGTGTTTATTAGGTAGAGTGTAGTATGTTCTATAATGTAAAAAAAAAAGAAAAAATTTAAGGCCCACATATTCGTAAGACCAAGCTCAAACACTGTTCTCCATTAAAACTGTCCTATCTCTACTAGGTTATGTATACTTCGCTTAGGGTGATATCATATTATGTAGACCTTGCAAGTACTAATCTTTTCTCTGAAACTATAAAAGCAACTGCCAGGCAGGAATCCTGTCTTAGGTTACTTTCAGATACTAATAATATCCTCCCAAACACCCTGTTCTAGTGCAGGCTTTCTCAATCTCAACATTACTGACATTTTGGACCAGATAAACCTTTGTTGGGGTTGTACACTGTCAGACTTTGAGCAGAATCCCTGACCTCTACCCATCAGAAGCCAGTACCATCCCCTTTCCATCATGATGATAAAAAATATCTCGACCTGCCAGAATGTTTCCTGGCATGTAAAATCATGGCCAGCTGAGAACCACCACTCTAGGAGATCCTGGGCATACAATAGATGCTCAATAAATACCTCTGATTGCTCTTGTGTTAACTGACAGAAGAACACTTACACCACCATGAAAATTATGGAAAAGGAAGCAAGGTACTTTTTATGGAGTTTGTTATGTATCCAACTCCTTCCTATATGCAGTTATAAAGACTAGCTTGATATTGACAATTAATTCTTCCACCCAACCACCCCATCTACAAACCTTTCATCAAGGCTGTTTAAAAAACTGAACCTCACGCTCTCATTTTAGTTTTGCTTGTGTGTGTGTGCGTGCTCAGTTGCTTCTGTCATGTCCGATTCTTTGAGACCCTATGGACTGTAGCTCCTCTGTCCATGGAATTCTCCAGGCAAGAATACAGGAGAGGGTAGCCATTTCCTTCTTCAGAGGAATCTTCCGGACCCAGGGATTGAACCTGGGTCTCCTGCAATGCAGGTACATTCTTTGCCGCTGAGCTACCAGGGAAACCCTTAGTTTTGCTTATCAACAAATAACCAATTTGAGGAAAACTGTGGTCAGATAACCATACATGTATATTCAGAAAATATTTATTTACCAAATTAATACTCACTGTCTCTTTCTGGAGGCCCTACTCTAATACCTATTATTCTATAGGAAGCCCCCCATATACCTGAAGCTCTTGAATTGTCTTACTGATGTACATTACGGATACAAATGCATATATACACAAATAGGTGAAAGGCATTTAAGTTACTCTCAAACATAAAATGATTCATATAGGAAATGGTAGTAATAGGCTAAAATGAATATATTTTCTATAATTTTTTCCATGGTAAGGCAATATTTTATAAACAAAAAATGAAGAAATAATAATGAAACATGGGCTGCCCCTTGCTTAACATATAATACCAATTTTGCACCTAAGGCAGTGTTTCTTGACTAGAAGTGACTCTGGCTGGCAGTCACTTAAAAATTTTAAAAATAATATATTTAGTTTCCCAGAAAGATCTGACCTAAGTGCCAATCTCTTTCTCAAAATCTAAGCTCGGATACAGTTCTTTAATGTTGCTGACTACTGTAAGTTGGCATAAAGATACAAAGATAAAAGTATCAAGTATTGGGACTTCCCTGGCAGTACAGTGGTAAGACTCCAGGCTTCCAGTGCAAGAGGTATGGGTTTAATTTCTGGTCAGGGAACTAAGATCCCACAGGCCACATGGCCAAAAAAAAAAAATCAAGTATTATAAAAGTTTCCTTTGGAAACTTTGGAAAGAGAAAGTAAATTCAAGGCAATTCACAATTCATTATTATGAGGGCAGAAGATATGTTCATGTCATTGAGGTTCTCAATGGAGCATGGATGGTGGAGGATACCTCCAGGAGACATTTGGCAAAGTCCGAAGAAAATTTTGATTGTTACAATTGAGGGGTGCTACTGACACCTGTTAGGTGAGGCCATGGGGTTACTAAACATCTTATAATGTAAAGGACACTCCTCATAACAATTATCCAACCCAAAATGTCAACAGTGCTGAGACTGAGAAACTTCGCTGAATTAGTGAATTTAGAAATCAAGATGGGGATGGGACTCCCTTCAACTGAGAAGTAAATAAAACACATTAAAAAAAAAAAACTTAAATAGCCACACTTACACTTATATGCACTTTTTCAACAAGGATATACTTCAGATTACATTTTTTCATAAAATGAACTGATAATGCTGGTGGTGAATCTGGATCAACAGGTACATAAGCAGCAGGGACGTGGAGAATTCTAAAGAAACAAAGGACAGAGTCAGCACAGGCTATCTGTTGAAAATAATCTTACTTTAAGATATCAAATTTTCAGTTCTAAAAAATCTTACCCTAAAATCCAAGAGGGTAAGTTTATTGTAGGATGGCAGTAGAGACCAATTTCCCGAATTCCTTGAAACTCACAGTGTAACAGCAGAAAATTCGATAATGCTGAAGCAGCATGAATCACAGTCTTGTAGGTATAGTAAACTGGAGGCTGGTTGTTACATTCATCAAAACACACAGCTATTTTATCTGAATAAAGGGAGGCAGCCTGATGCACCAATTCCTGAAGAGTCATTTCACTGACGCTTATTTGAACATCACTGGTAGCAGAGAACTCTATATCAAGAAATGTTAGGGGAACAAGGAGTTTCATGGAGTTTGTTGCGGGGGGTGGGGGGATGTTTGGAGAAGAAATTCTATACAATCACTCCTCATAAAAATGACTATATCAAAGACACAATTAAAGAATCACTGAACTATGAACTGTCTATGGTAACTTTGCTGAAAACAACAGGGTTGAAATTTTGATACAGTCAACCTAATTCCCTGTCAGAACTGGAAGCAAATATGAGAGGGCAATGGTATATACACAGATGAGGATGAAACAAGTAGAAATGCAGAATTCTCTCAAAACAGACCACACCATAGGAAAGAAATAATAAGTAAATTATTATCCAGTAAAACTAAATTCAAAGTACCATATGCTTAGTTTTTTCATTTTTCTTGTTACAGGTTGATTAAAATAATTAAAATCCTGTACGGAAACTTTGAAAAAGCTAATTCAAGTGAAGTCTGCTTTTAGGAACTGAACGAAGGTGAAAATAAAATCAATCTCTGATAGAAAAAAGAGAAAAAAACCCTTACATTTATCTAAGTTTAGTCCTCTCTATATAAACTGTGATTATTATTAATATATAATACTTTTTTCAAAGGTCACAGCAAGTCACTTTTATAACTGTTAAGAACTAAGCTCTTCATACTCCAGTTTGAAATATGTATCATATATATTATACACACACACACACATATATATATGTATCGCAGGATCTTAGTTTTCAAAGGTCACAGCAAGTCACTTTTATAACTGTTAAGAACTAAGCTCTTCATACTCTAGTTTGAAATATATATCATATATATTATACACACACACACACACATATATATGTATCGCAGGATCTTAGTTTTCAAAGGTCACAGCAAGTCACTTTTATAACTGTTAAGAACTAAGCTCTTCATACTCTAGTTTGAAATATACATATTTATAACATATATATTACACACACACACATACATATATTGTAGGATCTTAGTTTCCCAACCAAGGATCCAACCCAGGGCCCCAGAAGTGAAAGCACAGAACCCCAACTACTGGGCAGCCAGGGAATAGCCTCTAATTTGATTTTTAAATTGCCAATAAATTCATTTAAACTTAGACTCTATAATATTACAACTCAATAAAGTATTATATCAATACAATGTTCTTTGAGCTTCTCAATGCAGGTCACATAAAAAGAAAATGTGAAGCTGTATTTCATCAAAAAAAAGTTAGGCATGATTGAACAATAACAAAAACCTCACAACTGTCTTATTTGAACTTATTTTCCTACTGATTCATCCACATCATTTAATTAATATCAATTAGAGAAAATAAAACATTCCTAAAGACAGCAAGAGACTTCCTTTGTGGCTCAGCTAGTAAAGAATCTGCCCGCAATGCGGAAGACCTGGGTTCGATCCCTGGGTTGAGAAGATCTCCTGGAGAAGGGAAGAGCTACCCACTCCACTATTCTGGCCTAGAGAATTCCAGAGTCAGACAGGACTGAACAACTTTTACTTCACTTCAAAGAGAGCAAAATGAGTAACTGCTGAAACCCATAAGGTTTGGAAATACTCTGATTTCTAAACACAAATTTTTAAATATAAAATATTTGCAGTATTTTTAATAAGCTTTTCTACAAATACTTGCTCTTTCTGTGATGCACAAGATAAAATGAATTTTTTAAAAAGCCATTTTTTATGACAAATTACAACATTCACTATACATATCTATACAATTGCCAGTTTTCTCTTTAAGAGAATTAAGGCCAAATCTATTCTTGTTGTCTAAGGTTTTCGTTTTCATTAACTGAATCATAAATACATTTGTTTCAATAGAGGATACTAAATGGATGTCCAAACATTTCTGGGACCACAGAAGAAGGGGGAAAAAATTGGAAAATCTGGTAAACAGATTATATATGTAACGGGATCATTAAGTTTTAAGATACTTGCAACTTTATGTCAATAGAGGCTGCTATTGAGTCATGAGAGGTCTTAGGGACTCTTGTAGGTTACTGGTTATTTTAAATACTGATAAATAACCTAAAAACTTTATTTTCCCATATCCACCAGCTTCTTAACGTTCATGAAGCGACTACGATTAATAATAATGCACTTTTTACCTTTCAACACGTTTTTCCAATTGCTTCTCGAAATCATGCTATTTAGAAAAGCTACCTTACATTTGAAATAAGGTGCAGAGTCTAATGCAGGGTGAGTGGAGAGAGCACAATGGTCAAGTTTAATCTTTGCACCACCACTCCATTCGGCCAGACACCACTAATTCAAATCCGAGGCCAACGCTAGCCCGGAAGCTAAGCAAACCTGTGTGCAGCCAGCCCCAGATGACGCCGTACTTCTCCTCCCTCACACATGTCCCTACTGGATACCGCCTCCTGTCGAGACCCACTCAGAAGGCCCAGAGGTGAGAGGGTAGCGGGGAGGTCTGAGCCCATCCGGACCTTCTCCCGCCAGCCCAACCCAAGGCGTCACACACAGCGAATAAATCAGTAACTCCCAAGGTTTAAATCTGGCCTAGCCTTCCGAGATGTAAATGGCGCGGGTTCATCCGTAATCTTCCGCGTCGCCTTGCTGACGTCACACGAGCGACCCGGCGCAGATAGCGTCACTCTGCCCCGCCCCGCCCCTTATCCGAGCTTCGGAGGCCTCTGCCAAAAAGAGATGGCATTTTGCTGCTTGTTCTCATTTCAAATCTCCACTCTAGTCACGTTGGATTTTGGACATAGTTTGCGAGGACTTTGGAGTTGACACCCTTGGAGTCGTACCCTTTCATACTTGCCAAGAAACTCTGAGCGAGAAACTTTAATTCGAAGCAACTGGCTCCTTGTTCACGATGTGGCTGGCTAGAAAGAGATCGCTTGGAGTTGGTGCTAAGAGCGATGAAATCATTGTGAAATACACGAGTGACTGGACTTCATCCATTAAACTTTTTAAAAAAATAATAACTTGTCCTACCTTGCGGGGGACTATGCAGCAATGAAGCCTGCAAACGGATTCCTTGTCATAAGGCTGACATTTTAATTGGAAGAGGTGCATTTAAATGAAAACTAAGAACATTTCAGCTTTCAATAAGAGTTATATAGAAAACAGGTCTGAGTCAAGAAAGTTACTTAAGCTACTTATGCTCCTGAATAGCAGTCTTTTTTTAGAGGAGTTGGAGGCATGTAAGTTAATTATTAAAAATGTCAGGAACAATAATGGTGATTTAAAAAAAAAAGATACTGTGCTGGTAGCAGAGAGGAAATAGAAACCGAGTTCTCCTAAAACCAGCTTCCCTCACTGACATAACTGACATAACCTCCCTCCATAACTGTATTCCCTATCTTGTCTCCTCTGACATCAATCTTGGGCTGCTGCTGCTGCTAAGTCGCTTCAGTCGTGTCCGACTCTGTGCGACCCCAGAGACAGCAGCCCACCGGGCTCCCCCGTCCCTGGGATTCTCCAGGCAAGAATACTGGAGTGGGTTGCCATTTCCTTCTCCAATGCGTGAAAGTGAAAAGTGAAAGTGAAGTCGCTCAGTCGTGTCCGACTCTCAGCGACCCCATGGACTGCAGCCTACCAGGCTCCTCCATCCATGGCATTCTCCAGGCAAGAGTACTGGAGTGGGACACCATTGCCCTCTCCAATCTTGGGCTAACTGAATACTAATCAACCAGAGTCAGATGACTGTGTGTGTGAAATTGCTCAGTCGTGTCCGACTCTTTGCGATCCCGTGGACTGTAGCCTACCAGGCTCCTCCATCCATGGAATTTTCCAGGCAAGAGTACTGTAGTGGCTTGCCATTTCCTTCTCCAGGGGAATCTTCCTGACCCAGGGATCGAACCCAGGTCTCCCCCATTGCAGGCAGACGTCTTACCATCTGATCCACTAAGGAATGCTATTTTTGATAACATCATTAATGTACTAAAATTGCTGTTGCAGATATATATACATATACATATATACATACACATATATAATGTAGGTACGTATATCATTAGTAACATACAAATTCAGGTTGTTTCTCTAGGACAAGATGAGCTCACAGACCTGTATCACCGGGCCAGGGAATTGTAAACTGCAGACAACCTGACTCACAAAACCAGATTAAGAAACGGTGGGGCTTCCCTGGTGGCTAGTGGTTGAGAATCTGTCTTGCAATGGAGGGGAGGTGGGTTCTATCCCTGGTCAGGGAAGTAAGACCCCACATGCCATGTAGCAACTAAGTCTGTGTGCCACAACTATAGTCTGTGCACAGTGAAAGATCCCACCTGGCGCAACTAAGACCCGATGCAGCCAAATAAATAAGTAAATAAATATATTTTAAAAGTTAGAAGATGGTGATTAATCCCAATTTCTTTGTTCTTGCCCTTTAAAACATCCCTAACTTAAAGACCAAGAAGGGGTGCATCTGACACCTGTCTCCCATGCCCTTGCTTGGCATCCTGCAAATAAATCCTTAACTTTGCTGCAAACATCTGCTGTCAAAGAGTTTGGCTTTCTGAAGCACTTTCCCAGTTACAAAATGATCAGGGTTTTTGTTTTGTTTTGTCTAGGGAAAGGACTGAGGAAGCAGCCTTATATCAACAAATGATGATATAAAGGAATGAGAACACAATGCTCTTGTGTCCTTAGGCATTGGTGGCAAGAAACTGTAGCAGTAATCGAAGTAAGTAATCCACTTGCCCATGAGTATGTACCACCCATCTTTGATTTGGTGTGTGTGTGTTGAGGGGGTGGGGAACAGTGTCCGATGTGTATCTTTGCTTCTATATTTGGGACTGACACCATTATCCACCCAGTGAGTGGGGGAGAGAAAGCCTAGATACCCAGCCCACCCAACTTCTTTTTACCCTGCTGTATGCAGTTAGATCTTCTGTCCTCCTGTCCCCAGTCTCTAGACCACTGCCCAGCTGGCCATATAACCCATTCCAGATTCTTGAATCTCCATTCCAAGAGGTTCTGAATTCGTCATCTACTGAGGGAGGGGCCTACAATCTGTATTCCTCCTCTGCCCGCCATCTGCATTTTTAAAATGCTAACTTCTGCTCTCTTACTTCAGGTGCTCTTGCTCAGCTTTTCCCTTAAGCCCTTCCAGTCTTGCGTGGCTAAAGTAGGATAATTTAATTATCCTACTGCTACCTGCCAGGGTAATTTAATTCTGATATTAATGATAGCTTGTTTGAGTTTTTCTTCTCCTTTCAGTCTCTATTTCTTCTGTTGCTTTTGGACTCTTATGTTAGAGGCTTCCACAGGTGTCTGGTAATAATTATTTAAAAGTGGGACATTTAAAAGCTGATTGAAAGTTCAGAGTCCGTGGGATATGTATTTTGAAAACCAAATGAGAGAAAAGGGCTGTAGAGGTTGGGAGGAGGTCTCAGAATTCGGTATAAAAATTTCCAAGTGCCTGATGTCGTCTAACACAAGGACTCTCTTTTTACTCTCTCCCAAATAAAAGGGCTTTCAGAATTAGGCTTTTAGGTTGATGGGTGGTATCATAAGGGTATAATTCATTCCCAAGGGAATTGCCAATCCTTTTAGTTACCCTCTTTATCCTTACTTGCAGAAGCCAGTTTCTCAGTTTTTTAGGGCCCTGATGTCTCAGTGGTAGGGGAAAAAAAAAAATCCACCTGCCAATGCAGGGAGGGTTCAATTCCTGGGTCAGAAAGATCTCCTGGAGAAGGAAAGGGCAACCCACTGCAGTATTCTTGCCTGGGAAATCCCATGGACAGAGGAACCTGGCAGGCTACAGTCCATGGGGTCCCAAAAGAGTTGGACACAACCTAGCGACTAAAACAAAATGATGTAAATAGTATTGTTTACTGGCTTTGCTCCCTGCTGGTTTAGTCTTTCAGTTCAGTTCAGTCGCTCAGTCGCGTCCAACTCTTTGCAACCCCATGGACTGCAGCACGCCAGGCCTCCCTGTCCATCACCAACTCCCGGAGTTTACCCAAACTCATGTCCATTAAGTCGGTGATGCCAACCAACCATCTCATCCTCTGTCGTCCCCTTCTCCTCCTGCCCTCAAACTTTCCCAGCATCAGAGTCTTTTCAAATGAGTCAACTCTTTGCATGAGGTGGCCAAAGTATTGGAGTTTCAGCTTTAGCATCAGTCCTTCCAATGAACACCCAGGACTGATCTCCTTTAGGATGGACTGGTTGGATCTCCTTGCAGTCCAAGGGCCTCTCAAGAGTCTTCTCCGACGCCACAGTTCAAAAGCATCAATTCTTTGGCGCTCAACTTTCTTTAGAGTCCAACTCTAACATCGATACATGACTACTGGAAAAACCATACCCTTGACTAGACAGACATTTGTTGGCAAAGTAATGTCTCTGCTTTTTAATATGCTTTCCTTCCAAGGAGGTCATAACTTTCCTTCCAAGGAGTCAGCGTCTTTTAATTCATGGCTGCCGTCACCATCTGCAGTGATTTTGGAGCCTCCCAAAACAAAGTCAGCCACTGTTTCCCCATCTATTTGCCATGAAGTGATGGACCAGATGCCATGATCTTAGTTTTCTGAATGTTGAGCTTTAAGCCAACTTTCTTCTTTCACTTTCATCAAGAGGCTCTTTAGTTCTTCTTCACTTTCTGCCATAAGGGTGGTGTCATCTGCATATCTGAGCTTTTCCAAATCATCTGAGCCCTTTGCTTTTGGTTTCAGAATTTTATCACTTTCTATCCTTGAGTTTGTGACCCTAAAAAATCCTTTTACTGTCATTTTCAGGGGGTCTAAGAGGAAGCAAATGTAGAAGCAATGTTTAAGATACCATTTTTACCTGGTAATCTAGACTGATCATTCTAAAACATACATCAGAGCAGCCACAGCATTCTTAAGAAGCTTCAGTGGTCTCTCATTGCCTACATGGCATTCAGACTCTAGTAAGGCAAGTGAGATAGTTCATTATCTTTCTAGCCTAACCTCTCACAATTGACGACTGCTTCCTCACCCCATGCTCCACAGTCCCCACACCTGGTACTGTCAGATCCAGCTGTAATAAGACCCTAGTAAGTCTTCTGGGAGAAGGCAATGGCAACCCACTCCAGTACTCTTGCCTGGCAAATCCCATGGACGGAGGAGCCTGGTAAGCTGCAGTGCATAGGATCGCTAGGAGTCAGACACGACTGAGCGACTTCACTTTCACTTTTCACTTTCATGCACTGGAGAAGGAAATGGCAACCCACTCCAGTGTTTTTGCCTGGAGAATCCCAGGGACGGGGGAGCCTGGTGGGCTGCCGTCTCTAGGGTCACACAGAGACGGACACGACTGAAGTGACTTAGCAGCAGCAGCAGCAGCAGTAAGTCTTCTGAGCCTGCCAAACTCTTATCAAGTTTCCACACCTGTGCTTCGGCTGGGTCACAGGCTAAAAACCTTTCTCTCTCCACACTGGCTCGATGAACAGTTACTCCTCTTATGGAAACACAGCTTCAACATCGCCTTTCTTCAAACTTTGTATGAGAATTTAGCTATCCTCCTCCAACCCCCATCCCATGAACTTAGCATACTGCTGGCAGTGATTGGCCATGATCCCTGAGTGTCCCTGCAAATTCTTACTAAGTATGCAAAGAACACAAGGTACTGACTGCTTAGAGTGATCAATCTTCAGAGCTGAGGTAATGTCTTCCCCAAGTAGCAGGCTTGCTTCCACTTATTGTAAAAAGAATGAACCCCCCAAACTTAGTACTCCTTTCCTGTACCACCACCCAGTTTATGTGCAAACTCCATTTATGTCCACCTCGGTCACCCAGGGGGACTGTGGAGGCTTGGAGAGCCATCAAACAGGATGCTCTGGCCACAAGTAATGAAATTCTCTAGTCTTCGACCCAGGAACCTCATGTGCGCTGCCATGAAACAGTAACAGGTTACCTTATTAGCTTTTAAATAGGGCCCAAGCCTAGACCCTTCCCAAACTGTGACTTAACACTTGTCGTAGATTTTATAGCAGCTGCATTGTTTCCAAGTCTGACCTAATTTAATCCCTCTTGACAGCAGAGGCTCATGTGTTTTGCACCTGTTTCCTGAGTATCTTTTTATTCTTCTCCATCTACTACATGGTTCCCATTCCTGATAATCAAATACATACCCCAGTATTTTGCAGATCCTTTGCACATTTATTGGTACATTCTCATTTCACTGCTTCTCTTCACCTACTTCCCAACTCATCTCTCAGTTGACAATGTCATTGTTTCTTCTGAAAATAAAAATTATTCCAAAAATAATTTTCAAAGTCCTTGATCCTACCCTGAGACAAGGTTAGATCAGTTATGTGCTCCTGTAGCATCATAGCCCATAACACGGTTGGGACTGTCTTGTGTGATTTATTCTAAGGGAGCTCATCTGCCCAGTTGAAGTCAGAGGAAAGAGTGACGGGTTCTTCATGAGTGAAGAGTTCATTCAGGCTTGGCACATTTGCCCCGCGACTGAAAAAACTGGAAGGATGAGGGAAGTCAGGCTGTTTGCAAGAGTGAGCCCACTAGAGTTCTCTAGAGAAACAGAACCAATGGAATAAATGGAGCTTAAGAAACTGGCTCAAAGAATTGCAGGGGCTGGCAAGTTTGAAACCTAGGGCAGACCCCCAGGCCAGAAATTCAGGTTAAGAGTTGATATTGCAGCCCTGAAACAGCTTGGAAACTGGCAGGGTTTCTAGGCTGCAGGCCCAAGAATTCTAATTCAGGAAACTGCAATCTGTTCTTAAGGCCTCAACTGACTGGATGAGGCCTACCCACACTATGGAGGGCAATCTGCTTTACTCAGTTTACTGATTTAAATGTTTATTACATCTAAAAAATACCTAGACAGGTGTTTCAACAAACAACTTGGCACCAAGAGCCTAGCCAAACTGAAACATAAAATTAACCACCACATCTAACATATCCATCACTGAAGCCAAACAAGCAATTTCCAATGATTGAGGAAGGGTGCAAGGACCAACCTGGGTCTCCTTTGTGTCATCATTTTCTGTTTGACATAGTGCAGTGAGAAATTCCAAAACAGTTAAAAAGAATCGATTCCTGCCATCCAACAACTGAGCTACAGATCAGATCAGATCAGTCGCTCAGTTGTGTCCGACTCTTTGCGACCCCATGAATCACAGCACGCCAGGCCTCCCTGTGCATCACCAACTCCCGGAGTTCACCCAGACTCACGTCCATCGAGTCAGTGATGCCATCCAGCCATCTCATCCTCTGTCGTCCCCTTCTCCTCCTGCCCCCAATCCCTCCCAGCATCAGAGTCTTTTCCAATGAGTCAACTCTTCGCATGAGGTGGCCAAAGTACTGGAGTTTCAGCTTCAGCATCATTCCTTCCAAAGAAATCCCAGGGCTGATCTTCAGAATGGACTGGTTGGATCTCCTTGCAGTCCAAGGGACTCTCAAGAGTCTTCTCCAACACCACAGTTCAAAAGCATCAATTCTTCGGCACTCAGCCTTCTTCACAGTCCAACTTTCACATCCATACATGACTACTGGAAAAACGATAGGCTTGACGAGATGGACCTTTGTTGGCAAAGTAATGTCTCTGCTTTTGAATATGCTATCTAGGTTAGTCCTAACTTTTCTTCCAAGGAGTAAGCGTCTTTTAATTTCATGGCTGCAGTCACCATCATAAGAAGACAATTTCTGCACACAAAAACAAGCTTACATTAAGGTTGCCGTTTACTCTGAAGTGTCTGTGCAGTTCTACTGTTGAGGGGTCTGGATTTTCTCTTTGATCAACAAGAGGGCCGTTTTCCTTAGAGAAGTTGACTATACTTACTTGAAACCCAAAGAAGGCATGAGAAACTCACCTGATGCTCTAGGGCAAGATTCTGAGAGGCAATGATACTAATATGATTAAGTGGATTAAGTCTGTCAAAGCACACTTTGCTAGATTCCAGGGAAGTAGAGATAATATCTAAAATTGGTACAGTAAGTAGTATGAGGTAATTATTTAAAACATACAGAGATTAATGGCAGAAAAAAATATTTAAAATGTGGATGCACTATAGAAGACTGGAGATGGCCTCTGCTTTCTTTACTTTAACTATATGCATCTATTTTTATTGTTTTTGTTTTTTAGAGGTAGGACCCTGGTGTCTTTATTTTTGTGATTTTTTTTTTTTTGGTCCATGGTGTAAGGCATGCGGGATCATATTTCCTGACCAGGGATTAAACCTGTGCCTGCTGCAGTGGGAGCTCGGAGTCTTAACCACTGAAGACTGATAAGTCCCCTGGTATCTTTATTTTTAAACAGACTGTTTTTAAAGCAGTTTTAGGTTCACAGCAAAACTGAGCAGAAGGTACAGAGTTCCCATATGCCCCCTGTGCTGTGCTGTGCTTAGACATATCCAACTCTTTGCAACTCCGTGGGCTGTAGCCCACCAGGCTCCTCTGTCTATAGGGATTCTCTATGCAAGAATACTGGAGTGGATTGCCATGCCCTCCTCCAGGGATCTTCGCAGGGATCGAACCCAAGGGTCTCCTGCATTGCAGGTAGATTCTTTACCAGCTGAGCTACCAGGGAAGCCCCCCATATGCCCCCTACCCCCACATATAATAACCTCCACTGTTATCAATTTTCCCCCCACACCAAGTGGTCCATTTGTTACAGCTGATGAACCTACACTGACACATTATTATCACCCAAATTTTCTAGTCTACATTAGGGATCATTCTTGGTGTCATATGCTCTATTCTAGCAGTTCAGTTCAGTTGCTCAGTTGTGTCCGACTCTTTGCGACCCCGTGGACTGCAGCACACCAGGCTTCCCTGTCTATCACCAACTCCCAGAGTTTACCCAAACTCATGTCCATTGAGTCGGTAATGCCATCCAACCATCTCATCCTCTGTTGTCCCCTTCTCCTGCCTTCAATCTTTCCCAGCATCAGTGTCTTCTCCAATGAGTCAGTTCTTCACATCAGGTGGCCCAAGTATTGGAGTTTCAGCTTCAGCATCAGTCCTTCCACTGAATATTCAGGACTGATTTCCTTTAGGATTGACTGGTTGGATCTCTTTGCAGTCCAAGGGACTCTCAAGACTCTTCTCCAACACCACAGTTCAAAAGCATCAATTCTTTGGTGCTCAGCTTTCTTTATAGTCCAACTCTCACATCCATACATGTCTACTGGAAAAACCATAGCTTTGACTAGATGGACTGTTGTTGGCAAAGTAAAGTAATATACGATTATATTATTATATATATTATAACCTGATATATTCTATAGGTTTGGACAAATATATAATCACATTTATTCACCATCATAGTAATACAGAAAATAGTTTGACTAACCTAAAAATTTCCCCTGTGCTTCACCTATTCATCCCTCTCTCCCCACCAACTCCTGGCAACCACTGATCTTTTTATGTCTCCACAGTTTTGCCTTTTCCAGAATGTCATATAGTTGGACGCATACAGTATGTACTCTTTTCAGACAGGCATCTTTCACTTAGTCATAGCCATGTAAGTTCACTCCTTGTCTTTTCATGGCTTGACAGCTCATTTCTTTTTAGGACCAAATAATATTCTATTGTCTGGATGTACCACAGTTTATTCATTTATCTACTTTATTTTTATTTTAAAGAATACTCCATTCCAACAACACACAGTTTGAAAATCTAAGCCTCCTCTTCTGTGACACCTTCCCTATTCTGGCTAGTGTTCCCCAGAACTTGGCCACTATCTTAGTGCTTACTTAGCACTGCATTTCTAACTATTTTATTCATCCCTTCTACTCCATCAGCAGTTTGCCTGGTTCATAAGAGATGTCCTATTATTGAAATGCCTGAATCAGCGAAGTAAGATATAACTAGGTGATGCCAAGAATGGATCCTGAGTATGACTGTCACTGTGCTGTTCACCATGATATACTACCTAAAAATCTTTATTTAGAAAAAGTACACACACATTTAAATGTACTCATTACATGTATTTGTCACCAATGCATCACAAGGAATTCACAAAAAGTAGGCTTAGTTTAGTCTACAATATAGATTCTGTGAAAACATATTTCTCATTTTCTCTGCAGCTTACCATACCTATATAAATTTAAAGCAGCTAAACAACATTTGAGATTACACTGATATAAAACTGTAATTCACAGTTCAGAAACTTGTGAAATAAAAGGTCATGGTGGAGAAAGAGTCAGAAATCTGTAAAATTACTAAAGTGTCACAGTACCATTTTCTTTTCTAAAAACATCTCAATAAAACCAAAAACTATGGAAAACACAAAAGTCAAACCAGAGATTTTGGTTTAGTACTTTCCCTGAGTCTCTTGTTTTATTTAAAAAAATCAAATGTAAAAAATGTAAGTAAGGCTAGTTCAAAAGCGACCCAAAGGTCTCGCCTCCTCCATGGTGCCACTAAAAATACCTTTAAGACCAGAGGCTACATACACAAATGGGCCCAGGGTGTTATTCAAATGCCAGTTTGCTTGTGTCCCCAGCGCAGGGTTATGTGGCCACTGCTGCCTGCCACATATGGGCTTAAAGAGCTGCCAACGGTTTCTCTTGCCTGCCATGACACAACATATGAAACTAAATACGGAATGAAGAGAAAAAGACTATGGTTATTAATAAATATTATAATTCTAGGTGGATTTGGACACTATGTACACCACATCAAGGTCAGTTCAGTTCAGTCAGTTCAGTCGCTCAGTCGTGTCCCACATCAAGGTAATGCACCTAAAAAACACTTTTGTTTTAAAAAGCTTACATAAGCAAGGGCTTTGGGCAAGTCGCCTCAGATGTTAACAAACAGTTAAAAAAAACAAAACCTTAAAAAAGTCTAAATCATTAGATCTCAGTAAAGTAGAGTAAGTGGTAAATTAATGAGTCGATGCTTGGAATTAGATGAGTACACTGACTGGAAAAGGCTGTTGTCTCTTTGTTCCTTAAAATTGGCCCCTACAGTGTTTCTACTTGATCATCTCATTGCATACACATGTTTGAAACTGATCAAGCACTTCATTAAAAGACATATAATCCAATGAAGGATAAAACATTTGTTAGAATCTAAAAAAATGTATCTTTTACTTCAAATGTACTAGGTTACTTTCTGTGCTTCTACCATAAGGGCACTAAGTAGTATGGATCATATTAACACTTTCTAGTCAAATGTAAGAAAATTTTTTGCACAGACATCTTTTTACAATCAGGGCATTTCAGAGCTAGGTGGCAAACTGTGTCCCCCTTTTGAAATCTTGACTGCAGACCAACAGCCAACATTTCAAAAGCTAATTCACTGTCTTAACATTGGGAGGTGGAATGATGGCTCTAACCACCAAAATAACTGCTAGTTATTGAATTTAATAATATAAACACCTCATCGCACAGGTGAGGAAAGTGAGGCACAAAACGTTTTTTTTTTTTTTTTTTTCTAAGAGAACTGTAGATGATAGATAACTTTGGGGTATAATGGATTCAAGTTTAATTGAATCTGATGTATTGAATCATATGATATATAATGAACAATGAACTCACATGTCCTGTTTGCATCACAACACCCTAGTCTAACCTCTTGCAAACTCTTTAAAGCATGGACCTGGCAAATGACACTTAACCACTTGTCTTCTCTAACCAAGCTAACTAATGCTTGAGAGAAAAAAACCAAACAAAACACATATTGTTGTATGAAATGCAATTAGCAATGTTCAATTATGAAAATATTCCATAAATGAATTTCAATAACTCTTAAACATTCCACAAAATTTCCTAAGAACCTGTGAGAGTACAATACCTGGCAATCCTCTCTAAAACAGAAATTCACCTATCTGCTGCATTACTGCTGATGATCTGAAATGTACATGACCTCTAAAAAATAACAGTACTGAATAAAACTGAAAGGATCACCCAAGTTCCTACATAATACCGAAGTATTTATCCAGGATTACTGAATAAATCATAGCAATTTGGTATCCTTTTCAGAAAAAAAAATCTCAAAACTTACAGCACAAGCATTTATTGTACCAACTGAGTAACAGTAAATGAAGGTATAACCACTACAGCTTCTTCACCAACTTTTGTGTCCTGAAATATCATGTCTGCCTCTGGCAGCTACCATTCCAATTCCACAGGGTATTTTCCAGTCAGACAAGCTGTACAATGATTATTCTTTTCAAAACATTGCAGACCATTCTCATTTCCTTGAATCATAATATCTTCCTTTGTACAATGACCATTGTTTTCAAAGCACTGCAGACCATTCCCATTTTCTTGAACCGCAATGTCTTGCTTTTTCACTCTCTGTTTTTTCAATGTTCCTTCTTGTACAGATGAAACCAGCCCTTCTACTGACAGATACACAACACTGTTTGCTCCTAAAGGGGGAAAGAGGGGGAAAAGGTCATGACACTTCCTTTGGAAAGGAAGAACTGCCTAGCAGAGAATAGTTACAAACAGAAAAACATAAGCCAGAATAAAAATTTCTCCTTTAGCCTCTCTTTTTTATTTTTTTAAAATTTCAATTATTTACTTATTTATTGGCTGCATGGCTTCTGGGATCTTAGCTCCTCGACCAAGGATTGAACCTGGGCCCTCAGCAGTAAGAGCTCATAGTCCTAGCCACTAGACTGCTAGGGAATTCCCTCCTTTAGCCTCTCTTAAAAAAAAAAAGGAGGGTAGTGGTGGTGGCTGGAGCATCAATAAAACACAGGATCTTTATTATTTTTTTAAATTTTAAATTTGAATTTAAGGGATAACATAATTTAAAATAGCACTGGAGAATCTGTGTCTAAAATGGATTCAAAAGGCTTCAGGAGTCAGTTTTCTTAAATAATAGATTTTGAAGTCAGGAAGATCTGGGTTCACATTTAAGCTCAAGGTCATTTACTTTTCCCAGGTCTATATTTTTTATCTATCAGATACGGGAAATACTAACTATAGCATTTTCATATTATTATTACAATAATGTAGATATGGTCCTGGCAAAGAATGAGTGTTCACAATGTATCAGTTGGGTAATGTTCAAAATACTTAACTGCTAAGGTAGAGACACAACCAGGCATGACCAGTCAAGAGAAACACCAGCCCTAAAGCAAAGAATGTGGTGGACATACCATACATGGATGAACATGTAGATGATATTTATAGTTTATACCTCAACTGAATTTGAAAGGTAAATGTCTTCCCAGGATGACCTCCATCTGCAAGTCTTCTGACCTCATTGTTAATGATGAGTCTACACAAGCTTTTCACTTTTGATTTGTACCCACATCCAAATTGTTTTATTAGAAATCTGTGGTGAAAGTACTTATTTTTCTTCTGATCTGAGCTTCGGGAGATGTGAACTGATATGTGGCTCTCTGCTGTGAAAGCCCTTCTTCCTTCTCCTGCAAGCTCACCTGGCCTAGCTCTCCTATCACAGCACTCACTATGGTGTCCATATACACCAGGCACTCCCACTGTTCGTCTGCTCAACATATATAATGTCTTCTTTCAACAAATATTGAACACTCTTTTTCATGAAAAATGTAAAGATTGATAAGCTTGGATTTTCTGTTAAAAAATGAATAAAGATCAACGTTTATAGAAATTTTGATACCTACCTAGATAGTCTGAAATATGCTCAAATTCTGGTTTGTTGGCAATAAGCTCTTCTTTTGTTGGTATGTTTATTCCCATGAAGCATGGATATCTAATTGGTGGTGAAGCTACGCGAATATGTACCTTGGAAAGAAATCATTTCATGCATTTATTAGTTCGACGTTCACTGGAAGAACAATTATGCAAAATTCTGTCACTGGCAAATGCAACATAAAATTGTTTTATAGAATGTTTTAAAAACATATGGGCAGCAAAGCACACTACAAAATTTCTTTCAAAATAATAGGTAGAAAAAAATCATGTGATATACATACAGACCTCCAAATGTTAAGTCAGAATTACTTTTAGAATTAACTTAAAGAACGACCAAGAATCCTACTTGAGCAGCCCTGTTCTAGACCCTAAAGTGACCTGGACACGAATTCTGAAATTTTAGCCACTTTTAAAGGGCTCTTTATACAGAGCTTCCCATTGTTTCTTTCTGTCACCTACTGACAAGGACATTTCTTTCTTCTGATCTCTCATTTTTCATTTATTACATTCCTAGGACCACCTTCATTTTTCTAACACTTGAAAGGAACTTTTGCCTACCTCTTATTTTACCATTTTATTAGTAAAAAGAAAATAGCACCTACCAGGATATTAAAAAAAAAAATAAAAAACCTTACTATTACAAAGAGCTATGTTTGTCTACTTTTTTTAATCTATCATTATTTTCTGACTTTTGTCAGGAAAATTTACAAAGCTATAATCAGTGTCCACATTTACTTTTTACCTTTCTTATAACAGCAAAGATTTCCCCATGTTTAGCAGTCTTTACAGTTTTTAATGGTTGCATTGTATTTCATCATATTGATGTATCAATTTACCAAATCATTTCCTGCCGGTAGATATATAAGCTATTTCCAGTTCTTGTACTTATTTGTGTCTTATTCTTTTTTTACTATAGTATGGGTGCTGAACTAACTTTACACTTTTTTGTCTTCATTACATCATTTTCACAGAATTCCAAACAGAGTATCATAATCATAACTAGTCATTAAAAAAGGCTAGAAATCTTAAGCATAATTATCTTAGACTGTCATATTGCTTTGTATATCATTTTCTCCACAATGGATTTTATTTCTAAATCTAATCAACTATTAGTAAATGACACATCTCATTTAGTAATATGAATTACTGAAGTATTTAGTTAGAATAAGCTTTGCGATTTGATAATATAACCCAGTGGGTCAAATTATTACAGTAGGACTGCTTCTACATCTTCATAAAAAAAGTAATCAATATCCTACAAATTTAAAAGTATTCTATTTTGTGATTTGTTAGTTTTAAATTAGGTTTATAAAAATTTTAACATAAAATTTTGCCGATTTTATCATATTGTAAATTATTGGTGCTTTAGCACAGGTGTTTTAATATTACTTACCTCTTTTGCACCAGATTCTTTGAGTAACTTGATTATGGGTGAGATGGTATTGCCTCTCACAATTGAATCGTCTACAAGAACAATTCTTTTTCCTTTAAAGTTGTCTGACAGTACTCCAAATTTTTTCGCAACACCAAGTTGTCTTAACCTCATGTTTGGCTGAATGAATGTTCTTCCTACATACCGGTTTTTACACAGCACCTCCACGTATGGAAGCCCACACTAACAGAAGGAATAAAAGGACAATGAGCAGCACAGACATGGAGAACGCAAGGGCCCTGTTTTCTCTAGGTCATGCTTCCATTAGAACATGTATGTAAAAATTTTAAATGCAGTTATAATTTTGAGCTCTCCATCATCAGATTACAATTTTCCTTCACTATCTAAACTGTAGGGAAGCCAAGGCAAGAAGAAAAATTATCAAAAGTTTTCTACTTAGCAGGAAAACAATTCATTTTACTAGAATTTGTAATGTTTCTTTCTTACGTATTGTTATTTCTCTATCTTGGAAGGAAATGCTAAGAATGTGAACACATGACAAAGAATAAATCACTATGAGAAAAAGGAACATATTGTATGCATATTATTTCTTTAAAAAGTTCATAAACTGAACTTCCCAACACAATGAATGTTGGGTATTATACCCCAGAATCACTATAATTATATAATCTACTTGGTTATGAAAAATGCAGTTAAGCATAGTACTAAGAACATTATACAAAATTAAAAAAAATAGCTTTATTACTACCCACACTCAGCAGGAAAGAATACACCAGTGGCTTATAAGGGTACTTTATAATAAGTAAATATTACCACTAAACTCAATAGATAGTATGATGTTATCTTTCCAAAATGAGGAGATCATTCTCCTCCTCTTTGGGTGAATTTTTTGTGGACCCACTAAAAAACAGTGCCACTAAATGAAAAGGCTGGAAAATAAGTAACTCTTTAAAGAAACAATGTTTTTTTCCTTACTCATAAATTGATGAGTTTCTCTTTATATACATGAATTGCTAATCCCAGTGCTAAATAAGCAATTCACTGTGTGTTAATGAAGAGAAAAATACCTTTGTTGCGTAACCAAGAGCAGCAGGTGTAGCAGATTCTGGGACAGTGCTAACCAAATCTGCATCCACGGGGGCTTCAATGGCCAGCTGCTGACCACAGCGATATCTTACTGTGTAAACCATCTGGTCTAGAATATTTGGAAAAGGAAATAGATTTTTACTTAGTATAATATAGCCCAGCATATCATTATTGGAAGAGACTAGCTTGTTAGAACTCTATAGAATTGAGTACCAAAAGAAAAGCACGACAAAAAAAACACTAAAGTGGAAACTCATAAATCAGAGGGAATTCACTCTTAAAAAAAAAAAATTAACCTTGGGATTCCCCTAGTGGTCCAGTGGTTAAGAATTCAACTTGCAATTCAGGGGACGAGGATTCAATCGCTGGTCAGGGAACTAAGATGCTGCAGAGCAGCTAAGCCCGTGTGCTCTGGAACCTTCATGCCACAACTAGAGAGCCAGGCTGCTGCAACGACTGAAGCCACTAGACAGCCAGCGTGCTGCTGAAGCTGGTGCGCTGCCCCAAGAGTCCATGCACCACAACAAAGATCCTACATGACATGATGAAGCTCTGAGGGGCCACAACTAGGACCCGAAGCAGCCAAATAAATGTAAGTTAATTAATTAAAAAAGTTAACCTTAATACATAGCTAAAAATCATAATCTTTACTCCAAAAAGGAAAAAAATCTGACAGAGGAACTGTGATCTTTTCACAACATATAACTGTGCCTTCAAAGCCTTTGGGCCCAAGCACTTTTTTGTTTCAATGAGATAACAGATTTATATCAATAGTTAGAGATATTTTACTTACTTTCAAATATACTATCTGGTCTTGCAAAATAAACATATTCAAAGATGCAGAAAGCCATTGCGTTTCCTTCAGACCTTGGTATAATATCAAGAGTTTGGATTTTATGTCTGGATATCTCCACAATTTCTCCAGGCAAGACTTCACGGTAATATCTTGGGAAACAATGTTAAAGGAGACTTGAAGTAAACCAGTCCTTAAGGCTAATTATCTATTATAAAGAACACAGAGTCCCTTTCCTTATAATGGAAAAAGGGTTCAGTTTAATATAAAGTCTATTGGCTTAAAAAAGACAGTATTCCTTCAACAGTAATTTCTATAAATCTGCTACCCTACACTTGAATTTAGAATTTTAAAAAATAAAAGTCCTGCATTTTATTGATTTGTAACAGAATGAAGGTTAAAGAGAACATTTTTATCCTGGCTTAAATTTTTTTGCTCTTAACTATTCCTTGTTGAGGAGATTCTTCCTTTCTAAAATAGGTCTCACGGTATTTTGAAAACAAGATCCCAGTTTCAGGATGAGAAGGTACTACTGGCACGTTAGGGTTTCCCTAGTGGTTCTGTGTAAAGAATCTGCCTGCCAATGCAGGAGACATGGATTCGATCTCTGGGTTAGGAAGATGCCCTGGAGAAGGAAATGGCAATCCCCTCCAGTATTCTTGCCTGGGAAATCCCAAGGACATAGAAGCCTGGTGGGCTACAGTCTATGGGTTCACAGAAGTCAGACATGACTTAGCAACTAAACCAGGACATTAATGTTAGTGCAACTGCTGAGCACAATGTACAAAAGAAACTGCATTTAAAAGCATGTGTTTTGGCAGACATTAGAAGCAAAACTTTCATGTAAAAATTTTTTTAATTGACATGGAAAAGTTGTTACGCTGAATGCTACAAAATTTACCTTGCACCGATAGATAAAAAGCTACAAGATTCTGAAGACACCACCCATCCTTCCGTTTCTGATGTTTTTTTTCCTGTAAATCACAAGACAATCAATTCAGTTATTGAATTCAAGAAATTTAAAAGAGGCTACCTATTTTAGGAGAACAGTTAAACACCAATTTTATAAACAAAAGAACTCATACACTATCCATGACTATGACTTTAAGAACTCTTCATTTGACTAGTACCAAAGATAAGATTACAAGCTTCCTATAAACAAAATGATTTCATGGCTTGAATAAGACATCTGACAAGTCAAAAAGAAAATCACTGAAATCATACTGCACAAATGAAAAAGCTGGGCAAAGGATATGAATAGGCCGTTCAGGCAGGACAAAACAGGAATGCCCATTAAATGTATTAAAAGTGGCTCATCCTCAGAAATACTCAAGGAAATGTACTTTAAAAACTAAGTGCCAAGACTTCCCTGGCAGTCCAGTGGTTTAAAAGTTGGTGCTTCCAATACAAGGAGTACGAGTTCGGTTACTGATCAGGGAACTAAGATCCCACGTCCTACCTGGAGTGACTAAAAAAGAGGAAAAAACTAAGTGCCACTTTTTTCTTTTTTACCTAGCTTTTTTATTCAATAAGTTCCTAATACCTAAAGATTTCAGGGTGTGCCAACAGTAGGACAATGACTTGGAAAAGCATTATGAAATTATTGTATTTCTTTTGACGTTCATTACCTTTATCATTTATATCAGAAATAGGAATAAGACGACCAATGCATAAAGGACGATTTCCATAGGGATCTCGGACTGCATAAATCACATCTTTGTGCATTATAAGCAGAGAATATGCTGTGGGTGCTTCCTTCATTAAATTTTTAATCCTGCAATCAGTTAAATAATTCAATGAATAATTTTCATTATAAACGCATGCAAGACAAAGGTCTCATTATCACAGCTGCAAGCTCAGTCTACTTTTATAATTACCTAGCCACCCAGTCTGGGGTGTCATCTTGTTCCTGAGGAGGGGTATAAGCCAGTAGCTGGGTGATCATTTCACTATCAGAACTTGTTGACAGACCAATACCATGACGCAGAAGCTATTTAGAAAGGAGAAAAGTCATAATCAATAGAGGGGAAACTTCAATTCACCCTTCACCCAAGAGCCTGCCATCACAGAAAGAGATCAGGTATTGTGTGGATGCTGTTATGAAATCCTGCATTCTACCAATGGTAGGTATATATATCTAATAATATACTAATAATATACTGTATATCTACTGCTGGAGGCAATGGGAAGTCTCTGAAGCTTTTCAAACAGGGGGATAAAAAAGTGCTTTAGGAGGTATACAGGAAAGCCTTTGAAAACGAAGTTTGGAGGAATGTAGACCTGCAGTAGGTAGGTGGGGAGGCAGATGGGGACGGCATGAGGGTTTGGGATTGTGGTTCTAACTTTTTCAGTCCACTCCTGACAAACAGGACACATTCCCGTAAGAGTGGCACACTGCGGTAGGTACTTTCAGCCCAGGTTTGCTGGCGGTGGTGATGGTGGCTACCTACCCTCACTGATCAGCCCCGATGCAGTGAAACGTGCTGAGATGAAGCTGAGTACCTGCCTAAGGGGCTAGGTCTAGAAATAATGAACAAGGTGTTGTTTATAATTGAACTTTTGGTGGTGATCTCTAAAGAGTGAGTTTTAAAATAATTTTTACTTCATATTCATATTTTTGATTTAATAAAAAATTTGTTTTCATTTGGTAGCAAAAAACTTTATTATTACAATGACAATGCCAGAGCCTAAGAAGAGGGTAGGACAAAGTTCTGGGAATAAATCAGTTTTCCAAATCACTATTCCAAAACAATGCATCAGAATCACCTCAGGAGCATATTACACTGCAGATTAAGCCACCTCATTCCCACCCCAGACTCTGGGGGGAATATCTTAGAATTTGTAATGAGAACAAGTACTCTGGGTAATTCTGTTACAGTTGTCCTTTGCAATTAGGTAACAGGTGGCAACAACAAGATAATACACTTTACCAAGATCCTCCATACTTCTTTTCAATAATTTATCACAATCATGAAAAAAGCATTAAAAAAAAACACCCTTACCTTTTTCCTTAAGCGCGCAGCATTAACTAATTCGCCATTATGTGCCACAGCTATTTTTCCATGAAGTGTTTCAACAACAAAGGGCTGGCAATTTTCTAATTCACAGTTTCCTGTTGTGGCATACCTTGTGTGTCCAATTCCAAGATTTGAAGTATATAATTTCTTCAAATTGTCTTCAGTAAATACGTGATTTACAAGACCCATTCCCTTGCAAAGTCAAAATAAAAGCTCATCTTAGGGAAAAAAACACTAGTAGCACTGTTACTGGAGAAGGCAATGGCACCCCACTCCAGGATTCTTCCTGGAGAATCCCATGGATGGAGGAGCCTGGTAGGCTGCAGTCCATGGGGTCGCTAAGAGTCGGGCACAACTGAGCGACTTCACTTTCACTTTTCACTTTCATGTATTGGAGAAGGAAATGGCGACCCACTCCAGTGTCCTTGCCTGCAGAATCCCAGGGACCCGGGAGCCTGGTGGGCTGCCGTCTATGGGGTCGCACAGAGTTGAACATGACTGAAGCGACGCAGCAGCAGCAGCAGCAGCACTATTATAAGCTTCTGCTCAGACAATTCCAAATTAGAAAATGAAGTTCACTTAATTTCCCTGTGCTTCAGAATTCTAATCTTTAAAAAAAAAAAAAACTAACCTAATTGTAAGAACTGTAAAGCATTAAAATATATATCTGTGGTGGAATTCATATAACAAAATTAATCATGCTTGTTTTATAAGATTGTTGTTTAGTCACTAAGTCGTGTCTGACTCTTTTGCCATCTCATGGACTGTAGCCCTCCAGGCTCCTCTGTCCATGGAATTCTCCAGGCAAGAATACTGGAATGGGTAGCCAACCCCTTCTCCAGAGGATCTTCCTGACCCAGGGATTGAACCCGGGTCTCCTGCACTGCAGGCAGATTCTTTACCTACTGAGTCACCTGTTTCATATGATGCTGCTAAGTCACTTCAGTTGTGTCCGACTCTGTGCGACCCCAGAGACGGCAACCCACCAGGCTCCCCTGTCCCTGGGATTCTCCAGGCAAGAACACTGGAGTGGGTTGCCATTTCCTTCTCCAATGCATGAAAGTGAAAAGTGAAAGTGAAGTCACTCAGTCATGTCCAACTCTTAGCAACCCCATGGACGGTAGCCCACCAGGCTCCTCTGTCCATGGGATTTTCTAGGCAAGAGAACTGGAGTGGGGTGCCATTGCCTTCTCCGTTTCATATGATACTTCTTGATAAAACATTGAAGAACAGATGTACTAAGTGGTAACATCTGTCAACTATAATCAACTAAATTATAATTTTAAATTCAAAGTATGTTAAAGTATTCAAATAAATGATAACTTGTCTGAGTCAATCTAGCAAATTATCACTGGGAGAGAAATGCACCGTAGAAGAACAAATAAAAACGCTGACCCTTGAACAATACAGCTTGGACTGCACAGGTCCACTTATTCATGGATTTTTTTTTTTCCAATAAATATATCAGAAAAAAATTTTTGGAGATTAGCAATGATATAAAAATACAGTGAGCCATGTAGCCTAGAGTAAAAAATTTAAGAAACTGAGTATGTCATGGATGCATAAAATATTTGTAGATACTAATCTATTTTATCATTTACTACCATAAAAATATACAGAAACCTATTATAAAATGTTAACATTTATCAAAACTTATGCACACAAAAAACACAAACCATAACTGGTGCTATTTGCTTTTTCAAGAAATGTAAACAAGCATAAGGGTGCAGTATTAAGTAACTGCATAAAATGAACTGTAGTCCATACTGCACTACTGAAATTATTTTGGAGCCACCTCCTGTTAATATTGTGGGGAGTTCAAGTGTTGCAAGTATCCACTTGAATGCAAGTATGCCATCTGATGTTAATCACCTCTGGGTGAGCCACTCATCTCTACATTAAGTTGCTTATTGTAGTGAAAAGTCTCCTCTCCCAGTTATTGAGTATTTTTCTTCGTGTTCAGTGCAATACTGTAAACCTTGAATGACACCACAGGACTCATACAAAGTGACACTGGTGACACTGGAAGTGCTCTCAAGAAGTAAAGCCGTGACTTTACAAGAAAAAGTTGCATTGCTTGAAGTCTCCTGTAGATTGTGGCCTACAGCTGTGGTGGCCCTGCCATTTCAAGATAAATGAATCCAGCATAAAGACCATTGTAAAAAAAAAAGAAAGGGAAACATATGAAGCCATTGTTGCAGCTATACCAGCTGGCACAAACACTATGTACTTTTTGTAAAACACTCTTTTATCTCATATTGAAAATGCAGCTCTTAGGTGGGTTCAGGATCGCTGTAAGAAAGGCATACCTATTTAATAAGATTTGAGAAAAAGTGTAGTTATTTAAATGATGACAAGGCAAAAGGAAGGTGAAGGATCTAAAGCTGGAGAATTAAATGTCAGTGAAGGATGGGTGGAGATTTTTAGGGAGAAGTTTGGCTTAAAAAACATCAAGATTTAAGGCCAGAAAGGATGGACTAACTCTCTGGTTTTATGCAAATGCAGTAGTGTTTATAATTAGGACTGCCCTTATCTACAAGTTTCGAGCCCCTGAACCTTGAAGGGAAAGGATAAACAGCAGCTGCTAGTCTTCTAACTCATGATTGAACCATAAAGCTTGCACAACATGAACTCTTTTTCTGGATTGGTACCATTCACTGATGCTTTATTCCTGAAGTCAGGAAGTACCCTGCCAGTAAAGCACTGCTTTTTAAAGTTCTGTTGATATTGGGCAATGCCCTTGGCTACTCAGAACCCCGTAAGTTCAACAGTGTTGAAGCCAAGTGGCTGAAGTGATCTGCTTGCTCCCAAACATGACATCTCTCATTCAGCCTCGATGTCAGGGGATCATAAGGACTTTCAAGGCTCATTACACATGGTACTCTATGGAAAGGACTGTCAGTGCCATGGAAGACAACCCCAACAGAATGAATGGCATGAAAGTCTGAAAGAATTACACCACTGAAGATGCCACTGTCGTTATTAAAAAAGCTGTAAAAGCCATCAAGCCTGAGACAATAAATCCATGCCAGAGAAAACTGTGTCCAGAGGTTGTGCATGACTTCACAGGATTTACAATAGAACTAATCAAGGAAATCACAAAAGAGATTGTGGATATGGCAAAAAATTAAAAATAACTGATGGAGATGAGTGCTTTTGAACCAGTGCCAGGTGACGAGGAAGAAAACATGAAGAAAGCAGTGCCAGAAAACAAACTGACATCAGACAGTCCAGCAGAAGGGTTCTGATTGTTTAAGACTGCTTTTGACTTATTTTACGATATAGACCTTTCTAAGGGCACTAAACTAAAGCAAAGGGTAGAAGGATGGTATTGTACAGAAACATGTTTAGAGAAGTAAAAAACCAAGTAAGTGAGACAGAAACTATGATGTATCCATCAAGCTACACCCGGTGTGCCTTCCTCTCCTGCCTCCCCTCCCACCTCCACTATCTCCTTCCACATCCGAGACAGCAAAACCAACCTCTCCTCAGCCTACTCATCATGAACGAGGACTACTAGGATGAAGAACTTTATGATGATCCACTTCAATTTAATGAACAGTGATTAATCATCATATTGTACAGTTAATAAAGTTATCTTACTGTGGACTGAGCGACTTCACTTTTCACGTTCATGCATTGGAGAAGGAAATGGCAATCCACTCCAGTGTTCTTGCCTGGAGAATCCCAGGGACGGGGGAGCCTGGTGGGCTGCCGTCTATGGGGTCGCACAGAGTCGGACACGACTGAAGTGACTTAGCAGCAGCAGCATTGTGGATGTGTGAGAGGCTTTGTGTGAAAATCTAATAACTATATGGTGAAAACCATATGGACATTTTTGTGTCAGTACCATCACCGTCACCTAAGCAGTCCATGTGTAGAACATTATGTGCAAGACTGGTGTTAAAGTGGATAGCCCATCCTTACACTGGCATAAAGTAATGATATTTTATAACAATTCACTTATTAGTAGTGTATAGGCTAGGCAACCAAAAAGCAATCATATTGCTATTTCTTTGTTATCAATGCATGAATTGTTATACCCTAAACAGGAATTTTTTCACATTATCTTTTCATTTTCGAGGTCTATGTTAGCAATACGTATACCATCCACAGTGTTCTGTACCAACTTAAGACTATACTAACATAGATACCGACAACTTACATTATAAACAGTCAACATAAGTTTATTGTATCAACAAAGACAGTACTGTACTATAATTTCTATTCCTTATGATTTTAATAATATTTTCTTTTCTCTAGCTTACTTTATTGTAGAACACTATATATAATACATATGACATACAAAATATGTTCCTATACTGTTAAAGGATCAACTATGCTTCTACATACAAATTATTTTTATTCAAAGTCCCCCCCCCTATATATTAGCTGTCTTCTGACTATTGTTACTTTTATCATCAACACTTTTCAATGTTTAAATATACCTTGTGTGTTTTGAATGTGGGTACGGAATTGCCATCACTGGTCACGATACCAGCACTCTCCTGACCCCTGTGAAGATAAAAAGGTGTCAAACTGTTAAATTTACCCCATTGATCAATTTCTTAATGGATCTTACGGAACATGCTTTTCTCAATAACATCCACGAACTCAGTCTGACACATTAAATGCCACTAGCACCAGTGCCACTTCCACTCAGGATGATGACAATGATTAGAAGAGCAGATGAGACTGAGCTATGACTAATAAGCCAGGCACTGTCTTAAGCATGTATACGAATGATCCAATTTATTAGGCTTTCAAAACAATCCAACGAAGTAGTAACTATGATTACTATTCACATTTTACAGATAAGGACAACACTAAAGAAACAGAATTAACTCATCCAGTATCACACAGAGAATGGTGGCATGGCCAAGATTAGGACACAGACAACCTGACTTCAGACCCTGTGCTTGTAACCTCTTTAATAGGTGACCTCTAAATAAGGTTGAGTATGTAGATAAAAATTAAAAGCCCCAAATAAAATAGCAGGTAAAATGTTTGTGGGTACTGGAATCATTACATTTTTTTGTTTTGTTTTGCTTTTTTGCACTTCCCAAATTTCTTCTGACAAATAACTATCTCTTTTTTCATCAGAAAACAAATGCTGCTTCAAAAAGCCCTAAGCTGATCAGGCACTCTGTATCTCATTTCCTGACTTAATGCTATTAGGTGAGAATACAGAGAAAGCCAGAAGCTAGGTTTCTAGCTCAGTAGGGTAACACACTGGTAAGACTTTAAAGGATCTGAACCACAGTGGAGTATAAACTCAAAAGATAAACTAAAACCTCCACTACTTAACAATTTTTAGTAGTTCTGAACAAGTGCTATAAATACTAGATGTTTGTTAACAAATTTTTGTTCCAAAGAATATGTATCAGGGTAGAAATAAAAGTAAATCTCTACCATATATACATTAACAATTACTAACATGATTTATTTGGTACAAAGGATCTTTTCTAAAATTATAATAGGCATTTTAATGACAAGAGAAACTACAAAATTAAATGCATTTGCAAAGTAAAAATCTAGAAAATTAAAAGTGAAGTAATTTTGCTAAATTACCAATGCATTACATACTATGAACTATTATGCTGAAAACAGACATGCATAATACTATACATCCTATACAACTGAATAATTTGTGACTTAAGATTAATTTATTTGGTGAAATCATGTGGTCTTTGGTTAACCAATGTCAGAAGAACTAAGTGATTCATATCAGAGGGAAAAAAAAATAACCTTAGTCACAAACCTTTGTGGCAGAAAGAACCTCTGCCAACCATTTCCAAAACAAACAAGCAAAAAATCAACAATCATATACTAAATTAGAAATAAACAAACACAAAAAAGGTTTTCTTTCCTTTTTGTCTCAAGGGTAATTTGTTCTTTAAAGCTGAAATGAGTAACCTTAGGGATCCTTTAGGTCCAGGCTTCTTTAATCAGGAAGCCTGCTTATTTGGCAGTTTCTCAAGTTACTCCCCTAGGGCAGCTTGAACCAGTTAAACTAGATCCTTTCAGCTCTTCACAGCTTATTGACAACCAGCCGTCTGGTTTCCTAGGAAACAAAACCTTGGCTAGAAATAGTGAATCATTTCCAGGTCACTTTCAACATGGAGAGTGGAGCAGGAAAGCACTGGACTGAGGAAGAGGTTAAAGCTTTGCTAAGTGTCTGGGCAGAAAAAAATATACGAAAACAACTTTATGGAACACTGAGAAATAAAGGAATATTTATTTACATTGCTAAAAGGCTGCGAGCACTAGGAGTATACAGAGATTGGAAACAGTGCCGGGCAAAGTACAAAAATCTCAAATATGAATACAGAACAGTTAAATATGCCCTCAACTCTGGAGACAGCTCTAAAACTATGAAGTTCTTCCATGATTTGGATGCCATCCTGCAGTATGAACCTGCCACACCATTAACAGAGGAAGATGCAAATGACAGGTGCCTGGCAACGCTGAGCCCAAGTGCAGTCCCAGAGACCACCGAAGGTAAAAAGAAAAAGTACCATTCTTTTGTTTTTACCTAACAAACCGTAAGAGAACCAGACTTCTGAGTTCATATGATAAATATAGCCTGAAATATCAAGGGTGAGAAAAACAACTGACCTGTATGTATATGCTATTTTGCACAAGGTAAAAAATTAATTTTAAAAAATAATTGAAATAATGCCACCATTCAAAAAATCTGTAAAATAAAAAAAAACAAACACATTAAAATGGTACCAACTGTTAATGCCAACTGCTCCTTACTCATGTCTGATATGGTTTTTGGAAAATGGCTTGGGTTCTGAAAGTATTTTTAATCTTAATTTTATGAGTACTGAAAAAAATATATTAGGTATTGCTCAACTGTTGTTTTCCCAGGTCCAAAATAAGACAGAACTTTCTGCTCTATATTAATGTTCCCACTTGCCTAAATTTATAAACAAAAGCACTAAAATACTAGTAACTGATAAAAATGTCATTACTAGTTTGGAAGAACGTCTCCATTTTAACAGAAAGTAAAACAAATAGATTTGATAGGTTAAATTATTTATGTTTAAATGATTTAAATACTGACATACCTTGAGGATATTGTGCGTTGGGTTCTAGATCTCTGCAATAAAGCAAATATCCCAACAAAGCCAAGTCATACAGACTTTTTGGACAGGAAAGCCTGGCGTGCTGCCATGGGGTTGCAAAGAGTCGGATATGACTGACAGGCTGAACTGAACCGAGTGCATATAAAATTTATATTACACTATACTGTAGTCTAAAAAATTGTACATACCTTAATTAAAAAATACTTCATTGCTACAAAACACTATCATTTGAGTTAACAGTGAGTTGTAGTAGTTTTCATTAAAAAAAAAAAATTTATTTTGGCTGCACCAGGTCTTACTTGCTGCACTCATTATCTTTGATAGTTGCAGCATGTGAACTCTTAGTTTCGGCAGATGGGATCTAGTTCTCTGACCTGGGGTGGAACCAGTCCCCCAGCCACTGAACCACCAGAAGTCCCAGAGTTGCTATTTTTAGGGCAGACTTGTTTAGTTCAAAATCTGTGCTGTTGTGTGTGCTGAGTTGTTCAGCTGTGTCAAAATCTGTGGTATCTACTGTCATTTCCCCCTTATATATGGTATAATCTACTACCTCTTCCCTGCTGCACAGCTTGTAGGGTCTTAGTTCCCGAACCAGGGACTGAACCTAGGCCCCAGCAGTGAAAGAGCCAAGGCCTAACCACTGGGACACCAGGGAATTTCCTACAACCAATTATTTTTTATGCAATTTAAAATGATCCCAGTAGGATAGACTACCAGAAGTTCAATTTCTGGTCAACGTGTAGGGTATGATTACTTTGAAACCTATTACTAAAGTAACTTCTTTCCAAAAGAACTGTACTTTAACAATGAAACTGTACCTTTTGTAGAAGGGGGGGTGGGGGGAGACTTTGCTGATTTAATAAATAATGGAGTATGCTCATCTGGGGCTTCCCTGGTGGCTCTGTGGTAAAGAATCTGCCTGCAATGCAGGAGACCAGGGTTTGATCCCTAATTGGGGAGATCCCTTGGAGAAGAAAATGGCAACCCACTCCAGTATTCTTGCCTGGAGAATTCCATGGACAGAGGAGCTTGGTGGGCTACAGTCCATGGGGTCACAAAGAGTTGGACACGACTGAGCGACTAACACTTATTTACTTACTACGCTAATCTAATAAATGCATAGCCACATATAACAGTGTATGCAATCAATAACTGTTTACTTTGCATTTGTTTAATTAAAAGTGCTGTGGAACATTTTATATATATTTATTCAATTTTATGAACTGACTGTTCATGTCAGTTAAGGTCTTAGAAAAATTTGCATGACCTCCTTTCACCTTACAATTTTGGCTGATTTTTATTTCACCCACAAAAGTCAAAAGTTTTAACATAGTCAAATAGCTTCTTTTCTAAGGCTTTAAGTGAAGTGAAGTGAAAATCGCTCAGTCATGTCTGACTCTTTGCGACCCCATGGACCATACAGTCCATGAAATTCTCCAGGCAAGAATATTGGAGTGGGTAGCCTTTCCCTTCTCCAGGGAATCTTGCCAACCCAGGGATCAAACCCAGAGCTCCCACATTGCAGGCGGATTGTTTACCAGCTGAGCCACAAGGGAAGCCCTTCTAAGACTTACAGAGCCCTTCTTTCTCCAATTCTGATTCATTTATGACATCTTCTGGTTTTTCCAAGGTGGAACCAGCAAAATTTTTATTGGTGTATGGTAAAAAGAAGGCAAGGAAATGAATGTGTGTTTTCTACTGTTGGGATCAACCTGTTTCATGAAAGTGGTCCTCTTTCAAGGACAGAGGATCTGGTCCCTTTTGTTAGGTAGCAGGTAGCCTGACTAAGCCTTGGGAAAGGACTCTAAGAGGCTTCATCTTCTAAAAACTATAATCATCCTCAATCTCAGAATACCTTTGGCCTACTGCTTCTGTATCACATTCCTTCAATGACCAATTTCCACTCTTTCCCTTTTCTTACTGTATACAAATGCATTAAGAATAATGATTTAAGGGTTTCGATTTAAAATCTCCACCGTGTGGGTCCCCTGCACACAATTTTGGGATTCTTGCTAGGAACGATCAACCTGAGGGAAAAAAATTTCCTGAAGAAGGTGGAGAGAGGTATTTCTTTTTTGCCCCCACCTGTATGTTCAGCTCTAAGACCTTTTCAATAAACAGAAGCAGGCCCTAAAGCAGATAAAAGAATAGTAAGCCCTACCTTTCCTTGCTGTTCTCATCAAGCTCAGTCGATAAATTACCTGAGGATGTCAGTATCTTTTCTTCTTCTCTCTAAAGAGAGTTCTTATGTAATTTAAGATTTTTATTTTCCATATTCCCAACTAAATCAAAAACATTCCCTAACTGCAACTTAGCCTCAAATAATTGTGAAACTCAACTTTAAAATGACGATTTTTAAAATCATGTGCATGTGCTTTGTGCTAAGTCGCTTCAGTCATGTCTGACTCTGTGTGACTCCATGGACTGTAGCCCACCAGGCTCCCCTGTCAAATGGGATTCTCAAGGCAAGAATACTGGAGTGGGTTGCCATGCCCTCCTCCAGAGGATCTTCCCAACCCAGGGATTGAACCCATGTTTCTTATTGTCTCCTGTACTGGCAGGTGGGTTCTTTACCACTAGTGCCACCTGGGAAGCCCTTTTAAATTTATGTAACTCTGCCACTTTAATTGAATTACGGGCTTCCTTTGTAGCTCAGTCGGTAAAGAATCTGCCTGCAATGTAGGAGACCTGGGTTTGATTCCTGGGTCGGGAAAATTCCCTCAAGAAGGATATGGCAACCCACTCTAGTATTCTTTCCTGGAGAATCCCATGGACAGAGGAGCCTGGTAGGTTCCCAGTTCATGGGGTTGCAAAAGTAGGACACAACTTAGCGACTAAACCACCATGCCACTTGAAATCATTGAGACTTCCCTTATTTTTCACTTTTCTCTTTTAATGTAAGAATCCCCAATATAATCTTTAAGATGATAAACAGTATTCCTTTTCTTATTCTTTAATGGAATACCTTGTAATTATAGTGGTAAATAGTGATTTTAAATGAATGTTTATGATATTAAAATCATACCTAACATTTGATCTCATTCATGTAAAATATAATGCTAATTCTGTTAGTAAAACAGCATTAGAAAAACATGGGAGAAGGCAATGGCACCCCACTCCAGTATTCTGGAAAATCCCACGGACGGAGGAGCCTGGTGGGCTGCAGTCCATGGGGTCGCCAAGAGTTGGACACGACTGAAGCGACTTAGCAGCAGCAGCAGAAAAACATATAGAAATGATATAATCAAGAAGGGACATCTTCATCTTTTAAGGTTGGCAGGGTTCTTTTACTTTATCACATTGCAGGATTTCTCTTTCACATTACAGTATCACTTAAAGGGCCTACTATGTTGAGGCACCTAAAATACAAAAATGAAAAAATATCTCACTTTAAAGACATAGTTTAACTTGAAAACTAACTGTGACCATCCTCAGAAAGTTCAATGCTTGGGGATGCTCAAAATGTCAGAACAGAGTGGAGGAAGTTAGATTTCTCTTTATATATATAGATATTTAAACCATATTATACCACTATTTTAAAAAACATCTATCATAAATCTATGCTCCTTCATGAATATGATCACATTCAACTAAAACTATTAGTGTTATCAGTTGTTAATCCAATTTTAATTTTCCTTGGCACTTATTTCTAAAAGTAATTCTCTCTTTTCAGGCAAAATGTCAGTTACATCAGAAGACAAGGAAGACATCTCAGGAAATCCTTTACTTTTGGTTTCTCAAGTCAGACCAATGGAACTAGGTAGGTCTGGTACAGGCTGCTCAAAAATATAATGAAACTGATCTATATCAAATTGGAAAGTAAGACTGACATCAAATCTGAGAAAATGGGTAATTTTTTCCTGGTAGAAATACTTTGGAAATATTAGCTTCAAATCCCCAGTCTTTATGCTTTAAATATAGTAAGGAATCTGATGGCCAAAATTACACATAGTAAGTGTGGTACTTAATATTTGATGAGCATATGACTTCAGCTATCCTGGAGGCTAAGAAAAGTAGAACTTTACATATGAAAGTAAATAATATAAAATCCATAATGAAGTCAAGGATGATTTTATTCACCCAAAAAGTCAACATAAGTCCCATTCTTGCTTATAAATTCTTACTGCAAGTTAATGCAAGTGAGGAAAAGTGCTCACTTGATTTAAGATGAAAAACATCTTAAATTTAAAACATCTTTAAAAATTTTTTAAATAAGAACATCTTAAAATTAAATTAACATTTAAGATGAAAACCATCTTAAAACAAAGACATTAAACACAGCACAAAATAAAACACCTCCGTACCCAGGTAAATACTATGGTATTCTTTTTTTAATGACTAATGTTATAGATGCTGAGGTCCAAACCACCTTTTTATTAAACATGAAATCTGAGTAAAATAATATGGTTGTGAAATAACTAATATAATGTCAAGAAATGTCTTTATCGTAAAATGAGTTGCAAAACTGTGCAGAGATCTAACACAAAGTTATTAAAGGATTTATAACTAAGTGGAGACATTCTGCCTAATGCATTATGAAATTTCTGGCACATTTCATTAAAAGGATATAATACTTCTCTTAAAATGGCATTTGGTCTTTAACCAATGGGACATCTTTTATATTCACAAAGAGTTAAGAAGCACCGATTATTAATGTGCTTCTTGTAAGTCCTTCATTCATGAATAGTCTTGGCTCTCAATCCTGAACTGCACACTAGAATCACAATCTGGGGATAAAGGATGGGGGCAGTAGTGCATAAAGGCTTCCCCAGGAGATTCTGACATGGAGCAAATAGAAATCATTAGATACAGAAAAGGCATGGGGAGGAAATAAATTGCTCACACTTATGGAAAAATTGTCTTCAACAAGCTGTTTTATACATAATTATATTGCTTTAAAGAAGTAAATATTACAAAATTATATATTCAACTTTTGCTATACACTGACATTAATCCCATATACTAAAGGAGCAGAATGGAAGAGAAAGAAATGCTAAAGAAAGATGATCAAGATGTAACTAATTAAAAATACAACTTTATTAAACTCAGTCACCATCACAATAAGGAACAGATTCACGTTCTGTACTTTGATTTCCCAACTAGTTTAAGACAAAAGCTACATTATAATTTGCATTCCATTTCCCATAGAGAAAATTACTGTCTTTAATAATGTTGCGTCCAATTATTTATCTTGTCTGATATATGTAAGCCATATATCCCTTTTCCTCCCCACCCAATACAGGTGACTCTACAGCAATAATGGAACCCCCTAGTAATTCAACTGTCATTCCAACTGTAGCAAATGAAGGAGGAAAACACTGGACTGTGCCAGAAGTCAGGGCTCTAATAGGCATCTGGTCTGATCAAGGAATACAACAACAACTAGAGGGAACAATGAGAAATAAAAGGATATTTGAACAAATTGCTGCCAAGCTTCAGAAACTTGGAATAGAGAGAGATTGGAAGCAGTGCAGAACAAAGTACAAAAACTTAAAACATGAATACAAGATTGTAAGAACGGCTAGAGACCTAGGCATGGCTAAAAGCATGAAGTTTTTTACTGAGTTGGATGCTATCCTGGGACACAAGAAAACAGAAAACTCACAACAGGAATGCCAAGATGAAGAGCAAGCCACAGGATGTGCCCATGTAAAGATGGAAGAGGATCAGACAGGTAGGAAAGCAAAAAAAGTAATCTTAACATCATGCTACCATATAGAAAAAGGTCAATAACCTGAATATAGTCTAAGGTAAATGGCAACCCACTCCAGTGTTCTTGCCTGGAAAATCCCATGGACGGAGGAGCCTGGTGGGCTGCCGTCTATGGGGCTGCACAGAGTCGGACACGACTGAAGTGACTTAGCAGCAGCAGTCTAAGGTAAATAGGTTTTACTAAATGAGATTCAACAAGCTAACTGCTCAATTTATCATGAAACAGATTTCATGCAAATTTGATCAGAACACAGAATGGTACAGAGTTATACAAAACAAGGAAAGAAAATTGAATTTCTAGAAGTTTAAAAAGACCAGTTTTACATAAGTTAAAATAAAATTCTTGATGGCAGAAATTTAAAAAAATTTTTCATATCAGTTGTGGTAAAATTGTGAGTAAACAGAAAAAGTGCATTGAAAAACTCAGAAAAATACAAAACCTGTGACCTGTGAGAATGTGAGTTCTCTGAGGACACATCATAAAATTCTTCAAAATGAGTTTAACCTAAAGAATTGAGATGCAATTTACACAAAGACATGACTGCATGAAATAAACTGCATGTGTTCTAGGCCAGGAGTCAGGAAATACAAGTTCTACCTCAGTCTCTGTGTAAATCTGAACTCAGGAGTGCCTCCTTCAGATTTGTTATGTAAAATGGTGGAATGGATGAAATGTTATTAAAGACTTCAAGTGGCCACAATGTTTCTAGATCTTAATATCAGCCTTAAATGACATAGTCTTAATTCTTTATTTTTATTCCTAATTAGAGGATAATTACTTTACAATATGATGATAGTTTCTGCCATACATCAACATGAATGAAGTCCTAATTCCTAAAAGTATGAGTGGGAAAAAGAGGGAAATGACAAAAAGTTAGGATTGGGAAATGGTGGTGAGAAGTCCTAAAATGTTTCATTACAAAACAAGGAAAGAAACTGGTCTGCTAGAAAACTATACATCTCCTCCATTGAAATTAAAATGTAAAATAACTAGTGATCAAGTAGCCCAAAAGCAATGGCATGATTGTGTTCACACAGTAACTACTGGAGATGCAGGTGAACATAATCTTGTCAGTTTTATGTCAAGACCTAGTTCAGTTCAGTCAGTCAATTCAGTCGCTCAGTTGTGTCCGACTCTGCGACCCCATGAATCGCAGCACGCCAGGCCTCCCTGTCCATCCAACTCCCGGAGTTCACTCAGACTCACGTCCATCAAGTCAGTGATGCCATCCAGCCATCTCATCCTCTGTCGTCCCCTTCTCCTCCTGCCCCCAATCCCTCCCAGCATCAGAGTCTTTTCCAATGAGTCAACTCTTCACATGAGGTGGCCAAAGTACTAGAGTTTCAGCTTTACCATCATTCCTTCCAAAGAAATCCCAGGGCTGATCTCCTTCAGAATGGACTGGCTGGATCTCCTTGCAGTCCAAGGGACTCACAAGAGTCTTCTCCAACACCACAGTTCAAAAGCATCAATTCTTCGGCACTCAGCTTTCTTCACAGTCCAACTCTCACATCCATAGATGACCACAGGAAAAACCATAGCCTTGACTAGACGGACCTTTGTTAGCAAAGTAATGTCTCTGCTTTTGAATATGCTATCTAGGTTGGACATAACTTTTCTTCCAAGGAGTAAGCCTCTTTTAATTTCATGGCTGCAATCACCATCTGCAGTGATTTTGGAGCCCAAAAAAAGAAAGTCTGACACTGTTTCCACTGTTTCCCCATCTATCTGCCATGAAGTGATGGGACCAGATGCCATGATCTTCGTTTTCTGAATGTTGAGCTTTAAGCCAACTTTTTCACTCTCCTTTTTCACTTTCATCAAGAGGCTTTTGAGTTCCTCTTCACTTTCTGCCATAAGGGTGGTGTCATCTGCATATCTGAGGTTATTGAGATTTCTCCCGGCAATCTTGATTCCAGCTTGTGCTTCTTCCAGCCCAGCGTTTCTCATGATGTACTCTGCATAGAAGTTAAATAAGCAGGGTGACAATGTACAGCCTTGACGTACTCCTTTTCCTATTTGGAACCAGTCTGTTGTTCCATGTCCAGTTCTAAAGGTTGCTTCCCGACCTGCATATAGGTTTCTCAAGAGGCAGATCAGGTGGTCTGGTATTCCCATCTCTTTCAGAATTCTCCACAGTCTATTGAGATCCACACAGTCAAAGGCTTTGGCACAGTCAATAAAGCAGAAATAGATGTTTTTCTGGAACTCTCTTGCTTTTTCAATGGTCCAGCAGATGTTGGCAATTTGATCTCTGGTTCCTCTGCCTTTTCTAAAACCAGCTTGAACATCTGGAAGTTCACGGTTCACGTATTGTTGAAGCCTGGCTTGGAGAATTTTGAGCATTAATTTACTAGTGTGTGAGATGAGTGCAATTGTGCAGTAGTTTGAGCATTCTTTGGCATTGCCTTTCTTTGGGATTGGAATGAAAATTGACCTTTTCCAGTCCTGTGGCCACTGCTGAGTTTTCCAAATTTGCTGGCATACTGAGTGCAGCACTTTCATAGCATCATCTTTCAGGATTTGAAATAGCTCCACTGGAATTCCATCACCTCCACTAGCTTTGTTCATAGTGATGCTTTCTAAGGTCCGCTTGATTTCACATTCCAGGATGTCTGGCTCTAGGTGAGTGATCACACCATTGTGATTATCTTGGTCATGAAGATCTTTTTTGTATAGTTCTTCTGTGTATTCTTGCCACCTCTTCTTAATATCTTCTGCTTCTGTTAGGTCCATACCATTTCTGTCCTTTATTGAGCCCATCTTCGCATGAAATGTTCCCTTGGTATCTCTAATTTTCTTGAAGAGATCTCTAGTCTTTCCCATTCTGTTGTTTTCCTCTATTTCTTTGCATTGATCGCTGAGGAAGGCTTTATCTCTTCTTGCTATTCTTTGGAACTCTTCATTCAGAGTTCCAAACTCTGCTTATATCTTTCCTTTTCTCCTTTGCTTTTCACTTCTCTTCTTTTCACAGCTATTTGTAAGGCCTCCTCAGACAGCCATTTTGCTTTTTTGCATTTCTTTTCCATGGGGATGGTCTTGATCCCTGTCTCCTGTACAATGTCACAAACCTCCAACCATAGTTCATCAGGCACTCTATCAGATCTAGTCCCTTAAATCTATTTCTCACTTCCATTGTATAATCATAAGGGATTTAATTTAGGTCATACCTGAATGGACTTCCCTGATGGCTCAGATGGTAAAGTGTCTGTCACAATGCAAGAGACCTGGGTTTGATCCCTGGGTTGGGAAGATTCCCTGGAGAAGGAAATGGCAACCCACTCTAGTACTCTTGCCTTGAAAATCCCATGGACAGAGGAGCTTGGTGCAGGCTACTGTCCATGGGGTCGCAAAGAGTCGGGCACGACTGAGCGACTTCACTTTCACTGAATGGTCTAGTGGTTTTCCCTACTTTCTTCAATTTCAGTCTGAATTTGGCAATAAGGAATTCATGATCTGAGCCACAGTCAGCTGCTGGTCTTGTTTTTGTTGACTGTATAGAGACTTATAACACCAGATGTTTAGTGACCTAAGACTAAAATATGTTTAAGGATGGGAATCTAATTACAGAAAAATAAACAACCACAGTTTTTAGTATCAAGTTCACTCTAAAAGGGAAAATACTATATTAGAGCTTAAAACATAGTTCTAAAAGTAAATAAAAAACACACCACCATATATCCCACTGTATTTATACAGTTATTGCTGGAGATGCAGCTGAAGATGCCTTGGTCAGTAATATGTCAGGAGACTTAACAGAGACAGATATGAGACAAAGCCCTTGCACAGGTAAAACAATATTCTTGTTTTTATGTGTGTGTGTATGTAATGAAATACATGTTATTATAAGATGCTGCTGCTGCAGGTTGTGTCCCTCCCAAACTCATATGTTGAAAACCTAATCCCCACTGTTACTACATTTGGAGATGGCCTTTGGGAGAAAATTAGGTTTAGATGAGGTCATAAGGGTGAGGCCTGCAGTATTATGATGGTTGAATATACTTATATACATTGGGCTTCCCAGGTGGCTAAGTGGTAAAGAAGCCGCCTGCCAGTGCAGCAGAGGCAAAAGATGTCGGTTTGATCCCTAGGTCAAGATGATCCCCTGGAGGAGGGCAGAGAAACCGACTCCAGTATTCGTGCCTGGAAAAATCTCAGTCAGAGGAGCCTGGCGGGCTATAGTCCATAGTGTTGCAAAGAGTTGGACATGACTGAACGCACACACACCCATTATATACATTATATAATAGCCACAACATCTAACGTGTTATTATAAGAACATATACAAGTATGTTATAACATTATACAGTATTGTTGGATAATATTCACATTTCCAAAATGCAGAAATGGAAGGTGGAAATTATTAATGACAGTGAAGGTCCCTGTGGCTGCTGTTCATAGCAGCATCGGCATCATCTAGGAACTCATTCAAAATGCAAATTCTTGGGCCCCCTCCGGAACCAGAAATTTGGAGTGAGTTCCAGCAGTTCCGTATGTATTTAAGGTGATTCTGATACATGTTGAAGTTTGAGAACCACTGCCCTGTGGTATAGGGCACTTAGGGGATGCAGAGTGTGCTTCCTCTCTGATAGTTTGCCTTTTAGACAAAATTGAGGCAAGGAGGGTGACCCAGCTTCTAAGCAGAAGCCTAGCCATCATAGACCTTGTGCTAGTCTTTCAGTCCAAAGCTTCATGCAGCACTGAAAAGTTTAAAAACCAATTCTGATCCCAAAACCAGGTGCCCCACAGTCTTGGCAAACTTCACGTTAAAAGCTCAATGGAAGAAAAGGAAAGCGGCTAGAACACTCAGTGACAGGTGAAAATGGAGAGAAATTAAGGCGACTAACCAAACAGGAATGTGCAGCTGACTAGTGGGACAACAAAGGTAAAGAAAACTCTGTGCTCCTAAGGATTCTAAAGGAGTAACTGCAATGACCCTTTGTCACTGGAAGTTAAAATCAGATTACCACATACAGTGTTTAATAAGAAAGAAAGGTTTCCATGAAAAAAGTTTAAAAACTTTAGAATATCTTTCTCATTTTTAAATCTTAAAATTTTTTTAAAGATTTTTCCAAAAAAATTCAGAAGATTAAAGCTCATTAGTCCTCTGGAGAGCTCATTTAAATACAACACCTCAGTATAACTTCTTTTATGTAGAAGGAAAATATTAAGCCAGATGTAAACTGACAGGTTTTAAAAATGGTACATTTACATGTTAATATGGAATATATCTAGAAAATATGAAACAGGATGTTTACAGTCATTTTAGAAACAACAGTATTTTAAACTTTCAAATGAATATAAAAGTAAAGGTATAAACCCACGTAGATCCCAGCAGCTAAATATGTAAGAAAACACTTTATATATACTTCATGATGCACAAGTTGCTAGTCCACTACTTGGAAGACTGTTATGTTAAGCTTAAAGACATGGATATCTATCTTTAGAAAAAATCAGGTCAATAGGTAGAGGTCAGCTCATTTTATTTTTATGTGCTTAGTTGCTCAGTCATGTCTGACTCTGCAAACCCATGGACTGTAGTCTGCCAGGCTCCTCTGTCCATGAGGATTCTCTGGGCAAGAATACTAGAGTGGGTTGCCATGCCCTCCTCCAGGGGATCTTCCCAACCCAGGAATCGAACCCAGGTCTCTCTCATTGCAGATGGATTATTTACCATCTGAGCCACCAGGGAAGCCTATTTCGTTTCTACATTTTACTAATAAATATTGTTATCAGAGTTGTCATTGCTCCAATATTGTTAACATTCACTCTTCGTCATAAAACTGATCTCCCCAAAAGTAACACTTTACTATCTTAAAAGTATACTAAGCTGCTGCTGCTTCTTTTTTTGTGTGTGTGTGTTTCAAGTAAAAATTCAGCTAGAGCTGTGGACCCCCACATTCCAGATAACTAATTAGTTTCCAACTTAGAACCCCTGGAGATTTTGGTTTAGTATTATGTTGTAGAGTGGATTCAAGCTCCTGTATTTTTAGAGAAGATCATCAAGTATAGCCAAGGTGTCATGTTTTTAGAAAATAAGACCAGCAGAGGGCTGAAAAGAGTAACACATAAGATTCAATTTGATTCCAGTCGGGAGAAAATTAGCTACTTTGAGTAAATTATCACTTAAAAAATGTATGACCAATGAAATAAGAAGAAGCTAATCACTGGGAATTACCATAGAACACTCAGGCTCTATTACAATAAGTAAAAGGAAATGATATCTTGGTATCTCTAATTTTCTTGAAGAGATCTCTAGTCTTTCTCATTCCATTGTTTTCCTCCGTTTCTTTGCAAAGTGAAGGCTTTCTTATCTCTCCTTGCTATTCTTTGGAACTGTCCATTCAGATGGGCATATCTTTCCCTTTCTTCTCTGCCTTTCTTTTCTCTTCTTTTCTCAGCTATTTGTAAGGTCTCCTCAGACTACCATTTTGCCTTCTTGAAAATTTCTTTTTATTTAGGAAGGTTTGATCCCAGCCTCCTGTACAATGTTAGAAACCTCCGTCCATTGTTCTTGAGGCACTCTGGCTATGAGATCTAATCCCTTGAATCTATTTGTCACTTCCACTGTATAATCATAAGGGATATGACTTACATCGTAGCCAAATGGCCTAGTGTGTTTCCCTACTTTCCTCAATTTAAGTCTGAATTTTACAATAAGCAGCACATAATCTGAGCCACAGTCAACTCCTGTTCTTGTTTTTGCTGACTGTATAGAGCTGCTCCATCTTTGGCTGCAAATATAATCAATCTGATTTCAGTGTTGACCATCCAGTAATGTCCATGTGTAGAGTCATCTCTTGTGTTGTTGGAAGAATGTGTTTGCTACAATCAGTGAGTTCTCTTGGCAAAACTCTGTTAGCCTTTGCCCTGCTTCAATCTGTACTCCAAGGCCAAACTTGCCTGTTACTCCAGGTATTTCTTGACTTCCTGCTTTTGCATTCCAATCCTCTATGATGAAAAGGACATTTTTTTTGGTGTTAGTTCTAGAAAGCCTTGTAAGTCTTCACAGAACCATTCTACTTCAGCTTCTTCAGCTTTAGTGGCCGGGGCACAGACTTGGACTTCTGTGATGCTGAATGCCTTGCACTGGAAATGAACTGAGATTATTCTGTCATTTTTGTGATTGTACCCAAGTACTGTATTTTGAACTCTTTCACTGACTATGAGGACTACTCCATTTCTTCTAAGGGATTCTTGCCCACAGTAGTAGATATAATGGTTATCTGAGTTAGATTTGCCCATTTGTTCACTGATTTTTCAATTCCTAATTGACTCCTAAAATCTATTCCTAAAATGATTTAAACGAGGTGGAATACTTCAATACCTTGGTAATCAGGCCAAAGTCACTGCTTTCTAGTATAAGACAGTCACAGGCAGATCAACTCTGGCTCCAAGTGGTGGTTTGTTGTTGTTCAGTCACTAAATCATGTCTGACTCTTTGCAACCCCAGAGATGGGCACATATATTCTATTAGAGGCCACTCTTATCATCAGTCCAAAAATCCTATGTGAAAGGCTACATGGCTCTTTTAAGAATAATCAAAAGGAAAAGAGTTTTATTTTCCCTTTGGCTGTAGTAAAATGTATTTCCAAAATTAAAATATTCACTATCCTGGCAATTTAACAAAAATTAGCAACATGATGGCCAGCAGAGGGCATTCAAATATCTATTGTTAGTATCTCAGGTGTGCCAAGCATCTTGTTTTCTCCAATTCATTTATTTCTTTTAATAGACTGAAGATTCATCTGTAGTTTTCTTTAAAATGGAATATTTAATTACTTCTGTATATTTTGCATACATTTGAATAATCTTAGGAGTAAAACTGTGCTCACTTTGCAACCCCATGGACTGTGGCCTGCCAAGCTACTCTGTCTATGGGGTTTTCCAGGGAGAAATACTAGAGTGGGTTGCCATTTCCTCCTCCAGGGGATCTTCCTGACCCAGGGATTGAACCTGTGTCTCCTGCATGGCAGGAGATTCTTTACCACTGAGTCACCCAGGATGCCCAGCAGTAAAATTATTATATAAATTTATGTACTTTAGTCATATGAAACAACATTGAGAACTTTTAAAAAAGTAAAAAGCTCAGACATAGGTAAGCTGATAAATTTAAACAGTCTACTTGTTAATTTAAAAAGCATACTTTCTATAATTCTTACTGTTTATACTTTAATAATCTTTTAAAAAGCTGTGACAAAATAAAGCTTATGGCTGGTCTTTGCCCCTAGCTCCTGGCACAGAGTTTGAAAAATCTTTGGAATTTCTAATGGTAGAAGTGTCTTTTTGTTTTTTGTCTTAATGATAGAACTTAGTACATACTGCAAGTGCACACACACACATTCATAGATGAGTACAAACAAGATTCCTAAATCATACTGGGGGATTGTAACAATAATTAACAGAATATTATGGTTTATAAAATGTTGTTGTTTAGTCACTAAGTCACGTCCAACTCTTTGCAACCCCATGGACTGTAACAAGACTCCTCTGTCCATGGGATTTTCCAGGCAAGAATACTGGAGTTCGTTGCCATTTCCTTCTCCAGGGATCGAACCTGTCTCCTGCATTGGCAGATGGATTCTTTACCACTGAGCCATCACGGAAGGCAAAGTGTAGAAGGGATAGTTATTATTTCTTACAATTCTATGTGAATCTATAATTATCTCAATAAAATTTCAATTAAAAGACAAACAGTAGATTAGGGAGCCCCCGGTTGATGAAACACAAGCTGGAATCAGAATTGCTGGGAGAAATATCAATCTCAGCTATGCAGATGATACCACCCTTATGGCAGAAAGCAAAGAAGAACTAAAGAGTCTCTTGATGAAAGTGAAAGAGCAGAGTGAAAAAGTTGACTTAAAACTCAACATTCAGGAAAAGAAGATCATGGCATCCAGTCCCATCACTTCATGGCAAATAGATGGGGAAACAATGGCAACAGTGACAGACTTTATTTTTCTGGGCTCCAAAATCACTGCAGATGGTGACTGCAGCCATGAAATTAAAACACACTTGCTCCTTGGAAGAAAAGCCATGACAAACCTAGACAGCATATTAAAAAGCAGAGGTATTACTTTGCCAACAAAGGTCCGTCTAGTCAAAGCTATGGTTTTTCCAGTAGTCATGTATGGATGTGAGAGTTGGACTATAAAGAAAAGCTTAGCGCCAAAGAATTAACGCTTTTGAACTGTGGTGTTGAAGACTCTTGAGAGTCCCTTGGACTGCAAGGAGATCCAACCAGTCCATCCTAAAGGAAATCAGTCCTGAATATTCATTGGAAGGACTAATGCTGAAGCTGAAACTCCAATACTTTGGCCACCTGATAGGAAGAACGGACTCATTTGAAAAGACCCTGATGCTGGGAAAGACTGAAGGCAGGAAAAGTGGACGACAGAGGATGAGATGGTTGGATGGCATCACCAACTCAATGGACAAGAGTTTGAGCAAGCTCTGGGAGTTGGTGATGGACAGGGAAGCCTGGCGTGCTGCAGTCCGTGGGGTTGCAAAGAGTCGGACATAACTGAGCTACTAAAGTGAACTGAACTGATATGGCTCTAGAGCACAACCTGTCATTTGAAGTCTTGATATTGCTAGAAGCTAAACTTCATTCTAGTCTCCTGGTCCAAACATGTCCTTCGTAAGAAGATGAGGTCCTACCCTGATGTACATCTTCACACACCCACTGCGGCAATATGTTTATAGCCCTCTATCTATACTTTTGCCTCAAGGTTTATTAATACAAACCATTGTCTAATTGTAGAATAATCATTGCAAGTAACTATATAGACACCTATACTTACTAACATAGAATTCTTTTTTAAAAATGTTCAGTGTATAGGGAAGTACAGCTGAGACAAAAGAACACTACCATAACATTGCTATACTTCAACATAGCAATCCAACATACACATAGGAGGAGGAGCTTTCCCCAAATTACCAACAGCGCGGTTGTAAACATCCTGAACATATACTGGTCCACCAGGACAAATTCCTGTTACATTCACCATGCTAAGCATTTTAAGTTCCTTAAAATGTTAATCACTGTCTGCTTAATACCTCAATATGAAGACTGCTAAAACCACTTTAGAGTCTTTTATTCCTTTACATGTAGTGCAATAAGGATTATTCTTAGTTACAATGAGGACTGAATGAAAAAAAGAGCTGTAAGAGCTCTTTGGCAAGCATTAAAATGTAACAGTGAAAGCTGTTAAGCAAATTAGGTCACAAAGCACTTTTATACTTTCAAACCAAGCTTCCTGCCTTGTGACTTTTAAGGCAGACTACTTTTCAACATTGTATTGGTGGTGAATCCTCTAAGGCAACATTGTATTGGTGTTGAATCCTCTAAGGCCATCTTCAAATCTGGTTCAAGATGGCAAATGTCCTTGGCTTTGAGGTTACACTTTTGATGCTGGGATCCAGGCTTATTACGTTTTCAGTGTAGTCTTCACCTGCTGAAGTGCATTAGGGTTCTGTGAACAACACTGAAATTACTACTGTCTTTGTTTTCTGACAGAGGAAGACACTGCAAGTAATGCCTCAGATGAGGTGGGCGGCCCCACAGCACCACACGGTATCCCTGGGTCAGGTAAGGGATCTAAATTGTTGAATTTTAAATGTTCTTTTGATTTTTAAAGTCTAATATATACCAGTTGAAGTAGTTATAGGGAAGATGTCTACTATAGATAATCCCAAAGGCCTCATTATATTGAATACCTGAGTTGGTAGAGTTTATGGTAGGGGAGTAAAGAAATGTCTATTCCTACTTCTTACTAAAAAAAAAAAAAATCTGTAAATACCAAGACACTCTGTATTCATAAATATGCAATCAAGGATACCTGTTGATGAAAAGCAGCTAAATTATTCTCACTAATATTGGGGGTTAATCTGTCTTATTTTAAAAACTTTGAATGTATGAAAAAAAATTTTGATCCTCATATTGAAATTCTCAATACTTTATGTCAGTCCAGTTTGCTTTAAATGAATGATACTGAAATACAGGATGTATCTAATAACTGTGAATCATATTGATTCATAGGAAATCATATTCCTTTAGAAGATGCTAAAAGTCATTTACAGATTATAATAGTGAGTGACACAGGCTGGAAAACACTGGTGTGACAAGGAGGTCAGAGCACTTATAAACATATGGTCTCATGAAAAAATTAAGCAAATGCTTGAAGGGGGCCACAAGAAATAAAGAAATATTTGAGGAAATCGCCAGAAGGTGAATGCAGTTTGGAATAGACAAGAGACTGGAAACAATGTCATACCAAATACATAAATTTTAAATTATGAATACAGAGTTTTACAAAAGAAAAATGTCAACCCTCAAAGAAAAATGAGATTTTATGAAGTTGATGGCCTCCTAAGACAACCATCTCTCAGAACTGCCGAATGGAAACAAGGTTACTATGTAATCTTGGAATTAGACTTTTTAAGGTGAAAATTCTATAAACTTTCCTCTTTGCATTTAACTTAGCAAAAAATTCAATAATAAATTCCTAATACTATTTTATGTTCAAATGGCTCCCTAAATTATTATAAACCATATACCTATTAAGTCAAGAATTTCAATTTCTTTTCAAGTCTTTCCTAAAGATTTAGGAAAGTTTAGTACCAAAATCTGTAGAAGGCAATGGCAACCCACTCCAGTGTTCTTGCCTTGAGAATCCCAGGGACGGGGGAGCCTGGTGGGCTGCCATCGCTGGGGTCGCACAGAGTTGGACACGACTGAAGCGACTTAGCAGCAGCAGCAGCAACACCAAAATATTCCTAATTCTTAAACTCTTTCATCTGTCCAATCACTTAAATATTCTAACTGTAGAATACTTGAATGCTTGAAAACTAATGCAGTTTTAGACAATGTCATATAATGACTCTTTTCCTATGTTCTCTTGTTTAAGAATTATTTGAAAATCATACCAAAAACCCAAGAACTTTGAGCATCAAGAGAAAAGCACTTGAAGATGGTAAGAGTCTGAAATACGCCAACTTTTCCCACACTGATTAAAACTTCTGTAGCTTTTTCCTGATAGATGTTTATTCTTGTCCTTGACAAATCAAGACTATTGTTTATGAGCTGTGTGACAGCAAAAAATGCTGAAAAATCATTTCTTTCAGAGCTTATTAATAGTGAAAGTAACAAACAGAAACTTTCCCACATCAAATTTCTGCACAATTATCTATCGTTAGCCTTTAAATTACACTTTTCTGTGACTGCCATTAGAATACTAGGATGTAAAAGGAAAACCCCCACAAAGTAGTAAGTTCTGAATTTTGCTTTTCTCCAAAGGTAACTAACATGGCCATAACTTTTTAGTAATTCTACAAAAACTGAGAAGCCAGCTAATTATGAAGCTGTCATTCCAAACTGACCCATTATAAGTAACAGAAAAGGTTACTTATAATGTGGGTGCATGCTAAATGTCTTCAGTCATGTCTGACTCTGTGTGACCCTTTGACTGAAGCCCACCAGGCTCCTCTGTCCATGGGATTCTCCAGGCAAGAATACTGGAGTGGATTGCCATGCTCTCCTCCAGAGGATCTTCCTAACCCAGGGATCAAACCTGCATCTTTTACATCTCCTACATTGGCAGGCCGTTTCTTTACCACTAGCACCACCTGGGAAGCCCAACCTAATATAGCATAAAGAAAAACAAAGACTATAAGAAAAGGCACTGGTCTGAGAAACAGAAAACCTAATTTTTCTAGTTTCTCTTTACCCTTAAAATTCAACATGGAGCAAATGACTGCATCTCTCTAGATTGCTAAAATAATCCAACTTTAGCATTTTATAGATTTATAATTATCTAATTGTTTTGAGTTCACATAAATAGTTGAAGACCTCAGTTTTTACAAAGTGAAGACACCTGTGCACCTACCACTCAAATCAAGATATAAAACACTACCAGCACCCTAAAGACTCCCCCCCCACTTCATTAATTATCCTGTTAGCCCCCATGCGTCCATGCTAAGTCGCTTCAGTTGTGTCTGACTCTATGTGACCCTATCGACTGCAGCCTGCCAGGCTCCTCTGTCCATGGAATTCTCCAGGCAAGAATATTGGAGTGGGTTTCCATGCCCTCCTCCAGGGGATCTTCCCAACTCAGGCATCGAACCCGCATCTCTTGCATCTCCTGCATTGACAGGTGGGTTCTTTACCACTAGCAGCACCTGGGAAGCCTGTTAGCCCTCGTAAAATTTATCAATGTTCATTACCATAGGCTAGTTTTATTAATAGAATCATACAATTGTCTTTTCCTTTAGTATGTATTTTGTAATGTCAAGCTTCTTTCACACAGCATTGTTTGAGAGTCATCCATGATTTTACTTGCAGCAGGAGTTTGTTCTTTTTTACTGCAATAAAATATTCCATAATAGGAACATACATCCCTCTACTTTCTCTATCCAATGTTCCCAGATTGGGGCTACTAAGAATAATGCTGCTATACAAATTCCTGTGCATGTCTCCCAATAAACATATGTATGCATCTCTGTTGAGTACACACCCAGGAGTGGGATGCAGGGTCACAGGGTATGCATATATCCAGGTAGTGTTCTAAGCACGTTATATATTAATACATTTAATCCCTACTACAACTCTCTGAGGTAAGTGATACCATGATTCCCATTTACAGAGGATGAAATGGAGGCATGAACAAGTCTGCTCTGTTGAACCAGTTGCTCTACTGCCTCTCTGTGGGGGCAGGGACCATCAGCCTCGTATAGCACAGTATTCCTAGTGTCAACCACAGGGCCCTGCATACACACAGGACGAGCTCAACAAATATTTTTCGAATAAAGTATTAGAGAATAGCAGGACTCCATTGTTCCCCAACCCTGCCCAACAACACTTATATCTCACGAAAGCTGAAAATTTTATTCTCCATTTTTTGACATAAATTACAAATCAGATGAGTTGCCTCATGTTTTCCTTCTCTCAATGCCCTTTAATGGATGTGTGACTGAAAAGGGAAACTGCTAAGGATTAACCACACGAAAGTATCATTCCCAATGCACTGACTTTGTGCACCGGATCTTTAAAATATACAAGCCTAGCCTAACAGGTGAGAAACAGAGTCAGAAATTAGAAGACTTTCCCAAGATCAAACTATTACTAGGAAACCTGGTAGACTTCAAGTCTTATGTTAAAGAGGCTGTTCCCAACACTTACCAGAACGACAAATCAGTAGTACCTTAAGATCCTTTGGGGGATAAGTCACTTTTCCAACTAAGGGAATGTAAAACACTAGAGGAATGTAACATGTTTGGCTATTATTTCTAAGAGATAAAAATCAAAAAAGTTAACCCCAGCCTTAATATGGCAATTCAAAGCAAGTTCTCTGATAATCTACTCCTGGGTTTCCCAACAAACTAAATGAAGACAACTGGGAACAAATTCCATAGGTTTGTCTGAGTGCATCCCTCACCTCTACCTCCCAAGTGCCTTTCTAGTGATACGTTATATACTTTTTGCAGAACCAGCATCTGTATCTCTTAAGAAAACTGCTTCTGAGACCGCTGCAAATCAGCTTCCTCAAAGAACAACAGAACCAAAAGATTCTTCAGAATATTTTTGCAGTCAGGAGACTCCCTATGTGACCCAACTTCATCAGGTAAATGTCATAAATTTTTAGAAAAGGTATGAAAATGTTTACCAGTTGTAGGGTTCAGTTCCTAACACAGGAAAATGATAATTCACTTGAAGGGCATTTTTGTCCCCTAACTAACTAAGGAAAGGCTAACTAGCTGATTCATGTGATAAACGTCTGAAATTTTAGTAATACCTTTTACGGAATCTTCAAATATGTCCATGTCATTCTAGTCTCCATTAACTGGGACTGTGGTTTAAAGATAAAGATCTCTAATCTACAATGGGGTGTATTGTTTGTCCCAACTCTGCAAACCTCAGAACTCATTGATGTTTAAGCCCGAAAAAGTAATTGATTATATTTATCTGGCATGAACAAGCACACACACACAACTTTATAGCTGAAGAGGACAACCAATTAGCTTAACACTGAAAATTCCCCCTGACAGAAAGCAGAGCTATGGTATAAATCTGCAAACAGCCAGACTACTAAAAAAGAAGGATTTCTGGATGAACCCATCTGGATTAAGCATCCAGTGCATGACTGTCTAGTAATTGATATTCCATTTGTTTTTATATATAAAATACATAACACCACAACATTCAGGGGTTCTGTCATCCCTGACACTAAATATCTATGCCTAAGAGAGAACCAAAAACAATGCAAAAGTGATAGACATTTTAGTTTCTAGAGCCTTCTGCAACAGATCACCACCTGCCAATGTACACTGTATATAACTAATTCTATATTAAATTATAATAACCCATCTAGGCTTCAAATTTTGACATTCCTTGATTTACTGTCAAATGAAAACATTTTTTGAAAATTTATTTTATTGAAGTACAGTTGACTTACAATGTTAATTTCTGCTGTACAGCAAAGTGATTCAGCTATATTTATAACAAACATTCTTTTTCATATTCTTTTCCATTATGGTATCACAAGATATGTAATATAGTGTCCTGTGCTATACAGGAGGACCATGTTGTTGTTATCCATTCCATTAAAAACATTCTTTCTTACTCTTTCACCCCCACAGCAGCAGATTTTATCTTCTAGACATAAAGAAGTTTCATATTCTTAGAATCAGTTTCCCTAATGTGTGAGGACTTTTGCTAATTTAAAATTGTGAATTGAATAGGATTATGGGCAAGAACCACCACTCTCAAAGAATCTTAATGATTCTATGCCTGCTGCTGCTGCTGCTAAGTCACTTCAGTCGTGTCCAACTCTGTGCGACCCCATAGACAGCAGCCCACCAGGCTCCCCCGTCCCTGGGATTCTCCAGGCAAGAACACTGGAGTGGGTTGCCATTTCCTTCTCCATGCATGAAAGTAAAAAGTGAAAGCAAAGTCGCTCAGTCGTGTCCGACTCTTAGCGACCCCATGGACTGCAGCCTACCAAGCTCCTCCGTCCATGGGATTTTCCAGGCAAGTGTACTAGAGTGGGGTGCCATTACCTTCTCCGGATCCTATGCCTACACAAGGAAAATTTAAATGGTTTTCCACTAATACCTTTCTTCTCCAGAAGCTATTGAGTTTTTTGCCACTGTTACTGAAAGTATCACAAGGTCAATCTTCAACACCACAGTTTAGCAAATACTTGCTCTGTCAAATAAGCAGCCTGATAGAATCCATTAGGTTTTCTCTATTATCATGTAGTAATCACATTTTTATTGCCCTTCAGTTCAGTTCAGTTCAGTTCAGTTCATTCGCCCAGTCGTGTCCAACTCTGCGACCCCATGAACCTCAGTACGCCAGGCCTCCCTGTCCATCACCAACTCCCGGAGTCCACCCAAACCCATGTTCATTGTGTCGGTGATGCCATCCAACCATCTTATCCTCTGTCGTCCCCTTCTCCTCCTGCCCTCAATCTTTCCCAGCATCAGGGTCTTTTCAAATGAGTCAGCTCTCCCCATCAGGTGGCCAAATGATCTCCACATCATTATTGCCCTTAGCTTGTATCAATATTATCTAATTTCATTAATTCTTTCACTTAAAAGCAACTGTAGAAAAGTGCATATAACTAGGAATAAAGTTATTCATAAAAAAAATTATCCTCCTTTTCTTTACACACACATTTAAATAGGAGATCTTGGGGATGAACTTTCTGAGTTAACTAAAAAAGTAAATAGTTAAAAAAAACCTCAAGGTCAGTCTCATATCTTCCTCACAGACCACCAGGCAACTCTAAAGATCCCTTGTGTTTGTACACCTCTTCCCATGACAGGATATCCAAAATAACTTCTCTGAAGAATGTTATAAACTCATGGTGTTATGGAGTACCATATGAATAGCTTTTAGTTTTTCCTTGGATTATATATATAATCCTCTCAATAACATAAATGTATTTTAAAATAAGATCTCTATTATGGTCAACCCACAGTTATCTAAAATTAATTCAAATTAAAAATATTCTTTTTGATTCATCCTAGAATTCTAAATTACTCTCAGCTTTTAGTAAACAAGGAATATACAAGATGTGAAACTCAAACCCAACTATTCTGGATTCTGAAAAAAGCAAAAAGCCTACTTCTACTTTAAGTTTGGTGGAGGTAAAGCTAATCATTTGGAATGCATTTATACATATTTCTCCCATATTGCTGATAAGTGTTATCACCAAGTTCCTTAACTGTTCTAGAAGTTGTTGCTGAGGTATCCTCTTATGGAAACTGTAATACTTTCAGTGATGTCAGGCTTAGGTTTATATTTCTTACCCTGAAGAAAACTGTTTATATTAAAACTTAGTTCAGTTAGTAGGAAATGGAAAGATCACAGAAGCAAAGTTATTTTTTAACTCAAAAGATTTATCAGTTTTTCAAAGTCAGTGTGTATTTTGTCATACAGGTTCTCTCCCTCTTTTAAAGAAGGGAATTATTTTGGCATTTCCTTACTACTAATCTTTTCATTCATTATCTAAAATGTTTACCAAAGAATTTTTTGCACATTCACTACTCCTCCGTGATTGGATTATTATCTGTTGGAATTCATGAGATCTAGAACCGGTAGTTCCTTTTGAACATCAACCGGTTCAGCCTCCCCGGGTTTGAATCCTTACATTCCCATAGCTATGATTTCGTTCAAATACACCATCTGCCCAATAGCTCTGCTCTTGCAAACAAAAGCTTGTGGTGGTTGCAGGCTCCCCGCGAGACCTCAAAGTGTATTGTAGGTCTAGGACTAGCAAACATCCCACACAGTTCTACCACAAGAACAGCTTCAGACTCTGGGAGATCAAAACGCGCAAGCAAAGAAGGAAGAACCCCGACTGGGCTAGTCCAGCCGACTAGAGCCTTACAATCTGGTCAGATCCAGGAGGGGTGCACTACACCGGGAGCGCGGAGAGCCCCTAAAGACCGTTAAGGGTGGCGGGGGACAGGCTGAAGTCCAGGCAGACAAGAGAGCCCCGGCGCACGCCTTGGCAATCTGGTGAATGCCACAGGAAGGTACCAGTCCAGGTAAGAGAGAGGTCCGGCCCCTAGTTCTCAGGTGCCCGCGAGATCGCCAACTCCGGCCGCGGGAAGCGGATAGGGCAGACGGAGAACACGAGCCACCATCCCCACCCCTCACCCAGTCGCTCACCGGTGCTGCAGCCCCACGAGTCCCAGAGTGACCACATGTGGCACGTCTAGCTGCGTGGGCCACTCTCCTGAGGCGATGCACCCGAACACGCCACATTCCTCTCGGATCCCTAACTCCTCCAGCTCCATGTCGCCGCCGGAAGCACGTGGTGGGACCCGCCGCCGCTGCAGGGGTCTAAGCACCAACCAGTAGACTGTTCGGCCTGCAAGCCTCCGAAGCTCCGGCCGGGTACAGCAGCTTCCTTCGCAGCGGCTCGACCCTCGCTACTGCGGCGGCGCGTGGTTTCCCCTGAGAGGGATTTGTCTCCACCCCCTCCACTCTGCCCCGCCCCTCCGGGCCGGCCAATCAGCGAGGACGGAGGGCGAGGCCCCGCGGTTGAGGGGAGGAGTGACGGCCCTGTGGGGGTGGAGCTAGCCCTCTCCCTGAGCCCTGTGGGAGGATAATTTTTCCGCATGTGCATCTCTCCGTTATTTTCTAGCACCCAAGACGGAGGTAATGGAACTAACGGGGTTAATGTCATTTCTCTCCCAGAGGATATACACTTTGTATGTCCCTCCTCATATGCTTTTACCCGAGCCGTCACTACTTGGTATGCTCCAACTTTTGAGCCGCTCTCTCTGGCGAGGAGGGGCCCGGTCAGCGAGCGGCAGTAAAGTGGGGAGGGGCTGCCAGTGCGCGCCATTTTTCTTTCCAAGAACTGCGCCCGCGCTGGGCGGGGCGGGGGAGCCCGCGTCGCTGCGCCTGCGCGGCGGGAAGCCTTGCTCCGGGGTCCAAGGTCTGGGTAGGTTAGGGACCCGCGACATTCCGTGGCCGCGGAGATGTTCGAAGAGACCCGGAGGGGGCGCTAGGGGTCACGCGGCCATGCCAGGGGCGTGCCTGTGGGCGGTGCCTCGCTCCCCGGCCCCGTGAGCCTCTCTGATCGCGTTTCTTTTCCAGAGTCCTGCGTCTCTTCGCAGCGCGGCCGAAGGCCTCAGACCTCTCCGGACAATGGCGGCAGTCGAAGGTGAGTTAATTGGGCTCCGCAGGAGTTGGGACTCCACGGTCTTCCCGCCTCTCTCACGCTGGCCTGTGCGCTGTTCTTGGCTCCCCACGGCATCCTTCCCCGGACTATGCCCCGTCTCCCTGCATCCTCCTTTCTAGGCCACTGGGCGCGCGGGCACGTGGCCCTGACGCTGCGGAGCCGTGCGTTGGAAACAAAGCGCTCCGGGGCCTCCGAACTTTTTGTAACATCCAGAACTTCTCATGGAATGAGGAAAAGGCGCAAAGGGTCATTGGAACGAGAGATGGCCAGAAATTAGAGAGATACCTGCAAATCGCGTTTGCAATCAATAGGTATTGCAAAACAAACGCAGGAACATCTAATGTTGATTCCCGAAACCAAAGTCTTGCTTTTCCCTTTAGGTTAATAATAGCCTGTTTCAGAAAATTAATAATTGAACCTTCTGAAAATTTTTATCTTTCCTGTCGAGATTTTGTTTTTAGCCATTTTATGCCAGTGAGAGTTTCAAAGTGAAGTGAAAGTAAAGCCGCTCAGTCGTGTCCGACCCTTTTCAAAACCACCAGGCAAAAAGTTTCTTGCTTCACTTTGCATTTATCATGTTACATATTTACAATCGTTTTGTCCATGCGTGATGAGGATCCTCAGGAAAGATAGTTTGTGCTATTTTTACCGCTAAATTATATCCAAAGTAGTACCATTTCAACGCATAATCAATATAAAAACTGTGATTTTTGCGAGTTTTTAAAAAAATATTGAAATCCACTGTGTATTTTACACTTACATCATCTCAATTTGGAGTAGCCACATTTCAAATGTTTCATAGGCACCTGTGGCTAGTGGCTGTTCTTTATTGGACAGCACCATCCTAGATGTGTAGTTTTCCGTACTCTTAAATTTCAATTCCATGAATTATTCTCAGTCCTCATCAGCCTCTTCTGAATTCATCTATGAATTTATAGCAAGCATTTTGGCACTGGTAGCAATTGTCTTCTATAATGTTATGTTATTTCTATTAATGGATAGAAAAGCAAATTAGGTAATAAATCATGATTCAGGGGATTCCCTAATTGCCCAGTGGTTAGAACTCCATGCTTCCATTGCAGGGGGCAGTTTGGCAAACTAAGATTCCACAAGCCACAGTGGGATGGCCATAAATAAATAAATGCCGATTCAACTAAATTGAGAGGGAATAGCATTGGGTACAGACTTCTAACCTAGGCACCATCCTTAACTTTCCATATTTCCCATATTGAATCAATTGTTATTAAAACTTTTACCTTGTAAATAGCTTGAGTCTTATCCCACTTTTTTTTTCTTTAGCCCAGGTTATTTGTCACCTGGCTTGCTGCTACAGCATCCTAACTGGTCTGTCATTCGGTGGTTTTCTTCCACCAGCCCTGCCTCATCTCATTCTCCACACAGCAGCCTAATGGTCTTTGTAACAGACATCTGCCATTTTACTGATGTGGTTAAGCTTTATGAGGTCTAAACTCAACCAGCGTGGTTTGTGAGACCTGAAGGATGAATAGTGGGATGGAAGGGGAGGAAACAGTGTTCGGGGCCTATGGAAGAGCATGTCAGAAGCCTGAGAGGAGGATTTAGAGATTACAGGAAGTTAGGGTTCTCAGTTCAGTTCAGCCACTCAGTTGTGTCCAACTCTTTGCGACCCCATGGACTGCAGCATGCCAGGCCCCTGTCCATCACCAATGCCCGGAGTTTACTCATACTTATGTCCATTGAGTCAGTGATGCCATCCAACCATCTCATCTTCTGTCGTCCCCTTCTCCTTGCGCCTTCGATCTTTCCCAGCATCAGGGTCTTTTCCGGTGAGTCAGCTCTTCGCATCAGGTGGCTAAAGTATTGGAGTTTCAGCATCAGTCCTTCCAATGAATATTCAGGACTGATTTCCCTTAGGATGGACTGGTTGGATCTCCTTGCAGTCCAGGAGACTCTCAAGAGTCTACTCCAAAACCACAATTCAAAAGCATCGATTCTTCCGTGCTCAGCTTTATAGTCCAACTCTCACATCCATACATGACTACTGGAAAAAACCATAGCTTTGACTAGACTGACCTTTGTTGGCAAAGTAATGTCTCTTTTTTTTAATATGCTGTCTAGGTTGGTCATAACTTTGCTTCCAAGGAGCTGCTGCTGCTAAGTCACTTCAGTCGTGTCTGACTCTTTGTGACCCCATAGACGGCAGCCCACCAGCCTCCCTTGTCCCTGGGATTCTCCAGGCAAAAACACCAGAATGGGTTGCCATTTCCTTCTCCAATGCGTGAAAGTGAAGTCACTCAGTCGTGTCCGACTCTTAGCAACCCCATGGACTGCAGCCTACCAGGCTCCTCTGTCCATGGGGTTTTCCAGGCAAGAGTACTGGAGTGGGGTGCCATTGCCTTCTCCTTCCAAGGAGCAAGTGTCTTTTAATTTCAAGGCTGCATTCACCATCTGCAGTGATTCTGGAGCCCCCCAAAATAAAGTCTGTCACTGTTTCTATTGCTTCCCCATCTATTTGCCATGAAGTGATGGGACCAGATGCTATGATCTTAGTTTATTGAATGTTGAGTTTTAAGCCAACTTTTTCACTCTCCCCTTTCACTTTCATCAAGAGGCTCTTTACTTCTTCTTCACTTTCTGCCATAAGGGTGGTGTCATCTGTATATCTGAGGTTATTGATATTTCTCCTGACAGTCTTGATTCCAGCTTGTGCTTCATCCATCCCAGCATTTCTCATGATGTACTCTGCATAGAAGTTAAATAAGCAGGGTGACAATATACAGCCTTGACATACTCCTTTCCTGATTTGGAACCAGTCTGTTCCATGTCCAGTTCTAACTGTTGCTTCCTGACCTGCATACAGATTTCTCAGGAGCCAGGTCAAGTGGTCTGGTATTCCCATCTCTTTTAGAATTTTTCACAGTTTGTTGTGATCCACGCAAAGGCTTTGGCATAGTCAATAAAGCAGAATTTATGTTTTTCTGGAATTCTCTTTCTTTTTCAATGATCCAGCAGATGTTGACAGTTTTGATCTCTGGTTCCTCAGCCTTTTCTAAATCCAGCTTGAACATCTGGAATTTTAACAGTTCATGTACTGTTGAAGCCTGGCTTGGAGAATTTTGAGCATTACTTTACTAGCGTGTAAGATGAGTAATTGTGTGGTAACTTGAGCATTCTTTGGCATTGCCTTTCTTTGAGATTGGAATGAAAACTGACCTTTCCCAGTCCTGTGGTCACTGCTGAGTTTTCCAAATTTGCTGGCATATTGAGTGCAGTTAGGGTTCTAGGAAGGGAATAAAGAAATCTGAATTTGGAGCGCTAAGCTAGTGCTACATCTTGGAAGGACCTTTTAAACCTTGTCAGTGAATCAAGACATCACAATAAGAGGATGGGGATTCATCCTCTGAATTATGTACCCTGCAGATGCAGCCATTGAACTGAGCTGGTAACTGTTTCATTTAATGTTTATCTTCACTCCCTGTTGATGTGACCTCTGCCCCTTCTTCAGGTTTATCTCCTGCCTTTCCTTTGGACTTCTCAGCTGCTGCCCCCAGCCCCTTCTCTGCCCAGCAGGAGTATACACACACACAGTGTTGCAAACTTGCTGAAGTTCTGCCATGCACTCTCTCACCCCCTGGTCTTCTTTCACTGCCACTCCCTACCTCTTGACCGTTCCTTGGATCTCAGCCTAACCCTCACTTTGTTCTAGATGACAGAGGTTAGGTTAAGTGGTCCTGCTGTGAACCTGTGGTCCACAGTCTCTGTATTTCTCACATTATACTTATTATGATGGTTAATTTCAGCTTCTCTCAGACTCTGGCCTCTTGAGAGCAGGAACGTGGTTTACTGGTACATCCTTAGTACCTGGCACATGGACACTGAAAAATGCAGATGCTGAGAATGAGTCAATGTTTTGGAAGAATAAGGGGTGGTGATTTCTCCTCTTGGAAATTTTAAGTCCTTAAACTTCCATTATCCCTGATCTTCATCAAAATCATTCTTTCTAATGACAAAGTCTACTTTTCTTTAAGTCTGATGACCTGCATCAATTGGATGCTCTTGTCCTTACTTCTCACAGTTTTCTATAACTGTTAGTGAGGAGAGGGCTTCAAGGGTGGGGGGTAGGGAAGCAGGATTAGAAAAATAGAAGTACTTCCAGGTCGGTTGACTGCAGTGGATGGAGGTGGCTCCTCTTGCACATCGACTTGAAATCAAGAAGACCATCTGGCTGAACTTGCCCATTTTGCTTGCCATGGAAAACAGTAGTCGGGAAAAATACAGCATTTTTCCTCCTGCAAGCTATTTTAGTTAATTGTATTATGAGTATATAAATGAAATTACTAGTGTTGTCACATTAATCTTAATGTGTCTTAACTAATTCTACTTCAGTTCTACTGTGAGACAAATTGACAGTGGAAAGAGCACAACATAACATTAGATATCAGAAGACTTAAGGTTTTTTCTGGCTCTGCCATTTCTTAACTATGCGGCATCTACCTTTTTGGTACTTAGTTTCCTAATCTGTATCATAATTTGCATAATTGTAATTCTTGACAAAATTGTATGGATGAAATGTGATGGTGCGTTGAAAATACCTTGTAGGGTACAAGGATCTATGCTGATGAGTTAATTTTTTATTAAAATTATTTAATTGCTCTGTATGCATACTGATTCATCATTCTAGATAATTTAATCTTCTTGATTATCTTTTACACGAAATTTCCTGAAATCTAATGTTTGCATTTTATTTCCACAGTACTGAAGATTGGTAAAAAACTCTATGAGGGTAAAACAAAAGAAGTCTATGAATTGTTGGATAGTCCAGGAAAAGTCCTCCTGCAATCCAAGGACCAAATAACAGCAGGAAATGCAGCCAGAAAGAATCACCTTGAAGGAAAAGCTGCAATCTCAAATAAAATTACCAGCTGTATTTTTCAGTTGTTACAGGAAGCAGGTGAGTGGCTCTCCCAGTAGCTTCCCTGTTTGTGGTCTCTCTCACGTATACTTACTGGTCCTTTTTATTGGGAAATGACATTTTTTGCGTTAGTAAGATGTTGATTACCAGTAGATTTTTTTTTCTGGTTGTTTTAGGAAGCAGGTAAGTGACTCACCTCTCACACACACCTCTCTGATCTCTTTAAGGAGGTTATTTGGATTAACAACGTATTTGGGGATGCCTCACATGCTACACTTATTTAAATTAAACCAGAAATTTAAATACCACTATAACACTTTACTTGGTTTGGAGATGGGGAAACAGTGTTAGACTTTATTTTGGGGGGCTCCAAAATCACTGCAGATGGTGACTGCAGCCATGAAAGTAAAAGACGCTTACTCCTTGGAAGGAAAGTTAGGACCAACCTAGATAGCATATTCAAAAGCAGAGACATTACTTTGCCAACAAAGGTTCGTCTAGTCAAGGCTATGGTTTTTCCTGTGGTCATGTATGGATGTGAGAGTTGGACTGTGAAGAAGGCTGAGCGCCGAAGAATTGAAGCTTTTGAACTGTGGTGTTGGAAAAGACTCTTCAGAGTCCCTTGGACTGCAAGGAGATCCAACCAGTCCATTCTGAAGGAGATCAGCCCTGGGATTTCTTTGGAAGGAATGATGCTAAAGCTGAAACTCCAGTACTTTGGCCACCTCATGCGAAGAGTTGATTCTTTGGAAAAGACTCTGATGCTGGGAGGGATTGGGGGCAGGAGGAGAAGGGGACGACAGAGGATGAGATGGCTGGATGGCATCACTGACTCAATGGACGTGAGTCTGAGTGAACTCCGGGAGTTGGTGATGGACAGGGAGGCCTGGCCTGCTGTGATTCATGGGGTCACAAAGAGTCGGACACGACTGAGAGACTGATCTGATCTGATCATTTAGTTGAGAGGAATTTCATCAGTTTGCTACAGGTTTTGTCTGGAATGTATATCTTCTCTGCAACTTTCCTCTCCTAGGACATCTTAGGAAAGGCTTACCTATGAAGGAACTTAAGGAACTTAACCTGTGAAAGAAGCATATTCTGGTGTTTGGCAGCTCTGATTGATGAATTTAATCCCTAAAATTCTGTGTACATAAATTTGCTCTGCCCCTTGGAGGTAATACAGAATTTCAAATCAAATCCCTCTTCCATTTGAAAGCCCTGAAAAGTAATTGAAGACTACAACCACACCTTTTCATCCTGCCATTCCTCACGTGAGGGATTTGGACTAGATCAAGATCTCCAGGGTTACCTCCTACTCTAAAACTGAGTAAAGACTGTTTCCAATAGTGAAATCTATTCGAAAGATGAAATCCAGATCAAAACATTCTGTGGAGGGCAGTTGGAGTGAAAGAAACAAGGTAATTCAAGTTAAATTCTTTCCATCAGCATGGAATAGGTTCTTGAGTACTTTTGCCTTTTCCAAAATACCCTGTTTCCCATTTTTAATTACTTTGACAAAAAAATACGTTTAATTGCCAACGTAAATTGTCATCCATATCATAAATCGCTGTATACATTGAAGGTAAAAATATTACATAATTTTAAAGCACTTCCCTCAGTTCTTAAATAATGCAACCCAGGATTTTTACTTCATGATTTCCTTGAGTGGTGGTTTTCCAGTAACTGAGTAGATTTCTGGAGAAAGCATCAAACTAGTGTTAGGTTCCTCTTGCAATAAACATAAATGATCCTTTAATCTTTTTTTAACCTCACAAATTACCTCCTCCCCATACATGTTAAAATTTTTTATAGTTGCTTAACGGTATAAGTTTTTAACAATATAACTAGCTTCTGTGTCCCTATAGTAGTATGTAGCTATAGGATTAAAGCAGTGGAAGATATGTACAGGCCCGAGTTCTTTTATTTGTTGATTTAATAAGACACCATTCAGTGTACTTGGTGGGGCTTCAGGAGGGTGAATTAGGGTGATGCAGTTTGACTCTGAAAGGCCTGCATCCAGCTGGGAAAGTTGGTCACACAAATGAAGTACTCCAGCAATTATCTATTTAGCATGCTGAACATAACCTAAAAGTTACTTGGTTCACAGAAAGTGTGGAAAGGTGCTTTCCAGGTTTTATATACTGTGAAATTAAGGCAAATTTAAAAGTTTTTAAAATTCATAACATTGTTAGTTTTAGGGTAAAGATTAAGAGTTCTTTTAAGCCTTAGTTCTGCTTTATTGACTATGCCAAAGCCTTTGACTGTGTGGATCACAATAAACTATGGAAAATTCTTCAAGAGATGGGAATACCAGACCACCTGACCTGCCTCTTGAGAAACCTATATGCAGGTCAGGAAGCAACAGTTAGAACTGGACATGGAACAACAGACTGGTTCCAAATAGGAAAAGGAGTACGTCAAGGCTGTATGTTGTCACCCTGTTTATTTAACTTATATGCATAGTACATTATGAGAAACGCTGGGCTGGAAGAAGCACAAGCTGGAATCAAGATTGCCGGGAGAAATATCAATAACCTCAGGTATGCAGATGACACCACCCTTATGGCAGAAAGTGAAGAGGAACTAAAAAGCCTCTTGATGAAAGTGAAAGAGGAGAATGAAAAAGTTGGCTTAAAGCTCAACATTCAGAAAACGAAGATCATGGCATCTGGTCCCAGCACTTCATGGGAAATAGATGGGGAAACAGTGGAAACAGTGTCAGACTTTCTTTTTTTGGGCTCCAAAATCACTGCAGATGGTGATTGCAGCCATGAAATTAAAAGACGTTTACTCCTTGGAAGGAAAGTTAAGACCAACCTAGATAGCATATTCAAAAGCAGAGACATTAACGTTGCCAACAAAGATCTGTCTAGTCAAGGCTATGGGTTTTCCAGAGGTCATGTATGGATGTGAGAGTTGGACTATAAAGAAAGCTGAGCGCCGAAGAATTGATGCTTTTGAACTGTGGTGTTGGAGAAGACTCTTGAGAGTCCCTTGGACTGCAAGGAGATCCAACCAGTCCATTCTAAAGGAGATCAGCCCTGGGATTTCTTTGGAAGGAATGATGGTAAAGCTGAAACTCCAGTACTTTGGCCACCTCATGTGAAGAGTTGACTCATTGGAAAAGACTCTGATGCTGGGAGGGATTGGGGGCAGGAGGAGAAGGGGACGACAGAGGATGAGATGGCTGGATGGCGTCACCGACTCGATGGACGTGAGTTTGAGTGAACTCTGAAAGTTGGTGATGGACAGGGAGGCTTGGCGTGCTGCAATTCATGGAGTCACAAAGAGTCAGACATGACTGAGAAACTGAACTGAACTGAACTGATGCAATTTTTACTTGCTAATAGTTAAATGATATGTCTAGTTGACTGTCAGAGGTCTGTTTAAAACTGCTTTCTTTATAACCATGGATATGTTCCAAATTAAGGTATTTCTGGAAATTTGAATGAGAAAAGCACCAAAATAAGAATCAGTAAATCAGGATTCTACTTTTCTCTTTGTCACTCATGAACAAACTGTAAAAGAATGCACAAATAATAGGTGTAGATATAGGAAATAACACTGTACATGCTATATAATGAAATAACACACGGGAATTTAGAAGTCCCTGGATTTAGTCTCTGTACTTAAAAATCAAAATTTAACCTTTTATGTTTCAGTTCCTTCTTGCACAGAAACCCACTGTGGTTACATTTAGACGTGATAGTAGTGATACGACTAACAGTCTCACAGTTGTTAAACCACAGTTGGAGAGCTTGGAACCTTAATACAGGTATCAGGGATGGTGCCGGGATTAGCTGGGCTGATTAGCTGTCATGCTTGGATGTTGTAATTCATAATGTGAAGTGATGAAGGCAATGGCACCCCACTCCAGTACTCTTGCCTGGAAAATCCCATGGATGGAAGAGCCTGGTAGGCTGCAGTCCATGGGGTCGCTAGGAGTCGGGCACGACTGAGCGACTTCACTTTCACTTTTCACTTTCATGCCTTGGAGAAGGAAATGGCAACCCAGTCCAGTATTCTTGCCTGGAGAATCCAGGGGACAGAGGAGCCTAGTGGGCTGCCGTTGGGGTCGCACAGAGTCGGACACGACTGAAGCGACTTAGCAGCAGCCGCAGTAGTCTTGATAGGAGTTTTGAATTTTGTAAACAACTGAGACTAATGGGGGAAGTTCTTTGGTGTATGTGTTAGAAGCAATCATTATACCATCTAAACTGAATCCCTTTTTCTTAGAAGCAGGTTTTTTTGTATGACTACCATAAGTTGATTCTGTAGTTTTGATTCCCTTAGATACAGGGGAGGACTTTCCTCTGAGTAACGGTAACTATTGTTTATATTTTAAGCAATAGATTTGGATACTAGTCTGTAAAGTTTGATAGACAATGAGCAAATATGACTACTGGGTAAAAAGAGCTCTTAGACCTAGTTATGTAGTTACCACCTCAAGTCAAGGATTGATTTAAATTCCTGACTGCCCATGAGCCCAATCATTTGTTAAAGATTAAAGTGGCCTAAGTATTTTACATACACTTTTAACATTCTTTCCCAGAGTTCCTGTGTACACAGTATACAGCAGTTTATTCTTTTCCCTATTTTAATTGAATCTTCCTGGTCAAACCCAGAGGGAATACAAAGAAAACCGTACAGGTTTCAGAACTGGATAGTGCATTTTAGGTCCAGGCTCCATTACTTACTAGCAGCATGACCTCACTTATTAAATTATTTCTGTGAGCCTCTACTTCTTTCACTGTAAAATGTGAATGATAGCAGCTAGTTTAAAATTTTTATATATGGTTAAATGAGATAACATGTAAAAAACACTTAGCATGCTGCAAGGTTTCCATAAATGTAGGTTCCCTTCACCTGTGAATGCTTAACATACATGCGTAAGATCAAAGATCTTCAGTCCTTTGGTGATAAAAATTTGATCTTATTAGAGGTTTAAATTGGGATTGGAGGTACTAATATTGTAGCCTAAAGATGAGCATAATTATGTTAAACCCATGCCGGTTTCCCGGAGATATTTTAATTCGCATTAGTGTGATGATATAATAACACCTCTAGGAAGAGTATAGCGTAAAGCAGCCTACAGAGTTCAGACAGTGTGGGTTCGAAACCCTGCCTTGCCTTGCCTAGTAGTAGCCTACATAACTACTGTGTCTCAGTGTTACCTGTTTCTTGGGAAGATCATCACACCTTATCAGGTATTAGGAGGATTAAGCAAAAAGAAACCGAATTTATAGTGCCTGACCTAAGGTAGGTCGTGCAAATTGTGGTAAAATTTACACACATAAAATTTACCATGTTAACTGTTTTTAAGTGTACAGCTCACTGACTTTTAAGTATGTTGACAGTGTTGTGCAACCCATTGCCACTATCAATTTCCAGAACTTTTTCATCATTCCAGACTGAAACTCTGATCCATTAAACAATAATCTCCCCAGGTAACCTCTGTCCTACTTTCTGTCTATGAATTTGCCTACTTTAGGTATCTCCTGTAAGTAGAATTACAGTTTTAACCTTTACTTAACTTAGCATAATGTTTTCAGGAATCATCCATGTTGTAGCATGTATCAGAAAGTCCTTCTTCTTGTAACTGAGTAGTAATTCATTGTGTGTAAACTACATTTCGTCTGTCCACTCCACTTATCTCTTGTTGGATACTCTGGTCCTTTCCTCCCTTCTGGTTCCTGTTAATAGCCAAAACATTGTGAGCATACTGAACACTGGTGTTCACATACCTGTTTGAGTCCCTGCTTTCAGTCCTTTTGTGTACATGTGGAATTGCTGCAACATACAGCGTATCATATATTGTAACTGTTATTAGATAAGTTATTTTCTAAGGCCACCACATAAAGTAGCCCCAGTCCCAAACATCACAAGGCAGCCTTTTATCTTAGTTTCCCAGTAACAGTTTCAGAAACAGAGAAGAGAGGAGGGACAAATATTTTCTTTGATTGGCCACTGCGTTCCTGCCAGATTCGTCACTGCGTTCCTGCTGGTAATCTGTTGAATGCCTTTTTCAAGGATTATTTGCTTTAAATATTAAGAGAAAAATGCTGTCCAAAATTTAGGGCTGTATCTGATTGTGATAAATTAGTATTTTACAAGGCCCATATAATACTGGACCAATGAATGTGACAGTCCTGCCACCAGATCTGATTTAGAGATAATTTAGTGCCATTTAGGTACTTACATGCCTTGTGCAGTTAGGTGCACAGTGGTAGAGAAGACACTCAAATATTTTTTGAAAGAATGAATGAAGAGACACTGGAGCTCAGATTTTTAGAATCAGTATATAATTTGCCTTGCAATGTAAAATGAAATATTCCTGAATATTTTGATAGGCAGTAGAAAGCCATAATAAAATTTTTTTCCTACTTCTGCCTGTTTGTAAAAAAATATGTTTATTTTTGATAGTGCCATTTAAGGGTAATGTATTTGGCTATGCAGGGTTTTTTTTTTTTAATTGGAGGATAATTGCTTTACAATATTGTGTTGGTTTCTGCCATGTATCAACATGACTCAGCCATTGGTATTGGTATGCCCCTCTCTCTTGAACCTCCCTCCCACATCCCTACACAGAGTTTTTGTTTTGTTTTTTATAGAGGGTAGAGTTTTATTATGCCTCAGATCTAACTTTTTAAATATAATTTTAATGCTTTTTTTTCTTTTTGTCATCAATATGTAGGTATCAAAACTGCTTTCACCAAAAAATGTGGGGAGACAGCTTTCATTGCACCTAAGTGTGAAATGATTCCAATTGAATGGGTTTGTAGAAGAATAGCAACTGGTTCTTTTCTCAAAAGAAATCCTGGTGTTAAGGAAGGATATAAGTTCTACCCACCTAAAGTGGAGATGTTTTTTAAGGTAATTATTTTATACCTCCCTGTCTTACTGTAACTGAGCAACAAGTTTATCACAGAGCCAAAAGATTTAAATACTCTTTAAGCTTTGTTTTTTCTATTTAAGTTTTTGATACTAAAATTAGCATTCCAGAAATATTTGTGGTGAATGTACACTTCAGTTAGTAATGATAATTCAAAAATTTAGGAGAAAATGTCTTTGAAAATCTATCTATCTTACATTGGAACAAGACGACAAATAAAAAGAACACATTGAAATTAGCAGTTATTAGGAAGAAGAGAAAAGGAACAATTCAGTAAATTTTAAAATCTACTGTTGAAGACTAATATGAGGGATCTTTTTATAGTCTAATACAGAAAATTGTTGTTAATGTGTCTTATAAGCAGAATCATACATCAAAAGATGTAGGAGTCAACAGTTATGAATTTGTATTGGTTTTCTTTACTGAAACTGCTTTTATTTTTTCATGCTTTTAAGCATATTTCTTCTATTTCAGAAGCAGTGTCATTGTGCATCAGTGAATGCACAGTTTAAAGCATTTGTCTTATGATTATAATTATACAAATCAAGAATCCATAAAAGAAAAACTTCATGTACAGTTGGGACACTACTTAAAATAAAATGAAAGTATTTTATTTTTTTTCCAATCTCTTTATATTGTATGAAGTCTCTTGAATTATCGAGTAACGTTCTTGAAAACTTATAGTCTTGTATAAATTCTTACCGAAAGTAAGGTCAAGGGATTATGAAAGTTGCTTTCTGGAAGGATTTTGTTCGAGTAGAATGTGTTTTGGTCTTCTTACCATCTCTGTTGACTGATTAAGAAAAAATAAAAATCATAAACTTCTATTTAAATTATTTATATAGATAAAACAAATTCTTTAAAAGTACTTTATGACTTAGAATAAGTTACTCCAAAATATTGAATTTTAAAGTAGCTATTGAAAATAGAAAAGTTTAAAATGAATGTTGTGAGTTAAAGAGTATTTTAAACAAAAATTAAATCTTTAACGAAAATGAATGTTTCTGAGAAATTCATCATGCTCAGTTTATCTGAAAATTTCAAATATTTTATATTTATATTTAAGTTACTTGTACTCCTATACTTTTTTCTCAGGATGATGCCAATAATGATCCACAGTGGTCTGAGGAACAGCTAATTGCTGCAAATTTTTGCTTTGCTGGACTTGTTATAGGACAAACTGAAGTGGATATCATGAGTCATGCTACGCAGGCTATTTTTGAAATACTGGAGAAATCCTGGTTGCCCCAGAACTGTACACTAGTTGATATGAAGGTACAAATAAAATGGAGATTTGAAAGTAAAGATTATAACTGAGAAATGTCTTTAGTAGTGTAGTTTTGAAAAACTCTTTGTTGATATGCTGTTTCTAGATTGAATTTGGTGTTGATGTAATCACCAGAGAAATTGTTCTTGCTGATGTTATTGATAATGATTCCTGGAGACTCTGGCCATCAGGAGACCGAAGCCAGCAAAAAGACAAACAGGTAGGTTATACTTCAGGCTTGCTTTAATCCTTTGCAAGATCAGGCTGGGATAAAAGAGAAAGGGAAGATGGGAGGAAAAGGAAGGCAGTTATTGTTTCTGATGACATGAGCCCAAGTTGTTGATTGCTATTTATTTTTAAAGATAAATATCTTCTATGTTTCATATATCCTGGAGAAAAGGATAGGAATAATACTTTACATTTATGAAGCAGATTTCTCATTTATTATCTCACACAGAGCAGATATTACCCTTTTTTGATTAATTAAAAACTAAGGCTCTAAGGTGATAGATATCTTCACAATTAACAAAAGTAAGTGACAGGGCTTGTCTGATAAGTGGCCTGACCTGAGGTGACCTCTAAAAATGGTTTGCTATTCACTTGACCCAGAGAACTCTACAAAATCGTGCAAATCAGGGGGTTCAAATCTTCATGTTAAGAATACTCATGAAAATGCCCAGGGTATGCATATCTGAAAAGCCACCAGTCTGAAAGATGTCCCTTTATGGAAGCTATCTGTGTCATCCATCGTTACAGTGGTGGAGTTGGTAGGTGTGCCGAGGCCAAACGGTGGGGCTGGATGCAGGGTCAGTGGCCCAAAAAGAGTGCTGGATTTTTACTGCACGTGCTCAAAAATGCGAGGGTAATGCTGAACTTAAGAGCTTAGATGTGGGTTCTCTGGTCACCGAGCACATCCAAGTGAGCACAGCGGTCAGATCATCCCGTGTATGAGCGCTCCCTGCCACACTGAGATGATCCTTCCTGAAAAAGAACAGATTGTTCCTAAACCAGAAGAGGAGCTTGCACCGAAGAAACAAAGACTTAAGACCTGGGAATAATTGCTGCCCGCCTCCCAAAAAAAATGCCAGTAAAAGTTTTTAAAAACGAGCAAGTGGCAGATGTGGAACTCTATCCCAGGTCTTAAAGATCTTACCAAGCTCCAATTCTGTTTTTTCCTATGAAAAAACAAAATTAGGGCAAGATCTTCTCTATACTTAATATGTAAGAACTGTCAGGGCAGCTAATTATAACTGCTCGTGTAGGAAACAGTTATCTTTGAAACTGCAAGAATTCATCACTATCTGAACTTTCTCTAGACTAATTCAAGAAATGAGTTTGTAGGCTCAGATATATTTTTCAGATACATCTTTTGCTATGCAAACTTCATAATCTGTACCCTGAACTCAGAAACCAAGTCATTTCAGATAGGAAGAATATTACTAGTAGAATACTTTACCCAATCTCCTTTTCAGTCAGTAAATTCTGACTCTCCGAACTGACTTGGGTGTGGGAATTGGGTGTGACGTCATGAGTCTCTATAATGGTGGCTCAGATCAACCCTCTCTGCTTGCCGGATGTAGTTGCTGGGCGTTTGGGGTTGGGGTCTCATGCATGTCTGGTATTTATATTCTAAGCTTTCTTATTTTCTAGTCGTATCGTGATCTCAAGGAAGTAACTCCTGAAGGGCTACAGATGGTGAAGAAAAATTTTGAGTGGGTTGCAGAAAGAGTAGAGGTAAGCCTTTCATTGTCTTATGTATTTTTCTCCAAGAAAATTTTGCTTCAGAAAGAAGCAAAAATGAGAAGGTGCAGTGCTTTTCTTTTTTCCAGTGACTTTTAAAGAAAGGAGCACTTAAAAAAAATGTCCCAGCTGAACTATCCTCACTGGGACACTGAAACCCGCTGCAGTGAAACTGGCCAATCTGCTTCCTCCAAATACTATTGGGAAACCTGGAATCCTTTCCTCCTTGTGCCCTGCAGGGGAACCTTATATTTCCTACTCACCTTTCTGTTGCTACTCGGAGTCCCTAGCAAGAGTATAGAATTGGAACTCCATGTGACATTAAAATGTCACTTTAAAGTTTATGTTTTTATTATTGCTATAATTCCATGGAAAATGAATGGGGTTTATGGTTATCCAAGGATAATAACTACTTTTTAGAACATCATTTCCATGGGAACGTGCGTTTTGAATTCCACACAACTAGTTTACAAAGATTTATAACATGACTTCTGTCTTGGCTGATTATGCCTTAAAACATGTTAAACAGAATGTACTAAAAATCTTCGATGAACTATTTTACAGCTTCCTGAATATTAATTTTTTATTATAATAGTAAACAATTTATCTGATTAAAAATCAGATGTTTTTAATCAGGTGTTAATTAGGAAGGCCACTTTCTTTTATATAGAGAGGTTATTTTGAAAAATAAATCCTCTCATTTTGTTCTGCTTGTCTTAAATTTGGTTTCTTAAGGAAATACTGTGTCAGGTTGTAATTTTACTGTAAACTGTTCTTACAGTACTCATTCCCATATTTATCCATTTTTATCTTTGCCTTCTTTTGCATATTCATGTTTTTCTTTTCCAGTTGCTTCTGAAACCAGAAAGTCAGTGCAGGGTTATAGTATTGATGGGCTCAACCTCTGATCTTAATCACTGTGAAAAAATTAAGAAGGCTTGTGGAAATTTTGGCATTCCATGCGAACTTAGGGTCACCTCTGCCCATAAAGGACCAGATGAAACCCTGAGGATTAAAGCTGAGTATGAAGGTAAATGTTGAATAAATAGAGCACTTCAGGAAGTTCTCCTGATTCTGCCCCAAAATTTTATGTTTAGACTAATAATGCTGAAAAATAATTTTCCACATTTCCAAGGGAAAAAATTTTAAACTTTCAAGGTGTTTGCCTCCAGAATTTTTCAGGTACTCTAGGAGCTTATAGAAGAATGAATCGGAGAGAAAAAATTGAAAATGCAAGCATGGGAGGAAAATGAAGACTAGAATTAGTCCTTACCTAATCCCCTCAAGCACTGTTTCTAGTACCCTGTAACAGAAAATAGACCCCACATCAATTACAGAAGAAAGGGCTGAGGTTGAAGCCGCAGGTCCTCTCAGATATCTAATGGTCGGCCTTTCCTGGGAGACAGTCAAACATGAAAGAACGATTTCAGAATTTAGTATATAAAAGAAATGTCTTGATGGGATAGCATCTAAAATAAGGAGCCCTATAGACTGGAATGATTCTCAACTGGAGAAAATATTGGTTGTAGATTCCTTCTAAAGGTAGTTGCTATATAGGAGTATAGTTATTGAATTTTTAAGAGCTTTTTTGGGGGGTGGATGGAGGTCAGACCTCTACGATAAGCTAATAAAAACCAGATCTCTTCCTCTCCAGAAAAATGCAAACATAAAGTTTTGGGTTCCAAGTAGATTGCTGTAGGGAACAGAAATAACTTATGAATTTATGAAAGAATAAGATGTTTATGAGATGTGATAAAAAATTTATTGAAGGGTCTTAAATATTTGGGTACTCTATTATTGAATTCAATTCCTCAAGAAGTGTCACTCAGCCTCTAGTCTCTATTAACTGTGCATCTCCCATACCCTGCTGGTTGAAGGACAGCAAGATAGATGCTGGTTCAGGTGGTGTCATTCTTTGCTTCAGTGAGCCAAAGCACCAATAGTAGAAGGGACCTTTGAACGTTCTCTGTCTCATACCCGTGTTTTAAGACCTCCTTAATGCTACAGATCTCAAAGATCATCAAAACTATTCTTGCTGCTTCATTACTTGACATCCAGTAAGTGGCAGGATGAACCTTGTATTTTGAATATGTTTAATACTAGTGTCTTAATATAGTGCTTTATCTAGAGACTACTGTTAAAGGAACTCAGGCAGTTACTACACAGGGACCCCTTTTTTAAAAATTATCTTGAAATCTCTTTTGAGTGCTTAGTGTAATTATAACTTGTCATTTACCTAGGAGATGGAATTCCTACTGTATTTGTGGCAGTGGCAGGCAGAAGCAATGGTTTAGGACCGGTGTTGTCTGGTAACACTGCATATCCAGTTATCAGCTGTCCTCCTCTCACTCCAGACTGGGGAGCTCAGGATGTGTGGTCTTCTCTTCGATTACCCAGTGGTAAGATAACTGAATCTTCTAAAAGCTTTTATTCACAAGCTTCAAATACACACAATGGTAGAGAGAATAACATAATGAAATTTTATATACCTGTTACCCAGCTTCAGAAATTCACATCTTGTTGCATTTGTAGCCCTCTCCTGCTGCATTATATAAAGCAGATCTGAGAGATGATGGCATTTTATACTTAATACTTATTTTCTAAGTGATAAAGACTAATTTTAAAATCATAACCATGATACCACATTCATATCTGTCCTCTGATATGTCCCCATAGGGACTGACTTTTCTTAATTTGGCAGATATTAGTTATATAGTAAGTAGTGGATCTGTATAAATTGAGTTATTAATACAAATTAAATATCCTTGTGATTTATACTTTATTCTTATTGGGGATCATGAGAATCAAAGAGCCTGATGAATTCCAAGGGTATTTAGGGAAATTGGAGCTTTTGGATCTATAACCTATCTAGTCCTTGACTCTAATGACATAATAGTCCCACCTGAAGAAACTGAAGAACTTACTTGGTTACCAAGGAGAGAAGGGGGTTATGGGATGAATTGGGAGGTTAGGATTGACATATACACACTACTATGTATAAAATAGATAACTAATGAGAACCTACTATATAGCACAGGAAACTCTGCTCAGTGATCTGTGGTGACCTAAATGGGAGGGAAATCTAAACAAGTAGATACATGTGTATGTATGACTGATTGACTCTGCTGTACAGCAGAAACTTACAGTACATTGCAAAGCAACTATACTGAAAAAAAAAAAAAGGCCACCATGGCTTTAGCTGAAGAAACCAAAACTCTGCCTGAGCAATGTGTGGCCCCCTAAGAAGTTACTTACTCTACTGTCTTATAGATCTGTTGAATTAGTATTGAATGTATAGTCTAATATTTCTTATTTTGTGGATTTGACTTTTATCACTTAAGAATGATTCAAGTGCAAAGACAAAAGGAATAGCTAGAAAATGACCAAAATAACATACCTCAAGTTTGTCTAAGAACAGATGATTCTACCCAATTAACCTCGTGCCTTATTTTATTTTGTTTCTGTTGGCCTTTTACCAGGGAGTTAAAGGGATAGTATATATGGGAAGAACTTTGCAAAAGGTAAATTTCTTTGCAAGTAGATTCAATGAGAAGAATGATAGTTGTATATAAAATACCTGTTCCTGGCTGATGAATATTTATCACTTTTTCACTCCAGATAGTAAAGATGGAAACTCTATCCACAGATCCTACTTTAGAAAAGGATAATATAGTAGCTTTATTGTCTGTGGCTGTTGTGGCTTCTGAGAATATAGAATAGTTTGCTAGGTGGTATTTTCATTTTATTAATTTACTGCTCAATTTTCCATCTTTTCTGAACCAATAGGTCTTGGCTGTTCGACCATCCTTTCTCCAGAAGGATCAGCTCAGTTTGCTGCTCAGATATTTGGATTAAATAACCATTTGATCTGGGCCCGACTGCGAGCAAGTGTATTAAACACATGGATTTCCTTGAAGCAGGCTGACAAGAAAATTAGAGAGGCCAGTTTATAAGAAAGAACATCACTGCATTTTTTTAAGGAGGAAAACTATAATATTCTGGTATAGCTGCCGCCCAAAAAAAATCAAGATGAAAAGATTTTAAATCATTGAGAGAAAAATAAAATTTGTAAGTGAATAAATGCTTTTCTCAATTCATGGATTAGTAAAATGTGTACATATTTATTAATGTCTCTTTGTAAGGAGTGAAATTACTATACATTCAAAATTAATCTCTTACCCACATATGATCATTATTAGCTAGACAGTATAATTAATTATATTTATTAAAGGCTAATAATGTCCTATTACAGAGCTCTAAAATTATTACTTGACTTTCTACATCTCAGCCCATAAGTTTTAGAAATGTAAAATGGTTGTATCTTAGGGTGGTTAAGCACAATATACGCCTTTTTCACAGTATGATCTTAACAAAATTCTAAGGGCATGGTTTTTTATTTGCAGTCACTATGTCAGAAAATGATGTTGTATTTAGCTATAGATAGAGATGAAGTTTGGGTTTGACATTGCCTTTTTTTGACAAAAGCCAAGATTGTTGCTAGGGCTAAGAAAGACAAGATGAAGGGGCACTGAGGACGCCATATAGAGAACTTCTGAGAACTTAACTGTTAAGGCAGTTTCCAATGGGAAAAAAAGTAATTACCTTTGCCATTGCAAATGAAAGATTTAGTAAATCTTAGTTGGCTCTGTAGGTCATAAAATTCTTTTCATTCTAATATATATTATAGTCAGACTAACAATTCCCAGCTTACCATCATTTTCAGAAATTGGAATCTCCCAGTTAATGACCATAACTAGTTCTTTCTTGTTAATAGTATTAAGCCTGGGCAGTATACCCAGCAAAATGTACCTCTAAAGGAGCAGTTATTACTGAGAAATATTACAGTTCATCATGAGTCTATAAACCATATTTGGAAGTCAGTATTACATTATGCAGCCTAGGAATTTTACAGATCGTTTAAAGTTTTATCCAAGTGTCCACACAGCCCTTAAGCTTGCATGTAAAAATTTATAAATGTTCACTTTGAAAAGAGGGCAGTTTTTACCAATTAATCTGTGTCCCTCCCTCCCTTCCCACCCACACCACCTCCCAACCCCCAATGCTGAGTCTCCGCTACAGATGAAATCCTGAAAACTTTTGCCACTGGCCTATACTGTCTGTGCTTTTTCACCTTCCTGTCAACTGTTAACAAGCTAGCATCTTATCACTTTAACTTGTTCTCTTTAGGGTATAATTGACCTGATTATTCCTTTTCTTGGGCTAGACACCAAATACTCTTTCACTTAATTATTGGTATTTCCTGTTCAGTCCATTGTTTACAAATAGTGCTAGAATAATCATCTTTATAGTGAATGTCTATGGACTTGTATTTTCAGCTATTTCCCTCTGAATGCTCCAAACTTAACCCATCTTCCAAGCCTATAGCTGGCTATACTCACTGTCCCAAATCAGAAGCTTGATTTTATCCTTGATAGTTTTCTCTGGGAGAAGGAAATGGCAACCCACTCCAGTGTTTTTGCCTGGAGAATCCCAGGGACGGGGGAGCCTGGTGGGCTGCCGCCTGTGGGGTCGCACAGAGTCGGACATGGCTGAAGCGACTTAGCAGCAGCAGCAGTTTTCTCTGACCTTTTGATTTTTAACTCATCACCAAGTCTTGAATTTACCATTTATCCATCCTCAAAAAATATAAAAATCTCAAGCAAGGGTCAAATTCTGTTACTAGCCTGGTCTAGATCTTCATTCTCAACCTAACCTTTTCAAAGACTGTCCAAGGACTTAGAACATAAACTCTTAAATAAGTTTCTTTTGCAACATAGACTCCTTTGAAAATAAGAACGCTGCTGATCCTCTGTCTAGAAAATTGCACGGAATTTCTCAGTATGTTCCATTGGTTCCTGGGTTCCCTTGAAATCTGTCCATAGTCTTGTAGGTTAAGAATCACTGATGTAACCTATCAAGGGAACTTGCTTTTCTCATAGTTTTCAGACTTAGAATGTCGTGTCATTAAAATCGTGTTACTAGGGCTTCATCTTCACTGTCTCCATTAAACCTTCCCTAATAAACCTTCCTCTAGCAACAATGACTACAAGTACTTTCTCTGTTGGAGTGTAAGTTCCCAAAGAGGAGAAAATATAGTTTTACAGTTTGTTTATCTTATGCGCTGATGTGCTATGCCTAGCTGTCTGCTAGAAATGGGGGAAATTGTAAAAATCATGTCCTGCTTAGTTTTCTATCTTGTTAGATCACATTAGATCACAAGAACAATTAAAAAGATTTGATCTTAACATCTTTGAACTTGGGTTTCTTAAGGTCTCTAAATACAGTTGTTATAGTTGTTGGCTGCTATTTCAGCTCTTCTGTCCCCACCTAGCAAAAGCTCTGTTTTTGTGCAGTACATAAAAATGTCAAACATTGAGACTGGTGGGTAGGACTGACCTTTATTAATGGTCACAATAATTTTCACCATTCGTTTCCTAATAGAGTACATATATCCTCAATAGTATAGTTCATCAGTGCTAGAGTAAATACTTGTTTAAAAGTATTTTAACTGTGTTCTAAAAAGTAACTTACACAAACCTACCTGGTTTGCCATCTTTGGATGTTTATACTTTGTGGGCTTGTAGTTAAAAAGAGGAAGCAAAATTGTGTCCAAATAACTCACTAGTTTATATCATAAAGCCACACTTTAAATTGCTTTGCTTTAATGCCTTCTGAAATGTAAACAGTGCAGCCAAATAAAAGACAAAGATAAGCTCTTGTGTGAAGATTTATTCATTTATCCACGTGTGAAATACATGTTTTGCCTGATTTTATTCTAGGTCCTAGGAAAGTAACAACAGAGACAAGGCCTTCACGCTCACAAATTTTACATTTGGGATAACCATAAAAGATAAAGCGGATAGGTTCGAGGAAGTATAAGTGCACATGAAGAATGACCAAGGTGAGAGGACAGTGATTGGGTATGAGGAATGTTTTTGAGGCAAGCAGGGCAGGATGTAAAGAGCAAGCCATGCAGAGATACGGGGAAATAGTTTCCCAGACTAAGGGAACAGAAAGTAAAATAGCTTTGTCTTTTTGAGGACCTGCAAACATGCTAATACTGGCTTTCCTCAGAAAGCCAATGAAAACTTACTTTCAGTGGAGCTTTTCTCACAACTTCAAACATTTGGGGAAGAGTTGTTAACCTAGCATGGTGATACAGTAAAGACAGCAGTGGCCATGAGCTGGACATAATTTCAGTTCACAAGGAACTCAGATCAGGGGAGAAATAAGCAAAAAGTCATTCAGTTAAAAAGTTGAGTACCAACTATATGCCGGGATGTGGGCTAGATACTAGGGATGCTACAGTAAACAAGGCAAATAACAGTCCATCTGGAGAGAGGCCTTAAACAGTGAGCAGTGCTCAGAAGTAGAGAACTCCATTAGAGCCTGTAATGAGGAAACTTGCATAGTCTGCGAAAACAAAAGAGGTAACTTTTAACCTAGGACCAGATAAGATAAAGAACAGAAATAATGAGGGATGAAAAAGAATGAGTTAGATTGCTGGCAAAGACGGGGCAGGGCAGCGGCAGGAACTGGTAGAATCCGGACAAGAAATGAGTCCAGACTAGGCGTTCAATAAAATGTTCAGTCATTCTCATCAAGAGTACCCAACAAGGACTTCCCTGGTGATCCAGTGACAAAGACTCGGTCCTCCCAATGCAGGGGGCTGGGTTTGATCCTGGTCAGGGAAGTAGATCGCAAAAACAGCGGACCCCTACCCCGCCCCAACTAAGACCTGCCACAGGTCTTACATGAATAAACAAAATTTTGTTTATATGAATAAATGTTTAAAAAATAAATATTAAAATATTCAATAGTATTCTGTCCTGACATTCAAACACGTCTTAAAAAACCTTGACCCCCTACCCGATGTCTACTTGAGTGCTTACCATGCCAGAAGGCATGAAGTATCGTTTATCTCTGGAACAATGATATATATATATATATATATTTTATGGAACGCTTCACGAATTTGCGTGTCATCCTTGCGCAGGGGCCATGCTAATCTGAAACAATGATATATTATCCCTATTTTTACAGCCGGGAAAACTGGGACTCTAATAATACGGTCACAAGCCAAACATCTAGCGAGTCACAAAGTCAGGAACTGAACCTGGGTATTCTCACCTCAAAACACCTTTTTCTTACTGCTAACTGCTCTCGAAATGCAAAACAAAGGATAGACAAAGGGTCTTCACCAAACTGTTTTGCACTTGATTCTTTTCTTCCGTGCGTCTCCTCATAGTCGTTTCTCTGCGTGAACCTGACCCGGAACTAACCCGTTTTCCTACTCACCTTTCAAGATCCCCTTCAAATACCAATACCTCTATGAAGTATGCCCGGGCAGCAAGAAGCCGTCTCTCCCTCTCCCCTTCTCTCCTACTCTTTCAAATGGCTCCCTACAGTTTGTAGTTGGTATTTTATCATGCCATAGACCTTTCATTTCATCTTCCACAGACTTCGGCCTCGCTCCGCCTTTAGTGACCTGGACACTTCTCCGCCCCCAGCGGTCGCCCCGGAAACGCACGCTACTTTTAGCCGAATCTGTTCGGTGAATCCCTTTCAACCTCCTCCTGGGGTCCGACGCCTCATTCCCCCAGACCCGCTTCATATAAGGTGTACCAACTCTATCTCCGCAAATTTCTAGCTACAAGAACTAAGATCGTTGTCTTCAACGCTGACTCCAGGATGGGGACGCTTCGGACTCCGAAACGCTTAGCAACCACCGGCTTCCGTCTTTGCTTGCCACCTCCGAGATCCTCTTCCGGGGCAGAGGTCGGCTCTCCTCTCCTCCAAGATGGCGAGCGGCGGCAGTGGGGGGGTTTCGGTGCCTGCGCTTTGGAGTGAAGTGAACCGTTATGGCCAGAACGGTGACTTCACGCGCGCTCTCAAAACCGTCAACAAGAGTAAGTGTCCGGGTAGCGCCGGGCGGGTGGGAGGATGCAGCCCCCTTGCGACGCGCGCGACCGTCTCCGAGCAGATGCGGGGAGGGGAGACCCCAGCCGCCCGCTAGGGCCGGAACGTCCAGCCGGCGGGGGTCGCCGTCCATTTGTTCAACCCAACCAGCTCTGGGTCCTGGATGGCTTAGAGCCACGTGTACTTCCCTCTTTAGCTCCCCCCCTCGAGAAGCGAGGGAGGGATTTAAAGAGACCGTAGCTCCCAATGTCTTCTGTAAACAGTTTTTACTTTACTCCGTTGATTTCACGCCTTATTTCGCAAATACTCCACGTTGCCTCCTTTTCGCTTTCCTTGTAGTGGAGTGATCAAGACAATATTGCTAAGGGAGCTTTTTCTTTTGGGCCGCAGCGTGGGGGAGGAACCTGCCTGGGACACGTAATTTGGAAGCTAGTGCTGACGAAGTGGAAGCTGTACAGACTCAGGGTAGAGGAAAGGGCTGGATCTGGATGTTAGGCCTGTCATTCCCACAGATAGCATCCCTCCAGCGTCCTAGACAAGAAAATGTGTGCGTGAAAGCACTAACATTTGAAATAATGTTGCAAAAAGGAAAGGTGTATTCTGTTTTTTGTCCAGTAACTGCTCGTTTTTCGAGTAAACTGTCTTCGATGTGATGTTCAATTCATTATATTCTTTTATCATTTACTACCTAACTGTAATATAGCCATGCTTTTTAATGCTCTGTGTCGTGCTAAATTCTTTACTGAAGATATTGCCTGTATTTGTTCGGTTTGGAAATGTAATTACCTGGACAGGGTTTGACTGTTCAAAGCAGTAATAACACACAAGGTATTTCTGTAACATACAAGTATGGATTTTCAATAATCTATTGCTGAGTTAACGTGAAAAGAAGTGATTATGCCCACAGTGCACTTTTTGTGATTTCACACATTGAGGGAAATAGCTACTAATGAGTATTATTTGATTCTTAAACTTGTTTTGAATTAACTTTGGCCTTTGGCTAGACCTGCAACCAGTATTAATCAGCACTGTAGTATTTTGCAGGCATTCTTTAATCAGCAAGGGCTGTCAGTTTGTTCTCCAGTATATATTTTCTTAATTGATAGAAATACTCTGATTCTTAGACTGAGAGTTGAATTCCTATAGTTGCCCAAAAGCAGGAGGAGTGATCCTAGTCGTTTTGACACTGAACAGCTCTTTAGCATTGACACTTGGCCATCTGACTTCTTCCTTGTATTTCTGGTTTAGTTATATTAGCCGAAAAGGGAAATTTTGAATGGTGTTTGGAAATATTGCCAGCAAAATAAATTGTATATTTTACAGTATACAAACAATTTATTTATACAGAGTATTCTCATGTAATTTTCTTAATAACCTTGTAAAATAGGTAATGCTTTCATACTCATTTTGCAACCAGAAACTTGACATTTGGCAGTCAAATGACTTGCCCAAGACTTCAAGGAAGTTAGTGACAAACTTATAATCAAACCTGTCATTTGCTGCTAAGTTCTGTGTGAATTTTTTCTTTCCCTATGAAGTAATGAAATATGTAGGATATAGCATGTGTCCCAAGATGAAAAAGCAATAGAAAATAGCTTCATTCTTTATTTCACTGTACTTTTTTTTACATGCATCTTGAGAAGCTATCTCACTGGAAAGGCTAACTAGCTCTCCTTATTGTCACTTCTTAACTTAAAGATCAGCCATTTAAAAAATATTTTGACCAATCATTTCTGCTGCACTAAAATTGGTGTTGTAGCTTCCTTAGGTGGAAATGTGCAAAGCAAATGGATTTAAAACTTGCTTCCCTAAAATTGCTCTCTAGTACTGCAGATCAACAAAGATGACGTTACTGCCCTGCACTGTAAAGTGGTGTGCCTTATCCAGAACGGAAGTTTCAAGGAAGCCTTGAATGTCATCAACACTCACACCAAAGTGTTTGCCAAGTAAGTGATTTAATTAGTTGTTTGTGCACGTTTACCACAGCTATAACCATTTCCATGTTTTCCCCCCATTATTCAGTGATTTTTTTACTTTTTTCCTTCCTTTCCTCTTTCTTCCTCTTGCTTCCCAGTGTTGTTTCTGAAACTGGAAGGAGCAATAGTAACCTCTGTTCTGTCATGCCTTAAGGAGCCTTTTCTTTACACCTATCTTCCCTTTGAAGGGAAGGGAAGAAGAAGGGAAACTCTAGAGGGGCATGGGCCATAAATAAGAGTCACAAGAGTTCTTGAAGGATGTAGGGAGAGCAATTCAGCAGAAGTTTAATTTGAAAAAAGGGTTGGGGGACAGAGGAGGGCAGAACACACAGGGTAGGGATGTGTAAGGCAAGGTCTCTAGGATGGTTTGGCAGTCTTAGACTGACCTCTGTGCCTGTCTCCTTTGAGAACTGTTTAGGTGAGTATGATATTAGGCCAAGATCTTTCAGAGTTCTTCAGCAGTCTTTAGAATATATAGTAGTTTTTAATTTATTACTGTTTATTATTATTTTGGGGTTGCGCCGGATCTTTGTTGCTGTGCAAGCGTTCTCTGGTTGCAGCCAGCAGTGACTACTCTGTTGCAGTGTGTGGGCTTTTCCTCGTGGTGGCTTCTCTTTTTGCAGAGCACAGGTTGTAGGCACACAGACTTGGGTAGTTGCAGCGTGCAGGCTCCAGGATGTGCGGGCTTCCGTAGTTGCAGCGCGTGTGGGGTCTTAGTTACAGGACTTGGGATCGATGAAACCTGTGTCCTCCTGCATTGGCAGGTGGATTCGTATGCACTGTACCACCAGGGAAATCCAGCAGTGTTTTATTGTTATTTCATTTTTCATTTCATGAAATGTGAACTTAAATTCTGAATTGTTACTGTAATTTCATTTTTCTTTAGTTATGCCTAAGCCCCAAATGAAATGTGTATTGAAATGAAGGTTGTATCATATTTATTCTTTAATGTTTATAAGGTACACAACAGTGTATTGTATACTTCCTTTTGTATAAGAAAAGGATATAAGAATTTCTATGTGTATTTTTTTGTATTTGCAAAGACAAACACTTGATGCAGAAGCAATAAATAAAAATAGTCACTTGTAGGAGGTAAGGGGAACACAGTAGATTTGAATAACAGTGGAAGTAAAACCTTTCAGTGTATACCTTTTTGGTTTTTTACTGGGGCCAACTGCATATATTACAGATTAAAAAAATTTTTTTAGATTTTACTAAAAATAAAAGTGTTATCAAAGGAAGCCCCAATAAAAGGTATACTGTTTTCCTCTAATAAACATGTTTATACTAAAATTCAGTGTTTTGATTTTGGGTGATTTTGTGCGGGGGGGACGTTTTCATATAGTTTTTTGTTAAGTCTAGTGAGTAAAGGATATTGCCATCTGCTTGATATTGGTTTTTTCTGCATAGATTATGGTTGAAACTTCCAAAAGAGTTTCACGTGTGACATTCATGTAGATGAATTCTTAAGTCGATGTGCATAAGGAGTGTTTTTTGTAGTTGTGTGTTTACCAGTTTGGTTACAAGTGCTGTGCTTTTTTAAGATTTCTAGTTACTTTTTCTTTGCTAATTATTCTTTAACAAGTTAAAACAGCATGTTATGGCTTATTATTTGATTAATAGATTTAAGAAACTTGTATAACACATTTAAAACAATTTTGAGATTGTCTTTATATCTAAAACAGTTTTTAGCTAATTCAGAATTTCATTCTTATGTATTTGTTTCAAAAGGCCAGTAATTCTAGTAAGTATCCATGAAAACAAGAGAGCCTAGGGTAATGAATGTAGTGTTTTCTATCACTTTTGAGCTATCTGATTTTAGACAAGTCACTAGTGTTTGTCATCTTATTAATGATTAAATAACAATATTATCAAGCGTGCTTAGAGCAGTATCTGGCTTATACTGGGTGCTCTGCAGTGTTAGCTAATAATCACATATTGGTTTTTCCTTTTTCAGTAACTCTCTTTCCTTTGAGAAGGCATACTGTGAGTATAGGCTGAACAGAATTGAGAATGCCTTGAAGACAATAGAAAGTGCCAGCCAGCAGACAGACAAACTAAAGGAGCTTTATGGACAAGTGGTAATTATTGCTTTAAAATCCCTGTTTGACGGTCATCCTAAGTGAGATTCTGCCTAGACCAGGGAGTGGGGATGAGGAACCCCAGCCCATCCTGATGCTCCATTAAACCATTAAACTTGCCACCAAACCAATTCAGCATATTCCCTCTTCTTGATCTTCATATGAGCAACTGCATGTATAGTGTTCTATGAACAAATGACTTCCTCCAGGTAGTTGGGAAATTAAGAACTATCCTATGAAATTTGAACTTTGTAGTTGGAAAGATGAAGGCCAGTAAGTTTATATACTATAGTTTTGAAGTAGTCTTTATAGTTTTTAACTGGTATTCTAAGTGTAAAATGAAGAAAATCATGATGAATAAGAATTTGGATGAATTCAGATGGTTCATGAAATCTCTGGAAATACCTTATTTTCAAAGAGTTTTGAGACATACAAATAAGCCTATAGGGTTATTTATGATAAGAAAACAGAAATGTTATACTAGAACTAGCAAAACCCTCTTAAATTTTTTTAAAATGTCAGTTTTGGGCAAATATATTGAATTATATATTGTCCCTAAAAGGTAGTGTTAGTTTAACAAAGAAAAATTTGGCCATGTTTATGGGTTATAGGCCCATAAAACACTTTTCATGTAAGCTGGGTTAGTTTAGGGTGAATGCCTGCATTTTGGTATTGATAAAGGGTACCTGTCTTTGCATACATGGTAGACGAATTGACCCAGAGTGGCAGTTCTCACTGCCCTTTGAGAACAACTTGAATGGAATAAGCAAGAATTATGTTGTATACACTTGACACTACCCAATACAATAGTTGGTTTCTGGGAAAGGGAAATGAACATCAAGTATAATGAACCCCTGGAAATAGTAAGCCCTTGTGTTGACATCTAATTTTGTTCCTGTTTACTAGGGCTTAGTAATCTTCTGGGAAATTTTTTTTTAATTGTTGAGTCAGACTTAGGTAGCAAGGTTGATTTCTGCGGAATGATTTTCTTTTACAACCCACTTAGACACTTACCTAACCTCAAGATGGGAGTTGATACAATGGCTTTTCTCACTGAATCATGCCTACAAATATGCAGTATAGTAGAGATTCATTGCAAGTAACTTTTGGGAAGTATTAGCATGCAGAACTAATTGAAAAATTGTAAAGGAAAAACAGTTAATTTCCCACATTATGTTGAGTTAGGTTTCTTATATAACAGTTCCAAAAAGGATTTATACAGGGTTAAGGATATAACACAATACTTGTCTTCTCTGATTTTTGATCTGCTATTTATCTCTTCAGTTATACCGGTTAGAACGCTATGATGAATGCCTGGCTGTATATAGAGATCTTGTCCGAAACTCCCAAGATGATTATGATGAGGAGAGAAAAACAAATCTTTCAGCAGTTGTTGCAGCTCAAAGCAACTGGGAAAAAGTGGTTCCAGTGAGTATCTCTGTATATGCATACAGCCATGAAACATTGTTCCTGTCTGGTGTTTGACTGGTGTTTTGCTCTCTGGCAGGAGAACTTGGGTCTCCAAGAAGGCACGCATGAGCTGTGCTACAATACTGCGTGTGCTCTCATAGGACAAGGCCAGCTGAGCCAGGCGATGAGAATTCTGCAAAAAGCTGAAGGTTGGACACTTGTTAAAATTATATGTAAACATAACATGCATATAACTTTGCAAAGTATTTCCAAAACTTACATTTGGTTTCTGGGATGTTTTTAAGTGGAAATTATTGATGCAGTGGAAATTTTTCAGAATCCATCTAGCCCTTCACTTGGTATCCTGACTGTGTCTCTCTCTTGGTTTCTTACCCTTAAACCAGTCTATTTGTCCATATTCAAGTTTGTTTTGTCCATACTCAAAACTTAAATTTGAGTAGTAGGTTTTGGAACAAGTTGCTGTGAATTTTAAATGCAAGTTAACAAACTCTGTTATATGTTAATATGTTAATAAACTCTGCTAAATGTTATAATTATTATTGGTATTAAGTACACAAGTACAGTAACAGTATGATGTGCCTGTGTGTGTGCCTGAGTATACACTACATTTGTGCATTGATAACACTATTCAAGCACATTTTCACTCCACTTAGTATGTTTCCCTATACAGTACCTATATACCTGAAAGCTGTTACTAGAAAAAGAAAATAATTTATTAGAGAACTTAATGACTGGTCTCAACTCCTGAAATATTTCAACTTGCTTCTGCATACGTATTCCTTGGAAGCTTTGAAAGTGATGTTGTAGAACTGCAGTGAATGATAGGAAGGAAAAAAAGATGAAATAGGGTCTGGTTTATTAATGCTGCTGCTGCTGCTGCTAAGTCACTTCAGTCGTGTCTGACTCTGTGCGACCCCACAGAAGGCAGCCCACCAGGCTTTCCCGTCCCTGGGATTCTCCAGGCAAGAACACTGGAGTGGGATGCCATTTCCTTCTCCAATGCATGAAAGTGAAAAGTGAAAGTGAAGTCACGCTGGTTTATTAATACTGATGGTTAAAATAAGGGCCAAGGTTAGAGCACCATGAGGTGAAAACTGTGTGTAAAAATTACGATTTCTGGATCATACCTAGCATTGAAGTGGTATGGAGGACACCCTCATACGTAGTTTGAGGTTTGAATATAAAAGTAGTAGAGGCTTTGCAGTGGGCAGTTTGAGGCAGTGTAGCAGATTTTGAAATTTGCATACCCTTTGATCTAAGAATTTCATTTCTAGAAATTTAAGGAAAAACTGGATACATTCATATGTATGTATGAATGTTCATAAGAACAAAAATTAAGAAACATGCATTTCAGTCCTATTAGAGGACTAGCTAGTTTCTTTATAACCATAGAATAGATTACCATGTGGTCATTAACAATATTCATGTTAAAAATAATAATGTAGATATATCTGTGTTATAAAGATGTCCATAGTATGTTAATGGGGGAAGGGAGGTTTCAAAATAGTAGAATATCCCACTTTCATTTAAAAATGCAACTGTGCATTTACATTAAAAAAAATAACTGAAATGCTAAAGAGTAGTTACTTCTGGGTGGCAGAAGTATTGTCTTTACACTTTTCTATAACTGATTTTTTGCAGTCAACCTTTGTTACATTTATAGATTTTTAATTCCCTTAAAAAAATTTTAACAGGGATTACAAGTGAAAGAAAATGCCAAAGAGCAAGAATAATCAAGGATTGATATTTATGTAATATGTCTGATGTTAATGATAAATCTCAAATTTGCTTGTTATCAAAATTATCTTAAATCTTCTGCCTAAGAATTTTGTTTTTGCTAGTTGGAACATGAAAGAAATGAGAGTTACCCAGCAGTGTTAATTTTAAAAACATTTTTTCCTATAGATCTCTGCCGCCGTTCATTTTCAGAAGACTCTGTAAGTATGCCACTGTGGTTAAGCCCAGATATTATACTGTAGCTAATATAAATTTGTAGTAGACTTCTTTGTAGTATTTATTGACTTTTTGAAATGATGCTGATTCATTAAATAGGAATCACAGAAACCCTCTGGGATCTTACTTGATGGAATAAGATCAACAAAAACCCTTATTTGATGGAATCTCTTAGAGTGATAAATTATAATACAAAAATTTTATATGCCTTATGCATTTCATTTTAAATTCATATAAATGTAAATTCATTCTCCTGTTTTAGATGTAGGGCTCAAGTCTTTGAGTAAGGATCTATTCATGGGAATTCCATGCATATTTCTTACAGAATTCTACCCTCAGATCTCCAGGGGTTTTTTAAAGTGTAATAGTATTTTAAAGATAGTCGTGAATTACTTTCACTACTGAATCGTTTTTTCACTGATCTCTTACTGTTTTCTTGCTCATACCTAATTAGATAGTAATTTTCTTTAGGAACTTACCTTTGTCAAATATTTCTGAACATTTAGCATAGTTAATCATTGAAGCCAGTCTCTTTTTCTCATTCATAGTTCGTGTCTTACTATAATACTTAAGTTTTATAATTTTCTTATCAAACACAATGGCATAATGGGATTGGAAACAAACTGACACTCCTGGTGAACATATTCTTACCAGGTGAGAGTAGGAATGCCAAATATGGCAAAAAAGAGCAGCCTCTTAGCCTTGAGGATTCACTGTGTGTGGGCATCAGTCAGCTTCTCCAAAGGAATGGAAAATATAGATTCGTCTGGCATATCAGTTAAGAGACTTGCTACTTTAATTACAGAATTAGTTTCAGCTCTTGAAGTTCTTTACAAGTGATAATTCCTAGTTAAAATTTTGTAATCTTTGGATTAGAATTATATTAGAATTAAGAGTAAAGCATTCTGAAAACGTGTTTCTATGAGAAAATTGTTTTCAGAATTCAGGGGTATTGTTGTAAAACCTTAAACATGCATGCTAGTTTTTACTGTTTTTTAATTCTTAGGTTTTAAAGAAGAAATGATCAATGAATAGTATTCCTGAACTTGTTACCATGTTCTTCCAGAATCTTTCTTCTTGCCATTCTCATTTAAGCTTCCCTGTTTTGATGGCAATTCCTAAATTAAAAAAAACTGACTCTATAGGAAAATTCCTGAAAATTATATATTTTCTTTCTGTTTATATAGTCTTTTGAATATGTGGATCAATTTGGAGAACTTATGGGGAAAATAATTTTCTTTTTTTGCTTAGGATGGGACTGAAGAAGACCCCCAGGCAGAACTGGCCATCATTCATGGGCAGATGGCCTATATTCTGCAGCTTCAGGGTCGTACAGAGGAGGCTTTGCAACTTTACAACCAGATAATAAAATTAAAGTGAGTTATAAAAATGAAGTGTCTTTTATAGGGGATAAGGTTTCTTTTTAAGGGTCTGTTCCTTTTTAACTGTTACTTTTTGTTCACAGACCAACAGATGTGGCATTGCTAGCTGTGATTGCAAATAACATCATTACAATTAACAAGGTATGGACTATCCATGGTTTCCCTACACTTATATCTTAACACTAGAAGCATATTACCTCTGCCTTGTTCTAGGATAGATTTTTCCATGACGAAGTCCAGTTGCCGCAAAATCACAATGAGTGAGTGAGTGAAAGTCGCTCAGTCATGTCCTGCTCTTTGCGACCTCATGGATTGTGCAGTCCATGGAATTTTCCAGGCCAGAATATTGGAGTGGGTAGCCTTTCCCTTCTCCAGGGGATCTTCCCAATGCAGGGATAGAACCCAGTTCTCCTGCATTGCAGGTGGATTCTTTACCAGTTGAGCCACAAGGGAAGCCCAGGAATACTGGAGTGGGTAGCCTATCCCTTCTCCAGTGGATCTTCCCGACCCAGGAATTGAACTGGGATCTCCTGCATTGCAGGTGGATTCTTTACCAACTGAGCTATCTGGGAAGCCCAAAAATCACAGTGGAGAGTGTTATTTAACTCTCATAATGATTCTGCAAGGTGTGTTCAAATAATAGAACTATTTTGTAGCTTTATACACTGGACTTTAAAATCTTACCTTTTTCCCATTATTTATTAGAATTATCATATTCTATATGGTTATATTATTATGTTAATATAACTATAATAATATTTCCCATTATCATTATATGGAGAATATTTGTTAGAGAAGTAAATTGTTTAGACTTTGATTTCTTCATCTAGTAAGTCTGAATGCAAGTTTTCTGTTTATAGTTTTTGTCTTTCCAGTGGTTTCTGTTTTGAGGGAGAAGAGCCATGGACAGGTTTTCTCTGTCTCCATCACCCTCCTCAATCCAAGCCCTGAGTAAAATATTACAAGCATGTATATAAACAGTCCTAATGAGTACTGTGTGAGTCAGAATAAACACCTTTTGGAACATTGTTTTAATGAGAAGATATTTCAAGTTCAGATTTGAAATTCAAGTCAATAGAAAATTAGAAAAGTAACAGTTGGTTTCTTTTGGTAGGCTGTGTGATTTTCCAAGCACCAGCTTATTTCATCCTCACAGTTACCTTTTTAGGTGACAGTACTTGTCTCCAATTTATAGAAGTATAATCTGAGGCTAAAAGGAGTTAAATGATTTGTATAAGATCACAGCCAATAAGAGGTAGAACTTGGATTCAGATTCTAGTCTCTGACTCCAAAGTGCTCTCCTTCTAGCCATGTATGGTATCTCTCACCTCATTTGGCAGAGATTCAGAGGGTTCACATATGTGGGATAGTGGCACTGAAAGGTAATAATTACAGGGTGTTGCAGGCCATTGTCATGGTGTAGGTTTCCAGAAATTGATGCTGGCATTTGATTCTTAGTAGCAAGATCTACCTGCTTATGTTCATGAACAATTTAAAATGCTAGTGAGGACAAATTGTTTTTAACTGATTTATAAATAGTGGGGAAGAGTGTATGTGAAATACTAAATACCTCAATCTATTAGATTAGTGTAAAAGTAATTACAGTTTCAGACTCTGAATTTTAAATCCTTGTAACTAGGCTCAAACATATCTTGATTAATAGGAACCATTACAGTCAACACATTTTTGCCATCAAGAAATAAGTTTGTTTATTCCTATAGCATAAAAATTCATGCTTTGGGATTTGTTTAATTCTTGGAAAACATTTTCTTCATCTTGCTTGCTGGTTGTGGAAGTGTTTTCCTGCAAAAAGTGGTCGAGATTCTTGAAGAAGTGGTAGTCAGCTGGTAAGAGGTCAGATGAATATGATGGATGAGGCAAAACTTTGTAGCCCAGTTCGTTCAACTTTTGAAGCATTGTTTATACAATGTGTGGTCAGGCATTTACGGAGAATTGAGCCCTTCCTGTTGACCAATGCTGGCTGCAGGCGTTGCAGATTTCTGTGCATCTCATCAGTTTGCTGAGCATACTTCTCAGATGTAATGGTTTCACTTGGATTCAGAGAGCTGTGGTGGATCAGACCAGAAGCAAATCACCAAACAGTGACTATAACCCTTTTTTGGGTGTAAGTTTGACTTTGGGAAGTGCTTGGTGCTTCTTGGTCCAGCCACTGAGCTGGTCATTGCTGGTTGTTGTATAAAATCCACTTTTCGTTATATGTCACAGTCCAATCGAGAAATAGTTCGTTGTTGTGTAGAATAATAAAATAATACTTCAAAGCAACGAATTTTTTGACTTTCAGTCAGCTCATGAGGCCCCCACTTATTGAGCTTTTCCACCTTTCCAATTTGCTTCAAATGCCAAATAACCATAGAATGGTTGGCATTGAGTTCTTGGGCAACGTCTCGTGCAGTTGTAAGTGCATCAGCTTCAATGATCCTCTCAGTTGGTCGTTGTCAACTTCCAATGGCCGGCCACTGTGCTCCTCATCTTCAAGGCTCTTGTCTCCTTTGCAAAACTTCTTGAACCACCACTGCAGTGGATGTTTATTAGTGGTTCCTGGGCCAAATGTGTTGTTGCTGTAGTGAGTTGTCTCTGCTGCTTTATGACTCAATTTGAACTTGAATAAGAAAATTACTCAAATTTGCTTTTTGTCTACCATCATTTCCATAGTCTAAAGTACATATGAAATAAACAGCAAGTAATAATTCATAGCAAAAACTATAAAGCAAGAAATGTGCATTAAAATGATATATAACATAACTGCATTTATTTAAGAGTGTATTCAGTATCAGATAGCAAAGTTCAATAATACAAAACCAAAATTACTTTTGCACCAACCTAATAAATATATTTATATACTGAATTTTTCTTCAGTCAACATTTCTGAATTTTTCTTCAGTATATTGCTGAATCCATTCGGTTCAGTTCAATTGCTCAGTCGTGTCTGACTCTTTGTGACCCCATGAACTGCAGCACGCCAGGCCTCCCTGTCCATCACCAACTCCCGGAGTCCACCCAAACCCATGTCCATCGAGTCAATGATGCCATCCAGCCATCTCATCCTCTGTTGTCCCCTTCTCCTCCTGCCCCCAATCCCTCCCAGTATCAGGATCTTTTCAAATGAGTCAGCTCTTCGCATGAGATGGCCAAAGTATTGGAGTTTCAGCTTCAAAATCAGTCCTTCAATGAACACCCAGGGCTGATCTCTTTTAGGATGGACTGGTTGGATCTCCTTGCAGTCCAAGGGACACTCAAGAGTCTTCTCCAACACCACAGTTCAAAAGCATCAATTCTTCGGCACTGAGCTTTCTTTATAGTCCAACTCTCACATCCATACATGACCACTGGAAAAACCATAGCTTTGACTAGATGGACCTTTGTTGACAGAGTAATGTCTCTGCTTTTTAATATGCTGAATCCATTAGGTAATGCAAAATAAATATGAAACATGGTCTTAATCATTATGTAGCATTAAAAATCTCTTTCTAGTTTTGAAAAAAATTGTGCACATTTAAATTTCTAGTCAGATACTTTGTAACTGTGGTGTTTGGTGAGAAAAAAGATCTCTGAGTTGGCTAATTTGAGCAGAGCCCTGAAGGAGGGATATGATTTGAAGGTTAAGCATTTCCCATGCCTAAGCATATGCAAATAACTTCTGAGGGGACAGTGAGAGCAAAAGATACATACACGCTTGCTAGTTTCAAAAAAGTTTAGATTTATTGATGATCAAGTTGTGGGAGTCCTCAGAAAATATAAAATTTTATTAAGTGCCATGATGGCAAAGTTTAAGAGAAATCTGGCAGTGGCATGCATGGTGAATTTAAGTATTAAAATAGTGAGATAAGAGTACCAACTAAAAATATAGTTTTCTTAAGGATTTATATTGTTCTTACTGTATGTTTAAAATAATTTCACATTGGATTGAAGCTTCACACTCAATAAGTAAAATTTATTTTAGATTTCTTCTTTGCCTCCTTTTAGTCTTTAGTAGAAAACCTGGTTTTAAAAGCACAGTGGTAACACATATTTGCAAATAAATGTTTAACAAAGCTAGATTGCTATGCTAGTAGACACTCAGATGTCTGGTTGTCCTTCTCAGGGTGCAGCATGACTTAGTCCCTCCCATTCTTACTCCATTCCATTTGTTTATGTATGACAGTATGTCAAAGAGGAGTAAGTTACATTACTCATTGGTCATCTAAATTCTTAAGATTGTAGAATTTACAAATTTAGGTATCTTTGATTTTTAGTCCTGATTTTCACTGTAAGATTTGTGTAGTCCCTCTGTACTTTTAATCAAAAAGCTAAAAACAGGCCATTAATAGTGGAAAGATAAAACCAAGAACCCAAGCCAAATGTGTATGCATCATAGTAGCATAGGCACCCCAACCAGGTATATTATCTTCCAAGCTCTCTTGTTGTGTTAACGTAAAATAAGGCCTTGGAGTGTTGAAAGAGTTGAAGTCTAAGATTGTTGCTAATGATGAGTGATCTTTTCTTTGTCAGGACCAAAATGTCTTTGACTCCAAGAAGAAAGTGAAATTAACCAATGCAGAAGGAGTGGAGTTTAAGCTTTCTAAGAAACAACTGCAAGCTATAGAATTTAACAAAGCTTTACTTGCTATGTACACAAATCAGGTAGGTAACAGAGCTCTGGTCCCCCTGACTAAACCTTTTGGAGTATGGTACATGATCCATAATGGGTGTATCAGTCCAGTCTGTATTTTCATTTTTTGTCTTTAATTCATGCATACTTCAGAATGTCATGTATCATAGATTTTAACTGTTAAATAAGTAATTTGCCCAATTCTTTGTAAAGGTGTGCAGTTGGTGGCTTCTAAGAAGAAAACACTGTTCACAGCTGTAAATGAGATAATTTTCTCATTACCTTATTTCTAATTTCTCTAAATTAAGGAAAAAATCAAAGGTGCTGGTCATGAGTATAGATTTAAGAGCCATCTTTCATTATAGTTTGTGCATAATCACCTCAAGCTATAAATGAGGTCGATTCTAAATCTCATGTGTGTAAATTCTAATTAAGTTATGATTTCGTACTCTTCTGGAGCAGGAGTTTTCAGTGGGCTGAGAGGCAGTAACGTTTTCATTATTTAGAACTGAGTCATATTCTTCTTAAATACTTTAGCAAGAAATACCTGTACATTTTGTTGCTTTGAAGCAAAGGGTGACACTTGATATGTGTGTGTGTTTAAACAAAATTCTGGAATTTAAGCATCCAAATGAATATTTAGGACTTATTTTTCCTAAATGCTTTCAGAACCTGTAGTTTATATTCAGTAAATGGAAATCTTTTTTTTTTAATAAGAAAAAATTGAGGCTACTATAAAGTACTCTCTCGACCTAAGCGGTTCTTCATCTACGATTTTGTTTCAACTGATTTCCTTCCACCTCCCCTATGCTTCTTTTCCCTTTGGTCATTCACTTAATGTTTGATTTAATTGACCAGCTTATGGTGGGGTGGGGTGTGAAATACTGTTTTTTAGGCAGAACAGTGTCGCAAAATATCTGCCAGTTTACAGTCGCAAAGTCCTGAGCGTCTCCTTCCTGTGTTGATCCAAGCTGCCCAGCTCTGCCGTGAAAAGCAGCATACAAAAGCAATAGAGCTGCTTCAGGTAAAAGAATTTTGAGTTTTTCATGAGATGTCAGATGGCTGCAGCCTTGTTTCATTTTCATTATGTTATAATAATGTAAGCCTTATAAATTTCATGGGAAAATGAGTAAGTATTGATAATATACCACTAGATACATGCCAGAGTGTCACTTCAATTAATTCTTCGGCTGCAGCTTTCTTTATGTAAGTTTGCATTAGTAAATGTTTGCCATAAACTCTGAAGAATACTTTTTATTTGCAGATCAATTTAACAGTAGTTAATGATTTGTTAATGGAGAAGGAAATGGCAACGCACTCCAGTATTCTTGCCTGGAGAATCCCATGGACAAAGCCTGGTGGGCTACAGTCCATGGGGTCGCAAAGAGTCGGACACAACTGAGCGACTAACACATACACGCACACAATGGTCTGTTTTAGATTTGAAATACCAATAATGTATTCTCTTAATTAAAGTCCCAATCCAAAACATCAATTACAGAAATACTGACTTGATTTTTAATTAACCAGAATGAAGTGCTAAATCACATTGAATTTCCTGAGAGTAGAGACCACACTGGAAAATTGGACAGTGTAAAATTAGGACCATCTTCAGGGGAAATGTTGCTGAACAGGGATAAGGAGTTAAGAGTCATAATTTTTTAATTTTTTTTTAGTATCTTAAAAATCTGCATAGTAATCTTAATTATTATTTTTCTGCTGGTGACTTCTTGGAAACTTGATGATATTTCACTTAATAATTTTGAAGCCAAGTGGGTATCGAATAAAATTTTTTCAAATTTAAACATTTGTTCTGAAACAAGAAATTTAATATTCGAAAGCTAGATTTAAAATTTAATAAGGCTGAAATAAGCGGTTAGAATATGTACACTTAGTTGTGTAAATTAAATGTGATTTCCCCCTCCCCCCCAACTATTTAGGACTATTCAGATCAGCATCCAGAAAACGCTGCTGAAATTAAGCTGACCATGGCACAGCTGAAAATTTCCCAAGGTAGTCATGATTATTTCATCATGATCAAAATAATCATGTTAAGGGAAATATATGGTTGGAATGATTCTGAAGTATTTGTAGACTGTGATTTTTTAAAATTTTAGCATCATAGTGAAGCATAATGTTCCAAATACGAAGCTAGATTGTACGAGCTCCAACAGATGTAGTAGTGAGTTTAGTAGGCCTTTTCTTAGGTTACTTCCTAAATTGTTAGAATGTTTCTCAAACTATGCCTTGAAAGTCTGTAGAAGCACAGAATTCATCTGTTCTATACTTAAATTTCCTGGATATGTATGTCTTGTGTCAAAATGCTTATGTCTATCACGTGGTAGTGTTTGCGTGAAATAAGTGTGACTTTACATCCTAGTTTTCAAAATTTCTTATTTAGTCCTTTATTCTTCTTTTAAACTTTATAACGCATATCTTTGGTAGAAAAGAGGCAAAGAAGTTTAATGAGAACTTAACATTTTTGAATCTTAAAAGAAAACTAGTAGTTTTTTTGTTTATGATTTTGAACCAATGTTGAGTGAGTGTCTAGAGCTGTGTTGTCTCTATTTGGTAGCCACTATCCATGTTTAAGTTTAAATTAAAATTAGACAAAGTTTAAAATTCAATTCCTCAGTTGTGTTGACCACATTTCATAAGTTTTGTACCCACATGTGGCTGGTTGGACTGCACAGATGGAGGCTGTTTCCATCATCACGGAAAGTTCTGGCAGACTGCTGTCAGACAGCTCTGGTGTCGGCCATAAATCAGGAGGTGTATTCTCAAGGCGGGGATGATTGGTTTGGTGGGAGCAGAGCATTGAAAAATTTTTTAGATATTATGATGGCTAGAATGAAAATTTCATGGGTAGAAGGGAGGGGAGTTGGCAATTAGGGGAAAAAAATGTCTAAAAAGGCTTCTTAGTAGGGTAATAATAATGAAAAGCAGGTTGAGACCAGCTTCCCTTTTCTCAAATTTCTTATCTTAATGTTTTGTTTCTTTCTCCTTTTCCCACCTCTCTTTTTTCTTTGTCTTGCTTTCCCCTTTAATCTTTTCTCACCCAGTTTTCAGTTTATTTTTGTAAAGATAATTTATCATACTAATTACTGAGAGTGAATGTGTCATGGTTTTTGTTTTGTGGAAAGTTTAACTTACTGAGATTTGCAATGAATAGAAAACTAGCGTTGCAACATTGTAAGACTACTGTCCATTGTGCTCATTCCTACAGTAACAGTTTCAAGGCCTTTAAGGAAGGACTCCTACCTTTAAGTTACCCTCTGAAAAGAGAGAAATAGAATTCAACAGGCTGAGAGTTGGGAGACTTTTCAGATAGCAGTTCTGTTGTTAACTTTGTGGGCATGAGCAAAGTATGTTGTTTCTTTAGGATTTAATTTCCTTTGTTGGCAAACTGAGTAAATATTGATAGAATACATTATTTCCAAGGCTCCAAAGCTTGAGTATTTAGAGATGTTCTAAAATATGACTTTTAAATTTTCTTTCTTTTTCCATGAGATGCTTTCTTCAGTGTGATGCCGATTTTGTTTTTGTTCTCTTAAGGTAATATTTCCAAAGCATGTTTGATATTGAGAAGCATAGACGAATTAAAGCATAAACCAGGCATGGTGAGTTTATAACTAAAATATTTTAAGACTGAAAAAGTAATGGCATTAATACAAGTTCACGGGTATATCTGATATTTCTTTGTTTTACCTTTAGTTTCTGCCTTTTTTATATACATAATATAGAAGTACTTAAAATAATAGCTTTCTGGTATAAATTTAATTTCATTTTATGCTCTGCTTTGCATTGATTTATTATTAAGTCAAATGTGTCAGGAACTATTTAGGCCTTGTATTACCACTGAAAGCCAGCCTTAAATAATCTAAGACCATATATAGGGAATTTCTTAGCCTATTATTTTATCATGTCTTCTTTTATTTAGTTCTCTGATGATTCAAGCATCACAGGTTTAGATCACTAGTATAGCTGTGAACACATCTGTTTCACAGTAAAGACTAATTCTATAGTGGTGGTATGTGCATTGATTGTACAGGGACTGTGTCATTCTCCAGCACAGCTTGTTTACAGATGGCACTCAGTAAATGTATAACAGTATTATAGTGTTTTCTCTTGAAGATTCTTACTTTAAGACTGGACTGTGATTATGTTAGAATCAAATATAATATGTGGCTGAAAATAATCTAATATCTGCAGGATATTTTGTTTCTGTTATCTTTTTTTCTAATTAGTCTGGCCAGAGGTTTATTGATTTTTCCCAGTGATCCAGCTTTTTGTTTCTGCTTCCTTTTTGTCCTCGTCTCCTATTGCTGCTTCCCCTTTCACTCCACTCCAGCTTCACAAGCCTCCTTGCTGTCCCTCCAGCACACTAGGCAAGCTTTCACTGGTTTTATATGGCTTATCATGGGAGTTTAACCATGCTAGTGTGTTTATTTCCACGATCATGTCTTGAATGTCTTGGCAATGTCTTATACTATATAAACTAATTTTCTAAGTGCTTGTTATCAACTTCTGTATTTACCTTGTTGTGGACTGGTAACAAACCATTTGTCAACTAGCCTTAGAGGAGGTATTTTTTTTTTATAGGTAACCACCTTTGTATTTGGAAAGCCCCATTGTTCTTGATGTTTCTAGTTATGTGCTAGCAATTTTTACGATGGATTGGGTACTCGCAGACTTTCTTTAATGTTACTCATTTTCAAAAAGTGTATTCTGAGAGAGACAGAGGAATTCTGTTCACTCATTTATACCTTTGGCTGGTAGGTGTCTGCATTAGTGACGATGTACAGCCATGAGGAAGATATTGACAGTGCCATTGAAGTCTTTACACAAGCCATCCAGTGGTATCAAAACCATCAGGTAAATAAATGGAGTAAAATGTTACGAGGGTACATTTTTGCATAAGAATAAAAAGCTGTAGTAATGATTTCCTACTTAAGGCAAATTGAAACATTTCAACTCACTGTTTAAAAAGTGGAATGCTATTAGGCTATCATTCAGTTTTTAAGAATACCAGGTCCAAATAAAGTTATTAGAAGTAAGAAATGGCTTCAAAATAAATTCTTTTTTAAAAAGCACAGTTATATTTTCTGAAACTCCTTTCTGAGTGTATGTATGTGTGTTTGTGTCTGTAATCTCAAGAAATAAGAATAGTAATTGTACATGACTGCATATAAGAGAGCTCATCTTTAGTGGCTCTCTAGAGTAGAGCCACTAAAGTAGAGCCCATGGATGGTAGTATTGATAGAACAGCAGTATATGGAATGATTGTGTATCTCTAATAGGAACATCTGTGTTTTTTCCAGTATGGGTCTCTGGATAGGCAGTATCTAACTTATACACACAGGTGTACATACACATAGGTGATATGAATACTGTTAACACTGTTAGGAGTGAAGAGAGATCAGTGTTCTAGCAAGTATTATGTTAAATTAATGTTTGAGAACTATAGTGAAAAACTTGTAAGATTTGATTATGCAGTAATACTTCTAGTTGTAGACAAGACAGTTTAGATGGAGATAGATTGTATCCCAAATTCTTAAATTGGTCTTCACTTGTACTAATTATCTGTCCCACTGTGTGTATGTGTGTTATTTTGTGCACTCAATAAAACTTAAGATGAGAAATCTAATGGGTAGGTCCATTTTAAAGATCTAGTGAATAAAACTTCATTGACTTGCTAGATATGTAGCTTAAACTTTTTTTTTCTTTTTTTATTGAACCTATAGCCCAAATCTACTGCTCATTTGTCCTTGATAAGGGAAGCTGCAAACTTCAAACTCAAATATGGGCGGAAGAAGGAGGCAATTAGTGACCTAGAACAGCTATGGAAGTAAGCTTTGAAGGGTGGAAGTGTAGAAATCCAAGTTTTATTGCTCTTATTTGACATGTGGGAGTTACTTTGCTTGTTTATATTACTTTCTCCAGTTTTATAGACTGTTTAGTGACTTTTTCTTATTTCTTCTTTTAGACAAAATCCGAAAGATATTCACACCCTGGCGCAGCTCATTTCTGCTTACTCACTTGTAGATCCTGAGAAGGCAAAAGCGTATCCTTTTGATTGTCCCAGACCTCTCTCAAGTAGAGCACTAGATCTCTTCCTTTACCTGTTTTGACCAGGGTCTTTTTGTTATAAATTTCAACAAACAAAACCCCTCCTCTAACTAGTAAAAACAAAACTGAGAATTTATTGATCACTGTGCCCTAAAAATACAGTAATATTCAAATGGGATACAGTTTGATTCATAAGCAAAAATGCAGTCAGCAAGATGCAGCTTATATCACTCCAGGTTTAAGTAAAGTAGGAAAAAAATAAGAAAAAGCATATTTTATTGGGTGGTTGCATATGATTCTGAGGTATCATTCTGATTAATGCTCTTAGGTCACTTGCCCATCTCAGTTACTGATGTAAGAGGATTTAGTGCCCTGATTGGCTAAGTTTGGACCATGTGTGTTACTCCAGTATGGGTGTGATCCCAAAAGCAACGTGGGATGGTGGATGCTAACCAGCCCCAAGCCTAAACCTTCGCAGTGAGCAGATCTGTTTTATAAGCATGATAACTGTTTTGGAATAGAGTTTTTATTAAGCCTCTACTTTGAAGTACATTGCCAAGTTACGAAATAAATGATTATGACTCCTTTCCCAAGTTCTCCTTTCACAATATAGTATCTATAATTGACCTTATGATCTGTTGACTTGTTATTCTATAGAAGACTTAATATTTTTTTGATGAAGGGAACCCAAAAAAAAAGACTGTTTTCCTACTGGCCATAGATACATGGGCAAAATATAAATGTGTGTATATATATATATTGTCTTCCTGAACAAATTCTTGTTCTGTCGTAGTCTTAGTAAACACTTGCCCTCATCGGATAGTATGTCTCTAAAAGTAGATGTTGAGGCTCTTGAAAATTCTCCTGGTGCTACATACGTTCGGAAGAAGGGTGGAAAAGTTACTGGAGACAATCAACCAAAGGAGCAAGGGTAATGTGTTTTATTATAATATTCACTAATGCCAACTTTAAGTTATATAAGGGATGAAAAAATGCATTCTTATAAAAATTCCATGTGAATAAAGTTAAAGTCCCTTTTGTTTCTTTTCTCCTTTGCTGTGCCCAGCTTTTTGTCCTTGTTACCCATCTCCCTTCCCCACCTAGCATTTTACCTCTAGTACTAATTTAGTGTGTTTCCATCCAGATCTTTTTCTTTGTGTTTACACATGAAACTGATCTTGGAATACTTTTCTTAGATTGGATTCTTTTCTGTTTTTTAATAGAAATGGGATTATATTGTATTTAACTGTTTTTGAACTTTCTTTAATAAATCTTAGAGATTTTTCCATATTCTCAATGTAGACATATTTTATTCTTTTTGTGCATAGTACTGGGGCTTCCTGGTGGCTCAGATGGTAAAGAACTTGCCTGCAATGCAGGAGAACCAGGTTCAGTCCTTGGGTTGGGATGATCCCCTGAAGAAGGGGATGGCTACACACTCCAGTATTCTTGCCTGGAGAATTCCATGGACAGAGGAGCCTGGCGGGTCACAAAGAGTCAGACATGACTGAGCGACTAACACATGCATAATGGTCCATAGGCTAGATGTGCCCAACTTAACATTTATCTACCTGTGGATTATTGATGTACATTTAGTACATCATTTAGAATTCGAAACCAAAGTTCAGATGAGATTTATTTTGCTGATTTGGAGGAAGCATTAGCCAGCTTCAGTAACTTATAAGAAGTCAAATTCTGATTCTTTACTTGTTCACATACATTGTCATCTCAAAAATAGCAGAGGCCTACTAAATAAAATGTTCCCTTAAGATTCTGTTTTTGACAGGATAAATAGAGAATGGAAGAGATACACCACTTTCCCGATTTTGTGACTTTCATAAATTTTCAGTCTTTTCTCTTTTGAATGACTTAAAATATAATTTTTCGTAACTTAAAAAAATATGTATCAGCAACAGTATATGATTGACCTCATTATGAGCCCTGTATTTGTTCCTTTTTAACTTAAAAGTTAAATAAGGAATTGGCGTCTCAGTGATAATATTGTTTCAAATTTCATTGAATCATTGTCCCAATTTCATGCCTTATCAAAAACTCTAAAATAATAAATTCAAACCAGATCTTGGGGGATTTTCATATAATGCCTATTTAAATATTTTCAGGGTTTTTTTTTGTTTTTTCTTTTTCAAAACAGGGCTGGGTAATTAGTAAGAACATACAGTTCTTTTCTAATCCTTTAATCTTCTTTGTCTTTTCCCTTAGACAGTTACTAAGATGTTCATTGACTCAGTTTCAGCACAGTATTTACATTAGGCATTATTAATACTTTTTTTTTATTTATGTTGACTTTTTGATACAAAGGATTAATTTCTTTTGAAGTTATATTGTGTTGCTGACAGAAAATAAATCATTGTCCTTGCCCTGAAAAGAACTTCAATCTAGAAGAAAGAAATAAGCAGCAGTTGAAAACAAAGGTTGCATGTGCTGTCATTGTGCAGGCATAGAGCAGTACACCAGAGGAAATAGTCAGTCCTTCCTGGGAACAATGGGAGTTTAAGAAAGGCTTCATGGAGGAGGTGACTGTGTTGACTCTAGAGGAAGATGAAGATGAGATAGGCAGAATGTGAGCAACAGCAAAGAAGTAAGAAATGCAGAGACTCTTTGGGAAATCGCAGATATGGTTGTGGAATTTGTAGAGAGACAAATCCCTGTCTGCCCTTTTCCCACCCAAGGCCACAGCTGATGTTAACTTACCTTGCATATCCTCCCAGAAATATTCTTGGCCTGTATGATACTTGTGCATATTCTTCTGGCAAAGATTTTAGATTACCTATTTACTAGTTTTGCCAAATATAAAGTGATTTACCACAGAACTGTAGATTTTTGTGCTTGTACAAATTTCTTTTTACATAGATTTAATATGTACTAGTGTAAATTGTATCTCTTCTGTGAAAACAGTTGTCACCCATTTTCTAAAGCACCTTCCAAAAACTACAGTATTTGAAGCTTGATTAAATTTAACCTGAATAAATATCCAAACTGTTCATTAGCTTTGGTGTAGTGACACCAAAACTTCTTCATGATAAAGTACCTAGCTCAGTCTTTTGCACATGCTTAATGCTCTGTAATTATTTTATCACAGTGATAATGATTTTTCTTCTCTTTGTAGACAGGGAGATTTGAAAAAAAAGAAGAAAAAAAAGAAGGGTAAGGCTTTTTTTTATCTTTAGATTTCTTTCTATAAAACGCTTAAGCTTAGCCTTACATAGAAATCTTCAGACATAAATTTGTCCTCTCGTATCTTTGAAACTGAGTTTTGACTTGACTGTGGCTAACATTTATTTTAAATTTCTAACTTTAAAGAGTCCAGTTCTGAAGTTTGCCTGAATTCAAATTGTTGTTCTAGTAACATTGCTCTTTTGCTGTGACTGTGAACAGGTTCTTAACGTACCTTCCTGAGTTTTTCATTAGTAAGATGAAATACCTCATAGGATTAAATAAGATACTGCATATAAAAAGCTCTTAGAACAGTGCCTGACACACAGTAAGCTCTTACACAGTAGAATGCCTTTGGCTACAAGTACCGTAGAACTCCATCAAACTGGTGTAAGGAAATTGACTGTTTATGAAACCGACAGTGTAGAGGAAGGTTAGCATTGAGGTTGGTTTCTCCTCTACTGTACATAAAACTGAATCCCATTAGAGTAATCAGATGTTTATTGGAATCAGGGCCACATTCTTGTTATCCAGAAGGACAAAGGGAGCCTCCCTGAATTTAGCAAGTCTTTCCCGTTAACCTGACTGGGGCAACATAGGTCCGTGTCCGGCCTTAATACTGCCAATTAAATTGCTTTATAAGGACTGTACCAGTATGTACCAGTATACACCTTCTGCCAGTATTGTTTGTTTCCCACAGTCTCACCAACACTGGATATTCTTCTTAGAATATTTTATCCTTTAAAATTTTTTTTTTTTTTTGGCTGTACTGCACAGCCTATGGGATCTCAGTCAGTTCCCTGAACATGACCCAGGCCGTGGCTGTGAAAGCCCAGAGTCCTAACCATACCAGGGAACTCCTGTGTCCTTTTTATTTTTAATCAGTGAGGTCAAGCATCTTTTCACATGGTTAATGACTTTTATTTCTCCAGGCTTACTCTAATTACAGCTATGCCCATTTTCTATATATGATTTACCTATTGATTATCAAAAACTAATTCTATATTAAGAATATTAATTCAGTTACATGGTATTCAAATGTTTCTTTTGAAAAGTATCTTTTACTAAATGAGAATTAAAATTTTTTTATACAGACACACCTATGAAATATTATTAGGGCTTCTGAATTTTGTGTTACGCTTAGAAATAAGGCCTCTTCTGCTACTAGATTATATAAATAAAACTTTTCTCAGATAAATCTATTTCAGTTTTAATGTTTAGTCCCAAATTTGGGCACAGTGTTTAAACAAACTGTCTCGAAAGCATTATGCACAGATCTGTCATTTCTTTATCAATTAATTGTTACACAGGAAAACTGCCTAAGAATTATGACCCAAAAGTGACCCCAGATCCAGAAAGATGGTTACCAATGCGTGAACGTTCCTACTACCGAGGAAGAAAGAAGGGTAAAAAGAAGGATCAGATTGGGAAAGGGACCCAGGGAGCAACTGCAGGAGCTTCCTCTGAACTGTAAGTCACTGTTCCTCAGTTGAGCATAGGTTGCTTCTTTCTGAGATTGACTCAAGGTCATTAGTAAGAAATTTATAAAATATATTTTCAGTATGAGAGTTATAGTCCAATAGCCTTTAATAAATGTTTTGTAATATGGTTATGTAAAGGAAAGAAAATGGGTTGTTTCCGGTTTGGTTGTAAATACTAGAATTGTAGGATTGTATTGCAAATATTGGGATTATAGTACCTTCAAAAAGAAATACACTAATTCAAGTAACTAAATATCTAGATAAACAAATAATTTGACTAGAAAGCAGAATTTAAAATGTTACTAAATGAGTTTATTTCTACATGGTAGGATTATAGACCATTAAAAGTTTTTTTTTTTTCCCCCTAATCTTTCTAAAATTTGACATGTACCATCTATTACATTTTAAAATTAAAAAGCACTAAAAATTGTATTCAAGAAAAAAATGGACAGGGAATTGAGGAACACACCTTAAAAGAAAACGTGTGTGGGGTCTTCCCCCATGGTCCAGTGGTTAAGGCTCCACACTCCACTGCAGTGAGCACGGGCTCGGTCCCTGAGCAGGGAGGCGAGATCTCGCATGCCATGTGGCACAGCCAAAAGAAAAAGAAAATACGTATGGGAGATTGTGGGGGGTGGTTTCCTTTGTTGAATGTATGAATGACCAACACTTCCCTGATCTGATGATTTCAGGGATGCCAGTAAAACTGTGAGCAGCCCACCCACCTCGCCAAGACCTGGCAGTGCAGCCACAGCATCTACATCTACAAGTAATATCATACCCCCACGACACCAGAAACCCGCTGGGGCTCCAGCAACAAAAAAGAAACAGCAACAGAAAAAGAAGAAAGGTGGAAAAGGTGGCTGGTGATTAGAACATTTGTGTTTCAGGCCATTTTTAAACTAGCCTCAGTGACACAAGGAACATAAATAAAGGTAACACAGCAAGAAGCACAGAGCTGCTCCCTCTCCCCTCCCTACATTTTCATGAAATTATTTTGTTGTGCATCAAACAGAAAAGCATCTTCCTTCAAACTCTGCCTAGTCAGACTTGGCCTACTTGTACCACCTTGCTTCGCACAGGTGAGGAGGACGCAGAACAGTTGGGCGTTTACCCACCTTGATATCCATTGCATCCTTTCTCTTTGTGTGCTGATCTGGTGGTATTTTCAGTTTCAGAAACAAGGCATGTTATCCAACGTTTCCTAGGATATAAACAAAAACTACTTCTGTTTCAACTAGAGTCCAAAGATACTTGTTCCTTCAAGTCCCATTTTATGTCTTAGGAAGCCTTAGGAGACTGAAAGTGGAGTCTTCTGAGCATTCCAAATATCTGCTTAGAAATAGCATGTAATAAAAGGGACCTTATTAATACACTGGTGTTTTCACTTCACTACATGAGTGGCCACAAGAAAACTAAATGTCTTGATTATTCATGAAATTCTGTCATGTGATACTGGAATATGGGCTACTAAATATATGTGGTAATGAAAAGTATGTGTATGTATATACATATATACACACAGATATAAAGTAGGACTTCTTTGTGCCCCCATGTCATTTTCAAATTATAACATTATGCTAATTTAGCACTATCGAAGATAGCAAGAGAATATGTTGCAAGAAGTTGACACTTAGACGCAGTGTTCTGAGGTCAGATGGATTTGGACCCTCTTGGTCAGAAAGATTTAAATGGCCCTTATCGAGCATGAACATTGACTTCCGACAGAGAGAGGCAATCAATGCCAGAGTTGAGGAGTCAGCAGTATTAAAGCTTAAAAGAACTGTGTGGCCCAATTAATAGATCTCAAATGACTCCTCTTTCTAGTTGCGGGGCATGACCATTCATTACCCTTCTCAAAGTAATGGAAGTCAGTCCATGATATCAGTGTCACTTTGTTCTTGCCTTGCTTACAGGTCACTTTCTTGAACAGGTGTGAGGCAGACACACTGGCATGCCTACCCAAGTTAGTGTTCATTTTATGCTGCCCAGGATAGCATTCGGTTTAGACTTACACGTATTTCTTGTGATCGTATTGCTCTGTCCTTGTTAATGAAATGCTGCTGTGTTTAAACATACCTGCTAAAACTTCACAGGGTTTTTTGAAAGTTTTTCCTCCTTTACCAGAGTAAGAAATGTGGTGCTGCCTTTCTGTTTAACATAATCTTTGGTGGCATCTAAACAAGAGACCCTCTTCTATGAATGATTTATTATGGCATTATACTTTTTGAGCTCTCAGAATAGTCTTTTGGTAAGAGTGACAGATATTTATTCCTTCTGAATATAAAGCCCACTACAAAAATAACTGTTAGTAAATTTATGATTTTAGGATTCTGTTAAATTTCTATAGTGAAGGATAATCAATTCTTAGGTTACAGAATTTTGGTGAAATTTATCCATCAATGAAAATTTTGACCCAAGGCACAACAAGAGAAATTTCCAGTTCTCTAGTCATTGTAATTGCTAGTTGTTTTTATCATCAATCAGTACTAAGCAACTGAAACCTCAGTTCAAATAAATTGTCATTGTCAAATGAAGTGAAACACCTATGTTAACTTCCTAGTAATTATTTCTTCTTTTGGACAGGTTTTTAACTCATGACATATATACTTTGTGTGTGTGTGTGTGTGTGTGTGTGTGTGTGTACATTTATAAAAAACCAATATGGATACATCCATTCACTGTGGCACATTTTAAAATAAAAGAACCTAGCAGTGAGTATTGATTGGATTAAGATGTTTGGGGGTATTGGCATTTTGCAGAGGCATCCTGCTAGTACATATAAGAATTTTTTAAACTGAGCATCTAAAATTACCTCTTGCCCCTTCCTGCAAAACCAGAAAGTTAAACTAAGGTATTGAGAGAACAGAGTTTTCACTGAAAATTCATCATGTGGATACTTGTACATAACCAAATTGAAGAGTAAACATTTTTTAAGTTTTGGCTTTTGAGGAAAAAAAAGCTGACACCTTTATTGCCTTTGAAGAAGGGGATCACTTAAGGAGCTCTGTTGGGCAGGCTTCACGCTGCGCAAATGGCGCTGGCTTAGCGGATGGCACTTCCAAGAATACTTCGGAAACTACTAACCTTAAAAACAAGCTTTCTGAAACCTGTTCATTGGTTTCTTTTAAACCTGTTCAAAACTTGGATCTGATGAAGGAAAGTCGGCTTACCACATTAAGATAGTGTTTAGATTGTGGACCGTACTAAAGAATGCTGCTGCTGCTAAGTTGCATCAGTCCTTTCAGACTGTGCGACCCCATAGACGGCAGCCCAACAGGCTCCTCTGTCCCTGGGACTCTCTAGGCAAGAATAATGGAATGGATTGCTATTTCCTTCTCCAATGCATGAAAGTGAATTCGCACAGTCATGTCCGACTCAGCGACCCCATGGACTGTAGCCTACCAGGCTTCTCTGTCCATGGGAGTCTCCAGGCAGGAATACTGGAGTGGGTTGCCATTGCCTTCTCCACTAAAGAGTGCAGTTGAACGAAATAATAAAAAGGACCATCCGTACACTTCTCACACCACCTTTGCAGACCCCCATGGGTATCTAATTTACTATGTATTCGATCATTGGGAACAACAGTTTTGTTTCAGTTCAGTCCCTCAGTCGTGTTGGACTCTCTGTGACCCCATGAATTGCAGCACGCCAGGCGTCCCTGTCCATCACCAACTCCCGGAGTTCACCCAAACCCACGTACATCGAGTCGGTGATGCCATCCAGCCATCTCATCTTCTGTCGTCCCCTTTTCCTCCTGCCCCCAATCCCTCCCAGCATCAGAGACTTCCAGTGAGTCAACTCTGAACATGAGGCGGCTAAGGTACTGGTTTTAATGCCTGGTTTTACCAGTAGCTGTGATCCTGGCAGACTTATCTCCAGAGCGATTTTTTAAAGCGAAATGTAACATTTAAAATAAGGGAACCGGTCACATTGCTTTTTTCCTTAAGCCTCCTGGATAGCGGCTTTAGACGCTGCTGGTGGACTTAAATAGGACGGGTGAGGAGGGGGGAGAGAGCCAACTTCACCCTCCAGACATTATTAACGAGGGGAAGGCAGGAAAGCCTGGGGCTCTCAGGACTCGGGCGCCTTCTCCAGCGCTCTGGTAGGAGACACACGGGCTGGAAGGAGGCCGGGGAAGTGAGAGGCTGAGATGGGCGGGCGAGAAAGGCCTTTCTGAGACGCCTACCCAGTCCGAGCGCATCTCGCCGTGGCGCGCGCTTCCGAGGAAGCGACACCTGAGGACGCTTTTCCTGCTTCAGCGGTCTTTCCCAGCTCCCGCGGGCGGGTCTCCCGGGTCCCCTGGAATGGGCTCGCCCCTTCTTTAGCTCCCACGTTTTACGCTCTTCAATCTATCTCCCACCCGCGATTCGACTAATCTGCTGCGCGCAGCCCGCTGGCTGGCGAGCGAGCGCAAGATGCCCAAGCTGCAGCCCGGGGCCCTGGGGTGGGAGGGGCTGGCGGTTACCGCGGGGGCGGTGTACGCCACGTGGACCTACGTCTCCCCCGGCGCTGCCCCCACCGCGGCGACCACTCCGGCCCACATCCCGCCCCGTGGCTCCAGCGCGCGGGCGCGCGGGAGGAGGGAAGGAAACCCAGGTGGTGGGGATGGAGAAGGGGAAAGTAAAGAGGGAGAAGGGCAAGGAGCCGGAGAAAGAGAAAATTCAGCAAAAAGAGGAGAGAAACAAAAAGAAGGTGGAGAAGGAGAAAATTAAGGAGAAAGAAAAGGGGAAGGAGGAGAAAATTAAGGAAAAGAACGGGAAGGAGAAAACTGGGAAGGGGAAGGAGGAGAAAATTAAGGAAAAGAACGGGAAGGAGAAAACTGGGAAGGGGGAGGAGGAGAAAATTAAGGCGAAAGAAAAGGGGAAGGAGGAGAAAATTAAGGAAAAGGAGAACGGGAAGGAGGAGAAAAGTAAGAGAAATGAGGATGAAAAGAGGCAAGAGCGGGAGACGGAGAAAGAGAAGGAACAATTCAAGGAGAAAGAGAAGGACAACAGCACGTTGATAAAAATACCGCTGGAGCCGCTGGTAAGAGACCGCTGCCTCGGACCCTCACCCGAGGCCATTGTCCAGTGTTTCGCCGGCTCTGTTACGTGCGAGACCCCCGGTGGGCTCGCGCCCGAAGGAATACGGTCTCGTTTGCCGGCTTTGTATCCGCGGATGGAATCGGAATGTGCCAAGCTTCGAACGACCCATCGCGAGCCCCTTCTCAGCCGCTCGCCCACTCACCCCTAACCCCGACCCTGTGTCCAGGTCTAGTGTTGAAGAAGACACCTTGTTGATGTTCACAGCGGTGCTGGGAATAGCCTTTTTTCCAGCTCCATCTCTGGCCGGCGCCGAACACTAGCCCCCAGACCCTCACCACACGTGATCTCTCTGTTCCAGTCTTTTCTGCTTTGTGGGGGCGGGGGAGGGGTGGAGGGGAAGGTGTAGGTTTCTTGAATTTGTGCAGGATGTGTTTTGGGACTGCCTGGACCTTTTCTCTGGGCGCTCTGGTTGCTATTACTTACATTGTTTTCATATCACCAGCACCCAGAAGAGAGGGTCACAAAGGTTTAACTGAGAGGCCTCAGAAACCAGCCTTTTAGTCATAAAAGGACAGATACGTATGATTCTACTTAGATGGTTTACCTAGTGTATTCAAACTCAAAGAGCAGAATGTTGGGGGATGGGGGGGGTAAGCATTTTAATGAGTACAGTTTGTTTTACAAGATGAATAGTTATGGCTAGTGGTGATGGTTGCATGGTATTATGAATGGAGTCTATATCACTCTGGGTTTAAACATGGTTAAGATGGTAAATTTTGTGTTGTGTATGACGGTGTGTGACCTGTGGATGGTGTCCCGCCAGGCTCCTCTATTCTCCAGGCAAGAATACTGGAGTGGATTGCCATGCTTTTCTCCAGGGCATCTTCCCGACCCAGGGATGGAACCCACATCTCTTATATCTCCTACATTGGCAGGTGGATCCTTTATTACTACCGCCACCTGGGAAGCCCTTTATGTTGTGTACTTTGCCACAATTTAAAAACTGGGGGAGAAGGAAAAAAACAAGCATTATTTGGCTCAACTTAGTGTGCTTTGTACTCCTGGAGTTCCTGGGCTCAGAGCTGCTTTCTGGTTCTAAACAATATGAATTATTAACAGAGATTTGATCTCTGGTAAAATAGCCAAAGAACTGATGCTTTCAAACTGTGGTGTTGGAGAAGACTTTTAATTAAGAGTCCGTTAGACTGCAAGATCAAACCAGTCAATCCTAAAGGAAATCAACCCTGAATATTCATTGGAAGGATTGATGCTGAAGCTGAAGCTCCATTACTTTAGCCACCTAATGTGAAGAGCCCACTCATTGGAAAAGACCCTGATGCTGGGAAAGATTGAAGGCACAAGAAGTCAGCAGAGGATGAGATGGTTATATAGCATCACCAACTCAATGGACGTGTTAGAGCAAACTCGGAAATAGGACAGGGAAGTCTGGTGTGCTACAGTCCATGGGATTGCAAAGAGTTGGACACAACTTTGAGACTGAACACACAAAACAGACTATATAGATTCATTATAGTTAAAGGAATAACTTTTAACAAGGAACAGTGGTGTTGAATCATATTTCATGTCTGAACTCTTGGTTTACAGTAACCCCAGCTTTTCTAAGAGATTATAAACGTGAGGAACCTTGTATTTTAGACTAAAAAGTAAGCAAAATGTAAAGCATCAATGACTACAGAATTTCTAAATAGGGTCAGGTTAGTGGCAGCGATGTGATTGGAAAGGGAATAGGGAATGGTTTTTATTCACAAAATTCATAAGATCCAGGATGCCATTATTTTAGGTACCACAGAGAAAGGAAAAAAAATGCTTCCAGCCAAAATATGACATACTATAGACTGTAAAGCCCTCATTTCAGAGATGTTAAAATGTGAAAAAAGAAATCTTGAAACTGATAAAATATGTTGGGGTAGCCTGATTGTGGAGCCATTGGTGGAGATAATGAGGGGACACAGTCTACATCTTGCGGCCATTTCTTGGTCACCATTGCTTTAAAGCATTCATTTAAAATCAACCAGTGACATCCCCTTAGAGCAGCATCTAGTCCCTTTTCCTTACCATGACTCTGAGAATGACACTATAACATTTAGATGCAGATGGAAGAGAATGGGGAGGAAGCAGGGATGGATATAGGAAACACCTATGGAAGAGCCATTTGCTTTAAGAGCCATCAATAATTCACTCCAGTAACAAACATTTACTTTAAAACATTCTGTTACTCACTAGACAGGTTTCATAAATGATTCCCCGTACATAAGTCTCTATTACAGCAGACCTTAAAACATCTTATTTTTACACAGATCTTCTATATTACAGACAGGAGGGACATGGGATAGACGTATAGTGCTGTTGAGGATCACTTTTTTTTTTAAACAGAAATCTAGTCTAAGGCTTCCCTGGTGGCTCAGACAGTAAAGAATCTCCCTCCAATGTGGGAGACCTGGGTTCGATCCCTGGGTCAGGAAGATCCCTTAGAGAAAGAAATGGCAACCCACTCCAGTATTCTTGTCTGGAGAATCCCATGGACAGAGGAGCCTGGCGGGCTACAATCCATAGAGGTCACACAGAGTCAGACGTGACTGAAGCGACTTAGCACGCAGTCTATGTCTAATGACATTTAGTGTTCAAGCAGAAATGTATAAGATTATTATTTTAAACCAATGCCCTTGAAGATGTTTCCAAGTTTTTTTTTCCGTCATATATGAGAAACCTCTTTGGTAAGCTGTTTGAGAAATAGAATTCCTGTGAACAGTCTGACTGGGTTGCTCATTTATTACTGTTTACATTGAAGTTTGTACACTAAAAGCCACCTTTCTGAGCACTCTGAACTTTCTGTTTCTCTCTTCGTACCACTCTTGCCCTTCTTGTCCCTCAAACACTTGTCATAAAAATTTCTAAGGCTGGTGGAATACTTCTTCCTAAAGTTTACATCTAGTTCATCAGGTTTTAGCATGAGATTTTAACTAGTTTAACAATTTTTATAGTCTTTGCCTTTTCATTTAATATTTATATTAAAAAGTACAGAAGAGAGTAACCTTGCCCTAAGAACTTTTAATCTATGATTCAATTTGGGGAGACAAGACAGATTAATATTATGACCTTAGATGCTTACATGCGAAATGGCAGAGTCAATACATAGACCAAGAAGGTCCCAAGACCCCAAACAACAAATTGAATTCTCGTGCAGTCTCCAATGGACATGAACTAGGGAAGCCAAGTGAAGAGTGAAAATTGGCCCTGAAAATATGGCACCTCCTATAAATCCTGATATATATAAAGTATTTATTTGATAAATTGACCAGGAGTTGGAAGATGGAGAGAGGGTATACAGTTAATATCATGTAAGTAATGACTGATTATATAAAATACAAACTGACTAGTACAGTTTGTTCTAGACCTATTAAATTTTTTTTGCAAAGTTTTATACAATTTCACAAATATTGGCAAGCACACTTCCCAGAGCCAAGAAAACAAGGCCCTGATAGCATATTATTGCCTTATCTTTTGTTTCACAGGAGAAAAATAAGCAGATCCTAGTGCTGGGCCTGGATGGGGCAGGAAAGACCAGTATTCTCCACTTTCTAGCTTTAAACCGAGTCCAGCGCAGTGTGGCCCCCACCCAAGGTTTCAATGCAGTGTGCATCAGCACTGAGGACCGCCAGATGGAGTTCCTGGAGAGTAAGCGCTCTTTCTCAGTGCTTCTGGGGGTAGCTAATAGCTTTTATAGCCACATGGTTGTCAAATCTTAAGCCAGATGCGATGTCAACATCACATGGGTCCTTGTGAAATTAATGATAAAATGAATATGAAATGAATGATAGGTCCTTATGAAATGAAACCCTGGGTCAAATTTTCCTAGACTTTTAGAATGCATATGTAGATGAATGCTAGGGTGCAATGTGGGTAAACTCACTTTCTGTTCCTTTTATTTTCTCCTTTTTCCAGTGGTGGTGATAAAAGGGAGTTGAGAGGAAGGCTTTAGCACCCTCTCCTTTAACAGCCTCCCTCCTCCTTACTACCCCCCCCATAAAAATCCAATCTGAGTAAATATAGTGTGCTTCCTTCTTGAAAATGCAAATATTCACAAACCTCTTATGACCAGATCACAACATATATACTCTTGTAATCAGATCACAACCCAGAAGCCCCTACTCTAAAGTAATTCTGGAGTCACTGCCTCTCAGAATATTGCTGTTTCCCAAAGTTGTATCAGATCCTCTTATCTTCTCTTTACACTCTCCCAAATTTATCTATCCAGCCAAACATACCCGAATGTCACCTGACATCTCTACCTGGCTGTCTCATCAGCCTCTCACACCAAACATTGTCCAAGCAAATGCTTGATATAGCTCCATATCTGTTCCTGTCCCTGTAATCCACTGATCAGTAAATGTCTCCTCACCCATCAAGATGCTCAAGCCAGAGGACCGGGCATTTTCTGTACCCCCACCTCCAGTATGCAAGGAAAATGCTATGAATTTTTGCTTTCATCCAATTGTGAAGAGAAAATGGTGGGCAGAGAAACTGTTAAACCTGCAGGCAAATCTTTCTGATAAAAGCATTATTAGGAATAGAGATTTCAATTTTCTCAGAAGCTATAGAAGAAATAATATTTTTAATGAAATAGATGGCTAAGAAAAGAGTCTCAGAATATAAAAAGTGAAAAAGGGCAGGGTCGGGGGTGGTGGGAAGGAAAGGAAAGAGAAAAAAAAGAAAGGAAGATAGGAAGAAAAAAGAAAAGATTCCAATTAAGGGCGAAAATGGACAGATCTGTTGGAGTGAGGAGTTTCAACATATGTTTGTCAATTATTAATGGAATCAAGGAGAAAAAAATTGCAGAGAGTAAATAATGTTTGAACACAGTCAACCAATTTGAGCTAATGAACAATATAAAATTGTCTAATTCTTCTCAAATACCCATGGAACAGTAAACAAACACGGAGCACTGCCTGGGCCATATAGCAAGTCTTAATGGAGTTTTCAAAGAGGCATCATATAAACTCTGTTCTCTAACTATTTTACCATTAAATTAGAAGTTAATATCTAGGGACTTCCCTGGTGGTCCAGTGGTTAAGAATCCACCTTCCAATACAGGAGATATGGGTTTGATCCCTGGTTGGGGAAGTAAGGTCCCACATGCCACGGGACAACAGAGCCCATGCGCCATGACTACTAAGCCCAGGCTCTGGGGCCCTCACTCCGCCAATGGAGTGTAGCCTGTACGACACAATGGCGATCCCCCACACCACAGCTAAGACCTGATGCAGCCAACAAGAAGTAAATGAATAATTTTTTTTCCAGTCCTGTGCCCTCCCCAACTAATATTTTTTTTTTTAAGTTAATAACTAAAAGATAACAATTCCTATTATAGATGAAATGTCATGGTGTTGGCAAAAAAAATGGGAATGCCTGTTTAAGCTCGTATGTTAAAGGATATGAATTACTTAGATTACATTCTTTAAAACACAAAATACTTTGAAGAATGACCAGCCTGGCTCTCTCTACAAAGGAAAACAAAGGAAAGACAAATAAAGACCCTTTCCTATTAGTTTTTGAAATGTTTTTGTTAAGTGCCCATACAGTGTTCTGCATACTTTTTCTGCAAAGGGCTCGAGAGTAGATAACGTAGACTTTGTGGCCACATGATCTCTCTGCTGCTACTCAGTACTGCGAAAGCAACCCAGAGACCATGTGTGAACAAACCTGCATGTCTGTGTTGTCACACAACTTTGCTTGTACTGAAATCCAACTGTGATATAATGTTCATATGTTAAAAAATGGTAATTCTTTTTCCCCCCAAATGTTTAAAAATGTAAAATCCATTTTTTGTTCACAGGCTGTACAAAAACAGGCAGTGAGCTGAGCCAGGTTTAGACTGTGGGCCATGGTTTGTCAATTTCTGTCCCAGGAGAAAAATAAAAACCGAATTCATTGTATCTGGGAAACTTTCTTCTGGGAAGCATCAGCAGAATGACATAACCCAAAGACATTTTTTTCCTGAGGCAACTCTTCTTAAGTACCCACAGGATCATATTAACTTTTAGTTCAAGATTAAAGAAAGGAAATTAGATTTGGGGTTTTGACAAAGGAAAAAAGTTGTGCAAGAGAGGCTAGCCAATGACATTTAAATCAGTCCATTTAAGACATTTTAGAGAAACGTGTTTTAACCCACCACCCTGAATTCTTTTAGTAGACTACTCCTGTTTACTGATCCATGCTTGATAGACATGCACTGGCTGTCATGACTGCTCTGTATAACAGATCAAGAGGCATCCACTGTGGTACAAATTTGCAAGGTAGAACACCTGAGTTTGATCCCTGCCTGGGTTGGAAAGATCCCCTGGAGAAGGAAATGGCAACCCACTCCAGTATTCTTGCTTGGGAAATCCCATGGACAGAGGAGCCTGGCAGTCCATGGGGTCGCAAGAGTTGGACCCGACGTAGTGACTAAACTACCACCACGCTGGTCCTTTGTGTGCCAGAACTGAGTGAACCGCTTGTGGAGGGTAAATATCCCCACCAGTCATTTCCCCAGAAACATCACTCTGGTTGTTCTCAGAATTGGGTCTAGTCTCACAGCAGTCTTTTATCAGAAGACCTGCCAGTGTTCAGAAATTATCAAAGTGTGCCTTACCTGGCTGCCTCGATAGACTCTTCTGAGATTTGTGTGTGTGTGTGTGTTTTCTTCTTTTGCTTTTCTTTGTAGTTGGCGGCAGCGAACCTTTCCGTTCCTATTGGGAAATGTACCTGTCCAGGGGCTTGCTGTTGGTATTTGTGGTGGATTCAGCAGATCACAAAAGATTACCTGAAGCCAAGAAATACCTTCATCAACTAATTGGAACAAACCCAGTCCTTCCTCTGGTTGTGTTTGCAAACAAACAGGTAAACATCTGTGCAAATATAAAGTGTACTCAATATTTTTTTATTAATGCAGTAAATAGAAATGTTTACTTTTTGAATTTGATCTTTTAAATTTATTTTTTAAATTTGATTTTTTTTAAATTGGAGGATAGTTGTTTTACAATGTGTTCGTTTCTGCTAACAGAAGTGAATCAGTCCTAATACACAGATACAGCCTCCCTCTTGGACCTCCCTCCCACCCGCTATCCCACCCCCTGAGGTCATCACAGAGCGCTGAGTTGAGCTTCCTGTGCTTTATAGCAGGTTCCCATTAGCTATCTATTTTGCATAAAGTAGTGTATATTTGTTGTTGTTCTTTAGTCACTAAATTGTGTCTTACTCTTGTGCTACGCCATGGACTGTTGTAGCCTGCCAGACTCCTTTGATGGGATTTCCCAGGCAAGAATACTGGAGCAGGTTGCCATTTCCTTCTCCAGGGGAGCAGGGGATCTGCGCTTCCTGCATTGGCAGGTAGATTCTTTACCAATGAGCCACCTGGGAAGCCTGGTAATGTATATATGTCAGTCCTAATCACCCAATTGATCCCACGCTCTCCTTTCCCCTCTATGTCCACGAGTCCATTTTCTCCCTCTGAGTTTCTATTCCTGCCTTGGAAATAGATTCATCTGTACCATTTTCCCAGATTCCACATGTATGTGTTAATATACGATGTTTTTCTCTTTCTGACTTACTTTATTCTGTATGACAAACTCTAGGTCCAACTACATCTCTGTAGATGACCCAAAGAAACATCTGCTTTTAAGAGCTAAATATTCAATAATATGCTGTATGTTCATTTCAGTTTATACTATTAGGTCTCCTGGAGTATACAATCAGCCCTCCTTTCAGGGGGAAAAAAAATTCCATAAAGTTCCAAAAAGTAAAACTCCTGTTTGCCACATGTGAGCAACTGTTTTCACAGCATTTACCTTGTATTAGATATTATAAGTAGTCTAGAGAAGGCAATGGCACCCCACTCCAGTTCTCTTGCCTGGAAAATCCCATGGACGGAGGAGTCTGGTAGGCTGCAGTCTATGGGGTTGTTAAGAGTCGGACGTGACTGAGTGACTTCACTTTCACTTTTCACTTTAATGCATTGGAGAAGGAAATGGCACCCCACTCCAGTATTCTTGCCTGGAGAATCCCAGGGACGGCGGAGCCTAGTGGGCTGCCGTCTATGGGGTCGCACAGAGTCAGACACGACTGAAGCGACTTAGCAGCAGCAGCAGCAGAGATGATTAAAGTATATGGGAGGATGTGCATAGGTTATTTGCAGAAATGACACCATTTTATATAAGGGGCTTGAGCAGATTCTGATGTCTTCTAGGGTCCTGCAACCAATCCCCTCACAGATACCAAGTAAAAGCGAAAGTGTTAATCGCTCAGTCGTGTCTGAATGCTTTTCGACCCCATAGACTATAACCTGCCAAGCTCCTATGTCCATGGAATTCTCCAGGCAAGAACACTGGAGTGGATTGCCATTCTGTTCTCCAGGGGATCTTCCCAACCCAGGGATGGAACCCAGGTCTCCCGCATTATAGGTAGATTCTTTACTGTCTGAGCCACCAGGAAAGCCCACAGCTGTAAATTCGTTCAGAACAGAGACTGTCATTCACCTTTGTGTCCCATGTAAAACCTAGTATACTACCTTGTATATAGTAGGAAGTCAACAAATCTGTTAAGTTTAATCAAATAAACATTTACTGACTGTTGAATTGATTGCAACAAAATCTTTGAGTGCTTACTATATATAATGGGCTTCCCTGGTGGCTCAGATGGTAAAGAATCTGAGAGACCTGGGTTTGATCCCTGGATCGGGAAGATCCCCTGGAGAAGGGAATGGCAACGCATTCCAGTATTCTTGTCTGGAGAATCCCAAGGATAGAGGAGCCTGGCAGGCTACAGTCCATGGGGTCGCAGAGTCAGACACGACTAAGCGGCTAACACACACACACACACACACACACACACACACTATGTGTCAGTATACAGAATTAGTTTTAGATTAGCTAGCCTGACCTGAATTTCACACACATGCATTAAAGTATTAAACACTCATGAAGAAATGGAAACCTTGTGCAGTGTTGGTGGGGATGTCAAATGGTGCAGCTGCTATGAAAAACAGTATGGCAGTTCCCTACGAAATTAAAAATAGAATTTTCATATAGTCCAGCAGTCCCACTTCTGGGTATATTATCAATAGAATTGAAAGCAGGAACTCAAACAGATGTTTGCACACCTGTGCTCATAGCAGAATTATTCCCAGTAGCCAAAAGGTAGAAGCAACCCAAGTGCCCATCCACGCATGAACGGATAAACAAAATGTGGTGTATACATACAGTGGATATTAGTCAGCCTTAAATGTGTCAGGAAATTCTGACACATGCTACACCATGGATGAACTGTAAGGACATTATGCTAAGTGAAATAAGCCAGTAACAAAAGAACAAATAATGTATGATTATACTTTTATGAGGTCCCCTAGAGCAGTTAAGGGCTTCCCTGGTAGCTCAGATGGTTAAAGAACCAACCTGCAATGTGGGAGACCTGGATTCAATCCCTGGATTGGGAAGATACCCTCGAGGAGGGCATGTCAACCCAGTCCAATATTCTTTCCTGGAGAATCCCCATGGACAGAGGAGCCTGGCAGGCTACAGTCTGTGGGGTCACAGAGTCGGACACGACTGAGCGACTAAGCACAGAGTAGTTAAAATCAGAGAGACAAAAAAATAGTAGTTGCCAAGTGCTGAGAGAGGGAGAAATGGGAAGCTATTGTTTAATGGGTACAGAGTGTCAGTTTTACAAGTTGAAGAGTTCTGAAGATGGTGTACAATAATGTGAATTTACTTAACTGTACACCAAACTCTACATTTCAAAATGGTAATATGGAAAATTTTGTTATGTGTATCTTACTACAATAAAAGAAATTTAAAACAACATTAAACATCTATAGCATTGTGCAGGCATACCTAATTTTATCACACTTCACTTTGTTGTGCTTTGCAGATACTGTGATTTTTACAAATTGAAGGTTTGTGGCAACCCTGCATGGAGCAAGTCTATATGCGCCATTTCCCCAACTTCTTTTTCTCACTTTATGTCTCTGTGTTGCCTTTTGGTAATTCTTGCAATATTTCCAACTTTTAGAATTATTATATTTGTTATGATGATCTCTGATCAGTGACCTTTGATGTTACTATTATAAAAAGATAATGACTTGCTGAAGGCTCGGATGATGGTTAGCATTTTTTTAGCAATAAGGTATTTTTAAATTAAGGTGTGTACATATTTTTAGACATAATGCTATCACACACTTAATAGATTACAGTAGTGTTAAAGTAAATTTTCTATGTACCAAGAGACAAAAAAAATTCTTGTGACTCACTTTATTGCGGTATTCACTTTATCACAGTAGTCTGGAACCAAATTTGCAGTATCTCTGAAGTGTGCTTGTAATGCTGTAGCCTCTCTCTCAATTGCCAGGCTTATCAGTCATAAGAGTTCCTACCCTTTCTCCCACTCCTATGAGTGAGTGTTTATGGAAGTAAAATAAATCATTATAATGATGATCTAAAAGTAGGAGCCTATATTAAAGTCCAGCATAAATGCTAGTCCAGCAGATTATTTTTTTTAAAAGGCTGGAGTTTTTTTTGTTTTTGTTTTTTTAGTTAACATCTTAAGTACCACAAACTGTGATGATTTAGAAGATCATGGTAAATGTAAGTGAGCTGTATAGTATTGCATTGCATGAATATACCACCACTTTACCGTTTTATTGTTGGACATTTGGGTTATTTCCAATTTTTCATTGTTGTAAAGAGTTCTATAGTGAATCTTCATGTATGTGTCTTTTCATAGACGTGTACCAACAGTTCTCTAAGGAATTGTGAGGAATTACTGGGTTTGGGGATTTGTACCTTGTGGCTCAGCTGGTAAAGAATCCGCCTGTAATGCAGGAGACCTGGGTTCGATCCCCGGGTTGGGAAGAGCTCCTGGAGAAGGGAAAGGCTACCCACTCCAGTATTCTGGCCTGAAGAATTCCAAGGACTGTATAGTCCCTGCGCCTTTCACTTTTCGTTCACATATTCAGTTTTACTAGATATTACCAAGTTGCTTTCCAAAGATATTGAACTAATTTATTCTTCCTACCAGCAGTATATGATAGTTTTTATAGCTCTACACCCTTGTTAATACTTGGTTTGTCAAACTTTCATTTTTGCCAGTCTTGTGAGAATGAAATTTTATCTTATTATTCTAATTTGCATTTCTTTAATTACTAGTGAGCCTGAACATTTTTTTCAGATGTTCACTGGTTATTAGTTTCAAATTAGTTTCATTCTTTGAAGTAAATTTCCATATCTGTGAATTAACTTTTAATATCTTTCCCCAAATTCCTATTGGGTGTTTATCTTTTCTCATTTGAGTTGTAGGAGTCTTTCATATCTTTTGGAAAAATAATCCTATTTCTGTTACATGCATTACAAATATCTTCTCTAGCAACCTATTGCGGAGAAGGCAATGGCACCCCACTCCAGTACCCTTGCCTGGAAAATCCCAGGGACGGGCGAGCCTGGTGGGCTGCTGTCTAGAGGGTCGCACAGAGTCAGACATGACTGAAACAACTTAGCAGGAGCAGCAGCAACCTATTGTTAACATTTTATTTTGTTATGGTTCTCTTTTTAATACACAGGTTTTCATTTTTAATACTCCAGTTTATTGATGCTTTCCTTTGTGGTTTATATCTCTTCATCAAATTGAATAAACAGGACCATTTGGTGTCAAATTATAACTTTTACTGGGGTTTAATAATAAAATGTTTGGATATTCTCAGACAGTAAAGAATCTGCCTGCAATGCAGGAGACCTGGGTTCAATCCCTGGGTCCGGAAGATCCTCTGGAGAAGGGAATAGCAACCCACTCCAGTATTCTTGCCTGGAGAATTCCATGGACAGAGGAGCCTGGTGGGACATAGTCCCTAGGGTCACAAAGAGTTGGACTCAACTGAGCAGCTAACACACTTTCTAATTTAAGGTCATCTTGGTTATTACTCCTTGATCAAAGTAACTTAAGCTTTTAGATGACTCATTGTTTCAAGTTATTACATAAATATTTTTTTAAAAGTCATCTTACTGTCGTTATTCTTTGAGTGATGACATCTATTAGGGCACAATTATGTGAGCATGGAATACACCTGATATTTATCCCTGATGTTCTTTTATCATTACAAGGAGCCCCTCCTCCCTTCCAACACCCTTCTATTTTCTTCCTCTCCAATTCCATTGGTGGCATTTCTTTTAACCTGAGACATCGTCCACATGTTACTAGATTCATTAAAACAATTGCAAAATTCACTACTTGCTCTAAGACTAAATGAATTCAGGTTTCAGACAGGCAATAAAGTGGAAGAACCAGAAAAGGTAATGATACCACATGAAGAAAACCTCACACTTACAAGAATTTGATAGATTCATATTGGTACAAGAAAAAATGACAATATTGTACTATTTTAAAACTTTGGGAGAACACCATGAAACAAAAAGCCAATTACAAATTCAATGTTAAGAGTGAAAATGTTTAAACTTTTGCAGAAGACTTAAAAACTGTAACTGAATCTGCATATGTATTTAGGAGAGGGAATATCAGAGGTTATTTGCTATAAATAATTCTTGTTGTGTGAGAGGCAAAGAAATATGTTTCGATCTTAGCATGCAGCATAAACACATGCTTTTTGTCTCCTCATTTTAATCTCTCCCCTCTCTGCTTCTTCGGATGGGTTTTCCTCCTTTAAGCCTTCCCCACTTCTCCATCTCATCTTCTTTCCCTCCATCTGTCCCTTGCCTCTCAGCCTTCTTCACCTACTACACCATTTTCTAAACTTATTCTGTCCCTGATCCCTTCTCTACCTCCCTCCTTCCCCCCAAATTTAATGTAAAACTTTTTGTTCAGTAGAAATAATTTTTGCAAAAGAAAACTTACATTTGGCAAATGCTATAATCAATAAGAGTTGGACATGACTGAGCGACTGAACTGAACTGAACTGATAATCAGTAAAATATTATATGGACAAAAACCAATTTAATGAATCAAGCTTCTATTGTAAAGACAAATTAAAAATAATCTTGGAGGGCTTCCCTGATTCTTCAGTGGAAAAGAATCTGCCTACCAATGCAGGAAACACAGGTTCGATCTCTGATCCGGCAAGACCCCACATGTTACAGAGCCATTAAGCCACAATTGTTGAACCTGTGCTCTAGAGCCAGGGAGCTGCAATTACTGAGCCCTTGCGCTGCAACTACTGAAGTCCGAGCTCTACAGCCTGTGCTCTGCAATAAAAGAAGCCACCACGATGAGAAGCCCAAGCACCACAACTAGAGAGAAGCCCATGCAGCAACAAAGACCCAGCACAGCCAACAATAAATAAATTATTAAGTTATTTTTAAAAATTAAAAAAATAAATCTTGGGAAAATTCAGACAAAATTGGAAAAACAAAACTAGAAGCAGATCACACTGGTTAGGAAATTGATTAAGGTATAATATTGGCTTAACTTTGTTCCAGAAAATACTCTTTTGATAATAATTCATAAATGCTGATATAATTCCGATGAAAATCTTTATATTCAAACAGCCTTTAGGATCCTAGTAATGGGATTACAATATCCTCGATATTATAATGGAGGTTCAGTCATTGAGAGTAATAAATGTATCTATCCAAAAATGTTGCAAAGTAACCAACTTTTTCTCAATTCTTTTTCCATTCTTATGAAGGATCTTAAAGCAGCCTATCACATTACAGATATCCATGAAGCTTTGGCATTATCTGAGGTGGGAAATGACAGGAAGATGTTCTTGTTCGGAACCCAGGTGACTGAGGATGGCTCAGAGATACCTTCCATTATACAAGATGCCAGAGACCTAATTGCACACCTGGCTGCAGACATGAGTGATCAGGCATAGCCCACTGCGAGACTCATGATTTGGATGTCACCAGGGAACGTGACGTGGCAGGCTGGAAGCCAAAATTTCCACTTTCAAATAAAAAATAAAACATTTCCTATTTTCTCAATGCACGACACATATACACATACAAGATAATGTTAATTGATTAAAAGGATCTCTATTTAGATTTTGAACTTTAAAAGTATTGGTAAACAATATATTTGGAGGGATTTGGATTTTTAATCAACAAAATTAAAGTGAAAATTAGCAAGCATTCATCCCATTTGTAGTTTCTCGGTGAAATGACATTTACATTAAAATATTCTAATAACTTTCCTCTTTTTCAAGTAAATCCAGGTGTATTTCTGCAGGGAGCTGCCCGTGAGAACGGGGTCCTTTGTCTGAAGGACACAGCTCTGGGAGCTGCCTCAGTCCTTGAGGGTTTGCTTGCAAACATAGCTCTCTGTCCCGCCACCCCAGAGATTAGGCGCTTATTTACTGCAGGCACCTGGAGTTCTGTGCAAACTTCTCACGCACAGAGAAATGTTATCTGGTGTAAGAAGTAATAACAGGGAGCCATTCCCATGCTCTCAAGATTTCTTGTGACTGTTTGTAAGATGTATAGGCCAACCAAGAAAAAATGTTAACTGTCTTGTCTTTCTCACGCTATTCTGTATAAATATGAGATGCTGAATAAAGTTGGTGTCAGACTGTGTCCCTTCGTGGTGACGTGTCTGAACCTCTCGACCCCATTTTTGTAGTCTCTTGCTTTAATTTCTTTCTTAGCCCCCCTGTGCACGTTCTCGGGACCTGATGGACTTTGCCGGCTGGCACCGGCATATTTCCTTTAAGTGGATCCATTTAACAATGTGGGAAAAGAAATCAGGATAGGGCAATAAGAAAAGTAAACACTATCAAAGTCACATAGAAATACAAATTAACAGCATTCAGAAAGATTTAAGAATGGCTTCTTTCTAAGAAACTACCACTAACAGAACACCTTAGGGATTTGTGTTTCAACTTCTTGATATTTTATTTTTTTATATAGATAAGCTTTATCTTTCCTAGAAATATTTAAGAGTGATAACTCTGCTTACCTACAGATATGATACAAATCCAACTTTTAACCTTAGTGTCTTCTCCTGATTTCTTTTTTTAAAAAGACTTCCAGTTTCCAGTCCAGCATGTAAGAAGCTTGGAAGCCATGAGGCCATTCTAACAAGTAAAAAGCTGAACAGACTGAAAGTTCAGCATTGGAGAGACTACTGGAATACAGAGAATAACAGTTTACCAGAGCAAAGACTCCTAATGGGAAACTCCCCATGGGAACCAGTGCCTGCCTGTTAATCACACACTTGTGTCCAGCTCTTGGCCACCCATGGGCTGTAGCTTGCCAGGCTCCTCTGTCCATGGGATTCTCCAGGCAAGAATACTAAAGTGAGTTGCCATTCCCTTCTACAGGGGATCTTCCCAACCCGGAATTGAACTTGACCCTTCTGCATTGCAGGCAGATTCTTTACCACTGAGGCACCAGGGAAGCCCCACTGGGAACTAGTGCCAGCATAGAAAAACCAGAACTATAACTGATGAATTGCTGGTTGCTCAGACTACTCTGAAAATTAAAAAATTCTAGGGGAACCCAGTCATAGGAGGGCCCCCAATTTTTTGAGATTTACCTCCAGGACCTTGACCAGATTCCCTCAATAAATATTAGAGAAAAATCCCCTGGTGCTTCCAAGGGAGGGGAAAAAAAACCCTTTTGAAATATGCCAGAGCATTCTGTTGTTCTTAACAAGGTCTGCCCTCAGGGGAAACTAGTTAACCAGTGCCTAGCCTAGAGTCGGACACGACTGAAGCGACTTAGCAGCAGCAGCAGCAGCCTGCTGGAGTATTATTGTGTTCATGTGTGCTTGCTTGTGTCCTCTGCAACCCCATGGACTGTAGCCCACCTGGCTCCTCTGTCCATGGGATTTCCCTGGCAAGAATACTGGAGTGGGTTGCCAGTTCCTCCTCCAGGGGATTTTCCCAACCAAGGGATTGAACCTGCTCCTTCTGCATTGGCATGCAGATTCTTTACCACTGAGCCACCTGGGAATCCCACTCCGGTATTACCAGAGAGTAACCGGAGCATAACTGACCTGGAGGAAAGGAAATACCCAACTCTAGTCCACTCCAGTCATTCTGTTCCACTTAAGAGGGCAGAAAACTAAGACTTAAGTCTGCAGTCCAGAGGCACAGAGTCTCTAAAAGGCTGAGCCCTCATCATAAGACTATAGAATATTCTCCCTTCCTCCACCCTTACCTCACCAACACATTGCTAAAGGCCTGTTTACAGAAGTTCCTTTTACCCAATACATCATGCCTGGCTATCAGGAAAAGCTACAAGACATAGTAAAAGGAAAAAAACACAGAAGAGACACAGCATGCACTGTACAGAAATGAAGAATGTTTGATGGGATTGTTAAAAGACTAGATACAGCTGAGGAAAGAATCTCTGAGCTTGAGGATATCTCAATAGAAACTTCCAAAAACTGAAAACCTAAGAGAGCAAGGACTAGAAAAACAGAACAGAATATGCAAGGACTGTGGGACAACTATAAAAGTGGAAATATGTGTTTAATGGGAAACCAGAAAGAGGAGAAGGCACCCCACTCCAGTACTCTTACCTGGAAAATCCCATGGATGGAGGAGCCTGGTGGGCTGCAGTCCATGGGGTTGCTAAGAGTCGGACACGACTGATCAACTTCAATCACTTTTCACTTTCATGCATTGGAGAAGGCAATGGCAACCCACTCCAGTGTTCTTGCCTTGAGAATCCCCAGGATGGGGGAGCCTGGTGGGCTGCCATCTATGGGGTCACACAGAGTCGGACACGACTGAAGCGACTTAGCAGCAGCAGCAGCAGCAGAAAGAGGAAAGAAAGGAAGAATAAATATTCGAAACAGTGCCTGAGAATTTCTCCAAATTAATGTCAGACATGAAACCAGAGATCTCAGAAGTGCAGAGAACATCAAGTAGGATAAATGCCCCCCCAAAACAATACATAGGCCTATCACTTTTAAGCTGCAGAAAATCAAAGACGAAGAAAATTTAAAAACCCAGAAAAGAGTCAGAGGGAAAAACACCTTAACATGAAGGATCAAAGATAAGAAATACATTAGACTTCTTAGAAACTATGGAAACAGAGAGTGGAATAAATATAGCATTGAGAGAGAACAATCAGCCTAGAATTTTGTACCCTGTGAAATCCTTCAAAGGTGAAAGGGCTTCCCTGGTGGCTCAGTGGTAAAGAACCCTCCTGCCAACATAGGAGACATGGGTTCTATTCCTGATCCAGGAAGATCCCACAGGCCACGGAGCAGCTAAACCCCTGTGCCACAACTACTGAGCCTGTGGTGGAGTATTATGGTGGAGTATTATACATATGGTGGAGTATTATTTAGCCATAAAAAAGGAAATTCTATCATTTGCAACACGGATGGACCACGAAGCATTATGCTAAATGAAATAAGACAAGCAGAGAAAAGCAAACATTATATGATTTCACTGATATGTGGAATTTAAACAAAACAAACACAAACTCATAAAAAGAAATCAGATTTGTGGTTACATGGATAGAGGGGTGTGGCCGGGGACAGGGTGGGTCAAGGAAGGTGGACAAAAGATACAAACTTCCAGTTATAAGTTAGTACCAGGGATAGAATGTACAACATGATGATTATATAGTTTACACTGCTGTATGATATACAGAGGACAGGGAGGCCTGGCATGCTGCAGTCCATGGGGTGGCGAAGAGTCAGACACAACTTGGCAACTGAACAACAATAATATACAGAAAAGTTGTTAAGTGAGTAGATCCCCTTAAGTCTAGTAGAATGGCCATCATCAAAAAGATGAGATAACAAATGCTGCCTTGGATATAGAGCAAAGGGAATCTTTGGTACTGTTGGTGGGATTGTAAATTGGTACAAAATTTTCATTACAAGGAGAATTTTTTTCTATTGTATCAATATGAGATGATAGATGTTAACTAAATCTATTGTAATCATTTCATGATATGTGCAAATCAAACCATTATGCTGTACACTTAAAATTTATACAGGAATGTTTGTCAATTCTCAATAAAACTGGAAAAATAATATAGTTTGTTTTTTTTTTTTTTAAGAGGGGGATTACATGGTAAAGAGGTTAACTCTCTAAGCAGATATAATGATCCTAAACGCAAGTGTATGTGCTTTGAAACAGATTTCAGTTCAGTCGCTCAGTGGTATCTATGACCTCATGGACTGCAGCACGCCAGGCTTCCTGTCCATCACAAACTCCCAGAGCTTGCTCAAACTCATGTCCATCCAGTCGGTGATGCCATCCAACTATCTTATCCTCTCTCGTCCCCTTCTCCTCTTGTCTTCAATCTTTCCCAGCATCAGGATCTTTTCCAATGAGTCAGTTCATCGCGTCAGGTGGCCAAAGTATTGGAGCTTCAGCTGCAGCATCATTCCTTCCAATGAATAGTCAAAACTGATTTCCTTTAGGATTGACTGGTTTGATCTTGTAGTCCAAGGAACTCTCAAGAGTCTTTCAACACTACAGTTCTGACTTAACACCACAGAAACACTTCAAGGAGGCACAAACAGCAGGTCAGGAGTACGCCCCTCTTCTCCTTTTCAACTGCTTCTCATTTCTTCCGGGAGGAGCCCGGGTGGGCCCCAGCAGCTTGGAGTGTCCCCTTGGCAACCGGAGAACGCGCAGAGAGGGGCCCAGGGGGCGGGGCTTGTCGGGCGGTAGCCGCGAGCGGGTTTGGCTCGGTGGGGCTGGGCGCGGGCCGCCCGCATCCTCTTCCATCTTCTGGAAGGTGACTGGCGTCCGGCAGTCAACCAGCGGGAGCGTCTGGGCCCCCAATGGAGAGCCAAGAGTTTTCTGGTCCTTCTGGGCTGTCCGATGGGCACCACACGGCAGAAACATCCGCTCGCTCCGAAGCCCTCCAGAAGCCCCTTGTCAGGATATTCGACATGAACAAGCAGCTAGAGGAGTCTGAGGAGGCGGGGTTTTCCGAGGAGGCCGACGATCAAGACCAGCGAGGCGAGTCCGAGGAGTATGCAGAGTCAGAAGAGATCCCCAATCACCCCAAGGCCTATGAGCTCTACCAATCCTATGAGTCCCACAAGCCTCTCAAACCCCATGCACCCTACGAGCCCCATGCGCCCCGTGAGGTCCGCAAGCCCCGCGAGCCCCGAAAGCCCCGGGGGCCCCCTGTTCCCCGCGAGCCCCACAAGTCTCAAGAAATCGAGTTGCTTCCTAGAGCCGGCGTAATGGTCTCCCCATCTCTGCTGATGAGACTCCCGCCACGGATTCCGCCGTCTTCCCTGAGCGGTAGGTGTTGGGGTCTCTCCGGGGCACTAAGCAACCCAACCCCATCTAGACCTGGGGGCTCTAATGGGAAGGTTTGTCTGCAAGGGCCCATTTTGATTTAAAGGAAGGTGATACTTACGTCATTTACCTACTGCTTTTCAGTGCCCTGTCTTTGGACCTAAAGAAGCCCTGGTAGGAAATCAAGAGTCTTGTTAATAAAACCATCTCCTTTCTGCCCTCTCTCCACCTGGTGACTTCCTAGCAAAGAGTACATTCACTAAGTGTTTACTATACGCTCAGTCTTCACCAGGTTCACAAGATAACAGGGCTGATGGGATTTTGGGGTATAAACATCCAGCTCACTTACCGCCTCTCATTGATGACTTTACCCAGAACAATTCCTTATCCACGCTGGGCTTCCAGTCTCTTGGCTGACCATGTTTTATCTCATGTTCTCCTTGACTTTTCTTTATCAGTCTTGATTCTATGGTCTGTCATTTCAGTTGCTTACTCACAACATCTTCCACCACCCCACTGGCTCTCTGGCCATTCACCGTACTTCTAGGAAAACCTCAATTTTGGTTAAGCCCAACCAACCACCCTCTGCCTACACCTGAGCAGCTGACTCTTCCTGTACAAAATCACATAGCCCTACTGACCGCTTTTATTTCAGTTTCATGACCACAGATCTCAGCTGGTCACTTGGCACTGCCTAGCAAGCCCATTTTATTCACCTAGAAAATTAGTTCCCCTCCTTGGAAGAAAAGTTATGACCAACCTAGATAGCATATTCAAAAGCAGAGACATTACTTTGCCAACAAAGGTCCGTCTAGTCAAGGCTATGGTTTTTCCTGTGGTCATGTATGGATGTGAGAGTTGGACTGTGAAGAAGGCTGAGCGCCGAAGAATTGATGCTTTTGAACTGTGGTGTTGGAGAAGACTCTTGAGAGTCCCTTGGACTGCAAGGAGATCCAACCAGTCCATCCTAAAGATCAGCCCTGGGATTTCTTTGGAAGGACTGATGCTAAAGCTGAAACTCCAGTACTTTGGCCACCTCATGCGAAGAGTTGACTCACTGGAAAAGACTCTGATGTTGGGAGGGATTGGGGGCAGGAGGAGAAGGGGACGACAGAGGATGAGATGGCTGGATGGCATCACTGACTTGATGGACGTGAGTCTGAGTGAACTCCGGGAGTTGGTGATGGACAGAGAGGCCTGGCATGCTGCAATTCATGGGGTTGCAAAGAGTCGGACACAACTGAGCGACTGAACTGAACTGAACTGAATCTGTGAGAAGATGTCTAAATGTCTTCTTTACATCTCCTCCAGCCTTCACATCTTTGACTCCAAACAGCTGAAGACTTTGCCTCACACTTGAGAAAACAGAAGCAATGTCATTAACTCCCTTATTTTCTTACCACTTACTTGAATCTGCATCCATGGATTCTGTCTCTTCTCATACTGCAGGGAAGAGTCACACCTCTTTCTTTGAGAAGCAAATCTTCCACATGTGCTTTGGAGTCCACTCTTGTCTCCTGAAGAACTTTGTTCCAGCAATTATTCGCCTCTCTCCTACAGGATCAATCTCTCCCTTTCTAATGAGTCAAACCCATGAGCATACACATACACTCTAGAATCTTCTGTCTTGAAGTAACCCTTAACCTCAAGTCTTCTTCAGACCTTTCTCCTTCAATCAGCTCCATTTTTCTGCATTTTTCTGCAAGTCATTGCAGAGCTTGTCAAAAGAGTTGTCTGTACTCACTGACTCCTTTTTCTTGCCTGTAATTCTTCCCTCAACCCACGTAGTCAGGCATCTTTCTTATCCACTCCACTGAAACTGCTCTAGTTGACTACCTTTCTGTCCACTGCCAACCCTGTTGTCATGCATGGAGATTTCAGTATCCATATAGGTGATCCACTTGGCTTCTTAGTTCTTTGACCTTGTCACCTTGAATGACGGGATCTTTCACCCCATCTTAGACATCTACTCCACTGGCCTTTGATAATGTCAATTGCTGTACCATTTCCAAAATATCTATTTCAAGCACTCTAATCACTTCCCATTTTTCCAGTTCACTTACTCTGACTTGTACCCTCTCAGTTCTTCAGCTTCAAAGGGACCTGTAATCCATTGATGCTATCAACTGTTCATTATATATCACTCACTACCTTATGTCTTTTTGTCTCTCCTTTCTCACTTTATAGTCCATGGTCTACCAATGGAATTACTTCCTTGCAACTATTGGCTTCATTGTCTCTCCCTCTATCTTTCTTGATTATTTAAATCCAGTTCTTGTCTGCACTTGAAAAGATAAAAAAAAAAAAAAGAGAGAGAGAGAGAGGGAGAGAGAAAACAAACAACTGTGTTGACTGGTCTTTAAATCCATGACTGTAAAATTCAAGTGTGCTTTCAGTGGTGCTTAGCAATGAGAATGTGCTTAGTGGTGCTTACATTTCCCTAATCAATTCATTATCTAACATGGAACCTACCAAACTACCAGGTTCTATGTATATACTCTAGCTTTTCTTTTGTTAATAATAGACAAACTATCTTTGTTCTTACCAGAGGCCATTCTCTCAACCTTTATGTTAGATCCTATCCCACATAACTTTAAGCTCTTTACTCCTCTCTTTCCTGTATCATTTTATTTCACTCTCAACTGGATCATTCCTATCAGCACATGAACTTGCAGCAATAACTCCTAGCTTGAAGAAACCAAACCTCCCCTTAGCCTTGTGTATCCTTCCTGGTACCACTCCTATTCTCTACTCCTTTTTAGAGAAAAAAAATCCTCAAAATAGTTGTTTATGAGTCATTATTTCCATGTTCTCTCTTCCCATTCTCTTGAGAACCTACTTAAGCTTTTATCCCCTCTACTTAGCTGAAGTTGCTCTAGTTGAGGTCACAATGACCTCTGCTTGCCAAATTCAATGACTGATTCTTCATCCTCATCTTACTTGTTTGATACCTTCACTCCTTTTTTCTTGGAGGTCTTTCTTTATTTGACTGCTGGATACCCCTGCCTTCATCATTATCCTACCTCATCGATTGTTCCTGACTCAATTTCATTTGCTAGATCATCTGTATCTTCCCAGCCTCTCAGTTGAAATGGGTGATGGCTCGGTGCTCTCAGATTCTTTAGACTTTCCTTGTTCCATGGGCAGTGTCATCCGTTCTAGCTTTAATCCTATGCTAATGACTTCACAAATTATCTCCAGCCTCAATTTCTTTCTTTCCAGAATTTTATAACCAGTTGTCTTTTAACATTCCTACTTGAATATCTAGTAGGAATGTAAAATTGAACATATCCATAACTGAGCTCTTACTTTTACCCCCAAACTTGATCTTCCTCCATTGTTCCTCATTTCAGCAAATGACACCACCATTCATTCATCCAGGTGCTCAGGTCAAAAACCTGGAGTCATTCTAGACACCTGATTTTCCTTTACACGTTACCTCCAAGCCATTAGCAAACCCTGATTTTGAAATATGTCATGACAATATCCATTCTTAACATCCAAACTCTCACCACCTTTGTAAACCACTGTCATCTCTTGCTTGATCTGCTGCAGCAGCTTCCACTCTTGCCCCATTCACGCATCCCCCACTCTATTCCCCCAGTTCATGCTTCATGTAGCAGTCTCAGGGATCCCTGAGAACATAAATTATATGCAAATTTTCTGCTCTCAGCTCCCCAGAGAGGTTCTCATGTCACAGAGTTTGTAGTTGAAAGTCCTAAGCAGGCCTACAAGGCCTTATCTGACTGTCTCTCCAGCCTCCTGTCCCAACACTCTTCCCACTGTCTCTGCTCTCGAGCTACATGGGCCTCCTTGCTCCTAACTCAGTCGTTTCACTTGCTTTTTCCTCTGTCAGCTTGCTCTTCTCTCAAGTATTTGTCACCTCCTTATAAATACGTACCAGATCACTCTGTCAAAAATGTTCTCTTTGAATCACTACAAATGACCCAGTTTCATTCCTTTTTATGGCTGAGTAATAATCCATTGTATATATGCACCTCATCTTCCTTAGCCATTCCTTTGTCAGTGGACATTTAGGTTGCTTCCATGTCCTGTCTATTACAAATAGTGCTGCAGTGAATATTGGGATATATGTGTCTTTTTAAATTATATGAACTTTCTTAGTGCTTACTCAGTTACTAATGCTATCCTAACATAGATAAAATCAGGTGAAACGAAGCATGTATTTGAAAATAGAGAAAAAAGCCACGAAAGTACAGACTGAGGGGTATGAGAGGAGACATAGCTTCATAGGTAGCTTGGGGAGGTGATATTTTTGAGCTCTAGTTTGCATGGAGGTCCCAGTTTTTGCTGTTGTTACATCAGACAGAAGAGCTTGGCCTCTTCTGCCTTCTCACCGGCAAGCAAAAGCCTTTCCCATACCACATGACCCAGAGCTAAGGCAGCGGGGAGCGCAGTGCGAGGGAGCTGCGCCTGAGAGAAGATCAAAGAAGGATGAATAGTAGTAATGATTATATAGCTTAACCTGTCATGTCAAAGAACATCCCAATGTCTGTTTACATGGTCATACCCAGCATAGAACTCGACTACTTTAAGACCAGTCTTCAAAATCATCATGTACCTAAAACAAGCACAAATTTTACTTCAGAAAGCTCTGAGAAGTAATGTAGGTTTTACTGGAGTATATTCCAGGGAATTATACCATCTCATACAGAGCAAAGCAGGCTAAAATGTTATTGAGACACATCTCTTCCCAAGTCTCTGCCACCATGACAGCTGTCCCCCACAGACACCTTTCCTCTTCCTCTCAAGCACCAGCTTGCCTCTCTCTTGCCCCGTAGATCTGTTCTGAGAGGTGCTCCCTGCCTTTCCTTGATAGATCAGTGGTGTTCTGGTCACACCTGAGGGCTGAGCAGCTCAAACATGGGCTCCTTAAGAAGACGGGGTAGAGGGCAAGGTGGAGAATAGTTATACTTTGGTGCCTCATCCTTTTCATGTTACAAATGCTTACTGCTACACGCGGAAGGAATCCGGTGTAAGGAGTGCCCCAGTCCCCATCAGGGAACAGCCTTGATCATGCTTCCTCCCAGCAGATGGCAGCCTTCCCCAGAAGATGGTCTGGAGCACAAGCCAGTTCGTTCCACTTGCTGGCTTGGTGGCAACGTGAGCAGTGTAGTTTGTGTGCTAAGGAATAAAATACAGATATCTAAAGGGCATAGCACAGCAGTAACATTCTGATTATCTCTTAAAGGGAGATGCTTTTCACCATCCTGCTCAGAATCCTTTCGGGTCTTCTTCCTGTCAAGAGAGTCCGAAATGCAGTACTTGGATGCAATCTCAAAAACGACAGAATGATCTCTGTTCATTTCCAAGGCAAACCATTCAATATCACAGTAATCCAAGTCTATGCCCCAACCAGTAACACTGAAGAAGCTGAAGTTGAACGGTTCTATGAAGATCTACAAGACCTTTTAGAACTAACACCCAAAAAAGATGTCCTTTTCATTATAGGGGACTGGAATGCAAAAGTAGGAAGTCAAGAAACACCTGGAGTAACAGGCAAATTTGGCCTTGGAATACGGAATGAAGCAGGGCAAAGACTAATAGAGTTTTGCCAAGAAAATGCACTGGTCATAACAAACACCCTCTTCCAACAACACAAGAGAAGACTCTATACATGGACATCACCAGATGGTCAACACCGAAATCAGATTGATTATATTCTTTGCAGCAAAAGATGGAGAAGCTCTATACAGTCAGCAAAAACAAGACCAGGAGCTAACTGTGGCTCAGACCATGAACTCCTTATTGCCAAATTCAGACTTATATTGAAGAAAGTAGGGAAAACCACTAGGCCATTCAGGTACAACCTAAATCAAATCCCTTATGATTATACAGTGAAAGTGAGAAATAGATTTAAGGGACTAGATCTGATAGATAGAGCGCCTGATGAACTATGGAATGAGGTTCGTGACATTGTACAGGAGACAGGGATCAAGACCATCCCCATGGAAAAGAAATGCAAAAAAGCAAAATGGCTGTCTGGGGAGGCCTTACAAATAGCTGTGAAAAGAAGAGAAGCAAAAAGCAAAGGGAAAAAGGAAAGATATAAACATCTAAATGCAGAGTTCCAAAGAATAGCAAGAAGAGATAAGAAAGCCTTCTTCAGTGATCAATGCAAAGAAATAGAGGAAAACAACAGAATGGGAAAGACTAGGGATCTCTTCAAGAAAATCAGAGATACCAAAGGAACATTTCATGCAAAGATGGGCTCGATAAAGGACAGAAATGGTATGGACCTAACGGAAGCAGAAGATATTAAGAAGAGATGGCAAGAATACACAGAAGAACTGTACAAAAAAGATCTTCACGACCCAGATAATCACGATGGTGTGATCACTGACCTAGAGCCAGATATCCTGGAATGTGAAGTTAAGTGGGCCTTAGAAAGCATCACTACAAACAAAGCTAGTGGAGGTGATAGAATTCCAGTGGACCTATTCCAAATCCTGAAAGGTGATGCTGTGAAAGTGCTGCACTCAATATGCCAGCAAATTTGGAAAACTCAGCAGTGGCCACAGAAGTGGAAAAGGTCAGTTTTCATTCCAATCCCAAAGAAAGGCAATGCCAAAGAATGCTCAAACTACTGCACAATTGCACTCATCTCACACGCTAGTAAAGTAATGCTCAAAATTCTCCAAGCCAGGCTTCAGCAATATGTGAACCGTGAACTTCCTGATGTTCAAGCTGGTTTTAGAAAAGGCAGAGGAACCAGAGATCAAATTGCCAACATCCGCTGGATCATCAAAAAAGCAAGAGAGTTCCAGGAAAACATCTATTTCTGCTTTATTGACTATGCCAAAGCCTTTGACTGTGTTGATCACAATCAACTGTGGAAAATTCTTCAAGAGATGGGAATACCAGACCACCTGATCTGCCTCTTGAGAAATCTGTATGCAGGTCAGGAAGCAACAGTTAGGACTGGACATGGAACAACAGACTGGTTCCAAATAGGAAAAGGAGTTCGTCAAGACTGTATATTGTCACCCTGCTTATTTAACTTATATGCAGAGTATGTCATGAGAAACGCTGGACTGGAAGAAACACAAGCTGGAATCAAGATTGCCGGGAGAAATATCAATAACCTCAGATATGCAAATGACACCACCCTTATGGCAGAAAGTGAAGAGGAACTCAAAAGCCTCTTGATGAAAGTGAAAGTGGAGAGTGAAAAAGTTGGCTTAAAGCTCAACATTCAGAAAACGAAGATCATGGCATCTTGTCCCATCACTTCATGGCAAATAGATGGGGAAACAGTGGAAACAGTGTCAGACTTTATTTTTCTGGGCTCCAAAATCACTACAGATGGTGACTGCAGCCATGAAATTAAAAGACGCTTACTCCTTGGAAGGAAAGTTATGACCAACCTAGATAGCATATTCAAAAGCAGAGACATTACTTTGCCAACAAAGGTTCGTCCAGTCAAGGCTATGGTTTTTCCAGTGGTCAATATGGATGTGAGAGTTGGACTGTGAAGAAGGCTGAGCGCTGAAGAATTGAAGCTTTTGAACTGTGGTGTTGGAGAAGACTCTTGAGAGTCCCTTGGACTGCAAGGAGATCCAACCAGTCCATTCTGAAGGAGATCAGCCCTGGGATTTCTTTGGAAGAAATGATGGTAAAGCTGAAACTCCAGTACTTTGGCCACCTCATGTGAAGAGTTGACTCATTGGAAAAGACTCTGATGCTGGGAGGGATTGGGGACAAGAGGAGAAGGGGACAACAGAGGACGAGATGGCTGGATGGCATCACTGACTGGATGGACGTGAGTCTGAGTGAACTCCGGGAGTTGGTGATGGACAGGGAGGCCTGGCGTGCTGCGATTCATGGGGTCGCAAAGAGTCGGACACAACTGAGCGACTGATCTGATCTGATCTGACCAGGGCCCATTGTGATCTGACAGTGAAAGTTAGTCTCTCAGTCATGTCCAACTCTTTGCAAGTCTTTGAACTGTAACCCACCAGGGTCCTCTGTCCATGGGGTTTTCCAGGCAAGCGTACTGGAGTGGGTTGCCATTTTCTTCTCCAGGGGATCTTCCCAATCCAGAGATCAAACCCACATCTCCTGTGTCTCCTGCATTGCAGGCAGATTCTTAACCTGCTGAGCTAACATTGCTGCATGCAAACTCTTTAGTTGCCGCATATGGAATCCAGTTCCCTGACCAGGGATCGAACCCTGGCCCCCTGCATTGAGAGAACGGAGTCTTAGCTACTGGGCTACCAGGAAGGTCCTTGTTGTATCACTCTGCAAAGTACTTTTTTTTTTTCTTCCTGAATGGGAAACTTTATTTTGTTGGAGTAGTAGGCAGGGGTCCAGTCTTAGAACTTCTGAAATTGCATCTTGGTGCCAGCAGCCTTGGCGAAGTCCATGTTGAAGCACATTGTCTTGCTCAGAGGCCAGCACTCACCCACTGTGGCAATATTGAGGATCTTGACATCCCTAAAGCAGGAGGAAAGGTGCATGGACATATTCTTACGGTACGAAGCGGTTGGTGCTTTTGGGTAGTGGAGGTAGTCTCAGTGATGCCAGTGGTCCTCTGCATCTTCATCTTAGCCACTAAACAGGATCCACACTTGGATGGAGATGATACCATTGGAAAAGAAAGGGCATTTCTTCTGCATATAAGTGCCCCCCAGGCTTCCTTTGGTGTATTAAAGACCAGATCAATGTTCTTGTTGTATCATGGGACCGTCTTCTTGCCAGTTTCTCTAAGCAGGACCCTCTTCTTATTTTGGAAAATGATTGGTTGTGTTTCATAGGCACGCCCAGTCTGAATGTCTGCCATCTTCCTCGCCACTTGAAAAAAAGCTCTGCAAAGTATTTTTGTCCTCAGCTTACAGAAGAGGAATCTGAGACTAGGTAGTTTGTCTGCAGGTGTGTAGTGGTGGGACCAGCGTTCAAAGCCCTGTCGGTTTGATCCAAAGCCTGGAATATCTCAGGGACTGGACTGGAGTGAGAGTGGGGGATCATCGGGAGAGAAGAATGGTGAAAAAAAGTACTGTTGTTAATCTCTAGGAAAAAGGAGCTGGGAAATATTTTAGGGAGTGTTACTAGAGTCATGCTCAGAAAGGTCTACCCAAAGGATGGATTGGATATGTACAATCCTGCCCTCGCCCCCAAAGAAATATGGCTGCTTGAACTCTGCTATGCCCGAGTCATGGCTCCAGCCACATTCTGGGGATTTCAATACAAGCACATACTTAGTAGAAGAGGGAGCTTGATGCTATTGGAAAGAGCACTAAACTAGGAGGTAAGAGGTTTGGAAGTTACTTTTGGTCTTGTCATAGATGCGTGTTTCCTTTCTAGTGAAATGACATGCATGAACCTGTTTCCTTTCTAGTGAAATGAGATGCGTGAACTCACTCTCTACAGACACTTGTAAATGCTGAGAGTCTGGATGTTAATACAACTGCTTAATTTGATACAGCAAGGTGTTGCCAAAGTGAGATTACTATAGATTCTTGAATATAAGGAAAGAAAAAATTCTGGCCAATTTGAATAGATAATCTTTTAGGGAGAAAGACAATAGACAAACGTTTGTTTAGAATTGTGTTAACTTCGCTATACCTATAAAATTAAAATAACATTAAAATCAATGATATAATTTAGAAAGTTATTTCTAATGTCATATTTCATAGAAAAACAGTTTTATTCAACTTTTTTATTTGCATGCTTAATACCACTTACCTCTTGACTAATTTAACAGTTTTTCCAGAAAAATCATTTTTATCTCTACAGCTTTATTATAGAAATATTCAAATGCACCCAAAATAGAGAATGTTATAATACACCCCCATCTAGTTTTAATATTTATCATTTTGCTAATCGTTTCATCTAGACATTCTCCTGCCAACCCTTCCTACTGTGCACACATGCGTGAGCACATGCACAAGTGCACACACACACACACACACACGTTTTGGGGCCTCCTGTAGGACAAATTGTTGTAAAGAAAATACTAGACAGCATGTCGTTTTGCCCATTATATCTTGTATGCCTTTCTAATTACTAAGGACTTTTTAAAAAAACGTATCATGTCATTATTTGCACTTTGAATCTACAATTATTATTTAATACCATCTAATACCTGTTAAATATTTAAACTTCCTTAATTGTCTCTGCCTGCAATACAGGAGACCTAGGTTTGATCCTTAGGTGGGGAAGATCCCCTGGAGAAGGAAATGGCAACCCACTCCAGTAGAGTTGCCTGGAGAGTCCCATGGACAGAGGATCCTGGTGGGCTACAGTCCAGGGGGTCACAGAGAGCTGGAATAACTGAGCAACTAACTTTCACTTGTAGTTGTCTCAAAACTGTATTTTTACAGCTGGTCCGTTCTAATTAGGCCTCAAACAAGGGTCACACGGCTCTGTTACTCTTTAACACTAACTCTAATCCTCTCTCCCTTTTAAAACACACTTGTTAGAAAAATTGGGTAAAATATCCCATGTTCTGAATTTAATTTGTTTTTTGTGATGTCTTTAACTTGTTCTGTTAGCTCCTCTGTTTCTTGCAAAGCATATAGACTGAGAGACCTGCTTAGATTGAAACTAAATTGTTTCGAGCAAGAATTTTTCATAGGTGGTGCTGACACACAGTGTCAGGCTCTCCCGTTTGTGGTGATTCTCAGGTTGACAAGTGAGTTCAGGTGAGGTTGGCTCCATCCCTCCTTGGTAAAGCTCCTATCCACATTTCAGCAGCCGGTTTCAGTTTTTGCCTAGATTCCATCATAGCATTAGGGATAAGACAGGTCTCTTTTGGATCTATGTTTGATGCTGTTCCTGGCTATTGTTAGAAACCCATTCGTGTAATGTAACAGAACTCTTAAAAATTCATTCTGTAGCTATACTTTTATCTTCACAATACAATCACCTCATTCTTTGTGTTTTGTCTTTCTTTTTGCTTTTTAAAATGACATCCAACATCCAACGCTTAAGATTATAAAATTATATCACCAAAATATTATTAAATCTGTTTTAAATTTCTTTACCTCTTCCCTCTTTTGTAAAATACAGATTTAAACTTAAATTGTATGGAGAGCTCTATAATTATTCCATTCTAGCATTAACTGAAATTATTTCAGGCTGCTGTGTTTTTGTTTGCCATTTCTTTGTTGGGAAAATAAAGTAATTGAGGAAGTGCTTCCTAAGATGAGTTCTTATAAGGACTTGCATGTAAGGTAACCTTTTTTCTGAGAAATAATTTTTGGGAACAAAATCTAGCCTTATATTCAGTTATTATGATACTTTACTGAAAACTTCTTATTTTTTTAAAATTTATCTTAGTTTCATGTAACACATATATCAAAAATAAAATTTGAAGAAGGAAAAATCTAAGAAAATAAGATTTTCTTCATCTTTTCATTATCAAGTCTTATAATTTATTTAATGTGTGTGTGTATAAAACCATTAAGAGACCTCACAAGAGAAGTTTCTTTCAGATTTCATTTTAGGAAAAGTTTATGGCTTTTGCTTTCAGTGGTAAAATGTTCAGATATAATGGTACATGACTTTATTTTACATTCTTCATTTTGTATTTTTATTTCCCTTGTTCATCTACTTTTTTTCTACCTGTTTTCCTGAATTTTTCATCTTAGATAATATCCTGTTATGTGTTTATGTAAGCAATCTCAAATCCTTTTAGAAATGAGGGGGAGGGTATAAAGGCATAAAGAATCCAGTGAAAATACATGTTAATACAGGTTCACAATTAGGTTCTCATTGCATTAATATTACTTTTCATAGTTGGAACCCTTAACAGTAAATTATTTAAACTTTACAATTACTCAAACTTAATAGTTACTTAAACTTTTTCTTTACTTATAGAAATTTAAGCAGAATCCTAATTTAAAAATTTTTAGTATTCCTCTGGGTCATCCCAGTGCACCAACCCCAAGCATCCTGTATCATGCATCAGACCCGGACTGGTGATTCGTTTCACATATGATATTATACATGTTTCAACAGAGGGATGGTATGGGGAGGGAGGTGGGAGGAGGGTTCAGGATGGGGAACACATGTGCACCCGTGGCAGATTCATGTTGATGTATGGCAAAACCAATATAATGTTGTAAAGTAATTAGCCTCTAATTAAAATAAATAAATTTATACTTAAAAAAAGAAAAGAAAAATTTTTTTAGCATTAATTATTTAATTTGCCCAAGATTGAACAGTTGAGTAAGTAACAAAACTGGGGTTTGAGCCATGTCTGTCTGATGTCAGAGCACACCCACTTTCCTTTACCCTGAACACTCCAGACGGTAGAAAATGTTATTTCAGAGCTCCCAGATATGGTTAGAAACTCCCCAGGAGAAACTGGAACAATTTGTCCTAAAGAGGCCTACTATAATAGGCCTTAGGATAAGGCCTATATTTGCCCACATTAAAAAAGAACTTCTAAACATGAATTTTAATTTGCTTCCATTTCGTCTGTTTTGGATAATACAGGTGTATCCAGCTTTTTACTGCTGAAGATACCACCATTAACATTTTTGTGCATAAGTCTTTGCCCACACTTGTAGTTACTTCTTTAGAGGACTAAAGAAAGTGCTCTGAAGTACTTCTAAAGTACTTCTATTTTAGAAGTAGAATTAGGTTAAGGAAGGTAAGTATTGCTGACTCATACACCAAATTATTTTTCACAAAATGAACTAATTTAAATATCCACCAGCAGCATGGAAGTACTTACTTCATCTGATGCTTCCAGCATTGTTATCCTTTGTAAAAACTTTTTGCTAATGTGATAGTTTTTTTTTTAAATCTCATTCTTTATTTGCATTGTTTTGATTACAAGCAAGTTTGAACTTTTTATGTTTATTAGCCCTTCATATGTCTTCCTCTTCTTTGAACTCCTCTTCTTTGTCTGTTTAACTTTTGAAACCTTTTTAGTGTTTTTCTTATTCATCTGTACTTTTATACTCTTCAGATATTAAGACTTTATTGTTTTGTTACTACATATTTCTCTCAATTTTTGTTTTCTAAGGTTTATTTTTTGACACACATTTTAAGTTTTAAATATTTTAATCTGTATGTTTCCTCTCTATCTTTCATCACCTTTAATGCAGATTAAAATCCAGTCATTAAGTACATATTCTCTTATTTTTACTCTAATTCAGTTTTTTAAAAAGAAAAAATTTAACTATTTGATTTACTTGTAGTTTACTTTGGCAGATGTGCTGTGCTTAGTCTCTCAGTCATGCCTGACTCTTGCGACCCCATGGACTGCAGCCTGCCAGGCTGCTCTGTCCATGGGGATTCTCCAGGCAAGAAGACTGGAGTGGTTGCCATGCCTTTCTCCAGGGATCTTCCCAACCCAGGAATCGAACCCTGGAGACCAAAGCAGGTCTCCTGCTTTGCAGATGGAGTCTTTACTGTCTGAGCCACTTGGGCCTTTCCCCCAAATAGTTATTTTTTCTAGTCCCTTTGTTTATTGATTTGTAATGGCTATTTTTAATCATATCTTTTATTTTTTTTAAACTTATTTATTTGGCTGCCATGGGTCTTAGTTGCAGCTTGGGAATCTTCAATCTTCTTTGCAGCATGCTGGTCTTTTTTAGCTGTGGCACGTGGAATCTTTTAGTTGTGGTGTGCGGGAATATCTTTGATTCCTATTGAATCTTATTTTTGCGTTTCCTTTTCCTTTTGCAGATCCTGATCCTTGCGACTTTGTAAGGAAACGGTAAGAATATAGATATAGCACTATTTTCCCAGACTTTACTAGCTGAAAGGGGTACTCAATCTGGGGCATTTGAAGTGAAAGCCTATCTTGAGGGTTTTGAGAAGATTCCTGTTCTTTCCCTTTGTCATAAGGCCCTGTTCTAGGGGCAATTCCCTTGGGAAAAGGAAGGAAGAGAGATAAAGTGGTTAAGATAGAGATGTAGGAGAATTCTCGCTCAGGGCTTGCTTGTCGCTCAGTGCTGTGTGAGTCACTTAATAGGGCTGAACCTAAAGGTTAAGTCCCTAAAGGCACTTGGGATTCTGCACTGACCATCTCATGTCACAGATTTTGTGAAGCTCATGTTAGTGTATCTCAATCTCCTCTTGCCTCTAATTCAAAATTCAGTAGCTAATGAAATTCCAAGTCAAGTGCCCTCTATGAAGAAAAAGAAATGTGTGTGTGTGTACATGTGGTGTGTACACTAGATGTCTCCTGAAGACAGATGCTTATTCTTGATTTGGTTAAGATATATTTAGAAGAGGTAATAGAATAAAATCATTCAAGAGAAAATACCAAAGGTTCATATCAATGGCTCATATAGATGAGAAGTAAATAATACCAGATTTTATTTCTTCACTCTTTTAATAAGTGCATTGAAGTTATTCATATTGTTATTCTTTACCATCTACATTTATTGTTATTGGTTGGACTTAGTTTGCATTTTCTAAGTACTATATTTTCTAGTTGTTTTTTCCTCACGTCTTTTAGGCATTAAATACTGCTGCCTTATTTTTATGTACTACTTTGCTGTTTAAATTTTATTTTCTCACAAGAATCCTGAGAAGTTGATAGGGTGGATATAATCAACTAGATTTTCTGAGAGAAAGTGAAATTCAGAGTAATCATGTCACTTTTGTAAGATGACTAGGCAGCAAATCTGGTAGAACTAACCTTTACTGAGTATTACTGAATATCCACTTAAAATACCAAGTTACTTCAACTAAATGCATGCCAGGTGAGCAGACTCTCCTATTACTAAATAGACAGTGAAATCATTTACATCTGGAAAGCTTTTATACTTAAAAAAAGACTGTGAAGAGTGTTTCTTTAAGTGTTTCTGTTTTTGTTGTTATATTATTTCTTGCTTTCATTTGATTGGTTAATTTGGTTTGACTCTGTGAGAAAATTTTGTTCTGTATTATTTGTGCCTGTCCCAATTCTCTAAATAATCTTGTTAAACAAATGTGCTGTACCTGATGCTTTTAAAAGAAATATTTAGTATAAGCAAAATATACACGGGTGTTCAGTCACTCAGTCATGTCCAACTCTTTGCAATCCCATGGACTATAGCCCCCCAGGCACCTCTATCCATGAGATTTTCCAGGCAAGAATACTGGAGTGGGTTGCCATTTCCTACTCTAGGATAAGCAAAATAGTCAAGTGTAAAAGAGCATTCTGACGGAAAGACAGAATTATTTGGATTACCCCATCAATTCAGACATGAAATTGTTTCTTAATTGTTGCTATATAAACATATGTTTTTTGCTCTGCTCCTAAAGTAAGAATTTCCAAAATTTTGTTAGCTATTGGCAAACTACAGGAGATTAATTATCAATGAAGACATGGAACAGCAAAGTAATCCTCATTAAAAAAGAAATCTGCCTTCAAGAGTTCAGATCCCTCCACCACATTCTTGTGTTTCTGCACAGGATCACGAGTAGATGTTGTAAGGTCATGTAATACTTGAGAGAGAAGACAAGCCTGCATTAAGATGAAGAGATGTAGGTTGAAGACGTGGCTATGGTGACACAATGCACAATAAGTGAATGAAAAGGAGAGATTAGTCAGACCTTCACGATTAGCAGGAGTTAATGAGATCATTTCCAATTAAAGTAACAATACAGTTTAACTATCTATATAAATAAATGGAGAAACTGTCAGTAGTCTTATATATAAAATGATGCATTAAAATAATATTATTTAGGTGGTAAAGAAAAGGTAGAAAGGGAAGAAACTGGCTTAGAGGTGATGATGGAGCCAGGAGCTAAATTGCCTGCAAAGATTCATATATAAGAAGATGTTTTGTCTGCACTATAGTTTGCTTTTTCCTCCACCTAGCCACCCTCTCTGAAAAGTTGGTTCAGGCCATCATAGCAGAGTTCGAACAGTACTTGCACAGCAAAATCATTTTTTTTTAATTGAGTAAGGGTGTAGTTTTTTTTTCCCTGGCAGTAGACATTATCTTCATTATTTCTAGACAATAGCAGACATATCTTGGGGCAGGGTGCATTGTATCAATTACATACATGTGTGTTCAATCACTCAGTCGTGTCCAACTCTTTGTGACACCATGGACTGTAACCCACCAGACTCCTCTGTCCATGGGATTTTTCAGGCAGGAATACTGGAGTGGATTGCCTTTTCCTTCTCCAGAGGGAGATCTTTCCCACAGAGGGATTGAAGCTGTGTCTCCAGCATCTCCTGCCTTGGCAGATGGACTCTTTACCACTGAGCCACATAGGAAGTCCATCAATTACATATCAGACCTCAAACATTTAACTGCTGAAGAATCTTTTGGTTATCTCAAACCACCATCACAATCTCATGTTTGGAAAGATTTGTTATTATTGTTCATTAACTTCTGCTGAGGATAGACATAATTAATCACATAGTTTCAAATAGCTGCAAAGGAGTCTGGAAAATGTAAAGGAACACATGGATAATTGGGGACCACAAACTGTCTCTGCTATAGGTGGATTCAGGATAGTCAGGGAAGTCCAAGGGAGCAGAATAGAGCAGGATGGAGGTTGAGTGGTACCCAAAGTATATTTTGCCTGTTTCATAGTTTACCTGAAGCCACAAATTCTGTCTGAAATTTTCCTATACAGTCTCTTCAACATCTAGTGCTATCAAGCATTTACAAATTTACTTTCTATGAAAATTGAGGGGTTTTGCCATTAAGTGTACATTTTACTTGGATTCTTCTGGAGACAGTACAGTCTTGGTTATATTGTGTATTTATTGTCTTTGTTTTATTGTATAGTATATTTTTAATGATTTTAAAAGTGAGAATTTGGGGTTCACAATATTTTTTAATACTTTTAGCTTTTTTTAGCACTCTTCAAATCCTGTATAATAGGACCTTGGTTTTTATTTCTCCATCAGATGAGATTTGTTTGATTACATCTAATGTAAACATATTTGTTAAGCATCCTCATTGAATTAATCTGCTGGTATTTGTTAGTTCTTTTTCTAGGAAGAGAATTCAAGATCTTTCTAGGCCTAAGAAACAATGGCGAGCCCCAGATAGGTAAGGTAATATTATGTAGTCTTGTTTGTGATGATTATTCCTTACATTCAATAAGTGTTATTTTTACCTGTCCACTTACTCTGCATCCTAGCCCCTCTGTGCTCAACTGGAGCCACTGAATCAGTATTGTCACCTCAGGTGAGTCAGCACATGGAAAGCGAACCTTAGGTCAGTAATTCTCAAATTTGTCTGCACACTGGAGTCATCTGGAAAATTTAAAAGCTACTGATTCTTGACTCCCTTGGCCTGGGGCACAGTCTAGACTTCAGGAGTGTTAAAGACTCCCCAGATGATCCTAACAGGCAGACAGGTTTGAGAGTCACTGTCCCAGGGCATATTCTACACGCACGTGACACACCTGTGTCCATCCTCCAAGTTCGGGTTTGCCGCGTCTAACATCTGTGTCTAAGCCTCTGCCGAGAGCACGCCTGTTCTCTGGGGTCTCCAGCAGGCTGGACTCGCTGGCTTTCCACTCCTGGTCACAGGACGTCCCCTTTTCTTTCTTGGTTCCTGAACAAAGCCTGATTTTTTCCCTAATCCATTGCTCTTTTATTTTCTAAATTAATGGATTTTATTTTTTAAAACAGTTTTAGACTTACAGAAAAACTAAAGTACAGAGAAAGTTTCTGTATTACCGCCCCTCCTCTAGTTTCCCCTAGTATTAACATTATTAACTTGCATTGAAAAGTGACAGTTTAGTCGCTTAGTCGTATCTGACTCTTTGCGACCCATGGATCGTAGGCTACCAGATTCCTCTGTCCAGGGGATTTCCCAGGCAAGAATACTGGAGTGGGTTGCCATTTCCTTCTCCAGGGGATCTTCCAGACCCAGGGATCGAACCCAGGTCTCCCACATTGTAGGCAGACACTTTACTGTCTGCCACCAGGGAAGTCTAATAAATTGCATTAGTGTGGTACATTTGTTACAGGTAATGAACAAATATTGAACATTATTATTAATGAAAGCCTATAGTTTACATTAGGGTTTACTTTTTGTGTTGTACAGTTCTCTGAGTCTTGACAAATGAGTAACATTGTATATTCACGCTATATTATTTTACAGAATAGTTTCACTGCCCTAAAAATTACCTGTGCTCCACCTATTGATCCCTCTCCCTCTTTCCCTTCTCTCCAAATCCCTTGCAACCACTGATCTTTTAACTGTATCTGTAAGTTTACCTTTTCTGGAATGTTACGTAGTGTCGGAATTGTACAATATATAAATTTTCAGACAGGCTTCTTTCACTTAGCAAAATGCCTTTAGTGTTCCTCCATGGCTTTTCATTAATAGTACATTTCTTTTTAGCATTGAGTAATATTCCATAGTCTGGATGTACCATAGTGTATTCACTTACCGAAGGACATGTTGGTTGCCTCTGACTTGGTGCAATTATGAATAAACCTGCTGTAAATAGTCATTTGCAGGTTTTTGTGTAGATACAGGTTTTCAGCTCATTTGGGGAAAGACCTTGGAGTACGATGACTGGATCACATGGTAAGACTATGAGCTTGGCTTTGTGAGAAGCTGCAAAAATGTCTTCCAAAGTATCGGTACCATTCCTGCCACCAACGAATCAAAGTTCCTGTTGCGTCACATCTTCCCCAGTGTTGGTGTTATCAGTGTTTTCTATTTTAGCCCTTTTAATAAATGCGCAGAGGTGCCTCGTTATTTTGATTTGCAGTTCCCTAAGGACATGATGTTGAGCGTATTACATATGCCTATTTGCCGTCTGTGTATCATCTTCTCTAAAATGTCTATTCACGTCTTTTGTCCATTTTTTAATTGGGTTGTTTGTTCTTGAAATCCCAAGCCCCAGTGGGATGGTATCTGGAGGAGAGGTCTACAGGAGTTAATTAGATCTGACCACCTGGCACAGTGCTTCACCCGAGGTGAGGTCACAGTGTGGATAAGTGATGTGCTCATTTTATGATGATCTTACTGTAATTACAGCATCCATTACATGATGGCAGAAACAACTGTCTCTAATAGATTCATTTTTGGTCCTCACCTTTTAAGACAGTAGATAAAACAGTCTTGTTCTTGTTTTAACTTCCATACATAGTTTATCGGCTCCTGATGCCTGGAAATTGTAAAATTTTATAATAGAGATAGTTCCTGAAGTGAAGTAAAATCAATAGAGAAGCCACCAAGAGCCATTTCTAAGATGTCAATTATCACTGAATTTTCTTACCATTTCTTTTCCTGTTTTTTAACAGAAAACTGTTTTGGGGAAATCAAGATCCTATTCGCCCTGTTTCCCGGAGTGCTTTGAAGGCTCAAATGACCCAAAGATTAGAGAATCTTGCCCAGTCTAAGGAAGTCTCCCACCGATATGTACCTAACAGGTTAGTATTTGTGTATTACCAGGTTGTGTGTTTTCAGAAACACAAAATTTACTAAAGATTAGGGATTCTATATCCATTTCCAATCTGATGCTACAGCAAAACTTTTCCAGAGCAACATCTAATATTTAGCTACTGCAGACTTGTATTATACCTTATAGTTTATTGGCTTATCATGATTTTGATTTTTTAATAAAATGAGGGTGTTATGCAAGGATATGTACCATAGATGGGCTTCCCGGGTGGTGCTAGTGGTAAAGAACCCAGCTGCCAATGCATAAGAGATGAGGGTTCAATCCCTGCATCAAGAAGTTCTCCTGAAGGGTGTGGCAACCCACTCCAGTATTCTTGCCTGGAGAATCTCTTGGACAGAGGAGGCTGACGGGCTATAGTTCATAATGTCACAAAGAGTTGGGCATGACTGAAGCAACAGCACACATGCCATGTACAATATATAACACTGTTGTGTTATATACTATATATAGTACAATATATAACACTTCTTTTATTCATGAAACTATGAATTTTCTATAGCACCTATGGGCTTGGTTATAATGAGGTAATTAGGGCATCTAAAAGTAATAATGTTGTTAAGACTTTTGATGCCCTTTGCAAATTTGTTTTCATTGGATATTTGTTGAATGACTGGACTTTCCTAGTTGGCGCTTTGAGGAAAGATGATAAGGTGTAGGGAAGATGGGTACAGGCATGAGGGAAGTTAAAGTAAAGAAAAAAGTGAAGATAACCATTATTTGAAGTTTGGTTTATATGATAATTGAGGTAGCCATTTCTCTACCTCCTTCAATATACAGTTTAGTTAAAAGTCAGCAAACTTTTTCTGGAAGGGGCCATATGTAAAGTTGGCCATAAATTGTCTGCTGCAACTCCGAGAAAGCACCTATCGACATATGTAAACAATTGTGCCTGTGTTCCAACAAAATCTTAGAATCTTTGCATCTATATTCATAAGATATTGATCTGTAGTTTTCTTCTAATGTCTTTCTTTTTGTAGTGTCTTTGTTTATGGTAATGCTGTCTTCATAGAATCAGTTGGAAAATGTGTAGAATTTTTTACTTCTTTGTGGGCTCCTATTACACTATTGGAGATTAGGTGCTTGGATTTGATCACTCAAATTCATGCCTGTCTCACTCACTTTCCCTTCTGCAACTTGCAGGGTTCAATATTATTATAGCTGTGGCAGAGAGTCTGTAATCTGGGAGATCCCCTCTCCTGCACTGTTTTGCCAACCTTCCAAAAGGATCCAGAAGCTGGCACAGCCCAACAGATCCAAGAGACGGTACCTGATAGACAGGTAGAGTACCTTGAGAAGCTCTATAAATTCTCATCTGATTTGATGACTGTCACAATATTGTTGTTCTTATTTGAGTATATGCAATTTCACAAAATAGAAGTCCACTTGGTTTTCAAAGGATCAGAGTGAAAAATCAGAAGTTTGCAGCAATTGTAGGTAATCAGAAGATCATCATCAATAATTACATTTGACTCAAATTGTAGTGAAGTGAAAATTTACACCATGCTCACCAGTGTCAGCCAATTCAAAAATATTCAAATGAAACATTACAGGTTTTTGCGATTCATATTCTCATATGCCCCTGTGACTATAAATCCTCTTCCTTTTGCTTTAAATGCTGGATTTCTACTTGTCTTTAAAAGATCTCTGGGTTGGGAAATCCCCTGGGGAAGGGAACAGCTACCCACTCTGGTATTCTGGCCTGGAGAATCCCATAGACAGAGGACCCTGGCAGGCTACAGCCCATGGGGTCACAAAAAGTCACAACTGAGTGACTTTCACTTTAAAAGACAGCTTTGGTGATACCTTCCACATGAGAACTATGATTGTAGTGAGGTTATTGGAAAAAATGTTAGGTTGTATTAGTGGAGTATGTACAAGGTTCACTTACAGGAGTGTGATACTACTACTGTGCACTACTTTAGAGCACATTAGGTGTGTATGTCCACTCATGGATGTTATACCTTAGGAAACTGATAATAAATTTGAGACTATTCAGATGGGAATGAATAAGATGTTGAGTCTTCTGGAAAATGAGTAATAGGAGAAATAATATGTTTAACTTAGAGAAGACACCAAGGAAACAGTAATAACTGTGTTTAAAAGGTAATAGCTGTGTTTAAAAGGTCAGCATCTGAAAGAGGAAGGGAAAATGAAAGCAATGGCACCCCACTCCAGTACCCTTGCCTGGAAAATCCCATGGACGGAGGAGCCTGGTAGGCTGCAGTCCATGGGGTCTCTTAAGAGTCGGGCACGAATGAGCGACTTCACTTTCACTTTTCACTTTCATGCATTGGAGAAGGCAATGGCAACCCACTCCAGTATTCTTGCCTGGAGAATCCCAGGGACAGGGGAGCCTGGTGGGCTGCCGTCTCTGGGGTCGCACAGAGTCAGACACGACTGAAGTGACTTAGCAGCAGCAATGTTTATTCTAGAACTTGAAGTAGAACAAGGAATTTATAGAGCAGCCAGTGTCACCTAAGTGTACAGAAATCTTTCTGATAGCTATTCAGTAGGGAAAGTGTTTATCTGGAGAAATCAACTGCTATCTCCACCCAATCCCCTGAAAATGTTCAAGCACAAACAGGAATGATGACTTTATGTGGATTTTAAAAAAGATTCCTGTATTCAGGGAGTTGAACTGGACAACTTGAGTCTTTTTCCATCATAAAATCCAGCAAAAGTGGCCCAGTTTGTCCATAAAATTTGCTTATTTATCAATTCATTCAATAAAATCTGTTAATATAGTTAAAGTATACATGTAAATTTGGTAGTTATAGATTTCAATTTATAAATGGAAAGAATACTCATCTGTCACCAATTTTTGAGACATTTTTAATGTTTCATATTAACCTACAATACCTACCTGACATTTATAGGACGGTATACCCAATAACAGCAGAACACACATTCTTCTCAAGTGTACATGAAATATTCTTTAGGATAGATCATATATTAGGTCATAAAACAAATGTCAATAATTTGAGGAGAATTGAATTCATACAATTCAATTCAATTCAATTCAATTCATACAATTCATCAGTTCTCTGGCCACAGTGAAATGAAATTAGGAACCAATAGCAGAAGGGACATTTTATTTATTTATTTATTTATTTATTTATTTATTTTTTATGGACATTTTAAATATGTGAAATTAAATACCTTCCTAAACAAAAACAATGGGTCAAAGAATGAATCACTTTGATATTAATAAAAATAAAACACAATATACCACAACTTATAGCGAAAATAGTGATTAGCGGGAAATTTTAGCTATAAATGCCTACATTAAAAAATAAAAGATTGAAAACCGTAACTTAATCTTCCATCTTAAGAAATTACAAATGAAAATCAAGCTAATTCAAAAGTAGCAGATAGAAGGAAATAATAAAGATCAGAGTAGAAACAAATAGGAACTAGGGAGATGGAGAAAAATCAACAAAATCGAACGTTGGCTCTTTGAAAAGATCAACAACAACAAAAACACTTTGGCTAGCCTTACCAAGACAAAAAGATTCAAATTACTAAAATCATGAAAGAAAGGAGCTTCCCTGGTGGCTCAGTTGGCAAAGAATCCACCTGCAATGCAGGAGACCCAAGTTCAATCCCAGGGTGGGGAAGATCCCCTGGAGAAGGATATTGCAACCCACTCCAGTATTCTTGCCTGAAAAATCCCAAGGACAGAGGAGCCTGGTGGGCTATGGTCCATGGGGTTGCAAAGAGTCAGACACAACTTAGCAACTAAACCACCAAGAGAGAAAGAAGGGACCATTCTAAGGAATCATATGCAAAAGAAGAGTTACTACTATTGATCTTATAGAGATAAAAAAGGATTATAAGGGATTACTCTGAGAAATTATAAGCTCAACAGATTAGATAACATAAATGAAACGGACAAATTCCTAGGAAGACAAACTACTGAAACTTAACTGAATAATAGAAAATCTCAAAAGACTCATAATAAGTAAAGAGATTTAATTAATAATTTTTAAAAACTTCCTATGAACAGCTCAGGAACAGATGCTTTCATTGATAAACTTAGTGATATGTGTAGAGAAGAACTAACACCAATCCTTCAGTTTCCTCCAAAAACTAGGTCATGAGCTCCATATTATTCCTGATACCAAAACCAGGAAAGGTCATTACAAGAGAACAAAATGACAGAAATATCTCTTATGAGTATGTATGTAACAGTTCATACCAAAATACTACCAAACCAAGTCTAAATATACATGCAGCAGTCCACACCAGAATACTGGGAAAACAAATCTAACAACATATAAAAACAATTATACACCATGACAAGGTTGGATTTATTCCAGCAATACAAGAATATATTGAGTTCAGCATTCTGAAATCAATGTAGTACACCAAATAGAACAAAAAACCTTCTTCAAGAGATGAGGAATACCAGACCACCTTATCTGCCTCCTAAGAAATCTATATGCAGGTCAAGAAGCAACAGTTAGAACCAGACATGGAACAACAGACTGGTTCCAAATTGGGAAAGGAGTATGACAAGGTTGCACATTATCACCCTGCTTATTTAACTTATATGCAGAGTACATCATGCAGAATGCTGGGCTGAATGAAGCACAAGCTGGAATCAAGATTTCTGGGAGAAATATAAATAACTTCAAATATACAGATGATACCACCTAATGGCACAAAGTGAAGAGGATCTAAAGAGCCTCTTGATGAAAGTGAAAAAGGAGAGTGAAAATCTGGCCTAAAACTCAACATTCAAAAAACTAAGATCATGGCATCTAGTCCCATCACTTCATGGCAAATAGTTGGGGAAACAATGGAAACTGACACTTTCTTTTCTTGGGCTCCAAAATCACTGCAGATAGTGACTGCAGCCTTGAAAATAAAAGACACTTGCTCCTTGGAAGAAAAGCAATGACCAACCTAGACAGCATATCAAAAAGCAGAGACATTACTTTGCCAACAAAGGTCCATCTAGTCAAAGCTATGGTTTTTCCAGTAGTCATGTATGGATGTGAGAACTAGACTATAAAGAAAGCTGAACACTGAAGAATTGATGTTTTTGAACTGTGATGTTGGAGAAGACCCTTGAGAGTCCCTTGGACTAAATGGAGATCAAACCAGTCAATCCTAAAGAAAACCAGTCCTGGGTGTTCATTGGAAGGACTGATGCTGAAGCTGAAACTCCAATACTTTGGCCACCTGATGGGAGGAACTGCCTCATTGGAAAAGATCCTGATGCTAGGAAAGATTAAAGGTAGGAGGAGAAGGGGACGACAGAAGATGAGATGGTTGGATGGCATCACCGACTTGATGGACATGAGTTTGAGCAAGCTCCGGTAATGTACAGGGAGCCTGGCATGCTGCAGTCCATGGAGTCACAAAGAGTCCGACATGACTGAGCAACTGAACTGAACTGAACTGAGCATGATTACCTGAATAGACTCAAAAAAAAGAACTTAAAATTTAACACACATCATACTCAACAATGGAGAAGGCAATGGCACCCCACTCCAGTACTCTTGCCTGGAAAATCCCATGGATGGAGGAGCCTGGTAGGCTGCAGTCCATGGGGTCGCTAAGAGTTGGACACGACTGAGTGACTTCACTTTCACTTTTCACTTTCGTGCATTGGAGAAGGCAGTGGCAACCCACTCCAGTGTTCTTGCCTGGAGAATCCCAGGGACGGGGGAGCCTGGTGGGCTGCCGTCTCTGGGGTCACACAGAGTCGGACACGACTGAAGCGACTTAGCAGCAGCAGCAGCAGCATACTCAACAAACTAGGTATCAAAGTGAATTTCTTCAGCTTGATAAAGGGCATCTTCAAAAACCCACAGCTAACATTGTAATTAATGGTGAAAGACTGAATGCTTTTACCCTGAGATCAGGAGTAAGACAAGAACATCAGCTCTTACATTTTTATTCAACATTATGTGTGCGTGCTCAGTCACTAAGTTGTGTCTGACTCTTTTGCAACGCCATGGACTGTAGCCTGCTAGGACTCATCTGGCGCTGGGATTTACCAGGCAAGAATACTGGAGTGGGTTGCCATTTCCTACTCCAGGATATCTTCCCAATCTAGGGATTGAACCCGTGTTTCCTGCATTGGCAGGTGGGTTCTTTACCACTGAGCCACCAGAAAAGCTGCCATTCAACATGATACTACAGATGGAAGTCAGAGGAATGAGGCAAGAAAAAGAAAGGTTGGAAAGGAAGAAGTAAAACTCTCTGCTCATACATGACATGATCTTATATATAGAAAATCTCAGGAAACCCACATAAAAATATTAGTGTAGTCACCAAGTTGTGTTTGATGCACAATCCCATGGACTGCAGCCACCTCCTCTGTCCATGGGATTTCCCAGGCCAGAATACTGGAGTGGGTTGAATAAATGAATTCAAGGAGGCACAGAATCCAAGATCAATATACAAAAATCATACATGCAATGGAATAAGAATACATGCAATGGAATATTACTCAGCCTTGAAAAGGAAGGAAATTCTGACACATGGTACAACAGGGATGAACCTTGAGGATATTACGCTAAACTAAATACGCTAAACTAAATACGCTAAACTAAATATCCAATCACATACACATAATACTGTATGAATCCACTTATACACAGTACCAACTGCAGTCAAATTCATATACAGAAAGTAGGATGGTGATGGTGAAGGACCAGGTGGTGGGAAGAATGAGGAGTCATTTAGTGGATTTAGAGATCTGCAAGATGAAAATTGTTCTGGAGGTTGGTTTCACAACAAGGTGAATGCATTTAACACTACTGTATTATAAACTTTAAAAGGATTAAGATGGTAAATTTTACATTGTATGTATTTTACTATAATTAAAAATAAAAACAAAATACTTAGGAATAAACTTAACAAAAGAAGTATAATATATGTACACGGGAAATGACAAACACTGTTGAAAGAAAATTTAAACACATGGAAAGACATTCTTTGTTCATAGATTGGAAGTCTTGATTTTGTTATGATGACAATTTTCACCAAATTGATCTACAGATTCAGTTCAATACCTATTAAAATTCTAGCTATCTTTTTCGACCCCATGGACTGTAGGAGTCTATCATGCTCCTCTGTCCATGGGATATTCCAGGCAAGAGTACTGAAGTGGGTTGCCATTTCCTTCTTCAGAGGTTCTTCCTGACCCAGGGATTGAACCCGGCTCTCCCGAATTGTAGGCAGACACTTTACCATCTGAGCCACCAGGGAAGTCCTAGAAATTGACAAGGTGATTCTAAAATTCATATATAAATGCAAGAAACCTAGAGTAGTAAATAAACAGTCTTGAAAAAGAAGAGCAAAGTTGTAAGACTTACAGCTTCTGATTTGAAAACTTGCTGCTGCTGCTAAGTCCCTTCAGTCGTGTCCGACTCTGTGGGACCCCATAGACAGCAGCCCACCAGGCTTCCCCGTCCCTGGGATTCTCCAGTCAAGAACACTGGAGTGGGTTGCCACTGCCTTCTCCAATGCACGAAAGTGAAAAATGAAAGTGAAGTCTCTCAGTCGTATCCGACTCTTAGTGACCCCATGGACTGCAGCCTACCAGGCTCCTCCATCCATGGGGTTTTCCAGGCAAGAGTAATGGAGTGGGTTGCCATTGCCTTCTCCAAAAAGTTGCTAAAAATCTGCAATAATCAAAACAGTGTGTTACTGGCATAAAGATATAGATCAATGGAAAGGTCAAAAGACATAGAGATCAATGGAAAAGAATTGAGAGTCCAGAAATAAACCTTTATGTTTATGTCGATTGATTTTTGACAAGGATGCCAGGAAAATTTAATTGAAGACCAATAGTCGTTTAAACAAGTGGTGCTATGATAACTGACATTTTTTTTTAAAGTCACTCAGTCGTGTCTGACTCTTTGCAACCCCATGGACTATATACAGTCTGGAATTCTCTAGGCCAGAATACTGGAGTGGGTAGCCTTTCTCTTCTGCAGGGGATCTTCCTAACCCAGGGATTGAACCTGGGTCTCCTGCATTGCAGGTGGATTCTTTACTAGCTAAGCCACAAGGGAAATCCAAGAATATCGGAGTGGGTAGCTTATCCCTTCTCCAGGGGATCTTCCCAACCCAGGAATTGAACCAGGGTCTCCTTCATTCCAGAAGGATTCTTTACCAACTGAGCTCTCAGGGAAGCATGATATCTGGGCTTTTCATTCCTTGTATGTTTGGTGTGAAGTACAGGTCCAACTTCATTCTTTTGCAAATGACCCCTACGTCACACCAAGCATAAAAATTAATTCAAAATGAATCACAGACCTAAATATAAGAGCAAAAATTGTAAAACTCTTAGAACAAAACATAGGCATATATCTCTATAACTAAGCAGTGGCTTCTTAGATATGACCCCAGAAACACATGTGACAAAATAAATATAATAAATTGGACTTCATCCAAAGTAAAAACTTTCTTTGCATCAAAGGGCACTCTCAATGGAATGAGAAGAAAACTCATACATTGGGAGAAAATATTTGCAGATTGTATAAGGGACTAGTATTCAGAACATATATATAAATAATTCTTCAGTTCAGTTCAGTAGCTCAGTCATGTCTGACTCTTTGCGACCCCATGAATCGCAGCATGCCAGACTTCCCTGTCCATCACCAACTCCCGGAGTCTACTCAAACTCATGTCCATCGAGTCAGTGATGCCATCCAGCCATCTCATCCTCTGTCGTCCCCTTCTCCTCCTGCCCCTAATCCCTCCCAGTATCAGAGTCTTTTCCAATGAGTCAACTCTTCACATGAGGTGGCCAAAGTATTGGAGTTTCAGCTTTAGCATCAGTCCTTCCAATGAACACCCAGGACTAATCTCCTTTAGGATGGACTGGTAGGACCTCCTTGCAGTCCAAGGGACTCTCAAGAGTCTTCTCCAACACCACAGTTCGAAAGCATCAATTCTTCGGCACTCAGCTTTCTTCACAGTCCAACTCTCACATCCATACATGACTACTGGAAAAACCATAGCCTTGACTAGACGAACCTTTGTTGGCAAAGTAATGTCTCTGCTTTTTAATATGCTATCTAGGTTGGTCATAACTTTCTTTCCAAGGAGTAAAATTATACAAAAAAGACAACCCAATTTAAAAAATAGGCAAGGGACTTGAATAGACATTTCTCCAGAGAAAATATACAATAAACCAAAATGCACATGAGAAATGCTGAATATCATTAATCATCTTGGAAATGCACATGAAAACCATGAGATTGTACTTCACACCTCTAGAGTGTCAATAATAATTAATATATATAAAATAACTTGAATTGGAGAAATAGAAACCTTCATACATTGCTGGTGGGAAAGTAAAATGGTGAAGCTTGGGTGGAAAATAGTTTTCCAGGTCCTCAAAATGTTAAACGTAGAATTATCGTATGATCAGCAACGCTACTCCTAGGCACGCACCGAAGAGAATTGAAAACATGGTCACACAAGCACTTGTACGTGATTATTCACAGCAGCATTCCAAAGTAGCCAAAAAGTGGAAGCAACTCAAATGTTCATCAGTGGATGCATGAATAAACACAATACAGCAAGTCCATATAGTGTGATATGATTCAGCCTTAAAAGAAATGACAATTGATACATGATTTTTGAAAATATGCAGAGTAAACCACACATAATAAGCAACATATTTGTATGATTTCATTTATTTGAAATTTCTAGAATAGGCAAATCCATAGAGACAGAAAGTAGATTACTAGTTCTAGGGATGATAAATGGAGTAATGGGGAAGGACTGTTAATAGCTATGGGATTTCTCTTTAGAGCATTGAAAACATCCTGAATTTAGGTAGTGGTGATGATTGCACAATTTTGTGAATGTTCCAGAAAGCACTGAATTGTACATTTCAAAAGGGTAAATTCTATGATATGCTAACAATATTTCAGCTTTTAAATCTATCAGACTAATCCTAGAGGGCAATGGTATTTATTTGAGAAAAACTTTTTCCATACTGTGTTTGTAGGTTTGTTGCTTCACAGATCTGTGTTCTGGAAAAGGCATACATAGGGAAACCACTATGATAATCGCCTAGGTTGCTGGGAGTTATGGCCAGTACTCTCAGACTGCACTGCAGAGGAGCCTACCACAGAACGTTCTCAACAGTAACTGGAATTTTTATCTCAGGGTTTTAATATGAGGTTTTGGTAGACAGTAAAGTGTTTTTTAAACTGCAAGTCTCAACCCATCAGTGGATCATGAAACCAATTCCAATTATTTTTTTAATGAAATCAAATGAAATTTTTAAAAAAGCCTAGGGAAAGCATCGTTTCATGATCATTTAGTTTCAGATATGCAAATTTAATATATTATATTATAATATAAAATGTACTTGGTACTGTGGATCATAGTAAAACAACTTTGAGAAACACCAATCTAATAGAAAGAGCATGGATGATTTTGGGAAAAGATGCTCCTGAGATAGAAACTATATATATATATATATATATATATATATATATATAATTGATTGGAGGTTATTTATAGCAATGAAGAATGGAGTTATGGTTCTTCCAGTGATTATAATATTTCATGTTCCATTTGCCTATAGACCCTTCAGTGATTACTTAATAAGAGATTCTCTTCAATTCTCTGATCCTTCTCCTCGGATATTACGACTCTCAATAGCCAAAGCCACAAATCCAAACTATGTTCCTCCAAAAAGTGTAAGTGGGTCTATGTGAAAGAAACAGTTCCTATAGACTTTGTAACCTGACTGTAACTATAATGTGCTTCCCTCTTATTTCTACGTGGGTATTTTTCTTTTCTTCCTGTTTATTTTCCCCTCTCATCAAATGAACTTTTCTATTTCCCCTGGGCTAATATATAAGTCAGGATTTGATGTGAGAAGCAGATTTCCAATGAGTATTATGTTTAATTAACCTTAAGAAATTATGGGAGCTGATGAGAAGTCTATGGAAGATTGTCATAGCAGCTGGGACTTGGGTCTGGTCATAAATCTAGGAGAAATAAGAGAGAGAAGAGGCAAAGCAGCAGTTCCCTAGAAAATGCTTCAGTGGCCATTTCAGATTCTTCAGTCTGGGAGAGTCTCGCCTCTTCAGACAAGGGAGGAAGGCTCAGGATACTCAAGGGTACCCAGCTTCACTGGAATGTACCCTTATGTTTCAACTCCAATTTTCAAGGTCCAATTCCTTCTCAATCATTGCCCTAACTTTAATATAGAAGATGATATGTTTGGGAATTAAATTTGCACTGAACTACACCTATTCACAGAAGTAGATTTTGAGTTTGGTTTTCAGTATTTTCAGTCCTGTGACCATAGGAGATAAGGATTTATTTTGGGTAAGTCACAAAAACTTTTCCAGTCTCTTAACTACACCTTCAAGTGGGAATTTAAAGCCCTGAGCTGATAATTATTTTCTCAATTTCTCCAGTGCACTTAGAGGCAATAAACCAACCCCATATACTTCTTTATTTCATTAAAAAGATTTCTGTCAGCAGCTGCTTGGTTACCCAAATGTTGCTTTCTGTTTGTCAGTGCATGCCATGGACTACTAGTGTCTTTTTTTTTTGACCCCTGGCAATAGGATCATTAATAACTTTAAATCTAATCTGCTCAGAGAACAAATTCCAGATAGTCTAGAACTAATATAGGTATACTTTGGAGATATTTTGGGTTCAGTTCTAGACCACCCCAATAATGCAAATATTGCAATAAGACAAGTCACATCAATATTTTTGTTTCCCAGAGCATATAAAAGTTATGTTTATACTACTGTAGTCTATTAAATATGCAATAGCATTATGTCTAAAAACCCAATGTATATACCTTCATTAAAAAATATTTTACTGCTAAAAATTCTTAACCATAATCTGAGCCTTCAGTGAGTCATAATCTTTTTGCAATATTAAAGTCAAAGATCACTGATCACAGATCAGCATAATATAACAGTAATGAAAAAGTTTGAAATGTTATGAGAATTACCCAAGTCTGACACACAGATTCAAATCACACACAGATGCTTTTGGGGGAATGGTGCCTATAAACTTGCTTGGTGCAGAGTTGCCACAATCCTTTAATTTAAAAAAAAATAAAGGACAGTATTTGCAAAGTAAAACAAAACACAGTATGCCTGAACAGAGGACGCATCCTTAAGTTCTGATCTGGTTGTCTGTTGCTTTATACCAAACCACACCTCAGAATCTGCCTGCAATGCAGGAGACCTGGGTTCAGTTCCTGAGTTAGGAAGATCACCTGGAGAAGGAAATGGCAACCCACTCCAGTATTCTTGCCTGGAAAATCCCATGGACAGAGGAGTCTGGCGGGCTACGGTCCACAGGGTCACAAGAGTCGGACACGACTGAGAAACTAACACACTAACACACACCCAAACATAGTGATGTAAAACAACAGTTATTTTGTTACGCTCAAAGATTCAAAATAAATTTTTTAAAATGTATTTATTTGTGGCTGTGCTGGGTCTTTGTTGCTGCTCAGGCTTTTTCTAGTTGCAGAGTTGTGTCCTACGTTGGCAGGCGGATTCTTTACCCCTAAGTCACCAGGGAAGCCCACTCTCCTCAAGGATGTTATGAGTCAGCAGCTCTGACAGGGAAGCAGGTATGACTTGTCTCTGCTCCATGATGTCTGGAGCCTCAACTGGGAGATTTCTAACGGCTTGGGTGTCTCAAATGGTAGGCAGCTGAAATCAACTGAAAGCTCCATACCTGCCTTGCTTGGCCTACGGTATTAACAAAATACCGGAGACTGGGTGGCTTAAACAACAGACATTTCTTTCTCACAATTCTGGAAGCTGAGTAATCCAAGATCAAGGTGCCCTTAGATTCTTTTCTTAATGAGGACCCTCTTCTTGGTTGTAACAGCCATCATCCAGATATGTGTCCCATGACCTATGCTTTGTATGTAAACAGAGAGAGTTCTGATCTCCCTCCCTTTTCTCATAAGCACACCAATCTCTTTATGGAGGTTCCACCCTCACGACCTTATCTAAACCTAATTATCAAAGGCCCCACCTCTAGTGCCATTGCATTGGGGGTTAGGATTTTAACATAGGAATTTGGCTGGAGGTTGGAGGGGTGTTGAGGGGGTGGATATAAACATTCAGTCCATTGTTGTTATTCAGTCGCTAAGTCATGTCTAGCTCTTTGCGACCCCATGGACTGCATTTAAACAGGCACCTCTGTCCTCCACTATCTCCTGGAGTTTGCTCAGATTCATGTCCATTGAGTCAGTGATGCTATCTGACCATCACATCCTCTACTGCACCCTTCTCCTTTTGCCTTCAGTCTTTCCCAGCATCAGGATCTTTTCCAATGAGTCGGCTCTTTGCATGAGGTGGCCAAAGTATTTAGAACTTCAGCATCAGTCCTTTCAGTGAATATTCAGAGTTGATTTCCTTTGACTTGTTTGATCTCCTTGAAGTCCAAGGGACTCTCGAGTCTTCTCCAGCACAATTTGAAAGCATCAATGCTTCAGCACTCAACCTTGTTTATGGTCCAGCTCTCACAGCCATATATGACTACTGGAAAAACCATAGCTTTGAATAGATGGACCTTTGTTAGCAAAGTAATGTCTCTGCTTTTTGATATGCTGTCTAGATTTGTCATAACTTTTCTTCCAAGGAGCAAGTGCCTTTTAATTTCATGGCTACAGTCACCATCTGCAGTGATTGTGGAGCCCAAGAAAATGAAATGTGACATTGTTTCCACTTTTTTTCCATCTATTTGCCATGAAGTGATAGGACCAGATGCCATGATCTTCGTTTTTGAAATGTTTGCCTTTAAGCTATTTTTTTCACTCTCCTCTTTCACCTTCATCAAGAAGCTCTTTAGTTCCCCTTCACTTTCTCCCATTAGAGTGGTCTCATCTGCATATCTAAGGGTGTTGATATTTCTCCTAGCAATCTTGATTCCAGCTTGGGATTCATCCAGCCAGGCATTTCGCATGATATACCCTGTATAGAAGTTAAATAAGCAGGGTAACAATATACAGCCTTGTCATACTCCTTTCCCAATTTTGAAACAGTCAGTTGTTCCATGTCCAGTTCTTGATCCACATACAGGTTTCTCAGGAGACAGGTAACGTGGTCTGGTATTCCTATCTCTTGAAGAATTTTCCACAGTTTAATGTGATCCACACAGTCAAAGGCTTTAGTGTAGTCAATAAAGCAGATGTTTTTCTGGAACTCCCTTGCTTTCTCTATGAAATGATAGCTTGCAATTTGATCTCTGATTCAGTCCATTACAACAACTATTTGTATTGCCCCCAACTGGAATGACTTGAAGGTTAAACTTAGCTGGGACTATTTACAGGGTCACTTTTGTATGGCCTTCCTATGTGGCTTAGACCTCTCTCAGCATGACAGCTGTATTCTGAGAAGGAATATCCTAAATTGTAATGTTACAAGGGTGAGCCTTCCAGGAGAATCAGGTAGAAGCTCCATGTTTTTCTTATGATTTCACCTTGGAAGTCACATTATGTTTCTGCAGGCATACTCTGTTGATTGATAAACGTACAAGTCTGGCCAAATTCAAGGAGGCAGGGCCGCAACCCCACCTCTCCATGAGAGAAGTGGCAAAGAATTTATAGGCACTTAAGAAAAACACTTCCACACCCAGTGATGTGAGTCTTTTGGTATCCTTGAGCATGGTTTTTGTATGAAGAAAAAACTGTGCAAAGGTATGCTCTTAAGTAATTAATAGCCAATTTTTAAAATTTCAAATTAGAAAATCTATTTCTTAGACTTTTAAGTTTAGTTTGGTAGTTTTATTATTCTATTTATAATTCTAGCAGTTTTTGACAGTAACTTTTAAGAGTCCTAAGTAATATTTGATATACAAACTTAATTCATTCAAATAGTTTATATTTATACATGCTTACTTGCTCAGTCATATCTGACCCTTTGCAACCCCATGGACTGCAGCCCACCAAGCTCCTCTGTCCATGGAATTTTCCAGGTACGAATACTGGAATGGGTTGCCATTTCCTTCTCCAGGGGATCTTCCCGACCCAGGGATCGAACTTGCATCTCTTGTGTCTCCTGCACTGGCAGGCAGATTCTTTACCACTGCACCGCCTGGGAAGCCTAAATATATGAAATTTGATTTCTTTTTGGGTCACTTTATGTCAACCATCTACAGTAATAAAACCTCAAATATTAAATATTTATTTAAAAATGTAATACATTAAACTTATGAACACAGTGAATCTGAAGTTTTTTCTTTTTTTTTCCTGAATTTTTTAAATGTAAGAATTGATACTGGCCCAGGTTCTTGGACTATTTAATCAACAAATTGATAAGAGGCCAGATGAAAAATTGAGGCAAGGCTTCATCGGGACTTGTGCTGCAGCAAGGGGGAGGGAAAACAAGTAACAGGTGTCCTTGCTTGCTTCCTGAGAGGGGGGTGAGCTCCTCCCTTAAACAGGGTGAGGGTAGGGGCAGATGACGTTTCCCAGGTGGCTCGGTGGTAAAGAATCTGCCTGCCAGTGCAGGAGAGGCAGGTTTGATCCCTGGGTTGGAAAGATCCCCTGGAGGAGGAAACGGCAACCCACTCCAGTATCCTTGCCTGAAGAATCCCATGGACAGAGGAGCCTGGTGGGCTACAGACCATGGGACTGCAAAGAGTTAGACTCAACTGAGCGACTGAGCACAGAGGTAATGACAGGAAGGGTGGCTTAGGTGGTCTGCCAACTCCCTTGGTGGTGCTGTGTGCAGGGATCATGCATAGTATCCTGCTTTTGCTCCTGGTATCTCAAAGTGGCAGTTGAATTTTAGCCTTTTTGTATCTTCTACTTATTCATAATTTGCCCCGGCTGTGTACATAAGCAGTTCTTTTTAGTCCCCTTATACTTTCTTTGTATTCTGTTGCTCCAGCAGGCATTTGTCGAGGTGCAGGCACTGCAATAAAAGGTCCCAGGTACCAGCCTGTTTCAGAATGACATAAAGTTAAGATTTCAACTGAATGTCATCCTTCTAAATCAGTTTACTCCATGATACACTGCAAATTGCAGTTGCAATGTTATCATTCTTACAGGCCAAATTCTCTTAAAACGTGTGCCTACTTTTATTTTAATATACACTTAGTTTTTGTTTCTAGTAATTTCAAATTTACTGACAATCTGCAAAAATTAAAGTCCATTTTCTTTGTCGTTCTCTCTCCTCTGTGTAGGGTGTGTGTGTATTTAATTTTTTCCCTGCATCACTTTTCAGTTCATATGTTTTTCTTTTTCGGCCACCCTGCACAGCTATTGGGATCTCAGTTCCCTGACCAGGGATCATACCTGGGCCACGGCACTGAAGGTGCCAAATCCTAACTAGATCATCAGAGAACTCCCTCCCTGAATCATTTTTGAAAGTTAGTTACAGACGTTGTATACCCCTTTCCCTCAGTGCTTTATTGTGTTTCCTAACAATAGGATATTATCTTTTAGAACTACAGTACTGTTACCAAGATCAGGAAATTTAACCCTGATATAGTACCACATCTATTCTACAGTCCCTGTTCAAATTTCATCAATTTTTGCACATACTTATTCTGAAGACAAAGTGTTATTTCTATGAGTTTTAGTTTCTTAGCTATTTGACAGTTAATTCTAAATCTTCTAAGAGTTTAAAAATAACACATGCCCACAAAAGAAGTCAAGTTACTATTACAAGTGTCTGAGGTTACTTGCCACCAGAGACTTCTGATGGATACACTGTAGGAAGTCCTTTTACCTCTATGAATGTCATACTAAGTCTCTTTTAATAGTAACTGTTAGGACTGTTGCTGTTCAGTTCTCTCCCATCTTTAGTTTAAAAGTTCCAAAACAGCTGAGTTTGAATCTATACAACCTAGTTTCAGAAGGATGGAAATTGATCCTTTTGGCTAAAATCATGGGTTACTACAATATTCTCATCTCTTCTGTTGAATTTACTGAGAAGTCTGGTCCAGCAATCAGATGCTACTTTGTAACTATGATCGAGACAGTATTTAGAGTTTGATGCTTATAAGTACTATTTTCTTTTTCTCCCCTAGATTGAAACCAAGATTTTGTCATCTACCCTGACTGCTATTGCAGCTCCTAGAATTGTAGACCTTGCCCATCCACGGATCAAGATAGAGGGTCTGTGCTTTGAAAGAGAAAGAAGTGAAAAGCCCATTCGTCCTGTAAGCCGTCACTACCTTGGCATCCTTCAGCTCACTTTCTGCTCTTTTCCAGGTGTTACTTTGCCTCTGTAGGGCATAGACCAAAGTCATTGGATACAAAAACTTTGAAAGAGTGGTCTGTGGCAGGAAGGAAGTTCTAGCTGCAAGATATGGAGAGAGGTTGAGGGTGAAGAGCATCATGGATTTGGGAGTCAATAAGAGCTGGGTTCAGGTTCCTGCCTCACTACTGCTAGTTCTATGATGTTGTGATAACCTTCTTGAGCCTTATTCATTCAATAAGGATTTGAATCTCTATTGCATGCCAGACACCATGCCCATGAACACAATGGAGGGAGACCAAAAAAAAAAAAAAAAGTAAACAGATAAGATGATGTCAAGTAGTGATAAGTGCTATGAAGAAAATGGGAAAGGAGTGACTATGGCTGAGGTTAGAGAACACGCTTCATGTGTATGGTAATCAGGGAAAGTCTCTCAAAGGAAGGACTATTTGAGCTGAATGAGAAGGGGTCAGCTAAGTGAATGAGAAGAGAATGTTCTAGTAAAGGGAAGAGCACATGCCAAAGTCCTAAAGTTGTGATGGCATTGTGAGCAAGGGGATTGTCAAGATAATAGTTCCCAGTTTCAGGACTGTTGTGACTTGTGATAATCAATAAGGCAGGTGTTTAGCACAGAGCCCAACACCTTCAGTGGTTTCCCTCATTCTTCCTCCCTGACACTCTCCTCCATTCATTGTAGTGGCTACTTGACTTCTAATCCCAACTGAGTTTTCAAAAAATACCTAATGATCATGTTGCTAAAGGAAATCAGACTAATTTCATCATTATAGGAATCTGAGCATTAGATGTGGAATTCTATTAGGAAATTCCCTAGAGAATCAATAAAACCTTGGGAGAGTGACTTGAGTTTGCTAAAATGACTTGTGACCTTTGGGCAAATCAAAACCTGATTCTCAGCTTTCTTAGTATGTGATTATAGCCATCTTTAATTGCTAGAATTGTCTGGGGAGTTAAAAAAAATCTTTTAAAAAAATGATTCCACTGTAGATGAGGCTTCCCAGGTGGCTCACTGGTAAAGATTCCACTTGCCAATGCAGGAGACGCAGGAGATGAGGGTTCAATCCCTGGGTCAGGAAGATCCCCTGGAGAAGGAAATGGCAAGCTACTCCAGTATTCTTGCCTGGAAAGTCCCACGGACAGAGTAGCCTGGTGGGCTGTAGTCCATGGGGTCACAAACAGTCAGACATGACTGAGCAACTGAGCACGCACTACTGCAGATAATCATACTCTTAAGAGAGAGAGAATAGTAGCTATATGTCATCTTTTCTATTTTACCAATAAAGCAACATAATAGAAAGGCCTCCTGGCAGATGTGGTTTCCAAAGTAAGACCAAAATGAGTCAAAGAGTCAGTCAGTCAACATATCTTTATTCAGCAATAATTATGTACCAGAATCTAGTCTGCTGCTGCTGCTGCTGCTAAGTCGCTTCAGTCGTGTCTGACTCTATGCGACCCCATAGACGGCAGCCCACCAGGCTCCCCCGTCCCTGGGATTCTCCAGGCAAGAACACTGGAGTGGGTTGCCATTTCCTTCTCCAATGCAGGAAAGTGAAAAGTGAAAGTGAAGTCACTCAGTCGTGTCTGACTCTTAGCGACCCCATGGACTGTAGCCTCCCAGGCTCCTCCACCAATGAGATTTTCCAGGCAAGAGTACTGGAGTGGGTTGCCATTGCCTTCTCCAAGAATCTAGTCTAGCTTTGGGCAAACAGGTATATCTCTCAAGCAGCTTATATTCTGGTGGGGAGAAGCAGACAATAAACACCCCAACAATAAAATAAATGAGCTAAGGCAGGTGTTGGTAAGTTCTGTGAAGAAGATTAAATAGGGTAATTAGAATGGCCAATATGCCTTGGATGGTCAGGGAAGAGCTTCTTGAGGATGTGATGTTTGAGTCTAGAGACTTGAATGATGAAGAGGAGGCATGACAAGAATGGGGAAAGAGAGTTTTGAGCAGAACTAGCAAGTGCAAAGGTCTTGAGATGGAAAGAGCTGGGCCAGAGGGGTCTATGTGGCTGGGGTCTTAGTGATCAAGGGAGAGATGGAAGGAAGGTGGGGTCATGGAGGATAGCAGGCAAACCATGTAGGGCCTTCTTGACCACAGTAAGGAGCCTAATTCTTAGAAAAATGGAAAGCTGCTGGAAGGTTTAAACCCTGAGAGTGACATGATTTGACTTGGGCCTTGGAAAGTACATCCCTCATCAAGTTATTATGGTGATTGCATGGGAATGATACAGGCAAATCACTGAGAACACTCTCTGGTTCATGGAATACACTTGTTAAAGTGCACCTTCTTGCCCTCAGTAACTGCTGTATGAAGGCTGGATTGTATGGGCAAGAAGGGAAACAGAGAGGCCAGTTAGAGAGTAATCAGGAGAGAAATAATGGTAACTCGATAAATGCTATACCTGGAAAGAGAGATGTGAAATTTTTGTGTCATTTTGTTTCCACTATAGATCTCCCACGCTGCCTTGCTGGCCCACCCCAGCCCTCGAATACTAGCTCTAGCTAAGGCCAAGCCTCTTCACAAAGATTATTTACCTCCCCGCGATGCCCTCTGGCCGGTATCTTATGCTGCTATCCATTCCAAGATATCTCCCAGAATTCAAGAACTAGCTAACCCAAATACAAGGTATTTCAATTAAAGGCTAAGATGGGACAGGAAAGCCTGGGGATACTAAGGAGAGGGAAAAGTTGATCTAGTAAGGTCAATGAAATGAATTGTAGGAAAACAATACATTTTTAGAATCATCTCATTTGTTACATTTATTGTGGCAAATCTATGGTCGTCTTACCATGAATTGTTGATAAGACTACAATTAAATAGTTAGTGGACTAGTATTGAGCTTCAGACCTAGGATAGAACTCTGTTATTATGGATATGGGATTATTTATCTATATTATTAAGGGAATAATCTATCTCTATTGTTGGGACTTCCCTGGTGGCTCAGGTGATAAAGAATGTGCCTGCAATGCAGGAGACCTGGGGTTGATCCCTGGGTCGGAAGGATCTCCTGGAGAAGGGAATAGCTACCCACTCCAGTATTCTTGCCTGGAGAATTCCATGGATAAAGGAGCCTGTTGGGCTATAGTCCATGGGGTGGCAATGAGTGGGACAGGACTGAACGACTAACACACATCTATACTTATATTGTTAAGGAAAACAAATTATAGAAAAGAAACATAATTGTTACAATTTCCTACATTGCAGGCAGATTCTTTATGGGCTAAGCCATGGGGGAAGCCCCACTTATATTATCTCAGAGGAGTACATAATAAGCTGGTAACAATGGTAACTTTGGGGGCCTAGGGAGCTAGGATGGGAGGAAGACTTATTTTTCCCTAAATAGACTTTTGTAATTTATCAACATTTTTGCATCATGTACATGTATGAACTATTAAAAATAAATCAGAAAACATATTAAAGAAAAACTTGCCTCTAATTCCTATTCATTTTCAGAAGACCTCTCAACTTGCCTGAACCTCAATTCATTTCGTTACCTTCAAGGGGTAATACTTGATCCCCTTTTTCTAGCACCATCAAGAAAGCATAATTGAAAACATTGTAGTAGTCTTGAGCTCAGGGAATAGGAAATATATTCAATCTTATATAATAAAATATTTTAAAATTTTGCAATAAGTTTTTCTTAAAAAAAAAAAAGTTAAACATCAAATGAAATGACACGCATTCTTTGTACACTGACAAAGGAAAGGGAAGAGTAAGATCAGGTACTCAAGATTCTATTCTGGTAGAAAAGTTCTTATTTGGTGGTTAAGGATGGAAACTTCAAAAAAACATAATTTCTTCAAGTTCACTGGTGAACTGTCTGGCTTTGTTTTAACACTGCCAAATTACTGAGGAATTTCCAGAATTTGCTTTCTATGGAAAGAGGAAAGGCTTTGGAATCTGACACAAATCTAGATTTGACCACAGGTCATTCTTACGACTTGCCTGAGCCTTCATCTCCTTATCTGTATAGTGGAGGTCAATGATACCTGTTTTATGAGATGCTTATGAAAATCAAAACGGGATAATAACACAGTGCCTGACATATAGTGGATGCCTGAGGAGTGTTAGTTCTCTTTCCCTTTCATCCTATTTCAAGTTGAATCTTTTTTTCCATTTCAGGACTCCTGTGCATATTGTATATTATGATCCAGAAGTCTTTAAAGTCAAGCCAGCTGCTTTGAAAACACAATGTTCTCCGAGGATCCAGGAGTTGGCAGAACCTATTACACGTTAAAAACAGAAAGCCACAGTTCCCTAGTCTGGTGCTGAGCGTTTGTAGTCCCCACCCCCTCAATACACACTGGACCGCTAAGGAACACCACTGCTGCTGTTACCTGCAATTGTGTCTTTACCAGGTCTGGGGACTCCAGCATGCTTTAGAGAGAAAACGAATGCCTGCCTTACTATCCTTACTTCTCTCCTCTTGCATGTCTTAGCGGTCTCATTGTTCTGACTGACCTGAAAAAACAAAACCTCCATATATTTGCTGGTTTTGCTTTTCTTTTCCCAGTGAGATCTCTGTTCTCCAGTAGCTGATCTCATCTCACTGTCTTCTCAAATAAATCCTGAAGACTGAAATCATTCTTTGTGTTACTTTTCCATTGCCCCCTCATTACTGAGAAGTAGCACTGAAAAACGGTGAAGCCTTTGTGGATAAGTCAAAATGCTTTCTATAATCTGTAGATGAAATTTAGGAAACAGGTTACTATATTTTTTTGAATGAGTAAATGAACATTTATTAAATATTTTTGTGACAAGTGCTACACTAGATACGTATCAGGAAATACAGTAACCTTGAGATAATTATTATCATCTTCAGTTTACAAGCAAGAACATTGAGATCCAGAGTTTATATGCCTATATTAAACTGCCATACAGTTATAAATCAAATTGCAACTTTCAGCTCCAAATTGAAGTATAATTTTATTTAAAATATAGTTATATATTAAAATCAAATTATTGATAAAGTTGGTAATTTCTGCTTACTCTGGATCAGAATTTTTTAACCTAGAGTCTGAAGACAGCCTTTGCAGGGTCCATAAATCTTCTATGAGTTCATGTACAATTGCATGTATGTCAGTTTGCTGGGAATAGCACCCATGTTTCTTTCTTTTTTTTTTTTTTCCATGTTCCTTTATTTGGCTGTGCTGGGCCTTCTTGCTGCTTGTGGGCTTTCTCTAGCTGGAGCACTCAGGCTCTGTAATTGTGGTGTGTGGGCTTAGTCTCTCTGGCGGCACGTGAAATCTTCTCAGACTAGGGAATGAACCATGTCATCTGCATTGGTCGTTGGATTCTTTTATCACCAAACCACCAGAGAAGTCCACATCCATGGTTCTGATCATAGTCTGAAAATAATTCATGACCTGAAAAAGGTTATGAAGCAGTGTTCTAGATGATAGCTTTTCATTTCTCAAAATATTTGATTAAACCAGTAGACTTTATGTTTTACTACTATATATTTATCACCACAACTGGAAGCAGAAGGGAGCCTCGGGTAGCTTTTGTAGCTCAAAAGAGGATTGAGTCTTCTGGAGAATAAGGTGATGGAGTCTTTTGGGTCTTCTTGGGGTTGCTGCGGCAGAGTGTTTTGGTCTCCATTTTGCAGAAGCATAAATGTCATGCAGCCAATGGGGAAGGCAGTGCTGCTGCCCCGCTCCCCCCCGCCAAAAGAGTGCTGCCTCAGGTTTCCGTAGGAAATAGATTACTTTAAATGATTCCGTCCCCACCAGCCTCTTCCTTTTCTCATGCTCAGTGTCATTTATCATGAGTAACAGAAACTAGGCATTTGGTAAGCGCTATAATGCTTTGTCAAATTGCATCCACCCAGAATTTTTTTAATTTGTTTTATTGTCTCCGTGGATTAGTATTTTATGGAGTAAACTAACTTTTATGGCCCATCTAGATTTGCATGAATGAGCTTGTTTGGAAACCAGTTTTACAGATGATTGAGCTCTATCTCTAAAGCCTTTATGTTAAGCTAATAACTAGTGTCGTGGACAGGTAATACCATGTGGTAGTTTTGGTTGTTTTTTGTTTTAGTTTGATTTTGGGGGTTTTTGTTTGTGTTTGTTTTTTTAGATAGAAGGAAAAGAAAAAAAAGCTAGGTTTATTGGTTAAAATGAAATATGGGGAATTCCCTGGTGGTTCAGTGGCTAAGACTTCATGCTCCCAATGCAGGGGGCCTGGCTTCCATCCCTGGTCAGGGAACTAGATCCTACATGCGGCAACTAAAGAGTTTGGATGCCTCAGCGAAGATGGAAGATCCTTCATGCCACAACTAAGACCTGGCAGAGCCAAATAAAACGAAAAATAAAGTTTCTGGAAATGACCCTTAAGACAAGCAGCAAATAAAGAAACATCTATTCAAGGATATCTATGAAAATTCAGTAAGAAAGGTGAGAGTCTGTGATATTCAAACTACTTTTAGGCAGATTGTGTCTTGCCACAAATTCCAGTTCTGTCTTTAAATCCCTAAGTTGCATTCACTTTTTACCTGTTTCTTCCTTTGACTTGCACACAAGAATCTTAGAGCTTAATGAATGTAATGTTCAAATGTGGTGATCCCTCTCAGCAAATAAAATTCCTGGCATCATGCCTAATCATAGCAGGAAACCAAAAAATAACAGCTGCTACCATCATCACCTCCACCGCTACCCCAGGAGATTGCCAGCTTGTCTGTGCCGCTCTTCTGCTTGGTTTCTGGTATCAGTACTTTAATCTGAATTTGTTTTTACTTGCTCCCTGGAGTAGATATGTGTGTCTATGTTCATATGCATGTGTGCCTGTCTTTATTATGTGTTTGTGTATAAATTGAAAGTTTCCTAAATCCTTTAAAGAAGCAGTTACTAAATAAGATCATTGAGGAATTATACAGAGGCTTATGATTAACTACCAAAAGTTATAATAATTTCACTAAGAAGCTCAAATGTCTTCTCACCCCATTTAGCTGTCAAGTGTAATAGCTGCAAATGTTCACCTTTCTGTAGCTTTTATTCCCAGATGGTTGTATTAACTGTCTCTGTTATGCCTTGGAGTGATTTTCAGCTCCTTATTAGCAGAAAGGTGGAGAATATTATTATTAGATTTGTGAAATTTGAGTAAGTTAATATTGTCCATTTTGGAAAATGGCATCAGTGAGACTATTCATAGTCTACCAAAACTATCAAAGGATTTTTTTTTTAAGCCACTAGTTCAGAAAGGCCTGAAATTTCTCAGGACACAGGATAAAGATTAAAACTGTTTTATTCTGCCTCTGATGATATTCCGTCTTTCACTCCTCTGGTTTTAAGATGAAAGCTTAATTGAAAGTACTCATTAGGGAAGCTTAGTTAAACCATATTAAAATTATATTTTATGACCGTATTAAAATAAAGATGAACATATCAGTATTTTATATTAAGACTTTTTTTTAAACTAAAAGTTCATTTTTTCCTTCTCATATAAAAAGAACTAAACCATCTTTGTAAGTTCCTAAAAGTATTGTGGGCTGTAGGTACTGAGCCTGCTGTGCCCGGTGGGGCAGTCCGCCGCGTTCAGGTAGGTAGTCCTTGGGTCTGTGTGGCAGCATAGAGACCTGAGAGCGGCCAGAGATACACACGTGCAGGTTATCTCAGTTAGCTGTGGTTGGGACTGGGGGTTGGTGAGAGGTAGGACCAGGAGACAAGGAATCCTGCTTTGGTACTTGCTGGTATTGGAGAAGTGCTGATGATTATGTTTAGGAGGGTATTGATATGGTGATTATGCTTTTAAAAGCTTTTTAAAAAATATTAGTTTTCAGCTGTGCTGGGTCTTTGTTGCTGCTTGTGGTCTTTCTCTAGTTGGGGTGAGTAGGGGCTGCTCTCTAGTTGCGGTGTGCAGGCTTCTCACTGTGGTGGCTTCTCTTGTTGCGGAGCATGGGCTCTAGGGTCCACGGGCTTCGGTAGTTGTGCATAAACTTTAGTTGCTCTGAGGCAGATGGAATTTTCCCGAACCAGGGCTTGAACCCATGTGCCCTGCATTGGCAGGCAAATTCTTAATCACTAGGCCACCAGGGCAGTCCTGGTTATGCTTTTAAAAGCAGTTCTTTTTGAGATAGAAGCTGAGACATTTGTGAATAAAGTGATATCTAGAGTGTGTGTATGTGTGTGCTAGGTTGATTCAGTCATGTTCAATTCCTCGCAACCCTATGGACTGTAGCCCACTAGGCTCCTCTGTCCATGGGATTCTCACTGGAGTGGGTTCTCATGCCCTCCTCCAGGGGATCTTCCCAAACCAGGGATCAAACCTGCATCTCTTATGTCTCCTGCATTGGCAGGCAAGTTCTTTACCACTAGTGCCACTTGGGAAGCCCTATCTAGAGTTTGCTTTGCAATAATCCCAACAGGAGTGGATGAGAGTATCGATGAAACAACTCTTGGTTATGAGTTGGTGATTGTTGAAAGGAAGTGATGGAAGCATAGGGTTCATTGTAATAGTCTCTCTTCTATTATACGTCCTTGAAGTTTTACATAATAAAGTGGAAAGTCCAAGGGGAGCAGGGATGGACAGTTACAGGTCTCAACAGAGGCTTGAGAGGCCTGAGCAGCACAAAAGTCCCCCAACACTTCACACCAGCAGCCTGATCTGCTTGCCTCCCACACAGTTGGTGTTAGGGCTATTTAAGTGGGGAAGTCAAGGTAATTTTTCTGTATTCCATGGCTGGTGTAGGGGAGAAATAGCACATACAAGATGGTGAGTATTTTATAATTTGGTGGAAACAGGATGGTGGAGTAACAACCTACTAGAAATAAGGTAAAGCGAGATAAACTAGTGTTCCTACCCCAAATCCAGGGGAATGGGCGAGACTTAGAACGTTCACCACACTTCTGGTGGGAAAGGGTTTCGAGTCAACTCTAATTGAATTTTCCAAGGTCGGGATGCCTCTGTTGACATCTGGGTTGCAACTGCTTGACTCTCAAGAGGTGATGAACAAACGGAAACAGAGAAGAAGCTGACTTTTGTTTGTTAACCTGGATTTGGTTGAAGGAAGGAAGATTGGAGCATAAATGTTACATGGCTTTCTGCAATCTAGGAGAGAGGGGGTGAAGGCGGTGCTTTTTCTGTTCAAGGTTGTTGGCTCTGAAATGAGGCTTCACAGAGTATTAGCTGTGCAGCCTTGTACAAATTACTTCTCAATGAAAAGGAGCTAATAGTGTGTGCTGTTGAGATTTGAAAGTCTCCAATAAATTATACCTGTCTTTTCCTTGCCTTAGTTCAGAAACAATTGCGAAACCCAGACAAATGGAGTTCAACATAACTCCTTTACAACTGATAAAGGTGTTTGGAGAATGTGATTTTAATGAACCAATTGGATTTCTAAATACCTTTCCTCCAGGCACACCTGCCCCCAGAGCAGACAGAGCACACTCTGCTTATGGCTCTGAGATCTCAAGGAAGAAGAAATGCACTCCTTGTTCTAGATTCACCAGCAGAGGAGTCACTGCTCCCACGAGAAGGAGGAAATAGGGGTTGGTGAGGGCAAAAGTGAGGGAGTTCTTCTCTGGGGAATTCTCCTTCTCCACATGGAAACAGGAGCATTGGGAGATGTTTATCACTGGGTTCTTGTGAAGTGCTTAGCACAGGATCCAGTACATGGTAAGTAGGCTTTGTTTGCTTGAAGTGAAGTGGCTCAGTCGTGTCTGACTCTTTGCAACCCCATGGACTATAGCCTATCAGGCTCCTCCGTCCATGGGATTTTCCAGGCAAGAGTGCTGGAGTGGATTGCCATTTCCTTCTCCAGGGAATCTTCCCAACCCAGGAATCAAACCCAGGTCTCCCACATTGCAGGCAGACGCTTTACCGTCTGAGCCACCAGTTTGCTTAGTCATTATTAATAGTGAATATTAAGAAGCTTCCCACATCTTTGTGGATAAAGGAGTCACTTCCTCGTTGTACCCCCAGTGAAAACACAATACCCCTATCAAGAAGTGTAGTCCACTCCCCCACGCCTTGAGTCTAGGGTCCCTGTGACTTGCTTAAACTGACAGAAGGTGGCAGAAGTGACACTGTATGACTTCCAAGGCCCCAGGGAACCTTGTGGCTTCTGCTCTTGCCTTCTTAGATCACTGCTCCAGAACAGCATAAAGAGAAACCCTTGAGAGACCTCCAGGAAAGAGAGGTCCCATCCCGGCGGCCAGCTCGCCCTCTGCTGAATGCATTCACATGATCGATCCCACAAGACCAACAGAAAGACTGCCCAGCCAATCCACAGAATTGTCAGAAAAGAAAATGGTTATTGTTTAAAGTTCCTGTTTGGGGTTGATTTGTTATTCAGCAATAGTGAGCAAACAGGTAATAAGCCGGTGGAGCAAGAGACTGAAGCTGTGGTGGGTAGGGAAGGCCACAGGGGTTGCTGATTGCAGTGGGCTGATTTCCATAGTTTGTGAGCAAGTCCTTGGTTCAGGTCCACTAAATGAGTGAGCAGACACTTCTACCTCAACTAGCTGTTGTAAGTCCCTTCGTTGACATGTGTGATCTAACCTGTAGCAGACCTGAACTGAAGTGGCTCCTGGTGGGTCGGTAAAAAGCTACATGAATTGAGGCAGAGGAGTGTACTGGTCACTGACAAAGCTGAGCCCTCCAACCTTACCGAATTTCCCCCAGAGGATTTGCTTCCTAAGGACCTATCTGAGGAGGTCCTGGCCTGAGACCACTCTTAACAGCAGAGATGCAGCCCAGGCAGTAGGGAGAGGGAGCCCGAAGGCACACGTTCTTCCACAGTTTGTGTTGGGTTTTCATCTCCATCTGGGAGGTGCCGCCAGATTGGAAAGCTTCCCCACCCATTGCTGCAGGCGTCTGCCTGCCTGCTCTCTGTTGCCAAGGCGTGGTCTGCAGGAATTTCCAGGATGTTGGACTTCCTAGATTGCATTGCAAGACAGGGCTGGCAGCAGGCTGGAGACAGAGAAAGTGGACTGTGGGGTGGGGGAGCAGAAAGAAGCTGCTGGTCTTCAATGTGAAGTGGAGCGTGAGTTCACCCTGGGACACCAGGGACACGATGGCAGTGGGCGGGCAGTGCTCTGTGAATGGACAAGGGTGGCTGAGGCTCGGGCAGATGGGCATCAAAGGAAAGCAGTAACAGACCCCAGGTAACACACTGCCTTTTCTGTAATGATCTCAGCAGGCAGGAGTGTCCTGGGGCTTGTATAGTTTAAAAGCACCACAGTCCTGGCTTCAGCAAAGCTTAAAGCATGGTGTAGGTCAGACAGTCATCCATTTTAAGTTCTGGCTCCTCTGCGATTTTTAAGTGACCCATGATTGTCAGGTTGGGGCTTCCCAGATGGCACAGTGGTAAAGAATCCTCCTGCCAATGCAGGAGATGCAGGAGACGTGGGTTTGGTGTCTGATCAGGAAGATCCACTGGAGAAGGAAATGGCAACCTGCTCCAGTATTCTCGCCTGGGAAATCCCGTGGACAGAGGAGCCTGCGGGCCCCAGTCCATAGGTTCTCAAAGAGTCAGACACGCATACACACTATTGTCTAGTGTGAAGCTGCGTGAATTGAGGCAGAGGAGTGCGCTGGTCACCGACAAAGTAGAGCTTCCCACATTACCTAACTCACCCCTCTTTCTTCCAAAGGGTTCTGCAACCTATCTGAGGAGGTCCTGGCCTGTGATGACCTTTGTCAGCAGAGACACAGCCCAGGCAGTAAGGAGAGGGAGCCTGAGGGCACATGTTCTTTCACAGTTTGTGTTTATTTTTCTTGGTTGATCCTTGGTAGAGGAAGAATAAGTGACTGTATTATATGATTTCAAATGTAAGGGGAGGTGGTGTAGATGTGGCTGAGAGTGTGCTTTCTAGAATCAGAATTGCAGGATTTGAACCCTGGACCCACCACTTACTAGCTCTGTATCTTTGGATACATTAAGCCTCAATTTCCTAATTTGAAAAATGGATATAAGCATGGTGCTGTCAGATGCTGCTCCACAGGGCACCACCAAGGAACTGGTAGACAAAGCAAAGCTGAGTTTATAGTTCACTGAGATCAGGGCCATCCCTTCCTCGACAGAGTCTTAGCAGCATCTCATGAAGAGAGGGCAGTGATGGGATATTTATAGGTTTGGGGCTTGTTTAGGATTGAGCAAGGGCTTAACAGACACAGCAGGGCGAGAGTTTCTAAAGGAACCTTTGAAAATTGATAAGACCTTCGGAGTACTTTCAGGACAGTAGCAAAATTTGTGTGTAACTTATCTCCCTGGGCAAGAGTTTCCTAAAGCATATTACTGGAGGCAGTGGTGAAAGTCATGCTAATACAGACAGTGAACTGTGTGGGTACAAAAGGTTTAGGTTCAAGTTCTCCCGATTTACTTCCAGCATTGTTGTGAGGATTAAATGAGACAATGGATGAAGTGCTAGACATAGAGTCATGAGAGTGCTAAATCGTTTCAGTGTCCAACTCTTTGCAACCCCATGGACTATAGCCCACCAGGCTTCTGTCTCCATGGGATTCTCCAGGCAAGAACGCTAGAGTGAGTTGCAATGCCTGTCTCCAGGGAATCTCCCCAACCCAGGGATTGAACTCACATCTCTTACATCTCCTGCATTGGCAGGCAGAAATACTCAGTAATAGTTACCATTAGTAGCATTATTTTCCAGTCCAGCCCCCATTTCTCCTGCCAGTTTGCTAGTACAATTCATGGGGTTGCAAAGAGTTGGACACGACTGAGCAACTGAACTGAACTGACTGAAAGTGATTTCACCTCCAGAATTGTTTTCTCGTGAGCTAAAGACTTTATCCCTCTTTCAAATGCAAACACAGGAAGAAAGGGCTCACCAAATCTAATCAGGTATTTACACCTTGGAGTTTATAAAATCCTAAACAGGAATCCTGGAAGCTTAGAATATAAGCTTTACTAAGCTCTCAGAGAAATGGCCCCATACATCGTTCAGCTGTTCTGAAGGACCCTTACACATCTCCAGTCCACGTAAGACTAAGGACAATAATGCTAGGTCCAGAAGCCCTGAATTTCCCCCTTTCAATCTGGTGTCAGGCTGGTCCCATCTAGTAAGATGCTGTTACCTCCTTGGTGTTTGTGCTTGTCCAAGTTTCTCCAGAGAAACAGAAACAGAAAGAAATCTTTCTTTCTTCCTTTCTTTGTTCCTTCCTTCCTTCTTCTTTCTTCATATCTATCTATCTAAATGGAGTTTATCATGAGGAATTGGCTCAGAAGATTATGGAGGCTAAGAAGCCCCACAATCTGCTATCTGCAAGCTGGAGACCCAGCCAAGTTGGTGGAGTAATTCAGTTGGAGTCTGAAGGCCTGAAACCCAGGGGAGCTGAAGATATAAATCTTAGTCTGGGGACTTGAGATGATGAGATGTCTGAGCTCTAGCAACAAGGCAAGGGAAAAAGGGGCAAATTCCACCCGTTTCTGCTTTTTGTTCTACTCAGACCCCTAGTGGATGGGATGAAGCTCAACCACGTGGAGGAGGGCCATCTACTGAGTCCACCAATTCAAATGGTTAATCTCATCTGGAAGCATCCTCACAGACACACCTAGAAATAATGTTTGGTCTGGACACTTCAGTCAAGTTGATACATTAAACTAACCATCACACCAAGTCATAGAGAAGAACTGAGGATTTGCAGGTAGAAGAGGGATGGGTCATCATTTCTAGAGGAGGAATCCATCTTGCTCTTGAAATCACACACTACTGATGAGGCCTCTTATGTTAGGAGGTTAGTAAGCTGCCTCAGTTTACCCAAAGTACCTACACTCAGTCGTCTCTTCTGCAGGTTTCCAGACCACGTCAACAGGCTGTAGACCTGGGGAGCTCAGCCCAGGCTGTCCCTTAGAGTCAAGAGGGCAGCTTTAGAAAATATCTAAAGCGGGTCTGCCGTTCAGGCCACTGCCCATTCGACCTTCAACCAGCTGAACCAGAATGTTATGGTGAGGCCCAGGCACTGCTCTTTCACCAAAGTTGCCCAGGTGATGGTTAATTCACAACTTGAGAAACACTACTCCAGATCAGTGCTACTTAAACTTTAGCTGCACAGATATCATCCAGAGGACTTACTAAAACACAATTCGGGGTTTCACTCTCCAGAAATTCTGATACGGTGTGTCTGAGTTGGGGCTTGAAAATGAGTACTTCTAAAATGCTCCCAGGTGATGTTAATGCTACATATTAGTTTCTGAGGGCTGCCATAACAAAGGATCATAGACCTGGAGACTTAAACAACAGAAATTTATTTTCTCACAGTTCTGGAGTCTAGAAGTCCAAGATCAAGATATCAACAGGATTGGTTTCTTCTGAGGCCTCACTCTCTGCCTTACAGACAGCAGCCTTCTTTCTCCCTGTACCTTCACAAGTCTCCCCTCTGTGCATGTCTGTGTCCAAACTCCTTAAAAGGACACCAGTCATATAGGATTAGGGCCTACACTAATGACCTCATTTTAATTTATCTCTTTAAAGACCCTACTTCCAAATATGGTCACATTCTAAGGTCGTGGCAGGGGGTAGACACAATTTAGCCCCTCACATTCTGTCTGCTGAGTGTGTGAACCCCACACTTTCAGTAGCAAGGCTCTAAATTACACAGATCACAGAAATAGTACGTGTTCACCAGGTAATATAAGGTATAAGTGTTAATAGCTCAGTCATGTCCGACTCTTTGTGACCCCATGGACTGTAGCCTTCCAGGCATGAATTTACATTCTAAAAAGATAGAACAAAAATAAACAAGTGGGACTAGCTCAGCCTCAAATGCTTCTACACAGCAAAAGAAACAATCAGCTGTGTAAAAAGGCAATCTAGAGAATGTAAGAAAATATTTGTAAACTGTATATCTGAAAAGGGGTTAATCTGGTAAGGGATTAATCTCTAAAATATGTTTAAAAACTCCTACACCTTCATTGTTTTAACTTGTCTCCATAGGTTTGATACACATGGAGTGGTTCTCTTTTTTTTTTTCTCCAACTTTTTACTCTGTATTGGGATATAGCTGATTAACAATATTGTGATGGTTTTAGGCAGCACCTGAGAGTCACAGATAAGGCTGGCAGGCTGGGGTTCTTCAGCATCTACATTACTGAAACAAATGTAAGAAGTTAGCTGAAAAATGGCTGTTTCAAAGCCTCTTCCTACAGCAGCATGTTGTAAGAACTGCATGGGAAATGGCAGACCATAGCTACAGCCTGCCTCCTATTTCTGCAAAGTAACTCTCAAGGAAAAGAAAGTCACAGCCCAAGAATCAGACTGATTCTTACATAGCCAGGACAAGGCCTTTTAAAATCAGTTGCTGTTGTTTAGCTCCTTGGAAGTTTTTCATGTTGAAAAAAAGAAAATCCTTGGATGTTAAGTAGACATATTGTGGTGATCATTTTGCAATATATACAAATATCAAATAATTATATGTGCTCTTGAAACTAATAGGCTTAGTCAAAACTATGGTTTTTCCAGTAGTCACGTACGGATGTGAGAGTTGGACCATAAAGAAGGCTGAACGCCAAAGAATTAATGCTGTTGAGCTGTGGTGTTGGAGAAGCCTCTTGAGAGTCCCTTGGACTGCAAGGAGATCAAACCAGTCAATCCTAAGGCAAATCAATCCTGAATATTCATTGGATGGATTGTTGCTGAAGCTGAAGCTCCAATACTTTGGCTGCCTGCTGCGAAGAGCTGACTCATTGGAAAAGACCTTGACGCTGGGAAAGACTGAAGGCAAAAGGAGAAGAGGGAAGCAGAGGATGAGATGGTTAGATAGCATCAGCGACTCAATGAACATGAATTTGAGCAAACTCCGGGAGATAGTGGAGGACAGAGGTGCCTGGTGTGTTGCAGTCCATGAAAAGTCAGAAAGAATGGGACAGGATTTAATGGACAACAACAACTAGTATAATGTAAATTTTCTTAAAAAAAAAAAAAAAGTAACACCTCAAATTTCTTTTCTTTTCTTTTTTTTTACATTTGAATAGAAAATTTATTATTTTCATTTTCCAAGTGTTTTCTTTTTCTATCAGGGGGAAAAAAAATCTTAAGGATAGTTGTCACTTGCTGCCAAGTCGAGGGTAGTCTTTCTCTGGTGGTTTAGTCTCTAAGTTGCGTCTGACTCTTGTAAAAACCCCTTGTAAAACTCTTGTAAAACTCTTGGACTGTAGCCTGCCAGGCTCCTCTGTCCATGGGATTCTCCAGGCAAGAATACTGGAGTGGGTTGCCATTTCCTTCTCCCTCAATTTTCTTAAAAAAAATTTTAAAAGATTACATTCCACACACACAAAAAAGTGTTTTTTTGATAATCAGATAAAATGAGTTGCAGCTTGAAGGGAACAAAACAAACTTCTAATGTTTTTAAGGCATATATGAAATTCAGTGGGGCAGACTGAGGGCTGCATTCAGCTGTGGAAATGCATGGTAAGCAAATTTGATTCTTGTGAATCTAAAATGCTAGAAAGGAAAATCTTCTCTACTCTGTGAGGTTTAGTGTTTGTAAGCCTGTGAATTAAAGACACAAGAGAGATTAACAAGAGAAAAAGGTTTATTTGCATGCAAATGAAAACCAACAAAAGAAGCAGTCGGTTCTTTAACTGGTTTAAGTTAGAGGTTTATAGACTTAGCAGGGACAAGGGAGGGAGGAAAAAGACCTTATGAGAAGACAAATAGGTTTCTTTAGGAAAGACAAGTGGATTTTTAGGAGAACAGATGGGATAAGACGTTTGTAATAATGTTTGTTTATGCAGGTGCAGTAGTCTTTCTGCCTTCAGAGCCGCACAGGGGATTTATGGCAGCCTCATTTCCCAGAAGCTACTGCTTTTAGTCAGATAAGGGAAGCTCTGAGAAGGTTTCTTTCCGCATCTGCTGAATCTCAAAGGTCTTCAGTTTAAAAAAATCTTTGTATCAACTCTAGGTCCCAACAATGGTAGTATGATACAGAAGTACTGTCTTGCTGCCTAAGGAAGTGACTTGTAAACTGTTCTCTCTTGCTGCCAAGCACCTGGCAGAGTCCTTTTAGCTGGCAAGCTGTGGTCTTCTTCATGCTCAGCGTCAGCAGAACTATGGTTATTTGAAGACATCTGGAATTCTATTTGTAATTTTAGCATGAATTATATTGTTATTCTGACATGCCTGCATGCTCAGTTGCTCAGTTGTGTCTGACTCTTTGAAACTATTCTGACATACGCTATTTCTATAATTTGAAAGGTTTTATAAATCCTATAAAATACTATTCAAGTCACGATATTGCTAAAACTAAGCCTTGAAAAACACAGCTATAAGTCAAAAACTACAGAATAAAAGTTATATATGATAAAATGGTATTTATAAGGCCATCGACCAAATTAATACTATGCTATTAAGGCTTCCCAGGCAGCACTAGTGGCAAAGAACCCTCCTGCCAATGCAGGAGACATAAGAGACGTAGGTTTGATACCTGGCTCAGACAGATCCCCTAGAGGAGAGCATGGGAACCCACTCCAGTATCCTTGACTGGAGAATCCCATGGACAGGGGAGCTTGGCGGGCCACAGTCGATAGGGTTGCAAAGAGTTGGACATGACTGAAGTGACTTAGCACACATTAAGAGATAGCCTTGTGGGAAAATTTTTAAATATTGCTTAAAAATTAAAAGGAACATTAAAGTAAAAATGTGCTGCAATAGGTACAGATTTTTGTACTCTAGGAATGAACTCCTCATACACTATTCCTTTGGGAAATAAACTTGACCTATGAGAGAACTACAAAAGCTTGTTCCTTGAGTGAAATATGGACAAAAACTAAGACATCATTTAGTTCATGAGTAAAGAATCAAACTGTGATTCAATGGCAAGTGTTTATGTAGAAGAGCTAGAAATTGAACAAACATCTAAAAACTGTAGGGCAGTTAATCCTGCGAAATCATGGCAACTATGAAGTAGTTCATCTTTAAAATTATGACAAGATTAGAGATGATAAGTATGTGAACTCTGGTTGTACATGGAAATAGATCTCTGAAATAATGTTGACTGAAAACAATTAGAATTCAAAATAGTACAGTTATTTCAACTATGGAAAAATACAAGCTTGCCTACTGGCAAAGATGGGGACTTAATTTAAACCTATATAAATAGTGCTTATATTTACAAGGGCCTTATTTTCTCCTGAGTTGTGTTAATGATAAAAGTCAATTGGAGAGGTAGACAGTTTGGGGAGGGGAAGGGAGGAAGGATGAACTGATGGAGCACAGGGGATTTTTAAGGGAATGAAACTATTCTGCATGATACTGTAACAGTGGATGTGTGTTATTATATATTTGTCAGAATCAGTAGGCTACACAACACAAACAGAGAACCCTAATTTAAGCAATGGACTTTACTTAATAATAATGTATCAGTATTGGCTCATCAGTTGCAACAATTGTACCACATTAATACAAGATATTGGGCTTCCCTGGTGACTCAGACAGTAAACAATCTGCCCGCAATGCAGGAGACCTGGGTTTGATCCCTGGGTCAGGAAGATCCCCTGGAGAAGGGAATGGCTACCTACGCCAGTATTCTTGCCTAGAGAATTCCATAGACAGAGGAGCTTGGCAGGCTACAGTGCTTGGGGTTGCAAAGAGTTGGACATGACTGAGCTTAGCAGGAGAAATTGTGGGGTGGGGAGTAGCAGTGAGGAAGTATATGGGAACTCTGCATTTTCTGCTCAATTTATCTGAAAATGCAAAACTGACCCCCTGTTAATAAAGTATATTAATTAAAGAAAAGAAGTAAATTGGTGGATAAAGAGATTGCTGAGTCTTGGGGAAATCTTGAATCATCAAGACTAAAACATGCTTTCAGTTCTTTGTTTACTTTGCCTACAGGTGCATTGTTTATTTTGCAAGGGCATAAGGATTAAGACGAAGAAGGCAATGGCACCCCACTCCAGTACTCTTGCCTGGAAAATCCCATGGATGAAGGAGCCTGGTGGCTGCAGTCCATAGGGTCGCTAAGAGTCGGATACAACTGAGCGACTTCACTTTCACTTTTCACTTTCATGCATTGGAGAAGGAAATGGCAACCCACTGCAGTGTTCTTGCCTGGAGAATCCCAGGGACCCGGGAGCCTGGTGGGCTGCCGTCTATGGGGTCGCACAGAGTCGGACACGACTGAAGCGACTTAGCAAGCAGCAGCAGCAAGGATTAAGAACAAAATGAGAGCAATAGAATGTCTTGCTCTGGTTGCCAAAAGAAACTTTCTCATTTGGGTGACTATTATGAACATTGAATCAATCTATTCAGAGGAACAAATTTTACTCTTTATAGGATAAGTTCCAAATCTTCTTCAATTGATTTGGTAAGAAAACACTGTATCTTAGCAATTCTCACTACAGGATTCACAGTATCAGCAAACATATTTGAAGGTGTTCAACAAAGTGCTTTTCTGTTAGTATCTTGTTGATCAGCAATCTCACTTCATCAGAACACAGCTTTTGCTCAGGGGAGAACCAGTTCTGTAATCCTTTCTCTGTAGTGGAAACTCCATAATGCTGGAGAATTCAAACTCATTCTCACAATCAGACCTCAGTCTCCTCCAGCCCTGGAGCCACTTTCCCACTCCCCACTCTGGCCACTCACCACCTTCTCTGCCTTGAATCCTGGGCATAAACTCAGGTCTACGAAACAAACAAAACCCCAGGTCTTTATTCTCACTCAGCTTGCTTTCTGACCTCAAGCCTTACTATGCTGAGCTGGTGGAAAAACAGCCTCCTGAATGCCAAGGAACGCTGGAATGCCAAGGAACCTCTGAATGCCAAGACGCTGAGTGGTGGGGATGGGGTGAGGCGGGGAGAATCCTCTGGGCCTTGGCCCATGCGGGTTACTGCTTAGACATGTCATCTCTCTCCACAAGTTCCTTACAGGTCTTCCCGCTTTCTGCTGGTTTCCCTTGTGACTGGTGTGTGGGAGTCTTTGGCAGGGCTACCTCTGATCCTATCTGTCTCGACACAGCCATCTTCCCTCTGGGACTGTTTGCCTGAGTAGTGACTGTGCTGCAAAGTCATGACTGTAACACACAGTAGTGCTGTGTGCGAAGTCGCTTCAGTCATGTCCGACTCTTTGAGACCCTATAAATTGTAGCCCACCAAGCTCCTCTGTCCATGGGATTCTCCAGGCATCTCTTCCAGGGGATCTTCCTGACTCAGGGATGGAAGCCGTGTCTCCTGCAGTGGCAGGCAGATTCTTTACCACTAGCACCACCTGGGAACCCTGCTGCAAAGGCAGGCACAGATCTTTTCTGCTCCTGGAATCCACCACCTCTCATTTTTCCCTCTTGACTCCCACCTGTTAAAAACACCTTCCAGTCTGGGGATGACATGGATTCTCTTTCTTTAATTTTTTCTGCAACGCCCCCCACCCCCAGGATTCCCTAAAGGGTTACATTTTTGGAATAAGAAGCAAAAATACTTTCAAACTATATGTTTTCTCCTATGAGCAACCCTTCCTCAAGGCAGTGAGGCCAGAGCCCACTGTGATGGACGGAAGGGAAAGGAGCCCTAAGAGAGAAAAAGGAAGAAATCCATATTTGAAAATATTATTTGGCCACATATTTTATTTGCACGGAGGCTCATCTCTGTTAATGTATTTTAGGCTGTCTGATAGCGTGACTGGTTTTCTTATGTCCTCCCCAGCACCTGTGGAGTGAGAAGGTGTGCTCCTGACGACCTCTGGTTGTTCTTCCTTTGACCTTGCCCAGCTTTGAAGTGAGCTCGGCAGTGCCTCTGTGGGGCAGTGATGGTCACATCCCGGCCACTAAATCCTAAGATTTCCCTTCCTAGTCATTGCCAACAATTACATTTTTGGCCACCTTTGGAGACACTGGATACCTCTGAACACAGTTCACCAGATCAGGTGGATTTTTAAAAATGTTTTTCAGCCAATGGAAAGGCTTGAGTCCAAATCATTAAGAGAATGGTGAATGTAACAACCATATTACTATGTCAAGGGGAGGGAAGGGGTGGAAACCTTACTACATTGCGTTTCCTACCCCTAAATGCCACAGTGCTTCCCCAGCAACCTCACATCGAATACTCTTCTAAGCTGAGGCACCAGAGGCCTGTCTTAAAATGTAAATGTGCTCTTTGGTGATGCTCTTAGATGACATCTGTCTGATACTTGGCAGAGAGGAAACCCTGAAGAAATGAGACACTGGACAAGTAAGTTTTGATGGAAGAAAGTGAGAGGGAGGAAGGAAAAGGCCACAGCACCCCACCCTATCCCCGCCCCCACCATGGGAGACTAGGGCAAGAAATGGAATGGGAAAGGGTCTCAGAAACCAGCCCAGAGGTTTGTAACTTTGTCCAGGATTGGTAGGCCCTGCATCTGTGGAAAGGGCATTGTGTGAATCCATCAGCTTTCTTTTCTGTGAGTTGTCCAATGACAGCTTTATTCATTTTCTGATCAACTCCTTAGGGAGCCTGCCACTATGTGTGAAAGTGAAAGTCACTCAGTCGTGTCTGACTCTTTGCGATCCCATGGACTGTAGCCCACCAGGCTCCTCTGTCCATGTAATTCTCCAGGCAAGACTACTGGAGTGGGTTGCCATTCCCTTCTCCAGGGGATCTTCCCAACCCAGGAATCGAACCCCAGTCTCTTGCATTGCAGGCAGATTCTTTACCATCTGAGTCACCAGGGAAGCCCCTGCTGCTGTGCATATTGAGTGGTGTTCAGCTCCCCAGGGTTTTGGCTGTGTGGGCTGGAGTCCCAGGGCTCTGGGTGGCTCCCCCTGGTGGGTACCATGATGATAAAGAAAGGGGAATAAGCTCCTCTGCTCCAATCACTTCTCTCCTGCTTTCACCACCTAGGGCTGATGGAATTCTCCATGCCGCTCCACCCCTCGAAACCCTGAAACTTGTCAAGGCCATTAACTTTTTTTTCAACTATATCAATTTAAGAATTTTTTATTGAGATGTATCCGACATCTAAAGTTATATTAGTTTCAGTTGTACAACATAATGATTCGTTATTTGTATGAAACGTGGAGGCGGGGTGCTGAGCAGCCTGTCTAGTGAGAGTGGTCCTGGCCTCTTTCATCCCTACACCCCAGTGCCCAGCCCTGTGTCTGCCACCTGGGGGCCATCCCCTCAATGTTTACTGTATTGAAATGAGCTTCATTTAGTCCGTGTTTGTGGAATTTGGGTGTACCTCACCAAGCTTTTTAATATCCTCTAATAAGTCACAGATTCTAAAAAACATAAATTAATTTTACTGGGTGACTCAGATGGCTCTAATTCCTTGTCTTTGCTTTTCTAATTGTTCTCCATGCTCCTTAAGCATCAAGGAGTGCAATGGACAAAGGAACAGAAAGTGAAGGAAAAGGCCCCTTATTATCAGACAGTCGTGTGCTTTTATGGAATAAGTATTTTATACCAAGACTGGACAACAAAGTGGACTCCTGATGAGAAAAGATGAAAGGAATGACTTAGTTGGCCAGGGCAGGAATACCAAAGGCTCTCTTTCCTCGGGCCAGCTGCTCAGCTCCTGGAAGCTCCTGCTCAGCTCCTGGAAGCAAAACAACCCTTCTGTCTGGGATTTGTGTTAGACCTGACCCTGCCGTGGCTTTTCTCCCTGACTGTGTAAGGCAAGTTCCCTGCTTAATATCCTTGTTCAGACTCAGTTAAATTCATAAACAGGAACTCTTAGGTTGCTGCTATTTTGAAACTTTCTGGGCTTTTGAAGATGATCTATGACTGAGACTTCCCTGGTGGTCCCGTGGCTAAAACTTTGTGCTCCCACTCTAGGGTGCTGGGGTTCAATCCCTGGTCAGGGAACTAGATCCCGCATGCGGCAACTAAAGACTCTGCATGCCGCAACTTAGACCGAGGAAAGCCAAATTGAAAAAAAAAATGCAGATGGTCTATGACTGATTTATTAATTACCAAACCTCTGTTCTTGTTTCATTAACTCAACCCTCATAGCTCCCAATTATTGGTCCAAATGGAGTAACCTAGTTGAGATGCAATTGAATTATTTAAACTTGCAATAGATTTTAAATGGTTGCTGTTTGACCTTGTGGTATATATGTGGCAAACTTTTCTTAACGTGATTAATGTGATAAAGGAGATGTGAAATCAAGACTGTCTTGGGAATGCGTTGTATGGTCACTTTATTTATATTGCATATTACTTATTTTGTAATAACCTTATTTTGTTTAGACAGATATTATAACTACTTGTATTCTGTAACCTCATACCAATTTGAAGGTACTGCAAACAGTCGTGGGTAAGAGGAAGAAGGGAAGAGATAAACTGGTTGAGGGCTTTGAATGAGTGTTTCAGAAATATGGGTACTATTGATCTAAAACTAGTTATTTATATTTTATTTTTATTACATAACATATATTAATATGTAAATCTATTTACATGTATTAAATTTAATGTATTATATTAATATACAGTACATTAATATATTGTGAACATATGCTTAATTTATTAACGAATACATTACTTTACATTTACTATATTAATATATAATATAACATATAATGTATGTCATATTCAGGGCTTCCCAGGTGGCTCAATGGTAAGGAATCCGTGTGCCAATATAGAAAGCACAGGTTTGATCCCTGGGTTGGGAAGATCCCCTGGAGGAGGAAACGGCAACCCACTCAAGTATTCTTGCCTGGCGGGCTGCAGTCCATGAGGGTCACAAAGAGCTAAACAAGACTGAGCGACTGAGCATGTTACATTAAATATAAATTATATATATATATATATATATATATATGGCTGGAAATCCCTTTAGTAAATAAAACAACTTGTGCCGTGATGGCTCAATGAATACCATTTGCTTAAGCACCTGAATTCCAGTTGCCAGATTGTGCTAGTGGTAAAGATCCCTCCTGCCAATACGGGAGATACAACAGAAGTGGGTTCAACCCCAGGGTTGGGAAGATGCCCCAGAGTAGGAAATGGCAACCCGCTCTGGTATTTTGCCTGGAGAATCCCATGGACAGAGGAGCCTGGCGAGCTACAGTCCATAGGGTCACAAAGTATGTGACTGAAGCGACTGAGCACTTCAGAGGCAGGAGTACTTTGCTGCCAGGGCTTTAGTTTGGTTGATCATTTTTCCTTGTTTTGCCTTTGCAGAAAGTCAAATTATGTTATCTATTGCTGTGTAATAAACTACCCTACAACTCAGTGCCTTCAAATAATAAGTGTTTATTATCTCAGTTTCTGTGGGTCTGGAATCTGGGTGCAGCTTAGGTGGGTGCTGTAGCTCCAGGCTGGCTGTTGACTGGAAACTTCCCTCAGTTCTTGGCATGTGGGCCTCTCCACAGGCAGCAGGATCCCTCACAGTGAAGTAAGAGTGAGCAAGAGAGTAAGCAGCAGTCTTTCTGTCACCCAGTCTTGGAAGTGACACCCCATCACTTTTGTCGTGGGTACCACTCTTGTGGAACCCCGTACCCAGTCAGGGGTATGGGGTTCCACAAGAGCATGAATCTCAGGTGTAGGGATTTGGAGCCATCTCAGATGCTGCCTGGATGAGATGGCTGGATGGCATCACTGACTCAATGGACATGAGTCTGAGTGAACTCCAGGAGTTGGTGATGGACAGGGAGGCCTGGTGTGCTGTAGTTCATGGGGTCGCAAAGGGTCAGACACGATTGAGCAACTGAACTGACCTGAACAGATGCTGCCTGCCCCAGCTAAAGAGAAAAAAATGACTATATTTATCAAAATTAGTGTCACTTAAATATGATACCAAATACACAAATAATCAAAGAAAAATAGGTAAATTGGACTTCATCTAAAAACGTTTATGCATCAGAGGACACTATTGAGAAAGTGAAAAGACAATCCATAGAGTGGGAGAAAATATTTCTAAAACCATGTATGGAATAAAGATCCAATAGCCAAAATATATAAAAAGCTCTTACAGCTCAACAATTAAAAAACAAAACCAAATAACCCATTTTAAAAATAGGCAAAGGATTTAGATAGACATTTCTCTAAAGATGGTATTCAAATGACCAATACGTGTATGAAAAATGCTCAGCAAGTTATTCACCAGGAAAATGCAAATCAAATCACAGTGAGTACCACTTCATAGGCACCATATATTATTTTAAATGGAGAACAATAAATGTTGACAGCAATACGGAAAAACTGGAATCCTCACATGCTGAAGTATAAAATGGTGCAGCCACTGTGGACACAGTTCGGCAGTTCCTCCAAAAGGTAAATACAGACTTACCATATGACTCGGTCATGCCACGTCTAGGTGTGTATTCACCCATGAGAAATGAAAATATACATTCACACACACACACAAAAAAACTTGTACATGAATGATCGTAGCAGCAATATTCATAATAATTGGAAATAATGCACATGTCCATCAACTGATGAGTGTATACCCATGGAATGTTTTTCAGTCATAAAAAGGAATGAAGCACTGATACACGCAACAACATGAATGAACCTTGACGACATTGTACTAACTGAAAAGCCTGACACCAAGGCCACATACTGTGTGATTTCATTTATATGAAATGTCCAGAATAGGTAAATCTACAAAGAGGAAAAACAGATTAAATGGTTGCCAGGGGCTTGGAGGAAGGGGGAATAGGGGCTGTCTGTTAATAGATACAGTGTCTACAGTGATGAAAATGTTCTAAAATTATATAATAGTGTTGGTCACACAACCCTGTGAGTATACTAAAATCCAATGAATTATATACTTAAAAATGGTGACTGTTGATATATGGCAGAAACCAACACAATATTGTAAAGCATTACCCTCCAATTACAAATAAATAAATTTTTTAAAAAATGCTGAATTTTATGTTATGTAAATTTTATCTCAATAAAAATTCTTTTTTAAAATTACTATGACCAATGGTAACAAGTATTTACTGAATGTTTGGTAGCCTGCTAAGTTCCTGCTGGGTTCTGGAGCTTAGGTCAGTGGTTTTCAACCTTGGCGGCACATTGAAATCACGTGCAAGATTTTAAAAATCTTGATGCCCAGACCACGGCCCAGACCAAGTAAATCAGAATCTCTAGGGTAGAATCCAGACCTCAGTGGTTTTTAGGGCACTGTATGAAATCCCAACATGCAGCCAAGGTTGAAAACCACCAGCCTAGAGCATTAAACATGCATGCATGTTCTGTCGCTGAGTCGTATCTGACTCTTTGTGACCCCATGGACTGTAGCCAGTCAGGCTCCTCTGTCCATGGGATTTCCTAGGCAAGAATACTGGAGTAGGTTGCCATGTCCTCCTCCAGGGGATCTTCCCGACCCAGGGATCAAATCTGTGTCTCCAATGTCTCCTGCATTGGAAGGCAGACTCTTTACCACTGAGCCACTTAAGAAGCCCAGAGCATTGTGACTTCTTAGCAAGTTGGGTTCCTTCAAGAAGTGACCACTCTCATGTCCTATCTTCTTTCCATTAATAGTAATCAGCAAAGAAGGCTGCTTGTCCTCAAGGACAGACTCTTCCTCCAAGTCAAGAAGGTCACTTGGTTTCTCCTAATTCACCATTATTTTCCTTTCTGTGGGTGACTCAGAATGTTCAGTAATTTAAAGAGGGATATTTGATGCTTTGAAGTTGTTTCTTAGTTTGGATTAGCTTGGTATGACTCAACTGTGGGCAGAGAATCCTTTGTTCCCTTTGGAACAAAAGTTGAATTCTGTCCAAATGAGTTGGCACTTTTGCCCTGAAAAACCTGAATTTTATAGTTTGTGAAGTTCTGAGCAAAAAGCTAAGATGAAAGGAGCTAGAAATGTGAAGACTTTCATGGGCCTATGTGCTCTGTTTTGTATTTTTTATCTAACTGTGGTAGTTTATTTAACCGTCTTCATCTTGGCTTCCCAGAACCTTAGCCATTAGTGTCCTAAACCCTCTGTTGCCAGCAGCTCGCCAAGCTGCTTTTGCACGGCATTCATTCTGTTTGGCAAACCTATGTGGACTTGTGTCCCAAACCACAAGTGGTCCTGGTTAAATCCACCAATCAAGGTACTAGAAGCTGAAGCCAATTCGTGAGAAAGATGGAAATGGGCAAAAAAAAAAAAAAAGGAAATTAGAAGATTTCAAAGAGCCATAAAGAAAGGATCAGCAACAGCTACATTTGGTTACAGAAGGGCAATGAGGTTTTAGCTAGTAACCCACCTGGTGGTAGGTGATGGGGGTAAATATAGTCAGACCTCTGAACCCCAGGGTTCCATATCCACAGAGTCAATAAACCACAGAACAACAAACCATGGACCAAAAGATATTTGAGAAAAAATTCCAGAGTTCCAAAAGGCAAAACTTGAAGTCGCCATTTTTAAGCACCTATTTATGTATCATTTACTTTGTATTTGCAACAATCTATACAGTGTTTATGGGGCGTCCCAGGTGGCACTAGAGGTAAAGAACTTTGCCACCAATGCAGGAGATGTAAGAGACATGGGTTCTATCCCTGGGTCAGGAAAATCCCCTGGAGGAGGGCATGGCCACGTACTCCAGTATTCTTGCCTGGAAAATTTCATCGACAGAGAAGCCTGGTAGGCTACAGTCCATGGGGTTGCAAAGAGTTGGACACTACTGAGTAACTGAGTGCACACACATACCAGCACCATAAGCAATCTAGAGATGATGTAAAGTCTATAGAAGGAAGTACACAGACTGTTTGCAAATACTATGCTATTTAATATGAGGGACTTAGGCAGCCAAGCATCTGGTATCTGTTGAATATCCTGGAACCAATCACCCAAGGACCCCAAGGGACAATTGTACAAAGGATCAAGTGTACACAGGATCAGGTGTTCACAGGACAATTGGACTCAGGATCAAGTGTACATGGGACAATTGTACACAGGATCAGCTCTGGCACCACTTGCAGCAACGAGAGAAAACTCTAGAAAGGAGATTGAACAAAGACTGGCAACTGCCGAAAACTTCCAGTAAGGACAAATGAAACTGCAGAGGCCTCTGGAGTGGAGGAAACCCAGAAAAGAAAGGACAGGGAAGTAACAAACAGAGGCATGTGGATCTGCCCCTAGAAGGTAGTAGAAACCAGCCATATTTCTATTAAATGAAGTAGAATGCTCAAGTCTTAAATATTTAACTCGATGAATTTTTACATATATATACCTATAAAACCACTAGCAAAATCATTACTTAGAACATTTCCAACTCCCCAGAAAATTCTCTCGTACTCCCTCCAGCTCATTAGCCCCCTCTCCTCACCCAGAAGTAGCCTGTAATTGTATTCATATCACTGTAAATTGGTTTCGCCTTTTCTTGGTAATTCATATGAATGGAATCATACAGCATATATTCATTTGTGTATGGCTTCTTTTGCATGGCCTAACGTTTTGGGGATCCATCCATATTGTTATGTGTATCAATTGTTTGTGCTTTTATTATTACTGTATATAGTATTTTATGATATAAATATGCCATAAAACTTATCCATTCCTCTGTTTATGGACATTTGGGTTATTTAAAGTCTGGCGTCATTCGGAATAAAGCTGCTATGAACACTGGGGTACATGCCTTTTCATAGACATACACATTCATTTTTCTTGAGGATATATCTAGGAGAGGAGTTTCTGGGTCAGAAGATAGGTTTAACTATCTTTAGTTAAACAGAAGATATATTTTAACTTTCGTGGATACTATCAAACAGTTTTTCAGAGGTGACTGTATCATTTGACACATTCACTGAGAACTCCAGTGGGTGTTTTTGAGATGAAAAGAAAATCAGTAAATACCTTAACCTGAGCCAAGTTCCTGGTTGCATAAAATTTGCCATGACCTGTGGGATATGAACTGGCCATGCTTTGCAGTTGAGTGATGAAAGAAAAATAATACACAGAGGCCATGGAGGGCACCTGTAACTGTCCCACCCCAACCAATGCAGCAGGAAGAAAACCCTGCAGCTATTTTGGGGGTGGTTTCCTAGCAGGGACATTAGCTAGTTATTAATAAAAGGGAAAGGGAGTTGACAGAATGGGAAATGCTAAAGTTGTTTCCAATTTGCCTGTTGAAAATGGGTGATTTAAAAAACAAACAAACAAACAAACAAACAAAAAAAAAAACAGGCTAAGTAGCAATGTCCCTCAAACTTTACTGGGAGGAAAGCTAGTTAAAAATTCGGAATCTGCAATTTTAAAGAGATACCCCAGGGATTTCCCTGGTGGTCCAGTGGCTAAGACTTGGTGCTCCCCATGCAGGGGGCACGGGTTCAATTCCTGGTCAGGGAACTAGATCCCACATGTTGCAACTAAGAGTTCGCATGCTGCAACAAAGATTGAAGATCCTGTGTGCCACAACTAAGACCAGGCGTGGCCAAATAAACAAACAAATATATTTTTTTAAAGATACCCCAGGTGGTATCACTGGTGTTTCAAACACTACTCCAAAACATTGGTTAGAGGTTCAGCAACACTTGCATGTAATGTGTGCTGGGGAAAATAGCAAGAATATTTCCAATTCATTTTACATCAGAGCACCTTGTCGAACTGATCTTTTTGATCCTTAAATGTTTTGTTGAGTATTCTTTTTAAACACATAAAAATTGGGGGAAAGCTTGTGCCTTTCATTTTGCCCCCCGGGTGTCATCTTCTTAGCAATGCAGAGTTTACATATGAGAGTCAGTTTCTTTCCTCCCTTCCTCGTTGCCAAGGAGGACAATCAACATAGGTGACCCCAGTCCTCTTTTAAAAGGATTTACTGTTAGTTTTAGTGTAGAGCCGTGAGGAGATATCAAAAATTACTGATACATCATTGCAAAGTTAAAGCTATTTTGGCACATAGTAGGTATTTGATGCTTCCCTGGTGGCTCAAATGGTAAAGAATCTGCCTACAATGCAGGAGACCTAGGTTCAATTCCTGGGTTGGGAAGATCCCCTGGAGGAGGGCATGGTGATCTGCTTCAGTATTCTTGCCTGGAGAACTGCATAGACAGAGGAGCCTGGCAGACTACAGTCCGTGGGGTCACAAAGAGTTGGACACAACTGATTGACTAACACTCACTCAGGTACTTGACACACATTGAGACAGTTCCATTTACTTCATTAAAAAAATGTTTAAGATTTTGATGGAGGAGCAAGAAATAGAATGGGGTATTGGGGGCAGGGAAACAGCAGAAAAAAAAAAAAGTTAGCCACCTGTCATCACTGCCTTCTTGGGGTAAAAAGCTGCTGTTGAAGGAATTCCTTTATGTGGCTGTGATTAAACCAAGGAGGGTCAGAGAGATGGTTATTTCAAAAATAAAGGAAGAGGCCAAAGAGTAAAATACTTCCCAGTATAATGAAAAAAAATGCTTTAAGTGCCTGTTGTGTGATAGGCACTATACTAAAGCAAGGAATCAGTTCAGTTCAGTCGCTCAGTCATGTCTGACTCCTTGCAACCTCATGAACCGCAGCACGCCTCCCCTCCTTGTCCATCACCAACTGCCGGAGTCTACCCAAAGCGAGGAATACCTGGTGGGAAAGAGAGAGGAAATTTCTATTTTCAAGAGGTTTTCATTCTAATGTGGAACTGTGTTAGTCAGGGTAACGTCACTAACAAAAACACACAAACAAACAGCTAATTCTCAGTGGCTTAGCACACATGGAAAAAAAAAACAAAACAGATTCTTCAAGCATGAAGACAGGTGTTCTGCTCCATTCAGGCAGCAGATCAGAAAGAGAGTTTAGGAGCCTGTATGGGTAGTTTTCATGATAAGGCCTAACCTGGAAATGGCAAACATCACTTTACCCATGCTGCATTGACCAGACTGAGCCACGTGGTCACACCTAACTGCAGTGGAGGTTGGGAAACATAGCTGAGTGCATAGAAGAGAAAGGAAAGAGTTTAGTGAACACACTCAGTCTCTACAACAGGGGTCAACAGTGAAGTACAATCTGGTGTGGCAAGTGCTCTACTATGGGGAGGTAAAGAGTGCTTTTGATAATACACGGGAAAGACACCTAACCCAGACTGGGTCGGGCAGAGACTATCCTAAAAGAACTGATGTCTCAGCTGGGGAAGAAAAAAGTTCATTTATCTCTAGAACATGTTACCTTCTCCCTTAATAAGATACTACTCCCTTGCATGAACAATTTGTTTAAATCCAAAGAACATTTTTTTGCTAAAGTAACCATTAGAGAGTAATAAGCTCTTTCCTGGGTTGCTCTTCTTCTCTGCCTTAAGAAGAAATGGTGTGGGAATTCCCTGGTGGTCCAGTAGTTAGGACCTGGCACTTTCACTGCCAGGGCCCTGAGTTCAATCCCTGATAGAGGAACTAAGATCCCACAAGCCACTTGATTTGACCAAAAAAAGAAAAAAGAAAGAAAGAAAGAAAAGAAACGACTTGGACTTCTCTGGTGGCACAGTGAATAAGAATCTGCATGTCAGTGCAGGGGACATGGGTTCAATTCCAGGTCTGGGAAGATTCCACATGCCACAGAGCAACAAGACCCCTGTGCCACAACTACGGAGCCTGTACTCTAGAGCCTGTGAGCCTCAACTACTGAGCTTGCGTGCTGCAACTACTGAAGATCGAGCACCTGGAGCCTGTGCTCCACAACAGAGAAGCCACCACAGTGAGAAGCCTGAGCACAACAGTGAAGCGTAGCCCCAGCTCCCTGCAACTAGAGAAAGCCCATACAAAGCAACGAAGATCCAGCACAGCCAAGAAATTAATTAATTAATTAAAAAAAAGAAATTTATATATGAATATATCTTTATATATAAATTTTTACCTTCATCATCAAACGGTGATAAAGTAATTATTTTTGTTTTATATTTACTTGGTGCAATGTGCCTGGCATAGACATTTTCTTGCTGTAAAAATGTATTTTTGCCTTTAAGTAAATCTATAATAAAATTTAAAAAGAAAAAAAAAAGAAATGGCTTAATGTGGAATATGCTGTTTGTTGACTGCTCAAATCCATTCCTCCCTCCTCCTTTTTTAAAAAAATAATTTTATTTATTTATTTTTGGCTGTGCTGGGTCTTCATTGTTGCATAGGCTTTCTCTAGTTGCGGCTAGCGGAGCCTACTGTATTAATAGTTGCCGTGCACGGGTTTCTCACTGCAGAGGCTTCTCTTCTCATGGAGCACAGGCTCTGGGGTGCAGGCTCAGTAGTTGTGGCACGTGGGCTCAGTGGTTGTGGCGAATGGGCTTAGTTGCTCTGAGGCATGTGGGATCTTCCCAGACCAGGAACTGAACCCATGTCCCCTCATCGGCAGGCAAATTCTTTACCACTAAGCCACTAGACAAGCCCCTTCCTTCTTCTTTGATAAGAAAATACAAATTTTCTTCCGCCACCCAACAATGTGTTCTAGGAAAATGAATTCTAGGAAACAGACTGTAATTAGTCTAAGGCAACCTTGGCAGTCCAATTCACCTTTCATTTATTTGGCAAGTGGTAAATGAGCTCCTGCTATGCACAAGTCTGCTCTAAGTGCCGATTATCTTTGCCAGTTATAAGCGTGGAGTGGCCATGTGGTGCAAATTCCAGACAATGAGGGGCAAGGGGAAGACTGCTGGGGGCTTCTGGGGAAGGCTTTTTCTCTAGAGTAAAATGAGAGCTACTTGAAGAGAAAGCCAAGGCTTCGCCTTCCTGTGTCTGGACAGTGTTATATGAGAGGTGATGCTTGGAACTGAAACAGTAATCTTGCAACCATGAGGAGAAAGAGAAGAGAAACTCAGAGAGGAGGATACAGAGCTCTGGCCTAGTTAGCTTGTCTAATTAGCCAAACCTAGAGTCACCTACCGGAGAAGGCAATGGCACCCCACTCCAGTACTCTTGCCTGGAAAATCGCATGGATGGAGGAGCCTGGTAGACTGCAGTCCATGGGGTCGCTAAGAGTCAGACACGACTGAGTGACTTCACTTTGACTTTTCACTTTCATGCATTGGAGAAGGAAATGGCAACCCACTCCAGTGTTCTTGCCTGGAGAATCCCAGGGACCGGGGAGCCTTGTGGGCTGCCGTCTATGGGGTCGCACAGAGTTGGACACGACTGAAGCGACTTAGCAGCTTAGCAGCAGCAGAGTCACCTACTTTTTTTTCTTTTTGGACTGGGAAAATCACTATTTTGTTTGGAGCAGTGGGCAGGGGGTCCAGTGTCAGAACTTCTGGAACTTCCTCTTGGTGTCGGCAGCCTTGGTGACCTTGCGCACGTGGAAGGGCACCGTCTTGCTCCGGGGCCAGCAGGTGCCCACTGTGAAAATGTCCCCAATCTGGATGTCCCTAAAACAGGGGGAAAGATGCACAGACATGTTCCTGTGGCCCCTCTCAAAGCGGTTATACTTTCGGATGTAGCGGAGGTAGTCTGGGCAGATGAGAGAATGGCCCTCTCCATCTTCATTTTGGTCGCTAGACAGAATCTGCCCTTGGATGGAGCCATTACCAGTAAAACGGCATTTCTTGTCAATGTAGTTGCCCTCGATGGCTTCCTTGGGTGTCTTGAACCCCAGACTGATGTTTTTGTGGAATTGTGGGAACTTCTCCTTGCCAGTTTCTCTAAGCAGGACCCTCTTCTTATTTTGAAAGATGGTCGGTTGCTTTTGGCATGCATGCTCAGTCTGAATGTCTGCCATCTTCCCTGTTCCCTGAAAAAAGGAAGGCCTACCTTTCTTATATGAGAAAATAGAAAGCCTGATAAGACACTTTCAGTTGGATATTCACTCACTTGTAGCCAAAAGCATCCTGACAAAATATGCATGATTTTGTTGGCGTTGTTTGCTTTGTATTAGAATGAGGAATATTTTAATAAATGGATAATGACTCATATTTTTCATTTTCTTCTCCACTGTATTGTTTGATCTTAGAGGAATTTATATTTCATTTAGGGATGAAAGTCATTTTCCTTGATCTGTCTCTTTCTTCAGCCACTGCAGATCCCTCCACAGGAAGCTGACGTGTCTGGCAGCAAAGCTGCATTGTCTTCTGGGTTCCCCTAGCTGTTTGGCCTTGGGGAGCACTCCAAATTGAGGGTATTTTGGTTTTTTAATGTGGAAGAGGCAGCTCCTCGTTTGAAGAATCACCTTTCTTACTATAAATTTGATAGGCAGTTTCGTTCCTTCCTCCCTCTCTCCCTAACCTTCCTCATTCTCATCCCCTAGCCCTCCACCCCACCACTCTCTCTCACACACACTCTCATTTGCTACTTTTTCTCTTTCCTTCTTTTACCCGAGGTGAGTGAGGCTGTGAGCTGTACTCTTTGTGACCTGTGAAATTTTTGGAGGCTCTTTGAATCTTGTTCAAACAGAAACCTGGCAAATTTCATGTTCTAATTCAAAGCTTCCTGGCTGAACTCAGTGGAACGCCAGCTAAGGAATTAAGTTGGTAAGCCAGTGATACTAGAAATGAATAATGGAGATATTTGGGGATAAGCTTTAATTTTGGAATAAGTGGGTCAAATAGCTTTTGCTGGAACAATTTTAGTGTAAAGTTTTAAGATGCCACTTGGCTTCTCACCATCTTGATGATGCCAATAGAGGGGATAGATTTCCTGTGCATTATGAGATCTGGGTGCTAATCCCTGTTTGCTCTTTTATTACATTGTTGATCTAAAACATCATCATCATCCTTCTGAGATTTTCACATCTGCCCATTTCTTATGTCATTGCTTATTCTGACTAACAGCTATAAGTCCAGGGAGGAGTATTGTATTGGTTTGGGTACTGACAGGAAATAGATATCAGAAGTAATTAAGAGAAGGACATGAGTTTGAGCAAGCTCTGGGAGTTGGTGATGGACAGGGAAACTTGGCGTGCTGCAGTCCATGGGGTCACAAAGAGTCAGACACGACTGAGCTACTGAATGAAAGGACTCTACAAGGATGTAAGGGGTATTAAGGGAACCAACAAGGAAGTGAAATATGCGGGCTGATAACAGTTATTACCTCTTGGATTAGAATGGGTCAAGGAGAGGAAGAGGTTACTGGAAGCTGAAGAGACTTACAGCTGTGAAAGGACCTCCTGCCAGAAGCCGTGGCCTTAACTAAAATATAGATCCATTCATTAATCTATATGCTTTTATTGCTTAGGATAAAAGCTAAGCTCTGTAATAAGAGATCCCCAACACTGTGACTTAGTCAATATGTAAGTTTATTTCTCTACCAATTATCATCCTGCATGGTTGGTGTAATGTCCAGGGTTGGTGTAATGACTTGATGGTGTTGAGTACTTTGGTGATTGTTAGTTCCATGAAAAAGTGTTTCCAGTCTTCTTCCTCTGGGAATAAGGAAGGAATGTGCTTCTCTGCCTGCTTGGGGTTAGTTGTGGTCATGCAGCTTGCTTTGGCCAGTGAAATGTGACAGAGAATGAGATGTTTAGATGGCATCATCAAGCAAACTCTGGGAGATGGTGAAGGACAGGGAAGCCTGGCGTCCTGCAGTCCATAGGGTCACAAAGAGTCGGACACAGCTTAGCTACTGAACAACAACAACAATGTGAGTGCGTGTGAGGTGTGTCACCGAAGCATTTAGATGCCAACGCGAGGCTCTCGTGCTTGTTTTCCCTTTCCCTGAAATTTGTGGGAGAATTAATGACATGAAGGACAGCCATACTGAAGAGTTTCTCTTCAGAAACTCTTGCAGAAGAGAACTGCATCATATTTGTGGATGTGAGAAATACAGCATTGCTCTCAGGCCTCTGAGATCAGAGGTTGTTAGCACAGATAAGCCTGGCATTTCCTGACTAATCCTGAGACCCAGGCTCTTTCTGTTCTGTTGCCCTCCTGAGCCTAAGGGCTTGCAATCATCTGCAAATCTGAGACAGCTCACTACGTTGTGCGGATGGCACTCAGTCACGTCTGACTCTGTACGACGCCATGGACTGTAGCCCCCAGGCTCCTCTGTCCATGGGATTCTCCAGGCAAGGATACTGGGATGGGTTGCTGTTTCCTACCAAAGAAGATCTTTCTGACCCAGGGATTGAAACACATGTCTTTTGCATCTCCTGTGTTGGCAGGTGGATTCTTTACCACCTGGGCTTTCCGCTTACTAAGATACTCACATCCTTGATCATGGGAAGTAGGAAAAAGTAACAAGAGAGCACTCTTACTCTTTTTAGGAGCATTACCTGGAAGTAGCACACGTCACATCCAGTGCTTTAGTTATCTATTGCTGCATAACAGATTATCCCAAAGCTTAGCAGACTAAAACAACAGACCTTTCTTCTATCAAACAATTTCAAGAGCAGCTTAGCTGGGTGGTTGTTGTTCTGAGGTTGCAGTTATCTAAAGGCTAGACAGGGGCTGGAGGATGCACTTTCAAGCCTACTTATAGGGTTCTTGGCAGACCTGTATCCTCACTGGCTGTTTTCAGGGGTCTCAGTTCCACATGGCAGCTGCCTTTCCCCAGAGCAAATAATCCAAGAAGCAGAGGGGGAGAGAGAGAGAGAAAGAGAGAGAGAGAAGCTGCAGTATCTTTTAGAAACTAATCTCAGAAGCGACACATCATTTCTGTTTTTTTTTTTACTGGTCACACAGACCAGCCCTGGCTCAGTGTGGGAAGGGCCTATGCAAATATGTGAATACCAGGAAGCAGAGCTCGTTGGAGGCTGGCTAAAAAATCTATCTACATGGGAAATGAGACTATTTAGTCTTTAGCTGGACAGCCGTTCTCCTCAGATAAAGTTACAGGAAGAAAGAGAGAAGCACTAGTGTACACACAACCAGCTAAACAAAAACCCAACAGCTGCTGCTGCTGCTGCTAAGTCGCTTCAGTTGTGTCCCACTCTGTGCGACCCCATAGGCGGCAGCCCACAAGGCTCCCCGGTCCCTGGGATTCTCCAGGCAAGAACACTGGAGTGGGTTGCCATTTCCTTCTCCAATGCATGAAAGTGAAAGGTGAAAGTGAAGTCGCTCAGTGATGTCCGACTCCTAGCGACCCCATGGACTGCAGCCCACCAGGCCCTTCCGTCCATGGGATTTTCCAGGCAAGAGTACTGGAGTGGGTTGCCATTTCCTTCTCCAATGCATGAAATTGAAAAGTGAAAGTGAAGTCGCTGAGTCTTGTCGGACTCTTAGCGACCCCATGGACTGCGGCCCACCAGGCTCCTCGGTCCATGAGATTTTCCAGGCAAGAGTGCTGGAGTGGGGTGCCATTGCCTTCTCCAAAAACAGAGAGAGAGAAGGCCTAAGGGGACAACCAGCGTTCTCTGCCTCAGCTCTCCCCCTGGAGAAACGGGACATAAATATACGTGCTTACTCCTCTCCTGGTTCCTGAACACACATTCTGTATCTTGAAAAGATTCTGTGCTTCTGTATTATGCTCTGCCTTGAGGATTCTTATCATCAGCATCACTATCACCAGAAACTTGCCTTCTTTGTTCCCAGGCAGTGTCAAATTCCAAGGTACAAAGTTTTGTGTGTGTGTGTGTGTGTGTGTGTGTGTGTGTTTATAAGCAGGGGGAGAGGGAGCTTGCATCTAGAAGAAGGAGAAAGAAAATCCTTCTGCACTGTTCATTTGGAGCTCCAAGGATGAGTCACATGAACTGTGAGTCAGTGAGTCATGAGTATTTCGGTAGTTGGATGCGTTACATAAATTGAGATTCAAGTCCAATGTTTCTCATATTTTTCTAAGTAAGAAGTCACACGGAACCTAATGTTTATAGGAGTACATCCTCAGTGGAGCAGTGCTCAAATATTTGTAAGATGACAGCTGATGGTGAAGCTGAAGGGACACTCTCTAGAAACCTTTACTTCTTCATGCCTATAATTGTTCATGGAGACCACACCATCAAAGCCCTGGGCTTCATAAAACCAAGAAATCTTATTCTCCTGCCTTGTCAATATAAGCATGGCTCATGTTCCGTAACCTTGCCTGACTTCTGTGCACTCCACTACCTCCTAGTACTTCCATCATGGGAAGAGAATATGAACTTTTGTTTTAAATTATTTATTTATTTATCTTTCATGTATGGATGTGAGAGTTGGACTGTGAAGAAGGCTGAGCACAGAAGAATTGATGCTTTTGAACTGTGGTGTTGGAGAAGACTCTTGAGAGTCCCTTGGACTGCAAGGAGATCCAACCAGTCCATTCTGAAGGAGATGAGCCCTGGGATTTCTTTGGAAGGAATGATGCTAAAGCTGAAACTCCAGTACTTTGGCCACCTCATGCGAAGAGTTGACTCATTGGAAAAGACTCTGATGCTGGGAGGGATTGGGGGCAGGAGGAGAAGGGGACGACAGAGGATGAGATGGCTGGATGGCATCACTGACTCGATGGACATGAGTCTGAGTGAACACCGGGAGTTGGTGATGGACAGGGAGGCCTGACATGCTGCAATTCATGGGGTCGCAAAGAGTCGGACACGACTGAGCGACTGATCTGATCTGATCTGATCTGATCTATCTTTTGGTTGCACTGGGTCCTTGTAGCTGCAAGTAGGCTTTCTTTAGTTGCGGTGCACACGCTTCTCATTGTAGGGGCTTCTCATTGTGGAGCGAGGGCTCTAGGCAGACGGGCTTCAGTAGTTGCAGCGCATGGGCCAGTGGTTGTGGGGCATAGGCTTAGTTGCTCCATGGAATGTGAGATCTTTCTGGATCAGGCAAATTCTTATCCACTGTACCACCAGGGAAGTCCGAGAATATGACATTTTAAAATGACTTTTCTTCTTATCGTTGTTATTCCTAGTTACTCTGGCATTGAGTTTGGGCAGGGATATATTTGAAACAGTTTGTTGAGGTTTTCAAATGACCCTTTAGTGTAAAGTGGAATATGTGGAACAAGATTGCTGCATGGAGATGGCCAGGGTTGAGGGAGAGCAGCCAAATGTCTGCAAGAAAGTAACAAAATCCTATCTATCAAACATTTGCACTTAATTACAAAAAGTATGTATTTAATGTCCATAAATTATCTACCTGTCAGTGGTCATCTTTTCCTTTAATATGCAAAAATAACCTTTTTCTCAAGTCCCCATCCACTGAGAATTGTCTGGTGTTCTGTCTGGTTATTTTTAGGGTTTGTTGGCCTATGTATTCCTGGCTTTCTTTTACTTTGAATTCCTGCTTCTTCTGGATTCATAGTTACACTAGTGGCCAGTATTCCTCCTTCTATGCACTCCTTTCTTCCTTTTTTCACTCTCTCATTAGTTAGGATTCTTTTTGTTGCAAATGGCAGATACACACCAAGAAGGGGATTCGCTAGTTCACGGATCTAGGAAGGCAGGGATGGAAGCGTGAACCCAGTGCTCTCTCACTCTCTGTGTCTCTCTCGTTCTAACTTTCATCTCTGCCTGGCTTAATTCTCTCTCATGACGTTCTCTCCCTAGCTGGGTCTATGGCTGCCTGCAACCCCAGGCCTCCACCCTCACAACTTTCTAAGCACGAGGACAGTAGAGAACTACCCCTACCATTCCAGTTGGGAAAACTCTGGTGAGGGACTTTAATCGGCCCAGCTTAGATCCAAAGCCCGTATCTTGGTTCAGTCCCCAAGTGCAAAGGGCCATGGCGTTGTGATTGTCTGGCCTGGGTCGTGTGTCTAACTCTGAGTAGGGCGGGGAAATGGGGATGCTATGTTTAACCGCTCTATCACATGAAGTGGGAGGTGTTCCCCGGATGTAAAGAGGTGTTGTTACCCCTTCACAGGAAGACAGCTGACAGAAACAAGTGCTTCTACTGCCCACTCTGGGCCACAGACATGGCCCAAGCGGCTTCTGCCCTCTCCACCCTGCAAAGCATCGCCAAGGCAAGGCCATTTTGTGTAATAGCGCCATCCTCAAGGTGACGGATAACAAAGAGCAGTGGTGGAATGGTAGCCAATGTACAGTGTTAATATAAAATGGCATTTAAAAGTCCCTGAGCCAACCCCACCAGCCTTTTGGGTCAGTGGGCATGTTGCTGGAGCTTGTGCTCTGTCCCAGATCATGCTCCTCCGTCTCTCCCCTCAGTGCCTGAGAGCCCCAGCTAGCTGCCCACCTGAGCATCCATGGGACACAGTGCTAAGTTTCTGCTTCTTTCTTGTGAACAGCCACTGAATTCCTCATTTTCTTCCCTTCTAGGCTTATGTTGAATGGCCCCCAAAACTCATCAAGGTGTTTTCATAAACAAAAGAGCAAATTCCTCCCTTAGGAAGAATCTTTCTAAGGATATTGTGATCTTATGATTATTAATAAGTAATATATATGTTTGCTCTTCATCTTGATCCTGGCACACAGCTCCCCAAACCCTTGTAATTTCCTAAGTGATAAGAGCAATGGGAATGTCTTACTATTTTTTTTAATAATATTTGGTCTTTTGCCCTCAAATAGCTCCAGTTCCTGAAGTAGCTCCAGAGTGAGAAAGGCAAAAGAAACCTCTTGTCATGAATAACTAGGACTTCCCTGGTGGCTCAGATGGTAAAGAATCTGTCTGCAATGCAGGAAACCCGGGTTCAATCTCTAGGTTAGGAAGATCCCCTGGAGAAGGAAATAGCAACCCACTCCAGTATTCTTGCTTGGGTAAGCCAATGGATAGAGTAGTCTGGCATTCCATGGAGTCACAGAGTCAGACACAACTGAGTGAGTTTCACTTCACTTTCAGCCACACCTGAGTTTGTGTTATGGAGGTGATTTTTGGAAAGCCCTTAGATAACCACAGGACTGGGGAGTGGTCACCAGGGGAACCAAGCAGGTGGTTAGAGAGGTGGAACTTTCTGCCCCCTCCCACCCTCCCACTGCTGACCTCCAGGGAGGGGATCGGGGCTGGGGATTGAGTTTAATCATGATTAGCCAATGATTTAATCAATCACACCTACATAATGAAGTCTCCATAAAAAGCCCCTAAAGTGCAAGTTTCAGAGAGCGAGCTCCTGGCTTGGTAAAGAGGAGAAAGTGCTGGGAGAGTGGCGTCAGAGCCAGCCTGGGAGCTCCACATTCTTCCCCCAAGCCTTGCCCTCTGCATCTCTTCCATCTGACTGTTGCTGAGTTACAGCCTTTATAATAAACTGGTAATCTAGGGAGTAAACTTTTCCTGAGTTCTGTGAGCTGCTCTGGAAAATCAATCCACCTGGAGGAGAAGAACATGAAACCTCCAATTTACAGCCAGTCCATCAGAAGCACAGACCGGGCTTGTTCCACTTGCTGAACATTAAATCAGCCTTAAGGCCGATGACAACAAGAAACAAGGGCAGTGGGTAGACTGCCCTGAAACACTGACAGAGAGAAAAACCTGGCATAGTGGTTGGTTGCAGTTGTGTGGTGGTTAAGGACTATGACAACAATATCATCAAGGAATACTTCAAATGCAAGAAATGAACAAACAATGACCCTAGTTAGATACATATATTAATTGAATAATTAATTCGTTAAAGGATACTCGATCTTCATTCCCTTCCAGCACCTGCCATTCAAGGATTCGACTCTGGGGCCAGATAAACACAGGAAGTGATCCTCTATCATAAACATGCTTCTCAACTCCAAGCCAAAGGCGCACTTTCTGCTCAGCTGGTTAACTCTTCTCGTTCTGGATGGCTTGTTCTTGAATCATTTCTCTGGTGTGTTGGATAGACTTCTGAGCTGGGGCTAGGACCTGGTTTAGTATCTCTCTCATTGCCTGACACGGGCACGTCCCCATGCTCTGTCTGGGTTTGCTTTGCCTACTGTAATATTAACAGTGCATTTTTTCCCTGTTAGACCGTGACTATGAAAGCGCTTTGAACAGTAAAGAATGCTCTCTCTATGCAGGTGTTTATGAAGTGCACACATTCCTGTGCATCTCCCTTCTTTCTTTCCAGAACATGATGTCAGCATCGAGCCATGTGCTGACAGATGCTCCGACTACCACCGACTGGGCTGCAGAGGAGTCTGCCAGACGAGGCAGTTCTGCTCGGATGCTGGTCCACTGTGTGTTGTTTAGAGAAGAAATGTTTTAAGGTAAAGGAGGAGGAAGCTTGCCGAGGATGTTTAATGGGATCTTGTAAACATTTGTATTCCAAATAACTGTTACTGTTTCTTATTCTGGGCTCTTTATAAAGAACTGAAAAGACTGTGCCCGCATTGTAGGTAAGAGTTCAGAAGTGCACACCAGCTTCGTTCTGGGCTGGGTTGGCAGATACTGCTAGTGGCCTTTCCAATATCCATCCTCCCCTTTCTTCTTCCTTACCAAGAGAACCCTAATTTTTCTTTAGGCAGTATGATGCCCAATTACATATGCTCACCTTCCCAGACTCCCTTGCAGTTGGGAGTGACCATGTGACCCAACTCTGGCTGATGAGATGTAGGTGCAAGTCCCTAGGTAGGGGCCTCCAGAAACTTTTAAAGGGAAGAGTCTTACCTAGCATTTGCCCTTTGTTTTTTCCTTTTTTATTTAAAACGCACCCATCTTGTTTCCATGAACACATGAGCCACATGCTAAAGATAGGAAAGTAGGAAAATAAAATGACTGCAGTTTCTTGTCACCCTTACCTGCTGATGTCTTATGTAAAAACAGTCAATTAAACAAACATATAGAAAGCCTATTTGGTTGATCCATTGTAATTAAGTTACTGTTCACGCACTCAAACATAGACCCCGCTAAGCTGTTTCATGTGCTATGTATAATAGAAAATGGATGCAAATCGACTGTAGAGTTTTTAGATCAGTGCCGCTCAAGCTTTCATGCGCATGTACATCACCTGGAGAGCTTGTTGAAAATGCAGATTCTGATTCAGTAGGTCTGGATTGGAGTCGAGATTCTGCACTTTTCTCACAAGCTTGCAGCTAATGCTGATGATGCCAGTTCTGGACCACACTTTGAATAGCAAGGATTAGAAAATGACAGCTCTTTTGTCAGGCTGCTCTTATGCTGAGCTATTCTACTTTCCTTTGATATGCTTATTATTCAGTTAAAAATCTGCAGAGGACTCAGTGCATTTTCACAAAATGTTAAGGTTTTATTTGGAACATCATCTCAGAGACAAAAAACAGTTCATTTTGTTTAGCAAAATAAATTGACAAATGTATTTAAACAAGGGAAATTCAAGACTTTTGTGGATTTTCCCCCTTAGTTATTTGATTTTTGCCAGTTGGGATTTTTGTCTTCCAGCCTGAGTGCTTTCCAAGTTAATTCAGCTATAATCCAAGGAACTGCTTTATGAAATCCACATGAGTCAAAGTCCCTCTGTATTCTCACTCAATGTATTAAATGAAACACAAGGAAAATGACTTAGGGAAGTGGAATTAGAAGGAAATGTGTCTTTCTCTTGGTCATGTTATCTTTTCAACAGAAGCCTTGACCATTCTGAAATGGATATTGACAGTAAATTGTTACTGGGAGGTGATGGTCAAAAGGAAACTTAGGCGGTTTTTAACACCATCTGTCATCATGACTCAAAAGGAAATGCCAGACACACCATCTGCAGCCACACCTCTGCCTTACACAGAAGCTGCTGCACACAGCTTCCTATGTGCTTGCACATAGAAAAATTGTTATTATCTTCTCTAGTTATGTACATTAAAAAAAAATACAATATTGTGTTAAATAGCAGGACAGCTAACAGTGGGACATAACAACGCTACACTGAAAAACCAAAATAGCTTGATGAAGCTGAAAAGAGAAATAGCAGATGGTCTTCATGAAGGGGAGCACCAATGCCCACCAACTCCTCAGTCTGTGACGGATCTGCACTCAGAGGGTAGGCCTTCAGATCGCCGCCACTGGGCCAGGCGCTGCTTGAACCATTTCTGGAGGAGGAAAATGTGCAAAATTACTTGTCACATATTGAAAAATGTCCATTCCCTTTCTCAAAGTAGCTTCTGTGACCCAATTGTAAAAAAGGGAAGTAAGAACTGAGCCCATAGGGCTGGTTCTTCTCACTGTGATACCTACCTTTCTGTCTCAGGACCTTTGTACATATTATTTCCTATGCTTAAATAAAACCTTCTCACTGAAGCCTTCCCTGACCGTTGTATCTAAAGTAGATTCTCTATCCATCTCCTTAGTCTCTATTTTAATACTTGGTTACCTTCACAGAACTTTGAACATCTGTAATGAATTCATTAACTTGTGCATTCCCTTGCTTTTAGTCTACATTTCCTTCTAAAAGATAAGAGCCATGAAAGCAGAGTCTGCATCCGTCTTATCGTTATTAGCCCCTAGCATAAGGGCTTAACAGAGATTAATCAATGTTTGTTGAATGATAAAAGAAATCAAAGCATCTCCTTGTTGCCCCAGATAAATCTATATAACTGATTTACCTCCTCAGTGTGGGATGATCCCAAGGGCCTTGGTCATCCACAGTGCTTCATTCAAATTTGTTAAATAAAATGAATGAAAAACCAAGCACTGGACAACCTTGGGGCAATTCTTTTGGGGGAATCTATGGAGTAGTCTGGCCCAATCTTCCTGCTCCAGGGCCACTGAGCAGTGAGAAAAGATAGAGTAGAACTCCCAGTTTACTCAAAATCTTCTAGATTTGTGTAACCCAAATATTCATACCTCATAAAATTAACCATGGATTTAGAAAAACCCCAGATGGGATAGTTCTAGACATGGTACCATGTGAAGGCTAAAACATTCTTCATATGTTGTAAAATTGCCCTACAACATATCAGTCAGTTCAGTTCAGTCGCTCAATTGCTTCTGTCTCTTTTTGACCCCATGGACTGCAGCACGCCAGGCTTCCCTGTCCATCACCAACTTCTGGAGCTTATTCAAACTCATGTCCATCAAGTCAGTGATGCTATCCGACCAACTTATCCTCTGTTGTCCCCTTCTCCTCCCACCTTCAATCTTTCCCAGCATCAGGGTCTTTTCCGATGAGTCAGTTTGTCAGGTAGCCAAAGTATTGGAGTTTCAGCTTCAGCATCAGTCCTTCCAATGAATGTTCAGGACTGATTTTGTTTAGGATTGACTGGTTTGATGTCCTTGTAGTCCAAGAGACTGTCAAAAGTCTTCTCCAACACCACAGTTCAAAAGGATCAATTACAACATAATTACACCATTGAGATTATACCATTGGAGAAGGAAATGGCAACTCACTCCAGTATTCTTGCCTGGAAAATTCCACGGACAGAGAAGCCTGGAGGGGCTATAGTCCATGGGGTCACAAAGAGTCAGACACGACTCAACATGCTTGTATATTATTATACCACTGAGGGGTGGGAATTCTGCAAAGGGGAAATGAGGAGATCCATGCTGGGGAAGAGTCTGGAGTATGAAGCAGGTTGGCCAGAAAGGATCTGGATTTTTCAGAAAACAACATTGAAGAGAGAAGAGTGAAGGCATAGAAGCAGCAAGCATTGATCTACATGGAGACGATGAGTAGAAGGCTCTATGGGAGGGACGGAACCTCTAGGCTTTATTCTCCTGTGCTTCCCAACCTTTCACACAACATGGCACACTTTCTCCACCTCACTGCTTGAGTAGGTGACCACTGGGGGCTCTGTAGTCCTGGGCCCTGCCAACAGGAAGCTCTATTCTAATCAACTGGCTCTGAGAACTTGAGGAAGTTAGAGCGCCAGTCAGCTCAACTATAAGTGAAGAGGGAAGCTTAGGGAGTTTCTATTGTCCTGGTTAGGGTTTCTAACATTTGCCTATTCCTAGGACTTCCCTCGGAGAAGGCAATGGCACCCCACTCCAGTACTCTTGCCTGGAAAATCCCATGGACGGAGGGGCCTGGTGGGCTGCAGTCCATGGGGTCGCTAGGAGTCAGACATGACTGAGCGACTTCATTTTCACTTTTCACTTTCATGCATTGGAGAAGGAAATGGCAACCCACTCCAGTGTTCTTACCTGGAGAATCCCATGGACGGGGGAGCCTGGTGGGCTGCCGTCTATGGGGTCACTAGGAGTCAGACATGACTGAGCGACTTCATTTTCACTTTTCACTTTCATGCATTGGAGAAGGAAATGGCAACCCACTCCAGTGCTCTTGCCTGGAGAATCCCAAGGACGGGGGAGCCTGGTGGGCTGCCGTCTATGGGGTCGCACAGAGTCGGACACGACTGAAGCGACTTAGCAGCAACAGCAGCAGCAGGACTTCCCTGGTGGTCCGGTGGTTAAGAATCCACCTTGCAATGCATGGCATGCAGATTCGATCCCTGGTCAGGGAACTAAGATCCCACATGCCTGGGAGCAACTGAGCCCATGCACCACAACTAGAGGGTCTGTGCATTGCAACTAAGCCCCAATACAGCCAAATAAATGAACAAATATTAAAAAATAAAATGAACTTAAAATGTACCTGTTCTAGGGGCCAGTAGATGAGGGGACAGAAAGGAAGCAGAGAGAAAGAACACAGCTGTGGGATGGACACCAGACCTGGGATGTGCTGATGGAGATGGTGTGGAGATTGTGTGGTGACACCTAGACGTCTCTGACTTAGCACAGCCTCCCAGCAAACAGGGTGGGCTCCAGGGCCCTCATCTCTACAGAGATCTAGGGAGTCAGCATACACCCAAGATGAGAAGAAAGGGCGAGGACCACGGGGGAAGGAGTGCTTCTGTGTCTCAAGGCCTGAGAGCTAGAAGGAAGTGAGGAAACAGGATGGTCTAGGGTCTGCACCAAGGCTCAGCTGGCTGAACAGCAAGGGACCATGCCTATACTTTGCCCTAACTGTTCAACAGAGTTTACACACGGAAGTCTGTTACTCAGCCACTGAGATCTGTGGTCTTATATACCTTTGTACTGTGGATGTGGCAGCAGAGAAAAGAATTGAAAACCAGTGGCAGCAGATTGCCCTTAGGGAAACCTTCTCTTAGGGGTTGCTTTCTGGATGCAGTATTTCACTCTTAGGGGTCTCCCTCCTTAAGGAGAATAGAGAACTCAGGTGTTTTTGGTGGCTTTAACCAATGCTCTGGGCTTCCCTGGTGGCACAGATGCCTGCAGTGCCGGAGACCCGGGTTCAGTCCCTGGGTGGGGAAGATTCCCTAGAGAAGGCAATGGCTATACACTCCAGTACTCTTGCCTAGAAAACTCTATGGGCAGAGAAGCTTGGTGGGCTACAGTCCACAGGTTCAAAAAGAGTCAGACACAACTGAGCGACTAACACTTCACACTTCACACTTCAGCCAATGTTCTACAGCTAAAGATGGGCATATTTGCTTCGGTGATCCATGTGTGTATTTAGTTAACTCTGGAATCTGGTTCCAGTTTCATTAATGAGGTGTCTCTGCAGGGATTTTGAGGCTACAAGGTCTGATTCAACAGAATTTCCAGTTACTAGAGCTGAATAAACGGCAGAGTTTTACAGACCAACTAATTAAAACTTGGAGGGAGAAAGGCTCATTTTCTTTCAGGATTCGTTTAGGACAAAATGATTGAGCTGAACTCATTCAGAAGAGCCAATTCTTACATGAGTAATGAAGCAGAATATTAATATACAGTTACTGAAAATAACGTCAGCAATGACCACATTTGTGAATTGGTGAGTTGGCATCCGAATACTTAATAAGTTGAACCCTAGCATTGGGGGATGGGGGGAGGCTCAAGAAAAGCTCAGCTATTTTCTGAAGATATATATTTTAAATCACACACATGTATAATAATTTAGCAAACCAGTTGCTCTCCAACAAAAACTATTAAACACCTCGCTTGCTTTTTTTCACCTTCAGAGCGGAATCTTATCACATCTCACTCACGTCGAGACTAATTTTCCACCTGGCTTTTCTGTCTCTTCTTTGTTTTGGTCGGTCATCCCCTGGGATAGACATTCATCCTTTGCTTGCTTATAAACAGATGCCCTCATTAGCCTCACCCATTGATGGAGATTTATTTACTCCAAGGGAAGAGATGATAATTAGACCTTGTGATGTGGAGGGGTTGAGGCAAAATAATACTGTTCCTGTCCTTTACTCCAGTGACTAACATTTCATTCTTTCTAGGAGGAGACCTTTAGAGGTCTTTTTCCACTGATGAAACATTTAACAACTAAAACCAGGGTTCTGGGAAGAATCCCAGGATATTAAAAGGAGACAAAAATTCTGGAAACCAATCTAAGAACCAATGCAACTACACTGGGGTTGAATCGGTGATAATAGAAAATGGCAGATCATCCTAACCTCCCAAGGGGCTGATGAGAGCTTTCCCAGCCCCTTCTCACACTGACTTCAAAAATAATAAAAGACACAGGGGTTGGGATTCTGTAAAGTTTATCTAATTTAAATATAGGGGAAATCTAATTACTGTCATGAGAAAAAAATCCATGCTGGGACTGAAGCTGAAGCTCCAATACTTTGGCATTCTGATGCAAAGAACTGACTCATTAGAAAAGACCCTGATGTTGGGAAAGATTGAAGGCAGAAGGAGAAGGGCACAGCAGAGGATGAGATGGTTGGACAGCATCATGGACTTGATGGGCAGGAGTTTGCTCAAACTTTAGGACCTAGTGAAGGACAGGGAAGCCTGGTGTGCTGCAGTACACGGGGTCGCAGAGTTAGACATGAGTGAATAACAAGGACCCCAGCAAATGCACCTTAAAAAGTTATTTACATTAGAGCATCCTTCATCTCATGCTGGGTTCCTGTTGGTGTCCCTCCACATAGAGAACACTGTCCTACAATGGGACAGTTACAAAGGGGTCAAAGTCCCCAGTCAGGGAACAGTTTAACCTTTTAGTCTTACTTTTGCCAAAGTATCAGCAGTGTGAATCAGCTTGCATTAACTGTTAATATCTCACAGTAGCATAGCATGCTTATTTTTCTTTTCCTAGTATTCCTTGTTCTAGGAAAAAGAATATGAATCCAATTCTGGAAGTGGGTGGTATTAGGCATAAAGAGAGCAAGCATGTGAAATAAATATTATCTTGGCTTTGACGACCTTTTCTTATGGAAAAAGGCAACATTAATAAAAGAAACAGAGAAAGTATTGATAGCAGACACTGCTTATGTGCAGGCCCAGCACACCCTGGCCTCCATCAGTTATTTACAGGGTCCCTCCAGGGAGACCGTTCTCGCCCACCAGTCCCCGTGGGGGTGGGACGGTTGGCAGGGGGTTAAGGGGATGGCGGGTTTAGGGGGAGGATGGGAAGTTGGAAGATGAGATCCGATCTGATAAGAGCGGACAGAGGGTCACCTAGGAAGCCTCTTCCTCTGAAATGGCTCAATTTCGCCTCTCTCTGAGCTCTTGGGTCTCAGATGCTTCCTTGTGGTTGGTGCTGGAAGACAAAGGGGTAAAACCAAGCTGCGGCAATGTCGGGGAGGAAGAAGGTGTTGGCCTTGTGGCAGGAAAAGGAAGCAAAGGGCCCTGCTATGAGGCTGACTCATCCCCGCAAAGGCTCACTTCAGAGCTGGGTCGCCCATTTGCTATTTGAGGGTGGGAGAAGAGGTGAGATGGGAGAAGGGCTGCCTGAGAGGGTGGAGGAACCTGCTGTGCAGGGGTCTGAACTGGCTGACCTTGATTACAGAAGGCTGCCCTCTTTTTCTTCCTGCCTCAAACCTGATTTCAGTGCAGTTCTCTCATATAAGGTGTATCCTGAGGAAAGACTGAATGCAGCCTGAGATGACTGTCATTTATGGTATAGTTTGTTTTTGTTTTTTTTTAGGAAGAAAGAGAACATAAATTGAATTTTCAGTCCTTTCCTCCCATCCCATCCAGTTGTTTCCATTTCTTTTCTGTGGAGACAAAACAGCATGGTATTTAAGCATCCAGGCCAGGGGGCCAGACTGCTAGGCCACAGATCCCAGCTCTGCCGCCTCCCAGCTGTGGACTTAAGCAAATTATTTAACCTTTCTGTAAATCAATTCCCTTATCTGTGCAATGGGGCCAAAAGCACCCACTTCACAGCATTGTTGTAGAAAATAAAGGATTTAATACTTGGAGAATACCTGGAACAATAGGTGGCAAGCATCATCTCTTACAAAGGTCAATGTAATCATTCTGCTTTCTGGATAAGGGAATGACAGTAACTTGCCAAGGGAGAATCTGACTCAGATGATAAAGAATCTGCCTGCAATGTGGGAGACTCAGGTTCAATCCCTGGGTGGGAAAGATCCCCTGGAGAAGGGAATGGTGACCCACTCCAGTATTCTTGCCTGGAAAATCCCACAGACAGAGGAGCTTGGACATGCTGAGTGACTAACACTTTCACAGAGCCCACAGTGAATCCATAGCTTTCTTTTTAAGAAGTTGAGTTACTGTCTCTGTGATCACTCCTCTTTTCTAAATATAGCGTGGGATTTTAAATGACAAAAGTTCAGCAGGCTGCCTCCTGGGGAAAAAGGGGGTGGTTCACAGAAACATGAGCTGTTAGACTTGGGTTACACTAAATCACTAAATTACCTTCTATTAAGTTCTGGTTCTGGTTAGCCAGACAGCTGTTTCCTTCTCTAAAAAGATATGTTTGACTTTCTGTTGGACCTAGGAATGGGAGGATCTCCTACAGGCAAATTCTTCAAAAGTGTTAGTCGCTCAGTCGTGTCCGACTCTTTGCAACCCCATGGACTGTAGCCCACCACGTTCAAAGGCTTAGTTAGTAAAAATCATTTTGGACTTGGGATCCAAGATGTATCTTGGGGTCTTGATCCACTGAAGCACCCATTACAGGCTCTTAAGCTTCATCTAAGTTATGATTCATGGTGAGGAGAGAACAAAATGTCTGATGCCCTGGTCTATAAAATGGGAAGAATAAGAAAGTCTCTGCTTTAGACTTGAGACTAGTGGTGTGAAGTGCTTTGGGTTCCCATGGGAGAGATGCTAGAGGAGTTCCAAGTGGTATTATCAGGCATAACTGTCTTTCCATGACCAAAGGGAAAATAGAAGTCAGAGTTTAGGCAGGGGTTAAAAAAAAAAAAGTCGGTTGAAAGAGCCAGTACTCCTTCAAGCCAGCTCCTAGTGGCTAAAATCCTGGGCAGTGTTACATTCTCTGTCCTAAACGATTTTCAGGATAATACAGAAGTTTTTAAAATAGATAAATAAATCAGTGCACTTACAGTGACATCTTTCTTCGCTCCCTTCAGTTGTAATGTTAGATGTCTACCTTGTCAGAAAACTCCAGAAAAAGAAGATCCTAGATCTCCTTAGAACCGTGGAATTTTTAAAAATCGGAACCAAATCTTCCTGACTCCCTTCAATTTTAGCTCTGCAGCTGAGCGGAAGCTGCAGCGAGATGTGGTGTAAAGAGCATGCATAACGACCTGTGCCGTCATGACAATTCCCTCCCTCTGAACCTGTTTCCTCGTTTACCAACCCCGAGGACTGAATTTATAGCTTATCACTACGATCCCGTCCAGCTCTGACATTCCCGCTGGGAATAGATTTGTGGACGCTGGGCTCAGTGGGCGAACACGGCGCCTTTCCGGCAGGTTTCGCTCAGAGCCCAGAGGGGAACTAAACCTGGGAGAGCAAGACAAAAGTGGGTTCATTGACGCGGCTCCCAGCCCGGCGGGAGGAGAGAGTGCTTTCTCTGGCTGCAGGGGAGAGAGGAAAATCAGACGGGAGGGCGGGCGTGGGGTTTCTAAGCAGCTTCTGCGGGAGCCACTCGGCTGGGGTGCAGGGCAGACCCGGCGCGGGTGGAGCCGAGAAGCAGGGATGCTGCGGTGGAAGCGATGCAGGTCTGGGCTCCCGGGGTGCGGGCAGAAACGCTGATAGATCCGGGGGAAGAAGGCCAGGCGGGAGCCGAGGGCGAGGGAGGCCCTCACCTTCTCGAGATCTAGGCTGTCCGGAGGGGCGGGAGCGTGGGCGCGCGGGGCGCTCGCCGGGGCTTACCTGGGTCTCCTCCTCTGAAAGGCCTGCCTCTGCCGCGATCAGGCACAGCGTGGTGGGGTCCGGGTGCTTGTTGACCTTGTTGAAGTTGTACTCCAGGATCTCCACCTGGTCCTCAGTGGGGCCGCTCGCGGTCTCGGTCGACATGGTTCCGGCACGGCTGCTAGAGAGGGAGAAGCGGCGGTGATGAGCGAGGCCGTGGGCAGAGCGCAGGGAGGAACGGCGATCCGGGGTGCCCTCAGCCCGCGGGGCTGTCCCCGCCTGCGGTGGCACGGCGCGCGGGTGTCCCGCGCTGCAGGCTGTGCCGGGAGCCTGCGCGGGGCCCTTCCGGGGGCGCGCCTAGGGGATCCCTGCACGTCCTTGGGCCTCCCTCCTGACCCCAGTTTTTACAACAGGTTTCCCCGGGGCCCCTGCTCTAGGGCAATGCAAGGAGGAGGCGGCCGCACCCTCCCCGCCTTGAGGCTTTAAGGAAGGAGTGGAGGAAGAGCGGCGGTGATTTTTGAAAAACCGCCTTCAAACGCTTCCTCCGGGCAGAGGGAGCTGCTCTGGTGACAGTCCTGACGGATCGCTGGGCTGGCAGCCGGGTTCCACGGCGGGACGCCTCACCCTTGCAAGCCCTGCTGCCTCTAAAGAGGTTTAGCACTTTGCAGCCTCTCCAGGGAGGGCGGTACACCCCACACCTCCTTCAGAGAAATGACCCAGAGGGCAGAAGTTACTTTTCACAGTTGGGGAAATGGGGGCGGCGCTTTTAATCTCTGCCTTTTACAGAGGTGGAGATAGGTCTGCAGCGCTTCACCCCTGCACTTTCCAGGGCCAGGGACTGAGCAGCAGGAGAAATTTCCACCTGAGGGCTTGTGTGAGTCACCCTGAAATCTGCAACCTTCTTCATCCCTCTACCCCAGGTTTTTCGAACTAAAGCTGTGAGTAGGAAGCTTCCTGTCAACCGGCTCTTCATGGCCCAGCGTGGCCTGGACATGATTCCCGCAGGGTGCAGTAGAGTCCACTTCACTATGAGCCTCTCTAGATAAGGATTTCCAAGACAGAGCCCAAATCCAGCTGAGGAGGATCTACAGCAACTATCTTTTTAATCAGACATCCCCTGTGATTGTATTAAAAATAACTGCAAAGTCAAGAGAACGGGTGTTTGACCAGCTTCAAGGTCTTTTATATTTCCTTACTTTAGAGCCAAATAGTGCTCTAGCAGGGGCTTCTCAGGTGACGTTAATGGTGAAGAACCACCTGCCAATGCAGGAGACATAAGAGATGCCGGTTCAATCCCTGGGTCAGGGAAGATCCCCTGGAGGAGGGCATGGCAACCCACTCAAGTATTCTTGCCTGGAGAATCCCATGGACAGAGGAGCCTGGTAGGCTGCAGTCCATGCGGTCACAAAGTCGGACACGACTGCAGCAACTTAGCATGCATGTATGGATTGTTCTAGCAGATTTGAGGCAACATGACTTCCTGCTGCATATCTCATACCTAAGTAGCCTCTGAAATGGGGCCAAAAAATGGCAGATGTGCACCCTTCCCCTTCCCCCAGTTTAAGATGTATTGAGATGTAGGAAGTTAGAGTGTTCAAGTTCTTGGCTGAGGACTTGGGACAGACAGGTCAGGACTTGCCATCTCTGACAGTAAAAGACAAGCACATGTGTGGGAAACACCTTGGTTTGTTGTTTTAACAAACAATTGCAAAATCAGCCAGCACAATCCCGAGTGGATTTTGATGTAGTTTGTACCTGGGGATGAGCCACAATCCACTGACCTGCCTGCATAATGTCCCCGAGGCTGTGATAAACTTTTCTATTGTGACCTGCATCCTGGGCTCCCTAAATGTTTTTCCTTCTCCTCTTGGTCACTTGAAGAGGTGAGACAAGAAATCATTCTACTGTGAGAGATCCTGGGGTCAAACCAGTTGTTAGCTTATAGTGAAATCTTGGTGTTTTTAGGCAGTTCTGTGCTCCCTAACTTTAAAATCTGTCCCAGTGATGCCTGTCCCAGTGGTGAGGCAGGATGAGGTTAAGCCAGGTCGTAAATGCCTCTTCTCCTGTTGGTGCCTGTCCCCCTCTTTCTTTGACACAGAACTTCAAAGCTGGAAAGAACCTTGATGCCCAGCATCATAGAATGGAAAAGCCTTGGCTTCTCTTTCAGTACTGTGCTCTTCTAGATCCTTCTCAACAGGCCATCCTGTCTTTAGTTTGGCAGAAAAAATCAAGCAGGGGCTTGTTTATATTTTGAATGGGCATTGACTGACCTCATAGGATACCAACCTGCCAAACCTGCCCACTGGAACCACCCACCACTGCTCATTTTGCCTGGAAAAAAAAAGAAAACACAGGCGAGAGGAAACTCCTGCCTCTGGTTTTATTCCTTGCCCTAAAAAGAGTCCAACTATTTCCAGTGACACAGTTACGGTGGCTCTTCCAGGAAAATTTTTGCTGCTTCTTTGTAGAATCCCCAGTCTTTCAGAAGTGTTCATCAAACGCACAAATTTCTAAACTGAACTCAGATTCAAGGACTATTCCTCGTGTACTTCTTTCCCTCTTTTTGTTTCTTAACCATTATTACACAACTCAAAGGTGACACATTCTTAATCAGGTGCATTTTCTCTTATATTTTTGTGGCTCCCTGTTATAGGACTTTATATGAAGTTTTATGGATAGGTCCACTTGGCTTTAAAGTTCTCCTTGAGTTATTTGACTAAGGGCATTGGACTTGGTTGGTTGCTATGGGAGGACCATTAGAAAGTACCTACTTCTCTTAGGTACACCAAACAAACTTGATTTCTAGAAATGAGGATAGAAGATCTAACCACAGTTGAGATATCTACCTCTTATTTCCCCACAAAGCTCAGTCTCTGTCGTTTCAGTTGTCTTTGGTTAACATGTGTTTGCTGCTGCTCCTCCATTTCTTCTTTCCCTCTCTTTCTTTCAAAGGAAATTTATAAATCACATCACCCTAGTAACCTTGGCCTTATAAAACTTCTCAACTCTTTCCAGTAAGGAAACTGTTGAAAAATATCTCTGAAGGTAGTCTAAACAATGTCAGATGAAAGGAACTAAAAATATTTTAAAGCTTCTTAATCTTTACTCTGAGCACACGTTGATCATTGCTGTGGTTATTAATATCTTATGAAACATTCAAAGAGTCCTGTGGTTGTGTTTTCTTTTGTGGTTGCAAGAAGACAATGCATAAACCTTTGCAAGAGGTTAAATGAAAGCTGCTGGCTCTTTTGTAAATTTCAATGCCTGGATAGACATTTGTGCCAATCTTACAGCTTTACCTTTGTCCCTTAATCCTATAGTCATTTATTTATTTATTTATTTGAAAGTATCCACCTATATGAACCAGCTCATGGAGAGTGCTACTAGCTGGGACCTGCAGAAATCTCTCTGGGCTCACATTTACCATCTTCTTCTCCCCTTCCCAGCCATTCTGATCTCTCTGTAATGCCGAAAATATCAAACTAAGAGAAAAAGGTTATCAGTGGCATGGGACTTCCTGGACTTTTCTGGTGGTCCAAGTGGCTGAGAATCCTCGCTCCCGATGCAGGGGCCCTAGGTTCAATTCCTGGTCGGGGAACTAGATCCCATAAGCCCCAACTAAGACCCAGTACAGTAAAATAAATACATTAAAAAAAAAAGTGATCAGTGGCAGATACTCCTCATAAACCATCCCATGGTGAACTGACAAAACAAAGAAAGCAGATGGATCATTCTTTAGGGTCATCCCCCAATTTACTTTAGCTTGTGTCTCCGTTATGTTCACTGTAAACTTTCTGGAAGCAACGTGCTCTTGAACCATTCTGTATTTTCTTAAGTGAAAAAAATAACATGCCACCATTTCTCCAAGGATAGTGGTGGGTCTTTGGAAGCAGAGTTTTCTCCCTTATCACTTACTGAGCCACTCTGGATGGAGTGCCAGGGGGGATCACCCAGGCTGTCAATATCTCTCAGAAATTGACACATAGGAGTAGAATATTGATCTGCTTCCTCAGGCTAACACAAGGCTATGTTAAAGGAAAGGACTTTTCTTGTTTTTGTTTGTTCTTCAAATATGAACCTGGTGGTTAATGTCTTTAAGCTTAGAACAGTAGTTCTCATGCCTGCTGGGGCTTACAATCACCTGTAGAAATGTCCAGGACCACTACAGACCTCCTGAACCAAAACCACACTGTAGGAAGCCAGCATGGCAGAGACACAAAAAATATTTCGGCTCTCACAAGATTTTACAACTTAATTGTTAAAATCAACTATAAACATTTAAGACCTCTTATTTCTTATACTGTAAAGATGCTTTAAAGTATCTTCTAACTCTGCTGCTGTATATCATCTCAACATTTGAGCAGACAGTAGGTTGAGGTAGTTTTAAAGGAATAAACTTCTAAAAATATACATTGGAGAAGAAATTTAGACATTACACTATTTACCTTTTGTATATATGGTCAGGAATGTGGAAAATGTCTTTAATATTATGAATTATTAAGAGAAATTTCACTATGCTTTGAAAAATTCAGAAATAATATAAAACCCTTTAAAAATCTTTTTCAAATAGAACATATTCTTGGGCTTCCCTGGTGATTCAGTGGTTAAGAATCTGAGATCCCACGTGCCAAGGAGCACCTAAGCCAGTGTGCCACAACTACTGAGGCCATGCAGCAGGACAAGCCATCGTGATGAAAAGACAAGCCATTGTGAAGAAAAGACAAGCCACCGAAATGAGAAGTCAGAGCACACAATGAAGAGTGGCCCCTGCTCACCTCGACTAGAGAAAGCCTTCATGCAGTGGCAAAAAACCCGCCACTGCCAAAAAATAAAATAAATCTTAAAAAGAAATTCTATTTTCTTTGAAGTTTTTTCTTTTTTTAAATTGGAGTACAATTGCTCTACAATGTTGTGTTAACTTTCTGCTGCATGACTAAGCTTATACATATATCCCCTCCCTCACAGAAAAACACATTCTTGTGTTGAGATTAGAATTTTTTTTTTAATTTATTTTTGGCTGTGCTGGGTCTTCTTTGCTTTGCACGGGCTTTCTCTAGCTGTGGTGAACATGAGCTAGTCTTTGCTGCGGAGCACGGGCTTCTCGTTGCGGTGGTTTCACTTGTTCCAGAGCACAGGCTCTAGAGCTCGGACTCAGCAGTTGTGGCGCATGGGCTTAGTTGCTCCACAGCATGTGGGATCTTCCCAGACCAGGGATCCAACCTGCGTCCCCTGCATTGGCAGGCAGATTCTTAACCACTGCGACACCAGGGAGCTCCAAGATTAGAATTTAAGAAAGCAGACCATCATAAGGTAAAATCCTTCTACCTTATTACCATACAAAGTTCCATAAATGATTTAGAAACCAAAGATTACAGTGGAAGAGATTTGCCAACCTTGACAAACGATTCTATAAATTTTTGAATTTTCCAATGCAGCAAATGCTAAAGTTTAAGTTATTATTTATATAGACAATTTACAGAATACAACTTAAAACTGAACATTAGATTATAAATACACCTTTCCTACACACTTAGCATCATTGCTGTCTTCAGATAAACAAGGTTCCAAATCTAAATACGAAAAGACTTTTTAATGCTATATTGATTACAATTTTACTTGTTAAAAAAAAGCAGAGGAAAATACAACAAAATGTTAACAGTGTTTATATCTAGACTGTGGGAATACAGATGACCTAAATTTTTTCTTTTTTATATTTTTCTCTTTTTTAATATTTATTACCTTGAAATTAGAAGATTTAGCATTTTTCTTTAAAATTAGTCTTTTATTTTTATTTATTTTTAATTTTAAAAATTAATTTACTTATTTTAATTTGAGGCTAATTACTTTACAATATTGTGGAAAAATTAGTTCTATCACATGTGTGTTGCTGCTAAGTCGCTTCAATTGTGTCCAACTCTGTGCGACCCCATAGACAGCAGCCCACTAGGCTCTTCTGTCCCTGGAATTCTCCAGGCAAGAATACTGGAGTGGGTTGCCATTTCCCTCTCCAATGCATGAAAGTGAAAAGTGAAAGTGAAGTCGCTCAGTCGTGTCCGACTCTTAGCGACCCCATGGACTGCAGCCCACCAGGCTCCTCTGTTCATGGGATTTTCCAGGCAAGAGTACTGGAGTGGGGTGCCATTGCCTTCTCCGTATCACATGTGTATGCATCCCTAAAAGAGCTTTTTAAAAGTCTTTATGTTTTTGAGATCTATAAAAACGATATCACACTATATATAATTCTTCTGTAGATTGCTTTGTCCATCAATATGTTTTCAAGATCCATTCATATCTCAGCGTGTAGAGAAGTTCATTCATATTCAGTTGTTTCCATTTAGTGAACACATTACAATGTATTTATGTCTTTTCCTGTTGGTGGATATTTGGGTTGTCTCCAGTGTTTTGCTATTATTATGAACACTGTGTCTCTGAACATTTTTGTATATGTCCTCTGAAGCACTTTTAGGAAGACTTCTCTAGGAGTGGAACTGGTCATAAGGTATGTGACTAGTAGCTTTACAACATTATACCAACTTCTTTTCCAAAATTGTTGAACAAAACTATACTATACTCCTCATACATACACTATTGATACTATATATAAAATAGATAAAGAATGAGAACAGGGGACTAATATAGCACAGGGAACTCAATGCTCTCTGGTGACCTAAATGGGAAGAAAATCCAAAAAAAAGAGGGGGATATTTATGTATAGCTGACTCACTTTGCTGTACAGTAGAAACTAACAACATTGTAAAGCAACAATACTCCAATAAAGATTAGTTTTAAAAAACTGAAAATGAAAAAAAGAAAAACTGTACTTCTTCCAGCAGTAGGTAGCATTTCCTTGCTCGACATTCTCATCAACACTTGTATTGGCAAACTTTTTAATTTTTTTCCAAAATGGTTAGATTTTTGTGTGTGTGTGTCCATGAATAATATCTAAACCTTCTTGAAGCTGTTTATGTCTCCATCCTGCTTAACTTCTTGTGCTAAAATTTTCCATACATTTACTATTTAGTGTATAAAAAGAGTGTTTCCTGCTGGAGCCCAGAAGGAGATTTGAGGTATTTTTGGAGAGTTTAGACTGTCTTCAGGCTAGCTCGTTATTTCCACTGGTGACCAAGAACAATGCGAAAGATGGATGGAAAACTAATTACAGCAGGCCTTTTGTCTGTATAATGCTAAAAATGTTTCTATCTTCCCTTCTACAGAGCTTCTGGGAGTCAGGACTTCGCTCTGCACTTAAAAAATGTGTTAGCTGTATCAATTTATTGTTCCCTCACCCTTTAAGCAAATATCAAAGTCTCCAGATCAAAACGACAGAGATGGACTTAAAACAACTGAATAAGGAAGAAGAAAGGATGTAGGGATAGGCAGGAAGAATAAAAGAGATTATTTGGTTGTGGGCTTAAAATAAGATATAAACATGTGAGATCAACTAATGTGCTCAGTCTTTGAACTGCAATACCATGGCCATGGGGGCACTGCCTTCCAGTTTAAAAGTGGGTTACTCTTAGTTCTTTCAGTTTTGCTCACAATCCTCTCTTAGAAATAGAATGGAATTGGTCCTGCTTTGTGGTCAAGAAAGGTTAACTAACTTATCTACAGCATCAGAGGAAGACTCAGAATTCCCCTTTTTATTCTGGCCACAGCTGTAACATCAGCTCTTGATGTCATAAGCAAGATTGACGCCTACTTCCAAAATGCAGTCTCCTTACACTCTTTTGATGTCATAGAAATTCTAAGATATGATTAAATCATCTGCTTGGATCTTTGAGCTCCAGTTTTGGTCATGGTCTTTCCCTTTAGTGAAGAGCTGGAACTGGGGCAGGCAGGCCATTTCTGACTGACTGGTCTCTCCAGCCTCATTCCCTAGTGGCTGCCACAGCCCAACCCTCTTGTAGAATTCCTCACCTCTCCTGGGAAAGCCCTAGTATCTACTTGACACCAAGGCAACAGAGAGAATGAAATCACCCCCTTTCAGGTTTTGTTCTGACTCCACACTTTGAAGTACCTTTTGGGGAAGCATTCAAGTTTGTCTGGTATGATCTGAACTCTTAACTTCTGATCCAGTGTAACAGCTATGGGCACTCACGGAACCACCTGCCTGCTCACAATGACAAGCACGCTTTATTCTCCCAAAACATGCTGCTCTTGACTCCACGGGGCAGGAAGGCTTAGGGCTTGAATTCATTCATTCCACTGGTCACCAGCAATGCTACCACCCCAAGCACCTCTCATTTCTCAAAGTTTTGTTAGGCGAAGGTATCATCAGATTTAGTTTTCAGCGTTTCAGCCCTGCTCTGGGGTTGCGTATCTCTTAGGAGTTAAGCCACGACTTAAAAATATGAAATGCTGCCTTGCTTTAAGTTCTGTATATCCTATGCCCACTTTTATATGTGTCCTGTGTATTTGCTAATCCGGCTTAGTACATTCCAGGTCCTCCTCTTTAGACTTGCTTTCCTCTTGCCTTAGAAGCTCCTCTATTTCAGGAAACCCAGCAGAATTAAAAGCAAACTGAAACTTGAGCCAATGTAATGAAAAGGTCAAATAATTAGAACTCTTGAGCACTAATCGTTTGAAATATCACTTTGCTGAGCCTCCATTTCTTTCGTGGAAAGAAGGGGTATAATAATACACACCTGGGTCTAGTTCACTGCTCTGTTGTAAAGTTCATATGATATTGTTGTAAGGAAAGTGTTTCTAAACTGTAAAGTGTTTGCTTATGGAAAATACTACTTTTTTTAGGTAACTAACTTATTTGGCAGTGCCAGGTCTTCCTTGTGGCATGTGGGATTTTAGTTGCAGCATATGGGATCTAGTTCCCTGACTAGGGATGGAACCCAGGCCCTCTGCTTTGGGGTGCAGAGTCCTACGACCTGAACCACCAGGGAAATCCTTATGCATGTGTTCATACTAAGTCATTCCAGTCGTGTCTGACTCTTTGCCACCCTATGGGCTGTAGCCCGCCAGGTTCCTCTGTCCATGGGATTTCCCGGGCAAGAATACTGGAGTGGGTTGTCATCCCCTCCTCCAGGGGATCTTCCCTGACCTAAGGATAGAACCCATGTCTCTTATGTCTCCTGCATTGGCAGGAGGGTTCTGCACCACTAGCACTACCTAGGAAGCCCCAGTCCTTGTACTATTGTTTTTTAAAAACCATAGTTCAGTAGGGCATCTTCTGGGTAGCAAACTGGTAAGAATTGTAAGTTTCACTCTTTCTGAGTTTCAATCCCTTTTTTATCTTTCTGGAATGGTAATGCACAATGGTTGAAATAAGAACCTTTTTTTGAGAGAAAAAAAAAAAAAAATCAAATGCTGTATATATTGCTCCATCTTAAGAGATATTCCTAGATGGAACTTCTCAGTACTAACCAGATGAGGGTGGCAGGTTTTCTCATGAGCAGTTCTACATGTTGTATATTGATTTGAACTTAGCAGTTGATATTTTCCATAAAATGTTAGTTTCTTTGCTCATTCCTCACCACCACTCCCTAACATACTTTCATCTACTAATGAGAAAGCATTACTAGGACAGAAGGTGAGTAGTGAGGAAGTTAATAAGCAGGAACAATTATTCTATGAATTGGTGAGGAGAGTTTTTGAGGCTGTCTTGGCCTATGAGAATAATGACCAAATTGAAGTCGTTTTGAAATAATTTGTTCATGGGCTTGTCTTCCCCAACAAATTATAGGCTTTCCTTGGTGTTTATGTCATCTCTTACAGATTTCCATTTCTCCAGCACTCGTTAGGTGTGTCTACCACTTAATAGGTGCTCACCGTGTGTCTTTTGAACTGAATGTAGCCAATGGCATCTGGCCTGACTTGATTTAGGACAAAAGTTAGGAAGACAGTGCTCTGTGTTTTCAACAATCAGGACCTGCCATGTTCAAAACCAAAACATAACACTGGAAAAAATAACATTCTAGCCTCCTAATAATGCCCTTTGGTTCTCACTGCCCCAAACAACACAGAGCTGATTCCTATTTTTGAATCAGATACAGAAACCTCACAACAACATATATATTGAGTAATTATTATGTGTCAGGCACAGTCCTAAATGTCTTAGACATATTGACTCGTTTAAGTGTTAGAAGAACAATAACACTATGTGATAGACACTCTTATTGTCTCCACTTAATATATGTGTAAAATGATGGAAATTATACACTTTCCCCAAGGAGATGTGTATAACCTTCTCCAAGTCACAAATGAAGTGAGTGGCAGAGCAGGCATTAAAACCCAGAAAGTGTAATTTCTGCATCCATGTTTTTAACCATTACACTGCCTTACCTCTGTGTACCAAGTAGCTAGGTAGATAGAAGCACCCTGATAGGTGGTTGCGGGAAGGGGGGCAGTCAAGCTGAGTGGTGCTCCTAGGACAGGAGTGAGGCTGTGTCCCCTGTCTGCTCCAGCTTCCGTGGGGTGGGGCTGGTCTGAGAGCAGAGCTTCTTCCCTGTGACACATTTCTCAACCCTGGTGACCAGACATGACTCTGACCCAGCTAAATGGATTAGTTGTGATTTTAGTTAATACTAGCAGCACCATCAGTCAGGCTAGCATTTTTTTTTTCCCCACACATGCTCTTCTTTAATTGGTACAGATGTACTTGAAAGATGACATTATATGAATAATATAGTACACAAACGAGAAAGAGTTACAGCATCTGATAGAATGGGTCAGATGGGTTGGCTCCAACCAGATCAGCTGGCTCTTAGTGAGTATTGCTGCTATTTTAACCCCTACATGTACACAGTTTTGTTGACTTAATTAAGGAACTTCCTAAGACTATTGTTGGAACAAATCCTTCAGCGGTCCAGACCTTCTATAGCCATTTACAGAAAATAGCAAGATATTATGAAAAACTGTTGGAAGTGAATGACTTCCAGCAGTGAATTAATCATTAATTAACTTTGGACATAAAATTCTTTGCCTGAACACTGAGTTCTTTTCATTGATAGCCCAACTCATGTTCTAATCCAAAGATTTGTATGTGGAAACATAGGAAAACAGTGAAAATCAATAATAAAACCTTATACTCCTTTTGCGAAACAAGTGGAGCACTCAGTCTACCTCCTTAGAAATAAATGGGTAAATGAAAGAGGGCAATCCCATTTCCATAATCTTCTTAGAGGAGATCTCCATTTTGTAAGCAGGTTGCTTTTCAAAGGTTTATTTCTACTATTATTGTTATGAATTCAGAAATTTTTCTCTAGAAATAATACTGTAAACTATAGTATTATAATTATAGTAAATAGAATCCCAGGCTAACCCACAAAAGGGAATGTAACTGAAATGCTATATAATTCATAACTGGAAAAGAATAGAAAATAATCCTGATAAATTATCCTAGTGAAATTTAATAAGAAATCATTTCTTTATTTTGAAAGCAATGCTTAAGAAAAAGGAGTGTTGATTAAAATTTGACTTGAGAGAGATGAGGTTTTGGTGCAGATATGAAAGGGGTTTGGCAGGGAAAGTTTTGAGAATATTATAGGCTGATGGCACAACTTTGATGCCTGTGAAGTATGCAGAATAGTCCCTGACACTTTGTTGGGTGTGTAGTGAAGGCTTATGATCAAACGCATATTGATTGAACTTTATTTTCAAAAATCACAGCTTATCTTTGTCTTGATGAAGGCATAGTAATTAGAGCTGCATTTTGTCTGTGTGTCCTAGAGGAACTAAGGAAGGGGAAAGAGGAAGAAGAAACGGGGAATGTTGAGAAGGATTGATGTGAAAAGCAGGTCATCTGAGATACGATTAACGATGTGAATGGTAAATAAAAAGCCAGAGGTTACTTTGCATGGTCCTCTCCTCCTCATCCTTTTAGCCAGTCCCTAAGTGTGCTGCTAGGCAAGAACAGTTCAGTTGCTGACCAGAGCTGTTTGTAGATAGGAAGGGAAAGAGAAGCAGAAATAAAGTTTTCTCCAAAGAGGGAATGTTTGTGTTTTTTTAACAGATGAATTATATGTAGGGGATACATGTTAAATAAATCCTCATTAATGAGTGAAAATACTAAACTGGTATGGAATAATGGAAAGATCACTGAGCTAGAAGTCAGAGCTGATTTCAACTTTAACACCTCTACTTAATAGTTACATTATCTTGGCTGAGGTTTGGTTTTTTCGGTTTGGGTTTTGTTTTTTGTTTTTTTAACTTATTTGAAATCTAGTTCTCTTCTCTGTAAAATGTGAATAAAAACTTCCCTTCCTGCCTATTTACTCTGGTTGTGATCCAGTGAAATTACTGAATATTATGCTCATGAAACAACTTAGAAAGCTGTAAAATAACATACACATTTCCAAGAGTGTTATGATTATTTCTTCAGCCAGAAAAAGTCAAGTTATTGGGTCAGATGACCTCTGAGATTGTTTCTCTTTTTAAATTCTGATGATGAGAATGGCCTGGGTTTTGAATTTTCATGTTATTCTTCATCAGCAGCTTAATGATGTCATGGACCTGAGAAAGGGGAGTACAGTGTCCCCCTAGGGTGTGTCCATGATCTACGCAGCACTTTGTACCTAGTTTCTACTTCAAAGGACAACTGAGGGACCCAAGAAACATTTTGAGCCACAGTGCTTTTTTAATATTCAGTCTATCTGTTAAATTAACATGGCCATACAATTTGTCATCACTTGAGTGGTGACATTTAAGTGTAAAAGGGATACTTGAATAATTACACCAGAACAACAGGCCTATATGAAAAATGTCCAGGCAAATCTAGACGTCCGGTCCCCTCATTACATGTAAAACGTTAAATTTCTCACTTTGGTGTAGGATAGTAAAAATTCTCCTTTGAATTTAGGAATCTGAGCTACTGTTATGTATTAGCAAGATTCAGGCCTTATTAGGATCTTGAGGACAGACCACATATACCTACCCAAAGTATTGAATAGGAGGCTGCTTTTTGCTCTCAAGAAAGCATACTGTTGCAGCTCTATGGTTAAAAGGTAAGAGGATACACTATAGCTTCAAATTTCCTAACTTTCATTTTTATTTCAGTTTGAATACACAGAATAGAATTTATCTCACAGGGTGAATAATGCTTGGGCTTCGGCCTGCTTTGGGTATTGTTAGCAGAGTTGTACTAGAGCTTAGTAAGTGTGAATACCTATTACATATCAAACAGAGATTGGTCCTATGATCAAACATAAATAAAACGAAAATGGCTTGTACTAGAGATTTCCATGATACACAGCCAAGCCTTTTCAAACTAGATAAAACAGGAGGCATGAGACTTGTGAAGAAAACTGAATCATCAAGCCTTCTGTTTGAAAAATGTCTGATGCTCTAACACACGAAGAAATTAGACTTCTGTTATGGTATTTCTAAAGAAAACCATTAAACATAAAGACAAATTTGCACTACTAAACTTAGAATCAAGTAACAAAAGATCAACTTTCTGAAGTTTGTGGAGAAGAAAAATGGCACAAGTAAGTCAAAAGGGCAGATTAACATTCTTTTTATGTTTTAGAGTATATTTTTAATATTAGTTTTTGTGTCACCCATTAAGCTTCCTAATTATGTTTTATCTAGAACATTAATTATATTAAGTCAGTATTGAGGTGCATGTGTTTGTTGCATAGAAAAGGAAGGATGCTCAAAAACTTGAAAGTTGGGACTTCCCTGATGGTCCAGTGGTTAAGACTCTGCCCTCCCAATGCAAGGGGTCTGGGTTCCATCCCTGGTCAGAGAACTAGATTCCCCATGCTGCAACTATGATCCCTCATAAGACCTAGCACAGCCAAATAAAAATAAACTTTAAATTCTGATGATGGAAATCAGTCTGGTATTTTAAAAATTTGGTCCCTCTAAACCATGCATAGATAATTCAGAATAAAGTAGAACTGTCATATTTCTCTGTGGTCATTCTGTCACTTTAGAATGTTAAAAAAATTAGTTTCTTTCTGAAAATATTCTCACTCCTGTGCCTGACTCTGAAGAGGGCTGTTCATTTGTAATTCTGGAGACATGTCATCATGATTTATTAATTTTCAAAATGTATGCTGAGTTATATAGTATTTTTGCCTGAGTCCTAATTACCTAGTAAGGAACAGCAGTTGGGCACCTTCACGGGACTACACAGGCATGATCAGTAGATGTTCAGGCTGCTGGCTCACAGGCTGTTGAAACCTGCCCAGTGCAAGCAGGCGTAACTTCTTCAGGTTGTTTGTGCATTTGCTGGAAAGGTTCTTTGATAGAATGGAATTATCTCTTTGCACAAATACACTTGAATCAATTATTATTTTTTATGGTCCAACTACCATTCTTATTTTATGACTGTACTTTAAGTAATGGATAAAATGACACACACCTGGTTTCTTTGTAGAGCTCCAAATTATGCCAAAGTCCAACCATGCATGCTGCTTGTTGCCATGATACTCAGTTATATGGGCCTTATTTTTCCCCCATTGAGTGGTTTTTATGAACAGGTGTTCAGCTAATGGGATAAACAGAGGGCGTGCAGCTCTAGCCTAACCATTAACATCACAAAATAATTGGAAAGGACAGATATACCAGAAAGCTAGCTCTGAACCTACAGTAGATCTTTTCTCTGAGCATCAGATATAATTTTGCAGAAAGAGCCTGGATGGAGCATCAGAAGACCTGCATGCTCTTTCCAACAGTAGCACTTAAGTCTCCAAGTGACTTTGGACAACTCACTTAATTGTTTTGAACCTCCATTTCTTCATCTATAATTGAAGCTATAATCCTACTCCACCTGTCTCACAGGGTTGTTGTAGGATTCAGTGAGACAGATTAAGTTTATGAATATCACTATAAATTATAAACATGGTATAGATATAAGATACCATTGTTAAGGTTCTAATCCAGCTTTCAGTGGTTCAGGATACAATGTTGGGCAACTGATAACACCAGCTTTTGCGATCATTAATATAGCAAAACACCATAAAAACTTCACTCTGCTTTATTCCTAATAAGATTTCTTAAAATATTTCATTTGCTTTGTCCAGTAATCAGTCAGCAATACAAAGAAATGAAATGCTTCTAAAACTGCCAACTCAAGTTTAAGAAAATAACATTTTGAGAAGGAGTGATTGCTGAAGATCACGCTCTTTAAGTTCTAGAAAATTATTTCAATCAGTTTTTAAAGTCTTATAAAAGAAACTTAGTGAAGCTTCTAAATGTTTGAAATACTAGACTACTGCTGCTGCTAAGTCGCTGTAGTCGTGTCCAACTCTGTGCAACCCCATAGATGGCAGCCCACCAGGCTCCTCCGTCCCTGGGATTCTCCAGGCAAGAATACTGGAGTCGGTTGCCATTTCCTTTTCCAATGCATGCATGCATGCCAAGTCACTTCAGTCGTGTCCGACTCTGTGTGACCCCATGGACAGCAGCCCACCAGGCTCCTCCATCCACAGGAGTCTCCAGGCAAGAATACTGGAATGGGTTGCCATTTCCTTCTCCATGAAATACTAGACTAGAAGTTACAATATCAGGCATCTCCATTTTGTATGGGTGACTCAATATTCCATATTGCTTAGAGAAAACACAGGCCATCTAGCCCACTCCACTCCAATCCCCTGTCTTCCACCAACCAGATCTAAACGGTGGTTGACTATACCTGTGAGGGTATTCATTATAGCAACATTTGTGAGAATTGTCGGCAGAACTGTCTAACACTATAGGATTAGATAAACCAATGGATCAAGTAGCAGACTATTAAAATGGAGTTAGAAATAATGCATTGGAAATATTAGAAATATAATTGGCAACACAGGTAGACCATAAAAATGTGGTGTTGAGTTAAAAGAGAGAGCAAGAAAGAGGGAGACTGGGAGAGCAAAAGAAATAGAATGAGATATAAAACCTAAGAAGAGTCTTGTGTGTACTATGAGTTAAGGAATATGTTAATTCCACATGAGCCTAAAGACAAAAAAAAAAAAAGACTTTGAAGACGAAAATATTGTTGGATTGCCCCATCTTTCAGAGCTTGCCTGTATAATTCTTTCCAATGTAATTGCTGCATAATGAGGGAATATATTACAGCTTACCTCATACTCTTCATGTGCAGACTACCTGGGCTGGCTTTTTTCCCCAAAGGGCAAGGTGAATAGCTGGTCACTGACCTCCAGGTCCACATACTCCATGCTTTTCAGTGCCATCATCAAATGACTCTCTAGCCCTCTCTCACCCAATTTAAACAGCATAGGGTTCTTTTGCCACTCCTCATAGACTTGTTTCTTTCGAGCTAGTTTGAAAGACTTTCTTTCCTTTTAAACTGTGGAACCCTGAACTGGGTACCAGGCTAATGAAGGCAGGAGAAGACCTCCCTCCTTCTTCACACATGCTTCATAAACCTCAGTTCTAGTCATCTCCAAAGGATGCTACTCTACTATTCACAAAGAGCGTGAAGAACATATAATAAAGTGATAGACACTTCCAGGCATAAATTATTGAATTAAAGATTTTTTAAAAACATATTTCGCTCCTGGACCAGTAGACTAGAAATCTGGAAAGGAGGGAGGGAATATAAGCACTGGGGAAAATCGTTTATGTAAATTTCCTCAGGGAGCAAGCACACAGGAAGGAAACGAAAATACATCAACAAAAACTAGACTGTCTAAACAGATCTGTCATGGCCTTAAGAATTACAGGAAGCTTCCTTCGTGATCCATCTAGATCTAATAGCTGGAATGAGCGCCATTAGTTTCCTGCCCAGTTACACAAGGAGATTAGAGTGGATCAGTGTCTGCCTTACGTTGTATGTGACTTTGTTTTTGTTTTAACATATAAAGATAGAATAGTTCATTCATGAGTGATCTGACTGGATTTTTATGTTTGATCACTTTTTATCAAAACCACCAGAAGTAAATCACAAGAAATTATACAAGGATGGGTAAAAGTAATATGCGTGCTAAGTCTCTTCAGTTGTGTCCGACTCTGCAACCTTGTGGACTGTAACCCTCCAGGCTCCTCTGTCCATGGGATTCTCCAGGCAAGAATACTGGAGAGGGTTGCCATGCCCTTCTCCAGGGGATCTTCCCGACCCAGGGACCGAAACTGAGTCTCTTAAGTCTCCTGTATTGGCAGATGGGTTCTTTACCACTAATGTCACCTGAGAAGCTTAACTTCTCTACTTTCAAAAGAGCTTCTATCATGTCCTAAACATGGCCATGCGCTAACAAGAGCCTAAAGCAAATATCAGAGTAACTTGACCTTGTGATTTGTTGATCACAAGTTTCCTTGAACCCCTAGCATTCATTTTGAACTTCTTTTTGGTGCGCCAATATAAATAAATCAGCTCTCTGGCCGGGCAGGATGGATACAATGCTTCCCACAGGGAACCTGAGTCACTGGGGAGTGAGTGACTTGGCAGAGAGGCCAGAATGAGGAGTGGGGAGGCCTGGGTTCACAGGCAGTTCAACCTCCAACTAACCCAAGATACAGGGCAACTCATCCTACTCTCTTCTACCTTCATATACTGTAGTCACAGATGACCAGATAGTATATTGCTCAAGGTCAGGTATTTTTTAGAATGAAAGGAGGCACTAGTAGTACTCCACTGGAACAACTGATGTTTTAGGCTTTTCCCTCCTGCTTAAAATTCCATAATAGCTGAAGTAGAGCTGAAAATATAACAGGTTCCTGACCACCAGACTCCTGCTCTGCTTCCCAGGCTAGGCTGTCTGCCCTGTGAGGACCTGTCTACCTTGGAGATCTGTGGAGGAGTGTTTACTTTATCACCTAAAGATCAAGGGACTTCCCCAGCCATTAAAAAGGACAGCCTGATCTGCACCTGCTTGGTCAGGCATTCATAAGACCCAGACCCTGCCTGTGCTCAGAATCAACAGCACTGGAACCCTAAAGCCACATCGAGGTCACTGGCAGGCAGGGGAGGCTAAGGGAGCCGGGCCAGGAAGAGGGCAGATGCAGGCAACCACTGTGTGGGGACAGGCCCTTTCCTTTGCAGCCTCAAGCCTGTTCTCCACTGGCCCAAGGCCTGTGGACAGGACAGGTGTGGTCCAGGGGCCACCTTGGGATCCTCAGTTGTTGAGGGGTTCGGCACCACATGGAATTCAGGATCTTAGTTCCTGACCAGTGATTGAATCTGTGCCCCCTGCATGGAAGCACGGAGTCCCTCCTCAGGTGTTGGTTTTTAATAGGCAGTTTGCTGCTGCTGCTAATTCACTTCAGTCATGTCCGACTCTGTGTGACCCATAGACAGCAGCCCACCAGGCTCCCCCATCCCTGGGATTCTCCAGGCAAGAACACAGGTTAGTACTTCATAAATCACTCCAGGCCACAGGCCACCCCTCTAACAATTCATCATTGCATAGCCCTGTTCACCTGGCTTTTTCAATTTGGAGGAAACCATCAACAAAATCCAAAAACTGATGTGGGTGACAGATCATGACACAGCCTTAAAATATATATGTATATCCAAGAAAAGTAAGCCATTCCACACAGAGAGAATTTAGAAACAAAGATGAAGGGAAAATATTCAGACATGTCATACCAAGAAGGTAGAAATTCTGTCACTGTTTTACAACCCTATTTCATCAGTGGTGCAAACCTGTCACTTATTTTAAAAAAAAATTTTTTTTTTTGGTGAAACTGAATGGTAAGAAGAAGAAACATTTGGCTTCATCTGCAGCATTAAAGCAAATTTGAGGGTGCTACCCTGGTGGCAACAGTCTAATCCTTTACCCCAGAGCTTGGGTCTGCTGTCTCCTGGTCTCCAGGGGCCCAGGACGATGCTCACCTTTCCCCTCCTCGCTCACGGCTGTTCTCACCAGTCAGGACTCTGTGCCGTGTAGCTCCTGTATCTGGCAGACTCTGCTTCCCCGGAGAGAGGTTCAGAACACCCTGATCACACCCCTCTTCAGAGGCTGGCCCTACCCTAGTATAGCTACCACTTGCCAACGAGAGCTGCAGCAATCTGAGCTTTCCAAATGCAAGAAAGTCTGTCAGAGTCACAGGAACTAAGGGGACACCTTGCCCCAGGCTGCAGGACTGGGTCCCCAAGGGAGGAGGCCCCTTGTCACTAAGCCTGGGCAAGTTGCTCTGCCAGTGCCAGCCTTCTGCCCTGAGAAGGAAGCAGGTAATATTTATAGAGCCCTGGAAGCAGAATTTATTGACGTCTTAATCCCTACTGTGGGGGAAGGCAATGGCACCCCACTCCAGTACTCTTGCCTGGAAAATCCCACGGACGGAGGAGCCTGGTGGGCTGCAGTCCATGGGGTCGCTAGGAGTTGGACACGACTGAGTGACTTCACTTTCACTTTTCACTTTCATGCATTGGAGAAGGAAATGGCAACCTACTCCAGTGTTCTTGCCTGAAGAATCCCAGGGACGGGGGAGCCTGGCGGGCTGCCGTCTATGGGGTCGCACAGAGTCAGACATGACTGAAGCGACTTAGCAGCAGCAGCAGCAATCCCTACTGTAGTGACCTGATGGTGACTTTCCATTTCTCAGAAAGATAAATGAAAGGCAGCCATCTCTGAGGAGGATGAATGCATTTAACAAAGAATAGACTCATTCATAAAAAGAAATCTCTTAGGGCCCACAATGTGTAGGAAGGTCCATATGGGAAGTGACTGCAGGACTTCTATTGAAAACTCCCAATTTTGGTATAATTTCCCCCAGTAAGTTGCCTGGGATTCTGAGTAATAGGGATATGGTGATGGTGATGGTTTAGTCGCCAAGTTATGTCCAACTCTTTTGCAACCCCATGGACTATAGCCCGGCAGGCTCCTCTGTCCATGGGATTTCCCAGGCAAGAATACTGGAGTGGGTTGCCATTCCCTTCTCCAAGGGATCTTCCTAACCCAGGGATTGAACCCAGGTCTCCTGCACAGCACATTTTGCCTAAAACTTTGATTCTGCTGATTACTCCCTCCCAATGGTAACTATATTCAAAGAACTCCCAGATGTGTTATCTTGTTGAAACCTATGTAATATACCAGGGAGGGACATAACTCATTAAACAATCATTGTCTATTAACATTATTACTTTAATTAGTTTTCCAGAACTGGGTAAGCAAAGCCCTAAGGGATGAGACCCTAGAAATTGTTGGACTTGGAGGAGAAATGGAAGAAACCACCTGAAACATGGCAGGTGGCCCCGGCAGAGCAGGTGAGGCTCTGCGGCCCCAAAGGCAGACCCACACCTGCCCCTGCATGGACACAGGTGCCAAGGTGAGGGCCCCATAGGAAGAACAGAAACCACAAACTCCACTCCGCTCATGTTTCTGCCCCAGCTGCCCTGGGAATCATGATGAAAAGACCCGTGGTGCCAAATAGACTCATCCCAATGCTGAGAACCCGGGCTAGCTCCTGAAAGACCGACTTGGCTGTCCCCCAGAGCAGAGCGCCTGATGCATCTGCCCTGATTCTTTTCAATAATTATAATCCCCTGGCTTAGATTAGATATTATGTAGGAAACAAAAGGAAGCTTTAGTTTTGAAACATCCCTTCTCACACGTTAGCACAATCCTTAAATAATGCACCTTTGAGGCTCTGACTAATTCGTCATGCCTGGCACCAGGAACGTGTCTGGGTTCCAAGAATTTGCTGGAAATACGCCAGATATCCTTCCCTAGCTAGAGTTGGAAGTGTGGTGCTGAGGACCCAGAAGCAGTGGTCTTGGGGGTCCTTCATCCTCTGAGGTCCTATCACTATCCAATTGGGTCCCTGGCACACGATGGTCAAGGGGCTGGGGGTTCATGTGGCCGAGGGCAGGCCCTGCCCTGTCCATGTGTCTCATGAGTGGTTTGGGTTTCACTGGTTCCCATCCCCAGCTGCACATTAGAATCACCTGCAGAGCTTTAAACAGTATTACTGGAACCACCCATTCCTGGGTTCTGATTTAACAGGTGGGGGCGGGGCTCAATCCCAGGTATTTTTCTCGAGGTGCACAACCACCGCCTGAGATGATCTCTGGGACCCTTTCAGTTCTATAAAAGTCCACAATCTTGATGGTTTGGGCCTGCCTGAGATGATCTCTGGGACCCTTCCAGTTCTATAAAAGTCCACAGTCTTGATGGTTTGGGCCTTCACTTTATTTACTGAGTTAATTTTCCCCCAAAATACTCGTTTCTCATTTTCATTATGTTGCATTGGCAGATTATTAGAAATGCTTTTAGTTATCTAAAAAAAGGTGAATTGTTAAATTATTCCTTGTTGAGTATAACTGGCTTCTAACACTGCACGTTTAAAGTGTGTGATCTGATCAGTTTTCACAAGTGAGAAATGGTTGCCTAATCATGATAGTGAACACACCCATCACCCCCAAACCCTCCTAATCTGCGTAACTGTCTTTCCAGCTCCCCTGTCTCAGGTAACCACTGAGCTGCTTGCTGTTCCTATAGAGTAGTTTGCATATTTTATCATTTTGTGCAATGCAGTCTGTACTAATTTTTTGCTGGCTTCTTATATCCTTGTATTTGAGATTTCAAACTCTTTAAGAATAGAAGCCACCTTATATTTCTTTTCTCTTCCTCTTGGCCCCCAACTAACCTTTGCTCAGAGAAGCCCCTTAATCATTATTTGCTCGATGGAAATCAGACCTTTATGACCTTACAGCTGAGCTTCGGTTTGGTGGCAAGAAGTGCCTGCTGTGTTAAGGGTCTTGACTCCCCACTACCTCTCTGTAGGTTCCTAGTCAGCAGCTTCAGCTCAGTTAAAAAATTATGCACTTTCTTAAATCTGAGTCTTTATTTAGGGTCATGGACTGCTGCTGCTGCTGCTAAGTCACTTCAGTCGTGTCCAACTCTGTGCGACCCCAGAGACGGCAGCCCACCAGGCTTCCCCGTCCCTGGGATTCTCCAGGCAAGAACACTGGAGTGGGTTGCCATTTCCTTCTCCAATGCAGGAAAGTGAAAAGTGAAAGTGAAGTCGCTCAGTCGTGTCCGACCCACAGCAACCCCATGGACTGCAGCCTACCAGGCTCCTCTGTCCATGGATTTTCCAGGCAAGAGTACTGGAGTGGGGTGCCATTGCCTTCTCCGCATAGACTGCTAGGGATCCAGAAAATGGGCGTCCAGATGAGTACTGGGGGCAGAGGGCAGGGGAACTACATGGAAAAAGCTCTTGGATTTCCCCAGATTCTTCATCACCAGACTCTTGATCCAAAAGGAGGAACTATGGAATTCCAGGTTTGATCCCTGGGTTGGGAAGATCCCCTGGAGAAGAGAATGGCAACCCACTACAGTATTCTTGCCTGGAGAATTCCATAGACAGAGGAGTCTGGTGGGCTACAGTCCATGGGGTCGCACAGAGTTGGACACAACTGAGCTACTAACACACACACATGGAAGTCACATCATGTTTCATTCCTTATTCTAGTCCTATGCACTTATGAATATGATGTCTAATTATATACCCCCTACTATCTGCTCCCCCTACTTTTTCCTTCCTTAATCCCAAGTACCTGTATTTTGTTTTCTGGACTCTGGTTATTCTTAATCCTACTGAACTAAATACACTCCAGGGCCCTGTTGACTGTCAATGCTACCTCATGGGAATTTTTTTGCATTCCTCGTCTAAGATCTTCTCACCTAAGCTTTGTGGTATGTTGTGCCTTTTAATTCTTATTTCACTTTACTTAACAATCTGCCTAGATACCTGGTGCTCAAATATCACAAAGTTACATTTCTGCAAAGCCCCAGAGCATGTTTATTTTCATCTTAAACAAGGTCAATGTTTTCATTGTTATAACTGATAAGGATTATGAGAACCAGAAGTAACAACAAATAGCATTGCAGACTCTCAGCGGAGCCACCTCTAATCAACCCAGAGACACCTTCCCTTTTGGAAATTTTGACTCCTTTTGGGTCAAAAAATATTTTTAAACAATACTATATCTGATTTTAGACTAAGGTGTAGAATAGCAATATTGACTTCTAAAGGATAGAAATTCATATGCGCTGAGCACAGTCCTACAAGCGCTGCTTTCACTGTGTCTTTCAGAGATAGGAGAGATATAAAAAACATCTCACCTGCTAGTCAAAAGGTCAACACAGACTCCCCCTGGCTCCAAATGCCCCTCCACCCCCAGGCAGGGTTGCCAACGTCTGATGCCTCACACCCCTCATCGTTCTCTGGCTCCCTGCTTGGGGCCGGCTCTTTAATTCTCCCTTTTGTCTCTACCTTTTCCTATCAGAATAGCAAACAGGGTCACAACAGCATTTCAGTCCAGTCTCTACACAAGTTCATTCCTCTGCCTGAAAGGCAAACCTCTGAAAGTTACTTACGTGGAAGCGGCAAAGGCAAGCGCTGGATTTGGATGCTGAGTTAGCTGATGCCAGCCTGCTTAAATAGCTGGGTTGGCTGACGCAGGCTGTGGATAGCACGTTTATTTACGCCTGTGAGTGCACGCTCAAGCAGGGACCTGAAAAACCTGCAGCGTGGGCAGGAGGAGAACAGCCGAGCGTTCCATCTCTCCTGGTAATTCAGGTTTGGTATTCAGGCGGTGACTTCTGAGAGTCTCGTGGAACTTTCTCGGCACTGCCTTCTTATCCCTGATCTCTTTCTTGGCAAAGGAGAACTCTTCACCAAGATCGGATGAGAGAGGTGCAGCTGAGAGAAAAAGGAAGAAATGCAGGACCCTGGACCCTTGGCCTGAGCTCCTTATTTTGAATGGACTTCCAGTTAAATGTTGCCTCATTTCAAAGCATAGGCTTGAGGTTGATTTTGCAGCTCCGTGGACAGGATGACAAACTAAAAGCCTGGGCAATAGCCCAATCAATGAAAAGTTGTTTTTTTTTTTTTTTCTTCAGGCACAGAATGTACAAATAAGTTATAAGGGAGGATCAGGCTAGGATGATACAATGTGAGGTCTCCTTTGAAAGAGATTTTAATTTCTTTCCCTCTGCATCTAGACTGTCCTCCCAGTTGTCCCTCCTCTCCCTTTGTTAATGAAATTCCTAGCTGAGAGTTGCAGGATTCCCCATGAGAGCTCAAATAAATAACCAGTGGGTGAGCAAGGCTGTGGGAAGATGCACTCTCAGGGTGCATGTTCAGTGATTTGTGTGGCCATCAGAGGAAAGCTTCCTAAGGGTGAGGGTATGTGTGTGGGTGTGGGGACCCAGGTAGTCAGTGTTTATCTGGATTTGACAGCTAGATACAGGAGTTAATAGTCAACTGCATGACACTAAACACATTAAGTGGGTTTGATTTTAAGAGGATGAAGGGAGACAGGGTTTGGTGAGATCATTTATGAGAGCATCTGTGTATATTTGCTGGTACGTAGCCCATACTGGTAAGTACCATCCAGATAAACACAACCTATATTTTTCACTTCACTGGAGAAAGAAAAGGCCCACTTGATTCTCTTGGGAACAGCGGCTATAGGTGAAAGAAGAGCAGCAATCATTCAGAATATTTCTTTCTCTCTTGGAAAAGGGGATAATGGTCATAAAACATGTGTGGGAGAAAAGCGGAGACAGGGAGCCTAGCCCACCCCATCCCTGGTTACCAGAGGAATTCTTTTGTTTCTCCTAATTCATTGCCTAACTTCTGACTGTTCTGTGGCCAAATCTGGATTCTCGCCTCCCAGGCTTCTTGAATACAGGGTCTATGTCTTGTTCATCTTTTGACACCCACAGTGCCTGGCACAAATTCTTGTGACAATGAATATGATCATCGTCATCATCTAGGATCTAGAGAAACTGACTACGCGCCAGCACCTGGGCAAAATGGTTTATAGAGAGTTTGCTTGCTTATTTAATCCTCACAATTCTATGAGTTAGTTTTTTTAATATCATCATTTCACAGATAAGGGAACTGATACTCAGAAAAAATTAAATGACTTTCCCAAGGTCACAGCAAGTGGTAGAGGTAGAATTTGAATCCCTACCTCTGGTTCCAGTGTCTGATGATACTCAGGATTGATTTGAAGCAATATTTTGAAAGTTGCCTAAGAATGTTTTCACCTATTCTTATTTGTTTACTTGTTTATCATTAGTCTCCCAGAATGTGATTTCCTTGACTTAATGACCTTGCCTACTTGTCCAGTCCTGTAAACCCAGCACCCAGCACAGTGTACGGAACAAAGCAGGTGCTTGCTCAATAAATATATGCTACTTGTTCAGTTTCTAAATTCCTCTGAAGGCTGTGCATCCCAAGAGATAGAGTCTGACATCAGCAGAGTCTTATCTTGCTCCAGACGCATTTTTTTCGCTCTTGTATAAATGCACTGGTTACAAGCTATTTCTCGTTATCCAGTGTATCATGGGGATGAAACTAAAAGTGGCTGAAACCATAGAGCAGTTTTACATCAATTAAGAACTCTGCAGGTATGTGGTTTCAGTTTGTCCAGTGGTGCAATGAGGTCCTCAAGACCCAGACTTTTTCTATTTTTCATTCTGTAGGCTTCAGAGTGGCAGTGTTACCACCTCTCATGGTGGCCAGGTTGCTGCAGTAGTTTGGCACATTTCATCCTTAGATGAAGCTGAAGCCACCTGATGTGAAGAGCTGCCTCACTGGAAAAGACCCTGATGCTGGGAAAGATAGAAGGCAGGAGGAGAAGGGGATGACAGAAGACGAGATGGTTGGATGGTATCGCCAACTCAACGGACATGAGTTTGAGCAAACTCTGGAAGATCTGAAGGACAGGGAAGCCTGGCGTGCTGCAATCCATGGGGTTGCAGCGAGTCTGATACGACTTAGCAACTAAACAACAACAAGACAGGTAGGAGGTGATGTGGGCTTTCTCCTTAGTATCTCTCTTTGTCAGAGAGAAAAATCTATCCAGAAACCATCAGCAAATTTCCAGTTATGTCTTCTTGCTGAGAAGTGGATCACATGAATACCACATTGGCTAAATCCATCATCTGCAGGGAGGAAATGAATCACACTGATCAAAATTTATCTCATGAACCCGGAGGAAAGGTTCCATATTCCTCAGACAAGTTTCCCTGTTATCTGAACAAAATCAGGGTCCAGTGAACAGAGAGGTGGTACAGAAGTGCTACCAACAGTTCTGTCTATCTGAGGTCCTTTGAAGTATGACAGCCTCAACGGCTTTAGTGTTTAGGAACCATCCAGGACTCAAAAATTGGATTTTCAATTTGCGTGGGTGTGTTTTAAGTGGGGGCTTCGCAGGTGGTGCTAGTGGTAAAGAACCTGCCTGCCAATGCAGGAGACATAAGAGATGCAGGTTCCATTCCTGGTCAGAAAGATCCCCTGGAGGAGGGCATGGCAACCCACTTCAGTATTCTTGCCTGGAGAATCCCCACGGACAGAGGAGCCTGTTGGGCTACAGTCCATAGGGTTGCAAAGAGTTAGACACAACTGGTGACTGCAGCCATGAAATTAGAAGACGCTTACTCCTTGGAAGGAAAGTTATGACCAACCTAGATAGCATATTCAAAAGCAGAGACATTACTTTGCCAACAAAGGTTCATCTAGTCAAGGCTATGGTTTTTCCTGTGGTCATGTATGGATGTGAGAGTCAGACTGTGAAGAAGGCTGAGCGCCGAAGAATTGAACTGTGAAGTTTTGAATTGAATTGAACTTTTGAACTGTGTTGTTGGAGAAGACTCTTGAGAGTCCCTTGGACTGCAAGGAGATCCAACCAGTCCATTCTGAAGGAGATCAGCCCTGGGATTTCTTTGGAAGGAATGATGCTAAAGCTGAAACTCCAGTACTTTGGCCACCTCATGCGAAGAGTTAACTCATTGGAAAAGACTCTGTTGCTGGGAGGGATTGGGGGCAGGAGGAGAAGGGGACGACAGAGAATGAGATGGCTGGATGGCATCACTGACTCGATGGATGTGAGTCTCAGTGAACTCCGGGAGTTGGTGATGAACAGGGAGGCCTGGCGTGCTGCGATTCATGGGGTCTTAAAGAGTCGGACATGACTGAGTTGCTGAACTGAACTGAACTGAACTGAAGCAACTTAGCATGCATGCATGCACCTGTTTTAAATGAGAAAATCTTGCTTTCGCTCTCAGCAGAATTAAAACGATTTCATCAACCCATAATTAAGGGAAGTAGCTGACCACAGTGGTTTTTTTTCCTATAGATTTAGATCCTAGGTCTTTATATGACCACTGATTTTCTGCATATCCAAGGAATAGCATGCAATCTGTTAGCCTCTCATCTTCTCCTATATCAAATGGGGCTGATAGAGCTGTTGACTTCTTAGAAACATCAAGTCCAATAATGCAACTAATTATAGAAAGGATTGCAAAACAAGGTATGGGGGTTTAAGGCTCAGTTTCCTGTTCCTCCTCTTGTTTATTATTTTTTGGTGAACAACATAATCCCACATGTTGGCATCTGCCTCTGCCTGAGAGCTTCAGCTTTTGCCTGGGATGTGTGAATTAGAAATATATGGTTGATACAGTAATTCGCACGTGTGTTTTTTTTTCTCCTGGTGGTTAACACACTTCAAATTAACACCTGCAGATGGGTAATTACTTTCCCTTGCTTTGCTGTTCTAGACCTCTTCCCTGCGGTGAGCTTCTGGAATTATCTGTTGTCACCATCAAGAGAATTAGGATGGCTCTCAGCCTCAGTGCCATCTTCTGAGAAACAGCAGAACAGAGTGGAGGAAAGAAGTGAAAGTGCAGGCTAAAGCGCAAAAGGAGAAAGATGAGGCAGAGGTCCAAGTAAACTTGTACACCATGGAAGCCACCAAAGCAGAAACAAGAGAAGCCAGAGGCCAGGGGCGCTGGCACGAGTTGCTGAATTGCCTACTATCTAGAACTTGTCTCAGTGGATCTGGAATGTCTATGGCCGTTCTGATCCCCTCGACCACCAGTCAGTGGATCTGGAATGTCTATGGCCGTTCTGATCCCCTCAACCACCTCTGGGAGACTCACCTTGTTCACATGGAAGCTGTCCCTTTTGCTCCTTTGCCCTGGACCTATGACATTCTGGGCTAGTTCTCTTCCCCGTTGTGGCTGAATATAACATGTACAATAAATCATCTCTTTTGCTGTCTTAGCAGAAGAAAAAACAAAAGAGAGAGAATTAGGATAAAGGATGAAGTGAGCTAGTTGTTATGCTTTACAAGGAAGGAGCAATGTCCAGGAATTGGTTAAAAAAAAAAAAAAAAAAGGTGTTTTTGCTGAGCTACTGGAAAAATGGTAGAAAGGAAAGAGTATGGGCTCCTGAATCATACAGACTTGGATTTAAGCCCCATCTCTGCCACTTTCCATCCATGTGACCCACAGAAAGTTGTGTAACTTCTCTCAGACTTAGTTTCCTCAGCTGTAAAATGGGAATAATGATGCTTATCTCACAGGTTCGCCATAAAGACCAGATATAATACAGGTAAATTACAGCATAGTGCCTAGAACATGGTATATAATCAACAATTAGTAGCTACTGCTAATACTTAAAACAGGACCCCAGATTTTCCTTGGTCTTCTTTGTGGAACCCACACATGGTGGGCATAAAGTATTTGAGCCTAAAACCCCCAAGTACTACAACAAACAAAGATGTTTGGTAGAGTCGCATAGAAGACAGTGATGTCTGAATAGCCATTGTCTTCCTGTCCAAAGCTAGACGTCACTGGGTGCATCCCTGTATGAATGGGGAGCACATGCAACTGAGCAATAGTGCAGAGAGAGAAGTTATTCCCTGGGAGTCAGGAAACTATCAAAAGTGTTTAAGAAAATTCACTGTGAAGGATACAAACTTCCCAAAGGCCAATATCTGACTTGTACAGAAGCAGATGGGGAAGAGGAGGTAACTAAAATACAGAAGCATACTTGCTGGAAGTTCTGCCCTCAAGGTATGAACTTGTAGACAGAGAGACTGAGAATTCTCTATAGATGATGTGGAAGTTCTGACTCCTGCATGCCCTTCCTGGTCCAGCCTGTCTGGGGTGCAGAACAGAACATTGTGGGAGGCAGAAAAGGATCTGCAGACGACAGAGAACCTGGATCCAGAAAAGGATGCCAGTTGGCCTGGGTAGGAGGTGTCTCGCTTGGCTGCTCCCATCAGTGGGTGTCACAGTTTCCCTGGTGAAGTGGGGCTGGCAGTTACAACATAATCACACTCTATTCGTTGTAGTTTGTTGTATACCTAGTAGTGATTAGGTCATTTTCTCAGTGAACCATAGGTATTCCATTGTCAGTGTGGAATCCATCATCTTACCTAATCCATCTGTTGTCCGTACAGAGTTCTGAGTCAGCGGATGACTGGGGGTGAGAATGCTGCCGCCTGTAAGCAGCACCCCTTAACAAAGTGGCCTGGGTAAGGCTGTTCCATCTGGTATGGCCCGTGCTGCCTTTTCTTCTCATTCCATTTAGTTTCATCCAGAGTCTAATGAATGGGGAGGGAAGGGGCCTTGTTTTCCTTTGAAGTTCCATTCAGCTAATGATCAGAGGAGGAAAAGGCCCTTGGTAATGAGGAACATCACCCTGTCTGTGGAATGAGGATGGAGGGGGGCATCTCTTCAGCCCAGATGCCTTGCTTCACCCCTGCCTCCCTCAACATGAGGACCTACCATCTCTGACATGAGCTGCAAGAGAAGCAGCATGGTGACTTTCTCAGGGTGGAGCCTCACTGGAGAGGCTTCCTGGTTCATGAATAATGGGAAGATGTTGCAGGTTTGGGGCCACCTCAGCCTGCTCGTAATCCCCTAACACATGGGGTGAGGAAAGAGTCCCCACACCCACTACTGAAATTTCAGGGATGGGCCCTGTGCTTTTAGAAAACAGGCGGTGGAGACTGGAGTAAAGAAAAACAAAACCCTTAGGTAAAAACTTGCTTGACTGGGTGTCCAACCCAGGCATAGTCCACATTCCTGACCACTGCATGGGATGATCTTTACAGCCATTTCTCTTTTTTTAAATAAATAAGTCTATTTATTTATTGATGGTTGTGCTGGGTCTTGGTTGCTGCTGGGCCTTTTCTCTAGTTGCGGTGAGCCCATGAGCCACAGCTATTGAGCCGATGTGCCACAACTACTGAAGTCCACGCACCCCAGAGCCCATGCTGCAGCCTCTTCTAACAGCAACTTGCAGGGCCCCAAGAAGGAGAGGAAGAGTGGCCCCTCCTCCTCCCCCCGGTCCCCCCCAGCTCTGAGCTCCATCTATTTAAGACACTTGACTTCCGTGAATGATTTGAGTTGGGAACAGAGAGGAAGAAGAAAGGACAGAGCTAACAAAAATATGATGTTTTAAGACAAAACAAAACAGAGAGATTTGCATGTTTTATATAGTGGAGGAAAAAGGGTTGAAAATAATTCAGGCTAAAATTACAGATCAGCAGAAGGGAGAGGAGAGTTTTGATCAGAAGCTACAGACCTTCTTCCTCCTGCCTCCTCCTCTCCACCCCAGAGGCGCCCATGGACTCCGGGGCTGGCCGTGTTGCCAGCTCTCAGCTCCTCCCCTGCCTCAGCCCTGTGTGAGGAGGGAGTCCAACTAAATGATCTCTTCGAAGCCCTTTCTATCTTAATCTTCTGTCCTCCAAGAAGACAGAGTCAGGTGTGGGTGGGTGGAGAGGAGGGACCCTCAGCAGCTAGAGTAGAAGGATGGCTCCCCCACTTAGGGCTGAGAGGAGACTCAATACCCAGGCCCAGCTTTACCACTTGTTATAACATTGAAACCCGCCACTCCCTTATCATTGGTAAGTATCCACTCCCTGGTCCTCCCCCTCAATAACCTGGGACCCCCTACCCTCCTAGGATCCAGCAATGAGAGGGTAACACCTGACACAGTGTGTGTGTGTGTGTGTGTGTGTGTGTGTGTGTGTGTGTGTAGGGGGACCACCCACTCAGGACTGGGCTCCAGCGACACTTCCACCACGTGTTTAGTCGATCATTGTTTAGTCTGCTGTCATCCAGGGAGACATCTTGAAAGAGAAAGCCTGGGGGTGAGGGCGGTGCGGGGAGAAAAGAGGGAAGGGACTGTAGATCATCCCTGAAAAAAGTATGCTGTGGTCTGATTTTGTAAACTAATTCAGCTCAATCCTGCTCTGTGCGTTTCAGCAAAAGCCTGACTCCTCCGTGGCCTTCTCTGAGGTTTCTGTAATGAGGCCCTGGCAGTGCAGTGGGCAGTGATTTGAGGTCTCCTGTAAATGTCTCATGATGTGGGGAATTGCATAAGTGCTGGTGCATGCTCTTGTGTCTGGCGTTCACCTCTCTGCAGAGGGAGCTCCCGAACTCATCATCCCGGTGGTTCTGAGGAGCCTGCAACTGGCTGTACCGAGCTGATCTCCCAAATCTGATGGCCCTTTGTTCTCTGACTCAAAGGGAAATGAACTCTGCATTTTGCATCGTGTCCAAACTGTTCCAAGGTCAGAGGTCAGGCTGAGGATGATTCAGGGTTCAGGGGAAAGGCTCTAGAGACCTGGTTCAACCTTTGGGCAAACAATCTTCCTGCCTTTCCCAGCATTGTCCTGGTTTTAGCTCTCAAAGTCCCTTGTCCCAGAAAACCCTCTAGTCCTGTGCAGTCTGGTGTGGTCACTTGTCCCTAGTTCTTTCACTTCATCGAAAGTGTCAAAATGTTAGTCCGCTCAGTTGTGTCTGACTCTCTGAGACCCCATGGACTCTAGCCTGCCAGGCTCCTCTGTCTACAGGAGGCAAGAATACTGGAGTGGGTTGCCATTCCCTTCTTCAGGAGATCTTCCCAACCCAAGGATCGAACCTGGGTCTGCCCCATTGCATGCTGATTCTTTACCGCCTGAGCCACCAGGGAAGCTGGTAATTTAACCTCTTTGAACATTTGTTTCTCCATATGTGAAATGAGGATAATGGTAACAATCTTATATGGTATTTGAGGGCTGGGGTTGATATCCACCCAGAGATTGTTCAGGAAGAAAAGAGGATTGGGTGAGAAAAATTATATCTTTCTTCCTCTGGTCCCAGAAGAAGTGGATGTCTCATCTCCCCAGGCGTTTTTCCTTTTCCAGGTGTAGGCGTGAGGACAGCACTTGAAGATCCTGGAACAGTCTACAGAAAGTCTTGCAGGCCCTGGCTAATGTGAAAGGGCAGATTAAGGGCTCTCCCAGCTCTATGATCATCTGATTTAGTGTAAATGGCAGAAGCAGATGCCTGTTTGCAGAAGTCGCTTTTAGCAGCTACCACTTGGGAGGCACAAGTAAAGGATTATGAAGCCTTTTCAATTTCTTTGCTGCCCCTTAGCTATTGTCTGCAGTGTCTTACCTAATAGCCATGTTCCGAATATCTCCTGGTAACTACTGTTTCAGGGATGAAAAAGGAAAAGAAGTCAGTGTTTTCAAAAGACTCTTTGCAAGGCATTTGCAGCACAAGGGTGGATTTCAGAGGCATCTTAATCCCTGGCAGTGGCTGAGGGCTGTCTTGGAGACCAGAAGCATCAAGCAAGAACTTGGATGACAAAAGAGAGGCGGGGTGGTGGGGGTGGGGGGTGGGGATTGTGTATTCAAATGCCCTGATAGAAGAAGGCCTTAATCAAAGACGCTATTATAGAAAACAAGCCACAGGCTGATAGGGAGTATTTGGAACATGAAGGTGTCAAAGGGATCCAGGCTTTCTCTGAAAGGAAGGAAATGACTGGGGAAAATGGTCCTTCATTAATGGAGCAGAGTTCTGTCAGTGCTAATGACAGGAGGAGGCCCTTTTTAGGAAGATCCCCAAGACCAGGAGATTATTTAAAGTTCAAACATCATCACCACCCCAGCCCTCTCACCCTGACTGCAAATGAAATAAGAATCATTGCAATTAGTGCCAGGGTCTAACTGAAAATAGAAGTCTTCAAAAGTTGGAAAATTCAGCATGCAAGACTCTGGGACAATAATAACTAACTAGCTTGTGTCCAAGGCAAGTGTTAGTCACTCAGTCAGTCGTGTCTGACTCTGTGACCCCATGGATGGTAGCCCGCCAGGCTCCTCTGTCCATGGGATTCTCAAGGCTGAAATACTGCAGTGGGTCGCCTTTCCTTTCTCCAGGTTGTCTTCCCAACCTGACGATCAAACCCCGGTCTCCTGAGCTGCAGGTAGGTTCTTTACCATCTGAGCCACGAGGGAAGTTCAAGGCAATTGATGGAATAATTTTGCATAGTTAGGACACCTTTGGGAGTAGAAAGAAAAAAGAACTCTGCAATGAGGAATTTACTGATTTACACAAACAAGAGTATAACCGGAGGTGTCAAAGCCAGCCTACAGTACCTTCTTCACATTTTCGTTCTCAGCCTGATTCACATGTCGTTCTCTAACGAAGGGGAAGAATGGCAAGGAGAGCAGCAGTGCTGGCTTTAGGGAGTGTACAAAACTGCCCCCCAGATTCTGGGGAAATCTGAGAAGTAGATGTTTCTAGGTTACCAGATCATCTTTTCTCCTATGTGCTCTACTCTTTTCAAAAGACAATTAAAATCCAGAATAATTAGTTTAAAGTCAAGAAATTTGATTATCAGAGTAACTTGTTAAGCCATACCCATTAGCAGCGTAGTGCTCAAAGGACAAAGAATCTGACTACAATGCAGGAGACCCAGGGTTGATCCCTGGGTCAGGAAGATCCCCTGGAGAAGGAAATGGCAACCCACTCCAGTATTCTTGCATGTCCTAAAAACCTTCTTTAAATTTTAAGGAAAGGTTTTCATTAAGGCTGTTAATGTCATTAGAATATTTTAGGATTAAATGTCCTTTTTGTTAAAATGTAATGATCAAATGTTATCTATGGGATTTCATTCCCTCCCAAATTTTCTATCATCCTAATGCCCCTAGTTATGTAACTTCACATGGCATAGAATTTTTCATGACTTTCAGTTCAGTTAAGTTCAGTCGCTCAGTCATGTCCGACTCTTTGCGACCCCAGGAATCGCAGCACGCCAGACCTCCCTGTCCATCACCGACTCCCAGAGTTTACCCAAATTCATGTCCATTGAGTCGGTGATGCCATCCAGCCATCTCATCCTCTGTTGTCCCCTTCTCCTCCTGCCCCTAATCCCTCCCAGCATCAGGGTCTTTTCCAATGAGTCAACTCTTCGCATGACGTGGTCAAAGTATTGGACTTTCACTCTCAGCATCAGTCCTTCCAATGAACACCCAGGACTGATCTCCTTTAGGATGGACTGGTTGGATCTCCTTGCAGTCCAAGGGACTCTCAAGACTCTTCTCCAACACCACAGTTCAACCACTGGAAAAACTATAGACAGACCTTTGTTCGCAAAGTAATGTCTCTGCTTTTGAATATGCTATGTAGGTTGGTCATAACTTTCCTTCCAAGGAGTAAGTGTCTTTTAATTTCATGGCTGCAATCACCATCTGCAGTGATTTTGGAGCCCCCCAAAAATAAAGTCTGACACTGTTTCCACTGTTTCCCCATCTATTTCCCATGAAGTGATGGGACAAGATGCCATGATCTTCATTTTCTGAATGTTGAGCTTTAAGCCAACTTTTTCATTCTCCACTTTCACTTTCATCACGAGGCTTTTGAGTTCCTCTTCACTTTCTGCCATAAGGGTGGTGTCATCTGCATATCTGAGGTTATTGATACTTCTCCCGGCAATCTTGATTCCATCTCGTGTTTCTTCCAGTCCAGCGTTTCTCATGATGTACTCTGTGTATAAATGAAATAATCAGGGTGACAATATACAGCCTTGACGTACTCCTTTTCCTGTTTGAAACCGGTCTGTTGTTCCATGTCCAGTTCTAACTGTTGCTTCCTGACCTGCATACAGATTTCTCAAGAGGCAGGTCAGGTGGTCTGGTATTCCCATCTCTTTCAGAATTCTCCACAGTTTATTGTGATCCACACAGTCAAAGGCTTTGGCATATTCAATAAAGCAGAACTAGATGTTTTTCTGGAACTCTCTTGCTTTTTCCATGATCCAGCAGATGTTGCCAATTTGATCTCTGACTTTTCTAAAACCAGCTTGAACATCTGGAAGTTCATGGTTCACATATTGCTGAAGCCTGGCTTGGAGAATTTTGAGCATTACTTTACTAGCATGTGAGATGAGTGCAATTGTCTGGTAGTTTGAGCATTCTTTGGCATTGCCTTTCTTTGGGATTGGAATGAAAACTGACCTTTTCCAGTCCTGTGGCCACTGCTGAGTTTTCCAAATTTACTGGACTATTTGGTGCAACACTTTCACAGCATCACCTTTCAGGATTTGAAATAGCTCAACTGGAATTCCATCACCTCCACTAGCTTTGTTCATAGTGATGCTTTCTAAGGCCCACTTGACTTCATATTCCAGGATGTCTGGCTCTAGGTCAGTGATCACACCATCATGATTATCTGGGTCATGAAGATCTTTTTGTACAGTTCTTCTGTGTATTCTTGCCACGTCTTCTTAATATCTTCTGCTTCTGTTAGGTCCATACCATTTCTGTCCTTTATCGAGCCCATCTTTGCATGAAATGTTCCCTTGATATCTCTGATTTTCTTGAAGAGATCTCTAGTCTTTCCCATTCTGTTGTTTTCTTCTATTTCTTTGCATTGATCGCTGAGGAAGGCTTTCTTATCTCTCTTTACTATTCTTTGGAACTCTGCATTCAGATGCTTATATCTTTCCTTTTTCCCTTTGCTTTTTGCTTCTCTTCTTTTCACAGCTATTTGTAAGGCCTCTCCAGACAGCCATTTTGCTTTTTTGCATTTCTTTTCCATGGGGATGGTCTTGATCCCTGTCTCCTGTACAATGTCACAAACCTCTGTCCATAGTTCATCAGGAAGTCTATCAGATCTAATCCCTTAAATCTATTTCTCACTTCTACTGTATAATCATAAGGGATTTGATTTAGGTCATACCTGAATGGTCTAGTGGTTTTCCCTACTTTTTTCAATTTAAGTCTGAATTTGGCAATAAGGAGTTCATGATCTGAGCCACAGTCAGCTCCCGGTCTTGTTTTTGCTGACTGTATAGAGTGTCTCCATCTTTGGCTGTAAAGAATATAATCAATCTGATTTCAGTGTTGACCATCTGGTCTCCTTGTAACCTGGGTTTCACATATGTAGCAACCTAATTCATTTAAGGAGGCTTAAACAATTGGATGGCATCACTGACTCAATGGACATGAGTTTGAACAAGCACCAGGAATTGGTGATGGACAGAGAAGCCTGGCGTGCAGCAGTCCATGGCGTTGCAAAAAGTCAGACATGACCGAGCAACTGAACTGACTGAAAGAAAAATCTATTGATTTTGGGGATTTGATATTGGTCTCTCTCAATATTATACACACATTTTAAATTTTATTTTCTTTGTATGTCTAAAGCAAAAAAAAAAAAAAAAAGGCTCATCCCACTGTCTCATTAGGGAAGCCACAAGTCTTTGGCTTTCTTGACCTAGCACTTACCTTGCACTTGTTTTCAAAATACCATTCGATCATTAAATAGCCAGTTCCCACTACATCTTTGTAAAATGTGAACACTCTTGCCATTTTTAGTAAAGGCAATTGAAGCCAAGGCACCAAGGTGACCTGTGCAAGGTGAGGTAACAAATCAGGAGTAGACGCAGAGGTCTGCCATTCCCTGAACTAAAGCTTTGTCCAGGGCAAGCCCAGGGACAGATTCTCATGGCCACATCCTTATCTTCTCTTCCCAGAAGCCACATGCCCACTTTCCCCCTTGCTGTGCAGTCATTAGAGGGGCAGCAGGAAAGGCAGAGTTTAGCCCATGCCCAGCAAACAAGGAGGATGACTAGCAGATACCCACTGGGAGTAGGCTTGTTATTAGTGTTTGTAAAACTTCCCCTGTAAGTCCCAGAAATCTAAAGGAAAGACTTTGGAATATGAGTCAGCAGGTGGGCATCCCAGTGCAGTTTCTTTGGTACTTACTGAGTAGTGAGATCTGGGAACTTCAGGCCATATGATAATAATACTACTGAAGATACGGAATGTGTTCCTTCTAGTCCTATAATGCTGTCATCTTCTTGATCACCGACTCTATTAGAAACAAGCCCCACCCCCAGTACTTTGGTCTTGTGTTATGCCAAAAACAATAATAGCAACCTTTATTCTTAATTCAAGGAAGTTTCTGCAGGAAAGAGTTCCAGACATCTTATGTGGCAGCCTTTCCCTGAGGACTGGTAGGCACCATAATGCCCTGTAGTATTTGCAAAGTTCTCTGTTATTTCTCTGGTGAGGAAAGATTGCATGTAATTGGCTGGTCTTATACTTGAGTGAAGGGAAACCAATGGCATGCACATTATCTTGTTTAAGATAATTCAAGATGCCACTCAGACCAGCATGTTCCTCTTAGGCAGACCATTGAAGCAAAATTACATTTACTAAACTGCATTCTCCTCTCCTGAGGTATCAAACATACCGTTTCCTTGCTTTTTTCTTTAGTCATTTACTTTAAAACTATGACTGGCTTATTACTAGGCAGAAGTATATTTAGTAAGGTATGCTTCACTTTGATTATATGATACTTTGATTACAGGAGACAGGGATCAAGACCATCCCCGTGGAAAAGAAATGCAAAAAAGCAAAATGGCTGTCTGAGGAGGCCTTACAAATAGCTGTGAAAAAAAGAGAAGTGAAAAGCAAAGGAGAAAAGGAAAGATGTAAGCATCTGAATGCAGAGTTCCAAAGAATAGCAAGAGATAAGAAAGCCTTCCTCAGCGATCAATGCAAAGAAATAGAAGAAAACAACAGAATGGGAAAGACTAGAGATCTCTTCAAGAAAATCAGAGATATCAAGGGAACATTTCATGCAAAGATGGGCTCGATAAAGGACAGAAATGGTATGGACCTAACAGAAGCAGAAGATATTAAGAAGACGTGGCAAGAATACACAGAAGAACTGTACAAAAAAGATCTTCACGATCCAGATAATCATGATGGTGTGATCACTGACCTAGAGCCAGACATCCTGGAATATGAAGTCAAGTGGGCCTTAGAAAGCATCACTATGAACAAAGCTAGTGGAGGTGATGGAATTCCAGTTGAGCTATTTCAAATCCTGAAAGGTGATGCTGTGAAAGTGTTGCACCAAATAGTCCAGTAAATTTGGAAAACTCAGCAGTGGCCACAGGACTGGAAAAGGTCAGTTTTCATTCCAATCCCAAAGAAAGGCAATGCCAAAGAATGCTCAAACTACCAGACAATTGCACTCATCTCACATGCTAGTAAAGTAATGCTCAAAATTCTCCAAGCCAGGCTTCAGCAATATGTGAACCATGAACTTCCAGATGTTCAAGCTGGTTTTAGAAAAGTCAGAGATCAAATTGGCAACATCTGCTGGATCATGGAAAAAGCAAGAGAGTTCCAGAAAAACATCTAGTTCTGCTTTATTGAATATGCCAAAGCCTTTGACTGTGTGGATCACAATAAACTGTGAAGAATTCTGAAAGAGATGGGAATACCAGACCACCTGACCTGCCTCTTGAGAAATCTGTATGCAGGTCAGGAAGCATCAGTTAGAACTGGACATAGAATAACAACTGGTTCCAAATAGGAAAACGAGTACGTCAAGGCTGTATATTGTCACCCAGCTTATTTAACTTATATGCAGAGTACATCATGAGAAACACTGGACTGGAAGAAGCACAAGATGGAATCAAGATTGCTGGGAGAAGTATCAATAACCTCAGATATGCAGATGACACCACCCTTATGGCAGAAAGTGAAGAGGAACTCAAAAGCCTCTTGATGAAAGTGAAAGTGGAGAATGAAAAAGTTGGCTTAAAGCTCAACATTCAGAAAACAAAGATCATGGCATCTGGTCCCATCACTTCATGGGAAATAGATGGGGAAACAGTGGAAACAGTGTCAGACTTTATTTTTGGGGGGCTCCAAAATCACTGCAAATAGTGACTGCAGCAATGAAATTAAAAGACGCTTACTCCTTGGAAGGAAAGTTAGGACCAACCTAGATAGCATATTCAAAAGCAGAGACATTACTTTGCCAACAAAGGTTTGTCTAGTCAAGGCTATGGTTTTTCCTGTGGTCATGTATGGATGTGAGAGTTGGACTGTGAAGAAGGCTGAGCGCCGAAGAATTGATGCTTCTGAACTGTGGTGTCGGAGAAGACTCTTGAGAGTCCCTTGGACTGCGAGGAGATCCAACCAGTCCATTCTGAAGGAGATCAGCCCTGGGATTTCTTTGGAAGGAATGATGCTAAAGCTAAAACTCCAGTACTTTGGCCACCTCATGCGAAGAGTTGACTCATTGGAAAAGACTCTGATGCTGGGAGGGATTAGGGGCAGGAGGAGATGGGGACGACAGAGGATGAGGTGGCTGGATGGCATCACTGACTTGATGGACTTGAGTCTGAGTGAACTCCGGGAGTTGGTGATGGACAGGGAGGCCTGGCGTGCTGTGATTCATGGGGTCGCAAAGAGTCGGACACGACTGAGCGACTGAACTGAACTGAAGGTGGAACAGTACATGATGTGGACTTCTTTATGAGCAAGAATATAAACTGAGGCATCTCATATTCATATCAAGGTACCATCTTTGTGTCTTGTACACAAATCCTAAGCATGTGGATATAATCTTTTAGGCCTATTTTCATAATCACTACTGGGAAATTCATCCTATTTCTCATTTCACATTGGCTGCTGAGAAACTCAGAGCCCAATTTAGTGCTCAGCTTCATTATATAGTCTTAGTTTAGGTTTTCAGTTATAAAATCTTCACAATGTTTTGCATGCATGCTAAGTCACTTCAGTCGTATTCAACTCTTTGCAACCCTATGGACTGTAGCCCACCAAGCTCCTCTGTCCATGGAATTCTCCAGACAAGAACACTGGAGTGGGCTGCCATTTCCTACTCCAGAGGATCTTCCTGACCCAAGGACTGAAACTGCCAGCATTGGCAGGCAGATTCTTTACCACTTCACCAATTGGGTTGCTTTGTGTTATTGAAACCCCCGGAAATGCTATCAAGTATGTGTTATCGTCCTTAACTTAAAAGAACTGAATCTCAGAGAAATGGAGAAATGTGTCCAAGGTGACAGAAATGTGCCATAAGAAATGTGCCCATGCTGGTAACAATCAGGGAAGATTTAAATTCCTATCTTTGACTTTAAATCCATGCTTTCCCTTGTTACCCTAGATTCTTCTCTGGAGGAAGTGGGACTTTGCAGCAAAGAATAAAGAGAAGACAACTAACTGGCTGGTCCGGGTACCTTGATAGAGACCTCTCAGAGGATGGCACACAGGGTTCCCCTCTGACTACGAGAGTCAGAGGTTCTGTTTATGACAGTATTCTCCCATCACTCACCCTTAAAAACTGGCAGTCATTCCCAACCCCTCATGTTCCCTCACTCCCAGCTCCAGTCACCAGTCACCTCATTTCTGCTCTAGCAATGCCTCTCATGTCCTTTCCATTCCATCCATACCTTATGCTAACACTTCAAGTTCACATTACCTCATGTCCAGACCATTTCGAGGGCCTCTTAGCCCGTCTCCCAAGCTCCATGTCACCCCTCCCACCACCACATTATTCCTCAAGAAACTGCTTCCATCATGTGATTTCACTGTTCAAAACCCCCTAATGACTACCCAGTGTCTACTGAATACAGCTCAGCTTTCTAGAACAACATTCAAGTTTCTTTTTAATCTAATTCCAATCTTCATTTCCAAATGCTTTCCTCAGGACTCCTCTGTAAGAATCCTATGATTTAGCCAGGAGGGTTTCCTTGTCATTTCTTAAACATGCTATTTCCTTCCTCCAAGCCTTTGGTGGTGCGTTCTCTTTCGTGTCCAACTCTTTGTGACCCCACAGACTGTAACCCTCCAGACTCCTCTGTCCATGGAATTTTCCAAGCAGGAATACTGAAGTGGGTTGACATTTCTTTCTCCAGGGGATCTTCCTGACCCAGGGATTGAAACTGCATCTCTGCATTGCAGAAGGGTTCTTTACCACTGAGCCACCTGGGAATCCAAGCCTTTACCCACTCCAGTCCCCACATTTGGCTCACCCTCCTCCAGTTGTCACAGCCCAGCTCACTCTCTCCCCACTGTGATGCCTTCCCTTGCTCACTCCAGGGAATGGAGCCTCTCCCTGTTCGAATCATACAGCACGTTCAGCACTCAGCCCCTACTGCCTCATATTACCAATTAGCCCTTAGCATATGCTTTACTTTCCCTGTTGTGACTGTCTTACAGCCAGAGGACTGAGGGAGAGGGGTGGTGGGAGGCCTGTGACGTGGGCTACAGTGGTACAGATGGGTGGTTATGCTCTTGGGCTCAGAAATCACATAAGCTGGGTTCACCTCTCAGTTCTGCACTAACTAAAGACACAATCTCATTAAGACACCTAATCTTAGGCTCCAAAATCACTGCGGACAGTTACTGCAGCCGTGAAATTAAAAGAACTTGCTCCTTGGAAGAAAAGCTATGACAAACTCGATGGACATGAGTTTGAGCAAACTCCGGGAGATAGTGAAGGACAGGGAAGACTGGCATGCTGCAGTCCATGTGGTCGCAGAGTCAGACACGACTTAGCAACTGAACAACAACAGATCTCTCAGTGTCTTCATCTGTAAAGTGAGGATAATGACAGTCCTTTCCTTATAGTGGTGGTGTGAGGATTAAATGAGTGAATATGTAAAGAGCTCTTACCCAGGACGGACACATATTAATAGATAAAGCTCAGTTAATATTAGTTACCTTTATTTTCTTTATCAAACAAAAGAAGGTTTATGATGTATCGATACTAGACACTGTATAAATGACCTTATTTAATCTGAACGTCTGCCCTATGAAGTAAGAGGATCATGCCCTAGCTAGCCCCGCTGTGGAACCCTCTGACTAGCCCTGAAATGCTAAATCAGGACTTTTACACGAGACAAAAAATACACACCAGTCATATTTAAGCCATGTTTAACATCCCTATTGCAGCTGAACTTAATTCTAACAGTCACGATTCCTGTCACTCTAGTGCTGCACACAGCTAACATCTCTCTGGTGGCCATGAGAAATTTCTAGGATTTTACAAACATTCTATTAAGAGGAAATGATCCAATTTAACTGTTCAGCTCTCTCTTTGACTGAGCAGGAAGATATTTGATTGAGGAATAAAAGAGAAGCATAGATTCTTTCTAAATGGGTGGGAAAAAGTAGGACTAAAATTAGGGACTCTAGGCTGCAATCATCCATAACACCATGGGGACACTGGGTCTCACTGTTGGCACAGTTTCTTCAGATAACCAACAGCAGCACCAGAAATGGATGTTTTGCACAATGTGAATCTAAACCCAGCCTCAGATCAGGAACGTGACTGGAGCTGGCTTTGGGTCATGGTTTAGCAATTTGTGTTGTCATGGCCTTGATTTGTTCTTCATGCATCCACACCTTAGAGATGAAGACAAGGAAAATATAAAAACAATAACTAGGTGGTCAAATTAGTGGCACCACATCCCTTACCCCAACCTCATTCTGACTTGTTGGAGGTGCTTGTCTTTCAGTAGAGCTGTGAATTGTAGCTACTCACATCCTCAGATTCTCCTGCAGCATAAGACACAGACATGAGATCCAATTTAGTACAACTGACCTGTGACATCTGCTGAGAGCCTTATGGGAAACTCCTTCTTTGCTGGATATATTCTTGTTGACATGTGTTGCCTGGAACTGCTGCAGCCATGTTGTTAGGAGGGAGACATGGTTGAGATACCCAGGAAGGCAGAGCCAAGAGATGGGAAATATCTAGATCCATGAAGACATCACTGATCCAGTCCTTTAAAGTTGGACTGAATCTAGGTTTATTGCTATGTGAAAGAATAAATGTCCTTATGTTTAATTAATTTTGGTTAGATATTCTGTGTGTGCATGCTAAGTCGCTTCAGTTGTATCTGACTCTTTTCGACCCTGTGGGCTGTAGCCCGCCAGGCTCCTCTGTCTGTGGTACTCTCCAGGCAAGAATACAGGAGTGGGTTGCCATGCCCTACTCCAGGGGATCTCCCATCCCAGGGATCAAACCCGAATCTCTTCAGTTTCCTGCAGGGGCTGGTGGGTTCTTTGCCACTAGCGCCACCTGGGAAGCCCCATAGATATTCTGTTATTTGTAGAGTAACTTACTGATACAGTAGCCAAAACCATTTTACCTTCTAAGCTGTGATGCTACATCTTTAGTACATCTTTAGCTATATCTTTATAGTCAGTCCACCCTGTGTCTTACACTTTCTGGCATGTTGTTTCCTCATTTTCTGATGACAAGCTAGGGAAATATGTTATATCCACTGAATGGAAGATTATGTAGGTAGGTGATCTGTGTTCAAAGCCTGACTTTACCCTCATGACATTGGGAGAATTACTTTTTGTGTCTTAGCTTCCTCATCCATTAAATGGTGACAAGAATTATCTTGCCTCATAGGACTGAGAATTAAGGGAGCTAATACATAAACAATGTCTTCCCTTGTGGCTCAGAGGATAAAGCATCTGCCTGCAATGCAGGAGACCTGGGTTTGATCCCTGGGTTGGGAAGATCCCCTGGAGAAGGAAATGGCAACCCACTCCAGTATTCTTGCCTGGAGAATCCCATGGACCACGGAGCCTGGTGGGCTATAGTCCATGGGGTCGCAAAGGGTCGGACATGACTGAGCAACTTCACTTTCTTTCTTTCTTTCTTTCTTTAATACATAAACAATACTTAGAAGAATGCCTGGCTCATAGCAAGTCATCAATCAATTTACATTAGCTTTGTCTTCATCCTCCCCAGCAGTGGCCCCTTCTGCATGTTTCTGAGGCATTTTGCTGTCACACTTTCCATCCTCGTTTTCCTTTGCCAAGCACCGCTGGAAAGAGCTGGAAAGATGTGGGACAGACATGGTCAGCTTAGTCCTTGTGCTAGCTTGCATTGCCAGGATCATCAGAAAAGAAGCTTCATGAACAGAAAGGAAGAAATATTTTGTCTGGAAACACCATATAGAAGCCAAAATTCCCTATGCTCCCCAGATCCCACGCTCTGGATGCCCTTCACCCTGTGCACTGTGGAGATGACGGGCTCCCGGAGCTGTTTCCCACAGGCCCCTGGGCTGTGCCCTTGGCACCAAGTGTGTCCTTCATACATATAAAGCCCTAGAGACTAGAAATGGGAAAACCCCACAGATTCTCTTATATTACTTGCAGTCCCCTCTCCGCAGCTTTTTGCTGGGTCGAGAATTCTTCTAGTCTTCTTTTGGGAGATTTCGTTCCCATCCTTGCCTGGCTAACACCCCCTGCCCCCCACCCCTCCAGAGACCACAGAGACCATTTCAGTTTCTTGTGTCTGCATTAGGCTTGTCAATCTAAGTCGGTTTTCAGCCAAGACTTCTGTATATCTCATCTGTAGAGCCCTTGGCAGCTTCCAAGTTGTCAAGCCCTTGGCCCAAGTTGTCTAATCTTCATGAAAATCTTGTATGGTGCATGTTTTTACCCCAAACTAGACTCCTTGGGGCTTTCCCCCTTTCCTGTAGAGATCAAGGGCAGAGGGAGGTAGGACAAAAATACTTCACTTTCTTTGCAGCACAGACCTGAGCGATTAGGATCTCGTCCAATTTTCCCTCAGCAATGAGACTTTCAGATGGAGAGGAAGCAGTGACCCTGCAGAAATCACTCAAAGTGAACCTGAAACCTGAGTACTTGGCTTTTTAAAAAAATATTTATTTATTTGGCTGCATGGGGTCTCAGCTGCAGCACACAGGATCTTCTGTTGATGGGCATGGACTCTCTAGTTGCGATGCATGGGCTTAGTTGCTCCAAAACATTTAGGACCTTAGTTCCCTGACCAGGGATCAAACCCATGTCCCCTGCATTGGAAGGTGGATTCTTAACCATTAGACCACCAGAGAAGTCCCAGACTTGGCTTTTTTAGGAAAAACAAACACCTGATACTTTTCTGGGTCAAAGGATCTGCTCCTGATTTCTCACTGGAGGTCCAGTGCAGAAGGAGAGACAGGGAGGAAGAAGGTTCTGGAAACTAGCTGGTTTAACGAAGTGCTTCCCGGCATGAAAGTATTAGCTGTCGATCTGAGACTGAAGAAGCACAGTATCTGGCCCCTTCAGATGAAAGATGCTCTATTGATTTATTTACCTGTGTGTGTGTATATACTCAGTCACTCATTCGTCTTTGACTCTTTGTGACCCCCATGGACTATAGTCCTCCAGGTTCCTCTGTCCCTGGAATTCTCCAGGCAAGAATACTGGAGTGGGTTGCCATTTCCTTCTCCAGAGGATCTTCCCAACCCAGGGATCGAACCTGCGTCTTCCGAGTCTCCTGCATTGGCAGGCAGGTTCTTTACTAACGTGCCACATGGAAAGTCCATTGACTTATTTACTGGAGAACCCCTTAAACGTTTATATTGGCAACGACTGGGCTAGAAACTGAGGAATCCACTGCAGACCCGCAGGGGTGGAGGTTTCCATTCTCTGTGAATAGCTGATGTGCCGGTGAGGCTTGGTGAAACAGGACTGCCAGTTTGCTGGTTGCCTTCTGGAAGGTAGAAGAAATGGAGGTCTTGGTGTGTGGGCTGGTACCTCACAGCTCTGCCGCCTCAGTGTCTCTCTGAGCAGCCAGAATTATGGAAGCGCCCCTTTCATTTCTTCAGTTTTGTTCAGGGCCAGGTTGGGGTCAGAGGCCCCACCGCTGTGTTCATCAGAGCAGAAAGAGTGACAAACAAATGCTGTGCTTTCCTTTTTCCTTTCTGCCTTCCAGGAAGATTTTTTAAAAAAACAAAATAAAAAACCCAGGTCACTTTCTGCTTTCAAGCACACCCTGTTCCTTTACAGGAAAAAGAAGCCCAAAGAGCAGCATGTACTCATAAAGTCTCTATTGAGCCCTCCTGGCTTGTTTTTTGGCTCAGGGTTTAGCTAACTTGTTGCCACACAGTGCACACCAGCGGGGGAGGTAGGGTTCACAGCAGGGGACAGTGAAAAGATCTGCTCTTCCAGAGTCAGGATAAAACCCCACTATCTCTGCATGAGGGGCAGGAAACACAGGGGGACTCTAGTCCCTATTTTCCCCTTGGATTGAAGCCCGCCCGCCTCAAGGCTGGCTAGGCTCTCCTGCCCATTCCTGCCTGTGACACCCTCTCTCAATAAGGGCTTCCTTGGGAGGAAATGGGGTATCTTCTTTCATATCATTTGAATGGGCTCCTTTGGATGATTTTCATAGTTGATTGATTCCTACCTTAGAAAGAGACTAGTAAGCAACTTTCTAGCTGCTCAGGGTAAAAATTTTGGAATCATCCTTGATGCCTTTCTTCCTCACATCCCACTTCCAGTCCACCAGCATATCCTATCAGCTCCACGTTAGAAATTTGTTTCATATTTAAAACAACCTAAATCACAAAAGGTATTCAATATCTGTATCTATATATATGGTTCAACAACAGAAGCAGAACCTGTAGGAGATGTATTGCCAGGAACTGGCTTAAATGATTGCAGAGCTGGTTAGATGAGTCTGAAATCTGTGGCGTGGGCTGTGAGGAAGGGCAGGAGAAGATGCTCAGGCATGAGCCAAATGTGCTGTCCACAGGCAGAACTTCTTCATCAAGGAAACCTTAGTTCCACTTACAAGGCTTTCCAGCTGATTGAATCAGGCCCACCCTGAATCTAGGATGATTTCCCCAATTTAAAGTCAACTAAAAGCTTGTTCCTTGGAAGAAAAGCTATGACTAACCTAGACAGTGTATTGAAAAGCAGAGACATCATTTTTCTGACAAAGGTCCAAATAGTCAAAGCTATGGTTTTTCCAATAGTCATGTATGGATGTGAGAGTTGGACTATAAAGAAGGCCGAGTGTCAAAGAATTGATGCTTTTGAACTGTGGCATTAGAGAAGACTCTTGAGAGTCCCTTGGCCTGCAAGGAGATCATACCAGTCAATCCTAAAGGAAATCAACCCTGAATAGTCATCGCAAAGACTGATGCTGAAGCTGAAGCTCCAATATTTTGGCCACCTGATTCGAAACTGACTCATTGGAAAACACCCTGATGCTTGGAAAGATAGAAGGCAGGAGGAGAAGGGGACAACAGAGGATGAGATGATTGGATGGCATCACCTACTCGATGGACATGAGTTTGAGCAAACTCTGGCAGATAGTGAAGGACAGGGAAGCCTGGTACAGTCCATGAGGTCACAAAGAGTCAGATATGGCTTAGCAACAAAACAGTAATTAGAAACTTAATCACGTCAACACAGCTACACCCAGATCAGTGGTTTTTTAAAAATAATTTTTAAAAATTAAATTAATTTATTTTGGCTGCTCTGGTCTTTGTTTACTGCTCTCGGTCTTCCTCTAGTTGTGGGAGTGGGAGCTGTTCTCTAGTTGCAGTGCACGGGCCTCTCATTGTTGTGGAGCGCGGGCTCTAGAGTGTGTGGGCTTCAGTAGCTGTGGCACGCGGGCTTAGTTGTCCCATGGCACGTGGGATCTTCCTGGACTGGGGATTGAACCTGTGTCCCCCTGCACTGGCAGGCAGATTATTAACCCCTGGACCATGAGGGAAGTTCCCCAGATCAATGTTTGATTGAATAACTGGGGACTGTAGCCTAGTCAAGTTGACACATAAAACCTACCATCACTTATCCAACCTCAACTCCCTCCTCCACAACCCCTCCCCTGATCCTGGCCACCAGCATTTCTCTGCTGAATTATTGCTTTAGCCTCTTTACCAGTTTCCCTGTTTTCTTTCTTGGCCTCCCTACCCCTTCCCAAAACTGTTTTCAAGAGAACAGCTAGAATAATCATTACTCCATTGCTCAAAGCCCTCATGATAGTCAGAATCACGGTTCCCCAAAGATGTTCAAAAAACCAAAAGCTGTTTGAGCAGACTTGGAAAACCACAGCCAGAATTGTACAGTGTTTTCCACTGGAATTAAAGTGTGGGTTTTGATGCTTTAATGTATGAAAAAAAAATGGGTTTCAACTAAATACAGTATCTTAGATTGGTTTCTGGCTTCCCAGGTGGCTCTAGCGGTAAAGAACCTGCCTGCCAACACAGGAGACTTATGACATGCAGTTTAGATCTGTAGGCTGGGAGATCCCCTGGAGGAGGGCACAACAACCCACTGCAGTATTCTTGCCTGGAGAATCCCCATGGACAGAGGAGCCTGGCAGGCTACAGTCTGTAAGGTCACAAAATCAGACATGACTGACATGATTTAGCATGCACACATGCAGATTGGTTCCTAGAACAGAAAAAGATTATTGGTGAGAAAACTGGTGAAATCTGAATAAAGTCTGGAGTTCAATTAATAGTAATAATACCAATTCCTTAACTTTGAAAAAGTTAAGTTTGAAAGATGTTAACATTTAGGGTAAACTGGAGAAGACTATACACAATTCTCAATGCTATCTTTGAGACACTTCTATAGGTCTAAAATTATTCCAGAATAAAAAGCGTATTTTAAAAACAGGCTTCAGTTCCTAGATAGATCAGTTCAGTTTAGTCGCTCAGTCATGTCTGACTCTTCACAACCCCATGAACCACAGCATGCCAGGCCTCCCTGTCCATTACCAACTCCTGGAGTCCACCCAAACTCGTGTCCATCAAGTTGGTGATGCCATCCAACCATCTCATCTTCTGTCGTCCCCTTCTCTTCCTGCCCTCAACCTTTCCCAGCATCAGGGTCTTTTCAAATGAGTCAGCTCTTCACATCAGGTGGCCAAGAATTGGAGTTTCAGCTTCAACATCAGTCCTTCCAATGAACACCCAGGACTGACCTCCATTAGGATGGACCGATTGGATCTCCTTGCAGTCCAAGGGACTCTCAAGAGTCTTCTCCAACACCACAGTTCTTTGGCACTCAGCTTCAACACTCACAGTTCTTTGGCATCAATTCTTTGGCACTCAGCTTTCTTTATAGTCCAACTCTCACATCCATAACATGACCACTGGAAAAACCATAGCCTTGACCAGACGGACCTTTGTTGGCAAAGTAATGTCTCTGCTTTTTAATACGCTGTCTAGGTTGGTCATAACTTTTCTTCCAAGGAGTAAGTGTCTTTTAATTTCATTGCTGCAGTCACCATCTGCAGTGATTTTGGAGCCCAGAAAAATAAAGTCAGCCACTGTTTCCACTGTTTCCCCATCTATTTCCCATGAAGTGATGGGACCAGATGCCATGATCTTCATTTTCTGAATGTTGAGCTTTAAGCCAACTTTTTCACTCTCCTCTTTCACTTTCATCAAGAGGCTTTTTAGTTCCTCTTTACTTTCTGCCATAAGGGTGGTGTCATCTCCATATCTGAGGTTATTGATATTTCTCCTGGCAATCTTGATACAGCTCAGGTGTCAAGCTTGTGCTTCCTCCAGCCCAGTGTTTCTCATGATGTACTCTGCATATAAGTGAAATAAGCAGGGTGGCAATATACAGCCTTGAAGTACTCCTTTTCCTATTTGGAACCAGTCTGTTGTTTCATGTCCAGTTCTAACTGTTGCTTCCTGACCTGCATATAGGTTTCTCAAAGAAGTAGAATAATGGAATGGAAATAGAAACTTTAATAGAAGTCAGAAAAACTAGGGTCAGATCTAGAGGACCCTGGATTTAAGTCCATGCTTGGCTTCTTCCCACCCGTGCTGCCTTGGCCAAAACACTTTACCTCTCTGATCCCTAGTTCCCTTTTGAACTAATGGTGCTGTCTGGGGAGACAAACAACGACACCAACAATGACAGCCCGGCATGATGCGGCAGGGTGCTAGAGTAGGAAGGAGAGGGAGCTGGTCCTGTGTGGACACCTGAACTGTATACGAATGACTTCACTCCTCAGCTCACGATTGATACTTACTTTTCTGGACTTTGACAAATAAAAGAAAAGATCACCATCATGCATATCATGATTACGGCCTCTTCAGAGATTCATGTACACGGAAAATCACAAATCACTGTGCACATGCATTCACCTTTCAGGTAACATTATCTCATTAGCATTTTTAATGTTTGTAATTGTCTTCATAAATATTTTAACTGCAAATATATATGTATGTATATATATATATTTATATATACCACATACTCGTCAAGACCATGTCTACAGAGTTAGGCTCCTGGTTTGAACCCTAATTCCACCACTGGGTGATGGTCATCCTCTCCTGTCCGTCACATTCCTCAGGCGGAGAAAACATAGCACCTGCTTAAAAGACAACTGAGGTGATGTATGGCAAAACCAATACAATATTGTAAAGTAAAATAAATAAATAAATGTTAAAAAAAAAGACAACTGAGGTAATAGCTGAATAAGGTAATGTATGCAAATAACAGAGACTCCCCCTCATTTGGGGTCTTTGTATTCTTCTCGTCCATCAGTATGGACTCGGTACGGATACTTCATATTAAAAATAGTAGTCCTGGGACTTCCCTGGTGGCTAAGACTCTGAGCTCCCAATGCAGGGGAACTGGATTCAATTGCTAGGAAAGGAGCTAGATCCCACTTGCTGCAGCTAAGTGTTGGCATGCCATAACTAAAGATCCCACCTGCCATAACTAAGACCAAGTGAAGCAAAATAAATAAATGAAAATAAATATATAAAAAAATAGTAATCCTTTGTTTTCTTCCTATTTGCTGGATATTTCCTCTAATCTATGTTTAATTTTTTATTTTTGGCTTGGAGGTCATATGGAGGTTTGATAAATATGATTTCATAGCCCATGTAAACTGTATTTCTGCCCATTCCCAGGCTGACTTTCTTTCCTTAAGGAAGTTCAGAGGGAGTGTGTGTATAGTATCAATACTTGGAAGTGAAGGGCCAGAATACTGGGCTCTCCGTGTCGCTGTCCATCATAGTAGCACCTTCTGAGGCCCCCTTATTCCCATCTGGTCATCATTGTGGACCCATGCAGGCCCCACCCCTGAGGCCTCTTCAGGTCCCTCATCACCGGTATCACGTCCTGATCAGATCAGTGATCCCTTACTGTTCTGGCAGAAGCTCAGGCCTGTGGGAAGTGAGAGACTCACTCAGGCTTTCTCAGCCAACACAGGTCGAGTGTCACTTCTCCCCTAGGGTCCTGCAGTAGGCTGAGCTTCAGGGGCTCTAGGAGCCCCTCCAGACTCCTTCCATTCCTCAGTTTTCAGATGTGTCTTCCCAGGAGGTGGCAAGACCCATTGGAGCCTTTATTTAGGTGGATGGATGTTTGAGTGCAAGAAGCTAGAAAGGCGTGGGAATGGGGAAACCCTGGGGAACAGCAGCTATGTTCAGGCTGAGGGAGAGATTGAACTGGGGTGCTGCAGACGCCCCCATCAGTTCCTCAGGAAGCTTGGACATGGAATGTCCTCAAAGAGTTATTCTAAGTTGAAGCAAGAGGGCTGGACCTTTGTTCATCCACACAGAAGAATCTATGGTTGTCTCTAGGGAAGGGGCACACTCTGGGCAAAACGGCCTTCTGTACGCCTGGGGAGGGACTGAGGTGTGAGCCATGAGCGGTCAGCACTCCAGCAAGCTGGGGGGAGGGGGAGCATTCCGTCCTGAAGTGGGGTGTGGGCAGCCTCTGTAGCACCCTCCCCGCCACCACCCCAGGCTGGCTCTGAGCTCTCTGTGTGCCACTGGCTGCTCTCTCTTTGCATTCTTCATTGTCTAGTCTGCAGAGGTAGCTTGGCTTGTTTTTATTTTTCCTAATTTATTGCGTTTGCTCTCAGGCGTGCGATTTTGAAACCCCAAAGCCTAAAATGAGCCTCTTTTGTTATCCACATTCTGCTGTGTCACCCCTTCCCTGAGCCAACAGAACAAAATGCCTAGCTGCCTGAATGTGGGGCAGGAGAGGGGTCAACAGGAAATACCAGGTCAAAAGATCAATATATGACACAGATGAGGACACAGAGAAGATGGAGGGATTCTCAAAATGTACCCAAGCACACCTTGCTAGGGAACACATTTCAGAATCTCCAGGATATGCAGTGAGAAGGGATGAGAGAGATCTTTCTATTAGCCGAAGGAAGTGTGGATTTCTTTATAAATATAAGAACACTGCAAAAGAGTATGTGAGCTTTTTAGAGGCTAGAAGAGATGGGATCCGGAGACCAGAATGATTCTTGGCAGAATTCCTTTTAACTGGAAGGTAGAGGAACAGTGGGGTGTGGAGGAGGAATTGCAGGGTACTCAGGAGTTGCCTTTAAGAGGTGTCCTTTTCACTGACAAGTTACCAGCGGGGTCATTTGATGTGAGTGGAGGAGATCCTCTTGTGGAGTGAATTTTAAGAAGAGAACTTTGAAGCAGCCTCATGGGAAGCAAGAGAAAGCCCTTCCCCACGGACATGTGAAGGGATTGGTGGGCAGCACAAGAGCTCTGCAGAGATTAGGCACTCCTGGCTGAGGTTGGCAGGTTTTCTCCAGCAGCACTGAACAGCACAGGTGTGGGCTCAGATAAGGAAGAGAGATACTTTAATTACTTTCCTTTCTTCTTTTTTTTTTTTTTTACATTTTTGTAAACTGATTTTTATTTTTGGCTGATCTAGGTCTTCCTTGCTGATCCTAGGCTTTCTCTAGTTGTGGCGAGTTGGTTTCTCATTGCAATGACTTCTCTTGTGGTGGAGTACGGGCTCTAGGGTGTACGGGCTTCAGTACTTTGAGCTCTTGAGCTCAGTAGTTGCAGCACTTGGACTTAGTTGCTCCTCAGCCTGTGGGATCCTCCCCAACAAGGGATCAAACCCTTGTCCCCTCCATTGCAAGGTCAATTCTTAACCACTGGACCACCAGATAAGCCCCTCTTTTTTTTAACTTTAATTGACGTGTATTCAATTTAATTGAATAGGAAAAGGAGTACATGGAGGCTGTATATTGTCACCCCACTTATTTAACTTATATGCAGAGTACATCATGAGAATTGCTGGGCTGGAGGAAGCACAAGCTGGAATCGAGATTGCCAGGAGAAATATCAATAACCTCAGATATGCAGATGACACCACCCTTATGGCAGAAAGTACAGAAGAACTAAAGAGCCTCTTGATGAAAGTGAAAGAGGAGAGTGAAAAGGTTGGCTTAAAGCTCAACATTCAGAAAACTAAGATCATGGCATCCCATCACTTCATGGCAAATAGATGGGGAAACAGTGGCTGGCTTTATTTTTCTGGGCTCCAAAATCACAGATGGTGCAGATGGTGACTGCAGCCATGAAATTAAAAGACGCTTATTCCTTGGGAGGAAAGTTGTGACCAACCTAGACAGCATATTAAAAAGCAGAGACATTACTTTGTCAATAAAGGTCCGTCTAGTCAAGGCTATGGTTTTTCCAGTGGACATGTATAGATGTGAGAGTTGGACTATAAAGAAAGCTGAGTGCCGAAGAATTGATAGTTTTGAACTATGGTGTTGGAGAAGACTCTTGAGATCCCTTGGACTGCAAGGAGATCAACCAGTCCATCCTAAAGGAGATCAGTCCTAGATGTTCATTGGTAGGACCGATTTTGAAGCTGAAATTCCAATATTTTGGCCACCTGATGCGAGGAGCTAACTCATTGGAAAAAACCCCAATGCTAGGAAAGATTGAGGGCAGGAGGAGAAGGGGATGACAGAGGATGAGATGGTTGGATGGCATCATTGACTCAATGGACATGGGTTTGGGTGGACTCCGGGAGTTGGTGATGAACAAGGAGGCCTGGCATGCTGCAGTTCATGGGGTCGCAAAGAGTTGGATATGACTGAGCAACTGAATTGAACTGAACTGAAATGTACCATATACATAGAAGACTGCATACATCACATACAGTTTGATGAATTCACACAGAGAAGGCCCTTGTGTATCCAAGCAACCTAGACTCCCTATGTTAGTTTCCTATGGCAGATGTAACAAATTACAACAAATATGGCTTAAAAACAACAGAAATCCATTCTCTGATAGTTCTGAGGCTAGAATCTGAAATCAAGGTGTCAGCTGTAGGGAAGGACTTACCTTGCCTCTTTCTAGCTTTCAGTGGTGGTGGTTTAATCACTAAGTTCTGTCAACTCTTGCAAGCTCATAAACTGTAGCCCACTAGGCTACAGTAATAATTATTCAACTTTATATATGTCAGCCAGATTTGTCACACATCAGGGCTGAAATGAGGGCATAATCTTATTTAAAGATAGAGCCACACAGTCACATCATCTCATCAGAAGAGCAGCAGAATTACAACAGGTTACTGCCATTTACACAAAGGACTTAAGCCTGGAACCATCCTCTCAGCACAACCTGCTTTAACATAAACCAGATAAGATAACAGTGGAAATGACCTGGAGTAAAATCCAAGTTATGACCAACTTAGATAGCATATTAAAAAGCAGAGACATTATTTTGCCAACAAAGGTCTGTATAGTCAAGCCTATGGTTTCTCCAGTAGTCATGTACGAATGTGAGAGTTGGACTATAAAGAAAGCTGAGGACTAAAGAATTGATGCTTTTGAACTATGGTGTTGGAGAAGACTCTTGAGAGTCCCTTGGACTGTAAGGAGATCCAACCATTTCATCCTAAAGGAGATCAGTCCTGGGTGTTCATTGGTAGGACTGATGTTGAAGCTGAAACTCCAATACTTTGGCCACCTGATGCGAAGAGCTGACTCATTTGAAAAGACCCTGATGCTGGGAAAGATTGAAGTTGAGAGGAGAAGGGGATGACAGAGGATGAGATGGTTGGACGGCATCACTGACTCAATGGATATGAGTTTGAATGAACTCTGGGAGTTGGTGATGGATAGAGAGGCCGAGAGTGCTGCAGTCCATGAGGTCACAAAGAGTCAGACACTACTGAGTGACTGAACTGAACTGAAAATTCAAGAAGTAATCATGAAGGAGTGAAGCAAAGATGGTCTGATACTGCTGCCTCTCCCAAGGGCTCTGCAAACCACTGAGGCCTTAAATTGGAAATTTCCAATAGGCTTTTGCATCTCCAAACTTTTACTCACCTTAAGTTGACAGACAAAGTTCCACAGACTGTTGTCTGAGAATAGTTAGCGCTCCCCAGATTTTCCATGAGTTCTTGTCTTAGTCTGAATTCACCCCAGATCAGAGTCTGACAGCAGGACTTGGCCTAGGTATTTTACTGAGGAGAGACCCCTGAAACCTGACCCCTGAGGGGTGTGATGTCAAGAAAGAAAGTCTGTTATCAAGATGAGGACAGTACAGAAGGTCTCCTATAGCCATTCACCTAATGGTGAGAGAATTTATCTACTAGCTTCTGCCCTTCAGTGGTCGGAAGTTGTCAAGAGGGACCTTAACACCTCTGTACTTTGGGGTACTATTACCTGTAGGCTAAGCAGGGTCCCAGGGTGTTGGAGAAGGCCCGGGGGGAAGAACGCTGAAGGACAAGACCTCATACAGGAAGAGGGATGGTGCCAGGGAGAACAGCATCTGGGCTCCCATAGGATGGCTGTGCACTGTAGCTGTGGCTGAGATTAGAGGTGGCCATGGGGGTGTGATTGTTGTTGTTGTTGTTGTTTTTGTTCAGTTGCTAAGTCATGTCTCACTCTTTGTGATCCCATGGACTGTAGCCAGCCAGGCTCCTCTGTCCATAGGATTTCCCAGGCAAAAAAACTGGAGTGGGTTGCCATCTTCTTCTCCAGAAATGGGATGTGATGAAGGCCACTAAGTCAGACTCTTACAGTGCCCAGCCTCTCTTGCAGCTAGAGTGTGGTCATGTGATCCTTAAGTCTGTATGGAAGATATCTGACAAGGGCAGAACCACACTCTTTCTACTCACTTCCACTTCACCAGGGAGGCAACGACTTCCAGGCAAGTGAGGGATGGATATAGGAGGGAGTTGTTTCTCAGAGTCAGGCAACAGTTTCAGTAAGGGGACTTGGAGGATTAGGAGTTCTTTTGTTGTTGTTGTTCTTTTTCTTCTGAGGAGCTAGATCTAACAACAGATAGCTGACATATGTCCATAGAACCTCTCACTTTCTTATAAATGTACACATAAGTTTAGGGTTAACTTTCAAGTTATGGGTTTGAATCTCACTCTGTTCAGTTGCTCAGTCATGTCCAACTCTTTGCCACCCCATGGACTGCAGCACATCAGGCTCCCCTGTCCATCACCAACTCCCAGAGCTTGCTCAAACACATGTCCATCAAGTCAGTGATGCCATCCAACCATCTCATCCTCTGTTGTCCCCTTCTCCTGCCTTCAGTCTTTCCCAGCATCAGGGTCTTTTCAAATGGATCAGTTCTTCCTATCAGGTGGCCAAAAGATTGGAGTTTCAGCTTCAACATCAGTCCTTCCAATGAATATTCAGGACTGATTTCCTTTAGGATTGACTGGTTTGATCTCCTTGCAGTCCAAAGGACTCTCAAGAGTCTTCTCCAACACCACAGTTCAAAAGTATCAATTCTTCAGTGCTCAGATTTCCTTATAGTCCAACTGTCACATTCATACATGACTACTGGAAAAACCATAGCATTGACTATGGTTCCATAGATGGTTCCATAGATGGAACTTTGCTGGCAAAGTAATGTCTCTGCTTTTTAATATTCTATCTAGGTTGGTCATAGCTTTTCTTCCAAGGAGCAAGCATCTTTTAATTTCATGGCTGCAGTCACCATCTGCAGTGATTTGGAGCCCAAAAGAATAAAGTTTGTCACTATTTCTGCTGTTTCCCAATCTATTTGCCATGAAGTGATGGGACCAAATGCCACGATCTTGGTTTTTTGAATGTTGAGTTTTAAGCCAACTTTTTCACTCTCTTCTTTCACTTTCATCAAGAGGCTCTTTAGTTCTTCTTCACTTTCTGTCATATGGGTGGTGTCATCTGCATATCTGAGGTTATTGATATTTCTCCTGGCAATCTTGCATAGGAACCTGGAACAATATTGCATAGGAACCTGGAATGTTAAGTCCATGAATCATGGTAAATTGGAAGTGGTCAAACAGGAGATGGCAAATGTGAGCATCAACATTTTAGCAATCAGTGAACTAAAATGGACTGGAATAGGTGAATTTAATTCAGATGACTGTTATATCTACTACTGTGGGCAAGAATCCCTTAGAAGAAATGGGGTAACCCTCATAGTCAACAAGAGTCCGAAATGCAGTACTTGAGTACAATCTCAAAAATGACAAAATGATCTCTGTCCATTTCCAAGGCAAACCATTTGATATCACAGTAATCCAAGTCTATGTCCCAACCAGTAATGCTGAAGAAGTTGAAGTTAAACAGTTCTGTGAAGACATACAAGACCTTCTATAACTTACACCCAAAAAAGATGTCCTTTTCATCACAGGGGACTGGAATGCAAAAGTAGGAATTTAGATTCCTGGAGTAATAGGCAAATTTGGCCTTGGAGTACAAAGTGAAGCAGGGCAAAGGCTAACAGAGTTTTGTCAAGAGAATGCACTGGTCATAGCAAACACCATCTTCCAACAACACAAGAGAAGACGCTACACATGAACATCACCAGATGGTCAACACCAAAATCAGATTGATTACATTCTTTGCAGCCAAAGATGGAGAAGCTCTATACAGTCAGCAAAAACAAGACTGGGAGCTGACTGTGGCTCAGATCATGAACTCCTTATTGCCAAATTCAGACTTAAATTGAAGAAAGTAGGGGAAACCAATAGACCATTCAGGTATGACCTAAATCAAATCCCTTATGATTATACAGTGGAAGTGAATCTCATTACTTTGGTTTAAATCACATGTCCATCTCTGAACCAAATACTGTGGCCAATGTGTGAAAAACTCTGATTGACCAGTCCTGGATCATGTGACATTTATATATGCCTTGTCTACATCCCCTGAAGGTAAAGGTCAGTGGTAAGTCAGGTTTAAATTACTTTAATAAAAGGATTTTTTAAAGTGCTGGATAGCAAAAGCAAGAGCTATTCATAACCTACTTTTTTTGAGAAAATTGTTTATCGATTTATGACTTGAAGACAGTGAAATGTACCAATCTTATATATGTACCAATATATAGCTTGATAACTCTTTGCAGGTACACTTGGGCAATCATCACCCAAATCAATATTTAAATATTTTCAGAACTCTCAAACTTTCCCTTGTGTCACTTTCCAGTCGTATTTCTGCAAAGATAACTCTGCGAAAGGGGTATAGACAACATAAATTATCTTGCCTGTGCTTGAACATCATATAAGTGGAATCATGCAGTGTATGTTCTTTTATGTTTGGTTTCTTTCACTCAATATTATGTCTATGAGATTCACCCATTTCATTACATATAGCAGAGGTTAATTTATTTCATTGCTGGGTAACATTCTATTGTATAAAATACTATCTGATGTACTATTGATAGATATTTGAATTGTCTCTCCAGTTTTTTGTTTATGTGAATAAAGCTGGCATAAACATGCTTGTACATGTCTTTAGGTGGACATAAGCACTTGTTTCCCTTGGGTGTGTACCCAAGAATGGAGTTGCTTGGTCAAAGTATATATAAATATTTAGCTTTAATAGATATTGCCAAACAGTTTTCCCTCCTGCTGGCAGTGTGTTAGAGTTTCAGTTGCTACACAGTCTTGCCAACACTGGGTTTTTTCAGTCCTTCTAATTACCTACTCTTCTTGATTTGTCAAATACTCTTCTACAAAGAGATACAGATATTGACTAGCAGACTGAAACTCCCAGGCACAGGGAAAGTTCCGTAGACTGAACTCAAGTACTTGGTCCTGACCCTAAGGGCAACAGGAACTCAGGAATGAAAGAAGTCAGCATGGACACAGACCGGCACTTTGGAGAGGGTGAAATGTGCAGGGCCTTGTCCTGTTGGTGACATTGGAGGATGGGGAACAAGGAAGGCATCCTGTCAGAGTGCACAGCTTGAGCAGACAGAGCTTGGAGCAGCGATCAGGAAGAAAGCTGACCTCCCCTGAGCAGAGGGTGGCTCTGGAGAAGAGCAGGGCCTCTGGTGACTTGGTAAGAAGTCAGACATAGGCAGAGGGGTGAAGTTGAGAAATGGGCTTGGGCAATGGGTGACTGCAGTAGGGGATGAGTGATTCTCACCAAGGACACACATCTGTCTGAGTAGAATGAGATCTATTAGGTGAGAGTTGGCTGGTCTGGTTCAGTTTCCTCCTCCTCCTTGTCATAGTGAAGAGCATCTCACCCTGATGAATGTGGTAAGCATTTGTATTTCAACAGTGCCCTTGGATGTGAGCCAACTACTTCATTTTGGTTCTCAGATAAAGAAGTGAATCTATTCCTATGCCAGAGAGAAACCCAGATGAACCAAGTTGAGAAAGGGTCTGTACATGTATCCTGCACTTTAGAGGTATTTTAAAAGGTCCTCAGGGGGCTAATTTTGAGTTTATGTGATTTATACCTGTGGACTGACTTCATTAAAGTAGAAGACTTGTGGCAGGTGTGTCTGTATAAAGTGATGCACACAAGCCTGGGGTACAGGCCTTGAGAATGAAAAGGAATAGCTCTATCTCCCTTGCTCTCCTACTAGAACTCCCCACATCTGGGCCTGATTATTGCCCCACATTCAAACTCAGCCCTGCACTGACCAGCTGCTTCATGTATTCATTCACTTATTTATTCAGCAGCCTTTCACTGGATGCCCAGTAAAGACCAAGTACTGAGACTGAAGATGAAAACACAGGGGCTCACAGGCAAGCAGGAAACACTGACACACAGCAACTGAACATGAATAAGGTGTGAAAAGAGTTCATTCCAATCCCAAAGAAAGGCAATACCAAAGATTGCTCAAACTATAGCACAATTGCACTATCTCACACGCTAGTAAAGTAATGCTCAAAATTCTCCAAGCCAGACTGCAGCAATATGTGAACCATGAACTTCCAGATGTTCAAGCTGGTTTTAGAAAAGGCAGAGGAACCAGAGATCAAATTGCCAACATTTGCTGGATCATCAAAAAAGCAAGAGAGTTCCAGAAAAATATCTATTTCTGCTTTATTGACTATGACTGTGTGGATCACAATGAACTGTGGAAAATTCTGAAAGAGATGGGAATACCAGACCACCTGACCTGCCTCTTGGGAAACCTGTATGCAGGTCAGGAAGCAACAGCTATAACTGGACATGGAACAACAGACTGTTCCAAATAGGAAAAGGCGTACGTCAAGACTGTATATTGTCACCTTTCTTATTTAACTTCTATGCAGAGTACATCATGAGAAACGCTGGGCTGAAAGAAACACAAGCTGAAATCAAGATTGCCGGGAGAAATATCAATAACCTCAGATGTGCAGATGACACCACCCTTATGGCAGAAAGTGAAGAGGAACAAAAAAGCCTCTTGATGAAAGTGAAAGAGGAGAGTGAAAAAGTTGGCTTAAAGCTTAATATTCAGAAAACTAAGATCATGGCATCCAGTCCCATCACTTCATGGGAAATAGATGGAAAAACAATGGAAACAGTGGCTGAATTTATTTTTCTGGGCTCCAAAATCACTGCAGATGGTGAATGCAGCCATGAAATTAAAAGATGCTTATACTCCTTGGAGGGGAAGTTATGACTAACCTAGACAGCGTATTTAAAAGCAGAGACATTACTTTGCCAAAAAAGGTCCGTCTAGTCAAGGCTATGGTTTTTCCAGTGGTTATGTACGGATGTAAAAGTTGGACTATAGAGAAAGCTGAGTGCCAAACAATTGATGCTTTTGAACTGTGGTGTTGGAGAAGACTCTTGAGAGTCCCTTGGACTGCAAGGAGATCCAACCAGTCCATCCTAAAGGAGATCAGTCCTGGGTGTTCATTGGAAGGACTGATGTTGAAGCTGAAACTCCAATACTTTGGCCACCTGATGAGAAGAGTTGACTCATTGGAAAAGACCCTGATGCTGGGAAAGATTGAGGGCAGGAGGAGAAGGGGATGACAGAGGATGAGATGGTTGGATGGCACCACCAATTCAATGGACATGGGTTTGGATGGACTCCAGGAATTGGTGATGGACAGGGAGGCCTGGCGTGCTGCACTTCATGGGGTCGCAAAGAGTCGGACATGACTGAGCGACTGAACTGAATACAGAGGAGGCGATGCGGGAGACACGAGTTTGACCCCTGAGTCAGGAAGATCCCTGGAGGATGAAATGGCAACCCACTTCCAGACTCTTGCTTAGGAAATTCCATGAACAGAGAAGTCTGGTGGGCTACAATCCATGGGGTTGCAAGGAGTCAAACACAACTGAGCAGCTGAGCATGCAAACATGCAGAGAACAGTTGGGGACATCATTTTCACCTAAGGAAGTCAAAGAAATGTTTGAAACTGAGTCTTAAAGGATGACTTGGAGTTCATCTAGTAGACAAGATTTGGGGAGGGCCTTTCATGCAAAAGTGAACAAGCCACAACATGGCAGGAAGTCTGTAGGGGTATCCATTGTAGGCTGTGAGCCAGAACTATAAGATCAGATCAGATCAGATCAGCTGCTCAGTTCCTTCTAAAGAACACCCAGGGCTGATCTCCTTTAGAATGGACTGGTTGGATCTCCTTGCAGTCCAAGGGACTCTCAAGAGTCTTCCCCAACACCACAGTTCAAAAGCATCAATTCTTCAGCCCTCAGCTTTCTTCACAGTCCAACTCTAGCATCCATACATGACCACAGGAAAAACCATAGCCTTGATTAGACGGACCTTTGTTGGCAAAGTAATGTCTCTGCTTTTCAATATGCTATCTAGGTTGGTCATAACTTTTCTTCCAAGGAGTAAGCGTCTTTTAATTTCATGGCTGCAATCACCATCTGCAGTGATTTTGGAGCCCAGAAAAATAAAGTCTGACACTGTTTCCACTGTTTCCCCATCTATTTCCCATGAAGTGATGGGACCAGGTGCCATGATCTTTGTTTTTTGAATGTTGAGCTTTAAACCAACCTTTTCAATCTCATCAAAAGTCTTTTTAGTTCCTCTTCACTTTCTGCCATAAGGGTGGCGTCATCTGCATATCTGAGGTTATTGATATTTCTCTTGGCAATCTTGATTCCAGCTTGTGCCTCTTCCAGCCTAATGTTTCTCATGATGTACTCTGCATGTAAGTTAAATAAGAAAGGTGACAATATACAGTCTTGACATACTCCTTTTCCTATTTGGAACCAGTGTGTTGTTCCATGTCCAGTTCTAACTGTTGCTTCCTGACCTACATATAGGTTTCTCAAGAGGCAGGTCAGGTGGTCTGGTATTCTCATCTCTTTCAGAATTTTCCACAGTTGATTGTGATCCACACAGTCAAAGGCTTTGGCATAGTCAATAAAGCAGAACTAGATGTTTTTCTGGAACTCTCTTGCTTTTTCATTGATCCAATGGATGTTGGCAATTTGACCTCTGGCTCCTCTGCCTTTTCTAAAGCCAGAACTATAGAGTCCAGCAATTTTTTTTTTTTTTTTTTTTGGCCACACATGTGGCTTGCAGGATCTTAGTTTCCTGACCAGGGATCAAATCTGAATCCTGGCAGTAAAAGAACCAAGTCCTAACCATTGGACCACCAAGGAATTCCCTATAGTCCAGCAATTAGAAACATCATATGGGCACCAGTGTGAAGGACGGAGTAGAGGGATGAGCAGAGAGACAGGAAAATTGGTGTAAGGTTTACTACATCAGACATGGTTAAAAAAAAAAAAAGACACAAGCTTAACATGGGCCCATGAGATGAAGAGTGGGAAATGGGTTATTTAGGAGATAGAATCGCCAAGTCTTAAGGAGATTAGAGGAGTAAAGAAGAGGCTAGGAGAAAAGAATTTGGAAGCCTCCTCTATTCTCTTTGGGTGGATGATGATGCTGTCATTTAGGAGAGGAAATGCTGGAGAAAGGGAAGGTTTGGGCAGGACAAGAGAGAGGAGGGGTAGAGGAAATGAGTCTCGTTTTGGCCATTTTGAGTTTGAAGTGTCTGTGGAATATTAGTAGCATATGAAGCTGGATGTACAGTTTGGCCCTCAGAGTTCTCATCTAGAGATGTCTGTTTAGGATCATCAGTGCACAGGTGATAGATACAGCCTGGAGTCATTCCGGGGGCACGTGTAGTTGAAAAGAAAAGAGGGACAAGGACAGTGCCGTGGAGAACACTAGGCTTTAAGGGCTATGTGAGCAAAAGCTACCCCACACAAGGAGACAGAGGATAAAATGATAAAGCCAGGGGAAATTTCAACTGTGTGAAGGCCATTTCTCTTTGTTCATAATGTACCCATATTACATAGAAATGTGCAGCTCATAGCCTGAAAGAGTAAACAAATGAATGGAGCAGTGTCATAAAGATAAGGAGGCATTTCCAGGAGAACACACACTCAAGTGCTGCAAAGAGGTCAGTGATGCAAGATGAGAACTAAGTGTTCCCAGGCTGATGGGCACTTAAACAGGAAGAACTGGGACAGCCTCAGCCACCTCATCCTGAAGGGCTGGCCTGAGCCGCTTTCCTCCCCACGTAGACCAGGCTGTGATTGCTCCAGTGTGACTACAGGTGCTTCTTCTATGATGACTCTCACCCTCAAGCCCTCCCCAGCTGTCACCCTTCTGTCCTAGAGCTGGGTCTCTGCTTTTAATTTGGTCCCCAAGTTCCTGATACAGTGATAAAATTAGTTGTTTATTGCTATGTATCAAATGACTCTAACATGTAATGGTTTAAAGCAACACACTTTGATTATCTCACAATTTCTAGGCTTAGAATCCGAACATGGCTTAACTGGGATCTATCTCTGCTTGAGTCTCTCTGAAAGCTATAGTCAAATTTCAGCTGAGGCAGGATCTATTTCCAGCTCACTCAGTGGTTATTGGCAGTTCTTCACGGGCTATTGGAAAAAGGGTCTTAATTCTTTACAGGCTGCTTGGCCCACAGTCTTCATTCAGTCCTTTTCCACAAGGGCCTTTCCACCGAGGCAGCTTGCGTCATCCAAGCCAACAAGGGAATCTACCAGGAAGACTGAAGTCACAACCTTTGTAATGTAATCACAAGAGTGACAGCCTAACATCACCGCCACATTCTGTGAGTTACAGACAAGTCACCAGGTCCAGCCCACACTCAAGGGGAGTGGATTACACAAGGGTATGAAAACCCAACAGCAGGAATCTTTGGGGTTCCTTTTAGAAATCTGCCTGTTACAACTGCCTAGAAACTGCACTCTTTCCTCAAAGTTAGGATCTATTTTACTGAGAATAATTCTTTGCTGATAGTCACCTACACCATCTTGTTTGAACTAAGGCAGAAAAATCTCATGACCTCAAATTTTCCTGTACTAATAATAACTAATGCTTATATAGTGCTGACTACATGCCAGGCTTTACGAATATTAACTTATTTAATGCTCACAATAGCTCTCTGAAGTAGACCCTTTTGTTAACTCATTTTACAAATAAAGCAATTGAGTCACAGAAAATGAAGTATCCTGTCAAAGGTCTCACAGCTATCGTGGTAGAAATAGTATTTGAGATCCAAGGGTTTGGATCCAGAATTTCTGTTAACCATGCTATTCTATAACCTGAGTATAAGCTGGAATAAAATGTTAACTAGTCTAAGCATGGCATGACATGTATGACATGTATGGTATTTCATGTATGACATGAAAACAGAAGATTAAGAACACATTTGAGCAGTCAGACCCAAAATTCCAACATTATGGCATTAAAAGAAATTCAATCCAGGACTTCCCTGGTGGTCCAGGGGTTGACTCCATGCTCCCAATGCAGGGGGTGGTGGGTGTGACCCCTGGTGGGGAAGATTCTGCATGCTATGTGGTTAAAAAAAGAGAGAGAGCAAGAGAGAGATTTGTACCATACAGCAATATATTTTCTAAGTCTTTTGTTTATCAAGTCTCCCTTACAAATGTTTCCTGAAACCCAACTCAAACTACTTTTTATCTTCTTTTCTCCCCACTTCTCTCTTGCTGTGTGCGAAGTCTCTTCAGTTGTGTCCAACTCTTTGTGATCTTATGGACTGTAGCCCTCCAGGCTCCTCTGTTCATGGGATTCTCCAGGCAAGAATACTGGAGTGAGTTATCATGCCCTCCTCACTTCTCTCTTAGGTCCTTATAATATGGGTTGACTTGATCTTCTGGCTTCATTCTTTAGTATCAAGTCCAATTGGCCCACAACATGAATTTTACAGAGCAAATGGTAACCTCAGAATGGACCAAGTCATCAAGAATTTTACCCCTTTTCCCAACTGTCCAATCTAGTTTCTCTCTCCCTATTTCTTTTTCTTAAGTTTTATCTTCTGGCCGAGTGATGCAGCATGTGGAATCTCAGTTCTGCAACCAGAGATTGAACCTGTGCCCCCTGCATAGAAAGGCAGGGTCTTAACCACTAGACTGCTGGGGAAGTCCCTCTCTCTCCCTATTTCTGTATCACAAGAAAAATGGAATCAGTAGACAGAATTCTCCTTAGAAAGTAGGAAAGAGAGAGAAGCTAGGCAATAGAGAGAAAATTCTCTTTAGTTGGTGGAGAGTGAGGAGGGGAGAAAGGACAGTAGGCTAGGAAAACATACGCTAATAATCTTGTCGTTATCACATTCCACAGATGCACATCCTTACTACCACAAACAACATTGCCAAGCCTCATCTTGTGATGCGAGTCTGTCCCCACTCAGAGCCTGGCGAGGGGAGAGGGAGAGTGGATGGAGAAACTTCCTTCTCATAGCTCGACCTTCTAGCTCTTTGCTCCAAGGCTGGGGTAAAGCACATGGAGAACCAGGGAGAATAAGAGATGCTTCCAGCTCTCCAAGCCCCTCTGCCAACTAAGGTCCACACTTTGCTTCTGGGAGCTTGTGAGAGCTGAATTGGGAAAGATGAAGCACCCAAACTTCATTTTCTCTCAAAGTAAAACAAGGAAACTGACTCTTAAATCCTGCAGCAGCTCTCTCAGCAAAGCCTTTCCAATAGTTCCCTCTTGTCCACTCCTGCAGCCAACATCTCATTTGTAACTTCTTCTCAGACCCACTTCAACTGCTCCCTAAGTCATCCCCCACTTCCTGTCTTTCTCCACCTCAATCCCTTTCACATAACACTTCCAGTTTAATTTTCCCCTTTACCAGTCTGATCATTACCACTTCCCTACTCAAAATTCTCCCAGTTGTTCTCCTTTCTCCTTCATCTGAACCTCAAGGCCCTCTTTCTAGACATATTCTTCTATGCGTACTCTACAGTCCACCTAAAATAGATGACTCACTGATTGCCAAGCATCAACACTGTTCTGCTTCTCTCATTACCTGTCTCTAATCGACTTTCCTCCCCTACCCCATGGTACTAAATCCAAAGACCATCGGAAAAGTTACCTCCCTTGAGAAGGATAACCAGATAATTACAACTGAATGTAATTTCTGCCTTCTTTCATTTCCCATATCATTCATTTGATCATCTTTATGGCATGTTTCTCATACTAGCATATGTATACACTACCCATTTATTAGAAAGTACGTGCTTTGAGAGAAGAGATGTTTTCTTGCTAACCTTCAAACTTCCAATAGTGCCTAGCAAAGAGTCATAAATGTTAAACATTCAATAAACAGTAGCTGAATTGAAATGAACTTTTCAGGGCTGATCTCTCTCCTGTTTTATTGTCCAATTTATTATTTTACATTTTTCACTGGAACAAACCAAATGCATTCCTTTGAAGAGGGCAGGCATGATGGAAAGCACAGTAGAGGCCCTTGACCTGGGTCATGTATGTTTCATAGCTTGAATTTCATAAAATTCCATGAGCATCTAGTCTCTGGGTGTTACCTCATGGGCAACGCCTTTAACTAGCCAGACCTCATGTTTTGCAACCCTGTCACCCGTCAGTGTCAGAGTGAGTGTGGCACAGGGCATGACAAATAGGAAAGGATTTGTGTCAATTCAAATCTACAAGCACCCATTCATACCTACCATTAGCAGCACTCTGCTAAGTGCTGGGGACAGAAGGATGAACAAGAAAGTCATGGTATGGAACCTCCGAAGTATAATTCCCAGAAAAGTAGCAACCATGTATTGATAGACTGCTCTTCCAGGCCCTGAACTTGAATTGTCTCACTTCATCCTCACAACAGTCCCTAGCATCATCCTCATTTATAGCCCCAAAATGGAGGCTTAAAGAGGTTCGATATTCTGCTCTGGCTTAGCAGGTAGTGGAGCTAGGATGTAAAACTTGGGTTTATGACTTACGTTCATTCCTAGAAACCCTAACTCTGCTTCCTCAACAGGCTTTTGTTCTGCTCAAAATAGGTTCTTTCTTTATTCTTTGTGTCTTGTAATGTGACTTTGGATGAAGGAATGTATAATATAAACAATCTTGTCTTCCTTCCGCTCTGGAGATTCCACATGTTCATTGAGCAATGTCCCTCTGGATCTCTCTGATATTCCTTCACCTACCAGCTCAGACTGAAAGAGCTGGTGGGCAGAGGCAGTGTCTGCACATAAATCCTAAAAGTACCACTCCCACCTTTCTCTGCCCTGATACTCTTGGCTATGTATTTTATTCCTTTCTATTGTATGGGCTTTTGAAAATCTCCTCAAATCTTTTGCAAAACAGGTACATGCGTGTGTGCTCAGTTATGTCCAATTTTTTGTGAGCCCTGTGGACTGTAGGCTACGAGGCTCTTCTGCCCATGGGATTCCCCAAGCAAGAATACTGGAGTGAGTTTCCATGCCCTCCTCCAGGGGATCTTTCCGACCCAGGGATTGAACCCATAGTCTCCTGCTTCTCCTTCATTGCAGGTGGATTCTTAACCCACTGAGCCACCTGTGGAACAGATAATGTATAAGTAAATCAAATATGCCTTATGCTTATTGGCTGCTCAATGTGTCATGTGAATGTAGACTAACTGATGCTTGACAAGGGAAGGAACCTCAGAGAACGTTTTATCTAGTTTTCATTTCATTCTACAGAGATGCTTTTGGGGTTATTGGGCTCCTCACTCCCAGTGCTTCTGGAGCACGCCACTCTAATGTCTTTTGCATATAAAACATCCTGGAATATTTCCATGGAAAAATGGATTCTCTGTCTAATAAAAGTTCAATTTTTTGCTGACACTCTTGTGCATCACTAATGGGAATGTAAAATGGTGCAGTGACTTTGGAAAACAGTTTGGTGGTTCCTCAAAAAATTAAACATAGAATTATCATACGACTAAGCAATTCCACTTCTGAGTACTTAGCCAAAAGAAGTGAAAGAAAGGATGCAAACAAATACTTGTACATCCATGTTCATAGCAGTATTATTAGAAATATCCAAAAAGCAGAAGCAACCCAATCAATGGATAAATGGATAAGCAAAACATGGTCTATACATGCAGCAGAATATTATTTAGACTTAAAAGAAAATTCTAACACATGCTACAACATGTGAACCTTAAACATAGATGAACCTTGAAGATACTATGCTGAGTGAAATGTCAGTCACAAAGGAACAAATACTGCATGATTCCGCTTATATGAGGTACCTAGAATAGGCAAATAAGACAGAATTCCCTGGGGGCTCAGCTGGTAAAGAATCTGCCTGCAATGTGGGAGACCTGGGTTCGATCCCTGGGTTGGGAAGATCCCCTGGAGAAGGGAACAGCTTCTTCTTTTATATCTTCTCCACTCTATTCTGGCCTGGAGAATTCTATGGACTGTATAATCCATAGGTTGCAAAGAGTCAGACACGACTGAGTGACTTTCACTTTCACTTTTTCTTTCATAGAGACAGAAAGTAGAATGGTGAGTATCGGGGGATAAGGAGAGGGAGGAATGACCTACTGTCTAACTGGTATGAATTTCAATTGGGAAGATGAAAATTTTCTAGAGATGGATGGCAATGATGTTTGCACAATAACATGACTATATTTAATGCCACTGAATTATATACACTTAAAAATGGTTAAAGTGGTAAATTTCATGTTGTGTATATCTTATCACATTTTTTTTAAAGTTCAACTTCTGAGAATTTCCTAGTGGCCCAGTGGTTAAGATTTGGTGCTGCCAATGCAGGGGGCACGGGTTCCACACCTGGTCAAGGAACTAGGATCCCACGAGCTTCGCAGAGAGGCCAAAAAATGTTCTTTTTAAAAATGTTAAATTTCTCTTACATCAGACAGAGAAAGATAAATACTGTATGTAATCACTTATATGTGGAGCCTAAAAAAAAAAAGGAAGAAAGAAACTAGTGAATATCACAAAAAAGAAACAGACACACAGATAGAGAACAAACTAGTGGTTACTAGTGGGGAGAGGGAAGCAGGAAGGGTCAAGGTTGAGATATGGAATTAAGAGGAATAAGCTGTGATGTATAAAATAAGATACAAGGATACAACACAGGAAATACAGCCAAGATTTTATAACAACTATAAATGGAGTATAGTCTTTAAAAATTGTGAATCACTATGTTGAATCACTTAAAACTTTATAACATTATAAATTAACTATACTTCAATTTTTTTAAAGTTCAATTTCTCATTTAATAGAAGAACCTGAGTTTCAAGGTGAAGTGATTTGTCCAAGGTCACTAGACAAAGCAGGGAGTACAGCTGGGAGTAGTAGAAGAAGGGCTGCTGGGCATCAGACCACAACCCTCCTTGCTGTGATATACTCCCTTCTCCTGGAGTGGGGAAACAGTGGAAACAGTGATAGGTTTTATTTTCTTGGGCTCCAAAATCACTACAGATGGTGACCACAGCCACAAAATTAAAAGACGTTTGCTCCTTGGAAGAAAAGCTATGACAAACCTAGACAGCTTATTAAAAAGCAGAGATTTTTATCAACTTTATCAACAAAGCTCCATAGTCAAAGCTATGGTTTTTCCAGTAGTCGTGTATGAATGTGAGAGTTGGACCATAAAGGAAGCTGAGCGCAAAGAATTGATGCTTTAAAACTGTGGTGCTGGAGCAGACTCTTCAGAGTTCCTTGGACAGCAAGGAGATCAAACCAGTCAATCCTAAAGGAAATCGACTCTTAATATTCATTGGAAGGACTGATGCTGAAGCTGAAGCTCCAATACTTTGGCCACCTGATGCTGGGAAAGATTGAGGGCAAGAGGAGAAGGGGATGACAGAGAATGAGATGGTTGAATGGCTTCACTGACTCAATGAACAAGAGTTTGAGCAAACTCCAGGAGATAGTGAAGGACAAGGAAGCCTGCTGTGCTGTGGTCTATGTGTCACAAAGAGTCAGACACGACTGAGCAACTGAACAACAACCCGGGGACAAGAGACCCAAAGGAGACCCCAGGAAGACTCCAGAGATCATCACCTTCCAGAGTCAGAAAGTGCTTCCATAGCAGTGCTTCTCCCTTGCCCATGGCTTTGCTGTCTTCATTCCATTCTCCTCTCCCTTTTCTACCTGAACTGAATGTTCCTGATGGTTGATGCAAGCAAGGTCCTCATGGCAAGGCCCTGAGAAGCAAACACGAATGGAATGGTTCCAATGGAAAATGTATGTGTCATGGGAGTTTTCCTGTTTTCTCCCCCACTCTCTTGGCTCTTAACTGTTGGGATTTCATTCAAAGTGGACTCTCCAGCCCTAGATTGGCTCCCAAGGCAAGATATTACTTTTCTATGTGCATCTTCTAAGCTTGCTGGTCATCTCCTGTGGATGCTCCCAGCTTCCTTGCTAATGGAGTTCAGTTGAGCTTGAACAGTGCCTGCATTGCTGGAGGAGCATGCCCTGGCAAGCTCTAAGGGCACGTCTCATCTGACTGAGAGAGGGCACACCCTTGGGAAACAAGTTGTTTCACCCAGTGTGAAACACATCTGCTCCCTTAGAGCACTGAGTGTACCAGGAAGAGATCTCAGAGAGACCCGAGCCAAGACTCCATTTGGTCTTCAGGTGGATGAAAGCCTTAGCCCAGGGCAGGAAGGCAACAAAATGTGTTGAGAGTTAAAAAACCACTCTGAGAGCTAAGATGAACCTTCCACCAACAGAACAACTAGTGCCCTAAAGGGAAACAATTCTCTCAATCTTTGGTCAACTAATATATACTGGGCACCATCCATGAACGGACACTGTGTTGGCAGCTGAGAGTTGCTAGTGAGTGAGAGAAATAAGTCCCCTGCCCCCATGGAGCTTACAGTCTAGTGGAGGAAGCAGAAGATAAGTAAGGAAACAACTGAATAAACAAGACCATTAGAGAGAATTCCCTAGTGGTCTAGTGGTTGGAACTCGGTGCTTTCTCAGCACTTTCACTGCTTGAGCCTTGGGTTCAATCCCTGGTCAGGGAACTGGGATCTCACAAGCCAGATGACATGGCCAAGAAAAAAAAAAAAAAAAAGAACATTATAGATCAAGATGCACCGGGGGAGAAATAGTGTAGGGTTGGCAGGAGGGGGCAGCTATGCTGCTACTTTAGATGAGGTGGTTTGAAAAGGCCACACTGAGAGTGACTCTAAGCTGAGACCAGAAACATAAGAAGAAGCCAAATCTGTGAAAAGCCAGAGGAACAACATATGCAAAAGCTACAAGACAGAAAAGGAATGACATGTGTGAGGACCAGAAGGTACATCAGTGTGGCTTGAAGACAGGGAGTAGAGAGAGGAAAGATACGAGGCCAGGACATATAAGTCCTGTGGGCTACATTAAGGAGTCTGGTTTTTATTCCACTGGGAGTAAGGAAGCCTTTGAAGGTTTAAACGTAGATGCATGTGGTTCTGGACAGACCTCACCTCCTTGGCTGAGACCTCCCTCTCCTGACGATTCAACTCTCTGAATTACTAGGTCCCAGTTTTAAATTAACCCTTCTCTGTCCTCCTGCTAAAGGGTAGGAATTGGACTCTCAGAAATTTCAGAGACCCACGAGATTCCTGAAAGGTCTGGACCATGTTGATCATGGACAAAGTTGATGTAAATCAACTTCCATAAGTTTTCATTCTTTTGTCTGCTTTGGAGGTGTTAGAATTCAGCATTAAAAGCCTCCTCCTGTCTGAGGTCTGACAAAGCAGAAGAGAAGCACAGAGGAGAGATCACCAGGCTCACTACATCTGGAACAGAGATCAAGCCAGCTGCTCTTGAAATTCAAAGTGTCGATTTCCTTTCTTGCCTCCTCTTGATTAACAGCAAAAGTTAAGCAATCAGAAATCGGACTGGTGAATGACACATTCATCAAAAATCTATCTGGGCACATTTTCCTTATTTGCTAAAACTATAATTAACCCTAATTAAAAGCTCACCCATCTCTTCCCCCTTACCCCACCCCTACCCACCTCCACCCACAGATGAAAACCCAACCCTCTCTCCCACCTGTAACTCAGAAAAATAGAAACTGCTTTATGAAAGCATGTGGACCCAGAGCCCTTTACGGAGTAATCATGTGTGTTTTGTTCCCTATAACACTGGCCTGGACCGCGGGCCATGGAAAACAGGTTGACATCTGGAAGAGATGTAGGAAATTTATCAGTTCCAGCTGGAAAGGTGGGATCCTGGCCCATTTTCCTTCCTACCAAAGACTGTCTTTCTTTGGTTGCTCCAAGGATTCCTGGCTCCTGCTTGACTTCTTTATTTTCTTTCATTTGTCCCATGAATATTTATTGAGCAGTTAATATATGTCATGCAAAAATGTCTTGCATGAGTTCTTTCTAGAATGACACAGTAAAAAGGAGATGCAGGAGATGCAGATTGGATCCCTGGGTCAGGAAGATCCCTTAGAGGAGGAAATGGCAACCCACTCCAGTATTCTTGTCTGGGAAATCCCATGGACAGAGGAGCCCGGAAGGCTTACAGTCCATTGGGTCACAAAGAATTGGACATGACTGAGTGACTGAGAACACACACGCACAACAGAAAAAGCATGAATTCTGAAGTTTAAAGACCTCTGTATTGAGTCCAAGAGATTTTACTTGCCTGGAGCAAAACACTTTACTTTCCAGAGATTTGATATTGGCTTTGGCAATCTAAAGGCTGCTCTCAGGATCAAATACAGTGATGAATATTAAAGTTCTGTAAATTATATTAATAAAGTGATTCAAAATGATAGTTGGGTTTTGAAGATATTGCATTTTTAACATGGAGCACTTTATGGTCACTCATAACCTCTAGCCAGGGGAAGCTCATGGAGGTTAAGCTTCACTGGTACACGCCCATCCAAAACCCACTGAGGAGCCCTAACAGTGTATTCCAATAGTCTCATGTCTTTGTAAAGTTTAGAAAATAGGATATTTTAACAGCAGTGGTTTAAGACCAATATGTCTTCCCTCTTTGACTTTCTCACCATCAATCTTTTCCTACTGGATAATTCTAAGTGACAGTAGGCATTTTTGGTGTCTGGCTAAAGAGAAGTTTTGATGAGGATACATTAAGTTTGGATTGACTGGCATGTATTTCTGTGATTTGTAGTCACTTCCATGTTTGGTTATGTTCTTACCAAGCCTCCTGGTATAGAAATGACTTCTAGGAATACTACTGATCCTACCATGACAACTCATATGGCCTATAACATAAAAGTACAGGGACTTCCCTGGAGGTCTAGTGGTTAAAACTTTGAGGTTCCAATGAACAGGGTGAAGATTCAATCCCTAGTTGGGGAATAAGGTCCCACATTTCATGTACCATAAGCAAAAGATTTTTTTTTAATGCAGAGCCAAAGGCAAAATAGTGGTATGAATGTGTCTCAAGGTACCTCACACCAGAAACGGAGGAGAAATAAGATTTAGAAAACAGGGGACCAAAAAGTTCATTGGAAAGTTCTTCCAATCATCACATGTGTACAGTTTTAAGTGGAAGGCTCAGTTCTCATTGAAACCTACTTAAAAGTTTGCTGCTTCAGAAATATACTTGATGATGCAATGCACAATAATTAATGAATCATATATTTTTTATTCTTGATAGGAATCTCATAAAACAGAATTTAGTACAACTCCTAGGTTTATAGGGCATAAACCTACAGCAGTATTATCAATGGCAAGTACATCTGTGTATGAAGACTTACGCTTAATGCATCAGATCTGATCATCTCTTAGACTATCTGATGCTTCTTGTACTGACAAGGTCTCTTGGTTGATGAAAACAAACAGAACATTACCACAGACACAGCAAAATGTCCTGAAGAAACAAGCACTGCTGTATTAAAAGTCCCTTACTAAGTCAATGTAAATAATATAAAAATAATTTAATTATGTATTTATGGAGATCAGTACAAGAAGCAATTTTAAATTGCTCTTCTGTGTGTCTTAATTTGGGCTTCCTAAGTGGTGCAGTGGTAAAGAATCTACCTGCCAATGCAGGAGATGCAAGTTTGATCCCTGGGTCAGGAAGATCCTCTGGAGTAGCAAGTGGCAACCCACTTCAGTATTTTTGCCTGGAAAATTCCATGGACAGTGGAGCCTGGTGGGCTACAGTTCATGGGGCTGCAAATAGTTGGACATGACTGAGTGACTGAGCACACATGCATATCTTAATTTCAGATTAATTTTGTGTATTTTTTAGAGTTACTGAGATATAAAAATGATCCCAAAACATTATAAAGGCACTTTGGGTGGTTAATGAATAAAAATAATATTTTGCTTCTTTCAATTTGATGTTTGTAATGTTTGCCAGGTTCTTTACATTTGAATATTTCTTGGATTTCTTTCCTCGTTCTAAATAGATATTTATTTTGTGTTCTTGATACATACTTAATTTTATATTCTTTTTTTTTAAAGAGGGCCCCCAAATTGTGTATGCTTCAAAGCCTGCATCTACCCTGCCTAATCAGTGCAAAATGTGGCTCCTCCACCATAATGTACATGCCAGTGTCACTTCCCCACTCACTGCTCCTCCTTCACCAAGAGCTCCAAGCCCAGCCATAGTAGTAGTGTAGTGTTAGTTGTTCAGTCATATAAAACTCTTTGGACCCCGTGAACTGTAGCCTGCCAGGCTCTTCTGTCCATGGGACTCTCCAGGCAAGAATACTAGAGTGGGTTGCCACTTCCTTCACCAGAGGATCTTCCCAACCCAGGGATCGAACCCAGGTCTCCTGCCTTGTAGGCAGATTCTTTACCATCTGAGCTAAAGGGAAGTCTGGTAATTCATCAAAACCCCCACATTTATTGAGTATTTCCTGTATACCAAGTGCTACATGTTGCCAATCCTAGGACCTTCTACCTAGGACAAGAAGCAGAGCATCTCAGAGTCTGCCAATGAAAAGATTCTCATTAGTGAGCTCCTGAAAGGAAGGAAGGAAGGAAGAAATCTGCAGAGGTTATCAAGGCAAATGCCTCTCAGATAAAAGCCATATAGAGCCAGCTCGCAGTGAAGATATTAAAAGATTGTTTACACATCTCAATCTCCTCCTCATGACTATTTCTAACAACCATAACCATAGGGAAATATCTCTGTAGTGAAGAATGCTACTTGTCTGCCAAAAATCCATCCCCCCCTCTTCCATAGACATAGATTTTAGACCAACCATAGGAACACCTGTATAGAGATTCCACTTCCCAGCCTCCATTGCAGCTGGCCTCATGGCTAGGCCAATGGAACAGGAGCTGGAGAGATGTGTGTAACTCATGCCTGGTTTGCTTTTTAAAAGAAATTGCTCCCCTGGACTTTCTTCTATCCCCTCCCTGCCAGCTGGAAAGTGACAGGTCTCACCTTTACACATGTGGATGAGAACAATGCCCTGAGCCTGAAGTTCCCAGACTTTCCAGTTCATAGCACTCTTAGTGTCTCAGTAATTTTATTATGGTGCCCCTGGGCCAAAAGAAAGAGCTAACAGTTCTGTTTTTTAAAGTTGTTTTGTCCAAACAACCTAATAAGTACTTGTGGGCTGGCCGCTTAGTGTCAAGTGCTGTCAAGGGTCCGAGATTTTATCCTATTTGTAAACTAACGAGTTAGCCAGCCACACTTCATGGATGTTGGCAGAAGATGTGAGACTCTTGGGTCAGAGACCAAGGAATGTGGTAACAATAGTCAGCATGTCACCACTGGCTCTGAGTTCCTGAGCCCCGGTTCCTATGGAGCTACGTGCAGAGGGCAGTGACACCTGCTCAGGCAGCAGGTTGTGTTACAGGAGAGGTAACCTGAATCTTAGGTTACCAAGCTTTGGCAACTTGAATCTTTTATAATGGGTAGTAAGCCTGCCTGATCTTTGCCCTAAAGGGAGATGTTATTTCTATTATACTAGACAGTAAGCAGACCCACTCTTTGTTCCAGAAAGAGTAACTTTCTCTGTCTTACAAGCCTATTAGTTAGACAAGCATCCTTGAAAAGATAGTCTGGATCAAAGGCAATCACTGCCTCTGCTTACAATATATGCAAAACCATGAGAGATTCATGGCAAATTGTCTCCCAACATTTAGTTGACGTTTGTAAGAAGTAATATGCATACATTGAAAGACAAATATTTCACTTTAACAACTGCAATCACGTGGTGATAGACTATGCACACCTATAGGTCACTGCACAATTCCTCAAACCTTGGAATCACATCAGACACCACTACCCCATCTTCTGTTCCACACTGATTTTCTCAGAGTTCCTGTTTTTTATTACAGCAAGCACCAAAAACCTAGATTCAGCATTATCTCACGTTATCAGAAGGAAAGAGTGCTACCTGATATTGAAATTGTGAATCTCGAGTTAGTGGTTTATATGGTATACATTACATGCTGAAGATGACCGTGTTTTCCTCAAAATGTTGACGCATCCTCTGAGCTCACTGAGGCTCTTTGGGACAACTTGGGAACCGTAGTCCTAAGCAGTGGCGGAAGAAGCGTTGATTCTGAATGACCTCTCAGACTACTGCTGTCTTAGTGTAGACAAAATGGTTGTTATATCAGAGAGAAATAGCCTTCTATCCTCTTTCAGCCAGATTTGTGGAAGTCCTGGTTGCAGTGGCAGAGTCTTTATCCTAACTCGTACAATCTCCTGATAAATGTGACTGTGTCTCATAGTGTGGTATTTGATGACATATTCTTACATGGTGAGAAACAGTATTCAGTGTGTTTCTTTTGTCTTTCCAACCTCAGTCATTACCTCAGTCCACATGTATTGAGCCCATGTTATGCCCTGGCACTGGGCCAAGCATCCTTTCAAGTTCAAGTCCACTGCTATGTTCCTCAGTCCCCTCACCTGCAGACCAGCTGCTCTTGACCATTTAGACACACCTAAGCAAGTCCCCTCCCCATTTAGCAAGTAAGGTCTGGAAGTTGCATTGGTGCTTTACTGCCAGGAGTAACTGGTTTGCCTTCAGTGCTGGCTGGGCTTGGACCTGGAACTCAGTGAGAAGAACCTAGGTGATCTGGGGACTTCCCTGATGGTCCAATGGATAAGCCTTTATGTTCCAAATGCAAGGAGCCTGCGTTCGATCCCTGATTGAGAAACTAAGATCCCATACGTTGAAACTAAGCCCATGTGCTGCAACTAGAGAAGCCCACGTGCTGCAACAAAGACTTAACACAGCCAAAATAAATAATAATAGTAAAAAAAAAAAAACTTGGGTAATCTGAACTGAAAAGCATGGGTCATTCTGGTTAAGACTAAGAAACTTCAGACCAAAAGCCTATCTGACATATCCAGCAAGCATGTTGGGTAAAATTTGCATCAGATCAAAGTGAATCTTGAAAATTTCTTATCACTCAGAAAATACTGAGTACATATAGTTAGGTGTATAACGCTCTTACAGTAATATGTATGTATCAATGTGAAACATACACCTTGCATATATGTTAAAAGTTACAGATAAGAAGGATATTTTAGGATGTTTACATAAAAGAGGGCAAAGGAGAAAAAGGCAAGTGTTGTTGAATTTACATAAGTTAATTGTGTGCAGAATACAGCGCCCTTTTTTTGTACTTTACGCAATTTAATTTCATACTTTCAGCAACACTGAAAGGTGATCACCATCAGCCTCATTTTGTAGAAAACTTACAGGCTCAGAAAGGTCAAGTGATGTTCCCAAAGTCATACAGCAAGTAACCAGTGGCGATAGGAATCTAGACTTTCCTGGCACTAAAGCCAGTTTTTTCTCCCTCAGCACAGTGCCCTGCTTCTTGATCTCTGCGCGAACAAAGCTCAGGAGCCTCTCAATTTATGAGCATCATGATTTTGCCCTAAATCGTCCTAGATTTGCCCTGGTCTTGTCTATCTGAATGTTAAATATGTATGTTTAACATGAATGTTTAAGTGATATGTAACAGATAACCTCATGTTGTTATTTATAGGGAGACAGAGTGAGAAACAGCCTCTCCAACAAACCCAAATTCACATATCACTTCAAAATTAACATTTAAAAGCAAAATAAAGCCCTTTTAAATATTCCTTTTGAGTTGACTGTTTCTTATTACTTTTTATCCAAAATTTGGATGGATTTCAGGCTCAGTTATAAACTCTAGAAACTAGGTTTCCAACAGAAAATGTGATGACTTTTCCCCATGTAGAGCAGGGGAACTGGATTTTAGCCTCTGAATAAACCTTGGAATGTTAAAGAACAGCTCTCTCCATAAATCATGACCTAGAAAATTCTTCTCACTGGTCTGGGGAAGCAGATGTGGCAACTTCTCTTCTGTCTATGACTTTGAGTGTTAGAAATATATATTTTTGTGAGAAATCAAAGTCCAAGACCTGGGCTTTATACCTCCTATGTACTGTAGGAACTCTAGGCATATATAGTAATAAATTAGTATAAAAACTGGTGAGGACCATTGAAACTCTCTGGGGTCTGGCCAAATCAAATAGGAAATTGCTCAGTAAAGACATTTTCATTATCCAGGGCTCATGAGAAATTCACAGTAAAAATAATTTTTGCCTGAAGATGAGTTTACAACCAAAACCTCACATCACATTCATGTGATTTTCAGCACTCATAGGAAGAGTTGGCAGCTACAACAAACAGGAGACTTAGTATCTCAGAATTAGAAATAGTCTGAAGGATGGTAAGAATTTGATTATTGCTTCTACATAGAATTTTATTACAGCCTCTTTATGGAGCTAACATATCAGCTCACTGGGTTTCAGTTACTTGTGGTGATCTACCGAGTTTACCTAAGTGCAGAAAGAAATCACAGCCCAACTTTCAAAACAGGGAGCCCTGAATCTGACAGGGCCAGGATAATTTGACTCGCATATTTGCAGAGTAGAATTAAGGGTTTATTGAAACCCAGGAATTCTCTTAGAGTCAGGAGCCTGGGTCTCAACCTTTTAGCTACATCATCGCTTGCTCCAAACAAATGTGAGGATTATGAGTAGAAAGGAGACAGGAATGGAAGATTTTTCTCTCCACGTTTCTATGTTCTATCAAAGGGAGAGTGAAAGTGTATTTTCCAAATTCATTTTTATTTGATAAAATCAATTAAATTGCAAGCAATTTTTCTTTTTTATAATTTATTTAATTTATTTTTGGTTGCACTGGGTCTTCGTTGCTGTTTTCTCTAGTTGAAATGAGCAGGACTTCTCTTGTGGTACCCGCACTTCTTCTGTTGCAGAGCACAGGCTCTAGGCATGCAAGCCTCCGTAGTTTTGCGTCTTGGGCTTAGTTGCTTCATGGCATGCGGCATCTTCCTGAACCAGGGATCAAATCCATGTCCTCCGGATTGGGAGGCGAATTCTTATCCACTGTACCACCAGGGAAGCCCCACAAACCGTATTTCTATGAATTGGAAAGAGAAAGACTCTTTGAACTAGGGCTTATTTTTATGTAGAAAAGTTAATTTTAATCAAGCTGTTAATGTGTGAGCTAAAAAAGTTTTTTAAAACACATTCATTGTCAATTAATGTGAAGAGCAAGTACTTTGAGAGCAACTGACAACCTAATTCAGAAATGAACATTTTATTACACGATAATTCTTTGCAGTTAAAGCATAAGCTCATTATTAAATTACCCAGTTGTTTCCCACACAGAGATCAAAGGATTAGAATATGTTATCAGTGTTACCTGGGACAATTATACTTCATATTCTTGCTGAAATATTTATGACCCAACTACAGAAGAAGAATTCTGACTTTTATTCATTAGCTGGAGGTAGCTTAAATGAATTTCTCTATTCCTAGTTTTTCAATGACAGAACTTGAAAACCATTAGACTTGACTGGCAGAGCAAATGGCTTTGGAATTGGTCCCGGATAATGGTTCAGTCGTGGGATCAGGAGGACTAACTTGTTTTTCAAGCTCTGCACCACCCCTTCCACCCACTTGTCCCCCCATCATATGGGTCATTCACCTTGCTTCTCTGCCCTCACAGCCCCCTCCTATGGGGCATTTGCTAAATCTGGTTTCTCTATAAAACAAATACATTTAGTATTATAAGTCAATATATTTTTTAAAGATAGAATATTTTAAAAACATATTTTTTCTTTAGAAATTATTTCTCTAATATACTGAAAGTCCTATGAAATTAGTCATTGTTTTACTGGAAGCAAGTATTACTTTTTTATAGAAACTTCTTGGTTTGATACTATTTCTTTTTATTTTATTTTATTTGTTTATTTGCAGCACATGGGATGGTCACTGTATTACGCAGGATCTCCACAGCATACAGGCTCAGTAGCTGTGATATCAGGGCTTACTTGCTCCGTGGCATGCGGGATCTTAGTTCCCAGACCAGGGATTGAAGTTGTGTCCCCTGTATTGCAAGGCTAATTTTTAACCACTGAACCATATGTATTAATTTTAAATATGAATTATTGCTAAACGTCTATGTTAGGGGACAGGTAAAAAGCAAGTTGTTAGTTACTAATACACAAAGAAAGAATAAGGGCACTCACTCTATGGATATGAAAATTTCTCAGAGATATACTGTAAACAAGACAAAAGCAAGTAAACACTGTGTGTAACAATAGAATATCAACTAAACACCAGTGAGAATGACTAAATTATAACTATATCTGTCAATAGGGAAGAATCTCACAAACCTAATGTTGAAAGAATCTAGGCACAATTATTCATATTGAATAATTTGATTTATATAAGGTATACAGACTGCAAAAGTAACCCGTGTTGTTAAAAGCCAAGGTTGCCTTATTTGTATAAAGTGTGAAGATAGCAGAAGTATACTGTTAAAAATCAAAACAGTGGGATCTTGAAGGATGCAGTGATTGGAAAGGACACTGAGGGGGCCGTGAGGTTCAGATAGCGATGTTCTTGAACTCAGTTCTGGTAACATAAATGTGTTCAGTGTATGAACACTAAGGTGAGCACAATTCTTTATGTCAAAGGACAAATTAAGTTGAAATAAAATAAATTCAATTAAAGAGTTTTTTTAAGTGTTTGTAGAATGCTGCCATTTATGTAGAAAACATCTCTGGAAGTATAATAAGAAACAAACTGCCCCTCTGTTTCCTATGAACAAACAAACGGTACAGTAAGGAGAGAGAGTGGGCAACTAGAGGACAGAAACCAGAGGACATTTTTATGTTTACACTCTTTTACACTTTTTCACTTGACTATATCACCTATTCAAAAACAACTTTTTCTGACAGTTTTTAAAAATTATTTTTAAGGGTAAGTTTACACTGGCTTGGTGCTCAACATAATCATATTGCTTTGGGAATTCCCTGGTGGTCCAGTGGTTAGGACTCAGTGCTTTCACTGCTGGGCCCAGGTTCAATCCCGGGTTGGAAAACTAAGATCCAGCAGGTTGCATGGTGCAGTCAAAACAAAACAAAACAAATTACGTTGTGTTAATTTTTTATTGAAGTATGGTTGATTTACAATGATGTGCTCGTGTCAGGTGTGCAGCCTAGGGATTCAGTGATGTGTGTATTCTTTATATATATATTCTTTTTCAGATTTTTTTCCATTGCAGGTTATTACTAGGTATTGAATATTGTTCCCTGTGTTATACACTAAGACCTTCATGTTTATCTATTTTATATACTGTATGTATATGTTAATCCCAAGCTCTTAAGTTATCTCCAGCCCCCTTTCCATTTTGGTAACCATAAATTTGTTTTCTGTGTCTGTGAGTCTGTTTCTGTTTTGTAAATAAATTCATTTGTATCATCTTTTTAGCTTTAAGTAATATCATATGATACTTGTCTTTCTCTAACTTATTTCACCCAGTATGATAATCTCTAGATCCATTCATGTTGCTGCAGATGGCATTATTTCATTCTTTTTGATGGCTGAATAATGTTCTATTCTGTGTGTGTGTGTGTGTGTGTAGACAATATGCAGTATACACCACGTCTTTTTAAAAATCTGTTACTTTTCCCATACGATTTTTCAGTTGATAATCGTATTTTCATTTTTATTCTTTTTTTTTTTTTTTTTTTTTGACCACATAGCATGTGAGATCTTGGTTCCTTGACCAAGGATTGAACCTGAGCCTGCTGCAGTGAAAGCATGAAATCTTAACCACTGAACAACCAGGGAAGTCCCCCACACTTTCTTTATCCATTCATCTGACAATGGAGACTTAAGTTGTTTCCATATCTTGGCTACTGTAAATAGTGCTAGTGTGAACATTGGGGTGCATGTATCTTTTCAAATTAGAGTTTTCATTTTTCCTGGGTATATGCCCAGGAGTGGGATTGCTTGACCACATGGCAACTCAATTTTTAGTTTTTTAAAGAACCTCCATTCTGTTCTCCATAGAGGGTGCACCAACTTACATTGCCTCAACGGTATTGGAGGATTGCTTTTTCTCCACACCCTCTCTAACATTTTTTTATTTGTAGACTTTTTGATGATGGCCACTCTGACTGTGAACCGTGAACTTCCAGATGTTCAAGCTGGTTTTAGAAAAGGCAGAGGAACCAGAGATCAAATTGCCAACATCTGCTGGATCATGGAAAAAGCAAGAGAGTTCCAGAAAAACATCTATTTCTGCTTTATTGACTATGCCAAAACCTTTGAGTGTGTGGATCACAATAAACTGTGGAAAATTCTGAAAGAGATGGGAATACCAGACCACCTGACCTGCCTTTTGAGAAATCTATATGCAGGTCAGGAAGCAACAGTTAGAACTGGACATGGAACAACAGACTGGTTCCAAATAGGAAAAGGAGTACGTCAAGGCTGTGTATTGTCACCCTGCTTATTTAACTTATATGCAGAGTACATCATGAGAAACGCTGGGCTGGAAGAAGCACAAGCTGGAATCAAGATTGCCAGGAGAAATATCAATAACCTCAGATATGCAGATGACACCACCCTTATGGCAGAAAGTGAAGAGGAACTAAAAAGCCTCTTGATGAAAGTGAAAGAGGAGAGTGAAAAAGTTGGCTTAAAGCTCAACATTCAGAAAATGAAGATCATGGCATCCAGTCCCATCACTTCATGGGAAATAGATGGGGAAGCAGTGGAAACACTGTCAGACTTTATTTTTTGGGCTCCAAAATCACTGCAGATGGTGACTGCAGCCATGAAATTAAAAAATACTTACTCCTTGGAAGGAAAGTTATGACCAGCCTAGATAGCATATTGAAAAGCAGAGACATTAGTTTGCCAACAAAGGTTTGTCTAGTCAAGGCTATGGTTTTTCCTGTGGGCATGTATGGATGTGAGAGTTGGACTGTGAAGAAGGCTGAGCACCAAAGAATTGATGCTTTTGAACTGTGGTGTTGGAGAAGACTCTTGAGAGTCCCTTGGACTGCAAGGAGATCCAACCAGTCCATTCTGAAGGAGATCAGTCCTGGGATTTCTTTGGAAGGACTGATGCTAAAGCTGAAACTCCAGTACTTTGGCCACCTCATGTGAAGAGTTGACTCATTGGAAAAGACTCTGATGCTGGGAGGTATTGCAGGCAGGAGGAGAAGGGGACGGCAGAGGATGAGATGGCTGGATGGCATCACGGACTCGATGGACGTGAGTCTGAGCGAACTCTGGGAGTTGGTGATGGACCCCAGGCCTGGCATGCTGTGATTCATGGGGTCGCAAAGAGTCGGACATGACTGAGCAACTGAACTGAACTGAACTGACTCTGACTGTGAGGTCATCACTGTAGTTTTGATTTGCATTTCTCTATTAATTAGCAATCTTTTCATGTACCTCTTGGTCCTCTGAATATCTTCTTTGAAGAAGTGACTATTAGGTCTTCTGCCCATGTTTTGATCGGGTTGTTTGGTTTTTTTGGTATTGAGTTGTATGAGCTGTTTATGTATTTTCGAAATTAAGCCCTTGTCAATCACATAGCTTGCTAGTATTTTTTTCCCATTCTGTGGATTGTCTTTTCATTTTGTTTATGGTTTCCTTTGCTGTGCAAAAGCTTGTAAGTTTGATTAGGTCTTGTTTGTTTATTTTTGCTTTTATTTCTTTTGCCTTGGGAGACTGACTTAAGAAAACATTGGTGCGATTTATGTCAGAGAATGTTTTGCTTAAGGTCTCTTCTAGGAGTTGTGTGGTGTCATGTCTTACATTTAAGTCTTTAAACCATTTCGAGTTTACTTTTGTGAATGGTGTGAGGGAGGGTTCTAACTTCAATGATTTATGTGTGGCTGTCCAGCTTTCCCAACACCACTTGCTGAAGAGACTGTCTTTTCTCCATTGTATATTCTTACTTCCTTTGTTGAGGATTAATAGACCATACGTGTGTGGTTTTATTTCTGGGCTCTCTATTCTGTTCCACTGATCCCATCATGTTGTTTTAAATACAGTCTTTTATTTGGGAATTTTCTGCAGCACCCAAAATTACATCATCATAAACAGTAGCTCAAGGTATCATTATTTAAAAAGTGCTGCATTCTGAGATAATTTGTTTTCTGGGTGAAGAATATATTGCAATACAAATTGTCAATAGAAAAAAGATCTTCACAGGGTCTTCACATCTTGTTGAAGAGAATGTTTTAGACAATGAAGACTGTTTCAAGAAGCTGAAGAGCAATTGGGAGGCAGTGTATTATGGGACTTCATCTTACGGTCTCTAAAAAGACAAGCTTGCCCTGCTCTCGCTGTGCGTTTGAATCTGTTAGGAACCGTGGCAGACAAGTTGTCTACATTGTGTGTATGTGAGCCTGTGGATCCATGTTTTTTCCAGTTTGAGTTCGATCTCCGACCATCGTGAGGATCTTCACATGCCATCCGTATCAATTGTTGGGGTGGTCCATCCGACATCTCCATGCCTGCATGAGGGCTGAGGAGCCCCTTGAAGAGGACTCATGCTAAAGGAACAAGGAACCAGACAGAACAAGTTTGTGCAGAAGAGAGTCATGATGTCAAGTCGAGTTTGGTGACTGCCATTCAGTTTGGTGTCTCGGCCCAGGATTTCTATGTCTGAGAGCAATGGGAGCAACAGCTGAAAGTGCTTTCAGCTAAAGAACACTCACCTAATTAAATGAAAATAAAAAGCTCTATGGGATGGTGAAAAAATACAAGCAAGACTATTGGTCATAATGCTTCCTGAGACTGCCACTAAAAATTACCATTTCTGGGTAGATGAACACAAGAGAAATTTATTGTGTCATAGTTCTGGAGGCTAGAAGTCTGAAATCAAGATGTCAGCAGGACTGCACTCCCACCCAAGACCTTAGGGGACCATCCATTCCTGCCTCTTCCATCTTCTGATGGCTGCCCTAGCATCCCTGGATTTGTGGCCTATTCATTCCAAATCTGTCTTCATGACCCCTCTCCTCGGTATGTCTATCTCTTCTCCTCTGTGTGTTTATTTTATAAGGATGTGTGCATGAGTGCTAAGTCACTTGTGTCTGACTCTTTTGTGACTCTGTGGACTGTAGCCCTCCAGGCTCCACTGTCCATGGGATTCTCCAGGCAAGAATACTGGAGTGGGTTGCCATGCTCTTCTCCAGGGGATCTTCCCAACCCAGGAACTGAACCTGGGTCTCTTGTGTCTCCTGCATTGGCAGGTGTATTCTTTACCACTAGCACCACTTAGGAAGCCCCATATGATTGCAGTTAGGGCCCACTAAGATGAACACCTCTTCTCAAAATTCTTAATTTAATCACATCTGCAAAGACCTTTTTTACCCCCAACAAGAAAACATTCACAGATTCCAGAGATTTAATGTGGATATCTTTGGGGGGATACTTTTTGGCTTACTCCATGACTCTTAAATACCCTAAAAACAGAGTAAAATTTAAAGTGGAAGAGGAGGTACTCTCCCCCTGCTTTGCCCTGCACTTCAGTGGTGCAGGGGACGGTGCAGGGGACAGTGCAGGATCCTGGTATCAAAGTCCAGGGACATTCACTGTAACTGAGCTGACTTAATCCTAAGGACCCAAGAGAAGCTCCCAGTGGGCCTCCAGAATTATTTAAGATGAGGAGGGGGCAGAACTTTGCACAGGGCCAAGATCCTGCATTAGCAAGAAAGGCAAGAACACCCTATGACTTTACTCTTTGAACAGGTTTGTACAAAACAAGGCCAGTACATAAAGCCTGGGGCTGTCTTGGAGGAGGTACAGAAGAGACCCCCTGCACTCCCGCCTTTGAAGCTGTTGATCCAACTGGTCAACCTCTTGAAAGGTACTCAACTCCTGGCTTCTAGGCCTGCAGCGTGCTCTGCCTCTGGGGGAAGAGCCAGTTTGGTGCTTGTCAAGGCTTCACTGCCCAACCCCAGGCAGCCTGATTCTTCAGGCCAGTCCTGGGGTCTGGATGGTGTGTTCCAGACCCAGCCTGGGGTGAGTTACAAAGGTCTCCCCGGCAGCATCTCAAATCAGCTTGGGCTCTGGGGGATGTAGGATGAAAATGGCCAAAGACTCAGGCTGTACACCAAGCCAGAGGGAGAATGCTGGCAGTTTAGAGGTGCATGCAGTGGGTACACTAAGACATAGTCCAGCAGGGTCCTCCGTACCCAGGCCTGCAGGCAGCACCAGCATATCAAACAGTCTGAAAGCTATGGGCCGAAAGGGGAAATTGGTAGGGCTAGTTGGGCTTCACATTGTTGAACACTTAGCTGAGTATCTGGGAAGTCTGGGGATCTCTGAGCAGAACCTGAACTTTATTTTTATTTTGCTTTTAAGAAAGAACAAGTACAATCATGTTACTGTCTTTTTTTCCTGCTGGCCTGCTTGCTGGCCTGTTGCTTGAGAGAATTCAATGCATCTGCCCCAAACACTCAAGTAGCTGAGGAGTGTCCTGGCAGCCAAGCATGCTGTTCCGCCCTGGTAGTGTGAAACCCCTTGTCAGGCCGTCAAGGGGGAGGGACGCAGGTTGAAATCTCGCATCCCTGGAGCTTTGCATTTGGTCCTCAAGCAGGAAAGACTGTTGCAGTGAAAAGCCCGGGGTAGGGGTTCAGGTACTAAGTGCCAGGGCTTGACTTTCAGTGATAAGATTTGGAGGGGGGTGTATTTAGTGCAAAGAACTGGGTTTTACTTGCTAGGAGCCTGTTCAGCTCTTTAAAGGCTAAACCTAGGTGCTTTTTTTTTTTTTTTTAATATGGTTGTTTGTTTTGATCTCCAGCTTCCTGCAGCATCAGTTTCTGTCAGACCAGTTTGTTAAAAAAGCACTTTGAGTAAATACCAGGGGCCAGGATGAAAGTCAAATAGGGAGTCAAAAGTGTTTTGTTTTCATATAACTTGAATTTAATTCTCACTCAGGGTTAAACAAACTTCACTTCAGAATAAAGAATGCCCATTGGCTTGGGCAAAGTTTCGGAGTTGGGGAATAAACAGTGATAGCCCTGGAGTTGAGATCCACCCTATTCCCTGGTGGCTCAGAGGTTAAAGCGTCTGCCTCAAATGCGGGAGACCCGCGTTCGATCCCTGGGTCGGGAAGATCCCCTGGAGAAGGAAATGGTAACCCACTCCAGTATTCTTGCCTGGAGAATCCCATGGATGGAGAAGCCTGGTAGGCTACAGTCCAAGGGGTCGCAAAGAGTCGGACACGACTGAGCAACTTCACTTCACTTCACTTCCTATGGTACTGGAGGCATTTGGTTGCAACTGTGGGCTTTAAAACGCCAAGCAGGGAGTTCCCTGGTGGTCCAGTGCTTAGGACTTCATGTTTCCAATGCAGGGGGCACAGGTTCGATCTCGGTCAAGGAACTAAGATCCCATGTGCCACGTGGCATCACCAAGAAAAAAAAATAGAAAAGAGTCATACCTTTTTTATAAACTACGTTCCTGAAAAGTTTTTAAACTGATTTCTATTCACAATATAATAGATGAGCTCTCCAAAGAAGTTTCAGCAGAAAGTTTCATAAAGCAAGGTGCTGGCAGGGCCAGGGTTAGAGTGAAGTAATGAAGAGGTGGCCCCAAAACTCAGCAATCAAAATCAATAATACGTTAATGCAATATTCTAACAAATCAAAATTAATGCAAAAAATCCATGATGGACAAAATTGGTAAAATTTTAAATGAAGACAGGTCCTGTCTATGACTTTTTTTTCCAGCAAGTTAAAAAGATTTCTTACCACTTCAGGTTTCATATGAAGTCCAGAACACAGGGCTTGTCAAGGGCAATTACATTGTGTCCATGATGCTTTCTTCTCTGAGGTTTCAAGCACCTGCAACTGCTTCAAGTGGAGATAAGATTACTTCTCTGATTGAAAGACAGAGAAAAATGTTCAGGTATCAACTCCCATAATACCCTCATCACTCACTACCTTGATAAAAGTGACCCCATTCTTTTGTCTCCACTGAATGCAAATACCTTAACGACTGTTTATGTATTCAATGATGGTGCCTATGCATTTATCATATGTTCTTAGTATGTCTACCTGTGTTGCTGGATTAATTTGAAAGCCCCCTTGGGATAGACTTTCAACTGAAGTCTACAGGGGACAGTTAGACATATAGACTGGATGACAGTGATGATGATTAGCAACACGCTAGTAGCCACCAGTAATAGAGTAGAATTGTTTCATGAAACCTACATGAGGACCACTATGTGATGAGCAGTGCAGAGACCCAGGTGGGTGCAGAAGCAGAAAATAAAATAGGTTTTAAATCCACTTTGACCATATGTGGGAGCCTGGGCTGACATTCTTAAGAAAGTACTACTGGTATTTACTTTTTTCTTTGTTTCCTTTTGCCCAGTAGGTAGAGAGTCCTCTCCCTGGGCAGAGACCTATTGTGCAATGATGAATGGAAGGGTGGTGTGCTGGGCATTTTCCATTCTTTTCTACCAGACGCACTTTCTGTCCCACTCTGTGCTTTAGTTCGGTAGTCTTTATGAACTTTATCCACAAGTATCCCTGGTGCTCTGTCTTCGAGTTGGGTTAGGAGAATGGAAGGCAGCAGCACAAGATACAGGAGGGAGAAGAGAAAAGTTGGGGTGTTTAGTCCCCTGGCTCTCTTCTTGCTGGGCTTCAGATGGGCTGCATTTCTCTACTGAAGGACACTGTGCAGTCCCTCTTCTCAGTTTTCTCTCTGAGTTTTGTAACTACTCCCTCCCCCTATCTCTTTAGACCTGGGATGGGGATAATCTAGCCCTGAAAGGTAGCAGCATCCCTTGTTAGTTTTCTTCACCCTACCCACACCTTTTTAAACACCCTTATATTAAACCCCCTTCCTCCACTGACCTTTGTTGGTGTGGCCTCTGTCAGTGGCAGGACACCGACTGATGCAAGTCATAGGTGCCTATCACCCAGCAGAGATGGGACACAGTCCAGGCCTCAGGACCCTCAGCTCTGGCGGTAGCCTTTCCCCTTAGAGAATAAAGCAGCCCTACCTGGCATCTCCTGGTTTTAGATCCTGTGCATAGTCAAGTGTACCTGTGAATCAGTGAGCTGTTGGAAGATTAAAGAACAGAGAATCCCCATTAGCATCATCTCTACATCCTTGAATTTAAAATACTTATTCAAGAATGAGAAGCTTAACCCGATTCCCAAGAATGATGTCCAGTCACCTGCCGGTGACAGGAGAAAGCCCTTAGTCAGCAACAATAAATACAGCTCCAGCAACTGTGCCGCTAGTACGCTTTCTGCCATGTTCCAAAGTCGACGTTCCAAGTCCCAGACAAGATGCTCTGTATCTACACAGCTGTGAAGATGACAAGTGATACCAAAGGATCAGGGGACTATTCTGTGCTCACTGAGGTACCATCTGTGCCCTCCTGCATGTTTAACTTGATGCTTCATACCTAATGGCTCCCAGGACACCCCCCAAACCTCTTTTGTATCACTTCTGTCTCCAGGTATGCCTCAACAAGGAAGCATTGTAGCCCTGATGACTTGGGTAGGCAACTTAACACTCTAAGGAAAATCAACCTTAGGATGAAACTAAGGGCAATGGACTGAAGGAGTGGAAAGAGCCTGAATTCTTGAGGATGTCATCCACCCTGGACTGGAGCCCATCCTTACTCATGACTTATGCTACAGTGACGCAGTGACATCCGTTATGGTTTCATCAATTTAGTTAGAGTGTTTTGTTTCTTTCAGTCAAAAGCTATATAACTCAAGAACATTTACAAAAAGTTCACAGCTAACATCATATTGATTTATTTACTTTTAATTATTTCTGGCTGCACTGGGTCTTCCTTGTTGCAAGCAGCCTTTCTCTAGTTGCAATGCATGGGCTTCACCTTGTCATGGTGTCTCTTGTTGAGGCTTTGGGGCTCTAGCGCTTGGGCTCAGCACCTGTGGTGCACGGACTCAATTGTTCTGCAGTATATGGGATCCTCCCAGACCAGGGACTGAACCCATGTCCCATGCATGGCAAGGCAGATTCTTAACAACTGGACTACCAGGGAAGCCCAACATCACATTTAATGAGGAAAGCTTTCCCTCTACGATCAGGAACAAGGATGTTTAGTTTCACTACTTCTATTTAGTGCAACATGTATACACACAAATAGTACTGTTAACATCTCCCTTGCCATAACTAAGACCCGACACAACCAAATAAATAAATATATATTTAAAAAATCCCTGTCTCAAAATGCTCCTTGTGTGGGTGCTGCAATGCACCCCCTGAGTCTCCTTCTGGAATGAAGGACTTGCCCCTGGTGCTGGAAATGTGACCAAAAGACAGCTCTCAGCTGTCAGCCAAAGAGGACTGCCTCTCAGGATAAAAATTGCCTCGCTAAGCCAATCTCTTTCCAGAAGTAGGCCACATACAATAACTGATCAACAAAGGGGTATAAAATCCCATCTCCTGACTCAGACTTGGGGCACCTCTGCAGAACCGTTTCGGACTGAACCTACCTGTGGGGTTGGTTAAAGCCCTTTGTTGGGTCTGCAGCATAACTCAGCTTCTCCCTTTGTCCAGCCCTGCTTCCTCTTCTTCCCTTTCAAGGGTGATGGTTTCAAGAGCACTGTGATGCCCTACCCAAACACACACACACATACACACACACACACACACACACACACAAACACACACTTAAATATGATGCTCCTCATCCTTGTTGCAAAACATCAAGGGCAGGGCTTCCCTGATGGCTTAGTGGTAAAGAATCTGCCTGCCAGTGCAGAAGACATGGGTTTGATCCTTGGTGTGGGAAGATCCCACATGCCTTGGAGCAACTAAGCCCCTTGACCACAATGCCGAGTCTGTGCTCTAGAGCCCAGGAGCTGCAACTACATAGCCCAACTACTGAAGACCATGCACTTAGAGCCCATATGCCACAAGAGAAGTCACTGCAATGAGGGGCCTGTACACCACAGCAACAAAGACCCAGCACAGCCAAAATAAATTAATTAATTAATTTTAAAAGAAGCATTAAGGGGTGGGGACCTGGGGCTCTAGATTCCTAAGTCAGTAAGACCTATGTTCTTCTTATAGGATTGGCTTTCAGTAATTCACAAGTGTGAGCCATATACACACTGGTTTCTTTACAAATGAATACATTAAATTAAACAAATAAAATGTGCACACATACTAGAAAAAGGACATATTCAACAATTCTCCTCACCCAGGTTCTCATTTTCTTGGAGGGTACACTTTCCTTATTCTTTGGGAAAGAGTTCTTTCCTCATCTGTAAAAGGAAACAAATAACCTCTTCAAACAGTTGAAGATTCAATGAGTGAGTGTATGTGCCCAGCATGCTGTGAGTGCTACGCCAGAACAGCAAAGAAATGAGAGTACTTCTGAAGAGTAGGTCCCTTTGTTATCCCAGGACTCTCAGACTTAATGGTTAAGGTTCTGCAGTTTCTCTCTGTGGGAGGAGGGTTGTCACTTCGGTCATCTTCACTTGAAACATTTACCTGCATGTGTGGGAGAGGCTCTTTCCTATAAATTTGCCTCATAAGAATGTATATTACGTTCCCCACGGGACCCACGGCAACATCATCACAGAGGTATGTGCCTTATGAATCTTGAAAGGGGTGATTGCGGTACATGATGTTTCTTAGGCATATTTGTCCATGAAATCCACCCTCTCCCTTGATTTCTGAGTCATACCTAGCAACTAAATAGTTTCTAGTAGAACACATTTCTGGAAACTCTTCTCTCTTCCATCTGATTCTATTAATTTAGGAGAATATTTTCCCCAAATAACAGTGGGCTAGCCGCTACATAGAGTTTGCTGAACTCCAGTTTGCAGTCATGACACTAATTGGTAGTCACAGCTACTCTTTGTTGAGCACCTAACTTTGTCCTGAGAGCTTTACAGGCATCATCTCTTTCAACTCTCTCAATAGTCATTTCAGAGATGGCTCTGGAAGCCCTGATGTAGAGATGAGAAAACTGAGGAGCAAGAAGGTTAAACAGCTTGTCACATGGCAAGTAGTGAAGTCAAGATTCAAATGTAGGTCTATCTGACTCAAAAGCCCATAAATTTCAATTTCTGGTTTGAACTATACGTAGTGGTATAGAGGTAGCATCTCTCTTCTCTTCGTTGAAATCAGCTAAAAGCAACTGAGATAGAGAAACAAAGACACAAAATTCCTTTTCTTAGAAATGTTAATATGTCTCACTATGATTATATTTTTTCTTTTCCCTGTTTCTTCTGATTTTTGCTTTATGTATCTTTGTTTCTTTGTTGTTTGGTGTCTAATGGCTTATGATGTCTATCTTCTTTGGGAATTGTACCTTTTATCATTAAAAATTCATCTTTGTTTCATTTAAAAATAAATAAATAATTTAATTTAAAAATTCTTTTTCTTAGAAAGTAGAAGATACATAAAACCTCAGGTCCCCAGTTAGTCAAAAGGGCTGCCAAAACCACTGAAGACCAAGGGGACATGTGGGAACAAGAAGAGAAAAAGACCTATAGTTAGGGGACAGAGTGGCTGTGTATCTCAGAAGGAGCTGGATGCCCTTCTCTAAATCAAGGAGTAAAACCTAACCCTCTTGTTTGCAATTTTGGGGCAAACGTGTCTGATGGTACCAAGAATTTCCCTGCACCCTATTTGGTATCAAAATGAGCTTTCCAAAGAACAGAGACTAGCCACATTTTCGAGAAGCTCTGTCTCTGTGGCAGCAGAGAAGAGTCTCTGAGTCATTAAAACTTCACAGCTGCTCATCTTTGCGTAGGAGAAGCAAAAGCTAAACAAACTACTTAAAACCCCAAATCAAGAAAAATTCCAGCTAGTCTGACCCTTCTCCTTCACAAACCTTCTGCAAATAGCTCATCAAGGAAAAATTCATATCCTGCAAGGATGAATAACATTAAAAAAAAAAAAAAAAACCTAGCACAGAAACCTATTCAAAAATACTATAAGAGAAAAAAAAAAAAAGGTAGAAAAGAGCAGGAAACCAGACAGGAGGCAAAGAATACACCTTGTATGTCACTATGAAAGAGATAATAGTTGTGATCAAATATTTCATCATGAATATTTCAAACTTAATGAAGCAATTGCCTGTATGAAACCAGAACACAAAGCAAACAGTGCTAAAGATCAGGAAGGAAACAGTTAGACTGATGGGATGAAATGAACTGGCAGAGTTCAGATGTCAGCACAAGCCCACAAACAAAGCTCACCCATTTTTCTACATGCAGCACTACTAGAGCACAAAAAAGGATGATGATAGCAAATGGAAACAGGGGAGTTTTCTCCTGTGACCAGAGCATGACTGGGGCTAGATAAGCTCACCAAAAGAAATCCAAGATGGTCTGCTATTGATTTCACTTCAGCTTCAGGACTCTTGCTACAACTTTCATCAGATATGACCAATTCACGGAGCTGTAAGGTAGAAACAAGTAGATGGTGTCAAATCTCTCTTGGCTGTCATATTGTTGCATGGAGAATTTAGTTTAAAAGAATCATGCCGGGGAACTAGATCCCCCATGACACAACTGAGTTCTCAAGCTACAACTAAGACCCAGCACAGCTAAATATATAAATGAACATTTTTTTAAAAAAAGAGCTATAACTTAAAAAAAGGAAAAAATAAATTCACAGGAGAAAAAAGTTGTAAAATTGTGTTTATTTCAAATGTTAGGACCAGTTTATATAGTTAAGGTTTGAGCTCAAAATAACATCACCTTCTATCCCCTTAGCAGTCTCAGTGTAAACCTGTAATTATGGTCCAGGTTCTCTTTCCTCTTTCCATGCTTAAGTCCAAAGGTCATGGCCTTTCTCCATTATAGTGAGTCAGTTCAATTAAACAACCTGCTTATAAAAGAGCATGTGTGTGTGTGTGTGTGTGTGTGTGTGTGTGTGTTAAGTTGCTTCAGTCATGTACAACTTTTTGCGACCCCATGGGCTGCCAGGCTCCTCTGTCCATGGGATTTTCCAGGCAAGAATACTGGAGTGGGTTGCCATTTCCTCATCCAGGGGATCTTCCCAATCCAGGGATCAAACACGCACTGGCAGGTGGGTTCTTTACCACTACCACCAACTGGGACACTATATTACATTAAATTTCTGCAAGTATGAAAAAGAAAGATAAGAAACACATACCTATGCATATATTGAAAATATTGAGCTAGACATATAGAACTGGAATGACAGGTAAATGTACTAGAATGAGGCATATTTAGATTTAAATTAAAATTTTGTTTTAATATAAATTTACATGGCATTTGGTATAAGACAAGTCCATTTTGGCCAATGCCTAGGGGAATTACTGAGGCAATTGTTACACTGTGTGGCCATGTTATCTAAAGTATGTCCTTGCAACAGAGATCAAGAGGATAGTATTTTATCTCCACTAACCCAATGGCCAATTCCTAATTATCCAAAAGCAATATCCAGCAATTTTCCAAAAATAATATATGTTGCTAACAAGTGATCTTGTGTTTTACAAAGGGTTTCCCAGGTGGCACTAGTGGTAAAGAATTGGCCTGCCAATGCAGGAGATGCAAGAAACATGGGTTGGATCCCTGGGTGGGGAAGATCCCCTGGAGAAGGAAATGGCAACCCACTCCAGTACTCTTGCTTGGAAAATTCCATGGACAGAGGAGCTCGGTGGGCTACAGTCCATGGGGTCCCAAAGAGTCAGAGACAACTAAGCGACAGCCTGCATGCATGGTCTTGTGTCAGTTAGCTCCCTCTCATCATTCCCGAATCCATTATCTTCATCTTCAGAATGGCCTTCTCCTCCTGGCCCACAATTCACAAGGCCTATAAGAAGACAATTTGTATCTATTCATTCCATCATCCATTCATTTAATAAATGCTCAGTAAGTACTTGGCTTCCCAAGTGGCTCAGTGGTAAAGAATTTGCCTGCCAGTGCAGGAGACACAAGAAACGCAGGTTTGATCCCCGGATTGGTAAGAGACCCTGGAGTAGGAAATGGCAACTCACTTCAGTATTCTTGCCTGGGAATTTTCATGGACAGAGGAGCATGGTGGGCTACAGTCCCTGGAGTTGCAAAGAGTCGGACACAACTGAGAACATACACAATGAGTACTTACTATAAGGTAGATATCCTTCAAAACACTCAAAACCGGGTAAAAAACCTCAATTCTAGCTGCCTGTCACTGCTGCAACAATTACAGAACATTTTATGTTTCACAAAGTGTCTTCAAATTACTTCTTTTGCTCTGTGAAATTTGTCACCAAACACTTCAACCTCTCAAAATGAGGCTAATTCCACCCGCCCATCTCTAGGTTCACAGGATTTTTTTCCCTCTAACTTCAGTACCATTTAATGAGAGTTACCGAGGCCCTGAATTTTACTAAACATAAAGAATAATAGTGATAGCTCTACAGAGAAAGGCCTAAAAGAAATTTCTTATCGATAAGTGGTTGCAAATGTAGGTGATGATGCCATTGTAAAATCACTATTTATAAATAATACAATGCACTTGAAAACTAAGTGCATCTCTGAATAGCATATGACGCAAACTGACATAGAGAAATAAATGACCAGTGAGTTATGATAATAAGTGCTTTATAAATACCTACGTACATCGTATTAAACTTGGGTAGAAAATGGGGTTGGGGGAAGCTCTACTTACATGTATCTCTCTTTCTCTTGTTCCTGAATATTTCTCAGGCTTGTCCTTACAAGGTAGGCATTTGATTTTAAACTCCATGTGTTAGAACAATGGCCAAATTTTCTTAGATGGACCTGACACATTATTGAATAAACTCAAGTAAATGATAATACTAAACACTTTATTAAAAGCAAGAAGAACATTTTGAACATGTAGCAACATTTTCTAAAAATAGATGATTCCTAGAAGCTTAAGGCTAAAAAACAAAACTATTCAAATGATAGTGTGAATTTCTCAGATTTTAAATGTAGACATTAGCATTATATTTGCTAAAATTTTATTGTTTGGTTTAATATGAAAAAATAATTTGAACACATTTGATATGGGTGGCTGAATGATAGTGGTCATTTGAAACTTGTTTCTCAGAGGCCATATCTAGAGGTCAAGAAATTTAAGATCTAGTTTTGTTTTTCAGTACAGAGTGAAGGTAACAAATGTTGAAAGCTATTAATTTTACAGATGATGAAAATATAATGAGAAAGAAAAATGAGAATACTCTGTTTCCTTATGACTTTAAAGAATCCTATAGACATAACTTCATTCATCTAAGAAAACAACCCTGCTAATTACATTATATGTAATTATATTATTATATATAATAAGCTAATTTCATAGTTGCCTATTTTATAGAAAGAGAATCCAGGCCTTGGGAGAAGAGCTGGGCAAAAGTGGAAAAACAAGAAAGAATTCCCTAGATCTTCCAGCTCTTTGGCCCAGAGTAACCCTCCTTGTAATGAGTAACAGAGATGCATTTTCCTTTTGATCTAACTGATCCGGTGGATTGTGAACCCCTCTGTGGTGGGAATGTATTCTCTTCATTTCCCTGGTTTCCATGTCACCTCTCACTCACCTCAATTCTCTTCCTATCTCTCCAGTCACTTTTCAGTCTTTTGTAGGTTTGTCTTCTACTATGTACCTCCTACAGCTTGCAGCTATCGGTCCTTCCTTGGCCCTTTTTCCTTTTTGATGCTATTCATTCTCCCTGGGTAAATTTTCTTTCCCAGGTCTTCAACTGCCAACCATATGCAGATGGGTTTCAGCTTAAATTTCCAATACCAGCTTCTCCTAACTTCCAAGCCTATGTGTCCAACTGACTAGTGAATGTTTCCTGGAGTTCAGCATATTCAAAGCTAAGATCCTCGCGTTCCCCTGAAGAAGGGGAAATGAAAATGCTCTTCATTTCTCCCAGTCTCAATGGATGTCACACATCTACTCAAACACTGAAACCGGAGAACTAGGGATCATCCAAGATTCCCTTTTTCCAACAGCACGTGTGTGCTAAGTGACCCTATGGACCGTAGCCTCCTGGGCTCCTCTGTCCATGGGATTCTCCAGGCAAGAATACTGCAGTGCCACCTGGGAAGCCTTTCTCCCACAGACCCTGCATCAAACAATCAAGTCCTGATCACCAGCTCTTGAAATCTTTCTCAGACTTAACTTTCCCTGTCTATTCTTTTTTTTTTAATATAAATTTATTTATTTTAATTGGAGGCTAATTACTTTACAATTCCCTGTCTGTTCCTATAGTTTCTGCCCTTTTTCCCCCAGATTTTCATCATTTCTCTCTTGGATGAACACTATCCTCCTTTACTGGTCTCTCTGACTTCAGACCCAGCTCCTGCCCAACTCTCACCATGTACTACAGTGTCTCCAAAGCAGCTCTAGATATTAATTCTCTGCTAACTTTCAATGGATCTTCATCTAGGACAACATAACAGAGTCCTTCTCTATCTAAATCTCCTTGTCTTATACCAACTTCATACTTTCATAAATCCTTCCTTGCTGTATTTGATGCTCTAAGAGCACCAAACTCTTTGTAACTCCTCAAACATGCCTTTGCATGTTCTTTTCTCTCTGCCCCATCCCGATGTGTAGCTGACAATGCCCACACGCCCTTCGTGTCCTGGTTCAAGCATTCCCTCCTCTGTGAAAGGCTTCCCTGACTCTCCAAGGCAGATTTTATCCTTCCTTCTACAATTAAGAGGTGAATAGGAGAAGAGAGTAACAGGTACCTGGAGATTGGGATAGGGACTCTATGCATAGAGAAAAAAAAAATAGAGAAGCCTAGGATGCAGATTCTTTGTGGGATTTGCCTCAGACCTACTGTACTTGTGCATGAGTAGGATTCAGTTCTGGACCTGAGAAGGCTGTGACAAGAGGATAGAGATGTTTTCCCCTCCCCCACTTCCTCACAGTAGTCATTGACACTATGGGAATTATCCTGGCCTGCTTGGCAGCAGTTTTCTGTCTAGGATTATTTGGTGCTTTTCTAAGTAAGAAGAGAGCTGAATTGGACAACAATAGAAGTAAACCCTGGGGCATGTGCCAACTCACCAAATTGCTTCCTGGCCTTGTGATGCAGAGGACTATGTAATTATGAGACTGTCATACACATATATGTTGGTTTGAAGAAATTAGACACAGACACCCAATTGCCAACAGCAATGAGAAGAGACAGACTTGTTGGAACCGAGTGAATGGTGTGGTTTCCAAAGAAACTTGGAGGCTTGGGTTTTCTGATGAGAAGATACTGCTGAATTAAATCTAATTACCACAGGAAGTAGCCCCCACTTTTCAAAGCAAAGAGCTAGTAATGGCGCTGGCAAGGTTATGAAGGTGTGTCCCAAGATTTCCTAAAAAGATTGACTGCCAGAGCAGCCCATCGTTCTCCTATTTCATTGGGTCTTCTCAAATGGGGTGAAGAAGATCTATTTCTCTCCAAATTCACCTCAGTTGTGCTTCTGTCCTAGTTATTGAGCAAGTGATGTACCCCTTGCTGTAGCTTAGAAACAATGCTACAGTCATTGATTGTAACTTTGGTGTTTTTGGAAACTTAGCACCTCTTCCCCCTTCTTGCCAATGGCTCTGTCAATTTCTCAGCCTAACTAGGATCATGGCATCCGGTCCCATCACTTCATGGCAAATAGATGGAGAAAAAGTGGAAACAGTGGCAGATTTTATTATCTTGGACTCCAAAATCCCTGCAGATCATGACTGCAGCCATGTAATTCAAAGACACCTGCTCCTTGGAAGAGAAGCTATGAAAAACCTACACAGCGTATTAAAAAGCAGAGATATGTGTTTTATGAAAGGAGAGAGGGTTAGCACTCCTCTTGACATGATGGAAGAGGCTCTCTGGCCTGACAACATGCATACGATTAAGGCATTGCCTACCTACTTTGTGGCATCTAACCACATTTTTTTTGTGCTTTCCAAAGTAGGAGGATTTTAAAGGATGATTTATCTTCTGAAAAATAAACATTAAATTTGAAAAAAAATTTTTTTAATCAAAGACCACTTTGCCAGCAAAGGCCTGTATAGTCAAAGCTATGGTTTTTCCAGTATTCATGTACGGATGTGAGAGCTGGACCATAAAGAAGGCTGAACACCAAAAAATTGATGCTGGAGAAGACTCTTTAGAGTCCCTTGGACAGCAAGATCAAACCAGTCAATCCCAAAGGAAATCAGTCTTGAATATTCATTGGAAGGACTGATGCTGAAGCTGAAGCTCCAATAGTTTGGCCACCTGATACCGAGAGCCAACTCACTGGAAAAGACCCTGATGCTGGGAAAGATTGAGGGCAGCAGGAGAAGGGGAAGACAGAGGATGAGATGGTTGGATGGCATTATCGACTCAATGGACATGAGTTTGAGCAAATTCTGGGAGATGGTAAAGGACAGGGAAGCCTGATGTGCTACAGTCCAGGGGGTTGAAAAGAGTCAGACATGACTTAGCGACTGAACAACAAAGTTTTTGCCAAGAGCCAAGGAAATGCTTGTTGACTCTGTATCAAGAAAACAAGGCAATCACTTGTTCATCTCAGTATAGGGCTGGTGGTGGTTTAGTTTTTAAGTTGTGTCTGACTCCTGTGACACCATGGACTGTGGCCCACCAGGCTCCTCTGTTCATGGGATTTCCCAGGCAAGAATACCAGAGCATTCTTGGGTTGCCATTTCCTTCTGCACAGTATAGTGTTAGCAGGACCTTAGTGCTAAAGCTTGAAATGCAATGGGTACACAGACGCCCAGGGACTTCTCTTGCAGGTTTCAAGAGGGGAGAAAAAAATGGGGAGGTGAAATGTCCCTTCTCTATGCTCAAGAGATAATTGCAGGTACAAGAATAAATAGGTGTGTAAGAATAAATCCACACTAATGTCTAGACAGAAAAAAGTATCGAAAGGAAATCAAGAGAAATTTGCCTTGCTGGGATTAGCATCTTAGAACCAGAATAATGAAAACATCAGCAATTGCTCCCAAAGATCACTGTATTAGTCAAAGTTCTCCAGAGACAGAACAAATAAGATAGAGGTAAAGACATAGTCAGAGCCAGAGATAGAGGCAGAGGTACAGGTAGATTCGTGGAGATTTCTTGTGAGAGATTGGCTCATGTGAATGAAGGCTAAAAATGCTGAGAAGATTTGCTGTCTGTAAGCTGGAGACCCAGGAAAGCTAGCAGCATAATTTAGTGATATTCCCCAAAACACCGAAGTCACAATCAATGACTGTTCATTTGTTTCTAAGCTACAGCAAGGGGTACATCACTTGTTCAATAACTGGGACTGAAGCTCAGTTGAGACAAACTTGGAGAGAGTTTTTCTTGTTATTTATTTTTTAGTTTAGCACTTTGAAGTGTTTCCTTCTTCACTTGGGTTTATATGGTGAATACAAAATATTCATCAAAAATTCTTTATCTTTAAATTTGGATTTACTTGACAAACATTTTCATTGAAAAATAACACTGGGGATATTTTTCAAGTGATGGCAAGGAAGAAAATGATGTGAAGGAAACCCTCTTCCCCCTTACTTGTAGTTCATATTCCCAAGGTGTCTATCCCTACCCATTTCCTACACTTCCCTTGTTTTTACAGTTATCCCAAGATGAGGTGGTCATAGTCCCTCTAGGGTGACCGCACATTTATAGGGAATCTCCCTTGTGGTTACTTTGTATTATCACAGTTCCTAAGGAAGTAGATGCAGACGAGATGGAGCTGAGCCAGCTTCCTCTCTCCAGCCTTCCTGTTTCCTTGCCTCCGTCCCTGCATCAGGGCCCCCAGAGAGCAAGCAATCTCTGCCACAGGTGACAGAGGCAGCTGGATGTCTACCCACAGCCATTTCCCCTGCTTCCCCACTGGTGAACATTTGTCTTACTGCAAACATCAGTATGGTCAGTTCAGTAAGGGTGGTCGATTACTTTTCCCAGCCTCTCAGGTTTTCAGAAGCAAGTGGTTCTGGCTGATGAGTTGGGAGCAGAAGTTGTTGAGCAGGATATCTGCAAAGCTGCTCAAAAGTGGGAAACAGGGACTTCCCAGGTGGTCCAATAGCTAAAACTCTGCGCTCCCAGAGCAGGGGGCCCAAGTTAGATCTTCTGTCAGGGGACTAGATCCCACATGGGGCAACTAAAAAAGATTCCACATGCTGGAACTAAGACCCAGTTCAATCAAATGAATAAATAAATAAACAAGGGGGAAGAAGCTTAACTGGGTCCCCTTTCTTGCTTATGTATTTTAAGCACAAACACACAACACTCCATCTAGTACAAGGAGGTATGTGTATTCAACAGAATATCCATCACATAGGAGTGGAATGCCTGCAGGGGGCAGGCAGTCGGATGAGTGGCTGGTGTGAATGGAGGGAAGCAAATTTTACAAAAGAGGAGGGCTCTGTACAGTCTGCCCATGAGAAGGCGTTCTGAGATCCGTGTTTATTCACCTTAACTCTGCACCTGATGTCTCAAAGGAAAGAGATTGGGGGTGGGGTGGGGTGGGGAGGGGAGAGGAGAAAGATAAAGGAAAACAGTGCAGAGAGTGATTGTCAATAATCCTATGAAACTGCAGGATGATACACAGATAAAATTCATTTGGCATCAACAGACCCAGGAATCCAGGACAGCTCTCCTAGGCTCAAATCTTCTCCGTCTCCCCAGGAGTCTGACTTCACCTGGGGAGCTCTCGGATTTCCGGCAGTCGGGCAGCCTCGCGCTGCGGGTGATTCGGGGGAGTTCTCTGCCCGCGGTACCTTTCCCTGCAGATGTGAACAAGAACCCCACGGCGCTCCTACCGGAAGCACACGGGCTGCTGGCTAGCCCTTACGTCTTAAATCCAAACCCTGGATTCCCTTTCCAGATCCTCTGTCCTGGGCTTGGCCCCCACCCAGCCTCAGGGCCTGGGTCAGTCTTTACACAGCTGTCCCTTTTAAGATTCAGCAGACCTAACTTCCTGTTTAGGTTCTGTTCTCCCAGAAAACAGAAGGTTGGTGCCTTTTTCCTCTAAGCAGAGGTGCATACAATTAGATGTTAGGTAAAACGTCGTGGTAAAAGAGAGATTTGACAGAAGAGCCTTGAAATAGAAGCCTCAGGAGGAGCCCGGTAGGCTGCCATGTTGGTAGCCCCAGGGGAGCCAGGCCTCTGGCATTCACGGCCCATGTAGACCACTGTTCTTGATTCTCAGGGCTCTGTGGCCTGTTTTAACCCAAAGGATGAGGCAGAAATGGTGATGGGTAGGTTTGGGGCCTGGAACAAAGGCCTGGGAACTTCAGCTGTCTGTGCTCTGGGGCAGCCTGCTGCTAAGGAGGAAGGTGGATTCCCCTGAGGCCATCAGGCTGGGAGGCAGCCCACGGCAGGTTTTAGAGAGCTTTGTCCCCCAACACTCATTAACCAAAACAAAGAGCTAAGACTACCATTGTACTTAGGGTTTAAACATAGACTTTGGAAATCCTTCTACAGAAAATATAAAGGAAAAATTTAGGAGGAAAGGTAGTATTTCTTCACTCAAGGGAAAGAGAGTGGTCTTTTGACAAATGGTCTTCCAACCCAAGCTTAAGAGTGTGTGCTTCTGCAGAGCTTTGTGTGGAATATGTGTTAAGGCTAACTGCATGCCTCCTTCTCTCCTTCACCCCCTCTAAAGATGCTATTGCCTGTCCCCTGGATTTGCCTAATGCTGCTCCCACTCCTGTGCTGTACCAACACCTGTAAAGGTTCCTCCCACCACTCAGTTGAGTTCAGTTCAGTTCAGTTCAGTCGCTTAGTCGTGCCCGGCTCTTTGTGACTCCATGGATTGCAGCATGCCAGGCCTCCCTGTCCATCACCAACTCCCGGAGTTTACCCAAACTCATGACCATTGAGTCGGTGACACCATCCAACAATCTCATGCTCTGTCATCCCCTTCTCCTCCTGCCCTCAATCTTTCCCAGCATCAGGGTCTTTTCAAGAGTCAGTTCTTCCCATCAGGTGGCCAAGTATTGGAGTTTCAGCTTCAACATCAGTCCTTCAAATGAATATTCAGGACTGATTTCCTTTAGGATGGACTGGTTGGATCTCTTTGCAGTCCAAGGGACTCTCAAGAGTCTTCTCCAACACCACTGCTGTGATTCAAAATCCCGCCAGTTCTTGTGAACCACCATGAAGTAGGGCCACTTTATAACTGTTTCCCAGTGAGAGCTCTTCCTTTCCTCTGAGCTCCATTCCCATAGCAACTCTAAAATGGAAAATTGATGGGCTATTAACCGTTTCGTATCATCATTTCTCTTATCTTGAACTGACGTGTAACTATATTTTGATTTAACTTTTACTGGTTTATTTTTTGTTCCTTAAATCAGATTGCAGCTTATCAACGACGGGAACATGTTCATCTCCCCTCAATAGAAAGTCAGTAAATATTTGTTGATGTCTACTATGCTTTTCAGCTGTCCCCAATCCAAGGGATGCAGTAGCTGCATTTTCTTTTTCTTGTTTTCTTTTTTTTTGGTATGAAACTTGAAATAGTGCTTTTGCAACATGCCGGTTTTAATTTGTTTTTGAAATTGAGATATTATTGACATATAACATTGTGTTTTTTATTGAAGTATAGTTGATTTACAATGTTGTATTAGTTTGTAGTATACAGCAAAGTGATTCAGCTATATATATGTATATAGACATATGTACATATATGAAAAAATATGTGTATGTATATACATATGTGTATATACATAAATACACATATGTATATATACAAATATATGTAAATGCACATGTGTATATATTTTCTCATATTTTTTCATAATTTTTTTATATTGAATATAGTTCTCTATGCTATACAGTAGGACCTTGTTATCTATTTTTTGTATAGCATTGAGTTGGCCAAAATGTTCATTCAGGTTTTTCCATCAGATCAGATTAGATCAGATCAGTTGCTCAGTCGTGTCCGACGCTTTGCGACCCCATGAATCGCAGCACGCCAGGCCTCCCTGTCCATCACCAACTCCCGGAGTTCACTGAGACTCACGTCCATCGAGTCAGTGATGCCATCCAGCCATCTCATCCTCTGTCGTCCCCTTCTCCTCTTGCCCCCAATCCCTCCCAGCATCAGAGTCTTTTCCAATGAGTCAACTCTTCACATGAGGTTTTTCCATAATATCTCTAAATGTTTTGGCCAAGCCAATAGTTTGTATCTGCTAATCCCAAACTACTAGTTTATCCCTCCTCCACTCTCTTTCCCCTTTGGTAACCATAAGTTTGTTTTCTATGTGAGTCTGCCTCTGTTTTGTAACTAAGTTCATTCTTACCATATTTTAGATTACACATAAAAGTGATATCACATGGTATATGTCTTCCTCTGTCTAGCTTACTTCGCTTAGTATGATGATTTCTAGACCTATCAATGTTGCTGCAAATGACATCATTTCATTCTTTTTTATGGCTGAGTAATATTTCATTGTAACATTATAGTCGTTTTCTATTTTCTTTTTAAAGTTTCCAGTTCCTATTAAAATGGTTGTAATGAGGATTCCCTGATGGCTCAAGAATCCACCTGCTAATGCAGAAGATTCAGGTTTGATCCCTGACCTGGGAAGATCCCACATCAGTTCAGTTCAGTTCAGTCGCTCAGTCGTGTCCGACTCCTTGCGAACCCATGAATTGCAGCATGCCAGGCCTCCCTGTCCATCACCAACTCCCGGAGTTCACTCAGACTCACATCCATCGAGTCAGTGGTGCCATCCAGCCATCTCATCCTCTGTTGTCCCCTTCTCCTCCTGCCCCCAATCCCTCCCAGCATCAGAGTCTTTTCCAATGAGTCAACTCTTCACATGAGGTGGCCAAAGTCCTGGAGTTTCAGCTTTAGCATCATTCCTTCCAAAGAAATCCCAGGGCTGATCTCCTTCAGAATGGACTGGTTGGATCTCCTTGCAGTCCAAGGGACTCTCAAGAGTCTTCTCCAACACCACAGTTCAAAAGCATCAATTCTTCTGTGCTCAGCCTTCCTCACAGTCCAACTCTCACATCCATACATGACGACTGGAAAAACCATAGCCTTGACTAGATGAACCTTTGTTGGCAAAGTAATGTCTCTGCTTTTGAATATGCTATCTAGGTTGGTCATAACTTTCCTTCCAAGAGTAAGCGTCTTTTAATTTTATGGCTGCAGCCACCACCTGCAGTGATTTTGGAGCCCCCAAAAATAAAGTCTGACTCTGTTTCCACTGTTTCCCCATCTATTTCCCATGAAGTGATGGGACCAGATGCCATGATCTTCGTTTTCTGAATGTTGAGCTTTAAGCCAACTTTTTCACTCTCCTCTTTCACTTTCATTGACTCTTTAGTTCTTCTTCACTTTCTGCCATAAGGGTGGTGTCATCTGCATACCTGAGGTTATTGATATTTCTCCCGGCAATCTTGATTCCAGCTTGTGCTTCTTCCAGTCCAGCGTTTCTCATGATGTACCCTGCACAGAAGTTAAATAAGCAGGGTGACAAGATACAGCCTTGACGTACTCCTTTTCCTATTTGGAACCAGTCTGTTGTTCCATGTCCAGTTCTAACTGTTGCTCCCTGACCTGCATAAAGATTTCTCAAGAGGCAGGTCAGGTGGTCTGGGGCAACTAAGCCCATGTGCCACAATTGCTGAGTCAGTACTCTAGAACCCTCGAGCTGCAATAAGAGAAACCACTGTAACGAGAAGCCTGTACTGCAGTGAAGAGTAGCCCCCACTTGCTGCAATTGGAGAAAAAGCCCACATAGCAAGAAAAACCCAGCACAGCCAAAAATAAATTTTAAAATAAAAATTATATTTAAAATATGATTGTAATGATTTTAACCTCTTGCCTGAGATTGAGGGGGTTCCTGGGAAGTGGGACCTTCACCACTAAAACTGGCAAGGTCTCTTGCACACCAAGATGAGTTGTCTACCCTCCTTCTACAAGTTACTGCCATATCTAATTCACTTGGTGCCCCACCCAAGTTTCAACTGCAGAAACTACAGAACAGGTGCCTAATCCTATTTTCACATAAGCTGCCTCTGCATACTATAAAGTCCAAGCAAGTGGTCTCCTAAACGAGTTTCAACATCATTTACATTTGATAGGAAGGTTTTTTGAAAACTACTTGTGGTAATTATATGTTAGCATAATGATGGTTGTTTTCATAGCAACACTTATAAAAAGGAAGATTAAAAACTTGCTGGATTTTCTCCAGTGTGGTTCTAGAGAGGGAAGTGATATGGCAAGCACATGCAGTCCAGAGCCCAGAGTTTACTCTAGTCCATTTGGCAGCAAAGCAAGTCCAGCACTTCACTCATACCTTCATTATAGCATTTATTACATCACATTGTATTCATTTCTTAACATGTCACTCTTTATGCCCCAGTACTATGAGCTTCTTAAGACACAGACAGGTGTATTTATGACAATGTTTATTAAAAATGTGTATAATATACCAAATAGTGTTCTCTGCTTTTACAAATGTTAACTCATTAAATCCTCATATCTCTTATCAGATAGATGCCATTTTATGGATGAGGAAACTGAGGCACAAAGAAGTGAAGTAACTTGCCAAGCTAGTAAGTGACAGAGTTGGGATTTGAATCCAGGCAGTCTGGCTCCAAAATGTGCTTCAACCATGACACAAGCCTGTCTAGCTGTTATTTATTGTTGTATCCGCAGCACCTAGACCCACCCCTGACCTTAGACTCAATGAATATGTATTAGAGAATGAATAAATGAACAACTATCATATGTAAGACAATCATATGTCCAGGATATTATTGGAGAGTTTTAATTTTAAACATTCTGCCATATTTTCAAAACATGTACTTGGACCATGCATCAGACGATATATCTAGATTTAGGGGTCAGAAACTGTAGCACAGTTTCCATAATATTATGAATTCCATTTATTCTAAGTTCAAATTGATATTCTTAGTCCAAAAAATTATGATGCCAGGAATGAGGTGCTTTGGATAACAATTTTCAAATACCAGATATTGGAAAAATATCAAGTGTTCTTTGTTCTTATTTACTGTGATCAAGTTTGAAGCTGAAATAGTAATGAAAATATCCATTCTATATGATTTTGTAAGGATTTCGGTCAAAGAATTTGAGAGAAGATATAAGAAGGCATCTTCTTAGATCTGTTATTATTAGATGTAAAAACACTTGGAAAATCTTAGAAGGGTTGCCTGGCCAGGAATGTACTTTGTTAAGAAAGAGGCTGCTATCTCATGTTTCAATCTGGTCTCCAGAATATTTTCAGCTAAGACTACCAGGTCCAGAAAATTATCTCCAGCAATGATTCTTAAAGTATGCTCCCTAACCAGCAGAACTTCCAAAAAACTTGCTAGAAACACAAATTCTAGACCCCACTCTGGACCTAAAGAATCAGAAATTCTGGGGTGGGGTGCAGCAACCTGTTTTAACAACAAGCCCTCCAGGTGATTCTGATGCCAGCTAAAGTTTAAGAATTACAGATCTACAGTAACTAAACTTGGTTTGTTTTTAACTTAATTCTTTAAAAAACAAAGATGATTTGAGAATAAGTGAACCAGTCTTTGAGGTGAACTAAACACAAAATTGTTAAGTTAGAAATGAAAACAAACATATATATTCACACTTGTTGTATGTGACAGTGTGACCCAAGTTTCAAAAGTCCACAAAGGGCTGAGAGGTGTGTTCATCTCACATTTAATCAGAGCCTGCAGCAAAAGCCTTCCATCTGTCTCAGTGGTCCTATTATTTCATACCATCCCACCAAGGGGAAAAGGTTTCCTAAGACTGAACTGGTGGCTCCTAGTATATGGTTCTTTCTTTTCTTTCCTTTATACCATGGCCCCCTCTTCCCAGGTGCAGATTTTGTCCCTGAAGGAGCTGGAAGCCAAGGTGCTTAAAATCAGCCACCCCTAGAACACTGCTTCCTGGGGACAGTCTCAAGTCCCAATTATCAGTCCAGCTGGCTCTATAGAGGGTCCTACTGTCTCTCTTCTCAGTCTGTTCTTCTAGGCTCACAGTCATACATCCAATTTCTACATGCCTGAACTGCAGCTCTACTGGATTCTACCTCTTTCTCACAGCGTTTCTGGATCCCACGTAAAATGAGGGGTGTGTTTGGATGTCCATGTTCATCTGTATCCCCGAGTGTGGCAAAATAGTTTAAAAGCTTTCAGAAACATCTACATAATTCTACCTGGGTACAGTATGAACCCCGCCCCGCCCCCCCCCCCGCTTTTCTGTCAACATAGTCTATATTTTTTGCTTGTACTCTTCAGTGGCTACATCATTCTTTTGGGGAAGGAACAATGCAAGACTTCTATGCTGGCCACTGAACATTTGGTCTCAGGTCAAATGTCAGGCCGAGAACAGAACTGAATGGACCTTCACAGCCTTCACTCCTATTGCTATTATTTATTATAAGCTTCCTTCATTTCCAAGGTGCTTTCTGCAATGTGCCAGCTGCAGCTGCTACTCAAAGGACTTCTCTCTGTATGATTTTTGCTCTGTTTTTATATGACAGGGGTGACAGGGACTGACTTTTGGTAGGAAGAGAACAAATTCAAGTTGTTCAAGCAACACCTCAACACCTAGAACATCTCCCCCAGTGAGCAGGAGACATTGACCTCATTGTTTTTTTCTGAGTGACACTATCAAATTCAACATTTTGAGTTTGCTCAACATTTTGAGCGGCTCAACATTTTCCATTTAACAATTTCAGGCCCACTATGTGTGGGCTTCACTTGGCTTAGGAACAGAAGAATATCTGTGTGCAAGGCTTGATGAATGAGCTGTTGGGCAATGGATGGTTACCCATTTAGGAAGGTCTGACAATATCCTACTGTTGTAAAGTAAATACTCCCCAAAGTTTTATTTTGTAGATCAGCCACCCTGATGTCTTATTTCTCCTACTAAAATAGTATTGAGCAAAGAGCCTGGGGTGAAGTTGTGATGTAGAATAAGCTTGACCTTAATAGCTCCTCTCATACCCATATAAACCACAGTTTTCCTGCTTCTAGAACCTACCAAGCAGATATTGTATTATCAACTCACTTGATGTACACTGCTAGAACAAAGATGCCAAATAGGTTTCAGTTCATGTGCCAACTTCGATAAGCCTGGGTAGGCTGCCAGGTGCAGTGTGTTGAGGATTTAACTCCAGATTCCCCAAGAAAGCATGCACGTCTGCCATAGACTGGGAATGTGCCAGATTTGCCTAGAATTAGCCATCCCCATGTTAAGAATGTAATATATTACCTTTCAATGGGATATTTGCACATTAAAAGAAGAATGTGAAAGAGAGCAGTTTATTATGACCAATGATAAGAGGATGACCGGGCATTTGTTGAAGGCCAGTGGGATATGTATTTTGGGGAATCCTTAGAAAGAAAGCAGAAGAAAGTGAAAGGGAGATCTGTTGCAAAAGAGAGTCAGTTTGAAAAGGTGCAGAGAAGTTGCTAATCCCAGCCTTGCAAACTACCATTTTATAGACTTATAATTAACTCTAATATTTTGGTTAAGTATAAAATGTATACAAGGTGTTTTGATTTGCTTTGCTGCTAATATGGTTTCTATTTAACAGCAACAACTTTCCAAGATTTACATTACACCCTTTGGTCTATTGTTTGTTTTATCCTCTGTGACATGAACCAAGGAGCCTGAGAAGGTGGTTTATGGACTGTACCATATGTCATTTTCCTACTGGATCAAGCACAGGCTTGGTGCTCAACAAATAATAAACTACTCGAGTTCTGCCACCTACTCAGTTGTTGTTGATTAGTTTGTAAGTCGTGTACGGCTCTTTTGCAACCCCAATGACTGTAGCCCACCAGGCTCCTCTGTCCATGGGATTTCCCAGGCAAGAATACTGGAGTGGATTGCCATTTCCTTCTCCAAAGGATCTTCCCTACCCAGGAATAGAACTCAGGTCTCCTGCATAGCAGGTGGATTCTTTACTGTTGAGCCACCAGCAGAGCCCCTATTTAGAGATCAACTTTTTTCCAAACAGGGTCTAAACAAGAAGCTCCTCATTCATCAGCACTGAAAATATCAAGTGCTTTTTGAGCCTTTGTTTTTTATGTTCAAAAACAGAAAACAGTAGCCACCAAATCCACTGCAGAAATACAAAGCAAAAGTGGTCTGGTGATAGCATTTTCTTAACAGAGTGTGCAATTTTCAGAGCACGATGATTAAAAAAAAGAATCCCAAATTTAGGGTCAAAAGATGTGCTGTGCCCTTTAGCTGACCATGACATTTAACCTGTTTCAGATTTTCTCCTAAACCATAAACATAGAAACAAAACAACCTCTAAGTTTCAAACAAATCATTCCTGGTTGACAATCAAAAGAGAAGACATCATGAATTGACCTCTGATTTCCTATAATCATAATGCTATTTCCTGTCACAAAAATCATAAAACTGATAGAAAAATAGAAAAAAACCTCCAAACATATGTGCATTGATTAAATATGTAAAACCACACAATGGTAAAAACTAGCAAATGCTTCTTTTGTGACACTCTACATGGCTTAGACTTGTTGCAGTTTATCAAGATACATAGTTTAGGAGACAAGTTTTCCTAATAAATCAACCCTATGCAAACAAAGGATTTCTTCACTCCTCCAAAGACTAACACACCACATTGTAAGTCCTCCAAAGACTAACACACCACATTGTAAGTTAGGGTTATCTGTCTCACAAATATTCATTGCCAATTTCATATGCATGGGTGCCCATGAAAGTCTTTGAGTGGCAAATGCCTCTGCAGAGTTGCCCTGCCCTTCCCTTCCTCTTCAGAAAGGAATTCATTCCTGAGCTTCATAAACTAGATTCTGACACTTCCATTCTGCCCACATCACACCCTTTACCCTGCAGCTTGATCTGTAAGGTAAATGTGATGCGATGAGCTTGGCATTTGGTCCCCAGACTTTCTTTTCTTGGTAATAACTTTGGTCAGTATGATGGAGTCTATCTCCAGTGATAAAGTTCACTGAAGTGGGGAGTGAAAAGTCAAATCATTTCAAATGGTGTCTAAAAAACATACTTGAAAGACTTTTATATAGTATGAAAGACTTTGGAAACTGTAAATAGCCAAGCTAATATTGGATATTATGGATTTTTCTGACTTAATAAATATACTCACTAGGGCAGAAGTTTTAGTCAAGATAAAAGACATTGAACCAGATGGGGACAGGGAGGCAGAAAACCTAGAGAAGAAAGGTTGGTGGCTTCTTCATAAACCTGCCCGCCACAGAAAAGCAGTCTTCTCTGAGGCCTGTCAGGTCAGAGTTTTTTGTTCAAGTCAGATAAGCTTGCAGCCTCCTCCTCTGGAAGCGTTTCAAATTCCAGCTTTTCCAGCTGCAGTCTGAGAGCATTTGCCTAACTCCTATTCAGAGGGTAAAATTGTTTTTATTTGTCATCATTTCACCTAGGTCCTTGACTCCACATTAGCTCCAACTGGACCATTCATTGTTAGTCGCAGAAATAGTGTCTTCAAAGAATCAAAGCATTATTGTAAAGCAATTATCTTCGGATCAAAAATGAATTTAAAAAATTAAAAGTATGAGTCCTTAAAAGAGGTTTGCAAGTCAAATATGACTCCCAGGCCAGTGGCAGTGCTCTAGAGAGACATCACTCCGCTGGTTCCAGGCTGGGGGGCGGGATTTGCTGGAAGAGGCAGTTCCCAGGGAGCCACTGCCCCCTCGTGTCTCAGCACTGGCCAGGAATTGTTCCATGACGGAGAGAACGCTTGGCAAAAGTCTGTAAAAGATCATTGGTGGGCTATTTCTGGCTCTGAATTTGTTGGCTCAATTAAGGTTTCCTTTCTTCTCATGGTTTCTTAAACTATAATCTTTCTTTTAAAAAATCAGTTTTTAAAAGGCATATTTATCATAATTATCAAAGTAGTATATATTCCTTGAAGATAAATGTGTACAATTGTTTAATTTTGTTAACCTTTTGATGTATCTCTTCCTTGTTTTTTAAATCCTTTCCCATTTAAGGAAAACTAACTTTGCTTGGGGATAGAAAAAAGCCACAGAACCATCAAATCTAATTTTATCATAAATGTTTTGTAAACATGATCTCTTCCCCACAATAAGAAAAGAGACTTCTGAATATGCTAGAGTACTAAGACACACAATTTCCCTTTTTTTCTTACAAAATTTAAAATTAATTTTTTAATTTAAACATTAAACTTAGGGACTTCTCTGGTAGTCCAGTGGCTAAGATTCCATGCTCTTGATGCAGCAGGCCCAAGTGTGATCCCTGCTCAGGGAACTAGATTCCACATGCTGCAACTAAGATCCAGTGCAGCCAAATAAAATTTTTTTTTTTTAATTTTAAATGTAAAGGGTAGCAATTTAGATCATAAAACCTCGTATATTTTGCCTGTAATTTCAATTCTATGGATTAAGAATACTGTGAAAGTGAAAAGTGAAAGTTGCTCAGTCCAACTTTGTGACCCCATGGACTGGAGCCCCCAGGTTCCACTGTCCATGGGATTTCCCAGGCAAGAATACTGGAGTGGGTAGCCATTCCCTTCTCCAGGGGATCTTCCCGACCCAGAGATCAAACCCAAGTCTCCACATTGCAGGCAGATTCTTTACTATCTGAGCCACCAGGGAAGCCCTACGAATTCTGTAATGAATGCAACTAAATTCTCCAAGCCAGGCTTCAGCAATATGTGAACTGTGAACTTCCTGATGTTCAAGCTGGTTTTAGAAAAGGCAGAGGAACCAGAGATCAAATTGCCAACATCCGATGGATCATGGAAAAAGCAAGAGAGTTCCAGAAAAACATCTATTTCTGCTTTATTGACTATGCCAAAGCCTTTGACTGTGTGGATCACAATCAACTGTGGAAAATTCTTCAAGAGATGGGAATACCAGACTACCTGATCTGCCTCTTGAGAAATTTGTATGCAGGTCAGGAAGCAACAGTTAGAACTGGACATGGAACAACAGACTGGTTCCAAATAGGAAAAGGAGTTCGTCAAGGCTGTATATTGTCACCCTGTTTATTTAACTTATATGCAGAGTACATCATGAGAAACGCTGGACTGGAAGAAACACAGACTGGAATCAAGATTGTCGGGAGAAATATCAATAACCTCAGATATGCAGATGACACCACCCTTATGGCAGAAAGTGAAGAGGAACTCAAAAGCCTCTTGATGAAAGTGAAAGTGGAGAGTGAAAAAATTGGCTTAAAGCTCAACATTCAGAAAACGAAGATTATGGCATCCGGTCCCACCACTTCATGGGAAATAGATGGGGAAACAGTGGAAACAGTGTCACACTTTATTTTGGGGGCTCCAAAATCACTGCAGATGGTGACTGCAGCCATGAAATTAAAAGACGCTTACTCCTTGGAAGGAAAATTATGACCAACCTAGATAGCGTGTTCAAAGCAGAGACATTACTTTGCCTACAAAGGTTCGTCTAGTCAAGGCTATGGTTTTTCCTGTGGTCATGTATGGATGTGAGAGTTGGACTGTGAAGAAGGCTGAGAGCCAAAGAATTGAGGCTTTTGAACTGTGGTGTTGGAGAAGACTCTTGAGAGTCCCTTGGACTGCAAGGAGATCCAACCAGTCCATTCTGAAGGAGATCAGCCCTGATTTCTTTGGAAGGAATGATGCTAAAGCTGAAACTCCAGGACTTTGGCCACCTCATGTGAAGAGTTGACTCATTGGAAAAGACTCTGATGCTGGGAGGGATTGGGGGCAGGAGGAGAAGGGGACAACAGAGGATGAGATGGCTGGATGGCATCACTGACTCGATGGACATGAGTCTCAGTGAACTCCGGGAGTTGGTGATGGACAGGGAGGCCTGGCGTGCTGCAATTCATGGGGTCGCAGAGTCAGACATGACTGATCGACTGATCTGATCTGATTAGACCCATTGAATATTATCTCATTTTCAAGACAGAAAAATAAAACTTCTTGCTCTAAGATGGACTGTGGGAGCTATGGTAATTTAGCAGTCTAAATGATCCAGTCATTGGCAAATGCATCAGGTGTGATTTCAGATGTGTTTTCACATGGGGTGGTCGCATTTCTATATGTCATAGAGAGATGCTGCTTCTCCCCAACTATGAAGAATGAAGAAACAAAGGCATTATGGGAAGATCTGAGAATGAGTCATCTGTGCCTCCGAACACCTTTTCTTCTATATCTTGTTTGTTGTCTGTGCCATCTAGATGTGTATACCACACAACATAAATATGGGTGGCAGTGTCAGAGACAGTCTGGACAAGATCTAGAATGAGTTGGAAGGAAGTTGACTGTATCTTTAGCTGGTTTATCTGATCCTTGATTTTCTCAAGAGTTAATCTTTTTGGACTTCCCTGCTGGTCCACAGGTTAAGAATCTTCCTGGCAACGTAGGGGACATAGATTTGATTCTTGGTCCAGGAAAATTCCATGTGCCACAGGGCAACTGAGCCCATGTGCCACAACTACTGAAGCTCACATGCTTAGAGCCTGTGCTCAGTAACAAGAGAAGCCACCGCCAAAAAAAAAAAAAAAAGAATTCTCAAACTTTTGGATTTGTGAAAAGTGAAAGTGAAGTCACTCACTTGTGTCCAACTCTTTGAGATCCCATGGACTGTAGCCTACCAGGCTCCTCCATCCATGGAATTTTCTAGGCAAGAGTACTTGAGTGGGTTGCCATTTCCTTCTCCAGAGGATCTTCCCGACCCAGGGATTGAACCCAGGTCTCCCGCATTGTGGGCAGACACTTTACCATCTGACCCACCATAGGAAAAGTGTCCCACCTACTTCTTGTATATTACCTTAAAATTGTATATGAATTGATTACCACTTTCAATGTAGAAAAATAAAACTTCCTAAAAACAAACAAAAACTTCCTTCTGTAAAGTCAGCCTATGTGAATTATGTAATTTGTTCATTTAAACAATCCATTTATTGGCGATTGCAAATGGCTATTATTATGCATACATACAAAACAATGCTGTATAAAAAAACTTTAACAAAAAGTCTATTGAATATCAAGCTACTAATTATAGCACCTCAAAATTTCTTATCATTGTTATGACACATTTCTACATGTTAACATGTAGATAATCTGTGCCCTATTTTTGGTACTCTTATTTCTAAATCCACTTTTATTCTTTGAAACATTAAATTCAAATCCAGACCTAGATGGTAGAAACTATCTATCCCATGTATTTGAGTGGGATTTGCACTTTAAACCAGTCTATGAAGATGATCTGAAGGGCCCAGGGAGATCTACCTGACCAGTCTTTTATAAACACAGTTACACAGGATGCTCTACTCTAGGGCACGTGAGGGCAGAGTAAAAGACGAGGTCCACATTTCTCAAGATGCATGTTTGAGCAGGCCACTCAAGATGGCTGTTCTCTTGCTCTCTGTACATGCTCAACCAGTCCTGCCCTGCTTCACTCACAGGACTATCCAATTCTCTTAATTACAGGGTTCAATCAGTAACTACCTGTGTGACCCCAGCTGCTCCTTGCCCTCGTAGCCTGACATCAATTCCCCCTATAAATGGTAGCCTCCTTCTCCCTGGTGCAGTGAAGGTTGCTGCCATGTCCTGCCTGCAGGTCTGCTGTCAACAGTGATGTGTCACCCCAAGACCCTTTAGCTTCTTGACATTTAAGTTCCCCCACATACTTTGGAAGACTGTGTTCCAAAAGGTTAATATTGGTCACCTCTAGAGGCTAGTATGGGCAAGACTTTCATTTTTAAAATATATTTTGGTGTATTTTTAACTTTCTGAAAACCATATACTACTTTTATAAAACTTTTAAGCCAAAAATAACTACAGATATAATGTAGTTGTGGCACATTTATATTATACAACTTCCCACCTTATTGCCTCTATTCCACATAAGAACAGAGGTCTGGGAATTTGGAGACCAGGCTTCTAGTCCACACTGCTTCATAACCTTGGGCAAATTGGTTTGCCTCTGTGGGCCTCAGTTTCTACCTCCTAAGAGGGATACTTGAACTAACAGTAGCTACTATTTCAGTAGTTTCCATGGACCAAGTGCTGTGCTAAGCAGTTTCCTCACAGCAGTTCCATGACTTGAGCATGATCCCTCTTTTCCAGATAAAAAAACAGAAGCCCAAGGAAGTGTTGGAATCAGAATTCAAATTCACATGTAGTCCACTTGCCAAAGCCAGGTTTTCTTCTACACACTGTCATCACCCCTTGCCTCTTGTCTCAGTTTCCTGACCCTAGAATGTACTTAAACCTAGGACTTGACTCAAAACCCTCTGCCTGGACAGCAATTATCTTTCTAAATTAAACTTTGGTCATTTTTATTATTGCAACATCTATTCTTTATGTTGCATCCAACTCTTAAGACAGAACGTCTCAACCTCAGCACTACTGACATTTTGGACTGAAAATTTCTTGGTTGCTGGGAGGTGTCCTGCTCACTGTAGAATGTCTGGTAGCACCTGCTAGAAGTCAGGAGCACCCACCCTACAAATTGTGATCCCCAAAATGCCTCCCAACATAGCCCCAGCATCATCTAGGGTTCAGAACCTCAGCTCTAGAAGAAGGAAAAGGGCAAGTTTCTGCATTAACTTGAAAGAAAAACTGCATCGGAAGGAATTCTAAAATCTTGTATTTTTATTGCATATTTTTTTGACTCTACCTGTTCAGGCTAGAGTCAATTTCAGCATCTCACATTATTTGTTCTATGCACAACACTGTACCAATTACCATACACTATATCAAAGATTCAGGGAAATGGGGAAGGAGAATAAACCTTGACCTCTCAAAAATGACTCTACTTCTCCCTTAGTGAAATTCACCTCCGTCTGAGAGGAAAAGAGCCCTGTGAGGCTGAGTGAGAATGGATATTCAACAGGGAACAGTGGTAACTGAACACAATGCTGATTTTATTCCAACTAAATAAAGCAACATGTAAGTAATCTGGGCGATAAGCTTAACTCAAGGGGTAAATGCCAAGAAACAAGGACTTTTGTTTGTTTGCTTTAATTATCAATCACTGTCCATGGCTCTCTTCCACATCTCATCTCAGAAAATATGGGTTAACAAATCTCACACAAAGAAACACAGGAAAAGAGAAATGGGGAAAATAAAATCCATCTAGTATGCAGGGGTGTTTCTCCAATTTCTCTTCTGTGAACTGCTCCATCAGCAGGGTCCACTTCGGATTACTTTAATATCACGACCATCTTCCCTGAAAATTGACCAATCATAAAAACACATTTATTGAAACTGTCCCACAATTTGTATTAAAAAGACCCACGTCATTATACATTGTATTCCTTCCTGGTTGACAATCATTTTTAAAGCTAATATCTAGGGCCTTCCCTGGTGGCTCAGTGGTAAAGAATCTGCCTGCCAATGTAGGAGACATGGGTTCTATCACTGATCCAGAAAGATCCCATGTGCTGTGAAGCAACTGAGTCTGTGCGCCACAGCTACTGAGCCTGTGCTCTAAGTCCAGGAACCACAACTAGTGAAGCCCTTGCACCCTGGAGCCCAGGCTCTGCAATAGGAGAAGCCTCTACAATGAGAAGCCTGCACACTACAATTAGGTAAAGCCCAAGCAGCAACGAAGACCCAGCACAGCCTAAAATCATTAAATAATTTTTTTTTTATTTTTTTTTATTTTTTTTTTATTTTACGGTGGCGCTTAGCGCCGCCTTTCCCCAGACCTTTGCCGCCTTTGCCGCGTCCAGACATGGTTTCACGAAAAGTAAACCAACAGCAACTCTAATTTTTTTTTTTAAACTAAATCTAGGAAACAATGAAGGTGAAAACCCAACTCTGCCATTTTTTCCCAAACCTTAGGGCACATGGAACTACTCCCCACGAACCACTCTGAGAAGACCTGGTAATTTACTAAAGACTAAGTTCAGAGACTGAACCCCTGAAATACAAAGCAGTGTATCTGGAGGTGGACTCATGGTCACCTAAGCTGGCCAGGTGTCTTACACAGGGGGCATCAGTATAATACACTTATTAGTGAGCATTCAAACAGGCAGAGTTACTAAGACCGGTTTTCTGACCAGTAGTGCAGGGTGTGTAGATCACCTGTACATGGCTCCTGAATTCAACAGAATATTCACTATTCCAGAGTTTAACTACTAAATATATTCTTTTTCTAATTTTTTTTTTTTTTTGGCTGCTCTGGGTCTTCTTTGCTGCACACAGGCTCTCTCTAGCTGCAGAGAGCAGGGACTGCTCTACAGTTGTGGTGCTTGGGCTTCTCACTGGGGTGACTTCTCTTATCGTGGGGCACAGGCTCTAAGCACACGAGCTTCAGTAGTTGCAGCACATGGGCTCAGTAGTTGTGACTCTTGGGCTCTAGAGCGTGGGCTCAGTAGCTGTGGTGCATGAGCTTAGTTGCTCCTCAGTATGTGGGATCTTCCTGGACCAGGGATTGAACTCTTATCCCCTGCACTGACAGGTGGATTTTTAACCACTGGTCTACCAGGGAAGTCGTAAATATATTTTTAATTTTGGGAAACTACCCATCCCTGGATAGTAACATCACTTAATTATCTGGTCTATAATTGATTAATCACATGCCTCTTTTTCTAACCTTGACCTAGAAAATTCACTGATTCTGTGTCTTTTTAAATATGTCTTAAAACAGAGCTACTTATGTCACATACGATTATGTCCAAGAAAAGAGCCAAACTTCCTAAGTAATCAAAATGCAAGAGAAGAACTAAAGAATATGTGCCTAGTTTATATTGAAAAATTGCTACCTGATTTTCATACACAGAGTACACTCATTGGGATAAGTGGACAGATCACTTCCACACACGGGGTTGAAGTCCCGGGGACATCCTGGTAATGTATACTGACGGCAGTTTGGCTACAAAAGAGAAAGGAAGACGGAAATTGGTGAATAACTTGAGATGTTTTTATTGTAAGAGGAGGGCAAAGTTCCACCATTAGTCACTCAGTCGTGTCCGACTCCTTGGGAACCCATGGACTGCAGCCCACCAGGTTCCTCTGTCCATGGGATTCTCCAGGCAAGAATACTGGAGTGGGTAGCTATTCCCTTCTCCAGCATATCTTCCAGACCCAAGGATTGAACCCAGGTCTCCTGCACTGTAGGTAGATTCTTCACCATCTGAGCCACCAGAGAGGAATTTGGGCAAAGTCCCAAGTTTCCCTATATTTTCTAGAAATTTCCTACAGAAAAATTTCTGTTTTACACACACACACATACAGACACACAGGTTTTTCTAAGCATCAGATGTAGTGTTGAAGCAATGGGTCAATACCTGCTATGTAAGATAAGGACCTCAGCAGAAGGTTTACACTGGCTGATTTTTAAATGAAAATCCAAGATATGCCACCAACATACTTTACTATCCTCCAGCTTCATCATCTGTTCTTCACGAGCAACTCCATGAGAATGTCCTGTTACATTCCACCTAATTCCGTGGCATAACGCCCAGACACACTCGGAAATGTAATCTTTTGTCTGGACTTGTAAGATACTAGCATTTAAGCAACAGCATTAAGGAAAGCAGTAGGTTCAGAATTAGACCTCAGGGCTTATTATGGGCTTAACTGCATCTACCCAGAAAGATATGTTAAAGTCCTAACTCCTAGCACTTCAGAATATGACCTTATGTGGGATTAGTAGGGTCTTCTTATAGGAAATTATCTTAAAGTAAAAAGTTTAGGAGAATAGGCCCTAATCCAATATGACTGGTGTGGTTATAAAAAGGGAAAATTGGGGGACTACCCTGGTGGTGAAATTCTCATTCAGGAATTCTTCCCTGGTGGCTCAGATGGTAAAGAATCCACCTGCAATACAGGAGACCTGGGTTCGACCCCTGGTTCAGGAAGATCCCCTGGAGAAGGGAATGGCAACCCACTCCAGTATTCTTGCCTGGAGAATCTCACGGACAGAGTATCCTGGAGGGCTGCAGTCCATGGGGTCACAAAGAGTCAGACACGACTGAGGTAGCTAACACTTTTCTTTTTACTCCGGTGGTGCAGCAGATTAGAATCCACCTGCTAATGCAGGGGACACAGGTTTGATCTGAAGCGACTTAGCAGCAGCAGCAGCTGGGAAGATTCTACGTGCTGCAGGGAAACTAAGCCCCTGAGCCACAACCACTGAGCCCAAGTACTGCAGCTTTGAAGCCCATGTGCCCAGAGCCTGCGCTCTGTAATGAGAAGCCACCACAGTGAGAAGCCCAAGCACCAAAAGGAAGAGCAGCCCCTACGCGCTGCAACTAGAGAAAGCCTGTGCAAAAAATAAAATAAATATTTTTTTAAACAAAAGGAAAGTTTGGACACAGAGTCACACACGGAGGCAAGATCATGTGAAGACACCAAGAGAACGCCATTTACAAGCCAAGAAATGCCTGAGGCTACGAGATACTAGGAGAGAGGACTGGAACAGATTCTTTCTCACAGCCTTCGGAAGGAACCAACCCTGCCGACACTTTGAGTTTGAACATCCAGCCTTGAGAACTGTGAGACAATCCATCTCTGCTGTTTAAGTCACTCAGTTTGTGGCTTTATTACAGCAGCCCTAACAAACTGATATTGGATCATGGAACTCAACTCTCAGATTTGACGGAATTGAGTCCAGAGAGGTAATATGTCTTGCTCATAGCCACTAGTCTCCAGCAGAACCAGGACTAGAACTGGTCACAGTGGTCACACCATAGCGTGCAGAGGCTCACTCTAATAACAGGTTGAATATACGATCTGCTGTATTTGTTTTGTTTTAGTAATAGTGATCGTCTTTCCTCACTTCAGAATAAGTGTTTAGTACTCTGAATAAATGAAATATACCTTTTCCTTCATATTATGTGGATTCATAGAGACCTAAGTAGGACAGGGCATTGGCCAAACTCTGAACTAAAGAGAAACTTTTGACCATTTCCATCCTTCGTTCAGCCTTCTATCTCCATTTAGGAGCCTGATGTGTTCTTCCTGTTCTAGGCTCACTAAGATGATGGCTTCCAGGACAGCTTCCACAGGAGACTAGACAGTTTCTTTCCAACGAGATTGGGACAACTGGTAATTGGCCATTTAATTGAAAAAGTCAATTAAAGTAGGGAAACAGTAACAAAAATTATAACATACCCTAAACATTTTCTCTTAAAACATATAAATGAAAATAAAATTGCCAATCTTTTGATGGAAAGACAATGAAGCACATGGCCAGTTGTAATGCTACCTACACTAAGACAACCTCCTTGCAGCTAGGTATGACCACACAATCAAGGCCAGGCCAATGGGATGCAAGTGGAATTACTGCGTGCAGTTGCTTCTGTGTTTGTGTTAGTCATTCAGTTGTTCCGACTCTTTTCAACCCCATGGACTATAGCTCGCCAGGCTCCTCTGTCCATGGAATTCTCCAGGCAAGAATACTGGAGTGGGTTGCCATTCTCCAGATTCTCCAGGCTGGAGAGTCTCCCTTCAATCCCCCACCCAGAGACTGAACCTGGGTCTCCTGCATTGCAGGCTGATTCTTTACCACCTGCTAGGAACCTCCTTTAAAAGAAAGTTGGGGTTTGTCCTTTGCTTCCCCCAATTTTTATTCTTTGTCCATTCCTCCATCCTGCTCCCAGGTGCATGGAACTCTACGCTTTACGGACCAGGATGACAAAGTCCACATCCTAAGATGGCAGTTCTGTGAGCTGTTATTTTGAGTCCTTGTTATCTGCAGCTGAATCTAATCCTGACACAAGACTTTTCCTACAAAATGTTTCAACTAATTAGAGTTCTGTGTGCCGTCACTGCAAAAATCATACCCACAATAAATCATCCATGATTTCTTCTTTTGTTTTAAATGGGATTTCTCAACTGCATTCGTATTTTGGACCAGCTAATTAATTGTTGTGTGAGGCTGTCTCCTGCATGGTAGGGTGTTTAGTAACATCATTGTTTTCTATCCACTAGATGCTAGTTACAACTTCCTGGTCATGACAACCAAAATGACAATCTGTCTCCTGAGGGGTAAACCTGCCCCCTTTTTAAAATATGGTGAGAATTTAAAGACACTGGCACAGCAAGGTAATATACAGCTAGAAAGTAATTCTCCAATTATTTACTGTTGTTTTACTATACCTAATTCAATTTTTTAGAATTTGTCTTTTAGCAAGTTTTTCAAAAGCATCTGACACAGTTTCCATATAAACATTTTCATTTCTTTACCCTCATGTTCATGCTGTCTCTACATTTTTTACAAATTAAGACTGTGGCTGGCATAATAGGCTTGTGAACACAGATACTTGAGTCTTGGTAAGAATACAGCTCCACTCATGGGAAACAAGCTCTATGATTTACAGGGGAGTAGTTAAACAAGAGGGTGGTCTGTCTCTAATCAGTGAGTAATTGACCTGCTGTGGGAATGGTTAGAGAGAAAGCAGAGAGTCATATGTGATTTGCTTAAATAGAGGGTGGCTGAAGGTCCGTCTAGTCAAGGCTATGGTTTTTCCAGTGGTCATGTATATCCATACGTGAGAGTTGGACTGTGAAGAAAGCTGAGCGCCGAAGAATTGATGCCTTTGAACTGTGGTGTTGGAGAAGACCCTTGAGAGTCCCTTGGACTGCAAGGAGATCCAACCAGTCCATTCTGAAGGAGATCAGCCCTGGGATTTCTTTGGAAGGAATGATGCTAAAGCTGAAACTCCAGTACTTTAGCCACCTCATGCAAAGAGTTGACTCATTGGGAAAGACTCTGATGCTGGGAGGGATTAGGGGCAAGAGGAGAAGGGGACAACAGAGGATGAGATGGCTGGATGGCATCACTGACTCGATGGACGTGAGTCTGAGTGAACTCCGGAGTTGGTGATGGACAGGGAGGCCTGGCGTGCTGCAATTCATGGGGTCGCAAAGAGTCGGACACGACTGAGCGACTGAACTGAACTGATCCAAATATGCCCTCCTAACCATTCATATAGGATGCCTGCCTTTAGTTCCCACCTCCAGCCTCCCCAGGCCAACAGCCTCAATCAGGGCACACCTGATGCCTTCCCTTTTCCCCGTTACAAAGCTTTCCCACTCCTTTGCCTTTGAGTCTCAGCTAAAACACAAGTGACATGGCCGACTCACTTGCTACATTAAGCAGTGAATAGTTTTTGCTTGCTTTCATCTGGTTGGCCTTTGTTTGCTTCCACAACTTAATTTGAGAATATACATAAAATATCTAGTACAACATGTAACTACTGGGCATAGGACCTTCTAAATCATCAAAGGAGATATTAAAAGGAAACAAAGCCCTGAGGCCTTCAAGGCCTGAGTAATTTTTAACCAAAGTTTATACTGTGATCCGTGTCAAAAAGCCTGCCTGAGAGTCTGGTTACTAAAGAAGCAGTCAACTGTCTCCATAGTGGCAGACCTGAAAACCAGCCCCTACCCAAACCACTGTGGGCGTCACTGTATTAGTAGAAACAATACAAGTGGTTTCCTACTTACTGTACTGTATTCTGAAGGTTGACCAAACTGAGCATTGGAAGAGGCTGCAAAAAGGAAACAGACATTTTAAAGGATGGATTAAGGTTAGTGCTTATTCATAAGGGTGTGTTTTTTTTTTTTTTTTAATTCAGCTTGTGATTTAGACAGGCTACATGTCTCCCTCTCCCTCACATGTCTAGCTTCTTTGACTCCTTCCTAAAAAGTCCATTCAAGTGTGTTCTGGCACTTCTCCTAGCAGGCACACAGAAAACACTGGGTACCGGTTCTGTATCTGACCACCCTAAGAGGATTGCTTGGGAAACTCTGGAGCTACGGAATAAAGGTTAGAGAAGTAACTCAATAGTTCACGATATTGTTTTCCTCTGTGGTCGAGATAATAAGTGCAAAATTTGACACTGGGTGTTATCACTTTAACTCGACTTAAATAGACATCAAGTCTGGCTGGACTGAAGCCGCTTTCTCAGGAACCCCACGGTGCTTGGCGCTTTCGGCATTCACAATTTCTGATTCCCGTACATCTGCTGCTGAGGTTCTGCAAGGAAGGCCCCGGGTACATAAAAACCTGACTCCTAACCTTGGATTCCAGAAAATCCACTCTAAGGAAAAAAGAGCAGCCTGGGAAGAAGCCCAAGCAGGAACTAAAGACGGTTGCTGGCTCCACAATGCCACCCCCCAACCCCGAACATCCCCAAGTTCGTGTCCCTACGCAACTGCGGGGCGGGCCGGAACCGCCAGTAACGGTGCGTGCGTGGAGGGACACGAAGGCCCCCCAGGCCTCGGGGAGGGATAGTAGCGGGCAAGACCCCCTTCTCGGTAACCCCTTGGCTGGTCCTCCAGGGACCAGAGAGACTGGTGAGCGTTACCGGCCGAGTCCCACCAGACCAGGAACAAAACCAAACGCAGCGCCTTGAGCGCCATCATGCCTCCACGGCCGGCCGTCGGGTCTCTGCGCTCCAGCGTCTGCGCGACCAGGACGGCTCCCACGCGACAGGGCGGGATGAAGGAGGGGGATAGGGGAGGTGGCGGGGAGGAAGAATGGAGCAGGAAGGGGCGGGGGAGCGGGGCGGGGGAGGAAGTGGGGAGGGGACGACAGAAGAAGGGTGGTTGCTAGTCCCTCTCTGGCTAGAATGAGAGCAAGCGATTGAAGAAGCCATCTCTCCCTGCAACAGACAAAGAACCTCAGAAGAGCCCTGGATAATCTCGTGGGCTGTCAGTCAATCTCTGTTTCTTCAGCATCTGCTCTCTACCAGGCAGTGTGTGGGGCTGAAAACAAAGGAGGTACCCGCTCTCTAGAAGCTTTCTGGTGTACGTCTTGGGGATGAGGTTACACATGGAACTCCACAACGGATGAATACAGTGATTTCTGAACGTGCTAGAGAGTGGTGGGGGAGGGGAAGACTTTGGGAGATCAGGAAAGGCCTCACCGAGGTGACCTTTAAGCTGAAAGCTGAAGGATGAGAAAGAAGCCTAGGGACGACCACCGTGAGGACAAATATTCCAGGCTCAAGGAAAAGCAAGTGCAGAGACCTGGAGACTGGAGCCAACTCAGTGTGCTCAGCTGGGCCCTAGGTGAGGGAGGGGGCCCGAGAGGTAGTTGGAACCACAAGGCCTTGAACACACCTGGTGATGTAGGCCCCTGATAAGGGATTGGATTTGTTCTGATTGCAGTGGAGGATTTTAGGCAAGGTCATGGCCCTGACATGACTTATCTTTTAAGATAATGGATGAAGAATGAAGGGGATAGGTAAGAGTGGAGGCAGGGAAAGAAATCAGGCAGCTTGTGCAGTAATCTGGGCAAGGGATGATGGCAACTGGAGTTTGTGGGTAACAGGGGCCTGCTGAGAAGTGGTCAGATTCAGGGTTTCATTTGGAGGCGGAGCCAACTGGAATAAAGATAAGATCCAAGGATGCTTCCTGGGATTTTGTCCCGAACAGGTGATGCCATTTCTGTGAGGAAGAACATGTGGAGAAGATGCCTATTAGAACTCCGAGTAGACACGTGGACTAGGCATTTGGAATTACAAATTTGGAGCTAGAGATATAAACTCAGAAGTCATCAGCATATCTACAGTATTGAAAACTGTGGACCCAAAGCCCAGGGGAAAAGTACAGCAGAGGTCAGAGGTCAGAGTCCTGGGGCACTACTATATGCAGAACTTTGACAGATATGGAAAAGAAGCCTGTGAAGGAGGAAGAAAACCAGGCTAGAGTCAGGGATTGCTGAATCGTGGAGCAGTGCTGCAACCATGTCAGTTGCTGGTGAGGTTGGGAAGTGGGAGGACTGAGCATGGTTACAAACTTTGATGAGATATAGTCCCTGACGACCTTGATTAGAACTTTTGCAGAGAAGTGATGGCATCCAGAGCCCAAATGGTCTGGGTTGAAGGAATGAGGTGAGAAAGTGGTGACAGAAGATGTTGACGGCTCTCATGAGCTTGGCTATAAGAGTGAAGCCAGATGTGGGCAATAAATGGCCCATGAAACCTGCATGTCTTCTGGGGATCATGTCAAAACCCCTCCAATATCTTCCCATCTCCACTGTCTTAGGAAGAGGCCATTTCTTGCTATGGCCTCCAAGGCCTCTGCTGGTCTCTTACTGCTTTCCCCTGACTCACTCTTCCCCAACCCCTGGCCTTCCTGCTCCACCCGAGCACGTTGCACTTGCCTTTCCCTCTGCCTTGTTGTTGTTGTTCAGTCGCTCAGTCGTGTCCGACTCTTTGCAGACACCACAGACTGCAGCACGCCAAGTTTCCCTGTCCTTCACCATCGCCTGGAGCTTGTTCAAACTCATGTCCGTTGAGTTGGCGATACCATCCAACCATCTCGTCTTCTGTCATCCCCTTCTCCTCCTGCCTTATATCTTTCCCAGCATCAGGGTCTTTTCCAATGAGTTGGCCCTTTGCATCAGGTGGCCAAAGTATTGGAGCTTCAGCAATAGTCCTTCCAATGAATATTCAAGACTAAGTTCCTTTATACTTGACTGGTTTGATCTCCTTGCAGTCTAAGGGACTCTCAAGAGTCTTCCCCAGTACCACAGTTCAAAAGCATCAATTTTTCAGTGCTCAGCCTTCTTTATGGTCCAACTCTCACATCCATACATGACTACTGGAAAAACCATGGCTTTGGCTATATGGATCTTTGTCAGCAAAGTAATGTCTCTGCTTTTTAATAAACTATCTAGGTTTGTCATAGCTTTTCTTCCAAGGAGCAAGTGTCATTTAATATCATGGCTGTAGTCACCATCTGTAGTGATTTTGGAGCCCAAGAAAATAAAATCTGTCACTATTTCCATTGTTTCCCCATCTATTTGCCATGAAGTAATGGGCCCAGATGCCATGATCTTAAGTTTTTTGACTGTTGAGTTTAGGCTAGCCTTTTCACTCTCCTCTTTCACCTTCTTCAAGAAGCTATTTAGTTACTCTTTGCTTTCTGCCATAAAGGTGGTATCATTGCATATCTGAGGTTATTGATATTTCTCCCAGCAATCTTGATTCCAGCTTGTGATTCACCCAGACTATCATTTCGCATGATGTACTCTGCATGTAAGTTAAATAAGCAGGGTGGCAGTACACAGCCTTGATGTACTCCTTTCCCAATTTTGAACTAGTACATTGTCCCATGTCCAGGTCTAACTGTTGCTTCTTGACCTGCATACAGGTTTCACAGGAGACAGGTAAGGTGGTCCCGTCTCCTTAAGAATTTTCCACGGTTTGTTGCGATCCACACAGTCACAGCCTTGTGAAGTCAATAAGCAGAAGTAGATGTTTTTATGGAACTCTCTTGCTTTTTCTATGATCCAGTGAATGTTGGCAATTTGATCTCTGCTTCCTCTGCCTTTTCTAAATCCAACTTGAACATCTGAAAGTTCTTGGTTCACATACTGTTGAAGCCTAGCTTGAAGGATTTTGAGCATGATCTTGCTAGCATGTGAAATGAATTCAATTGTGTCATAGTTTGAACATTCTTTGCCATTGCCCTTCTTTGAGATTGACCTTTTCCAGTCCTGTGGCAACTGCTGAGTTTTCCAAATTTGCTGGCATATTGAATGCAACACTTTCACAGCATCATCTTTTAGGATTTGAAATAGCTCAGTTGGAATTCCATCACCTCCACTAGCTTTGTTTGCAGCAATGCTTCCTAAGGCCCACTTGACTTTGCACTCCAGGATGTCTGGCTGTAGGTGAGTGATCACACCATCGTGGTTATTGGAGTCATTAATACCTTTTCCCCCTGCCTACGTGTCTCCTTCCCTTTCTTCTGTTGTAGCTCAAATTTCCCCGTATCAGAAATGCCTTCCCTGACCATCCTATAAAACCATAGTACCTCTCTTTTCTCTTCTCCTGGGCCTGCCCTGTTTTCCTTCTCCCATAGGATTTATCTCAACTTGACTTTTAAAAATATTTATTTATGACACTCTCATGTCAGTTCCTATAGGGGAGTAATTCTTTTTTGATTCATGCTATATTTCCAGCACCTAGAAGAGTGCATCTCAACAAATATTTGTTAAATGAATAAATTAATTTCTAGGGGGTTGAGACCTTAGCTTACCTAAAAGTATGATCCACAGAATAAAACAAACCACTAGTATGCCTAAACAAAATGATGGAGACTTCCATGGCAGTTCAGTGATTAAGACTCATAGTTCCCTGATGAGGAATGGAACCCACACTCCCTGCAGTGGAAGCGCAGAGTCTTAACCAGGTACCTGCCCTGAACTCATATCACACTGGCCATTGTGTTGTTACAGAGCTGGACATCATCAGCCTAGAAGCAGTGACGTTTTCTATTCCTCTTCTGTATTCCTAGTGCCTAGCACTGTGCCAGACACAAGCTCAATAATGTTTGCTGACTTTCCTGGTGGTCCAGTGGTTAAGATTCCATGCTCCCAATGCAGAAGGCACAGGTTCAGTCCCTGGTCAGGGTATTAAGATCCCACATGCCAAATGATGTTGCCAAAAAAAAAAAGTTTGCTGAATAAGTAAATGTTTGAAATTTTAAACTGACATTACAGCAAGAAAGTAGACCAAGAAGAGGAAGAAGATGACATAGAATCCAGAAAACAGAAATTCCAACCCAAAGGAGAAGCAAAGAGAATTAGTAGGCAGCAGTATGACAGTCCTAGGGTTCAGCCAATCCAGAATGGAACAAGCAGGAGGCCCCTGGAAGCTGATTCCAGAGGATGACACAGAATAAGGTATGTGTCTTACCATAATTGAGATGAGATTGACATCAAAGGGGTAAAGTTTAGAGATTGAGGTACAACAAGTACATAGAAAACTAAACAAATAAAAAATAATAATTGGCTTCTGGAAAAACAAAGTTGTTCAACAATGTAAATATCAATCATTGATCTCACCAAAATTATGATTCACTATTTTGGGAGAATGGGGAGAGAGGAAGTCTATCTGGGTGGTGGGAGTGATGGGAGGTGAGAAAGAGGTACATCTTTCACGGTAAAAATCAAGGGATCGGAACTTCCTGGTGGTCCAGTGGTTGAGAATCCGCCTGCCAACGCAGGGGACGCCGGTTCCATCCCTGATCATGGAAGCTCCTACATGCCTCGGAGCAACAGAGTCCATGACCAGAACTACAGAGCCCACACTCTAAAGCCCACGGGCTGCAACTACTTAAATCCAGGCTCCACAAGAGAAGCCACTGCAGTGGGAAGTCTGAGCCCCACAGTGAGGAGTAGACTCCGCTCGCCACAACTAGGGAAAGTGCAGGAGCAGCAAAGAAGACCCAGATCAGCCAAAGGTACATAAATAAATAATTTATTTTAAAAAATAAAGGGATGAAGTCTAAACCTGAAAAAACAATGAGGCATTATATACATGTTATTTATAGGTGTGAGGTTAACTGCTCAAATAATTAGCTAAAAGAGTGTAAATTGGAGGACTTCCCTGGTGGTCCAGTGGCTAAGACCCTGCAATCCCAAAGCAGGGGACCCGGTTTCAATCCCTGGCCAGGGAACTAGATCCCCGCATGCCTCAGCTAAAGATCTTGCATGCCACAACTAAGACTCCTGTGCAGCCAAATAAACAAATACTAAAAAAAAAAAAAAAGAGTACAAGTTGGATTCTTCCAGAAATTGGAAAATGAAGCAGGAGGGATGGAGTAGGAGTAGTCCACTGCTGTTCTTCTTAACAAACTGTGCCTGTGTTATGGGCTGACTTGGGTCCTCCCCACCCAACGTCATGTACCTCAGCATGTAACATCGGTGCCTCAGAATGCGACCATATTTTGAAATGTAATTAAGTTACAATAGGATCACTTAGTGGACTCCCAAGATGCCGGGTGTCCTTATAAAAAGATATTAGGACACAGACAATGCAGAAAGATAACCATGCGAGGACACAGAAAGAAGATGGCCGTCTGAAAGACAAGGACAGAAGCATCAGAAGAAAAGAGACCTTGACCTTAGACATCTAGCCTCTGGGACTGTGAAAAAATATGTTTCTGTTAAGTCACCTGGTCTGTGGTATTTTATTAGGGCAGCCCCAACAAACGTATACAATATGTACAAGTGTTAAAAGATTTAAAATGTCATTTTTTTATTAAAAGAAGAAAATTTTAAGAAATCTAACAAATAAAAGAAAAGTTACTCTGAGGCACAGCCATCAATGACCTCTAACAGTACCTCATCTAGTATGAGGACATTTATTTACTGATTTTTTATTCCCTTGAGAAACTTTGACATACTGACTGATTCTACATACAAATTTTGATGGCACTTCAGCAAACCTTGATGAAAGGTTTACAGAAGAGAAATAATTTGGCCAAAGAGGCAAAAGTCAGCACGTTGGCAGATCTGTTTCTTCCTCTCATATCTGTGTGTTGATCTGTCGATCTGTGACATACTGTCTGGTTCAGTCTGGGTCTAGTCCTGAAAACACAGTCTACATCCAACAAAAAGATTCCTGAGCCCAAGCAAGGAATTCACTCATTTGAAATAATATATGTTATGCTCTCCAGTCCCATTCCGGCATCATCACAGAAGTGGGACGAGGCCAAATAAGTGTGCAAAGGGAAGTGTCTAGTAGGAGTCTTTTTCTCCCATCTACGATTTGTTTAGGTGAGCTCAGCTGTATTTGGTGATGTCTACTGCCATCTAGCGAAAACGAATTGAACTACTGCTTCATTTTTTGGTACTTTAGTTTTCAAAGCGGAGAAGGCAATGGCACCCCACTCCAGTACTCTTGCCTGGAAAATCCCATGAACAGAGGAGCCTGGTAGGCTGCAGTCCATGGGGTCGCTAAGAGTCGGACACGACTGAGCGACTTCACTTTCATTTTTCACTTTCATGCATTGGAGAAGGAAATGGCAACCCACTCCAGTGTCCTTGCCTGGAGAATCCCAGGGACGGGGGAGCCTGGTGGGCTGCCGTCTATGGGGTCACACAGAGTCGGACACGACAGAAGCGACTTAGCAGCAGTTTTCAAAGGGCTCTCGTTTTATCTTCACAGCAATCTATAAAGTAGACATTGCTGCCCCAGTTTGTGTTAACTTTTTAGAAATAATATTATTGAGCTTATTGTGATCCAGGCACTATACACAAATGATCTTATGTACTCCCCTTATCAATTTTGTGTGATCTGTGCATATTGCCTGTATTTTTATTCCATTTACAGATGAGAAAGCTAAGGCTTAGAGAATTTAAGAAACATGCCCAAATCCCAACAGCTAATCAGGGTCCAAACCCAGGGAGGCAATGATCACTAACACAAACCTTATCTCCCTTCTCCTCCTCCCCCTCCTCCTTCATCTTCATTATCAAACCATTGTGATTATGTGCCCTTTATAGCTATTATATAATTTAATCCTCATGACAACTCTTTTTTTTTTTCACAACTCTTATCAGTTAAGTATAATTACTATTCCCGTTTCCTAGATGAGGCAATCTAGGCACAGAGCAGTTTAAAAAGTTATCCAAGATCATAAGCTAGGGAAAGCATAGCCAGAATCAGAATTCAGAGAATTTGTGGTTTTGCTCTAATATATTTAAAGATTTAAATAAAATTTGCTTCTCTGAAATCTGTGAAGTGAATCTTCTCTTCCTCATATCTTACTCTTTGTTTTCCAGATTTACTAAGGTGACATTGACATATAGCATTGTGCAAGTTTAAGTATACAATACAATGATTTGATACACATAGAGTACGTGAAAGGATTACCACAATAAATTTAGTTAACACATCCATCACCTCACGTAATCACAAATAATATGTGTGATGAGAGCATTTAAAATTTACTCTCTTAGCAACTTTCAAGTACAAAATACAGTATTGTTAATTATAGTCACCATGCTGTGCATTAGATCCCCAAAACTTGTTCATCTTAAATATAACTGGAAGTTTATACCCTTTGACCAACATCTCCTGATTTCCCCCACCCACACAGCACCTGGCAACATTCAAACTTTTTCCATATTTCTATGAGGTTTTTTTTTAAGATTCCACATGTAAGTGAGATCATGTAGCCTGTCTTTCTCTGATTTATTTCACTCACCACAGTACCCTCAGGGGAACCCAGGGAGTATTATTCCAGGCCCCATGCTCACAACTAGTTCAACTAGTATGCAGTTTGAGAAATAGTTTTGTTCTCATTACAAAATCAATACATATTTAGAAAAGCAGAAAGAAAAAAATCACTGTCTCCCCAAAAATATTCTCTTTCAAACAATCAAAATTAATATTTGTTTCCTTACTTCTAGCTATAATTTTAAGCTACTTTGATTTTAATATAGGTGTGATCATATTATAAAAACCATTTTGTGTTGTTTCTTTTATTTAACATTTTAATATAAGCATTTTTTATATCACCCAACTATTCATAATTGTTACTATGAATAGGTCCTTTACTGACATTATAACTTGTGGACAGTAATTCCTATAATGGATCAGGTATTGGTGTAAGGAATTTCTCTCTACAACATACTGTCACGCTAGTGTATGTTCCTCAGTTCTTTGTCTCGTCACAACAAAGATTTGGAGCGACGGACATTAAAGCCCTCGGCGCGTCACAGCTCTCGGGTCTTGGACAAACCGTGCTACAGCTCTTAGACAAATCAGTGTTACAGCTCCATTTTATTTAGAAGATAGCAGGAGAATCCAAGACTGGGAGAGAAGAGAGTGGAGGAGTGCGTGGGGAGGGAGGGGGAGAGAGAGAGAGAGAGAGAGAGAGAGAGAGAGAGAGAGAGAGCGCGCGCGTGCACGCACGCACGTGCGAGATAGAGTCCGAGAGAAAGCACTTTGGCTCCTCCTTTTATATGTTTTTTCCTCCACCTGGGCCTGCCCTATGCAAATTGGGCTTAGCCAGGAGTGCTGTTTGTTCTGTTTGTTCTGCCTGAAGTCTTCACTCTGGTCCTCGGACCTTATTTGACCTTCCTTGTCTTCTAGTCACCGCCATTTTGGACTCCTTTTCCCTATTCTACCTACCTACCTAATAATACCACATAGGATGGAGAGCATTTTTAGCCACAGCTGGTAAGTGACAGAGCTCAGATACGAATCTCCACAGTTTCCTGGTTCACAAGATGAGGAAAGGAAGCCAGAGAGGGATAATTTGTACAAGATCACAACACCAATAAGTTCTGAAGCAGTTTGCCCACAGATTTTTTCACTGTAACCTTAAGATCTCATCTGCACGCTAAACTCTAGAGCTGCCTTTTCTAAAACTGTAGCCACTGGTCCTGTGGCTACTGAACACTTGAAATGTGACTGGCGTGATGTGAGATGTGCTGTAAGGGTAGAATACACACTGAATTTCAAACAGTTAACTAACGAATGAGCATAAAGTATTTCAATGATTTTTATATGGGTTACACATTGAAATTATAACAACTTGTATTTATTGAGTTCAATTACACTACATGATGACAATTAATTTCACATGTTTCTTTTCATGTTTTTAAATGTGGCTACAAGAAATTTCAAAATACACGTGGTGTGCATTGTATTTCTCTTTCTTAGTGCTGCCATAGATCAGCACCTCTTAAATCTTAATGTGCAGATGAGTCACTTGGGGATCTAAATTAAAATGCAGCTTCTGATACAGGAAGTCCAGGGTAGACCTAAGAGTCTGCATTTCTAACAGGCTCTCAAGGAAGCCAATCCTACTTGTCCAGAAAGACCACATTGAGGAGCAAGATTCTAGATGGAAGGGAGGCAGTGGGATCAGCATCAGAACACTTAGCAACTCCTATGTTTGGGGGACTTAAAAGGAGGCTCTGACATGGGAAAGGGGTTTAGTGGTCTGAGAAGCTCCTTGCAAAACCGGGTCAGAGTGCTGTTGGGGAGGCCTAGATGGCAGCATGTCAGGTGAAATAATCAACAGCCGTGCCTGTGAAGAGACTCTACGGGGCCCAGCTGCTTTCTCAATGAAGAGGCTACTGATGAATGCAGCAAAGACAGTTTCTGAGTGAGGAAGACTGAAAGCAGACTTCATAATGTTGGGGAATAGGAGAGGTGGACTGGGTCACTGTTTTTTCCTAGAAAGAGAAAAAACAGAGGCTAAGGCTGATGTATGGGGCAAGTGAGCAAAAGTGGGATGAGGCGTGGAGTGGATTATGGGGACACTTGTTTGCTTTGGTTTTGCAGAGGGAGATTTGTGCATGTCTATGATTTGTGCAGAAAGGGAAAGGTGTGAGGGGGAAGGTGGCCCAGAGAACACGGGCAACTTCCCTCCTCAGTAAAGCAACAGGCTCACTGAACATCAGCTGTCAGGCCTCTTGAGGGTAAATATGACACAGCCTCTAGGTTCAAGGATCTCAGAGTCATAGTGTCATGGTCTGTGCGCAGGTTGGAAAAGAATTTCCAGACAGGAGGCAGAATGAAAGGAGAATCGAGTTTATTAGATTGGGGGAGGCGGTTGTCTGCCAGTATAGTGAGTGGGACAAGGAGCAGGGTAGGGGTGTGGAGAGTCATTTGCTGATTGGATAGGTATGTATACTGGGCAGGAGAAGAGTAAGGCAAACATCTTTTCCTTATATGGGGTGAGAGGGGAGATAGGCAATACTACTCAGGAGGACTCAAAAATTCCACAAGGGTTACAACATATTGGGGAAGGGTATTGAGGGTCTGATTTTTTCTGTTCCTGTATTCCAAGACCATTCTTGTTCACCTTGTTCTTTCATCCTTGGGGCACCACACTGCGTACTAAGAAACCTGTGTGCCACTTGGTGTAACCTGAGAAGGCAGTACAAGCTGGCATGGATGAGCAATCTTTTCCACATGAGGCCCAACTCAAGAAAGATGTATATGATCCCCAATTTCCTCACAGTCACATTTAAGCACTCTGCTATCCAAGATGGCTGTTCTCTTGCTCTCTATACATCTGCTGCACACCGTCCCCCCCCCCCCACCAACCCCTGCCAACTCTATCAGGGCCTGCTTCACCTACACCTTACTCATTTGACTGACCTTCATACATACTTGCCCCAGGCCCGTTGTTCTTATCTAATGGGCAGTAAGGGGGTGGTCCCCACTTCTGGTTTCCCTGGTAACTGATGAGTCAAGCTGATGTAAGTGCCCCCATAACTGGTAATCTGCCCCTGCTCCTGGGAGTGAAGCCCCTGCCAGGCCCTGCCTGCTGTCTGCCGGACACCATGGGGTGTGCTCCAAGACTTTGCTTTGGACACATAAGCCCCCTCATTCATTAAACCACTGAGTCTCTGTCCCTGACTCCAGGCTCTTCCTTTGGTCTAGAAGCTGGGCAAGCACTGGGCTTGTAGGGCTGCGGGCTGCAGCCCAACATTCTTCATCAAAACAAAATGAAGGTTTCTATTTGTATGCTCAAATTTCACAAACAGTTTCTCTAGTAGCACCTACTGCAGTGACCTAGGTGACAACACCACCTCTTTGAAGAGGTGCTGAGTGAGCGGACACCACGTGGGGTTGGTGAGGAGGTTACAACAGACTCAGGGAAAATATCTGGCTTCAGTATACAGTCACAGACTAGGAACAACCAAAAACCTCTGGCCCCTCAGAAAAGTCTACATTTGGTGGCAACTGTGGGGTGGGGATGGGGTGGGGGTTCTGTCCTTTAAGTGAGAGCACATGGGGAGTGGGGAGTAAGGTGGAGTGTGCAGGGGGAGGAGAAGGGGATGCTGGTGCAGGTGCAAAGGAGAAACTTCACCCTCCCTTATCTCATCAGCCTGGAGAAGGCAATGGCACCCCACTCCAGTACTCTTGCCTGGAGAATCCCATGGATGGAGGAGCCTGGTGGGCTGCAGTCCATGGGGTCGCTAAGGGTCAGACACGACTGAGCGACTTCACTTTCACTTTTCACTTTCATGCACTGGAGAAGGAAATGGCAACCCACTCCAGTATTCTTGCCTTGGAGAATCCCAGGGATGGGGGAGCCTGGTGGGCTGCCGTCTATGGGCTCACACAGAGTCGGACACGACTGAAGCGACTTACCAGCAGCAGCAGCAGCAGCAGTATCTAATCAGCCTAAAAACCTCAGCCTCAAAGGGTAACCCGTATCAGGCCCCACCCAGCTCATCTTCTGACTAAGGTTTGCTGTCGATTCAGTGGCCTTTGAGATTCCCAGATGAGTTAAAGGTCAATCCTTCAATTCTGGAAATCAGCCCACCTGGGGAATCACATTCTTATGCAAATATTCTGAAGCTAAGAAATCAAAGAACCAGCCCCAGGGAGTAAACAAGCTCTAAACATACAATGAAGATGCCATCACACCCTTCCCTTTCTTCATTTAAGAGGGGCTGCAGAGTACCCTTTGGCCACCTGATGGGAAGAGCAGACCCATCAGAAAACACCCTGATGCTGGGAAAGACTGAGGGCAGAAGAAGGGAGCGACAGAGAATGAGATGGTTGGATGGCGTCATCGACTCAATGGACTGAGTTTGAGCAAACTGCAGGAGATAGTGAAGGACTAGGAAGTCTGGCGTGCTGTTTTCCATGGGGTCACAAAAAGTCAGACATGACTGAGCGACTGAACAACAAGAGCATAAAATCCTGTAACTCTTTGGAGATTCACCTCAAGCATCTTGGCTTCCTGGGGGTTCAATTGCCTCCTAGCCCTGGGCCAACCCTTCTCTGCCAGCTCTCTGGGTCCATCTTTCTCCGCTAGACAGTCTGAGCCACTTTAAAGCAGTCTGGCTCAAATAAAGGAGAGCCATTCCAGTTCTTTCCCTCAAGGATGAGTGTTTACACAGTGTTTAGAAGTGGCTCGTTTAACATCTCTGGACAGTGATCTTCTATTTCTGTAATGACTAGCCCAATACATCAAAGAAGTTTAGCCACTTACACACCTTCAACAGTTTTCTGACGCCTTAATAACTGAGATCCATGCACTTCACCAAGGTGGTTTAAAAAAAAAAACAAAACTTCCTGTTTTCTTGAAACTTCCCTATTTAAAGCCACTGTCTCTCACCCTGGTTAAGCTTCCTCCTTTCAGCCTTCTCCCCAGCCTCCTAAGCACACCATCTCCAAAAACCAGTCTCCAGTGCCAGCATGTAAAAGCCTTGCCAAGCGTTGACCCTTCCATGAAGCATGTCTGAAATTTCAACATTCTCCAAAAGGCACACCTCACCCTCATGAATGACTTCTTTCTCTTCACTCCTGTGGTTATTTTGTAAAATGTCCTCACTCACACTGGTTAATTCAGAAAATATTTATAAAGGCTTACTGCATGCCAGGAGTTTTTTAAGTTCCACTAACAATTCTAAGATGTATAGGGTAGGCAATGCAACTCATTTCAGTATTCTTGCCTGGGAAATCCCATGGATAGATGAGCCTGGCGGGCTACAGTCCATGGGGTCGCAAAAGAGTTGGACACGACGGAGCGATTAAATAACAACGTAGAGCAGGCAGCCCTAGGAGCTTGAAGCTCAGTGAGGGAGCACGACGCCTACTGTATGGTAGGTGCTATGTTTGGGATATTCCCCAAGAATATCCCAAAAATAAAAAAAAGATTGAAAAACCATCTCAGACTTGCTGCTGCTAAGTCACTTCAGTCGTGTCCGACTCTCTGCGACCCCAGAGACAGCAGCCCACCAGGCTCCCCCGTCCCTGGGATTCTCCAGGCAAGAACACTGGAGTGGGTTGCCATTTCCTTCTCCAATGCTTGAAAGTGAAAAGTGAAAGTGAAGTTGCTTAGTCGTGTCTGACTCTTCGTGACCCCATGGACTGCAGCCTACCAGGCTCCTCCATCCATGGTATTTTCCATATAAGAGTACTGGAGTGGAGTGTCATTGCCATCTCAGACTTGGGGACCCTAAAAAGGCTTTCTGGAAAAAGAAATGGGGAAGAGCATCCAAAGCAGTAAGCAGACAGGCAAAAGTCCAGACATTGGGTCAGCTAGGCCAGAGTGCAAGTTCAGGCACGGCAAGGGGAGGCGGGAGGAGGCGGGAGTGGAGCCCAGGGTCTAAAGCATGAAGAATCTTTTCAGTCACTCTCAGAAGGTTGGTCTTGATCCCTGAGGCAGATGGGCCATTTAAGAAAATTGCTTTGTGGTGAGCTGAATGCATTGGATGAGGCAAAGGCGCTGCAAGAGCGAAGCTATGGCATGTGGGATCTGATCCACATAGGAACCAGATGAGGGTTTCTTCCTTGAGGAGGCAACTGGAAGGCTTCAAGGTTCCCCAGATGAGAGGGGACTAAGGCCTGAGTTCAGCAGAAGACTGTCGTCCCAGTATTTACTTCTCCATTCCTGTGTGTATGCACGTCTTCTCTTTCCTTGGAATGGAAGTCCTGAGTTGGCAACAAGAGAAGCCACCACAATGAGAAGCCCAAGCACCACAACTAAGAAAGCCTGCACACAGCAACAAAGACCCAGCTCAGCCATAAATAAATAAATATTTAAAAAGAAAGAATTTCTCCTGAAGTTTCTCCTAAGGAGAAAATACATGTGATGGACGAGCTTTACTTGGGCATGAGTTAAAGTGCTGTTGAACATCAGTTCAGTGTTAATCAACCAAAAATGTGTTAAGTAAGGTGTTTTTAAACATAAACAGCCATAAAACAAAGTTATTTATTCACAGTTTGATAAAAAAATATTGTGACAGAGCCTCATAGGAAGCTAACCCTGCATTTTCTCTAGAACGATGGTTCAGAATTCACTAATGGTGTGTTTGTGGCCACTTAATAGAATATACTGTAACTAATGTGAATTGGCTCTGTGAGTGTTTGTATTTAAGACTATGATTTTCTTCTGAGCTGGGTTTTTTATGCATCTCAGAATTCCGCTATGGTGGAGTGTGCCTGTTACTAAACTTATATCCGTCAAATCAAACCCAGAAAGAATTGCTTTCCAAATATCTTGAGTCCTGTGTGTTTGTGGTTTTGAAACCTTCATGCTGAGCTTTCTGATGGTGAGACTAGAACTCTACAGCCTACATTCTGTGTCAGCAGGCTGCTGTCAGGTTCTTCCAGTAGGGGGCGCTGTGTGTTAGGCGCTCAGTTGTGTCCCACTCTGTGACCCCATGGACTGTAACCCACCAGGCTTCTCTATCCATGGAATTCTCCAGGCAAGAATACTGGAGTGGGTTGCCATTCTCTTCTCCAGGGGATCTTCTTGACTCAGGGATCAAACCCACATCTCTTATGTCTCCTGCATTGACAGGTGGGTTCTTTACCACCTGAGCTACCAGGGAAGCCCGAGGGCACTAGAGGGAGACTTTAAGGCAGGAGGACGAAGGATGGACTTTGGCTCACAGTGCCCCCTTTATCTTTGCCTGCAGAATCCCTTGGACAGAGGAGCCTGGCGGGCTACAGTACATAGGGTCACACGACTGGACACGACTGAAGAGTCGAAGCACGCATGCACGGCCGTTTACCCTGACGGTAGTAGCAGCTGATTTCAGACTTTTTTCCAGCTCTCTGAACTACTGTAGTCCTCAGAGGTCTGAGTCTCAGCTCTGTGGAGCCCCTCCTAGAACATGGCTCATGGTACCCGCAGGCTTTACCTCAGTTACCTCAGGGTCCCTTTGCTTTTTTCAGACCTTTAACATCTGTATAACTAATTTAATTTCCAAGTTAAATTCTCTCTGCTGAGCTACTTACTATAGTTTCTATAGAGGTTTCTTTAACTTTTTATTAAAAATAATTTTATACTTACAGAAAATACAGAATAATACAGAAATGCAGAGTAATACAGAAAAATTCTAGACACCCTTTATACCTTCACTCAAATCCATTATATATTTTTTTCCATTGAGGTGAAACTCACATAATATAAAATTAACTATTTTAAAGTGAACAAATCAGTAGCAATCAGTACATTACAATGAATCTATCAACTTTTATCATTTTCCCACATTTGTTTTATAATTCACTATCTCTATAAATACATATATGTGGATGCTTCATTATGCATAATATTATTCTTGAACTATTTGTAGATTACATACATAATACTCCTTTACCTCTTAGTACAATTATATGTATTTTAGAATATATTTGAATATAACTATTGGTTGAGCTTCCCTGGTGACTCAGACAGTAAAGAATATGCCTGTAATGCGGGAGACATGAGTTTGATCCCTGAGTCGAAAAGATCTCCTAAAGAAAGGGATAGTTTCCCACTCCAGTATTCTTTCTTGGAGAATTCCATGGACAGAAGAGCCTGGTGGGATCATAAAGAGTCAGACATGACTGAGCGATTAACACTTTCACTTCACTTTCACTTTGAATTATAACCATTGGTACATTACTTTAATCTTTAATCCATATTCCATTTTTGCAAAAAGATTCCACAGAGAATGTATCAATTTACTGGGAATACATTTTAGCACTGTTGTTTCTTTATCTTCTTTGCATTCTATGTAATGGCTGTAAGAAAGATAACTTGAAAATAGTGTTAACCCAAGTAGATTAAAAAGATGTGGCTTTTTCAAAAATGATACACTCAATATTGCAAAATATAATTCTTAGGATTCAAAAAACTTACCTTATATAGTTGAGGTTGGAATTTTAGTTTAATTCTTGTAAAGTATAAGTATTTTCTTGTCTCTCCCACTCTGAAGTCTTGCTATTTGGCTTTATTTTTAACTTTACGATGTGCATATTTACAGGCCTGCTATAAACAGCTGAGTAAAAACTCAGGAAGGTAGCCAACAGTTCATGTGTTTTACACACGTGGACCCTGGCAGAGGAGAAGAGGAAAAATGGCCCTCAGCCTGATTCTCCTGCACATTTTACTGTCCTTGAGGCATTTTCACTGCCCAAAGGAGAAGGAAAATTGTTTTCCAGTCTTAGGTCTAGTGCCAAAGTTATTCTTGGAATTACTCCCTTAATCTGTCAGTTTCATTTTTCCCATGGAGATGTGATCAAGGCGGCCATACCTTCCCAGTCAAGAACTAGGTTGGAACTTGATTGCTCCCCTAGACACCTGGTTTGGGAAAAAACCCTGCAGAGGGATTTCAATAAGTGACCAGAAACATCAGAGAGCTGGTACTAAGATCTGAAGCTCTAACCTTACATGTGACTTCAGTCTTTCTACAGAGCTAGTGGCTAACAGATACAAAGGAATTAAGCACCTCTGCGGAAACTTCCCTGGTGGTCCAGTGGTTAAGACTCTGTACTTCTACAGCAGGGGCATAGGTATGATTCCTGGTCAGGGAACTAAGATCAACTTGATCCCTGGATTGGGAAGAAGATCCCCTGAAGGAGGACATGGCAACCCACTCCAGTATTCTTGCCTGGAAAATCCCATGGACAGAGGAGACTGGTGGGCTACCGTCCATAGGGTCGTAAAGAGTCGGACATAACTTGGCAAATAAACAACGGGGAGCTAGGATCCCGCAGGCTATGAGGGGTGGTCAAAAAAATCACCTCCAGGGATTTCTTAGGAAAGAAAAGACTGAGGAGTCAAATTTCAAAGCTCCGTAGTGTTGGTCTCTAGCTTGTTTCCCAAGTTCTTCATTTTCATACTCTTTTCCAGTCTGCTCTATTCAAGAATCTGGGTTTTGGTGCCAGATAGACCTCAGCTCACATCCAAGCTTTGTCCTTTCCTGGCTTGGGACCACAGGTGAGTTAGTTAGTCTCCCAGAGACAAAGGATCCCCACCGAAAAAACTGGGCTCACTACCTTCCTTGCAGTGTTGATGTGAGGAGTGGGCACAGTGCCTCACACAGTCCTGACAAATAAGCCTCAGCAAATGCTAGTTTTTTCCTATTATCACTTTTCTATCTTTCTTACCAATGGATTGAACCTCATTCTTCTGGAGCTTATAGTTTTAAGCAGTATTAAATTAGAAAAGAAACATATGGTAAGACAATCTGAATGAAAACTGCAGGATTTACCCAGGCCTTAGAATTTAGAAATTTTAGAAATATCCATTCCTTTCTAGAAGGTAAGATTTCAAACCCTCAGAAATGCATTTTGCAGTGTTTATAGCCACACTATTAGGAAAACCATACCTTTGAATGGAATTCTGGCAGGTTTTATAATCAAGTCAAAACTATAATTTATATGTAATTATTTCACAGTCTTATAAAGCAATTCAGATACAAATGGAATTTTTACAAAAATCAAGTTTCTCCTTTCTTTCCTCTCCTGAGAGAATATATAAAAGGCAGCTCTCAGGTATACAGAATAGTTTTTATCATAGACAGAGACTTTGGATATTTTCTGAAATAAGTGGTTTCCAGATTTTATGAACACAAATATACAGTAATGAATGATTTTACTCTGAATTCTTTATTCATAGACATCTAACACAGACTAACTTATTTAACCACAGTGGCAGAGATTAGCTAGCTGTTTACCAAACCCGGTTCCTTCTCTACCTAGGCACACACCTGAGCTATATTTCCAAACCTTCCTTGACCTTAGATATGCCTAGTGGTATGTGGTCAAAGCGGTCTTCCCAGATGGTGCTGGAGAGGAGAGTGAAAAAGCTGGCTTAAAACTCAACATTCAGAAAAACTAAGATCATAGCATCTGGTCCCATCACTTCATGGCAAATAGATGGGGAAAAAATAAAAACAGTGACAGACTTTATTTTCTTGGGCTCCAAAATCACTGTAGATGGTGACTGCAGCCATGAAATTAAAAGATGCTTGCCCCTTGGAAGAAAAGCGATGATAAATCTAGACACTGTTCTGCTGCTGTGGTTAAATAAGATAGTCTATGTTAGATATCTATGAATAAAGAGTTCAGAGTAAAATCATTCATTACTATATATTTGTATTCATAAAATCTGGAAACAACCCTGAATATTCATTGGAAGGACTGATGCGGAAGCTGAATATTTGGCCACCTGATGCAAAGAGCCAACTCATTGCAAAAGTCCCTCATGTTGGGAAAGACTGAAAGCAGGAGGAGAAGGGAATGACAAAGGATGAGATGGTTGGATGACATCACCGACGCGATGGACATAAGTTTGAGCAAGCTCCTGGGGATAATGAAAGATAGGTAAGCCTTCCATGCTGCAGTCCGTGGGGGTCGGAACAGTTGAACATGACCTAGCGACTGAGCAAACAACGATAAGGTAGCGCTAATGGTAAAGAATCTGCCTACCAATGCAGGAGACGCAGGAGACTAGGGTTCCCTGGGTGGGGAAGATCCCCTGGAGTAGGAATGACAACTCACTTTGCCTGGAGAATTCCATGGGCAGAGAAGCCTGGCAGGCTACAGTCCATGGGGTTGGACTCAACTGAGCGCATGCGCGCGCGCGCGCGCGCACACACACACACACACACACACACACGGTCAAAAGTAATATGTAATACTTCTAAGACTGGCCCATTAAACATCTCTGCGTTGTCCTCCACGCCCTTGGACCCTCCCAGCTGACAGGAAGGGAGATAACCCCCAGGAAAACGTTGGGAGACATCTTCGGAATGTGGGAGGAGCCACATATAGAAGGAGCCTGGATCCCAACTAGAAACGTCTGCATTAGACTATTTTTGTGAGTGGGAAATAAGCTTTTCGTGTCAAGCTACTGAGATTTTGGGAGGTTTATCTCTATAAGCAGCTAGTGTTACAATACAGTCTTAATCACCAAATACCATTTCAAAGTCCTCAAATGTCTTTATACCAGTCCCTCCCTGCCTCCCTCTCTTCCTTCCTTCCTCCCCCAGTATTATCAATAACTGAGCATCTACCACATTCCTTCCAGGCACTATTCTAGGCACTGGGGGTTTGGATGAACAAAGCAGATAGATCTTTGTTGAGAAGCTCACATTACAGTGGAGGAGACACGAAATAAATAAGTAAATAATACGGTTTTAAGTATTGGAAATTGCTTAGAAGAAAACTAAAAAAGAAAAGAGAAAGAGAGTGACAAGGAGGATCTTTTAGACAAGGTGGTTAGGACAGGGCTTTCTGAGGAGATAGCATTTGACCAGAGACCTGAATAATACAAAGAAGCTAGTCAAACAAAGATCTAAAAGGGCAAAGAGCTCAATTCTTTCTCTAAAAACAGTGACCTGTAGGAGAAAAGCAAACACAATAATATAAAAGGAAAAACTGAAGTGACTCAACTCAGTCAAAGATGAGTCAAAGAGAAATGAAACTCAAACCCCAGATTTATGTGTTCTGAACCCAAATTTGCCCTTGGCCAAGGCTCTTTAGCAGTGTCAGTAAGCTCTTCCTTTTATTTTTGGCTGACTACTTCCATCCCTCCCAGTCTTCAATGTGAAGTTTGCCCATGTATTTAGGCAACTCAAAAAATACAGTAATGTGGCAGACTTCATTCTTAGATATTTATAAATACTGAGAACTCCAACAGGTTGTTTAACTTCTCCAGTTCTTAATTCCCTCTCCTTTAAAAATAGAAAGAATCCCAGTAACTAAGTTGCTTCATAGGTTTGTTCTGATGATAGATAAGGTTGTACATATAAAATGCTAGCACAGAATAAGTACTAAAAAATGTTTTTAGTAAGGTTAACCTAACCTGCTGCATGTTGTCAACTATTTGAATCCATCTTCTTAAAACACCAAGATATTTCTGCTTCTTTTGGGTCGCATTCCACTTCAATCCTGGTATGAAAGAAAAGGATAGTCTTGTCTGCAGGCTTTGTCAGCAGCGGCAGCCTGCAGCTGGTTGTGGTATGCAGGAAGCTATATGTTAAGGATGCTTATTCACGAACAGCTGATCTGAGATACCCATCTGCCTGTCTGAGGCAAAATCACCTCCAGCCACTGTCCCATACAATCCCAACCGTGAGTTTGTAATCTGTTTGTGTGTTGAGAGATCAATCTGTGGATCATGGCTGGCATCTTTTAAAATGTTATTGAAGTATAAAATAAAAATGAACGCACACAAAAAAATGTTGAACTTCAGGGACTTCCCTGGCCGTCCAGTGGTTAAGATTCTATGCTTCTGCTGCAGGGGCCACAGGTTCAATCCCTGGTTAGGGAACTAAGATCCCATATGCAGCGAATGGCACCCCACTCCAGTACTCTTGCCTGGAAAATCCCATGTACAGAGGAGCCTGGTAGGCTGCAATCCATGGGGTCACTAGGAGTCAGACACGACTGAGCGACTTCCCTTTCACTTTTCACTTTCATGCATTGGAGAAGGAAATGGCAACCCACTCCAGTGTTCTTGCCTGGAGAATCCCAGGGACGGGGGAGCCTGGTGGGCTGCCGTCTATGGGGTTTCACAGAGTCGGAAACGACTGAAGTGACTTAACAGCGACTTAACAGTGGCCAAAAAAAAAATTTTTTTTTTAAGTGTCGAACTTCAGAAAAAAACAAATGTCGAACTCAGGAATTACCTGGTGGTCCAGGTTAGGACTCTGTGCTCTCACTGCCCAGGATCCAGGTTCATTCCCTGGTCAGGGAACGAAGATCTCACAAGCCACACAGCATCATCAAAAAATAAAAATAAAATTTTAAAAACTGTTGAATTCAATAAATTTTTACAGAATGGACACACCAGTATAGCCAACCTGACATGAAGAAAGAGAAACCCTCTTCACACGCCCTCCCAGTCACTGCCTGTCTCCAAAGCTAACCACTAGCCTGCTTTCTAGCACTAAGCATAACAATTTGTATTCTTGGAGTTTCATTGAAATAAAATCTTATGGTGTGTGTTCTTTTGTATGGTGCTTCTTTTGCTCAGCATTGTATTTGTGAAACTCATCCATGTAGTTGTGTGTGTCAGTAGTTCTCATTCCCATAGAGTATTTCACTATATGAATACACTGCAACTTATCTATTCAACTGTTAATGAACATCTGCGTTGTTTTCAGCTTGGGGCCATTACAGATAATGATGTAAAAGAATGGCCATTTTATCATGCTCAAACATTCTATGAGTTAGGGATTTGTAAAGGGTTCTGTAGGGATGGCTGATCTCTGCTCCAATGAAGTCTGGGCCTTCAGCTGAAAAGACTCAGTGGTTGTGGGTGCGTTGGCAGTGGCACCAACATATATATGGCACCTCAGCTAAAAGGACTCTAAGACTGACTACTGCCAGTTGGGTCACCTCTGTGTGAACTCTTCTGGTAGTGTGACTTCCTCATAGCTTGGTGGCCTCAGGGCAGATGGACTTCTTACACAAAGGCTCAGAATTCCAAGCATGAGTGTCCCCAGGAACGAGGAAGAAGCTCCGTGGCTTTTTCTACTGTAAGACAGAATAACTGATTTGCCTGTGTATGCGCTCAGTTGTGTCCAACTCTGCAATCCCATGGACTGTAGCTGGCCATGCTCCTCTGTCCATGGGATTCTGCAGGCACGAATAATGAGTGGAGTGGGTTGCCATTTCCTACTCCAGGGAATCTTCCCAACCCAGGGATCAAACCCTCATCTTTTGTGTCTCCTGCACTGGCAGGTGGATTCTTTACCACTGCACCACGCTCTGTGCGTGTGCACTCAGTCGTGTCCGACTCTTTGCGACCCCATAGACTGTAGCCTGCCAGGCTCCTCCGGAGTTTTCCAGGTAAGAATACTGGAGTGGGTTGCCATTTCTATAAATTAGACTGACCCCCCCCCCAAAAAAAAAAAAAAAAAAAAACAGAGAAAAACAAAAGTTTATTAACATATGCTTCACATACACATAGGAACTCTCCATGATGATAACACAAACAGCAGTGAGAACTTGGGCTTATATAGTGCCTTAACCAAAAAACAATAAATTTTCAGGGAAGTGACAAGACAAATGAAAAGAATTTTAAGTTTCTAGGACAGCAAATTGTGGGAAGGTAAATATATGGGGGAACTAGTGCAAGATAAGGGCTGGACTTCTGAGTCTACTATTGTCTCTGATGATTAACTTCTGTTCTTCCTGGTAGAGCAGAGAGAGGGGGCATCATTATAAATTTATGTCATACAAAGTAGGAGGAAGGCAGAGAGCTTTTCTTATATTTGCTTTTTTCTCAGTTGTCTTCAGCTCAAAGAATCCTAATGCCAAGTGGCACACTGTTGGGGAGCATATTCTTCTACCCTCCATTGGCTTAACTTTGGAAGTCACATGGCATCACCTCCACACCACTCTATCATTCCAAATGAGCCACAAGCCTGCCTAGGTTCAAAGAAAAGAGGCACAGATCCTACCTCTCCTACTGAAGAGTCTCTGGGTTACGTTATAAGGAAGTGTATGTGACAGAAAAGTTTTTTACAGCCATCTTTGGAAAATATGAATTGCCTCAGCTCTATGACCATTCTGGAACATTTTTTCATGACCATATGTACATTTCTGTCCAGTATGTATTATACCTTGGAGCTCAATTGCTGAGTTGAACTGTGTATGTTTGCTAAACTTTAGTAGATAATGCTAAATAGTTGTTTTTGGCTTGTGCCAATTTACACTCCCATAATATGTGAAAATTACAGTTCCTCCATATCTTTACTAACAATTGGCACTGTTTTCCTCAGTTTAGCCATTTGGCAGGATATACAGTGGTTCTGCGGGCTTCCTAGGTGGTGCTAGTGGTAAAGAAGCTGCTTGCCAGTGCAGGAGACATGAGAACCATGGGTTCAGTCCCTTGGTTGGGAAGATCCCCTGGAGGAGGGCATGGCAGTCCACTCCAGTATTCTTGCCTAGACAATCCCATGGACAGAGGAGCCTGTTGGGCTGCAGTCTATAGGGTGGCATAGAGTTGGGCATGACTGAAGAAACAGCACATAGTGTTATTGCACTGTGGTTTTAAATTTGCATTTCTCTGATAACTAATGAAGTTGAGAACTTTTTCATCTGTTTATTGGCCATTTAAATATCTTCTTTTGTGAAGTGCTAGTTCAGAGGGCCTTATGGCAGAAAGTGAAGAAGAACTAAAGAGCCTCATGAAGAAAGTGAAAGAGGAGAGTGAAAAAGTTGGCTTAAAGCTCAACATTCAGAAAACAAAGATCATGGCATCCGGTCCACAATTCAAGGCAAATAGATGGAGAAACAGTGGAAACAGTGGCAGACTTTATTTTTTGGGGCTCCAAAATCACTGCAGATGGTGATTGCAGCCAAAAAATTAAAAGACGCTTACTCCTTGGAAGAAAAGTTATGACCAATATAGACAACATATTAAAAGCAGAGACATTACTTTGCCAGCAAAGGTCCATCTAGTCAAGGCTATGGTTTTTCCAGTAGTCATATATGGATGTGAGGGTTGGACCATAAAGAAAGCTGAGCACTGAAGAATTGATGCTTTTGAACTGTGGTGTTAGAGAAGACTCTTGAGAGTCCCTTGGACAGCAAGGAGATCCAACCAGTCCATCCTAAAGGAGATCAGTCCTGAGTATTCATTGGAAGGACTGATGTTGAAGCTGAAACTCCAATATTTTGGCCACCTGATACGAAGAACTGACTCATTTGAAAAGACCCTGATGCTGGGAAAGATTGAAGGTAGGAGGAGAAGGGAACAACAGAGGATGAGCTGATTGGATGGCATCACTGACTCAATGGACATGAATTTGAGTAAGCTCTGAGAGTTGGTGATGGACAAGGAGGCCTGGTGTGCTGCACTCCATGGGGTTGCAAAGAGTCAGACAAGACTGAGCAACTGAACTAGAGGGCCAGTACATTTTTTAATGGATTAGATTAGAAAATATCAGAATATACCATTCATGGCAAGAGTAGATATTTTTTCCAGAAACATTGTTTTAGTTTTATATATTGTAGTAGTTGCTGTGGTGTATTCCTCAGATTCTTTCATTTACGATTAAGCACAACACTCCCCAGTTCCTAAGAATGTTGCCTGCTGCTGACTAACTGCTCAAAATCTAACCCTGCCCCAGAAATTGCCCTTGGCAGGTTTATAGGTGACTCAGTGGTAAAGATGGAGAAGGCAATGGCACCCCACTCCAGTACTCTTGCCTGGAAAAATCCCATGGACGGACAAGTCTGGTAGGCTGCAGCCCATGGTGTCTCAAAGAGTCAGACACGACTGAGCAACTTCCCTTTCACTTTTCACTTTCATGCATTGGAGAAGGAAATGGCAACCCACTCCAGTGTTCTTGCCTGGAGAATCCCAAGGATGGCAGAGCCTGGTGGGCTGCTGTCTATGGGGTCACACAGAGATGGACACGACTGAAGTGACTTAGCAGCAGCGGCAGTGGTAAAGAATCCTCCTGCCAGTGCAGCAGATATGGGTTCAATCACTGGATCGGGGAGATCCCCTTCAGTAGGAAATGGTAACTCACTTCAGTATTCTTGCCTAGAAAAATTCCACGGACAGAGGAGCGTAGCCAGCTGCAGTCCATGCAGTCTCAAACAGTTGGACATGACTGAACCACTAGCACAGATACTGAGGGAACTGAGTTACGCAGGCTTAAGGCCCCTCCCCAAGGAAAGCCCGAATCCAGTGACTGGTCAACTTAGGAGGTAAGTGCAAAGATCCAATCCTCCTAGAAGTATTCTGTCTTGCCTGGAACTTTAAACCTGAATGTCCTTTGTCCTTGGAGACCTCTCAATCCTGGGTAAATTGGAAAGGTTGGTCAACCCACTCTTGCCACAATTTGAGATGCTATTGATAAATCAACTTCAGAACTCTGTATAATCAACTGAAGCTTCACTTAGACTGCAGGAGCATCACTAAGTTCTACTTTTTCCTCTGCCCAATTCTGTGTCCTTTGTACTTTCAAAATTACTGATCCTAGAGAACGCCCCAATAAATGAGCTGCATCAACTCTCCATCCAGAATCTGCTTCCCAGGGAACCCAAAGTATTATATACATGTGTGTGCTAAGTCGTTTCAGTCATGTCTGACTCTGTCCTACCCTCTGTCCATGGGATTATCCAGTGATAAAATGGAGAATCCCTCTGTCCATGGGATTCTTCAATGATAAAATGCCTTTTCTTGCTGGCTTAAATAGATATGGAAGCCACTATTAGAGTAGTTATTACTGTTTTGCCCACCCAGTGCTCCTCTCTTTCTTTAGTGACAGCACCCTGCTTCTTCAGGGGAGATAGTACTCCTCTCACTCAAGTCAGAGGTTTTTGTGGGCATATCCAATTTAAGTACCCCCATCCTCCCAACTCTCAGGCATCAACCCAGGCCAATCAGAATCCCTTCCTAGAATTTTTCTATTCAGTGTTAGAGAAAAAGAGTCCTTTCTGGGCCAGCCTCCCCACTATAATATTGAACCAGAGGCCATATAACCCATATACAGACAGACAAGTAGGGAAAGTGTGGAGAAAGGGATTCCTGTGACATTACACTTTGGTTCCACGGCAGCCTGGGACCCATGTGAACCTCTCCCTTCCCCTGGCTCTCCTCCCCTTGGGCTTCTGCCATTTTCAGTGAGAAGGATTCTAATTAGTGCACAGGCTTTTGAGAAGAGCACATTATGATAAATCATCAGGAAAATAATCAATGGTTGTCCTGCTGCTTCTAATTTTTTCGATGTCTTCTATTTATCTGTCTTCCTTTCCTTCATCTTGTCTTCTCTACTTAATCAAATTAAATCCCTCCAAGATTTGTTCAAATGCCCCCTGCCTGATCAAACTTTGCTGACACTCCTAGTTTACATGCATGCAGCCCACAAACATTTTTAAGCTCTTGCTACTCTTTGGCCTGGCATGCTGTGATTCACGGGGTCGCAAAGAGTTGGACACGACTGAGCGACTGAACTGAACTGAACTGAACTCTTATACTTAAAGTGCTGCTGTTGCAGAGGAGGGGCTCAAGAGGGAGGGAATACACGTATACTTATGACTGATTCATGTTGGTGTACAGCAGAAACCAACACAACATTGTAAAGCAATTATCATCCAATTAAAAAATTAAGTGCTATTGTGCTAGTTGCTAAGTTGCTTCAGTCGTGTCCGACTCTCTGCGACCCCATAGACAGCAGCCCACCAGGCTCCCCTGTCCCTGGGATTCTCCAAGCAAGAACACTGGAGTGGGTTGCCATTTCCTTCTCCAATGCACGAAAGTGAAAAGTGAAAGTGAAGTCGCTCAGTTGTGTCTGACTCTTCCCGACCCCATGGACTGCAGCCTACCAGGCTCCTCCGTCCATGGGATTTTCCAGGCAAGAGTACTGGAGTGGGGTGCCATCACCTTCTCCAGTTGTTCTAGTACTGAGGCCCAAAGATGGAACAATGCACAGCCCAGGCCTACGGGTGCTTTGGTATCATAGTGGGGGAAGCCAACTAATAGACAGTTACCCTATGAGGTGGCAAGTGCAATGACAGAGATGTTAGAGAGCCTGTAGGGGGGGAAGTGTGTAGCAGCTAGCCTTCAGGATGGTCCTCAATGATGCTGCCCCCAGCATCTTATCGGGGTTTGTCTCTGTAACCAATAGAAAACCAGGAAAATAATGGTGGATGACTTCTAAGGCTAGGTCAAAGGTTGACCGACATTTTTCCTAAAAGGTAGTAAATATCGTAAATATTTTAAACTTTACAGGCTATATGGTTTCTATTGTAACTACTCAATGCTGTCACTATAGTAAGAATGCAACCAGTAAGTAAATGATGACTGTAGCTGTGATCTAAAAGAACTTTATTTACAAAGAAGGTAGCAGGGTAGCTTTATCGGTCACTTATAGTTTGCCAATTCCTGGTCCAGGTCATAAAACACATTGCAGTTTTGACTTGTTCTTTTGGGTCACTTGCTCTGGGGGAAGTCAGTTGCCATGTCATAAGGACATTTGAGTAGGTAAGGAATCAATGCCTCTGCCAGCAGCCAGCACCAAGTGGGCCAGTCATATGAGCAGGCCATCTTCTAAGTGAATTCTTTTGCCTTATCAAACCTTCGGATGACATTGCAGCCCAGTGGACATTTTGACCATAACTTCATGAGTGATCTCTAGCCAGAAGCACCAGGTAAAGTTCTCCCAAATTCCTGAAATTGTCTAAGCTAGTTAGCATTTATTGTTGTTTAAGTTTTGACTTAGTGCAGAAATAGAGAACTAATGCCAAAGGTTTGTTTTCCTACTGACCTCTGAGATAACTATTAAGAAACAGTAAGCTAGGACTTCCCTGGTGGTCCAGTTGTTAAGATTTCAAGCTTCCAGTGCAAGGAGTGAGGTTTCAATCCCTGGTCAGGGAACTAAGATACCACATGCTATGTGGTGTGACAAAAAAAAACCAGAAACGGTGGCTGTTGGCACATTATGAATCAACTACATTTCAATTAAAAAAAGAATAAAGAAACAGTAGGCTTGCTGTAGCCTAGGTTCTTTAGTTAATTTGTTTGTTTGAATTACAAATACATAAATACAAACTGGTGGTGGAAAGATTCAGATAATACAGAAGTATAGAAATCAAATAAGAATAGCCTCCTGTATCAACTCCCAATTGTGGATGGAGAATTTCACCTGTTATATCAGTAAACAAAGGATGTTGGGGCTGTCAAACCATCAGTCACTGTAGCCATCCCCCTTAGGGGGTGCAGGATTAAGTAAAGCAGGATGCTGGCCCTGGTATATATCAAAGGGATGATTTCAATGAGACCATACTCTTGCATCTTCCCATGCATAGAAAAGTGCTAAACTTATTAAGTTGAGATGTCAGGTTTTTCTTTTGTTGTTGTTGTTCAGTGGCTAAGTCATGTCCCAACTCTGCAACCCCATGAACTGCAGCACGCCGGGCTCCTCTGTCCTCCACTATCTCCTGGAGTTTGCTTGGATTCAACAAGCAGCAATGCAGGAGGGTTCCTTTTTCGCCACACCCTCTCCAGTGTTTATTATTTGTAGATCGTTTGATGATGACCATTCTGACTGGTATTGAGGTGATACTTCATTGTAGTTTTGATTTTCATTTCTTTATAGTATCCAAGATAGAGTAATGCATCCAAGGTCATAGAGAAGTTACAGCAGAGCTGACATTCAACTCTTGAAGGAGGAAAGGGACCACAGCTCCAAAGAACAGACACTCATCTCCAAGTTTAACAGTTAACCCTCTCTCGTTTGTGTATAGAATCTACAGTGCTAAGACAGCCCCAAACTTTCTCATTGGTGATGCTATCTAACCGTCTTATCATTTTCTTTAATTAACAGTAATCTCTTAAGACTTCTCTGGCCTTCCAGTGGTTAAGGTTCCACACTTCCACTGCATGGGGTGTGGGTTATATCCCTGGTCAGGTAACTAGGATCCCACATGCCTTGTGAGGCATGACCAAACTAAGATTAAAGCAAAAAAACTAACAAAAAAACAATAATCTTTTGATGTTCCAACTACCTGGGGTTTTTGTTTCTTTGTTTGGCTTTTGGTTTTTTGCAAAAATTTTTTATGTCCTGGCTTCTCCCTTACCTCTTCAGAGCTGTCCCTCAGCGCTATCTGACAAGTGTCTCCTGGGCTTAAGTCCTAAGCAAGTTCACTGAGTAAACCATATTTCTCAACTTTTATGAGGTTGTGCTTTTTTTTTTTTCCCAGTCTACACTATCCTCTTTGCCCCAACACTGCCCTTAGAGGAGATGTTGGCATATTTGTATATCATCTTTTGGCCCCCTTTCTGTAGCATGGGTGCCTACTGGCTTCTTCCTTTCTTATTTCCTCAGCACCTTGTGAGGAAAATAAAATAAACCCAAGAGTTTATTTTGCTCTATTTTGTCGTAATGATTTGTCATTTTCTCCAGAGACAGCTTCCCAAATGTGGGACCAGTGTAATTATATGAGGCCCTGTGCAATTTGAAGAACCCAAACTTGATTTAAGGCTCTGTTGTCACTATATTGAAATTCTCATAACTATTCTTTAAAATTCTTAAACATATTTTAACAAGGAGCCTCACATTTTCCTTTTATGCTGTCCATGGTTTTCGTGTTTATCTTCTCTGAGATTACAGGAGCCCCGGGCAGCGATCTTGTGATGGACTTCTTTGAATTCCTCACAGCATCTTGAGAATACCCACAGAAAATGTTTGCTAATATGAAGGGAAATTTTCTTATCTCTGAAGGACTTTTTTCTTACTTTTTTGTTTTTGTTTTGTGAAGCCATGCATAGATGTATTTGATGACTATCAACAAACAGAATAAACCAGAGTTCTTATTATCCCAGTGGAGTCCCACTTTCTGTCTGGTTTTTGCATGCTGCTCTGAGCTTCATTTGTTCCAGGCAAAGAACAAAGAAGAATCCCGTTCTCTGTTTCTCATTTAGAGAGATCCATGAGCTCATTCTCAAGAAGCAAGAACTTCAGCCCCTTACAGCCTGTGAGCTCCATGTTTCCACAAGACCTATACTCAAAGAAGGATTGTGATCCAGGCATAATGAAGTTCATGTTTCCAGGCAAGCAGTGAGCAGGAGTTAGTGAATAAGTAATGGAGCCTATATCTATGATGTTTAATTTTTTTCTTCTGTCTATACTTCAGCTAATGATCCTTCTAGTCATTTCAAGTGTTCGATGTTCCTTGAATTTCAGTCATTAGGAAGATTTACCATAATTTCCTGAAAAAAAAAAAAGTTAGATTTCAGGTTGTTCTGGTTAACTTTTTAGAGCAGCTTATATAAATTCAAATTCTCCACTTTTTCAAATTTATATTAAGGTATTTCTTTAAAACATGTTCCTCAAGTGTGAAAATAATTTTTCTCCAATTTTTATTACTTAAATATTTTATGCTTTTGAGAGTGTATCTTCTATGTATGCCATGTTTTATTTATTTCTTTATTTTTTGGTCATGCTGTGCAGCATGTGGGATCTTAGTTCCCCAAGCAGGGACTGAACCCGTGCCCCCTACTGTGGAAGCACAGAGTCCCTAACCACTGGATCACCGGGGAATTCTCCATGTTTTTTAAAAATGGAGTAAACCGCACATTCAGAAAAGTAAAATGGTAAAAATTTAATTCAAGTAGTTTTAACATTTAAAGTGAAATTTTTGTTATTCATTCAGTCATTCATTTAACAAATATCTGTGAAGTCCCTTCTATGTACCAGGCAGTGTTTCAGTCCTGGGGACCAGCCAACAAGTTCTCAGCATGTATTATGGTGGAAGAACATAACAGAAATAAAGACAGGCTGGATAAGTAACATAACAGAACATTTCATTTTAGCTAGTGATATATAGTAGGGCTTCCCTGGAGGCTCAGATGGTAAGGAATCCACCTGCAATGTAGAATAACCAAGTTCGATCCATACACATTTGGATATTGATTTGAAAAGATCTTTAGAGTATAGTTGACCCTTGAACAACACAGGTTTAAAGAACATGTATATGTGGATTTTTCAATGAACTTGTAGTACAGTACTACATGTTTTGTGGTTGGTTGAATCTGTGGACATGGAACCCTGGATACAGAGCCATCTTTAAGTTATATCAGATTTTGATGGCACAGAAGGTCAATACCGCTCATCTGCACATTGTTCGAGGGTCAACTGCATATTGTTAAATGAAAAATGGGAGTTGCAAAATAAGATATAGGGATCTCAGCTTTATAGGGATCTTGTAGTTGCCTAACCAGAAAAAGAAAGCATATACACAAACATATAAGTATGTAAGATGCTAAAAAAAAAGAGAGAGAGAGAGAGAGACCTTTTGAATTAGGGATATTCTAATATTAAGAACAAAGAAAATAGAAGTTGCTGAACTCTCTGGGAACTTCAAAATATCTATCAGATTTTATGGCCAGCTAGAAGGGAATTTTTCCTGATGTCTTGAAGCCATACTGACAAAAATAATTGTCAGCATGATAATTAATGTAAGATCTCTGTTTGCATTGATATGCTCCACCTCTATGGTCAAATTGTCACATTATCTGAAATGCTTTGCAGATAGTAGGTGATATATAAGTATTTGCCACAAGCTGGCAGGAAGGAATGTATGAACTCACTGTGGAATGAAAAACAGATGTCACTACTTTGGAAATGTAATCAAACCTCTTTTGAGGTACCAGGAAGAAGCATATTTGCAAATCAGGAAATACTCAACCTCAAGAAGCAGATGCTAATATGCTTTTGCTCAAAACATCTTTTTCATAGAAAGCCCTGGGTCACATTTTTACTTTGGTGACACTCAAAATTTTTAATCTGTCTAGGGAATTTATTTCCAAAATGACATTCTGAGTGACTGCTTCCACTCCCAGCAAGCTGAGTTTTGCGATAATTGCCTTTGATGTCTGTTCTGTGGCTTTTCTCCTTTTCCTCAACCCTGTTGCTGGATATTACTATGGAGGCTGCCCATAACAATGGAGTCTATGGCCTCAGTAGAGGCAGTATTCATGGTGCCAGAGGCTGCAGGCACTGCCAAAGGCTGTACTGAGAGCAAAGGAAACTTCCAAGGGTTTCCTTACACTGAACTATATGATTTTCCTTTCTAAAATGTATGCTCATGTTCCTTTCTAAAATGTATGCTCATGACAATCATGTTGTCACATGATTTTGGGTTGCAGTTTCATCTCAACTCTTCTTTGGCTCCCCAAGCTGTGGGCAAAGTGATTTTTAATATTGCAAGGCTGCATCTGGAGTATTCAGAGGGCAGATAGAAAAAAGAGATCATCCTTAGAGATAGTGCCCTAGGGGCTGTTTTTCATAAACCATTTCAGCCTTCCACACCCAGCAATCTTTCTTGAAGGATTAAGATATTTTATGCTCTGCCAGAGAAAGGAACTAACATTTACTGAGTAATGATTATGGGCTGTTGGCTGTATATGGATCAGTCTTAATTTTCCTTTATTTATGAGGTATTATCAGTCTGGGGCTTTCCAGGTGGTAAAGAATCTGCCTGCCAATGCAGGAGACACAAGAGACATGGGTTTGATCCCTGAGTCGGGAAGATCCCCTGGAGTAGGAAATAGCAACCCACTCCAGTATGCTTGCCTGGAGAATCCCTACGGACAGAGGAGCCTGGCGAGCTACTGTCCATGGGGTCACAAAGAGTCAGACATGACTGAGCACACACATATACACACACATCAGCCCACCTCACAAATGAGAAAAATGAGCCTTCCTTAAGATCTATACTAAGATTTCTTGATTCTAAAATTCATGTTCTTGATACTACAAGGAGAGGGGGGAATAGGAGTCAAGATTACTGGCTTCTTTGGTATAACATGCTCAGTAAATGACACCAGAATGGTACTTCACAAGGATAAACATGATATAACCTAGTTATACCAGAACAAAACACTCACTTTTAATGCATCCTGATTTGGGGAAAATAACTGAAATTTTAAGACAATTGAAAGTGCCTCACTATGAAATTTTTAACAGCTTTAATAGGTGTCCTGATCCCTAACCCATCACACCTCAACCCACTCCAGTGTTCTTGCCTGGAGAATCCCAGGGATGGGGGAGCCTGGTGGGCTGCTGTCCATGGGGTCACACAGAGTCGGACATGACTGAAGCGACTTGGCAGCAGCGGCAGGGGTCTCCTTTTTCAGATACTAACTCTCCAGGTTTCCACTGTTGGCCATTTCCCAGTAAGATAAAGGAAGATGCCAGCTATAATGGATAGAGTTGTACTTTGAGCTCCCACTACTTTCCACAGTTCATCACATTCCAAATATGCTCAAGCAGCAGAAGTTATACTCACAATGGTGAACTTCTCAGCATCTTTCTGAGCCCACCCCTAAAATTGTTTAAAATTGACATATTGTTTCCTATAAATGAAATTGAAATGTACTTGCAAACCTGACAGAGTTGCCGGTAGCAATGGATACAAAGAATTCTTCGAAACCAAGATGTTGTAAAAAGCAGAGACGTTACTTTGCCAACAAAGGTCTGTAGGTCCGTCTAGTCAAAGCTACGGTTTTTCCAGTAGTCATGTATGGAAGTGAGATTTGGACTGTAAAAATGCTGAGCACTGAAAAATTGATGCTTTTGAACTGTGGTGTTGGAGAAGACTCTTGAGAGTCCCTTGGACTGCAAGGAGATCCAACCAGTCCATCCTAAAGGAAATCAGTCCTGAATATTCATTGGAAGGACTGATGCTGAAGCTGAAACTCCAATTCTTTGGCCACCTGATGTGAAGAACTAACTCATTAGCAAAGACCCTGGTGCTGGGAAAGATTGAAGGCAGGAGGAGAAGGGGACAACAGAGGATGAGATGGTTGTGCATCAAGATCACCGACTTGATGCACATGAGTTTGAGTAAGCTCTGGGAGTTGGTGATGGACAGGAAAGCCTGGCGTGCTGCAGTCCATGGAGTCGCAAAGAGTCGGACAAGACTGAGCAACTGAACTGAACTGAAGATGTAGAAAGGTAAATTATCAAACTCTTGATTGTGTAGAATAGTGCAAGAACAAATCCTCGTAGAAAATGCTAAGTTGTCTACAAGCAGAGAAAGGTGAGTTTTTTAGAAATAGGAAAAGATGTTTTTAAGTGGCTACCATTGATTCTGGGAGGAAAGAAAGAAGATATGGCAAGAGAAGCCATTTGACTTCTATTTGACTCATGTTCTTATAGATGACTTTGTCCCATGTCAAAGTCTAAAATAATGTTTCCCTTCCATTGTCATTAAATCCTACTTATCAATATGAAAGGCCAGCTCTATGAAAAAAGTTGAATACTTAAAAAAGAGCTTAAACTCTGTAGCCAGTCACTAGTATGAGTATACCAAATGTCACAAATTATATTTTGAACTTACAAATCTGATTTTGAAAAATATCTGCTTTTGGAAAACATTTCCATGGTAGATTTAGTTTTAATTTGCTCTGCTTCTGTGCAAAATACCTCAGAGTTTTTGCACAGAAAAATTCTGAAGTTCTCCTAAGTTCCTTTTACCTCTTTTGTACCAGCGCCTCTTAAATTTTAATGTGCAGAGACAGCCTGTCAAAATGCAATTTCTGATTCAGTAGGTCTGGGTTGGGCTTCAGATTCTGCATTTTTAATAAGCTCTCAGGTGATAACAGCATTGCTGGCCCATAAACAACGTTCTGTGTGAGACTTAAGATCACAGAATTCTTAAAACTCAGCGGGACCATGTTTCAAAAGAAGAGACTAAACGGAAGACTTTTCATAAGGGAACATTTAAGAGTGAAAAAAATTAGTAGAAATTATCTTAAGCCAGGACTTGTTGAGGGCTTTACTGTGGAGAAACACTGATAGGTTTTAAGCAAGGAGGAACTTGATTAGACTGGTTTACTATCATTCCTTTCTTGTTAAGGTAGGAATCTATAGTAATAACACACAAACAACCACTGGGGAAAGTAGCCAGGAAACCGCAACAAGGCCATAGCAAAGTCTTTATTTCTTCTCTCTCCCTCATGGCAGTTAAGAAATTTCATCAAGTATTGAAGAAAAGATACAGTCTTTGCTCAAGATATATATTAATATGATCTCAAAACTACAAACTCCCAGGCCTTTACAGTTTTGTAAAATACAAGAAAAATTATTTAAGAAAGATTTCTGGATTCCATAATAAACTGTAGTATCTTTTCTCTGATTCTTTTTAAGCCTTGATATCTTAGCAGTATATCCTCATAGGATCATCATGAGGAAAAAAAAAAATATATATATATATATATATAGTCTAGACAGAGATCAAGAATCACTGCAATGGGGTTCTTTCTTGGACCCTTACTAGGCCAAGCAACCTCTGAGCTCTCATAACCCCAATGCCTGCTTTGATCATGACATTTAATACTTTGTATTTATAAATCTTTTTTAACTATTGGAAAACGTAATAATAAAGGTGGCAACCCCCTCCAGTATTCTTGCCTGGGAAATCCCATAGACAGAGGAGCCTGATGGGCTATAGTCCATGAGGTTGCAAAAGAGTCAGACACAACTTAGCAACTAAACAACAACAAACATTTATTCAGTACTTACCATGTGCAGGCTTATTCTAAATACTTTTTATCATTACAACAGTCTAATGAGGTAGATGCTACATTCCATGCCCATTTATAGACAAGGAAACTGAGATTCAGAGTTGTGGTGATTGCCCAAGGTCCTTGAGCTAGTTAGTGAAAGGGCTGGGATTGGAGCCCAGGTGGTCAAGACCTAGAACCCACATTCCACTTGAGTTGATGCTTCCTCAAGCATTGCTCTCAATAATTCTATAGCATAGCACAGTGGGGTATGTAGCAGGCATCCATTTTTGTTGGTTTCACATTGGTGAAATCATCAGGATTTTGCTAGGGATATAATTAAGGTTTGTAGAGTCTAAATCATTTCCAGAAGTCTCAAGTAGACTTCCCCCTTTTTTTTTTTGGCTGTGCCACACAGCATACAGGATCTTAGTTCCCAATCCAGAGATCAAACCTGTGTCCCCTGCAAAGGAAGCATAAAGCCTTAACCACTGGACTGCCAGGAAATCCCTGCTGTTGTGTCTTTAACTTCTGTTCAACCCATTCAAATCCAGCCAGACTTCTGTCTTCATCTCTCCACACTGTGACATCTTTAAAGTCATGGCTATCTCCCATTTTGCCATATCTAATATATGCATTCTACTCCTTATCTGCAAGGAGATCCAATTAGTCAATCCTAAAGAAAATTAGTCCTGAATGTTCATTGGAAGGACTGATGCTGAAGTTGAAATTCCAATCCTTTGGCCACCTGATACAAAGAACTGACTCATTGGAAAAGACCCTGATGCTGGGAAAGATGGAAGACAGGAGGAGAAGGGAACAACAGAGGATGAGATGGTTGGATGGCATCACTGGCTTGATGGACATGAGTTCGAGCAAACTCTGGAAGTTGGTGATGGACAGGGAAGCCTGACATGCTGCAGTCCATGGGGTTGCAAAGAGTCGGACACGACTGAGCAACTGAACTGACTCCTTATCTGACACAGCCTCTCAGCAGCATTTGACCCAGCCCTCTGGTTTCTCTGACACTGTACTGTTTTGTTCTCTGATATCTCTGTTCCCTCTCCAGTCTCCTTTGCTATCTCTTCATCCTCTGTGGGTCTCTAAATACTGGAATTCCAATTCGATACTGTATCACATCAACTGTTCTGTGTTGGTCTTTATTTCTTCTCTCATTCTTTTCCCCACTCCTTCATCCCTGTTTATCGTTATGACTTTAAATATCTTCTTGATGATGCACATGACTCCCAAACTTATATTGTCAGCCCAGCCTCTTTGCTGAACTCTAAACTTAGAACTTTCTTGACTTCTCTACTGGCATGTTTCATGAGCATTTAAAACTCCTTTGTTTGGGACTTCCCTGGTGACCTAGTAGCTAAGATTTCACACTCCCAATGCAGGGGCCCTGGGTCTGATCCCTGGTCAGGGAACTAGATCCCGCATGCTGCAACTAAAGATCTTGCATACGTCAAAGATCAAAGACATCGTGTGCCTCAGCTAAGACCCGGTGTAGCCAAAAAAGTAAGTAAATAAAATAAAATTCATATGTTCAATATTACAGTTTATTGTAAGGTATAAGCAGAAAAAATAAACCCCATAAGCTGTGGAAACTGAGCAAATCTTTTGTCAAAGAAAATGTCTTTTCCCACATGACGTTGACTACAAAGAGGAAACCAACAAGTAAGGAAAATATTTATTAGCTACTTGCCCAAAGTTAAAATATGGCTCCCAGATATGTGTGTGTGTGAGAGATTTGTTTAACTTACCAGTAAGGGAACTGGTGGGTCAGGAAGATCCCTGGAGAAGGAAATGGCAACCCACTCCAGTGTTCTTGCCTGGAGAATCCCATGGACAGAGGAGCCTGGAGGGCTATAGTCCACAGGGTCACAAAGAGTCAGACATGACTGAGCGACTGAACAACAACAAAGGGAACTGGCAGACAGTAAAGCTGTTCCGAAGACCATTTGAATAATAGAGATTTATAAGGTCACCCAGGAAAGACAATTACTTCTTGACAGGAAAGCTATGACAAACCTAGACAGTGTGTTAAAAAGCAAAGACATACTTTGCCAACAAATGTTCGTCTAGTCAAGGCACGGTCTTTTCAAGTAGTCATGTACAGATGTGAGAGCTGGACCATATAGAAGGCAGAGTGCAGGAGAACTGGTGCTTTCGAACTGTGGTGCTAGAGAAGAATCTTGAGAGTCCCTTGGACTGCAAGGAGATCCAACCAGTCCATCCTAAAGGAAATCAACCCTGAATACTCATCAGAATGACTGATGCTGAAGCTGCAATACTTTGACCACCTGATGCAAAGAGCTGACTCACTGGAAAAAAATAACCCTGATGCTGGGAGACATTGAGGGCAGGAGAAGAAGTAAGTGACAGAGGATAAGATGGTTGGATGGCATTATCGATTCGGTGGACATGAACTTGGGCAAATTCCAGGAGATGATAAAGGATAAGGAAGCCTGGTGTGCTGCAGTCCTTGAGGTTGCAAAGAGTCAGACACAACTTGGTTACTGAATAACAACAACCAGGAAAGACATGCTAAATAAATTTGCAAGGTGAAAGACACAACTAGTTAATGTCCTACAGGGCAGTAAGACTAGCCGTTTTGAGATACCATTTTTGCTGGAGAGGAATCATTTGACTATCAGACAAAAACCTACAAGTTAACATGTAATTTCCCAGAGTCTCCCAAAAGTGATCATTTCTCTAGAGAATTAAATCATCCTTGGGCAGGCCTGTAAGATAGACCTGAAGTGTGACATTGGAAAGATACACAGCCTTCTTTTTGCCTTATTTCCATGTTTTGGATAATTTTTATTAAGTGTGAGAATCTTTACCAACTTTTTTCTTGAGCACACAGTTTATAATAAATAAACAGAATTGGGATTTTTATTCCAAAGCTCATATTTCTTCTACCATACACCACTGACACATGGCTTTTATTTAGGAGAGGTGCTATAGAGATTTCCAGGCTGTAGGGTGGACAACTGAATATCCATTACCAGAACAAAATGCTCTTAGAACTCTGAAGGTTGAGCTTGTCTCTGGATTTTTTTTCAAAGCCTGCTATCTTGAGTCCCATTCAGTTTTCTGCTCCCAGAGACCTAGTAAAAACTTCAGATTTATATCATTCATTTTCCAGGTTATGCAATGTTTTATTTATTGATGTTTAGTTTTAAGTACATGTCTAGTCTTCTCGAGGAGATGGTAACTCTCTCAAAAGGAGGTTTTCTTTCTTAATACTTTACTGTAGTTATAGCTCCTTGTATATGCTCTACAATGTTCAGTAAGGATTAGCAGTACTGAGGCCATACACAGGTGAAAATGAAAGCTGAACAAGTTGAGACAAATAAAAGACATATTGTAGGGACATCCCTGGTGATCCAGTGGTTAGGACTCCTTGCTTCTACTGCAGGGGGTGTGGATTTGATCCCTGGTCAGAGAACTAAAGTACTGCATGCTGCATGACAATAAATAAATAAATAAAAGACATATTGTCAAGTAAAATAATTTTGTTGCTGTTCAGCCTCTAAGTCCTGTCCGACTCTTTGTGACCCCATGGATTGCAGCATGCCAGTCTCCTTTGTCCTTCACTTTCTCCTGGAGTTTACTCAAATTCATGTCCACTGAGTCCCATCACTTCATGGCAAATAGATGGGGAAAAATGGAAACAATGACAGACTTTCTTTTCTTGGGCTCCAAAATCACTGTAGATGTTCACTGCAGCCATGAAATTAAAAGACACTTGCCCCTTGGAAGAAAAGCTATGACAAACCTAGACAGCATATTAAGAAGACATTACTTTGCCAACAAAGGTTCATCTAGTCAAAGCTATGGTTTTTCCAGTAGTCATGTATGGATGTGAGAGTTGGACCATAAAGAAAGCTGAGCACTGAAGAATTGATGCTTTTGAACTGTGGTGTTGGAGAAGACTCTTAAAAGACACTTGGATTGCAAGGAGATCAAACCAGTCCATCCTAAAGGAAATCAGTCCTGAACATTCATCCAAAGGACTAATGCTAAAGCTGAAACTCCAATACTTTGGCCACCTGATGTGAAGAACTGACTCATTTGAAAAGACCCTGATGGTGGGAAAGGTGGAAGACAGGAGAAGGGGACAACAGAGGATGAGATGGTTGGATGATATCACCGGCTTGATGGACATGAGTTTGAGCAAGCTCCAGAAGTTGGTGATGGATATGGAAGCCTGGCGTGCTGCAGTCCATGGGGTTGCAAAGAGCTGGACGTGATTGAGCGACTGAACTGAACTGAACTGAAACAAGTTGGTGATGCCGCCTAACCATCTTATTCTCTGTCACTCCCTTCTCCTTTTGCCTTCAATCTTTCCCAGTATCAGGGTCTTTTCCAACGTGTCGGCTCTTTGCATCTGGTGGCCAAAGGATTGGAGCTTTAGCATCATTCCTTCCAGTGAATATTCAGGGCTGATTTCCTTTAGGATTGACTGGTTTGATCCTCAGTATATACTCAGTTTAGCACATAAGCAAGCTAAATGACACCCAGAGGCACCATGACAGTTCCCAGGCCAACCACCAAAGACCAAAAAATGGGTGGTGGCCCAATTTCTATAAGTCCAACTCTTTCCCAAAATAGTTGGAATAATCCTCCCACTCATTAGCCTATGAAATTTGTTCTTGCTGTTTAGTCACTAAATTGTATTCAACTTTTGCAACCCCATGGTCTATAGCCCACCAGGTTCCTCTGTCCATGGAATTTCGCAGGCAAGAATACTGGAGTGGGTTGCCACTTCTTTCTCCAGGGGATCTCCCCAACCCAGGAACTGAACCAGAGTCTCCTGCATTGGCAGGTGGATTCTTTACCACAGAGCCACCAGGAAAGTCCCCTGTGAAATTACCCAGCTCATAAAAGCTAACCATACCACATTTTGAGGCCACACTTGTCCTCTGCGATGGCCCACACTCTGTCTGTAGCATGTGTTCCTCTCTAAATAAATCCACTTCTTACCTTCCACTTTGTCTCTCACTGAATTCTTTCTGAGATAAGACATCAATAACCTGAGCCTCATTAGGTCCTGAACCAAGTGTCTGGTTTCAGTTGGAAGACTGTGGGTTTGGTCCTGGTTCAAGTCCCAGCACGTGAGTTCAATTCCCAATCTGAGTTGAATGGTTTCAGTTTCACAAACAAATGGGTTCATTCAGCAATTTATACTGAGTGCCTGCTATGTATTAGCCACTGGGACACAGCTGTAAGTCAGACATGGGCATAAACTTGATTACAGTGTACTGGGAAAGACTAATACTAACTTCACAAAGAGGATTAAATTACTATTAAGAAGTTATACTTAAAAATAGGGACTTCCCTGGTGGTCCAGCAGTTAAGACTCTGGGGTTCCAGTGCAGGGTGTGTGGGTTCAATGCCTGGTTGGGGAACTAAGATCCCACATGCTGAGCAGTGTGGCCAAAAAGTAAAGCAAACAAAAACAATGCAATATGTTGGGACCAGGACACCTGAAAACCTCAAAAATAAAGAAAGTCTGAGAAACTGTCATCACCTTAGGAAACATGACAATGAATAAATGTAGTATGGTATCCTGGATGGGATTCTGAAACAGAAAAAGGACATGAGGCAAAAACTAAGGACATCTGAATAAACTACGTGATTTAGTTAATATTAATGTACTGAAAGTAACAAATGTGTCTTGGTTCATTAGCTATAATAAATGTGCCCTTTTAATATAAGATAACAGGGAAAATTGTTGGGATGAAAGTATATGGGAACTCAGGAGCCTGGTGGGCTGCCGTCTATGGGGTTGCACAGAATCGGACACGACTGAAGCGACTTAGCAGCAGCAGCAGTAGCAGCAGTACTACCTATTTAATTTTTCTGTAAATCTTAAACTATTCCAAAAAAGTAAAATCTCAAACAATTTAAATGCTTGCATTGTAAATAAAACAAAAATTATTTATGATAAACAATAAGAAGGCAAAAAACTGGATGTTTATTGTTAGTGTCTATGAAGGTGGCAAGAAACGCTTCTTGGGAAATCATGTAAGAGCTGAGACTTGAAATTTGAAAAGGAGTTGGCTGAGAAAAGAGGACATTAAGATTCTTCTAGGCAGAGATTATAGGGAATTCTAAGACTGAGAAAATCAAAGCAAGTTCAGTGAGGTCATAGCAAGATCCCTGGGCAAAGATGATAAGATGAGACTGTGACTGCCCCAGATAGGCCTTGGAGACCAGGCAAAGAATTTTTCAATTTATATTAAAACCAAAAAACCATTTACTCAATTACCGGTATGATCAGCATAGCTATGTGCAGCTCTGCAAAGCTTTGGGCCCTATTATGGTTGTTTACTCACTAAGCCTTATCTAACTCTTTGTGACCCTATGGACTATAGTTTGCTAGGTTCCTCTGTCCATGGGTTTTCCCAGGCAAAAATACTGGAGTGAGTTGTCATTTCCTTCTCCAGGGTATCTTCCCAACCCAGGTATTGGACCTGTGTCTCCTGCATTGCAGGAGGATTCTTTACCACTTGGCCCCCTGGGAAGCCCACTGGCCCCATGCTGCTGCTGCTGCTGCTGCTAAGTCGCTTCAGTCGTGTCCAACTCTGTGCGACCCCAGAGACGGCAGCCCACCAGGCTTCCCCGTCCCTGGGACAATGAACAAAACAATAAAACTCCTACCCTAGTAAAGACCTTAAGGACAGGGTGGGAGATGCTGGAGGGAAGAAGATGGGGAAACAGACTGAGCACTGAAGGCCCTTTGGTTTTACTCTGAGATGAGGGCTTTTGAATCAAAGAGTGATTTGACCTCCTTGTGCATTATCTATGAAACCTCACTTAGACCGCAACTCTTCCCAAAATCAACTCCCTGTGTCAGCCACAATGACCTTTTGCAAACAGACCTAGTCATTCTCCTGCTCCTGCTTTAAAGCCCTATTTTTGTCTCCTTGCAGAGACATAAGAATCCAAACTCCTAAAAGCTTAAAGAAACTCCTAAACACTTAAGACATTTCTTCAAAATATGTCAATCTGAAAAGAAAATGTGATTTTTTTAAAATAAGTTTTTATTTATGGTGGTTAAAGGCGGAAAATTTTCCTCTCCAGATCAAACCAGGTCCCAGAGGATTCTTGAAGGTCATTCTGAAACCAACTGCACATACAAACAAATGTTCTTTAGTTTATTCTATCAAACCCTCATCTCAGGATTTTCCTGGTGGCTCAGTGGATAATAGTCCTACCTACAAATGCAGGGGACAAGGGTTCAATGCCTGGTCAGGGAAGATTCTCACATGCTGCAGAGCACATGCCACAACTGCTGATCCTGTGGACCACAATTACTGAAGCCGGCACACCTAGCCACTATGCTCTGCAACAAGAGAAGCCACCACAATGAGAAGCCTGTGTACTGCAAGGAAGAGTGGCCCCCACTCCCTGCAACTAGAGAAAGCCTGCACACGGCAATGAAGATTTTCTATGAGAAGTCTACTTAGAGGAGATTTTCTCCAAGAAATTCAATTTCATTTTTTAATGTATAACCATCACTACAGATGGTGACTGCAGCCATGAAATTAAAAGACGCTTACTCCTTGGAAGCAAAGTTATGACCAACCTAGATAGCATATTCAAAAGCAGAGACATTACTTTGCCAACAAAGGTTCGTCTAGTCAAGGCTATGGTTTTTCCTGTGGTCATGTATGGATGTGAGAGTTGGACTGTGAAGAAGGCTGAGCACCGAAGAATTGATGCCTTTGAACTGTGGTGTTGGAGAAGACTCTTGAGAGTCCCTTGGACTGCAAGGAGATCCAACCAGTCCATTCTGAAGGAGATCAGCCCTGGGATTTCTTTGGAAGGAATGATGCTAAAGCTGAAACTCCAGTACTTTGGCCACCTCATGCGTAGAGCTGACTCATTGGAAAAGACTCTGATGCTGGGAGGGATTGGGGGCAGGAGGAGAAGGGGACAACAGAGGATGAGATGGCTAGATGGCATCACTGACTCGATGGACGTGAGTCTCAGTGAACTCCGGGAGTTGGTGATGGACAGGGAGGCCTGGCGTGCTTCGATTGATGGGGTCGCAAAGCATCGGACACGACTGAGCGACTGATCTGATCTGCTATTTGGTGGGTTGTATATCTGAGCAAATCTGCTGGAAACTTCCTATGAGATGCAACTGAATAAAAATGATAAATAAGTACATTTCATTTCTACAACATGATAGAGACAATTTCAGCTCAGCATGCAAATTTTAATTTGGGGAGAATGCTGTAGAATTTTAATAGATGGAATACTGAGAAGTTATTAAAAAGAACCAGACATTTGAATATAATAAGTTTAAGATATTAAAGGAAAATTTTATATGTGTATTATAACTAAAATTATTTCCTTCTATCCTGAAATTTTCCTTTAATATACATATTGTAAATGTATATTGTATATGTATTATTTTATATATAATATAAAAAGGTTATATTATATTGACGTTGGGAGAAAGCCTCAAGTGTATGACTATTGATACTACTTATTCTTGAGTATGAGTAATACATAACAGTTTTCAGATTGTATGTTACTGAAATATTTGACACTTTCTACAAATTTGTTTCTGGTTAGTTGTAAATAATACAAAATAATTAGAATCTAATATTTATAAAGTGGCTTCCCAATGGCTCAGCAGTAAAGAATCTGCCTGCCAACGCAAGAGATGCAGGAGATGTGGGTTCAATCCCTGGGTCAGGAACATCCCCTGGAGGAGGAAATGGCAACCCACTCTAGTAGTATTCTTGCCAGGGTAATACCATGGACAGAGGAGCCTGGTGGGCGACAGTCCATAGAGTCACAAAGAGTCAGATATGACTGAGCATGCATGCAGACACACATGATTTATAAAGTATATAATACTTTAGTAATTAAATCCATATTTATAGGAACTAATAAAATAGAACTAAATTAGACACTATCATAAAATGACAGCCAATGATTATACTAAAACTTCTCTCTTGGTGTGAATTACACATTTTATTTGGACTTCTATTTGAAGATGACCCATCAGTTCAGTTCAGTCGCTCAGTCATGTCCGACTCTTTCCTACCCCATGAACTGCAGCATGCCAGGCCTCTCTGTCCATCACCAACTCCCGGAGTTCACTCAAACTCATGTCCATCAAGTCGGTGATGCCATCCAGCCATCTCATCCTCTGTTGTCCCCTTCTCCTCCTGCCCCCAATCCCTCCCAGCATCAGAGTCTTTTCCAATGAGTCAACTCTTCGCATGAGGTGGCCAAAGTACTGGAGTTTCAGCTTTAGCATCATTCCTTCCAAAGAAATCCCAGGGCTGATCTCCTTCAGAATGGACTGGTTGGATCTCCTTGCAGTCCAAGGGACTCTCAAGAGTCTTCTCCAACACCACAGTTCAAAAGCATCAATTCTTCAGCGCTCAGCCTTCTTCACAGTCCGACTCTCACATCCATACATGACCACTGTAAAAACCATAGCCTTGACTAAATGGACCTTTGTTGGCAAAGTAATGTCTCTGCTTTTGAATATGCTATCTAGGTTGGTCATAACTTTGCTTCCAAGGAGTAAGCGTCTTTTAATTTCATGGCTGCAATCACCATCTGCAGTGATTTTGGAGCCCAGAAAAATAAAGTGAGCCACTGTTTCCACTGTTTCCCCGTCTCTTTCCCATGAAGTGATGGGACCAGATGCCATGATCTTAGTTTTCTGAATGTTGAGTTTTAAGCCAACTTTTCCACTCTCCTCTTTCACTTTCATCAAGAGGCTTTTTAGTTTCTCTTCACTTTCTGCCATAAGGGTGGTGTCATCTGCATATCTGAGGTTATTGATATTTCTCCTGGCAATCTTGATTCCAGCTTGTGCTTCTTCCAGCCCAGCGTTTCTCATGATGTACTCTGCATATACTTGTTGACAAATTATCAGTGATTATTCGCAAAAAGAAAAAAGCTTATGCCTTCATCCTGGACCTTAAATTAAGAAGCTTATCTTAATTATAATTCCCACTGCTGCTGCTGCTGCTAAGTCGCTTCAGTCGTGTCCGACTCTGTGCCCCCATAGATGGCAGCCCACCAGGCTCCCCCATTCCTGGGATTCTCCAGGCAAGAACACTGGAGTGGGTTGCCATTTCCTTCTCCAATGCATGAAAGTGAAAAGTGAAAGCAAAGTCGCTCAGTCGTGTCTGACTCTTCGCGACTGCATGAACTGCAGCCCACCAGGCTCCTCCGTCCATGGGATTTTCCAGGCAAGAGTACTGGAGTGGGGTGCTATTACCCTATTTTTAAAAAATGGCTTACCCAGTTCCTACCCATTCCCAACCCAGCCCAGTTTAGAACAGACCATAGTTGCTTGGGTATCTGTAGGTGGCAGGAGACGTCTGTAAGGCCACCCCTCCCACCCCCCCACCCCCACCCCCCAGCTCCCACCTCCTCCTCCTTCTTCTTTCAACCTGGCTTCCTTTCCTCACTTGAAATCTTTGATGTTAGTACTTGGATCTGAAGTTCTGTGTCTCTGTAGGAGGTTTTCTGAGAGACTGTATTCTTGTATTTAAGGGCTTCCCTGGTGGTGCAGAGGTTAAAGCATCTGCCTGCAATGTGGGAGACCTAGGTTTGATCCCTGGGTTGGGAAGATCCGCTGGAGAAGGAAATGGGAACCCACTCCAGTACTCTTGCCTGGAGAATCCCACGGACGGAGGAGCTTGGTGGGCTACAGTCCACGGGTTGCAAAGAATCGGACACGGCTGAGCGACTTCACTTTCACTTTCACTTTCATAGTTGCTTTGCTCATCATCCATTCTATGAGTGGGAAAAGAGAGATGACACTTGTCTACAGGCTAAATTAGTCTAAGGGAATCAACTGGAAAGGTCATCATCTGAATATTCTAAAAGGTCACTGAGAAAGTTCCCTCCCCCTACTCATCCCTCCCCACTTATAGGACTCTATAGGAGGCTTGTGGAATGGATTTCCCCTACAAAGTCACTGTCCCCTTCAGTAAGCCTATCTTGACCCAGACTGGGTTAGATGCTCCTTAAACAGGCCTGGTTTGCTGCCATGCACCTCTTCATCCATCTTAACACTTCTAGAAATGCATTGTCATTTTTCCATGAAATTCTCCCTCGCCACTAAGTTATGAACTTCTTTTATCCCTAAAGCTTAGCGACCCAGGGATTGAACCTGGGTCTCCGGCATTACAGGTATATTCTTTATCATCTGAGCCATGAAACCAGGACCTAAAGCTTAGCAGGGACTAATTATTTGGCCACAGATATTTATTTGAGGGCCTATACTGTACCAGGTGCTGTGCTAGGTGCTGGATTTATGAAGGTGACCAAAATAGTAAAACTGACATGGAATTTAGAGTCTGGTGAGGGAAATCAGTTTTTTAAATTAATATACAAGTAACTAATCAATTAAAATAGTGTTTAGAGCTACAACATCCAAGTAACAGGTGGTAAGAGAGCACACAGAGGCTTAGTAGGACTTGATGCAGTTCACTGAAGGCTTCCTGGAAGACGTGAAGGAAGGGGGGGTTCCTAAAATGAGAACAAGTTGCCCAAGCACAGTGGGTCTGTGTTGGAGTCGGGGTAGGTACTGAGGCCCAGAAGAACCATCCAGGTAGTTGAAACAGCACGTGGAAATAGTCTGATACTGGAAATGGCCAGTGTGGAGGAGTTGGTGGCAGGAGAGATAGCAGCCCAGGTCAGGCAGCTCCTTATTGAACTTGTTAAGCAGCTCAAACATTGCCTTAAAGAAATGAGAAAACTGGGAGGGGATTTTAGCACAGGAATGACGTGATCAGATGATCTGATTTGCATTTTTAAAAGCTGAATTTCTGAGGCCTCCAGATGAAGAATGGAATGTAGAAGAGCAGGAATGGGCAAAGGGATTTTAGCTAAGGCAAGAGATAATGGTGGCTTAATGAATGTAGATAGCGGAACTTTAGAATCTAAGCATAGGACACAAGGCCTGGAGAGTCCCCACACATACCTTTCAGGTTCCAGGTTTTATGTCTCAGTGAACAAGGCACCATGAATTATTCAGTACTAGCTTATTCATAGCAGAGCTAGGGCTACAAGCCAATTGTGCATTTTTCTCTTGCTACCTTTATTCATGGACTTCATGACTCAGCAAGTTTTTTTAATTTTAAAAAAGCAATGCCTTACTAAATGATGGATATATGAACTTCATTACCCTATTCTCTCTACTTTGAGATGTTTGAAGATATTGATAATAAGTGGTTTTATGAAACAATACTTTAAAACCTTTGGGGCATAGGTATGAATTCAAGGCATTTGAAATCAGTTTAGCTATGGAAACTGGTCCATGCCAAAACCATCCATGGATCGAGGAGTACATTGCCTTACAGACAGACAATAGAGCACTCTTGCAGAGGGAGTCTGAGCAACAGCAAGTTTATAGAGCTTCAAAGAGTAAACAGGAAACAGGGCAAGATAGCCTAGGAGGTCAGCCATTTCCGTATAAGCTTGCTGCTAAGTCGCTTCAGTCGTGTCCGACTCTGTGTGACCCCATAGACGGCAGCCCACCAGGCTCCCCCGTCCCTGGGATTCTCTAGGCAAGAACACTGGAGTGGGTTGCCATTTCCTTCTCCAATGCATGAAAGTGAAAAGTGAAAGTGAAGTCGCTCAGCGGTGTCCGACTCTTAGCAACCCAGGTCCTATTTTCCAGAGTAAGGTGAGCTAGCTGAAGCTGAGTTAGGGGATTGTAATGGGTGTATGTTGACAGTGGGGCATTTCCTGGAGGTGCAGGCTGGCTTAGGTTTAGATGTGTGACCTGGGTTGGGCTGCTGGTGTTAGGGCAACCACTGACCGAAACCACCCACCCTGGCCAGGACTGATAGCAACTACTTGCAGGAGTTATCTTATAACAGGAGGTCCTGGTAAGGAACATGGAACCAACAAGCTACCACCAACTGGAAGAAGTCAGGAAAGGTCAAAAGGAGGGAGGAGACACCAGTCCATGTGTCTTACCAACCTCTCAGAATCCTTCTCACTGGAATCCATCTTGGCTGAGCGATGCATGTGCCACCAGGAAGGACCCTGAGTCAGAACGATCGGCAAGAGACAACCAGGAAACTAACCCCACCACCATAAAACCTGAGACTGTGAGCCACGTGACAGAGCAGTTCTCCTGGGTTCCCTTACTCTGCTGCTCTCCACCCCTCCCGAGTAAAGTCTCTTGCTTTGTTAGCTCATGTCTCCTCAGACAATTCTTTTGAGTGTCAGAAAAAAGCCCACTCTTGGGCTCTGGAAGTGGTTCCCTTTTCTGCAACAGCACATTTCTTGATCACTTAACATTATTTTGTCTAACTCTTCCTAGACATTAAGTAATCAATGTCATCACAGCTGTATGCACAAACCCCCCAAGAGTGACTATGCAGTTGCCTATTTATGATTTAAATTACATATCAGAATAACTTTGAAGAAGTTCTGGATTTGTTTTATTTAAGCTAGGGACTGTTACTCATTTAATAATTTTGGAATACAGAAAGCAAAGACAAGTGTTTATATTCATTAAAACAACTATATGGAAGGTAAGCTGTGATCATATAGTGGTTAGCATAATCATATAGTGGTTAGTACTTTGCACTGTGGAGAGTGGATGTGTGGTGAGGTAATTCTACTGACTTTCAGCCTGAAATCTCTGGATCTTGGAGAGTAGTGGTTGGCAGTTAAAGGCATTAGCTTTAGCTATTAGTTTCTTTTAAAGTGACTGTTATGGCAGGCATTCCTTGGGCTTGGGATCAAAGAACTCTTGAAACAGCATCTTCTAGTTTACCTTCTCCCCAGTCATTCTGCACCATGTGATTTCCTTGGTACCCAGAAAACATTCAGTTAGTTATCTCCTTATTAAAATTATTTTTTCACCCTAGTTTTACATTAGCAAGGGAATATTCAAAAGAGCAAACCTGATGCACTGTAAGTACCAACTAACTGTTAGTGAATGAAGCAATTTACAAGCAAATTGGAACCCTGTAATTTGAATACAACATTACAAGCGGCATAATATAGAAATGCATACTAGAAGGTGAAAATTTCCTCTCACATGTGCACTGTACAAAATAGTCCTGGCTAATATTTGACTACTAGTTTTAGTAAAAACACTGGCCTGGGCATTCTTGAATACCTCTATGTGCTGTAGGAGGCTATGTTGGGTCAAAAGGTTTCTGTGTGTGTGTGTATTTTGGTAGTGTCAACTTACTCTCCAAAAAGTTGTAATAATTTTGACTCCCCTAAACATAGTATTGTCCAATGGTCCATGATTATTTTACTTTAAAAATTCTTGTTTTCTAAATTATAAAAGTACATATCCTTTTGAGAAGAGTTAGAACAATTTGGGAACATTTAAAGTAGAAAATTGAGGTATTTCCTATCCCCTATCCAGTTTCTGAAATTATTTTGCAACAAGATGACAATGTGGTCAATTTGATTTTTGTGGTCAAAAATCAATTTTAGATTTTTTTCTTCTTTTTCCTCTAGCACATGTAAACAATATATGCCACTCCTAAGAAATTCTGGGAAAGAGCTGCCTAGGCCTCTGAGTCCTCAGACATGATTGTATTTTGAAAAGCAAGGCTCTACCTTACTACCAATTCATCTTTAAATACATCTACATCAAATACATATGAGAAAAAAGTAATAATTTAGCATTTTTTTCTTTTAAAAATACTTGACTATAAGTAACTTTTTGTCTTTTCATACTGTAAAAAGTAAACAATGGAAATAGTGACAGATTTTTTTTTGGGGGACTCCAATATCACTGCAGATGGTGACTGCCGCCATGAAATTAAAGACACTTGCTTCTTGGAAGAAAAGCTATGGCCAACCTAGACAGCATATTAAAAAGCAGAGACATTACTGTGCCAAAAAAGATCTGTCTAGTCAAAGCCATGGTTTTTCCAGTAGTCATGGATGGATGTGAGAGTTGGACTATAAAGAAAGCTGAGCACCAAAGGATTGATGCTTTTGAACTGTGGTGTTAGAGAAGACTCTTGAGAGTCCCTTGGACTGCAAGGAGATCCAACCAGTCCATCCCAAAGGAAATCAGTCCTGAATATCCATTGGAAGGACTGATACTAAAGCTGAAACTCCAATACTTTGGCCACCTGATGGGAAGAACTGACTCCTTTGAAAAGATCCTGAGGCTGGGAAAGATTGAAGGCGGGAGGAGAAGGGGACAACAGAGGATGAGATGGTTGGATGGCATCACCGACTCTATGGACATGAGTTTGAGTAAGCTCCGAGAGTTGGTGATGGACAGGGAAGCCTGGCGTACTGCAGTCCATGGGGTCGCAAAGAGTCGAACATGTCTGACTGACTGAACTGAACTGATTTATAGTCTTTTAATTCAATAATTGTCCATTTGTCTTGCAATTCATTTTTCAAGCTTGGAGCATAAGCTTTTGTAGGGGTGGCTGATCTGGCTTAGAAATGGAGAGAAGTTTATTCTCTCACAGTTCTAGAGTTTAGAAGTCTACAATCAAGGTATCAGCAGAGCCATGATACCTCTGAATGGCTTATAGGGGAGGATCCATTCCATGTCTCTCCCAGTTTCTGGTGGTTGCCCACTTCCTTGTCTTGTGGCCACATCACTACAATTTCTCTCCATCTTTATATTGCTATCTCTGTTTTCTCCTTTGTGTGTCTCTTATAAGGACATCTGTCTGTGGATTTAGGACACAATCAGATAATCCAGAATGATCTCCTCATTTCAAGATCCTTAATTCAAGTACATCTGCAAAGGCCTTCAGATAACACTATTCCAGGCATGTGTGCCTGGAACCCAGTGAGAGAGGTCAAGAAAAGGAAGAGATACAGTAGGAGATGTTAGGGGAAAGTAGGAGGAAGTGATGGAAAACTTAGATTACTAGTTGTTAAATGGCTTCACTGTCACTTGAAATCAAAGTATAGACAGTACATATAATGAGCTGTTGAGTCACTTTGTGAGCATGGACTTAATGTCAGGAGAGAGATTCTTTACACCTACTCTGAGTCAAAAAATCCAAGTGACTATCCTTGTCCTAAACTTAGGTGATGCATCTCTACCTGTCCAATTCTGTGTCTCAATGTTCTGTGCACAGTGCAAGGTAAACAGTGCTAAAATTTCCCCCTTTGTTTTTCTCTTTTCTAGATTACATGCAGACTAGCTTCTTAGGGAAACATTCTATTTTCTGAGCACAACACAGGAATTTAGATATCATTTTTGCCAGTATATCAGTATACTGAATTTGGTTAAAGTTTCATGGTGTGACCCTCACAACTGTGATTGGATTATAGTGGTCTGATTTTGTTTTTTGGGGAGACTTCATCACTGCTTATTTAAGACTTCCTTGTGAAAAGTGAAAGTGTCAGTTGCTCAATCGTGTTCAGCTCTTTGTGACCCCTTGAACCATAGCGCGCCAGATTCCTCTATTCATAGAATTCTCCAGGCAAGAATACTGGAGTGGGTTGCCATTCCCCTCTCCAGGGGATCTTTCTGACCCAGGGATCAAACCTGGGTGTCTTGCATTTCGGGCAGATTCTTTACCGTCTGAGCCACCAGGGAAGCTCTAAGACTTCCTTGGAACAAGCCACATTCATGCTTAAAATGGTGTCTGTTCTAGACTAATGCCATGCAGTTTATCTTCAGTCTTGATTTGCTCCAATCCCAGCTGGCTTGCCACTCTGGTTTACTTGACTTTCCTGCATCCCTCTTCTGCCTCTTCATCTTTCAATAGAGGACCAGTCTTCCCTCCTCTTGGATAACATATTAGGAACAACCTTAAGGTAACTGATCTCTAGACTGGAATTTCTGTCTATAAACTGTGCCCATGAGTTGCTTACTTCCCTCAAATAAATACTCCTCTTCCTTGAAGCTTAGTCTAGCTAAAAACAATTTCTCCTCCAAATTCTAAAAACTCTTATTGTTTGTACTTTTACTGAAGCAGAATATGTTTTATTTCCCCATCTAGATCATAAGTTTGGTGAAAGTCAAAACCTTGTTTATACTTTTAAAAAAAATTTATTTATATATTTATTTTTGGATGCACTGAATCTTTGTTGCTCTGAGATGGCTTCTTCTAGTCGAGGCTAGCAGGGGCTACTCTTCATTGAGATGCATGGAGATGCACATTCTCTAGAGTGCAGGCTCAGTAGTTGTGTTCTGTGGGTTTAGTTGTTCCCCGGAATGTGGGATCATCTAGGACTAGAGACTGAACCCATTTTCCCTGTATTAGCAGGTGGATTCTTAATCACAGGACCACCAGGGAAGTCTGTAGTTTATATTTCTTTACTTGCCCTCCACCCCATACTATGTTTTACCTTAAACAGAGACGATGCTTGATAAATACCTGTTGAATAAAACAGCTTTAAGGATAGGAAGTGAATTTATAGTATAAATTGGTAAAGACTATCAGGAGGAAAATCAACATCCTTAGATACAACATTTTGTGAAAAAATTTGGAACACTTACCAAAATAATGCAAATAATCAAAACACCTCAACAACAAAAAAAGTTTCCATTGTTTATATTTTTTCAGGTCAGGTTTATTGAGGTACACTTTGCATTTAGTAAAATTTGCCCTTTTAAATTGTTCATGTCAATGAATTTTGAGTAATTTTCACAATTATGTATCTATTACCACAGCCAAGATAAAGATCACTTATCAGTTCAGTTCAGTCGCTCAGTCGTGTCCGACCCTTTGCAACCCCATGAATTGCAGCACGCCAGGCCTCCTTGTCCATCACCAACTCCCGGAGTTCACCCAAACTCATGCTCTGGTGGTTCAGACGGTAAAGCGTCTGCCTACAATGCAGGGGACCTGGGTTCAATACCTGGGTCAGGAAGATCTCCTGGAGAAGGGAATGGCGACCCACTCCAGTACTCTTGCCCCCCTCCCCCAGCCCCTCCCCACCCCCCGCCAAAAGCGGCTCAAAGATCACTTATATCATCCCCCAAATTCCCTTGTACCCTTTTATAATCAACCCATTTCTCTCACCACCAGCTCCGGGCAACCACTAATCCCCTTTGTATCTCTTATCAGTTCAGGTCAGTCGCTCAGTCGTGTCCAACTCTTTGTGACCTCATGGACTGCTGCATGCCAGGCCTCCCTGTCCATCCCAAACTCCCCGAGTTTACTCAGACTCATGTCCATTAAGTCGATGATGCCATCCAACCATCTCATCCTCTGTTGTCCCCTTCTCCTCCTGCCTTCAATCTTTCCCAGCTTCATGGTCTTTTCAAATGAATCAGTTCTTCCCATCAGGTCCTCAAAGTACTGGAGTTTCAGCTTCAACATCAGTCCTTCCAAAGAATATTCAGGACTGATTTCCTTTAGGATGGACTGGTTGAATCTCCTTGCAGTCCAAGGGACTCTCAAGAGTCTTTTCTAACACCATAGTTTAAAATCATCAATTCTTTGGTGCTTAGCCTTCTTTATAGTCCAACTCACATTCATACATGACTACTGGAAAAACCATGGCTTTGATTAGACAGACCTTTGTTGGCAAAGTAATGTCTCTGCCTTTTAATATGCTGTCTAGGTTGGTCATAGCTTTTTTTCCAAGAAGCAAGTGTCTTTTAATTTCGTGGCTGCAGTCACCATCTGTAGTGATTTTGGAGCCCAGAAAAATAAAATCTGCCACTGTTTCCACTGTTTCCCCATCTATTTGCCCATCTATTTCCCCATCTATTGAAGTGATGGGATCAGATGCCATGATCTCAGTTTTCTGAATGTTGAGTTTTAAGCCAATTTTTTCACTCTTTTTCACTTTCATCAAGAGGCTCTTTAGTTCTTCTTCAATTTCTGCCACAAGGGTGGTATCATCTGCATATCTGAGGTTATTGATAGTTCTCCCAGCAATCTTGATTCCAGCTTGTGCTTCCTCCAGCCCAGCGTTTCTCATGATGTACTCTGCATATAAGTTAAATAAGCAGAGTGACAATATACAGCCTTGATGTATTCCTTTCCCTATTTGGAACCAGTCTGTTGTTCCATGTCCAGTTTTAACTGTTGTTTTCTGACCTGTATACAGATTTCTCAGGAGGCAGGTGAGGTGATCTGGTATTCCCATCTCTTTAAGAATTTTCCAGTTTATTGTGATCCACATAGTCAAAGGCTTTGGCATAGTCAATAAAGCAGAAGTAGATGTTTTTTTGGAACTCTTCTGCTTTTTCAATGATTCAACGGATGTTGGCAATTTGATCTCTGGTTCCTCTGCCTTTTCGAAATCCTGCTTGAACATCTGGAAGTTCACAGTTCACGTACTATTGAAGCCTGGCTTAGAGAATTTTGTGCATCACTTTGCTAGCATGTGAGATGAGTGCAATTGTATGGTAGTTTGAGTCTTCTTTGGCATTGCCTTTCTTTGGGATTGGAATGAAAACTGACCTTTTCCAGTCCCATGGCCATTGCTGAGTTTTCCAAATTTGCTGGCATATTGAGCATAGCACTTTCACAGCATCATCTTTTAGGATTTGAAACAGCTCAACTGGAATTCCATCCCCTCCACTAGCTTTGTTCGTAGTGACACTTCCTAAGACCCGCTTGACTTTGCATTCCAGGATGTCTGGCTCTAGGTTGGTGATCAAACCATTGTGATTATCTGGGTTGTGAAGATCTTTTTTGTACAGTTCTTCTATGTATTCTTGCCACCTCTTCTTAATATCTTCTGCTTCTGTTAGGTCCATACCATTTCTGTCCTTTATTGTGCCCATCTTTGCATGAAATGTTCCCTTGGTATCTCTAATTTTCTTGAAGAGATCCCTAGTCTTTCCCATTCTATTGTTCTGCTCTATTTCTTTGCGTTTTGCTCTATTTCTTTGCATTGATCGCTGAGGAAGACTTTCTTCTCTCTCCTTGCTATTCTTTGGAATTCTGCATTCAAATGGGTATATCTTTCCTTTTCTCCTTTGCCTTTAGCTTCTCTTCTATTCACAGCTAAATATAAGGTTTCCTCAGACAACCATTTTGCCTTTTTGCATTTCTTTTCCTTGGGGATGGTCTTGATCTCTGCCTCTTGTACAATGTCCCGAACCTCAGTCCATAGTTCTTCAGGCACACTGTCTATCAGATCTAATTCCTTGAATCTATCTATCACTTCCAGTATACAATTGTAAGGGATTTGATTTAGGTCATACTTGAATGATCTAGTGGTTTTCCCTACTTTCTTCGATTTAAGTCTGAATTTGCCAATAAGGAGTTCATGGTCTGTGCCACAGTCAGCTCCCAGTCTTCTTTTTCCTGACTGTATTGAACTTCTCCATCTTTGGCTGCAAAGAACCTATAGTCAATCTGATTTCAGTGTTGACCATCTGGTGATGTCCATGTGTAGAGTCTTCTCTTGTGTTGTTGGAAGAGGGTGTTTGCTAGGACCAGTGCATTCTTTTGGCAAAACTCTATTAGCCTTTGCCGTACTTCATTCTGTACTCCAATGCCAAATTTGTCTGTTACTCCAGGTGTTTCTTAACTTCCTACTTTTGCATTCCAGTCCCCTATAATGAAAAGGACATCTTTGGGTGTTAGCTCTTTAGCCTTTCCCAAAATGCTGTATAAATGGAATCATAAGGAAAGTGGCCTTTTGTATCTGGCTTCTTTCACTTAGCATAATGCTTTTGAGATTCATCTATGTAGTTGCCTGTATTAGTAGCTAGTTCCTTTTCATCGTTACTGAAAATTATTTTTAGCAGAAGACATTTGAATTCCTGAAATTACTCATCTTCCTAAAAGCAGAAGTAAGAAAAATTCAATGATCACAAATCCCTTCCCCTAGAGGCCATCTGTGGGATCCACCAAGGATGACTGAGGCTTATCATGGGAAATGAGAAGTCTCCACACTACATGTAAACATACATTGTCCCAGAACTATCATATCTCCTGTCTGTTCTCCTCAGGTCCATCTATCTTTCCAAAAAGTCAGTTTGTTTCCCCTTTCTTCCTCCCCCTCCCTCATTGAGAATTCACTTGTTTCCCTTTAAGTATCTTTCTCTCCCTCCCCTTCCTTTATTAAGATGATATATAAAAAAAGCGTTAGTTGCTCAGTCATGTTTTACTCTTTGTGACCCCATGGACTGTAGCCCACCAGGCTCCTCTGTCCAGGGAATTCTCCAAGCAAGAATACTGGAGTGGGTAGCCTTTCCTTTCTCCTGAGGATCTTCCCTACTCAGGCACTGAACCCAGGTCTCTGACATTGCAGGCAGATTCTTTACTGCCTGAGCCACCAGGGAAGCCCATTAACATGGCATATAAGCCCCAAATTCTAATTGCCCCTTGAGTCACACATTTCTCTGCACCCATACCTTAACATAAATATGGTGATTAATTGTTATCTTCTGCTAATCTGTCTTCTGTCAGTTGAATTTGAAAGATCTCAATCACTGAAGGGGGCTTCCCTGGTGTGTCAGCTGGTAAAGAATCTGCCTGCAATGTGGGAACCCTGGGTTCAATCCCTGGGTTGGGAAGATCCCCTGGAGAAGGGAAAGGCTACCCAATCCAATATTCTGGCCTGGAGAATTCCATGGACTGTATAGTCTATGGGGTTGCAAAGAGTCTGACATGACTGAGCATCTTTCACTTTCAATCACTAAAGTAAGTACAGGAAAAGTTTTAATTCCGACACTTTATTTCATTGTATGGGTGTATTAAAATTGTTTATCTATTCACCAATTGGACATTTGGGCTGTTCCCAGTTTTTGGACACTTCCCTACCAGTTCTTTGCATAACATAAAATTTCAGTTCTGTTCTGGAACAGGATATCCAGATTATATATTTCAAGTCTCTATAGAAAACTTCAAGACTGTTTTCCAAAATGGTTGTATGGCCAATTTGCATTGCCATCATTAATATATGAATCTCCAGTGGCTCAGCATTTTCATCAGCACTTTATATTGCCCGCTGTTTTAGCCATTCTGGAAGGTTAAGTGTTAATTTGAAGACAAACAAGGAAAACATACAGATTACTCATCAAAGAAATATTGATAAAACCAGTGCCTAGTTTTAGCTTCAGCTGAGTTCAACATTTTGTTGGATGTTTGATTTCGTTGACTGTCAGGAGTAAGATCATGTGAAGAACATATGACACAGTACCTTATCTCACAGTCCTCATGGTCAGGTCAAGGGAACATACGAAAGAAAAGTAGGCGCCCAAGTAAACTTTCTATGGCATGTCAGGAGCACAGAGTAGAAGCTTTCTACCTCTTTCTCAAAGGAAGAGAAAGGCTTCAAGAAGTTGTATATTTGAGTTAAATCCCCTTTCCCCTAAACTAATGAATAGCCTTGTACTTTAAAATGTCAATCCTGTATCTTCAGTATTTTAAAAGCTATAGAAGTCAACAAGGCCTCTCCTAGCCAAAAGACAAATAATTTTAGCATAAAAGTATACTGAAGAGTTAAGAAAAGGTAGTTTGAAGAGACTTCTTACCTCAAATACCCTGTCTGTGGGGCCATTGAACAAAGTAGCTCATTAGGCCCAGAGGAATTTTCAGAAAAGGATGTTCCTGGGGCCAGGAACAAACAGAGGAAAACTGGAGAGTTTGAGATAGAAAGATCAGTGGCCCAGTTGGAAATCTGTGTACTTGGATCTCAGTTCCAGCTGTGCTCCAACTAGGTGAGCAAACCTAGACAAGCCAAATGCTTGCAGGCCCATCTTTCCATCTGTAAAACAGAGATCTCTGAGATCTTAGATCCCTGAGATCCCTTTCAGTTGTGACATTTTGTGGTTTGCATATCACATGGAGGGAGAATTCTCAAAAAAAGGACAATGGGGAGGGCCAGAGCAGAGAAATGAAATGAGGGGAGGGGCAGGGCTATGCAGGGAGAGAGGTGTGGCTTGTATGTAAACAGAGGTGAATGGAGTCACCCCTAAGGCTCAAACAGACTCTTAAATTCCACCAAGGCAACATGTGGAAATAGGAGTATGCTGGGAATACAAGATGCAAAAGAGCACGAACTGCTTTTGCTGCATCCCATAGGTTTTGAGTTGTTGTGTTTTCATTGTCATTTGTTTCTAGAAATTTTTTGATTACCCTTTTGATTTCTTCAGTAACCTGTTGGTTATTTAGAAATGTGTTGTTTAATCTCCATGTGTTTGTGTTTCTTACACTTTTTTTCTTCTAATTGATATCTGGTTTCATAGCATTGTGGTTGGAGAAGATGCTTGATACAATTTCAATTTTCTTAAATTTACTGAGGTTTGATTTGTGGCCCAAGATGTGGTCTATCCTGGAGAATGTTTCATGTGCACTTGAGAAGAAGGTGTATTCTTCTGCATTTGGATGGAATGCCTTGAAGATATCAATGAGATCCATTTCATCTAATGTATCATTTAAGGCTTGTGTTTCCTTAATAATTTTCTGTTTGATGATCTGTCCATTAATGTGAGTGGGGTGTTAAAGTCTCCTACTATTATTGTGTTCCTGTCACTTTCTCCTTTATGTCTGTTAGTGTTTATCTTATGTACTGAGGTGCTTCTATGTTGGGTGCATGCTTCCCTGGTGGCTCAGATGGAAAAGAGTCTGCCTGCAATGTGGGAGACCCAGGTTCGATCTCTGGGTTAGGAAGATCCCCTGGAGAAGGAAATGGCAATCTACTCCAGTACTGTTGCTTGGGAAATTCCATGGACGGAGGAATCTGGTGGGCTACAGTCCATGGTGTCACAAAGAGCAGGACATGACTGAGCAACTTCACTTTCTATGTTGGGTGCATAGATATTTATAATTATTATGTCTTCCTCTTAGACTGATCCCTTGGTCATTATGTAGTGTCCTTCCTTATCTCTTGTAAGAATTTTAAGGTCTATTTTGTCTGATATGAGATTGTTACTCCAACTTTCTTTTGCTTCCCATTTGCATGGAATGTATTTTTCCATCTTCTCACTTTCAGTCTATATGTGTCTTGAGGTCTGAAGTGGGTTTCTCGTAGACAGCATATATAGGGGTCTTGTTTTTGTATCCATTCAGCCAGTCTGTGTCTTTTGGTTGGAGCATTTAATCCATTTACATTTAAAGTAATTATTGATATATATATTACTATTGCCATTTCTTAATTGTTTGGGGTTGATCTTGTAGATCTTTTTTCTTCTGTTGTATTTCTTGGCTATATGAGTCCTTTTAACATTTGCTGTAAAGTGGGTTTGGTGGTACTAAATTCTCTTAACTTTTGTTTGTCTGAAAAGCTTTTTATTCCTCCATCAATTGTGAATGAGGTCCTTGCTGGGTACAGTAATCTTGGCTGTAGATTTTTCCCTTTCAGTACTTTAAATATATCCTGCCATTCCCTTGTGGCCTGCAGGGTTTCTGATGAAAGATCAGCTGTTAAGCACATGGAGTTTCCCTTGTATGTTACTTGTTGTGTCTCCCTTGCAGCTTTTAATATTCTTTCTTTGTGTTTAGTCTTTGTTAGCTTGATTAGTATGTGTCTTGGTGTGTTTCTCCTTGGGTTTATCCTGTATAGGACACTCTGTGCCTCTTGGACTTTGTTGACTATTTCCTTTTCCACGTTGTGGAAATCTTCAACTATAATCTCTTCAAAAATTTTCTCATACCTTTTCCTTTTCTCTTCTTCTGAGACCCCTATAATTTGAATGTTGGTGCATTTGATATGGTCCCAGAGATCTCTGAGACTGTCCTCAGCTCTTTTCATTCTTTTTACTTTATTCTGCTCTTCAGAAGTTATTTCCACCATTTTGTCTTCCAGCTCACTGATTCATTCTTCTGCTTCAGATATTCTGCTATTGATTCCTTCTAGAGTATTTTTAATTTCAGTAATTGTGTTGTTTGTCTCTGTATGCTTGTCCTTTAATTCTTCTAGGTCTTTGTTAATTGATTCTTGCATTTTCTCCATTTTATTTTTTTTTCAAGGTTTTTGATCATCTTCACTATCATTATTCTGAATTCTTTTTCAAGTAGTTTGCCTATTTCCTCTTCATTTATTTGGAATTCTGTGTTTCTACTTTGTTCCTTCATTTGTGCAGTATTTCTCTGCCTTTTCATTGTTTTTTTTTTTTTTTAAGTTATTGTGTTTGAGGTCTCCTTTCCCAGGCTTCAAGGAAAGTTGAATTCTTTCCTTGAAGAAGGTTGAATTCTTTCTTCCTTTTGATTTCTGCCCTCCATGGTAACACTTTGGGCTTCCCTCGTGGCTCAGATGGTAAAGTGTCTTTTTGCAATGCTGGAGACCTGGGTTCGATCCCTGGGTTGGGAAGATCTCCTGGAGAAGGAAATGGCAACCCACTCCAGTATTCTTGCCTGGAGAATCCCATGGACAGCAGAGCCTGGTAGGCTACTGTCCATGGGGTCACAAAGAGTCGGACACTATTGAGTGACTTCACTTCACTTCAGGATTGGCACAGTGGTTTGTGTGAGCTTCCTCTAGGGTGAGATTTGTGCTTAGTTTTTGCTTGTTTATTTTTCCTCTGATGGGCAAGGCTGAATGAGATGGTGATCCTGTCTGCTGATGATTGGATTTGTATTTTTGCTTTGTTGTTTAGATGAGGTGTCCTGCACAGGGTGCTACTGGTGGTTGGGTGATGCAGGGTCTTGTAGTCAAGTGATTTCCTTTGTGTGAGTTCTCATTATTTGATACTCCTTAGGGTTAGTTCTCTGGTAGTCTAGGGTCTTGGAGTCAATGCTCCTACTGCAAAGGCCCAGGGCTTGATCTCATTGTTTAGGCTTTGATAATGGTTTGTACTTGATGTATTTTACACGCCATTCAAGAACTTCTTTACAACACTGACATACTCCATCATGAAGTTTTGCATTAATTTTTCACATGACTCCTCACAGAGGTCAAAGAACATCCTCAGGCCCTCAGTGCCAGCAAGGCTCTTTTAAAGAGGCCCAGTCTTGATCCTTTCCCCTTCATGAAGCTTCTCTCTCTCAAACCCGGCATAAAAGAAACACAAAATTTTAACTAACAGAATTCAGCAACACATCAAAAAGCTCATACACTATGATCAAGTTGGGTTTATTCCAGGGATGCAAGGACTCTTCAATATACACAAATCAATCAATGTGATACACCAATATTAACAAACTGAAAGATAAAAATCACATGATAATTTCAATAGATGCAGAAAAAAACCTTTGACAAAATTCAGCACCCATTTATGATTAAAACTCTTCAAAAAATGGGCATAGAAGGAACCTACCTCAACATAGTAAAGGCCATATATGATAAGCCTACAGTACTGAACTGAACTGAACTGAACAGCAAACATTATTCTCAATGGTGAAAAACTGAAAGCATTCCCCCTAAGATCAGGAACAAGAAAAGGGTGTCCATTTTCACCACTATCAGTCAACATAGTTCTGGAAGTCCTAGCTACGGCAATCAGAGAAGAAAAAGAAATAAAAGGAATCCAGATCAGAAAAGAAGAAGTAAAGCTCTCATTGTTTGCAGATGACATGATACTGTACATAGAAAACCCTAAAGACAGTATCAGAAAATTACTAGAGCTAATCAGTGAATTTAGCAGTTTCAGGATACAAAATCAATACACAGAAATCACTTGCATTTCTATATACTAACAATGAAAAATCAGAAAGAGAAATTAAGGAATCAATCCCATTCACCATTGCAACAAAAACAATTAAATACCTAGGAATAAACCTACTTAAGGAGACAAAAGAACTGTACACAGAAAATTATAAGACACTAATGAAAGAAATCAAAGATGACATAAACAGATGCAGAGATATTCCATGTTCCTGGGTAGGAAGAATCAATACTGTGAAAATGACTATAGTACCAAATGCAATCTACAGATTTAATGTGATCCCTATCAAATTACCATCTAATAGGCATTTTTCACAGAACTGGAACAAAAAATTTCACAATTCATATGGAAACACAAAAGACCCTGAATAGCCAAAGCAGTTTTGAGAAAGAAGAATGGAGCTGGAAGAATCAACCTTCCTGACTTCAGATCATACTACAAAGCTACAGTCATCAAGACAGTATGGTACTGGCATAAAAACAGAAATATAGACCATAGAAAGCCCAAAAATTAAACCCATGCACCTATGAGTACCTTATTTTTTGACAAAGGAAGCAAGAATATACAATGGGGCAAAGACAGCCTCTTCAATAAATGGTGCTGGGAAAACTGGACAGGTATATGTAAAAGAATGAGAACACTTCCTAACACCATACACAAAGGTAAACTCAAAATGCATTAAAGACCTAAATGTAAGACCAGAAACTATAAAACTCTTAGAGGAAAATAGGCAGAACACTAGATGACATAAATCAAAGCAAGATCCTCTATGACCCACCTCCTAGAATAATGGAAATAAAAACAAAAATAAACAAGTGGGACTTGATTAATCTTAAAATTTTGCACAGCAAAGGAAATGTTAAGCAAGGTGAAAAGACAACCCTCAGAATGGGAGAAATAATAGCAAATGAAACAACTGATAAAGGATTAATTTCCAAAATATACAAGCAGCTTATACAACTCAATGCCAGAAAAACAAATAAACCAGTCAAAAAGTGGGAAAAATACCTAAACAGACATTTCTCCAAAGGATACATACAGATGGCTAACAAACACATGAAAAGATGCTCAACATTGCTCATTATTAGGGAAATGTAAATCAAAACGACAGTGAGATATCCCCTCACACCGATCAGAATGGCCCTCATCAAAAAGTCTACAAACAGTAAATGCTGGAGAGGATGTGGAGAAAAGGGAATGCTCTTTCACTGTTGGTGGGAATGTAAACTGATACAGCCACTATGGAAGACAGTATGGAGATTCCTTAAAAAACTAGGAATAAAACCACCATAAGACCCAGCAATCCCACTCCTAGACATATACCCTGAGGAAACCAAAACTGAAAGAGACACATGTATCCCATTGTTCATTGCAGCATTATTTACAATAGCTAGAACATAGAAGCAACCTAGATACCCATCGACAGATGAATGGATAAAGAAGTTGTGGTACATATACACAATGGAATATTACTCAGCTATAAAGAGGAAAGCATTTGAGTCAGTTCTAATGAGGGGGATGAACCTAGAATCTATTATACAGAGTGAAGTGAGTCAGAAAGAGAAAGATAAATACCGTATTCTAACACATATATATGGAATCTAGAAAAATGGTACTGAACAATTTATTTACAGGGCAACAATGGAGAAACAGACATGGAGGATAGTCTTATGGACATGGGGAGAGGGGAGGAGAGGGTGAGATGTATGGAAAGAGTAACATGGAAACTTACATTAACATATGTAAAATATAGCCAACGGGAATTTGCTGTATGGCTCAGGAAACTCAAACAGGGGCTCTGTTATCAACCTAGAGGGGTGGGATGGGGAGGTAGATGGGAGGGAGTTAAAAAAATTTTTTTTCTCTGCTCTTCTGGACTTTGGTTCTAGTAAGGAAAGATAAAAATTAAAATGGTAAATAAAATTTAAAAATAACACACAAGATGTGTTTGTTAGTGATAAACGCTAATAGCAGAGAAGGACAATAGGATTGGGTGCAGAGGGGGAGGGGCTGTAATTCTAAAGAGTGCGGCTGAGAAGATGTCATCTGACTCAGGAGTGGAAGGAATGAGCTTGCATGGACAGAGAGGTACTGGACAGTCTTTCAGAAAAAGAACAGCAATTTCAAGTAGCCAGGATTCAAGGAAGCCAGGGATTTGAGTGGAAGAGGAACAGGGGAGAGTAATGCAAAATGTGGTGTGGGCTCCCTCAGGAGCAGGAGGAGCTCAGGTTCTTCTGGAGCTCCCTGGCTCACCTCCTTCCCTCTCTCAGCATTTAGGGAATACCTCTGTGACTCAAGCTGCAGATACTATCATGGATAAGACCCTGTGTTCTGGTTACCAGAACCAGAATAAGACGTTTCGGGGCCCAACTGGCAGCAAGGGTACATGAAGATACTGTCAACAATACTTGAGCAGGACTTAAATCTCTGTCTTTAGTTCTGAAGGCCTAATGGTGGGTCTCCTTACAGAGGACAAATGAAGCTACAGAGAAGAAACTAGGGTATATTGAACTAAAAAAAAAAAGCATATAGTTTTTCTAGAAAATACCTGCAGGAGATTCAAAATTTAACAAAAATAAAAAGCACCTTAGATTTCTAAACTGCAAGAATTTTAGATATCACCAATGCAACTTCTTCCTTTCATAGATGAAACTCAAGAGAAATGATTTCTTTTTAAAAAAATGTTATTGAAGTATAGTTGATTTGCAATTTCTACTGAACAATAATGACTCATTTATACATATACATGTATTCTTTTTCATGTTCTTTTACATTATATTATCTCAGATATTGAATATAGCTGCCTGTGCTATACAGTAGAACTTTACTGATTATCCCTCTTAAGAGAAGTGATTTCTCAAAGTAACAGAGGGAAGGACAAATGGTTCTCTAGCCTATTTGGCCAGTGCAGTGATTAATTTATCACAACTTTTTTTTTAACCTTTACCAAAGTTTCAGAATAAGGTTGTAGAGAGCAAAACACAATATTTTAAAAATAATTTTATTTATTTTTGGCTGTGCTGGGTCTTTGTTGCTGTGCAGGCTGTTCTCTAATTGCGGTGAGCAGGGGCTACTCTGCAGTTGTGGTGTGCAGCCTTCTCATTGCACTGGCTTGTCTTGTTGCAGAGCATAGGCTCTAGGCACACAGGCTTCAGTAGTTGTGGTTCATGGGATTATTTGTGGAATCTTCCACATACAACCAGCACGTGGAATCTTCCCGAACCAGGGATCTAACCCGTGTCTCCAGCATTGGTTGGCATGTTATTTACCATTGAACTGCAGGGAAGCCCTAGAGCAATATTTTAAGTTATGTTGTAAGTTCACTGTGAACTAAATGAGAAATAGAAATTGTGCTGACTCAGAGAGCAAAAATGTCAGTGTCAGAGTTTTGATACCTACAGGATCAGTTATATCAGGAGGAGATTCCTAGAGGTGCAAGCAGTGACAGGTACTATTGGAAATGTAGGGAAAATGGGAGAAAAACCCCCAAACATAAGTCCCTGACAGACCAAAGCCATCTCTTTGGCTGTCTCTTTGGCTGGTGACATCAAGAATAGACTTGAAACCCAGTAATATCAGGATGGAGATGTTACACCCAAATTTTTAAACAATGACAACTTTAAGTAAAATGCAACATTTAAAACAGATTATTGTAATTCAGTGTAGCATTAAATGTAAGTTCAGTCAAATTAAGCTCTTTTCTAAAGAAAAAAATGAAACATGGTTAGGAATAAAAAGCATATGGAAACTCAAAAACAATATTAAATCAAGCTTGTGAAATAAATCTCTAGAGAAAAATATTACTCAGAACATAGAATCATTGTAAAGCAACTATACTCTAATCAAAATTAATTTTTAAAAGACAATGATAATTAAAAATTTTAAATGATGAATTAAATATATGGTAAAGAATCCATGGTCTCAAAATGAGAAAACCAGAACTCATTCACCTTTCAAAGTCTTTATTTTGTGAAAGATCTTAAATTTTGGATGCAGCAAAGTAAAATACAGCCTCTTGAAAAAGAATTCCAGTTCACAGCACAGTTTCTCCTAAGGAGAGTTCCTATTGATTTGTAACTTGGCCTTGAATTTGACCTGTGGCCTTCATGTCATGATGATTTGGGTCACTCTGATTATGACATCTCTGGAACAAGGGCCTCTGCTAATTTTAAATGAATGCAGCTGTCGATTGCCATTCATTTATTTGCATCACAATATATGGGAATAAATTTGCAATTAAAAAACATTTCCAGTAAGCAGTCAGATTGAGGAAATGAAGGACATTTATCTAGTAAGTTTAAAAAGAGATGTTTCATTTTTGCCCTTTTGGACATGAAAAAAGGAAACAAAGTTTATGTCTTTGAAGTGTTGATTGAGGCCAGATTTATTCCCTGGGCTACAGCATCAAAAAAAAGCCATGCAATCCAAGTTAGATTTTAGTTTAAATTTAAAAAAAGAATAAATGTTGAAAATTTCATACCACACCTACAAAAGTTTTTTCTTCCCTTTTTCCTCCTTCTTTGCTTCCTTGCTTCTTTTCTTCTTCTCTTTAATTTTTCTTTCTCTTTTTCTATTCTTTCCACATTTCTTTCTTTTTTCTGTTTGAGTTGATGAAAATGAATACTTCTTAAATTTGATTTATAGAGAGGGCTTGCATTTAATATTAAAAATCAAAACCTTTGATAATCACATTAGAGCTTTCATGCCATCTTACATCTGACACTGCAAAAATAATAACATACCATCCAGATTTAGGGAACCAGGTCTATGAGGAGTAGACCAGGAGAGAAAAGAGTCTGGAGGCTTTCTCATAAACTAGACCAGTGAAGGGACTTGAAAGAGAAGGAATTGAGGGAGCTCTAGAAAGACTTAGGAGGCCTCAATACATAGGTTTTGAGGTGTGCTGTTTTCACCATGTATAATGTTCCTTCCATTATCTTCCACTTGTTGAAATTTTAATTCTCCAAAACCCAAGTGTATAATCACCTACCGTGAGAAGTTCTAGATATTCTTGACTGTGTGGATAACAACAAACTGTGGAAAACTCTTAAAGACATGGGAGTACCAGACCACCTTACCTATCTCCTGAGAAACCTGAATGTGAGTCAAGAACCAACAGTTAGAATTGGACTAGAACAACTGACTGGTTCCAAATTGGGAAAGGAGTACAACAAGGCTGTATATTGTCACCTTGCTTATTTAACTTATATACAGAGTACATCATGTGAAATGCTGGCCTGAATGACTCGCAAGCTGGAATCAAGATTGTCGGGAGAAATATCAATAACTTCAGATATGCAGACGATGCCACTCTGACGGCAGAAAGTGGAGAGGAACTAAAAAAATCTCTTCATGAGGATAAAAGAGGAGAGTGAAAAAGCTGACTCGAAACTCAACATTCAAAAAACTAAGATCATGGCATCTGGTCCCACACTTCATGGTAAATAGAGGGGGGAAAAGTGGAAGTAGTCACCGACTTTGTTTTCTTGGGCTCCAAAATCACTGTGGATGGTGATTTTGCAGCCATGAAATTAAAAGATGCTTGCTTCTTAGAAGGAAAGCTATGACAAACCTAGACATGAACTTCCCTGTAGCTTATACAGTAAAGAATCTGCTTTTGCAATTCAGGAGACCCAGGTTCGATCCCTGGGTCAGAAAGATTCTCTGGAGACGTGAATGACAACCCAACTTCAGTATTCTTGCCTGGAGAATCTGATAGACAGAGGAGCCTGGTGGGCTACAGTTCATGGGTTTGCAAAGAACTGGACACGACTGAGTGACTAAGCACATACACAGACAGCATATTAAAAAGCAGAGACATCACTTTGCCAACAAAAGTCCATATAGTCCAGACTATGATTTTTCCAGTAGTCATGTATGGATGTGAGAGTTGGACCATGAAGAAGGCCGAGCACTGAAGAACTGATGCTTTTGAATTGCAGTCCTAGAGAAGACTCTTGAGAGTCCCTTAGACTGCAAGGGGATCAAACCAGTCAAGCCTAAAGGAGCTCAACCCTGAATATTCAGAATGGACTGTTGCTGAAGTTGAAGCTCCAATACTTTGGCCACCTGATGTGAAGAGCCAACTCATTGGAAAAAAACCTGATCCTGGGAAAGACTGAAGGCAAAAAGAGAAGGGTTGGCAGAGGATAAGATGGTTAGATGGCATTACTTACTCAGTGAACAGGAATTTGAGCAAACTCTGGGAGATAGTGGAGGACAGAGGAGCCTGGTGTGCTACAGTCCATGGGGTTGCAAAGAATCATATAGGACTTAGCGACAGAATAACAACTCTGAAGCTTCGTAGCACTTGCTGCTCTCTTTATTGTAATACTAGTGATTGTCCAACTTACTTAGATCGGTTAACCAGGGCCTTGAATTCCATACTAAGGGGCTTAAAGAGGGCCACTAGGTTTCAAGGCAAACTAATAAGGTATTTCTGGTGAAAACAAAAAAGAAGCGGGTGTAGAAACTATTCTCTCTCTCTAGCATATTGCTGTGTCAGGTATCATGCATGGCTGCTGCTGCTGCTGCTAAGTCGCTTCAGTCGTGTCCGATTCTGTGCGACCCCATAGACGGCAGCCCACCATGCATGGCTACCCTAGTTTAAAAAAGTGGAAGCAAGTTACTCTCCAAAACTTGCTTACTAAGCAGCCTCCCCATCCTTAGCACCTTCTCTACCCTCTCTAATGCTATACTGAAATACTACTTTGAAGGTTCAGCAATGACGTGCTTACTTTCCACGTCTAGGGATTTGTCCCCACTGTCCTCATTCTCACAATTTAAGTCCATGATCTTTCAGAAACATTTTCTTCTTACAACTCACTCACAGATCGAGGATTTTGTTTTTTATGTAATCCCCCCCGCCCCCCCAAAGAAGCTTAATACGGAGCTTACTTGGTTAAGGGTGGCTATGGGTGGAGTCTTCAAGAAATTCTGAAAGGTAATTTAGAGCGTTTTAGACTTGAAAGGGCGGTTGACAATGCTCCTAAAGTGAAGGGTCAAAGTCTGTAGACTTGTTTTTAACAGCGCTCCAGAGCTGGGAGATAACTTTCTGTTGTTAGTTTATGAAGGAAATCAACAAATGAAGAGGAGCTCGGGTCTTTTATTTACCTAGGAGCTCAAGTGAGAGACTGGGAGAACCAGGCGCGGTTAACCCTGGGCGCGCCCTCAGCGCAGCCGGGGCTCACAGCTTGCTTCGCCCAGGGGCGGGGCGCGCCAGGCGGCTAAGCTTCGGAGCAGCAGAGGGGGCGTGTCCGGCGGGCGCGCGCGGGCGGTGAGGGGGCGTGTCCCGGGAGTGGCGGCGGCGGCGCGGGTCGGGTGCGCGGCGCAGCCTCCTGTGTTGGAATGTGCGGCTCCCGAGAGCTCAGGGCGCAGGAGCGGAGTAAGCGCCGCCGAGGCCTGGGGCCCCAGAGCCTGCTGTGGGTGGCGGCGGCGGCCCGGACCGCAGGGCGAGAGCCAGCGGCCTGAACACTCTGTGCAGCCCCACTGGGTCTTCGCGGGCCTCGACGAGCCCAGCGTCCAACTTTTCCACCGTCACCCTCCCCTCCCCCGAAACTCCTGCAACAAAGAAAAGTAGTCCGTGAAGGAGCGGCGACGCGGGCCGTCGCCCCTCCTCGCCCAGAAAGGCCGGTAAGCGCGGCGCGATCTGAGACACGTTTGGGTGGGGGCGGCGGGCCGGCCGGGCGGCCGTGGCCGCGGAAAGGGGAGGGCGCGGAAGGACGCGGAGCGAGGCGCTGTCCAGGGCTGATTTGCAGATACTGTGGCTCGGGCGGCGGCGGGGGCGGGCGGCCGGGCGGGATCGGGTTACATCGTCGCCGCCGGGGGGCTGGGCCGGGGGCGTCGGTGAGGTGCGGCGCGGCGCCAGGACCCCCTCCCCAGTCGAGGCTGGGTCGCCGCGTCCGCGCGGGCGCAGGAGCGGGGATGTCTTGTCTAGAGGCCAGGAGCGGAGCTGCTTGGGGCCCTAGTCCTGAAACTAACTTCCTCTAGTGCTCCTCCTGCTCCGAGTCCCGTCGCAGCCCCTCGCCTGCCGGCGGCCCTCGCGTTTTCCTCCCTCCCCGGCCTCTCCCTTTCGCCGGAAGGCGCCGTTGAGTGCGGCCGGGCGAGTTGAGTCAGCCTGGGACCCGGGCGGTTCCGCCAATGGGGCTGGACAGCGATTTCTGCGCTCGGGCCGCCAGGCCGCCGAGGCCCTGCGTGCGGGGTCGTCTGGCCGCCGGAGTCGGCGGGGCCGGGGCGCGAGTCCCGCGGGGCGCCGTGGGGGAGTGAGCCTCAGACTTCCGGGGCGCAGGGGGCCCCCTCTGGCCCTCGGGGCCCGGCGCCTCGGGAGGGCGCCCGCGGAGGCTCCCGGCCCCCTGCGGAGGGCGAGCCCTGGGCGGGCGAGGAGCGGAGACGACGACGACGCGGCAACTTTCCTCACTCTTCCCGGACTGGGGCGCGCGGGCCGGGAGGGGGCAGCCTGGACTGCGAAGACTCGGTCTGGCCCAACGGCGCCCCGAGTTTGCCTGTTTCGCCGCCTTCAGTGGTGGGGAGCCCAGGAGACGCTTCAGGACGACTTGGTGTGTCGATGGTGCAGTGAGCGGGCCGAGGCGAGGGGAAGCGAGGGCGCCGGAATTTGCGAAGAGCTGCTTTGTGTTTGGTACGTATTTTGAGAAAATGGCCGAATGCCTATTTCAGTCAGGAATGCCGCGGCCGAGGCCGGCGCTGGTGAAGGCAGCACGTAGGATCCGAGTGGCACGTTGGGCTTTCGGGCTGTGCGCGGACGGCCTTCCTGAGCAACGTGGAAATGCCTGTGGGGATGGTAGTTAGGGTTTGGGGAGAATTAGGAATTATGAGTCGCCTGGGCGTTTCGTTAAGGCTTTGGACAGCCTTTGCTTTGTGTGATGGCATTTGATTCCGACTTTCTTTGGTACCTATGACTCAACGAGTTTGTTTATGCACTTGGGTGAAACGGATTACTGTTTGTATTTTGGGTTTAGCATTCTTTTTTTTTTTTTTTTTCAGTCTTTGCCATCTGTTTTGCTTTTTCTGATTTGTAAGAGAACACCTGATTCGTGAATAACACCTTTTAGATTGGAAACTAAAGTGTGAAGATGGTGTATGAAAACCCCAAGGTTTCAAGGTGATCTTGTAATGGCTCCGCTGTGCAAGTGGGCCAAGTCAAGCACAGTGCAAGAAAGTTGCTGATAGTGAAAATGAGTTGTCTTGTTTTATATGGGAATTTGAAAGTTTCTTTACTTTGATTTGTGAAGTCTTTTTTCTTTTTTGATTTGTGAAGTCTTAAATACACCAAACATCTCTTCTCACAGGAGAAAAGGTGATTACTTACTTTTTTTTGTTTGTTTTTACTTTGTAACAGGTCAAATAATCAAAAAAGTAGTACTTTTTCACAATATAGTTGATCCTTGAACAATACATGTTTGAATTGTGGGGGTCCACTTGGATTTTTTTTTCCCAAGGAATAAATTGTAAAGTTTTTGAGCTTTGCAGTATTTTGAAAAAATTAACACACCAACCATGCAGCCTAGTAATATCAAAAAATTAGGGGAAACATGTTATGAATATGTAAAATATATGTAAATACTAGTCTATTATTTACTACTGATAAATCTAATAGAAGGTTGAAATTTATCAAGACTTGCACTCAACCGCATAAGCCACTGCACTAGTGCCATTCATCGAAATGTAAATTGAGATTCATTATTAAATCATAATTGTGTAAAAGTAACTAGTACATACAGTACTAATGTAATAATTTTGTGGCCACCTCTTTTTAATTTTGTTGAGCTCGAGTGTTGCAAGTGTCTGCTGAAAATGCTAGGTGAGGCTAATCAGCCCTCTGTCCAGTAAATTGTGTTTTCAGTAAAAAGTCACCACTTGCAGTTCTAGCGTATTTTTCATCCTGTTTAGTGCAATACCATAACATCATGGACCCATACATAGTACCACTTGTGATACTGGAAGTGCTCCCCAGAAGCAAAGTTGTTACAAGAAAAAGTTGAATTGCTTGATGTGTACTGGTGTAGATTGATGTCTGCACTTGAGGTTGCCCACCATCTCAAAATAAATGAATCCATACTAATTTTTTTAAATTAAAGAAAAAGGGTATTTGTGACATCATTACTGCAGCTACACCAGCAGGCCTGAAAACCTTGCATGTTTTGGGAAATACCTTTTTATATCAAATTGAAAATTCACTTAAAAATTGTTTACTTATATATTTTTGGCTGTGCTGGGTCTTTCTTGCTGTGCAGGCTTTTCTCTAGTTGTAGAGAGCAGGGGCTGTAGTTGTCACTAAGTTGTGTCCTACTCTTTTGTGACCCTGTGGACTGTAGCCTGCCAGCTACATGAGATTTCCCAGGCAAGAATACTGGAGTGCTCTTTAAAGTAGTGTTGCTTTGAACAGTGCTCCTGGCCACCCAGAACCGCACAAATTCAACATTAATTATTCTGAAGTGGTCTACTTTCTTTTTTTTTTTTCATAATTGCATTGATCACATTTATTTTATACTCGTCTTTTAAACTTATTCAGTTGCATTTTCATTGTATATATAACTCAACAGACACATAATTTTATAGGTTATTTGCAAACAGTGAGCTTATGTCCATACCCTTTCTTAGAGATTTAAAAAAAAAGCACATAAGGAATGAACATGGGATGAGGAGCTGCCTCCAATGATTACACAACAATTTAGCTATGTGGCAGCCACTATAATACTCTAATATCTGGGAAAGCAGAGGTCAGAAAGATGAGAGAACAACCCACAAAGAAGAAATTGAATGTTTTCCATCAATTTCTATGGCTTGAGACCAGTCCTAAAGAGACGTGTTCAACTACGCCCAACCCCACTTGACTGAACAGGGCTAAGCTGCCACCAATGATTATGGGAACTGATTCAGAAAAGTGTAGATTTCTGACACAAGACTTGAATGTATGCAACATTTCCCACCAGTGTTAGCAGGCCCTAGAAAACTTGTGACTTACTTATCAGGGAACACAGGAAATCAACTTATTTTGAATAACACTACTATGGATTCTCTAAGTCCTGAATCTAAGTCATGGAATTGTTGCCATCTCTCCGTCTCCTCTTGGTTCTCTGGATACATTCAATAATGGTGCCAACTACTCCAGGAAGCTGGATGTCTATGAATTCTATCCATTTAGACAAGGAGCAGAAACATTGTCTTGTAGCCCAGTGACCTTTAAATTTCTCATGTCTTCCCTCTTAACTTTCTTTTAGGTTTTTAAATAATGACCCACCTTTTGTTTTCATTGTCCACTGGCAACGTTTCTTCTTCTCTGAAGTTTTAATTCCAAAGAAATGGCTTTTGTGGTCCTTACTTACACCTAGATCAGAGTTGTATCCCCTCCACACAAAATAGAGAGCCACCTCTGTTAAAACTAGGATTTTACTCATCCAGTGAAAATACATAATGAACAATCAGCAAAGTGAGTCTGTTCTTTTTACTCCACCCTCAAGCTGCCTACGAGTCTACTTCCCATCATAGGAACTGCCGTTTTCAGGTTCAAATTTTGCTTGGGCACGTTTAGCTGCTTTTGCTCAAAGAACTGAGTCAGTGAAATACAGAAAATATGTCTCTGATCGCATCTCCCCATTTCTTCAACTTGTATTTAAATTTCTAAAATATTCCACACAGGATGAATTCATGCAGAAGAATTGGACTTTGGCTAACACCCTTAGGGAAAGTGGTCTACTTTCCCTAAGAAAGAATTGTCTCTAATTCTGCCTGTGGATCAGGGAGTCTTTAAGCTCATTAGACATGATACTCTATGAAAAAGATGGGAAAGGTTGTCAATCCTGTGGGTGGAGAACCCTGATAGAACATCATGAAAGTCTGAAAGGATTACACCATTGAAGATGCTGTTTTTATAGGAAAAGCTGTGAAACCATCAAGCACCAGATAGTAAATTCCTGTTAGAGAAAACTGTCCAGATGTTGTGCAAGACTTCACAGGATTTACAACAGAGCCAATCAAGGAAATATGAATGAGATTCTGGATCTCACAGCAAAAAAAAAAAGTAGGATGAAGAGTTTTAAGACAGGGGTCTTGGAGAAATTCAAATCAGAGGAATTAAGATAATTTGATGGAGATGAGTGCATTTTTACAACATGAAGCATTCTATGATACAGTGAAACTAAAGCATACCATGTAAAGATTGATACCATATAGGAACATTTTGGGAGAAATGAAAAAGGAAAAAAGTCAAACAAAATTTGGGATGCATTTCCATCAAGCTGCATGAGTCTGACTGTCCTGCCTTCTCCACTTCCTCCTTCACCTCTTTCACTCCTTAGCGAAACCAACCCTTCCTCCTCTCAGACTGCTCAATGTGAATGAAGACTAATAGGTTGAAAACCTTTGTGATGCTCCACTTCCACTTAATGAACAGAAAATAAACGTCATGTTGTACAGTTAATAAACTTATCAGTTGTGTGTGTCTTATGAAAAATCTAGTAACTTTATGGCAAGAGTCCTGAGATGTTACTATGTCATCATCTTTATCACCTAAGTGTTCATTCCGTAGGACAGTGTGCAAGACTCGTATTGAAGTGGATAGCCTACCCTTACATTAATATAACATGATTGATATTCAATATAAAATTAACTATCTGTTTTCCTGCTGTTTTTTTAACTGTGCTTTCAAAAAATTACACTACCACATAGTATGCCTTTCTCCTAGTTGGCAAAACTGTATCAGCCTGTTGTTACAGGTAAGTAGTTTTTTTTTAATGTGACATTTCCAATACTGTGGAACGAATATGACTGTAGTAATGTATGCTATAACATTTTTATAAAGATTCATTCATTTGCACGTGTTAGACTATCAGGATGCAATCATATTGATCACATTAAGTTATCATAAAGCAGTCATATTGTTGCTTCTTTGTTATCAGTGTATAAATGTTATATCCATAAATAAACATGAATTTCATACTGTTTTTATTTTTGATGTCTAGCATTAGTAATGTTTAACAACAACATTTTTAATTGTATAAGACAATATGGGTACCTTACATACGTGTGCATAAACTTATGATATCAGTGAATACATTACTATAAATATATTTTTTCTTACAATTTCCCTTTTTTTGATGCTGGAAAATTTTTACTGTTTCTTGTCATCTCACAAAACATCTTTTGTTGACATTCTGCAAGTGATAACATTCAATAATATCCCAAGAAAGTATCTTTTATTTCTGTAATATTTGTTATTTCAAGGAGATTTTTTAGAGAAACTTGATGACTTTCTATCTGGGATATTACATCTTCCTGGTTTATATGTTTTTCTCCCTCTTCAATAAAAGCAGTTAGAATTGAAGTGTCATTTGCTGTGATACCAAAATTTTTCAAGGCCTGTGAAATACTGTTATTTGGGGAAAGATTGAAAATAATTTCAGTAGGTAAAGTTCTTGTTTTCATTTTTCCCATTTTGGAGAGGTGAACGGCTTTGTTTGCTGCCACAAGTATCTGAAATGGATTGACAGTCACTGTTCAGTTTAGTCGCTCAGTTGTGTCCTACTCTTTGCGACCCCATGAATCACAGCACGCCAGGCCTCCCTGTCCATCACCAACTCTCAGAGTTTATCCAAACTCATGTCCATTGAGTCGGTGATGCCATCCAGCCATCTCATCCTCTGTTGTCCCCTTTTCCTCCTGCCCCCCAATCCCTCCCAGCAAATGAGTCAACTCTTCGCATGAGGTGGCCAAAGTATTGGAGTTTCAGCTTCAGCATCAGTCCTTCCAATGAACACCCAGGACTGATCTCCTTTAGGATGGACTGGTTGGCAGTCGCTGTAGGGTTTATTAACTAGCCATCAGTGGCACCTTCGAGAGCTTTTTTTTCTCAAGTCTCAATTTTTTACATATGTAAATAACAGAAGGGTCATCCTGTATTTGGGGAAATAGGTCCTGCTGAGGTGTTAACTGCATTTCATAGATAAGCAGGATTCAGTACTCCCAGAACCTCAAGACTAGCTCCCTGTTCTTGCCAGCTCCTTTGTCACAATTTTGGTGAGTTCGGGCTTACCAGGATGATGTATAGCCACTAGACTGTTAGCCTACAAAGGCAGAGACTGAGCTGATCATTGTGGGGCTGCATCCCAAGGCCTGGCCTTGGAAGGTGCTCCATAAATGAAGGTGCAGAGAGTCTCAAGTATCACCTGGAAGATCACGATCATGGGTGTCGGGGTTGGGTCTCCTGTTCTTGCTCAGCCCCGCCTGGCCTGGCCCTCCTTCTGATTTTATTAACGTCTTCTTTTCTCTAGCTTACTATATTGTAATAATACAGTATGTAATATATATAACATACCAAGTAAGTGTTAACTGTCATCAGTAGGCTTCTGGTCAACATTAGGCCATTGGTAGTTAAGTTTTTGTGAAGTCAGAAGTTTCACTCCGATTTTAGATTACACCAGGGAGTTAGTGCTCCTAGCCCCTTGTTGTTCAAGGGCCAATGGTAATTTATTCTTTTGAAGATAGTTGAGTTCATATGAGATTTAATTCTCGGAGCAATTATTACAGGCTTCTACTTTGCAGACCATACTTTAATCTGTGCACAGTTGGCTTTTGGATCTTTTTCCCCTTTCTGATTTAGACCAGTAAACTGTTGAAGCAGGAGTTAAGAGGACAGCAGTTTACTATTCATGTATAGAATTTAAAATATAATTTTAAGTAGCTCTAAAAATGAAGGTTACTTAATTTTTCCACCAGAAAGTAAAAGTGCTTGAGGGAAGACATGCCATGTGTCAAACACTTGATAGAATTTCCTATAGGGGTCATAGAAATTTTTTTGATGACTGCAATAAAGAGAATTTGGAATTACAAAGCTATTTTAAAGACTTATTTTCAATAGTTAATGAAGCTGATTGGGTTTAAAAATTATATGGGGAAATGTATTTTTTTAAGTTACAAAGAATTACAGTGATGTTTTGTTTTAGACCAGTAAAAGTTGTGCTTAAACTGGTGCTTTTGTGTGTTTTGTTTTGAATGCAGAGCACAGATATGGCCACCCAGGTAATGGGGCAGTCTTCCGGAGGAGGAGGGCTGTTCACCGGCAGTGGCACCATGGGCATGGCCTTGCCAAACGACATGTATGACTTGCCTGATCTCTCTCGAGCTGAACTGGCTGCGCCTCAGCTCATCATGTTGGCAAACGTGGCCTTAACTGGGGAAGTAAATGGCGGCTGCTGTGATTACCTGGTTGGCGAAGAAAGGCAGATGGCAGAATTGATGCCTGTTGGGGATAGCAACTTCTCAGATAGTGATGGAGAAGGACTTGAGGAGTCTCCTGAGGTGAAAGGCGAACCCAGTGGGCTGGAGAACATGGAACTGGAAAGTTTGGAACTCAATGTTGTGCAGCCACGGCCTGTGTTTGAGGTAGCAGCTGCCTCAGAAACGTACAGCTCAAATAAAGACGTTCCTCAGGAAACACCCGTAGCAGAGGACAAGTGCAAGAACTTGAAGACCAAACCCTTCCGCTGTAAACCATGCCAGTATGAAGCAGAATCTGAAGAGCAGTTTGTGCATCACATCCGAGTTCACAGCGCCAAGAAATTTTTTGTGGAGGAAAGTGCCGAGAAGCAAGCAAAAGCCAGGGAATCCGGCTCTTCTACTGGGGAAGAGGGCGATTTCTCCAAGGGCCCCATCCGCTGTGACCGCTGTGGCTACAATACCAATCGCTATGATCACTATACTGCTCACCTGAAACATCACACCCGAGCCGGGGACAATGAGCGAGTCTACAAGTGTATCATATGCACGTACACCACAGTGAGTGAATATCACTGGAGGAAACACCTGAGAAACCATTTTCCAAGGAAAGTTTACACATGTGGAAAATGCAACTATTTTTCAGACAGAAAAAACAATTATGTTCAGCATGTTCGAACTCATACAGGTAAGAGTACCTTTCTCATTTATTAAGTGTACTGTACCCCCCAAAATGGAAAATGTGAAAAATTTTAAACATCTCAGAAGTAAAGAGAATGCCTCACTGCACCCACAGGTACCCATCACCTATACGCAACAGTTAAAATCATCATTTTATCACATTTGGCAATCATACCTCATATATCAACTTGTACATCAAATAACAGCTTTATTGAGATATACTCCACTTCAACACAGTTCATCCATTTACTGTTAAAATGCATTGGCTTTAGTATGTTCACAGAATTATGCAGCCAGCACCACAATCAATTTCAGCACATCTTCATCTCAAAAGGAAGCCCTTCTCAGTGGTTGCTGGCATTTCTCCCCTACTCCCCTTAATCACTTTTAAATTGACTTTCAAATCTGTGTAATTAAGGGGTCTTATTTTTTAAAAGCATTGTTTGTAACTATTGATAATTGCATTACATTTTCTTGGTGTGAATTGGTACCTTTGAGGACTGATTACTGGTCTGAACAACATAGATAAGGTAACCTAGTACTCTGCTCCTCCCATCAGCAGAGAAAAGGGCTGTGGAATGCTGTTCGCATCAGATCGCATTTGCAGTAGTTGTCACTCTGTAGGACTGAACCCCGTGCTAAAAGTGAGTCCTAGTGAGGAGAGGAATTGATGTTGAAGTGGTAGGCATAAACAAGACAGCTTGCAGATAAAATTCCATTACAAGAAACACATTTGCAGCAAGATTTCTAAGCTCCAACAGATGGCTTCTGTGTAATTTAAAATCTGGTCAAGTAAAATACTTTGCAGTCTCCTTGGAATTTGTTTTAACCTGTAATTAATTGTCTCCAGGCTTTAAAACCATCTTGTTTCAAAAATTAAAAAAAAAGTACAAACATTTCAAAATTACATGGCATAGGAAAGGAGAGTTTCTTGGGAATCCTACACCATTAATCACTTAACTGTTTAAATTAAACAAACTATTAGACTAAACTAACCTCACCAACAAATACCAAATATACTTCTGCCATAAATACTTCATGTTCTTTTAATAATTTTGTGAAACCTTGGGGCCTAATTTAGGATTGGCCTTAATCTGTAGAGCTTTCAGGTAGTAACTGACATGGTAAAATGCATGAGTTTTACATGTACACATTTATGAATTTTTTTAAAAAGGTATTATTGGCAATGGTGAATATTTACAAATCTGTACTCATAACCAGGCTTCCCAGGTGGTGCTAGTGGTAAAGAACCCACCTGCCAGCACAGGAGACATAAGAGACCCAGGTTCGATCCCTGGGTTGGGAAGATCCCCTGGAGGAGGGCATGGTAACCAGCTCCAACATTCTTGCCTGGAGAATCCTATGGACAGAGGGAGCCTGGTAGACTAGAGTCAGACTCGACTGAAGTGATTTAGCACTTAACCTAACCACCATACAAGTCATCATAAAGAATATTACCAGTGTCTTTGTTGTACTGAATTTTGATTTTATTAGTGTCAGTTATATTTTAACACTTTCAAAATTGTTGAGTCACTTAAAAATTTTAAAAATTTCCCCCAAATCTAAAAATGTTTCCAATGATAAATCTAAGTTAGCTGATTTAAGAACATAAAAAACGAGAAAGATGCAGAGATCTGGAAAAATTTTACTTTCAGTATAAATTTCCAATTTTTTATGTGAATTTTTTGAAACTTAAAAAAAAATTATTTAATTTATTTCTGGCTGCATTGGGTTCTCCTTGCTGTGCTAGAACTTTAGGGGCTACTCTCTAGTTGCAGATTTCTCATTGTAGTGGCTTCTCTGCTGGCAGAGCATGGGCTCTTGGCTCATGGGCTTCAGTAGTTGTGGTACGGGGGCTTAATTGCCTCGTGATATGTGGGATCTTCCAGACCAGGGATCAGACCTGTGTCCCCTGCATTGACAAGTGGCTTCTTAACCACTGGACCACCAGAGGAGTTCAAACATTTTTTGTTACAGTGGTTTTTTGTCATTTAATTATAGTCTAGGTGCCTAATTTTTTTAATGTTTCGAAATTTTATTTTTATTGAGTTATAATTAGCATACCGTATTAGTTTGAGGTATACAACATAGTGATTTAACATTGTTGCATATCATGAAATGGTGACTAATTTTAATGGCTGTATTTTATATACTTCATCATCTATTGAATAACTTTCCCTCATCTTAAGGTAAGGTTCATATTTCCACAATAATATCATGACTTCCATAGGTACACATATCTCATTTTGCATTTTTAGTGTTAAACTTAGTGTGTCTTAATACTTTTAAAAAGCTTCCTTCCCCACCACACCCCATTATGTTTATTTGTGGTGTTTAAAAAAAAAATTTCAAAATAATTTGTTGGTGTATAAATAGAAGGATACTGTTTTGATTATGTAAATTCTGAGAGTACCTCTGGTTTTAAATGCATGCATGAAAATTGTATTTATGGAAAAATTAATTTATCTAGTGCTAATGAGCAGAAATATAGAAATGATCCACAGGAATCACTTGTTTCTTACTTCTCACTTAGGGAACCTTTTCAGGTTCACTTAGTGGGTCTCTTAAGTTCCTTTACTGAGTGCTAAGGGTTAGGTGCTTTTACTCTGCTAATCTTCAGAAAAATTTGCTGAGGAAGCAGGGTGTTTATTTACCAAAGGCCTGAAGTGATGTTCCCAGGGTCACATGCAGCTAAGATTCAAAGTTCTGAATCTCTTTTTTATAGGTAATTATCATGGTAAGCGGCTGAGGGTTTTTATTTGAATCTTAACTCAAAAGATTTTTCACTTTGTGGGTTTGATATTTAGCTAGTTCACAGTTTCTACTTTTTTAAAAATTAATTTTTATTGAATTACACAAATTCTACTTTAAAAGATTATATTTTTGCCTTATGTATGCCTGAAAAATTACTAGCATTTCTAGAGTATTTGTGTCTGGTTTGATGAGTTACACAGATTGAAGCAATCTATTTGTTATGAAGAATTTTAAAAGTGAATTATCCTTAGTTGATCCTTCATGTAAATCTGAAAGGGTATTAAATTTTTCTTCCGTTCACTTTTTTTGATAACAGCTTTACTAATATACAATTGATAAACCATACAAATCACTGTGGATTGAACTATTCTGAGTATTTAATATAAATGGAATCATGTGTGATCTTTGGTAGCTACCTTCTTTTACTTAGTATATTTTCAAGGTTTATTCATGTCATATGTACAGTACTTGTTTTCCTTTTATTGCCAAATAATACTCTGTTGTATGGATAAGTAATATTTTATTCATCCATTCATCAGTTAATGAATATTTGGGTTATTTCCAAGTTTGGGCTGTTATGAATAATGCTGTTATGAATATGTATATGTTTTTGTGTAGATGTAATATTTTTATTCCTCTTGGTTAAGTATACATCTAGGAATGAAATCACTAGACTATATGGTAATTATGTGTAATCATTTGAGTAACTGACAAATTGTTTTCCAAAGTGGCTGCACTGTTTTACAGTCCCACCCATACTGTACTGAAGTTCTGAATTCTCCACAAATAATTCTCCTAACAAATATATTTTAACATCTGTCATTTTGATTGTAGCCATCCTTTGGGTGTGATGTCTTCATGTCTGTGGTTTTGATCTGAATTTTTCTAATGGCTGATGATATTGTGCATCTTTTCATGTCTTTATTGGCCATTTATATGTTTTCTTTACAGAAATATATCCAACATTTTATAAGCTGTCTTAAAATTCTTCTGTGTCAAAGTATGCATTTTGTTGCTATGATGTATTTACAACTAATCTATAGCTACTGGCTAATAACAACTGAATAGTTATTAAAAATACATTTAACACTCATCAGTGCTTTCTATTTTTTTGTACTTGTCTTTTCCTTATCCCATTTTTTTAGACACATCTATTACTATAACTTACAAAATAATAACTGACGTTTATTGAGGGCTTTGTGTGTTAGGCACTGCATTAAATGCTCTGCATATATTTTCTTGATTTAAATTGTGGCTCAGAGGTTAAAGCGTCGGCCTCCAATGCTGGAGACCCGGGTTCGATCCCTGGGTTGGGAAGATCCCCTGGAGAAGGAAATGGCAACCCACTCCAGTATTCTTGCCTGGAGAATCCCGTGGACGGAGGAAGCCTGGTAGGCCAGAGTCCACAGGGTCGCAAAGAGTCTGACACGACTGAGCGACTTCACTTTCACTTTCAAAGATACTTTTACAGAAAAAGAAGCTTCTCCAGAGTCATAATTATTATCTTGTGGCCAAAGAACAGGTGAAAACAAATTATCAAGCCTTTTTTTTTTTTTTTTTTAATGTAATGTTCCATTGTGTCCTGAGAGACAGCTGCTTTTATTTTTATTTATTTTTTAATTTTTCCGGCTGCACCCCATGGCATGTAGGATCTTTGTTCCCCATCCAGGAATCCAAACCGTGCCCTCTGCATTGGAGGTGTAGAGTCCTAAACAGGAAAGTCCCTATCAAGCTTTTTAAAAGATACATGTTTTGTGGTTGATAATGTGTGTACAAAAAATACATATTTCCTGCCTTTGAGTCTTTTAATTCTTTAGTAAATTACTGGCCTGTCATCTTCAGTTACTCTCAGTCCCTGTCGCTTAATGATTATAATTTGCTTTAACACTGACTTATTTTATAAAAGTTCTGGCTACCACTTGAAAATTTTAGCTTGAAACAATAGCTTCCTCACTCAAAAATGTTATTGCTTAAAGCTAACAATTTCAAATAGTAGTTTTATCATTTATAAAGACCAAAAAAATTACCCAAGTCATAGCATCAGAAAATTTGGGTAGATTTTTAAAAGAATATCATTGAAATATAGTTGATTTACAATGTAGTGAATTTTTTTAAGGATAATTCTATTTTTAAGATGTTGCTGATAACCTGCTCCAAGATAGTTTTTCAGTTCTTAATATTTAATGTAATAACATGTAGCATTACTGTGAAAATTAAAAGGGCTGTGAGAATTCAGAAAGCCAATGATACTTTTTATTAGCAAAGCTGATATAATGTAGTTATGTGTATTTTAAATGATCTTTCTAATACATGATAAAAATTGATCATTTTGCCAGGAACAGGAGAAAAAAATCCTCAGTACTGCATGATATGTATATGGTTGAGAACGGTATTTGCATTATTTTATCATATTTGAACACTAATCATTATATTTTTCTAGGTGAACGTCCGTATAAATGTGAACTTTGTCCTTACTCAAGTTCTCAGAAGACTCATTTAACCAGACATATGCGTACTCATTCAGGTTGGTAAGAAATGGGAACTTAAAAAAAAGTTTTTTTTATTGTAGTGCTTTACAATGTTGTGTTAGTTTCCACTGTACGGCAAAGTGAATCAGTTATACAGTATACATATCCATTTTTTTTAGACTTCTTTCCCATCTAGGTCACCACAGATCATTGAATAGAGTTCCCTGTGCTATAAACAGTAGGTCCTCATTAGTTATCTGTTTTCTCATAGTAATTCATATATATATGTCAGTCCCAATCTTCCATCTATTGTTTTTAGTAAACTGCCATTATAAGAAAGTTCTTCTAGACTAGGAACTGGATCCTAAATGTTTATTTATAGCATAATTCTGAAATCAGAATTAAAAATTAGTGGTCTGCTAGGGTAGAGCTGTATTAAATGGAGATTTCTAACCAGGGAGTCCATAGGTGGAATGTCTAAAACTGAATGTAGATGTATGTGTGTACTTTGTCCAGGCGGAGGGTCCTTCAGTTCAGTTCAGTTCAGTTCAGTTCAGTTCAGTCGCTCAGTCGTGTCCGACTCTTTGCGACCCCATGAATCGCAGCACACCAGGCCTCCCTGTCCATCACCAACTCCCGGAGTTCACTCAGACTCAAGTCCATCAAGTCAGTGATGCCATCCAGCCATCTCATCCTCTGTCATCCCCTTCTCCTGCCCCCAATCCCTCCCAGCATCAGAGTCTTTTCCAATGAGTCAACTCTTCGCATGAGGTCAAAACTTAAGTTCCATGATGTAATAAAAGTTGAACATAGGCCAAGGCTGGTTAATCCTTTTTGAACTGCCTCTGCTTTCTCATACTCCCACCCAGCTGCCCTTGCCTCCCTTAGCCTCCAACAGAGCATAACACCAAGTTTCATACTGTGTGGTTACCAGGTTCCAGGGATTCCTTCTTATAGCTGCTCAGTTTCTGAAATTTGGATTTGTTCTCTGGGAGTTGACAGGGCTTCTGAGGGCTGGTTTATAAAGAGCCAAACTTTAAAGAATGGTAGATAACCATGATTCCAATTTATTAACTTATAATAGATAAAATATAGGTCTATAGCAAGTTGAAGATTTATATCCCTTCCAGTGACTGAAATTATCAAGAACACCAACCAGAATTGGTCCCCATTATTTAAAACGTAGATAGACAGCAAAGTTAGGTCAATATTAGCATAGTGGTCTTGAGTGGATAATTCGTTTTAGTCACACTGACCCTTGGTGAACAAGCACATCTGATCAGCATATTCTCTTAAATTTAGAATATATAGCCCTATGGGGGAATTCTGCTAAAATTTTGCTGTGTACCGAAGTGTATATAGACCCAACTCCCCTTACCTTAGGATAATAGTTTGTGGTGTCTAATTGGATAGCCACTGTCCATATGTGGTTACTGAGCTAGTGAAATGTGGCTGGTTTGAATTGAGGTGCATACCTGAGTTTAAACAGTATGAAGAAAATCATATAAAATAATCTTTTTAAAATATTGATTACATTTTGGCATGATGCTGAATATAGTGGGTTAAGTAAGTAAAATTATTGTTACTTGTTTTTTTGTTTTGTTTTGTTTTTAGCCTTTGTAATGTGACTGCTAGACAACTTAAAGTTACCTCTGTTGCTTGCATTTTATTTCTGTTGGGTATTTCTGTTTTAGGTCAGTGATTAAGACTCGATTACAGTATGAATTCTAATTTGAGCAGCTGTGAGGGATCACAGCATGTTTACTGGCCCTTCTTGACCTTACATGCTTGTCAAGTTTTATACTTTGAATGCTCCTTCTCAATCTTCTTAACTATTGAGTTGAGTCACTTAACCAGAAACCTGTTTTTAGTATTACTTTTGGGTGCTTCGTGGTTTCACTTTCTTCGGATAACATGGATGCTTTGTTGAGGATAGGCCATCATATCCTACTAATATTTGTGCTGTAGCCTTTAAAAAAAGAGTTTTTCATGACTTAGATCATTTCCATTTTCATAACTGTCTTGTCTATGCAACCCTATAGACCACAGCTCACCAGGCCCCTCCATCCATGGAATTCTCCAGGCAAGAAAACTGGAGTGGGTTGCCATTTCCTTCTCCACTTGTGATAATAAGTTCTGTTATTGTCCCCATTAAAGCCTTGAAGCAATACAACCATTTTTTCTGTGGAATGTCCTCTCTTCTGGATTTGTCTTAACTTAGCTTTCTCATGGTATCTTTAGTTTTTCCTTTTCCCCTGTGCCTTGTATAACATGTACACTGGTAATTAAGTCTAAATGCTTGAATTGTGTCTCACTTGAAATATCTGGTTGACCTTATATTAGTGTCACTGGATCAGAATGACAACACACTTGTATGTTTTTCATTGAATCAGTGATACTGTTGTCACTGTATAAATCTGTATCTCTGTTTTACACCAAACAATAATGATTGCCTGAATGATTTTGCATTGATTACTGTTATCTTTTGCTATATTTTAAAGTTGATTTTTACTAGTTGCCATTGTAATATAGCAAATATTTTTAAAGTGTTAATAATGAGTAGCGGTTAACTATTTATTGTATGCATGCTGGGTGCTGAAAAATTGAAACTTGTTATCTCAAATCTTAGTACCTCTAGAATACTTAAATCCCAGTTTATAGATTAGGACACTGGTTTTGAGAAGATAAATGTTTTATCTAAGGTTAATTTGTCATTCCTCCAATTTAGAAGAGCCAGGGTTTGGCTTCATATTTTCACACTCTCAGTTTTAGTCATCAGCAGTGTTTACAGAATATTATGGCTCAGCAAATGGCTCAAGAAGCTACAGAATAATGAAATTAGAAACACAAAGTATGGAGATAGCAAAGCCACTGTCTTTTATTGGATGCCAATAATTTGTGAGTCACTAACAGGAAACAAACATGGCTAGTTTGTTTTGTGTATGAGTGTGCTGAATTATTTCCAGTGGATCCTATATTGCAAATCATTGAGGCTAAATGTGGTCAAATTGGGAAGGTAGCCTTCCTAACTGGGTTGCATGGAGTAAACATCTTGGGTGCTTTCTTTGTGGTCTGGAGTCTGATCTTTACAGGTCAGCTTGGGCATTCACTTCCCTGTTCATCTTTTAGGGAACAGAAGTGTGTGCTTAGATTAATTTCTGGAAGAGATTAGGCTCCGTTGAGTTGGTACATTTTAGCTAAAATGACAAATTAGTTAATGAAACAAAACCACATTGATTATTTCCTTGGAGCACTTCCATTCAGGTAGGTCTTCTGAGGCCAAAGTCAGAAGGGATCAGAGTAATGGTGTGGTGAAATATATAGACACACTAACCTAATCAGCTGTTATTCTGTGTTTTATTTGTGTTTACAAGTGATGGTTTTGAAGCATCCTCACTTAAATAGTTTAGAGATCCTGATACATTGAACTTATGTTTGCCACTATATTTTTGTATGTATCACCCTGGATAGTTCCCCCATTCTCCTAGCATAGGAGTTCATTTTGAAAATTTTTAAACAGTATTTTATTAAGTCTAATTTACACACTTGAAAATGCACACATCTTAGGTTTACAGGTCAGTGACTTTATATATGTTTTCTCTTATTTGACTGCCATCTAGGTGAAGACACCAAATGTTTCTACTACCCTTAGAAAAGTTCCCTCTTTATTCTTTCCAATCAGTACTCCCCTATTTCCCCTCAACTGATAACTCTGATTTCTGTTAATTTTTTTTTACTTCTGTAAAATGTTTTTGAGATTCATTCCATGCTGCATTACCAGAACTTTTTGTTTATTGCTGAGTAGTATGCCCCTGCTGCTGCTGCTGCTGCTAAGTCGCTTCAGTCGTGTCCGACTCTGTGTGACCCCATAGACGGCAGCCCACCAGGCTCCCCCATCCCTGGGATTCTCCAGGCAAGAACACTGGAGTGGGTTGCCATTTCCCTCTCCAATGCATGAAAGTGAAAAGTGAAAGTCAAGTCGCTCAGTCGTGTCTGACCCGCAGCAACCCCCTGGACTGCAGCCTTCCAGGCTCCTCCGTCCATGGGATTTTCCAGGCAAGAGTACTGGAGTGAGGTGCCATTGCCTTCTCCAGTATGCCCCTATTACTGTTTAATTAGAAATTCCCTTTATACTCTTCCTGGGCTCTTTTTCATAAGAATGTGCCTTATATCTGTACTTTAGGAAGAATAAAATAGACATATGACACATTCATAAAAGTAAAATTAAAAATGAGTAAATATTCCTAGAACTGGGAAAGGGAATTAAGTTAAAACTGTTGGTACAGGGCAAAAGAATGTTCATTCAGCTAGGTATTAATAAACTGAACTTGATGAATTGATTTTTCAATACAATAAAGATTTAATGACAATAAAGCAAAAATGGGGGTGGAGTGAAGGAAGTGGTTAAATGATGTCATCATAGTTTTAAACAGAATCCTAGGAACTCCCATTCCCTGACTGTTTCACACATGGAGGCTTACACCTTACTTGATGCAGGCTGTGTAAATACCCTCATTCATTAGGGTTTATAAAATGACATTTGTTTATTTATGGCTCTGCTGGGTCTTCATTGCTGTGCAGGCTTTTCTCAAGTTGCGGTGAGCTGGGGCTTCTCTTGGGGGGCTCACTGTCGTGGTGTCTCTTGTTGGGGAGCACAGGTTCTCGAGTGCACAGGCTTCAGTAGTTGTGGCACATAGGCTCAGTAGTTGAGCCTCTTGGGCCCTAGGGCACGGGCTCAGTATTTGTGGCACACAGGCTTAGTTGCTTCTCAACATGTGGAATCTTCCTGGATCAGGGATCAAACCTGTGTCTCCTGCATTGGCAGGCAGATTCTTTACCACTGAGCCACCATGGAAATCCATAAAATGACATTTTCATTATAATTCTTTTATGAGCTCAAATATTTTCCTAAAGGGATCAACTCCATTCATCAACTCTTTGTATACTCAAAGGCAGAATTTATACAGTAAGGCAAGATAAGCACATGAAATCTTCCCTTTTGTTTAGCCATTCTATAACTTAGACCAGTTTATTCCAAAAGTCATGAATTACAGGCAATGTGTTTTGACTATTTGGCCATCTGTCCTATACTAAGTGCTCGAACTGGATTGGATTATTTATAGCTTACAACACTTAAAGAGTACTTTACAAATGAGGAAATTGAGCCTTAGAGAGTTTTCAGTACCTTGCTAAAGACCTCATGATAAGTTGCAGAGCCCCATATTTGATCCCCCCAGGTATTCTTATTGTAGAACAAGTTCTTAACAGTTATGTCACATTTCTTTTCCCCATTCTGTGTCTATATATGTTAAGTAGATGTTTGTCTCCATTTAAGTCATTTAATGGAAAGGACAAGATAGGACCAAGTAGAGAGTAATGCATCGTGTTTTAGAAATCTGTTGGTAGACTAATATGTGGTCACTGACAATGGGAACGTAGTCGTAAACTGAACAAGTTTTTGTGATCTGTCGTCACACATCTTTTTAATCAGGTAAAGCTTAGCATCTATGTGGTTTTATTAATATCTGAATAGTTTTGCTTTATGAAAAAAGATTTGGTGTGAATTTGAGAATGTTCGAGAGATGAATTTTCATAAATGTCAATTTCCATTTTTCTGCTATGCATTCCATTGGACCAGTGGGGTTTGGATACCGTTTGGTAATATTTGCTAGACTGTGATCTAGATGGGTATGTATTCAGGTAGAATGAGTTAAATCTTACGCCTTTAATTTGGGGGTGGGTGGGAGGCTTCTGGTCTTGTATGTGCCTGTGGTTATGACTTCTTGTTCTTATTTAATATGCCATATCTATTTGTATGCCCCTTTTCATTTACCTAGTTCCTTTGCCCAGTCTAGAAGAAGGTGGGAGAGAATTAAGAAAAGATGTTGCTTGTTAAACTTTTTCTGTAGAATAGCAGCTCTGGCACTGGAAAAGTTTGACTCAGCTCTTGCCATAAAGGACAAAGGGTTAAATCGAAAGAAAACATGTTTTGCTCCCTGAGGCCAAGGCATTGTTTTAAAAGTTTCACGTGGAAGGTCTGGGAGTGTGGCAGAGAGTGTAAAATACTTGAAATTCCAAGGTTTATCTTAAATGAATGTATGGGAATTTTGTGTACTATTCCATTATATGTTTAACTAAAGATAAAAACTTTAAAATTACCTTATCTCTTTGAGTGCCCTTGTCCTAGAATTAACATTAAGAACCTAAGCCCCAAGGGGTAGCCAAAAAAAAAAAAAAAAAAGCCCAGATTAGTTTGCCAGTAATTGTTGTGTACTTCTTGATGAATCTGTGTTCTTTACTAGTGACTGAGAGCGTTAGTTAATGAATTTTTGAAAGATGATTGAGATAATTATTCTTCCATTTGGTATGAGAATCAAAGGATAGAGCAAAGATATACAAATAAATATGGTAAATATAAATTGCATGATAAAGTCTTCATGAAATAGTTTTGGTGGTTTTGTTTATTTATATATGTATATCTCTATATCTATTTCCACTTCTTGATGAACATATTTGAAAAAATCTTGAATTCATTTCTTAATGTGTGCCTTCTGTAACATCTCTTGTCTGCCTTCAGGTGAGAAGCCATTTAAGTGTGACCAGTGCAGTTATGTGGCCTCTAATCAACATGAAGTAACCCGCCACGCAAGACAGGTTCACAATGGGCCTAAACCTCTTAACTGCCCACACTGTGACTACAAAACAGCAGACAGAAGTAACTTCAAAAAACACGTGGAGCTACATGTTAATCCACGGCAGTTCAACTGCCCTGTATGTGACTACGCAGCTTCCAAGAAGTGTAATCTGCAGTATCATTTCAAATCTAAGCATCCTACTTGTCCTAATAAAACCATGGATGTCTCAAAGGTGAAACTAAAGAAAACCAAGAAGCGAGAGGCTGACTTGCCTGATAACAAACTCACCAGTGAGAAACCAGAAACAGAGCAGACAAAAGGAAAAGGGGATGTGACTGGGAAGAAAAATGAGAGGTCTGTAAAAGCGGAGAAGAAAGATAATGTTTCAAAAGAGAAAAAGCCTTGTAGTAATGCCTCAAGCCAAGTGACCACCAGAACGCGCAAATCAGCCATGGAAGGTAAAGAAGTGGATGTGTCCCCGGGAAACTGTTCAGAAAAAAGCTGCAAAAGCAAGAAAAGCAAAAGGAAGGTGGAAGCTGAAGCCCATCCCTTACAAGAGCCTGTTAATGATGAGGAACCTGTGACAAAAAAGAAAAGGAAGGCAGAAAGCAAATCCAAAAATAGCCAGGAAGTGCCAAAGGGTGACAGCAAAGTAGAGGAGAATAAAAAGCAAAACATTTGCGTGAAAAACAGTACAAAGAAGAAAACTGTGAGAAGTAAATCATGTAAGAAAAGCAGCCAGCCTGCTCAGAGGCGGCCCACTCAGATGGAGTCTGCTCAGGTGGGGTGTGTTCAGACGGAGCCGCTGCCGCCTCCTTCTCCTCCCCCTCCCCCTCCCGTGGGGTGTGGTGAGGTCGAGGTTGTCCAGAAGGGGCCTGTTCCCATGGAGCCATCTCCTCCCATGGAGCCATCTCCTCCCATGGAGCCTGTTGAGGTGACCCCTGTTGAGATGGAGCCTTCTCCTCCTCTTCCTCCTCCTCCCCCAGAGCCTGCTCAGGTGGGATCTGTTCAGGTAGAGCCTCCTCCCCCGCCTCCCCCTGTGGGGGATGCTGAGATCGAGGTTGTTCAGAAGGGGCCTGTTGAGACAGAGCCTCCTCCTCCCATGGAGCCGATCCCCAGAAGGTCTCCTCGCAAAGATAATAGAAAGGAAAAGTCCACCATGCTGAGTGAAATGGCACGGAAGGAGCAAGTCCTTATTGAGGTTGGCTTAGTGCCTGTTAAAGACAAGCAGCTTCTAAAAGAAAGTGCCAGTGCACAGGATCTCTTCCCACCATCACCACCCCTGCCAAAGGAAAGCTTAAAGGGGGAGGAATCGAAAGACCAAAATTTGTTCCCTGCAGGCGAAGGAAATGAAGAAGCCCCTCTTCAAAAAGTGGAAGCAGAAGAGGCAGGTAAGAGTCTGGCTGGTGTTGCTGCTGTTATCAAGGAATCTGCCAACACTTCATCCTCTGAAGAAAACTTGAATATGCCAGAGGGTGAAACTTCAGAGGATAAACATCAAGCTGAAGCTATGCTCTGTGAAATGGAGATGGACACTGATGAGAAGAAAGCAGAGAATTTCCCCAGCAGAGACTCGGCAGTTGAAGAACCAGTTTCACCACCACTTCCTGCTCTACCGCTAGAAAAACATGAAGCCGTGTCCACAACTGCTGTGGCCTCACCTCCTGTCACCGTGGCAGTAAATGAGTCTCAGGAAATGGATGAAGACGAAGGCATCCACAGTCATGATGGAAGTGACCTAAGTGACAACACATCAGAGGACAGTGACGATTCTGGATTGAACGGTGCTCGGCCAGTTCCACAAGAGACCAGTGGGAAAGATGGAAAGGATGCCTTGGCTGTCAAAGTGGCCGAGGGAGATTTCGTTTGTATCTTCTGTGATCGTTCTTTTCGAAAGGAAAAGGATTACAGCAAACACCTCAATCGCCATTTGGTTAATGTATACTTCCTTGAAAAGGCAGCTCAAGGGCAGGAGTAGTGAAACTCTGGTCAAGGCTTCAGTTCTTAGTGTATAAGGTCTCTGACATTTTATATTCATTTGGAGTAGTAGACAGCCTTTTGTTTTTAAAATTAATTACTGTCCAATCTTGATTTTTAAGTCCCACTCTTTTTCTTGGACTCCGTGTACCTACTGATGTACACATTTTAGCAAATCCAAGGGAATTAGTATACTAAACCAGCGGTCATCTAAACCTGTTAGCTTTTTAAAAATATTTTTATCTTTTGCCTTTAACTGAACCAAGGATGCCAAGGTGGTATTAGAGCATTCTATCAATTTGTTCAGCAATAACTTGTCAGTTTTTTCTCATGTCTGTCTTCCTGTTCACTTTAGTTTATTCTTCATTCCTTGTTTAGCCCTATAAAAATTGGCTTACTTAAATGGCAAATTACTTGAAGAATTTGCCTGCTTTATTTGAAGTTAGCACTTTAAAATTGTGTTAAAGATGAGAAAATACATTGAATTTGAAGAGAAATTCTGCCAACAGTAGATGTTCTATCGGTTCAGGTATTTACTTCCTGATTTTTGATCAATAGGTATTTCTTATTTGTGTATATGTTAATTGTCCTAAAAAAAAAAAAAACACTGATTTTGGTGTGTTTTTTTTGTTTTGGTGCTTTAATGGCTTAAGATTGCACTTTTTAAATCTATGCAGTTACATTTTTTTCCCTAGAACTAGCATTTGTGTTGAACAATAACACTTTATACATATATGGCATTTTATTTTTTCCTCTTTGGAGGGATGCTTTTATTCTTGTTTGCAAAGGGCAGGCTTTTTTTCCCCTTTGCTGCAATTGTCTTGCAGAATATTATTGTGTACAAATTTCTGAGCAAATGAAATATGTAGGTTCAATTCATATATATGCCAGAGTCTGCATTTCAAATGTTATTTATTTTAAGTGGATGTAGTGAAATCATAGCTCTCAGTTTGAACTTTACAATAAATAAACCACTAGGTCTATATTGAATGGATATTTATCTCAAGTATCAACCATAAGTAAACCTTTGACGTGTCTTAGTACATCTACTTCCTAAAAGTGCAGTGTTAAATCGTATCTTAGAGGAAAACCTCATTGGTAGATGGTTGTTGTTTATGTCTACTCCGCTGAATAAAGGGCTGTAATTTTTATTTGGAAACTGCAAATCTGGAACTAGGAGGGATAATTACTCCTTCAAGTTACACACAATATGAGTTTGTGAGATTCCAAAGCCATAGCAGTTATACAGAAAATCTAGGATGAGAAAAGTAGTATGGTAGACCAGCTGCTACTTCCTGTGAATACAGTAGAAAAGGCTGGTGAAACTGAAGTTCAGTCCAGATTTTTAAAAATCACACTTTCTCAGGGATCTCCACCAACTAGTGGGTGTCCTGGCTGTTCCTGTGACTGCCTTTTTCTATAGGTGAGGCCTCAAATGAGTTGTAGCTATTCTGGTGTTCCTATGAGGGTACTTTGTATGGAAGAGTATATACTCCCAAACTTTGTTGGTAGATTCTTTGGCCAGTCACCGAAGAGTATGAAAGAATCCAGCAAAGGATTTTTCTTATTGATAGCAGTTACTCATTGTAGTCCAGTAAAGTATGATCCCAATAGGGAGCCTTGAATAATTTCAACCCTCCCATATTCTTTTCTAAAATTACCATTTTATATTTCATTTGTTTTCTTTTGTCTGATGTCTGAGAAAGGTTTCAGAGTTTGACAATGCAACGTGAAAGATAAGGAAAATATTGAAGTATTGGTGGGAAACTTGATAAAAAATCATAGATTAAAGTTTGATAAAAGACATTTGAACTTGGAATTGACTGGGAGGCCAAAGATATAAAGAAGCAGAAGACTCTCTCAAGACATGAGTAAGTTGTGTGTTACTGGTGTGTGTTTTGTATGCATGATAGGGATTTGTAAATGATGTTGAATTCTAAGCTCCGACAATCATTGTCAACGAAAGATCAAGCTGCAAATATTTATGTTTTAAAACTTAAATTATAAGGCTAGTTAAACCTTTCTGACAACTATTTTTAATGTTCATGGGTACATTTTGTATGTTACCTTTAACAATATATGTGAAAAAATTCATGTTAAGTACAAATTGCCAACTGGGAATCAGTTTGGGAAAGAGGTATTGTGGATTCTTTGATACTTCAAAAAAAAATTTGACTTCTGGGGAATTTGGTTAATTTTCTTATCTAGATTTTAAGGCTAGAATGCCAAAAGTGAACATATGAAGGAAATTAAAACCCTTTATTAAAGTGATCTGTGAAAACATTGTTACTGGAAATTGAGTGGACTTGAGGCCTTTCTTCCAGAAAACAAGGACTTGATTGTCAGGCCTATATTAGGTTCTGAAACTTAATGCCATGTATTTGTACTTATTAAAAATTGTTTCAATGAAAAGTGTATTAGTAATAAGAACTTCTGGTCTAGTTGGAAGTTCTTCCATTTAAAAAATGTGATATTTACGTGGAACTGTTTTGAGTCTTTTTGTTTTCTCAGTTTCCCCTCCACTGGATAGGATTGAAGCTAGAATTTTCCCTTTTAATAAAGGAATGAAAGGTGAACATGTTATTTGTAAGTTGATATTTAGTCCTAGAGCAAAAGTTGAAAGACTAGAATATGTTATAAGCCTAATCCTAGGTAGCCTTATAAAAATATCTCTTTTAACTATCTTCTGAACCTATATTCACATTGGTTTTTAAGATATATTAAGTTATATATTTTTTCTCTTTCCAGAGCTGCTTCTGTGGGGCTACCCCCCTCTTTTTTTTTTTTTTTTAATTGAGGTGTCATTCACAAAGGGCTGCATTTTTTGAAAGATTTCTTACAACTATGGCTGGGTATTTTACTCTAGTCTTCCAAGAAGGGCCATTGTAACTTTATTGTGACTTTCGAAGTGACTTGTGAAGTCACTTCTGAAGTCAATTGGTCTTTAACTTTGGGGACTGTTTTGCATGTAAGTGCTAATTCAGATTTAAGCTTGAGTCATCGCATATCATCCCATGAATATTGACAATGGACAGAATACCTTTCCTGTAGTTTCAGTTCTAGACTGAAAAGCTTGGGAAGAAACTTCATTTTCTTTTTTGCACAAATCAGAAAAATAGCTACTGTGCAGAGTTTCCTTGTTGACCTCAGCAGGTGAACTGGACTTCTAGTTTTAAATCAGACTAGATTGAATGGCTTTTATATTTTCACATGTATACATAGACTCTCCCCATTTTCATCAACATCCATTAGTTATTGAACTTTATGAACTGGCATTGAGACGTTACAACAATGTTTGTTGCACCAACTTTATTAATTTTTACAGTGCAATACATGTTATTTTTCAGAGACAAACCAAAGTTTAATTTCTCAAGGTTCATGCTGTTTACTTCAGCAGCATTTGATGGAAGATCTTTTATATACATTTGTAATAGATAAAAAATAAACCAGACTGCAAATCCTTTTTCTTTCTTTTTTAAAGCAAACCATGTACCAAGTTTTTTGGTTCAAATTGTGTAGGATAAGTTAAATTGCATTCTATTAACCAATATGCGTATTTCTGTAAGTATAGTTACATTGAAATAAAGTTTTAAAACATTTTATGGCTTTGTTTATTATTGGTATATCAAGTCAAATTTATTTGGCTGAAATTATAAGTGTATTAATAATTTTCAAAATCTTTTACCCAAGGTAACAATAACTCATGGTAAGTAGAAAGATTGTGGCAGACATTGTCCTTTGGGCTAACAGTCCCAGTGGGTAGTACTTTCAAGCCTTTCTATAATTTGTTTTCTGGGAGGTGGAGCTGAAGGTCAGGGAGAAAAAAACCTGCAGACGATGTATAGGAGATTTTCCATAGTAATTTCTTTCCAACTATAGGTCCCTTTTATAGTTTTAATGTACATGCCCCATCACAGTTGCAAGCCTGATACTAATTTTGACTCATGATTGGGAAAAGATGTACTGAAGAGAAAATTAGAAGTTACATTGAATGTTCACTAGTCTAAGGATTTTACTGTATTCAGTGGAAATCTGAGAATATGAAACCCATGAAAAACAGATAAGCCATATTCTAGTAAGATTCTGTTTCCTTTGTTAGTAGAAATATACAGTTGTGCTGTATGTTGAAGGCTTAGATATTTCTGTGGCCTTTAGAGAAGAGGGAGAACAAGTTGGAGAAACATCAGAACAACTGGATTGCATTTTGTCTTGATTCATCAGATGACCTATAAGATCATGAATCAGAAAAGAATGGATTTTTCTTGTTGAATTGATGAGCAGTTCACCTTTCTCCTGTAAGACTTTATCAGCAAAAAGAAAAATGAATTTTCAAGCATTTATTATATTGGCATGGTTGAATTAATAACAGGAATACAAAGTTTTCTGCATGATGCAAGGATATATGGGGAATTTATCATGAATATATAAATGTTACTGATATGTGACTTAGTTTGTTACCTTTAAGTTATCAGTGTATTTGGTTACAAGTGTGTTTCTCCTGTCCTTTGCTATTCCTTTCTCAGAGGTTCACTCTGTTATAATTTTTTACTTGTATCATTTGTTTAACCTCTTGCCATTCTTGGATTCTGCCCATGGTCTCACTAAGGGCTTGACCCTAGTTTGTAGGCAGAGTTAATGGTACAGTATTATGAGCTCCCCTCCAGTGTTACCTCACAGCTTTTATCTTCAGCTCCATAAAAGCAGGTTGGCAAAGATGCTATTAATAATAATAGTAAGAACAATGTACTGATCTTTAGTAATCAGTACTAAGGGGAAGTTTCAGTGTTATGAAATTGCCCTTTTTTTTTTTTAATCAGAGGATAATTGCTTTTTAATGTTAGTTTCTGCTGTACAACCATGTGAATCAGCTATATGTATACATTCATCCCCTCCTTGACCCTCCCTCCCATGCGCCCCATCCCACCCCTCTAGCTGAGCTCCCTATGCTATACAGCACCTTCCCACTAGTTACCCAAAATTGCCTTTTAAAAGGATTTTGATGTTCACTGTATTAAGTGCTCTGTGGCCCTTGTTAGAGTTGTGTTCACAATAGGCCTCTCTTCCTTATGATTGTAATTGGGCAAATAATTTTTGACTTTATTAAACCTGTTTCTTCATCCTGAAAATGGGGTAATATGGTCCTTGTATCTGTAGAGTGGGTTTGAATGTTCAATACTTACTGAGCACTTAGTCTAGTGCTTGGGATATAGTTTTAGTGTTAAGACTTTTTCTACTAGATAAGAGAGTAAATATCCTTACATATATAAAGTCCTTCCTTTATTTGACATGAGTAAGTTGTGTAATCCACCTACTTGTCTTAATGTGTCTTGTAAAATAGTAGAGTTTAATGTTAAAATGGTATGTGGGCTTTTGTGTCCACTACTTTACTCAGTGACTTAGTGACTGAACAACCATAGCCACAACTTTACTCAATTATATTGTAGTGTCCATAAGAATGCTTTTGTGTTCATTGCTTTGCTCAAGCACCTAAAATAGTATCTGGCCCTTAGAAGGGCAAATAGTTGTTAATTGCCCAGGACAAGAATAATTGTGTGGGTGGTGTTTTGTGGTGCGTATGTGTACGTTTCCTTGATTTCATCTAATTAATATTCAGTAGTAGTTGTAATTTTAAGGTTTTGATAATGCAGAAATCTCTTTGTTCATAGAGTAGGATATTTTTCTGAATGCATTAGAAAGTCAATGTAGCAGGAAATAGCAAGTCTTGAGAAAGAGATTTTGTTAAGAAACTAGCTTGAGAAAAGTTAAGACTTACAAAGAAATTGCAAGAATAGTATACCGTGAAATCTTGTATACCCCTTTGGGATCCACCATTCATACTTCCTTTCTAGTATGTACGCAGTATGTAGTGGAACCCCAGAAATTAAGTTGCAAGCATACCTCTTCATCTCTGAATACTTCAATTTGTATTAGGGCATTCTTTTATACAATTATATTATAATGATGAAATTCAGGACTTTAAGCATTGTGAAGTCACTCAGTCATGTCCGACATTTTGTGACCCATGGCCTGTAGCCTGCCAGACTCTCCCATCCATGGGAATTTCCATGTAAGAATACTGGAGTGGGTTGTCATTTCCTTCTCTAGGGATCAAACCCGGTCTCCCACATTGCAGGCAGACTACCATTTGAACTACCAGGTAATTCCTTCTTTAAAGATTAGTGTAGTCTTTAATCCACAGTCTGTGTTCAAAGTGTGCCACATGAAATACTAACCTTTAACAGCCTCCCTGCTCCTAATCCCTCATCACCTTTGGTTGTCAGTTTTCTTTAATTGGAAACAACTCCATAGCTTTTGTCCTTTACAACATTAAGAGTTTGAGGAGTGCATGCCAGCTGTTTAAAGAATGTTCCTTATTTGGAGTATTGTAATTGTTTCCTCCTGCTTCACATCAGGTCATGCATCTTGGCAGGAATAGTAAGTACTGGTACATTACATCAGAAGAGACATGATGTTATCAGTGTTTTAACTTCTATTATTTGATTAAGGTGTTGTCCATCATATTTCTCCATTGCAAAGTTATTTTTTCCCTTTATAATTCTGTGGGATGATACAATGAAACTATCTTATTCTTCAACACACCCATTGATTTTAGCATCTACTGATTTTTGCTTAAATCAGTTACATAACTTGTATGGTAACTGGTATTCTCTATCAAGAGCAGCTTTTTTCCCCCCATAGACCTAAGTTCTTGTTTCATGTGCTGAGTTACTCACTTTACCCTATTTGGTAGTGGGGGATACCCTTCTAAGCTAAGTAAATTCTCCAGGCCAGAAAACTGGGTAGCCTTTCCCTTCTCCAGGGGATCTTCCCAACCCAGGAATGGAACCCAGGTCTCCCATATTGCAGGCGCATTCTTTATCAGCTGAGCCACAAGGAAAGCCTAGGAATACTGGAGTGGGTAGCCTGTCCCTTCTCCAGCTGATCTTCCCAACCCAGGAATCAAACCAGGGTTTCTTGCATTGCAGGCTGATTCTTGACCAACTGAGCTATCAGCTGCAAATTAAGATAGAGGTCCCTGCTTGAGCATGAGCTACAATAGTAGCTGGAATTTTGCCATTTCTGGTGAACTAGTGTGGGGATGCCAGCAGGATTTTTATCTGCATGGAAGAAGAAAGGTTTTTCTGATGTGATACAGCACATCTTACATATATGGAGAGTAAGGCAGAGAAGTTTACCTAGTAGCAAGCATGGGGCCTTGCAGTTAACAGGAGCAGAGGCAGCTATAGTGATTGCATTACCCAGGGACTGGAGGGAGCCAAGGGCAGGAATCTGCACTGCTGTGTTAGTACTGAGCTAGCCTCTTTGGTAGAGGTAGTAATGAACACGAATTTTCTGCAGGTTAGTCGTGGCAGCAGTGCAGTGATGAGACTTGCATGTTTCTGCTCTGTGGCCTGTGTGCAGGAGTGTGAAATTACACTAAAGAGAGCTGTTGTTGGAGAGGAATGGACTGGCTGACTTCACATATGAGTAGGCTAGCCTTATTCATGATCCATGTGATCCACCCTTAGGGATACCTGGAAATAATTGGGAAGCATTTTGCAGGGAACTGGAGATCTCACATGAACATGCAGGAGGAGTCCTAAATATCAAGCACTCTTCTGAGCACATTGCATTACCTCTTAATCCTCTCAACATCCCCAAGAAGTAGGTTGGTATTCCCACTTTGCTTCCTGCAGACAAGCAAACTGCCTAGTGTCACACAGTGTGGCAGATCTGTGCCACACTGCTTTTCTGATTAAGTGAAGAATATTACGTGGGCAGATGGATGCTGTGGTAAATGGAGCAACTAGGAGTGGTGGTGAAAAGGATTTCAGCCTAATCTGAAGGTTCTCAATTTATAATTGTTATTTATATTAACATGATAAAGAGGGTAGTCTTTAAGCAGCCTTCACTCTATCATAATGTCTAACCAGTTCATAATATCTAACCAGAAGCTAAACATAGCTTTTATATGCGCAGCAGGCTTTCTCTCCTGTTCTATGTTTCTGTTTTTGTGCCAGTACCATATTGTTTTGATTACTGTAGCATGGACATGGAACAACAGACTGGTTCCAAATAGGAAAAGGAGTACGTCAGGGTTGTATATTGTCACCCTGCTTATTTAACTTATATGCAGAGTACGTCATGAGAAATGCTGGACTGGATGAAGCACAAGCTGGAATCAAGATTGCTGGGAGAAATATCAGTAACCTCATATATTCAGATGACACCACCCTTATGGCAGAAAGCGAAGAACTAAAGACGCTCTTGATGAAAGAGGGGAGCGAAAAAGTTGGTTTAATACTCAACATTCAGAAAACAAAGATCATGGCATCCAGTCCCATCACTTCATGGCAAATAGATGGGGAAACAATGGAAACAGTGGCAGACTTTATTTTGGGGGCTCCAAAATCACTGCAGATGGTGACTGCAGCCATGAAATTAAAATATGCAAGACACATTGTTATATTCACTAAGACAAAGTAATGTGGAAAAAAACGTTTGTCCTCTCCTTGAGAGCCCTAGACCCCTTTCTCCTCCTCAGGGACCCTGGACTTCTTATCAACCTACCTAGTAATTGACTCTCAGCATGTTATACTGTGTTTTCCTCAAGGTGATGAACATGCTGAAACCTTGTGGTGGATGAAAATGGCTACAGATTCTTGGCAGCCTTTCCCATCACCTTGAGTCTCTGCTGCCACTGCAGCTTTCTTTGACCAATAGAATACAGCAGTGTGACATTGTGCAATTGTGAGCTTCAGCCTTGTAACTTCTACTCATGCTGTTTTTGAACATCATCACCTGTGAACGAGCCTGAACTGGCCTACTTCAGGATGAGATCCTAGGTAGAGTGTGCCATGGGAAAAGACCCAGGCTTCCCAGCTGCTAACAGCCATCCCAGCTGAAGTTCCTGACATGGGAGTGAGGTCTGCAAATGCATGACCCGTAGAGCGTAAGAACCACTGATCTGAGCCCAGATTAAACTGCCAGACCAAAGAATTGGAACAAAGCTTGTTTCAAGTCACTAAATTTTGGGGTGGTTAGTCACTCGGCAACGGATATAGATGAGATGGTTGGATGGCATCACCGACTCGGTCGACAGTCATTTGAGCAAACTCCAGGAGATAGTGAATAGGGAAGCCTGGCAGGCTGCAGTTCATGGAGTTGCAAAGAGACACAACTTAGTGATGGAACAACAACGAAGAATCAGAGCAAAGCTTGTTTAAAGTCATTGCTTTGGGGTGGTTAGTTACTCAGCAACAAGTGTAGATACAAACCTAATTTATGCCCTCAATGTAGTTTTAAAAGAAGCATTTCCAATTGACAAATGAGCAACTGTACCTAGAACTTTCTGAACCCATGCTGAATTAGTGAGTTAGTAAATGGGACTGTTAAGCATTGTTTTCCTTTGTTGAGCAACCTCATCCAATTTCCCATGCTATAAATGTTGTGCTTATTTCTTGGAATTAATTTACATAATAGTTTTTTCATCCAGTGAAAAAGACATTTTCCTTAAGTATTTCAATAAAATATACTATCTGGTATTTAAAGGAAAGTAGTCACCATTTCTCCAATTTTTTCTTCCTGTTGAATATTTAACCTTAAAGTGAACGATAGAAAGTGATAAATCTCTTCCAGCTAGATGTTAGACGTTGAGAAAACTGGAGATAATAAAAGGCTTCTAGTTGTGCCACTAAGATCCCCTTTTAGTGAAAGTAAGATATGAAAAGGGATAGGAAACAGGATGAGTGGTCAAAGAGAAAGGCAAGGCCATTTTTAAACAATTTTAAGGCCAAATTAATTTTTTAAATGTTTTGAAGCTATTTGATATGTGAAGAAATAGAGACCACTAGTTTTTTTAAATCAGTTTCTTTTTTAGGATAGTTTACTGGTGTATTTCTTTGTGTATTTGCATTCCAAATTTCCTGTGTGTGTAATTTCCTGTTAATCAGAATTGTGAGTCAGGATCTCCACTCATGCTGTGATCTGTCCGTGGTACTTGGCAAAGCTCACTAGCAATGTGTAAAGATTCCCAGCCAGTCATGGAAGCACTTTCGATTTAAAACTGTCTGAGATGGTAAGACAGCACAGAATTCACAGTGGGACACAGTTTGGACACCACTGCTGAAGTTAGCAAGGGTGCAGCCCATCTCACACTCACATGCTAGCTCTGAGGAATATTCTTAGGCTGGAATTGTATATGGGAGGATTCAAAGGAAGCTAAAGAGAGAATTAAGTGGCACTACCTTTGAGATCTTCAAAATGGGTTGCTTTTCTGAGATGTGTCCCTCCTAAGGTTGAAAAGTTCTCACCTTTAGATTTGAGATGGATTCTAGTATATACAGGGACTGTTGTGTGGTGATTATAAAACTGGGTGCTGTTAGAACTGTTATGTATTTTTATTATGGTGGTTAATGAGCTTATACATATATTAAAATACAGAGAACTGTACATCAGAAGGGGAAAAAATGAAGTTTTACTGTATAATTAAACCCACAAGGTGCTGGAGCACAACTGCTTGGGTTTGTTTGGCATCACAGATCCATCACGCCTTAATTCTGGGCTAATTACATGAACCTTAGCTTGCAATCTCTAAATGCAGGTAATAACAATACCTCCAGCATGGCGTTGTTGTAAGGATTCAGTTAATGTAAAGTGCTTAAAAGTGCCAGGCTCATTGTACATGTTTAAATAAGATCTATTCATAGTATTAAAAGACTATAAAGAAATAGGCGCTCTATGGGTTATCATATGATCATAGTAATTGTTCAGTTCAGTTCAGTCATGTCCGACTCTGCGACCCCATGAATTGCAGCACGCCAGGCCTCCCTGTCCATCACCAACTCCCGGAGTTCACTCAGACTCACGTCCATCGAGTTGGTGATGCCATCCAGCCATCTTATCCTTTGTCGTCCCCTTTTCCTCCTGCCCCCAATCCCTCCCAGCATCAGAGTCTTTTCCAATGAATCAACTCTTCGCATGAGGTGGCCAAAGTACTGGAGTTTCAGCTTTAGCATCATCCTTCCAAAGAACACCCAGGACTGATCTCCTTTAGAATGGACTGGTTGGATCTCCTTGCAGTCCAAGGGACTCTCAAGAGTCTTCTCCAAGACTACAGTTCAAAAGCATCAATTCTTCGGCACTCAGCTTTCTTCACAGTCCAACTCTTACACCATACATGAGTACTGGAAAAACCATAGCCTTGACTAGATGGACTTTTGTTGGCAAAGTAATATCTCTGCTTTTCAATATGCTATCTAGGTTGGACATAACTTTCCTTCCAAGGAGTAAGCGTCTTTTAGTTTCATGGCTGCAGTCATCATCTGCAGTGATTTTGGAGCCCAGAAAAATAAAGTCTGGCACTGTTTCCCCATCTATTTCCCATGAAGTGATGGGACCAGATGCCATGATCTTCGTTTTCTGAATGTTGAGCTTTAAGCCAACTTTTTCACTCTCCTCTTTAACCTTCATCAAGAGGCTTTTTAGTTCCTCTTCACTTTCTGCCATAAGGGTGGTGTCATCTGCATATCTGAGGCTGTTGATATTTCTCCCAGCAATCTTGATTCTAGCTTGTGCTTCTTCCAGCCCAGCGTTTCTCATGATGTACTCTGCATAGAAGTTAAACAAACAGGGTGACAGTATACAGCCTTGACATACTCCTTTTCCTGTTTGGAACCAGTCTGTTGTTCCATGTCCAGTTCTAACTGTTGCTTCCTGACCTGCATATAGGTTTCTCAAGAGGCAGGTCAGGTGGTCTGGTATTCCCATTTCTGTGAATAGCCTCAAATACAACTGTCCTGAGGTTCTGTCTTTAGGCAGGATAGGAAGAAACACTAGAAAAGTATCAGTGCTACTAAGCAAATTTAATTCTCCTGTCTTGCTATTTTTTAGGGAAGGCAAAACCAACTGCCAAAACAAAAAAGTTCTCTCTTTTTCCTAATTCATTCATGCTGGCTGTTTTCCAGGGACTTACTGAAGACTTAGGAAGAATTTTGGTAATCTCTCATGTTCAAAATCACCTGATGATGTGGTCTCTAGCACGTGTGTGTGTGTGTGTGTGTGTGTGTGTGTGTGTGTGTGTGTGTGTCTGGCCTCAGTTTTCTCAGCTCTACCAATGTTCCTGGCCAGAGGTACTGATAGTATCTGTGATTAAGCATCATCTTATACCTACCAGTGAGAATACTACAGCCAAGTGCTTCCACCAGGTTAAATTCTGAGAATTGTTTGAGAAGCAAAAGGAAGCTTCTGAAAAACAGGAACCTGCGGCTCCAAGATGTGGGTTTTTTAAGGATGGTCAATGGCACCCCACTCCAGTACTCTTGCCTGGAAAATCCCATGGATGGAGGAGTCTGGTGGGCTGCACTCCATGGGGTCGCTAGGAGTCAGACACGACTGAGCGACTTCACTTTCACTTTTCACTTTCAAGCATTGGAGAAGGAAATGGCAACCCACTCCAGTATTCTTGCCTGGAGAATCCCAGGGACGGGGGAGCATGTTGGGCTGCTGTCTATGGGGTTGCACAGAGTCCGACACGACTGAAGCGACTTAGCAGCAGCAGCAGCAGACCTAAAAATATTCAGATCATGAAACTTCTGTTCTAAATGAGAAAATATTGATGGTCTTTGACATGAAGGTATGAAGTGAAGCATCGTTCCTATATGATGTTAAAATACTAATCTTGAGCCATTCCCACCCACTACCAGGCATCAGTGGGACAGACAACAGGACAGAGACATTAAGAGCAGGCAGAGGTGCTGTTGGGTTCACACGAGCCCGAAGTCTGTTCTTATTGTTTAAGAGTCACTCTTTGACATTTGAGAGAAAACAATCCCTCAGGGAGGAGAGCAGCCAGGAGAAAATGGAGCAGTCTGAGAAAGAATGGAAATGATTGTTGGTTCATAAGACACAGCCAGGTGGGAGGGAAGCCAGGGTAAATGATCAGAGGCCGTCTACAAAACAGCTCACCTCAGCTGGAGCACAGGGTGCCTACTCTGTGAAGCAATAAGAGGTCTGCCATGTCTGGCGCCACTGGAGCTCCAAGTTAGTCATCTGCAGGAAACCAGCCTTGATTTCCATTTAGCAGAGAGTGAGTGAGCAAGAAGCACAAGCACACAGGATTGTGTCTGTGCTGCACTTTTCCGTTGTCATGGGACGTGTTGCAAGTAACAGAGACAAATAGGACACTGGGGAACTACACAGTAAAGCCCCAGTGATGGGTAGGGCTTGCTGGTTATGGTGATGAAAAACAAAATGTGTTAAACATCACTTTGTCTCAGAAACTTTGAAGAAAATGCTGTGTTTTACAGAAGGGAGAAAAGATAATGGAACTTTAAAAAGATAAAACTGCATTTAATATCACAGAAGTCAAAAAGCTCTTTGCACATTTTTACTTCTACAGTGTCATGAATACAAAAGAGGTGACATGCTGAACACAAGTCTGCAGAACCAAGTAAACGAACTAGTATAAAATTTGCTTAATCATTTTCTAGTCCCTCAAAACAACCCCTGTTCTGTGGACATGAGGGGCTGTCCTGACACCTTGCCATTAATATCTACTCTCCTGATTGCTGGGTGCTGCCACAGTATAAATGATTAGAGACAGAAAGTCAGTCTTCATCCTGAGATCAGTGGATTAGGAAGTATCAGCTGGCTAATGCTCGGAAGCCAACACAGTAAGAGAACTTTCTTAAAGCAAATCCACACTGGATCAATTGGATAGAGCAACTGGGCTATCATTCTGGGCTGCACTAGGTTGACTGAATGTGTTATAAATTAATAACGAATCCTAGCACCGTCTCCACTGTCTATGCTCAGACAGCCTTTTTCATCTGAGGTCTTGTAACCAACCTTTCTTGGCTTTCCTGTCTGCTTTTGCTGAGAATCATAGAAAGGACTGAGAAATATTTAGTGTCATTCCTTCATTTTATAGATGAGAAAATGAAGACCCAAAGAGATTAACTAACACAACCAGTGAAACTGAAATTTACCTAGTAAATTTTACTGTTTGAAACTTAGCAAGATACCTTGGAACACTTGGATATGCCTCAATCTAACCATAACCATTGAATATTAGAAGTAAGAGAAACCTGAGGATATAAACTTTGAACATTTAAAAATGGAATCTTTGTCAAGATGTCTAAAAGCCTGTAAGTTTTCAGGTAAATAACAGCATCAGTTTTTGGGTTCTGTATTTTTCTAAAATGCACATTTACCATATTATCTTCTTGTCTAGATTCAGGACTAAGCTACAAACTATGAACAGTACATAGAAATATAATGGTCACAATTTTAACTTGTAAAGTTAACAGTATTTCATTCTCTCCAAAATAGAAATCAACTATCATTTTCTCAACGTGGGAAGCCACCACCCTCTAGAGGGTGGGTCTGGAAATGCCAGGGGGGCTCTCCAATGTCACAGTGAGTAATGGGGCAGGGCATTTATGTTACATGCTAGTGTTTAGTATCTAGGGACGAAGGATGCACATATAGTACCACCTTCCCCAATATGCCAATAGTATTCACTTTGAAACATGATGAAAGTGAGATCTATGAAGTTTTTTTTTTTGTTTTTGTTTTTTTACCAGTTTCATTTTAAAATACCATTTATCCAACAATGACTTAACTTAGTGAGAAGGGGGCTAGAGTACCTGTTGACAGAGAACCTGGAGTATTAAGTTCATGGTAAACCTGAGTCTACAGGAAGTTCATGGATCTGCATTTCAGGCCAGCCTACTCCATGAGCGTTTATCTCAACACTGGGACCTGGGACTTGACTCACCAATTCATTGTCCACAGCTATAATGCCACTTACTCAACTAAGAATACATAAAGGTACAGACTTCTGACTGGTGTAGTGTTTTATGTACAGTGTTTACAGGCAAATGCTGAGAAAATAGTGGAAGTGCTTTATCCTTGCAGAATAGATCTCAGATACCAAAAAGATATAAATCATTTTCTAAGATGTTTGGGTACGTTTAGATAACGTAAGGGAAACTTCTACTTGTTTTCCAGATTTCTTTCACTGTTTCTTCCCTTAGTAATAAAAATCTGACTCCGCATTTCCGTCTACATCCCCCAGCTTCCCCATGGAGGGGTGTGGCCATGGAACTGTTGCCCACTGGACACTGTGATGTGGGCAACTTCCAGCTTTTCCCTTTTTTTCAGTAAGGTAACTGCGTGCTCTTTACTCTCTTTTTCTCATTGCTGTGTAAGGATGACAACCTGAGCAACCACCTTAGACCCAGAGAGGGAAGCCACGGAGTGTTCCACTGTTGGGTGTTTGGCTGACTACTTGAAGCACAGCCACTTACTCATTTCTCTTTCATTTAAGCCAGTGTATTTTGGAGACATTGACTTTCTGCCATTTTCTCTTACACCAACTGCTAAGCTGCTCTTTAGATTCTAAATAAGAAATGCCATCTGGTCTCAATAACAAATACTAGTGGGAGAAACCTGAATGTAACAGAACTCCTTTTTAGGTATTTTTGAATCACAGATACGCACATGTACATGCCCTACTAAAAAAAATGTGTTTACAAACTCAATTCATTAAAAAGAGGCATGGTCCTTGGTAGTTTAAAAAGGGTGAAGGGGCTTTATTATAGCGATATTTAATAAAATGCAATGTGATGTACACAGTATATTCTATATAGTTGATCTTCAGTGTGAACAGGTCAGCTTCATACAGCTATCTTTTTTTCTTTTTCTGTAGATTGTACAATGTCAGAACTGTCCCTTGAGGTATATAGCATCAGAGGTGCAGTCCTTAAACTTTGGGCTCACTGCTACCCAACCTATGTAGGCACACAACAGAATACAGATGGTGTTAGCAACCATCCTATTAAAAACACCAAACACAGCTCCAGGTGGAGACCCAAGGGAAGCTACTGCTGTCTCGCTCCATTTTTTTTTTAAAGCATACAATGCATTTGTGAAAATGTACAGATTCATTTTCAGAGTAGGTTGCATCTTATGAATAATCTAGCATGTATTTATTAAAATTTTCAGTTAATGTCGGTTAAGGCAACATATACATGCATATTTTAATGCATAAAATAGATATTTTTATACACAACTATAAAAATATGCTAAACATCAGTGTGTATGTGTTAGTCGCTCAGTCGTGTCCAACTCTTTGGGACCATGTAGACTGTAACCCACCAGGCTTCTCTGTCCATGGGATTCTCCAGGCAAGAATACTGGAGTGGGTTGGTAGTTCCTTCTCCAGGGGATCTTCCTGAACCAGGGATGGACCCAGGTCTCCCACACTGAAGGCAGTTTCTTTACCGTCTGAGCCACCAGGGAAGCCCAAAACATCAGGAAGGCTACATTATTCCCCTTTTGAAAAGTGCTTGGTGTAAAATTACCTGCAGAGGAGAACTTGATGTCAGCCACTGCTTCAGATTCCTCAAATCCTTCATCTAATGTGATGTCTTAAGCAATAAGAGGAGGAAATCCCGCCATTCTTTCTTCTCCACCCATTGGAACCTTCCACTGGGAGAGATGAAGTTATTTGGAAATTCAAATGAAACCCCTGATAACTCTAATATTAAGTAAGGCACTGATACAATAGTACTGTACAGGTATCAATAATAAAACCCTTTTAAACATTAAAATATTGATAAAGACCCTCAATCATTTCTAGATCAAATGAAAAGGCCAGGAGCTCTGTGACAGGATGAAACCTACAGATCCCAGTGACAAGGGCCCCATGGCATCCATCTGGTGGTCACCTCCAGACAGCAGAATCTTGTTTTATTAGCTTACACTGTTTTGACAGCCCTCCATAAAGCTTTAGACATAGTAACTGGGCAATTAAGGCAACAACCTTCCAAACACCTTTCTTACAGGCCTAGCTAGACAGAAGTTGCTCCCTACCTCACTAGAATTGAAGGGTACATGGCAAATGGGTAAGATTCAGCTCTGTGTTTACAAGTGTTTCCATGTATTGGAAGTATTAATAGATCTCTCTGTGTTTAGCACTAAGGACACAAAGATGTTACAATATGGTCCCTGATCCCACAGGAAATCAGAAGGTGGAAGTAGCAAGTAAATAATTTGTAGGGTAAGAAAAGTGATGAGAGTCCTCTATTAAGTACTATGGTTGTGAAGAGAGTAATTAATGTGATTTGGTCAAGGAAAACATGAGCAGAATTTTGAAAAATAGAGTACTCAGTGAAAAGGTATTGTGGGTTAGAATCATGTACAGACAAAAAACTGGAAAAAGGATGATGAGTTCAGAGAACTGTAGTTTAAGTGTGTAGAGTATGTTAGGTGTATGTGTGTGTGTGTGTAATAGTGATGAGGCTATCAGTTGAGATTTCTCTCAGTAATGTGGAACTAACAAGGAATTATATGCAGGAAAGAGAAAAGAATAAAACATAATACTTGACCTGCTTTGTATTTTGGAAAAATTTGTGTAGTGCAGGGTTTGTCAACCTCAGCACTATTGACCTTTTAGGCTGAATAATTTTTTGTCAGAGGAGGCTGTCCTGTGTACTGCATGACCTTTAGCAGCCTCTACTCAGTGTCCATCAGGTTGTGAAAACCAAAACTGTCTCCAGGCTTTGCCAAATGTTGCCTTGTGGTAAGAGTCAAGCCTGGTTGAGAACTACAGCTGTAGTGGGGTAGGGGTGGGAGGAAGACAATAAAACGAGTCTACATTATACCTCATAATCTCAGAAAGCAGGCTACAGTTTGGACTGTGAGGCTGGTCTCAGTGATGATTAGGAGGCAGGACTGACTTTGACTTGGGAGATGAATGAAAACCAGAAGGCAAGGAGGAGGCAGAGTGGCCCAAGAAACTGTATTACAAGGGGAGAGAAGCCTGGGTGTCGCTTTGAGAAGCATCAGTGAGTCCACCCTGAAGACTACACTGATGCATGAAGGTGGAGCCTTCCCCTCAAATCCTACATGTGTCTGGAGCATCAACTTTAGGCCAGTTATTTCAATGGAGTCTTAATTTCAGTCTGGCTTTTTTAGTCCAGAGAGAAAGAAGCATTTGCTTCTGAAGTCAGGTTGGTTTTATCCTGGTTGAAAGGCGGGTGTGCATTTTGACCTATTTTTAGTTGTATGAGCATTCATTAATGTAAATCACATCTGCATTGGATGCACCTGGTATTTTTGCAGGAGCTATGTCCCAACCCCCTCCTCATCACCACAAACACTTACACAGCAGTGACAGCGGTGCCCTGGCACTGGATTTTCTCCACAACCTCATGGTGTGGTCACAACAGACAGAGGTAAAGGAAACTCGCCTAAAGTCACACAGCTTCACTAAGTGGTGGAGCAGAGTAGGATTTGAACCCAGCCTAGCTCCAGTGATCTTAACCATCATACACTACAGGCTAGCCAACAGTGTGTATTCAGGTCTGGTTAAAGAACTATAAATAGGCCCCATTCAGTTTCTGGTGAACTTGGAACAATTTCAGTGGCACAAAAAGGGCACAGCAGGGACTGCAGAGGATGGGAGGTGAGGAGCAGAAGTCAGCTTGATTGTAAAGAAGAGGAAGGAGTGGGACACTGAGTTTTGTTTTGTTTTTGAAAGATCAGAGAAATTTTCACACTGCTTAACAGGTCAAAGGAAGGATCAAGTAAGCAGGAGAGAAGATGTACGATAGTCTCTAAGTGTCTGTGGTTAAGAATCTGGGAGGAGAGCTTTTCTACCCAGACAAGGGCTTCTAAGCTCAGCACTACTCACATGTGAACCAGATAATTCCCTGTTGTGAGGGGCTGTCCTGTGCACGCATTATGTTTAGCATCATCTCTGGCTTCCACCCACTACATGTCAGGAGCATCACCCAGTTGTGAGAAAAACCAACATCTCTATCCAGTGCAACTTTTTGAAATGATGTGACCACTGGGCAGTTGAAAAGTGGCTAGTGCAAGTAAAGAACTAAATTTTAAAGTTTATTTAATTTTAATTAACTTATTGAAATAGCCACATGTTGGCTATTTAGCCACATAAGGCTACCATATTGGACAGTGTCACCTAGAGAAAAGCTCTGTCAGTATCCTGGGATCAGTCCAATCCAACATCCCCTTTCTTATCAGAGCCCATCTCACTTTATACCCAAAATCCTCAAGGTGAACAAGGTCAGGGAGAGCTAGCTGATGGTGTAACAAAGATGGTTCTGTCCAACAAAGGCTTTTTATCAGGGCTGTGGGACTACCAGGGTGTATTAACCTAACTATTCAACCATCAAATCATGTTGGCTCACCTTCAGTAGCGTATAACCCATGTGCTTCTTCTGATATATAGTATCCACCTTTTCCAACAAAACAGGAAGAAAGTTGGAAGCCACAACTGTAAACCAAGCTGACTGGTTTCCCTTAAGGAAGAAAGAAGGAACTTATTTTATACAATGCAAGTCTACCAACCCATATAAAACTGAAATAAAAACAAGGTCTTAGAAGCACCTATTTTGCAATTATTACAGATGTTTCTTAAAGCCACATATTTGACGTTTCTTCTCAACAAAGCCACAAATCATATCGCATTAGTGAAGAATTCAAATGTTAAATCTGTATAGTAGGGACTTCCCTGGTGGTACAATGGATAAAATCCACCTACCAATTCAGGGGACATGGATTCCATCCCCCATCCGGGGAAGATTTCACATGCTGTGGAGCAACTAAGCCTGTGCACCACAACTACTGAGCCAGTGCTCTAGAGCCTGGGAGGGGTAACTACTGAAGCCCATGTACCCTAGAGCCTGTGATCAACGAGAGAAGCCCCCTGCACTGCAGTGAAGAGCAGTCCCCATTGGCTGCAACTAGAGAAAGCCCACACACAGCAACAAAGACCCAGCACAACCCGAAATAAGTAAATAATAATAAATCTGTATAGTATTCTCATGAGTAAACTCAAGATATAAAGAGGAAGACAGGAGTGGAGGAGGTGTAGAGAGTAAAGGATTTTCTGGAGAAACAAAGGACTAAAGCTACAAGGGAAACCTCCAAGAGAGCAGACACTGCTTTGTCCCCTGGTTCACTGAACCATGTCCCCTGGTTCAGTGTTTAGAACAGTGGCTTGAACATCAGAGTATTATAATTATTTCTACTGAAAAGTTACTACAACCTATACTGAATTTACAAGCACTAAGCTGATATGGAAGAGAAATGTGACCAAAGTAGGGAGAGAATTTTTTTAGACGGAAGCATCCCACGAGCCCCTGCTGGACATTGAAGGATACAGAATTAGGTGCCTGAAACATGATCAGACTTATAACTTTTATGAAAACGAAGGAGATGGGTGCCCCAAGGCTAACCAGCCCAAGGGGAGATGGTGGCCCTGTCGATAGCTTCAGCGCCCTTGGCGATCCAGTAATCGGACTCCAGAAGCGTACTGAAAAGAGTTGACTTGCCAGCGTAGGTGGCACCAACCAGGTAGACGTCGCCGCGGTAGCGCCAGGAGCGCTGGAGCGCGGAGATCAACTCCTCAACTCCATAGCCAGTCTTGGCGCTGATAAGCCACACGGCTCTGAGTACCGTGCGGATCTTGGACGGAACATTCTCATTCTCCTCCCCATCCGGTGGCCTGTGCCCGCTGAGATGTTGTGGCCTTCGGTAGCCACGGGGCGGCAAGAGCCCGGCGCCGAGAGCCATCCCACAGTCGCTCCTGGAGTCGCTGCTGGTAGTCGGGAGTGTCCTGGGGCATAAGGTCCACCTTGCTTCTCAGCACGATCAGCTGCTTGGGGCCCACCCGGCCGGGCAGGTGCAGCAGCAGGACGTCGGGCAGATCCAGCAGCTCCACCTTGTACAACACCAGGGCGGGTTCCGGCCACCGCAGAGCGGCGCTCACCACCTCCAGGAACTGTTCCTGGCTCACCTGAAGGCGCAGGGCGCGCTGTTGATGCACCAACACTAAGCAGTATTGGCATACGGGCCGGGAGCACCTGCTGGCTGGCCTGTAACTTCTGCTGCCGCCTCTCCTGCCGTCGCCGCTGCCGCTGTCGCTCCTTCCCCTCCCGCCGCTGCTGCAGCTCCCACAGCTAGTCTTGGAGGGTCAGTTCCGGCTCCGAATCCTGGACGCATTCGGGGAACAGAAAACTCTCCTCCAGGTCAGCCCCTCTTGGGTTACCCCCAGTCGCCATCGCGCCACGGGGAAGGCCACGTCCCAGGCGCTGGGTGCCGGGAGGAGGAGTCGGCCGCGCATCTCCTCTCGAGGAGCGTCTCCCGGACGTCGTGGCGCACTACATGGGAGTATTACGTGGGAGTGGGTCTCCGCAGGAAGCCGCAGAGCAGTCTGCAAGCAAGGCGCGCGGGCAGCATAATTAATGCTGGAGAGGGCAAAGGGGCGGAGCCACCTGGGGCAGGAGCACTGTGGCTGGTGAAACAACAGGGACAGGCCGGGAGTATCTGAGAATTGTCATTCGTCAGCGTCGCACTGAAGCTATTTCTTCCGCGTCTAATCGCCTGAGTTCTCTCGATGAAGGCTCTATGGCCCAAGAACCCATTTGAAGCTGAGATAAAGATATCGGGGACTTAAGACTAGAGTGGGTTGGTGGAATAGGCTTGCGAGTGAGGGTCTGTTCATTTTCAGGCTTTTCAGCGCCCCGCCGCTGGCACTGCCCGCTAATAAAAAATCTTATTTTTAAAATCTTCGGGTTTTTGTCTTTGGAAGTAGGAGGAAAAAAAAAGTTGAAAATCGAATGCCGCAGACTTATAGCCACAATAGAAACCTTTTATTAGTACATCTTCTTGGCTTTTTCCCCATGTGTCATTATGCGTGCGTGCTCAGTCGCTTCAGTCGTGTCCGACTCTTTGCGACCCCAGGCTTCACCGTCCATGGGATTCTCCAGGCAAGAATACTGGAGTGGGTAGTCATTTCCTTCTCCACGGGATCTTCCCGACCCAGGGATCAAACCAGCGTCTCCTGCATGGCAGGCCGATTCTGTATGGCTGAGCCACCAAGGAACCCTTGTGTCATTATGTAACAGCACTAAAAAGCAAAAACTTTTCATTGGCTATATCCGAGGCCAAGCGTGTAGGAGCGATCCTCCCCGTATATAAACAGCTTGAAGCGTCCGCCTACAATTTGCGAGTGTGCAGAATTTCTAGCCGTTAGGAAACCTTAACCTACGCTTTGCGCAGGCGCATAATTTATATTCCCTCCCCCGCCCCTCCCGCCTCCAGTGTAAGACGCAGAGTATTCTGGGAGAGGTGCTTTCGTCTGACGCCGCGCGCGCGTCTGTGTGTGTGTGTGTGTGTGTGTGTGTGTGTGTGTGGCTGCTCGGCCATTCTGTCTGTGATTTTGAGAGTGTCGTGAACCGTTAATCAGTATGTGTGACACACACAAGGGTACGTGAACATTCAGAATACTCCGCGGCGAGCCATCTAAGGGGGGAAACATGGGGGGCTGAACGAATGGAGGATTTGTGGCCTCCTTCCCAATCCAGGGTACCTGGGTTCGATCCCTGGGTCAGGAAGATCCCCTGGAGGAGGAAATGGCAACCCACTCCAGTACTCTTGCCTGGAAAATGCCATGGATAGGGGAGCCTGGTGCAGGCTACAGTCCATGGGGTCGCAAAGAGTCGGACACAACTGAGCGACTTCACTTTCACTTTCCCGATCCAGGGTACCTCTTGGGCTTCCCTGGTGGCTCAGGCGATAAAGAATCTGCTTTCAATGCAGGAGACTCGGGTTGGATTCCTGGGTGAGGAAGATCCTCTGGAGGGAGGGCATGGCTACCCACTCCAGTATTCCAGAGATTTGCCTGGAGAGTTCCATGGACAGAGGAGCCTGGCAGGCTACAGTCCTTGCTGTCGGAGGCGACTGAGAGACCAACATTCTTTCACTTTACCGGGCCGGTCGGACCACGTCCCCAGTCGTTTACCCACATTCTCCAGGCTGGGAAGGAGTCCGGGATTTTGAGAGGTGGAGGGTTCGGGAAACGCAGTCTTTATGATCTCGGTCGGAGGGACTCTTCTTTCCCTTGTCTTCTCGGTAAATCTGACACTCCCTTCGCGTATTGAAAATAGCGTACAGAAACAGGACAAATTCCGTTGTTCTGACTTTGATGCAAAGGGCTGCTTTCTTGATTTCCCTTAAGGCCAAAGTTAATGGATTTATTGAATTGTTGAATTTTTGAGGGTCAGCCTGTGCCAGGCACTGTGCTAGGCTCTGGAAATACACCAGTGACAAAGAATGGGGTGGGCGGTAGGGATCAGGGATTGATCTGGTTTGGCATTTCTTCATGATGTCATGTGCCTATGTAAATTATCCTAAAAGATGACTTTTACATATCCTCTTTCCACAAGATGACACAGTTCTAGGTGGCACGTATTTTACTGAACATGGTCAACATATCTTTTTTTTTTTAATATGTAGAATTCTTAGTCATGTCTAGTGTATTTTCCAAAGCTCCCAATTTCATTCTCTACAGCTTCTGTTTCATATGTCGTTTTCTTCTAGCTCCTTATACCGTTTTCAACCCTTTCATTTCTCCTTATTCTCTCAGATGCTTCACGGAGAAAATAGAAGAAGCTTAAACTCTACTATTTATTTCTGTCACCTTTTAATCTTGAGTCTAGAAATCATTACATTCAAAATTGAAACCGTTTTTTAGCTCAATTTTCGAGCTGGTCATATATTCTCGTGGTTCATAAACCATGAAAATGTTAACTGTGAGGTCTTATTCTTTTCCGCCATCCTGTCCTGTCCACCATCTCCTCTGTAGGTAACCACTGTTCTAGATTCTTAGCTCTCCAGATGCTTCATTTATATTCAAAGAAATATGAATAGTGTTCTATTTTTCCTGCTTTTACAGACCAAAAGTAACTTCACACTTTTCTGTACTTTTATTTTTTGCTTTATATATCTATATCCAAAAGAGTTTCATATCAGTACATACAGAACATCCTAATTTTTTTTCACAGATACGTAGTTTGTATGGATATACTATAAAGTTGTGTCTTGATGTATAGTTGGGTTATTTCCGTCTTTTTCTGCTTCAGACAGTGCTGTAATGAGTAATCTTCTACATATCATTTTGTTCAATACACATATATTCTGCAGGATAAATTTTTAGGTATAGAATTTCGGGTTAGAAAATGGACACTTGTTACACAAATTATTAACATTTTGCTAGACGATTCCAAGCGACCACTGTAGTTGATTGTGTTAATTAATATTCTCATTAGCAATGTATAATAATCCTGTGGAAAAAGAGTTAATGTTAGATTGGTGATCACATTTGCTCTAGCATTGAGTCTTCCTTAAATTCCTGCTTGTGTCCTTTGATATCATTATTAGATATGCTCTTATCAGGTTTTCCCTGGTGGCTCAGACGGTAAAGCGTCTGCCTGCAATGCGGGAAACTCGGGTTCAATCCCTGGGTTGGGAAAGTCCCATGGAGAAGGAAATGGCAACCCATTCCAGTGTTCTTGCCTGGAGAATCCCAGGGACGGCGGAGCCTGGTGGGCTGCCGTCTATGGGGTTGCACAGAGTCGGATGACTGAAGCGACTTAGCAGCAGCAGCAGCAGCCAGTACTCTTGCCTGGAAAATTCCACGGACTGAGGAGCCTGGTAGGCTGCAGTCCATGGGGTCACAAAGAGTTGGACACAACTGAATAACTTCACTTTGACTTTCATCAGGTTTTAGACACTTGTTTTTGAGCTGGCTTCTTTTTATATGAAATACTAGCTCTCTGTTGTCCTTGAGAAAACACGTTTAATATTTCCTTTTTCTTTCAGTATTTTAAGAAAATGAGTGACATCTCAATTGACGCAAATCAAATGGACGTTTTTAAAACCTTATGTAAACCCTTTGGTAGTCAACACTATTGATTACTTTTCCATGAAAACTCCTTCCTTCCATTTGCTACATCCCTCTCACTTATAATTCTTACCTGTGTGACTTTTTTTCTCATTCTCTTCTGCTGTTCACATTATTCCTGGATGATTTCATTCATTCTCTGTAGCTTCAGTTACCATATATTAGTGGATGACTTCTAAGTACAGTCAGCCCTCCATATGGGTGGGTTCAGCATCTGGGGATTTAACTAACTTCGGATGGAGAATATTTGGGAAGAAGGTTCCAGATAGGAAAGTTCCAGGAAGGAAAATTTGAATTTACCTTGGGCTGACAAGTATTTATAGGCATGCTTTTAAAAATTTTGCTCCTCTTTATGTGCTTCACAATATTACATTCTTTACAGATTTAGCTTTTTGACAGCCCTGCATTGAGCAAGTCTATTGATGCCATTTTTTAAACTGCATGTGTTCACTTCATGTCTCTGTGTTACATTTTGGCAATTTTTGCAATATTTCAGACTTTTTCATTATTATGTTTTTTATGATTATTTCTGATCAGTGATCTTTGATTTTACTACTATGAGTGGCTGAAGGCTCAGATAATGGTTAGCATTTCTTCACAAAAAATGTATTTTTAAATTAAGGTGAGTGCATTGATTTTTATTTTTAAAATTTTATTTATTTTATTTATTTTTGGCTGTGCTGGGTCTTCATTGCTGTACAGGCTTTTCTCTAGTTGCATAGAGCAAGGACTACTCTCTAGTGGTATGTAGTGGCTTTGTAGTCTCATTGAGGTGGCTTCTGTTGTTACAGAGCATGGGCCCTAGGGTGTGTGAGTTGCAGCATGTGGGCTCAGTAGTTGCAGCTCCTGGGCTCTAGAACACAGGCTCTGTAGCTGTGGTGCACAGGTTTAGTTGCTTCATGTCATGTGGGATCTCCCCAGATCAGGAATTAAACCCATATCTCCTGCATTGGCAGGCAGATTTTTACCTCTGAGCCACCAGGGAAGCCCCTACATTTTTTTTAGACATAATGCTTAGTAGACTATGGTGTAGTGTAAACATAGCTTTTATATGCCCAGCAGGCTTTCTCTCCTGTTCTGTGTTTCTATTTTTGTGCCAGTACCATACTGTTTTGATTATTGTAGCTTAGTAGTATAGTCTGAAGTCATGGAGCCGGACTCCTCCAGCTCCATTTTTTCTTTCTCATGATTGCTTTGACTCATCTGATTTATTTGTGTGTGTGTGTGTGTGTGTGTGTTTCCATACAAATTTAAAATTTTTTTCTAATTTTCTGAAAAATGCCATTGGTAATGTGATAGAGATTTCATTGAATCTGTAAATATCCTTGGGAAGTATAGTCATTTTGACAAATCGATTTTTCCAATCCAAGAACAAGGATTTTCTTGGATTGGAAATGTTTGTGTCATCTTCCATTTCTTTTGTCATGTTTTATAGTTTTGGGGATATGAATCTTTTGCCTTCTTAGATACGTTTATTCCTTTGTGTCTTACTCTTTTTGGTGTGATGGTAAATGGGATTGTTTCTTGAATTTCTCTTTCTGATCTTTTGTTGTTAGTGTATAGAAAAGCAAGAGATTTCTCTGTATGAATTTTGTATCCTACAACGTTACCAGATTCATTGATGAGCTCTAGTAGTTTTCTGGTAGTATCTGTAGGATTTTCTATGTATAGAATCATCTGCAAACAGTGACAGTTTTTCTTTTCCAATTTGGATTCCTTTTATTTCTTTCTCTACTCTGATTGCTGTGGCTAGGACTTGTAAAACTGTGTTCAATAAAAGTGGCAAGAGTGGACATCCTTGTCTTGTTTCTGATCATAGAAGAAATGCTTTCAGTTTTTCACTGTTCAGTACGATGTTGGCTATAGGTTTGTCATTTACAACCTTTGTTATGTTGAGGTAGGTTCCCTCTAAGCCCACTTCTGGGAGTTTATTACCATAAATGGGTGTTGAATTTTGTCAAAAGCTTTTTCTGCATCTGTTGAAATGATCATTTGGTTGTTGTTAATTTTCTTCAACTTATAATGTGATGAATCACATTGATTGATTTGTGGATATTGAAAAATCCTTACATCCCTGGGATAAATCCCACTTAATTGTAGTGTATGATCCTTTTAATATATTGTTAATTTGGTTTACTAGTATTTTGTTTAGGATTTTCTATGTTCATCAGTTATATTGGCTTGTAATTTTCTTTCTTTTTTTTTTTTTTGTGGTATCTTCCTCTGATTTTGGTATCAAGTAGATGGTGGCCTCATAGAATCAGTTTGGAGTGTTCCTTCCTCTGAAATATTTTGGAATAGTTTCAGAAGGATAGGTGTTAACTATTCTCTAAATGTTTGGTAGAATTCACCTATGAAGCCGTATGTTCCTGGACTTTTGTTTGTTGGAAGTTTTAAAATTACAGTTTCAATTTCAGTACTTGTGATTGGTGTATTCATATTTTTTATTTCTTCCTGGTTCAGTCTCAGAAGATTGTACCTTTCTAAGAAATTGCTCATGTATTCAAAGTTGCCCATGTTATTGGCTTATAGTTGCTTGTAGTAATCTCTTATGATCCTTTATATTTATGTGGTATCCCTTGTAACTTCTCCTTTTTCATTTCTAATTTTATTGATTTGAGTCCTCTTCCTTTTTTCTTGATGAATCTGGCAGTAAGTTTATCAGTTTCCTTTATCTTTTAAAAAAACTGGATTTTAGTTTTGTTTGTTTTTAGATTTTAGTTTAGTTTTTGCTATTTTTTGTCTCTATTTCATTAATTTCTGCTCAGATCTTTTAAAAGAAACTTTTTATTTTGTATTAGACTATAGCATATTAACAATGTTGTGATAGATTCAGGCGAATAGTGAAGGGACTCAGCCATACATATACATTTATCCATTTTCCCCAAACTCCATTCCCATCCAGGCTGTGACATAACATTGAGTTTCTGCTCTGATCTTTGTGATTTCTTCTACTAAGTTTGGATTTTGTTTGTTCTTCTTTCTCTAGTGACTTTAGGTGTAAGGTTAGGTTCCTTATTTGAAATTTTCCTTATATCCTGAAGTTAAGATTGTATTAAAAGCAGAGACGTTACTTTGCTGACAAAGGTCCATATAGTCGAAGCTGTGGTTTTTCCAGTAGTCATTAATGGGATGTGAGAGTTGGACCATAAAGAAGGCTGAACACCAAAGAATTGATGCTTTTGAGCTGTGGTGTTGAAGACTCTTGAGAGTCCCTTGGACTGCAAGGAGATCAAACCAGTCAATCTTAAAGGAAACCAACCCTGAATATTCATTGGAAGGACTGATGCTGGAGCTGAAGCTCCAATACTTTGGCCACCTGATGTGAAGAACTGACTCACGAAAAGACCCTGATGCTGGGAAAGATTGAAGGTAGGAGGGGAAGGGGATGACAGAGGTTGAGATAGTTGGATGGCATCACTGACTCAATGAATATGGGTTTGAACAAGCTCTGGGAGATGATGATGGACAGCGAAGCCTGGCACACTGCAGTCCATGGGGTTGCAAAGAGTCGGACACAACTGAGTGACTGAACGACAACAACAAGACTGTGTTACTATAAGCTTCCCTTTTAGAACTGTCTTTGCTGTATCCCATGGGTTTTGGATCCTGTGTTTTCATTTTCATTCATTTTCATTTTATTTCTTCTTTGATTTATTCAGTGATACATTGATTGTTTAGTAACATATGGTTTGGTCTCCATAAGTTTGTGTTTTTTACAGTTTTTTTCTTGTAGTTGACTTTTAATCTCATAGCACTGTGGTCAGAGAAGATGCTTGATATTATTTCAGTTTTCTTAAATTTACTTAGGCTGGCCTAGTGGCCCAGCTTGTGATCTATCCTGGAGAATGTTCCATGTGCACTTGAGAAGAATGTGTATTCTTCTGCTTTCAGATGTAATGTACTATAAATATCAACTAAGCCCAATGGTCTAATCTGTCTATTAAGACCTTTGTTTCCTTATTGATTTTCTGTCCATTGATGTAAAGGGATTGTTAAAAGTCCCCCACTATTATTGTATTACTGTTGATTTCAGCTTTTATGACTGTTAGGATTTGCTTTCTCTGCTGAGGTGCTTTTATGTTGGGTGCATATATATTTAGAAAGCTGAGACCTGGTGGCTTAGTCAGTAAAGAATCCTCCTGCAATGCAGGATACCTGGGTCAATCCCTGGATTGGGAAGATCCCCTGGAGAAGGAAATGGCAACACACTTCAATATTCTTGCCTGGGCAATCCCATGGACAAAGGAGCCTGGTAGGCTACAGTCCATGGGGTCCATATTTACAATTGTAATGTCTCCTTGGATTGATCCCTTGATTATTATGTAGTATCCATCACTGTCTCTTAAAACAGTCTTTATTTTATTTATTTTAAAAATTGTTTTTTGTTTATTTGACTGCATCAGGTCCTAGTTGCAGCACTTGGGATGTTCATTCCATCATGCAGTATCTCTTGCTGTGGTGCATGGACTCTCGAGTTGCCCCGTACGGGCAGTAGTTGCAGTGTGTGGGCTTAGTTGCTCTGTAGCATGTAGGGTCCTAGTTCCCCAACCAGGGTCTGAACCCACATCCCCTGGATTGCAGATGGATTCTTAAACACTGGACCACCAGCAAAGTCCTGGCATACGTATAGTTTTTATTTACTTGTGGTATATTAATTCTATTTTTGCCTCTGTATTAAGAAAGTGATGAAGTATAAAACTTAATGTCTATGGAATATGGCTTTTAACTCTGAAGAGTATCCATATCAGCAAGGTGGATTAATTTAGCCAATTTATATACCATCTTCTACTTAAAATGTCAATTTTGGTATAAATGGAATCATCAAAACTTTTATGGAAAAATATTATTTGCCTTTTTTTTTTCTTTGGTTTCATTTTAGCCAAGGTGTTTGCTGAAGTTTGAATAAATTTACCTCTCCAAACCTACCCATTGGGAAAGAGATGGTGCTACTTCACCAGTGATGCCTCATGAAGCCAGGTTAAGAAATCTCATGTAAGAAAAAGTTATTTCAGCAGCTGATACCGAAACAAAATAGAAAATGTAATTTTAATCAGTTGAGAGTTTTAGCAATTACCTTGCTATTAGTTTGTGATCTACTTTTATTTTCTGGTCCTCTTTATGTTGATATTATAGAAATAGTCATTAAGGAAGGTAACGAACAACTTCAGGTGCAGCATCAGCAAGCTTTCATGGTAAAACTCCAGTTATGTTGCATTCAATATACTGCCTATTCAATGGCTTAACAGATCATGATCTTTGTGAATTAAATGGATGCCCCTTGGATCCTGATGGCTCTTTCATTCTTAATAGATCAGAAAAGTATAGTAGCCTTATGTTAAAAAAAAAATTACACAATTAGCATTAGATTTATATTATGAAAGTTGAAATTAAAATGTAAGCCTTTATACAGATTAACCTGAAAGTGGCATTTGAATTATTTAGGAGGGTGACGGCTGAATTTACATAACAAGGTTTTATTCAACTGTATATACTATGCACTAGAAATTTGGTTAGTTGTATGTTTCTGTGGAGCAGTTTTGCAAAATGAAGTTTATAAAGTTCAAGAGTTGATGTTTCAGTGAGCCTATGTGATGACATTAAATTAAGATGCAGCTTTCACTGTTCTTTCTACTTCAAATATCTTCTGGATTTTATGGCTGTAACTCTTAATTTGTCTATGTAGGTTGTGATTGCTCAAGAGAAAATGGCAACACAGTCTATGTGTTTGCCAAAAAGGATTCTAAATATATCTACACAGGATAGTGTGGATCATGTCTGGAGATGTGAAAGTATCTCTGCAGAGGAGTGGGCCTGATTCCCTAGGGCTACATTACCGCACCTGTTTGTTAAGCTGTTCGAGGAGTCTTACTGGATTGTCTGGTTTCCCTTAGAGGCCCACCTACCCATGAATGCTCCCACCAAGGCCCTACACTCATCTTGGTCCTCCTCAACTCCTTGCCTTTTTTCTGTAAGGCATGGTCCTCTTACTTCCTTGTGGCCTGTGACACTAGTTTATAATAAACTCTTAAGAGAATATAAATGCAAAAGGACTTCCCAGGTGGCACAGTAGAATCTGCCTGCCAATGCAGGAGACGGGATTAGATCTCTGGGTCAGGAAGATCCCCTGGAGTAGAAAATGGCAACCTACTGCAGTATCCTTGCCTTGGAAATGCCATGGACAGAGGAGCCTGGTGGGCAACATGGGGTTCCAAACAGTCCTCAGACGACTGATCAACACACACAAATGCAAAAAAAAAATCTTCCCTTGTTTTTATCTTGAATGTTTTGAAACACTGAAATTTTTGAAAAGGATAGACTTTTTTTTTTGGTAGACTATCCTTCAATTTGGATTTTTCTAAAATTTCTTCATGATTATATTCAATTTATGCCAGTTCTTAGCAGAACAAATCTAGAGGTCGTATTGTGTGCTTCCCAGGACATCATATCAGGAGTCACATGATGTCGTTATGTCCCATCATTGGTAATGTTAACTTCACAGTGGCAGCTATTAAGTTCCTCCACTGTAAAGTTACTATTTTTGTGCAAAGTTTTATTGAGTCTAGATAAATATGCATTTCCTTATCAGTCTTTTCCATTGATGATCTTTGTCTGAGGCGTAATTGATATTCATCAATGGAAAAGACTGATGAGAAAATGCATATTTATCTAGACTCAAAGCTGGGTTGGATGAAGCACAAGCTGAAATCAAGATTGCTGGGAGGAATATCAGTAACCTCAGATATTCAGATGACACCACCCTTACGGCAGAAAGTGAAGAGGAACTAAAAAGCCTCTTGATAAAAGTGGAAGAGGAGAGTGAAAAAGTTGGCTTAAAGCTCAACATTCAGAAAACTAAGATCATGACATCCAGTCCCATCACTTCATGCAACTAGATGGGGAAACAATGGAAACAGTGACAGACTTTATTTTCTTGGACTCCAAAATCACTGCAGATGGTGACTGCAGCCATGAAATTAAAAGATGCTTGCTCCTTGGAAGAAAAGCTATGACCAACCTAGATAGCATATTAAAAAGCAGAGACATTACTTTGCAGAAAGGTCCATATGGTCAAAGCTGTGGTTTTTCCAGTAGTCATGTATGGATGTGAGAGTTGGACCATAAAGAAAGCTGAGAACCAAAGAATTGATGCTTTTGAACTGTGGTGTTGGAGAAGACTCTTGAGAGTCCCTTGAACTGCAAGATCCAACCAGTCCATCCTAAAGGAGATCAGTCCTGGGTGTTCATTGGAAGGACTGATGTTGAAGTTGAAACTCAATATTTTGGCCACCTGATGTGAAGAGCTGACTCATTTGAGAAATCCTTGATGCTGGGAAAGATTGAGAGCAAGAGGAGAAGGGGACAACAGAGAATGAGATGGTTGGATGCCATCACCGACTCAATGGACATGAGTTTGGGTAAACTTCAGGAGTTGGTGATGGACAGGGAGGCCTGGCGTATTGTGGTCCATGGGGTCACAATGAGTCGGACACAATTGAGCAACTGAACTGAACTGAACTGAATAAAACTTTGCACAAAAGTAGTAACTGTATTTTACAGTGGAGGAACCGAACAGCTGCCACTGTGAAGAAATTTCTCCTCTCCCTGTGGCTGAGTATGTATAGATGCAAAAAAAATTTATTGTTAACCTTTAGTTATAGCTTATGATAAAGCTACTAAGTAAAAAATGCTTTTGGTTTTACATTTTAGTGCAATCAAGATTTTTGTTAATGGCTGCTGAATTGGAATACATAAACATCTTGAACAGCATATGAACACTCCTTGGAAATTGTGGTATCGGATGGACATCACTGTGTCTCAAGTAAGAGTCTTTAATTAATTAAGATCTGTGGGATTTCCAAACACGGCATAAGACTGGTGAAAGTTATCCTTTTATTTGTATCTTTCTTAAACTGGTTTCCTTTGAATTGTAAAATATAGTCAAAAGTTTAAGTGATATTTTGAGCTAAATTTAATTATAAGATATTGCTTGCTTTATTGCTTGAGATATATGCATCTGAAATTTTGACATGTAATTTATGTTATTAAATTATATTTTAGAAGTCAAATTATATTTTAAAGTAAAAAATTCTTTTGAGAATCTTTTTGTAAAGCTGACAACAATATTTTAAAAAAAGGAATGAGGAACTTCCCTCGTAATCCAGTGGTTAAGAATCTGCAGAGGGCGCAGGTTCGATCCCTGGTTGAGGAACTAAGATCCTGCATGCAGCACAGCTTAGCCAAAAACTTTTTTAAAAAAGAGAGAGAAACAGAGAAGAATGGATGAGCATTCTATGATTTCCCCTTTGTCTTATTCCAGAGATTCATTCATGAAATGTCATACACTTCTAGATTTTCTCATGTTTAGATAGCTGTTAAAGTACCCTGGGATTAGGGTGAATTTTTTTTAATCATTAAAATAGAATATGAGTTCTATTCCTCCCCAAAATAGGGCTTTTGCTTTTAGCATACTGTATTAAGGGGTAGGGCTCAGGCTTTTGATTCTCTCAAATATGCATCTTGGAGTCTGTTTTGGTGAAAATGGGTTTAGAGAGAAACTGTAACACACTTTAGCCAGAGCTGGTCTTCTGTCTATGTAGCAAAGAAGAGAATTGAGATTTGGCTGCTCCAGGTCTTGCTCCAGTGGATGATAGACCCTGAGTTTTGACCTGAGTGTTTTCATAGCTTGAAGTTCAGGAGCAGCATGCTTCACTTGCAGGGATAAGAGAAAGCCTGACAACCAACAGGCTGTGTTTTTATGACTGAGAACTTACTGTTAATGTGTGTATTTCTGAAGAGAACTGCCTTCAGCTTTTCTGTGTTCTCTAGGGTAAAATTATGTTCTTCATATTGTTTTAGGCCTCTTTACCTTTCCATGGGCAAATTCCCTCAACCTGGAATGCTTGTGCAACCTATTTCCCATGCCTCCTCAAAAATGGGTAATAGGAAGAGGGATGCTTATTACTTTTTTCAGATAAATCTCACTTATTCTGCAAAACTTTAGTATTGATTCTTGTCTTCTTCAGTATACTTTACCTGACCCCCCAGTTTGATTTAGATCAGAGATTGGCAAACGTTTTCTGTGAAGGATCAGATATTAAATATTTTAGTCTTTGTTTACCTTACAGTGTCTGTTGTGTATTCAGCCCTGCCATTGTAGCGAAAAGCAGCCACAGACAATACAGAAATCAATAAAACTTTATTTACAAAAGTAGGTGGCAGATGAAGGCAGATTTGGCTTGCAGGCTATTCTCTGAGCCCCTGATTTGGACCTATCTCTGTGACTGTATATGGCATATTTTCCTTAAATAAATTCTGACAGAATGTGTAAACCAGATGGTAATTATTGGTATATATGCCTACTTCACTCACTATACTATTCACTTCTCGGAGGCAGGGAATGTGTCCTAAAAGGACTTTGTATTTTCAGCTCTGAGCATGGTGCCTGACACGTAGTGTCTGACAGTGAGTGTTTGTTGAACCTATAAATGGACCCTGTGTCCTTGGACTGGGCTCTTTAATCTCCTGTTGAAGAGCGTTAGGAGACTCTTAAGTAGGAATATTGTGTTTATTTTTCATGAGTCTAGTACTTTTCTCCTCCTTCATATTTTCTGATAACCAGAGGTCCTCATTTTGCTCATTTCTAATAGATTTTCCTGTCAATAGTCCTTTCTAGACCTACTGAAACTCATGTATTTCCTTTGGAGCACATGATACTGTTTAGTCTTCAAGGAGAACACAGCTCACTTTATTTCTTCCTGTTAAGACAACAGTTATATTCTATGATGCTTTTGAACTGTGGTGTTGGAGAAGACTCCTGAGAGTCCCTTGGACTGCAAGGAGATCCAACCAATCCATTCTGAAGGAGCTTAGCCCTGGGTGTTCTTTGGAGGGAATGATGCTGAAGCTGAAGCTCCAGTACTTTGGCTACCTCATGCGAAGAGTTGACTCATTGGAAAAGACTCTGATGCTGGGAGGGATTGGGGGCGGGAGGAGAAGGGGACGACAGAGGATGAGATGGCTGGATGGCATCACTGACTCGATGGACGTGAGTTTGAGTGAACTCCGGGAGTTGGTGATGGACAGGGAGGCCTGGCGTGCTGCGATTCATGGGATCGCAGAGTCAGACACGACTGAGCGACTGAACTGGACTGAACTGAACATAATATTCTATGTTCTATTCTGAGTTCTCTAAGGATTCAAAGCAGGCATTTGAGAATGCCACTCATGCTGTTTTGGCTCCCAGTGTTTCACCTTAGGTTGTTTTCTATGGACAGCAAGGGGGATAAGAATGTAGCACATTTTCTGTTTCTTGACTTTGGACTCTGTGGGAGAACTTGATGTTTTTGATCAAGCTTTTTTGATTTACTGCTGTTTTTAAACTTACTAATCCAAGTCTTCTCCTAATAAACCTGATCTTTTTAAAATAAAAGTATCCAGATGTGACTTTACTTTTTTAAAGTACTATTGTGGGAAAATGCTATTTTTCCATTTTCCAACTAACTGGCAGTTCATTTCTTAGTTGACTTCCAAGATTATATATTAGATATAAATAATTCACTGGAAATTCTTATTTGTTTACTTTTTGACTTATATCTTTATGTATGCATGCATTCGTGCTAAGTTGCTTCAGTCGTTTCTGACTCTTTGCAACCCTATGGACTTTTAGCCCTCCAGCCTCCTCTGTCCATGGAATTCTTCTGGCAAGAATACTGGAGTGGATTGCCATGCTCTCCTCCAGGGGATCTTCCCGATCCAGGGATCGAACTGGTATCTCTTAAGTCTCTTGCATTGGCAGGCAGATTCTTTACCACTAGTGCTGCCTTGGAAGCCCATCTTTATATACAGATACTTCAAAATCTGAAGTGCTTTTAATAATTATTATGTCCTCTATTGCAAATTTTCATGGAATGTATTTTTAAGTGCTTCTCAGTAGAAATAAAATTTAAGTTACATAAGCAATTAAAATTTTTCTAGTTAGCCATATTAAACTAAAAAAGAGATAGAGGAAAATAATTTAAATAATATTTTTATTTGACATGATAATCCAAAATATTTTAATTTCAACATATAATCAATGTAAAATTATTAATGAGATTTTATATAATTTGTGTGTATGTGATATATCTTTGAAGCCCAGTGTGTAGTTTATACCAACAACATAATTCATTTCAGAATGGCCATATTTCAGGTACCCAGTGATGACCTGGCTAATGACTGCTCTGTTAGACAGCTTAACTGTAGACCATTTGTCTGATAGGCGATTGTGACTGGGAGTTAAATTATAGGCTTATAACTGGGAAAGCCTGATCAAGGCAGAGTGATATAGGGCTGGATATTGAAAAATTACAGAGTGAAGTATGTATAATTATCAAAGAGGCAAAATAAGAAATTGTCATATACAGTTAACCCTTAAGCGACACAGGTTTATATTACATGGTTTCACTTATATGTGGATTTTTTTTTTTTTTTTTTTGCCACACCACGTGGCATACGAGATCTGACCAGGGATTGATCCTGTGCCTCCTGCAGTGGCAGTGTGGAGTCTTAATCACTGGACTGCCAGGGAAGTCCCATATATGGATTATTCTCAATAAACACATTAGAAAATTATTTGGAGATTTGGAACCATTTGAAAAACATAACAGAATAGCCATGTAACCTAGAAATATTGAAAAAAATAAGAAAGATATGTCATGAATATATAAAATATATTTAGATACTAGTTTATTTGATCATTTTCTACCATAAAATATATAGTAATCTATTTTAAGAAGTTAAAATTTACCAAAATGGGTGCAATGACTTATAGATAGTTCATGATCCATTTGCCATCAAGCAAAATGTAAACATGTAATGATGCAATATTGAATCATAACTGCATAAAATTAAATGTCATGTACTCTTATAATTAATCTTTTAGTATTGTGGTAAGCTCAAGTGTGTTTTGTTGTTTGTTGCTGTTTAGTTGCTAAATCACGTTCAACTCTTTTGCAACCCATGGACTGCACCCCAGGAGGCTGCTCTGTCTATGGGATTCTTCAGGCAAGAATACTGGAGTGGGTTCCATGCCCTCCTCCAGGGGATCTTCCCAACCCAGGGATAGAACCCATGTCTCTTAAGAGTCCCCTGGCAGGCAGATGCTTTACCACCAGCACCACCTGGGAAGCCCAGCCAATAGGTATGGGTATAACTCACATGAACTCAAGCTCTTCAGAGCATTCAGTGGGCATAACAACCCACTCCAGTATTCTTGCCTGAAGAATCCCATGGACAGAGCAGCCTCCTGGGGTGCCATTTCTTCCTCTGGGGATATCCGCTTAAAATGCCATGAGACACTAATCATTTCCATGTGAGCACTTCATCTTTCCAGTAAATTGCATATCACAGTAAAAAGTGAGCTCTTGCAGTTCTTATATATTTTTCTTTGTGTTTAATGCAACACTGTAAACCTTGAATAACACCATGAGACCAATATGAAGTGCCACTAGTGATTCTAGAAATGCTCACATGAAGCAGAGAAAAGTCATGACATTTCAAGGAAGAGCTGAATTGCTTGATGTATACTGTAGATTGAGGTCTGCAGCTGCAGTTGCCAGCCATTTCAAGATAAATGAATCCAGCATAAACACCATTGTAAAAAAAAAAATGAAAGGAAATATGTGAAAACATCATTATACCTATGCCAGCATGCATGAAAATGTACCTTTTTTGAAATAACTTTTTATCTTATATCAAAAATGCAGCTTTTATGTGGGTGTAGAATTACTATAAGAAAAACATACCTACTAATATGATTTGAGAAAAAGCAGTCATTATTATATGATGACTTAAATGGAAAGTGAAGGATCTTAATGCCACCAAGGGTTGATTTGATCATTTTAGAAAGGGGTTTGACTTAAAACATGTCAAGATAACAGGAGCAGCAGCTTCTGCTGACCAAGAAGCAGCAGATAAGTTCCCAGGCACCATTAAGAAAATCATCGAGAAGGAACAATAACAGGCTAAACAGGTTTTTAATGTAGACAAAAAGAGCACTGTTCTCGGTGGAGGGGGGCTGGGGGGAATGCCACAAAGGACATTTACCAGTAAGGAAGGGAAGCGAGTACTAGTTTTAATTCAGGAAGGGATAGGCTAACTCTCCTGTTATGCACAAATGCAGTGGGTTTTAGGATAAGGACTGCCCTTATCTATAAGATCCCTGGGTTGGGAAGATCCTCTGGAGAAGGAAACGGCAACCCACTCCAGTACTCTTGCCTGGAATACCCCATGGATGGAGGAGCGTGGTAGGCTACAGTCCTTGGGGTCGAAAAGAGTTAGACAGGACTGAGCGACTTCACTTTACCTATAAAGCTGCTGACCCACAAGCCTTGAAGGGGAAAGATAAAACACCAGCTGCCAGTGTTTTGGTTGTACTGCAACAAGGAAGCCTGGATAATGAGAACCCTTTTCTTAGATTGGTTCCACTGATGCTTTGTCCTGGAAGTCAGTAATTACATTGCAAGTAAAGAACTGCCTTTTAAAGGTTTCTTTTTACTGGACAGTACCCCTGGCCACCCAGAACCCCATGAATTCAACACTGAAGGTATTGAAGTGATAGCTACCTCCAAATACAACATCTATAATTCATCCTCTAGATCAGGGAGTCATAGGGACCATTATGGCTCATTACATGTAGTACTCTATGTAAAGGATTATCAGTGCTATGGGAGAGAACTCCATGGAAAGATCATGGAAATCTGGAAGGACTACACGATTGAAGATGCCATCATCATAGGAAAAGCTGTGAAGGCCGTCAAGCCCAAAGCAATAAATTCTTGCTGGAGAAAACTGTGTCCAGATGTTGTGTATGACTTCACAGGATATACAACAGAACCAGTCAAGGAAATCATGAAGGACATTTTGGATAATGGCAAAAAAGCTGGGGGTGAAGGGTTTCAAGATAGGGATCTTAGAGAAATTCAAGAGCTAATAGGCACGATACAAGAGGAATTAGCAAGAGATGACTTGGACAGAGTGCTTCTGAACCAGTGCCACATGATGAGGAGAAAGACATGGAAGAAGGAAGAAGCAGAGCCAGGAAATAAACTGACATTAGACTAACTAGGAAGAGAGTTCTGATCATTAAAAACTGCTAAGACTTCTTTTACAGCATGGACCTTTCTATGCTACTGGTGCTGAAACTAAAGCACACAGTGGAAGGATTTGTACTTTATAGAAACATTTATAGAAAAATTAAAAAGCAAAAAAGTCAGAAATTAGGATGTATTTCCATCAAGTTACACCCAGTGTGCCTGCCTCTCCTGCCTCCCCTCTCATACCTGGGACAGCAAAACCAATCCCTCCTCTTCCTCCTCCTCAGCCTAGTTGATATGAATCAAAGACACCTAGGATAAAGACCTTTGTGATGATCCACTTCCACCTAATGAATAGTAGATAATCATCATGTCCTACAGTTAATCAACCTATCTGTTATGTATGTCTGTGAGTTCTTGTATGAAAGTCTAATAACTACTACAAGAACTGTATGAGATGTTGTGTCGTCACCATCATCATCACCTAAGGATTCACCATATAGAACATCATGTGCAAGACTTGTGTTGAAGTGGATAGCCTACCTTATATAGGAATAAGGTAAGTGGCATTTAATATTAATGATGTGTTAGTTTTTCCTGCTACTACTACTGCTAAGTCGCTTCAGTCATGTCTGACTCTGTGGGACCCCATAGACGGCAGCCCACCAGGCTCCCCCATCCCTGGGATTCTCCAGGCAAGAACACTGGAGTGGGTTGCCATTTCCTTCTCCAATGCATGAAAGGAAAAGTGAAAGTGAAGTCAGTCAGTGGTTTTCTACTCTTAGCGACCCCATGGACTGCAGCCTACCAGGCTCCTCCGCCCATGGGATTTTCCAGGCAAGAGTACTGGAGTGGGTTGCCATTGCCTTCTCCTTAGTTTTCCTACTGCTTTATAAATTTGCTTTCAAAGAATTACATTATCATACAGTATGCGTTTCTCTCCTTTGCAATTGGAGAACCTGTGTATCAGCCTACTGTCATAGGTAGGTGGATTTTTTTTAACGTTTAACAGTGTTTCCAACATTGTATTATGAGTATGACTGTAATACTGTATGCCATAAAAGCTTTATAAGGATTCATTCACTGTGTCTAAGCTAGGCCACTGTGAAACAATTATACCAATTACACTAAGCTTACCATAAAGTAATCATATTGCTGCTGCTTCATTATCAATGCATGAGTCTTTATATCTGTGAATATATAATATATAAATGTGAATTTGTTTTTCATGTTGTCTTTCATTTGTAATGTCTAGAATTAATAATACATATTGTATCTACAGTGTTTTATCTCATATGCATAGTATGGATATAGGTGCTGATAGATAATTAATCTTGTAAACAGATGACATTAACTTGTGGTATCAGTATTGATAGTCTCTAGTTTATTAAAAGAGTACAGTCAGTCAGTTCAGTCGCTCAGTCATGTCCGACTCTGTGACCCCATGGACTGCAGCATGCCAGGCTTCTCTGTCCATCACCAACTTCCAGAGTTTGCTCAAACTCATGTCCATCGAGTCGGTGATGCCATGCAACCATCTCATCTTCTGTTGTCCCCTTCTCCTCCTACCTTAAATCTTTCCCAGCATCAGTCTTTTCCAATGAGTCAGTTCTTTGCATCAGGTAGCCAAAGTATTGGAACTTCAGCTTCAGCATTAGTCCTTCCAATGAATATTCAGTACCAATTTCCTTTAGGATTGACTAGTTAGATCTCCTTGCAGTCCATGGGACTCTCAAGAGTCTTCTCCAGTACCACAGTTCAAAAGCATCAATTCTTCGGCGCTCAGCTTTATTTATGGTCCAACTCCCACATTCACACATGACTACTGGAAAAACCACAGCTTTGACTATATGGACCTTTCTGTAAAGAAATGTCTCTGCCTTTTAATATGCTGTCGAGATTAGTCATAGCTTTTCTTCCAAGGAGCAAGCATCTTTTAATTTCATGGCTGCAATCACCATCTGCAGTGATTTTGGAGCCCCCCAAAATAAAGTCTGCCACTGTTTCCCCATCTATTTGCCATGAAGTGATGGGACCAGATGCCATGATCTTCGTTTTCTGAATGTTGAGCTTTAAGCCAACTTTTTCACTCTTCTCTTTCACTTTCATCAAGAGGCTTCTTAGTTCCTCTTCACTTTCTGCCATAAGGGTGGTGTCATCTGCATATCTGAGGTTATTGATATTTCTCCACAATCAAGCACAATCTTGATTCCAGCTTGTGCTTCTTCCAGCCCAGTGTTTCTCATGATGTACTCTGCATATAAGTGAAATAAGCAGGGTGACAATATACAGCCTTGATGTACTCCTTTTCCTATTTGAAACCAGTCGGTTATTCCATGTCCAGTTGTAACTGTTGCTTCCTGACCTGCATATAGGTTTCTCAGGAAGGGGTCAGGTGGTCTGGTATTCCCATCTCTTTCAGAATTGTCCACAGTTGATTGTGATCCACACAGTCAAAGGCTTTGGCATAGTCAATAAAGCAGAAATAGATGTTTTTCTGGAACTCTCTTGCTTTTTCCATGATCCAGTGGATGTTGGCAATTTGATCTCCGGTTCCTCTGCCTTTTCTAAAACCAGCTTGAACATCTGGAAGTTCATGGTTCATGTATTGCTGAAGCCTGGCTTGGAGAATTTTGAGCATTACTTTACTAGTATGTGAGATGAGTGCAACTGTGTGGTAGTTTGAGCATTCTTTGGCATTGCCTTTCTTTGGGATTGGAATGAAAACTGACCTTTTCCAGTCCTGTGGCCACTGCTGAGTTTTCTAAATTTGCTGGCATATTGAGTGCAGCACTTTCACAGCATCATTTTTCAGGATTTGAAATAGCTCAACTGCAATTCCATCACCTCCACTAGCTTTGTTCATAGTGATGCTTTCTAAGGCCCACTTGACTTCACATTCCAGGATGTCTGGCTCTAGGTGAGTGATCACACCATCGTGATTATCTTGGTCGTGAAGATCTTTTTTGTACAGCTCTTCTGTGTATTCTTGCACCTCTTCTTAATATCTTCTGCTTTTGTTAGGTCCATACCATTTCTGTCTTTTATCAAGCCCATCTTTGCGTGAAATGTTCCATTGGTATCTCTAATTTTCTTGAAGAGATCTCTAGTCTTTCCCATTCTGTTGTTTTCCTCTATTTCTTTGCATTGATCACTGAGGAAGGCTTTCTTATCTCTTCTTGCTATTCTTTGAAACTCTGCATTCAGATGTTTATATCTTTCCTTTTCTCCTTTGCTTTTCACTTCTCTTCTTTTCACAGCTATTTGTAAGGCCTCCCCAAACAGCCATTTTGCTTTTTTGCATTTCTTTTCCATGGGAATTGTCTTGATCCCTGTCTCCTGTACAATGTCACGAACCTCCATCCATAGTTCATCAGGCATTCTATCCATCAGATCTAGTCCCTTAAATCTATTTCTTACTTCCACTGTATAATCATAAGGGATATGATTTAGGTCATACCTGAATGGTCTAGTGGTTTTCCCTACTTTCTTCAATTTAAGTCTGAATTTGGCAATAAGGAGTTCATGATCTGAGCCACAGTCAGCTCCCAGTCTTGTTTTTGCTGACTGTATAGAGCTTCTCCATCTTTGGCTGCAAAGAATATAATCAATCTGATTTCAGTGTTGACCATCTGGTGATGTCCATGTGCAGAGTCTTCTCTTGTGTTGTTGGAAGAGGGTGTTTGCTATGACCAGTGCATTTTCTTGGCAAAACTCTATTAGCCTCTTGCCCTCTTCATTCCGTATTCCAAAGCCAAATTTGCCTGTTACTCTGGGTGTTTCTTGACTTCCTACTTTTGCATTCCAGTCCCCTATAGTGAAAAGGACATCTTTTTTGGGTGTCAGTTCTAAAAGGTCTTGTAGTTCATAGAACCGTTCAACTTCAGCTTCTCCAGCGTTACTGGTTGGGGCATAGACTTGGATTACTGTGATATTGAATGGTTTACCTTGGAAACGAACAGAGATCATTCTGTCGTTTTTGAGATTGCATCCAAGTACTGCATTTCGGACTTTTTTGTTGACCATGATGGCCACTCCATTTCTTCTAAGGGATTCCTGCCCGCAGTAGTAGATACAATGGTCATCTGAGTTAAATTCACCCATTCCAGTCCATTTTAGTTTGCTGATTCCTAGAATGTCGACATTCACTCTTGCCATTTCCTGTTTGACTTCTTCCAATTTGCCTTGATTCATGGACCTAACATTCTTGGTTCCTATGCAATATTGCTCTTTACAGCATTGGACCTTGTTTCTGTCACCAGTCAGATCCACAACTGGGTATTGTTTTTGCTTTGGCTCCATCCCTTCATTCTTTCTGGAGTTATTTCTCCACTGATCTCCAGTAGCATATTGGGCACCTACCGACCTGGGGAGTTCCTCTTTCAGTATCCTATCATTTTGCCTTTTCATACTGTTCATGGGGTTCTCAAGGCAAGAATACTGAAGTGGTTTGCCATTCCCTTCTCCAGTGGACCACATTCTGTCAGACCTCGCCACCATGACCCGCCCGTCTTGTGTGGCCCCACAGGGCAAGGCTTAGTTTCACTGAGTTAGACAAGGCTGTGGTCTGTGTGGTTAGACTGACTAGTTTTCTGTGATTATGGTTTCAGTGTGTCTGCCCTCTGATGCCCTTTCACAATACCTACCATCTTACTAGGGTTTCTCTTACCTTGGACAAGGGGTATCTCCTCACTGCTGCCCCTCCTGACCTTGAACATGGAGTAGCTCCTCTCAGCCCTCCTGCAACCACGCAGCCACCGCTCCTTGGACGTGGGGTTGCTCCTCTCGGTTGCCGCCCCTGACCTCGGGTGTGGGGTAGTAGTGTGGAGATTCCTTAAAAAACTGGAAATAGAACTGCCATATGACCCAGCAATCCCACTGCTAGGCATATACACTGAGGAAACCAGAATTAAAAGAGACACATAATAGCCAGGACATGGAAGCAACCTAGATGTCCATCAGCAGACGAATGGATAAGAAAGCAGTGGTACATATACACAATGGACTATTACTCGACCATTAAAAAGAATACATTTGAATCAGTTCTAATGAGGTGGATGAAACTGGAGCCTATTGTACAGAGTAAAGTAAGTCAGAAAGAAAAACACCCATACAATGTACTAATGCATATATATGAAATTTAGAAAGATGGTAATGATGACCCTATAAGCAAGACAGCAAAAGAGACACAGATGTAAAGAACAGTCTTTTGGACTCTTGGGAGAAGGCGAGGGTGGGATGATTTGAGAGGGTAGCATTGAAATGTGTATATTATGATGTGTGAAGCAGATTGCCAGTCCAGTTTTGATGCATGAGACAGGGTGCTCAGGGCTGGTGCACTGGGATGACCCTGGGGGATGGGATGAGGAGGGAAGTGGGAGAGGGGTTCTGGATGGGGAACACATGTGCACCGGTGGCTGATTCATGTCGATGTTTGGCAAAAACCACTACAATATTTTAAAGTAATTAGCCTCCAATTAAAATAAATAAATAAATGGAAAAAAAAAAGAATTCATGGTCTGAGCTACTGTCAGCTCCTGGTCTTGTTTCTACTGATGGTATAGAGCTTCTCCATCTTTGGCTGCAAAGAATATATCGATCTAATTTCAGGAGTACAATAATATAGTGTATATATAGTTTACATGTATTTTGTGTAATAATACTATTATTATCATATGATAGTATTATACTGTTATATAATATTAATAGTATATATGTAGTATATAATACATATAACATAAAATATGTCTTACTTGACTGTATATATTGTCTGTATGGCTCTGGTCTACAGTAGCTTATTGGTTGTTAAGTTTTGGAGGAGTCAAAAATTACATGTGAATTTTTGACTCCATTGGTGTTGGCACCCCTAACCCCCATGTTTTCAAGGGTTGCCTATACAAGCATCTTTGAAAAGATAGTCTGGATCAAAGCCAGTCACTGCCTTTGTTTACAATATATGCAAAACCATGAGATTCATGGAGAATTGTCTCCCAACATTCAGTTGTTATTTGTAACAAGTAATATGCATACACTGAAAGACCAATGTTTTACTTTAACAACTGCAGTCACTTGGTGATAGAATATGTTTACCTAAAGGGCACTGCACAGCTCCTCAAACCTTCAAATCAGATTGGACAGCACTATCCCATTCCCTCTTGCATATTGATTTTCTCAGAGTACCAGCTTTTTATCGTGGCACCCACCGAAAATCTAGATTCAGAGATATCTCATGTTATCAAGAGGAGGCCGTGCTCTCTGATGTTGCAGTTGTGAACCTTGAGCTAGTAGTTTATATGGTGTATATTAGATGCTGAGGGTCGCCGTGTTTTCCTCATCCTGTGAGCTCACTGAGGCTCTTTGGGACAACTTGGGAACCATAGTCCTAAGCAGTGGTAGAAGAAGGATTGATTGTGAATGACCTCTCAGACTAGTGCTGTCTTGGTAGTGTAGACTAAATGGTTGTTATATCAGAGAGAAATAAACTTCTGTCCTCTTTCAGCCAGATTTGTGGAAGTCCTGGTTGCAGTGGCAGAGTCTTTATCCTAACTAGTACAATCTGCTAATAAATGTGACTGTGTCTCATAGTGTGGTATTTGATAACATGTTCTTACATGGTGAGAAACAGTATTCACTGTGTGTTTCTTTTGTCTTTCCAACCTCAATCATCACTTCAGTGCACATGTATTGAGCCCCTACTGTGCTCTTGCACTGGGCCAAGCATCCTCTCAAGTTCAAGTCCACTTCTATGTTCCTCAGTCCCCTCAGCTACAGAGCAACTGCTCTTGACCATTTAGACACATCTAAGCAAGTCCCTCCCCATTTAGCAAGTAGGGTCTGTAAGATACATTGATGCTTTACTCCCAGGAGTAGCTGGTATGCCTTCATTGCTGGCTGAGCTTGGGCCGGGAACTCATTGAGAAGAACTGGAGTGATCTGAACTGAAACACATGGATCAGCTCTTTTTGGTCTGTCTGGTTAGGACTAAGAAACATCAGACCAAAAGCCAAACTGACACATCCAGCAAGACAGAATGTGTCCAGGAAGAAGCCTGCAGGGAGCAAGATAGAAGGCACTTGTTTTCACTGCCTAGTGCTGAGCTGGATTGCTGCTGGGGTAGTGAGCACTGTGTGTGTCTATAAAAAGGAAGCAGGAAGGAGAACAGACTCTGGCCCATCAGTGATTGAAAGGAGAGAAGAGTTGAGGGATGGCTGGGCTGGCCTTGAGTATTGGTAGAAGCAGACCCTGTGTCTACTCACTTAGGCTTAGACTTGTTGCTATTTATCAAAATACATAGTTTAGGAGACAAGTTTTCCTAATAACTCAACCCTATGGCAAACAAAGGATTTCTTCACTCCTCCAAAGACTAACATACCACATTGCAAGTTAGGGTCATCTGTCTCACAAATATTTATTGCCAATTTCATATGCATGGGTGCCTCTGAAAGTCTTTGCGTGGCAAATGCTTATACATAGCTGCCCTACCCTTCCCTTTCTCTTCAGAAAGAAATTTGTCCCTGAACACCATAATCCAGATCCTGACACTTCCATTCTGCCCACATCACACCCTTTACCCTGCAGCTTGGTCTGTGTTGCCAAACCAATGCAATGTTCTTGGCACTGGGTCCCCAACCTCTCATTGGTTTTTATTATTATTATTAATTTATTTATTTGACTGTGATGGATCATAGTTGCAGCCAAGGAATCTTCAATCTTGGTTATGGCATGTGGATTCCAATTCCCTGACCAGCCTGGGCCCTCTGCCTTGAGAGCACAGTCTTAGGCACTGGACTACCAGAAAAGTCCTTCACTAATTTTTTATATTAGCTTTGGTCAGTATGATGGAATCTATTTCCAGTAAAAAAAAAAAAAAAAGAGTCAAAAGTCAAAGTGTTTCAAATGGCGAGAGAAAAACACACATGAAAGTGCTATACAGAGATTTCCCTGGTGGTCTAGTAATTAAGACTTTGCCTTCCAGTGAAGGGGACACAGGTTCAATCCCTGGTCGGAAAACTGAGATCCTAACGTGCCTTGCAACCAACAGATAAATATTTTAAGAAAGCATGAAGTGTGAGTTTGGAAATTGTAAATGGCCAAGCTAATATTTGATATTATGGATTTTCTGAATTAATGAATATGTTCACCCAGGCAGAATTTTAGTTATGATGAAAATCACTGAACCAGAAGGGGACAGGGAGGCAGAAAACCTAGAAAAGAAAAGTTGGTGGCTTTTTTATAACCCTGCCCACCACAGAAAAGCAGTCTCCTCTTAGGCCTGTCAGGTCACAGCTTTCTGCTCAAGTCAGACAAGCTTGTAGCCTCCTCCTCTGGCAGCTTTGCAAATTCCAGCTTTTTGAGCCACGATCTGAAAGCATGTGCTTAACTCCTGCTCCAGATGGTAAACTTGTTTTTATTTGTCATTGTTTTTAATTCACCTAGATCCTTGACCCCAATTAGCTCCAACTGGACCATTCATTCAGTGTTAGTCACAGAAATAGTGTCTTCAAAGAATCAAAGCATTATTGTAAAGCAATTATCCTCCAATTAAAAATAAATTAAAAAAAAAAAATCAAAGCTTGAGTCTTTAAGAGCAGTTTGCAAGTCAAGTGTGACTCTCCCAGACCAGTGGCAATGCTCTAGAGAGACATCACTCAGCTGGTTTCAGGCTGAGCGACAGGATCTGCTGGAAGTGGCAGTTCCTAGGGAGCCATTGCCCCCTCGTGTCTCAGCGCTGGCCAGGAATTGTTCCATGACAGGGGGAACACTTGGCAAAAGTCTATAAAAGATTATTGGTGGGCTATTTCTGGTTCTTAATTTGTTGCTTCAATTAAGATTTCCTGTCATCTTATGGCTTTTTAAATTGTAATTGTCCTTCTTTTAAAACAGCAAAATTTTAAAAGGCATGTTTATTATAATTAAGGACTGCCCAGGTGGCGCTAGTGGTAAAGAACCTGCCTGCCAAATGCAGGAGACATAAGAGATACGGGTTCAATCCTTGGGTCAGAAAGATCCCTTGGAGAAGGAAATAGCAACCCACTCTAGTATTCTTGCCTGGAAAATCCCATGGACAGAGGAATTTGGTGGGCTAGTCCATGGTCACAAAGAGTTTGACACGACTGAAGTGACTTAGCATAGCACATTATAATTAAAAATATTCTCCTCGAAGAAAAATTTGTGTAAACATTTTTTGCTAAATTTTGATGTATTTCCTCTGTATTTTTTTTCCTACATGTAAAAAAACCTAATTTTACTTGGAGACAGAAAAAAAAAAAAAAGCCACAGAACCACTGAATCTAATTTTATCATAAGTGTTATATAAATATGATCTCTTATCCACAATAAGAAAATCAACTTTTGGATATGCCAGAGTATTAAGAGTTGCCTCCTTTTTTTCTTACAAAATTTAAAATGTAAAGGATAGCATTTTTTTTCAAGTTTTGTTTTTTTTTTTTTTTTTAATGTCACACTCAGCATGCGAGATCTTAGTTCCCTAACCAGGGATCAAATCTGTGCCCCTGGCAATGGAAGCACAGAGTCTTAACCACTGGGACTACCAGGAAATCCCAGGGGCATGCATTTTATATGGAGGAGGAGGAGGAGGAGGAGGAGGAGGAGGAGGAGGGGGAGGAGAGGGGGGGGGAGGAGGAGGAGGAGGAGGGGGAGGAGGAGGGGGGGGAGGAGGGGGAGGAGGAGGGGGGGGAGGGGGAGGAGGAGGAGGAGGAGGAGGAGGAGGAGAAAAGTATGTCAAAATAACTGTATCCCTTAAAAAAAATGATGAATAAAACAAAGTACTTCCTTAATATTGTTTGGATTTCCATGGTGGTCCAGTAGTTAAGAATCTGCCTTGCAACTCAGGGTACGTAAATTTGATCTCTGGTCTGGGAACTAAGATCCCACATGCTGCGGAGCTACTAAGCATGCTTGCTGCAATTACTGAAGCCTCACGCTCCAGAGCCTTCACCCCACAGCTAGAGAACCTGCATGCCCCAACTAGAGAGAATCTGTGCAACGTATGCCACACCTAAGATCACTAGAAGCCAATTAATAAATTAAAAGTAACTACTGTTGATCAACTATTCTGATAAACTAGGATGCCTACATCAAGGCTCATGGCCAGGTGAGTTACCTCCAGCTCCTGGTGAGGAAGTGGCTGTCCTTGAAGGTTGAATGGGGTGATTTGTGTCTGACCTGCTTTAATGCCTGAATTTCAGATTCTGCTGCTGTTCAAAATACTCTTACCTTCCTAAATCTGGCCATAGAATAGAGAAGCCAAAAGAATGGAACTGATATAAAGTAGCCAGCCCACAAGTATGTACCAAACACTTACTGTGTACCAAGTTAGGAATATAGTAAAGAACATGACAAGTAAGGGTACTAGGCTCATGGAATTTACAGTCTATAGCAGATACCAGGTTTTCAGTTTCCAGAAGTGAGAGTTGTTTACTTTTCAGAGAAAATTAACAGTATAATCCTGTAGGCTCTGCATGAACAGGGCAGTGCTTCATTCATCACTGTATACTCAGTGCTCAGCACATGTAATAGATATCTGCAAATATGGATGGCATAATTGAGAGAATGGTCAGATGTAAACTGGATACTTAACAAAAAACCTAAATCAAGTTTGAGGTATGCTCTAAGAATTGCTCAAGATCATCTGGACATTGTCTCATTCCCCTTTTCAGAGTAATGAAGGAAAACATTGAAATTTATTGTTAGTCAGGAATTGAAACTTTGCTTCCTCTGTGGCATGTGGGTTGTGTATTTGTCTGTTTTGGGGAAGGAAGGAATTCAGGGAGGTTACTGATTTTGTTGTCATTATTTTGTGAGGCCTTCTGGGCTGTTTTTTTTCTTCCTTTAATCAATAAATATGGACTGTGGGCTTCCCTGGTGGCTCAGCTGGTACAGAATCTGCCTGCCAATGCAGGAGACACAGATTCAATCCCTGGTCTAGGAAGATGTCACATACCGTGAAGCAGTTGGGACCATGAGCCACACCTATTGAGCCTGTGCTCTAGAGCCCAGGAGCCGCAACTACTGAGTCCACGTGCCACAACTACTGAAGCCTGCACACTCTAGAGCCTGTGTCCGCAACAAGAGGAGCCACTGCAACGAGAAGCCCAAGCACCGCAACTAGATACTAGCCCCTGCTCCCCGCAGAGAAAAGCCTGCACAGCAGTGAAGACCCAGCACAGCCAAAAATATGAAATAAAATAAATAAATATACACACTGTGCTAGGCACTGTCCCAAGCACCGAAGATAACACGATTAGTACGGCTGGCAAGATCTCTGTACCCCAGCAGCTTCTATTTCAGAACTTTCCATGGATTGGTGGGCTATTTTTTTCTATACTTACTTTGGGTGATTATAATCACTACATATCACTTTTATAATGAGAACATTTTTAAGAAGGTATAAAAAGAGACTTCTTCAACAGGATAGATACAAATCTGAGTTTCCAGTATAACACTGAGCATATTTGGGCAGCACTACTTCCATTGCACAAAATGAAAAGAAGAGCAGGCACTAATTTACCACAGAGAATATGTAAATAAGCACACCTTTTCAGTCCCTTTCAACATTTTAAATTTGTTTATTTTCTAACCAAATGATTCCAGTTTTTTTAATTTATCCTACAGAGTGCTTGCATAAATAAAAAAGGACATATATATGTGTGCACCATTGTCTGTGATGGTAGAAAATGAAAAGTAATTGAAATGTTCATCACTTGAGAATTGCATAAATAGGTCATTGTATGTTCATATAATAGAATATAATACCATTCTCTTTAAAATGGAGTAGATCTAAATGTACTAACGTGGGAAAACATCCATGATATATTGTTACAGGATCAGGGATAGGGCCAAAAATCAGGTTACTGGTTTTACTCTTTCTTTAAAGGTATAGTTTTGTATAATAGCCAACATTTTCAAGTGTTCAGAGCTCCTTATGTGTTTGATCTTATTTACTCTTCACAGTAGCCCTGTGACGTAAGTACCGTTACTATTCTCACTTTACAGATGAGGAAACTGACTTAAATTTGTAACTTGCTTAATGAACACAGATACCTGACTTTGCACTCATGTGCTAAGTCCCTCTGCTATATCCAGGAACCAATTACATAATTCTATCTAGCTTAGACTAGTTTCAGTTGGAATTTTCAACTTTCAATCAAGAGAATTCTCAGAAAAAATCCAAATAGAAATCAACATAGACTGGATAAATTATGAGACAACAATATAATGGAATACTATGCAGCTCTTAAAAAGAAGGAACTACATATATTGGCTTAAAGCTCAACATTCAGAAAACGAAGATCATGGCATCCGGTCCCATCACTTCATGGGAAATAGATGGGGAAACAGTGGAAACAGTGTCGGACTTTGTTTTTTTGGGCTCCAAAATCACTGCAGATGGTGACTGCAGCCATGAAATTAAAAGACGCTTACTCCTTGGAAGGAAAGTTATGACCAACTTAGATAGCATATTGAAAGCAGAGACATTATTTGCCAAGAAAAGTTCATCTAGTCAAGGCTATGGTTTTTCCTGTGGTCATGTATGGATGTGAGAGTTGGACTGTGAAGAAGGCTGAGCGCCGAAGAATTGATGCCTTTGAACTGTGGTGTTGGAGAAGACTCTTGAGAGTCCCTTGGACTGCAAGGAGATCCAACCAGTCCATTCTGAAGGAGATCAGCCCTGGGATTTCTTTGGAAGGAATGATGCTAAAGCTGAACCCCAGTACTTTGGCCACCTCATGCAAAGAGTTGACTCATTGGAAAAGACTCTGATGCTGGGAGGGATTGGGGGCAGGAGGAGAAGGGGACGACAGAGGATGAGATGGCTGGATGGCATCACTGACTCGATGGACGTGAGTCTGGGTGAACTCCGGGAGTTGGTGATGGACAGGGAGGCCTGGTGTGCTGCGATTCATGGGGTCACAAAGAGTCGGACATGACTGAGTGACTGAACTGAACTGAACTGAACATATATTGACATGAAAACAAACATAAAGGAGAAAAGCAACTTTATAGAATACGTGTGTTTTATAACAATAGACGTTTGTACAGAAAAGCACGGAAGTGGTGATAGTTCAGTGTCATAAAAACAATACTTTCACAAAACCCTTATAATACATATTTATACATTTGAGTTTCTTTTTGAAATACTATTATTATCAGTTTTTTTCCTGAATATAAGCCTTCCATGGTCATTGTTGTGGGAAATAATTGTTTAGTTTACTCAGGAGAGGAGAATGGGACTAAAACAGGAAAACTCTCACTTCACACACTTCTGAATTGTTTGAATTTATTAGCTGAGTTTATATGATGACAGCCCAACTCCAACTGCTGCAAGCAAAAAGAAAAAATGTTGGAGGCAATATTGAATGGACAGCAGGCCAACTCATAGAATCAAAGGAAAAGCTGACCAACTAAGTATAAGCCATGGCAAAGTAGAAAACCGAGGTGCCCCAGGGGCCCTAAGGCCTCAAACCAGAATGCTGAGCTCCACTAAGACTCAGTGGGCCTTTGGTCTCTGTTCCCCATGGCATGTTGGCCTCGTGCTCTCCTACCACAGTCTATTTTTGTAGTGAGGGATCTCGGCTTCAGCAGCTTCCAGTGACACAGACTGTTGACCCCACCAAAAAAGGAAAAGGTTGTTTTCTGAGGAAGGACTCTGAATGGTCAAAAACATACTGCAGACCAACTTCTGTGACCAGGGTAGTGGGAATTACTACTGGTCCTGATTGGTTTGATTTGAACTAGGTGCTCACCCTTCAACCTATCACCAGGGATAGGGTATGGGATTGACTAAGAAGGCAGTGGTTCCATTCCAGAAGTTAGGAGTGGACTGGAGAAGGACAGTTGAAGCTAGAAAAAAATGCTTTTTGGAGCAGAAGAAGGGAGAATCGCTGGGCAAACCAAATGATTATGCTACATGAGCATAAATGTCCACTAAACATTTTTTAAAGCTATTTTCGTCGTGAATGTGAAGTCAAGTGGGCCTTAGAAGGCATCACTACGAACAAAGCTAGTGGAGGTGATGGAATTCCAGTTGAGCTATTCCAAATCCTGAAAGATGATGCTGTGAAAGTGCTGCACTCAATATGCCAGCAAATTTAGAAAACTCAGCAGTGGCCACAGGACTGGAAAAGGTCAGTTTTCATTCCAATCCCAAAGAAAGGCAATGCCAAAGAATGCTCAGACTACCACACAATTGCACTCATCTCACATGCTAGTAAAGTAATGCTCAAAATTCTCCAAGCCAGGCTTCAGCAATATGTGAACCGTGAACTTCCTGATGTTCGAGCTGGTTTTAGAAAAGGCAGAGGAACCGGAGATCAAATTGCCAACATCCACTGGATCATGGAAAAAGCAAGAGAGTTCCAGAAAAACATCTATTTCTGCTTTATTGACTATGCCAAAGCCTTTGACTGTGTGGATCACAATCAACTGCGGAAAATTCTTCAAGAGATGGGAATACCAGACCACCTGATCTGCCTCTTGAGAAATTTGTATGCAGGTCAGGAAGCAACAGTTACAACTGGACATGGAACAACAGACTGGTTCCAAACAGGAAAAGGAGTTCGTCAAGGCTGTATATTGTCACCCTGTTTATTTAACTTATATGCAGAGTACATCATGAGAAACACTGGGCTGGAAGAAGCACAAGCTGGAATCAAGATTGTGCTTGATTGTGGAGAAATATCAATAACCTCAGATATGCAGATGACACCACCCTTATGGCAGAAAGTGAAGAGGAACTAAAAAGCCTCTTGATGAAAGTGAAAGAGAAGAGTGAAAAAGTTGGCTTAAAGCTCAACATTCAGAAAACGAAGATCATGGCATCTGGTCCCATCACTTCATGGGAAATAGATGGGGAAACAGTGGAAACAGTGTCGGACTTTGTATTTTTGGGCTCCAAAATCACTGCAGATGGTGACTGCAGCCATGAAATTAAAAGACGCTTACTCCTTGGAAGGAAAGTTATGATCAACCTAGATAGCATATTCAAAAGCAGAGACATTACTTTGCCAACAAAAGTTCATCTAGTCAAGGCTATGGTTTTTCCTGTGGTCATGTATGGATGTGAGAGTTGGACTGTGAAGAAGGCTGAGCGCCGAAGAATTGATGCTTTTGAACTGTGGTGTTGGAGAAGACTCTTGAGAGTCCCTTGGACTGCAAGGAGATCCAACCAGTCCATTCTGAAGGAGATCAGCCCTGGGATTTCTCTGGAAGGAATGATGCTAAAAGCTGAAACTCCAGTACTTTGGCCACCTCATGCGAAGAGTTGACTCATTGGGAAAGACTCTGATGCTGGGAGGGACAGGGGGCAAGAGGAGAAGGGGACGACAGAGGATGAGATGGCTGGATGGCATCACTGACTCGATGGACGTGAGTCTGGGTGAACTCCGGGAGTTGGTGATGGACAGGGAAGCCTGGCGTGCTGCGATTCATGGGGTCGCGAAGAGTCGGACACGACTGAGAGACTGATCTGATCTGATGTGTATTCAAGTGCCAAGAATGTGTTAAGAAGGATATTTTCTGAAAGTTTTATTATCATTAAAAATTGTAATGTACAGGTAAGCAATTATAGTTAAAATCTACTTATTTTTTTCTTCTTGAATTTTCCCCTATTTTCCCTCTGGGAACATTGCACTCAGTATCTCATCTCAGCTGAACCAATCATATATCACCTTATTTCCTATGACCACAATTGGGCCTAAATGGTGGGTGTGTGATCAACATGAACCAATCAGGGTCTTGGCCCAGAAAAGGCTTTTTTTTTTTTTTTTAAGTAATAAGGCTGTGGGGCTGTGACTCCAGCAGCCTTTTTCACCTGGAGTTGTTACAAAAGACTCATTTTCTGTCAGGTAGGAAGTTGCTAGGATAGGATCTAGAGCTGCCAATTTTGCCGCCAACTCAGGGGGGTAAAGCTAGTCTATGAATGAAGTTGTTTATGCTGAAATAAGCAAAGATGAACATGAAGAGACTAGGAGTCTTAATGCATTAGAGTCCCTGGTCCTAGGCACCCTCTGAGGCTAATGCCATCTCTACCCTCCAGCTCTTCTGCAAATATGACTAAATTGGACAATTTCTTCTTTACCTAAGGCTAGCTTGAGTTGGGAGTCTTCCAATTTCAGCCACAAGACTCCTAATAATTTAGATACAGATCAATAGAGCTGGGTAACTTATGGCACAATAATAAAATTCTAGGTAACTTTTACAGAGAAGGCAATGGCACCCCATTCCATTACTCTTGCCTGGAAAATCCATGGACAGAGGAGCCTGGTAGGCTGCATTCCATGGGGTCGATAAGAGTCAGACACGACTGAGCGACTTCACTTTCACTTTTCTCTTTCATGCATTGGAGAAGGAAATGGCAACCCACTCCAGTATTCTTGCCTGGAGAATCCCAGGGATGGCGGAGCCTGGTGGGCTGCCGTCTTTGGGGTCACACAGAATCGGACACAACTGAAGCAACTTAGCTTAGGTAACTTTTAAAAGAACAAACTACATATATTGATGTTAAAAACCCAAATATAAGGAGAAAAGTAAGTTTATAGACAGGGTGTATTTCTGTATGTGTGTGATTTTATATATACCCACATATGTAGGGAGACTATGTTCCAAAAGGTTATTGGGTCACCTCTGGAGGCTGGTATGGGCAACACTTTCATCTTTAAATATACTTCTGTGTATTTTTAGCTTTCCTAAAATTTTATACTTTGTTTTCTATTATACTTTTATAAAACTTTTAAGCCAAAAATAACTACAGACATAATGTAGTTGTGGCACATTTATGTTATACAACTTCCTACTTTATTGCCTCTATTCATTTAAGAACAGAGGTCTGGATATTTGGAGACCAGGCTTCTAGGCCACACTGTTTTGCATGTATTCTATAACCTTTGGCAAGTTGGCTTGCCTCTGTGGGCCTCAGTTTCTTCCTTCCTAAGAGGGGTACTTGAAGTAACAGTAGCTACTGTTGCAGTAGTTTCCATGGACCAAGTGCGGGGCTAAGCAGTTTCCTCACAGCAGCTCCATGAGTTGAGCATGATCCCTCTTTTCCAGATAAGAAACAGAAGCCCAAGTAAGTATTGGAATCAGAATTCAAATTCATGTTAAGCCCACTCCCCAAAGCAATGTTCTTTTTACTACATATTCTCCCAGCCACCTCCTGCCTCACGTCTCAATTCCCTGGCCCCAGAATTCAATTAAACCCAAGACTCGACTCAAAATCCTCTACCTGGACAACACTATCTTTCTAAAGTAACTTTTGGTCACTTTTATTATTGCTACATCTGTATGTATGTTGCGTCACACTTGAAGACAGGATGTCTCTACCTCAGCATTATTGTACAGGAGCCAGTGACCAGAACCATCCCAAACAAAAAGAAATGCAAGAGGGCAAAGTGGTTGTCTGAGGAGGCCTTACAAACAGCTGAGAAAAGAAGAGGCGCGAAAGACAAAGAAGAAAGGGAAAGATATACCCAACTCAATGCAGAGTTCCAGAGAACAGCAAGAGAGATAAGAAAGCCTCCTTAAGTGAAAAGTGCAAAGAAATCGAGGAAAACAATAGAATGGGAAAGACTAGAGATTTCTTCAAGAAAACTGGAGCTACCAAGGGAACATGTTATGCAAAGATGGGCACAATAAAGGACAGAAATGGCATGGACCTAACAGAAGCAGAAGAGATTAAGAAGAGGTGGCAAGAATATACAGAAGACCTGTACAAAAAAAGGTCTTAATGACCTGGATAACCATGATGGTGTGATCACTCACCTACAGCCAGACATCCTGGAGTGTTGAAATCAAGTGGGCCTTAGGAAGCATCAATATGAACAAAGCTAGTGGAGGTGATGTAATTCAAGTTGAGCTATTTCAAATCCTAAAAGATGATGCTGTGAAAGTGCTGCACTCAATATGCCAGCAAATTTGGAAAAGTCAGCAGTCACCACAGGACTGGAAAAGGTCAATCCCAAAAAAGGGCAATGCCAAAGAATGTTCAAACTACCACACAATTGCACTTATTTCACATGCTAGTAAGATCATGCTCAAAATCCTTCAAGCTAGGCTTCAACAGTATGTGAACCGAGAACTTCCAGATGTTCAAGCTGGATTAAGAAAAGGCAGAGGAACCAGAGATCAAATTGCCAACACTCCCTGGATCATGGAAGAATCAAGAGAATTTCAGAAAAACATCTACTTCTGCTCATTGACTACACTAAAGCCTTTGACTGTGTGGATCACAACAAACTGTGTAAAATTCTTCAAGAGATGGGAATATGGGACCACCTTACCTGCCTCCTGAGAAATCTGTATGCAAGTCAAGAAGCAACAGTTAGAACTGGACATAGAACAACTGAGTGGTTCCAAATTAGGAAAGGAGTATGTCAAGGCTGTATACTGTCACCCTGGTTATTTAACTTATATGCAAAGTACATCATGCAAAATAATGGACTAGATGAAGCACAAGATGGACTCAACATTGCAGGGAGAAATACCAATAACCTCAGATATGCAGATGACACCACCCTTATGGCAGAAAGCGAAGAGGAACTAAAGAGCCTCTTGATGAAGGTGAAAGAGGAGAGCGAAAAAGCTGGGTTAAATCTCAACATTCAGAAAACGAAGATCATGGCATCTGGTCCCATCACTTCATGGCAAATAGATGGAGAAACAATGGAAACAGACAGACTTTATCTTCTTGGGCTCCAAAATCACTGCAGATGGTGACTGCAGCCATGAAATTAAAAGACACTTGCTCCTTGGAAGAAAAGCTATGACAAACCTAGACAACATATTGAAAAGCAGAGATATTATTTTACTGACAAAGATCCCTTTAGCCAAAGCTATGGTTTTTCCAGTAGTCATGTATGGATGTGAGAATTGGACCATAAAGAAGGCTGAGTGCCAAAGAATTGATGCTTTTGAATTGTGGTACTGGAGAAGACTCTTGAGAGTCCCTTGGACCACAAGGAGATCAAACCAGTCAATCCTAAAGGAAATCAACCGTGAATACTCATTGGAAGGACTAATGCTAAAGCTGAAGTTCCAATACTTTGGTCACCTGACGTGAAGAGCCAACTCATTGGAAAGGCCCCGATGCTGGGAAAGATTGAAGGCCAGTGAAGGGGACGACAAAGGATGAGATGGTTGGATGGCATCACCGACTCAATGGGCATGAGTTTGAGCAAACTCTGGGAGATAAGGACAGGGAAGCCTGGTGTGCTGCAGTCCATGGGGTTGCAAAGAGTCGGCCATAAGTTAGCAACTGAACAACTGACATTTTGGAGGGAAAATTTCTTTGTTGTGGGAGCTGGATGTGTTTGGTAGCATCCCTGGCTTCTGCCCACTAGATGTCAGGATCATCTACCATTCAAGCTGTGACACCCAAAATGCCTGTATAGTTCCAAAGGTCCTCTGGGGAAAATTCACCCAGGGTTGAGAATCATTGCTCTCAAAGAAAGGAAAAAGCAATTTCTTGCATTAACCCTTAAGGAAAATTGTGCTTAAAGGAGATTTACTTTTTGTATTTTGTATCTTGTGATGATTCTTTGACTTTACCAACTCTGGCTAAAGTCAGCTCCAGTCTATCATATTATTTGATCTGTGCAGAATGCTGTACCAGCTACACATACATTGTACTTTCAAGATTTAGAGGAATGAGGAAGAATAAACCTTGCCCTCTCGAAAATGACTCCACTTCTCCCTTGTGAAATTCACCCTTGCTTGAGAGGAAAAGATCCACCTGAGGCTGCTGAGTAAGAATGGATAGTCGATAGTGAACAGTGGTGATTAAATACAGTACTGATTTTATTCCAACTAAATAAAGCAATGCATAGGTCATCTGGGCAATAAGCTTAACTAAAATGACAAAAGCCAAAAACGAGGATTTTGTAGTTGTTTTATCAGTCACTGCCCTCCTACACAACTCATCTCAGAAAATCTCATGCAAAGAAATACAGGAAAAGAGAAAAGCGGGAAATGAAGTTCATTTAGTGTGCAGTGGAAGGTGGTTTCTCCAATTCCTCTTCTGTGAAATGCTCCATCAGCATGGTCCACTTCGGATTATTTTAATATCATGACCATCATCCCTGCAAATTGAACAACCATAAAAACATATTTATTATTAAATCCCTCCCTGCAACTGTCCTGAGTTCTTGTGGCTGGAATAAAAATAAAATGAACCCAAGACAGATTCCCAGGAAGAAAAGCAATTTTAATTCTTGTGCATGGAGGTCTCATAGAAATGAGATTTAATAAGTGACCAAAGCAGAGAGCTTTTATACTTTTTACTTTTTAGACAAACAGTACATTTGTGAGGAATTAAAGAGGACAAAGAAACTTAAGCTTTGGCTGCTTAAAACTAGTAAAGAATCTGTAACAGTTTCTGCTTATGGTAGTAAATAACAAAAACCTCAAAGACCATGAACAGAACTAAAATCTGTTTTATAGTGTGTATTATAGTTTCTGCTGAAAGATAATTTTCTTTCTACAATTATTACCAAAGATGGCCAAATCAGACTACTTTTTTCATAAAATAAGTCTAGATTCAATAAACTTGGCCTGGTTGTTTACATAAGTACAGCAAGAATAGTGATTGACCACATAGACTCTCTTAAATCTGCTTTGCTGGAACGTTTTATGAGGAACTTCAGATTGAATTTTTAATAGCCTCTCAAGGATAAGAAGCCAAGCCAAGCATTCACCAACAGACTTTGCAATAGATATAGATTTGGGTGAATTCCTCTCTTCACACAAGACTCCAAAGTACACTGTTTCCTAAAGGTCCCAGGAAATGACCTTCCTTACTTACCTGGTAAGGCTGCTGGGAAACCTGAAAGTAAGATTCTAGGCTGTTTTTCCAAAGGGCTTTATTGGCTCCATAAAGTCAACCTTAGTTCCTCAAAGCTATCTGGTCATATCTGAGTCTATGCATGTCTCTCACCAATATGACATTCCAGTCAAAGCTCTGATACTATAATTAATGTTTCCAATTGTGTTGTAAGAAAAGCAGATTCTTACTGAACTTATGCAAATAACTATATTGCCAAGAAAAAAGAATACTCACTGAGAGTTTCTAACTTCTGAAGGGATCCAGCAGAGAGAAAAAGAAATGTTTCAGTGCTGCTTACAAAAGACAAAAAGATTTCCTTAAATCTGGAGAAAACATTTTTAAAACTCAGCAATGTTTCATTTTAATAAAAATTACAATTATCTTCCTCAGTTTATTTAGTCTCATAGTGAATTCTTGTTCCACTTGATCTGTTAAAAAATTTTTGAAGCCATCAGTTTCTCCATTAGGGTTCTGTAAATTCTTATCCAGGTATGATTTGAAAGTCATCAGACACCTATATTCTAGGATATTTGTTAGATTTCTTTCCATGAATTTCCCTGAAAATAAAACATATTTGCAGAAAGCCTTTGTAGAAGCATCTGAGTAAGAGAGTTCAGTTCAGTTCAGTAAACTGTGTGTAAATGATAAATGACTTTAAAATGTCCACTATTGAAGATCTGATTCATTATAATGGAATTGATAAGAAAATTCAGTTATCTCTAAGACTTATCATTTTAAGATAATAACTAGAATTATGGCTAACATATAATGACATATCCAAAGTTTAGGGATTTCATTTATTTTCTAGAACATTTAGGTTAATAACATTTATCCATACAATACAACCTAAGAAGATTTATCATTTACTTGATAAATGCTTTCTATGTAATTTAACATAGAAAAGAAGCCTAATTAGTTTGATAGCTCTTTTATAAGTACAGAAAATAAATTTTTGATTGAGGTATCCAGGGGCCCTGTGGAAAACCCCAAAGTCATTTCCAGTTCAATAAGAGTTCATTTGGAATTTTGCAGAGTTTGTCAAAAATATCAAACATTTTTGAAACACTTAGTCAAATAGGATTATTGGTCACTGTGAAACAATATTTAGCTATCCATATAATCAGTGACAAACACGTCCCTGGCAAATACAGAAAGCTAAATAGTTGTAAAAAGCTTTAGTTCTTTTAATATTGAAAAGACTTAGGAGTTTTTTTGTGGGTGTCTTCTAAGTGATCAAAAACCTGATAAAGACAAAATATAGAATGTGGTTTTCTAGACAGATATATTAAAGGTAAAGAAAACTTTTTTTCTTTTACAATTTCTTATTAAGACTAGACCAACAATCTAAGAGAACTTTGTACTTTTGAACAAGAAAACTTTTTAACAGAGATAAACACCAGATTTTAATTTTGTACCAGTTTACTTTTGATATTCCTTAAGTAAACTCATTCCAGTCTTAGTCCTGATCACACATAAAATTCCTTAAGATTATTTTTTCATAAACCTTTTGCAATTTTCTATGTTCATTTTATTTGTCCCTTGTTTTCTTTCACATTTAGAAATAGCCTGCTTTAGGACAAAATCTCTTTCCTTTTCCTTAACAAAGGCACCTCTTTACCTTTTCTTAGCCCAAAATACTTAATACTTTTTTTTCATTTCTGGAACCTTTAACTGCATATATTAATTAGAATTATTAATCCTTTGAAATCTAAATTTTTGGGGGGAATAATGAAACAACTGTGAACCATATTTTGTGACTTGGCAAACATAAGTACATTTCATAATTTCTAGAAATAAATGCCACTTCATGGCACAATTTTTCAATAAAGCACAAGAGGGACCTCCCTGGTGGTCCAGTGGTTAAGAATCCTCCTTGCAATGCAGGGGACATGGGTTCAATCCCTGGTTGGGGAACTAAGATCCCACAGGCCACAGAGTGACTAAGTCCACAGCTAATGAGCCTGCATGCTCTGGAGTCCAAACACCACAACTAGAGAGCCCGTGTGCCGCAATTGGAGAGTTTGTGCACTGCAACGAAAGATCGCATGGTGCAACGAAGATCCCACATGCTCCAACATTTCTTTTTTGGAAATGATACAGATATCCAATGACCTCCCATCATTTAACTTACCAAACTCTAAGGGTGTAAATTAAATTACCGAAGAATTTAGAAAATCAAGTTTACTCACGGAGATGGCTAACATCTTTTGTTATTTGTGGGAAGGACTTAAGTTCTGTATTTGTCCTTGACAAACAGTTGTAGAGGGGTGTGATTTACTCGAATTTGGGCAAGAGATCCTTTCAGCAGTTTGTGTTTTAAAAGGCATCTTTCCTTCTTTTTCTTTTTCGGTTTCAGGTTCTACCAATTCAGCCAATCGAGGCTTAATCTCAGGCAAGGTGGGCTGTGTTTACATTTCAAAGATATGACAATATTTATAACCTTTAAGGCCAAAAAAAGGCCTTTTAAGTTCAGTTTTCTTGTAGGAGTTTTGGATTATATTTATCTATTATTATAAGCCTTAGGGTAATTATTATTTTAAAATAATTTTTAAAGTACAGGACAGTTTTGCTCCAATATTGTGATCTTCTATAATATCTAGAAGGCATTTTAAGAGGAATGGGTAAGCTTTTGGAAATGGTAAAACAAGTGGGTCTTGATTTGTTTCTACAGTTGCATTTCTAATTTTGTAGTTTTGCAAGACAAAAAAAAAATTGTTTCTATTAGCCCTTGATAATTGTTTGTATTAAGCTTCCAGCTAATCTACTTCCTGGTTATTCCTAGGAGGGCCTGAGGAATTGTAGAGGAGGTGGGCGATTTTTTTTAAAAGGGAATTTATGTTGGATCTTACTTTTAAGTCTAATTTCTGTTTTTTCATCTTAATAAGGGATTCTCTAAGGCTCACCATTATAGTTTATTTTTCCTTTCAATGTGTTCTTCTCATAAGTACCAAGTAACAGTTATTTACGATGAGAGCTTTCAAATTTTTTTCCTCTTAAATACAACCTACTTAAAGGATCTTTTGACCTATGGCTGATTAATGTTGGTGTATGGCAGAGACCAACACAATACTGTAAAGCAATTATCCTCCAATTAAAAATAAATTATTTTTTTTAAAAAAGGATCCTTTGTCCATTGATGAATAGGATTTTATATTAATTTCAAATATAGACTCAAACCAGTAAGCCTTTTTTATGGCTTAACAAAAGATAAAAAGGTGTTTCCAAGGATATAGCTCTCACATGATTAGAAAGTTCACTCCCATTGTTAGTCTAAGAAAATAAGGCAATGAAAGTTGACACAACAACAGCCCATTATGGATAGGGACCCCATGACAAACGCCCCTGAGAGCTGGTATGACCGGACAAAGAGAGTACTGACTTTGTGTCTCAGAACTTGTCTAGTCAACTGACCACCAGATACACCTTTCAAATGGCAGAGCTCTTGGAACACAAAACAAGATGGAAGAACACATCTGGTTTTATATGGAAGACCCACAGGAAGGTCTGTTTAAGTAGATGCAGGTCTGGTGAGAACGATTAACTCACCAGTCTGTGAGGCCAGCTCAAACAACAGGCTTATAGGGCATGTGCCTGCATGCTGCCCTATGGTTCTTCCTTCTTATGGCAAACAACACAACAGACAGAGACAAAAAGCAGTGACCATCTCTGAGAAGAAAAGAATTTCCAAGAGTTAATAAATACAAGGAGCTAACTCGACAAATATTTTCTCCTGCTAATCTAAATTTAGAGAGGAAATAAGGAACTCTTGCCAACTTCCCTTTCCACCAGACCTTGCAGGGAGAGATCCAGGAAGCTGAGTTGGTAAGAAATCTTACCTTCTGCTGGTCTTTATCAGAGGGCCCAGGATCTCTCAGCTGCAGTAGCCTCAGGGTGGGAAGCGGGTTCCAACCAGGCTCCTCCTGGCTCACCAACTGTCAGGGTAGAAGAAATTTCTCCATCTACCCTCTTGAGTTCTTGTGGCTAGACTAATAATAAAATGGACACAAGACAGATTAACAGGAGAAAAAGAAAAATTTTTATTCAGAGTGCACAGAGGTCTCATGGAAATGGGACCTAATAAGTGACCAAAACAGGCAGCTTTTATTCTTTTTAGACAAAGAAGCAATACATTTGTGAGGAATTGATAAGAGAAAGAAACTTAGGCTTTGGGTACTTAATAAGTGAAGAATCTGTACAGAGTTTTGGCTTGGGGTAGTAAATTTAAAAAGTAACAAACTTTGTTTATACAGGCTTTTTAGCTTTAAATTCCCAATCTCTGATATAAGAGTGGGAAATGGCAACCCACTCCAGTACTCTTGCCTGGAAAATCCCATGGACGGAGGAGCCTGGTAGGCTACAGTCTATGGGGTTGCAAAGAGTCGGACACGACTGAGCGACTTCACTTTCTTTTCTACCTTCAGAGGCAGGAAGAACATCTTTCACCTGACATTAATTTCCTGCTTTCAGGGAGAGAGACAGAAGGGTCAAAGCATCCCTCATGCACTGGCTCTTTCTTAAGCAACTTTAATACACAATACTTAATATGCTATTGTGGCACATTTTTGGGTAGCCTGCCCGGGGTCACCATATTGAAACATTATCTGTCATATTGAAACTGCCCCACTGTTTGTATTAAAAAGACCCATGTCATTATACATTATATTCTCTCCAGGGTGACAGTCATTTTTAAAGCTAAATCTAGGAAACAATGAGGGTGAAAACCCAACTCTGCTATTTTTCTCCTAACCCTAGGGTACAGGGAACTGTTAACATTTCCAAGAAATCATTCTTGAGAAGACCTAGGTAACTCACTTAAGACTGAGGTCAGAGAATGGACCCCTGAAATACAAACCAGCATACCTGGAGAAGAAGTCAAGGTCACATGAGCTGGTCAAGTGTTTTACAATAAGGGAATCAGATGTAATATATTTATTACTAAGCATTCTACCAGATAGAGTTATTAAGACCTATTTTCCAGCTAATAGTGCAGGGTGTGTAGGTTGCCTGTACATACCTTCTGACTTTAAAAAAACACAATATTCTGCCACAGAGTTTAACTACTTAAATATATTCTTGTTTTATTTAATTTTTATTTTATGTTGGAGTATAATTGATTTACAATGTTGTTTTAGTCTCAGGTGTACAGCAAAGTGATTCTTTTTCCTTTTAGGTTATTACAAAATAATACCTATACATATATCCATTCTTTTTAAGATTATTTCTCCCATATAGGTTATTATAGAATATTGAGTGAAGTTCCCTGTGCTGTACAGTAGGTCTTGTTAATTATCTATTTTATATATGCTGCTGCTACTGCTAAGTCACTTCAGTTGTGTCCGACTCTGTGTGACCCCATAGACAGCCTCCTACCAGGCTCCTCTGTCCCTGGGATTCTCCAGGCAAGAACACTGGAGTGGGTTGCCATTTCCTTCTCTAATGCATGAGAGTGAAAAGGAAAGTGAAGTCGTTCAGAGTGAAAAGGAAAGTGAAGTCGTTCAGTCGGGTCCGACTCTTAGCGACCTCATGGACTGCAGCCTACCAGGCTCCTCTGTCCATGGGATTTTCCAGGCAAGAGTACTGGAGTGGGGTGCCATTTTATATATAGTGGTGTGCATATGTTAATCCCAAACTCCTAATTTATCCCGCCCCCCACCTTTCCCTTTTGGTAACCATAAGTTTGTTTTTGAAGTCCGTGAGTCTGTTTCTGTTTCATAGATAAGTTCATTTGTATCATTTTTAAGATTATACATATAAGTGATATCATGGTATTTGTTTTTCTGTGTCTCTCAGTCCATCCATGTTGCTGCAAATGGCATTATTTCATTTTTTTTTTTATGGCTGAGTAGTACTGAATATATACCACATCTTCTTTATCCATTCCTCTGTTGATGGGCTATTTAGGCTGCTTCCATGTCTTAACTATTGCTGCTGTGAACGTAGGGGTACATGTATCTTTTCAAATTATGGTTTTCTCCAAATATATGCCCAGGAATGGGATTACTGGATCATATAGTAGTTCTATTCTAGTTTTTTGAGGACACTCCATAGTGGCTGTATCAATTTACATTTCCACCAACAGTGTAGGTGGAACTTTTCTCCAACTCCCTTTTCTCTTTTTATGGCTATAAGCATTTGCTTTATATATTGAGGTGCTCCTATGTTGGATACATATATATTTACAGATGTTATGTCTTCTTGGATTGATCCCTTGATCATTATGTAGTGTCCTTCTTTGTCTCTTTGAACAGTCTTTATTTTACAATCTATTTTGTCTTACATAAGTACTGCTACTCGAGCTTTCCTTTGCTTTCCATTTGTATGAAATACCTTTTTCCATACCCTCCCTTACAGTCTGTATGTGTTCTTGTATCTGAAGTGAGTCTCTAGTAGCATGTATATGGCACTTTTTTTTAAATCCATTCCACCAGTCTATGTCTTATGGTTGGAGCATTTAATCCATTTACATTTAAGCTAATTATCTATCAGTTCAGTTCAGTCACTCAGTCATGTCTGACTCTTTGCAACCCCTTGGACTGCAGCATGCTAGGCCCTGTCCATCATCAACTCCCAGAGCTTTCTCAAACTCATGTCCATCGAGTCAGTGATGCCATCCAACCATCTCATCCTCTGTTGTTCCCTTCTCCTCCCACCTTCAATCTTTCCCAGTGTCAGGGTCTTTTCCAGTGAGTCAGTTCTTTGCATCAGGTGGCCAGTTATCTATATGTATGGTCTTATTGCCATTTTGTTAATTGTTTTGGGTTTGTTTTTTTTTGGTCTTTTTTCTTCCCTTCCCTTTTGTTCTCTTTTGAGTTGTATTTGGATTGCTTTTTTCTGTGTGTGTAGATTTTTGGTTTGTGTTTATATGAGGTTTTATATATCAGTCTATATAGATAGATAGATAGAGATATATACAAGATTGTTTTAAGGTGCTGGTCTCTTAATTTCAAATACATTTCCAGTATCCTGCATTTGTACTCTCCTCTTCTCACAGTTGCTGTTTTGACTTTATGTTTGTGTGTAGATGATTTTCTACCTTTACTGTGTGTTTGCCTTTATTGGTGAGCTTTGTCATTGGTAATTTTCTTGTTTCTAGTTGTGGCCTTTTCTTTCTCATCTAGAGAAGTTCCTTTAGTATTTGTGGTAAAACTGGTTTGGTGGCACTGAATTATCTTAGCTTTTGCTTACCTATAAAGCTTTTGGTCTCTCTGTCAGATCTGAATAAGAGCCTTGCTGGGTAGAATATTCTTGGTCCTAGGTTTTCCCCTTTCATCACTTTAAATACATACTCCCTTCTGGCCTGGATAGTTTTTGCTGAAAAAAATCAACTGATAATCTTATGGGGATACCCTTGTATGTCATTTGTTGCTTTTCTCGTTTTGTTTATGCTCTTTATTCCTTTATTTCCTCTGTCTTTAATTTTTATCAGTTTGATTTATATGTGTCTTGGCATATCCTCCCTTGTGTTTATCTAGTATGGGGCTCTCTGCACTTCCTGGACTTAAATGAGTGTTTCCTTTCCCATGTTAGGGAAATTTCTGGTTATTATCTCTTCAAGTATTTTCTCAGGCCCTTTCTCTCTCTCTTCTCCTTCTAGGACCCCTATAATGCAAAATATTTGTGCATTTAATATTGTCACAGAGGTCTCTTAGACAGTCTCATTTCTTTTCATTCTTCTTTATTCTGTTCTGCAGGAGTATTTTCTACCAGTATGTCTTCCAGCTCATTTATTTGTTCTTCTGCTTTATTTATTCTGCTATTGATTCCTTCTAGTGCATTTTTCATTTCACTTATTGTATCATTCATCTCTGTTTGTTTGTTCTTTAAATCTTCTAGCTCTCCATTAAACATTTCTTATGTCTTCTCATCTATGCTTCCATTCTTTTTCTGAGATCTTGGATCATCTTTACTATCATTATTCTGAATCCCTTTTCAGGCAGATTGCCTCTCTCTGCCTTTCACTTAGTTGTTTCTCTGGGGTTTCATCTCGTTTCTGCATCTGAAACCTATTTCTCTCCTATTTTATTTTGTCTAACTACCCGTATTTGTGGTCTCTATCCCTCAGGTTGCAGAACTGGAGTTCTTGCTTCTAATGTCTGTTTCCTGGTAGATGAGGTTGATCCAGGGGCTTGTGCAGGCTTTCTAGTGGGAGGAACTGGTACCTACCCACTGGTAGGTGGAGTTGGGTCTTGTCCCTCTGGTAGACCGGCTGTGTCAAGGGGTCTATTTATAGGCAGATGTTGGCACAGGACAACTTTAAGCACCTTGTCTGCTGATGGGTGGGGCTGCCAGCTATTGGGTGGGGCCAGGAATTTTTGCCAAAATGGTGATTTCTAGGAGAGCTCATGCCAATGAATGTTCCATGAAGTCTCTGCCACCAGTGTCCTTGTTCCCCAGTGAGCCACAGCTGATCCCTGCCTCCCCAGGAGACCATCCCAGACCCACAGGTATGTCAGCTCAGGCTCCTATGGAGTCATTGCTTTGCCCTAAGACTCAATATATGTGAAACCTTTGTGTTCTCTCCAAGAGTGGAGTCTGTTCCTCCAGTCCTGTGGAGCTCCTCCACGCAAGTCTTGCTGACCTTCAAGGCCAGATGCTCTTGAATCTCCTCGTCTCAATGCTGGACTCCCCAGGCTGCAGATCTTGACATGAGGCTCAAACTCTCATTCCTGTGGGAGAACCTCTGCAATATAACTATTTTTCAGTTTGCAGGTCACCCATTTGGAGGGTATGAGATCTGATTATATCATGAAAGCATGCCTGCTACTATCTTGTTGTGGCTTCTTCTTTATCTTTAAATGTAGAATATCTTTTTGGTAGGCTCCAGTTTTTTCTGTCAGTGGTTGTTCAGCAGTTAGTTGTGATTTTGGTGTTTTCATGAGAGGACATGTGCTTAAGTCCTACCACTTTGCCATCCTGTCTCCTGAGGGACAAAGCATTCTTGATGGCCTGGGATATCCCTGCTCCCTTTCCTGCTATGCCAGGATGGGTGGAATTGATAATGGGCTAGGGTTTTTTACATAGCAGCGCCTCAGTTCCATAATCTGCCTCAAAACCCAGAAATAGCTATAATTCCTTCCCTTGTCTTCTTTCATTCCTCTGAAAACACACTGAATCATAACCCTAGATGACAGACCCAGGTCTTCTTTCTTGGTGCTCAGCACAGACTTGAATGATGGGGCTGCAAGCAGCACCACTGCTACAATCCTCAATAAATTTTGGGAAACTACCCATCCCTGGATAGTACATTACTTAATTATCTCATTTATAATTGATTGATCACACACTTCTTTTTCTAACCTTGACCTAGAAAATACACTGAAAGATTCTGGGTCTTTTTAAATGTCAGTCTTAAAACAGAGCTACTTATGTCACATTTGATTCTTATGTCCAAGAAGAGTCACAACTTGCTAAGTAATCAAAATGCAAGAGAAGAACTAAAGAAAATGCACCTAGTTTATATTATAAATTGTTACCTGATTTTCATGCACAGAATACACTCATTGGGATAAGTGGACATGTCACTTCCACACACAGGGCTAAAGTCCCTGGGACATCCTGGTAATTTATACTGATCGCAGTTTGGCTAGAAAAGAGAAAGGAAGACAGAAATTGGAGAATAACTTGAGATATTCTCATCATACAGCAGTTTAGAGGAGGACAAAGCCCTAAGTTTCCCTAGATTTCCTGGAAATATCTTACAAAAAGATTTTTTTCCCAAATAAAAATATGTTTTTTCTAATACAAAAATCAGATGCAGTGTTGAAGCAATGGATCAATATCTGCTATGTAAGAAAAGGACCTCAAAGGAAGGTTCAATATGGCTGATTTTTAACATGAAAGTCCAAGACTTGCCATCAAATCTACTTAACTATCTATCCTCCAGCTTCATAATTTGCTCTTCACTACCACCTACATGAGAATGACCTGTTCCATTCTACCTAATCCCTTGGCATAACACCAAGACATGCTCAGGAATCTTTTTCTCTGGACTTTTAATATACTGGCATTTGAAAAACATCATTAAAGAAAGTAGTATGTTCAGAATTAGACCTTTGGGGTTGTTATGGGTTTAACTGTGTCCACCCAGAGAGATGTGTTAAAGTCCTAACCCCTAGCACCTCAGAACGTGACCTTATGTGGAATTAGGGTCTTTATATAGGAAATTATGTTAAAATAAGTTTAGGAGAGTGGGTCCTAATCTATATGACTGGTGTTCTTATAAAAGGGAAAGTTTGGAAACAGAGTCACACACTCAGGGAAAATCATGTGAAGACACCAAGAGAATGACATTTACAAGACAAGGAATGCCTGAGACTACCAGATACTGGGAGAGGGGAATGGAAGGAAGATTCTCCTTCCCAGCCCTTAGAAGGAACAAACCCTGCTGACACCTTGAGTTTGGACATTCAGCCTTGAGAACTGTGAGACAACCCATTCTGTTGTTCAAGTTACTCAGTTTGTGACTTTATTACAGCAGCCCTTACAAACTGACATTGGATCATGGAACTCAACCCTCAGATTCAATGGACTGGAGGCCAGAGAGGTAATATGTCTTGCTCATAACCTCTAGTCTCCAGCAGGACCAAGACTAGAACTGGTCACAGTGGTCGTGTGACCACCATGCAGAGGCTCACTTTAAAAACAGGTTGAATATATGACCTGCTGTATTTGTTTTGTTTTAGTAATAGTGATCCTCTTTCCTCACTTCAGAACAAGTGTTTAGTATTCTGAATAAATGAAATATACCTTTTTCTTCATATTATATGGATTCATAGAGACCTAAGTAGGATAGGGCATTGGCCAAACTCTGAACTAAAGAAAAACTTTTAACCCTTTCCATCCTCTGTTCAGGATTCTATCTCCTTCTAGGAGCCTGATGTGTTCTTCCCGCTCTAGGCTCACTAAGATGATGGCTTCCAGGACAGCTTCCACAGGAGACTAGAAACCCTTTTCCCAGTGAGATTGGGACAACTGGTAATTGGTCATTTTATTGAAAAAGTCAATTAAAGCAGGGAAACAATAACAAAAAATACATACCCTAAGCATTTTCTCTTAAAACAGAAAATAGGATTGCCAATCTTTTTGATGTATGACACAAGGCACATGGCCAGGGGTAATACTACTTACACTAAGAGAACCTCCCTTGCAGCTAGGTATGACCACATGATCAAGATTAGGCTGACTGGATACAAATGGGATTATTGTGTAGTAGCTTCCGAGGATCTCCTTTAAAGGAAAATTGAGCCTGTCCTCTGCTTCTCCTAATTTTTAGTCTCCTTTGTCCATTCCTCTATCCTGTTCCTGGGTGCATGAAACCCTCCCCTATACAGACCAGGATGATAAAAGCCACATCCTACGATGGCAGCTCTGTGAGCTGTTATTTTGAATCCATGCTACTTGCAACTGAATCTAATCCTACCTGACACCAGACCTAAGTAAGACTTTTCCTATTAATGTTTCAACTAATTGAGTTCTATGTGCTATCACTGCAAAAATCATACCCATAATAAATCACCTACGATTTCTTGTTTTGTTTTGTTTAGAAGGGATTTCTCAACTGCACTCATATTTTGGACCAGATAATTCTTTGCTGTGTGAGGTTGTCCTGTACATTGTAGGATGTTTAGTATTGTCTTTGTTCTTTATCTACTAGATGCCAGCAACAACTCCCTGGTCATGACAATCAAAATGACAGTCTACATATCTCCTGGGGGTAAAACTACCCACTTTTAAATATGGCAAGAATTTAGAGACATTGTTACAACAAGGCAATGTACAATTAAAAAACAATTCCCCAATTATTTACTATTGTTTTACCTACACCTAATTCAAGAGCAATTATTTTGTTTTAGAATTTGTCTTTTAGCAAGTCTCAAAAGTATTTGACACAGTTCTCATATAAATGGCTTTATTTCTTTATAATCATGTTTATACTGTCTTTACATTTTTAATTAAAATAAGACTGGAAACTCTCATAAGGGGCTTTTGAACACAGCCACTTGAGTCTTGGTGAAAAATATAACTCCACTGATGGGAAATAGTCCACTTTATAAGAGAGGAGTCATACAAGATACTAATCTACAACCAGTCAGTGATCAGTCTCCTGTGGAAATTATTCAGAGAGAAAGGACAGGGTCATTTGTGAGTTGCTTAAATGGAGGATGGCAGAGTGAATTTTCACTGTTATTATCCCCATTTTCTGAAAGAAATTCAAACCCAGGAAAAACTGAGTCATCTGAGCAAAAATATTATTGGGTACCTATTGAGGTCCTTTAATGGACTGGAACCTCGTGGTCTGGAGTTGAAGATAAGAAAATAAAAAAGAGAAAGAAAGAGGCAGATATTCCTTGGTTTATGCAGAAAACCAATAAAGCCCTTGACATGGGGCTTGCGCTGCTTCACGTAGGCACAGGGCACCCTCTTGCGAGGGTCTTGCAAGCCCAGGCAAGAAAGTGAGCTCAGTGGGCTTCTGCGCTCCAAAGAATTAGCCTGAGAGAGAGAGAAAGAGAGAAAGACACGGGGACCCAAGCTCTGATGGAACAAGGGTGTTTTATTCAACATAGTATGGGTATATACTGTCTTACAAGGTAGCTTTGTTCAGCAAAGATAAAGATCAAAAGTCCAGACTTACAAATTATCAAGGCAATCCACATCAAAGAGAGAGAGTTGTAAATAATCACTTTAACCATATGGTTCATAAAAAGGAAGAGGGTCATAAATAGTTACTTATCACCGTATGAAAAAACTAACGAAGGAAATGCATGCATTCCTCAGCCCCAAGAGCGGTTTGCCACTCCTCTTAATTCCTGAATATTCAGGAATTGATAAGGAACAGAGGATTCATGACAGATCCAAAACAGCACACAGGAAGCCTCCTGTTAAATGCTTCCTGACAATTCCCCCTCTTTTATTATATTTGTAAAAAAGGTCCTGACCAATTGAGTTTGTTTAGTAGTAACCAACCTTCTAGAAAGGCAATGATAAACAACAAATATAATTACCAAGACAATCACCAAAGTTACAGTTCCAGACCTGATGCTGTGGGTAATATTTTGAAACCATCCTCGTGGGTCTAGCCCAGATAATTGATCAGCTAGTTGTTCAGCTAAAGTTTCCAAATTAGTGGAAGAGGGCAGACATTTAAAAAAGTTTTCAAAGATTTCCTTTTAAAGTATTAAATAGGGTATTCAGTTGATAATTAGCAATGCCTGCTGCTAAGTCGCTTCAGTCATGTCTGACTCTGTGTGACCCCATAGACGGCAGCTCCACCAGGCTCTGCCATCCCTGGGATTCTCCAGGCAAGAACACTGGAGTGGGTTGCCATTTCCTTCTCCACTAGCAATTCCTAAAGAAGGTCTAATCCAATTTATATCACCTAAGAGCTTTTGGAAATCAGTTAAAGAAGGTCTAATCCAGTTTATATCACCTAAGAGCTTTTGGAAATCATTTAAGGTTGATAATTTTTCAGTACGGATCTGAGTTAGTTGGGGAGTAATATGTTGTCTATCAACAACAAACCCCAAGTAATGGTAGGGTGTAGAGGTTTGAATTTTTTCAGGGGCAATGATTAATCCAGAGTTTTTAAGCATAGTTGAGCTATGGTGGGAGAATTCATCATCCCTTGTGGCAGTACAGTCCATTGGTACCATTTATGAGGTCCGATATGACTAGGATAAGGGAGAGAGAAAGCGAATCTCTCTCAGTCTAAAGGGTATAAAGGTATATTAAAAAAGCAATCTTGTAAATCAATGATGATAATGTCCCAATTTTGAGGAATAATGGTAGGTGATGGGATTCCTGGTTGTAATGCACCCATAGGTTTCATAGATGCATTAACTTTTCTAAGGTCTGTTAGGAGACGTCATTTGTTAGATTTCTTTTTTATAACAAAAATAGGAGAGTTCCAAGGAGAACAAGATTCTTCAATATGCTTTAATTCTAGTTGTGTATCTATAAGTTCCTTAGCCACCTGTAATTTCTCTTTCATGAGGGGCCACTGCTCTGTCTAAATAGGCTCGTCATTCTTTCAAGTTATTTTAATAATTGTATCGTTTGTTAAATGAGCAGTGGCCCCTAGGAAAAATGTGGAATGTATATCTGAGTTTGCCATTGCAAAAGTAAGTCCCTTCCTATTAGATTAAGGGGTGCATCTATCACATAAGGTCTTAATGTTGCAGGTTGGCCTTCTGGTCCCTCACATGGATAAATCTGAGTACTCTGATAAACCTCTTGTACTTTGGTTTGAGAAATCCCTGCAATTTGGCAAGAAATTTTTTGTACAGGCCAGGATTTGGGCCATAATGTTTGGAAATAATAGTAATATCAGAGCCAGTGTCAAGGAGACCAGAAAATCTTTTACCATTAATTTTGATATTTATAGTGAGTCGGGCAAATTCAGATACTAATGATGTCCAGAAGGACTGTTTTTGATCTGTACTGCTGAATCCACCTGTCCGTACATCATTAGAGGAGTTAATAGAAATGTAAGGTAAAAGAAGTAATTGAGCAATTTTATCCCCTTTTTTGAATTGCAATAAAATCTGAGATGGCATCATAATTTGAATTTCTCCTTTATAATCTGAATCAATTACTCCAGGGTGGACAGTAATTCCTTTAGAAGTCAAACTAGATCGGCCAAGTAAAAGACCAAAGGTTTGTGGGGGCTGGGGTCCAAAAAGTCCGGTAGGTATTCTAGAGGGGACTGCTTGAGGGTAAAGGAGAAAGTCATTTAGGGCTGGTATATTGACGGCAGCACTGCCGGATGTTGAGAGTTTGAGGGAGAAGATGGAATTTGCCCCTGGTTTTTGTTGAAGGGGACCTGGGGGGTCCCCTGCTTGGAGTTTCCCAGAATAGTTTTCCCTTCAATGTCAAATTTAGATTTACATCTAAATCTAATGCATTGGCCCAATGCATTCCTCTACAGCAGCAAGGGCAGATTTTTGGAGGTTTTTTATTAGCTTTCTTAGAAAGGGCAGTCCCTTTTTAAATGGTTCTTATCTCCACATGTAAAGTTCCTTCATTTCCCTTCCTTAAGGCAGCAACCATTGTTTCAGCTAGCATTTGCATCTTTTGAGTTTCTGATCCTAGACTTCGACAAGCCTTCAAATAATCAATAATAATCCCTGTCTCACGAATTGGAGCTATTAGCCTTTTGACATTCCTGATTTGCATTTTCATAAGCAAGCAATTTCTCTAGTTGCCTTTTGGCTTTTTCTCCAATTACAGTATGAGAAATAACAGTTTCTAATCTAGCTAAAAAATTAGCATACGTTTCATTAGGTCCTTGCAATATTTTAGTGTAGCTACCTGTAGGCTCCCCTTGAGGAGTAATTCAATCCCAAGCTTCAAGGGTCACTGTTTTTAATTGTCCATGTAACAAAGGAGGGCACTGTATTTGAGCTTCTACAGAGTCAAATTGTCCTGTACCAGTTAGCATCTCAAAAGTAATTTGATTTTGGGGCGCACCAGCTCGAGTATTTGTTAGCATGATCTCTGGCTATATCATGAAACCACATTATCCATTGAAGATATTCTCCTGGTTTAATGAGACCTTTTATTAAAGTTCGCCAATGATGGGGAATAAAATTTCCAATAGAGGATGTTATAGAATTTAGAAGTACTTTAGTAAAAGGTGAATGTGGGCCATACAGTTATAGATTTTTTAATTTGTTGCATGTGATAAAAGTTAATACCCTCATATTGAGGTATTATGTGCCCTTGAGCATCAGGATTTCTAAAAACTGGAAAGGCGGAGAAACCATCAGCTTCAGAGACTTGTGATTGCAAAGCCAGCAATTCAGAGAGCCTCTGTCTTGAAGGAGAGTGAGTAGGTAGCAAATTCTTACAATTAAGGGAATGTGGTAAAAACTTATTATTGTTATTCAGAAAGGTGTTGTCAGTTTTAATGTCAAAAGGTGTCTTAGGGGAGTCGTTGCCAGAATCATTAGGTTCTAGCAAGGGAGAGACTTTGGGATTTGTGCCCGCTGGTAGGGGAGGAGTGCTTGGAGCAACTGGGGCAGGGCTTGTAGGAAAATTCTAAAATATTTTATGTTGTTCTAATTGGGCCTTTTGTAAGGTTTCATCATCTAATTCATATTTATGTAATAAGTGTTCTGCCTGATGTCGAATATCAGGAGGGCTAGAATTACCTTGAAATGGCAGAATCACAGCTTTAACAAGAGCCCATAGGGGCCAGAAATCTATCGGAATATTTTTTCCCTGTCTGGCAGCTCGTTCAACATTCTCTTTGACCCGGTGCCAAATTTCTAAATCAAAACTACCTTCATTAGGGAACCAAGGGTTACATTCAACCACTGTCTGAAGGCAAGCCTCTATTTGCCGGTGTGAAACTGAAAGTCCTTGAACTTTAAGTGATGAAGTAAAATAGAAAAGTGATGGGGCTTTCCAGCCATTTGACCCATGTCTTAGTACTTACTGACCTCAATAGGTCCTTGGGTCACTCTGTCTGAATATGCCATGTATACCAGGCCCCTGTTCTGGGCGCCACTTGTTGAGGTCCTTTAATGGACCGGAACCTGGTGGTCCAGAGTCGATGACAAGAAATAAAAGAGAGAAAGAGGCCGATATTCCTTGGTTTATGCAGAAAACCAATAAAGCCCTTGACACGGGGCTTGCACTGCTTCACGTAGGCACAGGGCACCCTCTCACAAGCGTCTTGCAAGCCCAGGCAAGAAAGTGAGCTCAGTGGGCTTCTGCACTCCAAAGAATTAGCCTGAGAGAGAGAAAAAGAAAGACACGGGGACCCAAGCTCTGATGGAACAAGAGTGTTTTATTCAACATGCTACTGCTAAGTCACTTCAGTCATGTCCGACTCTGTGCAACCCCATAGACGGCAGCCCACCAGACTCCCCTGTCCCTGGGATTCTCCAGGCAAGAACACTGGAGTGGGTTGCCATTTCCTTCTCCAGTGCATGAAAGTGAAAAGGGAAAGTGAAGTTGCTCAGTGGTATCCAACTCTTAGCGACCCCATGGACTGCAGCCTACCAGGCTCCTCTGTCCATGGGATTTTCCAGGCAAGAGTACTGGAGTGGGGTGCCATTGCCTTCTCTGTTTATTCAACATAGTGTGGGTATATATACTGTCTTACAAGGTAGCTTTGTTCAGCAAAGATAAAGATCAAAAGTCCAGACTTACAAATTATCAAGGAAACATAAGGCAATCCATATCAAAGAGAGAGGGTTGTAAATAATCACTTTTACCCTATGGTTCATAAAAAGGAAGAGGGTCGTAAATAGTTACTTATCACCTTATGGAAAAACTAACGAAGGAAATGCATGCATTCCTCAACCCTGGGAGTGGTTTGCCACTCCTCTTAATTCCTGAACATTCAGGAATTGATAAGGAACAGAGGATTCATGACAGATCCAAAACAGCACACAGGAAGCCTCCTGTTAAATGCTTCCTGACAGGTACCCATTAAATGTTGAAAATTTGGCACCAAACAATAAGACATCACAAAATATACAGCTTACTAGGGGGAGACAGACAATTACAATTCATTGCTATGATTGGGTAATTAAAAGCACTGGATCTGGAGTCAGATGCCTAGGTTGGAACTACAGTTCCACCATTTCCATGTGACCTTGGCCAGAGAGATAAGAATGGTACCCACAGTCTGTGCTGTAAAAGATTAAGTGAGTGACTCCATATAAAGAATTTAGAACACTGATTGGTATCCTTTACTATTGAAAGAAAGCCAGGCTATGTCATCTCAAAATATGACTCCTTGACATAAACATTACTTGGAGCTAAAGGCAGTCAATATGCAGTTTTGACTTCCCTTTTTCTGCCTAAAGGCAGAATATAAATTCTCATTTACTGGAAATGATTCTGGTTTCTTATCAGCCCAGAAATGGCACCTAAGGAACCTGCAAACAAACTTTATTCCATTAGTTTCCTCCCATTATTTATCTTCCTACTGTTTGCCACTCTTGGAAGCCTAAAACAATTTTCCTTTGTCCTGTCATTTATCTACAAATGTTGTTATTCAGTCCCTAAGTTATGTCTAACTCTTTGCAACCTCATGAACTATAGCATGCCAGTCTCTGCTGTCCTTCACTGTCTCCCAGAGCTTGCTTAAATTCATGTCCACTGAGTCGAAGATGCTACCTAACCATCTCATCCTCTGCCGCTTCCTTCTCCTTTTGTCTTCAATCTTTCCCAGCATCAAGGTCTTTTGCAAAGAGTCAGCTTTTTGCATCAGATGGCCAAAATATTGGAACTTCAGGTTCAGGAACAGTCCTTCCAATGAATATTCAGCATTGATTTCCTTTAGGATTTACTGGTTTGATCTCCTTGTTGTCCAAGGGACTCTTAACAGTCTTCTCCAGCACCACAATTTGAAAGCATCAATTCTTTTGGCATTTTCTTTATGATCCTACTCTCACATCTGTACTGGAATAACCATAGGTTTGACTATATGGACCTTTGTTGGCAAAGTGATGTCCCTGCTTTTAACACGCTGGCTAGATTTGTCAGCTTTCCTTCCAAGGAACAAGCATCTTTTGATTTCATGGCTGCAGTCCCCGCCACAGTGATTTTGGAGCCCAAGAAAATAAAACCTGTCACTGCTTCCACTTTTTCCCCTTCTATTCGTCATGAAGAGATGAGACCAGATGCCATGATCTTAGTTTTTTGAATGTTGAGTTCTAAGCTGGCTTTTTTACTTTCCTCTTTCACCCTCATCAAAAGGATCTTTAGTTTCTCTTCACATTGGAGTGGTAGCATCTCATATCTGAGGTTGCTGATATTTTCCCAGCAATCTTGATTACAGTTTGTGAGTCATCCAGCCTGGCATTCCACATGATATACTCTGCATATAAGTTAAATAAGCAGGGTAACAATATACAGCCTTTACATACTCCTTTCCCAATTTGGAACCAGTCAGTTGTTCCATTTCCAGTTCTAACTGTTGCTTCTTGACCCATATGCAGGTTTCTCAGGAGACAGGTAAGGTGGTCTGGAACTCCCATCTCTAAGAATTTTCCTTGGTTTGTTGTGATCCACACAGTCAAAGGCTTTAGTGTAGTCAATGAGGCAGAAGTTTTTTGAAACTCCCTTGCTTTCTTCATGAGCCAACGAATGTTGGCAATTTGAACTCTGGTTCCTCTACCTTTTCTAAACCCAACTTGTACATCTGGAAGTTCTTGGTTCATGTACTGCTGAAGCCAATCTTGAAGGATTTTGAGCATTACCTTGTTAGCATCTGAAATAAGTGCTATTGTACAGTAGTTGGAATATTCTTTGGTATTGCCCTTCTTTGGGATTGGAATGAAAACTGACCTTTTCCAGTCCTAGCTTGGAAACACTATGTCCAAGACTGGGTATTCTAAATTTGCTGACCTACTGAGTGCAGCACTTTAACAGCATCATAGTTTAGGACAGCTGGAATTCCATCACCTCCACTAGCTTTGTTCATAGTAGTGCTTCCTAAGACACACTTGACCTCACTCACACTCCAGTCTGGCTCTAGGTGAGTGATCACACCATTGTGGTTATCTGGCTCATTAAAATTTTTTGGTATAGTTCTTCTGTGTATTCTTGCTACCTTTTCTTAATCTCCTCTGCTTGTTAGGTCCTTACCATTTCTGTCCTTTATCATCCCCATCCTTGCATGAAATATTTCCCTGATAGCTCTGATTTTCTTGAAGAAATCTCTAGTCTTACCTATTCTTTTGTTTCCCTTTATTTCTTTGGATTGCTCATTTTAAGAAGGCCTTCTTATCTTTCCTTGCTATTCTCTGGAACTCTGCATAAAGTTGGGTGTATCTTTCACAAATGTATTGCTTTCTGTTAAATATGCAAGATAAGGCAGATTTCTAACCTCTTTGAGTTACACATTTCTTAGTACTCCCATGTGTATGCACAATACACTTGTTAATAAACATTTGTTTATTTTTCTCTGGTTAATCTCTCCTTTGTTGTATAGGCCCCAGCTGAAAACTTAGAAGGGTAGAGGGAAGATTTTTTTCCTCCCCTACACTAGTATGGTAATGATGATGATGCAGTATAGTGTGAATGGAAACAAAGAGAAAGTGCATTTATGTCTACTTTGGAGGAAGAAAACAGGGTGGTAAGGTTTCCTGGAAATGGTCTGCACTGACATGAATACTCAAAGTTACCTTACCCACTGAGATCAATATTCACGTATGTAAAATAATCATCTCTATTTATTGTGAGAACAGAGATTGCATGTAAAAATGGACAGTGTCAGACCAAATATTAAAATAGAACTATCACCCAAAACCTTAGCAAGCTAGCCAGGAAACCAACCCATTATTTAGAATAACCAGTCCAGGAAGCCAACATGCTGTGAATCAGACTTATAAGAAATCAGACAGCTATCTCTAGTGATATCCAGGTAGTCAAACAGTAAGCTATGTAACAGTTGGCCCACAACTGCCAAGGCTTGATTAACAACTGATATTTTCCCTAAATTTTACCCCTGCTTCCAACTTAGGCCCAATTAGAGAAAGCCAAATATGCCTTCTGAATCATTCACATACTATGCCTGCCTTTAGTTTCCCACCTCCAGCCTCCCCATGCCAACAGCCTCAATCAGGGCACACCTGATGCCTTCCTTCCCTTTTTCCCATTATAAAGCTTTCCCACTCCTCTGCCTTTGAGTCTCAGCTAAAACACAAGTGACATGACTGACTCACTTGCTACATCAAGCTCTGAATAACTAGCTCTTTTTTTTAACTAACTTTTTAAGATAATTGACATATAGTTATTTACAATGTTATATTAGTTTCAGTGTACAGCAAAGTGATTCTTTTCTAGATTCTTTTCCATTATAGATCACTAGTAGACATTGAATATAGTTCCCCATGCTATACAGCAGGTCCTTCTTGTTTATCTGTTATATATATAGTAGTGTGTATATGTTAATCCCAAATTCCTAATTTATCCTTCCCTCTGCCTCCCACTTGGCAACCACAAGTCTGTTCTCCACATCTGAGTCTGTTTCTGTTTCATTGATAGGTTAACTTGTGTCATAGTTTAGATTCACATTTAAATGATATCACATGATATTTGTCTTTCTCTGACTTACTTCACTTAATATGATAATCTCTATGTCTATCCATATTGCTGCAAATGGCATTATTTTATTCTTTATTATGGCTGAGCAATATTCCTCTGTGTTTGTATGTGTGTGTATGTAATCTTATTTTTTCATTCATCTGTCAGTGGACATTTAGACTGCTTCCATGTCTTGCTGCTGCTAAGTCGCTTCAGTTGTGTCTGACTCTGTGCGACCCCAGAGACAGCAGGCCACCAGGCTCCCGCGTCCCTGGGATTCTCCAGGCAAGAACACTGGAGTGGGTTGCCATTTCCTTCTCCAATGCACGAAAGTGAAAAGTGAAGTCGCTCAGTCGTGCCCGACTCTTAGTGACCCCATGGACTGCAGCCTACCAGGCTCCTCTGTCCATGGGATTTTCCAGGCAAGAGTACTGGAGTGGGGTGCCATTGCTATTGTAAATAGTGCTGCAATGAACACTGGGGTACATGTTGAATAACTCCTTTTTCTTGTTCTCATTTGGTTGGTCTTCCTTACTTTCACACAATCTAATTTATTAATATACATAAAATGTTTAGTACAACGTATAATTATTAGGCCCAGGACCTTCTGAATCATCAAAGGAAACAAAGCCCTGAGGCTCCCAAGGTCTGAGCTGTTTCCTTTCTTTTTAAAAATTATTTATTTATTTGGTTGTGCCAGGTTGCGGCATGTAGGATCTTTAGTTTGTGGCATGCAACCTCTTAGTTACAGCATGCGTTTCCCTGACCAGGAATCAAACCCTGGCCCCCTGCATTGGTAGCTCTAAGTCTTAGCTACTGGACCACCAGGGAAGTCCCAAGGACTGAGCCTTTTTCAACCAAAATTTACATTGTATCAAAAAGCCTGCCTGATAATCTGATTTCTAAAGATTCAGTCAACTGTTTCCAAAGTGGCATGTCAGACCTGAAACCAGTCTCCAACCCCAACCTTTGTGGGCTTCATTGTATTAGTAGAAACAGTAAAAGTGGTTTCTTACTTACTGTTTTTTGTTCTAAATGTTGACTAAATTGAGCATTCAAAGAGGCTGCAAGAAGAAAACAGACATTTAAAAGGATATGATTAAGGTCAATTCTTCTTCATAAGGGGTTTTTTAAATCCAGCTTGTAATTTATACAAGCTGCACCTTCTCCCTTTCTCTCCCATGTCCAGCTTTTGAAGAACTTCTAGAAAGTATATTCAGTTGTATGCTGGCACCTCTCTTAGCAGGCACACAGAAAACGTTTGGTACCAGTTCTATAATTGACCACTCTAATAGGTCTGCTTGAGAGAGGACTTTGGAGCTACATAACAAAAGTCAGAGAAGAGGCTCTCATGCCTTCCTCAGATACATACATGCATAAGGTTGGTGATCCTCTCCCCTCACCCCAGCAGCTGCTTCCTGAGGAGCCAGTGGAAGTTTAGAGATCAGAGGGAACCTCCCCTGAGCCTCAGTGGGAGAATGCTTACCCAACCCTTGGAACAACAGCAGAAGAGGCCATGTCCCATGGTCCACCTACTGTTCCTTGAGGGGGGCTTCCAAGAGGAACAGGATGGAGCTTCAGCTGCGACAGAACTTAGTGCAGCTTTAGTCCCCACAGAATGGGTCCCTGTATCCAGCAGGACATTCAGAGCCAGCGGAAGATGAACCCACAGCCCGTACTGACTGACACCTACCTCAGAGGTATGCCAGCCAAGAGATGTGAGCACCAGCTAATTCACAAAAGTGACTGCAGGAAGACCCTGACTACTGCCCCCAGGGCTTCCCTAATGCCTCAGGATCCCTAGCTCTTTGCTCCACAGCCCTCCATCATCTGGGGACCATTTCCCCTCTCTTCCTTCACAGTATTTAAGAAATAAAAAAATCAATTTTCCTGGCTAAAAGAACCCAAAAGTCAGAGAAATAACTCAAAAATTCACGATATTCTTTTCCTTTGTTGCTCAGGATAATAAATACAAAGCTTACCACTAGATGTTACCATTTTAACTTCATTTGAAAGTGGGTGTCAAGTCTGGCTGGCCTGAGGCCCTTTTCTCATGAGCCCCAGAGTGCCTGGCACACTTGGCATTCACAACTCCTGATTCCTGTACATCTTCTGCCAAGGTTCGGTAGGGCCCCGGGTACATAAAAACCCGATTCCTGATCCTGGACTCCAGAAAATCTGCTTTAAGGGAGAGAGCGCAGGCAGCAGGGTCACTAGAAAAGCCCAAGCAACAACACTGTGGCTCCAAAATGTGATTCGCTCACACCCCCAAGTTCGTGTCCTTAGACAACCGCGGGGCGGGCCTGGAACCGCCAGTAACAGGTGCGTGGAGGGGCAGTCGTTAGCGAGACCCCCCTCTACACTTGATCTCAGTCAAAAGGCCGAGAAGCGATGATACCCCCCCTCCCCCAGGTAACTTTTCCGCTTTCCTTGGCTGCCAAGCCCACTGGTGACCATTACCTGCCGAGTCCCCAACCAAGAATAACAGCACCAAGCGCAGCCCCACGAGCGCCATCCTCCCGCCTGGCCGGCGGTCGGGTCCCTGTGCGCTCCAGCGCCTGCGCGCGCGACACTGACTGCGCCCTCGGGTTGGACACGTGACAGAGGGATGTGAAGGAAAGGCAAGCAGGAGGAGGGAGGGCGGGCAGGGGGAAGAGGAGGAACAGAGCAGGTTGGAGGCGGGAGGAGGGCCAGGCAAGGATGGACGCGAGGAGAGGATATGGAGGAAGTGGGGAAAGTAAGGTAGAGGAGGGTGGTTACTAGCTTCCCACTTCCCTACCCGCCCCCGCCCCCGCCCCCAACCCTTCTGTAGGGAGAAAGCGACTAAGGCGACCCCATCCCTGCAGCAAACAAGAACGTTGTAAGAGCCCTGGATAACCTTGTGAGTGTCAGTCAACCCCAGGTTCTTCAGCATCTTCTATGTCCCAGAAACTGGGGGCTGAACTTAACGAAGGAGGTCAGGGCTCTCTAGAAGCTTTTCTAGTGTAGGTGTTGGCAATGGGGTTACACAGGGAACTCCACAACAAGTGAATACAGTAATTTCTAAAATTAAGCTGGAGACTGGAACCAGCTGCCACTGCCAGTGAAGGGCCAAAGCTGGGGCACCACTAAAAGAAACAGTGAGTCCCTCCTCTGTCACCCTGACTTGCAGTGTCCCCCATACACATCCTATTGGCACAAAAAGCCAGCTAGCAAAGCAGATGGGAGGTCTGCAGAATTCTGCCATCACAGAGTCTAAAAGGCTGGGTGTAGAGCTTGTGGTGGTTGTTCACTCACTCAGTCATGTCTAACTCTTTGTGACCCCATGGACTGCAGCATGCCAGGCTTCCCTGTCCTTCACCATCTCCTGGAGCTTGCTCAAACTCACGTCCATTGAGTCAGTGATGCCATCCTCTGTCGTCCCATTCTCCTCCTTCAATCTTTCCCAGCATCAGGGTCTTTCTAATGAGTCAGTTCTTCAAATCAGGTGGCCAGAGTACTGGAGCTTCAGCTTCAGCGTCAGTCCTTCTAGAGATGACATACCACAACCTAATGATTGGTGCCATCACATGCCCACCCCTTGATGTCAGCAACCTCAGGTACAGGGACAATAAGACAGTGTGCACGCTGTCTAAAGTTCTGGCTAGTTGAGGCCAGAGCGTAAATTTGAAACATGTTTATACTTTTCTGAGATATATAATGTAAATTCTTTGGACAATAGTCTTAAAATGACTTATTTTGGTCATTGTTTTTTTGCTTTCATACCAAAATATTTTCTCAACTCTGTGGGATTTCTGTTACCAGATGTTAATAACATAGACACTTCATCTTTGACATTCAGGAACACAAACTGATACCTGAGCACAGACTCAGGAACAATGCTTAGAGTTGTGTTAGGAGGAATTTCAACTTCAAAAAGAAAACCATTTACCCCTCAAGGTAGATTTCTTATAAATTGATACTGCTGCCTTTTTGTTATTTTGTTCCAAACAGTTGATATCACACCTTAGAAACATTTCATACCAGGGTGCTTTTCACATAACTGTATCAGCATTTGTCAGCCAAGAATAAGAATAACAAAAATTTTTCTGTAAAGGGCCTGAGAATAAGTACTTCAGACTTTGTGGGTCATGCAGTCTGTCACAACTGATCACCTCTACCATTGTAGTGCAAAAGCAGGCAGATTATGAGTGAGTCAGCAAATGGACGTGGCTGTGTTCCAGCAAAACTTTATAAAAACAGGCAGCAAGCCATGCTTAGACTGTGTGCTGTAATTTACTGACCCCTGGACAAACATGCCAAATAAAAATGGTCAATGCAGCCATTGGCGTGTTAGTAACACCAAGAGCAAGCTAGGAGATGTGTTCTGAAGTTAATCCTTGTGGCTTTGTTTTTAGTCCTCCTTTAGTTACTCACTACTACTTAGATCTCTACAGCTCCAAATGAATGAACATTTGATGAAGTGTCTAGGAAATTTTGGCAAAATAAAATTTTTTTCTAGTCCTATTATATGTTCACTTCATTTAAATACATTTTTATTTTATCCCGAATCACCTGGTTAATTATGCCTCTAGGAAGTCTGACTTTTAACTTTAGTGTCTGTTACTTACTGCTAGTCTGCCTTGATTACAGGTACTGGTGAATCTTCTGAAATTATGCAATACGAAGGTACTTTTACTGTTTCTCATGCTACAACCAAACAAGAGATCTTATATACAAACTCTATCATAGGAAATTATCCAGTCCATATTTAATTATTGATATGAGGCTTTTAAAAGGCATCTATAAGCTTAGAAAAAGAAAGTCTTGTTACACTAAAATTAACTCAAAATGGAATGTGAATTTAAATGTAAAAGTGAAACTTTAAAATTTTAGAGATACGTAGAAAATCTTCAGAACCTAAGCAAGGAGTTCATAGACTTGACACAAAAGTATAGTTCATGAAAAGACAAACATAAACTGGACTTCATCAAAGGTAAAGAATTTTGCTCTGCACAAAACCTTGTAAAGAGAATGAAAAGACAAACTATAGATTGGCCAAAAATATTTGCAAACCACGTACCCAACAAAGGACTTGTATCTAGAATATGTAAAGAGATCTCAAAAATCACAGATGCTTCTAGTTAGCTGGAAAACAGAGAGATATAGGGGTCAAAACTGAGAATTTGTTGAAAACATTTTTGCTAGCTTATTACATGCTTGGTTCTCAGAATTTTTAAAAACTATCAGTAAATGTAAATTGTACATCTTTGAAAAGAATTCTCAAGCACTTTTGACTCTTACCACAAAGGTGTTTTTAGAGTCCCTCCGCCCACCTTTTTAAAAGTAGATACTCTGCATAATCACATTTGGAAATTACAAAAAAGAAAAATTTAAGATAAATAATTACTTTGGAATGAAACCATCCCTACTATCCAGAAGGAAGTACAGTCCTAGAAATATCACATTAATTTCGTTCATTCATTCATTCCACAAATATTTACAAAATATTTACATGTGTACTGTCCTAGGAACCAGATTTAGCAGTGAATAAAACATACATCAGAATCAAAACCCCTACCCTCGAGGAGCTTACATTATAATGATTTTACTGTGATAAAAAGCCCAGTTAAAACAGCAACAAACTGTTCAAATAATGTTCACAATCAATGTATACCTACTCTTAATTGATTACACAAGACCTATGGATCAGAGAACTCTTTTTTTCTTTTAACTTTTTGGACATTTCCTGTAGCATGTGGGATCCTAGTTCCCTGACCAGGGATTGAACCTGCAACCCTCTGAATTGGAAGGTGGAGCCTTAATCACGGGACTACAGGGGAAGTCCCCTAGAGAATTAAAAAAATTTTTTTTTAATTTAACGAGGGACTTCTTTGGTAATCTAGTGTCTAAGATTCTGCACTACCAATTCAGGGGGCCCAGGTTAAAGCCCTTGTCAGGTAACTAGATCCCACTTGCTGCAACTGGAAATCATGTAGACTACCGATAAGAGCCAGCACAGCCAAATAAATACACAAATATTTTTTTTTAATAAAGTAAAAATAAAAATTTAATCAGTGTAGTAAATCAGGCTATATAAATACCAAAATGTATATGATCACTCCTAGGCCCATCTTAGACCACCATGTTATCAAATCTCATCTAAACAGAAGTTGCAGAAGCACCAAAGGCACTGTGGAAAACTTTAACTGGCTCCCCCTGAATCAAATCCAAACCTTTGTGGGGTTTTGGAATATGTAGTTCCTTTTCACAAAAATTTTGTTGTTTATATTAAGTAATGAATATTATTATTTTAAATGAGTTAATAAATATTTTCTAAATTGCTTTGTTTAATTCTAATAACATTAAATATTGATAGCCATAACAGGAAACACTCTTTAGGATAGTCAATAATTTTTTAAAATGTTAAAAATCTATTTGGACTCTAAGACCAAATTTTGAAGATCAATTGCCAAATGAAATAAATGCTATTCCCAATTTATATTTAATGTAAGTAGGGCCAAAATGGTCAGGAAGATGTAAAGGACAAGGCTAATTTGATCTTGTTTTCCTTTCTATTCAGCTCTAGAATGTAATAGATATTCATTTCATACTCTGAAACTAACATAAGTAGAATTCTACTGTATTAAGTGAACTTTGGCAACCTAGTGTGTGTATTCCTATTGCCTCTGTTGTTGTTCAGTCACTAAGTCATGTCTGACTCTCTGGGACCCCGTGGACTGCAGCACGCCAGGCTTCCCTGTCCTCCATTATCTCCTAGAGTTTGCTCAAACTCATGTCCATTGAGTTGGTGATGCCATCCAACCATTTCATCTTCGGTCGCCCCCTTCTCCTGCCCTCAATCTTTCCCAGCATCAGGCTCTTGTTTAATAAGTCAGCTCTTTGCGTCAAGTGGCCAAAGTACTGGAGCTTCAGCTTCGGCATCAGTCCTTCCAATGAATATTCACTGTTGATTTCCTTTAGGATTGACAAGTTTGATCTCCTTGCATCCAAGGAACTTAAGAGTTTTCTCCAGCACCATCAAATTTAAACTTTTAAGAAAAATTATCCCAAATTTGGAAATAAAGCAAAATATTACTATCTGCTTTTGTAAAGTCATACTAGAGCATTCTCTAAGAAACCTGAAGGGGATCATCAAATTCTAGGGGCTGTCATCTTATATGGCTTATTATTTACCCAGTAGAGCCTAGAGTCTGTAAAATTAGATCTTGTAGAAGATCAGCTATAAATGACTTTGTCAGGTAGAAAAGATTATGCTAAATGTTACTGTTTTATGCTAATGTGTCAACAGTTAGTAGTAATAGTAGTGTCAATAGGGCTTCCCTGGTAGCTCAGCTGGTAAAGAATCTGCCTGCAATGCGGGAGACCCTTGTTCAACTCCTGGGTCAGGAAGATCACCTGGAGAAGGGATAGGCTATCCACTCCAGTATTCTTGGGCTTCCTTGGTGACTCAGATGGTAAAGAATCTGTCTGCAATGCAGAAGACCTGTGTTTGATCCCTGGATTGGGAAAATCCCCTGGAGGAGGGCATGACAACTCATTCCAGTATTCTTGTCTGGAGAATCCCCATTACCAGAGGAGCCTGGTGGGCTACAGTCCATGGGGTCACAAAGAGCTGGACATGACTGAGTGACTAAGCACAATGTGTCAATAAAAAGCAGTGTTGTATTTAATTTTCAATCTTATTCCAGCAATCTTTTTTCCATAGACTATGTGTTTACCAGTCTCCTGTATCCTTCTTGAACTCGACTTACCATCTTGCTGGTTCCCTCACTAACTAATTAAATAAGGAGACTAAATAAGAAGCCAATTTTCCTAGCATATGGGGAAGAGGGTCTTTCCCATTTGGGAAGACCAGCATGTACAAAGGCTTCATGACTCCTTTAGAGAATTTTAAGAAGTTCAATGTGGCTAGAACTCTGCTTCTCAGACTTTGATATGCATGCAAATCACTTAGATACAATAAGTCAAGCTAAGGCCTAAGAGCCTGCTTTTCTACAGGCTTCCAGTTGAAGCCCTTGCTGCTGATGCACTAACCACACTTTTAATAACAAGGGACTAGACCAGAGCATAGGAGTATGTGAGAATCTCCAGAGCTGAAGATGGAAACTGAAGATGAATGTGGATCTAGAATAGGTGCTCTAATAAAAAATAATCTTTTTTTTTTTTTTTACAATCTACATCAAACAAAAGATTCCTAAGGCCAAGTAGGAAGTTCACTCATTTGAAATAATATATGTGCTCCAGCCCCATTTCAGTATAATTACAGAAGTGGGACTAGGCCTAGTGAGTAACTGCATGAAAACTGTCCTGTTTTTTTGTGTTTTGCTTTTTGTTTTGGCCACTCAACTTGTGGGCTCTTATCCTACTCCTGATCAAGAGTTGAGCCCAGCCTGTGGCAGTGAAGTGAAGTGAAAATCATTCAGTTGTTCAGTCGCGTCCAACTCTTTGCGACCCCATGGTCTAGGATCAAACCCTGGTCTCCTTCATTGCAGGTGGATCCTTTACTAGCTGAGACACAAGGGAAGCCCAACTATTGGATCACAAGGAATTCACAACTCCCTGAGCTCGTTGTTTAGTTGAGCTCAGCTGTATTTGATGATGTCTACTACCATTTAGGGATTCCCTCGTAGCTCAGCTGGTAAAGAATCCGCCTGCAATGCAGGAAACCCTGGTTTGATTCCTGGGTTGGGAAGATCCCCTCTGGAAGGGAAGGGCTACCCACTCCATTATTCTGGCCTCCGGGTTGTAAAGAGTCAGACACAACTGAGTGACTTTCAATAAGCAACTGCCATCTAGTGGAAATGAGTTGACATTTTAACTATGCTGTGCTGTACTTAGTCATGTCCCACTCTTTGCCACCCCATGGACTGTAGCCCACCAGGCTCCTCTGTCCATAGGGATTTTCCAGGCAAGAATACTGGAGTGGATAGCTGTTCCCTTCTCTAGGGGATCTTCCCAACCCAGGGATTGAACCCAGGTCTCCCACACTGCAGGTGGATTCTTTACTGACTGAGCCACCAGGGAAGCCAGACATTTTTTTTTTTTTTTGCTGTGTATATAAGGTGCTTTATTCTCCTCAGAGTGATACATGCTAAGGTGGGTTGGGTTTGGGCTGATGTTCCCATATGTACAGAATTGAATAAAGTGAGTCTCTGAGAAGTCTGATTTGCCTTGATGTGGAGGGGAGCCAGGGAGGGTGAAGATGGATGTGACCACCAGAATGTATTCAGTCCTGTGCTGTTCAGTCCCTGCCTGGAATGCAGGGAGGTAAGGCAGCTCTCAGGGTAGTCACTTCTAGGCAGGGGCAGTCTGCTGGGTTTGGAGGGCCTTCTGTACCACATCTTCCCGCTGGGCATCTGATATCTCGCGAGCCCAGGCCTGAACCCCCTGGTGCAGGCAGGCGTAAGCCAGTCATCGTCCTTTTCACCAGCTCTACATGTTCTGGGTCCATGAGAATAGAGCTGTGGTTGTTCAGTGCTATAGCTCCCTCCTCATCTTCATCCTCACTTTCTAATGGTGGGTCTGGCAAATGAAGCCCCAGGGCCTGGGTTTGATCCCAGGTGAGGAAACTAGATCCCACATGCCACAGCTAAAGACCCAGCACAGCCAAATGAATAAATATTTTTTAAAAAAGAGAAGAATTCAAACCCAGGAGAGGCAGTCATCATTGACACAATATTTCTCCTCCTTCGTCTCACCCTCCCCTTCCTCCTCCCTCACCATCATCCTTATTATCACAAACCATTATGATTATGTGCCAGGCATTTTCCTAAACCCTTTACAGGTATTATATAATTTAATTCTCACAACTGCTGTGAGTTAAGTATAATTATTATTCCTGTTTCATAGATGAAGAAATCAAGGCCCAGAGCAGTTAAGCAAGTTATCCAAGGTCATTAACTAGGGAAAGCATAGCCAGGATTGGGACTTGGAGAATTTGGGGTTTTGTTTTAATATTTTTAAAAATTTAAATAAAATTTGTGTCTTTGAAGTCCATGAAGTGAATTTTTTTTCTCATTTCTTATTTTGTTCTCCAGATTTATTGAGATATTGCTGACATACAACATTGTTAAAGTATACTATATGATGATTTAATACATAAAATATATGTAAAATGATTACCACAATAAGGTTAGTGAAACTCCAGTACTTTGGCCACCTCATGCGAAGAGTTGACTCATTGGAAAAGACTCTGATGCTGGGAGGGATTAGGGGCAGGAGGAGAAGGGGACGACAGAGGATGAGATGGCTGGATGGCATCACTGACTCGATGGACGTGAGTCTGAGTGAACTCCGGGAGTTGGTGATGGACAGGGAGGCCTGGCGTGCTGCGATTCATGGGGTTGCAAAGAGTCGGACACGACTGAGCGACTGAACTGAACTGAACTGAACTGAACATATTCATCACCTCACGTAATCATAAATTGTGTATGTGTATGATGAAAACATTTAAAATCTACTCTCTCAGCAATTTAAAAACATATAATACAGCATTATAATCACCATGCTGTTCTCCAGAACTTGCTGGTGCAGCAAGAAAAAAAAGGTTTGTATATAATGGACTACTACTCAGCCCTAAAAAGAATGAAATAATGCCATTTGCAGCAACATGGATAGATTTAGAGATTATCAATACTAAGTGAAGTAGGTCAGAAAGAAAGATACAAGTACCATATGATACCACTTATGTGTGAAATCTAAAATAAGACACAAATGAACTTATTTACGAAACAGAAACAGACTCAGAGATGAAGAAAACAAACTTTGGTTACCAAAAGGGAAAGGGGATGGGGGAAGGATAAATTAGAATTTGGGATTAGCAGATGCAAACTGCTATATATAAAATAGATAAGCAACAGGGTCCTACTGTATAGCACAGGGAACTATATTCGATGTCCTGTAAAAATCAGTGATGGAAAAATATGAAAAAGAATATATACACATATATATATGTACCATTGAATCACTTTGCTGTACACCAGAAACTACACAACATTGTAAATCAACTATAACTTTAATGTTTTTAAAGGTGTACAATTCTTTTCATGTATTGTTGAATTTGGTTAGCTAATATTTTGTTGAGGATTTTTGCACTTATATTCATCAGTGATATTAGCTTGTTATTTTCTTTTTTTGAATTGTCTTTGTCTGGTTTTGGTATCAGAGTCATGCTGGCCTTGTAGGATGATTTCAAGAGGTTTTTTGGGTCTCTTTTTCCGCCTTCATTTTTTGGAATAGTTTGAGAAGGATAGATGTTAACTGTTCTCTAGATGTTTGGTAGAATACACCTATGAAGCTGTCTGGCACTGGACTTTTGCTTGTTGGGAGTTTTTAAAATTACTGATTCAGTTTCATTACAGGTAATGAGTCTGTTCACATTTTGAATTTCTGACTCAATCTTAGACAATTGTACTTTTCTAGGAATTTATTCATTTCTTCTAGGTTATCCATTTGATTGATTCTAATTGTTCATAGTAACCATTTATGTATCTGTAATGTTGATTATAACTTCTTTCATTTGGGATTTTATTTATTTGGGCCCACTCTTTTTTGCTTAATGAACATTGCTAAAAGCTTTATCAATTTTGTCTAGTTTTCAAAGAACCCACATCTCCTGCATTGGCAGGCAGATTCTTTACCACTGAGCTGTCAGGGAAGCCCTATAATAAGGTATAGGGATCTCAGTTTTAGGCATATGTAGCAGTACTACCAAAAAAAGAAAGTTGAAAAGTATATACAAGAAAATATAAGCATATAAAATACTAAAAAAAATTGGGATCTATTCCCCAATATTAAGATAAGGAAAATAAGGGGAGCTGAATTTTCTGGGGGTCTTCAAAACATTAGCTCTATCAGATTTTATAGCCACCTGGAGAAGAAGTTTTCCTGGTGGCCTGGAGCCATTATTGGCAAAAATAATTGACAGGGTGATAATTTGTGTAAGATCTCTGGTTTGAATTAATGTGCCCATCTGCCCACCTCTATGGTCAAACTGTCATTGACCTGAAGCAATGCCTTGCACGTAGTAGGTACTGCATAACTATTTGCTGCAAGCAAGAGAGGAGTATAAGAACTTACTGTGGGATGGAAAACAGATGTCACTACCTTGGAAATCTAATCAAACAGCTTTTGAGGTATAGGGAGGCATGCCTTTGCAAATCAGGAACTATTCAACCCCAGGAAGCAGATGTGGTCAAAACTCCAGGGTCATATTTTTACTCTAGTGACTATCAAAACATTTAATCTGCCCAGGGAATTTATTTCCAAATGACATTCTGAGTGACTGCTTCCATTCAGTACAAGCTGGGTTTTGCAATAATTGCCTTTGATGTCTGTGTTGCAGTCTTCCTTCCTCTCCTAACCCCTGCCACTGTCAATTACTCTGGGAGGCTGCCCACAACAATGGAGACTATTGCTTCAGTAAAGGTAGTGTCCATAGTGCCAGAGGTTACAGGCTCTGCTGAAAGCTATTCTGAGAGCAAAGGGAACTTCTAAGGGTTTGTTTTTACTGATATATATTATTTTCCTTTCTAAAATATATGCCCATCATCACATGGGCAAAACACGCCATTTGTGGCAGCAGTTTCATCTCAGATCTTCACTGGATTTACTGCCTCTGCTGTGGGCAAAGTGAGTCTTAACATTGCAAGACTGTAGCTGGGGAATTCCAAGGACAGGTAGAGAAAAGAAGAGATGCTTTCTAGGCCAATAACAGTACCTTAGTGCCCTAAGGGCTTCCATAAACTATTTCTACCTTCTATACCCAGCATTCTTGAAGGATTAAGACATTTTAGGCAGTGCCAAAGAAAGGAACTAACATTTATTGGTTCATGATTATAGGTGAAAAGTTGTACAGATCCGTCTTAGTTCTAGAATATTATCAGACCCAATTTACAGATGAGGACAAATGAAGCTACCTTGGGATCTAAACTCAGATCCCTAGACTCTAAAATCATGTTCTTTCTCATATAGGAAAAGAGGGGAATGGGAGTGGGAGTCAAGATTACTGGCTTGTTTGGGACAATATCTCAGTAAATACACCAGGACAGTGGCATTCACAGGAATGGGCATAAAATAGTCTCATCCAATATATTACTTTAGTTATATTGGAACAAAATGCTCACCTTTAATTCATCCTGATTTGGGGGAAATAACTGAAAATTTAAGACTATTTTAAGTACCTGATTATAAATTTTTCTAAGTTTAATAGGTCCTGATCCCCAGCCCCATCATACCGCAACAACTAATCAAAGACCAGAGGCTCCTTTTTCAGATCCTAACTCTCCAGGTTTCTGCTGTTGGCCATTTCTCAGTAAAATAAACACTAGATGCCTGTCATACTGGATAAAGTTGTACTTTGGGTTCCCACTGCCTTCCACAATTCATTACATTTCAAATATGCCCAAAATATAATATAAGCTATACTCATCATAAAATTCTTAATGTCTTTTTGAGCTCACTCCTAACATTATTTAAAATTGGCAATCTATACTTGCAAACATGGTGACTAGAGTTGCAAGTAGATGTGTTTACAGAAAGTCTTGGAAACTAAGAAGTTCACAGAAAGGACATTTTATAATTGTCAAATTCTTATGTGAAATAATACAAGAAACAAATTGTCATAGAGAACGCTGGGTTGTCTACAAGCAGTAAAAGTTGAGTCCTTTAGGAATAGAAAAAGAAGATTTTTTAAAGTGGCTACCATTGACTTCGGAAGGGGAAAATAAAAAAGAAGCTATGGCAAAGAAAGCCATTTGACCTCTTCTATTTGACTTACATTCTTAGAGATGACTTTGTCCCAGGGCCAAGTCTAAAATAATGTGTCCTTTCTGTTGTCATTATTTAAGTTCTACTTATCAAGAAGAAAGGCCAACTCTCAAAAAAAGTTGAATACTTAACTTAAAAAGGAGTTTAAACATTCAGCTGTGGCAAGTCACTGGAATGAGTAGACAAAATTTCACAAGTTTTATTCTGAACTTGTACACCTGATTTTGGAAAACATTTACATGGTAGGTTTAGTTTTAATTTGTCCTACTTCAGTGCAAAATTTCTTGGATCCTGGAAGTCTTCCTAAGTTCCTTTTACCTCCTTTGTAACAGTGCCTCTTAAACTTTAATGTGCACAGACAGCTTGTCAAAATGCAATTCTGATTCACTAGATCTGGGTTGGGCTTCAGATTCTGCATATTTACTAAACTCTCAGGTGATGACAGTGTTTCTGACTGATGGGCTACACTCTGTGAACCAAGACTTTAGATCAGAGAATTCTTAAAACTCAGTGGAATGATATCTCAAAAGCAGGAACTAAATGGATTAATTGTTGTTGTTTAGTCACCAAGTCATGTCTGACTCTTTTGTGACGGTGTGGACCATAGCCCACCAGGCTTCTCTGTCCATGGGATTTCACAGGTAAGAATACTGGAGTGGGTTGCTGCTTTGGATCTTCTGGACCCAGGGATCAAACCCAAGTCTCCTGCGTTGGCCAGTGGGTTCTTTACCACAGAGCCACCAGGGAAGCCCAAATGGATTAACAGAGGAAGACTTTTTCTAAGGGGACATTTAAGAGTGAAAAGAATATGAATAGGACTTCCCTGGGGGCCCAGTGGTTAAGAATCCACCTGCCAGTGTGGACACGGGTTCAATCCCTGGTCCAGGAAGATTGCACATGCCACAGGGCAACTAAACCCATGTGCCACAACTGCTAAGCCTGCATGCCTAGAGCCTGCACTCCGCAACAAGAGAAGACGTCACAATGAGAGTAGCCCCAAGTTCACTGCCGCTGGAGAAAGCCCACAAGCAGCAATGAAGACCCATAGGCAAAAATAAAATAAAATTAAATTTGAAAAAAGAAGATGAATAGAAACTATCTTAAACCAGACATGCTTTACTATGGAGAGATACTGGTAGATTTAAAACAAGAAGGAACTGGATCAGATTGACTTATTAAATATCACTCCTTTCTTCCTATGTAGGGATCTATTAGCAAGAGATAGACAACACACAAGCCACTACTGAGGAAAATAGCTAGATAATTCCAACAAAGCCCTAGCCAAGTCTTTATCTTATCTCGACCTCCCTCTGACCCTCATGGCAGTTATATGCAAGTTGAGAGATTTCAAGCATAGGGTGACAGACATGGCCTTTATTCAAGATATTATCTCTACAACAGAGTCATGAACCAGAGTCTACTAACTACGTTTTTACAGATGAGGAAACCAAGACTCAGAGTTGTGGTAATTGCGGAACGTCATTGAGCTAGTTAGTGAAATAGCTGGAATTGAAGCCCAGGTGGTCAGGGTCTAGAATCCACATTCGAAACTTCCTCAAGTATTGCTCTCAGTATTTGAATATCATAGCGCGGTAGGGTGTGTACTAGGCATCCAAACTTGTAGGTGAAATCATCAGGATTCCTCTAGGAATGTAATTAATGTTTGTAGAATCTAAATCTCTTCCAGAAGTCTCAGGTACATCTGCATTATAAGTTTTCTACTTTTACTATCTCCACATCTGTATCTTTCATTTACTCTTCAACCCATTCAGATTCAACCAGGCATCTGACTTCATCACTCACATGAAGTGACTTTTTTTTTTTGGCTGCAACATGCGGCATGAAGAATTTTACTTGCTGGGCCAGGGATCCAACCCATGTTCCCTGCAGTGGAAGCACTGATTCCTAACCATTGGATCACCAAGTAAGTCCCCTAAGTGACCTTTTTAAAGCCCTGGCTGTCTCCTATGTTGCCAAATCTAATATATGCCTTCTACTCCTAATCTGACACTGCCTCTCAATAGCATTTGGCCCAGCCCTCTGGTTTCTCTGACACTGTACCATTTTGTTCTCTGATATCTCTGTTCCCTCTCCAGTCTCCTTTTGCTACCTCTTCATTCTCCATTCGAGCTTGTTATTGTATCACAACAAACTGTGGAAAATTCTTAAAGAGCTAGTAATACCAAACTACCTTACCTGTCTGCAAAGAAACCTGTATGCAGGTCAAGAAGCCACAGAATCAGACATGAAACAATGAACTGGTTCAAAATTGGGAAAGGAGTACATCAAGGCTGTATATTGTCACCCTGCTTATTTAACTTCTGTGCAGAGTACATCATGTGAAACGCCAGGCTGAATGAATCACAAGCTGGAATCAAAATTGCTGGGAGAAATATCAATAACCTCAGATATGCAAATGATACCACTCTAATAGCAGAAAGTGAAGAGGAACCAAAGAGCCTCTTGATGAGGATCAAAGAGAAGAGTGAAAAAGCTGGCTTAAAACTCAACATTCAAGAAACTAAGATCAGGGCACCCAGTCCCATCATTTCATGGCAAATAGATGGGGAAAAAGCTGAAACAGTGACAGACTTTATTTTCCTGGGCTCCAAAATCACTGTGGACAGGGACTGCAGCCATGAAATTAAAAGATGCTTGCTCCTTGAAAGAATAGCTATGACAAACCCAGACAGTAATAAAAAAGCAGAGACATTGCTTTGTGGACAAAGGTCCATATGTCAAAGTAATGGTTTTGCCTGTAGTCATGTCCGGATGTGGAGAAGGCAATGGCAACCCACTCCAGTACTCTTGCCTGGAAAATCCCATGGTCGGAGGAGCCTAGTAGGTTGCAGTCCACGGGGTCACGAACAGTCGGACACAACTGAGTGACTTCACTTTCACTTTTCACTTTCATGCATTGGAGAAGGAAATGGCGACCCACTCTAGTGTTCTTGCCTGGAGAATCCCAGGGACGGAGGAGCCTGGTAGGCTGCCATCTATGGGATTGCACAGAGTCAGACATAACTGAAGGGACTTAGCAGCAGCGGTGGCAGCAGCATGTCCGGATGTGAGAGTTGGACCATAAAGAAGGCTGAGAGCTGAAGAATTGATATTTTCGAACTGAGGTACTAGAGAAGACTCTTTAGAGTCCCTTGGACTGCAAGAATATCAAACCAGTCAATCCTAAAGGAAATCAACCCTAAATATTCATTGGAAGGACTGATGCTGAAGCTCCAATACTTTGGCCACCTGATGCAAAGAGCCAACTCATTGGAAAAGACCCTGATGCTGGGAAAGATTGCGAGCAGGAGAAGGAGGCAACAGAAGATGAGATGGTTGGATGGCATCACTGATTCAATGGACATGAATTTGAACTCTGGGATACAGTGAAGGACAGGGAAGCCTGGCATGCTGCAGTCCAATGGGGTCACAAAGAGTCGGACATGGCTTAGGGAATGAACAACAACAGGTCAGTTAATCTCTGTTGGTCTTTATTTCTTCTCTCATCTTTTCCCTTCCTTCATCCCTCCCTGTTTATCCTCATGACTTTAAATATCTTCTTAATGATGCAAATGACTCCCAAATTTACATTGTCAGCGCAGGCCTCTTCCCTTAACTCTAAACATAGAACTTTTACTTTGACTTCTCCACTGGCTTGTTTTATGGCCATTTAAACTTGCATTCAAAACTCAGTGTTTAGCAGAGCTTCACATAGGCGTGATGATCATACTGGTTATTGAGTACATGGTTCTTTGGTTTCAGGATAAATTTAAAAATTCTTAACCTGGTATCCAAGGCCAATTTGGGGCAGTCTTTGCCCAGAGATCTTTCTGTGGTCATACTAGGATTTCCCTGTTGGTCTAGTGGTTAAGACTCCATGATTCCAATGCAGGGGGTACAGGTTTGATTCCTGGTCAAGGAACTAAGACTCCACATGCTGCATGATTCGGTTAAAACGGAAAAAAAGGCTTACCCAGTTCCTACTCATTTGCTAACTCAGCCTAACTTGGTACTGGCCAATAGTTGCTCTGCTTACCACTCATTCTATGAGTGAGAAAAATGGATGGTACCTGACCACAGGGTAAGTTAGTCTGGCAGGCTATCAATGTCAGTATCTGAATATTCTTGAAAGGTCATTGAGACAGTTCCCCTCCCTCAGTGAACCCCTTCCCACATATAAAACTATGTGAGGCTTGTTGGATGGATTTCCTCCACAAAGTTGTTACCCAGAAACTGGGTTTGCCTTTTGGTGGGTGTCAAGCCAAAAGATGCAACCAAGCCAAAGATTGGAAGAAGTAAGGATTTGTGAAATAAAAGTCATATTTTTGTGGTTAAACAGGAGAAATTTAAACAAGAAAACTTTTCAGCCCTTTGGACTCCTCTCTGCACTGTGCATTGTGTATCTGCATTATGCATTACCAAACCTCCTCTCCTCCCTGCCCCTGAAAAGGGGGGAGGAGTACCTGCTCAACCTTAAAGAGAAACTTCTTCTAGCATCACAAAGAAGACTCCTTAAAAGATAACATTCTTTCTTGATGTTGTAAGGGGTCATACGACCTACCACAGTGACTCATTCGATATCTAGCCCTCTGTCTCAAAAAAGCTTATATAACTATGCCTTTACTTTTAAAGGATGTAATAGTTCTTGGAGCTGAGACGCTCTTCCCAGGTTGTAATCCTCCAATTTGGCTCAGATAACATTTTCCATTTCTTTCTTAGATCAACTGATTAATTTCCCATCAACAGATTTATTACTTGTAGCAAGTAAGGAGAACACCAGAGAGCTTTCCCAAAGCAGTGTCTCCCCAAACAGCAAAATGTGGAAGTTTTAAACGAAGGGTACATGCATACTCATTAAAGGGCTTGGGCGGTATGTGTATATTCATGAAGGGAGAATTGAGTAAGAGAGATTTCAGCCTAGAATTGGTGCAAAATCGACAGAGTCCAAACTATAGTGGAACGAAGTTGGAAAACGTTGACATCATCATTTGATCCTCCACCTCGGTGGGGGCCTTAGTTCCTGCAGAACTCAAAGGTATGTACCAGATTGCTATGTATACTCCCTGAGGAGGAGCTAGAGTTCTGTTTTATTGCAGAACTGTTGTTTCCTGACTGCTTTTCCTTTGTTCCTTCCTTCACTCACTTCCCTTAAGACCATTAATTATTGAGACCCATTCAAGGGCAGTTATTGTGGCCAGGCTTAGATCACAAAATGGCTTATACCAAAGATGACTTCTCTTATGTCAAGAAAACCATGCCTGGTTCTCTTTGGGGATCCCCTCCCTTATCTGTTTAGAGTCACTGTCTCCTTCAGTTAGTCTGTCCTGGTCCAGACTAGGTTAGGCATATCATTAATGGATGTCATTGGCTGGCATGCATAATTAAATAAATGGTGCTTATGACCATGACATCCAAGTACCATGTGCTAACAGAGCTCATAGAGGCATAATAAGACTTGATATAGTTCAGGTGAAGTTTTTCTGGAAGACATAACATCTAAGCAAATTCCTGAAATGAGATCAACTCACCCAAGTCAAGTGGGTCCCTGTTGGAGTGGGGATAGGTTCCCAGAAGTACCATCCAGGTAGTTGGAACAGCATGTGGAGATGGTTTGAGACTGGAAATGATCAATGTGGAGGAGCTGGTGGCAGGAGAGGTAGCAGCCTGGGCCAGGCAGCTCCTTACTGAACTTGTTAAGTAGCTCAAACATTGCCCTAAAAGTTTTGAGAAGGCTTGGAGGGGATTTTAGCACAGGAATGATGTGATCAGATGAAATGATTTGCATTTTTTAAAGTTTACCTTATAAGTCTTCTAGGTGAAGAACGGAATGTAGAGGAGCAGGAATGGGCAAGGGACGTTAATTAAGGCAAGAGATAATAGTGGCTTAATGTTTGAATATGGGCTTCCCTGGTGGCTCAGATGGAAAAAGAATCCGCCTGCAATGCGGGAGACCTGGGTTCGACCCCTGGGTCGGGGAGATCCCCTAGAGAAGAAAAGAAGGCAACCCACTCCAGTATTTGTGCCTGGAGAATTCCATGGACAGAGGAGCCTGGTGGGCTAGAGTCCATGGAGTTGCAGAGTTGGACACGACTGAGCAACTAACACCACACCAATGCTTGTATATACAGTGAATGACAGAACTTTCTAATCAAAGTATAGGATACAAGGTTTGGAAAGTCCCCACACATACCTTTCAGGTTCCAGGTTTTATGTCTCAGTGAACAAGTCATCATGATTTTTTCAGTACTAGCTTATTCATCCTAGCTTGCTCATTCAATACTAGCTTGCTCAAAATCCTCCAAGCCAGACTTGAACAGTATGTGAACCATGAACTTCCAGATGTTCAAACTGGATTTAGAAAAGGCAGAGGAATCAGAGTTCAAATTGCCAACATTCACTGGATCATTGAAAAAGCAAGAGAGTTCCAGAAAAACATCTACTTCTGCCTTATTGACTATGCCAAAGCCTTTGACTGTGTGGATCACAATAAACCAAGGAAAATTTTTAAAGGATGGGAATACCAGACCACATTACCTGCCTCCTGAGAAATCTGTATGCAGGTCAAGAAGCAGTTAGAACTGGACATGGAACAACAGAATGGTTCCAAATTGGGAAAGGAGTATGTCAAGGCTGTATATTGTCACCCTGCTTATTTAACTTATATGCAGAGTACATCATGAGAAATGCCGGGCTGGATGAAGCATAAACTGGAATCAAGATTGCCGGGAGAAATATCAGTAACCTCAGATATGCAGATGACACTACCCTTATGGCAGAAAACGAAGAAGAACTAAAGAGCCTCTTGATGAAAGTGAAAGAGGAGAGTGAAAAAGTTGGCTTAAAGCTCAACATTCAGAAAACTAAGATCATGGCATCTGGTCCCATCACTTCATGGCAAATAGAAGGGGAAACAATGGAAACAGTGAGAGACTTTATTTTTGGGGGCTCCAAAATCACTACAGATGGTGACTGCAGCCATGAAATTAAAAGACACTGATCCTTGGAAGAAAAGCTATGACCAACTTAGATAGCATATTAAAAAGCAGAGACATTACTTTGCCAACAAGGGTCTGTGTAGTCAAAGCTGTAGTTTTTCCAGTAGTCATGTATAGATGTGAGAGTTGGACTATAAAGAAAGCTGAGTGCTGAAGAATTGATGCTTTTCAACTGTGGTGTTGAAGACTTGAGAGTCCCTTGGACTGCAAGGAGATCCAACCAGTCCATCCTAAAGGAAATCAGTCCTGAATATTCATTGGAAAGACTGACGCTGAAGCTGAAACTCCAATCCTTTGACCACCTGATGTGAAGAACTGACTCATTGGAAAAGACCCTGATGATGAAGACCTTGAAAGATTGAAGGCGGGAGGAGATGGGGACAACAGAGGATGAGATGGTTGGATGGCATCACAGACTCAATGGACATGAGTTTGAGTAAGCTCTGGGAGTTGGTGATGGACAGGGAGGCCTGGCATGCTGCAGTCCACGAGGTCACAGAGAGTCGGACCTGACTGAGTGACTGAACTGAACTGAACTGAGCTTATTTATAGCAGAGCTAGGACTACAAACCAATTGTGTATTTTTCTCTTGCTACCTTTTATCATGGACCTCCTCATATGACTCAGCGAGTTTTCAAATTTTAAAAAAGCTGTGCCATACTAAATTACGGATATAGTCTCTCTATTTTGAGGTGTTTGAGAATGTTATAATAAACAGTTTTATATAAACAGTGCTTTAGAACTGTTGGCACACAGGTACGAATTCAAGGCCTTTGAAATCAGTTTAGCTATGGAAACCTGTCCAGAGCTTCCTGGGGCTCTCATACTCACATGACACCCTCTGCGTCCCAGCCTGGTAGACTCAGCAGGGTCATATCTGGACTGATTGCCATAGTCATAGATAATGTCAGATTTCTGGACTCCATGGCATTTACCAGGGGCAAGACATGGAACCTCCCTTTGAATCTTTTGTAAATTGCGAGTCCATACTGTCAAATGACAAAAATAATACAATTTAGTCATGAGCTTGATGTCCCTTATCCATGGGAAAACCATCCATGGATTGAGGAGTACACTGCCTCATAGACAATAGAGCACTCTTCCTGAGGGAGTCTGGGCAAGAGCAAGTTTATAGACCTTTAAAGAGGAAACAGAAAAGAGGGCAAGATGACCTAGGAGGTCAGCCATTTCCTTATAAGCTTGTTTTTGTTGTTCAGTTGTTAAGTCGTGTCCGACTCTTTGTGACCCTGTGGACTGCAGCATGCCAGGTTTCCCTGTCCTTCACCATCTCCCAGAGTTTGCTCAAACTCATGTCCATGGAGTCAGTGATGCCATCCAACCATCTCGGCCTCTGCCATCCCCTACTCCTCCTGCCCTCAGTCTTTCCCAGCATCAGGGTCTTTTCTAATGAGTCGGCTCTTGGCATCAGGTGGCCACAGTATTGGAGCTTTAGCTTATAAGCTTAGCAGGTCCTATTTTCCAGTGTGAGGTGAGCGAGCTAAAGCTGAGCTAGGGGGTTGTGATGGGTGTAGGTTAGGTTTCCTCGACAGTGGGGCATTTTCTGGAAGTGCAGCCTGGCTTAGGTTTAGATTTGTGACCTGGGGCCGGCTGCTGCAGTGGCTTCCATTTTCTGGGTCCCCATATATGAATTATATTTATCAATGCTTTTTATACAGGGGATGTTGTGAGAACAAAGTGAGCCTATATTGGTCCCACATTCGTAATCACTGATTGTTTCTTTTTTCCCTTAACTCTTACTTGACATTGAGTCATCAATGTCACCAAAGCTGTCTACATAAACTACCAAGTGGCCATATAGTGACCTATTTATGATTTATATTACATGTGAAAATAAGCTTGAAGAAGTCCTGGGTTGGTTTATTTAAGCTGGGGACTGTTACTCATTTAATAGATTCTAAATATAGAAAGCAAAGATGACAGTTTATATTCACTAAAACAATTATATGGAAGGTAGGCTGTGATCATATACTGGTTAGTACTCTGCATTGTGGAAGGTGGGTGAGTGATGAGGTAATTCTATTGATTTTCAGTCTGAGGTCTCTAGATCTTATACGGTGACGGTTGACAGTTAAAGGCATTAGCTCTAGCTATTAGTTTCTTTTCTGAAGCGACTGCTGTGGCAGGCGTTTCTTATGATTGTGATCAAGGAACTCTTCAAATAGCATCCTCCAGTTTATCTTCTGGGCTTCCCTGGTGGCTCAATGGTAAAGAATCTACCTGCCAGTTCAGAAGATGCAGGTTTCATCCCTGGGTCAGGAAGATCCCCTGATCCCCTGAAGGAAATGGCAGTATTCTTGCCTGGGAATCTCATGGACAGAGGAGCCTGGTGGGCTGCATTCTGTGGGGTCAGAAAAGAGTCAGACATGGTATAGCAACTAAACAACAACATTTAATCTTCTACCTAGATTTTCTGCATCATGTAGATTCCCTGGTACAAGAAAGCATTCAGTTAGTCATCTTATTTGCATTGGTGAGGGAAGATTCAAAAGACACATCATAAGTAATGAATAATTGTCAAATGAATGAAATAATTCATAAGCAAATTTGAGTCCTTTCATTTAAATATAACATTATAAGCTGCATAATAAAGAAATGTATATTATAGAAAGTGAAAGTACCCTGCCATAAGCCTATTCCACAAAGTAATCTTGGTTAATATTTTGACCACTAGTTTTACTAAAAAAACTGGACTGAATATTCTTGTATATCAATGTACACTGTAGGAGGTTTTGTTGGGTCAGAAGCCTTGTGAGTTTATGTGTATATGTGTGTTTATTTTGGCAGTGCCAACTTATTCTCCAAAAAAGCTGTAAGATTTTCACTCCCTCAAACATTCTGTTGTAAGAAATTCCAAGATTGTTTTATTTTACTTTTAAAATGCTTATTTTCCCACCTTCCCTGGTGGTGCAGTGGGTAAGAAGCTGTCTGCCCGTGCAGAGGACACGAATTTGATCCCTGGTGTGGGAAGATTCCACATGCTGGGGAGCAACTAAGCCCATGAACCACAACTAGTCTAGAGCCCACGAGCCACAGCTACCGAGCCGGCATGCTGCAATTACTGAGGCTTGTGTGCCTCGAGCCTGGGCTCCACCAGAGAAGCCACCACAACGAGAAGCCCGGGCACCACAGTGAAGAGTAGCCTCTGCTCGCTGCAACGAGAGAAAGCCTGCACACAGCAGTGACGACCCAGAGCAGCAAAAAACAGAAAGAGAGAGAGGCCAACGAAATTATCTGTTAAAAAAACTTCTTGTTTTCCGTATTATAAAAGTACACATCCTTTTGAGACAAATTAGAACAACTTGGGAGCATACAAAGTAAGAAATTCTGGTATTTTCCACCCTCCATCCAATTTTTAGGATTATTTTAGAATGAGATGATAATATGCTTTCAATATAGAAACCTTTCAAAATCAATTTTAGTTTATTTGTTTCTTCTTTTTCCTCTAGCATATGGAAACACCCTGTGTCACTACTAAGAAATTCTGAGAGAGAACTGTCTAGGCTTCTGGAGCCTCAGGCACTTTTGTTTTTCAAGGCTCTTCCTTATAGCCTACCAATCAACTTCGAATGCCCCCACATCAAATACTATATATATATATATACACACACACACACATATATATATACACAAAAAAATGGAACTAATTTAATATTTTTCTCTGTAAAATATTTGGATTTTAAGTAACCTATTTAACCTATCAGCCATGATTTGCCAGTAATCATTCTGCATACTCAGCAGGATTTCTTGGGAAGTGAGAAAATGTAGTCTATAAGTTTTTAAAAATACATAATATTTGGGACTTCCCTGGTGGTCCAGTGGCTAGGAATCTGCACTCTGAATGCAAGGGACCAGATTCGATCCCTGGTCAGATTTGATCCCACATGCTGCAAGTAGGAGTTCCCATGCTGCAACTAAAGATCCTGCATGCCAAACTAAGACCTGATGTAGCCAAACAAACAAACAAACAAACAGAAAGTGTGGTATAAAAAGTGTGGTATGTTATTAGCTACTAAGTCATTTTGTGAGCACGGGGTTAATGTCAGAAGAAATAATTTTTATATCTAGGGACTTCCCTGATGACCCAATGGTTAAGACTCCATCCTTCCAACACAGAGGGCATGGGTACAATCCCTGGTTGGGGAACTAAGATCCCACATGCTGAGCAGCATAATCTTCGCACCTATTCTGAGTCAAAAAAAATCCTATGCTTGTTTTAAGCCTAGATTATGCACATCTGTCAGATCGTGTCTCAATGCTCTGTGGACAGTGTTAGGTAAACAGCCAAATTTCCCCCCTTCATTTTTCTCTTTTCTAGATTACTTGCTAACTAGCTTCTTCTGGAAACATTCTGTCTTCTGAGCACGATATGGGAATTTAGATTTCATTTTTGTCCAGATCAATACACTTGATTTAGTTAAGTTTTCATGGTGTTGTTGCAGAAAACGTGTTCTCTATGCACCCAGTACTGAATTGAATCTCAGAGGCAGAGTTTTGGATGAAGTAGAAAAGAATAGTTTTCTTGAATTTCCAGGCAAAGGGGAACATAGCAGGCTTCTGCTTCTGAAAACTCTGTGTTCCAACTTAGGAGGATTTAATGAGGAGTTTTGGCTCAGAGGGTAAAGCTGCCTGCAATGCAGGAGACCTGGGTTTGATCCCTGGGTCAGGAAGATCCCCTGGAGAAGGCAATGGCAACCCACTCCAGTACTCTTGCCTGGAAAATCCCATGGACAGAGAAGCCTGGTAGACTACAGTCCATGGGATCACAAAGAGTTGGACACTGAACGCTTCACTTTCACTTCATAGCAGTAGTTCAAGGGTGGAGTTGTTGACAAGATCAAGGTGTGTCCAGGCTCTGCACTTCTCTAATCTGGTCTCAGGTAATCTTCTTGATGAGCCTTTCTGCTTTCTTTAATCTGGCCTCAAGTTATCTTCTCTGACATAATCCATTTGTTGGGTTTCATTCTATAAAGAGCTTAAATACATTGTTATACCTTGTATTCCTTGAAGTGGAACCAGGACCCTGCCCCAAGGCTGCACTACTGTTTCTTGACTGCTCCTCCTTTGTCTCTACATCCACTCCCTTCCCTGATTAGCAACTGTTTGTACCTGCCCTTTCAGGGAAGTTCAGGAAACTGAAGCCTATTCCCTATAAACAAGAAACAGGGGGCACAGAACGGTTTCTAGTACCAGGAGTACCAGTAGGTCCTGCCTGGTTTCATTATTGAAAGGGTCAGTAATACCCACTCACTGTGACATAAAAAGTTATCTTTATTAAAATACATTTGAGTTTGTAAAATCTCTTATAGTCCTAAAAGCAGAACTAAGAACCAATTGTCATAAATTCCCTCCACTAGAGGCCATCCCTGGAGTCTACATTGTCACAAATTGATCCTATCTCCCATCTATTCTCCTGATGCACATTTATCTTTCCAAAATGCCATTTGTTTTTGAATAAATTCCCTTCTTATTCCCCTTCCCTAATTGAGAACTCATTTATTTTCCCATTAGTGTCATTCTCTTCCTCTTCTTCCCCTATAAAGATGTTATATAAGCCCTCCATGGATAAATTCTAACTGCCCTTGTGTCACATTTTTTCTGTGCACTCTCTATATACCTTAATGAAAATATGATGATTAAATGTTATCTTTTGTTACTCTGTCTTTTGTCAGTTGAATTCAAAAGACCCCAATCAAGAAAGTAGAGGAAAAGTTTTTGTTGTGGTGGTTTTTAAAATTGAAGTATAGTTGATTTACAATGTTGTGTTAATTTTTGCTGTATAGCAAAGTGATTCAGTTATGGATATAAGTATATATATATATTTAAATATTTTTCCCATTATGGTTTATCATAGGATATTAAATAAAGTTCCCTGTGCTATAGAGTAGGAAGGAACTTGCTGTTTATCAATTCTATATATAATAGCTTACATCGGCTAAACCCAATCTCCCACTCCATCCTTTCCCCACCATCCTCCCCTTTGGCAGCTGCAAGTCTGTTCTCTATGCCTCTGAGTCTGTTCCTGTTTTGCAGGTTCATTCATGTCATACATGAAGGATATCATATGGCATTTTTTACTTTCTCTTTCTGACTTCATTTAGTATGATAATCTCTAGATCCATTCATGTTGCTGTAAATGGCATTATTTTATTCTTTTTTAGGGCTGAGCAGTATTCCATTGCATATATATACCACATCTTCTTCATCCATTCATCTGTCTATGGACCATATAGGTTGCTTCCATGTCTTGGCTATTGTGAATAGTGCTGCTATGAACATAGGGATACATGCATCTTTTTGAACTAGAGTTTTGTCTGGATATATGTCCAAGAGTGGGGTTGCTGGATCATACGGTAATTCTATTCTTAGTTTTCTGAGGAGTTTCCATACTGTTTTCCATAGTGGCTGCAGTAACTAACATTCCCACCAATAGTGGAGGGCAGTTATACAGGAAAAGTTTTAACTCCTGGACACTTTATTGTATGAGTGTATTAAAATTTGTTTATTCCTTCATCAGTTGGGTTTTAGGGTTGTTTCATTTTTTGAACACTAATCTCCAGGGTTGTTTTTTTTTTTTTGCATGGCATAAGTTTTCAATTCTCCTCAGTTAGTACCTAGAATGGGATACCTATATTATATTCTATGTGTCTCTATAAGAAACTTCAAGACTGTTTTCCAAAATGGTTGTTTTGGGAGATGTTGGGCCAAAAGATACAAACCAAAGCTTGGGAGAAGGATTTATTACTTGCAGTAAGTAAGGAGAACACCTGGGGTTTTTTCCAATGCAGTGTCTCCACAAACAGCAAAATGGGAAACTTTTAAGCTAAGGGTACATGCATATTCTTGAAGGGGTTAGAGCAGAAGATTCCACATAGAATTGGGGCAAAGGTAAATAGAGTCCAAGCTTTAGCTGATAGAATTCAGAAGAGGTAAAAATCATCATTTCATCCTCCACCTGGGTAGGGGGATTAGTTCCCGAAGAACTCAAAGATACGTAACAGAGTGTTATGTATATTCCTCATTGCTTAGTTTCTAAGTCATGTTTGACTCTTTGTGACCCCATGGACTGTAGCACACCAGACTCCTCTATCCATGGAATTTTCCAGGCAAGAATACTGGAATGGGTTGCCATTTCCTTCTCCCGGGGATCTTCCTGATCCTGGGATTGAACCCACAGCTCCTGCATTGACAGGTGGATTCTTTACCACTCAGCGAACAGGGAACCCCAAGGGGCAGGAGCTAAAACTCTGTTTTATCTTTGAACTGTTGTTTCTTGACTGCTTTTCCTTTGTTCCTGCTTCCCCTAACTTCCCTTAAGATCACTGATTATTGAGGCGAGCATGGGGCCAGCTTAGATACAAAAAGCTTAGGCCAAATTGGTTTTTCTTATGTCAAGAAAACCACGCCTGGTTCTCTTTCTCTGAGGATCCCCGATCCTATCAGTTGTACCAGTTTTCATTTTCATTATCAGTAGATGAGAGTTCTAGTTGCTCAGTGTCCTCATCAGCACCCTTATTTTCAGTCATTCTAGTGGATAAAGTGATTATTTGAAGACAAATAAGGAAATGTCCATTGAAGAAACGTTTATTTATAAAACCAGCACTGTGTGTTAGCTTTGACTGGGTTGATACACTTTGTTGCAAGTTTAATTTTATTGACTGTGTCAAAAATAAGAACACAATTCCTTATCTCTTCAGGTCCTTGTTAGTCAGGTCAGAAACAGGAATAAAAGTATGTACAACAGTATACCTCTCATGGTACTCTGGACGCTTTTGCCTCTTTCTGGAAGGAAGGAGAAGACTGCCACAAGTTGTATTTTGAATCAAGTCCCATTTCCCCTAAATTGACAATTAGCTCTATAGGTTAAAATGTCAAAGCTGTGGCTGGAGTATTTTAAAAGCAATCGAGGAAAATAAGGGTTTCCTTTGCCAGGAGATTACTAATCTTAACCTTAAAATAGGGTCAAGAGTTAAGGAAATGTGGATCTGAAGAGTATTTTAACCTCAGATATATACTGTCTGTATGTCCATTGAACATAGTAGCTCATCAGGTCCAAAAACAGTAAAAGATGTTTTAGGTAAGGGTGAGCTACTGCCAGCGATTAGAGTTTAAGGCACACTGGAAGAGCACTGGGCCAGTTGGAAATCTGTGTCCCTGGGCCCAAGTTCTGGCTGTGACCTAACTAGATGAGCAAACCTGGACAAGTCAAATGCTTTCAGGCCTGTGTTTTCTTCTATAAAACAGAGCTTGGATCCCTAAGATTTCTTTCAGTTGTGACATTTTGTGGGCTGCATATGACATGGAGAATTCTGGGAAGAAGGACAATAGGGAAGGCCAGAGCAAAGAGATAGAATGCAGGGGAGGGGCAGGGCTGTACAGAGAGAGAGGTGTGGCTTATATGTAAAAAGGGGCAGGGAATTCCCTGGCTGTCCAGTGGTTAGGACTCCATGCTTTCACTGCTGAGAGCCTGGGTTCAGTCCCTGGTCCGGGAATTATGATCCTGCAAGCTGCATGGTGACAAAGCTAATAAAACAAACAACAACAGAAACAGGGGCAAATAGAGGGACACTTGAGGCCCAAACAGACTCTTAAATTCTACCTAGGAAAATCCAAGGAAAGACTGGTATGTGGAACTAGGAGTGTACTAGGAGTACCATATGCAGAAGAGCAGGAATGGAGATTTTCAACAGGAAGGCAGTACAGAGGAACCAGTGACCTAAGAGCATTTTTTAACCCATTCAACAAATAGCTATTGAAAGGAAATATTTTAGGGGGCAAAGAGGTAGGCCAGCATTCAGCATGAGGGAAGTCTGTGATGGGTGTTGAACTGGGGGTACAAGGGGCCCCACTGTGAGAGATTGTGACACCAAGCTGGGATCCTGTAAATTTAACAAACACATGTTGAGCAACTACCACATTATAGGCATTGGAGATAAGGACTAATTTCTTTGTTCTTTTGGACATTAAGTTCTGTTCCCAAAATCTTGGCCCCCTGTCCACCAGTGTTGAATAAAGAATATGGAGACAGAATTCAGAGGAAATAGGAAAATGACTCTATCTTTGCCTGGCACAGAGGAATACACAGCAGGCTAGCACCTCAAGAACTAAGCCCCTCTCCCCTGGGAAATAGGGAAAGGTTTTATACCCTCATGAAGGTCTTGTGTGTATGTATATATATATATATTTTTTTTTTCTTTCCTGCAAGTTTACAGCCAAAAGCTGGAGTCAGGCGGCTCAGCAACCTGATCTGGTAATCCCTGAAGTTATAGGTCAAGAACTTCTTCCTTTTGAGATACAGAATCCTACTAGAGAGTGTAGGGGGAGAAAAATGTCAGGTGCAGAGTATAATTTATGTGGAATCAGATAATAATTAGCTTTGTGAAGGACAAATCCAGCTTCAAGTGTTTGTCAGTAGTAACACCTAAAGAATAACCAAGATTATTTAACTCTTGCAGACATGTTTGGCTGGTATGTGCCAAATGCTGTCTACTCTTTTTTGTTTTTGCGGTGATAGTTTTAGTAAGGAAAGATAAACAATAAATGGTAAATAAATAAAATACATGGCATGTTTGTTAGCAATAAATGCTAATAGCAGGGAAGGACAGTAGGATTGGGTGCAAAGGGGAGGAGCTGTAATTCTAAAGATTGTGGCCGCTGAGAAAAAGCTGCCATCTGACCCAGGAGGGGAGGGAATGAGCTTGCACGGACAGAGAGGTACTGGATAGTCTTTTAGATAAAGAACAGCAAGTTCTAGTAGCCAGGGTTCAAGGAGGCCAGGGAGTTGAGGGGAAGAGGAGCAAGGGGAGAGTAGTGCAAAATGTCATGTGGGCTGCCTGAGACAGCAGGAGGAGAAGCAGGAGGAGCCCAGCTCCTTCCAGAGCTCCCTGGCTCCCCTCCTTCCCTTCTCTCAGCATTTTTAGATACTGTCATGGATAAGACTGTATTCTGATTACCAGAACCAGAACAAAAGTTTGGGGCTCAACTGGCAGCAAGGGTAGATGAAGTTGCTGTCAACAGTGCTAGACCTGGCCTTAAATCTGTCTTCAGACACCATTAATCTTTTTGTTGTTGTTGTTCTGGCTGTGCCACATGGCAAGTGACGTCTTAGTTCCCTGACCAGGTGTTGAACCTGTGGAATCTTAACCACTGGACTGCCAGGGAAGTCCCCAGACACCAACAGTCCTAAAGCCAGTGTGGCTCAAGGCCTACACTGGTGGGTTTCCCCACAGAGTGCAAAAGAAGCTGCAGAGAAGAAACAAGGGCTGCCAGGTATATTGAACTGAAAAAAATACATATATGATTGTTTTAGGAAATACCTGCATTAGATTCAAAATTTAACAGAATAAAAAGCATTTGAGGGATTTGCCTGGTGGTCCAGTGGTTAGAACTCTGGGATGGTTCAATTTCTGATCAGGGAGTTAAGATCCTATATACTGTGAGTCAGCCAAAAAAATTAAAACAAACAAAAAAACAACAGAACTCAGTCACAGTTCAAAGTCTTTTATTTTTTTTCTCAAAAGATCTTAAATTTTGGATACAGCAAAGTAAAATACAGCCTCTTGAAAAGCAATTAGTAATTAGTTTATAGAACCAGCTTCCCCCAAGGAGAGTTCCTATTAATTTATAAATTTGGCCTTAAATTTGACCTATGGCCTTCACGTCATGATGATTTGGGTCACTCTGAATATGACATCTCTGAAACAAGGACCTCTGCTAATTTTAAATGAATGCAGCTGCCTATTTGTCATTCATTTATTTGCATCACAATATGTTGGAATAAATGCCCAATTAATAAAACATTTCCAGTAAGCAGTCAGACTGAGGAAATGAAGGATATTTATCTAGTAAGTTTTAAAAAGAAATGTTTCATTTTTGTCTTTTTTGGACATGAAAAAGGGGAAAAAGTTTATATTTTTGCAGGCTGTGACAGAGGCCAGATTTGTTCCCAGGGTTACAGCATCTAAAAAATCCTGCAAGCATTATATGGATTAAAAAAAAATTTTTTTTTTTTTAAAGTGAATAAAGGTAGAAAAGTTTAGGGAATTCCCTGACCATCCAGTGGTTCAAACCTGGCACTTTCACTGCCAGGGGCCAGGTTCAATCCCTGGGTCTACAGGCCGCATGAAAGTGAAAGTGGTAGTCGTCACTTGTGTCCGGCTCTTTGCGACCCCAGGCTCCTCTGTCCATGGAATTCTCCAGGCAAGAATACTGGAGTGGGTTGCCATGCCCTCCTCTACGGGATCTTCCCAACCCAGGGATCGAATCCAGGTCTCCTGAATCACAGATTCTTTACCATTAGAGCTACCCGGGAAGCCGCATAGAGCGGCCAAAGAAAAAAGGAAAGAAAGAAAAAGTTTGCACCAGGCCTACAAAGGTTTTTTTTCTTCCTTTCCTTCCTTTAATTTTTTTCTCCCTACCCCAGCTCTTTTTTTTTTTCACCATTCCCTCCTGCATTTCTTTCTTTCTCTTTTGGGATCAATGAAAATGAATGCGTCTTAAGTTTGATTCATGGGGGGATTTTGCATTTGAACAGCAAGGAGATCAAACCAGTCAATCCTAAAGGAAATCAACCCTGCATATTCATTGGAAGGACTGATGCTGTAGCTGAAGTGCCAATACTGTATCCATCTGATTCAAAGAGTTGACTCATTAGAAAAGACCCTTATGCTGGGAAAAATTGAAGGCAACAGAAGGGGGTGACAGAGAATGAAATGGCTGGAGCATCATCTACTCAATGGACTTGAGTTTGAGCAAACTCGGGAGATAGTGGAGGACAGGGAGGGAAGCCTGGCATTCTGCAGTCCATGGGGTCACAAAGATTTGGACACCACTGAACGACTGAACAACAAATCAAAACCTTTAGTAGTTAAGCATGGAGGACCTTTATTCCATTTTTCATTTGACCCTGTACGTTATTTAATAATGTACTGTCAACAATTAGACAGGGCTCCTAAGGAGTAGACCAGGAACATAGAGTGTGGCAGCTCTCTCATAAAAAAGTAAAGGAACTTGAAAGAGAAGGAACTGGGTAAACTGAGTAGGAGGTAGGTCTCAGGTGTTTTTTGAGCTTGCTGTTTTTACTGTGTATAATGTTCCTTCCCCTATTTCCCACCTGTTGAAATTTTCCCACTTCTCAAGACCAGATCAGATAATCCATCTACTGTGACTGTTTCTAGATCCTATTAGAAACTAGCTAAAGCGTCTGCCTACAGAGTGGGAGACTTGGGTTCAATCCCTGGGTCAGGAAGATCCTCTGGAGAAGGAAATGGCAACCCACTCCAGTACTCTTGCCTGGAAAATCCCACGGACAGAGGAGCGTAGTAGGCTACAGTCCATGGGGTCGCAAAGAGTCGGATACGACTGAGCGACTTCACTTCGCTTCCTCCTCTAAACCCCCAAAGCACTTGTTGCTACCTCTTTTATACTATTAGTGATAGTCCAACTTATCTTTATCTGGGTAGTCAGGGCCTTGAATGCCATACTAAGGAGTTTAAGAGAGTCATTACATTTCAGAGGATAGCTGTGAATTACAATACTTAGGCATTTCTGAGGCAAAAAGAAATTTTTTTTCTCTTTCTCCCTCCCTCCCTCTTTCTAGCCTATTACTGTGTGCCAAGTAGCAGGCTTGGTTACTCCACTTTATAAACATGGACGCAGGTTACTCTCCAAAACTGGCTCAGGAAACAGCCTTGAAGTCCTCACCACCCTCGTTACCCTCTGTAATCTGAGGGTAACTGCTACACTGAAATGGTGCTTTGAAGACTGAATGACTTGATACCTTCCACGTCTAGGGACTTGTCCCGTCTGTCCTCATTCTCACAATTTTGAATCCACTTCGTTCCTGAAATACTTTGTTTTCACAACTTAACTGCGTTTTTGTTATTGTTCTTTTTGTTTTTTGTTGTTTTCCTGGCTTATAGCTTAAAATTTGGAAAGCTTTTTTTTTGTTGTTAATGTTGACTCAAAACGAAGCTTAATTAGTTAAGGGTGGCTATGGGTGGAGATCAGAAGAGATTCTGAAAGGTATTTTTCAAGCATTTTAGACTTGAAAGGGAGGTGACAAAGCCTGTAAGAGCGCTCCTTTTAAGAGTGCTAGTCTCTCGCGTGCATTCCAGGGCTGGGGGATAACTTTTCTGTTGTTAGTTTATGAAGGAAATCAACAAAGGTAGCGGGGTTGGCTTCTTTTCTGACCTCAGAGCCCGAGTTCGAGACACTGGGGAAACTAGGTGCTGCTACGTCTGGGCGCTCCCCCATCCAAAGACCGGGCCCCCAACAGACTCCTTCGCCCAGGGGCGGGGCGCGCTAGGCGACTACGCGCGAGGGCAGCGGAGGGGGCGTGTCCGGCGGGCGCGCGCGGGCGGTGAGGGGGCGTGTCCCGGGAGTGGCGGCGGCGGCGCGGGTCGGGTGCGCGGCGCAGCCTCCTGTGTTGGAATGTGCGGCTCCCGCGAGCGCAGGGCGCAGAAGCAGAGTAAGCGCCGCCGAGGCCTGGGGTCCCAGAGCCCGCTGTGGGTGGCGGCGGCGGCGGCGGCCCGGACCGCAGGGCGAGAGCCAGCGGCCTGAACACTCTGCAGCCCCACTGGGTCTTCGCGGGCCTCGACGAGCCCAGCGTCCAACTTTTCCACCGTCACCCTCCCCTCCCCCGAAACTCCTGCAACAAAGAAAAGTAGTCCGTGAAGGAGCGGCGACGCGGGTCGTCGCCCCTCCTCGCCCAGAAAGGCCGGTAAGCGCGGCGCGATCTGAGACACGGTTGGGTGGGGGCGGCGGGCCGGCCGGGCGGCCGTGGCCGCGAGAAGGGGAGGGCGCGGAAGGACGCGGAGCGAGGCGCTGTCCAGGGCTGATTTGCAGATACTGTGGCTCGGGCGGCGGCGACGACCGCCGCGTCGGGCGGGGGCGGGCGGCCGGGCGGGATCGGGTTACATCGTCGCCGCCGGGGGGCTGGGCCGGGGGCGTCGGTGGAGAGCGGCGCGGCGCCAGGACCCCCTCCCCAGTCGAGGCCGGGCCGCCGCGTCCGAGCGGGCGCAGGAGCGGGGATGTCTTGTCCTGAGGCCGGGAGCGGAGCTGCTTGGGGCCCTAGTCCTGAAACTGACTTCCTCTCGTGCTCCTTCTGCTCCGAGTCCCGCCGCAGCCCCTCGCCTGCCGGCGGCCCTCGCGTCTTCCTCCCTCCCCGGCCTCTCCCTTTCGCCGGAAGGCGCCGTTGAGTGCGGCCGGGCGGGTTGAGTCAGCCCGGGACCCGGGCGGTTCCGCCAATGGGGCTGGACAGCGATTTCTGCGCTCGGGCGGCCAGGCCGCCGAGGCCCTGCGTGCGGGGTCGTCTGGCCGCCGGAGTCGGCGGGGCCGGGGCGCGAGTCCCGCGGGGCGCCGTGGGGGAGTGAGCCTCAGACTTCCGGGGCGCAGGGGGCCCCCTCTGGCCCTCGGGGCCCGGCGCCTCGGGAGGGCGCCCGCGGAGGCTCCCGGCCCCCTGCGGAGGGCGAGCCCTGGGCGGGCGAGGAGCGGAGACGACGACGACGCGGCAACTTTCCTCACTCTTCCCGGACTGGGGCGCGCGGGCCGGGAGGGGGCAGCCTGGACTGGGAAGACTCGGTCTGGCCCAACGGCGCCCCGAGTTTGCTCGTCTCGCCGTCTTCAGTGGTGGGGAGCCCAGGAGACGCTTCAGGACGACTTGGTGTGTCGATGGTGCAGTGAGCGGGCCGAGGCGAGGGGAAGCGAGGGCGCCGGAATTTGCGAAGAGCTGCTTTGTGTTTGGTACGTATTTTGAGAAAATGGCCGAATGCCTATTTCAGTCAGGAATGCCGCGGCCGAGGCCGGCGCTGGTGAAGGCAGCACGTAGGATCCGAGTGGCACGTTGGGCTTTCGGGCTGTGCGCGGACGGCCTTCCTGAGCAACGTTGAAATGCCTGTAGGAATGGTAGTTAGGGTTTGGGGAGAATTAGGAATTACGAGTCACCTGGGCTGTTTCGTTAAGGCCTTGGACAGCCTTTGCTGTGTGATGGCATTTGATTCCGACTTTCGTTGGTACCTATGACTCAACGAGTTTGTGTTTATCCGCTTGGGTTAAACTGATTACTTTTGGTATTTTGGGTGTAAAATTTTTTGAGCCCTTGCCACTTTGCTTTTTCTAATTCGCAAGAGAACATCTAATTTGAGAATTAACACCTTTTAGGTTGGAAAGTAATGAGGTTAAGACACTTTATTGAAAAGCCCAACGTTTTTTCAAAGAGATTTTATTATGGCTCCTCTAGGCCGTTGAGTCAGATCAAACACAAGGCAAGAAAGTTGCTGATTTGAAGATGAGTTATTCAGTTAATGGGTATTTGAAAGCTCTTGTGTTTTCATTTATGTATATTTAAATACACTAAACTTCCCTTTCACAGGAAAAAAGATATTTAATTTTTGTTTACTTTTAAACAGATCATCAAGAAAAGAAACTTAAGTAATACTTTAATGGTATTATGTACTTTTTCAAAGTACATTGGACCCTTAAACAACAGGAATTTGAACTGCATGGGTTCACTTATATGGATTTTTTTCAACAAATATATTGGAAAATTTCTCATAGATCTGCAACATTTTGCAGAAGTCTACAGATGATACACATAGCCTAGAAATATGGAAAATTTAGAAAAAGGTACATCATGAATGTATCAAGTATACATAGATAATGTATTTTATCATTGACTACTGTAAAATGTATACAAATCTAATAAAAGTTACCAAAAATTACAGACCACCATGGCACCATTCCTGTCCAGAGAGATGTAAACAAATGTAAAGATCAATCATTCACCCATAACTGCATATTAACTGTGGTCCATACTGTGGGTCTGTAATCATTTCATAGCTACCTCTTGTTGCTATTTTGGTGAGCCTCAAGTGTTTGGAGGTATCCACTTAAAACGTCTTGTAAGTCTAATCATATCTGGGTGAGCAGTTCTCTCCAGTAAATTGTGCTTGCAGAAAAAAAGCCACCTCTCCCATTTCCTGAGTGTTTTTCATTGTGTTTAGTGGGATACCAGAAACCTTGAATGACTCCATGGGACCCATATAAAGTGCCACTGGTGATGCTGGAAATGCTCCCAAGCAGTAAAGTCATGGCATTGGAAGAAAAAGTTAAATTGCTTGATATTGACCATATCAAGTTCTGCAGTTTCCATTACCCACCACTTCAAGATCAGTGAATCTAGTGTAAGGGTTATTGCCAAAAAAAAAAAAAAAAAAAAAGGAAATTTGGAGACTGTCTCTGCATTTTTGCCAGCAGACATGAAAGCCTTACACTTTTTGTAATATGCCTTCTGTCTGATATTAAAAATGCCTTTTTGGGAATTCCCTAGTTGTCCAATGGTTGGGACACCGTGCTTTCACTGCTTGAGGGTTCAGGTTTAATACCTGGTTGGGAAACTAAGATACCACAAGCCACGAAGCTGTGTGATGTAACCTTAAAAAAAAAAAAAAAAAAGAATTTTTCATGTGGGTATAGTTATGAAAGGCATACCTATAGAGTAAATTGATTTGAGAAAAAGTGAAGTTATTGTATGACAATTTAAAGCAAAAGGAAAATGAAGTTTCTAAATCTGGAGACTTTAATGCTGGCAGAGAATGGTTTGGTAATTTTAGAAAGAGTTTTGACTGAAAAAATGTCAAGATAGCAGAACCAGCTTTGAGTTCCCAGATGCTGTTAACAAAATTATTGAAGAGAAAGGCTGTCTGCCTAAACAGGTTTTTAATACAGAGTAATGTGCCCTAGTCTGGAAAAAGTTGGCAAAAAGCTCATTCATTACTAAAGAAGAGAAGTGAGCATTAATTTGGATTTAAGGCTGGTTGAAGACTAACTTGTTTTGTACAAATTGAGTTTTTGATCAGGACTGTTCTTATCTATAAAGCTGCCAAGCCCACTTTTTTTTTTTAATGGAATTGTTTTTCTTTCATTCTTTGTCTTCCTTTCTTTTTTTGGCTTGCACGATCTCAGTTCCCCGACCTGGGACTGAACCTTGGCCACTGCAGTGAAAGCCCAGAACCCTAACCATTAAGCCACCAGGGAACTTCATAAGCTCACTATCCTTAAAGATAAACACCAGTTACTATTCTTTTGGTTGTATAATAAGAAGGCCAGGGCAATGAGAATACTTAACTAAATTGGTTCCATTGATGCTTTATCCCTGATTATGAAGTACTTCGCAGTAAGGGGACTGCATTTTAAGATTCTTTGGTATTGGACAGTAACCCTGGCCACCTTAACCCCATGAGTTCAACATTGAAGGTGTCAAATGGTATTCATGCGTGTGTGCTAAGTTGCTTCAGTTGTGTCCCACTCTTTGCGACCCACTCTTTGCGACCCTATGGACTGCAGTCTGTCAGGCTCTTCTGTCCATGGGATTCTCCAGGTAGAATACTGGACTGGTTTGCCATTTCCTCCTCCAGGGGATCTTTCCGACCCAGGGATTGAACCGAGGTCTCTTACATCTACATTGGCAGGCAGGTTCTTTACCACTAGCACCACCTGGGAAGTCTGTCAAAGTGGTTCCCAAACACAGTGTCTTTTAATAAAGCCTATATTAAGGTATCTTAAGGACCTTGAAGTGTCATTACACACGGTACTCCATAGAAAGGATTGTCAGTGCTGTGGAAGACAACCCTGATAGAACATCGTGAAAGTCTAGAAGGACCATACTGTTGAAGATGTTATCATTGTGATAGCAAAAACTATGAAGGCCATCAAGCCTAATACAAATTTCTGCTAGAAGAGACTGTCCACGTCTTGTGCATGAATTCACAGGATTTACCACAGCCAATCAAGGAAGTCATGAAAGAGATAGTGGATACTGGAAAAAGGTGGATGAAAGGCTTCATGATACAAAATTTGGGAATATTCAAGAGTTAATAGATAGCATACCAGAGTAATTAATGGAAGTTAATTTGGAGGTGAGTCCTTTAGAACCAGTGCAAGACTATAAGGAAAAAGACATGGAAGAAGCAGCGCCAGAAAACAAATTGACGTTAGACAGTCTGGCAGCAAGGTTCCTTTTGTTGAAGATTGCTTTTGACTTCTTTTACAGCTTGGCCCCTTGTATGATACAGACACTAAAACTAAAGCCCTTGGTAGAAGGATTAGTACCAAATTGAAACATTTTTAGAGAAGTAGAAAAGGAAAATTTGGACAGAAATTTAAGATATCTTTCTCTCAAGTTTCGCCTCTTTCCACTTCCTCCACCTCTTCTCTCTCTGCACCTCCTTCTGCCTTCTCTTACACTTCCTCTGCCTCTTCTGACTGCCACTCCTGACTCAGCAAGAGCAACCCTTCCTCCCCCAACCCCCCTACTCAACAGAAGACAGGAGGATGAAGACCTTGATGATGATCCACTTCTCTGCTTAATAAATGTTAATCACACCGTTCAGTTAATAAACTTATCTGTCATGTATGTGTGTAAGTGTCTTGTAAAAAATCTAGTAATTGTACACCAAGAGCTGGAAGACATTGTGTCATCACCATTGTTACCTAAGAATTCATTGTGTGCAAGACTTGAGAAAGGTATTAGTTTTTCTACTGTTGTATAATTTTGCTTTTGAATAATTACATTACCTGGAACTTCCTTGGTGGTCTAGTTGTTAAGAATTCATGTTCTGCTGTTGCTGCTAAGTCGCTTCAGTCGTGTCCGACTCTGTGCGACCCCATAGATGGCAACCCACCAGGCTCCCCCGTCCCTGGGATTCTCCAGGCAAGAACACGAGTGGGTTGCCATTTCCTTCTCCAGTGCATGAAAGTGAAAAGTGAAAGTGAAGTCGCTCAGTCGTGTCCGCCTCTTTGCGACCCCATGGACTGCAGCCCACCAGGCTCTTCAGTCCATGGGATTTTCCAGGCAAGAGTACTGGAGTGGGGTGCCATCGCAGGGGATATAAGTTCAGTCCCTGGTCTGGGAGGATCCTACCCACATGTCGAGCAGCAATTAAGCCTATGGGCTGGAACTACTAAAGCCTGGACTCTAGAGCCCCAGCACTGCAACAAGAGAAGCCACTGCAACTACAGAGCAGCCTCTGCTTGTCGAAACTAGAGAAAGCCAACACACTGCAACGAAGACTCAGTACAGCCGAAAATAAATTTTCAGTCCAGTTCAGTCGCTCAGTCATGTCCAACTCTTTGTGACCCCATGGACTGTAGCATGCCAGGCTTCCCTGTCCATCACCAACTCCCGGAGCTTACTCAAACCCATATCCATAGAATCGGTGATGCCATCCGACCGTCTCATCCTGTATCGTCCCCTTCTCCTACTGCTTTCAATCCTTCCCAGCCTCAGGGTCTTTTCCAGTGAGTCAGTTCACATCAGGTGGCCAAAGGATTGGAGTTTCAGCTTCAGTGTCAGTCTTTCCAATGAATATTCAGGACTGATTTCCTTTAGGATTGACTGGTTAGATCTCCTTGCAATCCAAGGGACTCTCAAGAGTCTTCTCCAACACAACAGTTCAAAAGCATCAATTCTTCGACACTTAGCTTTCTTTATAGTCCAGCTCTCACATCCATACATGATCACTGGAAAAACCATAGCCTTGACTAGAGGGACCTTTGTTGGCAAAGTAATGTCTCTGCTTTTTAATACGCTATCTAGGTTGGTTATAGCTTTTCTTCCAAGGAGTAAGCGTCTTTTAATTTCATGACTGCAGTCACCATCTGCAGTGATTTTGGAGCCCCCAAAAATAAAGTCTGTCATTGTTTCCCCATCTATTTGCCATGAAGTGATGGGGCCAGATGCCATGATCTTAGTTTTCTGAATGTTGAGCTTTAAGCCAATTTTTTCACTCTGCTGTCTCACTTTCATCAAGAGGCTCTTCAGTTCTTCACTTTGTGCCATAAGGGTGGTGTCATCTGCATATCTGAGGTTATTGATATTTCTCCCGGCAATCTTGATTCCAGCTTGTGGTTCATCCAGCTTGGCATTTCTCATGATGTACTCTGCATGTAAGTTAAATAAGCAGGGTGACATTATACAGCCTTGATGTGTTCCTTTCCCTATTTGGAACCAGTCTGTTGTTCCATGTCCAGTTCCGACTGTTGCTTCCTGACCTGCATACAGATTTCTCAGGTGGTCTGGTATTCCCATCTCTTTCAGAATTTTCCACAATTTGTTGTGATCCACACAATCAAAGGCTTTGGCATAGTCAATAAAGCAGAAGTAGATGTTTTTCTGGAACTTTGCTTTTTCGATGATCCAGCGGATGTTGGCAATTTGATCTCTGGTTCCTCTGCCTTTTCGAAATCCAGCTTGAACATCTGGAAGTTCACGGTTCATGTACTGTTGAAGCCTGGCTTGGAGAATTTTGAACATTACTTTGCTAGTGTGTGAGATGAGTGCAATTGTGCAGTAGTTTGAGCATTCTTTGGTATTGCCTTTCTTTTGGATTGGAATGAAAACTGACCTTTTCCAGTCCTGTGGCCACTGCTGAGTTTTCTAAATTTGCTGGCATATTGAGTGCAGCACTTTCAGAGCATCATCTTTTAGGATTTGAAATAGCTCAACTGGAATTCCATCACCACTAGCTTTGTTGGTAGTGATGCTTCCTAATAAGGCCTGCTTGATTTCGCACTCCAGGATTCATTCAAGGTGAGTGATCACATCATCGTTATTATCTGGGTCATGAAGATCTTTTTTGTATAGTTCTTCTGTGTATTCTTGCCACCTCTTAATATCTTCTGCTTCTGTTAGGTCCATACCATTTCTGTCCTTTATTGTGCCCATCTTTGCTTGAAATGTTCCCTTGGTATCTAATTTTCTTGAAGAGATCTCTAGATCCTCCCATTCTATTGTTTTCCTCTATTTCTTTGCACTGATCACTGAAGAAGGCTTTCTTATCTCTCCTTGCTGTCTTTGGAACTCTGCATTCAAATGGATATGTTTCCTTTTCTCCTTTGCCTTTGGCATCTTTTCTTTCCTCAGCTATTTGTAAGGCCTCCTCAGACAACCATTTTTGCCTTTTTGCATTTCCTTTTCTTAGGGATAGTCTTGATCACTGCTTCCTGTACAATGTTAGGAACCTCTGTCCATAGTTCTTCAGGCACTCTGTGTATCAGATCTAATCCCTTGAGTCTATTTTTCACTTCCACTGTATAATCATAAGGGATTTGATTTAGGTCATACCTGAATGGTCTAGTGGTTTTCCCTACTTTCTTCAATTTAAGTCTGAATTTGGCAATAAGGAGTTCATGATCTAAGCCATAGTCAGCTCCCAGTCTTGTTTTTGCTGACTGTATAAAGCTTCTCCATCTTTGGTTGCAAAGAATATAATCAGTCTGATTTTGGTGTTGGCCATCTAATGATGTCCATGTGTAGATTCTTCTCTTGTGTTGTTGGAAGAGGGTGTTTGCTATGACCAGTGTGTTCTCTTGGCAAAACTCTGTTAGCCTTTGACCTGCTTCGTTTTATACACCAAGGCCAAATTTACCTGTTACTCCAGGTATCTCTTGACTTGTAACTTTTGTATTCCAGTCCCCTATAATGAAAAGGACATCTTTTTTGTGTGTTAGTTCTAGAAGGTCTTGTAGGTCTTCATAGAAAAATAAATTAAAAAAAATATATAATAATTACATTACTATATGCTTTTTGAGAAACAGCATATCAGCCCATCATACATATATGCAGTTAAAAAAAAAACTATTTCAAATACTATGTTATGAAAATGCCTTACACTATATGCCATAAAAATTTTTATGACTCATTTATTTGCATATCGGCTTGGCGACTGCGAAGCAGTCCTATCGATCGCAGTAGATTTCAGTAAAGCAGTCATATCGTTGCTTCAATGTTATCAGTGCTTTGTTATAACTGTAAATGAGTATGAATTTCTTTTTCACAATATCTTTTCTATTTTGATGACTAGTGTTAGTAATATGTATAATATCTGCAGTATTTTGTATCATACAGTATTGGTAAAAGTATTACAGGTGTAATTCATCTTGTATACAGGGAATGTAAACTGACTGTATTTATAAATACAGTACTGGAAATGTAGTCCTTATGATTTTCTTAGCTTTTTCATGTATCTATTATAAAAATGCATGTGACATGCAAAATACATGTTTACTGACTTATCCTTAAGGCTTCTGGTTAACAGTAGATTATTGGTACTCTTGGTTTTTGTGGAGCCAAAAAGATGAGATTTTTAACCTCACTGGGGGTTGGTGCCTCTAACCCATTTGTACAAAGGTCAATTTAATTTTAATTAGCACTGAAAATGAAGGTTACTTACATTTTTCCACCAGAAACAGTAAAAGTGCTTAAGGGAAGGCACACCGTTGGTAGATTTGGTTGATGGATGAGTTGTGTCAAACATTTGATAGAATTTCTTGTAGGGGTTACAGAAAATTTTTTGATGACTGCAGTAAAGAGGGTTTAGACTTACAAAATGATTTTAAAGACTGACTTTCAGTAGTTAATGAAGCTGATTGAGTTTAAAGATGATGTGGGAAAATGTATTGTTTTAAGTTACAAAGAACTACAGTGATATTTTGTTTTAGACTGGTAAACGTTGTGCTTAAACTGGTGCTTTTGTGTGTTTTGTTTTGTTTTGTTTTGAATGCAGAGCACAGATATGGCCACCCAGGTAATGGGGCAGTCTTCCGGAGGAGGAGGGCTGTTCACCGGCAGTGGCACCATGGGCATGTCCTTGCCAAACGACATGTATGACTTGCCTGATCTCTCTCGAGCTGAACTGGCTGCGCCTCAGCTCATCATGTTGGCAAACGTGGCCTTAACTGGGGAAGTAAATGGCGGCTGCTGTGATTACCTGGTTGGCGAAGAAAGGCAGATGGCAGAATTGATGCCTGTTGGGGATAGCAACTTCTCAGATAGTGATGGAGAAGGACTTGAGGAGTCTCCTGAGGTGAAAGGCGAACCCAGTGGGCTGGAGAACATGGAACTGGAAAGTTTGGAACTCAATGTTGTGCAGCCACGGCCTGTGTTTGAGGTAGCAGCTGCCTCAGAAACGTACAGCTCAAATAAAGACGTTCCTCAGGAAACACCCGTAGCAGAGGACAAGTGCAAGAACTTGAAGACCAAACCCTTCCGCTGTAAACCATGCCAGTATGAAGCAGAATCTGAAGAGCAGTTTGTGCATCACATCCGAGTTCACAGCGCCAAGAAATTTTTTGTGGAGGAAAGTGCCGAGAAGCAAGCAAAAGCCAGGGAATCCGGCTCTTCTACTGGGGAAGAGGGCGATTTCTCCAAGGGCCCCATCCGCTGTGACCGCTGTGGCTACAATACCAATCGCTATGATCACTATACTGCTCACCTGAAACATCACACCCGAGCCGGGGACAATGAGCGAGTCTACAAGTGTATCATATGCACGTACACCACAGTGAGTGAATATCACTGGAGGAAACACCTGAGAAACCATTTTCCAAGGAAAGTTTACACATGTGGAAAATGCAACTATTTTTCAGACAGAAAAAACAATTATGTTCAGCATGTTCGAACTCATACAGGTAAGAGTACCTTTCTCACTTATTAAGTGTACTGTACCCCCCAAAATGAAACAGTCTTAAAGATGTGAAGAATTTCAAACATCTCAGAAGTAAAGAGAATTAAAGATGGGTAAATCTCATCTCGGAAGTAAATTACATCTCAAAAGTAAAAAGTAAAGATGAGTACCCACAGGTACGAATCACCTATACCCAACAGTTATTGGTCGTTAATATTTTATCACATTTGACAATTCATGTTTTAAAATAACAGCTTTATTGAGATATACTCCACTTCCACACAGTTCATCCATTTAATGTTAGAATGTGTTGGCTTTAGTATGTTTGCAGAATTGTGCAGCCCGTACCACAGTCAATTTTAGCACATCTTCACCCCAAAAGGAAGCACCTCTCAGTGGTTGCTCCCCATTTTCCCCAATACCCCTTGCTGCTGCTGCTGCTGCTAAGTCACTTCAGTCGTGTCTGACTCTGTGTGACCCCATAGACGGCAGCCACCAGGCTCCCCCATCCCTGGGATTCTCCAGGCAAGAACACTGGAGTGGGTTGCCATTTCCTTCTCCAATGCAGGAAAGTGAAAAGTGAAAGTGAAGTCACTCAGTCGTGTCTGACTCTTCACGACCCCATGGACTGCAGCCTACCAGGCTCCTCCGTCCATGGGATTTTCCAGGCAAGAGTACTGGAGTGGGGTGCCATTGCCTTCTCCGACCAATACCCCTTATTTATTCACTTGTAAATTGACTTTCAAATCTTTGTAATTAACGGGTCTTATTTTTTGAAAGCAATGTTTATAATATTGATAGTTGCAGTACATTTTCCTGGTAAGAATTGGTACCTTTGAGGACCGATTGCTGGTCTGAATAATAAGGATAGGGTAACCTAGTACTCTGCTTCTCATATCAGTAGTGAGAAGGGCTGTGGAATGCTGTTTGCATCAGATCCCATTTGCAGTGGTTGTCACTCTGCAGCACTGAACCCTAAAGTGAGTCCTAGTGAGGAGAGGAATTGATGTTGAAGTGGTAGACGTAAACAAGAAGACTTGCAGATGAAATTCCATTACAAGAAACACACGTGTAGCAAGATTTCTAAACTCCAACAGATGGCTTCTGTGTAATTTAAAGCTTAAAATCTAGTTATATAAAAGAATTTGAAATCTCTTTGGAATTTGTTATAATCTGTGATTGTCTCTAGGCTTTGCAATCATTTTATCTCAAAAGTAAAAAAGTTTCAAAATTACATGGCATAGGAAATGAGAGTAACTGGAGAATCCTACACCATTAATCACTTAAGAGTTTTAATTAAACAAACTGTTAGACTAAGGTTAGACTAAACTAACCTCACTTGCAGTATCATAAAACAAATCCCAGATACCATATACACTTTAGCCATAAGTACTTCATGTTCCTTTAACAGTCCTGTGAAAACTGGGGCCTAATTTATCATAGAATGGGCCATAATCTGTAGAGCTTTTAGGTAATCAGTGTGATATACGATGAAGTACATGACTTTTACATGTACATGTTTATGAATTTTTAAAAATTGAGGTATTATTGACAATGATGAATTTTTACAAATGTATATACTTAAAACCACCATGCAAGTCATCATAAAAAATAATACCAGTGTCTTTATCTTATTAAATTTTTTTGGGGTGTCAGTTATATTTTTGATACTTTCAAAATTGATGAGTCACTGAACAATTTAAAGATTTTCCCCAAACTCTTAAAATGTTTGAACAAAAAATTTAAATTAGTTGATTTAAGAGATTTTCAGAGTTAAGGAAAATGTAAAGAACTGGAAAAATTTCAGTTTGGTATATATTTCCAATTTCTTATGTATACTTTAACAAAAAATAAAACATAGGATCTCTACTTTTTGCCATTTCTTCTTTTTTTCTTATGGTGGTTTATTTTCATTTAATTACAATCTAGGCAACTAATTTTAATGGCTGTTTTTATATATTTCATCATTACTTAATATTTTTTCTACATTAATTTAAAGTTGATATTTCCACAATTAAGGTTATGACTTACACAGCTAACTCTGGTTGTATGTATCTCATTTCACATTTAGTGTTAAACTTATTTGATAATACTTTTTAAAAGCTCCCTCATTGCTTGTATTACCTTATTTGTGGTTTAAAAAAAATTTTTTTTGTAAGCAGTTTGTTGGTGCATAAATAGAAGGTTATTATTTTGATTATTTAAAATTTGAGAGTATCAGTGGTATAAAAGGCATGGTTCTAAAAATTGTATTTATGGAAAAATTAATTCATCGAGTGCTGAAGAGCAGAGATAAATGATCATCAGCAGGAATCCATTATTTCTTATCTCTCACTTAGGTAGCCAACTTTTCAGGTTCACTTACCAAGTCTGGTATGTTTCTTTATTGAGTGCTCAGGGTTAGGTGCTTTCTTCTACTCTGCTGCTGCTGCTGCTAAGTCGCTTCAGTTGTGTCCGACTCTGTGCGACTCCATAGACGGCAGCCCACCAGGCTCCCCCGTCCCTGGGATTCTCCAGGCAAGAATACTGGAGTGAGCTGCCATTTCCTTCTCCAGTGCATGAAAGTGAAAAGGGAAAGTGAAGTCGCTCAGTCATGTCTGACTCTTAGCGACCCCATGGACTGCAGCCTATCAGGCTCCTCCGCCCATGGGATTTTCCAGGCAAGAGTACTGGAGTGGGGTAATCGTCAGAAAAATATGCTAAGGAAAACAGGTAAGTGTTCATTGAAAGCCTAAAGTATTGTACCCAGGGTCACATACAGCTAAGATTCAAAGTTCTATATCTTTTTTATAGATAATTATTATGGTAGGGGGCTGAGGATTTTCATTTGAGTCTTCAGTAGATTTTTCATTTTGTGGTTTTGCTATCTTAACCAGTTCACAAATTCTACTTTGAAAGATGACATTTTTGCCTATACGTGTGAGTGAAAAATTACTAGTGCTTCTAGAGTATTTATGCTTGTTTTGGTGAGTGGCACAGATAGATGCAATCTATTTTGTTACGAACAATTTAAAAGTAAAGTATCTGTAGTTGATCCTATATGTTAATCTTCAGGGTATTAAATTTTTCTTAGCTTTTTTTCGTAACAACTTGACTGATACACAATTGATATACCATACAATTCACTGTGAATTGAACTGTTCAGAACACTTCATATCAATGGAATCAGGTGATACGTGGCCCCCAGTGGCTACCTTCTTTCATTTATGTTTTCAAGGTTCAGCCACATCAAGCTTACAGTACTTGTTTTCCTTTTGTTGCCAAATATTACTCTAAAATGGGTAAGCAACACTTTGTTTTTCTATTAGTTAATGGATTTTTGGATTATTTCCACTTTTTGGCTATTGTGAGTAATTCCGCTATTGCCATTCTTATGCAAGGTTTTGTGTAGACATATGTTTTTGTTTTTCTTAGGTAAATATACACCTAGGAGTGGAATTGCTTAGCCATATAGTAATTATGTTTAATCATTTGAGGGACTGACAAGCTGTTTTCCAAAATGGCTGCACTATTTTACAGTCCCACCAGCACTGTATTAGGGTTCTAAATTCTCCAGAACCTAACAAATAAATGTTAACATCTGTTATTTTGATTATAGCCATCCTGGTGGGTGTGAAATCATCTCACTGTGGTTTTGATTTACATTTCTGTTGACTAATGATATTGTGCATCTTTTCATGTGCTTGTTGGCAATTATGTATCTTTTTACAGAAATACATTTCAACATTTTTTAAGTTATCTCAGAATTCTTCCAGGCTAAAGTAGGCATCCTGTTGCCATGAGCTATTTTTGTCTAATCTACAGGTACCAGCTAATAATAGCTGGATAGTTACTAGGAACACATTTCACACTTATCACCACATTCTTTCTTTGTTTCACTTTGTCTTTTCCTTTCCTCGTTCCATGGGTTTTTTTGTTTGTTTTTTGTTTTTGGCCAAGCCACGTGACATGTGGGATCTTTAGTTCCCCTACCGGGGATTGAACCTGTGCCCCCTGCAGGGGAAATATGGAGTCTTAATCAGTTGACTGCCAGGAAAGTCCCTCCTTGTCCCTTGATATTAGGTACATCTGTTGCTGTAATGCATAATATAGACAGAAGAATAACATATTTATTGAAGGCTCTATGTGTCAGGCACAGGGCTGAAGGCTGTCCATGTATTATCTTAATTTAAATTCTCACAATTCTAGAAAGTGGAGGTACTGTTACTTTTATAGATAAGCAAGCTTGCCTGAGGTCCTAATTGTTATCTTGTGGCCAAAAAAATAGACAGATGTCAAGATTTTTTTAGTATATTTTGTGGTCAACAACCCATGTGCAAAAAACACAAATTTTCTGCCTTTGAGACTTAAATTCCTTAAGTCTTAAATTCCTTAAGAATCATTGTTCTCTTATCTTCAGTTGCTGTCAGTCCCTGTGGCTTTATGAGTATAACTGGGACTTCCCTGCTGGTCCAGTGGTTAACTCCATGCTCCTAGGGCAAAGGGCATGGGTTCGATCCTTGATCTGGGAACTAAGGTCTCACATGTGGAACTGAGCAGCCAAAAACCCCCCCCAAAACTCAGTATTAAATAATGTATGTATTGTTAGTGAGAATTGTAATTGCCTTATTTTATCATTTGAACATTAATCACTGTATTTTTGTAGGTGAACGTCCATATAAATGTGAACTTTGTCCTTACTCAAGTTCTCAGAAGACTCATTTAACCAGGCATATGCGTACTCATTCAGGTTGGTAAAAAAGGGGAACTTTTCTATCATTTTTAGTAAACTACCATTATTAAGAAGTTGTTCTATACCTGGAACTGGGTCATTTCTTATGATTTATTTTTAATGTAATTTGGTATTTATATATTTTTTAATATAAATTCAGTGTGTGGTTGCTGGGTTCCAGGGATTCCTTGTTAGTTGTTCCTGACATTTGGTTTTGTTCTCTTGAGAATTGTTAAGGCTTCCAAAGATTGATTTACAAAAACCAAACTTTAAAGAGTGATTGATAATCCATGATTCCAATTTATTCACTTATAATAAATAAAATATAGGACTGTAACACCTGGGAGAATTGTCCACTCTAGAACTGAAATGACCATGATCACTGTCCAGAACTGGCCCCTATTGTGAAGGTATGGAGATGGCAAAGTTAAAAAGTATTTACGTAGGTGGTCTTGAATGGATAATTATTTCATTTTTGCCACACTGACCCTTGGGAGGTCCTGATATGATCCACAACTCTTCCTTTTCTAATTCTCAGTAGATATGTTACCATTTCATCTTGGATGAAATATTTAGAACTGGAGGGAATGCATCCAATTTGCATGTCCCTTTGTAATATTTTTGTAGGTATCATACTGGATAGTGCTTCCATCCTGCTAGCATAGGGATTCATTTTGAATATTTTCCAATTATGAGCACAGTGAATGTTTGTTAAAGGGAATTAACATCTTACTGAATTCTATCATGGACTACTTATTTTTAAGATGGAAAAATAATTTTTTCAGCAAAAACTATTTTCCTTCCACTGAGTACTTGGTGATTATTATGGAGGCACTGTTTTTTTTTTTTTTTTTTCTCTCTTGGCCAAGTGGCTTTCAGGATCTTAGTTCTCCAACCAGGGATCAAACCTGTGCCCACTGCAGTGGATGCCTGAGGTCCTAACCACTGGGCCACCAGTGAATTCCCTGAAGGCACTATTTTTAATAGCTGGGTCATTTGAAACATATTATGGTTTGAGAGTCTTTTTGTGAAGTTTAGAATAATTTTTTTTTATTCTTTGTTATTTTTATTTATTTATGTTTTTTGGCTGCAGTGGGTCTTTGTTGCTGCACTTGGGCTTTCTCTAGTTGCAGCGAGCAGGGGCTACTCTTTGTTGTGGCGCATGGACTTCAGTAATTGTGGCACATGAGCTGAGTAGCTCTGCGGCATGTGGGATCATCCCAGACTGGGGATCAAACTGTTGTCCTTTGTGTGTTGCAAGACAGATTCTTAACCACTGGACCACCAGGGAAGCCCTAGAATAACTTTTTAAACATATTTTATTAAGGTTTAATTTACCCACACAAAAATGCACACGTGTTAGGCATATAGGTCAGTGATTTTATGTATGCTTTCTCTTGTTTGACCGCCATTTTGGTGTAGACATGAAATGTTTCTACTACCCTTAGAAAAGTTCCCTCCTTACCCTTTCTAGTCAGTACTCCCATATTCTTCCATCAAGTGATACTCTGATTTCTATTAAAGATTTAACATCCTTCTGTAAAATGTTTTTGAGAGTCATTCCATGCTGCGTTATCAGAATGTTGTGTTTATTGCTGAGTAGTACACCCCTATTACTCTTGAGTTAAAAGGTCCCTTGTTATTCTATCTGGGCTCTACTTGATAAGAATGTGTATAAGCTTGTAAAACTCTCTTGAATTTGCCTTACATTTATAAATTAATTTGGGAAGAATAAAACAGACACCTGGCACATTTATAAAGATGAAAAACAGGTAGAAATTTTTACTAGAACTGGAAAAGGAAATTAAGTTAAAACTGTTGGTACAGGGCAAAATAATTTTCATTCAGCTAGGTATTAGTAAACTAGTCAACTTGATGAATTGATCTTCCAGTGCAACAGATTTAATGGCAATAAAGCAAAAATAGGGGTGGGGTGAATGAAGCAAATAAATGATGCCATTGGAACAGAGTACTAGGAACTCCATTTCTTCATCATTTCACAGGTGGATGCTTGCATCTTGCTTGATGCTGGCTATGAAAATGCTCTCATTCATTAGGGCTTAAAAGTGGTGACATTTTCTTTATAATTCTTTTAAGAGCACAAATATTTTCCTAACGAGATCAACTTCATTCATCAGCTCTTTGTTTACTCAAAGGTAAGGTTATATAGTAAGGCAGGATAAGCACCTGAAATCTTCCTTTGTGTTTTATAATATACCAGTTCATTCCAAAAGTCATAAATTACAGGTAATATGTATTGACTGTTTGGCCATATGTTCTACACTAAGTGCTTTATATGGATTAGATTATTTATAGCTTAAAACATAAGAATAGTTTAGTTAAGATGAGGAAATAGAGCCTTAGAGAGTTTTCAGTACCTTGCTTAAGACCTCACAGTAAGTTGCAGAGCCCATACTTGATCCCTGTAGGTATTCTTACTGTAGAACAAGTTCTTAACCGTTATGTCACATATCTTGTTTCTGCCATTCTGTTTCTTTATATATTAAGTAGATGTTTGTCTCCATTGAAGTCATTCAATGGAAAGGACAAGAAAGGGCCAAGTGGAGAGTAATGTAGCCTGTTGTTAGAAACCTCCCTTTATGAATCTGTTATTGGACTAATGTGGAAAAGAGCTTATAGTTTGACATACTTGGATAAGTTTTTGTTTTTGTGGTCAAGTATTCTGTAATCAGATATCTTCTAATCTGTAAAGCTTACTATCTATGGTTTTACTTAATGTCTGAGTAGTTTTGCTTTACGAAAAAATTTAATAAGATTTTACGTGAATTTGAGAATGTTGAGAGATGAATTTTCATAAATGTCAATTTCCATTTTTCTGCTATGCATTCCATTGGACCAGTGGGGTATGGATACCGTTTGGTAATATTTGCTAGAGTGTGATCTAGATGGGTATGTATTCAGGTAGAATGAGTTAAATCTTATGCCTTTAATTTGGGAGTGGGAGGGCTTCTGGTCTTGTATGTGCCTGTGATTATAACTTGTGCTTATTTTATATGCCATATCTATTTGTATACCCCTGGTTTCTTTGCTTATTCGTTAGAAGAAAGTGGGAGAAAATCTAGAAAGGATTTCTGACTTTTTATACTTTGCTGTAGAATAGCAGCTCTGGCAGTGGAAAAATTTGCTGAGTGAAATCTGATTCAACTCTGCTATGATGGACAAAGGGTCAAAGCATTATTGTAAAGCTTTCACATAAAGGTCTGGGAGTGTGGCCTAGAGTATGAAGTATTACTTTTGAAGTCTCAAGGTTTATCTTAAATGTACGGGAATTTTATGTTCTGCTCCTTTATACATTTGTTTGAACTACATAAAAACGTTAATATGTTACCTTTTTGAGTGCCTTTGCCCAAGAATTAGCATCAAGAGCCTAAGTCACTTTTTTAGTAATTGTATATTTCTTGATGTACCTGTGTTCTTTAAGAGTGTTTGAGCTAACCTGATGAACTTTTTAGAAGATGATTAAGATAATTATTCCTTTGCTTAGGATGAGAATCAGAAGTCAAGGGATAGAGGAAAGATATACAAATAAATACGAAAGATATACAAATAAATATGGTAAATATAAATTGCATGATAAAGTCTTTATGAAATAGTTTTGGTGGTTTTATTTTATTTATCTATATCTATATCTATATCCCCACTTCTTGGTGAGCATATTTGAATAAACCTTGAATTCATTTCTTAATGTGTGCCTTCTGTAACATCTCTTGTCTACCTTCAGGTGAGAAGCCATTTAAGTGTGACCAGTGCAGTTATGTGGCCTCTAATCAACATGAAGTAACCCGCCACGCAAGACAGGTTCACAATGGGCCTAAACCTCTTAACTGCCCACACTGTGACTACAAAACAGCAGACAGAAGTAACTTCAAAAAACACGTGGAGCTACATGTTAATCCACGGCAGTTCAACTGCCCTGTATGTGACTACGCAGCTTCCAAGAAGTGTAATCTGCAGTATCATTTCAAATCTAAGCATCCTACTTGTCCTAATAAAACCATGGATGTCTCAAAGGTGAAACTAAAGAAAACCAAGAAGCGAGAGGCTGACTTGCCTGATAACAAACTCACCAGTGAGAAACCAGAAACAGAGCAGACAAAAGGAAAAGGGGATGTGACTGGGAAGAAAAATGAGAGGTCTGTAAAAGCGGAGAAGAAAGATAATGTTTCAAAAGAGAAAAAGCCTTGTAGTAATGCCTCAAGCCAAGTGACCACCAGAACGCGCAAATCGGCCATGGAAGGTAAAGAAGTGGATGTGTCCCCGGGAAACTGTTCAGAAAAAAGCTGCAAAAGCAAGAAAAGCAAAAGGAAGGTGGAAGCTGAAGCCCGTCCCTTACAAGAGCCTGTTAATGATGAGGAACCTGTGACAAAAAAGAAAAGGAAGGCAGAAAGCAAATCCAAAAATAGCCAGGAAGTGCCAAAGGGTGACAGCAAAGTAGAGGAGAATAAAAAGCAAAACATTTGCGTGAAAAACAGTACAAAGAAGAAAACTGTGAGAAGTAAATCATGTAAGAAAAGCAGCCAGCCTGCTCAGAGGCGGCCCACTCAGATGGAGTCTGCTCAGGTGGGGTGTGTTCAGACGGAGCCGCTGCCGCCTCCTTCTCCTCCCCCTCCCCCTCCCGTGGGGTGTGGTGAGGTCGAGGTTGTCCAGAAGGGGCCTGTTCCCATGGAGCCATCTCCTCCCATGGAGCCATCTCCTCCCATGGAGCCTGTTGAGGTGACCCCTGTTGAGATGGAGCCTTCTCCTCCTCTTCCTCCTCCTCCCCCAGAGCCTGCTCAGGTGGGATCTGTTCAGGTAGAGCCTCCTCCCCCGCCTCCCCCTGTGGGGGATGCTGAGATCGAGGTTGTTCAGAAGGGGCCTGTTGAGACAGAGCCTCCTCCTCCCATGGAGCCGATCCCCAGAAGGTCTCCTCGCAAAGATAATAGAAAGGAAAAGTCCAGCATGCTGAGTGAAATGGCACGGAAGGAGCAAGTCCTTATTGAGGTTGGCTTAGTGCCTGTTAAAGACAAGCAGCTTCTAAAAGAAAGTGCCAGTGCACAGGATCTCTTCCCACCATCACCACCCCTGCCAAAGGAAAGCTTAAAGGGGGAGGAATCGAAAGACCAAAATTTGTTCCCTGCAGGCGAAGGAAATGAAGAAGCCCCTCTTCAAAAAGTGGAAGCAGAAGAGGCAGGTAAGAGTCTGGCTGGTGTTGCTGCTGTTATCAAGGAATCTGCCAACACTTCATCCTCTGAAGAAAACTTGAATATGCCAGAGGGTGAAACTTCAGAGGATAAACATCAAGCTGAAGCTATGCTCTGTGAAATGGAGATGGACACTGATGAGAAGAAAGCAGAGAATTTCCCCAGCAGAGACTCGGCAGTTGAAGAACCAGTTTCACCACCACTTCCTGCTCTACCGCTAGAAAAACATGAAGCCGTGTCCACAACTGCTGTGGCCTCACCTCCTGTCACCGTGGCAGTAAATGAGTCTCAGGAAATGGATGAAGACGAAGGCATCCACAGTCATGATGGAAGTGACCTAAGTGACAACACGTCAGAGGACAGTGACGATTCTGGATTGAACGGTGCTCGGCCAGTTCCACAAGAGACCAGTGGGAAAGATGGAAAGGATGCCTTGGCTGTCAAAGTGGCCGAGGGAGATTTCGTTTGTATCTTCTGTGATCGTTCTTTTCGAAAGGAAAAGGATTACAGCAAACACCTCAATCGCCATTTGGTTAATGTATACTTCCTTGAAAAGGCAGCTCAAGGGCAGGAGTAATGAAACTCTGGTCAAGGCCTCAGTTCTTAGTGTATAAGGTCTCTGACATTTTATATTCATTTGGAGTAGTAGACAGCCTTTTGTTTTTAAAATTAATTACTGTCCAATCTTGATTTTTAAGTCCCACTCTTTTTCTTGGACTCCGTGTACCTACTGATGTACACATTTTAGCAAATCCAAGGGAGTTATTGTAGCAGACATCTAAATCTGTGAGCTTTTTTTTTTTTTTATCTGTTTTTGCTTTTAATTGAACTAAGGTGGCCAAGGTGGTATTAGAGCAATCTGTCAATTTGTTCAGCTATATAACTTAATCAGTTTTTTCCTCATGTCTGTGTTCCTATTTCACTTTAGTTTATTCTTCGTTTATAGCCCTATATAAATTGGCTTACTTAAATAGCAAATGACTTGAAGAATTTGCCTGCTTTATATAAAGTTAGCACTTTAAAATTGTTCTAGCGATAAGAAGAGAGACATTGAATTTGAAGAGAAATTCTCCCAACAATGGATGTTCTATCAATCCAGGTATTTACCTTCCTGAATTTTGATCAAAAATGTATGTTTATTTGTGTATGTGTTAATTGTCATAAAAACAATGATTTTGGTGGGTTTTTTTGTTTTTGTTTTGGTGCTTTAATGCCTTAAGATGTTGCACATTGTTTTTTTTTTAACCTATGCAGTTAAATTTTTTCTAGAAATAGCATTTGCATTGTAATACTTTATATATGCATGTTTATTTTGATCTCTCTGGAGGGATGCTTTTTAGTCTTGTTTGCAAAAGGGGCAGTTTTCTTTTTCCTTGCCGCAGTTGTCTTTTTTGCAGAATAGTAGTCTGTGCAAATTTGTGAGCAAATGAAAGATGGAGTTTAGTCCATTGATTTTGATTTTAACATCTATGCCAGAATCTGTATTTCATATAAGTTATTTATTTTAAATTGATGTAGTGAGTTCACACCTTTCAGTTTGAACTTTGCAGTAAATAAACCACTAGATCTATGTTGAATGGATTTTTATCTCAAATACCAACCATAAGTAAACTTTTTGGCCTGTCTTAGTACATCTACTTCCTCAATGTGTGGTGTTAAGTTGTATCTTATAGGAAACCTCTTTTCCTAGATGGTTGGTGTTTATTTATATGTCTGCTCCACTGAATAAAGAACTATAATTTTAATTTGGAAGCTGCAAATCTGGAACTAGGAGGCATAATTACTCCTTCAAGTTACACAGAGTATCAGTTTGTGAGATTCCAAAGCCATAGCAATTACACAGAAATCCTAGGATGAGAAAGGTAGTATGACTGCTGGTAGACCAGCTGCTCCTTCCTGTGAATATAGTGAAAAAGGCTGGTGAAAAACTGAAGTTTGGTCCAGATTAAAAAATCACACTTTCTCAGGGATCTCCTCCAATTAGTGGGTGTCCTGGCTATTATCGGGACAGCCTTTTGCTACAGCTGAGGCCCCAAATGAATATCTATTTTGGTGTTCCTACAGGACCACTTTGTATGGAAAAGAGTATGTGCCCCAAACTTGCTGGTAGGTTCTTTGGCCAGTCACCAAAGAATATGAAAGAATCTAACATAGGTTTTTTGTTTTTCCTTGTAAAATAAAGTATGATTCCAGTAAGGAACCTTGATTCTTCTTATCCTCCCAGGTTCTTTTCTGAAGTAATCACTTTATATATTGTTTGTTTTCTTTTGTTTGGTGGATCTCTGAGGCAGGTTTCAGGGTTTGGCAATGCAACATGAAAAATTAGGAAAAAGTATTAAACTGTGTGTGGAAAACTAGTTATTCTGAGAGTGGGTGTTTAAGGCAAAGGACATTTGAACTTGGAATTGACTGGGAGGCCAAAGATTTAAAGAAGCAGAAAATTTTCTCAAGATATGAGTAAGTTGTGTATTACTGTTGTGTGTTTTCTGTACATAATAGGGATTTGTAAATGATGTTGAATTCTAGGTGAATTCTCAGCTCCGACAATCATTGTCAAACAGATCAAGCTGCAGATATTTATGTTTTAAAACTTAAATTATAAAGCTAGTTAAACCTTTCTAACAACTAGATTTAATGTTCACTAGTGCATTTTATATTAAAACGTTACCTTTTCCAGTACATACAGAAATATTCATATTAAGTACAAATTGGAGATTGGGAATCAGTTTGGATTCTTTGATACCTCAAAAGAAAAAAAATTGACTCCTGGGGAATTGAATGTATTTTCTTATCTAGATTTTAAGACTAGAATGCCAAAACCAAAAATATAAAAGAAATTAAAACCCCTCATTAAAGTGATTTGTGAAAACATTGTTACTGGAAATTGAATGGACTTGAGGCCTTTCCTCCAGAAAACAAGGACTTGTTTGTCAGGCCTATATTAGGTTCTGAACCTTAGTGCCATGTATTTGTTCTTATTAAAAATCATTTGATTAAAAAATTTGTTTCATTGAAAAGTGTATTAGTAATATGAACTTCTGGTCTAGTTCTTCCATTTGAAAAATGTGCTGTTTGCATGGGACTATTTGAATCTTTTTTTTTTCTCAGTTTCCCTTCCACTGGATAGGATTGAAGCTAGACTTTTCCCTTTTGATAAAGGAATAAAAAGTAAACATGTTGTTTGTAAACTGATGTTTAGTATTAAAGGTTGAAATACTTAGAATACCTTTATAAGCCTAATCCTAGGTAGCTTTGTAAAATATATCTCTTACTTGTCTTCTGAACCTATATTCACATTGCTTTTCAGGATATTTTAAGTTTTTTTCCTCTTTTCAGAGCTGCTTCATTAAGGCTTTTTTTTTTTTTTTAAATTGAAGTGTAATTCATAAAGAGCTACTTTCTTTTTTTTTTTTTTTAATTAGACTTCTTTTTAACTATTGCCGGATGTTTTGCTCTAGTCTTCCAAGAAAGGCCATTTTATTTTTTAGTCACTTCTAAAGTCACATGGTCTTTAACTTTGGGGACTCTTGCATCTGAGTGCTAATTCAGATTTAAGCCTAAGTAACCTCATTGCCTCTCACCCCAAGAATGTTGACAATGGAAGAAATACTTTGCTGTAGTTCTGGACTAAAAAGCTGGGGAAGAAACTTCATTTTCTTTTTTGCACAAATCAGAAAAACAGCTACTGTGCAGAGTTTTCTTTTTGACTTCAGCTGATGAACTGGATTGATAGAGTTAATTCAGATTTAAGAGATTATCTGAATCTTGGTTTGAATAGATTTGGGATCTGCATGTAATATTAACTAGATCAGATAGCTTTTTTATATTTTCACATGTATACATAGGCTCTCCCTACCCTTGTCAACATCATTAGTTATTGAACTTTGTGAACTGGCATTGAAACATTACAGCAATATTTTGTTGTACCAGTTGTATAAACTTTTACAGTGCAATACGTGGTATTTTTCAGAGACAAACCAAAGGTTTATTTCTCAAGGTTCCTGCTGTTTGCTTTAGCAGCATTTGATGGAGAATCTTTTATATACATTTTTAATAGATGAAAAACCAGATTGCAAATCCTTTTTATTGTTTTTGTTTTTTGAAGCAAACCATGTACCAGGTTTTTGGTCCCAATTGTGTAGGATAAGTTAAATTGCATTCTATTAATCCATATGAGTGTATTTCTGTAAGCATAGTAATGTTGAAATAAAGTTTTAAAAAGCATGTTATGCCTTTGTTTATTTGTGGTACATCAAATGTTAAGGAGCCCAAATTTGTTTGGCTGGAACTAGAAGTAAATTAATAATTCTCAAAACATTTTCACTCTGATAACCCAGGGTAAATAGAAAGGTACTGAAAATCTCTGGGGATAACCAGTCTGTGGGTAGAAGTCCAAAGCCTCTCTTCCTATAATCTGCTTTCTGGGAAGTGGGTATGTAGTAGGAAGGGGAGAAACAACCTGAAGACAATTTATAGGAAATTATATACTTCCCAATCACAGGTCCCTTAACAGTCATCATCTACATGTCTGTTCTCAGTAGTAAGCCTGCTATCAGTAAATATTCACTCATTGGAAAAAGATGCATTGAACAGAAAATAAGATGAGTTACACTGAGTGTTCACTGAGTGCTAGGGCACTATTTTGACTCTAATTTTACTCTAATGGAAGTCTGAGAAGGAAATGAAGTCCAAGGGAAAGTGATAAGCCATATTATAAGGTTCTGCTTCCTATGTTACTGGAAATGACTGTGCTGTACGTTGAAAAACAGTGTTAAAGACCTAGGTATTTCTTAGATATTTCTGTGGACTTGAGAGAAAAGGGAGAACAAGTTGGAGAAACATCAGGAACAACTGGATTGCATTCTCTCCTGATGGAGTAAGTGACCTAAAAGTTCATGATTCGGAAAGGATATTTAAATGTTATTGATGTGCGACTTGTTTGTTACCTTTAAGTGTGTTACCGTAAGTGCGTTTTTCCAGTCCCTTGCTATTCCCTACTCAGAGGCTCACCCTGTTATGATTTTTACAAATATCCGTTTTTCACTTAATCTTTGGCCGTCCTTGTATTCTGCCCAGGGGGAGTTAACGGTACAGCAGAGGGCCCCCCTCCAAGGGTACTCAGCCTCAGCTCCATACAGGTAGGTTGGTGAAGAGGCTAACAGCAATGTACTGATCTTTGGTAATCGGGAGGTTTCAGTTAAACAAAATTGCTTATTTAAAGGATTATTATTGATGTTTGCTGTATCAAGTGCTCTGTGGCCCTTGCAGTTAGAGTTGGGTTCACTGTGGGCCTCTCTTCCTTAACAACTATAATTTTGCAAATACTTTTAACTTTGTTAAATCTGTTTCTTCATCCTGAAAATGAGGTCATATGGTACTTGTATCCATAGGGTGACTCTTAAGTGTTAAATGCTTTTGTTGGGTTTTTAAAATATTTTTTTGACTGTGCTACACCAAGCTTGGGGGAATCTTAGTTTCCTGATCAGGGACTGAACGTGGGCCACAGCATTGGAAGGGCTGAGTCCTAATTACTGGACCGCCAGGGAATTCCTGAGTGTTAAATATAATTCCAGCTGAACTATTTCAAATCCTAAAAGATGATGCTGTTAAAGTGCTGCACTCAATATGCCAGCAAATTTGGAAAACTCAGCAGTGGCCACAGAAGTGGAAAAGGTCAGTTTTCATTTCAATCCCAAAGAAGGGCAATGCCAAAGAATGTTCAGACTATCACACAATTGCACTCATTTCACAGGCTAGCAAAATAATGCTCAGAATTCTCCAAGCCAGGCTTCAACAGTATATGAATGAAGAACTCCCAGATGTTCAGGCTGGATTTAGAAAAGTCAGAGGAACCAGATATGAAATTGCCAACATCTGTTGGATCATAGGAAAACTTCTGCTTCATTGATTATGCTAAAGCCTTTGACTCTGTGGGTCACAACAAACAGTGGAAAATTCTTCAAGAGATGGAAATACTAGACCACCTTACCTGCATCCTGTGAAACCTGTATGCAGGTCAAGAAGCAACAGTTAGAACTGGACATGAAACAATAGATGGATTCCAATTTGGGAAAGGAGTACTTCAAGGCTGTATATTGTCACCCTGCTTATTAACTTAATATGCAGAAGGCTGGGCTGGATGAAGCACAAGCTGGAATTAAGATTGCGGGGAGAAATATCAACAGCCTCAGATATGCAGATGACACCACCCTAATGGCAGCAAGTGAAGAGGAACTAAAGAGCCTCTTGATGAAGGTGAAAGAGGAGAGTGAAAAAGCTGGCTTAAAACTCAGCATTCAAAAAACTTTAAGATCATGGCATCTGGTCCCATCACTTCATGGCAAATAGATGGGGAAACAATGGAAACACGACGGATTTTATTTTCTTGGGCGCCAAAGTCACTGTAGACTGTGACTACAGCCATGAAATTAAATGATGCTTGGAGAAGGAAATGGCAACCCACTCCGGTGTTCTTGCCTGGAGAATCCCAGGGACGGGGAAGCCTGGTGGGCTGCCGTCTATGGGGTCGCACAGAGTTGGAAATGACTGAAGCAACTTAGCAGTCATCAGTCTAAGCTGCAGAAGCCCCAAATAAACTTCCTAGTCACCAAACGAAATGCTCCCTAAGGCAGCCACTGGGTAATTAGGTTGTCATGGTAGCAGGGACCCTTGAAGAAGGTTTTGAAATATAGCTTTGAAATAATTGTTTCAAAACATTTTATAACCTTGGATCCCAGAGAAGTAGAAAAGAGGATGTAGAACCATGTCATTTGCAGAAGCACCATCCAGAGTGAAACAATGCACTCAGGGCACAGAAAAATGGTTATGTGAGGAAACTCTGAAAGTTGTCATGGAAAATAATAATTGCAGCAAGGACTGTTGTAGATGGCTAAAAAAAAATAGCTATAAAAATTTTAGACTCTGAAGTGAGATCAAATTTTGATGGACATATTTTTTAAAGGACCTTTAAGAGAATATTCAAAAGGCATGCTCTGGCATCGGCAGGATGACTGAATGCAAATAGTTAGAATGTTTTATCTTTGTATCCCCAAATGGAAATAATGACATAAGTAATTAAACATTAGCTTTTATCTAAAAACATTTGTCCTAGGCTCAAATTTTTGTGAATTTAAGAAAGGACCATATAATACTCACTTATGTAATACACAGTTATATAATATTCAGTTTTATGATAAATTCTTAATGGAATGGAATGAAACCTCTGAAATGTGAACCAAGTGTCTGCCACAATATCTCTTGATGGGATTTGGAAGGGCTGATGAAAAATTACATTTGAGTGTGGCAAAATATAAGTAAAAATGTAAATCTAGTGTGTGAGTAAGATAAAACTTGGGGTTTTGACTGGTCATTTGATGAATAAAGCTTCCAGAGAAAATTAAAAAAATAAATAAATAAATGATGCTTGCTCCTTGGAAGAAAACCTGTGACCAACCTAGACAGCATATTAAAAAAGCAGAGACATTACTTTGCTGACAAAGATCCATATAGTCAAAGCTATGATTTTTCCAGTAATGTGTGGATGTGAGAGTTGGAAAAAGGCTGAGCACTGAAGAATTGATGCTTTTGAACTGTGGTGTTGGAGAAGACTCTTGAGAGTCCCTTGAACTGCAAGACCAAACCAGTCCATCCTATAGGAAATCAGTCCTGAATATTCATTGGAAGGACTGATGTTGAAGCTGAAACTCCAGTCCTTTGGCCACATGATGGGAAGAACTGACCCATTTGAAAAGACCCTGATGCTGGGAAAGACTGAAGGCAGGAGAAGGGGACAACATGTAATTTGACATATAATTTTAGTATTAAGTGCTTGACATGTAATTTTTGTATTAAGACTTTTTACACTAATAACAAAGCAAGTAAGTATCCTTAAATATATAAAAGTGCTTCCTCTATTTGGCATAATTAAGGTGTATAATCCACCTGCCTCTCTTGCATGTCTTTTATAGTAGCTTTTAATGTTAAAATAGTATGTGGGCTTTTGTGTCAAATGATATAATTGCTACTAGAGTCAGAATGATTTTGTTCTCACTGCTTAACCCAAGTACCTAAAACAATATCTGGCCCTTGGAAGGGCAGATAGTTGTTGATTACCCAGGGCTACAGGTGTGTTGTATGTGTGATATTTTTCTGTGGGTGTGTTCTCCTTGATTTCAACCAATTGATATAGAGTGGTCATTTTACTGTAATTTAAAAATTGTGGTGATAGATAAATACTGTTTTATAGACTGAGTATTGTCTGAACACATTAACAAGGCAAGGAGAGAGTTCACTCAGGTAGCAGAAAATAGCACGTCTTGAGAAAGTGACTTTGTTAAGAAACTGAGAAATGCTTAAGTTTGCAGAGAAGTTGTGGGAATGGTACCCTGAAATCTTGTGTACCCCTTACTTGGGATCCACCACTCAGTGTTTGTTTTCTGCACATTATGTATATTATGTGGTGGAAGCCCAGAAAATAAGTTGAAAGCATACCTCTTCATCTCTGAATATTTGTTTGTACTTCCTAAGGATAAGACCATTGTCTTATACAACCATCCTGTAATAATTAAATTCATGACTTTAAAGATTGGTGTAGTCTGTATAGTTCTAAGTTCAGATTGTGCCAAATATCTTAATAACTTTACATATCTCCCTGCTCCTAATTCCTTGTTGTATTTGGTTGTCACATATCTTCATTACTTTTAGTTTGGAACAACTCCTTAGCATTTGTGCTTCACAACATGAAGAGTTTGAAACTGTTTAAAGAATGTTTCTTAATTTGAATTATAGTATCATAATTATTTTCTCATGCTTCAGTTCAGGTTATGTGTCTTGGCAGGAATAGTCAGTACCAGTACATTACATCAGTACATTACATCAGAAGGCACACGATTCTGTTATTGGTTGTGTTAACTTTTATTGTTTGGTTAATGTGTCGTCTACCAGATTTCTCCACTGACGTTATTATTTATTTCCCTTTGTAATTAATATTCCATGGGATGATATAGTGAAATTATCTTAATCCTTCAACAAACCTAGTGATTTTCTCATCTATTGGTTCTTGCTTGAGTCAATTATATCTTTTATGGTAACTGATATTCTTTATCAATAAGAGCTTCCTTTCCGTTTTACCCATAGATGTAGGGTCTTGTTTCCTGTGGTAACTGGTACTTTACCCCCATTCATACAGTGGAAGGGGGAGGGGGATACCCTTTCAGGCTCTCTAAATGAGATTCTTAAGAGTGAGACTATTACACTGAACAGTTAAAACTCATATATCACATTTCTCCTTGCTTATAACAGTACTATAAAATTTATGAAAGCTTGAAAGAGTGTCTTAAGGATTAAATTGTGGAAACTTTACCAGTGGTCAGGCTTCTACCACTAGAAGGGGCAATTTTAGAGACCAGCATCCTAATTACATTGATTTTGAAATACTGCACCTTTGATTTCTTTTTCTGTGCGCTCTAATAACTTTTTAAAGATCACATAATGCAGGTACAACAGCAAACTCATAACAAGTTAAAATCTATCTTGACTAGCTGTCTTCCTACTAATCCTCTTAGTCTCATTTGTTTCTTTTGCAGACTTAATTACTGTTAATAGTTAATATTAACTCTACCTCCATATGTGTATGCATATTAAAATGTTTGATTTCTGGGCTGTTTACATAACTGGGATTATTCTGCAGTGAGTAGAATTTGGAGAGCACTAGTTTTTAGGACTATTTTCATTCTGTTGTACAGTGTTTTATTGTATGGATATATCTGGTTTTTATCAAATTAATTATTGCCAAAACTGGTTGGTAGTCTGGAAATACTTTGAGAGTGGATGGGCAGTGGTTCAAGGAACCCATAATACCTTACAACCTTACAAGTTATGGTTATATTTGTGTCCTTAAAATAGAACTTATTTCGGTCTTGCTGATAGTGATCAAGTCTGTCCTCTTGATTTTTTTTTTTTTAACAGAACATGTATATATTTGGGATGTTTAATTTACTGTGGCTTAAAATAATGATGGATAATATGTTCATGTAGCATTCAGCATTGATATGGTAAGGGAGAGGAGATAACCTACATTTTCATCTGAATGGATTTTTTGCATTTTAAATTTACAGAAGTAACAGTGCACACTTTTCTTTAAAAACTTCCTAAAAGATTGATGATGAAATCAAAATCGTACAACCTGTGTTCCCTCCTTTTTTCAATCATGTAGCTATTCTATGTATCTGACTCCTGAGGTAAATCTAAGTCAGCATCAATTTTCTTTCCTATTCATTTATTTATTTGGCTGCATCTGGTCAGAGTTGTGGCACACAGGATCTTCACTGTGGCGCATAGAGTCAGTTGCCCTGTGGCATGTGGGATCTTAGTTCCCCACCAAGAATCGAACCCACTTCCCCTGCATTGCCAGGTGGATTCTTAACCACTGGACCACCAGGAAAGTCCCATCATCAAATTTCTTGTTTGATAAATTTACAGTGGGTTCTCTTCATATAGGTCAGAACATACAGCATGTTATACTGCATTTGCCTCAGGGTGATGAACATGCTGAAACTGTGTGGTGGATGAAAGTAGCCACAGGTTCTTGGCAGCCTTTCCAGTCAGCTTGAGTTTCTGCTGCCACTGCAACTTGCTTTGACCAATAGAATATAGCAGAGTGACATTGTGTGATTTGGGAGCTTCAGCCTCCAGAGGCCTAGCAGCTTCTACTCATGCTCTTTTTGAACACCATCACCTGTGACTGAGCCAGAACTGGCCTACTTGAGGATGAAATCCTAGATAGAGAGAGTGACCCCTGGGAAAAGACCCAGGTTTCTCAGCTGTTACAGCCATCCCAGCTGAAGTTCTTGACATGGATTGAGGTCTGCAAATGCATGTACCCAGAAGAAGTGGGCAGAAGAACCACTGAGCTGAGCCCAGATTAAACTGCCAAATGAAAGAATCAGAGCAAAGCTTCTTTCAATTCACTAAGTTTTGAGGTGGTTAGTTACTAAGCCATTAGATGTGGATACAAACCTAATTATGCCCTCAATTTAGTTAAAAAAGAAGCATTTCCAATTGACAAGTGAGTATACCTAGAAGTGACTGAAGCCACACTGAATGGAGGAGTTAACGGGTAAGTGGGACACTTAAGCACCGTTTTGTTGAACAATCTTACCCAAGTTCCCTTGTTGCAAATCTTCAACACATTTCTCAGAACTAACTTTACATGATAGCCTTAGTTGTCCAGTGAAAAAGACATTTTCTTAAACTAATACTTGAATAAAATACATCCTTTATCTCATATTTTAGGGACAGTAGTCCCCATTTTCCTTCTGTTGAATACTAATTTTCCTTCCTGTTGAATATATAACCATAATTTAAAGTCAAAGATAGGAAAAATAAATATTTTTAGGCCCAATGTTAAATGCTGAGGAAAATTGGGCAACCAGGATCCCTTTTTATTTAAAGTAAATGTGAACAGAAACAGGAAACAGGACGGGTGCTACACAAGTAGAAAAGACAGGGCCATTTGAACAAGTTCAGGGCCAAATCTGGTTTTTGGAGCTATTTGATTTATGATTACATAGGGACCACCAGTTCTCCTATGTCACTAAAAGATCAGGGTTTTAGATCAGCTTTTCTTTTAGGATAGTTTCTTTCCTATGGTATAATTCTTTGGATGTTTGCATTCCAAATTTCCTGTTTATGTTATTTCCTATTAATCAGAATTGTGGGTTAGGATCTCCTTTTATGCTGTGATCTGTCTGTGGTACTTGGCAAAGATCACTAGCAGTGTAAAGATTTTTAGCCAGCCATGAAAGTACTTTAAATTTTTTTGTTTTTTAAAAATTTATTGAAGTATAGTTGATTTACAGTATGTTAACTTCTACTGTATAAGTGATTCAGTTACATCTATATCTATATATATAGATAACACCCCTGTATGAGGTGTTCCCTGTTCCCCTTTCCAACCCCTCCTTCCTAACACTCCCACTTTGATTTGAAAACCCTAGAATGCTTTAGCTCCTCCCACATACTTGTGCCCTTTTCTCCCTTTGTTCAGGTTATTAAGAGGTTTTCTTGAAAACTTGATTCTACCCTCCTCCCAGGCTTGGGCTATTTCTAAATACACACATATAATGTGTATATTATACATACATACACATTTTTCATATTCTTCCCCAATACGGTTTATCTTAGTTCCCTGAAAGCACTTTTCATTTTAAACTACTGATATGGTAAGACAGCATAGAAATCACAGAAGAACACTTGTGTAGATTTGGGTAAGGATACAGCTCAACACACATACATCCCCTACCTATGAAGAATATTCTTTTTTAAAAAAATTAAAATCTACATGTATGTATGTATGTATTTTGGAGGAATATTCTCCTCAGACTGGAATTTTATATGAGAGGATTAAAATGAAGCTAGGAAGTGTCTGTAACACAGGGTTTCCAAGGAAATTGTGTCATTACCTTTGAGGTCTTCAAGTGGGTTGATTTTCTTAGATGGTGCTAGTGGTAAAGAACCTGTCTGCCAGTGCTGGAGATATGAGAGACTGATTTGATCCCTGGTTGGGAAGATCCCCTGGTGAAGGGCATGGCAAACCACTCCAGTATTCTTGCCTGGAGAATCCCATGGACAGAGGAGCCTGGTGGGCTACAGTCCATAGGGTCACAAAGATTCAGACACGACTGAAGTGACTTAGCACACATGCATGTATATATTTAAAATCCATAGAACTACGTTAAAAGGGAAAAAGTTTCACTGTATAAAAGTGCTAGAAGCTTGTGTTTGAATTTTGAATCACATCTCTGTCATTCATTAGTTACATGACCCTGGCTAGTTACTTTTGCTTCAGTTCCATCTCTAAATGCAGATAATAGTAATATATACCTCCTGCATGGGATTGTTCTATATACAAAATGCCTGAAACAGTGCCTGGCTCACTGTCCTAAATAAGGGCTGCGTGCGTGCTCAGTTGCTACAGTAGTGTCCGACTCTGCGACCTAATGCACCATAGCCCTCCAGGCTCCTCTGTCCATGGGATTCTCCAGGCAAGAATACCGGAGTGGGTTGCCATTCCTTCCTCCAGGGAATGTTCCCAACAAAGGGATTGAACCCGAGTCTCATATGTCTCCTCCTTTGGCAGGTGGGTTCTTTACCACTAGCAGCACTTGGGAAGGCATCATATGATCATAGCAGCAATGAATATTCTCATATACAACTGTCCTGAGGTACTGCCTTTAGGCAGGACGGGAAGAAACCCTAGAAAAGTGTCAATGCTAAGTCAGCTTTCCATTTTTCAGAGAAGGGAAAAATCAACCCCTCAGAAAAGTCCCTTTGTTCTCCTAATTCATTCATACATTGAATGCATATGGCTATTTTCTGGGGACTTAGTGAAAAGTTAGAAAGGAACTTCGGCTGTCTCACATGTCCAAAATCACCTGATAATGTGGTCTCTACCCCACATTAAGAAACAGATAATGTGTCTTTCTGTGTGTATGTGGCCTCAGTTTTCTCAGATCTGCCAATGCTGGCCAGAGGTACTCACAGTGTCTGTGATTAAGCATCATACCTATTGTATCTACCAGTGAGAATATTGAGACCAAAGAAATCTTTCCACTAGGTTTATTACTCAGAAGGCAAATTCTGAGAATTACATGAGAAACAAAAGGAAGCTTCTGAAAAACAGGAACCTCTGAAGCTCCAAGCCATAGGTATTTGCTCTAAAACTCTAGACTTCAGAATTTTCAGATCATGAAACTCTTTGTACTAAATGAGAGAATATCTGTGGTCTTTGACATGACGGGGAAAAGTGATGCATTGTTCATACATTAAGTTATTAATCTTAAGCCGTTCCCACCCACTACAGGACATCAGAGAGACAACAGGACAAAGATTAAGAGCAGGCAGAGGTGCTATCTGTTGGATTCACATGAGTCTGAAGTCTTGTTTTTATTGTTTAAGCATTACTCTGACATTTGAGAGAAAACAATCCCTCGGGGAGGAGAGGAGCCAAGAGAAAATGGAGCAGTCTGAGAAAGAATGGAAATGATTCTGTTGCTCCACAAGACACAGCCAGGTGGGAGGGAAGCCAGGGTAAATGATCAGAGGCTGTCTACAAAACAGCTCGCCTCAGCTGGAGCACAGGGGTGCCTATTCTGTGAAGCAATAAGCAGTCTGCCATGTCTGGCACCACTGGAGCTCCAAGTTAGTCATCTGTAGGAAACCAGCCTTGATTTCCATTTTGCAGAGAGTGAGTGAGCAAGAAGCACAAGCACACAGGATTGTGTCTGTTCTCTACTTCTCGGTTGTCATGGCAAGTATTGCAGGTAACAGACAAATTAGACACTGGGGAACTACACAGTAAAGCCCCAATGATTGGTAGAACTTGCTGTTTATGGTGATTAGAAATACAAAATACATTAAACTTCACTGAAACTTTGAAGAAAATGCTATTTTAAAAGGGGAGAAAAAGAAGATGGAACGTCAACCCCTATTCTGTGGACATGAGGGGCTGTCCTGACACCTTGCCGTTAACTTCTCTTTCCACCTGCATGCATGCTGCCATGGTATAAATGATTAATGCTGGAAGGGTACTCTTCATACTGAGACCAGTGGATTAAGAAGTATTAGTAAGTTGACTTATACTCAGAAACCAACACAGTAAGAGAACTTTCTTATAGCAAATCCACTGTGGATCACTTGGATAGACCAGCAGTGATCTGGGCTGCACTAGGATGGCAGTTCAGTTCAGTTCAGTCGCTCAGTCGTGTCGGACTCTTTGCCACCCCATGAATCGCAGCACGCCAGGCCTGCCTGTCCATCACCAACTCTCGGAGTTCACTCAGACTCACATCCATTGAGTCAGTGATGACATCCAGCCATCTCATCCTCTGTCATCCCCTTCTCCTCCTGCCCCCAATCCCTCCCAGCATCAGTCTTTTCCAATGAGTCAACTCTGCATGAGGTGGCCAAAGTACTCGAGTTTCAGCTTTAGCATCATTCCTTCCAAAGAAATCCCAGGGCTGATCTCCTTCAGAATGGACTGGTTGGATCTCCTTGCAGTCCAAGGGACTCTCAAAGAGTCTTCTCCAACACCACAGTTAAAAAGCATCAATTCTTCGGCGCTCAGCCTTCTTCACAGTCCGACTCTCACATCCATACGTGACCACAGGAAAAACCATAGCCTTGACTAGACGAACTTTTGTTGGCAAAGTAATGTCTCTGCTTTTGAATATGCTATCTAGGTTGGTCATAACTTTCCTTCCAAGGAGTAAGCGTCTTTTAATTTCATGGCTGCAGTCACCATCTGCAGTGATTTTGGAGCCCCCAAAAATAAAGTCTGACACTGTTTCCCCATCTATTTCCCATGAAGTGATGGGACTGGATGCCATGATCTTCGTTTTCTCAATGTTGAGCTTTAAGCCAACTTTTTCACTCTTCTCTTTCACTTTCATCAAGAGGCTTTTGAGTTCCTCTTCACTTTCTGCCATAAGGGTGGTGTCATCTGCATATCTGAGGTTATTGATATTTCTCCCGGCAATCTTGATTCTAGCTTGTGCTTCTTCCAGCCCAGCATTTCTCATGATGTACTCTGCATATAAGTTAAATAAACAGGGTGACAGTATACAGCCTTGACGTACTCCTTTTCCTATTTGGAACCAGTCTGTTGTTCCACGTCCAGTTCTAACTGTTGCTTCCTGACCCGCATACAGATTTCTCAAGAGGCAGGTCAGGTGGTCTGGTATTCCCATCTCTTTCAGAATTGTCCACAGTTGACTGTGATCCATACAGTCAAAGGCTTTGGCATAGTCAATAAAGCAGAAATAGATGTTTTTCTGGAACTCTGTTGCTTTTTCCATGATCCAGTGGATGTTGGCAATTTGATCTCTGGTTCCTCTGCCTTTTCTAAAACCAGCTTGAACATCAGGAAGTTCACAGTTCACGTATTGCTGAAGCCTGGCTTGGAGAATTTTGAGCATTACTTTACTAGCATGTGAGATGAGTGCAATTGTGCGGTAGTTTGAGCATTCTTTGGCATTGCCTTTCTTTGGGATTAGAATGAAAACTGACCTTTTCCAGTCCTGTGGCCACTGCTGAGTTTTCTAAATTTGCTGGCATATTGAGTGCAGCACTTTCACAGCATCATCTTTTAGGATTTGAAAGAGCTCAACTGGAATTCCATCACCTCCACTAGCTTTGTTCGTAGTGATGCTTTCTAAGGCCCACTTGACTTCACATTCCAGGATGTCTGGCTCTAGATGAGTGATCACACCATCGTGATTATCTTGGTCGTAAAGATCTTTTTGTACAGTTCTTCTGTGTATTCTTGCCACCTCTTCTTAATATCTTCTGCTTCTGTTAGGTCCATACCATTTCTATCCTTTATCGAGCCCATCTTTGCATGAAATGTTCCCTTGGTATCTCTAATTCTCTTGAAGAGATCTCTAGTCTTTCCCATTCTGTTGTTTTCCTCTATTTCTTTGCATTGATCGCTGAGGAAGGCTTTCTTATCTCTTCTTGCTATTCTTTGGAACTCTGCATTCAGATGCTTATATCTTTCCTTTTCTCCTTCGCTTTTCTTCTTTTCACAGTTATTTGTAAGGCCTCCCCAGACAGCCAGTTTGCTGTTTTGCATTTCTTTTCCATGGGGATGGTCTTGATCCCTGTCTCCTGTACAATGTCATGAACCTCATTCCATAGTTCATCAGGCACCCTATCTATCAGATCTAGTCCCTTAAATCTATTTCTCACTTCCACTGTAGAATCATAAGGGATTTGATTTAGGTCATACCTGAATGGTCTAGTGGTTTTCCCTACTTTCTTCAATTTAAGTCTGAATTTGGTAATGAGTTCATGATCTGAGCCACAGTCAGCTCCTGGTCTTGTTGTTGACTGTATAGAGCTTCTCCATCTGGTTGCAAAGAATATAATCTGATTTCAGTATTGACCATCTGGTGATGTCCATGTGTAGAGTCTTCTCTTGTGTTGTTGGAAGAGGGTGTTTGCTATGAATAGTGCATTTTATTGGCAAAACTCTATTAGGCTTTGCCCTGCTTCATTGCGTATTGCAAGGCCAAATTTGCCTGTTAACTCCAGGTGTTTCTTGACTTCCTACTTTTTTTGACTTCCTACTTTTCCATTCAGTATCACAGTAATCCAAGTCTATGCCCCAACCAGTAACGCTGAAGAAGCTGAAGTTGAGCTGTATGAAGACCTACAAGACCTTTTAGAACTAACACCCAAAAAATATATCCTTTTCATTATAGGGGACTGGAATGCAGAAGTAGAAAGTAGCAAAGATGGCAGAATGTGATGTAAATTAATAACAAAACCTAGCACCAGTCTCTACTGTCTATGCTCAGAGGGCTTTTTTCATCTGAGGTCTTGTAACCACACTTTCTTGGCTTCCCTGCCTGTTTTTGCTGAGAATCCTATAAAGTTAGGACTGAGAAATATATAGTGTAATTCCCTCATTTTATAGATGAGAAAATGAAGACCCAAAGAGATTAAAACCAGGGAAACTGAAACTTAGTAAATTGCACTGTTTAAAACTGCTAGCAAAGTACCTTGGAACATTTTTAGATATGCCTTAGTGAAAACATAACCATTTAATTTTAGAGGTAAGAGAATCCTGAGAATATTAACTCTGAATATTTAAAAATGAAGTCTCTGCTAGTTGAGACGTCTGAAAGCCTAAAGAAAAGATGAGGGAGAAATGTTCGGCTTTCTAAAATACATAAGTTTTCAGGGTAAATACAGCATCAGTTTTTGGGTTCTATATTTTTCCGTAAGTGCACGTTTACCATATTCTTTTTAATCTAAAGATTTCAGGCCTAAGCTCCAAACTGCAAACAGTACACAAATATAATGGTCACAGTTTTAATTTATGAAACAGTATTTCATTTTCTCCAAAATAAACTAGAAATCAGCTACCATTTTCTTAACTTGGGGAGCTACCGCCCTCTAGAGGGTGGGTCTAGAAATGTCAGGGTTCTCCACTGTCACAGTGAGGAATGGGGCAGGGGTGCTGCTAGTGGCATTTGGTATTTGGGGATGAAGGATACACATATAGAACCACTTTCCCCAAGATGCCAATAGTATTCACTTTGAAACATAATGAAAGTGAGACCTACGGTTTTTACAAGTAGTTTTTTAAACTTTTTATTTTTGGCTGTGCTGGGTCTTTGTTGGTGAAGCTGGCTTTTCTCTAGTTGGGGGTAGCAGGGCCTACTCTCTAGTTGCAGTGCATGGGTGTCTCACTGTGGTGGCATCTCTTATGGAACACGGGCTCTAGGGTGCGTGGGCTTCAGTAGTTGCTGCACAGTGTATCTAGAGCACAGGCTCAGTAGTTGAGGCACACAGACTTAGTTGCTCCACAGCACGTGGGATTTCCCGGATCAGGGATTGAACCTGTGTTTCCTGCATTGGCAGGCAGATTCTTTATCACTGAGCTACCAAAAAGCCCTACAAGTTGCATTTTAAAATACTGACCATTTATCCTATAATGACCTACTTAGTGAGAGGGGAGAGGGGGCTCGAGTGTATATGTTGTCAGAGAATACAGGACTATTAAAAAGTTAATGCTAACCCTAAGTCTACAGGAAGTTCAGGGATCTGTTTCAGGCCAATTAACTTCACAGCATTCATCTCATCATGGGACCTGGGACTTGACTTGCCAATTCATTGTCCACAGCTATAGGGCCACTCAATCGACTAGAAATACTTGAAGGTAAACACTTCTGACTGGTGTAATGTTTTATGTACAGTGTTTACAGACAAATGTTGATAAAATAGTTGAAGTGCTCTGATCCTTGCAGAATAGATCTCAGATTCCAAAAGGATATAACATAAATCCTTTTCTAAGATTTTCAGGCACTTTTAGATTAGGTAAGGGAAATTTCTACTTGTTTTCAAGATTTCTTTCACTGCTGCTTCCCCTAAGTAATAAAAATCTGACTCTGCATTTCCGTTTACATCCTCCAGCTTCCTCATGGCAGGGTGTGGCCATGGAAACATTGACCACTGGACACTGTGATGTGGGCAACTTCCAGCTCTTCCCTTCATTTCAGTACGGTAGCTGCATGCTCTTCACACTCTTCTCTTCTTCCCATTGCTGTGAAAGGATGACAACTTGAGCAACCACCTTAGACCCAGAGATGGAAGCCATGGTGTGTTCCCCAGTTGGGTACTTGGCTGACTACGTGAAGTGCAGCCTCTTACTCACCTCTCTGATTTAAGATAGCATATTTTGGAGAAATTAACTTTCTGCCATTTTCTCTTAAGCCAACTGCTAAGCTGCTTTTTTCTAAATGAGAAGTGCCATCTGGTCTCAAATACTAGTGGGAGAAAACAATGTAGCAGAACTCTCTTTTAGGTATGTTTGAATCACAGATACATACATGTATGTACCCTACTAAAAAAAATAACGTGTTTACAAACTCAGTTCATTAAAAAGAGGCACGGTCCTTGGTAGTTTAAAAAGGGTTAGGGGGCTTTATTACAGCAGTATTTAATAAAATGTGGTGCGATGCACACAGAATGTTCTATATAGTTCATCTTCAGTGTGAACAGGTCAGCTTCACGTATCTATCTTTTCTTCTGCAGATTGTACATAAGAGCAGGAGGCCTTTTGGTTTTATACGCCACACTTCCCTTGATGCGCTTTCCTTTGATGTTAACTATATGTGGCAAGAGAGGGCGCCGGACTGTCAGGACTGTCCCTTGAGGTGTATAGCCTCGGAGGGTCAGTGTGTCCTTAAACTGCGGTGTCACTGCTACCCAACCTATGCAGGCACATGAAAAAACACAGACGGTGTTAGCAACCATCCTATTAAAAACACCAAACACAGCTCCAGATGGAGACCCCAGGGAGGCTACTGCTGCCTCACTATTTTTTTTAAAAAGCATCAATACATTTGTGAAAATGTACAGATTCATTTTCAGAGCAGGTTGCATCTTATGGATAATCTAGCATGTATTTCTTAAAATATTTGGCTTATGTCAGTTAAGGCAAATCTGTATAAAAATATGATAAACTCTTGTGCTTGGTGTAAAATTACCTGCAGAGGAGAACTTGATGTCAGCCACTGCTTCAGATTCCCCAAGTCCTTCATCTAACGTGATGTCTTCAGCAACAAGAGGAGGAAATCCTGCCATTCTTTCTTCTCCACCCACTGGTACCTTCCATTGGGAGGAGATAAAGTTATTTGGAAATTCAAATGAAACCCCTGATAACTCTAATATTAAGTAAGGCACTGATAAGATAATATTGTACAGGTATCAAAAATAAAACCATTAAACTAACAGGCCTGTCTGGACACACAGGTTAATCCCTGCCTCATTAGAAACCAAGGGTACATGGATAATGGTTTAACATCAGCTCTATGTTTACAGGTGTTTCCATTATTGGAAATAAAAGGAGGATAATTTACCTATTTATTAATGGATTTCTCTGTGTTTATCACTAAGAACACAAACACAGACGTTACAGTATGGTCCCTGCTCCTGAGGAGATCAGAAGGTGGAAATAGCAAGTAAATAAAAGGTAAGATACGTAATGAGAGGCAATTTATTAAGTACTATGGTTGTGAAAGGAATAATGAATGTGGCTTGGTCAAATAAAACCATTAATGAGCAGAATTTTGAAAAATAGATTAAAGTTACTCAGTGTTGAAAGGTATTCTGAGTAACGTACAGACACAAAAATTGGAAAAAAGATGATGAGTTCAGAGAATTGTAGTTTAACTGTGCTGAGTGTGTTGTGTGTGTGTATTAGTGATGAGGCTTTCAGTTTCGACTTCTCAGTAATGTGGAACTAACAAGGAATCATAAGCAGGAAAGAAAAAAAATGAAAAAGAATATTGGGACCTGCTTTATATTTTGGAAAAACCTGTACAGTGCAGGATTTATCAACCTCAGCACTATTGACCTTTTGAGCCAAATAATTTTTTGTTGGAGGAGGCTGTCTTGTGCATTGCACAATTTTTAGCAGCCTCTACTCGGCATCCAGTAAGTTGTGAAAACCAAAACTGTCTCCAGGCTTTGCCAAATGTTGCCTTGTGGTAAGAGTCAACCTGGTTGAGAACTACAGCTGTAGTGGGGTGGGGGTGGGAGGAAGACAATAAAACTGGAGTCTAGATTATACCTCATAATCTCAGAAAGCAGGCTACAGTTTGGACTGTGAGGCTGGTCTCAGTGATGATTAGGAGGTAGGATTGACTTTGACTTGGGAGATGAATGAAAACCAGAAGGCAAGGCAGAGGCACAGAGCAGCCCAAGAAACTGTATTACGAGGGGAGAGAAGCCTGGTGTCGCTTTGAGAAGTATCAGTGAGTCCACCCTGAAGACTACACAGATGCATGAAGGTGGAGCCTTCCCCTCAAATCCTACATGTGTCTGGAGCATCAACTTTAGGCCAGTTATTTCAATGGAGTCTTAATTTCACTCTGGCTTTTTCAGTCCAGAGAGAAAGAAGCATTTGCTTCTGAAGTCAGGTTGGTTTTATCCTGGTTGAAGGGCAGGTGTGCGTTTTGACCTATTTTTAGTTGTATGAGCGTTCATTAATGTAAATCACATCTGCATTGGATGCACCTGGTATTTTTGCAGGAGCTATGTCCCAACCCCCTCCTCATCGCCACAGACACTTACACAGCAGTGACAGCGGTGCCCTGGCACTGGATCTTCTCCACAACCTCACGGTGTGGTCACAACAGACAGAGGTAAAGGAAACTCGCCTAAAGTCACACAGCTTCACTAAGTGGTGGAGCAGAGTAGGATTTGAACCCAGCCTAGCTCCAGTGATCTTAACCATCATACACTACAGGCTAGCCAACAGTGTGTATTCAGGTCTGGTTAAAGAACTATAAATAGGCCCCATTCAGTTTCTAGAGAACTTGGAATAATTTCAGTGGCACAAAAAGGGCACAGCAGGGACTGCAGAGGATGGGAGGTGAGGAGCAGGAGTCAGCTTGATTGTAAAGAAGAGGAAGGAGTGGGACACTTGAGTTTAGTTTTGTTTCTGAAAGATCAGAGAAATTTTCACACACTGCTTAACAGGTCAAAGGAAGGATCAAGTAAGCAGGAGAGAAGACATACGATAGTCTCTAAGTATCTGTGGTTAAGAATCTCGGAGAAGAGCTTTTCTACCCAGACAAGGGCTTCTAAACTCAGCACTACTCACATGTGGACCAGATAATTCCCTGTTGTGAGGGGCTGTCCTGTGCACGCATTATGTTTAGCATCATCTCTGGCCTCCACCCACTACATGCCAGGAGCATCACCCAGTTGTGAGAAAATCCAATGTCTCCTCACTCAAATTATCCAGCGCAACTTTTTGAAATGATGTGACCACTGGGCAGTTGAAAAGTGGCTAGTGCAAGTAAAGAACTAAATTTTAAAATTTATTTAATTTTAATTAACTTATTGAAATAGCCACATGTGGCTACCATACTGGACAGTGTCACCCAGAGAAAACCCAGCTCTGTCAGTATCCTGGGGTCAGTCCAATCCAATATCCCTTTTGTTATCAGAGCCTGTCTCACTTTATAGCCAAAATCCTCAAGGTGAACAAGGTCAGGGAGAGCTAGCTGATGATGTAACAAAGATGCTTCTGTCCAACAAAGGCTTTTTATCAGGGCTGTGGGACTACCAGGGTGTATTAACCTAACTATTCAACCATCAAATCATGTTGGCTCACCTTCAGTAGCGTATGACCTGCGTGCTTCTGATACATAGTATCTGCCTTGTCCAATGAAGTAATGTGAACAGGAAGGAAGTTGGAAGCCACAACTGTAAACCAAGCTGACTGATTTCCCTTAAGAAAGGAAGAAAGAACTTATCTGTACAATGAAAACTTAGAAAACCAGCACATTACAAGGTACAATTTAAAAAATCTGGGGAATTCCCTGGCAGTCCAGTCCTGAGCGCTCTGTGCTTCCACTGCAGTGGCCTGGGTTCAAGCCCTGTTCGGGGAACCAAGGTCCTGCATGCTATGTGGTGTGGCCAAAAAAAAAAAGAGGAAGGTAGGAAAAACATGGCAGAAGCAATGCACTTACACCCATGTAAATAAACCTATGATACCTTATATACACTTTGTGGATACTTAAATGTCTATTTTTATGAAAAACAAATGAATATACCATCTGCTTTAATTGTCCCTGTATAAAATTTGGTTTAAAATGTTAATATTGTATGGTCTCTAAAAATGTATGTAATGTTTCAAGTATGTAAGGCCAAATTTTCAACAAATTATGAACAAACAGAAACCCAAGATGTGTGCTAAGGCAATGGCCACAGGTTGCACTGAGTGTGCATATCCATCTTTCATTTTCCATTTTTCTGCTCACTTTGGCAAAAATGGGGAGCAGTTCTATAGATGCTTTAAAATCTCTAAATGATGCTATGTAAATGAATACCAAACCAAAAAAATACATGTATAAAAGTGTACGTGTCATCGGATATAGAGTGTGGAATTAATTTAATGCCATATTAACCCTGCCCCTAAACGTATGCCCTCTGATTTCCACAGAAAATAATACCACAGGAGAGGGAAACTATCTTTTTAATGTCAAGCTGTATGGGACATTGAGCTGTTTTTTGAAGACAATTTTTTTAAGACCTATGACTTTTTCCCACTATTTCATTATCCCAGGTTTATATTACAGACATTTAAAAACACAGACATAAAAGGATATCAACCCCAACAGTCATGACCTAGTTATCAACATTTTGCTAGTCTTGATAATATCTGCTTGCTTAAAGTAAATCCCAAAAATAAAGTCATTTTTCAATGGTACAGACTTTTCTTACCTTCAGAAAATCTATGCGGCCTAAGGCACCCAAAAATAGAACCATTCCTGGTTTTAGCATAAAAGTTCTTGGAATAATGGAATGTGTTGGCAATACAATATTTACTTCTTTTTCTGTTAGAAGACTTAAAATCTGTAAAGCAAAGTGCAGATTTTTTTTGAGAATTACTTTCAATGAACATATGCTGTATCGTGCTTTACCTGTAAGATAAAAAGTTATGATTATATATTCTAGGCTTCACAATACATCAAAGTATGTATTCCAGAATTTGCTGCACATAAAATTCATAGCTTCTTTCTGTCTCATGGAATCAATTTATAGTTGGCTCTACTCTTGTTTCACAACTTAATCTTAAGTAATGGCAGTATACAGGTATATGAAACAACAGCATCCTCTGAATTCTATCAAATTTTGTGTGATCTGAACACATTGATGATTCAATTCCAGGATAGAAAAATATGTTCTCTTGTCAAGGCTTCTAGGGAGCAGCAATTCTCAGGTAATGGTAAGGTAATGTGCTGTGTTTTGTCCTCGTGGCAGCTATGCATGCATTAAGTGAGAGTGATCACCCCATTCTAGGCTCAAGTAAAAAGCTTGAAGAATCTTTGCTAAATTCCAGTATTCACTTTCCTTATTTCCTACAAATACTCAGCAAAAACAACAACAACAACAACAACACAAAGGTATGGATCCTGTGACTTCTGAGGATGAAGATTCCTAAGTAGACTAGAGAAAATGGAAAAGAAAAGCCAGGAAGTACAAGATTCTGGTGAGACTAAAATCAAAATCTGACTAAAAAAATTTGAGAAAGTAAAAAAATGGCTTTTTGTGGACTTGTTTCTTAAAGAAAAGTAAGAAGAAAATTAAAAAAAAAAGTAATATCTAGGGAGACTTGAACGAAAATATGTAAGGGGGTGGCAAGTAGTTTTCTTCAGTACTTGTGTTTGAAAAGCACATTTAAAGCTCCTGGCAGGAGAGAATTACTCTAACCCTTTTAGCAAAGACCCTCATACTTCCATTTTACAACAGAGTTCCTTGCTTTAGTTTGGGAAACACTGGTTCAAGGCATTAAATAAATATATCAATAAACTGACAGAGAATCAAACTGCCTGAGAGAACTTTTGTATCTAAAAACTTGAGGGTCTCAGTGCTGGCTATAGTAGTTAGCAAATTCTTGCCTTTTTGACCAATTGACAAGAGGGTATACCTGACTAAAGGAATTGCTATCCCTGACCTGCTGTTGCTGCTAAGTCGCTTCAGTTGCGTCCGACTCTGTGCGACCCCATAGATGGCAGCGCACCAGGCTCCCCTGTCTCTGGGATTCTCCAGACAAGAACACTGAAGTGGGCTGCCATTTCCTTCTCCAATGCATGAAAGTGAAGTCGCTCAGTCGTGTCCGACTCTTAGCAACCCCATGGACTGCAGCCTACCAGGCTCCTCCGTCCACGGGAGTTTCCAGGCGAGAGTACTGGAGTGGGGTGCCATTGCCTTCTCCATGTCATTGCCCTAACTGAGCCTAAAAGTTAAAGATGAGTGGGTAAAGTTAAAGTGATAGCAGTAGTAATGTTCAATAGTAGTGGGAGCCAGTTTCCTAAGCTGAAGCAAGGAACTCTATTGTGAAATGGAAGTATTAGGGTCTCTGCTAAAAGTGTTAAAATATTTCTTTCCTACATGTGCTTTTTCAAACACAAATACTAAAGAAAACTACTTGCCACCCCTTACATTATTTTCTTTCAAATCTTCGTAGATATTACATTTTTAAAAATTTTCTTTTTATTTTTAAGAAACAAGCTTGCAAAAGATTTTTAGCCAATTTTTTTTACTTTCTCAAATTTTTAAAGTCAGATTTTGATTTAAATCTTACCAAATTCTTGTACTCCTTGGCTTTTTCTTTACTCTGTGAAGTTCTGAATTGCTAAGGGAGTAAAGGCTGGACATAAACAATGAGTTGATCCTATTCTAAATTAGGTTCATCTGAGGGGGCACCTACTTAAGAAATTTAGTACTTTGTATCACTTTTTCAAGAACAAAAACAAATTAGAACTCATGCTGGAAAGTGTCATGTGTTTATAGCCTATTCTCAGAATAGCTCCAGGAAATGAAGACAAATCATCTGGATTATGTCAGCACAGTCCCCATGTTCCTAGGATGAATTAATGACAGAGAAGAAAAGCGTAGAGTAAGAAAGAAAGGACATTATACTTTAAAACATTTCAATGTCTGGCAGAGGGACCGAGGCATTACATTTATTCCATACACCTTTGGGGAACAATAAGTACAAAGTATGTACAGGGAGACTGCCCAGCTCAATATAAAGAGCAGGTCAAAGATCAAATGGGTGACCTTGGGACATGAGGTGACACTGCTTTAGCTGAGGGTGAGTCCCTCCTTACTTCAGTTCAAAGTGAGTGCACCTCTTGGTGAATATGTTATGGAGGGAATTCAAGTATGGGACAGGTGGCTGAACTGCAGTGACATTTATGATTTCTTCCAACCTTAAAATCTAGGATTCTGTAAATATTTCTCTAAGGTAAAAATCACAAAGATAGAAACAGGTTGTCAGAAGTGATGCCTACCAAATGGCATATAGATTCACCAAGGAAACAGTCTGATGAATGAATCAGAACTGAGTCTAAAATGAAAGGATGTCTTTTTTTCATCTGCTGATTAAAATAGTACTCCTGCACTTGAAAGTTAATGTTTCTAAAAGATATGAAATACATACACAATTTTCCTTTGTAATTCCAGGGGTGTCATAAAACCAGTGGGCATCTTTCACATCTTCTGGGGTCAGTTCTACTCGTTTGGTGGATTTATCTGCAGCCAGAACAGGTTCATTTCCCATATCAAAGGCAAATGAATCGGCATCAAATTCAAAGGCAGCTTTATCCTTCTGTGCTTCTGAATATGAGAATGTTCTTCCAACCCTTCCTAGAACAAGTTATATTGAAGTTAGTAGTCACTCCTTTAAAGCTTTTGACTCGTAATTTTTCTGTTTGCTTCAAACAAGTTACTAAGACTAACTGTGGTGTTTGGAAGGAAGTGAGACTACAGTGATACTTTTTCTCTGTTTCTAAATGCAGCCAGAGTCAGACTCTTGTAATGAGGAAATGAGTGTGGCTGGCTGTGCACATTCGGTGGAGGGGAAGAGTGTTGGAAATCAGTTTTTCGTAAATTAAGGTTGGAAAGAGATACTAAGGAAAGGGGGACAATCCAATTTAAAGCTGTTACAGTTCAACAACTTGTATGGTCTGCAAGGAGGGGGCTGGCATCTTAGTGCACATGGTTCTACTTCTAACAGTAGCCAGATAGGCAGTTATTCACATTTCCTTTCCTGGATTTCTTCAAGTATCTACCATCTCAATTTTCCCAGTCCAATGAATTCTGGACTTCCAAACAGCAGCCTTGCCTCTAAAAGGTCTCTATGTTCTAAAAAGAGGGAGTGTCTCTTCCCATAAAAAACTGGCTAGCCCTAGAGAGCTGTATTTCAAGATGCTCAACAAAAAATTTTAGCATACAGTTACACTAGTTTTCCTATAGAAGACACTTACCTACTAAATAACCATGCTTTTTTAAGAGATTCAGTTTATTTTGTTCTTGTTGACTAAGATCTTCTTCTGCTTCAGTTGCATCTCTTTTAAGCCTTTTTTGCCTTTGAAACATTCTGTAAGGAGTTGGGTTACAAATAGGAAACTTCAGAAGGTTTAATGTAGTACCTGAAATACCAAATACATACACTGTTATAAACATTGTACAGGAAAATGGAATAAAACATTTAAGAGGACCTGTACCATCTTGAGGACTGTGATTATTTCTCTTAACTTTCATGACAACCCTCTACAAAATTATTCTTACTTTACAGATAAGGCAATAGGCTCAAAGACTGGCTCACAGGCTCAACTAGGATCTGAACGCCAAATCTATAGGCCTGATCTCTTTCCATCTTCTGCATACTACTAACAGGTATAAAAGCATTTCTGTATATAAGTCTCCCAAAGTCCAAGACAGAGAATACAATTTACCAAGCCAAGTTAAACACTGGTTTCAAAGGAACAAATGAAGTAGTTCATTTTGCCAACTGTTACATAAAAACAGGTCACAGAAGGATTCATTCTGTAATTACTTCAGATGTTTCTTGACTGAAAATAAAAGTTGACTTATTTTCAGCGAAGCCACACAACATATTGCATCAGTGAATTATTCATATGTTAAACCTATAGAATCTCATGAGTAAACTCAAGATATGAAGAGTAAGACTGAGGGATGGAAGGAGGCTTTTCTCCACAAAAATCAAAGGACTTTCTGGAGAAACTTACAAATGACTAAAGCTACAAGGGAAACCTTCAAGAGAGCAAACATTGTCCTCTGGTTCACCTGAAGTGCTTAGAACGGTGGCTTGAACATAGGAATACTCCATTGAGTATTTCTATTTCTATTGAAAAGTTACTACAACATATACTGAATTTGCAAGCACTAAGCTGCCACGGAAGAGAAATGTGAACAAAGTAGGTAGAGAATTTTTAAAGGGAAGCCTCCCACCAGCCCCTGATGGACATTAAGGAAGAATACATGACTAGGAGAGTGAATCACGATCAGACGACCAGCTTTTCAGAAAACGAAGAGGACGCTCACCAGGCCAAGGAGAGATGGTGGCCCTGTCGATAGCTTCAGCGCCCTTGGCGATGCAATAATCGGACTCCAGAAGCGTATTGAAAAGAGTGGACTTGCCAGCGTTGGTTGAGCCAACCAGGTAGACGTCGCCCCGGTAGCGCCAGGAGCGCTGGAGCGCGGAGATCAACTCCTCAACTCCATAGCCTGTCTTGGCGCTGATGAGCCGCACGTCTCTGAGCACCGTGCTGGACTTCGACGGAAGATTCGCGTTGTCCTCCCCACCCCGTGGCCGGTCCCCACTGGAACGTTGAGCTCTTCGGTAGCCGCGGGGCGGCAGGAGCCCGGCGCCGATGCATTCGTCCCACAGTCGCTCCCGGAGCCGCTGCCGGTAGTTGGGAATGTCTTGGGGCAGCAGGTCCACCTTGTTTCCCAGCACGATCAGTTGCTTGGGGCCCACCAGGGCGGGCAGGTGGGGCAGCAAGGTGTCGGGCAGATCCAGTAGGTCCACCATGTACAGTACAAGAGCTGGCTCGGGCCGCCGCAGCGCGGCGCTCACCAGCTCCAGGAACTGTCCCTGGCTCACCTGAAGGCGCAGGGCGCGCCGGTGATGCACTAGCAGCCAGCAGCGCTGGCATACAGTCCGCTCCAGCCCCCCTTCCTCCGCCACCGCGCTGTTAAACTTCTCGCTGGGCAGGTAGCCGGGAACGCCGGGGTCCTGGCAGTGCAGCTCCGCACCGCAGCCAGAACAGTTCTGGCCGCTGGGCGGCACCGTTGGGTCCGGGTGCCCCACCACTTGGTGTACCCGCCGGCCGGCGCCTAACTTCTGCTGCCGCCTCTCCTCTCGCTGCTGCTCTATCCGTCTCTCCTCCTCTTCCTGCCGCTGCTGCAGCTCCCGCAGCTGGTCCTGGAGGGTTGCTTCCGACTCCGAATCCAGGACATACTCAGGGAACAGAAAACTCTCTTCCAGGTCAGCCCCTCCTGGGTTACCCCCAGTCGCTGTCGCGCCACGAGGAAGACCACGTCCCAGGCCCGCTGAGTGTCGGGAGGAGTAATCGGTAGCGCATCTCCTCTCGAGGAGCGTCTCCCGGACGCCGTTACGCGTTACAATGGGAGTGGGTCCCCGCAAGAAGCCGCAGAGAAGCCTGCGAGCTAGGCGCGCGGGCAGCATGAGAAATGCAGGAGTGGGCAAAAGGGCGGAGCCACCTTTTCGCACACGCACTGTGGCCCCAGATGAGCGTAAAACAGCAGGGACAGGCCAGGAGTTCCAGAGAGCCGTCATTCGTCAGCGTTGCACCGAAGCTCCTCCTTCCACGTCTAATCTCGTGAGTTCTCGCGATGAAGGCTCTGTGGCCCAGAAACCTACTTAAAGCGATACCCGGGACATAGATTAGCGTAGATCGGTCGAATAGGCTAGTGAGTGAGGGTTTAACTTTCAGGCTAAACAAACGCGCTGTCCGTGGCACCACCTGCTGTTAAGAAGTCACATTGTTAGAAGCTACGTGTTTGTCTTTTGAACTGGAAAATTAAAAATAGAATGTCGCAGACTTACAGCCACAATTAAAACCTTTTATTAATACATCTTCTTGGCTTTTTTCGGGTATCATTATTCGTGCAACAGCATTAAAATCACATTTCTTAAACATTTAAAAAATATGATGCATAGTTGTACACAAATCCTTCTTAAAAGCTTCGTGTTTTTAAATCTTTAGAACTGAAAAAATAGAGAACGGCGAAAATTAAACCTTTTATTATTAAATCTTCTTTCTTTTTTTGGTGCCATTATTTGTGCAACAACACTAGAAAACAAAGCTTCATTGGCAGGAGCCAACTCGGAGACTGTAAGCAGCGGTCCTCCCACTCAAAGAAAAGGAACCTCAACCCACAAACCGCGCATGTGCAATACTAACCCTTAATCACGTTTTTTCCCCCGGCCTTCGCGCAGGCGCAGACCTTAATTGGAGCCTTTATGGGCGGGGCTTCGTGTGGGACGCAGAGTATTCTGGGTACGCCGGAGACGGAAACTACTTCGCCTCGCTTTGCGGTGGTCGGTGTCGGCTACGCGCCTTCCTGTGTGTGATTTCTGGATTGAGGGGCTCGGGAACCGTTTGCCAAGATGTACGACGCGGACGAGGGTAGGTGACCAGTCAGGGCACTCCTCGGCGACACATTTACGGGGGCGAAACGTGGGGAGTTGGACGAATGAAGGAATGCGGCCCCCTCCCCGGCCTGCCCCACCACATCCCCAGTCGTTTCCCCACAGCCCCAGGCCGGATCCGAGATTTTGAGAGGCGGAGGGTGCAGGGAACGTAGCCTGTATGATCTCGGTCAGGGGGACTTTTGTTCTCTTGATTGAATCTGACGCTCCCTTCCCGTATTGAAAGTAGCCTGCAGAACCATACGACAGGTACAGTTGTTTTGATTTCGTCTGAAGCACAGCTCCTTTTCAAATTTACGTTAAGGCCAGAGATAGTGGATTTGTTGAATAGTTTTTGAGCGACGGCCTGTGCCAAACATTGTGCTAGGTTCTGGTAATACCCCGGGGACAAAGAATATAGTTTCTGTATATGTGTGTGTGTTGGGGGGGGAGGCAGGGTTTGATCCAGTTTGGCATTTCTTCATGTTGCTATATGCCTAAGTAAATTACCTTAAAAGGTGATATTTACATTTCCTCTTACCACGATATGACACAGTTTTCAATGGTATGCATTTTACTGAACAGGAACGCTATGTCTTTTTTTCTTTTTACATGTAGAAATCTTAGTCATGAATAGTGTATTTTCTTTGTATATTTTTAATGCTCCCTCTTCCATTCTCCACAACTCCTTTTTCAGAGTTCATTTTCTTCTAGCTCCCAACCTTCTGGTTGCCCCTCACTCTTCTGTTCCTTTGCTTACTTCATGGAGAAAATAGAAGCAGAAACTTAAGGTCTGCTGTTGAAACTTGTGTCTCATTTTTATCTTGGATCTAGAAATTTATTAGTATCATTGTATTCTTGTTCTTCTATCTGCGAAAAAAATTCAAAAAAAATCTTAGCTTAATTTTTTAGTAGGTGATATATTCTCATTTCTCACAAGCTAGAAGACATGAAAAATGTTAAAAGGGATAAATGATCAATAAATATAAAACTAACTTGATTATTACGGCTCCTTTTCCAGCCTTATTAGCTTCTCCTGTGTGCTTGTGATAATAACATCTAGTATGTCATCAAAGCTAGAAATCTCTAAGCTGTTTTAGATACCTTAGTTTTTTTACTCCGCCAGGACAAGGAGGAACAGGGCCTGACCCTGCAGGTCCATGATGCCTCATCCCTTAGTTTCAACACCAGGCTAAAGTGGTTTGCCATATCCTTCATCAGTGGCATCTTCTTCTGCATCCTTGGAACTGGATTGCTGTGTCTCCCTGGAGGCATAAAGATTTTTGCAGTGTTTTATACCTTTGGAAATACTGCTGCCTTAGCCAGTACATGCTTTTCAATGGGACCTGTGAAACAACTGAAGAAAATGTTTGAAACAATGAGATTGCTTGCAACAGTTATGCTTTTGTGTTTCGTGCTCAACCTGTGTGCTGCTCTTTGGTGGCATGAGAAGGGACTGGCTGTATTATTCTGCAGATTGCAGCTCCTGTCGATGACCTGGAATAGTTTGTCATACATCCCATATGCAAGGGGTGCAGTAATTAAATGCTGTTCTTCTCTCCTGAGCTGAAAACTCTTTGATAAGAAGGAGACTGTTTGAAAAGACCTTTTGAAAGTCGATGTTCTGTTTTTGGCCTTTTCCTGTTACAGCGATCACTCCAGAACAACTGCACTGATCATCTAAGAGCATTTTGTATACTGATAAAACTACATACCTATTAAACTGTTAAGTGCTTGTGACAGTAAATTCATTATGTGCCATTAATACGCCTTTTCAGAGACAAGGATATTTTAATCATTGCCAATTGTAAATGATTTTTAGCCAGTTTTTAAATCTTTTCTAAACAGCATTTGATATGTAAATATTTAAGGATAAACCTATACTGCAAGATATGATCAACTTTTTTGGTGGCTTTTACGTGTTTACATTTTAAAAATATCTTTTTAAAATAAAAAGATGTTTTATTTAAAATAAATAAATAAAAATAAAAATATTTTTAAAATAAAAACTTTAAATGTGAAAGTTTTACTTTAAGCTAAGCATTGCTTTATTGTATGTAATAAAAAATAATGTAGAAATCTTCATAATTTCAAAATAAACCCACACTTGGAAAAAAATTAAAAAAAAAAAAAAAAAAAGATGAGACTAATATTAGGACCGGTGCACACTGATTTTTCAAATGCCCCATTGCACACATGACTGTTGCTGCATGACTACCCCAAAATTTGGCTGCTTAGAAATTATTTTGAATTGAATGGGCTAGGAATTTGGGCAGAGCATAGTAGGAATGGCTTGACTGTTGCCTGATGCTGGTGGTTGGCAGACACAAAGGCTGGGTATTGACAGCTGGGGATTGTGATCTGGAGTGTTTACTCACACTCTGCTTTCAGTGCATCTGGCATCTAACCTAGAAAAATTCAAGGACTAGGATTGCTGACTGGAACATCTCTGAGTGGCTTCTCTGTTTAGGCTTTCTCACTTAAGTATACCAGCCTTAGAGTAGTAGGTCTTCTTAATCACAGCTCCAAATGTAAGTATTTCAGCAAACAAGGTGGAATTGCATTGCTTTTCCTGATCTAAAGCTTCTAAAATTGTGTAACATTGGTTCAACTGTATTCTCTTTAGTTATGGGAGATTCAAAAACCTATCTAGAATCAAGGGGAAGAAGCATTGACCAACCTCCCCCGCCCTTATATCTTGATGATAGGAGTGTTAAAATCACTTTATAAAAGAATATGTAAAATGGAAGATACAGTGTGGCCACCTTTGGAAAATAGAGGCTGTCATCCCTGTCCATGTATGAAATGTTGCTGTAATAGACACTGCACCTTAACATATTGCCCAGCTATTGGAATCCTTTGCTGACTCCTACGTCTTAGCCTTATCTCTGACTTTGGATCAGAGGACTGTCAGCTTGCTATTAGTTATTATAATATATTTAGCTGTTAATAAGAGTTACATGAGCTTTCTGGAGAGGATGGAACAGTTATAAATTCCTATGACTATGACTTGTACTGAACCTTTCTCATGAGACCTCTTTGTGAATTGGGAGAATACCTATGTGACATAGACTCGTGTATATGTACATACATTCATCCGTTATTTCATTACAATTCAAGTAATGATTGAGATTTTACAGAAATGGGGTAAAGCAATTGCTTTTTATTTAGTACCGATAAATGTGTTTCTGCTACCTCCCATGATAGGAGTGAGATGTGAGCTAGTAGTATTTATTGCAAGTAAGAATGATTTTTTTTTTTTTTTGCAGATATGCAATATGATGAAGATGATGATGAAATCACCCCAGATTTATGGCAAGAGGCTTGCTGGATTGTAATTAGGTAATGTTTTAGATCAAACTGAAAAAGTTTTAAAAGGCACTGTAAACCATACAGTGATTTCCTGCTTATTCTTTGCTTGAAAATTAGATGTTTTTTGTGAATAGGCTTCAAGAGTGCTGGCTTGTTATTTATTTAAGTATCTAACTTTAATTTGCAAGGTATTTTGATTTATAGGAAAATTATGCAAGAATTCATGTATATACTTCACCTAGATTCCGTAAAGGTTAACCTTATGCAATGTTTGCCTTATTCTTTATCTGTCTGCATTTTTTTCTGAAATTTTTGAGACTTAGTGACTTACCTAGGAATATTCTTTCATATAATCATAATCTAAGTTGTTAAAATAAGGAAATTAATTAATACAGTAATCTTATTATTTTTTTTTTTTTACAGTAATCTTATTTAACTTAGAGACCTTACCCAGATTTTGCTGGTGTCCCACTAAAGTTGTTTGGAACAAAACAAAAATTTTCTGATCCTGGATCCAACATAAGATCATATATTACATTTTTTCATGACTTATTCTTTTGTCTCCTATAACCTAGGACAGTTCCTTAGTCTTCCTCTTTTTTTGGGGGGGCGGTTCTGAAACCCACTATCTCTTCAAAGCGTCCCATGGCCTCACTTTTTTTTTTTTTTTTTGACCTTGACATTTTTGAAGAATACAGGCTGATTACTTTGTAGACTGCCCCTCAGTTTGGGTTTGTCTGATGCTCATAGTTAGGTGCTTACTTTTGGTAACAATGATGTTCTGCTCTCAGTGCATTATATCAGATGGCATATGATGCCTGTTTGTTACATTATTGGTGCTGTTAATTTGATTCCTTGGTTTTCTCACTGTTTTAAATCGATAAAGTTATAACAGGTTGTATTTCAACCCACATTCCCATCCAAGTCTAAGTGTAATTAAACTGTTAATAAAACTGAGCAGGAAGCCTTACATATAGATAAGAAAAATAACTTTTAAGTAGTTAAGTCACCTCTTGCTATGTTAGGATGTAAAATGCTACAATTCTCCTCTCTTACCAAAGTGACCGTTGCTTTATATATGGTAATATGATGATGCCTCAGCCTCTTCCCTTTTGAAGAATACATGCTTCTAGATTCTGCTAGTTGTGTTTGGAGTAAAACTGAAGCTTTGCTGAAGATTGTTTTGTTAAAAATGTATTGAGTTTATGGGATGTAAGTATGTATTTGTTTTTCCTATTAAACGTGGACTATAAACTTCATACTGAGACATTTACATCTTCTGTGATTTTTAGTATTAAACACCAAGAGACATTTTACTAGGAAACAGTAACCAGCTAGATGTTTGGAGGATGCCTGTATTTGGTGATCGCCAGGGAGAAAGAATGTTTTGATCTTAGCCAAAAAAATAGTTGTAAACTTATGTGGCAAATTGCTGAAGGATTAAATACACTATTTAATAAGTCCATGCATTTAATGTTTCTTACAGAATAAAGTGTTGTTTGATTTTTACATTTTAATTGCTTATAGGTACTTTAACTATGGTGAGATGATGTTTTGTTTTTCCACTATTTGATATCAAGTGATCTTCCCAGGCTTGTGAATGTGATAATACTTAATATCATAGTGACTTTAGTAAGATGACTTCTTGTACATCAGTCATGGTAGTTGTTATTTAGTCACTGTGTCTGACTCTTTTGTGACCCCATGGACTATAGCCTGCCAGGTTCCTTCTATACATGAGATTTCCCAGGTAAGAATACTGGAGTGGTTTGCCATTTCTTCTCCAGAGGATCTTTTTGATCAAGGGAATGAACCGACATCTCCTGCATTGGCAGGTGGATTCTTCACAACTGAATCTGGGAATTCAGGGAAGCCCATCATAGTAGTAGATACCATAAATAAGAACTACTCATAAATAAGAACTATAGGTGTTTAAAGGGTGGCATTCTAATGAGGTACTGTTCTGATGATTTGGGGAAAAGTAGCTATGGTTCAGCTTTCTGGGAGGATGAAACTTGTCCTTAGTTTTTAAAAAGATTTTTAATTGTAAATTGTCCATAAAACCATTGTTGTTTACTTTTACAGCTAGTGCCTTCTATGTGTCTCTTATATACAATGGCTGACCCAAATGGTTGTGAGAAATTTCTTTCCTGTTAGCTCACAGTGTCTACTGAAGGAAATTACCTTCACAATTCTATAAATATGTACTTACTTTTATTTATTTATTTGGCTGTACCAGGTCTTAGTTGTGGCATGCGGGAATTTTTAATTTTGGCCCACGAACTGTTAGTTGTGGCATGTGGGACCTAGTTCCCTGATGGTGGATCAAAACTAGCCCCTGCATTGGGAGCATGGAGTCTTAGCCACTGGACCACCAAGGAAGTCTCTGCCTCCATCATTCTTAAAGCTGTACCTTACATATGGGTGATTGTCACTGTGTTCTCTGCCACAGAGAACTTCTGATATTGGTAGCCACGGGTGACTGAATCAGGGTGGGACCCAAAGCCAGCGAATCTATAGGCTGGCCAGCAATCTGTGAGATGATTTCCTGATGTGGAATCGGGAAGCTGATGGTCTGTTGGGCTATGCATGGTGCTCAGAAAATTGGTGTGAGATGAGGGAGCTAGTTAATAAGCAAAAGGGGCCAGAAGCTAGGTCCAGCTATGCAGCTCTTCCTGTGTGGTGGTGAGGGGAAAGAGTCTTCTTACAAATAGTAAGTTGTTTCTTTTTGAACCTCTGTCCTTCATTAGGGCTTTCACTGTTTGATTTCTGTGTCTATACCACTAGCTCTGATCTCTCAACCTTGCTCCATTTTTAATGATCAGTCATTTGCTAAGTATTTTCACTTAAATGACTTTGCCTCATTTTACCTTTAACATATACAGAATAAGATAATCTTTAACCTAAAATTGAAATTCTTAACATGCTATATTTTAGTCATTGACATCATCATCTTTCTTATTAAAATTAAAGTTCTTATTTTTATCTTTTTTTTTCCATGCTTTTTTTTTGTTATATAAGTTTCAGGTGTACAGCGTTATAGTTCAACATCTAAATATACCACAGAGGGATCACTGCTACAGTCTAGTTATCATCCATCATTTGTATCACTATACGTTTTACTCCCTTCACCCATTTCACCTATAACACTAACCGCCTTCTCTCTCTGGTAACCTCTTATCTGTTCTCTATGTCTGTGAGGTTTTTTTCTTTTGTCTGTTGTTTTGGGTTTGGGTTTTTTCCTTTTTTTTTTTAAGATTCCACATATGAGTGAAATCATGTGCTATCTGTTTTTCTCTTATTTATTTCTCTTAGCGTAATATTCTCATGGCCCATCCATGTTAACATTTTTCTCTTTGACTATACATTTTCTTTAGTTTCAAGAAATGTTTCAAAGAGATTGGATAAAGTTTATAAGGGATATTTATAAGTTAGAGCTTCCTTATAGTTCTTACGTTGTGTTTTAGTAATTTTACCCACAAGTATAAGTCTCATTTCCCCAGACTTAACAATAAGTTCTACAAAGAAAGTGTTCCTACTCTCATCCCCTTTTTAGATACATGATAGTATTTTATATAGTGATGGATAAGAGTAATTTCTATTTCATGATTAATATTTGTTGAATTTAATGATAATGAAAATGGGGAAGTATGCTAGAAAACATCAGTGAGTTGTAACTGATTGTAAACTCATGTTTTCGCAGTTCCTATTTTGATGAGAAAGGTTTGGTGAGACAACAGCTGGATTCTTTTGATGAGTTTATTCAGATGTCTGTTCAAAGAATTGTGGAAGATGCTCCACCTATAGACCTACAAGCTGAAGCTCAGCATGCTAGTGGAGAAGTTGAAGAACCGGTAAGATGGTTACTTTAATAAAGTAACATAAATGTATTGATTCAAAATTTCAATCCTTTTCTCACCTGGCTTAAAGGTTAAAAAAGAAAATAGGTGTTTTCTGTAGTGTACTTAAAACAGTTTCTATCAGCTCCTGATTTATTCTTACTAATGGAGAGATGCATTTTTGCAAGTAATGCAGAACTGTTAATTCTTATACAGATAGTAGGTATTTAATAGGAAGAGGAATCTCAAGAGATATGATGAGCTACTAAGAGAAGCAAGCCAGAAATAGTCATATTACTTCAGAAAATCCTCCTTTTGTCTTTCCAAGTGTAAGGAATCGAAAGAAAAAGTAGGTGAAGAACTTCCGCCTTGATTATTTGTTGCATGAAATACATTATTATATCAATATAAGAGATAAGGGAAAATCACCCAAATATATCAGCTCTTTTAAATTTTCTAAATTCATTTGTAGTCTTTTTTTTTTTTTTTTTAACACATGCATGTTTTCAGCATTGTTAAAATCATAGCAGGGCTATCATTTTAGAATCTAGTTTTAAGTGAGTGATTGTAAAGAAGTGTGTATGTAGTCGAAAACAATGACTGTCCCTAGTTTTTTTTCTTAATTTATTTTTAATTGGAGGATAATTGCTTTACAGTGTTGTTGGTTTCTGCCATACAGCAACATAAATCAGCCATAGGTATACATATTTCCCTCCCGCATGAACTTTCTTCCCACCCCAGTTTTGTTTTTTTTTTTTTTTAAGCACTATTTGTTTATTGGCTGCGTGGGTTGGGGGATCTCAATTTCCCCCACCAGGGATCAAACCCAGGCCATGGCAGGGAAAGCCCAGAATCCTAGCCACTAAGCCACCAGGGAATTGCATGTTCCTAGTTTTTGAGTAGAGAGACAGCTTGATCGGTTTTGAGGGACAGGGAAAACTAAAAACCAAAACGAGGTAGAAAAGAAGTAGAAGTAGACAGAGGGAGAGATTATTATTTCCTGCCAGATCAGTCCCTCTTCTCTGTAGCTTGTCTCATGAGGGCTGGTAAAAGTTTAGGTGGAGATACTCCATAGACTTTGCTCTTAAGAACAAAAATAATTGACTCTTCTGGCACTGTGTTGGAAAAACAGGTATAAAATGTTTTTTTTTAATGTATGGCATTTTTTTATATATGGTCTTTTCAAAATGAGAGAGAACAATATAGCATATTCAGAGTTCCAAAATAAGTACTATGGAAGGAAGAGATCTCAAGCTTTGGTATCAGAGCTTAGTGAAAAAGACGGGAGGGAGTTAAGCGGACCATGAAGGGCATTTGTCATAGTAGAGAAAAGATATTTAATCATTTCAGCAAAAGATCCTTCATGAATTTGGCTTGTGGTTGGAATGGAGGGACCACTGTAGTCAGTATATTGTTTTTGACTTGATCTCTTTTCGATAGTGGAAGATAAGATGGAACTAGGTTTTCATATGCTTGGATGTCATTGGCTATCATAGGAAATTGTGGAAAGACTGTCAAAGAATGTATATAAAGCATTATTTTTAAAAGGTTGCTTTGGAAATGGTGTTTACTGGGAATGGCAAGAGACTAGAGTCAGATACAAATTTTGAAATAGCTTAAGTTTCAGATAATAATGCCCTAAACTAAGGTGATAGTGGAAATGAGTAGTTGGATGACTTAATTCCTTTTGTTTCATTATCACCAGTAGTTCTTTTTGCTCTTTGCCTACTCCAGCTTGGGGAACTTGGGTATTAATGATTTTCCTTTAGTGATCTGCTTAGTTCCATCTTTTCCTTTTCTGAGGTTTGATTTAGAGAGAAATTCTGTATCCATTTAACTCTGAAAAGTTCTCATGGATCTTGTTTTATTGGGTAGCAGATATTTAATTGAAAATTTTTCTTTCTCTTTTCTTTCTTTTCTTTTTTTAACTGTGAAATAAGCTATAGTCACCCATGGTTGGAAATTCTCATTTCTTTATGTAGAATAGTAATTAGGATTTTATGTTGTTGTTTTCTTTTTATTCCTCTTTGCACACAGTATTGTAAGAAGGTGGCTGTCATACTGATTCCATACATCTCTTACACAGAAATGCCCCCTCAAGGATTCCCAGTTATCTGCCCATGGGAATTGGCAGTTAGTGAATGGGGCAGAATGCTAAGTCTCAGGAAGTTTTCTTGAGACATTTTTGTGGGAAGTTTTGGGTCAAAGGGAGAGATGAAACTCAAAAATGAGCGTTCCATCCTTCATCTTCCTGGGGAAATTCTAATCCCAAAGGTTTTCTGAAGAAGGGCACCTCTCTTGGTGACCTCGGGATGGGTGGTGCCCAGACCTACTGCCTGGATTAGGTTGAGGCAGAAGAGGACAGCATTAAGCAGCAGAGTTTACAGACCCAAGGCAGAGAATTGAAAAGCCAGGATCAGGGTAAAAAAAAAAATTCAGCTGTGTTTGAAATATAGAATTTTGTAGACCGTCTTCGATAAAATTTAAATCACTGCTTCCATGCTGTCCTTTCCTATGTTCCCAGTATTTTTTTCAAGACTAGAGGTCTGGGCAGTAAGAAGAAATAGGGGAAAATACCTAGACTTGAAATGCCACTCCCCATCCCCACTTATTCTGTACAAAAGAATTCTCTCTCCCTCCCCTTGCTGTTGGGATGAAGGCTGTGTAGAGGCAAAAGGAGGAAAGCCCTCAGCACGTTCCTTCTTCTGCTTTGAAGTTTAGTTGCATCACAGGGCACAGAAGTGGAGGAGAAAATACAGGCTCTAGGAGAGCGTGGGAGCATAATCCAGTCAAAGAAGAAAGAGGGTGCTTCCCCTGCCCTGTGTCAGATGTGCTCAGAGCTTTCCTTCCAGTACTGACAGAAAGGAGTGAGAAGGAAGGGGAAGCATGTACAGGTTGGGGTGAGGGTGGGGCACCTACAGACATGATGGAGTCTTAATCCCTGTGACCCCAAGATGATCCTGCAAGCATCACTTGAGGGACTGGATGAGAAGTCACCCAGGAGCTCTTCTTGGATTTTTTGAGAAAGTGAAGAGCCAGCTCAGCATTCAGAAAACTAAGATCACGGCATCTGGTCCCATCATTTCATGGGAAATAGATGGGGAAACAGTGGAAACAGTGTCAGACTTTATTTTTCTGGGCTCTAAAATCACCACAGATGGTGATTGCAGCCATGAAATTAAAAGATGCTTACTCCTTGGAAGAAAAGTTATGACCATCGTAGACAGTATATTAAAAAGCAGAGACATTACTTTGCCAACGAAGGTCCATCTAGTCAAGGCTGTGGTTTTTCCAGTGGTCATGTATGGATGTGAGAATTGGATTATAAAGAAAGCTGAGCGCCAAACAATTGATGCTTTTGAACTGTGGTGTTGGAGAAGACTCTTGAGAATCCCTTGGACTGCAAGGAGATCCAACCAGTCCATCCTAAAGGAGATCAGTCCTGGGTGTTCATTGGAAGGACTGATGTTGAAGCTGAAACTCCAATACTTTGGCCACCTGATGCGAAGAGCTGACTCATTGGAAAAGACCCTGATGCTGGGAAAGATTGAGGGCAGGAGGAGAGGGGGACGACAGAGGATGAGATGGTTGGATGGTATCACCGACTCAATGGACATGGGTTTGGGTGGACTCCGGGAGTTGATGATGGACAGGGAGGCCTGGCGTGCTGCACTTCATGGGGTTGCAGAGTCGGACATAACTGAACTGAAAAGCCAGGAATGGTGGTCTTCACTGGAGTGACTGCTGGATCTCTTGGCTGACTGCAGCACCTGATATTTGATCTGCTCCTTAATGCCACCGGGTGTACCACTTTATGGGAATTACTGTCTCGAATCACCCCTGCATCTATGATTTCTTCCACAACCGAGAAGAATGTTCACCAGCAGAGCTTGCTTTCTACATTTTCCCTCAGCATCTGATCTCAATTAGTTGAAGAAGCAGTTCAAAACAGCCATGAACTTCAGCTCATTTTTATAGGAGCTGCCAATCATACAGAAATAGAGATTGATACAGCTTTTGTATACCACTTTCAGGCTTTCTAAAAGGGCAGCTTCACTGTCAATCCTATGGGTCTTGTTGAAAATATTCTTCTCAAAGGCCTTTTGCTTCTTGATGCTGGTATAGGTGTCATTGTACGTGGCAAAAAGTTGATCTTCATTGTCCAGAATAAAGATGTCTTTGACCAGTATACAGGAAGGGTTCCAAAATCAGCACCTCCGTTTTGCCCTGCGACTGGTGCTGACATCTTCTGTTATGTGTAATTGAAGAGTTAGGTTTACTTTTTCCCATGTCCTGTCGATTAGTTTAGAACACGTTTCTAATTGTATGAATTTATCTTTTCTTTGTTTTCCGGTAACTTTGTTAACCTAACCTCAGCTAAGGAGAGGGCACATGAAGCAGCTGTACAGATCATTAATGCAAATCCATTTTAGTTGTTTGACATGAATTCAGAGCATATGATATATGCTTAGTCTTTACAGTCTCTTTTTGTCTTCCACCTTAAGAGAGTGATGAAGTATAAAACTTGATGTCTATGGAATATGGATAGTGACTATGGAGAGTCACTATTTTAGTAAGGTGGATTAACTTTGGCATTTTCTACAGTCGAGCTGTTTCTACTCAAAATATTAATGTTGATTAAAACTGAATCATTAAATTTTTTATGGAAAAAATTATTTACTTTTTTCCATGGTTTTTTTCATTTTAGCCAAGATATTTGCTGAAGTTTGAACAGATTTACCTGTCCAAGCCCACCCATTGGGAAAGAGATGGTGCTCCATCACCAATGATGCCAAATGAGGCCAGATTAAGAAATCTCACGTAAGAACCCATGTTTCTTTTCCAGCAGCTAATTTTGAAATAAAATTCAGAAAATAAAATTTTGGCCAGTTGAGAGTTTTAGCAAATACCTTACTATTAACTTGTGATCTACTTTTATTTTCAAAGGTACTCTGCTCCACTTTATGTTGACATAACAAAAACAGTCATTAAAGAAGGTGAAGAACAACTTCAGACGCAGCATCAGAAAACTTTTATAGGAAAAATTCCAATTATGTTGCGTTCAACTTACTGCCTATTGAATGGCTTAACTGATCGTGATCTTTGTGAGTTAAATGAATGCCCCTTGGATCCTGGTGGCTACTTCATTATTAATGGATCAGAAAAGGTATAATAGCATTATGTATAAAAAATAACAAATGATCATTAAGCTCATGAAAGTTGAAATTAAAAAGTAAATTTTGTGTAATAATCTGGAAGTAGCAGTTGAATTATTAGGCAGGTGACAGCTGAATTTACATTAAACCAAAACTTTGTTTAGCTATGTATAATATACACTAGAAATTTCGACAGTTTGAGCTTAATATGTTGCAGTTAAGTGTTTATGCAAAATGGAATATGTAAAGTTTAAGAACTGTTATTTCAATGAGCTTGTACAGTCAGATTAAATTAAGATGCAGCTTTCACTGTTCTTTGTAATTCAAAGACCTTGTGTGTTTTATGGCTATAACTTTTATTGTCCATGTAGGTTCTGATTGCTCAAGAGAAAATGGCAACAAACACAGTCTATGTGTTTGCCAAAAAGGATTCCAAATATGCCTACACAGGAGAGTGTAGATCATGTCTGGAGAATTCTTCTCGACCCACCAGCACTATCTGGGTTAGCATGCTGGCGAGAGGAGGACAGGTATGGAATATTACATGATATTGTTTGGGTTTATTCCTTCTAATCTAGTTCTGTAAGTTACCAGGCTGCATGCTTTGTCAAAAAGTTTTTCTGGAACATATTATCAGTGTTGTATGAAAGGCACTTTCAGTTCAGTTCAGTCGCTCAGTTGTGTCCGACTCTTTGCGACCCCATGAATTGCAGCACGCCAGGCCTCCATGTCCATCACCAACTCCCAGAGTTCACTCAAACTCATGTCCTTTGAATCAGTGATGCCATCCAGCCACCTCATCCTCTGTCGTCCCCTTCTCCTCCTGCCCCCAATCCCTCCCAGCACCAGAGTCTTTTCCAATGAATCAACTCTTTGCATGAGGTCGCCAAAGTATTGGAGTTTCAGCTTCAGCATCATTCCTTCTAAAGAACACCCAGGACTGATCTCCTTTAGAATGGACTGATTGGATCTCCTGCAGTCCAAGGGACTCTCAAGAGTCTTCTCCAACACCACAGTTCAAAAGCATCAATTGTTTGGTGCTCAGCTTTCTTCACAGTCCAGCTCTCACAGCCATACATGACCATTGGAAAAACCACAGCCTTGACTAGACGGACCTTTGTTGGCAAAGTAATGTCTCTGCTTTTGAATATACTGTCTAGGTTGGTCATAACTTTCCTTCCAAGGAGTAAATGTCTTTTAATTTCGTGGCTGCAGTCACCATCTGCAGTGATTTTGGAGCCCCCAAAAATAAAGTCTGACACTGTTTCCACTGTTTCCCCATCTATTTCCCATGAAATGATGGGACCAGATGCCATGATCTTTGTTTTCTGAATGTTGAGCTTTAAGCCAACTTTTTCACTCTCCTCTTTCACTTTCATCAAGAGGCTTTTTAGTTCCTCTTCACTTTCTGCCATAAGGGTGGTGTCATCTGCATATCTGAGGTTATTGATATTTCTCCTGGCAATCTTGATTCCAGCTTGTGCTTCCTCTCGCCCAGCATTTCTCATGATGTAATCTGCATATAAGGTAAATAAGCAGAGTGACAATATACAGCCTTGACATACTCCTTTTCCTATTTGGAACCAGTCTGTTCCATGTCCAGTTCTAACTGTTGCTTCCTGACCTGTATACAGGTTTCTCAAGAGGCAGGTCAGGTGGTCTGATATTCCCATCTCTTTCAGAATTTTCCACAATTTGTTGTGATCCACACAGTCAAAGGCTTTGGCATAGTCACTAAAGCAGAAATAGATGTTTTTCTGGAACTCTCTTCCTTTTTCCATGATCCAACTTTGTTATTTATTAATACTTATTGCTGTGTAACAGATTACTCCAGTAGCAACATTTATCATGTCATAGTTTCTGGATGTGGATTAGCTGGGTCCTCTGGTCACAAGGCTGCAATCAAGGTTTTTGGGCCACAGTCATTATAAGGCTCATTTTTGTGGTTGTTGGCAAGATTCAGTTCCTTGCCACGTGGTGCCCCTCCATATAGCCCCTGACAACATGGCAACTTGCTTGTCACAGTAATTGAGCAGAGCCATAGAGCATATGAACAACATGGAAATTGCCATCTTTTATGCCTTAATCTCAAAAGCAACATCCTTTCGTTTTTGCCATGTTCTTTTTGTTAGGTGCAATTCAGCACATACAGTCTATTCTCCAGGGGGACCACACAAGGCAGTAACAGAGGCAGAGATCATTGAGCGCCATCAAGAAGCCACCCAGCATAGGCATGTTACTTACGATAATGTAATCTAACAATAGCATTTCTTGACTATAGCTGTGTGCCAACTATGTTACTTAGGTTACTTGATTTAATTTTCATGGTTCTCCTGGAAATTTGTTGTAACTAATTTCGTGTATATTTTTATTTGTTAAAATTTTTAATGTAAGTCATATATGCACATTAAAGTGGTTCAGAAAAGTACAAAAAGTAGTCTTCCTTTGACCTCCAAATCTCTTTCCTCAGAAGCAGCTACTTTTGATAATTTCTCATGAGACCATTCAGAAATAGTCTTAATTCAAAAACAGTGTTTGCACCTTGCTGGTATCTTTTAAAAACAAGTTTAGATCAGCAGTTTTTCATTATTTCTGAGATGTGATACTCCATGTATGGATGTAATATAATTTATTGAGCCATTCCCTTGTGATGGACAGGGAGGCCTGGCGTGCTGCGGTTCACGGGGTCTCAAAGAGTCGGACACGACTGAGCGACTGAACTGAACTTGTGATGGATGTTTAGGTTTCCAGTCTTGTGCTCTTATAAACGCTTCTGCAGAGTGTAATGTCACTTTGATGTTTTATAAAGAAGAACTTGAACAAAGAGGTTTAAGGGCCTCAAGTTAAAAATCCCATGTAGAATAAGTGTTTTAAAGAATTAAGATGGTTTTCTCTTGTGACTGGGGGTAGAATGGAGCCCAGCTACAAGTGTTTGAGAAAGATCCCCAGGTGATTGTGATGTGGATTCTTAATTGATAAGTGTTTGGCCTGGATTATGGAGGCCAGAAGTATAAGGAACACAGTATATTAGGGAGATTATCATGGAAGCTATGGGCAAAATCACTTAATCAGAGACAGAGAAAGGAAAATCATCTAGATTTAGTGATAAAGTTTGATATAACATGAGGATGACTCAAGATTCTATGGTTCTTTCCAGAATTTTCATTTACTCAGTTGAGGAATGGGGCTTGGGGACCCATGTTGTTTTATTTAATTCCCTGGAATATTCTCATGTGAAGCCAGAGTTGAAAATCACTAAGCAAAAACATAAGGTCTCTGTCTTATAATCATGAAATAAAATTAAAAGGATAACATTTTAAAGGGAATGAAATGAACAGTTTAGGTGTATGGTCTTTATTTTGTTGACATTTCAATATACATGTATATTTCTGTATAGTTTTTTTTAGGGAATTTTGCTCCTGCTTTTTCTGACTGTGGCTTGTGGCTTATAAGATCTTAGTTCCCTAACCAGGGATTGAACCCAGGCCCCAGCAATGAAAGGGCTAAGTCCTAACCACTGGACTAGCGGGCAACTCCCTCTATGTAGTGTTTTTAACTTTTTAAAATTCACAGATAATTGTTCATAGTGATTTTGTCAACTTGGAAGTTGTGGCTAAAAGGTGTAGCCACCTGCCCATTCCCATACTCTGTATGCTTTTGCCGTGCTCTGTAGTCAAATCTGGCCAAGTGTCGGACACTTGGTATCTCACAACTCTTTGCATCAACCAAGCTTTGTATAATCATTGCCCAGGGCTTCACTGTTTTGCCTGTTAGGTCCCACAGTAGCTATTTGATAACAATCTGAAACCTTCCCTCACCTCTCTAACTTTACAAATTAGGAAATGGAGTTTAGTTACTTGCCTTGGGCCTTGAGGGTTGCTGACAGACTGAAATTAGTATTCTCAGCCATTGAATTTCCTGTACCTTATTAAGCTCCTCAAGTGTGTGTGCCCCAAAAGAAGACTAGTCAGTCTGCCTGAAGTGGAAACACTGTGGTTATGAGTGTCAATAGCCTATAGGCAGCCATGAAAAAAAAAAAAGATTGTCTTGTTCTATCCTGAGGTTCAAGATAAAATAGAGAACTTCAAAGAATTGATTTTTAGAGAGAATGTAGTGATGTGAGAAGTACATGGTGTAGGCCTTCTTTTTAAATGTGTTGCATATTTTGAAAAACGTCTATGATGAAACAGGTGGAATAAGTGTTGAAACAGCCAAATGGCAATTGGAGTTGTGAGGGTTGTGGGTACAGGAAAAAGACCAGGATGAAGATTTAGATATCAGTTGTGAAAAGTTGTTACTGAACACTCATGAGATGAAATAAGGTTTCTAAGGAAGGAGGCCTGAAGTAGGAGGAGGAAAACAATAGTTATTAAATGGACCATGATAATATAGGATTATGAGGCCATGAGAAGGTAGAGTTTGATAGTAAAGGAAAGAAATTTGATTAAAATTGAGAAACCAGGTGTTTGTATGCCAGTGAAGGGTGGTGACTTATTTCATTTCTGTATGTAATTAAAGAGAGAAATTGTAAAAGAGAAGTCTATATGAAAGAGACTTTTTTAATATTGAATAATCATTCATATTTGGAGATAGCTCACCAACCAACTCTCAGTTTATTTTTCGTTCTGTTCGTAGCTTTTTCCCACATTTGCCTGTCTATTGTCTCTCTTAGCTTCCCTTTATCTATTTCTTCCAAACTTCCCAATTTTTTTGGTTGGGGGAAAGGACAAAGGGTAGTCTGTGTTTATATTCTTTTGTGGCCAGAGTTTCCAGATACAGTCTTGAGGTATTCTAGAGAATCTTGGCAAACAGAGTAGAGAATGGAAATTCTCTCAGGTCTGAATGACCAGCCTGTCTGTCAAATAAGTAAACCTGTTGCAGTGGTTTTTGAAAACAGCCATAGGACAGTCCTTAGAGTATGAGAGGCATGCTTTTTTTGAAATACATACAATGGACATTTATTTGAAATGGTTCTAATGATGTTTATATATGGCTGTAATCTCTGTATTCTCATATTCTAATGATTTTTTTTCCTAGGGTGCAAAAAAGAGTGCTATTGGTCAACGTATTGTGGCAACGCTACCGTATATCAAGCAAGAAGTTCCCATCATTATTGTGTTTAGAGCGTTAGGTTTTGTGTCTGACAGAGATATTTTAGAGCATATTATTTATGATTTTGAAGATCCAGAGATGATGGAAATGGTAATGTGCATGCAAAATGTATTCATAGTGTTTTTCAAGAGATTTAAAGTTACCGACTGTTGCTAATCCTAAAACACAAAAGAAAGCTGCTCTGAAGATCAATTTAGCTGTTGTAAACCCCATTCTATTTACTGTATAGCAAAAGCCTTCAGCCCTGCCTTGACTTCTTTGCCTGACAATTCTATGTAAAATTGACCTGAAAACTAGAGGAAGCCAGAGTTCATTGACAGCATAAGGAAGAAATAGTAATAAGGAAAATCATAAAGGCACACTAGTCTGATGCAGTTTAGTAAGGGGAAAAGAAGAGTTGATATCTTAAAAAAAAAAAAAAAAAAACTTGTATTTTTAAACCATTTCAAACTTACAGAAAAGTTACAAATAACTCCTATATAGTCTGTGCCTGTATTTAGCAGCTGTTACTTTTGCCACATTTGTTTTAGGATTCTTTTTATCTGTGTATATACATTGTTTTTTTCTGGATCATTTGAAAGTGAGCTTAGGCATCGTGCCCCTTTATTCCTAAATACTTGAGTGTATATTTCATAAGAATCAGGGTATTTACTCACATAATCATAGTGCAGTTCTTAAAATTGGTATTTTGTTGTAGTATATACTGTTAACCTGGAGATCTTATTCAAGTTTTTGCCAGAGATATTGATAGTGTCCTTAATGGCATTTTTTTTCCTGGTTCAAAATCCAGTCACTCATCCATTACATGCTGTTTTTAATGTTTGCTTAGTCTCTTTTAATCTTCCCCTGTCTCTTTCTGTTGTTTCATACCACTGAAGTTTTTGGAGCGGGTAGGCCATTTATTTTATAGAATACTCTTCAAGTTGGATTTTTCTGATATTTCCTCATGATTAGATTCAATTTACGCCATTTCTTGGCAGGACAAATCTAGAGATCATAATGTGTGCTTCCCAGGGCATCAAGTCAGGAGTCACATGATGTCATTTTGTCCCATCATTGGTAATGTCAGCTTCACAGCAGCAGCTGTTAAGTTCTTCCACTGTGAAGTTACTACTTTTATGGGAAGGTTTGTTGAGTCTAGATAAATATGCATTTCCTCATCAACCATCCTTGTCTAAGGAGTACTTGATATTCTTAAAATTGTCCTGAATTATCCAAAGTCTTTAAGACTGCAGAGAAATAAAGTAAAATATAGGCTAAACATTGGTTACAAAGTTAGAAAGTGAAGTACATTTTAGTTATTAGAGTATTTATTGATATGATTACATGACAAAATGGATTCTGTTTAGATTTTACTTTAAGCTTTTGTCAGTAGTTACTTTTTTCCTCTTAATACTTAAAGATAAGTATTTAGATAGTTAAAAGAAAGGATAAACCTCTTAAACCAAGACTGACAGCATTATGACACATTTATTCATTTGAGCTTAGTTTGAGTGTTAAACTTCTCTAAATTGATTTTAGATATTTGAAAGGAACTTTTTTAAGCTATTGTTTATTAAAATGTAAAAAAAAAAAAAAACAAACACAAACCCACTGTGCTCTGTTATAATGGAATTATTTGTATTTTTCTGGAAAGTATGATTGTCCATGCTGATCATTTTTTTCAGAGGTCCCTAGATCAATAATGTTTTTAAGTTCTAGGATTTTGTGGTTCCTTGAATTTCTAACAATATTTGCGTATTTAGTTAGGGGTTCATAGGGATATTTAACATATTATAAGTTGACAGTTGCCTTATCTTAAAGATAATTTAAAAATAATTTTATTTTAATTAACGGATAGGTTAAACCATCACTCGATGAAGCTTTTGTCATCCAAGAACAGAATGTTGCACTAAATTTCATTGGTTCAAGAGGGGCAAAGCCTGGTGTTACCAAAGAGAAAAGAATTAAATATGCCAAGGAAGTATTACAGAAAGAAATGCTCCCTCATGTTGGCGTCAGTGATTTTTGTGAGACCAAGAAAGCTTATTTCTTGGGGTATGTCGTATTTCATTGTTTTAAGTTCTTTGCCAAGATGTGGTTGAGATGAAGTTTTCCTTAAAGCTGAAAATGTCAAAATTGATGTTTTTAATATATGTTGAAAAAGGAAAGCCTAAACCATGTGCTTTCTCTTTTTCTTTTTTAAAGGTACATGGTTCATAGGTTGCTGCTAGCAGCTTTGGGTAGAAGAGAATTAGATGACAGAGATCACTATGGAAACAAAAGATTGGACCTTGCTGGACCACTACTTGCATTCTTATTTAGAGGGTAAGAGATTATAGAACGATACTGTTACAAGTAGATAAATTTCACTTTAGATTGGTTATGGCACATGGAGGTGCTAAAAAACTATCTTGGCATGCATAATGGGTACATGTGAAGTTAGCTACATTCTTTGCCAGTTGTGCAGTTTAGTTCTGCTTCATATCTGAGAATTTCAAGATTGTGGGAACGTTTATCACTTGTTAACATTTTCTTTATTCCTCTCCACCATTGCAAAGCATTTGAGAAAGCTCAGTTATTGATTGACTTTCTGAGTGCTGATATTGGAATTTTGTTAGTTCTGCTTTGCAGTTTATAAAAACACAAAAGCTAGAGAGGAAGCAGTGGTTGTGTCAGAATTAAGGTTATACATGATTTTTATTTTATTCTTAATATGTTTTTATATTTACTATAATGAACATATACTATTTCTATAATTGGAAAAACTTATTTGTAAAAATTATGTAGACAATTTAGCACAAAAATGATATTAGCAGTGTTTTGTGCATGTTCTTGTATTTATTGTGTTGTAGATTAGAGTTTTTCAACCTTGTTTTTTACCACCCCACTAAGCACCCTCTTTCGACTATTTTTTCCCTTACTGCTTTGCTTGTGTATGTTTTTGTACTGTATGTACATCTGTGCTTTTTATATAAAAAAGAATAACCCCCCCCCCCGTCTCAACCACTTTTCACCTCCTTGTGGGCAACAGTGTCCTTGTTAAAGAATTCATATTACAGACCTTGACAAGTTTAAAACGTTTTATTGGGCAGAATGTTTAAGAATTTGCTTAAAGAAGTACGGATCTATGCCCAGAAGTTCATTGATCGTGGAAAGGATTTTAACTTGGAATTGGCAATTAAAACAAGGATTATATCTGATGGCCTAAAATACTCTTTAGCTACTGGAAACTGGGGTGACCAAAAGAAAGCTCATCAAGCCAGAGCTGGAGTATCTCAGGTAAGGATGTCAACTGTGACTACAGGTTTGGTAAGAAAACATTATGAAACTAATAGAATCTTCATTTATTGAATGTAAATTGTTTTCCCTTTTTTTTTTTTTTTTTCTTGGTTAGATATAAAAGCACTTGGAGGCTTTTGAATTATGAAAGTGAAAATTTTCTTAAGTTAGCTGTTAGCATTACTAAGAGATTTTAAAGTTTTGACTCTCATCAAGATATTTAATAAATTCACATAGGTTCTTAGGAGGTGAAACAGTCTATGTTCATGAAATTTTTGTCTTAAAAGTTCCATATTAGAAACTGATACTCAGGGGATAAATTATTTTGTGTAATGTAATACTTCTAAACTGATTTCTGTATGTTGCCCTGTTTTATGTACAGTGATTGCAGTAGGTACTCTCAGAATGATTAATGGGGGAAACATTTTACAAAAATGTCTCACCAGGTGTTTTTATTTGTTTTTTGTAATTACTTTTCATATGAGATTTAAAACTTACCATGTACATGTTTAGCTTTATGGAAGGGATCTCCCCCTCATTTGCTTTGTTTTTTTTTTTTTTTTAAAACAAGCCTATACCAGTATCACCTGATTAATTTGGCATTCAGACATGAACTTTAACCTCTTAATTCCTGGAAGTCTAAGTATCTTAAGAATTATGGAAGGATGCTCATAACCCAATTAAATTTCTAGTTTCTTTTAGTTTAGTAAGGATTTGTTGACTCTAGTTGGTGTTTGTGATGCTGGGTTCACAGGTTGATTCCAGCCCTCAAGGAGCTCACCATCTATTAGAGGAAACATTTGTCCTTATATATCTCACTATGCCTTGAGCTGAATTACGATAAATGCCATCCTGCCAATTGAGTTCAGTTCCTGGGTTTTAAGATGTGCCAATAGCTCTGTTACACATTGGATCTGCAAAGAATGAATAAAACATGATCCCTGATCTTTAGTAGCTTACAGTATGTACTCATAGATGGAAACAGATATTACAGCATGGTACAGGGAGTATTAAATGAGAGCTATGCATGCTTGCTCTGTGGGGATGCTGGAGAAAGGTATATAGCACTGCCTGAGAGTGTGAACAGAAATGTTTTCTTTAGGAGGTGGCATGTGAGCTGGGTCTTGAAGGGTAGTTGAGAAATAGCCCAAGCCTTGGAGGAGGGCAGAACCGATAGCTCATAGGAAAACTGGAGAAAATTTCTTAATATCCTGAACAAAGGGACAGAGGGAGAAAAGGGCTCATGTATGTGGGAGGAGCTAGATCATTCTGCTACTGCTGCTAAGTCACTTCAGTTGTATCCAATAGACGGCAGCCCACCAGGCTCCCCCGTCCCTGGGATTCTCCAGGCAAGAACACTAGAGTGGGTTGCCATTTCCTTCTCCAATGCATGAAAGTGAAAAGTGAAAGTGAAGCTGCTCAGTCGTGCCCAACTCCTAGTGACTCCATGGACTGCAGCCCACCAGGCTCCTCCGTCCATGGATTTTCCAGGCAAGAGTACTAGAGTGGGGTGCCATTGCCTTCTCCGCTAGATCATTCTAGTGTTTTCAAATCAAAGTGGGAGAGTTAGAAATGTGGGGTTGGAGAGGGGAGCGTGGGAACAGCTTGTAGAGGGGCATTCATTTTTGCTTTTTAGGTAGCTTCACAGTAAATGTCATTGTGGAGAAAAGATTTGAGAAGGGCATAGTTGGTGGCAGAAAGATTGTTGCAACAGGCTCAGTGAGAAATGGTTAGAGCCTTCAGTAGAACAGTTCTATGGAGGTAGAGAGTGGAGTCAGATTTGAGAAATATTAGGAAGTTTGTGATTAGATGAATGATGGAAAACTCTATAGAACAGAGAAAAGAAAACAGTTCTTCTTGGAGGTGATCAAATGTCTTCTATAGAAGTGGTAGAATTTCACCAAGCAGAGCAGAATGGGGAGTGCATTCCATCCTGTGGCAGTTGTGGAGGTGAGAAGTGTTCGGCAGTGTGGATGGAGTACAGCAGTTCTGAGGACTATAGTAGGGGAAGGTTGTCTGGGACTTCATTGAAAAGAGCTTCAGTGTCATGCTCCTTTAGCTGGTGGGGAACTGTCTAATATTTTTTAATTCAGTGAGTGATGTGAACTTACCTATATCTGTGTTTTAATAATTCTGGTAACTGAGCAGAGTAGATTGGAGAGGACATTGCAGGGACTTAGGAGCTAATGATAGTAGTACAGGTTAAGAGGTGAGGAGCTGGTTTTTTGCTGTGACATTGGGAATAGACGGTTTAGTTTTTTCGGGAAGTTGGGAAATAGAGTTGACAGGATATGTTTATTGATGCATGAAAGGAGGAAGTCAGAGACAAAGATGATATGGGATTTCTAGGTTGGGAGATAAAGGGAGGGGTGACACCATTAACCATGATAGGAGATTTAGGAAGAGGAAGGAGGATGGATTGTTGTAGGTGTGGGGAAAGAGGTGATGTGTTATTAGGTACATTGAGATTGTGTTGATTACTTTATATCTCTCTAAATATTACCGTACTTACACAAGTATTACCTTGCTTAGTGTTCTGTAAATATTGAATCTCTGTGTTGGGTTCAGAGGCCTCAACCTGGAAAAAGTTCTGGGATGGGTTAGTGATGTTTGCTATGGTCTAAGGAATGAGAGTTGGTAGCATATAACACTTAGTGGCTGATGTTTGCTAAGTACTGTTCTAGGTACTGGGATACAACGAAGAACAAATCAAGTTAAAAAAACCCCACTACCATCCAAATGTTTGGAGATAGGCCATAAAACATTTATGTGGCATGTTAGAACTATATGTCATACATTTGCCATCCTTGCTGTAAGGGTCAGTTAAGTTACAAGAGTGAACAGAATTATCCAGGGCAGATTGGAGAAAGGAAGGATGGAAACTGTTGGACACTGAGTGGATTATATGTGAAAAATATGATTTTGCCTCATTTTAGTATTTGCCAAAAATACGATAGTGTAACAGAAATGCCCAAGCTCTATAAAGATTTGTTATTGTTTTCTAGGTATTAAATCGCCTGACTTTTGCATCTACTCTTTCTCACCTGCGTCGTTTAAATTCTCCCATTGGTAGAGACGGCAAACTAGCAAAACCTAGACAATTGCATAATACATTATGGGGAATGGTGTGTCCTGCTGAGACCCCAGAGGTAATACATTAGAATTTACGTTTAAGACAAAAAGTACAAGAATTATCATGTAGAGTATAATTACTTTTATAAGTAACTTTTAATTTTATTTAATTATTTAAGTATAGTATAGAACTAATATTATAATTTTTAGGAAGTAAGAATATATTCTGAAATCAAATTGGAGGGGAAGTGTGGGAAAGAATTTTGCAAGGCATGTTAAATCAGTATGAGTAATATGTACTTTATTTATTCCAAGGGCCATGCTGTAGGACTTGTGAAGAATTTAGCCCTGATGGCTTATATTTCAGTTGGATCTCAACCTTCTCCAATTTTGGAATTTTTAGAAGAATGGAGTATGGAAAATTTAGAAGAAATTTCTCCTGCAGCTATTGCTGAGTGTGTATAGATGCAATTAAAAAAAGAAACTTGTTAATTTTTGGTTATAGCTTATTACAAAGTTACTAAGTACAAAATACTTTTGGTTTTCTATTTTAGTGCAACCAAGATTTTTGTTAATGGCTGTTGGGTTGGAATACATAAAGATCCTGAACAACTTATGAACACACTCCGGAAGTTGCGGCGTCAGATGGACATCATTGTGTCTGAAGTAAGAATCTTTAACTATTTAAGAGGACATGATCTCTGGGATTTCTGAACGAGGCATAAGGCTAAATGAAAGTTGTCTTTACATTGATATCTTTCTTGAACTGGTGTCCTTTGAATTTTAAAGTGCGTTGTCAAAAGTCTAGATAATGTTTTGAGTTAGATTTAATAATAAGGTATTGTTTACTTTAATGCCTTAGATATATGCATCTAAAGTTTTGACATGTAATTTATTACTAAATTATATTTTGGAATTCAGATTACATTTTAAAGTGTATTCTTTTGAGAATCTTTTTGTGAAGCTGACAGTGCTTTTAAAGAAGGAATGATCATCTCTGATAACTTCCTTTGTTGGAATCCAGAGATTGATTCTTGAAATGTGATACACTTCTATTAGATTCTTTCATGTTTAGGTGGATGTTGGAGTGCTCTGGGTATAGGATTTTGTTTTTTAATCATCAAAATACCAAATGAACTTTATTCCTCCCCAAAATACGGCTTTTGCTTTCAGTGTAATACATTGAGGGCTGGGCTCAGGCTTTTTTTTTTATTTTCCCAAATCTGCACCTTTGGGTCTTTCTGGGTGAAAGTGGATTTGGAGAGAAACTAACACACTTAAGCTGGCCACCTGTCTACCTAGCAAAGCAGAGAATCAAGGTTTGGCTGCTCCAAGTCTTCCTCTAGCAGGCAGACTCTGGGTTTTGAGCCAGGGGTGTTCAGAGCTTGAAGTCAGGAGCAGCTTGCTTTACTTGAGGGCAGCGGGCAGAGAGAGAGAAAGCCCAAGAACCAGCATTGTGTTTTTTATGATTGGGAATTTTGTTAATGCCATTTGTTTCTGTTGAGGTTTGCTGTGGTCTCTAGGATAAAATTTAAGTTCTTCATGCTGTTTAGGCCTCTTTACCTTTCCATGGGCCTTTTCCCTCAATCTGAAATGATTGTGCTCCCTGTCCCATGCCTCCTCAAAAACGGGTAATAGGGAGAAGGTGTTTTTTACTTTTTTTTCTAAGATAAATCTCACTAATTCTGAAAAACTCTAGTATTAACTCTTGTCTTCTTCAGGATACTTTACCTGACCCCCCAGTTTGATTTAGATCAGAGGTTGGCAAACATTTTCTTTAAAGGAGCAGATATTAAATATTTTAGTCTTTGTTCACCTTACAGTGTCTGTTGTGTATTCAGCTGTGCTGTTGTAGTGAAAAGTAGCCGTAGACAGTACACAAATCAATATAACTATTTTTTCAAAAAAATAGATGGCAGGTAAGGGCAGATTTGATCTGTTGGGCTCTTCACTGAACCCCTGATTTAGACCTATCTCTGTGACTATATATAGCATATTTTCCTTGAATAAGTTATGACAAAATGCATATACCAGATAGTAACTATTGATTTATGTGCCTGCTTCTCTCACTATACTGTTAACGTCTCAGAGGCAAGGAATGTGTCTTAATATGACTTTGTATTTTCAGTTCTGAGTGTGGTGCCTGATATGTAGTGTCTGACAGTGAGTGAGTGTTTGAACTGTAAATCGGCCCTGTGTCCTTGAACTGGGCTGTTTAATCTCCTATTGGGGAATGTTGTTAGGAGCCTCTTAGTAGGAGAATTGTATATATTTTTTAGGAGTCTAGTAGTTTTTCTTTTCCTTTATGTTTTCTGAAAACCAGAGGTTCTCATCTTATCCATTTATAACTTTAGCTTTGTGTTGGACCTGTTAGGCTTTCCTGTCAGTAGTCTTCTCGAGAACACCTATTTCCTTTGAAATACAAGATTCTGTTTGGCCTTTGAGGAGACACAGCTCAGTTTATGTCTCTCTGTTAAGACAAAAGAGCTATATTCTGTTATTGTAATATAATATTTTATATTCTATTAGGAATTCTCTAAGGATTCAAGGAAAGCATTTGAGAATGCTGTTCTTGGTGTTTTTGCTCACACACACAGTTTAATCTCAGATTTTTTCTAAGGATGGGAAGTGGGCTAAGAATGTGGGACATTTTCTTTTTCTTGGCTTTTGACTCTTTATACTTTGGGAGAACTTAGTGTTTTTTGATTAAGCTTCAATGATTTGCTGTTGTTTTAAAACTGAATAATCCAAACTTTTTTTAAAAATAAACCCAATCTTTTTTTTTTTTCCTATGGCTACGTCGTTATGTGGCTTGTGGGTCTTAGTTCCCCCACCAGGTATTGAACCTGGGCCCCAGCAGTGAAAGCGCAGACCAACAGGGAATTCTCTACCCAATCTTTTCTTTAATAAAAGTATCCAGTTGTTATTTCACTTTTTGAAAGTACTTTTATGTAGAAATACCAGTCTATTTTTCCATTTCCCAACTCATTAGCAATTCATTTCTTAGTTGACTTTTAAGATTATATATTAGATCTAGAAAATTCACTGGAAATTTTTATTTGTTTACTTCTTGATACTGGCACTTCAAATTCTATAGTGCTTTTAATATTATGTTCTTTATTGTAAATTTTTCCAAAATATTTTTGATATTTTCCAGGAATATATTTTCTAGCACTATCCAGTAGAAATGCAATGTAAGTTACATAGACAATTAAATTTTTGTAGTAGTCATGTTAAAAAAATTAAGGGGAAAAAAAAAAAGGTATTTCCTGGTGGTCCAGTGGTAGGACTACGTGCTTTTTCTGCCGAGGGTATGAGTTCAGCCCCTGCTCGGGGAACTAAGATCCCATGAGACACGTTGTGTGGCAGAAAAAAGAAAAGATAAAAAGAAATAGATGAAAATAAATGTGTTTTATTTAGCTTAATACATCAAAAATAGTACAATTTCAACATATAATCCATGGAAAATTATTAGTGATAAATTTTATCATTGAAATTCAGTAAGTAGTTTATACTTAAAGCATATCTCCTTTTAGAATGGTCACATTTCAAGTGCTTAGTAGTGACCTGTGGCTAGTGACTGCTGTATTAGACATATAGATTTTAAACCATTTGCTGATAGACTATCATGAGAAGTCAGGCTTACGATTGGGAAAGCTTGATTGAAGCAGTGACACAGGGCTGGATATTGAAAGGTTACACAGTGAAGTATATGTAATTATCAGAGACAAAAATAAGAAATTGTCACATACTAGTGTTTTGATATCCAAAATACATTTTATTCATATTTTATTTTGCATGACATTACTACCAGATGTTGTTCAGCTCTATAATTATCAAGGTTAAATATTTATCTTCTATAAAATTTTAAATTATACCTAGGTTTTTAGCATATTGAACAATGATCAACTAAGATCTGTTAGTTTTATCTGATAATTTATTAATGTTATTTTATCTCAGCCTTAATGATACAGAGAAGATATAAATTCATGAGACTATTTTGTCTTCTTATGTGTAGGTTTCTATGATCAGAGATATTCGAGAGCGGGAGATTCGGATCTATACAGATGCAGGCCGTATTTGTAGACCACTTCTAATTGTGGAAAAACAAAAGCTGCTTTTGAAGAAGAGACACATTGATCAATTGAAAGAGAGAGAATATAACAATTACAGGTGAGAACATGCAGTTAGGAAAAAAATGAGATATAATTAAAATGAGATATAATTAACATGACATAAAACATTTTAAAGTATGTCATTGAATGGTTTTTAGTATAGTCACAAGATAGTACAACCATTGCCACTATCTAATTCCAGAATATTTTCTTTGACCCAAAAAACAAAGAAACTCTGAACTCATAAGCAGTTACATTTGTTGTTCTTTTTTTTACATTTGTTGTTCTTAATTTTTTTTAAGTAAGAGACTTGGGGCTTCCCTAGTGGCTCAGACGGTAAAGAATCTGCCTGTAATTCAGGAGACCAGGTTCAGTCCTGGGTTGGGAAGATACCCTGGAGAAGGGAATGGCTATCCACTCCAGTATTCTTGCCTGGAGAATTCCATGGACAGAGGAGCCTGGCAGGCTACAGTCCAGGGGGTCGTTATCAGTTGTATACAACTGAATGACTTAACACTTTCTTTCAAGAGACTTGTATCGTCTTATTTAAGAATAAAAGTCTTTGTGACATGGTAAAGACTATCTCTACTAATAAAAAATGACCTACATAGGACTCTGAGCTTCCACTGCTTGGAGGGGACTCAGGTTTGATCCCTGGTCAGGGAACTGGAATCCCACATGTCATGTGGTATGGCCAAAGAAAAAGAAATAACCTATGTGATGAAGTAATATATAACATAATATGAAAATATACTAAATTTAATTTAAAAAATCTTTTACAATTTATTACTAGTGATATATGAATGTATATAGTTTTGTTGTAAAAAAAATTCAAAAAATAGATGTAATAAAATATATAAAAGCCTCCAGTTCACACCTTCCTTTTCGAAAGTAAGTACTGTTACCAACTGGGGTATATATTCCTCCAGACCTTATTCTTTGTTTTTATATACTCACCCCCTAGCCTCACAAGTAGGTTCTTTAGATCAGAGCAGATAAAAACAAACTAATAGTAGTTACAGAGCCATACTTTATGTGTATTGTTCAGTAACTTTTTTTTTCCCCACTGTTAACAATAATACATGTATTTTAAGACTCTTCCTATAAGAGTACATACAGATACAGGAATACTCTTTATTAAGTAGGAAGCCTAGTTAACTAAGATAGTTGAGGAAGTAAGGAAATTAAATGAATTCTTCTTTAGTTGGCAGGATCTTGTGGCCAGTGGGGTGGTAGAATATATTGATACTCTTGAAGAAGAAACAGTGATGCTTGCAATGACCCCAGATGATTTACAGGAGAAAGAAGTAGCTTATTGTTCCACATATACACACTGTGAAATTCATCCATCAATGATTCTTGGTGTCTGTGCCTCTATTATTCCTTTTCCTGATCATAACCAGGTTGGTACCAGTTTTTAACTATGCTTTGTGAGGAATTGGGGGGAAGTAAAATAAAAATTAGAAATTAGTCTATAGTTTCTTCTGAAAGAAAAGCCTTGTAGTGTAAAGGCTATGGATTACAGCATTTAATATGCATAATTCTTGTTTTTGACTCTTAATAGCCATAATTGCTTATTCCAGAAAAAGTAGAAACTTTACCAACCATATTTCTGGTTTATGAAGTACCCTGTAGAGTCTGTTTATTTAGAAGTAAATACATTTTCATTGATTGTGCTTTTCATTTCTACTTTTAGTCCCCTAGAAACACATACCAGTCTGCTATGGGTAAGCAGGCTATGGGGGTTTATATCACCAACTTTCATGTTCGTATGGATACGTTGGCCCATGTTCTGTATTATCCTCAAAAACCACTTGTGACTACACGGTCTATGGAGTATCTACGATTTAGAGAGCTGCCAGCAGGTATGTTCAGTTTTGTTCTACATTTTGTAAGATCCTGCCATGGTTAAGGCATTTTTGTGGGTGCTTTGAAGGATTAATAAAATGCATATGACACAGTCTCTGTTCTCATAGAATTTACACTGTGGCAGGAAAATATGAGCACAATTAAATAAAAAGGTAAATGTGTGGAAAGTATTATGATGGAGATATAGATTCCTTTGGAAGCACAGAGTGAAAGAAATGATTGATTCCTATTGGAGTCTAGTGCCAATTTCATGGGGGAGGTAGCATTTTGACCCAGAGTAAAGTTGATGAAAGGGTAATTGAATTTGAGAGATGGTTTGAACTAGGGCCTAGATGCATGAAGGCAACTGTCAGTACTTAGTTTAGTGTGGATGGAGTGTAAATGCATGGGAATGGTACTTGATCTCATGAGATGGAAACAGCGCGTTGAATTTTATTTTGAGAATGAAAATGTCTAGCCTTTTTGAACATGGAAGTACTACAGTTGGAAGTTTATTTTGGATGTCATGCTGGCTGCCACCTAAAAAATAGAGTCAGATATGGTATTAAGTAGGGAGATAACTTAGAGGTTCTTGCAGTGGTCTAAGTGAGAATTGGTACCGTTCTTACTAAGAAGTGAAAAAGTATAAGGGGTTGAAACACCTGTTGAAATACATTTGATAGGACTTGATTACTGTTTGGATGTGAAATTATGAAGAGAGGGAAGAAAGGAATTGGAAATATTGTTGGTCTTCTCGGCTTGGGTGATCTAGCAGAGAGAGAGACTATTAATAATATTGGGAGCATGTTAGAAGAAAGAAGAGGTTCTATTTTTAAAATTAAGTTTTATTGGATTATAGTTGATGTACAGTATTGTGTTATATTCTGCTGCACAGCACAGGGAGTCAGTTATACGTACATCCACTCTCTTTAGATTGAAAGAAGAGGTTTTAGAGGTAAGATAACAAGTTCAGTTTTTGACATATTGATTTTGAGTTGCTGCCACATCATCTCAGGAATGATCTTCCAACAGTGAGTTGCAAATACAGTTAGAAGAAATGTCAAATCAAGAGCTGTGAAGTTTTTGCTATGTTAATGATAATTATAGATGACTGAAATTGCTCAGGGAAAATTCAGAGTGAGAATAAAGTCAGAGACAGCCAGAACTTGGGGAAAAGAAATCAGGAGGAGAAGAGATTTGAAATGAATCTGATAAGGAGAAAACCCTGGAATTTCCAGGAAGAGATTTCAGAACAACAGTTTCTTGAAATAGTGCAGAGAAGTCTGAAGGGTATAAGAGAGTTGAATATAAAGGAGACAGCATGGTTCTTCCACACAGTTGTTGTCTTACCATATTAGCACAATTTTGGCTTTGACTGTGGATAACATTATTTAGTAAAGTGTACCTTGTAAATAGTGGCTTTAAATCATTTACTGTAATATGGGATCTAGCATTTTGATAGCAGATTCTCACAGCTTAGAATGATTTAAGAGTCCTCCACAAGGGGTTACTCTTGTCTAGAAAAAGAAACTAGAAAAGCAGAATCTGTTACTCTGTCTGCAGTGTGCCGGGATCTTTGGTCTGTGTTTGCAGTGCAGGTGTTTTCTTGACATTTAGATGATAGTTTCTTAATGGCTAGAGAAGAAAAGAAATATTGTGAAGGATTGAATTTGAAATAGAATGTTCCTTTGGCACTGATATGAAGTGGTAAGGGCATGGCTGGTAGGGACCACGTGCCTTTCAGTTTTGTTACTGCTTCATGCCTTAATCTTGTCAGCTATTTTAAAACTTTATTTTGAGATAATTTAAAGCTTGCAGAAAAGTTGCAAGACTATTAAAAAGAACTCCTGTATACTATCCATCCAGATTTCTGGGTTCACATTTTACCACACTTGCAGTGTTCTTTCCCTTTCTTTTTCTTCCTAAACCTTTTGAAAGTAAGTTGCAGGCCTGGAAGCCCCATCACTCTTTAATTTTTCAGTGTATATTTTCTAAAAACAAAGATATTCTGCACAGCACATCTGTCACCATCAGGGGGTCAGCACTGATCCCCATCTAATCAGTAGTCCCCAAATTCAGATTTTGCCAGTTGTCCTCATAATGTCCTTTATGGGTCTAGGGTCTAAGGTCTAATCCAGGATTCTGCATGTCTCTTTAGTCTGAAACAGTTCTTTGGTCTTTCCTTGTCTCTTATGACCTTCACATTTTTGAAGAGTCCAGTCAAGTTAATTTATACATTGTCTCTCAATTTCAATTTGACTGTTTTTTCCTGTGGTTTATATTCAGGTTATGAATTCTTGGCAGGGCTAACAGAACTGGTGCTTCATTCTTAGGGCATCATGTCAGGAGGCATATGCTGTCTCTATGTCCCATTGTTAGTGATTCTAATTTTTATTATGTAATTAAGATAGTGACTGTCAGGCTTCTCCACATTTTATTAAATATAAGTATTGTACTTGCTCAGTTTGATTCAGTCACTCAGTCATGTCCTACTCTGCGACCCCATGGACTGCAGCATGCCAGGCTTCCCTATCATGAACTCCTGGAGCTTGCTCAAACTCATGTCCATCAAGTTGGTGATGCTACCCAACCATCTGATCCTCTGTTGTTCCCTTCTCCTCCTGCCTTCAATCTTTCCCAGCATTAGGGTCTTTTCCAGTGAGTCAGTTATTTGCATCAGGTGGCCCAAGTATTGGAGTTTCAGCTTCAACATCAGTCCTTCCAATGAATATTCAGGACTGATTTCCTTTAGGATGGACTGATTGGATCTCCTCGCAGTCCATGAAACGCTCAAGAGTCTTCTCCGACACCACAGTTCAAAAGCATCAATTCTTTAGTGCTCAACTTTCCTTATGGTCCAACTCTCACATCCATACATGACTATTGGAAAAACCATAGCTTTGACTAGACGGACCTTTGTTGGCAAAGTAATGTCTCTGCTTTTTAATACACTAAGTTGGTCATAGCTTTTCTTAGCGTCTTTTAATTTCATGGCTGCAGTCACCATCTGCAGTGATTTTGGAGTCCAAAAAAAACCCAACAAAGTCTGTCACTGTTTCCATTGTTTCCCCATCTATTTGCCATGAAGTGATGGGACTGGATGCCATGATCTTAGTTTTCTGAATGTTGAGTTTTAAGCCAGCTTTTTCACTCTTCTCTTTCACTTTCATCAAGAGGCTCTTTAGTTCCTCTTCACTTTCTGCCATAAGGGCAGTGTCATCTGCATATCTGAGGTTATTGATATGTCTTCTAGCAGTCTTATTAAGTGAGTAATAAGTCTTTGTTAGAAGATACTTTGAGAGGATGTAAATATCCCATTTTTATCTCACATTAGTTTACTGTGTAAGTGTTGCCAAATGGTGATCTTCTAATTTTATCATTCTTTCCTTTTTGATGCTGAAATCCCAGATTTTCCAGTGAGAGCATCTTCAAGATGACTCCATTAGCTCCTCATCATTCTTTAAGCACTTCCTTACCTTTTGTTTCATCTTGTGCCTTTCTTCCCCTAAACTTGGACTTGGCCATTTCTTCTTTTAGTGAAGGATAGTGTGTGGAAACCAAAATCTGGGTGCTAGGCTTGGTCCTTGGTATTAGAGTGTCATCATTTCTAGGTCCTCTCAGCTGCTGGAGCTAGGAAAATATATGCATGCATATACTCCTCTCACTTTTAACTATTTTTATATCTATATATACTAAAGAACTATGAGTTTATACCATATCTCCCAGTACAACACTGTAGTGTTTGTTTTAGAACTCCATTCTCTGACAGTGAGAAACCTGGCTCCCATTGTCCCCAGTATGTTGAGTTATTTGCTACATCTGTTGATGTAATGGCAGTCCACTCCAGTACTATTGCCTGGAAAATTCCATGGACAGAGGAGCCTGGTAGGCAACAGTCCATGGGGTCACAAAGAGTTGGACACGACTGAGCAACTTCATACACATCGATGTAACCAATCTCCTGACCCTCCTGGCTAAATAATTAGCTCTGTCCCTGCTTGATATGCCAGCTGCATTGACCAGATTCTGATCTCTAAGGCAAAGGGGCAGACTGGGTTATCTTAAGTGATCTTTTGATTAGTATCATTCCTATTTTATAGGGTACTATTACCTTGGATGGTATCTTCTGGGAGCAGAGATCCTTGTGACAGAAGTTCACCTTGATTTAAAGTGGCTCAGGGTACTTAGAGCTTCCTTAGTGCTGAACTGAGGTTTGAAGTGGGTGGGGACAGCCTGACTGACAGATGAATTGTAATCCTAGATTTCACATGTTGATAGTCTTTGGAATAACAGATAATGTTTTAAAAATTATTGGTATATTTTGAGCAGTTTGTGAAATACCAACCAAAGTACTTCACACATATTATTTCTAAGCGTCATAAAAGTTTTGTGATGTTTTTTCACCTACAAACTGCCTCAAAGCTTTTGTGATGATTAAATGGTTATATCCACTTAAAACTCATGGCTTTGTGCCTACCAGTTCGTAAGGGAGAAATAAATGTTAATTGATTAGTAATAGTGGTGGTTGTATCTTCTCTGTTTTACAGATGTGGAGACAGGATCAGAAAGGTTATTTGCCCAAAGTTGTACAACTTATTTTGTAAACCCAGAATGCAAACTCTGGCTTTTTTTTTTTTAAGACCAGAAATAGGTCTTTCCTCCATTTTCCTTTTTTGTTCTCTTTCCTCTTCACTACACTGTTTTTTGATTTGGGGCTTTTAAGCTAAGAAGAAAGTATTAGAAATAAAATTCAGAAGTTTACTGCTTTTAGCTAAATTTATCTGATCTTTCAGACTTGCCTGCGTACCTTGGATAAAGGTTGTAGGATGGAGGAGATTGCTTCCTGGGATGCAGTAGATATAGCGTGTGTGGGCTATCAGGGGTTGTCACAGCAGAGGAGGAAAGCCCTACAAGGGCCAAGACCATTTAGCATCTACAGGCTCTGTCACCTGGACGAGAGGGAGGGCCATAGGGTAGCACTGTATGTCGTGAGGATGTGCAAGGAAGTCTTGCCCATTCCATGTATCACAAACGTCACGTAAGTCCTCTTGCTGGCTTCCATAGCAGTAGGAGCACATCACATCTCCCAAGACCCTGGGATTTCTGCAAATGTCATCTATCTTCAGGTCCCCCCTACCTTGAGGATCCTGCATCTTTATGTACTTTCTCTGCATTATACAGCTTGACCGTGTTGATGGATACTTACGTTGCTTCTGTACCTTAGCTATTATAAATAGTGCAGTTATGAACACTGGGGTGCATGTATCATCTGAATTCGCGTTTTCATCTTTTCTGGATATACGCCCAGGAGTGAAATTGCTGGATTATGTGGTAACTCTTGTTTTGTTTTTTCTTTAGTTTGCTAATATTTTGTTGAGGATTTTTGTGTCTGTGTTCATCAGGCATACTGGCCTGTAATTTTCTCTTTTTGTGGTATCTTTCTCTGGTTTTGATATCAGGGTCATGGTGATCTCATAGAATGAATGAGTTTAGGAGTGTTCTGTTCTCTGCAACTTTTTGGAATAGTTTCAGGAGGATAGGTCTTAATTCTTCTCTAAATGTTTGCCTCTGTAGCCATCTGGTCCTACTCTTTTGTCTGTTGGAAATTTTAAATCACAGTTTCAGTTTTAGTACTTGTGATTTGTCTGTTCGTATTTTCTAGTTCTCCCTGGTTCCGTCTTTTTCTAAGAAGTTGTCCGTTTCTTCTAGGTTGTTCATGTTATTGGCATATAGTCACTTGTTGTCATCTCTTCTGACTCCTTATATTTGTGTAGTGTCAGTTGTAGCTTGTCTGTTTTCATATCTAATTTTTGATTTGTGCCCTCACCCTTTTTTTCTTGATGAGTGTGGCTAAAGGTTTATCAGTTTTGTTTGTCAATACTTGATATTTTAAGTCTTAAGGTCTCATTAAAAATAGTTTTGGCAGTAGCAACTAAATAAAATTGAGGTAGAAAAGATAATACCACTTTTCTTTGTAGTATAGGGAGAGGATCTAGGAGCAGAGCAGGGCTGCGAAGAGAGGAACAGGGTAGTACCAGGTCAAACTTAAAGTCAGGAGACAAGAGCTGGAACCTGATTCTATTGCTTATTAACTTTGAGATCATGGATAAGTCTTATTTTGTTAGATCTTTCTAATAAGGCAAATAATAATACTTGCCTTGTTTATGGCACAGGGTTCTGGTGAGAACCATGAAACCTGGTTGGGGGAGGGACTTTATAAATATACGGTTACATGTATATAATCACTGACTAGAAAGTGGATACAGTGGGAGTGACTACTATTAGGATTTGCTTATATTAAACATTTAACCATCAGAGTAGTTTTCTCACAGATTGCTCTTCCAGGAGGAGTAGACTTTGACAGTTACCATGGTGAAAACATTTGCGGTAAATATAGTTAAATAGGATAGATTTAAAAGAAAGAGGTGATTTTTCTTTGTTTCTCATGTGATGCTTTAATGTTTGCTGTTTGAATATACTACAGGTATCAACTCAATTGTAGCCATTGCATCATACACTGGATATAATCAAGAAGACTCTGTTATTATGAATCGTTCAGCTGTAGACCGTGGCTTTTTCAGGTCAGCTATTTATAACAGTTTCCAAAATACAGATATAGTGGAAATATTAATATTTTAATTTTTTAAAAAAGTTTTTTAAAAATAGATGTGGGAACTTCCCTGGTCGTCCAGTGGTTAAGACTCTGTACCTCCAATGCAGAGGGCATGGTTCCCCTGGTTGGGGAACTAACATCCCACGTATCACATGGTACAGCCAGAAAGAAAAAAAAAGGTGTGACGTGTGTGTCCAAATTTTTTGAATGTTAGGCAAGAAGAAATGTTGATCTGACAGCAGAGAAATTTTTCTGTTAAGATAGGTAATCTGTCTCCATTCATAAAACTTTGTGGATACCTGTCAGACATAGGTTGTTGTATGGTTGCCTGTATAGGGGTTAAAATGGTGAAATCAGCTCTAAAAAGTAAAGATAAACCTAAAAGTTTTAGGACCCTTAAATAACTACTGTTAAAATTATAGTATTTTTCTTTTTCAGTCTTATTTTCTGTTATTCAGTTTGATTGTCGAACATTAATCACAAATCCATGGCATGTGAAAATTGGTTAAAAAACTGAGAATTTAGAAGAGAGGATAGATTTTTTCTGTATAGTTGTCAGAGGATATCAGACCAGAGTTGGACATTATAGCTTAATATCATAAATTTCTCAGTAGAAGCACTGGGGCAGATCCTGGGTGACCATCTCTGAGGGCTATTATGGGAGGGATTCTTATTTTGGTCGAGGGTTGGACTTAGTATTCCTGTTCTCATAGTTCAAGCTGTGTTAAGTATCAAATGTTACATGGGTGACCTGTGTAATAGCTCTTAGGACTTAAGTTTGACCCTTCATACAGTTAACTCCTGTCCTAGATTCATAGTTTAATTGCCGTGGTTAAAATTACCAGATATCAACTAAGTAAAAATTATTGGTATGTTCTAAGTTGTATTATTAAAGGAAAATAAAGTTCACTTTAGAACCCTGTATTTTTAGGTCTGTTTTCTATCGATCATACAAGGAACAGGAATCTAAAAAAGGGTTTGATCAAGAAGAAGTTTTTGAGAAGCCTACACGTGAAACTTGCCAGGGTAAGTGATACTGACAGTGAAATTATGGAATTCAAAGTTAACTCCTGATTAGTTTTTCTGGGTTTTGTCTTCCCACCCTCCTTTATGCAGTGTGGGAGTATGTTTGCTAGTCATTCTTAGAGCTTATATTTAAGGAAATAGATATATTTGCCTGAAGTCTTTACAGCTGGAGTGGGCTTACTATAGTCCTTCTATTCTGCTAGGTCTGTTCTTCTATCCTTTTATTCTGTTAGGTCTATTTTTCTATCCTTTTATTCTGTTAGGTCTATTCTTCTATCCTTTTATTCTGTTAGGTCTATTCTTCTATTCTGCATTGAGGAAAGGATTTAGGAAAGAAGAGAGGCCATATAATTGCATGGGACACACCCAGCCTCATTCTCACTTGTACCGTGTCCTGTCCCTTAGTTTACGTATTTTCATGGGAATTTCCTCCCCTCTTCACATTCTGATGTGACCATAGTGTTTGTCTGGCCACAGTATATGTATATATTTAGCAGATAAATAGTGAGAGAATGTCTACAACTTTGTTTCTTCTGAAAAACTCAGATTTATTTTCTAGTTACTGTTTTTACAGACATTTAAAAGCTATATACAGCTTTTGGGATGGATGGGATGTCCTGGAGGAATATCTGCTACAGTTTTGGCTTCTAACAGTATTGCATGAAGTAACACGTTTTTGTACTCACATTTCCTGTGGGTGCTTCTGTGTAGTAGTGAACTGATTTTCAGTGGAGTTAAGGTTACAGTTTAGATTTCAAGTTTTCTGTGGGAGATTTTGTATAGAGGACATAGATAACTCTTTCTCATGTAATATAGGGAGCAAAAGATGGCAACACATTTATCCAAAGTCACTTAGCAAATGGAGAATCTTGATTTTCCAGTACTCAGTCCAGTGCCTTTTTTTAAAGTTCAGAATTGTTTGTAATGTTTGGAATAAGGGCATGTTACTGTAACATGTGTTAGATATTCCTGTGAACTTCTCTCTGGTTAAAAGGGATGTATATATTTGCTTTTTAATCTTTTTGAGAGAGGGATTATGTGACATTTTAAATACTTTTCTTTATGGTATTACCATTTCAGAAAATTCTCTTTCTTCTCAGGTATGAGACATGCTATTTATGACAAGCTGGATGATGATGGTTTGATAGCTCCCGGAGTTCGTGTATCAGGAGATGATGTTATTATAGGCAAAACAGTCACCTTGCCTGAAAATGAAGATGAATTGGAGGGCACTAATAGACGCTATACAAAGAGAGACTGTAGCACTTTTCTCAGGACTAGTGAGACGGGCATTGTGGATCAGGTTATGGTAACTCTCAACCAAGAAGGATATAAATTTTGTAAAATAAGGGTAAGTATAGCTTTGTCATATTGTTGTTTATAGAAAGTAAACCAGAATGACCTAACTAAGTTATTTTTATGTGAATTTAGGTACGCTCTGTTAGAATTCCACAGATTGGAGACAAATTTGCTAGTCGACATGGTCAAAAGGGTACTTGTGGTATTCAGTATAGACAGGAGGTAGGTATCTTTCATCACCTCTGACTCACAGTTTTATTGATCATTTTATTAAAATGTGCTTTAACTTAAGAGCCCAGAGGCAGTAAAGGCTTGACTTTCAGTTGTAGTGCTGAACAAGTAGGTGAACATCTATATTGAGGGCTTCCCAGGTGCTAGTGGTAAAGAACCTGCCTGCCACTGCAGGAGACATAAGAGCTGCAGGTTCGATCCCTGGGTTGGGAAGATCCCCCGGAGGAGGGCATGGCAACCCACTTCAGTATTCCTGCTTGGAGAGTCCCATGGGCAGAGGACCCTGGCAGGCTACAGTCCATAGAGTCGTAAAGAGTCAGACACGACTGAAGCAACTTAGCATGCGTACTATGTTGAACAGAGTTTAGGACATAGAAAAGTTCAGATGAAGGGGAATCAGTTCTAGTTCTGTAGCTAAGAGATTTAAGTTTTTCAAGTGTCTTTTAAAAAATTCCTTTATAGGATATGCCTTTCACCTGTGAAGGTATCACCCCTGATATCATCATAAATCCCCATGCCATCCCCTCTCGTATGACCATTGGTCACTTGATTGAATGTCTTCAAGGGAAGGTAAGAGATTTTCTTTACAGATATAGGTCTCAAATTGATGTTTCTTCCAAAGTGTTAGGTGATTTCTCTCATTCTGAGCCAGGGTACTGTGGAAAAAGCCAGTGTGACACTTACTTTCCTGCTTTTAATTGGTTTGATTATGTCTGTCTGTCTTTTTGCAAAAATTTGCAAAGTTACGACTAAAAATTCTTGCAAAATTTACTATATCCAGTCTTTGAATATATGGTTATTCTTTTGATTGGTTTTTTTCTGTAAGTGGTGGTTAGTTCATTGTGAACCTAATGGTTTTATAGCTGTAATATTAGCTATGCATGTGTCTTTCAGTGGAGGTTTTCTATTTTTAAGGATCTTATTAAGGTAGAGTAGCTACAGCTTAACACATGGATGGCTTGGTTTTAAGGATTAAAATGTCATCTTCCTTGAATCATAGGAAATATTTGAGAGTTTCATTCTTTTTGTATGTGGTCTCACAGAGAGCTTCCTATTTGAAGACTTAAAAGGTAGTTTGTTCTATTTTATGTAAGATGCTAATAAAATGAACCCTATGTTACAGCTTTCCATAACATAGATAGATAAGTTAATTTGTAACCTTAAGTTCAAAATCTCCCCCCCCCCTTTTTTTTTTGCATTCTTGTACAATTTTAATTCAATTCTTGCAACAACCAAGTAGGTGAGTCAGTGACAGTGTTAATCGGACATATTCAAAGATATCCAGAAGCCAGGAGTAGAAGTGAGCTGGAATGCTCCTTACCATGGTGACCCCAATTCCATGACCCCAATCTTCCCTTTCTTAAAAAGGTGTTTTTTTTTTTTAAACTGACTGTATTTGTATTAACATAGACTTCTAAAGAGAGACAGAAGGAAGCAACCTTTTATTTTATTTTATTTTTTTTTGTTAGCTAGTATCTTTTATTGTCAGACTTTCTTGAGCCAAGAAACAATGATTCCGCATGGCTATCCATAGGGATAAGGCAAGTTTCTTCTCTTGGTGGGTAGACTTAGTTGGCCTAAGTCTTTACAAGTTTTCTGTATAAAAATAGAAGTCCAAGACCAGATTATCTTTTGTCTGGTCATAAATGCTGATTTATTTACAGGGGCCTTGTTCAGGCCACCATTATAAACTTGGGATAAAATAGGTGTGTATTTTATTAAAGCCTCAGCATTGAATGTCAGGGTCCTTTAAAGATTTGCTCAAGTTGCTTTCAAGGAAGGTGACAGCTTTCCCTCATATTCAAACAGGGTTAAGTCACAATCTATCCACAGAGTGATTCAAGCTAACCTTCCAGGAAACATTTTTTAACTTAAATCTCTTAGAAACTGAAGACTCCAAAGTGACTTCATACAGTTCTAAAAGCAGCCTTGGAGGGAAGCAACCTTTTAAACATTACTTTTCTTTTTAAAGGTATCAGCTAACAAGGGTGAAATTGGTGATGCCACTCCATTCAATGATGCTGTTAATGTGCAGAAGATTTCTAATCTTTTATCTGATTATGGCTACCATCTCAGAGGAAATGAGGTATGTTTGCTTTTACACTGGTTATTTGTTAAGTATATTCTTTTTTTGCATGTGTGTTATTTCATTCTTAAAAAAATAAATCTTTCATTGAAGTATACCACATACTTCAGATATATACATAAATCATAAATGCTCAGGTTGATAAATTTTCACCAAGTGAACACAGGTGTGACTGGCACCCAGACCTTAAAGAAAATGATCAGAATCCTTTTATGCCTGATGCTGTCTCGTGTCTCCTTCCAGTCACTACCTTCATACCCCCACCCCAAGGCAATTACTCCTTTTACAGCATAGATTATTTTAGTCTGTTTTGATTTGTATAGAAATGGAATTGTATAGTATATGTACATATATTCTTTGAACTTGTTTAGTAATTTTTAAGTCTGTACTTAAAAATCTGCTTGTTTCAGGTCTTATACAATGGATTCACTGGTCGAAAAATCACATCACAGATTTTTATTGGCCCTACTTACTACCAGCGTTTGAAGCATATGGTGGATGATAAGATACATTCTCGCGCTCGGGGACCTATTCAGATTCTAAATAGACAGCCGATGGAGGGTAGATCTCGGTAAGAGAGCTGCATCATTGATCTTATATAAAAGAATTGTTCTCATATTTCTTGAGTCCAGGATCCTAAAAGGCTTTTGTGTGGGAGTTGGTATCTTTTGATATTTATCATGTTAGAAGTTAAAACCGAGAAAGGTTTAAAATATTTATTACTTGGTTTAAAAAATAACAGTAACAAATTCATTATATATTAACATAAATAACATTTTAAGTGAAAAATATTTTCTGGATAAATTTAGTGATAAGTGACATTGGTTTATCTTTTTGCAAATCTTTTTTTTTTTCTTTTTGCAAATCTTCTTAATGAACTGGTTCGTGAGAAGATAGCTGGATTCTTGATTCTTGTGTTTGCTTCTGCATTTAATCCATTGCAGGATTTCATTTTTTATAATTAACTATGTGACCTCACACAGATTTATGGCTGAAGGGGAAAAATATTTTAGTAATTTTCAGGTGACTGAATTTTTTTTTTTTTTTTTTGATGCTGCACTAGAGTGACAAGTTGTCCTTTCTGAAAGGTTAGTTGTGATGTAGAATCTGGAACCACTTAAATGAATCTTTTATATTGAAATCCATTGGCCTGTCTTATACTTTGAGTGTATCTTTTATACTTATGTAGTTTCGTAGTCTCATAATTGGTTATTTGGAAAATATTTTCATTGAGTTGTGTAGATTTTTACATGTTGACACATTTCATTATATCAAAAAAAAAAAAAATTTCACATTTGTGAATATCACCACCATGTCATCAGAAAGTTTTTAAGTATTGGGAAGTTATCAAGCTCAGAGTGTTGGATAGAGGTTTTCTTTTTCTAAAATTCTCCTCTTTCATTGAAACTCTGATTTTTAATCATTTACAACAAATATTTAAAATTGTTTTCCTTGAGTGAAAAAAATGTCTGCCAAATATCTTAAGGCTGAATTAACATAGTTGGTGCTAATGTTGGCAAATTAACATGATTGGTGTCAGCTGTTTTTTCAGGTATAAAAGATATTTCATGATAAAAGTGACTAGTTCAGAATTGTGCAGGCACTTCAAGGCCACCATCTTTAGTATACAACTAAAGTGCCTTATGAGAACTCATTTTATCAGACTGTTAAAAAGTCAAAGTTGAATAAAACTAATCATTTTTTTTACTGCTTCATTAATGACATTCTTTATATAAAACTGGTTTTCTCACCCTTCAGATACACTGGAGAATATGATTGCTAGTAAAGTATGGTTCTACCCACCTGATGTGTTCAGGTTCCAGCAGTTTATTCAGTTACTTTTGCAACTGTCAGTGCAAATGTCAACACAGTGAAAGAAGCAAATGTGTCATTAGTATTATTATAAAAACAGTTTTCACCCTTAAGAGTCCACAGACCACACTCTCAGAACGCCTGCTTTAGAAGATAGGAAAGTAATAAAAGCAATCACCGTACCTCCTTAATATTATTAAATATCTAGTGTTTAGATTTTCTTGACAGTTGCATAGTTTTTAAAAAACGTTTGTTGGTTTCAATTAGGATACAAATAAGGCCCATGGTTTGTAGTTGATTGATATGTCTCAAGTATTTTTTCCTTAATCTATGGGTTACCCTTTAACTTTTTTTCCTTGCACTTTATTTGTTGGATTGTTTGTCATGGAGGGTTTCTCACAGACTGGATTTTTTGAATTGTGGGATCTTAGTTCTCCAACCAGAGGTTGAACCTAGGCGCCAGCAATGAAAGCGCTGAGTCCTAACCACTGGACTGCCAGGGAATTCCCTCTCACAGTCTGGATTTTTGTTGATTGCATTCCTGGGCTGTGTGTGCCTATTTCTTGTAAATAGCTAATTGGATTTAGAGCCTTGATGAGGTAAAGGGTTTGTGTTCTTCAGTAGTAATACTTAAAAGGCAGTATTCAAAGTTGTATACTTTCCATATCTGGTTGTTTTTCTTTTGTGACTTCAGTAGCTATTAATGATCATTAATGTTCATTACCTAAAACCTTTAATTAAATAGTGATTGCAGACTGATGAGATTCTAATTTTATCATTCCTTCATTTATTAGGTGGAATACTTTCATAGAGAGAAATTTTGTTTCATCATCTGGTTACCTGGTGACATAGTTCATATAGTAAAAGACATGATAAATGCTTGATTCTTTGCTTTTATTTACCAGTTTTCAAAATGATGGGTCAGTTACTTAGAATCCTCTAAAGCTGACCAAGTGTTTTGTTTTTGGTAATATCATTAGAAGCTCTTTAATCATATGTATTTTATTAATATATATATATGTGTGTGTGTGTGTGTGTGTGTGTGTGTGTGTGTATATTCCCATGAAACCATTCTTTATCTTTTATATAGAAGAATATTAAGGAAGCCATTACCATCTACTTGCCTGCCTATCAGAACAATGCATTTCATTTCACTTACTAAGCTGGGGAAACCTGTGACTGATTCACCTGTTCTTTCCATTACTTGTGCCAATGTGCATTTATTGTTTCAGGTTTGATTGCTTGGGAGTCTCACTCGTGGAGAAGCTACTTTATTTAGATTAACTTTTATTATTACATTTTTAGCATACAGATGAATTCGAATAAGTTAAATGATAATGTTACAAGATTTTATTCTGTACGTCATTGTATTTTATTTGAAAAAGTATATGCTATACTTAAGAAATTAATGTGTTTACTCTGTTTGGGGACCTTCTAGTGCACATCAAATAGTTGGTAGACTTCTTAGCCTCCTAACCATGTTGACAGAAGACAAGAGTAGAAAAATTGGAGTCTAGTTCTCATTCTTTACTGCTAAGTCGCTTCAGTCGTGTCCGACTCTGTGTGACCCCATAGACGGCAGCCCCCCAGGCTCCCCCGTCCCTGGGATTCTCCAGGCAAGAACACTGGAGTGGGTTGCCATTTCCTTCTCCAATGCAAGAAAGTGAAAAGTGAAAGTGAAGTCGCTCAGTCGTGTCTGACTCTTACTGCAGCCCACCAGGCTCCTCCGTCCATGGGGTTCTCCAGGCAAGAGTACTGGAGTGGGGTGCCATCGCCATTCTTTACTAATGTTACTTTTTATATTTGCCATTAGTCAAAGTGGTATTGATAATAGAAAACCAGTACGAAATAGCCTGTTGTTTCTTCCCGTAATAGTGATGGTGGCTTGCGTTTTGGAGAGATGGAACGAGACTGTCAGATCGCGCATGGAGCAGCCCAGTTTCTAAGGGAGAGGTTGTTTGAGGCGTCAGATCCGTATCAGGTTCACGTTTGCAATCTTTGTGGAATAATGGCAATTGCGAACACCAGGACCCATACATACGAATGCAGGGGCTGCCGAAATAAAACCCAGGTATGTACAGACATTCCTGGCAGTTATTATCTATTCAGGATATAACCATGTTTGCCTCATCATCCAGGCAGATTTAGTGTGGTGAACAGATTGGTGTTTTCACAATTTTGGTAGCATTTTTCTGTAAGATTCCTGGTTTTAAATGAAGAAAAAGATATCAATTCTGTTTTTCTAAAAACTAATTTAAGTTTTAGCGTGGTAATTTCTGTAAGCTGTTCATCTTTTGGAAATAATAAGGTCTTGTACAAGGAATTTTAAACAATGAGTGTGTTTTTTTTTTTAAAAACTTTTCATGGAGAAGGGTGAATATAAATTAAGTCTGACAAAAAGGGTAAAATACCAAGGCCTGTTAGGAGAAAGAGCCACCATAGGCCACGGTGATAGGATGAGTGTTAGCAGCCCACTCGTTTGTTCATCGCCTCTAGTGCCAGGTCTTTGACTTTTCCTGGGGTAGGGAAGTGGGGTTGCTTCAATACAGCTTTGCTAATTACCTCTTTTTTCTCCTTCCCCAGATCTCTTTGGTTCGAATGCCTTATGCGTGCAAACTGTTGTTTCAGGAACTCATGTCCATGAGTATTGCACCTCGAATGATGAGTGTTTAGCTCTTTTAAAAAATCCTTGTGTCTTGTTTCTGTGATACAGCTTCAAAAATTTTTTTTAAACAAAAATGTACTGCGCTGTGAGAAAACACATTTTATTTGTTTTAATGATACGCATGCTTTTCTTCTGTAAATAGACAATAAATTTTTGTAGATAGTCTTGGTGTGTTATCTTAATTTCGTATTTCACTGTGTAAAATCAGTGAATATAGCTAAAGTGTTAGTGGACTGGATGAAAAGAAACTGGTTACTAGGCAAGAACAGGAGGCTGTAGTTACCCATGACTACTTTTAGCTATGCAGACTAATACATTCTGCAGGTTTACAGCTCAGCACCTTCACCTGTTTAAAAAAAAAAGATAAAAACTAGTTACACATATGGATATGGTTTTATTTTCTAATTTTGAGGTAGTGTAGTGTTTCCCAATAAATGAAGATGTTAAAATGTGGGATAAAGAATGTGTGAGGATAACTTGATATGGTGGGCAGTGGGAGTGCTCTTTGAATTTGAACTACCTGTATATGATTTTTAGATGTGGAAGGTGATTTTTTTGTACTGGTCCATCTGTAAGAGAGGGACCTTATTATAGAACTGGGAGAAGCACATTTCTTAGATGAGCAAGATAAGCTAGAGAGAGACTAAGGAACTTTCCTTTGTCTTCCAGTTCTTATTCAGAATTGAAAGTGGAATAATCAGTGGCAGAGCTGAGGCTCAAACACATGCCTCTGAGCTACTGCTGTTCGTTCCGTCACTTGGCTTTACACATCTTGGCTGAAAAGAATCTGACCAAACACATCTTTACTTTATATTTCTTCCTTTCATACCACAGCTGAGTGGTCCACACAATAGAATGGTTTTTACAAATGCTCACAATAAATTTTGTTTTTATTTTTAGCTTAAGAAAAAAACCAGTTCAGACATCAGTCTAACAGAACTATATAAATGGAAAGTAGCATGACTCTCATACCGCCAGGATGGGTGCTTAAGAGGAAGATTTTGACAGTGAAGTGGATGGAGGCAGAACAGAATTGAATACCTGCCAATATACTCTTTCAGGTTTTTTCTTATAAAAGCTCAAAGTGAAGGACCAGAATTGTCTACAAATCATTTCCTTTTAAATTGGAATTTAATATAATAGTCACATCATCAAGGAAAATGCAGTGAAGATAGAAAGTTATGGGAAATATAAACCATTCTAATCAGGTTTGAGTTTTGACTCTTTCATGTAAGATAAAGTAAAAGCATCTAAGTCATAGTAATAGCATTCCATCAACCACTGAATGTTCTTTTGGAGCCATGCACTCTAAATTTTGATTACATACTTAATGCCGTTCCCTTGTGGATTCCTAACATCAACAGAATTTCATTAAGAGCTGTCTGATACTTTTATACTTGGTTCTGTGCTTTATTAAACAGAAGCACTAAGTAAACAAATGTTAGCCGCTCAGTTGTGTCTGACTCTTTTGCGACCGCATGGACTGTAGCCCACCAGGCTCCTCTGTCCATGAGATTCTCCAGGCAAGAATACTGGAATGGGTTGCTATTCCCTTCTCCAGGGGATCTTCCCAACCCAGGGATCAAACCCAGGTCTCCCACATTGCAGGCAGAATTTTTACTGCCTGAGCCATAGGAAAGCCCAAACAAAAGCACTAGTCATTTTTAAATGCTTATGAGATATATTACCTACCTTTTTTCACTGGTATTTCATGTAAGGCATCAACCACTGTAATTTTTGCTGATGCTGAAGCCTGTCCTTGGGAATTGGATGCATGGCACTCATATTCTCCGGCATCTTCCTTACTAAGAGGAGATACCTGTGAAAGAAAAAAAGATCTTCAGTTTCTCTGTGGTGGTCATCTTTTTCCAGTGGCCTCAATTAAGTCATTTCATAAGTTTCCTAACATGACCAAGAGGGTTCATGGCAAAGATACTGCTAGAAATAGTACTAGTCCTGTGCTAGGAGTAATTATGTAGCTATCAAATGCTCTGCCAGGAGGATTCTTTCTCTGAGAAAAAGCCATGGACAACTTTAGATCACTGCATAGGTTAAAAACAGGCTAGGTGCACATATCCTTGTTTGAGGGAGACCTTGGTGTAGGTATGTGATCTAAGAACTAGGGACACTAGCCTTGCATGTCCATGGTTATCAAAGGTCAAGTAAAATAAAGTAATAACTGATAAAAATAATGCTTGGGTCATTTAGTTCCCTTTTGCTTTGAACACCTAGGGGGCAAAAATTGGTTCTCATTTATTTGGTTATTTCCAAAACATCCTAATAAATTCCAGCTGTTGTTTTTTTTTTTTTTTTTTTTTTTTTTTACGTTTCCTCTGAAAGAGAAACAGCTGCTCTGTGGTAAGACTGTTCTAAAGAGATGTGGCTGCTAAGTCACTTCAGTCGTGTCTGACTCTGTGTGACCCCATAGACGGCAGCCCATCAGGCTCCCTTGTCCCTGGGATTCTCCAGGCAAAAACACTGGAGTGGGTTGCCATTTCCTTCTCCAGTGCATGAAAGTGAATGAAAGTGAAGTCGCTCAGTCGTGTCCAACTCTTAGCGACCCCATGGACTGCAGCCCACCAGGCTCCTCTGTCCATGGGGTTTTCCAGGCAAGAGTGCTGGAGTGGGTGCCATTGCCTTCTCCGATAGAGATGTGGAAGAGCAGGCAAATACTCTGAGCCTGGCAGTACATTAGGCACCTTCACCAGGTTTGCTGTGTCTTAATTCTAAGTGAAATATTTGTCAGCTCTTGGTACTCACCAGCACCCAGCCAGTAACTTCATGCTTTTCTGGACCACCTCGGGTCTGAATGGCCAGGTTGTCTCGGTCACCAGGCAAGAGTTCTGTTCTTTGAACTCCATAGTGACCCCTTTTTACCTGCAAAAAAAGTGGGGAGGCAGGGGAATAGTCTGAGTTCTCTGCACTGAATCATCAACTTGGAAGTGGTCAGTATTTCTAGAATTGCACAGGGTATACATGAGAATTTCCAGCTGGATTAAGCCTAGCAGTCTCTCTCCTAAATACTTACGTAGAATATACATTCTCTTTTACTCCTTCCTCTAAGCTTGTATATTTAAAATTAATGTATTTTTTTGCATGCTTGGGGAATATAAACTCATACTTCCCTGCCACTGGCTACCATCATTCACTCACACCCTTGTAAATCCTGCTTGTCAGTGTTGGGCCTTGTGTGCCCTATGCCATTTTGACAAACTGTCACCGCCTTAGGTTTGATACTTGGGACCTTGTGTAAGAGCCCGACTCCTGGAGCTCTTCCTCTAACAGCCTCATCAATAGAAAATAAGTCCAAAGCCAATACCGTCACTTTGTTCAGAGGGCTAAGGGTTTGTTCATCAAGTGATTTACTAAAAGGCCTGAGAGCAAAAATGCCTGTCAGGTACAAGCTGTCATTGTTCTCTTACAGCAAAACTTGGTGCGTATACCTGTGCATGTCATGATGAGGTTCAGAAAGATGAAGAAAAAACTCAGTTTCCTTGGCTTGAGGCCACTAGTGAATACTTCTACTTTCCTCCCCTCATTTAAAAAGGCAAACTTTTAATACGTGTTCATTATATAAACTTTTGAAAATATTATATAAAGATTCACAAAACAATAAAATTTACCCATAACCTCTCCATATATATGCATTTAGCATAAATTTCTAGAAGCAGAATTGTTGAGACACAGAGTATAAATATTTTAAGGCTTGTGATAACGGTAGGTTTAAAAATATATATCTAAGAATACACGAGGCAATGTTTATTTCCATCCCAGGCCATCTATAAGAGGTTGATGTTTAGTGCTATTAACCTTTGTAATTAGAAAGATGGATTTACATTCTCAAATAGGTAGTTTTCCTTTCCTCTTATAATTAAGCAAATCTTGAGTTAGACCATAGTATCTAATTTTTTTGGACACTTTACATCAGAGTTGCTTCTCTTACTTGTGAGCCCATTGCCACCACACAGTTACTAAGCTGTTGTCTCAGCATCAGAACCACCCTTTTATTTTTTCTGCTTCATGACACCGGGCTTGGCACTCTGTACACCATGTGGAATCTAGGCTAACTCCTACTCTATTAAAAAAAACAAAAACAAACCCTAGGCGTTACTGATCTGGAGTGGCTGGTTTTCACCTGTTTGCTTTTTTCCCCCTGAGAGTCCCCATTTTGCCACTATTAGAGAAAATTAGGTATCTTTGTATTTTTCTCAAATGAATTTTATAAAGGCAGATAAATTCAATAGGCTTCTTTTCCCCTTCTCTTCCCCAAGTAGCTGGCATAAATGGTTTATACTAGTGCAGATTTTGAAGCAGTTACTTAAAAATGGTTTTAAATAATGGTTTTAAGTATTAATTTGATTCAGTGGTTAAAGTAATACGTCTCTAGTCTTGATATTCAGAATTCTTTAAGGATTTTGTATGTGACCAAAGCAGAAAAATACTACTGCATCAAATAGTGAATCTTGGCAACTGAGCTGATTCTCCTCAGCTCATGTAGCTCTCAGTAAATAGTGTTCTCTGCCAATTAATGACTCACTCTGTACCAAGAAACTTTTAAGTACTTGATTGGAAAATGAATACCTATATTCAACAGAACTCATATTTAACATATTGTAAATGTTTTATACCATGTAGAAAACATACAGAAAGAAGTACAAAGAATTTTTACATGGAAAATTTTTATACAGCAAACTCCTTTACCACATTACTTATGTAAGGGGAACTTGTTGATAAATACATTTTCAGTTTGAGAAAAAGATGCAGGCTGGGCTGACAAAAGTTCTACATATGTGTATGGACTGGAGGTTTGTACAGCAGAAAAAACTGCCTAGAAGTCACTGCTCACCACAGACTCAACTAGGAGGAGAACCAGAGGAGAGGGAGACCCAGGAAGTCATCTCAGCCCTCTCCAGTTGTATTTTAGCTGTAACAAGCAATAACTAAGAAAAAAGTGCCAATGACTGCAGAATTATGCATTAGTCTGATTCCTACAGGTTGATGTTCAAGCATTCACTGACTTTCAGGGATCTTTTATGCAGCTTAGAACATATTTGCTGTGCCTTTCTGGTGAAGTTTCAGAACTTTATGATGAAATAGAATCTATAACTATAATAATTTTCAGCTCCACAGCTACTGTAAACAAAAGACAAAATGGTTGTCTAGGAAAAGAATCTGTAATACATGACAAAGGGTCATTATCCCGAATGTGCAAAAAAACCACAAAATGATAATAAGAATCAACCCCGTGGAAAAAAGAGTAAAGGCTACAAACAGATAACTCATATAAAAAGAAAATCTAAATATGAAAATATTTTCAATGTAGTCAAGGAAATAAAAGCAATAATGAAATGATACTTCTACTCCTCATTAACAAAAACTAAAAAGGGGTAATATTCAGTGCTGGTGAGTATGCAGGGAAATGATACCCATACATTGCGGAGGGGGAGGGTGAACTGCTACAATGAATTTAGAAAGTAATCTGACACCACAGCAATCAGACAAGAAAAAAGATAATCCAAGTGGAAGCGGTAAAATTGTCATTATATTCAGATGGCATGATTCTGTATATAGAAAACCCTAACAATTCCAGAAAACTACTAGCACTGATAAATGAATTCAGCGGGATACAAGAATAACATACAGAAATCAGTTACATTTCTTGACATTAACAATGAAATACTGAAAGAGAATGCAAAAAAAAAAAAAAAAAAATGCCTTTCAAAATTGCATCCCCCAAAATAAAACCCTTAGAAATTAACCTGGGCAAGGATGTGAAAGACATATTCTGAGAACTGTAAAACAATAAAGAAAACTGAAGATGGTTCAAGGACATGGAAAGATCCCCTGGAGAAGGGAATGGTTACCCACTCCAGTATTTGTGCCTGGAGAACTCCATGGACAGAGGAGCCTGGCAGGCTGTATAGTCCATGAGGTGGAAAAGAGTCAGACACGATTGAACAACTTTAACTCACTCAACTCATGTTCTTGGACTGGAGAATTTAATGTTAAAATGGCCATACTACTCAAAGCAATCTACAGATTGAATGCAATCCCTATCATATTACCCATGACAGAAAAATTACCTATTTTTCACAGAACTGGAACAAGTAATCCTCAAATTTATATGGAACCATTAAAGGCCCAGAATTGTCAAAGCAGTCTTGAAGAAAAAAGCAGGAGGCATAACCCTCCAAGGCTTCAGACAACACTACAAAGCTACAGTAATCAAAACAGCATGATACTGACACAAAAACAGCCATGGATCAATGGAACAGCACAGAAATAAACCCACACGCCCGTGGTTAGTTACTATTTGACAAAGGAGGCAAAAATACACAATGTGAAAAGCAGTCTTCTCAACAAGTGGTACTGGGAAAGTTGGATAGCCTCACGTAAATCAATGAATTTAGAATATACCCTCTCCCCATACACTAAAATGTATACAAACAGCTCGTACAACTTAACAACAACAAAAAAAACCCCAATTCAATCGAAAAGTGGTAAGACCTAAATAGACATTTCTCCAAAGAAATACAAATGGTAATAGGCACATGAAAAGATACTCAACATTACTAATTATTAGAGAAATGCAAATCAGAACTACAATGGTAGGTATCACCTCACACCAGTCAGAGTGGCCATCATTAAAAACTCTACAAGTAACAAATGCTGGAGAGGATGTGGAGAAAAGGGAACCCTCCTACACTGTTGGTGAGAATGTTAGCTGGTGCAGCCACTATGGAACACAGTATGCAGTTTCCTCAGAAAACTAGAATTTTAATTTGTGATTCAGCAATCCCACTCCTGGATATATATCCAAACAAAACTATAATCCAAAGAGATACATGCACCCCTATGTTCATAGCATTATTCACAATATCCAAGAGATGGAAACAACGAAATATCCATTGACAGATGAATGGATAAAGAAGATGTGGACTTGTATACAGTGGAATACTACTCAGCCATAAAAAGAACAAAATAATGCCATCTGCAGTAACATGGATGGATCTAGAGATTGTCATACCAAGTAAAGTAAAGCAGAAAGAGAAACACCATATGGTACCATTCACATGTGGAATCCAACATGGCACAAATGAACCCATCTATTAATACAAAACAGAAAGAGGCTGACAGACAGAGAGAACAGACTTGCGGATGTAAAGAGGGGAAGGGGTTTGTGGAGGTATGGAGTGGGAAGTTGGGATGAGCAGATGTTAAGCTATTAATGCATACTGAATGGATAAACAGCAAGGTCCTACTGTATAGCACAGATAATAATATTCAGTACCCTATGATAAACCGTAATGGAAAAGAATATAAAAAAAAATATGTATCTATAACTGAATCACTTTGCTGTATAGCAGAAATTAACACAACGTTGTAAATCAACTATACTTCACTTGGAAAGAAACCAGACGGAATTCCTTGAAGACAGGAACCAATGACACTAGCAGAATGCATAAGACACTGCAGATAAGAAATGTTTATTGTATTGAGGGTGCTAAGGAGTTCTCTCAAAAGGTACAGTGCCTCCAACAGGTTTAACATTTTCATAATTATTAAAATCAGGTGGTAAAATGTTTTTTAAAAGAAAATATTCTGACAATGTCTATTAAGACTAAAATAAATCTTTTGACCTAATCATGTATCTTTGGGGGAATCTATCCTATAGGGAAAAAAAGTCAGTTGCATGTAGGATATGTATACTCAAATATTTAAGGTGATATTTATTTAAGGTGATAAAAAGTTGGAAACACAGAAATTGTGTTTAATAACTATGGAACACCCACAGTTGGAATATTATATAGTCCTTGAGAAGCAGGCCTGGAGGGATGCCTATGAAATATTTCTTGAAAAAAACAATTTCAGAGTAATTGCAAACTTTATTCTCATTTCAACCCATACCCTAGGAATATGTGTTTGTATACATATGGACATGAATAGGAATATCAGATCAGATCAGTCACTCAGTCGTGTCCGACTCTTTGCAACCCCATGAATCGCAGCACGCCAGGCCTCCCTGTCCATCACCAACTCCCGGAGTTCACTCAGACTCACGTCCATCGAGTCAGTGATGCCATCCAGCCATCTCATCCTCTGTCGTCCCCTTCTCCTCCTGCCCCCAATCCCTCCCAGCATCAGAGTCTTTTCCAATGAGTCAGCTCTTCGCATGAGGTGGCCAAAGTACTGGAGTTTCAGCTTTAGCATCATTCCTTTCAAAGAAATCCCAGGGCTGATCTCCTTCAGAATGGACTGGTTGGATCTCCTTGCAGTCCAAGGGACTCTCAAGAGTCTTTTCCAACACCACAGTTCAAAAGCATCAATTCTTTGGCGCTCAGCCTTCTTCACAGTCCAACTCTCACATCCATACATGACCACAGGAAAAACCATAGCCTTGACTAGACGAACCTTGGTTGGCAAAGTAATGTCTCTGCTTTTGAATATGCTATCTAGGTTGGTCATAACTTTCCTTCCAAGGAGTAAGCGTATTTTAATTTCATGGCTGCAGTCACCATCTGTAGTGATTTTGGAGCCCAGAAAAATAAAGTCTGACACTGTTTCCACTGTTTCCCCATCTATTTCCCATGAAGTGGTGGGACCGGATGCCATGATCTTCGTTTTCTGAATGTTGAGCTTTAAGCCAACTTTTTCACTCTCCACTTTCACTTTCATCAAGAGGCTTTTTAGTTCCTCTTCACTTTAAGATAAAAAGTTCATATTGGTTATTTCAAGGAGTGGATGGAGGTGGAGGACATTATGAACATCTTTGGATCGTTTCTCCTTTAACAATCACTCTTTTTTTTTTTTTAACTGAAAAAAGAATATTCTTAGAGGTCATGAGCCCTAATCTGAAAAAATGTTCAGGCAGGAAAAGAATGGAATAGAAAGCCTCTTAATCTTGGAAACATCTAAATGTTTGGAAAGAATTCTGGTCTCTCACCTTCCCTGGAAGCATCCTTCTGACTTACCAGAGTTAAGGTAAATACAGCCTTTTCAGTTCATGTCCCCATTTCAAAATATGGCTCTTGTAATCTTTGTAGGCTGGGGCTTTTGTTTTTTTTTTTTAATAAAAAAGTTTTTATTGGAGTATAGCTGCTCATTATAGAGCAAACTCCAGGAGACAGTGGAGGACAGGGAAGCCTGGCGGGCGGTAGTCCATGGGGTCACAGAGCCGAACACAATGACAACATTTGCTTTACAATGTTGTTATTTTTCACTGTACAGCAAAGTGAATTAGCTATATGTATACATATATTCCCTCTTTTTAATATCGCCTTCCCATTTAGGTCACCACTGAGCACTGAGTAGAATTCCCTGTGCTATACAGTGGGGTCTTGTTAGTTATCTATTTCACACATACTGTGCTGTGCTTAGTCCGTCAGCCGTGTCCAACTCTTTGTGACCCCATGGACTGTAGCCTGCCAGGCTCCTCTGTCCATGGGGATTCTCCAGGAAAGAATACTGGAGTGGGTTGCCATGCCCTCCTCCAGGGGATCTTCCCAACCTAGGGATTGAATCCAGGTCTCCTGCGCTGCAGGTGGATTCTTCATGGTCTGAACCACCAGGGAAGCCCATTTTATACATAGTAGTATATATGCCAATCCCAGGAGTTTTGTTTTTTTTTTTAATATATATGTATGGGGCTTGTTAAGGTCACACGATAGGTACTGGTCAGAATAGCACAGGCCACTCACCAGGCTGGGCCTGCCACAGAACTGTCACTGTAGCCAGAGGGTCTCAGAGAGAACAGTCATCCTGTCAGTTCTGCTGCTGCTAAGAATCTTTGAGCAAGAAAGACACACTACCTTCTTGGAACCTCAGTTTAACAAGAGAGGATTCTAAGATTCATTTATGTCCAAAAAGCAGTTCCATGCTTAAATTGGATTTGACAGGTGATCTTAAATATAAATCTGTATAGGCTTAAATATAAATCTGTAACAGGCTGGTTACAAGGGGAGTGGAGGAGAAAACAAATGGCCTGTTTAATTCTTTAGGCCAGTGACTCTCAAAGTGCTCTGACATGGCCCATAGTAAGGAACATATTTTGCATTGCTATCTGGAATATACAGAAGAAAAGTTTTATGAAATACCTTTACTTCCCTGGTGGTACAGTGGATAAGAATCCACCTGCCGATGCAGGGGACATGGGTTGGATCCGTGATCCAGGAAGATCCCATATGCCTCAGAGCAACTACAATCCATGTGCCACAAGTGCTGAGCCTGCGTGCTGCAACTACTGGAGCCTGTGCGCCTAGGACCTGTGCTCCCCAGCAAGAGAAGCTACCCCAAGAAGCCTGTGCATCTCAACGAAGAGTAACCCCTGACTCACTGCAACTAGAGAAAGCCTGTGTGCAGCAACAAAGACTGTAACCACACATAAATAAATAAGAAATACCTTTACTAAATGTGCCTTTACCTAAGGTATTTTCTGTTCTACTTTTTAGTCTTTAAGAAAAGACTGGTTGTGATCTCTACATTAAATTCAAGACTCACTGATGGGTCATGGTCTATAGTTTGAACAACACTGCTTTAGGTCATGCATGTGCAAATTACATTATGAAGATAGAAGAAAATCAGCAGAACCTAGAAGTAGGGTTTTTGTTTGTTTTGGAAGGTCTATAGAAAAAAAAATTTTTTCTGTTTCTTTCTCCTCGCTCCCACTCCATCCATTCCCACCCTCCCCCAGAACTCCTCCAGTTGACAAGCCCTCAAGGGATCCAAGGGATCAATCCCAGAGGATCTCAAAGTTTAAAGGAAAAGATTCCTGAGGCTAATTTGCTCCCTGTGTGTGGGTATGTTAGCTGCAAGGACGGGTAGACAAAGGACTGAACTCCTCTCCGCCAAGATCTGTCATGATGTTGGGTCTTGTCAAGATCTTTCATGACACCTGGGTCACCCTGGCTTCTCAATGTGTGATCCTTAGAGAGCTGCACAGAGCTTTTTACGGGAATTCTTTTAAAAAGTTGTTCTTTACCTCTTCACCCCCTGGAACAAACCAGAAACCTCCAAATAAGCAATGAAGGAGCACCAGCAGCTTTCACTGAAGGCCAAGAGGAATACATCCATCAGCTGAGTTTATGCTCTTCACTGCTCCTGCCTTCCCTTTAAAAAAGTAGTTTGCTGAGGTAAAATTTCATCCCTCCGTTTAGAGAAATTTCAGCTGTAAAGGGCAGCTTGTAGCACAGCTTCTGACACCTCTGCCTACCCCTACCCCAGGCAGGTTCTGGGGTCACCCTTGTTCTGCTCCAACAAGGCTCCATGAGGGCGCCACACCCATCTGGCCACACGGGGGAGCCAGCGGTTAGCAGGTGACCCAACCTGGGTCAGAGTCCTTCAGTGGGAATTTTACAAAGTAGCACGGGGATACCCTCTTTCCTCTGAGGTCTTTGGAGTTGCTGGCGACAATTGTCGCCTACAGCAAGGAGGAATCTTTCTGAAGCACAAGGAGAAAATGAGATGCCCTACACTGAGAACAAAGAGCCAAGAGTTGGAGTTCTGACCCCACTGGGCACCTGGACTCAGATGCCCTCTCCCCCACCCCAGTTTTTGTTGTTGTTGTTCCCTAAACTAGTGTGAAGCGAGTTTCTACAACTTGCAACAGAAAGAGTTCTGACTATGGGAGCCACAATCACTCCTGGAGTTCCAGAAGTTGCTCCTCTGTTCAGACACCAAGCAAATCAAATAATCAGGGCAGACATCATCCATTTCAAAGCTTGCTGGAGAAGCAAACCAGCTGCAAAGGGGCTTCTGGCTACGCCTCTCACCTGAAACAATATTTCCCTTTTGTTAGCATGAGCTTGATGATATATACTCCACAGACTGCTGTGAGGTTTAAACAAGTCAAAAGTATAAGAGCACTAATGTAAAGTAATGTACGTTATGACTGTGAAGTGTTAAAGTATCAACTGATTTGGCCAATCTTTTCTCTTCCCTTCTACAGGCGGGCAAGAAATTTGTTGTCTTTCATATGTGAAGGTAACACTCATATACAAGATAACGCTCTTCAAAGGGAAACATTTTCAGGAAGAGTAGCTAACATCGCTCCTGAGCACCAGTGATTTAGCTGGGTGACTTCCTATGTAATCTTTACAAGAATTCCAAGCTATGTTCATCACACAGTGGAAAAATTGAGGTCTAGGGTGACCTCCTCCCCAGGGAACATTTGATAATGTCTGGAGGCATTTTTAACTGTCACAGTGGAGTGTGTGTGTGTGTGTGCGTGTGTGTGCACACATGCGAGAATGCACACATGCTCCTGGCATCTAGCGGGTAGAAGCCAGGGACGCTGCAAAACTACTTACAGGGCACAGGGCAGCCCTGGCAACAAAGAACCATCTGGCTCAAAATGCCAGTAGTGCTGATGCCGAGAAACCCTGACTTAGAACTCAGCCAGCCCACCTAAGGAACTCACAACCTTAACCACTATGTTATACTGGGCCACACACACACGCACTCAGAGGGTGGGGTGTGTGCCCAGCATCACAGTTCCTCCAGCCCCTGAGGCTTGGTGCTTGGGGACTGCTAACAAGAGCACAACAGGGACTATTCCAGATGTCAGAGAAGTCATTTGATAAGACACAGGACTGGTGTCTGGAAGACTGTGGGAAAGCCTTCACAGGCTGAGGGTTTCAGGCCATTACTCTCCTATGCAGTGTAACTACTCACTGGTCAGTCTAGGGTGTCTTCCTGAAGTCTCTGCCACTGACCTTGTTCCAGATGAGGACAGGGGTGGGGATTCCGATGACCTCGCAGCTCAAATACACCTGGGCACCAGTGACATTCCAGATGTCCTTGGGGGGCGTCACGATGGAAGGACCTATGGGAGGGGGCACAAAGCCAAACCACGTTTTTAAACAGTCTTTAACATCCATCAGCACGCTAGAAATCTGCAAGTATTACTAGAAGTAAATACTTGATTCTGTTTGGGAGACTGTCCCCTCCGTTGGTTATCTGAAGTTACTTTCAAAGACCAGACTAGCTTCCCTCAGCCACCAGCAGGATTTTAAGCTATACTTCGGTGATGCATACATCTGGACAGTCAGAAAACAATTAGGAAGAAAAATTTATTGCTTACAAAATTTTCTTCTCCTGTGATTCACGCTTAAATGAGTTTTAACTTACCAGCTGTTTTGCTTATCTGCAACTTTCCAATTAATATAGTGAACTCCCAAAATATTTAATGTTTTTCCTTTTTATATACTAGTATTTCTGTTTGGAGAGGCGGGGACAACAGCCAATCTTTACTCTTTGGATAATGGAAGAAAAAAAAAGTCTCAGAAGATTTTTGCAAATGCGCTCCACTGTTAATTCACAGGGCACAGCCCCAGGCGCCTGAGAGAGTCCACGTTAGAGGGAAGGAGCCTGTAATCCCGGGGTGACAGTACAGTACTTCCAGAACCAAACCTGGCCCAAAGTCAAAGCTCAAGGCCATTTCTTCAAAGAATGAGTTAATTATTCCCTCTGAATTTCAGCTGTCCACTGCTTTGGGTCTTGGAGCTGAATAAAGAATCTAACTGCAGGGACATCTTGCATCAGAGTCCTGGGAAAGGGACAACCTTCCCTTGGGGCCTGGAAAGTTTTCTGGCATAATCTGCATTCAAAGGGCACGAAGTCTCCCCTCTTGCAACAGGCTATTTCCAGCCCACAATTAATTTCTTGAAACAGAAAGGAAATGACAACAGCATGTAAGAGTTTTCCCACTCATCTCAAGTACTGAAAGCTGATTTTTAAAAAATCCCTCAGGGTAGTTTTATTTTTTCCCTTTGTAAGAATAGGCAAAACATAGTTTTGAAAGCTCTAAATATATTTCTTGCTTCCTTCCCTCTAAAGCCTAGGTCTGAAAGGAAGAATGTCTCTTGGCCAGGGGTCTTAGTCTTTTCTGTGGCTAACGTGGACACGGTGAGTACAGTGGGGCTGCGTTTGTGTGTACTGCTGGCTCTGTTTCTGATGCTTCCTCGTCTGTCCTCACCAACACAAGGCCCCTCACTGCATCTTGGGCTCCCTCTAGGGCCCTGGGACCCAAAGAACTTGGACACCATACAGTGGATCTGGCTCAAGCCTGAGGGCCCCGTGAGGCTCTGTCCTTCCCACACAGACTTGGCGGGACAACCTCAAAGCTCAGGGGATCTCAAGGGAGTGTTCTGAGAAGAATGCTCCAGTGTTCAGAGATTGGAGGGGACCTGGAACAAAGCTGCCTCTCACGTAGCAAAACCACATGAGGAATGCAAGATTCCTGTGAGATTCGAGTGCCTCAGCCTTGCAACAAGCCACTTATTTCAACTTGCAGCCACTTCTCTATAGATGGAGCAAGGAGCAGGGTCATTGGTCTTAGCCAAGGCAGTTTCTGGAGCCCACATGGAAGAAATCTAGCCTGATTTTCTGTCACATGTCTTGAGGACATGCTATGGATTCTCTAACAGCCTAATTTTAAAACTAAGATGTCCTTAGTTTTAATATAGTCCAGTGTATCAAATATTTCGTTTATGATTGATGCTTTTTGTGTTCTGTTAGATTTTTTGTTTTTGGCCCAGACCAAGCCCATGAAGATCTCCTGTTTTCTTCTACAAGCTCCATAGGTTTACCTTTCATATTTAGGTTTTGGTCCATCTTGAATTAATTGTTGTGTACCAGACCACCTGACCTGCCTCTTGAGAGACCTGTATGCAGGTCAGGGAGCAACAGTTAGAACTGGACATGGAACAACAGACTGGTCAAGGCTGTATATTGTCACCCTGCTTATTTAACTTGTATGCAGAGTACATCATGAGAAATGCTGGGCTGGAGGAAGCACAAGCTGGTCAAGATTGCTGGGAGAAATAGCAATAACCTCAGATATGCAGATGACACCACCCTTATGGCAGAAAGTGAAGAAGAACTAAAGAGCCTCTTGATGAAAGTGAAAGAGGAAAGTGAAAAAGTTGGCTTAAAGCTCAACTTTAAGAAAACTTTCAGAAAACTAAGATCATAGCATCCAGTCACATCACTTCCTGGCAAATAGATGGGGAAACAATGGAAACAGTGTCAGACTTTATTTTGGGGGGCTCCAAAATCACTGCAGATGATGATTGCGGCCATGAAATTAAAAGATGCTTACTCCTTGGAAGGAAAGTTATGACCAACCTAGACAGCATATTAAAAAGCAGAGACATTACTTTGCCAACAAAGGTTCGTCTAGTCAAGGCTATGGTTTTTCCAGTGGTCAGGATGTGAGAGTTGGACTATAAAGAAAGCTGAGTGCCAAAGAGTTAATGCTTTTGAACTGTGGTGTTGGAGAAGACTCTTGAGAATCCCTTGGACTGCAAGGAGATCCAATCGGTCCATCCTAATGGAGGTCAGTCCTGGGTGTTCATTGGAAGGACTGATGTTGAAGCTGAAACTCCAATTCTTGGCCACCTGATGTGAAGAGCTGACTCATTTGAAAAGACCCTGATGCTGGGAAAGATTGAGGGCAAGAGGAGAAGGGGACGACAGAGGACGAGATGGTTGGATGGCATCACTGACTCAATGGACATGGGTTTCAGTGGACTCCAGGAGTTGGTGATGGACAGGGAGGCCTGGTGTGCTGCGGTTCATGGGGTCGCAAAGAGTCGGACACGACTGAGCGACTGAACTGAACTGAACTAATGGTAGGAAGTAGAGGTAAAAGTTCATCACCCCTCCCCAAAAGACAACCAACTGCTTTGGCATCATTTGTTGAAAAGACTGTCATTTTTCCTACGGTAAATGGTGCCTATGAAGTAAATCATTGCTTATATATATATGAGTCTATTTCTGGACTCTCTACTCAGTTCCATTGCATTTATCCTTGTACCAACAACCATGGTATGATTTAGAAATAACTGTATTAAAACTAAAGCACTGAATGGAGGCTAGATCCATTATATCCATCTCCCTTCAATTCTGTCCTTATTCCAAGAGGTAGAACATTTCAGGAGGAGCAAAAATTCTTTAAAAACATCTTAAAGTGAAAGTTGCTCAGTTATGTTCAACTCTTTGTGACCCCATGGACTATATAGTCCATGGAATTCTCTAGGCCAGAATACTGGAGAGGGTAGCTTTTCCTTCTCCAGCATATCTTCCCAATCCAGGGATCGAACCCAGGTCTCCCGCATTGCTGGCAGATTCTTTACCAGTTGAGCCACAAGGGAAGCCCTACGCAGAAATACTTTGAATAAGAGCCATCCCCAGCGCATTCAGATGAAGACAAATCATGCTGTGAGTTCCCACCCCCTCTCTCTCCCAACTCTGAATATATATCCAACCTCAGGTGAATGGGCTGAGTGAATATTCAGACCAGAATTTGTCAATTCTGCTACCAGGCCATGCCTAGAATTCTACAAGAATTCTATACCATGAAAATCTGTATTACTCACTGACTCCTGTTGAGTTGATGGGGTGGAGAGGCAAAGGAGGAACCATTAGGAACAGTTCCCTGCACAACATTTATGAAAACCCTTGCTATTTCAAACATCCTTGAACAAATGTTGACCCACAGAGATACCAGGTGGACGTGACTTGTATGGAAGTGTAGGATGGTGAAGACATTTGGGGCTGATGTGGTGGCAGATCCAACACTGCACCCCTCCCCCACTCTAAAGAACCACCATCCCACATACTCCATTGACAAGCAGTTTCACTGCCAGAATTACCTCGAATTGCATGTGTACCATGCAATTCATTTCCTGAAGGTTCTGTCCTACCTCATCAGAGCAGCTGACACAATGACTCTTTACCAAACAACTTCTAACTCTTTCCATGTTGCCTTTTTTCCCCAGGAAGGCCAAAGCAGATCCACAATTATTTCTGTTTTTAAGGATAAAGGAACTTCTAGTTCATTCTGAGCTTATTTTCGGGCAGAAAGCTCAAAATCAGTCCTCAAGGCCAAGCCAAGGGCAATAAAATTGCCATCTAAATCTTGCTCTGTGTTTGGATTCCATTTAAAACGAGTCACAGACTATTTAAACATATAGGGACAAACACCCGGATAGGTTCAGGTTCAGTTATTTATTTATCTTTGTCTTTGTTCCAGTAAAGACTTCAAGCCACTCAAACATATGTCTAGCAGACATCCTGTACAGAATAACTGCCCACTGCGTCTCTCCTCCCCTTCCCCACTGTGGACAACTCCAGGCAGCAACCAAGCTGTAGCAGTGATGCCTGGTGGCTGGAGTAGGGAAAAAGCCATCCCAAGACTTTCCTAACTTCCAACGCTCCCTACTTTTCTGTTCCAGATGAGTGCCTCCAGCCAGGGTACACCATGTTTCTTTCTTACCTTTCTCAACTCAATTAGTTCTTTTTCCATTTCATTTGATCTTTCTCAACTCTCTAAATTTATTATATTGCTCCCTTATTTTTTATAATTCTTGCCTGGTAAGCTTAGGTGGTCTCTTCCTTTTAATCATTCCTTGAAGGGAAAGAGGAAGAAAATGAAGGGAGGAAGGAAGGGAGGAGGCAGAGGAGAAGGAGAAGAAAGAGAAAATGAAATACAGAAAGACCCAGATCTTAAAGCTGTAAGGAAGAAGAAATTTCTAAGTTTGGAAGAAAAGTAAAATTCAATTTAATGAGTCAGTGTCACGTTAAAAGTACCTGGAAAGAGTCAGATCCTCCTAGGGAATGTCCACCTAAGTCTGTGTTCTCTCCCTCAGACACTTTTTTTTCTGGCTGTGCCACGTGACATGTGTGATCTTCGTTCCCCGGCTAGGGATTGAACCCACAGCCTGTACACTGGAAGCTTGGAGTCTTAACCACTGGACTGCCAGGGAAATATCCACTTAGAGACTTTTAATTAAGTTCTAGACAAATGAGCGATAGACTACAGTTTACTTGCTGCTATAAATAGCAATGTTCTGAGAAATCACTAAAGATACAGAAAAGGAAGAACTGTTGACAGATTTAAATTTGGAATATTTCAGTTTGATTCTGAAGAGTTAAAGAAGGGCAGTTCCCACAAAACACACAAATGTCATGAGGAAAAGATCCTGAAATAGGATTAACTTTTAACTTGACAAGCAATTCATTTAAGCCAATCTTATACAAAGCTGTAGTAGAGAGGAGAGAGTTAAAATTTGTTGTCCTATAAAAAGCATGGGAATACTATAAGAGAAATATGTGAACAATTTCCTAGTCTCTTACAGAACACAAAACACTCCCTAGACATGACCTGAGGTGCCCTCACCATGTTATCATTAAAATAACAAACAAAACCCCCAGCGCTCTTTTGGGGAGAGAATGCTTGGCCCTGGATGCTCGTCTACCGCTTATAGCTAGGAGACCTTAGACAAGCCACTTAACCCATTTGTAGAGAAGAAACTGGGGCAGGTCTGAGAATTTTCTTTTGGGTTGGAAGTGAATGTACCCATCATGAATGTGCCCTACAGTACATTCATATGGCATCTTTAACATCCATGAAGTTTTGAGGTTCCACTGCCTGGTTCTGGGAGCTCTCGTATCTCACAAACCAGTCTAGTGCACCACCTCATCTACCTAAATGCAATGTACATGATTCATAACAAAGTTCATTCTCCCAGTGATCAAGAAAAAGAGAGCTTTAATTATAAAGGTATCCATGGTTACCAAGATAACTAATTTATTACTCTGAAAAAGCTGCACAGAAGATGTTAGGAAAGGTCATGTTTTGGAGCGAAATATATGTACTCCATTGAACCTGGGAAATGGCCAAAAGTCAAATTCTTCCTAATAGTCAATTTTTGTCCGATTTTGTTGATATACTATTCAACCACATTTTCCTCTTCACTACCTTCTTCATTTCTTCCATTACCTCTCCGATGTTTATCCTACGAATTCACCCTTCTTTCTTATTCTTACCAAAACTCATTCTCTGCTCCTAGCATTCATGCCCACTCTCTCATTACATGCTTATTGCTACTTCTAGAACCTTTGCTTATACTGATGCACTTGCTTACTTGGAATGTCCTCCTTCCTCTCATCTATTATCTATATCTTATTCTTTATTTGGAGCTCTAAGGCTGAAAGTTCATCTCCCTATTGAAATTTTTTTTACAGCTCCAGTTCCCTCTTAATTCTCTGAAATCTTGCTGGACTCAGAATTAGTGCCATGCAGCTTAGTGCATCGTTGTTCTCTAATGCTTTCCCCTGCAGGGCTAATTGAGAGATGCCAATCTCCTTATAGAATCATAACTGAGCCAGAAACTCTGGAATCAGATATACTTCTGTTCATTGGTAGGAGGGACAGATAAGATTGTATATAGTGGGAAAAGGGCAGCAGAAAACTCAGAACATAACATGACTAGTTACATGGAACTAAGAAGATAGCCATTATCTTGAAAATACACCAGTGTACACATTGCCAAAGTACCTAACCAAAGTGGTGCTATAGTCACTTCTTATTTATCAGCTTGAAGATTATTCATTGTGATTTTCTTTAATCTTCCACTTGACTTCCTCTTCCTTCCTGGCTATTGTCCATTCACCAATGAATTTGCCTATGATGAGGGATGCAAAATAATTTAAATCTATGTTAGTCAAGCAAGTCCCAATGAGAAGGGTAGATCTACTGTGGGGAAAGATCATCAGTCATCCTCACATCAAAAACAGGACTTCTACAATATGCAGGGTTATATCATTGACATTATAACTCTCACTGAGTATTGATTAATGTGGCTAAGAGAGTGAAGTATGAAGACTTCTTCAAGTTATGGTAGATTTGCAGACCACACTAATCTTGTCTCTTAATGATGCTGGGTCCTAAAATAGCTCATAGAGAGTATGTGCATTCATACCAAAAAAGGAGGGTTTAAAAACGAAGTGAGATACCACATATGGAGATAAAATATTCAGACAACTTGGCAAAATCCCCAGATTGGATTCCGATAACACACTGAAGGGAAAAGCACCAAACAAAAGTACAAAATGGGAAAAGAATAGTAGGAAGGCACTATGTCCAAGAGGGGGAAGGGGATGAAACACATGGACACTTCCTGATATTAAATAAGGGGAAGCAGGAACTGAATGGCTAATTAAAGGGCAGAGCCATCTGCCAAGGCAAGTCATTTCGGGAACTTTCGGAGGTGGGGTGATGCAGCAGCTGACCCTAGGTAGGGGAATCAGGCACACAGTCTCACGGGTGCAAGGGCAGGGGAACAAAGTACTATATTGCAAGCAGCACAGCCCAGATGTAATTTCAGGGTTTCGGTTTAAGGCAAAATCATCTGGTTATGGATGCTCCAGTTGGTTGTTTACATTTTAGTGTGAGTGAAGATGCTCATGCTTGTGTTCAGTTGCTCAGTCGTGTCCAACTCTTTGCAACCCCATGGACTGCAGCCTGCCAGGCTCCTCTGTCCATGGGATTTCCCAGCAAGAATACTGGAGTAAGTAGCCATTTCCTTCTCCAGGGGTCTACCCGACCCAGGGATGGAACTCATGTCTCCTGTGTCTCTTGCACTGCAGGTGGATTCTTTACTGCTGAGCCACTGGGGAAGCCCTTATCATGGTGGGGCTCTCTCAAACACTGCTGGGGAAAGAGTATATAAGAAATGATTCCTCTTCCTCAGATAACAATGTATTGAGATGAGATGGGAGATGTTTAACACATACAGACAGATCAAAATGCTAGGGAGGCAATAGACTGTGATGAGCTTGCAGCATGGACTTTGGAATCAGGAATTCTGCTCTACCACTTCTGAGTTACATGACACTGAAGAAGTTATTCGACATTTCTCAGTTTATTCATCTGTGAAATGGGATAATACTCAAGTCATTAGATTATCAGAAAGATCAAACAAGATACAGCAATTAGCACAGGACCTGGCATGTGCTAGGTCAGTAAGCATTGCTGTGCTGTGTTTGGTCGCTCAGTAGCATCAGATTCTTTGTGACCTCACGGATGGTAGCCTGTCAGCCTCCTCTGTCCCTGGGGGTTCTCTAGGCAAGAATACTAGAGTGGGTCACCATGCCCTCCTTCAGGTGATCTTCCCAACCCACGGACTGAACCCAGGTCTCCCGCATTGCAGGCAGATTCTTTACCAGCTGAGCCACCAGGGAAGCCCCAGTATTAGTTATTGCTTTAATTTCAAAGCAAATTCTTATGACTGAGGCTGATATAAATTGCTTCTTCAAAGAATCAAAAGGACACATGACTGGGGCAGGGGGTGGCTGGGAAAGGAGCTGGCATTTGAGCAGGCCCTAAAGTTCAGGAGTCAGCCTCCTCTCAAGGAAAGGTTTTCACTTTCAGAGACCTGCCTGAGCAGAGGTGTGCAGGCAGGAAAACACAAACTGGCTGATGGAATAGTGAGCAGCCCAGTCCGGCTGGGGAAGAGTGAGGTAGAAGAGCTGAGCATCGGGTGCTGGGCACAGTGGAAGGCAGAGGGGGCGGGGTTTGGGGTCCAGTGTGTCTTTGAATGTCAGAGAGATGAGATTCAAGTGGCGTTTTGGGAGTTGACTTTAGAGGCCTTGACAGCAGGACTGGGACGGGTTAGGGATTAGGAGCGTAAATCAAGGTGGAAGTAATGGGAACAGGCTAATAGAGCTCTGCCAAGAGAATGCACTGGTCATAGCAGACAGCCTCTTCCAACAACACAAGAGAAGACTCTACACATGGACACCACCAGATGGTCAACACCAAAATCAGATTGATTATATTCTTTGCAGCCAAAGATGGAGAAGCTCTATACAGTCAGCGAAAACAAGACCAGGAGCTGACTGTGGCTCAGATCATGAACTCATTGCCAAATTCAGACTTAAATTGACCAAAGCAGGGAAAACCACTAGATCACTCAGGCATGACCTAAAGCAAATCCCTAATGATTATACAGTGGAAGTGAGAAATAGATTTAAGGGATTAGATCTGATAGACAGAGTGCCTGATGAGCTATGAACTACAGTTTGTGACACTGTACAGCAGACAGGGAGCAAGATCATCCCCAAGAAAAAGAAATGCGAAAAAGCAAAACGACTGTCTGAGGAGTCTTTACAAACAGCTGTGAAAAGAAGAGAAGCCAAAAGCAAAGGAGGAAAGGAAAGATATAAACATCTGAATGCAGAGTTCCAAAGAATAGCAAGGGGAGATAAGAAAGCCTTCCTCAATGATCAGTGCAAAGAAATAGAGGAAAATAATAGAATGGGAAAGACTAGAGATGTCTTCAAGAAAATTAGAGATACCAAGGGAACATTTCATACAAAGATGGGCTCAATAAAGGGCAGAAATGGTATGGACCTAACAGAAGCAGAAGATATTAAGAAAAGGTGGCAAGAATACACAGAAGAACTGTACAAAAAATATCTTCATGACCCAGATAATCATGATGGTGTGATTATTCACCTAGAGCCAGACATCCTAGAATGTGAAGTCAAATGGACCTTAGAAAGCATCACTACGAACAAAGCTAGTGGAGGTGATGGAATTCCAGTTGAGCTCTTTCAAATCCTGAAAGATGATGCTGTGAATCTGCTGTACTCAATATGCCAGCAAATTTGGAAAACTCAGCAGTGGCCACAGGACTGGAAAAGGTCAGTTTTCATTCCAATCCCAAAGAAAGGCAATGCCAAGGAATGCTCAAACTACCACACAATTGTACTCATCTCACATGCTAGCAAAGTAATGCTCAAAATTCTCCAAGCCAGGCTTCAACAATATGTGAACTGTGAACTTCCAGATGTTCAAGCTGGTTTTAGAAAAGGCAGAGGAACCAGAGATCAAATTGCCAACATCTGCTGGATCATTGAAAAGCAAGAGAGTTCCAGAAAAACATCTATTTCTGCTTTATTGACTAGCCAAAGCCTTTGACTGTGTGGATCACAATAAACTGTGGAAAATTCTGAAAGAGGTGGGAATATCAGACCACCTGACCTGCCTCTTGAGAAATCTGTATGCAGGTCAGGAAGCAACGTTAGAACTGGACATGGAACAACAGACTGGTTCCAAAAAGGAAAAGGGGTACATCAAGGCTGAATATTGTCACCCTGCTTATTTAACTTATTTGCAGAGTACATTATGAGAAACACTGGGCTGGATGAAGCACATGCTGGAATCAAGATTGCCAGGAGAAATATCAATAACCTCAGATATGCAGATGACACCACCCTTATGGCAGAAAGTGAAGAGGAACTAAAAAGCCTCTTGATGAAAGTGAAAGAGGAGAGTGAAAAAGTTGGCTTAAAGCTCAACATTCAGAAAATGAAGATCATGGCATCTGGACCCATCATTTCATGGCAAATAGATGGAGAAACAGTGGAAACAGTGGCAGACTTTATTTTTGTGGGCTCCAAAATCACTGCAGATGGTGACTGCAGCCATGAAATAAAAAGATGTTTACTCCTTGGAGGGAAAGTTATGACCAAACTAGACAGCATATTCAAAAGTAGAGACATTACTTTGCCAACAAAGGTCTGTCTAGTCAAGGCTATGGTTTTTCCAGTGGTCCTGTATGGATGTGAGAGTTGGACTATAAAGAAAGCTGAGCACAGAAGCATTGATGCTTTTGAATTGTGGTGTTGGAGGAGACTCTTGAGAGTCCCTTGGACTGCAAGGAGATCCAATCACTCCATCCTAAAGGAAATCAGTCCTGAATGGTCATTGGAGGGACTGCTGTTGAAGCTGCAACTCCAATACTTTGGCCACCTGATTCGAAGAGCTGACTCATTTAAAAAGACCCTGATACTGGGAAAGATTGAGGGCAGGAGGAGAAGTGGTCGACAGAGGATAAGATAGTTGGATGGCATCACTGACTCAATGGACATGGGTTTGGGTGGACTCCGGGAGTTGGTGATGGATAGGGAGGCCTGGCATGCTGAAGTCCACAGGGTCGCAAAAAGTCGGACACGTCTGAGAGACTGAATTGAACTAATGGGAACAGAGAGGAAAGGGGCAGACTTGAGAGATTATTCAGGAAGAACCAACACTAGCCAGGAACTGACTGGATACGGGAAGAGGGAATGAGTTAAAAGTTGTAAGAGGGGGCTGTGACACCATGAAGAGAAGCTGAATCTGAGGCATCACCCTGGGCAATGAGGAGGTATGAATGCCACAGAGAGAAAGGAAACAGACGGGAACCAGTGGTACTACGGTAAACACGGTCTACTTTACACTTTAGCCCTGGAAGGCTCCGTGGGTTCCCTGGTATAGAAGGAAAACTGCTTTCCTGGCTCTTTCTTGGACAGCTTCTCTGGAGGGCATTCCATCTGCTCACTGCTGATACCTGGCCCATTCTCACTGCATACCATCCCAGGACAGCTAAGGAAATGGCAACCCACTCCAGTGGTCTTGCCTGGAGAATCCCAGGGATGGGGGAGCCTGGTGGGCTTCCATCTATGGGGTCGCACAGTGTTGGACACGACTGAAGCGACTTAGCAGTAGCAGCAGCAGCAGCAGACAGCTAAGACACTGCTTAGCAACCTGCCACTTACCTGCAGGGGCAGTTCATCTGAGTGCAGACTGTCTGGTATGATACCACCCTAGAGATGGCAAACACAGATCCTGAGAATTGCATTTCCTGTCTGACAGCTAGTTACCTCTGGGTTAGTGAGACACCCCATTTTGGTTCCAATCTTTGATGCTGAAAATCTTCTTAGTCTATGTTTTCTGTAGTAGACATAGTATCAGATGCCTCTCTATGACTGAATCTTGCAAGGTCTCAAAATTATCACAGGTTTGAACTGACCACGGAACATAAACAGAAAGTTGCTTCTTACAATCTGTTGCTTGCAAACCAGTCTCTTATTTGATGATGTCTTCTTATTCTTTTCACTAACACGGAAGAGCTCAACACAAAATGAACAGAATAATGATTAAGGGTCTGACTCCAGGCTGAGATTCCCATGCACGGGTGATTCTGGCACATGAAGTCTGAGATTATCCTTGGACGAGTCCTGCATTAGGTAAAATAAATCCATGAAAGATTCAAAGCCAAGTTCAGACGTGTAAGGTGAAGAGATCGCTCAGGCAACCATGTGGTGGCTGAGCTAACCTGGGGCTGTGTCAGCAACATTGCCCATGGGTGAGCTCATGTACTCGGGAGAGTTCCCACAGAAGCTGAAATAGCTAGACTGCCTGTATGACCATGGACTGACTGATGTCTGCACAAGTTAAATGAGCAGGCTAAATTTTTATTTGGTTTGAGCACAAGGAAGAACTGACTTCATACGGAGTACCTTTATGAACGGAAACTCTCAAGTTATGTAAGTGTACCTTGTTTATGCTAATGGAGCCTTGGAAATTTTTCCCCTGCATTTCATGGGCCTGTCCTATTTGGACTATGACTCACCTTCAACCCAACATATTACAATTTTGGGTCAGTTTTTCCTATTCTACCAGCACAGAACTGGGTGGGGAAGTTTCCACAGGAGGGCACTTATTGCCACCTGAATCTGGGCTTTCTAGAAACCCAGAGAGCGAGTTCCCCCAGGATACTTCATCTTTGCCTCCCTGTCCCCCAGTGCCTGGCATTGTCAAGCATCAGAAGTGTTTCCTGAACTGAGATGCGAGCTACAAGAGGAAGTCTTCCAGAAACTGGAGGCTACCTGCCCCCCAGAACTTAGTCTCTGTCCACAGGCCCTAAGCTGACTGACAAGCGCTGCAGTCTGGGCAGATCCAAAAAAAGAGATGTTCCTGAACCTCTGCCCCTGGAGGGAAGGATATGAAGGACTATCAGGTGGCTTTCGACTTCAAAGAGTGTTGGACTGGCTAAGCCTACTGCCTGGAACACTTTAGAAAGCTGAAGAAGGCTAAGACCTGAGCTCCCAGGGTGCCCTAGGAGGATACCACCATGGGGCCACTCCTGCTGTTTCTTGTCCACCGGATAGCCTGGCTTCCAGGGAGTTTCCTGCTGGGGTATTTCATAGAAGACTAAAGTCATTAGCTCCTGGAGAACTAGGTAAGCCCTCAACTCCACTTTGTTCAAGGAGGAGACTTATGTGGTAGGAAATCCCTCAGTCCAGGCTGATGGCTCTGGACGCAGCCTGTGGGAACTGACAGTGCAGGGTCCCCCTTTAGATTAGGACTTATCAAAAAGAGGAGATGTGTTCAGCCGCTGGAGGTCCTGCAGGCTGGAAGAGATCTCACAGAGGGGCGTCTGCAGGAATAACAGGTGTCAGACACAGCCAAAGGGGCAAGCCCCCGCCACCCGGGAACTGGCCTATAAGAAGGATCCTATGCTGCTGTGCCTGCCAAGCCTGGCCTCTCACTGGGCTCCTAGGGGAATGTTTAACTGGACAAGCCCAGGCCTGGGCTGCACTCCCAGAGTTTCTCAGTCTGGGCGTGGAGCCTGGCCCTGGAATTATTTTTTTTCCACTCCCCAGGTAAAACCACTCAACTAAAACATGGCTGCAGAGCAGGAGATGCTCAGATGCTGAAGACACAGAAGTGGAGAATAAGAGAGGAGGAGAGGAGGAGAGATTTGGAGAAACATCGCTCCCAAGTCTCCTTAGGGAGAGGCCGAGGACAGTGGAAGATGCCAAGATTCAAGGAGAAGAGAGGACAGTCCCCGGAACTGGGAGGGGTGAAGCATGTAGAGATCCCATAACCATGCTCCTTGGTGTTACTATTCCTGCGTTAGTTCTCTGGGGGGACGGTGGGCCATGTCTGACTTCCCCTCCTTTGTCAGGAGCTTGGAGTTGCCTGCTCTCAGAATCTTAGCAGTTCTCCTTCTGTGCTGTTTTCCATTTTCCTAAAAATAAAGCATTTGGCTCATAGCCCCAGCCCTGCCCCCGCCGCTCTCCTGCATTTAATGGCAACACCAGAGATGGGGCTCTGCGCGAGTTTGTGATTCTCACTAAAGAGCTCACTGAATCTGGACTCTTTGGCCATTTAGAGTCAGGTCACCTCTCTGCTAAGACACGTTCAGCTTGGCTTTGCCAGGGCCCAGGGCGAGAAAAAACACAAGGGAGGCACCCCTCCGTCCCATACCCACCCCCAGCCACAGAACACGGCGTGGGGTGTGCAGTGCCAGCCGAGCCTGGCAGGTTTTGACTTGGTGAAGTCTGTGCCCATCAGGCCCTGGCCTCTAGAGCGCTCGTGGTTACAGTTGCCTCCTGGGCTGACAACCCCAGACACTCATCAGCCGTGCCTAACAGCTCCTCCCTTCTCTTTCTCAGGGTTTTTTCTCTCTTTCTCCGGTGCCCTCTGGTTATTGTCTGCACTCCTCTGTGAGCTCCACACACTTGAAAGCTCGCAGTTATTTACCCCAAGTCTCACTCTTTGTTTATCTCTGCTTTGCTGAGTGTTCTCAGATTTCCTCCCAGCTTTCTCGGAGGATTGAGCGTTACTCCTCCCACGTTCTGCATTTTTCTAGCACTGCCCTGCAGGCTTAGACTGGAGCAGAACACTTCTCTCACTCTGTGGGCTAGTTCTTCTCAGGTGTGTCTCGAGTACTTGGACGGTATCTGCTACTGTGCACTCGCTTTGTGGACATGCTGTGTGCTCCCAGTATAGCAAGACCTTCTTTCTGAGTGCTGAGGGGAAATTCATGTTACAGAAGGTGCTACATGTGGGTGCCGTACACTACCTGAGCTGGGAAGGGCTGGATTGCTCAAGGAACCTCAGGAGTGTCAGGAAACAGCTCTGGAAACCAACGAAATGGGCATGTCCCTCTGATCACGGGGGATGAGAACCTCTCCCATAGGAACTGGGGGATTTGAATAAAGGTTTTGTATTTTCATTAGTGAGGCAAGTCTTGCTTGCTCTTATCTGGTGGAGGCTGACCTGGGGCCCACCCTGCTGGGTGTGAGCTATGAAAAATGGAAACCAGTTAAAGGAAAGCTATGTCACCGCATGGGTGAGTAGTTATCCTAGAAGGAGGGTCCCTGGGGGTATGAGAAGGCTCTTTGCTGCTCTTGTACTTCAGTGGTATCCGACTCCTTGTGACTCCATGGACTGTAGCCTGCCAGGCTCCTCTGTCCATGGGATTCTCCAGGCAGGAATACTGGAGTGGGTTGCCATGCCTCCTTCAAGGGATCTTCCTGACCCAAGGATTGAACTTGTGATTCTATGTCTTCTGCATTGGCAGTTGGGTTCTTTACCACTAGCACCACCTGGAAGCCCTCTTACTGGTATTTTAGGACCAGACAGCTTTACTTTGGCATTTTGATTTATTTTCAGACAGTGGTTATTTTTCTATAATTAGTGGTATTTTCTCTTTTTTTGAGTTTTGTTTTCCTTGAGTTATAAATTCCTTTTATAATGCAGGGGGGGTGGTGAAGAAGCTTTCACGGATTCAGTAGTAAACTGGGCTTTAAAGGTGAAGACATGGCATCTTTATGAGGACTGGGAGCAACTGCATGCAAGGAAACCCATGGGGCCAGTGGTTGAAACATCCTTTCCCTCTGCAGGTGTTCCTTCTAGAGCAGCCATCAGCTCCAGCCTTGGAAATTTTATTCTTTTGTTTAAGTGAAGAAAAATAATTTCCTCAGAGCAGCAGCTGGGATTTCAGACTTGGCACCTCTTCAGAGCAGCCATACATAAAAGTAGGAAACTCATTCTTGACAAACTTGGGGGAGAAAATGTTCTTGAGGTTCCTGAAACTGATGTAGAAGTTGTGCTTTTTGCCTCCTCAGTCCTTGCCTTTGGGTATATTCTCAGGAAATCTTTAGCAAATGTGTGGCCCCTTTAGGAAGGTGAGGGCTTCAAAGATGAAGCTGGTTTGTAAAGGAGCCTGCTTTGCTTGTGAACAAGGGGAAGAGCTGGGAAGTAGTCCAGACTTGTCTGGTCCATGGGAAATGATGATGGTCTCTGAGCTTGGAAATCAGTTAAACTGACACTTGAAGAGAAGAAAAGTCAAAGTAGACTCAAATAGATAACATGACAAGACCCCTGGGACAAATATGATGTTGTAAGTATGACAGCTTGATAAGTTGACAAGTATGATGTCATGTAACCTGCCTCCACTCACACACCCATGGGAGCTTGGCCTCTGTGGAAATTGAGGGGCATGATCTCTGGAGCTGAGAGAGCTTAATCCCACTCACAGACAGTTCTGAATAATTTTTTGAAAAATAAGTAAGCAGCATTTTAACCTATACAACAATAATGAGGAATAACAAATCCACAAATACTCCACAGTGTCAGCACTGGACAGCTTTCTCAAGGTCATAACATACGCAGATGATTAAAGAACGGATCTTTCTGTAACATATCAGTCATCAGCTATAAAACTGGACTGCCCAGAGGTTTAATCCCTAATAAGAAAGACAAATGTCATCTATTCATCATTAATATTCATTTTCTGTAATGAGAACACTATTTCTACTATTGCCTAGAAGAATTTACTCACTGAAGGAAAATCTCTGTGGAAAAAGGTATAAAAGTTGAGAAAGATTCACAATGACACAAACTAAATCGAATTTCAGCATTGCATGGCACTAAGCAGGTAAAAGCATGGCGTGGATCTATGAACTAAGTGCTGTGCTGGGTGACACGAGGGATGGAGAAATGATGGGGTTGTCAGAAAAAAAAAAGATGATGGGGTTGGACTCCTACCTGATGCCGATGTACAAAACACGAAGTATAGACAAGTATACAAGTACAGAAACAATTATAATATGGGAGGAGTGTGACTAGTCCTATGATATAAATATAAAAAGCATCTGGGGACTTCCCTGGTAGTCCAGGGGTTAAGAATCCACCTTGCAAAGAAGGGGATGCAGGTTCGATCCCTAGTTGGCAAACCAAGATCCCATGTGCCTCGGAGCAACTAAGCCCGCCTGCTGCAACTAGGAGCCTGCGTGCCACAACTAGAGAATCCTTGCGCTGCAAGGAAAGATCTCGTATGACGCACCTAAGACCTGACACAGCCAAATACATAGCATTCTGACCAAGTAGGTCAGAACTGAATTCATGGAAGAGGAAAAGGGCTTTCAAAGTTAAAGCTAGTGGGTGGAGTTGGTGAGGAAATTCCAAGGAAAGGATCAGCCTGCTCAAAGAGGTGGAATGTGGCTTTATATCGGTATTAGGGTTTTCAGCCCACAGAGTTTTTATATCCATTACTTCATTTTGATTTTCCCCATAGTCTTGTGAGCTGAGCCAGTCACTTTACAGATAAAGACACTAAGGTTCAGTAAGGTTAACTGTTTTGTGCTAAGTCCACAGCCTGGAAGTGGTATGCCTGGAACACGAATCTGTGTTTTCTAAGTCCAAACCCAGAGCTTTCCTCGGCTCCTGCGGTGCTGCTCTACATAACCCAGGATGAGTGAAATGTTCTATCTTGCTTTGTTCTGTTAGAGATGGGGGTATGGGGGCTTTCCAGGTGGTGCAGTGGTAAAGAACCTGCCTGCCCATGCAGAAGACTCAGGAGTCACAGGTTTGATCCCTGGGATAGGAAGATACCCTGGAGAAGGAAATGGCAACCCACTCCAGTCTTCTTGCCTGGGAAATCTCATGGACAGAGGAGCCTGGTGGGCTGTAGTCCAGGGTCACAAAGAGTTGGACACGACTGAGTGTGCAACATGAGGGGTTTGGGGAGAAGGAAAAGAAATCTTGAGAACTGGAGACCAGACATAATTGCAGAGGTTTTTAGTATCAAGCCAAGGAAATCATGAAGAAAAATAAGAGAATAAAAACATTCATGTATTTTGGAGAAAAGATTACACAATTATGAGGGTCACAAACAGAGGTCACGGCTCACCATTCACATTCTGGCCTAAACTATTTCACAGGTATTTTCCGAGTTGTTCTGGGTAAGCAGTTTGGACTGGCAACCCCAGATAGGTGAGAATTATCCTCCTTATACTGAATGCTGGGGCTTCCTAGGTGGTACTAGTGGTAAAGAACCTGCCAGTCAACGCAAGAGATGCAGGAGACTTGGGCTCCATCCCTGGGTCAGGGATGACTCCCTGGAGCCGGGCATGGCAACCCACTCCAGTCTTCTTGCCTGGAGAATCCCACAGACAGAGGAGCCTGGTGGACTACAGTTCCAAGAGTCAGACATGGCTGAAGCGACTTAGCACCACACATACTGAATCCTGAGTAGATGTTAACCCTACTGTGATCACATGCTTAGAGTCCCACCCATGTCTTATTAGAACAAAGCAATCTGGGAACTCCAGAACTTTTCATTAGATTTGAATGGTTTCAATGAATGTTTATTATGAACATCAGTATTTGAAAATACACCTCATGTTTTGTTTCTCAAATCATTAAGAAGATGCCATCTTCTTAGAAAGCACCTTACATAGACAGCGATCCTATGAAAAATTTAAAAGTCAATGTTAACAGTTAGTAAACATTCCTGGGCAGAACCAAGTGATTCCCATATTAGTGAAAATATTTCCTCTTTGGGATTGGATATGTTTCAGATTTACATCCTTATCTTGAGAAAAACTTTAACGGCCAGAAAGAGGATACATTTATCTAAAGTATAAAATCCAGAATAAATAAGATCTGGCCCTGAGTACATTCTCAGCCTAATTTCTTGCCTCATCCCTCCTGAACTCTGAGCTCAACCCCTAATGAACTTCTGTCTTCCTCAAATATGTCCTGCTCTCCCTGGCCCCAAGCCTTTGTGCATTTCATTCCTTTTCCTGGAAAATTCTCTCCCTTTCCCATTCTTCTCCATCTTTGTCTTTGGATCTCAGTGTAGTTATCTTTTTGCATAACAAACCTCCCTTAACCCTTCTTTTCCTATCCTCCTCCCCAGACCCACTTAGAATGCGGGCCTCCTTCTGGGTTCTCCTATTTACCATCATCCCAAAATCTTCTGTAAAGGACTTCCCTGTAGCTCAAATGGTAAAGAATCTGCCTGCAATGCAGGAGACACAGGTTCAATCCCTGAGTCAGGAAGATTCCCTCTGGAGAAGGGAATGGCAATCCACTCCAGTATTCTTGCCTGGAGAATTCCATGGACAGAGAAGCCTGGTGGGCTACAGTCCATGGGGTTGCAGAGTCAGACGCGACTGAGCATTATGTGCCAGTCATGTAGCATCTTCTGGTTCTCCTATTTACCTTCATCACAGCATCTTCTCAGGGCTGTAACTGTGTTTGTGAACCCCACTATACTGTAGGATCAATGCTGGTAAGGACAGGCCAACTTCTCTCTAGTTCTTTTTTGTATCCCAGTGCCTGGAGCTAAGTAGATTAACAAACCTGAGTAGCTGAATGAACTGATGCCAATACCTAAATATACACCAGATTTTGTACTTCCAATTCAAAGTTTTAGGAAGATTTTAGGAAGCACTCCAAGAGATTGGCTTCCTTTGTTGTGGATTTTGTGAGGCTATAACTACTTTTATCACAGAATTTGTACAAAGGCGTGTCAGTGGGCAGCGATTTTGATTACTATGGCTATTCAAACATTGGTCCTCAGCTGTTCAAAGGAACAAACAGGCCAATGTTTAGGAGCCCTGCTTATTATGTTCCTGACCCAGCTACTCAACTAGAGCAATAAGATGGCCAGACTTGCTGATGCCGTATTTTTACACTTACATTACATGGATCATATGTTAAAAATATCTACTAAAGTAGTAATCTCATTTAAAATTTAGATAAAACCCAGGAGACCAAAGATAAAGGCTGACCCTCTAGGAAAATGCTGCCTTATTAGTCAATTTACAAGATTTTAAAATTGAGGGTCATTGGTCAGACTTTTAGTAGGAGAAACCAGAGTGAAGTTGGGAGCAACTATTTAAAACTACAAAAGTGCAAGTCTGTGTTGACAAGCAATAATATTATATTGGAAAAGATGGATTTAAAAGAAACAACCAGCAAAGCATAAACCCCAGTCCCCTAAAGATGTTAAAAACATTTATATGAGGTTTTAAGTACAAAAGGTCAACTTAATAGTCTGTTTCCAAACGTGAAAGAAGAATTGTTGATTCCACATGCAGAGGAAAAGCTCCAGCTGACAGACAGGCGCCTTCCAGGAGAATAGTCTCAGGAGACAGTACTGAGATTCTTCTCTTGTGATAAATAACTCCTGCCTGATGAATACTTCCTTATTCTTAAATTATCATATAGCCAGTGACCTTAGATGTAGGAGGACCCCAAGATCCATGTTGTCCAAATTCTCACTTTATAGATGAGGCTTGGGGATGGGGAGGGGATGGTTAAACATTTGCCTACTCACTCATCATTGCCAGGATGCTGGCAGAAATGGAACTAGAACTGTTTGAATTCATCTCCTTGTACTTTATTAATAATCAGAAAAAACATTATCTGCTCTCAATCAGCTGGCCGCCGTTTAAACAGTGTGAAGCTGAGCGATTAGAAAGGTGCTGAGCAAAAGCATTAAGCATGAACAGCTGCATTTCCCAAGCAGAAGGGCAGCACACAGTTTAGTTGTGGGAGGATGTCCAATTTGCATGAATGGAACATGGACAAGATAAAACCGGCTCCAGAAAAGTAATTCCCCCAATTCCCATGAGCCTTGGATTTGGCAAAGTGCAATCTGCTCAGGGATTCTGGGACGTGGCAAATGGTCCTGGGTAGACCTCCCCAGATGACCTCAGCCCACGCATGCATGGAGGCTGGTCAAGGTCCCAGGTGCTGGCTCACCCGCAGCTTGTGGTTGAGACAGAAAAACAAAGAAAAAAAGTCTTCCCCACACATGCACATAAGCAAAAACTATCTTCCCATGTTCTCTGCCAAGAGAGCTGGAGCCAAAGAGAGGAGTTCAAGACTCTGATTCATCCATCAAGACAAATCAACTCAGTCTAAGGAGGTTAGGAAGGCAATTTAGGAAGTAAACAAAAGTTGGGTTTCAGAAAGAAGCTTTGGAGAAAACAAAGACTATCCCTGGAATCCAACTCCATAATGAAAACAGAAAAGGGCTGCTACGGCAGCGAATTCTGAAAATGCCAACAGATGGTCGCATTCAAAGGGGCAGCTCCAGAGGCAAATGGCATCAAGATGTCAGCCCTCCTCCCATGTGGAGTCTGGTTTCTGAGCCAGTGCCTTGCTGAGCTGAAGAAGCATCTCTAGTGAAGAAGGCCTAATAGCACTGCTCGAGTTCAGCAACAGCAAAGTGAGATTGGTGAAAAGTGCTCCCCTTCCAGGAGTGCCAGGCTCCTGGGCTAGCCTGGAGCATCCATCCTTGTGCTTTTACCTCTATCGCTTTTCTGGTTGCCTGGCCAGTTGTTCCCCTGTCTCCCCTCCCTCCCTCTTGGCCCCCATGCCAGTCACAGATGAGAGTTATGTCCACATGCTCTTTCTCTTTGCCTCCCAGGCATCACTAGAGTATCTGGTCTGGGTCTGTTCATCCCTTCTGCAACATGACTTTCCCATTTCCTTATCAAATACTCCCCTTTTAGGTGCAGCCAAATCCTGCTGCCCTTGAATGTGAGCTAGACTTAGTGACTCCCTTCTAACAAACAGAATGTGATGGAAGAGACAATGTGTGAATTCTGAGACTAGGTCATTAAGGGCACTGCAGCTTCCTTCTTGCTTCTTTTTAGATCATTTGCTCTGGGGGAAGTCAGCCTCCATGTTGTTAGGATGCTCAAGAAGTGCAATAGAGATGTCCATGTGATGAGGAACTAAGTCCTCATGACAACAGTCAAGTGAGTGAGGCAAGCTGGAAATAGACCCTCCAACCTCAAACCTTCAGATGAGTAGTACCCACTGACATCTTGACTGCAACTGCATGAGAGACCCCCAAGCCAAAGACCACCTAGATAAGCCAGTCCCAAATTTCTGACCCACACAAACTGTATGAGATAACAGATATTCATAGTTGCTTTATTTAGGCTGCAAGTTTTGGACTAATTTATTGAGTAGCAGTAAATAACTAGAATGCAACATCTTTGAACTTTTTAGTTGAACCATCAACTAGAATTGTCCCTTGTTCATCATCTCTTTTTAGAGAAAGAGATTTTTTTTGTTAGTTTTGTTTTTATCATAAAGTCCTTTCCTCAAAGGTTAGGGCAAAACCACTCATATTTATACAGACCAGACCTCATGGACGGAGGAGCCTGGTGGGCTGCAGTCCATGGGGTCGCTAGAGTCGGACACAACTGAGCGACTCCCCTTTCACTTTTCACTTTCATGCATTGGAGAAGGAAATGGCAACCCACTCCAGTGTTCTTGCCTGGAGAATCCCAGGGATGGTGGAGCCGGGTGGGCTGCTGTCTATGGGGTTGCACAGAGTCAGATACGACTGAAGTGACTTAGCAGCAGCAGCAGCAGCAGCATGGAAGAAATTTTACTGCTTTGGGGTCATTATGGCTCAGTCCTAAGGAGATGATTGTAATAATGACACTATGTATTTTCAAGAACTGTTCTTTGTACATGCTATCCTAGAATCTTTTATGTTCCTTTGTCATTATATTAAAAATATTGCACCTTACATCTCCCTAGGATCCTCCAAAGATAAGCCTTAACTGAGCATTTGTAACCTTAAACAGCCCATAGGAAATATAAGCGACTTCTTTTCCTTAAGAGTCTTGTATTTCTGTTTTAGGAAATAGTGAGGGAGATTAAACTGCCATATACTACAACATGGATGAACCTTGAGGACACTATGCTAAATGAAATAAGTCACAGAAGGACAAATGCTGCATGATTTCACTGACATGAAGGATCTACAGTAGTCAAGTTCACAGAAGCAGAAAGTAGAAAGGTGGTTGCCATGGGTTAGGGGGAGGGGAAGTGAGGAGTTGCTGTTCAATGTTCCTGCAAGATGAAGAAGTTGTAGAAATGTGTACACTAGTGTGCACATATGTAACAATACTGTACGTACACTTCATTTGTTAAGATGGTAGATTTTATGTTATGTGTTTTTGCCCTTAATTTTTAAAAAAAGGAAACAGTGAGGTTAAAAAGACCTATTTATTAGTGATTCCTTTTTTGCAACACTCCATGCCTCTTTCAACACACCATTGAGTGTCATATGCTCCCCAAAACTCCTCAAGCCTAAAAAAGTTTTACTTGTTTTTATATTAAAAACAGAAATGTTTCTCTCTTATTCCTGCAGGATTCACAGGGTGGATAAGGAGGGGTATCTCATTCAAACCAGACATAAGGATAGGATTCTGCAATTCCCAGAAGTTTGGAAATCATGGATCTGAAGATATGTTGAGGTTTCAGAAGTGGTCTTTAAAAACATCTGAGTGTTTGAAATGCGAAATTCTAAAGGATTGCTATCACCAGTTCACTATCTAATTCTCCACAAGAGCCAAGACCTGTAGACACAATGCCCAAGAGATCAAGGCAAAACAGAAGCCAGTGAAGACTCAGATAAGCAATGAGCTAATGCCCAGATGAGAGGAGCCTATTAATACATCAGTGATGGAAGAGAAAAATAAGACTGAAATACTTTCTATTCATTAAGACATGATTGAGGTGTCAAAAATGAGGAACATATAGATAGCAAGATTCTGTTATATCATTTTCCATAAAAAGGAAAGAAAATATCAAAAGAGAGGAAACAGTACACAAAGGGCTGATTATCGTTGCCAGATGAACCAGGAATGGGGTTAGTGGAAGGTAGGGAGGAAGTGAAAGGAAACTGGGTGTTAAACAGACAAGGAGAAAGGGACACATTAATTTTAGAATATATACAAATGCTCTCAAAGTTGACTAATGTCTGGAGTGTGCTTTCTCTTTAGTCATTCCTTAGCTTGCTACTTTTCTTTTTAAACATCAAAAGCTGATTCTGTGAAGCTTTTCAGTTGGGGTGCAAGATCAGTCTGAAGGACATGAGAGAAAAGCCAAAGCTCTAAGGAGGCCTTTCTGGCCAAGACTAGAGACGTGTTCTGAACCTCTTACTCAGACATATCAGAGGGTTCAGGGTGGGTGGCTTCTGTGAGGGATGCTCCCAGGGGTCAGGGTGAAGAAGACTGTTATATCCTCTCCTTGTACAGTAAGTTCCCTACATACGAACCCTCAAGTTGTGAGCTTTCAAAGATGCCAACAAGTCCCTGTGTGGTGGCTGTCATCTATACTTTTCAATGCATTGTACCTTAAGATTAAAAATGTTTTATTTTTTGTGTTTCTTAATGTATTATTTGTGTGAAAAGTATTATAAACCTATTACAGTACAGCACTATATAGCCCATTGTGTTAGTTGGGTACCTAGGCTAACTTTTTGGACTTATGAACAAATTGGATTTACAAGTGCTCTCTGAAACTGTGAAACTTGTTCATATGTAGATGACTTACTGTATTATTTCAGGACAGAATGTTACCATGAGACACATTGACTTGTCCAGGAGGAAAACTCATATTAATGTACAAGCATTAAGGCTTCTCTGAGTCTCTTGGGCCATCTGTGAGGCTGGACAGAGTAGAAGAGAATTCTTGTTGTTCAGTTGCCCAGTCGTGTCTGACTCTTTGTGACCCCATGGACTGCAGCACACCAGGCTTCCCTGTCCTCTACTATCTCCTAGAGTTTTCTCAAGTTCAAGTCCATTGGGTGATACCAGCTAACCATCTCATCCTCTGCTGGACCCTTATCCTTTTGCCTTCAATCTTTCCCAACATCAGGGTCTTTTCCAATGAGTCACCTCTTTCCATGAGATATCCGAAGTATTGGAGCTTCAGCTGCAGCATCAGTCCTTCCAATGAATATTCAGTTATTTCATGAATATTCATTAGAAGAGAGGAAAAAGATGGTTAGTGAGCAGAAGCTGGGGAGGAACCCGAGGCTGGGCCACAGGGGAACCTCCAGTTACTGGGCTCTCTCTCTTCAGGTTGTTTATGTTCCTCACAACAAAACCCAGACAGGAAGCCGGCCATCAGAAGGCTTCAGCACCAGGAGTTCTCTTTAGATCTCCTGCGGGAATCTTAGGTGAGTTTTCTTTCTTCTAAAAGTCCTCCCAGAGCAAGACATTGTCTCTTCAAAATACTCAGAACACTGTATAATGTCTTATTAAGAAATTAATTTTATAAAGAGGAGGCTGGCTTAAATAAAAATGAAAAGCAAGGGGACACTCATTTCATGTTTGACAGAGTTTTTTCTATCTTTGTTTCCTCTATTCTGTCCCCTCCTCCCAAGTCTGATGAGCTTATTATATTCACACAAATTCTGTTTATCTATGCATTTCCATTATGGCTAACAAATTGGAAAAAGCACATTTCCTACTGAAAATCACATTTAATGGATCCCTTTGGGCACAGAAAGACGTGCACATCATTTAAAACGATTAGTTTATGGGAGGAAGAAGTCAGGCCCCAGTCACTCCTCTGCATTAAGCTCTAGTTAAAATGAGGTGGGTGCCCCAGGCCACATTTATAATGATGGAAGCCACTCAATCTCTGACTGCAGTACTGAACCTCTATGAGACCACAATCATTCTCAACACTATGCAAAATGAACCACCAAAAGCTTACATAAGAATGCTTGTCTTCTGAATGCCTAAGAACACTTGAGCCAGCTCACAAACTGCAGGGAGGAGTAATAAGCAATGAACATGGGATGGGGAGAGGGGCTCAGTGCATTTTTCTATTAGATTAAGATCATTTCCTCCTGAAAAATAAATGCAATTGATCTTGAAGATCAGTGTTAAATGGTACAACAGAATGTATTAAATAATTTATTGAGGGGACTTCCTTGGCAGCCCAGTGTTTAGAACTCTGGGCTTTCACTCCCAAGGGTGTGGATTCAAACCCTAGTTGGGGTACAAACCCTCAAACCATGCTATGTGGCCAGAAAAAAACAATTTTATTGAAATAAAACTGCTAACTGAAAAGGCCAATTTTTCTGCATATGGGCTCTCCTTACATGTCTTCATTTTACACTACATTCTATTTCTTCTGCTTTGAACACACCAGGCTTGCCTGGTTAATGAAGCCCCTCAGTCTATTTGCATATGGTGGCAGTGAAACCTGGCTGGACGAAGTGTATGAATGGGTACAAGATGCAGCACAAATATATTTGACCCAAAAGTGATGCCGATCAGTACAGAACTCTAGGTCCTGCTGACGGTGCCATCTATACATCTGGGGTCTGAAACACTAGCTTGAAGTTTACAAAGAATGTTCCCCCCAAGCAATAAATGCTGGAGAGGGTGTGGAGAAAAGGGAACCCTCTTACACTGTTGGTGGGAATGCAAACTAGTATAGCCACTATGGAGAACAGTGTGGAGATTCCTTAAGAAACTGGAAATAGAACTGCCTTATGATCCAGCAATCCCACTGCTGGGCATACACACTGAGGAAACCAGAAGGGAAAGAGACACGTGTACCCCAATGTTCATCGCAGCACTGTTTATAATAGCCAGGACATGGAAGCAACCTAGATGTCCATCAGCAGATGAATGGATAAGAAAGTTGTGGTACATATACACAATGGAGTATTACTCAGCCATTAAAAAGAATACATTTGAATCAGTTCTAATGAGGTGGATGAAACTGGAGCCTATTATACAGAGTGAAGTAAGCCAGAAAGAAAAACACCAATACAGTATAGTAACGCATATATATGGAATTTAGAAAGATGGTAACAATAACCCTGTATACGAGACAGCAAAAGAGACACTGATGTATAGAACAGTCTTATGGACTCTGTGGGAGAGGGAGAGGGTGGGAAGATTTGGGAGAATGGCATGGAAACACGTATAATATCATGTATGAAACGAGTTGCCAGTCCAGGTTCGATGCACGATACTGGATGCTTGGGGCTGGTGCACTGGGACGACCCAGAGGGATGGTATGGGGAGGGAGGAGGGAGGAGGGTTCAGGATAAGGAACACATGTATACCTGTGGTGGATTCAATTCGATATTTGGCAAAACGAATACAATATTGTAAAATTAAAAAAAAAAAAAAAAGAATGTTCCTCCTGCTACAGCCTTTGGAAAGCCTCTTCTAGTCAAACACTACATCCCAAGCTGCCACTGAGTACACAAAGGTCTCATTAAATCAGGCGAGTTCTACGTGGGCAAGGAGAGAAGAACTGGCCAGCAGGAGGCCTGCTGTGCCTCTCACATCAGCAGGTCTATTTCCCTCCGCCATCTGTGCTGACCAGCGGATGTTCGCTTTCCATCTGGCGCTGTCCCTGGTTCTTGATCATTCAGGCTTAGATTAAGCATCCGCAGATTCCAACACTGGTGGGTTCCAACACACACAAGGTAAGACAGCCTCCCTTGGTTTTTACTGGGTGGTCACTCATTGGGCAGAGTCCCCCAATAGCAGGCACAGGGGTATCCTCCCAGCCCATAATCCTGGTGCCCAGCCCAGCAGAAAGGGCTGGCCTCAGTCAATATCATGGCAGGTCTAAGGGAGCCACGCTGCTGTAATGCACATGGCCCTCCCTCAGTACCCATTGGGGGTTGGTACCAGGAGTCCTGTGGATATCAAAATCCACAGATGTTCAAGTCCCTTACATGGAATGATACAATACAGTGAATACAGGCAGCTCTTGGAATCTGAGAATGCAAAAATCTGTGGATACGGAGGGCCGACTGTGCTTGGCATGGAGGATATCTAGGTACTCAGGAAGGCAGGTCCACACTGGGTTTCAAAACTTTGAGTCTGTTTAGGAGGACTTGTCCTTTTTTTTTTAATATATTGAAATATTTGCTTACTGTGGTGGTCTGGAACCAAACTTGCAGTATCTCTGAGGTGTGCCTATATATTCTTTGTTAACAGCTTTATTGAGATGTAATTTACACACCATTCAATTCACCTGTTTTAAGTGTATCATTCAGTGATTTTCAGTGTATTTAGAGTTATGCAGCCATCATTACAATAGAATTTTAGAATATTTTCATCATCCCCAAAAGAAACCCCACACCAAGTTTATTCCTTATCCCCATCATTTCTTGGTAACACAAATCTACTTTCAGTCTCTGCAGACTTACCTATTCTAGATATTCCATACAAATGGAATCATATGTTTATACACTGCCATATATAAAATAGATAACCAATAAGAACCTACTGAATAGCGCAGGGAACTACATGTTTTATAATAACCTATATGGGAATCACTGTGATGCACACCTAAAACTAACACAATACTGTAAATCAACTATACTTCAGTTTGAAAAATGGAATTATAGAACATGTGGTGCTTCCCTGTTGGCTCAGTGGTCAAGAATCTGCCTGTAATACAGGAGGAGACTCAAGAGATGCAGGTTCAATCCCTGGGCTGGGACGATCCCCTGGAGAAGGAAATGGCAACCCACTCTAGTATTCTTGCCTGGGAAATCACACGGACAGAGGAGCCTGGTGGGCTACGTACATGGGGTTGCAAAGAGTTGGACTCAACTGAGGAGAACCTGTCTTGAAGAGTTTTTCTCTGAGGATTGTGAACCCTTCCTTCAGGAAGAGAGGTGGCTATAAAGAAAGCCTCAGACTGTCTGGGATTACCAGGTCTCTGGATCTGCAGAGGCAGTGGGATGGGCCTCCTGGGCAGCCCTATAAGCTTGCACAGCGGCAAGGGAACTGGCAAGGTTTTCCGTCAGGCTGGATACACCACCACAGTCATAACCATTGCCTCCAATATCGCCCACGTCGCTGCCCACTTGTGGAGAGCTTTCTAAAGTGTGTTATCTTACCTGCCCCACAGCACAGTGCTTTGAAGGTGGTTGGGAGCCTCTGTGACCCTAATGCATGGAGATGAGGCAACACAGGAGAGCGGGGGTGGGCCTCGGGGATGGGAGTGGGGGGTGATCGGGACTAAGTAACCTGCCCAGGCCAGCGGCTCACACAGCAGGTCCTGGTCTGAGCGTGCAGATGTCCGAATGGCCTTCCCTGCTTTCCTCTTTGGAAAACATACCTCACACCCAAAACTAAACCATTTTTATTGTCTCTGCCTTTCCATTCCTCTCTTCTATCTACCTTGGAAGGTATTAAAAGGTGAAAGTGAGCCATTACTGGTATCTGGGTTCTGCCTGTCAATCAGACATGTCTAAAAGCGCCACTGGCTTCTCTCGTTTATGTCTGTCAATGTTCAGGATGCTCCAGTTTCCTCTCCAGCCTGACTTCAGGGGCTTAACATCACTATTGCCCAAACGCTCCATTCCTTTCCCTTTATCTCTTGAAATTGAAGGAGGCCCTCCTTTCATATAACCACTTGCCTTCTGCTCTCTATATACCATTCTAATAACTGAGCCCTCTTTTTCTTTTTTAACATTTTTTTTTCAGACTGCTTGCATCAAGTCTTTCAATTAAAAGAAAAAATATACAGCTCCTAAAAAAAAAGTCACCAGCACCTAAGTATTGCCATGCTTTAGGAACTTGTACTTCATTTGGTATAATCTGTGTTAAAACAATATAGCATTATCTACTTTGAATGCACCAGATGCCCTCGGGGTAGCGTTTTTGTATGAAAGGTATTAAATTTGGTTGGAACTTGACAAGAAACAGTGTCATGTGGGGGAAATCCGTGCCCGTTGAACCCTTGACTGATCACATTTCAAAGCCTAGTGCTTTGCTAAAGGGCATCTTTCTTTAAAAAATAAAGCAATTCTATTACTTAGAGCCTTCTCTGCACACCATAGCTTTGAAGGAATTTGATAGTTTGCAAATTCGAAGTTGAAAATTAAAAACCCACGAATAAGACTTGAATCCATTTATTCATGGTAAAATGAATATCGCTTTGAAAAGTCTATCCTCATTAGGATCATTTTGATGTAATCTGTGATCTGGTGTGAGTCTGTTTAACTAGGCTCTTGCCACAGAAAGAGACCCATTTTCTAAAAAAAAAGAAGCACTGTCTTCAAAGGACTCAGGAGGTACCATAGAATAATATTAACTGAAGTGCAGTTCGTTTTCAAGGATGTTTCATTGTTTTCTTAATCAGTGTTATTTTTATTTTGCCAGATTTAGCGTACCTCTTCCCCTTCCCCCTCAAAGGCATTAAAATAAATCCTGGCCCCTGCAGGAGAGATCAGAGCCTCCCAGTTCACAGAGGAATGTCCATCCCTCCAAGCTTGGGGAGGTTTCCTAACTAATGAACTAGAACACTGTCAGACGTCTCGTTGCCAAGTAATATATTAAAGTGCTTTTCTAATGAGATTTCTGCAAGGTAACTATAAAACCATAAAAAGCACACTAAGCTTCAGTGAAGCAAAAACATTAAAAAAATAATCAAATGCCTTTAAGGAAAAGAATTCAACACAGCAGTTAAAAAGCTGAAGAGAATTTGACAAGTGGAAAAAATAAAGCTCAACAATTTCACATCTGAGAAAAAGGGTGGACACCAAGCAGAGCAGCATAGGGGTGAGGTCAAAAGGAGCTGCCTGGTGATCTCTGGACCCACCTTTCAACATCTCCTTTCCACGCATCCCTGTCTATTTGTAACATGGACCTGTGATAAACATGTCAACAAATGTCCCCTTGTATGAAAAGAAGGAATAGCTCTTCATTTTTAGAACTTGTGCCTGAGAATTTAGGAACAAATCTTGAGTACCAAGCATCTCTCTGTTAGACCAGCATAGTAGGAACTCTCATTTGAAATACAAACAATAGCAATGACACTCAGCCTCTGCCATGGACCACTCAGAAAGTGTTTGGGGGAAATCATTCTGTTGGCTGCTGCTTATCACTTGCATGTGTGCTCAGTCATGTTTGACTCTTTGCAACCCCATGGACTGTGGCCCGCCAGGCTTCTCTGTCCATGGGATTCTCCAGGCAAGAATACTGGAGTGGGTTGCCATTTCCTCCTCCAGGGGATCTTCCTGACCCAGGAATAGAACAGTGTCTCCTGCGTTGGCAGGTGGATTCTTTGCCACTGAGCCCGTATCACCTTGCCTTTATAATTTAACCATGGAGCCCAGAATGACATCAGTGAGTCTGGGAGGCTGGAGGTCAGTGTCTGGGTCTGCAATTGCATGACCGACCCTATGGCTCCAGTGTGTTCGGTACTGCAGTGTGTTCTGTTCTGGCCAGTCCTGCAGCCCTGGGTCTTGTTCAAGAGGTTAAGAGTGGAAGCCACCCATCAAAGACTGGTGTGGGGTCTGAAAACCAACACAGAAGATGATGTGGGTATTTAGCTTAAAGAAGAGATGCCTGGGGTGGGGGACTACCTGTCAAATATCTTCTAACATCTGAAGGGATGCCATGAGAAATCCTGATTTCAGTTACTCCTGAAGGAAGCACTAAGATCAAAGACACATCACATATTTAAGGTCAAGGTAACAAAGCGTTCATCAGCAGTTAAAGATCTCTAAGAATAAACAGACTTGCTTAAAGTGCATTCATGCATGGATGAACAATGGCTGAGTTGCCAGAGATGAACTCTTTATTTTATTCACAATTGCAATCAAATCCAGTCAAACGATGAACTGATTCCAAAGGAAACTTTCTTATTATCTGATATTATCATTTCTTTGAAACAGTTAATATAGCACTGGGAAATAATTTATTCAAGTTTAATACAATGAAAGTATTTTTCAAAATATGGTGCCCTGATTTATATGGAGCAAAAACCAAAGGACACATGTATTCATGGATATTAAATATCTGCTTCAAAGAGAACTTGCTGCTGCTAAGTCACTTCAGTCGTGTCCGACTCTGTGCGACCCCATAGACGGCAGCCCACCAGGCTCCCCTATCCCTGGGATTCTCCAGGCAAGAACACTGGAGTGGGTTGCCATTTCCTTCTCCAGTGCATGAAAGTGAAAAGTGAAAATGAAGTCGCTCAGTCGTGTCTGACCCTCAGCGACCCCATGGACTGCAGCCCACCAGGCTCCTCCATCCATGGGATTTTCCAGGCAAGAGTACTGGAGTGGGTTGCCATTGCCTTCTCCGCAAAGAGAACTTAGAACACAATAATCAGTCCTGCCTTTGCAGAGATTCTCCAAGGAAAGACTACTTTAAAAAGTCAAAGAGTCGACAGAACAATGACCCTGACCCTCCAAGTCCAATGCAAATGCTGGGATGAATCCCTTCAGTTGAATTCTGTCCCAAAGCATTAGTCTTGGGAAAGTGATAGAAAATTGAAAGCAAAGGGAACAGAACTGCTGTGTTATGAACATAATCTCTGGATTCAGGCAGATCTAGGTGATGTTGGGTAAGTTATCTAACATTTTGAGCCTCAGTTTTGTCACCTACAAAATGGGGTAATAATAAGTACCCAGGTCTCATGGGATTTCTGTGTTACAAGCACAGGGCTTCCTTGCTTTCTGGCACACAATAAGCACTCAATAAATGGCCACTGTTATTTATGATTTCAAAATAGTTATCTTAAAGTGGGATAGGATTTGTTTTCCTGGTTAAGGAGGAAGCTGGACCAAATGACTTTCATAGTGTCTAACCACCATATTCTATTATTAACCCATTTCATGTTAACTGTTTCCCCTCTCAACTCAGTCGTGCCCCTCACATCCCCATCCGTGGCATTAACAACACTATGTAGGCCCATTCATTGACTGCACCATGGGCATTCAGATGTGTGACTAACTTAACCTTCTCAACCACTCCTTGAGGTTGGGGCTGTCTCCCGTCTTACAGAGCAGACAACCGAGGCACAGGAAAGTTGAGTGATTTGCCTAAAGTCACGAGGCTTAAAATGGAAGAGCCGGGATTCAAAACCAGGCAATTTGGTTCTAGAACGTAGGTTCCTAGCCAGCATCCCATATTATCTTATAAGTAACCTAAAACTCTGCCCCAACATATGGACCAACCAAATACAGTCAACTGGTCAACTGTGTGCTGCAGCTGATGAAACAGTGGTACAAGATCCAGTGCGTGCTTTCAGTCTCCATCGTAGACCTTCCAGCTTTACACCCCAGAGCGTCATTCCTAATTATCAATTTCTCTCCCTCCCTTCCCACAGAACACTCTTACCCTTGATGGACCAGTGATATAAATATGCATTCCCATTCACTTCTGGGTTTAGGGTTAAAAAAAACTTGACTCTACCAAGTTCCTCTGCTAGTGATACATACCAGGTCCCTGGAGGGCTGGCTAACCCTGAGCTTAACAGAGCCCTGAGCACAGTCAGGCATCTCAGAAATGCACTTAGATGATGACGAGGGGGTTGCTCTAACAATGAAAAGTTCCCAATAAAGCTGTCAGGACTTGAGAGGACCAGTTCCACCACCCCACCCCTGCTGGCCTGGGAGCTGCCACTGGGGCATTGCTGGCTCCCCACCCACAGGGAACCCAATCCTCCTGGATCAACTGACTCCATGCCTCTGGCTGCAGCTGTTCGTTTCCTCTTGTTCCACGTGTTTCCTCCAGCACTGATGGCTAATGCCCTCTCTTTTAGAAAAATGACCTTGCTCTCCATACAAGTAGGGGCCACCCATTCCATCTACAACAGAAGTACACAGCTACTTGATTCAGCACAAGAGTATCCTCTCTGCGGACTTCCAGTCACTTTTTCAACCAAGGTATTACACTGTCTTGTGATTTCCTTTTTTTCTCTTAAAATGAAAACAAATTGCAGGTGATCCCTTGCATTTTGTGTTGCTAAAATTCACATTCTGCTGTACTTCATTAGTAAAAGCTCTTTCCCCACCACCTTTCCACAAGGCTCTATGAGATGCAAATAGAACCATTTCAGTTTTCCAGTTGAACAGCCAGGGAAAAAAGTAGAAAAAAAGGAGCAGCACCCTGCTTATCTCCATGTTACACATTAACATGGTTCTCCTTTGCAGAGGTTCTTCAAGGTAAGCACACTTTAAAAGTCAAATAACTGACAGAATAATTACCACAGCACTCTAACATCAATGCGAATGCTGGGATGCAGTCTTCAGTTGAATTCTGCACCAAAGCGTCAGTCTTCAGGAATGTAACAGAAAATGGAATGCAAAGAGAAAGGAATTTCCCAATTTCTCCACTAAGATGTGATTGAAAATTATAATAGGGCTCAAGGGAAAGAAAGCCCACAAGTCGAGTTTTCTATGAAATTTTCCCAAGGTCTCTGGTCCGACAATCTCTCCCCTGCTGAAACCTATCACTTCTGCTTTGCTCTCGCACTCCTGTGCTAGAGGTCTCATTAATAATGATGATAATCAGTAATAATAAAAACTATTATTCTTACCATCGCTACTAATACTGCCTCTACCACCATTTACTGAGCTTAATATACGCCAGGCATTGTGCAAGCTTTCCCATATTATTTCAGGAAACTCTTACAAGAATCGAACGTTCATTAGCCCCATTTTCAGGTGAGAAATCAGAGGCTCTGAGAGGTAAATAACTCGCATAGAGCCTACCAGTCAGTACCAGGGCCAGGAGTCTACAGTAGGTTTAACTCCAGAACTTGCGTCCTGATCATGATTCCCAGTTTTCTGAGTAATGGCCCTTTGACATGAACCTCCCACCACAGGGCTTGCAGGGCACTTGAATGAATGAATGACTACGTGAAGGAACAAGCCAATAAACAAGTGAATGTGCTTTCTGAAGACTTTTTCAAGTAAAGTTCTCTCTCTGCCAGAACACCAAGAAATGTCTAAAATTGAGTATGGGAATTCTCAAAATGAGATCTTTCCTCCACATCTTTAAAATTCAGCAAAGAGGAACTGACACGATTGCACTCTACTTCCGTTGGTTCTTGGTGCTCCTGGCCACAGGCATAATGGCTGAAATAACCGAAGCTGACATATTCAAAAGAACCTTGATTTCAGAGACATGAAGGTTTTCACCAAAGTTAACATCAATGTCTTTTCTTCCAATACTGAACTCCCTTCCTCCCACTTTAGAGGGAGCTTGCTGAGTAATGTTTACTCTTCTTACTTTTTATCTAGTATTATGGAGAGAGAATATCAATCTTTACCCACATCTCCTCCTGCCAACACACACCCAAACGACCCATGGGCATGAAAGTGTTCAAGCCGTTAGATCAGCACTACCAATGAAAGTGTTCTGGGTCACAGAAACCGTGCTGCTTTCTTTCCCCCATGAAGGGGACATCTATGCTGGCTCCATGCTCTTTCAATGTCTCCTCCCTGTCCTGGGCCAGCATTCCCAGAATTCCTTGGGTGGGCTGAGGACGCTGAGAGGTGCCATCTGGTCCATCTCACCTTTCCTCCTATGAGAGGCAAGGCCAATTTCCTCTACAGAGCTTCCCCCTTTTGTCAGCATAGGAAGTGAGCATCCCAACTGGGGTACTTACATTGTGCCTTAAGAGGATGTCTTGGAGCACTCCTGGCCTCTGGGTGGGAACCAGCGAAACTTGACCTAATTGCCTCACTTAGCTCTAAACTTCCCTGGTAATCACTCTGGAGTTGTCTGATCTTCACAGATCCCATTCCTCTCCTTTTTTTGGCAAGCACCCAGGTATGGGTTCTAAGTATAAAAGCCTGGTAGGCTGTTAAAAATGGCTGCTGTTAAAATGCTTAAGAATTATGGAGGGAGGAAGCTGCTGTTTGGATTTATTCCCCTCTGCTCCCTCCCACTCACACCATAGACTGCATAGTTTCCCCTCAGAAAGGAAAACATTCTTGACCTCTGTTTAAATGTTTATCAGAAGTTGTCTCGACTTGCGGAGTCTCTGAAGTCACATTTAGTATTAGTCACATCCTTCTTGGTGTGTGGTGTAAACCTCCTATCAGGCCAGGAGAAATACTTGGACTTTCTGCAGAAACCATTTGGTGTTGGAAGCACCCATTCTCAACCAGGGCTTTTCACTTAGCCCAAACACAAGCAGAATCTGAGCAAAGAACCTGAGTTTCCTGATGGTGTCAGGGCTTCAGTTTTGAATAGGTATGAAAAAAAAAAAATCCTGGGGGACCTTGATTTTAAAACAAAGCTCTAGCATAGAGCCTGGAACCAGTGGAGGTTCTAGGTCCTCAGCACAAAATGAAAAACTCAGAGTTTTATTCTTGCTCCAAAACACTCCTACTTTGGAGTAGGAAGGCAAACCGCTTTGACTTTTTTGTTCTTCAATATTGATAAATTAGTTTCTGCCTCAGAAGTTTTTTAAGTAGTATGTATCTATCAGACCCTGTAGCTGACGGGCATTGTATGTAGAATAAACTAGGTGATGCTGGTGTGTGTGAGAGACAGTTATGACTAGAGCAGTAGAAAGTGCACTGGTCTGGCAGGTATGATAAGTGAGTTTTGGTACCAGTTCTCACCAGAGGCAGGTTACACATTCCACTTGTCCTCAGTTTTTGCATCTTTAAAATGAGAGGTTTGAAGCAATTATCTTGGAGGTCCTTTGGGGGCCAAGAATAATTTCTGATTTTTGCCTCTAATATCTAAAGTTGAGAAAATAGGAATAAGCTTCAGTCCAAAGGACATCAGTCACAATAAGAAAGACTTTCCTGAGAACAATATGGGTTTGCAAAGGACACCCTGGAATTTCTCCCTCTAGACCAGTATGGATCTTAAACTGCTGTCCAAGAGGACTCTTCCAGGACACATGGTTTGGAGCTGTCATGTTTGCAATCTCATAGACGGGGATGATACAGAGAAGTGGGTAGTGGATAGTTAATGGTGAACTAAAATATCACTTGAGAACCATTCTAGATCTATGACTCTACACTTTAATTAGTTTTTTTCAGTAATTAAAAGAAGGGAAAGAAAATACCTTCACAACTTTAGCAGCTTTTATCATGTTACAAAGGGAACACCAATGCTGTAACGGTATAGTATTTTTTAAAATTTTGTTGGTATTTAACAAAACACAAAGTACATGCTCATCAACATTATTTACGATAAAGACTCTCAACAAAGTGGCTATACATGGAACATACCTTAACATAATGAAGGCCACATATGATCAGCCCATAGCTAACATACTCAATGGTGAAAAGATAAATGCTTTTCCTCAAAGATTATGAACCAGACAAAGATACCCTCTCTTGCCATTTGTATTCAACATGGCATTGGTAGTCCTATCCAGAGCAATTAGGCAAAAAAAATAAAAGCATCCAAATTAAAAAGGAAGCAGTAACACTGCCATTTTTGCAGATGACATAATGTTACATAGAGAAAACCTAAAAACTCTACCAAAAAACTGTTTGAACTAATAAAAATATTCAGTGAAATTATAGAGTACAAAGTAAATATAAAAAAACCAGTTGCATTTCTATATGCCAACAATAAACTATCAGAAAGAGAAATTAAGAAAAGCAGTCACATTTACAACAACATTGAAAAGAATAAAATTCTTAGGAATATATTTAGCTGAGGGGAAAGATCCACACACTGAAAACTATTAGACACTAATGAAAGGAACTGAAGAAAATACAAATAAAAGAAAGGCATCTATTGCTCATGGGTTGGAAGCATTAATATTGTTAAAATGTCTATACTATCCAAAGCAATCTTAAGAGTCAATGTAATCTCATCAAAATGGTATTTTTCATAGAAATAGAAAAATTTCCTAAAACTCGTATAGAAGCACAAAAGACCCTGAATATCCAAAGAAATCTTGAGAAAGAAGAAGGAAGCTGGAGGCATCATGTGTCCTGACTTCAAACTATATTACAAAGCTATAGTAATCAAAAGAGTATGGTATTGGCATAAAAACAGACACACAGATCAATGGAACAGAATAGAGAGCCCAGAAATAGCCCAAACACTTATGGTTAATTAACTTATGACAAAAGAGCCAAGAATTTACAATGGAAAAGAATAGTCTCTTTAATAGCTATGTTGGGAAAACTGGAGAGCCACATCAAAAGAATGAATCTGGACCACCATATTATACCAAACACACACAAATTATCTCAAAATGAATAAAAGACTTGAAAGTAAGACCTGGTACCATAAAGCTCGGAGAAAAAACATAGTGAGTAAACTCCTTGACATTGATTTTGGCAGTGATTTTTCAAATCTGACAACAAAAACAAGTGAGACCACCTCAAATTAAAAAGCTTTTGCACAGCAAAGGAAATGATCAACAAAATGAAAAGGTAACCTACCAAATGAGAGAAAATATTTGCAAACCATATTATCTCATAAGGGGTTAATAGCCAAAATATATAAAGAATTCATATTCAATAGCAAAAAAAAACCCCCACAAAATCTGATTGAATAGGCAGATGATCTGAATAGACATTTTTTCCCAAAGAAGACATACAGATGGCCAACAGATACACGAAAAGGTGCTCAGTATCACTAATCATCAGGGAAATGCAAACCAAAACCACAATGAGATAACACCTCACACCTGTTAGAATGGCTACTATCAAAACACAAGAAATAACAAGTGTTGGTGAGGACATGGAGAAAAGGGAACCCTTGTGCACTGCTGGTGGCAATGTAAATTGGCGCAGCCACTATGGAAAAACGTATGAAAGTTCCTCAAAATATTAAAAATAGAACTACCATATGATTCAGCAATTCCACATCTGGGTATTTGTCTGAAGGAAGCAAAAACACTAACTTGAAAATATATGCACTCCTATGTTCACTGCAGCATTATTTACACTAGCCAAGACATGGAAGTAACCTAAAGTCCACTGATGGATGAATGGATAAAGAAGATGTGGTGTACACACACAATGGAATAATCCTGTACATGTGCGTGCTCAGACATGTCCAACTCTTTGTGAACCCATGAAGTGTAGCTGCCAGGGTCCTCTGTCCATGGAATTCTCCAGGCAAGAATACTGGAGTGGGTTGCCATTTCCTATTCCTGACCCAGGGGATCTTCCCGACCCAGGGATCGAACCCTTGTTTCTTGTGTCTCCTGCATTGGCAGGTGGACTGTTTACCACTGTGCCACCTGAGAAGCCCACAAAGGAATAATACTCAGCTGTAAAAAGGAAGTTTTGCCTTGCAACAACAGGGATGGATCTTGAAGGCATTATGCTAGGTGAAATAAGTCAGACAGAGAAAGACAAATACCACTATGATCTCACCTGTATGTAGAATTTAAGACAAACAAAAACGGAACTCATAGATACAGAGAACAAAGTGTGGTTACTAGAGGTAGGGGGGTGGTGAAGGGCACAAAAGGTACAAAAATTTCTAGTTACAAAATAAATAAGTCACAAGGATGTAATAATGTACAGCATGGTGACTACATTGATAATACTATATTTGAAAGTTGCTGAAAGAGTAGATCTTAAAAGTTCTCATCACAAAAGAAAAGTATGACTATGTGTGATGATGGATGTTAACTAGACTTTTTGTGGTAGCCATTTCACGATATATACAAATACTGAAGCATTATGTTGTACACCTGAAACTAATATAATATTGTATGTCAATTATATCTCAGTAAAAAGACCTTTAACAAAAATGATTATAAATCTCACTATATAATACTAAGCTATTATAAAACTTTTGAGGTTGGGGGAGCTTCTCTGGTGGTTCAGTGGTGGGGACTCTGAGCTTCCACTCCTGGGGGTACGGGTTCAATCCCTTGATGAGGAACTAATATCCCATATGTTGTGCAGCACCGACCAAAAAAATTAAAAAAAAAAAACCAAACTGTTGGGGTTGGAAGTAATCTTGAGTCATTTAATCCAACCCTCAAACTGGATACAAAAGTCTGCTCTCTACCAGTTTATGGTTCTCTGCAGGAAAACTTCCAGAGACCCTCCCCCAAGGCTTTCAAATCCATTGCTACATCACCGTTGTTATTAGAAAGTTTTCCCTTAAGTGAACTAAAATCAGCCTTCCTGCAACTTCCACCACTAATTAAAATTCCATTCTCCAAAACATCATGGAATAAATTGTTTTTCAAGATGATAAAAAAAGAAGTCCATGCTCATTGTAACAATTAAAACAATACACAGTACATAAAGAGGCAGTAAATTGTCTACTTAAATCTCATGATAATCCTAACACCACAGTAACCTGTTGGAGGAGGAAATGGCAATCCACTCCAGTATTCTCGCCTGGGAAATCCCATGGACAGAGGAGCCTCCTGGGCTACAGTCCATGGTGTTACAAAGAGTCGGACATGACTGAGCGACTAACACAGTAACCTATGTTAACAGTTCATACATCCACATATTTTTTGTTTATTTTTTTAATTAAAATTTTCATATTTAGCTGACACATTGTCTGTTGTCAGTGAACAATCAGTGTATCATATGATGATTTATTAGGTCAATATACATAAAACAACTTCATTCTTTTCAATAACTACAAAATGATCCATAACATGGGTGTAGTTCTTTAAGAGCATTCAGGATGTTTCCATTTTTTTTTCTGTATACAAACTATGATACAATAAATATTCTTACACATATGTCCTTATGTATTAGTCCTTTTGTTTCTGTGGGATAGGCACCAAGAAAAGTGCTTTCTGGGTCAAAGGGTGTGAGAATGCTTAGTTTTCATAGACTTTCTTAGATTACATTCAAAAAAGTTGTTAGGGATTCTTGTCTTTGGTGATACTAATCCAGAGTGCTCATTTCCTCACATATTTCCCAGCAGTGGGAGGTAGGAATTTTTAAACATTAGGCCCAGTTGAAGGGGGAAACGCTGTACGTCACTGTAGTTCTAACTGCATTTTCAGGACCACTTGTGAAGTACAGCAGCTTATCAGGGCAACTCTTCACAGGTTTATTGGCCACTGGCAGTTGTTCATTTTAATTCACTATAACTTTTGCTTATTCATATTTGGGTTTTTAAAAAAATCATTGTATGTGAACTCTTGTTTATTACAGATATTTACTCTTTGTCATCTATTTTGCAAATAATTCCTCCATGCTACAAACGTCTTTCAGCTTTGTTTTTGTTTTTTTTCATCACCATTTATTTGTGGTGGTGGTCGTGGTGGTTTAGTGGCTAAGTTGTGTTCGACTCTTGTGACTCCAAGGACAGCAGCCTGCCAGCCTCCTCTGTCTGTGCAATTTCCCAGGCAAGAATACTGGGGTGTGTTGCCATTTCCTTCTTCAAGCGATCTTTCTGACCCAGGGATCAAACCCACATCTCAGGCATTGAAGACAAATTTGTTACTGCTGAGCCAGCAGAGAAGCCCCATTTATTTGTGGTACTGGTTATCATGTAGCCTGTAAGCTCATTGAGAGCACTGAGCTGGTTTTTCAGTACACCGCTATACCTTCAGCATCTTAAATAGTGCCCAGCACATAGTCGGTTCTCAATAAAAATGACTGAAGAATACATAAGCTTAAAACTTTTATGTAGCCAGATCTGTCAATCCTCTCCTTTATGATTTCTGGGTTATCAGAATAGTTTTATTACTTTTAATTTTTTGCAATTAATCCTTTAATCCAGCTGGAATTTTTTGTTCAAAAATTTTTTTTTTCCTATTTGGAGTTCAGGGTCAAATGCTTTACCCTACTTCCTACCACATACAAATTCTACATTAATACAGGAATACACCCTATCACTTTATGTGCTATTAAAATATCTTTGCTTAAGAGCAGTGGCCCTTGAATGGCTCACTCAACTATTATGTGATCTCGCAGTTAGAAATGTTTGGCAAAAGAATAGCAAAAAGAGATGAGATACTATATATAGAAGCATTTACACTATGGCATCAGGAGAAAAAGGAGTCAGAGGACTTACCACCTTATGGTGTGGAGGTCTGAGAGAAAACCCAACAGGTTATCTAGACAAAAGAGCCTAGACAAAATTCAGAAGATAAAACAGAAACCAACTGAGGATCCATCAGAGTTTCTAGAAAGGCTTCATCAAGCTTATACATGCTACACAGATAGAGACCCTGAGACCCGGGAGAATGTAAGGATGATAAATAAGACCTTCATCAGGCAAAGCACCCCAGAGATTACAAAATTACGGAAATGAGATTATTTGAAATGAACCCTTCTCAATTAGTAGATGTTGTTTTTAAAAGTATTCAACCACAGGCAACAATGTCAAAAGCAAGGAGATGCATGTTTTTGAGGTAGCAGCACTGAAAGCAAGTAACCTAAAGGAGGGCTTCCCAGGCTGTTCAGTGGTAGGAATCTGCCTGCCAGTGCAGGAGACCTGGGTTCAATCCCTTGGTTGGAAAGATCCCCGGTAGAAGGGCATAGCAACCCACTCCAGTATTCTTGCCTGGAGAATTCCATGGACAGAGGAGCCTGGTTGGCTAGAGTCCATGGGGTTGCAAAGAATTGGACACAACTGAGTGACTGAGCATGCAAGCAATTAATTGTTAATTAATTTGGTTAATTCTATCTTTAATAGCACATAGAAATAACCAAATGAATTCATAAATAATTAACCAAAAAATAAAGATAATTTGCTTTTTGTGATTTCCTGTTATATTTCTCTCTTCAGCTCTTTTTTACCTCTCCACTGGAAAATTTTTAAAATTTTTATGTAATTGGTGCTGAGTTGAGCCCCAGGAGAATAACTTCACAAGCAACCCAGGTGCTTCTTGAGAATAATTCTACTTAGACAATAAAATTATGTCACAGGATTGAATGTGGTTGACTATACTTTATTATAGTCCAGGAACCTTAAAGATAGAAATCATACCTTATTCCTTCTATATCCTGCCATAATTCAAAGATCATTTTGATATATTGGTCAAGAAACCATATTTAAACCTCTTCCTTTTCTCCAGTTGTTGTTGAGTTGTCTTGCAATCACAAGGACCTAAATCACTCCCCAACTGGCTCTGTCTTTCCTTCCTCTCTACTGTTCTACTTTCCTGCTCACTTTTGATTCTACTTCCACAAATTTCTCCTGGGTGAAGGACCTTGTCCTGGAAGGGAGCCCTAGCCGGTCAGTTGTGAGAATTCATGGGGCTCAGACCGCTCAGCTCCACAGGGCCTTCCACGGTTCCCTTGCACTCACCGACTAATGGACTGGGTGCATCACACTTTCCAGGAGCGAGTGCTTGTTGGCTATTCTGAAATTTTCTTGTTATCAGGTCTGTCATCACCTCATTATTTTCCTCTGCTTCCATCTACAAAGCTGCTGACATCATGCAGGTCTTCCAGCAGAGATGGCTTGCTTTAACCCACTTACTTTACAGGGCTAGCTTGCTACCTTTTGTGTGGTTAAGTGTTGTCCAGGGGGTTTTGATTTTGGTTATCTAGTGGCTTTATTTTTACTTTTGAAAAACAGTAAAGTGAAGTCGCTCAGTCATGTCCGACTCTTTAGGATCCCATGGACTGTAGCTTACAAGGCTCCTCTGTCCATGGAATTTTCCAGGCAAGAGTACTGGCGTGGGTTGCCATTTCCTTCTCCAGGGGATCTTCCTGACCCAGGGATCAAACCCGGATCTCCTGCATTGCAGACGCTTTACCGTCTGAGCCACCAGGGAAGCCCTGGTAAAATACACATCATAAAATTTACCATCTTAGCAATGTTTGAGCATATAGTTCATAGGGTTAGGCACATTCATATTGTTGCACAATAGATCCTCAGAACTCTTTTCATCTTGCAAAACTGAAACTGTATCTATAGCCACTCAACAGCTCCCTATTCCTCCTTTCCCCCAGCTCCTGGCAACCATCCTTCTCCTGGCTGTTTTTCTGAGGGGATTGAATTCAGAGAGATCAACAAACTCTGTTGCTGCCACCGCCCTGCTATTAAATCCTAACTCTTGGAGACTGGAGCCTGTGTTCCATACCCACAGTGCCAGGGTAGCACCTGATAGAAAGAAAACACTCCTATACTTAACTGATGAAGGAGTCATTCTTAATTCCTGTTCCTTTTGGCAGGGTGATAGGATGCTTTCTTGTACTCATTAAAGTGATTGATGGTTAACATAAAAGTTGCCATCTTTATCTGGACTGATGCCTTTCCAGGCCAATATGCAACACAAGCTCCTAGGGGGGAGAGCGCTGCCAACTCTTGATTACCCAACTAACGGAGGGCGGGGAAAGGAGAGACTAGCTCACATGGATGCCGATTTTGAAGTACCTGATATTTTGCTGTGTATGAGTTTGTTGTGGCAGATTTCCTTACTAATTACCTTTGGTTCAGGCTGACATTATAAAATAAGCAGCTCCCAGGCCCTATTTGCTGGTAGTGATTTGAAGGGAAGGTATACACGGGGTGGCCTATTAAAAAGTAGACATTTGACACAGATGTACACAAGGTAGTTAATTGGGCATATTTGAGAGTTGTTGTTATAGTAATTGGTGAGATCAAAGGGAATACAATCTTGCATTCATATAGGGCTTTACAAAAAGCCTTCAAATCCATTACCTCACTTCTTTCCCTTGACTCCAACTCTTGAATACAGGCCTTGATAGTGTCACTTCACAGTGAGGAAATGGACAGGCCTGGGAGGTTAAGTAATATAATCACACATTTAGTCAATGTATAATCAGCACTGTTTTCTTCTCAGGTTAGTTTCTTATTTAAAATTTTTAAAATAATTTTATAAAAATTTATCATAAGTTTTACCCTGTCTTTTTTATTCTTAATACCATATAGTCATATCCTCTTTTTAAATTTATTATTATTTTAAATTAAAGTTTAATTGACCTACTAATGTTATGTTAGTTCCACATATTAAAGCAAATAAAGCACTAACTCACAAATGTGTTAGCCATCATTTCTGTTAGAGACTTAAGGAGTAAAATATCGTTACTTTCAAAATGCTCTCTTTCAAAATGGTCTCTATGAAGCTCTTTGGCACCTTTCATATACGACTTCTTCCCTCTTCCCATTGAATTTTGGGAATGACATTTTTCTAGAAAGCTCTTTTTTTTTTTTTTTCCCAGTCATGATATGTTTTATCACCTGATTCTCAATAGTGACTGGTGATTGATTACTGTTCAGTGAAATCTGATGGGGTCTATGGACTCTCAAACACTGAAGTCATCCCTTAAGTGTGACTCTAGCAACTGTTTCTGAAGTCTAAGACTAAAAACTGCTGCCCAGCTATGGCAGACACTTCAGGTAGGCCCTAATCGCCACCCTCCTCAGTCTTTCTTGCTGCTAGAGGTAGTCAAGTGACCCATTTTCAGCCAATGAAATAGACGTTTGCTGAGAGGAGAGGGTATGGGAACCCTTTGCTCATTTGGTAAAATGAGATGACAGGCACTGCCTTGGATGAGGACTCAGTGATCGGAGGTACTGTAGCCTCCTTGTGACCATCAAGCATGAAGTCAAAAACCACACACAAAGGATGGCAGAGCACAAAGACTGAACCTGGGTCCTCCATGCTGTTATTGTTGAGTTGTTAAACCCACACCAAGAGCTGTCTACATCCAGACTCTCTGTTCTGCAGGCAACTCCACCCCTTCTAAGGGAGCCGCTGTAGCCAGGTTCTCTGTTACTCCCAGCTGAACACATTCCTTACTGATGGACCAACTGTTGCCCTTTTGTGTTATCCTTCTTCTTCCCCTCTTCCCCAACTCCAAGCATCTCCTTAAACATTGCAGGAATTGGCATAGAATGGCACTTTCACATCAGGTTACACATAACCTAAAAGTATTTACAAACTGAAATATAATGCACACTCAATTACATGACTGATTCTGAAAATCGCTGACAAGTGTTCACCTCTGCTTAAGAATTTCTTCAGTCTGAGATAAATGTCACGCTTCCATGAAGCATCTACCATTTCCCACTTTTTTTGGGCAGTGTCAGAGGTCAAGATCTTCTAGTTCTTACGATGCACTCCGTTGGTTTTAGGGATCTCTCAGTGGGTCACATTCCACAGAGATATGAAGCAGATGCACATGAATGCATGCAACACAAGAAAAAAATATGAAAACTCTCTGAGACTCAATTTTATTCAACTCATTAGAAATTTAATTTGTTCTTATGCTCTTCAGTGATACTGGTTTTATTTTTTTAGAAAACATGTGAAAGCAGAGATTTACCTGGTTACCTTTTCTAACTTATTTTGGATTTTCTTCAGAACACTGAATGGCACATTGGTTGGTTACTTCACTGAGCAAAGCTTACGGATCCAGGCAGTGTGCTTGCTTTGGGAACTGGATCACCTGTAATTAACCAAGTTAATCACAAGCACTTGGGGAACAATTATATCATGCTATATTAGACAGATGCTACTGCCAAACCTTGAATTTCAGTTATTTACTAAAGCAACAGCTTTAGGATCTCTGGAGAGTGTTCTTCAAAAACACATATATGGTTTAACAGAACAAGCACAAGTATATGCATTTCTATACTTTAGTAATAATCAGAGTAACTGAAAATTGTGGAACCGTAGCATATTAGCAATACAGGCAGTTTAAAGGAGACACAAGTTTAAGAATGGAAACTGAAATTCACAGATTAAGAACTGGAATGAAGTATTTCTTATGTTTAGCTGTCTCTGAAACTCAATTTTAGCTTCCTGTGGCTTTAAATGTGGGTACACATGTGTGTCCATCGACACCACAGCTCACCTGAAACCCTTCCCACTTAATTAGGCTCTGCTTGGGCACTCAAACTGAATCATGGTTGCCTAATATATAATGTGAGGACAACACACCACAGGGTTCTGGTGGGGATTAAAAAGGTGTTATATGTGTGCACGTATGTGAAAATTCTTATAAACTGTACTGCACTATGTTAAGGTCTTGTTAGTATTCCTCTCTCCCAAATATGGGAGAAATTCCACCAGAACAATTACACACAGCCTCTCCATTTTATAAATATATTTTCTACACATGTTTAGTTACTCTCTTAGCTGGAATAATTGCCTAACAGAGGACTATTGTTGCTGAATGTACTGGAGATTAAAGGATTTAAGGAAAAAAGAAACCAGGCTTTGCCAATCTCTAAGAACCCAAGGAGAGCTCCAAGGACACGTGTAGTAAAATGTTGTAAGTAGGTCCTTTTCCAGTTTTATGAAGTGGAGCAGGCCATAGGCTCTCCCAGAGAGGTGGAGAGTAACAGTGTATCTCACCCTGAAACAAAACAGGGGTCAAACCATGGTCTCAGTATTATGCACAGAACTTGTATTTAAAGAGATGCTAAGAATCAACTATATGTGTATTTGACTGTATGTAGTCAGAGTTGTGAAGGCTATTTTTTTTCTTCTGTGAAAAAATACTAAAGACAAACCTTCCAAATTTCACAGTTTTTTACTGTTTACATCTCACATAGATGGCTGCCACTGCAACATTTTTAAGCTACCCTGGCAGGGCTGCACGGACTTTTTATAAACCCCGGTTCAGTGATGGAAGAAGAGTTCTAACTGATCTGATCTACTCTCAATGCCTGGAAGTCTTGGATGCAAACTAGGGCCCTTGGGTTTTTGGCCAGTCATTACAAATCTCATAAATAGGAACTGGGCTTAAGGAACAACTCTCAATGGTCTCTAGGCCATCAGAGAGGGACAGTCACAAGTATAATCCAAATCTGAAGATAATTAAAAAGTAATTTCAATGGCATATTAAAATGTTTTGCTTTTGGCTTTTTGTTTTCAGAAAATGTGTTTAAATTATTTTGGAGAGACTAATTTTTAAACAAATCCATCAATATCAACATATATCAACATTTTAAAAGAATCTTCACACCTTTGAATAAGTAAGTCTAATTTGGGATCTATTCTAAAGAAACAATGCAGAAGAAATAAGATCTATAAATCCAAAGATGTGAGTTTAAAGTTTATTTTTGATAGAGGAAAACTGGAATATATTATGGCTCATTCAAATGCTTATGCAACATCATATATATTTATAAAACATTTTAAACATATGGAAAATAATTATAAATAAAAACAAGATGTAAAAAATACTGTCAAAATGGTTATATAACATATGCCTAGAAAAACACTAGAATAAAATAAAATATGAACTTGGTAGAATAAAAACATTAATGATTTCAATGAATTCTACAATTTTATTTAATGTTTTTCTTAAATAACAAAAAAGATATTTATTGAAAATTAAATTTAATTCTGGGAATTAACATTTCCGGAACACACAGCTTAAATTAATTTAATTAACAAGGCTATGTAAGTCTAGAATTTATAACCCACTGTGGTTTGTCCAAAAAGCTAAACAACTGCAAAATATATCCTCCTGGTCTCAATAGGTCATTGCACCTGTTTAAAACTTAGCTTTTACACATTGCCAGGCCAAGGTGAATTTACTGCATATTTTTTCTTAGCATTACCAAAGTATTTAAACACCATCTTAAAGATTCTTTTGGATCAATATTCTATTCTTCCATTCTGAGCCGATGAAAACAAAATTCACTCATCTCTCCAGAATGTCACTTTAGGCAAAGTAATAACTAAGTTTATACTATATCTTTAGGCCTAGTATATTATTTACAAGCCCTTAGGTCTGTAGTTAGGATATATTCTTAGGCCACAAACATGAATGTAGCTTTGCTCATCTTTTCCCTCCAGTATGAATTGCACAGAATTGCAATTCAATTGCACAGAGTTGAGATGAGTACATATATGTGTGTGTATCCTTTGCTCCCATGCATTCTTACTGACCAGATTTACAAGGAGCTTTTTTGTTTTAGCCTAACTCCACTTCTGCCTTGCCACACTTCACAAACCACCAACTGGACCACAGGTTTGTGAGCTCCTTACAGAAAGGGCATTATCTTTTTCCTCACTGCAAATTTCCTTGTGATGGCTCTTTGCACAGCATTTACAAAAAGCAGGCACTTGACATGACTGACAGGGAAATCATTATAATTTTCCACTTCTGATGACAGTGAAGGTCAGGCAACCTTTGTTTCCTGAGCTAAGTGATGGGTGAGCTCAGTTAGGCCAGGGTAGAGTTTAACTGCTAAGCATAAACCTGGAGAGCGGGGAGAGGCCTGGCTGCAGGCGAGGTGAGGGATGATACCCTGAGCTTGGCTCTGTGTGAGGGGAGGAAGGGTATGAGGGAGGTCAGCTGGTGGGAAGGCTGGAGGGAGAATTGGGAGGGCCTTCGTGCACCCTGTGAAGATTTAGTAAAATCTGCACTTCGCATCAGTGCCTGTGGAATGGGAGTCCTGCTTGCAGCGGGGTGCAGGGCAAAACTAGAGACTGGCCACAGGGGCGCAGGGCAAAACTAGAGACTGGCCGCGGGGGCGCAGGGACAGCACATGTGTTTGTTAACCTGGGTCAAGAGTCCAAGAAGAATCTTCTAAGCGCCTGTTAAACAAGCACCTCTAGGCACCAGAACTAAGCAAAGGAGGCATAACCCCTACGTGTGCTCTGATTTCAAAAACCCTGGCAGTTCCCTAATGCTTATCACTGATCTGACCCTTCCCAACAGTGTTGGTCATCATTATTTGTGAGTGCTGTATGTGCAAATCCACCTACTTGCTAAAATCTATTTATAACTCCCCCTCCCCGCAAATAAGATCATCCTTGGACCTGCACAGAGTGGCAAAAACTGTGAGGCCCCAGCTGAGGTCAAACAAGACAACATTCCACCTTCTTGATCCTGGTCTCCCACTGTGACTTTGCAGTCTAATACCACTGAGAATTCAACAAAACAGATTACAAAAAGCACTGAGCTCATGGAACTTAGGTTCTAGTGACATGACTGAAAGACTGCATTGTACAGATTTAGGTGAACACCTAAAGCACCGTGGTACTCAAACTTTCATTACTACCAACAATACTGATGGATGTAGAAATATTTTCATTCTGTAGATTCAGATTATGGCACTGAAATAGTCAAGGAGATAAAAAGCCGCCAAAGCATCAGCCTGCTTGTGCTGTATCCAGTGACCATTTTTTCTAGGGCTTTCGCTTCCTACCATGTATCAGATAGCCTGAAAAGTCATCTCTGCTGTAAAACACTAGAAGCTGGATAAATTGAGCATAATTGGCCTCTTGTTATTATAATTATCCCAAGGAAATGATGCTCCCTCAAAGACACAGTAAGTCTTTTTAGGACCTTGGTTCTGAACCTAGCCTGGACCTTAAAATCATCTGGGAAGCTTTTAAAAGGCTCGCTGCCCAGATAACAAGAAAACCAGTGAAACCAGAATCTTGGCACTGGAACTCAGGCATCAGCATTTTATAAAATTCCCTAGGTGATCTGGTGTCCAGCCAAGGTCCAGAACTACCACTGTAGAAGGTGACGGTGTACCTACTGCATGGAGAGGCATTAGTCCCAGTGTTCTGTCAGCTTGTTATTCAAAATGACTAATGCTTGGGGAAGCCGAAAAGTTATGCAGCTTCTTAAATCTTTTCTCCACACCCTCATTTCTTGTGCTCTCCCCTCTATACTGGGAGGTGGATGTTATCACTTTTCAGATGGATACAAAGAACCAACCTAAGTGGGTACCTTCCTGAGGCTAAATGTGCCCATTGATAGTTAAACAGTTCATTTTTTAAAAATGAGCTCCTGCCAAGGCTACATGTGAAAGCCAAAGCAGAGATACATGAATCACAAGCAAAAGATTTTATTATTTCTATCAATGAGTCTCTAAACGTCAAGGATAACACCCAATATGTACATAATGGATACTGATCGTACTTTTCCTCTGCCAGTCTCTGTGATTCTGGTTCACCCTCCTCTTTGGAGACAGTACCTCCATTTCTAAACAATGAACCAACCAACAAAACCGCGCAACATTTCCTATATGTGCAGGGAAAAAACAGACCAGTAATTACTGAATTTGAGTGTCTCCTGAATCCAAAAAGTCCTCTATGCATAAAAGATGTTATTAGAAAATACTGTGTGTGACCTGAGCTGGAACATGGAAATATTCCATGCTGTGAAAACAAAGTGAATCCTCGGGCCAGCATCCGGGGGGTTCCCATGTGATTGTCTGCATTTGGACTCCCTGCCCTGGAATCCTTGAAGAACAAGGACAAAAGCCCGATGGACGTTTCCAGGGATTTGTTTATAAGAACATTATCCTGCCTTTTTGTTTGCAGAGATCTAAACACTGGTTTCAGATCTCACTTGAAGATAGTCTGGATTGGTTAAAATGAGACATCACATGCTACAGTCAAGGCACTTATAAACTAACTCATACCAGGGTTTATGATGCTAATACCAGTAAAAATTAAAATGAAACTGTATTTAATGAGATTTTACTACATGCCAGGTACCAGGGCTTTCCATGAATCTCACTTAAGCTCCCAAGAACCCCAAGTGGCAGACGTTATTATTATGTTTGTTTTGAAAGTAAGAAAACTCTGAATTGAGGAGGTTAGAGTCACACAGTTAAGTGGCAGAGAGGACTTTGCCTCAGGTGGTCTGAGTCCCAAGTTCACACTCTTGACCACTCTGCTATATTTCCTTACAAATAACCAGTCACGTTTTGGCTTCTGTGCGACCAGCACAGTCACAAGAGTTGAAGACAAGGGTCAGATCTGGGGTCAACCTTGCTGCTGCTGCTGCTGCTAAGTCGCTTCAGTCGTGTCCGACTCTGTGCGACCCCATAGATGGCAGCCCACCAGGCTCCTCCGTCCCTGGAATTCTCCAGGCAAGAACACTGGAGTGGGTTGCCATTTCCTTCTCCAATGCATGAAAGTGAAAAGCGAAAGTGAAGTCGCTCAGTCGTGTCCGACTCTTAGCGACCCCGTGGACTGTAGCCCACCAGGCTCCTCCGTCCGTGGGATTTTCCAGGCAAGAGTACTGGAGTGGGGTGCCATTGCCTTCCTTGGGGATCTGTTAAACCCATGGTCACCAGGGGGTGTGCTTGTCTCTCCTATACCCTGGACTGGACCTGAGATGGGTCACAGGGTTTGGGGCTGATGCATGGAATGGATTAGGCTCCTAAAACATTGAGAAAGCTTCCTCCCAAAGGAGTGTTAAGACAAGAGGGGACAGCCATCTCTCGCATGACATGGGCTGAGCTGGCTGCCTCTAGGGGTGGATGTCAAGTGTTTGCTTATTCACCGTCTTCTGCGAGAAGCCAGGAGATGGCTCATGAGTCTGGGGATGGAGTTGAGGGAGAAGACGGAGCAGAGCTCACCATTTATAAAGTTGCTGGCCAGGCTCTGTAGCTAAGAAAGGGTTGAGACGTGGAGAAAGAAAACCCCCTTTCTTTGCACTCCATCAAACAGGAAAAAAGAGCAGTCTGTAACGACAGGCCAGGCAGAGCAGGTGAAAGGAAAGAAGCCTCAGATGGGGCAGGACTGCAGGAGGGGGCTGCTAACTTGCCCACATCACGGCTGGGTCCTGAACAGGCCTGCCCCGGCCCTGATAGTTATCTTTTCATGAACCACAGGCTTAGTGGTACAGCAAGAGCTAAGCTGGATCACCTTCTGCCTTCTGCTCTGCAGCTCTGATCTGAGACACACCTGAGCAGAGAGGGGCCTTCGGCTCCACAGTCCTGACCTGTCAAAACTCAGGCAGCATCCTGATCTCTGCCCTGGCCTGGCCTCTCCAGCTGGGCTGAGCATCTCTAATAAGCGGCCTCACTGCAAGGGTCCCTCGCTCCGACTCCTCTCACTCAGGGCTGCGCTGCCACCCAAGCCCTTCATTCAGGATCACAGGCTCCACGGCTTCCTGAGGGGGGTTCTTTGGAAGCCAGGGCTGCAGTGTAATTGCTACAGCTGCTATTGAAATTCACTCTTGGATTTCTGTTCCCTGAACAGGAAGTTCTGAAAGCTCCCACGGAGAAGAAGCAGGCTTTGCATCCTTCAGGCTTGGTCTGTTCCGACAGATTCCTAAAGCCTCATTTCTGTGTGGTCTCTTTCAAAACCTTCTGAAGGTGCCAGGAGATCTACTTCTTGATAAAAATTTTTCTCCCATGCTTGGGGTCAGGCCAAAAAATTGCTGAACAGATGTTAGATCTGAAGCTTTCTCAATTCAGCCACTTGACCGCCGGCCTGCTAATCTGCCCGGATGTAAATGAGATGTCTTTGAGCTTCTCTCACTCAGGGAAAAAGACAAGATTCCCAAAAAGCTGGAGTCATCCCCTCCTCAAGAAAAACAACATGAAAGAACAGAGTGATTGGAGTCAGCTGCGTTTATGCCTGTTAAGACTATTAGAGTGCTCTCTTTTTTTTTCTTTGTCAGGAAGTCACAATGGATTAGACTTAATTGAATCCTCAAACTCCTACATGGATTTTTCTTCTTTGGCAAGTTGTCACTTGACTGACAAAAAATACACTCCAGTCCCTAAAAATGCAAATTCCCTAAAGAGAGTATACGGACCTATGTATGATGAACTACTGCTCAGATGTGGAGTAAATATTATTATCCCAGCCAGGAATATTGATGGTTCTGTGCTGGAGGGGCAGGCCTCAGTCAGCACTCAGGGCTGAAACCTCAGATGAAAGTCCACACTTGAGTGTGTGGGCAGTCTTCTTGGGGATCTTCTCCTATACCCTACTCAGAGTTACCAGAAAGGCCTGGCCAATGACCAAACACCACACACAAACGGTATCTTCCTAGAGGTCCTGCTTGGGAGAATCTTCATGCCAGCTGCCTCTAGCATACTGGACCTTTAAGAGCCTCTTGGTTGAGGAATCTCCCTGGTAGTCCAGTGGTTAAGAAAGAGCCTCCTGGTTGCAACTAAAGAGGCTTGCTCTTAGATTTGCAATCTGACCCTCGAAGGGCCAACTCTAGACTGGGCACTCAGGGACCTGTACAGAGTCCCCTTGGAAACATCCATTCATAGAAGGCATATCATCTTTCGCTGAATGTAACATATTTATTACAAGTTGCACCACACTACCACAAAAAGCCAGTTGAACCATGACATCAATTCTGTTATCATACAGAATTTCTTTTATGCTATTGAAAAAGCTCTTTCAGAGCAGTTTAGACAGGAATGTATCTTATATCTCTTTTGTTAACTCATCAAAAGGAAAAGAGAAGTAAGATAAATTCATTAAGGTCTTCCTAACACTTTTTCACACCCAGGAGTTTGACTTTTGTGAATCAAACTCCTGCCTTCAGAGAAGGCAATGGCAACCCACTCCAATGTTCTTGCCTGGAGAATCCCAGGGATGGGGGAGCCTGGTGGGCTGCCGTCTATGGGGTCGCACAGAGTTGGACACGACTGAAGCGACTTAGCAGCAGCAGCAACACTTTTTCAGAAGTGTTTCAGCTGCAGAAGAATACCTAGATTTATGTCCTAGAACTGCTAGTTACTGGCTGTGTGACAGCTGACCTTCAGTTCCCTTATTTGGAAGCTGGGATAATAGCTCCCCTTACCTTCCAAGGCTATTGTGTGGTTTCCGAGGAAACATCCACGGAAACCCTCAGTAAAGCATTACACAAACACCAGTTATCATTATCACACCCTACAAGGCACTCTGTAGAGTTTTGGCCCAAAGGAGTTTACAGAGTAGTCAATAATGGTTCCTTACATTTTTTGGTGCTGCACAGTATTACAGAATGATTTCATGTCCATTCTATAATCTGACCTTTGTGATAATTCTGTGAAGTAGGGAGAATACACTGTGCCTTCATTTATGCAATTTATATATAATAATATATCTTAATTTATATATACTAATTTAAGTATATATAATTTATGTCTTAATTTATATACATATAATGTTATTCTGAGGTTTTTGAGGGGGTTGCTTTTTCATAGTGGTAAACTCTACTCTGAACATGTCAGCTCTCCTTGCCTTGCCAACACTCTTCTGTAAGTAACTTCATAGCATCTGAATGGGGCTTTGTCAACCCTGGGTTACTAGGTCTGTTTTACCTGGTCTGAACCTTTCTTACCTTTCAGACTTTGCAACCTGGACCTGCTTTCAGACCCAGGCAATTTCATGCATGACTCCTCTCTCTGTAACCCATGGCTTGGTGGAGGCACTGAGAGGGCAGGGTTCTTGCTAGGCTTCAGCTATTTCTGATTAACCTCACCCTGCTTTCCTTTGCAGGATGGTTAAATCAAACTCAACAAGTTAAATATTTTAAAAGCACTATTTAGAATAAGAAGAAATTTCTCGAGCCTTGGGAATCCATGTCCATTTCCTCTGAGTTCCTTTATTTAATAAGTTATTTTTGGCTGCCCTGGGTCTTTGCTGCTGTCTGCGTGCTTTCTTGAGTTGCAGTGAGTGGCGGCTACTCTTTGTTGCAACGCAAGGACTTCTCATTGCGGTGACTTCTCTTGTTGCAGAGCACAGGCTCTAGGTGTGCGGGCTTCAGTAGTTGTGGCACACAGGCTAAGTTGTCCATGGCATGTGGGATTTGGGCATCCGGACCAGGGATTGAAACTGTGTCCCCTGCATTGGCAGGTGGATTCCCAACCACTAGCCCACCAGGGGAGCCCAAGTTAGTGTTTTCAAAGGCATCAGATCATTTGCCATTAATCTAACTTGGGACAAAACGAAATTCAACTATTTTACACATTAATTTTAAGTCATAAATAAACATCCCCGCCCCCCCCCCGGCAATCAACCTTTTTTCTTTTTCCTGACCTCCTCACTTTGTCTCAGAGGCTTCATGGAGGCGATGGGATACTGGTGGGGTGGTGGTCTTAAATCAGGCTGAAAGAGCCACACAGATCAGGCTTGGCAAAGTTTCCCTTGGGTGTTTCTATAGTCCTTCCCATTCTCCTATGCCACTCATAAAGAGTAAAGGACTCACTGGGAAAACTTTAAAATTTCCTAACATAACCAGGCTCATTCATTTACATATTCCTAAATCTTCTTCCAAAGTCTTCTTCATCTCAAAGCTTTTTAACAGTGCTACTCCTGGATCTAAATTACAAAAAAAGGTTACACTCATATGCTCCCTGGCGTAAAAGTTCTTTTGATAATATTTCAAGGTTCTTTTTTTTTTCCCCCCAAACAGTTGGCTAAAAACAAAATGTTATCTGTCTTACAGTTAAAAACACAGACGAGGTGAGATCATTTGTGAAGCAGCTTAAAGTAAAGGAAGCACCATAATCTTATCCACTGGGGGAGGAATTCAGAACGAGGGAAGGCTGGCTGGCCTTGGATTCTATTCAAGGGAGTTCTGTCACTAAACTACACAAAAGAGAGCCTTATAAGGCAGTTTCTTCTAGAAGGCAAATCTATGACAAACCCAGAGGGCAAGCTCTAGAGAAAGATGGGAGAGCGTATTTAAGGGCATTAAATAAATGTCTTCTCAGCTCAGTCACTCCATCTCATACGTCTAGAATGTAAAACGTCTTAAAAGACCTTTCATAACCTTATAACATCATCTCCCAGACACTTCCCCTCCTCCCTTAGGTTATCTCTTGGTTTCATAAAAAAGAATCTTTGAAACAGAATTCTCCTGACTCCCACCAGAGCACATTACAGGATTCAACAGCTTTTACTGCAAGTTCTTACTTGTGTGTAATCGAAAAGTGCCTCGTGGCTATTTAATTCCAAGCCTGTTAATTTGTCTCCTGAAGAATTGCAGAACAGTAGGTCAGGCACCTTCCATTTAATAACTAATTCCTAAACCATGAAGAAACAGTAACTTGTTCTTTGGATTACTTTCCTCTAAAAGAATCTTAAAGCAACATATGGAATGGGAGAAAATATTTGCAAGTGTTGCAACTAACAAGAGTTCAATTTCCAAAATATACACACAGCTCATACAACTTAACAACAACAAAAAAAGGACTCAATCAAAAAATGAACAGAAGACCTAAACAGACATTTTTCCAAAGAATACATACAGACGGCCAATAGGCACATGATGCTCGACAATGCTATTAGAGAAACGTAAATCAAAATGACAGTGAGGTACTACCTCACACCAGTCAGAATGGTCATCATCAAAAAGTCTACAGACAATACATGATGGAGAGTATGTGGAGAAAAGGGAACCCTCTTACACTGTTAGTGGAATATAAACTGTTAGAGACACCATGGAAAACAGTATGAAAATTTCTTAAAAAATGAAAAATAGAGCTACCATATGATCTAGGAATCCCACTCTTGGGCAAACATCTAGAGAAAATCATAATTCAATAGATATATGCACCTCAATATTCATTGCTGCACTATTTACAATAGCCAAAACATGAAGAAACCTAAGAGTCCATTGACATATGGAAGGATAAAGGATATATGGTCCATGCTCAGTCACTCAGTCATGTCTGACTCTTTGTTACTCCATGGACTGCAGCCCGCTGGGCTCCTCAGTTCATGGGATTTCCCAGGCAAGAATACTAGAGTGGGTTGCCATTTCCTCCTCCAGGGGATCTTCCCAATCCAGCGATCGAACCAGTTTCTCCTGTGTTGGCAGGTGGATTCTTTACCACTGAGCTACCTGCTGCTGCTGCTGCTGCTGCTGCTGCTGCTGCTAAGTCGCTTCAGTCATGTCTGACTCTGTGCGACCCCATAGACAGCAGCGCACCAGGCTCCTCTGTCCCTAGGATTCTCCAGGCAAGAACACTGGAGTGGGTTGTCATTTCCTTCTTCAATGCATGAAAGTGAAAAGTGAAAGTGAAGTCGCTCAGTCATGTCCGACTCAGCGATTTTCCAGGCAAGAGTACTGGAGACCGAGATACCTAGGAAGCCTCAAAAGAAGACGTGGTACATGTATACAACTGAATACTACTAAGCCATAAAAAAGAACGGAATAATGCCATTTGCAGCAACATGGATGCAACTAGAGATTATCTTATGTATTAAATGAGAGAGAGAAAAGACATATGATATCACTTATATGTGAAATCTATAATATGGTGCAAACTTATCTATGAAACAGAAATAGACTCAGTAACATAGAGAACCAACTTGTGGTTGTTGGGGAGGGGGAGTTGTCAAGATGGAGTCCCTCTTTTAAGATGCTCCCAGTCTAGTGGGGAAGACACATTCAAAGAGCCCTTTTCAGGCAGTGGAAGGTGCTATACTAACTAGAAGAGCTCCTTCTTCTCCCAGGAGCTCTGCTCCATTGCTGAAATCCTCACAAGGGCCCTCAGCATGGCTTGGCCCACCCCCACTTAAAGCTGCTCATCCACCCCTAGTTTCTATGCTATTTCCCTTGTGTACATTCTTCACAGTACATACTATGTGAAACTACCTGTTTACTTGTTTGTGTTTAAAGTTTATGATAGATGCCATGAGAGAGGGATCTTGTCTATCTTATTCAAGGCTGCTTACCCTGAGACTAGAAAGAGCACCTAAAAATTCATATATTCATTCATTCAACATATATTCAAAGCATTTACTAATGCCAGGGACTGATTTAGGCCCTTGAGGAGAGAACAGGGAGTGAAATTCCCCTTCCCTCATAGAGCTTGTTTTCAAGTTGAAAAATGAAAACAATGGATATTCATTGAGTGCTTTCTATGGATCATCTTACTGAATCTTCACAACAGTTCTATGAGATAGGTATGATTGTAATTCTTATATTACAGGTGAGGAACCAAGGCCCAAAGAGGTCAAGGATCATGCTCAAAGCTAAGTAAGTGGCAGAGTTAAGATTTACACCTGGGAGTCTGGTTCTGGAGCTCAGCATCTTAACTATTCTGCTAGAATGCCTTGTGCTCACATACACACAGTACATGTGCAATAAATACTAGCTAGAAAGCAGAGGAGCTGAATAGGTATTTTCCCCAAGAAGACATGCAGAGGGCCAATAGGCACATGAAAAGATGTTCAGCATCACTAATTGTTAGGGAAATGCACATCATAACCACAATCAAGTACCACCTCTTGCCTGTCAGAATGGCTGTTACCAAAAAGGCAAGAAATAACAAGTGTTGGTGAGGATGTGCAGAAAAGGGAACCTTTGTACACTGTTGGTGGGAATGTAAATTGGTGCAGAAACTATGGAAAACCATATGGATATTCCTCAAAAAATTAATAATAGAACTACCATATGATACAGTTATCCCACTTCTGGCTACTTACCCCAAGAATACAAAAACACTAATTTGAAAAGATAGAGGAGATGGTTAGATAGCATCACCAACTCAACGGACATGAATTTGAGCAAATTCTGGGGGATAGCAGAGAACAGAGGAGCCTGGAATACTGCAGTCCATGGAACCGCAAAGAGTCAGATACAACTTAGCAACTGAACAACAAAGTCTGAAAAGATATACGCACCTTAAGTTTATCATAGAATTATTTACAAAGGTACAATAGCCAAGATAGGGAAACAGTGTTAAGTGCCCAGAGACACATGAATGGATAAAGATGTGGTACACACACACACACACACACATATATATATACACACACAATGGAATATTACTCAGCCATAAAAAAGATTAAATCTTATCATTGGTGACAACATGGAATGGATCTTGAGGGTACAGTGCTAAGTGAAGTAAGTCAGAAGGAAAAAGACAAATACTGTATGATTTCACTTCTATGTGTAATTAAAAAAAAAAAAACAACCCAAGACCCAAAATAAATGAACAAACCAAGCCAAACAAAAACAAACAGGTAGCTATAGAGAACAGAGCAGTGATGACCAGTGTGGGTGGGGTGGGGTAGACAGCAAAATGAGTAAAGGGGGTCAACTGTATGGAGACAGATGGAAACAAAAGTTTTGGCGGTGAGCACCCTGCTGGGTATATAGAAGTAGAAATATAATGTTGTATACTTGAAATGTATCTAATGTTATAAGCCAATGTTACCCCAGTAAAAAGTAAAGTAACATCCTCCACCTCCCACAGAGTATATAGACAGACTCAGAACATTAAAAAATAAAAAAGATGCCTGGAAGCCTACACAGAGCTGAAGAAGGACAAGAACATAATTATGAGGGGTAAGGAGGGGAGGGGAGAGACAAGGGGTTTCATAAAGACAATGATACCAGCTGATCCTTGAAGGCTAAGAGTTCCAAGAGTGGAAAGATAAGTGAAGGTGTGACTGTGAACAACAGCTAAGAGCAAACAATTACTGTGGCTGGACCATAAAGGTGGTTGGAGAGAAGAGGCCAAAATCAAAATAAGAGAGTTATTGTGAAGTGCTAGGTAGTTTTAACTTGGTCCTAGAGGTACTAGCTGAGCTATTCAAAATCCTTCAAGATGATGCTGTTAATGTGCTGCACTCAATATGTCAGCAAATTGAGAAAACTCAGCAATGGCCACAGGACTATAAAGGTCAGTTTTCATTCCAATCCCAAAGAAGGGCAATGCCAAAGAATGTTCAAGTGAAAGTGCTAGTCACTCAGTATAGTCTGACTCTGTGACCACATGGACTGTAGTCTGCCAGGGCTCCTCTGTCCATGGAATTCTCTAGGCAAGAATATTGGAGTGGGAAGCCATTCCCTTCTCCAGGGGATCTTCTTGACCAAGGGATCGAACAGTAGTCTCCTACATTGCATGCAGATTCTTTACTGTCTGAGCCATTTGCTTATTTCACCTGCTAGCAAAGTTGTGCTCAAAATCCTTCAAGCTAGGTTTCAGCAGTACGTGAACTGAGAAATTCCAGATGTACAAGCTGGGTTTAGAAAAAGCAGAAGAACCATAGACCAAATTGCCAACACTTGTTGGATCATGGAGAAAGCAAGGGAAGAACATCTACTTCTGCTTCATTGATTATGCTAAAGTCTTTGACTGTGTGGATCTCAACAAACTGGAAAATTCTTGGAGATGGGTGTACCAGACCACCTTACCTGGCCCCTGAGAAACCTCTATGCAGGTCAAAAAGTAACAGAATTAGAACTGGACATGGAACAATGGAACAATTTCAAAATTGGGAAAGGAGTATGACAAGGCTGTATATTGTCACCCTGCTTATTTAACTTATATGCAAAGTATTACTTATTTATTTGGAGTCGCTCAGTTATGTCCAACTCTTTGCGATCCTGTGATCTGTAGCCCACCAGGTTTCTCTGTCTATGGAATTTTCAGCCAAGAATACTGGAGTGGGTTGCCATTCCCTTCTCCAGGGGATCTTCCCAACCCAGGAATCAAACCTGGTTCTCCTGCATTGCAGGCAGATTCTTTACCGCCACCAGGGAAGCCTATATGCAAAATCCATCATGTGAAGGGCTGGGCTGGATGAATCACAAACTGCAATCAAGATTGCCGGGAGAAATATCAACAACCTCAGTTATGTAGATGATACTACCCTGATGGCATAAAGTGAAGAGGAACCAAATAGCCTCTTGATGAGGTTGAAAGATGAGAGTAAAAAGGTGGCTTGAAACTCAACATTCATAAAATTCATGGCATAACATCATGGCATTCGATCCTATCACTTCATGGCAAATAGATGGGGAAAAAGAGGAAGCAGTGACAGATTTTATTTTCTAGGGCTCCAAAATCACTGCAGATGGTGACTGCCAGTCATGAAACTAAAAGACACTTACTCCTTGGAAGGAAAGCTATGACAAACGTAGAGAGTGTATATAAAAGCAGAGACATCACTTTGTCAACAAAGGTCTGTATAGTCAAAACTATGATTTTTCCAGTAGTCATGTACAGATGTGAGAGGTGGACCATAAAGAAGGCTGAGTGCCAAAGAATTGATGCTTCCAAATTGTAGTGCTGAAGACTCCTGAGAGTCTCTTAGAAAAGAGACCAAATCAGTCAATCCTAAAGGAAATCAACCCTGAATATTCATTGGAAGGACTGATGCTGAAGCTGAAGTTCCAGTACTTTGGTCATCTGATTTGAAGAGCTGACTCATGGGAAAAAGACCTGATGCTGGAAAAGATTGAAGGCAAAAGGAAAAGGAGGCAGCAGGGAATGAGCTGGTTGGATGGCATCACTGACTCAAGGGACATGAATTTGAGCAAACTCCAGGAGATGGTGGAGGACAGTGGAGTCTAGTGTGCTGAAGTCCATGGGGTCACAAAGAGTCGGAAACGTGACTTAACAACGGAATAATAGCAAACAACAAAGGTACTAGCAAGAAAGAGTCTTTTAAGAATGAATTCTGATTCTACAAATAAAAAATTAATTCTGAGGGAGAAGAGGGAATGAGACACAAGGACCAAGGGATTGCAAAGTAACTCAGATATAAAGGATTATGCACAAAAGGAGTAACCAAGACCCAGAATAAAGAGGCATGGTGTTCTTCCCTGTGAGATTTTATTACATATCTTGGCATTTCTATTAACTTTTTAAAAAATTTATTTTTATTTGTTTGGCTGTACCAAGTCTTGGTTGTGCCATGTGGACTTTTATTTGCAGCAACCAGTCCATCCTAAAGGAGATCAGTCCTGGGTGTTCATTCATAGGACTGATGTTGAAGCTGAAACTCCAATACTTCGGCCACCTGATGTGAAGAGCTGACTCATCTGAAAAGACCCTGATGCTGGGAAAGATTGAGGGCAGGAAGAGAAGGGGATGACAGAGGATGAGATGGTTGGGTGGCATCACCGACTCAATGGACATGGGTTTGGGTAAACTCTGGGAGTTGGTGATGGACAGGGAGGCCTGGTGTGCTGCAGTCCATGGGGTTGCAAAGAGTCGGACACTACTGAACTGAACTGAACTGGGATCTAGTTCCCTGACCAGGGATCGAACCCAGGCCCTCTGCATTGGGAGCACAGAGTCTTAGCCACTGGACCACTAGGGAAGTCCCTCTATTAACTTTTAATTAAACTGAATTTTCAAATCTCTTCTAGTTACTCATGACTTCAGGGACCTCAATAAGATCTAATGGCACTAAATTCATGATGACAGTCTTAGGTGAGATTACTAGGTCACTACCTTTTAGATTGGGGTTCTCCTGGGCTCCAGGGAAAGTGCTCTGGGTGACAGGTTTGTAACTCATATGGATACTTTGTTAATCAGCAAGACCAGACTTCTTTTGTTCATCTTCAACTGTACAGCATCTAGCAAGAGTGCCGACACCTGCCACATGGTCTCAGTAAATGCAGGTTAAGTGAGACAAACAGTGATGGCCTCTCCATCTCAATACTTGAGGATGCATAACTTGAGTTTCTTCTGAGGGTAGAAGAAGAACCCTTTCTAGACTGGAAGAACCTAGAAAATGCATTTCTATTCTTTGCAAAGTCCCAGTACTAAATGACACAGAGGTTAAAGGCACTCTGATGGGTTTGCTTCTGTGATGTGTCAAAACACATTCAGGAATCAGGAGAAATAAATTAGATCTGGCTTTAGTCCCATTCATCTCTGCTGTGGAAACGTACTCTGGTGGACCTCACATTCTTTTCTGCTCTCCCTGGCTTTTTTCTATAAAATGGTCTCAGGCACTAGACTCCTTAACTCTAAATTTAGATTGGGGGAAAAAAACTAATTTATGACAAAGTTTCCAGTTTCAGAAGCTATTTCTCTTAACATTTTCCCAAACATAAAGGAAAACTAGGTCTGTAACCTCATGACATTGGAGAGATGCTGAGGATCTCGGTTTACATGATAATGAGGTTACATGACTACTTCTACATGACTATCAGTCTCAATGTTTTATAATTGCACTGTGTGAGTGTTTAGAGATGTAAATAGCAACGAGGGAAGATGAATAAAACTAGCTACAGGCTAGAAGTGACCATAATACTCAAATAATCTCCAAGCTAACCTTCTGCTCTGATAAGGCAAATTCCACTGATTTGGAGACTGTGGGGAAAAATTCCCCTTGGAATGTGTAAGAAAAATGTCAATATTTGGAATGAATTCTTCAACTATGCACATTTCTCTTTTCATGGTATGACTGATAAGTTAGATCCAAAGGAACAAATGACTGCTTCTGTTGGAAGAGCATGTGGATTACTTTGCATTGTGGTTTTTCTAAGTTTAAGGTGATGATAATATAAATAGTTAACAGCAAGTTGGTTACACTATTTAAAGCTTTCAATCAGTGACATATGACCTATTTGCCATTTGGACTTCTGGGAAAAACTCTAACAAAATAACTGGTTGGGAGCTTGGAGAAAGTCTGAGCTGTGTTAAAGGACCAACTGCTTCTGTCATTTCAGGAGAACAGCCTCCTCTCTCCCTTTCTCTGCCTTGGCTGGGACCAGGAATGGGGCTGCCAAAGTTGGATTTCTAACTTTCCCCTGAAACTGCTTTCTATGGAAAATGTTATTTCAGACTTGAGAATTAAAAGCCCCCTCCTTTTATTTTGCAAGTCCAGACTCTCTTTATTTTCCCCTTTCGTTTACGGCAAGCTTGGACTTGTCTGGAATAAAATAAACGACCAAACATAACCTCAAAGGCATTCCTGCTGAAAAGTGCATCCTGGGGACAAATTATTAAAAAAAAAAAAAGAAGAAGAAGAAGAAAGAAAGAAAAGAAGGAATAAGAAAGAAAAACAAAATGGTTATAAGGTTCATAATATATACGACATCTTTAAAGAGGTATTTTTTTTCTCCCCACAAATAACTAGGTAGTTTAAATTACTGTTTGAGAATCTGTAAAGTCCAGTAAGTGAATTATTTCCCTTGACATTAAGAAATCATGAAATCTAATTTTTAAAATTCTTACAATCTAGTCCATCAAACACGAGACAACTTCTCTCTGAAAGTCCTTATTCTGTATTTCATTGTCAAACTCCTTTTCCCTATCTCTTGCCTTCATCTCTATCTAGACACTCAAGCCAAGAAAGAAAGAGGCGAAAATGTATTTCTGGGTTCCGCAAAGAGTGGGGGCAGCTTTTGTGAATCGATTTGCCAGTTGTTAGTATGAGCTGGGTGGGCTTTGGGGACGGGAGAGTCTATGGTATCGGGAAATCTTTTCTATATATTCGTTCGCTCCACGAGTCCTCACTTTCTTGGCGCACGCACCGAACTCTCAAAATAAAATCACACACACACACACGAAAAAAAAAAAAAAGAAGAAGAGGAGGCGTCGCCCATCACTCCCTCCCGGCATCCCACGACCGCCAACTCCCCCAGCTCCTGTCTCCTGGGATGCCCACGGGAGGAGCCGCGGGAATCAGCCGGGCGCGCAGGCGGCAGACGCCCTGCCGGCTCTGCGCCGCGAGGGGGCGCCCGGCTCTCTCAGCGGGGCGGGGCGGGATCCAAGGGGAAAGCGCAGGTGCCCACCTTGCTCGCAGGTGCCCTTGCTGACCTGGGTGATGGCCTTCTCCCCGCGGCTCTCGGCCCTGAGGCTGGCGGCGCGCAGCTGGCAGCCGCTGGAGTAGGTGACACCGTCGCTGCCGCACACGGGGTAGCGGCTCTTGCACACACACACGCCGCTCACAACCGGGCCGCCTGCTGCTGCCCCGGCTTTACCCTTCCGCCTCTTGCGGCTCTTCACGCACTCCATGCCCGGCGCGCAGTGCCCCCTGCCGGCGCCGCCGCCCCCGCACGGCTCGCCCTCGCCGCGGGCGCACACCGGGCAGCAGCCGCACGCGTCGCGGGTCTCGCCCAGCTGGCAGCCCCGCGGGGGCAGGGGCGGGCAGGCGGCCGGCTCGCAGGGGCCGCAGGCGTCCGAAGAGGAGGAAGAGGAGAGGGGCAGGAGCAGGAGCAGCAGCCCGGCGGCGCCGAGGAGCAGGGCGGGCAGCGGCGGCCGCTCCATGGCGGGGCGCGGTGGCGGCAGCTGGAGCGCGAGTGAGCCGGACCCCGCAGGCCAGCGCTTTAAACCCGGCCGCGGGAACCACACCCCGGGGCGGCGAGAGCGGGGCCGCCTGGCCCGCGCCGCCCCGCCCGGAACCGCGGGGCTCGGGCGCGCCCCTGCTGGCGGGGCCGGGCGGGACGTCGCGGGCCCGGGGATGCTCGGTCTCACGCCCCTTGGCTTTGGGTTTTAGCTCCGAGCGCGCCCCGCCGGGTCCTGCTCGGCCCCCTGCTCCCCAGGGCTGCGTGCACCCCATCCTTGGGGAATCGCCCTTAGTGAAAACAGCTCCCTCACAGCCTTGTTCCTCGGCTCTCGTAGTCCGAATATTTATACTTCTTCATAACAACTTTGAGATGGTCTCCTGTGTAATCCATTATATTCTTGTGGGTCTGGGAGACCTGAGTAGTGATCGTTCTGCAGTTTGCGAAGCTCTTTTAAGAACAATGCGTTTTCCAAACCCCACTTGGAGATTTTGTGTCCCGGTTGGCCACAAGCCCGGTGTGGTCTTGGGTGCCGAGCTTAAAGGACAAATTGTTGCCAACCGCTTCTCTTTCTGGAACCTCATAACTTCCTGCTCCCCCTGTGCTTTCTCATGTCAAGTTTTATGTGTGAGTAGTGGAACCCATGCGAGAGCTGGTTGTGTCCTCAATTTATAATATGTGGTGCTGGACTGCCACCAAACCCCTCTGGAGGCCTGAGCACAACTTGAGGGCGTGGGGGGGGGGCGGGGTGCGGCCACTGAGGCCGCTAGAGCGCCCCAATTTTCACCAGTCATTCTGTTGAGGTTTTTATTTTTATATAAACGACTGACAACTCCCCCCTCAGTCTTCCTGAAAAGTACTCTGGAAATTAAACTTCAAAGCTTTTTTCTGAGAGAAAGGGCTCCATGAATCCCTCTTATTAAGCAGACTTTTAAGTTGTTTCCATGTTTATGAAACGTAAGCACTGCCGTGTGTGTCCTTCTACATACTGCATTTGAATTCTTTGAATTCTTTTTTCTTAGCATAAATCCAAGGGTTAGGATTGCTAACTCAGTGTGCGGGTCACCATACCACCAGCAGTCTCTAGATGTCACTCTCACCAGAGGCTTCCTTGGATAATTATTGTATATATATATATATATTTTTTTGAAAATTCGTCACAAAATTCAGAGAATAAAATATCAAGGGCCCTCCTATCGGGAAAACTTAGCTCTTATTTTCTGGCTTCTCCTTAGCATATTCTAGAAAAGTGCTATTTTTCTAACATATTTCTAAAAAAAGCATTTTTTTTTCTTTTAAAGGTCTATGTTGACAAGAAAATTGTTTATAAAACAATGAAAAGTCTTTAGAGCAGATTTTTCATAAGTGTTCTTACGTTTGTCCCCCAGTTATAGAGTTTACACGACCCAGTCTACTGTCCCAAATTGAACCAAATGCAGACAGGGCACTCTGATACTGCCTGTTCTATTTCAATTTTATGAATTCCCTGGTCAAGGTCTACTAAATTGACTTCATGACCCGCTGTGACTATTGTAGTTTTCAGGTCTCCAGAACCTGAGACAAAGATTCCTGTGCAAGTCGTTTACCTGAGGTCAGGATGCATCAGCTGAGGGGAGGGGGCAGAGGCAGGAGGAGGTGAGCAGGAGGGAAGACAGCCAATAAATGTATTGATTATCAAGTTGGCTCTGGGCAGGGTGGGCTCTGTGATCAGATTCATCTGCCCTCAGACTGTATAAAGTTTTGTGTAGGGAGGGTCTGGGGAGTAGGGGAAGGCACTGACAGCAGCTGCACCACTCAGGGCTGTACCTCACAGGGTTTTTCACAAGCTGAGTGGAGTCAGCAGTAAGAACACAAACGCATGGCACAGTAGTGTCTCTTCGATGGGGGGACCTCATTGCCCAGCAAGTGGAAGGGCAAGCAGGGTTTTTATCACTGAAGGGAGTGCCTTGGCTCTGTGTGATGACACCAATCTGGAGGGCTTGAAAATAGAGCGATGTGGTTATTCAGAAGAAGGAGAAAAGGCAGGAAAGGGGAGTCTTACAAAGAAACTTGACAACTCCTGCCTTTCAAGAAGGAAGATACTGTTTCCCATTCAGCTTCAGTTCTGGTGAGACGAAAAGCCTAGATATGTAGACGAGATATGTTCTCTGCAAATAGAAGAATTTTCCTTCTTCCTGTTTCATCTGGATGCCCTGTATCTCTTTTTCCTGCCTAAATGCCCTGGTTAGAACCTCTAGCATTACATTATATATATATATATAAATAAATAATATATGTATATATATTATATATAATATTATATAATAGAAGTGTTGAGAGTAGGCATCCTTTCCTAGTTCCTGATCTCAGAGGGAAAGCTTTCAGTCTTTTGCCATTAAGTAAGATGTTAAACATCTATGTTTTCATAGATGTTCTTGTTACATTGAGGAAATTGCCTTCTATTTCCAATATGTGGAGTGCTTTTATCATGAAAAGGTATTGCATTTTGTCAAATGCTTTTTTTGCATCTATTGAAATGATCAATAAAGATGTATTTTATTCTATGATATAATGTATTACCTTAATTGATTTTTGAATGTTGAACCAAAATTGCCTTCCTGGAATAAATTTCACTTGGCCATGATATATAGCCCCCTTTTTTTTATGTTTCTAGGTGAGATTTGCTAATATTTTGCTGAGGATTTTTGCATCTGTTTTCATAGGAGATATTGGATTATAATTTTCTTTTTGTGTGATGTCTTTGGTTTTGATATCTGGATAATAGTGGTTTTTGTAGGATGAATCAGAAAGTATTTCTTTATCTTCTGCTTTTTTTGGAAGTTTGTGAAGAATTGGTACAATTCTTCTTTAAATGGTAAGTAAAATTCACTGAAAGACTTCCCAAAGAAAGGCAATGCCAAAGAATGCTCAAACTACCACACAGTTGCACTCATCTCACATACTAGTAAAGTAATGCTCAAAATTCTCCAAGCCAGACTTCAACAATACGTGAACTGTGAACTTCCAGATGTTCAAGCTGGTTTTAGAAAAGGCAGAGGAATCAGAGATCAAATTGCCAACATCCGCTGGATCATGGAAAAAGCAAGAGAGTTCCAGAAATACATCTATTTCTGCTTTATTGACTATGCCAAAGCCTTTGACTGTGTGGATCACAATAAACTGTGGAAAATTCTGAAAGAGATGGGAATACCAGACCACCTGACCTGTCTCTTGAGAAACCTGTATACAGGTCAGGAAGCAACAGTTAGAACTGGACATGGAACAACAGACTGGTTCCAAATAGGAAAAGGAGTACATCAAGGCTGTATACTGTCACCCTGCTTATTTAACTTATATGCAGAGTACATCATGAGAAACGCTGGGCTGGAAGAAGCATAAGCTGGAATCAAGATTGCCGGGAGAAATATCAATAACCTCAAATATGCAGATGACACCACCCTTATGGCAGAAAGTGAAGGAGAACTAAAGAGCCTCTTGATGAAAGTGAAAGAGGAGAGTGAAAAAGTTGGCTTAAAGCTCAACATTCAGAAAACGAAGATCATGGCATCTGTCCCATCACTTCATGGCAAATAGATGGAGAAACAGTGGAAACAGTGGCTGACTTTATTTTTGTGGGCTCCAAAATCACTACAGATGGTGACTGCAGCCATGAAATAGGAAGATGCTTACTCCTTGGAAGGAAAGTTATGACAAACCTAGATAGCATATTAAAAAGCAGAGACATTACTTTGTCAATAAAGGTCCATCTAGTCAAGGCTATGGTTTTTCCAGTGGTCATGTATGGATGTGAGAGTTGGACTGTGAAGAAGGCTGAGCACCGAAGAATTGATGCTTTTGAACTGTTGTGTTGGAGAAGACTCTCGAGAGTCCCTTGGACTGCAAGGAGATCCAACCATTCTGTCCTAAAGAAAATCAGTCCTGGGTGTTCACTGCAAGGACTCATGTTCAAGCTGAAACTCCAATACTTTGGCCACAGCTGACTCCATTTGAAAAGACACTGATGCTGGGAAATACTGCAAATGGGAGGAGAGGGGGATGACAGAGGATGAGATGGTTGGATGGGATCACCAACTCAATGGACATGAGTTTGAGTAAACTCTGGGGGTTGGTGATGGACAGAGAGGCCTGGCGTGCTGCCGTCCATGGGGTCACAGAGTCGGACACGACTGAGCAACTGAACTGAAAATTCAGTGAAGCCATCTGAACCTGGGCTTTTTCTTCATTGGAAGTCTTTGGTTATTATTTCAGTCTGTTTACTTGTTATAGGCCTGTGTTAGTTTGCTATGGCTATCATAACACAGTACCACAGACTGTGTGGTTTGTACCACAGAGGCTGATTATTTTCACAGTTTTGGAGGCTGGCAGTCCAAGATCAAGGTGCCAGCAGGGTTGGTTTCCTGTGAGAGTCATAAGGGTAAGATCTTCCCCACTTCAGACAAGTTGCCACCCATAAAATACCAAGAACCTTCATCTCTTCACTGAACAAGACTGCTACTTTACCAATTATAGCTTTATATTGCTCGTCTTCCTTCCTTATAGATATGATATATTGAGATACTCAGTCACTGAATTATTTCTATCTAGGGCAAGCTCCAGCTTCTTTGAACCTTTCCCAACCAACCCCAAATCCCATAATAGTTTCTTTCTAACTCCCTCTTACTGGAACTCCCAGCAGTTCTGTATGGAGTCTATTCTGTTTTGCTATGATGAGTAATAAACCCACCTTACTTGACTACAGGTATTTTCCTGGTGGTTTTTAGATGAAAGGCAGTGACACATGAGCTATCTCCTTTTAGCCCCTTCTCTTCTATCCAACTTCAGCAAAAATTTCTCCATCCCAATCCATGTATGTGTAGTGGCTCAGTTGTGTCTGATTCTTTGTGACCCCATAAACAGTAGCCCACCAGGCTCCTCTGTCAATAGAGTTTCTCTAGGCAAGGATACTGGAGTGGGTTGCCATGCTCTCCCTCGAAGCATCTTCCCAACTCAGGGATTGAACCCAGGTCTTCCGCATTGCAGGCAGATTCTTTACCATCTGAGCCACCAGAGAAGCCCAAGAATACTGAAGTGGGTAGCCTACCCCTTCTCCAGGGGAACTTCCTGACCCAGGAATTGAACCAGGGTTTCCTGCATTGCAGGCAGATTCTTTACCAGCTGAGCTTTAGCCCCAATCCATAGTACAATCTAATACCCTTCACTGATGGGTCCTCATACCTGGCAAGCATCCTTCTTGGTTGGGCATCTTTGAGACTTCTCTGGCTGGAAAACTTCAGTGGCATTTGTAGAAAACCCACGGTGCCATGCAGCCTACCCTGCTGTGTTTCTCTGTGCCCATCCTTCTCACCAAATGTCTAATTGGAAAATGGAATGTTTGTCTCCCTGTATTGCAATAATCACAAATACATTGGCTTCCCACTCTCCTTACTTGGCTTCTTTGGGTGGGGGCGGGGAGAGGCATGGGAGAGGAGAAGCCCCTTGCATCCTCCAATAGGCTTTTATCCCACAACATCCTTGTATAGAGTGGGGGTTAGTGTGCTGCTGGAGTTGATTGAGGTAGGGCTATTTAGGAAAAATTCGAGGAATAGTCTGCTCCAGTTCTTGGTGGCCCTTTTTCAGAATGTGAGGACACATTATTTTGGGTTATGGATCTTAGTGTCATTTTCAGGCAAGAGAAAAGTTGTTCTATTCAACAGTCTGTTATAGTAATTATCATCTTCATCATCATCTCACTTTTCCCCCTCTCCTTCCTCCTTCTTCATCATCATCAGTAAGATTTTCAGGTGGGGGGTGGGATATGGGTGACCATCCTAGCCCAGATAAACAGCACATAAAAAGGAATGAAGGCAGTGGAAACCATTTTAGTACATTTCAGCAACCAGAAAATGTCCAGCACAGCTGAAGGAAGGTGTGTATTGGGAAAAATGGGGGGAAATGAGTCTGGAAAGAGGGGAGATGTTGGATGACCTAGGACTTTGCAGATCATGCCCAGGACTTTGAATTGTGACTTCTAGCTGACAGTGAGTTGCTGAAGGATGCAGGGAAGAGGCAAGATCAGGTTTGCAGTGTAGGAGGGAAATGGATTCACATGGAGATGGACTTGAAGAAAGAATGTAATGTCCACAGTGCAGAGGCTCCCTGAAGCCTATGCTGTGGCTTCCTGTGAATTACAAAACAGCACCCCAAATGAGCAGCTGCAGGACTGAGGGTACAAGATTGGTAAGCATCTGGCACCAAGAACAAGGAACATCCTGCTCCTGAGAAGAGGACCTAGCTCCACCAAGGTGCATGGCCTGGCAGGTGGAGGGAAGGCTGAACTTTATCCTCACTTGTTCCCTGGGCTGGGCACCCTTGTGCAGTGTGCAAAGCCTTACAGGGAAGTTTGCTCTGGTGCCAACACTGTCTGGTTCAGAATTGGCACTCAACTAAAAAGCTTGGAAAGTAAATGGATGAAAGGGAAGATCAGTTGGACAGCCTCAACCACCCACTACTGCCAACTACTACTGCCATCCAGGCAGAAATCAATGAGAGCTTGGAGCAAGTCCGGGCCGTGGGACTGCAGGGAATGGACCATACCATTTCTAATCCTTCCTGGACACATTTGTGAGCACAAGGCGGGCACTGTTCATAATTACACTGGACAACAGGCATAAATCAAGATCGTCCTGGACACCAGGAACATATGGTCCTCCTAAGTAGAGAGGAAGGGATGGTTGAGGGATCTTTAAGAGGTAGAGTCTATCAGGCCTCAGGAAGCTTCTGACTGGGAAGCAACTCAAGAGAAACCTCGACATTTCTTGCATGGAAGATGAGACAATAGCTGCTGTGGAAGCAGGTTTGTGTTGGGGGAAGGAGACAGCCATTTATAGGTGTTAATAGCCTATATGAAGCTGAAGCTCCAATAATTTGGCCATCTGATGCAAAGAACTGACTTATTGGAAAAGACCCTGATGCTGGGAAAGATTGAAGGCCGGAGGAGAAGGGGACGACAGAGAATGAGATGGTTGGATGGCATCACCAACTCAATGGACATGAGTTTGAGCAAACTCTGGGAGCTGATGATGGATCAGAAGCCTGGCATGCTGCAATCCATGGGGTCACAAAAAGCCGGACACGGCTGAGTGGCTGAACTGTACTGAATAGCCTATAAAATTCAGTATTAGAGACAGAACTTGGAGGACTCTCTAGAGGTCACTGATTTTGGACATGTTGATTCTTTTTAAATTAATTAGTTAATTTGGTCATATCGAGTCTTAGTTGCGGCCTGTGGGATCTTTCTTTGAAGTGCACGGACTCTCTAGTTGCGGTGTATGTGCTCAGCAGTTGTAGTGCACTGGCTTATTTGCACCAATGCATGTGGGATCTTAGTTCCCCAACCAGGGATTGAACCTGCATCCCCTGCATTGCAAAGCAGATTCTCAGGGAAGTTCCTGGCCATGCTAATTCTTTACAAAAGCAGGTTTGTCCTTTTTGGACAGTTCTAGAAAGGGAAGCGAGAGAAGTTCTCTAATAATTATATCACATTACTCTAGGGGTGCTTCAGGGCCCCGACTAAGAGTCAGCCCTTGAAGTTTGTTTTCTCTGTATGTGAAGTCTCTCAATGATAAAATCTTATTGTTTAATAAAGGACAGAAACTGATTTCTTATCAGCTTTCTATATCTGACCTCTTAAAAGACCTGTCACTATGCAGGGAAATAGCTAATGATATAATTGAAAAGGCGATAATAGCCTATAAAATTCAATATTAGAGACAGAACTCGGAGGAGTTCTCTAGAGGTCATTGAAAGCTAGCTGACGCGAGTGTGCTGTTAGCCCTGATCGTAGGTCATCAGGGGCACAGAGATAACCGAGAACTCTAAAAGATCATCGAGGAAGATGCTCTTGTTTGTATTCAGCTCTGTTATTTGACAGTCTTTCAAGATTTAAGAAAGTCACTGAATAATAAGCCAACTTCCAAATATACAGAGTTGCAAAGAAAATGTCGGTTTAAGTTCTGGAGCCTCATTTACCGGCTTACTGTAGTAGATATATCACGTGAGGATCTGAAACCTCCAGGAGTTTCATTTCCTGGCTTAAAATTCATTATTTTACACCTTAACTTTGAATTGATGTATACTTTTACATTTTAATTCCTGTATAAAATAAGTTAGAGAGCATTGCTTTTTGTGACAACAAGTAGGAAGAAATCTCTTTGGGTTATTCCGTAATTAGGCTCCATCCTTTTTTGTTGTGGGGGAAATGATATGATCATTTGGTGGTAAATGATGCAGTGCCCTCACATTAATCTTCCAGTTGCCTGATTCCATAATTCACCTTGGCAAAGTAGAAGAATGACAAGTAAAAAATGGCTCCTCAAGGTAAGTGGTGTGGCAGAATGTGGAACCAGGAGGGAAAAATCATTTTCAGGGGATAAGGGTTCATTCACAAACTTCACTGTGAGTACAATTGAAGGGGTTACATGGGTGTCTTTGAAAATTTGTGATGATGTTTATCCTGAGTGCCTGGATCCTTTCCCTTCTGAACAGATCATCAGCTACAATGTTAAGAAGTTGAGTAACACATTTTCTTTCACTGATGCTGGTTTTTTCCTAAGCTTGTTAAAGGATTAGAATAGCAACATTCCTTTCAGTGATGCTAAAGATTGACTTTTTGAAAAGCTGATTACCCAAAGGACATGATTGTTGCTTTATTATATTCCTGCCATGGAGCTACCTCGCTGGGATGTCTGCCTCTTAGGGGAATAACAAGCTAATTCCAGTATCTTCAAACTCCATAACTATCAAATTTCAAATTCAAATCCCTTCATGCCTAGCCATTTCCCGCATTAGTACTTCCTCATAGTTTAATATAAATGCTTGCTTTTCAAGAGACATCGTGATGGGCCAGAACAGAGGGAATCCTGGAAAAGTGTAAGACCTTCTTCTTTTTGATTCTTGTTGAGTGGAATTATCTCAGGTCATTTGAGTATATTCCTGATGCCTTCTTGAGAAGTAACATTTTAAAGTTTTCTCCAAGGTTCAAGGGTGAAAATTTTGTGCTCGAAACTATCCTGAAAGCCCATGGTGGGTTGGCTTGAAAGTCAAAGCTTTCAGGGGTGGGGGAATTGGCATGGAAGTCAAAGCTTTCAGGGGTTTCCCAGTGATCCTACTGCAAAAAATGTAATTTGGGGATGAGATAGTCAAGAGAGGGGAGAGAGGATATGACTTCAAGAGAAAGGAACTCCTCGGCCTTCAGTGAAGTCACTGTGTGTGGTCCCAGGTCTCAGGAATCCACCTGGCAGGTTAGCACATAGCAGGGAGCTCTAGTGGAGGGCTGACCCGGCTCAGGGGTGGGAAGTAGAGCTGCTGAGTTGTCCTGATAGGTGTGCAGTGAGTGGCAGGAGGGGCTTTGTAGTGGCAATGACGTAGGTGTGGGAAAACCTTCCACCTCTTTAGCCATGGCAGTGAGGTGATGGCCATTCCAGAACCCAGGAAATTGACTTACTGTGGGAAAGTGACACCTTCATGTGCCTCTCAGAAACCATCTTGCTAAATCTTTTTGGGTCACATTCTTTTTTAAAAATTATTTATGGCTTTGCTGAGTCTTCGTTGCAGTGTGGGCTTCTCATTGTGATGGCTTCTCTTGATGCAGAGCACAGGGTCTGGGGCTCTTGGGCTTCAGTGGTTGTGGCATGTGGGTTCAGCTACCAGTGAACTACATGTGGCATGTAGTTGCAGCTACCAGTCTCTAGAGAACAAGCTTAGTAGTTGTGGAGAGGCGCACAGGCTTAGTTGCTCTTCGACATGTGGAATCTTCCTGGATCAGGGATGGAACTTGTTTCTCCACCAGGAAAGCCCCACTGGGTCACATTCTTAATGTGATTCTATTGCACTTGCATTTGCAAGAAGAGCTCTTTGGGGACTGATTTAGAGCTCTTCTCCAGAGAAGGCAATGGCACCCCACTCCAGTACTCTTGGCGTACTTGGAGCCTGGTGGGCTGAAGTCTGTGGGGTCGCTAAGAGTCGGACACGACAGAGTACCTTCGCTTTCACTTTTCACTTCATGCATTGGAGAAGGAAATGGCAACCCACTCCAGTGTTCTTTCCTGGAGAATCCCAGGGATGGGGGAGCCTGGTGGGCTGCCGTCTATGGGGTCACACAGAGTCGGACACAACTGAAGTGACTTAGCAGCAGCAGCAGCAGGTATAGCTGCATCAACCATTTAGAACATATAAAATTCTTTACCTGGGTTCTCTTGAGGCAGCTCTGGTTAGTCGAGGTTTTATTCTCAAATAAATACTGTTGATTTACCAACCCCAGTTGATAGAAAAAATGCAATACTTCTTACAATTTTCTTTCTTTCTTTCCCCAACAAGGATTGAACCCTTACCTCCTGTAGTGTGGAAGTGTGGAGTCCTGACCACTGAACCACCAGGGAATTTCCTGACAGTTTTCTTTATAAGGTACTTAAAACCTGTCCTCCAGTTGCATCCCTCCACCCTTCTCCTTTGATCCCCCTGATTCGCCAAACCGAAAGGCTTCCGGTTTCTTGGACATACCATCTTCTCTAGACTTCTCATGTGCTATTTCTGCTTTATGTAGTTCCCTGGAGAAACTGAACGTTCATCTCCTTCCCACGACCCTGCTTTCTCTGTCTGCCTCCTTTGCCTGTTTCCCTTCAGGGAGTGGTCTTTCTGAACCCCAGCCATGTCTGAACTCCCACGGTTTGTTGGCAGGCCTGTCTGATGCCCGCCTGCCCATATGCTATCTGTGTTCTCCACTCCACAAGTTCAGTCCCTTCCTTCTGAGAGCTCACTTGAACTACTTGTCATCTATGTGTATCATATTCTCCACATACATGTCTACACCTCAGGCTGTGTCCCCCCACATCCTCTGAGTTGGTTTGCCCCCAGGGGCTTCCTTCCTTTCAGTAAGCACATCACATCCCAGCTTCCAGGCTTTCCCAATCCACCCATCCTGCCTTTACCAAGGATTTTCTCTTTCCATGGGGGCTTTGAGGGTAGGAGGAAAAATAAACTCTGACTGGAATTTGCTTGTCAGAATCTTCTTTTCTTTTGGAGTTTATTTTTAAGACATTCAGGGCTTGGGGCAGGGGGGATGGGTGGGTGTGTGAAAACCATTCTCAAAAGGTTAAGGCATTCTGCTCTGATCCCCTAGAGCCTCCTTGCCTCTCCCTTGGGTCTCAGCTCAGACATTGGTCTCCATGAGAAGAACATCCTCTAACCCTCAGGTCTGGTGGAGTGGCCTCTCCTGGCCATATTCTACCCCTTAGCTTCATTGCCCTGTATCCAACCAACAGACTGTGCAATCTCAAGGATGTTGACTTGTTTTAAAAACTGATTTACTACGAATGCTCTAGCAGTCAGCCTAATAGGAGCATGCATGCATGTGTGAGTGAATGCAGGAATGAATGGCTGCTCTATATACCTTCCACCGGTGAGCTCTCTGTTGTCAAAGACATCTCAGTCACCATACATTCTTTAGACTGTGTGTGTATGTGTGTGTGTGTCTGAGGGGGCTCCTTTCTTCTCTTATTCCAGTCATATCTAACTGTATGATCTTGAGTAAGTAACTTAACCTCTCTGTGCTTCAGATTTTTCATCTATAACGTGAGGATAAGAGTAGCACTTACATGAGGTTGTAGGGACATCAAGTGAACTAATACACATGGAACACTTAGAACAGTCCTTGGGATCTAACTAACCACCAATAAATGTTATTTTTCAGTCATTTCCTGTACATTCCTTGCTGTTTTCAAAAGGTTACTAAATCAATGATTTTTTCAAAACTGATGGAATAAAATATTGTCGGACCTTTTCCTCTCACTAGGTTGGGGGAAGTTATGTGAACACAGCTTCGTTTTCCTGTTTCTTTGCTTCTGCATTTGACTCCTCCGGTGTTTTATGGAGGGACTCGGGGTACTGAGGAGGGTGGGTGGATAGCTCTGTTGGTAGCCCTTAGGGCTAAATGGCTTTGTAAGCCACATTTAGGACATTAGTGATACCTGAGGTTTGAGACTTAAGTTTGAAGATGTTTTAACAGTTTTACAAGGACCTCCCCATTAAAACAAACAAACAAACAAACAAAAAAAACACAACAAGCCAACAGAAAAACACAACCTTACATGAACGCTAATAAAATGGTGCCTGGGACAAGATGAAAACTCATTTGTGTAGGGCTGGTCTTCTTAGCCTGACTTGCAAGACTTACAGGCTGATCCACTGCTAATGGAAAGTCCTCTGGAGAATAGTCTGCATTTCTTGAAAAGCACTGCTTCCTCCATGCCCATGGAGTTCTTCAGGGTTGCTGCTTTAGGACCTACTGAAGTTTGTGGATCCTCCTTCCTCATTCTTTTAAAAGAAACAAAAAGGCCAAGGTTCCAAGGCATCAAAGGGCTTTCCTGCTGCTGCTGCTAAGTCACTTCAGTCGTGTCCGACTCTGTGCGACCCTATAGACGGCAGCCCACCAGGCTCCCCCATCCCTGGGATTCTCCAGGCAAGAATACTGGAGTAGGTTGCCATTTCCTTCTCCAATGCATGAAAGTGAAAAGTCAAAGTGAAGTTGCTCAGTCGTGTCTGACTCTTAGCGACCTCATGGATTGCAGCCCACCAGGCTCCTCCGCCCATGGGATTTTCCAGGCAAGAGTACTGGAGTGGGGTGCCATCGCCTTCTCCAAAGGGCTTTCCTATTGCTCTTTAATTCTCAAAGAGTAGGAAATGGCATTTGAATATTCCCCACATTGATTTCAGCCCCCTACTGGTGAGATACCTTTTTTCCCCACAAGGCTAAATAGCTCTAGTCCTTCACTTTTAAGGGCAGCGTGGACACAGAGAGTTCTGCTCACAAACAGAGGCTGATTCAAAGGGGTTGGGGTGGGGCTGTTTTTATCCTTTTTTATTATCTCCTGTGTGGCAGAAGTGATGATTAGTGCCAACATCCAATTTGAACTTAATTACTTCATTGGAAGCCCTTTCATAGATAAGTCCACCTCTGCTCTGTAGTAGCAGCATTGAACAGTAAATGGACACAACTCTGTGGACAGATGTCTCCCAGGAATCAGAGAAGCAGTACATGTTCCACCTGTTGCACTATTTGCCTTTTTGGAAAAGGTGATTGCATATCTGAGATCAACTTGCTCAATATTCGTAGAGACTCAGTTCCATCTTCTCTTCCAGAGAGAGGAAACATTGTTAATTTTATAGTGGGTGTTGGGGGGATGGTGTCTTAGGAATTTGATGAAGCAGAACCTTGATGAGAAAAGCTAGTAGATACTTTGGACAGGTCCTGTCATTCTGTCCTGAATAATGGAGGGGGTGGTGGTTGTATTAGCTTTCTATTGTTGCCTAACAAATTAACACAAGTTTAGCAGCTTGCATGATTGATTGGGTTCTCTGCCTAGGCTGAAATGAGTATGGGTTGGTTTGGGTTCTTATATGGAGAATTCAGGGCAAGAATCTAAAATCATTCAGGTTGTGGCAGAATCTAGTTCCTGTGGTTGTAGGACTAAAGTCCCCACTTTCTTGCTGGTTGTTGGGTGGTCAGCTTTCTGGTCCTTGCCTGTGGCTTTTTCCATCTTCAAAGCCAGTACTTGTCAAATCCCTCTAGTGCTTCAAATCTCTCTGACTTGCTCTTCTGCCATTAATCACAGAATACTCTCTGCCTTTAAAGGGCTCATGTGGTTGCACTAGGCTCATCCGAACAGTCTCCTTTTGATTAACTCAAAGCCAATTGTTTGGAAATAATTAAATTATATCTGTAAAATCTCTTGCCAGATAATATAATCAGGGACATGATATCTTATTATATTTATAGTCCTGGAGATTTAGGTGGGAAATCTTCGATGGTCAGTTTAGAATTCTGCCTATAACAGTAATCAAGTGTTGTTTTCTCAAATTAACTCTTCATTGAAGCCAAGCTTCTGTGGTTTCCCTTTATTACTTTTATGTACTTGTGAGCTTTGCAGTTTGTTGCTTGTGCTTTGTCTTATCAATGGAATTTTTCCATTGGTTCAAAGAGGGTGCCAGTCTCCCAGGGCACTGATTCCCGGGACTCATCTGTTGGTTTTGGACTTTGAGGTTTGATGTTCCAAGTGCCCATCTTGGTTTGGACCACACAGGAAGAGCCATGAGAAGCAGACAGCAGTCAACAGAACCAGGGCTAACCTTCAAACCTGTGTGTTTTTAGTGTTAGAGGCAAAAAAGAAATTGCTGCTGTATTCACAGACTGATAATTATCTCATTAAATAACTTCTCAGACCTTGATTTAGCCATTATGAAAGATGTTTTGATCAAGAACATCTGGTGTTGTTTTCAATTAAATATTGTACCACTAAACTTTGATTAAAAACTGATTTAAAATTTTAATAGCCCCTTCTTTAGAAGATGGTTAAATGCAAAAAAGAAAAATGTCGCTTATTTAAATTGTTTTCCCCCCTTCTTCGTTGCTCTATTTTAGCCAGATTCCCATTAATGACTGTTTAAAACCCACACAGTTTTGGATGCAGTAAATCCAGATGCATAAATAAGATTACCATACCAATACTGCTGTTCTTACTCTTTTACTATTGATACCTCATTTTATTTTTATGCTTTAATTAAATTGAGTATATTTTATGTTTCAGTTTGCTTTAAAACAACTGCAGTGCATATAATTGACACTATTTCATCCTTGTTAGAAAGTGCTGAGTTGAATTAAACATACCAGTTCCATTTCCTTACATTTAATCTGTGGAAAAACTAAGACAGAAATAATACGAACTATATTTCTTTTCCAAGTTGCCTTGATAGGTGAAAATAATTAACCACTTAGTAATTACTAATAAAGACTGAAGTGAAATCTTTACTGTTATCATAACTCCTACCTATATAAAAATACTTAGTGGTATAAGGTAGTTTTACTTAGTAATTTTTCTCAGCTAATATGTAACATATAAATACGTTATTGCTATTTGATGTACTCCATATAAAGCATAAATCTTCAAGCACATATTTTAATATATTTTTACTTAAGATATCATGTCTAACCTAAGAATTTTGGGTGGGGAAATGACATTATGCCATGCTTGTGAAGAGCAGACTTGGTAAACTTTTTGGTTAAGGGCTGCATAGGAAGTAGGGCTTCCCAGGTGGCATTAGTGGTAAAGAACCCACCAGCTAGAACAGGAGAGGTAAGAGATGCAGGTTTGACCCTGGAGGCAGGAAGATTCCTTGGAGGAGGACATGGTAACCCACTTCAGTATTCTTGCCTAGAGCATCCCGATGGACAGAGGATCGTGGCAGGCTACAGCCCATAGGGTAGCAAGGAGTCAGACATGACTGAAGCAACTTAGCACGCACGCCCTAGGAAATATTTTCAGCTTTGTGGGCAGTATGATCTTGAAACTATACAGATCTGTTGTTGTAGCATGAACACAGCCAGAGATGATAGGTAAACAAATGAATGTGGCTGTGTTCCAATAAACCCTTATTCACAGAAACAGGCAGTGAGTCCGGGCTTTGACCCATGGGCTGTAGTTTGCTGAGCCTACTATTGATGATTATAACCAAGCGCTGGCTAAGTTCACAGTTGAGAAAAATCAATTGGTCAATTGATCGGTTAGGGGCTGATTGGGGTCCTAATTTTTGTTATCATAGATTTTTTTTTGCTTGCCTTTTGCAATAGTTTGTTGTAACTTAATTGATTGAGTCTCACATTGGAATTTCCTCCCACATCTTGCATTTTAAAATGGGCGTCTATGATACTTTTAGACCATCACATTTTTGCACCTGGTCTTATATCCCTGGATATAAGTGTCTCCTAGTTTATAGTCTAGAACTTGAATAGAATTTGTATACTACTGTTGTGTGAAAACTGTATAAATCTTAACTATGTTGAATTGGTTCATAGTGCTTTTCAAATCTACTATATCCTTCTGTGTGTGTGCATGCTCAGGCTCTTCAGCCATGTCCGACTCTTTGTGACTCTATGGACTGTACCTTGCCAGGTCCTCTGTCTATGGGATTCTCCAGGCAAGAATACTGGAGTGGGTTGCCATGCCCTCTTCCAGGGGATCTTTCCGACCCAAAGACTGAAACTGCATCTCTTATGTCTCCTGCACTGGCAGGTGGGTTCTTTACCATTAGTGCCACCTGAGAAGCCCACTATATCCTACTTCTCTGTGTATTCTACTAACTTTTGAGAGTTTGATAGTAAAACTCCAACTAAAAATCTTAATGTACTTAAAAAATAATTGTCCTATATAATGGAACTATATGTAACCTTGTTCTATATTTTCCAAGTCTCTTGTAAATGTGGTATCATATTTTCATAATTAAAAAAAGAGAAAGTGGGAGTCTAGGGGATTTCCTTGTGGTCCAGTGATTAGGACTCTGTGCTTTCACTGCCAACGTTCAATCCCTGGTTGGGGAACTAAGATTCTACAAACAAGCCTCACTGTGTAAGCAATAAATAAACAAGTGAAAAAAAAATTAATTGGGAGTTCAGGCTCATCATTTCCATAAGTCTAAATGAAGTCCACAAATAATTATCCTGATTAAAACATTCTCTTTGATGGTTCAGACTATGACAACATATTCTACACACAAAGTGGTCCAGAGTCAGGCTGGAATTTGCAAGTCTCAGTTCGTGTGATTGAGTTCTAGGTTTAGTGCCAGTCTGAGGTGGCAAGAGGATCAAGTACAGTGAAGAAGCCAGGAAGCATTTCTTGAATGGAACCTGGGAACTGAATATTGTTATTCTGCTGGTGAAAAAACAAGAAGGATATTTCTCCTTACCTTTGATTCATGGCAATGGGTTTCCCCTCATATACAAATGTGCCTGTTAAATGCAATAGGCGCCTGGCCCACGCTCACGGTCCGTTCCCATAGTGCTGCCTGTCGCTTTCTGTGGGCACAGCACTCTTATTCAAGAGCAGTCACTGACATCCACGTCAGTTGCTTTGTGGCAGAATAGCTGTGGCCTGGTCTGGAGTTGCTGACACAAATGTTATGTATTAAGGGCATATCACCTCAATGAAAAGGCAGATTCTGGACGATGTTAATTTTCAGAAAAGTGTGCATCTAGCCTGACAAACAGTTTTCCTATATGCCTGGGCTGAGGTGGGCTACACAGAAACAAAACTGCCTTTAAAGCACTAATATTTCGTCATGTAGGGAACATTGCCTTACGTGTTTAAACCATACAGTGTTAAGTATCAATCTGCAACAGATTGGGGGAGGCAGTAATAATACTTGTACTCACCATTTCATGAAGGGCCCATTATGCTCTAGGAATTTTAAATGTGTTTTCTTTAATCCTTACAATAATCAAATGAGACAGGAACTATTAGCACCATCTTACCTATATGGAGGCTTAGAGATTTTAAGTGACTTGCCAAAGATGGCAAAGCTGGTAAATGGTGGAGTTGGAATTCATGATTCGGAAGCAAAGCCCTTGTCTTTCTCTTATGATAGGTGTTTTGACACGGATTCAGGCCAGTGCTTCTCCATGACCACGCCCTATCTCAGAGCAGTTAAGTCAGTATCTAGATTGGAGTCTGGACTTGGGTAGCTTTCAAAAGTACTCAAGGTGACATTCATCATTGGTCTCAGGGGAGTGGCTTAGTGACACCTGCATTTGGGTAAAGGCTGGGCTTATCCTGGTTGTTAAATGCACAATTAATCTATGTCACCCTTGAAGATCCCTTGGAGGAGGGCACGACAACCCACTCCAGTATTCTTGCCTGGGAAATCTCATGGACAGAGGAGCCTGGTGGGCTACACTTTGGGTTTGTAAAGAGCTGGCCACAACTGAGTGACTAAACAGCAGCAGCAGCTCGCTGCCTCTGTCCATGTCCTACGAGCTGCTGCAGCAATCTCCCGTAGCCTCTTAGGAATCCGTGCCCTCTCCAAGAACACACTCATGGTGCATCTTCTTGCACCTGGCTTGGATGTCACATTTCATCTCTAGCTTACTGTGAGTCTTTGGGTTACCAACTTAGGGGGCTTTGTGTGGCATTTTATTACCTGATTCTTGTCTTTCTCTTAGAAGGAAGCCTGGAGTAAGTCCCAAATAGAAGTTAAAACAAGGTGGTCCTTTGGGCGGTGAGGGGGTGGGGGTGGGGGGGGGAGTGACTAACTTAGAATTGCAGAATCCAGAAAAGAAGTGAAATCTCAGTGAATTCTGTAGTGAGGCTATAGCATCTACAGACCGATAGTGGGGTGGGGCTAGTTGGGGCAGGCCTTTCTAGTAGAGAGGGAACAGCTTGAGGCAAGATCTGGAAGCAGGGGATACAGAGTGACCAAACAAAAAATGTTTCTTAACAAAAATTTTTGAGTGTGTAGTTTGAGCCAGGTGTCTGCACGGTACTTGGCCCGTGTGAATGGGATGGAGAATGGGTTGCACACACACTTGTGTACATACGTGTGTAGTAGGAGGTAACTGCAAAGTGTCCAGCCCCCTCTGAGACAGGTTTCAGTATCTTCTCCATCCAGAGATCCCTCTAGAGACCCAGCACCTCCCATTCTTTTGGGAAGGGCGATTTCTGACCCCTCCTCTATGACCTGGCTGATTGGACCAAGGGCAGATATCAGAATTAAAGGCACAAATCCATTGGTTGGCTAGAGCACCAAGCGGATGATCTCCCTTGGGAATTTGAACCAATGATCACAGAGATTTCACAGCAGAGGGCGCTGGGTATGAAAGACCATGAGTTTACAGAGTGCTACCCCCTCATGCTGTTTTAGGGCCTAAGCTACAGCAATGCACATGAGAAAGTCCTGTCCTCATCAAGCTTATGTTAAGTGGGGAAACAGCCAAACAAATAAGAAAATGTCAGTGGTCATTGTCCTAGTCAGTTTGGGCTGCTATAACTAAGTACCATAGACTGAGCGGTTTATAAACTACAGAACCTTGTTTTTCTCAGTTCCAGAGGCTGGAGTCTAAGATTAGAGTGCCAGAGTAGTGGTCAGGTTCTGGTGAGGACCTGCTTCTTGATTTGCAGACAGCTCTCTTTTAGCTATCCCCTCATATGGTGAAAAGAGGGCTATGTATCTCTTTGGCCTTGTCTTCTAAGGGCACTAATCCCATTCATGAGGGATCCACCCTCATGGTCCAATTACCAAAGGCCCTACCCTAAATAACATCACAGTGGGGATTCAGTTTCAACGTACGAGTTGTGTTGGGGAGAGCAGACACAAATATTTGATACATTGCAGTGATAAAGGAAATGGAATGATAAAACAGGGTCATCTGATGGAGTATAATTGGGTGAGATAGATATCACCATATGCTGGGGTCAAGGAAGGCCTTTCCAAGAAGGTGACAGAAGCAAGTGGGCAGAGGACCCATGGCCACAAGCAGGAAAGTAGTTCACACACACACACACATACACACACCCTCTTTTGAGCTAGCTATACTGGGCCTCCCATTCTGCAAGCCAAAATGCTTCAACTAAGAACAGGGATAAATGGAGGAAGATTCTGGATGGCAGTCTGCAGTTTTGGACTTTGCTCTGTCTCTGAAAGGGCTTTTGAGCAGTGTAGAGCGTGTCTTCATGCTCTAGTGTCCAGGAAAACATTCCTTTTTGAAAGTGGAAAGCTACTGATTGTACTGAAGCATGCCTTCCTCTGCCAACTGCTGGAACAAGAAAAACAATTGCCGCCATCCTGACTGCCAGCAATCTGGCCAGCCACCACCTGTTCTCAATGCCTGTGCACTGTGTTTAGCTTAGCTGGGCAGCTCCAGCAGCACCTGGGATGCAAAAACATCCTGAATTTCTCGAAACACTGCAGTGGGGCTGTTTAAACAGCACGATGTTCAGGAAATAGTCATTATCTCCATACCTCCTGCATCCAGTGGAGTGGATTATTGGATGAGCTTCAGAGGGCAGCTCCAGTGAGTGCCAGGTCCTACCCACCTAGATCTTTCGTTCACGGGGCTATGCTGCCAGTGGGGAGGTGGGGGAGACGGAGCCAGGCTGCTCCTCAAGATGTGGGAGAGGAATTTGGGCTTGATTCTTACTTCTGGGTGGGATTGTCTCTGCACATCAAATGAAATGTCTGCATCAGCACAAACAATGGGTGCGGATTTTCGAGGGAAGGGAAGAAACTGCTGCTTCTGCATGTTTTTTCCACAGGGGCTACTTTGGCCGGCAACAAGGTGGGGAAGGTGGGGGTAGGCAGAGAAGAGTCTTGTTTCTCTTCACTTCCCTGGGGAAGAGAGAGGAAACACTGTCAGCCATCGCCTGGTGTCTTCTTCCCTTCATTGCTTCTTTCCCTTCCACACCTGGCAGTAATCAAAGCTGACCTCAGAGGGAAAGCAATTGCTATCAGCTTGGGCTGGATGAGGTTCTCATCAGAGACACAGAGGTTGGTAGTCAATAACCCTGTGAGACTTTAAAATACTCTTCATTTTACAACCGCGTTCTGTCACCCTCTGGTGGGCTCTGATGTGCACGCCTATGCTTTCGTGGTTGTTAAACTTAAAAGTCAAACCCTTTATTCATGTGAATTTTATAGAGCTGGATTAGGGAGCAGGTCAGCTGAGCTACTTCCTAGGGAGGCAACTATAATGGATTCTGGAATAAATCAGAAATAGGGTACTTTTAAACTCAGGTTTCCACTTGCTGTTATCTTCAGAAGCTTCAAAATGTTCATTGTTCCTAATCCTAGTGAAGTAGAGGCCTTCATGTGGAAACAAAAACAAAAGCACAAAAAATACTTTTGGATGGTGATGGCCAATTTTGTTTTTGTGACCTCAGCGCACATGAAGTTCACTCGGCCCCCACCAAGCCTGGCTGGCCAGCCAGCAACTGGCCAAAATTCTGAAACCCAACGACATGTCGCTGAGTCCTGCTTACTGAGGACAAATGCTTTATTTTATCACATGAATTTTAAGCCCTTGAATGTCTCCTAAAATATGACTGACTTGGCTACATCCAGATTTGCATCCTAAATAAGAAACAAACATTTCAGAAAAATAGAACGTTTTATTAACAGAATGACAAAACAAAACAGGATAAAAGCTCACTGAAAAAGCCACATAAGCTGCTTTTATCCCAGTGAGTCTGAGGGCTGGGTCTGAGGGCATAATACTTTAGCAATTAGGAATAATGGAAAATCAGTGCAAAGAAAGACAGCTGCAAATAAGTTGAAGTATTATGTTAATGATAAGTATATGGGGTCATCTGTTGTTCCGAACATAAAAAATATATATAATTTTTATCAACAGAAGTCAGTTCATTTCTTTTTACTCTGACTATATACTTTCACTCAATATTTAAAGAATTGGCATGAACCATTCACCAGACCAGAGAGCCCATCTGTCCTCGAGTAGCCTGACCAGGTGGAATCCTCATATGTGTAGAATGAGAGTAAGGTCTCTCTGGTTGAAGTGGGAGCCAGAAGACCCACAACCAACTTTCTCCTCCTGCCCTGAAGCTGCTCTGTTTGGTCATTGTCTGATGGTTCCTAATCTTCATCTCTTTCTCTATACTCTCTGCTACTGCTGCTGCTGTTAAATTGCTTCTAATCTGCACCAACTTCATTCTTGTACTTTCCACCACTTCTCAGCTGGTGGTCCCCAAATCCCAGTGCTCAGAGCAGCCCTGGACCCCAAAAAAGTCCATACTACATGGCAAGTGGTAAGAGAAAACATGATTCACCCTGCAGTGAGTTTTTGCAAAGCCAAATTAATTAATAATACAAACCATTTTTTTTCATCATGGGATATCTACCCTACTTGTATAGTTGTTAAAAAATTCTTCCTTTTATGAAATAGTGAGGATAGCAGATTAAATAAATCTTTTGGGAGGCTAAATATAAAATTATTAACCCTGTGTTAGTTCTCAGGATTTTCAGTAAAATTGTACGTGTCTGTAAAATTCTAAAATCTGGGCACCACTGTCTTAAGGTACATTTTAAAGACACTCTGAGCTTTATTGGAAAAAAAGAAATATGTTTATTAAAAAATTTAGAAAAAAACCAGATATGATAGAATTGGTGACACCAAAAATATTAATGTGTCGGTAATAACAGGTTTCCCCTCTTCCTCCCTCTTTTTCTGAGAAGGCTGGGCTCTAGAGTTTTGCTGTGCTAACTGAGAATATGTGAGGCTGCAGAACTGATTAGTAATAGAAACTGGAGGAGTAAAATAGATACATATGAAGTAGGTGCGATGGAAGTGCCTACACATTCGGCACCACCTCTATCTATAAAAGAAAAGTGAATTTGGAAGCTTGGGGCAATTATTGGATCCATTTAGTGTAGAGTGGTTTCTGTCATAGAGACCTTGCTGAAAAGAGATAATAAAGAGGCCTTGAATACTCGCTTCATCTAAGTTTCCATTGAATCGGGGGAACCGACTCTGCTCTTACTTGGGGGAAAGAGAAAGATGATTAAGTCATTAGTTAGACAAAGTAAGAGCTGACAACAATGATTAAGCATTGATATATCTAAAGGGATCTTTTTGGTGTGTGTGTGCTGCTCTAACAGCAGTATTTTACACTTTTAAAAAAAGAAAGTGATGTCAACTGATTTGTCTTGCTGACTATATAAAGCACTAAAAATGTTTTCACCGACACTGGAAGATATTGACTGGTATGGTATGTTTCTCCTCTTTCTGTCCTCCATACTTCAAGTCTGTCTGCCCCCGGTCCTGTCTCCTTCATTAGGTACCTGGAAACACTCCATGAAATGAGCTACAAGACTGGGAAGGCATGAAAAACCTCTTCGCAGACTTAGTGAGGCTCCAGCAATGTCCTGTGGCGTTTTACTTCTGTCCACAGAACCTTCCACTGGGACGGATTTTCTTTATGAACCATTGGTGTTTTACTGCACTGACCCTGGAGAGTAGGTATCTGCAGGGTCTTCCTGCATTTCTTTTCTGAGACTCTCTTCCTGTTCTGGGGTCTGTCCCCAATTGGGATGTTTCATATTCTCATAAAGCCTTGTGCCCAGTGCCTATTTGGAGGACATCTCTGCTAAGGTGATATTTAGCCCTCCCCGTGGTACTAGAATTTCATAGGGGCCATCGAGGAAACCCAGTTTGACTGAACTGTAATGAAGCACATTTTTAATGGTAAAGTTTTAGGTCCAATAGGCTCCCGGGGAAGGGTTTTAAGGGTAAACATTAGGAGCCCTTGAACTCCATCCTGTGAGAAACTTCATTCTTAAAATCCCTGAGCTCATTGGACTCCGATGTCCTAGGATTGTGAACAGAATGGGGCTGATGCTCAGACAGACAGACCATTCTCATCTGCTTTTGGCCTAACTATCTTCTGAAGCATTTACAATTATTCTGGTAGCCAAATTAGCCAGTAATTCTTAATTCATCAGAAAGTGATAAAAACGATTGGTGCATTTGAGCAGCAAGGATGAAGTTTGGTCTGGCCCGGGGAGGGGGGAGGTGATGACACCTGATATATATGCTGTCTTCCATTTGGTCCCATTCTCAGTCAAGCAGAAACTGTGTACAACCTGTGGTAGGTCAGGACATCAGAGATTTAAGTTGGTAAATGGTGGCTGGGCCTGGAATATGGGGTGACTTCTGAGGAACTCAGTTCTACAAAAGTTTAAAGAATATGAAGATGCCTTTATCTTGGTCAAATGCAGACAATCAATCTGCCCTTTGCCTGTGATAAATTGGGACCTTTAAAGGGAAGGTCAAACAATCCAGGATGGAAAATTGGCTGCAGAGCATCCAGCCTGACCTGGATGTAGAAATTTCTCCTGCCTTGTCTTGTCTCTTGCTGCAAATCATCCTGCGAGCAATAGGCAACAGCAACTTCAACTCACACACATTTGAAGGATGGTGACTTGCGCATTATCCATGGTGAAAATCACAGCCAACAATCAATATGTATTTTCAGGCAAAGAACCATCATTCATTTCTGTTATCGGACAATCTCAGGCAGAAATCATATCTTTTGTGACTCGAATGCTCAGCATTCTGAACCGCTTTTATTACTGTGACTGAGAATAGGGCTTTGCTTGGATTGGCATTGAGTTGCTGCAGTTTTCTGAACTGCTATTTCTATTGGTGTGTCCAGCATCAGTATGAGTTTTGGGAGAAGTGAAGGGGAAGAGAAGGAAAGAAAAGTTGCCCTTAGGGAACAAGCTATTTTTGCTAGCTTGAAGCAGCTTAATTTGTTATCGCTGATACTGAGTGTAATGTTGATTTAACTTTTGCATTTGAGGGTATTGATTTTACAGTGAAAAGCCAGACACGAGCCATTGTCTAACAATGACCAACATGGTTAGAATTTCAGACCCAGTGTGACATAGAGGATGAATGGCTGCCAGAAGAAAAAGGGTCTTGTCCTGGCTCTTTGAAGAATTAGCTCAAGTGACAGTTTGTTGTTCAGTCACTCAGTTGTGTCTGACTCTTTGTAACCCCATGGACTGCAGCATGCCAGGCCTCCCTGTCCTTCTCTATCTCCTGGAGTTTGCTCAGACTCACATCCATTGAGTCAATGATGCCATCCAACCATCTCATCCTCTGTCGCCCCCTCCTCCTCCTGCCTTCAGTCTTTCCCAGCCTCAGGGTCTTTTTCAATGAATCGACTCTTTGCATCAGTGGCCAAAATATTGGCGCTTCAGCTTCAGCATCAGTCCTTCCAATGAATATTCAGGGTTGATTTCCTTTATGATTGACTGGTTTGGTCTCCTTGCTGCCCAAGGGACTCTCAAGAGTCTTCTCTAGCACCACAGTTTGAAAAATCACTTCTTCAGTGCTCAGTGAAGCATCAGTGCTTCAGCTTGAGTGACACTAGTCAAGTCACTTTACCTCTGTGGGCTTCAGAATTTGTGTCTCTCAGGAGATGGATGTGGAATACTTGATTTAAGATGCCTTTGAACTCCAAGAGTCCTTGACCCTATCATCAGGGTTGTTTTAGTCTTCATTAACATCATAAATGCCTAAAATAAAGCAGGTTTCTATTGAATGACAGCAGGCTGTTTCCAACTCTTTGCTGTGACAATGCTTCAGTGGACTTCAGGATTATACATATACACATGTTCATACTTGTGAGAGCATTTCTGATATTTTTGGAATTAGACTTGCTAGAATAAGTTATTGCACAGAATTTTTTTTAATAGATATTGACAAGTTACCTAACGAAAGCTGTAATGATATATGCTCTGTTACCCATTAAGATAGTTTTGGTGTCATGTGATAGAAAAATCAATCCAAAGTGGAGAAAGAAAATTTAATGGACCTTGTACCAAAGGTTGAGAGGAAATCTGGTTTCGGGCATGGTTCGATACAGGCTCGAAAATGATGTCATCTGGCATCAGTTTCTCTCTCCTGGCCTCACAGCTCTACTTCCTCAGGCAAGTTTCCCTTCATGGAATTAAAACAGCTTCATCATTTCAGCTTCTGGTGTAGTGAGGAATATCACACATTTCTATCCCTGAAGTTTTAGTCAATGTCTCTTTGGCTTTAATGGGTCACGTGCCCATCTGTGAATCAGTGAGAGTGTCCAGGGTCATGAAGGCTTTTACTGGCCAAACCTGGAGCTGGAAGTGTACTCAGCTCACCAGAACATCGTGACCTGAGGGTGGGACAAGATGGCTGACCAATTAGAGTTGGCAGCTATTTCTGGAAGTAGGGCCAATAGGTGGACTGTGAAATCAATAAAGGTGTATGGAGTCCTACTTATGGAGACAGACTCTCTCATCTGGATTTAGAAGTTTATAGAGTGTGTTCCATCCTGAGAGCTGGCTTTCAGAAGAGCTGGCATAGAGGATCAATGCCGTGGTATGATTTAAATGACATTCTTTGCACTGCTGGCTGGGACTGTAATTATGTACTACTGAAATGTTTTTAAGAGCTATCCTTAGATAAGATTGGCTTTATAACTGGGAAAGGAACACAAGTTGCTGTAAAAGAAAGGAGCAGATGTATTAAAGAACAAAAGCATCATAATGGTTTTGTTAAGGTTGCTATGGAAATGACTGAATGCAAATTTTATTTTAAGTCCCTTGAAGTTAGTCATCTGCATAGAGGAGAGAAGTTTGGAGCAGGTGTTCATTTTTTCATTTGTTTTGTTTTGAGAGAAAGAGATACCCTAAGGTTGGAGCAAAAAGAATTTGAGGTATTTATCCTCCCCCAGATTATTTAAACACTTAAAAAATTTAAAATTTTTTATACAGTTTTTAAAGGTTACTTTCCATTTACAATTATTATAAAATATTGGTTATATTCCCCATGTTGTACAATACATCTTCAAGGATATATTGCTCCTTTCCCCCTCACACTGGCTGTCCCTAGTTTGTTCCTTATTTCTGTGAGTATGCTTTCTTTTTTGTTATATTCTCTCACTTGTTGTATTTTCTAGATTTCACATGTAAGTGATATCATATAATATTTGTCTTTCTCTGTCTGACTCGAGTTTAAGGTTTTTAATCTGGAAGAGACCAGATTATTTAGGCCAGTGGTTCTCATATTTGAGGGAGAATCATCTGGAAATTCTGTTAGAATAGATTTTTGGGATGCATCCTAGAGACTCTGATTTAGTGGTTCTGGCCATTTAGTAGTTCTGACACTTTGGGAATCACCGCTCTAGGTACCTTCCCTTTCTCTTAGTTTAAAACTTGGAGAGGTGAGGGGCTGGCTCAAGGTGACTCTGAGAGTAAGCAGAAGAATTGGGGTTAGAATCAACTCCCGTCTTCTCCCTTTCCTGCATCCCCTCTGCAAGGAAATTGAGCCCCAGGTTGGTTAGTGCCAAGGTCATAGAGCAGAGTTAGCAAAGAACCCAAATCTTTTGACTTCTAGGCTTGCCCTTTCTTCATGTGTCTCCAAGGTTTCCACTCCTAGAGAAGTCCCAGGGGTTTGCAAATTTGCCCTTTCAGTAGCCAGGTTATCTAGAAAATGTTTGCCTTCAGAGCAGAGAACAAGGAGTTTGCACTGTTCAGTAAAATGAATCTTGAGCCTCATGATAGAGAAACTCAATAGTAATCAAAAGCCTCTCTGGCTTGGAATAAAAGGTTGTAGCTGGTGTTGGGGAGGAAAGACTTTCCCCTAGCCTCTTAAGTTCAGTATCTGGAGTATGCAAATTAAACTAACAAAAGACCAACTGGCAGGAGAGAATAGTATAATCTTACGAATATTTTATTTGCACACAAGTTCAGAGAAAAGAAGTGAAACTCAAAGACATAGTGAGACTAGGGAGCTTATATGCCATTTTAACAAAGGAAAGTGGGTTTGGGCTTCAAGGGATGCAAATCATGGGGAAGCGCCCAGGAAACATACCGGGGGACTAATGGAAGACCCAGGTTATTTAGTAAGGTCTGTTTCTGCAAACTCTTCTCAGTGTGATGAGAATGCTCGTCCCTTCCTGGTATGGGATGGGAAGGGGGATATCTTCACGAAGGGAAATGTGTGCTCTGCTTGTAAATGGGTAGGAGGAAGGCATAAAACTTTCTGCATCCAATGACTCTCAATTGCCTTTAGCTCAAAACAATCTTTATGTTGGCATGTTTGGGGGGTGGCATATTCTGGATGCCTTCACTGGATTCAGAGACTTGCCAGCATCAAGGGTGATGAAACTCAGATGTCTATTAGTGCATTGTCACAGGGTTTAGGGTGAGAGAGTCGGGGTGACAGTCATCCGGCCCACGGGGAGATATGCTTAGATTAAGAATTACTGAAAGGACTAACAAAATTAGATTTCAAATGATTTTATTTATTTTTATGAAAAAATCTTCCCTTAATTGTGTGTTATGTTTTAGAGACTAGTACTTAATGATGCAGCTTAATGAAAAATTCTATTTTGGCTTTTAGAAAATACCTATGTTAACCAGGCCCAGGTAAAGAAGAGCGATTTTTACCACCAGACAATTACTAAAGGACCATTATCTACCTTATCTCAATTATGGGCAACATGAGAAGGGAGAAATAAACAGCTGTAGGAGTGTTGGACTTGCAAACGCAAACCTATTAAGTGAAAGCAAATCTCATGATCCTCTTGCTTTAAAATATCTTCCCAACCTAGAGTCCCTGTGCTTGGATTAGGCACTCACTGCTCCCTGAGTTATCCTGCAAAATGTACACACGTTTGCATGTCATTCTGAAGGAGTTCATTTATCAGCTCACTTCTCTTAAGGACAGGATAGGAATAGGAGGCAAAGCAGAAAATGACAGTAAGGGGCACAGAAAGGGGTGCCTGGGGGCCTGCAGACCTAGCCATACAAATATATTTATGTAAATTCAGTACTCTTCTCAGGATTATGTATGAATTTTTCCTCTCCAATTTAGGGACTGTAGTTAGCACTTGGCCAGGTGGGAGGAGTATTTTGGGTACAGGGGACCATCTAAGAAACCCTGAAATCTCTCCCAATGGTGAGTCTGAAGTTTTTCTCCCACCTCTGCTCTTCCTTTAAAGGGGCTCACTCCTTCCCAGACTTTCTGGTGCACCGTGCGTGTGTGCGTGCTAAGTTGCTTCAGCCCTGTCTGACTCCTTGTGACCCTGTGGACTGTGGCCCACTAGGCTCCTCTGTCCATGGGATTCTCCAGGCAAGAATACTGGAGTGGGTTGTCATGCCCACCTCCAGGAGATCTTCCCCACCCAGGGATTGAAACTGCGTCTCTTAAGTCCTCCTGCATTGGCAGGCATGTTCCTGATGGGCTTAATTGTGTGTTAAGCCACCTGAGAAGCCCTCTGGTGTGCTGTAGGTCATCAGAATTAATCTGGAGGGTCTTCTCATCTGCAAGCCCCTGGCGGTAGCATATACTGGTGCTGGATCAGGTGAGTTCAACCCCAGTTCTGCCAGCTTGTGACCCATGGGCAAGTTACCAAACCTCCTAGAGCCTGGCTGTCCTCACTTGTAACAGGGAAATTATCTATTTTCTCTATCTATCTCTATCTATCTACTCTATCATCCTCTTTCACACAATAGTACAGATCAAGAGGAGGCATTATCAAATCTAGCAACTGCAGACTGGGTTTTTCAGAAGCAGATGCTGAGATGGAGTCTGGGGTACATGACCTCTCTAGGGCTCCTCTCCTGTGAGTGGCAAGGGGAGGAGGCAGGCCTGGGCACAGGGAGAGCTGGGCTGCAGGGCAGGCCCCCAGAGACCCAGAGTGACTCCTGCCCATCAGAGTGGCCCCATGAGGGGCTGAGTTGGCTAGCTCTCTGCATCCCTGCCTCACTCAGCCACCCGACGAGGCTGCCTTGAGAAAGGCGCACCCTGGGGCAAGGCCGCTCCTTCATCAGAGGCAAGCCCTGAGCTAACATCTGGAGTTGTTTCCTGGCCACAATCCTGGAGCAGAGTAGCCAGGCCCTCCCTTAAGGCTGGGTTGGGGGTGCTTATCTTCACACCTACCAGGTAGGCACCCAACAAAATGCCTTCTCTGACCACTGGAACCATCCCTCTTTTTTTTCGCTTTTTCCCATCTTCTTTCCATCCTCCATTTGTCTGCTTCTCTTCCACCTGCTCCTTCTGGAACTCCCATTCCCCCCCATAGTCCTGAGAGCCCACAGATCCCCTGAAATGTGTGTGCTTCAGCTGTTGTCTGTACAGTTCTATGTAAGCAGGAAGTTTAAAATATTTTTAAAAAGTCTCATTCAGATAATTTGCCAGTTACTCATGACTCCTCTTTTACTTTGGTAGAGAGGAAAACCAGCCAGCTCTATTCTGCTGAATAGAACAGCACAGATGCTGGTGAATGCACTGTGGGCCCATGGCCCGCCAGCTGGTACTAACAACAGGGAGGAGGCTTGCATGCCTTGCTAACAGATTTCCAAGAACACTGTGGGCCGCCAAAAAAGCCATTTGGGCTGGTTTCTTTTCCCTCTGTTACCTCTCCAAGAGATAAAGAGGCTGATGGATCAAGAATGGGAACATGGTTGTGATAACATTTGGGAGGAGGTGAATGTCAAGGGTGCTGGGAAGCCAATGTACAATATAGAGGCTAGGAGAAGATGGTAGATTTCTAATGCCTTTGGCATGCAGAAGTTGCTCTTGTTGGAAATTTGAAAATGTGTGGGCAACAGGAAGCCTGATTATGGGCAGAGGGTGGGAAACAGCTGGGAGGGCCCCTAGCTGGATTGGTGCCTGTCTTCTTCTGATTTGGGCATCACTCCGTGGAGACACCCACATTTATGGGTGTTCTGGTCTGCTTCTCTCTGAACCCCTGGATCACTCTAAAGACGGCAGAGAGGGAGCACGTGTGCACCACTTGGCCACGTGACAGAGAGGGCCACTGACTCTGTCTTCTGGCGATTGACGTGCTCTACATGGAATCTCCTGCATCTGGACTAGAAGCCCATGTAAGGGGCTGGAAGAGACCACCAGCTCCCTCCATGGAGGGCAACCATGAAATCCACCCAGTGGGGGCCTCTCGTGCCCCCACTAGCTTCCTTCAGGAGTCCCACGAAGGGGACTAGGGGAGTCCTAGGGAAGTGGGAAGTCCCTTTCAAAAACCATTTCAAGCCTTGGCCATTCTTTTTAAAAACATTTTTGCTTTGGTAAAAACACTTAACATGAGATCCATCTCCTTAACAAATCGGAAATGCGTACATTATTGTTGGTTAGAGGTGCAATGTTGTGCAGCAGGTCTCTAGAGCTTGTGTGCATGCGTGCTAAGTCACACAGTCATGTCCAACTCTTTGTGACCTTATGGACCATAGCCTGCCAGGCTCCTCTGTCCATGGGATTCTCCAGGCAAGAATACTGGAGTGGGTTGTAATGCCCTCCTCCAGGGGATCTTCCCAACCCAGGGACTGAACCTCTTTCTCTTATGTCTCCTGCATTGGCAGGCAGGGTCTTTACCATTAGCGCCACTTGGGAAGCCCCTCTAAAGCTTACTCATCTTATTTAACTGAAACTTTATGCCAGTTGGTTAATAACTCTACATCTGTCACTATCATTCCAGGCTTCGAGTTTATGAACCTGTTTTGGATATCTCATGTAAGTGGAAACATGCAGCGCTTGTCTTTCTGTGTCTGGGCTTATGTCACTTTGCATAATGTCCTCAAGGTGCATCCACATTGCTGCTTATTATAGTTTTCTTCTTTTATAAGTCAGTCCTTAGAGATTCCGTGCAAGAAGCCAACAGCAGGAACCCCCATTTAGTTCCATGTTTGGGGAGGTTAGCCTGGAATCCTGCCATGCCTTGTGCAGGAAGAGGAGTATGAGGTTTGGGTTGTTGAAACTTGATTCTTGCAGCAATGCTCCACGTCATTTGCGAGGACACGGGCACTTGGAGAGGTTGAGTGACTCGCCCCAGGTCTCACTGATCATGAGCCATGGGGCAGGTCCTGAGTTTTGGCCCCATCTGTCTCCACAGCCTTTAGGTCTGTGGTGACTCTGCTTCTGATTTTACTCCAATCAGAGAATACGTGGGGACATGGACATCTAACCCCATGGAGACTCAAGTCAGGCTGACTAAATACCCAGGGCTTCAGAGGATGTTGTCATCCTCACATGTGAGTGGTCAGACATCTGCTGTGCTCTGCACTTGCTGGCCACCAGCACATGTGGACACTAAGCCCTTGAAATGTGGCTCATCCAAATTGAGACATGCTGCGTGATTTTAAAGGCTCAGTATCAAAGAAGAAGGAAAACTAGCTCCTTCACGATTTCTAGATGGATTCTATGCCAAAATGATATTTTAGGTAAACTGAGTGCAATAATTATATTTAAAAACTATACTTTGTATTTATAACAATATGAAATATTACAATTAATTTCACTTGGTTCTTCTTATTTTTAGAATTGTGGCTACTTGAAAATTTAGAATACCCAAGTGGTTCACATTACATTTCTTTTTTAAATTTTTTGAAACTTTTTTTTTGTATTGGGTATAGCCAATTAACAAACAATGTTGTGGCAGTTTGAGGTGAACAGTGAAGGGACCTAACCATACATCCACATTACATTTTTATTGGATTACTCCAGATTCACCCCCATCCCTGAATGCCTTTACTCTATCTTTAGCTCCTACTTCTTCATTTGATATCACAGTTAGTGGTTGTTACTGAGTTCATCATCTGCTTTGGACCTTGAAATTTATGAAGTAGTCCACAGCATGGTGTTACTTTATACTCAGGTATGCATGGTTGGGGCTTCCCAGGTGGCTCAGTGGAAAAGAATCCACCTGCCAATGCAGGAGACACGGGTTTGATCTGTGGGTCGGGAAGATCCCCTGGAGGAGGGCATGGCAACCCGTTCCAGTATTCTTGCCTGGGGAATCCTGTGGACAGAGGAGCCTTGTGGGCTACAGTCCATGGGATCGCAAAAAGCTGGACATAACTGAACATGCGCGCGCACACACACACACACACACACAAACACACACGGTTATAATCAGATGTTCACAGGGGTCTTGGCAATGTCAATGTCAATGTTAATGTCAATGAAGAAGTCTCCTGGGATTATTCACTCAACAGATAATGTAGGTAACATCTTCTTATTGATGAACTATTATGCCAGGTTCTGGAACTATGTTGAGAACAAGAAAAAATTGTCTCTGGGCTCAGGGAGCTTATAGTGGTGGGGCAATGGATGTTATGATGGTTAGTGTTATGTGTCAAAAGACCTGGTCCATGGGCTGCCGAGATATTTAGTCTAACATTATTCTGGGTGTTTTGGGATGTGATTAACATTCGAATCTGTAGACTGGGTAAAGCAGATTGCCACCCCCATTGTGGGTGGGCCTCATCCAATCATTGGAAGGTCTGAACAGAACAAAAGGGCTGAGTGAGAAGGAATTTCAGCAGCGACCCCTCGAGATGGACAGCAGTCTGTTCCTGTCTTTGGACTTGTACTGGAATTTATACCTTTTGCTCTCTTGGGTTTTCAGCTTGCTGGCTGCGAATATTGAGACTTTTTTTAGCTTCCATAGTCATATGTGCCAACTCTCTGTAATAAATCTCTTTCTCTCTCTCTGGAAAATCCTGACGAATCCAGACACTAAACAATGTACATACTGGATAATTATATAACTGCTTAGGGATGTGGCATGTGGTGAGCTGATACGGAATATCTAGGGGCATAGTCTATTCCACCATCTTCAGGGTTACCCTGGGCTCTGGCTTTTCCCCAGAGCATCCTGGCCCACTGGGTCATCTCCCCTAGTCTGGCCACCTCCGTGTGTCCATAGGGCAGGACAGGAGCAGCCAAGTCTCTACCTTAAGTCTGGGCCAGAGTGGATAGGTTCTTCCTGTGCCTTTACCACTCTCTACCCCAGGCAGGGGAGGTCTGCTCTGTTTTTCTGTTCCCCTCATTTCCTTTTTATTATTTAAATGTCTTTTGATAAGATGAATGAGCGAAAATGAACACCTTGAACACTTCTGCCACTTGGCATCATGCATGTTTTATGAAGTTTTGACAGTGAAACAAAAAATGTCATCCTTCTTTATATAACTCAATACCACGTTTGCAGTTTTAGAAATGCCTTGCATTCCTGGTGGAGAGCCTGGGAGTGGGTCGGGGGTGGGTACCACACTGTGGATATAAGCACGTGGGGTTTGGCTGCCGTGTGGTCAGATTAGCGTGGATGTCAGTCCTGGCTCTCTACTGTCTGTGCGACCCTGGGCAAGTCATTCAGAGTTACCAGACCCCAGCTTTCTTGTCTGTACGATGGGGCTCATACTGTGTACTAGGTGGGTTCCCAGGAGGATGAATGATAAAGTACAGAAAGCACCAACACCAGTCTAGCATACAACAGGTGTCCAATTAGTGGTTTCTGCTGCCATGGTGAATACTTTTCATGGGGAGGTTCCTATGTTCTCTTGTTCCTTTGTCCCAGTAAATCAGGTGACAGAGGGTCAGAGCCTGAGCGCTTCGTTAGAACTGTTCTGCGCACCACCCTGAAGAGCGGCTGTGCTGTACGTGCCTGGGTCCTGTGGGTTAGGGATTTGGACGACACACGCAGGAGCAGCTTGTCTGCTCCACCATATCTGAGTGGGAAGACTTGGATGGCTGGGGCTGGAATCATCCACAGGCTTCTTCACACACATCTGGCCGGGGGTGAGGTGGGTTCTCTGATGGCTAATGACACTGATGACTTTTCCATATGATTATTGGCCATTTTTATATCTTCTTTGGAGAAACATCTAGTCAAATTCTTAGCCCATTTTAACATTGGGTAGTCTTCCAAATTATTGACGTATATGAGCTCCTTATATATTCTAGATACAATTTCCTTATCAGATATTTGATTTGCAAATACTTTATCCCATTTTATAAGGCATCTTTTCACTTTCTTGACAGCGTCCTTTGAAGTACCAGTTTCAAATTTTAAGTCCAATTTATCTGTTTTTATCTTGGTCAAAAATCAGTTGACCATAGTGTTAAGGTTTATTTCTTTTTTTTTTTTTGTCATATTGGATTTATTTATTTTGGAGGGACTGGTTATTTCAAAAAGACATTTATCAATTTTCAGTATCAAAACAGTTACACTATTGGTTTTTTTTCTCCCAATTGGTCCCCAAAGAGACCACACCAAAGGAGAGAACATTTTAAGCCAATTAAGCTGCAGGATGCACCCCTAACAGACCTCACTGAAACCTCATCAAAAAAGGGGGATTGGGTAGGGAAAGAAACTTTAAAAGATCAGCACACTGCTAGCCCACAGACTGTAGAGAGCTCTCACAGGCAGAGGGGTGACCAGTTTGCCTCAACCCCAAAGAAGCAAAGTTCCAAAATATAAAAATTTACAAGTTTTGTACATACGCTTTTCAAGATTTCTCCAGCACTAACCGATACAAAGCACAGTGAGATGGCACTTTTAGAGACAGCAGCTTCAGACCCAGAAAAGGGTGATGAGATGAGTTTCATATGGCTAAATCAGTGGCAAAACATAATTTTCTTTCCTTTCTTTCAAGGAGGCAGGAGAGCAAATAAGTGGTCACTTCAATATAAGGGGCACATGATCCATTCTGTGAGCAGTTGGGAACAGGGTAGAGCTGGGACAAGGATTTGGTCTCAGAGGTTTTACCATCTTAATTGTTTGGTCACTTCTGATGAAAAAAGAAAAAAAAAAAAAGTTGTCCAAAGATACCGTAAAGCTGAAAACCTGAACAGCACTTTTTTTTTTTTTTTTGGCTAACTCCTTCTGGAATCATCTTTCTGCTTTGGCAGGTACTTTTTACAGGGCAATGAGGTTTCCCCAAATGGAGCCTTTCTCTGGGCTGCTAGGCTCTCAGTAAGGCAGGCCCAAACCTTTTCCCTTTCTCTCTGGAGAAGGCAATATGCATTAAGCTGAAATGTTACCTTCCAAAAGTGAGAAAGGGATTAGACTGCTGCTTCAGTTCTACGGAATTATCTGGAATGTTTTTTTACAAATGGTTGTAACATCAAGAACAAAAAAGGTAATTACAAAATGTGTACATCACAACATGCTTTTAAAGACACTTTGCATTGTGCTCACATTCCCTTAAACGTTGTTCCCAAAGGTGCTCAGCCTCTAGCCCAACTGGAATCTCTGGGGAGAGGCAGAGACTGTTTGGCGAAAAGGACACAGGAGTAGGGGGGCGGGAGAGGTGGCGAAAGGAGAAAGCAGCCTTCCAGTTAAAGATCAGCCCTCCGTTTAAAGGTCAGCTTCGGGCAGGCTGGCCCCAGTGGAGTCGGAGTCGGGGTGAGAGGGAGGAGCAGCGGCAGGGCGGGGCTGGGGTGCTCTACATTTTATTCAGGTCAAGCAGAGTCTGGTTCAGCATCCTTTGTGTACAGAGGTCCTCCTCTTTGGTGCATTTCAGTTTATCTTCCAAATCATCAATTGTCTTTTCCAGCTTGGCTACTGATCTCTCAGCAAACTCAGCACGAGTCTCTGCCTCCTTGAGTTTATCGGTAAGAATCTTTATCTCTTCCTCATATTTGTCTTCCTTTTGAGAGTACTTTTCTTCAGCAGCACTCAGACACTTCAGGTGCTGGTCCATCAGTCTGATTTGCTCACCCATCTTTCGGCAACGGGACTCTGCCAGCTCCGCTCGCTCCTCTGTGCGCTCCAAGTCTCCCTCAATAATCACCAACTTGCGAGCCACCTCTTCATACTTCCTGTGTGCCTCTTCTGCAATGTGCTTAGCTTCTTTGAGTTGGATTTCCTGGAGTTCCATTTTTTCTTCATCTTTTAAGGCTTGGTTTTCAATAACCTTCATAACTCTCTCGCTCTCATCAGCAGCTTTCTCAGCTTCCTCCAGCTTTTGCAGCGCAGTGGCCAGGCGCTCTTGAGCTCGGTTCAGCTCCTCTTCAACCAGCTGGATCCTACGGTTTAAGGAGACCACTTCAGCCTCAGCCTGTTCTCGGGCCCATCTTTCTCCCTCCACTTTCTGCTGGAGGCGCTTGGCCCTCTCCTATGCATCATCGGCCTGCTGCTGCAGAACCTGGATCTTGCACTTCATTGCCTCAGTGACGGCGACTGCGGCCATGACAGTGGTCCCGGCCATGGTCCCCATCCAGCTCCTGCTTGCCTTCGGGTTCCTGCCTCCTCCGCTCGGCGTTGCAGCCGCTTCTCACCCTTGGTTCCTGCAGGGTTGAACTTGTGGCCCACACTAGGGGAAGAGCATGCGCAGTCGAGGCTGACAGTAGGAAGCTTGGGATACTTAGGAATGGTGGGCTGCAGTTTATGGGGTCGCACAGAGTCCGACACGACTCTAAGGTTTATTTCTGACTCCAGTTTTATTCCATTAATCTATATGTCAATCCCTTTTCCCATAATAAACTTATGCCATGATTACTGTAGCTTGAAAATAAGTTTTGAAGTCAGGAAATGTGAGCCCTTCAACTCTGATCTTTTTCAGTATGTGATGTTTTGGCGTCAAAAACATATCCTATCAACAAAGCCAAAACTCTAGGTAAAACAGTGAAATAGACAATTTTGGGCAACCTGCCTCCCTTTCTATACCCCTTTTCTTTTTTATTCCCTGCAAGCATTTAGACTCTACATGCTTTCCATCCAAGTCTTTATCAAAAGCTGCTCTCTGGGGATGAATATAATAAACTTTTTCTTACTTAGGTAAAATGACTAAAGAAGCTTATAGTCATTACCATTCTCAGGAGAATTTGCTTTTTAAAAAAGGGAACAAAAATGTCTTAAACCTGAGGAATTACTGTCTAATGGTAACATTTTCTCTGTAAGCAGGCATAGAAAGTGCTTTTTTAAGTCAGGGAAGTCATCATATTGCATTCAAAAAGATGTTATGGATGGGCCCTTATCCTGCCTATGCCCACGGCCAACTTTGTTCAAAGTTTATTGATTCTTTCTTCCCCTACTGTGAGTTTTACACCCATTGCTTACTTGCTTCATGACCTTGGGCAAATTAACCTCTATGAGGCTCAGTTTTCTCTTATGCAGTATGGAGAAAATCATTCTCACTGCAAAAAGTGCTAGGCATTTGTTCTGTTTAGCTATGAAAAATAAGACACACACATTTGGACTTAACAAGTACAACTCCAAAAACCGAATGACCTCATTGCAATCTCTCCAGGAACAGACAAGCTTTCTATTTAAGTGATTTAATTTTTCCTTTCGAAATCCCTAGGGATGGTATCTGAGAACCATTTAGGAAAGTCGGGTTTTATTGAAAACAATATCTGGGAAAATGCAATAGAGATACTCATTCTCTTTCCTCCTTCCTAGCAACTGCTGGATGTGGGACACCTTGCTCAGTCATATTTGATTTGGAATAAGAATTTTTGTTTTTCGCACCTAGTGAGGACCTGTTTTATACTTTCCACGCTCTTCTCAAGGATCAGCATATCTGATCCTCCAGGCATTCCTGCGAGACCAACTTTACTGCCATGTTACAGATGAAAAAACTGAACCCAGAGAACTAACAGACTTAATCCCCCAACCCTCTTTCCGTGCACTTCCCAGATTTGTAAGGCTGCGTGAGAATGATCTTGGCCCGTAAAACCGTCGCCTATGCCATTCCAGACCCAGAGACCCATCTGTCTTTTGTTTCCTACACTTTTTGGAGATTTTATCTCATTTGGCCAATGGGAGCGCTTCTGTTCCTAGAAGCCTCTTTGTTGATGTTTAAAGCAGAGTTCCAAAGAATAGCAAGAAGAGATAAGAAAGCCTTCCTCAGTATTCAGTGCAAAGAAAGGGAGGAAAACAACAGAATGGGAAAGACTAGAGATCTCTTTAAGAAGATTAGAGATACCAAGGGAACATTTCATGAAAGATGGGCTCGATAAAGGACAGAAATGGTATGGACCTAACGGAAGCAGAAGATATTAAGAAGAGGTGGCAAGAATACACAGAAGAACTGTACAAAAAAGATCTTCACAACCAAGATAATCACGATGGTGTGATCACTCATCCAGAGCCAGACATCCTGGAATGTGAAGTCAAGTGGGCCTTAGGAAGCATCACTATGAACAAAGCTAGTGGAGGTGATGGAATTCCAGTTGAGCTATTTCAAATCCTGGAAGATGATGCTGTGAATGTGCTGCACTCAATATGCCAGCAAATTTGGAAAACTCAGCAGCGGCCACAGGACTGGAAAAGGTCAGTTTTCATTCCAATCCCAAAGAAAGGCAATGCCAAAGAATGCTCAAACTACCGCACAGTTGCACTCATCTCACACGCTAGTAAAGTGATGCTCAAAATTCTCCAAACCAGGCTTCAACAACACATGAACTGTGAATTTCCAGATGTTCAAGCTGGTTTTAGAAAAGGCAGAGGAACCAGAGATCAAATTGCCAACATCCGCTGGATCATGGAAAAAGCAAGAGAGTTCCAGAAAAACATCTATTTCTGCTTTATTGACTATGCCAAAGCCTTTGACTGTGTGGATCACAATCAACTGTGGAAAATTCTTCAAGAGATGGGAATACTAGACCACCTGACCTGCCTCTTGAGAAATCTGTATGCAGGTCAGGAAGCAACGTTAGAACTGGACATGGAACAACAGACTGGTTCCAAGTAGGAAAAGGAGTACATTAAGGTTGTATACTGTCACCCTGCTTATTTATCTTATATGCAGAGTACATCATGAGAAATGCTGGGCTGGAGGAAGCACAAGCTGGAATCAAGATTGCCAGGAGAAATATCACTAACCTCAGATATGCAGATGACACCCCCCTTATGGCAGAAAGTGAAGAAGAACTAAAGAGTCTCTTGATGAAAGTGAAAGTGGAGAGTGAAAAATTTGGCTTAAAGCTCAACATTCAGAAAACTAAGATCATGACATCTGGTCCCATCACTTCATGGGAAATAGATGGGGAAACAGTAGAAACAGTGGCTGACTTTATTTTTCTGGGCTCCAAAATCACTGCAGATGGTGATTTTAGTCATGAAATTAAAAGACGCTTACTCCTTGGAAGGAAAGTTATGACCAAACTAGTTAGCATATTAAAAAGCAGAGACATTACTTTGTCAACAAAGGCCCGTCTATGGTTTTGGCTACGGTTTTTCCAGTGGTCATGTATGGATGTGAGAGTTGGACTCTAAAGAAAGCTGAGCATGGAAGAATTGATGCTTTTGAACTGTGGTGTTGGAGAAGACTCTTGAGAGACCCTTGGGCTGCAAGGAGACCCAACCAGTTCATCCTAAAGGAGATCAGTCCTGGGTGTTCATTTGGAAGGACTGATGTGGAAGCTGAAACTCCAATACTTTGGCCACCTGATGTGAAGATCTGACTCATTGGAAAAGACCCTGATGCTGGGAAAGATTGAGGGCAGGAGAAGGAGACGACAGAGGATGAGATGGTTGGATGGCATCACTGACTCAATGGACATGGATTTGGGTGGACTTCGGGAGTGGGTGATGGACAGGGAGTCCTGGCGTGCTGCGGTTCATGGGGTCACAAAGAGTCGGACACGACTTAGCGATTGAACTGAAAGATGAGAAATCCAAAACCTATGACCCTCAAACACAAAACACCTGCATATTTTCCCGAGTTGCTTTGTGAGCGGTTGTTTTAGTGTTGCTGAGCCTGAAAACCGCTCCCTAAAAACAGACCCCGGTGCGACTGTAGAGCCAGACGCGCCTCCCTTGGCATTTAACTGCGGCCCCCCCTCCCCGCGCCGCGCCCCCTCACCGCCCCCGTGGCCCTTCCTGCCCTCTGGCCCCGGGCTGGCCGAGCATTCCCAGACTTTCCCGGTAGATGGCAGCATTGTGCAGCCGATGGCCCCTCTCCTATGCACCGGCCCCACTTTCCCCGTCCCCGTCTTCTCAGTGTTTGGCCGCGCGACGCAAGTAACAACTCCTCCAGACTCCCGGAGGCTCGCTGTGCCGCACCATCTACAGTTGGTCGGTTCCTGGCGGGCCACAATAGATCTGAATCCACAGCATGGGTTTCACTCAGGTGTTTTTGTGGCTTCAGGCACAACCGTTGCTTTGGCTGACTAATTGGCCCAGATCGCTACCCCTCCCTCCGCCCCCTAACACACACAAGTGCAGGAAAGGCGGATAAACGTACCCTATCGAAATGCTTTCCTCCCCAACTCCTTTTGTGCCGTGAACTTTATCCTCGGCGACCCTCGTGTCCCCAAGCCGCTGGGGTCCGGTTTCTCTCGCCGGCAGGGACTCCGCGTGCCCTACGATTCCGACTACCGCCGCTAGAGGGCACCGACGTCACGTGCTGCGCAGGAGCCCGGCCGGGACAGAGGCCGGCTGGTCCCGCGCCGCCCGCGTCCTCGGCTTGACCTTGGGTCCCGCAGCTGCCGGTGAAGGCTGCCAGTTCCTATTCCCGGCTCTGTGGGCTCCTTCAGGGGTGCTCTGGGTTCCTTATCCTCAGAAATCTCCTTCCGCCCATCCCCCCACCCCCGCCCCGCCCAACTTGCTTCTCAATCGTGCTGAATCCTATCACCTTTTATTTTTATTTTTTAATTTAATTTTATTTAACTTTACAATATTGTATTGGTTTTGCATATATCAAAATGAATCCGCCACAGATATACATGTGTTCCCCATCCTGAACCCTCCTCCCTCCTGCCTCCTCATACCATCCCTCTGGGTCGTCCCAGTGTACCAGCCCCAAGCATCCAGTATCGTGCATCAAACCTGGACTGGCGACTCGTTTCATATATGATATTATACATATTTCAATGCCATTCTCCCAAATCACCCCACCCTCTCCCTCTCCCACAGAGTCCAAAAGACTGTTCTATACATCTAAACATCTTCGAGTAAACCTCAGGCAGAAGGGAGGGAGAGAATCTTTGTGACGCTAAGCTCCTCGCTGGTGTCTACCTGAGTCTCTCCAGACACCCTCCCCCCACCACCAAGCTTTAGGTTGGCCAACTTCCTCAGTGCCCCTCACCACTCTTCCACCTACTCCCCTCCACTTCTCAGAAGCTCATCCTTAATTTTTGCATCTCCCTAGAATTGGCACCTTCTCCCTGCCTCCAAGATCTATCTCACTTCCAGCACTCTGGCGGTTCCTTTCTCTATTCTCAGAAATTTGCTTTCCTTTGCCAACCCTTTAAATGTCCCTGGTCCCGGAATTCTATCTTTGGCACCTTCTCAACTTCCCTGGTGGCTCAACTGGTAAAGAATCCACCTGCAATGTGGGAGACCTGGGTTCGATCCCTGGGTTGGGAAGATCCCCTGGAGAAGGGAAAGGCTACCCACTCTAGTATTCTGGCCTGGAGAATTCCATGGACCGTAGTATAGTCCATGGGGTCACAAAGAGTCAGACAAGACTGAGCGACTTTCACTTTCACTCTCCCCACCTTCCCTGAGAACCTGATTACGTATTATGTGCCTGGAGCCAAAACCCACCACCACCTTCTCAACAACCACAAGCATTTGTTGATCACTATGGAAACAGTGTCAGACTTGATTTTTGGGGGCTCCAAAATCACTGCAGATGGTGATTGCAGCCATGAAATTAAAAGACGCTTACTCCTTGGAAGGAAAGTTATGACCAACTTAGCATATTCAAAAGCAGAGACATTACTTTGCCAACAAAGGTTTGTCTAGTCAAGGCTATGGTTTTTCCAGTGGTCATGTATGGATGTGAGAGTTGGACTGTGAAGAAGGCTGAGCGCCGAAGAACTGATGCTTTTGAACTGTGGTGTTGGAGAAGACTCTTGAGAGTCCCTTGGACTGCAAGGAGATCCAGCCAGTCCATTCTAAAGGAGATCAGCCCTGGGTGTTCTTTGGAAGGAATGATGCTAAAGCTGAAACTCCAGTACTTTGGCCACCTCATGCGAAGAGTTGACTCATTAGAAAAGACTCTGATGCTGGGAGGGATTGGGGGCAGGAGAAGGGGACGACAGAGGATGAGATGGCTGGATGGCATCACCGACTTGATGGACATGAGTTTGAGTGAACTCCGGGAGTTGGTGATGGACAGGGAGGCCTGGTGTGCTGCAATTCATGGGGTCACAAAGGGTCAGACACGCTGAGTGACTGAACTGAACTGAATCCTGATGACAGTCATGTTTTTATGTCCTGCTCAAATTCCCCTTCTGAGCTATGGACCCATTTCTTCATTTTGCCAGGCCAACAGGGGCTGCTTGGAAAATACGTTTAACACGTAGTCTTTGGGCTGTTACACTGAGGGTGGTGGGCAGCCTTTGTATCTTGTTTAGCAATGCTTTGAGCTGACAACGCTTCACCCAAACAGCTGGGGTTTCTCTTTCAAGGCTTGTCCAAGATTGGAAAATGTCCTTACCCAGTGCTGAGCTGGAGATGGAGTGACTGAATAACCGCTCCTTCTTGCTGTGCCGCATCCTTCACCCCTGCGATGTGGGAAGCACATCCAGCCACGTGATCCTAGTCTCCATCCCAGCCCTGGATGACTGGAGCTGGGCAGGATGCCTGACCCGAAGCTACAGAACTGGGGTGGCAGTGGGATGATCCGAGTCTTCTCTTGTGATTTTGGGACTGGAATACTGAAAAGGCTGGTCTAGTCAGAAGATGGAGAAGGCAATGACAACCCACTCCAGTACTCTTGCCTGAAAAATCCCATGGACGGAAGAGCCTGGTGGGCTGCAGTCCATGGTGTCACTAGGAGTCGGACACGACTGCACAACTTCACTTTCACTTTTCACTTTCATGCATTGGAGAAGGAAATGGCAACCCACTCCAGTGTTCTTGCCTGGAAAATTCCAGGGACGGGGGAGCCTGGTGGGCTGCCGTCTATGGGGTTGCACAGAGTCGGACATGACTGAAGCGACTTAGCAGCAGCAGCAGCAGCAGTCAGAAGATGGAGAGCTGAGCTGAAAAGTCACCTAAATTGGGGCAGGGGTATGTGAAAGATGAGTGAAGAGAGGCAGCCAGCTGAATCAAGGGAGGAAGAAAGAGGGGAATGTCCCAGAATATCTTCATTTCCAGTTTCTCAAGAAACCCAGCAGTGCTCTCTGCCCTTGGGTCCTGAAGGTTTTCCTGTATCCTTTCAGTGGCCTCTTCACTTTGAGCCAGTCCAGAATTACGGCTATTTCAATAAGTGGAGGTGGGAAAAGCAAAGAAAGAAAAGATAGGCTGCAGAGAGGACCAGCAGCACTGAGTGGGCATCCCTGGGGGACTGACAGAAGCCGAGAGGAAGCAGAGAGACTCAAGCCCCCTTCCCCCACCCCGTCCCCCGCCCCCCACCAGAAGTTACCACCTCGGTTACTGAGACTCTCTGCATCTCACATATCACTGGATCTTAGTTTGGAGTTGGTCAGCTATGGCTCCAAAAGTAATGTGTTTGAAAGGGTCACAAGATTTGCAGAATGGAATAATACCCAAGGACACAGTGATATGAAGCATTTGTTAAATACTTGTTTTATGTCAGGAACTGAGGTGTTTCTGGGGACACAGAGGTGATTAAGACATGGTCATCAACCTAAGGAGCTCAGATTCCTTCAGAGATCACACATACACCTAAATATAACACAGGGTGAACAGTCTGAAGTAGAATTATGTACGAAGTGCTACAGGAGCATAAGCAGGGCATGGGGAACTAAGATCCTGCATGCCACATAGCATGGCCCCTCCGAAAAAGTGAAAGAATTCAATAAATGTGAAGTTGTATATTTAGGGTAACATTTTAAGTTGATTTTCAACATTTAAGTTGATTGACCAACATTTAAGTTGATTTTCAAAGATTTATGTTCAGGGATGTTTATGGTCAAGGATATTTATGTCTCCATATTTGTAAAAATATTAAGTGAAAAAATAGGGAAAATGAAGTATCCAACTATTGGAAAATGATCAAATATCCTGTGTATTCAAAATTGGGTCCAAATCCCCACTTCTCCATTTACTAGCCATTATTAACAAATTACATTGTCTCTGTATGCCTCTTTCTAGAATGTGTATATGTGTGTGTGTGTGTGTGTGTGTGAGTCGCTCAGTCGTGTCCGACTCTTTGTGACCCATTGGATTGTAGCTTGCCAGGCTCCTCTGTCCATAGAATTCTCCAGGCAAGAATACTAGAGCGGGTTGCCATTCCCTTCTACAGGGTATCTTCCCAACCCAGCAATTGAATCCAGGTCTCCCACATTGCAGGCAAATTCTTTACTATCTGAGCCACCAGGGAAGCCTTCTGTTTAGAATATAGGGTTACTAATACTACCTCATGGTGAAATATAGGCTTACTAATACTGCCTCACATGGTAAATGCTATGCTCCTCCATCCATGGGATTTTCCAGGCAAGAGTACTGGAGTAGGGTGCCATTGCCTTCTCCGCTACGTTATATTATTGCCTATTAATATTACATTTTAAAATATGCTTAATGTCATCCGCAAATTTTCAGTATATAATGCTAAGTGGGGAAAAAAGTCTACATTATGCAGTTTAATCTTATTTTGTTACACATTATGTGCATTTGTGTTTGTCTGTAGTTTGGATCTTCTGCTTAGTCAGCTTGGGATATACACGTGGTCACATGTCGCCAGTGAGCTAAGGAGAGGCCCCGTCTCACTGCACATGAAAATTCCTTTCCCTTTCCCAGTGATCCCCATCCTGTGAGATGCTGAAGGCTCCTCTGTTCAGTTTATTAAGAATCAGTGATGCTCCCACTTGCCTTGTGCAGACAACCTGGGAGAATAAGACTGGCCCACCACGGCCTGCGTCTGCTGCTCCCAGCACTGGGGTCTGGTGGAAGCAGCCGGCCATCACCTCCTTGGGCCCTGCTGTCACCACTGGTCAGGGCGTGGTTCTCATGGTTCTAGGAGGAGCGTGTGTCTCCTCATGTTCTGTGTGCACAATGGCCTGGGCTCCCAGTGCTTCAGTTTCCTACTTTACCCTTGTACACGTTTTCCCCAGACTTGCCCTTGGTGCCTCAGGGACTACTGCAGTAGAGGCCTTCCGGGTTGGCCTCGTGCTGCGTGAAATCACCTCCCCTCCACGCTGAGAATTCACTAGTCCAGGCTCTTGCATGAGACCTGTTGAACTCATCAGAGACATTTGAAAACAAGTGAACCTCAGGAGAAGTTGTTGGGAGTCTTGATTCCTTTCCTCCTAGGAAGCTTCTGGGCTCTCTCAAATTGGCTCACTGAATCCCCAGTGCTGGCCTTAGTAACGGGGCACTTGATGGACAGCCTTTGTTAAGGAAAGCATTGCCTGTGACTGGCATTCTTGCTTCTGGTTGGTAGGTCTCTGCCTTACATCCGCAAAACTGAAAGAAACTGCCCGTGTGATGGTTTCCAGAACAAAAATGTGTCCCCAGATGACTTGTTAGACATGGAAGTGGCTGGCAACTTTTAACTTGCAGATTTTCTTGCAAACGAAAAAATTTTTAAAGATTCTGTCTCATCAGGAACACTGCTGCATATTCATGAAAAAGAAATTGACTGGAAAAAACTGTACCACAGTATTAGCCATGCTTACCTCTGGGATGTGGGATTCCAGTGGGCTATTTTTTTTTTTTTTTAGTATATTTTGTTATGTTTTCCAGATTTTCAATAATGAATATGTATTGCTTGCACAATTAGAACCATAGATCCTGCTAACAAACTTATTTAAAAAAGCAGTCACACAGAAGAAGACCAGATGGGGATATCTGTGTGAATGTTTGCCCCTGTCCTGGATCCACCCCATTTATGGCAAGTTACAACCCTGTTTTCTGTAGGCAGATATGCCTCTCCCCAGCTACCAGTGAGAGGCCACTGGGACTGTTACATAAGGTTCCATATGGTCACCAAGAGGGAGGTTTAGAATTAGTCTTTGTGTTGGGGTCTACGTCTGAGTTCTAAGCCTTTCAACAAGGCTGCTGATCACAGCCACCCCCTCACAAAGTCTGCCATTGGGATGTCTGTGTGAGGTCCATAAGGTTAGCCTCTGGCTTCACAATTTCCTAGAAGCACTCACAGACCTCAGAAAAGCTGCTTTCTGCTTTCACAGTTGTGGTTCACTATAGTGAAAGGATGCAGATTAAAACTGGCAAAGGGGATATCGAGTGGAGTCCAGGAGGAACCAAGCATGAGCTTCCAGGTGGCCCTACCCTGGAAGTGGAGTTACACAATTCCCCCAGCAATGATGCCTGCTGGCACACATGAAGGTTGCCAAATTGAATCTCGGTATGTAGGGTTTGGGGCTTCCCTGGTGGCTCAGGCAGTAAAGAATCTGCCTGCAATGTGGGAGACCTGGGTTCGATCCCTGGGTTGGAAAGATCCCCTGGAGGAGGGCATGGTGACCCATTCCAGTATTCTGGAGAATCCCCATGGACAGAGGAACCTGGTAGGTGACAGTCCATAGGTTGCAAAGAGTTGGACATGACTGAGCAGCTAAGAAGAGCGCACAGCATGTAGGGTTTGCATGAGGGGTCAGTCTTGTAGGCATGTAGTGATTGGCCTTAGCTACTCAGTCTCTGGCCTCCCCAGAGGTCAAAATGATAGAGTGTGGCCCAGATGAACCAAAATAAGCATTTCCCAGATATCACAGTAGCATAAATTATCTGTCTTGGCCCCCTGCCTCTGGTATACAAGACAGTCTTCTCAGGCAGGATGTTCCAATAGATTACGGGTTATCGCCCAGAGCTGCTCAAGGCCCTGCCTTCCTTTGCAAAGTGCAGAGTTTGGGCTCCCAAGCCTTCTGGGTTAACCCTTTACTGCCCAAGAGGTCAGGCTTTACAAACTTGGGCCTAACCTCTTTCTGTTTAGATCTTAGAGATTTCTTGTTGTTCATCCCTTTTTAGATCATGGGGCCTGAGCCAGATGGACAAAGCCCTGCTTTATCCTCCTTGTGGCTTTTACACTGTTCTCCAAGTCTCTGTTGGCTTCCTGGTATCTCAGTTGGTAAAGAATCTGCCTGCAATGCAGGAGACCCCAGTTCCATCCCTGGGTTGGGAAGTTCCCCTGGAGAAGTGATTGGTTATCCACTCCAGTGTTCTTGGGCACCCCTGGTGGCTCAGATAGTAAAGAATCCACCTGCAATGTGGGAGACCTAGGTTCAATCCATGGGTTGGGAAGATCCCCTGGAGGAGGGCATGGCAACCCACTCCAGTATCCTTGTCTGGAGGATCCCATGGAGGAGGGACATGGAGCCTATCAGAGGAGCCTGTACAGTATCCTGTACCTGGCGGGCTACAGTATAGCCCAGAGGATCACAAAGAGTTGGACACAACTGAGTGACTTTCACTAAGGCTCTGCTGGAGGTAGATTACTGTGTGGGACCTTGAGTTGGCTTGACGTTCTCATAGTTAATATTCTATACCTTTGAAGCTGTGTCTCTGCTCTGGTCTCCCCCCAGGTCTTTCTGAGACCTGTGGAAATAGGCTGTGTTGGTGATGTATGGATCAGAGTTTGGATGGTTGATGGCCTGTTCTGAGGCCATACAGCCCTGCAGCCCTCCCAGGCTGGGCCCAGCTTCCTTCTCCTAGCGTGTCTTGCAATGAATGCCAGTAGCTTACAAAGTAACTGACTTCCTGCTGGGTGCAAATCCTTAAAATAGGTGAAGGTCAAAGACGTCTGGAGATTGTAGTTGACCAGAAGTTCTAATGAAAAAACAGGGAGGTAGTCATTAAGAAAATATTAGGCAGCGACAGAGAGACTGACAGCATCGGAGTCAAACAGAGCTGGATTTGAGTCATTGCTTAATTATTTTCTAGTTCTGTGAACCTGAGTAAGTTACTTGCTGTCTGAGTTTCAATTTTTTTTCATCCTTAAAATGGGAATAGTAAAACTGGCTGTAATTCTGATTAGAAAAAAATTATATACATAGAGACTAGCTCAGTATATGACATGTGATGGGCTACAATGAATGGTAGTTACTACTAATGTTGTTTGGCTGTATTAATGTAATAGGTCTTTCTAGATCAAAGGAGGTAGTTGTCACATTCTCAGCTTCATCTGGGGACACATGTTCAGAGACCCTCTGCTCTAGGATATGAGTGTGCATGTGTGTGTGTGTATGTACATGACTGAACATTTGGAGTTTTTCCAAGGATGGTGGCCAGGAAGGCAGAGTCTAGAAAACATGTCATATGAAGGAAATGGGGATATTTAACTTGGAAAAGAGAAAGCTTGGTTTGCTCTGCCTTTAAATGTTTTCTGGGTAACCATGTAGACATATGTGGTGTAGCTCCAAATGACATACTAGATCCCAAGGGGAAACTAGGGAGGCCAGACTCATCAGAAACAATTCCAGCTGTCTAACAGAACTTCCCATAGTAGAAAAGCTGAAAAAAAAAAAAAAGAGAGAGAACGATACAGTAGCACATTAGACTCTCCCTGATTTGTCCTGGTCCTGGAATCATGCATTGGAAGATTTGTAACAGGTATGAACTTGGAGATTTCAACTTAGGATGGAAGCCTGGCTGAGATCAAACTCCAAGGCTCCATATGTTAGTGTCTGTCTTGTCTGTTTCTCTTGTTAAGATTTGGTAGGAGGCACTACTCATAAAGATCCCTTGATACTGAATACTGTTATAACTCTGAAGAAGCTGTAGCTACCCACGGAATGTAGAAAGTGAAGTCCTGTTCTCTTCTACGCAGTTGTCTTTCTAGAATGAAATTTCAGCTTGGTTTGCGAGAGAGTGTCCCAGCAAGTGTTTCTCTTCAGAATGATTAAAGTCATTGGGCCCATCTGGACTCATTCATTTTAACTATTCCATTTCCCAAGAATATCATCTCATTACTTTTTCAATGACCCAATATTTTCAGCACAAGTGAATGAATCCAGAAAGTCATTTCAGCCATTGATTATTTTTGGTAACCTTCTGATCCATTCTGAATCCCTTTTCTTTTAATTTCCATATATGTCCTCCTGTCTTGTCATCTGTTCTGAGCTGAAAATAGTAACTTGACTTGACCTTATTATCTACCATTTAAGATTTTTAGTCTTTGGTTAAATCTCATCTTAATAAGTGTAGCTAGGATGTGGACTGTAGTTTCTTTCTTTCATTTTTTTGAGGCAGCTCTTGGTAGCTCATATCTGTTATCACAGGACAAACTTTACTATCCTCCTCTAGGTATGCCAGAATCTCACTTTATCTTTTTGATAAGAGGTGGCTTCAAAGCCAGCCTTAAAAAAGATATACCTCTTTGCTTAGAAACCAAAAAAAAAAAAAAAAACAAAACACGTCTTTAGCTTTGAACTCTCTCCCAGATCTGTTTGTGAACATACAAAAAAATTCTACCTACATGGTATTTCAAATGCCACTAGGAAGGACAGCATACTAAGTGGTGTTAGTTAGAACTGAAATGTGGCTGGATTGATCAGCTCCTTTGCTAGAAGTAGAATTTGATGCTGGATAAATGCTAGGGTAATAGGAGAAGTCTGGGCATTTATTTGGGCAAACGATATTCTTTAAGCCAACATGTTATGATTCAGTAGTAGGATATGGAAATAAACATGAAATAGACACAGTAGTTGACCTCAAGGACCCACCGGGCAGGTGTGTGGTGGGACGGTGGGTTAAGACATGTATGAAAAGACAGACAGGCAAATTTCAGAGCCTCTTAGAAGACACACTTCGTATTTTGAGAACAAGATCTGGGTGGCCTAAACTAGTTTTCATACTAAGAAGTGGGGAGAAAGGAGACAAAGAGTGGTAGAAAAGAATAATTTTCTTCCAGCTCTCTGGGATGCTATTTTCATTGAGGAAGAGAATTTCTTTAAATTTTTAATGATCTTTCTAGTGTGTCCTGCCTGGCTGAGCATCACTAAAACCCATCCAGTTCTTGAAATTTGGACAGACCTCTGATACATGTCCTCAGGGCCTGTCTTTGGTGGCAACTCCAATTTAAGAGGAAGCAGGAAAGGAAAAGACACCTCTTTCTTCATGTCTAGAGCCCTCCTCCTTCCTCTGTATGACACCAAGTTGTCTTCATGTCCCCAGGCCCAGTTAGCATTCCACCTCCCCTGGGACACCTTCTCTGAGCCCTCGCTGGACTGGAGCTCTGCTGAGCTGCAGTGCATCCAACCATCATTCTCTAGAACTCTCCGGTGGTGCTCACCACTCCCTGGCTGGCCTCTCGAGCTGTCCTTCCTGGTTAGGGTGGGAGGGTGGCCACAGTCATTTCCTTATCATCCCTCTCAAATAGTGGGAGAAAGGTTGTCAGGTCAAGGCACTGAGGATTCTTGCCGGATAGCACTCAGACTTGCCCTGCAAGGGCTCAGAGTCTAGTCCAGTCTTTCTCCAAATAAGATTTACTGGCATTATCTAAGGTACATGAATTCTATGAGAACTTTAAAGCATTGTTTCTCTTTCAATAATAAAAATATTTTTATCAGTTATAAGGATTGAAATTATATTTTTTTACAATGATAATTTGCTACTGAGAGACATGTTCAAATAAGAATGAGCTATGTTATTTAAATTAGGGTTTTGTAAACAATCTCTGGGGTCAAGAGACTATTATTTCTGCAAAAGAAGTCCCTCATATTGCTCAAATTTGAGAGATGTTAGTTTAGTTGATTTCATTCATTCATTGACTCCATAAACATTTATTATATGTCTACACATCACAAGGCTCTTCCCTGGTGGCTCAGATGGCAAAGAATCTGCCTGCAATGCAAGAGACCCAAGTTCGATCCCTGGGTTGGGAAGGTTCCCTGGAGAAGAGAATGGTTATCTACTCCAGTATTCTTGCCTGGAGAATTCCATGGAAAGAGGAGCCTGGTGTGCTATGCTCCATGGGGTTGCTAAGTTGGCCGAGTGACTAAAACTTTCACCTTCACCTTCAAACGTCATGTGCTGGGCACTGTGTCAGGCCCATGAGCAAGTGGTCATTCATGTTCTAGGCTCCGACCTAGGCCCAACCCTAAGTGTTGTTACTGACTTACATGTGGGAGGCAGCACCTCCCACGTGGGAACAGGTTGTTGATTTTTCTATGCTTTGTTTTCTCCATTAATAAAGGGCACAGTATCTTATCTATTTCTGTCATTTCAGAGGTGTAGGAAAACAAACCCCAAGATTAAAAAAAAATCCTGTGACAAATTACTTGTATCCAAATTTGGTGTTTCTAAGTCAGCTGCAGGTGCTAACTCCACATCTCTTTCACCTCCTGCTAGTCTCAGGGGCAGGGATCCGGGGCCCATGGAGGGTCTCAACCAGTTTTAGCAGAGATGGGTTCTACACTGCAGAGCAAAAGATTTTTCACAAGAACTATTTTCAGATTTGTTTACGCTGCCATCGACCTCCAATTTCACATTTCACAAACTCCCGTGGGGCTGAGGAGTTCCTCCCTGGGAATCTTCTCTGCTTAGCAGGAACTCAAGGGCAGAGTTACCAATGAGTCTGGTGTTTAAAGAACAATCTGTCACAAAGCTAAGGGGCTTATTACTCATTCTAACGCTGAGCACTAAATAAACACCAGACTAGATGGAGACATAACCTGGGACCTTTTAACACAGAGCTAATATGAATAGCCATTAAAGTAGCACATTTGCAAACCCACCACCCACTGAAACATCTCTTGTTAACAATGCTTAACCATCCGGCAACTAGTTGCAGCACAGTCAGCAAGAACTACAGCGTGATGCTTACACATGCCAGAGTAAATCTCTAACAGGGCCACTGCCTTGGTATACCACTACTGCTGGAGTATAGGTGGGAAACCCTTTGTGTTAAGGGAGAAATCCCTTTTAAACTATGCTAACAGGCAGATGTGGACCCAGAGTCTTTCAGTCTGGCTGGGAAAGTTTTCCTGATCCTTAACACTGTATCCAGTAGGGCAAGGTTTGTTTCCAAAGCTTCCGGCCTTGAGCCAGACTTCCCTGGGTATCTGCAATTCAACCTGTGTGGACATTGTAGGAGACACAATATAGTCCTATCCGTGTGCCACGTTATTACTTACCAGGGCCTGCTGTCTCTGGGTGTGGAGCAAGAACTACTAAGAACTTTGTTGGGGGCACGATGCCTTCATTCATTCTGCCAGTGTCTGTTGAGTGTCCACTTTGTGCCAGAGCCGGCACTGGATACAGAGGTGGATAGGACACAATCCCTACCTTACAGATGCTTATAGTCCAGGTGGAGACACCAAGTAAGGAGGCGATTCTAATACAGAGCAATCAGTGAAATTGGCTGCCTTGACCTAGTCTTGGAGGTTTGGAAAAGGCTTGTTGGAAGTTCACACTGAGGCCAGAGGATGTATAGGATGAAGCAGGTCAGTTTGAGGGGATGGGAATACCAGACCACCTGAACTGCCTCCTGAGAAATCAGGAGGTGTGCAGGTCAAGAAGCAACAGTTAGAACTGGACATGGACCAACAGACTGGTTCCAAACAGGGAAAGGAGTACGTCAAGGCTATATATTGCCACCCTACTTATTTAACTTATATGCAGAGTACATCATGAAAAATGCTGGACTGGATGAAGCACAAGATGGAATCGAGATTGCCAGGAGAAATATCAGTAACCTCAGATATGCAGATGGCACCACACTTACGGCAGAAAGCAAAGAAGAACTAAAGAGCCTCTTGATGAAAGTGAAAGAGGAGAGTGAAAAAGTTGGCTTAAAATTCAATGTTCAGAAAACTAAGATCATGACATCTGGTCCCATCACTTCATGGCAAATAGATGGAGAAACACTGACAGACTTTATTTTTGGGGGCTCCAAAATCACTGCAGATGGTGACTGCAGCCATGAAATTAAAAGACACTTGTTCCTTGGAAGAAGAGTTATGACCAACCTAGACAGCATATTAAAAAGCTGAGACATTACTTTGCCAACAAAGGTCCGTCTAGCTATGGTTTTTCCAGTAGTCATGTATAGATGTGAGAGTTGGACTCTAAAGAAAGCTGAGTGCATTAGAATTGATGCTTTTGAACTGTGGTGTTGGAGAAGACTCTTGAGAGTCCTTTGGACTGCAAGGAGATCCAACCAGTCCATCCTAAAGGAAATCAGCCCTGAATATTCATTGGAAGGACTGATGTTGAAGCTGAAACTCCAATACTTTGGCCACCTGATGTGAAGAACTGACTCATTGGAAAAGACCCTGATGCTGGGAAAGATTGAAGGGGGGAGGAGAAAGGGATGACAGAGAATGAGATGGTTGGATGGCATCACTGACTCGATGGACTTGAGTTTGAGTAAGCTCCAGGAGTTGGTGACGGATGGGGAAGCTTGGTGTGCTGCAGTCCATGGGGTCGCAGAGTCAGATGCGACTGAGCAACTGAACTGAATTGAACTGAACTTGAGGGGATGGTAAAGAGTACAAGTCTCAAGGTGCAGAATAGCACGTCAGTTTGGAAATTACATGTATTTCCAGATGGCTGGTCATAGAATGCAAGATGGTATGATGAGAAATGAGATAGGAGAAGTAAACATCCTGGATTAAATTGCCTTTTAGGTATTTCCCCTGCATTCTTTCTCTGAGGCAGACATGGCAGGGTGTATCTCTCTGTGCATTAAACAAAACAAAACCAAAAAATAAAAATACAACAAAAACCCAAACCCAACCCATGAGTAACCTTTCCAACTGCTTGGTTGATGGCTATTTAGAAGTAAAGTGATGATCTCTGCTTGCTCCAAGTCAGGTTGGGGAAAACAACACATGTGAGGCCAGTTATTACAGGAGCTGTGACCTGGTATTTGCCAGCCTTGCAAGTGCTCAACTGAAAGTTTCATTTTTTAAGAAAAAGTTACTGGGGGCTTGCTATAGAAACAGAAGGAACTGCGCCAGAGGGGAGCTAGGAGCAACTCTCACATGTGAATGCAAGACATCTGAATGTCTTGTTGTGCAGCCTTCGAGACCTGCAGAGGCAGAAATTGTAGTCCTGTGAGTAAGAAGGTGACTGCTTTGTGACAACTCCAGTTGTCAAATCAAGATAGCAGATGTAATTAACAATAAGAACAATATCACGTCTTGGCATAACGGCTTATGTATTCAAAGGATGTTGCAATAATTAAGATACTGGCTCAGTTACTATATCAGAGAATAAAATAACAGTGGATTTAATAGTATAAGAGGATTATTTCTTTCTCCCATGGAAATGTGAGCTGGTAGGTGGGCCAGGGGTGGTAGGCAGTTCTGCTTCACGAGATTGTACATCTTCTGTTTTGTTCATCCATTATCCTCTAGGGTAAAAGATGACCCACCACCATCATATCCAACTTCCAATGTGCAGAAAGAAGAGGAGAAAGTAGGGCAAATGACTCCTTTTTAAAGGTGTGCTCTGAAAATATCTATTCTCTTTAAGTTGCCTTGGCCAGTAGTTGGTTGCTTGGCCACGCCTAGCTGCAGAGAAGCCTGGAAACTGTAGTCTCTGAGTGGGCAGTGTGTGTTTAGCTGGAATTTGGGGTATTATTGCCAAGGAAACAGATGGGAATGGATAGTGGTGGGCAGCTGGCAGTCTCTGCCATAGATGTTAATCTCCATCATGTCATTTGAGCCTCTCAACAATCTTGTTAGAAAGGTGCTCAGTTGCTCAGTTGTGTCTGACTCTCTGCAGCCCCATGGACCACAGTCCACCAGGCTCCCCTGTCCATGGAATCCTCCAGGCAAGAACACTGGAGTGGGTTGCCGTTTCCTTCTTTATGTTAGAAAGGAGGCAGAGATTATTTATCCTCCTGTTTGTAGACAAGGAGACTGAGACAGATCGGTCCGTATGTGCCTCATGGCGTAGTGGGACAACCAAAGAGGCTTGGCCATGAGGTGCCCTGTAGGGTTCACTAGTAATCTTTAAGGTTTCTAAAACGTAGTCCTCAGCCTGGGAATTGTGTTTCCGTGATATAACTCCTTTCAAGAAAATCTTCAATGTAAACACAAGTTAGAGGCTCAATAAACACAAATTCAAGGGCATCTTGAACGCAGCTCCAAGTTTGGGCTGACCATGTCACATTGTGCCTCCTATCCAAGCAAGGACCTGGGCAAACAGGACATTGGGGCTTAATGGAAAGAACATTGAGTGAGGGGTCAGGAGGTCGGGGTCCAGTTCTGTGACCCATTTAGTCATCTTTCATGACATCAATGGCCTGCCTAGGAAATCATGGACCCCGAGGCTGACACCAGCACGGCTTCCCATGTAACCTCAGAGCAACACTGTGAACTGGATATTATTATACATAGTTTACACAAGCTGCACCAAGGCCCACAGAGCTCAGCTGGATTCCAGCCCAGGCCCTGTGACCCTGAACTCAGCGCTCCTCCTGCTAAAGCATACCATCCTATACACCAAGCAGTTGCTAGGCAAACCGGATCTGAAATCAGATCCATGACCCATGGCAGGCCCGACCAACAGCACTTCTGCTTGGGACCCACAGACTTAGGTTGTGCCCCTGTGACTCTGCCATGTTGTGGAAGAAGCCCCTATACTGGAGGGCAGATCCCCTAAACCCACTTTCCTCACACAGGCGGTTTATTGGACAGGCTCTCCCTGGGCAACTCTTTTTTCTTTATTGATTTTCTTCTCCTTTCAAAATTATCAAAGGAATACATGCTCACAAAATTCAAATACACGCGAGGGTCTAAGATAGATTGTGACAGTTCCCCTGGTCTCCTCACGTTCCCTTCTAGTCCTTTTTCCCAGAGGTAACAAACTGTTGGAAATCTGGTGAGAATCTTCAGGTGTTTTGTCTATGCATTTATTTTTGTCTAGATTTCTAAAAAGTGACAGTGGGAATGTGTAGATTGTTCTGCAATTTTCTTTTTTCACTTAAATGAAAGATATGTTGCATTTATCTTTCTATCCTGGGACATTACAATTGGACTCATTCTTGCTGGTGGTTGTCTATTAGACTGGCCTTGGAGCTGACTTTGGATCCTGTTCACATTTTGGTATCGTATGATGTGTTGTTAATAGTGTGGACTTTAGATCCATACCATTTCCCTCCTGAATCAATCCTGGATTCTTCACATTTTAGCTGAGTCATGATGGGAACTTAACTGCTGGATCCGGGGAGACTTAACTGCTCTGTGCTACTGTTTCTTTGCCTGTAAAGTGAGGTTAGTAACAGTAACCTTCCTCATAGAATACTTGGAGGACTAAATGAGCTAACAATGTAACATACTTAGATCCTGGCATATATGTTGTATGAGTGCTATATGAGGGTTAGCTGGTCTCAATGGCACCCCACTCCAGTACTCTTGCCTGGAGAATCCCATGGATGGAGGAGCCTGGTGGGCTGAAGTCCATGGGGTTGCGAAGAGTTGGACACGACTGAGTGACTTCCCTTTCACTTTTCACTTTCATACATTGGAGAAGGAAATGGCAACCCACTCCAGTGTTCTTGCCTGGAGAATCCCAGGGATGGGGGAGTCTGGTGGGCTGCCATCTATGGGGTTGCACAGAGTCGGACACGACTGAAGTGAGTTAGCAGTAGCAGTTATTCCTTGATAATATTTCATATTATGTCCAGTTTCCCATTACTTGACATTAAAATTGTGATTTCTTTCAAAGCAAATGTTGTTGTGATCAATATTTTTTACAAATACTTTTGTACATATGAAGTATTTCTGTAGAATAAATTTCTTGGAATAGTGTTAATGAGTCAAAAGGTATGGGTGTTTCCAACAGTGATATAAGCTGGTGGGCTTTGCCTGATCATGTTTTTCTTGGTTCTTTCACATCAGCTCACCCAGTAGCAGCTATTTGGCATCATGCCATCATCTTGTCCTTCACATGCCCAACGGCTGGAAGAGCTACATGGCAGCAATTGGTCCTCTTTATCTTCCCATGTCCTGGCACTTTGTGAATATACAGTGGACTGGATGGCTTCCTGGCGATCCTGATGGGGATTCTGAATTGTCACTTTATGTTAAGTGGATGCCCAGGGGGCAGGTGACCCTAGCCAAGAACCCTGATCAGATCCCCCATGCCCATTGTTAAGCTGAGACTGAGATGGCCCAGGTGGTCAAGAGACCAGACATGCAGTTTTCCTCTTGAATCTGTCCAGCTTCACCAAGGGCTTGATGACCTGGGACTTTTTTTTTGGCCTTCATGTCTTTGCTGAGTGACATGAGGGGGAATGAATATGGCAGTGTGGATGTGATGATTCATAGGATGTAGGTGCCAAGTGCACTCCTGGAAACATCAGAAGAGGAACAAGACAGTGCTGTGCATTGCTGCTGTGCATTTCTCTTGATATAATTAATACAATGGGCTTCCCCAGGTAGCTCAGTGGGAAAGAATTTGCCAGCAAAGCGGGAGATGTGGGGTCAATCCCTGGGTCAGGAAGGTTCCCTGGAGAAGGAGATGGCAACCCATTCCAGTATTCTTGCCTGGAAAATCCCATGGACAAAGGAGTCTGGAGGGCTACAATCCATGGGGTTGTACAGAGTCGGACATGACTTGGTGACTAAACAATAAGAACAACAATGTAACATGGACTAAGGAATAAATGTGATAATCTGACTTGGAGAATAAAAGGTTGGTGATTTATCTAATTTATGAACACTGATTGAGCAGTTACTTTATGTTGGGCACTATGCTTGTGATTCACTGGCTGTATGGAAATGACTAAGACAAGATTCCACCCTATGAATATACCATAGATATTCTAAGAGTCCTTGGAAAGAAAAATTTTGAAGGACAATGGGATTGATGATAATAATAATGCAGGTGGGGCCCGAGTTCTATCAATAACACAGATCTGAGGCTTGGGGGTAGGTATGAGCGGACATTTTGGGGTCCCTTTACAAAGAAATGATTAGTGGAGAGGACTTCCTGTACAAATATTATAAAATAAAAATTACATTCGATCTTCTTTTCCTTTGATTAGAAAAGATACAGTTGTATAGTCACTTAGAAAAATGTAAAGGAAATTAAAGATCACCCATAACTTTCATCCGGAGACAGCCATTGTTAACAGTAAGTGTATTTATGTTTGACCATGTTTATATGTAAGTATATGTCCACACGCACAAACACAGCCTTTAAAAATTATTGAGAAATGCACACGCTTACACCTCAGCTGATACAAGAACAGTAAAGGGCACAAGGATTTCAGCCTTTGTTGACGATGTACTCTGGGGAGGTGGCAGGGCCTCACTGATTGACTATCATTTCTCTGATGACTCTTGTTTTTTGCTTTTATTATTATTTTTTAAAAGATAAAAAACCTAGAATTCTGAGTGTTGAATCCCCATCTTTTGCAAACATGGCTCACAGGCACAGAAAACAGCATCATATCAGCATCTACATTCATGTTAGTATTTTAAGACACCATTGAGGGAAGATTCTGCACTCCAAATGCAGGGCGTCTGGGTTCGATCCTGAGGGAATTAGATTCCACATGACCCTGCCAAGAGTTTGCATGCCAGACTAAAAAGATCCCCTGTGCTGCAACTAAGACCTGGCACAGCCAAAGGCGTATCTTTTGAAAAAATCGTTAAAGAAAATAAAGACCATTACTGAAAAATTTCTTCCTAGAACTTGATTTGGACCTGTGACCTGATCAAAGCTCATGGCTCAAACTCACTGCCTTTCCCCTTCTCCGTCCACTCACCTGGTGCTGTTACTCTTTCCTTTTCACACACCTCCACGGCAGCTAACTCCAGAAACAATTTTCTTTTTTCAGTCTGCTCCACAGGGTACCCTCTTCCCCTCATCATTTCTCGTTTCTCACCTTGAAAATCTCTCCTTTCTCTCTTAATGAGTTCCTGAGACCTGAAAATAGAGGTAATTTAAATTTGGAGAGTGTGATAACAATGAAACAACTTTTGTGAAAAGCAGAGTTTAAAATTCAGGAGTTTCCTGCTGTTGAAACGTAACCCTCTCTTTGCCTTCCTTCTGTGGATACCTCTGGGAAGGGGGTGTCTCTGAGGTCACCCCAGACTCAGTTGCCCAGCCCTAGAGGATGAGAAACAGCGACCACACTCAGGCAGGTGATTCCTACCCACCTGGAGGGGTGGGGTGGGCGTGGAGTCAATGGAAGTCACCAGGTTCGGCCTGGCCTCTTCAACCTGGAATGACCTTCCTGACCCCTGTGTGGAATCTCTGCCCTGGGACTGTCCCACGCCCCAGTCCTGGGGTGGCAATAGGTAGCTGAAGTCACAGGGTCGGGGCTGACAAGGGTGCCGTTTCCTCTCTGCCAATACCTACAATCGTCACCTCCTTCCGGGTGCTCATGGCGCCCTTTGCCTCCATCCCAGAAGCGAGGCCTTTTGAAGACTTCACCTTTTCCATTAGGAAGTGTTTTGAACTTTCCAAAGTTAGCTGCAAACGTATTAGTGTGTATTAACATCCCACTTCCCTGGCACTCATCTAGGTTACCACTTAAACAATGGGCTCCAATTCTCGGTTAAAAAAAAAAAAAAGATCTGCCAAAATCTCGTTTCAGAAAGAGGACACGGGAGACACAGAACATGGAGCCCATCTCCCGACGAGAGCCATCTGTTCTCATTAGAGAGATCTCACAGCCTCAGCTTGGGAGGGAGGGGCCTCCAGGTGCTGCGAAGGAAGCCTGCCTGCCAGTGATCCTTTCGGAGACTTTGCTTTTTTTGTTTTGTTTAGTTTTGTTTTTGTCTGGCAGGCTCAAAGAGAGACTGTCCTACTTTCCAAGAGAACGATGGCTCCAACATTTTAAGAAATTAAGTCCCTGGGAAAAAAAAATCTAGTCTGAGAGGGCTTGTAATGGCTCCTTGACCGCATGCTGTGCTGTCCAATTTATAAGGGAGAAATATCACAGAGGTTGGGAGCCAAAGTCGGTGTGCACAGCCATTGCTTAAAAAGGGACGGATGCTTCCCGGGGACTGTGAACCTCCCCCCCGCCCTCAGGCCCCCCAGCATTTATTCAATCTGGAGAGAATCTGTCTGCCAGGCTCCCACTCCTACATTCCAGGAAGAGCCAGGCCGGTTCATTGTCCCCTGTGTTTGGAAAGTGATAATAATTCCTCTGAGACCTAACGGGGCTCGAGGCTCAGGAGGATGTGATCAGAGTCCTGCTGGTGATGGGAACTGCCTGTGGCAGGGGGTTTATACATTTTGCAGGTGTCTTTCTATTGCAAGCCTGTGGGGATGCCCACTGAGTCAAAAATATATTACCATGAAAATATTCCTTTTGGGGGTATCCTATATCACATTGTAGGGAAAGGCAGATAAAATAACAAGAGCATTTGGCCTCAAATTGAAAATGACTTTTCCTGGATTTTATATTACTGGCTTTGCCTGCAAGATTGGCCTGAGGTCTAAAATGTGACTCTGGGTTTCCTGCATATTTGGAATAGCTTTCTCCTCCCTTGGGGTCTCCCTCCTTCCTGGCCCCCAGCACCCCTTTCCAGGCTGCTATTCTGCCTTTCATCAAGTGCTTGGCTTGTGTAACATGTCCTGTCAGTCCATTTCTGCTAACATGTTAGCGGATGTTAGGATGTTTTCAAGCAGGGATATTTGCATTTTAATAGATGGCTTGAATATGGAAGAGCTTCAGCCTGAAGCTGGGAGGCCTCACTGGGGAAGAGGTGGGCAATTTTGGATGGGGACGAGGGTGTGTGAGATCTGAGACATTATCAAATCCTACAGTGTGTATTCCATGGAACTAGCCCTTTTTTTCTCTTTTGTCCCCAGAGTATACAGCATCTTACACACTCTCGTAGGGCAGAAAGGAAGGCTTTTAGAGGTTGGTGGAAAGTAAGACAGCAACTTTTCCGAGAGTACTGGAACTCAACAAGTCCGAGCCTGGAAGCAGTGTTAGTGGGGAAAGCCCTCTGCACCTGCTCCTATATGAGGGGGACGATTTAAGCTGTTTTTGGAAAGCACTAAGTAAAATTTTGCTCTGAAATTTGGTGAGGAGGTGCACTGATGCAACTGAGCAGAAGTCAAAGACAGAGAAAGGTGCTTCTTTCTATTCCTGACCCTGGGAGCAGATGGGGGCTGAGGGGGCAGCATGGTCAGCTTCCCAACTTCCCACCCATGGACTGTAGGATTTAGCAAATGAAAATACAGATGGCCAGTTAAGTTTGAATTTTTAATAAACATTGATTTTTTTAAAAACTGGGAATATGTTCCATGTGATATTTGGGACATATTTAAATAAAAACATTCTTGTTTATCTGAATTCAATCTTAACTGCATATCTTGTTAGCTGGTAACCCACTACCACACTAGCTTTTTGCACTTTCTTGCTGACAAAGGTCTGTATAGTCAAAGCTATGTTTTTTCCACTAGTCATGTATGGATGTGAGAGTTGGACCGTAAATAAGTCTGAGCACCAAAGAAATGGTACTTTTGAACTAGTGCTGGAGAAGACTCTTGAGAGTCCCTTGGACAGCAAGGAGATCAAACCTGTCAGTCCTAAAAGAAATCAACTTCAAATATTTATTCATTGGAAGAACTAATGATGAAGTTGAAGCTCCACTACTTTGGCCACCTGATGCTAAGAGCTGGCTCACTGGAAAAGACCCTGAGGCTGGAGAAGATTGAGGACAGGAGGAAAAGGGGACGACAGAGAATGAGATGGTTGGATGGCATCACCGACTCAATGGATATGAGTTTGAGCAAGCTCTGACACATAGTGAAAGGCAGGGAAGCCTGGTGCGCTGCAATTCATGGAGTCGCAAAGAGTTGGACACAACTTAGTGGCTGAAAACAACAACAACAATATAATTGTTAAAAGTAATTTCTTAAAAAGGTAAAATCGTAACTCATACAAACATATAATAAACATATGTCAAAGACTTTTTCTCTCATCGATTAATGAGAGAACCAGTAAGATGTCACTACTGGCTCAAAAAAGATCTCAGTACAAACACACACACATCACAAAATACTGAAATGAAATTTTTAATAAATGTAAAACTAGCCATATTCATAGAGCAACAATTAATTGCATTCCATTGGACTAAATTAGTTTGCATTTCTATGGACATTACTATCAGTTTTATACAACTTGCAATGGTTGTAAGACAGGCCAACAATAATAAAAGGCACAGATAACCAGGAAGGGTATGCTAGACAGAATATCCAGTAATCATTTTTTGCCTATCTTCAAGTCTTTCATCATCATTTTTCCTGACAGTGTCATGCTTGCTCCTGTCTCAGAGCCTTTGCAAATGACGGTTCCTCCGCCTCCTTTGTTATTGTACTTATTGTTGAGGTCCTTGTTGAATTGCTAAGTCATGTATGACTCTTTGCAGCCCCATGGGCTGCAGCACGCCAGGTTTCCCTGTCCTCCACTATCTCCTGGAGTTTGCTCAAATTCATGTCCATTGACATGAATCACTGACATAGCATAGTCAGTGATGCTATCTAACCATTTCATTTTCTGCTACCCTCTTCTCCTTTTGCCTTCAATCTTTCCCAGCATCAGGGTCGGTCTTACTGTTGATATCTTGTCTCAAACATCATTACCTCTGGGAATCCCTCCTTGACCTTAATTGAAGTCAGATTCATGTGTTACATGCTCTCAAAGGAGCATATTTCTTTCTTTAGAACATTCAAGTCAGTTCATAATTCCTGCTCCTTACTGAGGTCTCTGATTCCTTGATCAATCAAGCCCCTGTTCTCCCTAGCTTCCCCTCAATAATTATGCTCTGGTCATACTTTTCTCCTTTCTGTTCTTTGACTATAGTAAATTCTCCCCTACTTCAGGGACTTTGCATCTGCTGTACCCTGTGCCTGGAATTTTCTTGTCTCTTGGCTTTTGCATGGCATGTTTCTCTTCATCTCTTCAGTCTCTGTTTGAATGTCAGAAAGGTCTCTCCTGATCATCTTCTCTAAAGATGCTCTCCTCCCCACCTTACTTTCCAACCAGGTGGTTCTTAAACCTTTAAGCACAAATCAGAGTTCCCTGGCAAGCTTGTTAAAACACAGATTGCTGGAGCTCATGCCAAAGTGTTTGATTCAGTAGGTCTGGGGAGGGATGTGAGGAGCTGTTTTAACAAATTCTTGGGTGATGCTGCTGCTGCTGGTTTGGGCACCACTCTTGGAGAAACAAGATTACGTTCTCTCCAAACATAACATTATATTTTCCCTCTTTACGGATTTCCTTCCTGTCCCCTATATGACTGAACCTTCTAGGTGGGGAGGGTCAATGATGCCTCTATTCTCTGTTTTGCCCACAGTACCAAGGGCAGTGCCTGCTTTATGGTGAAAGTCACTCAGTCATGTCTGGCTCTTTGCGACCCCATGGACTATACAGTCCATGGAATTCTCCAGGCCCCAATTCTGGAGTGGGTAGCCATTCCCTTCTCCAGGGGATCTTCCTGACCCAGTAATCGAACCAGGGTCTCCTGCATTGCAGGCGGATTCTTTACCAGGCAGGTTCTACCAGAAAGATGCTCCATAAATATTTATTGAATGAATGAATGAATCATTTTCTCTCTTCTTGTTCTGTATTGATTCAAGGTTTTTTTTTTTTTTTTTTCCCTGCAAAGCACTGCTGAATTCAATTGCTGAGACTAAGCCAGATTGGCTTTTTTTGCCAAAATGAGTTTGTGAAGGAGACCAATATCTGATCAGTAGCTTGGATGAAGTCCTGTGATTGTTGGGGCCTGTGCTGTCCCAGGAGTGTGCCCTCCTCCCCAGGGCCAGTGTGTCTAGTCTACAGTTAGTTAGATGATATCAGGGCTTTGGGTACTGTTGTCAGGGGGTGGGCTGCAACCTGCAAGCCTACAAGTCCTGTACTCGCTCAGCTTCGAGACTGAAGAAGGAGCCCAGAGTCAGTGACAGAAACATCACTGATCTAATGTATGGGGAAGCTTATGTGTTTGAAGCAAGGTCCTGGAGCGACACCCCACCATGTGAGGCAGACCGTGGGCAGGAGAGGGCAGCAGTCTTCACTCTCAGGGGGACCGGGAGATTGCCAGTTATAGGAGGAACTGACATCTGGTTGGCTCATTGATTACCAGGAAAACCAGCAGAAGGGAACACCCCTGCCAACCCCTTTGATAAGAGCAATCAATAGCTGGGACCTGGTGCAAGTTCATAGCAAGGTCAGGCATGCGAGTAAAGTGTAGATGAAAAAGGCACTAGCCAAGCAAGATCTGAATAGAGAGCAAGAGAACAGCTGCCTTGAGTGGATTGACCACAAAGCAGGGCACAGGCTGACCTGGCTTTTGCTAAGACCAGCAGCTTGATGAGCTTGCAGAAGATGTAGACAGGTATGGAGAGGAGGGGCTTATGCTGAGGCCTCAGGTGTGCTACCTGGATGAGGCAGTGTGGGTAAAGGAACAGTGGGAGTAGGGAGCAGGGGGAGGCCTCCCTCCAAGCTAGGCTCTAGGTAGTGCTCTCACATCTTCTGGCATCTTCTTGAATGTCTTAAGGGTCCTTCGCTCTTCTGCTTTTAACTCTTGGCCTCTGATGCCAATACAGTGTTCTGTTCAGAAGTCCGCAGTCCAGGCCTTAGAGTACATCCTCAGGCCTTCCTCCCCAGTAGTCCTCCAGGTTCTAGCTCTTTCTCACTGACTCTCTTCTGCACCATTCCTCTAGGCTTTCCTCTTACCAGTTTATGTAGTAAACTAATAGAGCACATTGTGAAGTCAGCCTTAGATTTTGATTGTATTCCTGCTAAATTCTGTGTGTCCTTGAGAAAGTTACTTAACCGTTCTGTACATCAGATTGTGGAGATAATGCTAGCGCTAAATCTTAGGGTTGTCGCAGGTATAAAAGAGATGATACCTGTGAAGAGTTTAGTTTGTGTGCCTTGTATTGATGGCTCCAGGATAGTGGCCAAGTACTCCTTATGGAAAGAGTTTTCCATTTTAACAGGAGACTTCGATAGACACTACTTTGCTGAGTCTTGGCAGGTCGGATATTGGGGGTCCTTTACATGACAATATGTGAGCAGATGCCTCTTCCATCTGCATTTTAGAGGAACCTCTGCAGACCTCTCTGGGGGACAGAGCACTAGGTGACTCAGCTATTGCCTCCTAGCTTAAGAAAGAAGCCCTGCTCAGACCCTGGCAATGGAGGATAAGACAATAATAGCAATGTGGTATTCAGGAGCGTTGCTTTAAATAATCCTTTTCCTTAATGGCTTTGCCCTGGCATGTGACAGGTGTTTACATTATTAAGTAAAAGCATTTAAACAGCGACCTCCTTTGTATAAAGGTGAAGGAGATTAAAATCCAAGCAGTGCTCCAGCCATTTAAATCAATGAGACTTGTCAGATTGGTAACACATGAGCCACTTAGAGGGCGCAGGCACCTACTGTTTCTGAGCTTCAAGTAATGTCTCAATATGCTTGTTCCTTCAAAGTCTGCCCGGGCCCTGGGATGCTTGCTCAAGGCTGATCTGGCCATGGCCTCTTTCCCTTTGGAACCGGAATTATTTAATAAACAATAGCATTATTTAGTTTCAAAATGTGCATCAAGTAGTTATGTTATTAGGGAAGATCAGAGCTTGGGTTGATTCCTTTTTAGAGAAATGACCTTCCAAGGAATCCCAATGGTCAAGTCCCTTAGCTAATCAGAAGCAGGGACCATGAATGCTACTCTTCTCCACTAGGGGTGCTACATCAGGCTTCTTGAGCTGACTCCCCGTCACCCGTTCTTGAATTGTGTCATCCTGTCTTTAGGCACAATACCAGCATATCTTATGTCTACCAGCAGCATTGAAGAACAGAGTTTTTGAGACTTATATTATTTTTTAAAGCTTCATGATCCTTATTCTCTCTTCAGTTCATTTCAGTGGCTAAGTTGTGTCTGACTCTATGCGATCTCATGGACTGCAGCACGCCAGGCTTCCCTGTCCATCACCAACTCCCAGAGCTTGCTCAAACTCACGTCCATCGAGTTGGTGATGCCGTCCAACCATCTCATTCTCTGTCGTCCCCTTTTCCTCCTGCCTTCAATCTTTCCCAGCATCAGGGTCTTTCCCAAGGAGTCAGTTCTTCCCATCAGGTGGCCAAAGTATTGGAGTTTCAGCATCAGTACTTCCAGTGAATATTCAGGACTGATTTCCTTTAGGACTGACTGGTTTGATCTCCTTGCAGTTTGATCTCCTTCTTGAGAGAAGACTCTCAAGAGTCTTCTCCAACACCACAGTTCAAAAGCATAAATTCTTTGGTGCTCAGCTTTCTTTATAGTCCAACTCTCACATCCATACATGACTATTAGAAAAACCATAATTTGACTAGGTGGACCTTTGTTGGAAAAGTAATGTCTCTGTCTTTAATATTCTCTCTTCCTTAATGAGCAAACCTAGATTTTCTGTATTTGGCAATGGAAGGGGAAATCTGCATGTAAGAATTGCAGCTGAGACTTAAAGATGCAGCTCTTACTCCTCAAGCTTTATCTTTCTCTTGGATGTCTCTAAGCTAATTCCTTTTCTTTCTAAAATAATATTTATTTGGCTGTGTTGGGTCTTATGTAATTGCAGCATGTGAGGTTTTTAGTTGTGACAGTGTGAACTCTACAACTTTGTTGTAGCATGTGGGATCTAGTTCCTGGACCAGGGATCAAACCCGGGCCTCATGCATTGGGAGCATGCAGTCTTAGACACTGAACCACCAGGAAGTCCCTGTGTAGCCAGTTTCTGAGGTCCCACCAAGCTGGTTTCAGGGTGTTGATTCATTATTACTGCATGTGTGCTAAGTTGCTTCAGTCGTATCTGACTCTTCACAACCACATGGACCATAACCTGCCAGACTCCTCTTTCATGGGATTCTCCAGGCAAGAGTACTGGAATGGGTAGCCATGCCCTCCTCCAGAGGATACTCCCAACCCAGGGATCGAGCCCAAGTCTCTTACATCTCTTGCATTGGCAGGTGAGTTCTTTACCACTAGCACCACCTGGGAAGCCCCATTATTACTGTTCCAGTTCTGAAGGAAACATCTGACTCTCCTTTTAATACCTAGGATACACAATTGAATCAGCCTGGCCACCAAAGGGACTGTATGCAGGTGTGGTTACAAGGCAGAGTTCATTTTCCTTCCTGTTGTGGCCTCATATGCGGGCCTGCTGTGCGGAGTGGGCTGGACCCTGATCATCACTCAGGCCTTGGTTTGCAGATGGTGAGGAATTTCACTGTCTTGAGGCAAATTTCCACAGTTTATTGTGATCCACACAATCAAAGGCTTTGGCATAGTCAATACAGCAGAAATAGATGTTTTTCTGGAACTCTCTTGCTTTTTCAATGATCCAGTGGGTGTTGGCAATTTGATCTCTGGTTCCTCTACCTTTTCTAAAACCAGCTTGAACATCTGGAAGTTCACGGTTCACGTATTGCTGAAACCTGGCTTGGAAAATTTTGAGCATTACTTTACTAGTGTGTGAGATAAGTGCAATTGTGTGGTAGTTTGAGCATTCTTTGGCATTGCCTTTCTTAGGGATTGAAATGAAAACTGACCTTTTCCAGTCCTGTGACAACTGCTGAGTTTTCCAAATTTGCTGACATCTTGAGTGCAGCACTTTCACAGCATCATCTTTCAGGATTTGAAATAGCTCAACTGGAATTCCATCACCTCTACTAGCTTTGTTCATAGTGATGCTTCCTAAGGCTCACTTGGCTTCACATTCTAGGATGTCTGGCTCTAGGTGAGTGATCACACCATCGTGATTATCTTGGTCGTGAAGATCTTTTTTGTACAGTCCTTCTGTGTATTCCTGCCTCCTCTTCTTAATATCTTCTGCTTCTGTTAGGTCCCTACCATTTCTGTCCTTTACTGAGCCCATCTTTGCATGAAATGTTCCCTTGGTATCTCTAATTTTCTTGAAGAGATCTCTAGTCTTTCCCATCTTACTGTTTTCCTCTATTTCTTTGCATTGATCGCTGAGGAAGGCTTTCTTATCTCTCCTTGCTATTCTTTTGAAACTCTGCTCCAGTCCAGCAGAGGGTGAGGAATTTCCTCTTCGGATGGTCTGAAGGGCTCATTCAAGGAGACTGACGTCTTTGCTTCTGAGGAAATCCCTCCTCCTACTCAGAGAGGTAAGGTGAAGCTGTGGCCTCTTGTCTCCACTGAACGTCTTTGTCAAAATGCAACACTGAGGGCTTCACACTGGAGGAGAGATAAGCATAAATAATTTTGGTCACTCATAGGTTCAGGACCGAGGCAGGGCACCCCCTGCAGGCTTGTCAGAAATGTAGCACCTCAGGCCCTCAGGGGCTTCCCTGGTGGTGGCTCAGTGGTAAAGAATCTGCCTGCTAATTCAGGAGACCCAGGTTCGATCCCTGGGTTGGGAAGATCCTCCGGAGAAGGAAATGGCAACTCACTCCAGTATTATTGCCTGGAGAATCCCATGGACAGAGGAGCCTGGAGGGCTACAGTCCATGAGGTTGCAAAGAGTCATACACGACTTAGTGACTCAACAACAGGCCCCCAGACTTGCTGCAAGAGGATCCGCATTTTAACAAGCTCCCTGGTGATTTGTGTGTTTGTAGAAGCCTGAGAAGCACTGGTACAGCACAGAAACGGCTGTATTGTCTGTGCCATCTCCTTCTATCACAGGGAACAACTCCGTTTAAGTCTAGCTCAGGGAAGAAAGATCCAAGATAACCCTGCCCTTTGGAGCTGAGACATCAATGTGGGCTCTGTAGGGCTTTTCTGGATTAGGGCAGAATGACTGGGGACTCTTAAATTTCTGAGATGGTTGAATGGAGAAGGAATGTTAAGGACCTTCCGCATACAACGAGGGGATAAGACAGTGCATTACGGGTGGGATACTGCTGAACAAGAGAATTTGTTTATTTCCGCAAGCCTGGTCAATACCTCCAACAGTGTTTGACCAATGGTGTGCAGGCCCTCTGGGGCCTGGAGTAAGCAGGCAGCAGCCTCCTGTGAAAAAGCCCTATTCAAAGCACCAGGAAGCCTCCCAGGCAAAGGAACACTCATTCAATTTCAATCAATTCTGTCAAAACCTCATTGGAAAACACTACCTCCTGGGCGTCCCACTGCTCAGTCAGTTGAGTCTCCATTATAGCTAGGAAGCTTCTGATAAATGTAGTCTTAAGGTATTGAAGGAATTCAGGTACTTATTCACAGAGGCAGTGGAAAACCCTTATCCCCCACTTGCTAATTCTGTGATTGGGTGCAAGTGTTTAACCTCCCTGTCTTTAGTTTCTCCATTTTAAAATCAATTATCAGAATGGTACTCACGGGGTACTAAATACTAAGCTTAGTATTCACCCTGTCTAACACTCTGTATCACGCATTTAAAGTCATCTCTACAGGAGGTAAGAATTTTATTTCAGGAGTGGAAGGGATCTTGAAGTCACTTGATGGAAAAGGGATGAGAAACAATAACCACAAAGATGAAAAAGGCTTCTGTTTTCATTTTGCCAGAGCCCAGGGTTTCAATTCTAGATCTGTCTTTGTGTTAAGAAGATCCAAACAAGCCTAACTTCCCAGGGCCTGTGAGGGACTCTGGGCAAAATATGACCTAGGAGGAGAGGTGGGGCTGCTTCAGGTCAGCTGGAGGCCATCAGGCTAGTTAACTGGGAAGATAGAGGAATCTATTTGTTATGGAAAAAGATCAGAAGGTCTGAGGTATATCCAAGTGTTGGAAAAGAACATGATGTTTTATTCTTGATGATCAATATTGTAGCAAAGGAGAAAGACATGGCCAAATACTATGCTGTGGGCCTAAAAGGTGCTCCCTCAGGGACTTCCCTGGTCCAGTGGCTATGGACTCTGCACTCCCAGTACAGAGGGGCCCAGGTTCGATCCTCGGTTTGGGAACTAGATCCCTCATGCCTCAAAGAAGATTGAATATTCCACATGCCTCAATTAATTTTTTTTAAGAGCTCACACGCACCCCTGTGGGCTCTGCTCCTCTCCTGCTTGACCCCCCTCTTCATTTCCCATGGCTGGCTGGGTGCCGTGGGAAGGAGGAGATCCCAGCACTGGAGAGGATTTTCCAGAGCCGTCAACAAGCCTGCGAAGGCCTGGTGCTTTCTAAGGAACATTCATTCTTGCGGTGGGATTCCTGGGGCTTGAATAGTGGGCTGCTTTCCACAGATAAATGATCTCGAGTCAGGAGATCTGTGACCTTGTAAATATGGCACGTACATTTGAATTTTTTCTTCTGGAAGCCAACAACTGAAAGCACGAGTTTTTAAAAAAATGATCTTCCTGTCTGATCTCTGGCAGAAGCTAAAAACACGGAGAGGGGTTTTTGTTTGGCAGTGGGGGCTGGGCTCCCACCTTCTGATCGTCATCTCTTTGATCTTCTATTCTCTGTGTTCAGGAGTCCCTTTGTGCTCACCTGAATCGTGTGAAACAAATCATCTTAATTACCTCAGGTCTGGCTTCTTCCTCTGGTTCTCATTTTTTGAAATTCCTGCAATGGTTACCAAATAAATCTATGTTGAGCTCTACTTCTTGGAAACAGCGTGGAGGCACCTGCAGCGGGGTGAGGAATTTCAAAGTTAGTTAAAAGGCACAGGAGGGTTGAGGGAATTGAATGAGAACCCCCCCTGGTTTGCAGCCTGGGGTTGTAATGCTGACTGTATACATCAAGTCCGTGTTCATTGCAGGGCACAGCCCTCACACCTTTCTTGTAGAAGAGAGAATACATCATGCTGGGGCTCCTGGGTGGAGGCAGGAGAGCTCTGCCCCCATCAGCCGTGCCTCAGCTGTTGTAGGAACCGACAAGGTGAGGAAGCCCAGGTGGGCAGAGAAGGAGGGAGGAGATGATGGTGTATTCTCACCTGCGGGGGCTCCGGGGTTTAACCACTAGGACGCTCCAAGCAAGTCAGAGGGTCACGGGAAAGCCGGCCAACTCCCGAGACCTGTCACTGAGTTGGAGCGCGGTTGCGAGGGGCTGCATTTTAAGTGGGCCATTCTGAAGGAAGAACCTTTCCGGGCGGAGAGGTGCTGAGGCAGGCCAGGCTCTGATCCCCTACGCCAGCCGGGCGGTCCAAAGGGAGGTAATTAGGAGCAACGAGCTGAAACTGCGGAAAGGAAAAAGTAAGCTGCGCAGCATAAAAGCCTTCCCGACAGTGGTATCTATTAGCCGTTGGCAGGCTCTCCTCAGGGAAAGTTCCGAAAGCCCCATTACCGGAGGATTTAGGGGGGCCCTGGTAACCTCTGGGGCGGGGGTGGGCGGGGGAGGGGCTGCTGGGAATTGCATCGCTTCCTTTCAGGACCCAGCCCTACCAGCGTCGGCTTGGGGCTAGTTACTTAGACCCCCACCCTTCCTGTGCTTTAGGAACGAACACTTAACACAAGTTCCTCCACAAAGGCATCATTTCCTTTTGGAGTGATTTCTGCCTCTGTAAAATGAGGCTGCTAGGTAGGCACGTCTGTAAATACAGGCAGCACACTCCACAGCCCCTCAGGGGTGGGAGGGACAGTCAGATCCCGTAAGAGAAATTTTGAAAACAAAATTTTCACCGGTTGGGTGATGGTTTGCAAAATACTTTTGAGGGAGTCTTGTCTGAGGTGGATAGGTTAACTCAGCTAGCGTGCTTAATTTTTAAAACATGGTGATAAATCAGGTCAAGGTCCACCAAACCCCTCTCCCTGAGGGCCCCAGTGTTCTGGACACAAGTGACCAGGAAGTGGCTTCTCTTGAGATAACCATCATTGTCCCTTCTCTCTACTTTCTGTTCACAAAACTGCATGGCACCCTGGGCAGACAAAATGAAGTAGATTTGGGCCCCACCAGGGCTTTGTACTCTCTTCCCTTATTCCCTTCTTTCCCCTCCTTCAAAGGGGCTTTGGTAGTTACTGGTCAGGCAAGCATTTAGGATGCAAAGCTGGATGAAGTCAACGTCTTGGACCTGCAGTTGCTTTGGGCTCCGGCTCACCCTGTATTTGGGCTTCCCTGGTGGCTCAGAGGGTAAAGGATTGCCTGCAATGCAGGAGACATGGATGTGATCCCTGGGTGGGGAAGATCTTCTGGAGGAGGGAATGGTTACCCACTCCAGTATTCTTCCCTGGAGAATTCCATGGACAGAGGAGCCTAGTGGGCTATACAGTTCATGGGGTTGTTGCAAAGAGTTAGACACTAATGAGAACTAACACTTTCACTTCACTTTCACCCTGTATTTTCCTAGGCCATCAGTCCTGTAGCCTTGTTGATAGCTTTCCATGGTGTTGCTCATGTTCACAATCTCCATCTCATGACCAAGGGCTCATGCATTCCTGGATAACTGCATGACTTCCTGGTCTTTATATCTGTTCCTTTGAATTCATCCTTCCACCCTAGCCAGGTCTGTCTCTGGAAACCACCTTTTCATCATGACATGCACTCTTGAAAAACTTGTCAATGCCTCCCATGGCTTCTAGGACAAGAACTGGGCTGGAATGATGGTCCTTTTCTACATACAAAAATAGTTGGTTCTGGTAATATTTTGGGAGATTCAGAGATTTCAGAATGGATGAGGATTGACATTAAGAACATTTTATTTCCTATTTATGATTTTAAAGTATATCTAAACTTTGGCTATCGAGGTACATTCTGAATCTTTTACCTTTCAAGCTCACCCTCTTCTGTAAGATGATAGGGTAGTGGTAGACCAGTAGTCCTCAGCTCTGACACCCCCCCCGCCCCCATGTCAGATTCATCTGAGAAATATTGAAAATTATGGATGCGTAGATCAGAATCTTTGCAAGTGAGGCCTGGGTATTGGAATTTTTAGAGTTCCCCAGGTGATTCAGATGTGCAGCCATTGTCAGAAGTAATATATTAGGATTATTTCTAAGACCTCTGTCATTTAATTTCAGATATTTTTTTGGCTCCTATGATTCTTGCACTGTTCTAGTTCAACTCAGTAATTCTTAGCTTGCATTGTAGTAGGATCCTTTTAGTTAAATAGAGTCTTAGATCCAAACTGATACTGCTTTTTTCATGGCCACTATAACCCCTAACAAGATTCTGTTTTCCTCCTATTCAAAACACAGTCACCCCTGAGATCATTCTCTTTGCCAGTTCACGCATTCCACAAGTGTGTATTGAGCACCTGCTGAATGCCAGAAACCCCATTCTAGATACTGGGAAAACATACAGTGGTGAGCAGGTCAGACAAGGAGCCTGTTTTCATGGATCTTATATTCTAGGATCACATCCAGGTTAATATGAATCTCATCTTGATCTTATTTGAATCACTTTCTCAAGTTTTCAACCATATTTTTCCGGTTTCTTATTCCTGCTTTGTCCCAGGGCATCAACGTAAAGTCCACTTTTTATACTTGACTAACTTTCATCTATAGATAAACACCAAATCAGATAAGAGATAACAACAATTGTGAAGAACAGTATCTAAAGGGTATTATGGTGCTTCCATAGCAGGTGGGATTAATATCCTTTTATAACTAAAAAGGTTTAGGAATCTAACCATCTGGATGTATATATTTCGCTCTGTGTTTTTAAGAATAAGTCCTTTTTTTTTTTTGGTAGTGGACATCTCTTTTTGCTATCACCATTCATTCACTCTTGTTAAATATTGGGAGGAGACATTTACTCCTCATTCCCCCATTGTTGTGTGTAGGAACTTCTTCAGAGTAATAATCCAAGCTTCTTTACCCCCTGTGCCCACTTTCTCCCTTTGCTCCAAGGAAGAAAGCGTGACTTACCCAATGGATGAGTTTTGGTACAGTGACCAGGCACATTAAACTCAGCCCTCTTCTCTGTATTTTTCTTCATCATCTACAATTTGCAGAGAGCATTCTCTGCTGCTCCATGCCATAAATCTGACAAGAGCAGTCCGCAGTGGGAGAATGAATGTCTATGATGCGGCAGGTCCATCTAATTCAGGAGTTAGCAAGCCAACTTGGTTAACAGATATGAAGACGTATCATAAAGGTGATATTTTTGTAGCTCTCTACCTAGCTCCTGGATCCTTCAATTAGTTCCAAGTGTGGGGTATTGAGACTTCTCCAAGCCCAACAGCATCTATACCCTAATTCCCCTATTTAGAACCACCTTCTCCATCTCATAATTTGGATTACGTGAAACTGATTTCATACATGAGACCCACAGTTAGTTCCCCCTGGCTATAATAAGTTTCAAGGTGAACATATGGCCCAATCGGATCCAATGCAATGCAGTGATGTTTTCCTCATTGAGGAACTCTTGATCTTCTCTGCTGGACACCTAAGAGAGTATAAGAGTTACAACCATTGCTTCCATTCCACTTTGTCATGAAGTTGAGAGATGGAGAGTCATGAAGCTGAGAGATGGAGAGAAACAGTCCTGATGATATAGCTTGAGCTCAGCTTTCAACCGTGACTGAAGCTTAGTATGCCTCTGGACTTTTCATCTTAAGTGAAACAATAAATTCTGTTTTTGCTTAAGTCTGTGCTCAGTTTTGTGCTACTTGCAACAGTAAAGGAGCCTCTCCTCATTTTATTTTCATAGTTTTATTTTTATTTGGTTTTAATTGATTTTAGAAGCTCACAGATCACCTCTATAACTCACTCCAGCTCCCAGGAGTTAGTGATGACTTCAGAAAAATTAATTCACCACAAGGAGTGTAGGTAGGTTATAATGTTGCATTATTAATTATTTTGGGCACTTTTCATGGCATTTTTCCTTTGTCTGTTTATTTGGAAAGATAATTTGATGTGATACTTGACTCAAGTCTTTCATCAAAAACATTCAAAATGCAAACAGCTTATATTTCCCTTTGATTAACTGGAGAAGAATGAACATTGTTCTTTAAAGTTATAATGATGATAATAAATATCCTCAAGGAAACAATAAGCTCTTCGGAAGAAAGTTACTTTACCTACTTACCAAGATAAAAGACTGGAACTTTTTTTATTTGGAATTCTGGTGGAAGTGAAATATAACCAGAAGGATGTTGAGGTTTGGCTGGACAACAGGAAGGGAGAAGAGCCTTCTGGTAATGGGGAAGGAAGTTAGCAGAGGAAGAGCAAGCCATATTTATGGCTGCTGCAGTGGAGATGTCCACAACAAAATGTGGTCTCCTTTCTAGTTTGTGGAATTAGGAAGTGACTGTCCTGCCAGGGACCATATTTCTCAGCATCTTACGCATCTAGATATGACCATGTGATTAGTTTTCACCAATGAGATGTGAGTGGAAGGGATATGTAACACTTCTATGCCAAAGCTTTTAGAAAGTGTTTTGGTTTCTGGATATCTTTCCCCTTTCTATCTGTATAGATGGTCCTAGTGGGCAGTAGAGATGTAAAAGGTTAAAGTAACTTGTGCGGGGAGCTGCCCGTGAGAACGGGGTCCTTTGTCCGAAGGACACAGCTCTGGGAGCTGCCTCAGTGAGGGTTTGCTTGCAAACATAGCTCTCTGTCCCGCCACCCCAGAGATTAGGCGCTTATTTACTGCAGGCACCTGGAGTTCTGTGCAAACTTCTCACGCACAGAAAAATGTTATCTGGTGTAAGAAATAATAACAGGGAGCCATTCCCATGCTCTCAAGATTTCTTGTGACTGTTTGTAAGATGTATAGGCTAACCAAGAAAAAAAGGTCAACTGTTTTGTCTCTCTCACGCTTTTCTGTATAAATATGAGATGTTGAATAAAGTTGGTGTCAGACTGCGTCCCTTCGTGGTGACGTGTCTGAACCTCTCGACCCCATCTTTGTAGTCTCTTGCTTTAGTTTCTTTCTTAGCCCCGCCGTGCACGTTCTCGGGACCTGATCGACTTTGCCGGCTGGCTCCGGCAACTTGAGTCCCTGAACACTGAATGAAAGAAATTTTGCTTTGGATTGTTTAGTGAAAGAGAAATAAACTTTTATTGTGTTTGGCCACTATACGTTTACAGATATATTTGATTCATGAGAACTTGGTGATGCTCAAAGTATGGTCACCAGATCAGGAATATCTGCATCATTGGGACTTGTTAGAAATGCATATTCTCACACACCATTCTAGATCTACTGAACCAGAAACTCAGATCTAGAAATCTGTGCTTTAACAAACTTTCCAGGCGATTCTAATACATGCTGCAGTTTGAGGACCACTGCCTTCTTTACTGACTTCACTGCCACCCTAGCTGATCATTAGATGTGAGTTATTACCTCAGTTTTTAATTAGGAGCTGGCTTTAGTTAGGAATGGTGACTGAAAGTTAAGAATAAATTTAGAAAAATTTGTGCAGTTGGGAAGACATTAGGTGAGTTTGAAATTCCACTGAATTTTGAGGAGAAACATCTTTGCTTTGAAATAACTTTTGTTCAGTTCTATATATTTTCATTGTTTAAAGAGAGTGTATCCTAGAACAGGGGTCACAACCCACATGCCTACTAGGTGGTCTAATCAAGGGAAGTGAGCTGAGAAGAGTGAAGCAAAATACTCAGCTACCGCTGATCATTGAGAACGTGGGCCCAGGGTTTTCAAGTCTAAATATTTTAAAGAGAACTGGAAATTTGGATTTTCATGTCAAATCTTCTGGTTTGTACATCTTGGCTTACATTAAAAGAAAAACTACAAACAAAACCAAAATTTTTGTTTGGTCAAACATGCCCACATATTGAATTTGGCCCCTGAGCTGCCAATTTTATAACATTTATCTGGAAGAACCAGGGAACCAGTGAGGCTGCCTAATGTTTTGTCTTAGTCATTAGGAGGCAAAACAACTTTTACACAAATGATGAGCTTCAAAGGAGGGAGGAGTAAGAGCTGTACAAAGTAGTTGCCAAGGTAACATCTTGCTGATCAGAAAGGGACCGCAGTTGGGTTTTATGTAGATGCAGTGGAAGAATGAAACATAATCTTTCTCTGTATTCATTCTGTTTAAGATGAGTGAGGAAATGGATGTGGATGCAGTGCAGCTGCCTGAGATTAGCGGGAAGCAATTCTCCCATTTGAGAGACCCCAGTGAGACCTGATCACCAACTAGCAACACAGGGAAGTCACACCTTTAACCTTCCAATTTGCTAGCAACAAATCAATAAACTCTGAGAGCTGCTGCCCTAAGCTAGTACCCAGGGGGACTATGGACAAGCTATCTGAATTTTAGTGAAGGAAAGTTCAAGCTTTTTCTTAAAGCAAGGGAAAATTTTTTACTATGCAATGAGAGGAAAGAGTTGAAGTTTTGTGAAAGACAGTTGCTTTAAACTATCTTTACTTAAATGTATTGGAAAACTATTCATAATTAGTGTTTTGTTGTTTATCTATACTAACACATTAGTTAGATTTCTATGTTTAATTTAATTTCATTGAAGCTTATCTTAATTTTTTATTATGGAAATAAGACACTGTTGTAGGGCCTGCCAAATTTAGGCAGTCTTATCTCTCTGGGAAAAATTAGACTTTGGTATATTTTCAGCACAGTAAGATGGAAATTTGAGGACACCAAGAGATAGATACTTTCCTGAGGAGTTTTACTTGCTCTTTAATCTTTAGCAAATATCCAGATATTATCTGTACTGCCTTGACATGCTGCCTGGAGGTGGGATTCTTCAACTGCATCAAAGAGTTCTGAGCCCAAAGTTCAGTTCAGTTCATTTGCTCAGTCGTGTCCAACTCTTTGCAACCCCATGAACTGCAGCACGCCAGGCCTCCCTGTCCATCACCAACTCCCGGAGTTCACCCAAACCCATGTCCATTGAGTCGGTGATGTCATCCAACCATCTCATCTGTCATCCCCTTCTCCTCCTGCCCTCAATCTTTCCCACCATCAGGGTCTTTTCAAATGAGTCAGCTCTTCGCATCATGTGGCCAAAGTATTGGAGTTTCAGCTTCAACATCAGTCCTATGAATGAACATCCAGGACTGATATCCTTTAAGATGGACTGGTTGGATCTCCTTGCAGTCCAAGGGACTCTCACGAGTCTTCTCCCAACACCACAGTTCAAAAGCATCAATTCTTCTGCTCTCAGCTTTCTTTATAGTCCAACTCTCACATTCATACATGACAAAGTTAGAGGTGGTCTTTGTACTGGGGACAAATAACAGGGTGTTGTTTGTGACATTGTCAAGCCTTTTTTTTCACATAACAACCTACATTGGATGTCTTTTGGAAGAGATCTACCTCATTCCTTTTAATAACTGGGTAGAATCTTGGACATTTGGAGGTTTCCAAATGTTGGTTGTCATTTGTGGTGTATGCTGTTTTTGCTAGGGCTTCCCTGGTGGCTCAGATGGTAAAGAATCTGCCTGCAATGCAGGTTTGATTCCTAGATGGGAAGATCACCTGGAGGAGGGAATGCCTACCCACTCCACGTTCTTGCCAGAAGAATTCCGTGGACAGAGGAGCCTGGCAGCTTCTGATTTTGTTATTATGATGATATTCCACTAAGTATCCTAGCAACCTATTTTTACTTTCATGTAATATAGCAGTTTTGAAGGATAAATTTTTATTTATTTTTTTATTTTTATTTTTTATTTTTTTAAATTTTATTTTATTTTTAAACTTTACATAATTGTATTAGTTTTGCCAAACATCAAAATGAACCCACCACAGGTATACATGTGTTCCCCATCCTGAACCCTCCTCCCTCCTCCCTCCCCATACCATCCCTCTGGGTCGTCCCAGTGCACTAGCCCCAAGCATCCAGTATCGTGCATCGAACCTGGACTGGCAACTCGTTTCTTACATGATATTTTACATGTTACAATGTCATTCTCCCAAATCTTCCCACCCTCTCCCTCTCCCACAGAGTCCATAAGACTGTTCTATACATCAGTGTCTCTTTTGCTGTCTCATACACAGGGTTATTGTTACCATCTTTCTAAATTCCATATATATGCGTTAGAATACTGTATTTATGTTTTTCCTTCTGGCTTACTTCACTCTGTATAATAGGCTCCAGTTTCATCCACCTCATTAGAACTGATTCAAATGTATTCTTTTTAATGGCTGAGTAATACTCCATTGTGTATATGTACCACAGCTTTCTTATCCATTCATCTGCTGATGGACATCTAGGTTGCTTCCATGTCTTGGCTATTATAAACAGTGCTGCGATGAACATTGGGGTACACGTGTCTCTTTCCCTTCTGGTTTCCTCAGTGTGTATGCCCAGCAGTGGGGTTGCTGGATCATAAGGCAGTTCTATTTCCAGTTTTTTAAGGAATCTCCACACTGTTCTCCATAGTGGCTGTACTAGTTTGCATTCCCACCAACAGTGTAAGAGGGTTCCCTTTTCTCCACACCCTCTCCAGCATTTATTATTTGTAGACTTTTGGATCGCAGCCATTCTGACTGGTGTGAAATGGTACCTCATAGTGGTTTTGATTTGCATTTCTCTGATAATGAGTGATGTTGAGCATCTTTTCATGTGTTTGTTAGCCATCTGTATGTCTTTTTTGGAGAAATGTCTATTTAGTTCTTTGGCCCATTTTTTGATTGGGTCGTTTATTTTTCTGGAGTTGAGCTGTAGGAGTTGCTTGTATATTTTTGAGATTAGTTGTTTGTCGGTTGCTTCATTTGCTATTATTTTCTCCCATTCTGAAGGCTGTCTTTTCACCTTGCTAATAGTTTCCTTTGATGTGCAGAAGCTTTTAAGGTTAATTAGGTCCCATTTGTTTATTTTTGCTTTTATTTCCAATATTCTGGGAGGTGGGTCATAGAGGATCCTGCTGTGATGTATGTCGGAGAGTGTTTTGCCTATGTTCTCCTCTAGGAGTTTTATAGTTTCTGGTCTTACGTTTAGATCTTTAATCCATTTTGAGTTTATTTTTGTGTATGGTGTTAGAAAGTGGTCCAGTTTCATTCTTTTACAAGTGGTTGACCAGATTTCCCAGCACCACTTGTTAAAGAGATTGTCTTTAATCCATTGTATATTCTTGCCTCCTTTGTCGAAGATAAGGTGTCCATATGTGCGTGGATTTATCTCTGGGCTTTCTATTTTATTCCATTGATCAATATTTCTGTCTTTGTGCCAGTACCATACTGTCTTGATAACTGTGGCTTTGTAGTAGAGCCTGAAGTCAGGTAGGTTGATTCCTCCAGTTCCATTCTTCTTTCTCAAGATCGCTTTGGCTATTCGAGGTTTTTTGTATTTCCATACAAATTGTGAAATTATTTGTTCTAGCTCTGTGAAGAATACTGTTGGTAGCTTGATAGGGATTGCGTTGAATCTATAAATTGCTTTGGGTAGTATACTCATTTTCACTATATTGATTCTTCCAATCCATGAACATGGTATATTTCTCCATCTATTAGTGTCCTCTTTGATTTCTTTCACCAGTGTTTTATAGTTTTCTATATATAGGTCTTTAGTTTCTTTAGGTAGATATATTCCTAAGTATTTTATTCTTTCTGTTGCAATGGTGAATGGAATTGTTTCCTTAATTTCTCTTTCTGTTTTCTCATTATTAGTGTATAGGAATGCAAGGGATTTCTGTGTGTTGATTTTATATCCTGCAACTTTACTGTAGTCATTGATTATTTCTAGTAATTTTCTGGTGGACTCTTTAGGGTTTTCTATGTAGAGGATCATGTCATCTGCAAATAGTGAGAGTTTTACTTCTTCTTTTCCAATTTGGATTCCTTTTATTTCTTTTTCTGCTCTGATTGCTGTGGCCAAAACTTCCAAAACTATGTTGAATAGTAATGGTGAAAGTGGGCACCCTTGTCTTGTTCCTGACTTTAGAGGAAATGCTTTCAATTTTTCACCATTGAGGGTAATGTTTGCAGTGGGTTTGTCATATATAGCTTTTATTATGTTGAGGTATGTTCCTTCTATTCCTGCTTTCTGGAGAGTTTTTATCATAAATGGATGTTGAATTTTGTCAAAGGCTTTCTCTGCATCTATTGAGATAATCATATGGTTTTTATTTTTCAATTTGTTAATGTGGTGTATTACATTGATTGATTTGCGGATATTGAAGAATCCTTGCATCCCTGGGATAAAGCCCACTTGATCATGGTGTATGATCTTTTTAATGTGTTGTTGGATTCTGATTGCTAGAATTTTGTTAAGGATTTTTGCATCTATGTTCATCAGTGATATTGGCCTGTAGTTTTCTTTTTTTGTGGGATCTTTGTCAGGTTTTGGTATTAGGGTGATGGTGGCCTCATAGAATGAGTTTGGAAGTTTACCTTCCTCTGCAATTTTCTGGAAGAGTTTGAGCAGGATAGGTGTTAGCTCTTCTCTAAATTTTTGGTAGAATTCAGCTGTGAAGCCGTCTGGACCGGGGCTTTTGTTTGCTGGAAGATTTTTGATTACAGTTTCAATTTCCATGCTTGTGATGGGTCTGTTAAGATTTTCTATTTCTTCCTGGTCCAGTTTTGGAAAGTTGTACTTTTCTAAGAATTTGTCCATTTCTTCCACGTTGTCCATTTTATTGGCATATAATTGTTGATAGTAGTCTCTTATGATCCTTTGTATTTCTGTGTTGTCTGTTGTGATCTCTCCATTTTCGTTTCTAATTTTATTGATTTGATTTTTCTCCCTTTGTTTCTTGATGAGTCTGGCTAATGGTTTGTCAATTTTATTTATCCTTTCAAAGAACCAGCTTTTGGTTTTGTTGATTTTTGCTATGGTCTCTTTTGTTTCTTTTGCATTTATTTCTGCTCTAATTTTTAAGATTTCTTTCCTTCTACTAACCCTGGGGTTCTTCATTTCTTCCTTTTCTAGTTGCTTTAGGTGTAGAGTTAGGTTATTTATTTGACTTTTTTCTTGTTTCTTGAGGTGTGCCTGTATTGCTATGAACTTTCCCCTTAGGACTGCTTTTACCGTGTCCCACAGGTTTTGGGTTGTTGTGTTTTCATTTTCATTCGTTTCTATGCAAATTTTGATTTCTTTTTTGATTTCTTCTGTGATTTGTTGGTTATTCAGCAGCGTGTTGTTCAGCCTCCATATGTTGGAATTTTTAATAGTTTTTCTCCTGTAATTGAGATCTAATCTTACTGCATTGTGGTCAGAAAAAATGCTTGGAATGATTTCTATCTTTTTGAATTTACCAAGGCTAGCTTTATGGCCCAGGATGTGATCTATCCTGGAGAAGGTTCCATGTGCACTTGAGAAAAAGGTGAAATTCATTGTTTTGGGATGAAATGTCCTATAGATATCAATTAGGTCTAACTGGTCTATTGTATCGTTTAAAGTTTGTGTTTCCTTGTTAATTTTCTGTTTAGTTGATCTATCCATAGGTGTAAGTGGGGTATTAAAGTCTCCCACTATTATTGTGTTATTGTTAATTTCTCCTTTCATACTTGTTAGCATTTGTCTTACGTACTGTGGTGCTCCCGTGTTGGGTGCATATATATTTATAATTGTTATATCTTCTTCTTGGATTGATCCTTTGATCATTATGTAGTGACCTTCTTTGTCTCTTTTCACAGCCTTTGTTTTAAAGTCTATTTTATCTGATATGAGTATTGCTACTCCTGCTTTCTTTTGGTCCCTATTTGCATGGAAAACCTTTTTCCAGCCCTTCACTTTCAGTCTGTATGTGTCCCCTGTTTTGAGGTGGGTCTCTTGTAGACAACATATATAGGGGTCTTGTTTTTGTATCCATTCAGCCAGTCTTTGTCTTTTGGTTGGGGCATTCAACCCATTTACGTTTAAGGTAATTACTGATAAGTATGTTCCCGTTGCCATTTACTTTATTGTTTTGGGTTTGAGTTTATACACCGTTTTTGTGTTTCCTGTCTAGAGAATATCCTTAAGTATTTGTTGGAGAGCTGGTTTGGTGGTGCAGAATTCTCTCAGCTTTTGCTTGTCTGAAAAGCTTTTGATTTCTCCTTCATACTTGAATGAGATCCTTGCTGGGTACAATAATCTGGGCTGTAGGTTATTTTCTTTCATCATTTTAAGTATGTCTTGCCATTCCCTCCTGGCTTGAAGAGTTTCTATTGAAAGATCAGCTGTTATCCTTATGGGAATTCCCTTGTGTGTTATTTGTTGTTTTTCCCTTGCTGCTTTTAATATTTGTTCTTTGTGTTTGATCTTTGTTAATTTGATTAATATGTGTCTTGGGGTGTTTCTCCTTGGGTTTATCCTGTTTGGTACTCTCTGGGTTTCTTGGACTTGGGTGATTATTTCCTTCCCCATTTTAGGGAAGTTTTCCACTATTATCTCCTCAAGTATTTTCTCATGGTCTTTCTTTTTGTCTTCTTCTTCTGGAACCCCTATGATTCGAATGTTGTAGCGTTTAATATTGTCCTGGAGGTCTCTGAGATTGTCCTCATTTCTTTTAATTCGTTTTTCTTTTATCCTCTCTGATTCATTTATTTCTACCATTCTATCTTCTAATTCACTAATCCTGTCTTCTGCCTCTGTTATTCTACTATTTGTTGCCTCCAGAGTGTTTTTAATTTCACTTATTGCATTATTCATTATATATTGACTCTTTTTTATTTCTTCTAGGTCCTTGTTAAACCTTTCTTGCATCTTCTCAATCCTTGTCTCCAGGCTATTTATCTGTGATTCCATTTTAGTTTCAAGATTTTGGATCAATTTCACTATCATTATTCGGAATTCTTTATCAGGTAGATTCCCTATCTCTTCCTCTTTTGTTTGGTTTGGTGGGCATTTATCCTGTTCCTTTATCTGCTGAGTATTCCTCTGTCTCTTCATCTTGTTTAAATTGCTGAGTTTGGGGTGTCCTTTCTGTATTCTGGCAGTTTGTGGAGTTCTCTTTATTGTGGTGTTTCCTCGCTGTGTGTGGGTTTGTACAGGTGGCTTGTCAAGGTTTCCTGGTTAGGGAAGCTTGTGTCGGTGTTCTGGTGGGTGGAGCTGTATTTCTTCTCTCTGGAGTGCAATGAAATGTCCAGTAATGAGTTATGAGATGTCTATAGTTTTGGGGTGACTTTGGGCAGCCTGTATCTTGAAGCTCAGGGCTGTGTTCCTTTGTTGCTGGAGAATTTGCTTGGTATGTCTTGCCCTGGAACTTATTGGCCCTTGTGTGGTGCTTGGTTTCAGTGTCGGTATGGAGGCATTTGATGAGCTCCTGTGAATGAATGTTCCTTGGAGTCAGGAGTTCCCTGGAGTCAGGGTTTGGACTTAAGTCCCCTGCTTCCGATTATCGGTCTTATTTTTACAGTAGTTTCAAAACTTCTCCTTCTATACAGCACCATTGATAAAACATCTACATTAAAGATGATAAGTTTCTCTACAGTGAGGGTCACTCAGAGAGGTTCACAGGGTTACATGGAGAAGAGAAGAGGGAGGAGGGAGTTAGAGGTGACCCAAATGAGATGAGGTGAATCAATAGTGGAGAGAGTGGGCTAGCCAGTAGTCACTTCCTTATGTGCACTCCACAACTGGACCACTCAGAGATGTTCACGGGGTTATACAGAGAAGAGAAGAAGGAGGAAGGTAACAGAGGTGGCCAGAAGGATAAAAGGGGGAAATGAAAAGGAGGGAGACAGATCCAGCCAGTAATCAGTTCCCTAAGTGTTCTCCACCGTCTGGAACACACAGAAATTCACAGAGTTGGGTAGAGTAGAGAGGGGTTAGGGAGGAGACACAGGCGACCTGGTGGAGAAAAAGGAGGGTCCAAAGGGAGAGAGAGCAGTCAAGCCAGTAATCTCACTCCCTAGTGAAAAATGGGTCCTGAAGATTGGGTCCTTAAAGGTACAAAATTGGTAACAAATACATAAAAGCAAAAATTAAAAATCTAGAGTAGAGTTTGGAATTTCAAAAATACGATGTTAAAGAAAAGAAGAAGGAAAAGAAAGAGAGAAAGAACGAACAAACAAAAACAAAGAAGGTCGCGAAAATTATAAAGAAAGTACAGGTACAAAATTGATAACTAATACCAGAAAGCGAAAATTAAAAATCTAGAGTAGAGTTTGGAATTTCAAAAATACGATGTTAAAGAAAAGAAGAAGGAAAAGAAAGAGAGAAAAAACGAACAAACAAAAACAAAGAAGGTCGCGAAAATTATAAAGAAAGTACAGGTACAAAATTGATAACTAATCCCAGAAAGCAAAAATTAAAAATCTAGAGTAGAGTTTGGAATTTCAAAAATACAATGTTAAAAAAAAAAAAAAAAGAAGAAGAAAAATAAAGAGAGAAAACAAACAAACAAATACGAACAATGTCACAAAAATTATACAGAAAATACAGGTACAAAATTGATATCAAATACCAAAAAGCATAAATTAAAAATTTAGAGTAAAGTTTGGAATTTCAGATATACAATGTTATATAAAAGAAGAAGAGAAAGAAACAGAGAAGAAGAAAAAAAAAAAAAAGTCACAGAAATTATATAAAAAAAAACTATAGGTACAAAATTGATAACATATACCAAAAAGCGAAAATTAAAAATCTAGAGTAGAGTTTGGAATTTCAAAAATACAATGTTAAAGAAAAGAAGAAAAAAACAAAAACAAACAAACAAAAAAAACAAGGTCAAAAAATTATAAAATATATATATATGAAGTTTGCTGAAGAAGAAAAAAATAGGGTCTTTTTTTTTTTTTTTTTTGCAAAGTAATAGGTTATAAAAGTGAAAATTAAAGGAACAATAGAGGACTTAAAATTTTTTTTTTTAATTAAAAAAAAAAAGAAAGAATGATCGTAAAAATAATAAAAATATATCTAGGACTTTTTTGTTTATTTTTTGTGTGTGTGTGTGGGTGTTGTGGGTTCAGTTCATTTTTGGCTAGTTCCTTGGTCAGATTTATATTTCTCAAGATCTATAGGCCCCTTCCTATGTAGTCCATAGTAACCACAGGGTTTTGATCTATTGCCTGTAGCTTCCAAGGCGTTTCCCTCTGTTATATCTTCTTCTGTTTGCTAGTCTCTTCAGTATCTGGTTTCCGCCCTGACTCAAAGGGCACGGTGGAGGACACTTTTTTTTTTTTTTTTTTAGGCTTACTTGTTCAGTCGCGCTGTGGGGAGGGAGGGAGGGATGCTGCAAGCAAATAATACTGGCGTGGGCTCGCAGTGCCTCAGCCACCCTAGGTCTGCCCCTGCTCACGGCGCGTGTAGCCTCCCTGTCCACACTGCTCGGACTCTAGGTTGTTCCGCCGGGAACAATCCGAGGCTGGCCCTGGGCTGCATGCACCTCCCAGGTCCAAGCCGCTCAGGTTCAGGCACTCGGGTAGTCCTCAGAGGCGCAGACTCAGTTGGGCCTGAGTTTTGTGCTCTTCCCAGGTCCGAGCGCCAATTTGCTCTTCCCAGGCGAGCGCCAATGCTGCGACTTATCACCTCCCCGCCACTCGGTTATCTGGATGTAAAACCGGCGCACCTTCTCAGGCAGATGTTGACCGTCTAGACCCCCAAGAAGTTTTAGTTAGCAAAGAAGCCTGCTTACAATTTTATAGATAATGTCTCTCTGGGGCTGCGATTGCCCACTTCCGGCTCTGGCTGCCTGTCACCGGAGGGGGAAGGTCTGCAGCCGGCTATCTCTGTTCAGTCCTTTGTTCCGTGCGCGGGCCTGGCGGTCTTAGGTTAGGGCTGGCTTTTCGCGTGGTAGATATCCCACAGTCTGGTTTGCTAGCCCAAATTATTTCGCTCAGATAGCGCTCAGGGTATTCAGGCCAGATTCTTACTCTCAGCGATGCAGCCCACGCCGCGCCTCCCTGCCCAGCCCCGGTTTGCTAATGGCGGATGCAGGCGTCTGCGCTGCTTCTCTGCTGGGGGAGTTACCGTAGGGCTCGCAATCTGCGAGTTTTAAATTGTTTATTTATTTTTTCTCCCTGTTATGTTGCCCTCTGTGCTTCCAAAGCTCGGCACAGATTCGGCAGTGAGAAGGTTTCCTGATGTTTGGAAACTTCTCTCTTTTTAAGATTCCCTTCCCGGGACGGAACTCCGTCCCTCCCTCTTTTGTCTCTTTTTTTTTGTTTTTAATATTTTTTCCTACCTCCTTTCGAAGAGTTGGGTTGCTTTTCTGGGTGCCTGATGTCCTCTGCCGGCATTCAGAAGTTGTTTTGTGGAATTTACTCGACGTTTAAATGCTCTTTTGATGAATTTGTGGGGGAGAAAGTGTTCTCCCCGTCCTACTCCTCCGCCATCTTGGCTCCTCCCTCCGAAGGATAAATTTTTAAATGTGAAAGTAAAGGGTCAAAGTATATATGGATTTGAAATTCAATAGTTATTATACCTAATTGCCCTACAGTGGGATTATAACAAGTATATTTCTATCAATAATTCATGAAACTTCTGGTTTCCTCTCTGCCTTACTCTCTCTCTCTCTCTATATATATATATACACATATATATACATATATATATAGGGGCTTCCCTGGTAGCTCAGATGGTAAAGCGTCTGCCTGCAATGAAGGGGACCTGGGTTTGATCCCTGGACTAGGAAGATCCCCTGGAGAAGGGAATGGCAACCCACTCCAGTACTCTTGCCTGGAAAATCCCATGGATGGAGGAGCCTGATAGGCTACAGTCCATGGGATCGCAAAGAGTCGGACATGACTGAGCAACTTCACTGTGTTCATATATATATGTGTATATGTATATAATAAAATTTCTAATCTTTTTCTACCAGGTTAAAAAACAGGCAAAAAAACCCCCAGTGTTTTCTACCAGGCAAAAAAAACAGTGTTTCATTGTTCTAACTTGTTTTCCTTTCATTTTGAGAGAGTTGAACACCCTCTCATGTTTTAAAGATTCTTGTATTTCTTTTTCAGTTGAATATCTCTTCATATATTTGCTTTTCCAAAAACTGTTGGGAATTTTTTTATGAACTATGAAAGTTTTTCATATGTTGAGAAATTTAGCCTTTTAGGTAGGTTTGAAAAAAATAAATGTTCTCAGTATTTACATTCTCAGTCTAAGTTACCTGGGGAAAGTCAAGACAATGGTTATACATAGCTAGTTGCCCAGTGAAAATTGCACTAATCTCAGAGCATATAACCTAGAAAGACCTAATCTGAACACATAAATCTATAAGGGAAGACAAAGTCTTAAGACCATCTGGAGATAGTTACTGAGTACTTAGTTCAATGTCATGGGCACAGATGATGGTTGGAGGTGGTGGGATAAAGGTGTGGTGGGAGGGGCAGTCTGGGCTAGGTGAGGTGGGAGTAATAATGATGTGTATGTGAGCACCTCAGAGCTAGAAGTCTCATGGCAGAGCTCTTTTGTTATTTCTTGCTTGTGCATGGAAGGCATTAGTTTCCTTTTTTGCTGCCAATGCTTTTCCAGGCCAGGGCTTTGCTTGCATTCAGAGGGATGCTCCTTTAGCCAGCACCAGACTCTCTTGGGCATAATAGACATATTTCCTTCTGAATACCCTATGTGGTCCCCACATGACACATTCCCTCATTTTGGCTCCCAGGCTGGTGTAAAGCTCTCCATTAAAGCTAATGGTAAAACCACAATTAGACCTAACCCCATTTTCCTTCTTTGGTACTTCTAAAAGGCAATACTTAAAACCTTGAAATTTACTTAACTAACAAAAAACCATTGCCCTATTAATGCCTTCCTGGAGATGGTTCTTTCTTCTTAAATAGGCTACTTTTCAGACTGGAAATCGCCCCAAATCCTCAAATAGCCCCCTGTTTTTCACATGTGATTCCTGCAAATTGCTGTTTGCCTGATGCCTTAGTGGGGGACTCACTTAACAGTTAGATTTGTTACTGTATTTACTGACATTTTAACATGACATTTTTAGCTGCCTAAATAATTGTAGTGTTTACCAGAAAAAAAGAAATCAAAGTAATGAAAGGTACTAAAATTATTCATATCTCAACATTACAAGCCTTAATTTCCTGCCTGAAGCATGGTGAATGACTCATTTTTAAAGTCATCTCTAGCTACTGGGAGTCTATAGTGATGTATGTAGATAGTTTATAGATTGGAAAAATCAATGAATATCACAGGTTGTCATGATAGGCAGTGTTATTATAGAATAATGAGATCAGCTAAAAACATAGGGTCTCAGACATCTGAATTGAAAGGAGGAAATGAGGACTAGCAAGGGGAAAATAAGTTCCTTAAAGTTTTCTGGATAGCGAACAACACAGCAGCCCCTTACCCTGCATGTCTAAAATCTTCTGTCCTCCAAAGAGATCCTCTGGAGCTCTTTTTGCCCTTACTACAGGCTAAGGTGGGGTGAGAGATGACTTTGCAGGAGCTGAAGGCTGTGACCTGGACTTCGGAGGATGGGTTTTCTGGTTTTAGCATGACTATGCCCACTCAGGGACAGGCTGTGGCAGTGTCTAGGTTAGCCAATCTCTGGACAGTTTGGAAAGTCCTTGTAATTTGAATAAATAAGTAAAAAATGCTTACTTGATTAAAAAAATACATTTTTTTTCTCTTGATAGAAACCACTCTCAGTAGAGTCACTCCTAAAGGACCCATGAGTTTAAAGATGCATTTCAATAGGCTAAGTGTGCTCCTCACTGGGAGGGATAATACATTCCTAGGAAAAAGAAACATGTAAGTATTATTCCCTCCCTTCTTCTATATCTGGTCTTATAGACCCATGTGCATCTTTATGCCTCTAAGTCCTTTGCTCATATTATTCTCTTGGCCTGGGATAATTTTCCAAGGCTTAGATCAAGTATCACTTCTTCCTATGATTTTCTTGATCATTCTTCCTAAGTAGAAACAGCACCTTACATATACCTGTACAATTTATTTGTAATTAACATGAAACTCAGTCTGTAGAGAATTTGAGATAGATTGGCAACATACCTACAAAAGGATAAAGGAGAACTTGGGGTCAAGGGGAAACAAGAACAGCAAAATAAATGCCTGCCACCCACTCTGGTACAGTTGTTCAAGAGGACTGCAGAATTGGACCTAAGCTCCTGGCAGCTAAAGCAAAAATGGAAACACAATGAATTATAGAATTTTTCTGTGTCTGTAAGACAAAAACAAATGAGCTGTTCTGAAAAAGCACTTCCTGAATCTGAGATCTGAGAACTTCTCCATGAGGTCCTAAGAAAATGAGTGCAGTGTGATGTAGAGGAGGACAGTTTCAACATGCCTACACTGGTTGTGAATTTAACTCCAGTCAGCAAAAAATGTTGCTCAATCTTGACAGACGATGAGACATCAAAGCACAATCAAGTAAAAGCTGCTTCATTGAGGTATGAAAACAAGACTGTGGCTCATGGTTTAGTTCTTCATAGATTTTTCTTCAAACTGAATTATGCTTCTATGTACATAAATAGTAAATTTTAGGCTATCTAAAGTAATAGATAAGCTGTTTGTCTTTTAGGTAAACTTCCATAAATTATTTATCGTAAGTGTACTTGATAAGGATTTTATGACTGAGAGTTCAAGGTTGCATTTTTTCCTCCGGCAAGAACCAAGAGTGCAGATAACCTGCAGCCAATCGGACAGATCTGAATGGTTTGTCAATCACTCTGTCAGAATGTCCCAGTAGTGTAGCACTTATCACTTTGTTTTATAGACATCTGTGTCCCTGGCATAACTGCATACTCTTCAAGGGCAGGAACTATTTATTTTTTGTCTTTGCATCTCTTAGCCCCTAGCATGCTTGAAACATAGCATCCTGGTAATAGACTTTGTTGAACTGAATCACCTTAAAAACTTACTGCTATTATCCAATGCTACTTGGCAAAAGTGAGAGTTCTGAGCAGAGAAGGACAGGGAACAGAGCTAAGCTTTGACGACCAGGAGAAGGTAGAGAGTCAGGACATGACTGGAAACAACTTTTTCCTATTATGCTGGTTATTGTCTGTTGTTTGTCCTATTCCTGTCCTTATTTCCTCTCCTTCAAATTGCAAGCTGCTGAAAACTCTTCTAGACTCCGTTGGTAGCTGGACTCTAGGTAGGGTTTGTCAATCTAAGCATGTGTGGGAGATTGGAAAGTCGTAGGAAGGAAAGACCATTTGGCTGTGATGGTGGTAGCAGTGGGTGGTGCCATGCTGGAGCTCCCATAGCATTGGAGTGATTTTAGCATCATCATTAGGAGCCTGGGCTCCTGGATTCCTTGCTAAGCAGCCGGGATCAAGATCCTCCAAAGTGGCCTCTTGCTTCAGTATTCATGGCCTTGTGTAATCTTCTCCCCTAAAGTCACTTGCTGCTGACCAGTATTGAAGTGTTGAGGGATACCACTTCTGTGATTTGTTGCAAAAGATTTTGACTACTGCTGTCTTCCTAGAAGACTCTCTCTGTTGCTCTGTTGTCTTCTCAGCTTGAATGATTTTTTTTTTGGCCACATTGCATGGCATATAGGATTTTAGTTTCCTGATGACCAGGAATAGAGCCCATGCCCTTCGCAGTGGAAGCACTGATTCTTAACCACCGGACCACCAGGGAAGTCCCTCAGCTTTCATACTTTTATGAAGCAAGCCACCCTGTTTATGAGACCCACATGGCGAGGAACTGAGGTGAGCTCTGACCAATGGCCAGCAAGGAACTGAGGTCCATCAGCCTATAAGGAACTGAATCCTGCTGATATCCACATGAGGCTGAAAGTGGTGGTGGTGTTGTTTAGTCACTAAGTAGGGTCTGACTCTTTTGGGACCCTATGGACTGTAGCCTGCCAGGCTCCTCTGTCCATGGGATTTTCCAGGCAAGAATATTGGAGTGGGTTGCCATTTCCTTCTCCAGGGGAATCTCCCTGACCCAGGGATCGAACACGTGTCTCCTGCTTGGCAGGTTGATTCTTTACCACTGAGCCGCTTGGGAAGCTCGCCTGAAAGTGTATCCTTCTTCATTTGAAACTTCAGATGAGTATAACCTGACACCTTGATATTTTCTAAAGAAACCCTGGAGTAGAGAAAGGACTCAGCTAACCCATGTTAGATTCCTGACCCACAGAAACTGTGAGATAGTAAATGTGTATTGTTTCAAGCCATTACATTTTGAGGTAAGTTTTTACACAATAGCAATACATAACTAATGTAATGGCACAGCCATTGGGTGCAACCTCAGCAGGGAATGTGTGCTGATGGACTCTGGGTGACATCACATTCACTCTCACTCCTCCAACTACGGGAGTAATGGCTACTTTCTGCAATTGCCAATCTCTAGGTAATGCCACTTTCCCCTTAGTCACTGTTTTTTATTACTGTTGTCAATTTTTTGTATTAAATTTCCTCTGTCTGAACTATCTAAATGGTGACTGATACATCCACATAACTATTTTTCCTGGGAAGGAGATAAAGGGGAACATCACATTATTCTAAATGCAATTGTGTCTTTTTAGACATTAAAAAATGTGATGCAACTTTTTTTTTTTTTAAAGTAAATGGAGGTTTGCTTCTCTGCAGGTCTTGGTTTCTGGGGCAGGTCGACATCAAAGGTGGAGTCACCTGTACCTTCTTTCCCGGGTATATGAGGTATATATCTCTGCCCACCTGCAGTCAGCAAAGGCAATGCATAAGGGATGATGAAGGACACACAGTGGCTTCTTTTCCATTTTCATATGGGAGTCCATGGAAGTACAATCGCTGCATGATCCCTGTAACTAGAATAAAAAAATATGGCATGTGTATGAGTTAAGACTCAGCAGGTGAACAACCCACATGGACTCCATTTCCCCAGGAGACTGTGAAACTAGAAAGAAACTTATGTATCAGGACAGAGCAGCCCTTGATGAGGCTCAAAAGAGAGGTGGCAAAGTCACAACTACCCAGCAGAAAACCAAGTCAGAGGAGGCGAAAGAACAAAGGGAGAGAAAGAGACTAGTCAAAGAGGCCATATCCATCCACCCACAGAACACCCGGCAAAGAAAATGAGCTACTCTGCTCTCACTGGAAGGCTTTGGGGGAGGGAGACATTCAGGAAAACCACAGGGGTAGAAAATTAGATCGTTTATCTCAAAGAGAAGAAATGAACTAAAGTGTGCTTTTGATATATGGCTGCAAGTGAGGACAAAGGCACAACACCAACATATACTTGGCATCAGAAGAATGCCTTTTATCCAAGGATCTCAAAGCAGTTTGAGTCTATTAATTGACTTGTGAGGCAGTTAAATTATGATTTGTTCATTTTATGTAGCATTTTTTATCTAAAACTTGCTAAACATTTTACAAGCCAACTGCATGTGTTATTCCCCAGATAACCTGGTAACATACAGGGTGGGCATTCCTCTTTGACATACATGGAAACTGACCCTCAGAGAAGTTAGGTAACATTGAGGATCAGACCGAATGTGTAAACACTGACTAAGGAGTGGGGAACTCTGCAGAGACAACTCGGTGTCTTCCATGCTTAGTCCTCCGTGGTATGTAGAATAATGGTCCCTCCAAGGTAGCCCCATCCTAACTCCTGGAACCTGTGAAAATGCTAACTTTATAAGGCAGAGTGGGTCTTGCAGAGGTGATTAAGGCAAGGATCTTAAGTTGGGGAAATTCTCTTGATTTATCTAGGGTGGACCCAGTGGAATCACACAGGTCTTTGTAAGGGAAAGAGGAAGGTAGGGGATTCAAAAAAGCTGCGTGTGACTATGGTAGCAGAGACTGGAGTGATGTGAGGCTGTGAGCCCAGGATGGTGGGCAGCCTCTAGATGCTGAAAAGGGCAAGAAACATATTTTCTTTTTAAGTTAATTTTTTTGGAGTATAGTTTTACAACATTGTGTTACTTCCTACTGTATAGCAAAATGAATCAGCCATATATATACATATATTTTCTCCCTTTTGGATTTCCTTCCCATTCAAGTCACCACAGTGCATTTAGCATAGCTCCCTGAGCTATGCAGTATGTTCTCATTAGTTATCTATTTTATATATGATATCTAAAGTATATATGTGCCAATCCCAATCTCCCAATTTCTCCCACCCCACCTTTCCCTCCTTGTTACCTATATATTTGTTTTCTATGTCTGTGTCTCTATTTCTGATTTGCAATTTAGGTCATCTATACCATTTTTCTAGATTAAGAAACATATTTTCTTCTAGAGCCTCCTGACCACCCATTTTAATCTTCTGATTTCCAGACCTGTAAGGTAATAACTTTGAATTGTTCTAAGTCATTACATTTTTGGTCATTTGTTATAGCAGCAATAGGGGACTAATGAAAGAGGAGAGTGAAAAAGCTGGCTTAAAGTTCAACATTCAGAAAACGAAGATCATGGCATCCGGTCCCATCACTTCATGGGAAATAGATGGGGAAACAGTGGAAACAGTGTCAGACTTTATTTTTTTGGGCTCCAAAATCACTGCAGATGGTGATTGCAGCCATGAAATTAAAAGATGCTTACTCCTTGGAAGGAAAGTTATGACCAACCTAGATAGCATATTCAAAAACAGAGACATTACTTTGCCAACAAAGGTCCGTCTAGTCAAGGCTATGGTTTTTCCAGTGGTCATGTATGGATGTGAGAGTTGGACTGTGAAGAAGGCTGAGCGCTGAAGAATTGATGCTTTTGAACTGTGGTGTTGGAGAAGACTCTTGAGAGTCCCTTGGACTGCAAGGAGATCCAGCCAGTCCATTCTGAAGGAGATCAGCTCTGGGATTTCTTTGGAAGGAATGATGCTGAAGCTGAAACTCCAGTACTTTGGCCACCTCATGTGAAGAGTTGACTCATTAGAAAAGACTGATGCTGGGAGGGATTGGGGGCAGGAGGAGAAGGGGACGACAGAGGATGAGATGGCTGAATGGCATCACTGACTCGATGGACGTGAGTCCGAGTGAACTCCGGGAGTTGGTGATGGACAGGGAGGCCTGGCGTGCTGCAATTCGTGGGGTCTCAAAGAGTCGGACACGACTGAGCGACTGAACTGAACAGCAAGTTTGAGGAGTGGAAACTGAAACTGTTAGTTGCTCAGTCATGTCCGACTCTTTGTGACCCCATGGACTGCGGCCCACTAGCCTCCTCTGTCCATGTGATTCTCCAGGCAAGAATACTGGGGTGGGTTGCCATTTCCTTCTCCAGGGGATCTTTGGACCCAGGGATTGAACCCTGGTCTCCTGCATTGTAAGCAGATTCTTTACTGTTTGAGCCACCACGGAAGCTCTCCTGAGGAGTTGAGAAGTGGAGATCTGGATGATTCCCTGATACCACAAACCTGAAATTTTATTTTCTGAATTATTTGGGTGGCGCAGTTAAATAAGATTTGGCAGAGGGAGAACTACTTGGATATTTATTCATAACAATAATGCATTTAGTGGTTTGAAGGAAAAGAATGATGGCAGTAACCACAGTAACAGTAATGGATGATGATTGCTGTTTCTGCTAAGTTGCTTCAGTCGTGTCCGTCTCTGTGAGACCCCACCAGGCTCCGCTGTCCCCGGGATTCTCCAGACAAAAACACTGGAGTGGGTTGCCATTGATGGTTACTGAGGCTTAATATGGGCCGAGTGCTGGGTCAGCCTCCTAATGTGCCTTCTGTCTCATTTCTTACAACAGCTCTATGGGGTAATAATTACTTTCATTTTACAGAGGAGGAAACTGAGTCTGGGAGAGCCATTCAGGTGGTAAGGGAGCTGGTATTTGCACACCAGTATATCAGACTCTTAAGCACTGCTTGCAATAACTTTTCTAGAGACTTCTTAATTCATTGAAGGGAAAGAACAAGTCAGATGTGAAGGTATGTGTGACAGAAAGTCGAGGACAGGGCTCTCTGACACTGAGAAGGTGTGATGACTGCTTCCCCAGGAGGGAGGTGAGGGACAACGTCCCCTACCCTTCTGGTCCTTCTGGCACTCTAACCAACTGCTTTATAAAGTACCCATCATCAGAGGGTACCACCTTCCCCACACTATTTTTTTTTTTTTTTTTTGGGCAAGAGATGCCTCTATTGAAAGCAAGCAAGTAATTTCACATTGCATAATGAATGTCTTTCCAAGCAGAAGCAGCTACAAGGGTGCAGATGTCCCGGGGCTTCAGTTTACTCAAGTAGGGAGGAGGTTTCAGTGAGTGAGATCTGGAGGCATTGAGATAAAAGGATCGTAGTCTTACTGAGATATTGTTGGAACTAGCATAATCAAGTTTGGTATCAGTTAGACTGAAATAATTCAAAATGTTGTAGGGACCATTGTAAAATGGACACTTGTAATAATCCCTACTTCATAGGGTAGTTGTGAACTGAATTAATAAATGTAAAGTGCTTTGAATAGAGCTGTAAAAGTGTAGCTGGTACTCTACAGCTGGTATTCTGGCTGCTATTAATCCCACCATGGTTATCACCACTGTTATGATAACAATACCCCACTGCTGCTACCACCACTATGATTACTATACCACTGCTACTATTACTACCACTATCACAGTTACTTATATTTCTATTACCATTGAATGCCCTTGCTATTATCACTATTATTTCAGATTCTACTACTGCTACTACAATAATTATTACTATCACTACCACTATTGTCAACGTCCAGGCATGGCAAATGCTTCCATCATAATAAATATGCAACACCAACTTCTGTGCCTTCAAAAAAGGGTGACTAGAGCAAATTCTCAGGTCCTCCTGGCTTTTTGCCTGGCAATACTTTCTTGTCTGGTTCATTTTTGGGGCTGTTGCCATCTTTTTGCTGCTGCTCAGGCATGGACAAAGTGGCTATCACTGCCCTGAGCTCTCTGAGGTAGCAATTCTGCTTGCTTCACTAATCCTTGTCAGTGACAAATGCTCCTCAGATCCATCCCAATGGCCCTTTGAAGTGGACAAACAACTCCACAGCCATGAAATATCATGTTTTAAATAAAAGGCACTGTTTCAAATGTCATCAGCACCTCAGCCAGAGGGCTGGTGATCTCAGACGAATGCAGATAGTGTGGAGATAATAAGAACTAATCTGTATTGAGTACCTATCGGATCTTTTCAAGTGCTTTTTGAGGCACTAAACACAGATTGACTTCTTTCGCCCTCCACAAAATTTTGTGAGGTGGTTCCTACTATTAATCACAAACAAGAACAAATGAGAGCACTGAGGCACAAGGAAGTTGAAGCACATGTTCAGGGTAACACAGTAAGTGGGAGAGCTGGGTTTTGAACTCAGTCTAACTCCAGAAAAGACGCTGCTGGCCCCAGCAGACCCACATGCTGCTTTTACATACGCAGCATTCTAGTCAAAGGAGATCAAGACCTGGTGAAGACAGGTGCCCATCATGGGTGCTCAAAAAGTCCTAGACCAGTGAATGAATGAATGAACAAGAGGAAGAATGAAAGTATCATAACATGTCATTTGTGAGTGAAGAACAGGAGACATTATGAGTGTTATAAACCAAAGAGGCAACTCAGTTATCTGCAGAAAGATTGGAAACAGAGTCACAGAGGTCAAGAAGAAATTGATGAGGAGGTTCTACTTTGAGATCTATCTTGCTGGAGATCTAGGCAATTTGCCACTAGGTTCTCAGCCTTTATGGATTTTCCTGGGCTCCCCAGGTCTGTTACTGTCTGCAAGTGGACGGCAGCTCAATGGTGGGAGGACTTCTGGACACTTCACCTTCACCTCACATAGCATGGCATACAATATGGTACCATTCTCTATAAGCTGGCACCTTTCTTTCATGTGGAGAGTGATTTGTTTGCTTCTCTTAGGTAATAAGGGGCTTCTGAGGTGGTGGTAGTGGTAAAGAACCTGCCTGCCAATGCAGAGATGTAAGAGATGTGGGTTCAATCCCCGAGTCAGAAAGATCCCCTGGAGAAGGAAATGGCAACCTACTCCAGTACTCTCGTTTGGAGAATCCCACAGAGGAGCCTGGCAGGCTACAGTCCATAGGGTCGCATAGAGTCAGACACGACTGAAGTGACTTAGCATGCATGCTTAGGTATTAGAAATTGTGTGCCATAAAATTTTAGTGTTGAAAAACTCCTTGAAGGTCAACCCCTCTCATTTTCCTCATTAGGAAATGGAGTCCCATAGGCATCAAGTGACTTGATGAGGCCACAACACCAGCAAGGAGCAAGTTCCTCTGCTTCTCCAGGCACTAAACCACATCTTTAATTATGGTTTATTCGTTTGTTTGCCCTGATCTGGTGACAGTACCTTGTGCTGACTTAAATGTCTTGGTGTTTCAGATAAAATGGTTGGCTTGAGCCAGGGCCTCAGGCACACTTTGCCTTCCGAAGCACTGGATACAACAAAGACCTAATTAGCTAATTAATCTACACTCCATTCCCTTGACACAAGGTCATACAACTTTCATCTTTAAGATGGACAAACTAAGGTAGTTTGCATTTTCCTTCATTTAATATTTAGAACCTCTTTATAAGGGGAAATGGCCCCAAAGAATTCTATTTGCACTTATATTGATATCACTTAATTAAAAACATTTTTCAGCATTATAACAAATAGAATAACTACCTTAGCTATAATATATGTTCTTCTAGCAGCAAAATTTTGCCTCTTTACCTAGTTAACAAATATGAGCATCATAAGACTATAATATATTATTTAGAAGATATTTACTTTTAATTATTATTTTCTCAATAAATTCTAGAATTCAATTCCAAAGAAACTAAGATAACTTGGTTACATACAAATGTTTCACACTGGATGCATTTTGGCTTTCTGGAAGCGACCACATTGCTTTATTAAAGATTTCTTTTGTCTTTAATAAGGAAGCATGGGAGAGACCACTGTGTTATTTAATTGCTCACTCTGTTCTGCCTAGCATGTTAACTTCTCTATAACTGTGCTTTCTCATAGTTCTTCCTCCTGAATAGAACATATTAAATCTCCTAATAATTACTCCTACCTGACATAAAAGGGTGATTAAAGTAACTCATGTCTAGAACCAATTTGATATATGATAATACAAATTTCTTGTCAAATTTCAATGTGATCTGGGTGATTTAGGTGTATACATGTAGCCTATTATTGATTCTCCCTACTTTGATAATTCAACATTACTTGTCTTTGGATTTTCTCTAGCTCAAAAGGGAAAAAAATTGCCATTTTCCTTCTTATTTTCACCACACATTTTTGTGTATAGATGACCATTCAGTAGTAGTATATTCTGAAGTATTATACTCCAGGTGAATAATCTAGTCCTAAGAGCTTTCAGTGATAGACACACAATTTTGTTGGTTCAATGGCTTACACTTCAATCTGAACCCAAGATATTCTCTAGTTCCCTTATTTCTTTCACTTCTCTCTTCCATTATTCCATTTTTTGAGTCTTGTGGGGTTAATATGAATTAGCATAGAAAATGAAACTTAAGCGTTTGGTCTGAGCCCCTTTCTTCCTTTGCGGAGCTCATAGCAAAGACAAATGTGGCTCTAGGAATCTTTCCTCCTTTTATTTGTGACCTTGCAAGGAGCCACCCTTATTTTTCCATTTTATAGATGGAGATATTAAGACAGAATCAGACTGGGGACTTGCTTCAGGTTATAGAGTGAGTCAAGGTTGCAATCAAGAAGAACAAAACATAGGAATAAAAGTCAGTTAAATAAAGAAACTCATTGCCCCATGCACATATTAGCTGGAAATGTCCGTGTGAAAGTCAAGGAGGGTTTAAGTAAAGTTGTGGGTGACAGAGCCTTAAGAGGAATTTAAGGACATTTAGGAGTTGCTTCTAAGCTTGTGAGGCTGTGATTATGGAGGAAGTTACCACTCTTTCCTACAAAATGTCTCTTGGTGCTATTGTCAGACACCTTGTCTAAGCCAGTGTGGCAGTGCTTATTTTGTTATGTTTCCCCAAACCCCTTTTGGTGTTTTATCTACTGGAGCATTCATTTGAGACAAACAGCTTATGTAGTCTTTCTAGCCAAGCAGAAATCAGAATGAATGAGAAAACCGCCTAAGAAAATCTGTCCTCCTGATTTCCCACATGAGGCTGGCTGGAGAGTTGCTGTTCCCCTGACAGAGCCTCCTCAGTACTCGTCAACTGCCTGGCTTGTTGTGGCGATGCTAGCAGCTGCTGCTTCCGCTTCTTCAAGATAAAGACTGCAGATAAGTATATTCAAAAAGTGGGTTCATCCTCGTTCTTGTTTCCAGCTGTTTTCTGGAATTAGATTAGTGGTGTAAGTGAAATCTTTTCTGAACCTCATTGAAATCCAGACTTGGCTAGTCAGTGGCTTCATTTATTTTTATTATCTGTGTTCTTATTTGTATACTTTTCTTATTTTTATAAACATTTACTATATACCAGAAACTGTACAAAAAGCTTTATATACTTAGTTCAGTCTGCTGTAATCACATACCATATTGGGTGGCTTAAACAGTGGAAATGTATTTCTCCCAGTTCTGAAAGGTGGGAGGTTCAACATCAGGGTCCCAGCAGATTCAGTGTCTGGTGAAGACTCTCCTCCTGGTTTTCAAATAGCTGCCTTCTGATTATATTCTTATGTGGTGGAGAGAGTGAGCCTTAACCTCTGTCTTTTCTTATAAAGACATTTATCTCATCATGGGAGCTCTACTTTCATGACCTTCTCTAAACCTAATTACCTCCCAAAGGCCCCACCTCCTAATACCATCACATTGAGAATTAGGGTTTTGACATGAATTTTTTTGAGACACAAACGTGCAGTCTATAAAACATATATCTTGTTTAATCTCAAAGTAGCCCTTCAAAGTGGAAGTTATTACCCTTACTCTACCAGGATGTTATTACCCTTAGTTTATTTATTAAGTAACATGTGGAGGTCACCCAGGTGGGTGGCATACTCAGGTCTGGTTGACTCCTTGGCCTATGTTCTTAATTAGAGTGCTCTATGCCCCCAGCTGGGGACTTCATTGTTTTGCAGAGCTGAGTCCCTTCAGATGTCCTTGTAGATGCACCGCCTTGAAGATGTGTTCTTACAGAGCCACTGGCACTCATTTTCTGTATATTTCCTATGGACTGGTTGTAATGACTCAAGCTTTCTGTGAGCTCAAATTTCATTTGCCAGTTTGGCTTCAGTGAGAACTGATCTGGCTACAGCCCTTCTGGTTTGCATGTGTCCGTGTGTGTGTGTGTGTGTGTTTATGTGTGTGTGTATGTGTATGTGTGTGTATTTTCTTTGGCTTGAAGAGTCAGCAAGTACTGATGATTAGAGTTCTTGCTGTTGGTAATTAGTCTCTAAGTGTTCGTGTTCGACTCTTGTGACCCCATGGACTGTAGTTGCCAGGCTCCTTTTCCAAGAGATTTCCCAGGCAAGAGTACTGGAGTGGGTTGCCATTTCCTTCCCCAAGGGATCTTCCCGATCCAGGGATTGAACCTGTGTTTCTTGCACTGGCAGGCAGTTTCTTTACTGCTGACCACCAGGGAAGCCCAGTCACAGTTCTTAGTATTCCTTTATTCCAAGGTCAAGTTGAGTATGGTAGTTCTTCCAGAGATCCTTCCCTCTTAATTCAGCAAGGACAAGTGGGATGGGATATTTTAGCAGGACATAAATGGAAAACAACCAACACTAACCCCCAAATAACTACATACATGCACCCTAAAATATATGCAACATGGAGATGTGTTTTTCAGAGTACAGATGATCTAAAGCAGACTAAGCGGATAGTTTCTTGTTGGCATTGCTGAGACTTACTTCTGAGCATTTAATTCTGCACGTGAGCCCTATCACTATTCCCTTTGTGGTTAGGCTCTCCTTCGTCTGTGTAGTCACTCAGGCAAGTCTTTCCTGAATGCAGGAGGCTCTTCTTTCTGTGGTTTCACAGTCTCTTCCTGGAATATAGGCCATCTAGTGCTCTCTCCCCTTTCCTTGTTCATTTGTGGCTTTCAGTGACATTTAAGCTTCTTTACTCTTTGGGGTTAGGGCAACGTCTGGGTTTGCTTTCCCTTAAAGTTCTGAAGCCTCTATAGTTGAAGGATCCTTCTTAGGAAGGTCATCACTCTAGTTCAGCTTCCTGTTAGGGTAAAAAGCCTACTCTTCTTTTGGTCTCAAAACTTTGAATCCCTTGTTGGATTTCTTACTTTGTTTCTACTTCAGTCCTAAGGGATATCTATTGGGCTCATTTGCAGGGATGGGATTACTGAAAGGTCTGTACCATGTTACCAATCATTTCACTTTCCCAGTTACTACTGGGAATTCACCCCATCAGAGGGACAGGTAACAATAGAAAAATGCCTCACATTGAGTGGCAATGATAAACATATGAGAGAAAGGGTATTATTCATTTTCTGTATGTCTTTCTCATATTATTACAAGACATAAAATAGGAACCTAGAATAATAATGAACTTTTTGGAAGGCATAGTTTTTTTCCCTTAGGCTGTCTTCCCATTCTGGGCCTCATTTTCACATTCATGTAAAACCCACAATGATAGCTATCAGTTTGGGTTGCATTTAACAGAGATCAGCTCTGACTCTAAAGCAAAGAAGGGACATATGGAAAGCATAGTGAAGGTTGGGAGACCATATTTGGAAAATGAACGTGAGCTAGAGAGTTGAGAAGCATGGGAATCTGGCCGTATCATCATTGTGACATGTTGCTGCCATGAGTACATTTAACCAACCCTTTAGTTTTCCTTCACTTAGAGTTCAGATGGGTGACAACATCTGACATGCTGAGCCTTGACTATTAGCTGGCACTGCCCACTAAGTGGGTGGGGAGAGGAAGGATGGAGCCTCCATAGCTTCCTCTGTAAGAGCTTCTGGGAACCCTTTAAGAGAATGCTCAAGGAGGTGAGAGGTAGGTATTCCTCAAAATCAGGACAGGAAGGGGGCAGATTGGATGCTATACTGCCATCAAAAAAAAGAAAAAGACAAAGGACTATAATGGGAGAAAAAAAAAATCTGATGGTGAGTCCAGGATATTTTCTCAGTGCTGTTTTTTTAAAAAATCTCAATTAGTATTCTTAACACTGTCCTCAATTTCTACAGCCCTCCCTTTTGTTCTCTTTCTCAAACACATAGTTTTTAGGTTAGCAATTGCCTTAATACTCTCAACGTTTTATACTGAGACCATACAGTAAGCTGCTAAAGTGTGTTGTTAGAATTGGATTCACAAGATTGATGTCCTCTTCAGGCTGCAGACCATCTGATTACTAGATCTCCTTTGGGCAATGAAGCTGCCTCCTTTTTCTCCTCTCTCGACCATCAAGCTTGCAGCACAGTAATAATATTTAATAAGAGCAGCAGTAAAACTATGTCATTGCTTCTCTGATGGTCAGAGTGGAACGCAGCTTCAGATAAAACTGGAGTGATAGTCATACAGATAATACAGTTGTTTTAGTTCTTTCACCTTGGAAAGGATGAGGTAGCCTGAATGTTGATTGATGCTTGTCTCTCATAGTCTACTGGAATTACACATTAGGTGTTTGGGTGAAATTGTGGGGTGCACTTGATCATGTATTAAACATTTGCAAGCTATTTGCTTCTATTTGTTCTGACTGAATCTTGAAAAACAGCTTTGCTAGTTCAGGATAAAGGAGATGAAACCTTTGCATTTTTGCCTGCTCTGCCTGAATCAGGTGACTTTTTGTGAGGATATCCAAACACTTTGCCTCATTCCTTTGCCTTCTTCGCATGTCATCCCAGAATAAGTGAAAGATAAGAAGAAGATTCAGGGGAACCTCATTAATAAAACCTTCTACATACAGAAATCAGTAACAAAATAGAAAAAGTGTGGGGAGGTTATTTACATTAGGGAACTTTTTCTTTTTAGTTTTATAAAAGAATTCACATTAGGATTTCTTTAAATTGCAAAGTCCCTTGCTGGATTAAGGACATTACTGAAACACTCTCAGAAATACATCTACTATGAAAAGAAGCCATGTTTTATATCATCTAATTTTATAACTGAAGAACTAAGAATAATTCAGAAAGAAGGTATAGAAACTCTCTGTAGCTCTAGAAAGAGGATGTAAGATACCTGATTTTCACTCCCTTACTCTCCTAAAAAGAGAATAGCTCTCACAGAAGTAAAAACTGAGACTCTTCTTTCCAAAAACCCAGAAGATTCCTGCATTAAATCGTAACATAATTATGAGATCATTCTACTATTAACAGTAATTTAAAAAATTGTGTTGTGAATAAGATAGCATCTTGATGGTTTGAATTTTCTGCTTTGGAGAAAAGAATTTCAGCAAGTTTGACTTCTAAAAATGAGATACATTTCAAGAAAATACTGTCTTCAGAATCCTTAGTTTGTATTTTAGGGGAAGACATTTCATGGTAACCTTTCTGGGTCTTACTTTCTTTACCTGCAAAATATTTTTGTTAAACATTGAGGTATAACTGACACATAGTATCACACTAGCTTTAGGTGCACATCATCATGATTCGATGTTTGTATATATTGTGACATGGTCACCACAATGAGTCTCACTAACATCCAAAAGGAAGGTCTTGCACTAGATAATCTCTGAGGACTTTTATAGCTCCCAAGTTTGTTACTTAGTTCTTTATGAGTGTCATTAACCCTATAATTTTGAGATTCTATCCCCTGTCCTTTGAATAATTCAAATCTTACAGTAAATCACTCATTGAACTATTCTATGCTGTATCTTCTCCTCTAATAAATATACTTGTGTGTGCATGCTCAGTTGCTCAGTCATGTCCAACTGTTTGTGACCTCATGAACTGCAGCGCACCAGGCTCCTCTGTCCATGGGATTCTCCAGGCAAGAATACTGCAGTGGGTTGCTGTGCCCTTTTCCAGGGGATCTTCCTGACCCAGGGATTGAATCTGTGTCTCCTGTGTCTCGTGCATTGCCTGGTGGATTTTTTTTTTTTTTTAAACCACTGAGCCACCTGTGAAGTTACTCACTTAGTATTTTTAAAGCCTGAGTCCAGACTTGTAGCCAGCTACAAGTCTGTAGAACAGTGCAAAAGAATATTAGATTCCCTTTTTATTCCAAAGAGGAATAAAATCTTAGAAAATCTTAAACTGTTTCACAGTGGCAGTGCAAAAAGAATAAAAATGTAAGGGAAGAAAACTCACAGAGACAATGAGCAGAGATTCCCATCTGGTGAGGGTCTTAAAGCAGCTGCTGTGGTTCAACATTATCCTGAATGAACTCTGAGTCTTAGGTTATAGTGAGATTGCATGGACAAGTGGAATAACAAAACATGGACATAGAAGCAACAGCCTGAAAATACTGTTGCTCATGAAAGCCGTGTATGTGATAGTTGATTCTGAATCCTGAAAATATTTTTTTAGCCAATTGGAGAGATGAATATAGGAGTTTCCACATAGCCTTGAGCAATGACTTTTGATACTAATTGCTCAGACTTAGGCCACACTTCACAGGTTAAGGGCACAGTTCTTCACAAGACTTCCCTATTTCAGACACCAGTCACAGGGCTGATCTCCTTCAGAATGGACTGGCTTGATCTCCTTGCAGTCCAAGGGACTCTCAAGAGTCTTCTCCAACACCACAGTTCAAAACCATCAATTCTTCGGCGCTCAGCCTTCTTCACAGTCCAACTCTCACATCCATACATGACTACTGGAAAAACCATAGCCTTGACTAGATGAACCTTTGTTGGTTATTGATATTTCTCCCAACAATCTTGATTCCAGCCTGTGTTTCTTCCAGTCCAGCGTTTCTCATGATGTACTCTGCATATAAGTTAAATAAACAGGGTGACAATATACAGCCTTGACTAACTCCTTTTCCTACTTGGAACCAGTCTGTTGTTCCATGTCCAGTTCTAACTGTTGCTTCCTGACCTGCATACAAATTTCTCAAGAGGCAGATCAGGTGGTCTGGTATTCCCATCTCTTTCAGAATTTTCCACTGTTTATTGTGATCCACGCAGTCCAAGGCTTTGGCATAGTCAATAAAGCAGAAATAGATGTTTTTCTGGAACTCCCTTGTTTTTTCCATGATCCAGCGGATGTTGGCAATTTGATCTCTGGTTCCTCTGCCTTTTCTAAAACCAGCTTGCACATCAGGAAGTTCACGGTTCACATATTGCTGAAGCCTGGCTTGGAGAATTTTGAGCATTACTTTACTAGCGTGCGAGATGAGTGCAATTGTGCGGTAGTTTGAGCATTCTTTGGCATTGCCTTTCTTTGGGATTGGAATGAAAACTGACCTTTTCCAGTCCTGTGGCCACTGCTGAGTTTTCCAAATTTGCTGGCATATTGAGTGCAGCACTTTCACAGCATCATCTTTCAGGATTTGGAATAGCCAATGTAAGGCCAAAAGGCAGCAATGGGGCCAAGGTCTAAAGGGGCAGCAACCCAAAACAGACCTTGCTGTTAACCATTCTGATACCCGGTCTGTAACCCAGTTAGAGACCTCAGTCCAGTCCTGAAGTCCCTGTTAAAGATGGATAGAACTAGCTACTTGTACTCCTTACAAAGACTGCAGAACCAACAAAAGCAAAAGCAAGGTGTTATATAACAAAGAGGGATTCCCAGGTGGCGCTAGTGGTAAAGAACCCACCTGCCAATGCAGAAGAGAGACCTGAGCTTGATCTCTGGACTGGAAGAAACACAGGCTGGAATCAAGATTGTTGGGAGAAATATCAATAACCTCAGATATGCAGATGACACCACCCTTATGGCAGAAAGTGAAGGAGAACTAAAGAGCCTCTTGATGAAAGTGAAAGAGAAGAGTGAAAAAGTTGGCTTAAAGCTCAACATTCAGAAAATGAAGATCATGGCATCCGGTCCCATCACTTCATGGGAAATAGATGGGCAAACAGTGGAAACAGTGTCAGACTTTATTTTTCTGGGCTCCAAAATCACTGCAGATGGTGACTGCAGCCATGAAATTAAAAGACGCTTACTCCTTGGAAGGAAAGTTATGACCAACCTAGATAGCAGAGACATTACTTTGCCAACAAAGGTTCATCTAGTCAAGGCTATGGTTTTTCCAGTAGTCATGTATGGATGTGAGAGTTGGACTGTGAAGAAGGCTGAGCGCCGAAGAATTGATGGTTTTGAACTGTGGTGTTGGAGAAGACTCTTGAGAGTCCCTTGGACTGCAAGGAGATCAAGCCAGTCCATTCTGAAGGAGATCAGCCCTGGGATTTCTTTGGAAGGAATGATGCTAAAGCTGAAACTCCAGTACTTTGGCCACCTCATGCGAAGAGTTGACTCATTGGAAAAGACTGATGCTGGGAGGGATTGGGGGCAGGAGGAGAAGGGGACGACAGAGGATGAGATGGCTGGATGGCACCACTGACTTGATGGATGTGAGTCTGAGTGAACTCCGGGAGTTGGTGAGGGACAGGGAGGCCTGGCGTGCTGCGATTCATGGGGTCGCAAAGAGTTGGACACGACTGAGCGACTGATCTAATCTGATGGCTCCTTCATTGTCCCCACCCATAGCCCCTGCCCTGGGCTGCCCACAGGCCTATGAACTCGTGGCTGCATTTGCATAGGTCACTACCCAAACCAGAGCACAGGCAGTCCTGCCCCTGTACCTCCATAGGGCAAGAGGAGTATGCTTGGTGTCCCATACCCAAATTAGCCCTTGGGGTGAGCTGCAAGCACTGTGAACTGACTGGATTACGGGTGGCTGGCAGAGTGGGAAATTGTCTGTGAGGCTTGGGGTGTGCCTGAGGTAGCATGAGCCATAATCCTTACTGACAAGTCCAGGACAAGGGACCTCTGATAACAGTATTTCTCATTCCAGCTCTCTCCAGCTCACCCCTGCTCAACTCCCACGAGATCCTGCGAGATCAGGCTGTGTCTGGCAAGAGTAGGTGGCAGTACCTCGGCCCTTGTTTTCCCACCTTTACTTTATCCACTACCATCTTCTTCCTGCTTCCATGTCTGGACTCAGCATGCTTTCCATATCATCTCCTATAGCCACAAAGTGTACCCTGGAGGCTCCATCATGCTCTGCTTGTCTTTGTGGGAAACCCCACATTTTTACCTACTTAGACCAGGCCCCCAGAAGAAAGCATTCCTAATTGAGGGGCTTGGCGAAGAACCCTGCCCCATCATAGTGTGCTGGCACTTGGGCTGGATCAGAAAGAGAGAGCAATGCTCTGTGGCTGTTCAGCAGTGGAGAGGGGCCAGGTATTGGTAGTGATGGTCTCCTGGGATGACTTGTGGGCCCTGGCTGCTGCCAGGCCCTGCTGGGACAGGTGACCCTGCAACAAAGAAATGGCGTGTTTTGAGTCGCTGTGGCTTTGGACCTTGGCAGATGTGGGATTGGCACCCCAGCAGCCTGACTATAGCCTCTAAGGAAAAAAGGGAGTGTAGGCTGATTGGTTTTATCTTGGTTCCACCACTCATCAGCTTGATGATCTTGGGCAAGTTGCTTATCTTTTCTAAGCTTCAATTTCCTTATCTGTAAAATGGTAATTTACCACAATGCAATAAGTTAATGCTTGTCATGTGCTTACCGTAGGGGTGGGCACAAAGGAAAAGCTCAGGTTTGCCATTAATGATTACTTTTGGGATTTTGAGGGCCTCCCTGGAAGCTCAGTGGTAAAGAATCTGCCTGTCAAGCAGGATATGCGGGTTTGATACCTGGGTTGGGAAGCTCCCCTGGAGAAGAAAATGGCAACCCGCTCTAGTATTCTCAGGAAATCATGTGGACAGAGGAGCCTGGTGGACTACAGTCCATGGGGTTGCAAAGAGTTGGACAGGACTGAGCACGCACATATAATCAATTGGGCTTTTGAATAACCACTGAATATAATTAAACTTTTTTTTAAGGTGGCACAACCTAAATATTGCCAGATCAATGGCAATGTTTATCAGATTTTAAAAAGTTGATCCCTTAAGAAAATCCTTCTCAAAACCCTGATCTATAAAGCTGATAAAATCTATGTAAAGCTGAGCTCCTCTGCTTGAAGAGGGTCTGGCTCACCTAGCCATCCTTTTACCTTCCCAGTTTTGAGTCGTGTTTGATAAAGTTGGCGTGAAAACCAGTCTACAGCACTGCGAGTCAGGCTCCTTTCCAGGCTTCCCCTAGCTACCTCCTGCAAGAGGGTTAATAGAAGCACTTCTTAACAGTGTCAAAGTCAGGCTATAATTTTCTTATTTCAGTTTCTCCATGTACAAAATGGAAAAGATAATGGCAGCTTTGTTGTGACAGTGAATTAGATAATGTCTGAACTATTTTGAGCTTTTGGGGATCAGCTTTAGGGGACAAAGACCCTTGTTATCTCTAATTTCTAGCTTGTTTTTTAAATATGGCATTCTAAACACACTACTTAAAAATGAGTCAAACACTTATTTCTGTGTAATCTCAGGATAGAATCTCAGGATAGAAGTGACTCAACCATCCAGGAAAAAAAGGACTCTAGTTAATTGAGAAGAGATTTTGAATTAGAGTTATTCAGAAAATCTGTTGAGAAACCAGGAAAGAGAAGATCTACAGAAAGCTGTCTATGAAGCTGCAATGTAATCTGTAATGTAGCCTTATAACATTATAATATGCTGCATTTCTTGTAATTTAATGTCCTTTGCTGAGGCCTGAGACAGACCCTTTCTATCGGCTCCCTATTCCAGTCTGACTAGTTTCACAGCCAGGCCTGAAATAATCATTCTGCAGTGCGGAAATGGGAAGTGAGAAGGCAATTGTGTTATCAGAATACATTCTGTTGTTAGTCTTGAGTTTGGTCCTGTTTCCATAACATCAGAGGAAGTCTGTAGCTTATTTGAGCATTGGAAGAATAGAAATAATAACACCGATATCAAAAGACTTGCTACAAAGATTATATGAGAAATACATAAAAAGCATAATGTGTGATAGCATAGTAAGTAGTAGATAACTATTTTAAACATCCGTATTTATTAAAATTTCTAAAAATAAAAAAATTTCTAAAAATCAAGTTATAATTGACATTATTTTTAGGGATTTAGTGTAATGTTTCCATATTTATATTTCATTTTGCATATATACATTGCAAAATGATTACCCCAACAAGTCCAGTTAACATCTATTACCATACTTCATTACAAAAATTTTCCCCATGTGGTGAAAACTTTCAGGATCCTCTAGCTAGGTAACTTTCAAATATTCAATATATTAATAGTATTATTAACTACAGTCACCAAGCTGTATACCACAGTCTCATGACTTAAACATTTTATAACTGAAAATGTGTACTTTTTGATCCCTTTCATCCATTTCATTGACAACCCCCCACCCCCGTCTCACTTCAGGCAACCACCAATCTGTTCTCCATATCAATGAGATTTGTTGTTGTTGTTGTTGTTGGTTTTGATTCCATATTCCATATGTTGTTGTTGGTTTGGGTCCATATGTAAATGAGATTGTATTGTATTTATCTTTTTCTATCTGACTTATTTCACTCAGCATAGTGCTCTCCAGGTTTTTTCATGTTGTCAGAAATGGCACAATTTCAGTTTTTTTAATGACTGGATAATATTCCATCTCACACACACACACACACACCCCCCGCATCTATACACGTGTACCCATATATATGTATACACACATACATACTAATACCACATTTTCTTTATCCATTCATCAATGGATGTTTAGTTTTCTATGTCTTGGCTATTATAAATAATGCTACAGTGAACATGGAAGTGCATATATCTTTTCAAATTGGTGTTTTAATTTTCCTTGAATAAATACAGAAGTGGAGTTGCTGGTCATAAGATAGTTCAATTTAAAATATTTTGAGGAACCTCCATACTGCTTTTGATATTGGTTGCATCAATTTACATTCTCACCAGAGGTACACAAGGGTTCCCTTTTCACCACATCCTCACCAGTGTTTGTTATTACTTGTCTGTGCTTAGTCACTCAGTCGTGACTGACTCTCTGTGACCTCATGCTGTAGCCCACCCGGAGAAGGCAATGGCACCCCACTCCAGTACTCTTGCCTGGAGAATCCCATGGATGGAGGAGCCTGGTAGGCTGCAGTCCATGGGGTTGCTAAGAGTCGGACACGACTGAGCAACTTCACTTTGACTTTTCACTTTCATGCATTGGAGAAGGCAATGGCAACCCACTCCAGTGTTCTTGCCTGGAGAATCCCAGGGATGCAGGAGCCTGGTGGGCTACCATCTCTGGGGTCACACAGAGTCGGGCATGACTGAAGCGACTTAGCAGCAGCAGCAGCAGCAGCTGTAGCCCACCAGGCTCCTCTGCTTATGGGGATTCTCCAGGCAAAAATTCTGGAGTGGGTATTACCGTCTGAACCACTATTTGCTTTTTTGGTAATAACAATTATAACAAGTTGTAGCTCAAATGGTAAAGAATCTGCCTGCAATGCAGAAGACCAGAGTTTGATCCCTGGATCGGGAAGATCCTCTGGAGAAAGGAATGGAAATCCACTCCAGTATTCTTACCTGGAGAATCCCATGGACAGAGGAGCCTGGCGGGCTACAGTCTGTGGGGTCACAAAGGGTTGGACACAACTGAGCAACTAATACACACACACACACACACACATGAAGTGATACTGCATTGTGGATTTATTGTGTGTATGTGGGTGATTAATATACTAACTTTATTTTTTTAATTTTTATTAAAAAATTTTTATTTTATATTGGAATATAGTTGGTTTACAATGTTGTGTTAGTTTCAGCAAAATGATTTAGTTATACACATATCTATTCTTTTTCAGACTCTTTCCCCATATAGGTTATTACACAATATTGGGTAGAGTTCTCTGTGCTATACAGCAGGTCCTTGTTGATTATCTCTTCTATTATAGTAGTATATATCTGTTAACCTCAAAGTCCTAATTTATTCCTCCTGCCCCCATTTTCCCTTTTGTAACCAGAAGTTTTTGACATCTGTGAATCTGTTTCTGTTTTGTAAATAATTTCATTTGTATCATCTTTTAGATTTCACATATAAGTGATATCTTATGATATTTGTCTTTCTCTGTGTGACTTACTTCACTTAGTATGATCTTTAGGTCCATCCATGTGGCTGCAAATGGCATTATTTCTTCTTTTTATGGCTGAGTAATATTCCATTGTTTATATGTACCACACCTTCTCTATCCATTCCTCTGTTGATGGACATTTACGTTGCTTCCATATCTTGGCTACTGTAAATAGTGCTGCAGTTATGCAATAGGGTGCATGTTTCTTTTTGGATTATGGCTTTCTCCAGATATATGTTCAAGAGTGGGGTTGCTGGGTCATACGGTAGCCTATTTCTACTTTTTAAAGGAAACTCCATTATGTTCTCCATAGTAATTAGCACATAGTAACCAATCAGCACTCCTACTAACAGTATAGAAATGTTCCCTTTTATTTACACCCTCTCCAGCATTTATTGTTTATAGACTTTTGATGATGGGCATTCTGACAGATGTGAGGTGATACCACATTGTAGTTTTGCTCATTGTGGTTTTTATTTGCATTTCCCTGATGATTGGCGATGTTGAGCATCTTTCCATGTACCAGTTTGCCATCTGTATGTCTTCTCTGAAAACTGTCTATTCAGAATCTCTGCATATCTTTAAATTGTTTTTTTTTTTTTGCTATTGAGTTGAATTAATTCTTTATATATTTTGGGTATAATTCCTTATCAGTTATATTATTTGCAGATATTTTCTCCCATTCAGTAAATTGCCTTTTCATTTTGTTGATGGTTTTCTTTGCTATGCAGAAGCTTTTAATTTTATATAGTCCCACTTGTTTATTTTTGCATTTGGTGTCAGATCCAAAAAGTCAATGCCAAGACTGATGTCAATGAACTTATTGCCTCTATTTTCTTCTAAAAGTTTATGGTTTCAGATCTTACATTCAAATCTTTAATCCATTTTGAGTTAATTTTTGTGCATAATGTAAAATTTGTTGTTGTCCAGTTGTGTCCAACTCTTTGTGATCCCATGAACTGCAGCATGCCACAGTTTCTTGTCCTTCACTATCTCCCGGAGTTTGCTCAGACTCTCGTCCACTGAGTCAGTGATGCTATCCTACCATTTCATCCTCTGCTGCCTTCTTCTCCATTTGCCCTCAATCTTTCCCAGCATCAGGGTCTTTTCCAATGAGTTGGCTTTTTGCATCAGGTGGCCAAAAGATTGGAGCTTCAGCTTCAGCATCAGTCCTTCCAATGAATATTCAGGGTTGATTTCCTTTAGGATTGACAGGTTTGATCTCCTTCCAGTCCAAGGGACTCTCAAGAGTCTTCTCCAGCAGCACAGTTGGAAAGCATCAATTCTTTGGTGCTCAGCCTTCTTTATGGTCCAACTCTCACATCTGTACATGATTACTGGAAAAATATGGTGTAAAATAGTGGTCTAATTTTGTTCTTTTGCTTGTGGTTGTTTAGGTTCCCCAACATCATTTATTGAAAAGAATATTGTATGTTCTTGGCTCCTTTGTTATAAATTAATTGACCATGTTTATATGGGTTTATTTCTGGGTTCTCTATGTGATTTCACTGATGTATGAGTCTGCCAGTACCATGTTGTTTTGATTGTTATAGCTTTGTTATATAGTTTGAAATCAGAGAATGTGCTATCCAGTGTTATTAATTATAAATTTGTCATCATGATGCTAAATATCTATATCTATGGCCCAGGCCTAATAGTCCAAGTTCTAAAATCATAAAGATAAGCTAAAAACTGAAAAACTGAAAAACCTGAAGCTGGGAGAGATTTTGATTTGCTCAAAGGTAATCTGGGAGTCCTTGTTATTTAAGTCTTCATTACCTGGGCCTTTGCAGTTACCAGCTTTCCTGCATGAGACAGAGCTCCTTTTGCTCCCCTACAAATGAAGTGACTGCTTATAATATTAATCCCATTTCAATATCCTTGGGTAATATTAGCTTCTTTTTAAAAATTTTATTTTTATTTTTTAACACCAAAAACATTTTGTATCGGGGTATAGCTGATTAACAACATTGTGATAGTTTCAGGTGAACAGTGAAGGGACTCAACCATACGTATGAATGTATGCATTCTCTCCCAAACCCTCCTCCCATCCAGCTGCCATATAGCACCGAGCAGAGTTCCAAGTGCTCTACAGTAGATTTTTGTTGGTTATCCATTTAAAATATAGCAGTGTGTACATGACCTTCCTTGGGTAATACTAGCTTCTATCTCTGCTCATCTTATTAACATCATTTTAAACTAGTCTCTTGTTGATTGCCTTAAGTTGTTAACTTCAGACGATATTATATATATAAAAAAACAGTTGCAGGGTAAAGTTGCAAATCTCATAAAGAATGCAGGATTTTATGAAGGTAACAAAACTGATATTGCAGAACTGTCAAGTCAGCAAATATTTATTGGGCACCTCCCACGTAGCAGGTACTAGGTATTGCAGACTAGCCCTGAATAAATCAGATAAAAATCCCAGCCTTCATGGATCCAACATATCAAATTTACACAGAACCAATGACATATAGACCTAACAGAATTGAACCAGGCTGCAATCAGAATAGAAAATCAACAAGGAAGACATGAGAGATGGTTTCGGTAATTTAAAAGCATGTTCACAAATTCTTTGACATGCTTCTTAAAAAGGTAGAGCCTAAATCTTCTCCCCTTGAAAATGGGCTGGCTTTAGAGGTTTGCCTAAGGAATATAGTGAGGCAGAAGAGAGGCTGTGTCACTTCCCAGGCTAGGTTATGAAAAATGATATGGCTTCTGCCTTCTTTTAGGGACCTTGAGGTTTCATGTATATAATTCAGCTGTCTGAAGCCACTGTGCTACAAAGACATGTGGTGAGATCAGGGTGAGTGAGAAAAAAACCTGAGGAGCCCTTGCTGTTTTGGCCTCCAGCCGAGTGTTTCCAGGCCACGTGCCACACATATGAATGAGCACGCTGGCAGATGATCTCGGCCCCTAGACGGCTCCAGCTGATGACAGGTGAAGAGTGACAAGCTCTTCCCACTGAACTCTACATAAATCGCCCATTTGTGAACAAGCTGCTGCTGCTGCTGCTAAGTTGCTTCAGTCGTGTCCGACTCTGCGACCTGACCCCATAGACGGCAGTCCACCAGGCTCCCCCGTCCCTGGGATTCTCCAGGCAAGAACACTGGAATGGGTTGCCATTTCCTTCTCCAATGCATGAAAGTGAAAAGTGAAAGTGAAGTCGCTCAGTCGTGTCTGACTCTTAGCAACCCCATGGACTGCAGCCCACCAGGCTCCTCCATCCATGGGATTTTCTAGGCAAAGTACTGGAGTGGGGTGCCATTGACTTCTCTGGTGAAGAAGCTAGGTGTTATTTTAAGGTACTAAGTTTTGGGGGTAATTTGTAATGCAGACATAACAACTAAAACAATGCCTTAAAAGAGAATGATATGAATATCAAAAGAAAATAGAGACTCAAGAGATACCTGAAGAAACCTTTAATATTTTTGCAAAAACAGACCTCTTTATGACCATTCTTTATAGGACAGAAGGGAAGTGATGGATCTGAAATTGAGTAGTCATTCAATTATTTGGGGGAAAAAAATGGAAACTCTTCCACATTGACTTAATATGTAAAAAAAATTAAAAAAAGACATATAAAGATGTTTAGAAGCTTCATTGTGTTAAATATGATATGCACATGTTCTCTTAATACACACTTCCATTTTTTAAATCTAATCAAGCTCTCCCTGCCCACCTTGGTTTACTCTTCAAATTTGCCCTCCATGTTAAGTGGTGTCACATTAATTGGTCTTTTTTCATTTCCCTGTTTTCTTGGGACATCCTGTAACAGTGATAGGAAGGGAAGTGGGACTGATGAGCAATTTGATTTATTATGGTTGTTTTACAGTGGCTTTCTTCCAGTGAATTCTGGAGATAGTATGGAGCACTTTCTTAACTTCAACCTGAAGGATAAACATTGAATCACTGAAGAGGGGGAATAGTACATGTAGGGTCATCATTGTATTTTAGGTGTTGTAAGGAGGTGATGGTCTTGTCCGAGGGTGCTATACACCTAACCTGTCCTTCCTAAAGGTTCCTGTAGCAAAGATTCCACATTTGGTTACCAAGGCCTTACCTTATACCAGGCTCTCATAACACAATCCATGGTTCATTAGAACAAGCTTTCACTTTGAAAACCAACATATATGAATATCTCAAAGAGGATGCCACACAGAGAATAAGAGGTCAACCATTTAAGTTTTGGTACTGAACTGTTTTGACTTTTTGTTTTGCAATCGGGATCCCTTAGGATGAACCTGGTATTTCCGTATTGATTGCTTTCTGCACTGAAGTAGGGAGAAGAGAGAATTTTTGCAGAATGTGGAATTTAGCAGAGGGAGAATGTGTTAGACTGGTTGCCTGTGGGCATGGTTTGCTCCTTGAAGGTTAGAACCAAGGGAATTCTCTATCTTTAAACATTTTCATTTAGGGCAATCAAACACCACAATTTGCAGTATTCAGCTTTAGGGACTCTCACACTTTAATAAAGAGGATGGTATTTTATTATCTCCTCGGGTTGTTTTTGGAACTTTGAACAAAAAAATCACACAAACACTTACACTGACTGGATGACTATAATGGGGCAGAACAAACCACTCGAGTCTAGTTTCACTTAGGAAAGTAATTTGTAGCAAGGATACTACTACAAGTAAGGTTTGGATTTCTTAGAAGCCTCTTCTATAACGAGCCTGCACTTTGGTTTTATTGAGTGCACAGAGAGGGGAAGTGGCAAGTCAAAGTGATTGTTCCTAGCTCTAGAACTTTGTTTTCCAAACTCTAATTGGCAGGACAAGGCTGGTCTATCCTCTATGAGATTTTTTTCTTTATAAATCTACTTCTGAAGTCTTGTCAAGGTGAATGTAGAGAGATCTGTGGATATGCCCTAGTGTGGGCTCAACGGTTTCCATCCCAGCCATGGCTCTCTGTTAAAGACTTGTTGAGTCTCAGTTTCAGTGTTTCTCAACTGGGAGTAAGTAATAACTTCCTTGCAGCTAGAATCAGAGGCCTATATGAGGTGGCTTTGTAGTGGCCTCAGACATACCTGATAAAGTAGGTGCTTTCTGAGTAGTAAGTAGCAGTCTAAATGCTCCTCTGAACCTTATCTTTATCACTCTATCAGGAGGTTGTGAGGATGAGATGTCTGTGACAGGGAAACTGCAATGCAAGGGACAAGTATAAGGCAAGTGGCTATTTACTTCCATCTAGGAAGTGAGAAACATATCAGCAATGGATATAAAGGAGCTTCCCTGGTGACTCAGTGGTAAAGAACCCACCTGCCAATGCAGGAGATGTGGATTTGATCCCTGGGTTGGGAATATCCTCTGGGGAAGGAAATGGCAACCCACTCCTATTTTCCTGCCTGGGAAATCCCATGGACAGAGGAGCCTGGCGGGCTACAGTCCAAGGGGGACTACAGTCCAAGGGGCTGGATGTGATTTAGCATCTAAACAACAGCAACAACAATGGATATGAAGAGGGTGCCTGAATGAGCAGTCTTTGAGGTGATCAGCAGCAGCCAGGAGCTAGGTTGCTGGAAGAGTCAGTCATCAGGTTGTTAGGATCTGGGCTGAGGACTAAATGTTCCCACCACAGATGTGGGCCCTATCCTTTGTCCTTCAGGCAGAAGAAAACATCACTGTTACTACTCAGAACTGGGCTTGTCATTCTTGGGCCTGTGGGAGGTTGGTAGTCCTCACCTCACCTGAGCATTGGCTGGAATGTTTGGGCACTTGTCTCTAATTTACCTTGGAGCAGTCTAACCTCAAGCCCATCAGTGAACTCCAAGATGACCAGCACTTTTTTTTGGGCTCAGGGGCTGTTAACAGCAGCGAAGGTAAGATGCTGAGCTGTGAATACTCCAGGAGACCCAGATGGAAAAATGCCAAATCACAAACCAGGTGCACAAGCACGTGCTGTTGTGCAACCAGAACGGCTTCTTCATTGGCAGCATGGTTCTTCTAAATAAGACTCCCTCCCACCCCATACACATCTGAGTGATTATGTAATTGATGTGCATTGAGGACTGGTGCAGGAGAGGGCCTGCTACCAAGGAGGGGGTTCAAGGTCAGCCAGTTGGGGGAAGAGAGAATTTAAGTTATTAAAATCAGGTTGGCGCTCAATTTGGAAGGCAGTTTACCTGTTGCCTCCATGGAGCAGACGTGAAACATGTCTTGGCTTTGAGTTTTCTCCCTGGCTCCCCTCTCTGATTTTGTCTCTATCTTTAGCCCTCTGTCTCCTTGTCTCTGATTCTCTCTCAGTCTGTGTTTCCTGGTTCCTGTCTCACTGCCTATGTGCCATCTCTCTGCTATCTTTCTCTTTTTCTGTCCTTCAGTCTCCGTCTCTGTGTCTCTCTTTGTTGGAGAGAAAGGAAGTTTCCTTTTTCACTCTTTTTTATTGGATACAAAAAACAAGTGAACAAAAGCAATTTATCTCCGTTATCTAAATGAGAGTTGTTGGATCCTGACACCACCTTCCTCTCATGTTGGCAGAGAGAGTAACCGAGCCTTTCGAGTGGAGCCCCAACGAGGGTCTTTCTGCCCAGTGTCTCTTGCACCAGTAGAACAAGCCTGAGTTTGGTTCAGAAGCAAAGGCAAATTTTATTCTTTGATTAAAGAATGGAGAGTGTGAGCATACTTTCCCTGAAAGGTGGCTGGAGCATATGCTTTTAAAAGAGGGGCTTCTTCCTCCATCTCAGAGATGGAGTCTCAGGATGGAGATGTTCTAACCTAGGCCTGTCTGGTCTGCTCTAGAATATAAGATCTGGATCCAGGTTCAGAGTGCTGACTCTAAGGGTGCTGACTCCAGCCTTTTACCTAAGTAAAGTTAATGATAAGTTGGGTGGGTGGGCTGTGCGGGCTCTGGTGGGGTGAGGTGAAGAAGGGAGAGAGTGAAAATGGAACTTGTATCTTAAGGGGATATGTGGAAGAATGTGTTTAATTTCATGCAAGCTGGAATCAAATTTCTTGGTTTCAAATCCCAGCTTGTACCACTAACTCACTGTGTGATCTTGGGCAAGTTACTTAACCCTTCTGAGCCTCCATTTGCTCATATGTAAAATAAGGATATTTATGTTATTACATAACATACATACATACATTACATATATAACATAATTACATAAGGTTGCTTTTGAGTGTAAATGAGACAGTCCATCTTCAAAATGTCTAGTGCAGTGAAGCCATCACTCATGATGATGAAAAGAAGCCCCCCTTTTGTGTGTGTGTGTTTTAAAAATTTTAATTGAAGGATAATTGCTTTACAGAATTTTGTGGTTTTCTGTCATTCATCAACAAGAATCAGTCATAAGTTCACTCATGTCCCCTCTCGGACCTCCCTCCCATCTCCCGCCCCATCCCACCCTTCTGCCTATCGCAGAGCCCCTGTTTGAGTTCCCTGAGTCATACAGCAAATTCCCATTGGTTGTCTATTTTACATATGGTCTTGTGAATTTCTATCTTATTCTTTCCATATAACTCACCTTCTCCCTCCTCTCCTCCCACCATCCATAGGTCTGTTCTTTATGTCTGTTTCTCCATTGTTGTCCTGAAAGTGAATTCATCAGTGCCTTCTCTTCAGCTTCCATATATATGTGTCAGTATATGATATTTATATTTATCTTTCTGACTTTTTTGCCTTTAACATTAGCTGGGGCTAGTGCTAACCTTACAAGCTGCCTCCTGAGTCATTGTATTTATTGAGTGCTTCTATCAGCTAGATATGGTGCCGAGTTCCACAGAAACCTATTTTCTGATCACAGAGCTATTACTGCCTATTGGGTGAGAAACACCACCATGTTCCATTGCCATTTCAATACAGTGTGACTGATGTGTATTGAGATGAGGTAAACACAGGTTGGTGTGGGATCCCGAATGAGGCGTGTAAAGGCATCCAAATCTGGACCTTGTACTGCTCCTTTCAACTGAGGACCCCAGGCATACTCTATGCAAGACCTTCCCAGCAGATTTAGTAGGTAGGAATCGCTGATGGGAAGGGGAAGCATGGGTCACTGTATGGGAAAAACAGACAGAGACCTTGTGGGACAGACACCACTGCTGGGGCATCTGGGCCTTCCTGGAGCTTAGAACATGAATGAAAAGGGAGACCAACCCTTTCCAGCCATTTTGTTTCCTCTTTTGTGACTGCCTCTCTGCAACATGCTCTGCAGATGGATATGTTTTAGCAGGAACAATCAGTGCTCCCTGCTCAGAAAGGCCTCCTCTCAGCACAGTTAGCAGTGGCAGGCATATTCACATTCTGTGGGTACAAAAGACATTTTAAACAGGCCTGTGTCTTCCAGCTTTATCGCTGTATGGGTCTCTTCTCACGATAGTGTTTACAGAAAAGAAACGGCAAGGTATAGGAAAAATGAAAGTCACGGCTTGTTCTCCAGAGGCAGGCAGGACACAGTGGAACAGCAGTCCCAGTCCCTCGTGGGCAGCATCAACAGTCGTGATGCCGCTGCCCACCTGCTGGACAGTGGAGGCCTTTGCTGCTTAGGGCAGAGGGGACAGGTGTCCGGGCTGCAGCAAGTTCTCTGCGGCTTTTCCTGGTCTGGAGTATAGCATTGAGCTTCTATTTGTATGTTTTCTCTTTTTTTTGGGAGCAAGATATTTTCTCAGGTTAGAATAACAGTTTTAAAAGGAATTACTGGCATTGAAACATAATGATGAGGTGAAGACCCCTCTGTGATAAGATGAAGCTTTGGAAAGAAATCCACTGCTGTCGCTGATTTCTTTTTTATCATGTTCCATCACCATTCAGTTCACCACAGCCTCCACACATCATCCTTAGGCAGGGGAACAGAGTGGTTTAGAAACAAACACTTCAAATGCTCTGGCTCCACTCTTTACTGTGTGACTCTGTGCCAGGCCCTTTTCTGCTCAGCTTCAGTTTTCTTATCCATAAAACGGGCTGCTCCAGAGGGCTGTCATAAGGATAACTATTGAAAGCAGTTCCTGGCTCACACAGTGGATTCTATATAAGGGTTTGCTGTTAATATACTATAAATATACAACCAAACTCCATGATATTCCTTGTGGTGAATTTAAATATATTTCATGTAGTAACTAACCTATTAGTAACTGGCTCTGGGGTCAGTTGATGGCTGTGAACCCTGGTTTAGTGTTTCCTAGATGTGGGATCTTGGTCAAATTATTAACCTTTTTGTGTTTCAGTTTTCTCATCTGTAAAATGGGGACAAATAATGCTGATCCCCTCAAAGCAGTGTGGTGAAGTTTAAATGAGATAATTCATGAAAAATAAGTTTCAGAACCTCTCTGTGCCTCAGGTCCCTTAAATGCAGAATGGGGATTATTACGGAATAGCTTGTGGGACTGTTTGATGACTGAATGAAGATTAGGTACAAATAAGGTGTTAAAACGATGCTTTGGAAATAGTAAACACACACTACTCTCGCCACTGTTTTTATTACCTGACTAGCACTCCCATCACATCATCATAATATTACTACTGCCATTTTTTCAGTGTGCAGTGTACTTAAGATACAGTGATATAGTGACTCACATATCCCAACTTGTCTCATCCTGTATTTCCTTGGGAACTGGCAGTTTTTACCCCCTCCCACATTTTGGCCTGTTTATCCACTCTGATTCTTTGTTGACTCAATTACTGCTTTCCTGAGTACCATACACACACGCTAATTTAATGGCATGTCATTTGCTGAGTGAGGCTTTTTTCCCCATCTTGCTTCAGTCTGTGAATGGTCTCTTGAGTTTCTTCCTGACATAAAGGACTCAGGTGTAATGTTATTAAAGCTCCCAGTGGATTCCTGGTATACCCCAGTTTTGTGACTAACTGCTTTTAAGCGATTTCAGAATGTTATTAGCCTGAGGCCTTTGCTCAGGCAGGAAGAGTTAGCATTAGTTAATTAATGCTTCCAGGCTTGGGCTCTTTGGAAGTTTTGTATGTTTTACCTTCTGTGGTGGTTGTCAGAACAGATAAACTCTAACTCATATAATTAAATCGTCAACTTCCTCAAATCCTTTCTGGAACTGACAGAATGTTAGAAATGAATAATAGCTTAAGTCTTCCTTGCATCATTCATTTATTCATTCACAATTTGGAGCATTCGTTGAGTGGCTACTATATGTCAGGCATGTAGGAGAGGAGTAAAGGTGACATGAGAAGGCCTAGTGGAAGAGGAAGATGTCATAGAAATGCCCAGACCCGTATCTACAGTATAAAAAAGAATGAACAGATGAGTAAGAGTAATAATTAACCTTTATTGAGCTCCTACTATTATCTGTGCATGCTTTACCTTATTCAGTCCTTGAGACCAACTATCATTATGCCCATTTTTCCAGAGGTGGAAGCTGAGGCTTGAGAGATCAAGAACTTCCTCAAGATCACGCTGCTAGAAAGTGGCAGAACCATCACTGAAATTCAGGCCTGTTTAGGTCAGAGCGCATGATCTTGAATGCTACACTTCATTGCCTCTCCGCTGATCAGCTATGCGGCCGAAGCCTCAGTGATCTCTGTTCTCATCCGTAAGGGAAAATGAACTGCTGAGAGGTCTTGCTGGTTCCTGTGTCTCCCTAGTGAGAGGACAATCACATCAGATGCAGAAGAGCAAGCTCCTGCTGCCTCCCCATTTACCCATGTGCCAAGGTAGGCTTGGGAGTAAAACAGCCCTGTCTGATGGCTTTGCTGCTTGGGACTGGTGCAGCGTGGCCTAGCTATGCTATTTAAAACAATGTTGATGGTAAGAATAATAATAGCCCATAACTATGAGGCACTAACTAGGTTCTCTTCTAAATTATTTATTTAATAATCACAGTAACTAATGCTGGTCTCAGCTGGTTTTCTCAGAAGCCTACCCAAGACTAGTATTTGGTATCAATAGTTTATTTGGGAGGTGAAGAAACCTCAGTAAGGAAATGGGAGAGTGAGATGGGAAAGGGCGGGCAATCAATAAAAGGTGGGTATGCAAACACCAGCTCATGTGCGTCTTGGACTGGCTAAGGACCTCTCCTGGGGAAGATTCATTCTCAGGAACTTCCGCTTTGTGTGGCAGAGGCAGAATGACTTTGGCTGCTGGAGAAAGCCTTCAAACAGCTGAAGTTCTGGCTTCTTGCCCCACATTGGCAAGGCCCAAGAGCATGTGGGAGTGCACCGACCCTGAGGAACCAGAGGTCCGGGGAACTAGAGGTACAAGTGACTTGTCCTGGGTCACATGGCTTAGTGATCTTATGGGTTGAATTGTGTCCCTACTTCTGCCACTTCAATTCTTAGGATGAAGAACTAACCCCCAGGACTGCAGAATGTGACCTTATTTGAAAATAGAGTCACTGCACGTGTAATCAGTTAAGATGAGGTCATTAGAATGGATCTTAATTCAATATGACTGTTGTCCTTATGAAAAGGGGAAATTTGGACACAGACATGTACATACAGGGAGAGTGCCAAGTGAAGGTGAAAGCAGAGATCAGGGCAATGCTTCTATAAGCCAGGGAATGCCAGAGATGGCCAGCAAAACACCAGAAGCCAGTGAGAGGCATGGCACAGATCTCTCTCACAGCCCTCAGCACGATCCAACTTTGCCCTCACCTTGCTCAGACCTTCCACTTCTGGAACTATGAGACAATAAATTTCTGTTGTTTAAACCACCCAGTTCCTGGTACTTTGATGGGGCAGCCCTGGCAAACTAATATAAGTGGCAGTTGTTACTTACAGATTGTGATTTCCAGCCCCAGTCAGTGAGTGCAAAGGACACGGTGTAGGAGAGGGAGGAGGAGGATGGGAGCCAGCAGGTACCATCAGAATGTTAGAGCCCTTGCTTATCTCTTTTCGCCTCTCCTCCTTCTTACCACCAAACATTTATTAAGTGTGCTGAGCTCTTTACATGCGTCACTCCATTTAATCTCCATGTAGCCTGAATGGGAGGTAATATTGATATCTCTGTTTTACAGACAAGGTGACAGTGGATTCAGAGAGGTTAAGTAACTCTCCTAAGGACACAGAGTATGGCAGTGTTGAGCCAGTATGCAAACTCAGGTTGTCTGACTTCTGTTCTGCCACCTCTGCCCTTGCAGCCAGACTGGCTCACGTCCAAAGAACAGATATCTATCTTAGGACCAACTTAGGGAACAGAGTTGTTGCAGGGGAGTCCTGATGTACAGGGATGGGAAAAGTCTCTCAAAGAGAAACACTAAACCACAGAAGATGAGTCAGCACCAGAGCACAAAGTCCTAAATGGATTGTTTCAATATTACCTTCTATTTTGGGTCCTTAAAGGTGTTCTCCTTTTTACTCTTTGTGAGGATCTGTAGAGGGAAGGAGGCATTTTGACCCTATAGAGGTGTCCTGTGAACACTTTGGGCATGGCATTAGAGTAACTGAGGAAGTGGTTCTGCTGAGCCGTATCTGTTCCCTGTCCCTGCCTGGCCCCTCTCCCCCTTCACTGTTAATACTGCAAGGAATTTGGTTCTTCTGCTGTCAGTTTTTTTTTTCAACCAGAAAAATGTTCTGCCATGTGTCTTTTGTTCTTTTTTCTGAAGTGGCTGTGAAGTTATAATTTACTGGCAAATACAGAAAAGTGGGTTTTTTTTTCACTGCAATTCCATTTCCTCCCTCCTTTGGGATTCTTGGGAAAACCTGATTAAAATGTCAGCCAGAAGAATGGCTGGTGATTCTTTAAAAGGACTGATTAAACCAGGATGACCCACAGCACTAACAGGAGAAGAAAACCCTGTGGGGATCTGAGCATTTACTTTTTAGTTATTTGAGTGTAGGAAAAAAAAAGAAAAAGCTTTGATGGAGAGGAAGGGTGATAATAAAATAGTTATTAGCAATGGTAATAATAAGCGCCATTCGAGTAAGTTCTGTCCTTGGCCCTGTAATGTGCCTTTGTCTGTATTGTCTCTAACAACCACATTCCTGGAGGTAGGTAGGATTACCCCATTCTCCGTAGACAGTAATTCACGTGCCTGACGTCAAACAGCCGGGGCCTGTCTCCTGGGGCCTGACGGTCACACTGAGGGAGAATCCTAAGACCTTTAATAGGAGATTGTCACTCCCAGGCTGGGGCTGCACCCTGCTTGGAGAACTGATTCCTTCTGTCTGAATGTAAGCGGTAACTCCTTCCTGCTTCTCTGGGACCCAGCCTTTTGGCCCTGATCTTGTACCTGCTTTCAAAATTTCTTGCCAATTGGTTCCCATTTAAAATTCTCCCTTTGGAGGGAAGCCAATCACAAATATGTGCATAGAATCATCTGGGTCAATAGAAAAGGAAAAATTTATTGACTTAACCGCATTATTTTAATTGTGTGTTTTCTGAGAATTGGATTCCACATGCTGAACAATCCAAAGAGGGAACATTAAAGTGGGACAGAAACCTGTGGCCTGGTCCCCCCTGAGGTTATTTGGGGCCCCTACTACACCCTGTGGCTGCACTGTGGAAGGGGGACCAGTGGAGGGACAGACTGTTGTCTAGTTGATTTTGGCCAGGCTTATCTAGAACCTGACCCCACTTAGCTTCTCTGTTTCTTCTATCATTCAGAGCCCAGTCCAGTTAAACCACACAGAATCTTGTCTCAGAATCCAGTGCTAACTCTGCTTGTTGTTTTTAATGGCATGAAGCACCATATTTGGAGAAGGCAATGGCACCCCACTCCAGTACTCTTGCCTGGAAAATCCCATGGAGGGAGGAGCCTGGTAGGCTGCAGTTCATGGGGTCGCTAGGAGTCGGGCACGACTGAGCGACTTCACTTTCACTTTTCACTTTCATGCATTGGAGAAGGAAGTGGCAATCCACTCCAGTGTTCTTGCCTGGAGAATCCCAGGGACGGGGGATCCTGGTGGGCTGCCGTCTATGGGGTCGCACAGAGTCGGATACGACTGAAGCGACTTAGCAGCAGCAGCAGTAGCAGCACCATATTATGTTACTCTTTAATTATTTTATGATGATAGTCTTGTCTGCCTGATGGATTGTGAACTTCAGGTAAGTGTGAAGAAATCTGCCTTTATTGTATCTGCCTTCCCTCATTCCCCTGGCCGTCAGTCTTCCCTCTCTGTACTGATCATAGTGCTAGGCATGTAGAAAGTGCTCAGAATGTACTACTGAATGACTACTAAACATTTTTTCTTAGAGTGTCAATTTCTATAATAAAGCATATGTTCTGTAGAATGAAGAACTGCTCCATTATCAGGGTTCAAGTCGGTGTGGGTAGCATGAAAGATAAAATGTCAGGAAAAGGAATGGTGACCTTATAGATACTTTTCAGCCCAATGTTGGGGAATTTCCTTAAAAGATCACTTAAGCTATCCCTGTACTGGCAGGGAGTGGTGAATAGTGGTAATTATTGGTGCCTGTTCTTTGTTGTGGTCCATTTGGGGACTCCTTTCCAAAACAGACTACATATTGGCAACAGGGAAGAGAGTGTGTGTTACCTGAAAACTCACAAACTCAAAACTTTGTTTATAGAGGAGTGGGATAGGTCTGCCCCTCCATCTCAGATGGAATAGCATGTTGTAGTTGGATATTCCCGTGGGTCCCCAATCTCTGTGCTGAGGCAAGTGCACACAGGGGCAAAACACCTTCTTTGCTCTAAGTCTCCAGGTCAGCTTCAGAGTTTTCTCTTTGTAGAGCAGAGGATTGTGCTCGTTGTCTTCACCCAGTTACCCGTAGGACCCCTGGACTATTCATGCAACTAAAGAATCACATCTTCTACCTGAGGACAGAGGTAGTACAGGAAATACCTTGATTTTACTTTAGCCCACATTTAGAAGAGACTTGGATCCTATAGTTTTCTCATCTCTATAAAAAATACAATCAAAGTGTTTTCTTCCCTGGAGGGAAGACATCACTAATTTGTGTGGACCCTAGAACATGCCTTCTTTCGCTCTCTCTTTTTAGTCTTTTCACACATGCTTCCTACCTTCTTATCATACAGGAATCAGAGACTATAGAAAAAAATCTCAGCTATCAGTCATTTTCTTCCTGTTTTTAATCCTCCCATGTTTTTGTTTAAAAATCTACCCCAAAGGGAAGAATTGAACTAATTTTAAGCAGATTTCTTAAATGCAAAAATATACACAAAGGAGCAAAGGGCAAGAATTTAAATTACGTGAGATGATGAGTTTTTTCGGATAATACAGTTATTTGATAACACTGGCTTGTCCTGAAATTTCTCATTTGCAATTAGATGTATGCAGCTTTTTTTGTATTCAGGAGAAAATGTTACCAAATGGACTCATGGGGTTTAAAAGATTTACATTAAAAATGAAACCAAAGGAAAGAAAACAAAAACCCAAACTAGTGGTGTTTAATTCACTAGGGATAGGGAACTGGAAATATGACCCTGGTTTCTTAAGCGTCTTTGTGAGGATTCACAGAACAATGGTATTTCATTCAGGGTTGGCAGGAGCTTGGATTAGTATCTAGCCCAAATACCTAGAACCTAGAGCTTGAGTCCTTTCTTTGGGGGGTGTGTGTGTGTGTGTGTGTGTATGTGTATGTGTTAGTTGCTCAGTTGTGTCCAACTCTTTGCAGGCCTGTGGACTGTAGCCCACCAGGCTCCTTTGTCTGTGGAATTCTCTAAGCAAGAATACTGGAGTGGGTTGCTGTTCCCCTTTCCAGGCCTTTCTTTTGTATCTCTACCAAAAGGTCACTAAGCCTCACTGGAATAACTCCAGGGATGAGGAGCTCATTATCTCCTGAGGTATTTCACTTTATCTATGAATGGATATATAGGCAGTTTTTTTTTTTTTTCCCCTGTTCCAGGTGCATGCTTGGAGAGTAAGTTCCCCGACCAGGGATTGAACCTGGGCCCTTGGCAGTAAAAGCACAAGGTTCTAACCACTGAACTATCAGAGAATTCCCATGTGGGAAGTTTTTTATGTTGAACAAAAATCCTTTCAAACATATTTATGGAGTGCATATCATGCTCCAGGTGCTAGATATTGTTTATATTCTGAAGATATAGCAATGAACAGAAGAGACAGAGATCCTGTACTCTTAAAGCTTGCTTTCTGTGGAAGGGTGAGAGTGAATAAAAGCACATAAAATGAAAAGCATGACAGGAGATAAGTAAGAAAGGAAGATAGTACAAGGGTGGGCACTTGCAGTTTTAACTAGGATGGTCAAGAAGGGCATCACTGACAAGTGACTTTCAAGTGAAGTACTGAATAATCCATGTGAGTATCTCTGGGGAAAGAACATTTCAGGCAATAGAAAGAGTAAGTGCCAGGGTCCTGAGGTAGAGGTGTGCTTGATGTGTTCATGGAGTAGCAACAAGACCAGTGTGGTTGGAGTGGGGAATACAAAGGGGACAGTGGTGGAATGTGAGGTTAGAAAGGAAATGGGAGCCAGGTCATGTGGGGCCTTGTGGGTCATTGTAAGGATACTGGATTTTACTCCAGATAAGATGGGGAGTCACTGGAGGGGGTTGAGCTAGAGACTAATATGATCTGACTTATGTTTTAGAAGATTTGCTCTGCAAAGAGACTATACAGTGAAAGGGGTGGACTTAGAGCAATTTGGAGGTTGTTGGCCATAGTTCAGACCAGAGATGATAGTGTTTTGGATGAGGGGAGATATGGAAGTGTTTGGGTCCTGGACATATTTTGAATAGTGCTTTTGAAGTTTGACTTGCTGATTAACTCTATCCCTGGAGTGTGTGTGTGTGTGTGTGTGTGTGTGTGTGTGTGTGTTTAACACACGTCATCCTTCGTCATATATTCAGACTAAAATAAAATAGGACAAATCTATCCTTTGACACGCCACTTTGCTCCCCATGCTTCCCTTGTGGCTCAGCTGGTAAAGAATCTGCCTGCAATGTGGGAGACCTGGGTTTGATCCCTGGGTTGGGAAGATCCCCTGGAGAAGGGAAAGGCCACTCACTCCAGTATTTTGGCCTGGGGAATTTCATGGACTATTCCTTGGGGTTGCAAAGAGTCGGACATGACTGAGCGACTTTCACTTTCACACTTCCACTTTGCTCCCCATAGGCAAGCTTTCTAATATGTGGGATATGTATCCTTCTGTTTGTGTGACTTCTTATAAATCAGGCATTGTTCTTTTGTAATAGATTTTTAATTTAAATAAGTGGCATTGTGGTACAGATCACATTTTGTTTCTTCCTATATTTTAAAGATGTATCTGTGTGGCTGAATGTTCCAAGATTCTGCTGCTTCTGGCTGAACTGACTTCCTCAAATGAGACCACTGAACTGTGAAAAGACTATGTTAAATTAATAGCACGGTTCCCTGAGGTTTTTCCTCTCCGTTCCAATCCTGCCCACCTCTTCCAACTATCCCCAGATAATATGGCTTTGAGCCTTCTTGTGGTCTAGCCACTCCTCTCTGAGCCTGCTATGACTTATCTCTGCTCACCGACCTGGGTTTCTGAGAGCAGCATCTATGCCAGGAGACTCCTTCCCATTTACCAGATGTGGAAACAAAGTTTTGTAGCTGGTGTAAGGACTTTGGCACCAAGAAAATAGAAGCCACAAGATAAAGTGAGACCCAAGATTCCACATGTGCCCAAGGTAAACCCTTGCCTCAGTTTTCATGGGCACAGTAGAGTAATGGTTAAGAACTTAGGCTCTTGGATCTGATATATGTAGTTTTGCCTTCTAGTTCTCCTTCCTGCTGGTTACGTGAGTTTGTATCAATTACTTAGCTATTCTGAGCTGCATTTTCCCCCATTATAAAATGGTGATAATCATAACACTAATTTCAAAATTATATTTTTAGTATTAGATGCAATACTCTATTACCTTTTGGCATAAAGCCTGGCACAGAGTGGGTCTTTGGTAAATATTGGCTATAATTTTAAGCTTAAATTCATACAAACCCAGATTGTCACAAAAAATGAACCATGTGTGATTATTTACACTGCAAAAGATGATAAAATAGTTTTCTTTTGATAGCAGTTTTTCTAGCATACTTGCAATGTGCTTTGTGTGTCTGCTCTCCGTCGCTTCAGCCGTGTCTGACTCTGCGACCCCATGGACTGAAACATACACTCCTCCCCACCGCCACCACAAACACACTGCCAGGCTCCTCTGTCTATGGGACTCTCCAGGCAAGAATACTGGAGTGGGTTGCCATTTCCTTCTCTAGGAGATCTTTCCAACCCAGGGATCGAACCTGTGTCTCTTGTGTCTCCTGCCTTGGAAGGCGGGTTCTTTACCATGAGCACCACCTAGGAAGCCCTGCGATGTGCTTTCAGTGACCCAAATTGGGTTATACATGGCTTTTCAGCAGTATGGACTGTATAAAGATTGGTTTACTTGTATGATGACAGTGTGGGAAATGCCGTGTATGATAGTAAGAGCCACATTGAAAGCTTCCTGGCAAATACAGACATGATGATGCTATTGAGGGTTCTCTCTTTCTTTCTTTCTCTGTCTCTCTTACATTCTGTACAATTGTAGTCCTAGCAATGGGGCATACTTTTTAAAAGATCTTGAGTATAACACTGCATTTTCAGAAGTGAGGTAGCCTATTTTTTTCCAGTGAAAACCTATGATAATGAAAATATGGAAGAAGCGAACTTGAAGAGACTGGAAGAATTTAGTGTCACTGATATCGCAAGGTTGAAAGACAACCCAGAGGTCATCGAATGTTCCCTTCTCTTTCCACAGATGAAGACAGTGAGGATTATAGAGGTGGGGTGACTTGGTCAAACTCACCCAGCTTCTAAATGGCACAGCAGGGACTCAGTTTTATTGTCCAGTATTCTTTCTTCTACAAATGGTTCCTAGTAAGGGTTGGATTCAGAACACTCATTTTGAAGGTTATTTTTGTCTTGAGAACTCAGGGAATGGAATTTGTACCTTTCCTTGATAATCTATCCCAGAAAGAAAATTTTTCCTTAAACACAGTCCAACTGTCTCTTGGAGTAATTTAAATATCCAAACTCAGGCCTGCTGTGAAAGTATCATGGTACCATAACATTTGAATATGGTCAAGAGAAAAAACTGGAGAAGGCAATGGCACCCCACTCCAGTACCCTTGCCTGGAAAATCCCATAGACGGAGGAGCCTGGTAGGCTGCAGTTCATGGGGTCACGAAGAGTTGGACACGACTGAGCGACTTCACTTTCACGCATTGGAGAAGGAAATGGCAACCCACTCCAGTATTCTTGCCTGGAGAATCCCAGGGATGGGGGAGCCTGGTGGGCTGCCATCTATGGGGTCACACAGAGTTGGACATGACTGAAGTGACTTAGCAGCAGCAGCAGCAGCAAGAGAAAAAACACGTTTTAGGCTAGGCACATTTAGTATACTCTGTCCTCCTTTTGCCCTGACTCAGGCGTCTCAAAGGCTCTTCCTTACTTTCTTTCCTCCTGTATTTGATGTCTCTCCCACTTCAATGTGAGCATCATGAGGACCAGGGTCTTTATGTGTTTCGTTCTCAGTTGTATGAATAGTGCTTGGCACAAAATAAGTGCCAAGTGGATGTTTGCTGAGGGACTAGTACGTTTATTGAGCGCCTACTATGTGCCAGGCACTCTTCTTGGCACCCTGGATGCGTAGCCCCCCTCAGTACCGAGAGTAGGGAAGAGGAGGGAGAAAACACATCTGACTCTGATAGAGAAGTGAGGTTTAAATTCATCCTGCCTGTCCTTGGCAAACTCAGAGGAGATATTTTGACTTAAGAACAAGCAGCTTCTTTCCCTGACCCTCACATCACTGTAGTCGCTCCATGCCTTACCACACTACCACAGGTCACACACGTGTCTGCTTGCACACACACTTGTGGGCCAGTTTGATGTGGCTTAAGTAGCACCTGAATTACCATGTATCTCCCTAATATTTGTTTCTCACACCCTTGCTTGGAACCTAAGATCCCCACTGCTGAATGATTCTCTGTGTTAAGGAATGTCTATAGTAGATCCATTTTAAATAATAAAAATTTTCTCTAGAGAGAGCAAGCATTAACCATAAGCAACACCAGAACCTTTACATGAATTATTTTTTTAGGTTAGTCATTGAGAAGAGTAGAACTTATGGGAAATGAGCATATATAGTTACGTTCTATTGAGGGAAGAGAGAGAAGAGGAAGCTGGGCATGTTCTAGAACACTGCTACTCAAAGAGTAGTCTGGGGACTGCCCCTGGTTTATAATGTGATTAGTAGCTTGCAGGACCACTAAACACTCTTTTTAATTAAAATGATTTGGTTTTTGATATTGTGACTTTTCTAATTGAAGGAAGCAACATAATTCACATTCGTTCAAGTACAAACCTCTCATTTCGTCATTGTCTGCTAACAAACAGCTGATGGACCAGCTATACAGGAGCACTGCTCTGGAAGCTTGGCTACTGTCTGGGTAGGTAGTCCTAGTGAAGCATTGTGGGAAAATCCCAGGGCTTACAGGGGCAATGTGAAGACTCTGTTCCCTAGATGTGGGCATCAAGAATAGAGGAGATCAATTTTGCTTATTACATCACAGCTTTGCCTAGGGTCAGGTTTGACTAAGTTGTTTTGTTTTTGTTTTTTTTTCCCCTTCAGCATCTTGGCAAATTTGTTTGTTGGGCATCAGTGTGGTGCAATGGAAAGAACAATCAAATAGAAAAGAGCTCAAATCCATGGTTCTCCATATATCAGCTTGGTGATTGTGAACAAAATTCTTAACTTTTCCTGTTTCCCCTTTTATAAAGGGGAGCTACCGTAGGAGTTTTATTATAAGCATTAAGCGTAGAGTGCTGGGAGCCAGCGTGAGGAACTCCGCCCGTGGCAAAGGTCATGAGGAAGGAGGCTCGGCGTACGCAAAGGCGGGATCGAGCCTCAGGAGTTCCTCTGGAAATTCTCGAGCATCTACCCCCAAACCAGAGTCTGCCTACTTTACTGCTTTGTGCTCTCACCTACACCTCTGACTTTACGGGGGGCTGTCCCCCACCACCTCTGTCTGAAAAAGAGTTCAATTACAGCTCCAGTTAATAAAGTTCCTGGGCGTGACAAGCGTGTTTTAGTTCACAACCGTGAGAGGCACGAGATGTTCTAAACTGTCTAAATACAGATTCCTTTAAGCAGTTAAAAGATTGATTAGAAATTGTATTGGTGAAGGGTTTTTCACTTGTTGGGCCAATGTTTGCTGCTAAGTTTCCATATCCCTTACCTACTGTGTCCCTGGCAGTGTATTGATTAATATAATTGGTGTATAGGAATGTAAGTAATAGCTTTAATGTTTGTAACCTTGGACCCTTGAGTTAATTCTTTTTCTTGTTACAGCCCACCACACCTTTGCCCTATAGGAATGCAACTGTATCTAATGCTTTTGGAGGGTGGCACCTGACTAATCACCTTTAGAGAAAAATAAGTTTTCTGAAGAAAGGGTCTTAAAATATTAACAGGCCTCTGGGCCAGAAGATGATGTAAATCACCTAAACTTTTGCTTATGATAAGTTTGCAGGAAGAAAGCCTGGCTTACTGCTGACTGTACCCCTTCCCCCATTATCCCCTATGCACAACTTAAGGTATAAAAACTACTTTGGAAAATAAAGTGCGGGCTTTTGTTCACTGAAACTTGGTCTCCCCATGTTGTTCTTTCTCTCACCTTCTGGCTGAATTTCTATCTGGGGCACAGAGGCTCGTCAAGCCTACTAATTTTGCCTGGGCTTCTAAGATCTGACCAGAGAGGCCTTAGTGTCTCCTCTCCTTCGGGAGAACGGGAGGACGCCTGAGGCCCACATAGGTGATGCAAATTCCTTATTTTGGAATTTTATTAGCTTTCCACGTAAGCCAAGTTATTCAGCCTCTTTTCTCCACTAAATTTTCTCACTGAGCTATCCTTATTTAACCACTCTATATATCCCTAATTAACATTTAATTAAACAGTTGTTTCCTGATCCTCGCCGACGCCGTCCCCACTTCGAATTCCCTGGATCCACCGGGGCTGGACCCCGGCAGTAGAGCATCCCTAAAAGCAGAGTGTCAGGCGTAAGAATACTTCTTTGAATAGATGAACTGATTGGTATTTCCTATACTCTATCGCATTTACTCCTCTCAACAACTCTGGGAGCTATTATAAGTCCATTTTATAGATGAGAAAACAGAGGGTTAAAACACAAAGCCTAAGAAAAGTTAAACAATTTACCTAAAGTTGAGACCAAAGCTAGAATGACTCATAGAGCTAAAGAACGGTTCTACAGCAGCACCCACAATTTTCCTGAAGGCATCCTTGTTTTATCTGATACTAATCACTTGGCTGTGTGGGCAGTGACTTGAGAAAGAAAACTGACGTGAATCATTAAGCCTCCAAGTTATTGTCTCCACTTTACAGACTATGAAAATGACTTGGGTGAGGGAATTCTATCAAGCACTTTAATATGGAGAAAAAGAAAAATAAAAAAGGTGAGATCTCGCTCAGGAGTTTTGAAAAGGTCAATAGGATTAATATGCCCTTTGAACATAGTTATTTTAGCTGAAATAAGGAAATGGCATGGGGGAAACTTCACAGACTCCTCGTGTAATAGAAATGTAATGTATTTACCTTTTTGTCTTGCTGTGTGGCAAATGTGGGATTACTTGAAGCAAACTGGTAGAATAAATGGTTATACCCAGAAGTTGTGTTCTGGAAATGGGTTGATTATCTGTAAATGTTATTTTATATTCTCAGATTCATCAAAAATCATCAACTCAAGGTACCTTGAGAAGAATGAAAAGATAATGGGCAACTAAAATTAATGGATTGGGAGCCCGAAGAAAATGTGTGCTCTTGGGGACATTTGCCATTGCCTCCTAAGTTCTTTATAATTTAAACAAACTACCTCTAACTCACTTTATAGGTCAAACTTCATTTTTAACCTCCTGTGAAATGAAAATTAACCTTGAAGTAAATTCACAGAATTTCCCAGGTAGAAATGAGAGTCCTAGCAGACATTAATAAGTATTCTCAGGAAAAAAGATTATGTAGTTAAAAAGTTTTGAAGCTACTGGGTTCAGCAGAGGTTCATAGATTTCTTTAGTGCAGGACTTCTCAGAGCCTCTAAGTTCTAATGTGGACCATAAGCCTCTTGAGTGAGTGAAGAGTGAAGTCGCTTAGTCGTGTCTGACTCTCTGCGACCTGGTGGACTGTAGCCTACAAGGCTTCTCCATCCATGGGATTCTCCAGGCAAGAATACTGGAGTGGGTTACCATTTCCTTCTCCAGGGGACCTTCCTGACCCAGGGATTGAACCTGGGTCTCCTGCATTGCAGGCGGATGCTTTAACCTCTGAGCCACCAGGGAAGCCTCTTACTGCTGCTGCTGCTAAGTCGCTTCAGTCGTATCCGACTCTGTGCGACCCCATAGATGGCGGCCCATCAGGCTCCCCTGTCCCTGGGATTCTCCAGGCAAGAACACTGGAGTGGGTTGCCATTTCCTTCTCCAATGCATGAAAGTGAAAAGTGAAAGTGAAGTCGCTCAGTCATGTCCGACTCCTAGCGACCCCATGGACTGCAGCCTACCAGGCCCCTCCGTCCATGGGATTTTCCAGGCGAGAGTACTGGAGTGGGTTGCCATTGCCTTCTCCGAGGGAAGCCTCTTAGAGGGCTGCAAATAGCATAAACTTATTTGACTATCCCTGCATCCCCCTATATATTTTTTCCCACAGAACACTTTTTAACATCTTGTGGGGTTGGTGTCCCCAGGAACATACTTTGAGAAATATTGATCTTCTCTGTGTGTGTGCTAAGTCGCTTCAGTCGTGTCTGACTCTTTGAGACCCTATGGACTGTAGCCTGCCAGGCTCCTCTGTCCATGGATAACACTCCTCCTTTCATAGTTTCACAGTTATGTGCCTTATATTTAATGTCTTAGTTTTGTGTCTGTTCATGAGGTATGACTCTAAAGTAATACAATTTTAATTTTGTGATCATAAAAATATTGCCTGGAGATGAGTGTTATCTTCACAATAGAACCCTTGGGTGTGTTTATTCTTAAGTGTCTTGATGATGGTGCCTTCGTTCAAAACAGCTTCAGAGCTTTTCTTTTGGTTATTGCTGTACTCACATTACCAGACCTGCTCACAAGAAATCAGCCTCAGGACTGCAGAGCAACAACTGGCTGGTGTTCTTGTGGTAAGAAAGAGCACTGGATTAGGGCATCAACAAAACTTTGGTTCTTTTAGCCTCTACTTGACCACTAACAAGTTAAGAGACTTTATCTCTTAAACTCTCAGAGCCTAGTTTCTTCATCTGTAAATCTGGTCACTAGAATAGCTCCTCTGTGGGGCCCTTGTTTGGATTAAATGAGATAATGCTTGCAGAGATCTTTTATAAGATATGTATTAATTGTGTAGGCTCTGGAAGTTGACTGCTTGAGTTAGCTTCACAACTCTACTATTTTCTAGCTTTCTGGCCTTAGGAAAATTATTTCACTCCATTTCTATCTTTTAGAATCATAAGAATCATAAGAATTTCTACCTAATAGGATTGTGTGGACGAATAGTTTATGTATAGTGCTTAGGCCAGTGCCTGAAACATAATAAATGTCCTATAAATACTATATGCTATTAATCTAACCTGTAAAGAATTAGGTGGATTTGAAAGTACTTCCCTTTCAGGGGAGCTTTTGATTTTGTTAGGAGCGAATAGGTGGGAAAGCAAGGTAAACAAAAGATAATTAAGAGGACAAGATTTGAGAATGATAGCTGGGATAAAAAGCATATTGGCTAATCCTGGGTCAGAACAATCGAAGTTTGTGTATTAGTTATTTTCTGTGGTATAATAATAGTGTCACAAGCTTAGCATCTTAAAACAACACACACTTATTATTTCACAGTTTATATGGGTCATGACGGAGAGGGCAATGGCAACCCACTCCAGTACTCTTGCCTGGAAAATCCCATGGACGGAGGAGCCTGGTGGGCTGCAGTCCATGGGGTTGTGAAGAGTCGGACACAACTGAGCGACTTCACTTTGACTTTTCACTTCCATGCATTGGAGAAGGAAATGGCAACCCACTCCAGTGTTCTTGCCTGGAGAATCCTAGGGACAGAGGAGCCTGGTGGGCTGCTGTCTATGGGGTCGTACAGAGTCGGACACGACTGAAGCAACTTAGCAGCAGCAGCAGCAGCAGCATGGGTCAGCAGTGTGGGCATGGCATAGTTGGCGCCTCTGCAAGGTTGCAGACTATTAGCCAGGGCTGTGATCTCATCTGAAAGCTTGGCCGGGAAGGGTTTATGTCCAAGTTCACATGGTGGTTGGCAGCATTCAGTTCCTTCCAGAATGTTGACTCGGGGCTTCAATTTCTGCCCGGCTGTCAGTTGTAAGCCACCTTCAGCTTCTTACAGTATAGACTTTTTCAACATGATGACTTGCTCCTCAAAGCCAGCAAAGGAGACAGTGTCTACTAACCAGATGGGTTACGGCCTCAGGTAATATAATCATGGGCATGCAGTTTTGTATACACTGCTACCTTTACCATATTCTATTGCTAGGAGTGAGTCACAAACCCTGCCCACACTTGAGGGGAGGGGATCACCCTACGAACACAGAGGGGATGAGGTCATGGGGCACCCTAGAATTTGCCTGTTGTTGCAGATTGTTTCCAAAAATCAAGCCCAACTTAAAAGGATGAGGATTACAGAAAGTACCCCTGAAACCCTTTTAAAACATGACATTTTGGGAACAAAAGCAGTGTGGTTGGAATATGTTTAGTCTCCCAAGATGATCCCTTTGAAAGGACAATAACTATTTCAACCAGAATTTACATTTCGTCATGCTGTTAGAAGCTGCTCATGTTATTTCGTACTCAGACTTTATCATTTCCAAAACTAAAAAGATTTTCCTTATAATCTGCATTTTTTTCATACACTTTAAATAACCCTTTGGCATTCTGCTTTGCATGGACTTTCCCCTAAAGATCTGCCTAGACTAGTACATAGGTTGACTAAAGGTGCTTTTGTTATGCAGCAAATCTTAGATATGACTTCTTATTACCTACAGAAATATGAAAAGATGAATCTCCCTTTATTGAAATTTTCTTGATTTTGTGCATTCAAGGCTCTGAATTTACCACTAAATTCAGAAAAAGTAGTTGCTTTTGTTTGGCTGTATAGGCCTGTAGGAGTTTGTGTTCAATAGCTCCAATGGTCTTTATTATAATTAATTACAATCACCAAGATTTTGTTATTGAACCTATGACATTGGAGAAACGTTGTGTAGATCTATGTAATGCTCACCTACATGGTAATCACCTTAATGGAGAATGACACACACAGGTATCATAAAGAAACTGAGACTTGGTAAACACCTTTAGTGAAAACAATCTTAGGGCAAAAGGTCATCCTAACTTTCAGGTATAAGGAAGCTACAAAGTCAGCAAATCATAGGATATGAAAGTCTCTTAATTTAGTGTGAAGAAGAGAGATTTTAGGTTGTGCTTAAATAAGAGAATGTGAAATAACAGCCAACCACATGACAAATGAAAGTGGACAGGAAGGACCTTGCTCAATTTCTGCTCCACAGAAATCGCAGTGAGCCAATAATAAATGCATTTGGATGCTGCGATTGTGCCCTGGAAGAAAATCTGCTGTGAAGATTTTTCAAAACTCTGATCCATTTCCAGAATTTTCCAGTCATGTTATTGATTCATTATTTTCTCTTCATTCGAAACATTATTTATCAGTGACTTCGGTTTGTGGTTGAGTTCTACTGAGAATAAAATCAGCAAAAGGTTTCTACTTGAACTTCATTTTTCTTTGGATGTTTTTGATAGAACCAATAGAACCTGGAGGGATTTTGTCACAGGCAAGCATAGGCTTGTACGTAGTAAACTCTGATATATTCATCGTTGAAACTTTGGGTCAAGGTCAAGCATGCTGGCTGTACAAGTAAATGAAAAATTTCTTTTAAATATTATTATTTTGGCAAATTAATATTCTTAGGCTCATACTTAAAAATCACATTCCTGGAATGAATCAGCTCAAGATCCCTAAAGAGAAAAGCTAACCATATCTATGACAACATCACTGAACAAAAATAGGTCTCATCCTCATGTTAGATTTTAGTTTAAGTTCTGCCTTATATATGATACTGGGGAGTTCACCTAACCCCAGACTTGGACATTATATCAATACTGAGGACTTTGAGATCTTGAATCTCATAAGACCTAGGGAGACAGAGGCACAGCAACTTTTTACAAAGAATGTCAAATTTCTAACTTCTGATCTTTTAGTATTTTCAAGGCATAGCTGAGGTCACTGTGTGCTGATTCCTATGAGCAGGTGTGAGAAAGGAAGTACAGAGATGATAAAAGGATGACTATCAAGTCCCAAACTGTCAAAAGGCAAGTGTTATTGATCAGTGGAGCCACAGGTATTGAGCATTTTCAAGTGCAAAGCATAATGCCAGATATTGCAGGGAGTACACAGAGGATTAAGACATAAAATGCCTTAAAATTCTCTAAGATAGAGGAAAAATAAATATTGATAAGTAAATAAAATAAGTGAAGGCAAGTCAGGGAATAATGTCACAGAAACTGTTCAGACCAGGCATTACCGAGGTTTACATGGAATGATCCTGTCTAGTATGGATGGAGTGGGACCATAAAAATTTTCACTGAAAGATGACATTTGAAATGGACTTTAAACGATGGAGAGGACGTTGCCTGATAAAAAATGAAGGGACAGAAGCTTGGGGTGGAGGGAGATGCAAAAATCTACAGCTTGCAGGAGAGAAGACATGGGCTTTGGGGATAAAATTAAATTAAAATTAAACCATACATTTGGTTGGAGAATGGGCAGTTGTGTTGAACGAGCAGGCAATGGGCTCATGACTTTATCAACAGCAAAAGTACGAAAGCCTAGATGGGTTATGTGATTGGGCATTCTGGCTCAGGCAGCATACCGGCCTTCTGAGACAGATTCATTTTTATCTTTATGCCAGTAGAATGCATTCTAAGGATACAACTATCATTCCAAACAATATCATATCTTTTGCACTGACCTAGTGTAGTTATACAACTTTTATCTGTGTAATGTGATGCTTTCTAATAGCACTAGAGAAATAGCTAGCATCTTCATTATTCAGCAACATCAAGCACCATACAACAATCATTTTTTCAGGAGCATAACAAACTCTTCCAGGTTTCTATTGGAGAAAACCACTCTTTAGTGTATCCTCTTGAACATGAAAATGGTCTGGTGCTTGAAGGGACTATTTCTAAACTTGGCTAAAAGATGTTGTACCTATTTTATTTTTATCACCTGGTCGCTATCACATTGACATTACTTTTGGGTATAACTGTTCTTTAAATATTTGTCTTGACTTCTCTGGTGCACCTACATTTAAAAAATTCTATTTATTTATTTTTTCATGATGCTGAATTCCATGATAGCTGCCTGCATTGTCAAATGGTCACGTAAAGTTAGGTAAGAGATGAGTTGCTCTTGTGCAGTTTGCCTTGTCTTTGTCAACTGCAGGCACAACTCTCATGAATCATGTAAACTTCTGTCCTGGAGTGAGCCCAGTAGTGCCTCAAGTATTCATAAAGAAGTCTCTCGAAGCTTCCCTGAAGGAATCACAGTCTCAATAGTAGTGAGTGAAGTGAAGCGGCAGCAGCAGTTGTAAGGCTGAAATAAACACTGGGCCAAAGTCCTGAACAGAAATTTGGGCATTTCCTTGATCTATGTCCGTTGGTGTCTAACATCAAAGTACTTGTATAAATGAAAGAGACTGATCAGCGAGGGAGCAGAACCAAAGTAACAACAGCAGCAACTTTAGCAGCAAAAACCATTTTCCAGGCACATGCGCCTACATGATCAAAATGTAAGTTTCAGAAACTAATGTGTGCTTTTACTGTGTGCAATGCATTGTGATTTCTCCTGCCCACTTCATTCCATTCCATTCCCTTCCCAAGGAGATACCAATCTAAATATCTCTGGAGGCTTGTTGTCTTTCTTTTTAGCTTAGTAGAGAGCTGGCTCTGTAGCCCTGAGTCACTCATTGGAAGAACAGGGCTGTGCTATGGAGTCTCCCTATCATTTCTGGAAGCAAGAACTCCCTGCAGTTAGCTATTCCCTCTGTGTAAGTAAGGGCTTCCTTGATAGCTCAGTTGGTAAAGAATCCGCCTGCAATGCAGGAGACCCCAGTTTGATTCTAGGTCGGGAAGATCTGCTAGAGAAGGGACAGGCTACCCATTCCAGTATTTTTGGGCTTCTCTGGTGGCTCAGCTGGTAAAGAATCTGCCTGCAATGTGGGAGACCTGGGTTTGATCCTTGGGTTGGGATGATCCCCTGGAGTAGGGAAAGGCTACCTACTCCAGTATTCTGACCTGGAGAATTCTATGGACTGTATGGTCCATGGGGTCACAAAGAGTCGGGTAGACTGAGCGACTTACACTTTCACTTTCAGTGTAAATATGTGGATCCCTCTGGACTGATTTGCTTACTGTGTGCATCCAGTCTCATCAAGTCAGTAAGGTAATGAGTGCTTGGTGATCTTATGCATGCTGCTTTTTCTCTACTTATCAGTCATCTTCCTACAAATCCTATTTTATATTTACTTTGCATGGTGCTGGGGATGTGTGTTGATGACCACATATCCCTCACTCCCCCCAAACTAAGAGACACATTTGAACTGGTGGGAGGCGGTATTTTGAAAAAGCTTAGCAGATATCTCTGGCTCTTGCCTCCCCACACCCAGTGATGAGAAGCCTTGTTGTAGAGCTGTAGAACACTGTTTTATATATGGAAGAACACTACTCTTCCACTCTGCAGCCAGGTTGTTCTGGCCTGGGAATACACAAATGATGTGGAGTGGGAAAACTGTGGTGCCCAGGTGTAGGGGTGGGCATCAATGTTCTTCAACAAACTGGGGTTTTGGAAAAAAGTTCCCCATTTTCTCTCCCACTTTAAGTGCTTCAGGAAGGTACCTTGAAAATATGTATGTCAACCCTGCACTACTGACATGTGGGCCAGATAGTGCTTGTTGTGGGAGGCCTGTCCTGTGTATTGTAGGATGTTTAATAACACCCCTGGCCTCTATGCATAGATACCAGTTGCCCACACCCCTGCCTCTGAGTTGTGACAATCAAAACTGTCTCCAGACATTGCCAGATGTTCCCTGGGGACCAAAATCATCCTCAGTTCAGAATCACTGCTTTAGATGAAATGTAAACATTAATGCTTTCCTGTATACATGTCATACTAAATTTTTTGTGAAAGGGTCAAAACACTTCTACTCTGAACACAATAATGTTAAACATTTAATAGTGTTCCTGCTTAGCTTTGATATATGTGGATATTACATTTTCATATATAGATGTTCAACATATTTTTACAGCAGCCATTAAAATGCTGTAGACTACTACTCAGTATAGCAGTAAATATAACTACTCCCCCCTCCCTTTCTTTGATCTATAGGGTCACCAGGGAGAATACTGTTAGAAGAACTTACTAGGTAATGAAAAATGGAGGTTCTACTAGATATTGATTGAAGAGCAATGCCTTAACAGTAAGTCCCATGGTTAATGCTACAACTTAATAATAAATAAGCATCGATAAAGTGTATTAATAAGTCATAGGAGTTTCCGAGGTTAATGTTTACAATAGAGTTCACAGTGAGCCCTTTTCAGAAATGAAATACAAAAACGTTTACATGGTGTCATGCTAGCCACATTGGCAATCTAGTGTCAGCTGGCCCCACTGCCTGTCCTGTTCTTGGCTATCTTTCTCTTTCTTCTTCTCTGTGTGTTCTAGGAAATGAAAAATACCTGAACCTAAACAAAACATAGGAAGGAAAGGGAAGCATCTGGGAAAATAATAATCACACCACACATTCCAGAGCTTTTGGCTTCTCTGGTCTTTTGAAAAATCCCTCCTATAGTCCTTCTCCTCTAGCAGAACAATTGCCTGCTGATCGGGGGAGGGTGTTTGCCAGGCTTAGGAGAAGCCCAGAATCACTCAGAGAGAATGCAATGTCCTTTGTATCCAAGAAACAAACAGTAGTTAGCCTCGCAGCATTTAATATCCACAGCAAGGTGGAGGTTACCAGAGAAAACTGAGAAAATACTGTAGGACTTGCTTGTGAAACCTCAATTACCAAGGCTGTTTGGCTTATAGAAAAAGGAGCTAATTGTTTTTGAGCAGAGTTATTTTTCTTTTTTCATTGTTCCTTCTTCATTGTCTTTTATTTGCACTCATTCTTTTTGTTGCCCCTTTGTTCTATGAAAGATGTACATGCGTGTGTGTTCACACACACACAAGCATACACACACAACGGCATTTCTATTGGACCTACATTTCCTTTCCTGAAAGCTACGGAAATGGAAGGGAGACTCAGCCTTTGCACAAGTTCTCTTAGCTTTAAGTATCTCTTTGCCTACATTTTGCTTACTTTTGATATCTCTGTTGCAAAAGAGAGCGGGAAGTTGAAAATATATTTCAAGATAATTTCTAAAGGGCTTTCAACGAAAAGCCTTTGACAAAATTCAGCACCCATGATTATGATCAAAACTCTTCAAAAAATGGGCATAGAAGGAACCTACCTCAACATAGTAAAGGCCATATATGATACGCCTACAGCAAACATTATTCTCAATGATAAAAAACTGAAAGCATTCCCCCTAAGGTCAGGAACAAGACAAGGGTGTCCACTTTCACCAATATTATTCAACATAGTTCTGGAAGTCCTAGCTACAGCAGTCAGAGAAGAAAAGAAATAAAAGGAATCCAGATCGGAAAAGAAGTAAAGCTCTCACTGTTTGCAGATGACATGATACTGGACATAGAAAACCCTAAAGATAGTATCAGAGCTATCTACTAGCTATCATTAAGTATCTACTGATTACTAGAGCTAATCAGTGAATTTAGCAAAGTTGCAGGATACAAAATCAATACACAGAAATCACTTGCATTTCTATATACTAACAATGATAAATTAGAAAGGGAAATTAAGGAATCAATCCCATTCACCATTGCAACAAAAACAATTAAATATCTAGGAATAAACTTACATAAGGAGATAAAAGAACTGTACACAGAAAATTATAAGACACTAATGAAAGAAATCAAAGATGACATAAACAGATGGAGAGATATTCCATGTTCCTGGGTAGGAAGAATTAATATTGTGAAAATGACCATACTGCCAAATGCAATCTACAGCTTCAATGTGATTCCTATCAAATTACCAACGGCATTTCTCACAGAACTAGAACAAAAAATTTCACAATTCATATGGAAACACAAAAGACCCTGAATAGCCAAAGTATGTTGAGAAAGAAGAATGGCGCTGGAGGAATCAATCTTCCTGACTTCAGATTATGCTACAAAGCTACAGTAAACAAGACAGTATGGTACTGGCACAAAAACAGAAATACAGACCAATGGAACAAGACAGAAAGCCCAGAAATAAACCCATGCACCTATGGGTACCTTATTTTTGACAAAGGAGGCAAGCATATACAATGGGGCAAAGACAGTCTCTTTAATAAATGGTGCTGGGAAAACTGGACAAAGACATGTAAAAGAATGAAATTAGAACACTTCCTAACACCATACACAAAGATAAACTCAAAATGGATGAAAGACCTAAATGTAAGACCAGAAACTATAAAACTCTTAGAGGAAAACAGGCAGAACACTTGATGACATAAATCAAAGCAAAATCTTCTATGACTCACCTACTACAGTAATGGAAATAAAAACAAAAGTAAACAAGTGGGAGCTGATTAAACTTAAAAGTTTTTGCACAGCAAAGGAAACTATAAGCAAGGCGAAAAGACAACTCTCAGAATGGGAGAAAATAATAGCAAATGAAACAACTGACAAAGGATTAATTTCCAAAATATACAAGCAGCTCATACAACTCAACACCAGAAAAACAAACAACCCAATCAAAAAGTGGGCAAAGACTTAAACAGACATTTCTCCAAGGAAGACATACAGATGGGTAACAAACACATAGAGAGATGCTCAGCATCGCTCATTATTAGAGAAATGAGCTATCCCCTCATACTGGTCAGAATGGCTGTCATCAAAAGTCTATAAACAAATGCTGGAGAGGGTGTTGAGAAAAGAGAATGCTCTTGCACTGTTGGTGGGAATGTAAATTGATACAGCCACTATGGAAGACAGTATGGAGATTCCTTAAAAAAACTAGGAATAAAACCACTCTATGACCCAGCAATCCGACTCCTAGGCACATACCCTGAGGAAAGCAAAATTGAAAAAGATACAAGTATCCCATTGTTCATTGTGGCACTATTTACAATAGCTAGAACATAGAAGCAATCTAGATGTCCATTGACAGATGAATGGGTAAAGAAGTTGTGGTACATATACATGATGGAATATTACTCAGCCATAAAAAGGAATGCCTGTGAGTCAGTTCTAATGAAGTGGATGAACCTAGAACCTGTCATGCAGAGTGAAGTAGGTCAGAAAGAGAAAGATAAATATCGTATTCTAATGCATATATACAGAATCGAGAAAAATGGTACTGAAGAATTTATGTACAAGGCAACAGTGGAGAAACAAACATAGGGAATAGACTTTTAGACATGGGGAGAGGGGAGAAGAGGGTGAGATGTATGAAAGAGAAGACAGAGAGAGAAAGACAGAGAGAGACAGATACCTGTGTATATTCCTACCACCCAAAGGTGGCCATCAGTAGTCTTCTGAACAATGCTGTATAAAGCCCTGTACAATCTTTTGCAGTTGTTACCTTGTAAGGTCCACAAATGAGAAAGAAGGCCAGGCTGCATTTATCTTTGTTCTCTTTTTATTCCTAGCAGAGCTAGCACAGTAAATATGTGTTGAATGTTAATGATTTTAACTTTATTTTGGTGTTACTCAAAATATGTTGGTGAATGAAGAGAACTGGCCAGCAGGAAGTGAAAATCTGTGGGATCATAGAAGCTGCAAGCAATCATTCTGGCTGAAGTTCTCATGTTACAGATGAGGGAAATAAAGCTCAGAATGCTTTAGGAACTTGCCCAAGGCCTGTCAGTGGCAGAAACAGGAGACAACCCTGTTGTATACTTTGATAATTAATCTTTCATAATCTAAAATCCTTTTGATTGAGCTTGCTCAGCAAAGTCCCACAATATTTATTTATTTAAAAGTCAATCTTTTCACCATGAACAAAGTGAAAAAACAACCTACTGAATGGGAGAAAATATTTGCAAATGATGCGACCAGCAAGGGATTAATTTCCAAAATATACAGATAGCTCATACAGCTCGGTATCAAAAAAACAAACAACCCAATCAGAAAATGAGCAGAAGACCTAAATAGACATTTCTCAAAAGAAGACATACAGATGGCTAACAGGTGCATGAAAAGATACTCAACATCACTCATTATTCAGTTCAGTTCAGTTCAGTTGCTCGGTTGTGTCCGACTTTTTGCGACCCCATGAATTGCAGCACGCCAGGCCTCCCTGTCCGTCACCAACTCCTGGAGTTCACTCAAACTCACATCCATCGAGTCCGTGATGCCATCCAGCCATCTCATCCTCTGTCATCCCCTTCTCCTCCTGCCCCCAATCCTTCCCAGCATCTGAGTCTTTTCCAATGAGTCAACTCTTTGCATGAGGTGGCCAAATTATTGGAGTTTCAGCTTCAGCATCAGTCCTTCCAAAGAACACCCAGGATTGATCTCCATTAGAATGGACTGGTTGGGTCTCCTTGCAGTCCAAGGGAATCTCAAGAGTCTTCTCCAACACCACAGTTCAAAAGCATCAATTCTTCAGCGCTCAGCTTTCTTCACAGTCCAACTCTCACATCCATACATGACTACTGGAAAAACCATAGCCTTGTGTAGATGGACCTTTCTTGGCAAAGTAATGTCTCTTGCTTTTGAATATGCTGTCTAGGTTGGTCATAAATTTCCTTCCAAGGAGTAAGCATCTTTTAATTTCATGGCTGCAGTCACCATCTGCACTGATTTTGGAGCCCCCCAAAATAAAGTCTGACACTGTTTCCACTGTTTCCCCATCTATTTGCCATGAAGTGATGGGACCAGATGCCATGATCTTCGTTTTCTGAATGTTGAGCTTTAAGCCAACTTTTTCACTCCACTCATTATTCAGTTCAGTTCAGTTCCGTTCACTTCAGTCGCTCAGTTGTGTCCGACTCTTTGCAACCCAATGAATCACAGCACACCAGTCCTCCCTGGCCATCACCAACTCCTGGAGTTCACTCAGACTCACATCCATCGAGTCAGTGATGCCATCCAGCCATCTCATCCTCTGTTGTCCCCTTCTCCTCATGTCCCTAATCCCTCCCAGCATCAGAGTCTTTTCCAATGAGTCAACTCTTTGCATGAGATGGCCAAAGTACTGGAGTTTCAGCTTTAGTATCATTCCTTCTAAATAAATCCCAGGGCTGATCTTCAGAATGGACTGGTTGGATTTCCTTGCAGTCCAAGGGACTCTCAAGAGTCTTCTCCAACACCACAGTTCAAAAACATCAATTCTTCAGCGCTCAGCTTTCTTCACAGTCCAATTCTCACATCCATACATGACCACTGGAAAAACCATAGCCTTGACTAGATGAACCTTTGTTGGCAAAGTAATGTCTCTGCTTTTCAATATGCTATCTAGATTGGTCATAACTTTCCTTCCAAGGAGTAAGCATCTTTTAATTTCATGGCTGCATTTGGAGCCCCCAAAAATAAAGTCTGACACTGTTTCCACTGTTTCCCCATCTATATCCCATGAAGTGATGGGACCAGATGCCATGATCTTCGTTTTCTGAATGTTGAGTTTTAAGTCAACTTTTTCACTCTCCTCTTTCACCTTCATCAAGAGGCTTTTTAGTTCCTCTTCACTTTCTGCCATAAGGGTGGTGTCATAATTAGAGAAATGCAAATTAAAACCATAGTGAGGTATCACCTCACACCTCAAAATTGGTGATCATCAGAAAGTCTACAAATAATAAATGCTGGGGCGGGTGTGAAGAAAAGGAAATCCCTCTCCTAAACTGTTGGTGGGAATGCAAATTGGTGTAGCCACTGTGGCAAACAGTATGGAGGTCCCTTCAGTTCAGTTCAGTTCAGTTCAGTTGCTCAGTCATGTCTGATTTTTTGCGACCCCATGAATCACAGCATGCCAGGCCTCTCTGTCCATCACCAACTCTCGGAGTTCACTCAAACTCATGTCCATCGAGTCGGTGATGCCATCCAGCCATCTCATCCTCTGTCGTCCCTTCTTCTCCTGTCCCCAATCCCTCGCAGCATCAGGGTCTTTTCCAATGAGTCAACTCTTTGCATGTGGTGGCCAAAGTATTGGAGTTTCAGCTTCAGCATTAGTCCTTCCAATGAACAGGACTGATCTCCCTTAGGATGGACTGGTTGGATCTCCTTGCAGTCCCTTACAAAACTAAAAATAAAGTTACTGTATGATCCAGCAAAACCTACTCCTGGGCATATATCTGGAGGAAACTCACTTGAAAAGATATATGCACCCCAATGTTCACTGCAGCACTTACAATAGCCAAGATGTGGAAGCAACCTAAATGTTCATCAAAAGATGAATGGATAAAGATATGATGTGTGTGTATTTACACACACACACACACACACACACACACACACACACACTGGAATGTTAGCCATAAAAATGAAATAATACCATTTGCAGCAACTTGAATGAACTTGGATATTATCATACTACTACTAAGTTGCTTCAGTCGTGTCTAACTCTGTGCGACCCCACAGACGGCAGCCCACCAGGCTCCGCCGTCCCTCGGATTCTCCAGGCAAGAACACTGGAGTGGGTTGCCATTTCCTTCTCCAGTGCATGAAAGTGAAAAGTGAAAGTGAAGTCACTCAGTCGTGTCCAACTCTTCATGATCCCATGGACTGCAGCCTACCAGGCTCCTCTGTCCATGGGATTTTCCAGGCAAAAGTACCAGAGTGGGTTGCCATTGCCTTCTCCAATTATCATACTAAGTGAAGTAGTAAGTCAGATAGAGAAAGACAGATATCATTTGTTATCACTTAAATCTAAAAAAAATGCAGAATCTAAAAAAAAAATGATAAAAATGAACTTAAAAAATAGAAACAGACTCACAGATTAGAGAATTAATATTTTGTTACTAGGAGGGAAGGGTATAGGGGGAGGGATAGATTGGGAGTTTGGGATTGACATGTAGACATTTCTATATTTAAAATATTAATGGGTAACCAACAAAGATCAACTGAATAGCACAGTGAATTCTGCTCAATATTCTGTAATAACCTAAATGGGAAAAAAATTGGAAAAGAGAATAAATGCATATGTATGTATAACTGAATCACTTTGCTATACACCTGAAAGTACTGAAACTAGTAGAACATTGTTAATCAACTATACTCCAATATGAAATTAAATTTAAAAATAAAGTAAAATCACATCTGATTAAATTAAAAAAGAAAGCAGCCTAAGTGTCCATCAATGGATGAGTGGATAAAGATGATATGTGTGTGTGTATATGTGTGTAACACACACAATGGAATGTTACTCAGCCATAAAAAAGAATGAAATAATGCCATTTTCAGTAACATGAATGGACCTGGAGATTATCATCCTAAGTGAAGTAAGTAAAAAAGAGAAAGACAAATACTCTATGATATAATTTATACGTGGAATCTAAAAATTGGTACTAATGAATTTATGAATCAGAAATAGACTCAGAGACATAGAAAACAAACTTATGGCTACCAAGAGAAAGTGAAAGTCACTTAATCACGTCCAACTCTTTGCGACCCCATAGATACAGTCCATGGATTTCTCCAGGCCAGAATACTGGAGTGGGTAGCCGTTTCCTTCTCCAGGGGATCTTCTCAACCCAGGGGTCAAACCTAGGTCTCCCGAATTGCAGGTGGATTCTTTATTAGCTGAGCTACCAGAGAAGCCCATGGTTACCAAGTTGAGCAGGGGGGATAAGTTTGAAATTTAGTATTTACAGGTACATAAAATAGATAAGCAATAAGGACCTACTGGGAAAAATAATATGTATAACAATCATTTTACTGTATACCTGAGATATTGTAAATCATCTATACTTAAAAAAATCCATTTTTCAGTTTAAGATTTTAGAAGACTTTGAGCATTTATCTTTGAATTTCTCTTTATTTTTGGCTTTGATCCTGAGAGTGCATGCTACTCACTCCTGTGGATGTAAAAAAAATTCAGACCCCAAACCCCATCCAGATTCAAAATGTCTAGAACTTGGACACTGATATTTAGCAATAATTTCTACAGGTGTTCCTGACATTCAGGGATACTGGGAACAATTGCTCTGGATGGTGTACTTTTCTTCTGTGACAGTATTTCTACAGTCCATTTCTCACAGAGCTGAATTTGAGGCTCTCATTCTTTATGAAGCCATAAACATGGCTATGATTTTCTACCAGCCTAGTAAGTTATTAGTATTAAAATTTCAATTTATGAATGGGAACTTATATTGATTTTCTTTTTTTGGAAGTTAACAAGTGTTGATCTCCAGTATCTATTTCATTTTCCCCCTCTTTTTCATCACAAATAGAATTTTTCTGCTGCTTTACGCAGCTGTTCAGCAGAAGACCACAATTCCCAGCCTTTTTTGTAGCTAGGTTTAGTCACATGAATTGGTCTGGCCAATGGGATGTGAGAGGAAGTAATACATATACATTAAGATCACTCCTTTACAAGGAAAGAAGCTTGTCCCACCCTTTCTTTTTCCCTTTCCTGCTGGAGTGCCACCATGCTGACTGATACAAACTGTCATGTGACAGAGAAATAAAGCTCTATCTTGTTTAAGCCCATATATTTCTGTCCTTTGTTACAGAAACTCAGCTCAACAAGGCTGATAACAATCTAAATTACATGTAATAAAAATAAAAATTATAATACTAGTTTCCCTGGATGTCATTTTGTTTGCTTATTATCCACACCACAGCACAGTCTTTCCACAATGAGGTCCTTCTGAGCTGGGATCAAGTCTTATGCATTCTTTCTAATTCTGAAAGTCTGGTATTGCTAGCTACACCTGTTTACTCAATAGCTATATGTTGAAGAATGCCAATCTGTCTACACTCTAAAATAGAAAAAAGAGGATAGACAGTTTCATTCAGAGACAACTGAATTTTGCATTTGCAAAGTGATAGAATCACAGAGGAACATAATGACTGAGGATCACACTTGGTTGTGAAAACTCATGTTTTCTTCTGGGGCACACCGTTGGCTTACATCTCTTAGGTTTCCCAGGAGTTAGGTGTAGCCACAGACTGAATGTTCCATTTTTCTGTTAGCTCATTCTGTCTTTGAATCTCCTTATTTGCCTTCACTCTAACTTTTATTCCTGTTTTTTTCTCTTCTCATGCTAACTTCCCTTGTGTGTGTTAGTTGCTCAGTTGTGTCCGACTCTTTGCGACCCCATGGACTGTAGCCCCCCAGGCTCCTCTATTCATGGGATTCTCCAGGCAAGAATACTGGAGTGGATTGTCATACCCTTCTCCAGAGGATCTTCCCGACCCAGGGACTGAACCCTGGTCTCCTGCATTGCAGGCAGATTCTTTACCGTTTGAGCTACAGGGAAGTCCTAGACTCCAACTTCCCTTGGAGTCTAGTAAAATCTGGGTTCTCAAAATCTATCTCATGCTTCTTCTCAATTGAAAGACAGTTTTTTTCCTTTGCTTCTTCTAACCCTATTACAATTTCTGACCATGTCCAACATTTATCTTGCAGGTTGCCTTTAGAGAGAAACTGTTGATTCAGAAAAGCGAGGTTGCACTAAGTGCTTGCTTTCTGCTTCAAGTTAATTTCTGTTTTGTTCCTTCCTTCAGTATTGCTTTTATATACTTGTTATCTCCAATCTTTCTTGGGCTGTGTTCCACATTTCTGGCCTGGGGAAAAGTATGCCTGAAAGAGCCTAGTAATATCTTTGATAACATTCCGTTTTCTCTGATAGCATAATGCCAGCTGCAATCTTTGTTTTTGTTTGTTCTTCAGTTTTTCTTAGAGTAGGAGCACTTCTGTATTCCTGACTTGGGTGTCCTTTTCCATTGTCAGGGGCTAATTACAGCATTTGTCGGTGGAACTGAAACTAACACACATTAATGAACCAGTGAGTGCTCACTAATGGAATGGCAAGTGCAAAACTTGAAGCATGGACATCATTTCAAGAGGCTTACTTCTTTGCAAAATAAAAGACTGATGGTATAAGAAGATACTCATGTGAATGTCCAAAGTTCAGTTTTGAATATCACATGCTCATATGGGTAGTCTTCAAAATATATTGTACCTGCATACTGTTTAATTTTGTCAGAGTATGGATTTGCTTTGATTTGCTGCTAACAGAAGGAAACTCAGCTCTTTAATGTGACCTACCTCAACCTAGCCACCATTTGCTAAATCGCTTCAGTCATGTTTGACTCTGTGCGACCCCATGGACAGCAGCCCACCGGGTTCCTCTGTCCACGGAATTCTCCAGGCAAGAGTACTGGAGTGGGTTGCCATTTCCTTCTCCAAGCCACTGTTTAGGATTCCAGTTAACTCCCAGTATATTTCCCTGAATACATCTGTATTCATCTTTGCCTGAATATGCTATCTGTATTCAGGTAACACAAGCTCCTGTGACAAGTAGACACAAAATACACAATGAGTTCAAACACAATAGAGGTTTGTATGTTTCTCATTCATTGAACTGTTCAAGGTGGGTGTTCATGCTGGGCAATAGGGATCTCCTCCATGAGGCCATTCATAGTTTTGAGCTGTGTAATAACAGATACATATTATTTTAACATATCATACAGAATAATTTCATTGCGTTGAAAATTCTTTTTGGTGGACGTATGCATCCCTCTCTCACCGTCCCATCCTTAGGAACCACTAATCTTTGTCACCAAAGCGTTACCTTTTCCAGAATGTCATATCATTGAAATTAAGCAGTATGTAGTCTTTTCAGATTGGCTTCTTTCACTTAGTAATATGCATTTAAGTTTCCTCTGTCTTTTCATGGTTTGATAACATTTATTTTTAATAATATGTTATGCTGAATAACATAATAATAATGCTGAATAATATTCCATTATCTGGATAGACCACAGTTTCTTTATCCACTCATCTACCATCTTGCCCATCTAAGTTTGGGGAATTATGAATAAAGTTGCTATAAATGTCTGTGTATAGTTTTTATGTGGACATAAGTTTTCAACTCCTATGGATAAATACCAAGAATCACAATTGCTGGATCATACAGTCAGCAAAAACAAGACCAGGAGCTGACTGTGGCTCAGACCATGAACTCCTTATTGCCAAATTCAGACTTAAATTGAAGAAAGTAGGGAAAACCACTAGACCATTCACGTATGACCTAAATCAAATCCCTTATGATTATACAGTGGAAGTGAGAAATAGATTTAAGGGCCTAGATCTGATAGATAGAGTGCCTGATGAACTATGGAACGAGGTTTGTGACATTGTACAGGAGACAGGGATCAAGACCATTCCCATAGAAAAGAAATGCAAAAAAGCAAAATGGCTGTCTGGGGAGGCCTTACAAATAGCTGTGAAAAGAAGAGAAGCAAAAAGCAAGGGAGAAAAGGAAAGCTATAAACATCTGAATGCAGAGTTCCAAAGAATAGCAAGAAGAGATAAGAAGCCTTCTTCAGCAATCAAAGCAAAGAAATAGAGGAAAACAACAGAATGGGAAAGACTAGGGATCTCTTCAAGAAAATCAGAGATACCAAAGGAACATTTCATGCAAAGATGAGCTCGGTAAAGGACAGAAATGGTATGGACCTAACAGAAGCAGAAGATATTAAGAAGAGATGGCAAGAATACACAGAAGAACTGTACAAAAAACATCTTCACAACCCAGATAAACACGATGGTGTGATCACTGACCTAGAGCCAGACATCCTGGAATGTGAAGTCAAGTGGGCCTTAGAAAGCATCACTACGAACAAAGCTAGTGGAGGTGATGGAATTCCAGTTGAGCTATTCCAAATCCTGAAAGATGATGCTGTGAAAGTGCTGCACTCAATATGCCAGCAAATTTGGAAAACTCAGCAGTGGCCACAGGACTGGAAAAGGTCAGTTTTCATTCCAATCCCAAAGAAAGGCAATGCCAAAGAATGCTCAAACTACCACACAGTTGTACTCATCTCACACGCTAGTAAAGTAATGCTCAAAATTCTCCAAGCCAGGCTTCAGCAATATGTGAACCGTGAACTTCCTGATGTTCAAGCTGGTTTTAGAAAAGGTAGAGGAACCAGAGATCAAAATGCCAACATCTGCTGGATCATGGAAAAAGCAAGAGAGTTCCAGAAAAACATCTATTTCTGCTTTATTGACTATGCCAAAGCCTTTGACTGTGTGGATCACAATAAACTGTGGAAAATTCTGAAAGAGATGGGAATACCAGACCACCTGATCTGCCTCTTGAGAAATTTGTGTGCAGGTCAGGAAGCAACAGTTAGAACTGGACATGGAACAACAGACTGGTTCCAAGTAGGAAAAGGAGTTAGTCAAGGCTGTATATTGTCGCCCTGTTTATTTAACTTATATGCAGAGTACATCATGACGCTGGACTGGAAGAAACACAAACTGGAATCAAGATTGCCAGAAGAAATATCAATAACCTCAGATATGCAAATGACACCACCCTTATGGCAGAAAGTGAAGAGGAACTCAAAAGCCTCTTGATGAAAGTGAAAGTGGAGAGTGAAAAAGTTGGCTTAAAGCTCAACATTCAGAAAACGAAGATCATGGCATCTGGTCCCACCACTTCATGGGAAATAGATGGGGAAACAGTGGAAACAGTGTCAGACTTTATTTTTGTGGGCTCCAAAATCACTACAGATGGTGACTGCAGCCATGAAATTAAAAGACACTTACTCCTTGGAAGGAAAGTTATGACCAACCTCGATAGCATATTCAAAAGCAGAGACATTACTTTGCCAACAAAGGTTTGTCTAGTCAAGGCTATGGTTTTTCCAGTGGTCATGTATGGATGTGAGAGTTGGACTGTGAAGAAGGCTGAGTGCCGAAGTAGTGATGCTTTTGAACTGTGGTGCTGGAGAAGACTCTTGAGAGTCCCTTGGACTGCAAGGAGATCCAACCAGTCCATTCTAAAGGAGATCAGCCCTGGGATTTCTTTGGAAGGAATGATGCTAAAGCTGAAACTCCAGTACTTTGGCCACCTCATGCGAAGAGTTGACTCATTGGAAAAGACTCTGATGCTGGGAGGGATTGGGGGCAGGAAGAGAAGGGGACAGAGGATGAGATGGCTGGATGGCATCACTGACTCGATGGACTTGAGTCTGAGTGAACTCCGGGAGTTGGTGATGGACAGGGAGGCCTGGCATGCTGCGATTCATGGGGTCGCAAAGAGTCGGACATGACTGAGTGACTGATCTAATCTGATCTGATCTGATGGTAAGAGTTGGTCTTCCCTGATGGCTCAGATGGTAAAGAATCTTCCTTCAATGTGGGAGACCTGAGTTTGATCCCTGAGTTGGAGAGATCCCTGGAGAAAGGAATGGCTACCCACTCCAATATTCTGGCCCAGAGAATTCCATGAACAGAGGAGCCTGACAGGCTAGTCTGAGCATATTTATATTTATATTTTTTAGTTTAACAAACTTTTAATTTTAGAATATTTTTAGATTTATAGAAAATTTGCAAAGATATGTAGTGTTCCAGCATATTCTTTACCTAGTTTCCTTCTATGAGTTTTTTTTTTGTAACTATGCTTAATTTTGTAAGAAACTGCTGAACTGTCTTCCAAAGTGACTACACCATTTTACATTCCCACCTGCAATGAGTGAGAATTCCTGTTTCTCCCCATCTGTACCAGCATTTGGTGTTGCCAGTGTTCTGGATGTTGGCCATTAACTAACAGGTGTGTAGTGGTATCTTGGGCTTCCCAGGTGATGCCGTGGTGAAGAACCTGCCTGCCAATGCAGAAGATTCAGGAGATGTGGGTTTGATCCCTGGGTTGGGAAGATCCCCTGGAGTAGGAAATTGTAACCCACTCCAGTATTCTTGTCTAGAAGATTCCATGGACAGAGGAGCCTGGAGGGCTACAGTCTATGGGGTCGCAAGGAGTCAGGCATGACTGAGCGATGGAGCACAGTGGTATCTCCTTGTTGTTTCAGTTTGCCTTTCCCGCATGAGAAATGATGTGGAACATCTTTTCGTATAATCTGTGTATCTTCTTTGATGAGGTGTTTGTTCAGATCTTTCTCCCATTTTTTACAACCAAGATGTTTGTTTTCTTACTGTTGAGTTTTAAGAGTCCTTTGTATATTTTGGAGAGCAGTCCTTTATTAGATGTAACAAATAAATATTTTGTAAACATTTTTTCTTGCTCTGTGACTTGTCCTCTCATTTCTCTCTCTCTTTTGATCATTTGTACTTTTTACCTAAGTTTAGATATAAAAATGGACAAACTGGGGTGGAAAAATAAATATAAACCCTATCCTAAACATGATAATGAAATTCTTCCTTTACACAGTACACCTGGACATGGCTGTGCTCCATAAGACCTTACATGAGTCAGTCCTGACAGTTTCTCTGTCTCATATGCACTGCTCTCCCTCTCTCCCACTCTATTGCAATTCCTGGTCTTCTGGATGTCTGTTAGAACACTGGGCTAACTCATTTCTAGGGCCTCTACACTTATACTTCCCCTAGGACTCTTCTTGATCTCATTCTCTTCATACCATCTTTTGCAAAGTAGAAATTTTAATTTTAATGAAGCCCAGCCCATCAATTATTTCCTTCATGGATTGGGCCTTTGGTGCTGTATCTAAAAGGCCTCTCCATACCCATAGTCATCTATCTTTTTCTTTATGAGATCTTAATTACATCACTTTCCTGTCTTCTCTTCATTTCCTTATCTAAAAATGGTTGTAATACTGCATAATATTGTAAGGTTAACTGAGATAACATATTTGAAATTTCCTGTCAGGACCTTCTATACAGTAGATACTCAATAAATGTTAATGCTGCTGCCTTTTGTCTCTTCCACTATCCTCTTCTTAGTCAATATAAAAAAAGTTGCTGAATTGAACTGTAAGCCTTCATAGCATTATGGTAATAGAACTTCAAGTTAACAGCGTGAACTCCTGGTATACGTAGCATGGGCTACAGAGACCAGGACAGAAGGAAACCACTTGAATAGTGTCAGTATGTTGGCTGTGCAGGCAGTCCCCAGGCTCTGGAGGACTCATCGCCTGCTTAACGAAATGTGTTTAACTCTAGCCAAGCTTGCAGCTGCCTCCAGCAACCTCTGAGAATTGTGTCACACCATGCAATGGCTGCTTTGTCACAGATAAGGCCAGAGGCAGCAGGCAGAGCTTAGGCCAGTGCTGTGTCCCTACCTGACCCACTTAAGCCTCCCCCAAGGACTGCTGGGGTACTGGAGTGAGAATAGAGGGGCTAAGGGGAAATCCAGTATAAGGAGAATGGCCTAAAGTATGTAATATGTGGTGCCATCAGTATGGGTTTATTCAGATACCTACAGCTTTTCAGGTTCTTGGGGAAGTAAGATTTTCTAGCCATGGCCATTTACCTGTGTGAAATGGAGAAAAGGAAACCAAGGAATGTAGACTTTTCACTTATTATTATTCTTGCATCTTGACTTCTCCCCCAGTGGAATATTATCACTGTCACACTGGAGTGGGGAACCAGCCTGGTCTGAGGGGCCATGTGAATAATGATTAAGGTCAAGGCCTCAGAGCCAGAGCATCCTCAAAACTCACTTCTCATGTGATTTTGAGGCACCAAATCTCCATGTGCCCCAGTTTTCTCATGTGTTGGATGGGCCTAATTACCTCATAAGGCTCTTTTAGGATTGCATGAGTTAATATATATATATAAGAGCCTTAGAACAGGGCCAAAGGTAGTTTCCATGTAAGTTTGTTAAATGAATATTCATATATGTATAGAGCTGAAAAACCACTTTCTTTCCTTCCTCACCAGGCTCCACAGTGTATTTATTATACTCATGGCAGGTGTGTGCACGCATGCTCAGTTGTGTTTGACTCTGCGACCCCATGGACTGTAGCCCGCCAGGCTTCTCTGTTCATGGGATTTCTCAGGCAAGAATACTGGAATGGGTTGCCATTTCCTCCTCCAGGGCATCTTGCTGACCCAGGGATTGAACTCACGTCTGCTGTGTTTCCTGCATTGGCAGGCGGGTTCTTTACCACTGTGTCACCATCACCTGGGAAGCCCCCATGGTAGGTGAGGAGCCTCCAAACCCTTTAGCATTTACCGCAGTTTGGTTCAGACCCATTTGGTATGTTAAATGTACTTATGTGTGTATAAACTGAAGCCATATCTCAAGAAAGGTGTTGTGGGGATGGGGTAGAAATTTGAGAGAGAATTTACCACAAAGAAAGAGTCTAGCTTATCTAGGAAGACAGATTTCTGAGGTGTAGAGAGGAGTAGATTCCAGGTACAAGATGCTGGCTGGGAACCAAACGTATCCTGCCTGACTATTGTGGCAGTGTATTCTTGCCTTGGGAAGAAACAAACTGAAACCAGACACATCACCCATTAATGGAGCAAAAAGCAGAGCAAGAGAGAGCCTTCCTTTATTTCAGAGGACTGTGGAACACTCACAGGGCGTTGATGACTGAGGGATTGGTTTCTGGGATGACCACAAGAGATGTGGGTCTCAGTGTGGTTAGAGGAAGAAGATTGTGCTGAGCAATTCAGGCCCTTTGGGGCAGCTCAGGTGCTATAGACAGCCAGAATGACTTCCTGTCACTGGCTGGGTTCTCTGGAAGTAGATGCTGGGGTGGAGTTTGCTATGCAGGATATTTATTAGGAATCAGCGCCTGAGGAGGGAAGCAGCAGGAAATAGGATTGGGCAGATAGAGAAGATAAACTGATGGAGGCCAGACAAAGCCTTGGTCAGTCCCATTGGGAGTTCTGCGTTGCACGTGGTTCATCAGAGTTGTCTTGAGTGGGCTGAAGTGGTCGAGCCTTTACATCCCTCCTTAATCTGCCACCAGGCTTCTCTGGTGGCTTAGACAGTAAAGAATCTGCATGCAAGGCGGGAGACCTGGGTTTGATTCCTGGGTAGGAAAGATACCCTGGAGAAGGAAATGGCAACCCACTCTAGTGTTCTTGCCTGGAAAATCACATGGACAGAGGAGCCTGGTGGGCTATACTCCATGGGGTTGCAAAGAGTCAGACATGACTGAGTGACTAACACTAACTCCACCTGCTGCTGGGTGTAGGCTGCCTTGGGAGGGGTGTGCCCTTGAGTGACATGGCTCTTTGTAGCTGAGGCCAAACCCTGATGGCAGGGACAAACCCTCCCCTGAAAGGGACACTCTCCATGTCCACCAGAATTCATACAGGTGGTGGAGAAGGGGATTCTCAGAGATATTGGAGGAGGAGTGGGAGCTCTGCCAGGGACTGGTGCTCTCCTATATTAGCAAGTAGGGCTTTAAAGCTGATGAAATATGTCCAGTTAATATTAATATGAACTTGTTCATACCCATGACCTGGTGAGATCTGGGACATTCAAGTTACATATGTTGACTGTACACTTTTATAATAAAAATAATTGAAATAATGAAAAAATGATCTAAAATTCCACCACTCTTTCTAGTCACCTGTTCCTTCTGGTCTTTCTCAAATATGTCTGTAAATTTTATAGAGTTCAGTTTTATCTTGTTTTTATACTAATTTGAAGACTTAGATCTAAAAGTCTAAACACTATGTGGGAAAAATGGTTTAGGTGGTAATGAAAGAGGTGTAACCTGGACATTGTGGGCGAGGAGGTGTGGCATATATCACTGCTCAGCTCAGGCATCAGGTAAAGAATTGGCTTGAGGGAACAAATACTCCTACAGGTCTGACTACGAACTCCAACCACCTTTTTAGAAAAATTAACCTTTATGATTAAGTGGTGGTGTTGATATCAAGAGCAATGTTCTTGAAGTCTTATAGCAGCCTGTTTCTTCTGAGTCATCAGTACAGTTTCCCTGAGCTTGTTAGTTTTTGCATGTTGGCCTCATAACAGGCAGCTGCATTTTGGGTTGATTATTTTCATTTTAAAAAATAGGCTGCTCACACTGCATTAAATTTTTATAGCTACTGTGTTCATTGATCAGATCACTCTGTTAGCAGTTACTATTCCAGCTGTATATTTTAATTACACTTGAACAATCAGCCTTTCTTTAGTCCTTGAGTAATTTGCTGAGTTTAATTTGTCCTTTTGTCTAATTCCAACTTAAATTATTTCATTAGTGTTGGCAGTCCTCTATTACACACCCTTCCTGGTCTTTTTCAATCAATTTCTTGCAGTTTTAATTATGCAGAACAGTCAATAAAAGTTGATGCCAACAAAAGAACTATCAAGGCAAATGATTATGAAGAATATGTGTGTACAAGATATATTTTATTAATGAATATCCATTGCATTTATGCCAAAACATTAGCTAATTAATTTATACCACACCCCATAAGAATGGTCAGCAATTTAATTTTTTGTTTAGTTAATGACAAACTGTGGCACAGAGAAACTATATAAACTATTGAAAGCTGCACAACAAGTGTGAGGAAAATGATTAGGTATTTCTGGATCATGGAGGCGTTGAAATAAATGATTTATTTGAAGATAGTAATAGTAAAAATAGTAATAATTAGTAATATTAGTTATTAGACTTGGATCAAAACATTGACTTCTTATAACCGTTTATTTTCATATCTATTAGAGACTATAGAGGGAAGGGATCTAAGCTTCAAGTTCAGAGGTGTTAAATTGTCTGACTATGGGCTATATCTGACTCACAGGTCTGTCTTTTGGATCTACACTATTTTGTGTTTTTTAAATTTGTATTGGAATGCCTTTAAAAGGAATATGAACTCTCCAGTTTCCTACTTCTGCCTTGTAGTCTTGTATTTGGCCTGCTTTACACATTTAAGTTCCTGTCCTGATCCTCTGGGGCTTCCTTGGTTGCTCAGATAGTAAAGAACTCTCCTACAATGTGGGAGACTCAGGTTTGATCCCTAGGTTGGGAAGAAAGAAAAGTATTTTATTATCTTTTTGGATTATGGAAATAAAGACTTAAAGCTATAATATAGATCCATGGAGGACATAATAAGTTTTCTAACACTTAGAAAGTGTGTTATTTTGGTATGGCATAGAAATATTAGCTATGAGCAAAAAGTTGCAGTTCCAGTCTCAGCTATGTCGGTAACTAGAGACTATTTGACTCCATGGGCTTTTATTTCCTCAGAGTATTGTGTTAGATAAGCTCTAAATTCCCTGTTAGCCCTAGGATCCTACAATTCTTTCATGAACTCCAATAAAAGAATATACAGTAGTAGAAAGATAAGCCATTAGAGTAAAATTCTATTGTTCTAGGCAATTGGTTGTCTTCTGGAAGCATTTTGAAATTAAAGTTTGACATCCTCATCCATCTTTTTAGTTGGAGAGGAAATTTAGAAATATAGCATCTAGGGAGGTAAGTGAAAATTGCTCAGTTGTGTCCAACTCTTTGTGACCCATGGACAGTAGCCTGCCAGGCTCCTCTGTCCGTGGAATTCTCCAGGCAAGAATAAAGGAGTGGGTTGCCATTCCTTTCTCCAGGGGATCTTCCTAACCCAGGGATCGAACCTGGGTCTCCTGAATTGCAGGCAGATTCTTTACCATCCGAGCTGTCTAAGGAGGTAGTTATTAGTAAGTAAACCCATAAACATGTAAAAGATTTCTAGACAAAACTAAATAGATAATTTAGAGATCTTGAAAGTCTCTAATTGCTTTGAGAAGGGTGTTGCCAAGCCACTGACTGTCATGTCAGCTAGACTATGAGCTCCTTGAGGACAAGGGCTCTCTTTCTTTCATCTTTGTTTTCTGTGTGCTTAGTATGTTGTCTGATACATTGTAAGTGTTAAACAGATATAGACTAAATTTCAGTATTCAGGGGAGGACTGCAGAGTCCTTGTGTTGGGAGGAATCTTAGAAATTGAGTCCAGCCTCTCTTGCCAATGCAGAAATCCTCTCTATGATATCCTAGGAGGTTGCTCAGTAGGCTGCACTAGCTCACCTAGTCATTCATTCCATGAATGTGTTGTTTGGATCACAACAAGCTGTGGAAAATTCTGCAACAGATGGGGATATCAGAATACCTTACCTGTCTCCTGAGAAATCTGTATGAAGGTCAAGAAGCAACAGTTATAACTGGACATGGAACAACAGACTGGTTTAAAATTGGGAAAGGAGTATATCCAGGCTATATATTGTCACCCTGATTATTTAACTTCTGTGCAGAGTACATCATGTGAAATGCCAGGCTAGATGAATCACAAGCTGGAATCAAGATTGCCAGGAGAAATATCAACAACCTCAGATATGCAAATGATACCACTCTAATGGCAGACAGTGAAGAGGAACTAAAGAGCCTCTTGATGAAGGAGAGTGAAAAACCTGGCTTAAACTCAACATTCAAAAAACTCAGATCATTGCATCTAGTCCCATCACTTCTTGGCAAATAGATGAAGAAAAAGTGTAAACAGGGGCAGGTTTTATTTTCTTGGCTCCAAAATCACTGTGGATGGTGATTGCAGCAACAAAATTAAAAGATGCTTGTTTCTTGGAAGAAAAGAGATGACAAACCTAGATAGCATACTAAAAAGTAGAGACATTACTTTGTCGACAAAGTTTTGTGTAGTCAAAGCTATGGTTTTTCTAGTAGTCATGTACAGATGTGAGAGTTGGACCATAAAGAAGGCTGAGCACCAAAGAATTAATGCTTTTGAACTGTGGTGTTGGAGAAGATTCTTGAGAGTCCCTTGGACTGCAAGGAGATCAAACCAATCAATCCTAAAGGAAATCAGTCCTGAATATTCATTGGAAGGATTAATGCTGAAGCTGAAGCTCCAGTACTTTGGCCACCAGATGTGATGAGCAGGCTCATTGGAAAAGACCCTAGTGCTGGGAAAGATTGAGGGCAGGAGGACAGAGGATGAGATCGTTGGATGGCATCACCGACTCAATGGACATGAGTTTGAGCAAACCCCAGGAGATAGTGAAGGACAGGGAACCCTGGTGTTCTCCTGTCCGTGGACTTGCAAAGAGTCAGATACAACTTAGTGACTGAAAACAATGTATTGAGTGTCTCTATGTATAGGAATGATTCTAGAATACAGTAGTGACTCAAAGAGGTACAGGCCCTGTACTGGGAAGCCTGCCATTTCAACTGGAGCATGATTAGTGATGGGTATACACTACGTGCAGAGAAGGCAATGGCACCCCACTCCAGTACTCTTGCCTGGAAAATCCCATGGATGGAGGAGCCTGGTAGGCTGCAGTCCATGGGGTTGCTAAGAGTCAGACACAACTGAGCGACTTCACTTTCACTTTTCACTTTCATGCATTGAAGAAGGAAATGGCAACCCACTCCAGTGTTCTTGCCTGGAGAATCCCAGGGACGGGAGAGCCTAGTAGGTCTATGGGGTCGCACAGAGTCAAACATGACTGAAGCGACTTAGTAGCAGCAGCAGAAGCATACACTATATGTGAAAGCTCTCCACTCCTCCAGTGACCAACTCTCAGTTCTAACAAACTTCTTCTGGAAATGAAACTCCTTCTCTGATGATACCAGCATCAGATCCCCCTGGGACTTTCCCTGTGTGTCCCAGCACATTGTTCTAGGACCTCCAGTGTTCCTGAGGTTGTGTGCACTTATTCCATCTGTCACCAGCCTTTACCTTGAACTCAGTTTCAGCTACCATTTAACATCTCCCAAACCACCAGCATGTGGAAACTTACCTATGCCAATGGCCACATTCACCTTCAGAACAACCGGACTTATACTTGGTCCTAGGGGTAGGAATAGGAGAATATATTCTAGTCTGCTAATACCTTTCCTGGTTGGGCAGAAAAAAACAGTAATGGCAGTCATATTGGGGAACACTGCCTTATAGCTCAGCTTCCTGGAGAGTTTTCTCTCTTGACAGAGGCCATTCAACCCTTTCTCCAAAGTCTCAGGGAATACCTGGTTGAAAACTTGGTAGTATCTTTTTGGAGTCACTATTAAGGAAAATCTGAAATGATTATGGATAGGGAACAATATGGCTGAGGGGCAGGCGGGGCCTGAACACAGAGTCATGAAACATGTCCAGTTTCAGGAACACACTGTTCAAAGTCTTCAGCCGCCACTTGCATCCTCCACAACTGGTTGTTCAATCAAATCTAAACTCTTGAGCCTGGCATCCTGACTCTCCATGGTTTGCTCATAAGTACCTTTCTACCTTCATCTCTTATAAGTTGCTCTATAGTCTTTGCTTTGGTTAAACAGAACCTTTCACTATTTACTTAATCATCGCCATATTTTCTTCCTCCTATTCTTTGCTTAGGCTTTTCTCTCAGTTTGGAATCCTTTGCCTTTACTTAAAAGATCTTTCCTTCCCTCCTTTCTCTGCATACCTAAAGCCTACCCATCATTTAAAGCCCATCTATGAAGCATTCTGTAATTCATAATGGTTTTCTGTTTCCTATGATTTCCTTCCCAGCTGTAAGTCCTCTGTCCCTATTCTGAGCTTCTACAGAGCCTGATCTCTGTTTCTCTTTCTCTGAGTGTCAGCTTTGAAATAGAATATAATTGTCATAGTCATTAAATGGTAATTATACCAGCTTAAACTCCTTGGAAACAGGGCCCTTGTCTGATATCTTTAAATTTTCTACAGGCCAGGTTGAGTGTTTTGCACTTAACAAATACTAAATACATTGAATAAATTACTCTAAGGAAAAGGCCAAACAAATATAAATATCTAAACATGACTGTGTAAGATGAAGTCAATGTGTGGACCAGTTTCAACACAGGCTTTAAAAATAAAAGACCCTTGTCTGCAATTTCAAAAATACTTGAAAAAAGCAATTTTAATCTTTAAACAAGCAATCTCTCAAAAATACAAAGAACAAGACAAAGAGCAAGCAGAAAACTAAAAAGAGTTTTACCTTTACAATGTACAGCATAACTTCTTAGAATCATCTTTTTCCATCATCCTCTTAAAAAATGTCTTAAAGGCTTTCACCTCCACACCCTAATTAAAAAAGAACACAGGAGAACATACTATGGTGTTGGTACCTGATAGCCTCTTTCTGAACTGGGTCTTTGGAGCAGACAACCTCAAGTCAAGGCAGTGTACCCCAGGACAGTTAGGTGAGACTGAGTCTTGCTGCTGGTTGGCAGCCATCAGCTCTCAAGCTACAAGCGAAAAAATGAAGAGCCAGAGTCTCCTGAGCCATTTATTACCTGTGATGGCAGGCCTCCCCATCCCCTTGTGTGAGGTGACAGTAAGCATTTTTCAGCTTGTGCTTTCAGAATGTAACTAGTGTGGTATTTTTTATTCCAGTGCTGCTTGGCTTGCTTCATTTGCTTTTATGACAGTGCTTGGGTACGATTAAATGACAATTTAATGTGTATAATAACTCATTTAAAGTTTTAGCGAGGGCTTGAATGAAGGTGATGGGGTTTGAGCACATATTCAAGAAAACGGTACAATTTAAACTAAGCTAGGGGCAACTTAGAACCATTACTTATTTTGGCAGAAGAACAGATCCATTTTCTACATTATTTCCCTTCTCCTTAGTGTTCTCTCTCTCACTCTCTGTTTTTTTATATGTAGTTTTTACTTTTTGATTGTATAGGGGACAATGCTGGGGAATCTGGGCTTAACATCCTTCTATGTGCTTTAGTTTTTTCCTGGGATTCATAAGCTATTTGAAGAATACATTGTCACTGAAACTCCTCTTAGCCCAAGGCTTTATGAACCAGGAAGAGTATGGGGTGGTGTGCTTTGGAACATGGGCAAAGGCTCCAGAATCTTTTTCTCTTCCTGTCAGAACATGAGGAGAGTGTAACTTGTCATCTGTTTGCCTCATACATGCCTCCTGAGGATGGTCAGATGATGTTTTGCTACCATTCAACGAGCAGTTGGTGGAGGAGAGAGATGAGTCGGAGTTGGGTTCACCATCCTCTGAACCCAGGGGCTTGGCTGACGGGAGCAGGCACCAGGACTCCAGATAGGATGACTGATGCCTGCTTCAGCTAACCACTCTGGTTGTGGCCTAGGAGGAGTGGGGAGCAAAGAGAATCCTGACCCAATACATTTTTCCAGCTTTAAATATTCCCTGCAAATGGAAGTGCCAAAAAACATCTCCTGAATAGATTGGAGCGTAATTTTTTTCCAAGGCCATAGCTTTTGGGTCTTAAACTCTTACCAGTCTGCTGATGACCTAGTGTCTGTACTAAGTTTGGTAAGAACATGGTGACCTCCGAGAGGCCGGGGACCACCAAGTTGCCTAAGGAGGGATGAGCCAGCCCAGATCACAAATGGAGCAGGTCAAAACTCTCATGCTGTTCCTGTGGTTGTTCTTTTAAAAATTTATGAGAAACCTCCACACAGTTTTCCACAATGACTGTAACGACTTGTATTTGCATCAGCAGAACATAAGGATTTCCTTTGCTCTACAGCCTCACCAGCACTCATTATCTCAAGTAGTTGTGATAAAAGTCTTTCTAACTGGTAAGAGTTGATGTCTCATTGTGGTTTTGATTTGCATTTCCATGGTGATTAGTGATGTTAAGTTCTTTTTCTTGTTGTAATTCAGTGATTCAGTAGTGTTTGACTCTGTGACCCCATGGACTGCAGCATGCCAGGCTTCCCTGTCCCAGAGCTTGCTCAAACTTGTGTCCATTGAGACAGTGATGCCATCCAACCAGCCCATCCCCTTCTCTTCCTGCCTTCAATCTTTCCCAGCACTAGGGTCTTTTCTAAAGAGTCAGTTCTTAGCATCAGGTGGCCAAAGTATTGGAGCTTCAGCTTCAACATCAGTCCTTCCAATGAATATTCAGGACTGATTTCCTTTAGGATTGATTGATCTCCTTGCAGTCCAAGGGACTCTCAAGAGTCTTCTCCAACACCACAGTTCAAAAGCATTAATTCTTTGGTGCTCAGCCTTCTTTATGGTCCAACTCTCACATCTGTACATGACTAGAAAAACCGTAGCTTTGACTATATGGACCTTTGTTGGCAAAGTGATGTCTCTGCTTCTTTATAAGCTGTCTAGGTTTGTCATAGCTTTTCTTCCAAGAAGCAAGCGTCTTTTAATTTCATGAGTGCAGTCACCATCTGTAGTGACTTTGGAACCCAAGAAAATGAAGTCTGTCACTGTTTCCATTGTACCTTTTCATGTACTTGTTGGCAATTTGGATGTGTTTGGGAAAATTCTATTCAGGTCATTTGCCTGCTTTAAAACTGCATTATTTGTGGGTATTTTTGCACTTAAATTGTATAAGTTCTATATATATTTTGGATAGTAATCCCTTGTCAAATGTATAGACTGTATATTTTATTCCATTCTGTGTTTGCCTTTACATTTTGTTTTTTTTTTTCTTTGCTGTCAGAAGCTTTTTAGTTTGATGTTAATCATTACATATTAAAGCTGTGTTTTAATTCTTAAGTTAGCCCTGAGAAAAATAGCTTTTTATTTTTTCCTTTCATAACTGTCTACTGGCTCTAGACCAATTAATAACTACAATTTAATGATTTTAACTTTATTCGGAGAAGGCAGTGGCACCCCACTCCAGTATTCTTGCCTGGAAAATCCCTTTAGCAGTCTGTATTTACTGCTGATCAGAAGAGTCTTGCAGAAGGTGGAGGAAGTCAGGCTTCAGTGGCTTATTTTCTTCCTCCTTTGGAGGTGATGCATATGAGTGCCAGTGTCTTGACACAGCAGACCTTGAAGGGTGCTGCTGAGAGAGCTCTGGAGGGGAGCAAAGACAGCAAGGGAGGCTGAGTCTCCTTTCTGCAGAAGCCTTTCAGAGCCAATTGGAAATGAGTGTCTTAATTACATATGCTCTTTTCGTGTTTTGTTTGTTTCCTACATGAGGAGGCAATTAATTTTCACAAAGCGCAGCAACCATATTTTGGAGTGTCAAGTTTTAAAGTCATTTTGTTTGCATCTCAATGGCCATTTTCAAAATAGAGGCGAAGAGGGGTGGTTTGCACATTCCAAGAATAGCAGGGTAGCCAGAACATCAGTGGGGATGCCGCTTTATAGGGCAATCAAAAAGAGAAGCTGAAATCACAACCTCTCATTTATCCACTAGTAATAATGCCGAGTGAATTACAGGGTGCTTTTCTGGCAGGAGTGTTTGTTTCCATAGAACAGGACTCGGTTTAAAAATGCATGTTGGGTTAGCATCCCCCCGACTGAGGGATGAGGGACTTGAACACTACTTTTGTGCTCACTGGCTAATTGTGTGTGTATGTGTGTGTGTGTGTGTGTGTGTGTATGTATATGCGCACACACACACTCACACGTGCTGTCAGGGCGGGGATGGGTGGGAGAGGGTGATGCAGGAGCACTGTAAGAAACAGGTGGGGACACACACGTGCTCCCAGTCCCATGGCTTTTCTTTCTGTATCTTTTCCTTGGTGCCAAATCTAAGCAGTAGGTGTTAGGAGAGAGAAATGGGCTCATGGTGGAAGAAAGATGAAAAAGACGGAGGACGACAAGGGAGCTGTCTGCTCTTTGTCTTTATCACCAGGGGCCTAACACTTGACTCTGAATGCTAAATTTCAGTACTTTAAAAAAAAAATTCAACTTCATTTTAATTTCTGTCTTAGAGGACTTAGCTGAACGCTGAACATTTGATCTAATCAAGATTACGCTCAGCACTGCTTTCAGTCTTTGCTGAGAGCTCTGTTGAGTTATTTATTAACTCAATGGCTTAAACAGAATTAAGAGGGCAGTCACAAATCTAAGAGAGAGAGTCTAGACCCAGGCAGGCAAGGGGAAGAGAGTGGGCCTGTTTTATCTTGGGGCTAGAAGGCCCTGGGCAGTATGACAGTGACCTCTAAACTGAGGGGTGTGTTTGATGAGAAGTATGAGGATCACCGTTTGTCATCAGCATAGAATGGACAAATAGTTCATGAGTTTTAGCAGCAGCATAAAAGCTATTCCTCATTAGGAAGAATTTGGCACTTGGGGGCATGTGTCCCATTGGAACAGTGGAGGCCTCTGAAAAAGAGTGTTCCCCTCATTACTTGCCCCCATAGCAAAACATTACCTGCTTACACATGGCTGCATCTGAGGCCCAACCCTGCCTTTCTTGAGAAGTGTGACCCAGGAAGCCTGGGCTAGGTAGCCTTAGACATGAAACTGGTAAGAGGACGTCCAGTTATTGGCACGTGAGGAGATCTCTGATTCCTATCAAGATAGTACTTAAGGTGATTTCTCTGAGTCTTATTTTCTTGATAATTCTTTTCTGAGCCTGTTACTTCTAACTAGAGTTGGTCATATCTGTGTATCGTGCTCTTCCCTTTCCATTCCTGATAATGTTGTACTGTGCTGTTCTTAGTTGCTCAGTCGTGTCCGACTCTGCATGACCCTATGGACTGTAGCCCACCAGGCTCCTCTGTCCATGGGATTCTCCAGGCAAGAATACTGGAGTGGGTTGCCATGACCTCCTCCAGAGGATCTTTCTGACCTAGGGATCAAACCTGCGTCTCTTACTTCTCCTGTATTGGCGGGTGGGTTCTTTATCCCTGGTGCCACCTTCTGATAATACCTTCCTTTAATTTCGATGCTCTTCACTGTGGTGGAGGGACAAATAGCAAATGCTTCCTTCTCTGTAACAGTCTGTGGCTCTGTCGCTACCAGTATCTCTGTGAAGCTGCAGCTACAGTGGCTTGTCTGGGGTGAGACGTGATAGCTGGATATGATAACTTCTGAATCCCCCAGTCACACGCTCTGGCCCATGTAAGTATTTGGTTATAGCAGTTAAAATCTCAGCATATCCTTGTGTCCTGTGTCTCCAGAAACAGGAGCTGAAGTACTAGATGTTTATACATTAGTCTGTGGCACCAAACACATTCCAGAGTGGAGGGATGTGCAAGTGTCTGTTCAGTTGTGTCCAACTCTTTGTGATCCCATGGACTATAGCTTGTCAGGTTCCTCCTTCCATGGGATTCTCCAGGCAAGAATACTGAAGTGGGTTGCCATTTCCTATACCAGGGAATCTTCCTGACCCAGAGATCAAACTCACATCTCTATCTATGTCTCCTGCATTGATAGGTAGATTCTTTAGCACTGAGATACCTGGAAAGCCAGAGTGGAGGGATGCCCAGGGTTAAATCACAGCAAGTCTATTATGCTTTACTCTGAGCAAATCAACCCCTCTTCCAGCAAAGTAGGCTGGGTAGTTGTTTTCATTTTCAGAATGAAATGACAGATTTACAAACCGGTCCCTAAGTTTCCTAAATCCCCCCAACAAAGCTCTTTACCGGATATAGGTGGGAAGACACTGGATGAAGGACAGCAGAGGGCTGTTGTCTTCCGTGTTTGAGGACAGAGTCACGGGGAAGAATTTGGGCTGAAATACAGCCTGTGCTTCAAGACAGTCAGTCTTGAGGAAGGGATGCTTTTAAAAAGAAATTGCAAGAAGGCACTGTTTGCCAAACTCTTCACCTTCAGAGGAATGACTTTATTTTCTGCACAAAGATCCCATATATGCTGTAATCCTTATACATCCAGATGCTATGTGTCCTATTGCACATTGCACAGCCAGCACAGGGGCTGAATGAAAATCTAATGGCAATCCATTTGGTCAAGTTATTCCATTAGCATTAAAGTCTGACACTCCTGGATCATGAAGGATCATGATTGCTTTTTGGGAAGCTTATGGGAAGCAGGGAAAATAGAGGTAGGATGGGGATTTTGCTTTACTTCTCCCCTTTCTTTTGTATGCTGCTCTCATGGTTGTCTAGTAAAGGTAGGGAAGCTGATTACAAAGAAAAGCAGTAAATTTCAGGGAATTGATACACTCTTATGAAAAGAAATGCTATATAAAATGTCCCCCAAATGTAAATGCAAAGTGCAGAATTTGTCTTTGGGCTGTCTTCAAGAAACGGACTTAAATCCAATTGCTATGGCTACATGGGACTCATCTGATCAGCAGGGCTTCAGTTCCACAGAGGCTAAAACTGTTTTGTTTTCAAAGGGGAAAACATATCTGTGTTTGCCCTCCTTTGCTTTGTAAAATTGAATTGCAGCGAACTCATAAATAATAGAAAGAACACTAAGGACTGTGAAATTAACACTGTCATCAAACAGAATTTCTAAAAGGGGAAGCTTTATTGGAGGAAGACACACTTCAACCTCCTTCAGACAGGGGTTTGGAAACTGGGACGTCTTAGTACTGGAGGGTGAAATAAGAAGTCCAATTTGGCTCCTGCTTTCAGGAAGGTGACAGTTTTCAAATCCTTTCAGTTCAGTTCAGTTCAGTTGCTCAGTTGTGTCTGACTCCTTGCGATCCCATGGACTGCAGCATGCCAGGCCTCCCTGTACGTCATGGAGTTTACTCAAACTCATGTCTATTGAGTCGGTGATGCCATCCACCTATCTCATTCTCTGTTGGCCCTTCTCCTCCTACCCTCATTCTTTCCCAGCATCACGGTCTTTTAAAATGAGTCAGCTCTTCGCATCAGGTGGCCAAAGTATTGGAGTTTCAGTTTCAACATCAGTCCTTCCAATGAACATCCAGGACTGATCTCCTTTAGGATGGACTGGTTGGATCTCCTTGCAGTCCGAGGGACTCTCAAGAGTCTTCTCCAAGACCACAGTGCAAAAGCATCAATTCTTCAGTGCTCAGCTTTCTTTATAGTCCAACTCTCACAGCCATACATGACTACTGGGAAAACAATAGCCTTGACTAGATGGACCTTTGTTGGCAAAGTAATGTCTCTGCTTTCTAATATTCTGTCTAGGATGGTCATGACTTTTCCTCCAAGGAGTAAGCGTCTTTTTATTTCATAGCTGCAGTCACCATCTGCAGTGATTTTGGAGCCCCCCAAAATAAAGTCTGACACTGTTTCCACTGTTTCCCCATCTATTTCCCATGAAGTGATGAGGCCGGATGCCATGATCTTAGTTTTCTGAATGTCGAGCTTTACACCAACTTTTTCACTCTCCTCTTTCACTTTTATCAAGAGGCTCTTTAGTTCTCCTTCACTTTCTGCCATAAGGGTGGTGTCATCTGCATATCTGAAGTTATTGATATTCCTCCCGGCAATCTTGATTCCAGCTTGTGCTTCTTCCAGCCCAGCATTTCTCATGATGTACTCTGCATATAAGTTAAATAAGCAGAGTGACAATATACAGCCTTGATGTACTCCTTTTCCTATTTGGAACCAGTCTGTTGTTCCATGTTCAGTTCTAACTGTTGCTTCCTGACCTGAATACAGGTTTCTCAAGAGGCAGGTCAGGTGGTCTGGTATTCCCACCTCTTTCAGAATTTTCCACAGTTTATTGTGATCCACACAGTCAAAGTCTTTGGCATAGACAATAAAGCAGAAGTAGACATTTTTCTGGAACTCTCTTGCTTTTTCGATGATCCAGTGGATGTTGGCATTTTGATCTCTGGTTCTTCTACCTTTCTAAAACCAGCCTGAACATCTGGGAGTTCATGGTTCATGTATTGCTGAAGGCTGGCTTGGAGAATTTTGAGCATTACTTTGCTAGCAAGTGAGATGAGTGCAATTGTGCAGTAGTTTGAGCATTCTTTGGCATTGCCTTTCTTTGGGATTGGAGTGAAAACTGACCTTTTCCAGTCCTGTGGCCACTGCTGAGTTTTCCAAATTTGCTGGCATATTGAGTGCAGCACTTTAATAGCATCATCTTTTAGGGTTTGAAATAGCTCAACTGTAATTCCATCACCTCTACTAGCTTTATTCATAGTGATGCTTTCTAAGGGCCACTTGACTTCACATTCCAGGATGTCTGGCTCTAGATGAATGATCACACCATTGTGATTATCTGGATCATGAAGATCTTTTTTGTACAGTTTTGTGTATTCTTGCCACTTCTTCTTAATATCTTCTGCTTCTGTTAGGACCATACCATTTCTGTCCTTTATTGAGCCCATCTTTGCATGAAATGTTCCCTTGGTATCTCTAATTTTCTTGAGATCTCTAGTCTTTCCCATCCTATTGTTTTCCTGTATTTCTTTGCACTGATCACGGAGGAAGGCTTTCTTATCTCTCCTTGCTATTCTTTGGGACTCTGCATTCAAATGGGTATATCTTTCCTTTTCTCCTTTGCTTTTCACTTCTCTTCTTTTCACAGCTATTTGTAAGGCCTCTCAGACAGCCATTTTGCTTTTTTGGATTTCTTTTTCTTGGGGATGGTCTTGATCCCTGTCTCTTGTACAATGTCATGAACCTCCATCCATAGTTCATCAGGCACTCTGTCTATCAGATCTAGTCCTTTAAATCTATTTCTCACTTCCACTGTATAATCATTAAGGTTTTGATTTAGGTCATACCTGAATGGTCTAGTGATTTTTCCTATTTTCTTCAATTTAAGTCTGAATTTGGCAATAAGGAGTTCATGATCTGAGCCACAGTCAGCTCCCGGTCTTGTTTTTGTTGACTATAGAGAGCTTCTCCAACGTTGGCTGCAAAGAACATAATCAGTCTGATTTTGGTGTTGACCATCTGGTGATGTCCATGTGTAGAGTCTTCTCTTGTGTTGTTGGAAGAGGGTGTTTGCTATGACCAGTGCATTCTCTTGGCAAAACTCTATTAGCCTTTGCCCTGCTTCTTTTTTTGTATTAATTCTAGAAAGTCTTGTAGGTCTTCATAGAACTGTCCAACTTCGGCTTCTTCAGCATTACTGGTCGGGGCATAGACTTGGAGTACCGTGATATTGAATGGTTTGCCTTGGAAATGAACAGAGATCATCCTGTAATTTTTGAGATTGCATCCAAGTTCTGCATTTCAGACCCTCTTGTTGACTATGATGGCTACTCCATTTCTTCTAAGGGATTCTTGCCCACAGTAGTCGATATAATGGTTATCTAAGTTAAATTCACCCATTCCAGTCCATTTTAGTTCACTGATTCCTAAAATGTCGACATTCACTCTTACCATCTCCTGTTTGATCACTTCCAATTTGCCTTGATTCATGGACCTAACATTCCAGGTTCCTATGCGATATTGCTCTTTACAGCTCTGGACCTTGCTTCTATCACCAGTCACATCCACAACTGGGTGTTGTTTTTGTTTTGGCTCTGTCTCTTCATTCTTTCTGGAATTATTTCTCCACTGATCTCCAGTAGCATCCTGTAAAATCCTTTAGGTCAGGTAGATATTTCTTAATTTACAAAGATCTTGTGTAACTCAATGAAGCTATGGGCCATGCCCTGTAGGGCCACCCAAGACGGTTGTGTCATAGTGGAGAGTTCTGACAAAATGTGGTCCACTGAAGAAGGGAATGGCAAACCAGTCCAGTATTCTTGCCTTGAGAACCCATTAGACAGTATTAAAAGGCAAAAAGATATGACACTGAAAGATGAGCCCCCGGGTTGGAAGGTGTCCAAAAAGCTATTGGGAAAGAGCAGAGGGCAGTTACTAGTAGCTCCAGAAAGAATGAAGCAGCTGGGACAAAGTGGAAGCAAGGGTCAGTTGTAAATGAGGCTCAGTTCTGGTGGTGAAAGTAAAGTCTGATGCTATAAAGAAAAATATGGCATAGGAACCTGGACTGTTAAGTCTATGAATCAAGATAAACTGGATGTGGTCAAACAAGAGATGGCAAGAGTGCATATCAACATTTTATGAATCAGTGAACTAAAATTTTGGTATTGACCATCCAGTGATGTCCATGTGTACAGTCTTCTCTTGTGTTGTTTGAAGAGGGTGTTTGCTATGAGCAGTGTGTTCTCTTGGCAAAACTGTGTTAGCCTTTGCCCTGCTTTGTTTTGTGCTCCAAGGCCAAATTAGCCTGTTACCCCAGGTATCTCTTGACTTCCTACTTTTGCATTCCAGTCCATGTAATGAACAGGATGTTTTTTTGGGTGTTAGTTCTAGAAGGTCTTGTAGGTCTTCACAGAACTGTTCAGCTTCTTCAGAGTTACTGGTCAGGGCATAGACTTGGATTACTGTTATATTGAATGGTTTGCCTTGGAAACGAACAGAGATCATTCTGTCGTTTTTGAGATTGCATCCAAGTACTGCATTTTGGACTCTTTTGTTAACTATGGTGGCTACTCCATTTCTTCTAAGGGATTCTTGCCCACAGTAGTAGATATAATGGTCATCTAAGTTAAATTCACCCATTCCAGTCCATTTAAGTCACTGATTCCTAAAATGTCGATGTTCACTCTTGCCATCTCCTCTTTGACCACTTCCAATTTGCCTTCATTCATGGATCTAACATTCCAGCTTCCTATACAATATTGCTCTTTACAGCTTCAGACCTTGCTTCTATCATCAGTCACATACACAACTGGGTGTTGTTTTTGCTTTGGCTCTGTCTCTTCATTCTTTCTGGAGTTATTTTCTCCACTCTTTTCCAGTAGCATAGTGGGCACCTGTTGACATGGGGAGTTCATCTTTCAGTGTCATACTTTTTGCCTTTTCATACTGTTCATGGGGTTCTCAAGGAAAGAATACTGAAGTGGTTTGCCATTCCCTTCTCCAGTGGACCACATTTTGTCATATGGCCATTAATATCTACTACTGTGGTCAATAATCCCTTAGAAGAAATGAAGTAGCCCTTATAGTCAACAAAAGAGTCAAAAATGCACTACTTGGGTGCAATCTCAAAAATGACAGGATGATCTCTGTTCGTTTCTAGGCAAACCATTCAGTTTCACAGTAATCCAAGTCTATGCTCCAATCACTAATGCTGAAGAAGCTGAAGTCAAATGGTTCTATGAAGACCTACAAGGCCTTCTAGAACTAATACCAAAATAAGATGTCCTTTTCATCATAGGAGACTAGAATGCAAAAGTAGGAAGTCAAGAGATATCTAGAGTAACAGTCAGGTTTGGCCTTGGAGTACAAAATGAAGCAGGGCAAAGGCTAACAGAGTTTTGCTGAGAGAACATGCTGGTCATAGCAAACACCCTTTTCCAATGAAACAAGAGATAGCTACAGATGGTCGATACCGATATCAGATTGATTATATTGTTTATATTTTTTGCAGCTGAAGATAGAGAAGCTCTATACAGTCAGCAAAAACAAGACTGGAACCTGACTGTGGCTCAGATCATTAGCTCCTTATTGTGAAATTCAGGCTTAAATTGAAGAATGTAGGGAAAACCACTCGGCCATTCAGGTATGACCTATCAAATTCCTTATGATTCTGGAATGGAGGTGATGAATGATTCAAGGTATTAGATCTGGAAGACAGTGCGGCTGAAGAACAGCTGTGAGTGGAGGGGCATAATACTGTACAGGAGGTGGTCACAAAACCATCCCAAATAAAATGAAATGCATGAAGGCAAAGTGGTTGTCTTAGGACAACCATTATTTATAAATAACTGAGGAAAGAAGAGAAACAAAAGACAAGGGAGAAAGGGAAAGATATACCCAATTGAATGCTGAATTCTAGAGAATAGCAAGGAGAGATAAGGCCTTCTTAAGTGATCAATGCAAAGAAATAGAGGAAAACAATAGAATGGGAAAGACTAGAGATTCCTCCAGGAAAATTGGAGACATCAAGGGAACATTTCATGCAAGGGTGGGCACAATAAATGACAGAAATGGTAAGGACCTAACAGAAGCAGAAGAGACTAAGAAGAGGTGGCAAGAATACACAGAAGAACTGTACAAAAAAGTCTTAATGACCTGGATAACTACGAGAGTATGTTCACTCACCTAGAGCCAGACATCCTGGAGTGTAAAGTCAAGTGCCTTAGGAAGCATGATTATGAACAAAGCTAGTGGAGGTGATGGAATTCCAGTTGAGCTTTTTCAAATCCTAAGAGATGATGCTGTGAAACTGCTGCACTCAGTATGTTAGCAAAGTTGGAAAACTCAGCAGTGGCCACAGGACTGAAAAGGTTCAGTTTTCATTCCAATCCCAAAGGACAATGCCAATGACTGTTCAAATTACCATACAATGTGCTCATTTCACATGCTACAAGGTTATGCTCAAAATTCTTCAAGCTAGGCTTCAGCAGTATGTGAACCAAGAACTTCTAGATGTATAAGCTGGGTTTATAAACAGTGGAGGAACCAGAGATCAAATTGCCAACATTTGTTGGATCGTAGAGAAAGCAAGGGAATTCAAGAAAAACATCTACTTCTGCTTCATTGAGTACGCTGAAGCCTTTGACTGTGTGGATCACAACAAACTGGAAAATTCTTCAAGAGATTGGAATACCAGACCACCTTACCTGTGTCCTGAGAAACCTGTCTTCAGGTCAAGAAACAACAGTTAGAACTGAACATGGAACAACTGACTAGTTCCAAATTGTTCCAAAGGAGTATGTCAAGGCTATATATTATCATTCTTCTTTTTAAATTCCTATACAGAGTATATCATGTGATATGCTGGGCTGGATGAATCACGGGCTGGAATCAAGATTGCTGGGAGAAATATCAACCACCTCAGATATGCAGATGATAGCACTCTAATGGCAGAAGGTAGAGAGGAACTAAAAAGCCTCTTGATGAGGGTGAAGGAGAAGAGTGTCAAAGCTGGCTTGAAAGTCAATATTCAAAAAACTAAGATCGTGACATCTGGTCCCATCACTTCATGCCAAATAGATGGGGGAAAAGTGAAACCAATGACAGATTTTTTTTTTTCTTGGACTAGCAAATGACTGCACAGTGACTACAGCCATGAAATTAAAAGATACTTGCTCCTTGAAGAAAAGCTATGGCAGGCCATGACTGTATTAAAAAACAGAGATATCGCTTTGTCGCCAATGTCCAGGTAGTCAAAGATATGGTTTTTCACTAGTCATATATGGATGTGAGAGTTGGACCATAAAGAAGGCCAAATGCCAAAGAATTTATCCTTTTAAATTATAGTGCTGAAGAAGACTCTTGAGAGTTCCTTGGACTGCAAGGAGATCAAACCAGTCAATCCTAAAGAAAATTAACCCTGAATATTCCTTGAAAGGACTGATACTGAAGCTGAAGCTCCAGTGTTTTGGCCACTTGATGCAAAGTTCTAACTCATTGAAAAAGACCCTGATGCTGGCAAAGATTGAAAGCAAAATGAGAAAAGGGCAACAGAGGAGATGGTTAGATAGCATCAAGGACTCAATGAACATGAAACTCAGTGAACTCAAACTCTGGGAGATAGTGAAGGACAAAGGAGCCTGGCATGCTGCAGTCCACAGGGTCACAAAGTGATGGACACAACTTACTGAGTGAACAACAGCAAGGGTGGCAGCTATGGTGGTTTATGGCTCCAATTAGGACCATAGGTTCAACTGTGACCTTTGTTGATGGGAACCACCATCTTACTCTTTAATAATGAAGATAGCTAACTTTTACTGAACACTAACTACATGCCAGGCACTGTGCTTTACACAGTTTCTCACATAATCTCATTGTAATGAGTAATACCTAATAGTAGGTATTACCTTACCTAGTAAGGTAGCTACAATTTTCTCCGTTGTCCAAATACAGAAATGGAGGTGCAGAAGGGTTAAGTCATACAGCTATTAAGACATGGGGCTGGCCCTCAACCCAAGCCTGAATGATTAGGGAGCCTGGTCTTTAACTGGAACAGCGCCCCTCTGTCTGCAAAGCCCTTGTACAACTTATTGTGATATTCTAGTGATCCCTCTTCCCCTTTCTGCTCTCCACAAGCAACACCCTGCCTTGTGTATTCCTCATGTTCCAGATTTTCTCTAGGTTGTCTTGGGGTCATATAGAATAAGCTGGGAGAAGTGGGAGTATCCTGCAAGAAGTGCTTTATTGAGGAGAACAGTGCTGTAGAACTGTTTCTAGCCCAGGGTCACTACAGAATACTTTAAAGTACTAAAAATGGTAAAGCACTGAATAAATAATCTGAGTTTTGGAATCAGACAGATCTGCATTTCATTCATTCATTCATTTGGAGATTGTTTTCTAAACCCCTACTATGTGCCAAGTGCTATGTTAAATGCTAGATTTGAATTCTAGAGTCACTTCTAACTATGAACCTTGGGAAATTTATTCAACCTCTTTAATAATAGTAATAATAGTTATCTCTGGGCTGTTCTAAGATTAGAATCTGGCACATAGTAAGAGCTCAGTAAATAGTATTAATAAAAAAATGAAAAAGTACTGTTTTGGGGCCAATGCCCACTTATATTACTCTCCCTTTAGGCCTCTGCTTGCCAAGGTTTCAGCTAGCTAGTGTGCATCCCAAGGCCTGGGAAGTTAATGTGCCAAACTAAGCTATTAGCCTTTGCAAAGGCCTTTTAGCAAGATAATGACTTAGCCCAAAGGAATACCTAATTCTGGGCACAATGGCAGACTCAAATGGAGGTCATTTCAGCCAGGAACTTGTATATCAAACCATCAAATATCTGCCTGCATTTTTGCTTTAGTAACTGTCTTCTGACAGATAAGAAGTGTTCCTCCTGTATGATCAAATGAATCGGTAGTTGCTTACAAGTATGGATACATTTATTTTAAATAATGAGAGAATTTCCATTTGTCCTTCTAGGCATTGTATCTCACCTCTATTTAATGCATAATACACTGACGTTAGCATTTGAGGTTTTTCAGATGCCCTCAATAACACTACTTGGCTAATCTAATGTGATTCAGCTAATAGGTTTTCTATCAGTGTTTATGGACCATCTCATCCATCTACCTTTCTGCCTAAGACAAGTGTGTGTATACAGTAGGTCTGAGCTATTTTCTTTCCCAAAGCAGTTAATTCTGTTTGAAAATCAATATGTAGAATTTGTACTTCCATAGTATATTTTCTGAGACAGACTGGAAGCTAATTTCTCTCTTTCCAATGAGTTCATAAAAGAGTAAAGAATGAGTTGTGAAACAATCCTGTTTTTAGAATAAGGCTTTTAAAAATTATTATTTTAAAATAAAGCCTAAGAGTTAGTAGTAATAACTACTTAAAGATGATTTCAGTTAGCAGGAAGTAAGAGTATTCCCCCTCTCTCTGGTTCGGTAGCCTCCATGGACTTCCATCCCAAGTTTCAGCCAGACAGAGCCAGGTTTTGACTGCAAAGCCCAATCCTATCTGGCCTCGAGTTTTCTCGGACTCTGTTTCCTCTTAGGCTCTCCTCGCCCACTTGAGTCCAGCCCCATTAGCTTTTCCGTGATTGTTAGGCTCAGTCGTGTTGAAGATGCTTCCTGCATAAGGTCACCTCTGCCTGCAGGTAAGTTTACCAGTGATGCTGTTTCTTGTTTCTTGCTCTTTCTGGCCTTTACTGGCATTCCTTAACTCCTTTCCTGACTTTATTTTAATTCTTAGCCCTTATACCTTTCTCGCATACTACATTTTTATTTAAAAATTAAAAAAAATTATTTATTTGTGGCTGTGCTGGGTCTTGGAAAAGGCAATGGCACCCTACTTTAGTACTCTTGTCTAGAAAATCCCATGGGCGGAGGAGCCTGGTAGGCTGCTGTCCATGGGGTCGCCAGGAGTCGGACATGACTGAGCGACTCCCCTTTCACTTTTCACTTTCATGCATTGGAAAGGGAAATGGCAACCCACTCCAGTGTTCTTGCCTGGAGAATCCCAGGGACAGGGGAGCCTGGTGGCTGCCATCTATGGGGTCGCACAGAGTTGGACACGACTGAGGTGACTTAGCAGCAACAGCAGTGCTGGATCTTTGTTGCTGTGTACACTTTTCTCTAGTTACAGTGTGTGGACTTGTCACTGCGATGGCTTCTCTTGTTGCAGAGCACAGACTCTAGGGTGTAGAGCTTTAGAAGTTACAGTGTTTGGGCTCAGTAGTTGCGGTTCACAGGCTCTAAGCCATAGGTTCAATAGTTGTGGCGCATGGGCCTAGTTGCTTCACAGCATATGGGATCCTCCTGGACTGAGTATCAAAACCTCATCTCTTACATTGGCAGGCAGACTCTTTACCACTGAGCCACCAGGGAAGCCCACTATGCTATGCTATGCTAAGTCGCTTCAGTCGTGTCCGACTCTGTGTGACCCCATAGATGGCAGCCACCAGGCTCCCCTGTCCCTGGGATTCTCCAGGCAAGAACACTGGAGTGGGTTGCCATTTCCCTCTCCAATGCATGAAAGTGAAAAGTGAAAGCGAAGCCGCTCAGTCGTGTCTGACTCTTAGCGACCCCATGGACTGCAGCCTATCAGGCTCCTCCATCCATGGGATTTTCCAGGCAAGAGTACTGAAGTGGGGTGCCATTGCCTTCTCTGAGGGAAGCCCACTACTTACTTTTAAAAATTGTTTACTATGTCTCCCTTCAGCACAATGTAAGCTCCTTGAGCAAGAATTCTTCTGTCTTCTTTATTGTTGAATCCCCAGGGCTTGGAAAGGTGCTTGGCATATAATAATCACTCAGAAAAAACATGTTGAATTCAAGTATGACTGTGTTACAGAGTCCAAGCTTGTATACTTATAGATACAGACATCACATTGCTGACAAAAGTCTTTATAGTCAAAGCTATGGTTTTTCCAGGAGTCATGTATGGATGTGAGAGTTGGACCATAAAGATGGCTGAGTACTGAAGATGCTTTCAAAGTGTAGTGCTGGAGAAGACTCTTCAGAGTCCCCTAGACAGCAAGGAGATAAAATCAGTTAGTCCTAAAGGAAATCAGCCCTGAATGTTCATTGGAAGAACTAATGCTGAAGCTCCAATAGTTTGGCCACTGATGTGAAGTGGCCACTGATGTGACTTACTGGAAAAGCCCCTGATGCTGGGAAAGATTGAGGGCAGGAAGAGAATGGGGCGACAGAGGATGAGATGGTTGGATGGCATCACTGACTCAGTGGACATGAGTTTGATCAAACTCTGGGAGATAGTGAAGGACAGGGAAGCCTGGTTTGCTGCAGTTCATGGTGTCATAAAGAGTTGGAGATGACTTAGAGACTGAACAGCAATAGCTATAAACATCACCCTTTTAGTAATTATAGTAACAAAAGCAATGGGAAGCAAAGGTTAAAGTAAAAGAAATAGATCCAACATGGAGTCAGATTTTGTTCTTCCCTGTTAAAATTGTGGATGAATTATTTAGTTTGTTAAATTTCACTCTTGGTGTTTATATAGAATAATAACAATATGTTACTGTTGTATAGAAACTTGGAGGTTCTCAAACACTTTTCAATCTTGGTTATTGAAAAGCCTGGATTCAAAAATATCCAGAAAGCAGCAAAAGTCTGTCTGGGATTCCAAATATCTCAAAATATGGGGTTGTTGTAAAACCCACTGGAAGTAGAAATCTACATGCTAAAAGAAATCTACATATAAATGAAAAGCACATTAAAGACTCAGATCACAGGACTAAAGGGAGTCCAGGAAGAGAAAGCAACTGGTTTGCATCCGGGTTTCCATCCTAAGTCACTTTTTGACCTATGGCAGTTTTCCTAACCTCTGGAACTATAAAAATTTTTTAGGGAGAGATGACTTTTCCCTCTTTCTTTACTTTATTATCTTTTATTGTTTCAGCCATTTACTGTGAGATCTTTAAGCTGTGGCATATTATTTGTAATGAGCTAAGGAAGGCACCTTGACTCCTTTGAAACTTCCATTATTGTTGAAACTAATGCAGCAAAGTTGAGCCCTCTTCTGGGGCTTTCTGATAGCCATTGCTTGCTGCTGGTAAATATTCATAAATCTGCTATCATGGAAATGAAATAGAATGCCTCAAAATTACTTTGGGGGCATAAGAAGGCCCTGAAGAGTGAACAAGGAAGGCGCATTTCATTTTCAGACTTGTAATGAAGAAAGTATGTTTTTTGTCAGTGGACGATGTGCCCTGTCCTGGAGAAGTCCTGAGCAGATTGTGTTCAAGGCAACAGTTGCATAGCATGTGGTGGCAGCAGGTTCTATTCGCACCTGAGTCGAATACCTCTGAGGTGGCTGGTGGCAATTTCTTAGGAGTTCTCATCAGTAAAAAGGAACCCTTGGAATACACCTTAAAACCCCTTGATGCCTTCTCATGCTCATTAGAGGATTTTCTTTAGGCCAGTACACATTTTCTGAGTGCCTCCAGTGGGAGAGGGGGCTTATATCCTAGAAATACCAGCCCCATCTGTAAAGAGTTGATAAACTAATTAGCTTCTGATGGTGGCCATACCATTAGGGCACCTTTAACTTTAGTGTTGAATCCTCTCTTCCTCTCCCCCTTGCATTATCTACCTGTGGGCAAATCTAGGCTCTGGGGTCAAGGGCAGAATGAGTCAAAGATTTTGATGAATTGATGGATGTGATATATTTAATCAGAGACTGTTTCCAGAGACACAATCTTCTTTGGAATCACTTAAAGGAGAACTATAATCTAGAAAATTAAAGGCATCAGCAATATTTGCAGTTGTGGAACGTCAAGGTCAGGAGAAAAAAATAAAAACCTGAGAGGGCACTCTTGTCACTGATTTCAAAGGAGCTAATTCTTAGGGTTATTAGCTGCCTCACTTTACAACGCTACATACCCTTGAACACCAAATGCTCATTATAAAAAATTAAAGAAGCGTGGAGCTGAAATTTGAATTATATTTTAGATAATAGATTTTGGAACATGCTTCATATTGTTAAGATTGACCTGACCTTACAACTAATAAATGTGTCCAGTAGGCACAGAATCCCAGTTTATAGTACCATATTTCCATAAGAATGAGAAAAGCAAGGAAAACCTCCTTTGTTTCTACTTCTATCATGGTACCCAGAAGTAGACAAAATTATTAGATGGGTCAAGCCTGGCTTTGGAATATGTAGTCTTGGACTCTCTGGGTCTGAAAGATCTTACCCACCTACTCTATCTTAATCATTCTTCAGGGAGGAAACAGAAGCATACTCAGTTTAAAAAAATAGACAGTAGCTTAGTGGGTTTGCATGCAGCCAGAGAAAAATGTTCTACACGGTGGACTTTCGGGCTCCTGCTATCTATACAGGAGGGACTGGAAGGCAGATGGTTATATATTGAGTCAACAGCAAAGCTGGCTCATCGCGATGACTCTAGCTGGTCCCCTTAACCCTGTTTTCTTATTCCAAGCCAACCTACACATAAGTCCTAGAAAATAAAAAGCTTCATTAAATCTGGTTTTTGTCACAAGTCTTAAATCAAGAGTGACTGCCTATTATACTGTCACCATCACAGACACATCTGTCTGGCTTCCATGATCTTTTACTGACCATTGAATTCTCCTTCCCTCTGTTAATAAAATCCTGGTTCTTTCATTGTTAACCCTAACAAACACATTTTCAGGATCCTCTGGAGTTTTCTTCTTCAACTGAACAAATTGTTGTCATGGCTCAGACTTGCTAAAAAATGACTTCTGGGCCTCAGCCCTTGACATTTCACCTTCAAAGTGTTTTTTCGTCCCCTCTTCCACCACATATCTTTGTCCAAAAGCCGACTTCCCAGCCTAGTATATTCTGATCACATCTCTGGAGCAAGAGACTGACCAACTATTCATAATAATTTTTTAAAGGTATCTCTGGGCAGAAGCAATTCCTTTGATTTGTCTAAATCAAAGCCCTTACATTATGGTTTAAGTCCATGTGCTTTTTTTCTTTTGTTTTCTTAGGATATGATAAAAACTAGTTACCTTTTTTTCATTTAAGAATTCTTCATAAATTTAAGCTTGTTAAATTGCCTTTTATCCTATTCTTCCAGCTAAGTACTCTCAGTTTTTTCTCCCCTCTTTTATGGGCATGTTTTTCAAAGTTCTGATTGTTATCTGCAGCTTTCTTTTTATATCAAATCTACACAGAAATGTCATATTTCATTGATTCTAAGAGGCACTTTTATTCCTCATGTTTTAACAGATCAGATTTCAACATTTAGCAGGATGCATTTTACAGTTGATGACATTTTGCAATTATAAATGACAGTAGTTTTTTTCTTAGTAATTTTAAAAATTAAGGTATTTCTTGAATGATTAAAAAAGGCAGGAGGGACTAGTCTGGATAAAAGGAGAATGAAGAGAAATGACAATCAAATGTATTGTGTAATTTCTTGATGAGATCTTAGATTGAAGACAAAAGCAAAGAGCAATAAAACTTTTACTACTTTTTTGAAATTGCTTCTTCAACTTGCTTGAGGTATAATTAACAAACAAAATTAAAACATATTTAAAATATACAGTGGGACTTCCCAGGTGGCACTAGTGGTAAAGGACCTGCCTGCTGATGCAGGAGAGGTAAGAGATGTGGATTTGATCCTGGGGTCAAGAAGATCCCCTGGAGGAGTACATGGCAACCCGCTCCAACAGTCTTGCCTAGAGAATCCCCATGGACAGAGGGGCCTGGCAGGCTACAATCCATAGGGTCTCAAAGAGTTGAACATAATCAAAGTGACTTGGCATGCAGCAGGGTATATGATGTGATGACTTGATGATTTGATATACATATACTTTGCAAAAGTATATGTAGATTTAGTGGATTTAGTTAACATATCCATAGTTAACATATCCACTGTGGATTTAGTTAACATATCCATCCCCTCACAAACTTTTTTTTTTTTATTCATGGTGAGAACACTTAAAGTTCTACTTAGCAGATTTCAACTGTATAATATTATTATCAATCATAGTTACCATGTTAAGTATTAGATTGTCAGAACCTTATTCATCTTATAACAGAAGGTTTGTACCCTTTGATCTGCTGCTGCTAAGTCACTTCAGTCATGTCCAACTCTGTGTGACCCCGTAGACGGCAGCTCACCAGGCTCCCCCATCCCTGGGATTCTCCAGACAAGAACACTGGAGTGGGTTGCCATTTCCTTCTCCAATGCATGAAAGTGAAAAGTGAAAGTGAAGTTGCTCAGTCATGTCTGACTCTTAGCGACCCCATGGACTGCAGCCTACGAGGCTCTTCCATCCATGGGATTTTCCAGGCAAGAATACTGGAGTGGGGTGCCATTGCCTTCTCCGACTCTTTGATCAGTGTCTCCCTATTCCCCCCACTCTTCCAGGTCCCTGAATATCATCATTCTACTCTCTCTTCTTTGTATTTAATTTTTTTAAAGATTTGATATATAAGGATACCATGCATTATTTGACTTCATTTGACTTATTTCATTCATTTAACATAATAGAGGAACCAGAGAGCAAATTGCCAACATCCATGGATCATAGAAAAAGCAAGAGAATTCCAGCAAAACATTGACTTTTGCTTCATTGGTTACGCTAAAGCCTTTGATGGTGTGGATCACAACAAGTGATGGAAAATTCTTCAAGAGATGGAAATACCAGACCACCGACCTGCCTCTTGAGAAACCTGTATGCAGGTCAAGAAACAACAGTTAGAACCAGACATGGAACAATGGACTGGTTCCAAATTGGGAAAGGAGTACCTCAAGGCTGTATATTGTCACCCTGCTTATTTAACTTATATGCAGAGTACATCATGTGAAATGCCAGGCTGGATGACTCACAAGCTGGAATCAAAATTGCTGGGAGAAATATCAGTAACCTCAGATATGCAGATGACATCACCCTTATGGAAGAAAGTGAAGAGGAGCTAAAGAACCTCTTGATGAAAGTTAGAAAGGAGAGTGAAAAAGCTGGCTTAAAACTCAACTTTGAAAAAATGAAGATCGTAGCATCCGGTCCCATCACCTCGTGGCAAATAGATGGGGAAACAATGGAAACAGTGACAAACTATTTTCTTGGGCTCCAAATTCACTGCAGATAGTGACTGCAGCCATGAAATTAAAAGACACTTGCTCATTTGAAGAAAAGCTATGACCAATCTAGATAGCATATTAAAAAGTGTAGACGTTACTTTGTCAACAAATGTACATCTAGTCAAAGCTATGGTTTTTCCAGTAGTCATGTATGGATGTGAGAGTTGGGCTGTGAAGAAAGCTGAGCACCGAAGAATTGATGCTTTTGGACTGTGGTGTTGGAGAAGACTTTTGAGAGTCCCTTGGACTGCAAGGAGATCAAACCAGTCTATCCTAAAGGAAATCAATCCTGAATATTCATTGGAAGGACTGATGCTAAAGCTGAAACTCCACTACTCTGGCTGCCTGATCTAAAAAGCAGACTCTTTAGAAAAGACCTTGATGCTGGGGAAGATTGAGGGCAGTAGGAGAAGGGGATAACAGAGGACAAAATAGTTGGACGGCATCAGTGAATCAATGGACATGAGTTTGAGCAAGCTCTGGGAGATGGTGAAGAACAGAGAAGCCTGGCTTTTTGCAGTCCATGGGGTCTCAAAGAGTCAGACACAACTGAGCAACTGAACAACAAATAACCTCTGATTTCATCTGTTATCACAGTGGTAGAATTTCCTTTTAAGTCTGGATAATATTTTATTATATATATATATATACACATACATGTATGTATATATAGATACATAAATAGATATACATGCACACACATGCACACACACCATATTTTCTTTATCCATTCATCCATTGCAGACACTTAGGTTTTTTTCCATATGCTGACTATTGTGAAAAATGCTGCTATGAATATAGGAATACAGATATCTTTTTGAGATAGTAATTTGTTTTCTTTTGAGCATGTACTCAGAAGTGGGATTGCTGGATCATAGATTAGTTCTATTTTTAATCTCATAAGGACCTCCATACTGTTTTCTGTGGTGGCTGTATTATCTACATTTCCACCAACAGTGTATAAGGGTTCACCTTTCTCCACATCCTTGCCAGGATTTGTTATCTGTTGTCTTTTCGGTCTGAGAAGGCAATGGCAACCCACTCTAGTACTCCTGACTGGAGAATCCCATGGACGGAGGAGCCTGGTGGGCTGCTGTCTATGGGGTCACACAGAGTCGGACATGACTGACGCAAATTAGTAGCAGCAGCAGCAGCAGTCTATTCGGTAACAGACATCCTACCAGGTGTGAGACGATATCTCATTTTTGTTTTGATTTGCCTTTCCCTAATATTTAATGATGTTGAACACCTTTTCATATACCTGTTGATCATCTGTATATCTCCTTCAGAAAAATGTTTAGTCAGGTGCGTTGTTCATTTTTAAACTGGGATATTTGATTTTGGCTCTTGAGTAGTATAAGTTCCTTATGTATTTTGAATATTAATCTCTGATCAGACATCAAACACGTGGTTTCCAAAATTTTTTCCTAGTAAGTAGGTTGTGTGTTCATTTCACTAATAGTTTCCTTTGCTGTTCAGAAGCTTTTCAGTGTGATGTAATCCTAAGTGTTTATTTTTGTTTTTGTTGGTTTTGCTTTGATATTAACATAAAAAATCATTACCACTATCAATGTGAAGAAGCTTATCCCTATATTTTCTTCTGGGAGTTTTATAGTTTCAGATCTTATGTTTAAGTCTCTGTTTGAGTTGCTTTTTGTGTATCATGTAAGGCAGTGGTCCAGTTTCATCCTTTTACATGTGTCTGTCCAGTTTTCTCAACACAGTTGTAGAGATTATCCTTTCCCCATTGTATATTCCTGGCTCCTGTGTTGAAAACTAATTGACAATATATTTTAATGGGTTAATCCTGAGCTGTTTACTCCATTGACATTGATCTATTCTCTTCTAGTGGTATCTGTTTTTATGCAAATACCATCATTTTTTGATTGCTATATCTTTGTATTACAGTTTAAAATCAGGAAGTGTGATGCTTCCAATTTTGTTCTTCTTTCTCAAGATTGCTTTGGTGATTCAGGGTTTTTTGTGTTCCATACAAGTTTGAGGATTGTTTTCTCTATTTCTGTGAATGCCTTTGGAATTTTATAGGAATTGCATTTATTTGATGATTGCTTTGGGTAGTAGTGTGTACATTTTAACAAGATTAATTCTTCTAATCCATAAACACAAAATATCTTCATTTAGTTGTGTCTCTTCAGTTTTTACATGAGTGTTTTATAGCTTTTCTTAATAGTTTACAGAAATTTCACCTCCTTAAATTTATTCCTAAGAATTTTATTCTTTTTGATGCTGTTGTATATGGGATCATTTTCTTAATTTCTCTTTAGGATAATTTATTGTTAGTGTATAGAGATGCAACTATTTTTTGTATATTGATTTTGTATCCTGCAACTTTACTGAGTTTATTCTAACAGTTTTTTTGATGGTATCTTTTGGTTTTTCTGTATATAATGTCATATCATCTGCAAATAGTGACAGTTTCTCTTCTTCCCAATTTTTAAAAAAAAAAAAATTTACTTATTTATTTGGTTGTGCTAGTCTTCGTTGTATCACACAGGATCTTTGATCTTCGTTCTGGTATGCAGGGTGTTTTAGTTGTGACTTGTGAATTCTTAGTTGTGGCATGTGGGATCTAGTTTCCTGACCTGGGATTGAACCTGGGCCCCCTACACTGGGAGCCCAGAGTCTTAGCCACTGGACCACCAGGAAAGTCTCCCTTTCCAATTTGTATGCCTTTTATTTCTTTTCTTGGTGATTACAAATGGCTAACACTTCCAGTATTATGGCAAATAGCAGTGGCAAGAGTGGGCATCTGTGTTTCTGTCTTAGAAGGAAAGCTCTCAGTTTTTTAACGTTGAATATGAAGTTGACTGTGGATTTTGCATACATGACTTTTATTTTAAATTGTGTTCCTTCTACACTGAATTTATTGAGGTTTTTATCATAAAAAGATGTTATGCTTAGTCAAATGCTTTTTCTGTGTCTACTGAGATGGTCATATAATTTTTGTCATTTAGTTTGTTAATGTGGTATATCACATTTATTGATTTGTGTATATTGAAACTTTTTTTTTTGGCATCCCAGGAATAAATCCCACTTGATCACAAGAAAGTAATCTTTTTTAACATGCTGTTGAATTCAGTTTGCTAATATTTTATTGAGGATTTTGGCAGTAACAAAAGTGTTCATCAGACATATTAATCTGTAATTTTCTTGTAGTGTTTTTTTCTGGCTTTGGTATCAGGGTAATACTCAATCTTGTAAAATGTATCTGGAACTATTCCCTTCTTTTCAATTTCTGGGAAGAATTTGAAAAGGATTTGCATTAATTCTTTAAATGCTTGATAAAATTCATCAGTGAAGCCATCTGCTCATGGACTTTTTTTTGCTGGGGAGTTTTTGATTTCTGGTTCAATCCCCTTGCTAGTAATAAATCTGTTCAGATTTTCTATTTCTCTTTATTATTCAGTCTTAGTAGGCTGTATGTTTCTAGGAATTTATCCATTTCTTTTGGATTAACTTGTTGGCATATGATTATTCATAGTGGTCTCTTATGGTTTTTAGTATTTCTGAATTAGAAGTTGTATTATTTCCTCTTTCATTTCTGATTTCATTTGTTCAAGTCTTCTCTCTCTCTTTTTTGTAGTTAAGCCAAAAATTTGTCAATTTTGTCTTTTCAAAAGAGTAAGTCTTAGTTTCACTGATTTTTTTCTATCATCTTTGTGGTGTCTATTTTTACTCTGATCTTTGTTATTTCCTTCATTCCTTCCACTAACTTTGGGCTTAGTTTGTTCTTTTTCTAGTTTCTTAAGATATAAAGTTAGGTTTATTTCAGATCTTTTTTCTTGATATAAGTATTTATTGTTATAAACTTCATTCTTAGAATTGCTTTTGTTGAATCCCATAAGTTTTGATATTTTGTATTTCTATCTTTGCTTGTCTCAAAGACTTTTTTCCAGCTTTTTCAAGGGATAAATAATGCATAAAATTTAATAAAGTGCATAGTATCATGATTTATGTAATCATTGTCTATCCATCCATCATCACATATTTATCTTGTTTTGTGAGAACATTCAAGTTTTACTGTCTTAGCAAGTTTTAATTATATGATGCAATGTTATCAACTCTAGTTACCATGTTATATCAATTAATTAGATTATCAGACCTTATTCATCTTGTTAGCTGAGAGTTTGTACCCTTTTACCAATATTTTCCTATTTCCCCATCTCCCCACCAGCTGGCAACAACTATTCTATGTTCTGCTTCTATGAGTTTGACTTATTTTAGACTTCATATATAAGTTATACCATACAGTGTTTATCTTTCTCTGTCTGGATTATTTCTTTTAGCATGATACCATCAAGCTCCATCTATGTTGTTGCAAATGGCAAGGTTTCCTTCTTTCTCAGAGCTAAGTAATATTCTATTGTGTGTGTATATGTATGTCTCTCTCTCTACACACACACACATACAAATATATGTGTCTGTGTATATAGATATACTCACCCCATAGGCTTTTCATCCATTCATCTGTTACTGAACACTTAGGTTGTTTCCATATCTGGGCTATTGTGAATAATGTTTCAGTGAACATGGGATTGCAGATACATATTCACTATCCTGTTTTAATTTCCCTTGCATATAGCCAGAAGTGGAGTTTCTGGATCATATGGTAGTTTTAAGGACCCTCCATACTATTTTCTATACTGGCTACAGCAAGTGACCTTCCCATCAACATTGCAGAAAGGCTCTTGTTTTTCCACATCTTCCCCAATGTTTGTTACCTTCTGTCTTTTTAGCCATTCTAACAGGTGTGATATTGTTCAAGATAGCTTTTGATTTCCCTTTTGATTTCTTCTATGACTCATTGGTTGTTCAGTAGTGTAGGGAGTGGAGCTGAATGTTCTAACTCTATAGTCATCTGACTGGCTTTTTTTTTTTATGTCAAGTCCCTATCTTGAAGCTTTCTTGGGGGCTCTTCTACCAAGTACCATCTTACAAGCATATAAAAGACACTCAGAAGATTCCAAGTTCCTTATGAACTCTGTGCCAGGAACTGGGGAAAAAGATGAAATATTTATTTCTTATTATACCACAGTCCCATAATGTGAGTGGACACAAGAAGTTCTCAAAGAGTGGGTGAGATATGGTCTGAAAAGACATTCCCAATAGTCATTCCTGAAAGGCCTCAGGAAGACAGCAGAGGAGAATGAAGGAATTTACTTTCTGGAAGGATAACTGTCTTCAAAAATATTTGCTTTATCTGTTTGTGTGTTGCTGAGGACATGCTCCCCTCAAACAGCTCTACAGGATGCCTCTCCTTGCCTTATTATCTCCTGTCTTAACTACCTCAGGCTATCATAACAAAATACAACCGATTGTGTGGCTTAAACAACAGAAATTTATTCCTCATAGTCCTGGAGATTGGGCAATGCAAAGTCAAGGTGCAGGATAGATTGTGAGACCTCTTTTCCTCACTTTTAGACCTCCACCATCTTGCTGTCTGCTCACATAATCTTTTCTTTGTGTTTATGAGAAAGAGAAGGGAGGTAGGGAGAGAGAGAGGATGAAGGGAGAGAGGAAAGCAGGGGTGCTCCCCCTGCCATCTTTTCTTATAAGGACAGTAATCCTATGGGATCAGGGACCCAGCCCTTGTAACTTCATTTAAACTTAATCATGTCCTTATAGGTGCTATCTCCAAATAGTCACATTAGGAGTTAGGGCTTCAACGTGTGAATTTTATGGCAGCACACCATTCAGTCTGTAACATTCCCTAGTTTTAATACCACCAAAACCCCCAAGAACCCAAGGAACCTTGTTCCTAGGGAATTTGCTTTATAAAAGACCACCACAGGAGGAATTATTTAAGGGAATTAACTACCAATGGTGATGTTTTAGCTATCAGTAGGGAAGAGATTTTGGGGATGAGATTGGAAATAGGGATTTTGGAGGTGAAGTGAGAGGATCTATTAAGTTCAAAATCATGCTTTCTGGGCAACCTTATATTTTAACTATAATCAAGGCTAAGTCTTCCTCTTTCAATTCCTGGAAACTGGAATCAGTGTTCATTAAAATTCATTTTAAGTTGCTGATTTTCTTTTTCCTATTTCCTTAGCTCTTGGTTATTTTTTGAAACTATTTTTCTTTTCCTTGAATAATTCTCTCATTAGAACAGTTTCTTAGCTCATCCCTTTGGGACACGTCATGGATAGGAAAGTCTCACTCTGTATGTTTGTATATTTTTGTGTTAGCCCCATTTTTTTCTCTGGCTTCTCACTCTATGGGGCTGATTCAAGCACAGAGCTTCCACTGACTTAAAAGTGCTCTGAGGTAAAGTGATAAATATTCTTACAGAAGTTTCTCAGAGATATTTTGGATTTATAAAAAAGCATGGTAATATTTTAAAATATGGATATTAGTCCTAGAAAACGAATGGATGTTATGAGTACTTGCCAGACAATGTCACAAAATTCTCCTTTGATAGTAGGAAAAAAGCTCTTGTAAATTCATAATACTTGGTAAATGCACTCATCCTTCTGGGGAGAAATTTTGAGTTCTGTTGTGGTATAAAAAACATAAAGATGGAATCCTTTAAATCAGATTTCTGCTTTATAGATGCCAAATATCTACCATAGTATTTTCATAATATGAATGTAAAAGTTGCAAGCTATTTTGAAAAAGATATATGGTATATACAATTTAAAGAAGATACTTTCTTAATGTCTCTAAACTCTCCAAATTTCTCAGAAACAGTTGTTTTAAATTTAATGTAAGATCTTGATAGTGACTAGTTGTATTCATAATATTGTTTTACAGATTGGAGATCTATGTGAGACTCATTCAGGCACCTTTGGAAAAAAGAAAAATGTAATACATAATGGTTTCTGCAGACAGGAACCAGAAATAGGGTCAGTGAGGCTCTGGAGACTGACTCTCTGCAGTCATGTTTTTTTGTGTTTTTTCTCCAAAGTACTTTTCCTTCCAACTGGCCAATAGTAGACACCGTCACTTACATGTCTGGTTCAATACTCTTTCCCCCGTGTTTTCCAACATTTTCTGTTTGCTCCACTGGAGCAGCACCTCTGGCAGAACAGGTTAGAAATGATGAGTGTCCTGGATACTCCTCTCAATGCAGAGACAAGCAGAATAGATGAGATTGAAAGTAGAAATAAAGAGAAAATTCCAAGATTCCAGCCTGTAGAAAGAATGATGTGAGCATGAGAAAGAGATATAACAGAACTCAAAGAAAGAAACAGGATTCTCTGATTAGGAAGAAAAAAGATATCTTTCTTTGCTTATAGCAGTCTATTGTTTCTATCCTGATCCAAGTTCGATATTCTTTTTATTGTTCATATGATCATTTGCACTGAATGATCACTGATACCACCACCCTCTGTGAGGGAAAAGGACCAAGGTGGTCTCATGATAAGCTAATCACTAATGGCTTTCATTTTCAGGAGCATATGGCTAGAGGTTCATTGAAAAAGTAGATATCTAAATTTGAGCTCCTGAATTAGCGTGTAGATACTTTGCATTCTTACTGCCGGATATGTAGCATCATTAAAATATTAAGGAAACAATGTTTCATTGGGAAGATATACCACCTTTGAAAGGGAAGAAAGAATAACTTCTTCCCTAAGTTTAATGGAGAGCATGATCTTCATGCTTTGTGTCGATCTATTCACTAACTCTCCTCTTATCAGGTATAATATATTCCTGTTGGCAGCTTGATTTAATTGGACTTGTGGTAACTGATTCAATTGAGCACTTTAATTAGGTAATTATTCTGATATAAGAACTGCTTTTCAGCTTGCTAGAGAGAATGAATTTTCTTCTTAAGCTAAAAATGGAACCTGGATTTTATTCTTTTAGAACAAAGTGGAATAAAAATGATCAGATATAGAATTAGGCTGAGATTGAGCCTTAGAATGAAGAAAAATAACCTTGACTTATGTACTGATAAGAAACAAGTGTGCTATTGAGGAATGAAGACAGAATTAGAGTTTCTCAGGTTGTGAATACTGCCAGCGGGTACTCACGACTTTTGAATAGAGTGATTATTTGTTCCCTCCCTCAGTTTCCCTCAGAAGTGGAGATTTCTTTTTTAGACACTGTGCAAGAAAATAAGTGCTGAAAAAGAAAAAAAGGGATGTAAAGAAATACTCCTATCTCTTGATTTTGAACAAATGTCCCTTGCTCTAGGGAGTTTTTTTCCTCCAGGCAAATTAATTAGTTATTGCCTTCTTTGAAAATTTATTGTGAAAGTTAGTCATTTGTTAACTCCAGAAGGAGACTTTGTCTTGAAGAAAAGGCTCAGGCTCTAAAAATATTGCCTCAGATTGAGCATCTGGGAAAAAGGCTATCCTCAAATTCCCCACATACTTGGTGAGATTCCACCTTATTATCTTTTGTGGGTTGGCAGGACTGATTGTAAATAATCTAAGGATACTTCAGATCAGACAAACAGATAATTAGAGTTGACACTATTAAAGCCAACAAACCCTAATTAATTGATTTGCTAATAGCTATTCTCCATTTGCAGACATTAGCCAAAATTGGGTTTTAAGATGCAGCAGGATCATAAGATAAACATTTTCCTCCTTGAAATTACCTACTAGCTTTCCAGTCTCACCACCGGCTAGTCTTTGGAGGTTTTGTTCATTAAAGGATTGAGGCTAATTCCAAATAGCTCTCATCTGAAACATACTATTCACACATAAGCTTTTTTGTGGAATGGTCAGGTAACAGAGTACTTATAATTTGCTTTGGAATTTTTTTAGCTGTAAGTTTTCAGCAAGGAAAACAGAACAAAGGAAACATTTCTCATTTAAACAAATGATGTTGCAAGTGTAGCCTTCACTAGCAGGTGATGAGAATAATGACAATTCTGTTCCAGACACCCAAGGACCAGAGGGGCTGTGTTCCAGTCACCACTGTGCAACAGACCACTCCAAAACCTAATGGCAGAAAATAGCAAGCATTTTATCAATAGTAACAGCTTTGTAGGTTGGCAGGGCTCAGTTAGGGCTGTTCTTCTGTTTCACATGATGTCATCAGGGCTTCAGTCATCTGGGAACTCACCTAGGCTGGAACATCCAAGTTGGTGCACTTGCACTGGCAGGAAGTGCTGGCCATCTGTTGGGAGTTCTGCAGTTGACAGAAACACCTCAGACTTCTCCATGTGGGCTTCTTAAAGCATGGTGGATGAGCTGCAAGAGCATATGTTGCAAGAGAGGAAAGAGGAGGGCCCAGCCTTGAAAGTCACACAGTATCACATCTGCCACATTCTATTAATAGAGTGGTTTATAGGACCACAGTCTAGGTTCACTGTGGTTATACTAAATAAAATGTGGTCCTTAGAACCATCTTCGGAGAAGGCGATGGCACCCCACTCCAGTGCTCTTGCCTGGAGAATCCCAGGGACCGGGGAGCCTGGTGGGCTGCCGTCTATGGGGTCGCACAGAGCCGGACACGACTGAAGCGACTTAGCAGTAGCAGTGGGACCATCTTTGGAGACTATCACAAACATCTAGAGCAGAAACAAAGGCAACATTTCACTGAACTGTTGTTTAAAAAGTTCTGTCTTGCCCTTTCTCAATGACCATCTTCATTGGTTATTACTGAGTGTGACTTTGGTTGGAGTCAGGAGTAGGTATTTAGGTCTTTCTCTTGGTAAGAGGAATGAGTTGGAGGTAAAAGCTGTTCCAAAATGGTGTAATACTACCACTCTCCTAAATTTTCTAATTTATTAAACAGAGTCAGCAGTGAAAACCTGCACTCTTTTCTGAGAAGGTTTTTCCAGATATTTCTCCTTTCTCCTAGCTTCTGTGGCTGTGATGGTGGAGTGCAGGTTTAGGAGTCCAGCTTTTTCAGCCTAGCTCCTTCAGTTATTGTGGCCTAGCTGTGTGAAACTGGGCAATAGATTGGTTTTTGCAAGTCTCAGTTTTCTCATCTTTATAATGGGGTATTCATTCTACTGCATAGATTGTGAAAATTAAGAACCTACATGAAGCGTATACCAGAGTGTCAGTATTCAGGAAGTTGTAGGTACTGTTATTATGTAATGGTAGGTGTATAGGAGAATGTAAGTACCAAGGAATTAAGCATAAAGTCACTGGAAGCTGAGAGGTTACAATAAGATGGGAGGAGGTCTCCTAAGCCATATATCTTTGAGTCAAGAGCAAATGTCATTGTACCAAATGGATCTCCTATTTCTTCCTCTTATACTTATGCCACATTTTATGGCATCAATCTACCACAGATTCATGTGATGAGAGTTGTTCTGGTGTTGAAAGGAACTGGGAGGGAACTGGAAAGCAGTTAGTGGAAGCAGGCCAGAAACACAAATGTCCAGTTCCATGGTCTCCACCTAGACATTATCAGAACCTCTTGAATTGTGTGAGCCTGTGGTCTTTGTATTCTTTTAAATTATTCTGCACCTCTTGCAGGGCTTCCCTAGTAGCTCAGATGGTAAAGCATCTGCCTGCAATGCAGGAGATGTAGGTTTGATCCCTGGGCCAGGAAGATCCCCTGGAGAAGGAAATGGCAACCTACTCCAGTATTCTTCCCTGGAGAATTTCATGGACAGTGGGGCCTGGCAGGCTACAGTCCATGGGGTTGCAAAGAATCAGACACAAGAGTGACTAACACATACACAATCTCTTGCAAAGGGAAAGTATAACTATCACATACTTATAAAAAAATAAAGGGTAGTAATTTGCATGAGTTACACCACTTGGAAGAGCAAATGTTTATTTCATTTTCCCCCGTCTCCCACATTCATTTGTGACTTATGTGCTGTGACCTCATGGTTTGGGAAAGAGATACTTACCATAAGTTTGTCACGGGGTGGCAGGGAGGTTTCTCCTTTTTTCCAACCTCATTGTTTCCATGTGTAGGGACTTCAGTTCAGTTCAGTTCAGTCGCTCAGCCATGTCCGACTCTTTGCAACCCCATGAACTGCAGCACACCAGGCCTCCCTGTCCATCACCAACTCCCGGAGTTCACTCAAACTCATGTCCATTGAGTCGGTGATGCCGTCCAGGCATCTCATCCTCTGTTGTCCCCTTTTCCTCCTGCCCCCCAACCCCTCCAGCATCAGAGTCTTTTCCAATGAGTCACCTCTTCACATGAGGTGGCCAAAGTACTCGAGTTTCAGCTTTAGCATCATTCCTTCCAAAGAACACCCAGGACTGATCTCCTTTAGAATGGACTGGTTGGATCTCCTTGCAGTCCAAGGGACTCTCAAGAGTCTTCTCCAACACCACAGTTCAAAAGCATCAAGTCTTTGGTGCTCGGCTTTCTTCACAGTCCAACTCTCACATCCATACATGACCACTGGAAAAACCATAGCCTTGACTAGACAGACCTTTGTTGGCAAAGTAATGTCTCTGCTTTTAAATATACTATCTATGTTGGTCATAACTTTCCTTCCAACCATTTTGGCTTCTTGTCCCACTCATTATTTCTTGTGAATTTCCTGAATAATATCCACTGGTCCGTGATTCTTAAGGATTCAGATTCTGGGGATATGTTCTTTTACTTTTTGTATTACCCTCAATACAGTGAGGAGACAGGTGTATGTGTCACACAAAGCCAACCCTCCTGTTAGATAAGCTTTCCCAAGAACTAGTATTGGTGAGGGACAAAGCAGGCTCATACATTTTGCATTACATGTAATTATCACTGTGTCACCTTTATTTATCCATTGGCCTTCAACTAGGAGAAGGAAGAAATGGATGTTGTTTATTGACTCCCTAAAACCACACCAGTGACATTCTCTAACCCCCAATGAGCTGGGGTTGTCTGGATGATTGAGACCGATCTGATTAAATTGAAATCATATCCCATTTTTCTTGAAAGACGTACATATTTCTTCAGTATCTATATAAGAGCAGTAAAAAACTTTTCTTTTTAAAATCAGTTACAGAACTCTGAAAAAGAATTCTTTTCTTGTATACTCACAGTATGGCTGTTGGTGAGACCTCTGTGTTTCTCTTTATTCAACAAATGTTTGTTTAGCACCTTCTACATGCCAAGCTCTGTCTTAGGTGTTGGAACTATTGCTGGAAAACAAAAATAGATATGCCCCCTACTCTTCTTGTTGATCTTATATTCTACTTGGGGAAATAGGCGTCAATCTAAAAATCAGATCAGATCAGATCAGATCAGTCGCTCAGTCGTGTCTGACTCTTTGCGACCCCATGAATCACAGCACGCCAGGCCTCCCTGTCCATCACCAACTCCCGGAGTTCACTCAGACTCACGTCCATCGAGTCAGTGATGCTATCCAGCCATCTCATCCTCTGTCGTCCCCTTCTCCTCCTGCCCCCAATCCCTCCCAGCATCAGAGTCTTTTCCAATGAGTCAACTCTTCGCATGAGGTGGTCAAAGTACTGGAGTTTCAGCTTTAGCATCATTCCTTCCAAAGAAATCCCAGGGCTGATCTTCAGAATGGACTGGTTGGATCTCCTTGCAGTCCAAGGGACTCTCAAGAGTCTTCTCCAACACCACAGTTCAAAAGCACCAATTCTTCGGTGCTCAGCCTTCTTCACAGTCCAACTCTCACATCCGTACATGACCACTGGAAAAACCATAGCCTTGACTAAACGAACCTTTGTTGGCAAAGTAATGTCTCTGCTTTTGAATATGCTATCTAGGTTGGTCATAACTTTCCTTCCAAGGAGTAAGCATCTTTTAATTTCATGGCTGCAGTCACCATCTGTACAAATTGTTATACATTGAAAATCAAGCTGAAGTAATAGTCCACAATTCTGTGAAAGTGTTTAACAGATACCCTGATCTTCACTGTTTGTGGGATTGGGGATCTGTAAAGGTTACCTCTGAAGAAATGATACTTGAAGTAAAGATAAGAGCAAATAAATAAATAATTAAGTGAAGTTAACTGAGTCTATATATTCATAGAAAAACAGCTAACTGACTGTCTAACTTTATATTTCACTATCTGTGGTATTCTATCCAGCCTTTCTGAGCATTTAGTTATGGCAATGATTTTCTTTCATACTTTCTAACTACCTTTACCAGCTTTCCCTTGTCACATGAGAAAATGAGAATACATGATCTATCAACAGATATTTTCCCCCAAATTTTCAATTTATTTTTCATTTATTCAGTCATTCATTCACCTGTTCACTTGCTCACTCACTCACTCTTCCCATCTACCCATCCAATACCATTTATCAAATGTCTGTATGTGCCCAGTGCCATGCTTGAAAATGAGGTGTAGCAAGCCATAAAAACAAAATCATAGCTAATTGACATTAATTGTGTCTTTCACTGGACTCCTATACTACTGTGTTTCTCTCTCTGCCTTTTCAAGGTGTGTTTAATGTTCATGTTTTGTTACCCTCATGATGGAGAAGGAAATGGCAACCCACTCCAGTATTCTTGCCTAGAGAACCCTGTGGACAGAGGAGCCTGGTGGGCTGCTGTCCATAGGGTCGCACAGAGTTGGACGTGACTGACGCGACTTAGCATGCATGCATGCTTTGGAAAAGGAATGGGCAACCCACTCTAGTATTCTTGCCTGGAGACTCCCAGGGGCAGAGGAGCCTGGTGGGCTGCCATCTCTGGGGTCGCACAGAGTCAGACACGACTGAAATGACTTAGCAGCAGCAGCACCCTCATGAGGTTGAGCTCTGTAGTAAACACCATCCATATCTTTCTCATTTTTGGGTTCTTTGTGCTTAATATGGTGATTGGCACAAGTTGATATTCAGAAGATATTTTGCTTGTTTAAGTGAATGAAATTAATGTATTACTATTATTGAGGAGCATAACATTAAATATCAGATGAATGATTACTAGGCTAAAATTGGAATAACCAATTTGATGCTCCATTATGTAAAAAGATGAACTGAGGCATATTAACATTTTCAGGAGTTTATTTGAGTATAGGTTGATTTGAATTAGGCTGTGCCAAATCTAAAGTGGTTAGGCGCTCTCCATTCAGAGGAGCTAGTGGAGAGGTTTTATATAGAAAAGATGCTGCAGTAATGGGGTATATTTTATTTGATTTCCTTATTTGGGAAAGTCTAGTTGGCTGTTTGTGATTGGCTGCCTTTAGGTTTCACTTTCTTGGGTTTAACTGCATTGACTCCAGCTTAGGTTTTGGTGTTTACATAGTCTACCAAGACATTAGAGCCACCTCAATCTAATAGTCTCCTTAAGTTTAAGTACTTTGCTGCTGCTAAGTAGCTTCAGTTGTGTCTGACTCTGTGCGACCCTATAGATGACAGCCCACCAGGCTCCCCCATCCCTGGGATTCTCCAGGCAAGAACACTGGAGTGGGTTGCCATTTCCTCCTCCAATGTATGAAAGTGAAAAGTGAAAGTGATGTTGCTCAGTCGTGTCTGACTCTTAGCGACCCCATAGACGGCAGCCCACCAGGCTCCTCCATCCATGGGATTTTCCAGGCAAGAGTACTGGGGTGGGGTGCCATTGCAAGTGTGAACTAGTAATGCCCTACCCTAACTGAAGCACATGGCTTTTGGTAAGACCTCAACCGGTATTACCAAGAGCCATTAGTACTGGTCCCTCTGCCTTTGTTCTAACTGGCTCCCTTAGCCAAGCACTGTGCCTTTTACTGCCTCAAATCTTAGAATCTTCTAGCAAACAAAGGAAGGTAAATGAAACGAGACTGATAGAGAGATCCTTTTCCTTGAATGGAAGTGCTGTATAACCAAGGTTCTAATTATTATGGCAGCCTATGTATTGAGAAATCTTATTCATGCCACACCACCTTGTATCTCTAAATTCTAGAGAAGTAATGCAAAAATTGTCAAAAGCTAAAGAATTTGAACTTTATTTTAGCTTCAGAAAGAATTTCGATAAATTTCACAGCTGAGTTCTCTTAAAGTAAAGGCTGTTTGAGAAGAGTGAGTCAGGTACCTCATACACATCTCAACTCTCAAAATAGACCGTGAGATTCAGATGCAAAAAGAGGCCATAATTTTTTTCTCTCACAGGTGCAGCACAAATCAAATATTTTCATTTGTTTTTCTAGTCATGTTTAGCCACCACTATAGCTTTATTATAGCTTTATGTTTTTCTCCTGTTTGCCCTACCAATTCCTCCTAAGATTTTCCACAGTTTTTGGCTGAGAACTAAAATTATAAATTACCCAACAGTAAAGTCAGAGGATAAGTAAATCACCATCCAGTCTGATCACAAAATCAAAATGTTTGTGATATGTCAAACCTTTAACAAGTCAATTGCTTCTTTTGAAAAATGTGTCTGTTCTGCTTCATGCTGAGAACAGCCAAGTCATTCTATGAATTTTGCTCTGATACAGGACCAAAGGTGCAGTATCTTCAGACTACAAATTATGTCAAAAATCTAACAGAATGGCTAGCAGCTTTAAGGTCTTTTTTATTTTTAAGAATCTTATTTCATAGCTTAATTCCTAATAAAGCAGAGTTGAACTCTGGGTCTTTGGTAATCAAAATTTGTCCTAAAAACAAATTTTAGAGAGTAAAAGTTTGGTCTACAGGCCCTGAGCCATTTATGTTTTCCTGTTAATGTCACCAGATATTTTCCTTCTAAGAAATTTTCATAATTATGCTATTTTGTGCATATATACATTTATATGAAACTCCCTCCACTCTAAAAGTTGTTATCAGATCCCAGTTTGTTAATCAGTCTTGTTCCTACTTAGCTTCAAATAATCTTTCCTACAGATGACAAATTGGGGGAATTTGGAACACATTTGTCAAACCCAAGTTCTTTTACAAAGCCAAAAGTAAAGATCATAAAAAAATATTTTGAAGAATTCTTTGGACATGAATTGTGCAAGCATTTCCGAATCTGCTGAGAGTGATAATCATTGCAAACAATGGGCTCATTGAGCCTAGATGAATTCAAGTAGGGCTACCAATTTCCATGTGAAAAATTTAATATTAGAGGAATGTGTTAGGTTATTAAATATAGAAACCCATTTCTGAGAATGGTCAATAACTGAGCCTTAGAAAGCAGGCAGTTTCTCAGAGGATGTTTCAAGAATGGCTAAGGAAAACATTCCTGAGCCTTTCCAAATGCTGAAACCTGTAATTTGAGCTGTAACATGAATACTTTGTTGAACTGAAAATAAAGAAGAAAATATAGTTTCTCTCTCACCACTTTCTCTCCCTCCTCCTCCCTCCTTCCCCACCTACCCACACACATGTAGAGTCCGCATAATGCTCTTTAAAGTTTAGGTATGAATTTCCCTGGATGAGAGTTTCAGAATAAAAATATTTTATCTGGCATTGAAAGAACTCAAAGATCTTTTATTAATATTCTTGTACTTGTCATCTTCTCTCATCTGGCTTCCTGTCTCAAATGATTCTTTCCCAATTTACAAATAAGCCTCAAACAGAACATCAATATTTTTGTGTTGTCCAATTAACTAATAATCATATATATTTCTTGCCCACAAGTATTGGTAGACAAGTTAGAGGAGGCTTGTTAATTCTCTCAAAGATTAGAGTCCATCTTGATATCTTTATTTCAGCTCTAAATACAAGATGAAGGGCCAGTAGGACTTGGGTGGGTGTTGCTGGGAGACACTGCTTAGTCTTTCAACGCCCTTCGTTTATAGCCTCCATTATCATTTTTCTCATACAGTGAATCAGATCATCCTCTTTGTCATTAGCCAGCCCTCCCAATGGCTTGGTCTGTTTCAAATGGATTGTTCGCTGCACATCATGCATGCTCAAATCTCTCATCAATTTCACAAAATTCCACTAATAAAGATACTTATACTTTCATTGCATCCTCAAAGAGCAATTTCCTAATGACTTATTAAAATAATGCCATTTTGCAGCCTTTGAAAAGTCCCACTTTTGCATAGTGTCATGCTATAATTAGTAATACAGCATCAGTGATTAAGCTGAATACCAATTTGAGGCATTTGCACAGCATTAACTGGGTTCGGTCACTAATGGGGTATAACGCTTTGATTGTTCCTTGATACCTGAACACTGTGACCATATCTAGATCTTTGGATTACCTTGAAATGTTAATTTCAGACTCTTGAAACCATGGCAACAGTTAATTCAAATGAATCCCAGGGCTTTAAAAACCAAGATTTTGAAGATTTTGTTGTTGAATTTCTTTGCTTTTTTTTTTTTTTAACCCCTTGGTTTAAAAAACCTGTGAGAAAATACTTACAACCAGACTTTGTATAAATGCAGTATCCATTCACCTTTCTTATAGAAAAGAACACAGGTGTGGTTATCTTTCCATCAGTGAGAGAAGGAAAAACTGGCATATGGATCCCATAACTGGTGTCTGAAGGTTGCATGTAATATGGTAGCAAAGTGATAAAACTGTACAATACTAGAATCCACCCAGTTGCCCAAGCTTAGGAATCACCCCCCTCCTATCTGATACAAAAACATCAAATTCTGTTGAAGAAATAGTTTTTATATTTCTTTGATCCTCCTCATTTTCTTTACCACCTTCCTAATTTAGGCAATCATCCATTAACCCAGCTCCCTGCCTCTCATCTGGTACCTTTTGAATGTGGTGGCCCAGATATTAAAGAATCTGCCTGCAGTGCAGGAGACCCAGGTTCTATCCCTGGGTCAGGAAGATTCTCCTGGAGAAGGGAATGGCAACCCACTCCAGTTTTCTTACCTGGAAAATTCCATGGACAGAGGATACTAGAGGGCTACAGTCTACGGGGTCACAAAAAGTTGGACACGGCTGAGCAACAAACACTTTTTTTACACTTTCATGTCTAGTTGATGCATGAGTGATCTTCCTACCTGAAAAAAATGTTCTTAATCTCCAGCACCTTCAGAATAAAATATAAATTTTTGACAAGAATTCAAGGCTCTCTAAAAACTGGCATAGCTTAACTTTTTCACCTTTTCTATACTCATTTCTGCTATTGTTGTTGTTCAGTTGCTAAGTTGTGTCTGACTCTTTGGGACCCAATGTATAGTAGCATGGCAGGCTTCTCTGTTCTCCACTATCTTCTGGAGTTTGCTCAAATTAATGTCCATTTAATTGGTGATGCTATCTAACCATCTCATCCTCTGCCTCCTCCTTCTCCTTTTGCTTCAATCTTTCCCAGCATCAAGGGCTTTTCCAGTGAGTAGGCTCTTCGCATCATGTGGCCAAAGTGTTGGAGTTTCAGCTTTAGCATCAGTCCTTTCAATGAATATTCAGGGTTGAAACTGCCAGCCATATTGCTATTATGTCCATATTAAATTTTCTTTTAACTAACAGGATATTTCTTATTTTTTTCTGCTGTATTATAAACTCTTTGAAGGCCAGGGACCTGCCACATTTACCTGTGTGTTTCTAGCATTTAGCATAATTCTTGTTACATGACAAAATCTTGGTATTTATTGAGATGAATTATCACTAAAACTAATCCTGTAGCCTTCACTCTTTGAAACAGCCCAAGACAAAATGGTGAAGAAACAAAAACTTTTCTCATTGTCTTCTTTTTTTTCCTTTTTAGACCTAGCCCTACTTACCAGTCTAGTCCCAACATTGCTCTTGTAGCTTTTATCAGCACACAGAGAATCCATCACAGTTGGCCTTCCTTCAGGACAATCTCCACAATTTGTACACAACTTGAACAAATGCAAGAATAGGGGAGATGAACACAAAGGTTGTTGTTCACTCACTCAGTCATGCTGACTCTTTGCGACCCCATGTACTGCAGAATGCCAGGCTTCCCTGTCCTTCACCATCTCTTGCAGCTTGCTCAGACTCATGTCCTTTGAGTCGGTGATGTCATCCAACCATCTCATTCTCTGTTGTCCCCTTCTCCTCCTACCTTCAACCTTTCAGTTCAGTTCAGTTCAGTCGCTCAGTGGTGTCCGACTCTTTGAGACCCCATGAACTGCAGCACGCCAGGCCTCCCTATCCATCACTATCTCTCGGAGTTCACTCAAACTCACGTCCATTGAGTTGGTGATGGCATCCAGCCATCTCATCCTCTGTTGTCCCCTTTTCCTCCTGCCCCCAATCCCTCCCAGAATCAGAGTCTTTTCCAATGAGTCAACTCTTTGCATGAGGTGGCCAAAGTACTGGAGTTTCAGCTTTAGCATCATTCCTTCCAAAGAACACCTGGGACGGATCTCCTTTAGAATGGACTGGTTGGATCTCCTTGCAGTCCAAGGGACTCTCAAGAGTCTTCTCCAACACCACAGTTCAAAAGGATCAATTCTTCGGTGCTCAGCTTTCTTCACAGTCCAACTCTCACATCCATACATGACCACTGGAAAAACCATAGCCTTGACTAGACAGACCTTTGTTGCCAAAGTAATGTCCCTGCTTTTGAATATGCTATCTAGGTTGGTCATACCTTTTCTTCCAAGGAGTAAGAGTCTTTTAATTTCATGGCTGCAGTCACCATCTTCAGTGATTTTGGAGCCCCCCAAAAATAAAGTCTGACACTGTTTCCACTGTTTCCCCATATATTTCCCATGTAGTGATGGGACCAGATGCCATGATCTTCGTTTTCTGAATGTTGAGCTTTAAGCCAACTTTTTTTACTCTCCTCTTTCACTTTCATCAAGAGGCTCTTTAATTCCTCTTCACTTTCTGCCATAAGGGTGATGTCATCTGCCTATCTGAGGTTATTGCTATTTTTCCCGGCAATCTTGATTCCAGCTTGTCCTTCTTCCAGCCCAGCGTTTCTCATGATGTACTCTGATGAAAACATAAAAAGGGCACATCTGGTCTGCTGTTCTGATATTAGGGTTGGATGGATGCCATTCAAGGACTCCTGCTGTGTCATTCTCCTCACTGTCTCTCCTCTCTTTCTCCCTAGTGTTCTGGACAGACACAAAATTTCTCAATAGTTCTCGCCAGTCATATGGAGAGTCCTTCCCTTTTCCCCTTTGGAGAAGTCTAACCCCCCCACCCCCTTCCTTCTAGAGTTCTGATGCCTTTTGTAAATTAATGTGATCTCTTTAGAACAGTAGATAGTCATGGTATATTACCAGTTATCTGATCTTCAATAGCATCTGAAAATAGAAGAAAGTAAACTCTTGGGATTTGTTTTCTTCCCCCTTGAGAAGCTGCCTGTGTATACTTATTAAAGTACCCCAATTACTTCACCCTGAAATCTCTACTGCTATAGTCTCTCACCCCAGGGGGTCAGAAAGTTGTCCAGCAAGAAGCAAAAACTTCATCTCAGACTCTTCTCTGTTTATGATTTTTGTTTTGCAGCTGTTTCATAAAAGGAGGCCAGAGAACAGCAGGCAAAGTGAATTCTGCTTCTGACATGGGTGGGGGTAGAAGTAGGGATGCTCCACACATTTTGTGTTTTCCTAGCCTCTGTCTTGTCTCTAGGCTTCTTTCAGAGACCTCTTGTTTCATTCTTAATCTTAGTTTAGCCTTTCTTGCTCTTGGGTTTCATCATACTCATTTAAATACTTCAGTTAATTTTTGAGTCATTCTTTCATCCAGCCATTTATTTCAACAAGATTTAATTGAACACCTATCATATTAGTCAGGATAAGTCATGCTAACTATTGAAACAAACATCTCCATAGCTTAGCACAGTGGTTTACTGTGGACTTTCATGCTCACCCAAAGTCCAGTGTGAATGTTCCTCCTGAGACTGCTCATCTCATAACTATCATCCAGACATTTGATCGCTTCTATGCTGTGGTCCTGCCATATTAAGGGATATAAGAATTCTTTGCCTCCAACCACACGAATAAAGAATCTTCGAAAAATTGCTTAGGATGTATTATGGCTAAGTTTGGTAGTGCTGTATATTACATGCACTCATGCTCCATTGGATAGAACTCAGTCACATGGTTATCTGTGGCAGGCTGGCAGTGGGTAGATTCAAGATGGATATGGGAAATGTATTTTAATTGTGTATACAGGAAGGAGAGGATAATCAACACAATGCCAGACATTTTGAGTAGTATTGGGAAGTTTAAAAAAATGCATAAGGAATAGTGCTAATTGTTGGGAGCTCACAGTCCAGGGAACCAGACACACACAAATGGAAAATTAATATAATATGTTATTAGCAGTTACTGAGTGATATCTTCCTCCATGCACTACTTTAAGCCCTTAATATAGTGGCCTTTAATTAATATATTCCTTTCAACAGTCCCCAAAAGTAAGTACTTTTGTTATCCTCATTTCATAGATAAGGAAACTGAGTCACAGTATTTAAGAAATTTGCCCATGGTCACTTTGCAAATGAGTGGCTGAGCTAGGATTCAGACCTACGTAGTCTGTTGGCAAAGGTTGCACACTTAATTATATTGTTCTACAATGATGAAGAGATGCTCAGGGTGTTAGTGGACTGTGCAGGGACCCAGCTGGTTGTAGGATTCTGCAGCAGGCCATCTCTGAATTTAGGTATAATGACTGAGCTGAAATTAGTCCAGTTTGGTGGCAGGGAAAATTCCAACAATGGAAATGAGGATGGATAAGGGTAAAGAAGTGACAGTTATCTTGGCATATTCCAGGATCTGTGTGCAATCTGATGCCACGAGTCAGGTTCCAGGCTAGAAATAGGAGAGACTAGCTATAGAGGTAGATAAGGCCAGGTCATGGAAGGCATTTTATGCGTTGCTGTGGAACTCAGAACTTATCCTAAGTAATGGAAGCCTTTGAAAAGCTTCAATTAGGGGATTTAAAAAGTCAACTTTACGTTTTACCTAAATTCTGCTGGTGGTTATCTGAAGGATGGATTGGAGTGGACCAAGAACACTGACTGAAAGATTAGTTAAGAGGCTTTCAAAGTAGTCCAGGATGGCCAAATGTTAAAATATCTTGTTTTATTTCTTATTACACAGAGAATATAAAATGGTAGCAAATGATTATTACTTATCATAGCACTCATTTGTCTTCACAACCATGTGTAAGAGGTACTGTTAACCCCATTTTACAGATGAGGAAACTGAGTCCCTGGGTGTGTCAATGGCTAGTAATCATTGTCACTAAGACCCAGCCTCTGCAGTCTGTTTCCAGAGGGTGTACAGTTAACCCCTAGTGTATACGGTCTTTCCATGTGAGGAGTGTCACATTTTATCGAAGATGCAAAAAGTGGATGGGTTATATGGGTGAGGGGGATGAGGAGGGATTGGGCAGCAGGATCAGTAAGAGGTGAACCAATCAGGGGGTACAGGGCCCTCCTCCTGAAGGTCAAGGAAGTGGGGAGTCTTGGAGGCAGGTAAGATGATCAGGTGTGCCTTATTTTACAGAAGGAAAATCTGAGGCATGGAAAAATTGTCATTCATTCAAGATCTTATAACTGGTAAGTCACAGAGGGGATATCAATTCAGTTCAGTCACTCAGCCATGTCTGACTCTTTGAAACCCCATGAACTGCAGCATGCCAGGCCTCCCTGTCCATCACCAACTCCTGGAGTTTACCCAAACTCATGCCCATTGAGTTGGTGATGACATCCAACCATCTCATCCTCTGTCATCCCCTTCTACTCCTGCCCTCAATCTTTCCCAGCATCAGGATCTTTTCAAATGAGTCAGCTCTTCCCATCAGGTGGCCAAAGTATTGGAGTTTCAGCTTCAATATTAGTCCTTCCAATGAACATCCAGGACTGATCTCCCTTAGGATGGACTGGTTAGATGTCCTTGCATTCCAAGGGACTCTCAAGTCCAAGGGACTTCTGTAACACCACAGTTCAAAAGCATCAATTCTTCAGCGCTCAGCTTTCTTTATAGTCCAACTCTCACATCCATACATGACTACTGGAAAAATCATAGCCTTGACTAGATGGACCTTTGTTGACAAAGTAATGTCTCTGCTTTTTAATATTCTGTCTAGGTTGGTCATAACTTTCCTTCCAAGGAGCAAGTGTCTTTTAATTTCATGGCTGCAATCACCATCTGCAGTGATTTTGGAGCCCAGAAAAATAAAGTCAGCCACTGTTTCCACTGTTTCCCCATCTATTTGCTATGAAGTGATGGGACAAGATGCCATGATCTTCGTTTTCTGAATGTTGAGCTTTAAGCCAACTTTTTCACTCTCCTCTTTCACTTTCATCAAGAGACTCTTAGTTCTCCTTCCCTTTCTGCCATAAGGGTGGTGTCATCCAATGAGATTATTGATATTTCTCCTGGCAATCTTGATTCCAGCTTGTGCTTCTTCTAGACCAGCGTTTCTCATGAAGTACTCTGCATACAAATTAAATAAGAGGGGACATGAATACAGGTAATTATTTCTGGAGTCTATATCATCATGTGTGAAGAAGTGAAGTGGCTCAGTCGTGTCCAACTCTTTGCAACCCCATGGACTGTAGCCTATCAGGCTCCTCCGTCCATGGGATTTTCCAGGCAAGAGTGCTGGAATGGATTTCCATTTCCTTCTCCAGGGGATCTTCCCGACCCAGGAATCAAACCCAGGTCTCCTGCATTGCAGCAGACGCTTTACAGTCTGAGCCACCAGGGAAGCTATGAAGTGACGGGACTGGATGCCATGATCTTAGTTTTCTGAATGTTGAGCTTTAAGCCAACTTTTTCACTCTCTTTCACTTTCATCAAGAGACTCTTAGTTCTCCTTCCCTTTTTGCCGTAAGGGTGGTGTCATCTGCATATCTGAGATTACTGATATTTCTCCTGGCAATCTTCTGGAGTCTATATCATCATGCATAGTTACCTTTATTGTGCCACATCCAACCAGTTATTTAGATGAAAAGTGCTTTCCTGAAGTATGAGGAGGTCTTGGATCAGTATAAACTTTAGCATCTCTCAAATCTATTTTTACAGTTATCAGTAAACACTTTCTACTACTAATAAATCAGGAGTAGCTGTAGAGTATACTTATTCTTGGTAAGAATGGGAGCCATTTTTTATGGTTTGCTAATGAATTACTCCCTACAGATATCATAAGGCATTAAAAATATATGTTTATGTCAAATCTGGTGGTATAAAATTGTCCTCATTTTCTTAGAGCTCTTGTGGGACTTCCCTGCTTTTATTTTTTATTATCCTGTGCATCCTCCAACCCAGCGCCACCATAAACAATGCTGAATACATAATCTTTGGGGCCCAGAGCAATACGAAAATGGGGGCTCCCTGTTCAAAAATAAGGAAGGATTTCAAGACTGTGACAACAGAGAATTAAGCCGAGCTTAGGGCTCTACTGAGCGTGGGACCCTGTGATTGCTTAGATCATACAGCTGCAAAGTTGACCCTGGTGGTGGCCCTGCCCAACACTTAGCTTAGAGGCATTGTCTGGTGTATGTCTCTCTGTTGATCCCTAAGTATATGGTGTTTGTGTCTTCAAAATGCTTAATTTGCTCACTAGGAGTTTCATCTTTAGGGCTTTCTCAGCTTCCCTCATTGTCCAAGGGTATAGAGGTTATGAATGACCCTGAGAGGACCCTGTTCCTTCTCACTGAGGCAGGCTGCCCGTATGTCAGATCCTGTCTTTCTGCTTCTGGCATCTTGGTGCATCGTTAAGACTACAGACAAAAGGAAACAATTAGAATTCAGTGGCCTTTTTGGCTTTAAGAATATGACAAAGAGTGAGAAAAAATATATTTTCGATACATAACTATCACAGGGTGATTGTCAGTAGCCAACGTCTTATGAAAATATGTTCCATCCCTCAAGTAATTAGGAAAATGCGAATAAGAACTGTAGAGGAATTTTATATTTGTCAGATTGACAAGTTGAAGTTTATTGATACCAATTTTTGTTGAAAATATGGATAAATGGGAACTTGAAAATTGGCCCAGAAGCTTTGGGAAATGACTTGGATTTTACATCCTACAAACAAGCATACATATTTTAGCCTTATGCCTTGTGGCTCAAAGGGTGGTTCCTCAACTAGTAGCATCTGGTATTGGGTACCTGGGTGTTTGTTAAAAAGTGCATCTCAGGCCCCAGTTCTTACTGTGGAATCAGAATTTACAGGTGATTCGTGTTCACATTACAAGTTGAGAAGCTCTACTAGGGCACTTTCTTAGACATTTTTCACAGACACTTAAAGTCTAGAGGAAGAAGTACATTTTCCAACATCACACACACACACACATAGAGTGATATGAAATTTCCTAAAGCAGTTTTTACCAGATGACTTGCCTTGCGCTCTGATATTTTTCATTTCTATTGTCTTGGGAGACTGACCTAAGAAAATATTGGTGCAGTTATGTCAGAGAATGTTTTGCCTATGTTTTCTTCTAGGAGTTTTATCGTGTCTTGTCTTATGTTTAAGTCTTTAAGCCATTTTGAGTTCACGGTATTTTTTATTCTAGTGTAAACTCCTGGTTGAGATTCACTAAACTGACTCACTAATGGGTGAATCTTGTCTAGAGAGCTCTGTTCTAAGGAAACTCTCACATGTGTCTGGAAGACACAGAAAAGAATGTTTGAAGCACCAGAGTCCATAATACCAAATATTCACACTTAGATATGCTATGTAGCAATGCAAACGAATGAACCACTGCTATTTGCAGCAACAAGGATGCATCTCATGGACTTAATGTCAAATGAAAAAAAAAAAAAAACCAACAGATTGTGAAGCAATATATGCAGTGTAATAATTTTGTATAAGGTCCAAAAACATGGGAAAATTATATATCATATTTCTTAGGGATACACAGATATGCATGAAGCTATATAAAGACAAGAGATTGATGAATACATAATGCAGAATAGTGGTTCATGCGTTGATTTTAGGGAGGAGTACATAGCGGTTGTGAAGCTGATGTTATTTCTTTAAGCTAGGTGGTTGATACATGGTGGATCACTTCCTTGTTATCCTTCATTTCTTGAACATTATAAATATTCCTTTGTGTATATTTAATATTAACAACAACAACATCAAAGATAAAGACTTCACATCAAAGGTATTATGAGCATAGTTTCCAAAAAGAGCTTTTTTTCTTTAAAAAGTTTTTTTAAGAGTAAGTTTGTGTATGTAAAACAACTAGACTTCCCCCATATGACTCGTATAATAAGATGAAAGCACACACAATTGATTTAGAAACCACCCCTGCAGCATAAATATGCCTTTAATCACTGTGTTGTTCAAAATATTTAATTGCGGTACTTCATTCTTCCATTTCAATGTAGGAAAACATGGTTTTGCTGATGACAGTTATGCTCTCATATTACAATGGGGGCAGATGTCTGCACTTAATCCAAGAAATTATCTGCATTTTAATGTTGAAAATATCTTTCACAGTAATTAATAACAGACTGTGTAAGTGGACCCTTTCACCTCCTTGGCAAAGGCAACCACACGGGTGATACATAACCGTCTACAAACAGAGATACCATATGCTCCATGAAGTGTACCATGTGGGGCTGGACGCTAACTAGTCAGGATTTATTAGGCCCTCATCTTTTACTGAGTTACCATTTCTTTATTATTCATTCTTTATCAGCCCTGAAGAATAGGGCTGATAATTGCTACTCCCATTTTGAAGGGAAGGCAGTGAGAGGCGAGGTAATTTGCCAAAGGTAGAAGAGTGAGATGGTGACAGGCCAGAGATTAAAGTCCGCGGTCCCAGGGGGGTGATTTGGATTCTAGTGCCTCCGTGAGCAGATAACGGCTGCGCGTTCATCACACGCTTTTATCAGAGGTTTCTGAAGCAGTTCTTGAGCAGAAATCTCTTTCCTTCTGGTCTCTCTGGCCCTCACAGTCTGTACAACACCACTTAGCGCCTATACTGCTCTTATATGTTTCTATTTTCTTCTTTAAATGTTCCGTTTGTGTAAAGGATTTGAGTCCCTAATAAAGTTATGAGCCCCTTAACAGCAGGAAGTGCGTTTTTCTGTTTCTTTTGATACCCTCTCTCTTTATCAGCAAAATGCCAGGCATGTAGGCCAACCCTCAACAAATAGCTATTGCTCTCTGATCCCTTACGATGACCGTTGGTAAATTAGGTGACCGAAACACAGGATTCCAATTTGCTTTATAAAATTACATTTTTCTTTTTACCAAAAAGGATCTGTGTTTGGACTACTTTTGAAACATAGCTAGATTTAACAAAATTCAATTTTGACGTAATTTCATGTGTACACATTCAGCAGAGTGATATATGGAGTAGTCACCTTAGAGAACCATTTGCTCATGTAAAAAATTATAGAAAATGTGCTCTGTGCTCCCTGTGAATATTTGCTTGGGAAACTGGAACTATGTAAGGCACCATCATCCCTTGTCAACTCTAATATTAAAGTCCTTATTTAATTAGCTGTGTCTGGCCTTTATGATTTCCAGGTTTGAAAGCAAAATGAAGGAAAGGATAAGAGCATTGAACTGCTTACCATGGATGATGGGAATAAATGATTGTGAAAAATGCTAATCTTTAATTTGAACTATTTTGAGTATTTTAAAAAGAATTAGTTATATAAGATGATTTGTGTCCTCCCCTCCTTTTCTTTCTCTTTTCCTTCTTTAAATTTTTAAAGTGTTCCTTTTTGTTTGGTTTGGAGACTCCTAAGCATCAAATCCATCAACCCCAGCCTGACAAATTGGATAGCCTCTGCAGGCAGGACTGATATGCGCCAGTTCCCACTGATAGACATAACAGCTGGCATCCATTCTGAGTTGTCAGTCCCTGTACCGTACTGGTTGTTAAAGATTTGACTATCACCCATCCCTTGCCATGCATGATATGGACTGGCTGCATATTTGGGTTCTCAACTATTACAGTGTTCTTGCTGTACCTTTCTCTTCAGTCCTACCTGGGGTTTTCAAAGTTGAAGATGAACAATATGTAATGGGCTTTTATTATTTTTACCTTCCCAGCATGTGTTGGCCCTGTTTTAACAGCCCCCAGATATTTTTGGGGGCTCATCCCTCTCCATATCAATCCAAGAGGTTCCAGTAGAACTGCCTCCATTCCAAACATATGTTCCAGATCTGGCCACATTGATTGGGAAGGATGATGTCATCTCATCATACTTCTTAAATGTCCTGAATTATTTCCTAGGACTACTAGCCTAGAAGCATATCTTCATTTCTACTGGTAGGGATGGAGAGTCTGGGGCAGCCATCATGGTAACAAGTGGAGTCTGAGAATGGAGTTAGCACAGAGGCAGTAGAATGAGGACATGGAGACTAAGGGAAATCTGGTCTTAGGACTTCGGTTGAAACTTTGAGGTTTTAACATTTTCTTAATTAAAACGTTAATAGTATTTTAGAGTAGTGTGAGTTTCACAACAAATTTGAGCAGAAAGTATCAGATCAGATCAGATCAGATCAGTCGCTCAGTCGTGTCCGACTCTTTGTGACCCCATGAATTGCAGCACGCCAGCCTCCCTGTCCATCACCAACTCCCTGAGTTCACTGAGACTCATGTCCATCGAGTCAGTGATGCCATCCAGCCATCTCATCCTCTGTCGTCCCCTTCTCCTCCTGCCCCCAATCCCTCCCACCATCAGAGTCTTTTCCAATGAATCAACTCTTCACATGAGATGGCCAAAGTACTAGAGTTTCAGCTTTAGCATCATTCCTTCCAAAGAAATCTCAGGGCTGATCTCCTTCAGAATGGACTGGTTGGATCTCCTTGCAGTCCAAGGGACTCTCAAGAGTCTTCTCCACCACCACAGTTCAAATGCATCAATTCTTCGGTGCTCAGCCTTCTTCCCAGTCCAACTCTCTCATCCATACATGACCACTGGAAAAACCATAGCCTTGACTAGATGAACCTTTGTTGGCAAAGTAATGTCTCTGCTTTTCAATATGCTATCTAGATTGGTCATAACTTTCCTTCCAAGGAGCAAGCGTCTTTTAATTTCATGGCTGCAGTCACCATCTGTAGTGATTTTGGAGCCCAGAAAAATAAAGTCTGACACTGTTTCCACTGTTTCCCCATCTTTTTGCCATGAAGTGGTGGGACCAGATGCCATGATCTTCGTTTTCTGAATGTTGAGCTTTAAGCCAACTTTTTCACTCTCCACTTTATACAGAGTTCCATATATCCCCTTTCCCTACACATGTACAGACTCTCTCACCACCACATACCCAGAGTGGTACATGTGTTATAATGGATCAGCCTACATTGAGACACCTTTATCATCCCAAATCCACAGTTTTCATTAGGGTTCATTCTTTGTACCATACATTCTATAGGTTTTGACAAATGTATAATGACATGTATATCACCTACATGTATCATGTATCTACGTGCATCATACAGAATGTAATTTCTCCACTATTACTGTTGTCTTTTGACTGAATTGCAATATCCCTCAAAATTGGTCTCTCTGTCTTTAGTCTTGTCCTTCCCTTAGTCTTGTCTCCTAATCTTTCCTCCACCATGCAGCCAGAGAGATTGTTCTTATTTATAACGTGGATCATATTACTCCTCTGCTTAATCTATGCCTCTATAGCACATGGAATATTACTGATAAAATGCACGGTTCACAGGCCCTTGGATGATCAAGTCCCCCTCTCTTAACACATTCCTCTCATTCTTTGTGTTTTGTCAGTTCCATGCCAGTTGTGGTACCTTTGAGGTTTTGCATATGCTGTTCTCTTTGCCTTGAAGACTATGTACTCTTGGCCTTCTCTCCTTCCTTGCCAGCTCCTCCTCATCCTTCAATTCTCAATTTAGATATTGCTTCCTTCAGAAGGCTTTTTCTGATTCTATAATCTGGGTTAGGCCTCTTTACTATATGTATCCCCGTAATATGTTTACTTAGTATTCACTGTCACGCTGGACTGTGATATCCCAGATGCTCTGGTGCCAAGCTTTGATGTGAGCCATTTCCTGGAACCAAGCCTTAAACTCACAATTGCAAGGGTGATGGGTAGGGGAGTGGGGCTGGGTTGGGAGTCCCAGACCTACTATAGGGAAGCAGGGATAAAATCAGATGGATCCCAGAGTTGTGGGAAGGGGTAGGTAAAGGAGAAGAAAAGGCTGTGAAACAGTGTGGAGGAATGGAGGAAGGTGCACTTTATGTGCTAGGTGCTTTTGTGTGTGTCTCTGTGAAATGGAGGTGATTCTCTTCATTTCCCTGAAGATTGAGTTATGTAAGAAAATTACCCAAGTCTAACAATTAGCAGGGTGTGTACTTGGTGGCTCAGGGGTAAAGAATCCACCTGCTAGTGCAGGAGATGTGGGTCTGATCCCTGGGATGGGGAGATCACCTGGAGAAGGAAAAGCAACCCACTCCAGTATTCTTGCCTGGGAGGTCCCATGAACAATGGAGCCTGGTGGGCTCCAGTCCATGGGGTTGCAGAAGAGTCAGACACAACTTAGTGACTAAGCAACAACAATAATTAGCAGAAGCAGAGTTGGTAGGACTGCCAGATTTAGGAAGTAAAAATGCAGAATGTCCAGTTAAATTTGAACTTCCAATAAAAAATGAGTAAATTTTTTTTAGTGTTTATGTGTCCCAATTATTCATTGCTTATCTGAAAGTCAAATTTAACTGGGTGTCCAGTATTTCATTGACTCTAAAAGGCAGGGCACTCTGTTACACTAAAGACATGTAATTTCACAGTCAGGATATACTACCCTAGTCTAATCAGTGGTCTTGAGAATATTGAACATAAGAAAGCAGTGGGCAGGCCAGTGGTGTCAAAGTGATAAAGAAATCCTCAGTGGCAGTACAAGTTTCCTTTCAAAAAACAATGAAGTGATATGTTTCTGGGAGGGCCACACATTCTGACTTGTGTAAGAATTTTCTGAATTTTAGGAAATAGCTAAATACCCTTGAGAAGTCAGTTAATCATAGATTCATTTTCTCAAGGAAGTATTCCCAAATATGGAAACATTTTTTAAAAAAAGATGCTCATAATTTAAATGCAAACACTCTCCAAAGTGGAAATAACATTGGATAGATGACTATATCCACCTTCATGGAATATTTTGCAGTTGTTAAAAGTAATAATTACAGAGAATCTTTAGTAACACGAGGAAATGCTACAAGGTAGGACACATGATTGTGTATACAAGATGATCGTAGTTTTTTGAAAGAAAGAAAAGAAAAACAGGATGAAACTTGTTTCAGCAAAAAGATTGGCAAGAAATATACTAGATGTTGAAAGTGTTTTCAGTGGGTGGCAGGTGATCTTTTTCCTCCTTTCAACTTTTCTATCACTTCCAAAATTTATATCAATGATATATATTACTTTTATAGTGAAAACTATCAGTATTTTATTTGAAAAGAAGCAACCTAGATACTAATGTTAATTATTTAGCGTAACACATGTTTTCTCAACAGATATAAACTTTTAGCATTATATTTGGCATTTGTTGTTCAGTCACTTAGTCGTGTCCGACTCTTTGTGACACCATGGACAGCAACATGCCAGGCTTCCCTGTCCTTCACCATCTCCCAGAGCTTGCTCAAACTCATGTCCATTGAATCGGTGATGCCATCCAACCTTCTTGTCCTCTGTTATCCCCTTCTCCTCCTGCCTTCAATCTTTCCCAGCATCAGGGTCTTTTCTAATGAGTTGACTCTTCGCATCAGGTAGACAAAGTATTGGAGCTTTAGCTTCATCATCAGTCCTTCCAATGAACATTCAGGATTGATTTCCTTTAGAATTGACTGGTTTGATCTCCTTGCAGTCCATGGGACTCTCAAGAGTTTTCTCCAACACCCCAGTTCAAAAGTGTCAATTCTTTGGTGCTCAACTTTCTTTATGGTCCAACTCTCACATCCATACATGACTACTGGAAAAACCATAGCTTTGACTAGATGGACCTTTGTTGGCAAAGTGATGTCTCTGCTTTTTAATACTCTTTTTAATAGGTTTGTCATAGCTTTTCTTCAAAGGAACAAGCATCTTTTAATTTTATGGCTGTAGTCACCATCTGCAGTAATTTTGGAGCCCAAGAAAATAAAGTCTGTCACTGTTTGCATTGTTTCTCTGTCTATTTGTGATGAAGTGATGGGACTGGCTGCCATGATCTTCATTTTTTGAATGTTGAGCTTTAAGCCAGTCTTTTCACTCTCCTCTTTCACCTTCATCAAGAGGCCCTTTAGTTCCTCTTCACTTTCACCATAAGTGTGGTGTCATCTGCATATCTGAGGTTATTGATATTTCTCCTAGCAATCTTGATTCCAGCTTGTGCTTCATCCAGCCCCACATTTCACATGATGTACTCTGCATACAAGTTAAATAAGCAGGGTACACTATATAGCCTTGATGTACTCCTTTCCCAATTTGGAACAAGTCTATTACTCCATGTCAGGTTGTAACTGTTGCATTTTGACATACATACAGGTTTTCTCAGGAGGCAGATAAGGTGGTCTGGTATTCCCATCTCTTTAAGTATTTTCCAGTCTGTTGTGATCCACACAGTCAAAGACTTTAGCTTCACTGACTTTAGTCAGTGAAGCAGAAATGGATGTTTTTCTGGAATTCTCTTGCTTTTTCTATGATACAATGGAAGAATGAATTAGGACAGGAAGAACGAATATTCTTTACCACTGCATTTGCTACGTCAATTAAAGAGAGTTGAGTGAATGGGGGATTTTAGCTCTTGGTGGTTTTGGACAAGCTTCCGAGACTCTCTGGGACTCAATTTCCTTACTTGTAAATCGAGGGCTTGGACTTTTTTCTCTACGGCATTTTCCAGAAGCTGAAATATTTTGTGATGATTTGATTATACAAGGTTCTGACTGTGAGGCAGCAAAGGTAGCAACCATTTTGATTTTATAATTCGTGGCCAATTCTTACCTCTACTTTAGGATCAGGCAAGCCTTTTATGGTGGACTATTTTATGAGATGTCAGAACTGCCCAATTGTGCAGGGATCACTCATGATTAAATCTACCACTTTCTGCATTTCAAAGATTTTATTTTCCATCACTTGAATGCTTTCTGAATTATCGCTGTGTTCTGTAATGAGAGCAGTGTCTGTCCTATTTTAGGGTTGTTGGCAGCTGGCGGCTGCTCTCCAGAGCTGGCCGGACAGTTTGTCGTGCCTATACTATATCAGAGAAATGGCATGTTGAGATGACCATTTTCTTCTATTGTTGCAAGTATTATTTTGTATTTAGACAATCATAAAGGTGTTTCCTATAAAAACAAATTACCAAGAGGAGAGAGGAAATCAGAAATTCTTTATGTTCATGATTTTGTTTACCCATTTGAGGCACATTCATAGATAAAATGGAAATGTACTCAACTGGCTACATTTGGGAGGATATTTCTGTGTTCAACAACTTTTGTGGTGAGTGAAGTCTTTCCTGTTTTGAAGATTTTTGCTGCTACTCTCCAAAATTCTTTTTTCTAACACTTTGCTTAATAAGAAATGGTTAGCAGTGATTTACAAACCTTTAATCAACAGCCTTTAAAATCTTTTCTTAGTTTTAAATAATGTCCTTTTTATCCTTTCTAAAGTCTTAGTTTCCTTGATAAAAATTATTTTGGTTATTACAGGATAATTTCTTGTGTAAGGAAAATGGGAATGCTCTCAAACCTGGGTAGGTTAATTCTGCTTACAATAGGAATTGGCTAAAAATGCTGTTGGTCCAAGGATAAATCAATTGTGGAAATATCAGGAAGGCTGACTTACCAAGCACCATGTAACTTTCTCCATATTCTCCCAGGGTGTTCTCCCTAGTTTCTCCAAGAGAGGTTCAAGTAGAGATTACTACTACTACTACTAAGTCACTTCAGTCGTGTCTGCCAGGCTCCCCAGTCCCTGGGATTCTCCAAGCAAGAACACTGGAGTGGGTTGCCATTTCCTTCTCCAATGCATGAAAGTGAAAAGTGAAAGTAAAGTTGCTCAGTCGTATCCGACTCTTAGCGACCCCATGGACGGCAGCCCACCAGGCTCCTCCATCCATGGGATTTTCCAGGCAAAAGTACTGGAGTGGGGTGCCATTGCCTTCTCCAAAGTACAGATTAGGACACAGCAATAAAGTAATAAATTCATAAAAAAACAAATATACAAAATATTGAAAAAATAAGCAGTTTCTGTAAATCTAAAATTAAAGCATCTATGCTTATGACACACAAACACAAATGCACATGAGAAATTAGCAATGGTTGCATCTTACATGAGGAATACTTTGTTTCTTGAACGAACCTTTCCATCAACATCAGTTACCCCTCCAATTAGGACTTAATTCTGGAATGTTTTTAGCTTTTTCCTGTCACAAAAGCTGATTGATTTTTGTTTTTTTTGTTTTTTTGTTTTTCGCCAGCGTTCCATTATTTCAGATAAGAAGTATATCAGCTATTGAACTGGCATAAACATTTATTGGGCTCGATGCTTGGCTATTCTAGTCCTCATTCTCTGGCTATTGGGCTTTGACTGCAATTGTTAGAAACTGCATATAAAGGAAGAGGAGGCATCAATACCTATTGCAGTTTCTTCTAATCTTATCATTAGCAAATTGAGGGGAAAAATAAAAACCAAAGACTATTTCTTACCTTTTCTAATCAGGATGTGGATATTGAACTTAAATTCATCCTTTGGAGGAGGGATAGTTGGCTTGAGAGGGTATGGGGAGTGAGGTGGAAAGAAATTCTTCAGTTCAGTGAGAAGGAAAAATAAAGAATGAGGAGTGAATAAGAGATAGTACATTCCTGAACAGACTAGGAGGCAGGTCAGCCATTTATGGACATATTCATCATTATTTTTTCACTCTTTGTCTTTGCAACATAATTCCAGTTCATACCTTAGCTCTAGATATCCCTACTTTGGGATTAGGTGAGGCCTTTATGATCACTATTTTATGAGACTGCAGAACTGCCGAATTGTTCAGGGATCACGTACATTTTTGTTTAGTTGCTAAGTAGTGTCTGACTCTTTTGTGACCCCACAGACTGTAGCATACCAGGCTCCTCTGTCCATAGGATTTCCCAGGCAAGAATACTGGAGTGGGTTGCCATTTCCTTCTCTAGGGGATCTTCCTGACTCAAGGATCAAACCCTTGTCTCCTGCGTTGCAGGTGAATTCTTTACCACTGAGCCACCAGGAAAGTCTCACATAGAATACATGTGGTGAAAAAATCTGTATTTCTCTCTCTGATCACCCCTGTATTTAGATACACTGTTCTACCTGAGAGTCTATAAAAGTCATATGGTTTCAGCCTTTTATGCTTTGCACATATGATTTTTTTGTGCTTACTTGCCCATCTCCATGCTTGGAAGTTTGGTTGAAATGTCTCTCTTCTATGAAGTCTTTTCAGATGCCTTCAGGCAGATATAACTATCCAATCTGTGATTCCACTGCAGTTTAAAAATTCTTTTTCAATTTATAAATTCTTTTTATATTGTAGCTAGATATTTGTATCTATCTTTTCTACAAAGAGGCTTCCTTGATAATTCAGTTGGTAAAGAATCTGCCTGCAATGCAGGAGACCTTGGTTCAATTCCTGGATCAGGAAAATCCACTGGAGAAGGGATAGGCTACCTACTTCAGTATTCTTGGGCTTCCCTAGTGGCTCAGCAGGTAAAGAATCTGCCTGCAATGTGGGAGACCTGAGTTTGATCCCTGGGTTGGGAAGATCCCCTGGAGAAGAGAAAGACTACCCACTCCCATATTCTGACCTGGAGAATTCCATGGCCTGTACAGTCCCTGGGGTTGCAAAGAGTTGGACACGACTGTGCTACTTTGAGTTATCTACAAAGACAATGAGCTCTTTGAGAACACATGGATGTGTTCATCAACTGTTTCATGAAGCACTGGGTTAAAAAGTAGGCACCTAAGTTCCTTATCTTCCATTTCTTTTCTGTCTTTCTGAGGCAGGATGGAATTTTCTTCCCCTTCTTCTTGGTGGAAAGTAGGTTTTTGTCAATTACAGTAAAGAAACAGTGACTGTGCACAACATGCCTATGAGAGGCAGTCAGTATTAGCATAAGTGTTTATCTTCTTCAACTGTAAAAAAAATAGAAAAGATCTAAGCTTTTTCCTTTGGTGAACTGTAGGGTTCTTCCTCTACTCAACAAGGACAGAGATGGATGTTTCTGGTTTCAGTGACATTGCAAAATAACTCCAAGACGAAAATGAGATGAAAGTGGACCTTGGGGAGCTGAGGGAAATGGAAGAGATCCAGGAAAAGCAGAAATTCCTGGAATTCTTTCTGATGAGATCCCCACATGGAGGGGAAGATCACTGAGATGAAAGATCAAATAGATCCTTTGTACCATCTTCAGGATGGTAGGATAAAGGATTGTCTTAGTGGACTATGCTTTAAATGGGAATCTGGGAGTCTCTCTGTTGTCCTTTACTCTTTGTTCCCCTGCCTCCACCACACCCATGTCCCTGCCTTGTTTATTTCATGCCCATCTCACCCCTAGAATCTCAACCCAATCTTTAAGGCTCAACCCTGACTTGGTAGAGAGAGATCACTACTGTACTGCAAGAATCAATGTCCAACTGGTGTGGACTGATGTCCCCTCACTTCCCCCATTTCCCTGGCACCAGGGAAATGGTTGAGGATAAAGTTTCCATCTGTCCAGTAAAAAGGGACTATGGCGTCAGAAGGTAAGTTAGTTATAGAAAATATAGTCCTACATATTTCTTGTATACTTGTGTGCTGTGATTAGTACTTGCCAGTTTTATAAACATTTGTTTCTTTTTTGCATGATGAAGCAAACAGATGTCCTTTATATACATGTTAAGAATACAGAAAAACATAGAAAACCCCACCAATAATTCTACCATTATTTTTATCCAAGTTTGAAATGTAAAAAGTAAGTTTTAAACATTTCCCTCCTCTGCCATGCCCTCAACACTTATTTACTGCCATCCAACCCATATTTCTTTTAATATAGTTAAATATATGTTATTTAGTATATTCATTTATTTCTATAATTGAATAATTATAAGATATGAATTAAATACCCTGAGTGTGAAACACTGTAGTGGGTTCTATGAAGTTGTGTGTGTGTGTGTGTGTGTACACCTGCATGCATGTATGTAAAAGTAAGCTTCATTCTTACCCTTGAGGAATCAATTAACTGCATGTCAGAAAGACATGTGAAAAAGATGGAAATATTTTAAATAGAAATGTATAACTACACATAGTTTCAGCCTAAAGAGATTGATTCATTTCTTATAAATAGGTTAAAATTGTTGGGAAAAGAAATTTATCTTTTTTTTCAGCTTCTCCAGTGACATTTAGCACTTCCCTTGTTATATTTTTGAAGTTTCTGCATTGAGCCAGACACTTAGAAATATAATCAACTCAAATATGATATGGCCTTATAAAGAAAACAAAAAAAATCTCTTTTTCTCTAGGCCAGCTATAGGCATCACCCCTATCTGTTTGGCCCCATTGTGCCTCCCAAGCAGCACTGCGTGAGACCAGGCATGAAGAATGATAGGGAAAAGAAGCCCCTCTGTGATTCTGACAAGAAGTGAATAAATACAACACTCTTTCATCTTACAAAAATAAATAACATTTCCCCATTCTCTCACCTTGGTTTAGGCTTGATTGAGCATGAAAAGGGAATTTTCTTCCTCCTTTCAGAGTAGCGTTTATGAACCTCTAAATGGAAATCTCTCTATCTGCTTCTTTGCTCAGATGAGAGACATTGCTTCCATATCCTCAGGGTGTACGACATGGAGCATGGTCTGCCAGGAGGGAGTGGGAGCTCCTATTTCTGGCACTGCCCCCTGGCTTGCTGTGTGCCCTGGTATAAATCACGTGCATGTCTCCATTTCCCTGAGGGCAAGACAGCTGCTGAAGCATTCACCACTGTCGCCGGTGTCAGAGCCAGTGTCTTGCTACAGGCTTGAGAACAGGACAGAGTTGTGTCACTTGTCAGAAGAATCAGCCAGTCAGTTACTCATTTTTTTCTGATATGATTGAATTACCTTGGATAAATCCACCAGAGACTCAGAAGCAGATGGTATAATTTTTCACTTTTCCCAATTAAAAAAAAAAAAAAGAAAACACCTCAAAACCTCCAAAACACTCAGGTAAAGTTTTATTTTAGTTTTGGGAAGTTTTAAGACTCAGATGTTTGGTCCTCCTGGGAATATATGTATAGTTTGGGCTTTGAAACAAGAGAATTTGGGAGATTCTTGGAATCATAAAACTTGAGGAATAGAGGAAATTTTGGAAGTAGTCAAGATCTGACTGTTGATTAGAATCAACCAAGAAACTTTTGGGGCTTCTCTGATAGCTCGGTTGGTAAATCCTCCTGCAATATAGGAGACCCCAGTTCGATTCCTGGATTGGGAAGATTCACTGGAGAAGGGATAGGCTACCCACTCCAGTATTCTTGGGCTTCCCTTGTGGCTTAGCTGGTAAAGAATCCACCTGCAATGCGGGACACCTGGGTTTGGTCCCTGGCTTGGGAAGATCCCCTGGAGATTTCATGTGTAGAGTCATCTCTGTGTTGTTGGAAGAAAGTGTTTAGGGCTTCTCTTGTGGCTCAGCTGGTAAAGAATGCACCTGCAGTGCAGGAGACTGGGTTTGATCCCTGGGTTGGGAAGATCCCCTGGAGAAGGGAAAGGCTATGCACTCCAGTATTCTGGCCTGGAGAATTCCATGGACTGTATAGTCCATTCTGTATAGTCCATGGGGTTGCAAAGAGTTGAACAGGACTAAGCGACTTTCACTTTCAAGGATCTTTAACAGGATTATTGATCCCCACATCCCAAAAGAAATATGTGAATTCAAGGGGCCTAAGCATTTGTATTTTGAGAGAACTCCTCAGAAAATCTGATGGTCAGTTAGGTTTGGGAACCACGGAATAAGTCCACTAAACTGGACACATACTCTTTCTCAATGTGTTTGAATTCTTCCAGATTTGGGGAAATCATCACTTACAGAAAAAGTAAATTGTGTTTTGGAGTTTGAGGAATTAGCTATTATTATCTCCTTTGATTAGGAACTAACACTACTTCTACCTCAGTTATTTCTACTATTGGTATGTTAATATTTATTGAACACTTTCTATTTACCATTTTTTACAGGGTAACCAGCCATGTCAGTTTGCCTGCTGCTGTCCCAGTTTTAGCATTATGCTTTTTAATTCTCAGAACTGGGCTATGAGATAGATCCTGTTACTGACCTCACTCAACGTTTGAGGAAATCCAGGTGCAAACATAATGATAAGCAGTTTGCTTAAGATTATTCAGAATGTAAGCTCAGAGTTGGAATTGGAACCCAGATAGTCCAACTCAAGAGCCCTTTTTCTTCATCATCAGTCATTCACCAAGGGTCATTCTTTTTTCTCCATCGCTTGACAGGTTCATCATGGTTTGTGCAAATGGACCCTTTCAAACAGTCCTATTTAGTGCTCTGTGATTGGATCTGTTCAACACCAGTCTTTCTGGGTGACAAAATTTAAGTCTTGCTATAGAGCTGTGGTAATTAATATGGGGTCTTCCTTCAATTTTTTATATAGGTCAAATTGGTTGTAAAATAAGTATCATATGAAGTAGCCTCAAAGGAGCAGGTAAGCCACGGTAGAATAAACCTGAGTTGAGAACTGAGGGCATGTGCAGAAGGAGGCAGGAGGTGGTATTGCCTGGCTGCTGACTGTCAGCTGTTTGTTGGCTTAGGGAGTGTTTATGATGTGATTTTGTCCAAGTCTCAAGGTTGTTTGTTGTATTTTGCTATTACTGTTATTATTCTTTAGCATTGATTGGTAGTGCTCTCAGCTTGTCCTCTATTGCCTGACTCTCATTATTGTAAAAAATGCCCCAGAGAAGTCTGCATAGTGATGGAATTTTATAATTAAGAGTTATTATTATTTTTTGAGGGGCATGTGCACATGCTATGTTGCTTCAGTCATATCTGACTCCTAGGGACCCTATGAGCCAGATCCCACCAGCCTCCTCTGTCCAGGGGGATTCTCCAGGCAAGAATACTGGAGTGGGTTGCCATGCCCTCCTCCAGGGGATCTCTACAACCTAGGGATCAAACCCACATCTCTTACTTCTACATTGGAAGGCAGATTCTTTACCACTAGTGTCACCTGGGAAGCCCATTTTTTGAGGAGTGATAGTGATATTGTGGTTATATTAAACAATATAGAAGTATTTTAGAGATACATGCCAAAATACCCTGGGTTGAAGCAATCTGCTGTGTGGATTTCCTTTAAAATAGTCCAGTAGAGGAAGGGGGGATATGGGGATGTATGCAGATAAAAACAAGATTGATATGTATTGATAATTATGGAAGCAGTATGATGGCTACATGGCTCATTTTCCTATTCTCTGTATTTTTAGCTTGCTTAAAATTTTCCATAATTAAAAAGTAAAAGACAAATCCCCAAAGTAGGATCAGGGAGGAATCGCACTGTATTTCAGGGTGATCATATTGCATAGTATCCTTCAGAACTTCTTTTGGTTTGGTTTTCCCCTTGAGATGTCTTCCTTACTTAATTTGATCTGACTCTTGCTGAAGAGACCTTAGAAAGTATTACATTAAATATGACTTTATTTTTAAATGTCTTTGTCACATGGGCATTTCCTCTGTGTGCAGACAGGGCAAAACCTTAGGGCCAGGGATCACCTCACAGCTCGGCCACTGGCTTCTGGGATAGGACAGAGTTCAGCCAGGAATGAACCAGGTGGGTTGTGGCAGAGTCCAAAGCAATGGGAGAGATGTTGCTTACAGCACGATTTGATTTGGCTTTCTGTCAGTCTCAGGACTCCCTTATCAAGTTTCCCATCCCTACCTCCAGCTCATCTCATTTTGTTTAGTAATTTCCCCTTTCTCCTCACTCCTTAAAAAATTCCGTTGCTTCCAGACACCTTATTAAAGCTACTCTCTTCTGTCTGTTAGAGTTAAGAATCTGTCAGCATTTTCCATTATACACCTCTCTCAGCTGACACTCTGTTCTTAATTGGCACTGTTGTGGTGGGGAAAAAGAAGACAAAAAGCTTTACTTAATGCTGGGCACCAGGACAGGTTTTCCATCTTAACTCTGTATTTCCTGGATTAGTGTGTTTAAGTTAGTCCTTTCATTTACTTGAATATGTTTTACTCCCAGGTGACCTCTCTGTTATCTGCAGTACTGAGCAACTACTGACAGCCAGAGGGAGATTCGTTTGCCAGGAAGACCTGGTTCTTCACTTAAATTTAACCCGAATCCCAATTGTTTTCCAAATAGGCTGGCTCATAAAAGGGAATAATGTAGAATATGCCAATTGGAGGCATCCTAAGAAATTATCACGTCCATTCCCCTCATTCTGTGGATTTTAAAAATTGCCCAAAATATTTGACTGACTTTTCCCAGTCAGAAATCAAGTTTAGTGTGATAGAGTCTTGTGACTTCCATTTAAAGATAGATTCAGCCCTGGATATTTTTTATGGGCTTCCCTAGTAGCTCAGATGTCAAACCATCTGCCTGCAATGCAGGAGACCCAGGTTTGATCCCTGGGTCGGGAAGATCCTCTGGAGAAGGAAATGGCAACCCACTCCAGTACTCTTGCCTGGAGAATTTCATAGACAGAGGAGCCTGGTGGGTTACAGTCCATGGGGTCACAAAGATTTGGACATGACTGAGTGATTAACACACACATGGATATTTTTACTTTATTATTTTTTCTTCTAGCTTTATTGATATATAATTGACAAAACCTGATGCAAAGAGCTGACTCATTCGAAAAGATCCTGAGACTGGAAAAGACTGAAGGTGAAAGGAGAAGAGGGCAGCAGAGGATGAAATGGTTAGGTAGCATCACCGATTCAGTGGACATGAATTTGAGCAAACTTCGGGAGATAGTGAAGGACAGGGAAGGCTGGTGTGCTGCAGTCCATGGGGTTGCAAAGAGTCAGACACAACTTAGTGACTAAACAAGAACTATGTAAGTTTAAGGTGTACAGAATAATGATTTGACTTACATCATGAAATGATTATCACAATAAGTTTAGTGAACATCCATCATCTCAATATAGGTACGTATTTAAAAAAATAAGAAAAACATTTGTGATAAGAACTCTTAGGGTTTATTCTCTTAACAGCCAACTTTCATATATAATGTGCAGTCATATTAATTATATTTATCATGTTGTGCATCCCTATTATTTATCTTACAACTGGAAGTTTGTAGTACTTTTTGACTGCCTTCATCCAATTCCCCCTACCCTCTGCCTCTGGTAACCACAAGTCTGATATCTTTCCAGGAGTTTGTTTATATATTTGTTTATTTGTTTTGAAGTATAATTGACCTACAACATTATGTTAGCTTCTATTCAAAACACAGTGATTTTTTTCTATATATTTCAAAATGATCACCATAAGTCTGGTTACAATATGTCTCCACAAAGGTATTAGTTATGACTATATTTCCCACACTGTCCATTTCACATCTGTGACTCATTTGTTTTGCAACTGAAAGTTCATGCCTCTTAATCTCCCTCAAGTATTTCTTTCCTCCCTGAACGCCTTTCTCTTCTAATAACTACCCGTTTTTGTTCTTTGTGTCTAACTCCTTTTCTGTTACGTTTGTTCATTTGTATTTTAGATTCCTCTGTGAGTAAAATCATACACGATTATCTGTCTTTCTCTGAATCATTTATCCTAGTATTCTCCCATCTATGTTGTCGCAGATGGCAAGAGTTCATTCTTTTTTATGGTTGATGTGTATTCCATTGTGTGTGTGTGTGTATAAATAATATCTTCTTTATCCATTCAACTATTGATGGGCGCTTGGACTGCTTCCATATCTTGACTGTTATACATAATGCAGTGGTAAACATAAGGGTGCATATATCTTTAAAAACATTTTTTTTTGATGTGGACCATTTTTAAAGTCTTTTATAGAATTTGTTATAGTATTGCTTCTGTTTTATGTTTTTGGTTTTTCAGCCAGGAGGCATGTGGGGTCTTATCTTCCCAGCCAGGGACTGAACCTGAACACCCTTCATTGGAAGGCAAAGTCTTAACCACTGGGATGCCAGGGAAATCCCCATATATCTTTTTGAATTAGTGTTTTTGTTTTCTTTGGATAAATACCCGGGAGTAGAATTGCTGTATCACATAGAAATTCTATTTTTAATTTTTTGAGGAATCGCCACACTTTTCCCATAGTGCCTGCGCCAATATACAGTCTCACAAAGAGTGCATGAAGGCTTCCTTTTCTCCATGTCCTCACCAATACTTCTTCTTTGTCGTCTTTTTGATAGTAGCCATTCTGACAGGTGTGACGTGAGTATTTTTAAAAACTCACTTTTTGAATAAGGATTTCCACCACATGTTAATGTAGAGAATTAAAAAAAAAATCTTAAGTATTTATTTTACCTTAAATGTGGCAAATGTACTTTAATTTGCCAGTTATTGATTTCTCTGACATCCATAATGTATCATCTTTGATTCTACTTTCTTTAAAGGACTTGTAGTAGAGTGAAAGAAAAATATTTGTTTAGCAATCTGACAGCAGAGTTATTCTAAAATTTTAAGACTCCCCAATGGTCTTAAAGTTTCATAATTCATAACTAATTTGATAGCAGTATTTTTAGCAACTCACCTTTGTTGAATTTTCTGAAGAATTCAAGCTGTTTCTATAGAAACAGTAGGCCCCTCTCTTTACAAACTCACATTACATCAGTTATCTTAATATTTAATTAAATTATGGAGTTAAAGTTACAAGTACTCAGGCAGTGACAGGTTTAGGAAACAGTACTATTTACCCTTAGTAAGCATAGCAACCAATGAAAGCAGAAGTAAATGGTTGTAGAAAGGAATTATTTACTAGTCAAGACAGGGTCATTAGTTAGTGGATTTGCAAAGGTTATGAAGAGTTTTGGTTTATCTAGCCAGATGGTTAAATGGTAGCCATTTAAGAGAATTTTTTAAAAAGATTTTTTGATGTGGCCCATTTTTAAAGTCTTTATTGAACTTATTACAATATTGCTTCTGTTTCTTTTTATGTTTTGTTTTTTTTTGACCCCTAGGCATGTAGGATCTTAGTTTCCTGACCAGGTATCAAACTTACCCCCTGCATTGGAGGTGAAGTCCTAACCACTGGACAGCCAGGGAAGTCCCAAGAGATAATTATTAATATACATATTATTGATATTTCCTATCAATGTGCTTTGAGGCATGTGGACTGATGAAAGTGAAAGTCGCTCAATTGTGTCTGACTCTTTGCAACCCCAGGGACTGTAGCCTGCCATGATTCTCTGTCCATGGGATTTCCCAGGCAAGAATACTGGAGTGGGTTGCCATTTCCCTCTCCACGGGATCTTCCCAACCCAGGGACTGATACAAGGGCCCAATTCCCACTTCTCTGCCTTCTGGAACCCTTGCCTCATCCTGCCCTCGGACCTGAGGTCTACATCCAGGAACAGAGCTCTACTGAAAGGCTGTGAGATTAGTGTATATTTCCTGCTCTGTGAAATCTCCTTTTGTTTTTAATCACCTGGATGTTTCTATTTATATATTTCAAATTCAGTTATGCATTTTTGGGGTCATATTTGATTCATCTCTTTTTTTAAGAGGAGGGGTCCTGTCCCCATCAGTTCAGTTTAGTCACTCAGTTGTGTCCGACTCTTTGCAACCCCATGAACTGCAACATGCCAGGCCTCCCTGTCTATCAACAACTCCCGCAGTTTACCCAAACTCATGTCCATTGAGTCAGTGATGCCATCCAACCATTTCATCTTCTGTCGTCCTCTTCTCCTCCTACCCTCAATCTTTCCCAGAATCAGGGTCTTTTCAAATGATTCAGCTCTTAGCATCAGGTGGCCAAAGTATTGGAGTTTCAGCTTCAACATTAGTCCTTCCAATGAACACCCAGGACTGATCTCTTTTAGGATGGACTGGTTGGATATCCTTGCAGTCTAAGGGACTCTCAAGAGTCTTCTCCAATACCACAGTTCAAAAGCATCAATCCTTCAGCAGTCAGCTTTCTTTATAGTCCAACTCTCGTATCCATACATGACTACTGGAAAAACCATAGCCTTGACTAGATGGACCTTTGTTGACAAAGTAATGTCTCTGCTTTTTAATATGCTGTCTAAATATATAACTTTCCTTCCAAGGAGTAAGTGTCTTTTAATTGCATGGCTGAAATCACCATCTGCAGTGATTTTGGAGCCCAGAAAAATAAAGTCAGCCACTGTTTCCCCATCTATTTGCCATGAAGTGATGGGACTGGATGCCATGATCTTCGTTTTCTGAATGTTGAGCTTCAAGCCAACTTTTTCATTCTCCTCTTTCATTTTCATCCATCCCCATCAATTTAGTTCATTTGTCAGAAGTCTTCTGGAAGACTTTTCTATTCTAAGTAATTTGTTCAAGAAAGAAGAGCTATGATTCTTCCAGTGAAATGGTGCAGATCTTTGTATTCAAGGAGGCAGACACAGGTCTTCTACTAGGGGAATCTCTGTTGCTTAAATCCACCCAATATTGGAGCCGGCTTTGCTCTAACTTGCTCCTCACCTCTACACATTACTCCCAGGTTACTTTGGAAGCACTCCAAGTTATTGCTTTTTGTCTCCTTGGAAGCCAAGTTTTAATTCCACTTCCTATTATCCCATCACTCTGTCTCTTGGACATTCTTCTTTTGATATAGATCTGTCAGGCCCCTTTGTAAAATGTAAACCTATTACATTCCCTTTATTCACTCTGGCACTAATGTCCTGATTTCAAATAAATGTCTCGAAGCTCTGTTGGCTGGCCTTTACAGAGCAGCACATTTTAAAGTTACCTTCCATCTAGTGTCCTTTTTTACTTTGTTTAAGATGTAAAATGAGGGCAAAGAATCACTGGGCTTAACTAATGGTCTGCAATTTCCTGCTGTCTCTATACCTTTTTTATGACATTAATTCATTGCCACTTCTCTGACCTGTGGAATCTCTTCTGGATAGAAATGAGTAGAAGTTAAAATAAAGTTTAAAAAAATGCCAGTTTGATTCAGTAGTCTTGTCAGAGTTCTTGTCATTGTCTCTTTGGGACAGCATACACTATTGCAATCATTTTAACAACTGCTCTCTCTCTCTGTTAAAACACCCATCTTAATTACTTATCTCTTTTACCTGAAGGTTAGGGTTTTGATTTAGTTTCCTTTGATTAGAAAAGAAGTACTATCCACTTAAAGTGCTTCGGTCATCTAAATATCTCTCTTCTACTGACTTTTCTATTTTGTCAGTTTTCTCCAAACAGATCATTATGGTATAAGAACTAAGAAAAACATGCAGTTTAAGTCTTACATTCTCAGTATTATCATTTGATATTCTACTCTGAATTTCTCAAAGTTGTTATGGTTAGTAAATATCGGGTAGCTTGTTTGGATTGCAATTAATAGAAACCAATTCTAATTCATTTAAGTACAATGGGAATTTATTGGAGATGCCCAGTGGTTCATAAAATCAAGGGAGGAGGCTTTAGAAAATGAACCATGTGTTAATCAGCTATTGCCACAATTATGTTGCATAATAAACCACCCTAAAACTCAAGAGCTTAAACAATGCACATTTATTCCCATTCTCATGGATCTATAGATTGACTGTGGTTTGGTGGGTCCTTGATGGACTCCGCTGGTGTGGCAGGCTGAGTAATGGCCCTCTCACACTTCTCTCCATAGTGGCTGTACTAGTTTACATTCCCACCAACAGTGTAAGAGGATTCCCTTTTCTCCACACCCTCTCCAGCATATATTATTTGTAGACTTTTTGATAGCAGCCATTCTTACTGGTATGAGATGGTACCTCATTGTGGTTTTAATTTGCATTTCTCTGGTAATGAATGATGTTGAGCATCTTTTCATGTGCTTGTTAGCCATCTGTATATCTTCTTTGGAGAAATATCTGTTTAGTCCTTTGGCCCATTTTTTGATTGGGTCATTTATTTTTCTGGAATTGAGCTGCATGAGCTGCTTGTATATTTTTGAGATTAATTCTTTGTCAGTTGCCTCATTTTCTATTATTTTCTCCCATTCTGAAGGCTGTCTTTTCACCTTGCTTATAGTATCCTTTGTTGTGCAGAAGCTTTTAAGTTTAATTAGGTCCCATTTGTTTATTTTTGCTTTTATTTCCATTACTCTGGGAAGTGGATCATAGAGGATCCTGCTGTGATTTATGTCAGAGACTGTGTTGCCTCGTTTCCTCTAGGAGTTTTATAGTTTCTGGTCTTACATTTAGATCTTTAATCCATTTTGAGTTTATTTTTGTGTATGGTGTTGAAAAGTGTTCTAGTTTTATTCTTTTACATGTGTTGACCAGTTTTCCCAGCACCACTTGTTAAAGAGATTGTCTTTTCTCCATTGTATACTCTTGCCTCCTTTATCAAAGATAAGGTGTCCATAGGTGCGTGGATTTATCTCTGGGATTTCTATTTTGCTCCATTGATCTATATTTCTGTCTTTGTGCCAGTACCATACTGTCTTAATGACTGTAGCTTTGTAATATAGTCTGAAGTCGGGTAGGTTGATTCCTCCAGTTCCATTCTTCTTTTTTAAGCTAGCTTTGGCTATTTGAGGTTTTTTGTATTTCCATACAAATTGTGAAATTATTTGTTCTAGTTCTCTGAAAAATACCATTGGTAGCTTGATAGGGACTGCATTGAATCTATAGATTGCTTTGGGTAGTATACTCATTTTCACTATATTGATCTTCTGATCCATGAACATGGTATATTTCTCCATCTATTTGTGTCATCTTTGATTTCTTTTATTAGTGTCTTCTGGTTTTCTATATATAGACCTTTTGTTTCTTTAGGTAGAATTATCCCTAAGTATTTTATTTTTCTCATTGCAATGGTAAATGGATTTGTTTCCTTAATTTCTCTTTCTGTTTTCTCATTGTTAGTGTAGAGGAATGCAAGGGATTTCTGTATGTTAATTTTATATCCTGCAACTTTACTATATGCACTGATTAGCTCTAGTAATTTTCTGGTGATGTGTTTAGGGTTTTCTATGTAGAAGATCATGTTATCTGCAACCAGTGAGAGTTTTACTTCTTCTTTTCCAATCTGGATTCCTTTTATTTCTTTTTCTTCTCTGATTGTTGTGGCTAAAACTTCCAAAACTATGTTGAATAGTAGTGGTGAGAGTGGACACCCTTGTCTTGTTCCTGACTTTAGGGGAAATGCTTTCAATTTTTCACTATTGGGATAATGTTTGCTGTGGTTTTATCATATATGACTTTTATTATGTTGAGGTATGTTCCTTCGATGCCTGCTTCTGGATGTTGTATGTTGATGCTGAATTTTGTGAAAGGCTTTCTCTGCATCTATTGAGATAATCATATGGTTTTTATCTTTCAATTTGTTAATGTGGTGTATCACATTGATTGATTTGTGAATACTGAAGAATCCTTGCATCCCTGGGATAAAGCCCACTTGGTCATGATGTATGATCTTTTTAATATGTTGTTGGATTCTGTTTGCTAGAATTTGGTTAAGGATTTTTGCATCTATGTTCATCAGTGATATTGGCCTGTAGTTTTCTTTTTTTGTGGCATCTTTGTCTGGTTTTGGTATTTGGGTGATGGTGGCCTCATAGAAAGAGTTTGGCAGTTTACCTTCCTCTGCAGTTTTCTGGAAGAGTTTGAGTAGAATAGGTGTTAGCTCTTTAAATTTTTGGTAGAATTCACCTATGAAGCCATCTGGTCCTGGGCTTTTGTTTGTTGGAAGATTTTTGATTACAGTTTCAATTTCTGTGCTTGTGATGGGTCTGTTAAGATCTTCTATTTCTTCCTGGTTCAGTTTTGGAAAGTTATACTTTTCTAAGAATTCATCCATTTCTTCCATTTGTCATTTTATTGGCATATAGTTGCTGATAGTAGTCTCTTATTATCCTTTGTATTTCTGTGTTGTCTGTTGTGATTTCTCCATTTTCATTTCTAATTTTGTTGATTCTTTTCCCTTTTTTTCTTGATGAGTCTCACTAATGGTTTGTCTATTTTATTCATCTTCTCGAAGAACCAGCTTTTAGTTTTGTTGATTTTTGCTATAGTCTTCTTTGTTTCTTTTTCATTTATTTCTGCCCTAATTTTTATGATTTCTTTTCTTCTACTAACCCTGGGGTTCTTCATTTCTTCTTTTCCTAGTTTGCTTTAGGTGTAAAGTTAGGTTATTTATTTGATTTTTCTCTTATTTCTTGAGGTAAGCTTGTATTGCTATGAACCTTCCCCTTAGCACTGCTTTTACTGAGTCCCATAGATTTTGGGTTGTTGTGTTTTCATTTTCATTCGTTTCTATGCATATTTTGATTTCTTTTTTGATTTCTTCTGCGATTTTTTGGTTATTCAGCAGCATGTTGTTCAGCTTCCATATGTTAGAATTTTTAATAGTTTTTCTCCTGTAATTGAGATCTAATCCTACTACATTGTGGTCAGAAAAGATGCTTGGAATGATTTCAATTTTTTTGAATTTACCAAGGCTAGATTTATGGCCCAGGATGTGATCTATCCTGGAGAATGTTGCATGTGCACTCGAGAAAAAGGTGAAATTCATTGTTTTGGGGTGAAATGTCCTATAGATATCAATTAGGTCTAACTGGTCCATTGTATCATTTATTTATTTATTTATTTTTTTTATATTACAAGACAGCAATCTTTTATTGAAACATTTTTTTTGGTCTAAAACTATGCATGGAGAGATTAACCTCTTGTTCATAAATTAGGGTAATTCTAACATCACTATTCCAAACCAATATTATTTACAAAAAAAGAACCTTTTCTTTGCTTTCTTGCCAGTTCACAGGACTAAATTTTAAACCAACTTCAGTCTAGCTTTTAAAATTTCCCTGCCACCAAATGCCCAGCAAACCTTATTAGGGTAGGGGGCAGCCTTTTGATGGCAACAGTCATCATTTACCAGGAATGTACAACCACAACTGAGCAACAACAACAAAAGATTAAATCATTCCAAACAATTCCTATTTGCTTTCCAAAAGCATGCTTTGTCTACTTCTCCCATTCTATACAGACAGGTGGGAGAGGAACGCCACAGAGCATCGTAATGTTAATTAAATTAACCTCTTCAAAAGGGGACAAGATGGTTTAGCGTATATATGGATGAACTGCAGTCAATGATACTGACAAGTAATAAACTTTAAACCCAGATTAACACATATCCCCAATAGCTGGCCAGCTCAAATCATTACTTCTCATTTAATCTGGATCACATGTGCAATTTTTTACTCTCTAGTTAAATACATTGCCAAAATTTTTCAAAGCATATAGGGAACAGGCTTCTTAGAAATTCAAATTAAAATGTTAAATAATAAAAATTGCTGGCTTATTATACAGTTTCTGACAAACTCCAATGTGCTGGGTGACCGAAAGTAATTCTATCTCAGTTGCTAGTAAAAAGGTATCATTTAAAGTTTGTGTTTTGTTGCTAATTTTCTGTTTAGTTGATCTATCCATAGGTGTGAGTGGTGTATTAAAGTCTCCCACTATTGTGTTACTGTTAATTTCCCCTTTCATACTTGTTAGCATGTGCCTTACATATTGCAGAGCTCCTATATTGGGTGCATATATATTTATAATTATTATATCTTCTTCTTGGATTGATCCTTTGATCATTATGTAGTGTCCTTCTTTGTCTCTTTTCATGACTTTTATTGCAAAGTCTATTTTATCTGATATGAGTGTTGCTACTCCTGCTTTCTTTTGGTCTCCTTTTGTATGAAATATCTTTTTCCAGCCCTTTACTTTCAGTCTGTATGTGTACCTTGTTTTGAGGTGGGTATCTTGTAGACAGCATATATAGGGGTCTTGTTTTTGTATCCATTCAGCTAGTCTTTGTCTTTTAGTTGGGGCATTCAACCCATTTACATTTAGGGTAATTATTGATAAGTATGATCCTGTTGTCATTTACTTTGTTGTTTTGGGTTTGAGTTTATAAACCTTTTCTGTGTTTCCTGTCTAGAGAAGATCCTTTAGCATTTGTTGAAAAGCTGGTTTGGTGGTGCTGAATTCTCTCAGCTTTTGCTTGTCTGTAAAGTTTTTGATTTCTTCTTCATATTTGAATGAAAGCCTTGCTGGGTATAGTAATCTGGGTTGTAGGCTTTACTCTTTCACCACTTTAAGTATGTCCTGCCATTCCCTTCTGGCCTGAAGTTTCTGTTGAAAGATCAGCTGTTATCCTTATAGGAATCCCCTTGTGTGTTATTTGCTGCTTTTCCCTTGCTGCTTTTAATATTTGCTTTTTGTGTTTGATTTTTGTTAATTTATGCTTTTGAACTGTGGTGTTGGAGAAGACTCTTGAGAGTCCCTTGGACTGCAAAGAGATCCAACCAGTCCACTCTAAGGAGATCGGTCCTGGGTGTTCTTTGGAAGGAAAGATGCTAAAGCTGAAACTCCAGTACTCTGGCCACCTCATGTGAAGAGTTGACTCATTGGAAAAGACTCTGATGCTGGGAGGGATTGGGGGCAGGAGGAGAAGGGATGACGGAGGATGAGATGGTTGGAAGGCATCACCGACTTGATGGACATGAGTTTGAGTGAACTCTGGGAGTTGGTGATGGACAGGGAGGCATGGTGTGCTGCAATTCATGGGGTCGCAAAGAGTTGGACACGACTGAGCAACTGAACTGAACTGAACTGAATTTGATTAATATGTGTCTTGGGGTGTTTCACCTTGGGTTTATCCTGTTTGGGACCCTCAGGGTTTCTTGGACTTGGGTGGCTATTTCCTTTCCCATTCTAGGGAAGTTTTCAACTATTATCTCCTCAAGTAGTTTCTCATGGCCTTTCTTTTTGTCTTCTTCTTCTGGGACTCTTATGATTTAAATGTTGGGGCATTTAACATTGTCCCAGAGGTCTCTGAGGTTTTCCTCATTTCTTTTAATTCTTTTTTCCTCTCTGCTTCATTTATTTCCACCATTCTATCTTCCACCTCACTTATCCTATCTTCTGCCTCAGTTATTCTACTGTTGGTTCCCTCCAGAGTGTTTCTGATCTCAGTTATTACATTATTCTTTATTGCTTGACTCTTTTTTATTTATTCTAGGTCCTTGTTAAACATTTCTTGCATCTTCTCAATCCTTGTCTCTAGTCTATTTATCTGAAACTCCATTTTGTTTTCAAGATTTTGGATCATCTTTACTATCATTATTCTGAATTCTTTTTCAGGTAGACTCCCTATCTCCTCCTCTTTTGTTTGGTTTGGTGGGCATTTGTCATGTTCCTTTACCTGCTGAGTATTTCATGCCTTTTCATTTTGTTTAGATTGCTCTGTTTGGGGTGGCCTTTCTGTATGCTGAAAGTTTGTGGTTTCTCTTTATTGTGGAGCTTGCTCCCTGTGGGTGTGGTTGGACTAGTGGCTTGTCAAGGTTTCCTGGTTAGGGAAGCTTGCGTTGGTGTTCTGGTGGGTGGAGCTGGATCTCTTCTCTTTGGAGTGCAATAAAGTGTCCAATAGTGAGCTTTGGGGTGTCTATGGGTTTGGTGTGACTTTTGGCCACCTGTATTTTAATGCTCAGGGCTATGTTCCTATATTGCTGGAGAATTAGTGTAGTATGTCTTGCTCTGGAACTTGTTGGCTCTTGGCTGGAGCTTGGTTTCAGTGTACATATGGAGGCTTTTGGATGAGCTCTTGTCAATTAATGTTCCCTGGAGTCAGGCATTCTTTGGTGTTCTCAAGTTTTGGATTTAAGCCTTCTGCCTCTGGCTTTAAGTCTTATTCTTACAGTAGCCTCAAGACTTCTTCATCTATACAGCATTAATGATAAAACATCTAGGTTAATGGTGAAAACATTCTCACAGTGAGGGACACCCAGAGAGGTTCACCGAGTTACATGGAGAAGAGAAGAGGGAGGAGGGATATAGAGGTGACCAGGAGGAGAAGAGGGGCAGTCAAAAGGGGAGAGACAAATCTAGCCAGTAATCAGTTCCCTAAGTGTTCTCCACAGCCCAGAACTCCCAGAGAGATTCACAGAGTTAAGTAGAGAAGAGAAGGAGGAGGGATAAGATAGAGGTGACCTGGGGGAGAAACAGGAGAGTCAAAAGGGCAGAGAGCAATCAAACCAGTAATCACACCCCTAAGTAAAAATGGGTACTGAAGATTAGATTCTTAAAGGCACAAAACTGATAACAAATACCAAAAATCAAAGATTAAAAATCTAGAGTAGAGGTTAGACTCTCAAAAACACAATATTAAAAGTACAAAACAAAATCAATCACAAAAATTATAAAAAATATAGATATGAAATTTGCTTTAAAAATAGGGTCTTTTTTTTGCAAGGTAATAGTAGGTTATAAAAATGAAAATTAAAGGGGTAATAAAGAACTTAATAAAAAAAATAAAAAATGATAATAGTAAAAATATATCTAGGAATTTCTCTAGAGCTGTTGAGGGCAGTGTGAGGCCAGTTCAGTTTCAGATAGTTCCTTGTTCCAGCTTATACTTCTTCTTAAGGTCTATAGGTCCCTTCCAATGCTTGCTGCTGCTGCTGCTGCTAAGTTGCTTCAGTTGTGTCCAACTCTGTGCGACCCCATAGACGGCAGCCCACCAGGCTCCCCCGTCCCTGGGATTCTCCAGGCAAGAACACTGGAGTGGGTTGCCATTTCCTTCTCCAATGCAGGAAAGTGAAAAGTGAAAGTGAAGTCGCTCAGTTGTGTCTGACCCTCAGCGACCCCATGGACTGCAGCCTTCCAGGCTTCTCCATCCATGGGATTTTCCAGGCAAGAGTACTGGAGTGGGGTGCCATTGTCTTCTCCATTCCAATGCTTAGTCAGTGCTAACTACAGGGTTTTAATCTGTTGCACCTGTCACTTCCAGTGTGGCTCCCTCTTCTTTGTTTATTTTGGCTTCCTCTGTTTACAAGTCTCTTCAGTGTCTAATTTCTGCCCTGACACAAGGGGGCGAAGGTGGTCACTTATTTAGGCTCATTTACTCCGCTGTGCTATGGGGAGGGAGGAACACTGCAAAAAAATATCACTGGCGTGTGTGGGGAGTACTCGCAGTGTATGGACCACACTGGGTTTGCCCCAGCTCACGGCGCCTGTGCTTGCCCTGTCTACACTGCTCAGGCTCCAGGTTGCTCTGCAGGGGAACTGTCCAAAGTGGGCCCTGGGTTGTGTGCACTTCCCAGGTCTAAGCTGCTCAGGTTCAGGTTCTCGGGTACTCCACAAAGGCACAGACTCAGCTGGGCCTGCGTTTTGTGCCCTTCCCCTGGTCTGAGGAACTCAGGCGACAGGTACTTGGTGAGCGCAGTATCCCAGGTGTACGATCTTATCACCTCCCTGGTCCCAGCCGCTCGATTTCCTGGATGTGCCGCAAGAGTGCCGTCTCAGGTGTGCCGTGTGTCTCTTCTGAGGGGCTGATCTCAGGCTGTGACCCTCCTGGCAGATGTCAACCATCCAGGATCCGAGGAAGATTTGGTTAGCACTGGGGGCCTGCTCACAGTTTGGTGGAGGATGCCGTCTCCGGGCCTGAGATTGCAGCTCGCCTTCCTGGGCTCTGGCTGTCACTTGCCTGCCTCTCTGCCTCTGGCAGGGGGATGGGCTGGTCCTCAGGCCATAGGTCTCCTTTGGTATTTGCTCAATCTTTGTCCTGTGAGCCGGCCAGGCTGTGCCTTAGGTTAGAGCTTTTTGTGGGAAAGTTCTCTCTCCCTCTCGCTCTTTTTTTCTCTCTGGCTGTCCTACAGTTTGTGTTGCTATCTCACATTAGCTCCTTCAGATTGTCTTCAGGGCATTCAGGCCCTGTCCTTACCCTAAGCATGCAACCTGTGCCTCTCCCGCTAGCTGGTGGCAGATGCTAGTGTCTGGGCTATTTCTCCACTGGGAGTTGTGGTTAAGGCACATATTCTGTGAGTTTTTTTTTTCCCCCCTTCCCGGTTATGTTGCCCTCTGAGATTCCAAAACTCCCCACAGACCCGTTGGTGAGAGGGTTTCCTGGTGTTTGGAAACTTCTCCTTCTTCACGACTCACTCCCTGGGACAGGTCTCTGTCCCTAACTCTTTGTCTCTCTTTTTGTCTTTTATATTTTGTCCTACCTCCTTTTGAAGAGAATGGGCTGCCTTTCTGGGTACCTGGTGTCCTCCGCCAGTGTTCAGAAGTTGTTTTGTGGAAGTTGCTCAGCAATCAAATGATCTTTTGATGAATTTGTGGGAGAGAGTGGCCTCCCTATCCTATTCCTCTGCCATCTTAGGACTGCCCCCAGGGCATAATTTTTTTGTGACAAATCCCTGGAGCACACGCTTCAAGCTAAACTACAGAAGCACATGTATGTCTTAGTGCATCACACTGGCTAATGTTCCTTTGTAACCAAAGCAAATCACATGGCCAAGCAAGACATCTGTGTGGTGGGGAGGTGTCCTGGACCTACAGTGGGAAGGTGGGAGGTGAATGAAGTAAATATTCAGTGAACTATAAGGCAGACCTTCCCAGGCAGGGATCAAGTGAATCTGTGGGCCTGAACCACAGATGATCCATACACAACAGGAACAGTTGGACAGCTGGTAGTAGCTACCAGAAATCAAGTGTTTCTGCTGGGCTCTAGGCACAGGATGCTGCCATTACCACCTAATGAACTCTAAGCTGCTTCCTGATTTTTTTTTTTTTTTAAAGAATTGTATGTTCTAGAGTCACTGACCCATGTACAAATATTTGATTGGCCAAGTCTAGGTTGTGTGTTCAGGGAGAGCAATTTTCTAGCCCACTTACTTTCCACATTGGGAATGGGGTGGCCCCTGCCTACTGCAGAAGCTCACACAATGGTAGGACTCCCTCAGTTCAGGAAAGGGGTTTAGATGTGTGCTGTGCTTAGTCTCAGTCGTGTCTGACTCTTTGTGACCCCATGGACTGTAGCCCACTAGGCTCCTCTGTCCATGGGGATTCTCCCCGCAAGAATACTGGAGTGGGTTGCCATGCCCTCCTCCAAGGGGTCTTCCCAACCCAGGGATCGAACCCAGGCCTACCATTTTGCAAGAGGATTCTTTACCATCTGAGCCACTGGGAAGCTGAAGAATAGTGGAGTGGGTAACCTATCACTTCTCCAGGGGATCTTCCTAACCCAACAATCGAACCAGGGTCTCCTGCATTGCAGGTGGATTCTTTACCAGCTGAGCTACCAAGGAAGCCCAGGGATTTAGACTCTGGGCAGCAAAAATCAATAATAAAAATCTTCCAAAGGACATTGTGATACAGTGGTAAGAGAAAGTTTGTTAAATGTTCTGAAACTTAGTTTCCTCATCTCTAATAAAGGGATAAAAATAACAGAAGTCTTTTAATGAATAATAGAATCCAAGTACTTGATACACTTGATGCCATTTTCTTTATTTTTTTAGGAGACAACCCATTATTTCCGACTTTGTTTTTTATGAGTAAATTCCCATTTCCTTGCCTACGAAAGAACAATTTTATGGCTCCCTGTGTGTTTGTCTGCCATCTAAAGCCAGATCCCCTTTTCAATATCCATTCTCCATCTCTTACTTATTTCTCCAGGAGTTGTTTACATTTTCAATGAGGTGGCAAGAGTTGGACACCCACTATCCACATTGTTCTGGGTGAGGTTCAGGTGATGAGAGTTACCCTTCTTCTTTTTCTTGGCCTGCACTTCATACATTTGTCTTTTCCTTCTTTACCTGTATGTGTTAAGTTTGTTCCTAGTGAACTCAGTGTTGTAAAGGGTAGATAGGTTTGTTCTGTAAGGGAAGTGTTAGGAAAACCATGTAGTGGTAGTGCTAGATGTAGTCTCGACTCTGGGATACTTTGATATCCAGTTACCCACTCTGTTTCTCAGCTGGTTCCAAACCCATACTATGAAGGTATGTAATTGGCAGCCTCAAACTTTCTAACATTATTTTTTAAGTGAGACAGAGAAAAGCTTAAAGTGGAGGGTTGTTATCTGAAACTCAATCCTAGTCTCATCTTACTGGGTTAGTTTCATGTCCTATAAAAAGATTTATTTTTGTATACATAAATGGCTGAACTCCAAATGTTAAAAATAACTTGAGAAAGCAAATGACAAAGAATTGAACAGTAACCACAGGGAAGGGCAACTCAAAGTGTTCATAGTCATCTAAATTGGCTCAAACCATGGAAGTAGCATATAGTTGGGAGCCAGAACAGACCTGTTGCAGACTCTGCCACCAGTTTGTTCAAATGTCTTTATTTTTGGACCACATGGGCTTCATGTACTCTGGTAAGTGCACAGGATGCTAAGGGGATCTCACCATAGCTCTTGCCACCTGGGTGTAAGGATGCTTGGAGAAAGAGTCCTGGATGGATAATCATCATGTCCTGTTAAAGTGATAATAGTTATTTCTTTCCAGACGTGTAGACATGTAGATGGAAGAGTCATCAATGTAGAGTCATCCTTTTCTTCACTTTCCCAATCCTCCCCTGACTCACATCATTTTTCAGGCCTGACTAAGTATAAGATGAACTCCACTTTCCTATTTGGAGAGCATTAAAAATGTGAAAGCTTATTTTAATTATTCTTTATTCTTGCAAACAATTGCTCAGCTATATATATGTTGTGCAGACTTGTCTTTATTGGAACTTTTCCAGAGTGAATCCAATAAATCAAAGCAAAGCTGTGACCCAAGAATGAAGGTATCTAGTGAAAGTTAATGAAATCTTGATACGAATGGCAGACATATGTAATTAGGGCTATAGAAGAGTAGCATGGATGTTGAATTTTTTGCCTTCCCAGCATCCATTTTCCAGTCTTCTGATATCAGCATTCTGAACTTCCTTGGGTAGAACTATTCCTCCTCCACCTTTCTATGTGGTTTGGGTCAGGATAACTCTACTTTCTAGATATTGAAAATTGTCACAGACACAAATTGATCCAATAAAAGAAAATCCCAGGAATTTTGGTAGAACAACTGGAGATCTGATTTATGACTATGGGGAGAACCAGTCTGAGAATGGTGCCACAGAGATGAGCAAAATCAGGAGAGAAAAGAAAGTAATAATCAAGTAAACAATATAAATCAAGTGCTGGATTTAGCCATACCTGAATCCCTGCTGCCTCTGGACTTTTTAAGTTTATGTTAGACAATAAATCCCTTTTAAGAAGTTCAGGTTGACTTTTTGTTACAATTGAAGATGTTCTTCCTTATGAAATGTGCTGACAGTCAATATGAAAAATAGAGGTAGCATGAAATTGCAAATTGAAAATGTGCAGGCTTAGGTTATTAATCCCAGTTCAATCACTAAACATTTCTGGGTCTTCTTCTTCTCCTGTAAAATGAAACTGAAGTTTTATAAATGTTACTTATTTCATTGAGAATCTAAAGATTGCTTAACTTGTAGCAAGTTACTGGCTTAGTCCTGCAGTGGGCAGAAGACATATGTTCTCATTTTAGGGCTCTGTTCACAAGATATTTTTCTCTGATACCAGTAACCTTTTATCCTATTGGCTTGACATTCTCTACAACCTTTGGAAAGTCACATGGATAAAATGGTATTGATTATGGATCATGAATGAATATTTCTCCTACGGCAGAAAAATGTTTAGCATTAGATATGAGGGGGCATTGGGAAACTGATCCACGTTTTTTGTACATTAAACTGAAGATCAGTGCATTAGAGATTTTTCTCTCATATTATATTCTTTGAAAAATTTTGAGGAGGATTTAGTCAGTTATTTATTAGATTCCCAGTGCCTTAGTAATGTGTCTGGTACATAATGTGTACATAATAAATATTTCATAAATCGTTGAGTATTTTGATGTTATTTTCTGCTTGAATTACAAAGTATTTCAATTCAAAAACACTTCCTAAGAAAGGAGATATTCCAGAAGTCTATTCCTTTTGTTATTACTAAATAATATTCAAAAGTGATATTTTCTTACATACATGAATAATTTAAAAAATAGACATTTATGTATGATGACTCTTGCATTATACTTAAAAATATAGCTTCCTTAAGGAATTTATATTTTTTCTTTCATTTCTTTCTTAAGGACTTTATATTTTAAAATTCTGCATTTTATCTTATTAGTTTTCTAAAATTTCTTTGACTTACGTTTTACATTTCTTTAAAAGATTAACTTCCTCATTCCTAGATAAATCAATATGTATATTGGAATTATATTTTCTTAAATGTTAACACATTCCATCTTATTTGCTATGCTAGTTCCTTCACTGAACAAGAATTGGAAATACACTTAGGTATAATTAGGTCACAGATTATTAAATAACCAGCTTTTTAACTTAGTCCTGTAAAATTTCCAGATGCACACACACATTTCCTTTTCTGGTCACCACTGCAGAGCACTTCTCTCCACTAAAACTAACTGAATGGAAATTGGTTTGTGATCTGAATTTATATAATGGCAGATATCTCATGTCCCCTCTTTGAAGTCTTCTTTAAGCTCCCAAACTGGATTTATAATGGGGCCCTATTTTCAACTTACTTTTTCAATTATTCATTCTCTTTCACACACAGTAGCCTTGAATCTCTTCAACTCTTCCATTATTACTAACCTCAGTGACCGTCTGTGTTCCTTCCTTTCTAACCTCCTTACCCCCTTCTGCCCTCTTTCTCTTCTTTCCTTCAGTTCAGTTCCGTCGCTCAGTTGTGTCCGACTCTTTGTGACCCCATGGACTGCAGCACGCCAGGCTTCCCTGTCCTTCACCATCTCCCAGAACTTGCTCAAACTCATGTCCATTGAGTCAGTGATGCCATCCAGCCATCTCATCCTCTGTCGTCCCCTTCTCCTCCTGCCCCCAATCCCTCCCAGCATCAGGGTCTTTTCCAATGAGTCAACTCTTCGCATGAGGTGGCCAAAGTACTGGAGTTTCAGCTTTAGCATCATTCCTTCCAAAGAAACCCCAGGGCTGATGTCCTTCAGAATGGACTGGTTGGATCTCCTTGCAGTCCAAGAGACTCTCAAGAGTCTTCTCCAACACCACAGTTCAAAAGCATCAGTTCTTCGGTGCTCAGCCTTCTTTATGGTCCAGCTCTCACATCCAAACATGGCTACTGGAAAAACCATAGTTTTTACTAGAAAGACCTTTGTTGGCAAAGTAATGTCTCTCTTTTTAATATGCTGTCTGGGTTAGTCATAGCTTTTCTTCCAAGGAGCAAGCGTCTTTTAATTTCATGGCTGCAGTTACTATCTGCAGTAATTTTGGAGCCTAAGAAAATAAAATCTTTCACTGTTTCCATTGTTTCCCCATCTATTTGCCATGAAGTGATGGTACTGGATGGCATGATCTTAGTTTTTTGAATGTTGAGTCTCAAGCCAGTCTTTTCACTCTCCTTTTTCACTTTCTTCAAGAGGCTCTTTAGTTTCTCTTCACTTTCTGCCATAAGTATGTGTCATCTGAAAATCTGAGGTTATTGATATTTCTCTTGGCAATCTTGATTCCAGCTGGTGCTTCATCCACCCCTTGTGCTTCTTTCCTTCAGATTAGAGATCAGATCAGATCAGTCGCTCAGTCGTGTCCAACTCTTTGCGACCCCATGAATCACAGCACGCCAGGCCTCCCTGTCCATCACCAACTCCCGGAGTTCACTGAGACTCACGTCCATTGAGTCAGTGATGCCATCCAGCCATCTCATCCTCTGTCGTCCCCTTCTTCTCCTGCCCCCAATCCCTCCCAGCATCAGAGTCTTTTCCAATGAGTCAACTCTTCACATGAGGTGGCCAAAGTGCTGGAGTTTCAGCTTTAGCATCATTCCTTCCAAAGAAATCCCAGGGCTGATCTCCTTCAGAATGGACTGGGTGGATCTCCTTGCAGTCCAAGGGACTCTCAAGAGTCTTCTCCAACACCACAGTTCAAAAGCATCAATTTTTCGGCGCTCAGCCTTCTTCACAGTCCAACTCTCACATCCGTACATGACCACTGGAAAAACCATAGCCTTGACTAGACGAACCTTTGTTGGCAAAGTAAATGTCTCTGCTTTTGAATATGCTATCTAGGTTGGTCATAACTTTCCTTCCAAGGAGTAAGCGTCTTTTAATTTCATGGCTGCAGTCACCATCTGCAGTGATTTTGGAGCCCAGAAAAATAAAGTCTGACACTGTTTCCCCATCTATTTCCCATGAAGTGGTGGGACCGGATGCCATGATCTTCGTTTTCTGAATGTTGAGCTTTAAGCCAACTTTTTCACTCTCCACTTTCACTTTCATCAAGAGGCTTTTTAGTTCCTCTTCACTTTCTGCTATAAGGGTGGTGTCATCTGCATATCTGAGGTTATTGATATTTCTCCCGGCAATCCTGATTCCAGCTTGTGTTTCTTCCAGTCCAGCATTTCTCATGATGTACTCTGCATATAAGTTAAATAAACAGGGTGACTATTCTTGATGTACTCCTTTTCCTATTTGGAACCAGTCTGTTGTTCCATGTCCAGTTCTAACTGTTGCTTCCTGACCTGCATACAAATTTCTCAAGAGGCAGATCAGGTGGTCTGGTATTCCCATCTCTTTCAGAATTTTCCACAGTTGATTGTGATCCACACAATCAAAGGCTTTGGCATAGTCAATAAAGCAGAAATAGATGCTTTTCTGTAACTCTCTTGCTTTTTCTGTGATCTAGCGGATGTTGGCAATTTGATCTCTGGTTCCTCTGCCTTTTCTAAAACCAGCTTGCACATCAGGAAGTTCATGGTTCACATATTGCTGAAGTCTGGCTTGGAGAATTTTGAGCATTACTTTACTAGTGTGTGAGATGAGTGCAATTGTGTGGTAGTTTGAGCATTCTTTGGCATTGCCTTTCTTTGGGATTGGAATGAAAACTGACCTTTTCCAGTCCTGTGGCCACTGCTGAGTTTTCCAAATTTGCTGGCATATTGAGTGCAGCACTTTCACAGCATCATATCTCAGGATTTGGAATAGCTCAACTGGAATTCTATCACCTCCACTAGCTTTGTTTGTAGTGATGCTTTCTAAGGCCCACTTGATTTCACATTCCAGGATGTCTGGCTCTAGGTCAGGGATCACACCATCGTGATTATCTGGGTCGTGAAGATCTTTTTTGTACAGTTCTTCTGTGTATTCTTGCCACTTCTTCTTAATATCTTCTGCTTCTGTTAGGTCCATACCATTTCTGTCTTTTTTCGAGCCCATCTTTACATGAAATGTTCCTTTGGTATCTCTGATTTTCTTGAAGAGATCTCTAGTCTTTCCCATTCTGTTGTTTTCCTCTATTTCTTTGCATTGATCACTGAAGAAGGCTTTCTTATCTCTTCTTGCTATTCTTTGGAACTCTGCATTCAGATGTTTATATCTTTCCTTACTTCTTCCTAATTTTAAAGTTTATTTAAATAAATACTTTGAAACTGACTTACTAATAGAATCCCTCATTCTGGAAATTCTTGGTCACTCTGTGGATCCATGCACAAGGGCTTCATCTCCACCTTTTGCTTATATTATTATCTTTGTTTTTCTTTATATAGCTTTAGACCTCTGGATTTTTTGTCTTTTCCACAAAAAGCTTTAGTAAAATAGCAACATTATCTAGCTTTCATGAAGCATACTGTGAGATTTCTGGCATGTGTCCACAGCTAGCTCTGAGATGTGTATTTCCTGGCAGCTTAGGTTTTTTTTTTTTTTTAATTTTATGTGAAACAGAAAGAGAGGAAGTGAGGGAATTTAGTTCAGCAGTTTAAAGCAAAGGTTCTGCTGTGATGTATGTCAGAGAGTGTTTTGCCTACGTTCTCCTCTAGGAGTTTTATAGTTTCTGGTCTTACGTTTAGATCTTTAATCCATTTTGAGTTTATTTTTGTGTATGGTGTTAGAAAGTGTTCTAGTTTCATTCTTTTACAAGTGGTTGGCCAGATTTCCCAGCACCACTTGTTAAAGAGATTGTCTTTAATCCATTGTATATTCTTGCCTCCTTTGTCAAAGATAAGGTGTCCATATGTGCGTGGATTTATCTCTGGGCTTTCTATTTTGTTCCATTGATCTATATTTCTGTCTTTGTGCCAGTACCATACTGTCTTGATAACCGTGGCTTTGTAGTAGAGCCTGAAGTCAGGCAGGACCTCCCAGAATATTGGAAATAAAAGCAAAAATAAACAAATGGGACCTAATTAACCTTAAAAGCTTCTGTACATCAAAGGAAACTATTAGCAAGGTGAAAAGACAGCCTTCAGAATGGGAGGAAATAATAGCAAATGAAGCAACTGACAAACAACTAATCTCAAAAATATACAAGCAACTCCTACAGCTCAACTCCAGAAAAATAAATGACCCAATCAAAAAATGGGCCAAAGAACTAAATAGACATTCCTCCAAAGAAGACATACAGATGGCTAACAAACACATGAAAAGATGCTCAACATCACTCATTATCAGAGAAATGCAAATCAAAACCACTATGAGGTACCATTTCACACCATTCAGAATGGCTGTGATTCAAAAGTCTACAAATAATAAATGCTGGAGAGGGTGTGGAGAAAAGGGAACCCTCTTACACTGTTGGTGGGAATGCAAACTAGTACAGCCACTATGGAGAACAGTGTGGAGATTCCTTAAAAAACTGGAAATAGAGCTGCCTTATGATCCAGCAATCCCACTGCTGGGCATACACACTGAGGAAACCAGAAGGGAAAGAGACACGTGTACCCCAATGTTCATTGCAGCACTGTTTATAATAGCCAGGACATGGAAGCAACCTAGATGTCCATCAGCAGATGAACGGATAAGAAAGCAGTGGTACATATACACAATGGAGTATTACTCAGCCATTAAAAAGAATACATTTGAATCAGTTCTAATGAGATGGATGAAACTGGAGCCTATTATACAGAGTGAAGTAAGCCAGAAGGAAAAACACCAATATAGTATACTAACGCATATATATGGAATTTAGAAAGATGGTCACAATAACCCTGTGTATGAGACAGCAAAAGAGACACTGATGTATAGAACAGTCTTATGGACTCTGTGGGAGAGGGAGAGGGTGGGAAGATTGGGGAGAATGGCATTGAAACATGTAAAATATCATGTATGAAATGAGATGCCAGTCCAGGTTCGATGCACGATACTGGATGCTTGGGGCTAGTGCACTGGGACGACCCAGAGGGATGGTATGGGGAGGGAGGAGGGAGGAGGGTTCAGGATGGGGAACACATGTATACCTGTGGTGGATTCATTTTGATATTTGGCAAAACTAATACAATTATGTAAAGTTTAAAAATAAAATAAAATTAAAAAAAAAAAAGAATAAAAGGAAAAAAAAAAAAAAGCAAAGGTTCTGGCTGGACTCTGCCTGGGTTGAATCCTGGATTTGCCATTTACCAGTCTGTGCCCTTGGGTAAATTACTTAATTCCTCTTACTTAAAAATGGGAAGATACTAATGATATCTAATGAATCAAAATAATGGGAGGTTTAAACTCAACTAGAGTTTATGAAAAAGTCTTGAAAATATTCTATATATGCTAACTTTTATTATTCTTGTTATTGTTCAGTCACTAAGTTGTGTCAGACTCTATGACTCCATGGACTGTGGCATGCCAGGCTCCTCTGTCCTCCATTATCTCCCAGAGTTTGCTCAAATTCACACCCACTGAGTTGGTGATGCCTTTCAACCATCTCATCCTCCATTGCCCCCTTCCCCTTTTGCCCTCCATCTTTCCCAGCATCAGGGTCTTTTCATGAAGTTGAAAAGTTAGCTTGTTTGCATCAAATGGCCAAAAGTATTGGAGCTTCAGCTTCAGTGAATATTCAGGGTTGATTTCCTTTAGGATTGACTGGCTTGATTCCCTTACAGTTCAAGGGACTCTCAAGAATCTTTTCCAGCACCACAATTTGAAAGCATAAATTCTTCAGCCTTCAGCCTTCTTTATGATCCAACTGCCACATCCATATGTGACTACTGGAAAAACCATGGCTTTGACTGTATGGACCTTTGTCAGCAAAGTGATGTCTCTGCTTTTTAATACACAGTCTAGGTTTGACTTGAAGGAATAGCTTGAAGGAATGCTATGACACTTTTAATTTAGTGGCTGCAGTCATCATCCATAGTGATTTTGGAGCCCAAGAAAAGAAAATCTGTCACTGTTTCCACTTTTACCCGTTCTATTTTCTGTGAAGTGATAGGATCAGATACCATGATCTTAGTTTTTTGAATGTTGAGTTTTAAGCCAGGTTTTTTACTCTCCTCTTTCACCCTCATCAAGAGACTCTTTAGTTCCTCTTCACTTTCTGCCATTAGAATGGTATCATCTGCATATCTGAGGTTGTTGATATTTCTCTTGGTAATCTTGATTCCAGCTTGTGATTCAGCCAGCGTGGAATTTTGCATGTACTCTGCATAGAAGTTAAGTAAGCAGGGCGACGATATATAGCTTTGTTGTACTCTTTTCCCAATTTGGAACCAGTCAGTTGTTCCATGTTCTAACTGCTCCTTGCTTCTTGATCTGCATACTGGTTTCTCAGGAGACAGGTAAGATAGTTTAGTATTCCCATATCTTTAAGAATTTTCCATAGTTTGTTGTGATCCACTGTTGTATTTGAGAATTATATTCAAATAACTGGAAGAGGAAGAGTAATACTTTTGTGACTATCAAAATGTGTAACTTACAAACAAATGTAAAAATGATCCATTTAATGACTCATTCAGACAATGAATAAAGAACTATATAATTTCAATCGTACTCAAAGCAAGTAGAAAACTCTTGAAAAGTTTATTTCTATATTAAGAAAAATATTATTGACTGTTTTCTTTCTTCCAGTTTTATTGAAGTATGATTGACATACAACACTGTATAAGTTTAAGGTGTACAGCATAAACTTATTAATACATATGTCATGAAATTATTAGTGAACATCCATTATTTCATATAGATAAAACATTAAAGAAACAGAAATTTGTTTTTCTTGTGATGAGAACTCTTAGGATTTACTCTCTTAACAATGAACTTTTATATGAAACATAGAACAGTATTAACTTTTGCTTTAATTTTCCTTGCCTGAGGAGATATCCAAAAAATACGTATTGCTAAGATCCGTGTCAAAGAATATATTGTCGATGTTTTCTTTTGGAAGTTTATGGTTTCAGGTCTTACATTTAACTCTTTAATCCATTTTATTTTTGTATATGATTTGAGGACATAGTTCATTCTGATTCTTTTGTATATAGCTGTACAGTTTTCCCAGAATCACTTATTAAAGAGGCTGTCTTTTTGTATTTTTACATCCTTGGTTGTAGATGGATTGCCTGTATATGTGTGGTTTTATCTGGGCCCTCTATTATGTTCCGTTGATTTATATGTTTGTCTTTGTGCCAGCACCATACTGTTTTGATTCCTGTAATTATTTAGCTTTGTAGTATATTTTGAAATCACGGAGCATGATAAGTTTTGTCCTTTAATATAAGATTGTTTTGGATATTTGGGGTCTTTTGTGTTCCATAAAATTTTTGTATTATTTGTTCTAATTATGTGAAAAATAGCATTAGTTTTTTGATATGGATTGATTGCATTGAATCTATAGATTGACTATTTATTAACACATTATTGACTGGAGATGTACTAATGCCACCAGTGTTGAAATACCCCAGTTAATAATGTGTTAAAAAATCATATATATGTCTATGTACCAGGGGAAGATATGTTTCACTTATCTATTGATGTTTCACAATCATTCCAAAATGTGTAGGAGTAAAATAATACTATTTTACCTGTGCATGGTTTCTCTGGGTCAGGAACTTGGACAGAGCATAGACTGTCTTGTCTTGGCTCCATGATGTCTGGAGGGTCTCACTTGGGAAGACTCAGATGTCTGGGAATTTGAATCATCTGGAGGCCTCCTCACTTACATGCTGGCACTGGATAGATGGGTCGGGTTGGGATAAATGGAAGGCATGACTCACCTGGTATGGTTGATTGGTCGGACTACTTGTTGTCCTTTCCATGTGATTTGGACCTCTTCACAACATGGTGGCCTCAGAGCAGTCAGACTTCACACTTGGGGCTCCAAGAGTGTTTCAGAGGAGAAAGAAAGATCTGTATGAGCTTTTATGACCTAGCCTCCAATGTATATAGGATCACTTCTACAAGTTCTATTCATTAAAGTAGTCACAAACTTGACTCAGTTCAAGGGGGGTGGGGTTATAATTCACATGTTAATGAGAGAAGTATCAAAAACTTTGTGGCTATGTTTTAAGACTACAAGGGCTAGAGAAAAATTAGTTGTACATCATTCTAGTTGCATCTGTTGGTTTCAAGGACCAAGTGGTTTTATTTATTTATATGAAAACATGGAGTGAAAAGATAGATGACCTAATTGAAAGGAAAGGATTTTAATAAGGAGCATCTGTAGGGAAAATAGTGCTGCCTCTCTGATCCTTTCTGATTTATGCTGACCTTGATGTTTTTTCTTGTTTAAATACATGTTTCTGTTTTTTAGCTCTTTCCCATTCCCTGATTACACAATTACAAAATGTACATAAAAATGTAGGAAGCAGAATTATGTTTCTATCAGTCTTCCCACCAACCATCCTACTACCAAGAGGAAATCACTATTAATATTCTGATCTCTGTCTATCTACAGATATACATGTCCAGTGTTTTTACCATGATAGTTTTATATACTTTACATAATAGTATACACACAATATTATATTTGCCTGTGTTTTAATTTTAACATTCTGTTGTAGCTTTTTTTTCATATAACTAAAATAATCTTTTCTTTTTGTCTCTCTTTATATCATTGTGCCTGTGTGTGCATGCTCAGTTGCTTTAGTTGTGTCCAACTCTTTGTGACCCTATGGACTGTTGCCCACTGGGTTCCTCTGTCCATGGGATTCTCCAGGCAAGAATACTAGAGTGGTTTGCCCCTTCCTCCTCCAGGAATTTTCCTGACCCAGGGACTGAACCCACATCTCCTGCATCTCCTACACTGTAGTCAGACTTCACCTACTGAGCCACCTTGGAAGCCCCTGGAAACCTAATCATTATTAGGTTTTAAAATGAAAAAATTAAATGTAAATTAAAGCAACACATACTTATGATATAATGTTAACACACAGCTGAATAAAATTAAGGAAAGAAAGCCACTTCCCCAACCAGACCTAAGTTATTGGTCTATAAATAGATAACCCCTTTTTTTTTTTCAAAATGAGATTTTAGTTCATTTGTTGTTTTACTACTTTTTTTCCCTTAATATTAGTAAAATTTGAACTTTCTCTGTTAGAATTTGTAGATTTATCTTTATTTAGATAGTCTCTAATCCAAGTTTTTCAATGTTTGATATTAAAAAAAATGCTGCAGCAAACATCTTTGCAAATACATTTTGCACATCTGTAAAGCTTTTCTGTAGTATAGAAATCTAGGAGTGAAAATGCTGGCTCAAAGGACTAATCATTAAAATTTTTGATAGATAATGATGAATTTTAATCATCTCTTTTAATAGATGTATAATACCTCCATATATAGACGTAACTTAATTTGCTTAATCTTTTCTCCAAAATTAGACATTTAAGTTGTCTGATGTTTTCCCCATTGATAAATAGTGCTGCATGAATATCCTCATGATGAAATCTTTGTCATCATTACTTTAGGATTGATTTTTATAAAGGAAATTACTTGTCATAACATATGAACATTTTAAAGACTAATCATTCATATTGCCAAGTTGGTTTTTCAGAAATGTTCCATCAGTTTGCAGGTATCTGCAAAACTTTGAACTTGAGATTGGGATAAAATGTTGCTATAAAACATTATAGTTGGTTCAAAATAATTTCCTATCAGATCAGATCAGTTGCTCAGTCGTGTCCGACTCTTTGCGACCCCATGAATCACAGCACGCCAGGCCTCCCTGTCCATCACCAACTCCCTGAGTTCACTGAGACTCACGTCCATCGAGTCAGTGATGCCATCCAACCATCTCATCCTCTGTCATCCCCTTCTCCTCCTGCCCCCAATCCCTCCCAGCATCAGAGTCTTTTCCAATGAGTCAACTCTTCGCACGAGGTGGCCAAAGTGCTGGAGTTTCAGCTTTAGCATCATTCCTTCCAAAGAAATCTCAGGGCTGATCTCCTTCAGAATGGACTGGTTGGATCTCCTTGCCCTCCAAGGGACTCTCAAGAGTCTTCTCCAACACCACAGTTCAAAAGCATCAATTCTTTGGCACTCAGCCTTCTTCACAGTCCAACTCTCACATCCATACATGACCACAGGAAAAACCATAGCCTTGACTAGACGAACCTTTGTTGGCAAAGTAATGTCTCTGCTTTTGAATATGCTATCTAGGTTGGTCATAACTTTCCTTCCAAGGAGCAAGTGTCTTTTAATTTCATGGCTGCAGTCACCATCTGCAGTGATTTTGGAGCCCAGAAAAATAAAGTCTGACACTGTTTCCCCATCTATTTCCCATGAAGTGGTGGGACCGGATGCCATGATCTTCGTTTTCTGAATGTTGAGTTTTAAGCCAACTTTTTCACTCTCCACTTTCACTTTCATCAAGAGGCTTTTGAGTTCCTCTTCACTTTCTGCCATAAGGGTGGTGTCATCTGCATATCTGAGGTTATTGATATTTCTCCCGGCAATCTTGATTCCAGTTTGTGTTTCTTCCAGCCCAGCATTTCTCATGATGTACTCTGCATATAAGTTAAATAAACAGGGTGACAATATACAGCCTTGATGAACTCCTTTTCCTATTTGGAACCAGTCTGTTGTTCCATGTCCAGTTCTAACTGTTGCTTACTGACCTGCACACAAATTTCTCAAGAGGCAGATCAGGTGGTCTGGTATTCCCATCTCTTTCAGAATTTTCCACAGTTTATTGCTATCCACACAGTCAAAGGCGAATGTGGTCCACTGGAGAAGGGAATGGCAAACCACTTCAGTATTCTTGCCTTGAGAACCCCATGAACAGTATGAAAAGGCAAAATGATAGGATACTGAAAGAGAAACTCCCCAGGTCAGTAGGTACCCAATATACTACTGAGATCAGTGGAGAAATAACTCCAGAAAGAATGAAGGGATGGAGCCAAAGCAAAAACAATACCCAGCTGTGGATGTGACTGGTGATAGAAGCAAGGTCCGATGCTGTAAAGAGCAATATTGCATAGGAACCTGGAATGTCAGGTCCATGAATCAAGGCAAATTGGGAGTGGTCAAACAAGAGATGGCAAGAGTGAATGTCGACATTCTAGGAATCAGCGAACTGAAATGGACTGGAATGGGTGAATTTAACTCAGATGACCATTATATCTACTACTGTGGGCAGGAATCCCTCAGAAGAAATGGAGTGGCCATCATGGTCAACAAAAGAGTCCGAAATGCAGTACTTGGATGCAATCTCAAAAATGACAGAATGATCTCTGTTCGTTTCCAAGACAAACCATTCAATATCACAGTAATCCAAGTCTATGCCCCAACCAGTAACGCTGAAGAAGCTGAAGTTGAGTGGTTCTATGAAGACCTAGAAGACCTTTTAGAACTAACACCCAAAAAAGATGTCCTTTTCATTATAGGGGACTGAAATGCAAAAGTAGGAAGTCAAGAAACACCTGGAGTAACAGGCAAATTTGGCCTTGGAATACGGAATGAAGCAGGGCAAAGACTAATAGAGTTTTGCCAAGAAAATGCACTGGTCATACTTTCCTATAGTTAAAGTTAATTATGTATGGCTCAGATGCACAGTCATGTCTGACTCTTTGTGACACTTTGGACCGTAGCCCTCTAGGCTCCTACGTTATGGGATTTGTCAGGCAGGAATACTGGAGTGGGTTGCCGTTTCATCCTTCAGAGGATTGAATCCGCGTCTCCTCCATCTCCTGTATTGTAGGCAAATTCTTAACCACTGAGAGCTCAGGAAAGCCCCAAAGTTAATAGCATCTAGTAAAAAAGGGCCAGCATTTGGCCAGAAATGATAAAAAAATTTCCAGTGATTCATATATTTCTCAAAATTCCACGGAATTTCTATGAAGAATGTCCTCTGTTGTCCCTTGGCAGTCACCTTCCTATTGCTACAACAATAAAGAAATCTGGATATATCTTAGTGGGGGTCAGGTCACTTGCCCTGGTATGAGTTTATTGTAAATTAATATAAAATAGAAAATTCTCAGTTCTGGAAATGTACTGTTTATCTAAAGAGAAACAATGTTGGAAATGATTCCCAAACAAAACTGTCTCCATGTTTACAACTGGATTCTGAAACTTTTAGAGCTATATTTTATTACTTCATAATTTTTCTTGTTCTTCAGGTTAAAATAATATTCTGAGGCAAATGGCTTTTGTATCTTTTGAGAGAAGTGTTTTAGGTTTAGGATATAAATAAATAGAGGACTGGATTTCTAGACCACCCTAAATTTTGACTTCCCCCTTTTTCCCTCCTTTTCTTTTATGTTGAAGTTTACTCACTTGTTATTTAGTCCCCATTGCTATGGATGGATTATTTATTTGGTTAGGGTGTGTATTTGTTATTAATTTCACTGTTAGGTTCTCAGCTCAGTGAACATAGTAAGTATTGCTTGCATATCTTTGTATCTCTGGATAGTGCTGAAAAAGTACCTTGACTATAGTAGGGTCTTCATTTGTTTATGCATCCAGTGTACAAATAGGCACACATTCTGTACCATACACTGTGCTAGTTCTGGAGAGTCATTGTGCATTCATAATTCTGTTTATTTTCCGGTTTCATTTGCAGTTGGGTTGGGGCCATATGACTTGTTCTGACCAACAGACTGTGAAAGTTTAACTGGGCTGAGACAAAGTTGATGTGCTACCACCATCTCTCTCTCTCTCACTCTGTTATGGCAACCTTGGAAGTCAAATACTGAGATGATGGTATCAGAAGATGCAGTCTCAATCTCCCAGTCAGTGGAAGTGAGATGAAATTTCCCACCATGTACACTAGACATCGTGTGAGTGAAAAATAAACTTTTCTTGCCTTTAACAATTATGATTTTCAGGTTTACTTTTTTCTACTGCAAAACTTATTCTATCTTGCCGTTAAACATCTCATGCTGCTGCTGCTGCTGCTAAGTCGCTTCAGTTGGGTCCGACTCTGTGAGACCCCATAGACAGCAGCCCATCAGGTTCCCCTGTCCCTGGGATTCTCCAGGCAAGAACACTAGAGTGGGTTGCCATTTCCTTCTCCAATGCATGAAAGTGAAAAGTGAAAGTGAAGTCGCTCAGTCGTGTCTGACTCTTCACAACCCTGTGGACTGCAGCCTACCAGGCTCCTCCATCCATGGGATTTTCCAGGCAAGAGTACTGGAGTGGGTTGCCATTGCCTTCTCTGAAACGTCTCATAGTCTATGCAAAGTAAGGACAGGTATGATTCACTTTTGAGCATGTGACTGTTAAATCGAGTGACCTATAAACTTTAGGTTCTCAATATAATAAGAGTTCAAAATGACTGGTTTCTCTGGGTTTTGGACTTTAACAATTTGCAAGTTTGAGGGAAAACTTTTAACTTCCTGGGGATGTAATTTTCTCATTTGTAAAATGAGAGGGCAGCATGTTTTTCCTGCTTTAATTCCATCTTTGCTTTGTAAGCAGCTGTGAGAGGAGAAGAAATGGAGACTATAAAGATGTTCTATCTTTATAAAAATAGGTACTTTTTGTGATTTCCTGGTAAGGTCCTCATAAGACTACAGTTGACGTAGGGCCATTGTCTTCTAAAAGACACAGATCTTTCAGTCTATCTTCAGGGAAGCCACAAAGATTTGTTGCAACCCATTCATTACTATCAACAGGGATGCCTTTTCTTTGGAAAGAGAATACTCACAATACTGTCAAACTCCTACTCAATCTTCCATGTTGGATATTGCATCTTAGGGCAATTTTTTCTGGAATATCTTCTCATTCCCTTACACAAAGGAAGTTATCCACTGTTGCCTATGTGCTATCTCTACATTCTACATATACTTTACTTATTACATGGTCTTTTATTGCTTTTTTTTTTTAATAACTATTTTTGCTCTACTTACTGCATACTTTAGATGGAAATAGCTTTTTTTCCCATTATATCCCCAGGGTCTAATCCAATGCCCAGCACAGTATAGCTTTAATAAACAGTTCTGAAATAACTGAATGACAAGCAAGTGAATCCTTTACGGTTACCCAACATTTCCTGGTAAACTTGGCTTGGAAATGGATGAGAGAGTGCTAGTACTCTAATCTTTTTGCAGTTACCATAATTCCCTCCCTACCCTTTTTTCTCTTAAAAGAGGGGCTATTTCCAGGTAACCTGCCATGAAGTTGCATTGTAAAATCATGTTTTAGCTCTGGCTTCTTAGCTTGTTTTTGCAAGGGAATTAGGAAGTTTAATGCATTTGTGTTGCTAAAGAGCTTGAGATCTGCTCAGGAAAGTTACTTTAGAATGCCTAAGTGCTAGTATCATAATATTTATTGGGAACTGATGAATAGAGTTCTTAAAATAGTCTTGCTCATTGAAAGCATGCTATACTAAATCCCATTTGTCTTGGATATAGGATTTCTGAAAGATGAATGGATAGAGGAAATTAGTGGATTTTGTAGTGGATTGTATAAGAGTGAGCAATTTTTATGAAGGCCTTTTTCTTAAAGTGATAGATGCTAGAAAAATACCTTTAGCTGCACAAACATGGGCCTGGTAACTACAAGTCTAATACACAAGCAGATCCCATTTGCTGCCAGATGGAGAGTATGAGGGGCACTTCTGCCTTGAAGTCTTTTCTGGGATGGGGCAGAATAATTGCTGAAGGTCACGCTGATCTATAGTCCCTAATGTTGGACATGTCATTTATGGTCACATGCATTCTCTGGGAGAAGGGATTCATTCCTGTGTTTTGTGGAGTTTGATAGCTTTTGGTATTTATACCAGGAATGGCTTTAAAAAATGAACATGTCTTCAATGCTGAGGGAGAATTTAGTGATCAAGGTGGTTGCTGCCTGAGTTGGGACAATCAGCTTAGTCGTTCAGTTGTGTCCAACTCTTTGTGACTCCACGCACTGTAGCACACCAGGCTTCCCTGTCCATCACCAACTGCCAGAGCTTGCTCAAACTCATGTCCATCGAGTTGGTGATGCCATCCAACCATCTTATCCTCTGTCACCTTTATTTGGAGGAACTTGGGAAGTCCCTGATGGCTCAGTGGGTACAGAATCTGCCTGCAATGCAGGAGACACAGAACACCTGGGTTTAATCCCTGGGTTAGGAAGATCCTCTGGAAGAAGAAAATGGCAACCCATTCCAGTAATCTTGCCTGAAAAATCCCATGGATGGAGGAGCATGGTTGGCTACAATCCAAGGGGTTTCAGTCAGACATGGCTGAGCAACTAAGTATGGGGAGTGACTCTGGGAGACAGCTGGAGGGGAAGAAAACTATTCCACTTGGTGGTGCTGAATATTCTCTAAAGTGTGTTTTATACATCTAGTCTAAAACATGCCCTTCTCTCTATAGCCAGTGAAAAGACCAAGACTGAATTTTTCTTCTCATATCCAATTTTTGCTTCTGGTTACTTAATTTTCTGTACAGAGGTTCTCTTGATGTTAATTCAAATCTCATTTTATTTCTATAAAAGTATATAGTTTCTTTCCTAGTGGCCCCAAAAGACCTACCCTCTCCAAATTTTCAGGAATGAATACTCCAAAACAGAAAAGCTCTATTGCAGTTTTCACTCTCAAAGAGTACTTGCTATCATCATTATCCACAAACTTCTATCAACAACCCATTCTGCATAGTAATAATAGTTACAATAATAGAGGTTCTGACACTGGGAGTATTCATGCAACTTTCATAGTTACCATGAAGGAGAGGCAAGAACAGCATCGGTTGTACAAATTCAGTGTTGAACTATATCAAAATGATTGCTTGACAATCATCTATATTTAGCACTTCTCTCAGAAAGACAGGTTTTGATGACATCAATTCCTCTGATCAGAGGAAGGGAAAGTTTTCCCCCACAAGTGAGAGTTGGAGGTATGACTGGGTGTGGATGCAGGTACATGTGTCGAGGTTGCATGCATGGCTATGTGGGAGAGGGTGAGTAGAAAATAACTTTAGCTGAATGACATTGACATTATTGTCTCTAAAGTAGAAGTTAAAGTTTTCTACTGAGAGTGGGCAAAAAAGGAGCTTAAAGAGTGTGGTTATTATTCAGACTAGGCTATAGGTTATCAGATGTGTCTTCAAATCACAATTGTAAATTTCAGTAAGTTAAAGAATTTAATTTTATTCTCCATCATTATTATCATGATCAATCCTCTAGGTCTGTGACTTCATCAGACAGCATGTATGCTTATAGAACTATGGTGTACTCTCTGAATTGAGATGTTATTTCGAAGGCAACAATAATGTAGCACCAGGACACACGGGTTCTAATATTGCCTGTAGTTGTAAAGTTGTGGACAAAGATCTCCTGAGTTGTGGTAAATTCTCATTAACTCAGAAGCCAGATGGAAGACAGGAGAGGCTGACACCGCCTACTGCACCTCTGAGGGTTTACACATCATTCTTCTTTGTCCAGTTGCTCCATAAGAATTGGTGCATGCGTGCTAAGTTGCTTCAGTTGTGTCCGACTCTGTGTGACACTATGAACTGCAGCCCACCAGGCTCCTCTGTCTATGGAATTCTCCAGGTAAGAATACTGGAGTGGGTGCCATGCTCACCTTCTGGGGGATCTTCTTGACTCAGGGATTGAACCCGTGTCTCTTATGTCTACCTACATTGGCAGGTTGGCTCCTTATGCTGGCACCCCCTGGGAAGCCCTCTAAGGAATTGAGCAGGGCACTGTTTCTAAGTACTTCAAGGACTTTGTGGATGATTGCATCAGTATGAAACTTTTTTTTTTTTTTTAAACTTTTTAATTTTGTCGTATTTTCTTCCTTGGAAAGATTTGCATTGAAAGAACTCTGTAGATAGCTTATCTGTTCACAATTTTAGCAATTTGTCTGCATTTCTACTCTGAATTCAACTATTACCTTTTTGAAGCTTTTCATGTCATGTTAAGGAAAAAAAAAACACTTCTTTTTGAAGCCATAAGAAGAACAGAAGTAGATATTGCTATTCAGTAAGGAGTGGGTATCATTAGCTTAGTACATCAGAAATCCTCTGAGTATAGGAGGATTTCTTCTGAAATGATATAAAAATTATTTAGCAAAGAATACCATTGTCATAAGCAATTCATCTTCCCAAAGAATTCTAACCTTTAATTTCTCACTTCTCTTTTTCTGAAGTGCTAAGCAGGGGAAGTTTAGTGTCAATACTTATAAAAGCACATTCTCTTTACCCTGGTCTTCTGTGTAAGTGAGGCAAATTAAAAATTAGGAGGACTGGGTCCTTTCAAACTCAACTACTATTTGACCTTGATAATCTTATTTTTTCTCTCTGAGCCTCAAGTTCCCCATGTATAAGGTTGGACTCATAATGATCTTGCATTTATATACTCCTTTGAGGATTATAAAGGGAAGGCACCATATAAACCAGGAACTCTTTATTCTTTATAGTTTTCAACTGAGAGTATTACTTACCTAAGGTTCAGAACATATCAATGAGGAGCTAGAAGTAGGATTTTTAAAGAAAGGTTAACCTAAAAGTTGTGCAGAGAGCAAATATTTATATATTAACTTATGTAATCCCATTGGCTTCCAATATGTTTGGAATGTTTCCATAGCAAAAATCATATACCTCCAACTCATAAGAGGAAATTTCACTTGAGAATCCTGATACTCAACTTCAGGGATTGTTTAGCCTTTGTTAAAAATATAGTCTGGTTAAATTTAATTCTCCTACTCATTCGGGTGGGATATTAGATGACCTTTCTGTATGATCATGCATATACAGTACTTTAAAAATATACTGGACACTAATTATTCTAATTACTATCTCAGTGTATATCCTCACCGTCTCAACTGAAGTTGGATTGTTTGATCTATGAGACAGCTGAAGTTTAGGAGATGTGTTTAGTAGGAGGAAACTTAGAAAGGTATATTTTCAGAATAGATGTTGTCTTCATTTAGAATAATAACAAACCTCTAATGTCCCTTGGTCTTGATTCCCAGAACTAGATTAAAAGAGGAGTCTACAGTGGCAGTGCTGATGAAACCTGCAAGAGGCCTATGGTCTTTGGAGGCAACAATGACTTCATATCTAAAATAGATCATTGTTTACATTAGCAGCATTAACAAAATTAATCTAAACCAAATGTGATCCAGGTGGGAAAGAATTGTTTTTTGGAGAAGAACAGATAAACATAAGTAAAAAGAATTGAATAAGGTCTTCTTGCTTATACAATGGTGAATTGCAAACAGATGTTCCAACTGTTTAACTAATTAACATTTACGGGTAAGGAGCAGCACTGGAAGCTGCAAGATGGTAAGTAAAAAGCAAATCATTTCTATATACCAATATGTCCCTTAATCAAAGAAAAGTATAAATAAAAGAATAACAACAATAACATCATAATTCAGGAATTAAAGATCTTGAGGGTAGTAGAACTACTCAGCCCTTTAAATGGGTAAAATGTGCTAGAAGTACTAGCTGAGAAGAATAAAGAAAATTATGGAAAAGAGAAAGTGGAAGAAAGAGAATGGAAAACCTGTTGGAGTTTCAGTTCAGTTCAGTTGCTCAGTCCTGTCCAATTTCTTGTGACCCCATGGATTGCAGCACACCAGGCTTCCCTGTCCATCACCAGCTCCCAGAGCTTGCTGAAACTCATGTCAATTGAGTCGGTGATGACATCCAACCATCTCATTCTCTGTCATTCCCTTCTCCTCCTGCCTTCAATCTTTCCCGGCATCAGGGTCTTTTCATATGAGTCAATTCTTCACATCAGGTGGCCAAAGTGTTGGAGTTTCAGCTTCAGCATCAGTCCTTCCAATGAATATTCAGGACTGATTTCCTTTAGGATGGACTGGTTGGATTTCCTTGCAATCCAAGGACTCTCAAGAGTCTTCTCCAATACCACAGTTCAAAAGCATCACTTTTTTGGTGCTCAGCTTTCTTTATAGTCCAACTCTCACATCCATACCTGACTACTGGAAAAACCATAGCCTTGACTAGATGGACCTTTGTTGTCAAAGTAATGTCTCTGCTTTTTGATATGTTGTCTAGGTTGGTCATAGCTTTTCTTCCAAGGAGCAAGCATCTTTTAATGTTTATCATTTATTAACTACTGAGAATACCATTTTGTGAACTTATGTAAATGGAAATGTTAATCACTAAGTCATGTCTGACTCTTGGTGACCCCACAGATTGTAGCCTGCCAGGCTTCTCTGTCCATGGGGATTTTCCAGGCAAGAATACTGGGGTGGATTGCCATGCCCTTCTCCAGGAGGTCTTCCCAACCCAGGGACTGAAACTGGATCTCCTGCATCACAGGCAGATTCTTCTATAATATCTTTGTATTATTTGGTGATGGAAAAATGACTTTAAATGTATATTTTACACAATCACATTTTATAATAAAAAGTTGTGGAATCTCCTTGTCAGTATACTGATGGAGAGAATGTAGCGTGGTTGTCATCAGTGACTGCAAATGTAAATGATAACTTGTCTTGAGCCATTAAAGAGTGGCAGAGACTGTGGTGAAATGTCAGCCATCAGTTATGTTCAGATAGAAGAGGATGAACTTCCTGACCCCTTCAGTCCTAAGTTCCTGACTATAAGTAAATTTCTTTACACTATTTTAAAGACAAAATTAAATGTGGCTTCTGTGAGTAACAGATCACCCATGAGAAGCTGATCTCTTGTGAACAAAGGTATTTCATAGCCTTAAGAAGGACAGCTCATTTCTGCAATGGTGCTTGCTCTATGAACAGTGGGTGTCCTATTGCTGATTCCAGGCAGCATAAACTTTGTACAGCTGACATTTTCTGACTCAACTCCTGCCATAATTGAAATTACTTTATTAAACAAGCTTGAATCATTTCAATTACTTCGTGGCCTGGAGTGCTGGTGGCATACATGATGACTACATGCTGATTAAATTAGAGCTCGTACACCCTGGAAAGATGTGCACACCAGAAAATGGCTTTCTGTTTCTTCAGTATAAAAAAGCCCTTTCTAATTCACATTCACTGGATAGATCCCTTTGGGTTGTATATTAATATTCATAAGATAAACCACATAGCTAAAGCAGAAGATTAAAGTCAAGTCTCTTAATAAAGAAGTAAGAGTAATGACTACAGTAAAATCTCCAAAAATGCCATTATCCCCCTGAAGAGTGAACGCTACTACTGTACATGTGTTGAAGCTGAGCAAGAGAACAATAAAAAATGAATTACTGCAGTGATTTGGATTTTAAAATCCGCTAGAGAGGAATGAACAAACACAAACACTTAGACCAATAGAAAAGAATATCAGGATCAGACGGTTGTACAAAGCAGCATCTTAAGAGTAGAGTTTACAGTTCACCTTATTTCGATGTGAGAATAGATTTGTGCTCTAGGAGATAGCACTAAAAATTATGTCTCTTAAATAGACTCTACTCTCTTGGATACTGCACTGAATTCTGAGGATCGGGTGTAAACTAGGAGTCACTCAGAGAGTTGATTCTTGTTAGTTTATCCACTATATGTTTGCTTTCCTTTGGCCACTTTGTTGAAAACTCCTTGAAGAGATGAGGACATTACATTTGTATATGCATTCCTAGATATTTCCTGAGTGACCATTTTGAGCTGGATACTTCTTAGGAGCTAGTGATTCAGCAGCAACAGACAAAGCTTCTGCTTTCATGAAGCTTATATTCTAGTGGGAAGCAGTAAACATCTGTACTAGTTATAATGATGATTTCAGAGAATGAGAAGTGCTAAGAGAAAAAGATGATAATATTGTTGGGGTGAATTGTTTGTTTTTCGTGGGATTTTTCCCTGATAGGGACCTTAGGGAAGGTCTGTCTTTAAGGAGGGGACGTTTGAAAAGAGAATACTTGCATGTTAATGCTATTATAATAATAATTTATTTTTGGATCATACTTTAGAGTTTACAGGGCACTTTCAAATAAAATATATCTTTTAGTCCACATATCAATCTTGTGAGATCAGAATTATGATCTTAATTTTCTAAATGAAGCTAATAAAGCTTAAGATGACTTAGCACAAATTATACAGCCAGTGTGTGGTAAGACTTAGGTTCATGCCATTTATTACGTAGGTACTTTTACTTTACACAGTAAACTAGAGGATTTAAATAAAACCCCAAATACTGCTACTTCAAAAGCATTATTTTTGCATAACCTCCTTTCAGTCTGTGTGTGTGTATATGTGTGTTTGCCTGAGAACATGAGGTGTATGTGTATTGATTCAAGAAGAATTTAACTCTTTCAAAAATGTATTACTCAGTAACTAGATTGTACATTAACATTCGGTCAAAACCAATTTATAAAGGAACTGTGAGGGTCATTTCTATAATTTGCAAATATTCAAGGTGTACCCCTCATGTCACATGGCAGGCTACAGTCCATGGGATCACAAAAGAGTCAGACGTGACTTAGCGACTCAACAACAGCAACCCCTCATGTCACAAGGTATATGCTAGTCCTGCAGTCTAGTTTATTCCAAATACTCTAATATGTCATGGTTAGAGGGTACAATGTCAGCTTCAATGCGGTTCTTTATTTCCTCACTGCTAATGAGGACGAGGACTAAAAAATGAGGCTCTTGACATAACTTACATGCAAACCACAGTTTTCTATAATTTGGTTGGTGAGTAATAGAATTTTAAAAGACCACAATTCTTTTTGGCATAGTGCTAATCACTTTCTACCTTTGTGCATTTTAAATTAACTCTACATGCCATAATTTGTTAAATGGTTCAATTGTCAAGTGCAGATTTCTTGTTCCAAACTGTTAGTACAATTTCTGCTTATTAGAACAAACCCTTCACCTCAAAAAACTCATCTTGTTTCTGCCAGAATTTGAAGCAGTTGCATCTTCATTTTGTTTTTTTCAAGAAAGCTTTTTTAAGAAGTCGTGTCCCTGGCAGAGGTAACAGCATACACAAAGGCCTGGAGGCTGGTACCCAAGAGTCACTAAAGATGAAGACTGAACAGCATGTAGTGAGGCCCGATCTCAGGGAGCACTGATGCCATGCCAATGGGTGGGACCTTTCTTCTTGGATGGTGGGAGCCATGTAAAGGCTTTAAGCAGGGTATGGACGAATTTACTCAGTTTCTTTGATTATTTTTCAATTGTCATTTTCTTTTTAAACTTCTTGTCATATATAAATTTCATCAGAAATTAGCTGTATTTACAATGTAGGAGGGAATTTTATACTCAACCCTGAAACATATCAATAGACATGACCAAAACAATTCCTTCCTTTCCTTCTGAGCACAGTTTATACCATTACTGGAAGAAGTTGAGAAGTCTTGAAAAACATGTATTCATATTTTCAAATGTACATTTCAACTACTTAGAAATTTAGTGCATCTACATTCATGTGTTTGAGAGTGTTCATTCCATCATCTTAGCAGGCTCTGTTTTCTCCTCTTTTTGTTCTCTCATCTCCTTAGACAGCTGCAATTAAAGTCAGTGCTGTACCAGATTAGAAAGCAGCAAAACTATTCTCAGTATTATCATTTGGGTTCACACTGTTTTAAACTAGAGTCTTGAAAAAGATTGAAAAATTGGATTTGGGGATTGAACACTGACTCAGTTGTAGGTACCTTCCTGCAGAGATTAATTTTTTGTTCTGCTTGAGGAAAAGACTGATTTATAAGGTATACTTGACTGAGTGTTAGAGGACTTGAGTCTTTTAATGGCTTTACTACATAATAATAGCTGCAATTTATTGTGCTAGGTTTTATATATATATATACAGTCATATATGGGGGATTCCCAGGTGGCACTAGTGGTAAAGAACCTGCCTGCCAATGCAGGCATAAAAGACATAAAAGGCAAAGAGACAGAAAGACATGGGTCCGATCCCTGGGTTGGGAAGATCCTCTGGAGGAGGGCATGGCAACCCGCTCCAGTATTCTTGCCTGGAGAATCCCATGGACTGAAGAGCCTGATGGGCTACAGTCCACAGGGTTGCAAAGAGTTGGACACAACTGAGGTGACTTAGCGTGTGCACACACATAGTCACATATGGATATATGTATATATGCATAGGTATATCATAATTTGCAAAACAACTCAATGAAGTAGGTATTTTCCCCATTTCAAAGTGAGGAAATCAAGGGCTCAAGAGGTTAAGAATCTTGTCCTTGGGCACACACAAGAGGTAAAACCTGGCTTTGAACCAGGCTGTCTGACTTCGAACCATGTCACTCAGCCCCTCCCACATCAACAAGCCAATTTTAGGCAAATCAACCTCTGTGGGTATCAGTTTTCTATACAGTATAGAAATTGGACTAGATAAAGAAGTTAAGCTCAATTATTTCTAAACTTTCTAGCTTGGACATTTTGTAAGGGGTCTTCCTTTTAGACATTGCCAGTTATAATCAGTAGAATTATGTGATAAAGTCATCATTTTATTCTTGGTTTATACTACATTTTCTTTATAGGAAGCAAAAAGGAATCAAAGTTTCTAGATAGGCCAGTAATGAATGAAAAGGATAGGGATTTTAAAAAGGGCAGACCTTTTTTGCCTGAGGTAACTGGATGCTAGTCCTAGGTCTGACACTCAGTAGATGGGTCAAATAACACTTCTGAATTTCAGTCTGCTTATCTGGAAAACTAGGATGATAATACACACCTTGCAGGGTTGCATGAAAACTAGAGATAAAGTTTAAGGTTTAGATTTTTGATTGATGCAAGTAAATATTATCATTAATATCATTATTATTATCATTGACAGTATGATTACACATCACTGTCATTATCAGAACTCACACCATTAAGAACAGAAAAAGGGGAACTTCCTATGGTTCCTTGTGATAGCTACTTAAAAAATGGTCTGAATTGGAGAATTGATTCACACTCAAAAAACTGGGTTAGAACTGAGTGGATAGACCGTAAATAGTTGACTATAATAATGTTTACTCATTTATGAAACAAATATTAATTGAACAGCTATTTTAAACCACAGATTTACCAGGAAACAAAACAAAGTTCCTATGGTCACAAAATAACATTTCAGTGGGAATGACAGAAATAAATATAAATTATGTCAACAGAGATGAGGGTAATAATGAAATATAGAGCAGAGGAAGTGGAGAGTTTCTGTCTAAGGAAATATTTTGTTTATACAGTGGTTGGAGTGAATACTTTTAGTGAAAATATCTTAAAAGGCAATGAAGGAACAAGGAGTGTGGACATCTGAGGAACATTCTAGGCAAAGGCAACAGCATGTGCTAAGGCTCTGAGGTGGCATGTTCTTCAGTGCTTAAGGAAGAGCAAGAAAGCCAGTGTATCTGGAGCAGAGTGAGCCCGAGAAAAGAAGTGATACCAGAGCGATAGCGAAAGTCCATCATATTGGGTCATATAGGCTATTACAAGGTTTCTTGGTTTTTCCTCTAGTGAGATCAGAAATCATCAGAAAGATTTACGGAGAGAAGTGATACCCTCTGACGTAACTGCAAAGGTTACTTTGGTGGTGGTATTGCAAATAGATAGTAGGCGAGAGTGGAAGAAGGGAGACAAGTTAGGGGACTATTGAAATAAATGTTACAATTTTACAGCAATGTTGTAACAATCCAGATGGTTTTAACGAGATAGTAGCAGTGGAAGTGATAAGTTGTTGGAGCTTGGATGACTTTCCAAGGTGCAGCTGAGGTGATTTGCTCATAAATTAGTATTCATATACGAGAGTGGATGAGGAGGCAAGGATGACACTAAAGTTTTTGGCCTGAGCAACTGAAAGGATGAAACTGATATTTATTGAGAAGGGGAATAGTTTTTAAAAATTAAAAAATTTATTTTAAATATTTATTTGGCTGCGCCAGGTCTTGGTTGCATCATGAGGGATCTTTCAGTTATAGCATGCGGGATCTGTCTTTGTAGTTGTGGCATGTGGGTTTTAATTTGCACCATGTAGGATCTAGTTCCATGATGTGGGATCTAATGAGAGAGCTCCCTGCATTGGGAGCATGGAGTCTTAGCCACTGGCCCACCAGAGAAGTGAGAAGGAGAACAGCTGAGAAGGACAAAATGGGAGTATTAATTTTAGTGGTGGTGGTAAGTTAAAAACAAATAATTCAGTTTCAAATATGGTAAGCTTGAGAAGCTTACTAGATAATCCAAAGGGAGACACCAGTGAGAAGTTGCATAAATGGTCTAGAGCTCAGCAGGGAAGGATGGTGTAGAGATAAATATTTGGGAGACATCAGCACACAGATGGTATTTAGAGAACACGGAACTGAATGAGATCACTCAGCAAGTGAGTATCAACAGAGAAGTTCAAAGACTGAGCCCTGAGACTTGCTGATGCTTGGATTTGGGAAGATGAGAAGGAACAGACTAAGGGAGACTGAGAAGAAGAAAGCAGTGAAGAGATCTGAGAGAGGCTGATTTGGTGAAATCAGCAGTGAAAGTGTTTCAGGGAGAAGATGTATTATCATGAGGATTGAGTGACATAAGGATTGGGAAATGACCACTGTATTTTTACATCCCAGTGGTTTATAGTTTTAGCTTCAGTGGAGTATTTGGGTTTAAATCCTGATTGGAGCAGATTCAAGAAAGAATGACAGGAAACAGACTAAAACTTTTTTTGAATAGTTTTGCTCCTATAAGGAATATATTGGGGGCAGGGTAGCTGGAGGGGACATATGAGGTCGCAAGAAGATATTTAAACATGGGAGATGTTATAGTCTGTTGCATGGTGATGGGGTGATAGAGTGAAAAATTAGTAGTGCTGTTGAGAGTCCCTTGGACTGCAAGGAGATCCAACCAGTCCATCCTAAAGGAGATTAGTCCTGGGTGTTCATTGGAAGGACTGATGTTGAAGCTGAAACTCCAATACTTTGGCTACCTGATGTGAAGAGCTGACTCATTGGAAAAGACCCTGATGCTGGGAAAGATTCCAGGAGGAGAAGGGGATGACAGAGGATAAGATGGTTGGATGGCATCACCGACTCAATGGACATGGGTTTGGGTAGACTCCGGGAGTTGGTGATGGACAGGGAGGCCTGGCATGCTGCGGTTCATGGGGTCGCAAAGAGTCGGACAGGACTCAGCGACTGAATTGAACTGAACTGATGAGAGAGGGAGAGAAACACAATTGCATGATGTCCTTGACTAGGTGAGAGAGGACAGCCTGAGATAGACACAGACAGCTCAGGGAGCTAATCAGGTTGCAGAAATCAGGCTTCCATTAAAAAAGACATGTGAGTAAAGATACACAACCACAGAGCCAGAATCAAGAGACTACAATAGCTGGGGCAGCTTCCTGCCTTTGATGCAGAAGCTCCTGTGGAATACAGCACATTGGGAGGTCAATGAGACAAAGTCACATGGAATATCTGATTATCATCAGAAAGGCATGGGGAAGAAGTTAGGTGTTTCCTAGATTCTTGTTATCATAATAACAATGCAGGTGGTCAGATGGCATCTTTTGTTCACTCTTAGAATTCATTACGTTATTGTAAATTTCCTGAGAGCAGGGCCAACACTTTATATTTCTTTATATCCTCCTTTAGCTACTACAGTGCCTGGTACACAGTGGCTACTGAATAGGTGTAAAATTGAAGACATGCCTCAGTACTGAAAGTAGGTTTGCTGCTGCTGCTGCTGCTAAGTCACTTCAGTCTTGTCCGACTCTGTGCGACCCCATAGACGGCAGCCCACGAGGCTCCCCCGTCCCTGGGATTCTCCAGGCAAGAACACTGGAGTGGGTTACCATTTCCTCTTCCAATGCATGAAAGAGAAAAGTGAAAGTGAAGTCGATGAGTCTTGTCTGACTCTTAGCGACCCCATGGACTGCAGCCTACCAGGCTCCTCCATCCATGGGATTTTCCAGGCAAGAGTACTGGAGTGGGGTGCCATTGCCTTCTCCAGAAAGTAGGTTTATATTGGGCCAAATCAACAAATTGAAAAATGGAAAACTGAGCCTTTTAGTCATCAACAACCTATATGACTATTTTTCAATGAACTAAATTTGACTATACTAACTAGTTTATCTAGAGATAAAAATGAGACTTCATGGATAGCTGTGCATTGAATGACCTCTTCCAGGTTTCCCAACCATTTACCAAAGGATATTTGGAGGCTGTCTCCCCAACTTCTTTGTTTCAGTGAAAATAATGTACTTTTATTACTGACAGAGCATTTCTATTTTATTCTAGCAAAGCAGGCCAGTCACTGCTATTTCTATTATGATTATTTCCAACAACTTCAATGGGAGGGAGCAGGGAGAAGACTGAAATGTAAAGTAGAGAGTTTGCAGATGGAGCAGAGCCACAAATACAAGCTTCCTCTGCTTGTCACCAGCTCTGTAATTCGGGGCAAGACCCTTCTATGTCTGAGGTTCAAAGGTCTCTTCTACAAATTATACTAAAACCTATCTTGTTGATTTTGCAGATTACTGTGAAGAGCAGATGAAAATGGTTGGAGAAAGATAAAATAGATGCTACTTTACTGGGGTACAATGGACAGGCTTCATGTGTATTCAGGAACCTCCTGAAATTGAATGTGAAACTTGCCTTTATGCCTTTTTGCATTTTATCCCTAGGTTCTCAAAGGTTTGTCTTCAGATTCTTACAGGGTTTTGCGACAACATCGCTGAAAAGCAATAATAACAGAGAAGTGTGTGTGTGTGTGTGTGTGTGTGTGTGTGTGTAGTCGCTTCAGTCATGTCTGACTCTTTGTGGCCCTATAGATAGTAGCCCACCAGGCTCCTCTGTCCATGGGATTCTCCAGGCAAGAATACTGGAGTGAGTTGCCATGCCCTCCTCCAGGGGATCCTCCCCACCCAGGGATTGAACCTATATTGCTTATGCCTCCTGCTTTGGTAGGCGAGTTCTTTACCACTGTTGCCACCTGAGAAACCCAATAAACTGTTGAAATTATTTACTCTGGCCAGGTGTGCTAACCCTAAAAATTACAGTGATGTTTTCTGTGCTTAGATGAGGGTTAAAAATAGCATTGCAAAGAGTAGTGCTTTCTCCATCTTTAGTGTGTATCAGAACCACCTGGAAGACTTGTTAGATTTCTGGGCCCAACCCCAAGCATTTTTAATTCAGTAGGTCTGAGGTGCAGATCTGCATTTCTAACAAGTTCCCAGGTGCTGCTGCTGGTGCGGGTCTGTGCATGCCTGCTCAGTCATGTCGGACTCTTTGTGGCCCTATGGACTATAGCCCGCCAGGCTCCTTCCTCTGTCCAAGGAATTCTCCAGGCAAGAATGCTGGAGTGGGTTGCTGTTTACTACTCCAGGGAATCTTCCCAACCCACCCGAGTCTCTTGCATCTCCTGCATTGGCAGGAGGGTCTTTTACTAGTGCCACCTGGGAAGCCCAGCTGCTGGTCTATGGTTACCATTTTGAGAGTCATTGGTGTAAAGGATAGGTAAGCTCTGTAGGTATTCAGTAGGCAGATTATTGGAGAAGCTTTGATTTTCAGGAAGTAGGTAACGTCCTTGAATAGGTAGTGGTAATGGTCTTTGCTTTGGATTTCTTTGTTGAAAAGAAAAACAAGTTTCTTTGCATTTCGGTAGTGTTACTAAAGCCGACTTCTTTCTTGAGCAGCATGCTACAGCTCAACAGCTCTTAACATCTCTTTTGGGGGCCAGAATGGTGTAATACTCCATCTGACAATATGCCTGCTATTTCCCTGCAGATCTCAGAGTGGCAGAGTAAGAGCCTTGTGGCTCAAGTCCAGGAGCCGCTGATGGCTGCCATGCCGGCTGAATGGACCCTTTAACTGAGGAGGTCACAGGGTTCTCTGTAAAGCCTTTCCAAGGATTTGAAAATACATTTTCTTTTGAAAGGGAAGGAAAGAGGCTTTTGGAAATAAGTACCTTTTGAAGATGTTTCCATTTGTGGTGAACAGGGAATGAGGAATTGAAGTGTAAGTACTGTTTATCATGTGGAATCTGTATTTTTCGCTGTGGAACATAGTCCAACATTACTTGCCCTGTTCCTTCCTTAGGAGAAGGATGTACACAGATTTCACATGGCTGTCCTGGACAGCAACGAAGAGCACCGGCAAATAGCATAGAAATAAAAGTGCTAATTAGCAGCACCCGGGATGAGAAACACTTGGGCGAAACTCGTTTCTGTGAAGCAGGAGAACATGTTTTAAACACTGCCAACAATGTGCTGCTCTGTGATAAAGTTTGGCTAATTTCATTTGACCTCATAAATGCCATTTTTCAAATCTCACTCTTCATTGCTATTTTAATTTTCTCAGGCCTGCCCTCCTCTTCATTTTCTGTTTGCACTTAATCCTTTAATACATTCCTCTTATCTTTACCTGACTGTTCCCAATACTTAGTGTTTGGAGAAACTCTTTCTCAATCAGATCTGGGACCTGTCAAGGAACAGTAAATAAGCATAGTAGTGTAGATTAGATTTTAAAAAGGCTCTTTAGGTCGCATCAGTGCAAGCCATATTAATATCTGAGATGCCAGAGAGCTTTCACAGTTGTGGAACTCAGAGGAGACTGAAATGTCTTAATCCTTCATATGTGGAAGAGGAAGAAGGAGAGATCATTTTTACTTAAGAAAAACTCGTCTGTCCAAGGGCAGGCAGGGTCTTCGAGCAAAAGGAGCTGAACTGGCAGACCGTTTACCGGGTGGGGGCAACCTTGTTTATTTGCCCGTACAGATTTCTTCAGTGCCCCACGACACTTATCCCCTTCAAAATCAACTGGGACTTACGAGCACTTGCAAACTATTTTTAAGCAGGTCAGAGCTGGAGCATTAAAAAACGGTGAACAGTTGTAAATCCCGGGGAAATAGCGTGTGGGTGAAACTGCAAATATTTATGCAGTAGTTTTGGTTCCAGCATCCCCGTTTCTCAAGACATTTGAATATTTTTGGTTTACAAAATACTTCCACTTGTTTTTTTAATGTGAGAAGTGTCTACATTTTTATAACTCTTACTGAGGTATCTTAGGTTCATTACTGTCTCCATAAAAGCTAGTGATTTGGTGGTGGTGGTGGAGCACTTTATGAGCTGTCAGGGGATGTGCTGCATATTATGTTAAGGTGAGGAGGGAGATGATGACAAACAAATCATAAAGTTGTCCACTTTCCTAGACAATTTTACATCTGTTTTCCTCATTTTTAAATGATCTGTATGTTTAGCAAAGTAAAATGCTTGTGTTGTTTTTTCATGCTTGGTACAATTAAGGACCGTGTTCTTATCAAAACGTACATTTCACATTTTTTTTTTTAACTAAACAGTGAAGAAGAGACTTGGATGCTTGTTCTACTTATGCTACTAAAGACATGAGGCATTTCTGAGTCTCTTTCTCTGTTATAAAGCAGTAATAATACTAAGTTCTGTAGGTCTTGATATAATATGGACTCCCAGGATCTAGAAGAATGGGGCAAAGTGACTTGATTTGTACATTGTCTGTATGGGATTTGGGTTACTGGTGTGTACTGTAAATTAATATGTCAGTATTTTAATTTATCAATGCATTGATGAAACTGTGGTTAATGCAACATAATCCTACTTGGACCTGACTACTCATGGGGAAATTTGGCACAAAGATAAAGGAACATTGTATGTAAAGTTAAATCTAAAGGCTTAGATTTAATTGTCAAAGTACTCTGAATTTTCTTACCTAAATGATCAGCATAATAAAAATTTAAAGGAAAATGATAAATTGGGATAAAATATTTGTGACAAATACAATGGTTAAATGATTAATGGCCTTAAAGATAAGGAGGTCTTAAAAATTGATAAGAAAAACTTTCAAATCACAGTAGAAAAAAGAACACAGTAAATGAATAGGCAGTTCATAAAAGAAGAAAATTAATGGCCAGTAAGAATGGAAAAAAAAAACCGTCAAATTTCATTAGTAATCAAAGATATATGAGCTAAAATCAAACATCATTCCTCTTGATCAAATTGGCAGAGATGTAAAAAGGTGATATTTAGTTCTTAATCATTTATTTAATGCAATGGCTGCCCTTGCTCCTTCAGGATGGCCCTGAGATTTTAGAATGTGTTCCATTATAGCCTGCTACCGTTTTCTTCCTGGGCAGTGCAGCAGTGAGCTTGAGACCCATCTTTGGAATCAGACGCTGCAGGTTGGATTCTCAGCATTCCTATCTACAGTTTGGCCTTGAAAAGACTGCCAGTTTCTTAAACCTTTTGAGCTTCTGATTTCTCTTCTGTAAGATGGAGATAATGGCTAAGTTACAGTTATTGTGAAGAGGTAATGAAACTAGTAATGCTTCTAGAAAAAACGTAGTTTCTTAATAGGTGTTGGCTATTCTATTGTTTTTAGACCATTTTCTATAATTTTAAACACAGTATTTCACAATGTGTATTTTGTAATGCAAAATTTAGAGTATGTGTCAGATATAAATATGGGGCAGGCACAGCCTCATCAGAAAGTCCTAGGCTACTTTGTGCTATGAGATGTTTGACGGTGTGACTCAGAATATTACCTGTTTCTATATAGCAGGAAATATTTTTGTCAGGTAAGAGGCATCTTGGAACATCTTTTTTTTTCCCCACCAAAAATCCATACTGAATTTTGCATCATGAAACATAAAATTCATGCAGAACAAAGACAGACTAAGCAGGAGACAAATAGAGGCATCATACAAAAAGATAAAATCCATTTCCTGGATAATGGGGAATAGATAAAGGAGGAGAACCCAGTCTATTACATAGCTATCTGCAGTAACGGCAAGTCAAGAATGAGTCTCTTTATAGTTTGAGAACTGCATTTGATGAAGCTGCTGCACTTAACATGTGAACACTGAGCAACTGAGGACAGAGAGAAACTGAGAGAAAGGATCTGATACCAGAAGCAGCCAATGCGAGTGGTTGTGGAGGAGCTTGGAGCACAGAATAAGGAGCCTCGTACAAGAGCAAGTCAGACAAGCAACAGGCAGCCTCATCCAGGAGAGGTTTTTCTACTTGTGTAGTGATAAACAATCAGAATTGACAGTCTACCAAAATGCTTATTGTTTAGTCTGTATATGTGTAGCCCCTGTCTTGGCTAGCTCAGTATTATCCTGCCTGAGAAGTAACATGACTTTTTAGGACTCCCTCATCCAAAGCGCATCTTCTCTCACAGGTCTGGGATTCTTTGCAGAATGGTAGTCAGTTGACTGAAATCACTAGCATTAACATCTATCCTTCAGCTTTTTCCTTTCTGGTGCTGGCTCCCACCTGTCCACACCTGGTACCTCCAGACCCTTTGGAGTGGCGCTCGCTTTCTGGCACTGACATCATGAGAGTCCAGTGTCCATGTGGAAGTGCCGTCTCTGAGGCACCAGAATGGAGCTGGATCCCAGCAGAGGCTGGACAAAGGGCCTCCTCATTCTCAGCCATACCCTTCTAGGTCCCTAAAATAGATCTACTTGTGACCAGTGAATCCAAAACTTGTCCAAGGGATCCCAGTGGACAATAACCGTGCTCTGATCAATGTCTTCCTTTACAGTTTCCTCACCTCATCAAAACATTCTCCCTCTTCTCCTAAGTATAAGCAGTCCCCTACCACCATCTCATCCCAAAGTGGCCCCACAGGAGACTTATGATACTGTATAAGAGCTTTGTAAGATACCCCTGCATGTGAGCAGGGGTGTCATCCATAGCCAAATGCTTACCTATCTAAGCCTATACCCGCTTAAGTTAACTCCTAGACCAGGGTTCATTCACTCTACTGTAAGAGGCAGCTATTCTCAATGTCACTTTCATAAAGTTTTCAAAAGAATCTGCATTATAATGGAACAACTGAGTAAACTCCAGCTGGAAATGTAAAGGTACCCTGTTTCCTGAACCCCACGTCTTCCAGAAGGGACTGCCTAAACAAAACTTGCTTTGCGCCCAGTGCCCACACATTCTCTATGCTTCTGAATAGGTTACACTTCTTGATGCTCCATTTTATCAGCTTACAATTTTCCTCGGATAACAGCAAGCAATTTCTCATTTCATTCCTCCTTTGATGTATGATCTTTCAAATATTCATAGATGCTTCCCCCCTGCTTTTTTTGTGGTGAACCTAGGGTATTTATCTTTAGACCTTCAATCACATTGGTTTTGCTGTTCTGAGTTCTTTCCCAAATGTATGACAGCCGTAGGTTTCTAGAGTCTGCCTCCCAGAGTGGAATAAGAGAGTAAAAGTTTTTGGGCACATGGCCTTGGGGCTTGCAGCCATAGGCTGAATGGTGTCCTTCTGGCTGAACCCAACCCTGTGTCACTTCTCTGGGTCTGAACCTCAGTTCAAATTTTCCTGTTCTCCCCACTCCAAAGTGGTGGCACCTAAGGAAAGGGAACTGTCTTTTTATTTTATTTTTCTTTGTGGTCAGTGCGGAAACGTGCAATTTAGGAATCTCTCTGTTCTGTTCTGGAATAGAGTGGAGTTCAGGCATGGGCATCATAAGAACAAGAGCACAGAGCTGTGCAGGGCCTGTCGGTGGCCTTAGGTGAATGACTTGAGGTCTCTGAGTTCAGTTCTCTTATATAGAAAGAACATCAGTGATTTCTGAGGCTGAACTGGGATGTCTGAACATGGTCTGACTGTTGAAACACACAGTAGGCTCAGAATAATGAGGAGATGTTGCCCCTGTGATTATGTACTTTGGAACCAGAGAAACCTAGTTTTATGTTCCACTTTTGCCACTCACTAGCCATGACCTTCTGTTAGGGGTCAGCAGGTTTCCCGTAAAGGGCCAGATAATCAATATTGTAGGCCCGGCAGGACATAGGCTTTGTTGCAACTATTTGACTCTGTCATTGTAGTGAACATAGCTCTAGTCTAGGTGGAAACAAATGGGCCTGATTGTATTCTAATAAGACTATTTATAGACTTGAAATTTGAATCGCATGTAATTTTAACATGTCGCAAAATATTATTCTTTCCTCTTTTTTCAATCATTTAAAAATACAGAAATCATTTTTAGCATGCAGCCACGTTCTTAGCTTGCAGATGAGCTAGATTTGGACTGTAAGCCATAGTTTGCCAGTTCTCATCTTAGGTCAACACTTCATCTCTCCAACTCTCGGTTCCTTTTCCTGTCAGTTGATTTGTCGTTTATTTCAGTGAGGTGAAGTGCTTGGCATATAGTAAGTGTTCAATAAATTATAGTTATTACTATTATTAACTTTAGAAAGTGGAGATACATATGTCTGCAATGGTATATATTTTTGTTTAATATGATTACGACTAGGGAAAAAGGTTTCAGTGTAGTTCCTTTTTGAGTTTGTCTAATCAAGAAGGGTAGAAGAATGAAATTTAATTTTATAAGCTTCTCAGCCATTGTATAATAAAGAGTTTATCTGGTCTTTGTCCTGAGTTCTTGAGGGGGAGCTTTTAAACCCTTGGGATTTCCCAAGTGATAAAAGTGTCTTTGTTATTCACTGTGGGTCCCAAGGATCCCAGCTGAGTTATGCTAATGAGGTAATTATAGTGGCCCCTAGGAAGTGTCAGTATGGGAACAGGTTTTAACAGAAGAATTTTGGGGGGGACACAAATGTTCAGTCTATATCCATACATATATATATATGTGAGGACTAATCTTAACAACAACCATTTATGATAGATACTATATTATTCTTTTATAGGGTTAAATAACATAAAGGCACAGGGAAGCTAATAGCTTGTCCTAAAACACACAACTGAAAAGTGGTGATGTCAAAATTTGAGCCCAAGCAAACCGGCTGTGGAGTTCATGTTCTTAGTCACTAAGCTATATTGCATCTTAGAAAAATTGTGACAGCAACTAATATATTTGTGACAATCTCTGTGTGTCAGACATCACACTTACTTATGTTAGTATATTTAATCTTCATATCGGTCCTTATACTAGGAAGCATTATTAATCCATTTTACAAATGATAAAACCAGAGTACAGAGAGGTTAAATACTTGCCTAAGGCCACCAGCTTACTCAGTGGCAGAGCCAGTGCCCAATTCTTTGTAAAAGAATTATCCCAGTTCTCTAACTTGCTGAGGAAGAATGTTTGGGTGACAAAATTGGCAACGGGAGAGTAGATTCCACTCTGTGGTTCCAGGGGGACATTTCTAAACCTTGTAGAAAGAAGAGAGGCAGGCAAGGATACTGCAAGAATCACTCACACGCACCCCTGAGAGACACTACAAGTAACGCATAGCAGGGGAGACAGTCCTTACTGGTGGCCAGCACTGGAATAGTCAGCCCCCCATCCGCGTGGGAAAGCGTGTCAAGGAGCCACTTTACAGTTTACACTCCTAGAGGACTGTCAAGTGCTCTGGCATTCCTGTTGATTCTGCCTCTTCTGGTAGCCAAGAGGCAGATCAAGCTGTGCTTTTGCTAAAGCCGGCCATTCTGAAGGTTGTTTGGACGTGTGATGATGTATTTTGTCCTTAGGTCATTATGTTGTGGGTGAAAATGACTGACTTACACCCTCTCTGCCACATCTTTTCTACTTTCACAGCCTTTGTTTACAGATCCTAGGGGATCAGACCTTACTTTTACAAAACTGCAGCTTTTTTCAATAAGCTTCTACTGTGAAAGGCAGAGGCAAACCTCTTAAAAATATGCTTTTTAATTGTTTCATTTGGGGACAGAAAGAACAAACTATAATTTTTACATGGGAGTGTGTACAGATAATGATTCCCCTAAAAAGAGTAATAGAGACAACAACGTGTGGCCAGTGGGGTGCACAGCAGCGTGCTGGCAGTATTGATCTGGGGACTGGAAACTTGTTATCAGATAAGAAATTAAAGAGAAGAACCGCACAGTTCACTCTTGCTCGGTGTGAACTTGCGACATCTGTGCTCCGGGTTCGCTGCTGGCTTCCCATCTGCTTGGGGATGTGATTCAAGGAGTCGAGGTGGAGATTGTGCTCTATGGGCCCATGGTGATTGGATCCTCACTCCTGCACTATGTCCTCTCTCTCTCTTGGCAGGTGCTGGTGACAGCTGACATGCTGAAGTCCTCTTGGGAGGAATTCTATATTGGGACTCTTCAGGCAGGGAGATCCCAGGAGAGGGCCATCTGAGGCAGGATAGATGTCCTGTTATCCTGGGGCAGCTTAAATCTGTCAACTTTCACTGGCCCCTGGCAGAGCTGTTGAGCACTAATGCTGGTTTAATTTAGTGGTGACGACTCCTGGGTGAGGGGAGGAGGTGAAGGTTAGAGTGACTGAAGGATGTTCTCAGCGTCCTCTCTTTTCCTCTCCCATTATAGCTCCTCGTCTTGTATTCCCCTTTTTCTGTTAAATTGGTTAATTTGCCCCAGCACCATCTATGCTGTTGTCTGAGCTGGTAACCCTGGAATCATTTTCCAGTTCTTTTTCCTTATTTCCCTTGTCCAATTAGTCATCTCAGCCACACATTTGACCCTTGTGACAGTTTTTCTCAGAAGAGACCATCCCTTCCATTATTGAGATCTGCCCTCGATCAGATTCTCTTCACAAGTTGCTTGCCTTAGGAGATCTTAGTAATTAGTTTCTCTGCCATCACCATGGCCCATTCCAACGGAACAAAAACAGATATTCCAGAATGATTTTTCTAAAGTGGTGGTTCTCAAACTTTGCTGCACATCTGAGTCATCTGGGAGCTTTTTAAATTGATGTCCAGAGCATACACCATACCAATTAAATTATAGATAGAATCCCTTGAGGCTGGATCCTGGCATCCTCATTTTTCATAACTCCCCAGGTGAATCCAATGTGTAGCCATGTCTGAAATCTTTGTCTGATCATATCTAATTCTTTTGTCTCTTGTTCAGGAATTTTTCAATGGCTCCCTGTTGCCTGTAGAATTGAAAGCTGGTAGTCCTTAGAATTCCTAGCCCTTTATGGTCTGGCCATAAGCACTGTTTTTAGTCCTATCTCTGTTTCTAGCCTGCTGTCTAGCCATTTGAGTTTTAGCCTACTGCCTTGCATTATTTACCATATCTTATATATGCCATACCTTTCTTGCCTTAGTGATCTTGCTCATGTTTTTTGTTTCTTCTAGAAACTAGATTAATACAGAGAAGATGAAGAAAGGGGCCCCAAAGAAGGTTTTATTATCCCAATGGAGGCCCTTGGAGTAAGCAGTTGTGATTCAAACGAATGGCTGAAGATACCAGTTAGCACTCCCCCTTGCCTTTACCCTACTTAAAAAAAAGTCAATGTCATACTCATAGGAAGAAAAGTCTCTTGTAGTTATATCCTGCCCTTAATTATAGATGCCTCATTCGTCATGCCCACAGGCCACTTTCTAACTGGACCTCTCTGAGGAGCTGTTTTCCTCCTTAGTCTAGATGAAGTGAATAATGTAAGAGTCAGACATGTCCCCCTTTCTCCCTCCCACTCTCGTTCCCTGCCCCACATCCATCTTCACACTGCAGAGTCCGAACAGAATATTTTCTTTCTTTCTTCAGTTATCATAGCTTTTAAGGGAGCAAATGAATCTTTTGCTTTTTAATCACAAACTTACCACTTGTGCCTTCTGCTGCAGGCTGCTCCATCTTCTCTGTAGCATTGCCTTCCAGCAAAGTGGTGTGGCTGTCTTTATTATTTATTTTTTTGTCCAAAGTCAAAGTGTAAATCCAGGTACTTTATAACTATATTGAATGAAATGAAAATCTCTGAAGTTTCTTTTCTCTGACTCAACATTTGTTTGAGAAAAATGAAGTTGCCATTGTTTGAGCTGATGAAGATTAAATGGACTGCCTCTGAATTTAATTGAGTCTCTGTTTGAATAATATCCATGGTGGGTCCTACTGCGATGTTTAGTGATTAATGGTGAGAATGAAAAACAGTAACATCTGGACCCAAAGCTGTTCATGGCTTAGAAGGTGTTCATTCCTTTGAGAAAAAGGATTCTCTGCATCACTGTCCAAATAATCATTAGCAGATAGATCAGCTGAGACATTTTAATTAAAGTTTAAAATGTAGGGAGAAGAAAAGTTTCTTAGCACTCTTATTTTATGTAACCAAGTTAAATCAAAATTTATTATAAAATAGGGAGATAGGTTTCTATTTCCTTTCAGGAAGAGAAGGTGGATGACGAAGTAGCATTTGCTTGTTATGAATATAAGTACAAAGAGGAGAACTTGAGCCTAGGATATGTTGCATTCAGTTGTTTTAACCATCATTGTAGGCAATATTTAAGAAAACTTTGAGGAGTCCTTCAGATTTAAAATTAGTTTTTCCTGGTTTTTATTATAGGTGCATGCATGCATGCGAAGTTGCTTTAGTCATGTGTGACCCCATAAACTGTAGCCTTCTAGGCTCCTCAGTCCATGGGATTTCCCAGGCAAGAATACAGGAGTGGGTAGCCATTTCCTCCTCCATTTTATTATACAAATTTGTATAAACTAAATATTGGGTTGTCCAGAAAGTTTGCTTGTGCTTTTGTAAGAGCTTACAAACTTTTTGGCCAACTCAGTATAACAAAATAATAGTAAAAATCATTAATCATGAATCATTTAGATGATCGTTATTCAGTCGCTAAGTCATGTCTGACTCTCAGCGACCCCATGGACTGTAGTATGCTAGGCTTCCCTGTCCTTCACTATCTTGGAGTTTCCTAAAACTCATGTCCATTGAGTCAGTGATACCATCCAACTATCTTGTCCTATATCATCTCCTCCTATTCCTGCCTTCAATCTTTTCAGCATCAGCATCTTTTCCAATGAGTCAGCTCTTTGCATCAGGTGCCAAATGATTGGAGCTTCAGATTCAGCATCAGTCCTTCCAATGAATATTCAGGGCTAATTTCCTGTAGGATTGACTGGTTTGATCTTACAGTCCAAGGAACTCTCAAGAGTCTACTCCAGCATCACAATTTGAAAGCATTAATTCTTTGGGGCTCAGCCTTCTTTATGGTCCAACTCTTATATCCGTATATGACTACTGGAAAAACCATAGCTTTGAATATATGAAACTTTGTCGGCAAAGTGATGTCTCTGCTAAATATGCTGTCTAGATTTGTCATAGCTTTTCTTCCAAGGAGCAAGTGTCTTTTAATTTCATGGCTGCAGTCACTGTCTGCAGGGATTTTGAAGCCCCCCAAAAGAAAATCTGTCACTGTTTCCACTTTTCCCCCATATTTGGTGTGAAGTGATAGAACCAGATGCCATGACTGTAGTTTTTTGAATGTTGAGTTTCAAGCCAGCTTTTCCACTTCCATCTTTCATCTTCTTCAAGAGACTCTTTAGTTACTTTTCACTTTCTGCTATTAGAGTGGTATCATCTGCATATCTGAAGTTATTAATATTCCTCCTAGCAATCTTGATTCCAGCTTGGGATTCCTTCAGCCTGGCATTTCACATGATGTACTTTACATAGAAGTTAAATAAGCAGCGTGATGGTATATAGCCTCGACATACTCCTTTTCCAATTTTGAACCAGTCTGTTTTTCCACGTCTGGTTCTAACTATTGCTTCCCAGGAGGCAGGTAGGATAACCTGGTATTTCCATCTCTTTAACAGAAATAAAAGCACAAGAATGCTTTAGAAGCTTTTTTTTTTTTCTTCCCCTAAGTGGTTGACTAATCATACTGAAATTATTACAAAATGTTTGGGTAAATGAAATGAGTCCTACATCTGTGGTTGTTGCCTTAGGACTTCTATGTGCTTGTTGATCAAATACATCAAAAAATTACTTGGAAGGGGTATCTTAACTGATGATATTTTAGTCTAATGCTCAACTAAGAATGCAAGGAATACATTTTAAAGAGCCAACTGTTTAGAAGAGATTTAACCCCGAGAAGTTTCTGGATACATTATAAAACAATAAACACAAGTAGACTAGCGAATAAAGCTGTTGTGTTTCTTTGTAAGCAGCATTCATGCTGAAAAGTTTCTTATCACAATGTGAAGAGATATCATTGGTCAAAACAAAAATAGCCACTAGAGAAAAATGAACCAATAAATGTGGGATATAATTGTTTTAATCCAGGTCATTATTTGATAGTATCATTTTGGCTAGGCACCTTATTCTTTGTCAGAATGAGCATATATTAGCATAATCATAAGAAGCTGGACTTGAGTTTAGGCCTTTCACTAATATTGGAATATATTATAATTTGTATCATAGGGAGTCAATGTGCCTGCTCTAACATGTGAAATCTCCTTACCGATATGATAAAAATTTGTTTTTTTTTTTTTTAGCTTTGTCGTTGTTATAATTGGAAAACACACATACTTTATGTGCAAGATGAAAATATTTTGCTTGTACAGAATGCCAAGTTCAATGATTATCTTACATAAAGGTAATACTTCAATAATAACATACTAGTATTTTGTAGGATATGAAAATTTGTCTAATTACTTTGTAGCATTGGAATTTTTTACAAATACATTTAGTTATTCAACAGATAGTATTGAGCTTCTTCTGTCTATAGGCGCTATATCTTAATCTCAAAGAGCTTAGGGACTAGTAGGGGAGATTAGAGTTCAAGAAAGAAAATGATACGTATCACTGTGGGTTGACAGAGAATTTATACTAATCAGAGTTATGGAGTCCCACAAAGACCCAGAGAGATAGAGCCTCTGCGGTCTCAGAAGCTGCTAAGAGCAAAGGGTGCCCAAGCATTTCTTACCACACTGGCAACTAAATGTTCAGACTGGAATTTGCACTTGTAACTTCCACTATAACTGAGTGTCCAAAGAGAGTCACAGGACCTCACCTGCTCAGGAAGTACAAATCTACCATGTGAACTATTATCTGAAACTAGACATAAGGGTAGTGATTATTCCAAGAGTTACATCTCTCCTGTTGGAAGGGAGGAGATTTGATGGGAAGTATATTTGACAGGGATCAATAATTTGGGTTAAATTTCAGTATTGCAATGTATATCCATATATCTGTGCTGGTCATGAGATGCATGACATTTTTGATCAAATAATAAAGAGAGTTTCTTGGAGACCAATTTATAAGAAGAGATTTTTGTGTCTTCTCTTGCTTGTTTTCCCTCTGTATTACAAGGGGCAGCAATTGTATTTAATCTTTTAAGGCAAATCATCTTCCTCTGACAAAACGTGTGAGGGGAATGGCAAACCACTCTATGATTCTCGCCTTGAGAATCCCATGAAGAGTAGGGAAAGGCAAAAAGATAACACAGCAGAAGATTAGCCCCTCAAGTTGGTGAGTGTTCAAAAACTACTGGGGAAGGGCAGAGGGCAGTTATTAGTAGCTCTAGAAAGAATGAAGAGGCTGGGCCAAAGTGGAAACGACACTCAGTTCTGAATGTGTCTGGTGGTGCAAATAAAGTCAGATGCTATAAAGAACAATATTGCATAGGAACCTGGAACATTAGATCCATGAATCAAAGTAAATTAGAATTGGTCAAACAGGAGATGGCAAGAGAAATCAACATTTTAGGAATCAGTGAACTGAAATGGACAGGAATGGGTGAATTTAATTCAGATGACCATTATATCTACTACTATGGGCAAAAATCCCTTAGAAAAAAAAAAAAAAGAACTGGAGTAGCTCTCATAGTCAACAAAGGAGTCCAAAATGCAGTACTTGGGTGCAGTCTCAAAGATGACAGAATGATCTCAGTTTGCTTCCAAGGCAAACCATGCAACATCATGGTAATTCAAGTCTATGCCCAAACCACTAATGCCAAAGAAGCTGAAGTTGAATGGTTCTATGAAGACCTACAAGTCCTTCTAGAACTTACATAAAAATAGATTTTTTTTTTTTTAATCACAGGGGATTGGAATGCAAAAGTATGTAGTCAAGAAATACCTGGAGTAACAGGCAAACTTGCCTGGAGTTTACCTTGGAGTGAATGGAGGTCACCTTATGACCTTGGAGTTCAGAATGAAGCAGGGCAAGGCTAAGAAGTTTTTTCAAGAGAACACACTGGTCATAGCAAATACCATCTTCCAACAGCGCAAGAGAAGACTACAGATAGACATCACCAGATGGTCAATACCAAAATCAGATTGATTATTTTATTTGCATCCAAAAATGGAGAAGTTCTATACAGTGAGCAAAAACAAGACCTGGAGCTGACTGTGGCTCAGATCATAAGCACCTTATTGCAAAATTCAAACTTAAGTTGAAGAAAGTAGGGAAATTCACTAAGCCATTCAAGTATGACCTAAATCAAATACATTATGATTATACAGTGGCGGTGATGAAAGAACTCAAGGGATTAGATCTGGTAGTGTGCCTGAAGAACTATGGTGGAGGTTCATAACATTGTACAGGAGGTGGTACAATGAAAAAGAAATGCAAGAAATGGGTTGTCTGAGGAGGCCTTACAAATAGCTGAGAAAAAAAGAGAAGTAAAAGGCAAGGGAGGAAGAGGAAGATACACCCAACTGGATGCAGAGTTCCAGAGAATAGCAAGGGATGATAAGAAGGCCTTCTTAAATGAAAAATGCAAAGAAATAAAAGAAAACAACAGAATGGGAAAGACGAGATCTTTTCAAGAAAATTGGAGACATCAAGGATGTCTCCAAAATTTTCATGCAAGGATGGGCACAATAAAGGACAGAAACAGCAAGGACATAACAGAAGCAGAAGAGAATAAGAGGTGGCAAGAATATACAGAACTATACAAAAAAGGTCTTAATGACCTGCATAACCATGATGGTGTGGTCACTCACTAGATCCAGACAGCCTGGAATGTGAAGTCAAGTGGGCCTTAAGAAGCATTACTACGAACAAAGCTAATGGAGCTGATAGAATTCCAACTGAACTATTTAAAATCCTAAAAGGTGATGCTATTAAAGTGCTGCACTCAATGTGCTAGCATATTTGGAAAACTCAGCAGTGGCCACAGGACTGAAAAAGGTCAGTTTTCATTCCAATCCCAAAGGAAGGTAAAGCTAAAGAATGTTCGAACTACCATATAATTGCGCTCATTTCACATGCCACCAAAGTAATGCTCAAAATCCTTCAAACTTGGCTTTGGCAATTCATGAACTGAGAAATTCCAGATGTACAAGCTGGATTTAGAAAAGGCAGAGGAACCAGGGACCAAATTGCCAACATACATTGGATCACAGAAAAGGGAATTCCAGAAAAATATCTACATCTGCTTCATTGACTATGCTGAAGCCTTTTTTTCACTGTGTGGATCACAAGAAACTGTGGAAAATTCTGAAAGAGATGGGAACATCAGAGCACCTGACCTATCTCCTGAGAAACCTGTATGCAGGTCAAGAAGCAACTGTTAGAACTGGACATGGAAAAATGGACTGGTTTAAAATTGGGAAAGGAGTACATCAAGGCTGTATGTTTGTCACTCTGCTTATTTAACTTCTATGCAGAGTACATCATTCGAAATGCTGGGCTGGATGACTCACAAGCTAGAGTCAAGACTGCAGGAGAAATATCAACAACCTCAGATATGCAGATAATACCACTCTAATAGCAGAAAGTTAAGAGGAACTAAAGAGTCTCTTGATGAAGGTGAAAATGGAGAGTGAAAAAGCTGGTTTGAAACTCAACATTCAAAAAGCTAAGATCAAGGTATCCAGTCCCATCATTTCATAGCAAATAGTAGAAGAAAAAGTGAAAACAGTGATAGACTTTATTTTCTTGGACTCCAAAGTCGCTGAGGGTGGTGACTGCAGCCACTAAATTAAAAGGCGCTTGCTTTTTGGAAGAAAAAGTATGACAAACCTGGACAGCATATTAAAAAACAGAGACATCACTTTGCCAACAAAGGTCCATATAGTCAAAGCTATGGTTTTTCCACTGGTCATGTACAGATGTGACAGTTGGACCATAAAGAAGGCTGAGCACTGAAGAACTGATGCTTTTGAACTGTGGTGTTGGAGAAGACTCTTGAGAGTCCCTTGGACTGCAAGGAGATCAAACCAGTCCATCCTAAAGGAAATCAATCCTGAATATTCATTGGAAGGACTGAAGCTGAAGCTGAAGCTCCAATCCTTTGACCACCTGATATGAAGAGCCAATTCATTGAAAAAGACCCTGGGGTTGGGAAAGATTGAGGGTAGGAGGAAAAGAGGGTGACAGAGGATGAGATGGTTGAATGAGGATGAGATGGTTGAATGGTATCACCAAATCAATGGACATGGGCTTGAGCAAACTCTGGGAGATTGTGAAGCACAAGGAAGCCTGGCATGCTGCTGTCTGTGGAGGTCCCAAAGAACGGGACATGACTTAGCAGGTCAACAATAACATCTTCCTATGCAAAGTGAGTTGTCTGAGGGTTTTTAACAAGATATCTGTTGAGTTCTCATTTTCTCTGAGAGCAGGAGAGGGTTAAGTAAGTTTACAGGGAGATTTTTAAATTTCTGTGCCTCTGGTTTTTTATAACATCTGCTAGTGTTACCTCCTATTATCCTTCTTTGCCAATTTTTTTCTTGGCTATTCTTATGTATTTGTCCCTACATATGTATGTTAAAATCTTTTTTTTTTCATTTTTATGGTAGTACAAGCAATAAAAGTAAGTAATAATGATTACAACAAAAATAAATGAGTTAAGCATGAAACAAAGGTTACATAATTATATCCAGAACAACATGAAAATTAAGTGAAAGTACTCAAGTAGGTTGAATATATTTGTCATTACTGCTATTCTAGAGATTTCTATATTTATAGCATTCGTTTCACAAAGGGGCATTCCTACTGGGAATTATAAGTGAATTGAAATGTGTTGGCTAAATTTATGAAAGTCAGATTAGTAAGTGGTTTCTGAGAAACTAGAATATAGTTCATCTCTGAAGGTGACCTATGGAAGGATAAGCAAGGCCTTCTGGGCCATTACTGTCTCCTTAAATTCTCTGAAGTCTTAACATGACAGAGAGGATATTTTTTAAAATCATCATCCAAAAGTTGAGCAAGCGCTAGTATCTTAATTCCTTTTCTATCATTTTCCATGGACTGTCAAAGCTTTTTACATTTGACATTGGTGCATTAAGTCTATAGATGTATAGTAATTTTGATCTGAGGAAAAAACATGGCTGGGCCTCTAAGGTTATTATGCTTTCCAGTGATTCCCAAGGGAAACTTCAGATTTAGTTTGCTTTCTGTAAAATCCCTGTTAGGTGGTCTTTAATTTACAAAGCCATCAATAATATCTCTTGTTTCAAATCAAATTTTATTTTCTGATTATCTGTGATTTGGACGTTACATATTTTTTAATCATGTGAAATTTAGAGGAAATGTTATTCTTCTTTCTTCCCAGGTTTAATTACCTTATTTACTTCAATCACTGAAGCTTGTTTACTTTTCTGTGATAGGTGGGCTCTCCCAAATCATCTTGGCCATACAGAGTTATCCAAGTCCTGGCTTAGATAGGCAGACTGAAGATTCCTTTGGAATATCAGAAATAAAAATTGCTGGAGGTTTCTGGTCAAGGACTGGGTGAAACAGCATCTTAGGGTATAGCAAGGGCAGCATGCAGAAGTAGCTGAAGCTCCCTTCTCTTAGGAAGTGACAGCAGCAAACCCCGAAGGTATATAGAAAATATTCCCGTAGAATAAGGACTTTCAGTGCAACACAATTACAACACATTAGCACAACACTCCAGTTTATGAAACATTTTCTTATAGAATCTCTAAGCTGCCTGACAAGCAATTCAAGTTATATAGGTATGATGGTTGTTAGTATGATAGCCCCATTAAGTGGAGAGAAAATGGAACCTTAAAAAGTTTAAGTGACTTACTCAAGGTTAATAATTGGATATAGAGTTCAGGTCTTTTGAGTCTAAACTCAGATCTTCTGAAAACTAAAGAACCGTACCTCCAAATTTGTGACCACCTATCAGACAAGATTTCAAGGGCAGGATCACTGGTAGGCCCACGTGTCCCAAAATAGCGTTGTCCCCTCCCCTTGGTAATAGTATCTCTTAATCGACCATTAACTTTCGGATGATGCTTATATTCTTTTTCACTCAGAACCTTTTGGAAGATTCTGGCCTAGAAGATCTTGCTTGTCCCCCTAGTTCACAGCCAATATTCAAACAAGTTCCATAGACACTCTAAGATAGAATTTCCCCCAATTGCACAGACTGTACTTCCTAGCTGTGTGACTACACACAAGTTACTTAATCCCTGTGGGCTGAAGTTTCACCTGTAAAAGGGGATAATAGCAATCCCTATGGCCCTGGGCTGTTAAGAGTATAATCTACACAAAACATCTAAAATAATGCCTGGCACATGGTAGCACTCAACAAATGTTGGATGTTATTATCAATATATGCAAAGTGCTTGGGCCTAGTAAGTGCTCAACAAAAGAGTTAAAAAAATTAAGGAAAGATAAAGAAAGGAATACAAGCTATACTGAATTCTGTTTTCAGGGCAGGCCTTGATGACTAGAAAGAGCAGCAGAACTAACTTCCCTGCACAAACTTATAAACAGTGACCCCAGTGTAGCTGATGAACCTGTTCTGCTTCCCTACTCTCTACTAGAGTGTATCACCATCCATCAGAAAAATGCTGACAAGCTCTTGGACTATGATTCATGGTGACCACCAGAGCCAGCACAATAATGACCTCTGTTGTGCCTCCCTGAGTGTGGTTGGAACTGGGAAACCCAGCCACTTATCTGCACGTTTTTCAGGACTTTGGGCCCTTGCTATAATGAATGGACTCGCAGGCACTTTTCTCAGCAAAAATGACAGCAGTGCTTTTAGGAAGAATATTCAGAGCACATTCACAAGAATGTTAAGCCAGGCATGTAAGTAGTAATCGTGAATTAAGTCATCACATTCTGGCTAATCTCTAAAGAGTATGTGCTTGCTTTTGAGCAGCTAAGAAAAATAAAAGAAAGGATTAAATTATTTGCATGCAGTTGGACTAAATGCTAAGTTTGTCTTTAGGGCAAAATGTTTTTATTACTTCCTTCCAGGTCTGCAAACAAGCTATTGTGCTCCTGGCTAAGATGATTAAGAGTCCAGCTAGCCGGGACTTCAGAACAGGAGGTTCTAACTACTCTTTGAAGAGGAAAGGCTCTTAGTAAGGATATAGGAAACCATATAAGGGATAGTAGCTCTAAGGCTCGCATTGACTCATTGGGTTCTGTAGTGAGGATTAAAGCGCTAAAGATGATTTGCTTTTCTTCAAAAGAATGGCTTGTAGAAAACCAGAGGGTAATTACCTCTCTGGCAACCTACTCCAGAGAGAAGAAAGAAGCCAGAAGTAGGAAACTATAAACAAAAAGTTATGCCAGGTCCAATCTCCTTAAAGACACCAAGTACCCCATCCACCGTTTGATATAATTTTTTCTTTTGCTTCCTTTTTGAAAAAATTGAATAAATTTTTACTCTCTGTTTTTTATAGGTTTAACTTTTTTAGTTTCGACATATAAGGGATCTCATATAGTACTTGTCTTTCTCCGTCTGTCTTGATTAGCATAGTCTGCTCAAGGTCTGTCCATGTTGTTGCAAATGGAAGGATATCCCCCTTTCTCATGGCTGAATAGTATTCCATTGTGTATATGAACCACTATTTTTTTTTTTTTTTTTTTATCCTTTAGGAGAAGGCAATGGCAACTCATTCCAGTACTCTTGCCTGGAAAATCCCATGGGTGGAGGAGCCTGGTGGGCTGCAGTCCATGGGGTCGCTATGAGTCCGCACGACTGAATAACTTCACTTTCACTTTTCACTTTCCTGCATTGGAGAAGGAAATGGCAACCCACTCCAATGTTCTTGCCTGGAGAATCCCAGGGATGGAGGAGCCTAGTGGGCTTCCATCTATGGGGTCGCACAGAGTCAGATACTACTGAAGCGACTTAGCAGCAGCAGCATACTGTCTTCTTGGAGAAGGAAATGGCAACCCACTCCAGTGTTCTGCCGGGAGAATCCCAGGGAGGGCGGAGCGTGGTGGGCTGCCGTATATGGGGTCGCACAGAGTCGGACATGACCAAAGTGACTTAGCAGCCGCAGCAGCCTTTGATGAGCTTTTGGGTTGTTTCCATATCTTAACTGTTGTGAATAATGCTATGATAAACATATATGAGGTATATATACCTCATTGAATTCTGTTTTCATTCCTTTGGGTATGTACCCAGAAATGGAATTGCTGAATCGTGTGTTAGATCTAGTTTCAATTTTTTTGAGGAACTTCCTTACGGTTTTGCATAGTGGTTGGAGCAGTTTACATTCTCATGGATAATACATAAAAGTTTCCTTTTCACCACATCCTCACCTAGACCTCTCTTGTTTTCTTGATAGTAGTCCTTCTAACAGGTATGAGGTGATATCCCAATGTAGTTTTGATTTGCACTAATCCTGGTGATGAGTGATGTTATCTTTTCATATGTCTGTTAGTCATTTTGATGTCCTCATCAAAGTGTCTCTTATTTAGCCTTCTGCCTATTTTTAATCAAATTATTAGTATTATTTTTATTAAGATGACCGAGTTCTTTACATATTTTGGATGTTAAACCTTTACTTGATACATAGTTTGTAAAAATTTTCTTCTATTAGGTAGGTTATCTTTCTATTTTGTTAATTGTTTCTTTTGCAGTGTAAAAGATGAGTTTGATATATTTCTGTTTGTTGATTTTTGCATTTGCTATTTGTACTTTTGGCATCTTGTTCAAATAATCTCCAAGATCAATATCGATGAGGTTCTTGCCTCATCATTGTTCTTATAGGAGTTTTAAGTTATCAGGTTTTATATTTAAGTCTTTAATCCATTTCCACTTTATTTTTGCCTGAAGTATGATATAGGGGTCTAATTTCATTGTTCTGCATGCTGCGTTTCTCCAGTTTTCCCAACACCATTTATTGCAGAGATCATTTCCCCCGCCCCCGTTGGGTATTCTTGGCTCCCTTGTTGAATATCAGTTGACTAAATATGCCAGGATTTAGTTTTTGATGCTCTCTTCTGTTCCACTGGTTGATGTGTCTTTTTTTGTGCCTGAACTATACTCTTTATTACTATGGTTTTATAGTATAGTTTGAAATTCAGAAGTAGTGATACTGCCAGCTTTCTTTTTTTCTTTCAGTATTTTTTTGGCTATTTTGGGTCTTTTGTGGCTTTAGACAAATTTTGGGATTGTTTCTTATATTTCTGTGAAGAATATCTTTGGTATTTTGATGTGGATTGCTTTGAATTTGTAGATGGCTTTGGGTGACATCAGATCAGATCAGATCAGTTGCTCAGTCATGTCTGACTCTTTGCGACCCCATGAATCACAGCATGCCAGGCCTCCCTGTCCATCACCAACTCCTGGAGTTTACTCAGACTCACATCCATCGAGTCAGTGATGCCATCCAGCCATCTCATCCTCTGTCGTCCCCTTCTCCTCTTGCCCCCAATTGGGTGGCATCGTCATTTTGAAAATATTAATTCTTCCAGTCCATGAGTAGAGTATGTCTTTCCATTTGTGTCTTCTTCAACTTCTTGGTTGAATTTATTCCTGTTTTATTGTTTTTGATACTATTATGAATGATGCTTGATATAAACCTTTCTTTAGGGAAATGCAGCATGGATTAGTTTAACTTGAGTTAGTGCATATAGGGAGATTATAACGTCTTAAAACTTTAAGGGAGATTATGACAGCAACCTCACATGGAGGGCATTTCTTTCCTAAATGAAATTATTGATGATTGTGGGTTTGATTCAGATTGATGTTAGGTTATTTTATAACTTACTGTTCCTCAACTCCAACCTAACTTTTACTTGCTTTGTCCTTTACTCCAACTTCCTCTCTGAATGTTGAGATATAATACCAATAATACTAATAATAAGATAATACTTTTAAATTAGCCTTTACATATAGAAGGCTTGTTTTGTACCAATATCTTCCTTTATCCATATTTAGTTTCTCTTAACAAACAGTCTTAGGAGATAGATGTTTTATTAATCCCATTCTAAAGGTGTAGGAAATTTAAATAATTTGTCTAGTTTCATTCAATTGATAAATGGTAGTGTTCAGATCCAACCCACTTTTTACTACTATTTATACTACTTCTGGGCTTCCCAGGTGGTGCTAGTGGTAAAGAGACCACCTGCCAATATAGGAGACATAAGAGATGTGGGTTTGATCCCTGGGTTGGGAAGATCCCCTGGAGGAGGGCATGGCAACCCACTCCAGTATTCTTGCCTGAAGAAGCTCATGGACAGAGGAGCCTGGCAGGCTATGGTCTATAGGGTTGCAAAAAGTTGGACACGACTGAGGGACTTAGCATGCGCCCATGCACTGCTACTTCTGCTATGACTGTGACAACAATCACTGCTACTAATACTTATTGCTAATAACTATAAATAAACTGTGGAAAATTCTGAAAGAGATGGGAATACTAGACCACTTGACCTGCCCCTTGAAAAACCTATATGCAGGTCAGGAAGCAACAGTTAGAACTGGACATGGAACAACAGACTCGTTCCAAATAGGAAAAGGAGTATGTCAAGGCTGTATGTTGTCACCCTGTTTATTTAACTTATATGCAGAGTACATCATGAGAAATGCTGGGCTGGAAGAAGTACAAGCTAGAATCAAGATTTCCGGGAGAAATCTCAATAACCTCAGATATGCAGATGACACCACCCTTTTGGCAGAAAGTGAAGAGGAACTCAAAAGCCTCTTGATGAAAGTGAAAGTGGAGAGTGAAAAAGTTGGCTTAAAGCTCAACATTCAGAAAACGAAGATCATGGTACCTGGTCCCATCACTTCACAGCAAATAGATGGGGAAACAGTGGAGTGTCAGACTTTATTTTTGTGGGCTCCAAAATCGCTGCAGATGGTGACTGCGGCTATGAAATTAAAAGACGCTTACTCCTTGGAAGGAAAGTTGTGACCAACCTAGATAGCATATTCAAAAGCAGAGACATTACTTTGCCAACAAAGGTTCATCTAGTCAAGGCTATGGTTTTCCCTGTGGTCATGTATGGATGTGAGAGTTGGACTGTGAAGAAGGCTGAGCACCGAAGAATTGATGCTTTTGAACTGTGGTGTTGGAGAAGACTCTTGAGAGTCCCTTGGACTGCAAGGAGATCCAACCAGTCCATTCTGAAGGAGATCAGCCCTGGGATTTCTTTGGAGGGAATGATGCTAAAGCTGAAACTCCAGTATGTTGGCCACCTCATGTGAAGAGTTGACTCATTGGAAAAGACCCTAATGCTGGGAGGGATTTGGGGCAGGAGGAGAAGGGGACGACAGAGGATGAGATGGCTGGATGGCATCACTGACTCGATGGATGTGAGTCTGAGTGAACTCCGGGAGCTGGTGATGGACAGGGAGGCCTGGCGTGCTGCGATTCATGGGGTTGCAAAGAGTCGGACACGACTGAGTGACTGAACTGAACTGAACTGAACTGATTAGCTACAATAACAATAGCTACTACTGATGCAGTAGCCACACTGTTGAGACTATGACTATTACTACTACTACTTTTGCTATTACTAGAAATGAACCCATTGTTATTTAAAGGTCAGTGATAAAAATAATCTTGAATCATATCTGAGCCTCTTTTAGTAATGAGATATCAAGAGTTTCTAGTTCTTTTCTCTTGAAGTAGCCCTAATGACAAGTGAAAGTGAAAAGAGGGGTTGAGTATTGCCCAAAACAATCCTACAGAAGACTAGAACTATCTAGAAATTTTGTTTTCTTTAAAAAACCTTCAAATATTGTTTTTTCTGTCATAATAAGTCTGTGTTGGTTTTAATATAATAAGAAAAATTTTCCCTAATAGATTTTGAGTAAAATTGGCAGAAAGAAATCTGTGCAAAGTAATCTAGTGACTGCATTTTCCTAGTATACCTGGGTGTGTGAATTTGTGCATACTAGGCTAACAAACATTGATCCATGATGGCAAATAATTGATTGGCTGCCTTATATAGAAGGCTTGAAGTTAATGCCAACTTAACCTTGTGTTCTTAGATCAAATGCCACCTCTTCGAGAGAAAGGCTTCCTTGCTTCTCCTTAACCTCACAACTAGGTCAGTCCATCTTCCATATTCCCCCTTAGTAGTAGTAGTGTTAGTCACTAGTTGTGTCTGACTCTTTGTGACCCCACAGACTAAAGCCCACCAGGCTCCCCTGTCCATGGATTCTCCAGGCAAGAACATTGGAGTGGGTCGCTATTCCCTTTTCCTGGGGGTCTTCATGACCCAGGGATCAAACCTGGGTCTCCTGCATTGCAGGCAGATTTTTCACCATCTGAGCTACAGAGAAGTCCTATATATTCCCCCTTCCTAGACACCAAGTCTTCTAAAATATTATTAATCTTTAGTAGCTCATAGATAGAACCAACCTTGTGGTTCAGATGGTAAAGAATGTGCCTGTGATGCAGGAGACCTGATTTGATCCCTGAATCAACAAGATCCCCTGGAGAAGGGAACGGCAACCCACTCCGGTATTCTTGTCTAGAGAATTCCATGGACAGAGAAGCCTGGTGGGTGATAGTCCATGGGGTTGTAAAGAGTCAAACACAACTGAGTAACCAACACTTTTACTTTCTTCTGAAATATTACTAATCTTTGCTAGCTCATAAGACTTTTGTAATTTTACAAAAAGTACATTACATGAAGGCAAAGATCATGCTAATTTTTCCTCCACCATTAAATTCCTGGGTTTAATTCAGTGCTTGACACATAGTGTGCTGTGCTGTGCTAGGTCGCTTCAGTCATGTCTGACTCTGCAACCTATGGACTGTAGTCCACTGGGCTGCTCTGTCCATAGGATTCTCCAGGCAAGAATACTGGAGTGAGTTGCTGTGCCCTCCTCCACGGGATCTTCCTGACCCAGGGATCAAACCCATATCTCTGCCATCTTTTGTATTGCAGGCAGGTTCTTTACCCACTGAGCCCCTTGGGAAGCCCAGACACATAGTAGGGGCCTGAAACTCTCAAATGAATGAGTAAAGGAATATGTGAGCTTTCGGCAGGGTCAGCTTTCCTCTGCTCAGCTGGGTGTGTGTGTGAACAGCCTCTCTGGGTTTGGCAGTCTCCCTCTATCCAGAGCCAGTACAGTTGGCAACTCACTTATTTGTCACCTTTGGAGATGAAGTTGTTCTCAGATGTGATGTATCCATCTAAAGGAAAGAGGTATTTCAGTTTTAAAACATTAAAACATAGCCATCTGGACAGGAGCCCATCTGGACACCCTGCACTGGCTGATAGCTTTTTAGTGCAAGGAAGCACAGTCCCAGGGTTCAGCAGCACACATCTATACCTTGCTCAGGTGATACGAGATGTGGTGGGACGTGGTTAGGTAGAGGGCATTGGTGCCTGTCCATCTTCTAGAGAAGTTGACTTCTCCACCCTTGCAACTCTTGCTTTCCTAAAGGGGTTCTCTTTGGGAATGACTAATTTACCCTCTTTGGCCAGTTTTGATAGAAACTGCAGGGAAAGGAGAATTCTTTGAAGGTTTCTCTCTGTTTCTTTGGCCTAAAACTATTTTGGTCAGCCCAGCACGGGCTGTTTAAATAACACTGTAAAATTTTCACTTATCTAGCACTAGGTGGGGAATAGCAGTGTTCCACTTAAATGGATTTTTTAGATAACGGAAACTTTTCCTGCTAAATTGCAAACTTTAGAAAACTGCCATTTCTATAAAGACTTCTAAAATATATGATACCCGTTCCTTCCTGCCTTTTAAATCAGAGTATACTGAATATATTTTACCTTTATTTTGATGGCTCAAGGTCAGAAATTTGAACATAGAATCAGGATTTTAAAACATGGTGGGCCTTGGTGAAGACCATCTGGTTCAGCTTCCTCACAAAAGACAAGAAGAGAGTAAGGTCCAGAGAGCCAGTGTGACTTTATGAAGACTGTGCAGGAGGGCAAATAGAGACCTAGATGAAAATTCAGCCCAAAGCTTAGCTGAGTGCCCTTCTCATTGTCCTAGATCAGAGGTTCTTTAGGTATGTAGGATTTTTCATCTCTTTAATAAGTAGCTCTAAACTACTATGCTCATTAAGTTGCTGTTCCTGATTTTCCCATTCTCTCCCCTGCTACTCCCGTACCCTCTCTAGTTGAAAAAGTCAGATTTAATTTCTTGCTTTTATGATGTATTTACCTCTATCCTGTCTTCTTATTTCTGTTAACTCTTCAATGAAGTGAGTGGTTATAATGAATGGGAATGGGGACTTAAATTTTTTAACCAATAAACTTTACTTTTTAAAACAGTTTTAGGTTCACAGGAAGATTGAGTAGAAAGTATAGAGTATGCCAATGAACCCCTGGAATGAAGACATTTTTAAATACTTTCTTCTAATTCCCACAACTTAGCACAGTGTTTTGTGTGTAGTAAGCAATTAATAAAATAGTTGTTTGGTGGATTCTATCATCTTGTGGGCTGGTGAACCAAATAGTGAAGGTTGTTTGAAATGTATTTTGAATGAGTACACTCTACCATAATGGAGTTCTGAGGGAGGACCCAGGGACCAGATTATAAAGTCTATCAGCTTTTTTATATCAATTTGGCTACTCAAAGACATTTGCTTGCTTACTTCTGAGTTTCACATCATTCTGGATGGGTAATGCCATTGGATAAAAAAAAAGTATAACTATAGTAGGAGTTATACTGGAATGCAAAGTAGGAAATCAAGAAACACCTGGAGTAACAGGCAAATTTGACCTTGGAATACGGAATGAAGCAGGGCAAAGACTAATAGAGTTTTGCCAAGAAAATGCAGTGGTCATAACAAACACCCGCTTCCAACAACACAAGAGAAGACTCTATACATGGACATCACCAGATGGTCAACACCAAAATCAGATTGATTATATTCTTTGCAGCCAAAGATGGAGAAGCTCTATACAGTCAGCAAAAACAAGACCAGGAGCTGACTGTGGCTCAGACCATGAACTCCTTATTGCCAAATTCAGACTTAAATTGAAGAAAGACCATTCAGATATGACCTAAATCAAATCCCTTATGATTATACAGTAGAAGTGAGAAATAGATTTAAGGCCCTAGATCTGATAGATAGAGTGCCTGATGAGCTATGGAATGTGGTTCGTGACATTGTACAGGAGACAGGGATCAAGACCATCCCCATGGAAAAGAAATGCAAAAAAGCAAAATGGCTGCCTGGGGAGGCCTTACAAATAGCTGTGAAAAGAAGAGGAGTGAAAAGCAAAGGAGGAAAGGAAAGATATAATATCTGAATGCAGAGTTCCAAAGAAGAGCAAGAAGAGATAAGAAAGCCTTCTTCAGCGATCAGTGCAAAGAAATAGAGGAAAACAACAGAATGGGAAAGACTAGGAATCTCTTCAAGAAAATCAGAGATACCAAAGGAACATTTCATGCAAAGATGGGCTCGATAAAGGACAGAAATGGTATGGACCTAAAAGAAGCAGAAGATATTAAGAAGAGGTGGCAAGAATACACAGAAGAACTGTACAAAAAAGATCTTCATGACCAAGATAATCACGATGGTGTGATCACTCACCTAGAGCCAGACATCCTGGAATGTGAAGTCAAGTGGGCCTTTGAAAGCATCACTACGAACAAAGCTAGTGGAGGTGATGGAATTCCAGTTGAGCTATTTCAAATCCTGAAAGATGATGCTGTGAAAATGCTGCACTCAATATGCCAGCAAATTTGGAAAACTCAGCAGTGGCCACAGGACTGGAAAAGGTCAGTTTTCATTCCAATCCCAAAGAAAGGCAATGCCAAAGAATGCTCAAACTACCGCACAATTGCACTCATCTCACATGCTAGTAAAGTAATGCTCAAAATTCTCCAAGCCAGGCTTCAGCAATATGTGAACCATGAACTTCTTGATGTGCAAGCTGGTTTTAGAAAAGGCAGAGGAACCAGAAATCAAGTTGCCAACATCCACTGGATCATGGAAAAAGCAAGAGGGTTGCAGAAAAGCATCTATTTCTGCTTTATTGACTATGCCAAAGCCTTTGACTGTGTGGATCACAATCACCTGTGGAAAATTCTGAAAGAGATGGGAATACTAGACCACCTGACCTGCCTCTTGACAAACCTATATGCAGGTCAGGAAGCAACAGTTAGAACTGGACATGGAACAACAGACTGGTTCCAAGTAGGAAAAGGAGTTCGTCAAGGCTGTATATTGTCACCCTGTTTATTTAACTTCTATGCAGAGTACATCATGAGAAACGCTGGACTGGAAGAAACACAAGCTGGAATCAAGATTGCGGGGAGAAATATCAATATAACCTCAGATATGCAGATGACACCACCCTTATGGCAGAAAGTGAAGAGGAACTAAAAAGCCTCTTGATGAAGGTGAAAGTGGAGAGTGAAAAAGTTGGCTTAAAGCTCAACATTCAGAAAACGAAGATCATGGCATCCTGTCCCGTCACTTCATGGGAAATAGATGGGGAAACAGTGGAAACAGTGTCAGACTTTATTTTTCTGGGCTCCAAAATCACTGCAGATGGTGACTGCAGCCATGAAATTAAAAGACGCTTACTCCTTGGAAGGAAAGTTATGACCAACCTCGAGAGCATATTCAAAAGCAGAGACACTACTTTGTCAACAAAGATCCGTCTAGTCAAGGCTATGGTTTTTCCTGTGGTCATGTATGGATGTGAGAGTTGGACTGTGAAGAAGGCTGAGCACCGAAGAATTGATGCTTTTGAACTGTGGTGTTGCAGAAGATTCTTGAGAGTCCCTTGGACTGCAAGGAGATCCAACCAGTCCATTCTGAAGGAGATCAGCCCTGGGATTTCTTTGGAAGGAATGATGCTAAAGCTGAAACTCCAGTACTTTGGCCACCTCATGCGAAGAGTTGACTCATTGGAAAAGACCCTGATGCTGGGAGGGATTGGGGGCAAGAGGAGAAGGGGATGACAGAGGATGAGATGGCTGGATGGCATCACTGACTTGATGGACATGAGTCTGAGTTAACTCCAGGAGTTGGTGATGGACAGGGAGGCCTGGCGTGCTGTGATTCATGGGGTCACAAAGAGTCGGACATGAATGAGTGACTGATCTGATCTGATCTGATAGTAGGAGTAACAATAAAGGTAACAATGATATTCTACATGAACAATGCTTTAAGCTAGGTTTGATAGTTAGATTTTACAACTAGTTGTGCAGTCACAACATAGATACGTCATGTTTACAGTGGTAACCTCGTATCTAGCCCAGGGCCTGGTTTTAACCTGCTGTCTATCAGAGTTTCTAGTTCTAACCTAGTGACTATCACAGTGCCCTGCATATCACAGTACATAGGGGAGGCTCTGACCGTTAGAGGAGACACTGTCTAACTTGAATCCTGAAGAGCTAATCAGAGTTAACCAAGTGAAGGGAGGGATTATCTTTGAAAAGTACTATACTCAGATGGAAAATGAGTTTCAGACTCCATTGGGAGAGAAAACCCCTTGAGAAGGAGGTGATCATGGTCTGTGACTCCAGAGAAATAAGAAGAGATATTTCATGAAGGGTCTCATAAATTTGCTAAGGAGCAGAAATTTTATCTGGAGATGCAATAAGGAATCCCTGGAACATTTAAGTTGAGAAATGACATGGTCAGCTTTGTTTTATAAACATCAGTTGGGCTTCATGATGGAAAGTCTATTCATTCCACAAATACACACTGAAGATCTGCCCTGTGATAAAGCTCTGATTAGTCAATTTCCTAATCTCAGGGAACTTACATTCCAATGCATGTTTATGTGTATGGTGGCAGCAGTAGAGGTGGGGAAAAGTAGACAGATATAATTTCAGATAGTGACAAGGGGTCTGAAAAAAGAAAACAGAACAGGGTAGTAGAAAGTGGCTGGGGTAAAGGCAGTTTTGAAGTTGGATGAACATGATGGATGGCGCTCTTTAGATGGGACATATATTAGGAGACTGAGGGCTTCCCTGGTGGCTCAGACAGTAAAGAGTCTGCCTGCAGTGCAGGAGACAAGGGTTCAATCCCTGGGTCGGGAAGATCCCCTGGAGAAGGAAATGGCAACCCACTCCAGTATTCTTGCCTGGAAAATCCCATGGGTGGAGGAGTTTGGCAGGCTATAGTCCATGGGGTCACCAAGAGTCGGACACGACTGAGTGACTTCACTTTTCACTTTCATATTAGTAGACTAAGAGTGGGAAGACTACAGGTTTGCAAACGAAGGCCATGAGAGGCTAGAGTAAGGTAGTGGTAGCAGTAATGGAGAAAAGAGGCCCAATATTCCCCAGTACACCAATATTTAAGGAGGTAGAACCTGTAAGGCTTGAAGAATGATTGGATGTGATGTGAGCAGTGAAAGTTAAGGAGGTGATGATGGTGATGATATTGGCAGCAGCTGCTTCTGACCAAGCTTTGCCTCCTGGCCCTTGGTTACATACTGCATGATCCCATGCTGGCTTGTTAGTCTTGGACATATTGGAAGGCATGGCAGTGCTTATGGATGGTTCACCTCTCTTTACAGTAACTTGGAAGATTGAATTTTGTATGCAGTTGCATGGAGTTATGAAATAGTTCTAGCCAATGGGCTGTGAGCGGAAGTGACACACAGCTTTTGGCTAAGGCTCATAGTTATTGTTGTGAGGTCTTTCCCTCAGTCTTTAACCTTGTTGTGTGAACCATAGGCTTTGTGTTAAGATGGCTGGACTAAGAGATTCAAGCACCCTGGCTGGGTCTCTGGCTATAGAAATAGTTACCCTGGAGAGACACCTAGGTCTGAGGGGACCTTGTATGAGCAAAAAGTAAAATTCTACATGTTAAATCACTGAGGTTTGGGGGTGGCTTCTTACTGCAATATAAACTAGCTTATTCTGGCTAATACAAACATCTTGAGTTTAACGTGCCTGTGGGATCACCAGGTGGAGGTGCTCAATAGGAAGATATATAGGGCTGGAGTATAGTGAAGGGCTGGAATGGATTATAAGCCATTCACAAATATATAGTAGCTAATGGGAATGAATGAGATGAAACAGATGAGTGAGCAATGAAGGCTAAGGACAAAATCTCAGGAAAAATAAAATTTAAGGGGAAGAGATGAGAAAGAGAAACCCACAAAAAAAGATAAAAAATGAGTCGCCCAAGACAAACAGGAATATTAGAGACAGTGGTATGGGTTCAGAGAGCAGGAAAGGGAGGGACAGTACAAGTAGTGGATGTTTGCAAGTTCCTTAGTAAACAAGGCTTCGGGGCCACAATATGGTTGGAAGGGAGCCTGGAAGTCTTACCTTGATTGTGTATGCAGAGAAAATAGTGTTTTTATTGACCTTGTAAGTCAATCAAAGTTGAGGGAATTGATGAAAACCATGGGGAAGGACTTATCTCTCACTCTCACTTCTCTTGCTGCTGCTGGTAAGTGCAGGAGACACTATGAAGGAAGTACTGCAGAAATTTTCCGTGAAGAATGAAGAAGTTTGATTCCCTTTATACATATTTATTCAGTACCTATAATGTATCAAGCATTCCTGTAGACATGGGGCATAGAGCAAGGAGCTAAATAAAATCCTTGTTCTCTAGGTACTCCTCATTGTTGCAGACAGAAAAAATACATATGCAACATTTTGGGTGATGGTAATGCTAACTTGGGAAGTGAGACACCATCAAGTGACAGAGTAGGATAAGACAAGAGGTAACAACAGGTATTCAAGGAAATCTGACACAGTAACTATGTGAGCACAGACATCAGGTGAGGGAGAGAGTGAACCTGGGGAAAGACTGTTCCCAGCCAAGGAAGCCGCAGGGGCAAAGGCCCTGAAGCAATCTTGTGCTTTGCCAAGATGTATGGGGTAGAGCAAGGAAGACAGAGTGGCTGGAACAAAGCGAGTCAGAGAAGGGTGGTAGGAGGTAGTCTCAGAGAGACTCTGAGGACCAGTTCATGTAGGTCTGGTGGGTCTTGGAAAAGCTGTAGCTTTTATTCTGAATGAAATATGGATCTCTTAGAATATTTTGAGTAGAGTAATGACCTCAAATGACTAACATTAAAAAAAATCACTGTGGTGGATCTGTAAGGAGAGAAATGTAGGGGTTATTATGACCAACCTAGATAGCATATTCAAAAGCAGAGACATTACTTTGCCAACAAAGGTCCGTCTAGTCAAGGCTATGGTTTTTCCTGTGGTCATGTATGGATGTGAGAGTTGGACTGTGAAGAAAGCTGAGCACCAGAGAATTGATGCTTTTGAACTGTGGTGTTGGAGAAGACTCTTGAGAGTCCCTTGGACTGCAAGGAGATCCAACCAGTCCATTCTGAAGGAGATCAGCCCTGGGATTTCTTTGGAGGGAATGATGCTGAAGCTGAAACTCCAGTACTTTGGCCACCTCATGCGAAGAGTTGACTCATTGGAAAAGACTCTGATGCTGGGAGGGATTGGGGGCAGGAGGAGAAGGGGATGACAGAGGATGAGATGGCTGGATGGCATCACTGACTCGATGGACATGAGTCTTAGTGAACTCTGGGAGTTGGTGATGGACAGGGAGGCCTGGCATGCAGCGATTCATGGGGTTGCAAAGAGTCGGAGATGACTGAGTGACTGAACTGAACTGAACAGTAAAAAATAGGCAGTCTGATTAGAAGATGATTGTAAAAATCTAGGTGATGGCTTAGAGTAGGGTAACAGTGGAGGTGATAGGAAGTGGTGGATTTGGCTATATTTTGAAGGTGGTACCAATAAATTTGCTCTTAGTTGGATGTAGGAGGAAAGAACAATAGGGTCAAAGATAATTTCAAAGTTTTTGGCGTGAGCAATTGGACTATGGAATGGATTTTTTTTTTTTTTTTTTTTGGAGAGGGACTTAACTGTAGGAAAAAATGGTTAAGAGGGGGAAAATGTAGTGTAACTCCTGTATATGTTAAATTTGAGATGCCTGTTAGCTATCTACTTCCTAGGTGGCTCAGCGGTAAAGAACCAGCCTGCAATGCAGGAGCCTCAGGAGCCGCAAGTTCGATCCCTGGGTCAGGAAGATCCCCTGGAGAAGGGCATGACAACCCGCTCCAGTATTCTTGTCTTGAGAATCCCATGGACAGAGGAGCCTGGTGGGGTACAGTCCTTAGGGTCCTAAAGAATTGGACACAACTGAAATGACTTAGCCATGCACACACTGTTAGCTATCCAAGTGGCAGTGTCTACTTGGCAGTTGAAGACACAAAGTTAGAACTTGGGGAGAGGTTATGGCTGGAAATATCGACTGTGAAATTGTCAGTTTATAGTTGGATCCTCATCCTGGAGGCTAGGTAAAGAAAGTATTTCAATGAATAAGGAATAATAGGCTTTGTCTTATGCTGCCACTATGCGAGGTTAGATGAGAGTTGAGATATGATCATTGTTGGGATGGCTATTAAGAGCAGGTACCATGAGATGATGTAGACAAAAGCCTGTGTCAAGAGAGCATTGGCAGAGAGGAATGTGACACTGCAGGTATAAATAACTTTAAAAAAAGATTGAGATTTGCTATAAAGGAGGATAAAGAGATGGTGGTTGGAGGAGAATTTGAAATATGGGAGGAATTTTCTAAGTTTGTTTACTGATAGGACTAATCCAGAGGGAAAATTCAATGATATAGGAGAGAAGGGGTACAAAATTCTCAATTAGGCAAGAGCAGAAGTCCAAGCACACGTCAAGGGACTGGCCTTTGAAAGGGATGTCAATGGTTCCTCTGTTTTATTGATACCAGGAGGGAAGGAGGAGTATATGGGTACAGATGCAGGTGGGTTTATGGCTGTAGGAAGATGCGGATCTTCTGACTACCTCCATTTTCTCAGTGAATAACTAGTCAGGTCATAGCTCAGAGAAAGGATAACAGAAGGGGTGTTGGATGTTTAAGAGGGAAAGGAAGATATGGAATATTCCTCTGAAGAGTGGGAGACTGAGAATGGATTGGGGAAAATATAATAATATGCCTGTAAAGAAGTAGTAGAGTTTGTAATCATGAATTTGAAGCAAGATGAATCAGCATGTGTTCACCTCCCCGGTGGCTTTGATGCCTGTGATTCCAGTGCAGATTCAGAGTGGGTTTGCAATGATCAGGGAGGTTAGGGCATGCACAAAATAGTAATAATAATGATGGATTGTAGAATCGAGGTCAGAGTAGGGTGGGAAAGTGAAAACATAGATGGGTTCAAATAGCTTGCTGGAGTTGGAGTACCAGAGAGACTAAACCAGAGGGATACTATATGGAGCTCAGAGAATGGAATACTTGAAACTGAGCCGATGGAAGCAGTGTAGTCATTTGTAATGACTATGTATAGAAAAGAAGGAAGCTGAAGTGGGCTGAAAGATCAGGTCATAGTAGCTGAGAAGGCAATGAAATTAAAAATCCAAGATACTGGAAGGAATTCCAAGAAGACACTGAAATCACCAAGAACAGAGGTGGAGAGTCACTGTGAGTCAGGTGCTGTGTCTTTAAGAGATGAAGAAATTAACCTGTGAGTCTCAAGGTAAACACAACATGTAGGATGAACAAGATGATAGAAGATTGGTAGCATGACTTTGAAGGAGTTGAGATACATAGTGTTGAGGGAGAAACATTTGAACCTTGCGTAGCACCTTGAATATACCTTCATGATACTGTCTTATTCTACATTTTGCTTTAGTCTATGCCTTTTTTTCTCTTTTAGAAGCCCCATCTCTTTACTAAATTGTGAGTTCATTAGGCATAGGAACCTGTGCTCTCATTTTTAAACACCACAGTGCCCAACACAGTACCCAATCTATAGCAAGCAATTACCATTTGTTGAATTAGATTGCACCAAATGTGGAAATTTAAAGATCAAATGGCTAACAACCTCGGAGAATACAATTTTGAAATGAGATTTACACCTAGATTTATTGCATGTACTAAAAACATAGCACTGTCAGCTAATCATGTAGTTCCAATTGTTTCCTGAGTTCCAAAGACATTAAAAAATATAATTTGATCATAAATATTGCAAAGAAAGGCCTGGGGGCATTCTATTTGCATGGAAAAGCGCTGTTTCCTTGTTTCCATGCTTCAGAAATAAAAATGTCTGGAAAGGAGAAGACTTGCTCTGACCATTTTCTGAACCCCCTAAATATTTGTTCATCCAAAATCACTCTTTGAAAGCTAAAGAATAGTTAATTTTTACTTTGCAGAAGGACCTGTCCCCCTGTTTTAGCTGTGCCTAGGGCAAACTGGACAATGCAGAAACACTATTCTTGAAAAATCTCCTCGCTGTGTAATGGCATTGTATACGATGAATAATAAACATCACAGGAAAAGAGAAATTTTGATTGAAACTGTAAACTCTACTTAGATTTGCTTCCATAACTTATTTCTGCAGCATCTAAATGTAAATCGTAAGAGTGAAGAACTGTTTTATGTGATGTCCAAAACTGCCTTTTGAAAACCATGATGCAGTGTCAGCACTTCAGTTCTGCCATTGACATAGGTAATGGAGACAGGCTATCCACCACACACGATTGCTTTCCGTGGGTAATTCGCATTCTCCTTGAGTCTTTCAATTACCGCTGGCAAAAATGCATAACTAATCAACTTAGATCAAAGATACTTGATTTGTACTGTTTCTTTCTCATCTCTGTCACCTCTTGCTCTCTGTCTTCTTCTTTCTCTCTCTTTCCTCTTTTCTTAGACACTCATAAAGCAGAATCACTTAAAGATAATAGCTCCTTCAAAGATACAGCTCCACAGGATTTAATTAAACCTTAAGTCCCAGACTGGCCTGGGGAGGCTGAAGTAGCACAAGATGAATATTTGTTCGGAGTGAACATGGGATTCCAGTGGCTTCAAGGTGTCAGAGACCAAGTGCATTAAAAGGGAGATTTGGCTTGTCACTGGTTGTATGAATTTAGTGAGTTCAACAGTGGGCTGGACAGTTAGCAGTCTTCCCTTTTGAATGACCTTGCCTATGGCAGTGTCCTCCTCTCCTGCTTCCTTATCTGTAAAGTGGACTTTGAATACCAACCTTAAACATTGTTAGTGCTTAGAAAACAACTTGTTAAATGTTCGTACCTAATTTTTTTTTCTCTTTGGTTTACAAAGTCTAAATAACTATGCTGGGGACATTTGTATTGTTGTGGAATATTAGATAAAGGTGAATGGGAGGGGCTTCCCTGGTGGCTTAGTGGTAAAGAATCTGCCTGCCAGTATAGGAGACATGGATTTGATCCCTGATCTGGGGAGATCCCACATGCCACAGAGAAACTAAGCCCATGTACCACAACTATTGAGCCTGTGCTCTAGAGCCCAGTAGCCACAACTAGTAAGCCCATGAGCTTCAACTACTGAAGCCTGCATGCCCTAGGTCCTGTGCTCCATAACAAGAGAAGCCACTGCAATGAGAAACCTGTGCACTACAATTAGTGGGCAGCCCCCACTTGCCACAACTAGAGAAAAGCCCATGCAGCAATGAAGACCTAGCACAGCCAAAAATAAATATATAAAAAGTGAAAGGGATTATTTTGTTAATGAGTATTCCATATTTTCATCATAACTTCTGGGATCTTAGAGTAAACTGCATTAAAACAGAAGTTACTATATCCCTTCCATAAACTCTACTTAGAGCAAACTGCTCATACAAAATTACTATTGTTAAAAAAGGATCCCAGCTGCCAGAATAATTGTAATGGCTGTGCATACTTGAGTGCTAAGTGGCTCCAGTTGTGTCCGACTCTGTGCGACCCTATAGACTGTAGAATTCCAGGCTTCTCTTGTCCATGGGATTCTTCAGGCAAGAATACCGGAGTGGGTTGCCATACCCTCCTCCAGGAGATTTTCCCAACCCAGGGACTGAACCCACATCTCTTACATCTTCTGCATTGGCAGGCAGGTTCTTTACCACTAGTGCAACCTTAGGTGCCCCTGTAATGGCTAACACTGACATCATAATTAATGCTTACTGTGTGCTAGAGACTGCTTAAACAATTGACATAGAGTAACGTATTTATGCCTCACAACAATTCTGTACAAGACCAAAGGAAAAACCATAGCTTTGATTATACCGACCTTGGTTGATAAAGTGATGTCTCGGCTTTTTAATATGCTGTCTAGGTTTGTTATAGCTTTTCTTCCAAGGAGCAAGCATCTTTTAATTTCACGGTTGCAGTCATTGTCTGCAGTGATTTTGGAGCCCAAGAAAATAAAATCTGTCACTGATTCTACTTTTCCCTTTCTATTTGCCGTGAAGTGATGGGACCAGATGCCATGATCTTAGTTTTTTGAATGTTGAGTTTCAAGCCAGCTTTTTCACTGTCTTCTTTCACCTGTATCAAGAGGCTCTTTAGTTCCTCTTCACTTTCTGCCACTAGAGTGGTATCATCAAGTTCAATATCCCAGTTTGAAGAACGCCAGGCTGGAGAAATTCTCTTACTCTTGGGAGAGCCAGTCTTTTTTTTTCTATTCAGGTCTTTAACTGATTGAATGAGGCCCACCACAGTAAGGACAGCAGTCCGCTTTACTTGGTCTACTAATTCTAATGGCAGTTTTACACAAATACCCCTTCACAGACACACCCAGTATAGTATTTGACCAAATATCTGGGTATCCCATGACCCAGTTAGGTTGACACATAAAATTAACCGTCGTATCATGTAAGTGACTGAGCTAGGATTTGGGTCCAGGCAGCTTGGCTCCAAGACATGTACTTTTAGCCTTTACTTACCTCTTTCTTGGAGAAGGAAATGGCAGCCCACTCCAGTGTTATTGCCTGGAGAATCCCAGGGACAGTGGAGCCTCGTGGGCTGCAGTCCATGGGGTTGCTGAGGTCGGACATGACTGAGCGACTTTACTTCACTTTTCACTTTCATGCATTGGAGAAGGAAATGGCAACCCACTCCAGTGTTCTTTCCTGGAGAATCCCAGGGACGGGGAAGCCTGGTGGGCTGCTGTCTACGGGGTCGCACAGAGTCGGACATGACTGAAGTGACTTAGCTTACCTCTCTCTAAGGTCTTAGAACTCCTTTCAACATGAAAGTCAAATAATGACCCTTTCAGACTTTAACAGAGCTTTTATAATTTTCAAAATCACAAATACCCACCCTCTTCCTACAACCAACATGTCAAGCTAGAGAGATCTTACAAAGAGAGGGTTTGCTACTAAGAATATTTGGCCTTATTCCCACATATTGTTTTTCCCTTTAATATTTCAGATGGGCCAAAACTAGATCCTTGGTTGCCTCATACCAAATCTCAAACATTCCCAATTGGTTATTTCATAAACCACAGAAGGAAGAACAGGCAATCTTTGCTTTTCTTTCCTAGATTCTTATACAGAGAGACCTGTAACTGGACCACAGGTCTGAGGACTGGGACTTCCTGCCTGATTTGGCTCTTCTGGAAATACAGCACTGTGTGGAAGAGGCAAAGACTCTGGTCATCTACTTTAGAGTGAGGGCTGCAGTCAATACGTAAGTAAGTAAATGTGATGATATTTAGTTGAATGTGGGTTAGAGATGTAAGTTCTGTGACAACAACTGAGCTGGGAAAAGGAAGAGAGATAGAAGATGTTGGTGAGGTGGCTCTTAATGTAAGAGAATCAGAAAAGGCCTCTCTTGAGCAGGTGGCATTTGAGCAGAGATTTGAATGAAATAAGGGAATGAGACATGAGACTGTCTGTGGAAAGAACATTCTACGTGAAAACTCTGAATCAAGGGCCAAATCTGGAGTATTTGCTGAATGTGTAAGGAACAGCCTGATTGGAGGGGAATTAGAAAGGTGCAGAGAGGAAGGTGATGGAACCTGAGGGGCACCCAGGGCCAGGTCATGTAGGGTCTTTTGGTTCATGGAAAGACTTTGGATTTTGAGATGGGAAGACTTTGGAGGGTTTCGAGTAGGAGAATAACACAATCTGACTCATGTTTTAAAGCCCCCCATGCCCCACTCCCCCACTGCCCTCACATGGCTGCAGTAATAGAATATTTACTTGGGAGCAAATGTGGAGACAGAGAAACTAATTATGAAGCTATCACAATGACGGCTTGGGTAGGGTGGGAGCGAGGGAGGTGGTCAGAATTTATTTGGATTTGGGTTATATTTTGAAGGTAGCCTGAGGGGCCTTGTTGATAGATTTTCTATGTGGTGAATATTAGACTATCACACAGAGATCTTACAACTTAGCAGATTTGTGTGCAAAGGCGTGGGTTGGACTAAGTGGTATCTAAGGTCTGTTTCTCTAGAACAGTGATTTTACTCCGTGCTCCCTGAGACAGCATTCAACTATTTTATCAGCTGCAGTTAAACTTTATTCTTTTGACATCTAAGGCTCAGTATATCTTCTTTGATACAGAGTGTTTTTTTAATAGCAACATTATTAGTCTACCAAAACAGAAGCCAGTGGAAGAAAATGAAAGAATATTCAGTGTATTCATGAACATGGTGGAAATGTACCAAAAATTACAAGAAGAGTTTTGAAGACTTTGTAACTTTTAATAAATATGGGGAAAAGAAAGTCATGAAGAAGATAAAAAAGACACATAACATAAAATGATATGAAAATGTCCCTCAGGGAAGGACCAAAGAAAGGATTATTTTATTTAGCTGCATCAGCAAAAAATTGCCTGGCTTTATATCAGGAAAAAAGTCCCCATAATCCAGTTTGAAAAGCACTTGCTCCATATATTATGAATGACATTTCCAGGCTGCCAAATTTCTGATTGAGCTGGTGATTAGAAGACAATGCAGCACCTCCTTTTCTCTCTCTTTCTTCCTTTCTTAGAAACAGCATTGCCTCAGTTCTTCTTCCTCTGAATGTTTCGTGAAAGTCAGAAACAGAGAAAGCAGAGAGAGACGTGTCAAAGAGCTGATTTGGTTGAAGAGAAATACTTAGCAGGAATGGGCAACAGCTAAGACAGGGAGAGGTGGTAGAGGGGAGATGGGAAACAAGAAGGGTCAGGAAAGAGCAGCTTTACCTGTAGCGTTTGAAGGTCACAAGGAGTGTCAGATATCAACAGTACCTGGGTTAATTGCCCCTGACACCAAATGAAATGAAGCTCTGTTGGATTTGCAGGCGACTCTGAAGAAAGATGGCTCATTTTCAACCTGCATGTTTATTTCACGTTACTTAATTGGCCTATTGAAGCATGAGGGCTGCTGTGAGGCAGCAGTAGTAGGGGGAGGATGTGGTGTGTGTGTGTGTGTGTGTGAGAGAGAGAGAGAGAGAGAGAGAGAGAGAGAGAAAGAGAGAGTTAAAAGTAGTAATTTATTATGACTGCTTTTCATGCTCACCGTAATAGACCACTTCCGAGCAATCAGGTTGTGCTCCTGCAGGACTTGGGGTGGCACAGGTTGGCATTATTTAATTCATCTGTAAGAAAGTGAGCAACAGAGGGGGATAAAGTGGGTATTAATCAGAACTGTATGAGATTTGAGATGGCTGCATCTAAATCAATCCAAGGAATCGTCTGGGAAATCAACTCCCTGTTTTCAGCTGGCTTACACATTTTATTCTGGTGGGGGGATATTAGGAGCTTTTTTTCAATCACATCTTCCAAGTCTGGTTCATCGTGATAAACTCCAGAAAATTCATAAGTCAGGATGAATTTTTTCTGCCTGGAATTTCATTCCATAGTCTCTGAATGCTGATAATAGGCGAGTGTTACTGGGATGTTATTTGAGAGCCTGAGGCTCTTCTGAGTTTGTTGTAGGGGCTAGCCTGGATTTCTCAATACCTCCTGAACCACAGGATATGGTTACATCAGTTTGGGAGCTCTGATCTAGTCAATATAGGTGATAGAGATACCTGAAACGGGATAAAATGAAAAACCAGAAATGAAATGCCAAGGGATCTTGCTCTGAGCTTAATTTGCAATATGGAAGCAGATTCATTAAGGAACATTTCCCTTGATTTTTGATTATGGAAAATAAGAAATATTCCCACAGGCCTTGAAATAATGTTTTAAAGAGGAACCCGTTAGTATGGAGCATGCCAAAAGTGAAGAATAAGAAGATAAAAGCTGTCATTCAGTCCTTAGCTTTTGACCACAGCAGTAGCGCCCATACCTGAGTTCACTTTGTTCCATCCACACATGACCTCAGGTTTGAGAAGCCCTGTATTAAAAATTAACTGCAGCCACTTTTGGTTATCCCCACTTTGGAAATACTCAATGTAAGGGGGTACCCAGATAATCCAGAATGTGCTTACACTGTTTTTGAAAGATCATTGAAATGAAAACATGTACTTCATAATCATAGTACATGAAGATTTCCCCAAAACATATCCATGGATTCATAGGTGTCTGTGAGAAAAGGAATTTGGCTGTAGGATTCTTCTCAAAAAAATCCTGGGGCATGTGAGCAACTCGTTGGGAGTTATTCAGTAGGCTCTCTGGTAGGCAGGTGTATTCTTTAAGGTCTTCTGGGTGCTGTGAGCTGATGCTCCAGTGCACTTTATGCATGGCCCCCCATCCCCCCAACAGTGTCCCTGTCATTTTTTACCCTCTTTTGTTCCAAGAGACCTGGAACAACTAATAAGCCATCTTGTATAGCCTAATATATACAAAAACAGTTTGATCAGGGTTAATGAAAGGGCTGATAATTTATAAGAGAAATTTATAGCAGTCAAAGCTTTTGAAACATGGTTTCAAATTAATAAAAAGTTTTATATGAGACAAAGCATTTGTTTATCTGAGTATGAAAATGTTCTAATCTATGGGATTAGGGAATGGTGATAAAGCCTAAGTTATAATGTTTGGTTGCTACATCCTTTATCTATTCTAGGCTGCAAAGCAGCTCTTCCCAACTGGCCGGCCTTTTCAAACTGTCTCTCTCCTTTGGCATGTATGTTGATTACAGACCTCAATGAAGATGGTTAAGGTACACCAGTCAGTATATATTTTTGTAAATGTGCTAATTTTGAAAACACACATTGTTTTCTCAATGAAACATCTTGGGCCATACATAAATTAAAGTTGCTTTGTATGTTAATTAACTCAATGGGCTACTGGTGTTTATAATGGACCTCTAAGCCCTGTTGGATTCATCCTTTGGTGTTTAAAAAAGAAAAAAAGAAAGAGAGAGAAAGGAAAATCTTTGATCTTCATCTTATCTGGGAGAGGAGAGAAGAAAGGAACCAGAGACAAAGGACTAAATTCACCTTTTGAGAAACACAAGCAACAGAAAAGATAAGACACGGCTCCAAGTATTGCAGAATAAATGGCTTCTGTTGTGTAAAGTTTCTGGAAAGAGAAAGAAATGGTTTTCTCAGAGTTGCTTGCATAGGTCTGCTCTCCCTAGGCCTTCCTTCTCTGGGAATCCTGATGCTTTGTCCCATGTGGAGTTGTTAATACTATCCTGGGTGCACACTGAGGCAGAATTAGTTCATTCCCTGTCCAGTGGCGCTGGTCTCATCTAGGTAGACCAGATTCAGACCCAGGGGAAGGAGGCAGAATGTACTTGGGCCTGGAGGTGGGAAGCAGCAGAAAGGAAGGGTCCTCCAGTGTCTAGGAGCATCAACCTGAAAACTTGTTTGACAAAAATAAAGCCTGAAAGCTGGAGCTGATTTTCTTTCTTCAGGCATTGTTACTTGCCACCAAATCCTGGGCTAACAGCATCTGTTCTGAGTACATTTCCATTCCCTCCCAGACAGCAAGTCCATTTCTAAGACAGGTCCTTACATTACTCCTCATGTGCTCTTGGTTAATGAATAATATTAAAAACAATAACAAAGCTTTTAGACACATCATGAAAGCAGGATATTAACAGTAGGTAGGCTTCATTAGTTGAGCTCCTACATTCAAAATACCCACAAATAACTGAACTCAGAGTGAAACTCTTTTTCATTCTACCCAGAGCTCTATTGTGGAGTAACTTCCCTAGTCAGTACTGCATATTAAACTGTTAAAAGAAGTTCTGTTGATTCTCTTGAATCTACATCTTTTGCAAAGAAATCTGAACCCTTTCTTTTTCTTCTCATCGTGGATCATGAAGACAGAACACAGTCCTCAGGTCTATCACATATGATCAGCTCCTATGTTATCCACCTGTGAAATACTCACTTTGCAGATTCACTGGGAAGTGAGAAGAGCAAAGCTGCCCTCCATTTGCTCTAGGGGTATTGCCAGTCTCCGTTCTCCACACCGCTTATGATGTATATTCAAGGAAAGTGCAAACTGCCTTTAATAGTAATTGAAGAAAAAATTATAAGCAAGAAGCTATATTCTATGCAAACACTGAAAATCATTCTAAAAGGATGTATAGAAATTACAGATTTTCCAAGGTTGGTATTACCTGAACATGATTTACTCTTTGTTGGATCTGTAAAGCATATGAGGGCACAGAACTGTGTATATTTTAAAATTGATTGTTTCATGTTTTTTTCTTGATGATCTGAAGAGAGTCAGTGAAGCTAGGCCAGATACAGATACACGCCTTTTAACAATAGGTAATTAGGCCTGTTGTACCTACAGACACTTTCCCTACAGGATTATTGGCCCCATTTACTCCCAGTGTGTTACTCCAGTTCACTTCAATTAGGAATATTTAGGAAAATGATTCAAAATGAAGAGCTATTAAGAAATCTCTTCACATGCTGAATATGGGACAGCGAGACAAGATGTGTTTTTATTAGATGAAAAATTATCTAGAGAAGACTTCCCATGGTTTTATAGGATCAGAATTCTAGTTGGTGTTTAGTGTTATGACTTTATAGAAGATCACATGGCCTTATAACTTTGTCATCCCTATCCTCAAATTCTTGGAGCGGCTTCCTGTTGCCTGAAATAGGTTGGATTTGACATTTGATTACCAATGTCAAATTGGTAATCTGACATTTCTCTGCACTTACCTAGCATTATTCTCCTTTTATAAAAATTAATTTTTATTTTATATTGGAATATAGTTGATTTGTAGTATTGTGTTAGTTTTAGGTATACAGCAAAGTGATTCAGTTATACACATACATAAATCCATTGTTTTTCTAGGTTATTATAGTATATTGAGTTCCCTGTTGAATATCTATTTTGTATATAGTAGTATGGATATGTTAATTCCAAACTCCTGTTATCTCTCCCCTCAGCATTTCCCCTTTAGTAACCATAAGTTTGTTTTTGAAGTCTGTTTTGAGTCTGTTTTATAAATAAGTTCATTTGTATCGTTTTTTAAGATTCCACATATAAGTGATATCACGATATTTGTCTTTGACATACCCCACTTCCTATGATAATCTCTAGGCCCACCCATGTTGCTGCAGATTTCTTCTTGTGCTTGGCATCATAATCTTAAGGAACACTCAGCATTTGCTAAGCTTACCATTCCTGTCCCTCTCTTGGAGTGATTTTTTTTTTTCTTTTTTTGCTTTTTGTTTTTAAATCTTCGTGTTTTCTCTTCAGCCTTAGAACTTATTTTTGCTCCATGTTCTAGGCTGAAATTCTATTTTAGGAACCAACTCAAGTGTATCACAAAAAATGTGACTCACTTCTGTACTTGGAATGACTTGTTTCTTTGCCTCACTCTTTTAGCACACTGGTTCTTGATCCTGACTATACGTTAGAATCACTGGAGAGTTATACAAAAATACTGATGCGTTCTGTGCACCAAATTCTCACTTTAAATATGAACAATGATCACCAGTGACATTTTACTCTTTACCCAGTCCTTTCCAGATACATGTAGGTAATATCGCCTTTCAAGGGCAACATGAAGGTGCCTGCTGATTCTCTCAAGGTGAGTTTGGAAGAGAGTGGGCACAGCTCACTCCCTTGGGTCAAGTGACTGTATGTTCAGGCCACTCAAGGCAGCTATTTTCTTGCTTTGTGTACATCCTCTGCTGACCAGTTCCTGCTTTGCCTACAAACTACTCACAGGACTGACCTTCCTACACACTGGCCCCATGCCCCAGCTAGTGATTGTTCTTATCCAGGGGACAGTGAGGGGTGGTCCCCTCTGCTGATAACTGATGAATCAACCTAATGTAATCCCTCCAATAACTGGTAGCTTTCCCCTGCCCCTGGGACCGAAGATTGCTGCGAGGCCCTGCCTGCTGTCTACCGCACAGGTGTGGTGTTGATCCAAGACCTTGCTTCAGACTTCTAAGCCCCCTCATGCATTAAACCAAGTCTCTGTTGCTGACTCTGGGCTCCCTTTGGTCTTGGAGCTGGGCAGGTACAGGGCTTGTGGGCCTGGTGATGGGGGGGCGGAGATAGAGGTATTGAGAGAAGTCTTTGATGCAACTGCCCCTACCTGCCACTGCTCCACCAGCCAGGTGAGCATGCTTATGTCATGAACTGTGATGTACATGAGACTATGGGTGATTGTATATGACCTGTGTGTGAAAAATCAAGCCTGAACAGTCCTGCTGCAGAACCTATGCAGATTAGTCAAAAAGCTGTTGCTACAGTGGTTCTGTGGTTCACTAACTATTGTAACTCATAAGTCTACAATCATTTTACTGTTTGGTAACATCTTTTTTTATACTGCAATAAACACTTTTGTGATTTCTTATTCATGTACAGGCAATGAAGCATGCAATTCTACCCCATTCTCCTAGTTGAGTCACTCTCCACAGCTTCTGATGAAGACTTCACGATGTTTCCTTTATCCTCATGCTTTTATTAAGTGAAGTGGAGTCGCTCAGTTGTGTCTGACTCTTTGAGACCCCATGGACAGTAGCCTGCACCAGGCTCCTCCGTCCATGGGATTCTCTAGGCAAGAGTACTGGAGTGGGTTGCCATTTCCTTCTCCAGGGAATCTTCCCAACCCAGGGATTGAACCCAGGTCTCCCGCAGTGATAGACAGATGCTTTACCGTCTATTCCCTCTCTACTCTGCACCCTTGGCTGATGGCCTTGCTTCCTACTTTCCCAAGAAAGCGTTAGGAATCAGGAAAGGACACGCCCAGTCTCTCACCGATCACTTTACCAAACTGCTGAATCTCTACTGGGTATTGTTTCCCTTCTTGAGGCATAGCCCCAACTCATGTCACACTCCCACTCATGCAGCTGACTCCACCTCCCTGGCCTCTTTTCCATGATCTGCTTCTCCCATTTGCTCTTCTCTCCTGCTTTGTTATGATCCTCTCTACTGGATCATCTGCCATCCTAAAAAATAAGTTCTTCCTTGACCCTCTCATTTTCTCCATTAACCTTTTTTGGTGGCCTTGAGAACGTGCCAGCAGAAGTCCTACAAAAGGGGGTGTTCTTGACCGAGGATCCCAACTGCTGAGCTCTGGAATCTATGCTGCCTTGGTAGTGAGTCAAGGCTTGCTGCACCCTGCTCCCCACCAGAGTTTGGCAGGGACACTAATACAGATCCCATCTCGGTAGATGCAAGACTCCTTTGTTGGTCAGTTCTGGCTCAAGAATTGATGTCTTTGTTGAACTTTTGGTGGACAATGGACATGCCAGGGGGATAGAGAAAGGAGGAAGGGAAATAGTATGGATTATTTATTGGGATATGTCTCGAGATAGCTTTTTTTCCCTTTTATTTTCCTCTTTTTTTTTTTTTTTTTGTATTATGAAAACATTACCACAGACAGACACTCACCGCAGACAGAAGAAAGTTCCACTGTATGACATCAATCATATAGTGCTAACAGCATGCTTAACAGGTCAGTCCAGTTCAGTTCAGTCGCTCAGTCGTGTCTGACTCTTTGCGACCCCATGTATCACAGCACGCCAGGCCTCCCTGTCCATCACCAACTCCTGGAGTTTACTCAAACTCATGTCCATCAAGTCGGTGATGCCATCCAGTCATCTCATCCCCTGTCATCCCCTTCTCCTCCTGCCCCCAATCCCTCCCAGCATCAGAGTCTTTTCCAATGAGTGAACTCTTTGCATGAGGTGGCCAAAGTACTGGAGTTTCAGCTTCAGCATCATTCCTTCCAAAGAAATCCCAGGGCTGATCTTCAGAATGGACTGGTTGGATCTCCTTGCAGTCCAAGGGACTCTCAAGAGTCTTCTCCAACACCACAGTTCAAAAGCATCAATTCTTTGGTGCTCAGCTTTCTTCACAGTCCAACTCTCACATCCAACATGACCACTGGAAAAACCATAGCCTTGACTAGATGAACCTTTGTTGGCAAAGTAATGTCTCTGCTTTTGAATATGCTATCTAGGTTGGTCATAACTTTCCTTCCAAGGAATAAGCGTCTTTTAATTCCATGGCTGCAATCACAATCTGCAGTGATTTTGGAGCCTAAAAAAATAAAGTCTGACACTGTTTCCACTGTTTCCCCATTTATTTGCCATGAAGTGATGGGACCGGATGCCATGATCTTAGTTTTCTGAATGTTGAGCTTTAAGCCAACTTTTTCACTCTCCTCTTTTACTTTCATCAAGAGGCTTTTGAGTTCCTCTTCACTTTCTGCCATAAGGGTGGTGTCATCTGCATATCTGAGGTTATTGATACTTAACTTCTCCTGGCAATCTTGATTCCAGCTTGTGCTTCTTCCAGCCCAGCATTTCTCATGATGTACTCTGCATATAAGTTACATAAGCAGGGTGACAGTATATAGCCTTGACATACTCATTTTCAGTTTCCCCTAATTCTTCATTAAACAGCTCTGTGTCACTAGCCTCCTGATTGCAAAGGTTGCAGATTTACTTTGCATAACCTTGTGGGAATGGGGACTGAGTTTGGAGTGGACCTGGGTGACACTGTTCTTGGGTCTCCATTGGCTTCTTCTGGTTTGGCTTTTTGTATTGTGTCAGATGCAATATCTGATGCAAACCAGATGTCTTTGGGTGCCTGGAAGTCCTGTAGCAGGAGTCACAGACAGCAGGCCCAGTCGAAGCTTTTGCGGCAGCCCCTCTCTGTGTGGCTGGATTGTGAGGAACACGGCTTTCTGCTGGGTAATGAGAAGAAAACATTCTAACAAGGACTCATATTTGCAACATCTGTTTCATCTGGGTAATTTTAGATAGCTAAAATCTCAGAATGAGGAGAGCTCTTATCATCTTACAAATGGTTTCTGCGATGTCTCAAAGCACCCACCACAGTAATTAATAGACTATAAGGACTCAGAAGAAATAGGGTCCTTATTAAACTCAGGAAACAGCATCCCTTTAGGGCAAACTGACACTGAAGAAAATGGCATAATGGACTGTCTCTCTTAGAATAGCCTAAAAAAAAAGTCTTCTCTCTCTTTTTCTTTTGAGAGCTGTAGTAGTGAATTAAGAATTTTCATATTTCTGTTAACCTTTTCTTATCCACGTTCAGTTCAGTTCAGTCACTCAGTCATGTCTGACTCTTTGTGACCCCCATGGACTGCAGCATGCTGGGCTCCCCTGTCCATTACCAACTCCCTCAGCTCTTATCCAGGTATCTATGCTTAATTAATCCTAACCACTTTTCAAAAGAAAAAAACATCAGTCAAAAGAAATGTGCATGGATAAAAATTGGATTTTAAAGATACTGACCAAACTCCAATGTTATGAGACTGATTTCTAAAGATAGCACTTGCTAGAAATGAGAGCACTTTTACTTAGAGTATTTTGGGGTGGAAACATGAGGGAGATTAGAAGCTGTTAATTGTATTATACCGATGATGAAACTAGGGGCTCTTAAAGGATACTTCCTCCACTTTTCTACCTCTCACAGCATTTTCCATTGTGCTCCCAGCAAGTGTTTAATAGACATATCTTTTAAAAAAGGTATAACTATAATGTAGATAATAGTGGCAAAACAGAAAATGTAACTTGGATTCATAACGTGTGAATCCCCTTTTATCCAACAAATTTTATTCTCTTTTAAATATCAGAACAAAAAACTCTCCAGTGGAAAGCAAAATGATGGAGTACTCACTTTAGAATGTGTGAACTTAAGTACAATCTAAATGGGCTCTTTGTCAAGCCGACTCCTATTTGTATAGCTCCGTGCAGTAAACAGAACACTTCGGCATACATTATCTCATTTGGTCCTCAAAATAATCTCTTCTGAGTTGAATCCCCAAAGCCTTCTCAGAGCTAGAAAATGTTTCAGAGCATTTCATTGCCACCCAGAGACTGAATCTATTCCAGTGAATGTGAAATGTTCTTTGAGAAAGAGCTGTTTGGTCACCATGACTTTTCTGCCAGGTATCAGTCTAGAGTGTTCTTTTTGCTAATGCTAACATGTAGCTGTTATTACCATGTAGCTTAATATATCTCACTGTGTTATTTTAACCAGGGTAGGATAAGTTATGCTGTGGTGGCAAACAACCACATATCCCAGTGGCTCACCAGAAGAAAAGTTTGCTTCTTTCTTACAATGATGATGGCAAATCCAGGTGACTCTCTGGGGTAACTCAATGGTCCAGGATTTCGAATGCCCATCACCCTGTGACTGCAGGCTTGGGAGCATGTCCCTGCATGGTTGCTGCAGCAGGAAAGGACTGAGCTGGGAGGTTCATACTGGCAGTTAAATATTTTGTTCAGGAAGTGACACGTCATTTCTGCTTACTTGGGCAGGGAGGTATCATCTTCCTACGTACCAGGAAGGAGAGGAAAATCAGTTGTGGTGGGACTTAGGAATTCCTACTACGTAAGGTTTTTCTTTTATCAGTCAGTGAGGAAGTGTGAAGTAAGTGTTCAGCTTTAGCTTGGAGTAGACTTAGCTAAATCTGTCAAGATCTGTGGCTTTCTTCCACTAAATATGTTAAAACTGTTACTCTAAAATGGCAGAGACAACTCATTTTTAGAACAGCTGTGTTGGATCTCAAATTTCCTCTGATATTGGGCTATGGTGGTTGCAACATGATGCCAAAACCACCCAGTAAATTCAGTGAATTCAGTGAGGGAATAAAGTTGGCCTGGCGGTTTTGATAATGTATAGAATAAGTAACCGGTTAGTTGTCTGCAATATTCATTTTCCAGTGCGTCAGTGAACAATGTGAGAAATGCTTTTTGCTTGGACTTTTCTTTGTACAGTTTTGGAGAGCTTAGAAATCAGTAGATGTAGGAAAGACTGAGGATCATAGGTTAGAGTCTCATGGGTCATAATTTTCTGCTTGGTACCAAATTGCTGTCTTTTAATGCATGATTTTAGCCTCCTGCATGTTCAGTGATCTTACACTTGCTAATAAATTTGGTTTAGCAAATTGTTGATCACTAAATGAGAGTGTATGGTCCTACCTAAAAGGAAACTCTGAATCATCTGAATAACCTGTAAAATTCAAATTCCAGGGATCCACCTTAAAAATTTAAAATCACTAAGAAATCATATTTTTAACAAAGGGCTCTCAGTTGATTTGCATACTTGCTAGCTTACAGGCCATGTTTTGAGGAACACCGAACTAAGTAAAAGAACCTAGATTAGCCAGGAAATGGTCAGTCTTTTTGTGAATTCTAAGCAGCCCTCAAAAATATCTGTATTATCATGTAACTTGTTCAATATCCTACACAAAGGGCTTGGAAAACAGTCTGCATAGTAAAAGCACAATAGGCTTTCCAAGATTTGACTGCTGGAGACTGCTATAAATTTTCTAAATAATCTGTACAACGGTTTTAGGCATTTCTTCTAGTTAATATTGAGGGCTTTCCACCCACCCCATTTACTGGTGCCCTTTAGGATTGTAAAAAAGAACAGTTGGCCCTCAGTGAGGACAATGGAAAGCAAGTTGAATGAATCCCAAAATGGCATATTTTACTTGAAAAACATGCATTATGCTCTTTTCCAAGTAAACTGCACAGAAAAATGTAAATGAAGCATAAAGCTCTTATGAATTAGGCCCTAAGCGTTTTTCTTTTTAGCATATAAACTGCCACTAAGGATGTGATAGGAATGCATTTTCTACTATTTTTCAAACTGTAATTACGTTTCCCTAGTAAAACTCAAATACTTGATATGGTCCTGTTGCAACTGTACCAGACAGGTAATAATTGGAAAATTTAAAGCAGAGCTTTATCTTTTAAATGCTAAAAGGTAGGGCTACTCAGAGCATACAGAAGAGTTGGCATTAAATATAAAAAGTGTGAACCTGGTGTTTCTCTATGATGTTAACTTTGCAGCTGGAAATGTGTTCCAAAGCTGTAGCACCCTTTTAAAAATATAAGAATAAAAGACAATTCCTTCTCTAACCTTCTTCTAAAAGAGCCTGTAATCTCCATCTACTATTCAATAGTTCCATTTTTTAAAAATTTATGGCATTTCAGGTTGGAATGCAATGCATGTAAGTCTCAGCAGTAAATTAACTTATTTAAGAAGCAATGGAGTAAAATGAAGCAAAAAAGAGGAAAATTCTCTGAAGAGCACTGTTCAATTGTGTATCTAAAGACCATCAGAAACAGGCATACAATAAAAGTCATATAAGGAATTTAGAAGGTTTGAGCAATGTTCTTCCCATTCATCACCACAGTACACTTTGTTAACCAAAATTTTTTTTTCTTACTGTCTTTTTGAAAAAAATCAGCAATTCTAAGACTTACACAGCATTAAAGATGCCTGAACTTACATAGATAATGAAACTCTCCTTAGTCCCTCTCTATGAACTGATAATACTTTTTTGCAGACAATGCAAATTAAATAGTTTCCACATGGACACATCATATGTAGTTTCTCTGGGAAAACTATAGAGTCACAAATTTACAGCAAAGCCCGTCACTGTCTGAAATATAATCTTCTACTTAAAGATGCTTAGAAAAGCAAAATATCTGAAATAATTTCTGATGAGATTTGTCATGAAATCTTCATCCTGAACTTTTCATTTTCAGCTGAGAAAACTCTGGTTTTTTCTAGTGCATGTGAAACCAAATTCTACAGCCCTTTGACAGCTGCTCATCTGTACTTGAGTTTCTTATGGGTTCCACCCAGAACGGATGCAACTTGGTTTTGTGTCTTTCAAAAGAGATATTAATTTATTTCCATATGCTACTTTTCCTGTCTTATTACTGTGCATATTTGATTTCAAGGGACTTGCCCCAGGACAACTTCATCACCCTGAGTGAAAGTGATGATTTCTGAAGTGTTTATCAACTTTGGGTGTATAAAAACCAAACTAAGTATAAACTAAAAACAATATAAGTTTAATCCTCAAATGCATTCAGTGTTCTTCAATAGCTCAGACTGGAGATCATCTTATTCAGTAGAAATATGTAGCTTTTGACAGCTGGGGAAACAACAGAGCCTAAGGATCAATGACTCAGACTTTGGAATCAGACTTGTTTCAAATCTCTGCTCTAACATTTGCCAGTAGTCCTGACCTTAAGCCTGTGCTGTTTGAGCTCAGTTTTCCTCATGTGTAAAATGGATAAGATGGTAGTTATAATGTTTAGGGTAAGTTAACTGCTATGTCAGACTCCCAAATTGATAATGGCTCAAATACAATAGAAATCTGATTTCTGTTAACTAATGGTATTTTGTAGTGACCTAGGAGCCTCTCTTCCAGTAAGTCATTCAGAGATCCAGGCTGACAGAAGTTCTACTATCTCCAGTATGCAGCTTCCAAGGTTACTTTAGAGCAAATATTTCTCAATTTTTTTTTTTCATTTTCCCTCTTAAGGAGAAAAATTAAATCAATTAAACCCAGTTAACTAAAATTAAGTAACTAAATCAAATTTAAAATCTCTCTAATGAGAGAAATTAAATATTAAGAAATAAGATATTATCAGGCAGAGTTGAGTTTTGAAGAGCCATCAGCTATTGTAATATCTAAGATGGTTTTTGTGCCCTCAAACAAATATTTCCACTTCTTGGGAGCAATATTACTTCCACTGAGAATGCATGTGTTAGAAGTACCCTCATTTTAGTGTGCTAGAAGGGAAAGGAGAATGCAAGAGCATATCTGGGAGAGGTTTATGGATCAGGCCTGGAAATGTCACACTTCACTTCCATTTATATTCCACTGGCTAGAACTCAGTCACATGGTCACTCCTAACCACAGGGACACTAAGAAATGTAATCTAGCGACATGTCCAGAAAAAAGAGAAGCAGATCTTGGATAAAGAGCTAGTCATTTCTTCTGCTATTTTACTTGCTTTGAATGAATTGTTGTTAGGATTTAATTAATGTTTAATAGAGTTAAAGCACTTAATGTCATGTCTAGTACATTATAAGCATTTAGGTTTTTGAGAAAAGAAAAAATTAAGAAGTAAATAATCTTCCCATCATTTAATCTGTCAGAAAATGAAAGAAATCTTAGAGTTGGAAGGTACCTTAGTAACCGTGTAGACCAACCTCCTAATGGAATTTTGCTTGAATGCTTAAAGTAGAAAAGAGGCGGTGCATTTCTTTATTGTATCTTGAGTTACCTGAAAATTTTTATTCTGGCCAAAATTTGTATCTTCCAACCATTCCATCCCATTAGTATTTGCATCTTCCAACCTTCCAACCTTCCCATTAGTATTTGCTTTGCCCTCTGAAATTTTTAATCATTAATTCATTTGACAGATGATTTGCTTACTGAGTACATCTGATAGTGTGCTGGGCTCTGGATATTAAAAATCAAATGTATGTTCCTTACCTTGAAAAGCTCAAAACATTCTACTCTTCAAAAAGCAGGGACATTACTTTGCCAACAAAGGTTCGTCTAGTCAAGGCTATGGTCTTTCCTGTGGTCATGTATGGATGTGAGAGTAGGACTGTGAAGAAGGCTGAGCACCGAAGAATTGATGCTTTTGAACTGTGGTGTTGGAGAAGACTCTTGAGAGTCCCTTGGACTGCAAGGAGATCCAACCAGTCCATTCTGAAGGAGATCAGCCCTGGGATTTCTTTGGAAGGAATGATGCTAAAGCTGAAACTCCAGTACTTTGGCCACCTCATGCGGAGAGTTGACTCATTGGAAAAGACTCTGATGCTGGGAGGGATTGGGGGCAGGAGGAGAAGGGGACGACAGAGATGAGATGGCTGGATGGCATCACTGACTTGATGGACGTGCGTCTGAGTGAACTCCGGGAGTTGGTGATGGACAGGGAGGCCTGGTGTGCTGTGATTCATGGGATCGCAAAGAGTTGGACACGACTGAGTGACTGATTTGATCTGATCTGATCTGATCTGAAGCTAAGGAACTCCAGGGGTCACTGGGAGACTAGCAGTAAGAAGAGGCAAGGAAGGATCCTTTTCTAGAGCCTTCAGAGAGATCATGGCCCCCTGAACGCCTTGATTTTGGAATTCAGGCCTCCAGAACTGTGAGGGAATAAATTTCCATTGGCTTAAGTAGCTCAGTTTGTGATAATTTGTTATGGCAGTCCTAGGAAACTAACTCAGATGGTCTTACCAAAGTTCAGTCGATTGAGAGTTGAGAAGAAGGGATTAGCAATCAATAGTGCTCTCCTATGAGGCTTATGAAGGCATCCTTGATATAAATACAGTAGGAACTTTAGAAACTGGCTTATCAGATGAACCCAAATTCTCTGTGCCCTTTGTACAGGATGCTTGACTGGACACTTCTGATTAGTAGGTTCATCTACAGTTTGCTCAAGTCCTTTTGATCTCAAGAGTTGAGCTATGCTTACCAAATCCATTACTGTCTATTATGCTTTTAATTATGCAGTATTATTATGTATGTTATGCATAGATTATGAGAATTGTCTCTTTGAAAAATATATGTTTTAGAAAGAATGGAGTATGATTTAAATGTTATAAAAATCAAGAAGGCTATGCAGTCAGATTTCTTTTCAAGTGTCTTAATGTTTTGATATTAGAGACACCAAAACTACCAATTGGAAAGGAGGCATTTTGAGAGTAGTTTATATGAAAAGAACTTTGAGGAAATGCAGGCGGTGGCTGCTTGGTTATATACCAGAGTTGGACACATTAATGTATACTTGCATGTTCGAAGTTGAATTAAAATGTGTAATTTTTTATAGTTTTCTGCTTGAACCAACTTTTGCATTTAATTTTTCTGATTGCATTGAATGAGAAAGTATCTGTTGTAACTTGGTGAAGTGACTGGGTAGGAATGTTAGAAGGTGCTGGTTTCAGGGTTAATGAAAGCTTTCTTTCAATCACAGAGAGTGGGGCACACATTTCCTTCTCACCTGGCAAGTGACTGTTTTAGGAACTTGGATTTGGGTTCCCAGGAGTTCCTTGCATTCTGAAGTAGGACTGATGTTCCCTATATAAACAGTATCATAAATGGTGTTTTATTTCTCAGCTCTGGGAATCTATTTAACCCAAGGTCACAGAGCCATTACTGGTAGAACCAAAAAAGGAAACAGTTCTTCTTTTACTCAATATCATATTCTTTATAACAGGCCTCACCAACACAAAGGAAATATTATGCCAGTCACGTAGTGGAAACAGCATTTTCTTTTTCTTTTCTCTCTCCTTTTACTTGAAGATATATGTTTCAGAGTGTAATCCCTAGTTTACATATGGTCTTTCATAACATCACACATTTGCAAGTTGGAATAGTCTTGTATGTGTACTTTTTAGCATATTTAAGTTTCAAATTATATTTTGTTTGGATCAGTTCAGTTCAGTTGCTTAGTCATGTCCAACTCTTTGTGACCCTGTGGACTACAGCATGCCAGGCCTCCCTGTCCATCACCAACTCCCAGAGCTTGCTCAAACTCATGTCCATCAAGTTGGTGATGCCATCCAACCATCTCATCCTCTGTCATTCCCTTCTCCTCCTGCCTTCAATCTTTCCTAGCATCAGGGTCTTTTCCAATGAGTCAGTTCGTTGCATCAGGTGGCCAAAGTATTCGAGTTTCAGTCTTTCAGTGAATATCATCAGTCCTTCCAATGAATATTCAGGACTGATTTCCTTTAGGATTGACTGATTTGATCTCCTTGCAGTCCAAGGGACTCCCAAGAGTCTTCTCCAACACAACAGTTCAAAAGCATCAATTCTTCGGTGCTCAGCTCTCTTTATAGTCCAGCTCTCACATCCACACATGACTACTGGAATAGTCGTGTATGGATAAACATTAGTATTAGTATAAACATTAGTATTTAAGTTCCCTGAACATAAATTGATTGATTATTGGGCATGCGGCCTAGAAATGGGAAGCAAGTCGAATGGTAGTGGAATTTAGCCTTAGTTTGAACTTTTGTCATGAATTCATCAATGAATAATTACTAAGTTATTAATCAGTTAGCAAATATTGTTTAAATGTCTAGCATTTGCCAGATATTGTGCTAAGTGCTGACATACGGTAAGTATGAAGAAGAAAGACTCCATCACGTTCTGGAGATTCTGTATTGGCAGGATCTCTGTCTTCTGAGATCAAAACTAAGATTGCCAGGAACAGTAGTTGTAAGCTTTAAAACCCTGCTGGAATATTTCAATGCTACAGGAGGTAGCACTCTTCATATAAATGTTATCAGGGGGAGAGTACTAAACTTTAGGTCCCAAGATTTAAGAAGGCACTCTCCACGTTTAGAATTACCAGTTAACTTATTGAGGAGCATACAAAGTGTTTGGTATAATATTCCCTTTGAATTACTATGCTGTGTTGTAAAGAACATAATTGAGAGAAAAAGAAGAGAGTTTCTAGTCTCAGTTCTGCCAGTAAAAAGCTCTGTGACCTTGGGCAATTCAGTTTGATTCTTGGGTCCCCGTAACCTCCTTGGTACTGATTGGATGAGGTGATGTCTGCAGTCTCCTCCTGTTGTAAAATTTTCATTTATTGTAGAATTTCAAGGCTGTTTGAAGGACCCAGAGCCTCCTTTATAGAATTTTTGAACTACTTCATTACCCTCACCACACAGCATGATATTTGAAAGTATAGTTTTTGTCACAGAAACATTATATGATCCAATTTGCCTTCTTTCACCCCATTAGTGCTCCTGTTGGAGGGAGGAAGGAAGAAGAAGCCAGTGTCTCCTTGTTGACTTGAGGGATAGTTGAAGGAATCAGAAGTATTTAGCCCGGACCAGCAGAACCTTGGGATAAATAAAAGCCAGTGTGAAGTATTTAAATGGGTGTCATCAAGTGTTGGTACTCACTACACAAAGAAAACATCCTATTTTTTCCCTCCAGAAACTCACTTGGTAGAGGAGACAGACACATGAAAAACTTGTGACAAGTCCTAATGCAGAGGCAGGAAGGGCCGGATCTTAGAGGATCCTGGTAGAGATAAAATGAAAGTACAAAGAGAATGGTATGTTTCAGTGTTTCCTCAGAGAGCAGAGCAATAACAGGTGGGTGAAAGTTACCATGGGCCAATTCAGCTCAATGTAAGGAGGGGCTTTCTAATATTTAAAGCAATTTACCAGCAGACGGTGCACCCCAGGGAGGAGAGCAAGACTCTGCTTTGTGCTAATACAAAAGATTCTTGACACATCTACTGGACATCTGCACCAGGTGGGGGCTGGGTTAGTAATCTCTACCTTGCCTTTAGCCACTCAGACTTTGTGAGACCCCTCGTAGTTGTGAGACCAAACAGCTTTCTTTTATTGGAATGATCTTGTAGGAAAACCACAGGGCAGATTTTGTGTTATCCAATGAAAACAACAATAGGAGCAACAACAGAAAAATGAGATTGTTCTGATGAAAAGGAGAGGCGTTATTTCCATCACCACTGCTATGCTCATTAAATAACTCTTATTATCTCCAGAGAGAACACATGACCCCAAACCAGGATAGCCAATATACAGAAAAACCCAAGAAAGCCTCATCCCTTAGCAAGTAGTGGACTCCACGACTTCTGAAATGAGGGATGCTATGATAGGTTTTACTCCAAAGTGCTAACCTAAGATTTCCTTTGAGCCTGTCACCTTTAAGCCGCATGACTCCTTTGCAAATTCACAAAATAAAAATGTGAGCACAGTGGGTTATGTTGCCATTGCTGGTATCATGCTGGCAGTGATTGTAACAAGACTTGCCAAGCACACACTGACCCTCCGAGTCACATTGGTTCCTATGGAGATTAACACCATCAACGGTGAGAACAACAGCCCAGAAGTGCAATTGGTGTTAGACAGGGAGGAGAAAAATGGCAATACGATCCTCTAGAAACACAGCAATTGGAATGAAAAAGGATCTTGGGTTGGCGCAGCTCAGGAGAGAAATGACCTGTAACGCTGCTTCTCCAGCCCTTCCTGCAAATGGCCGGAAAAAGCATGGTTCCTGGCAAATAGGCTACACTCTACTTTTATTTATTTGACCATTTCCAGGAAGTTCTCTTCTCATTCCAGATAGCTTATCTCTTGAAAGGAGTCTGTCCAAGGTGACCTCACTACAGACCAAGTGGTCCTGATGCTGGAACTGCAAGTCTGATTAGCGTGTTGGGGTTCAGGGATGGGAAGGACACAGATTACCTAGATGTATCTTGGAAGTTTTTCATTTTCTGTCTGGATAAAATGATTTTTACCTCTATTCAAAGAAAACCATGACTTAAATTTCACAGTTTAAGGTGTTTCATGTATCTTAATAAAACAGCTGGCTTACTGAGCTTTAGAGTCTGGTTTCTCTCCTTGGGAGCTGAGGGGAAGGAACATGTTCCCACCTCCCTATTCCCATGCCACCAGTTCTGTCTGGCTACAAGGAGCTTTGTGCACAGGCTTATCATACTGGCGCCCAAGTTTCCAGCCTCTCCCCCATAAAGAGAGGGGAGAAGTCTGGAGACGTTTTCCAGATTTCAAGATATGTGACTCATGCCCAGCTCAAATAAATCAGGGTATATAAGGCGAGATGTACTTTTTGTTGTCTTTTTCATAACTACAGTTGTGGGAAATGCCTATTAGTTGTTGAATAATCAAACAGATGTAAAAACAATAGCTGGTGTTAAGCAAAATCAGATTAAATTGCATCAAAAGTAACCAAGCTGATATGACAACGTGTCATCCTGGAAAAGAAAGAAGATAATGGTTTTTCAAAGGAATGACAAAGCTTTTTTTTTTTGTAGAAAATTAGTTAATAGGATGTTTAGAGATGAAAAAACATGCCTCTATTCTCCCAATGTTGGTTGTTGATGACTATTCTATCTAGTGGGGAATGTGACTTGATTTAAAGGGAAGTACACTGGGCTGTGCATGATTACAGAATCAGCTGTATGACTCTGGGGTCTTAGGCAAGGCTCCCAAGGTCACTGGGCTTCATTTGACTGAACTGAACAAGAGTTTGTATCCATATAGCCTCAGGGCACTGAACACAGGGCTTAACACAGACGAAACACTCAGTTAATGCTGGTGATGGTGAGGATGATGATTTCAGCAATGGCAACAACGATGGTGATGGTGAGGGTGATGTTGATGTAATGATCAGGAATATAAAGGGATTTTCCATGTTTCTGCCTTAGTTCCTTAGTTTCCAAATTCTATGATTCTGGAAAGGGATGTCATAAAAAACAATTTTAAGGAAGTCTTTTGTAAAGGTTCCAAATCATAGAAGGCTCAGAGAGATATTATTCTACTTAGGGAAGTAATTTAAAACCAGAGTCTTATGTTCTAGGCACATGGTTTTCAAAGTCTTATGTCCTCTGACCTTGCTTAATGGCTTAATGACATCCAGGGAAGCAGCCTAACAGTGTTTACGAGTTCAAGATCATGGTTATATTCCTGCTCTGTCATCTGCCAACTGTGTGGCTTTGGGCAGGTTATTGACTCTCTCTGTTTCCGTTTCCTCACCTGTAAAATGGGAGGATAGTAGCCATACCTCATAGGGTGGTTGTGAGGATGATATATATTAATGCATGTAAATTGCCTAGACCTGTGTTTATCTAGCACCCACTACACATTCAATAGCTATCAGATATTATTATTATACTTATTTCTGAAAAACTAAGGATTTAATGAGGTGTTACATTTTAATCCTTTTCATTTATAAATTAATTCATTGAGAAACTTTCTAGAGAATACCTTTAACTGATGGTACTTTTGTAGTTGTCAACTCAGCTTCAGGCTTTGTTCTCAAATCTTCCTTGTAAAAAGCAAATATGTGTGTATGGGTCTATGGTACAGAAAAAAAGAAGCCTCAAATGAATGCTGATGCTGCGTATCTTCCCACAAGATGGCGCAGCACTCTTGCCATTCCAATGTTCAGCTACCCCCAAGGCAGGCAGGGGATTTTGATCAGCATCCAAAGAATCACTTCATCTCTCTCTGCAGAGAGCACAGAACTCAGACCTCCATGTTCTGTCAAGTACATGTTGCTAATTCTTGCTTTTGATTACATAGGAACCACATAAAAGCTAAAGCCACTTTAGCTTTTAACTTTTTCCCCCCAGTATTTTATTCCAGTCTAAATTTGACCTGTCAAGAACATGTTTTGTCTATGGCCCCTTACATCTGAAGGATGGTGATAGAGTGAGAAGTGGTTCAGAGTCTCTCCTCCTGCCCCTCTAGATCAACTATGGAAAATAGACAACAAATAGCACAGAACACAAGAGGCTGTTTATCTGGTGGAGGTAGAGTGCTGGAGGGACTGCCTCTGAACGCAGTATTATGGAGGTGAATTTTGCCCCCTGCCCCCTTCCATTCTGTCTCGACCTATTGTCTGTGACCTTAGGCTCCCCTGGATTCCTGATGTTCGTGCCTCGTTCTTATCCACCCTTCCCTGCTTCTACTGTTACCTCATGGAAGCTTAACTCTGGCCCTTCTGATTTACTGAAATCTAGTCTGCTAATGGATTATTGTGCAGAGATAATTTCCTCATAAAGAAACACATTTAATTTTTATTCAAAGCTGATAGTCCCAGAAATTGAGAAATGGGGCTCTCTGTGCAGACTCTGTTAATTTTTCCTAATGGGGTATGATATTTTTGCAAGAACCTTGTATTTTAGAAAAATTGTTTATGGAACTAATGAACTTATTTGAAAATTGCTAAGACAGTAGATCTTGGAAGTTCTCATCATGAGAAAAAGAAATTTGTAACCATGTGAGGTGATGGATGTTAAGTAAGTTTACTGTGGTGATCGTTTTGCAGTATATGCATATTGAATTGTTGTGTGCTTGAAACTTATGCAATGTTGATAATTATATCTCAATAAAACTGAGGAGGAATAAAACTAATGAACTAAGTTGATCTTATATATATCTCACATGTATATCACATGTGTGTATATGTGTATGCATGCTGCTGCTGCTAAGTTGCTTCAGTCGTGTCCGACTCTGTGCGACCCCATAGATGGCAGCCCACCAAGCTCCCCGTCCCTGGGATTCTCCAGGCAAGAATACTGGAGCAGGTTGCCATTTCCTTCTCCAATGCATGAAAGTGAAAAGTGAAAGTGAAGTTGCTTAGTCGTGTCTGAATCTTAGCAACCCCATGGACTGCAGCCCACCAGGCTCCTCTATCCATGGGATTTTCCAGACAAGAGTACTGGAGTGGGGTGCCATTGCCTTCTCCAATGTGTATGCATAGTCACAGGTATAACATAGTTTTGATCCCTTCCACATCTCTCCTACAAAGGCCCAACTCACAGACAGTTAGGGAACTTCTCAGATGGTATCAAATTGCTCCTGAGATGGAGAGACTATATGGTGCTAATGGAAATCGGATGGCCGGGCTCAGCTTTCTGGTAAGAGCTGGTCTTGGCTCCTTCCTTACAGAAAGACCTAGCTGGCATTACTCTCTCTCTTCCCCTCCTGTGCCATCTGAAATCTGTGCCCTGAGCCTGCTGGCAGCTTTCTAAATCTCTGTTACAAATTTGGCACAATCTTCCTTCATCTGCGACTTTGGAGTCTTCTGATGTATTACCCTATGATTCAGGCTGGAGGTGGAAACTGTTTCATTAACTTGTGGGTGTGTGTGCTCAGTTATTTCCTTTCCAGTTCCCATAATAAACTTTTATTTTTACCCCTAAAGAATCTGAACAACACAGCCATTACACAAATAAATTGTTATTTCATCATTTTGAAGACCATTTTGAAGTCAAAGCTATCATGTGTTGCCCTCTTGTAGCAGAGCAGAGTAACTTTAATTTGCCCATTTTCACACATGCAGCCTTCCAATTCAATCACCCCAATCTGTCACAATGATCTGTTAGAAATATCAATTAGGCAATTTCACGCCTGTGTTTAAAACTCTTCATAGACTTCCCATTCTCGATTACTCACATTTTTATTCGTTGTCTTCAGAGCACTAATAACAATTTGTAATAATATCCACTTACTCATTTGTTTACATGTTTATTTTTATCTTCCCAACTAGAATGGAGGTTCTATGAACCAGGAATCTTACTGTTTTTCTTCTCCATTTTATCCCCAGGAGCCAACACAGGGTTACACAGAGGAGACACTCCATAAATAATTATATAGTAAACATTGTTTTTTATCTGTCTGCCACTTTCATGATCTAGAGTTCTCAAATTCCACAACCAAAGAAAATTACAAAGGGGTGATAATGGGGGAAAAAATGACCGTTTATTGAGCACTTACTGTATTTCAGGCATTTTGGGCACAATAGTTCTATATCTTGGATTTTGCAAGGTTGATATTATTATTTCAGTTTTGTAGGTGATAAAGGTGAGGCGAAGTAATGCACCCAAAGGCACACAGAGCTGAAATAAAACCCACCTATATTTGGTTTCAGAGTTGATACTTATTCTATTATTCCAGGCTTTGTCTTTATCATGCAGTCTTTACATTTCCCTGACCCTGAAGATGGTCTTATTTTTTTACAACTTGGGATAAAGTGTCAGAAAGGAAAATGTAGCATGTACTTGGATATTTTCTATCCTTCCTAAAGACATATTTTAGGGAGATGATATTCTTTTAAATCAATAAAGCAACCATGGTGCTCTCAAAGATCTTTTAAATTGTAGAGTACTTTGAAGGCTAGACCAGTGGTAAACAGCAGCATCCAGAGGGAAGGGCAGTTTTTTGGACAGCCCACAGCCTACATCCATCCCTGACCTAGCTCCTGTTTATCTGGGTTGTGGGAACAAAGAAGGCTGAATGTAAAGAATCTAAAAGGGGGTTTTCTTAAGATATGGGAGATGTCAAGGCACAAGCATTCCTGTTTGGCTGTTTTTCTGAAGGACAGTAATGACCCCAAACAGAGAGGGATGTTCCTCCTACAACCCCCTGCTAGAGCTGCAACAGTGCAGGAGTGCAGGGGAAGCAGCAGTGCCAGCAGGTGGGCAATTGGTGCCCAGGGGAGATGCCAAGGGCACCTACCAGTGGGAGCCATTCCTTACTGACCCATGCCAGGCAGAAGGGTCAGTGATATCTGACAGTCATCAAGAGGTATTGGACCAATAAGTTTTGTGCATGAACCATGTCTGACACCCTTGGAGACGGAGAGGGATACATGGAGGAATTTCTTGGGAGCTGTATTCTGATTAACAGATGGTGGCCTGATGATCACTGAGGATGTGACACAATTCACTCACAGCCTGGGTTAGCTTGTTCTAAGACAAGAAGAATACTCCTGTCTTACAGGACAATTGTGAGGACTGAATGAGACCACATGTGTGAAATACCTGCTCTATGCCTGGAGCATAGCAGGTGATCAGCATGGTTAATCTTCTCTCTCGCCCTTACTGTATTGTTTTAGACTACCAAAGGCACTGTGTCATTGCAGAGTGTAACTATTTGAATATCCTATTAAGAGCACTGAAATAAACTATTAGTGCTGAATGTTTGTACCAGGGACTATTCTAAGTTCTTCATATGTGCAAACATATTTAATCTTATTAGGTATATATGTTTACTATCTTCATTTTATAGAAAAGCAGCAGAACTGCCAAGAGGTGAGGTAACTCAAGTGGGAGTTAGAACTCACATCTGAGCAGTGATCATGTGCTTAACCAAAACATTGCTTCTTTGTACTGAGTATGTTCAGATAACAAATAAAACATTGACTGAGTGCTTTCTATAGTCACGGCACTGTGCTGGGTGCTGCAAGCTGCATCGTACAGCTGCAGAGGGTGCCATTTACCGCAGTCTAGGTGAATGCAGTGCACAGCCTGGACAGCTGCACGCTGCGACCCTGGATGTGATACCTTCCCTGAAACGAGGCAATCTACCAAAGTGCCATTGTAGAGGGCAAAAAATGCCAAAGGAGCAAAGAGGACTGAGATTAATTTTGAGTCTTTTGTCTATTTAAAAGGCATAGAGATATCATAGTTTGTCTTTCATGCAGACCAATGGGAGACATGTCTCTAAGACTTTAGTATCTGGACACATTACTTTCCAGGGAAATAAGTATTGCTTTATTTTATGCAAAGTGTATCTCTTTAGTAGATAAAGTTATCTTTTTTCTTTTGCATATTTAGAAGCTTAGGACTAGACTGGGATTCCAGTTTTGATAACTGTGGGTGAACTTTATGGTGTGTATTCTGGTGAGCTAGTTTTCTATCTGATCTCATGTACCTCCTTTCTTTTGTCATTGCAGTTATTTCTTTTAAATATTTACATTTCTATATCTAATTGCAATGATTCTTACTGGCTTGTTCCAATCCTTGGTCACAAAGTAGAGTCAGTGAATGTGGAGTTATTCCTCCTTAAAGGGGCACTAAGCAGGCCCCCATCTGCAGTCCCTGTTCACTACACAGGAAGACCAAGTACAACAGCTTGAGCCCCAGTCAATGTTTGATTTGAATGACTCCTGGCTATTTCAGAAGGAAGAATATTCTTTCTGCTCTTTTGCAGGAGAAGTGTTGCTGATTTTATGGCTGATTGATTGATTGTATGATGGCAGTCCAGCTGTAAAGACCATCATCTTGACACTTTTAATATTACATTTGGTCCACTGAGGGCTGGCTTGATTTTGATAAACATGTAGCTGAAAGGAAAAGTCTATCTCTTGATAGAGCAGCCGTGGAAGTTTATAGAAACAAGAAAGCAGGTGGTCTTAGTGGAGTAAAGATCAAGAGAACTGCATACAATTCCCACATGTCTAGTCTGTTCCTTTTATGAGCCATGAGGAACCACATTTAACATCTGTCAGGGATGGGACTTGGTGTCTAAATCTACTGGGGAGGAAAGGAAAATAAGGAAAAATGTTCCAGGAGATTTCTATCTTCTTTAGTCTTTACAGCAACCCTAACAGATGATCATTTCTAATACATTTATCTGTCATGTGGAGATAATACAGCGTTAGAGAAGTTCAGGACCTTACCCAAGGTCACATAGCTGGACTGTAAAAAGGCCAGAAGTAGGAACTGGGTAGGTTTGATCCTAAATGTGATCACCAAACTCAGCATGCAGTAGGGTGCTTGCTTTTCTAATCACAGGACAAGATTGCTAACTGTGATCATTAGCTTACTGAAGCCGCTAATGAAGAGGGAAATCACAGTATTTCCAAGAGGTAGAAGTACCTCTGCAGTCCTGTCTGGTGGTTACAGTTTGTATGTAGGAGGGCAACGAACCTCTTGGAATCCCAAACTGTTTGTCAGGCTCTGAAGGCTCTTTAGGGTGGCTTGTATATTGATTGGACTGGGCTTGCATATGGGGTATTTTGTGAACACAACAGACCATGGCTGCCCTAAATGCTGCCAGAGGAGAGCCTTTCCAGACAAAGAAAATCAGGATCCATTGCTTGTCAAAGAGCAAACAGCTTGTGCTCGATGCTGCCGTCTTCTGGTCAGGGTGGGTTAGGGACCCATTCATCCGGTGAAATAGATAGGATGTGACTTTTTTTCCTTCTGACTTGGTGTTAATAAGTCAGGAGATCTGGGCAGTGTATGTTTTAAAAATCCAAAGTGTACAAAAAGTATATGGTTTTATTTTCTCAAGATGTTTTTCCCATACTGCTAGCCCTCTGAGAAAGCAGAGGGCTTACCCATGATCACTGACCTTGGCCTCTGAGAATCCTCTGTTGCCACTGTGGAAAAAAGAGAGCCAATATCCTCCATTCTGAATCAGAATCTTTGGTGTAAGTCTTAGAGGGCACCTTGATGTTTTGGTGGCTCCAGTTCACTGCATGGGGTGAGAAAAACTGCTGTATGTCACAGGGACAGGGACTAGATAAACAATGCAAGCAGTGTGTTTACAGATATGCAAATAAGCATGCAAATTAGACTCCTGTCGGCTTCATTCAGAATGTAATTTAAAATTAATTAAAAATTAAGAGGTAAATTAGAAGCTAACATTCAACACCATATGGGAAAATATACATATTTATCAGAATGGCGTATATATGTATATTGCATAGATGAGAGCTAGCTGTGATGTGTGCAGAATTCCTCCATTTTGATATTGCATAAAACCAATGTGAGGAAACCCAATATGTTTTAAGGATTATTTTTCAGTGCTCTATGAATTAAAATTCACTTTAACTTAAGGATTAAATGAATATATTTCAAATGCATTAAATTCTCAGTAAACTTATGCTAAAGGACACAGAGTTTTGCAATTGGAAAGTGAAATGATAAATCAGGTACAGTTTACCTCCATATGCTATAAAATATTCGTGAAAGTCATTTTTCTCAAATGGGGTCACTGAGCACATTCACCCTGCCAGGCCTTTTGCATATTGTTAATATGCGATCTATGCTTGGAAAGTAATGATTTCCTCTCTCTGCCACTCAGGGGTTCTGGGTGATTAATGAGTTAATGGCTGCATCCACACAAGGCCAAAACAACTCATTGAAAAGTGAAAAATTCAATCACTCCACTGACTGTTTTGTCTACAAAACAACCAAACAACCTCTGTGATTGATTTTCTTTTCACTGAATTGATTGCTGTTTTTTGGCAACTTCATTGAATTAACCAGTTATTTGATACAACTGGAGTGTGGACCAACTCCTTATGTGATGTTTGTAAAACATGTCTATATCCATCTTTTCTACCATCCCTAAAAATGCATATAAGCAAGGTTTCAATGTACAATGCCTGTGTAGGAAAATTAGATTTATTCCATACTTTGACTATCTTTAACAAAATATTTAATTGTGTTGAAATACTTTCTTTAAGGTAGTTAAAAAGATAGTTCTTTTAAGATAATGAGAAGCAAAGAAAATTTTCTTATTTTTTCAAAAATTCACAAACACAAAGGGATCTGAAGTCAACTAGAATAAGATAACCATAGAGGATGCATGTCATAAAGAAAGAGAGAATGTTTTTTTGAATGTTGAGTTTTAAGCCAGTGAAAAAGCTGGCTTAAAACTCAACATTCAGAAAATGAAGATCATGGCATCTGGTCCCATTAGTTCATGGCAAATAGATGGGGAAAGAATGGACACAGCCGAAGACTTTATTTTCTTGGGCTCCAGAATCATTGCAGATGGTGACTGCAGCCATGAAATTAAAAGACTCTTTCTCCTAGGAAGAAAAGCTATGACAAATCTAGACAGCATATTAAAAAGCAGAGACATTATTTTGCCAACAAAGGTCCATCTAGTTAAAGCTATAGCTTGTCCAGTAGTCATTTATGGATGTGAGAGTTGGACCATAAAGATGGCTGAGCACCAAAGAATTGATGCTTTTGCACTGTGGTGTTGGAGAAGACTCCTGAGAGTCCCTTGGACAGCAAGGAGATCCAACCAGTCCATCCTAAAGGAGATCAGTCCTGAGTGTTCATTGGAATGACTGATGCTGAAGCTCCAATACTTTGGCCGCCTGATACGAAGAACTGACTCATTGGAAAAGATCCTGATCCTGGGAAAGACAGAAAGGGATGACAGAGGACAAGATGGCTGGATGGTATCACCAACTCAATGGACACAAGTTTGAGCAAGCTCCAGGAGATGGTGAGAGATAGGGAAGCCTGGTGTGCTGCAGTTCATGGGGTTGCAAAGAGTTGGATACTGAACGACAACAAAGAAAGAGAGAAAAATGACAACAATAATGACAACAACAAATAACAATAAAACTCTCACAAAAATGGAAGGACGTTTCACAGTGCAACTAGTGAGCAAATTAGGAATTTGGAAGTAGTTCTGAGAGTTAGAATGGTCAGTGCTGAATTTGGTAAATTGGCCTGGAAGAAAAAAAAAAGGAGATTCAAGAAACATATATGTGTTCTTGGCTAGTATACAGATGTGTATACACTGTCCTAATATAATTTAACATTGAATAAAAATAGTTTCTTATATTCATTTATCTCTGTTGGCTTTGTTTCATTTTTAATAATGCTGGCATTCTCGGGCTAATGTGATGAAAAATGTTATACTTTAAAATATTGGAGTGGAAAGCAGGGTAAAACATACTTATTAAAGAGTCAATTAATATTTGGAAAGGAAAGAAAGTTATATTGTATGAAGCTTTGCTTTTTATTCATCCTAATTTAACGATGCAGCAGGTATGCAAAGAGGAAAGTTTTCATGGTTATTTGATGCAACTGGATGCAAAGAATCATGCTTAAAGAAGATAGATAAAAACTAATGGCACCACAGAGTAGAAATGAGCCCTGACAATCACTCACTCCAACTCTTCCTAGTTTATAGATGAGTCTACTGGGGCTCCTGAAGGTGAAAAGACCTGTTCAAGGTCATAAAACCCCTTCAAGATCATGTGGCTGGTTTGTGCTCAAGCAGAAGAAGATTCCTGCCTGGCTGGCTGGGGAGTGGTCCCATAAGTGTGTCAGAGATGAAAGACTAAGCTACAAATTTTAAAAGTTGGAAGAAAAGGGATAAATTCCCATTTCAAGAACTGTATTTGAATCGAGGTTGCAGTAGATGGAAGGACTTGCACTGAGACCTAAGGAAGTGGAAGCCAGCTCAGAGTTCCCTCTCTGGGAGGCAAGAATTAATGTCACAGGGAGTTGCAAGGTGCAATCAAAATGGGCCTTCCTGGTTCTAGGAGAGTAAACGGTCATGGAGCAGGTCTTCCAGCTGATTTGGGAAGAGACACAGGGGACTTGAGAAGGGAAGGCTGACATGAACTTCTGAGTTTGGAACGTGTGTCAATGTCAGAGCCAGTCTCAAAGTAGTATAAGAGAACTGTCATTTTTGGAGAAAACAGAACTGTAAGAGAGGAATGTCTTAAAAAGCTAGTACTGTAAGGGCTGTAGTACTGTAGTGCAGAGGGTAAAGGTGAAGGTCAAGAAGGATCATGCTCAGATGAAGCCAGGTGGTGGTGAGAAAGCCCCACACGGGGAGAATTCTGATAGAACTTGTGATAGACAAATGTGGAAAGGTCAGACGTGCATTTTGATTCAAATGCATTTTTACAAAGTGTCCATATAACCCTGCTGCTTGTCTTAGGAAAACTGACAGCTTGGCACTAGGCATTGCAATTCTGTCGCCGCACGATTCATTCATATTCAGTAGACATGGCTGAGGTGTTTGCCTATCATCAGCCTGAACCAACGGCAAAATAAAACAAGGCTGGCAGAAGCTTCCCCCCTCCCAAGAAAGAGCTAATCAGAGCTCTGAATTGTGGGCCACAGGCTTACTGGGGTCATGAAGCTCCAGATGTTCATGGGTTTGTGACATGGCTTGTATATCAGTAGACGAGGAATCAAAGTTGATAAAGGCATAGTAGTCTGGGTGAGAAGTTAAAGATGGGAGCTGGTATAGCCATTCACTTAGGCTTTCTGTTCCTAGACAGAGTGGGAAGAGGTTAAACAGAGGAGACAAAAAATTGAGGTGCTTAGTCAGGTGTTTCCTCTCTCTCTCCCTCTGTGGCCTGGAAATGGGAAGTCATATAAGATACTTTGTAAGAATACTGGGGTTTTGTTTTCAGACCCTGGGAGGGGCCAGCACCAACATGGGATGGCTATAATTAAGGGCAAGGAGGATCTAGTTGGCATTCTTGAGGGTCTCTTGTTTCCTATTAATGATCATGCTGAATCTACAAAAGGGCTGAAGTGGCAGGTACAGGACATTTAAGCTGCCTTACTCTCCCACCCCACTTGTCACCACCATAGGGAGAGAAGTAGCAGGAGGGGAAGGCTGTTTGAAAGATGGAACAATTTTATTCAGGAGAAACTGGGTATTCCCTAGAGCTGCTGTTTAAATTATTGGATCAAACTAAATTTAAACCAGGTTGGACATATAGTTAATTTATTTTTCTCTAACCAGCAGGTGGAAGTTTGGAGGAAGACAAGATTATAGACAAAATAAAGGCACTACATTTTCTCTGATAAAAAGTCTCTTAATATTTTCATATTGTGTTGATTTCATAGGAAGCACAGTAATCCTTTGTAGGAAATAATCTCAAAATTGACGTGATGAATTTAAGATGGGAAAACATTCGAAATGCTGAATGGCAACAGGCTGTGCCTACACACACAGGTCCACATGGCTACTGAATATAGCTTTTTTTTTTTTTTAAAGTAGTTGAATTTGGCAAGGCAAGTATTTTATTGCTCAATAAGACAGTATTCAGATTGAGTGAATTTCTTTTGCCCTTTATTTTGGGGGACTATGTTCACTATCTCAATATGAGAGTGAAAATTTTCTCTCAGATACTTTGACTGTCTTATAAAGAGCTTGAGTTAAGGTGTTATTCTATCTGGAAATATTTGAGGCCATGTTTAAGCAAAGCCTGTGATAGCAGTAAGCCCCATCCAATTCAGCAAAGATTGACTGTGCCCTTATTCTGTGGAGGGCATGTGACAGGTATTGAGGATGAGAAGGGATGTCAAGGGAGGAGGGATTCTACGAGAAAATAGACACAGAGGATAGTTTTGGTTGGGGGAGCCAGGAGGGCTTCATAGAGGAGACAGCCTTTGTGCTGGGTCTTGAAGAAAGACTTCCATAAATGGTGATTTTTCATGGGAAAACATTTGTGCTGAAGAAATGTGGATGAAAGAGCAAAAACGAGGAAGTGCCTAGTGGGTCTGTGGCCATTGTAGGTGTCTGCTGTGTCTAAAGAGAGGCTACTGGTGGTCTCTAGTGGAAGAAGAAGAATGGACATGGGGTGGGGGAGTGAGATGGAATGGGGGCAGTAGGAGATAATGTTAGAAAACAAGGCTGGAGCCTGGGAGTGAAGGAAATTTGAAAATAAGGCCAGCTCCAGACTTCCCTGTTGGTCTAGTACTTAAGACTCTGTTCTCCCCTGCTGCGGGCACAGTTTCGATTCCTGATCAGGAAGCTAAGATTCCACACACTGTGCCCCCCAAAATCAGTAAATAAAATATATGACTAAAAAAAAAGAAAGCTCTACTAAAAAATTTAAAAAAAGGCCAGCACAGCCTACCTGCTCTGACATTGTCTAGATCTGGTAGATGTTGTTGTCTCTGTGACTGGGGCAGAATTAAAAGACTCAGAGCTTGTGAGTCTCTGGCACCTGCCATGTCAAACTAGGCTCTTGAGGTCTGCACTGCTCGAGTGACTGTTTTGATGGGCTCCACTGGATTAGACTGACTGACTCTCTTGGACATTGTCAGTTCTGCTGAGGCGACACCCAAGTCTCCACTCAGAGGCTACCGGGCTGCAGCAGTTGTTGGCCAGAGGATCAAAAGAAACAAGGGAAGGTGCAGTGAAAAAGGAAATGCAGCCAATAACAGGAGCTCCAGTTTCCATAGTGGATAATGCACAGACGTGGCAAAACCTCGAATAACCCCAAACCTTAATTTACCTCTGAGGCTCAAGCAAAGCAACAAACTCTTGTGGGTATATTGTAAAATCTCTCTGTAGGCTGGTATTTTCAATTTGTTATTGGAGTGTAACACCTGTGTTGGTTCATTCTTACTCAAATTTCTGAGGTAATTAGTTTCATAGAATACCGCTAGGTTGGCATATTGCCCTTGCTCTCATCACTCTTGGGAATATTGAAACTAGAAGATAGGTACTCTTATCATAGACTTATATTAATAAATTTAATTAACATAAAACAACATTAATCCAACGGCTGGCACCTGAGGCTGAAGAGCTTTTCCTCTTCTCCTACTACCAAATTGCCAATCTTGTGATGTCTGCCAGCTAGTGAGGTGTTTTTTTTTTTTTTTTTAAGTGGTGTTTGTTGAGGTATGATTTACGCGGCATAAGATCTCCACTTTTCAGGGTGCTGTTCTATGAGCTCTGAGTAATGCATACAGTTCTGTAATTACCACAGTAAAGATGGAGAGTATTTGCACTGCCCCCAGATTTCCTGTGCCCCTTTTACAGCCAGTCTCCTCCCCTCACGCCAGCCTCTGGCAACTACTCATACCTATTACCACAGTTTTTCCTTTTCCTTAATGTTTTTGGAGAGTAACAGCTTCCACTGAGCACAGTCTGCTTTCCAGACTCTTCCATGTTATTGAATGTATCATTTTGTTCCTTTTTATTGCTGAGTAGTTCTCCACATTGTATGGATGTTCTTGAATTTGTTTATTCAGTTACTATTTAACGAATATTTTTGTTGTTTCCAGTATCTGGGGGTTATGAAGAAAGTTGCTCTAAAAATTCACCTACAGGATTTTTTTTTGTCTGGATGTGTGCATCCCTTTCTCTTGATGAAGTGGGAGTGCTGGGTCATATGGAAAAGTGTATGTTAAACTTTAAAAGAAACTTCCAAACTCTTTTTGAAAGTGGTAGTCCTGTTTTGCATTGCTGTGTTTGAGAGTTGCAGCTGCTCCACGTTCTCACCAGCACTGTTATCATCAATGCTTTTTGTTTTAGTCATTCTTATAGGCGTGTAGTAGTAGCACATCATAGATTTGGGTTTCCTTAGTTAGCAATGATGTTGAGAATATTTTCATGTGCTTATTTTCCACCCATACCTTTTCTTTGGAGAAGTTACTCGCGTTGGTGAAGGAATAGGCATATAAATCAGTGGAATGAAAGAGCCTATCCAGAAATAGCCCATAATTATATGGTCAATTGATTTTCTACAAAGGTGCCAAGGTAATTCAATGCAGAAAGAATAGGTTTTTCAACAAGTGGTGCTGAGACAATTGGATATCAACATGCAAAGGAATGAACTTAGAATCATACCTAACACCACACACAGAAATTAAGATGGTTCAATGTGAAGCCAAAACTACAAGAACTATGAAAGAAGAAACTATGGGAGAATATGTTTGTGATTGTGAGTTAAATGAAATGTTCTTAGATAGGTCACAAAAAGCATGGACTGGAAAAGAAAAAAAAATTCCTAAGTCAGACTCCACAAACAAAAGCTTCTAAGTTCTTTAAAAGACACTATTAAGAAAATAGGAACTCTGCTCAAAAAATAAAAAGGCAAACTACAGACAGGGAAAAAATATTTGCAAAGTATGTATCCAATAGAAGACATATCTAGAATATATAAATAACTCTCACATCTCAGTAGTGCTGGTCCTTGATGGACAATACCTCTGTGCCTCCAACAGGAACTTTTGTGGACAGTACGAGTCATCACCTCTTCCTTATACTCACCGGCTTCTCTCTCTTTTTCTGCCTCTCTCTCTTTCTCAACCCTTCCCCTTCTGACTGATTCTGACAGAAAGAGCATTGGTTTGGGCTCTAATTGCTTTCTGTTAATCCATGTACAGGAGCTTTTTCTTCTATTGTGAATTTTTTTAGTATAGCCAAGGAGATATTGGCATGACTTTCAGTACTGGGGACTGAGCACACTGGACTTTGGGAGAAGATAGGACTCTTCAAACGCACCCCAGTTATTTGAGTAGATCCAGAACTGATGGGATTAGAACAGGGACACTGACTCCTACATTTCAGATTAATACACTTTTAGGAGTTATTGTGGGTTTCCCAGGTGGCGCTAGTGGTAAGGAACCTGCCAGCCAATTCAAGAGATATGAGATTTGGGTTTGATCCCTGGGTTGGGAAGATCTCCTGGAGAAGGGAACGGCTACCCTCTCCAGTGTTCTTGCCCGGAGAATCCCATGGACAGAGGAGCCTGGCGGACTACAGTCCATAAGGGTCGGACATGACTGAAGCAATTTAGCATGCATGCAGGGGTTCCTGTCTCACTGACAAGATAGCTTCATGTCTCCATGGGAAAGGTGAAGGAAAGAATTGGCAAAGACATATGACCAACAGTTTCAGAGGTTTCAGAGGGGTTTCAGGCTACAGTTCTGGGTTCTTTTTGCTTGCACCTCCCAGAGCAGAGTAGCGGGTTGTGCCTGCCCACCCTCCATGGCACAGGTGGGCAGGGAAGCCAAGGGACTGATGCAGAGCTGGGCCCCAGGAGCTGCTTGGCAGGTCTTTCCTGCTTGCAGTCAGTTTTACACAACTGGCAAAACTCACGTCTAATCATTTTTTGACCTGGTATTTTAGTTGCCCAGAATGAGGCCTGCTGCCCCAACATTTTCATGAAACAAGAATTAGTCTGAAGCCATGATTCTTTCCCCCCACCACTCTCAGAGCAGAAGCCAAGAAACGAGCTTTGGAGTTGACTGAACTGTACCATGGGCTGATTAAAGTCGGAGAGCGTTCCTTTTTTTAAAAGTATATACTTCATCCACATTAGAGGAGTGTGTGAGGGAGGGAAGGCCGTGGTGTGGTGTTCAGGCAAAGATGCAGACTCTACAACAACAGCTTCTAAATCTCACTTCATTGTCTCAGGAGCTTATCCGTGGATAGTGGCTTATCATGGTTATGGATTTTTCCTCCTCAGCAATTAGAAATCTCCCAAAGATTCAGCTGCCTTGCCACTGTAGTCCATTGTAGGGGTCCTTTGCTCTACATTTATTTGCTAATTGCCTTTTGTACTGAATTCCAGAAAGAGTTGGTATGTGTGTGTAATGCTTTCATCTGAGACCTTTATGGGTAGGGAATTTTGGGATTAGTCCTTGAACTATAGAACAGAGTTTCCAGACTTTTTTAGTTGAGGGCTTTTTAAAAACCAAAACTTCCCTTCAACCTTTACCTGCTGCCACATTTCTGATATCTATTGATTAAGAAAATACAAAATGGTATCATTACTTAAGTATATTGGTAAAGGATTAAAGATAATAATGCCAGCAACTGAAACCAGTGGTGTGGAGATGTGAGAGGCAGGACTGCAAACTCTTTTGCCCTAACTCCCAGGGCCCTCAGGTGTGGTGAGCCCATGGACTGTAGAAAATGGATGGGCTGGCGTGTCGTTCTTATTATATTTTATTTTTTCCTTTGCTCCATTTATTTCTTTTGGAGCACTTACAGTGCTGGCTGAGAGTACAAAATAAAGGTCATGGATCATAACATGTCTCAGCTGGAAGAATCTCAGGCATCCTTTCGCCCAGGCACCTCATTTTATGGATGAAGAAACTGAGTCCCAGAATGGGGAATTCCAGGCAGTGATTCTGTGATGGAGTCAGGAGTGTTCATGCTTCTTGACTATCTCTTTCATATTTTTCTTCTCTAGCAGTATAAAGATGAGCTGCTTGTCTCCCTAGTCCTGTAATGCATTGGAAGCAGCCACAGTTTGTGTATCGGCCTACTGCATCTATTTAAAAAATCATTTAGGTGTTAAAAAGCTTGCCAAACAAATCAAGCTCGAGTTGTTTCAAATCTTATTTTTAAAAAGCCTATTTATGTGAGAAGGCAGCTGAGTTGACCAGGGTACACAAGGATGTCCTCTTCTTTGGCCACCTATTTCCTAGTGTGCTGGTGCCTGGGAGAATATTGGTCAAGGACAAGCTCTCAGGTGGTGTCTACCTGAAAGCCGGTGTGATTTTTCAGCTCTTACCCTTCTCCAACCTGACTGTGCCTCGCAGCCTTCTGAAGCACAGGTTGTCATGCCCACAGTGGCCTGCAGAGGGCAGCCTTTACTTTCCCATGCTTTACTGGAACAAGTCCTGGCCTTTACCTGGAATGGAATGGGCTTGTTTGTCACCTAAGTGCAAATGTCATTTTAGCACTTCGCTGGTCACAACACCCTTTCTGGCCTTTATAGGAAATGACATATTCCTGTGTTCTTTGTCTCCAACACATGCTGCAGGAGAGCACGGACAGTTATTATGCTTTAAAAGGTTGAAAAGAAAATGCTGAGACCTGTAGGCCAAATACCAGAGAGCACAGAGAACACAAATCAGCTTTCTGTGTCACCTGGGTCTTGCAGAAAGTAGAGGGAAGAAAGGACTGGCTTCGTGTCCTGTTGCTATTAACAAGCTCTCCACTGTTATTTCTTATCCCTGGGTCAGAGGGATATTGAAACAAGATCGGTGCACTCCTGGGCGGATTTGCCTTTCCTTCTTCCATCTCACTCAGCTCTGCCCTGACTTCACCCCCCACTTCTCCACCCCTGTCCCCTGCCCTCGTTTCTGCCCTGGTTGTATGCTCTGGTACTTAGATCCCTTTCTCAGTCCCCTGAGCTGTTCTTGGCACAGGTACAGCCGCCGAGAGGTGCTGGTGAAAGGGCTCCAAAATGACCAGCAGTGGCCGGGACCAGGAAGGCTTTGGAGGCATGTGACTACTTAGGAAGAGCAGTCTCATGGCCTAAAACGGCACGGCTTTCTCTCAAGACACAAACTGACAAGTGGTTCTGCTCCACGGCAGTCTCTGCTTTTAACTACAGTCGTTGCTTCTCCATCAGGCCTCACCCACAATGGCCAGAGGCACAGAGAATTTTCTTCATCAGCAAGAGTGGTATTCACAGCTGGTGTTTTTCCCATCCAGCACCACACCAGGACAATACCATTATCAAACAAACACTCATGTAACACATCCTCCGTGCCATACTACTTCATTCACTCATCTCCCAACACTCCTTTGATGGAGGTACTATTACAAACCTGTTTTTCAGATCAGGAAATGGTGACACAAGAGAGGTTAAATACCTCGCTCCAAGGCACAGACCTGGTGCTTGGCAGCGCCAGGCTGAGCGTTCATCCAGGCAGGGTGGCTCTCCTCCCTGCCTCTCAACACCCTGCTATGCTATTTCCAGCGAGCTCACTTTCTCTGAGCAGAGAGGAAAGTTTACCTTTAAGAAAGTATTAAAATGTTGTGCTGTCTCAGTTTCTCCAAGGTGATATGTCTTGGGAGGCAAAATGGATTGGCTGCTATAGAGTCCGTGCGTGTGTGCTGAGTTGCTTCATGGTGTCTGATTCTTTGTGAGCCATGGACTATAGCCCCCTAGGCTCCTCTGTCCATAGAATTCTCCAGGCAAGAATACTGGAGTGGGTAGCCATTCCCGTCACCAGGGGACCTTCCCAACCCAGGAATTGAACCTGGGTCTAATTCCTTCATTTTGTAAAATGTTTATTTATTTTAATTGGAGGATAATGACAATATTGTGATGGCTTTTGCCGTACATCAGCATGAATCAGCCACAGGTATACATGTGTCCCCCATCCTGAACCCCCTCCCACCCTTCTCCCCACCCTATCCCTCTGGGTTGTCCCAGAGCACTGTTTTTGGGTGCCCTGCTTCATGCATCAAACTTGCACTGGCTATCTTTTTTACATACGGTAATATACATGTTTCAAGGCTATTCTCTCAAATCATCCCACCCTCGCCTTCTCCTGCAGAGTCCAAAAGTCTGTTCTTTACATCTGTGTCTCCTTTGCTGCCTTGCATGTAGGACTGTTGGTACTGTCTTTCTAAATTCCATATATATGTGTTAATATACAGTACTGGTCTTTCTCTTTCTTACTTCACCCTGTAAAGGCTGCAGGTTCATCTCCTGCATTGGCAGGCGGGTTCTTTGCTACTAGCACCACCTGGGAAGCCCTATAGATGGCGATAAGCACCAGCATTATCAGTTGCCTCTTCAGCAAGGTTGGCCTGATATGACTTTCTAGGATACTCAGTGTGTATTGTGGGTCACAGCGCACATTGATTCATCATCAGAAACAAAAGTCCCATCCTCAGCTGTCCCTGGGGGCCATTCAAGGGCTTCTAAGAGCCAAGTCCTTACCTTTAGGTTAATTAAGTAAACAGAGACTGACTGTGTCTACTGTATGCCAGCGGGGCTCTAAGGAAACTGGAAACCGCGAGCTGATAGCACAGAAGAGGCTCTCCCAGGGATCCAGGAAGCTCATCCCGACTCATTATCCTCCCAACTCCCCGGAGTCAGTATGTCCTCTGTGGGCCAAGACGACCCTGTAGTTGTTCATCTAGGTGTCTGTCTCCTCGGCTAGCCTGTGGATTCTAAAGCAGGTAACTGTTTTACTCACTTTCACATTTCTGGAGCCTGGGATGGTGTCTGTATAGCATCCAGTCCAGTTCAGTCACTCAGTTGTGTCTGACTCTTTGCTACCCCATGAATCGCAGCACGCCAGGCCTCCCTGTCCATCACCAACTCCTGGAGTTCACTCAAACTCATGTCTATCGAGTCAGCAATGCCATCCAGCCATCTCATCCTCTGTCGTCCCCTTCTCCTCCTGCCCCCAATCCCTCCCAGCATCAGAGTCTTTTCCAATGAGTCAACTCTTCGCATGAGGTGGCCAAAGTACTGGAGTTTCAGCTTCAGCATCAGTCCTTCCAAAGAACACCCAGGGCTGATCTCCTTTAGGATGGACTTAGGGACTTCAAAATGTTTATTACGTGAATTAACTATTAAGGAGTAGGTTTATCAGTTAGTCCATGATGTGATTATATAAAGCATATCACCACGTGGATTACAAAAATAATCTCATATTTGGGGGTAAATATTCTCGTCTTGCTGTTTTTAGGAGAGAAGCAGGGGCATAGGAGATGTAGACTGTATGTGATATGCATCCCCCCCCCCCACCACACACACACACACACACACACACACACACACACATTCTGTTTATTCCTATGCCATTTTGGAATCTGGAAGGGATGGCTGCAAGGGAATGTCATGTCAGGCAATTGTGCATTTGAATGTCCTCCATTCATGAAACCTTCCATGCTTACTAACAGTTTGCATAATACCTTGTTCATTAAGACCCATAAATTAGCACTGTTTTAATTGATTCCCTAGAGACAGCAAATAAAATGACATGAAGTGACATTAAAGGGGGAAATGGCTCTTGTTGGGTACTTTTCTTCTCCCCATCCCTGCATCCCCCGAGGTCTGACAGCCCTTCCCTGTCACACACTCCCCGTGGTTGGCCTTCATTCTGGCCCATTCAAGAAGAGACCAACTCCTTGAACAGGTTGTAGGGCTTCTGGAGAGCCTTAGCTCCTGGGTTTGGCATCATGAATCATCAGGGCAGGCCCTGCCCAGAAAAGGAGTAGGTTCTGTCAGGCTGCAAACTAGGGGTAGCAATTTTACTAATTACAGAAATAACTCTAATCATGAAATCAAAATTTTGATCCCTCATTAAAGCAATTTCAGTCATTATATGTCCTTGTCATTAGAGTCACTCTAGCTCCCTGGTCTCTGACTATATAGCAAGCTATTTTGGGAATGGCAAGGAAGCTAATGCTTATGAGGTCCATTCTGTGCCAGAGTTTGTTCTGGGGATTACAGTATGATCTTACACTATGACCATGGTAAATGAAGATCAATTTCTCTATTTCTGTAGATAAAAGCACAGAGATTCAGAGAGGTTAATTATCTGTCTAAAGAGCACACAGTTTCTAAGTAATGGAGCCAAGCTTTAAATCCATGTCTACAAAAAATTAAAGCATGTATTCTTTCTATAAAATTATATTTTCATGATAGCTTTTGTGACTTGATCATAGCAGAACCAGAAAGGGGCCTTTGCTCCTTAAATAGTTACTCTCGCCCCTTCACAGAGAAATTGATGGCATGCATGAATAATTCAGTGTTTATGTAAATCTATGCATTACTTCTCAGTACTATTTGCATTTAAAGGGAGCTCTAATTGTGAAATAAAACTATTTGTCTCATATTTTTATGTTTTGTTCATTGCTCTATTCCCAGTGCCTAGAATTGTGCCTGTTTCATAGTAGATAATCAGTATATCTTTACCGAATATATTAAAGCACTGTCCAGACAGCAAAGACAGTTTGGAAGAAATTTTGGGGGTGGAGGAATGCAGAACAGGGCTGTGTTGTTCCCCAGAACCCCTAAAACCACACAGATTAAGATTAAATTACAAATTAAGCTGAATTTGTGTCTGTAAATAATACTGGTACCCTCAGGGGTAGGTCCAAGACACAGACAGGGGCAAGAGGGAACAGAAATAATTAAAGACAAAGAAGGAGTTAAGAGGGAGGAAAGTTTGTGGGAATGGGTATGAGAAAAGGATGCAGAGCTGTGCAGAGCAGGAACATGTCACAGTGTTTCCTGGGCTGTTCATCAGTTCAGTTCAGCCGCTCAGTCCGAATCTTTGTGACCCCATGGACTGCAGCACGCCAAGCCTCCCTGTCCATCACCAACTCCCGGAGTTTACTCAAACTCATGTACATTGAGTTGGTGATGCCATCCACCCACCTCATCCTCTGTTGTCCCCTTCTCCTCTTGCCTTCAATCTTTCCCAGCATCAGGGTCTTTTCAAATGAGTCCGTTCTTCTCGTCAGGTGGCCAAAGTATTGGAGTTTCAGCTTCAATATCAGTCCTTCCAATGAATATTCAGGACTGATTTACTCTGCAGCATTGCTCATATGCCCCCAGTCTTCTTCTGGGGCAGTACAGGGCTCTGAAATGTTCATGTGATGTAGGTATGGAGGTTGTAGGGCTTCCAGGACTGTGTGCTTTTCAGGCTGATACCAAATATGACCACTAGAGGGAAGTAGAAGACTAGCCTCTGTGTCTTCCTCCTCAAGGTCCTCCTGGGAGAGTAATTCAGGAAAGAAGCCTGGAATGGTAGTGGGAACAGGGAGGGCCGTGGTCATAGTGGGAAGAGTATGCCAGTGTTGAAGGTAGAAAGAGGAGACCTGGAGGAGAAGTAGGATCCTCATGGTAATTTAGAGGGCAGTAGGGCTTGATGGGGCTTCCCTGGTAGTTCAATTGGTAAAGAATTTGCCTGCAATGTAGGAGACCTGGTTTGGTTCCTGGGTTGGGAAGATCCACTGGAGAAGGGATAGGCTACCTATTCCAGTATTCTTGGGCTTCTCTTGTGGCTCAGCTGGTAAAGAATTCGCCTGCAATGTGGGAGACCTGTGTTTGATCCCTGGGTTGGGAAGATCCCCTGGAGGAGGGCATGGCAACCCACTCCAGTATTGTTGCCTGAAGAATCCCCATTGGCAGAGGAGCCTGGTGGGCCACAGTCCATGGGGCTGCAAAGAGTTGGACATGACTGAGGGACAAAGCACAGCACAGTACAGGGCTTGATGGGGAGGTGGTTACATTCCTTATAGTTCTTAAATAAATTAAGACCTACCGCCTTGGACAGACGGTAGACAAAGGTGCATCGTTGTCAAAATCCAGTAGACTGTGAGCTCCATGAGGGCAAGTGCTGCTGGCCTAGTTCACTGTTGGGACCCTGCTGCCTAGTAACTAGACAGATACGGATAACAAGTGATTGATAAAGCTGTTTCAGTCACTTTCAATCAAGGGTCTTACTGTCCATGGAAAACATTCCAGTTGTGTCTGTGTGTGTCTTTGAGTGAGTTGTGGGGTTAGGGGCTCATGTGAATTTTCTAAGGAAGAGGGATTTTTTTTGCTTTTGTCAGATGTTTCAAAGAGAGTAATTGGCCCCCAAAGCATTGGCTAAAGCTTTTCAATTGCTATGATAAAAACTCCATAAACATTTTCAGGTCCCTCACCAGACAACTACTTCCTTTGTTAGGATAGCACCAGTTGCTGTAGCAAATGGACCTTTAAAAGGTATATTGGGTCAAATAAATGTAATCTACAATACAGACTTTATTATTCAAATAAATATTCAAGGCAATGATAATCCTAGCCAGAGGCAGTCTTTGAGGGACCAGGACTTCTGTGTCTCCGCCATCCTCACTGTAAAGCTTTCAGTGTCACCTGTATGGTGGACATCATAGTCAGCCAGGAGGCAAGAGTGCCTGTGCGTGAAAGAGGCTTTTGAGGATTGGACATAAAAATGGTGCATACTACCTTCTCTCACATTCAGTTAAGCTCATTAACTTAAAGATAATGTTTCCAACAGAAGCTTGGAAGTGTAGTCCAGTCATACTCAGGTAGAAGAGAAAAAGGCTTTAAGTGGGCTGCTATTAATAGAATCCCTGCCACATGTCTTCTGTTTATAACCAAGCCTACTTGCAGTGATGCTCCTCAAGGGGTAGTGCCGGTGTGAAGCTCTCATGATGACGAGCTAACTCTCTTCCCTGAGACTGGAGACACTTTTTAAAACCTTGCTAATCATGGATAGTGGTGTCTCTGCTTCAGACTCTTAGCATCTGCTTATTTTTACAGGGTTTCTGTCTACTTTGACAAAGTGGACTTTTTTCTAGGGATAAGATTAGGTCTCACACATTTTGTCATCCAAAGTGGTTCCAGGAGTCAGAAGAGTGGAAGACATTTTAGGAGGGTGTCCCAGACGTATTGACTCCAGCCTATCTATTCTCTTATTGAGAGGCAGTAGGCATAGCAGGTCTGATTCAGACTGGCCAAGCAGTAAGCTTTCAATCCAGGTTATCCGGTATCCTGACTGTCTTGCATTGACCTGAGAAGATGATGGTAAGCATACAATTAGGCTGAGAAGCAGAATAACACAATAGATTTTCATGTGGAAGGGGAGGGGCTTCGAGAAAGAAGAAATTAATGGTAGGTGAGAAAAAGAGGGAGAAAAGTCAGAAAATGGATGGAGAGAAAAGGTGACAAGAGATAAGAAAGGATAAAGAAGTGCAACACATTTTAATGTAATGGAACACCATCCTAATGATAGGATCATATGTCCTGTGGCTCTGCACTCTCTTTCACCTTGCCTTCATTGACACCCATTTGTATTTAGTTCTGATTTATTTATCTTTTGTGCAGTCTTGAAGTATTTTTACTTTTGTAATCTACCTGAATCTGAAGTGAGGATATTGAAATAGAAACAAAATCAAGTTGCCCTAGGAACCTAGTTAATTACTACTTGCCATTTATCAGTATTAGCTATTCTTAGCAAATAATAATACAGATATGTACAGATTACTATTTGAAGATCATCATTTATCTAATGAACCCCCACTCTTTTTTTGGTCAAGTAGGTAAAATATGTCATTATTTCAGTAGGAGATGAGTGTCCAAAGAATAACACTATAGTGATGGTAATCACCGTTTGCCTCAGAGGTGGATTTATTCATTAAGGCAAGCTTATGCTTGCAATATGGGCTTCCCTGGTAGCTCAGACAGTAAAGAACTTGCCTGCAATGCAGGAGAGCTGGGTTCGATACCTAGGTCAGAAGATCCACTAGAGAAGGGATGGCAACCCACTCCAGTATTCTTGCCTGGAGAATCCTATAGACAGAGGAGCCTGGTGGGCTGGGCTACAGCCCATGGGGTCGCAAAGAGTCAGACACAACTAAGCAATTAACGCGTGCTTGCATTAATTAATTACTTATTTTAATAAATGTTTTTGAGGCCTTATTGGTGTAGAAGATGCTAGAAGGGAGACAAAGAATAAAAACCACTCTTTCCTTTAAGGAGAACCTGAGAACAGAATGCCTGCTCTGTGCCAGGGCTGTGCTAGTTGGATCCTACGCCTTTAATTCCCACATAAATCTTGCAAGGCCAGAGTCTCATAAATCCTCAGATGAAAAAACTCAGAGAGTCTGTATAATGTGCTGAAGTTAAATGGAGGAGCTGGGGTTGAACTCAGATTTCATGGGTTCAAAGTCCATCTTCTACATCATGCTGCTTTTTGGTTGCAAGGACCTACTCTTATACCCATAAAAATAGAATTAACAAATCAAGTCTATTACTCATCTCCTTAGATGTATGTGTTAGTCAAACCAGGCTGTCCCACTGAGCATCCCACACTCTCTTCTCTATCTTTGTTCATGCCTTTATTTAGCTTAGAATGCACTCCAGTGAATAGAATATGGCAGAAGTGCTGGGATGTCACTCTGATACTAGCTGATAAAATGGATTTTGGCTTTTGTGCTAAACACTCTCTCGGTCCCTTGTGGATCTCTTGCTCTGGAGAGAACAAGCTGCCATGTAGAGAAGTCCATGTGGCAGGGGATCCAAGTCCACGTGAGTGTGTATGCAAGTGGATCCCCTTCAGTTGAGCTTTCAGTTGAGACTGCAGCCCCACCTGACAGCCGGACTGCAACCTGATGAAAGACTTTGAGGCAGAGGTAGCCAGGTAGCTGCATCCTGATCCCGACCCAAGGAAATGGTGATCCAATCAATATTTGTTGTTCCATGCTACTGTGTTTTGGAGAAATTTATTATACATCATTATAACAAATGTGGTCCTGCTAGACTGGACATTTCTTGAAGACCAAGTCTCTTTCCTGTTTGTATTTCATCTGCATAATCAAGCAAGCTGTTTATATCAGGGCAGAAAGATAAACCCTCTCTCAGGTCTATGGTACTGGTGAGGAAGATTTGGAATAAAAAAGATCTTCCTGGAGTTGACACCACCCCTCCTGGATTGCAAAGAAGGAGTTTGTCCCAATTACTGTGGTGGCTCCTGTAAGGGAAGCTTGGCTCCGAAAGAGTAAAAAACATCTAGTCCTGAAATAGCAGGGTTCTTGCTTCACAAAGGGAGCATCCCAAGTCATTTTGATAGGAAGGATGTCTTTTCTTCCCAAATGATTGACTTGATTGTTCTCAGGGAAAAAATCCGTGCTTACCTTGGCACGTGCTTATATCTTAGGTAAACAGTCCATGAACAGAGGAGCCTGGTGGGCTACCTATTCCAAAGCACAGGAACACTGTAGTTCCTCAATTTCTCTTTAGATGATTTTTCCCAAAGCAGAGGTCTTCCCACTTTTGGAATGTGTGTCTCTGTGATGAGTGTGTGGCAGGAATAATTAAAAAGATTAAATGCTGTGTAAGTTTTGAGTCTGGCTTTGAGTCTGAATGTATAGGGGCATGTAAAGCCAAAGAAGCTAATTTATGTTCAAACATTAACCCTAAAATGTGCTGATAGAAATTTATTATTATTTTGCTTTGTGTGTTTGATATCATGGTTGTAGCTAAAGTTATCATGTAGGAGAAAGAGATGTTCTATTTTGTTCAATATGTTCTCATTTGTTTCTTGCCAATTTTCTTGCAATATTGTGAACACATTTATTTGTGTGTGTGTGTTAATTAAATCCGCCTTTGTCAGGCTAACAAGTCTCTCAGTATTGGCAACTTCAGAAATACTCAAGTAATGTGTTATTTATTGACCATGGAAAGTTAAAGGATAAGGTGTTTCATGGGGACAACAACTGAATTTATAATCTTCTGCCCTTTACGAAGGATCTTGTTGAATATGATCTTAGAACTGATCACAGAAAGAAGAGGTTTTCCAGAGAAATTACAAAAGAAAGAAAGAAAAAGAAAACAGCTACACAATAAACTTCTTTAACCTAAATACACGCGGATTGAAGGAACAATCCACAAGAACTATCTTCATTATTCCACAGCCAACAGCAAAGGCTTATAGCCCATTATGGTAATAAGCAAACCTTTGAACTTTGCATTGTACACTGCCAGGCAGCAGCACTGAAGGCTTAGGCAAACAATGTTTACAATTGCTTTAGGGAGTTGCTAGGATAATATCTCAGCTTCTATTTCTGAGTAGGTTTGATCTTCCTTCCTCGTCTGCATTTCCCCAAAGCAGAGGCTGGAGAGGACTAAAACTGGATGAAAAAGTGGACTGCTGGGAGTAAGGCATCAAGAAAGAGTTCCCTTTGTGCCTTAGTCCTTCTTTTAGTTGCTAAGTAATGGGTGGGTACGAAAGGAGGTCATGTGTCCCATCAGATTTATACATGCTTTATACTCTAAGTCTGGACAAATACTTTTAAGCTGATTTTTAGAATCTCTCCATATTCAGGCAGAAGATACTTGCAGCTCATCTAAACATTTGAAGGGACTGCCCGTGGAGCGCTGCACCGCAGTGGAAAACCGGACCCAGGTGGACCTGGGTTTGCTCCCACCCCTGTAACTTACCTTGAACAATTTTCTCTTTCAGCCTCTGTTTTCCCATCTGAAAATGAGAGATATAATAAGGAAGGAAGTATCTTGTCCCATGGGCTTCCCTGGTAGCTCAGATGGTAAAGAATCTGCTTGCAGTGCAGGAAACCTGAGTTCGAACCTTGGGTAGGGAAGATCCCCTGGAGAAGAAAATGGCTACCCACTCCAGTATTCTTGCCTGGAAAATCCCATGGACAGACAAGCCTGGCGGGCTACAGTTCATGGGGTCGCAAAGAGTCGGACATGACTGAGAGACTAACACAAACACACATCATGTCTCATGGGTCAGTTCTGATGAACAGATATTTGGTAAATGGAAGCTTCTAAGGAAGTGGTCAATCCAACCAAATAGGATTGTTTTTATGACTAATTGAATCGTTTTGTGTTAAAGCGAAACTAATTAGGAAGGGTCTGATTAAAAGCCTGATTGGATAGGTATGGATATGCAGTTTTAGTGAAAAAATATCACTCAAAACAGTAATTTGCCATCATGGGCTATAAGGTGTACCACAAATACTTGGCTTGTTGCCTGGACTTCTCTTTAATTAATTTATGGCATTAGTTGTACTTTTAATTGTAGAAGTTTTGAGTTGGCTTTAATTGTCTCTCTGATTGTCCACTCTTGTAACCATGTAAGAATTTGAGCTTGAATAAGACTAAGTCAGAGTTGTTATTTATTTATTTAACCTTGGGATATGGTGCTTCCCAGGTGGCGCTAGTGATAAAGAAGCCACTTACCAATGCAGGAGATATAGGAGACCCAGGTTCAATCCCTGGGTTGGAAAGATCCCCTGAAGGACGGCATGGCAACCCACTCCAGTATTCTTGCCTGGAGAATCCCATGGACAGAGGAGCCTGGCAGGCTACGGTCCATAGGGTCACAAAGAGTGGGACATGACTGAAGAGACAGCGTGCATGCACTCATTGTTTACACAGTTAAGAGATATCACAGGGGATTCTATATTGTGCAAGTGACACATTCTCTTTTTCTTGGAAACTCAGCCAAACTCATTTCCCAGACTGCTTTGCAGTAGCTGAGGCCATGGGACAGAGTTCTAGCCCATGGATTGTGAATGAGAGTCTCAGGCTCCATCTTCCTGCCAGGCTCACTGACACCTCTCACATGTTCCTGCAGCCTCCTTTTCTCCTTCCAGCTGGCTGGAATACAGGTGACTCTAGGGGCATCTCGGAAGCTACACGTTGAAGATGGCAAAGCCTCTGTTGCCTCCAACAGTCTGCTCTGTGAATAACTATTTAGAAGTCCATCTTACTAATTTATTTAATTTCTCAGTACTATTGAGTAAGAAATGCATTTCTGTCTGTTGTATTAGAGGCTATATATTTTGGGGCCTATTTGTTATAACAGCTAGACTACTTTAATTATTACACATATTCTGTTACCATGGACTGGAATTTTCATAGGAATGCCTCTAAGTTTTATCCATCCAAATATTATGCCTTTGCCAGTAACAAGATTTCTACTGGGTTTCAAGATGGAGGAAAGGCAGAAAGAGGCAATGAAAGTATATTTAATGTATTTCATAGCCACGTTTCCTCAGATGAATGTGAATATTAATGTTAAAATTTCTTTTCAAGTTCATGGAGATTGTTCCCTTTGTGCTTGGCATGAAACTAACCAAATTATTCATATGAGTGAAAATCATGATTGTGATTGCTTCTGCCTGTTTTTTTTTTTTTTTTTTAGGACATAAAGGACAGTTACCAAGATCAAAGCAGAATCTCTGGCTGAGGGTAAAAAGCAATGCAGAGAAAGAGAGAGGGAAAGAACAAGGGGGAGTTCGCTGGATATTGACTACATGCTACGGTAGTGACAACCGAATAAAAATTATAGTGTTAAAAAAGGGCTTTCATGACAAGGAGGGCTGTGCGCATTGTCAGGGGAGAGGCATGAGGCCCCGATACAGATCAGATGTGTGATGTATGGCAAGTCACTAAGATTCTCTGGGCCTCAGTTTTCTAGTCATAAAAGGAGATCTGAGTAGATGATTTCTAAAATAACTAAATATTTGATTCCAAGTCATACAGGAAAGAATTTAATGTGCAGATAGCTTTGCATTGGTGCTGCGGTATAATAAATGTCAGAATCCTTTCTCTTCTCCTCGTCTTCCCCAAATACCCCCTGGCTCATTAATATACATGCACAACACATTTTTCCAGGGCTTGGTGGTGATGTTCAGTGACATCTTATACAGATCCACACAGGCAGGGCATCTGGGGCAGCTACATTCAATTTTAATTGAAACAAAGCAAAGTAGCAGCTGTTTGGCATTAAAGGGAATTTTAAGCCTATATTCCAAATCCACCAAGGAAAGGAGCAAACAGAAGTCAAAAACATTTTCAGCCAACCAGCTTAAAATATTTAAGGCCATCTGCATCTTCGCTATATGTAGCCATCACCTGGAATGAGCTTTCATTCTCCTTTAAAAGGAGAACTGACAATGATTCATGATAGGATAAAGAATGCATTGGCATTTAAAATACTGAATTGTTAGCTCACTGTCAGTGCCCCTGCCATAATTATGAGTTTTTTGTCTAAGCCTGATTTTTACATTATTGCTAAAAACATCATAACAGACTCAAGTTTTACATGGTGGCAGCAAAAGCAAATCTTGCTTTTCCATAGCAACATGCTTGGGCTTTACAGTGGAATCTGAACTGAAAGGCATTCATGTTCATTGCCCAAGCACTGTAACTCTAATATGGTGGAAGAGTGAGTATGCTGTGTGATATTATGCAGCATTTGATTCTGCCTGACTTCTGTGCCTTGGCCCATCAAGGGAGGTATGTATAGTTGCCTTATGCCAGTGTTCTCTTTAAAGTTAGGTCATAATTTAAGAATCTCATGTTTATCCTGACCTCCGAGGCTGAGTACATTTGTGCTTTTTGTACTGTTTTTTCTTAACCTTATTTCCTTTGCTATTTCCTAGCTCATTTATTCATTCACCAAAATATTTCTTGAGATGCAGCTGTGTGCTAGGCATTTTAATAGGTGCTGGAGATATGGGGGCAAATAGGGTAGATTTATTCCCTATCTTCACCGTCTAGTGGGAGTAACAGACGCTGAGCAAGCAATTACAAGTACAGTAAATGAAGAGGTTGGGAAGCGAGAAGGGGTGAGTTGAGCCTTAATGAATGAATGGAAATTAGCTAGGTGAAGTGGAAATTAGCCATGCAGAGAGAGGGTGGAGGAGGCATTTGAAGGGGTGGAGGTAGCTTTAGCAAGTGAATTTACGCTGAAAATTTATTCAGCAAACATATGTGTGATCCCTTTGGGGAATTTGGTGTTTATATGTCACTGGAGTGTGAGAACAATTCAGGGAGATGCAAGACATGGGCTAGAGGGCTTGGCAGGGGTCTGATCCCCGAAGCTCTCATGTGCCATTTCTGGGAGTTTGGCCTATATCCTGTAGGCAAAAGTCATCAAGGATTTACAATGGTAAATCAAACGCTCTTATCTTTTAGAAGGATCAGCAATGTGGGAAATGGATGTGAAGAAATGGAAAAGAGAGCAGGACTTTCAGTAGAAGCATTATGTCTTCTGTGGCATTAGTGACAGCATGGAAGAGCTCCATACCTGATTCTCTCCAATGGAAGGCTTGTAACCTCCTCCCATTTGTGCCTATTGATGTAAAACCACGTTTTAATGCCCAGCCCAAATCCCACCTCCTTTGTGGATCCTCTCTTCATCATTCCCAGACATTTCATCTTCCTTTAGATTTCTACACTTCCTGTCTATTCTCTCGTTGGACATAGAATACATCCAGCCTATAATTCTATTTATTTCTTTTCCTTTTAAATCTTCTTTCCCTACAAAACTCTCAAAGGATAGAGAAATATCCATATTTCTTAAAATCTGTAGCATCTAAGACAGTGCCTTGAAAAAATCATGGTCTCAGAGCTGGAAGGCACATCAGAGGCCATCCCATCCTTTTAATTTGGTGGATGAAGAACTTGAGGTCCAGGGAGATGGGTGCCTTCATAGGTCTCTCACTGCCAGTTTATTATCCTTTCAGTTATCCAACATGATGAGTATTTTTGTGGTTGCTGATGATGGATTAGATAGTTATGGCTTTATTAGAGAAACATCTTCCTGTTACTGTAGCTTAATGGGTGAGATGATTCTCTGCTTCCCTGGTAGCTCAATCAGTAAAGAATCTGCCTGCAGTGCAGGAGACCCTGGTTCAAACCCTGGTTGGGAAGATCCTCAGGAAAAGGAAATGGCAACCCACTCCAGTATTCTTGCCTGGAAAATCCTAGGGACAGAGAAGCCTGGCAGGCTACAGTCCATGGCATTGCAAGAGTCAGATATGACTTAGCAACTAAACCACTACTACCATTCTTTGAGGATGAAAGGATGAGTGGTGTTTATTAATACACCTTTTTTTTTTTTTTCCAAATAACCAAAGCCCAGTCCACGAGAAATACCAGAATTCCTTAAAATATTTGAGCCCCAAGATGAGGTCATGCATTCAATATAATTGTTGTTGTTCAGTCACTAGGTTGTGTCTGACTCTTTGCAACTCCATGGACTGTAGCACACCAGGCTTCCCTGTTCTACACTATCTCCCAGAGTTTGCTCAAGTTCATGTCCATTGAGACTGTGATACTATCCAACCATCTCATCTTTTGTCACTCTCTTCTGCCTTTGCCTTCAATCTTCCAAGCATCAGGTGGCCAAAGGATTGGAGCTTTAGCATCAGTCCTTCCAATGAATATTCAAGAATGACTTCGTTTAGTATTGACTGGTTTGATCTCTTTTCTGTCCAAAGGACTCTCAAGAGTCTTCTCCAGCAACACAATTAAAAGCATCAATTCTTTGGTGCTCAGCCTTCTTTATGGTCCAAATCTCACATCCATACATGACTACTGGAAAAATCATAGCTTTGACTATACGGACCTTTGTCAGTAAAGTGATGTCTTTGCTTTTTAATATGCTATATGTATTTAATGTAACAGCAGATGCTAACTAGATTAGGCATGTATTTGTCTTTCCTGAGAAGAGAGCCTAGGTTCAACTGACCAGTTCTCAGTTGGAGAATAAGTTAAGAAACAATTTCTTCTTTAGGAAGAAAGTCATGGGTACCCTCAGTACATACTTCTATCTTTACATGGCATCCCTTCTTTTTCCTATTCTTGCATAAATAAATGTAATGCCTGTCAACTATTAATGCAAATTGGCACTTGTCATGGGCACTTGCAATCTTCCTCTACAAGGATCAAATTATATACTGCTGTAGCTGCTGACTTTCAACATCCCCTGAAAGGAGCTCAGGGTGGACAGCAGAAATGAGGCACTCTGTGCTCTGGGAAAAACTGACAGGACAGACCTTCAGATAGTAAGATATTTTTGGGAGCTGATTTTTACGAGCCCAGTTCTTGTATCTCCTCATATCTAGAAAAACACTAAAATCCTTCATGGTGATGTCTGCTCCTCATGACTAGCAGTAACCCTCATGAGACAAACAGAAACCATCTGCAAAAAATAAGTACTTGATTGCATGTACTCCCTCTTCACCAAAATCATACATATACTGACTTTCCCTCCTGCCTCTCTGGAGCAATTTCTCAGAGGTATCTAAAATGCTGTCTCCCAGGCTATAGTCCTCATTTTGCTCCAAAAAAAACTTAAATTGCACCTCTCAACTTGTGCATTTTTTTTTTTCTTCAACTTGTGCATTTTTGTTAAGTTGGCAAGCTCATCCTTGTGCCTTCAAATTCAGGGTGAATGTTGGAGGCCTTGCAGAAAGCAAATTATCTGTCCAACTAGGGGCATGTGGAAATTTGAAGATGACAAATCTTTACTAAGATCTTGATGGTTAAAACCAGTTGCAAACTTTATATGTACACAGGCCTTGAATGTAATGCAAATGAGTAAAGTCTGGTGATATAAGCAATGAATGAATAAGAGCTGACATGGTAGTTCTTTCTGAACTCCAGTCATTTGTTGCCACGAGAGAATTTTATGAATTCTGGGTTGTCTGATTCTTCAAGACAGTGCAAAAAGCTCGATTTTTATGTGAAATGCATCAACTCTTTACTAATGGTGATGGCTTTAAAAATTGGAAACTTTGTGCAGTAAATATTTAAACAAGCAAAACACTCTTGCAGACTGCCAGAAGTCCAGCTAGTTTGAAAATTCTGGCTTCAAAAATTCTGGATATTTACTTTTAGTTACAAGATATAAAAAGCTGATCAATGCACCAGCAATAATTTTGGGGGTAATTTGTTTGTGTGTATGAAATATTATTCAGGATACTTAGGAGAACCTGTAAAAATTAATGGCATGTTTTGAACACATTAAATATACAGCTGGTTGAGAAATATGCAACCATGTATGAAAATAGAACTAGCAGTTTAAATTACCATGTAAATGCAAAGTGAGGCAGCCTGTCAATTAACTGAGATTCTCTAGGCCCTACACCTTGAGGCCAAATTAGTGCCCCACCTATGAGTTATATAGTGTGATGTAGAAATGCATATATCTCTCTGTAAATTCATTCAACTCATTATGGTATAAAGAATTAAGAATCTATTTGAACCTCTTAAAATTAAAAACCTTGAGGTCATGACATAATTTATATATATTGTATCTCCTATGCTTATGGCAGTGGTTATACATGATACTTCTGAATTAAATATGTGTTGACTAAAGCAATAGCAAATGGAAGCCTATAGGAGTAATTGATCATCCCAAAACACAGTAGAAACTCAATACTTACTTGTTTAATAAATGAATACATTCATTAAGTGGTAAAGAAAGGGTGGAGAAAGTGACATTTTTAGCTGGACTTTGATGGGTGAATGGGATTTCGATATGTAGAGAGCCCTGTGAAGGACATTTTAGGTGGGGAACAATTTGAATGAGGTTGTGATGAAACTACATAGACTGGTTTGGAATATGAAAATTTATTTTTATACCATAACTTTGTTTGAATATGGTTTGATATGGTTCAAATATTGCAGCTCAATGCACTGTGTTCAGGCTTTTCAGGGTGATTCTATCCCAATACATTAGAACATTTAGGAATAAGCCTGCATTTCCCAAAGGAGATGATGCTGAAGAGGTGGGGCATACCCCTTTGTAATGTCTTTTCTCCATCCACTTGTTTGATTAAGAAATGAATAATAAGCAAGGGGAACACTTGTAAATTACTCATGTCATATGTTGTAGTGCTGATAGGGGAATAATTCTCAGAGCTGCCTAATGTGGGAATCCAACAGCGTTTGGGGATTGGTCTTTTTTCTTTTAAGTATTTCTCCATTTTTGTTTGTATCCTAGTTAATTTGATGTGCTAAAGAGGCCGTGGGGGGAACGCTTTCCCTGGGGATGGTGCATCTTCAACATAATATTCCCAAGGAACAGGGTTGAGAGAGTGGGGACTGAGCTCCCAGGTATTGTCTGGGTGTCTTGGGGACATGTGGACTTTCTCTGTGATATTCCCTGTCCCTGAGATTTTCTTTGCTCCTTCTCTGATGCTGTAACCTTAGTCTAGAAACTTCTTGAAGTTCTTTGTATAGCAGAAAGAAATTAATACAAGTCAAATATCAGATTGTTTTTTGCTATAGGCTTTTTCTTAGAGACTATGACAAGAATATTTTAAGAACTCCCTGAAAGAGTAAATTTTTCAGTCTCAAGGCTTATTTTTTCACTATAATTTTATATATTCATGTGTATTGCAAGTGATCAATCATCCTGCCAAACATCTTGTACTAAATGTGCTAATGAGCTAGCGAATCAAATATTTTGAAAGTATGGACATGTGTAACATTGATTTTCAATATTTGGATCACATCAATAATCTGCTCAAGGAAAGCAACTTTATTAGGATGGATTTCCATATACCTTATTAATAGTTGACAGGCAAAACAACATTTGTTACATTCTTTGTTGATTTATTTCCTTTAACTCTTTGTACCCTAGGTCCCTTGAGTCCTTAGCAACATTTTATGATTACAGACTTGTAATATTCATTATCTCTTGGGCACTGGTGAAGCCTTGCTTTGGCTTAGATGTATTTTTTTCTCTCAAGTAATGCAAATGTTTCTCAGATTATTTTTGGAAATAGAATGTTGATAGCAGTTGAATGCAGGTGGGAAACAAACAACAGCAACCAACAGTGAAGGGAAAAGTTAAATGAGGGAGACGGAAAAGGTGGCGTTGAAGGTCCTAAAAGGATACAGAGGGAAGGTGAAAGAGTTCTGATACTCTCCAGTCCTGAACCTGGTCAGTCACTTAATCTCTCTGAGAATCAGTTTCTTCATCTCTAAACCAAGGATAACAAGACTTAGCTCTTAAGAGAATGGGAACAATTAAGTGATACAGATTCGTGGAAGGCACCCAGCACAGCTTGCATGCGTGCTAAGTCACTGCAGCCATGGCTGACTCTTTGAGACCCTATGGACTGTAGCCCCCCAGGACCCTCTATCCATGGGATTCTCCAGGCAAAAACACTGGAGTGGGTTGCCATTTCCTTTTCCAGGGGATTTTCCCCACCCAGGCATAGAACCCAAGTCTTTAGTCTCTTGCATTGGCAGGCAAGTTCTTTACCACGAGTGCCACCTGGGAGGAGCTTAGCCCAAGATAATTTAGTTCTCTGTCTTCTTGCTTTTCTTCCTCCCCTGACCTCTTCCTTTCTCACTTTTTTTCACTATTCATTTTTTTCCTTAAAAAAAAAAAAGCCTGACTTGATTATATGAAAATGGAGATTTTTTTGTGTCAAATGACAAAAGATTTTACAAGAAATATAACATTAACTTGGCATCCTAGCAAAAACGACTAGTCACTATTGTCTGATATTTTCTTATAGTCTACACCGGGATAAGTAGAGAGAAGAACATTTGTGGAGTACTTATGATGTACCTGGAATGATGCACATCTAATTTAATCTAACAATAACTCCCACAAAATAAGCAGTGTTCCCATTTTACAGATGAGGGATTGAGGTGAAGAAAGCCTGTTAACTTGTCTGAAATTACACAGAAAATGAATGGCTTCAATTGTTATTCAGACTATGCTGGCTATTACTATTAAACCACCAGTCTGCCTCTGTGGTTCTTAATTGGGAAGAGGAATACATCTGGATCATCTTGGGGAGCATATGGGTGTGGCTTGAAAAACTGCCCCCAGTACTTATGACAGGCCTTTCTTTAGATGAGAGCTTTGATGCAGGGTCCTTGATTGCCTTGGACACAGAGATGCTGGCCCTTTGCTGGCTCCACTTCCCAGCCTCGCCAGGAGTAGGCACCCACTCTACTCAGTGATCTTTAGAACACCCTGCAAACCCAAAACAACACTGTTTTCTTCTTAATGGATTTCAAGTCTTTTATGGATGTTCTCTATACAGTGTTTATCAAAGCAAATGCATTAAGAATCAAAATTTGAATGTGGTATCTTTAGACTCTATTTTAGAACAACAAAAATTAAAAACAGGGAATAGTGTTTACTTTTTTTTTTTAAGGCACAAGAAGCCTCTTTCATATAGCTTGGCAGGAGAGACAAGGAAGTGATCATGGGTATTGGTGCTGTTGTTTACTAGCTGAGGTGCCAAAGACATCCATCTGTCAAGAAAATGTGTAGGGTGTGGATCAAGCCTGGAGCCTCTGACACTGAACACCCCGCCGGGAACTAAAGATGCCACTCCAATGAGAGTGCGCCTGCCTGATGGTATGCTGCCTCTGTGAGAAGGAATTTCCATCCATCTTCCCACTGAAAAAAGGCTTATATTACAGCTGAAAAAAGGGCACAGGGAAGTTGCCTTGATTTTCACAAGAGATGCAACCTGAGTGTTACATACAAAAGAAACTTTGAGAGATCATTTCTCTGGGGACTTCAACAAACCAAAGCAACTGCTATTTTATTACAATGGAAACATCTACCCTTTGCCCCAAGCATTATTGAGGGTAGGTCTGAAAAGCACGACATCTGACTGGAGCAGAGATATGGCTTCAGCCTTCCTTGGGCTGTATTTCCTTTTCCATTTTCTTCCGTGGTCAGTGCTGTGAGTTTTCCCTAAAAACCCCTATTTTCTCATCTATAATGAGAGCCACCTGGTGATAAATAATAAATAACTTACATTCTTCTGTTGATTGATATCAGATGTGGGAAAGAACACATGGAATCTAAGGACATCAGCTTCTCAGGAGCTTCTGATCCACTGAGACTTTTTTTTGGTACTCCTTGGCAGGTATCCTGTGTCAAACCATGCCCAGAGCCTGTGAGACAATGACAGGGACATCAGTATCACCTCTAAAGATAAGAATCCTCTATAAGGGGTGAAGGTAACTGTTTAAAAATTCTCTCCTGTTCCTGTGTAAGAAACAAACATACTTTCCCTGTTTGTTTTGGGTATGTGTTGTCATGGTGACGGATGTAAGATGTGCCGAATAGGCAAGGGATTGAGAAAATTTGGGAAAGAGTTTTAACTTGCTACAACTCAGAATGTACTCTGTTGTCTGTATGTCAGAATGCATCTGATGCTGCTGAGCTTAAGACACTGCTTTGCCCACACCCATGTTGCTAGCATGCACCGTGGGGACAGGAGGATGCCAATCATTGGCAAGCCATGCAGGGAGTCTGTGATTCCAGAATGGCTTAAGCTACCAGAAACAGGGGCTGGGGCAGCCTCTTTAGAGTAAGAACACAGACGAGGCACCACTCGTTATTCAGATCACGCTGGGTATCTTTTGCATAGAACAACTAGTTATAAACGCTTTTTTTTTTAGCTAATTTCTTTGATATTATAAGCTGTATTCTTCTCATTCCCCAACTCTCCCACACTTTCTCCATTGCTTTTTCCTGACCTTTTCTTTTTTTGAGGCACTATGATGACCATCTGAAAGATGTGCTTCTAGAGTGACCAAGGCTTTTGTATAAACTCTTCCCTCTAATCTGCTCACCCCTTCTCCCCTTCACTGGTCAACTCTTACTCGTGCTTCGGATCTCATTTCAAATATCAATTCTTTAGGGAAGCCTCCTTTGACACCTCTTCCACTTCACCTCATATTTTCCCTTCAGAGTACTTATGATTAGTATATACCATTTATTTGAGAAATACAATCTCCCCCATAAAAATGCAAGTTCCATGAGAGCAGAGAGAGACTGCTTCTGTTTTGTGGCCACCAACAACTCAGCATCTACAGCAGTGTCTGCCACAGGATAGACTCCAGAAATTTTTATGGAAGGAGAAAATGAAATGCTGCATTGCACTTATTAACGAGTATTTACTTAATGCTTATGGAGAAGGGAATGGCAGCCCACTCCACTATTCTTGCCTGGAGAATCCCATGGACAGAGGAGCCTGGCAGGATATAGTCCATAAAGTTGTACAGAGTTGGACATGGCTGAAGTGACTTAGCACGCACACACTGAATGTTTAACAGTGAGCTCTGTGTTGAGTTCTGGGCCATTTAAAAGGGAATTTTAAAGAAGAGAATTTAAAAGAAGCAGAAGCATGGATTAAGTTCCCAAAGAGCTTATAATTGGTTGGGAAAACTAGTCCATTAGGAGAGGTGTCTTGTGATTTTTAAAAGTATATTGATTTTCTATCTTATGTGGCAGCCTGGATGAGAGGGGCATTTGGGGGAGATTGGATACTTGTATATGTACGGCTGAGTTCCCTTGCTATTCACCTGAAATTACCACAACATAGTTAATCAGCTATACCCTAGTACACAATAAAAAGTTTAAAAAAAGGTATATTGATTTTCTAAGCACATGCATTCCTTCAAAAATCACAAGTATTAATAGAGTAACATTAATACCCAGTAATAGAAGACATTAATAGCATAATTTACATCATCAAATCTGTAGGCAAATTTATACAGTCTATTGTTTTACTTTTTTTTTTATCATGCTATGTTCCCTTCTTTGGCTCTATTATGAGTACAGCTATATGTTCTTCTTCCTTGTTATTATCATCATTGCTTTTGCATTTATCCTGGTCCTATTAGCACAGTGTTGTAATAGGTAATTTGAAAAGAAGCTATTGATTTTTGGGTAAAAAAAAATCAACATAATGCTTGATGTTACAGGCCAAGATAAATCCAGAGTTTAGAAAGACAAGTATCTAAAGGTAAAGGGAAATAGAATTGGATACTTGTTACAACTATGAAAAAGAGATTAACTTTCTCCGATTTGAAGACAGAAGAAACACTAAAAAGCAGACCTATAGATTTAATTTGATAACATTCTTAGTTTCCTTATCAGCAAATCTAGTATGGCTGGTATGGAATAAGTATTGCAAAATATCAATTATAATTGTTTTATTATTGCATTGTAGCAATGAAAAAGGATGTAGCCAAAATAAAAAGAGCAACCTAGAGAAAGGATTTTTAAGGGGAAAATATAACAAAGTATGAAGTTAATAGTTTAATTATTAAATAATTCATATTATTAATAAATGGGCAAATGATCCTATAGATATAAATCCAAAAGAGATTCTAGAAAACATCAGTTCTTTTCAGTCGCTCAGTTGTGTCCGACTCTTTGCGACCCCATGAATCGCAGCACGCCAGGCCTCCCTGTCCATTACCAACTCCCAGAGTTCACTCAGACTCATGTCCATTGAGTCAGTGATGCCATCTAGCCATCTCATCCTCTGTCGTCCCCTTCTCCTCCTGCCCCCAATCCCTCCCAGCATCAGTCTTTTCCAATGAGTCAACTCTTCGCATGAGGTGGTCAACGTACTGGAGTTTCAGCTTTAGCATCATTCCTTCCAAAGAAATCCCAGGGCTGATCTCCTTCAGAATGGACTGGTTGGATCTCCTTGCAGTCCAAGGGACTCTCAAGAGTCTTCTCCAACACCACAGTTCAAAAGCATCAATTCTTCGGCACTCAGCCTTCTTCACAGTCCAACTCTCACATCCATACATGACCACTGGAAAAACCATAGCCTTGACTAGACGGACCTTTGTTGGCAAAGTAATGTCTATGCTTTTGAATATGCTATCTAGGTTGGTCATAACTTTCCTTCCAAGGAGTAAGCGTCTTTTAATTTCATGGCTGCAGTCACCATCTGTAGTGATTTTGGAGCCCAGAAAAATAAAGTCTGACACTGTTTCCACTGTTTCCCCATCTATTTCCCATGAAGTGATGGGACCAGATGCCATGATCTTTGTTTTCTGAATGTTGAGTTTTAAGCCATACATATAGAAAAAATATTCAACCTCCTTAGATTCACTGACTGAATTTACTAAGTAGTAAAAATTAAAATGTAACTGATAATACTATAGTAAAATTAGAAAGAAATTCAAAAGTATGCATGAATATAAATCATGCTAAGAAATCATCATCTAAGATATTGAAAACTCATATTCCCCAAAAATTTTAACATAGAATTCTTTCACTAGAAGCCTATTAAAATTTACCAGCAAAGAAGTGGTTAAATAAAATATTCTTCGTATGTGTACCTAATCTTCTGCAACTATGAAAAGGGTGGGAAACATAATTTTAAGAAACATAATATTAAAAAATGTTAGCACTGGAAGGTAATGTGGTAGCATTTAGTATAATTTTGTATATCCTCTGGTCTATTTTACTTCCAGATATCTGTTCTACAGAGCATGTATGCAAAGATGTCTGCACAATATATTTGTTGTTTGTACAAATACTGATTTTAAAGTAAAAAGTGGGAAACGACCCAAATGTCTAACAATAAGTTTATGGTTAAATTAATTTTTGATTTTAGTGTGGTGAAATATTATGTTATCAATCAAAAGAATGATATACCAGCATGGAAAAAAATTTCACTATATACTGTTAAGTTTAAAAATATCACATTGCTGAATAATGTATAAAATAGGAACTAATTTCATTAAAATAAAACATGTTATATATGTATAGTTCAAACACATGGCTATATACAAATCAGAAGAATAAATTTGAGAGTAACACATGCTGAGATGTTAAACAGTTTTAATCTCAGGGAAGGGGAGTAGTGAGAATTACAGAGGGGAATAATGTATTAATTTTTAATAATTAATTTTTTGAAACATGAGCTTATAATGTATTTCTTGTGTAATGTTAAAAATAATGTAAGAATAAAAGCTAAAACATAAAGAAGTAAAAGAGTAAAATCAAAAAAAATACTTGTTATTTTAGGTCACAAGATTATGAACAAGTTTTTTCCTCCACGACTACTAAAATATGGTTATATTCCTTTTATATGTAAAATTCAGAAAGAAAGATTTTGTTAGATACAACTTTCCCCCTGAGACAATGGCTTGCAACTGTGGTTTTATAACACATCGGGGGAAGAGGATGGGGAGAAATCCTTGCTTATCCCAGCTGGAATTATAAAATTCTTCTAAATCAGAAGAGTTTTAATTTACATAAAATCAAAGTCTCTTAATTTCAAGTTCTCCAATCCTCCTCCCCCTTTTTTTTTGGTTGTAGGGAGGTGGGGTTAGGGCAGCTGTCATAGGGATTTTTAATTCTCAAAGGTGGGGGATCACTGCTTTAAGAACTAACCATCTAAGATAGATGACATGTGACACAGACACTTAAATAAAAAAAAAGACATGCAGACAACTGTACAAGTATTGAGAAAATGAAGTATTTACATTGTGCATGAATAATATATCTTTGTGCACGTCTCTTGGGTGAACTTGTCAAGTTATCTTTCTCTTGTCAGCTTTGGTGTTTATTTCCAAACCATTTCTACCCTGAAAAATATTTTTGTATTGCTTTTGCACCCTCTGGGAATGGCTGACTATGACATACGCTTTCCTCCTATCCAGTATATATATGCGCGCTCGCACGCGTGCACACACACATACACACACACACACAGGGCTTCCTTTCCTCATAATTTTTGCTATCTGATTTGTTAGTTTAATTTAAGCTAGATGCTGACTGAATAAAGATGGTTTCACCTTCCTTAATTTTCTTTAAGTCATCTCCACCACATTATGGCATCTAATAATGGTTAAATAATTTATCGCTGCTATATAGGAAATATTTTCTGAGACTTTATACATAAACACCTTCAGTAAAACCCATATGGTTGAATTTACTCCTAACCAGATTATTTTCAAAATAATAAGAACAAGGGCCAAAACATAAAGAGGTAAAAGAGCATAATACTCAAAAATAGTAATGATTATTTAGATCATAAGATTGAGGGCGAATCTGTCTCCTTTTTTCCCCATAACTTCTGTACTGTGGTTAGACTCTTTTGTATTTAAAATTCAGAGACAAAGATCAAGAAATAAAACAATCAGCAGTTGTTTGCTTTCAAAACAACAGTTGCAGACTGAATTGACCCCCAGAGCCTTTCCTCATGCCTCTGTTTTTTGTTGTAGAAACCGCCATGGATTTGTTTTCTGCATTCTTTTTTCCATGTTCGTATTTCTCAAACAGCATGGAAATTCCAGAAAAGTTTTTAATAATTTAACACAAAGGAAGAACAATATTATAGTTGAAAATTAGTCTAAGAGAATGTAACCTTTTTATATAAAAAATAGGAAGGGCGAGAAGAAGCCAAATTAGCTGAACAAAAAGCTGCATAATGCCCTGACACACAAATAGGAATGTCATAAATTGGAAACTAAGTGCTCACTGAAGAGCAATGTGGAGACAATTGCTAAATGTAAAATCAGAAGAGTTAGACCAAGAGACCAGATCCTACCACAAGACATTAAAAGGAATAAAGTTTCAGAGGCTTATTCTCTCCAGGTATCTTTTAAGCTCAGGTACACAGGAGGCCACCAGGATGTCTTGGCATAATGAGAGAGCTTGAGACCATTTTTCTTCTCTGCCATTATCAGTGCCAATGGAAGTGGACAGCTCGCTTTGGAGACCCATGCACTGGAGACCCAGTCTGAGTTCTGTTCCCAAGCTGCCTCTGCTGCTGACTTTGAACATTTGCAGCAGCATCTACAGCTAAAACCAGATCCCTTGTACCTCTCCCTGGAAACTGAACTTGATCCTGGGTGGTGCTGCTCCTTCCAAACCCCATGCCTGGCTCCTGGGTGAGTAGAAGAGCAATGGAGAGTGAAAATCCCATCTATTACTAAAGGCTGATCTTGACATTGACCCTACCCTTCCCTTTCCCCGTACTGCCCTTAGGCCTAGTGTGACAACGAGAAGAGGCAAGTCTCACTGGTGGAATTCCAGGCTCTCCTCTGGTTTTTACACTTTTCATCATGGTTGGAATTTTGTATCTTACCGTTAGGAGCCCTGGCTTCATCCTCTCTCTCCCTTTCTCTCTCTTTTAGATATCTATATCCACAGGAAAAGATTTGATAAACTCAGTAACTCTAAGGTTGCCAATATGTTTTGAACTGTGACCACCCCCTTTCTGATATGCTTGTAATAGGCTTGAAGACAAGCCAGACAGGGAGTGTTTAATTTCAGAAATTTCACAGGTGTTTGTTTAATGATTCTAAAACTACTCACCACAAATCACTGCTCTTATAAAAGACTTCCCCAGTTGTCATCCATATAGTTTAAAGATTTTTTTTCATCAAAATAAACTTATTAAGTTGCTTTCCCCATTAATGATCTTATGGGTTGATATAATTTTAATCAAAACAGAAACTGAGGTTAGGCTATATAGTTTTAGGTTGACCTGGTTAATTTGTAAGGACCAATATGGTTGGATGAGAGAAAATGCCACTAAGTATTATAGAAAAGAAATGTCTCAATGGAAGATGTTTCCCTTGTAACCTATATCTTATCAATCATCAAATCTGTAAGCTCTACTTCTAAAATACATTCTGCATCTCATCACTCTTTACCAGACCCATATTTCAGATACAAGCTGAAGACAACATAACTTCTCACCTGGACTAATACATAAGTCTACTTAATTATTCCCTCTGCTTCCACATTTGTATCCTTTGTGAACTTAGCTCTGTTTCTTCATTCAGCGACCAGGGCAATCGACTCAAAGGGTAATTCAGATCACATCACTCCTTGCTTAAAATCCTCAACGGCTTCTCAGTTCAATTAAGATGGAATCTAAAGTCCTTTCTAAGACCCAGGAAGCTCTAAGGGATCTGTCCCAAATTTCCTTGCTGATCACACCTTTTTCTGTCCCCTCTCCCCATCCAAGGGATTTTGGCAACGATGGCTTAGCTTTCTTGTGTTTAAATAGGAAACATTTGTCCCTAGCTCAAGGCCTTTGTTCCAACCGTCTGCCCCTGCCTAGATTAACCTTCTCTCAGATCGTCATGTGACCTTCCCCTTCTAAGGACTTATGTTTCAGCTCATTGTCCCCTTCTCAGACCAATTTCCTCGGACTCAAACTTGCCCTCATCTCCTGCTCAGTCTATTTCATCATACACTTTATTCTTCAGAGCATAGTCCCTGCCTGGAGTCATCTTGTTGATCTGTTGATGTGTTTATTTTTGTCTTCTCTCACTGGACCATGTGCTTCAGAAGAGCGGGAAACTGGGCTTTCTTGGCTACTGTTGCAATCCCAGAGCCTGGAATATTATATGCCACTTAGTCAGTGCTCAATAAATGTTTGTTGAATTCAAAGAAAAGTACCAGAGGCATAATCAGCTTCATTGGCCCAGCCACGAAATATTAAGTCATCAGATATCATTTATAAACAGTGAGCAAGACACAGAGCAGTGTCTGAAAGCTAGATGTTTTGATAAAAAGATTACTCCAAATGAAATAAGGGGGATTTATTTCGAACAGTCTGAGAGTGAATGGGCTTAAATCATGTCTGGTTGGATTGGGTTGGTCAGCAAGTAGCAAAATAAACATCAGTCAAATTTGAGGTTTTAGTATGTTGTGTTTGCTTTTATTAAACCAGCAGTCTTTTTAAATGACCTGAAGCTTGCACTTCTATTGCAGTGACTCGTCAGCTTGAAAAATGTGTTTCTTCAGGGTGGGAGGAGAATTTTAAGTTCATAATTCATTTGCTGTGAAGTTCATTTGTTAAAGCTAGCCCTATTCTCTTGCATTATTTCCTTTTGGGACATTTTGCCTTTTCTCTCTCTTTTTATCATACTTTATGCATGTATGAACATACATATAAATAAGAAATTATAAAACACAGTTTATGTTAGTAGAAAAAGCATTTTGAATATTTGTATGTGTAGAGTGGAGCATGCTTTCTTATGTTTCATTATAATTGGGCTTGTGATGTTAAAATGTGGAGTGAATATGAACACAAAGAGCGCATACTTTTTTCTCTCCCTATTTATGGCTCCAAACAAGAATTTTATCAAGTTTCTTTGGAAATGTGGCTAAATCAGATCAGGGAATAAAGCTCACATGGATCTCTGAATTAACTGAATTATTCAGTTTCATGCTAACCCAAGGAAACAACAGATCCCCTGTGGGGTAGAGGGTATAATCTGTGCATTCATCTCTATGCAATACCCTTCTCACTAAGGTTCTGTTAAACCACCGCAATCATTAAGCTGGTGTGCAAATCACCAAATTAAACAAAGAGGCTATTTTTTACAAAAGGGGATGGGAGGCAAGGCAAAACATTTTTTAAAATAAAAAATGACTTTCCCTCAAAGCCCAGGAACAGTAGCAGAAGGCTTTAAGAACATAAACATAACCAATCTGTCTATTCTAGGGGATAAAGTCTATGTTTCTTAAACATAAAAGAACAAAATTTCTAAGTAGCAAGCAAGTTGGAAGCATTTGCATAATGGATTCTATTTACATAAATTACACCCCTTATAGCACTCTTCTGATAAGACTTGAGAAAAGTGGAAGGCATAAGTTGAAGTGTAGAGAAAAGAGGGTGAGTGTATAGTTCTAGGACCCTGTCAGTACTTTTTGACTTATCCCCATTTTTCTGAAGTCTGTAATTTTCTCGTGTCTAATATTTGCCTCAGAGTTTACAACTATTGCGTGTCAAGAGGAATTAGATTTGGTCATTACTAAGCTTTCTATACCCCTGATCCTGTTTTGCTCTCTTTCATGAAGGTAAGAATGAGTGCATCTGTCAACTGCTGCAGCATGTTAACTCCTCTGTGTTGAGCTTTGACATTCACTGGCTGTCAAGTTTCTTGCCATAACAACCAAATGAAAATGTCACCAATGAATCTTGCGTCTAAGTAGCAGATATTCTCTTTCTCCTATATACTCTTTCCCTTTGACCAAATAGAAAATTTCAGTTATTTTATATAGCTCCAAGGCAAGCAACTTATTTCCAGTGTACAACATGATAGCGCACAGTCTGTAGTCCTTCCAAGAATGCGTAAGTGTTGAGGGTATGTGGTGGAACTTTAGGTACATCTTGAATAGGATCTCAAGTTAAAGACATTTTGGCCTCAAAGACATCTGGCTGTAGAGAACTTACAATCTAAGATGGCTATTTCCCCAAGAATATTTGGCTTTCTATCTGAGATCTCCAGAATGAGTGATGCTTCAGGCTGAATGAATTATGGGAATGAGGTAGGGAGCTAGCTATTCACATTTTTCTCTGCTCTCCTTGTTTAAGGTGTTTGATCTGATGAGAACTGGACAGAAGAGAACTTGCTTACTCCTAAAGTTCCAGACTCTAGAATTTCATAAGCATTGACTTACACTAATTCATCTATAGTGAGATTGATCATTGAAATGTGGAAAACTTTGGCTGTGCTTATTGGATCAACTGGGAATATATTTGGCTGCAGGTATTAGCACTCTCAACTAAGGGTGGCTTAAACAAATAAATATTTATTTTTATACCATAACTAAAACTCTAGAATTGGGCAGTTTCTGGCATCGGTTCAGCTGCTTAATGATGCCAGAAGAAACCCAGGCCTTTGTCTGTTTTTTCACTCCATCATCATCAAGCACTGGCTTTCATCCTTGTGCTTGTTGCTTTGTAGTTGCAAGATGGTTGCCATAACTTCATACGTGGAAACATCATTTGATACCAGAAATAGAGGGTAGAGGGAAAATGGACAAGGCCAGTAGCATTTGCTTTCTTTTATCAGAAGAGAAACAATTTCCCTTTGAAAGTCACCCCTCCTCCCACCAGCCACCTTCCTCTCAGGGTTTTGGTTTTCTTTTGCTTATGCTTTTGTTTTTTCCATTTGCTTATGCTGCATTGGCCAGAGCTGTGTCAAGTGACCCTTTTTATCTGTTAGTCAGCTAGGAAAGCAAATTTTAGCTGCTACAGGCATCTAAGAAGAGACAAGTGAGGGAACATGTACCAAGTGAGCCAAGCTACAAGGTCAGCCATAATTACCAAGGAATTACAATACTCTGGATAGCTAAACCTTCCTCTACATTCACAGTCAGGAGCTGATGTTCTTTTGAGTATTTCAGAGCCAGTCCTAACTTTTCCTAGTCCATTGATTCCTACCTTCATCTAAAAAATGTGCAGGACTCGATTCTCTCTCTGTTTACTTCTCAGAAGGGTGGTTAAGGTTCTTGATGGATACCTTTCTCTGAAATACTGAAATGTGATTCTAAATACACTTAAACTGAAGGGATAGTGACCAAAATTTAAAGTAGAAAAGAAATGAGGTACTTTTTTCAGTATTTCAACAAATTTTGGTGTCAATGAAAATCTGGGAGGAGAAACGTTAGCCAGTTTGTAAACTGCTTTTAAGTTATTGACTTATCAATACAATTCACCTTTTCTCCTGGTTTGTCCAGAACACATATTCAAAACATGAGAGTAGAAACCCTTGAAAACTTTGATTTTCTTCCCATGAAGAATGCATACCCCTCATCTGAAGTTTCTCTCAGGTCACAGGGCAAACCTCATAGGATACTGCACACTTCCCAGAATTGCCTTTCTGACCAGTGCTGCAAAGACAAAATAATGCATCTTGTAGTGAAAAGATGAAAACTTCTCACTCTTCCTTGGCATGAAGCAGGCAGCTGGCAAGTAAAGGAAACTGGCAGGGTTCCCAGAGATGGGGCTTGGGCCACAGGTTGGGCAGAGGAGCAGTTGCTGTCTCATTATTTCATTGTCGTGTGGTTGCTGGGCACACTAGCTGACATGCGGAATCAAAGTAAAAATTACTACTGTCAGAGATGTGATACTAATGGCATTGGTCTGTTCAGTCCTTCAGTGTCTTCCAGGGACAGTCACCTCGATATAGTAGACCTGCTTCCAGCTGCATTAACCCCACTAGGAAGGTGGCTGGAATATGCTTTCTGAACTAGAGATGCTGGGTGATTTGTTTTAATAATTGTTGGAGGGCCAGAGGAATTAGTCACTGTCAGTACAGGGAGGAGGAAAGTGTATTCAGAAGCATCCCCATATTATGGCAGTAGGAAGAAATCAAAATGAAGCTTAAAGCTAAAGAAACAAAATACTTGTTTAGCCCTTTTGAAAGAGAAAGCACAGTAAACATACATCTTGGGGAACTCTAATACAGAAATGCCAAAGAAGTGAAAAATTCACTCATCATAATGTTCATCAATAGGAAGTCAATAACTGAGTATTGGTACTTGGTAATTTATCATTTATTAGTCTCAGCACCTCTCCCCATTTTCCTCTCCTTTTCAGTTCTTATTTTTACTAGGAGTGCTGACTGTTTGGGAACATCTGAACTCTCTTTGTGATTATAGTGACCAAATGAACAGAGATAACCCAAGAGTAGGCAGTGATTTATGTCCCTGGAGGTTGGATCTAGTGCTGCAGCAAGGTCTGTTGTAGCCTCTGATGTTATCTCACATTATAAAAGCATCAGCAGACATGAATACACAATCTTGTCTTAGTTCTGAGTATGTCTGTACTTGCTTGCCATTTATCTTAGAGGAACATTAAAAGAAGAGTCTCATTATATTCTGTGTAAATATTTTCATTATGGCATATGCATATATATATATGTATATTTTGATTCTGTGTGCATAACATTTCATTAAACCCAAATTTAAAATGTATGAGCATATAGGGTCACAAGATAAACAGTGAATAAAAATAAAATCAGAATGAAAGAAAAATAAAGGTAGAACAGTAAGTTAAAGCCCTGGAAAAGAATATATATTATAAATGGTCTGAAATCTAAATTATTCACTCGAGATGGGCTGAAAATTTGGCTCTGAGATTTCTAGCAGCCAAAGAAAAGAAAAACATTTGATATGATTCTCAGTTCTATATAATAGAAACAAAGAAACTGCTGAAAGGCAGCAAAAAGCTCTGTTCTACTATGAAATCTTAAATAATTATTTCCTACTGCAATAGGTAGGTTTCTTTTCACAGGTATAGGCATTCTGTGTTTAAAAAAAAATGTGTTACCTTATGTATAAAGGGCTGAAGGGTGTTGGTAGCTAGTGTTAACAATTAAATGAACAAATTTAAAACTAGTATTATCTCTTTCTTTGAAATGTTAAATTGTCATCGGCTGTGTACCTGGGCCTCTGAACAGGGAAGTAAAAACCATTAAAAGGAGAGCTTCCTATTAATGTTTTAGAGAGATTAGATAACATAAAATTTGGATATTTTTATTTTCAGAGAGTCAAGATGATTCAGGGAGCTCAACTGAGTCATTAAATAACGTTAAGAGAGAACACTTAGGAGACCCAAAGAGAATCAAGCAACCTGAATGTCCATCCCTTTCTAAAAGGTGTTCAGATGACCTGCAAAGCATTGCCATAGGTTGTGCTGTGGTCATTCAGTCACCAGGCAGAGCCCAGGGTCAGAGGGCATGTGCTTCATGGTGGATGGCCATAGTCCATGGACAGGAGTTTGGCTGATAACAGTCACTGCAGTAGATCCCTCTGCACCTAGAGTCTGGCCACAAACAGAGCATGCCATCAGTGGGAATGCCTCCCAGCCTGCAAACGCACTGCCAATGACTGTTGCTCTTTAGAGATTTTACCTGTTCTCTTGGCTGGAGGAATGAAGTGATCTTTTAATGCTTTCAAATGTAAAACATTTAGGCTAAATGTTTGAATTTCCTCCCATGTTTAGCATCACCACATCCTAACAAATAAGCAGAGCCTAAGCTGGAGTCAAGATTACTGGGAGAAATATCAATAACCTCAGATATGCAGATGACACCACCCTTATGGCAGAAAGTGAAGAAGAACTAAAGAGCCTCTTGATGAAAGTAAAAGAAGGGAGTGAAAAAGTTGGCTTAAAGCTCAACATTCAGAAATCTAAGATCATAGCATCTGGTCCTATCACTTCATGGGAAATAGATATTTATTTTTCTAGGCTCCAAAATCACTGCGGATGGTGATTGCAGCCATGAAATTAAAAGACTCTTACTCCTTGGAAGGAAAGTTATGACCAACCTAGACAGCATATTCAAAAGCAGAGACATTACTTTGCCAACAAAGGTCCATCTAATCAAGGCTATGATTTTTCCAGTAGTCATGTATGGATGGGAGAGTTGGACTATAAAGAAAGCTGAGTGCAGAAGAGTTGATGCTTTTGAACTGTGGTGTTGCAGAAGACTCTTGAGAGTCCCTTGGACTGCAAGGAGATCCAACCAGTCCATGCTAAAGGAGATCAGTCCTGGGTGTTCATTGGAGGGACTGATGTTGACGCTGAAACTCCAATATTTTGGCCACCTGATGCGAAGAGTTGACTCATTTGAAAAGACCCTGATTCTGGGAAAGATTGAGGGCAGGAGGAGAAGAGGATGACAGAGGATAAGATGGTTGGATGGCATCACTGACACAATGAACATGGGTTTGGGTGAACTCCGGGAGTTGGCGATGGACAAGGAAGCCTGGCATACTGCGGTTCATGGGGTTGCAAAGAGTCAGATACAATTGAGCGACTGAACTGAACTGAACTGATTGCTAAATAACTAAGACTTGAGTGTACTGTCTTTAAAAAAAAAAATCTTGACTTTATTTGAAATGATCTTACATGGAGAAACCTGTAAAATGGGCAGAGTTTAAGAGAGAGGAGCACAAGTCAGATAGATGACATCAGATCTATGTCTATATCTGTATCTCTATTTATGTATCTAGAATGTCAGCCTCTCAAAGCGGGCAAACTGCACAAACATTTAGATTCAGCAAGATCAAAAAATAAAGTATGAGAAGCACTTTTAGGTCAGGACCACTAGATATTAAGCAACAAATCAGCATATTCAAAAATTAGATTAAAAAGAAAACTATTATTATAAAAGTCACATACTTTTAACTCTATACCTTGTGGTAAAGGCAAATAATTCAGGCACAAATCAAGATAAAAAAAAAAAAGTAGTATTAGACCAATGCCCCATTGATGTTCTTCTACATTATCTCCTTTGCTGCGGACAGAATAACAAATTGTGTAGGTCTTTGGAGACAGCTTGGCCACCTTTACAGGTAGAATATTTTCTTTCCAGATGCAAAGATAGTATTGCATGGTTTGTAAAGATTGTAAGAGAATGTGTAAAGCCTGGTATTGAGGAAAACAGATAAAATGGCAAAATGATGAAATGGAACCAGCTATTACAAAATGTCCATTTCTGGCTCAGATGCATTCCTCTCCCCTTTTCATTTTCAAAATTGTGCCCTTTTGTCCCACTTTCTCTTGATTTCATGCAGCAGAGTTAGAGATCAATAGATTATGCTTTATAAAACATTCCTTTGTTCTGTGAGCATGAAATGGGGGGACTAAGGGAATTGGACCAATTGGGAGGTCAAATTAGGTCAGAGTTGGATCTGGCAAGGTGATTTGACTCTTTAAAATGTGCTGTTCAAGGGGAGTTTACAAGGTTAACTACTGGGACATTAAACAAAGATAATTTAGGAGGAGGGATTTGTTATGCTTGTGATATATTGTAAAATGGATCAAGTAACCAAGTAACTGCTTGTTGGTGAACTACTGAAGCTTGGAAATAAAATATTTTTGGATGACAATCTTTATCAAACAATGTTCAGATTTTATAAGGAAAGGCAGAATACTAATGACTGATATAAAGCACCATTTTTAAAAATAAAGTTTATTTGAAATTAAAAAAAAAAAGCTTTGGAAAGTTTGAGTTTCAAGGAAAAGAGTCACTCAGGAAACTTCCAGGAATGGGAGGGAAGGAGTGATTATTACAGAACCTTTGGAAACAAGCTGGTGGGGGTTTCATGCATGTAGTAAGAACTTTCAGGGTCCCAGTAAATCTTCACAACCAGTCCTCACTGGAAAAATAGGAACACAGAGCCGGAAAGCTTGTCAGCTAAGAAAGCCCTTGGAAGTCGAACTACTGCTGCGTGTGTGCCTGCTAAGTTGCTGCGGTTGTATCTGACTCTCTCTGACCCTATGGACCATAGGCTCCTCTGTCCAAGGGATTCTCCAGGCAAGAATACTGGGGTGGGTTGCCATGCCCTCCTCCAGGGGATCTTTCCAAGCCAGGGATCGAACCTGCATCTCTTAAGTCTCCTGCATTGGAAGGTGGGTTCATTACCACTATTACTACATAGGAAGCCCCAAACTACTACCTGAGAATATTAAAAAAAAAAAAACCAAATAACTAACTCTGAAACCAGCCTATCAACTTCTTATAGGTTATTTTTACATTTGAATTCTTTCCTGTCACAGTTTGTTTTCAAGGTAAGATAAGGGTATGTGTGCTACGTTGCTTCAGTTGTGTCCGACTCCTTGTGACCCCATGGATTGTAGCCTGCCGGGTTCCTCTCCTCTGTCCATGGGATTCTCCAGGCAAGAATGCTAGAGTGAGTTGCTGTTCCTTTTTCCAGGGGATCTTCCCGACCCAGGGATTGAACCTGGGTCTTATATTTCCTCTATTGGCAGGCAGGTTCTTTCCCTGGTGGCTCAGATGGTAAAGCATCTGCCTATAATGTGGAAGACCCGGCTTTGATCCCTGGGTTGGGAAGATCCCCTGGAGAAGGAAATGGCAACCAATTCCAGTATTCTTGCCTGGAAAATCCCATGGGCAAATGAGCCTGGTAGGCTGCTTCACTCTTTACCACTAGCGCCACCTGGCAAGCCCAAGATAAGGCTAAGCCTCTAATATTTTTAAGGACTGCAATTTGTATATTATTGAAGCTATCAGTTAACAGGTACAAGTTTAGTTACCTAAGGACAGGCACATTCATTGCACAACAAATCTTTACATACATTTACTATGTGTCAGACATTGCCCGGCATTCTGGACATGTAGCCTGTGTATTTTGGGTGGGGGACTTTGGGTAGAGCTAAATAGATTACAAAATGTACTTCTATTAGTTCTTGACTTCTATTATCTCTTCCTCTGGCCATTTTCTGGGGCTTAATTTGTTAATTGGAAGGTGAAAGCAGTCAAAGGAAAGTTTCTTTGGTTTCTACACTTTGTTTTTCTTCCTTCCACTTTCAGTGTTGCTGTGAAGTACTGCTGTTGAGCATCTTGACACAGGCTTCTCTGCTACGAAGCACCATGTTGTATCTTTTTATTCTTCACTGGTATCACTTTAAATCATGGGCATCCTCCTAAACTCCTAATGGGTCTTCTTTTTCTGACCTTAAAGAAAACCTGATATAATTTGTTGAACTGTGATCCCATTAACTTAAAATTTTACTTACGAGAGGTCAAGGTGTTAGAGTCACCACTTTTCTCAATCTTAGAAATAGATGAGGTCAGCTTCATTCTCTGCCCTCAAAGGTACATATTAGTCAAAGCAGTGTAAAGTTTGATTTTTAAACCACTTATAATAGACAACTGGTCTAACTTGAGTATTCATTAAATTGATGGTCATCTAGTTGATCATAAGTATTTCTGAGTAGTTCAAAGTTCAGTGCTGGGAGAGATGGAGGCCAAAATAACTGGAGCTTTCTATATGTCTCATACACTATGCCAGGCACTGGAGGAATAAAGATGAATTTCATCACAATTCTAAAACAGTAAATTCTCAAAAGCTTTGGATATATTTTTTTATATCAGACAGGTTTGAGGATTCATGTGTGGATAGGAATTTGCCTTTGCAGGTTTGTTATGTTACTAAAACTCTTTCTAGCGAGGTATGAGAATTTGTGGAAAATGGACTGTAGAATAAACACAGGGGCTTGATGAAGAATGAGATGGAAGGATAAGTCAAATGATGAAGACTGTGTATTTCTTGTAAGAATCATTCCCTCCTATCAGACTCTGATATTTAAAACAAAAAGCAAACTATTGAAATGAACATTGGAAGCTCCTATAATTTGTAGAAACCCTAGCATGATGCTCAGTGGAAGCTAACAAGAAAAAATATGTTAGGCAACTGAATTATTTTTACAGGTTAATAAGGTTGCCAGAAAGCAACAGAGAAAGTACTTTCAAGAGGGGAATTATTTAACATAATGACATTTCTTTTCATCCAAACCAAATTAATTTCTGAAAGTACATTAGAATACTCTCACCCCACCCCCTTTTACAAGTTTTCAAGCTAATTTGTGTTAGATCTACAAAAACACTGAAGAGCCCCCCTGCCTATCTTCAGGAGCCTTTAAAATGAAAATGTGTGGGAATGAGAGTAGAAAGAGCGATGACACAAACCAAGAGAGCTAGAAAGTCGATCCATATCAAGGAGCAAGCATAAGGTCTGCACTGTCAGTAATTAGCATTCATACTGGGAAAGAAATTACATATTAATATACTGTGTGTTCTTTTATTAGGTGGCTCATTTTTTAGCAGTGACACGCCTGTGGACAGAAATGTAATTCTTCAGAGAGATTTAAAAGGTTGGGACTACATGCAACTCACCACATTAATCATGTGTTAGATCAAATAAACACCCATTGTGGGCTTTTTGTATTCATCAAGAGTTCAGAAGCAGTAACATGTTCTGTTTCAAAATTGTGAAAAAATAAAATCTGAGCTGAAAAATAAGGGGAGAAATGAAAGACCTGGAGAATCAAGGAATGTTTCTTATTTCCAAAATCCATCTTCTCTTTCTATAATCAAGGTGAAACTTCAGACTAATCTTAGAGTCATCTAGTCATCTATCTGGCTGATATGAGCACTTTGTATTAATTCGTGTATGAGATAGGATAAATCAAAATGTGTAACAATCGTGGGAAATAATTGTAGGGATTTGCTGCTGTTTAATCAGTATTTGAATGCCATTTTTACGCCAGTTCAATTCTTGCTTGTGTGTATTGTATAATGCCTGGTAGTAGGAGAGAGGGGGAGAAAACCTTTGCTTCTGATTATACAATACATTCCCATGGAAGGTATGGTGCACCGGGAGTGTACAGTGTGAGGCTAATCATCTTTAAATGTTGTGATGCGTTTTCAGAGGATTAGAATGTATAAGGGCGTAGAACTCCTTATAGTTTATCCTTTAAAAGATACCAACATTGGAAATGGATTTTAAAGCACTGTTCATGAATCCATGTCGTGGTATTGTCTAAAATAACATGATGTGAAGCACGGATTGCATTCATACATGAAAATGAAATCCGAATGCATTCTGCTAATGGAAGGCAAAAGTCAATTGTCATTTAGGTCACTGTGTGATGGTAAGAAATCATTTTAATGAAGCTAGTCCTGTTCAAAACGGTTTGGATCGCAGCATATAAAAGAATATGAGTTCCTAAACAGGATTTCACTGGAGGCAAATACTATCAAGCGAGCAACTCAAGTGTACAGTAAAAGCTCCCACTAGCAAAAGGTTGAATAAGCTTGAATCAACAAAATAGATGGCTTTAAGTATTTTATTTTTCACATTTTTGATGACTTTCAAAGTAGTACCCTGCTGCCTGCACTGTGTGAACTTCAGGGACAGAATTATGCTCATTATAGCCCTTAAAATAGTTAAAGACTATGTTTCATTTAATTAAAATTATACCCAAAGATAAACAATGGAGACTGTAGAATCTTCACTAGAGAAAACAAAGGCCGAAGTGTATTAATTATGTCATTACTCTTCAAGGCTCTCCTCCCTCCCCCTCCGTCTTTCCCCAATCAAAGTTCCTTCATAATTTCCAATTCTACTTTTCCCCTCTCCTTCCTCAAAATTGGCAACCAGACTATTAAAATGAAATCCTCAGCAAGCCTTCCAGTTAAAGGTGCTCTTTGTGGGAGATTTAATGGTAATAGGGACTGCAGGTTCCTACATTTACAATCTTTTTCAAAAGACAGCAAATTTTGGCAAGAAGCTAAGAAAGTACAGTCCTTAGTTCAATCTGCATTTATTCAAGGCCGTGCTGTATGCCCTTGGGCAATCAAAGAGTTCCGGAATGTGTGCCAAGTGTCATGTCATTGGGCTTGCTGCTGCCATCGTCTTCTCTCACCCAGGAAGGCTGCGGGGGAAGATGATGACTCTAGGGAAATCAAGTCAAGTTTATTCAGCATTCCGTCTCAGGCTATTGGGTAAGAAGATAATAGGAGTTTGAGATGCAAAGACTCTTCATACCTCTTCTCTCCCTTCTCTCCACTGAGTAGAGAGAGGCAGCTGAAATCAGTGCAGTCAGGTTTATTAACACGTGAAGATGAAGAGGAAGAAAATATGTACACAATAAGCCTGTGAAACAAAACTTTGCAATTCTTTCTTATTACACACATTTTTGTTTCTGTTTAGGAATACAGAAAAAAAAAAAAAAAAAACCCACGTATCCAAACTATAGAACATTGTTGTATGTATGCAAAATACTTGCTGGGAATCCTGCCCCCTAGTGCTTCTGTGGCATTTTAAAGTTAAAAATATATGCTTTAGTAGACAAATAAGAGAACTATGAGCCAAAGAGACAGTTGACAGGCAGTATAATGGAGCCATTTGGACAGTGTGTAGTGATTTTGTATTAAGAGCTGTCTGCCCTTGGCAAATTAATTCCTCTAAGTTTCAGTTTCCTCATCTGTAAAATGGAGATATTAAAATTAATGACATTTAATTGGATGGAGTGAAATGAGGTATCTGAAGAGCTTGGAATGTTGTCTGGAACAAATTAAATGTTGGTTATTAGTAGTGCTAAATATTACAATAAAAATCTAAATGAGTACATTTTAACTTTCATCTAGGTGTTTTGTGGGAGCTATCCACTAGTTTGCAACAAAACTTGTACAGTTCTTTCTTCTGTCTGTCTGTCTGTCTTTCTCTATAGAAGGGTATTTCCTGTTGCCAAGGAATTTGCATTAGGGTTCATGGATGAAAATTACAGGTATTAAATATTCCATGTTAAAAAAACAAAACAAAACAATACATTGGGGGCCAGGCTTATGTCTACAGGACTTAATAAAGGGTATAGAATTAGCATGAGCTACCATCCAGTCATCCCTTTGTCTGCCCAGGTGAAAAGATTGGAAGGGGAGAAAGAGTCTTCATGGCCCGCCTTGGAGCAATGTGTGCAGTGCGGGAACAGGATAAGGTGCTTACCTCTGCCCAAAGCCACGTGAAGGGAGTCTTCAAGGCGACCGCTCGCCGTCTGAGGACACCTACATTAAGGAACTTGGCAGAGTTCACCTAGGCCCTGTGAGGAAATTTGGTGTGTGTGTGCTCACTCAGTCATGTCTAACTCTGCGACTCCATGGACTATAGCCCACCAGGCTCCTCCATCCATGGAACTTTCTAGGCAAGAGTACTGGAGTAGGTTGCCATTTCCTTCTCCAAGGGATCTTCCCGACCCAGGGATTGAACCTGGGTCTCCCGCATTGCTGGCAGACGCTTTACCGTCTGAGCCACCAGGGAATCCCAAAGAAGGTGTATATGTGCCCACAAGTAGGCCAGTGCCTGGATGCCTACCACATTGAGGTATTGTCTAAGGGGAGCTGTGACAGCAGGGAAAAAACTACAAACTGGGGGAATTCAGTGAGGGAGCCCTTGTCTTTTACATTCATCCTTTCTTTGTCCACAGCCATGTGTGCAATTAGACATAGGAGAGGGAGGAGGAATTTTAGAAGTCACTTCCCTTTGTCCTCTGAGGCATGCTGAGTTACAGGAGCAAGAGAGCAGACATTTCTGTTCCACTTTAGCTACCTTACATCAGGTATCTGACTTGCATGAGGGGATGGCGAGGGTTGAAAGTTTTGACCTGAACTGTTTTCTCTATCTCAGTACAGAGTCAGTACCCAGAAGATGTTTGCTTTTACTTGGTAAGGATAACTGTGCCCACATTGCCTTTGTGTTAGAATTATATCACCTCTCAGCTCTGTGTCACAATTTCATTTGCAGGGACTTTCAGTAGTCCAGCATTCCACAGGAAATCATGTTGGTGTACCATATTGATAGCATGATTATGATACGACATGGAGAGCAGGTACCTTGAAATGAGGCGTAATTGCTGCAAGGTGGGAAATAAAGCTCTCAAAATACAGGGTCTACAATTTCGGTGAAATTTCTGAAGCTCTGGTGGTCTGTGAAATATATGGAAATGTCTTCAAATTAAAAAGACAAGTTGTTGGATTTTTCTTCTCCATCAATTCAGTAGATACGATGCTTGAAGGGCTTCTTTGCATTTTGAGATCAATATATGCCACATATGACTCGTTCACGAAAGCTGCTAGCTTTTTGTGGTGTTTAGAGTAAAAGTTGCTTCTTTAGCTTATCTAAACTGTCGTATAAGCAATCTTTCAACTCTTACTAGTTGGTGGATCCAGTCAGTCAGTAATGGTCAAAGTGTCTGAAACAAATTAAAATTTTCACTGGAGTCTGTGGTAGATAGGGAAATCAGAGTGAAAATACCCAACAAGATTTTGGAGCAAAGTTATACTCTTTTTAGTAAGTAATAATTCTTTCTTTGAAAAACAGATCTTGCCTTATTTATGGACCCTGATAGAGACTAAATTGTATTTTTCCCACTAAATCTGTGACTAGTATCTGGAGTTATTTCTTCAGTAGCCAGAATACCCAGATCTAGACACAAGGAGGAAAAGAGGGAGGGGTTATATCACTTTATCATGTCTAATTGGTTCACTTAAAAAAAAAAAAATCTTAGTTGTGCCTGTGACTCTGGACTCAGTTGGTTTAGAGATGTTTTATCCACACAGGATATCTTTCCACTTGAGGTTCCTCCTATGGTTTCAGTAATTTGGAAGCTAAGACATTAGTCACTGGTGATGAATAGACAGAAAGGGGGCATAAGTGTTCACCATGATGATTGATTCTCATTGTCCAGGTTGAAGTCGCCCAATGGGAATAAGGGAAGAATGGAGAGATCCTGTACTTCTCCTTGTGATTTCTCTCATTATTGCCACTTAAAGTCTGCTACTTAAATAATCCCAACAGTCTGAAGTGCTAGTTGTAGGTAGGGCAAAGGCAGAATGTGGAGTGAGAAAAAAAAGCTATAGAAACAATCTATTGCCTTAAGACCATATGCAGGAACATCTATCTTATCTTCCTTCCCGTGACTAGGATTTAAAATTGTAGGTATGGTGGATTGTATTACTGTTCCCTATTACTTGCTACTTTTCTCTAAGGAGAGAAAATATATTTTCCCATGCCACTAACTTCAGACTTAACTGTTTAATATCTCTAGTGAGGAAAAAGTGAGCAGAAGTGATGTGAATAGCTACTGGTAGAAATTTAAGTGGGTGAATAGTTCTCTGTACACTCTTTTTCTTTTGTCATTAGATCAGCACACCTACAGTCAGATCCACAAACATGGGTTTCAAGGTACAGACTGAGGGGAGAGAGTTGTAGCTAACTCACGATAGATAAGTAGTACAAGTAAGAAATATTATTGGAACCTCTGAGGTTTGGGGGTTGTCTCTTAATGTAGTATAGCCTAGTTTATTCTTGCATATGTAGCATATTTTTCTTCAACAAAATTTCCTATTATTCTCACTTCTTTTCTCCCAATCTTCTAACAGTATGTTGATAGTAGTTAACTATACAGTCATGCTCGTGGGCTATATTAATTGATAATGAGACCAAATCAACCAAGATGAGGAGTGGATAGTACCCAGTGATTCTGGACCTGACAGTGGATACAGTAATTGATAATTTTAGTTGCATAGCTGATGAGTGTATTTTTGGGTTATATGACAGTTGTATATTTATGGGAAAAAATTTAGGAAGTGGGTATACGAGTATGGAAAGAAGACTCTCTATTGGTGTTTGGCAAGTGCCAGATAGATGGTGGTAGACATTTGCCATTCTTCCAGCTGTCCACATTTGAAATCATGTCCCATGTTTGTGATTTCCATGAACATAGTTGACAGGCAGAGCCAGTCTCCCACAGAGAAGCTGAAAATGCCGGTAATAGCTCTCTTGGCCTCTTTCAAACCTGGGACTTAGTTCCAACAGTGACCTAATCTCCACCTATTAAACGCATAGTACCAGACTTTTTTTTTTTTTTTTTCCACTCAGAGTAGGGCTTTGAACAGCTGAATTTGAACTCAGGTTTTTGTAATTCCAAAATCATGTTGACCTTTTAACTAAAGAGTGTCACTAACAAATGGGAGTTAAGTGGTACTGCCATCTATTGGCCTTAAGATCTTGGGCAAGTCACTTAACTTCTCTGAACCTCAGTTCTTTGTCTGGAAATTGACAGTAATGAAAGTATACCTTCATAGAGCCCTTGTGAGGAATAAATGCAAGAATGTGTACAAAATACATTAAACTCAACAATGTATAAAACAGGACCTAAGTAATTGGAAGCATAGTCATGCAGACAGGCAGGGGTTGCGGGGAATGCTCTTGAGAGTACTGGTGGCAAGAGAAAACCCCGTTCCCAGGACATCCACGGCAGTGAGGTCATCCTTAGCAGCTAGATTCCATTGTTGTCTCTAGAGTGACTGTTTCCTCACTGGGCGAGTTCTCTGATGTGATGAAACACTGCTCATCTGGAAAATTCCACTGTGTTTCTCCTGCCCTCTCACTGTTTCTGTGAAATGCCCATTAGTCTTTTTGTAAATTCCTTATCTATTGTGTCTGCCAAGTCTGGTTTTGTTGCTTAGAACTAAGAACTCTATTTTAATAGACCTTACTTTATTCCTGGAAGGAAAAAATACATGAGTTATAGAAATGAGGCAAATCTGATTTGAATCCCATTGTGTCATTTACAAGCCTAAGTAACTTGTTCAGATTTCTCGAGCTCTTTGAGTTTCCAGCTTCCTTTCCTTAAATGGAGATAATAATATAGGATAATAATATATCCTACCTTATAGGATAATCATGAAAATAAAAGATATTATATATGAAAAACTCCTAATACTTACTGAACCTTACCTCTAGAAAGCATGCAAGATAGGTTAAATTTCCTTCTCTAAAGCTGGTATGACTATCTTCCTCTCCTTCATGACAGGGTTTGGGCCTTAGAAATATTATACAAATAATGATTGGCCCTGATACTGGGGCAAGTATGCCTTTGACAGGACATAGAAAATAATTGGAAAAGGGAATTTCTCTAGCTCTGGGCTGATGTTAACTGAGTAGAAGGAATAGGGATAACACAGAATGAAGCATGTTACATCTTTGATTGCCCTTTGGCTGCATTCAGTGGTAATTGAATCTGCATTATTTGTAATTTTCTGCATTATTTGTGTTGAGCCTATTAGGCAACTACATCATTAGTATCATATTCACAAATGTTATCATGCAGTTACAGCCAACAGACACTTAATGGAAAAATCTACTTTGAGGGTGTTTCTTTCTATCCACATAGGTGTTTTCTTTCTTTCTTCCCTATTTCCTTCTTTCATCTTGGTGGTCATGCACACATACACACACACACACACACCCCATAAAGCATATTGTATATGCTAAGCTGTCCTATTTATGATGAAGGATCTAGCTACTAAGTGTACCCAGGAAAATGATTCAGTGAAGCCACATTAACTCACTTACTTTGGACATTAGAAATATTGTATTTGCTGCTTTATTGCTATTTTTAAAAGCATTTCTTTACAGCAGTGTTTTTTTTAACTTTATTGTGCATACAAATGTCAAGGAGATGGCTTAACATGCAGATTGCACTGCCCACTCAAATGAGGTAGGTATTATTATTGCTTTGCCTCCACAATGTGGAAACCAGGCACAAAAAGGTTAAATGATTTGGCTCTAGTCATCATCAGTGGTGTCAGAATTCAATCCTGGACATTTCTTAACCTAATTCCATAAAGCATAGAGCAACAAAGCAGAGTACCATGCACTCTGTCCGGCAACTAAGGATAAGTTTAGCTTTAGTACTGGCAGGCTGCGGTTCATAAAGTCACACAGAGTCGGACATGACTGAAGCAATTCCGCATGCATGCATACTTTTTTCTAATTGAATGAAAATAGATATCAAAATAATTGTACACCAAGTCAAACACTTAAAAGAGTAATCACTTAAAAGCATTGGCTTGGTTTTTCCAGACCTCTCAAACCTTTCCGTGAATTTAAGATTTAAGATTGAGAAATAGATCCTTTCAGACTGTTAGGGGATTATCATCTTGGGAAATTAATCCATGGTAAAAATGAGTTTACAATACTTGGGCTTTCTTAAACCTTCATTTAGAGAAAAATTTTGGCTCTTCTCCTCTCTACTGCTGCATTTTCAATTTTTCATTACTATTTGTTGAATGCTTTGTACAGTTACTTTCTATACATTACTCTCTATACTATCCTAAAGGACAACAGTCTATAGATCTCATCCTATTTTATAGAGGAATAAAAAGATGTTTAGAGACTCATTTCTCTAATATCACACAAGTAATAATTAGTGGGGCTAATTTATTGTTATTGACTCCAATTCCATCTCACTTTACAATCTGTGTGCCCTTAATGACCAACAGGGCCTGTCTACTTAACAGAGTCATAGGTTTTTATCTTCTTGGGACAAGCCAGTAGTAAATTCAGCAACAACCACCACAACACAAAGCTAAACAAACAGATTTTACATCCTCCAGCATGTTATGAAATCTCTGTAAAGCACAGAGAGTTAAACTGCAGTGGAACAGGAAGCTTGAGATCTCTTTATGACACCGTAACTGTTCTCATGTCAATGACAAAATGGCAGAAGAGCCAAACACAGGTGCCAGGAATCCCAACACAGCACTCTGTTTGTGCAACCTTTATTAAATGGAGCCGTTGGCTACCACCTGTGGTTTTGTAGTTGTGTCTCCCACTGAGCATACATTTGATCTTCCGATTAATTAGGTGCACCTTGGCTAGAAGCCCACAATCAAGCATACATATTTCAAAGCTTAAACTGGGTTCCTCCTAAGATGAAAGCAGAATGTTTCAAAGTGCAGCATAAATCCTCATGTCATCTTCTGGGAAAAATTAATGACATTAATAATATTAATTTATTGATAAAATAAAAAGCATTATAAAAGAATGATATGCTTCAATTTTTACTTCTAATTTTTATTTTTATGACATATTTTCTTTTTCTTTTAATTGGAGTAAAGCAGCAGTGATCTTTTTGAGGAGTTTGAGGATTTTGTAATTAGAACAGACTAATTCCATCCCTTTGGCATCAAGAAGATGAAAAATTGGGTTCCCAAATATATTGTCTTTAAAGTGTTTGAAAGTCTGCTTACATTTTTTTCTGAGATGGAGACATTGCATTGCCTTTAGTTTTTCTTAAAACAATCCAATATTCTATGGGACAAGTAACATTTCCCTATTTAATTGCTATTTTATCCAACAGCTGTATCACTAAGGTCCTTCCTTTTAAAGAGATTCCAACTGTCTGAGTTGCCTGTTTATTCCCCTTCTCTTTGACTTTCTTCCAACTGTGTGTCTTTCATCTCTGCAGTGAGCAACGAGTAACCAGCCAAGACTGTCTCCCCCACCTTATCCCCTTTCTCTGTACTAAAGCAGTCTTGGTGTGTTGTTTCCTTTCTCCGCAGTGGCTAGGGTACTGCCAGCATATGAGACACCAACAACTCATTTTCAGTTTTCAGCCATGTAATTAACAGCAAAGATGAATTGATAGGACAAAGATCCATTTGCACAGCCTTGGTGGCTCTCTGTGTGTTATCTAGGATGAATTATCTATATTTTCATTTTCCTGCTCATTTGCTTACCTTAATAGGTGTCCTGATAAATGTAGAATAGCAACCAGACATTTACTTATCAGCTCTGCAGTGTAGATCATTCTTCATTTAAACTATTTTGTGCAAGGCTGCAATATCCAATGGGGGCTAGCAAAAAAGATCCTTGAAGAATATAATTGGAATTGTCCATTTTATTTCTCTTTATAAATTATAATTAACTATGCTACAACTATATTAATTAAAATATAATAATAAATTATATAATAAATATATAGCAAACTCTGGAGATAGTAGAGGACAGTAGAACCTGGCAATGGGGCTGCAGAATTGAACATGACTTAGGGATTAAACAGCAACCACAACAACATTATTATTTTATCTGTTATTTATTGTCTTTAATAAACCTTCTAGACTTTTTCCTTTAAAGTTTTTGTTATTATATTATTAAAAACTTACTAATATAAATGCATTCTTGTTATAACAAGTAAAAATATAGTCTTTATAAAGAGAAAGCTAGTAATTTCCTCTGTTTCTCATCTCTTTAAATAGAATTTCAATGCTAAGAGCCAAGGGTGTATGTTTGTATTTCTATTTCCATGGATACATATGTATCCCTGTATGTATGTATATATGTGTACATACTGCTGCTGCTAAGTCACTTCAGTCGTGTCCGACTCTGTGCCACCCCATAGACGGCAGCCCACCAGGCTTCGCCATCCCTGGGATTCTCCAGGCAAGAACACTGGAGTGGGTTGTCATTTCCTTCTCCAAATATATGTACATATATAGACACAAAAAATCCATGTATATATAGATACAAATATATCTATGTATGAATACTCAGTTCAGTTCAGTTCACTTCAGTCGCTCAGTCGTGTCTGACTCTCTGCAACCCCATGAATCACAGCACTCCAGGCCTTCCTGTCCATCACCGTCTCCCGGAGTTCACCCAGACTCACGTCCATCGAGTCAGTGATGCCATCCAGCCATCTCATCCTCTGTTGTCCCCTTCTCCTCCTGCCCCCAATCCCTCCCAGCATCAGAGTCTTTTCCAATGAGTCAACTCTTCGCGTGAGGTGGCCAAAGTGCTGGAGTTTCAGCTTTAGCATCATTCCTTCCAAAGAAATCCCAGGGCTGATCTCCTTCAGAATGGACTGGTTGGATCTCCTCGCAGTCCAAGGGACTCTCAAGAGTCTTCTCCAACACCACAGTTCAAAGCATCAATTCTTCGGTGCTCAGCCTTCTTCATAGTCCAACTCTCACATCCATACATGACCACAGGAAAAACCATAGCCTTGACTAGACGGACCTTTGTTGGCAAAGTAATGTCTATGCTTTTGAATATGCTATCTAGGTTGGTCATAACTTTCCTTCCAAGGAGTAAGTGTATTTTAATTTCATGGCTGCAGTCACCATCTGCAGTGATTTTGGAGCCCCCTAAAATAAAATCTGACACCGTTTCCACTGTTTCCCCATCTATTTCCCATGAAGTGATGGGACCAGATGCCATGATCTTCGTTTTCTGAATGTTGAACTTTACGCCGACTTTTTCACTCTCCTCTTTTACTTTCATCAAGAGGCTTTTTAGTTCCTCTTCATACTGCTGTGGTTCTATTTTTACAAAACTGAAATAATATGTGTTCTTCACAGTTATTTTTTTAAAAAACTATATCCATTCAAAACTAGTCATTGCATATCTCTATGTGCCAAGCAATGTCCTAGGCACTGGGAATGTGACGGATTCCAAGCAAGATGAATAACCTACTGCCTTCTAAAAACTTCCATGGGAGTCATGGATACCCCTCAGGTCAATAGAAATAGAATCAAATGATTTAACAAATGGCTTCATAATCTTGTAAATTTCCTTTCCTACTGGTTAGCTTTTATATATTTTTTGCTTTCATTGTTATTGCCAACAGTGCTATTTTAAACATCCATGCATAGCTAGTCTTATGCACTGTTGTTTTGGTCTTGACATGAGAAAAACCACTGATAAAAATTTCTGATGGACTAGCCTTTTCACGCATCTCAGTCAAAACTTCATGCTTTTTTGGTCTTATATTTTACTCATTTAGTTTCATAGTTTAAAGATTAAAGTGAAGTTGCTCAGTTGTTTCCGACTCTGTGACTCCATGGGCTGTAGCCCACCAGCCTCCTCCATCCATGGAATTTTCAGGCAAGAATACTGGAGTGTGTTGCCATTTCCTTCTCTAGGGGATCTTCCTGACCCAGGAATTGAACCTGGGTCTCCCGCATTGCAGGCAGACACTTTACTGTCTGAGCCACCAGGGAAGCCCCTTTTAGTTTCATAGCCATCGGTAAATAGTCTTCTTAATGATGGCCCTTACACTGTTGCTAAATCTCCCAAACCTTAAAGGAAATAAATCCCTTTTCTTCTAGCAGTATACTTCCTTCTTTTTTCCCCTCCCTTGGGGATCTTTCTAAACACATTATGAGTGTTGGATGGTTGTGGGAGCAATTGCTTAATAAAGTTTATATTCTACTATTTGAAATCTCTTTGTGCTGTAGTAGGGAAAACTACTGTAGGAATCTATACACAAAGTGTTGGTTTTGTGTCTTTGTTCTTTTAAATCAATATTATAATCAATTCTGTTATCTTCTGCACTTTCTCTAACCCAATTCTATCCTACTGGCAGTCAGCTGGTTAAAAGTCTCTTTTTTGGTGGGAGTACTCACTGGTTCTGCAATTCAGCACTTTAAAATTTTTCTCTAGAGAGATGGTGACAAGAATACTCAAATAATTAAATTGCCTATCCTAATTGTCTTATATGATGGCAAAAGCAAGTTCACAAGGAGAAGATGGGCTGACACTTAATTCTCCCATCAAAAATATATTTACATTAAGTATGCTTTATATTTCTGTGAAAATAAATATTGAGGTCTAAAAAAAACAGTAAATTCTTTTTCCTTTTCTGTCTCTTTTTCTTTTCCTCCTCTCCCCCTCCTTCCAGTCTTTGTTTCTTTCATAAACTGTGCTCTTCACTGATATAAGATTTGTACTGCAATTTCAATAGAAAAGTTGAGAGAGAAAGTACAGAATTAGAGAAGCAGTAGTTTGTACACATAAAATTTAAAAAAAACTAGTGTTCATTTCATTTTAAAAGAAAAGAACCAACAATGGTAAAAACATTATTTCATATCTAGTCTCAGTAGAGTTACGTAGAAAGAGAAAGGTTCTACACTATTTTCTCTTTATGTGCTACTTGGAAGAATACTTTTTACTTTACTGGCAAATTCTTATGGTTGCCATTGAAAAACTCCTCTAGTTGTTCCTAACTCCCTTAGTATATATTTTCTATAGACATTGTTTTTTAGACTACTTTTCTTTTATATTTCAATTTCTTTTTTAATTTAGTCCTGTGGGGAAATTTTTTAAGCAAGGAAATCTATTTATATTTCAAACACAATTTGCTCTATGATTTGTTCTCTTTCTTAACTTTGTGAGTAGAAGGACACAGTTAGGATACAAAAGCAAAGACATTACTTTGCCGGCAAAGCTCCATCTAGTCAAGGCTATGGTTTTTCCAGTAGCCATCTATGGATGTGAGAGTTGGACCACAAAGAAAGCTGAGCCTCGAAGAATTGTTGCTTTTGAACTGTGGTGTTGGCGAAGACTCTCGAGAATCCCTTGGACTGCAAGGAAATCAAACAAGTCAATCCTAAAGGAGATCAGTCCTGAATATCCATTGGAAGACTGATGCTGAAGCTGAAGCTATAATACTTTGACCACCTGATGAGAAGAACTGACTCACTAGAAGAGACCTTGATGCTGGGGAAGATTGAAGGCAGGAGAAGAAGGGGATGACAGAGGGCAAGATGGTTGGATGGCATCACTGACTTGATGGACATGAGTTTGAGCAAGCTCTGGGAGCTGGTGATGGAGAGGGAAGCCTGGCGTGCTGCAGTTCATGGGGTTGCAGAGTCATACATGACTGAGCGACTGAACTGACTGACTGAGGATAGCATCTATAAACAAAAGGAATTCTTTATACTACTTTATTAATTAATGAGTCAGAAAACTTGGATCTTTATTTTTGGCTCTGCCTGTTACTTGCTTTTTCTCTTTTTGCGAAGTTATTGACAATAATAATATTTTATCTGTACATCTCACATGTCAATACTGGAAAGACCCTGATGCTGGGAGGGATTGGGGGCAGGAGGAGAAGGGGATGACAGAGGATGAGATGGCTGGATGACATCACCAGGTCGATGGACATGAGTTTGAGTAAACTCTGGGAGTTGGTGATGGACAGGGAGGCCTGCAGTGCTGCAATTCATGGGGTCGCAAACAGTTGGACATGACTGAGCGACTGAACTGAACTGATACAACTCATATGTAAAATGTGGGATATTGAATAGAAAGGAAAGAACTTTAAAGGTTGTAATAAGATAATAATAAAGTCTTACATGCAGTATTGTTTTCTGAAATTATATTATTTATTTCTTATTTATTCATTCAAGTGAATTCAGCACCTAGACTGTGCTGGGTATTGTACTACATGTGGATACAATGATAAATAATATAAATTCTTATCTTAAGACAACATATACATCATTGGGCTTCCCTGATAGCTCAGTTGGTAAAGAATCCACCTGCAGTGCAGGAGACCTGGGTTCGATCCCTGGGTTGGGAAGATCCCCTGGAGAAGGGAAAGGCTACCCACTCCAGTATTCTGGCCTAGAGAATTCCATGGACTGTGTAGGCCATGGGATCACAAAGAGTCAGACACAACTGAGTGACTTTCAATTTTCTTTCACTGTACCTCATTAGGATTTGCTGAACCATAAACTTATAAATATTATAAGAATTATCCTCATCTGATTCTGTGAGTTCTCCTAAATTTTAAGAATTTCCTAATTGTTCCTAAAGAATCTGCTTGCAGTGCAGGAGACCCTGGTTCAATTCCTGGAGAAGGAAATGGCAACCCACTCCAGTATTCTTGCCTGGAAAATCCTATGGATAGAGGAGCCTGGCAGTCTGGGTCACAAAAATTGGACACGACTTAGCCACTAAACCACCACCTAATTGTTCAAGTCCATTTTCTTATTTCATTGGTGAGAGGAGAGTTGAGGTTGCTTAATTTAAATAATGGGTCAATATCCAGTTAATATCTTGATTTCTGTGACTTGTCCATACTCTATCCCATCGCTAATATGGATACCAACTTTATTATTTTTTTTTGTGATTCCTTTTGCTCTTTAGTGTCTTAGTTTGCCTCTTTTATATTTTGGACACACTTTTTAATTTTCTTTGACTGAATCTGATATCTTTGGCTCAAATTGTCTTGTTCTTGACTTTATTTTCTGTCTATCACAAATTATGTATTTTACTTGTTTTTCTGTTTTCAGTGGAGAATATTAGTTTCCATTCAGTACTGAATGATTATGTCAGGAAACAGTTACATGTTTTTTTTTTTTTTAACTGTAAAGTTATGTGATAAAATATTGGTTAAATGTTTTTGGAACTGAATGAGAGTCCATGTAATCTGTGATCAATTTTTTTGTGCGTATGTGCATGCAGCCTCAGTTTACAAAAATAACCTGATAGATGTTTCCTAAAGTTCATGCGGCACTTATAAATTAAATAAGTCCATCATGATTTTCTTTTATCTGAAGGAAGTCCTTGAAAATGCTTAGAAGAATTTCCGTGAATAATCTGAAAATTGTTGTTTTCGGAAATGTACTTGTTTAAAAGTCTTCTAGAATTATCTTACTCCTCTATTTTCAAGAGTTTATTGGCTTTGACATGATCTTCCATTGGAATTGGGACAGTTATTCTTAGTTTGCTAAATATATTTATGAAGATACTGCCACATTTATTGATTTAATACAAACCTAAACTTATAAGACTGACAATGAAGCATTAAAAAAATCTCTTCATGGGAGGAACAACTGAATATTACTAGCATTACCTTTTGTATTATTCAGGAATATTTTGGTTGTGAATGACAGAAACCTAAGTGGAACTCAGTTAAGCAAAAAGATGACTTATTGGAAAGATCCTGATAAAATTTTGAGAATCATTGGAATTAAAGAACGATCAAGGTTTGGAAGGCAGGAATTTTGGAAAGCTCCTCAAGGGTTTTATTAGTTAGGAAATCAGTTTAGCTATTTTTAATAGTATAGCTTAAACAAGACAGCTTTATTTATGTTTTGTGTAAAAGCATGAGTGAGCAGACGGTCTAGAAGCAGGTGGTCATCTGATCTATGTGATCCACAGTCCAAGGTTTGTTCTACCTGATTGTTCCATCATACCTAAGCATGTTATATTTTCTGCGTGATTTATTCTGGATCACTTCCTGTTAGGTCTAAGCTCCAGCTGATGGGATTGAGGAAAATGGGGGAACAAGCTGTTTCCTTATCAGAAGGTGACACGGAAGTTGCTTATGTCACTTCTGCTCACATGTCTGTGTCTGAACTTAGTCATGTTGCTGCAAGAGAGGCTGAGAAGTATATTACCCAGCTGGTAAACCATGTTCCCCACTCAAATTGGAGGGCTCTATTACCAAAAGGAAGAATGGGAGAAAGGATAGCAGGAAGAATTTGCCGTTTTTAGCACAGGACTTACCCTTGGACATGGTCAAGATTCTGTCTATGGCACTTGTCTCTATCAGTGGGCTTCATTCTGTTCTACTACAGGACACAGAGCAGGAGAAATGCTTATCAATGGCTCTGTGTTAACTCTCCCTCTGCATCAAGATCAGTGTCATCTCCAACAAGTAGACTCAATTCGTTTGGCCCTGGAAAATTGCCCTAGGGAGCAGTGACTAATGAGGAGGATGGAGTTCTAGGTAAGGATAACAATTTGTTTAACACATATTTATTAAGCACCATGTACCAGTAGTATTATAGTCCAGGGATACATCTGACCTGCCATCTATTTTTGTAAATGAACATTTATTGAAACATAGTCACACCTGTTTGTTAGCAGATTGTCTGGGACTACTTTTGTGCTACAGCAGCAGAGTTGAGTAGTTACCACTGATGTGATATGTTCTTGAAGTCTAGAATATTTATTATATGGGCCTTAATGGGAAAAGTTTGCCAACCCACTATTAAAGCATTGGGGATACAGTGGAGATTAAGATATGCAAACTCTCCATCCTTTTGGGACAAATATGCATAGGATTTGCCCTCTGAGATTTGGTTTTCTGGGTGATTCCTGTCTCTTACTAGGGTGTCTGACAGAGCAAACAATCAGTCTGTTCATTATCTACATGGGCTTTCAGATCTCTTTAGGATAGCCCTATGTGCTATGATATGTCCATACAAGGAGGGTTAACCACTACAGCCTAGTTCAGTGTCCTTATGAACTTGTAGAATAGATTTAGCAGTCATCAAAATAACATTTGTAGATTAGGTTATATTTTGTACTTGGCTCCCAGTCCTTTTTGGGCCATGGATAATTCAATCTGTCATTGTTGTGTTATCTGCCTTGCTGTCTTCTTGCTTCGGATCATTTTCTATGTGGATTCTTTTACTTTCTTGCTCTGTATCATCATGGCATTCGGATTCTTTTGAAAATGGGCATGAAAATGTGGCTGAAATAGTGAGATATATATGTGTGTGTGTATGTGTGTATTTTTTTTTTTTTTCTTATTTAGCTATCTCTATCCTCTCCAGTTTGCTCCTTCATTTTTCTTAAAATTTTATAGAGGTGAGTACAGGATGTGGAAATTCCTTCAGTTAGATTGAGGTTACTCATTACGGGTCTCACTCAATCTGCAAAGTAATGCAGTATATTAGTTTAACTCTCGTATGTCTTCCACTGCAGGGTGACATCCCGCCAACATCTGATTATAAGTGTCGAGATTAGAGCCTTCCTGTAACACAGTCATTGGGAGTTCAGCACTTGTCTGCCTAGAAATATGCTGCCATCAGAAGGTGGATAATTAATATAAGGGGAAGTAATGAGGTAGGGGGTAAAGGTGCAAGAGCCTCATGGCAGGAGAAATTTATGATGGGAGAACTTTATAATGAGAACAAAGTGTAGTGTACATTAGTAAATTCATCAAAGGGTCAAAACTGAAAATCTGTTGAGTATGGTGTGTACTCATTGACTTCGTCTCCAGTCTAATCAGGACTGAGAGACTTACTGTGGCCTTGTTTAGTTTATTAGTCATCTGCTTTTTCTTCTTAACTTTGCACTCTCTCCCTTTCTCCCTCCCTCCTTCCCTCCCTCCCTTCCTCCCCCTCTCTCTGTTTCCTCCTTTCTTCCTTCCTTCTAGCCCACTGCTTGCCTTCTTCCTTCTTTTTTGCAGTCCCTCCTTCCTTTTCCTCTCCCTTCCTTTTTTCCATAAACCATTATGCAGTGCTTACTTAAGTGATAGGTTCTAAGCAAGATATTGAGAATATATCTCTGAACACTACAGACATGGTGCTTATCCTTGCTTATCCTCACGGAGCTTACGGTCTCAAATGGGCAACAAATAAGAGAACAGGAGGTGACTATGGAAGCACATGCCAAGAACTAATAGTTTTTTTTTCCTAGTGAAAATGCATTAGTAATTATATAATTACTTTTCTATTAATACGAATCTCAGTGCATTTTTTTCTATAAATGCCAATGAAGTTTCTAAATGACTAGGTAAGTATTTAATAGCATCCATGAACAATAGCTGGAATCAAGATTGCTGGGAGAAATATCAACAACCTCAGATATGCAGATGACACCACCCTTATGGCAGAAAGCGAAGAACTAAAGAGCCTCTTGATGAAAGTGAAAGAGAAGAGTGAAGTTGGCTTAAAATTCAACATTCAGAGAACTAAGGTCATGGCATCTGGTCCCATCACTTCATGGCAAATAGATGGGGAAACAATGGAAATAGTGAGAGACTTTATTTTGGGGATGGGGGCTCCAAAATCACTGCAGATGGTGACTGCAGCCATGAAATTAAAAGACACTTCCTCCTTGGAAGAAAAGTTATGACCAACCTAGACAGTATATTAAAAAGCAGAGACATTACTTTGCCAACAAAGGTCCATTTAGTCAAGCCTATGCATTTTCCAGTAGTCATGTATGGATATGAGAATTGGACTATAAAGAAAGCTGAGTGCTGAAGAATTGATGCTTTTGAACTGTGGTGTTGGAGAAGACTCTTGAGAGTCGCTTGGATAGCAAGGAGGTCCAACCAGTCCATCCTAAAGGAAATCAGTCCTGAATATTCATTGGAAGGACTGATGCTGAAACTGAAGCTCCAATACTTTGGCCACCTGATACGAAGAACTGAAAAGACCCTGATGCTGGGAAAGACTGAAGGCAAGAGGAAAAGGGGATGACAGAGGATGAGATGGTTGGATGGCATGACCGACTCAATGGACATGAATTTGAAAAAACTCCAGGAGTTGGTAACGGACAGGGAAGCCTGGTATGCTGCAGTCCATGGGGTTGCAAAGAGTTGGACATGATTGAGTAACTGAACTGAACTGAACTGAAGAGCTAAAACATGGTAAGTAGATGATATAATCATGGGCTAGTATCTTTGGATCATTGCTTTGACACTACTAGTTAAAACAGTATCGTCTTTTAAGGCAACACTGGTTAGCTTTATGTACTGTGTGTAATAAACTTGAATTTCTTTAAAAAAAAATTCTGTAACTCACAGTTTTTATTAGGTTACTCTAAGATTCTGGGGTTTTTGATATACAGATTTGAGGGACATTCTTTGTACTCCTTCCCATCATGACCACTAGAGAAGTGGGAGGCTAGTGACTGTATCAGAGTGTGAATGGGTTTCCAGAATTTGTTGATTACTTATACCTAAGCAGGGATGATGGTGGTTAATAATAATAGTAGAAATACTGATAAATAGCTAATATTCCCATAGTCCTAAATTATAAATGTTTTACATGTACGACCTCGTTAACCCTCATAGCAAATTTACATTAGCTTCATTACATAGATGAGGTTACTGAGGCCCATAGCTAGCTAGTGACTGAACTGGGAGATTCAAACCAGGCTCTGGGGTACATGTTTGTAAACATTGTTTTCTGTTCTCCTTCAGTCCTGTAGAACATGGAACAGGTTCCTGGTATTGAGAAAAGAGGACATTTTAAAAATGAAATGACCTGAGTTCTCATGCCACTCTATCAACATGCCTTTTGCCTAGGTTTACATGACTAAATTGAGGAATTGAGTTATATTGATATTCCATAAAGTATATTCTTAGACATGTTCTATAAAAAAGGGCTTAGTAGTTAAATAAGCTTAAGAAATGCTGCAGTCCATCTCCGGGAAAGTTGCAGTGTTCCAAAAAGCCTTGTAGTGAAGATGCCTATTTAACTTTGTTTGACTGAATTCTTCCTAAACTTTTGACTAAAAGATGCCCTTTTGGAGAAGAATGGAAAGGGTAACATATGTGAACACACTGGAGAACTAGTTTATGAAATTATTTTCAGGAACTCTGAACCATACAATCTTTAATGTCTCTTTCAAATTCAAAGTTCCTGTAATTGTAAACATCAATCACGCATCTATGTATGTTTGCCAGTTTTACTTATTTGCATTGATCTCTGATGTTGACATCAAACTGAGAGTTTGACCTACCTGCATAGAATGTAATACTGTGGGTGGAAGGTATCCTTTATATTTTTTGTAGACAAACAGCCCAGCAGTGTCAAATTTACAGTTCGAGGCTCTTCCAACTGGCTTTCTGGCATGTGTAATTTATGTTCCCTATGAAGCTAAAATAGAACCTGCCTTACCCATGACTTATTAGAAGGTTTAATGATAATAATTTTCTGTTAAGGTTAACTGAATTACAGTTTTACTTGCAAATGTGTGTACATTGTAACATCCCTGAAGTACTGGTGTTGGTAATAGAAAGTAGTGTTTACAGTATTTGTTTCACCATTCAAGGGGTTTTCTGCAAAGATCTGCCTCTAGCACAACAGTTTTCTTACTTTTCCCCTAGATCTTTCTTTTTCCCTTCCTTTTTGTGGAGTAGTTTAGAGGTTTATCCTTAAATTCTGTCAGTGCTGATATGTGTGAGCTTCCTGTTCTGTATTTGTGAAAACACATATGGGGAGGACTTAACTGATTCTGTTTGTACAGCCACAGTTCAAGACCACAAAGGGTACATTGCTTTGCTTTTAAAGCAAACACACTGAAGCCACTTATAATACAAGTTCTGAGAAACTGAGAACCTTATCCAATTTCTTCCCACCATCAAGAAATAAAAAATTGGAATTGGTAGAGGAGTTCTTTTTAGGGTGGTGAAATTGAACTTATATGACTTATTATCCCCAAGTTTTACCCACAGTCAGGAAGTAAGAAGTTAGCCTTGTTAGGTAAAAACATGTCTTCCTGAGGATTTGAGCAAATGGGCAATTTGACAAAGTGCTACTGTAATATGACGGGTTACCTAAGACTTTCAGAAATGAGATACTCTGTAGTACGAATGAACTCTATTAGGAAAAATAAAAGTGGCAGAAAAAATATCTTGTGCAGAAACACTGAACTGGGTCTTTTTCTCATATAAGAATTTTTAATGGTTCTAGTAAGCACTGAAAAGAGACTTAATGGGATAAGCTGGCCTCTTTTATGGAATTTTCAGCTGGTGCATTTTTCTAGCTTTTAGTGAAAAATATAACTGCTAGTGACTGAAATTGAAATTCTTGACAGACATTTCACCAAATGTCTTCTCCCTCTTTGTTAAAGACAAAATACAGATCTTTAGCTGACCCAGAGTCCCCTTTCCTTTCTGAAAGTGCTTTTCATTCATTGCAGGGCTGGCTTGCTGGTGATTATGAATCTGGCCTTATGGAAGGTCAGTATATTAAATTGGTCAAGAAAGATTAGTCACTTGTTATCGTAATCTGAAAGTGGGAAGGAGCAGAAACACCCCCACAAAAACTTACTCTCAGGGGATTCTTTGGCATGATGGTACAAATAATCAGAACTTCATTTTCCAGCTCCATCACTTTCTAGTTGCATCATCTCAAGACAATAACTTCACTTCTCTTAGCTTCAGTTTACTTATCCATAAAATAGGGACTGTAAAAATGCCCCCACCCTGGCAGAGATGTTGTGAGGATTAAAAGAGGCAGCATATATGAAGCATTTGGCGTATTATTGTCATCCAGAAATATTAGGTGCCATATTCAGTGGTTGCAGAGATTCACATGTTATCATCAAGTTTGTTAATTTAGGGAAGTTTATCTAGTTCGTTTATCAGCAGAATCTTTGTAAGCCCTTGAAAAAAAATGCCACATTATTTCCTCAATGATAGAGCCAATATAATTGTGGAAATTGTAGCAGCAGCAATTTTCTTCATGGTTATAATGTTATATTGCACCTAGGTTCTTAAATATATCTTTTAGTTTCAGCTTATTATGGTTTAAGAACATCAGGAAGAGGAAGAAGAACCAGTATGAGGTTGATGGTTGAGTGGCAACTGTAATTTTCCACATAACAGAATCTTTGCTAATATAAAAGCTACCTTCTAGTTATGCAAAAGTTTAATGAAATATAAGCACAAAGCAGTGTTTTCTACCCAACAAAGAACAAGTGCAGTCACAGAATTTATCATGTTGAGTTATTCTTTCCAAAATCAGCCACCCAAGGACCAAGGAATACAATTTAAAACAAAATTTCTATGCATTCTTTTTTGAGTGAACAAAACAGCTTGTGTAGCTAAACTGGGTAGCTGCAGTGTAATTTTGTAATGTTTCTATTTGTTGAAGAAATGCCGAATATTTGCAGGAATGGCAAGAAGCAAAACATAGCTCTCATTTGTATGCAACATAGTCATAACATAAAATTACGAGCTCAGAGATATGATTTCTGAAAAGATTGAATTAACATTGTGAAGATTAGAGCCCCCTCATTTGCATAAGTCTGGGGAATGCCATAACATGACAAAGCTAGCAATTTCTCTGGCAGTAGTGAAGAGTGGAGTTGCACTGCACTCCACAGTTCTGGCTCCCTGGTGGAAGAAAGAAGTGGGAAAGTAGGAGTTCACTCTTTGTAGAAGGACCTGGGAATAGGTATAGTTCAGATGCCACTCCCAACTCAAAGCTCACTTGAAATAAAAAGAGGTAACTTTAGAAATGCTGCCTGAAAAGTGATGAGTAACTTCTGATATGCAGTTACCTGTAGTAAAAATTTCTCTGGGAAGGAAGAGTATAATTATTTGCTCAACACAAACCCTTGTAGTCTTTGTAGCTAGCTATGGTTACCTGCAGGTGACTCTGATTCCTTGAGCTCTCAAGAAGGAGAACTTAACCTGGAGGGGAATCAAAGCTTTTATTAGGAAACCTGCTGACATGTTCCCGGGGTCATGTGATCATTTTATATATGAAGTCTTAACTAGAGGGAAAAATCACTTGTGTTCACAGAACGCGCAAGCCAGTGTCTCTTAGATGGCTGATTTGTCTGTCTAGTCAAGGCTCCAAAATCACTGCAGATGGTGACTGCAGCCATGAAATTAAAAGACACTTACTCCTTGGAAGGAAAGTTATGACCAACGTAGACAGCATATTAAAAAGCAGGGATATTACTTTGCCAACAAAGGTCCATCTAGTCAAGGCTATGGTTTTTCCAGTGGTCATGTATGGATATGAGAGTAGGACTGTGAAGAAAGCTGAGCACTGAAGAATTGATGCTTTTGAACTGTGGTGTTAGAGAAGACTCCTGAGAGTCCCTTGGACTGCAAAGAAATCCAACCAGTCCATGCTAAAGGACATCAGTCCTGGGTGTTCATTGGAAGGACTGATGCTGAAGCTGAAACTCTAATATTTTGGCCACCTCATGCGAAGAGTTGACTCATTGGAAAAGACTCTGATTCTGGGAGGGATTGGGGGCAGGAGGAGAAGGGGATGACAGAGGATGAGATGGCTGGATGGCATTACCGACTCAATGGACATGAGTCTGAGTGAACTCCGGGAGTTGGTGATGAACAGGGAGGCCTGGCGTGCTGCGATTCATGGGATTGCAAAGAGTTGGACAAGACTCAGCCACTGAACTGAACTGTTAAAGGTGCAAGGGGGAAGAGCAGAGCCATGGGTGTGGAATGTAAAAGATGAAATGGCAGTTACAATGTTGCATTATAAAGATGGAGGGAAAAGGAAGTGGATACAACATAAGTAAAAGTACAGAGAGGTGTTCTCCTCTGCACTTAGATCAACTGAGACTGGGATGAATTGTAAGTAAGAAATATGGTATATCCCAATGCATGGATACGACTGAGCGACTTCACTTTGGCTTTTCACTTTCATGCATTGGAGAAGGAAATGGCAACCCACTCCAGTGTTCTTGCCTGGAGAATCCCAGGGACGGGGGAGCCTGGTGGGCTGCCGTCTATGGGGTCACACAGAGTTGGACACTACTGAAGTGACTTAGCAGCAGCAATGCATGGAAGAAGGGTTTGATTTGGAATGGCGATGTCTGAAAAGGCCCAAGAGGTTGATCCAAGTGGGAAAGAGGGCCTTTGAAGTAAAACACTGAGTTTGAAAGAGTCTGTTTTCCTGCCTGCAGAGATGGGGGCTCCTGTTGTCATCTCAGGTAATTGATATTGGCACTCTAGGGTTCTATTCTACACTGAGTTTTCTCGTATTGTGTGACTGTGCTTTCCCTGTGGACTCTTTTTATTGTCCAGAGAGCTGGGCCAATCTGTGCATTATTCATAAAACAAAAGCTAAAAATCAAAGTTAACAATTAAGGTGGATAAAAATTTCTTTTCTCGCACCAAAACAATCTCCCCCTCATTAAATTAGCAATTAAGTAAACAAACACAATAACACACAACTTATAGGAATTCTGAAAACCATAGAATGGAGGTGTAAATGGCTAATTTGTTCACTATAGACAAAGTAAAATTGATTCTGAAGCCCTGAATAATTCAGTCTCACATCTTATGGAGCATGCAATTTATAACCGAGACAATAAATGTTAGAAAAAGCCTAGATTGCTATAGAAGAAAAAAGTATAGGGTAGTTAATTTTTAGCTGTAGGAAGGACAACAGGGAAAACTCTACAGAGAAGAGGACATTAGAGCTGGAAAATTAAGAATGAATGTGATTCTATTTCTTAGACAAGAAGTGGTAGACATTCTAGGAGAAGATGAGATAAATAAGGACAATACGTTGTGAATATTCATGGTGCAGTCAGGGAAAATCAAGTAGGTCAGTGTGGCTAGAATAGACTTCATGAGTAGGAGAAGGGGCTAGGGATATCTAGTTGGAAGGCAAGTTGGAATTATATTATAAAAGGTGTTTATAAGTCAGTCATGCTCTTGGTTTTGAATCTCATTAAACACTCAAAGAGTTTTAAAGCAGGCCAGTGCTTTGTTTAGTCTCTGCAGAGTAAAGGATACATCCATGATGTAGAAATCTGGAGAAAAGGGAATGGCTTAAGTGGCTATTGCTATAGCCTAGATAAGAGAATATGAAAGCATAATGAAGTAGGAAGAAGAGATGGATTTGAACAATATTTTATTAGGATGATCAGTTGGGCTCAGTAGTTTGCTGGATGTGGAAAGTAAGTTAAAGGGATGAATCCATAATGACCTTGAGTTTTCTATTTGGGGGATTGGCTGGGTGGACATGTCATTAGCAAACATAGGGAACATACATGGAGGAAAACAGGGATTGAGGGGAATACTGAATTCAGTTTTGGACATAATGAATTTTTGATGCTTACGGGATGGTTAGGTGAAAATGTTCAGTAAGTGATTCATAGGTGAATTTAGAAGCCAGAGGAAATAAGAAGTGGAGATATAGATTTGTATGTTACTAATAGACAGGTGAGACAGTGAGAGGTAATGAAATCACCAGAGAGGTGTAGAGAGGAAACAAAAGTGGATCAGGGAGGCACCCCGATGGCCATCTGATGTTTTCTAGGCAGTCTGAGGAAGGGCGGCCAAGGAAGAAGATTTAAAAGAGGACAGAAAGGCAATAAGAGAACCAGAAAAAAGTAGTGATTTGGAGAGTAATATAGAAAAGAATTAAAATAAAAAAAGAAACAACAGAGAGTGGTCAGAAATGACAGATACTACAAAGAAATCATGTTGGATAAAAATCTTCTATTTTTTTTTTCAACTGTGCTTTGCTACCCAGTGGGCTGTGGATAGCTCATACTATCCATGTCTATGAAACAGAAAAAGGGTTTGAGGAGCCAAGGTGACCTATGTACATACTAGACAAATGAAACCCTCCTTCCAGTTGAAGGTAGCATTTAGCCTGACAGGCAGCACTTTTCTTGCTTCCCTGCCTGAACAGTCCCTATACTCCTTGGGCCCAAGGGAATGATGTGAAGAGAAGAGCCTGACCAGCTTGAGGGAATGAGTTAAGAAGTCAATAGAGATTTGATGAGACCTAAGAGCAGAGTTTCTAATGATTGGTAGGGGTGAAAGAATTTATTACAAAATCAATGGGAATGGATTCTGGAGGACAAGTAAGGTTTGAAAGTGAAGGGTGTCATGAAATGATGAGGCCAAAGGTGTTAGGTGGTTTTATCAGAATACATATTGAAATCACTTGGGGTGACAGAAGGCAGTTAAGTAGAAAAGACAAATGTGATCCTTAAGAAATGGGAGGGAATGATGGGGGGGGGGTTGTAGTTGGAAAATTATCATGAGGTTGGAAAAAGAGTAGTGTAACGATGTCACGGAATTCAGCTGGTGGCTAAAATTCAGCTAGTGGGAAAAGGGACAAAAGTAGTTTTTCCTACAAGGCTAGTCCAGTTTATAACTTAACAACTCTTTGGGTAAATAAAAAGTCTTGCTCTGGCTGTTTTGTTTGGTTGTGATGAGCAAAATGCAATAGATGAGAAAGGCAATAGCAGAAGAAATCATGGGTTTAAAAATTTCAACCAGAAAAGTGGGTGGTTTCTGGAGATATTACAATTTTTATTGCTCTAATAGAAAAAAACCAGTCCAAAGGTACGTACCTTTTAATAGAATTTCTTTAGGTGGCAAAATTTAGAGTGAGAATTCTGTGCATTTCACCTGGGAAGATATTTCAGCTCTTCTAGGCTTTTTGACCCAAATGTCCCAACTGTTAGAAAACCTGGAATAATTCCGAAGTTTGTTGCTGGGCAAATTTGGTATGTCATCAATATTTTGATCTCATTCATTGACTCAATGCTTAAGAACTTTGGATCACAGTTTTCAATTTCTCCTTGATTAAGATCTTTAATATGGATCTTTAGTTTATTTGGGAGAGCTGAAAGCCTTGGGCTTAACCTTGTCTTTTAAGAAGGCACACACTTGAACAATGTGTTGATATGAGAAGAAAAGAAAGAATATAAACATACTTTTAAAATCAAATATTTTGTTCTTCTCTGCTTCTAAGGTCTTAAGAGTTAAAGGGACAATGACAAAACAACAGAAAAAGTGTCAAAGACCTCAGTTAGTCCCTTATTTGTGTTCTCTGATACTCAGCGGCATAACTAGTAAAAATGATTCTGATTAAAAACTTGATGTGGTTCTCCATTACTGTATGCTTCTGCTGCTGCTAAGTCGCTTCAGTCATGTCTGACTCTGTGCAACCCCATAGATGGCAGCCCACCAGGCTCCCCCGTCCCTGGGATTCTCCAGGCAAGAGCACTGGAGTGGGTTGCCATTTCCTTCTCCAATGCATGAAAGTGAAAAGTGAAAGTGAATTTGCTCGGTTGTGTCTGACTCATAGGGACCCCATGGACTGCAGCCTACCAGGCTCCGCCATCCATGGGATTTTCCAGGCAAGAGTACTGGAGTGGGGTGCCATCGCCTTCTCCGCCATTACTGCATACCTCTGTTCAGAATAAAGAGATCTTTTCTCCTGTACCATGTCATGCACCTCTGTTCATAGTTCTTCAGGCACTCTGTCAAATCTAATCCTTTGAATCGATTTGTCCCTTTCACTGTATAATCATAAGGGTTTTGATTTAAGTCATACCTGAATGGCCTAGTGATTTTCCCTACTTTCTTCAATTGAAGTCTGAATTTGGCAATAAAAAGTTCATGATCTGAGCCACAGTCAGCTCCTGGTCTTCTTTTTGTTGACTGTACAGCAGTGATCAAACCATCCCCAAGAAAAAGAAAGGCAAAATGGTTTTCTCAGGCCTTGCGAGTACCTGAAAAAAGAAGAGAAGTGAAAGGCAAAAGAGAAAAGGAAAGATGTGCCAATCTGAATGCAGAGTTCCAAAGAATAGCAAGGAGACATAAGAAAGCCTAAGTGAACAATGCAAAGTAATAGAGGAAAACAAGAGAATGTGAAAGACTAGAGATCTCTTCAGGAAAATTATAGGTACCAAGGGAACATATTGTTGAAAGATGGGCACAATAAAAGGACATAAATGGTATAGACCTACCAGAAGCAGAGATATTAAGAAAGAAGAAGTGGCAAGAATACATAGAAGAACTATACAAAAAAGATCTTAATGATCTGGATAACCACAATGGTGTGATCACTCACCTAGAGCTGAACATCTTGGAGTGTGAAGCCAAGTGGGCCTTAGGAAGCATCACTATGAACAAAGCTAGTGGAGGTGATGGAATTCCAGTTGAGTTATTTCAAATGCTAAAATATGATGCTGTGAAAGTGCTGCATTCAATATGCCAGCAAATTTGGAAAACTCAGCGGTGGCCACAGGACTGGAAAAGGTCAGTTTTCATTCCAATCCCAAAGAAGGGCAGTGTCAAACTTCCCTTCAAACTACAGCACTCTTGCACTCATTTCACATGCTAGCAAAGTAATGCTCAAAATTCTCTAAGCTAGGCTTCAACAGTACATGAACTGAGAACTCCCAGATGTTCAAGCTGGATTTATAAAAGGCAGAGGAACCAGAGATCAAATTGCCAACATTCATTGGATCATCAAAAAAGCAAAAGAATTCCAGAAAAACCTCTACTTTTCTTCATCAACTATTCTAAAGCCTTTGACTGTGTGGATCACAGCAAAGGTGTGGAACATTCTTAAAGAGATGGGAATACCAGACCACCTTACCTGCCCCCTGAAAAACCTGTACACAGGTCAAGAGGCAACAGTTAGAACCAGACATGGAACAAGGGACTGGTTCCAAATTGGGAATGAAGTACGTTAAGGCTATATATTGTCACCCTGCTTATTTAACTTTTACGTAGAGTACATCATGTGAAATGCTGGGCTGGATGAAGCACAAGCTGGAATCAAGATTGCCGGGAGAAATATCAATAGCCTCACATATGCAGATGACACCACCCTAACGGCAGAAAGTGGAGAGGAACTAAAGAGCCTCTTGATGAAGGTGAAAGAGGACAGTGAAAAAGCTAGCTTCAAACTCAACATTCAAAAAACTAAGATCATCTGGTCCCATCACTTCATGGCAAATAGATGAGGACATAATGGAAACAATGACAAATTTTATTTTCTTGGGCTTCAAAATCACTGCAGATGGTGACTGCAGCCATGAAATAAAAAGATGCTTACTCCTTAGAAGAAAAGTTATGACAAACCTAGACAGTGTTTTTAAAAAGCAGAGACATTACTTTGCCAACAAATGTCTGTCTAATCAAAGCTACAGTTTTTCCACTAGTCATGTATGGATGTAAGTGTTGAACCATAAAGAATGTTGAGTGCCAAAGAAGTGATGCTTTTGAACTGTGGTATTGGAAGAGACTCTTGAGAGCCCCTTGGACTGGAAGGAGATCAAATCAGTCAGTCCTAAAGGAAATCCACCCTGAATACTCATTGGAAGGACTGATGCTGAAGCTGAGGCTCCAATGCTTTGGCCACCTGATACAAAGAGCCAAATCATTAGGAAAGACCCTGGTGCTGGGCAAAATTGAAGGCAGGAGGAGAAGGGGATGATAGAAGATGAGTTGGTTGGATGACATCACTGACACAATGGACATGAGTTTGAACAAACTCCAGAAGATCGTGAAAGACAGGGAAGCCTGGCATGCTGCAGTCCGTGGGATTGCAAAGAGTTGGACACAACTGAATGACTGAACAACAACTCTTTTCTCATTGGGGTGCAGGAGATACTGGCATTTGACTAAGTAAGTTGAGTGGTCGAAAGCCAGAACTTTGAACAGCAACTGGAGTTGAGGAGAGAGAGCTGGACAAAAGTCTTTCTATGGACACAATCTCTTTCAAAGCTGAACTGATCAGGAAGCATCCTAAGACCTACTCTGAACTGCCTTGCCTTCATTTTATTGGCTTTGACTTACTAGTTAAAAATGGATTAGAGGTAGCCTTTCTAAACTACTTATATTTACTATATAACTACTTAATATAGTGAAAAGTTTTATGATTTCTACTGTCAAATCTAGCTGAGCCAAACCTTCCTGTTCATGCACACACTATACATGTATATACAGTTATGTATTTCTTGGGATTAAGAGAGCTTAAGAGTAAGATGCCATCTGTCTCAATGGCTGTTTTGCAGTTGTCTATTACTTACCTTGTGGTTGCTTTGGCCATCACAATGAAGTAGATCTCATAAGAGACTCTAGTCAGAGTGAGGTTCACAGCCTCTGTCTATGGACTTGACCTTCATTAGCATTTGGAGAGTGAAGAGACAGCCATAGAAACTCAGAGTTCTTACATTGGTGAAGGCTCTTACGTGGTTCCTAGATATGGTGAATGCACATGCTGGTTCTGCTACCACCATTCTTTTGGCTGCTGATTTTCCACATAAGCAGATTAAACACATCCTCTCTCCTCCTGCCCCACCAACTTTCTTCCCAGTCTCACATACCACAGCTCCTCAGCATCAGGGAGGAGCAATCATTTTGTACGGTCAGACTGTGATGAGAGGAAGTTGCCTTCAGATCTGACTCTTTGAGCCTCTGGGGAGAGACCCCGAGGTTCTAAACACATACAAGGCATTTTCCAAATGTTCTTCATCCCCCTTTCTGCTGCCTTTCCTGCCTAACCTGGAGACCTGGATGTGTGTATGATTGTTTTTGATATTAACCCATACAGCGCTTATTTATTTTCTAGATGGAGAAGATCCTGAGAGCAGACATTAGTTTATCTTTGTCTTTTACCACCTACAATAGTGCTTGGGACCAAAAGATGTTTAGTAATTTTGCTGAATTAAATTTAATTTCATCTTCCTTGAGAAGATGGAGCTGAGGCAGAGATGATGATAATAAACCATTGAGTGTTTGCTATGCTATAGGTAATGTTTCAAGTGTATACACACTGACTTATTTGAGCAACAGTCCTATAAGATAGGTTACTATTTCCTCCATTTTACAGATGGGGAATATGAGGCTAATTAACCTGCCTAATGCCATTTATCTAATAAGTAATAGTTCTGATCTGGTTTAGATGGTCTTGCTTTAAAGCCTAAGCCCCAAACTGTAGGCTAAATTGCCTCTCAAGAGTGGAAGGGCTAGGTAGAGAAAGCAGATAAACAACTTCAGTGTTTAACACTCCCCCAGTCCCATCCCCAGCATGGATTATTTGTACCATCTCCCTTTTTTCCCCCCGTATCTAGTTTTTCTTCCTTCAACATGTGATCTGGAGCAAGTCCATCCTACCTTAAATAGATGAACAAACAAACTAGCTTAACCATATACCTTTCTATAGTTTCATGGGGCCTGCAAGAAAAACGAAATCTGTTGCCTCTGGGCAACCAATTATCCTGAGCTGAGACCTGTAGAAATGTGTGTGATCAATCTTCATAAAGGATACTGTGTAAGACAGACATGGCTTACAGGACATGCTCACGGTGACTATGTCATAGGACTATTCCTATAGCATCCCTTAATATGGTCCAAGGTTATAAAGATATTGCTCATTAGAAATGATTTTAAGATGAAAGCAATGTATTCTGAGTTTGTTACTTCCTACTGGTTGCTTGAACTGCATGCCTAGTTCTCTGTTATCTTTGTGGAATCTGTATTGCTCTGAATGGCTGGGGCATGTATTTTACCAGTTGCTTCGTATTACCATATAAATACTGTGAATAATACAGGCCCTTAGGGATTCCTGGGTGGCTCGTTGGTAAAGAATGCACCTGGCAATGCAGGAGATGCAGGTTTGATCCCTGTGTCAGGAAGATCCCCTGGAGAAGAAAATGGCAACCCACTCCAGTATTCCTGCCTGGAAATCCCATGGACAAAGGAGCCTGGGGGGCTATAGTCCATGGGGTCCCAAAGACTTAGACATGACTGAATGACTAAACAACAACATAGGCCCTTCAGTTCTTGGTTTTAGTTTTGAGAGAGGTCCACTTGGGAGGTTCTTTTGGGTATGCGGCATCCTCCATGCAAAGGAGTCAAGATGTGTCCTAAACAAATGTGACTCAGAAACAGCACTTTTCTTTTCTTTTAAGTATTCTCCAAAATTAAAATAACACCTGAAATGTCCTCCCATAGATTTACCCATAGATTTACTCTATGTCCAAAAATAATACTAAACCTCACATATCTTTATGTGTACTTCCCTGTACAAGGGACATGGGATGGCAGAGGGGTAAGACTTATCATAATACTTGCTGCAGTGGGGTGAGACTCATCGTAATACTTGCTGCTATGACCTTCAGAGTCTTAAATAAGTAAAGGGATTTATTTTTCTTATTAATAAGAAGGATAGAAATAGTTGAGGTGGCAGCTAATAAAGGAATATTTGAAGGCAAGAAAAACAAGAAATTACCAGAGAAACAGGCTCTGGTGATTCTAATTTTTAATATTTTTTTGCTTTCTAGTGAAATATATAAAGAAACTGGCATTATTTGAATATCCACCTAGACGTCTCCTAGACTTCTGATTTTATGTCTGGAAATTTATGATTTATTTTATTTTTCTCAAATAGAATGGGAGGAAACTCTTATGGACCCTGTCCAGAAAAGTTCACTAAACTCCATTTACTTACTGACATGAAGAGAAGAAAAATACAGCTTTTCCCTGTAATGATTTCCCCAGTTGAAAGATGAATTAAATAAGAAAAATTCCAGAATGCAAAATGTGACCAACATGGCAGATTGGAGCAAGTCTAATGGATGCTTCCCCTGAACCTATGGAGGAATCTATATTAAAAACTTATTTGGAATAATGGTGTATGGAAATGGAAAAGTTCTTGTAGTTTGCTTAGTTAAAAGGCATAGAGGAAACAGCAAAATGTCACCCAGAAAGTGTTACATGTCAACTCAACGTCAATCAAGTAAAAACAGTTAACAATTAAGAGACAAGGCAATTTAAAGAGAAATACCCTGGATTTAGAATACTTAGGTTTTAGCCTTAATTCTACTACTGATTTTGTGAGGTTGGAAAGGTCAGTCACTTAACATTCCAGGGAATTGAATTTCTTCATTTTTAAAATAAAGGTGTTGAATTAGATAATTTCAAATGTTCTTCCCAGTCTAGAATTTCATGTTTTTCATTGAGATCAAGATTGTAATAACTTCTATGAGTTATTATAATTTACACTTCAATAATTCACTTTATTCATCAATAATTTAAAGTTTATACTTCCAATAGCAGTTTATACTTCAATAATTGATGTGTAAAAACAGTTGGTAAAGAATCTGTCTGCAATGCAGGAGACCCCAGTTCAACTCCTGGGTTGGGAAGATCTGCTGGAGAAGGTATAGGCTACTCACTGCAGTATTCTTGGGTTTCCCTTGTGGCTTTGCTGGTAAAGAATCCACCTGCAATGTGGGAGACCTGGGTTTGATCCCTGGGTTGGGATGATCCCCTGGAGAAGGGAAAGGCTACCCACTCCTGTATTCTGGCCTAGAGAATTCCATGGAATGTGTAGTCCATGGGGTCACAAAGAGTTGGACACAACTGAGCAAGTATTTCATATTCACTTTCTAAAAACTGAAAAAAATATAATAAATTAGCTTAAAAAGGCAAATTAGGTGAATTATTTGCAGTATAAATAAGCTTTAATAAGCTGGAAACCAAATTTGTATTACCCAGCTAGAAACTCTGCCACCCATATGTTCATAAAAACAGTGTAGTGGTTTTATTGTTCTCTCTGGCAGTGCCAATCATAGTTAGCACTAATTAATGAAATTCCAGGGTGCTGTTTGCCAGGAGGTTCATGCAATGGGTGAAGCAAACTACAGTGGCAAAGTTTCCATCATTTATATTGCCGTGACAATATTGGCTCAAGTTTCAGAAACAGTAATTCCAGCTCCTAGTCCCTGTGAGAACAAATGTAGATTGATTTATGTTCCGAGCCTCTCTAGCATATTGTCAACACTCAAATGGCTGCCAGAGCTCATCATACAAGGTGCTGACATTTTCTGGGAATCTGCTTGCCTTTACACATATTTCCTCTTGCACACATTGCTATGTTTTTTCTTTCTTTGTTTTAAGCTCTACAACAGAGTTGGACACGACTGATGTGACTTAGCAGCAGCAGCAGAGATTATTGCTATTAAAAGCAGTCTAACATTATTAATTTAGTTTATGCCAATACAAATATTTTAGGGGTAAGCCCTGCTCACAAAAGACCATAAACTTTCTTTAACCCATATTGGTCTTACAATCAACAATTAAACTTAGTGACTTTCCTTAGAATCATGCTTCCTATTTAGTCAACTCATCCCCACCTGCCACAGTACCCCTCCCTTCCTGCCCCCTGCCTTATTTCCCACCTATGTTCTTCAGTTTCCAAATCTTCCTATTCAGGTCCATTTCTCCTACTCCAACCCTTACTGTCATTGCTGTGAAGTCTAGGTCTTTTGGGCTCTGTAGCAGCTTTCCAGCTTCAGTTATAGATATAGACACTCATACCAGTGGTTCAGTGGTAAAGAATCTGCCTTCAGTGCAGGCGATGCAGAAGATGTGGGTTTGATCTCTAGGTCGGGAAGATCCCCTGGAAATGAGAATGGCGACCCACTTGAGTATTCTTGCCAGAAAAATCCCATGGGCAGAGGAGCCTCATGGGCTACTGACTGTGGTGTTGCAAAGAGTCGGATATGACTGAGCACACACGCATGCACTGATTTATTTATTTTTAAATTTGTCTCTTGAGAAGAAAAAGAACCAAATATTTCTATTGATTGTTATAGTGAAAGATAAACACATCATTTCAATAATGAAACATCTCTGTATGGATTAAATCAAATGAATTGAATAGTTCCCTCACTTGTGTTGTGATAAGTCAAAGGTTATGTTGCAGATTTCTAGCACTGTTTTTTTTTTCTTGGAAATGTAAGACATTTAATTGCTTTTCAGAACAAATCATAAAATCAACTATGGGCTCATCATGGTCAGTTTTTGGTTCTGTATTTCTGAAGAGGAAAAATTTTCCCCACTTTTGAGAAATTGAGATGCAACTTGGGTAAAGTGTAATCTCAGACATACAGCTTGATGAATTTTTATAACTTCCCTCTTACCCTGATCAAAATATAGACTATTTTTCACTTCCTGGAAGAATCTCTTATCCCCTCTCTTAGTATGCCAGATCTCCACCTCTGCAGAAGGAAAACAAATATTAGTAAATGAGTAGTGATTTGAATGTTTATAATTTTTATTATCTATTTTTACCGCCTATTTTTTGGTCATTGCAGAATTGTTATATCTTTAAAAATCCTCTTTCAGATCTTCCCTGTGAAGAATAGGGTAGAAAATAGCTAAATGTTTGTATCATAATTTTATAGTTTATAAAATCCATCTTTCCATTTTATCTCATTATTTTTAATGACAGCTTTGTACAGTAAATATTATAAGCCCGTTATCCTTTCTCTCCCTCTTTTTTTTACTGTTATGAATCTGGAATTTAAAGAGATTAAGAGTTTTCCTTAAGTAGTTTGGTTCCTTACAAACTGGCTCCACAGTTAGAACCCTAGGGGATTTCTAAGTTTATTAATGACTCTGAAGCACATATTAGTTATAGCCATATATTCAGGGAATAAAGGAAGTCATGCCAAATGTGCTGAGGATCCTTCTAAGACTTGAAATTCTAATATAGTACCAATAAAATTGGATTTTGTAGGACAGCCCAATCCTGGACAAGTTTTTTGTCCACTCATTTTTTATATCATTAGTTTGAATTACTGCAGTCTGTGGTGTCAGAAATAACTTTTCCATGTGGATATTGCTTGAACTTGGCTCTTTTGGCACCCCAGGCTAAAAGACTTTAAAGCCATGAACTTGTCAGATTGGATGCTACTAGGATTGAAGACTAGCCAAGCCTAGATTAACATAGTGTTGAATATGGTGAGTGACTAATAAATATTTATTGAACAATTGAATGGTTCTAAATATGGTTCCTTGTTATTTGTTGCTGGATGGCAAGAATAAGAGCTTTGTTAACTTTATAATGCTGTTAACACAACAATGGAATTTATAGATTCACAGTTTTACTCCAATATTCTGGATATGATCAGTAACAACAGAACTTCTGAATTGTTCTGAAATTCTTGGAATAAACAAAGGTCTGTGTTGACAACAAAAACTGCAGGCATGATATTTCCTTTCTTGGTAGATTAGTAATATCAACAAGTTATTAAAAATGTTAGCAAAGAAAGAATGAAAATTGCTATTTAAATCCTTTTTGCCTCTATATTTTATAGAAATGTCATAGCTGATCTTCTTTTCTCTCAGCCACTGGATCTTAAGAACTGTAGATGGCAATCCAACCACAAAAATGACCTAGTTTGCTAAATTTAGTCATGGATTTGTTTTTCCTAGCCACAAAAAAATTTATGTTGCTCTGGGAGAACAGCGTATCAGGAAAAAGGATCATAAAAACAAAAGCAAATCTCAAAGAAATAGAAAACAAGATAATTTTTTGTAGCCTTTACTTTTTTAGTTCAACTACATGTAAGTTTACAAAATGTAATTTCAGGCTCATGAGTTAATCAAGAAATACTGTGGAGGCATTTCAAATTAAGGATAGCTGAACATCTCAGTTACCATGGAAACAAGATACCATACATGAGAACAGGCCACATCATATAGAAGATTTAATTACAATGAAATGATAAATGAATAAAGGCAATTTTTTAGGCTATTTGTGGGTAAAATCCATTAGAACTCTGGTTTCCAAGGAAACCCATGTCTAAAAACAGTAATAAGAAAAATTATGGAATAAGATAAACTACATTTGAAAAAGATTTTGAAAAGAGTACAGCCGTCCCATCAATTAAGAAGAATATTTCTAATTTTAAAAGAATCACATTTGGATGAACTTAGAGTTCTTGTGAGAATCATGAACTAACTATAATGACAATAACACATGGGCTTTCTACACAGAATAATAAAATACTTGTTTGATTGAAGAGTGTTCATGAATCTAAGTTTTAGAATATGATTGGAATGGCATATTTAGACATGTTTTTATTTTGAAGTGAGTTTCACTGTGACTTGAAAGATCAAAGCATGGCTGTGTCAGCGGATCATTTTGATTCTAAATGTTGTGCCCTATTACCAAATTTGCTGCTGATTTATGCATGTGTGTTTGGGCTGAGCCAACAAGAAATAAACCATCTGGAGGGCCCTTTTGATGTAAGGATATGTGTAAAAAATATTCACTATCCAATTTAGTCTTGCTGAGAAGTTGATTTAAGACTAGATGGCCCAGAGGGTCCTTAGAAGCATGGTATGTTCCAAATTTTAGGCCACTAGCAAGAAGCTTGTTTGCAGGTGCATTGTTTTGGTAGTGTGCATCTACAGTAGGCAGTGGTATTTTAGGGGAGCAGAACACTACCACCACCTCTCTCCCATCATGGGATGTGATTACATGCAAAGCTGGTGAAGGATGTGGGTAAAAGAAACAAGACTTGTGGGCTGATCTGTACATCTACCATGTCAAAGGGCAGTCATTTGGCCAGTGGTCAGTTCATTCTATGCTGCTGCCCGCCTTTGCACATTCACAACAGCAGTCCCTGTTGATTTGGACTTGTGTAAAAAATATCATTTGAAGACCATGGGTTGTAGAGTGAAGACCAACATGAGTTTGGATCCCAGCTCTCTTCCTTACTAGCTGCGTGCTCTTGGGAAACTTTCTGAAACTCTTTGACCTCATTTTCTTCATCAGAAATAATATTTACTGTTGGATTATGATTATTAGTGTCAATACATATAAAGCAGGGTTTCTCAGCCTTAGCCCTATTGAAATTTTGGGCCATATAATCTTCACTGTGAAGGCTGTCCTGTGTGTAGCTGGATGATTAGCAATATCCCTGCTTCTTCTCATTAGATGCCAGCAGCAATTCCTCCCTACCCCTACCATTACTCTCCAGCTGTGGTAATCAATGATGATCTCTGACATGGCCCAGTGTCTTCTGGTGGACACAACTGCCCCCTGTTGAGAAGCACTGATGTCAAGTGACCTGCTAATAATGGATGATACATGGTAGTTAAATGTTATAAGTTTTTGTGAGGATGTAGTATACAGTATAGAGGTTAGGTGTAGACTTAGTCACTTAATTTCTCTCATGACCCATACTTTCCTATGCCTTTGTACAGTTCTGAAAATTTCTCAGGCAACATCTTTTCAAATGTTCACTCACTTCTGTTCTTTCATTTTCCCATCTAGTTTGCCTACTGAATTATGTTGAAATTTCTTGTTCTATATTCTGTGTCCCTTAACCTCTGATAGTTTTCTCTGTTTTCACCCAGACTATGTTCTAGATGATTATTATGGAGCTATCATCTATTTGAGGATTCTCTCCTCAGAGGAATCTTTTGTTTAATCTTGGCTACTGAGTTTTTAAAAACAATTAATGGCTATAATGACTATATTTCCATTTCAAGATGGCAGAGTAGAAGGATGTGTGCTCATCTTCTCCTTCAAGAACTCCAAAATTACAAGTCACTGATGAACAACCATCAACAGGAAAATGTTGGATCACAGGGAAAAAAGATACCCTACAACCAAGAGCAAAGAAGAAGCCCCAGCAAGATGGTAGGAGGGGGTGAAGTCACATTTAGAATCAAACCTCATACCTGCCAGAGATGCTTGGAGGGCTCAAACAAACCTTGTGCGCACCAGGACCCAGAGACCCCATAGGGACTGCGCCATAACTGTGTTTGAGTATTTCCTGCAGATGTACGGGTCAGCAGTGGCCTGCTGCAGGGGCAGGGGCTCTGGGTGCAGCAGGCCTGTACATGGCATAAGCCCTCTTGGAGGAGGTCACCATTAACCCCACAATAGAGCTGCCAGAACTTACACAGGACTGGGGAAACAGACTCTTGGAGGGCACAGACTAAACCTTGTGCACACCAGGACCCAGGAGAAAGGAGCAGTGACCCCACAAGAGAGTGACCCAGACTTGTGTGTGCCCGGGAGTCTCTGGCGGTGGGGTGGGTCGGCGGTGGCCTGCTGCAGGGTTGGAGGCACTGAGGGTGGCAGTGCATGCACTGGACCTTTTGAAGGAGGTTGCCATTATCCTCATTACCTCTGTCATACTTTGGCCTCAGGTCAAACAACAGGGAGGGAACACAGCCCAATCCATCAACAGAAAACTGGATTAAAGATTTACTGAGCATGGCTCTGCCCATCAGAACAAGACCCAGTTTCCCCATCAGTCAACAGAAAACTGGATTAAAGATTTACTGAGCATGGCTCTGCCCATCAGAACAAGACCCAGTTTCCCCATCAGTCAGTTTCTCCCATCAGGAAACTTCCATAAACCTCTTATCCTTCTCCCTCAGAGGGCAGACAGAATGAAAACCATAATCACAGAAAACTAACCAAACTGATCACATGAACCACAGCCTGGTCTAACTCAGTGAAACTATGAGCCATGCTATGTAGGGCCACCCAAGACGGACGGGTCATGGTGGAGAGTTCTGACCAAACATAGTGCCCTGGAGAAGGGAATGGCAAGCCACTTCAGTATTCTTGCCTTGAGAACCCCATGAACAGTATGAAAAGGCAAAAAGATAGGAACTGAAAGATGAACTCCCTAGGTCAGTAGGAGCCCAATATTCTACTGGATGGGTGGAGAAATAACTCCAGAAAGAATGAAGAGATAGAGCCATAGCAAAAAAAACACCCAGCTGTGTATGTGACAGATGATGGAAGAAAAGTCCAATGCTGTAAAGAGCAATATTGCACAGGAACCTAGAATGTTAGGTCCATGAATCAAGGTAAATTGGAAGTGGTCAAACAGGAGATGGCAAGAGTGAACATCGACATTTTAGGAATCAGTGAACTAAAAAGGATTGAAATGGGTGAATTTAGCTAAGATGATCATTATATCTACTACTGTGGGCAAGAATCCCTTAGAAGAAATGGAGTGGCCATCATAGTCAGCAAAATAGTCCAAAATGCAGTACTTGCATGCCATCTCAAAAACAACAGAATGATCTCTGTTTGTTTCCAAGGCAAACCAATCAATATCACAGTTATCCAAATCTATTCCCCGACCAGTAATGCTGAAGAAGCTGAAGTCAAACAATTCTATGAAGACCTACAAGACCTTCTGGAACTAACCCAAAAAAGATGTCCTTTTCATTATAGGGGACTGGAATGCAAAAGTAGGAAGTCAAGAGATACCTGGAGTGACAGGCAAATTTGGCCTTGGAGTACAAAATGAAGCGGGGCAAAAGCTAACAGAGTTTTGCCAAGAGAATGCACTGGTCATAGTAAACACCATCTTCCAACAGCACAAGAGAAGACTCTACATGTGGACATCACCGATGGTCAATGAAAGATGAACTGAAATCAGATTGATTATATTCTTTGCAGCCAAAGATGGAGAAGCTCTAGAAAGTCAGCAAAAATATGACTGGGAGCTGACTGTGGCTTAGATCATGAACTCCTTATTGCCAAATTCAGACTTAAATTGAAGAAAGTAGGAAAAACCACCAGACCATTCAGGTATGATCTAAATCAAATCCTGTACGAATATACAGTGGAAGTGAGAAATAGATTCAAGGGATTAAATCTGATAGACAGAGTGCCTAAGGAACTATGGACAGAGGTTCATGACATTGTACAGGAGACAGGGATTGAGACCATCCCCAAGAAAAAGAAATGCAAAAAGGCAAAATGCAAAATGCAAAAAGGCCTCTGTCTGCAGAGGCCTTACAAATAGCTGCAAAAAGAAGAGATGTGAAAGGCAAAGGAGAAAAGGAAAGATATATCCATTTGAATGCAGAGTTCCAAAGAATAGCAAGGAGAGATAAGAAAGCCTTCCTCAGCGATCAGTGCAAAGAAATAGAGGAAAACAGTAGAATGGGAAAGACTAGAAATCTTTTCAAGAAAATTAGAGATACCAAAGGAACATTTCATGCAAAGATGGGCACAATAAAGGACAGAAATGGTATGGACCTAACAGAAGCAGAGATATTAAGAAGAGGTGGCAAGAATACTCAGAAGAACTATACAGAAAAGATCTTCATGACCCAGATAACCACGGTGATGTGATCACTCACCTGGAGCCAGACATACTGGAGTCCAAAGTCAGGAGGGCCTTAGGAAGCATCACTATGAACAAAGCTAGTGGAGGTGATGGAATTCCAGTTGAAAGATGATGCTGTGAAAGTGTTGCACTCAATATGCCAGCAAATTTGGAAAACTCAGCAGTGGCCACAGGACTGGAAAAGGTCAGTTTTCATTCCAATCCCTAAGAAAGGCAATGACAAAGAATGTTCAACCTGAATTACAGTTGCACTCATCTCACATGCTAGCAAAATAATGTTCAAAATTCTCCAAGACAGGCTTCAACAGTATGTGAAATGTGAACTTCCAGATGCTCAAGATGGATTTAGAAAAGGCAGAGGAACCAGAGATCAAATTGCCAACATCTGTTGGATCATTGAAAAAGCAAGAGAATTCCAGAAAAGCATCTACTTCTGATTTACTGATTATGCCAAAGCCTTTGAGTATGTGGATCACAACAAAGAGATGGGAATACCAGACTACCTGACCTGCCTCCTGAGAAATCTGTATGTAGGTTAAGAAGCAATAGTTAGAACTGGATGGAAGAAAGGACTGGTTCCAAATTGGGAAAGGAGTATGTCAAGTCTGTATATTGTCACCTTGCTTATTTAATTTATATGCAAAGCACATCATGTGAAATTCTGGGGTGGATGAAGCACAAGCTGGAATTAAGTTTACTGGGAGAAATATCAATAACCTCAGATATACAGATGACACCACCCTTATGGCAGAAAGCAGAAGAACTAAAGAGCGTCTTGATGAAAGTGAAAGAGGAGAGTGAAAAAGTTGGCTTAAAATTCAACATTCAGAAAACTAAGATCATGGCATCAGGTTTCGTCACTTCATGGCAGATAGATGGGGAAACAATGGAAACAGTGAGAAAGTTTATTTTTTGGGGCTCTAAAATCATGGCTTGAGAAATTTGTATGCAGGTCAGGAAGCAACAGTTAGAACTGGACATGGAACAACAGACTGGTTCCAAATAGGAAAAGGAGTATGTCAAGGCTGTATATTGTCACCCTGTTTATTTAACTTATGTGCAGAGTACATCATGAGAAACGCTGGACTGGAAGAAACACAAGCTGGAATCAAGATTGTGGGGAGAAATATCAATAACCTCAGACATGCAGATGACAGCACCCTTATAGCAGAAAGTGAAGAGGAACTAAAAAGCCTCTTGATGAAGGTGAAAGTGGAGAGTGAAAAAGTTGGCTTAAAGCTCAGCATTCAGAAAACAAAGATCATGGCATCCGGTCTCATCACTTCATGGGAAATAGATTGGGAAACAGTGGAAACAGTGTCAGACTTTATTTTTCTGGGCTCCAAAATCACTGCAGATGGTGACTGCAGCCATGAAATTAAAAGACGCTTACTCCTTGGAAGGAAAGTTATGACCAACCTAGATAGCATATTCAAAAGCAGAGACATTACTTTGCCAACAAAGGTTCGTCTAGTCAAGGCTATGGTTTTTCCTGTGGTCACGTATGGATATGAGAGTTGGACTGTGAAGAAGGCTGAGCGCCGAAGAATTGATGCTTTTGAATTGTGATGTTGGAGAAGACTCTTGAGAGTCCCTTGGACTGCAAGGAGATCCAACCAGTCCATTCTGAAGGAGATCTGCCCTGGGATTTCTTTGGAGGGAATGATGCTGAAGCTGAAACTCCAGTACTTTGGCCACCTCATGTGAAGAGTTGACTCATTGGAAAGGACTCTGATGCTGGGAGGGATTGGGGGCAAGAGGAGAAGGGGACGACAGAGGATGAGATGGCTGGATGGCATCACTGACTCGATGGACATGAGTCTGAGTGAACTCCGGGAGTTGGTGATGGACAGGGAGGCCTGGCGTGCTGCAATTCACGGGGTCGCAAAGAGTCGGACACGACTGAGTGACTGATCTGATCTGAAAATCATGGCAGAAGGTGATTGCAGCCATGAAATCAAAAGACGCTTGCCCCTTGGAAGAAAAGCTATGGCCAACCTAGACAGCATATTAAAACACAGAGACATTACTTTGCCAGCAAAAGTCCATCTAGTCAAAGCTATGGTTTTTCCAGTAGCCACGTATGGATATGAGAATTGGACTATAAAGAAAATGAGCACTGAAGAATTGATGCTTTTGAACTGTGGTGTTGGAGAAGACTCTTGAGAGTCCCTTGGACTGCAGGGAGATCCAACCAGTGAATCCTAAAGGAAATCAGTCCTGAATATTCATTGGAAGGACTGATGTTGAAGCTGAAACTCCAATACTTTGGCGACCTGATATGAAGAACTGACTCACTAGAAAAGACCCTGATGTTGGGAAAGACTGAAGGCGGGAGGAGAAGGGGATGACAGAGGATGAGATGGTCAGATGGCATCACTGACTCAATGGACATGAGTTTGAGTAAGCTCTGGGAGTTGGTGATAGATAAGGAAGCCTGGTGTGCTGCATTCCATAGGGTTGCAAAGAGAGGGGCACGACGGAGTGACTGAACTGAGATAATGACTATAATTTCCATCAAATTTTTTATGTTTTATTTATCTGCCTTTAGTAATACTGTTTTTGTGGTTTTACTTTTTCCCCTGCATTGGATATTAAAAAATAATTATATTATGCTATAAAAGTATCTTTTCAACTGTTCTGTTATTGATGATTCTTCAGTTTCTGCTGGCTACTCTTGGCAGTGTATTCGTGTATTTTCTTACATGCTTTATAATTTTGTCAGCTCACTTTTTTTCTAAAGCAATCCCATTTATTAATAGATATATTAAAGCCATAATAAAATATTAGGAAAACAAATGTACTAATGTATTTTTAAGAATGTACTTTAATAAAGTAGGGTTTATTCTGTGAATGTGCGAATGGCTTGACATGAAGAAATTTATGGTCATAATTTACGTTAATTTAATAAAGGGAAAAACTATACCATTTATCTCACATGTACCTAATTATTGAGATAACCTCAAATGACAAAATTCAAATCGATGCATTAAATTAAATATCTATCTAACAAAATTCTTCAAAATGTTAGCTCACTTTAGATGAAGTTACTTATTGTTGGTATTTCATCTTTGATTTATGTAAGTGACTCCATTGATAGTTTAGTGGTTATCTCTGATATAGTCTAATATATTCACTCATTCTGGACATGTTTTTATGTTAGACTTTTAGCACAGTGTCTCCATGGAAGCAGTAGAAGAATTTGAATCTCACACATTGATAGATATAGGCTAGGGAATCTTATTTCTTGAGATAAAAATTTTCCCTTTCAAGCCTCAGAATAGATAGCTCATATTCATGTCATGTCCTTAGTAGGTGGAGCTTTGCCAATGGAATTTTCCTGACTTCCCACATTATTCAGAGATTGTAATTTCAGGTTCCTATAGGAGTACTAATCCTCAAACTTCAAGGATTCCATTACACTCATCTGATTTCAATATCCTGTTACCACTGTGTATTCCCTTTTCATTTGTGGTACCTGCAGAATTACACTCCTTGCTTTGAATCTTTACTATTTATTTACATTAAAAACTATTTTCTTCTGAATAGATTTCTGTATTTCGGAAGTAGTAGGAGGTATTTGTTTTTTATGTCGGTTCAGCCTGCCATTTTGACTAGAAGTTCCACTTTAACCTTTCTAAACTTCAGTTTACCTGCAACATTGGAATAAAGATAACAGCTACATTGTAGGGTTGTTGTGGGGAGTAAATGAGATAATGAATATAAAACTTTTATTTACTGGACACATAGTAATTGCTCAGTGTACACTATTAGCATGTGAATCAGCTACTGCACTTCCTGCCAAATTTCAGATACTCAATAATTTATCACTTTAATCTATAATTATGGTTATTTGTATATATCCTCATCTCAGATCCATTCATGATTGGGAACCATATCAAGAATTGAAATAGTCCTAGCAAATAGTGTCAGAACTATTCAAATATTTCTACAATCTGCTAGTCATGGACATATGTACACACTAACATATATACTTTGACCAGGACGATGTTCTTTGTTGAGAGCAATTTTGCCTCTAAAGGGACATTAGCAATGTCTGAAAACATTTTTGAGGAGTGAGGTGCTACTGGAATTTTTGTGGGTGGAAGACAGAGATGCTGCTAAGCATCTTGCACAGCCTCTCACAGCAAAGACTTACCTGGCTCACAATTTCAGTGGTGCTGAGGTTGAGAAACCCTGAATTAGTTTATTCAAACCATTTCATGTTTCAAATTCAGTTTATCTTAAAACCGGTTGTCTCAAAAAAGTATCGTGAATGGTGCTGTTCACTGGATTGGTAACAATGTTGATTTTTAGGTTGGTGACCAAGGTTATCAATCTGATTCAAAGGAAACTTTTCATATAACCCAGGATTTCTTTGGCAGGGTAGGGTGAAGAGAATTTACATATTTATTCACATTTATTACATAAATATTCACATATTTATGTGGCAAGTAACAATATTAATAAACAAGACATCAATAAACTCAACAGCAACAACTTGCAGTCAGACACCTACATGCATAAACATATAGTCACACAAACAAAAGCCAGTGGGGCATGATAACACCTTTAAAGAGAATGTGAAATTGGCTAGGGATGTTTTTAGAATTCTGGAGTACCTAGCATGTAACATTTATACTGCTGAAGTTTCTGAATTTGTTCTGAATATAAAATTTAATTCCTTTGGGAATCTAGCCCTCATCCTAGTCTCTTAATGGCTTTTTAAGAAAATATGTTTCATTGTATTTTAACTTTCTGTCTTTCTGTTTGTTTCCTTTTCTAGGCATCTTTGGTGGCGAATATCTTGCCTTATGTATTTTTGTATCTATAGCATCAAGCATGGGACTTGATGTACATAAAGGTCCAAATTAATGAATGAATAGGTGAATGACCAACACCTATAAAATAATTTATCAATATTTCTGCTCATATTTAAGACTATATACCCTGGGTAAGTGAGGTACTGTAGGATGCAGTGAGTAGCTATAGAAGGGAAGAGAAAATGGAAAGAGAAATGGAAGCCCAGCCTCAAACAGAATGCAGGGCTGGAAAACGATGTCAGCAACCAAGATACTTTATATACAGCAATCCAAAATGACATTTCAACAAAGACAGAAGTAATTCCTATTGTCTTGGAACCAGACAAACATCACTGGCCTCTGCAAATATCAATGGCATGCCCAAAGTCAAGAACACATTTTGCTTGTGTGTGTGCGGTTGGTGTTTTGGGTTTATGACTGTTAGCCAACCAGCTGGGCTTTTCTCAGGCAGACTTCAGCACAGCATCCAGCATTTTATTCTTTCCATAGATTAGACAAATTCAAATACTAGAACCAAATCTCTAGTGAACAAATCCTCTATTGCCACCACTTGTATGTTCAATTTAGGTAAAGCTGTAACATCAACCCAGATCTAGAGAAGTATGCATCCTAAGTGAACATTTTATGTTTGAATAATTTTCAATCTTTTCCAATTAATGATTTCTTAATATTAAAATCTTGCTATTTTGTGCTCTCTTGAATAGCAACCATTTAATCTGTTCTCTCTTAAGATGCTTCCACATTTTCATCTGGAAATCTTTTCCTCATTTTACATAGGAGAAAACTGAGTATTTGAAAGCCAAAGAAACTTGTCCAAGAACTTCACCACTATTCGTGATGGGGCAGAGATTCAAGGCCAGGTCTTTTTGGCTCAGTGTCTTGGCTTCATGTCTTGGTCTCCTCATGACCAATGTATAGCAAATTTCCACTCCTTAGACAAATTTCTCCATAGGAGGCCTTCACATTTTCTATTTTTAGTTGTTCACCATAAAACATATTTGAACATAAAAGTTTTAGAATTATTCATAAATTTCTTCATGCTATATGACCTTCTGCTAGACTGTGAACAATGTGAAAGAAAAATGGTATTTTTCTTAAGAATCAATTTTATTCCTTTCATGAATGTATTGGACAAATACAAATACACCTCATTTGATAATCAGCCTAGAGCTTTCCTTAAGAAATGTTATTTTAAATTTCAAGTAAAATGTGGATATAGTCTTATGAAAGATTCAAACAACAAAGAAAAAGCAAAGCCCTCCTCAAACTTCAGTCCCACGTCCAGGTGTAGCCACCTGAACTAGTTATTATCTAGATTCCTCAGCAACAAATTCACCTTACCTTCTTATATTTGTGACACTGCTGCTGGGGCTGTTCATTGCCAACGGTATTTCCCAGACTACTCTACCAGATGGCTTTCTGGGAGGTTTTATCAATAGGGGGTAGAAGGAGACAGAAAAGACTTCTCAGTTTTTTTCCAATACCATTCAGTATTAGTCCCAGCAGTGGGAATTTGCCCCTTCAGTCTCTGTGTTCTTTTGACAATTCTGAGACCAGCCTCAGGGACTCCCCAGAAGCACAGCTGAGGCGGATGGGTCTCCCCACAAATGGCTGAGCCTCCATCTCCAGGCTCTGCCTTTGTGTGCCTGGATTCTTATAACCCAGTTGCTTTGCTTTGCTTTGTTTGTTTCCCCAGACTGATGATGGTAGCTCTTCCCTGCAGTTAGTATCTCTGGTTTCCTTTAGTGTTTCCTTTGTATTCTCTTGCTCTTTTAACTTGTGTGTTAAATAACTTCTCTGTTTGCAATATAGTAAATTGGTTTTCTATTTTGCTGACTAGTTTTCTGTTTTTCTCCGAAAGTTATATATCACAATCATATATACCCCATACAGATGTTTTTCTTATCTTCAATGTCATATTTTATAATTCTGACCAATGATTATTTCTGTTTAAAGAGAATGTGATAGGTGATAATATAGGAAAAGAGTAGCGAGTACAAACCCAACTGTGCAGGATAGGGCAGTACTGCCACTGACTAATGCAGACTTCGAGAAAATGAAAAGCTGAAGTGAGTTTCCAGCTCATAGTCTGGCTTCTGCTTCCTTGGGATTTATTATAGGTACTCCTGGGAGGGTAAGTGGATGGACAAGACATGAGTTAATCTTCAGAGATGTCAGGCTCACTGCAGTGGCCTATCAGCATGGTTGTATTGAGCCAGGTACTGGTCGTTTAGCAGGAATACGGTCAGGGGTCAAGGATGGTGGGCTGCTCTCTGTTTTCTATTTCTGTGTTCACTTTAGCCAGCTTCCAGTTCTCAGAAGTTTGTACAATCAGAACTTCTTTGAGGTGTAATGAGTGTTCTCACCACATGGCCCATTCAGGACATCTTGGTAATGACAGTACAACACTCAGCAAGTTTAACTTTGGAGTGCATTCCTCAAGCTGTGTGGGTGGCCCTCTGTACAGTGGTATGCCGCTGTCTTCTTGGTTCTTCATTCACCATTATCCTGGGATTCTCTTTGCCTCCCTCATGTGTTCAGTTTTCTGCTTTCTATGTCCTATAACTTTCTATTTCTTGGGTTACTCTCTCATTTTGATGGGGATTACTCTCTCTCTCTCCAGTAGCTTCCTAAGAAATGATGCATGGGAAGTGAATAATTTTCATACCTTGAATATCTAAAAATACTCTTATTCTACTCTCAAAATTGATAGTTTGCCTAAATATAGAACTATAGATTGGAAATAACTTTCTGTCATAATCTTGGAGATATTTTCCCACTATCTTCTAGTTTCCAGTGTTTGCTATGAGAAATTTGAAGGCATTCTGATTTCTTTTTCACATAAACTATTTTTTTCCTCACAGAAAGCTCATAGAATCTTCTCTTTCACCTCATCTTCTGAAATTGTGTGATGATGTGCCTCAGTGTGAATCTGTGTATGTGGTAGGCCCTTTATGTCTGGAGACTCATGTCCCTGAGGTCTGAGAAATGTTCTTGAACTGTTTAGTCAGTGATTGCCTCCTTTACTTTTGTTGTTTTCTAATTTCTTTTTTTTGGAACTCTTAGTATACTATATCTGTTCTCTAACTTCTTAAAATTTTCTTCCTCTTTTTAAAAAAGTAGTTCTGTAAGATTTTATCTGCCTTCTGAGTCATTATTCCTTTCCCATCTCTGTCCTTGGCTGTTTCTAAAGAAAGAATTGGAAGTACCTGTGTTATTTATTTATTTATTTATTTTTGGTGCCTGAGCAGTTTGCTATCTGCAAACTGAGGTGTTTTTGCATTTGAACAGTCTCACTCCTTTTTACTCTAGCGTATGCCTCCCTTGGGCTTCCCTTGTGGCTTAGTGGTAAAGAACTCATCTGCCAATACAGGAGACACAGGAAACTTTGGTTTGAATCCTGGGTTGAAAAGATCCCCTAGAGAAGGAAATGACAGCCCACTCCAGTATTCTTGCCTGGAGAATCCCCATGGACAAAGTGTGGCAAGCTATATAGCCCAGGGGATCGCAAAGAGTTGGACTTGACTGAGCTACTGCACATGCATGCAGGTGGTTCACTTGCCAACTCGGGTCTCACAAATACTTAGTTGGGTGTTCACGTATTTGATTCCATTTTAGTCTGTGTGACAAAAACTACATCCACTATTATTTTCAAGACCTGCCTCTTCCTCTAGATTAGCAGCTACTGTACTTAATGTCAGGCTTTTGTGGTACCAGAGTCTTAAGGTTCATTGTCTTCAGACTTTCCGTGTTCTTTTTCAGAGTTTTAAAGCTATTATGATTCCTGATTATTTGCATATGATTTTTCTTCTTTCTTTTCTAGAGACTTATTAAATCTCTGTTGAACTCGTACAGGTTTGCATTCCTGATTCTCCACTGAGAATCATGCTCAAAGGCAGCTATTTTTGCTGGACACACATAGATGTTTTGCAGGCAGGTGAAATAATACATGTCTTCGAATGTATTCTTTGCTCCCTATTCTGCTCCTCTTTCTATATTCTCGATACTCTTTTTTAAAACTGCCATCTACCCATTGTTTTAGGTTTATTACTCAGGTTTCACTCTTGACTTCTCTCTAGCTTCTTCATTGCACATAAAATAATCACCACAGTCTGCTTGTTGTGATCTTTTCTTACAAATTTTTTGAATTAAAAATTTTTTTCTTGTTTATATCACTACAAGGTGTAAATAATCTCCTTGACTAACTACAACAGCCTAGTTGTGTGACTCTGCTACATGACTTGTGTTCACTCTCAGCAAATTTGTCAGAGTTATTCATCTAAATGTAACTCTGACCTTGGCCTCTGCTCTCAACCTTTCAGTGACTTCCCTTTGCTTACAAAGTAAAGTGGAAGCTCCTCAATACAGGCATTTGGGGCCTTCCATGAACTCATTCCTATCTACGCATTTCAGTTTGCTCGAGTTACTGTTAACAAAATAAGATAGACTGAGTGGCTTAAACAACAAACAGGTATTTCTTACAGTTTTGGAAACTGGGGATTCTAAGGTCAGGGTGCAGACTGTGTTTCTATGAAAGCCCTCTTCCTGGCTTTCAGATGGCTCTTTCTTGCTGTGGTCTTAGATGGAGGAGGGAGGAAACTCTGACATCACTTCTTCCTACAGGGACTCTGATCCCATCAGGAGGGTTTCACCTTTGTGACCTCATGTAAACCTAATTACCTTCAAAAGGTTTCACCTCCTAATAGCTTCATATAAAGGGTTAGGGCTTCAACATATGAATTTTGGGGTGATGTATTTAGTTTATGACACTGCCTCTTCAGCTTCATGTCCCCCAACTTCAGGCCTTATCATGCTCTATAACTTACACTTAGGAAATTGGAAGCTGTGTGTTTATGCCAGCGCGCCTCATGCTGTTCACCACTTTACATTTGTTCGTGTTTCACTCCTGCCTTGAATGCCTGTCCTACATTCCTTTACATGGATATTATGATTCCTAGGAAACCTATGCCTAACCTTCATACCGGATCAATTTCCCTTTCTCTGTACTCCCTTAGTACACAGTCTCCCTTAGTATTAGTTCAGCAAATACCTGTTATAGCCCCACTATGTGCATATGGTTTTCTTTTCCTCTAAATACTAAGCATCCCAAGTACAGAGATTATATCATTTATATTTTTATGCCCAGTGAGCACAGTGCCTGGTTCATGGCCCTCAAGAAATATTTGTTATTAGACTAAGAAAATATATAACTTTACTTGTGTTGTTAATCTGTGTTAACTACTCAAAACATCCTGAACATTTTGTTGGTATCTATGCCTGCATTTTATTTTAATTTTCTGTGTTGAAATGCTTAACATAAACATAAATTTGAAACAGTTTTGACATCAGCACTTTTTTATAGTCTCAGTCTTACATTTATAGCATGCATGAGTTTATATGCTGAGACTAATGGGTCCCATTTATGACATTAAAAAATTGTGCTTAAGCTTTAACAGTAGGGCATTGCCTCAGTGGATTCTCAAACACTGATCAGTGACTGGGTGAGAGTAGATTCATATGTGGGAAGTCCAGAGTACTGTGTTAAAGGGCAGTTGCTGAGATCAAGGCTAAACTTTGTAGCTTCTGGAGTGCTTATATCATCCATATCCTGTGATGCTAGTTTTGAAGAAGTGAAACATCAGGCATTCTAACCATTATTTCTTAGAGAAGATCTCTAAAGAGATGACAGCAAATTAGAGGCCATCTTCTGGCAAGAGTGAAAAGAAAGTGAATCATTTTATAAAGGAAGTAATGTGTGGAAAATATTTTTTCATCTGTGACATGCTACACAACTGTTTACTCTTGAAATCACTATGATTGTTAGTAAGGCCAGTGTGAAAGTTAATTGCCTGTCTCAGCTCAGCCAGATTGTTAGGTCTCTCACATTGTCCCATAACTCAAGATGAGCAAATTCTCTTTGCCTTTTATAATGGACTCTAGTAGATATTATTTCTAGTGAATGGGTTGCTTTTTTCTTTTTGTTTTAAGCAAACTCTATTTTTGGCCAGGAGTATAACTGAGGCCTGGCCAAACTTCATGCTTCATTCTCCTTGTCAGAATAATTTTTAAGGGGATCCAAGCAGAACCATTCTTAATCCTTCTTTGGGTTTGATGTATGCATGTTGGAGAGAGACATTTTTCTTTTCTATTGGTTTTTGAGTTGGGGCATTATAGACATTTGGTGGGCTTTTTGAGTTGTCACTGGTTAATTTTCTGCATTGATGAAGTCCATAGGTAATTTTGTAATATTATAGATTTAGAATGAGAAAATCAAAGTTGAGAGATGGGGCCGGTGCAAGAGAGAGAGCACTAGTAATATAATTTACATTACTTAATCCAGTTATGTCTGAATCTAGCAACCTCTGAACTTACCAGTTACATGATTAATTCATCACTTTTTTTGTTTTTTGGTTAAACTGTTTTTAGTTGTTTTCTTTTTCCTTCTTGCATCTGAAAGTGTTCTGACAAAGATATCACTTGGGTGTTTTGGCCACCATTCTCCTGGTCTCATCTTTTCCCTGGGCCCTATTCTACTTTCTAATTGCATGATGTTTGCTAGTTAAGCATAGGGATGATGAATCCAACTACCTGAACTTGAATCTTAGCTCTTCTGATGATTAGCTATATAATCTTGGGCAAGTTATTTAACCTGTCTGAACTTATTTTTGTGTCAGTAATGAGATAATTACTCGTGCCCACTTTTTGTGTTAATGCATGTAAAGCATCTGCAAAAGGACCTGCGACATGTTAATGGTTTAGTAGATATTAGTTATTTTATATTGTTTTCTAAAAAAGAAAAAATTCAAAATATTTATGTTCATCATTATTGCCTGATGTGCAGTTGTTAGATTTTGAAGGATAAAGACCTTGTCTTCTTAGCTCGCATAGCTTGCACAGATTATGATATCTAGTGTAATCTCTTGTTTATGGTGAACACTTCTCTGATTTACCTGTTCCCTCACCAGTTGCCGATATGAAGACTTGTCATTCACAGTCTCCTTCCTGAGGTCTGCATGCCTTGATCTGCTTCCTGGTGCACTTAGCTTTTCTCTTGACCTCATTACTTTGTACTTTACTGAAGGCTCTTGCTTCCTGTCCATTTCCCCTTCTTTGACTATAATTTTTATTCTACTTCTTATCATGCTATTTCAACCCATTACTTCCTCACCAAACCTTTATTGAGAAGGGCTCTTCCTAGGTTTACTCGAATCTTATGAGCAGGTTTAGGGCACCATTAAATAAATATTTATGGTTAATAAATTACAGAACACATCCCAAGCAGTAAAATTCTAAACTCATAGTGAAAGGAAGTTAACTACACACTGATCGTTATGATCTAATACAGGCTTGTCAGATTTGTGCTTTTCAAACTTGATTATTTGCTGCCTGATGTTTTCCTCAACCATTAATTTTCTTTTGTGGTAAATGATTTTAATATTAAAGTAAACAGTGATATATTTTTAACTCCAAATAAAAATCTGCATGGTTTCAGGAAATCAAAACACTTGCTAAAGAAATGTCTTCCTTTCTGTGGGTGTTAGGCCTGTGGACATGAATACTCTAGAGTGTAGTTGGTGGGACATAAGTTACTGTTCTTTTTTGTTAAAGATATCTCTGTGGAAACATTTGAGAAGATGATCATACTGTATATTTCCTTGGCCAGTGTTGGACGGGGTTTATGTTCAACAGGAGTCAGTACTTAGTAATAGCTACCAGTTTAGAACACACTTATATGCCCAAGACTCTGCTACACGCTGGAGATCCAACCAGTCAATCCTAAAGGAAATCAGTCCTAAATATTCACTGGAAGGACTGGTGCTGAAGCTGAAACTCCAAATACTTTGGCCACTTGATGCGAAGAACTGACTCATTGGAAAAGACCCTGATGCTGGGAAAGATTGAGGACAGAAGGAGGAGGGAATGACAGAGGATGAGATGGTTGGATGGCATCATTGACTCAATGGACATGAGTTTGAGTAAGCTCTGGGAGTTGGTGATAGACAGGGAAGCCTGGCATGCTGCAGTCCATGGGGTTGCAAAGAGTCAGACATGACTGAGCGGCTGAACTGAACTGACTGCTACACACAATACACATGATTTGGTATTCACAGCAAGTCTATTTTACAGAAGAGGAAACTGAATTTTAGAAAGCTAAATAACTTGAACGAGGTCTCGCAACTATTTTGTGTTATGATGGAGTCAAATCCAGTTCTGTAAATCTATAAAGTGCCTTTAACTACTACTGTGCAAAACCTATGAGGAATCATTCAGAATAACTTCATTCAAGATGAGAAATTTATGAACAATTAAAAAGAACAGCTTCCATCAGTAAACACCAGCTTGAGGTCTTTAAGAACTTAAGGGCAAAAGAAGGAAGGGAAAGAAAGAGAGACAGTGTTTGTATGTATGTGTTTATGTGTGTGTGTACTTAAAGACAGATATAGTTTGTAGCTATAGCAACTTTCTTGAGAAGACAGAATTGTAAACTTATCCTTGTATCTCAAAATTACTGTTATTATTGTTGTGTCTTCTGCCAATTTGGTTTTAAAACCAGCTAGGTTTTGTTTCAGGAAATAGTGCAGTAGCATTTGCTTTTTGTAGGTCATCATCTATTCAGGCCCCAAGCAGAGAGTGGTGAATATAACGAATGCCAACATTTTGATGGACAATTTGTCCTGAACATTGTCGCCTAGGATTACTGTTCTTCAGTTAAAATCATTGGAGAAGGTCAAACAGTCTGCTTTAATGTACATTATTTACAATAGAAAATCTGTTAAATTCCTTACTTAAAAGCTCATCGATAGAGCTATTTACCATCATCACATTTTCCTTCTTCTTTTCTACTTCGCAAAGGTTGACTTGGCAAGAAGGTTATTTCACTTTGCTACACTGTGAACCTCTGGTGCATATTCTCATTTATTTTAGCAAGTGAACCATTTTGTCTATTAGGCTTAAAGTGGTCCACTGTACTATGTGATAGACAGCGAGAACATGGCCTAACGTATTTTCTGTTGATGCATTTAAACCTCATTGATCTACATGGACAATGCTTAATGAAAATTTGTAAACATATAGCTCATTTTCACTTCTGATCTTAATATTAGTTCTATTTATGGGTGCCAGAGTAGAGAGTCAGACTGTTTCTCAGAGTGTTCTATGGAATAAACATCAGGACCACAAGGATGCTTGTACAAGGGCTTCTGTGGTCAAATGATTTATGCAACTGTTTTAAAAATATCTTAAAAAAAATCTTTATTGAATTTGAATTTGTTACAATATTGCTTCTGTTTTATGTTTTGTTTTGTTTTTGTTTTTTGGCCTTGAGGCATGTGGGATCTTAGCTCTCTGACCAGGGGTTGAACTTGCACTCCCTGCAGTGGAAGGTGAAGTCTTAACCATTGGACTGTCAGGGAAGTCTCCTGTAAAAGTATATCTTGTCTTAAAGATTCACACCATAATTAGTTTATGAACATCTCTAACCATCTCGCAATTAAAAGATAACTGACATTGTTTAAACTAGAATTTTATAAATTTATTTATCCAAGTTTAAAAATATTAGTTTTCAACTTACTGTGACACTGTTGTTTTTTGAAATAATACTTATCAGTACCCATTGGCTTTTAAGTTCAGTTGAACTGAGGTTAGAATTTTAGCTCTATGATTTGAGTAGCACATTTGTCCTTCACTAGCCAAAGATTCCTCTTTTGGGGAATATTTTTCTCACAAAATTTTTTTTTTTTTACCTCTTAAATTTTATTTTATTTTTAAACTTTACAATATTATATTGGTTTTGCCAAATATTGAAATGAATCCACCACAGGTATACATAAATGAGTGAAACCATCTATAGCATATTACACAATGCTTGGCATAAGTTTTGGTTGTTGTTGTGTTGTTTAGTGGCTAAATTGTGTCTGACTCTTTGGGGATCCCATGGATTATAGCCTGCCAGGCTCCTCTACCCATGGGATTTCCTGGGCAAGAACACTGGAGTGGGTTACCATTTCCTTCTCCAGGGGATCTCCCTGACCCAGGAACTGAACCTGCATCTCTTGCATTGGTAGGTGGATTCTTTACTCCTGAGCCACCTTTGTTTTCCTTCATTTTCTTCAAGAAGCATTTAAAATTGCACTTCCTTTATGAATTTTTACTGCAGAATTGGTCTAGAAAAATAATCTGGACCTAAGCAACCCACTCCAGTATTTTTGCCTAGAGAATCCCCATGGACAGAGGAAGCTGTCAGGCTACAGTCCATGGGGTCGCAAGAGTCGGACACTACTTAGCGACTAAAGCACCACCTCCACAAACTCATCTGAGTAAACACACATTTCTCTTGACTGTATTTTCAAATATCAACACAAAATGTATCCTGTGTTCAATATATACTCTGCTTAAAAGCAATGATAATAAATAATCCCTCTTAATACAGAGGTGAAAATCATATGGTTCTGAGAAAGGGAGTGCAGATGAAGATCTAAGTGTTGGTCTTATATTAGGTTCCTCAGGTCGCCAAATGCTAAGATTATTGGAGTAAACTAAAGAAAGTTCTTTTAAGGCTGTGTGAGTCATCATAGAAGTAATAGATGCTTTTAGTGTTTGTGTCAAAATGTGGTACTATTATTAGAAAAACTAAATGAAAAAATATAGCTATAGCCCAGTGAGTTTTGGAGATATCAGTTTTGCCTTTGAACAATGATTTTTATTGTCAGGTACCTTGAGTAAATTCTCAACTGGCTGAATTTGTTGGGCCTACAACCAGTCAGGTTATAAAAATGAACCTGGAAGGATTGCATTTCCATGTGTAAACTGCTTGTGGTTCTGGTTATTTGACTTAAGAAGGATGTAAGAGAAAAAAAATTCAGGTGAACAAATATACCTTGTTTATGATGCTGTGTCAGAAAGAATTCTAGGTGGTTGAACCGCAAACATTGGCCCACTATGCCTGTGTGATGCTGGGAGGGAATGCAAGTACCAGAAGGAAAGCAGAATTACCACTGGCGGGTTAGGAACACAAGTAGAATTCAGGGATGATGTATTGAACTGCCCATCATTTCACACAGAAGCAGTTTTAGGATGCACCAGGTATTCACTTTATTTTGGTCATCTCTGCTGTTTTCTCCCTCTGTGATTTCATCTCTAGGTACAGGCTCCATTAAAGCAGAAAGCCTCAGTGCAAGATTATCCTGGGAAGGCAGCAGTAGATCTCACCTAGCAGATTTAAATTTTTCTGTTTTAATCAGAATAGTGCATGTATTAATACGAGAGAAATTAACTTTTCTTTCACTAAATCGCACTCCCTTTCTTAGCATGACTTTGGAGTGTTGGTGTGCCAAAAGATCCACTAGCTTCCACTGAGTAGGAGAGAAAGTGGCAAAAAAATGTGAGAAAGGAGCGAACCTTATATTTCCACCCCTACATCCTTATGAATCTCTTTAATATTTATCCCATTCCTGAATATTCACTTTGATCAACTCATTTAAAAGAGAGTCCTCTTTATTTTTTTTCCCATAAAGTTTCCTTATAATGAGATTTAGCAGTAAGTAAACAAACACAGAAAGAATGAATATTTAAGACCCACTGAACACATGAAGGTCAAGGATTTCAAAAGTTAATCCACTTTTCTTCCCCCAAGAGTTTATTTTTGGTAAAAGGCAGAAAAATTAGTTTTTCTACAAGGGAAATCTGCTTCTAAATGATAATTTGAAAATCTTGATATATATTATATATTAAAAAAGACACACAAAAATAACAAAAAAGTGGGAATAACAGATTAGGTACTGTAACTTTATAAAGGCTTGCCTAAATCAAGAAGCAGCACACACACACCTAATTTATGCAAACTAGAGATGTATATAAACAGCATAATACTGTGATACTGGATCATGATACATTACCTGTACACATAACTACTACTGTTATTAATAAACCTTTGGGACACTCAGTTTTATGCCCAACAAGACATCAGTAAGCCTTTAAAATCTTCTCTTCCTCCTTCATGGGAGAGTATTTCTAACATTAATTTTCCCATCTAATATTCGAACATAAGAAACCAGTTCCACAAGGTGCTTTAATTGATGAGACCTCAAGTGCTGTTTTCTCTTGAATTTTTGGATAGTAAACAGTCCGTGGGGACCACACACAAATACTATGACAAAAGAGTTGGTACTTTAAGTCTTTTGATGGGACTTGATTGGTGATGAAGCTTTATGACATGCTTGAGCAACGCACTGAAGGGGATCCCATCTGAGTTAATACTTTGTCCAACCACTGTAGAAGTCCATTCAGATGAAGTTCAATCCAGCAAGGAGTGCTTGTTACCGTCTGCCTTTGGTATTCTGCTCCCACCCTTTCACAAAACTCATTCTTATGGTGCACATTCTAGTTAGCTTATACACGGCCGTCCCCTTCTCCTCTTGCCCTCAATCTTTTCCAGCATCAGAGTCTTCAAGTGATATGGAAGAAAATACAGAAAATAGGAGAGAAAACTTTGCAATGGGGTGCTGAGTAACTCAGCTGAAATTAGGCAGACTGACAGAGAAAGCAACCCTCAGGCAGAGGCCAAAAGGAGGCAAGGGAGCAAGTTATAAGACCATCTGGGAGAAGCATGTTTTGGCAGAAGCAAGAGCAAATGCAAAGGCCCTGAGGCAGGCCTCTGCCTGGTATGTTCTAAAAACAGTAAGGAGGCCAGCATGACTGGACTGTGGGGAACAGATGGAGAGTAGAAGATAAGGTCAGAAAGATAATGTGAAGTAGGTAGATTACAAATGATCTTGAGGCCATTTTAATGATTTTGGCTAATTCTCAGTTAGAAAGGAAGCCATTGGAAGATTTTAGGCAGAGAAATGAGATGACCTGACATATTCTGAAATGATCATATGGTTATTTTTCTGAATATAGACTTGATGGGGATATATGCTAGTGGCAGGCAGAGGAATGGCAGAGCTGGAAAACCAGTTAGGAGGCAGTTGCTGTAATCCAGGGCAGCGGGGATGGCTCTTAGGCCAGGGTGGTGAAGTGGACATGCTGAGAAGTGGTCAATGTCTGATCATAGTTTGGAAGCAAAATCTAGATGATTCACTGTTGGATTCAATGTGTGGTGTGAGATTAATGGGAGCCAAGGATGACACAAAAGAAAATAATACTTTTTATGTGGTGGGGCTGTTATGATTAATGAAATAATTTATAAAGACCAGGTATATAGTAGGCTGTTGAATGCTAGTTATAAAATAGTAATGAATACTTACTTGCATTCTATAAGATATTGAAAACCCTATAGTCATAAAGGTAACAGCAATATATTTGATAATAAATAGGCTTTGTAAACTGTTTCATGATTTGTAAGGTCTTTTTCACATGTCTTGTCCTTTAAGCCTTAGAAAATCCTGAGATAGGTACGTTTATTCCTACTTTGCAGAGGAAAAAAAAAACAGGGATGAGATGGGTAAAGTAGTTTTGGTCATTATTCCACTGAAATGGTCACCTCTTTTCAAACCTGGGTCTTATGGCCCCAAATACAGTTCTCCTTTCACTATAATATTCTGTCCACCTTCCTGTTCAAAAGTGCCATTTTTGAGTTCACTTCTAGGACAGATTATAGATTGAGAGCGATCCATATTTTTTCTTAATTTTTCTTATTGTGACATACCTCATAGAGCGAAGTAGGAGCTTTTACTTGTGTAAATGCAGAGAAATAATCATAATAAATAACTACTGGATTGGTTAACACCAATTGCCATACATTAGTATTACTTGCATTACTATATGAAGTACATCAAGTAAGTTGTATAGAAACTCTCTGAAGCAGTGTATCAACTAAGGTCCAATCAGAAGACAGTAATCCCACCAGTAATGTAATATAAAGAATTATTAAACTAGTAAGAGGTGATTACCTACTAGAGAGAGTAAGAGACATCTAAAAATGCAGGGAAAGGAAATATAGAAAGCAGCTACTAGGGCTGAGGAAGTATGAACAGGAAGAAACTAAGAATGTAGAAGAGGGCTCCTCACCGAGGCTAAGATTTAGAACTCAGACCAGAATGAATCATACAGTTTGTAGGCCCCATGCAAAATGTCCATTCAGGTATGACCTAAATCAAAACACTTATGATTATATAGTGGGGGTGACAAATAGATTCAAGTGATTAGATCTGTTAGACAGAGGCCTGAAGAACTATGGACAGAGGTTCGTGACATTGTACAGGAGGCAGGAATCAAGACCAAACCCAAGTAAAGGAAATGCAAAAAGGCAGAATGGTTGTCTGAGGGGACCTTACAAATAGCTGTGAATACAAGAGAAGTGAAAGGCAAAGGAGAAAAGGAAAGATATACTGATTTGAATGCAGAGTTCCAAAGGATAGCAAGGAGAGATGAGAAAGCCTTCTTCAGTGATCAATGCAAAGAAATCAGTTCAGTTCAGTTCAGTCACTCAGTCGTGTCCAACTCTTTGCGATCCCATGAATCGCAGTACGCCAGGCCTCCCTGTCCATCACCAACTCCCAGAGTCCACGCAACCCCATGTCTATTGAGTTGGTGATGCCATCCAGACATCTGTTGTCCCCTTCTCCTCCTGACCTCAATCTTTCCCAGCATCAGGGTCTTTTCCAATGAGTTAGTTAATTGCATCAGATGGCCAAAGTATTTGTTGAGTTTCAGCTTCAACATCAGTCCTTCCAATGAACACCTAGGACTGATCTCTTTTAGGATGGACTGGTTGGATCTCCTTGCAGTCCAAGGACTCTCAAGAGTCTTATCCAACACCACAGTTCAAAACCATCAATTCTTCAGCGCTCAACTTTCTTTATAGTACAACTCTCACATCCATACATGACTATTGGAAAAACCATAGCCTTGACTAGACAGACCTTTGTTGGCAAAGTAATGTCTCTGCTTTTTAATATGCTTTCTAGATTGGTCATAACTTTCCTTCTAAGGAGCAAGCATCCAAAGAAATAGAGGAAAACAATAGAATGGGAAAAACTAGAGATCTCTTCAAGAAAAGTAGAGATACCAAAGGATCCTTTCATGCAAATATGGGCACAATAAAGGCCAGAAATGGTATGGACCTAACAGAAGCAGAAGATATTAAGAAAAGGTGGCAAGAATACACAGAAGAACTATACAAAAACAGATCTTCGCAACCCAGATAATGACGATAGTGTGATCACTCACCTAGAGCCAGACATCCTAGAATGTGAAGTCAAGTGGGCCTTAGGAAGCATCACTATGGACAAAGCTAGTGGAGGTGATGGAATGCCAGTTGAGCTATTCCAAATCCTGAAAGATGATGCTGTGAAAGTGCTGCACTCAATATGTCAGATAATTTGGAAAACTCAGCAGTGGTCACAGGATTGAAAAAGGTCAGTTTTCATCCAATCCCAAAGAAAGTCAATGCCAAAGCATGTTCAAACTACTGTACAACTGAGCTAATTTCACATGCTTGCAAAGTAATGCTCAAAATTCTTCAAGTCAGGCTTCAACAGTACATGAACCATGAACTTCCAGATGTTCAAGTTGGATTTAGAAAAAGCAGAGGAATCAGAGATCAAAGTGCCAACATCTGTTGGATCATAGAAAAAGCAAGAGAGTCCAGAAGAACATCTATTTCTGCTTTATTGACTATGCCAAAACCTTTGACTGTGTGGACCACAAGAAACTCTGGAAAATTCTTAAAGAGTTGGGAATGCCAGACCACCTGACCTGCCTCTCAAGAAATCTGTATGCAGGTCAGGAAGCAACAGTTACAACTGGACATGGAACAACAGACTGGTTCCAAATAGGAAAAGGAGTACATCAAGGCTGTATATTGTTACCTTGCTTATTTAACTTAAATGCAGAGTACATTATGAGAAATACTGGGCTGGATGAAGCACAAGCTGGAATCAAGATTGCCAGGAAAATATCAAACACCTCAGATATGCGGATGACACCACGCTTATGGCAGAAAGCGAAGAACTAAAGAGCCTCTTGATGAAAGTGAAAGAAGAGAGTGAAAAAGTTGGCTTAAAACTCAACATTCAGAAAACTAAGATCATGGCAGCTGGTCCTATCACTTCATGGCAAATAGATGAGGAAACAATGGAAACAGCGAGAGACTTTATTCTGAGGGGGGCCTCCAATATCACTGCAGATGGAGACTGCAGCCATGAAATTAAAAGACACTTTCTCCTTGGAAGAAAAGTTATGACCAACCTAGATAGCATATTAAAAAGCAGAGATATTACTTTGTCAACAAAGGTCTGTCTAGTCAAAGCTATGGTTTTTCCGGTAGTCATGTATGGATGGGAGAGTTGGACTATAAAGAAAGCTGAGCACTGAAGAATTGATGCTTTTGAACTGTGGTGTTGGAGAAGACTCTTGAGAGTCCCTTGGACTGCAAGGAAATCCAACCAGTCCATCCTAAAGGAAATCAGTCCTGAATATCCATTGGAAGGACTGATACTGAAGGTGAAACTCTAATACTCTGGCCACCTGATGCGAAGAACTGACTCATTAGAAAAGACCCTGATGCTGAGAAAGATTGAAGGCAGGAGGAGAAGAGGACGACAGAGGATGAGATGGTTGTATGGCATCACTGACTCAATGGACATGAGTTTGAGTAAATTCTGGGAGCTGGAGATGGACAGGGATGCCTGGAGTGCTGGAGACCACGGGGATGCAAAGAATCGGACATGACTAAGTGACTGAACTGAACTGATGCAAAATGAAAGTTGTTTGGAGCACTTGTTAAAAAATTATTGAGAATTTCAAGATGTCAGCATCAGTGCAACCTTGAAGGTACCCTTGACTATGGGTGGGACTGTCTCAGGAACATGCCAGCTGCTGAAGGGAAACAAACTCTGCAGAGAGTATGAGCCAGAGTTGGTCTGTAGGAAAAGCCTGCTGAAGACACCTGAGAAAGGTGTGAGTAGGCTGGAATTTATCTATAAGAAATGCCCGCAGATGTTGGTTTGGATTTAAATATGCCAGAGGTGATCTGCAGTAAGTTGCTTCTGGGGGAGAAACTGCTGGAGAGTGAGTGCCTCTGGGGCCTCCTAAAAACCGCTGGTAACTGTGACGTGGGAGGGAGATGCAGCCAGACTGGAATTAGGAATAGAAGCTCCTTTCTCTTGCAGTGACCCTCTCGTGCCCTCTAATGAGAAGCCTGCCACTGTGTCAGCTTGGCAGAGGAGAAATGTTTGTATGGCCCGTTTGTATGGCCCATTTTTAGTGTCACAAAGCATGGCAAAGAAAGGTGGATTTGAAGCAATAAAATAACTGGCACAGGCAAGTATTGTGATATATCTATCGTTACACATGAAAAAACTATTTCAGAAAGTTGGAGTCTCCGAGTTGAAAAGTTATTGGCAACTGTAGACCTCAAAACTATCAGTTTGTTGTGTTTCACCCGTTGAATTCATGAGTTTGGCTGCCTTAAGGCGGGTAATCAGAAACAGAGTGGGGTAGAGGGGGCTTGAGGGATAAGCAGCATGGCAGGTAGTCCTGGGGGGCAAGTGCATCACTGAAACACTCACGGAGACTTCTCATAGGAAACAAGTCTCAAGGACAGAGCAACAGGAACATCAAAGGTTTCCTTGCATTGTACTTAAGGACAAGCACACAGTGAGGGAAAGCTCTTTTTTATAGAAGACTTTCAGCTAATACATGAAAAAGGATAGCACAGAATTAAAATAACTTTATTTTACAACCCCTAGTGATATAAGGGTTATAAACAATATTCACCGATGTCTGCTAATATCAAAAAGGAAAAACAAACATGTGCTGCTTTTTTTTTTTTTCCATCTCCCAGTCTTCTTTTCTACTGGAGAATGTCCTCTACCAAAGAGTGAGGTTTTGAACCAAATAAATACATCCATAGCGTCTAGGATTTCCAACACAGGACAGAATCAGAAGGAAACCTGAGGGTGGGAGTAATGGGGACCCAGGCCAAGACAACACTGAACCCACATTGTTAGAGGAATCTTTAGGAGTGGTTTCTTCAAGGAGACAAACCTTACAAAACACCTAATGTGCTTGAAGATTTTGAAAAGAGACTTGCATAATCAAGGACGTGTTTGGATTTGAGTTATTGCTAAGTACATAGAAAATTAAACCAATATAAAAATACCGGAAAATCATTTCACTGCAGGGAAAACAAAATGCATTGGAAAAGACAAAGTAATCACAGCATATTATACTGTTTACCTATGAGCAGATACCAGACTGTTGTTTAGTTACCAAGTCATGTCAGACTCTGTGACCCCATGGACTCTAGCCTGCCAGGCTCCTCTCTCCTTGGGGTTTCCTAGGCAAGAATGCTGGAGTGACTTGTCATTTCCTTCTCTAAAACATGAACTTCTTGATTGAGGCAACATCACCTATGAAGTATTATCCGAAAAAATCTATTACCTAACTACTAATTGACAGAACATCCAGAGACAGAGGAAAATGTTAAAGGAAATTTCTAGCATAAAGTCAGAAAGCCCAGAGTGTGGGAACTACAGGACAAATGATCAAGATTTTCCAATAAATGAATTAAAAATAAAAGACATAGAGGAAGAACCTGGAAATTAGAAACTTCAGAGGCACACAAACAAGTGCAGTAAATGGGTCTTATGTAAATTGTTAATTGAATGTTGTTCTTTAGCCGTTAATTGAATATTGTTGTTCTACTAGTTGAGAGAAAAAAATAAAGACATTTCTCACTATACTAGAGTCATATAACTCTGTTTTGCAAAATGGAATTGTTATGGGAGGATAAATAGGGTTTTTATTATAAAGCACTTAACCTATATTGCATGTTTATGTTTTTGAGTTATTTTCTTTAATTAAAAAAAAATTCAAAGGAAGGAAATCGTCATCTTCACTTTGGAGAGTTTGACAAGAATTTTCCTCTAAAGTGACTTAAAAGATTCCTCTCTTTTCACTTCAAAGTGTCCTTGATTCTTAGACTTGCCTAATCTTAGAAGAGCTGACAGAACACAGAATTTAATAAGATTTCATCAGTGTCCAGAAGTGCTGTTTTACCCTAGGTAACTTGAAACAGAAAAGAAAAAAAAATGCATATTTTTCTGTTAATCAAAATGTTTGAAACAAGCTTTTAGGGTATCCTTGGGCTAACAAAGTCCTGTTTCTTTATCTTTTTTTTTTAAATAGACATCTCTGAAAACAGGGCAGCTACAAGCTATAGCAACATTAAGAGGCTTCTTTTCTTTCAGATACAATTAAAAAAACAAAACAGAAAAACAACAACTCTACGCAGGGTACTTGATGGGCCTAGCATAGTTTCTTGCACTTAGTAGGCACATGTGTAGAGTTGCTTGAATTGAATTGTGTTCTTAAGAGACAGCATGGGGTCCTGAAAATAACTGCTTTCTGGTCTGTGTGGTTGTTTAGCCACTAAGTCATGTCTGACTCTTTTGCAACCCCATGAACTGCAGCATTCCAGGCTCCTCTGTCCATGGGATTCCTAGTCTAGTCTGTGACTCACCATCAAATGCTCTTGGGACCTCGCGTGAGTTACATCACCTTTCTGGGCCCCAATGTCTTCATCTTCAAAATTATGATAATGAAGTAGAAAAGTGCCATGAGCCTTTCCAACTCTGTATTTGATGAATAAAAAAGATTAACACCATTCCTGCGTCACATGTGGTAAGTTAGTATTGGAGATATTAAACTATGTTTTCTCTGACGTTTCCTCTTTTACCCCATTTTCTTTTCAAGCCTGGGTCAAAAGAGGTTTGCATCAGGTCTGAGTACTTGAGAGAATGAGGATCTTGTGTGGATAAAGGCTGACCAAGAATTGTATGTTCATACCCAGATTCCCTGGTGTTTTGATCCTGCCTAAATCTGGCAGAATGTTCATCAGTGCAGTCGCTTAGTCATGTCTGACTCTTTGCTACCCCATGGACTGCAGCATACCAGGCTTCCCTGTCCATTACCAACTCCTGGAACTTGCTCAAACTCATGTCAATTGAGTTGATGAAGCTATCCAAGTATCTCATCCGTTCTCCTGCCGTCAATCTTTCCCAGCATCAGGGTCTTTTCTGAGTCAGGTCTTCACATAAGGTGGCCAAAGTTTTGGAGCTTCAGCTTCAGCATCAGTCCTTCCAATGAATATTCAGGGTTGATTTCCTTTAGGATTGACTGGTTGGCTCTCCTTGCAGTCCAACGGACTCCCAAGAGTCTTCTTTAACACTACACTTCAAAAGCATCAATTCTTCAGCCTTATTTATAGTTCAACTCTCATATCCATACATGACTACTGGAAAAACCATAGCTTTGACTAGATGGGCCTTTGTCAGCGAAGTCACATCTCTGCTTATTCATATGCTGTCTAGGTTGGTAATAGCTTTTCTTCCAAGGAGAAAGCATCTTTTTTAATTTCATGGCTGCAGTCACCATCTGCAGTGGTGTTTGGAGTCCGAAAAAATAAAGTCTGTCACTGTTTCCATTATTTCCCCATATGTTTGCCATGAAGTGATGGGACCTGATGCCATGATCTTAGTTTTCTCAATGTTGAATTTTAAGCCAGCTTTTTCACTCTCCTCTTTTACTTTCATCAGGAGGCTCTTTAGTTCCTCTTTGCTTTCTGCCGTAAGGGTGGTGTCATCTGCATATCTGAGGTTGTTGATATTTCTCCCAGCAATCTTGATTCCAGCTTGTGCTTCATCCAGCCTAGTGTTTCTCATGATGTACTCTGCAGATAAGTTAAATAAGCAGGATGACAATATACAGCCTTGATGTACTCCTTTCCGTATTTGGAACCACTCTGTTGTTCCATGTCAGTTCTCACTGTTGCTTCTTGACCTGCATACAGATTTCTCAGGAGGCAGTTAAGGTGGTTTGGTATTCCCATCTCTTGAAGAATTTTCCACGGTTTGTTGTGATCTATGCACTGAAAGGTTTTGGAATAGTCAATAAAGCAGAAGTAGATGTTTTTCTATTGCTTTTTCTATGATCCAACAGATGTTGGCAATTTGATCTCTGGTTCCTCTGCCTTTTCTAAATCCAGCTTGAACATCTGAAAGTTCATGGTTCACGTACTGTTGAAGCCTAGCTTGGAAAATTTTGAGCATTACTTTGCTAGTGTGTGAGATGAGTGCAATTGTGTGGTAGTTTGAATATTCTTTGGCATTGCCTTTCTTTGGGATTGGAATGAAAGCTGACCTTTTCCAGTCCTGTGGCCACTGCTGAGTTTTCCAAATTTGCTGACATATTGAGTGCAGCACTTTCACAGCATCATGTTTTAGGATTTTAAATAATTCAGCTGAAATTCCATCACCTCCACTAGCTTTGTTTGTAATGATGCTTCCTAAGCCCCACCTAGCTTCACACTCCAGGATGTCTGGCTCTAAGTGAGTGGGCACACCATCATGGTTATCTGGGTCATGAAGATTTTTCTTGTAGAATTCTTCTGTGTATTCTTGTCACTTCTTCTTAATATCTTCTGATTCTGCTAAAATAAAATGAAGGGGAGTGAGAAATCCCTGAGTGACTGTATTTTCCCTTGAGCCACTGGATAGAAATGAAAGCAAATACTAACAAGGTAAAATAAAATTATATTTAATTTAATTTATTTATTTATTAATATATTATATTTATATATCCACTGTATATATTATTCAAAACATTCATTGTAACTGTTTTTTTCTTTGTATCAGCTGGTTGTTTTGGTGTCCTATAAAGACAGTCTTAAATTATATAAGAAAAGAGGTTTGACATTTCTGTCACATAAAATGCTATGGACTGAATCATGTCCCTCCACAATCTCCATGTTCAAGTCAAATCCCCAGTGTGACCGTATTTGGAGATAGAGCTTGTGAGGAGGTGATAAAGCTTAAGTGTGGTCATAGCATGGGGACCAATCTGACCACACAATTCTCCCTCTCTCTGCCATATGAAAACTCAGCCAGAAGATGGCCATCTGCAAGCCAGGAGGAGAGATCTCACCAGAAGTGGATAATGCTGGCACTCTAGTTTCTAGAACTCACAGCCTCCAGAATTGTGAAAAAATAAATGTTAAATCTGTGGTGTTTTGTCATGGTGGTCTGAGCAGGCTAACAAATAAAGCCTTAGGAAAATCAACACAGATGGATCTATAGTGAACTTTGTTGACATCAAATGTCCTCAGAGGTAGGCTGTGGCAAGATACCAGAAGAGGTCAGTTTTCATTCCAATCCCAAAGAAAGTCAATGTCAAAGAATGTTCAAACTACTGCACAACTGAGCTAATTTCACATGCTAGCAAGGTAATGCTCAAAACCCTTCAAGCTAGGCTTCAGCAGTATGTGAGCCAAGAACTTTCAGATGTACAACCTGGATTTAGAAAAGGTAAAGGAACCAGAGATCAAATTGCCAGCATCTGTTGGATCATAGAAAAAGCAAGGGAATTCTGCTGCACTGACTACTCGAAACCTTTGACTATGTGGATTACAACAAACTGTGGAAAATTCTTAAAGAGAAGGGAATATCAAACCAACTTACTTATCTCCTGAGAAACATGTGTTCTGTTGAGAAGCAACAGACTGGTTCAAAACAGGGAAAGGGGTATGTCAACGCTGTACATTGTCATGCTGCTTATTTAACTTTTATGTAGAATACATCATGTGAAATTCTGGGTTGGATGACTGACAAGCTGGAGTCTAGATTGCCAGGAGAAATATCAGTAACCTCAGATATGCAGATGAACAACTCTAATGGCAGAAAGTGAAAGGAACTAAATAGCTTCTTGATGAAGGTGAAAGAGGAAAGTGAAAAGGCTGACTTAAAACTCAATATTGAAAAACTAAGATCATGGCATCCAGTCCCAGCACTTCATTGCAAATAGAAGGGGAAAAAGTGGTAGCAATGACAGATTTTATTTTCTTGGGCTCCAAAATCAATGTGGACAGTGATCACAGCCGTGGAATTAAAAGACGCTTACTCCTTGGAAGAAAAGCTATGACAAAACTAGACAGCATATTAAAAAGCATAGACATCACTTTGCCCTCAAAGGTCTGTTTATTTAAAGCTAGTGTTTTTCCAGTAGTCCTGTACAGATGTGAGAATTGGATGATAAAGAAGGCTGAGCACTGAAGACTTCATACTGTTGAACTGTGGTGCTGAACAAGATTCTTGAGAGTCCCTTGGACTGCAAGGAGATCAACCAGTTAATTCTAAAGCAATTCAACCCTGAATATTCATTGGAAGGATTGATGCTGAAGCTGAAGCTCCAATCCTTTGGCCACCTGATTAAAAGAGCCAACTCATTGGAAAAGACCCTGATTCTGGGAAGGATTGAGGGCTAGAAGAGAAGTGGGTGACAGAGGATGAGATGATTGGATGGCATCATCAACTCAATGGACATAAGTTTGAGAAAACTCTGGGAGAGAGTAAAGGGCAGGGAAGTCTGGCATGCTGCAGTTCATGGGGTCACAAAGAGTCGGACCCACCTTAGGTACTGAATGACAACAAGAATCAATTATTTGAGATAATTAAAGATAAAACTCAAGCTATGATCAGCATTCCCCAGGTGAATGAAATCAGAGTAGAAAGCTACCTGAAGAGTTGGTAATTAGATCTAATGGACTGTAAGTGAAATCTTAAGTGTTCAGTGCCATTGATTTTATTCTTAATCTCTTCTCTCTTATTTAGAACCTGTGAATTTTATGCTGACAAGGGGGCAAAACTGAAGAAAAGTGGGAGTAAGTGGTGCTTGTACAGCGATTTTGTGGGGATTTCTGGCTACCCAGTTACTAACCAAGGAGCACCCCCTTCATTCCTTCTAGAGCACAGAAATCTCTCCATTTAAATTTCTCCACTCAATCCCTGCCAGCAGCATACAACCTATCTTATCATAAATAGGAATCAAGAAACATCTACTAGATTTTAAAGCAGGAGACCCTCCTCTATCTTTGATCACTTCTTTTACTTACAAAGGGGCTTCCCTGGTGGCTCAGATGGTAAAGAATCTGCCTGCAAAGCGGGAGACTTGGGTTCAATCTGGGTTGGGAAGATCCCCTGGAGAAGGAAATGGCAACTCACTCCAGTATTCTGGCCTGGAGATTCCCACAGACAGACAATTGTGGCTAAATCAACCACAGAATTTTGAAAGGTCACTTGAATTTTGCTTGAATTATTGGAATATTTGTTTTCTATCTTTGTGTTTGTTAGCATATACATCTCTTTCAGCTAGCTTGTTTAGATTGTATTGAAATTTATTTTCCTGTGAACATACCCAGGACAGAGATCAGCTTCAGAACCTGCAGGCCAATAATATATGTTGACCTATTTTACTAAAAATCAACTTAAGATGAATTTTATTAAATTCGATACAATTCATTAAATTTTGTTAAATATTACAATTCTCAACTCATCCAGAATGAATTTAATTTGCATGTAGAAATTTGATTGTACATAAAACCTGTAGCTACTGGAGATCTGATTTTCCTTTTTATCTTTATCCAATAAGCAAAATTTAGCCTCACCTTGGTTATATGTTCCTTGTGGTTTACCTGTGATAACCATCATGTCCCCTCTTGATTCTGGTCATCGGAAAGCCCCAGTGAGTGGCAAGGTATCATTTTTTTTCATTGGATCTTTGTCCTCGACCCTTCTGTGTAATACCACAGTTCAGTGCATGTCAATATTTAGATTGAAGTCCTGGAAAGAGCTCTAATTACTTACACTCACTCTTGGGCCTGATTTTCACAGTCCGAACTCCTTGTATGACCTCTATGCCCTGGTATTTCAAAGGAAGATTGGATAGCATGTGATGATGAAGGTTACTAAAAATGACAAATAACTGACCCTTTAATAAGATTTAATAACAGGTTTATTGAGCTGTGAGGTTGTCAGTGGTAATGAGATTTTATTCTCATTTTCTCACATCTCTTTTAATTTACAGCAAATTGGAAAAAAATTGTTTTTAAGGGCTACCAAAAATATGATTCATGGCTTTTGCTCATGGATATGTTAAGTTCATTAAAAAATTATGAAGATGCATAATGCCCAGGGTAAACTGAAGCCTCATAAAACATTTTACTTAAGGTAAAATTGATTTCAAATGTGCTGGGGGAGTGAATATTAGTTAGCCTTAGATTAATTCCCTTTAGCTTGGAGACTAAATGTACGGGACAAGGTAGTTCTTTAAATTAAAGATGGCATAATTAAAAGTGCAATAAATTGAAAGAATTACTTTATTTGATATAACTCTATGCAGTCTGGTCTCACTGTCTGATTCTGTTATGGCATTGCCAATGAGTGGTGACGACCAGGTACTGATTTTCAACTATATTATTCTTCACTGTAATCACCTTTCATTATAACACTTATCTGAAAGGGTACATCGATCAGAAAATGCCCATTAATTACACTGCTAATGGTCAGCAAGTGAGAGGATTATGCTAGAATGAATAGGGAACGAGCTGTAAGTACCTTTGGGATAGCGCTGTAAGTACAGCAGTGGTACCCTGGGCGATGCTGAATTGGTAGGCAAAGCTGCCAGCCTGGAGCCAGCAGGTAGCATGCATTATTGAGCTTTCATTTACTTGGAAAACTGCAGGAGCCTGAAGCCCAATATTAACCAATGATACTCAGAGCTTCTCTGGCATGGAAAGGCTTGGGAATGTAGTCCCCTGATAATGCACAGAGAAGAAGATGTTTCTAAATGGCATGGCTTGATTATGCTTTAGGTTTTTGAAGGCTCCCCTTTTCTGTGCTGAAGAAGGATGAAATTTGAAACATGAGCTACAAGCTTTTTATACTTGAATGTAAAGTATGGCAAAGAATAATGATTTTTAGATAAATTGTTTCCAAATATCTAGTGGGTTAATGGGTGCATTTATTTAGTGTACTTGTATATTGATTTTTCTTGAAACAATTTCCATATACTTTAGAACTGTTGCAATGTTTATTAATATGTGAATTTGTCATAGAGTCTTTATGTAGCAATATCTATCTTTGACTCCACTGGTATTGAAATTACACTTTCATTTTTTTTAAAGCTTTATTTAATGTTTAGAAAAATCACAAAAAAATTTGTCTTGTTCTTGTATGGTGAGATATATTGTTGTTATAGATTTTAATTACTTTGTGTTTAAAAATTAGAGAAAAAAGAAATGAGATAATTTTGACTGACTTTAATATAGAAGTGAGGAGTAAAAAATTTAATGATTGGAGAATGAAGAAAATAGGATGATTATGGACTATTCACTGGAGAAATTAGGGTATGAATTGATTTTCATGTTTGAAGTAAGGGAGGGGAGAATAGGCAGGAGAGCTGCAAAGACGTTTGAAAGGGAGTGAAGTTACTCCTCCTTTATCCATCTTCACTGCTAACACAAAAGAGAACATTGTGGTGCTGTTCTTGAGATAAGTCAGAAGTGGGACCCATAAGAAAGAAGGAGCATCCCAAAATGAATAAATGAAGAAAAGAATGACTGAAATGGTGATCTTCTTAAATATCACTGCTCTTTACTTGCCTCTTGGCAGAAACACAAGAAACTTAAAATTATTATGCTATGCCAGTTAGGTTTTTAAGAAGTGAAGCACTTAGTTTTTTCAATTCGTTTCTTTGTATTCTTTATCAAACAAGTTTAATTTTATTTTCTTTTTTAAGTTGTATGAATATACAGCTTCTTTGGGGGTATTAAGATAATGCTTTTGTCTCTTGTGGGTGGCAAATATAGGACAAATTAACATTCAGCATACCTATTACTTGGGAATTAAAACACTATTATATTTTTCAGAATGATTTCTTTTATTACAAAGGTATATTTAATTAGACATTTAAAAATGAAGTGTTCCTTGAAATTTGGAAGTAATTTTATTATTTCCATAATTCTCTTGCCAAATTAATTAGATACTGTGGGCCAAATGTGTAGTTAAAAATCATCAGATTAATGCAAACGACATTTTATGTATAAAATTAGATAGGAGAATTTTAGAGCTTTTAAAATTTAATCTGAAAGGCAATTCTGAAAAATAGTTCTTTATATCAAAATTAAAGATGTTATTTAAAATTAATTCTAAAGCTAAAGGACAAACATTATTTCAAATTAAATGCTATAGGACAAAGATTAATGGTGAAAATCTTTAATTAGTGGGAAGGAATTGAGTGGAAAATTATTAACTTGTCCCTTCATAAATCTTTAATACTAATTGATTAGTACTTTATATTTAAAGATATAATCACCAGAGTGTAAATAAGCAGTGTAACTCTTTTTTAATAGTGAGCTAAAATATTCCACCAGACATTTGAAAAGCATTGCCTTCTGGAATAATTGGTGTATCCTATTTCCAGGATATTGAAGGTGTTTTATTAGAAAAATTAAATAGTTGTAAACTTTAGAATCATGAAGAAAAAAATAAAATGGCCATGCCACATGACTTGCAGGATCTTAGTTCCTTGACCAGGGATTGAGAGTGGGCCTGTGGCACTGAAAGTTCCTCATCCTAACCTCTGGACTGCCAGGGAACTCCCTAGAGTCATTTCTGAAATTTTGAATCTCTCTTTCTCTCTCTGCCACAAACATCACACTAGCTATTTCAGAAATACTAAATTTACCTCTATTGTTAAAAAACTTATTTCTTGAACTGTCATTAGGTAGTCATTTAAAAAATTTCCTAAAAATTTGTTTTTAATCTCTTAACCCTTACATCTATTTTATAGAACTGTTAATACATGTACAAACTCATGCTGGTCTAAATGTGGGCATTTTTTAAAATTGCTTCATTAATAAATATACCTGGGAATAGTTTTCTCACCTTCAATAGTCATAGAGAAGTCTAAAGAGTAAGGATGAAATGAAAATTCAATTAAAGTTTCATTAGCATGTGATCAATTATTTGATGAAAATTTATTAGAATTTCTCTTGAGATGAGTCCTGGGTAAAAGAAGTACTTTGATAAAATGATTGTGGTTGATGATGACACCCCAAAGGCATGTATAGGTAATAAAGAAATGGTTCCTAATCTTCTGGAAATGAAAGAAAAAGAATAATTTTTGTTTTTCCTGGAAGAAAAACAGAAGATAGCAACAAGTAAGCTATCAGAATGCTGCGTGTTGTATGATGCAGTTAATTCATACAATTCCCCACAAATGCTTGCTATGAGTATATTTCTAGAAGTGAGAAAGTGCTGAATTTAGCCACACCTGTTGATATGAAGTGAAATAGATTCAGTGTACATGAAAATAGAAGCCAAAGAAAGGTTCTAGACCTAGAATTGAAATCTGAGCTACGTGAAATTACACATAGGCCCTTATCCCCAGGTAACTCAGTGGTAAAGAATCCACCTGCCAATTCAGGAGACACAGATTCAAACCTTGGGTTGGGAAGATTCCTTGGAGGAGGAAATGGCACCCCACTCCATATTCCTGCCAAGAGAATCCCATGGACAGAGGAGTCTGGTGAACTACAGTCCATGAGGTCGCAAAGAATCAGACTTGACTGAGCAACTGAACATGCATATGCATTATCAGCACAGTAATGAAAAATGTCTGACTCATAGTCTTTAGGAACCAGGAATGAGATTGAAGAGGGAAGCTGTCTAAGTTGTCTCTGGCTACCATAACAAATAGGGGCTTTCCCAGTGGCTCAGCGGTAAAGAATCCACCTGCAATGCAGGAGCTGCAGAAGACCTGGGTTCAATCCCTGGGTGAGGAAGATCCCCTGGAGGAGGGTATGGCAACCCACTCCAGTATTCTTGCCTGGAGAATCCCAAGGTCAGAAGAGACTGGTGAACTACAGTCCGTAGGGTTGCAAAGAGTTGGACATGACTGAAGCCACTTAGCATGCACACATGCACACATGCACACCATAACAAATGTTATAGATTGAATGGCTTAAACAACAGACATTGATTTCTCACAGTTCTGAAGGCTGGGAAGTACGAAAATCAAGATGTCAACTGATTCAGTTCTTGTCGAAAGTGAAAAGTGAAAGTGTTATTCACTCAGTAGTGTCTGACTCTGGGAGCCAGGGGACTGTAGCTCACTAGGCTCCTCTGTCCATGGAATTCTCCAGGCAAGAATACTGGAGTGGGTAACCAGTACCTTCTCCAGGGGATCTTCCTGACCCAGGGATCAAACCTGGGTCTCCTGCATTGCAGGCAGATTCTTTAACATCTTAGCCACCAAGGAAGCCCCAGTTCTTGCTGAGGGCCCTTTTACAAGACCATTATTAAGCTATATTCTCATGTGAAGGAGAGATCATCTTTCAGATCTTTTCTTAATAGGGCACTAATCTCATTGCACTACACCCTCATGACCTTATTACCTCCCAAAGGCCCTCGAGTCCAAATACCATCATGCTGGGAGTTAAGGCTTCAATATATGAATTTTGACAGGCCACAAATCTTCAGTCCATAGCAGAAGCACTATTTACAGAAGATGGAGAAAAAAAATGACTTCATTGTAATGTATGGAAAAACAGAATTGGACAATGCCCTGGTTCTGAGGATCTCATTTTATAAAAAGCAAAGTTTTTAAATAGATCATTTCCAATAAGAATGTGGTCACTTCTTTGACCCAAATACAGTTATCATTCCTTTCTGTTTTCAGGACTGCTAAAATAGCACTCTTATTAGCAATAATTTGTGAGAAGAAGTTCAACCATAGTTGAAAGTGTCAAGTTCATTCAGCCACTCAATAACATTGAATGGTGTGGGTTCAGGGTAACAATATACAGCCTTGATGTACTCCTTGGTATTTTGGTGGACATTTTATTCCATAATATATTTTAATTTTAAGGAAATGTACATATCCTGGAGTGGGAGGGTATCCTCAAATATTTTTCTTTCCTTGAAGTGTATGTAATAAAAAAATTGGAAACCAATGTTTTAATCAACTTGTATTTTTTGTGACCAGTTAGACACATTTGTATTTGATCCTATTAATTTTCCTGCCAAGAAATATTTATTGAGTGAATATTGCTGAGTGCCAGACAGTCACAGTGCCAGGCAAGAAAGATAGGGTGATGATCAAACATATATGAGTCCTTGTCTTTACCAAACCTATATTCTAGAAGGAAAAGTAGACAAGAATAAGAAGAGTTATATAAGCATAGTGACAGTTGTGAGTGGATAAGTCTTATGGGGAAAAAAGAAAGCAAGTAAAAAGTTGAGAATAGAGAATAAGGATGGTGAGATGGTGTATTTATTTACAGGGTGATCAGGAAAAATCTTTGAGGTGGTGTTATCTAAGATGAAACTAATAGTCAAGTGCAGGATAAGGGTCAGAAGAGAATTCCAGGCAGTTATGCATAGGTTTGCTTGCTAAGTCACTTCAGTTGTGTCTGACTCTTTGTGACTCTATGGAGTGTAGCTCACCAGGCTCCTTTGCCCATGGGGATTCTCCAGGCAAGAATACTGGAGTTGGTTGCCATTCCTTTCTCCATGGGATCCTCCCGACCCAGGGATCGAACCTGTGTCTCCTGTGGCTCCCACATTGCAGGCAGATTCTTTACTGCTGAGCTACCAGGGAAGTCCTACACATAGGCATATTCTTGGGACTAAGACCAGTGTGACCAAGATTACATGACTGAGGGCGAGAATGGTACATATGTGGTTACAGGAGCACACAGGTATAAGATCATGCAGAACCACAAAGACATAGGTTGTCAAATTACTGCCCCTGGGACAAGTTTTGCTAGTTCATTATAAGTACAGTTTAACTGAAACATAGCCATGCTCATTCCTTTTTATATTTTTATAGTTGCTTTCATGCTACAAGGCAGAGTTGAATAGTTGTGAAGGAAACTGTATAGCCCATGAAACCCATAATATTTAATCACTGGATCTTTACAGAAAAAAGTTTGTCTATCTCTGATATAGAACATGGAGACATTCTGAATTTAACCTAAGAAAAATTATAAGCTATTAGTGGGTTTTAAGCAGAAAAATATGACTATTCTGGTTTATATCTTAAGAATATCCCTCTGATAAATGAGTGAAGAATGGATCAGAGAGGATAAGTATGGAATTAGAGCTGTTTTAGGACACATTAATTGTAGCCCTGATAAGAGATGATTGTGGCTAGTCAGTCCAAAGTGGAATATACAAGACTTACTTTTAACTTAGATATGAAGGCCTGAAGGAAAGAGTAGAGCCAAGGGTGGTTCCTAAGGTCTTGGTTTAAATAACTGAAAGTTGGTTTGGCTTTCTACTGATATGGGGGAAAATGGGTTTGGTTGGGGTGTATGGAAACAAATTTTGGAAGAAAAAAATAAAGAGTTTTCTGTTTATTGTAAGAGTTTGAGATGTCAAGAAAGAAGTCAAATAGAGGAATCCAGAACTTAGAGGAGTGGTCTGGAAAGACGACATAAGTTTGGGAATCATACACATGATAATTCTAATTTATACATTTGGCATTTAATGGCATATCATTTAGAGAAAGTGAAGAGAGAACAAAATAAGCACAAAAACCACTACTGAGGTATCTCAGAACTTAGAAATCAGAGGAAGAGCATAAATGAGCCAAGGAAACTGAGGGGAAGCAGTGGAGATGGGTGATTAACCAGTGTGTCACTGAAGTTTAGACAAGAAAATAGTATTTTCAGCATGGAGTGGTCAACCTTGTTGAAAGCTTCTGAGAAATCAAGTGAGATAAGAGAAAAAAAAATTCCCATTGAATTTGGCAACACGGATTTACCCTCCATGGAGGTCCTTGGAAACTTGCCTGAAAGATTTCCCATGAAATGAGAAGCAGAAACCAGTTTGTAGAGGACCTCAAGGTGAATAGGAAGTGAGGAAGTTTGGGAACTCTTTAAAGAGAGACCGTTGAGGAAGTCTGACCATGGATGTGAGCAAAGTGAGGCCATATCTAAACCAATATATGGGGCTTAAAAATTATTTTTAAGTTATTTAATTATATATTATTAAATATGGGAATTAAAGTTATGTATTATGGATTATTTATTCAAAAAATAGTGGCAGCTACCACAGCATATTTGAAAACAATGGAAATCCAACAGTAGAAATAAAAAGATTTACAATATAGGAGATTGGAGATTAAACCATGGGTAAAGGCTTTGTGAAGAAAAGAAGGAACTGGTGCTCAAGCACATGGAGTGAATTGAAGAGGGACTCTGTAATTGGAGAGAATAGAAGGTTCAAGTTCAATCGGTTTTTAGGATTATTTGTGGGAATAGGATGAGAAATTTGTATATAATGGCTCCAGTTTTCTGGTTGGAATAAGAGGCAATCTCACCAGGAGACAGGGTGGCAGAAAGAGGAGGAATTGTATAGAAAGGGGACAAAAATTTGATACTATCAATTGCCAATTGATAAAATGAAATCTGTCAAGTAAGTTGTGAATTTCTTTTTCAGAAACTGCCAAAACTGAATGTTATGAATGCTGTTAGGAATTTGTGACAGTAGCTTAGGTGGTTAGGACACAGATTTTGGAGTAAGGACAAATATGAGTTCAAATTCTGCCTTTATTTCTAGCTCTGTGACTTCAGGCAAGTTACTTTTACTTCTCTGACCCTCAGCTTTCTTGCCTGTACCATGACTATGACACATAACTTACTTAAAAATGAAATGTTAGTATGTATAAAGTCCTTTGAGGAAGTAAAATAAATCCCTTATAAATGACAGCTATTGAGGCTTCTCTGATGGCCCAGTGGTAAAGAATCCACCTGCCGATGCAGGAGACACCTGGGGTCAGGAAATTCCCTGAAGAAGGAAATGACAACCCACTACAGTATTCTTGCCTAGGAAATTCCACAAACAGAGTAACCAGGAGGATTACAGTCCATGGGGTCGTAAAAGAGTCAGACACAACTTAATGACTAGACAACAACAACAATTTTTATTATACATGGTTATTTCCCTTATAAAATGAGTAAGAAAGCTTTATGTGAACCTTTAACCATTTTCTTTATTTGTGAGATATTTTATTTGTTATTAATTTAGACGAAACTGTTTGCAGTTTGATACCCAAACTAATGCATTGCCTTGAATCTCTTTATCTTACCATGTCCCCACCTTCAATAACAACCAGAGGATTGCCCTTTTTTGAGGGAATAAAGGACAAAAGAAATCTCATATTTGTTTGCAATTAAGGAAGAAGGACTTTCCAAAGAGATGAGGGATGAGCAGAATTTTGAAGGTTAACAGGATATTGATGGAGAGAGCAGGAATGAATTTGTAGGTCAGTGGGTGGGTAGTTTGAATGAGAAAAGATATCAAGATGAAAATGAGCAAATCACATGTAGGAGATGGCATGCATATTTTGCTTGTGGGAGGAGAGAGACTGCAGTGAGAGGTAATGAGAAATGAAGGTGGGATGGGATCCTAGGGGGTGTAATATTAGTGGAAAACCCTGAAGGCCAGAGAGTACTTGGGATGTGTATAATAAATGACATAGAAGCACCAGAGATTGCTGAGCAGGCAAAGGACATGAAGAAAATGAAGTTAGAGGAAAATCATTAGAGTGTCTATGAGTAGATGGGATCTGATAAAAAGAGATTGGAGGCAGAGAAACTGCTTCTAAGCCATCCCTGCAACTTAGGCTTGAACTGATGAGGATCTTGGATTGGGTGACTATGAGAGTGGAGAGGAAAGGGTAGATTAAAATGACCTGATTCTAGTCCTTGTGGGAAGGAGTGTGAAAAACAGAAAGATAACAATTGAAAATAACTAAAAATGTGAAAACCTAGAGTCCAGAGAAGGCCTGGAAAGGCAGTGTTTTGAGGGGAGGTGAAGTGGAGGCAATGGGAGAAAAAAAAGGAATGTTTTAATGAGGTTGTACATGCTTATACAATTTCACTTATTTCACATGCTGGCAAGGCAATACTCAAAATCCTTCAAGATAGGCTTCAGCAGTACATGAACCTAGAACTTCCAGATGTATAAGCTGGATTTAGAAAAGGCATAGGAACCAGATATCAAATTGCCAACATCTGTTGGATTAGAGAGAAAGCAAGGGAATTCCATAAAAACATCTATTTCTGCTTCACTGGCTACTCGAAAATCTTTGACTGTGTGCATCACAACAAACTGATACATTCTTAGAGATGAGAATACCAGAGCACCTTACCTGTCTCCTGAGAAACCTGTATACAAGTCAAGAAGCAACAGTTATAACTGGACATGGAACAACAGACTCAAAATTGGGAAAGGAGTACATCAAGGCTGTGTATTGTCACCTTGCTTATTTAACTTCTGTGCAGAGTACATCATGAGAAATGCCAGGCTGGATGAATCACAAGCTGGAATCAAGATTTCAGGGAGAGATATAAACAATTTCAGATAGGCAGCAGAGAAGGCAATGGCAACTCACTCCAGTACTCTTGCCTGGAAAATCCCATGGGTGGAGGAGCCTGGTGGGCTGGAGTCCCTGGGGTCGCTAAGAGTCAGACATGACTGAGTGACTTCCCTTTCACTTTTCACTTTCATGCATTGGAGAAGGAAATGGCAACCCACTCCAGTGTTCTTGCCTGGAGAATCCCAAGGATGGTGGTGCCTGGTGGGCTGCTGTCTATGGGGTCGCACAGAGTCGGACACGACTGAAGTGACTTAGCAGCAGCAGCAGCAGATAGGCAGAGAGTGAAGGGTAACTAAAGAGCCTCTTTAGTGAAAGTGAAAGAGGAGAGAGAAAAAGCTGAATTAAAACTCAGCATTCAAAAAGCTAAGATCATGCCACCTGGTTCCATCATTTCATGGCAAATAGATGGGGAAAATGTGGAAACAGTGACAGATTTTCTTTTCTTGGGCTCTAAAATCACTGTGGACAGTGACTGCAGCCATGAAATTAAAGGACACTTGCTCTTCGAAAGAAAAGCTATGACAAACCTAGACAGCATATTAAAAGCAGAGACATCACTTTGCTGACAAGGGTCTGTATAGTCAAAGCTATGTTTTTTTTTTTTCCAGTAGTCTTGTACGGATGTGAGAGTTGGACCATAAAGAAGGCTGAGTGCTGAAGAATTGATGCTTTCAAATTGTGGTGCTGGAGAAAGCTCTTGAGAGTCCCTTGGACAGCAAGGAGATCAAATCAGTCAATCCTAAAGAAACCAACCTTGAATAGTCATTGGAAGGATCGATGCTGAAGCTGAAGCTCCAATACTTTGGCCACCTGATGCGAAGAGCCAACTAATTGGAAAAGACCCTGTTGCTGGGAAAGATTGAGGGCAGGATGAGAAGAGGGTGACAGAGTATAGGATGGTTGGATGGCATCATTGACTCAATGGATCTGAGTTTGAGAAGACTCCAGGAGATAGTGAAGGACAGGGAAGCCTGACGTGCTACAGTCCATGGGGTCTGCTGCTGCTGCTAAGTTGCTTCAGTCATGTTCAACTCTGTGTGACCCCATAGATGGCAGCCCACCAGGCTCCCCCATCCCTGGGATTCTCCAGGCAAGAACACTGGAGTGGGTTGCCATTTCCTTCTCCAATGCATGAAAGTGAAAAGTGAAAGGGAAGTCACTCAGTCATGTCTGACTCTTAGCAACACCATGGACTGCATGCAGCCTACCAGGCTCCTCCATCCATGGGATTTTCCAGGCAAGAGTACTGGAGTGGGGTGCCATTGCCTTCTCTGACAGTCCATGGGGTCACACGATAGCAACTGAACAACAGCAATGCATAGTTGTGTCTGATGCTTTGTGACACCATGGACTCTAGCTCGCCAGATTTCCCTCTTCATGGAATTTCCTAGGCAAGAATACTGGAATGGGTTGCCATTTCCTCCTCCAGGAGATCTTCCTGACCCATGAATTGAATCTGCATCTCTGCATCTTCTGCCTTGGCAGACAGATTGTTTACTACCAGGCTACCTGGGAAGTCCCAGTGTTTTAATAGAGCGAGGGATAAGAAGACCAATGTATATTTCTATAAAACTTACATTTGAGTTACATGATGAAAAACTAGGACTATGGAAAACTCAGCAGTGGCCACAGGACTGACAAAGTTCAGTTTTCATTCCAATCCCAAAGAAAGGCAATGCCAAAGAATGCTCAAACTACCACACAATTGCACTCATCTCACATGCTAGTAAAGTAATGCTCAAAATTTTCCAACCAGGCTTCAGCAATACGTGAACCGTGAACTTCCAGATGTTCAAGCTGGTTTTAGAAAAGGCAGAGGAATCAGAGACCAAATTGCCAACATCCGCTGAATCATCAAAAAAGCAAGAGAGTTCCAGAAAAACATTTATTTCTGCTTTATTGACTATGCCAAAGCCTTTGACTGTGTGGATCACAATCAACTGTGGAAAATTCTGAAAGAGATGGGAATACCAGACCACCTGACCTGCCTCTTGAGAAATTTGTATGCAGGTCAGGAAGCAACAGTTAGAACTGGACATGGAACAACAGACTGGTTCCAAATAGGAAAAGGAGTACGTCAAGGCTGTATATTGTCACCCTGCTTATTTAACTTCTATGCAGAGTACATCATGAGAAACACTGGGCTGGAAGAAGCACAAGCTGGAATCAAGATTGCTGGGAGAAATATCAATAACCTCAGATATGCGAATGACACCACCCTTATGGCAAAAAGTGAAGAGGAATGAAAAAGCCTCTTGATGAAGGTGAAAGAGGAGAGTGAAAAAGTTGGCTTAAAACTCAACATTCATCCTGAGCAGTATACCTGTGGTGGATTCATTTTGATATTTGGCAAAACTAATACAATTATGTAAAGTTTAAAAATAAAATAAAATTGAAAAAAATATTTATATACATGGATCTAAAAAAAAAAAACTCAACATTCAGAAAACGAAGATCATGGCATCTGGTCCCATTACTTCATGGGAAATAGATGGGGAAACAGTGGAAACAGTGTCAGACTTTATTTTTCTGGGCTCCAAAATCACTGCAGATGGTGACTGCAGCCATGAAATTAAAAGACGTTTACTCCTTGGAAGAAAAGTTATGACCAACCTAGATAGCATGTTGAAAAGCAGAGACATTACTTTGCTAACAATGGTCGGTCTAGTCCAGGCTATGGTTTTTCCAGTGGTCATGTTTGGATGTGAGAGTTGAACTGTGAAGAAGGCTGAGCACCAAAGAATTGATGCTTTTGAACTGTGGTGTTGGAGAAGACTCCTGAGAGTCCCTTGGACTGCAAGGAGATCCAACCAGTCCATTCTGAAGGAGATCAGCCCTGGGATTTCTTTGGAAGGAATGATGCTAAAGCTGAAACTCCAGTACTTTGGCCACCTCATGCGAAGAGTTGACTCATTGGAAAAGACTGATGCTGGGAGGGATTGGGGGCAGGAGAAGAAGGGGACGACAGAGGATGAGGTGGCTGGATGGCATCACTGACTTGATGGACGTGAGTCTGGGTGAACTCTGGGAGTTGGTGATGGACAGGGAGGCCTGGCGGTGGTGCGATTCACGGGGTCACAAAGAGTCGGACACGACTGAGTGACTGAACTGAACTGAGCTGAACTGGGCCACACTGTTTTTGTTTAATTTTGCCTATGGATCTAAACAAAGGAAAACAAAAGAAAGATAGTGAGTTAAGTTATGTATTCCTTGGATCCATGTTTCTAATTCTCAGTCTTCTCTCTACTGTGTCACCCTTGAACACAGGCATTTCAGGACTGGGAATATGAAAAGGGAGTTTGCCATGAGATTTGACACTCAGTGCAATACCTCGGAACTTCTACCAGCCTCTCTGCAGCTTGGGAGTGCAAGATGTTTGAGTTGGAATTTGTTGAGGAGATGTCTTAGAGGCCACTGATGCTATGGGATCAAAGTCTCTAATGACTGACATGGGATGAGCACTTAGCATGCCAAGCACTGTGCTTGGTCCTTTGAGGATGTATTTCATAGTCATCAGTTACACATGGCTCTCTTTGCAATCTACGCAAATAATGCAGTCTGTGTTAGAAGTAAAATCTTTTTCCTATGAAAAGCTCCTGTGAATATCTTAGTTTGAAGTGTCTTTCTCAACTTTTTCTGTGCATAAGGATAGGAAAGACTGTGCCCATTTAAGATTGATCAAATCACAGAATTACTGTTATCTTTAACACATTTAAGGTAACTTTAACTGTGAAGTAAAGTGTAAATTAGCAGGAAAACATGTTTGGTTTCTTGGCTAAGATGGGGAAGTTTTAGCAGTTGACATCCAGCTGGTTTTTGTGTTTGGGTTGTAAGCATTCTGTGTTTTTAATAGTGCTGACAAAATTTAAAAAAATAGAAATAGGTAGTGAATGTAAAACCCAAGTCCTCTCTTAAAGAATCTCACCTGATTGATTTTGTATAGATACACATATCTTGCTTTCCTATATAATTTATTATGTATTATGCATCTTATATACCTTTTGCCCACAATAGAGGTACATGTATGTCTTTATAATGTCTGCATCTTTTCCAAGTTTAATCTCCCAATTTAGTGGACTTTAATATCTTTTAATATGCTAACTTGTTGTTGTTTAGTGCTTACTTATTCTTACAGCAAATATGGTAAATTGTGCTTATTTTACTCCATTTCTAAAAGTACTTTTAGATGGCCTGAAGATTTAAATTAAATGTGCATGTTATGTTGGCTTTTAATTGCATGCTTGCAATTTCTATAGATAGTGAAAATATTTTACTTTCTTTAGAAATAACTTTTGCATTTCATAGCTTAATAAAAATATTATATAGTTATAATGTGTGAAAAGGAGTTAATCTATTTTGAATTTGAATTTGTAAAGAATACTCCTTTAAAAAAATTAACCCAATAGTGTAAAACTATTAATACACACAATCGAGGGAAAACTCATTTAAAAGTGAAGAAGTCAGATTTTAAATAATAAAGTATTTGACCAGCTGTCTATGGATTAGGCAGGAACCAGTGTGTGGGTGAAAGTCTTTATCTTTGGCCACACTGAATCACCAGAAAGTACATTCCATCTCCTTTCTTTACTTAATGGCCACGTGGGTTGGAAAGTATTTTTCAAATTGGATTCCACAGTTTTCTGAAGCATCTTTGAATGTAGTAGCTCTTTGAAATTAAGTGTGATTTTTGACAGACAGGCTTTTGTTAAAGCAGGGTGAGAACTTCTTAAGCGTGAATTGAAAATACATGTCTCATCTTCAGCTCACTTTATAAGACTTTTCATGCTTGTGTTGAAAGGACAGTGAAGATGGCTTCTCACTTAAGTGGTCTCAAGGCTTCAGTGCAGCCTATGCAAGGTACAGTAGTAGACTCCACTCCAGCTGGTGGTCACAGTCATTCCTCAGCTCTGGCTGAGCACTGGCTGCTCTGTTCTCTGGAAGCTTCTCTGAGCCTCTGAATGATGAGAGGTCAGACACTAAGCCTTCATTACTCAGCTCAGGAAGTTTGCTTTTGGCACACACATTCCCAAACCCTACCTCCAAAATCTTTTGGATAAGCTTTTTAGAAAAAAGTTTTATTTTTTTTTCCCTTCCCTAAAATGTTGGAGAATATACAAAATTAAGATGTTGGGCTTGAGAACCTCTCGTTTAGAAGCTGGGGTTAGAGGAGTACAGAAAGGAAGAAAGCCTTTTGGTAGAGTTAAATTTTTTCTTGAATTGGGTTTAAGGGTAGCTGGTGGAGAAGAATAAGTCTTAGGAACAGAATGAACCTAAGATTATTAGGAAAACTGCACAGCTGGGACTTGACACAATCAACCCATGAACCTCGTTTGTGAATTATGATCTCCAAATCTGATCTTAGATATTTTTTATTTGAAAGTAGAAATTAAAACATTTTAGACTTTTTCATCAAGAGGAAATCCAAATCCTGATCTGTTTTTAAAAGACTAGTTTCTTTTCTTTTTCGTATTTTTCAAAGCCTGCTCACCAAACCCAGGCCAGTCCAGGGTTTCTTTCTTATGGTTCCATTTACTGGAGTAAGTGGGTCATCCCACTGCTGGTCACCTTAGGCATGGAAATTCAGCATCTCCTTTAGATTCAAGCATCAGAGGTGTTGGTTCTTGACTGACAGTCAAGGCTAAATATCCATATGTGAGGAATAAATGAACTAATTAATTCCCAAATTGTCCTTCATTTTTGTGTCTTCCTACTCTTCCCACGCAATGGCTAACCTCGAAGAACATGTCTTTTGAGAGAACCAGCAGTGTTCCTTATACTTTCCTAAAGGTTGATGAACCTAAGAGAAGGTGGTGGAAGAAAACTGGTCAAAGATATTTCAGGAATGGAGGCCTCTACTTTAACCTGTTTTTGGAAGCTTACTATACTATGGGAATGGAGACTTGAGATTTCTAGATGGAAGTGTAACAAACCACAGATTTTTACTCTCTTTGTGCTTGTTAGGAATACAGAGTCAGGCAAGGGTCACTAATTTTTGTATCAGGACTTTTTTTTTTAATAGGAAGTAGTAGAATGCCCAATTCAAACTGATTTAAGATATTTGTTAAGTTATAAAATTTAAAAACCTGAGAATAAGGTTGTTTATGAAAATCAGGAATGAAATTATTTTCACCATGACCAGATTCTCTCTCTTAATTTTGTCATGTAACCTTTATGGTATTGGCTCTTTTCACTAATGTATGCTTCCCAGGTAGCTCCATGATAAAGAATCCACCTGTGATGCAGGAGATGCCAAAGATGCAGGTTTGATCCCTGGGTTGAGAAGATCCCTCAGAGGAGGAAATGGCAACCAATTCGAGTATACTTGCCTGGGACATCCCATGCACAGAAAAGCCTGGTGGGGCCAAAGTCCATGAGGTCACAAGAGTCAGACACGACTGACCAGGTACACATTAGCCTTACACTTTACTAGAGTCAAGTGTGAATTCCAGTGTCCCACAGTGAGGTTAAAGTTCTGAGACTAACTCTGTTTGAATCTAACTGGCTCAACTTGAACCATTGCTCATGACTGAACCAATGCCTTATACCGAGGGGAAGAGATAATCAAATTAACCAGGCTGAGATCATATAATTCTAGAAACTGAAAGTAAACTTAGCTTTACAGGAACCATGTTTTCTGCAAATAAAGAAAGGCTGAGTTCCTGTATGAGGGTTGACATGCTGCTAGCCAAGTGAAATAAATGGATTCTGGAGATTCAGAAGCGGTAGTTATCTACTCTAACCCTGTAGTTCTTTCTCCTGAAAGTATGTTTACAGAGAGACTTAATACATATTTCACAGGACCAAGATACCTGAGTAGTGAAGTTATATAATAAAAATAGTTTCTATCAACTTACTCCTCATTTGAAAAAATTTTTTTCTTTCTGATTATAACATATTTCATTGTACAGCTCAAGTCTATACTAGATTTACTGATGACAATGCAATCATCAAACATTATGTATGTGATGTACTCCAAATAACTGTTGCAAATGTGTGTTTATAGCTCTTTTTACAGCTAACATGAAAAGACTAACAGAGATCAACTGAAACTTGTCAAATATTTTGCATGACTGTACATAATCTTAACACATTAAAATTGCTAGAAAAATTTTGAGAAATACAGAAAGGATAAGAGAATTTAATGAAGAAAACAAAGAGAAATTTCAGTAGATGCTGAAGTTATATAATCCATTATGTATCAATTTTGTCTTATACCTAATAATCCTGTTATTAAATTTTTTTCTCATGTCTAAAGACTATTGTGACATTATTTCTTAGTACAAGTCTATGGCCAAAAAAAGAAATCATAGATTCTGCTGACATCCTATTTATTCTTACGATTTTATGACTTCAAATAAAAATCTGCCGCTGTCAGTGTTTCATCCTTTTTTTTTTTTTTATTTCTCAGCTTCTCTGAGTAGTGGGTAGGCTTCTATCTCCCCTGTGAATGAGATCTCTTTTGTAAACAATTGACATAGCATTGTTGACAGTTCTGACAGGTCTTAGAGAGTCAAAGGGAATAAAGAATAGAAAAACATTGGCAAAATCTGCATTGGTCCAAAAATGTGCAATATATTTCATGTTAATATTTTAGATTAAATGTTGCTCTTTGTTCAGTTATTCTGAGTAGGATACACATGCATTAGATACATATGTACACATATATTGTATTTGATGGAGGAGCCTTAATATTGGGATAATCAGGATATATGGTTTCTACACAGTGCTAGCAGGTAAAGTTATTAATAAATTAATAAGGTGATGAGTTTTACTTTTCAACCCTGTGCTATTGAACTGAACCAATATAATTGGCCAGTTATTTTGGTGTTTTTGAAGAACATCATGTTCTTTTCCAGGAAGTAATTTGGGTCTGATAATCTCACCATTCAAAGAACTGTGTCTCAGGTTTACAGTTTTTGGTTAAGAGTAGTTGGGCCAAAATAGAAATGCAGTAAAGAGTGTTGGCCATAGAAACCAGGATCTCATGATGGCACTGTGCACCTCTAAGTGCAAGAGTACAAGAGAGATGGGAAGGCACTTCGAGGAAAGACTCAAATAGGTATTCAAAGATGGCCAATTAGTTTTTAAAATTAGGGAACAACCAATGCTACAGTTAAGACTATAGTTAATATAACCTACTGTTTGTTTCCCCAGTTGGTTCAGGAGAATCTGTGTGCTAATCCATACCTATTTGTAGAAGTTGCATCAGGATCATTAACAAGCATCTATTGAGAATCAGCCATGTAAAATACATGTGCTAGGCCAGAATATTAGAAAGTCACAAAGATTTCTATTCTTGAGGATCTTGAAAAGAAGTTGGGGAAATAGGAAATATTTAAAAGCATAAATATTAATACTAAGTAATATGGGTTAATTCATAGTATAAACTGGGGTTAGTAGATACAAAATGTTATACATAATGGATAAACAACAACATAATGGATAAACAACTAGGTTCTTACTGCATAGCACATGAAACTATATCCAATCTCCTGGGATAACCCATAATGGAAAAGAATATTAGCTATGTATGCATATGTAAACTGAATCACTTTGCAGTGTAGCAGAAATTAGCACAACTCTGTAAATCAACTATACTTCAATTAAAAAAATGAAAATAAAGTCAACAATTTTTTTTAAGCATCAGATAGTAAATATTTTAGGCTTTGTGGGCATTTGGTCTCTGTTGTAGCTATTTAACTCTGTTGTTGTAACATAAGAACAGCTATGTAAATGAATGAGTGTGATGTGTTCCAATAAATCTTTATTTGTGGACACTGGAATTTGTAATTCATATAATGTTCATGTATTGTGACATACTAATCTTCATTTGATTCTTTTCAACAATTTAAAACATAAAACCTATTCTTGGCTTGCATGTTGTACAAAACCACATGGGCCAGATTTCGTATGTGGGTTGTAATTTGCTGATTCGTGGTATAGTTGATAAGTGCTCTGGCTTACTGGGGTACAGTCAGTCAGTTCAGTCTCTCAGTTGTGTCCAACTCTTTGTGACCCCATGGAATGCAGCATGCCAGGCTTCCCTGTCCATCACCAACTGCCAAAACTTGCTCAAACTCACGTCCATTGAGTCGATGATGCCATCCAGCCATCTCATCCTCTGTAGGCCCCTTCTCCTCTTGCCTTCAATCTTTTGTAGCGTCAGGGTGTTTTCCAATGAGTCAGTTCTTTGCATCAGGTGGCCAAAGTATTCAGTTTCAGCTTCAGCATCAGTCCTTCCTATTATACAGAGTGAAGTAAGCCAGAAAGAAAAACACCAATACAGTATACTAACGCATATGGAATTTAGAAAGATGGTAACAATAACCCTGTGTATGAGACAGCAAAAGAGACACTGATGTATAGATTAGTCTTATAGACTCTGTGGGAGAGGGAGAGGGTGGGGAGATTTGGGAGAATGGTATTGAAACATGTATAATATCATGTATGAAACGAGTCGCCAGTCCAGGTTCAATGCACGATACTGGATGCTTGGGGCTGGTGCACTGGGACGACCCAGAGGGATGGTATGGGGAGGGAGGAGGGAGGAGGGTTCAGGATGGGGAACACAGGTATACCTGTGGTGGATTCATTTCGATATTTGGCAAAACTAATACAATATTGTAAAGTTAAAAAAAAAAAAAGCATCAGTCCTTCCAATGCATATTCAGGACTGATTTCCTTTAGGATTGACTGGTTTGATCTTCTTGCAGTCCAAGGGATCCTTAAGAGTCTTCTCCAACACCACAGTTCAAAAGCATCAATTCTTTGGTGCTCAGCTTTCTTTATAGTCCAACTCTCACATCCATACACAACTACTAGAAAAACCATAGGTTTGACTAGATGGACCTTTGTTGGCAAAGTAATGTTTCTGCTTTTTAATATGCTGTCTAGGCTTGTCATAGCTTTTCTTCCAAGGAACAAGCGTCTTTTAATTTCATGGCTGCAATCACCATCTGCAGTGATTTTGGAGCCCCCACCCCCAAAATAAAGTTTCTCACTGTTTTCATTTTTTCCCCATCTATTTGCCCTGAAATGATGGGAGAAGATGCCATGATCTTAGTTTTCTGAATGTTGAGTTTTAAGCCAACTTTTTCACTCTTCTCTTTCACTTTTATCAAGAGGCTCTTTAGTTCTTCTTCGTTTTCTGCCGTAAGGGTGGTGTCATCTCCATATCTGAAGTTGTTGACATTTCTCCTGGCAATCTTGATTCCAGCTTGTGCTTCATCCAGCCTGGTATTTCACATGATGTACTCCACATATAAGTCAAACAATCAGGGTGACAATATACAACCTTGATGTACTCCTTTCCCAATTTGGAGCCAGTCTGCTCTTCCATGTCCATTTCTAACTATTGCTTCTTGAACTGTGTACAGATTTCTCAGGAGGGTACAAGAATGTGACAAATTCATTGTCAATGACTGACTTCTAAGAGGTAAGTCAAATATATAAGACTATATGCTCAAATTTGCAATAACTATGTTTAGTCTCCAATGTCTTGTAGTCAACTAACTGGTTAATTATTTCCAGTGGAAGCTCAGAGGTATATGTGTGTGCCATTGGGTAGTGGTTTAGTGTCTAAAGCATAAGCGTTGTTTATAAGACAGCAGTGAGAGAAAACTGAAAATGTGAATAGGAAGCAGAGATCTCTGAATGCTGAGCTGAGCGGGTTATCCTTCAAGAAAGAAGTGCTTTAGAGGCTTCTGAGCTATGGAATAATCTGTTCAGAATTGTGCTTCAGGCGGTTTAGAGTTTAGACCAGAAAGATGAAAGAAAAGCAGAGTAAGGGAACTAACATTATTGGACTTCTATTATATGTGGGAAACTGTCTAGAAGTTTGTAAAATAATTTCTCCATTTAGTGACATGAAAGGGAAAGCCAGTTTGTAAAGTATTGCAGGAATGTGATGAAAAGGGAAAGGTGCTAGAAAAGTCTTGTACTCTTTTGCTTCAGACTGAATGTAGCAAAACAGGAAAGAATCAAAGAGAATTCAAGGGTGACTGAAAGGATGTATTGGGCAGTCAAGAGGAGGAGTTGGTTTCTGGAAAGATGTTTGGGCAGAGAAATATGTACTCATCCAAGTAAATTAGCACTGGCCAACAAGTTCGAAGAGATTCAGCAGAAAATTAATTGAGTTTTAGTAAATACTGCCCGAAGATGACTTTAAAAAATGTTACTATACGCCTTAAATTATTAACAGTTGCTTGTATTGTTGCTTTGTCATTTCATTCATAACAGTGGGTCTGGGAAGTTTTGGTTATGCTTTGTGGATTAGTAAAAATGTTTGGATAGCTGAAAAAAAAAAAAACTCAAGACATTAAGGAAAATGAATACAAACACAGAAATTGTCACACTGAATTTAGTAGTTTCAGAAATTGGGTGTATTATGAGCAGTAATTGTTTTAGTTCCAAATTAAATATGTCAAAATCCATGTGTTTAACACCTTTAACATATGCCTCAAACATATTCTATTTCTTATCCGCCTAACATTTGGTTTATGAATTGTAAAGCAAAGAAGTTAGGGATTTGATTTGCAGAGGCCTTACTGCTTTAGTTTGCTGACTTGTGGCACCTATTCTTTTTTAATAGAAAATCTTCAAAATCACAGACAGTTTCTTTTTGCTTTTGACTGATCCATTCCGTTTCCCCCGAGTCCTTGTGTGATTACCTAGATGTTGTCATTGCTCTTTCAGTCTTTCCTCTGAGTGGCTCAGTTACTCTGTCCACTCTGATTATTAATCTGCCAACATGTTCACATTTTCTAATTTAGAGAATTAGTGACGATTTCTTGTGAAGCCCATCTTCAGTGATTTGCATTATTGGTACCCATGGATGCTGAGGAAGCCTGGCTTGGAGTCACAGTTCCTGACATTTTAATATTTCCACTGCTCTCCTGAGGAGGTTGAGTGCATGTAGAATTAAGGATGAGGCATACCGCTGGGTCTGTTGAGCTGTGTAAAACCAAGAAGGCAATTTTGTTTCTCTCCTTTCTTCCTCTTTCCTTCATTCCTCCTTCTTTATTTCCTGTGTTCTTTTCTTCTTTCCACTGAAGTATGCATTCCAGTCAAGCTGAGATGAGGGAAACAGAAGCCATTTAAAATCTTCCAAGTGGGGATGATTTTAATATGGGAAAATAGAGGCTTTTATAGTTACTGGATAGACTGGTGGCATAGGAGTCAGGGAAGCCATTGCTTCTTGGAATCTACACCAAAGTAGAAGATTCTCAAGCAGGTTCTTCTGCTTCTTCTTCTTAGTTTGCCAAGATATGTGCAAATTCTTCTCACTATAAGATTGTAGCGGAGAACAACGTGAGGAAAGGAATTCTGGGAAACGTAGTTCCAATCTCCTCATCTCTGCCCCTTAAAACAGAGGACAGAATAGATGGAGAGAACAATGACATCAAGTTGAAAACACTCTGACATATTTGCTGAGCCTCTATCAAGCTAGACAAAGCTGAATGTGGTGATTTCTATCCTCAACATGCTCACAGTCTGGTTGAAGTGAAGTGAAAGTCATTCAGTTGTGTCTGACTCTTTGTGACCCCAAAGACTATATAGCCCACCAAGCTCCTCCAGGCAAGAATTACTGGAGTGGCTTGGGATTTTCTTCTCCAGGGGATCTTCCCGATCCAGGGATTGAGCCCAGGTCTCCTACATTGCAGGCAGATTCTTTACCATCTGAGCCACTAGGGAAGCCCCATAGTCTGGTTAAGTTGACCAATATGTTATTTTCCTAAGATGGTAAATTTTGCTGAGCAACTATGCCAGGACAAATTCTCCCAGTAAAGCTGTTACAAAATGGATTATTAATCACCAGGGTTGTTTATATCCTAGCTCATATCAAGTCCCCAGATGTTAGTAGCTACTTGCAGTGAAAGCTTGTTGCTTTTGTTCAGTGACTAAGTCACGTCTAACTCTTTGCGACTTCATGGACTGTAGTCCACCAGGTTACTCTGTCCATGGAATTCTCCAGGCAACAATACTGGAGTGTATTGCAGTTTCCTTCTCAAGGGGGCCTTGTTAGACCAGGGATCGAACCTACGTCTCCTGCATTGGCAGGAGGATTCTTTACATGGAGCCACCAGGGAAGTCCACAGTAAAAGCTTGATATATAACCATTCCAGAGATATAAACATTGCCCCCAGCATACGTAGTATAATGCCACTAAATTCTCAAGCTGCTTTTCACAATATTAATGATAATTAAATTATTTTCAGTTAATTTTTGATGATAAATTAATTTCAAATTACAGTATCCCTCTTGACTGGGTACATATATAAAGAGGGTAAAGGGTTATATGAGAATAACTTCATAATATTTCAGACCAGCTCTGTTCATTTTAGCACCATATATGACTACATTACAAAGATGCTTTCAAATGGAATTTAGTGACTATAGATTATTGGGGATTTGGTGAAATTGATGTTTCCAGTCTTAGTCCTGTCATGTATGTAATACCTTTCCACAGGGGCAAGTGATATTTTGAGAGATGGGTATCCTATGCATGAGAAATTATCTGCCTAAATTATATATTGTCTCTTCCAGACTTAGTTTTGTCAACAAGATGCACTGAATCATAGGGGACACAGAACTCAGTAGCAGAGTGTTATATTTAAATGTGTGCTTGTGGCTGTAATGCATGAACACCCCTGTACATAGCTGCCTTCTATGGCTCCCACATCCCACATGTAGGATAAAAATCTTAGCCCCTTATCATAGCCCAAAGCCTGGGCTCTGCAGTTTCAGAACTCAGGGCTTCCTCACATTGGCCTTCTTTACAAGTCCTTCCTGATTTGTTTTGTCATCTCATACCTGGATATCCTTGTATGTGCGTTCTGCTCAAACTGAGACTCTATCATCCTCCCCTTCTCCTTTCCTTCATCTACACTGGCACTCCAAGCAACCTGATTCCTATTCATTTTTTATACTCTGAGTCCTGCCATGTGCTGTGTCCTCTATATCCATGGGACTCATTGCTCAACTATTTTACCACTTAAATGTTCATTTTGATGGCTTGGTTGCTTTTAAGTTTTCTGCATCAGACTAAAAGCTCCTCAAAGATGGAGACTATTCTTATGCAATTTGGCACCTTTAAAACAATTATTATTTATTTATTTGGTGCACTGGGTCTTAGTTGCTGCATGTGGGATCCAGTTCCCAGACCAGTGATCGAACTCAGGCCCCAAGCACTGGGAACTCGGAGTTCTAGCCACTGGACCACCAGGGAAATCTCACAACTTGCCATCTTCAGGGCTGACCAGAAGTCCCAATACATAGTTAAGTGCTCATTAATTGATAAATGAATGAATGAACAAAGCTAGGGAGCAGGCAGCTTATAATCACAGTGATAAAATGAATAAAACAGAACTAACTTTCCACTTATCCTCATTTTATTACTTTATAACTGTAATTGTTATAACTTTTTAAAATCATAATTCTCCAAATGGAAGGAATTACAGATCTTCCATAGTGTTTTGCCTAGTGCCTTGTATTCTACTGGGGCCCTCAGTACAATCAGCAATGCCTATAATAATGAACTAAACTGGCTAATGTATAATTTTTCCTTCTAATTAATTCACTCTCCCTGGTTTACCTTGCAAATCCAGCTGCTGGGAGAAGCTCTGATGGTTATGGGGTTAAAGAGGAAATGGTCATAATTTTTATTTAGTGTTTTCCATATAAATGTACCTCATTATCTGCTGTACCTCATTATATATGATCTATTTTATGACCATTTAGTTCTCCTTAGCAGTCCTGCTTTTATTCTGTTATGCTTGCTGTCTAAACTCTCAACTTTATGACTCCATTACCTGAGCTCCCTACTGCCTGCTGTCCCACTCCCACTGCTGAGGTAGATAATACAGCTTTGCTGTTGCCAGGCCAGCATTTCTAATAAATTCCTCACATACAGACAGGCAGCGGCATAGGACACAGCGGCTCTGTGTAATGCTTTCATATCACATCACTAGACTCTCATTAGATACTTGTGAGAGAAATTACCACTGAGGCTTCTTCAGGCACAATAGCATTAATGAAGTTAGGAAATGACTCCCACAGATGTTTGACACTCAATCAATCCTACTTAATTTAATTACACTCCTGACTGAAAGACAAAAGAGATGCTCTTGTAGTCCAACTCTTGCTTTTTATTTTCTCATATGCCTTTTACCCCCTTCTGACTTACTTAATCCTTGCTGAGAAATGTCAATGTAATTAAATTATAATTATTTAAAAGTGGACTTTGTTATAATGCTTTGTATCATTTTCCACTTCTCTCCCCCTACCAAGCTGCAAGTACTTGAGAGCTCTACTATGTAAATTGAGTGGTGGAGTGGGGAGAAAATGGCTCTTATAACCTTGATTCATCCATGTCTTACACCTCCATAATTAAGGATACTCTTGATGCTGCCACTTACAACTCTATGTCATGAAATTTTGTTTAATAACATATTTTCAAGGAAGTTGAATAGATTCTGGGAAGATTTCTTTTCACCAGTCTTACCATGTTAGAATAAGCTTATAAATAACCAGCATTAAAATTAGGTGATACTATACTGTACTTTGGGCTTCCCAGGTGGCCTAGTGGTAAAGAACTTGCCTGACAATGCAGGAGATGTGAGAGATTGGAGTTTGATCTCTGGGTTGGGAAGATCCCCTGAAGAAGGGCATGGGAACCCACTTAGTACTCATGCCTGGAGAATCCCATGGACAGAGGAGCCTGACAGGCAACAGCCCATAGGGTCACAGAGTCAGGCACAACTGAAGTGACAGCATGCAAGCATTCATACTATAATTTATTTGCACACATAAGACTACTTCAGTCTTCACAATGGCTTAGAAGCATGAGTATAATTGTCATTTTAGAGATAAAGGATTTAGAGATAAAAGATAAAACAAATAGTGGTTAAGTGACTACCTTGTTCAAGACTTTATGGTCAGTAAACAATGATCTTAAAACTTCAACTTCTTCCCTTCATTGTTGATGTGAAGTCACTCAGTCATGTCTGACTCTTTGTAACCCCATGGACTGTAGCCTACCAAACTCTTCCATCCATGGGATTTTCCAGGCAAGAGTACTGGAGTGGGCTGCCCTTCTTCAGGTAATCTTCCCCACCCAGGGGTCGAGCCCAGGTCTCCTGCATTGCAGGCAGATGCTTTACCGTCTGAGCCACCAGGGAAGCCCATTCATTGGTTCATTCAACTAACAATTGCAGTATTCCTGGAACTGAAAAAGTTGATTAATAGACATACAGCATAAAAGCCAGGTGGTATGGCTTGGATAGACCTATGCAAAGGAGGCAGTGGGAGCAATTGGAGGAAACCAACTAGGGCATGAGAGGTGCTGGTGAAAGAAAAGCCAACAGACTCCAAGAAGTGTGGAATATACACTGAAATAAAAGTGACTCTGAATTTTTTTTTTCTTTTGTAATGTGATCAGCTTGAATTTTAGGAAGAATCATCTAGTTTTAGTATGGGTCAGGTTAAGAATGCTTCACAGAGTGGATGTACTGCCTTATGTAAGCACAGGAAGAAAAGGAGAATTGGGAGGGAAGATTGTAATTTTCACTTTGAATGTAGTTTTCTTGTCCACGGGACATGAAGGTGGATATATCGGTGTGTGGCTCAGTAGGAGGATCTGGCAGTGTGGGTTGTGTGTTTGTTCATTATATTACTTGATATCTTATGATATTTTATCATAGTCATTTGTTTACATGCTTGTCTTCTCTACTAGAGTATAACCTCCTGAGGGCCCAAACCACTGTCTTCTTCAAGTTGATATTCCCAGGTTCTAGTAGATGTTTGTTGAATTTTATTAGAATATCATCAAATTGCTTTCTTGGAAGTTATTTTTTTTAATTACTCTTTTATTCAATATTATAACATAGATTATTTGTGTATTTGTATTAACTATACCATGAAAGTGTTAGTCGCTCAGTTGTGTCCAACTCTTTGCAACCCCCAGGACTGTAGCCCACTAGGATCCTCTGTCCATGGGATTCTCCAGGTAAGAATAGTGGAGTGGGTTGCCATTCGCTTCTCCAGGGGATCTTCCTGACCCAGGGACTGAACCCACATCTCCCACATGGCAGACAGATTCTTCACTGTCTGAGCCACCATGGAAGCCCATAGTGAAGGTTTACCATAACCTCATTTTAAAGATGTAGAAATTGAGATGTGCGCTTTTTTTTTTTTTTTGGCTGTACCTATGGTATGTGGGCTCTCAGTTTCCGGACCAGGTATCATACCCACACCCCCTACCGGGGAAGCCGGGGAAGCACTGAGTTTTAACCACTGGACCACCAGGGAAGCCCTTAAGCTACTTTTAAAATTTCCCAATATTCCTTAACTCTAAATGCTACTAGCTGCATGATGTCTGAATATAATACTCTTGCCAGTTTTACCTTCCAGTTTTCTCTGGGGCATTGTAAAGGAGAGGGGAGCTTGAGGATTCATATTTGTATAGAATCTTTCTGCTTCTGAGACCTGCAGACAGACAGAGCAGGTTGCAAACCTAGCCCAGCTATCTGAAGGCTCTGTGGTGTTTGGCAAGTGTGTTAACCAACTTTAATTTCCTTTTCTATAATGTAAGGATAATATTATCTTTGTTACAGCACTTTCAATTAGCTAAACAAATATTTATTGGATATTAATTATGTGTAAGGCTCTGTAATGGGAGATGAATTTGAGTATCTGCCTCTTATAGTTCCCCTCCTGGGGAACTCCAAAATCTTTTTTTGCCAATCAGCACCTATTGGAAAGATGATAGCCATAAAAAGTAGCTCTTTCCTCTGAGGAAAGGTGGACAACTTGGGATAGTGAGCTTTTTGATGGGTATGGGGGACCAATAAAGCCATTTATGCCACTATAAATGTCTTTAATAAACTGTTTTGTTTCATTATAACACCAAAGTTATATTGTGAAATAAGCCAAAATTTTAATGCAAGATTTTGAACTGTATGTATCCTATAAGCAGTGGAAAGCCTTTGTAAAATTTTAAGTCAGGGAGAAAAATACCCACATTTACCTTTGAACAAGACTCCCTCAGCCTGCAGAATGAAGAACAGACAAGATTTAATGCTGGGGACAAGATAGAAAGTACTATAGTTCCTCAGTGGAATCTTGTAGTGATTTGGGCTAAGGTGATGGTAGTAAGATGGAGAGAAAAGGGTGATAAAGAAATACTTATAAAATGTAATCAAATGTATTTGGGAATAGCATGAGTATAAGTGGGTGTTAAAGGAAAAGGAGTCATTCAAAAATATTACTCTTGAGCACTGGATGGTAGAGATAGACAACACAGTAAGAAGAGCAGGCTTACTGATAAGATGATGAATTGCGTTTAGTTTGAACCCGATCAGTTTTATGTGCCTGGGGTACACAAAAGTGCAGATGCTATGGAAGCAAGATTTAAGTGTCTGTATTAACTCTATAATATTCTAGCTTTCCCTGGAGCAGTCCTATTGCTTAGACAGCTTGATAAATTTGATAGAGCCTAAGAAAAACCAGGTATCCACTGGAGCCCTCTAGGTTGCTGATTTCAATTCTCCCATTGCTCTTGCCTGGGCAGATGCGTGGCTGTATTACCAGGTGCATGCCTGATGGCTCACAGAGGCAACTGGATTGGGAATGGCTTAACCAGCTAGTTTTTTCCAACTTCAAAATCAGGACAACAGATGAGAATTCTAAGTTGGATAATCCAGAATGCCAGTAACACAAGAATCTAATTTGGAAACAAGCCATTTCATCTTAATGGGCTTAGTATAATTAATATAATAATTATATTATTAATATTTGTTGTATGTTTATTTGGATTCCATGGTGGCTCAGATGGTAAAGAGTCTGCTTGCAATGCAGGAGACCCAAGTTTGATCCCTGGGTCAGGAAGATCCCCTGGAGAAGGAAATGGAAATCCACTCCAGTATTCTTGCCTGGAAAATCCCATGGACAGAGGAGCCTGGTGGGCTATGGTCCATGGGGTTGCAAAGAATTGGACATAACTGAGCGACTTTTATTTATAGGACTGTTTAGTTATAGGATCTTTGTGTCACATTGTGTCACATACAGGATTACATGGCATAACAATGTTTTATTAATCTGTTAAAAGGGATTTCTTGTAATTTTCTCTTCCTTTTTATTGCCATATATATTGCAAACCTCCTTCCTGTATGTACTAAAAGAACACTGTAGATGAAACAAAGCAGACCTTATGTGTTTGGTTGGTATTATATATTCTTGCCATTCTTAATCTTTTTAATCTGCAAATCTACCATTTGCAGAAGGTGACTAATTTGAGAAGGCAAAATGTGCAATTAAGGCTTAAAAAAATGGTGATAATTACTCCTTTTCTGTAGGAGTAAAGCATTATCTATTCTGAAAATTGAGTGAAATTACCCAACAGTCTCAGGGGACAAATGTGTCCTATTTATAAATCAAAAGTTGATAGGTAGGCCTTTAGCACATGCTTTGAATATTAATAAGTAAGGTTTAATGTCTGAGCATTGGGCTATTATTTTATGACCGCATTTGCTAGAACAAGCAGACCTAGTCTTAAATGCACATCTATGAGACTCCAGGGATTGATAAAATGATTGGAAATAATGAAAATTCAAATGAGGCATGTTGTAGATAATAAGGGCTCTGGTTCTTTCTCTGTTTGCAACCACACCCTTTGCCTTGTGATTGCAGTTTCTTCTTCTGGTGCTGTTGCTGCTGCTGCTAAGTCACTTCAGTTGTGTCCAACTCTGTGCAACCCCATAGACGGCAGCCCACCAGGCTCCCCCGTCCCTGGGATTCTCCAGGCAAGAACATTGGAGTGGGTTGCCATTTCCTTCTCCAATGCATGAAAGTGAAAAGTGAAAGTGAAGTCGCTCAGTTGTGTCTGACTCTTCGCAAACCCATGGACTGCAGCCCACCAGGCTCCTCTGTCCATGGGATTTTCCAGGTGAGAATACTGGAGTGGGGTGCCATTGGCTTCTCTGGGCCTTTATGCAAGTTTGCCCACATGATTTGCTTTGATCAGTAGCATGTTAGGAGGTGTGGTGAAACTGAAGCTTTGAAAAGTATTTGCTCATTTGGGCTTGTTCTACTATCTATCCCCTTGCTATGAAAAGAACAGGTCTTAGTTCTGTAATTCTGGGAGGATTACAGGGATCAGTAGAGCAGAGCAGACTTCTGAGAAGCCCAGCCTAGAGCAGCCAACCCTCTGACCCTTAGATCCACAAGAACAAATGGTTGCTGTTTTCAACTGTTGAGCTTTTATGTGGTATATAAGGTGACAGTAATATGATATTGGGCTTCCCAGGAGGCTCAGTGGTAAAAAAAATCTGTGTGCCAATGCAGGAGACACAGGAGACGCCTGTTCAATTCCTGTGTTGAGAAGATCCCCTAAAGAAGGAAATGGCAACTCACTCTAATATTCTTGCTTGGAGAATCCCATGGACAGAAGAGACTGGTGGGCTACAGTCCATAGGGTCACAAAGAGTTGGACACAGCTTAATGACTAAACCACTACCAACAATGTGATATTAGCTAAATAATATGGGAAGTTGCAGACTCAACAAAAAGACTCTAGCTAATGTTAGTAATGGAGAAGGCGATGACACCCCACTCCAGTATTCTTGCCTAGAAAATCCCATGGATGGAGGAGCCTGGTAGGCTGCAGTCCATGGGGTCGCTAAGAGTCGGACACGACTGAGCGACTTCACTTTCACTTTTCACTTTCATGCATTGGAGAAGGAAATGGCAGCCCACTCTGGTGTTCTTGCCTGGGGAATCCCAGGGACGGGGGAGCCTGGTGGGCTGCCATCTATGGGGTCGCACAGAGTTGGACACGACTGAAGCGACTTAACAACAACAACAACAACAACAACAACAACAACAATGTTAGTAACCAATAAACCTGAGGGGAAACAAGAGAGAAAAAAGAGATGGAGAGTGAAAGTAAGAGCAAGAGCAAGAGCGAGAGAGAGAGAAGGAGAGGGAAGTGGAGAGGGAGACAGACAAAAGAGACACACACAGATTGACATTGGATCAATACATAATTCAGTGCAAGAGAACACAATGGTTCTGAGGTTAAAGTGAAATCACTGGGGAAAGTCAAGGGCTTGGCACACGAGGAACGGAAACATGAAAGCATCCAGAAAAAAGGTTCAAGCAGATTTCAGGTCAAGGAAAATAACTGAACACCAATTTGTGAATGGCCTAGACAGTGGGAGTTACTGCAAGAAAACGTTATCTGTCCTAAGGTTAATCTTCCCTTTCTCTGCCCTCTGTCTTGCTTCAGCCCCTGATACACTTGTTCTGCTGGCATAGTTTGGTTCCCTACTGTACTCCAAGAGACATCTGGTCATGACTGGAGTTTCGACCGTCATGACTAGGTGGATCAGGGCTACTGGCACACACAGTGTGTGGAGGCCAGCAATTCTGCTAAATACTCCATAGTGCACAAAGGCAGCTGCCGACAACAAAGAACTATTCTGTCCAAAATGTCTATAGTGACATGTTTGAGAAGGCTTGCTTTGGAGATAACTGGTGTGGCCTGGCCTTGAGAAATTCCTGAAGCCTAACCAAGAAAGAAGATCAAGCAAAAGTTAGACAATTTATTTTGGGGGGCTTTCCACGCACCAGACCCTTTATTAGACACTGGGGTTATAAGCATGAAAAAAATTATTTTTCATAGTTTCCTAGGCCTTTTTGAAGGCCTAGGATCCTTGTTTAAGAGTAATAATGAGCTACTGATGGATTTAAAGAAATGGTATGCTTATAATTATATCTTAGAAAGATGGCTCTGATTACCCAGTAGATAAAGATCTAGGGGCTCACAGGAGGAAAAATCACCAGGAAAGGAAGGATTGATCCTGGAAATGGCCCATAATGCAATTCCCTTGTATTTCACTCACAGATGAGGGAATTCATCTGAGGTGACTGAAAGAAAACTAGAAGCTGGGGAAGGGACTGACACATGAAAGCAAATAGCTCAGAACCTCCCAATAACAGGGAGGCACTGGGCAGGGCTCTGGTTGGTATGGGTAAATGAAGTGACAAAACCTCTCTTACCCACAAGAGTGAGTGGAGAAGCTCTAACTAGTACTTCTTCCTTTTACCCTGCAGGTAGGTAATGGCATGGAGGGCCCTCCATATCATTAGGTATCATATTTTGCATACAGTCCTCAGGTCAGTTTACTTAAATAAACATATATTGGAGCCTACTGTGTGCCTAAGGTAACAATCTATGTTCAGTGTCTGCTTTATTAGCAGTAGGACTTTGGTAAATTTATTTACTGACTCGCAGCCTCAGTTCTCTTCTGTAATATGAGAATAAAAATACTGCTGCATCACAAGGTTGTTTGGAGGATTAAAAAATTTTGTTCATGTGAAGACAGTGTCTGGTAAACATTCTTATAATTGCTTGTCGAGCATCAGAGATAGAAAGATGAATACAAATGATCCCAAATCCCAGGGAATGTACGGAATGATAGACAGACAGTAAACATATAATTTCAATAATGAGATTAATACAATGATAGAACCACATTCTATAGAATTGCAAAAGAAATGTGTCTTTTACAGAGCTCTCTGTCTCCAGCCTGGGATGTTCTGTGGATTTCTCAACCTATGTATCTCTCTGCTTTGTGGATGTAACCCCTGGAATGTTCCAAAGGAAATGCAGGTGCCCTTATTTATTCTGTTGCCTGAGGGAGAAACTTGCTTGTCATTCTAGTGCCTCAACCTCATTGCTGCCCAATCAATCACCAGGTTTGGCAGTTTTAACCTCCCAGTATCTCTTAGAGCCAGCTGCTTCTCTCCACCCTTGCTGTCATAAACTTTGTTCGTAACAGCTTTATTTTTTCCCCTAGATTACTGCCATTGCCTCCCAGTTGATCTTCCTTCCTCTAGTGTTGCTCCTTCTATCTTGCCTGCACTGCAGCCAGAACACAGAGCTGATGGTATTATTCCCCTAACTAAAGCTCTTCAATGGTCCCAGTTGTTTCAGTGTAAAGTTCAGCCTCCTCAGGCAGCATGCGATGTTCTTTATACATGTGACTTCTCAGTCTGCCTTCTGTGGCTGTCCTCCTTGCAGTAGACACTTCCTGCATTCTGAACAGCGTGGCAGTCTATGAACACGGCACTTCCTCTCTCACCTCTGTGTGTGTGCTCTGTCACTTCAGTCATGTCTGACTCTGTGGGATGCTATGGATTATAGCCTGCCAGGCTCCTCTGTCCATGGGATTCTCCAGGCAAGAATACTGGAGTGGGTTGCCATGTCCTCCTCCAGGGGTTCTTCCTGACTCAGGGATTGAACCAGCATCTCTTGTGTCTCCTGCATTGGCAGACGGGTTCCGTACCACTAGCGCATCTGGGAAACCTTCTCTCACATCTGGGTTTTTACAAATGTGCCTCTGACCTTTTTATTCCTTCTTTGATAGAGAGTTAATGCAAGACCTGGAAACCTGGGGGAACAAGCAAATTTCAGTGATTCACCCCACAGTGTTCTTTCTACAGAGCATACGTGAGAGGCCATTTTCCTCCTCATGCTTTCCCCGCCATACACTCTTTTCCTTTTGTTGTGGTGTAGGGATCCAATTTCTTGAATAAATATTTGAAGTTTACCACTTCAAATATTTATTTAATAAATTTGAAGGTAAATATGGAAAAGCTACAAAATACAGAAATTTAGTTTATTAAATTCCTTTCAATTATAAGAAAAATATGAAGTGTGCTTCACATCTGTATTTTTTATTTTGAAAATATTGTGCTAATAAATCCTAAAGTCAGTGCATTGAAGGTATCAGCAAGACTGAAATCACTACATTTTTTTTTTTCTGAAGGAGTAGAATATATAAATGCAAGTCATTCCTTATTAACCCACTCTTCATTTATCTCAAATATGGTCCTTTTGCTTCTGTTTTCTAGGATAATTGCTATGCATTGTATCATAGTTCTCCACATTGGATTATTAGCAATCTCTATGACATGCATATATGACTTCAGCTGACTTGTTATAGGATGATTATTGGTTATTTTGGCTTTCTAAATTTCAAAGTGATACTTCTGTCAAAACAAACCTTCTTTAGAGAGTATCTCAGCTTATATTCTTTAAAAAATTTTCATGAACAGTTATGTTAAGAAGCTTGACCTTTATTTTTTGGACTTAAGCCAATGGTCTGATTAAATTTTTTACATAAAGACCTTTGACAAAACAATATTAAATCACGCTACTACTTAAACTTTTGATGAAGTGCCTAATAGAAAAAAAAGTTAAAGCATCTGAAAATAAATGCTGAAACTCCTCTATGGGTCAGAAATCTAGTTAATGAGAATCAGAGAGTCCTTCCTCTAAAGGACAGTTATCCTTAAGTAGCTTAGCTAAGTAATAATCATGGGACTAATACACTGGTCTATAAAGAGAAGTTAATTGCATTTTCTCACCGTCAACTGAGCAGATACACATATAAAATCCAGCACTGTTTTCCCCCACCCCTAGGGTTCAAGGTTCAAGTATCTTAGGTGAAAATTCTGTGTAGCTGATGTTTGGATGTGACCATTGATGATAAGCGTGATGCAGTTACTTGGACTAGCTTCCACAATTATGTGCAGTGCCATTATTATACTTTGGGCATGCAAGAGAATACAAATCTAACAAAATTTAATAATCGGTCAGTTCAGTTGCTTAGTCATGTCCGACTCTTTGCAACACCATGGACTCAGCACGCCAGGCTTCCCTGTCCATCACCAACTCCTGGAGCCTACTCAAACTCTATCCATCAAGTTGGTGATGCCATCCAACCATCTCATCCTCTGTCATTCCCTTTATCTCCCACTTTCAATCTTTCCCAGGATCAGAGTCTTTTCCAGTGAGTCAGTTCTTCACATCAGGTGGCCAAATTATTGGAGTTTCAGCTTCAGTATCAGCCCTTCCAATGAATATTCAGGACTGATTTCCTTTAGCATTGACTGGTTGGATCTCCTTGCAGTCCAAGGGACTCTTGAGAGTCTTCTCAAATACCACACTTCAAAAGCATCAATTCTTTGGCGCTCAGCTTTCTTTATAGTCCAACTCTCCCATCCATAAATGACTACTGGAAAAATCATAGCTTTGAGTAGACAGACCTTTGTTGGAAAAGTAATGTCTCTGCTTTTTAATATGCTGTCTAGGTTGGTCATAACTTTTCTTCCAAGGAGCAAGGGTGTTTTAATTTCATGGCTGCAGTCACTGTCTGTAGTGATTTTGGAGCCCCCCTCCCGCCCTCCACCCCACCAAAAAAATAAAATAAAGTCTTTCACTGTTTCCATTGTTTCCTCATCCAGATGCCATGATCTTAGTTTTCTGAATGTTGAGTTTTAAGCCAACTTTTTCACTCTCCTCTTTCACTTTCATCAAGAGGCTCTTTAGTTCTTCTTTGCTTTTGCCATAAGGGTAGTGTCATCTGCATATCTGAGGTTATTGATATTTCTCCCAGCAATCTTGAGTCCAGCTTGTGCTTCATCCAGCCCAGGATTTCGCATGATTTGCTCTGTCTATAAGTTAAATAAGCAGGGTGACAGTATACAGCCTTGACATGCTCCTTTCCTGATTTGGAACCAGTGTGTTATCCCATATCCAGTTCTAACTGTTGCTTCTTGACCTGCATACAGATTTCTCAGGAGGTGGGTCAGGTGGTCTGGCATTCCCGTCATTGAAGGATTTTCCACAGTTTGTTGTGTTCTACACAGTCAAAGGCTTTGGCATGGTCAATGAAGCAGAAATAGATGTTTTTCTGGAACTCTCTTGCTTTTTCTATGATCCAGCAGATGTTGGCACGTTGATCTTTGGTTCCTCTGCCTTTTCTAAAACCAGCTTGAACATCTGGAAGTTCACAGTTCACATACTGTTGAAACCTGGCTTGGAGAATTTTGAGCATTTCTTTGCTAGCGTGTAAGATGAGTGCAATTGTGTGGTAGTTTGAACATCCTTTCATTGGGATTGGAATGAAAACTGACCTTTTCCAGTCCTGTGGCCACTGCTGAGTTTTCCAAATTTGCTGGCATATTAAGTGCAGCACTTTCACAGCATCATCTTTTAGGATTTGAAAGAGCTCAACTGGAATTCCATCACCTCCACTAGCTTTGTTCTTAGTGATGCTTCCTTAGGCCCGCTTGACTTCGCATTCCAGAATGTCTGGCTCTAAGTGAGTGATCACACCATCATGGTTATCTGGGCCATGAAAAGCTTTTTTTGTATAGAAGTTATGTTTTAATAGTAATGTAACCTAGGTGGCTGAGGGAAGGTTCACTTATGGTGGCACTGTCTAATGGCTTTGGGAGATGGAGCACCTGGGGCAAAGAGAAGGAAGCTCTCTGATCTGCAGATGGGAAGTAGGTATGCGTGGAGGGAAGGGAAATGGTGGGCCTTTACAGTGGGTTTTATTTAGTGCTGAAACTAAATAAGGAAAACTCTCCTCTCTCATCTATGTAGTTTATGTTCTTCTATTTAACTGACCTAGGCCCTTTTCTTTATAAACAATATTCCTGACCTTATGTTAATAGTGAATTTGCCCCTTCTCGTTCTGTATTACATTACCAAACTCATATACATTAGCTGACAGCACATACTACTAGGCCCAAATGGCTCTTCTTTGCCTCGTATTTCTCTCCAGCCTTTACAGAGGTATAGGGAAAATGTTCGTTTTCCCTGACACAATAAAAAGAAATGAAGAAGCAAGGCAAGGTATTACAGGAAGTTTCTCCTTCCCTATGAAGCTTGTCCTCACCTTCCACTGCCCCTGGCTGCATGACTACTCTTTCATTTGTGCTTACCTATGACTTCAGTCAATTTGCTGTAATTATCACAATGATTACTGTATATTACTAATTTTTCTTATTTTACTATGTCTGTAAGTTCAGTGCTTGGAAATAGCACTTGGAATTTATTAGGTACTCAATTTTTTAAAAAAATGAACAACCAAATTATCTCTGGCACTAGAAATATTATTGACATTCAATAACTAATTTTTAAAATAATAACAATAAAATAACAACTAATTTTTTTTAGCACTTACTATGTGATAGGCACTGTGCTAAATCCTTTATATGGATTTTATCATTTAAATATCATTGATAGCCTTCTAGATTTGGGTACCAATATTCTCTCCCTAAAAACATGGAGAGGTAAAGATACTTCTCCCAGGTAACATACAGCTTGTTAGTGGTTTGGATTAGAGCTTCATTGCCCACACTCTCTTAATCTCTGCAGTAGACCAATGGGAATGGGTGTAAATAATTGTAATACTATGATTAATTGAATGATAGATCTATATATTTGGCCCAATTGTGGCAGAGAGGATAAATGATCAGATTTCTCGAACAGTCAGGGAAAATTTCCCAGAAAGTGCAAAAGATATTGGCAGACATGCGCAATGATGAGAACACTTGGCCTCGTTTTCTTTATGGTGTTGCCACCGAGTTTTAGTAAATTAGGCAGACCTCCTGCAAAATATCACTTGTTTCTATTTCCTCTTCTATAAAAGAAGGATTGAATTAAATGACGTCTTAAATATTGTGATTCAAAAGAAATTCTTTCACTGGAGTGTGTGCCTTGCATACAATGTAAACTCTATAAGCATTACTGAATTGAATTATTTTGAAACAGAGAGAATACACCCAATGAACGGAATTGCTGAAGCTAAAACCATCATCTGTCTAGACTAATACACTTTGTTTATCTTATATAGTGAACCACAGCTTAGATAACTTTCATTTCCCTGTGAATGCTCTGCGTGACCAGAAATGCCGTGTATCCAGTTGGCCAATCCCCAAACACTCCAAAATCAACTTTAGACTCTATACCTACTTTATCATTCCTTCTTGTCCCAAATAAGGTTGACTGTGTGGCTCCAGTCAATCAAATATTTTCTATTTTTCTCTCCCTTGTTCCTTATACTTTAACTTGTAAAATCTGTCTTCTGCTCGATTTTGCAGTTCTCTGAAAGAAGACTGTATATTTTCATGAAGTGTTAATTAAGGCTTGTTCGTATTACCTAAATTGTTTTTTATAATAAATTTGTGACAGGTTTTGATAACAAGGAATGAGATCTGAAGCTGATTGCTAATGGCCTATGGGACAAGGAGACACTCAGACCAGGTGTCCATAGAACCCTTCCAGTTCAAGAGCCTCTCACCATTACCAAGGGCCATGGGTAAATCACTCTTGGATTTGAGCTCCACTCCCTTGCGTGCAGCTCTCCAATCCAAAAAATCAGTATTAAAATGTTATTATTATTTTATGTATTACTGCTTCCAGAAAGTTTCCAGAGTAGTTTTATTAGGGGTCAACAACAGGTAGCAGTTGCTAGGGAACTCACCAAACATCAAGGCAAGTTTACAGTGTAAACCACTAGGGGACTTAGGAAAATAAACTGACGAGAAATTCGTACTTTTTTAACTCTTGAAATAAAAATCTAAGTAGGCATAAAGCATAAGTCAGGTTATTAGAACATATGCCACTACAAAGAAATCATCTCATGAAACAGGAAAATGTTAACGGGAATCTTGGAAGTCAAAGCTGCAGAATTGGTGGGCATGAATCAAACACTTGAGTGCTGTTCTCTTATGCTAAGATAAGTTGGTCATGGAGTTGGTTAGATTGACATTAGGTCACCTGCCAACCTCAAGGTTGTACTTGCATGTACTTGCATGTACCATGCAAGGAACTTGCATGTACTTGCATGTACCATGCAAGGAAGTACTCTGTAAAACACCACAAAATCCTAAATCTAAAAGCACAGCACTTTTAGGAATTAATTTGATTCCAAGAAACTCATGGCTTAGCTTAAAAAAAAAGAAGGATCCTCAACTTTCAAAGAACTGTGTGTTCTTTGAAATTATTTATTTTATGTCTAAGATCTGTGGTCCCAGAAACTGTAATATCTATAAGTATGGTGATATTACATAATTATTTATTTTATGTCTAAGATCTGTGGTCCCAGAAACTGTAATATCTATAAATATGGTGAAATATTATTAAGACAACCACCTAGAATTACAGTGGCCATTATAGGGAATATTTCAGTTAGACAAGATTGTTCATTTAAGAAGTGTACTTGAGGACTTCCCTGGTGGCTCAGTGGATAAGAATCTGCCTACCAATACAGAGGATGTGGGTTCAATTCCTGGTCTGGGAAGATGGCACATGCCTCAGAGCAACTATGCCCTGAAGCAAAACTACTGAAGCCTGCACACCTGGAGCCCATGCTTCACAACAACAGGAGCCAATGCAGTGAGAAGCCTGAGCACCGCAACAGTGAGTGGCCCCTGCTTGCTGCGACTAGAGAAAGCCTGTGCACAGCAAAAAGGACCCAGTGCAACCAAAAACTTAAAGAATTAATTGACTTAAAAAGAGATGTACTTGAAAGCAAGAGTTCCCAAATCAACAAAAAGAATGGGATAACTATTTTAATATTCCAAAATATGATAGCCACTAGCCAGATATGGATATTTAATTTAATTAATACCCATCTTTTATCCACAAGAAAAAATTTTCTAATTGATCCTATGACTTCAAGAGCTTGAGATGTCAGACCAGTAAAGCAACTGAGATATATTAACTTTCATTCTCCCTTTTTTATTTTCTTGAAAATATAGAAAAGACAGTTATGTTTCTATATTTTACTTAAGCAGAGCTCCAAAAGAGAAGAAAGTCACCTCCAATCTGTCTAATTTTCAAAAACACAGTTTGATATGTTTTACGTAGACATATATGTGTATATACATATATCTAGCTTATTGAAGCTTCACGTTTCTAATTTTTAAAAATTAAATACAATTTAGTTTTAAAATTAAGGTTTAGTTTTTTAAATTAAATTTTAAAAACTAAATAAAATTTAAATTTTAAAATTAAATAAATTTACATTTAAATTCAATTTCTTAGCATATTTACAATGCTTTTTTAGCCACTTATGTCTAGTAGCTATTGTACTTGGCATTTCCACCATTATGGAAGGTTCTCTTGTGCAGCCCTATTTTGGTTGACATCTTGATCTTGGTCTTTAAGAGCTTGCTACTGCTAACAAGATTAAGTGTAGAGAGACCAGTCTGAGAGTCAGGGAAATGAACTTCATTTATATGAGGCTTAAGCTGTCCACTCAGAGACTTCTTCTAGAAAGGGTTTTTATCATGAAGGAGGAGAAATCCATGCTGCTAAGTCACTTCAGTCATGTCCGACTGTGAGACCCCATAGATGGCAGCCCACCAGGCTCCCCTGTCCCTGGGATTCTCCAGGCAAGAACACTGGAGTGGGTTGCCATTTCCTTCTCCAATGCATGAAAGTGAAAAGTGAAAGTGAAATTGCTCAGTCGTTGTCTGACCCTCAGCAACCCCATGGACTGAGGCCTTCCAGGCTCCTCCATCCATGGGATTTTCCAGGCAAGAGTACTGGAGTGGGGTGCCATTGCCTTCTCTGGAGAAATCCGTAGGATGGTCTTAATGCATAACATTCCAAAGAAGAAACTATATGACAAAATAAATTATTCCATTTGAAAGAAAAAAGGATTTTCACTGTTTTTGTTTGTGTCATCAAACAAAAACTATTTAGCCATATAGTGGCTAAAATAGTGTTTTAATCAGATTCTGGCCTTGGGGGTGGATGGCATTTGAGGTGATGCTGGTATGATGTGAGCTTCTGAGACTGTAACTTGGGATAAACTGAGAGTCCAGGTGGGAAAGGCTTAATACCTTTATTCTTGATATGTGCTGTGTGCTTATTTAATATCTAGCTCTCTTACTAAACTGAAAGCTCCATCCTGACACAGAAGGTCAGTTACATTCACCTTTGATCCTCAGAACATAGCAAGATGTCTGGTGTTTAGAATGAATGGATACTATTTTGGAAGCGGTTTACTCTTATTATTTGATACTATATTACTCTGTATCAAGTTAATGAAATTTGATTTATTCAATAAATAACATAAATCATGTTAGCTCCTATAACTTTTGTTCTGCTTTCCAATTTTTCACTTCTCAAATGTACATATCCTAGAATTTTGTGTGTGTTTTTAAACTGACCTAGAGGTTCTTTCACTGAGCCCAAGTTGATTCATACTTGGGCTTCAGGCACATATGTGTATATGCTTGTATATATTTTTCTGGTGAATGGATTCTTAGATTTCATTAAACGTTCAAGTAAGTCACTAAGTCAGTATCCCTCTTCCCAATATTATTAACAATTAGATTAGTGAGTGCTGTACATATTTTATGATATAACTGAAATGTTACTTTTCAGTTCTGTAGCATAGTAAAGGATAAAGAGTGATTAATTGGGATCTAAGAAAACTGGATTTAGTTGCCTTGTTAAAGTCCTTAGTCTGACTGAGTTCCAGATTATTATAATTAAAATGAAAAAAAAAAAAAAACAATGAAAGATGACCTTATAGATCCTGGTACCTTGAGTTTTACTATATTTTACATCCTGAGTCACTGGTTTCCCAATAAGCTTGTGGAACCTTGTGTTTGATAATTTGAAGTAAGTTTCCACTATTAACTGAAGTTCAACTTACAGTTCTTTATGAGTGCATTTAAGAAAGTTATGTTATTTGTCAAGTATTATTTCTGTAGGCATTTTTTTATTTCTCCTATCTACCCAACTAAAGAGATACTTTTTCTCTGATGTCCTTGTTCTCCCACAGCAATTTGAATTCTCAATCTTTCTTCCATGGTACTGGGCTTTGTGTAAAGTGACACTTAAGAGTCCCAAAGATCCCTATGGGGTTTGTGAGGTCAAAACTATCTTTATAATAATACTAAAATCTTATATACTTCTTTTCACTCTCATTCTCTTGTGAATATATGATACAATTGGAAGTAACAACTGATAAATATGGAAGCAGATGTAAGGATCCATCTGTCTTTTTTTAAGCCAGGTGTTGAAGACGTCTGCAAAAATAGAAGCCAGTGCACTCTCTGACTAAATTGTTTTTGTGAACACATAATTAATTTTTCATAAAAATATGTAATTTATATTGATATGCAATGGATTTATTATTGTTGTAATAAATTAATAATTTAAAATAATATATTTTAATTTTAAACACAGTAGATATCCATAGATATAACTTGCAATAAGCAGGAAGTTCTTTGGGGTTCTCAGTAGTTTTGAGTATAAAAGAGGTCTTGAACAAAAAGATGAAGTGGAGGAATCATAGTAGATAAAAGCAACATAGATAAGAGCAACATTCCTATTCCAAGCCTTCATCTTGCGTTGTCATTTAGAGGTAGAGGAGAAATAACATCACCCTTATTGCCTTTGATTTTACATTTTTAAAAGTTATGTACAGTGGTATATTACTCAACCATAAAATAGGATAAATATTTGCCATTTGTAACAACATGGATGCACCTAGAGGGTATTATGTTTCGTGAAATAATAAATCAGTTACTGTGTGTCTTCATTTATATATGGAATCTAGAAAATAAAATGAATGAATATAACAAATAAGGCAAACTCACATACAGAGAACAAACTAGTGATTACCAGAAGGGAAAGGGGTAGGGGAGTAGCAAGAACGGTGAAGGAGATTAAGAAGTAAAAACTACTAGGTACAAAACAAATAGGTTACAAGTATTTGATATACACCACAAGGAATTTAGCCAATATTTTATAACCTTATATGGATTATATAAAAATATCAAATCGCTATGTTGTATACCCAAAACTAATATAGTATTATAAGTGAACTATATTTCAATTTGAAAAAGTGCAGGTCACCAATGTACCATGATCAGGTTAGCAAATGAAATCTCTAGGTAGAGAACTTGCCGGAAACTCACCTTGCAATTTTTGAGGGTATGATTCTCCTCCCATATGAACTCTCCCCTGTGTTAGAGATAATGAGTGGATTCAATTTTAAAACTTTGTATAGAAGTTAGATTGCTAATTAGTAGCTACCTAAGTAAGTCTAAGGTACCATCTTTTTAGGGCGATTCCTAACCCCAAAGAGTTTGCACCATGAACTTCTACAGGAGAATGTTATTTATTTATTTTTCCTTTAAACAGCTGCTTATCTCTCTCAGGGAGTTTCTTCTGAACAGGACATATACCTGGTATTTCACAAATGATTCACTGAAGAATATGTGAACTCTTTTTATGTAATCATTATTTAAGAAAAAAAAGTCCTAGAGGCTTTTCTGCCAGGCGAGCCCCATATTTAAGCAATTATTTTTGGGTTCTGAGTACTAGCAGTACCCAAGGGCTTGTTGGAAGCAACATTTCTATTATTGATAACGATGAAAATGTATGGCCAGGGAGTGTATTCATTTTCCTCTTTGCCATTTATAATCGATTAATCATGGTAATCTTAAGTGTAGAGTATATTTTTATGACAGTTGTGCTTCAGAAAGAGAACAGGAATCTTGAGTTATTGGTTATTAAGTTTTGCCTATCTGTAACCTGACCATTTTCAAGGCAGCTGTGGAAGTAGAAGGTTATTTTCTTTTTAAATGCATTTAGTTTCTTTGTCAAATTATTTTTACTGTATCTTAAAACAAATGAAAATATGGCAAAACGTGTTAGTACAGATGTTAGAAACGTGAAGCTTCAATAAGCTAGATATATGTATATACACATATATGTCTACGTAAAACATATCAAACTGTGTTTTTGAAAATTAGACAGATTGGAGGTGACTTTCTTCTCTTTTGGAGCTCTGCTTAAGTAAAATATAGAAACATAACGGTCTTTTCTATATTTTCAAGAAAATAAAAAAGGGAGAATGAAAAGTTAATATATCTCAGTTGCTTTACTGGTCTGACATCTCAAGCTCTTGAACTCATAGGATCAATTAGAAAATTTTTTCTTGTGGATAAAAGATGGTTATTAACACATATGACTCTTCCAGAGGATAGGAAATAAGCAAAGTCTAAAACGAAGAGAAAAACCACAAATATAAATGATAAAACCTGGCAACACATCACCTAGTAATGATGCTGTTTTAAGTGGTTTAAATAGAAGGTAAAGGAAACAGAGCTATATAATGTAATAATGTAGTTTTGGAGCCCTTCACCATTAATACTGATCACAGGATCTCCTGGAGTTTTGGGATATGAAAACTGATCATAAGAAAACTTTAAAAATTGAGTGTTGAATCAGTTTGGTAAAAATTGATGTTAGTTGAGATTGAAATCTAAAGACACAGACATCCTTTTTAATAGTCTGTTGGTGGCAGAACACTCACTTCAGTAGAGCTTATATTAAAAAAAAATGTCAAACTTTGTTACATAGAAATAAAACCTGAGAGAAGAAATATTATAGACATTTAAATATTATCCTGATTAGTAATGCTGTCTTTTGAAAAAAATCTGTCCTATTTCTCTAAGGTCTTTGCTTTAAACTGTGTGTGTGTGGGTGGTGTGTGTGTGTGTGTGTGTGTGTGTGTGTATGTATTGTGTCAATACTAGTAGCAAAATTGGAATCTGACAGTTATCACTAAAATCCATTTTTAGGCCTTTATAGCAGATAAAATCAATCTCCTGTTAGTAACGATAACAAAGTAAAATAGAAAATAAAAGAAACGTTTGTATAAAAACCAAAATAGACTCAGACATAGCAAACAAACTTCTGGTTCATAGGGAAGAGGGGAGGAATAAATTAGGAATCTGTAATGAACAGAGACACACTACTATATCAGATCAGATCAGATCAGATCAGATCAGTCGCTCAGTCGTGTCCGACTCTTTGCAACCCCATGAATCGCAGCACGCCAGGCCTCCCTGTCCATTACCAACTCCTGGAGTTCACTCAGACTCACGTCCATCAAGTCAGTGATGCCATCCAGCCATCTCATCCTCTGTCGTCCCCTTCTCCTCTTGCCCCTAATCCCTCCTAGCATCAGAGTCTTTTCCAATGAGTCAACTCTTCGCATGAGGTGGTCAAAGTACTGGAGTTTCAGCTTTAGCATCATTCCTTCCAAAGAAATCCCAGGGCTGATCTCCTTCAGAATGGACTGGTTGGAACACGGACTTACTATATAGCAGAGGGAACTATATTCACTAACTTATAATAACCTATAAAGGAAAATAATCTGAAAAACTATATATATATATATATATATATAAAACTGAATCTATTTGTTGTAGACCTGAAGCATTGTAAATCAACTATACTTCAATAAAAAAAACTAAAAAAATTTTGCAATTAATAAAGGTACTCTTGTTGTCTTCTTACAGAAATATAATTGAGAGTTAACAATATTTTACTTAATTCATTAATGAATAAACAAGTCTAAAGTACAACTTTAAGAAAAAAGTTTCCAAAAACTTGGAGAAAATACTGGAAGATGTCAATAGAAGGATATAAGAAATAGGTAGAAATGAAGGGTTCTAAAACAAGGTTTTTTGACTATACAATCACAGATGATCTCAGGAAGGAAGTTGAAGAAACACTGAAAGAGATCAATGTGTCTGTATAGAGAGCTCTTTGAGCTCAGACATAAAACGATCATATATAAAAGAGGCACATGCCAAGGACAAGCACAAAAGAGCGGCACATTTCTAAAGAGCAGGGTCAGGAAGGCTAAAGTCCAGAAAGACTTTGTGAGAAATGCTAATGGCTACAAAAGTCCCGAAAGCTATGTTTGGAGCAAACTAAAAACAAGAAAAGGATAGATTCAAACTCAAGGAAAATAATGTAATGTCAAAAGAGGGCAGAGAGAAAGCAGAACTTTCTAATTCCTTCTCTGCCTCTGTGTTGTCTGTCAAAGACTAAAATTTATTTATTTGTTATCAACTTAATGAGCATGCCTGCCTGCATATGCAGTCATGTCCAACTCTGCTACCCCATGGACTGACATCAATTTATATTCTACTCGAAGTATGGTCTATTACAGAAAAAATTCTGTTCAAAATGCTTTAGTTTTTAAACATTTTGATATGGACATGTGTGTGTGTGTGTGTGTGTGTGTGTGTGTGTGTGTGTGTGTGTGTATGAAGTTGCCTCAGTCGTGTTTGACTCTTTGTGACCCCATGGACTATAGCCCGCCATGGGATTGTCCATGGGATTCTCCAGGCAAGAATACTGAAGTGAGTTGCCATGCCCTCCTCCAGGGGATCTTCCCAATTCAGGATTGAGCCCAGGTCTCTTGAATCTCCTGCACTGGCAGGCAGATTCTTTACCACTGTGCCATCTGGGAAGCATAGTGAGTTATATCAGAGGTGAAGGGAAAGGATTTATGGAATGATGCTCTAACCTGCAAAGTTACTATAAAAATTGTTCAATAATGAGTGTTATTAACTAAACTAGTCTATCTAAGAATTTTCACATGTGCTCATGCTTAGACTCATCTTACCCACTGAAATGTAATACCTGTTGGTCATTCCACATAGAATTTTTTTTCTGAAAGAATGTCACAAACAACACACCATTTATCTAATCAACCAGCATGTCCTTTAGCTTTCTCTTCAACATATATCCACATTCTGACTACTTGACATTTCCATAGTCATTACTTCTCACTATGCCCATTGCCACCATCCAGCTGCCATTATCTTTCACCTGAACCATTCTCATAGCTTCTTATTAATTAATTTTTTACAATTTATTTTTGTCTGTGCTGGGTATTCATTGCTGTGTGGGCTACTCTCTAGTCTCTGTGCATGGGGTTTCTGTTGTGGTGACTTCTTTTGTTTTGGAACCTGAGCTCTAGGGTGCACAGGCTTTGTAGTTGCGGCACATGGGCTTAGCTGTTCCATGGCATGTGGGATCTTCCTGGATCAGGAATTGAACCCATGTCTAATGCATTGGCAAGCAGATTCTTTACCACTGAGCCACCAGGGAAGCTCCATAAGTTCATAACTATTTTCAACTCTACCCCCCTCTACAACTGTTGTCCATGGCCCCCAGCACACACACACACACACACACACACACACACACACACACACATTACTATAGTAATAATATATATAAACAATTTGATGAAAAGCCTAACTGTGCATACGATCTCAGCATGACTATTTTTTATCCCTCACTTCTCCTTTATGTTTTATTTCTGGATGAAAACTTGGTGATGCTCCCTGACTACTTGTCTATCCAGGGTAATAGACAGTTTTACCACCTCTTTAAGTTACACTCATGTCAGAAATTAGAATGTCCTTCCCTTGATAATAATCAAAACCTTGAGCTTGTTTAAAATCAAACCTTTTACACTCCTGAGCCAGACCCACATGAGCAGGTCATTTACAATAGGAAAAGAAGGCATCTTGCTCTCTCTTTTTCCAGCTGAGTAGGTAAAGATTCAGACCCCCACTGACGTAAGTGCATGGACAGAGAGAAGAGAAAAGAATAGTGTGTTGGTTTTAAAATGTAGCCACCAATTCTTTGCTACTCTTCCCATTCTGAGATTGGGTGCGTATGTAATACCTTAGAATCTTGGTAGGTCTGTGACTGTCCTGGTCAAGAGAGTGTAGCAGAAGTGATGTTTGAAACACCCTCAGTCATTTGAATCTTTCCAGCTGAGGTCCAGATAACATGGAGCAGAAATAAGCGTCCCCTGCTGTGCCCTCTTTGACTTCCTAACTGACAGAATCTCTGAGTTTAATAGAGTTACTGTTGTGTTGTCACTAAATTCAGGGTAACTTGTTACACAGCAGTAGAACATAAGGCGGGGATTTTCTGTACTGAACTTGAACTTGTTACTTAAGTTATTATTTTTGTGGTCTCTTGGGTTGGTTAATGTTTAAATTGGACTCTTTCCCTCAAGTCATTTGTAGACTCTCCTCACAGATCCTTTCTAGTGGCAACTCCTGTGATGAGAGAAGAGGATGGGGCTCACAACATATCATCTCCAAAGAATTTTCTCTCATCTCCACTTCCTCCTCTGCCCTCTCTTGCTCCTTTTCTTGGAGTGCATGAAGGTCTCATGATTAAAGGGCACCCAAGTTGGGAAACAGGCTCTGAATATTTCCTCATAAATTCCACTTAACAGAGTCTACTCACACGTGCTTTGTTAAGTACTGGTACTTCTACTGAAATTGAAGTCCCATTTTAATATCCTATTAAACAGAATATAATATGTTAATTTTATTTTACTTACAGAATTCATTAGTAACCTTATATTTATAGGATGGTTATTGATATGCAGGCATAATTTTAAGTGTTCATTTATACTTGATGCAGTTTAATTTTTGCCTTTGATGTATTTGACATTTTGAGGATCTGTGAAGGACCTGGGTGGTATTTCCTGCAAATCTGAAAGGCTATTTATATCTTGCATCAAGTACGGAAACAGTGATAGTGAAACCATTGTTCTCTCTTCTGTTTACAGCCTGGTCTGCCTACAGTACCATTAAAGATGAGGAGTATCAAGATGGGCAATTTATTGATGTGTCAGATGTTCAGAGTCAAGAGCCATCCTATTGTTATTACTTTTACAACCTGCCTGAGTGGCTGGGAATAGTGCCTAAAAACCCCACCCTCCGACCCGTGTGCCTGGAACTTAGCAGACACTCAATACATATTTGCTTAGTGGTAAACATATTCTTTGTGGGCCATATGGATTTTGTTGCAAGTATTCAACTCTGCTGAGGTAGTGTGCAAGCGTGCATACAGTATGCGCATGAATGGTCATGGCATGGGCCAACCCCTGCTTTAGATGCAGACAGGTCTTGGTTTTCAGTTTAGCTCTACTCTGTGCAAGTCGTGGAATTTTAGTAGGTCATGTAATTTATCTGTGCATAGGTCTCCTTATCTGTAAAATGAGGGAGAATCATTGCTTCTTCCTTGCTGTTACAAGGAATTTTATGAGATATGTACATGAGGCAGTTAGTATAGTATCCAGGTCATTCTAAGCATGTGGGAAAGTGATGATATTATCATTTTTCTTATGCTTCTTCAAGACCTTGAAGTACTGGCCATTTCTTTAGACCATATTTCCATCATTCCTGCTTTGCCCAGAATTAGTCTTGCTTCACAGGGAACTGGGAATGCTCTTCTGCAGAGACTTCTGGTCTGCCTGAGTTACTCCATTGCTGATTTTGAAAGATGTATCAATCTCTTTATACCCTACCAGACACCCTCAATCCTTTAGGAATTTTTTTTTTTTTTAGGAATGTTTTTCAAATGTTTCACTCCTCCATTCTCGCTGTCATTGATCTAGTTCAGTTCCTCATCACAAGAGCTTCCTTATTGTACTTTTGTACACTGAGATCTTAATTCCTCAATGTACCTTCTACCTATCTACCTAATTTAGCTTTTAAAAGCATACCATGACATCACTCCAGTAATTAAAAATATTTGACTGCTCCTAGATGATTATAGAATAAAGTGGAAATCTCCTGCTCTGGCATCCAAGATCCTGTATCTGGGTCCATTCTGCTTTTCCAGGTTCATCTCATATTTTCCTCATGATCTATATCCTGGCTTTACCAGATAACTCACATTTGCCTTTTCATCCTGAAAAAGTATCATGTTTCTTCCTTGTGCTTTTATATTTCTTTTGTATTCGTAATTATGATTGGCATAAGAATCTCTATCCAGCTAAACTTTGACATTCTTAAAGATAGGGGCTACTTTCTTTATCTTAAAATTAATTTTGGACTGTCAAAAAGGTAATGTAATGGTCAATTTCAATAATCTCCTTGGGAAGGTTCTATGTGAAGTGCTACAGCTGTCTTTTTAATCTTCTCTTCCAGAATCTCATTTTCCAAGTCAAAGATGAATATTAAATGACGGGATGAAAAACACAGAATCTTTATGTCCTAGGGGGGAAAAAAAACTACACACAACCTGAGTTACTACATCTAAAAACCTATTAAACCTTCCTCTCAACACTGGTGGGGTTTTCATTCCTATTTCTTAAATGCTATTTGTACAAATCTCTTTCAGCATTTCTCAGATTTCACTGTAATTGTTGTTCACACATTTTTGTACTAGATTTAGAATTTTCAAGGGTAGGAATCATGTTTTATTATCTTATTATAATATCATAGTAAGTATTCAAAAAATTTTGTTGAATGGATAGATGGATGAATGGATGACTGAATGGTTAAGTCCCTAAGCAATAGCCTTTTTAATTAAATCTATTAAGACTACAGTGTTTAGTTAATATGTTGAAATTTCTTTCTGCTTCTAAGTGTTAAAAAAGTGAAAAAGAAGCTATTTAAGATGACGAACATCTTCAAACATTGCTTCATACTATGAATAGCTTTGAAAAATCCTGAAAACTAAACAAAAAAGCAATTAAGGAAAGCAAATTGACATGAAAGGTTGAATCACTAAAGAGATAATGGGAGAATTATTTTATGTGTGTAGATGTTTAATGCATAAATGTCAGTCAGTGTCAACAGCGTACTATTCTGCTTAACTTGGAAGATTTGTGATACTGAGAAGTACAAAATGTTGGGGAATAAGGAGACAGAAAGCTAAAGTGATTTGTTGTTTCAGAATGATGTTCTCAGATTAGCCAAATGTGAAACTTTAATTATGATTAGCCCTGTTTACTCTGCATTTGACAGAAGTAACACATGCTTCAGAAATGTCAATTCAAAAATCGACTTGCCTTTTATTTCCCTCTGAAATTCTGAATGTTAACATTCTGTGCAATTCAGTCCATAAAGTGTATTGTTTTTGGTCATGAGTGTTATTAAAAAATAGAATTTATTTTTTTTTAAGTATATGCAGGCCTTCAATTCATGTCCATGTCTTCAGTAAATCCAGAAGTTTCTCCTTAAGTAAATAACAGACACACCATGATTATAATATTATCATCAATTAAACAATTCTAAATATTTATTGTATTTCTTTCTAGCATAGAAATACAATAAATGTAATTTTACAGAATTTGTGTTAAACAACTTGAAAAAAAAACATTTTGCTACACTTCTTTAGTTGTTGTTGATTACTGGGGATAATTCGTCTCCAAGTTTAGAAAGTTAGGCTTTTTAAAACAGAAGTTTTTAGCAGTTTTTGAATCTTAAGTAGTTCTATACCATTTATTCTAGGCAACATATTTTTAAAAAAGAAGTAAAAAGAAAAAAAGCCAAACAAAACACCTGGCATTTTGGACATCAAATGGTGTTAGTTAAAAGTAAAAAACAAAAACACAAAAATGGAAAAAAATAACCCACATACACACCAAAATTCTGTGATGAGCATGCTGGAGAGATTTCAACAGAAGATTCTTTATAAGGGCCAAGTTATATGATCATTGACATAGATAAACAAAGCAGAAACTCACAAACTGAATTTTTTTCATGGAACTCATGCCTCACTTACCAGTTAAGTATTCTGCTGAATTGCATGCCCTTGCCTTGTGACTAGAGCTACATAAAAGCATTGAAAACACTATTAATTCTCTCAAAAGACTGAAGAGAGACCTCTTTTTGGTATTTCAGGTGGATCTATGGAAATGGTTGTCATCATGATTAAGGAACGGGAATTCCGGTTGAGCTTGCCATAGAGGCAGAGAGGAAAAAGCTGTGGGAGTGCTTGGCAAGAACTACTAACACTTACACAGAGCTCCCCTTTGTCAAAGCATCACACATATGCGAGCTTATTGGTCCTTACTATATCTTAATATAATTACAATTTTCCTTTTTTGAAAAATTGTAAAGAACTAAAGTATGGATCAGTTCAGTTCACTTCAGTCGCTCAGTCATGTCCGACTCTTTGCAACCCCATGGACTAAGCATGCCAGGCTTCTTTGTCCATCACCAACTCCCAGAGCTTACTCAAACTCATATCCATTAAGTCAGTGATGCCATCCAACCATCTTACCCTTTATCCTCTCCTTTTCCTCCCACCTTCAATCTTTCCTAGCATCAGGGTCTTTTCTAGTGAGTCAGTTCTTTGCATCAGGTGGCTAAAGTATTGGAGTTTCAGCTTCAGCATCAGTCCTTCCAATGAATATTCAGGACTGATTTCCTTTGGGATTGACGAGTTTGATGTCCTTGTTGTCCAAGGGACTCTAAGGAGTCTTCTGCAGCACCACATTTCAAAAGCATCAATTTTTCGGTGCTCAGCTATTTTTCAAGGCTTCTTGAGGGGTCAAACAATAAAACTATAGGTCAGGCAAGTGGCACTTCCAGTGTTAGATGCAAGAACTATCTCTAAAAATGTTGCTTTACAAACAACAAAATAACAATCTATTTTCTCAACTAAATGGCAGGAGGGAAAATAATGATGTTAGTTGTTTATAAATTGCTGCAGATAAATAGTAGGTGAATCTGAAAAATAATTGTAAACTTTAAAGAGAGGCTTACTCCTTGGAAGGAAAGTTATGACCAACCTAGATAGCATATTCAAAAGCAGAGACATTACTTTGCCAACAAAGGTCCGTCTAGTCAAGGCTTGGTTTTTCTAGTGGTCATGTATGGATGTGAGAGTTGGACTGTGAAGAAAGCTGAGCCCTGAAGAATTGATGCTTTTGAACTGTGGTGTTGAGAAGACTCTTGAGAGTCCCCTGGACTGCAAGGAGATCCAAAATGTCCGTTCTAAAGGAGATCAGTCTTGGGTGTTCATTAAAGGACTGATGCTAAAGCTGAAACTCCAATACTTTGGCCACCTCATGCAAAGAGTTGACTCATTGGAAAAGACTCTGAAGCTGGGAGGGATTGGGTACAGGAGGAGAAGGGAACAACAGAGGATGAGATGGTTGGATGGCATCACCGACGCGATAGACATGAGTTTGAGTGAACTCCGGGAGTTGGTGATGGACAGGTAGGCCTGGCGTGCTGCGATTCATGGGGTTGCAAAGAGTCGGACAGGACTGAGCGACTGAACTGAACTGAACTGATCTGAAGAACTAGGTTGTGAAAGGTAATTTTCTTCAGTGCATTCCCATATATCGCCCACCTTTCTTATTTCCCCTCTTTCTTTAGCAAGTCTTTCCCCATCAGTTCAGTTCAGTTCAGTCGCTCAGTCGTGTCTGACTCTTTGTGACGCCATGAATCGCAGCACGCCAGGCTTCCCTGTCCATCACCAACTCCCTGAGTTCACTCAGACTCACGTCCATCAAGTCAGTGATGCCATCCAGCCATCTCATCCTCTGTCATCCTGTTTTCCTCCTGCCCCCAATCCCTCCCAGCATCAGAGTCTTTTCCAATGAGACAATTCTTTGCATGAGGTGGCCAAAGTACTGGAGTTTCAGCTTTAGCATCAGTCCTTCCAAGGAACACCCAGGACTGATCTCCTTTAGAATGGACTGATAGGATCTCCTTGTAGACCAAAGGACTCTCAAGAGTCTTCTCCAACACCATAGTTCAAAAGCATCAATTCTTCAGCGCTCAGCTGTCTTCATAGTCCAACTCTCACATCCATACATGACCACAGGAAAAACCATAGCCTTGACTAGATGGACCTTTGTTGGCAAAGTAATGTCTCTGCTTTTGAATATGCTATCTAGGTTGGACATAACTTTCCTTCCAAGGAGTAAGTGTCTTTTAATTTCATGGCTGCAGTCACCATCTGTAGTGATTTTGGAGCCCAGAAAAATAAAGTCTGACACTGTTTCCCCATCTATTTCCCATGAAGTGATGGGACCAGATGCCATGATCTTCGTTTTCTGAATGTTGAGCATTAAGCCAACTTTTTCACTCTCCACTTTCACTTTCATCAAGAGGCTTTTTCATTCCTCTTCACTTTCTGCCATAAGGGTGGCATCATCTGCATATCTGAGGTTATTGATATTTCTCCCGGCAATCTTGATTCCCGTTTGTGTTTCTTCCAGTCCAGCATTTCTCATGATGTACTCTGCATAGAAGTTAAATAAACAGGGTGACAATATACAGCCTTGACGAACTCCTTTTCCTATTTGGAACCAGTCTGTTGTTCCATGGCCAGTTCTAACTGTTGCTTCCTGACCTGCATACAAATTTCTCAAGAGGCAGATCAGGTGGTCTGGTATTTCCATCTCTTGAAGAATTTTCCACAGTTTCTTGTGATCCACACAGTCAAAGGCTTTGGCATAGTCAATAAAGCAGAAATAGATGCTTTTCTGGAACTCTCTTGCTTTTTCTATGATCCAGCGGATGTTGGCAATTTGATCTCTGGTTCCTCTGCCTTTTCTAAAACCAGCTTGAACATCAGGAAGTTCGCGGTTCACGTATTGCTGAAGCCTGGCTTGGAGAATTTTGAGCATTACTTTACTAGCATGTGAGATGAGTGCAATTGTGTGGTAGTTTGAGCATTCTTTGGCATTGCCTTTCTTTGGGATTGGAATGAAAACTGACTTTTTCCAGTCCTGTGGCCACTGCTGAGTTTTCCAAATTTGCTGGCATATTGAGTGCAGCACTTTCACAGCGTCATCTTTCAGGATTTGAAATAGCTCAACTGGAATTCCATCACCTCCACTGGCTTTGTTCGTAGTGATGCTTTCTAAGGCCCACTTGACTTCACATTCCAGGATGTCTGGTTCTAGGTGAGTGATCACACAACTGTAATTATCTGGGTCATGAAGATCTTTTTTGTACAGTTCTTCTGTGTATTCTTGCCACCTCTTCTTAATATCTTCTGCTTCTGTTAGGTCCATACCATTTCTGTCCTTTATCGAGCCCATCTTTGCTTGAAATGTCCCCTTGGTATCTCTAATTTTCTTGAAGAGATCTCTAGTCTTTCCCATTCTGTTGTTTTCCTCTATTTCTTTGGATTGATCACTGAGGAAGGCTTTCTTATCTCTTCTACCCCATACTAAGTCAGTATCTATACCCAACTGAATCCTGACCTCAGGCTACCCTTAGATTTTTCATGCTAAGAAGTGTGTAGTAATGGTTAGGAGTCTGACTCCACCTATCAAAGGTGAGATAGATCAAAGTCTGAAATCTACCTGCCTCTTACAAAGTGGGTGATATCACCAAGCATCTCTAGACCTCTCCAAGCCTCAGTTTCCTCATCTGTCTACTGGGGATAATAGTAGTATTTACCTCAGCTCATGCGTGTAAAAGGCTTTGCCCAAATGCTAGGGAAATATCAAGTATGAAATACACTTAAATTATTGGTTTTTCTTCTCTCTTTTCCTCTTATCTTTATTTTTTCCTTGTTATTATCTTGCTCTGATAATTAATTCTTGCCTAGATGTTAAAGATTTAATATCAGATATCCAAAGCCATCTTCATTTAAAAAGAAATGCTTTATGGTTGATGATGCCTTAACCCATTAATTGTTCTGAGCCTTAAGTCCAGAGGTTTGATTTAACTATAATATTCAATTTATTATACATGCAAGTTCTCTCTAATTTACTTATTTGTTTAGTTGCTTTCTATTTTCATTCCTCACACTCCAATAGTAACCACTCTAATGTATTTAATGCATATCTTTCTGTTTATATTTTTGTCAAATATGTATTTTAATTTTATTTGCAAGTATTTTATTAATAATTCATGTAAACAGTATACTATCTACTAGTTCTCATTTGTTTTCATGTCTTTTCACTTATGGGATGTTCTTTACTGCTGCTGCTACTGCTAAGTCACTTCAGTCGTGTCCGACTCTGTGCGACCCCATAGATGGCAGCCCACCAGGCTCCCCCGTCCCTGGGATTCTCCAGGCAAGAACACTGGAGTGGGGTGCCATTGCCTTCTCCTGGGATGTTCTTTAAGATTCAGCCAAATCAGGTGCCTCATGTTTAACTGCTGTATAGTACTCAGAGGTGGACATTAATTCAAATCTTTTCAAAAAAAAAATTTTTTTTTAACCAAAGAACTGCTTAAGATTTAGGAAAGTGAACTTATACCCCTATAGCCTCTTAAAGTGGAGCCCAAAGTTCTAGGCTTAAGCTCCATATTTCTTTGAAACAATTTGATTTATCATATAGAAAGAAATCATGGATTTTGTAGTCTATTTCATAGTATGTCCATTGTTAGTTTACTACAAAAATAATATTTTTTATGGTTAAGTTGTTTAATTTTAATCTTCACTAAATCAATGAACTTGGCTCTCTGTAAGACGCACTATTTTTCCCCCATGAGTTTCCATGCTGTCTGCATACTGCTGGGCAGAACAAGTTTGAGAAATGTGGTCTTAATCTAAATATAAACAGCTTCTAAAAGTGGGATTTCAGGCAAAAATTTGCTTAAGTGACAGAGAGTAATACTTAAATCCCTTCTTATTATGAAAGGCAGCCCTGATAAATATACTTAGCACTGAAAACTCAAAGTATGTCATTTCCCACAGTAAACAGCTAAAGCCATAACTTCAAAGGATAACTAATTGTGTTCCTAAAGGAAAATTCTCTGAAAGACGCCAAACCTTTAGGAGATTTTCTGCAAGGTATAGAGTTGACATGCAGAGATATTTTGGTTTGGCAAACCTCCCGTCATTTTCATTAACAGTTCCCCAAGTCACCTAAAAGAAACATATAACCTAAGTAATAACTTCAGATGTCACCTGTTCCAACCAGATGGCTTCCCACATCTATTTTGCCAGACATGCTAGCCCCAGCATATCTGCTTTCATAACTTTGGTGGTGGTGTCCTAAGCTTTCCCTTCCTTTTTCACTGTTTGTTCTTTGCGGTTCAGGTCAAGGTTCATCTATTTGCTTGTGCCCTGTTGGATTTCATATGTCATTCTGTTTTTTTCTGAACTGCCTTGTCACTTAAAGTCTCTTTAATTTAGCTCTTTTTCTTTCTGTTTGTTTCATGTATGTTAATCTTGGTTGTGGGCTTCCCTGGTGGCTCAGATGATAAAGCATCTGCCTGTAGTGCAGAAGACCCGGGTTTGATACCTGATTCGGGAAGATCCCCCGGAGAAGGGGATGGCAACCCACTCTGGTATTCTCGCCTGGAGAATTCCATGGACAGAGGAGTCTGGCGGGCTATAGTCCATGGGGTCGCAAAGAGTCAGATGCTACTGAGCAACTAATGTACCACACTACACTATCTTGATTGTAAGCTCCCTGTGGGAAAAGGTTATATTCTCTGTATTTTTCTGAATCTTCCTTGGTATCAAGTATAGAAGCAGACATGTAGTAGATCCTCAGTAAATGCTTATTATTTGATTTAATTGCCTTACCTTCAACAATTTGGTTGAATTTTAATTGTATATCTTCTAAGCAGTGCCATTCAAAGAGTGGATCATAGACCAAAAGCATGGGCATCATTTTTTAGAAAAGTAGGATCTGAGTTGTTCCACCTCAGACTTACTGGATCAAAATATGCATTTTAAGAAGATCTCCAGGTGACTCATATGTACATTAAATTTGAGACATACCTAGTATTTTTCAAGGCCCTAGGTGTCAGTAGGTTAACAAATTTTATAAATGCTCAGTATGATACATTTTATAAATGTCAGTATCATTAAATGTTATCTAAAGCTTGGAGAATTTGAAACCAGAGTAAGGTTCAGAACATCTTTTTAAAACTTAATATCTAGATATTACCCTTGGACCAAACCAGGCCCACCCCATGGCTGGTCCATGGCTTATGAGCTACGAATGGTATTCACATTTTTAAATGATTGAAAAATATCAAAAAGATGTTTCATGATATATAAATGTTATATAAAATCAAATTTTAGTGTCCATAAAGTTTTATTGGAACAAAGTCACACTTATTTGTTTATATAATGTCTATGGCTGCTTTCCCAGGTGGTGCTAATGGTAAAGAACCCACCTGCAAATGCAGGAGACATGAGACGTGGGTTCATTCCCTGGGTAGGGAAGATCCCCTGGAGGAGGGCATGGAAACCCACTCCAGTATTCTTGCCTGCAGAATCCTATGGACAGAGGAACCTGATGGGCTGCAGTCCAAAGGGTTGCAAAGAGTCAGACACGACTGAAATGACTTAGCACTCACACACATGGCTGCTTTTGCTCTACAAGAGCAGAGTTAAGTAGTTACAAGGGAGACCTTAGAGTCTGCAAAGCTAAAACTATCTGCTCTCTGGTCATTTACAGAGAAAGTTTACAGTTTCATGATGCTTGTTTATATAGAAGAAGCTCCAGAGAGATCTAGTTAAATTTGTGGAAAAGCAACTATAAATTTTATACATTTGTTGGCTATAATATTCTATGTCTATACAATGCATCAAGAGGCTCACTACTGTATTATAAAATTACATGCTGTGAAAAAATTATTTTGAAACATCACAAGATTATTATTTTGTGGGATAATGGCTTTCTTTTCTAACCAGTCAGGAAATAAGAAAAATAAAAGTGCTTGAAAATATCCAGTATGTCATTGTCATTTGGAACTCAATAAGCTATTACAGTTTTGTCAGGTTCAATCTCTAAGGAGGTGAATGAAAATATATATCTTGGGCAATTTGACCCCCATCAACATCATGCATCGTGGTTACTCTGACATCTGAAGAGGAGCAATTCAGCCCTGTCAACTTGGAGACTCAAAGCTGCTGGTAAAGGTCACTCCTTCCTTCACCTTTAGCCACTGGATATCAGATTGAAACTACAGTGCGGAGATATGGAAAAGGTGTTCTACATCCTCTGTCAAATTAGCCTAATCCTCATTAAGTTGTACTGCTAATTCAGCATGTTCCAGAGGCTCCTGACGCTATGAGAAATGTCACCCTATGACTTTAAAGGGCTTAAAGGATATGAGGCTTCTTGGTTTGAGTCAATTCTTTCCTGATACATCCTGGGGATTAAGGGGGTGGGGACCCTTCTCAGCTGCCTACGGGATCTCTGTACATCTTCGTATTTTAGGAATACAGAATGGCAGTCAAGTTGATTGACTGAATAAAACATAAAGCAGGAGGAATCCAAAGGCTGCCTGAAGTACTTGTGCACTTGTGTCCTTCACGTGCAAGACTTGTTAGAGTGAATGAGTGACACTCTAAACATAAATATGCTTAAAAATTAATAAATTCACTTTGAGGGTTGCACCCTCAAAATTAACAAACAAAATCCCACCAGAAAGGGCTAATTGCTGAGTTTTGAGCTCATGATTAAAAATATTCATTTTGAAAATCTGTACTGTTTAGTTGACAGCTTTCTGGATGACAATGAGAAAAGCGTGGGTTATGCTCTTCTCACTAGTAAAACACTTTGCATTTCTTGAATTCAGATTCTTTGCTGAGTAAAATAGACTTTTACTTTATCCCCTGTAAAAGTCTATTTTACTTTTACTGGCTTTTTAGAAAAATAAAATTCTATAATGTTAAGTAACAATTGTACAACAGTGTTTGGGGTACTTTAAATGAAGGGCTAGGCAAATAAGGTCATACTGAATAGCACAGGGAAATATATTCACTATCCTGCAATAAACCATAATGGAAAAGAATATTTAAAAAAGAATGTCTACATATGTATAACTGAGCCACTTTTCTGTACAGCAAAGATTGGCACAACATTGTAAATCAACTATACTTTAATAACTTTTTAAAGGGCTTTCAATTTAATTTAAAGGGCTTTAATTTCAGTCACTCAGTCTTGTCCAACTTTGTGTGACCCTATGGACTATAGCCCACCGTGCTCCTTTGTCCATGGAATTTTCCAGGCAAGAATACTAGAGTGGGTTTCCATTTCCTTCTCCAGGGGATCTTCCCGACCCAGAGATAGAACCCACATCTCTTGTGTCTAGTTTCCTGATGCTTGTTTATATAGAAGAAGCATATAAGACTGGTTCCAGTTGTCTTACAGGATTGGCAGGCAGATTTTTTACCAATGCACCACCTAAGAAGCCCAGCAATGTAAGTATCCATATAAACAAATCTCCCCAAGTTATAATGGAAACCCTCAACTATTTCACTTTTTTTCTGTTCCTTTTCTGGAAGAGAAGAATTATAGTGAATAAATAAAGGGATAATACTATATAATAATATCAAACTTGAAGCACATTAGAAAATAAAATCCTCATTTTCCTAGATGTTACAAACCTGGATTTAGAGATGAGGCTATTATAATAAAATGATAGCCAGAATGTTCTTATCTCTTGCTCCAACGTTTAATATAGAAGTTCCAGGGGGAGGCAGGTCCTTAGCCTTGCACTACTGTCCTTCTGTCCAGGTCTGCTGCTTTTCCACCAGATCCTGGGGTTTCAGAGGGTATTGTCAGTGTTGGGTCAGGTACTGTGCTTGATGCATTACAGGCCTTGAAGTATCCAATTGTTCAGGGTCCTTGATGGATTGGGAGGCAATGTCTCTTTCCTCTTTGTTAGACTGTTTCAGAATTTCTATACTGCTCTTGTTCATTGCCATTTTACAATGTCAGAAAACCCTCTCAATTTTTAATTACACATTTTTCTCTCTCTCAGATAGAACCCCGGCATATTCATGGGCCCAGTCTACAGGTAGGTTTAGCTGATAGCTACAGTGAATCGACATTCCCATTCCTGATTTTGTCATTAGGTCAGTTCATTATGCCTTCCTCTTTGTCTCCGTGGAATAAATGACCACCCATGAATCTCTCCAATGCCCAGGCAGGTTGACCTGACAGATCTCCTTTACCAAGTCAATGCTTGTTCATCCCCAGACTCATCATAGCCTAGCAATGAGCAACATCTCCCGTATAAACTTGTCTTGGTTGAGCCATCCTCTGGTCCACTAGACGTGACTAGACACATCTGACTTTCAGCAGTGGACACAACCTTAGCTAAGCCAGTTGATCTGTGGGGGCTAAGGAACTTCCTACTGCTGTATTTGTATGCCATTCTTATATGGAAAGTGGGATCAGCGTTTCCTCTCTCTCCCTATGAAACCTAGGAAGCACTGAATAATACACTAAGTTGAGGCAGACAGTAAGTCTATTTGAAGTAGTGTTGAAGGGGCTACTCTTGCTTACTGAGTATCTATTATTCGTCAGGCACTGTGCTATGTGTTACTTAATTTAATTTTCAGAACAGTCTGCTTTGCTTTTACAGTTATATTGTTAAGTCAAAATAAACAATCCTCTCTCCCAAGACTGAAGGTTTCAATAACCTGCTCAGGTTTATACAATTAGAAAATGGTAGGGATTTCAAATGTTGGTCAATTGGACTGCAGAGCCCATTATTTTTTTTCACTCTAATGTGCTGAAGGTGTTTATATATCCTTCCTACTTATTTTGAAAATTCGCTAAATTCCTCTCTATATTTGGATTCCATTTACATATTTTCACCACTGCATTATTCACAATGACAGACTCATCCTTATTTTCTTTTTAACCAGAAACTTTTCACAATTACCTTTTTCCAGAAGAATTGTTGCAGTGTAGTTTCACAATAGAGAAGGAGCTGCTGTTAAAACAAATACATCTAAACACTACTATCATTCTCAACACCTTGTACTGACAAAAGTTAGCTACTTACATTCCTGGAAGGGTAGGCTGGACATCTGCCATTTCCATTAGTAGAAGATGCTTCTGCCCAGTGATAAATTGGTTCCAGTTGTCTTACAGGATTCAGACATCTACCATGTCTAGCCAGGAAACCATCAACCCCTTTATCAATTGAGAAATAAGAGCAAAGTTAATGCCAAAAAAGAACAACAAGGTATACGATAGGTTCATTGTACTCTCTGTGTGTGGACCAGGAGGATTATGTCATAAATATGCTTGTGACAGTGCTCTGCTTGGAACTTCAGTTACAGAGACAATGGGTATATCTACAGAACAACTGCTCTGTGTATTCCAGCATTGTTCTATACGTTGTAACAAAGAAAATAAGTAATTAGTGGCTTTTCATGCTAAATGTTTTAGCTGCAATTTTGTTGACTTTTTGGAAATTTAATTATTCCAGTGTCAATAAAGTAATTTTTGGTAAAACATACTTAATCAACCAAGGAGACTCTTATTTTATAGAATAGATAAGTCTGTTCCAGGCTTTCCTTGTAACTGTGACTATTTTCTATATGTGATCAGTTTTAAGATGTTAAATATAAGACTTTTTCATATACTTTATCATATGAAAGGCATGAAGTCAGTTAATGTGACTGATAAGGAAATTCAAGTGTTTTTTACTAAATATAAAAATATGTTTTAAAATTTTGGCACTGTGCATGGTTGTCTCAGAAATTTTCTATTGATATACATAAATAATGAAGTATATATTTTTATGGAAATATTTTATTTGCTCTGTTCAATATAAATAGTTAAGAAATAAAGTAAGCAAGAGATGCAATACTGGTAGTACTCTTGAATGAATATGTAAGTGGCTAAAGATGACAAGAGGTTTTTTTATTTCTTTAATATACAGTGTGGAATAGTTTTCATAACTCTTTGATGTCAGATTTGGAAAATATTGGTAATTATTTGATGGTCTCTTCTGTGAAGGGAATGCAACATACATTGTTTTATTGGTGGAAATTAAGTTATAATTTCCTAATAGTTCATTTCACCCAAAACAATTTTGTTGTGTGCCTTCAAAATGAAACTATCTTAAAAACTTAAACACTGGGATTTGAAATTCTGCAATTTGTGGTGCATACATAGAAAATATTCATAAATCAACACACAATTTGATGATTAAGAGACAAAACTCCATCATATAACAAGGATACTCTGAATAAAACTTTGGGGCAGGCAAGGAATATTCAATATTGAAGCTATAGAAGTGACCCTGTTCTCAAGGAACTTTTCTATCCTGACTCAGATGATTCAAGATTAATTCCACTAATCTATGTTTTGATAATTTTTAGAATAAATTTTTAAAGGCTTTATGTAACTCTGTGTCCTAAAGATTTGTAAGCTAGATATCATGGTAATGTAGACTTAAAGAAATACATGCTAACTTTTCAGTTCAGTTCAGTCTCTCAGTGTCTGACTCTTTGCAATCCCATGAATTGCAGCACGCCAGGCCTCCTGTCTATCACCAACTCTCAGAGTTCACTCAAACTCATGTCCATCGAGTCAGTGATGCCAACCAGCCATCTCATCCTCTGTCGTCCCCTTCTCTGCCTGCCCCCAATCCCTCGCAGCATGAGGGCCTTTTACAATGAGTCAACTCTTTGCATGAGGTGGCCAAAGTATTGGAGTTTCAGCTTTAGCATCAGTCCTTCCAAAGAACACCCAGGATGGATCTCCTTTAGAATGGACTGGTTGGATCTCCTCGCAGTCCAAGGGACTCTCAAGAGTCTTCTCCAACACCACAGTTCAAAAGCATCAATTCTTTGGTGCTCAGCTTTCTTCACAGTACAACTTTCACATCCAACATAACCACTGGAAAAACAATAGCCTTGACTAAATGGACCTTTGTTGGTAAAGTAATGTCTCTGCTTTTGAATATGCTATCTAGGTTGGTCATAACTTTCCTTCTAAGCAGTAAGTGTCTTTTAATTTCATGGCTGCAATCACCATCTGCAGTGATTTTGGAGCCCCCAAAAATAAAGTCTGACACTGTTTCCACTGTTTCCCCATCTATTTCCCATGAAGTGATGGGACCAGATGCCATGATCTTCGTTTTCTGAATGTTGAGCCTTAAGCCAACTTTTTCACTCTCCTCTTTCACTTTCATCAAGAGGCTTTTGAGTTCCTCTTCACTTTCTGCCATAAGGGTGGTGTCATCTGCAGATCTGAGGTTATTGGCATTTCTCCTGGCAATCTTGATTCCAGCTTGTGCTTCTTCCAGTCCAGCGTTTCTTATCATGTATTCTGCATATAAGTTAAATAAGCAGGGTGACAATATACAGTCTTGATGTACTCCTTTTTCCTATTTGGAACCAGTCTGTTGTTCCATGTCCAGTTCTAACTGTTGCTTCCAGACCTGCATATAGGTTTCTCAAGAGGCAGGTCAGGTGGTCTGGTATTCTCATCTCTTTCAGAATTTTCCACAGTTTATTGTGATCCACAGAGTCAAAGGCTTTGGCATAGTCAATAAAGCAGAAATAGATGTTTTTCTGGAACTCTCTTGCTTTTTCCATGATCTAGCAGATGTTGGCAATTTGATCTCTGGTTCCTCTGCCTTTTCTAAAACCAGCTTGAACATCTGAAAGTTCACGGTTCAGGTATTGCTGAAGCCTGGCTTGGAGAATTTTGAGCATTACTTTACTAGCTTGTGAGATGAGTGTAATTGTGCGGTAGTTTGAGCATTCTTTGGCATTGCCTTTTTGGGATTGGAATGAAAACAGACCTTTTCCAGTCCTGTGGCCACTGCTGAGTTTTCCAAATTTGCTGGCATATTGAGTGCAGCACTTTCACAACATCATCTTCCAGAATTTGAAATAGCTCAACTGGAATTCCATCACCTCCACTGGCTTTGTTCATAGTGATGCTTTCTAAGGCCCACTTGACTTCACATTCCAGGATGTCTGGCTCTAGGTGAGTGATCACACCATTGTGATTATCTGGGTCATGAAGATCATTTCTGTACAGTTCTTCAGTGTATTCCTGCCACCTCTTCTTAATATCTTCTGCTTCTGTTAGGTCCATACTATTTCTGTCCTTTATTGTGCCCATCTTTGCATGAAATGTTCCCTTGGTATCTCTAATTTTCTTGAAGAGATCTCTAGTCTTTCCATTCTGTTGTTTTCCTCTATTTCTTTGCATTGATCACTGAGGAAGGCTTTCTTATCTCTCCTTGCTATTCTTTGGAACTCTGCATTCAGATGCTTATATCTTTCCTTTTCTCCTTTGCTTTTCACTTCTCTTCTTTTCACAGCTATTTGTAAGGCCTCCCCAGAAAGCCATTTTGCTTTTTTGTATTTCTTTTCCATGGGGATGGTCTTGGTCCCTCTCTCCTGTACAGTGTCACGAACTTCCGTCCATAGTTCATCAGGCACTCTATCTATCAGATCTAGGCCCTTAAATCTATTTCTCATTTCCACTGTATAATCATAAGGGATTTGATTTAGGTCATACCTGAATGGTCTAATGGTTTTCCTTGCTTTCCTCAATTTAAGTCTGAGTTTGGCAAGAAGGAGTTCTTGATCTTAGGCACAGTCAGCTCCCAGTGTTGTTTTTGCTGACAAACAAAAGCAATGACAACTGTGCCTACATTTTTAGAGGTTGACAAAACAACTATTAACAATGAAGAGGCAAAGGAAGAACAACATGTGTTCTCAGCTCACACACACACACACACACACATAAAATAAAATGATCCTAAGTTGGCTTAAAGCTCAACATTCAGACCACTAAGATCATGGCATCTGGTCCCATCACTTCATAGGAAACAGATGGGGAAACAGTGGAAACGTGTCAGACTTTACTTTTGGGGCCTCCAAAATCACTGCAGATGGTGATTGCAGCCATGAAATTAAAAGACGCTTACTCGTTGGAAGGAAAGTTATGACCAATCTAGATAGCGCATTCAAAAGCAGAGACATTACTTTGCCAACAAAAGTCCGTTTAGTCAAGGCTATGGTTTTTCCAGTAGTCATGTATGGATGTGAGAGTTGGATGGTGAAGAAATCTGAGCCCTGAAGAATGTGGTGTTGGAGAAGACTCTTGAGAGTCCCTTGGATTGCAAGGAGATCCAACCAGTCCATTCTAAAGGAGATCAGTCCTGGGTGTTCTTTAGAAGAACTGATGCTAAAGCTGAAACTCCAGTACTTTGGCCACCTCATGCGAAGAGCTGACTCATTGAAAAAGACTCTGATGCTAGGAGGGATTGGGGGCAGGAGGAAAAGGGGACAACAGAGGATGAGATGGCTGGATGGCATCACCGACTCAATGGACATGAGTTTGAGTGAACTCAGAGTTGGTGATGGACAGGAGGCCTGGCGTGCTGCAATTCATGGGGTTGCAAAGAGTTGGACACAACTGAGTGACTCAACTGAACTGAACTGAATAATGTAACTTAAAAAGACAGCTCAATCTTTTATTGTATTACTTCTCTTTTAGTACTAAGATAATCGGTCCTGTGAAATAAACTTTTAGAGAATAGATCATTTGGATTAAATTGGCTCTGACATTTAATATTGAGAGCCACCTCAGAAGCAGAAATGCCTTTGGAAATAGGCATTAAATAAAAATATACATGAAGTGGCTGAGTATAACATAATAAGTATTGTTGAGCCTATGGAAGGCTTGGTGAACAATAGAGTCTAAGAATTGCTTAAAGATATTAATATTCCTTTTTTAAAAAGTTTTCTGTTGGCTAAAACAAAACAATTTGATTTGAAACCCTTCTTACATTGTTAAACCTAATTCTTTCCATTTTCTTTCTGAAGCATCAATTTTTGAACAACTTTAAGTTAGTTTAAATGGCTTAGATGTGACTTAAAAAAACTACCAATATTTTCTAGTTTTGAGATGGAAATTATTAATTAGGGGAGCAATTTCTTTTTGCAGCTGTAGGATCTGACACCAAATCCACAGCAAGTTTCAGCAGAACAAGGCATTTCTTCCTACTGGGAATCACTTATTCAATTAAAGCATGCTTTCCCCTTTCAGTTATCAAGACAAAAGAAAATGGAAGATAATCTCTTATACCTAAAAGTTCAGGTTTGTACAAAAAATAAGGAAGATCATAAGGTTGTATCAGAAACTGGCTTTATATTTACAGGAAAGAAATGTTTTCTTACAATGAAGGAATTTGGAGTTTCATGTATCCCGCAAGTGCTCAGTGTTTCTAAAATCACAGGGAACCGTCTCCTCAACCTGACAATCAGAATTTTGTATTTGGAAATGTGTTCTTTCAAAACCTTTTTACTTATATGAGAAAGGAAATATAAGACTGAAGAATCACTCATGCTACCATATCTTTTGAAAAACAATACTGGAATCTCTTATGAATCATTAAATGAATGTATTCATCCTAAAAAATAGATAATCTCTTTGCTATAAATTTTCATTTCCTCAGAAAATATAAAGATCGAAGAATTTCATTTTGTAAAGCATGCATTAATGACTACTATGGTTATCAAAAGATTTTAAACTGCTCTGTCCTTGCCCTTGACAACTTACAAAGAACTGCCTTTTATGATGTGATTCTCCCAGGAATCTGGGATACCATCAGTAATTGATTTTGCTGAGAGATCTAATTGTTTGATAAAAGCATTATTTCATCCTTTAGAAGAGTAACCTTGGAGGACCAGGTCTTGACTCTTCTTCCTTTACAGTCTTGAAGAGATATGTCTCTAGATTGAATGGTACTGCTTGGTTGACTGTTTAGAATTAATTGATTGGTCAGTTCAGCCAAGTAGCCACTTTATCATATTTTTCCTCTTTCAGTTGAGTTGATTTTTGCTTGAGCAGACTGAAAAACTAAGCTTCAAGTAGATCAGAACCAGAGATTACATTTTCCCCAGGTAGAAGCTAATGGCTGAAAGTCTTAGAAGCTCTTAATTCAGAATATTTTTCATAAAGGCATAAGGATGTCAAATAGCCCTTAAAAACCATCTGTAATTTAGCATATCCTAAAGTGAACTTCTTTTGACCTTCAAATCTGCTCCTTCCATGATCTTTTACCATCCATAACTCCCTTGGTAGAACTAAGCTATGATCCTCTGCTTAAAAGTACTCATTGGCTCCCCATTGCTTATGAATCACAGTCATTCTAGGATCTTTGAAATCTGGTAGTGATTTGCTGATAATCCACTGAGAAGATACTTTATCACCTTCCACAGCAACCCATGTAGAGTTCTTGCTCTTCTCTGAAGTTTCCCTACCTCCATGTCTTTGCTGACCTGGTACAGCTGGAGCAAATGCAGGTCTTCTGTGAATCCTCCTGACAGTTAACTCAGTGCACTGCTGCTGCTGCTAAGTCACTTCAGTCGTGTCCGACTCTTTACGACTCCGTGGACTGCAGCCCACCAGGCTCCTCCGTCCATGGGATTTTCCAGGCAAGAGTACTGGAGTGGGGTGCCATTGCCTTCTCCCAGTGCACACTCCTCGTTTATGTATTTGCAGAGCTCCTCCAGGCCACTCTTTGGAAGAACTTTTCCTCATTTGTTTCCTCCTCTCTTTTCCTCTCATTCTAGCCCCAGCTACAAGGTCACACCATAGCCCATTTTTTTTTTCCTCCTTAATGTAGGGAGTTAGGGCTTATGCCTATACATAAACCTCTGTGTGTTCACTAGGAAAAACTCAACTAACCTTGTACTTATGTCACTATTTCTTCCCTTCAGGATTGACTATATTTTTTCAGCACTGCTCAGAACCTTGTGGATATGTGTCAAGTGTTAAGCATTCACAATAATAGCAATGCCAAAGAACTGCAAAGATGGAAAATCTATGATGCAAACCATACAGGTTCTTAGGGACACTAGCCTTAACATAAATTGAGATGTAATTATCATCTCTGCTAAGATAAATCTACAGTGGTTGTTATCTTGAACATCAATGAAGTAATTTATCTGAATTGTTTATGCCTCTGGGACGCAGTCTGGAGAACAGAGGAATACTGGACATCTCCAGAGATTGAAAGTATGTATACCATTCAGAAAAAAATAAAAATAATTCTGTTAACTTCAATACATCATGTGGCCTTGACTCAAAGTTGGACTAACTCCAAAGCTGCTAGTGCTCAGCAGCTTTGGAGTTAGTCCAACTTTGAGTCAAGGCCACATGATGTTCCTCAAAGTGGAATAATATTTAATTCTGCAATGTTTTATTATGCCCAAGGCCTAATTCTACCTGTTGAGTATATGCTTAAACCTCTGCACCTGATGATTAGAAATATTTTCCTGTTACCTCAGTGATGCACTGGGCTTCCCTGGTGGCTCAAGCAGTAAAGAATCTGCCTGCAATGCAGAAGAACTGGGCTTGATCCCTGAGTTGGGAAGATCTCCTGGAAAAGGGAGAGGCTACCCACTCCAGTATGCTTGCTTGGAGAATTCCATGGACAGAGGACCTGGTGGCTTATAGTTCATCTGATCACAATGAGTCAGACATGACTGAGCAACTAACACACACACACACACAGTGATGCACTTTAAATCACATCTACTTCAAGGGACTTGACTTGGTTGAGACTGTAATTCTGTCTAAGATCTAATACCTCAAACAAAATTGATCTCAGACTAATTAATAATCTGGATTTAAATCAGCTATTACTTAATAAGAGACTGTATATCACATCAGATCAGATCAGTCGCTCAGTCGTGTCCGACTCTCTGTGACCCCATGAATCGCAGCACGCCAGGCCTCCCTGTCCATCACCAACTCTCGGAGTTCACTGAGACTCACATCCATCGAGTCAGTGATGCCATCCAGCCATCTCATCCTCTGTTGTCCCCTTCTCCTCTTGCCCCCAATCCCTCCCAGCATCAAAGTCTTTTCCAATGAGTCAACTCTTTGCATGAGGTGGCCAAAGTACTGGAGTTTCAGCTTTAGCATCATTCCTTCCAAAGAAATCCCAGGGCTGATCTCCTTCAGAATGGACTGGTTGGAACTCCTTGCAGTCCAAGGGATTCTCAAGAGTCTTCTCCAACACCACAGTTCAAAAGCATCAATTCTTCGGCGCTCAGCCTTCTTCACAGTCCAACTCTCACATCCATACATGACCACAGGAAAAACCATAGCATTGACTAGACGAACCTTTGTTGGCAAAGTAATGTCTCTGCTTTTGAATATGCTATCTAGGTTGGTCATAACTTTCCTTCCAAGGAGTAAGCATCTTTTAATTTCATGGCTGCAGTCACCATCTGTAGTGATTTTGGAGCCCAGAAAAATAAAGTCTGACACTGTTTCCACTGTTTCCCCATCTATTTCCCATGAAGTGATGGGACCCGATGCCGTGATCTTTGTTTTCTGAATGTTGAGCTTTAAGCCAACTTTTTCACTCTCCACTTTCACTTTCATCAAGAGGCTTTTTAGTGCCTCTTCACTTTCTGCCATAAGGGTGGTGTCATCTGCATATCTGAGGTTATTGATATTTCTCCCAACAACACAACTTAGTGGTCCAGAAAAGTTAGTTGCTACTGAAGGTTAATTGCTTTGAGGAACAACAGCAAAAAAGATAGTGTAACACAAAGGCTGCTGAGCACTAGCAGCTTTGGAGTTAGTCCAACTTTGAGTCAAGGCCACATGATGTATTGAAGTTAACAGAATTATTTTGATTTTTTTCTGAATGGTATACATACTTTCAATCTCTGGAGATGTCCAGTATTGCTCTGTTCTCCAGACTGTGTCCCAGAGGCATAATGAGAACTTCTCATGAGATATTTCTCTCATATTTATCTCATTTGCATGAGATATTTCTCTCATATTTATCTCATTTGCATGAGATATTTCTCTCTCAAGAAATATTGATATTTCTTGAGACTGTATATAAGACAATGCTATTTTTATTGTCAAGAACCAAGTGACCCAGTGGCAAAGAATACTGCCAATGCAGGAGACACAAAAGATGCAGGTTTGATCCCTGGGTTGGGAAGATCTAATGGAGTAAGAAATGGCAACCCACTCCAATATTCTTGCCTAGAAAATTCCATGGATAGAAGAGCCTGGTGGGCTACAGTCTACGGGGTTGCAAAGAGCTGAACACGACTGACCAGGCATGCATGCAAAAAGTCTCTAACCTATTACATTAGGGTTAACAACAACACAACTTAGTGGTCCAGAAAAGTTAGTTGCTACTGAAAGAACTTCCTTTAGGCAGAAGTTTCTCTTACTGTGGATACCATCATCTTTGAAGCAGTAGAGAATTGAGCCTCTGAGCATTTGCTTATTAGGCATGGAGTAAATAGATAAATGAATTGTACTGAGTTGATAGGATTTCCTGTGACTTTTGAGAAAGCATTTTTCCAGTTATTCATAACTTCTCACCTTCCAGTCTCAGAATGTTTTCAGGCTTACATTAGGAGTTTTGGATATTCTGGATTTGGGTAAACTGGACTCTGCTTGATGCACTGGGGAGTATTTAATTTTTCAACTTGGTCTCTGCTTATTCCATATGTGTATCATTTTAGCTGAAAATTGTTGGAGAAATTGGATCCTGCAGTCTTGAGAAAATGAAAAGGGGTTATGAAGTTTAAAGTTACCAGGCCATAAACAATTTTGAGGAGTTAAATTCTGAATTTTAAAAACCCCAGAGGATTATTTTGGTCTGTTTGACTTGTTACATAGAAACAGAAGTTTGTTACCTGAGAAAATGTCATCCTCCATTTCAATAAGTGGTTTGTATCAAATTCTAGCCCTCAATAACTGTTGTGTGTTTAGGCATCTTATCTTGTCGGTGGGCTGATTATTGGAGGAATGCCTCATGGTATTTGGCTTAATTTAGGTTGCTTAGAAGGAAGAGCTCTTGACCACTTAGAAACAGTTTATAAAATGAGGTATAACAGTCAAAATGCATAGAGAATTGTAATATACTGTAGTAATATAAGGTATGATTATTTTAATGGACATTTTATGATTTTACTACACATGGTGCTTATATACTTTTTCCATAGTTTATATTGCTTTGATGGGGAAAAAAAAAATCTATATTCATGATGAACATAAGCCCAAGAAGTTCTCATTTGCATAAAACATGGTATAGAACCAGAATTTATGATTCAAGGTGTCAAAGACTGTAAATAAAAGCAATCACAGAGCTGTGACAAATTTCACTAGTCATATATCTACATACACAAAAATGCTGTTATGTACATTAGGAGCTTCCAGTTGCCTCTGAGGTACGACAGTAACATGCTGTCATCACTTTCTCACTTTCCACTCACACCTCCACCCTCAACAATCTTGCTCATGTCCCCGCAATGCTGTTGAAACTGCTCTTGTTTTAGCTTGCAAAGATCTCTTCTTGCTCATTCCCAGACGTTTGACTTCTCTGCAACATTTTACACAGAGCTTCACCATCTTGAATCCCTTTCGTCCACTGGCTTAACAACATATTCTTTAATGAAAGTGCTTTTATTCTTCTGGTCTACCTCCTACCCCTTTAGTCATTCTTTTTTAGTCTCCATCAAGTCACCCTTTCTCTCCCCATTAAACCTCTTTTGGCCTTCTAGTCCTTCTATACACATTTTCTCTGAATGATCTCTGTCTTCTCTCATGGTATCATTTCCATCTATATGCTGATGGCTCCAAAAGCAGACCTTTCTCCTTAGCACAGACTTAGATGTCTGTAGTAAGCATCTAAGGGGTTTTCTGCAGAGGATCCAGTTTTTAGGAATGACTCTCCCTTTCTAACTGTATGTTGAAGTTGTATTGCTGTGTGGCCTTTCCAGGTTCCACAGCCAATATTTCCAGGGATGAGTGTTTCACTCAAGCTTGGACCATAAATTTATGCCCTGAGATGTTTGGATTTGAGACCGGGAGTCAGGACAGCCTCTCTTTGAGATCCGGGACTGAAGTTAGGGTGGTGGTTGTCTCGAATGCATCTAGTGTCACATAGGGCCCTATATTATCGGTTGGCCCAACTTATTAAATAGTTTAGACATCCTCTAATTGTAGGGTTCAAAGTCTGGGATTTGCAGGCAACCGTGTATACTCTCATATAGACTGTATATGTAGAGATGGACAGTCTGTAAGTCAGATATTATGAAATTTATTCTTATATGAGTTATATCTCAATACTAAATAGTTTTTTAAAAGTTAAGTAAATAAATGAGAGAAATGTCCAGTGTCCTGAGGTACTAGGTCTCTGATCATCTATTTGCTGAGGTACAGTTACATCCCATCCCAGTACATTTACAGTGAGGTTCGCTCTTGGTTAAAGCTTGATCGACATCTGCCACCTTTTATGAAAATGGCCCTAGTGAATAAGACATCCTGCTGCTTATAGGACATTTCTAGTTCAATGTCATGTACCTCTAATTCTCTCCTCATCTCCCACTGCACCCTTACTTCTGAGTCTGCTCCTCCTTCCATAGCTCAGTAAATGGCATCTTTACTTATTCAAACAACTAAGCCGCTTATTATCTTTTATTTTTCCTATAATGTCTTGCCCTTCCATCCAATCAGTCAAATCTTGCTATGTATCTGTCCATTTATTTCCATTGCCATTCTACTACGTTAGTTCCCTTTGTAATTCTTTTATTTGATCACCTTGTAACTGGTTTTGTCCCTTCTATACTCTGCCATCTTCCAGTGAATTCTTACTCTAAAGCAGTCTCTTCTTGGCTTCATATTCAGAACCCTCAGTGATAAAGTTCATGGTTTCCTCTCTAGCTTTGTCCCCTGCTATCACCTTTGTTAATATGGGTCATACGGTTCAGTACAAGAATGACAATAAAATGCAGATAGATGCTCTATATCAATCCCTCTTTCTGAAATGACTTTTATTCCCTTGTCACTATCAGAGCACTCTGAACTATTAATTGACTATTTACCGCTAGTCTGTAAGCTCCTTGAAGCCAGGGATAATGTTCTGTGATTGCATTACTATTGTATCTTACCATAGTACCTGTTTTATGGTAGACATTCTGTAAATAATTATTGAATAGATGTACACGTTAGGAAAGTGAAATGCTGCTGGATGCAAGTACAGAGGGCGGAAGTAGAGATTTGAACTTGGAAGTCAAGGACAAAGTCCTTTCCCCCGAACTGAATGTTGGGAGGAAAGCAAGACTGTAACTCTGGGTTCAGTGTTTTGTGAATTATCACTTAGCGATCTTAATAATCTTGAGCATGCAGCTCTTCACGCACTAGTTCATGTTCATCTCTCAGGACAGGCATTGATTCTTTGACATGTAACTAGTCAGGTAGAATAGATTTTACTGTCTACAGCTGGTGGCATTTTTCTCTGTGCTTTCAGTTTTTAGTTCCTTGACATTTTTTTAGATATTGCTGCTTTGATTTTTCCCAAGCACTGCAGTATGAAGGCTATTAGATTATTAATGGCAACAGCTGTGCACATCCTAGAAAAATTAACTACTTAATTGCATTAATATGAGCCTCTTGAGGCTTAGTGCTGGGTTCGTATTGAAGTGATTGGATCGGCTGAATGATAATATAAAATGTGGTAGGTCATTAGAGATTTACAATTGTGCTTGATTTCAAACTACTCAGGCTTAAAAATAGAAGGATACATAGAGATGTTTGAAAGCAGATGCTTAGAATTGAAGGAAATCTCAAGTCTTGATAAGGCTCATAAGTCATTTGTTCTACCAGTTGCAGGGTGAGTAATAAATTTGTAACCAAGATGTGAACTAGTTTCACTTTGCCCCTAAGGATTTAGGCAAGACTAGCTCATCTCCTCATTCTTCCTCTTGTAGAGTCTTTTGCTTTTCCAAAGACTTCTGTCAGTTCCCAAAAGGCTTATGCTTTGATGGTCACCTGACTGCAGTGTCCTGCCTCTATTGCCTTCTTGTCATTAGCTCTTGTCTTATACTTGTTCCTTTATCTCTGACCTGTCATTGTTGCCACTAACCCTAATTGATACAGAGCCCCTTCTTGGTACCTTATCGAGGCACCCGCAGATACCAGAGATTTATACACAGTAGAACGAAGTTATTGAAAGTATATTATTGGAAGTTAGTTAGTCGTTGTTAGTCGCTCAGTCATGTCTGACTCTTTGCAACCCCGTGGACTGTAGCCGGCCAGGCTCATCTGTCTATGGAATTCTCTAGGCAAGAATACTGAAGTGGGTGGGCACTCCCTTCTCCAGGGGTCTTCCCTACCCAGGGATCAAGCTTGGATCTCCTGCATTGCAGGCAGATTCTTTACCATCTGAGCCACCAGGGAAGCCCAGAAGTTAGTCATCCTTGCTCTTAATTCACTGCAAGTCATTATCACTGGCCACACTGCCTAATGAGGGGCCCACTTCTATTCTTCTTCTTCTGAATTGCCTCTGGGAATTCAGAATTCTCAGTCAATTATATAGCACAACCCTCTTCAGTCTCCCTTCCCCAAATCTCCTTTGCATATCTGAAACCCATCTAGTTATTCAGGCAAAAAAAAAAGACATGATTCATTTAGAAGCACAAAGACTGTCCTGCCATTTCATTTTTTCTTTATTAGGATTCTTCCTTCTTAGAACCCTTGTGGTTTAAAATCATCCTTTCTTCTATCTCTTAACAGCACATTTATTCCAAGGTGAGTATGGAAAGGGACTTTCTGGTTTGAACGCAGAGAAGTGGGGACTTTAAAAAAAGATAGCTCTCTCAGTGAGCAAGTGGCCCTTCTCTCGGGAATTTTAAGTGAGATGTCACAGACTCTATCCCTATTGATCCTTAAAGAGCAGAAGAAGCAATGTGACTATATTATAAATCTTTTTCACTTAGGAAATTAGAATTAGTTGAGTGACAAAAATTCTTTTCCTATGGTATTAACCTTCTTTGTTATGGGTAGCACATAAAAAACCTTATTGTCTTCCCTGGTGACTCAGTGGTAAAGAATCTGCCTGCCAATGCAGGAGACACTAGAGACTTGGGTTCAATCCCTGGGTTGCCAAGATACACTGGAGGAAGAAATGGCAACTCTCTCCAGTATTCTTGCCTGAGAAATCCCACGGACAGAGGTGTGTGGTGGGCTACAGTCCATCAGGTCGCAAAGGAGTCGGACTCATTTTAGTGACTAAATAGCAACACCAAAGACATATTTTATGTTGGTTTACTCCCTCTCTTGTCTTGGTTGATAACTATTCTCTCATCATCATCTCATTTTGTGAGAAATTTGCTCATGTAACTAAGTTTTAACTATGTAGCAATTTTTAAGCTTTTCCTAGGGGTTGCCAACCAAACGACTTACTAAAGACAGGAAAATAACACAAATTAAAAAGGGAGTTTAGTTATGTAGAGAACAGATCCAAGTAGAGAACACCTGGCCTGTCTACAAACAGAATCCGTGCTGAGCAAATGCTGAGTGCAGCACACAGGCTGGGAGCACCATGCTTTCCTTTACAAATGGAAACCCAGGCTCTGCTGCTCAGCTCAAATGAAATGTCCACTTTAAAATGCATTGCCAATTAATAAAAGCAAGCAAGCAAACAAAATATGCTGTGATACCAATGCTGTGAGCTTCAAGCAACACATAGGGAAGGTGAATCTGACCTGAGGGTCAGGACTTTTTGAACACCACTTATTGTTTAAACTTTGGAACTTTTCAATGGTACTTTCTTCTTCTTTCCCTCCTTTTATTTATAACTTCCTTCTCCAGCAATGACACACCTGACTCCCATTTCCCATTATACTCATTTGTTCAAGCCGCCAATGCACAGAGGGCTTCCCAGGTGGCACTCGTGATAAAGAACCCACCTGCCAATGCAGGAGACTTAAGAGACACAGGTTCGATCCATGGGTCAGGAAGATCCCCTGGAGAATGCTATGGCAACCCACTCCAGTATTCTTGCCTGGGAAATCCAAGGACAGAGAAGCCTGGTGGGCTATAGTCCATAGGGTTGCAAAGAGTCGGACATGACTGAAGTGACTTAGCATAGCACAAAATGCATAGCATGTAGTTTCTTAATTATTTGGCCAGACCACTAGAGGAGTAAACCTTTGCATGAGTGCACATACCCATTATCAAGATAGACCATTTCTGTCACTTCAGAAAGTTCTACTGTGCTTATCCTCTATAAATACATTATTTCTTGGTATATTTCAGCACACTTTTTAGGGCCAGGATTGCTTTCTTGTTTACCGTTGTCTCCCTCTAACTAGCATAACTACATATAGTAAACGTATAATGAAAGTTTGTAAGTAAACTTTTTTCCTATGAAATGAAAACCTCTGACAAATTACTTTTCTGGAATCTTTGTCATTATGACTATTCCTTTCTGATTGGGACATCTCTGTAGTATCTTGGCATATGTAGGCCTTTCAACTCTGCGGTATTTTGATCTCCCATAGGTACAAATGCAGCTATGCTGTGTATTGGGAAATCTTGTCATCGACTCTGGAAGCAGCTTCCTGACCCCTCATACAACATCATTTTCATATTAAATTTCTTGGTGCTTGATGATTCTGTTCTGCTTCCTTAATGACAAAGGTCATTTGGGTTGTACTATTAGGGTCATTTTAATGTTACTGTGTCTCCCCTCAAAGTTTAGGCTTGAAAATATTAAAACAGATGGTGGTACTTAGAGGGTAATTAATTTTCCTTTGGAGACATAATTGCTTTCTTTAAAAATAAATGAATGCCTCTTTTTTTCCCAAGAGGTAATGGTTTACTAAATTTTAGGAATAAACTGGGCTGCACTTGACCAGGATTTAGGGGAAAAGGAGAGATCTTTAGGGCTTTTGACCTTGTCTGGTTGTGTGAATTTGAGAGCCTTACTTTCTTGGGTGTTTGGAAAAATTAAATAAAGCAACATTTTTAAGCACTTAGCATGTGCCTGATGCAGAGGAAGGCTTTAGAAGTTAGCGAGTATAATTATTAGAAGTAGAAAGGGGACGTTATTAATTGATCTCATTGACTTTGTTTAGACACTGAGAGTCTTATCAGAGTAGTACATATAAAATACCACAAGGTTCTGATATTCAGGCTCCATTTGCACAGGTGGTATTTTTAAAATTAATTATTGATTAATGACCAAATTATTCTCCCTTTTTTGTGTTATAGTAAATCAGTTGGGAAATAGTTGAATTTTCCTATTCTTTCTAGATAGCAATGTACAGCATGTCACTAACAAATGTCATTAAATGCAATCTTACCAGCAGCCTGTGTTTTAATATTTAGAGACAGTTTTTAATATATTTTCAAAAGGCCTGCTGAAGTAAAATTTCCCAGGTGTTTACATTTCAAATTTTCCATATTCCCTAACTTTGAACTTCCAGCAACTCTTTGATATCATATATTCTGTGAAACAATAACATTTTTTTTGTATGTAGCTGCTTGCCATTTGAGTTTTCACAGTTATTTAAATAAATATAAATAATGATACTGTATAGAGAGCTATTGAATGAACAGTCTCTTGAAATTCTTCTGAGTTAAACTTCTGCCAGGGGCTTACTTATTGGGTAGAAATGATCATGGTATCCATATTTTAGCATAGAGAGAGATGTATTTTAATATTCCATTCGAAACAAAGAAGTGATTATTTCTGCAAAAATGTGTTTGAAGCTTGCTTTCCCTTCTCATAATGTGGAGAAGCATACTGACCCCACAGACAGAGTGCACTGGTGAGGTGACTACAGCTAAATGAACTCACTTCTCAGTACAGGTTGCCCAGGGCTATAGAAATAGCAGCCCTAATTTGCCTTTTGCAGAGTATTGGACGGAAAAAAAAAATGCATTTTTTTTCACAAGTGTTTGACAAAGACTGTTTTAAAATCGGCTTAGTCAAGTATATAAGGGAAGCCAGACATAGGAAACCAGAACCAAGAAGCAGAGCTTCCAGTACAGGGTACATTACTGGTGCTTCTACTAGATAATGTCAATCTGTGACATGGAGGAGAGGACCCAGGATGAAGCCAACTTACATCTTTCAACTCGTGGATTAAGGCATGTCTTCCCTACGAGGGTGAATTGGAGATTGATGTCAGATCTCATTGAATATCCTTTATTCAGTCCATACAGCTCATCTATATGTTGGTTTGGAGATTCAGCAAATTGAATCTAATTCTCATTTCCTTTTCCTAAGTAATTTTCAACACATAGAGAATCAATATCATTTGTCATTCAAATAAAGTTCTGAATCAAGGGACACTTTCAGATGTTGTTTTATGAGGACAGCTAATACCTAGACCAAAGAGAACTTGTAGAAGATAGTCAAAGCTCAGTTGTTTGTTTGTGTTAATTTCTTCTGCTTCTCTACAGTGTATTCAGTGAGGAAAGTCTTGCCGGGCTTCTAGATGAGATTTTAGGCAGTTCTAGTGTTATTTTGAATATTCTTAGATATTATAAAATCCTGTGATCAGTTTTAGATGAAAAACACAGCCAAGGTTTGGGAGCTAGAATTTTTAATCAACTCTGAAAATTGAGTTTTGCTATTAGTTATTTCTTGGTTAGTTAAAACTGCCAGTTTACATCGTGGGTTACATGTAGTGGTGATGGTGCTGTGCTCAGTTGTGTCTGACTCTTTGCAACCCCATATGGGCTGTAGCCCATCAGGCTCCTCTGTTCATGGGATTTCCAGGTAAGGATACTGGAGTAGATTGCCATTTTCTACTTCAGGGATCTTCCCAACCCAGGGATCGAACCCATGTCTCTTGTGTTTCCTGCAATGGCAGGCAGATTCTTTACTCCTGTGGTAGCTGGGAAGCCCTGGGTTACATGTAGATATCTGGAAATTATGACTCCTACCTAGCTATCAAAACTATAGTGCTAAAGCAGCTAAAACCAGGTAACAAGAGTTCTTACATAATTCTGTTTCCAAGAAGCCTTTTTCTTGGTGTTGTACATGTTATAATTTTCAAAAGAGCTGTTCTTTTGTGATGACAGTCCGGACCTATCAGTGCAGTGCTGGAACTCTGGCTGTAGACGGCCCACTGCGCATGGCAATCTGTGCTGTCCTTGTCCCAGGCTAGATGCACCCTTGCCCTAAACTTGTTCCTTCGGTGAGTCTCTCCCCCAGGTAAACACAGCTCCTGGCTGCTGCAGCAGAAACATTGTACATCCTTCCCCAGGCTCCTCTGCCTCTCAGTCTGCTTCAGGGCTGGGTAATACTAATTGGTGATTGTGTAGGAAACTCAGCAGGCCCTTGCTGGCTCTGGGGCAGCTGGAGGAAGACAGTAAAAACCACCACTACCTGCCAAGTTTCTTTCTTCCTTCCCTGTTAAGAGGGGAAGCAAGGAGTGGTTTCCTATGAAGAGAGGCACCACAGGGGAAAGTGCTCATGGAAAGAAGAAGCACTGTGGTTACACCGAAGTGTCGGGAGGTGCTCTTAAACAGCTTGCTTATTCCTGATCTAAGCATCAGGTTTATATTATGAAAATCCATAATGAAACAGCTTAGAATTGCTCTTCACTGTCAGCTTTGGCTAGCTTTCTTTCTTTTGATATATATAAACTCATGCCACCATTTAAAAATAAAAGTTAACACAGCATTAGTATTCTTAGGCATTCCTTGGAAATTTTATCACCTCCCATCTCGCTTGGAGGTTTCCCACCAAAAATCTATATGTGTGAGAAACAATACCCAAGTCTAGACAAAGTTCTCTCTTGGGCCAGCTGATGTTGCTTGCTTAGGGTCAAGTTTCTGTAACTTTTGCCCATATCTTAATAGTAGACCATTCTCAGATACATTTATCACATGGGAACAGGAGTACAAAAGAAAAAAGTAGTCAGAATTTGTCAAATTATAAAGCAGAGTTAACCAGATCACTTCTAAAACCTGGTCCAGTGAAATTTCTATATTTTGACTAACACTATTATCAACTCCCTTCACTGGGGTAGAGTAGGCATGTTTTACTATAGATAGAAGAGGATCAGTTCAGTTCAGTCGCTCAGTCATGTCTGACTCTTTGTGACCCATGGACTGCAGCATGCCAGGCTTCCTTGTCCTTCACCAACTCCTGGAGCTTGTTCAAACTCATGTCCATTGAGTCGGTGATGCCATCCAACCATCTCATCCTCTGTCGTCCCCATCTCCTCCTGCCTTTAATCTTTTGCAGCATCAGTGTCTTTTCCAATGAGTTAGTTCTTCGAATCAGGTGGCCAAAGTATTGGAGTTTCAGCTTCAGCATCAGTCCTTCCAATAAATATTCAGGATTGATTTCCTTTAGGACTGACTGGTTGGATCTCCTTGCAGTCCAAGGGACCCTCAAGAGTCTTCTCCAACACCAAAAAGCATAAATTCTTCAGCACTCAGCTTTCTTGATAGTCCGACTTTCACATCCATACATGACTACTGGAAAAACCATAGTTTTGACTAGATGGTCCTTTGTCAGCAAAGTAATGTCTCTGGTTTTTAATATGCTGCCTAGGTTGGTCATAGCTTTTCTTCCAAGGATCAAGTGTCTTTTAATTTCCTGGCTGCAGTCACCATCTTCAGTGATTGTGGAGCCCAAGAAAATAAAGTCTCTCACTGTTTCCATTGTTTCCTCATCTATTTGCCATGAAGTGATGGGACTGGATGCCATGATCTTAGTTTTCTGAATGTTGAGTTTTAAGCCAACTTTTTCCACTCTCCTCTTTCACTTTCATCAAGAGGCTCATAAGTTCTTCTTTGCTTTCTGCCATAAGGGTGGTGTCATCTGCATATCTGAGGTTATTGATATTTCTCCTGGCAATCTTTAGTCCAGCTTGTGCTTCATCCAGCCTGGGATTTATTTCACATGATGTACTGTGCATATAAATTAAATAAGCAGGGTGACAATATACAGCCTTGATGTACTCCTTTCCTGGTTTAGAACCAGTTTTTGTTCTACATCCAGTTCTAACTGTTGCTTCTTGAACTGCATACAGATTTCTCAGGAGGCATGTAAAGTGATCTAGTATTCCTATCTCTTGAAGAATTTTCCACAGTTTGTTGTGATCTATACTGTTAAAGGCTTTGGCATAGTCAACAAAGCAGAAGTAGATGTTTTTCTGGAACTCTCTTACTTTTTCAATGATACAATGGATGTTGGCAGTTTGTATGAGAAGGAAATAATTGTCTCCCTTCACAACTATTAATGCTTTTCCCCCAAATCTGAGTGATGAAGTTCCCTAGAGTCTCAGAGATGTCACTCACCAGAGATTTCACCTGCTAAGGCAGAAAGATTAATTCTTACCATCAGAGGTATATTGTCATAGTATAATGTGGAGAACCAACTTTGTATGTAGTCAGGCCATGATATGAATCCCTCTCAACCTCTGCATCCAAGGGGCTTAGTAAAATTTCTTAACCTCTTAAGAGTCTCAGGTTTTTCTGTTGAGTTGAAGCAGGAATAATATCTGGTAGAGTTGAATTGGCAATTACATGATGTAATAATGCATGTAAATGCATGTAAAGTGGAACTCAATCCATGATGTTATAATTGTAACTTTATAATGATGTTGGAATGCACAGCCTTCATGTTCCTAGTTGCTGTGCTACGTCTAGGAAGCTCATGCCTTTCCTTCTCATACCATTTGGAAGATTTCCTATTACCAGCTTTGATTCTCGTTAGCCCTCTCTCTGTCTTCCTGGAAACTAATGTTTTCCCCTTATACAGACACATCATTTCCTTCCCTCCTTTCATGTGGGGAGAGTCTTTATAATAGCGATGGCCTGAGGACAGAACCCTAAGGAACCATAAGGTGCAAGAGGTAGTTAACGGAGAAACATCTCATGAGGGATTCACAGAAGGACCAAGAAGTACGAAGATATCTAGAAAACAAAAGAAACCCAACAGAGCAGAGTTTTAAGGAGGCTGTAATGAGGACCAAAAGGTAGCCTAAAGTCTAGAATGAGGACTGAAAGAAAACTCTTCACTCAGATCCATAGATACCTTCTTGTCTGTGCCTCCTGAGACTAGTCACATGTTCATGTGCCAGCTGGGGCCCCAGGAGTCTTACCTACAGCAGAGAATGCATCTAAACAGCCCCCTGAGATGAGACTGCAGTGAGCACAGTGAGCTCAGCCTTTATAGGCTGAGCCGAGGAATATTGGTACCCAGTGGTACTTAAGATCTGGATATTTGTAACACTTGTAGGATGGCAGGGGCAATGCCAGGAGAAAGCCTTCTCTCTGTGGTGGAAAGCAAATTGGTGCAAAAAGTTCACGGGAGCCCAGGATTTTAGAGGTACCAGAGCTTATGGAGATCCACTCAGGAAGGTATGCTGTAAAAAAAGTAGGTTACTTTTCAGCTTGTTCAGAAAAGACTGCAAATTTAAACCCATTTATCCTCCTCTGCAGAAAATCATGTACTCAAATAATTCTAAACTAGTGCCTCAGGTGAAGCATCTACCATCCATGTAGGTATATGAAGTTGAATTTGGGCACACATTCTGCCTTTTAGGCCAGTGTCTCTACAAGTCCCTTCCCACTTTGCATTATTCATTTATGGCCCCTGGAAGCATTTAATCAATTTGCAAAGCTTGACCTAGTCAAATCACATGGTACGCCTTTGCTTCAGCAAGCTACAAATAAAGGTATTTTCCTATACACTTTACTCTTCAAGGCTCGCTCAGATATTTGTTTCAACCTGATTTCACCCAGATAAACTTTTGGAGGGTAAGAACTTTGCCCCTACAAATTACGATTACCCTTAAGTAGATACATCCTCTCTCTGGGGAGTATTCACATAGAGAAGTGACAATGCTTCCTTCTGTCGGGCAAAAATATATCTGAATACCAGATATTTTCCTATAAAAACATATTGGCACAAGAATCTCTTCAGTTTGAAAAAGAATCTTGCCTTACACTTTTTATGCTGTTTTCTTTCTGTCTCCCTTTCTCATAAATGCCATGGTAACGTGGGTCTGACTACTTCTTCACATTAAGTTATGAAATGGTTTTCTTGACCTATTGCTTTTTATAGGAGGCAGCGTTTATGACCCAATTTTGATTTACACAGAGTCATGGGAAAATGGAGCTGAATGTCAGTGTTTGTATTTGTTAAGCAGCGAACCATGCCACAAACGCTGTTTCCAGCAAGGGGTGAGGGCTAAGAAAGCCTTAGTAGAGGCATCCCTGTTCCTTCCTGCTATGAAGCAGGATGAAAAAGGAACTAGGCTTGTTTCTCCAGGGATCAGCCTTCAAGTAATGCAGGAGCTCTATCCTGGGGCGGGGTGGTGCTGACTCACACACTGTTACTTAAAGACGAGAGTTCCTTGTGCAGGAAGATGAAATTCTCATGGTGGAAACATGAGGCTCTTTTTGCTATTCTCCCAAAAGACATCAGTGCTGCAATTCATACATCATTATTGGTGGTTAGCATGCTGCCTGCCACATGGAAAGTCTGTGAATAAGTGGACTGACTTCTGATGTTTCATGGAGGAGATTCAATAGATGAGGGAGGGGTGAGATGCGATGTGAAGAAAGATCTTTCTTTTACCAAAGAAAAGCAGTTCTAACAGAATTCCTGGGTAGTGGATCAGCAGCTCAGGAAACATGACATGAGATACTTTCTCAGAAAATGTAAATGTTTCTGCAAATATGTTCCTTTCCCAGCCAGATAGCCAGCCTGGCTTTAGTAAATCCCTCATAGAAATATTCGAATTTGCTTTCAGCCTCCTTCCTGTAAAACCCATGTTTTTTTGTTAATAAAAACACAGAGATACATAGTTTGCCAAATTATATATAGAAATGTTCATATCCTTCCTTTGTTTAACGTTAGCTACTTGAGTTTTTAAATAAGTTTGCTAACCTGTTACACATAAGACAAATTACTTCCTCTGGCGATTAACATTTCCCCTCTGATACATAGATGCAGGATAATCAACCATGTTACCTGATTAAATTGTAATTTTAACATCTTTGCATGTATTTTTGCTATTTCAGTTGTTATGATCCAATAAGGGTGAGCTGCATAACTTGGAACTGGAGTTGCTTTCTTTGATGCTGTTTAAGTCAATCTTGCTGCTAGTAACTGATCTCTTTCTAGTGCCTTACTTTTTCTTTCTCTTCTTTCTTTCCTTCTCTATCTGTTCCTCTTCTGCTTCCTCTCTCACCTACTTTCTCTTCTCCTCCTTCTGTCCTCCACTTCTCTTTCCTTTTCTGTCCTCCACTTCTCCTTCTTCCTTCTCACCTAATTCTGCTTTTTCCCCCTAAATTTGTGATGCTTGGTTTAAATTGTCTAGATCAGTGGGAACATTGTATGTCTTAGAAATTGTGCTTTTGTTGATAAAGAAATGCATATGACAAAACTACTATACTCTTAGCTAAGTGCTTCTATAATCCATCTGTCTTGCTTGTGCAGATACTATTGTGAAAATAGCACTCTTGCAAACAAAAAAATCCCTCCATAGCATTATAGATGAGAGAGAGAGAAGACAATTCATTTTAAAGGAAGCATTATCTGAGTTACATGCATGTAAGATAGCATAAAACTGACTACAAAGTCTGCACAAACCTTTTCTTTCTCCTTGAGAGATAAATGGATGCTTCTTGTGATTGTCTCCTGTATAACTTCTGAAAGAGTTGGTTTTGGAGGTACATGTTTATAGCGTCAAAGGCCCAAAGGCCTGTGACCTCGCACTATAAAATCAAAAGATAGGGCCTCTTATTGAATCCATTGTATTTTGAAGGAGCGCTGTAAGGCAACTGCTTCTCTCCTCAAAGAAAATGTTATCATTTCAACCTTCTATCATCCAGGAGAGGTTTGCAAGGTGCTTCTTTAAGTGGCTTTCATTAGTCACCACGGTAAACCTCAGTGCAAGGGGGATGATTTAGAGAATGTCCACATACAGCATGCTGTGAGCTGCAACTGGACTAATTAGTTGTGATGGTGTGTGTCTGCATGATAGTGTGGTTTTCAGAGACTGAGATTCAGTCTGACAATACTTTAAGAAGAAAGATTAATACAATGTTAGACTCAAATCTGATCTTAGTTCTATTAGGTTATGATGTGTATAGATTCATCCAGCTGTTCACCTATGGAGGTTTTCTTGGCAGAAGTTTACCTCTTGTCATTCTTGTAGTACCATTTTTATACATATCACTGACTACACCAGTGATTACATTGTTATTAAGTCTCAGGAAACTCAGGGCCCTGTCAATGTGCCAGGATTGATCTTGGAAGATTCAGGCCAAATGCTCTAATCAAAATTCTTCAAAAACAATTTAGGAGTGGTTGTATGTGATTGCTTTATAGGTTGAGTCTTTCTTTGGGCTTACAAATAATCAGAAAATCAAAAGAAGCTACTCGCATTCATCATTCATTCATTTTGTAAGATATGGTAATGATGAGGAACAAAGGTGAAATATAATGAATTCCTATTTCAAAAAAGCTTATAATTTAATAGTGAATATGTTCCATATACAAATAAGTGTGATATAAAATAATCTGTCAAAGGTCAGTGCCTAATGCTACATGAGTGGTCAGATGGTGAAAAGATAACATTTGCCTGGATATTGGGAAAGGCTTTGTGGAGAAGGAGGCACGTGGACACTGGTCTCTACAGGCAATGACACTGGGTGTGGGAGGAAGCTCAGGGATGCAGACAGGGAATGGCACAAAGTCACTGTGGCTGGAGCATGTTCAGGATACTCTGGAAGATGAGATTGCAGATGTAGCTTCAGATCAGATCAGTCGCTCAGTGGTGTCCGACTCTTTTCGACGCCATGAATAGCAGCACGCCAGGCCTCTCTGTCCATCACCAATTCCCGGAGTTCACTGAGACTCACGTCCATCGAGTCAGTGATGCCATCCAGCCATCTCATCCTCTGTCGTCCCCTTCTCCTCTTGCCCCCAATCCCTCCCAGCATCAGAGTCTTTTCCAATGAGTCAACTCTTCGCATGAGGTGGCCAAAGTGCTGGAGTTTCAGCTTTAGCATCATTCCTTCCAAAGAAATCCCAGGGCTGATCTCCTTCAGAATGGACTGGTTGGATCTCCTTGCAGTGCAAGGGACTCTCAAGAATCTTCTCCAACACCACAGTTCAGAAGCATCAGTTCTTCGGCGCTCAGCCTTCTTCACAGTCCAACTCTCACATCCATACATGACCACAGGAAAAACCATAGCCTTGACTAGACGAACCTTTGTTGGCAAAGTAATGTCTCTGGTTTTGAATATGCTATCTAGGTTGGTCATAACTTTCCTTCCAAAGAGTAAGCATCTTTTAATTTCATGGCTGCAGTTACCATCTTTAGTGATTTTGGAGCCCAGAAAAATAAAGTCTTACACTGTTTCCACTGTTTCCCCATCTATTTCCCATGAAGTGATGGGACAGGATGCCATGATCTTTGTTTTCTGAATGTTGAGCTTTAAGCCAACTTTTTCATTCTCCACTTTCACTTTCATCAAGAGGCTTTTTAGTTCCTCTTCACTTTGAGCGGTGTTATGAAGAGTCACAGGCTAGACTAAGATGAAATCTCATGTGTAGGTGTCATTTCTAAAGAAAGGCAATGGGAAGGACATGGACTTTGGAGTTAGAAAGTCCTAAGTTCAAATTTTGGTATTTTCATTTTCTGTCTCTGGAGTCTCGAGTCATAACTGTTTCACAGCTTCTTCATCTTTAAAGTTGGGGTAAAAATGCTTACCTTGCATCTTACTTTAAAGTTTATAAATTACAGCAATTTAGAAAGCACTAGATAAAATATGATATTTAAACTTTGTCTATTTGAGACTTCCTCCATGTACAGATTCATCACTGTTTTTTTTTTTTTCCTGAAGGAGCAGAGTGGGTCTGATTTATTGATTTGAAAGTGCATCATATCAGAGATTAGCACTTAGCGGAGATCACTTAATGGTGTCTGTTGGGAAACTAAATTACTTTTCTGTTGTTTCCCAATTCCAGCTAACGTCTTACATTTTGGTCCAGGATATTTCTTTCTGTTGTTTAATACTGCTCTTACAATGCCTTGACTAATTTTACTTCTCACTGTTAATCCCAACATGGTATTACTTTTATTTTTTGTTTTTCCTACAAGTGGCTGTTTGAATGAATTGACTTTGGAGCTTGCCCAATTCCTTTATTTACCTCTTAATCCTTTCATGCCACTCTGGAAGTACTGCTTCAAGATGAGTCCCTGCAGAGATGGCATTTCAAGCAGCCTGTAAGGATCAGCTGTGGGTTTTTTTTTTTTATTCTTTTCAGCACACAAACCCAATTTGGGAAATTATCACCTCAGGCATAAGGATGATAGTTCTGGAAATGTCAGTCAGAAAGGCACGTGGAATAGTCCAGCTCCCTTTTTACAAATAGTTTGGTGGGGAGCAAAATATCAGCTCCATCAACTAGTCAGTGGGCGGACAGACCTTTGGAAATGTCTGCAAAACCCTCTGCTAGCTGCTAATCTTCTCTGTGTAATTTCACTGACATAAGCAATAAACCTTGTAATTATATTGCACTAATCAGGAACACCGACAATAATGGAATATCAATCACAGCACTCACATGTAAAACTGGTGAGATTCAGAGCCTAGTTTTGGCATCATTTGTCGTCTTACTTATAGCATAACTAAAAGAAGCCGATGGATGCAAGCCGGCCAAATCACATGTAGCTCAACTATTTCTCTGACGATCTAGCGTATGCTTTTCAAAATGCATCATTCATTAAGTTCAATTTCTTATGCCAATGTTTGAGCCTGTGCAGTTTCCTTCATTTAGAGTTTATAACAGCAATAACATCCTCGACACAGGGCATTTCCTGAGGATTAATGGCCAGCTGGGGTTAATGGCTGAAGGTAGAGCCAAAGACCATCAATTCCTTCCCTCCAGTCATTAATTCTTAGGAGATGACCTGTCCTTTCATCATTATCACTTGAGTCTGACCTTTATATGAAGTGATGTGGCACTGTAGGAATTAATCCTGTTGTGGGGGCTGCAAAAGATGTACCTGCCAAGCTGGGAGCTTTTTTTCACCCAAATTTGTTTTTAGGAAAACACCCATTTCCTTACCAAATTACAAGTCATGCTCTATATCTGCATATGTCCATAAGTAGTTTGTCTAGAATCAGTGATTTCCTTTTCTCCTAGTTTCTAATGAGTGATCAGAACTGATATTTATGAGATTTCTCTATTGTTTGATTGTTTGTTTTTAAAATGTTCATCTCTGCCAGGCAGCTTTGCTTTTTGGAGAAGTGTCTCATGACACTATGTTTCCATTGTTATGTAGGAACTATTACACGTTCTCCTCACAACTGTTAATTCAAATGTGCACAAAGGCCCTTCCTCTTGGGTCTGTGTGTGTGTTTGTTTGGGCTAAAGAGGAGGAGGGATTGATCTGTGGGGAATAAAGGGATATGAAACCCAAGCCATGCATCCACCAAAAGCTCTTGAAAGATTTTCTTTTATGCGGGTACACAAGGAGCTTCTTTCTAATCATCTCTTCATTATTGTCTCCCTGATTATTATGTTCCCTGAAGATTTTCATTCTTGTATTTTCCCTTGAAAAAACAATAATGGTTAAATTATTTAATAATGTTGCTTTGTCTTTTATCTGGTCTCTCACCCAAGAATCTCCAGGTGCTTTGCAAAGATTAATTAAGATTCACATGGCTCACAAAATGGATCTTAATTTAAAGCATTTTGAGAGTTGTAAGGCCTCAATAAATTAAGGAAAAAAAGCAGAAACCTGAAGTTGGGGTTCATTTGTTTGACTGCAGAAGAAAGAGATTTCCTTCTTATTAATTCTGTGACTTTTTTTTTTTTGCTCCAGAATTAGGATAAAGGATGTAAGGCTAGATTCGTGAAAGTAGATTAACTTCTCTTAAGTGCTATGAATTAACTTTTCCTAAGTACTCTATCTGTGCTATTTGTTACTGGGGCACAGTGCTGACTATTTAGTGAGCAGTGCATCAATCAGGATTCTTTGGGTCAAAAGTCACTGAAACCCTACTAATAATGGATTAAAAAAATAACTGATGTAACTGAAAAATCTAGCTTCTGTCTGCCCTCAGCTAGACACAACGACACTATTATGTCCACCAACACTCTAACTTTTGGCTCAGCTTTCTTGGATAGACTTCATTTTTAGGCTGGCTTTCTCCAGGTGGTACCCCCAAGCAGCTTCAGATTTATATCCTACAATTTGAGAAACCTTAGTTAAAAGAGTTTTTCTTTCCCAAGAATTCCAACAAAAATAATTTAAGAGTCAGCCTGACTTCAGTCATGTGAGCACTCTGAACCAATTTCTGTGTCTGGTGGGCTTAAATATGTTGATTGGCTGAGCTGGTTCATGGTACTGTCCTTGAAGCTAAGGATAGAATCAATCAACCATATCCAAACTGGGTGAGGATGGGCTTCCCAGGTAGCTCATTGGGTAAAGAATCCACCTACAGTGCAGGAAATACAGGAGATGTGGGTTCAGTCGGAAGATCCCATGGAGGAGGGCATGGAAACCCACTTCAGTATTCTTGCCTGGAGAATTCCATGGACAGAAGAACCTGGCAGGCTACAGTCTACAGCGTCACAGAGAGTCGGACATGACTGAAGCGACTGAGCATGCACCCACCCACAGGATAGTTCTCAAAAGGAAAATCAAGAAGTGATTTCAAGAAGGTGGAGGAATGATGTTTGAGAGGCAGAACAAGAAGTGTCTATAGAAGGTAGCATGTCTTATTCATATTTGCTTCCAGCACAGATAATTAAAGACTCAGTGATAAAACTCAAAACCTCTGACTTTATTAATATAATTTTTCATCAACATAACACTTTCTAAAGCATATACTCTGAAACCTAGTCTCGTAAGATATTTCTTGTTAAAAAGTACATAATGATTACATAAACTTAAGAAACACAGATCCCTGGGTTGGGAAGATCCCCTGGAGAAGGAAAAAGCAATCCACTCCGGTACCGTTGCCTGGAAAATCCCATGGACAGAGAAGCCTGGTAGGCTACAGTTCACAGAGTCAAAAAGAGTCAGACTCAGCTGAGCAACTTCACTTCAAGAAATGCAGAAAATTATAACTCTTCATGGATGTATATTAGTACTAAATAAGTCAGTATGCCTTTATAACACATATGGATTTTACTGTGCTTAAACAGTCAACAAACTGCTCCTCCATTCATATATGTATATATATTACATATGTGTATGTATGTGTTTTTGTTGCCAAATTTGTATTTTCAGATACCAGAAATGTAATAATAAAATGTGACAGTCTCTTGAGGCGGAATGGTACTGCTGCTGCTGCTGCTAAGTTGCTTCAGTCGTGTTCAACTCTGTGTGACCCCATAGACGGCAGTCCACCGGGCTCCCCTGTCCCTGGGATTCTCCAGGCAAGAATACTGGAGTGGGTTGCCATTTCCTTCTCCAATGCACGAAAGTGAAAAGTGAAAGTGAAGTCACTCAGTTGTGTCTGACTCTTTGCGACCCCATGGACTGCAGCCTACCAGGCTTCTCTGTCCGTGGAATTTTCCAGACAAGATTACTGGAGTGGGGTGCCATTGCCTTCTCCGAGAATGGTACTAGGAGAGAGAAGAAAAAGACCGTAAATGAAGGTGGACTGAGACTTTAGGGCAACTGGAAAAATTAACATTGGAGGTTCATTTGCCTATACCAGGGAGTGTTCACAAAAAGCCACAGTTGCTAAAATTATTAAGACTGGGTTTCCCACTGGGAGAGCACAGAGTGGTGAGAATCTGTTGATCAGGCTATGGTTGTCAGGGAAGAATGTGCCCAGTACTGTGAGTTATGAAAAAAATTTGTCTGAGGAGACCTCAGGTATTGTTCAACTCCTAATTCCAGGGAATTGGATTAACATGATTGAAGAGCAGCAGAACCCTCTGCCATAAGTAAGAAGTCCAGGGCTTCAGATTTGGGACTAGACCTGGAGGACAGACTGAGGGGACAGAAGTTATGAATAGAGACTGAGGAAGAAGTCAAGAATAAAACTACTGGCCATGTATGTTCACGGTGTATATACAAGAATATGTGTCTTTTTGGGAATCTAACCTGGTACAAGGATGCGACAGAGAACATGTTGAAAATGTTACCATAACATAGTAGATAGACTTCAGAATGGGAAACACTGTGAATCTCAAATCACAGAAAATACAAACTGGGCAAGTTATTTAATTATGTGAAAACTTAGTCTCATCTGTAGTCAGAATAATATTATTTTCCTTGGAGGGAAGTTGTAAATATAGTAAATAAAACATTTCACCATTACATTAGAGGGTCTGCAAAAACATCTTGTTCTTTATTTCTTTGTGACTGAAATAGCTGGAGCATATTTCTGCTCATCAGTGAACAATATAATCAATGTTATCAACTCACAATAGCTTAGCCACTCATTTTTAAATTTATTGGAGTATAGTTGCTTTACAATGCTGTGTTAATTTCTGCTGTACAGCAAAGTGAATCAGCTATACATATACATATATCCCCTCTTTTTTGGACTTCCTTTCCATTAGATCACCACAGAGCATTGAGTAGTTTCCTGCACTATACCGTACATTCTCATGAGATATCTATTTTATACATAGTATCAATATTATTTATATGTCAATCCCAGTGTCCCAATTCATCCCACCCCCTCCCCTTTTCCTGATTGGTCAACCACTTGTTCAAAACCATCTATTTTGAGTAAACATTCAGGTCAACAAAAAATCCCCTTCCTCTTGTCCCTTTTTCCTATTTCTCCATGTGATCCTAGTTTGAGAGAAACATATAATATGAAAGTATGCTGTTGATAGAAGAGAAAAGTCTGGTTGGTTACCTCTCTGGTTTCTGGGCTTACTGGCATCTGTTGAGGTATAACTTGTTCCATTAGGTGTCAGGTGCTGCCTTATGGGTCTATGTGTCTGTCCTGAGTAATTTTGGACAATTAATTGCCTCTAGTTCTGCAGTCTATTCACCGTTTATGCTAACTGTGAATGTAAATATCTTTCTGGTATACCAATGCTCCTTTTCATTTCTGGGTCCCTCTAAGAGGTTTAGGAGCGCTCCATTTCTTTCAGAGTTTCTTTTCCATGAAGTTTTTATCAAGCCTTTCTCCTTCCCTTCCCCCATCCCCCTTCCCCCACTTTCTCTCTTTATTTTTTTCACTTATTCGTTAATACATTCATCAATTCCATCTTTATTGGGATATAATTGACAAAAGCCTTTGACTGTGTGGATCACAACAAACTGTGGAAAATTCTGAAAGAGATGGGAATACCAGACCACCTGACCTGCCTCCTGAGAAATTTGTTTGCAGGTCAAGAAGCAACAGTTAGAACTGGACATGGAAAAACGGACTGGTTCCAAATTGGGAAAGGAGTACATCAAGGCTGTATATTGTCACCCTGCTTATTTAACTTATATGCAGAGTACATTATGCGAAATGCCAGGCTGGGTGAAGCACAAGCTGGACTCAAAATTGCTGGGAGAAATACCGATAACCTGAGATATGCAGATGACATCACCCTTGTGGCAGAAGGCAAAGAGGAACTAAAGAGCCTCTTGATAAAAGTGAAAGAGGAGAGTGAAAAAGATGGCTTAAAACTCAACATTCAGAAAACTAAGATCATGCATCTGGTTCCATCACTATATTGCAAATAGATGGGGGAACAATGGAAACAGTGAGAGACTATATTTTGGGGCTCCAAAATCAATGCAGATGGTGACTGCAGCCATGAAATTAAAAGACGCTTGCTCCTTGGAAGAAAGGCTATGACCAATCTAGATAGCATATTAAAAAGCAGAGACATTACTTTGCCAACAAAGGTCCATCTAGTCAAAGCTTTGGTTTTTCTAGTAGTCATGTATGGATATGACAGTTGGACTATAAAGAAAGCTGAATGTCGAAGAATTGATGCTTTTGAACTGTGGTGTTGGAGAAAACTCTTGAGGTTTATTTGGACTGCAAGGAGATCAAACCGGTCAATCCTAAAGGAAATCAATCCTGAATATTCATTGGAAGGACTAATGCTGAAGCTGAAATTCCAATACTTTGGCCACCTGATGTGAAGAACTGACTCATTGGAAAAGACCCTGATGCTGGGAAAGATTGAAGGCAGGAGGAGAAGGGGATGACAGAGGATGAGATGGCTGGATGGCATCACCGACTTTATGGACATGAGTTTGAGTAAGCTCTGGGAGTTGGTGATGGACAGGGAAGCTTGGTGTGCTGCAGTCCATGGAGTCACAAAGAGTTGGACATGACTGAGTGACTAAACTGAACTGAACTGAAGTTTAGGGTGTACAGAATTTCCTTCTTTTTAAAGGCTGAGTAATAGTCCATTCATATTTATACCACATTTCCTTTGTCTGTTCGTCCTTTGATTGAGTCTTAGGTTCCCTTCATGTCTTGGTTATTTTGAATAATACTTCAGTGATCATGGAAGTGCAGGTATCTCTTTGAGATCCTGATTTCAATTCTTCTGGATAAACACCCAGATATAGGATTGTTGGATCACTTGATATTAAATTTTTAATATTTTGAGGACCTTCCATACAGTTTTCCATAGTTGCTGTACTAATTTACATTCCCACCATCCAATATTCCCTTTCTCTCCATCCCCACCAGCAGTTATTATCTTTGTGTCTTTGATGATAGCTATCTTCTTAGACAACTTTCTGGGCCACTGCTACTCTACTGCTATGCTGGATATGGTGCTTCTGTATAAGGCTTATATCCTCTGAGTATATACTCTGGAGAGTCAGATGCTTATTTAAAATAGTATAAAATTAATAAGCACCAAAGATACATTGTATAACACAGGGAATTGCAGCCATTATCTTATAATAACTTTTATTAGTGGAATATAATCTGTAAAAAAAATAGCAAACCACTATGTTGTACACCTGAAACTAACATTATATTGTAAATCAACTATACTTCAATAAATACTTTAAAAAAATAAAAAAAAAATAAAATAAAAAAGTTGTTACTGTGGTAAAATACACATAGCATAGAATTAGTATCATGAGTATTTTTAAGTGTGCAGTTCACTAGTGTTAAAAGTACATTCACATTGCTGTGCAACCATCCATCTCCAGAATTCTTTTCATCTTGCTGAATTAAAACTTTATACTCATGAAACAATAACTCCCCATTTCTCCTTCCTGGAAATGCCCTTAGAAATCATATTTTACTTATGTCTCTGTATTTGACTACTCTCAATACCTCGTATAAGTGAATAACACAGCATTTGTCTTTTTGTTTTTGACTGACTTATTTCACTTAGCGTAATATCCTCAAACTTCACTCCTGTTGTAGCATCTGTCAGAATTTCTTCCTTTTTAAGGCTGAACAATATTTCATTGTATGTTTGTACTATATTTAGTTTCTCAGGTGATTATCTTTTATACTCTGTGATTTTTCAAAATACATCTAATAACCTTTTGCAGTTTCTACTATTTCACCATTTCCCCCACCAGATGTTAATTCTGAGTGATGGTGAAGGAAGGGGGCAGGTAGCTGGATTTCCCACCTCATTTCAGTCCCACCTCATCTAAATCCTTGGCATATGACTCTCACTAAATAAGGCTAGTATATAATCTCATACATTATTTTTCTTTTAACCACTCTGTGGTTAATGAATAAATTCTCATTAGTGAATTCTGTAGGATTTGGATCTTGACAAATAAAGTCAAATGATTAAACTTTTAAAAAAGAGAGAAGGAGTGAGGGAAGGTTGGGAAGAGAGAGATGGAGGTAGAGAAAGGAACAGAGAAAACTGAGGGAGAGAAACTTTTTTCTCAAGCATCTAGTTCCTGCAATTGAAACTGTATAGTTCAATATTAATGTTTCCGTAAAATATTTATAAAAATCTGTAGAAGTGCTTGAAAGGCATGCATTTGACTCATTTTTCTCTGTGTATCAAATGCTAAGCTAAGAACAGTATGTATAGATAAATATTACTGTCATTTGAATGGGAGGGGGACAATTATGGGTAAAAGGGATTAAAACAAACAAAAACAAATGACCAACAACATATATCAATATGCCCTGCTATATGAGAACTGAAGCTAATTCATGTAAAGCATGTGACACATAATAAGTAGTCAAGAAATGGTGACTGTAATTAGAGTATATTCACCCTTTTGGTGAGAGTTTGAATTAATTTTGACAATTGATTTTGACTTCATTCAAGGTTTTACCCTCAAGTTCAGACCTGATGATTTGGGATTTTGAGCTGATTACTTAAGTATGTTTGTACTTTGAATGACAGAGAGTGATAATGGGAAGACTGATGCTTTATTTTGTAAACTGAGAGAGCTGATATTCTATTCTTACCAAAAGAAAGGGCTCCTCAATCCTCTTCTATCTGAGAATGGTAATTTATACTTATGTGTAGCATCATACTTTGAATAATTGTTTTATGCAAAATCATCTATCTATGATTAGTTATATTTAGTTGTATAATAACAATGAAAATTCCCCTTTTGTAAAGAGAATATGGTTTTGCTCATCCTTTCCTCATTTAAATGGACCTCCAGGCTTCACTTGAGGAAATAGTGTACAGGTTGAAGATATGGGCTCTGGGATCAGAGAACTGTGGTTTCAAAACCAAGCCTTGTTATGTACTAGCTGTGTGACCTGGAGAGCATTATTATTTAACCTCTTGCCAGTTTTCTTATCTGTCAATAGGAATAAAACAGAATCTACCTTCTGGAGTCAATGTGAAAATTCAATGAAATAATAATTCAACATTTACTGTAGTATATGCTGCATGCTAGGGGTCAAAGTTAGTTGTTACTATTCACAACTCCTACCCTTATTTGTGTAATCAGTTTTACCTTGCAGTACTTAAAAAATTATCTTTCTTGCTGTTTGCTATTATTTCCTGAGTACTGTGGGACTTCTTGCTTCCTGCCAAGAGGGCCATCCTCATTTTGTCTGCGTGGGTTATCCTTAGCTCAGTGGCTGAAATTTCCTGCCTTTTATAGAGGTGCCATTTTCAGAGTCAAGTTCAAAGGCCTGTAAGGTCCTCCTGTGATGAGAAGTTAGGCCAAGATGATGCTGGTAGCACTGTGCTGCTTGAATTAATTTGCTCTGAAAGCCATTCCTAATCCTGGATGGTGCCCCTACCTGGTGCCCTTGTCTTGGTTGTAACCACTGTGGGGTATGACCTCTAGAGAATACTCAGTCTCTGAAAAACTTCCTTGCTGGAATCTCTCTCAAATGGGAGGAGCACAGTGTACTTGTCATTTGCAGTATGGCTTCTTGTTACTTGTTTAGTTCGATTGAGTCTGCATTTGAGAGTCTGGCTTTTTTTTTTTTTTTTTAAGGAATCTCTCCCTTTCACCTAACATTTAAAGATAATCAGACAAGACAAACAGACCAACAAAACAGTCGATATGTAGCATTTCTAACAGATTCTTTCCAGAAAATAGAGGCTATTAAGGATCACAAATAATGTACTAACTCTTTTTAAGAATTTTTTGGGGAGATTTTAAGGTAAACTAGGTCTGAGGGAAATGGCAACCCACTCCAGCATTCTTGCCAGGAGAGTCCCGTGGACAGAGGAGCCTGGAGGGCTGCAGTCCATGGGGTCACGCAGAGTCGAACACGACTGAAGCAACTAAGCAGCAAGAAGCTGCAGGTCTCATCGGAATTTATCAGATGAAGAGCAAAAATGGCCCACCCAGGACACAGCTCTTAATTACATATACAATAGAGTTAATGGAATTTGTCATTGTTCAAGCAGTTTCGAACATCTACCATTTCTGTAGCATTGTGGCAGTTGCTGAGAACTGTTCTAGAATAAAATAGAATTTGTTCCAAAAACTTACAGTGATGGGAGAAAAAGCTATAGTTGGAGATGGAGAACATTATATATGGGCAGCAAGCCAGTATGTGGAGCTTTAGTTTTGCATTATTTCTGTTTGTTATACAGAGCAAGCAGGATTCTACTTGTCTTCACTCCTTCTTTAGGCTGTGAGGATACTAATGAATCAGCAAAACTTGGCTCATTATTTTAGTATTAATTTTTTTGCTGTATCTACAATTTATATTTTGGGAGCCAAATCCTCTTTGCTTAGGTAGAAAGCTGCTATTCATAATTGTATCAAAAGATGAACCAACTGGACTCTTAACTGAGTATAATTCAACTTGGAATAACACATTTTGAAGGAGAGTCCTTGAAAAAAGAAATATGAAATCGTCTGGAAAATTCTAAACAAGATCTGGATAGATAAAAATTGGCCATAGGGCATAGGGGTAAGGTTGATAGCAAGATTCTTCTAATCCTAATATCTTTTTTTACATGCAGAGGCAGCCTTATTACAGGAAATTACAATGACAGTGATAACAGAGTTGTGTTATATGATCCTAGCTCCACAGAATGTTTCTACTGTTTTTATAAAAGAAAAATTATGCTTCTCAGTTTGAGTTCATTTTTTTTTTTTAGTATGCACTTTTGTATAGTTCTGTGTATAATGATTTTCCAGTGTAATGGTTCAAAAGCAGTTACTCAATTTGATGCATGTGAAACATAGCCTGATGCTAATCCTGAAAAGCATTTCAACCTAGGAGAATCCTTCTCTTCATGGAAAGCTAGTTTACTTGAAAATGATTTCTAGGTGAGGACTGGGTTTCCAAGGTATGGAGAGATACACAGTTATCTTGGTTTAATTAGAAACTGGCATTTCTCCCCAACCCCATTTACTTAATTACAGCTTGTTTTAAGGAGAATAATAACATGAAGAAAGAGTAAAGAATAAGACTTAAAACTTGAGTTCAAAATCTATCTCAGTGCTTAACAGTGTGGTGATTTTGGAAAAGTTACTTGCAATCTATGCTGGTTTAATTGCAAAGTATTTCTAATTGTTTACTCTCCACTCTGTCCACGTGACTCTGTGTCTCCTCTCAGTAAGCAGTGATGTCTATTCCCCCAGCCCTTGACTCTGATTTGGTCTTTTAATTTCTTTGGCCAACGTAATGAAGTGGCTAGAGAATGAATGGCTGTGTGGCCCATTGGCGCTCAGATTTCTTGCCACATGTAGAGAGATTACATGAAGGAGAGAGGTCTCCAGCTAATGACTGGCCACCCTCCAGAACCAAGGTCTCCCAAGCTCAGCTACAGTGACAGCAGATGCTTGAGAAAGGCCAGCAGAGATGAGAGAATATCTCAGCTGAACCTTGCCTCCAAAATCAACTTATGGAATCATGAAATATAAATGATTATTGTCTTAAACTAAATTGATTTAGTAAACCTCTGAGATTCACTTAACCTGTCTGTAAAATGGAGATGATTATATCTGTCTCAAACAGTTGTTATGAGGACTGTATAATATGAGAAATGTTATAAATAGGCCTATCACCACAGCTGACACATAGCATGTGTCTAATTAATGTCAATTCTCCTTTCACCCTTTCTATCAGCTCCACCTTCCTTTTCACCCCTTCCTTCCCTACAGCTTTCTCCCTGGATCAGAAAGGCAAATAGTCAACACTGTTAATAATTCAGTTGTCATATAGATGGCTAAGGCACTATGAATATGTAATTAAAGTGATGGATGCTCAGCTCACATTAAAATAACTGGCGTGGTGAGTACAACAGAACACATCTTGATTAAGCAGTTTGATCCATGTGCTTTCTCAGTGGCTGCAGATCAAATACCGAGTGGGGCTGCGTGAGGCTGACAGGCCCTATGTGACTTAAAGAAGGACAATGCTGGAAGGGCTGATTTCACCAAATTCCACCCATTCATGTTTGGTATCAGTGGATTAGTTAATTATTGAAATGTGTTTTACAGCACAGCTTTTATTAATTTTCAAAGTACGTTACATTTGAGCTAAGTTGGATATATTTTGAAAGTGAATGAACATTGATTTAATGAAAAAAAAATTGAGAACCTAATATGTTAGAGATTAGGCCAGAGATTCAGTATAGCTATATAAGTTGTCCCTATAGAGCTTAACTTTGTTCTGTTCCTAAATCATATTCTAAATAGAGGTCTTCTCATCCCAAGGGACTCTGGGATTAATCTTTTCCTTGGAAGGAAAGGCTGAAGTTCATTGATTCAACACTGACTGAGTCTGGTTGTTTATCTGTTATAAACATATAACCAAATTTGAATGTGATGAGTACGACCTTCTTGAGACTGAATTACAGTGAGATGAATAATGCCTCAAGGGGCTGATAATATGTATTGTTCAATGACTTCATTATACTGATATCCACTATTAAATACATTAATCTACCCGCATTGCTGATTGCCTGTTGTTTGGAATTTTGTCAGATGCCCTGAATCTTTGGTTTCTTTTCTTTTTTTTTTTTTGTAGTTATCCATTTACTCATTCAACAATTTATCAAACACATGTGCCTTTGTTGTGCCAGAAACATGGTCTTTGCTCTACCAGAACTTCCGGGCCAGTGAACTGAGGCAGACACATAAACAAATGACCAGAACAACAGAAGGAAACCTTCAGCTAGAAGTTTTATAGGGGACCATGGAATAGGAGCAAGGAATCAAGGTGCCTTTACCCGGGACAACTTGTTTTGATCTGAGGCAAACTCTCTCCCATTATAGAAAGTTTATCATCACCCCAGGAAACTAACCCTGCAGCTAGTTTTTTCTTATTTCCACATCTCAGTCCTGAACTTTTCTGACTTGCAGCACTCTGCCTGGGTTCCTGAATATACCATTTCTGTCCCCCTGAGGCTGTTATGAAATACTTGGCCAGACTTAGGAAGAAAACACATAAATATACAGCCATAGAATGTGTTACATTGATTTTACAAGAAATTCTCTCAGTTATATTTCTCTTTAGTGGTGGGTGATATTTATGGAAAAGTGATCTTTGTGAGTAATACCACTATTGTATTTAGGAAGTGCTTATTGCCATGAATTTAGGAAGTTAGTAGTTATATTAGTCTGCTCTGGCTGGCATTACAAATTACCACAGACTGGGTGGCTTAAACAACAGAACTTTATTTTCTTACCTCCTGGAGGCTACAGGTTAGTGATCACAGGATGAGCAGTGTGGGTTTTTGAGGCTCCCCATCTTGGCTTGTGTATGGCCAGCGTCTTCGTGTGTCTTCACCTGGCCTACCTTGGTGTGTCTGTATGTCCTAAACTCCTCTTCTTACAAGGACACCAGTCATATTGGATTAGGGCTTGCTCTAATGACCTTGCTCTAACGTAATTCCTTCTTTAGAGACTCAGTTTCCAAATACAGCCACATGCTCAGATGTGAGGCACTGGGGCTTCAGCATATGAATTTTGTTGTTCAGTCGCTCAGTCGTGTCCTACTGTTTGGGACCCCATGGACTGCAGCACGCCAAGCTCCCTGTCCCAGAGCTTGCTCAAACTCATGTCCCTCGAGTCAGGGATGCCATCCAACCATCTCATCCTCTGTCACCTCCTTCTCCTCCTGCCTCCAATCTCTTACAGCATCAGGGTCTTTTCTAATGAGCCAGCTCTTCTCATCAGGTGTCCAAAGTATTGGAGCTTCAGCTTGTGAATTTTAGGGAAACACAATTCAGCCAATTGTTATGTTTGCATAGTTTGCATTTTGTAGTTTGCATCAAAATCTGAACGTTTATAAGCAACAAATAAGTTTCCACTTTATTTTTAATATAGCTAATAAAATATATTCAACTACTTAAAGAAAAGGGGCCTTTGTTTTGTGGCACTTGGTATGTGTTTATATATAAGCTCAGTTGGCTCAGGTGTGAAGGAGAGAGGAGTCTGAAGTTTTAGACAAGCCAGAAATGGTGTGAAAGCCTTCAGTTTGCTCTGAGCTTCTACATATTCATTTCCTTGCTCTAGTAATAAAATTACGGCATATGATTTGAAAATTATTACCTAAATAATTCTTTTTGAATTGGCAATTAGCCAACTTCTTTTTTATATACTGTCAGGAACATTTTTTCTTTCTTTTTTCTTTGCTTTATGAGCTCTCAGTTTGACTTCTATTCTAGCAGTGCATCTGTTGACTAACGGTATTTTTCTTTGCCTGTGTTGTTTTGTATTGTATGTGTGTGTGTGTGTGTGTTGAGAGAGAGAAGGAAAATAGTGCCAGAACAGGAGGGAGGAAGAAAGCACATTTGCTTTGGATTAACATATGTCATCCCTTGTTATCCATCTGGAAATTCAGAGAGAGAGAATTATCTAAGGGAAGGAAAGGGATTACTCATTGAATTTATACATAAGATAAAGAATATTTATGTCCAACTCTGTTAACTTTCAAAATTGTACTAACACTACTAGCGTTTGGAAGAAACTAGCAAAGCTTCAGTCAGAGGCAATGCTGATACATGTAATTAAGATGAAGCATGATAAGTGCTTTGGTAGGGCAATAATAGTGTTTAAGAAGGACATAGAAAGGTCATTTAGCCTGAAGAATAATTAGAAGGTGATGTTTGGTTGACTTCCCAACAATAGCATTTAATCTGCTCAATGTTTTCAGCATCAGAAATTTGAACAGAGCACTTCTGAACAACTGTGCTTCTTGTGGCACCAGATGAGGTCTAAGTGATCTTATTTACATGCTGGAAATGGGTGCTTACTGTCAGCTGGGAGCCCAGTGTGTTTGGGCTGTCAGCCAAGAGCCTCAGTTTTCCATGTGGTCCTCTCCACACACCTGCTTGCTCCTCACAGCATGGTGACTGGGTTTTCAAAGGAAGTGTTATAAGACAGTAGAGCTGAAACATGTGTGGACCTTTTAAGACCTTGCAAGAGAAGTTATACAATATAACTTCTAACAACATTTTATAGTTCAAAACAGATCATAGGAACCATCCATTTTCAATCCATCCATTCCCACTTACTGATGGGAATATAAATTCATATTGTAAAGCAGGATGTTGAATGGGAGATTTTTCTGTGACCATCTTTGGAAGTATGATCTACCACACTGGTCTACATCTCTTGGCATTTTGCCTGTTTTTTTTTTTTTTTTTCCCCTGAATTTGGAAGGCAACTAACACTATCTTCTTGATAATGACTTTTCACACCATGAAGTCATGAAGAAAATGATCTTTTATTTTATCTTCTCTTTCAACCCTTCCTTCCAGGAATATTTGATTAAGTCCTATTTCACAACTTACATTAGTTCTTTTCTATTTTTAGAAAATGGATAATATCTTAATATCTTTTAAATCAGCACCTTACATAGGATACTTGACTCTTGATATGAATTTGTAAGTGTTAAGCAAATACACAATAAACTGTGGAAAATTCTGAAAGAGATGGAAATACCAGACCACCTGACCTGCCTCTTGAGAAACCTATATGCAGGTCAGGAAGCAACAGTTAGAACTGGACATGGAACAACAGACTGGTTCCAAATAGGGAAAGGAGTACATCAAGGCTGTATATTGTCACCCTGCTTATTTAACTTACATGCAGAATACATGATGAGAAACGCTGGGCTGGAGGAAGCACGAGCTGGAATCAAGGTTGCAAATATCAATAACCTCAGATATGCAGATGACACCACCCTTATGGCAGAAAGTGAAGAGGAACTAAAAAACCTCTTGATGAAAGTGAAAGACGAGAGTGGAAAAGCTGGCTTAAAGCTCAACATTCAGAAAACGAAGATCATGGCATCTGGTCCCATCACTTCATGGGAAATAGATGGGAAAACAGTGGAAACAGTGTCAGACTTTATTTTTGGGGGCTCCAAAATCACTGCAGATGGTGATTGCAGCCATGAAATTAAAAGACGCTTACTCCTTGGAAGGAAAGTTATGACCAACCTAGATAGCATATTCAAAAGCAGAGGCATTACTTTGCCAACAAAGGTCCATTTAGTCAATGCTATGGTTTTTCCAGTGGTCATGTATGGATGTGAGAGTTGGACTGTGAAGAAGGCTGAGAGCCAAAGAATTGATGTTTTTGAACTGTGGTGTTGGAGAAGACTCTTGAGAGTCCCTTGGACTGCAAGAAGATCCAACCAGTCCATTCTAAAGGAGATCAGTCCTGGGTGTTCATCAGAAAGACTGATGCTAAAGCTGAAACTCCAATACTTTGGCCACCTCATGTGAAGAATTGACTCATTGGAAAAGACTCTGATGCTGGGAGAGATTGGGGGCAGGAGGAGAAGGGGACGACAAAGGATGAGATGGCTGGATGGCATCACCGACTTGATGGACGTGAGTCTGAGTAAACTCCGGGAGCTGGTGATGGACAGGGAGGCCTGGCGTGCTGCGATTCATGGGGTCACAAAGAGTCGGACGTGACTGAGCGACTGAACTGAACTGAACTGAAGAAAATACCAAAGGATACAGCCCCTCTCTAGTGTGTAACTATGTACTAGTTAATGCATCTCACTGTTGGTTGTGAGGTCTTAAAATGAATGATGTTGTTATAGTTGGGGACCTGATTCTGGTACTTAGTCTCTGATCACTACTCTATATTACCTTGAGCAAATCATACATCTTTGGGACTCAGTTTTCTCTTGTGTAAAGCGAGTACTTTGGATTTGATATCAAAAACCTATTCAAACCTTAAAAGTAAATTTATTTTCAGAAAAATGTGGTGAATGTTAAAATTTTTTGATGACTACTTAAAGATAGCTTTCTTAGTAATTCAACTTGGAAAGAAGTTGTGCATTTCTTATGTCTGTTTAAGTAAAGTGACACAAATATTCAAATATTCTTTTTATTCCCATTAAGATTTAGAAGCCAGATATTTCCAGCTAATGTTAAATTACCTTGAGACTGTGGTTCATTTAAGTTGTTACTATTATGTGTGAAACACATAGATTTTTCCAACTAAAAGTCAGAAACCCTTACTTTTATTTTCAAGCTGAATTTGAGTTTAGTCAAGTAATATTTCTAATGGCATATACAGGTGACAAAAACTCTTAGAGTTTATAGACCAATGCAACAGAAAGATATTCATGTGAATGTTGCACTATTTGATTATTTCAGCCATTTCTTTCTGTCCTCATCCATGAATTTATTGTGTGCCAGCATTTAATAGTCATGGCATGATTTATTTCTTACAGCAGCTCTATGAGGTGCGTGACATTATTATTTGCATTTTACAGGTGAGGAAGCAGATGCATATTAAGAGTTACCAAACTGCCCAAGATCAGATATCTTAACTTGAGAAATCTGTATGCAGGTCAAAAAGCAACAGTTAGAACTATACATGGAAAAACTGGTTCGAAATCAGGAAAGGAGTACGTCAAGACTGTATATTGTCACCCTGTTTGTTTAACTTATATGCAGAGTTCATCATGAGAAATGCTGGACTGGATAAAGCACAAGCTGGACTCAAGACTGCTGGGAGAAATATCAGTAACCTCAGATATGCAGATGACACCACCCTCATGGCAGAAAGTGAAGAGGAACTAAAAAGCCTCTTGATGAAAGTGAAAGAAGAGAGTGAAAAAGTTGGCTTAAAACTCAACATAAAAACATACAGAAAACTAAGATCATGGTATGTGGTTCCATCACTACATGGCAAACAGATGGGGAAACAATGGAAACAGTGACAGACTTTAGTTTTTGGGTCTCCAAAACCACTCCAGATGGTGACTGCAGCCATGAAATTAAAAGATGCTTGCTCCTTGAAAGAAAAGCTGTGACCAACCTAGACAGCATATTAAAAAGCAGAGACATTATTTTGCCAACAAAGGTCCATCTAGTCACAGCTATGGTTTTTCCAGTGGTTGTGTATTGATATGAGAGTTGAACTATAAAGAAAGCTGAATGCTGAAGAACTGATGCTTTTGAACTGTGGTGTTGGAGAAGACTCTTGAGAGTCCCTTGGACAGCAAGGAGATCTAGCCAGTCCATCCTAAAGGAGATCAATCCTGAATATTCCTTGGAAGGACTGATGCTGAAGCTGAAACTCCAATACTTTGACCACCTGTTGTGAAAAACTGACTCATTTGAGAAGACCCTGATGCTGGGAAAGATTAAGGTAGGGGGAGAAGGGGATGAGAGGATGAGATGGTTGAATGGCATAACCGACTCAATGGATATGAGTTTGAGTAAGCTCCAGGAGTTGATGATGGACAGGGAAGCCTGGATTGCTGGTCAATGTGGTCGCAAAGAGTCAGACACAATTGAGTGACTGAGCTGACTGACTGACATATGTTAATACTCAGTAGAGCTGGAATCAAATTCAGAGTTTATGATTTAAGAGTCTCTTAATCCCTGTGGCATGTATTTCTTTCTAATATTGGAATCACAAATTTTTTTTTCTGAATTTCATCCATAAATTCAATACTGTGGTTCCAGGAATGAGGCCCTAACACTGGGGCACTGAGTCTAATGCATCCTGGAAGTGCTGAGCCATTTGTATAACGGATCCCAGACTGAGTGATGAGACAGATATCATGAGGTTTGGAGACTTAATGGGCTTCATCTCCAAGATGTTTAAGAACTTTCCTTGTGCATCTGTCATCCTTTCATAGTTCCGTTAAAACATCATCATTCTACTTCTACTCTTATCCAGTGCCTGGCCAGAGCGTTTCTTGCATTTCAGTTTTTAATACTCAGTGTTGCTCCAAAGGAGGAGGATGATAAAAATGTCATATAAAAAATCATCCAGTAACAGACTATTAAAATAGTGCAAATTGCATAGGACTGCAAATATGCTTTATCTTGAAAATTTATCTGGAACATTTGCTTAACTGGAACAATTTTGCATATTCACTTCCATCTGCCAATGAAATATTCCCTAAGATAAAACTATTTCTTGTTCTGAATATTCAATGTTAACTTTTTTTTTCTTGGCCCTTTAATAGATTCACATGTTTATTGCAAACACAAATCAGGCAGTTTCACCTACTACAAATAGTACATATGTGTACAGTCTTTTGTTTAACACATTTCTGAGTTATCTTGCCATTTATTAATATACATTGAAACTACATATAGTAATGCATTTGAAAACAGTTTCCAAAACATTGTACCCAATATACTTAATAATTTTGTGGACTCCTTTGATTGTTTACTGTCTCATAATGTAGGAGCCAATGTAACATACTTTTAGGCAGCTGTTGATTGCAATCTTCTATTAGATGGGTTTAGTCAAAAGACTGAGGTTTTAGTTTTTAAAAGGACACTTAATTTATATTTGTGACATCAAGTTACATTTTGTCTTAGGTTTAGTAAAGATGTAATGAGCACAAATAGATACTACATGTGAAGTTACCTTCACAGCTTTCTGACCATCTTTATATCTTTAACCTTCTTCCTACCCACTGGTCCTGAAACAAGAGCTGCTCTTATCAGGTTTCCTGAAACTTGGATCCTAGTGAGGAGAAGAGTTCTAGATTCTGCTTTCAGTTCTCTGATATGATCCACTTGCTATACTCTTGATTTGCTTCTCTTTTTACCTGTCCGTGCGTGGCTTTCACCTGCTCCTGAGCTAAGGACTCTTGGATTTTACTTTCTACTGGATTAATGCTTGGCTGTCAGCTCAAGTGATCAATTTTGGATTATGCCTGATGCTTCCCTTTGGCTTTACCTTTTTCTTACCTTTGGCTCTCGTGGTTTTGTCCCAGACCACCTGTGCCCTACCCGGAATCTTAGAACTTGTATTACCATCTGAAGTACTGCTGCATCTAGAAAAGACATAGACAGGCTCTGTGTCTGGTGCTAACACCACAAAGGAGACCAGGACACAGTGTCCATCCCAGGAAACTGGTTTACCTCTTGCAGTAAGGGGAGTAGAAATATATAGATTTTTTTTTTTTGATGTGATAAATGTAGTACAAGTCTGTGCATACAATTTTGTGAGAACACAGGAGAAGACCAAGAAGTCAAGCCTCACAGTTAGAAAGATATCTGGAAGACTTGTCACTTGAGGCTTGATGATATGAAGGCAGTAGCTTTGTGTAGCATGTGTATAAGCGCAAAGATGTTTTTATTTTAAGGCAAATTATGAAGTACAGAAATAACACTGAGTTAATAAAGAAATACAAGCATTTGGATATTGCCAGAATGTAATATGCAATGTCAGAGAAAGCAATGGCACCCCACTCCAGTACTCTTGCCTGGAAAATTCCATGGATGGAGGAGCCTGGAAGGCTGCAGTCCATAGGGTTGCTAAGAGTCAGACACGACTGAGCGACTTCACTTTCACTTTTTACTTTCATGCATTGGAGAAGGAAATGGCAACCCACTCCAGTGTTCTTGCCTGGAGAATCCCAGGGATGGGGGAGCCTGGTGGGCTTCCCTCTATGGGGTTGCACAGAGTCGGACACGACGGAAGCGACTTAGCAGCAGCAGCAGCAATATGCAATGTAAAATCGCAAAAATGACACTGGGGAAGGCAGAGGTCAGATCAGAAAAACTGTGCTATATGTGAAAAGTGTGGTCTTATCTCATACTGATAGAGAATCAGTGATTATAATGCTTTGCTGTTTTATCTAGTTATAGATCAAGTGGCATCTATTTACTCTTCTCCTAGAAGGAGCACTTTAATTTGATTTTGAAATCCTCACCACTTGCTCATTTCTTGTCCGTGGGATTGAATTATGTTAGGTCCACTTCAAGTTCCAGCACATGAAACAGACCAGACTGGTAAGAACATCCTATCTATCTAACCATAACTCGTCCTTTCTTCAGGTAAAATTTGTGGTAGTAGCTGTTACTACAGTATGTATATGTGTAGGCTGTGGAACAGGAATGAATGAGCTGGAAGAGAAGTTCTTCTGGGGTAACCAAAACTCCCTAATACCTGGTTGGTGAGATGGTTCCATGTCTCTAAACAAGTAAGGCCCTTCCTACTTTTGTCCTACTTTTCTTCAGCTTGTAGGTTTGTTTCATTTCAGATGGATAATTGTGGATAGACCATGAAACTGTGTATTTTTTTGCCCTAACACTATTCACTGTGTAGTTTATGGCATTGTATCGTTGCAGATTCTTCCAGTATTCTGCTGATACTGGAATTATATGTCTTCCTTAATAGTTATTTTCCTAGGAATTTAGATCCAGGATGTCTAAATAGATCCTCTTTGAAGTATGTCTCATGTAACTTCAAGATAGTAATCTAACATTAATAGTAGCAATTTACTGTTTGCAAATCAGTTTAACCATACAAGAAATTTTTTGATTTGCATTTCAATTCTGTAAACTATGTATTATAAGATGTTTCATTTTACACATGAAAAAAAATTGACCTTCTCTGGGAGTGAAGGCCCTCATTCATACAGCAGCTTGAGACATGACTCTCAAGCTTCAGAGACTGGCATCTTTCTCTATACCATATCGTCTCTCAGTCATCCTAACAGTAAGTTTGGAAGATGAGTTTGAAACATATTCAGTGCCTCCCTTTGCTAATAAGGTCCTTGAAGTGCAAGATAAAGCAAAATCATGGCTGGAGTTGAAATAAGAGATGAGTACAAGTCTTTTAACTTCTTATGAACTGTCAACTTTATCCATGATTTCTTTTTGCATAAACATATAGCTAATTTATTGACACTCATAACACTGATTGGTTTTACTACTGCTGATCTTTCGTCTAAATGCTGGGACACATTAGAAATGCCGCTTGTGTTGTATTATCAAGTAGGGTATGAATAAGACTTTTTTAACCACAGGAAAAAAAATGATAGCTATGTATCAGACTCAGATTCTGTATACTCAAACTGTATTCTAGCTGCAAGGTGCTTGTTATGAGCATCCAAAATATATGTATAGCATGTGTAATGGTAGCAATTTGACAAATAATTCACATATAAAAATCTGAAATGCACTTAAATTGACATGGTTTTGGAACTATAATTATAAGCAGAAGTCTCCCTGGCTCTTGGTTTCACCTTGGGGTCATAATTTTATCTTTTCAACCTTCTCTCTGGAGAGTATTAACGCTGACTGAGTTTTCTTACTGCTTCCCTGTTGATCTCTGGTGTGTCTAGAGTATGTCAGGAAAATGTTTTAACTCCATCCTATTTCTGCTTGGCTGGAAAAAGCTTTTAATCTCTAGAAAGCTCACATTTTGTAAATGTGAATTGTGAAAGTAGTTTCTTTAAGAGAAAAAATGCCATTGCTTTCTAAATATGAAAAAAATTATATGGCTTAGATACATTTTTCAGTTTTATATCAACACACCCATCTCAGGAGAGTGCTTATTATTGCATGAATATGGTGTCTTATCCCTGGTTCAATGTGCAGGTTCAATAAATAGATATCAGAATGTTGTGTACAATCATATTCAATGTTATATATTTTTTAAAAGACCAAGTATAAGTTCTAAATAATTGAGGTTTCCAAAAGTTATATTAACATTTATGATGATGATGTTGGAAGATAAAACATGAGAACCCTTATAGTTAAGCATGTTATAATCTTTGGAGAATACACGCTAGATATCTTATAAAGAATAATTCTACCTTTCCTGTTTTTGTTGTTGTTGTTGTTAGACACTGTGTGGTACTGATCTTGATTAATTTAAAAAGTATGTTTATTTTATAGTTCCATAATAATGTCTATTATTATTATTTTATTTGTATATAGGAATGTTTCAAATGGAAAGTGGCTCTAGTTGGATTGAATTTGAATCTTTTTTGTGAGGAATCATTTGGTTTTCCCACTAGGTGATGGGCTTTTCTTCTCTTTAATTATGCAATCTCAATTAATAGTGAGAGACATAGAATCCTAGAATGTTAGAACTGGTGGAGACCTTAGTAATCTCTGACCACAACTCACATTGAAAGTATGTTTTGTATTGCAAACAAAACTCCTCTGCCTGCTCTACACAGATGTATGCATGCATGTAAACAAAACTGGAAAAAGAGTATTACGAAAGAATATTTATACTTTATGTTCTATACCTTAGCTTTTCAACTAATTTATTAAGAAAAAGAAAGCTGACCTCAACCCATCAAAATGATCTAACCACCAGGACCAGCTGTATATTTTGCAGATCCAAAAGCAACTATGGTTTCCCTTGGTCAAATTATTAATTAAAGATTTGTTTAAAATTTTAAAGATTTCAAGATTGCATTAGCAGATCATTAATCCAAGCTTGGGGCCCCCTGAGCATGAAGCCCTGAGAGGCAGCACAGGCTTTACACAAGTGAAACCTCCTCTGCTCACCCCTTCTGAATGGATTGTGGCCAGCAGTTTTAAAACACTAGCAACTCTCTCATTTTATAGAAATGAAGACTGAGGTTCATTAAAGGTGAATCACTTCAGATAAAAATATGCTGAAATGCAACAGAAAGGCAATTTTCTGACTTCTATTCCAGTGTTATTACCACTAATCTCATTAGCTTACTCTAGGGGCAGGATAATAGATTTATACATTTCCTGGCTTTTTGTAAACTATTTCCTCCTGTGATCCCAACTCTTTTAGAATTTAATTTTATTTCAGATGTTGAAAATGTTCTTAATATCACTTAGTCTATTTTCATGTCTTGGTAAAAGTGGGCAATGATTTTCTTTCTTTCTTCTTTCTTTTACTTTGAGGCTTTCTGAACCACCAACTACTATTATATAGTATTGTAGTTGCTTGGAGGTAATGAAAGGAAAGACCAGACATAAGTTTCAAGATCTGGGTCAAAGAAGAAAGTCATAAAAATCAGGAACCTGTAATGCCCTACAGAAACTGAGAAACGATATGGAGGAGTGAAATACAGGAGTTATATTTAGAGAAGGAAGGAAGCAGTTATTCCCCTGAGCCTAGAGGGATAGATGAGAGGACAACTGTGTATGCTGAATATTACTTCTAAGTGTGTGGAGAAGAAATGTGTCCATTGTTTTTATTTCTACACAGAAATGGCAACCAAGATCATCATGTGGTGAGGATGGTATGGAGGAGGTCAGACAAAATAGAAGGCTTATAAAAGTTGCCTGGTGAGGCTGGAAGCCTGGTTCTTCATATAAGGGTCTGCAACCTGAAGAGTTAAATAATGTGTTCAAAGTCAAGTATCTGTATATCCAACTAAATCTGATAAAATTTATTATTGAATTATAACAATGAATAGAATGTAAAATGATTAATAATTACATTTCATTGGTTATTAAGCTGAATCCAGATTGTTTTAAAATAAAAGTGAACTTGAGCCTACTCACTGGAAAAGATTCTGATGCTGGGAAAGATTGAAGACCAAAGGAGAAGGGGGCGACAGAGGATGAAATGGTTAGATAGCATCACCGATTCAATGGACATGAATTTGAGCAAACATCTGAAGATAGTGGAGGACAGGGGAACTTGGTGTGTTTCTGTCTATGGCATCGCAAAGAGTCAGACACAACTTAGCGACTGAACAACAACAACAACAAAACACCCCGGTCTATCTGGAATAGGGTCCTTGATCTGAACCTATAACAACTTTTTGTGTGTGTGCATTTGTCAGTGAAGTTGCTTAAACTATTTTTTGTTTAGACATTGTCTTTAAATTGGTGATTAATTTGTCAGTATAAATTAAATTTTTTTAGTCCATCGTTATTTTTTAACAAGAGAAGTCAAAGGTGGTGAAAATGGAGAATAACTGGAGCAGGAAAGTGAATAAAATAAAAGAAAATCCATCAGAATGTCGTGTTATTTCTTTATTGAACCTGTAGTGTTTGACCATGTACAGTCAAACCATGAGGGAATACCACTTAAAAAATGTGAATGAATATTAAACATTCTTTATCAGACTTCCAGATATAATACTATGTTACAAAGGCTTTCATTTATTAATAAAAAAACTTTGAAAAAGGCACCAGATTTGAAAGTTTGAAAATGTTTTCATCCACATCCTAAGTTTTTTCCTTTCACTCCAAGTTAGTTCTCTTACTCTTTTTTATTTACTTTTTCTTTAAGTACTTGTGTTCCAGTTTTAGGCAGGACCTCATTCATTCAGAACGTGATGAAAACATACAGTCCTTTCACCCACTGTTGTGCTGCAGGGCTTCGTGAGAGATATTATTTTTTTTTTTTTGAGAGATATTATTAAATCAATACATACAGTACCTTTTTTTTTTTTTTTAAGTTGCTGACCCTGGAGAATTTGGGATCCCTTTTGCGGAAACATTTAACCATGTGCTCTTAGCACATGTATCTGAAAAACTGCTTAGCTGAACCTGAAAGAGAAACTGTTCTTTGTTTGTCTCTCCCTTAGGATCAAGTGAAGATCAAAAGTTAACATACTTCAGGAAGGCCTTTTATTCATTTTGAAGCCCCCTTTCATATCAATGATTAGTAGAAAACAGTTATGTGATGATTGAAGGCTCTTAGAATCTCTTTATGGGACTTTTCAAATGTCAAATGCCCAGGCACACAGTAGGTATAAAATGTCTTTTCCAATGATCAGAGCAAAAGTAAAAATAAAAAAAATTGAAAGTTTCCTTCTGATAGCCCTACTGAGATTTTAAGACAGCAATTAAAAATAATTTCTACCCATAATTTGCATATCAATATGCAATATTCATGCAAACCATGAAATATTCACTCTATTTACTTTTTAATTAAATTCTGATCACTATGATAATTTATTTCAATAATTTTTGAAATAGCAATCCCTTAAAAAGATCAGTGGTGAACAATGTTTAAGACCTACATAACTGCCTTCAATCTCTTGCATAGTTTCTCAGTTTACTTACTCTGAAAAGTAATCCGAGGAATCACAATGCCTTAATTAAAATTTGGATGATTCAAAATTTCTAAAATATTATTTTTTCAATGTAGTTATTGTTGTTTGTAATATGAAAAAATCTGTTACCTTAAAAAAAGCCCTCTGAGTGAAACATAGTTTAATATGTTTCATTTTGATGAGATTTCTAAGAGCCTTTAAAATGTTGGTATTTATTGTAAATTTCTAAAGGAGGGTGCATGGGGAATACAGCAGTTTCCACATTTGTTTGACTAGCTTTGAGAAAAGACACCTCAGGGGACAATTCTATAGAACATGTCTTGGCAAAAACTGCTATAGAGGGTGTTTGCGTTTATACATCCAAGGACATAATCATGGTATATATTAAAAAGTGTCAAATTTTTGTTAGGTTATGAGAAAAAATGTGTTGTCAAGGTGAAGCAGTATCATGTGAAATAAATGGAATGGAAATATTTATAAATTTAAAATAAAAGCAAAATCTATGCCCAAAGTTTTCTGTTAGCTTATGAGCTTATGTTTTAACAGACTGTCTTTGAACAAAATTCTTTTGTATATTTTTTACTTAACATGGAGGATGAAAGTGGAAATCACGGGCATCTTAGCTCTAAGAAAATCTTAAGTGACTCAGGAAGATGAATGACTTTGGGGAAGCGATTGTGTTCTAGGATTCTATGTGTTGAATGACATGGCCTCTGAGTCACTGTGTTGTAGATGATCTTAAAAAGATATGGATATCCTAAGCTAGACTGAGATTATATCCAATCATTTTTCCATAGAGGGAAAAGAAGATAGAAGACTTCTCTCATGGTGATGATTGATATTATACAAAGTAAAAATTTGTAATCATAATCACTCTTTTGGAGTGGCTTGCTACTGTACTAAAGCATTTTATGTAGATCATTTTGTATAATCCTCAAAAAAAATAAAGTTAGTATAATATTCCCATTTTTAGACAAGAAAATTGAGGCCTGGAGAAGGCTTGGATTATTTTACCCACATCTCACAGCTATAAATGAATGAGCCAAGGAACAAAAGTAGTCTGACATCCAAGCCTGTGTTTCAAAACAGTAGCTGTTTGCCTTCTTTGTTGTTGGTTTTACCATCAGAAAAACATCTATTTCTGCTTTATTGACTATGCCAAAGCCTTTGACTGTGTGGATCACAAGAAACTGTGGGAAATTCTGAAAGAGATGGGAATACCAGACCACTTGACCTGCCTCTTGAGAAACCTATATGCAGGTCAGTAGGCAACAGTTAGAACTGGACATGGAACAACAGACTGGTTCCAAACAGGAAAAGGAATAGGTCAAGGCTATATACTGTCACCCTGCTTATTTAACTTCTATGCAGAGTACATCATGAGAAACGCTGGGCTGGGTGAAGCACAAGCTGGAATCAAGATTGCCAGGAGAAATATCAATAACCTCTGATATGCAGATGATGCCACCCTTATGGCAGAAAGTGAAGAGGAACTAAAAAGCCTCTTGATGAAAGTGAAAGAGGAGAGTGAAAAAGTTGGCTTAAAGCTCAACATTCAGAAAATGAAGATCATGGCATCTGGTCCCATCACTTCATGGGAAATAGATGGGGAAACAGTGGAAACAGTGTCAGACTTTATTTTTCTGGGCTCCAAAATCACTAAAGATGGTGACTGCAGCCATGAAATTAAAAGACGCTTACTCCTTGGAAGGAAAGTTATGACCAACCTATATAGCATATTCAAAAGCAGAGGCATTACTTTTCCAAAAACGGTCTGTCTAGTCAAGGCTATAGTTTTTCCTATGGTCATGCATGGATGTGAGAGTTGGACTGTGAAGAAGGCTGAGCGCCAAAGAATTGATGCTTTTGAACTGTGGTGTTGGAGAAGACTCTTGAGAGTCCCTTGAACTGCAAGGAGATCCAACCAGTCCATCCTAAAGGAGATCACCCCTGGGTGTTCTTTGGAAGGACTGATGCTAAAGCTGAAACTCCAATAATTTGGTCACCTCATGCGAAGAGGTGACTCATTAGAAAAGACTCTGATGTTGGGAGGGATTGGGGGCAGGAGGAAAAGGAGACAGTAGAGGATGAGATGGCTGGATGGCATCACCGACTTGATGGACATGAGTTTGAATGAGCTCTGGGAGTTGGTGATGGACAGGGAGGCCTGGCATGCTGCAATTCATGGGGTCGCAAAGAGTTGGACATGACTGAGTAACTGAAGTGAACTGAACTGCACTGAACTGAATAAAGTTTCCAGTAACAAAGCATGTTATTGGAAGGTCTGTTCTTTAGGAAATAGAGGCACCTCTGTGGCTACAAATGCCCCAACTTTCTTGGACACTTTCTAACTTTTTATTTACTAGTTACTCTTTGAATAGGGAATTTCTTTCTTCCTTGATATGCCACTGTAACTTGTATTTGTAACTAAGGTTTTGAGAGGTAAGGGATGATGTCCGGTAAGGAAGTAGAAATTTATGGTTGTTAAGAAGAAAGTAAAGTTCTTTTTGAAATAGAGCAGAGAAAGAAGTGGAAAAAATTAAGCAAATTTTCATAACATTGAGGACTTGCAAAAGAGCCCAATGAGATAAATGTTGCAATGTGGACGTAGTATGTGATTTGGGGGTTCGGATGGGGGGGCACATGTATATCTGTGGCTGATTCATGTTTATGAATGGCAGAAACCATCACAACATTGTGGAATAATTATCTTCCCATTAAAATAAATTAAAAAAAACATAAAAATATTAAGTCAAAAACGGCATGGGTGGTCATGTGTAGTTGAATACATCCATGCAGATGGTGGCAGAATAAGCTTGCATTTGCTTTAGGAGTGGCTCCGAGGACCAATCAGTTCTTATGCTGTTGGAGACACAAAGCAATAGAGTTAATGGAGGTGTCACTGCTGCTGTGATCAGATCAGTTACTGCAGGTGGTACCTAATGGGTTTGGAGCTCAACATTCTTTACTAATTTCTCATTTCCATTCCTGCTGTCATAGTTCAGGCCCTTATTACCTTTTGTCTGGACTACCAGCTGGTCTGACTACCTTTGGTCTCACATTTCTCAAATTCACCCTACAGAGTTTAAGGTTCTTGAAGCTCCTTTTTTATCATTTCACTCTCCTGATCAAAAGTCTCCAGTGGGTTTCCATCACCTACTGAATGAAGAACAGACTTTGTAGCCTGGCACCTAATAGTTTCCTGAACTGGCTGTAACACACCTGTCCTGCCTTTTTCCCTGATTAACTTACCCATATCCTTCATCTGTGCCTACTAACAGCTGCCTGTAGCCCAGGTTTCCTCATGCCATCCCCTTGCTTTTGTTTCTCTGTCAGCTAAAATCCTTTCTCCTCTTTTTTTCCTATCAGCATTCTGCATAGGCACTATTTCTTTTTGTCTTTGAACTACTTTGCTGAGGTGTGATTGACATGTACATGCTGTATGTATTTAACACATACAATTTGGTGAGTCTGGGGCTATGTACATACCAGTGAAACCATCACCACCATCAAGGCTATGGACATCCATAATCTCCCAAAGTTTCTTCCTGCCCTCCTTATCATCATCATCATCATCATCATTTTTTTGGTGTGTGTATGATATGAATATTTAACATGAGATCTACGTTTTAACAAATTTTAAGCACATATTAGGGCTTCTCTGATTGCTCAGTGGTTAAAGAATCCATCTGCAATGCAGAAGACACTGATGCAGGTTCAATTCCTGGAAGATCCCCTGGAAGAGGGAATGACAACCCACTCCAATATTCTTGCCTGGAGAATCCTAAGGACAGAGGAAGCTAGCGGGCTACAATCCATAGGGTTGCACAGCTGGTCATGACTGAAGTGACTGAGTGAGCACACACACACACACACACACACATGCCCATGTTATTGTTAGCTGTAGGCACTATGCTATATAGCAGATCTCCAGAACTTTCTTAGCTTGTGTAGCAGAAACATTTTGCCTTTTGACCATTACCTCCTCGTTTTCCCCTTCCTCCAGGTTCTGGAAACCACCATTCTACTCTCCTTCTGTGAGTTTGGCTATTTAGATTGAGATAACACAGTATTTGCCTTTCTGTGACTGGCTTATTTCAGTTAGCTTATTGTCCTCCAGGTCCATCCGTGTTGTCACAAATGGAGTTTCCTTTTTGTAAAGGCTGAATGATATTCCATTGTATCTACATGCCACATTTTCTTTATCTGTTTCATCCATCAGTGGACATTTAGATTGCTTCATATATGCATTCTTTAATGCCATTACAAATGTCTCTTACTTCATAAAACTCTCTAATCATCTCAGCTATGAGGAACTTTTTTTTTGAAGTAGGAAATGGCAACCTACTCTAGCATTCTTGCTTGGAAAATTCCATGGACAGGGGAGCCTGACAGGCGTCTGTCCATGGGGTCACAAAGAATCGGATATGACTGAGTGACTGAGCACATGTGCACATAGTTGATTTACAATGTTGTGTTGGTTTCTGCTGCACAGCCAGGTGAGTCAGTTATACATATAAATATACCCACTCCTTTTTAGATTCTATTCCCATACAGGTCATTACAGAGTATTGAATACAGCTTCCTGTGCTATATAATAGCTTCTTATCAGTTACTACTTTATATATTTTATATAGTAGTATGTATATGTCAGTCCCAGTCTCCCAATTTAACCTTCCCCCCACCTTTCCCCTTTGATAACCATGTTTGTTTTCTATATCTGTAACTCAATTTCTATTTTGTAAATTGGCTCATTTATACCACTCTTTTAAGATTACACATATAAGCAAAATCACATGATATTTGTCTTTCTGTCAGACTTCACTTAGTTTAGCAATCTCTAGATCATTCCATGTCATTGAAAATGGCATTATTTCACTCATTTTTATGGATGAATAGGATTCCATTGTATATGAGGAACTTTTCATCCTCTGAACTTTACAAGTGGACTTATGATCTCTTTGCAGGAAGCTAACAAATTTTTCTTTAGATTACAGCTAGATTACATCTTTATTACTGGATTTTTGAGATTATTAAGTGTAGAGGTTGCATTTTAATTATCTCTATACCCCACAGTGATGATCTCAAGGCTATAACATAGGAAATACTTAAAAAATATTTGTGGCACTCAGGTGAGCTGACTCCCACCATTCTTGAGAATATTATCCACAAAATCTTAACTCCCCAAAAGCTGGTGGTTGTAATATTTCTTCTGCTCTATTTTCTCTTCTAGCAGCCTCCATTTTTCTTTTGTAAAATCATCACAATTGGAATGAAAATCTTAATTGGCACAATTATTTATTGGTGATCTTTGTAAGAACAGAGACGAAATATGCCTAGATCATCATTGTATAACTAGTATAGTATTCAGAATAGGGAAGTGATATAATAAATATTAATTGAATAAGTGAACAAGTCTCCTAACATAATCTGTTTTCCAAAACACCTGAATAATAGTTATTCTTTCCAAGATATTTGTTGGGTACTGTATTTGCTACATGGAATACATTGCTAGGATTATGGCAACAAAAATTAATTGGGAATACCTTCATGTCCAAATGTGAAAGCTTTATTCAATCTAGTCAACTGGCAAAATAAATTTAGTGAGTCACTGTAGCGTCAATGATGCCAGAAATTGGTCCATAAATGAATCAGAAAATCTCTCAAAGCCTGATCTACCATCTTGGTAAACAGATATAATCTACCTTACTTGTAAGGGATATTCAACATCTTTAAGTTTAACTTGATTTGTCCAGTAGAAGTAACCATTTCTTCTTTGTAGTATATTTAACCTTATCTGAATACTGTCATTGGATATGTATCCAACAGTATAAGACTCAATTGATAATACAGAATGTGCAAACTTCAAATGCTTGATAGCACCCCTATATTTGAATGATCTGTCTTGGCTCCTGCCAAAAGTTCAGTTCAGTTCAGTCACTCAGTCATGTCTGACTCTTTGCAACCCCGTGGACTGCAGCACGCAGTTAAGATCCTTAGTATTCGAGTGAGTTGCTCTAAGAATTATGTCATCCATAAATCCTGATTCTAAGCCTTACACCTATAGCAAGTTAGATCTATATAAGTTTAGCTCAGTTCAGTTCAGTTGCTCAGTTGTGTCCGACTCTTTGTGACCCCATGAATCGCAGCACGCCAGGCCTCCCTGTCTATCATCAACTCCCAGAGTTTATCCAAACCCATGTCCATTGAGTCAGAGATGCCATCCAGCCATTTCACCCTCTGTTTTCCCCTTCTCTTCCTGCCCCCAATCCCTCCCAGCATCAGGGTCTTTTCCAATGAGTCAACTCTTCACATAGATCTGTATATACTGGCCTATATCCTGTAGAACAACATTATAAAACTCTATCCTTGGATTTTACTGCAGTCATCTGGGAAATGGTCCCATGTAGTAGATCTCCATACTTTTTAATGAAACAGCAATTAAGGATATCATATATAAATTTATCACATGTCTTATATGAGGATCCATGTCCTCATATTTTTTTTTTCAGAATTTAGGGTTAAAATTAACTTTGTCTACTGATATGTTTGTTTTTTTAATTGTAAAAAAATTTTTTTTGGCTGCACCATGCAGCATTTGGGATCTTAGTTCCCCAACCAGGGACTGAATCTATCTCCCCTGCAGGGGAAATTCAAAGTCTTAACCACTGGACCACCAGGCAAGTCCCAATGATAAACTTCTTTTCAGTAGTTAATGAAAAATTTGCAATTCATCATCATATACGTGTGTGTGTGTGTGTGTATGTGTGTCCTTTATCTTTATTTTTATTCTATGATTCCTTTCCTTTCCCTCTTTTTTCCCAATTACTGCCTGACTCATTTTTTTTTTTTCTGTGCTTTTGAAAATAGTTTTATTGCATTGATTACTTGCACTGTGGTTTGAATCAATTATTTTTCGATAAAGTTGGAGGCATAAATAAATAACACCTAATAAATAATAGACTTGTCTTTAAGCATCCATATTCTCTTTTACAAACATTCATTGCAGGAGTTAATTGGAAATGCAACTAAATATTACTCCAATTAATTAGTGTTCATTAAGTTCCCTTGGTGTACTTTATAGAACCCAGGAAGCTTCTGGTGTCTTCCCTAGCACAGCTTGAAGGTACTTTTGGGGACACAGCATTGAATTTTTCTTGTATTTTAATGAATGTCATGTATACAGATTAATTATTTTCATTCAACATTCCATATTGTTCCTTTTGCTTTGAAATTAAAATTGTAAATGCTTAAATAAATTAATTGAAAAGTTGTTTACCATCACTGTAACCCATATAATATGTTCATGTCCTTAGCTGAAATGCAATTTTCTAATGCTTGACACAGGTAAGACTGTTTAATGAATCACAGCTGAGTTCACTTTTAGCTTCTTTAAACTAGGGAAGAAAACAAAACTCTCTTCCATTGTTCACTTAAATGAGTACAAAAAATATGGAAATGTCCAAGCTACTCATGATCTAGAAAACAACCCTAGACTTACTGGCACACCTGTTCACATTACCATTAGTGGAGAATATACTTCTCTGCTGCTGCTGCTGCTGCTAAGTCGCTTCAGTCGTGTCCGACTCTGTGCGACCCCATAGACGGCAGCCCACCAGGCTCCCCCGTCCCTGGGATTCTCCAGGCAAGAACACTGGAGTGGGTTGCCATTTCCTTCTCCAATGCATGAAAGTGAAAATGAAAGGGAAGTCGCTCAGTCATGTCCGACTCTTAGCGACCCCATGGACTACAGCCTACCAGGCTCCTCCATCCATGGGATTTTCCAGGCAAGATTACTGGAGTGGGGTGCCATTGCCTTCTCCGATATACTTCTCTAGAAATGTATATATCAATCTCATCTGATATTGGAGCAAAATTTTCCTACTGATAGAAAGCAGTATTTGAACATATAGACGTGGTTAATCATGGGCAAAAACTTGACCCTTGGATTGTGCCAGTGACTCTTCTGTTTTTGGAGACTGGGCTCTCAAACAAGGTATCATCCCTAATTTTTTTAAAGGTATCATCCTTGAGTTGTGTTTCCTAGATAGTATTTAGGAAAATACTAAATATTTTATAAAAAATTAGTATTTAGTACTATCTACAAAATGCTTTTCCTACACTATGCACTGTGAGAACGGGGATTGGAAACTACTGATCAAATACATGGGGAAAATAAGATGTATCATGGCTACATTTTCTTAGAGAGTCATAGCTTCTATTAGTATCAAGGCTCCAAGAACTCTTGCAGAAAATAAATGTTAAATCTAGCATTTTCCTAAAAGAAGGATTTTCTTCTCAGAACAAGCCAAGCATTAATACCCTGAGAAATTCTTCTAGTTGCTATTGTTCCATGTTCACTTTGATTAGGAATGCTTTAGGAGTTTTTATTTCGACTCGGAGCTTATTCATGAACTTTTTATTTCTTACAAAAATCATGGCTCATTGAAAGGGCCTCAGAAGCTACTGTAGCTCAGTGGTTTTCAAACTGTGGCATTCATGATAACCACCTATGGAAGATCTGTTGAAACAAGGATTGCTGGCTTCATTCCTGGAGTTGGGTTCAATAGGTCTGAATTAGGAGGTTAAGTATTTGCATTCCAACAAGTTCCTGGGTAATTCTGGTGCCGCTGGCATGGGATGAGACTTGAAAACCTGTGATATAGGGGTGTGATGTGGTCTACCATGTCTCCCTCCACTTCTAGTGTCTGAAACTTTCATAGACTATTTTACTCTCAATTTCCTCAAGTATCCTTAATTGTCTAGGACACATTACTTATCCCCAAACCATTAGGCTTGAATATGGGAACCAGGTGTTCACTCATTAATTCTGGAGTTATTTCTGGAAAGAGAAACAGCTTGTTTTCAATGACCTCTACTGCCTCTGGCTGCCTTTGTTTTTTAGCTGTCTATCCATCTGGATGTTCATTTATTTACTTTTTGAATAAATGCTTACTGAGTACATACTATATTTTGGGCACTCTTTTAGGTGCTGGGCATATAGTGGAAAGCAAAACATACACAGGTTCCTACTCTCATGAAAACTTACATAGAAGGGGAAACAATTTAAGAGGGAGATAAGTGAAAACAAAGAAACAAAACACAGGACATAGTAATGCTAGAGAGAAGGTCTGTGAGGGACTAACCAATACTGTGGTTGGAAGATGCCTTTTCTGAGGAGGGAGCATCTGAAGCGAATCTTCAGTGGCCAGTTGTATTTTTGAGATTATTTTCCTTTGGATTTGGCCACCTAATGTGTGGATTATTAGTTCACTGTCAGCCTCACTCTTCTTTGGATTTGGATGCTGTGTGACTCCCTTCTCACAACTTTGCTGCTTTGCTTGTGGCTTTGGATAGAGGTTCTTCCAGCCCAGAGACCTATAATCCAGAAACATCATCACTCCTGGTCTTGCCTCCCTTATCAACTCCCCACTCTCCATCAGCTCTTTGACCCATCATTAAGAGTAAGATAATCTGCTGCTTCACCAACTCTGTTCTTGAACAGGTCCAGGAAAGGAATGCTATACGTTTTGAAGCTTGCCTTTTCATCTCTGAAATGTTCTTTGTGCAAAATCTCTTCTTTAGCTGTGTTCGACTCTTTGTGACCCACAGGCTCTAGCCCACCAGGCTCCTTTGTCCATGGGATTCTCCAGGCCAGAATACTGGAGTGGGTTGTCATTTCCTCCTCCGGGGGATCTTCCCCCATCCAGGGATCAAACCCACGTCTCTCAAGTCCCCTGCATTGGGCAGGTGGGTTCTTTACCACGAGCACCACCTGGGAAGCCTTGAAATAGTCTTAAAGGAAACTTTAAAAAATATAATGAGCCGAATTTAATTTCCCTGTCATTTCCCTTCCTAATTGTAGCCATTAGTGGTTATATGGATCTAATCTAACCTCTCTGCATGGCACAGCTCTTTGGATAATTAACGATGGCCCCCATGTCCTCCACTTCTCTGGCGAGATTTTTTTTTCTTAGGCCGAACTTCCACATTGCCTTTGAATCAGTCATTCCTCACTGGATGTGGCTTTGAGTCTCTTCTCTTTCTTGCATTCTCTCCTTCGTATGTCCTTTACTTTGTCTTTAACCTATCATCCTGATGTGGTTTGAATAAGAGAGCAAAAGACTATTGCCTTTCTTGATCTAATTACTATTCATCTATGATGCAGCCTAAATGCACAGACACTTTTTATTTCTTTAATTTTGAATACGAATCTCATTTTTAAAACTCAAATTGAGTTTGACTAACCTCTTCTCCCCTAATTATGTTTTCCTGCACATTTGCTGCAGGGAAATCATGCCCCCTCCATCACTACACTTAACATAGCACTCACTTTATGTCAGGCACTTTTCTAATGCATTAACTTATTTAACTCTTAAACAACCTTATGAAATGGAAACTATAATTAACTCCATTTTATAGATAGTGAAAGCAAGTCACAGTGAGGTCAAATGACTTGCCAAAAGTTACACAGCTACTTACAAGTGATGGTACTAGAATTTGAACCCCAATATCCCTGCTCTAGTGTTTGTGCTCTGAAACACTATCTTATGATGCTCTTAATCCTGTTGCAAGTATTATCCTTGTGAAATTTCATATTGTAAGATTTACTTCAATCTCTTCAGCCTATCAAGATTCTTTTGTGTCCTGGGTGTGCCATCCAGTGCATTCAATGTACCTAGCGAGTTCATGTCTTTCATAAATACAAAAAATAAATCCATTAAAGTAATCTATCTATCCACCAGTCATTGATCTTTTTAGAAGTGATGTATCATCCATATTTATTCACAGGTTCCGAGAGCCATCAGCTGATTAGAATTTTACTGTATCTCAAGTTAAATACATGCTGTCTGTGGCTTCTCTCCCTATCTTTATTTCACGTTCTAATGAAGAATTTTGACCCATGATGACTGGTAGAAGGTACTCTGGATCTCTTAAAAGGAATCAAAGATCATGTGTTGAGATGGTTATTAAAAGGCAAATTGTATAACTTCAAGTTTCCTTGTGGCGCCCTCCCCGAGCCGGGGCAGCAAGTGAGCATGTGTGTGCATGTGTGCTCATGTGGGCTTGCATGCGTGAGGCTGGAAGGTAGCCTGCTTGGGAGAAGGAAATGGCAACCCACTCCAGTATTCTTGCCTAGAGAATCCTGTGGACAGTGGAGCATGGTGGGCTGCCGTCTATGGGGTTGAACAGAGTAGGACACGATTGAAGCAACTTAGCATGCAGCATGCAAGTTTCCTTTAGGCAATGATCTTGGAAACAGAAGGTAAAACTTGTGTGTGTATAAGTAGCTTCAGTTGTGTCCGACTCTTTGTAACCCTATGGACTGTAGCTCGCCAGGCAAGAATACTGGAGTGGGTTACCATGTTCTTCTTCAGGGGATCTTCCTGACCCAGTGATCAAACCTGCATCTCTTAGGTCTCCTGCATTGGTAGGCAGGTTCTTTATCACTGGTGCCACCTGGTTAGTCCCCAGGTAAAGCTCTGCAGACAATTAAGGTTGGTAGAAGTCCTTTGACGATATGAAGGACATCACAAACTTCTTTACATTTTGGAAGAATTTGGCCAACAGTTGTGTAGAAGGTGTCTGGAACAAATGATAGAGTCATACTGTGAATCCAAGGAGTTAGAAGAAAATGGAAAAGCTATTGCTGGTATAGGATGCTGGGATTGTAACTTCTGCCCTAAGGACTCTGTCATAATGGCCTCAAAAGGTGCTGGTCAAGTTAGAAAGAAATGCATGTACCGCACTGAAAGAGATATGACTATGCCTCATAATACGTAACATTGCATAGCATTTGGCCAAAAAAGGTGGTCAGTAACTGTCAGTTACTTTAACTGTCACCTGCGTCAAGTATTAATATGCCTCCCAATTTGGGATTTCCATAGGGAAAAAATGGCAGCTAGACAGTCTTTTAAACTATTATAGTGATAATAGGTGGCAACAAGTATAGGAAAGATTATTTGTCCTGTTTATTATATCCGCTAGAGCAGGGCTCCTCAACACCAGCACTATTAACATTTGAAAGAAAGTGAAAGTGAAGTCGCTCAGTTGTGTCTGACTCTTTGTGACCCTGTGGACTGTAGCCTACCAGGCTTCTCCGTCTATGGGATTTTCCAGGCAAGAGTACTGAAATGGGTTGCCATTTCCTTCTCCAATTGACATTTGGAGCTGGACAATTCTTTGTTGTGGGAGGTTTCTCTGATATTGTAGGATGTTTAGTAGAATATCAGCCTGGCTTCTACTCACTAGATTCCATAAGCACCCTCTCATTTGTGATAACCCAAAGCGTGTCCAGACATTGTCCCCTGGGAGGTCAAAATTACTTCTGTTGAGAACCACAGGGCTAGAACATCAAACATAACAGACACTCAGATATTTACTGAAAGAGTAAAAAAATTCGATGAATGAAATGTTTCCTGCTGTCCACATTGTTATTAATTCTTTCTTGTCTAGCACATTAATAATCAAGGGGCAGGGCTGTTAGATACTACTCCAAGCCAAGAGGAACATGCATTTGAGTTTGAATCCTACACAAGCCAGCAGAAACTGTTCTCCCAATCCAGTGAACCCTTGGATTACTCACTTACAAAACTTTCTTCCTGAAGGGTGACTAAAATTCCACCATTTGCAATTCACTCTTTTACTCAGTTTTCCTTTCCCTGAAGAGTTTCGAAAACAAAACAAAAAACAAAACAAAAAACAAAACAAAAATCTTCCTGAGTACCCCAGGAAGATTAAGGAAGATTTCCTTAATCATTGTTGTTAACAAGAGTGAGATCATTCATTTGATATTTTCTCCTACACAATTAGATGTCAACACCTGGGGGGGCCCTTGGACCTTTGGAAGTTTTAGATGTCACAATGGAAAGAGGAGAAAGTGAAGAAGGCAAATTTCCCCAGCCACTTGAAGTTTCAAGTTTCAAGACTGCTTAAAGTTTCAAGGCTGCTTCAAGTTTCCAAGCAGTCTCACCAGTGTGATTTGTTTATTAAATAAACATGCACAGTCTGTGGGACACAAAGAAAACATTAAATACCCCAATATTCATATCATGATACATAGAAACTTGTTTTCTTCTCTAATTACTAATCTCATGGTCATCATTTAATACTTAAATAGCAGTTAATTTGAAGACTGCATTTTCCATCTTGTATTTCCACAACTGTCAATCTCTGAAAAGCTAGTGCTAAAACCTCCAGATTTAATTGTCACAAGAATTATCAGCCAAGCCACAGTCTTTGAGCATAAGCTGCTAAGATACTTTCTTCAGAACAGACTTTGGTATCTGTTATTCAACTCCTCACTTAAATTGATTTTAGCTTATTATTCACTAAAATACATTTGTTAAAAAAATTTATACATGCCCTGAAATCTAAATCATGGATAATTTTGTGCAGTATTGACTGATTAAAATTATGAGTTTGAGTTTTCTACTTAGAGATTGTCATTCTTGTCTTTTAAGCAGAGTTACAGGAATCATACCTACATGAGAGAGGGTGTGTTTCTCTTAACCAATACAATTACCAAACACTATAGAGGGCAGTGGGGCATCCCAGGTGGTGCTAATGGTAAAGAATCTGCCTGCCAATGCACGAGACTTAAGAGGTGAGGGTTTGATCCCTGCGTTGGTAAGATCCCCTGGAGGAGGGCATGCCAACTCACTCCAGTATTCTTGTCTGGAGAATCCCACGGACAGAGGAGCCTGGCAGGCTTCAGTCCATAGGGTCGCCAAGAGTCAGACATGACTCAGGTGACTTAACATGCATGCATACAGGAATATTTATCACAAGAAAAATTTCACATGACACAAATTGAGATATTTGCCATAGTAGATGGTTACTTTGAAGCCATCCCTCGGATAGTATATTCAATTCAATTCAGTATTCACTTATTACATCTCTATTGATACTGTGGAGAGAAAAGTCAAATTTACTTACTGGGCAAAAGAGTGCATTTCCTTGCCAGATATTTAAATATTATGGGATTTTCCTTTGTATGTCCACTTACTCACACCTTGACAAAACAAAAGGGAATTATGATAGTATTAAGAAAGATTTCACAATCAGAGTAATCTATACATCTATGGCCTCTTGAAAATATGGACCACATTAGTCTTTGCTATCATATTTCTATGCTATGCTAAGTCACTTCAGTCGTGTCCGACTCTGTGCGACCCCATAGATGGCAGCTCACCAGGCTCCCCTGTCCCTGGGATTCTCCAGGCAAGAACACTGGAGTGGGTTGCCATTTCCTTCTCCAATGCATGAAAGTGAAAAGTGAAAGTGAAGTCGCTCAGTCGTGTCCGACTCTAGCGACCCCATGGACTGCAGCCCACCAGGCTCCTCCGTCCATGGGATTTTCCAGGCAAGAGTACTGGAGTGGGGTGCCATCGCCTTCTCCGATCATATTTCTAGGAATCTTTCATTTGTATGAGAGAATTTTCTAAATGAATGATCTAGAGCTCAAAATGTCCATGACTCCAGTAACTTCATTAACCATAAAAACTGTTTCCTTTGACAACCTGGATTTGTTTCATGAGAAGAAAGGAAAACTTATTACTCCTTCATGACTTGTTTCTGGGCTTCCATTAGTGTCTATCGGGTTTTGTTCATTATTTATATCTCAAAGCAAGGCTATGAATTACCCACAAGCATCTGATGGATCATAGTTACGTTTATCTTGGGAATCTCAGAATTTGCTTTGGCAAGGAGAACATATCCTACAGCTTTCTGAGGAGGGGTAACACATTACAATGTTCAAAATTCTAACTACTGTGTTGTGGATTGCTACACACACATTTCTTCACTTACCTTATGTGTTCCATCTTCCTGTACTCTTGCTATCCCAGAGAAGACAGACTTTGCTGATAAAGCCAGACAAAGAACTTTTACAGACCCATTTTCTTTTTGTTGGATAATTTTTATTTTCCTGGCAGAAAGAAAAAGTATTTTGAAAATGTGATAAGTGACATATGTATTAGAAAACATGGACTATCTCTGCCTTGGAGATTTTTAAAATTCTTCAAGGTAAAGACTATTGTAATTTTAATATTATCTGATGCATCTAGATATTTACCAAATAGTAGATATAAACTCACAAAAGGAAGCATCCTTCATGATGGATAACAGAAGTGGTTCACAGAGTTCTATCACCTAGAGTGTGACTCCCATCATTGTGATTTCTAAAAGATATTCTATTCATTTTGATATTTGGCAAAACTAATACAATTATGTAAAGTTTAAAAATAAAATAAAATTAAAAAAAAAAAAAAGAAATTCTATCAGACATGTTACTTCAAACTTCAGTGGATTTTCCTTACACACTCAGGGGACAAATAACTTCCCAGGCAGAGAGAAAAGAAGGTTCATGTTGTTGGTTTTGTTCCTCTCTTTTTACACTTTCTTCCAGTTTCTTCCCAGGTACATAATAAATATTATTAACTACTTCTTAAAGTCAAGAATTCAGGAGAAGGTAATTGGTTGAACATAATTGTATCTGGGGCATGTGCCTATCTTTGGCTCCTGTCTGTTGAGCCAGTGTGAGTTGAACCAGTGTGATCAATGTTTGCAGTCGGTAAGCTCCTCCCCCTTGGGAAATGACTCAGTGGGAGATATCCATTTATGTTTAGAGGAACAGAAGGAAAACCCAACACACTTACACTTTCTTGTCTGCAGAAACTCTTATACTGGTGTCATTTTACTTACAAGTCCCTATCTTCACTTTTAATAGGACGGAGAATAGTTAAACCTATTTTCAGTTTGGCCAGAATTGTGTTTGGAAACACAACTGCTTGAGGACGGAGTGTGTGTGCAACTTGGAATGTATACTTAGCAGGAGAGAAAAACAAACTAGATCTACAATGCAGTTAGAATAAACTCTCCAGCAAATGCAACCCAAGAGGAAGCATTTTTTCCCATGAGTTTCATGATACATGTCAATGTGAAGCCCATACAATGGTTAAGATTGTTTTCTATATTTCCAGTAAATGAATGTCAAACCTGAAACCTTTTTTTTATTGTAAAAATAGGCTCCATGGTATTAAATAAATCATGTGTAGATTCTGACATTCATCCACGGCCTAAGAGCTTGTTTTCTGTACCTGAACCTTAGCTTTCATGTTATGTACATACATTTTCACAAGTACAAGCCAAGGTAAATATCATTTCATTGTAATGTTTTAAAATTCCTCAGCATAATGACTAGCTATGACATGAATAAGTATGCAGAAAGAAAGCCTTCAACAAACCTATTCTCACGCTTCATTTACATTATTCCCAGAACACAAATAGTAAGATATTAAAACCCGCTAAGACTGTCAAATGAGATTCACTCACCTGACAGTTCTGTCACTTTAAATTGCTTTGTTGTTTATGCCAGGGTTGTAGTCTGAGCCCTGTTACTTGTTAATTGCTTAGTCAATGCAATTGTATCACAACAAATTTATTAGAATTTTTAGACAAGAACTGTCTCTTGCTTAGATATGAAATTACTATGATGGATTGAAGGTGATTATTATCATTAAATGTGACCAGCACAAAATAAAAATTCTGGTTTTGAATTCCTCTGCAGTAAAGACAATAAAGTTCTATTTGGAGCCTTCTGAAAAAGGAATTAAATGTCATGTGAGCAGCTGACCATCAAATCACATCAAATGAAATATTTATTGAGCAATTAAGAGGTGCAGAACACTTTAAATACTGGTTGTTAAAAACCAAAAACACTGAACTCACATATAACTTGTGAATATTTGTGTGTGTCTGTGTGTCGGATTTGGTGAAAGTTTACTTGAGCTTTGGCACTGGACTGATGGCACTGAAGGATTCTTCAGACCCTGGCAACCTTGTTCTTCATTTTGAATTCAACTTTTGCCATATACAAACCCTTTTACTGCTTTGTATTTATCTTATATTGTCTCCTTTCATTTAGAATAAAATCCCAGTAAAAGCATGCTTTTTCAGTAGCAAAGCTGGAGATCTTCCTGACCCAGGGATCAAACTTACGTGTCTTATATCTCCTGCATTGACAGGTGGGTTCTTTACCACTAGGGCCACCTGGGAAGCAGAAAGACCAGTAGTGTGTAGTGTTGGTTGCTCAGTCATGTCTGACTCTTTGCAACTTCATGGACTGTAGCCCACCAGGCTCCCCTGTCCATGGAATTCTCCAGGCAAGAATACTGTAGTGGGTTGCCATTCTATTCTCCAAGAGATCTTCCCAAGCCAGGGATTGAACTCAGGTCTTCTGCATTGGCTTCCCTGGAGGGTCAGTTGATAAAGAAAGAGTTCTAGAGTCTAAAACTGAAGTTATACTTTGTACACATTCTTATCTTCTCCTGCATTCTCTCCAAACCTCTTCCTTTTCTTAAATTTTTATGATTCTTACAAACATTACTCATTAGATTATTGACCCAGACCCAAATCTCATCATCTTTCATTTCTCTCTCTCTCTTACCTATGAAGTTCATCACCAGATCTGTTTTATTCAACTGTGTTCATTGTTATTTAGTTCAGGTCTTTCCATCATCTCTTCTTCTCTGGATTAGTTTCTTGATCTTCTTCAAACTTTACCTCCAACTTAGATTCCATGTTGCAAAGCAAAAAGAAAGTTCATAGTACTGTTACAACTCCAGAATTTATTTCTGAATTACATGTGAGTGAAATTAGCTCAGTCATGTCCAACTTTTTGTGACCCCATGAACTATAGCCCACCAGGCTCCTGTGTCCCTGGAATTCTCCAGGCCAGAATACTGGAATGGGTAGCCATTTCCTTCTTCAAGGGATCTACTCAACCCAGAGATTGAACTCAGGTTTCCTGCATTGCAGGCAGATTCTTTACCATTTGAGCCACCAAAGAAGCCCATATTACATATCTGACTATATTACTCACCTTGCTTTAATTCACCATGGATTCCTACTAATGACAGGGTCAAATCAAAATTTATCTTAAAATAGCAGGTTCATCTTCTATTGGTCCATTCCAGTCTTATTTTGCATTTTATTCTTTTCCCACCACCCTAATTTGTCCTATGTTATAAAAACATTAATCTATTTATGGTTTCTCAATGTAGTCATGGAATTTTATGGCATAACTTAAGTTCGTGTCTTCTGTCTTCCTTCTTGTATGATTATCCAACTGTGGGTTCCTCTGGTAGTCCATGCTACTCTCATTTTCCTGAGATATAGTTAATTGCTTCATCCATTTCACCTAGCAGATCTCTCTTTCAGCATTTATAGTAGCAGTTGATATTTTAAAGAACTTACTACATGCAGGTATGGTTCTATGTGCCTCATTTGATCATATAACTAACTTATAAAGTTCAGGATAGTCTTCTGCTAAGGGACTGAGAAAATTGCAGCCCAGATAGGGTTAGTCATTGGCTCAGCATGAAGAACAGAGCTGGAAAACAGTGATATCAGGATTTGAACCAAACTGGTTTGCAACTGGAATCTGAAATCTTAACCCCTGTATTATGTGGTCACCCAGTGGAAATGGTTTTGTAGACATATACATCCTCTTCTGGACCATGAACTCTTTACTCTTTATTCAGGAACTGTTCTTTATATTTTTAATCCCTGAGCCTAGGATAGTGTTGAGATTAGAGTAGATATTTCAGTATACATGAGCTGAATAAATGGTTAGGAGATTGACATGGATTAACCCCCTACCTTTTGCATCACTGGAAAAACTCATTCAAATTTCTGGAAAATAATATTCTTCCTTATATGCAAAACTAGATAGAATTTTAATACTTACCAATATATTTCAGAGTGCTGATGTGAAACATATATAGAAGTACTTGAAAACATCAATAGTCATACAAATGAAAGAGAATAATGTACTTTTATAAGTAACAGTTTAATAAATTGAATAATATGTAAAATCTACTATGTGCAAGACTATTATTGTTGTCTCTTAAAGATATAATAAAATTAATATAATGTAGTTATTATCCAGAAGTTGCTTAGAATGAGGAAATTATCACTTAACAATTGTAAATGGCTTTTCTGATTACACAGTCTTAACAGAAGATTTGGATAACCTTAGTCAGAAGCATATTGAAAAATACATTCATTCATCCATTGGTATATTGTTGTCTGTACTCACAATGTGATAGGCAGTCTCCTAGGCCCTGTAGATATAGAGGTGAAGAAGTTATACAAAGCCCTTGCTATGTGAAGAAGAAAGATAACAGACATGTAAACTCATACTACAGGAAAAAAAAGAAAGTAAAATGATAGAAAGTGATGGGGTAGGTGGGACAATTTCACTAAGGTTGTCTCTTCTTTGAGAAGATGGTTAATATTAACATTCTTAGGTAATCATCACTGGAATCTATATATAATACAATATCCCCTCAGCTTGATCATTGATCCAACAAGAATGTGGTACACATGGCCAGTGCTCTGCCAATATCCCCTTAAATCCATTTCTGGGCATGTCAACTTCATTTAAAACGGCCACCATCTATACCTTTGGACTGCTTGAACACACTGTCAGTTCATACTACAGGCTAGAAGCACCTGGCCATTAATGTCACTTCAAGGCATCCCTTAATCAATAACATGGGTTGAGGGGGTATGCTCTATCTCTCTTGTCCCTTGATCAAGATAGTTCTGAGGCACGCATTTTACACCATTTCCCAGACGTAAAGCTGCAGTTTCCCACTATGTCAGCTTCCTCTACAATGTACTTCTTACTTGCATCAAGCAGTCAAGCAATCCCTAAGCAGCAGTGTGGTGGTGGCTGCTGCACTGGCTTGCCATGCTTCCATAGATTTGGCTGGTAAGGAGAAAATACAGTAAACCCAAATGAATTTAGAGAGTTTATTATGCACACAACAAAGGCAAGATCAACATGATGTCAGCTCCCCACAAGCTAGGGTGTCACAGGATGATTTAGAACTAGAAGGGTCAGATTACAGACCACATGAGCAGAGTGGCAGGGTCACTGAGGAACCACCTCTAAGTTACAGCCAAGCAGAGTCTACAGTTGTACCCCAAGAAAGAGCAAAGTATTGGTTTGGCCAAAAAGGATCATTTGGGTTTTTCTGTAAGAAGTTATGGAAGATGTTGGGATTTTGGTCCCATGTTTCACTAGAACCAGAGAGACAGATGAGAAAATGCTTCATAGCCCTCTATAAGGTATAGTCCCTCCAGGAAGATAGGGACATGGATGAAAGTGGTCTTGTGACATCTCACAAGACTTCTTATCTCATCATGTACCAGAGTGGATCATAGAATGTTCCAGTAAGACTCAGATCAAACTGAAGTTGAGCCTTGACTGTATGGCCTAGCTGGAAACACCCCAAGCATTCCACCACAGTTTGTTACTTCTCCCATGTAATGGTTAATTGCATGTGTCAGTTTGAGTGGGCTAAGGGAGGCTGGGATAGCTCTTAAGATTTTATTTCTGAGTGTGCCTGTGAGGGTGTTTCCAGGAGAGATTAACATTTGAATTGGTAGACTGAGTAAAATGGGTTGCCCTCCCCAGTGTAAGTGGGCATCATCTAATCTGTTAAGAGCTCGAAGAGAACAAAAAGATGGAAGAAGGGCAAATTAATTCTTTCTGTTTGAACAGAGACATCCGTCTTCTCCTACCCTCATGTCAATGACTTTCTACCTTGCTTTCCCTTTGGATACAGATGAAGACTATAAAATTGCCTGGTTGTAATTTAAAGTTGGCTCCTCAATGACATCATGACTGGCTACTTACATGACATCAGTGTTCCTGGTTTTCAGGTTCTCGGGTTACGGGGTCTTCAGAATTGAACTGCGACCTATACCACTCACTCCCTTGGTTCTCAGGCCTTCAAACTTGGGCTGAATCCCACAACTGGCTTTCCTGCTTCTCCAGTTTGCAGATGGCAGACTGTGAGACATTTCAATCTCTATAATTCTGTGAGCCAATTCCTATAATAAATCCTTCAATCTCTTTCTCTATGTGTCTTCTCTTCTGTAGAGAACCCTGACTAATATATTTCTCCCTGCTGCCCTCTACAACTTCACATCACGTCTTTAACTCCTCTGCTTGCATTTCTGCACCTCCCAAATAACCTCACTGTGCTTAGTGCTTGTCTCGGATCAGGGGACCCAACCAAGACACAAAATTACATCTACAACCACATCTAAGAGAGCCAAGTATGCAGAACTGTCAGAAGATTTTGTTACGGTACAGTTCTTAGCCAGAGCACAGAAGTCACGAGATTCATTTTGATTTCAGCTATAGAAAGCATATTTGTCTTAGAAAGAGTAAACAGTAAGAAAAATAACTCAATCTCACAAGATGTTTGTTTAGTGAAAGATGGAATCCTTTTTTCTTTTTTGAAAGAAGAGCATGACTTTTAAATGGAAACTTTTGGCATGAGGGTTTAAATATGAGTGGGTAAAGGGAGCTGGTGTCACTCTAAGAGAAAAATATAAAGCAAATATGTGCAAGTGCTATTGTAGACATTTACAAAAGAGCTGTGTGTGCAAGGTTGGAATAGAACTCTTAAAATAACTATGATAAGAACATATCTCTTTTAAAGCAGAAGATGTATATTTTTTTCTAGCCTTGCCAACACCTGCCATGCACAGGTGGGCTTTTGGCAGTAGGGAGTTCTTGCATATAAATATTATTATTCAGATCCAAATTTAAGCACACAGATTTTACACATCCTAAGAATTCCAGTATTTGAACCTATGTAGTTTTTTTGGTTTGTTTTTTAAATTTATTTTTTAACTTATTTTAATTGGAGGCTAATTACTTTACAATATTGTGGTTGTTTTTGCCATACATTCACATGAATCATCCACGGGTGTGCATGTGTTCCCCATCCTGACCCTCCCTCCCACCTCCCTCCCCATCCCATCCCTCAGGGTCATCCCAGTGCACCAGCCCTGAGCACCCTCTCTAGTGCATTGAACCTGGACTGGAGATCTATTTCATATATGATGATATACATGTTTCAATGTTATTCTCTCAAATCATCCCACCCTCGCTGTCTCCCAGAGTCCAAAAGGCTGTTCTTTACATCTGTGTCTCTTTTGCTGTCTTGCATATAGGGTCATTGTTACCTATGTAGTTTCGACTTGAAGGCACCTATTCTTTGCATTTCACTACTTCTTTTTAGTATCTGTCTATATCTAGAGCAATGCTGATAGGAATAATAGCTAATATCTTCTACACTTACTTTGTGCTAGCACAATTTCAAATGCTTTGTGTATACCAACTCCTTTAATTCTCATACCAACCTGTGAGACAAATCACTTTTCATTTTAGGAAAACTGGAGCATAGAAACTGCATTACCTGCCCAAGATCAAAGATCTAATAAGTTGTGAAGAGCGTATTTAAATCCACACAGTTTGACACAGTCTTTGATCTTAAACACTACCCTTGCATTTCACCAATTTCTTTTAAATGATATATTAAAATTACAGTTTAAAAACTAATTTTGGTAGTTGTAGAAAGTCTTTCTCTAGGGTGATTATAGAAAAGCTTTAAATTTAAGAGTTATGTACAAAACTCAAAAGGCAAAATGATTTAAAGCAACTTTATTTAATATGTTAATATTTACAGGCAGAAATATTATTTGAGAATTGAACTAAAATGGTAGGACCTGACTTAGTGTTGACAATAAACTGTTGTGATGATTAAAAACAATGAAAGCTAATTTAAAAACACACCATTTTTCTGAAGATTAAAAAAGAATTAATAGAAATACAACTGTTCCTAAACTCAAAATGTGACTATTTATTTATTTTCCTTCACATAGATAGTAACTCAGTATTGAAACAATCACTCAGCTCAGTTGCTCAGTTGTTTCTGACTCTGGGATCCCATGGACTGCAACACACCAGACTTCCCTGTCCATCACCAACTCCCAGAGCTTGCTCAAACTCATGTCCATCAAGTTGGTGATGCCACCCAACCATCTCATCTTCTGCTGTTCCCTTCTCCTCCTGCCTTCAATCTTTCCCAGCATCAAGGTCTTTTCCAATGAGTCAGTTCTTTGCATTAGGTGGCCAAAGTATTGGAGTATCAACTTCAGCATGAGTCCTTCCAGTGAATATTCAGGACTGATTTCCTTTAGGATTGAATGGTTTGATTTCCTTGCAGTGCAAGGGACTCACAGGAATCTTCTCCAACACCACAGTTCAGAAGCATCAGTTCTTTACCACTCAGCTTTCTTTATGGTCCAAATCTTACATCCATACATGACTACTGGAAAAAATGTAGCTTTGACTAGATGGACCTTTGTTGGCAAAGTAATTTCTCTATTTAATATGCTGTCTATGTTGGTCATAGCTTTTCTTCCAAGGATCAAGTGTCTTTTAATTTCACAGCTGCAATCACCTTCTGCAGTGATTTTGAAGCACTCTGCGCACCCCCCCCCCCCAAAAAAAAGTCTCTCACTGTTTCTATTGTTTCCCCATCTATTTGTCATGAAGTGATGGGACTGGATGCCATGATCTTAGTTTTTTGAATGTTGAGTTTTAAGCCAGCCTTTTCACTCTCTTCTTTCACTTTCATCAAGAAGGTTTTTGGTTCTTTGCTTTCTGCCATAAGGGTGTTATCATCTGCATATCTGAGGTTGTTGATATTTCTCCTGGCAATCTTGATTCCAGTTTGTGCTTCATCCAGTCTGGCATTTCGCATGATGTACTGTGCATATAAATTAAATAAGCAGGCTAACATTGTACAGCCTTGACATACTCCTTTATCAATTTGGAACCAGTCTGTTTTTTCATGTCTGCTTCTTGACTTACATACAGATTTCTCAGGAGACAGGTAAGGTGGTCTGGTACTCCCATCTCTTTAAGAATTTTCCACAGTTTGTTGTGATCCACACAGTCAATGAAGCAGAGGTAGATATTTATCTGGAAATAATCACTATATAGTTCCTAATATCTGTTGGAACTAAAAGTTGTTAATTATAAAATTATTAGTAAAAAATCAGCTTTTTGTCTGATTTTGCTCAGGTTAAGATTGCTAATTTATATGGGTAGACCTTTTAATATAATAGCAGATTTCTGTGTATAATGCCCCTAACATCAAAATCAAAGAATGATTCTGACTCAGGCCTGGACACTGGTTAGAAGGAGAAGGTTTGTCTATAGCTATTAAATAATACACATGCCATTAATATACGTAATAAAGAGAAAAAAATTAGCTACATGTTAGTTTGCCTGAGTCCAATAACATGAACTCAAAAACATTCTCTTTTAGAATACAGAAAGGGAATTGTAGGTGATCCTCAGGTGCCAGTGTGTAAGATTTAGGGCTGAACATTAGCTTAACCAATTTCCTTGGATCTTCTTTAACACCTGTGATCCTTAGGAGTCATATTCCCTGGTAAGCAACATATTGATGGGTTGGGGCGTATTGAATCAATCATTTTCATGTCAGTCAATTTATCATCAAATAGAGTAATATTAGAAGGGAGAAGCAGATTGGCTGAGTCTAACTCATGATAAAAGGAAGAGAAATGCCGCAGGGCTAGACCTGGACAAAAGAGCTTCAAGGTTCTGACTACTGTACTAATGAGGTTCCCAGGTGGTGCTAGTGGTAAAGAACCCACCTGCCAATGCAGGAGGCATAAGAGACCAGAGTTCAGTCCCTCGGTTGGGAACATCCCCTGGAGGAAGGCATGGCAACCCACTTCAGTATGCTTGCCTGGAGAATCCCATGGACAGGGGAGCCTGATGGGCTACAGTCCTTAGGTCAAAAAGAGTTGAAGGAGACTGAAGCAACTTAGCACATACAGCACTATACTAATAATGATAATTACAAGAATTAACATTATTTAAATGGTATAGACATTCAATAAATGATCAGTTTGATAGTCCTCTTCTGATTCATAAACAATTGTTTTCCATTACTGTCCCTTAGCAAAGAGCCTCCTATCGATCCTGTTGTAAAATGGAGACAGGGCTTAGTATCAATAGTTTTTCAGCACTAAGCAATAAAAAATAAACTCCAGCTAATTTTAGAAGCATAAAAATTTATTAGAGGAATATTAGAGAGCTCTTGGTATAGTTAGGAGACTGGAAATCCAGACTAAGTGCTTAAAAGTACAAATTACGCTGAGCCACACTTCCGCCCTGACCTGATGATGAAACTGTTGCTGCCTTCATTGAGTGCCAGCTGCAACAGTTTGCATTTTGCCAACTTTTCAACCTTATAGCAACTTCTAATGCCACCAAGTAGAGAGACTAGCTTCTCAGTTGAAGTTTGATATTCATGCATGTGATCAGTAGAGTTCAGGTTCATCTTTATGCCCTGACTTCAAGGGAACCTGGAAAGTGAATGCTTATATTTTCTCACTTCTGGGAAGGAAATCTATTTCTCCTGCTATGAAGACTTATAAAGTGTAGAATTGCCTCACATAGGAAGAATGCTGAGATGATAAGTGGTTAAAAAGAATGATGATTGTCTAGTCCATGACATCTTTATATAAAGCCCTTTTGAAGAGCTCTGGCCTCTGGCCTTGTCAGAAAACCAAGTTAAGTAGTCTCTAAATTTGCTCCAAGGATTCTGACTGATGGTATAACACTGTTGTTCAAATAATGGATCTCTCAGATGTACTGACATGATCTTGAAGGAAAATTTCCTATACTTATTCGTGTAGTAGTGAATATCAGTAAGTCTATCAGTATAGAGAGAAAAATCTGGAGTTAATAATAGTATGTTTGACACTAGGACTTGATGCCAGAATGAACATGAGGGATGACCAAATGTTAAGTCTTTTTTATTAAGAAAAGAGGTGATATTTTTTGTACATTTCATCAATAGATCTAAATGCTCTACTTTTTTTTTAAACTTTCTAAAATGTCAAAGCAGAAGAATGAACATATTATGTTGACCATTGCACTGAATTTTCTTTATAGGTGGGGTATACCTGATTTGGCAGGAAATTTCTATGTTGTAAACTGCAAAATTTTCACCCAATTTTAATACCCAGAATTATCCAACATGGTCTCAAAATTTGTTCTCCAGGTAGAACAAGTGATTTTTTTAAGTGATATGTTTTCATTAAATTGACATAGGGAATCTGCCCATTCAACAAAGTTTGTGCAAAATGGTAGTTGGATTAGAATTGGTGATGCTTCTGTAATTTTTTTTTTTGTATGTGTGTTGTGCTGTGTGCTATGCTCAGTTACTTCAGTCATTTCTGACTCTTTGTGACCCCATGGACTATAGCCCAGCAGGCTTCTCTGTCCATGGGATTTTCTTGGCAAGAATACTGGAGTGGGTTGCCACGCCCTCCGCCAGGGAATCTTCCCAACCCAGGGACTGAACCTGAGTAATATTAAAATGCTTTTAGGATGCTTATTGCAGAGACTTTCTGCTTCTCAAAAGAAATGAAGAGGCGTTGCTTGGAGATTCCAAATTCTTTAATCTACAGGGAGAGCATAAGCGTTTTCTTTAAAATGACATTGGTAGGTACACATTAGGGTCAGCACCTAAAAAAAAATGGAGCTAAGATTGAATAAGCTAGGCTGTGGCAGAAATAGTTAGGTATAAGCAGTGCAGTATAATGATCACAATTACTGAGCAATTATCTGGAACTCAAGTAGTCAGGACAATGGAACTTCTGTTTGCGTTTGTGTGGCACTGTTGTTATACACCAGGGAAGGCGATGGCACCCCACTCCAGTACTCTTGCCTGGAAAATCCCATGGACGGAGGAGCCTGGTAGGCTGCAGTCCATGGGGTCGCTAAGAGTCAGACACGACTGAACGACTTCACTTTCACTTTTCACTTTCATGCATTGGAGAAGGAAATGGCAACCCACTCCAGTGTTCTTGCCTGGAGAATCCCAGGGAGCCTGGTGGGCTGCCGTCTATGGGGTTGCACAGAGTCGGACACGACTGACGCGACTTAGCAGCAGCAGTTGTCATACACAATGTGTTAATACCCATATCAAAAGTTTGGTAGACAGAGCAGTTCATCAGAAACTTTAGAAAATGACACTATTTAATAGCATCAGCATAGGAAGCAGCAGGTGCTAAGATGAAAAGGACTTTGAAGCTTCTCTGCGTGTACACATGTATGTGTGCCTGCGTGCTATCTGTCTGTATGAGAGACAGACAGACAGACAGACAGAGAGAGGGAAGGAGAGAGAGGTAGGGAGAGAAGGGTGGGGGAATGAGAAAAAAGTGAGAGTTAAACATTAACAACCTTGTCTTGAAAATCTCTCTCCCACTTAGCTGGTTATGTTATCTTACCCCTTTGACTAATATTACTATTAAAACCAAAAGTAAAGTAATACTTTTCAGGGAGTGTGCATTGAGAGTTAGTTGTATTCAGACATGGGAGAGTAGTTAGAATAATTGGGTAAATACTGGATGGTCAATAAATATTGAATCTTGAATGCTATATTATTATATATAGCTGCTATTATATATCTGTTCTGATTTATCAGTGCCTCTTATGGACAGGTAGGTAAACATTCTGAATATTACCTAATTATTGAAATAAATTTTAACATTTTATTTCATTTTTATTTCTAAGAATTAAAGCATTCCAAAAGATATTCAGAGTTGCTGCCTAAGTCAATGAACTTTTTCTAGAAATAAACCAAATGTTTTCCTCCTGACAGGCTGTGTTTCTCTTTCTCTGTCTTCTCACAGTCCATTTGTCCTAATACCTAGACATTCTTATTATATTTGAGCTTTTTCTGGAAAGTCCAGCAGCTGTTTCTACAAAGGTTCCCATTGCATACTGACCTCCTCTGTGAAATGCAGTTGAATTATTTATGTGTGCCATGCTTCACAAAATGGAGAGCAAGAGGGGCCACTAATATTCACTCCCCAATTGGTAGAAGTCAGTAGGAAGAAAAAAGGTAGCCCAAATAAATTACTTCGTAGAATGAAAATCAATGACATCTTTTATCAAACGCTGTTAGCTCAGGCCTCCAAGTGTCAGGAAGAAGACATCTAAAACATTTGGCCCACTCAAGTGAAGGACAAAAAAAATGTTCTTTTCAGGGACACCAAGGCCAAGGGAACTCTAGTTAGATAAAATCAGGCGTAAGATGCTGACTGGAGTTGAAGTCCTGCAATTCCTCCGATTAGTCACATGGATGAGCCCAATGAGAACTCAAGTCCTAACGACAGAGCCTTTAGTCGGGCTGTTTGCTTTTGGAGGTAATAGATCGAAAGCTGATGAAGTCTTAGAAATTAAGAAGAGCACGAAAGTGATTTTGTCGATTTGTGGTGGAATTTGAAAAAAAAATAAATCTCCTCTGAAGGATAATGGCTTCTTCTTTCCCTTTTCTCTGTAGATATTTATTTACTTATTATGGAATAGAAACCCATAGAGTTATTTTTTTTTTTAAAGATCAGACGATTCTCTGTAGCACAAAAACTCAATCACAGCTAATGCCCTAAGCAAACAAAGGTGAAAGTTTTGAGTTCCTATTCATTTCTTTCAAGATTTTGAAATACAACTTCGAAGTATTAATTACAGTCAAGTTGGATGAAACTGAAGGGCAAATCATTGTGTTGTTTCAATTTCATAAGGGACGAAGGTTTCCATGAGAATTTAATTTTCTTTCTTCTGCAGGTTAGGTTGCTATCGGTATACAGTGGATTCAGGTAACATGAGCTTATTTTATTTATTTTTTTCCCTTGAATGAGTTTTGCAAAGTTGCCTCAGAGAATTTCCAAATTGAAGGGGAGAGATGTGGATTGGTAGTTTTTCTAGACAGTGATGCCATACACAGGGATTGTGGATGGATCAACACAAGTCTTTTGCCACTCATGGGAAATAATTTAAAAGTGCACGCTTCACCAATGGTCAGGAGCATTAATTTCATAAGAAAGGTAGCACATTATGCTTATTTCTCAACTTTGCTATAAATTCTTTGTTACCTTGGGCAAGCCATCTGGGGAAAGGAATTTAATAATAAAAAGAGGTATGTGCTCTTCCTTTCCTAAGCTGGCCGAAGGCTTATTTCACTGCTTGAGTTACTCTAACCACTAAAAAACAATTCAAGCTCTGTGCTTCTGCCCAATTTACATTGTGCTTGAAACCAGAATTTAAAAGAATCTACTTACTATGCTTGTTTTAATTTTTGCTTAATATTTTGAGGCCCAAATTTATGCAATTATACTTTAAGGCTGTAAACTTATAAAGTTGATTTCTTAAAATATATTTCATCATATACATATTCTGTGTGTCATAATGCATTATGTTGGGGTATGTATATTCCTTTTCCTGAGTAGTATTCTCATTTCTTCTCTTTTTATGATTTAGAATTCCTTAAAATTAATTAGGAAATATTTACAGTGCATTTTTATGGAGAGAGAATCCAGACTTCTTTTGGCTTCTCAAAATAGAGTATAACCTCCTCCCTCAGTTCAGTTCAGTTCAGTTGCTCAGTTGTGTCTGACTCTTTGAGACCCCATGGACCGCAGCACACCAGGCCTCCCTACCATCACCAGCTCCCGGGGTTTAGTCAAACTCATGTCCATTGAGTTGGTGATGCCATCCAACCATCTTATCTTCCATCATCCCCTTCTCCTCCTTCCCTCAATCTTTCCCAGCATGAGGGTCTTTTCAAATGAGTCAGTTCTTCACACCAGGTGGCCAAAGTATTGGAGTTTCAGCTTCAACATCAGTCCTTCCAGTGAACACTCAGGACTGATCTCCTTTAGGATGGACTTGTTGGATCTCCTTGCAGTCCAACAGAATCTCAAGATTCTTCTCCAACACCACAGTTCAAAAGCATTCTCCCTACCTGCTTATTAACCACTGCTTTCTTTATATTCTCCCTGGACAGTTTCATCCTTTCCAGAGTCTCAGTTACCAACTAATGCCTAGCTCAAGTGATTGTCATGCAAGGCAATAAATAAATGATCTTTTAATACATATATGGAAAAAAATAAGAGCTTCAGTATTATTGGGCCTTCCCAGGTGGCGCTAGTGGTCAAGAACCTGCCTGCTAATGCAGGAGACATAAGAGATAAGGGTTCAAACCCTGGGTCAGGAAGATCCCCTGAAGGAGGGCATAGCAATCCACCCCAGTATTCCTGCCTGGAGAATCTCATGGACAGGGGAGCCTGGTGGGCTACTGTCCATAAGGTTGCAAAAAGTTGGACAAGACTGATGCAACTTAGCAGACAGTATTATTGTTAGGAATTTCATATTATTCTGATATAAATGTTAAAATAGTTCAGACTGGATAGTAATGCAGTGATGTTGTTTTAAATAAAGAATTCTTTTTCAGTGTATTAATCTGAATAAGATGTAAGTTTTCTATTTTAGAAGTGACTTTAGAAGGGCATGTTCTTTTACCTGTTACTGAATGAATCTATTTACAGACACCTGCCTATATAGAGTAAAATATATTTGATATTTTTATTTTACTGTGAAAAGAACACTTAAAATGAGATATATTGTTTCAACAATTTTTTGAGTGTACAGTATATTATCATTGACTATAATGTTATGTTGTACTGCAGATCTCTAGAGCCTGTACATCTTTCTTACTGAACTTTATGGGCATTAAGTAATAACCTCCCATTTTCTCCCATTGTTCCCTAGATCCTGACAACCACTATTCTACTCTTTGATTCTATGAATTTGACTATTGTAGAAAGTTTCTTGGGTTTCTGTGGTTGCTCAAGATGGTAAATAATCTGCCTGCAATGAGGGAGACCTGGGTTTGATCCCTCGGTTGGGAAGATCCCCCAGAGAAGGGAAAAGTACTCACTCCAGTATTCTTGCCTGGAGAATTCTGTGTACAGAGGAGCCTGGCAGGCTACAGTCCATGGGGTCACAGAGTCGGACATACCGATCGACTAACACTTTCATCATTTTATATTAGTTAAATTATGTGATGTTTCTTCTTCTCTGACTGGCTTATTTCACTTAGCATAAAATCCTCAAGGTTCATTCATCTTGTTACATATTGCAAAATTTGTTCTACTGTATGTACCTACCACATTTTCTTTATCCATTCTTCTGTTGAAGGAAATTAAGGTGGTTTCCACATTTAGGCTACTGTGATTAGGGCCACAATGAATATAGGATTGCCGACATCTCTTTGAGATCCTGATTTAAATTCTTTTGGAAAAATAGAAGTGGAATTGCTGAGTCATACGGTCGTCCCATTTTTAATTTTGTAAGGAACCTCCATGCTGTTTTCCACAGCAGCTGCACCTTTTTGCATTCCCACCAACAGTGCGTGAGTGTTCCTATTTCTCTACATCCTTGCCAACACTTATTGTCTTTTGTTTTAATCTCTAAAATATATAAGACATTTCTACAATTTTATAATAAAACAAAATAAAAAAAACCCAAACTAGTAACCTGATTAAAAAATTGGCTAAAATTTTGAATATACATATATCTCCAAAGCAGACATTCAAATGGCCAACATGTAGATGAACTCATCTTCACTAAACATCAGGGAAATTCAAATCAAAATATCATCTTATCAGTTAGGATGATTATTATTAAAGTATTTGTATGATATTTAAGCAAACATTACAGTTTGCTTGCATACAGTTCTGCACTGCAGTCTGCTTGCATACAGTTCTCGGGACTCAGTGGGGAAGAAATCAGTGGGTCAGAGAAGCAAACTGAGGGATTCTCACTTTTCCAAGTTCACCCTACTCCAATACTCTTGCCTGGAAAATCCCATGGACAGAGGAGCCTGGAAGGCTGCAGTCCATGGGGTCGTTGAGTGACTTCGTTTTCACTTTTCACTTTCATGCATTGGAGAAGGAAATGGCAACCCACTCCAGTGTTCTTGCCTGGAGAATCCCAGGGACGGGGGAGCCTGGTGGGCTGCCGTCTATGGGGTTGCACAGAGTCAGACACGACTGAAGCGACTTAGCAGTAGCAGCAAAGGAGGAGTTCCTATAGGTACAGACCATTGTTCAATAGCCATGAGTTCTCAGACTATTTGGTCTTTTCCTTTCCAAATATGGTATATTCAGCTCTTCTTTCATGGTCTCCCAAATGTGATAAAACAGATATATAATCTGTTCCCTTAATATGTCCCTGGCACTAAGTTTTATAGGGCTAGATCAGCATAAACAAACTCATGAGCATACCAAAGCAGATCAAGAATGGCCCAGTATTCATGTTTATGCCAAGTCACTTTAGTTGTTTCCAATTCTTTGCAACCCCTTGGACTGTAGTCTGTCAGGCTCCTCTGTCCATGGGATTCTCCAGCAAGAATACTGGAGTGGGTTGTCATATCCTCTTCTGGTGGATCTTCCCAACCCAGGGATCAAACCCATATCCCTTAAGGCCTCCTGCTTTGGCAGGCAGGTTCGTTACCACTAGCACAGACTGGGAAGCCCCAAGCATTCATAAAGCTCATCATTTATTTTGAAACATAAGATTGGAAGTTATTTACTCACTTAACATTTCAATGTTAGTGATAGTCAAACTACTCTCCACAGATTACGTCAGCAAACTTCATACCAGTAGTCTATGGGCTTAAGTATCGTGGCGAATAGACTGATAGCCAGAGAATGTCTCATCACACAGTATTAATATTATGGGCTTATAGTAGGTTTCACATAGGCTGGGGGATATTCAGAGAACAATCAAGAAAGTTATTAAGAGGATCCTCTATGACCCACCTCCCAGAATATTGGAAATAAAAGCAAAAATAAACAAATGGGACCTAATTAAACTTAAAAGTTTCTGCAAATCAAAGGAAACTATTAGCAAGGTGAAAAGACAGCCTTCAGAATGGGAGAAAATAATAGCAAATGAAGCAACTGACAAACAACTAATCTCAAAAATATACAAGCAACTCCTACAGCTCAACTCCAGAAAAATAAACGACCCAATCAAAAAATGGGCCAAAGAACTAAATAGACATTTCTCCAAAGAAGACATACAGATGGCTAACAAACACATGAAAAGATGCTCAACATCACTCATTATCAGAGAAATGCAAATCAAAACCACTATGAGGTACCATTTCACACCAGTCAGAATGGCTGCGATCCAAAAGTCTACAAATAATAAATGCTGGAGAGGGTGTGGAGAAAAGGGAACCCTCTTACACTGTTGGTGGGAATGCAAACTAGTACAGCCACTATGGAGAACAGTGTGGAGATTCCTTAAAAAACTGGAAATAGAACTGCCTTATGATCCAGCAATCCCACTGCTGGGCATACACACTGAGGAAACCAGAAGGGAAAGAGACACGTGTACCCCAATGTTCATCGCAGCACTGTTTATAATAGCCAGGACATGGAAGCAACCTAGATGTCCATCAGCAGATGAATGGATAAGAAAGCGGTGGTACATATACACAATGGAGTATTAGCCATTAAAAAGAATACATTTGAATCAGTTCTAATGAGGTGGATGAAACTGGAGCCTATTATACAGAGTGAAGTAAGCCAGAAGGAAAAACATAAATACAGTATACTAACACATATATATGGAATTTAGAAAGATGGTAACAATAACCCGGTGTACGAGACAGCAAAAGAGACACTGATGTATAGAACAGTCTTATGGACTCTGTGGGAGAGGGAGAGGGTGGGAAGATTTGGGAGAATGGCATTGAAACATGTAAAATATCATGTAAGAAACGAGTTGCCAGTCCAGGTTCGATGCACGATGCTGGATGCTTGGGGCTGGTGCACTGGGATGGCCCAGAGGGATGGTATGGGGAGGGAGGAGGGAGGAGGGTTCAGGATGGGGAACACATGTATACCTGTGGCGGATTCATTTTGATATTTGTCAAAACTAATACAATTATGTAAAGTTTAAAAATAAAATAAAATTAGAAAAAAAAAAAGAAAGATATTAAGGCAAGCAGTCAACTTGGTTGGCCTGCATTGTATTTTCTTGACTTCTCATTTTCTGCCTTTTTTGTCACTTTCTGTACACCTCACATATTCTTTACCTTCTCTAATAGCATTTTATTATTGGAAACAGTTCGCATTGGTAATAAAGATATATTATTAGGGCTTATTAAATTTTTTCCTTATAATCTTTAATTTTTATAACTAAGGATTTAAGTGAATTTTTTATCTAAAATTGCAGCTAAAACTATTTTTACTTTGAAGCATTTTCTGAACTCTAAAGCAGAGGTATTTATTCCAACTATGATTTTGCAAGATTTTGAAAGTATGACTATTAGAGCACTCATTACATGCATTATGGTTATTTTTTATATTTGACATCACAACCCTAATGTAATCCTCATGAAGGTAGATGATGTATTTTATTCATTTCTGTATTTTTCTCAGTTCCTGACAGTATATGTTCAACAAATATTTACTTAATAAATAATAGATAACTAAGTTCATGAAGATGTGATTTCTATGTTTCTCAGGTCATCATGAACAGTATCATGATCATTGCAAGCAGTCAATAAATATATGAGGAATTATTGAAATACTTCGTGAGTAGCTCTTTAATTGATTGAAACCCTACCTGCAATGATTGTTCCTTGAGTCTTCTATTTGTAGGCAGAGGGAGGCAATAGAAAAAGTGCTGTCCTAAGAATTGATTTTTAGCTTTAGCTGGAATTTTTTTTTTTTTGGTATTATTTTGGGCAGTTCATTTTTATGTTTACAACCTTCAGTGTCCTCCTGTTAAAATGAAGATAAGAACTGCCCTGCACTCTTTACTGGGTGGGTTGTGTTGAGAATGAAATGGGATACTCTATTTTGTAAATAAAGGAGCCCTATAAATGTAAGTGATAAATTGGAACATTGGGTCTGCAATTTTGGTCCACCAAGATTAACTTTCTCCATTCAAAACGATTTGAAAGATATATTTTTGTGGTGGTCAAACCAATTAGGAATGTAGATGAACCCTTTTTTTTGAGGTTTGAAAGTACATTTTATTCAATATTAACAAAATATTTTATGAACACACAAAAATATTGTGATAAATTTAAGAAAAAATTTTAAAAGATAAGTGTGCTAAAATATAAACATTCTGCTGCTGCTAAGTCACTTCAGTCGTGTCTGACTCTGTGTGACCCCATAGACGTCAGCCCGAGAGGCTCCCCCATCCCTGGATTATCTAGGCAAGAACACTGGAGTGGGTTGCCATTTCCTTCTCCAATGCAGGAAAGTGAAAAGTGAGAGTGAAGTCGTTCAGTCGTGTCTGACTCTTAGCGACCCCATGGACTGCAGCCCACCAGGCTCCTTCGTCCATGGGATTTTCCAGGCAAGAGTACTGGAGTGGGTTGCTATTGCCTTCTCATGGCATTCTAACTCATGATAAATTATGCATTCTAGGGAAGTGTTATAAAAATTAGACATGTCTACATATTTCTTCTCCAGCCAGAAGTGATAATCAGGAGTTCTTTATGTAAAATAAGTTACATTCCTAAATTCCAGATTCATAGCTATATTGGAGGTAATTTGATTTTTTAGCAAAACATAAACACCAAACTCCAGGTTCAACACTTTGTTGTATCAGAATGTCTGTTTCTTTAGCAACTTTTAACCTTTATAAGGATTTTGAATGTTCACATTCAGAGTTATCTTCAAGTCACAAGAGCAACTCTCTATAGACCCCATTAAATTATATTCATCAATTATCCCAATATTAAAGTTTAATTAAAATTTTAAATAAAATTAACACAAAATTTGAAGCAAACATCTAAGTATATGTTTCCCTAGAAATTTCTTAAAGGCCAGGCATGAGAGCTACAGTAATTAAAGACTTATCAGTAACCTGTTTAAGTTGAGCATCTAACATAGACATTTAATTTAGGTTAGTACTTAACATAACTACACTGGAACTGACTGTTAGAATATCTGCTCATTATTAAAAATAATAGCTGGAAAATTAACATTTAACAATTTTGATGAAACATGCTCAGTATTCAAGTAGATATTTTCCCCCAAATATGTGTAAATACATATTTAGTAAAGGCCCCTATCTTCTTATAAAAAATCCTACTAATGTTTTCAGTAAATTAAGGAAATTTGTTAATATAGTAGAAAGTACCAGAATAGCAGTTATAGAGTGTGCTATTGAAAAGAATATTTAAGAGAGCATTTAGACATTCAGTGATATTGTCGTTGGTTTCAGTGGGTATATTACAAATCTAATAAATGCCAATTTGAGCATTTAATCAATAGTTATTGGACATCTATTGGATACTACTATACTAAAGGCATATAGATAATACCATGGGGCATTTTACAAGATTGTAAAGTGTATTTTATTTGCTTTTAAATGCTTGCACTAAAATAGGAGAGAGTGCAAAGTAGAAAGCTATAAGAACCAAAATCATTCAGATTATTAGAAAAAATTAAAAATTACATCTGACTGGAATAACTGAAGGAAATTCTATGAAAAAGCACTTAACTAGCCCTTGAAGGATAAAATATCAGATAATATAAAAACTGAAGATGAAAAGCTAACTAGATATACAATAATATATTTAGATGCTTCTTTATTAGGTGCATATATTTTAATAAATTTTATATCCTTTTTAAATTTTTATCCTTTTATCATTATATAATGTCCTTCTTTGTCATTTGTTATAGACTTTTTTTTTCAGACTTTGTTTCAAAGCCTGTTTTCTCTGATATGAGTGTCGCTACCCCTGCTTTCTTGTTTCCATTTGTATAAAATATTCTTTTTCTATCTCCTTGTTAAAATTCTGTGTTCCTCTATTGTTTGCCCTAATTCATTTAGCATTCTTACTGCTAAAGCTTTGAACTTTTTAATCTGGTAAACTATTTATTTCATTAGTCTTTTTTTTTTTAGGGGTTTTCTCTTGTTCTTTGATTGAAACTAATTCCTCTTCTCATTTTGCTTAACTTTTTATTTAAAATTAAGTGAAAGAAAGAAAGTCAAGTCAAGTCACTCAGTCGTGTCTGACTCTTTACGACCCCGTGGACTGTAGCCCACCAGGCTCCTCCGTCCATGGGATTCTCCAGGCAAGAAAACTGGAGTGGGTTGCCATTTCCTTCTCCAGGGCATCTTCCCAACCCAAGGATTGAACCCAGGTCTCCCACATTGAGGGCAGACGCTTTAACCTCTGAGCCACCAGGGAAGCCCTAAATTAAGTGAAGCAGTTACCTATTGCAGTGTTGATGGGGTGTGAGTGGCAGCATCCTTATATAGTCTATATGTTCCTGGCGGCCTTGGTGGATAAGCTGGATCTGACATGAACAGAAGCCACATCTTTCTCCAGGGTGTTCTGTCAGGTATCATCACCTTGGTAGGAGGTGAAACTTGAAGTTGATGAGTTAGGGCCAGAGCTCGGACTCCTCTTCAGTGGCCATCACTGTTCTATCAGGGGCTGTGTTGCGTCCCTATTGTTGGAGCAGAAGTTCTGAGGGCCGTGTCTTGGTGGCTCCATTCCCTTAAAGGCTGTACTCTCCTCTGCTCCCAGCACTGGCACCCTCGCTGGGGTAAGAGGCACTGTTGCAGGTGTTTGGTGGGGGTCAGGGTGTGGGCTGCTGCAGTCAGAGACCCAGATTACTTCTGATGTGCCACTTGTGTAAGGGTTTGTGATGTCTGCCCCCACCCTGCTCAGATGCCTCACTGGGTCTGAGCTGTTTTTGTATCTCACAGCTGAGTTCTCCCCTTGGCTCAAGGCACCCCTCTCTCTAATGTGGAGTTGTGTCATGAAGGAAGAAGGGCTAGAGCGGTGTCTCAGGTCAGGCTGGTGAGATGACAGGAAACTGGTGGAGTTTCAATCTGCCTTATCTCAGAAGTAAGCAAGAGTGTGCGTGCTCCTCCTGAGTGGAGTCCAGGCTTCTCTCAGCCCCTCTGTTAGATCCACTGGCCCTCTAACCAGCCAAAGAGATTTGTCTTCCCAGTGTGATACCCAGGACTGGGGTGTGCAACATGTAGCTCGAACCACTCCTTCGCCAGAGAGGATCTCTGCCCATGTAATCTCCCTCCTTCTTTGTGTTTTTTTCTAGTTTGTGTAGTCGTGTCCGAGTCTTTGTGACTCCATGGACTGTGGCCTACCAGGATCCTGAGTCCATGGGATTTTCCAGGCAAGAGTACTGGGATGGGTTGCAATTTCCTTCTCCAGGGGATCTTCCCAACCCAGGGATCAAATGTATTCTTGAAGGTCAGCGCCGACTTTCCATATTCGTTCCTCTTATTTGCTTGTGACATGTGGATTGAATGTTTTCATTAGTCTGAGACTTGGATCTTTTGCCAGATGCTTTACCATCTGAGCCACCAGGGAAGAAGCTATTATATTTTTAGGGAAAAAATGTATTATTATAAAATAAAGGAAGAAATTGAGGATCAAAGAAATGAAGTAGCTTGTTAAGGTGACTTAAAATTTCCTCTAAGTACTTTTTGGGTGAAGCTTTAAAATAGCTGGTACACTATTTCAGTTTGTTTCCTTTGGACGCAGCATTTCTTTGGATCACCAGTATATGGCAAATATTTAAAGTCGCAGTTTTTCCTGTTTTTTTCATTTATTTTTAAAAAAAGTGAATAGAATGTTGAATGGATTACTTTTCTTTTTTGTATGTCTCACAATGACCACATAAGTATAATCGACAATTTTAGACCATTTTACTTTAGATTTGACATAAAGATAGAAATTGTAGCCCCCAAATTCTTTAACACACAGACACACACAGATAGTAAGACAGAGAGAGAGAGAAGAGAGAGTAGTAGAGGGGAGAGGAAAGAGGAGGCTAGAATGAGAGGAGAGGGTGGGTGAGAAGAACAGGGAACAAAAATAAAATTGAGGATAGATTAAGGGCTTTTGTTATTTATCTGTGCTGTCTGTTCTTTCTTCTCTATGGCAATCAATTTGAATTCTCTTTGCAGATATCTATGTGTGCTTATAAAAGGCAAAAAAGATACACACATACATATGCATATAATTTAAACTCTAAATCTGGATTTTTACCACACATAAATGATCAGTGTCTGTAAAAGGTTATAGAAACTGGAAGGCAGTCCATGTATTTTAAACTAATCTCTTTTAGAGTACCTTTAAATTATATTCAACATAGCAGTTTTATTAAATTCCTTGATTTAAAGTATTACTGAATTATCCTGTAATCTACAATTCTCAGGTGAATAGACAAAAACTCCATCAAGCTAAGGAGATGGGAATCTAATTCCACAGAACAAAATGTGCTTTTAATAAACTGTGACAAAACAGTCACGAAAAAGAAAAAGGTTTAGGAGGCAAAAGATCCAAGTCTCAGACTAATGAAAACATTCAATCCACATGTCACAAGCAAATAAGAGGAACGAATATGGAAAGTCGGTGCTGACCTTCAAGAATACATTTTCTCTACGCTGGAACAGACTCACCTAGGAGAGCAATGAATCTTCCTGGTTAACATTTATCTTACAAAGAAGTGCAATAAAATAGTTAAAAGAATAAATTTTAGAGCAAGAACACAGTGAAACCAACCTAACTAAAGGAATATGTTTCGCAAAATACAAACATAATGCCTATTGAATGATAGTACATATCTGTGCATGTATGGGCACGTATACATAGCATTGAGATGGATTGGTTGTAGGCTGCTTCTATTTTCCAAACTCTGATGGTATTTGAAAGCTTAATTACAAATTATGATTTCTGATTGTAAGTAACTTATATCCATTATAGAAAACTAAAATTGCCAAGATTGGAATTAAGGAAAGAATTATTCACATACTTAAAATAATCACTGTTAACATTTTTGTGCATTCACCTTGTATTTGCATAATTGAGATATTACTTTTAGTTAGTTTTATATTCTTCTCTTTTCACTAAATTGAACAGAGAAATTTCCAATCACATTTAAGAGAAAACCTTATTGTAAATGACTGCCTGATATTCTAATAGATTCATATACTTCAATACATAAATATTCCTTATTCACGGACATTAAAACACATTTTTTTGCTTCTTAATAATGCTGCATTAATATTTTTTCTTTGTCAATACAGTTTCTGTACCTCCTTTGTATAATTTCTATGAATATAATTTTCAATTCCAAGGGCAAGAACATTTTGAAGTCTCTTTGGCTTATATTACTAATTGTTTTCCAGAAGTTTGCATCAATTTGTACAGCACTATATAAGGGTGTCTTTTACCCTTTGATTGAGCTAACAGTGATTACGATTTTCATTTTTTATGATTTATTCTATTTTTTAAAAGTCCCTCTTTATTAAATTTTTGTTTATTCTTGACTACATTGATATTGACAATTCTATATGTATATTTTCTCATTCTATTAACTATTTTCTTTCTTATTTTCTTTTGATGCTTTACTCTTTTTGTCACCTACTGTGCTTTTTATGTAGGAAGGCTCAAGAATTTTGTCACTCATGTTTTTACTTTTCTATTCTTTATTACTAGTTTTTCCTTTGGTGGTAATTATATTATTTGAATCATGCAAATGCTTATTATTTACTTGTCATCTACATCATTTTTCAGTTGCATCTACAGATGTTTTTCTATTTCTCTTGGCATTAATAATAATGCTGCTGCTGATGGCTAGCTTATATATTTGGCACTGTTTGAAGTGCTTGTTATATTATATAACTTGATCCTCATGAAACCCAAGAGGAAGGTCATATTATTAAGTCCACTTTTTAGATGAGGAAATGAGGCACATAGAATTGAAATAATTTTCTCAGTGAAAGTGAAATTCGCTCAGTCATGTGTCCTACTCTTTGCAACCCCATGGACTATACAGGACATGGAATTCTCCAGACCAGAATACTAGAGTGGGTAGCTGTCCCCAGGGACAGAACCCAAGTTTCCCACATTGCAGGTGGATTCTTTACCAACTGAGCCACCAGGGAAGCCCAAAAGGATGCACTGCTTCCCCATCGGGGAATCCAACCCAGGTCTCCCACATGACAGGCAGAGATACTGACCATGATACTAAAAAGGAGGGTGCAACCACCTGGCCTCCCCAACTTGTTCAGTGCTACCCATCAAAATACCAACCCAGGCAATCTGGCCCCAGAATTAATTTTTACTTATGGCACTTTGATAGTATTTCATTCATTACCTAGAGGTTCATGCTTTGCCCATCTTCATTATGTATGAGATCTTTAATCAGTTTAGGCTTATTCTCTATATTACTTTTGAAACCAGTTTACATTTAAAAGAATAAATTTTGATCTGTAAACTCTGTGAAGCACAAATAAAATAGATTCATTTTCTCTAACCATTGACTACAGCCATCCTGTGTTGAATTTCCCTTTTCCTGGTGACACATAATGGTATTTTTATCTCAGACAAATCCTGTAGCAGTTCCAGAAAGACCCTTTCTGATCAGTAATATTAAAATCCCACCCATTGCACAGGTTATGGATGTGGAAGAGTAGTTCTAGTTCAAACTAGTCCCAATTTCCCTCCTTCCTATTCTGTCAGTACATCCCATTGTCCCTTGTTTCTGAGCTCCTTGGTCCAGAGGTGTCCTTCTTCAGGGTTACCTTCAAGAGAGCCCAGTCTGTGCTACCTCCTGTGGTGTCCATTGGGCCTGCTGAAAACTTGCACATTCTCTCACCTGATACAAGGTTGACATGCAGGCTATTCTATTGTATCTCTACTTTGCACGTTTCAAATTTCTTCAATCCAATAGGATTTGGGGTAGAGGTGGAGCTCTGATGGCTGAGCCAATCCACTGCACAGGCAGGTATCCGCCTGGAGAATGAGATGCCTGTTCAACTACACATTCCTACTTCCTAGGAGTCACTCTCTCAGGATCCCTTACTTGGTTTGAGGAAATGAGGATAGTTCTCTCTTTCTTGCTCAGTCTGTCTCTATCTCTTTCTTTTTCTCCCTCATTCTCCTTCCCTTACTTCTTCTCTGGTTTTTGTTTATACAGACAGATGGGGCTGAGAAGAAGTTTGGATGAGATGACAATTGAGGGCAGGAAATCCACTTCACTTCCTCTCTCTCATAATAAGCCCTGGAAACAACAATCTGGCTGCTGCTGTTTACCTTGCTCTTTCTAGAATGTAGTGTCCGCATTATCTTTTTGCTGTATCTTTGGATCCTGTCATTTTGGGGTTATCCAGATAAGTCTTGCTACACATTGGTTGTTGCTTGGTGGCTCAGTCATGTCCAGCTCTGTGACACCATGAACTGCAGCACACCAGGCTTCCCTGTCTTTTATCATCTCCTGAAGCTGGCTCAAACTCCTGTCATTTCAATCAGTGATGCCATCCAATCATCTCATCCTCTGTTGTCCCTTTCTCCTTCTGCCTTCAATCTTTCCCAGCATCAGAGTCTTTACACATTACATATTCTATTTTTACACAGAGTCTTTACACATTCTATTTTTACACATTAATTTTACACATTAACACATTCTATTTTTCTTGCTAACCCTGATGACTGTTGGGTTAGTGTTCCTCCTTGGTGTTTGCTTAGATTTTACTCTATGTTTTAAAGGTATATTTCTTATAAGCAACATAAAGTCCTGTTTTTTTAAGTCAGCTGATACACTTTGTCTTTTTATGGCTCAACAAGATGAATGATGTGCCCGAGGTCACACTCTTACTGAGAAGAAACTTTGCAATTCTATCCCAGGTGTGTCTGCCTATGAACACATGCCCCTAATCACTACATTTCTTATTTTTCTTGAGTAATGTTATCTTAATTTACATTTTATGATTTTTGTAATGTTTTTCAAATATTCACACTTGAAGCTTTAATTGTCTAACTCAAGGATAATACTATAAGCTTTAATCAGATGAGAAAACAAATGCACTTCATTTCCTTCCATTTCTATCCACATCATGCCCAATCTTTCTTGATCTTTGTTTGTCTAATTGGTTTAGTGATTAAATGCATGAGTATTAGAGTCAAAAAGGCCTGGGTTTAAATCTCAGATCTGACATAGTTTCATTTGTAAAATGAGGATGAAAGAGTTAAGACAATAAATTGAAAATTACATTGTGAGTCTTGTATTAAGCAGTTGATGAGATTTAAACACATTTACCTATGTCTGGAAAAACTGGTGGTACATGCCCAGTGGAAGTCTATTTACATTATTTAGGAAGTGAATATGCTTCTAGGAAAAAACGTGACTGGCCATCCTTATAGCCTTACCTGGATATAGTGAGATTTATAATTAGTAAGTCTAGTAAAATTAAATTTATTTGCATGACATATTGTTTAGCTGTGTAAGGAACACCTGGGTTTGACCCAAAATGAGGCCCAATGTTTATGATTTTGAGCATAGCTTGGAGCTCTAACTTCAATCTGTTTTTCGTTCAGTCTCCAGAGATTATTTGACCCTAGAAAAAGGAGTCAGAGAAGGCAATGGCACTCCACTCCAGTACTCTTGCCTGGAAAATCCCATGGACAGAGGAGCCTGGTGGGCTGCAGTCCATGGGGTTGCTAAGAGTCGGACACGACTGATCGACTTCACTTTCGCTTTTCACTTTCATGCATTGGAGAAGGAAATGGCAACCCACTCCAGTGTTCTTGCCTGGAGAATCCCAGGGACGGGGGAGCCTGGTGGGCTGCCGTCTATGGGGTCGCACAGAGTCGGACACGACTGAAGTGACTTAGCAGCAGCAGCAGCAGTAGAGAAAGGGGTGAACAGAAGTAAAACCCGACGGGCTGTTTTGGAAAACTGAATTTTGAAGCACAAATTAAATTACTTTCAAGCTCTTTAAAAAATACTTGTATGATGATGCAAAGGCAGAGAATGGCTTTCTCCCTCCTCTCTCTGCCCCATGTTACCACAGGTACCAGTGGTTGGTGGAGCTGACCCTGACTAGCAGCTTTGACCGCAGGGAGCCAACTTGGGTGCTCAGTGCATCAGCCAGAGCCTGAGTGAGGAGTGAGGAAGGGACAGTGGAGTCTGAAAGAGCAGGAGGTTAGGGCAATAATTGCAAGTATTCCCACTGGCTGCCAGAGGCCATTTTGTCAAGTGCAGGTATTTGAGCCAGATGCTTCTGCGTCTTTGACTTTTCCTTTTTTCCCCTTTGTCCTACATTTGATCTACAAAGAAATCCCATGGACTCAACTCTGAAATATAACCTGAACCCAAGCATTTTCACTCTCTTCTCTGCTACTCCCCTGGTCCTGACCCCACCATCTCTCACCTGAATTATCACCATGGTTGCCTTATTAATCTCTGTTTTTACCTTTGCCCTCAGTAATCTATTTACAATGTAGCAGCCAGAATGAGCCTTTTATTTTATTATTTTTTATTGAGATACTATTGACATAAAGGACTGTGTACATTTAAGGTTTATAATGTGTTGATTTGATACTTTTATATATTGCAGTGTGATTACTACGGCTAACACCTGTATCAAGTCACATTATCATCACTTCCTTTTTGTAGTGGGAACAATTGAGATCTAGTCTCTTAGCAACTGTGAGGTTTATAATACAGTACTATTGTCAATAGTCACTATAGTGTACACTGGATCTCCAGGACTTATTTATCGACTGGTTGCAAGTTTCTACCTTTATACATCTCCCCAATTACATACCCTGACCCAAGCCCCTGATAACCACTGTTATAATCTCTAATTTTATGAGTTTAGCTTTTTTGGATTCCATGTGTAGGTTATATCCTATAGTCTTTCTCTATCTGACTTATTTCACTTAGGATAATGCTCTCAGGGTCCATCCATGTTGCAAGTGGCAAGATTTTCTGTTTTTTTCATGACAGTAGCCTGACAGGCTGCTCTGTCCTTGGAATTCTCCAAGCAAGAATACTACAGAGGATAGCCATTCTTTTCTTGAGGGATTTTCCCGATCCAGGGATCAAACCTGGGCCTCCTGCATATATAATATACATACGTATATATGTGGAGACAGAGTATATTTATCACATCTTTTTTATCCATTTATCTATCAATGGGCACTTAGGTTGTTTCTCTATCTTGGCTATTGTGAATAAAACTTTAATAAACATGGAATGCATATATCTCTTCAGCATTCTATTTTTATTTCCTTTGGACACAATCCAGAGCCATTGCTAGAATGTGGTAGAGCAGAGATCCTGTCTCACATCTCTTGACTGACTCAGAATGCCCAAACCTGTCTCCTCCAAAGTAATTATTAATACTCAGTGTGATCTACTTTGAAAAATAGTTTCCTGAATTCATCTTCTATTTCACATTTTCACTTAAACTTTCAACAATAAACAATGTTTAGAAAAGTACTAAATAGCATTTACCTAATATTTCATACAGTTATGTACCTATGATCATGGATTTCTAAATAAATGTCTTCCATGTTCAAGCTGGTTTTAGAAAAGGCGGAGGAACCAGACATCAGATTGCCAACATCTGCTGGATCATCAAAAAAGCAAGAGAGTTCCATAAAACATCTAGTTCTGCTTTATTGACTATGCCAAAGCCTTTGACTGCGTGGATCACAATAAACTGTGGAAAATTCTGAAAGAGATGGGAATACCTGACCTGCCTCTTGAGAAATCTGTATGCAGGTCAGGAAGTAATAGTTAGAACTGGACATGGAACAACAGACTGGTTCCTAATAGGAAAAGGAATATGTCAAGGCTGTATACTGTCACCCTGTTTATTTAACTTATATGCAGAGTACATCATGAGAAATGCTGGGCTAGATGAAGCACAAGCTGGAATCAAGATTGCTGGGGAAAATATCAATAAACTCAGATATGCAGATGACACCAGCCTTATGTCAGAAAGCTAAGAAGAACTAAAGAGCCTCTTGATGAAAGTGAGAAGAGAGTGAAAAAGTTGGCTTCAAGCTCAACATTCAGAAAATGAAGATCATGGCATCTGGTCCCATCACTTCATGGCAAATAGATGGAGAAACAGTGGAAACAGTGGCTGACTTTATTTTTGGGGTCTTCAAAATCACTGCAGATGGTGACTGCAGCCATGAAATTAAAGGACACTTACTCCTTGGAAGGAAAGTTATGCCCAAACTAGACAGCATATTAAAAAGCAGAGACATTACTTTGCCAAAAAAGATCCATCTAGTCAAGGCTATGGTTTTTCCAGTGGTCATGTATGGATGTGAGAATTGGACTATAAAGAAAGCTGAGTGCCAAAGAATTGATGCTTTTGAACTGTGGTGTTGGAGAAGACTCTTGAAGTCCCTTGGACTGCAAGGAGATCCAACCAGTCCATCCTAAAGGAGATCAGTCCTGGGTGTACATTGGAAGGACTGATGCTGAAGCTGAAACTCCAATACTTTGGCCACCTGATGTGAAGAGCTGACTCATTTGAAAAGACCCTGATGCTGGGAAAGATTGAGGGCAGGAGGAGAAGGGGACAAAAGAGGATAAGAAAATTTAATTGCATCACTGATTCAATGGTCATGGGTTTGGGTAAGATCCGGCAATTGTTGATGGACAGGGAGGCCTGGCATTCTGCTGCCCATGGGGTCGCAAAGAGTCGGACATGACTGAGTGACTGAACTGAACTGAACTGATGCCTCCTAACTATGCAACTCTTTGAGAGAAAGTGCCAGGATCATGGGAAGAGTTGACTCATTAGAAAAGACTCTGATGCTGGGAGGGATTGGGGGCAGGAGGAGAAGGGGACGACAGAGGATGAGATGGCTGGATGGCATCACTGACTTAATGGACATGAGTCTGAGTGAACTCCGGGAGTTGGTGATGGACAGGGAGGCCTGGTGTGCTGAGATTCATGGGGTCGCAAAGAGTTGGACGTGACTGAACGACTGAACTGAACTGAACTGAAGATTATAAATCCAGGGCCAAGAAAATAAACAAATGCAGAGCATTGTTGATGAGTATTAATTCATCTTTGTTTTCATTTAAATGTAAAATTGTGTTAAATATCTGGTCAATAACCTAAACTCTGTAGTACCATGAAGTCAAAGTTTTCTATAATTTGCCTTTTTTCTTTCAATTTGTTTCCCTGTGAGTTGTTTGTAGGTCTTTTTGAGTTTGTGATTCATATTTATTTTTACTATAACAGTTTTTTAGAATCACAGCTAATTACCAGACTTGACATTAAAAATTGCATCTCACAAAGGTGCAGTCATTTCTCTCACAGGGTGACATTCATACGAGTGAGACTAACTCAGTTCAAGAGCTGTGTTTGAACTAGTAAGAACAAGATTTGTATACTTTTTTTGCTGAGACCATTCTTGACTGTTAGAAATTAGAACAAAACACCAATAGCAAGTGGAACTAAAATGATCAAGTCAATGTAAGCAGTACTTAGGAGCAAGTCTATTTAGAAAGTCCATTCCACTTATCTCTATCTACCTTGGAGTGTGCTACAATATTATATGGCATTTGCATTAATTTAAAAACATTGGTGTGCTGGTAAGCTGGCTTTGCAATGCCCTTTTCCTCTTCAGTTTTAAATTTGTTATATTCAGTGATCTGGCTCTCAGCTCTCAGGGATAATGATCATATTAGTTAAGGTGAATGACTATTTTTCAAGTGATGAAGGGTTGCATTTTTCCACTTAGAGCATCTCGGATGAGCATAAATATTAAACCATAAAGGCCCTTTGCTGACTGCGGTGATTGCTGGTGCAGAGGCACAGTGATGTAGCTCAGAAGACAAGAAGAAAAAGTACAGGTTGATGCCGTCTTCCTCTGGTGTTCCTCCATGCCAACAGTAGTAGGAACAGTCTCAGCTTTCAAAGGATTAGAATTATTATACTTTTATTTATTTGCTAAAGCTTGGACAATGCTTTCTCTCCATTCTGCCTAAATAGCAGAGAAGAATTTTCACTTCCAGAATCTTAAATTGTAGAGAGAGGATTTTGCCTAAAATTTTGTCTCATGTCTCAGACTCTGAATGGGCATGGGAGATTTGATAATTTTAAATTATTAGAAGAATTTTCCAGCAAGAATCATTTGGCAGATATAGCACTCTAATTCCAAAGTAACAGATTTTTGGTGTTTCTTTTTGTTAAGATTTTCTTCATTTTTATAAAACTATAGTTACATTTCTTCTTCAGATGCCTAGGTTCTACCAGCTTTTACCCTAAGACATTATATATCACTTTTCTCTATTATCTTCTTCACCCTTTTATGAAGCATCCCACAATCTTTACCTACTATTGCCTCTAGTTTTCTTTTCATGGTCACACTCATAAAGAATGTTGTAGATATCATATATCATTATTTAGTATCAATTATTTTTCAGACTTCCTATGTTTTGGTCTCTGTCCCTTTCAGTACCCAAATTCTTCATTTTCTGGGGTTTTTAATATATTTCTAACTGCAAAAATTGTAAAAAAAAAAAAATATATCCAGCCTCAAATTTTAAAGGTTAAAAATATATACAGTCTACAGTAGAAGAGCTGAGTAGAAAAATGATGTCTGTGGAAGATTCTGGCTTTTTGATTTTATGGTTTCAGATAATAAGTTCCCTGAAGTTTCTTGAAGTATGTACCCACTTGACTCTAGTGATTAAAATCAGTTTACATTCATCACTTGGGAATTGATGTGTCATTGGGAAGGAGGCAAAGGTGAGCAAAAATACCCTGCTGCCCCATCAATTGCATTTTGAAACAATGTGACAGCTACTCTGCCAGGGAATTTCAGGTACTTGTGGTGTAGAGTACACCTCAAGTCTGTGATAGATTGATATTGGAAAGGACTTTGTAAATTTAGAGGTAAAAATTATAGCCAAATTAATTTGTAAATGTAATTTTGCATAAGTAGGGAGTTTTGTGAAATTTACACATATATCTGCTTTAGAGGTTAATGTTATAAGGCTGTGCTGTAGTATTTTTCTGCTTACCATCATCTGTAGGACAGATTTTCTTCCTTTATCACAATGCTTGGAAAAGTAGTCCTTGAAGTTTTTGTTAAAGTTAAAACATATATTTATAAATATAATATTATGTGATATCAAGGACTCACATTTCTAAACAACTGATTTTATTCTGTGACTGTCACTCATCAGGTTCATGATTCTTGATGGACAAAAATAGGCTAAATCACACACTTTATTACTGTTAAACTTAAGACTCAATCTTAGGCAAGATAACTGGAAGGGCTCAATTTAACCAACAGAGGGTAAGATTTACTCTATTCCTCCCACCCCCAGTATAATGGCTAAGCCTATGATCTAACATTCTAATGGTGATGAAAAATTAAGTTTTGATGTGACAGCCAGCAAACAGAGGAGTTCAAGAACGTTAATATTAGATGAAGATGGACACTGAATACTCGTCACTGATGACCAGGCCCTAAACTCAGTCTTCTTTCTGTAGCCCTGTGGAAGGAAGAACATCCAGGGAGAATGCCTGTCACATAGAATCTGACTTTCACTTGGTGCCATCAAAATCCCCCCACCCTGCCCCTTGCAGCTGTGATCTAATAAAATATCAGCAAATAAGACACATGTCTCAAATCTCTCCCCTTCTGTGTGAGCAAATTTGAGGTGGGAGTTAGCAAAGAGAACTGGAAGCATTGCTTATCTCATCTCCTTTGCTCTGTAATCAGAATGAGCAAATTTAACAGACAGAAAAGATGAATTGGAGAACAAAGTGCATAGCTTCTGTTAAAAATCTTTTTGATTGTCTTTCTAGAAATGGTTATTGCCTTTTTTCTATCAACACATAAAAGGTAGATGGAATCTGTGTCTTGCCAGTCCAGAGACTCTAGGAATAACAAAAAAGAATTGATACAAATAAAGTTAATCAAACAATCAGAAAAACAAAAAGTGAATTTAAAAAATCTTAAGTTTTGAGTTATATTGAATAAGTAAGCATAAAATTTGTTTTATTTTTATCTTGCATAAAATTACTGAATTTAACTCTTAAAACAAATTTCACAGAATTGAAGCATCTTGTAGGAACTTCAGGATTTGACCTTTAGGACTAATCTGTCCTTTAGGACAGATTTTAGGAGATAATTACCAATGACATGATTTCATTAAGAGAATATGGAAAAGCTTGGTTTTTTAACTAATACTGGAAAGACTTCTTTTTCTTCGGTTAATAACCCTAAGAAATTGCTTGTGACTTTATTGATGCTATGTACATTTTAGGCTAAAATCAGTTACTCTTCTTTTTCTAATTTATCAGAGAAAATGAAGCTAAATTTATTTAAAATGAATTAGCTTAAGACCAGTATTCACTGTCCCATTGTTCTGACTGGTGGTTTCTTATCATAGCATACAGCTTTACTTAATACTTTAGGTATGTTCTTTTTTGGGAATGTACTGAAATTCCAAAATGCTCTATTTTTATAAAGGTCAATTCTCTATTGCATCAAAATGGCAGTCCTATTCATTTTGTGCTTATTCTTCAACTATAATGCCTGTCTTCTCCTGGAAATTTTAAATCTGGATTCTGTTGGTGGAAAATCCAGTGAAGGACATGCAATTCACCTACTCGTCTTGAGATCCTAAATATTCTTGTCAATCTGGCAGATAAGGAGATGTATCCATGTACTTTGTAATCTTAGCCCATCATAGTGTGGTATTTACCAAGTTGTAGTTTATCATTATACCACTGGCCTTTAGGGAAGCACTGAAGGCAAGCTATGGCTCAGTGTGTGTGTGTTTATCAAGTTCTACTTCCTTTTCTAGTCAAGGATATGGTTTTTCCTGTGGTCATGTATGGATGTGAGAGCTGGACTGTGAAGAAAGCTGAGTGCTGAAGAATTGATGCTTTTGAACTGTGGTGTTGGAGAAGACTCTTGAGAGTCCCTTGGACTGCAAGGAGATCCAACCAGTCCATTCTGAAGGAGATCAGCCCTGGGATTTCTTTGGAAGGAATGATGCCAAAGCTGAAACCCCAGTACTTTGGCCACCTCATGCAAAGAGTTGACTCATTGGAAAAGACTCTGATTCTGGGAGGGATTGGGGGCAGGAGGAGAAGGGGACGACAGAGGGTGAGATGGCTGGATGGCATCACTGACTCAATGGACATGAGTCTGGGTGAACGTCGGGAGTTGGTGATGGACAGGGAGGCCTGGCATGCTGAGATTCATGGGGTCGCAAAGAGTTGGACATGACTGAGCGACTGGACTGAACTGAACTGAACTGAACTTCCTTTCCTACCTGAAACACAGCAGGACTATTTTTCCCAGGCTTCCTTTCAGTTAGGTGGGTCTTCTGGGTTCTGGCCAAGAGAGTGCAGGCATAAGTGATCATGCTTAGTCCAGATTTCTGGCCCTTTCTCTCCCCTTATCTGCCAGCCAGATGTAGAGGATTCCATGGAAACCCTGTGGAATAGGTAGATAGAAGTAGTTGAGTCCTTGAATGATTATGTGGAACAAATTTCCCATTACTCCCATAAATCTTTTTAGACAGTGATTTAAATGAGAAGTAAAGTAAAGAGAGGGAAAAGAAGAGAAAGTCATGAGTAAGAGCAGTTTATAAAGAGCCGAGGGTCCTGTAATGTGAGATCGAGAGCTGAATAAAAGAAGCATGATTTGAAGTAGCTTGCACTTAAACACACATATAAATCAGGCAGTATAAAATTCTCTAGGTCCATCCATGTTGTCTCAAGTGGCAAGTGTATTAAGGGCTATAAACTACTAGGTGTAAAATAAGTGAGATACAAGGATATAATACATAGCATAGGGAAGTAGCAAATCATAGTTTTTAATAACTTTTATGGAGTATAATCTATGAAAAATATTGAATCATTGTGTTATACACCTGAAACTAATATATTTTATGTCAACTACACTTCAACTTAAAAAAAAAAGCATGAATAAATTAGGAGTGAAAAATAAAGGAAATAATTCAAATAAGATATATTTTGAATGCTTAGTTTTGAAGGAAGAGACAGAGGGTGAGAGAGATGATAGAATAAGAGTGTTATTTCTAAAGTTTCAGTGGCTCAGATGGTAAAGACTCTGCCTCCTATGCAGGAGACCCAGGTTTGATCTCTGGGTCAGGAAGATCTGGAGACAGGAATGACAACCCACTCCAGTATTCTTGCCTGGAGAATTCCATGGACAGAGGAGCTTGGCGGGCTACAGTCCATGGGATCTCAAAGAGTAGGGTACAACTGAGTGACTAACACTTTCACTTTCATAATCTGTTTGGAAGGAAGGTGCCAGGGGTCAAATGGGCTAGATCAGAGTGACTCGTCAGGTTTTATGCTGTGTAGAATTCAGCATGCGGTCATTTAACTTATACAGTTAAAGCTGTATAAATAGGGTGGCCAAATAACTTATTATCCAAACTGATAACTTTGAGAGGAAAAAATCTTACTACTTAGTTATCCTGGGAAAATAGGCATTAAACTATCCCAAGCAAGCAAACAAAACTGGTGAATTAGTCAGGATTCTCCAGAGAAACAAAAACAACTATATACATATATATTTATATACAACTATATTTAAAAACAACTATATACATATATATTTATATACAAATATATACACAAATATATACAAATACATACACACACACACACACATACTGGAGTGGGTTGCCATTCCCTTCTTCAGATCTTCCTGACCCAGGGATCGAACCTGGGTCTCCTGTATTACAGGCAGATTCTTTACCATCCCAGCCACTGAAATAGCACCCTCATTCCATCAACTCTCTAATCTTCTGTCTCTTCCCTCAAAACTAGCCATTCAAAATATGTCTTATTTGAATATACACATATATGTGTATATTTTAAAAAATCTATAAATAGCAAAATTAAGCGACCAAATCACTGAATAGTGTTTAGTCAGAGTTTATTGTGCATTTAAGAGCAGTTTGAGAACTGAGAACTTTCAAATCAAAAGCTGATATGCAGCTAAGGGGCATGGTGTTACAGGATGGCTTGTAAAGTGAAAATGAGGGATTTGTTCATAGTAATTAGTTAATATAATAGGGCTTTGCAGATGGTAGAGTATTGGTTAAAAGTGATAATCTTATACCATCTTTTAAGGAAGATGACTTAAGTTTCTTTTATTATTATCAGAGGCATTTACAACAAGTAACTACAATTAAGTTTAACTTGTTTTGCTGAATAAGCTAATTTAAGTATTGCTTATATGGCTAAATGGTTTTGTCTGCTCAGGAAATTTTCAAGTTCAGTCTCTGTTTTGCATTCCATTTTAACAGTATATATTTGTATGTGTCCATATACATATAGAGAGATAGAGATGTATTTTAAGGAATTGGCTCACATGGTTGTGGATGCTGGCAAATGTAAAATCTGCAGGGTAGCCACAAAGACTGGAGACTCAATGAAGAATCAGTGGTCAAGTTCAAAGGCAGTCTGCAGGCAGAATTTTGTCTTTTGAGGACGGCAATCTTTCTCAACACCTACAACTGATTGAATAAGGCGTATCAACATTATTGAGAGTAATTTCATTTACTCAAAATCTGCAAATTCAAATGTTAGTTTCATCTAAACAAATACCTTCTAAGCAAAGCCTTTGGCTGTGTGGATCACAATAAACTGTGGAAAATTCTGAAAGAGATAGGAATACCAGACCACCTGACCTGCCTCTTGAGAAACCTATATGCAGGTCAGGAAGCACCAGTTAGAACTGGACATGGAACAACAGACTGGTTCCAAATAGGAAAAGGAGTACGTCAAGGCTGTATATTGTCACCCTGCTTATTTAACTTCTATGCAGAGTACATCATGAGAAACGCTGGGCTGGAAGAAGCACAAGCTGAAATCAAGATTTCTGGGAGAAATATCAATAACCTCAGATCTGCAGATGACACCACCCTTATGGCAGAAAGTGAAGAGGAACTAAAAAGCCTCTTGATGAAGGTGAAAGAGAAGAGTGAAAAAGTTGGCTTAAACCTCAACATTCAGAAAACAAAGATAATGGCATCTGGTCCCATCACTTCATGGGAAATAGATGGGGAAACAGTGGAAACAATGTCAGACTTTATTTTTGGGGGCTCCAAAATCACTGCAGATGGTGACTGTAGCCATGAAATTAAAAGACGCTTACTCCTTGGAAGAAAAGTTATGACCAACCTAGATAGTATATTGAAAAGCAGAGACATGACTTTGCCAACAAAGGTCCATCTAGTCAACGTATGGTTTTTCCAGTGGTCATGTATGGATGTGAGAGTTGGACTGTGAAGAAGGCTGAGCGCCAAAGAATTGATGCTTTTGAACTGTGGTGTTGGAGAAGACTCTTGAGAGTCCCTTGGACTGCAAGGAGATCCAACCAGTCCATTCTGAAGGAGATCAGTCTTAGGTGTTCTTTGAAGGACTGATGCTAAAGCTGAAACTCCAGTACTTTGGCCACCTCATGCAAAGAGTTGACTCATTGGAAAAGACTCTGATGCTGGGAGGGATTGGGGGCAGGAGGAGAAGGGGACAACAGAGGATGAGATGGCTGGATGGCATCACCAACTCGATGGACATGAGCTTGAGTAAACTCTGGGAGCTGGTGATGGACAGGGAGGCCTGCTGTGCTGCAATTCATGGAGTCTCAAAGGGTTGGACACAACTGAGCAACTGAACTGAACTGAAGCAACATCCAGATATATTTCACCAAATCTGGGTACTGTGACCTACCCAAGTTGACACATAGGGTTAACATTGCTCTTCGTTATATGGCCAGTCGATATGGAAAAGTGTACCTTACTGGTAGCCCTCTGATTGAGTTTGTCCTGAAAGTGTGACTGTGTTCAGTTCAGGGTTTCAAAAGTGTTTTGGTCAACATTTTAAACTGGGACATTCTACAGACAGACAAAACATATCCACTTTTGCAGCTTCTTTTAAACATCATTACACTTACCTTCACTAGGTCCTCATTGCCTCACAGAGACAAATGTCTTGAAGTCAGGAGAATCTGTCTCTTATGATGGGATATGTCCTTACTTCCCCACAGTTGCCATAGTGCTTTGTTTCTTACACCCCACCATCTCCATCCTCCTATATGTGCTGCCAAGATCCTCGATCCTGTAGGCATTTATATTTTGAGTCTTAGCCATATATCTTGTGTGTAGTGAACATGGATTGAAAATCCCTTAGAAGCTTTTCCCTATGGTTAAACAGTGATAATAATATTAATATAATCAGCTCAGATAACTTCAGCTGCTTCAGAGAGTGCACTCCTGCGTTAGGTTGGGGCCCGGCTTCCTAACACAGTTGCTTAGAATGAGCAACCTACTACGATAAATACAATTTACCTGGGAGACTTTGACAATAAAGCAGTAAAAGGGAAGTTTTTTTTCTCTTTGAAGTGTTCATTTTCCAAAAAAACTAGCTTACGTGTTTATCTGGCCTGTAGCTATAGCTTACATAGTAGTTTAATGGAATGTATAATAGAAGCTTTAAGATAACTCATATGGAAAAAGAGAAGTGTTGACTAGTTCTCTTTAGGATTGCCATTCAATGTATTTTTATTCTAATGGAGACCTTTAAAGGAAAGGTGAATGGAAATGCATCTGTGTGTTATAGGGAAAATATAGCTTTTAAGGTTTTAACAGCCTAAAATTTCTTAATAATGAGATTCACAATTGATCTGTGATGCATTTCCTTAGCCATATATGTGAGCAAATATGAACTTCTTTCTATGGGCCACTGCTTTCTGTGACCTTGTTCTAAAACCCTTTTAAGAACATTCTTTTGAATTGGCAGAAAATATATAGTACTTTAGAAATGCATACAAGAGAATTTGTTCAAATATTAGCCATTCAGTTGAGCTAAATGTACTTTTTATCTGTCAAAAGCTTTCAGGGGAGAATGCCTTATATGGGATGTGTTCCTAAGGTCTAGAGCAATTGGGTTCCTCCCTTTCTCTATTCATTATTTTCTGGTCTTTTGGGATTTAGCACAAAATCCATTTCTTCTTAAAACTTTGGTTGATTAACTCCCAACCATGTAGGAATGCAACAGGAGTCAGGTAGGGTAGTGGAGTCAACAGGAAAACCCCAGGGCTCTTGGGTATCAGTGAAAAACCCACAGACATTGAGTTGTGTGAGTAGATCTGTCTGATGGATTTTGTGTGCTTAACTTAAGGATGAAAGAAGAGACAGGAGGTGTGTGCAGCATCTGGTGAGTCCAATGGTTCAATATCTGATTCTCAGTTTGGCCTCGGTCTAGGTCTGATTGCTACAAAAAAAGGAGACATTATTCTCAATTTTATGCATGTAACACAGTCTGAGTTCAGTACAGTGATTACTAAAAGCTGTGTAGGATTTTTGGCATTGAGAGCTGTCTGGCATTGTGTTGGCATATACCAGAGGAAATACCTGGTCAAGGAATGAGAGTGGAGTTGAGGCCTTATAGTCAATGATCATGCAAGTCAGTTTGTCTCAGCAGATGCCAAATAGAGGCTTGTTGTAAGATGTCCTCTTGAGATATGGGGTGTGTGTGTGTGCGTGTGCATGTGTGTGTGTGCATGTGTCTTAGTGAGGAGAATGGTGAACAATTTGTAAGGAACCAAATCTCTGAAATTAAGAAGATGCAAGGCAGGATAAGAATAATTTGGGTTCTGTAAGACTCCTTTTATATTGGCAATACTAATCTGGCCAATTAAAGAATATAATTTGCCAATAGTATGCCCCATCACTACACGAACTCTGCATCTAACTACATCTAACTAATCTCTCTACTAAATCTACATCTAACTCTAACCACTGATGAATCAGAGAAGTCCTCAGATCCCACAGTGCATAGCTGGAACTTGGTCCCAAGACAAAAATTTCTTTAGGCATTCCACTTCCCCTTTATACATTTTAATTTATGTACACTAAATTTTCTCATTTTCAGGACTTTCATTAGCATTAACAAATGTATATAGAGCAGTGGGATAATCAACAATCAGAACAGTCCTATTACTCCAGGATTCCTTGGTGTTTCCTCTTTGTAGCCAGCCCATCCCCCTCTCTTTCCCTTTTGAATTGCAAACAAGACAGTTTTTCAGATGGTCTGAAATCTAAACAACTTCTTAGTTGAGAGAAATAATAAAATAATATAGGCCTCTGGCTGATCACCTCTAATTCCTTCACTCTGACTCTTTTTCCATTAACAAGCAAGTCCTTTGCATTTTTAACCCAAGCTGGCTAGGGTTATATGAGTAATTTCACCTTTAACAAGCTCAATCACTTCAGCGAAGTGGGTAACACCTGAAAATTTAACCAGAGTATAAATGAAGGTTTATTAAGCACTGTGAGTCTCTGATCAAATATCTCTCATTAAATTAATAAGACCTCCCAGGGATAGATGTTTAGATGCTCTGCTCTAGGTCTGTAAGCCATTTAGGAGTTGTCAGAACAAGCATAAGGGATAATCTGACTCAGAAGGTAAAAAATTCACCTGCAATGTGGGAGACCCAGGTTTGATCCCTGGGTCAGGGAAGACCCCGAGAAGGGAATGGCTACCCACTCCAGTACTCTGGCCTGGAGAATTCCATGGACAGAGGAGCCTGGCAGGCTACAGTTCTTGGGCACACAGAGTTGAACATGATTGAAACTACTTAGCACGCAGAACAGGTCTGCTTCTTTCTCTGAGCCCCAGGCTACTCTGTTGTGAAAGCCTTCCAGAGCTGTCCAGGAAAAGACTGGACTACTATGTACAGGGAATCCTTGGCCTTTTTCTTACTGGCTTAACTGGAATGAAAGCTTCCTTCTTTTTAAATTATGTAGAGTTAGCATTTAGTCATTTATAAGACTATTTTTTTCTGTCTTTTCAGACAACTTTCCTATTGTCAGTGAAGTGATGTCATGCTCTTTGGATATAATGACCAAAATACAAAGGAAAATGAAAGGAAATGCAATAAAGAAAAAAAAATACAGAAGACAAACTGTATTGAGGTGCAGTTTAGGGTTATCAAATTATTTGAATGCATTCTTGCATTCTGAATGCAAGAATCAGATGAGACTGGATGCATTCAGGTATATGGCCTTAGATTGCAAGAATTAGGCAGATTATTCATCTTTCCTTCTTTCTGTATTCAAGTCTTAAAAGCTCACTATTGAACTTACTCTCTAGGGCTGCATTATTATATTAGAGTAACAGATAACAGGTAGTCAATTTTTACTTTTCCTGGAAGTTATTTAGATATGTAGTGAATAGTATGTATTCATTAGCAACTTTATAGTCATAGCTTAAGGCAAGAAATGATAGAAATTCACCTTATTTTTGGTAACTATATTAAAAAGTTCTTGTCTATATCTTGTTTTAAGATTAACGTATCTTCAAAGAGAAGGAAAAAAATTTTTTTAATAACTATTTCTTTCCCGTGGAGATGTTCCCTAACTATACTATGCTTTCACAGTTTTAGAGGTGGCACAGTTATGTCAGAATTATAGAAAATAGCATTTTACATATTATCAAAGCACTTTGATATATATTAAATCCCTTGAACACCAAAATTTAAATTAAGGCCTTAAACATGAGCACAAACTTTTCAAGAGCTTCTAATTTGTAAATTTTGATCTATTGATTATCAATTGCTGTGACCCTGCTTATCTGTTTGCACCCAAATAAAATAATTCCACTGACAATAATAGTTACAAATACATATTTTGTTGCTCATGGAGACAATTCTCTGTGTAGGAAAGATGAGCTGAATTAGAAGAAATGAGTACCAGTAGGGATATTTTGCCAAGAGATTAAATAAGAAACTTGATTATGGTTTGAAAATGTTGAATTCATCTCCATAATATTTATATTTTGGACACCTATCTGGGAAAGGGCAAATAGAGAGAACTTTGCATTATGCTGCATTTTTGTGAGTTATGTCTATTCTAAAAGGGACTTGTACTAGCTACAGGTAGTAATAATAAAACTATAATAATAATGATTTCAATTTTCTGAAGTAGAGATTGAGTTCAAATAACCCCATAAAGAAAAGTCCTCCACAGGTAGAAGTAGACTGTGTAGAAGCAGAGATTAATAAACACATTTTACGGGTACAAGCAGCATTTAATGCAGCTGGTATATTCTCAACTGGACTAGTCACAAGATGGAGTCCAAGGAAGTTTCCTTTATAGCTATCTAAATCCTCACTTCATATTTCTGTACTTTGTCCAAAACTGGACCCATCTTTTCAACTTTCTCTTTGGATCTATGTCTCAGCATCTAAACACACTTGTCTATTCACTGTTCACTTTCTTCTTTCATATCTAACCTCTCCGTTGCCTTTCTAGCAACAGTATCTTCAGAACCTCATCATTTCTTTCCCAAATTGTTTTGCTCTATTATTGATTTTCTTAAAATAGTCCTCCTTCATTACAACTTGGGTACCTTTCCAAACTATAAATATGTTTATGACATACCTTTCATTCACTTTCTGGTTCATTCATTCATAAATCTATTAGGTACTATTCTGTGTGCTGGAAACAGAATTGTGAACAACATTTGAGTTGTTTCATATTCTCAGAATCTTGCTATGAGGGATTATAAACAATAAATACACATCAAAGTAAATAAATATGCTTTATCAGATACTGATTAATGCTATATAAAGAAACTAGAATGAGGTAATATGACAGAGAGAATTTCCATGGTAAAATAGCATTCATTAGATAAATTGGAGAAGGAAATGGCAACCTACTCCAGTGTTCTTGCCAGGAGAAACCCAGGGACGACGGAGCCTGGTGGGCTGCCGTCTATGGGGTTGCACAGAGTCAGACACAACTGAAGCGACTTAGCAGTAGCAGCAGCAGATAAATTGGACAGGAGAGGCCTCTCTGATGAGACAGCATTGCCATCCACAGGAACAAGCCCTGCTTATAAAGATCAGCGAGAGAACATGTAAATATAAGAAACTGTAACTGAAAAGCTAACTTACTAAGGCAGCTAAGGCAGGAATGAGAAATGTGTCTAGTAATAGAATAAAGTTGGTCTGGATGGAGCATTGTGAGTAAGGGAGACAACAGGAGGCAATGAGTTCAAACAAAAGGCATGGGCCAGGAATTTGACCAAGGCAGTTCCAGTTTTACTTGTCTGTCATTATTGCCCTCTTGATCTCATTATTGCTCCTCCACCAGGGAGATCCCATTGCATTGCTTGGAATATGCTTTTGTCCTCTCTACACGGCATTCACTTGTCAGTCTCTGATGTTGGGTTATTTCCCCTAGAAATCTGTTGCTAATTCCTGAAGGCCCTCAATTATATAATTTTATGATACCTTGCACATACAATCCCATTGCATCGTAGTGCTGAATTGCTATGTTATTTATTTATCCCTTACTTTCTTTTTAATGTATTTTTGATTTATTATAGAAATTCAGTTATGAACTCATATTGAAGTACATTTGATTTATAATATTATGTAAGTATCAGGTATGTAGCAGAGTGATTCACAATTTTTAAAGGTTATACTCCGCTTATAAAATATTGGCTATGTTCCTTGTATTGTACAATATATTCTAGTAGTTTATTTTATACATAATAGTTTGTAAATTTGTACCTCTTAATTCCCTACTCCCATATGTCCCCTCCCTTTTTCCCTCTCTCCACTAGTCAACACTGGTTTCTTTATATGTGTGAGTCTGTATCTTTATTGTAATATTCACTAGTTTTAATGTTAAGATTTTGCATATAAGTTCAGTTCAGTTCAGTCACTCAGTTGTGTCCGATTCTTTGTGACCCTATGAAGTGCAGCACGCCAGGCCCCCCTGTCCATCACCAACTCCTGGAGTTCACTCAAACTCATGTCCATTGAGTTGGTGATGCCATCCAACCACCTCATCCTCCATTGTCCCCTTCTCCTGCCCTCAATCTTTCCCAGGATCAGGGTCTTTTCCAATGAGTCAGCTCTTCACATCAGGTGGCCAAAGTATTGGAGTTTCAGCTTCAACATCAGTCCTTCCAATAAACACCCAAGACTGATCTTTAGGATGGACTGGTTGGATCTCCTTACTGTCCAAGGGACTCTCAAGAGTCTTCTCCAACACCACAGCTCAAAAGCATCAATTCTTCAGCGCTCAGCTTTTTTTTATAGTGCAACCCTCACATCCATACATGACCACTGGAAAAACCATAGCCTTGACTAGATGGACCTTTGTTGGCAAAGTAATGTCTCTGCTTTTTAATATGCTGTCTAGGTTGGTCATAACTATAAGTGATATTATACAATATTTGTCTTTTTCTGTCTTATTTCACTTGGCATAGTACCCTTCAATTCCATCCATGTTGTTGTAAATGGCAAAATTTTATTTTTTATGCTGAGTAGTATTCCATTGTAGGTGTGTTATTCCATTGTATGTAAGTGTGTGTGTGTGTGTATATATATGTACATATATATGGGCCTCCCTGGTGGCTCAGATGGTAAAGAATCCACCTAGGATGCAGGAGACCTGGGTTCAATACCTGGGTTGGGAAAATCTCAGTATTCTTGCCCAGAGAATTCCATGGACAGAGCCTGGCAACTACAGTCCAGTGCATGAGGTTACAAAGAGTTGGACATGACTGAGCAGCTAACACACGTGTGTGTGTATGTATATATGTAAGTATATATATATGTGCTGTGCTTAGTTGCTCAGTCATGTCTAACTCTTTGTGACCTCATAGACTGTAGCTGCCAGGCTCTGTCAAAGGAATTCTGCAGGCAAGAATACTGGAGTGGGTTGCCAAGCCCTTATCCAGGGGATCTTCCCAACTCAGGGATTGAACACAGGTCTCCTGCATTGAAAGTGGATTATTTACCATCTGAGCCACCAGGAAAGCCCAAGAATACCAGAGTGGATAGCCAATCCCTTCTCCAGGGGATCTTCCTGACCAAGGAATTGAACTTGGGTCTTCTGCCTTGCAGGTGGATTCTTTATCAGCTGAGCTACCAGGGAAGCCATGTATATATATATGTATGTATGTATATGTATGTATGTGTGTGTATATATATATATATATGTATATATATATATTTAATCTTATTTATTGATTTAGCACTGTAGGTTGCTTCCATATTTTGGCAATTATAAATAATGCTTTTATGAACATTGGGGTGCATATATCTTTTCAAATTAATTTTTTGTTTTTTTGTTTTGGATATATACCCAGGAGCGGAACTTCTGGGTTATATGGTAGTTATAATTTTAGCTTTTTGAAGAACCTCCACATTGTTTTCCACAATGGTTGCATCAATTTACATTCCCACTATGTGGGAGGATTTCCTTTTCTCATATGTGCCAATATTTGTTTTCTTTTTGATGAAAACATTCTAGTAGGTTTTCCTACTAGAAAACCATTCTAGTAGGAGGTGACATATCCTTGTGGTTTGTATTTGTGTTTCCCTGATTATTAGCGATGTTGAGCATCTTTTCATGTGCCTTTTGGCCACCTGCATGTCCTCTTTGGGAAAAATGTCTATGAGGTCTTCTGCCCATATTTTAATGGGGTTGATTGTTTTTATGATGTTGAGTTGTATTAGCTGTTTGTATAGTTTAGATGTTAACCCCTTATTGCTCATATCATTTGTAGACGTTTTCTCCCATTTGATGAGTTGTCTTTCATTTTTCCTGTGGTTTCCTTTGCTATGCAAAAACTTTTAAGGGTAATTAGGTCCTGTTTGTTAATTTTTCCTTTGATTTCCATTGTCTTAGAAGACAGGTCCAGAAAAATTTGTACAATTTATGTCAGAATGTTCCACCTATGTTTTCTTGGAGTCTTATGGTTTCAGCTTTTTTATTAGACCTTTAATCCATTTTGAGTTTATTTTTGTATTTGGTGAGAGGAAATGTTCTTACGTCATTCTTTTGCATGCAGTTGTTCAATTTTCCCAGCATAACTTACTGAAGAAACAGACTTGTATCTGTTGTGTATTCGTGCATCCTTTGTTATAGACTCATTGACTATAAGCTCATGGATTTGTTTCTGGGCTTTCTATTGTGTTCCATTGATCTATGTGTTTGTTTTTGTACCAATAGAATACTTTTTGATTATTGTAGCTTTGCAGTATAGTCCAAAGTCAGAGACTATGAGTCTTCTAGCTCTGCTCTTCTTTCTCAAGATATTTTTGGTTATTTGGGATCCTTTGTGTTTCCATACAAAATTTAAAATTGTTTTAGTTCTAGAAAAAAAAGCAATTGGTATTTGGATGGGAATTGCATTGAATCTGTAGATTGCTTTGGATAGTATGATAATCTTAACAACATTGATTCTTTTAATCCATGGGCATAACTTATCTTTCCAGCTATTTGTGTTGTCATTAATTTCTTTCATAAGTGTCTTACAGTTTTCTGAGTGCAGGTCTTTTGCCTCCTTAGCTAGATTTATTCCTAGGTATTTTATTCTTTTTGATATAATTGTAAATGAGATTTTAAAAAATGTTTGTTTTCTGATAGTTCATTGTTAGTGTATAGAAATGCAACAGGGTTCTGTAAATTAATTTTGTATCTTGCAACTTCACTGAATTTATTGATGAACTCTAGAAGTTTTCTGGTAATACCTTTAATGTTTTCTATTTATAGTATCATGTCATCTGCAAACAGATGACAGGTTTACTTCTTCCTTTTCAATTTGGATTTCTTTTATTTCTTTTTCTCATCTGATTGGTGTGGCTAGGACTTCCAGTGTTATGTTGAATAAGTGTTAAGAATGGGCCTCCTTTTCTTGTTCCTGATCTTAGAGAACATGCTTTCACCTTTTTACCATTGAGCATCAAGTTAGCTGTGTGTTTGTCATATACGGCCTTTATTATGTTGAACTATGTTCCCTCTATTAGGTTGTGAACTACTTAAAAGCAGAAATAATATCTTAGTCGCTGTGGATTCCTTAGCACCTAGCACAGCATTTGGCATGTAGTAGGCTTAAACAATGGAGAAGGAGATGGCACCCCACTCCAGTACTCTTGCTTGGAAAATCCCATGGACGGAGGAGCCTGGTGGGCTGCAGTCCATGGGGTCGCTAAGAGTTGGACATGACTGACAGACTTGACTTTCACTTTTCACTTTCATGCACTGGAGAAGGAAATGGCAACCCACTCCAGTGTTCTTGCCTGGAGAATCCCAGGGACGGGGGAGCCTGGTGGGCTGCCGTCTATGGGGTTGCACAGAGTTGGACATGACTGAAGCGACTTAGCAGCAGCAGTAGCAGCAGCAGGCTTCAAGAAATAAAATATAAATAAGCAAAATATTGAAAATTGTGGTGCAAATGGCAATAGTGAATTGATCTTCAAACTGATGAATGTACTTGGTGTGAACCTGTACTTGCATTCTGCAGGACCAGGAACAAAATATGTCCAGCTTCCTATTGCTATCATTATAAATCCAGACCCTTTTCTTTTGTAGTCAAAGCTCCACAAAATCTGCTCCCAATCATTGTTCCATCTCATAAGATGTTTTCCCCAACCCTCAGGAGCTTCGATCATCAGGAACTGATTTCTGTCCTTTCACAGCATGTCCTTTCATGTTTTCTTGTCTTCATTGTTACAGTTCAGTCTCTTTGTAATTTATTTCCCACACTGTCCTTTGGGGCATATCCAATTTATCTTTAATGACTTAAATCCAATGTTACTTCTGTGAAGACTCCCATGAGCTAGGGAAGAGATTCACATATAAAGAGTTAGTTTTTCTTTCCATTTTGTTTAACAGTTTTCTGTCTATATCTCTATTATAGCATCCACTATATCATTCAGCCCATGTCACTGTGATAGTACATTGTAATAATTTATGTCTTTCCAACTGGGATCTCTGAAGCCTGTAATGGTGGATTACTGTTTTAGATTCAGTGCTTAGCCTAACAGCTGTGTAAATTTTATGCTCTATAAATGATTGAATAGAGGAAATTGGAAAAAACAAGAAAAACAATAGGTAGCTGTGGAATAAGCTCAATTTTTTTTCTTCTAAACTCAGTACTTTTCCTGGTAGACTAAGGTACCTAAGAGATTTCATTAAAAAAATTAGCGTATCCAGATATGTATATCTATATATCTGTATAAGTATATCCAGATATCCTTTAGTCACATTAGCATGTCATCACAGAACAATTTGTTTTTCCTAGATGCTACATTTTATGCCTAAGCTTGCTTCAAGGATTTGTTTGCTTTATCATTTTAGGGCAGCAATATGAAATTTTCAGTGCAAAGTTAATTTATGAATAATTATGTTCAGCCATACAACACAGAATAGTAATACAAAAAGCAAAAAAATCAGATTTTTTTCTCCTTTGAATATCTGTTTTCCATTAAGTAAATACTTCTGAATACCTCAGTTTTGCAACTACTTCTACTTTTCTTCACGTTCATGGAGAGAGGTGGAACATAGTTCCTTTGTAACTGAATTAATCTGGGTAACAGTATACTATTAAGAGTTTTAGGACACAGTTCTAGATATTTCAAGATGTTAATAACTTATTAGAAATGGCTTGCTCTATTTTCCTAAGTAATTGAGAACTATTTATTTCCATGTGGCTGTTTGGGGACAAAATTCTTCATAATTCCCCTTGCTTCTGTGTACCTTGCATATGATGCATTAACTACTATTTGTTCTGAACCATCTTTTCAAAGATGTTTGTATAGCATTCAGCAATGGAAGACAGGGATAGCATGTCTCCCTAAAGTAAAGATTAGACATGATTCTTACCCACCCTAAAAAATTAATGCTCTTTAAGCTTATGCTTCCTCTCCTGTAACACAACCTATTGCAGGCATCTTCTGAACCTTTCCCCATTACTTTGTGGGATTGAACTCTGGGGTATGGCAAAAACAAAAAAAGAAACCAATACTCTGGTTAGTGCTATTGCTGTGCATAATGCATTATTCATCTCTGAACCAGGAATCTTATGTCCTTTACCAACATATATGAAACTGTATTGGACTAACTTATTCATCTGAAGAATGATTTACAATTTCAGTCTGACACTTCAGTTTTGACAGGTGGCTTGCTGGACCTCTTTGGGCATTTAGTTATACTGTATTTCACAGCCTGTTTTTTTAGTTTTGTGAGGCCATGTGATGCAGTTCTGGCCAATGAATTGTTGGCATATCTACCTTCCTCTAACTGGCCCATACACTACTCCATATATTGTGTCTTCTTTGTCTTCTGGCTAGATATAAATGATCTAGTGGGGACCTCCAGGAACCTAGCAGATTACAGAAAATCGCTGGATGGAGGATCCTTGATCTCTAAATGACTGTATGAATAAGTGCCTCCTAGTGACTTTCACTGGACTATGATGAATGTAATATTTGGAAAAAAAACTTCATTAGACATTTCCAATTTGGGGTTATAGTGAAGCTTTCTTAATTAATGTGCACACTATGGTCAACTTCATATTTAAAGTCTTTTAAAACTGCTAAATGTAACAGATATTTAGAAGCATTTTACTAGTGTGCTTTTAATTTTGACCTATCTTTTACAGGGAGTTGGTAATATTTCCAATTAATTAATTGCAAATATTTTCAATTAAATATTTAATTACCCAATTAAGACTAACTAGTTCCATGTCTTAGCCATGCTGTTCTAATCATTTGCTCTCATAGTTTTTCCTCTTCTTTGTCCTCATGTCCTTTTTCATCACTTTGCATGTTATTTCAGGGGATTATGCATCCCTCTAAATCACTCTGCCTCCAATTATTACATAACTAAGGCTTTCCCACCCAGCCTGCTGAGCACTGAAAGTATATTCTCCACTCCATCCCACACATTGTTTGTTTGTTTGTTTTTCAGTTTCTCCCACATATGCTCAGTCATTCAGTTGTGTCCTACTATTTATGACCCCCATGGACTATAGCTTGCCAGATTCCTCTGCCCATGGACTTTTCCAGGCAAGAATACTGGAGTAGGTTGCCATTTTCTACTCCATTTTCCCATATGCCTCCACTTTATTAGGTTATACACTGTGTTTACAGAAAATCAGTGATTTATTGTTGTTTTTTGATACAGTTGTTGTTTCATACAAAATCATTCCTTGCATCTAGGAGAAGTGTGTTGAGTGTACAAAGAAGAACAAATGCAAAAGGCACTGATTATCTTGACTTGTTCATGGAGCAATAGAGGCTAATGTGACTGAAAGAGGAGATGATGATAAGAGATAAGATTCAAGAGGTAATGAGGGGCAGAATGCTTTTTAGGCTTTACTGTGACTTTGCCTTTTGATCTGAGAGGGTTGGGAAGCCATTGAAAGTAGCAGTGACATATTCTGACTTATGTTTGAGCAGTACCAGTTTGGCTATTTTGATATTAAACCGTAGAAGTAGGGTGAAAAATTGGAAGGCTTTTGCAGTAATTCCTGTGTATCTTGGAGGGGGCATCAGGGAGTAAATGTGGTAAAAAGTGGTCAGGTTTGAAGTATATCCTGAAGGTATAACTTGTAGGGTTTGATAAGTTGACAATAGTGTATGAGAAAAAGGGAAGAGGCAAGACTGGCTTTAAATATTGAACAATAGGATGGATAGTGTTAACATCAACTGAGATTTGGAAACTTGGCAAGATGTGGATGTAAGAATTTCAGTTTTGAAAATGTAAAGTTGGAGATAATCAAGAGATAGTTCCTGGTGGATATGAGTCTAAAGTCCAGGGAAGAGATTTTTGACTGAGGAAATATAAGTTTGGGAGTTTTCAATGTAAAGATAGTACATTAAGCATGAGGTTAGATGAACTTGCCAAGGGAACTGGCATAGATAGAGCAGGGCCCATCTCAGTCCTGGTACACTCCCACATTAAAAGATCAGGGAAGTAAGAAGAGCTAGCAAAGGTGGCTACATTAGTCAGGGTCCTCCAGAGAACAAAACCAATAAGGTGTAATGTTTATATGCTGATGTGATTTGCAGAATGAGAAATCCCATGATCTGCTGTCTGCAAGCAGGAAAGTGGGCAGTGTAATTCAAAGGCGTGAGGGCCAGATAGCTGACAGTGTCAATTTCGGTTCAGTTCTAAAGTCCTGAGAGCCCTGAGCACTGCAGGCAAAAATAAAATACTTGTTCCAGTTGGAGGAGTCAGGAAGGGAGTGGAGTCTCTTCATTCTCTTCCTTCTCCTTATTCTCTTCAGATTCTCAACAGATTAGGTAATACCCATCCATACTGGGGAGGGCCATCAGCTTTACTCAGTCCACCAATTCATATGCTAATTTTATCTACAAACACCCTTACAGACATATCCAGAAATAATGTTTAACCAGCTATCTGGGCATTCCTTAGTCTAGTCAAGTTGACATATAATATTAATCATCGCAGGAGCTTAGAAATAGAAGCCAGTGTGGTGGAAGTTGCTATTTTCTCAGAAGTCAGGTGAAAAAGTGTTTGAAAAAGGAGAATGGAATTGACTGTCAAATGCTGCAGATAAAACCAATAAAATGAGGGCTGAGAATTGTTCTTTGGCTTAGTAATGTGGAGGTCACTGTGAAATTGACAAGAACAGTTTCAGTGAAGTTGGAAAAATTTTATGATGAATGAGAGGAGAAGAAATCAAGACAATGAGCATGCATAATTCAAGAAGTTTGGCTGCAAAGGAGGGTAGAAAAATAGGGCAGTAGCTACAGGAGTGTATGAGATTATAAGGAGCATTTATTTAAGAGGAGATTTTACAAAGTGGATGCTGAAGGGATAATTCACTAAGGAGGGAAAAACAATAGATGACAAGGAAAAGGGAGAAAATTGTTGGAGCAATGCATTTGGAGGGTTGAAGGGGATAGGATAAAATAATGATAATGACACAGATAGAATATGTAATAGTAGTAATCTATACCAAATATAGAGGTATCACCAAGGGCAGTGATAAACTTGCCTGAGGTTCAGGGAAGGCCTCCTAGCAGAGGGGGATAGTTGATCTGTACTTTGAATGATAAGGAAGGATTTCTCAGGGAGACAATTCTACTGTCTGCTGTTATATGGGGACATAAGAGAGCATGGATTATTGAGAACTAGAAGGGGGAAAGGCTGAAGATTTGGGTAGAAGCCCGATTATGATAAACCTCATTTACAATGTGTTTAACGAGCTTGCATTGTATTCTGTATATCATGAAGAATTTTATGCTATAGAGTGATATATTTTATTTGATTTTGCAAATAACACTCTAGTCATAGTGTGGAAGATGGATTGTAAGGAAGCAAGTTCAAGGGAGAGATGATAAGTCCTGATCTAGTCGTGTACCAGGGGAGATGAGAAGAAGGGTTTGATTTTATTATTGCATAAGAAATACACCTGGTTAAATAGCCAATTAAATGACTGATTAAATATAGAAAGAGATGGTGAGAAGCAGAATCTAGGGTCATTCTTAAATTTCTGGTGTGTATTACAATTAGACGTAGAGAATTTAGGTAGAGAGGTTTAGGAAGGGATATATCTGGCCTAGCTTTGTATATATTGTAAGAGAAACTTTTAGTTTATCCAGGTGGAGATTGCCATCACACAAGGAAGAAGTGTGGGTCCAAAACTCAGAAGTGAGATCTGGCCAGGAAATACAGATTTGGACATCAGGGTACATTTTTGATAGTTGAATAGTTTGATAGTTTTGATAGTTTGGAAATAATCAAGATAACATAATGAGAGTAGAAAGGGAATAAAAGCTCCAGATATAGCTAAGAATATGCCAGTAGAATAAAATTTGATGATCTAGAAACCAATTATTTAGCCCTGCAATTAACTAGACTCCTTTTTTATGTGTGAAGGAAAAAATAGTAGATTTTAGGAGGACTAACACAATCAATCAGCACCTATCTGATTTAAAATGCTAACAAGTCTGTAGCCACAAATAATTTCAAATCTAGCTTGTTTTTCCATCCTTGTGACACTATAGAGAAAGAAAAAAATCTTCCTAATGATGAATCTAACACATTTCAAGATTTCAGTTATCAAAGTGATGAAATTCATCCAATGTATTCTACTTACAAGAGAAGGATTCTGAGTAGAAAATTTTAGAAATACTATTACTAAAGATAATAGGAATTTTTTTTCAGTTAATTATGTCAGTTATTCACCTTCAATCAATCACTTGATTCTTAATCGTGAAGAATTTCATTCAGTGCAGAGTTTGGAGTATGTATTTATCTAGAGTATATATTTATCTAAATATATTATGTAGAGTATATGTTTATCTAGAGTATATATTTATCTAGGTACAAATAGCTTTTACATGACATCTGGCAAAATTGTATTTTTGAAGACTATTATGTTAATGAAGGTGCTGTGTGTTTCTTCCCCTGAGAACATAGTCATAGAACACAGAGAATTTCCACCTGTGTGACGGGCGTGCTGTGGTGGCAGCACCTCTCAGGCTTCACTAGTATTCCAGAGGTTAAACAGACATTAAGAAATAGCATTCATTTCGCACTGCATGACTTTCTACTATATCACAACTCTTACCAATTTAATGCCATATTCCTGAGTCTTCAAAATGAACGAAGTGACACATTTCACAGGCAACAAGAAAGCAGAGATTCTAGGAAACCTCTCTCCTGCCTGCCTTCAGTTCCTTCCACAGTGACAGGTGCTCCCCCGACTCTCTCGGCAGGCAAGATTCGGGCCACTGCCGAAATGTAAGGAGCCTCAGGATTAGTCCTGACACATGAGAATACCTTGCCAATTTCCCTTATTTCAGAATATCCACTTTTTTTTTTTTTTTTTTTAATAACCCTAGTCTTGGCTCACTCTGCACAAATAGGATTTTGCTAGGTGTTCAACAATGTCTTAGAAAATAATGAGTGCGTATGATGCTAATACAACAGATACTTTGGGTATTGTTTCCTATAAATGACAAGGCAACAAGTGTTGAGCTTAATCCTTTCTTGCATTTCCTGCCTTGGTATTGGCTCTCTGGCCGCAGCACTGGCAAGCTGTGAATTTCTTTAGTTGTCTCCCAGGAAACCGCAATTCTATGCACAGAGCCTTTTTGTAGGGTAGCCTCTTCACCTAAGTGTACAGCAATGTCTCTTTCCTAGCGTGAGAAAGTCACCCCTTCAGCCTCCTGCTTGCTTGCTTTCTCCCTGAAAGTGATTTCTAACATTCTCTGAGACCATGCTTCTTTTGGACATACATGTGATCCAATGTGTGAAATAGGACCATGGCCTTTTAGAGGTGGCAGGAAAATTAGAGACCATGTAATACAGGTGCTTCATTTTACAGTTGAAGAAACAAGGCTCTGAGAGCAAGGGATGTGGCTCAAGTCACACGGCCTCTTTAGTTGCAGAGTTTGGGTTGGAATCTGAGTTTTCTGTGTTGTGTATACAATCTAAGTTTTCCAGTGTTGTGTATACAATCCCACCTAAGTAAAGCCATAACTTTACTTTATGTTCTTGGATAAAAGTTTTTGGATGGCCTTTAGTGACCATTCTTTTCTTTTTTCCTGTTCTGCCTTTGTGACAAAGGTGATGTCCATAGCATTTTGCTTCTTCTCACCCAGTCCTGTTGGAAGTACATTAGCTCTGTTCATGAGCATGTTCTCTGCAGACTAGAGATACAGTGGTGGGAGGGAAGGCAGCTGAAATAGACAGATCTGTAAAGCTAGATTTGGGCTTCCCAGGTAAAGAGTCCACCTGCCAATGCAGGAGACATAAGCGATGCAGGTTCAATCCCTGGGTTGGGAAGATCCCCTTTCAGTCCTCTAGGAGGGCATGGCAACCTACTCCAGTATTCTTGCCTGGAGAATCTCACAGAGGAGCCTGGAGGGCTATGGCCCATGGGGCCGCAAGGCTAGATTTAGGAATCAGAGCATACCTCCCTTATCAAGATATGCCAAATGTGATTTTTGGTAGAAGAACCAGCAAAGCAAACTACTACCAGCAACAACAAAACCTCTTGAATATTTCTCTCAGCATGAAAAACACAGGTCCCTATATACCATCAGGTACAGTTAGCCTCTCTAAACTAGCAGAAGGCATGCAAAGCTGAAATGATTGCCTGAAGAATTGCTTATCACTTTATTAGTGATTTTAACATAAATTTATGCATTCAGAAGTATAATCCGAGAAGCATTTCCTTTGGAATTTCTGTCCTAAGAAGCTGACGTGTAGCCATCACATGGAGGACTGGATTATTAAGAGGCAAAATACTAAATTCAAATCCTGATTCTGCTTCAAAATATGTGAACTTGCACAGGCCAGATAACCCTCACATTATATTCACACCTAAAAATTGGCACTAATACCTATGCTGGATGACCTAAGACCTCTGGAGAGAAAGTTGGATCATGTGAAGACACTGAACCTTAAGAAATAAAACAATTCATAGCATCATGCAAAGCTTTTAATATAAATGAAAGTATGCCAATGTAGAGAATTCTTTTTTATATACATCCAGGGGCACATTTCCCTGAATTTCTTCCTACAAATTCCTAGTTTATTTTTAAAATTTAACCTAATATCCTAATAGCGAGGGCCGATTCACGTTTTGTAAGGATTGAAATGTATACAATTTGAAGGGCATTTTTTAGGAAAAGAATACAAGGTTTAACACAAAAGTAAATATTCATTTAGAATAAGAAATCACAATGAAATTAAATTTTTTTCTAAAGCTAAAATATACCAGGAACATTTTAAAATTTAAAAAGTATGTGTGTTCAAAAATTTATTACCTGGCATAACTTTCTAATCAAATTTATTAGCTACACTTTTTGGCTGTGTGCTTTTTGATCACTTTTTTAATGTCAATTATTTTATATTATCAGTTTATACAAAGATAACATCATCTGTATAGGGACTTTTCTCTAACGTGATCGATTGCAATTTCTCTTTTATTACTGAGAGTTGGGTTGTGGAAGACATGTAACCTCATACAAAGAAGTTCTTCCTATACAGGATTTCTATGGCTTAGTCCCCTACAACACAGGGAAGCTAATATCTTCTAGTTCTTGTAATTTTCCACTAAAAATAGTGTAGAGTATATTTGTAGTCATATTTGTTGCATTACTCTGTGTATTCTTGACAGAAGAGAAAATTACATTTTGACTAGGCATCGAGGAGAATTAGTGTTTACAATTTTATTTTCAGACTAGTTTCTGGCTTTGTACATTTCAAGCCTTTTTTTCCCCCTTCTTCTATTAATGTACTTCTGAAGTCAGAGGTCTCAGGAAATGGCCTTGTCTTGTTGCTGTGTGGGCCCTGCATTTTGGGGTTAACTCAGGTCAGTTGGCACAGTTGTCAATAGAGGGAGTTCTTGGAAACCATTCCTATAGCACGACACTTAGCAATAACTTCAACGTGTAAATCAATAAGAACCATATAAATATAACCCCATAAACCCAAACAAGGTGTATTCTGGTCTATAATTCCCATTAGTTGAATCCCTAAATCATCTCGGGAACTTCAGTCTATCAAACAAGAGAAAATGAATGTGGAAGAGAAGTTGGGGTGGAAACGGAATGCAGTCTTAAGCAATAGTGATTAAAATATCTTACATACAGAAATTATACAAAGCAATTTGATCATACTGAGACATGACTGGTCCCCTTGGAAAGGGCTCCTGTAAGTGAGGGTGCTGAAGCTGAAGTGTCTTTGGGTTCTCTTTCGTCCGCCCTTCTGGATCCCTTATTATGCAGCACAACGCTTGCCTTTCAGAGGCTGCATCTTCATTACAAACTGCCTGTGGTCCTGTCCTAGGGCTGTTGTAACAAATCTCCACCAAATGGGTGGCTTAAAGCAGTAGATATTTATTCCGTCTCTTCTTTTAGGCTGAAAGTTTGAAATCAAGATGTTAGCAGTGCCTTGCTCTCCCTGGAAGGCTCTAGGAGAGAATCTTCCCTGGTCTCTTCCAGCTTCTGGTGGCTCCAGGTATTCCGTGGCTTATGTCTGCGTAACTCCAATCTCTGCTTCCATTTTCACATGGCCTCCTTTCTGTCTGTCCTTCTCTTCTGTCGCTTCTAAGAACACTTGTTGTTGGATTTAGGGTCCATCTGGATAATCCAGGATGATATTATCTCAAAGTTCTTAGCTTAATCACACCTACAAAGATTCTTTTTCCAGATAAGATTTTATTCATGGGGTTATGAGTTAAAACATGGACATATCTTTTAAGGGGCTGCCATTCAACCCACTACACTGCCCTTAACATGTATCATTTGAGAACAGTCAGAATATAGACCTTGGTTAAATTTCATATTCTAGATTTTAAGCCAGAGAGCCCTCCAAAAGCAATTACCGAACATTTAGTACCCAATCCTCCTAAATCATTCAAAATATGGCAGCTTTTGTTTTTATAGTTCAACAGGCCATGATGTATGAATCCAGGGTATGCAAAACCTGGTGTGTGTTAGGATGGCTAATCCAATTACAGAGGCTTTGTGATATTGTATGTGTTCATGCAACAGGATATGGTTCCCCTGCGGAAACATTTATTAGAAGGAGATGTAAGTGCAGATGTGTTCTCTAATGGATGTTATGGGGCAGTACTATCTGTCTGCTTTCACAGAATGTGTGACTTAGGGCTACACTAAAACAAGTTTATGAGACCTGTAGGCGAGCTCAGTGGCAAGATTACAGTCAAATCTAGGGATATATTACCAGGATGTGGACACCCATGAAAAATAACAATTGCAGAATAGTGTTAGGATGTGCTTGGAGACATTCCCTTCTGACATCCTCTGAGCAATTCATCTACAGCAAGTTTTTACTGGACTAATCTCCATAGCCAGATGGAAAGGTAGAATAAGGATTATGTGTGGGCAGATGTAATAAAGAAGCACCCTTAAGATCCTAATGCTTGGCTTTCATTAACACTATACTAATTGACAACTGTAGGTATCTCATTTTGATAAAGCAATTGTTCACAACCTCTCTGAGGTTCTTAAAAAATTATTTTTGAAGATGCTTTGTTAATCTTTTATAGACTATTTTCTCCATAATAACCAAGTTATAAAATATAAGCCTGCTGTGAAATCATTTGTAGGTTCTGTGCACAATGAACATAATTTGTCTGAAAGTTACATGGATCTTAGAACAGGTGTAATTGTAAAGTAAATTCCTTTAGTTTTTTTTTTCCCCCTTTTGGGTTTTGCACTTGTACTGTATTATTTAAAAAGATCATCAGGAATACATTAATTTTATTTTGCAATTAGACCATGTCCTTACTCCTAAAGACTGTATAGAGCTTAAGAGCAAAAACAGTACTTAGGGGGCTTATATTTCATTTGTTTATTCACTCATTTTTTTTTCCACAAGTATCTATGAAGTTCCTAATGCACGCTTACATATTGTGCAGGATTTCATTTGAGTCTAAAACACTTTTTTTAAACAAGTTTATATACCTTGAGTAATGAACTTTTCTGAAAATGGAGGAGGAGAAAATAACAAGATTAATTTGCCTTTATTCATTAACCACTTATTAAGTGCCTACTGTAGGCACTGCTCAGGCTACAATCCCAGATAGAATACCTGCTCTTAATTTACTTTCTGCTTGGGAAGAGAGCATGGCAATCAACGTTTAAGGTATAGCATGGTAACTCCTATCATAGAAGTGTGCACTGGGTGGTAAGAGAGCAGAGGAAGGGACATCAAAATCAGTCTGTCAGTCAAACCCATCTTGAAGGAGGCAGCCTGTAATCTGAATTTGGAAGAATGAGTTTGAGTAAGATCCATGAAGCAGTGGACATAGGACCTAGATTGTAAAAGTTGCTCAAGTCAAGCTAGAGAGTCTTGACAACTTATTGCCATGTTGAAAGCTCTCAATGTAGGAAATTTCACAAATACTTTTTAAAGCACTAGCAGATATAAATTTTATAGACAGCTAGGTAAGTCCAGGCATAAGATTTGCTGCCAATAGAAATAATTAAAAGCTTTGATATAGAGTAATAAATAGGAACAACCAGCTTGGTGATACAGTGGAAGTATGGGTGAGAATTAGCTCTAATAGCTGTATAGTTTATAAACTTCACAATGTCTCCTTGTGGTCTTTAGTGGACAGTGATGTTAGAGTCACCATACAATGAACTTCCAAAAAGAAAGATGCACACATCCATATAACTACATAGCTCAACAAAATTGCTTGCTAAATGGGCAATGTTGGTCGCAAAACAAATAGAATGAACTTTCTTAATGGTGTTTTTTCAGGGAAGTGCATTTTTCTTAGCATCGTTTCTAGAAATAAACTTGTAGAGGAGAAGGGAGGATTAAATTGTGTTGTGGACCTGAGACTGGAATGTATAAAAAATAATCTTAATGTTGTATATGAGGTGCATATATATGATAAAATATAATTTTAGGACGATCACAAAAACATTTTGTTGAAATACAGTGCATAATATAAAGGATGAAATGTAAAAAAATGACAAAACAAAGCCTAGACTAATGTAATTATCAGTATATGCTTAATTAACCAGAGTGCTTGATTAACTAGTGACTGAGAAGTTTGTATAATGACTGCAAAAGAGAAGTTTGGCCTACAAGTTCTGCAACTGTCATTTATGATCACTTACTTCACAGGGCTATTGGGAGGTGCAATAAATATAAGAGAAATTTTACCCTGCTATATAGCCCGGCAAAATAAGGTGCTTTAATAGGCTAAGCGAGTCAGTGCTAAATCAATACAAAAATAGATGATTTGGGTTCATAGGCTGGTCAGCCAAGTTTATTTCCCAGGCATATATCTCTCTACAAAGAAAGCAATTAATAAGTTCACCAAATCAGGACAGTACCTTTATAGGCAACTGGGAACACTGAAAATAGATTTCCTCTAGATTTTTACAGATCTCATCTGGTAAGTACCATTAATGGCACTTAAGACCAAATACAATTCATAGTGGGTTTTCTTCAACACCAAGTAATGATGAGCTTCCTAAACTGAACTGTAGGAACCATACAATGCCATTGTAAAATTCCCAGAGAATCAAAAAGGGATACCTGTCCAAATGCAGCAGCCAATTACAGTATTATCATGAGCTATTAGGATACAATCAATTTTGTAGGTCACAGGTTTTAAAGGATTCTGCCCTGCCTGAATTCAACTGTATTTTAAAATCATATTCGGACCAGTCAAATTAGACCCAACCTAAAAGCCTCAGTACACATGAAAATGAATGTCTTATATTTGGAAAATAATGATCGAATAGCACAGAATCCTATCCTATCTGCACCTGTAGTAACAGAGACAGTGACACAAGGCTAGTAACCTTTCAGCAGTCTTAAGAACAAAGAGCAGAGGGCATTCTAGAAGAAGGAACAGCATGTGCAAATATCCTGAGTGTGGATGGGCTATAGTGTGTGTATGGAAGAGAGACTTAGGTATGTTGGAAAAATTCCCAGAAGGTAGACAACAAATTGGTTTCATGCCATATTTCAGTTCAGATTTTATCCTGCAGGTGATGAGATCTTTGAAAGACTTTTAGCAGGAGAATGATTAAGGTAATTATTTTGGTCCATCAGTGCTTGCTGCCTCTGGAGAGAATCTTGATCAAACCTCAGTGAATTTAACTCTTGCAAAACATGGTTAGCCATATACAACAGGGGCTGTGTGAAGATCATAATTTGAATTGTCCAAACTTATATTAAACTATTTACTGATAACACACTCACATGTGTTACCTTATTTATTCCTCTCAACAATCCTAAAAGCAGTAAGTATATTAGGACTAATTTTTACTAATGAGACATTTGGTTAATTTTCTTGAGCAGGATCACAGAGTTCTTCAAAATTATGTTGCTGAGACTGGAATTCTGATCCAGTAGAGCTAGTTCAAAGGTTTAATTTACTGACAACAGTTTTGTCCTGATGCTCCACAGAAGTTCACTAGTCCCCCCAACCAGACACTCTAGAAAGCAGAATGCTCAGTTGTGACCTGATGAGCTGCTTCTTATTTCTAGCCAAGGAAAATAGCATGGAAAATATTTTGTTTATATTTTATTTTGTATGGTATCAATGAAGAAAACAAGCTTATGCCTTTGAAGAAATGCACCCTTATCTTTAAACTATGTGGGCTGGGTATTTATGAGGAGGCAGTGTTAACCAGCTGTGCGATGGAGGGCCACAAAAAGGCATCCAGACCACTAAGCAGAGGGAGACAGCATAATAGGCAGAATGACAGCAGGGAATTTTGGATCTAGAGCTATAACGATTTTTAGGTCTTGGTGCTGACTTCACTAGTCATGGAATTATAAACAAGAAAGTTCTTCTCTCTGTGTTTGCTCAAACTCATGCCCATTGAGTTGGTGATATATTCCAACCATTTCATCCTCTGTTTCCCCTTCTCCTCCTGCCTTCAATCTTTCCCAGCATCAGGGTCTTTTCCAGTGAGTCAGCTCTTCACATTAGGTGGCCAAAGGATTGGAGGTTCAGCCTCAGTCCTTCTAATGAATATTCAGGGTTGATTTCCTTTAGGATTGACTGGTTTGATCTCCTTGCTGTCCAAGGGACTCTCAAGAGTCTTCTCCAACACCACAGTTCAAAAGCATCAATTTTTCAGCACTCAGCCTTCTTTATGGCCCAACTCTCACATCCATATATGACTATTGGAAAAACCATAGCTCTAACTGTATGAATCTTTGTGGCAAAGTGATGTCTCTGCTGCTTTTTAATATGCTGTCCATGTTTGTTATAGCTTTGCTTCCAAAGAGCAAACATCTTTAATTTCATGGCTGCAGTCACCAGATGCAGTGATTTTGAGCCCAAGAAAATAAAGATATAATGAGGGGATGGAACTAAATATTTTTAAGGCTCTTCCCAGAGGTAAAGACAGTCTATCTGTCTAGATATAATCTAGATAGTCCATCTCTCTAATTATAATCCTTGCCACATTATAAACAGCAAGTCAATAAAATATGGTTCTTTCTTAGCTGGCTTTCTGACAGCTAGCCTGTCCAGTGGGCATGTAGCACTTAAAGGCTTTGTGCATGGTTAACTCAGTTACTCTTTTTACAGCATGCAATGAAGAAAGGACAAGAATTTTTCAGTTGCATCTGCATGTAAGTATAGTATCACATTCCAAAATTTATGGATTCTTTTTCCATTTCACATTTCTTAAACATATTCTGTGATTTCTTTTAATCAATAACATTGTATCATCAACAGATATATTCTGTTTATTTCTGATTCCTCCCACTTTAGTGTAAGGTCATAGGAAACATGTAAGAAAACATGTTGCCTGTTTTCTTAATGTTGTATTTCCAAAATTTAGAACAGTATGTAGCACATGGTAGACTATTAACTAAATATTTGTTGAGTGAGCACATACAATACTAGCTATGGAGACCTCAGAATCATCACACAAGTTTCTAGGGAGGAAAATATGAAATTTTTTTGCAGTTTGGATATGAAGAGCTTTTTGCAAATGGTAAACTGAGTGTTGGCATTGCTTTTCTAACTCATTGGAAATAAATCAGGACTAGAGAAGGAATTATCATTTGAGGGGCAAATTTTCATAAGTTTGAAACTTTTTAAACCTCTGAAATAAAAGAAAATTGTCCTAAGAATGGATAACATCCAATGAAATTCTTTCAATAGGCAGTGTTCCAACAATATTTAAATAGGAGGCTAATCGAGTTTTGTTTCTAAGTTTCAGGCTGAGTTTTCATGAGGATTCTAATTTAATTCAAAAGTAGCAAACACAAACAATTCTTAATATGCTCAGATTAAAGGTAACAGTACATACATATCTCCATGTCCCCTACTTCAAATCAGCATCTAATTATCAATGCTTATATAATATTCCAAGTTCTCATTCATATAACTCTAGACCACTATTTAACCATGATAGATTGTGATGGCTGCATCATTTATGGTGCAGGCTATGATCTGCTATGATTCCTCTGCAAAATTATTATGATGAATCACATTTGTCAATGATTTTTGAATGAGACAAATCCAAAACTAATTTGCTATCTGCAATCCAGATGTAATTGGCTACGTATCATAAATCTTCCATGAAAATATTCTTCAGTTCCATTTCTGTCAACAAACAAAAGTGCTCTTCAGAGTTCACTCCCCAAGAAAAACAATAGAGTATAATTAGAAGGGAAGGGAGAAAGTGCATAGTTGACTTGAATATAAAAAACAGAAAATACCTTGACCAAATTGGCTGCACAAATGAATCTCTTAGCAAAATCATTGTAAATTGTATCTCTCCATTTTTGGTCCAGGGATTCACTACCTTAATACAGCCATAAAATAGTTTATCTTCATGCTAAATTGTGGAAATTAAACAGTGCTTATAGAGTGCTCTAGAACTTGAAAATTACATTTATTATATTTATGTTGAACTAGATGAAAAGTTCAATTGCAAAATATTGACAAAAGTAGAATTCATTTTTGCAGTACAGTTGAACATAAGATTTAAACAATTTTTATTTTACTCATTGAAAGGAGACTTGTACTATGTGCGCTCAATTATTTCAGTCGTGTTGGACTCTTTGTGACTCTACGCACTATACACGCCAGGCTTCTCTGTCCATGGGGTTCTCCAGGCAAGAATACTGGAGTGGACTGCCAGGCATTCCTCTGGGGGATCTCCTCCTGCTGCTGCTGCTGCTAAGTCGCTTCAGTCGTGTCCGACTCTGTGCGACCCCAGAGACGGCAGCCCACCAGGCTCCTCTGTCCATGGGATTCTCCAGGCAAGAACACTGGAGTGGGTTGCCATTTCCTTCTCCATTACATGAAAGTGAAAAGTCAAAGTGAAGTCGCTCAGTCGTGTCCGACTCCTAGCGACCCCATGGACTGCAGCCTACCAGGCTCCTCCATCCATGGGATTTTCCAGGCGAGAGTACTGGAGTGAGGTGCCATTGCCTTCTCCGGGATCTCCTCCACTGCAGGTGAATTCTTTACCACTGAGCCACTGGGGAAGCCAGTAATTAACTATGATATAAACAAAATATAGACAAAACATATAGTTTCAAACCACATGGAGTCCAGAAAGCTTTGCACCAGGGCATACCAACTACAGGACAGACTCTGGGGCATGTGTGCATATACATACATGTGATCTATGTATAGGGTATCCTTGTTTGAAATGAGAAGTAGTTGAAAAATTCTGCATGAATATAAACCTATAATTCCTATTTTAAAAAATGATTTAAAGTGTTTTTCTTTTCTCAGTAGTGAGTAAGTAATCTTTTCTTCCTGTGTATGAAACACAACACTCTTTGTGCAGATTTCCAGCATCTATATAATGCACTTTTTTCCCAAATATAAGAAAGGAGGCATTTTGACCAAAGTTCAGAAAGAATAAATAGACCCCTTCTCAGAAGAGAACAAAATCTTCTCTGAGATAAAAAGTATCTGATCGGAAATCCTATTTCTTTTCTCCATAGTACGTTCCTTTGTGCTATTCTTCATCTAATCCTTCCTCTTTAAACTACCCTCATATAATAACTTCATTAATAATACTTAGCACTGATATAGTGCATTAAATTTTCAAGGTACTAAACAAATGTTAAATAATTGATGCACATTGAAAGAAGTCAACAAAAGTATAGAACTTCCAAATTCTTATGAGATGAGCAACGATACTTAATTATTAATTTTTGGATGATGTGGTTTGCTGAATCTATTTTTTAAAGTATTTTTTACCTTGTCATATAAGAGGAATAATGTTCACAGTGAGGAACTATATGAACCCATAACTGGCTTTTACAGATGATTAAATGCTGAGGTTGAAGCCGAGGCTTTTGATAACTGCTAGTGCCATTTATGACCTCATATAATACTCCACTGTGGAGCATAAGGTCTTAAATAACATCAACCATGTGCTTTTACTGAAGAGAGGAGGAAGAAAAATAAAAGTCCCTTTCAGGTGAAGACAAAATAGATGTAGAGAACCCTATGGAAATGTCAGAAATATATATGAATAAAATTATATTTAGTGAAAGATTTGTAATAGATTTGGGAACAAGGGTATCACTTGACACCTGTCTGGGTAGCTTTTGGATACAAAACATATGAAAGGATATAAAAAGATATTTCTATTATCTATGGGCATAAAAAGTACCCTGGGTTTATAATAGATCCTGGCATTAGTCACTGCTGTATGGAGGACTTGAACTTCCACACAAAGTGACTTGACAACACTTATTCATCTACTTATATTGAATGGGGTCTCTCTAAATGGACAATTTGTGAAATATTGCATCTAAATATAGTATTGAACTGACTATGTCATGCTTAAAATATATGTAGTCAGCAGCATTTAGTGTGCAAATGTGGGCACAGAGGTACCAGAATTTAAGGGTAAAAACTTGTGACAATAAGTAAGCAATAGCGATTTAGAGCACAGTATAATGAATACAGGCAATGATGTTATAGTATAATTAGGTAATGTGATAAACATCACCACATCAACAAGTATATTATAGTATATAAATATATTAAAGTAACATGCTGTATACCTTATAGAGAATCATAGGTTAAATTTATCAATTACAAAGGGGAAAAAACTAAAGAAAGCCATCTGGAAACCATCTATATTGCTTTAGAATATATCTAACAGAATGTATAGATTATTGTTTCTCAAGACTTCCCCAATGGTCCAGTGGTTAAGACTCCATGCTCCCACTGCAGGGTTCAATCCCTGGGTACGGAACTAAGACCCATATGCCATGTGGCCAAAATAGAAGATTATTGTTTCTCAGGTTGCCACTTAAAATATGTTCAGTTCAGTTGAGTTGCTCAGTTGTGTCTGACTCTCTGTGACCTCATGGACTGTAGCATGCCAGGCTTCCCTGTCCATTTAAAATATGTTCATTGAATGTCAAAAATTGTAATCATGAGGAGAGGAGAGTACAGATGCAGGATTGATAAAATGCTTGTTTTTTTTAAAATTTTATTTTATATTTTTATTGAAGTAGAGTTGACTTCTAGTGTTGTGCCAGGCTTTGCTGTATGGCAAAGTGACTCAGCTTTACACTATAGATGTTCTTTTTTATGTTCTTTTCCATTATAGAATATCCCAGGATATTGAATATAATTTTTTGTGCTATACATTGGGACCTTGTTGTTTATCCACTCTAAATGTAATAGTTTGCATCTGCTGCTGCTAAGTTGCTTCAGTCATGTCCGACTCTGTGCAACCCCATAGACAGCAGCCCACCAGGCTCCCCCGTCCCTGGGATTCTCTAGGCAAGAACACTGGAGTGGGTTGCCATTTCCTTCTCCAATGCATGAAAGTGAAAAGTGAAAGTGAAGTCGCTCAGTCGTGTCCAACCCTCAGCGACCCCATGGACTGCAGCCTTCCGGGCTCCTCCGTCCATGGGATTTCCCAGGCAAGAGTTACTGGAGTGGGGTGCCATTGCCTACCAACCCTAAATTCATAGTCCATCCTTCTCCCTTTGCCCCACCTCGGCAATCACAAGTCAATAATTACTTTAAATGTAAATGAACTAAATGCCCTAACTAAAAGACAAAAAGTGGTTGGATGGATATAAAATAAGACTTGTACATATGCTGCCTATAAGAGTCTCACTTCAGATCTAAAGATACACAGACTGCAGGATAATGTATGGTAAAGTTATTACATGCAAATGAAAGTTAACAGGAAGCTGGGGTAACAATATTTATATCAGGCAAGTCCCTGTTTGGGAAGACCATGAGAAGATATTACACTTGGTAAATCCAGCTAAGGTTCTGTCCAGCATCTATTGCCTAAAATATTAGTGAACAAATCTTCAGATAATCATAGCTTCTGGCCTTAAAGCCCTCTAACTGAGGTTCTAGAAATTATTGAGTAGAGAGAAGCTATCTCCATTATTTCTTGTCCAAATTTCTGAACCATAATATTCACTGACATAATACAGGTTGGTTCTGTGCCACTCAGGGAGAGAAAAATTACAAAAAAGCAAAAACAAAACCCTCTCCTTTGAATAAAAAGGAGATACTATAGCACTAACCAGTCCATATCAACTCTGAAATTTTTCTAACATTTTGCTTATAATTCCCATATCCTGGAATGGAGTGTGTGCATTGATTAAGCCATGGTTCTGTAATCTTGGAACAACTAAGCCCTTTAAAATAAGTTGGTTGTGCTTTTACAGGTACAACTTTCTTGAGAATACTGTGGGTTTTCTATGTATCAGATTTGAATTTACCACATGCTCTACAAGCTGTATCCCAATTGTTTTTGAGACCTGCTCATTTCTCTAGACTTAATTATTGGCATTTTTGATGTGTCAAGTTGCTTTTAGACAGCAACATTAAGATTTACAGGAGTCCATTTATCTAACTGAGAAGATCTACTGGATAACAAATCAGTCTTTAAGAGGTCTTAACACATAGAAAACAAACTCGTGGTTTCCAATGAGGAAAGGGATGGGGAAGGGATAAATTTGGATTATGAGATTAACAGATAAAAACTGTTATACATAAAATAAATAAGCAACAAGGATTTACTATATTACATGGGAAAATATATCCAATATCTTGTAATTACCTGTAATGGAAAATAATCTGAAAACATACGTAACCGTATCACTCTGATGTACACCTGAAACTAACACAATATTGTAAATCAACTATACTTCAATTGAAAAAAAGAGGACTTAACAAAAGATCTCCTAGATACTTGATCCTGAAGCAAGATATTTAATATTAATAACAGAATATTTTATTTCTTTGAGAGCCTGGGAATGTGAATGGTCTTAATTTCCAAACTGCTGCTGCTAAGTCGCTTTAGTCGTGTCTGACTCTGTGCAACCCCATAGACGGCAGCCCACCAGGCTCCCCTGTCCCTGGGATTCTCCAGGCAAGAACACTGGAGTGTGTTGCCATTTCCTTCTCCAATGTGTGAAAGTGAAAAGTGAAAGTGAAGTCGCTCAGTCGTGTCTGACTCTTAGCGACCCCATGGGCTGTAGCCCACCGGGCTCCTCCGTCCATGGGATTTTCCAGGTGAGAGTACTGGAGTGGTTGCCAAAATTCCTAAGCTCTCCACATTCACACTGCATGTTGCTTGGAAACTGGACAGTTCTTTGGTCTACATTTTTCTAGTAGAACCTTACCATGAAAAACAAAAGGCAACCAAATGTTTTCAGCCATTCCCTTGAACATCTCTTAAGTCAAACCCCAAAGTTCATTAGGTATATTTTTTAACTTTCAGGTTACATGGGACTGTTTCACTAAATGTGAGAGAATTTCATAACACTAGTCACTTTACTTTTCATGTCACAGTTGTCTTCCAGTCTTTCCTGCCTCCTCTAATTATATGCTAACTACCCAACTCCTGGTCCCAAAACCAATGGATCATATTTTTGTTGCAGCAACACTTCATTTTCAGTATATATATATTTTTCTTATCAGCTATCTATACCCATAATTTCACAGGTGGTTCAGTGGCAAAGAATCTGTCTGCCGTGTAGGAGACAAGGGTTTGATCCCTGGGTCAGGAAGATTCCCTGGAGATGGAAATGGCAACCTACTCCAGTATTCTTGCCTTGAAAGTCCCAAGGACAGAGGAGCCTGGCAGGTTATAGTCCATGAGGTTGAAAAGAGTTGGACATGTCTTATCAACTAAGCAATGAGAGCAACAACATCTCTAGCCTTAATAAAGATGTGTAACATAACGACAAAATTGTGACAACTTTTACAATTTCTGATTGCACAAATTGAATACTGCTTACAGCAGCTCTGCTGATTGTGCCTGGGTGTTGCCTCATTAGTCGTAAGTCATAAATTGCTCAGTCGTGTCCGACTCTTTACGACCTCATAGACTGTAACCTACCAAGCTCCTCCATCTATGGAATTTTCCAGGCAAGAATACTGGAGTGGGTTGCCATTTCCTTCTCCAGGAGATTTTCCCAACCCAGGGATTGAACCCAGGTCTCCCGCATTGTAGGCAGATGCTTTACCATCTGAGCCACCAGGGAAGTCCTGATAATGATCTTATCATCTTTAGCATGGTCTTATCTGGGATAACTAGGGAACCTTAGCTCTGTTCCTTATGTATCCTATCCGTTATCAGGCTAGCCCAGATATGTCCTTTCATGGCAGTAATAGAGGGCAAGTATAAAAATGAACCAAATTGTACAAGTCCATTTAAGTATTTTCTCTGCATCTAATTTGTTAATATATCATTAACCAAAACAGTACATGGCTGAATCTAGGGGTGAAAATTGTGTCTACTCTTGTGTAATTTGGAGGAGATTACAAAGATATATGTGTAGAGTCTTCTCTTGTGTTGTTGGAAGAGGGTGTTTGCTATGACCAGTGTGTTCTCTTGGCAAAACTCTATTAGCCTTTGCCCTGCTTCATTCCATATTCCAAGGCCAAATTTGCCTGTTACTCCAGGTGTTTCTTGACTTCCTACTGTTGCATTCCAGTCCCCCATAATGAAAAGAACATCTTTTTTTGGGTTTTAGTTCTAAAAGGTCTTGTAGGTCTTCATAGAACCGTTCAACTTCAGCTTCTTCAGTGTTACTGGTTGGGGCATAGACTTGGATTACTGTGGTATTGAATGGTTTGCCTTGGAAACGAACAGAGATCATTCTGTCGTTTTTGAATTTGCGTCCAAGTACTGCATTTCGGACTCTTTTGTTTACCATGATGGCGACTCCATGTTCTAAGGGATTCCTGCCCACAGTAGTAGATATAACGGTCATCTGAGTTAAATTCATCCATTCCAGTCCATTTTAGTTCACTGATTCCTAGAATGTCGACATTCACTCTTGCCATCTCCTGTTTGACGACTTCCAATTTGCCTTGATTCATGGACCTAACATTCCAGGTTCCTATGCAGTATTGCTCTTTACAGCATCGGACCTTGTTTCTATCACCAGTCACAGCCACAGCTGGGTGTTGTTTTTGCTTTGGCTCCATCCCTTCATTCTTTCTGGAGTTATTTCTCCACTGATCTCCAGTAGCATATTGGGTACCTACTGACTTGGGGAGTTCCTCTTTCAGTCCTATCATTTTGCCTTTTCATACTGTTCATGGGGTTCTCAAGGCAAGAATACTAAAGTGGTTTGCCATTCCCTTCTCCAGTGGACCACATTCTGTCAGACCTCTCCACCATGACCCGCCCGTCTTGGGTGGCCCCACATGGCATGGCTTAGTTTCATGGAGTTAGACAAGGCTGTGGTCTGTGTGATCAGATTGGTTAGTTTTCTGTGATTATGGTTTCAGTGTGTCTGCCCTCTAATGCCCTCTCCCAACACCTACCATCTTACTTGGGTTTCTCTTACCTTGGACGTTGGGTATCTCTTCACGTGTGCTCCAGCACAGCACAGCCGCTGCTCCTTACTTTGGATGAGGGGTATCTCCTCACTGCTGCCCCTCCTGACCATGAATGTGGAGTAGCTCTTCCAATAACACAAGAGAAGACTATACACATGGACATCACCAGATGGTCAACAACGAAAGTGCAGCCACTGCTCCTTACCTTGGATGAAGGCTATCTCCTCACTGCCACCCCTCCTGACCTTGAACGTGGAGTACCTCTTCCATTAACACAAGAGTAGACTCTACACATGGACATCAACAGATGGTCACCACCAAAATCAGATTGATTATATTCTTTGCAGCCAAAGATGGAGAAGCTCTATACAGTCAGCAAAAACAAGACCGGGAGTTGACTGCGGCTCAGATCATGAACTCCTTCTTGCCAAATTCAGACTTAAATTGAAGAAAGTAGGGAAAACCACTAGACCATCCAGGTATGACCTAAATCAAATCCCTTATGATTATACAGTGGAAGTGAGAAATAGATTTAAGGGCCTAGATCTGATAGATAGAATGCCTGATGAACTATGGACTGAGGTTCTTGACATTGTACAGGAGACAGGGATCAAGACCATCCCCATGGAAAAGAAATGCAAAAAACAGCAAAATGGCTGTATGGGGAGGCCTTACAAATAGCTGTGAAAAGAAGAGAAGTGAACAGCAAAGGAGAAAAAGAAAGATATAAGCATCTGAATGCAGAGTTCCAAAGAATAGCAAGGAGAGATAAGAAAGCCTTCCTCAGCAATCAGTGCAAAGAAATAGAGGAAAACAACAGAATGGGAAAGACTAGAGATCTCTTCAAGAAAATTAGAGATATCAAGGGAACATTTCATGCAAAGATGGGCTTGATAAAGGACAGAAATGGTATGGACCTAACAGAAGCAGAAGATATTAAGAATAGGTGGCAAGAATACACAGAAAAACTGTACAAAAAAGATCTTCATGACCAAGATAATCACGATGGTGTGATCACTGACCTAGAGCCAGACATCCTGGAATGTGAAGTCAAGTAGGCCTTAGAAAGCATCACTATGAGCAAAACTAGTAGAGGTGATGGAATTCTAGTTGAGCTATTCCAAATCCTGAAAGATGATGTTGTCAAAGGGCTGCACTCAATATGGCAGCAAATTTGGAAAACTCAGCAGTGGCCACAGGACTGGAAAAGGTCAGTTTTCATTCCAATCCCAAAGAAAGGCAGTGCCAAAGAACGCTCAAACTACCACACAATTGCACTCATCTCGCATGCTAGTAAAGTAATGCTCAAAATTCTCCAAGTCACGCTTCAGCAATACGTGAACTGTGAACTTCCTGATGTTCAAGCTGGTTTTAGAAAAGGCAGAGGAACCAGAGATCAAATTGCCAACATCCGCTGGATCATGGAAAAAGCAAGAGAGTTCCAGAAAAACATCTGTTTCTGCTTTATTGCCTATGCCAAAGCCTTTGACTGTGTGGATCACAAGAAACTGTGGAAAATTCTGAAAGAGATGGGAATACCAGACCACCTGACCTGCCTCTTGAGAAACCTTTATGCAGGTCAGGAAGTACCAGTTAGAACTGGACATGGATCAACAGACTGGTTCCAAATAGGAAAAGGAGTATGTCAAGGCTGTGTATTGTCACCCTGCTTATTTAACTTCTATGCAGAGTACATCATGAGAAACACTGGGCTAGAAGAAGCACAAGCTGGAATCAAGATTGCTGGAAGAAATATCAGTAACCTCAGATATGCAGATATGCAGATGAACCACCCTTATGGCAGAAAGTGAAGAGGATCTAAAAAGCCTCTTGATGAACGTGAAAGAAGAGAGTGAAAAAGTTGGCTTAAAGCTAAACATTTAGAAAATTAAGATCATGGCATCTGGTCCCATCACTTCATGGGAAATGGGAAAACATTGGAAACAGTGTCAGACTTTATTTTTGGGGGCTCCAAAATCACTGCAGATGGTGACTGCAGCCATGAAATTAAAAGATGCTTACTCCTTGGAAGGAAAGTTATGACCAACCTAGATAGCATATTGAAAAGCAGAGATATTACTTTGCCAACAAAGGTCCATCTAGTCAAGGTATGGTTTTTCCAGTGGTCATGTATGAATGTGAGAGTTCGACTGTGAAGAAAGCTGAGTGCCAAAGAATTGATGCTTTTGAACTGTGGTGTTGGAGAAGACTCTTGAGAGTCCCTTGGACTGCAAGGAGATCCAACCAGTCCATTCTAAAGGAGATCAGTCCTGGGTGTTCTTTGGAAGAAATGACGCCAAAGCTGAAACTCCAGTACTTTGGCCACCTCATGTGAAGAGTTGACTCATTGGAAAAGAGTCTGATGCTGGGAGGGATTGGGGGCCAGAGGAGAAGGGGACGACAGAGGATGAGATGGCTGGATGGCATCACTGACTTGATGGATGTGAGTTTGAGTGAACGTCGGGAGTTGGTGATGGACAGGGAGGCCTGGTGTGCTGCAATTCATGGAGTCACAAAAAGTCGGACACGACTGAGCAACTGAACTGCACCGAACTGAACAAAGTTGTGTAGCAAGGAATGTAGATACAAAGAGAGGCAAAGAATTGGGGCCATTTCTGCAATAAAGAGTCTCTTGATGAGGGTTGAAGTGAACAATGAAAAACTTGGCTTAAAACTCAATATTCAAAAAGCTAAGATCATAGCATCTGGTCTCATCACTTCATGGCACATAGATGGGGAAGAGTGGAAACAATGGCAGATTTTACTTTCTTGAGCTCCTAAATCACTGCAAATGGTGACTGCAGCCATGAAATTAAAGGACGCTTGCTCCGTGAAAGGAAAACTTTGTCAAACCTAGACAGTGTATTAAAAAGTAGAGAAATCACTTTGCTGATAAAAGGTTGTACAGTTAAAGCCATGGGTTTTCCAGTAGTCATATACAGATGAGAGAGTTGGACGATAAAGAAGGCCGAGTTTGGTGTATGGCACAGGGTACTCAAAGCCGGTGCTCTGTGACAATCTGGAGGGATGGGGTAGGGAGGGAGGTGGGAGGTGGTGTTCAGAATGGAGGGGACCATGTATACCTATGGCCAATTCATACTAATGTATGGCAAAAACCATCACAATATTATAATTATCTTCCAATTAAAATAAATAAATTAATTTTAAAAAAGGGTTGAGTGGCGAAGCATTGATGATTGCTGCTTTCAAATTGTGGTGCTAGAGAAAACTCTTGAGAGTCCCTTGGACAGTAAGCAGATCAAACCAGTCAATCCTAAAGGAAATCAACACTGAGTGTTCCTTGGAAGGACTGAAGGTGAAGCTCCAATTTGGCCACTTGATGCAAAGTGCTGACTCATTAGAAAAGACCCTGATGCTGGGAAAGAATGAAGGCAGGAGGAGAAGGGTGCAAGAGAGGATGAGATGGTTGAATGGCATCACTGACTCAGTGGACTTGCTGCTGCTGCTGCTAAGTCGCTTCAGTCGTGTCTGACTCTGTGTGACCCCATAGATGGCAGCCCACCAGGCTCCCCCGTCCCTGGGATTCTCCAGGCAAGAACACTGGAGTGGGTTGCCATTTCCTTCTCAGTTTGAGCAAATTCCAGGAGATAGTGAAGGATGGGGAAGCCTGGCATGCTGCAGTCCATGGGATCACAAAGAATCAGAAGTAACTTAGCAACTGAACAACAAATGCAACCTATCAATTCTAGATCTTTGAAATTTCCAGTTTTTAAAAAATATGAGACCAATAAGCATTGAACATTGTCAGTTTATGCTTTATTAGAATTGTGTAAATATTTTACTACAGATTTCACAGTGTTTATAACTCATTTTGTGCATTTAAAAATACTAGTTAAAGCAAAATTTTCCTTTTCAGGAAAGTACCTTTTATTTTCTTTGTTAACAGATGAGGAAACCTCAGTAGAGGGTGTTAGACACTTACTAAATTTCCTTCCCTTCAGGGATAAATAGTTAATGGTTATTGGATTGGTTCTATTTGTCAATTAGAACATTTATTTCTACCATTAAATCATAGTAAGTAGCAGCAAAGTTTATTTAGTTTAAGGGGACTTGTCCTCTATGTGTTTTGCAGATATATTTCATTTTTTCATACACCGAGTTTTTAAATGAGATTCTCCTACAGAGGGCAGACTTAGACTATATTTTTCCACACCATATACAGGATTAAATATATTTCCACTTATATAATGCAAGATTGTATATGCTTTGATCCTTCAGGATTTTTTTTTTTTTTTTTCAGAATAAACTGTTTTGTCATGGGGAACCATTAGCGGAATTATAGATGACCAGAATGATAATCAGCAGTTGTTACTGAAGCTGTCATAGAAGAAACCACACCCCTGACATGAAAGTTCACTTAATTTTCTTTAAACATACTGCAGTTGAATTTTATGGAAACCTTTTAGCCTCTGTGGTCCTTTATTTCCCAAAGTAGTCACTAAAGGAAAATTAACTAATATGTGAGGACAGGGGATGTAATATTTTTGTGACTTTCAACCCTAAGAGCAAAACCCATTAGTAGCTATAGATTTTTCTCTGCAGCAATGAGCTAGTGTATAATCAATTTATATTAGCCTAACACTGTATATCAAGATGGTAAGTCTTGCTGGGTCTGTGTTGTTTGATTCCTATGAAAGCTTGTATCAGGCTGTACATTAAGTCTAAGAGATAAGACACAGACTGGAGTCCCAATGGTTATAAAACAATCCTTTGTGTCTGACCTCAGTCCCCTTCTTAACAATCCTGGAGCAATAAACATTCAGTTTAATCAATAGCTTTCCTCTGGATGAAATGACTTAATCATTAAAACTTCTGATACTTTAAACAAATTTATACTAACACTAGGCAATGTAATGTCTTTCCTGCTTTCTTTCTTTCTTTCCTTCCTTTCTTCTTCTTTCTCTCTCTCTGTTGCCCTCTCTTATTTTTCTTCTGTTGTATTTTCAAGAACTATTTTACTTTGAAGTATGAGAAATGTCTCATGTGATATTCATCCAAAGAAATTAAGAGAAATTAAGCTTTTAGAGTATTAAATAATCTGAAAACCTAATGTACAAACCTATAATTTCAAGCCTGAATTTTAACTATATTCATTGTTCAAAATAGTTTTTATTTCAAAATTTTTATATTGTATAGTTTTATTTCTTATGGTTACTAATTGATGCATTTTTTGGTATTATGCAAGTACACAAAAGAATGTGTTAGAAAGTTTCTTTTACCTCGGAGCCAGAAATTCAGAATCTTTAACCTTGCAGAATCATTTAAGCCTCAGGTCTTTTATTTCTCAAATTTGAATAACAGTATCCTCCCCCCACCTTTTTTTTTACCCCAACAGTGGTTCATGAGGATAATAATCATTAATATGTGAATGTCTTCTGTGTACTATAAATCTTTCTACAGTGCAAACACATGATATATAGAAAAGAGAGAAAAAGTTTTTATCTTATTTCCTAAGAAAAATACCATAACAGAATTTTAAAAACCACCCTCCATACTTCTGTTGGGATGCAGTGCACCGTACATACCCTGCCTTCCTTTCAAAGGTCATACTAAGCTAGGATTAAGAAACAATGCTTGTTTACCCTTAGTAAAGTGCCAAAAACCCTTTTAGCAGGGTTCAGAATTTTACTTAAAAAATGTATAAAATACTAGAAAACAGGTTTGTCTCTTTTATAAACACATTTAGTCACCCCAAGACTAGACTGAGGCAGGACTCCAACCCCATCCATTCCTTATCTTGTCTCTAATTCCCATGAGGGAGGGAAAATTCAACATAATGAATTGATTTTTATCTGGGTCTGGGATCCAGAGGAGGCTAAATGGGACTCCAGAATGTAGGTAAGATTAAAGACTTGGAAAACAAAGATGAGAAGAGAATAAAAGGGAAAAGAGGTCAGAGTCCTCATGATCAACACATAATGACTTACTACGAACTGACTTGCCACTGCAGGGGAAAACTGAAAACTCTTTGTCCTATATCCTAAACTCAAAATCTGTGTTTAGTAATAGGCTTCCTCCTTGCCGATAAAGACATACTCAGGAGGTCACAATATTTGCACTAAAACCATGATTATACAAGTGCCCAAATTGTTTTTGTTGTTTAGTTGCTCGGTTGTGTCCAACTCTTTGCAAGCCCATGGACTGCAGCATGCAGGGCTCCTCTGCACTCCACTCTCTCCCCAGTTTGATCAAACTCATGTCCATTGAGTCAGTGATGCTACCCATCTCATCCTCTTTAGCCCCCTTCTCCTTCTGCCCTCAATCTATCCCAACATCAAGGTCTTTTGCAATGAGTCAGCTCTTCTCATCAGATGGCCAAAGTATTGGAACTTCAGCTTCAGTATGAGTCCTTCCAAGAAACATTCAGTGTTGATTTACTTTAGGACTGACTGGTTTGATCTCCTTGCAGTCCAAGGGACTCTCAAGAGTCTTCTCCAGCACCACAATTCAGAAGTATACATTCTTCGATGCTCAGTCTTCTGTATGGTCCAGTTCTCACATCCATACATGACTACTGAGATAACCACAGCTTTGACTATATAGACTTTTGCTGGCAAAGTGATATGTTTGCTTTTAAATATGCTGTCTAGGTTTGTCATAGCTTTCCTCCTAAGGAGCAAGCATCTTTTAATTTCATGACTGTGGTCACCATCTGCAGTGATTTTGGAGCCCAAGAAAATAAAATCTGTCACATGCACCCAATATTTAGATCATTTAAGCAGTGGGTCATATGAGATACATATGATGTAGTCTAGTCAGTCAACTTATTAATATATGGTAAAGCTGATGCTATCCTTGTGTTAATGAAGATATTACTTACTATCTGATTATAATGTTTTTATTGAGAGATCATTTATTCACATTTATTAAATGCCTACCAAGTGCAAATCAGTGAACTGGGAAAATAAATTACAGTTGACATTTTACAGTGACAGAAGCAGTGAAATCAATTTATGTACACTAATTAGAAACAGAAAATCAATATATGTTATAAAAAGAAACATTTGCACTCTCTTACCACAACCTCACCATCACACACACACATACACACATACACACGCACACACACACAACTTCTTAGTATTTTGAAATCTAAAATTTGAAATATTTGATGTAGTGTCCTAACATTTACTACTATACTCTTTTTGTGTGTAGAGAGAAATGGATAGATATTAAAACTTAATTTTTATGTGAGAATGTAAAGCAAATAGATAACTAAGACACTTCATCAAAGAATAGTAAATTGGGAGAAATTGCTCTACCCAATATCAAATTTTATTACACAGTTGCAGTAATCAAGACTGTTATTGGTGGAATGAGTGTCACATAGCTCAATGAACAATATAGATAAGCAAGAAACACCCTACACGAGTGTAGAAGACTGACATTTGACAAAGATGCAAAAAAAAAAAAAAAATCTAGTGGAGGAAGGATTGTATTTTCAACAAATGGTGCTAAAACAATTGGACAGTCTTAGGCAAAATAGATATACAAAGTTAAATCTAAATCTAATATCTTATATAAAAATTAACTCAAAGTGGAACATGGGCTTGTTAATAATTATAAAACTATAACATTTTAAAAAGTAGATGTAGGAGGAAAATCTTCAGAACCTAACATTTGGTTAAAAGTTAGATGTGACACTAAAGGTATGATACATAAAATAAAACAAATTATATTTCAGTAAAATTAAAAACCTTTGCTCTTCAAAAATCCCTGTTAAAGAATAAAAACTCAGTGTATAGACTAGAAGAGTATATTTACAAATTATATATATGATTGAAACGCTAATCTCAAATATGTAAAGAACTCTCAAACTGAACAATAAAAAAATCCAATTAGAAAACAGGTAAAAACATGAAGTGCCATTTCACCTAAGAGAATATACAAATGACAAATGGGCACAAAAAAGGCATCAATATTATCAGTCATTTGTGAAATGCAAATCAAAATCACAATGAGCTATCACTTCATTACCACTAGAATAACTATGATAAAAAAAAGATAGACAATAACAAGTGTTGGTGTGAACGTGGCAAAATTGAATAATTCTTGCAGTGCTGAAAGGAATGTGAAACAGTGCTCCCACTCTAGAATATAGTTTGACAATTTATTACAAAGCTAACTTACAACATATTTTTACCACATTATCTTAAAATCAATTTCCTTCATATTTACTTTAGTGAGTTGAAATCTTCCATACAAAAAACCTTGACACAGATGTTCATAGCAGCTTTGTCCATAATTGCCAAAACTTGAAAATAAAAGATGTTCTTCAATAAGTTTACTTGGATTGCTATAACAAAATACCACAAACTAAGTCACTTAAACAATAGAAATTTATTTCCTCTTTTTTTCTGGATCCTCAAGTCCAAGATCAAGTTACTGGCAAGGTTAGTTTCTTCTAAAGGACGCGCTCTGCTTGCAGATGGCCATCTTCTTCATGTAACTTTACATTGTCTTCCCTTTGCGTATGTGCATGAGTGCGTGCTAAGTCATCTCAGTCATGTCCATCTATGTGCAACCCTATGGACCATAGCCAATCAGGTTCCTCTGTCCATGGGACTTCTCAGGCAAAAATACTAGGGTGGTTGCCATTTCCTTCTCCAGGGGATCTTCTTGCCCCAGGGATCAAACCTGCCTCCCTTATGTCTCCTGAATTGGCAGGCAGGTTCTTTCCCACTAGTGCCACCTGGGAAGCCTCCCCACCCCAACTTTGTGCATACTTGGACCTTTATATTTTCTTAAAAGGACACCAATCATATCAGATTAGGGCTCAGTCTAATGACTTCATTTTTAACTTAATAACTTCTTTAAAGGCTTTACTCAGTAAGTCAACTTACGAGATATAAGGGGTTAATATTTCAACATATGAATATTCAGGGGAAGACACAAGTTAACTTACAATAGTATGTGAATAGATAAACTGTGGCACATCCATCATATGGAATACTATTCAGTCCTGAAAAGAAACAAGTCATCAAAACATGAAAAGACATGGAGGGAACTTAAATACATATTAATAAAAACAATTTACAATTTAAAAAGTTTATATACTGTATGATTTAGTATTCTGGAAAAGGAGAAGCTACGGAGACAATAAAAAGATGAGGGGTTGCCAGGGGTTGTGGGCAGGAAGGAATTAATAGGTGGAGCACAGAGGATTTTTAGGGCAGTAAAACTATTCTTTGATACTATAATGGTGGATACATGTCATTATGCATTTGTCAAAATTCATAACGTTCAAATACAAGAGCAAATCCTAATGCAAGATATAGACTTTGAATGTATCAGCATAGATTCATTGATTGTAATAAGTGTCCTATGTTGTATGGGATGTGGATAGTCGGGGGGCTTTAGTGTGTGGGGAAGCTCTATGTGTATGGAGTCAAGGAATATATGGGAGTTTTGTACTTTCTGATAAATTTTTCTATAAACCTAAAACTGATCTAAAAAATAAAGTCTGTCAAAAAATAGCAACGATGCCAAATGCTGAAGAGTTTACAGAAAAACAGGACCTCTCACACTGTTGTTGGGAATTTAAAGTGATAATGTCACTCTGGGAAATAGGTTGGCAATTTCTTAAAAAACTAAATGTATAGTAATCATATAACTCAACAGTCATACTCCTGGACATTCATCTCAGAGATTTAACACCTCATACTTGCACCAAAAACTGTATAAGAATTTTCAGAGAAGCTTTATTTGTAATTGTTAAAAACTGGAAACAACCCAATTGTCCTATAGTAAGTGAGTAGATAAACTATAATACATACATACCATGGACAATTTACTATTCAGCAATAAAAAAGGGACAATTAAGATGCGTCTCAAAAGTTTTATGCTAAATGGAAAAAGCTAATCTCAAAGGTCACAAAATATATATTCTATTATTTTCTTTGTGAAGGATTAAGGATGAGAGGGGGATAGGTATAAATGGGGCAGCATAAGGGAGATGTTTGTGGTGATTCAGTTCAGTTCAGTTCATTTGCTCAGTCATGTCTGGATTGCAGCACGCCAGGCTTCCCTGTCCACCACCAACTTCCAGAGCTTGCTCAAACTCATGTCCATCAAGTCAGTGATGTCATCCAATCATCTCATCCTCTGTTGTCCCCTTCTCATGCCTTCAATCTTTCCCAGCATCAGTCTTTTCCAAGGAGTCAGTTCTTTGCATCAGGTAGTCAAAGTATTGGAGTTTCAGCTTCAGTATCAGTCCTTCCAATGAATAATCAGGACTGATCTCCTTTAGGATGGACTAGTTGAATCTCCTTGTGGTCCAAGAGAACCTCAAGAGTCTTCTCCAATACCTCCATTGAAAGCATCAATTCTTTGGCCCTCAGCTTTGTTTATAGTCCAACTCTCACATCCATACATGACTACTGGAAAAACCATAGCTTTGACTAGATGGGCCTTTGTCGGCAAAGTAATGTCTCTGCTTTTTAATATGCTATCTCAGTTGGTCATAGCTTTTCTTCCAAGGAGCAAGCATCCTTTATTTTCATGGCTGCAGTTACCATCTGCAGTGATTTTGGAACCCCCCAGAATAATGTTTGTCACTGTTTCCATTGTTTTCCCATCGATTTGCCATATAGTGATGGGACCACATGCTGTGATCTTAGTTTTCTAAATGTTGAGCTTTAAGCCAACTTTTTCACTCTCCTCTTTCACTTTCATCAAGAGGCTCTTTAGTTCTTCTTTGCTTTGTGTTTATTTGGCAATACTGTTTCTTGAATAAAGTGGTCAGTTACAGAAGTATATACACATAATAAAATGGTGTAGAACTCCGCACACATTGTAGTAATGTGAATTTCCTGGTTTTATTATTACCCTTTAGTTAACATAAAATGTAAACCGTGGAGAAAACTGGGTTAAGGATACATGGGATCTCTCTATACCAACTTTTGGTGCTTCTATAATTATTTTAAAATGGAAAGTTTAAGAATGTACTGTTATAAACATATTACTATTCAATTGAGACTTATTTCCTAAAATACTTATAATAATGACAGTTTGAAAAGTCACTGGAAACTGATGAGAAAAATCTTACAAAATATTCCATGTAGAGAAACAAATGGTATTGATTTGTGTATATAAAATGCTTTCTACTTTCTAGGATCTATTTTATGTAGATGGGATTGCAATTATGTAAATTATTCTTTTTTAAAATAAAAATTCCCGCCAAATGATAGATTCATACTAAACTAAATGATGTTAAAATATAAGATCTTAAAAGGAAAATAATATTTACAAAGTTCTGTTTACTGAAATCAATATGATTGCTGCTTCACAAGTTTTTTAAAAACATTTTTATTCCCTTGCTCATTTTTTTGTTTATAACAATATGTTAGACCAGTGACTCAGAAATAGAAAAATGCTTTTTAAAAAAAAATGTGTTTATTTATTTGACTGCATCACGACTTAGTTGTGGCACTTGGGATCTTCACTGCATCGTGGAGGATCTTTTCCTGTGGCCTGGAGACTCTAGATGCTTAGAGTGTGTGCTCAGTTGCTGCAGAGCACGGGCTTAGTTGCTGAGTGGCATATGATATCTTAGTCCCCTGAACAGGGATGGAGCCCACGTTCCTTACATTGTAAGGTGGGTTGTTAACCACCTTTTAAATCGGAGTGTGTTTCCATATTGGCACTCTTCCTACTTTACGTTTTCAGCAATTCTGTTTTCTCAGTAATGTGACATTTGCTTGTTAGATCTGTGATGATCATGACAGTCATTGCATGAAGCACTTTCTTGAACTCACAGTAGTAAAAAAACAAAATTCAAATCTATCCATTAAAATCTGTTCTCATAAAATTTCCTACCATTGAACTTTTTTATTCTTTCCATCATCCAAATGTGTGATTTTGGAACATTCATATATATATATATATATATATATATATATGGCTTTGATTTCCCCTGTTGATGTACTTCTTTAATAAATTTTTAAAACTAAAAGTATATACACATACAAAATTACATGAAAGATTGTCAAGTAATTGGAGTAGAAAAAGGAGGATAGAGGAAGGAGGTGCTAGTTCTCCATCTTTTCTAGTCCCAATTCCATCTTTTGATAGAAAATATAAAAACAAAAGGTTGCTCTGGCACAGCATCAGGAGCTGTGGTATCTCTTTTTTACTAACGCTGCATCAGCACTGGAAAATGATAATTATGTCTTTGCTTAGTACCATGGCAACCATCAGACCTTTAAGGATACATGTTATTCATTTTAATTACTTGTTCAAAACTTGCTAACATACATAAGAAAATGTGGGTTTCACCTTTCCTTGTGCTAACAACCTTGTTCTTCTATACATTTACTGAATAGTTTGTTTTCAGAAGACAGATGCTGCAGAATGATCGAGAGTTAAATAATGATAATAAAGGTTTATTATCTTTAATCTTGCTGGGATTGGAAATCGTCACTGAGTAGCTTATTCTATGGCTCTGTGTACATTCCTTGGAGGAAGGAGTTCATGTTAGGCAGAGATTTTCAGAGAAATTGAACCAATATTTACTGTAAAGAATTGACTCACACGATTATGGAAATTGAGAAGTCTAGGCCCCAGAGAACTGATAGTATAGTTCCAATCTGAGTTTTAAAGCCTGAGAACAAGGATAGTGTAAGTTGCAGCTTAAGTCCAGACTTGAAGGCAGAAATTTTTCCTGCTAGTGTTCCAACTGGAAGACAGTGAGGCAGAGAGAAAAAAATTCTTTCTTACTATATTTTTTATTCTATTCAGACCTTCAGTGGATTGAATTAGACCTATCCATATTGATGAGGGCAATCTGCCTATAGGTTCAAATGCTAATCTCAGCCAAAAACACCTTCACAGACACACCCAGAGTAATGTATAGACAAATACCTGGGCACCACATGTATCAGTGAGGTGGACACATAAAATTAACTGCCACAGGGACTTCCCTGGTGGTCTAGTAGTTAAGATTTCACACTTCCACTGCAGGGGATGTGGGTTCAACCAGGGAACTAAGATCTTCCAAGCTGCAAGGCATGGCCAAAAAATAAGTAAAATAAAATTAACTATCAAATTTATTCTGCAGTGGTCACTGAGTGTATTTTTTGCTGCAAATGAAATATGAATAGCATTAAAAAGGGATAAGAAAGAATCAAAACTACAGTGACTTCCTAGACATCTGTCTTTCTCATATTTTCCCACTGGCTTTATGTGCACCAAAGGCCAAAAAGAACTGTATTTTGTTTTGAAAGTTACTGAGAGAGAAATCAGTGTTCTGTGTACAATGTAGTATTACTGCTTTTTATCCAATTTCATTTTCCTGACACTACTGAATCAGATATCCATTTCTTCACTTAGCCTCCACAGAAATACAGATCACCATGGTACCCAGTAACTTCAGACAGTCCATAGATAACTGCAGGACACATTGGAAGGTAATGGAAACTGTTTCTATGTTGTTAGAGTCACCAGTTGTTAATTTCCTTTCTAACCTATCAGTGAAAAAATAGTACCAGAGAGGAGATAATAGCAGAAGTTATTCCTCTAATAAGTAACAATGTGTAGCTGTTTCTCCAAATAATAAGTTGTATTTACTTAAACATTTACTTATATCATTTATTCAACATACCTTAACAAAACACTGACAAGATTTAAGATACTGCAAAGTCCTACAGGAAAAGATGAAGAAGAATAAAATATTCTGTTTTAGGATTTAGCAGAAATTCAAAAGGCAATGAGCAATAGGGCATCTTATTCAGAAGAATGAGATGGTGAATGCTTGAGTGATCCTTAGAAGTCAGGCAGCTCCAAAAGTTCTGAAAATGGCAATAGGGCTAGTTATTTGAACAAGGAAAATATGTCCAGTCTCTGACTGGGACTGAAGAAAGCAAAGAGAACAATGAAGAACTAGACCAATTACTAGAAGTGGAATTTCAGAAGAGAACTCTAGAAGAATTGAAGCACCTGATGTGAGAAATCAGATATTTGGAATAAGGTCAGCAGATATGCAGCACTTTGTTGGGGGTCTCATTCATAACAATAGCAACCTGATGCTTAGTTAAAAATGCTGTTGGTATGAAGATCCTTAGAGAGCACCCACTTTAATTTATATTTGGTTTCGGAATCTGAATGCTCTTAGCCTTCCAATAGCTATTTATTCTCAGCTATGGAAAAGAGGAAAAAATACAAAATCAAATTTCATCATAGGTCTTAGAGAAGCCAGAGTTTCAGCCTCAAGAAGCTGTACTTTATCTGCTTCAGTGGTAGAAAAGAGTGAGCACAGACTTTCTAATTGAATGAGCTAGGGTTAACTCTTTTTGTTATTAAATGATGAGTGAATCATTTAAATTCCTCATCATTATTGTTCTTATATTTAAATATATATAGGGTTTATCAATTGCACTGAAGGTCTTAATTTCTCACTCTTCCTATTTTGGGGAAGACATTCTGCCCTACTTCTTGACTCTGGAAATAGTCATGTGATTTGATTTGACCAATGGGATATTATTAAATGATAAACATGATCCAAGTAGAGTGTCTTAGTCATCTGTTGCTATATATAAAATCATTCCAAAACATAGTGACTTGAAGCAAAATCCATTTTATTTCCGTGTGTCAACAGTATGGGCTTGGCTCAGCTCGTTGGTTTTCTGCTGTCTTTTCTGGGATAGCTTGTGTGGATGTATTCATTTGGGGGCTTGATTAAGGGATTGACTTGCCTATAATTTCTCACTTGCTATGATTGGTTTCTGCTCCATGTGGTATTGTCATCCTCCAGCATGTATAGAGTTTTTTCACATTGTAACATGACTTTCAAAGAACTTGTAAGCAGAAGATACAAAGTCTCTTGAAGTGTAGGCTCAGAAGTTGAACAATGTCAACACTTTTTGCCAGGCAAAGAAAGTCACAAGACTAGATTTAAGAGTTGTGTAAACAGACACATTGCAAAAATGCCTGTATAAAGGGAGAGGTGGAATCATTATGGCCTTTTGTTGTAAACAATTGGAAATACAAAGGCATGAAAAGTATTTGCATGTTGAGACTTGATACCTCCATCAAATCCTTCAGCTATCATTCTGGAGGATGAGATCTATGGAATGGACCGGCCCCACTCATCATCCCCCCTGTGCCAGGCTAGGCTTCAATCAGCTGACCCCGGTATATGTGAGTTAACTCAGTCAAGAACAACTGGCACACTCTTGAATGCAGATGCATGAGTAAACCTGATTAAGCTCTCAGAATTACCAAGTTAACCCAAGACTCATGAGCAATAATAAATTGTTGCTATCGTAAACCACTGAGTTTTCATTTTGTTACACAGTATTATAGTGCCCATAGATAACATAAAGAAGCTATGTGTGTGTGTTCTCAGTTGCTCAGTGGTGTCCACCTCTTTGGGACCACATGGACTGTGGCTCACAAGACTCCTCTGTCCATGGAATTTTCCAGGAAAGAATACTGGAGTGGGCTGCCATTTCCTACTGCAGGGGGGAATCTTCCTGACCCAGGAATCAAACCTGTGTTTCCTGCATTGGCAGGCAGATTCATTACCACTGCACCATCTGCTGCTGCTGCTACTGCTGCTGCTAAGTCACTTCAGTCGTGTCCGACTCTGTGCGACCCCATAGACGGCCGCCCACCAGGCTCCCCCGTCCCCGGGATTCTCCAGGCAAGAACACTGGAGTGGGGTGCCATTTCCTTCTCCAATGCAGGAAAGTGAAAAGTGAAAGTGAAGTTGCTCAGTCCTGTCCGACTCTTAGCGACCCCATGGACTGCAGCCTACCAGGCTCCTCTGTCCATGGGATTTTCCAGGCAAGAGTACTGGAGTGGGGTGCCATTGCCTTCTCCATCTGGGAAACCCCTAAACAAGAAATAATGAAACTAGATTCAGAGGAGTTTTTGTGTATATATAGTGACTTCCCTGGTGGCTCAGATGGTAAAACGTCTGCCTACAGTGCTGGAGACCCATGTTCGATCCCTGGGTGGGGAAGATCCTTTGGAGAAGGAAATGGCAACCCACTCCAGTACTGTTGCCTGGAAAATCCCATGGACGGAGGAGCCTGGTAGGCTACAGTCCATGGAGTCACAAGAGTTGGACACAACTGAACAACTTCACACATACACACACACACATGGGTGTGTGTGCATACTTGTTTATGTGTGCAATAGATAAAGATCTTATCTATTTTGATAAGCAATCAGTAGAATGCCTGGCATACAACTACAACTACAGTTGACCCTTGAATAAAATGTCTTTGAACCACAAGGATCACTTACATGTTGATTATTTGCAATGATTATATTGGAAAGGTTTTGGAGATTAGGGACAATTTGAAAAAACTTGCAGATGAAACGTAGCCTAGAAATACCAAAAATAGTTAAGAATAAGTTAGGTATGTCATGAATGCATAAAATATATCTAGAATCTAGTCTATCTTTACATAGGCATAAGGCAAATGATGCTGGGAAAGACTGAGGGTGGGAGGAGAAGGGGATGGCAGAGGAGGAGATGGTTGGATGGCATCACCGACTCAATGGACATGAGTTTGGGTAAACTCCGGGAGTTGGTGATGGACAGGGAGGCCTGGCTGTTGCAGTTCATGGGTCACAAAGAGTCGGACACGACTGAGCTACTGAACTGAACTGAACTGGAATGATTATTTATTATAAAACTAATAATGCATTATTTTTTTACTGTTTTATTGTCATAGGTAAGTGTAGCAATGTTTCCAATATAGAATGTAGCAATGTTTCTAATATAGAATTATTACTATGACTGTGACACTATATGCCATAACAATTTTATAACAATTTGTTCATTAGTGTATAGGTTAGGCTACCACAAAGCCTTTGTATCGATTTCACTAGGCTACCATAGAGCAATCATATTGCTGCTTGTTTGTTGTCAATGTATAAATCATTATCAGTTCAGTTTAGTTCTGTTGCTCAGTCATGTTTGGCTCTTTGTGACCCCATGGACTGCAGCATGCCAGGCTTCCCTGTCCATCACCAACTCCTGGAGTTTACTCAAACTCATGTCCACTGAGTTGGTGATGCCATCCAACCATTTCATCTTCTGTTGTCCCCTTCTCCTCCTGCCCTCAATCTTTCCCAGCATCAGGGTCTTTTCAAATGAGTCAACTCTTCACATGAGGTGGCCAAAGTATTGGAGTTTCAGCTTCAGCATCAGTCCTTCCAATGAACACTCAGGACTAATCTTTAGGATGAACTGGTTGGATGTCCTTGCAGTCCCAGGAACTCTCAAGAGTCTTCTCCAACATCACAGTTCAAAAGCATCAATTCTTTGGCACTCAGCTTTCCTTATAGTTCAACTCTCACATCTACACATGACTACTGGAAAAACCATAACTTTGACTAGATGGACTTTTGTTGGCAAAGTAATGTCTCTGCTTTTAAATATACTGTCTAGGTTGGTCATCACTTTCCTTCCAAGGATAAGCACCTTTTAATTTCATTGTACCTGTAAATAAATATATATTTCTTTTTCACATTATCCTTTCTTTTTTGATGACTAGTGTTAGTAATACATGTAGTATCTATAGTGTTTTTTATCATATAAGACAGTATTCATAAAAGTACTGACAGACGGTCGATCTCTTAAACAGAGGATATAAACTTATAAAATTGATAAGTGCAGTAGTATACTTTTATAAATGAATTTTCTCTTCCTTATGATTTTTGTAATGATATTTTCTTTTCTCTAGCTTGCTTTATTGTAACGGTATACTACATAATGCATATGAAATATCTTTTTTCCATTTAATTTTTTATTGGAATATAATTGCTTTGCAATGTTGTGTTATTAAAAGTTTCTGCTGTACAACATCGTGAATCAGCCATATATATATATATATATATACATATATCCCTTTCCTCTTAAGCCTCCCTTCCACCCTGCCATTCCACCCCTCAAGGTCATCACAGGGTAGGAAGCTGAGCTCCCTCTGCTATACAGCAACTTTCACTAACTCGCAAGCTATTTTACTACATATGATAGTGTATCGACTGTTTATGTTATTGGTGAGGTTTCTGGTAACACTAGACTATTAGTAGTAAAGATTTCAGGGGGTCAAAATTTATACTTCAATTTTTTTACAGCATGATTGGGTTGGAGCCCCTAATCCTCACTTTGTTCAAGGTCAATTGTATTCACTGAACGGATATATTCAGATGCTAATGAATATTAGCAAAGAGGTCTCAAAATTTTATTAAAGCGTCTATGGTGGTAGAATGTCATGTAAACCCTGACTCTGGATAACTAGAGACATTTCAAAAGTTTGAGTTCTCTTTTGCGAAATGCATTGAGTTTAGACTGATTACTTTTATTTCACAACACGAGTCAATGATTTTCTCTGGAGAAGAAAGAGAACCCTTTGAGAAGCTGTTCTGACTTACAGCAAATTCACTCAATGTCATCAAAGCTGTGTTTTAAATGGCCAGGGGGAAAAGTAGATCAAAGATTGATTGGTTTATTGTAACCACTCTTCTGACTAATGCATAAATCTCTGTTTTGTTACTATTGCATTTTAGAGTAAGATATTTTTCTTCTGGAAACTTTATGTCACTGCAGGTAGAATTTTACAATTTAAGTAGAATATATCAAACACTCTTTTGTGAGAGACTATTCCCATATGGCACATAAAGGGATAGGATTTACTTTTGGTGGGTTGAATTCTAGCTGGTTCTATTTGTTCAAGTTTGTTTGGAAGGCAGTCCTTAACGCTAAGTGGGCACGATCTTATGTTTTAAGGAGTTGTAGGTTTAGGGTTTAGGGTATGGTTTTTTAAATCTTTTATACTTCCCACATTTAATTTGAAAAAGAAAAAAAAAAAGGAAGGAAAGAAAGAAGGAAGGAAAAGAGAAAAGAAAAGAATCGTTGTAAGCTAAAAAAAAAAAACTAAATGTAAAATAATTGAAAGATTTCATAGTTAAGCCCTGTGGTTGTTCTAACTCTGTTGATATAATGTCTGGTGTTTGCTTACAATGCTGCACATTTTGTGAAGAGAAAGAAGAAGGAAGGATGAGAAAAAAGAAGGGAGGGAAGGAGGGAGGAAGGGAACCAGAGAAAGAAAAAGGAGAAAAGAGAAACAGAAAACACCATCTGAATGGTATTTCAAGTGTTTGAGGGTTTGGGGAGACAGGATGCAACATTTAACCTTGTGTAATGTTGCAGAGAAGGCAATGGCACCCCACTCCAGTACTTTTGCCTGGAAAATCCCGTGGATGGAGGAGCCTGGTGGGCTGAAGTTCATGGGGTCGATAGAGTCGGACACGACTGAGTGACTTCACTTTCACTTTTCACTTTCATGCATTGGAGAAGGAAATGGCAACCCACTCCAGTGTTCTTGCCTGGAGAATCCCAGGGACAGGAAGCCTGGTGGGCTGCCGTCTATGGGGTCGCATAGAGTTGGACACGACTGAAGCGATGCAGCAGCAGCAGCAATGTTGCATAAGTAAATATTTGGGCAGCAGAAGAGAAGTAGATTACTGGCCTGGGCCTGGGGCAGTGAAGAGTGAATGGCCTTAGTGATTTTAGTGAATAAAGCATGGTGATGTCAAGATCTGTTTTCAGATGACAAGAACTTAATCTCTTTTGTGAGGGTAACAAATGGAATGCTGGATCAGCAGTTATTTATGGTGTGGGCATATATCCAGATTTTCATAACAACAGGAAATGTACTTCTGGCAAGTTCTCATAGTAAATAGGCAGTGTTGCTATTATCATTATTGCTAATATGTGACAGAAATAGAAAAACATACTTTCAAGTAGTCTAACTAAAGCAGAATGACATTCTCATTACTGAAATGTTAACTTTGCAGTTTTGCAGTTATTGACTGATGGGGGAAGAACTGAGGCAAGAAACTGGGAGTTTCTTGTTGACTCTTATTCACATCACAGGTGGTTTAGCTGTTAAGTCCTGTCTGACTCTTGCTACCCCAAGGACTGTAGCCTGCCAGGCTACTCTGTCCATGGGATTTTCCAGGCAAGAATACTGGAGTGGGCTGCCATTTCCTTCTCCAGGGGATCTTCCCAACCAGGGATTGAACCTGGGTCTCCTGCATTGTAGGAAGCGCTCATTTCTCTGAATTTCAGATTTTTTGATTGATGTTTCCCTGGTAGCTCAGACAGTAAAGCGTCTGCCTACAATGCTGGAGACCCAGGTTCCATCCCTGGGTCGGGAAGATTCCCTGGAGAATGAAATGGCAACCCACTCCAGTACTCTTGCCTGGAAAATCCCATAGACTGAGGAGCCTAGTAGGCTACAGTCCATGGGGTCGCAAAGAGTCGGACATGACTGAGCGACTTCACTTCTTTTCACTTCACTTGTTCTAACAACTACTGCAAAAAGCAAAAAGCAAGATATTTGTATGAAAAAAAGCTCTGTGGAAAGTAGTACGCAGGCTAAGGTTTATTTTTGTCATGACTCTTGAAATAATAATTGGACTTTTGAAACAAAAAATAAACTGCGTACCTTATGATGTCCCATTAAAAGTATATATATTTTAGGTGCTATTCTTAAGATTCTTTATATTGTTTTTAATATAAATAATAATTTTATCACTCATAATAGTTTCTTTTACTCCATTCTCAATATTAGAAGCTTTGTCTCATAGTTTAGAATCATTTCTGGATATTAATAGAACAAAATTTGGGACCCTGTGGACTGGACTATCCTAAGAATGCTGTGTTCAAATTATTGATTTTTTTATTGTTTATTGAGTGCAGACAGTTAATTGACACTAAGCAGGGTCTTTTCACATACAGTGTTGGTATTTTTCACAATTGTACAAGTTTACAATATTATTGTTATTATTACTTTATGGATAAATGGCTTTGTGTATAGACAATTTAAGTATCTAGCTTGATATCATAAAGGAAAGAAACATGTCTTCCAATTATGTCAGACTATAACACAAGCTGGAATCAAGATTGCCAGGAGAAATATCGATAACCTCAGATATGCAGATGACACCACCCTTACAGCAGAAAGTGAAGAGGAACTAAAAAGCCTCTTGATGAAAGTGAAAGTGGAGATTGAAAAAGTTGGCTTAAAGCTCAACATTCAGAAAACGAAGATCATGGCATCCGGTCCCATCACTTCATGGGAAATATATGGGGAAAGAGTGGAAACAGTGTCAGACTTTATTTTTTTGGGCTCCAAAATCACTGCAGATGGTGACTGCAGCCATGAAATTAAAAGACGCTTATTCCTTGGAAGGAAAGTTATGACCAACCTAGATAGCATATTGAAAAGCAGAGACATTACTTTGCCATCAAAGGTCCGTCTAGTCAAGGTTTTTCCTGTGGTCATGTATGGATGTGAGAGTTGGACTGTGAAGAAGGCTGAGCGCCAAAGAATTGATGCTTTTGAACTGTGGTGTTGGAGAAGACTCTTGAGAGACCCTTGGACTGCAAGGAGATCTAACCAGTCCATTCTAAAAGAAATCAGCCCTGGGATTTCTTTGGAAGGAATGATGCTAAAGCTGAAACCCCAGTACTTTGGCCACCTCACGCAAAGAGTTGACTCATTGGAAAAGACTCTGATGCTGGGAGGGATTGGGGGCAGGAGGAGAAGGGGACGACAGAGGATGAGATGGCTGGATGGCATCACTGATTCGATGGACGTGAGTCTGGGTGAACTCCAGGAGTTGGTGATGAACAGGGAGGCCTGGTGTGCTGTGATTCATGGGGTCGCAAAGAGTCAGACACGACTGAGCGACTGAACTGAACTGAACTGAACTGATATAACTTATGCCTACAGGGAACATAGGATCTAACAAGAGAGGAAAATGCAGATATAACCATTACAATAATTTAAGAGACACAGTGATAAATGCCATAAAAGCAAAACAAAAAAATATGATAGAGGTTACCTCTGCTTATGGGGATCATGAAAGAGCTAAACTTCCAAAAGAAGTTTGGAATATAAAAATGCAGAAATAGAGGGGAATCTATTTTAACTAGGAGAATCTTGATGATAAGTTTATGGAAGATAGAAATAAGGTGCACTGGGACGACCCAGAGGGATGGTACGGGGAGGGAGGAGGGAGGAGGGTTCAGGATGGGGAACATGTGTATACCTGTGGCAGATTCATGTTGATATATGGCAAAACCAATACAATATTGTAAAGTTAAAAAATAAAATAAAATAATTTAAAAAAAAGAAATAAGGTGCATTTGGGAAATTCTGAATGTTCTTTTTTCTTTGGCCTTTTTAAGTACATGATCTTGGTTCTGACTTTCTGGGGTTTCAGATGCCTGGATTGGTAGTGACACTTGTTATCATGGAATATAAAGTGGAGAACTGAGGTAAGTTTCAAGTTTGAGTGTGTAACAAAAGATTTTGCAGCAAAGGCAGTGTTTAAAAACAAAAGGAATTTCCTAATTCATTTATTATGCATTGAACACCTCAAGAACTAAAAAGGACTTAAAACCATCAAGTTTCTTCCATAATGTAGTGAAGAAGATGCTCTTTCTCCCAGAGTAACCGAACTATGAGACTTACCTCTGTTGAAGAAGGGACATTTGGTATGGAGGAAGAAAAATAAAAATTTTCCGTGCTGACTCAGTGGGTATTTGGAAGAAGAAAGAGGAAGGGGAAGGCAGAGGTGTTTAGTAAGGAAAATAGCGCTGAATGGGAGCCAGTGGTGCTTTCACCAAAGGTCCTCATTAAAATCTCAGGGAAGAGCATTCCTTGCAAACCATCGTGTACTAACCTGCAGCGTAGTCAGCGGTGCTGCCCTGGGTTCTCAAATGACATAGACCAAACAAGATGTGTTTCCGGAGGGAATATCATAGCAGGGGCAAAGTGACTCTTTTTGAAGTTTTACTCACTTGAGAACCGTATTCATAAGAGTCATAGGGAGATCCCAGAGGAGCCGAATGTACTAGAAAGGTGTGTATATGTGTGTGTGTGTGTTTGTGCATGCTCAGTAGTGTCCAACTCTGTGACCCGTGGGACTATAGCCTGCCAGGCTCCTCTGTCCATGGAATTTTCCAGGCAGGAATACCGGAGCAGGTTGCCATTTCTACTTTAGAGGATCTTCCTAACCCAGGTATCAAACCTATGTCTCTTGCATCTCTTGCACTGGCAGGCAGATTCTTTACCACTGTGCCACTGAAGCCTCTAGAAGGGTCTAGTTGAGCCTTAATTAGCCAGGATGTAACACCAAGTTCTACCAGTTCAAAGTCAGATTATGAGCTATATCAGTGTTGGATGCCATCAGGTGGATGAGAACTGTGGTCTTAGAGACCAGGGAAGCCTAAGAATCCTGAGTCAATCTTTTAACATGTGGTTGTTTAAGTCAAATCTCTCCTTCTATATACCCAGAAGCTCCCATGAAAAGGAATTGAGAAAGGAGAAGGAAGACTGAGGCACTGGAGAGACATAGCACGTTTTCCTAAGAATCCTAGTTAATCCAAAGGAAATATTCAGTGATTACTCATCTTCCACATTACAGTGAATTCAAGTTTAGGAGGAAGACTATGTTGTTGGTAGCCCAAACTAAAGAAGTTGCATTTTCTCTGTGAATCTGAGCTGTATGATGTCAGTTTTTAATTGTGCTACACTAAAATCTGAAGGAGATATTCCCAATTTTTGATTAAAAAAAATTGGAGTAGCTCTAATTTGACCAAGGTTACAGAACAGGAGGGTCTTCCCAGTATTCTTGCCTGAGAAATACTATGGACAGAGGAGCCTGGTGGGCTACAGTCCGTAGGGTCACAAAAGAGTCAGACATGACTTAGGTACAATAACAGTAACAATAATACAAAAACAATAACAATAACAGCAGTAGAACAGAATGAGGATGAGGCAGGGCTTGAGTTGGATATTATGACTTCATAAATCATTTGATCAGAATACCATGCAATAATAAGGAACAAGTAACCTTGTTTAGCTGGACTACAAGAAGCACGGCTAGGAATTAAAAGTGTAATGTCCTGTCTTGGACAAACTATGAGGTAGCTTTCATAGGAATTATGAAAGTCAACAGGGAGGTTTGAAGCCCTAACCTAATTTAGGTCTGGTAAAAACCATAGGAAAAAGTCCAGGGTTTGTACACCTATCATACATTATTAAATTAATATTAGGGACTTCCCAGGTGGCACGGTGGTAAAGAATCTGCCTGCCAATTCTTTATTCTAATTTATCGTTTTATTTTTTTTTTAATTTTTTTTAAGAACTTAAAAGATCAGGCCTAAATATTTCACAAATTTGCAGGTTTTATTCATAATATACTAATAAAACTACAGGATTATTTTCTTATATTTCAAATTTATATCTGAGTTATTTTAATTAATTTTCATAAATAGAATATTCATTTTAGATATAGAAAAGGGGAAATGTACTTATCACATTTTAAAATAACATTGCATGTGTGCCTGCTTGTTGCTAAGTCATGTCCAACTCTTTATGACCCCAGGGACTGTAGCCCACCAGGCTCCTCTGTCCATGGGATTCTCCAGGCAAGAACACTGGAGTGGGTTGCTGTTTTCTTCTCTGGGGATCTTCCTGCCCCAGGGATTGAACCTATGCCTCCTGTGCTTCCTTCACTGGCAGGTGGATTCTTTACCACTGAGCCACCTGGGAAAATAACATTCTTTTTAGATTAAAAAAAAAAAGCCTTAGTTTTAGTTTTTTTGTCACAGTTTCTCCATCTTTATGTTTTTCACCCTTAGTTCACCCTAGTTAATGCAAGGAAGCTTTTGAATTACAATACTGAAAAATATATTTTCAATATATCAAGTTCAGTGAGGGCACCAATTGATAAGATGTGATAATTTTAAAATCTATTGCATGTAAAAAGAAATGCAGAGATGCAAGTCTTAGGAAATGAGTTTTGTCTTATTTCATGGGATCGAAAAGAGTTGGACACAACTGAGCGACTAAGCACAGCACAGAGTCCCTGTGGGCTTCTGAAGTATACTTGGAACTATGAAGATTAGGCTGTTCGTGGACCTGTCACTTTGATGTATTTTTTAAGTTCTATGGATACAGAGAACAGACTTTGTGGCACAGCACGGGAAGGAGAGGGTGGGAAGAATTGAGAGAGTAGCAGTGAAACATACATTACCATATGTAAAATAGCTAGCTAGTGGGAAATTGCTGTATACCCTAGGGAGCTCAACCAGATTTTCTGCAACAACTTAGAGGGGTGGGATGGGGTGGGTGGTGGGAGGGAGCTTCAAGAGGGAGTGTTAATATATATGTGCTGTGCTTAGTCCTTGAGTTGTGTCTGTCTCTGCAACCCCATGGACTGTAGCTCACCAGACTCCTCTGTCCATGGTGATTCTCCAGGTCAGAATATTGGAGTGGGTTGCCATGCCCTCCTCCAGGGAACCATTTGGATCCAGCAATGGAACCAGGGTCTCCTGCATTGCAGGCGGATTCTTTACTAGCTGAGCTACCAGGGCAGCCAGGTAATATACTGCTGATTCACATTGTTGCATGGTATAAATGAACACAACATTGTAAAGCAATTATCTTCCAATTAAAAATTAAACAGAACAAAAAAAAATAGAAAAAAGTTATGTGGGATCTTGGAATCTCAGAGATCTGAATTTGAATGCCAACTCACCACTCTCTTCTGTGAAGCTATACTATTTAACCTGTTTAAATACCCAATTTATCATCTCTAAAGGAGAAATAATGTATCCTTCAAAAATGGTTGTAAAAATTAAATGAAATAATAATACATAGTCAGAACTCAGTAGATGTCAATTCTGCTCTATTACCTGCTAATCAAATCTGCTGTATCATGAATATTTGCAGTTCTATACATGTGTACAACCAAGTAAACCACCACTCAGATCAAAATAGATGTTTCCAACACCAAGTATATTCCCTTATTCTTCCCTTCAGTTGGTGTACATTCAAAGATAGCTGCTATTTTAGTCTCTATCTTAATAGATTGGCTTTGCCTACCTTGAATTTCATGTTAATTAAACATAGTACATATGCTTATTTCTGCCTTTGGTTCACTTATGAGTGTGAGATATATTCATGTTTTTGTCTGTTGCAATAGTTCATTTTTGTTTTTGTTTTTTTTTTCTTTTTTGTTCATTTTTTGTTGTTGAAGATTTTCATTTGTTCCTTCTACAGTTGTTTGGCATTTGGATAGTTTCCAGCTTTTGGATTTTTGTAAATAACTATGCTATGAACATTCATTATAGTCTTGTACATGTCTTTTCCTTGTTAAAGCACCCATTTCTTCTTGAGATATATTTAAATTTGCAGTTATACAATGTGTGCTTGTGTGTGTGATTGTCAGACACTGTCAAACTGTTTTCCAAAGTGTTTGTAGCAATTTGCAATCCATCAGAAATGTATGAGTGCTTCAGTTGTGTCATATCCTCATTGACACTTGATATTTGTCAGTGCTGGTATTGTAAATAAAATAAAAAATACATATCTATCCCCTGGAGAAGGAAATGGCAACCCACTCCAGTATTCTTGCCTGGGAAATCCCATGGACAAAGGAGCCTGGTGGGCTGCAATTCGTGGGGTTGCAAAAGAGTCAGACATGACTTAGCAAACTAAACTACAACAGATGTATAATTTTAACTGTTTGTGTGGGGATGTAATATCTTATTGTGATTTCAGTTTACATTTCTATGATGACTAATGACACTGACTATCTTTTAATATGCTTATTTTTCATTTTCATTTCCAATGATGTTCCCTTTTAAGTTTTGTTCACTTAAAAAGTTAGATTGTAGGATTCTGAGTTCAAGTCCTTTGCTGTACCTAAATATAGGGAATATATTTTCTCAGTCTGTAGCTTACCTTTTCATTCTCTTGGGTTTTTGATGACAGAACTTTTTAATTCAACATTTTTTCTTGTATAGTTAGTGGTTTTGTGTCTTATTTAAGAAACCATGACTATTTAAGGTTAAAAAGATATCCCCTTATGTTTTCTTCTAGAAGCTTTTTGTTTTGTTTTTCACATTGAGGATTATGATCTACCTCAAATTACTTTTATATATTGTTTGAGGTAAGGGTCAGTTTTATTTTTTTCCTTTATAGGTACCTAGTGGACCAGCACAATTTATTGAAAAGACTGTCCTTTAAGTCTGAATTGAAGTGGTATTTTGTTGTAAGTCAGGTAACCATATATGTGTGGGTCAATTTCTAGACTTTATCATCTGTTCCATTAGTTTCTTTGTGAACACTTTATTATAATTTTGTTTATATTTGACAACCATTGTCAAATATGTGATTTTGCACTCTTCAATAAAATAAAACAAACATTTATAATTTTGGAACCACTGGATTGTAAAGTTATTCTCTTTCTGAAATACATGAGTTGTTTGCTGTCAAATCCTACTTAATTTTCTATAAATAATTGCAAATTCAGAATCAAAAGGGAATTTTATATGTTGGTTTTAAGCACTGATTTATCAATATTCTTCTTTGTAGGGTTTGAATTTCAAGTTTGGTCCATCATGGGTCATTTGTTTATCCATTCATGTGTTCACTGTTTGAGGACATGACGCTTTGTTCTCAGCTCTAGTGTCAGTGTCACTCACGTGTCAATCTATACACTGACATCTGACATGTATTTGCTAAGAAGTGTGGACCATAAAGGTAAAGGTGGGAATGGATTAGAGTGAGGACGGGGGAATGGGTTTGGGAGATAGGATCTAAGGTTCACAATAGAAACTAAGTTTTTCACTTTGAGTCATTCTAGATGTAATAATACTGAAAATAACAGCTTTGGAGTTTTGATTCTTGAAAATTTTTTTTCTAAGAAATATTCCTTGAAAAGTTGTCACTGATTTTAATGCTCTCATGCTATTCCAGTTAAATTCAATTATTATATTAACTACCTATTATTTAGATAGACGAATTTTCTTTTAGATCATGTCTGAATCTGATGTATTCCCATAGGAAATAAAGATAGTGAAGCTACTCAAAATACTATTAAAAATGTATTGCCAGTAAGAGCTCTGTTTTCTTTACCCATTTTTTAAAAAAGGAAAATACAAGTCATTTGATGATGGATTCAGTTTTCTTTGAGCAGTCTTTTATCACAGATTTCAAAGGGAAATTTCTCTGAAGCCCATCTTTGCTGAAATGTAAAACCACAAGTTGTCTAAAGTAGACGTTTGCTACAGTGACTTAGTCTGGAATACGGGAAGAAATAGGGTTTCTCAATTGCAATGAATAGCTACAGAAGCCTGCCTCCTACTTTTTACCGTAGGGTATGTTGAACATTCTATGTCTTTCTCCTGAGATAGCATTAAAATCGATCATTTTCTTATTAAATTCAAAGAGTATGTTTCAACAGTGTTGCGTTTAGCCTCCAAAGAGCAAAACTGGGAGGTTAAATGAGAATCATAAAACTCTGTTTATCAATAAAAAGATTGGGTAGGTGGCCAAGGCAACGATGGCCAGTAAGAGTTGATATGTGGTGGTCATTGATTCTGTATAATACTCTGAGGCTTTCTTTTTCACATTCTTGTGTCCAAAAAAAGAAATAAAACCAGGCCTGATTTCACTTCATTTTTTGAATAAGTCCGTGTGGGTTCTTAAAGAACAAAATTCAACAGAATAGTTCAGACATCATAAAATAGATCATTATCATTTTTCTAAAGTAGCATAGCCACAAACAACAGCAACAACAAAAATGTATCAGTTGGCCAAGTAACTGACAGCTCTTATCTTGGTTTAAAAAGTCTAATAGGTTTTTAAAGCTATAAATGGGAAGATTCCTTGTTATTTATTTCAATATACTGCATTTTGTTTCCTTTGTAATTGTTACTTTCACCAAGTCACCCTACTTTAACATACTGAAGATAGATTTTAATGCAATTGGTTTGATGAATATAGCAGCTTTCCAAGTATTTAGTATCTTAATTATAGAACATACTATTGAGAATATCACTATCCTTAAAGCACCTGTTTTCAGGGAATATATTAATGCCTACTCTTTCAGAACCTTTTAGTTCTGCTATCAACAGTACTGGTCAAACAAACACATTTCACAGTACTGTCTGATGGAATCTTGATTTTTTTTTAAAGGTAATTTCTATTCCTGGACAAGTAAGTTTTAATCTGTGCTAGAGAATCACAAAAGACATTTATTAGTCTTAAACTTAGTCAGGGTGCTAATAAAAGACAGAAGGCACATTCAAAGTGTTAACTGATATGAATCAAAAGAAGGGGAACTAATTATGAAAATGTAGGCAGAATTAAGAGAAGCAAAAAGGGATGGTTAAGCATTCAGGGACCCACCACAATGGAAAGCCATGACTACTCCAGTACCCACTGGGGGTAATGATAGAGAGACTACCCACCATAGCTAGTGATAGATGAGGCTTGGGAGACAGCCTGCCCAATAGTAGTGGACACACATAGGGGAACAGTCACTGTCAAAATGATGGGTTGAGGGTGAGGGAATTGAGGTGTGGCAGAAAGCTGTACCTGATAATTTTGTCTTCTTTTCTCCTGGTAGAGCCTCCTATTGGTTGAAACCAATAAGATGCCAGAGGGCAAGAGAAACAAAGTGATATAGTTCTGGGGCAAAGATCAAACTGAAGAGTAGATCCAGAAAAGGTAAAAATAAATGCAGAATGTTCAATAGAGCCCACCCTGATTTTCCAATTAGCATTCATTCCTGTTCTTCATTTAGATATACAAATCTGAAATACAAGGAATAAAAAAAAATCCTCAAACATAGAAAAAACATAAAATCTTACTAACTACATTATCAGCTTGGGGAGATGTTATTGTAGGTAGAATTTCATCAGGAATTTTAATAGTAATGTTATTAAGCATCAGTGTCCTTCATAGAAAGCAAATACCAATATCAGGGATGGATGGAAAGGGGGATAATGATTAATATAAAACATAGCTGATCATAGTGCCACTTCTATAACTGATGTTTAGGTTATAAGGCTTGTTGAAATTGTAACTTCATCCTTGTTTTCCAGTTTCATGTTCCCTTTATTCCCTGCCAACATCAATTAGTGAGGCTCTTTTTTTTGATGGGGTGACCCAAATCTTCACTCCTATAGAACCCAAGTCTCTAGTGGCCCTGCCTAGTTGGTGGTGCCCCAATTTCCCATTGGCAATTAGTAAAAGAATGACTGTGCTAACAGGTGCCACTGTGAGTTGCCTGGTTTTCAAAACTCTCTTTGTCCCACTAGTTGGAAGCAATCAAATTTCTCCTTGGAAATTGAATTAATTATTCAAATCAGTACTCTGACCCAATTCTTTGCTGGGTGGTTCATCAAAATGAGAAGCCCAAGATAGCCCGAGGTCAGTCTCGGTTTCTGTTTCAGTGGAATCTGAACTGTATTCCCTTCTAGTGTTTGGAAGCATCAGCTTTCCAATCATACTGAGCTCACTTCTAGTGCACAGTTAGGTGTTATAGCAGGAAGGGCTACTCTCAGATCCACTCCTTGTTCCACAGACCCTGCGTTCTATCTATAGAAGAGATAACACTATTTATTGTCTACCGGCTTGAAACATATTCTGCATCCTATAAATAGCACAACAAATTTGCATGTGATCTTTACTTACCAAGTGCCATTCTTGTGCACTAATCCACCACTGTGGCTTATCCACCACTTTATCAACCAACTGCTCTTTGGGGAATATGATTAGACCAGAGAACACATTGAGAGGAGCACTTTGCTATATTTCTTTCACTGTAAAATGTGTCCCTTCAGCAAAACTGATTTTTTTTTAAAGATACTTAGCTGTGGTACATATACACAATGGAGTATTACTCAGCCATTAAAAAGAATACATTTGAATCAGTTCTAATGAGATGGATGAAACTGGAGCCTATTATACAGAGTGAAGTAAGCCAGAAAGAAAAACACCAATACAGTATACTAACACATATATATGGAATTTAGAAAGATGGTAACAATAACCCTGTGTACAAGACAGCAAAAGAGACACTGATGTATAGAACAGTCTTATGGACTCTGTAGGAGAGGGAGAGGGTGGGAAGATTTGGGAGAATGGCATTGAAATATGTATAATATCATGTATGAAACGAGTTGCCAGTCCAGGTTCGATGCACCATACTGGATGCTTGGGGCTAGTGCACTGGGACGACCCAGAGGGAGGGTATGGGGAGGGAGGAGGGAGGAGGGTTCAGGATGGGGAACACATGTATACCTGTGGCGGATTCATTTTGATATTTGGCAAAACTAATACAATTTTGTAAAGTTTAAAAATAAAATTTAAAATAAAAAAAAAAAGAAACAAACAAAAAAAAACAAATAAAGATACTTAGCACACAAGGTGATGAATGAGGCATTTTGTTAGTCCCTGCATAGCAATACCGGGTGGAGTTCTGCAGACACAAAAGGAAATCTGTTTTTGGAATATGGCTATATTCCCATGAGAACAGACTTTGTGATAAAAAAAGGCTCCAAAGTAATCATCTTTCACCTGGTGAATGGATAGCTCCCCAGGAAATGGTCAGAGCAGGGACCTAGCATTTACTTCTGCTGTTGACATGACAGATACTCAGCAGCTGTTGTGACCAGATCAGTCTTAGTGAAGGCAAGTCTATGTTGTCCATGTTATTGAGCCCATGCATAGCCTCCAGCCCTGCCGCTATGGCCAATTTGTAAATGGGCCCATTAAACAAGCAATTTAGTGACCAAGGATAGAAGCTGACTTATATCCACACAACAGGTAATTTTTTTCACTTGATTGGTGAATGCCTTCACTTCACTGGAGAGAATTTATGTGGTCCATGAATATTTTCATACTCTGTGCTCATTCTGAAATGTTTATTCACAATCCTCTCTTCCAGATTCCCTTGTCACCTATTTCTTGTTTTTCCCAATACATGCTCAACAACTAACCTCTTATGTATTGACTATGAATTAATGTAGATTTTACATCAGGTCATCCATCTCACCTTCTAATTCTCCACAGTAAGTACACAAGCAGACATACTGACCAAAATTCCCCACCCCAGTTTTCAAGGTTTTACTTCTTTCTAATTGGTGTCTTTAAAGTTAGCATGAGAGGTCTAAAGTGATTATGCATTTAGCTGGCATTGCATCACTGTAGCACTTATAATCAGGCTTTGTATCTGATCCACAGTCATGTCTGTACTTTAGCTATGAGAGAAAAGCTTCAGAACAGCTTTCTGTACGTTGAAAAGTAATTCTAAGCTTTGAGTTAACTTTCGTGTGTGTTTGTGTGTCAGTTAGAAGAAACAAGCATATTTAAAATTCTTACATCAACAATATCAACATAGCAACAAAATACCACTGAAAATTGATCTCCCAAAGTCTCTTTGCACTGCACTCCATCTTACAATGACAATTTGAATAACCATGGTGCCACTGCAGCCATGAAGTACCATTGTCTTGTTGCCCCCTAGCAAAGAGATGATCTGTCTGCTCATTAAACAGGTGGGACAGCGATCTTAAAATTCAAATTTTGGAGGTTATTTCCTGGGTATGTTCCTGGGAAAATGGTTCTGGTAAAAAAAGTCATTGACATATTGAAGGATATCATTAAGAGAGTATAAAGATGGGGTTATTTACAAAGTGAGGGCAAGGTTAAAGGTAACATTAACAAAGGATAAAATCTCTAGGTATTATCAACAATTAGCATGCAACAGTCACCAGGACCAGCTGTTAACAAGCCTATAGTAAGGGGAAAATAGGAAGCAGTAATTTTGGAACTCACTAAGAGGAGACAGTTGGCTGACTGATGACCAAGTGGAGAGGATTTTGGCCATTGTTAACATGGAAGGCCAATGGTAAGAAGCTATTGGGCACCTTCCTGATCCCTTCTCTCACTCTGGTGCCTCACACTGGCTTGAATGCACCTGGAAAAAGGGGAAAAGTCTCCTGCTGATGCAGTGTCTAAAGTTCAGCAACCAAGGCATGGAGAAGGGTGGGGCATTCATTCCTCTGGAAGATAAAGTGGAGACAACCCAGGACCAAGCATAGATGAATTATGTTTCTGACTAATAAACAGATCCTTTTGGATTGGCATATTTTTGTTTTATTCTTTTAGTCACATCTGTAATTATGTTGATGCAACTTCCTTTGAGGTTGAGACACAGAAAAGTGTTCTGATTTACTGTCAGTCACAGCAGTATAGGCATCATGAGGGTGGGAGATTCCCTGCTCCAATCCTGTGTTAGTTTGTTAGGGCTGCTGTAACCAAGCACTACAAACCGGCTGGCTTAAATAACAGAAGTGAGTTGTATCAGTTCTGGAGACCACAAATCCAAGATCAAGGTGCATACAGGGATAATAGTTTCCAAGGGCTGAGGAAGAATCTGCTCCATGCCCCTTCTCTTCCATGGTGGTTCACTGGAACTCTTTGGTGTTCCTTGGCATAACGTAGCGTCACCCCAGCCTCTGCCTTCATTTTCACAAAGTGTTCTCAGTTTGTGTATGTGTCTATGTGTCTGTGTCTAAATTTCTCCTCTTTATAAGGATACTAGTTATATTAGATTAAGGGCCTACTCTACTCCAGAATGACTCCATCATCATTAACTACATCTATTGGGCTTCCCTGGTGGCTCAGATGGTAAAGAATCTGCCTACAATACAGAAGATTGGGGTTTGATCTCTGGGTCAGGAAGATTCCCTGGAGATGGAAATGGCAACCTTCTACAGTATTCTCACCTGGAGAATTCCATGGACAGAGGAGCCTGGAGGGCGACAATTCATGGGTTCGCAAAAAGCTGGACATGACTGAACGAGTAACACTTTCACTTTCATAATAACTCGGTTCAGTTCAGTTCAGTCGCTCAGTCGTGTCCGACTCTTTGTAACCCCATGAACTGCAGCACTCCAGGCCTCCCTGTCCATCACCAACTCCCAGAGTCCACCCAAACCCATGTCCTTTGAGTCGGTGATGCCATCCGACCATCTCATCCTTAGTTGTCCCCTTCTCCTCTTGACCTCAATCTTTGCCAGCATCAGGGTCTTTTCAAATGAGTCAGCTCTTTGCAGCAGGTGGCCAGAGTATTGGAGTTTCAGCTTCAGCATCAGCCCTTCCAATGAACACCTCAGAACTGATCTCCTTTAGGATGGACTGGTTGGATCTCCTTGCAGTCCAAGGGACTCTAAAGAGTCTTCTCCAATACCACAGTTCAAAAGCATCAATTCTTCAGCGCTCAGCTTTCTTTATAGTCTAACTCTCACATGACCATTGGATAAACCATAGCCTTGACTAGATGGACTGTTGTTGAGAAAGTAATGTCTCTGCTTTTTAATATGCTGTCTAGGTTGGTCATAACTTTCCTTCCAAGGAGTAAGTGTCTTTCAATTTCATGGCTGCAATCACCATCTGCAGTGATTTTGGAGCCCCCAAAAATAAAGTCAACCACTGTTTCCATGGTTTCTACTTCCAAGTAAAGTCCTATTCTGAGATACATTGTGGATTAAGGTTTCAACATACAAAGTTTGGGATGGGGGCACAATTCAACCCATAACAAATCCTAATGTTTAATACAGTGTATGACCCAGAGTAGATACCCAATAAATACATATCTTTGAATAAATTTATGGGTAGTGGAAGAATAGATGAGAATCTATTTATCGGTTTTTAAAATTTTGGGTGTGTTAAGTCTTATGTCCTATCTATTAATCTACATCTGATTATCCTGAAAACTATTAATTTAAGAAACTAGAGCTTATATCAGGATTGTCTATTTGCCCCTAATGATTAGCTAGAGATATAAGAACTGTGAAATGTATTGGATATTGGTTCCCTTCTACTAGAGTTCTACCTCTGGCAGTGTCCATTTAGCCAGTTTCAGAGACAAAAATCTCTCAAGACCATAAATGTCATTCTGACCTCTGAATTTCAGTTTACTTCCTGCATCATGAGGCTTGATTAAAAAATTATTGCTAGAGCTAGTTACCTGCAAGTACCTTTGAAGCTTATAAAATAATTCAATCACTTTCAAATCTAATTTCAATATGTATCCCAGTGATAAACTGTGGATAAGAACAGTTAAGATAATTTTTGCTGGCACTCTCTCAGTCATTTATCCAAGTTAATTTCATTTGCTGTCCTGCTGCCTGTCTGGCTATCTCCTACATTTAAATCCACCTTTGCTTTCTGAAATCCACAGGCAGCTTTTCCTTTTCCAACATCTAAAATTCACAGGAGGCTTTTCCTTTTCCAATAAATGCTCTCCACGATTTTTGAACATGGAAATAAATATTCTGATATTTTCAGTTTCCCCATCTAATTTTCTCCTGTGCCAAATCCTGAATAGCAATAATGTGTTTATAAAGCTTTTCTGCAGGACCCCATCTGTAGGACCTTACAATGCTGTGCTGTGTAACAGACCCCTGGAGTTGGAACCTGATTCTTTAGTTAGGAATTTATATATTAAATAAGATAAGGTTATACTTAATACTTGCTATGTTAAGCAAGTATTAATTTTTCTACAATTACTTGGCTGTTATTTGGTCCTTTCATCTTCACTACAACTCTATTATAAACTTCATTTAATACATGAGGAAATTTTTAGAGATTAATTAACCTGCTCAAAGATATGGTGGCAGAGTCTTTGGCTACTTGCTTGATAGCAGTGAGATTTCAAACTATAGTTGTCTGCCTTCAGAGGGCATCGTCACTTACATCATCACCTAATGTTTAAGAACAGTTCAACAAAATAACAAGCTAGACAATTCTCTAATCACATCTGCTTCTTTTCTTTTTTGGCCTTGAATTCTCTTTGCTCAGTTAACTAGTTAACTCTTGCTCACCTTTTCAGTTTCTGCACTGACTCAACCGTGCAGAGATAGCTTCCCTGCTCACGCTTGCCTTTTTCACTTGGTGGAATTTATTTCACTAATAGTTTCTTGTTTAATGTCTGTCTTCTTTATGAGGTGGTAAACTCTGTTAGGGCAGGGATTGGCTCTGACTTGTTTATCACCATATCTCTAGCACAAAGTACAGTTCTTGATTGTGTTCTACCATGTTCCTAGATACACAGATGAATAACAACATGTTTGTCTTGCACAGGGCCTAAAATGCAAAGATACAGTCCTGCAGCTTAAGATTTATAAAAGAAACACCTCTTTCTTTTAAAATATTCTGAAAATTTATAAGGAGATGATAGCACAATGCCTTTTTTGAGGTCATTTAGACTGTATGAAATGCTAAAAAACACAAACACATACACATACATAACACAGAATGTCCTTTTCTGCAAAGCTATAAACATTAATGCATTTGATTAAGAATTAGTGCTCCAAAAGACACTAGCTTGGAGTAATATTTTCAATTTTAAATGGATTTCTTATCATTCATAGAATATGTTCTTATAAACATTGAGCCTGTGCTTTCCGTCTCCCATTCTAGAGACTATAGTTTATAAGATTAGAACTATTTAAAATTCACCTTAATAAGATTCTGATGCTAGCATGAATCATAAATAAGAAATTAAATGGTTTTTATTTAAGCATATTGAATTATTTGTTCATAGTAAGATGATTAATCATAAAATAATATATCAACAATTAATGCTTATTATGGAAAACCCATAGTTATTAGTTCTTCAAACTGATGTCTAATAACTTCTAGTCAAGTGGTTCTGAACATCAGAAACACTTGGGGGAGCATTATAGGGTAACACAAATGATAATACCTCATTCTGGGATATTCGTAAGATGTTTGAGTTTGAACCATGAAATCTACAATTTTGAGGACTTTTCCAGTGATTTGAATTTTCACATGGGGTTGGGAATAGCCAAACTTTTCAGTAACAGGATAGCAAATTTGACTGTTTCATATATAAACCACTACTTAATGATATGTTTGTAACTTGGGGAGTTGAATTATTTCATACAGCAGTCACTCACCATTCTTTTTCAAACTGAAATATGGTGGTCAGGAATTTTCATTCATCCTTTATTTATATAAAATGAGATGTAAGGATAAGCAGTGATTTTGGGGATGAAATTAGTATAATGTTTTTTGAGTGCAATTATTTTATGAATTGAGTTCTGCACTAAAGACTATATTTCAAACTGTGGTAGGAGGCCACATAAAACTCAGTTCTCCATATATATATATACATATTATATATATATGTATATATATGTATCCTCAACATGTGCTTTTCTTTTAAAAGCAAAATAAAGGTTCATGACCAGAAAATTGAAGCTAAAAATATATATGAGGAGTATGTAATTTTCAAATCTTTATTTTGCTCTTTCTTAACCTAAATCCCAAATTACTTTCAAAAGCCTCCATTATTCCTGTATTATATAATGCTTCATTTAAGAAGCCAAGTTTTGGACGAAAGTATGGGAGAACTTTACTTAGAGCCATTAGGCAAGAATACCAGAACTGCCTTAGCCAAACTTCACAGAATTGATGCACAAAGAGATGGAGGTGGGATGGGAAAGAGTTTTTATTTCTTATGAATGCCTTTTTCCCTTTGAAATACTATATTTAACTGTGAAACCATTTTCTAGGTTCCAACAGTATTTGTGTGAGCTAGAAGCTCAATAAGTGTTTTTTCTATGACAAAGTGTCTGATAGAAGTGTTAACAATGACAGATGAGGCAGCTTAGAACGGTGTTTACCATGGGAGAGTGTCATTACCATTAGAGTCAATCTGGATGAAGCTACATGCAGATCACATCTTATAGCCGGCTTCTTCTTTGTTGAACAAGAATTACAAAATCTGATGGCTCATCTTTGTGTGTCAAATTGGGTTAATTTCTGAAAAGTTCATGTCTCAATTCTCTTTCCTAAAAATCTCAAATCAGTAGATTAGTTCAGAAGTTGGAGAAGATATTCAGGTTTGTTCCTTAAAGTTTTATACAGTCGGACATAATTCTTGATGGTCTTGGGAACCAAGAAAGAAGATAAAATATAGATTTTCCTCTTCACTAATATTTTCCAATTCTTTTTGATTGGGAAAGGAATTTACTTCTTAGTTCTTAAATATTGTTTCAGCAATTTGATTTACTTGTGATTTCTTTTTTTGTGATTATTTATAATCACATAATTATAGCACAAATCACATAAATTATAGAAGCTTGAATCACTCTTTCAAATAGCCCTTTGCCATTTGTGGATTTAACATGTGAGATTTCAGTAATTATCCCATAACCATAAATGTTTGTGCAATGTAAAAACTTATTATTTGGAAAAAACACACTTGAACTCTATGTACTGATATACTGGAGCCTATCATGAGGGAAGTACTTAGTCAACTGGGTCTAGGGTCATTTTTGGGCTTCAACTCATTGTCACCCCTTAAATAAGTGACTTCAGGTCCCAAGAACTTTATACTTCATGAAAAAGTAGCTCAAAACAAGTTTTGTATAGGTTAAAATGGCAGTTAAGTTGAAATGAATATATAGATATACAAATATAATTTTGCTTGGAAATACAGTTTGAACAAAAGCTGCCAGCCTGTAGTCACATTTCCACATTTGTGAAGGTATCAAGGTTTATCATCTCTTGAATGGAAAATGTCTAAGGTAGGAGTCTCTACTGTAATATGATGAAATTTATTATTTCTTTTCATGAAAGCTGTCATTGAACTTTGTCACACTTTCAATTCATATTTAAAAGTGGGGAGTAATTTAGCTTGCATTATCCTCAATTTTCTGCATGTGCCACTATTAAAATAGTAAATTACAATAGAATGCTTCATAGGACTGAATTCCTCAGGCAATTTTTCTCTTCTCTCAATGAGTAAAAACTTAGACCTAAAGAGGTTTGATTGGAAGCTATGGCTATTAAACATGCACAGACACACAGGTTTTAAATTTTTTAAGAATTTCTGAGGCTTGTGTGGGTAACTTTGAAAGATGAGAAACTATGTATTGAAATATACATTTACATTATTCTAGCTGGGAAAGAATAGAAGGTAAGAATTTTTGTCTATGCCAAAATCACAAAAAGTGAAAAAAAAATACAGAAGATGTTATGAAAAACATCAATCCATAGGAGTAAATTACATGGTGCAGAGAAGAAAACTGAGTTTTGAATCTGTGTTCTAGACAAAGTGTTACTGAGTCCAAGCTCATATTGCTTGCCACATGACAGGCCAATATATTGAGAGATGACTTGTTGGGACAAAGAATAGTGACTTTATTTGGAAAGCCAGCAGATCAGGAAGATGGTGGACTAGAGTTGTTCCAAAGAACCACCTTCCTTGAGTTAGAATTCAGACTCTTTTATGCTAAAAAGGGGAGGTATTATTGTTTTTAATATTTTAATCGTTGCTTAATATTTCACTGAATATTTTGAAACACTCAAGATAGTCTTTGGGAAAAAGAAATTTAAAGATACACTGAGATAACACTGCATAACCACAACAATAAAATGAGAAACGATTGGCAATATTATGCTTAAGTGATATTGAGGAACAAGTATAACTTTTACAAGTTGCCAGGGGAGACATAAAATTCCATAAGCCAAGTTATAGCCTGAAAACTGCTACCATGAGGTAATCTTAGGTAATCATAGAGCCCACCTCATAAGTTACCCTTTTCACAGGGATTACATTACTTTATTGCCTATTTTGCAATGCCTGCAAACAGAAGTTTCATGTATGTTATCAGGTCTTGTAGTTTCCTAGTGGTGGGAGAGAAATCTCTGTGGGAATTAGTTTTTCAGGTGTAGAATTAGAAATCCTTTCCAGAAATTTCATAAATGCCTAATTCTAACTTTTCTGGTTACTACTTCTGAGTAAAAATTATCCCTAAGCATGGAAGCTTTTAGAAAACATTTTACTTTTCTCATAGTTTTGTATATCACATATTTGGGGCCATATGTCTGGAAAGTTTTTGCTTGGGGACTCATATGGTTGCAGTTTGATGAGGAAATTCAAATAAATTAGATTCTGATAAGGCTGATTTGATGGCCTGCAGTTGATTTGATGGCTTGTCAACTGGCCTGTCCAACACAGTACTCTTGGTACAGTTAGTTTTCTTACATGGCATCTGGCTTTCCTCACAGGGACTAACCCAAGTGAACTGGGCATCAACTTTACAGATAATTATGATCTTGACTTGGAGGTTATATGGAGGCCACGTGTTATGCTATCTGTAGTTGAAGGAGATACAAGCTGATTCAGGTTCATGTGAAAGGAGAGTGGACCCCTCTCTCAGTGGGAAGAATGTCAAAGAAGTTGTGGTCATTTTTTAAACTGTCACATCTCTGTTAATTTCCTTCCTACTTGAAATGTCTGAAGTAATTAATTTTTCTGACTACACCCTGAGTAAATTCAGAAATTGCTGCCATAATTTGGGTGCTGCCATAACAATAGAACTAAAATAAGTGAAGTTTATTTAGCAAAGAGGTGATAAGCAGAAATGAAAAATGTATAGTAGCCAGAGGACTGTAGAGTTCTCATGCTATGGCAAGACATTTTATAAAATTGCCACTTGTCATAACTCAAAATCCTTTTAGGTGGCAGTCTGAGAGTGAGTGACAGTGTGTGCTGGCTACTACTGGTGACATTTTGCCAGGTGTTACAAGAAACAGATTAACTCAAGCAAGAATTAACTGGTAGAGATCAAAGAAGAGATCAAAGGTAATAGGGAAAGTTCAGAGTTCGAATGCCTTGTAAGATTGAAAAAGTTAACTGCTTCTCAAAATGAAATACTAAAAGTATTTGATTGTAAAGTTATAAAAAGTATAGTTACCAAGAGACAGAGATAGTTAAGAAAATTTTTAAGCTTTTTATTTTGTATTGAACTATAGCCAATTAATGGAGAAGACAATGGCAACCCACTCCAGCACTCTTGCCTGGAAAATCCCATGGATGGAGGAGCCTGGTGGGCTGCAGTCCATGGGGTCGCTAGGAGTCGGACGCAACTGAACGACTTCACTTTCACTTTTCACTTTCCTGCATTGGAGAAGGAAATGGCAACCCACTCCAGTGTTCTTGCCTGGAGAATCCCAGGGACAGGGGAGCCTGGTGGGCTGCCGTCTATGGGGTCGCACATAGTCAGACACGACTGAAGCAACTTAGCAGCAGCAGCAGCAGCAGCCTAATGAATAATCTAGGGGAAGATAAGGCCTTCCCTGGTGGGGCAGTGGTTAAGAATCTGCCTGCTAATGCAGGAGATACAAGAGACACAGGTGCAATCACTGGGTCAGGGAGATACACTGGAGTAGGAAATGGCAACCCATCCCAGTATTCTTGCCTGGAAAATTCCATGGACAGAGGAGCCTGGCTCCTTCAGGGGTTGGCAAAGAGCTGGACATGACTGAGCACACACAGGGGAAGATAATTTTCAAACCTAAATAGTTGTAGAATTTCATGTTTATATCAGTGAATTCCAAGAGTATATGTAGAGAAAGGATAGTACAGTTATGTAACCAAACAGAAAAGAGCATAATATTGGATTGGGCTGAGCTTAATTATATAGGTTCACTCTTCGTAGAATTTTTTTGGCAGTTTTGAGTATCACTGACTTTGATGAAAGGTTTTAGGTGAAAGAACTTGTAGTGAATCTTATTGTCTTTTTGGTTGATTGAATGAAACCTGTAATGAATGATAATCCATATTATCAGAACTCTGTTTGTCATTATCCCACTCAGATGGCCAAGAAATACTTGGATATAGGAAGAATGGAAATACTCCTATGGACTGAATATCTATCTGTATGTTCAGTTTGTGTTGAAGGCACAATGACCTGAAGTATGAGTTTATACTTGTTTTGGGGTAAAGGTTAATTTGGCTGACTGGTCAGAGAATTTTTGCCAAAACAAGTATGGAGAAGAGATACATGGATGAAACTCTCAGAGTGTAAAGATAGTGCTTTGCATAGAGATGCTCTCCAGAGGACTTCTACTTAATGGAGGCTTACATTATTCAGGTAGACAAGATGACTCATTCAGCAAATGTCAAGCAATCTCTTTCCTTAGCAATCCTTGTGCTTGCTCAATGGGTTTATTAACAAAAGTTCTGTGATGATAGGAAGTGGGGAGAGCTGTAGGTAAATAAAATACACATCCACTTATCAAGTCAGCTATAATAACTAATAAATGACTAATTTGCCAATGGTGGAAGCTAATGCTGAGTTCCTGATATGCCATAATTTCCTGAGGAGACCAGCCAGTCTCCAGATGTCAAGTTGATTACTTTTGAGCATTTCTATTTTGAAAGAGACAATGATTTGTCCTTTTTGGAATAACAGTCTGAAAATGGATTTGCTTTATCCTTGTGCTAGCTTCTACTAGCACCACCATTTATAGACTTTCCAAATGCTGTGTGTACTGCTGTGTTTGGCTAAGTAATATTTTTATAGCAAAGTAATGATGAAAGTGAAAGTAGTGAAAGTATTAGCTACTCAGTTGCATCTGACTCCGTGCCACTCCATTTACTGTAGCCTGGCAGGCACCTCTGTCCATGGGATTTTCCAGGCAAGAATGCTGGAGTGGATTGCCATTTCCCTCTCCAGGGGATCTTCCCAACTCAGGGATTGAACCTGGGTCTCCCACATTGCAGGCAGACTCTTTACCATCTGAGCCACTAGGAAGCCCCAAAGTAATGATAAATGGCTTAACATAGAAGATTTACTGGTTTTATCTGGTTTTATTATGTACCAAATCAGCCATTGTAAAGGATGAATGATTTAATGGGGAAGAATAACCTATTAAAGACACCAGTAACAGTCCTGGCTGGGTGATAACAAAGTGCAATGTTGGGATACAGTTGAAAAGAAGAACCATATGCTTAGATCCAGTGACTAGATGTGATGTGGTGTGGTGTGGGAATGGGGCCATCTCCTATCATTAATAACCTACTCACATGCTTTTTGTGTTCAGTTCCCATGACTTCGGGCTCTTCTGCCTTAAACATGAAGGGTTTCCACTAGAAAATATATCCACAGTCCCATTGAAAGAGAAGTTGTGATTGCCATGTAAACACTTGTCTTTTCATGTCATTGAAGGAAAAGTCAAAAGAGTTAAACTAATGTCTACAATGACTATAAAGATAAAATATGCTTATTGGGGTTAGAGTGCTAGATAAAAGTGTAGGCTATCCAGTTAAATTTGAATTTCAGGGAAACAACAAAGGCAAAATTAAGGAGATACTTACATTAAATAATTATTTGCTATTTATCTGAAGTCCAAATTTAACTGGGTTTCCTATGTTTTTATTTTATAAATCTGGCAACTAATTGGGTGTAAGGTGACATATTGCTGGAAAGCAAGGGATTCTCAGGTATTAAGAATCTTACTATCTTACTTTTCTTTCCTTTTCTAATCATTTTAGTTTATGTCCCCATTACCATACAAACTTGCTATAGCCATGACAGGCAATGCTTGCTTTGGTCAATCCTATATACTAAGAATAGAAAAGTCAACCTAAAACTGCTAACATACCATATCATTCCTCTGCTCAAAAAGCATCAGGGACTCTTCTTTGCTACAGAGATAAAGTTCAAACCTCTGAGCACCAAACCCAAAGCCTTTCATGCTTCATGCTCTTTCCTCACAGCATCCTTAGGTGAACTCCTTAATCCAACCAGAGAAATTTTCTTCACTGATGCATGTTTTCTCACATACACTTATCTAAATATGAGATTTAAAGTCTCCCATATGTTAAAGTTTCTCTTACCATTCAAACAATAAAAGGTAACTCTTCTGAAATATATGAAAAAAATGTAGGTTTGTACTTATTGTTCTGCATGTTTTTCCAACAACTGGCAGTAATCTTTTCTTGAGTTCATATGAACTTTTAAAATATTTAAAATTACACAAATTATGGGAATTACATTAATATGTATTAGGGCTGGTACTGAACTCTTTATACACAGACACACATACATATGTATATAAACACATACAACCACGCATGCACAGATGTATATATATACACACACATATATATATATACACACACATGACATTTTAACTCAATCATCAAATATATCCAAAATGAGATATAATTAGGCTCAATCTTTATATCCATTTTACAAATGAAAAGCAAAGGGGCAAAAAGGTTAACACATATGTAAATAGTGGAGTTGGAATTTAAAGCAAGCAATCTGGGTCCAGAGTCTGTACTTCTAACTATCATATTGTATTGTGTCTATGAGGAATGCATTTTCTTGTTCTAAAAAGATTGAAACAATAAAATATGGTTAAATTCTCCATTGATACACCAATTTTAAAAGTTCAGCCTCTCAACTAGAGATAACTATTATAATCAATTTAGTTTTTTTATTTTCATATATTTTTCTATGTATTTCTATGTCTATGTACCTATAGAAAGTACACACTATTGTTTGAATATGTTTTAATGTATGTAACATATATACTGTATAAAATAATAACAGTATAAGGAACATCAATGTACACGCCTCTTTGGGAATATATTCTGTACGTAGGTACAGAACAAATGAATTTTCAATTTTGGAGTGCTTATATCTAGTCACATTCCCAACAGTAGTGCTTGGTAATATCTATTTCATTTCAGCCTTATTAATACAAGTAAACATATAATTATATAATTATAAAACTTTAAAAAATGTTTGATGAAATTTTTCAATTCATTGCTTCTGTTTTCTCAAATTCTAGTAAACGTCAACCTGTTTTCATACATAATTGACAATAAGTATATTTTATCTGTGAATTGTTCATTTTCAGTCCTTGATTATTTCCATTAGATTGTTCATCTGGCTCATATTGATTTTATGGCTTTCATACATACAGTATACTAACTCTGTGTGTTATATATGATGTCAATATTTTTCCTAATCTTCTGCTTAATTTTGTTTATCATGTCTTCTTTTGATTATTTATAGTGTCTTTTGTTTTATAATTTTGTTCTTTATATACATTTCAGAAATATCAATAACCTCAGATATGCAGATGATACCACCCTTATGGCAGAAAGTGAAGAGGAAATAAAAAGCCTCTTAATGAAAGTGATTGTGGAGAGTGAAAAAGTTGGCTTAAAGCTCAACATTCAGAAAACGAAGATTATGGCATCTGTTCCCACCACTTCATGGGAAATAGATGGGGAAACAGTGGAAACAGTGTCAGACTTTATTTTTTTGGGCTCCAAAATCACTACAGATGGTGACTGTAGCCATGAAATGAAAAGACGCTTACTCCTTGGAAGGAAAGTTATGTCCAACCTAGATAGCATATTCAAAAGCAGAGACATTACTTTGCCAACAAAGGTCCGTCTAGTCAAGGCTATGGTTTTTCCAGTGATCATGTATGGATGTGAGAGTTGGACTGTGAAGAAGGCTGACTGCTGAAGAATTGATGCTTTTGAACTGTGGTGTTGGAGAAGACTCTTAAGAGTCCCTTGGACTGCAAGGAGATCCAACCAGTCCATTCTGAAGGAGATCAGCCCTGGGATTTCTTTGGAAGGAATGATGCCAAAGCTGAAACCCCAGTACTTTGGCCACCTCATGCAAAGAGTTGACTCACTGGAAAAGACTCTGATACTGGGAGGGATTGGGGGCAGGAGGAGAAGGGGAAGACAGAGGATGAGATGGCTGGATGGCATCACTGACTCGATGGACATGAGTCTGAGTGAACTCCGGGAGTTGGTGATGGAGAGGGAGGCCTGGCGTGCTGCGGTTCATGGGGTCGCAAAGAGTTGGACATGACTGAGTGACTGAACTGGACCGAACTGAACTGATGGGCTCTCAAGGTGAAACTCATGGTAAAGAACCTGCCTGCCAATGCAGGAGACCTAAGAAACACAGGTTCGATTCCTGGGTTGGGAAGATTCCCTGGAGGCGGGCATGGCAGTCCATGCCAGTATTCTTGCCTGGAGAATCCCAGGGACAGAGAGCCTGGGGGACTACAGTCCATAGCATCGCAAAGAGTCAGACACGAATGAAGCGACTTAGCATGCAGGTATGCATGGGCTGAATCAGTTCAGTTCAGTTCAGTCACTCAGTCATGTCCAATTCTTTGTGACCCCATGAATCGCAGCACACCAGGCCTCCCTGTCCATCACCAACTTCCGGAGTTCACCCAGACTCAGGTCCATCGAGTCAGTGATGCCATCAAACCATCTCATCCTCTGTCATCCCCTTCTCCCCCTCCCAGCATCAGAGTCTTTTCCAATGAGTCAACTCTTCGAATGAGGTGGCCAAAGTACTGGAGTTTCAGCTTTAGCATCATTCCTTCTAAAGAACACCCAGGACTGATCTCCTTTAGAATGGACTGGTTGGATCTCCTTGCAGTCCAAGAGACTCTCAAGAGTCTTCTCCAACACCACAGTTCAAAAGCATCAATTCTTTAGCACTCAGCTCTCTTCACAGTCCAACTCTCACATCCATACATGACTACTGGAAAAACCATAGCCTTGACTAGACGGACCTTTGTTGGCAAAGTAATGTCTCTGCTTTTCAATATGCTATCTAGGAGACGGCCATATGACCCAGCAATTTCACTTCTGGGTATATATCTGACAGAAACAAAAACACTAATACTAAAAGATACAAGCATCCCAATGTTCATAGCAGCAGTGTGTATAAACGCCAAGATACAGAAGTAACCTAAGCATCCAGCAACAGATGAATGGATACAGATTTAGGCCCTTAAATCTATATTCCAAAAATGATATGTTGAAGTCCTAGCCTCCAGTTAGTGTGTGTGATAATGGAAGTTATCATTCAGTTCAATAGACTAAATACTGAGACTAATACTGGAATCAGTGAGAAGACCCCATAGGTATTGTCAAAATGAGCTTGGCACTGCCTCTGCCTTATTCAAAATATTATCCCATTGGGCCCCATGCTGACCAATGCTAACTTCATCTTTCCTTTCTTCCTATCCTAACAACTTTATCCTTAATTGTCTGAGTTGTTAAAGCCCTTTTTTCCTGTTTTCACCCCTAGCATGCTCCTTTCCCATATCTCCTCAATTATGCACCTCTAAATCTTCTCAAAAGCTTCCTGGTTTCTTACCATTTCTTGTAAAAGTATAACAGAAAGACATAAAGTCCCCAGTTCTATGTAAAGATGTTTTCATCCCTAGTCACTGATATTGCCCTGCACCAAATCTTTCCTTTTCACCACCTCTCATCCATATAGCCGTTTTTGTCATTGTTCCCGCTTAATTCAATATCACTGTCTCCATGTCGGGGTAATTTTTTTGGTAATAAATTATACTTGCTATTTAATTTATTTACCAAATAGAGGTAGTGATTACTATGCTATAGTATTTTCAAAAATTATTTTCCAAGATAATAGGGTCTAATAAAACTAACAGAAACTGTGAGGATGCTATCATTATCTCCATTTCACAGATGAGAAAACTGAATCCCAGAAACTTTAGGTTGTTTACCTATTATAGCTGCTGCTGCTGCTGCTGCTACTAAGTCGCCTCAGTCATGTTCGACTCTCTGCGACCCCATAGACGGCAGCCCACCAGGCTCCCCCGTCCCTGGGATTCTCCAGGCAAGAGCACTGGAGTGGGTTGCCATTTCTTCTCCAATGCATGAAAGTGAAAAGTGAAAGTGAAGTTGCTCAGTCGTGTCTGACTCTTAGTGACCCCGTGGACTACAGCCCACCAGGCTCCTCCGCCCATGAGATTTTCCAGGGATTTTCCAGGCAAGAGTACTGGAGTGGGGTGCCATTGTCTTCTCCAACCTGTTATAGGTAATAAGTAGCACAGTCAGTACTTTCTAGACCTCAGAAAGTGTCTAGAAACCAAAGTCTTAGGCTCTGCACTATGCTGTCCTCCATGACAGCAGAATGAAAATAGAAAATGGAAGGAAAAGAATCAACTACAGGAAATGACAAAAACTGAAAGACAGCTTAAGAAAAAGACCTGCAAAGATGAAGAATGACACAGAATGACAGTAATCAGACAAGAAAATGAGAATGATAGGAATGGAGAATGATAGGCTGAAATACACATGCTCAGAGAGGCAGAAACAGAGAAAATAATGTCAAAAGGATAGCACAGAAGCTAAGACATTCAAGGTTATAAAAATGTGTATTCAATACCCTGCCTATTTGTGAGGTGTATTGTTATTTTTTTCTGAATTGAAAATCTTCAGGCGTAAAAGCTGAAGTATTTTAAATACATTAAAACAGCTAAGCAACTGAAGCAACTGTTAGGTTGAAACAACTAATCACAGATAAATGATTTTATATTTAGAAAAATATGATCTATGAATAAAAGTGATGAATAATTTAAAATGAAATGTAGAGAAAGAATGTTAAAATGAGTAGCTTAGCAACAGTAAAAGGCCAGTGACACATTCAAGAAATAATGACAATATTGGTTGTTTGTTTGGAGACCCAAGATTTTTTTTTTAAGTTACTGGTTGGCGTGTGGTGGCTCAGATGGTAAAGAGTCTATCATAAATGCAGGAGACCTGGGTTCAATCCTTCAGTTCTTCCCCATCAGTCCCTGATTGGGGAAGATGCCCTGGAGAAGGAAATGGCAACCCACTCCAGTATTCTTGCCTGGGAAATCTCAAGGACAGAACTGGCTGAGCTCTAGTCTCTAAAGTCCCTGCCCCAGAGTCTTTCCAGTGACACCCTAATGTGCTCATTTAAACCAGAAGAAAAATGTGCAGACTTCTTTCAGTTCACAGGGGCAGTTAGAAACTTGGGAATGAGTAGACCTGTAAAAACATCTGTGGAGAAAACGTTCTGGTTCCCTCTTTTCAGGACTAGGGAACACTTGTAGAAACTGTCTGGATGGAGAACCACATGAAAGCATCTCTATTTTTTCTGTATGCTTTGTTCCTGAAAGGTGAATGTGGCTACGGTAAAGTGTCAATGTCACAAAGCTGGCAGTGTGTACTACAATCAGTTTCTTGTGTTCCGGGTTTTGTCCCGGGAACGGTATAAAAGAAATTGGCAGAGAGGACAACATATTTCCCAAAAGCCTCAGACTGGCTGTTGTACACCTGCATAACTGAAGGCTCTGTTCTGCAGAGTTAATCAAATTCCCTCATTCATTCAGTTGAACATGCACCAACACTCCTCATCACAGATTTTTAAAGTATGATTGAAGTCCAGCGAATTGCACACAGTTGATTCTAATGTGCACATCTCATATTTGTGCATAAGCCTGCTTGCTGAAATTTATTTGTAACCCTGAAATCAATACTCATGGTTCTTTCTCAGTCCTTCACAGACGTGTGTGTGCTTACTTGTTCAGTCCAGTACGACTCCTCGCGACCCCATGGGCTATAGGCCATGAGGCTCCTCTGTCCATGGGATTTTCCAGGCAAAAATACTGGAGCGGGTTGCCATTTCCTTCTCCAGGGGATATTCCCAACCCAGGGATTAAACCCTGGTCTCTTGTATTGCAGACAGATTCTTTAGATGTGCAGAATAGCAAAACATTAAAAATTTGCCCTGCCTTCCCATTTCACTTCTCAGATTTAAACAAGTGTCCTTTTGGTGGTGCAGACAGTGGGACACTGTTCATGTTCTTTCTGTGCTTTTTGTTGGTCATTTGGCTTCCCTGATGGCTCAGACAGTAAAGAATCTGCCTGCAAAGCAAGAGACCTGGCTTAGATCCCTGGGTCGGAAAGATCCCCCAGAGGAGGGAACGGCAACCACTACAGTATCCTTGCCTGGAGAATCCTATGGACAGAAGAGCCTGGTGAGCTACAGTCCATGAGTTGCAAAGAGTTGGACACGACTCAAGTGACTGACACTTTCACTTTTGCTATTTAAAACAGTCTCCCCAGCTTAGTGCTGAAGTGCTAACTGGTATTCATAAATATAAAAAGACTATGATATGCCTAATGAAGAAGAGATGTGGTTTCAGTTCAGTGCAGTCCCTCAGCTGTGTCCGACTCTTTGTGACCCCATGAACTGCAGTGCACCAGGCCTCCCTGTCCATCACCAACTCCCAGAGTCCACCCAAATCCATGTCCATTAAGCTGATGATGCCATCCAACCATCTCATCCTCTGTCATCCCCTTCTCCTCCCTCCTTCAATCTTTCTCAATACCAGGGTCTTTTCAAATGGTCAGTTCTTTGCATCAGATGGCCATAGTATTGGAGTTTCAGCTTCAACATCAGTCCTTCCAATGAACACCCAGGACTGATTTCCTTTAGGATGGACTGGTTGGATCTCCTTGCAGTCCAAGGGACTCTCAAGACTCTTCTCCAACACCACAACTTAAAAACTTCAATTCTTCGGCCCTCAGCTTTCTTTATAGTCCAACTCTTACATCCATACATGACCAATGGAAAAACAATAGCCTTGACTAGATGGACCTTTATTGGCAAAGTAATGTCTCTGCTTTTTAATATGCTGTCTAGGTTGGTCATAACTTTCCTTCCAATGAGTAAGCGTCTTTTAATTTCATGGCTGCAATCACCATCTACAGTGATTTTGGAGCCCAGAAAAATAAAGTCTGACACTGTTTCCACCGTTTCCCCATCTATTTCCCATGAAGTATGGGACCGGATGCCAAGATCTTAGTTTTCCGAATGTTGAGCTTTAAGCCAACTTTTTCACTCTCCTCTTTCACTTTCATCAAGAGGCTTTTTAGTTCCTCTTCACTTTCTGCCATAAGGGTGGTGTCATCTGCATATCTGAGGTTATTGATATTTCTCCTGGCAATTTTGATTCCAGCGTGTGCTTCCTCCAGCCCAGCATTTCTCATGATGTACTTTGCATATAAGTTAAATAAGCAGAGTGACATTATACGGCCTTGACGTACTCCTTTTCCTATTTGGAACCAGTCTGTTCCATGTCCAGTTCTAACTGTTGCTTCCTGACCTGCATACAGGTTTGTCAAGAGGCAGGTCAAGTGGTCTGGTATTCCCATCTCTTTCAGAATTTTCCACAGTTTATTGTGATCCACACAGTTGAAGGCTTTAGCATAGTCAATAAAGCAGAAATAGATGTTTTTCTGGAACTCTCTTGCTTTTTCCATAATCCAGCGGATGTTGGCAATTTGATGTCTGGTTCCTCTGCCTTTTCTAAAACCAACTTAAACATCTGGAAGTTCACAGTTCACGTATTGCTGAAGCCTGGCTTGGAGAATTTTGAGCATTACTTTACTAGCGTGTGAGATGAGTGCAATTGTGCGGTAGTTTGAGCATTCTTTGACATTGCCTTTCTTTGGGGGTATGGTTTAGATAAACGTCATTCAGGCTTGAGTATTAGTGCTTCTACCTCTGAATTCAATGTTAATGAATCAACAATATGGTACCTCCAGAAAAGGAAGAGAAATTTTGCCAATCCAGGAGTGAGGCTGCCCTGGTAAGTCCTAAAGTAACATTTATAGATGAAACTATGGAAAACATGGAGAAGTGGCTAAACTTGTGGATTCATGAGATGATGACTGATTTTTTAAAAAAAAGCACAATGGAGGGAATTACGGTGCAGCTAAAAGCCAAAGAAATGTATGTTTATATTACTGAAAGGTCAGGAAATGGTAACCCTTCCTTAACTAGTGCTGGCTGACTCCCATGTTTAAAAGGTGGTATTATGTGTTTAAATGATTAAAGAAGACAACTTAGGTGATACAAATTTTAATACTTCATGAAGCAGCAGTTTCCACTCTGAAGAGTTCAGAGAACTGCACAGTAAGGGGAAAGGGTACAAGCTTTTCTAGAAAGAGGCAAGTGTTATATCCCTCATGGGAGGACGTGCATAGAAGCCAGGACTATGGCACTGGCTTTTGAGAAAAGAGCTTTTTTTCTTGCGAGGTTGGTTAGCAAGAAGAGAAGAAAGTATGTCTTTCAGTTAATTTGACTCTTTGCGACCCCATACACTGTAGCCAGCCAGGCTTCTCTGTCCATATAATTCTCCAGGCAAGAATATGGGAGTGGGTTGCCATGCCCTTTTCCAGGCATCCACCAGACCCAGGGATCCAACCCAGGTCTCCTGCATTGCAGGCAGATTCTTTACCGTCTGAGCCCCCAGGAAAGCGCCCATCTATGGTAAGCTGTGGTAAAAGGGCTTCAGCACCTGATCTTCCTGGACAATGGACCCTTCGCTTTAGGAAAGAGTTCTGGTATTCAGGTTCTGGTCACGTTCAGGTCACCTTCCAGTCTGTTGGTTTCGTGGCAGGGAAGAAACTTTGGTTCAGGATATTAGAAATCAAGATTTTCTTCTCTGAGCATGCTTGGGCTATGTGGTTTGTGCGTTTGTTCTGTGGTCTCTATAAAACAATTGGTATCTTGTTATAAACAGGATAGGATCAGATTTGGACTGGTTCTGCGGTAACACAAGCAGAAATCAGAAAGTATTGGGGTTCCATGAATTCACTTGGGTTTCATATCTGACCTTATTTGCATAGATTCAGGAACAAGAAAGTAAGTACAGAGCCTCAAGTAGGCTTGGTTGTTTGCCGACTGACTGGTGAAACTGAGTTTCTGGCCTAAAGAAGGAGCATTAACAGGGAAATGAAATTTAAGTTTCACTTTGCTGATGTGGTACCAAAGAGAAGGAGCGTCTCCATCTTGGGGCTAGATATTTAAACACATGTGAAAAATGTTAACTTTGTTTGTAAGTTCTGCAGATCAAGAGACTGCAAAAGAATTTTTAAGAGTACCCACTAAGTTTTACACAGGAAGCACGTTATGTGAGAGAGTAGGTTTTTAGTGCTGATGAGACAGGCTTATTTTCAAGAATGTTGGCAAGTTAACTTGTATTAATGCAAGTGGCATTTTGATTGACGAAAATGTTGTTAAACAGAGAGACTCATAGGAACCTATGAGTGTGCATTTCCCTAGGAGCAACAGTTACATATTCTCAGTGTTTGCAACAATGTTACAGACCACAGCTCTCATGAAGAACAAGAATTGATCTTATATTTAAAGTATACAAATTGATCAGTTTATACACATCCTCATGTCATATCCTCAACGTGACGAGCATTTTCGTTACAATCCGAGGTAACTCGTGCACCTTTGTAATCCATCTAGTCCTCTGCCATGTGCTCTAGACAATCACCCAATTGTTTTTTTGAATCTATACTCTAGTTTTATGATTTTACATAAATGTAATACACTCAAAAAAAATCTGACTCATTTTATTCAGCATAATGATGTCTTTGAGATTTTTCCATGTTGTTGTTTTCCATTGCTGAGTAGTGTTCCATAGAATTGGGCATATCCAATCCTCCGTTCATGGATTTCAATTTTTTGGTTGTTGCAACTAAATTGCTGTAAACGCTTTGTGCAATTGTGTGTGGACATATGTTTTGTATCTTTCAGTTAAATAGCTGGGATTGTAATGTCTGGATCAGGTGGAGAGTAGTTTTGATTTTTAAGAATTAATTTTAACCATTTAGTATTATACTGTGATTTTAATTAGCATTTTTCTCTGATAACCAATAATGTTGAACATCCTCTCATGTATTAATATTTTTGGTATACCTATATATATATATATGTACTTTGGTCTTTTCTAAAGTGACTTTACATGTTTATTTTTCTAAATGCATTGTTTGTCTTTTTATTATTAAAATTTAAGAGTTCTTTGTATATACCAGTTACAAGTTGAGGAGAATGAGCTCAGAAGAAACCAATCCTGCCAGCACCTTGTTCTTGGAAACTTGCTTCCAGAATTGTGAAAAACTGTTTCTATTTATTGTTTAAACCTCCTAGTTTGTGGCACTCTGTTATGCTGGCCCAAGAAAAATAATATGTCCCCTGTACAAGTCTTGCTTAGATGGTGTCTCAAATCTGGTTTGAACTATTGCCTATTACTTTGTACTTGCCCTTTGAGGTCTTTAGCAGAAACCACATGAGGAAGAATCTCAGTTTAAGATTGGTACTGTATGTTTCATATCCTTTAGAGTTTGCTATGTCTGTATCCCATTTCTAAGAATTTCTTTCAACTAACACAGTCTTATAAAATTTCAGATTTATGATCATATATTTTAAGAAGCCCAAACCATTTGGAGAACAATATCACTTTGACTGTCACTCTCTTATTTTAGAAAACATTAAATTTTGAGAAAAAGTCAATGGGGAAAATATGTTATAAATATTCTTTTAAAGTATGAATGTGATTCTGTTTTACTCTCCAAAAGGGAATAAAATGAAGGAGCCAGTGCTTCTGAGGACTGTCATTCAAGATGGAACCCATATTTTATTTCCTATCCCAAGTGGAACTTGCGTGGGTAAATCAGTTTAATGATGATAAGCAGACATAGTGTAATTCAGAAGACATTTCTGTTACCTCTCACATCTAAAGTGTAATGTTTTGAGATATAAGACGTCTCTGTAAGTATAGAAGTCTGGGAGTTAAAAGCTTAAGCAATATAAACAGGAGAAAATAGTGAATAAAATATTTTCAGGATGCAACATTAAATCAGAACTTTGTTAGCATATAATTCATTTATCCTCAGTTGTAAAACATAAAAATGCTTCTAAAGATATACAGCTGTGTGATGCCTCTCATTTAGTCTCATAAAGCCATATATTGAGATATGGTCAGTGTGCAGTTATAGAAATTTTAGTGCATCTCTGCAATAAGGTCAATACATTCATTGATAACACATGCTTTGGTTGAGAGCTTATATAGTTCTTAAAGAAAAGTATTAAGTTGGAAACATAAATGCTATCTAAAAATTAAAATTTGCAGTGAGAGTAACTCTTCATCAGTATTCCTAAATTGTGTACCTTTCATATTCTTGCTTTATTCAGAAAGCTTAATGAAATCCAGCATGTAGAACACGTTCAGAGGGTCTGCAGTTTGTCAGATACTCTCATATTTTTCTCCTCACACTGCAGAGACTTCCATAAACTTCATAGATTCTTTTTGTCAAGAGCTTATTGAAAACAGAAATCCATTCTGTCTGCTAAATGTGAAGAACTGAGATTCAAGTTCTGGCACAGCTAAGCTGTCAACAAAATGTAATGATGGGCTGATATCCAATCTTCTAATATTGACCTGGTTCTTTGGAGTCCTAATAAAGTAAAGTAGCAATGACAGCTACAGCAAAAGTCATGCTTTGGACACCTTTATGTTTTGTGGGGACACATACCAGTTTTCTGTGGCAACATGTAATATTTACTTTATTACCTGTGATGTGTTAGCACTAGGTTCCTGACAACTAGCAGGCTCTCAAACCTGAGGCATTGCACTGCCTTGGAAATCAGGCATTCACACTCCAGTCCTCAGAGCTCACATTTCCCACTTTTATGAAAAGTTTAAATGCTGTAGGACCTGTGAAAATATTTCAAATCATATTCATAATAAAACCTTTCTGATTCAAGTTGGAAACAGCTGAATTTTCTCTTTGGAGCTTGAGGTTAGGAAAGGATAGCAAGTGGTTTCCAGTTAACTCTGTCCCTTCAGGGAACACTAACTTTTAAAAACATGTGGACACGTGTATACCTGTGGCAGATTCATGTTGATATATGGCAAAGCCAATACAATATTGTAAAGTTAAAAAAACAAAACAAAACAAAACAAAACATGTGGGCATTCAAACTATATCTCCATGGTTTCTTTTAAACTTTACACCCCATCTGTTTAAAAGATAATTCTTTAGTTTTTTTGTTAACTGGATGTTAGCTGAGTTCACTCAGTTGGTTGAGATTTAAGCAAAACCCAAGAATGCCCAGACTGCATACAACACAGACTTTCTCTAAGTTTCTGTGGGTTTCTAGGGGATTACAGCCTGTGATTCCTTCTGGCTCTGAGTTCCTACTTATACTGAACTCTTATTTTCATTTCTGTTCCCTTGTTTGTATCACAGTAAACTGTCCCCATACCTAAGGTAATTTCTTACCCTTAATTTCCCACAAACCACCCAGATAAATAATTTCTACATATAATAGGCTTTACTGAGATTTTAGGGCAATAGAAAGGATTTTACAGCATCAGACTTTACTTTCACCACCAGATACATCCACAGCTGGGCATCATTTCTGCTTTGGCTCAGCCTCTTCATTCTTTCTGGAGCTATTTCTCCATTCTTCTCCAGTAGCATATTGGACACCTACCGACCCGGAGGGTTCATCTTTCAGTGTCAAATCTTTTTTGTCTTTTCATACTGTTCACGAGGTTCTCAAGGCAAGAATGTTGATGTGGTTTGCCATTCCCTTCTCCAGTGGACCACATTTCATCAGAACTCTCCACTGTGACTCGTCCGTGTTGGGTGGCCCTACATGGCATGGCTCATACAGGCTGTGATCCATGTGCTCATTTTGGTTAGTTTTCTGTGATTGTGGTTTTCTTTCTGTCTGCCTTCTGATGGAGGAGGATAAGAGGTTTGTGCATGCTTTCTGATGTGAGGGACTGGCTGTGGGGAAAGCTGGGTCTGACTCTGTGGGCAGGGCCATGCTCAGTAAATCTTTAATCCAATTTTCTGCTGATGGATGGGGCTGTGCTCCCTCTTTATAGTTTGGCCTGAGGCAGCCAGTCCTGGAGTCTTGTATTCTCTATGCAAGAGCTATAGCTTCTGTGTTAGGCCTAATGATGACATCCTCCAAGAGGACTTATGTCAATATGCTGTACCTCCCAGGAATACTCCTGCCAGTGCCCCTGACCCCATAGCAGGCCACTATTGAATTGCGCCTCCACCTTAGACTCCCAGACACTCACAGGCAAGTCTAGCTCAGTCTCTTACGGGGTCACTGCTCCATTCTCCTGAGTCCTGGTGTACACAAGGTTTTGTTTGTGCCTTCCAAGAGTCTTTGTTTCCCCAGTCCTGTGGAAATTCTGTAATCAAATCCCGTTGACCTTCAAAGTCAGATTCTTCCTGAGGATGAGATGATTAGATGGCATCACCGACTTAATGGACATGAGTTTGAGCAGACTCCAAGAGATGGTGAAGGACAAGGAAGACTGGCATGCTGCAATCCATGGGGTCGCAGAGTCAGACGTGACTGAGCAATTGAACAGCAAAGAGAAGGGATTTTATGTTGCATCTTTGCAAATTATTTTATTCTAAAAAGCCTTTGTCTGTTTGCTACTGGGAGTTTTTCATGGCTGTGTTTTCCTGGTAGATTATTGTAAAGCAACCCTGCACCGTGCTGTATTCCTTACTGTTCCCCCCTTCACCTTTGGCAAGATTGCTTAAAACTGGGCTTCTCTCCTTCAGCCTAGTTTCCCTTATTCTACTTAGCTCAATTCTCCTGACTTGTCTTTGGGACTATGTTTTCATATCCAGAGACTTCTTAATGATTCTGGTGAAACAAAGTATCTCTGCTCTCTGTCTTGCCCTTTAGCAGACCCAAATATTGGATAGTTTTTCTTTCTAATTCCCCTTTAGCCATGTTAAGTTAGGAGATACATAGACACTATCTTGGGCATTATTTAAGATGTACATTTAGAAATATTTATAATATTTTAAAAATATAGACAGCATATGCCCACAAAGATAGACATTGCTATATTCATGGTACATTTCAACTTTCTCCTCTGGTGAATGATAAATATTTACTACCATCTTTTTTAGACTGTATTTTACCAATGTGGGCCTTTGGTTTTTTCATGAGCAGGACTTCTGGAAAAAGGAAGGTTAAAAATATTTCCCCTAAATATTTTCTTAATGGTTGTGTGTTAAACATATTAGTTTTTTAGGTTTGAGTAAGTGAGAAATAGATTTAAGGGCCTACATCTGATAGATAGAGTGCCTGATGAACTATGGACTGAGGTTCTTGACATTGTACAGGAGACAGGGATCAAGACCATCCCCATGGAAAAGAAATGCAAAAAAGCAAAATGGCTGTCTGAGGAGGCCTTACAAATAGCTGTGAAACGAAGAGAAATGAAAAACAAAGGAGAAAAGGAAAGATATAAGCATCTGAATGCATAGTTCCAAAAAATAGCAAGAAGAGATAAGATAGCCTTCTTCAGTGATCAATGCAAAGAAATAGAGGAAACAACAGAATGGGAAAGACTAGAGATCTCTTCAAGAAAATTAGAGATACCAAGGGAACATTTCATGCAAAGATGGGCACAATAAAGGACAGAAATGGTATGGACCTAACAGAAGCAGAAGATATTAAGAGAGATGGCAAGAATACACAGAAGTACTATACAAAACAGATCTTCATGACCCAGATAATCACGATGGAGTGATCACTGACCTAGAGCCAGAAACCCTGGAATGTGAAGTCAAGTGGGCCTTAGAAAGCATCACTACAAACAAAGCTAGTGGAGGTGATGGAATTCCAGTGGAGCTATTTCAAATCCTGAAAGATGATGCTATAAAAATGCTGCACTCAGTATGCCAGCAAATTTGGAAAACTCAGCAGTGGCCACAGGACTGGAAAAGGTCAGTTTTCATTCCAATCCCAAAGAAAGGCAATGTGAAAGAATGCTCAAACTACTGCACAATTGTACTCATCTCACACACTAGTAAAGTAATGCTCAGAATTCTCCAAGCCAGGCTTCAGCAATACGTGAACCGTGAACTTCCTGATGTTCAAGCTGGTTTTAGAAAAGGCAGAGGAACCAGAGATCAAATTGCCAACATCCACTGGATCATGGAAAAAGCAAGAGAGTTCCAGAAAAACATCTATTTCTGCTGTATTGACTATGCCAAAGCCTTTGACTGTGTGGATCACAAGAAACTGTGGAAAATTCTGAAAGAGATGGGAATACCAGACCACCTGACCCGCCTCTGAGAAACCTATATGCAGGTCAGGAAGCAACAGTTAGAACAGGACATGGAACAACAGGCTGGTTCCAAATAGGAAAAGGAATATGTCAAGGCTGTATATTGTCACCCTGCTTATTTAAGAGTACATCATGAGAAACGCTGGACTGGAAGAAACACAAGCTGGAATCAAGATTGCCGGGAGAAATATCAATAATCTCAGATATGCAGATGACACCACCCTTAAGGCAGAAACTGAAGAGGAACTAAAAAACCTCTTCATGAAAGTGAAAGTGGAGAGTGAAAAAGTGGGCTTAAAGCTCAACATTCAGGATACTAAGATCATGGCATCTGGTCCCATCACTTCATGGGAAATAGATGGGGAAACAGTGGAAACAGTGCCAGACTTTATTTTTCTGGGCTCCAAAATCACTGCAGATGGTGACTGCAGCCATGAAGTTAAAAGACGCTTACTCCTTGGAAGGAAAGTTATGTCCAACCTAGATAGCATATTGAAAAGCAGAGACATTGCTTTGCCAACAAAGGGTTCATCTAGTCAAGGCTATGGTTTTTCCTGTGGTCATGAATGGATGTGAGAGTTGGACTGCGAAGAAGGCTGAGTGCCGAAGAATTGATGCTTTTGAACTGTGGTGGTGTTGGAGAAGACTCTTGCGAGTCCCTTGGACTGCAAGGAGATCCAACCAGTCCATTCTGAAGGAGATCAGCCCTTGGATTTCTTTGGAAGGAATGATGTTGAAGCTGAAACTCCAGTACTTTGGCCACCTCATGCGAAGAGTTGACTCATTGGAAAAGACTCTGATGCTGGGAGGGATTGGGGGCAGGAGGAGAAGGGGATGACAGAGGATGAGATGGCTGGATGGCATCACTGACTCGATGGATGTGAGTCTGAGTGAACTCCAGGAGCTGGTGATGGACAGGGAGGCCTGGGGTGCTGCGATTCATGGGGTCGCAAAGAGTTGGACACGACTGAGTGACTGAACTGAACTGAACTGAAATGCAGTTAAACACTACTGAATTATTTTCTAATAATTGGGCCAAAGAATTGCCAGTGTAAAAATATTCCAGTGAATATTCAAAATAAGATAAAGCATATGCTTCTAGTCATCTTTTTAGATGCTCTGAGAACCGTCTTTCTAACTATGGTTATTTCCAAGCCAAAGATAGAAATGCACTACCACATATGAAAGTATTACACAGATTCAGACCTTCAGGTTCTTAATAAATTTCCAGTGGATCTGAAAGGAAAGGCATGAAGCTTCTCCACTTTGCTTCATGGTTGGTTACCTCGGTGACTTTTTTGCTTGTTTATTCATTTATTATTTATTTTCCTTCTTATTCCTGAACATATTATGTTGCAAGATGACATAAATTTGACATGAGAAAGAAGGAGCAAAGAACAAAACACATACAAGCCAAAAAAAAGACAAAGATTAAAGGGCAAGGAACAAAACAAATAGGGAGAGAGAACAGAAGAACATATACAATGAAATACAGATAAGAGGAACAAAATAAACTATCATCCTTCGAAGTCCTAAAGGTATGTATACCAAGAAGTTGCTAAGAAATGGTAATTTGAGATAGTTCATTTGGCTTTGTTCATGTAGGAATAGGGACCTTTTTTTCTGATTAGTATATCAGGGCCATCTTGACATTAATTTAGAGAAACTCTTGATAATGGCATATACAGAAGCTTAGAGAGAAGAATGTAAAGAACAACTTCCAATATTTTATCTTTCTGGAATATCTTCATGGGGTGGCAAAGATATTAGCAGTGCTTTCTTTGGAAACACAAGATGTCACATGATAAAACATTGAGTGGTAAAAAGTCTTTGCAAGCTCTCTTAAATTCAATGACTTCTGTGTAGAAATATACTTTGAGTCCTATGAAAGGAAACTTACTTGCTTTCTGGAGTCTGTTGATACCTTTGAAGTGACTTTTGATTTTTTTTTTTTCCTCCAAGTCCCATTTACGTCAACTTTCTAGAGTTTTGGAACCAAAGAGAAGCTGTTGCTCAAATTAAGGGAGTAAAAAATTTGAGAGAAAAAAAAGGAATTAATTGTTTTTGATCTATACACTTGGCTGGTAGCTAATAGTAGGCAGAATTTAAAAAAAAATGTATTATATTAACTATTATTAGTTTGGGATTCATTGATAATATAAAATGAAAAAACAGGATGTGTATGTGTTTGTGTGTATGTGTGAGTTTATATTTGATGAATTAAATGCTATTTAATACTATAGGATAGATATATATATGATAAATTATCCTTTTAATTATTATTAAAATGACTATTTTCATAAGGAGTCGCTACTTAAGAATATAGTATAACAAAATTTAGCACACATATTTTCAAATATAACTGAACTTTAAATTTTAGATAGAAGTATCATATACTACAAAATATGATCAAGTCAAGTCTTTTCTCTTTGTGTTTAAAATGCTCTTCTTAAAAGGACTAGAACAATTAAGAGTGTGTGGGATTCAGGACAAGTGTATTTGCATGAATTGGTATAGAAAATAGCTTCCTTTAATTATTTAAAGGACAAGACTAAGAATGGCTTAAACCTTTAATTTATCTAATAACTTTGGTAAATCATTAGAATACAATTTTTATTTCTTTTTTGAAGAATTTTTGTACCTACTGGTCAAAACTTGGCTCCTTTAGTTGCTGATAATATAATCTTCCTCAATTTATGTGTCCTCCATGTCTATATTAACTCAGTTGTAAAATAAAAATGAAAATAGTACGTAACTGGTAAGATTACAGTGATTAATGAGAATGTCTGAAAGAGTACCAAATGACTAAATATTCAGTTCAGTTCAGTCATTCAGTCATGTCTGACTCTTTGCGACCCCATGAATCACAGCACCCCAGGCCTCCCTGTCCATCACCAGCTCCCGGAGTTCATTCAGACTCACATCCATCGAGTCAGTGATGCCATCCAGCCATCTCATCCTCTGTTGTCCCCTTCTCCTCCTGCCCCCAATCCTTCCCAGCATCAGAGTCTTTTCTAATGAGTCAACTCTTCGCATGAGGTGGCCAAAGTACTGGAGTTTCAGCTTTAGCATCATTCCTTCCAAAGAAACCCCAGGGCTGATCTCCTTCAGAATGGACTGGTTGGATCTCCTTGCATTCCAAGGGACTCTCAAGAGTCTTCTCCAACACCACAGTTCAAAAGCATCAATTCTTCGGTGTTCAGCTTTCTTCACAGTCCAACTCTCACATCCATATCTGACCACAGGGAAAACCATAGCCTTGACTAGATGGACCCTTTGTTGGCAAAGTAATGTCTCTGCTTTTGAATATACTATCTAATTTGGTCATAACTTTCCTTCCAAGGAGTAAGCTTCTTTTAATTTCATGGCTGCAGTCACCATCTGCAGTGATTTTGGAGCCCCCAAAAATAAAGTCTGGCACTATTTCCACTGTGTCTCCATCTATTTCCCATGAAGTGATGGGACCAGATGCCATGATCTTCATTTTCTGAATGTTGAACTTTAAGCCAACTTTCTCACTCTCCACTTTCACTTTCATCAAGAGGCTTTTGAGTTACTCTTCACTTTCTGCCATAAGGGTGGTGTCATCTGCATATCTGAGGTTATTGATATTTCTTCTGGCAATCTTGATTCCAGCTTGTGCTTCTTCCAGCCCAGCATTTCTCATGATGTACTCTGCATAGAACTCAAATAAGCAGGGTGACAATATACAGCCTTGACGTATTCCTTTTCCTATTTGGAACCAGTCTGTTGTTCCATGTCCAGTTCTAACTGGTGCTTCCTGACCTGTCATGAGGCAGGTCAGGTGGTCTGGTATTCCCATCTCTTTCAGAATTTTCCACAGTTTCTTGTGATCCACACAGTCAAAGGCTTTGGCATAGTCAATACAGCAGAAATAGATGTTTTTCTGGAACTCTCTTGCTTTTTCCATGATCCAGCGGATGTTGGCAATTTGATCTCTGGTTCCTCTGCCTTTTCTAAAACCAGCTTGAACATCAGGAAGTTCACGGTTCACGTATTGCTGAAGCCTGGCTTGGTGAATTTTAAGCATTACTTTATTAGCGTGTGAGATGAGTGCAATTGTGCGGTAGTTTGAGCATTCTTTGGCATTGCCTTCTTTGGGATTGGAATGAAAACTGACCTTTTCCAGTCCTGTGGCCACTGCTGAGTTTTCCAAATTTGCTGGCATATTGAGTGCAGCACTTTTATAGCATCATCTTTTAGGATTTGAAATAGCTCCACTGGAATTCCATCACCTCCACTAGCTTTGTTTGTAGTGATGCTTTCTAAGGCCCACTTGACTTCACATTCCAGGATGTCTGGCTCTAGGTCAGTGATCACACCATCGTCATTATCTGGGTCGTGAAGATCTTTTTTGTAAGGTTCTTCTATGTGTTCTTGCCATCTCTTCTTAATATCTTCTGTTTCTGTTAGGTCCATACCATTTCTGTCCTTTATCGTGCCCATCTTTGCATGAAATGTTCCCTTGGTATCTCTAATTTTCTTGAAGAGATCTCTAGTCTTTCCCATTCTGTTGTTTTCCTCTATTTCTTTGCATTGATCACTGAGGAAGGCTTTCTTATCTCTTCTTGCTATTAGTTACTGTTAATTGTTTTTTTAGCTTAAATTAAAGATGGATTCATATCATGGTTTATGTACTTGCTTGGGAAACATGCTGTGAAAAAGTGTGTATCTTCTATGGAGTTTGGTGTAACTGAGCTTTAGAGGAAACACCTTTGGTGCCTGCCTGATGTACCTTGTAAGACTGAAGAGTGATTAGTTTATTTTTCAGATCAAGAGTTTTCTAAGACTCTTGACCATTTTCCTGTTCTAAATTTTCATGCTTGCTATGAATGTAACCATCCCTGTACCAAGGGGAATGATTTTATTTTGTTTATCACAGACTAAAGACAGACTGTTGACCCTGTTTATCAGTATCATCCCTATAGTCTTTCCTCTGGCCTACTGTCCTTCATCCTGGATGCACCTGGCGCATTCCATGTAATACGTTCTTCTGTTTCTTATTTTATGGCCTAATGTTTACATGGGGATTTGGTTTACATACTTTTTGTGTCTGTAAAATTCGCTGGAACTTTAATTAAACATATAAAATAGTTAAAATTCTAAAAGTTATATAAACTGGTGTGTCTTAAACTCTGCAGTAGGGATTATATCATAGGCAGAGATAAGGAAGGATTTCGTTGAGATTCTGTTTCACATAATGACATAAAACTATCTTAGTGGTAGGGAGAACAGCAAAGTGAGGAAATGTATTCAGTTTCAACTTCTAAAAGCATCATTTATGTTAGCTAATATGCAAAATTGACAGTGAAATTGCTGTGAATCCTTATTTTTTTGTTTGATTATTTACTTTCACATAGGCAATGAGAAACCTATATTTAGCATACACTATTAAAAATATTGACTCAATAAATGAAAATCTTAAATTATTTATTAAGAGAAAGTTTAGAGTCAATAAATAAATAATCTTTTAATATCTCTTTGCAATTACAAAGAATATTTTTTGCCATTTGCAAAGTACCATGATTAGCATTTCTTTAAATACATCTACTTGCATATATATAAGAAATGCAATTACTTTGTATATACTCATAGGGATGAGATACACTGGACAGAATTTACTTTTTAATTTCAAAGGGAAAGGTTATTTCAAAGCAGTTTCTAGATATCAGCCCTAGATACTTTTTTATTCAGTTCTTTTTCTAGAAGGACAAATAACTTTAAAGGAGGTCCTTTAGAAATATGTTTTATAATCAATTATAAAAACACTGAATGTTTCCTTGAGACAACCTTTGAAAGGTACTTCATAAATCACATGACCTTTATTTGCATATCCAATTTAACATTCCGAGAAACTGCAGTGATACTGAGAAGACTGTGGTAAAAATAACAATGGGAAAAGTGTAATGAATGATAGAGGGAAATCGGTGTACAGCATTTATACTCTTTCAGATATAAAGAGGAAAAAACAGAATATGCAAATACTATCCAATAATACTAAGTAGTAGTGAATAGTTTCAGTGATTTTCATGGGTGACATAATTAAGTTTTCTGTTTTTGGTTTAAGAAAACCATTCTCTCTCTCTCTTTCACACACACACACACACACACACACACACACACACACCTGCCTCAAAATACTTTTCAGTTGCTTCTCTTGTTCAGTGTAGCGATTTCTCTGTTCTTGGTCTGTCTAACTCCGTTATCTTCCTTGACCTGTTTTTGACCTCAGCTCTAAATTGGATGAAGTCCCTTTTAGGAGTAAAATTCTTTGATCCTGTGATTCTATTTCTGTTCTGCACAAATCAGCTGTATTTATATATTCGCAGCCCATGGAGAGAGAGGTAATTTTAGATTCCATTTTTATTTTTTCCTGGTCTATTAATTTTACAAGAACATATAGCATGATAAAAAAAATCAGAGTTTACACAGTGAAAGGATAAATGGATTTTATTCACTCGTTCATTCCCAAGTGATTGCTTATGACATGCTAAGCACTGCACGGCATATTAGAGACCCAAAGAGACCTGCTTTCAATTCACCCCACCAGAGAGCTCTCAGTGAATCAGGAGGAGGCAGACACATAAATAAGTGTAAATGCAGTAATACTGTAAGGGGCTGAAAGATGAGTGGACTTTTGTCATGTGCGAGAAAGCCATTCTGGGCACAACAACATATGTGAGCAGTAAACTTAGGTGTGAAGCTGCTGAATGTACTTGGGAAACTACAATAATTCAGTTCAAGTGGAATGTACAGAGTACCTCCCACGTGGAGGAATTTGGATTTGATCATCTAAAATAGAAGTCTCTTATGTGCGGGAGTTGGAGAAGGAAATGGCAACCCACTTCAATATTCTTGCTCAAAGAATGGGGTCACAAAGAGTTGGACATGACTAAGTTGCTAACACACACATGTGTGGGAATGTAGGGGGTTGCTTAATATATTCTATCATAATTTGTACTATGTTAGAACTGCTATATAGTATCTTATCACCCTTTACTTTTTATAAGTATGCTTCATTAGATATATGTCTGACTTCAGTTCAGTTCAGTCGCTCAGTCGTGTCCGACCCTCTGCGACCCCATGAACCGCAATACGCCAGGCCTCCCTGTGCATCACCGACTCCCGGAGTCCACCCAAACCCATGTCCATCGAGTTGGTGATGCCATCCAACCATCTTATCCTTTGTCATCCCCTTCTCCTCCTGCCCTCAATCTTTCCCAGCATCAGGGTTTTTCAAATGAGTCAGCTCTTCGCGTCAGGTGGCCAAAGTATTGGAGTTTCAGCTTCAACATCAGTCCTTCCAATGAACACCCAGGACTGATCTCCTTTAGGATGGACTGGTTGGATCTCTTTGCAGCCCAAGGGACTCTCAAGAGTCTTCTCCAACACCACAGTTCAAAAGCATCAATTCTTCGGTGCTCAGCTTTCTTCACAGTCCAACTCTCACATCCATACATGACCACAGGAAAAACCATAGCCTTGACTAGATGGACCTTTGTTGGCAAAGTAATGTATCTCTGCTTTTTAATATGCTGTCTAGATTGGTCATAACTTTCCTTCCAATGAGTAAGTGTCTTTTAATTTTGTGGTTGCAGTAACCATCTGCAGTGATTTTGGAGCCAAGAAAAATAAAGTCAGCCACTGTTTACCCATCTATTTGCCATGAAGTTATAGGACCAGATGCCATGATCTTAGTTTTCTGAATTTTGAGCTTTAAGCCAACTTTTTCACTTTCCTCTTTCACTTTCATCAAGAGGCTCTTTAGTTCTTCTTCGCTTTCTGCCATAAGGGTGGTGTCATCTGCATATCTGAGGTTATCGATATTTCTCCCGGCAATCTTGATTCCAGCTTGTGCTTCCTTCCAGTCCAGCGTTTCTCATGATGTACTCTGCATTTAAGTTAAATAAGCAGGGTGACAATATACAGCCTTGACATATTCCTTTTCCTATTTGGAACCAGTCTGTGGTTCCATGTCCAGTTCTAACTGTCTGACTTATATGTAAACAAATTTACCATGTTGGGAGCATGCTTAAAAGTTGTTTGAAGATGGGATGGTTGTGCAACCAAATTGTTTGGAGATGACTACTCTAGGAATTAGAACCTTTGAACTGCTTTGAACTGAAGTGATCTGTTTGGCATTTTTGAGGGGCCAATAATATTGTTAGGCATTATTGAAATTGTACATTTAAAAATTCAGGATAATAGTTAATAACAAGTGGCCTTTGAAGATTGGTTATTATTGTGGTGATGTTGGTGGTGACCATCATTATCCATAGTAGTGGTAGGTATAGAGAGAGTGTAGTTTAGAGGAGCTAATACTGGCTTTAACATCTGGCATGCTTGAATTCTGGCTCTATCAGCCAGGTGAATTTTTGGCAAGATACTTAAGCTTTTGGAGGCACAATCTTCATCAGCAGCATGAGGATAACAATTCCCACCTCACTAGTTTGTAGTGAAGATTTCAAAAATGCTCATGAAGGACCTGTCATAGGTCATGGTCAATATTCAATAAATCATTATGTAAATAATTACTGTCTTCTTATTGAAAAGACTTTGCTGCTTGTTTCTCTTTGATTCTAATTTTTTGGATTTATAAACATTCCCATCAAATTTAAAGTCTTTGACTTTTACAGATGACAGTGGTAAGGGAAGTTTGCTTCTATTTCCCCTATAATTAATAAATGTTTATTTTTACTAGTGGTCTTATACACTATTTGTAAAACTATAAAGTAATATCTTCACACAGAATATTTTGCATAATGGAAATAGATTTCAGCTGGTGTGATTCCTCTCTTGACCATGTTCATGCTCACATTTTTAACATGTTGTACAGAATATGGCTTTCTTTGGCTCAGACTCTGACTTTAAATAAGAATCAGTTTGGCCTACATATCAGTATCATGGACTAGGCCCTTGGTGACTAACAGCTATGTAGAATTCTGTCTTACTAGACTCACGAAAATAAGGATGTTAGAATGTTTTCCTGATAAAGCAAATAATCTCAAAGAGTGTAATAACATACAGCTGTGTTTGGATCTCTCTTCCTTTTGTCTTTTATGTAAATATTTTGAAGTAATTCTGGTTCAACTGCATGATCTGCATGCATGGGCCATGAATTTTTAAATTGTGAACTAAGCATGACTTTATTGGAGGATTTATTAAATTGCTCCTCTTTCCATGGGATTCCCCAGGCAAGAATATGAAAATTATTGATAAAAATCAATTACTTGTAAAAATGAACAAAATAATTATTTGTACCTGAAATGACACGGAATTTGATTATAGCATATCCCATAATTCCATAAAGAATTGTAACCTGTTTAATTACACAAAGATACACTTTGAAAATAATTTATTTTGGCAAGATGACCAGTGTGGGGCGGGGAGGCTAAAGCAAATGTTTCAGTTTAGCCGTAAACAGAAAATGGAGCAGAAGTAAAAACAGGTGTCAAGCACAACTGAAGAAGAGACTTGCTAGAAAGGATTCTGTTAACACAGGTACACAGGTGTTTTCAAAAGCCAAACAGTGGGGAAATTTTCATCTTGTTAAATAGACAAATATTTTTACATAGTTGTGATTACAAAATATAAGTCAAATCTTTATTCTTGGCATAAAGTTGAATCTGTGCAAAGCTGTATGCTCAAAAGGATAAAGATTATTTTTTCTGTTAAATTGAGCATGTATAATGATTTCAAAAAATGTTGCTTTGTAAAGTTGAAATCAAATTTTTAAAAAAAGTTTTGTTTCTATTGACTACTTTTGTTAAAACGTTTGTAGTAGCAAACTGTTCTCTCAAAATATGGATATATCTCTTGGTTGTTCAGTTAGTTTGCTTTTCCTAGTCTTTTGGTTTCAACTGTTTTAGTTTCTTACATTTCACTTGTCTCTTGAAAGCCACGCTGCTGCTGCTGCTGCTGCTGAGTCGCTTCAATAGTGTCCGACTCTGTGCCACCCCATAGACGGCAATCCACCAGGCTCCCCCGTCCCTGGGACTCTCCAGGCAAGAACACCAGAGTGGGTTTCCATTTCCTTCTCCAATGCATGAAAGTGAAAAGTGAAAGTGAAGTCTCTCAGTTGTGTCCGACTCTTAGCGACCTCATGGACTGCAGCCTACCACGCTCCTCGGTCCATGGGATTTTCCAGGCAAGAGTACTGGAGTGCGGTGCCATTGACTTCTCCACTTGAAAGCCATATCAGGGATAAATATTTCCTTGGTGGCCCAGTTGGTAAAGAATCTTCCTGCAGTGTAAGAGACCTGGGTTTGATTCCTGGGTTGGGACCATTCCCTGGAGAAGAGTGTGGAAACCCATTCCAGTACTCTTGCCTGGAGAATCCCATGGACAGAGGAGCCTGGTGGGTAAAAGTCCATAGGTTTGCAAAGAGTCAGATATGACTGACTGCATTCATGCCTCCAACACATGAATATTCTATCTGGAAATCTTTTTATTTTAACTGGTGAATTTTACCTATCTATATTACATACACGGATCATTTTTACCATATTGTTTCATGCTCTCTATGTATATCATTTATCTATATTTATTTTCTTCCCTCTTTTTATAGGATAGATTATTTTTATTCTTATATGTTTCCCTCAACTAGATCTATGTACCGTCTTATTATAATCTTTATTACTACTCTTGAAATTTTACCATAAATATTTAATTTCAAAGTCTCAAACTCCAGGAGACAGAGGAGGACAGAGGAGCCTGCAATGCTCCATGGGGTCACAAAGAGTTGCACACGACTTAGCAACTGAACAACAGCAACAAAAGTTAATCAATAGTTTCACCACAAAATGAAATGAAAACCTTAATATTATTTTTAACTCATAAACTCTCATTAGGCTTTACAATTATGATTCTTTTAGTGTTTTATCTCTATTTTTCAGCCTCACACTTTAGGGTTGTTTACAATCTTTGAATCCAGCTAACTGTCCATTCTACTAATTTCTCATTTTCTGTGTCATGCTGCTGCTGCTGAGTCGCTTCAATTGTGTCCAACTCTGTGCGACCCCATAGACGGCAGCCTACCAGGCTCCCCTGTCCCTGGAATTCTCCAGGCAAGAATTCTGGAGTGGGTTGCTATTTCCTCCTCCAATGCATGAAAGTGAAAAGTGAAAGTGTCATAGAATTTATTAAATCTTTTATCATGCAGTATACTAAGCATTAGGAATAAGAAATGAAAAGCATGAGATCCATCAAGAAATTTTACACTCAACTAAAAAGAATGTGATAAAGTTTTCACTAAAAGACTTCACTAAGTGTGATGTGAACACAGAGGATAATGTGGCTAAGTAACCAGAATTACATATTACATTTGATTACTGTTTTTTTTTTAATAAATAACTATTTTTAGATTTATTTCCATTTTATGTATATGTTTTTACTCACAGTTCCTTCTTACATCTGAAGTTTTTTCTACTTGGATAATTATCTTGCAAACAGACACAATTTTATCTACCACCCATCCCCCGCACCCTAGACCTGATTTATCTTTTAAAAGTTTCATTGTCTTGTACTGGCTAGGGCCTCTAGTCTTTGTTCAATAGGAGTAGTGAGAGTGAACTTTCTGGCTTTATTCCTGAACTTAAAGAGAGAGATTTCATTCTCTTACCATGTACGATATTACTGTAGGATCTTTTTGTAGATGCATTTTCACAGTTAAGAAAATTCTTTTCCAATCCTGATTTTTCTGAGAATTGTTATTCTGCGTGTAAGTTGAATTTGGTTAAACTTTTCTTTAGGACATTTTTATATGATTTTCTTCTTTCGTCTGTTACATGGAAAAATATACTGACTTATTTTTTAATGTTGGAGAAGGAAATGGCAACCCACTCCAGAGTTCTTGTCTGGAGAATCCCGGGGACGGGGGAGCCTGGTGGGCTGCTGTCTGTGGGGTCGCACAGAGTCGGACACGACTGAAGTGACTATTTTTTAATGTAGATTGATTTATAGTACAGATTACAATTTATCTTGGTGAATATTCCATATGAACCTGAAAAGATCATATATTCTATTGTTGTTATGTGAATTATTCTACACATGTCAATAAGTATCAGTTAGAAAAATAGGTTGATAATGTTGGCCTGGCCCTCATGTTGTACTGATTTTCTATTTGTTTTACCTATTACTGAGAAAGAAGTGTTAAAATCTCCAACCATAATTGTAGCCATGTCCATTTCTATTTTTAGTTCTATCAGTTTTTGTTTTATGTATTTTGAATTTCTTTTGTTTTATACATATACGTTTAGGATTATTATGGCTTTTTGGTATATTACCACTTTACCATTATAAAATGTCTCCTTTTATTTCCAATAATACTCTTTTTTTGAAATTTGTTGTTGTTCAATAGCTAAGTTGTATCCGACTCTTTGCAACCCTATGGACTGCAGCACACCTGGCCTCCCTGTCTCTCACCATCTCCCAGAGTTCACCCAAATTCATGTCCATTGACTCAGTGATGCCATCCTTCTTGAAGTTTACTTTGATGTTAATATAACCACCTAGGTTGTATTTTTGATTACTGTTTTCATGATATATTTCTTTTCATCCTTTTAATGTATTTATTGCTTTCTATTTAAAATGAGATTCTTAATAGAGTCACGGATACTTGTCTTACTTTTTATCCAGTCTGTCTTTAATTGACATGTTCAGAGTATTTATATTTAATGTAAATATTGATATAGTTGGATTAAAGTCTACATTCTTTTTTCTAGCTGCTATTTGTTTTGTTTGTTATTTGTTCCTCTCATCTTAAATTTTTTTCTTGCTTGCTGTTGGATTATTTAAGTATTCCTTATGATTCCAGTTTAGGTCTACTATTTATTTTTTATTTGTACTTCTTTTAAAAAGTTGTGTTTTCATTTTAGTGATTGCTCTAAAGTGTACAATAGAAATGTAACTGATTGTAATCTATCTTCAAATGATAATACAGCTTCACATGTAATCTAAGCACCTTACAACCATTTGCTCTCTATTCCTTCCTCTCACTTTTTGAGAGATTTTTTAAGGTTTTTAAAATAACATTTATTTCTTAAAAATTATGTGCATAATAGAAAACCAAAAACACATTTTATTCACACATTTTAGTTGTATGGGTTCTTAAAATACTCAGTATATTGTTACTATTTGTTTACATAAACAATCCACTACACTATAGAGTGACTAAAAGTAAGAAATATTCATTTTTATATTTACTTTTTTTGGGGTCATTTTTATTTATTTATTTTAAAATTAAATTTATTTATTTTAATCAGAGGCTAATTATTTTACAATATTGTATTGGTTTTGCCATACATCAACATGCATCCACCACGGGTGTACATGTGTTCCCCATTCTGAACCCCCCTCCCACCTCCCTCCCCATACCATCCCTCTGGGCCGTCCCAGTGCACCAGCCCCAAGCTTCCTGTATCCTACATCAAACCTGGACTGGCAATTTGTTTCTTATATGATATTATACATGTTTCAATGCCATTCCCCCAAATCATCCCCCCGCTCCCTGTCTCACAGAGTCCAAAAGACTATTCTATACATCTGTGTCTCTTTTGCTGTCTTGTACACAGGGTTATCGTTACCATCTTTCTAAACTCCATATATATGCATTAGTATACTGTATTGGTGTTTTTCTTTCTGGCTTACTTCACTCTGTATAATTGGCTTCAGTTTCATCCACCTCATTAGAACTGATTCAAATGCATTCTTTTTAATGGCTGAGTAATACTCCATTGTGTATATGTACCACAGCTTTCTTATCCATTCATCTGCTGATGGACATCTAGGTTGTTTCCATGTCCTGGCTATTATAAACAGTGCTGTGATGAATACTGGGGTACATGTGTCTCTTTCAATTCTGGTTTCCTCAGTGTGTATGCCCAGCAGTGGGATTGCTGGGTCATATGGCAGTTCTATTTCCAGTTTTTTAAGGAATCTCCACACTGTTCTCCATAGTGGCTGTACTAGTTTGCATTCCCACCAACAGTGTAAGAGGGTTCCCTTTTCTCCACATCCTCTCCAGCATTTATTGCTTGTAGACTTTTGGATTCTATTTACCTTTAGAACTATTAACCTTATAAATTCTCTAAGTTGTCTTGGGGTCCTCTGGGAACTCCAGAATCACACTTTGAGACTGGTTGATATAATCTATTAGGATTTATATAAGCTACATTATTTTTTCTTATAATTTTCAGTGTTTACTTATCTGAACTTAGTGATTCCCTGGTGGCTCAGATAGTAAAGAGTCTGCCCACAATGCAGGAGACCTGGGTTCAATACCTGGGTCAGGAAGATCACCTGGAGAAGGAAATGGCAACCCAGTCCAGTATTCCTACCTGGAAAATCCCATGGATGGAGGAGCCTGGTAGGCTACATATCATGGGGTGGCAAAGAGTTGGACATGGCTGAGTGACTTCACTTTCACTTTTCATCTGAACTTGAAGACATCATTCTAACTTAGTACTCTACTTTTGGCAGCAGATGCAAAAGATTTTTTTATTAGAAATCATGATAGTTTGCCTTTGGAATACTAAATCAAAATGTGCTAATAAAGGAGATGGGCACCTATATAGTCCTGAGAAATATTTTTAAAGAACTAGTGATTTTATTACTATTTAGCACTGTGACCCATTTGTCATTACACACATAGCATTATTATATATTCTTTTATCTTGTAAGTCGTAAGAGATATCACCATAGGAAGTAGTCCAGTTACTGGACCTTTTAATTTTACTTTGGGTAACTCAGTTTATCCCTTGAATGAGTTGAACCATTTCACTCCGTTATGAAATGTCACATAGCAGTTGGATTCACTCATATGGAGAGACAGATCCTGTCAACCATGTAAAGGCTCTAGATGATCAGCTTAAGTCAGTCTATCTCTCAGTTGCTCACAAAATGCATACTTTCAAATGGAAATAAAGAACATGTGAAATACACCTTCTACTGTGCAGATATGGTACACAGCTCTTACCAATTACATTTCCTGCATATATCAATGGCAATATACTTTGAAATACTTGAAATATGTAAGACTGTTAGGACAAATTTTATCTAAAGATTTTCTAAAAATGTTTTTTGATTCTCTGATTTTTAACATGTAATCTTCTGTTACTTATATTCTTTTTTGTGTTATTTATTATCAGTCCTTCATCATTAGGGAAAAAGTTATAAAATATCTTTCTGCCTCATCATTATTTGATGGAAACATTTTTCTTTTTGCTTTCAAGAAATTGCCAGTTTTAATGCGATTTTGTAAATTTAAATGGTTTATAGTTTTCAGGTTTTCAGAAATGTTGATATGAATTAGATTTTTACACAAAAATACAGTAGTATGTAATTTAAAAAAATTACATGTTAAAATATAATAATTAAAATCTACTGAATCAGTCTCTTTGTTTGTAAATGTAAAATTCTGCTGCTGTTGCTAAGTCACTTCAGTCGTGTCCGACTCTGTGCGACCCCATAGACGACAGCCCACCAGGCTTCCCCATCCCTGGGATTCTCCAGGCAAGAACACTGGAGTGGGTTGCCATTTCCTTCTCCAATGCATGAAAGTGAAAAGTGAAAGTGAAGTCACTCAGTCGTGTCTGACTTGTAGCGACCCCATTATTAATAATTGGGTTTAATAATGGACTGCAGCCCACCAGGCTCCTCTGTCCATGGGATTTTCCAGGCAAGAACACTGGAGTGGGTTGCCATTTTCTAGCCCTGGGTAATAGATGTGAACTGTAAAGTAAGGCATTAATCTCAGAATCATACTTTTTAACCTCTAAAAAAATCTATTATAAAGAGCTTAAATATATATTTGAGATAATTTTCATGTTTATGGAATAGATGGCTCAGTTCAGTTCAGTCGCTCAATCGTGTCTGACTCTTTGCGATGCCATGGATTGCAGCACGTCAGGTCTCCCTGTCCATCACCAACTCCCTACCCAAACGTATGTTCATTGAGTCAGTGATGCCATCCAAGCATCTCATCCTCTGTTGTCCCCTTCTCCTCCTGCCCTCAATCTTTCCCAGCATCAGGGTCTTTTCAAATGAGTCAGCTCTTCGCATCAGGTGGCCCAAGTATTGGAGTTTCAGCTTCAACATCAGTCCTTCCAATGAATATTCAGGACTGATATCTCCTTGCAGTCCAAGGGACTCTCAAGAGTCTTCTCCAACACCAGAGTTCAAAAGCATCAATTCTTCAGTGCTCAGCTTTCTTTATAGTCCAACTCTCACATCCATACATGACTACTGGAAAAACCATAGCTTTCACTAGACGGACCTTTATTGGGATACATAAATGATAACCATGTATTTGCAAAAGTATTACAGAATACTATATCACAGTAATAAAAATAGCAAGTTCAACACGTTTACAAATTAAAATCAAAGTAATATTTCAAAAAAAATTGCAAACATCTTTGCTTGTTTTTCAGAGACATCCTTGAGCTTCAAGCAATCCTATCAAATCTGATTAAAGATGTGAGAGATATCATTTAATGCTATAAGGATATGATTTCTTATATTGTTATAATCCTTTATGAATTATTCTGTTTAACTAACTAAAGATGAATTTTTAATGGGTACTCATTTTCTAACGTTATTTTCAAGAAATTTGGAAAACATTTCCCATTTTATTTTAAACATTTCAATTTACTTTAACATGAAGCTTAAATCAAATTCTAAATCTTGGGACAAATGACAATGTCTTTCAAGTAGATTTTTGTTTGTTCTGTTAGTCATTTGTTGTCATATAGCAAATTACTCCAAATTTAAAGGCCCAAAACAACAGATTTTTATTTCATAGTTTCTGTGCATTAGGAATCTGAGTACAGCTTAGCTGAGTACTTCTGGTTCAGAGTTCCATAATTCAGTTGTTGACTGGAGCTGTGCTCTCATCTGAATGACTGGCTGAGATAAAAATCTATCTTTAAGCTCCTTCATGTGATAGTTGGAAGGATTTAGTTCCTCATATAGGATCATTTGGCTGAGGGTCTCTATTTCTGCTTGCTATGGGTTAGAAGGCTTTCAAAGGCCCTTGCCACATGGGTCTCCCAATAGATGAGCTTATAATACAACAGGTAACCTCCATAAAGCAAATAAACAAGAAAGTAAGAGAGGAATGCAAAATGGAAGCCACTATCATTTTATAACCTCTCCTTGGAAGTGACATACCATCTGTTTGCCATATCTTATTCATTAGAAGAGAATTACTTGGACCTCTCTGGTGGTCCAGTGGTTAAGAATTTGCCTTGCAATGCAAGGGATGCAGGTCCCATCCCTGGTCTGAGAACTAAGATCCCACATGCCAAGGGGCAACTAAGCCTGTGTGACACAAGAGAGTCTGTGTACCTCAATGAATGATCCCTGATGGCACAACTGAGACTTGACATGGTCAAATAAATAATTAATTAATTTTAGAAATAAGAAAGAGAATTTCTAAGTCTTGCTTATATTCAACAGGAAAGGGTTACATAAATCTGTGAATACAAGGAGATGGGTATCATAAGAGGCCATGTTAGAAGCTTTCTACTACACTCGATTAAGACTCTTGAATTTCTTACATACATAAAGAAGAAATTTAAAATGAAGCCATGTTAGAAGCTTTCTACCACACTTGTTTAAGACTCTTGAATTTCTTACATGTAGAAAAAATAAATTTAAAATGAACCCACGTTTGGTAAATTTTGAAGTAGATGCAGTAAGGGAACAGTATTTTGTTTCTTTAAAAAGTATATGGTTTTATTGTTCAAAATAAATATCAAAATTTTTCTATCTAAATCTCTTGCCTATTTTTATTTTACCTTTTTCTTTTTGGTGGCATGAATTCATAGAGGACAAAATGTGTAATGTATTTCTAATGTTTTTGCCACTTCCTACAAATGCAGTGCTTGATCTGCTTAAATTCAGTTGAACAACATTTATTTATAGGTCAGAAAGCCCTAGGGAAGTATTCTATTTCAACATGACTACACTTTCAAGATTATAACTTGGAGATTCTCAATGAACTATTGACCAGCCCTTAGGTTTCTAATGTACACAAATTTGTATTAACTAATCTATATTTTAGGGTCAAGAGAGAAACATTTCTATGTGTGCTTAGTCTAAATTCTCTGTGATAGAGGCTAGAAAGTCTTTGACACGCCTACATTTGCTTTTTTAATAATTATTGATCTGCAAAATGAATTTTAGCTTTTAATTTGCACAAAAGGCAAAACTATAAAAATAGAGACCAACTGATTTTATTTAAAAAGTGATTTAAATTCTCAACTTGATATTAGTTATCCAGTGCACTGATTTCTCTTCAAGTTCATTAACATTTTCTCTTGAAGAGTGATAATGATAGCTTTTGTCTGTCGTTAATGTTAGCTGTCATTAATATGACCCAGTCACTATGGCAAGGAATCCCAGAGCCAAGTCAGTAAACTATAAAATAAAAGACTATCCAAACTAGAGCCTCATTAGGTAGCGCTTCATTAGATTTAATGCTTGTCTCATGGCACAGCTTCATAATTTGAATACAGAGGTTCCCGGGCATTGCATTCTGTGACTTGATACCGCTAAATGCTCATCAAAGTGCCTTAATCTGTCTAAAATATTTGTAATGACCCTAGATTTACAACCCTTGGAATTAGCATTTAGGATGACCAATGACTTCTTATATTATTCATCACTTCTTGCTTCCCATTAGTACAATTAACTGCTGTTCCACCCCAAATGATGAGAATAGTTTCAAACTATTTAACAATGTGGATTGAACAAAAGAGCTGTTAATTTTGTCTGACAGAGATTCAAAGGATTGTGAATCTTACAGTTGGGTGATAATTTATAAAGTAGATACAAGTGGCTATGATTGCAAAAATTATTCTTCTGCTAATCAGAACAGATTTTAGTAGGATAATATTGATAGCTAAACTGCCCCTGTATCTTAATATGAAACTGAAATTGAAATAAGCTCCACATATTTCATTAATTCTTATTTTATTTTTTATTCATAAAATCATATCTGCACTATGTTTTCCCTTTACATCTTCCAAGATTGCGTTTGAAAGTAGTTTTCTCCATTTAAAATGAGATTTATATGATCAGACTTTCTTTGATGTTTTTCAGATGTTTTTAGAAGTACCAGTTAGGGATTGCTATTCCCTAGAATGCAATTAAGAAGCATGTATTTTTTAATATTCTCCCTCCTTCTCTACTCTTTTGTCATTTAACTTCTTATTTTCCAGAATTTATAACTTATGAGACCATTAGCCTGAACTTTATTACTCTGTCAACTTCTGACATTTAAAATTCTTCTTACTGCTGAAAAAAATATGATGGAATCAAAGGGTTGGAGACTCTAATAAGGCTAGCTTTGTGTGTGTGTGTGTGTGTGTGTGTGTGTGTGTATAGTCAGATTTATACAGTTAATAAGCAGGAAGAAAATCTTGGAATAAAGATTTCAGAAATGGTGCAGTTGGTGGTGGTGGCAAGAGTAAGTTTTTTCCAAAGGAAGTGAGTACCAGAGATGATGGCAAGGCTACCCAGAAATTGAGAGGGCAGGGATGTATCTATATTGTTGCAAAAAAAAAAAAAAAAAGTACTATAAGTATGGATAAAAGAAGGGGAAATCATAGAGCAAGTGCCAAAGGCATCAATACATTAAGAAGTAACTAGGTAATTAGGAGATTGCCTAGTAATTAGGAGATTACCTAGTAATTAGGACAGCAATGAGCAGAAGGAGAGATTGGTATACTCTGGTGGCTTATAATGACTCTACGTGTAGTACAGAGCATATTCCTACCACTCCTGCTCACAGGGCAGAAATTATCAACTCTGTTATTTCTTGCATTGCTCTCACAGGAATTTCTTATTGTGTTATGCTGTCATGTTTTCCTTTATGATTATTTTAGGCATATTTAATTATGGGCTAACATGAGAAATTCAAAGTGTGAAAGAGAAGTGAAAAAGAAATCATATATAAAAAAGAATTCTGTTGAGCTTTGTAGCTTTAGGAACAAATCAAATACTTTTGATAAATTGTGATTTTCATAACAAATTATCCTTTGGATTCCCAAATATTTGCATCTTCCATTACCCATCTAGCTCCAAACTCACCAATCCAACTCCTCTGTGGATGTTAACCATGTAAGATTAATTACCTTAAAACCCCCAAATGGAATAAACTCAATGACATTTACTGTACATTCAGCCATTTACCCCTTTTCATCAATCTTAGAATGCTTCTTGAATTGCAATTAAAACTTATGATAACTAAAGATGCTGAGTGTTTCAAGCAGCATTTTTAATTATTTAACATTTAGATTTTTGTCAGTGCCCCCAAAAATAAATATCCATGTAAAGAAATAGAGGAAAACAACAGAATGGGAAAGACTAGGGATCTCTTCAAGAAAATCAGAGATACCAAGGGAATATTTTAGGCAAAGATGGGCTCAATAAAGGACAGAAATCATATGGACCTAACAGAAGCAGAAGATATTAAGAAGAGGTGGCAAGAATGCACAGAACCTATACAAAAAAGATCTTCATGACCCAGATAATCATGATGGTGTGATCATTCACCTAGAGCCAGACATCCTGGAATGTGAAGTCAAGTGGGCCTTAGAAAGCATCACTACAAACAAAGCTAGTGGAGGTGATGGAATTCCAGTGGAGCTATTTCAAATCCTAAAAGATGATGCTATAAAAGTGCTGCACTCAATATGCCAGCAAATTTGGAAAACTCAGCAGTGGCCACAGGACTGGAAAAAGTCAGTTTTCATTCCAATCCCAAAGAAACACAATGCCAAAGAATGCTCAAACTACCACACAATTGCATTCATCTCACATGCTAGTAAAGTAATGCTCAAAATTCTCCAAGCCAGGCTTCAACAATACATGAACCATGAACTTCCAGATGTTCAAGCTGGTTTTAGAAAAGGCAGAGGAACCAGAGATCAAATTGCCAACATCTGCTAGATCATGGAAAAAGCAAGAGAGTTCCAGAAAAGCATCTATTTCCGCTTTATTGACTATGCCAAAGCCTTTGACTGTGTGGATCACAAGAAACTGTGGAAAATTCTGAACGAGATGGGAATACCAGATCACCTGACCTGCCTCTTGAGAAATTTGTATGCAGGTCAGGAAGTACCAGTTAGAACTGGACATGGAACAACAGACTGGTTCCAAATAGGAAAAGTAGTACATCAAGGCTGTATAATGTCACCCTGCTTATTTAACGTATATGCAGCGTTCATCATGAGAAATGCTGGGCTGGAAGAAGCACAAGCTGGAATCAAGACTGCTGGGAGAAATATCAAGCAACTCAGATATGCAGATGACACCATCCTATGGCAGAAAGTGAAGAACTAAAGAGCCTCTTGATAAAAGTGAAAGAGGAGAGTGAAAAAGTGGGCTTAAAGCTCAACATTCAGAAAACTAAGATCCTGGCATCCAGTCCCATCACTTCATGGCAAATAGATGGGGAAACAGTAGAAACAGTGGTAGACTTTATTTTATTTTTTTGGCTCCAAAATCACTGCAGATGGTGACTGCAGCCCTTAAATTAAAAGACACTTACTCCTTGAAAGAAAAGTTATGATCAGCCTAGATAGCATATTGAAAAGCAGAGTCATTACTTTGCCAACAAAGGTCCATCTAGTTAAGGCTATGGTTTTTCCAGTGGTCACTTATGGATGTGAGAGTTGGACTATAAAGAAAGGTGAGTGCTGAAGGATTGATGCTTTTGAACTGTGGTGTTGGAGAAGACTCTTGCGAGTCCCTTGGACTGCAAGGAGATCCAACCAGTCCATCCTAAAGGAGATCAATCCTGGGTGTTCATTGGAAGGACTGATGTTGAAGCTGAAACTCCAATACTGATGCATGAAGCTCACTCATTGTAAAAGACCCTGATGCTGGGAAAGATTGAAGGCGGGAGGAGAAAGGGATGACAGAGGATGAGATGGTTGGATGGCATCACCGACTCAGTGGGTATGAATTTGAGTAAACTCCAAGAGTTGGTGATAGACAGAGAGGCCTGGTGTGCTGCAGTCTATGGGATCACAAAGAGTTGGACACGACTGAGCACCTGAACTGAACTGAACTGAATAAACAAGTAGGAAAATAAATCCTTCTGCACAATGAAAGATACTAGGTAGATCTATGGTCTCTAATTCTTTTATAATGGGTCTTAACTCTATAGATATTTACAATGGTCAGCAATCTTTATAAACAAAACTGGTCTTAATTTCAATTATTTCAACTATGATTTATCAACTGGAGAGTTTACTAAAGAGGAAAAAAAAGAGGAATCATCTTTGATGTTGTTTCTACATTTAGAGTTGTTAATGATCTGTTACTGATATATTTAGCACCGTATTATTAAGATTTTAACATCAGTGGAAAATGTGGAGAAAAAAAAGTAGACTAATTTTACATAATAATTACGTATAATTCCTGTGTGTGATTTATGTTTCATCCTGCTCCCTTATATATTATTTTTATTTTTTAATAAAAATAATAAATTGCTAAGAACCTTTATCTTTACTTGTGTTATAAGTTTAAATCCCATTCTCACAATCAACAATTCGTTAAAAGCCCTAATGCTAACACACTATCTCAAAATACTTTTTGAATTATGTTTAATTTTTTGAATGATCTTAAATTCTACTCTTCTCTTAATAGTATAAAGCAATGTTAGCAAGAACAGACTCCAGGTTAGAGTGCAAAGATATGCCTCCTAAGAAACTAATTTTGTAGTATTCATTGACTCATACTTTTCATTTAAAATAGATGTCATTATGAATGGAAAATTTTGACTTGATGTGAACCTCAAAAATGACATAAAAATTTTAAAATGTAGTCATCTTAGGAAACACAATAAATTATCTTATGGTCTTTTTCTTTTTTCCTATAATCACTGCTTAATGAATACACAGAAGCAATAGTAAAGTTTGTAAAAACTGAATTACTTGTTTCATGAATTAGTCTCTGGTAGCAAAAAAAAAACACAAACCTCTTTCTATCTTAGATAAGCAAAACTGATAAGAGCCTGAAAATTCAAAGTCACATAATAGTCTTCCAACTTGTTACTTTTTCCAATTCTTTGGAACAGGTCCATTGTTATAAAATAATGTGAAGTTTATGATTGTATCTTGCCAAGGTAGAAATGGAGAGCAGGGAAAGAAAGCTAAATTACTATATATGATTTTATAGATTTCTGTAGTGAGATTGGGTAAATAGAACTGGGGCCATGGTTTCTTATTTATTTTTCTTCCAGCTTTATTGAGGTATAATTGACATAGCACACTATGTAAGTTTCAGGTTACAGCATAAGGACTTGGCTTACATACATCATTGAATAATTATCATTATAAGTTTAGTGAATGTTCATCCCACATAGATACAAAGTAAAAGAAAGAGAAAAAAATATTTTCCTTGTAATAAGAACTCTTAGGATTTACTCTTTTAACAACTTTCATATATAACATATAATAGTGTTAATTATTTTTAGCATGTTATACATTACATCCATATTACTTATTTATCTCATAAATGGAAGTTTGTACCTTTTTGGCTGACTTTATCCAACTCCCCCTCTCCTCAGCCCCAATCTCTGGTAACCATGAATATGATCTTTTTTTCTCTGAGTTTGTTTATTTGTTTTTGGAATATGTTTGGTGTATAACACTAGGTTAGTTCCTATAACACAATGAAGTGTTCAATATTTCTATGCATTTAAAAATGATCACTTCAAGAAGTCTAGTTACAATATCTCACCATACAGAGATAGTACATAATTATTGCTATGTTTTCCTCATTTTACATTTCATACTGGCTCTTCTTTTATTCTGCAACTGGAAGTTTGTATTTCTTAATCTTCCTCACCTGCTTCTTTCCCTACTCCTCTCCCCTCAGACCTTAAACTCTCTGTACCTATAACTCTGTTTCCGTTTTATTATGTTTGTTTATTTATTTTGTATTGTGGATTTCATATGTAAGTGAAGTCTCATAATATTTGTGTTTCACTGTCTGACTTATTGCATTTAAGATAATACTTTCTAGGTCAATATATATTGTTGCAAATGGCAAAATTTCACTCATTTTTTATAGCCAAGATTCATTTATATATACATCTTCTTTATCCATTGATTTATTGATGGGCTCTTCGGTTGCTTTCATATCTTAGCTATTGTAAATAATGCTTCAGTGAATATAGGGATGTATATCCTTTTATAACTAGTGTTTTCATTTTCTTCAGGCAAATATCAAGGATTAGAATTGCTGAATTGTACAGTAGTTCTATTTTTAATTTTTTGAGAAATATCCATACAGTTGTCCTTCCCTTAGTGGCTATACCAAAATACATTTCCTCAACAGTGCATGAGTTTTCCCTGTTTTCCCATATCCTCTCCAACACCTGTTAGAAAAACAACAAAAGATTATTATCTTTTTGATAATAGCTATTCTGACAGGTATGAGATAAAATCCTTCTGTGGTTTTGATTTGCATTTCCCTAATGATTAGTGATGCTGAGCATCTTTTCATGTGTCTATTGGCCATCTGAGTCTTCTTTGGAAAACATTTATTCAGCTCCACTGCCCATTTAAAAAAAAATTCATGTTGAGATGTAGGAGTTCTTTGTATATTTTAGATAATAACTCCTTATCAAAAATGTATCATTTATAAATAGCTTCTCCTATTCCATAGGTGATCTTTTTTGTTTTGTTGATGATTTGCTTTTCTGGACCAAACTTTTTAATTTGATATAGTCCCATATGCTGATTTTGGTTTTTCCTTTGCCTGAGGAGACGTATAAAAAATATTACTAAGGTTTATGTCAAAGAACATACTGTCTAGATTTTCTTCTAAGACATATGGTTTCTGATCTTACATTTATGTCTCAATCCATTTTGTGTTTATTTTTGTGTATGGTGTGAGAGAAAATTCCAAGTTAATTCTTTTGCATGTAGGTGTCCAGTTTTTTCCAACACCATTATTTAAAGGCTATCTTTTCCTCTGTATATTCTTGCCTCTTATGTTGTAAATTAATTGCCTATAGAAGTGTGGTTTTATTTCTGGGCTGTCTATTCTGTTACATTTACTTATGTGTCTGTGTCAATACCATTGATATTCATTAGTAATACTGCCTGAAACGGTTTTGTGTGTGTGTGTGTGTGTGACATCTTTAATTGCCTTTAGTATCAGGGTGATGGTGGACTTATAGAATTAGTTTGGAATGGTTTCTTCCTGTTCAGTTTTTTGGAATAGTACTTGAATAATTGTTCAGATCAGATCAGTTGCTCAGTCGTGTCCGACTCTTTGCGACCCCATGAATCGCAGCACGCCAGGCCTCCCTATCCATCACCAACTCCCGGAGTTCACTGAGACTCACGTCCATCGAGTCAGTGATGCCATCCAGCCATCTCATCCTCTGTGGTCCCCTTCTCCTCTTGCCGCCAATCCCTCCCAGCATCAGAGTCTTTTCCAATGAGTCACCTCTTCGCATGAGGTGGACAGGTACTGGAGTTTCAGCTTCAGCATCATTCCTTCCAAAGAAATCCCAGGGCTGATCTCCTTCAGAATGGACTGGTTGGATCTCCTTGCAGTCCAAGGGACTCTCAAGACTCTTCTCCAACATCACAGTTCAAAAGCATTAATTCTTCAGCGCTCAGCCTTCTTCACAGTCCAACTCTCACATCCATACATGACCACAGGAAAAACTATAGCCTTGACTAGACGAACATTTGTTGGCAAAGTAATGTCTCTGCTTTTGAATATGCTATCTAGGTTGGTCATAACTTTCCTTCCAAGGAGTAAGCGTCTTTTAATTTCATGGCTGAAGTCACCATCTGCAGTGATTTTGGAGCCCAGAAAAATAAAGTCTGACACTGTTTCCACTGTTTCCCCATCTATTTCCCATGAAGTGATGGGACCGGATGCCATGATCTTTGTTTTCTGAATGTTGAGCTTTAAGTCAACTTTTTCACTCTCCACTTTCACTTTCATCAAGAGGCTTTTGAATTCCTCTTTACTTTCTGCCATAAGGGTGGTGTCATCTGCATATCTGAGGTGTTTGATATTTCTCCCGGCAATCTTGATTCCAGCTTGTGTTTCTTCCAGTCCAGCGTTTCTCATGATGTACTCTGCATAGAAGTTAAATAAACAGGGTGACAATATACAGCCTTGACGTACTCCTTTTCCTATTTGGAACCAGTCTGTTGTTCCATGTCCAGTTCTAACTGGTGCTTCCTGACCTGCATACAAATTTCTCAAGAGGCAGATCAGGTGATCTGGTATTCCCATCTCGTTCAGAATTTTCCACAGTTTCTTGTGATCCACACAGTCAAAGGCTTTGGCATAGTCAATAAAGCAGAAATAGATGCTTTTATGGAACTCTTGCTTTTTCCATGATCCAGCAGATGTTGGCAATTTGATCTCTGGTTCCTCTGCCTTTTCTAAAACCAACTTGAACATCAGGAAGTTCATGGTTCACATATTGCTGAAGCCTGGCTTGGAGAATTTTAAGCATTACTTTACTAGTGTGTGAGATGAGTGCAATTGTGCGGTAGTTTGAGCATTCTTTGGCATTGTGTTTCTTTGGGATTGGAATGAAAACTGACCTTTTCCAGTCCTGTGGCCACTGCTGAGTTTTCCAAATTTGCAGGCATATTGAGTGCAGCCCTTTGACAACATCATCTTTCAAGATTTGAAATAGCTCCACTGGAATTCCATCACCTCCACTAGCTTTGTTTGTAGTGATGCTTTCTAAGGCCCACTTGACTTCACATTCCAGGATGTCTGGCTCTAGGTCAGTGATCACTCCATCGTGATTATCTGGGTCATGAAGGTCTTTTTTGTACAGTTCTTCTGTGTATTCTTGCCATCTCTTCTTAATATCTTCTGCTTCTGTTAGGTCCATACCATTTCTGTCCTTTATCGAGCCCATCTTTGCATGAAATGTTCCTTTGGTATCTCTGATTTTCTTGAAGAGATCCCTAGTCTTTCCCATTCTGTTGTTTTCCTCTATTTCTTTGCATTGATCACTGAAGAAGGCTTTCTTATCTCTTCTTGCTATTCTTTGGAACTGTGCATTCAGGTGTTTATATCTTTCCTTTTCACCTTTGCTTTACACTTCTCTTCTTTTCACAGATATTTGTAAGGCCTCCCCAGATAGCCACTTTGCTTTTTTGCATTTCTTTTCCATAGGGATGGTCTTGATCCCTGTCTCCTGTACAATGTCACGAACCTCATTCCATAGTTCATCAGGCACTCTATCTATCAGATCTAGGCCCTTAAATCTATTTCTCACTTCCATTGTATAATCATAAGGGATTTGATTTAGGTCACTCTTCTCTAAATGTATGGTAGAATTCATACACAAAGCCATCTAGTCCTTCAGTTTCATATGCTGGGAGTTTTTTTTTTTTTTTTTACCAATTCAATTTCATTACTGATAATTGGTCTGTTTGTATTTCCTGTTTTTTTAATCTTTATTTTTTTCTGGTTGAGTCAGGAGATTGTCCATTTCTAGGAATTGTTAATTTCTTGTAAGAATTGTTTATTTCTTCTAGGTTTTCCATTTTATTGGCATATAGCTGTTAATCTTTTATGATCCTTTCTATTTCTGTGGTGTTGGTTGTAACTTCTCCTTTTTCATTTCTGATTTTATTAATTTGAGCCCTTTTTTTTTCTTGATGAAGCTTGCTAAATGTTTATTTTTCAAAGAAGAGCTTCTTAGATTCATTGATTTCTTCTATTACTTTATTAATGTCTATTTCATTGATTTCTACTCTGTTCTTTATAATTTCTTTCCTTCTACTAACATTGAGTTTTATTTGTCTTTTTCTTCTTTTTCTAGTTTCTTTAGGTATTAGGGTAGGTTGTTTATCTGAGGTTTTGTTTTGTTTTGTTTCCTGAGTTGGCTTGTGTTGCTGTAATCTTCCCTCCTATAACTACTTTGTGGCATCCCATATATTTTGGATCATTGCGTTGATGTTTTAAGTTGTCTCCAGTTATTTTCATTCCATATTTGGGTTTTCCAGGGATCTATTGTTTGTTTAGAGGCATATTCTTTAGCTCTACATGTTCATGATTTTACTTTCTGTAATTTTTATGTTTCTAGTCCTGACCTCTTAGAGAAGTCCCTTTTAGCATTTCTTGTAAAGCTGGATGGTGGTGCTGAATTCTTTTAGCTTTTGCTTGTCTGTAAATCTTTTGATCTCTCCATTAAATGAAAGCCTTGTCAGGAAGAGTATTACTGGTGGTAGGATTTTCCCTTTTGTCTCTTTAAATTACCATGCCTCTCCCATCTGATCTGCAGGTTTTCTGCTGAAAAAAAGGCACCTGATAACCTCATAGGAGTTGTCTTGTCGTTTTTCCCTTGTTGCTTTAACTATTCTCTCTTTGTTTTAAATTTTTTTCCCATTTTAATTACAATGTCTCTTTTTGTGGTTACTCTTTGGGTTGATTCTATTTGGGACTCTCTATGCCCCTTGTACTTATATGTCTATTTGCTTTCCCAGATTAGGTGAGTTTTTAGATATTCTATTTTCAAATATGTTCTCTGACCCTTTCTCTCTTCTTCTGGGACATCTACAATGTGAATGTTAGTACTCTTGCTGTAGACACAGAGGTTTCCTAACTTGTCCTCATTTCTTTTTTCCTTCATAGATTCTTATTTTTAGTGACTTCAATTACATTTTTTATGTTCTTACTTTTTGATTTAAGGTCTATAAATAGGGAATTAAACCCATTCATCAGGATAAATTGTTCTGTCCCCTAGTCTCCCACATTCATTCTCTCTTAACTAGATAAGTAAAATTTGTAAAATAAAATTGACTAAAATATGACTATCAATTTAGCATGATAATTCATTATGTTCAGCTGTTAGAAGTGGTCAACATGAGCCCCCAAAGCCTTTGTTTTTATTAAGCGTCTTTCACTGCAAAGATAGTGAAAATCTAAGCAGTGTATGGATTCATGTCACCGTAAATAAATAGATGAAACCACAAAGATATTTATAATCTTGACTTTAGAGAAAGAATCCAAAGTGGATAGGAACAGGATAGTTGATTAGCAAACAAAAACAAAGTAACTTTGTGTTGCACCTGGGGAATGGAGAAGACAACAAAATTGGGAGGTAAAGAGAAAAAGGACACTCGTCTGAAGCCAACTTTTGATGAAAGAAGTTAGGAAGTGTTTTGCACCATCTTCTATACTCTGTGTGTGTAAATGCTGGGGACTGAGTTGTGTGCCTCCTCAAAATTCATTTGTTGAAGCCCAGAAAGTTATGGTGTTTGGTGAAGGGATCTTTAAGGGTTTAGGTTAGGTCAGGATGATCAGAAACTCATGATGGTATCAGTGTACTTATAAGGAGAGATACCAGAGAGCTTGCTGTCTACCTACCGTGTGAGGACATAGCAAGAAGATGGCTGACTATCTGTAAGCCAGGGAGAGCTCTCACAGCACCTGGTTATTCTAGCACCTTGATCTTAGACTTCTAGCCTCTAGAACTGTGAGAAAGTAAGCTCCTGTTGTTAAAGTAATCCCATCTCTAGTATTGTATTATGGTAGCTTGAGCTGACCAAGAAAGTCTATGACATATTAATTGTAATCTTACAATTTTTCTGGTAATGTATTACAGTCATTGTAAGGGTATAAATAAAATAACTTACAGAGGCCAACTGATAACTATGATACTTTGTTTCAAAGTAACGTCCTTTGGCTCTGTGACTTCAGTACAATAAGTCCCCTACATGTGAACCTTCAAGTTGCAAACCTGGTTTTCATGTCCAATACACATACGTTAGTTAACATGTCTGGTGTACATTGTCACATGTGTCCATCCTCTACAAGTGGCTGTGCTTTTGTGTACTTTACTGTATAGAGTACAGTAGTATCGTATTTTTATTTCAAGCCAGCATGTCTGGAAGCAAGTGTTAAAGCAGCGGTGATGAGCTGGTACTGCTAAGAAGCACCAAGTGATAAGGATGGCAATAGAGGTCGAGAGAGAAGATAAAAGGGCAAAAGGAAGAAAAAGCAACTGAAGAATCAAAGAGATTCACTCTGTGGAAATGACAGGGTACTTCCTTTATTTGAAGAGGCACTGTTAATTTTTGTGGCACAGAAACTGAACGTAGAACGATACACAAAGTTTGCAGCAGCTGTTCAGAACACATTCCAGTGCTACTGTGTCATCTATGATGACAAAAAAAGAGCTTCTACCCAAACATCACTGGGTCACTTTTTCAAGAGGGTAGATAGAACTGAACCCAGCAAACAGCAAGAACCTGTGCCATCAATGTCAAGTGTGGGTGAAATTGCAGTTTGCTCTCCATATTCTATTGGTGATGACCCTTCAGCTCTACCATTTTCTACCTCTTCTCCATCTTCCAGTAAGTAACTCTTCTTGCCTGTTCACTTGATGCCAGCCCCTGTATGCCTGTTGTTGTATTGGGTCACTGTCCTTTTCAAAGGACTGTAAGATTAAAAATGTTTTATTTATTTTCTTTTTTGTGTTTGTTTGTTATGTATTATTTGTGTGAAATATTACATTACAGTACAGTGTAATATTTGTGTGAGATATTACATTACAGTACAGTGCTATATAGGTGACTGTGTTAATTGGGTACCTAGCAACTTCACTTTCACTTTTCACTTCCATGCACAGAAGGAAATGGCAACCCACTCCAGTATTCTTACCTGGAGAATTCCAGGGGCAGAGGAGCCTAATGGGCTGCCGTCTATGGGGTTGCACAGAGTCAGATACGACTGAAGTGGCTCAGCAGCAGTAGCAGCAGCAGGCTAATTTATTGGACTTACGAACAGACTGGACTTACAAATGCACTCTTGAAATGGAGCTTGTTCATCTGTAGGGGATTTACAATAGTCATTGCTTTGGTTTAGACTTGAAGGCAACTTTAGCTTGTGTCTGCTAGGGTAAAAGTGAATTCAGAAAAAAGGAATCCACAGAAGTTCTTCCATTCACTTAACGCATGTGTTTATTGAGCGCTTGCAGTGTACCAGAACAATCATGGGTACTGAAGATCCAGGGAGTACGAACAACCCAAATTCTTGCCTTTATAGAGTTTATATTATAGAAAAGGGATTCACACAATAAGCTGAGAAATGTAATCCATATGGTATAATAGATGTTGATACTTCCTATTAAGAAAGATAGAGCAGGAGTCAAGATAGCTGAGGATGGGTTTCGGTTTTTAATGAGAGTGACTGGAGAAGCTATCAATGAAAAGGTGTCATTTGAGAAAAGACCTGGAAGAGCTTAAGGACAAGCCATACACAAATGGGAGAAGATCCATCAACATCATAGGGAACAGCAAGGACAAAGTGTCATAAATGGCAATGTGTCTGTATGTTTGAAAATAAGACGGGAGCCCAGTGTGGCTGGAACAAAGTGAAGAGGAGAGAGGAAGAGAAAAGGGTAATGTGTGGTCTGGGAGAGCAAGGGTTTAGAAAATGGGCTGTGTTAATGTTTTTGAAATATGTATGCAGTTCAGGAAGCAACAATTAGAACTGGACATAGAACAACAGACTGGTTCCAAATAGGAAAAGGAGTATGTCAAGGCTGTATATTGTCACCTTGGGCTTATTTAACTTATATGCAGAGTACATCATGAGAAATGCTGGGTTGGAGGAAGCAAGCTGGAATCAAGATTGCCGGGAGAAATATCAAGCAACTCAGATATACAGATGACACCACCCTTATGGCAGAAAGTGAAGAACTTAAAGAGCCTCTTGTTGAAAGTGAAAGAGGAGAGTGAAAAAGTTGGCTTAAAGCTCAACATTCAGAAAATGAAGATCATGGCATCCAGTCCCATCACTTCATGGCAAATAGATGGGAAACAGTAGAAACAGTGGTAGACTTTATTTTTTTGGGCTCCAAGATCACTGCAGATGGTGACTGCAGCCATGAAATTAAAAGACGCTTACTCCTTGGAAGGAAAGTTATGACCAACCTAGACAGCATATTGAAAAGCAGAAACATTACTTTGCCAACAAAGCTCCATCTAGTCAAGGCTCTGGTTTTTCCAGTGGTCATGTATGGATGTGAGAGTTGGACTATAAAGAAAGCTGAGCACCGAAGAGTTGCTGTTTTTGGACTGTGGTGTTGGAGAAGACTCTTTCGAGTCCCTTGGACTGCAAGGAGATCCAACCAGTCCATCCTAAAGGAGATCAGTCCTGGGTGTTCAGTGGAAGGACTGACGTTGAAGCTGAAACTCAAATACTTTGGCCACCTGATGCGAAGAGCTGACTCATTGGAAAAGACCCTGATGCTGGGAAAGATTGAGGGCAGGAGGAGAAGGGGACGACAAAGGATGAGATGGCTGGATGGCGTCACTGACTCGATGGACATGAGTTTGAGTGAACTCCGGGAGTTGGTGATGGACAGGGAGGTCTGGTGTGCTGCAGTCCATGGGGTTGCAAAGAATTGGATACGACTGAACAAATGAATTGAACTGAACTGAACTGAACTGAATGTTTTTGTGTTGACTTTTCAAAGGAATGTTAATGAACCAAACTCAAATACAGTCACAATCACCAGAAGACTGTTAATTTCTAGAAAGCTTTGAAAGTGAAACAGGAATTTTTAACATTTTTGTGCTGACAGTTTTTTTTTAACACATTATTATTTGGTTAACCTGAAGCTCAGATTCTAGGCGCTGTATTTTAAATAGACAAAAAGGCTGCTAATTGAGCAAAACCTTTAAGCTCCAATCTTTTTGATGAGGCAAGGTAAGCCAGAGCTTACATTTGAGGCCAAATCTATTCTCTTTGAGGCTAAGAATGGCAGTCTTAATCTGTGCAATTTTCTGGATGTGGTTGATATAAAATCAAACAAGAATGCACTTTACACAGCATAGTCAATACTTTGAATAACATCAATGTTTTACAGTCACTATTATATAAAGATTTATTTTTAACACTTGGGTATTGATTCTGGATTTTTAATGTGTATTCAGAGTGTTCTGTTGCTAAAAATGGTCACTTCTAATTAATATCGTTGTTTTAAAGTCGAGGATTGCTTAGGGTTGTAAACAAGTATTTGGGTTATTTATAGTTATAATATTTTGAAACTTGAAACAGACTTGAAGAAAAAAAAAAGGGAGGCTATCTCAGCTATAAAACCTGAGAAAGATGGGTATACAGTGCAAACACTTTTGAGAGGTCTGTGTCTATGGTTGTTTTAACATTTCTTCCTGTAAAAAGTTTTATAATTATGTTTTGCTTTATGAAGATTTTCTGAAGTGTTACAGGGAATCTCTTACCCAAATTTTATTGTCTGATTTTGGTTATTATGAAATATTTTCTGAAGAAAATTGGAAAAAGAAGTGAGATCACACAGTAACTTGTCCATAATAATATTTTCCTTTGGTTTTGGAGGAAGGCAATGGAGACAGCACCAAGATGAGGAAGATGACAGCTAGCCTTCTCTATGAGCTGTTTCTCAGACTATGATTTTAATGTTATTATGTATCACTGAGCATTCTCTGTTTCTCACTGAGGCCATTTTAGTAACATTCTCTCTGAACTCCTTGATTTTCATTTTCTTCCATTCTTTCAGCCACTCTTTCACATCACCACTGAATTTTAATTATAGAATTTATCTTCTAAACTCTGCAAAGACTTGTTAATGTTCCTAAAATAAATTTTGGACTCTGCACTAGAACACAGACTCAGGATCTGCTACAACATCTCTCTGCAAACTTGCCTGGAAAGACTGGATATCAAAGGCAACACTTGTCTTCACAATGTCATTCTGATGGGTTTACATGTTGTGCATACAATGTGGTTATTCTTTTATTTTTGTCTTTTAAGCTAGCAGTTCCCATGGTAAGGGAAATGGAAAATATTTTGTAAGGGTTTATGTAAAATTCTAGACCCCAGTAAAGGAGTCGCTAACTCTATTTCAGGAACTTGGTCCTTGATTCATTTTATAGAACTGAAGCAAACTTATCCAAACCTCTTCATCCTCAAGGATAAACAGGGAAATGTGACAGCTCTATTTTCTTCAAAAAGTTGTTTTATGGATTAGTGAGGCAATATTCTTAAGAGTGTTTTGAACACTGAATATGGGTTATGTAAATGTAGATTATAATAAGGGTAGGCAGAAAAATTAGTTGGTTTACAGCATAGTGAGAAAATTAATGAATTCAGTAGAAGCAACCCATTATGAAGAGACATCTAGAAGGACTCCAAAGCAACTGTTTACTCCTATTTGCAAAACGACCTTGAAAATTCATTACCTGACCTCACTGGATGCATCGATAAATTGTGCTGTATTTGAAAAAGCCTGGGGGAAATGAGGCATTACCAGTGTACTGGCAATGTTTACAAGGTCTGCAACAGTAGGACAAATGTTTTCATTGTGTAGAGGGTCTGTGTTGTAACACAGTATAATTAGGTTTGGTCTGGTTTCATTTTCAATTAAAGTGATCAGCTTAATTCACTTTTCTTCCAGTTACTAGCAAGGTAAATTTGATAATATTTCAGGCTTGTTAACAGTGTATTCTTGTTCCCTGTAACTCTTTAAGATATAGTTTTATTTCTCTGGTTTACTAAATGTAAATATATTTCTTGCCTTATTGTAGTGAAAGTGTTAGTTGCTCAGACATGTCAGACTCTTTGCACCCCATGGACTGTAGCCCACCAGGCTCTGTTGGTGGAATTCTCCAGGCAAGAATACTAGCCATTCCCTTCTCCAGGGGATCTTCCCAACCCAAGGATCGAACCTGGGTTTCCTGCATTGCTGGCAGATTCTTTACCATCTGAGCCACAAGGGAAGCTCGCCTTTTGTAGATAAGCAGCCAGACTCAAGGTGGTCAGCCATTACTGATGGCCTACTATGTCAGGACAAGACAGAAAACAAGAGAAATTACAGGAAAGGACTTGCTGGGCTTTGAATAGGGGTTCAGAATAGCAAAATCATAATGTGCTTGAAAGAAGCAGAAATTGAGGCTGTATAGAGTGGTTACCTGGAGGAGGGCATGGCAACCCACTCCAGTATTCTTGCCAGGAGAATCCCCATGGACAGAGGAGCCTGGCAGGCTATAGTCCTTGAGGTCACAAAGGTCAGACATGACTGAGCAGTTACGCACACCACAGAAAGGTTATCCACAGATTCTAGAGGGCCACTGATGTTACATTCTGGAGTTTCTATTTTATCTTTAGATGATGGGAAAACAAAAAAGTATAAAAATAATAAGAGGTATGATTTTTTAAATTCACTTTATTGGTAATATTTAAGTGAAACCATGCCTATCCCCAACTCCCTTATTATTGAGACATAAAATGGTTAAACAACATGATGTGATCGATTCACTAGCTGTGGCAAGTGGCTTGGGAGGCAGTCAGTACACTTCTGAGTTGGAGAAGGGGAGAAGGCAAGAGATTGGGTCTAATCACCTTGCATACAAACTGATGACAAACTGTCAAATAAACCAAATGATCTTTGCTAGAATAAATGTCACCTATTTATGGAATGCTCTTTATGAGATGTACCTAGTTGTCTTGAGAGTCCCTTGGACTGCAAGGAGATCAAACCAGTCAATACTAAAGGAAATCAACCCTGAATATCGTTTGGAATCAAATTAGAATGATATATATGTTCATCAGTGATATTGGCTTGTAGTTTTCTTTTTTTGTGGCATGTGAGACAGCAAACGAAACACAGATGTATAGAACAGTCTTTTGGACTCTGTAGAAGAAGGCGAGGGTGGGATGATCTGAGAGAATAGCATTGAAACATGTATATTATCATATGTGAAACACATCACCAGTACAGGTTCGATGCATGAGACAGGGTGCTCAGGGCTGGTGCACTGGGACGACCCAGAGGGATGGGATGCGGAGGGAGGTGGAAGGGGGGCTCAGGATGGGGAACACATATACACCCATGTCTGATTCATGTCAATGTATGGCAAAAATCACTACAATATTGTATAGTAATTAGACTCCAATTTTTTAAAAGAAGTTTATTTAAAGGCAAAAAGAGAAAGATTAAAGTATAAAATTTTCACAGGTTTACATTTAATTCTCTTGGCCTATAGAAAGTAGACTGATCAAAACAGAGCTAATAATAAATTCCAAAATGTTCTTTTTTTTTTCCTTCAAAAATGTTCTTAATTGTTGGGACCATTAGCAGAAGCTCACTAGCAGAATTTGGATTCTGAACTAGAAAATTTTAATGAATGTCTGTAGTTAATATATCAAACCAACACCAGAATTGTTAATTCCTCTTGCACATGAACTTCATATGAGAAAGTAAACATTTCCAACCTAAGAAAAAAAAAAAAGAAAATTATATAAACAGAGTGATGAGATGAAAGAACAAAATTCTTAAACTTTCCCCCAAACCTGTATCAAACTCTTACAATGTTTTGCCTGTTGTTATTTTTCATTCCCTAAATCGTGTCCAACTCTTTGTGACCCCATAGACTGCAGCACACCAGGCTCCTCTGTCCTCCACTATTTCCCAGAATTTGCTCAAATTTATGTCCATTGAGTCGGTGATGCTATCTAACCATCTCATCCTTAGTTACCCCCTTCTCCTTTTGTCTTTAATCTTTCCCAGCATCAGGGTCTTTTCCAATAAGTTGACTCTTTGATTAGGTGGCCAAAGTACTGGAGCTTCAGCTTCAGCATCGGTCCTTCCAATGAATATTTAGGGTTGATTTCCTTTAGGATTGACTGATTTGATCTCCTTATAGTCCAAGGGACTCTCAGAGCCTCATCCAGCACCACAGTTTAAAAGTATTAGTTCTTCAGTGCTCAGCCTTCTTTATTATCTGAGCCACAGTCAGCTCCAGGTCTTGTTTTTGCTGACTGTATAGAGCTTTTCCATCTTTGGCTGCAAAGAATATTATAAATCTGATTTTGGTATTGACCACTTGTAGAGACATCACTTGTGCTGTTGGAAAAGGCGATTTGCTATGACCAGAGTGTTTTCTTGACAAAACTTTGTTAGGCTTTTCCCTGTTTCATTTTGTACTCCAAGGACAAACTTGCCTGTTACTCTAGATCAGATCAGATCAGTCGCTCAGTCGTGTCCGGCTCTTTGCGACCCCATGAATCGCAGCACACCAGGCCTCCCTGTCCATCACCAACTCCCGGAGTTCACTCAGACTCACATCCATCGAGTCAGTGATGCCATCCAGCCATCTCATCCTCTGTCGTCCCCTTCTCCTCTTGCCCCCAAACCCTCCCAGCATCAGAGTCTTTTCCAATGAGTCAATTCTTCGTATGAGGTGGCCAAAGTACTGGAGTTTCAGCTTTAGCATCATTCCTTCCAAAGAAATCCCAGGGCTGGTCTCCTTCAGAATGGACTGGTTGGATCTCCTTGCAGTCCAAGGGACTCTCAAGAGTCTTCTCCAACACCACAGTTCAAAAGCATCAATTCTTCGGTGCTCAGCCTTCTTCACAGTCCAACCCTCACATCCATACATGACCACAGGAAAAACCATAGCCTTGACTAGACGAACCTTTGTTGGCAAAGTAATGTCTCTGCTTTTGAACATGTTATCTAGGTTGGTCATAACTTTCCTTCCAAAGAGTAAGCGTCTTTTAATTTCATGGCTGCAGTCACCATCTGCAGTGATTTTGGAGCCCCCCAAAATAAAGTCTGACACTGTTTCCACTGTTTCCCCATCTATTTCCCATGAAGTGATGGGACCAGATGCCATGATCTTCATTTTCTGAATGTTGAGCTTTAAGCCAACTTTTTCACTCTCCACTTTCACTTTCATCAAGAGGCTTTTTATTTCCTCTTCACTTTCTGCCATAAGGGTGGTATCATCTGCATATCTGAGGTGTTTGATATTTCTCCCGGCAATCTTGATTCCAGCTTGTGTTTCTTCCAGTCCAGCGTTTCTCATGATGTACTCTGCATATAAGTTAAATAAACAGGGTGACAATATACAGCCTTGACGAACTCCTTTTCCTATTTGGAACCAGTCTGTTGTTCCATGTCCAGTTCTAACTGTTGCTTCCTGATCTTCATACAAATTTCTTAAGAGGCAGATCAAGTGGTCTGGTATTCCCATCTCTTTCAGAATTTTCCACAGTTTCTTGTGATCCACACAGTCAAAGGTTTTGGCATAGTCAATAAAGCAGAAATAGATGTTTTTCTGGAACTCTCTTGCTTTTTCCATGATCCAGCAGATGTTGGCAATTTGATCTCTGGTTCCTCTGCCTTTTCTAAAACCAGCTTGAACATCAGGAAGTTCATGGTTCACATATTGCTGAAGCCTGGCTTGGGGAATTTTGAGCATTACTTTACTAGCGTGTGAGATGAGTGCAATTGTGCAGTAGTTTGAGCATTCTTTGGCATTGTGTTTCTTTGGAATTGGAATGAAAACTGACCTTTTCCAGTCCTGTGGCCACTGCTGAGTTTTCCAAATTTGCTGGCATATTGAGTGCAGCACTTTTACAGCATCATCTTTCAGGATTTGGAATAGCTCAACTGGAATTTCATCACCTCCACTAGCTTTCTTCGTAGTGATGCTTTCTAAGGCCCACTTGACTGTTACTCCACGTATCTCTTAACTTCCTACTTTTGTATTTTAGTCCCCTATGATGAAAAGGACAGGTTTTTTTGTTTTTTTTTTTGTTTTGTTTTTTTGTTGGTGTTGGTTCTAGAAGGTCTTGTAGATCTTCATGGAACCAGTCAACTTCAGCTTCTTTGGCCTTAGTGGTTAGGGTATAGATTTGAATTACTGTGATGTGGAATGGTTTGCCTTGAAAATGAATCAAGATCATTCTGTCATTTTTGAGACTGCACCCAAGTACTGCATTTCTAACTCTTTTGTTGACTATGAGGGCTACTACATTTCTTCTAAGGGATTCTTGCCCACGATAGTGTTGCAGAAACCAGTTTTTGAGAAAACAAGCACCACACTTGGAAAGTTGGAGAACTCATATTTATTATGCCTGCGGGCCCAGAGGAGTTAACACTCTAAGCTCTTAGCCCTGAACAAAGGGGTTACAGAGTTTTTATACATGGACAGGCAGGACAGGCAGACAGGCAGGACAGGCAGACAGGCAGGACAGGCAGGACATGTATAAAAACATGGACATCATGGACATCATGTTTTTATACATGATTAAGCAGGTTTGCAGGGGCTGGGCGATTGCAAAGAGCAGGACAAGGGTGAGTGAGATAAGCTCCAGTTCCTAATATTGTGAGTCCTCACTTTCTGAGACCATGTGACCTACATGATCCAGACTTTGCAAGGAGCAAGCTGAGTTACAGAGGTAGAAGGAGCAGGAGGTTATGTAAAATTTTCTTTTCCTTTTCAATAGTAGATATAATGGTCATCTGAATTAAATTCACCCATTTCCATCCATTTTAATTCACTGATTCCTAAGATGTTGATATTCACTTTTGCCACCTCCTGATTGATCACATCCAGTTGATTCATGGACCTAACATTCCAGGTTCCTATGCAAGATTGCTTTTTACAGCATCAGACATTACTTTCACCAGCAGACACATACACAACTGAGAGTCATTTCTGCTTTGGCCCAGCCTCTTCATTCTTTCTGGAGCTTTTTGCAATTGCCCTCTGCTCTTCCCCAGTAGCATATTGAACACTTCAGACCTGGAGGGGCTCATCTTCCAGTGTCATATTTTTTTGCCTTTTTATACTGTTCATGGGGTTCTTGCAGCAAGACTACTGGAGGCTTTTTTTTGCCATTCCCTCCTCCAGTGGACCACATTTTGTCAGAACTCTTCATTATGACTCATCTGTCTTGAGTGGCTCTGCATGGCATAGCTCATAGCTTCATTGAGTTATGCAAGCTCCTTCACCATGACAAGGCTGTGATTCATTAAAGGAATGTTTTGTCTAGAATACTGCAGACGTTATTTGTTAGTGATCTCCACATAATCTATTATTCTCCCTGGATTATGAACTCACATAGCTGATGGAGTGATTTTGCCACCTACCTATTTAAAACCCTCCAATAATTTCTCATTTACTTTAGGATATATACAAATTTCCTAAACATGTCTCACAAAATTCTGTATTATCTGGTGTCTTCTTACTTCTTAATCTAATTTATTTTGTTTTTCCTCTTATTATCTTTGCTCTAGTAACACTGGTCAGTTTCAGCACCTTGAATAATTTTTCTGTTTTCGTTTCTAGACCTTACTTCTCTTCTCACATGGTCCAGTTAATATGTACAGATTATCCATATGTCAACCAAACTCCTACTTCTTCAGGATCTTCTCCCCTGATTTCTCTAAAGAACTTCTATTGCATTATTTGGTTATTTTATAACAAAACACTTAGAAGTTAATGTTTGTTTGTGTGATTATTTGATTAATGTCTTGGTCTCCCAGCATACTGGAAGCTCTATGAGTAGAGAGATTATGCCTCTTTGTGGCCATTGTTTTATTTCCAGGATCTTCCATGGTGTGTAACAAAGAATAAGGGTTAGTAAAGATATTTTGACTGAATAAATAAAGTGTTCTTTTAAAAGATGATGAGGGACAGAGTCCAAAACACTTGTACAAAATTTGGCTCTCTCAAAAAAAGATTAGGTCAGTTGTAATAGGAGGAAAGAAACATACGGCGGTGGTGGTGGTGGTTTAGTCGCAAAGTCATGTCCGACTCTCGTGACCCTGTGGACCGTAGCCTGCCAGGCTCCTCTGCCCATGGGATTCTCCAGGCAAGAATACTGGAGTCGGTTGCCATTTCCTTCTCCAGGGGATCTTCCTGACCCAGAAATTGAACCCAGGTCTCCTGCATTGCAGGCAGATTCTTGAGGGAAGCCCAAAATATGGCGGTAGATGCAAATTGTTGTGTAGATTTGTAGTTGGAAGAAAATGATGTTCTTGCCTAATGATTTCTCTTAGTATGAGACAGTCAATGCACTAAACTCATGGGTTTTGGGAAATTTATGGAGATCAATTAAGGTATGAAATAATCATCTTGTAAAAGAGAAAGACAAACTTCCTCGAAATCTGAAAGACGAGTGAAGAACAGTTTTGTTACCAGATTGAATGTTCTTGTTTTCAATCTGTTGTCTCCACCCAGCTTTATACCCACAGCATTTAAAATGGGTGATTAGATCTTAACATGGTTTCATCCCTGTCTTTCTTCTTTATTATCTATCTTCTAGATTCTTTCTTTAGATGTTAGGCATTCAAGCAACTACCACTGTTTTCATATATAGGCCTCATATCCTTGATTCTGAATCTAAATTGGATTTTTAACAGTATGGTAGAAGAAATGAGTTGCATATTTTTGTCAGAAAAGAATGTGTTAGTATAACAGTTCTTTTTCATAAGCAAGACTCAAACAAGAAAACATAGTCAAAAGATCATAAGCCTTTTTGACTACCAAACAGTGGAATTACAGACTAAATTTAGGTAGAGAACAGATAGTGAGTTAATTAGCATATTGTTTGTATGTATATAAAAAATTTAGGTATGTATATGTCATTTCCTATTAATGTTTCTAACAAATTGAATTTTCTACTAAAAATGTAGCAAGCAAATAAAATTTTCCATTTAAGAATTGTAGGAAAAACTGTAGTTAAAAAAAAAAAAACTGTAGGAAATAAAAAATAATAAAGCAGAATTAACAAAAGTAGAATACTACAGGAGAGCTTTTATCTTTCAGCAAATAAAATAGCCCAAATTCTATTTCATTATGATAAGATAGGGTATATATATTTGTGAATAAGGGACCTTAACCTCATAAGCTGAATGCTCTTTATTCATTGTGTTTTTATGGTAACTGGTATGTACATACCCTTCTAATAACACCTTTATTTAAAAAACAAAGGTAGTGAGTATTTCAGTAGTTTATATTTTCAACAATGCTTATGAAAATAATATATTTTTATTAATTTCTTGATTATGAAAAATGTCAAGGTTTCTCATTAAATACTCTCTTGATTTTGGCTTACTGTTTTCAAAAATAACTTCAAAAAATTATTTTGTGACACATAATATATGTGCATATTTTATTTTCACACATTGAAACCATCTTGAAGCCATAAGAATTCCATTACTTTTTGTTTTCACAATCTTTTCCAACTGTTTCCAAACACATGTTGTGTATTTCTACAAGATGAACCTCTTTGTATTTCTTTGAAAAGTGTATCTTAAAGAACATTTCCTCAGCATTATTGACACATACAAACAAATCCTTTTGTCAGAATTATTATGTAACCTTGCAAATTTCAATTTCCAAGATCCCTATTATGTTATAGCTGCAGAAGGTAGTTTGCAATTTTTGTCTTGTTCTGGTCTGTTTTCCTCCTTTCTTTACCTATTGTATACATCCTCATCTTTACTGTCTAGGATAAAATTAAAAGCTATAATTTTTATATAGAATCATTACTCTAATAACTATAATAGCCTATTGTGGTTCAGTTCAGTTTAGTTCAGTTCAGTCGCTCAGTCGTGTCCGACTCTTTGGGACCCTGTGAATCGCAGCATGCCAGGCCTCCCTGTCCATCACCAGCTCCTGGAGTTCACTCAGACTCACATCCATCGAGTCAGTGATACCATCCAGCCATCTCATCCTCTGTCGTCCCCTTCTCCTCCTGCCCCCAATCCCTCCCAGCATCAGAGTCTTTTCCAATGAGTCAACTCCTCGCATGAGGTGGCCAAAGTACTGAAGTTTCAGCTTTAGCGTCATTCCTTCCAAAGAAATACCAGGGCTGGTCTCCTTCAGAATGGACTGGTTGGATCTCCTTGCAGTCCAAGGGACTCTCAAGAGTCTTCTCCAACACCACAGTTCAAAAGCATCAATTCTTTGGCACTCAGCCTTCTTCACAGTCCAACTCTCACATCCATACATGACCACAGGAAAAACCATAGCCTTGACTAGATGGACCTTTGTTGGCAAAGTAATGTCTCTGCTTTTGAATATGCTATCTAGGTTGGTCATAACTTTCCTTCCAAGGAGTAAGCGTCTTTTAATTTCATGGCTGCAGTCACCATCTGCAGTGATTTTGGAGCCCCAAAAAATAAAGTCTGACACTGTTTTCATTGTTTCCCCATCTATTTCCCATGAAGTGATCTACATAACTAGGTATATTCTTTCTGAGTTAGGGATTATAAAGCACATCTTTTATTTACTTAATAAATTTGGAAATCATATTTATTAGAAATATCATTGCTTTAAACTCTGCTTTAAGTATGCCTGAAAATTTACATTAATTTCCTTTGGGAGCCAAGATATCAAGAAATGGCATGGCTGGAGTGTGTTTTCTGTATCAAGTGTTACAGAAGCATATTGGTAGCCATAGATAGGCAGATTTTCTGCAAATGAAACTAGATCCCTTATGATTCATCATACCTTCTTCTGTTAAGTTAATGGATTGCTAAGAACTTGAATGATTTTGAAGACAGAATAGGTTCTTTTAAACACTTTGTATTAACATAGAAAACTGTTATTAGCATCATATACGAATCCAAAGATAGTAGTTACTGATAGGCACCACTGAACTTTGCCACTGCTAATGTTTTTTTGAAGGATCAGTTTTGTAATATAGATTAATAAATCCCATAAATTATAAATTTTGAGTGTCTACCTCTCACACATGTTATTCTAGGTGAAAGACCTAGATTTCCCAATTATGTTCGGTCTTAGTCCTAATCTTCTTTGGTCTGTAATGCCAAAACTTAGTCTTGCAGCATACAACAAAATGACATAAAATAGATTACAAGAGAAAAACTTAAATTCTAGGGTAAAATTGCTGTGAGTATATATCCTCCGTAGCTTTTATCAGGTCTCATCTATGAAGGGGTGTCACAAAATAATAAGATCACTCATTCTTTACGCATCATTCAGTATGCATTTACTGGTATGACTTGTGTATGGTAATATTTTTATGATGGTACAAAAATGATAGCTTTCTCCGGCAGATAAGAGGTTACCAGTAATCATTTTATCTTATTTCTTGACCCTGCACATGATGGGTATGACTAAGCCCTTACTTCTTCCTAAGATTAATTAATCCCTGCACTTTGGAATGCACTGTTGCAAACAATGCACATCAGAAAGCAGAATTTTTTAGTTGAAGTGAAGTGGGTTAAGAAAAATCCTTTTCTTACACCATCTATTGAAGAACCCATTTGTAAAAGTCTTGGTGGTTTGGAAGCAACTTAAAACATGATGTATAGTGGGCCAGTATTTGGAGACTGACCATTGGATGCAAGAAGATTCACAAATGCATGAGGTATCCAAGGGAATGAAATAGGTAAGCTGATCTATTTCTTATGTCAAGCATAAGAAACAGATAAATATTAAACATAAAGAAAACTTCAACAGCATCCATATTGGCTATTAGTACTGAATTTCTAATGTCATTCAAGACCTTACATGGTTTGGGATCTATCTCTCTTTGCAGTTTGTCTTTTGTTACTCCAGTCCATGTCCCTGATACTTTAGCTTAACTGTATAATCTGAAAATGTACCCTGTATTTTATTTTATTTTATTTTATTTTTTTTAAAGGGCCTCTCCGAAGAGTTGGACACTCCACTCCCTCCGCACTCGTTCCCTAGGGCAAGAGGCCAAAACCCGCCTCCTTCGCTCCGGGGGCGGGCACGGTAGCTACCCTGTATTTTATATCTCTAATTATTTTACTGCCACTTCCCTTCTGGGAAAATTTCCCACACTGCTGCATGTCAGAATGCACTTCCTCTGCAATTGGTTTAGAGAAGTCCCAACCTTAAAGAGATTAAGTTCCTTTAGGTGGAACTGCAAATAGTCTTTAAAAATATCTTGCAATTATATGGACAGTATATATCCATATATATATAATATATATTTATGTACCATTATCTTATTTGACCGGAGAAGGCAATGGCAACCCACTCCAGTACTCTTGCCTGGAAAATCTCATGGACGGAGGAGCCTGGTAGGCTGCAGTCCACAGGAGTTTTGATTAAAATGATACAAATGGAGAAGAATTGACATTTAGAATAAGGGAGATAATTATTCTGTTTAAACAAGCATATGCACAATCACATCACAACTTCTGTGTTGTTGAATGCTTGGTTTAAAGATTAATTTTGCTGTCAAGGCATTAAGCTTTGTAATTTAAGACAAATTAGATACTGGGTTTTGGGTCTGACATGTCTATTGAAACTGTCACATATAAATAACCTCCAAAGTCCCCCATCCACTTATTTTTAACAAGTTGAGGTTTCTTTATTCTTTTTTATTATGTTTTAATTGACAATTTCTTATAGCAGGGTAATTTTTAGAGTGGTTTTATAGCTGATCCTCATGTGCAGCAGAATGAGCCAACTGTGGAAGTAGACATAGATACATACTTTCAGGAAGAACAAATACCATGATACCTTAATGGTCAAAGACCTGATAGAAACATTGCCAGTGTTGGAATAATGATTGCTATGATTCATTAAATCTATTTTCAAAATGTGTGTATGAGTATATACAAAAGTCAGTTTTGGATATATAATGAATCTTATTAATGTGAATGAAAGAAGATATTATTGGATAAAATCTCAATTTACCTATCCAAAATGTTTACTTTAAAAATGAGACTGGGATTTGAAGAATATAAATCAATAAAGTCTGAAAAGTTCAAAACAAAATGAGACTGGAAATTGTCATGAAGAAAGGGAGTTGCTAATGTTGGCCAAAGGTCTTGTTATATTAGGCAAGACTCTGCTTTCATGGAAAACAACTTAACTGTCAATCAAAAATGATAACAGTACACAGGATACAGTGCAAATTTAGACATATGTGGTAATGGGAATTGAGATGAAGAAAGAAAAGAAAAAATAAGAAGCCAGAGAAGAAAAGATAAATAGCCCAGACGCACATTCATAGCTCTTCTGCTGCTGCTGCTCAGTTGCTTCAGTCGTGTCTGACTCTGTTGCGACCCCATAGACGGCAGCCCACCAGGCTCCCCCGTCCCTGGGATTCTCCAGGCAAGAACACTAGAGTGGATTGCCATTTCCTTCTCCAATGCATGAAAGTGAAAAGTGAAAGTGAAGTCCCTGAGTCGTGTCTGACTCTAGCGACTCCATGGACTGCAGCCTTCCAGGCTCCCCTGTCCCTGGGATTCTCCAGGCAACAGTACTGGAGTGGGGTGCCATCATCTTCTCCTTCATAGCTCCTCTAGGTTTCCTATAATATACAAATTTTTTGTCTGTATTTTCTTAGATCCAGAACAAATGTGTAGGGCCAATTTTGGCTCTGTTAATAGTAGATTAAATGCAGGATATATATTTCTTACCATGTATGAAAGCAAAAATAAGCTGTTTGTTGTTGGTGTTAGTTTTCATTTCACTTGGCTTTCTTTTCATGGTCACAAGATGCCTTCTCACCTCCAAGCATCATATTCTCACAACATTAGCAAGGTAGGAAGCAGGAGAAGGGGTGATTTGAATAAACTCTCCTTATGTATCTGTTATTTCAATCTGTTATTTGTAGGAAGGGACCAGCACTTTCCTACACCACAGTATGTGCTTGGGTGCTCGGTCGTGTCCGACTCTTTGTGACCCTGCAGACTGTAACCTGCCAGGATCCTCTGTCCATGGGACTATCCAGGTGAGAATGGAATAGATTGCCATTTCCTTCTCCAAGGGATCTTCCAGACCCAGGGATTAAGCCCGTGTCTTTTGCGTCTCCTGCACTGGCAGGTGAATTCTTTACTACTGCGCCGCCTGGGAAGCCACACCACTGTATACTTAATTTTATTTAATCAGCAAAACAAGGGTTGGGTCATTTCTTGTTGTGAATAAGAGGCTGGAAGAATTAGTATCTATAAAAAGAGGACAGGGTTATCATGACTGGCTTAAATCAATTATGATTATCCCTTAGTGCTGGTCACTATGCAATCTCAAAAAAATGCCAAGTAAGAAGCAGCAGAAAACATCTATTGGCAAAACCTCTAACAATTTCTATGACAAAAAAATATAACCTAAAAAATTAGTTGCACAGAGGTGCCAAATCACTAAAAATTTTTATCTTGAATAAGTTAACAAACAAAAATATGTGTTCCCAGAAAGAACTATAGCATGAATATAATATGGAGGGCAGTATATTAAACAGATAGTCAAAAATTTCCAAATAATTTTATTTTAACTTTTATTATTTTCATTTTTAAACTTTTAATTTCTCTAAACAACAACAACAACAAAAAACTTACAAAAGCAATTCACCAATTTATCCCACCCCTGCCCCTTTTTTCTTGAGACTACCAATCTGTTCTCTGAATCTATGAGAAGGCTTTGGTTTTGTTATGTTTTGCTTTTAGATTTCACATATTAAGAGAGATTATATAGTATTTGTCTTTCTCTGTCTGATTTATTTCACTGAGCATAATGCCCTTAAAATTTATCCAAATTTTATATATATATATATATGCATTTTCTTTATCCATTAATCTATTAATTCATCCATGGACATTAGTTGTTTCCTTCTCTTGGCTATTGCAAATAATGCTGCAGTGAGCATGGGGGTAGATGTATCTTTTCAAGTTAGTATTTTCATTTTCTTTGGATAAATACCTAGAAGTGGAATTGCTGGATAATATAGAGGTTCTATTGCTAATTTTTTGAAGAAATGCCATACAGTAAGTTGCTTACATACAAATGAGTTTCATTCTGAGAGTGCATTCATAAGTCCAGTTTGTTCATACATCCAATAAAATTAGCCTAGGTACTCAACTAACACAGTCTCCTATATAGTACTTTACTGTAATAGGTTTATAATACTTTTCACACAAATAATACACCAAAAAATGAACACAAAAAATAAAGAAGACATTTTTAATCTTACAATACAGTACTTCGAAAAGTACAGTAGTACAAGGAGCAAAGAGGGCACAGTGAGGCATGTTGAGACTATCTGGCCTTTGGGCCAGGGGACAGGCCGGCCCCCAGGGGCTGAAGTGCTTCTACTGGTCCATTTGCGAGGAAGAACAGTTTCCTTGCCATTTAGGTGCTTTTATATTCATCTCGAAAAGAAAACAAAATGCTGAACTTGGGATTTGGCAAGTATTTCTATGTTGTCTCTTGGAGTGGGGTAGTCCTACTTCTTCTATCTGTTCACCTGCCCTAGTCTTGAAATGTGGATATCTTTTCTTGACACATTACGTCTATGATTTGGATTGGAAAAGGCTGCTTTCTTTTTGTTCCACCACTCAGATTCAACACAGAGACTCTCCTGGGGTGCAGTCATCCTGCCAACTTCCACTGGAAGAAAGAAGCAACTGATATGTATCTTCAACTGCTATTTGCTTAATCACAAAGAAATTATTTCAAAATCTGAAGGCTGATGTCTGGTTTGAAACAGTTGCTTTGATGGTGATATTTGTGAATTCTTTACCTTTTGTTCCAAACAAGAAAACTAAATATAAATATCAGATATCAGTATGTATGACATCAGGGTTTTGGTTTTTGTTTTTTTTAAAACATCTTCCAGTTTTAACCACTATCATGATAAGCACAGTTGAGACTTGAAGCAGTAAATTCCAGATATATGTTCTAATTTGAAGTGAAAGAGACGCTTTAAAAGTTACATATGTATCTAAATTCTGGCTCATCCTTCGACATGGATTTACTAGATAAGAACAAAGGTCCCTTTTTGCATTAAAACCTTTGATGTGATAAAGAAGTAAAAAGACAAGATATCACAAGGTTACTTTCATATGTGAATAAACCATCACAAACATATAAATACCTATTTTTACATATGTAAGTCCACAGTTTGGGATGATAAGAGGAATTTTCCTCCTGAAGACGGAAGCTGTGGTTGACTTGATTCTCAGAAATCTTTGGATATTTGGGTTTTTTTTTAATGTTTTTTCATTCATCTAAGGAATGACCACATTGTGCAGATGCTAAGCCTATGAATGTATGCTTGGGTTTAGTGAAATATTGGTAAAAGGAAACAGCAGTTCTGACTCCTGTGATGGAACCCTCTTCACCTCCATAGCATGAGAGACCTAGTGTATTACAAATTCATTCTTTTTTGTGGAGTCTTATATAGCACTTGAGACTTGGTTTTACATGCTGCTAAGGCTGGAAGATGGAGAAGGAAATGGCACCCCACTCCAGTACTCTTGCCTGGAAAATCCCATGGATGGAGGAGCCTGGTAGGCTGCAGTCCATGGGGTCGCTAGGAGTCGGACACGACTGAGCGACTTCACTTTCACTTTTCAGTTTCATGCATTGGAGGAGGAAACGGCAAGGAAAGTTTCCATACTGCTCCTCTCTCCCAGGAAAAAGAAGTGAAAATGCTTTATGCAGCTCCATCTGAGTTTATGGCGTTTCATATCCTTATAGCTCTGTTTTTTGTAAAAACATAAATAACTTTTTCCTTTGACAAAAGATGGGTTCTTGGGTATTTGATTTGTTTTTCTAGGCAATAGATGTAATGTTTGGCTGAAAAGCCTTGAACTCAGGTAACTTTCTCCAGTTGGAACTGAACTTTCTCATCAGAGAATGGACCTCAGAAGAAATGTGTGATTGTTGCACCAAACATGTGATTGGTTCAGTGTAGATTTAGAAGAAATTCAGAGCCTGAAAAAAGTGGACAAAACCCCTCAAACAGGAAAAATAATTCCAATAAGAAAAGCAATGCACTTCCTTTCTGTTAAAACATATACTATCTGATGAACAGTCTATCGGGTAAAGCTGTCTTTGCTTCCAAATCAACAGAGGCCCATTATATGAATTGCCAGGTCTTTATATAAGAAGAATGGAGCCTTTTATAATAAGTCTTTGTGAGTAGAGAAAGAATTTAAAGCTGCTTTGATGAAATTAAGATCAAATAAAAAATGTACAGTAGTACAGTACAACGGCTGGCTTACAGAGGCTCCCATTCAGTAAGTTGCCTTTTCATTTTATTGACAGTTTCCTTTGCTGTGCAGAAGCTTTTAAGCATGATATAGTTCCATATTTTATTTTTGCTTTTGTTGCTTTTGCATATACTGTCACATTAAAAAAAAAATACTGCTAAGACCTATGTGCAGGAGCTTCCTTTCTATATTTTCTTCTAAGAGTTTTATGGTATCAGATTTTACATTCAAATTATTAATCCAGTTTGAATTAATTTTTGTGTTATGGTGTAAGGGAACAGTCCAATTTCATTCTTTTGCCTGCAAACATTTTGCCTGTCCAATTTTTCCACCACCACTTACTGAAGAAACTGTCCTTTCTCCAGTGTATATTCTTGACTCCTTTGTGGTAAATTAATCGATCATATACACATGGGTTTATTTCTGGGCTTTTTATACTGGAAACTAGGACTACTTATTGGAGAAGGCGATGGCACCCCACTCCAGTACTCTTGCCTGGAAAATCCCATGGACGGAGGAGCCTGGTAGGCTGCAGTCCATGGGGTTGCTAGAAGTTAGACACAACTGAGCAACTTCACTTTGACTTTTCACTTTCATGCATTGGAGGAGGAAATGGCAACCCACTCCAGTGTTCTTGCCTGGAGAATCCCAGGGATGAGAGAGCCTGGTGGGCTGCCATCTGTGGGGTCGCACAGAGTCAGACATGACTGAAGCGACTTAGCAGCAGCAGCAGCAGCAGCAGCAGGACTACTTATTGATTTCATCTCATATACTTTATCTTGCACATTCCTCGCACCCAGTATGGTTAACCCTGCTAAGGTTTTCAATTTAAAGCTAAGAACACAAAGATCCAGAGAAAACACATTACTATTTATGGTCACCATTTTATAAGTAACATGGATGAAACTAAATCAGGTACCCTGATTTTAAAGACTGTCTATTTTCTGTAATTCTACCACATTATTGTATCCACTTTTGTAACTTCAGTGTCTCATTCTAATAGGTTAATTGTAGAGATCTTTCACAAGGAAGTTACAGAAATATCACAGAAGGTTGATGACCAAAACTTTCCATCTCTATTTGGTCACCAAGACATATACATCCTTTCTCTTACTGTGCTACCAGAGGAATAGAACCAGCTCCAGTGTGTGTGCAGTGGGTGATGCTCTCACTCATACAGAGGTACTTCAGTTCAGTCAGTTCAGCCGCTCAGTCATGTCTGACTCTTTGCCACCCCATGGACTGTAGCATGCCAGGCCTCCCTGTCCATCACCAACTCCCAGAGTCCCAAACTCATGTACATTGAGTTGGTGATGCCATCCAACCATCTCATCCTCTGTCGTCCCCAACCCGCCCTCCCCTCTATCTTTCCCAGCATCAGGGTCTTTTCCAATGAGTCAGCTCTTCGCATCAGGTGGCCAAAATATTGGAGTTTCAGCTTCAACATCAGTCCTTCCAATGAACACCCAGGACTGATCTCCTGTAGAATGGACTGATTGGATCTCCTTGCAGTCCAAGGGACTCTCAAGAGTCTTCTCCAACACCACAGTTCAAAAGCATCAGTTCTTTGGCGCTCAGCTTTCTTTATAGTCCAACTCTCACATCCATACATGACCACTGGAAAAACCATAGCCTTGACTAGACAGACCTTTGTTGACAAAGTAATGTCTCTGCTTTTTTTCTGGTAATTGGCTAACTATTAATATATATCAGTGTGGGTCTGCTCTCAAATCTTGAAATGTGTTTGCTCCATTCTGAAAACATGTGAATGTTCAATTTAAGAAAAATGTAGAGGTGTCTTGCTCTACAGATTTGGTGAAAAAATCAAAACCAAAAAATTTTTACCAAAGTTGGCTTATAATTTAGTTTTCCACATAAAGAAATGTTTTACTATTATACATGATAAAAAAAAAATAGAGGTAGAAGCAATATACACTTAGCACAGAGGGTGAGGAAACATGAGGCATGAAGCATCTGTTAGTCTATCAAATAAAGCGACAAATACAACATCTTAAAAAAAAGGTTTTGTGAGATGAGTGTGAAAACCTGGAAAATAAAAAGAGCCTAGAAATCACATCAAGTTCTGTATCTGCAGGTAATAGCACAGAGGACTTGTGAGACTTCCACCTATTTCATTACATATTTTTGCCACACCATTACTAAAATGAATTATCAGTTATGCCCAAGTAACTGATATTTCCTCTTACAGTTTTGTTTTAAAAATTCTAAGATTCTAAAATCTTATCCAACTCTTATGCCATCTTTAATTTTCAGGATTTGTGTGACTGTTCTGTGGCTCAGTCCTATCAAACTCTGTGCAACTCCGTGCACTGTAGCTCACCAGGCTTCTGTGTCCATGGAACTTTCTAGGCATGGTATTTTCCAGAATACTGGAGTGGGCTGCCATTTCCTTCTCCAGGGGATCTTCCCAACCCAGGGATTTGAACCCACATCTCTCACATCTCTTGAATTGGCAGGCAGATTCTTTACTACTGCACCACCTTGGAAACCCCAGTTCTCAAGATAAAGCTTAAAATTCATAGGCAATGTCAACATGATTCAGAGTTGCTTCTTAAGTATTATTGTTTCTGGAGGCTTTTCTTTTGGGTTAAACAAAGAAATATGTATTGAGATGCAGATTCTCTGGCCCCATAAGAGAGGAGCTGATGCAGGAAGTCTCTTATGGGTTCTGAAATCTAGATTCTTAAGAATCTTACCAACTGATTCTTGTAATCATGCAGGTGTGGGAACATCTGCACTAAACAGGCCACTTTTGATAGTAACTGGATTAGGAAAAATATGATAGTGTTTTGCAGCAGGGATATTTTATTTTAATGACTTTGTGTTTATTGGAACATGACTGGGGGTTATGACCAACCTAGACAGCATGTTAAAAAGCAGAGACATTACTTTAGCAATAAAGGCCCATCTGGTCAAAGCTATGGTTTTTCCAGTAGTCATGTATGTATGTAAGTGTTGGACTATGAAGAAAGCTAAGCACCAAAGAATTGATGCCTTTGAACTGGAGAAGACTCTTGAAAGTCCCTTGGATGGCAAGGCGATCCAACCAGTTGATCTTAAAGGAAATCAGTCCTGAATATTCATTGGAAGGACTGATGCTGAAGCTAGAACTCCAGTACTTTGGCTACCTGATGCAAGGAACTGAATCATTGGAAAAGGCCCTGATGCTGGGAAAGATTGAAGGAGAAAGGAAAAGGGGATGACAGAGGATGAGATGATTGGATGGCATCACCAATGCGATGGACTTGAGTTTGAGCAGGCTCCTGGAGTTGATGGACAGAGAAGCCTGGCATGATGCAGTCCATGGGGTTGCAAAGAGTAGGACATAACTGAGTGACTGAATTGAACTGAAGAAGCACTCTGGTAGTGAGAAAAGAGCAGCTATTGCTCTTGAGCAAATGAAAAAGTGGAAGTGAAGTTGCTCAGTCGTGTCTGACTCTTTGCGACCCTATAGACTGTAGCCTACCAGGTTCCTCCTCCATGGGATTCTCCAGGCAAGATTACTGGAGTGGGTTGCCATTTCCTTCTCCAGGGGATCTACCCGATCCAGGGATCGAACCTGGGTCTCCTGCATTGCAGGCTTTAACCTCTGAGCCATTTGGGTGATATAGGGATGTTTAGCTTTCAGATCTGATGTTTAGTGTTTACAGCTTTTGTGGTCATAAAACCATTTTTATATTTTAACTATTGCTGTAAAAATCGCATTTCTTCTGGTCCAAAGTTCCCTTCCTTAACTCTTTCTTTTTAAACTAATTTTATTAGAAAATAAACATAATAAAACTATTATATGAGTATTTTGATTTGAGTTCTCTGAGAAACATGCTATAGCAGATAAGGCTGTGTACTAGTTTATTTAATACTCATACACCTATGAGAGACTCATTTTTTTCTCATTTCATAGATAAATGAACAGAGCCTCAAAGAGGCTAATTAACTTGAGCAAAGTCACACAGCAAATAGGTGGTAAATTCAACACAGATTTCAGGCTACCTGGGTCAATTCCAAGGAACTCTGTAATATGCTGCTCACTTGGAAGAGTGTACTTTGTTGTTTTCCTTTAAAATGGACACTCTTGTCTTCTATTCCCCCTGAGAAAATCCACAAATGGTATTCTTTAAAATCAGTTTAGTGAGATGATTTGATGGTAGTTCTCTTTTAAATAGAAATTCTAAGAACAAACACACAAAGTACCACTATTTTGCGTGTGTGTGTGGCACACACACATGTTCTGTGCTGCAGAGTGAATGAGGGATGGTTATGCAATGTATGAGCAGTATTTGTCTAAATGGGCAAATAATTTTCCATTCTGTCACCATGTACTCTTTCCCTCATGTTGTTTTCATATCCTTTACTGCAACTTTCCAAATGGAAAGTGCATGATGTCAGGCTAGTTGTAGAAGCATGCCTTTTCCATTTTAAAAGCATATGTGGAGCTCTGTAAGAAATCAACCTCAGCCTACAAAAATTTTCTCAGATTTGAGTCTTCTGCACTATTCCAATTAAAGTGGATCTGTCTCTCTACCATGGGAGTTGCACTGTATAACTGATTACCAAGCACATCATGTAACCTGCTCTTAGAAACTGCAAACAGCCCATTATGGAGAATGCACCTTATTAACAAAGGTCATATTAGAATCTCACCCTGGTAAGTAATCGCTTCAAATGTACAGTACATCAATAGGCACATAGGCTAGGAAGCAGTGTTTTCCAATTAAATGAATCAGTTTGACCTTCTGAACTATAAATAAACTGCAGCAACAGCTCCTGATTAGGCTTAAGGAGTCTGACTTCCATGGCAAACAAATGCCTCAGAACTTAAGCATACTTAGAAAGTTAATCCTGTAAGGAGTCAATGAACAGATTTAAAGTTTCAGCATTAATGCCTTGGACCTGAGTTTCTTCAAATTTCTGCAGTGCAGGCAGAATGAGAATGTATCCTTCTGAATAGATAAACAAGCCCTGAATTAGTTTTCACCCCCCTCAGGATAACTAATTGAACAGAAATAAACCCATTTTCAAAACAGAATAAAAATATTTGCTTCCTTTACTTAACAAATAAACTATTTGCTTCCCTTAGTAATGGCTTGGTTGGGCTACTGCCCCTACATGATAAGTGCAATTAACTATACTCAGTGGAAATTTTAACCAGTATGTCAAAAAATAGATTTGACCCTTGTTTATTTTTATTTGATATCTATCTTTAGAACTAATTCAAAACCCATTCATTCCATTTAGATCTGAAGTTAAAATGCAATCTAATTCTTTAATTTAAAAACATTGTGCTTAGTAGCTATCTATATAGGGCTGACAATGCCAACCCATCTTCAAGGGACAGTACACTTGAGTTGTTTTTCTGTGTTAGCAGTGGATTTCCATAACCTTTGTAGGTTTCAGTTTTCTCTTCTGTAAAATGAAGGCTGTGGACTAAATAAGATTTAAGCCTTAGAGGCTAAAATTTCTATTAATCTCTATACATATATAGCTAACAGAAGTTCAGACATTGTTTCACCAGTTCAGATAGAAATGATTAATTTTCAGTATTTACAGTATTCACTGTAATTTTTATCATAATGAATGGGAGAGATGATAAATACATAAGTGTGTAAAATTCTGCAAATTCAAAGAAATAATGGTTATTATATTTTCCCATTAGGAAGATAAGAGATTTAATAATTAAGAATACAAGCTCACTTAATATAAATACTACTTTGGAATTTTTATATGAAACATTCAGTTTCTGAGAATGGCTTTGAATAGCTTTGTGGGCTCTTTAAATTTGAATAAAAGTCCTAGCCTAGGGCTCAGACTGCCCATAGGAGACAATACGGTTTTTTCATACCATTTCCTCTGACAGAAACAGGAGGGAAACAACAAATTTAATGGTGCTCAGTCACTCAGTCATGTCCCACTCTTTGTGACCACATGGACTATAGCCCACCAGGCTGCTCTGTCCATGGAATTCTCTAGGCAAGCATATTAGAGTGGGTTGCCACTTCCTGCTTTGGTGGATATTCCTAACCCAGGGATGGAACCCGCATACCCCTGTCTTTTTATTCATCGCCTACATTAGCAGATGGGATCTTTACTATTAGCACCCACCTGGGAAGCCCTAGATTTGAAATATCCCATATCACACCCCATTATTTACATGTATAATCTCTTTACCTACTGGATTTAACAATTCCAGCAATTCCAAGGCAGTGATGGAGGAGGGGAGAAACATTTCGTTGAGCTAAGATTCAAGAGTATTTGTTTCAAATGTTGAGAAAAGGTAATGTGAAGTTGACCAGTCATACAGTAGGTGGGATCAGGGACATACAGAATTGAGCTGCATCACATGAAGTTAGAGATTCAATATTTTATTTGACATAGAACGGTCTCCTACTTGCGATAGTTTGATTTACTACTTTACAGTAGTGTCAAAGTGATACAGTTCAGTAGAAACTGTACTAAGAATTTTGAAATTTTATCTTTTCTGGGAGCTAGAAATGTACAGTATGATATTCTCTCATGAAGTGGGCAGTGACAGCAAACTTCAGCTCCCAATCAGCTATGGAATCATGAGGGTAAACGACTGGCATGCTTAAAGCATTCTGTACTCATACAACCATTCTGTTTCAAACTATCAGTACTGTATTCCATAAATTAGATGAGGCATTTAGCACTTTACTATAGGATAGGCTTTGTATTAGATGATTTTGCCTAGTTATAGGCTAATGTAGTCGGAGAAGGCAATGGCACCCCACTCCAGTACTCTTGCCTGGAAAATCCCATGGATGGAGGAGCCTGGTGGGCTGCAGTCCATGGGGTTGCTAAGAGTTGGACACGACTGAGCGACTTCACTTTCACTTCTCACTTTCATGCATTGGAGAAGGAAATGGCAACCCACTCCAGTGTTCTTGCCTGGAGAATCCCAGGGACGGGGGAGCCTGGTGGGCTACCGTCTATGGGGTCGCACAGAGTTGGACACGACTGAAGCAACTTAGCAGCAGCAGCAGCAGGCTAATGTAGAGCTAATGCAAGTGCTCCGAGCACATTCACGGTAGGCTATGCTCAACTGTGATGTTCAGTAGGTTAGGTGTATTAAATGCATTTTTGACAATGATGTTTTCAACTTATGATGGGCTTATTGGGACATAACCCCACCCTAAGCTAAGGAAGCTCTGTAGTGTAATGCTTGGAAAATGAGCTCATCATCTAAATACATGAGGGTAAAATTATAACTTTTTTTAAAAATTTTATTTTATTTTAAAACTTTACATAATTGTATTAGTTTTGCCAAATATCAAAATGAATCCACCACAGGTATACATGTGCTCCCCATCCTGAACCCTCCTCCCTCCCCACACCATCCCTCTGGGTCGTCCCAGTGCACCAGCCCCAAGCATCCAGTATTGTGCATCGAACCTGGACTGGCATCTCGTTTCATACATGATATTTTACATGTTTCAATGCCATTCTCCCAAATCTTCCCACCCTCTCCCTCTCCCACAGAGTCCACAAGACTGTTCTATACATCAGTGTCTCTTTTGCTGTCTCGTACACAGGGTTATTGTTACCATCTTTCTAAATTCCATATATATGCATTAGTATACTGTATTGATGTTTTTCCTTCTGGCTTACTTCACTCTGTATAATAGGCTCCAGTTGATAAGGTTTTTCCTTAATGTTTTGTACATCTAGATGCATACCTATCATGACATGCGTTGATGCCTGAAGTGAAATTTTGAAATGGGGAATGCTTCTTTATTTTGTCCTCTATCTGTGTAGCTTTTTGTGTCCTTAAGCACTCTTTCATCCTCTAAATATCACTACTCTTCAAACTCAAAGAAAGGCATCTGCCAGGTAGATTCACTGGAAAGCTTTTGTGACTTAATATGTCATTCATAGCCCACCAGGCTCCTCTATCCATGGAATTCTCCAGGTGAGAATCCTAGGTTGAGTTGACATTCCCTTCTCCAGGGGATCTTCCCGACCCAGGGATTGAACCTAGGTCTCCTGCATTGTAGATAGATTCTTTACCATCTCAGCCACCGGGGAATCCCCTTAATTTAATAAAATATTGAATATATTTAAAAGAGATAGGATTAACTCAAGTGACTGATCTCTACTAATAAGGTGCAACCTGGATCCAGGAAGTATTTCTAATAAAAATGATCTTCCAGATGCTCTTCTTATTCTATAACACAGGCAGGGACCTGTTGTTTCTTTCTTTTCTCAAGGTTGTGAGGAGATGCTGAGATAATGTAAGCTCAGCAGGATTAGCATTTTGTTCACTTCTGTTTTCCCCAGCATGTAAACAGTTCCTGACAGAGGGTAGGCCCTTAATACATGTATATTAATTTATGAGTCTCTGTCTACCAAAATTACTGTCTCTTACTACCAAAATTCAGGCAAATGCTTTTGAAGAAGTCATAGGTAAGTTTGCCCCAGGTAACTAGTTATTTGGGGACAGAGTGAGGAAGTGTCTATCTGTACTTTTAAGATTCAAAAGGAGCCTGAACTATGAGAGGCTCTCCTATCAGACGAAAGGCCAGCAAACAGACTGCTCCTTTGAGTTAAACTCTGGCTTGTGTTCTGCAGTAGTTTCAGCTTTGTTCTGGGTATTTTTTCCTTTTCCTTAAGGCATTAGAATTCTATGAAGTCAAGTTTTCAGGTATTGAGTAGCAAGCTCCCCAAAATAGGAGAGGAAATTATTCTAGCTAACTCTGCCTCTGAGGCAAATGTTTACTGAAGAAGGGCCATTAATTAATCTTGGGACAATAAAACCGTTTTCCTGTCCTGTCTCCAGTTAATAATGCATGACTGAAAGTTATGTTCTAACTGTAAATCAGGGCAAATAAAAACATACCACAAACTTATTTTCCTCCCAAGCCCAATAGCTTGATATGTATGTTGTTTTAATATTCCCACTTGAGGCTGTACATCTAATGTTATCTTCGAAAATGTGCTAACAAGCCTGAAAGTATTGGGGCTTTTTAATACATTTTTATTACAATGGAGGATTTTGAAAAATGAAATCTGATGCATCTTACTCGGAACATAATGTGAAAGCAAAATAGGAAATAAGAACTCAGCAGTAGAATTTATGCCACATGGTAGAATTGTCTTAATTCATTATCTTACATTAAATACTATATTTCTTTCATTTATGACATAACTTTTTACACTGCTAGCATTTTAAAAATAAGAATGTTTTATTTTTTATCCAGAAGATTTTATATAGTCAAACCTATCTCTAGGAAGGGAGCTTGGATGACGCAGTAGTAATGTGTTAAGGCCACTGGCATACTTTTAAAAAGTAACAGACCATTAGGAATAATATTGAGAGGAAAATCTAGAATTTTAGAGAAGACATTTTGGGATTCTGGGGAGAATTGGATAAGTTGGAAATTAACTAATCTTTCAGATACATAGTAGTCTGGTTCAAACAAAATGGGCTTCTTTACAAATATCAATAATGCTGATAATTATGATTTACAAGTTCATAATTTCACCATAACAAGAAGTGTGAGGCCACATTGAATACTCTAGAGCAGTTTAACTACTAAATGCCTTTGCAAATTGGATAAATTTATTGAATTCCATTGAGACCTGTTTCTACAGAGTAAAATGCAAAGATTGAATTAAACCTGTGTTTTAAGGACCCTTTAGGGATTCATAGGGAGAAGGCAATGGCACCCCACTCCAGTACTCTTGCCTGGAGAATCCCATGGACGGAGGAGCCTGGTAGGCTGCAGTCCATGGGGTCGCTAAGAGTTGGACACGACTGAGCAACTACACTTTTACCTTTCACCTTCATGCATTGGAGAAGGAAATGGCAACCCACTCCAGTGTTCTTGCCTGGAGAATCCCAGGGACGGGGGAGCCTGTTGGGCTGCCATCTATGGGGTCGCACAGGGTCAGACACGACTGAAGCGACTTAGCAGCAGCAGCAGCAGCAGCAGGGATTCATAGACTGATACCTGGGAAGTCTGCAGAGAGAAAACTTATGTGGTATTAGGATCTGAACTGAATAGCCAACTGCCATCATCAGAATTAATATAGCTTGTTGGGTGGATCTCATGCCTCTAAAGAGGCATTTTTAGGAAGGAACAAAAGACTTATGAGAGATCTAGTGGATTTTTCCTTACCTTTGGAAATAGACATTCACCACAAAGCTACAGAAGGTGCACCTTAGTTAAAGTGAGGATAAATCCAATTGTTTATCCTAAGCCAAGTTGTCATCAGAGATGACAACAGAAAAGAAAGCACTGGGCAACAACTGTGAGAGTTTCACTTGGTGAGGGGTCTTATGTATATCCTGATAGGGGAAATAGTTAGCAGTTAACCGGTTTACACTGTGGCCCCTATAGGGTATAGATATATCAAGAGCTTCTGGGCAATCATTTGGGGAGAATTGGAAATATCTGGGCAATAATCTGGACAGAAAAGCAGCAATAGATGCAGGCATTCAATCTGTGAAAAGTAAAGAGATAGGCAAACTCTAGTTGTGCTGATTTAAACAGGCACTTCTAATAACATTTCTGGCAGTCAACTGTTCATTATTTTACAGTAACTTTCCCAAAGATGGAAGTAAAGTATTTTATTTTTGCTGAAATTTGCTCTTTAAATTTTATATTGCTTCTTGATAACAAAAGTTGATTTTATAATTATTTCCAGAGAAAGAAAGGCAGGTAACAGTGAGCGGGGTGCAGAATTTATGTATTAACAAATCATTCTCCTTTGATTTATAAAAGAGGAATGAGTTTGATAACTGAAAGAGCATGTTGATACAGCAGAATTTAAAATTAACTTTGTTTCTACATGGCAATCTTTTTTATTTTTTGATATTAAAAAAAGAAGATTCTGCATTGTAAGTGGATTAGTTAAGCTGATATATAGTATTTTCCTTTATATCATCTGCCATATATTTGTAGAACAAAGATAATACAGCTGAATTCACAATATAAATGTATAAGTATCTTCATTATTACATGAACCACTCTGTAATAACTAATTATCACTTATTGTGATAGTTTATGTATCAGTTTGACTGGATCATGGGATGTCAGATATATATTTACTTCTGGGTATCTGTGTGGGTGTTTCCAGAAGAGGTTAAGCATTTGGATTAGTGGACTGAATGGGGACAAATGACCCAGGCTTCATCCAGTGGGTCTAGGGCCTGAAGAGAACAGGAAGATGGAGGAAAGGATGTTTTTCTCTCTCTGGCTCTTTCTTTCTCTCATTCTCTACCTGATCGCTGAGCTTGGGCATTCATTACGTCCTGCTCTTGGCATTTCTTGTTCTCAGGTCTCTGGACTTGGACTGACATCTACACCATCTCAGGCCTACTAACTATGTCATTGACCTTCCTGGGTCTCCAGCTTGGAGACTGCGCATCATAGGACTCCTCAGCTTCATCATTACACGAACCGATATGTTATAGTAAGTCTTTTTGTGTATATTCTTTGCTTGCATTTCTTTCGAAAACCCTGACTAATATACTTAAATCACAAAATGAACATTGCATAGATACAAATTATAAGTACTTATAAATTATCAGCTAATTGGACAATTATTTTTGGGCAATTGTCATGAAAATTTTGTCAGTGTAAAAATTATCTGCTGTTAAAATTTTATGGGTTTATCATGCTCATATTATTTCAAACTGTTACACATTTAAAAATAATTTCTAAGTTATTTTGCTATTATTTTTCCCACATATCAGGATAAAAATGTAGGTTTTAGAAAACAAAATGGAAAGCCATCAGAGATATAAATAAAAAAAATATTTTGCATTATTTAGATACATTTTTAGAGGAAATAGACATAATGCTATAAAAAGGAGAAGACTTCAGAGCTATTAGTCTTAGTATGCTGCTGCTGCTGCTAAGTCGATTCAGTCGTGTCTGACCCTGTGCGACCCCATAGATGGCAGCCCAACAGGCTCCCCGGTCCCTAGGATTCTCCAGTCAAGAACACTGGAGCGGGTTGCCATTTCCTTCTCCAATGCATGAAAGTGAAAAGTGAAAGTGAAGTTGCTCAGTCATGTCCGACTCTTAGTGACCCCATGGACTGCAGCCTACCAGGCTGCTCCATCCATGGGATTTTTCCAGGCAAGAGTACTGGAGTGGGGTACCATTGCCTTCTCCAAGTCTTAGTATAGTGTAGTACTAATATGTCATTTAATCAAGAAGCATATGAATTTAGCTTCTACCTCCATGTCAACCAGAATCAATAAATTTCAAGAAAAGCTGGGATAAAATGTATATGAAGATTCATTAAACAAAATATGTTTTCTGGAGATCTGGATACTTGATGATATAATTTGGATATTAAAAAATGGAAAATTTGAAGATTGCCAAATGACAGAACAGAGATCAGAAGCACTGAGTTCTTCCAAACTGCTAAAATTATACTAGATACTTATTACTTCATTAAAACCCAAAGGATTCTATATATTTTTTTCTATGTTGCAAATTAGGTAGGGGTGTAAAATGTTCAACTGAAGAATGAGAAGGGGCACAATATAGACAACATTTATCAAATAGTCTTGACAAAAAACGAAAGAGTGAATAGAGTTGTATTCAAAATTGAAATTTGATTAACGATTGAAGCTTTCTAAACAGAGATTAAAAATGAACATAAGAAAATATTGGCAAGATTTTGTTGAGTGAATTATATTAGATTTTGCCAAGGCAATATCTAGTGCTCAGTGGATAATTTAAGAAACTCTATGATCTATCATGGGATATTTGGCTATTGCAGACAATATATAAATATGAATGTTTTGAGGTTTTTCATTTTGTTTTATTTGATTTTTTAATCTAGCAAAAGACATAGTCAAAGAACAATCATACATATTTTTGGAAGAGTTCTTAAAGAAAAAAATGAACAACCTAAATCTAGACATAAAAAATTGAGGTATAAGAGATACAATAACACTGCACATATACTTGGAAAAGAGAACGTATAGGAGACACACAAAATATTTAAATATATTTTACACTTGCTCTGTGCATTGTCTAAATTTGGTAAGGTAAAAATCTATATTGATTCTGAAGCATCTAAAATACTTTTTTAGGGTGAACATATATTAAAGTATCCTAAAATATATATTTGTCTGCATAAGTTTGCAGCCATTGTCAAAACAGCAATGAGAAAGTTGACTCGATGCCTTTGTGCCACAGAATACTCATCAGAAGGCACTCTTCCAATGGTCTTTTCCAAATGGTTGCTGTATTTATAAAGATCTAGATTCTGTAAAGAAAAGCAGATATATTTTAAAAATTTGCTTTAAACATTTGATTGGTTTGCACTAATAATTTTTAAGTGAAATTAATTTTATAGACAAATGATGCATGAACAAAAATCAGTGTATAAGAGTTTCTGAAGTTACTGAAGAGATTATGAAATTCTTTGAAGAAAACAAATTGTTGATACTTATGAAAATATTAATAATGCCAAATAAGTTATTCACTACCATTACTGACACAATTTTCTCCAATTCAAAACACTGTAGAAAAAGTATAAAAAACCACTCATTTTGGGTGTTAGCCTCACAATCAGCACATCTGTGATATAATCTGAAAATCAATTTTTCATGTCAAATACAATTTCTCCCTTATGGAAGGCTTACTCTGTTGAAAGAATTAGATTTTGTGTGTTTAAAGTAGCATTATATATTTACCAATAAAATTGACTGATGACCATAGTAAGAAATGTGCTATTGATGAGACCTGTATTCTTAAAGACTAAAATTCTTAAACTTTATAAAACCTAGTACAATTTTCTTTATAGTCTTGCTATATATATGAATACAAGTTTGTTGGACATCTTTTAAAATACTTTTAAAGCCCTTGTTCTATAATAATTTTGTCAACAAAGGAAGAAGTTCTCATTAAAGATATTAAAACTGACTTGATCCACACTGTCCCAGGAATCGTTTATTTTTTTAATATAAAAAACAAATATTGGAGCATGTATGCATGGAAACTGTAATAAACATTTTCATTTTCATGAAACCAAGGTGGATAACTCTTTTAACAACGAATTATTTTGTCCTAGTGACCTTAACTCTTAAATAATTGTAATTAAAAATTCAAATATATATTATTATTTTCAGATACTGATTTGTAGAAGTTCTGCTGAATGACTTTATGTTTTCTTATCGCTGTTATTATTAAAAATGAAAAAATTCCTTTCATTTCTTTCAACTTGAGGATGGGTGATTCTTTTCTAATTTGACTAAAGACAGTGTGTTCCAAATACTCCCTTTTACATTTCAAAAGCCTGTCTCAGGGAGTCAAATCATAGGATTTTATTTTAAGTCTTATTAGGATTTAAGATATGATGAAAATAAAGTTTCCACCAGATAGAGAGGTGAAGAAGAAAGTGCTATGATTTTTATATGGGGCCAGATAAAGAGTGACTGTGATGGGAATTTTGCCCAAGAGCACTATGGAAATGAAGAGAGCAGTTTTCTTGAAGAAGCAGGAAAATTTACTTGGATAAGATATTTAGTCTTTTTTTTTAGTTTACTGTGTATAGTCCAAACAGCAACAAACATCCACAAACCACTGTTTTATTTATTTATTTATTTTCTATTTTTTAAAAAATTTTATTTTATTTTTAAACTCTACATAATTGTATTAGTTTCGCCAAATATCAAAATGAATCTGCCACAGGTATACATGTGTTCCCCATCCTGAACCCTCCTCCCTCCTCCCTCCCCATACCATCCCTATGGGCCGTCCCAGTGCACCAGCCCCAAGCATCCAGTATCGTGCATCAAACCTGGACTGGCAACTCGTTTCTTATATGATATTTTACATGTTTCAATGTCATTCTCCCAAATCTTCCCATCCTCTCCCTCTCCCACAGAGTCCATAAGACTGTTCTATACATCAGTGTCTCTTTTGCTGTCTCGTACACCGGGTTATTGTTACCATCTTTCTAAATTCCATATATATGCGTTAGTATATTGTATTGGTGTTTTTCCTTCGTTTTAAAACGGAGTTAGACTAAAATGGCATTAGTGCCAAGTTGAAGGTCTCATCACATTGCTACCATTTTACCCACTACTGAATGAGACTGGTGAATCTGTAGTAGAGATTGGATCTATTTCCAGTAAAAAACACAAATTACATATTTTAGCCATCTAAATTGTAGAGCGTAACTTTAAACTCATGCTATGTTAGCACTTATTTAACACCTGTTATGCTTTAAAGATGCTCTGTCTTTTACATCTGTTCAATTATTGCTCATAAAAACTTATGAAGTAGGTTTAAAGAGATTAAGCACATGCCCAAATTATAGAGAATTATTTGTTCCACCAAAAATTTATGCCGTTTAAATTTTATACTGCTTCTTGATAACAAAAGTTGATTTTATAATTATTTCCAGAGAAAGACAAGCAGGTAACAGTGAGGGTGGTGGGTGTGGTAAAAGGAAAAGTAAGCTCAGGCAGAGGGAGGAAGAAGGGGAAGAGAGGGAGGGAAAGAGGGAGGCAAGAGGGAAAGAAGGAATGCAGCCCGCTTCTTGGGTTTAGAGGTATAAGTCTACCTGAGAAAGATATGAAAAGATGATAACTGCTCAAATTGTTGTCCTCTCACTCAAGGCAAATGTCTAGAAAGGAATAAAAAGGAGAAAACACCCTCAAAAGTTGAAGAGATCGTAAAGGAATGATTGGATTCTAAAAGTAAGTTTTTATATTTCTTTAATTCTAGGATTAGATTCTATTCTGTGAAAGAACTTGTAGAAGGAATATGAGAGAGTAGCTTTTAAGAATTTTGAAGACTTGGAATTCTCTGGCAGTTCAGTGGTTAGAACTCAGTGCTTTCATAGCCAGGGCCCAAGTGGATCCCTGGTCTTTGGCAGGGGAACTAAGATCCCACAAGTTTCATGTGCAGCAAAAAAAAAAAAAAAAAAAAATTATAAAGAGTAAGATAAATGCTGGAAGAGGATATTGGAAATTGTAATTTGAATTTTCACCATAGGAATATGGGTCTAGAGAAAATAGCATTATCAGATATATAAAGGATTGATGGTATACTAATAGTTATGATGAATAGCTTGATACTAAACTGGAGGGAGAATTTTAATGCAGAAAGAATGAGTTTGCCTCTTAACAAGCAGTGGCCTACATTTTATAGCAGGGGCCTATATGTAGAGAGATGGGACATGTTCAAAGTTGCAAATGACACAAAATTGTGAGGGACAGTAAAATATTGCATGGTTAAGAAAACTAGAGGCAAATTGATGCCAATGTGTTGCTGTGATAAATTAAATATAAAAAGATAGAATATAGACCATTCTGAAGTTTTTTTTTTAAAGAAAACACAGAGCTTTACAAGTATAAAATGAAGGAATATGAGACTTAGACCTGTGAGCTTTCAGATGACCCAAAGCTCAATAGAAATTGTTATTGTCGTGTTGCTGTTGGTTAACCTACCTTGAGCTTGGACTTTCTTAAAAAGAGGCACACTGTCTCAAAAAAGGAAGTACCATGGATAGTTCTGCACATGATTCTTTCAAAGAGGCACCGCAAAACGAAGTGTCAATTTGGAGAAAATGACCAGTCCAGAGACAGAGAGCTTTGCAGGCCCTTAAGGAGTCAGGCTTCTTTCAGACTACTTTCTATAGTTAAAAGCCTCTGTGCTGAAAAGTCAACCCATCCTACTCAGTAGGAGCTCTGGTCCTGTGAAAATAGTGTTAATGGATAGAAATTGCAAAGCAGCTCAGTTTTTACTTAATTTAAGACAGTATTTCTCATGGTCGCATTTGCCTGAATGAGCTGCTTCAGGAGTTAGTAGGTTTCCTTTCACTAGAGATCTTCAAAGAGAAGCTTAATGACCAGCTGGGAGAATGTATATAATATTGTTTATTGTTTTGCCACCTGTTCCCAAAACAATGTGTGGCACACACATTAGCCACAAACAAATACTTACGGAATGATTGAATAGAAAGAAATTACTTATGACTAACATCTGTGGACCTCTCATTATTGGTCAGTGACAACTAATTCTCCAAAACTATATAGGAAGGAGCAGTTAGTTTTTCATTTGGCAGCTCAGAGAAGTAAAAGCTGGAAGGGGGAAGACACTTGCCCAAGTCACCCAAAAATGAGTGGAGGAGGCAGGATTTTGATTATGGTATTTCAGTCTCCTGAACCTGTTTCAAGTTTCAGAAGGTGATTGATCTAGATAATTTATAAGGTTCCTTCATCACACACTTCCTGATATATGCTGTTATTAGTTAAATAAGAAGGCCATTAGATGAGGTGACTCTAATACCCTTAGTGGCCTTTATAACAATACCAAAACCGAAACCTGTAAATGCCTCAGTTAAGAGATCAAAGCATAAGGACAACCAGTCACAACCAGTTAAACTTTTCCAAATAAAGCAAAAGCTTAAGAGATAGCCAATCAAATAATTTCCTTGTTTTGCTTACTTTACTCTGTGAAAGTGTCCCTCCTATTTCCTATCAGTGCAGTACTGCTCTAAGTTTGATACTACCTGCTTGGAATTGATTCTTGCTCAACAAAAGAAGTCTTAAAAATTTTAATATAACTTAGTTTATCTTTTAACAATGCCAGTAGTAAGGACTTTAATTTATCAACTTTTATTTCATTAGAACCAATTTATTGACAAAATTTGTTACTGGTAAAATGGGTGGGTAGTGATTGGACTCTGAGACAATCACATATATATTATGGATATTATACTTAATTAGCAGGAAAAAGCACAGAAAGACAGCCAGACAGATTAATACAGTGTATAAGTTTTGAGTAACTGAAGGCCAGGATGACTCTGGGGCTTTATTGTATCTTGGATGCCCAGAAGTGTGTAGTGATAGTGGAAAGTGGAGCCAATGACAGATTACACTACTTTGCAATCTTATCAAGTTCAAATTGTTAGTTACATTTTGAGGCATAATACAGAGTACGAGTTCTTTGAGGACAGGTTTAATACCTTACTAAGCAAGAGAGTTCCAGAAAAACATCTATTTCTGCTTTATTGACTATGCCAAAGCCTTTGACTGTGTGGATCACAATAAACTGTGGAAAATTCTGAAAGAGATGGGACTACCAGACCACCTGAGTTAGAACTGGACATGGAAAAACAGACTGGTTCCAAATAGGAAAAGGAGTACATCAAGGCTGTATATTGTCACCCTGCTTACTTAACTTTTATGCAGAGTACATAATAACATTACCCTCAGATATGCAGATGACACCACCCTTATGGCAGAAAGTGAAGAGGAACTAAAAAGCCTCTTGATGAAAGTGAAAGTGGAGAGTGAAAAAGTTGGCTTAAAGCTCAACATTCAGAAAACGAAGATCATGGCATCTGGTCCCATCACTTCACGGGAAATAGATGGGGAAACAGTGGAAACAGTGGAAACAGTGTCAGACTTTATTTTTCTGGGCTCCAAAATCACTGCAGATGGTGACTGAAGCCATGAAATTAAAGACACTTACTCCTTGGAAGGAAAGTTATGACCAACCTAGATAGCATATTCAAAAGCAGAGACATTACCTTGCCAACAAAGGTCCGTCTAGTCAAGGCTATGGTTTTTCCTGTGGTCATGTATGGATGTGAGAGTTGGACTGTGAAGAAGGCTGAGCACCGAAGAATTGATGCTTTTGAACTGTGGTGTTGGAGAAGACTCTTGAGAGTTCCTTGGACTGTAAGGAGATCCAACCAGTCCATTCTGAAGGAGATCAGCCCTGGGATTTCTTTGGAAGGAATGATGCTAAAGCTGAAACTCCAGTACTTTGGCCACCTCATGCGAAGAGTTGACTCATTGGAAAAGACTCTGATGCTGGGAGGGATTGGGGGCAGGAGGACAAGGGGAAGACAGAGGATGAGATGGCTGGATGGCATCACTGACTCGATGGACATGAGTCTGAGTGAACTCCGGGAGGGAGGCCTGGCGTGCTGCGATTCATGGGGTCACAAAGAATCGGACACAACTGAGCGACTGAACTGAATTGAGTATTTATATCCTCTGAGCTTTGCATGGTGATCAAAAGTACTGCACAAAGAATATGATCAGGACAGGATAAATATATGGTAATTATTAATACAGTTGTTCTTAGGGCAGCCAGAATTGTGCTAGGTTAATTTGTAACTCTTACTGGTAACAAGCCCTTGCTTAGTTATGGTAACCCTAACATTTACTAGTTCCCTTGTCTTTAAGATTTATCTCAAATTTTATTCTGGAAAGTATTTCTTGACTTACATGTTTAACTATCTTGTTTTCTTGTTTTAAAAATTATTTATCATTCTGTTTACCAATTTTGTAATACTTCTGTGACAGATTGTAATGACCTCTTTGTCTGCATACTCCTACTTCCCCTGCTCCTGACTCTGATCCAAACTCCTTGAGAGTGTGTTAACCATGCTATTCATCTATGGTTATCCTCAAAGTGCTTAACAAATAACTAATGCTGCCAAAGCAAAAATTGCACCCAGATGGGCAAGGAAGACTGTACTTGAAGCAACAGCAATAGAGGAGAGAGGCCAAAACTCAGTCTGAGGTCAACTCAGGTGGGAGAGTTTTTAATATTGGAAAACTGGGTGGAAATATTGTAGGTAAAATTTTTCTGTCTTCAGAACAGAGGGTAGTTTTATAGCTTGGAATATGTTAGGCTTCTACCTTCCCAAAGAAATTGAGAAATAGGGATTCTATGTTGCTTGATGATTACATGTCAAAAGGATGGCTTATAAGTCCTTGAGAAAGGTATTATTGGGTTGTAAAATTAGAAAGAGTTTTTAAACAAATTACAAATCAAAGGGTTAGAGAAGTACAAAATTGAAAGTTTTCAAAAGTAAATTTTCTAAGTAAAGGGAATTCAAGGATGTAGAGTCAATAAGACACTTGTGTTGAGGCTAGTTGACAGAACATTGAAGCCATCTAGGTCAGTGCTCAGTAAGTTGTTGTATGAATGAGCAAATGAACAAATAAAGTTTATTCTTTGGGATCCTAATTTTAAATGTGTCATTTTATTGAAAAAGTAACATTAAAAGTAATTAAAGTAAGTTAAAATAATATTTAAAAGCCTTCTTTTGTCTCTATTTGCTCATTTGATACTTTCCAAGTTCCATAGCCCCCTGAATATATTACATGTTTACTATGCATAAGGTTTTAGGAAATTTTTAGAACTCCACAAATTTTTCAACTAGAAGCATCTTTTTAAAGAATTTCTTACAGTGGAGCACACAATGATAGATTAAATGGCTTTTTAAAAAAAGAAAACATTTTTGAGAAACTATTGTATTTTTAATACTTTTGTTCATTCTCAAATCAAAAATATTACATCAGACTCTGAAACATTATATATAAACTTTCTCTGTGGTAGCTGTGGCTATAAAATAGGAATAATAATGCTCTCTCTTACTTTGATGGGTTGTTTATGAGGAGTAAATAAGAATGTGAAAGCACTTTATAACTGTAAAAATAACTATAGAAATGCAAGGATAAAATGAATAATGAATATATAAAGTCAATTATGAATATATTTTCATATTTTAAATAATAATTTCTAAAGATGTAATATGGTTTGAAAACTGGCTATTTCCTAGGCTCTGGAAAATAATATTTGATAACCATTACCTTAAAGTTATTGGTGAGTCCACATTAGTGACATGTTTAAATATTGAATTTTTAACAATAAATACATTTAAAAATGTTTCAAATATACTGATTAATAGTCTCCCAAAACACTATAATTTCTAGAAGAATAATTACCAGGAAGATAGTGTGACATGCCTATTAAGATATAGACTTTTTAATTTGGATTCTGGTAGTCTATTTTCAAATCCCAAGTTTCCTACATTCCAGGTCTATAATCTTGAACAAATTATAAGAACTTTCTAAGACTCTGGTTTGTCATTTGTGAAACAGGAAAAATATCAATCTCCTATGTGAGGATCAAATGGGATGGAATATGTAAAGCATTGAGCATTCATAGGAAGGTCTCAAAACTTGCATAAAATGTACACAGATATACACATACATAATTAGACATAACATATGTTTATACAATCCTAACCTATACAGATTAACTTTTGATTATATGTCATTGAAACTTCCAGTGGTCTTGAAACATTGCATTTTTAAAAACTTAAAAGCCAATATTTATAATCTTTATAAGTGTTTTTTGTTTCTGTAGCTGTTTTGTTAGTACAGAAATTTTAGCGTTTCATGTACTCTAACATTAATTTAAATTACTCTTGATATAATGGCATTTTACCAAACTATATTTGGAAAATGTATCAGAGGTACTATAGCACAGAAGTAATAATGCTGGTTAGAGTTTTTGAGACATTGGTTTTTTCATTTACCATCTGTCTTTGAGGAAGTCACTCATTTCCTAGAATCCCAGTCTGCAGATCTGCAACCACTTAGATAATTAAAACCATCTGAAAGGATTATTGTAAAAATCAAAAGAGTTGATACATTTAAAAATATTTTATAAAAGTTAGGAATTTGTTTAAGTCATCCCTCAGAAAAAGGATGAACTCTCATCAAAATTTGGTTTGGATGTCAAGACTGATATTACTGTGTACACACCAGGAGGGTATAAAAAAGATTTATGATTCACTTAAAGGAAATTTTCTGGGCTGAGCAAAACAGACTCCCAGGGTGGTTAAAAAATGGCTTGAGAAAGCAGGGAAAGGGAAACGGGAGGGAGACTAGTTTGAAGTTTTAATTGCAGTTATGGAATGGAGCCAGAGTAAGGGCCCATGGTGCCAAATGTGGGAGTGCCTGGATTATTTTCTATCAGCTTAACCACATGTAGGGCAGAGGTTGGGCTTAAAAATCTATTGGCAACCAAACATCAAAAGTAGAGCCCAACCATTTGTTTAGCCAGTGCAAATTACAGACTTTGTTACTAAGCTGTCAACGCCACTACTGTGGTGCTAGTTGTTGCCCAAAAGCCACTTCCTTTCTTCCTATTTATTGATAGAACTGATCTGCCTCAATAGAGGCTGAAAATTAAACCTGTCCAATGGGTCCAATGGGACTTTCCTGGTGGCTCAGGTGGTAAAGCGTCTGCCTACAACACGGGAGACCCGAGTTCAGTCCCTACGTTGGGAAGATCTCCTGGAGAAGGAAATGGCAACCCAGTCCAGTATCCTTGCCTGGAAAATCCCATGGCTGGAGGAGCCTAGTAGGCTACAGTCCACGGGGTTGCAAAGAGTCAGACACGACTGAGTGACCTCACTTTTGCTTTCACTTTCACAATGGGACCTGAGAGGAAGTCTACTGGAGAGCAATTAGGATGATTTTGCTAATAAAAGATACATAGGAGTCAACATGCCTCATTTCTTTATCAGCAGGATATTTTGTGATTGAAATTCATAATTGAATACATTAATAAAATTTAGATTTATTCAAGAACATTTTAGCGTGAATCCAGAAAATCCAGTGTGTTCCAAAAGGTCTAATCTGAGCAACTTGAAATAAAGATAAGTTGCTAAGTCACTTCAGTTGTGTCCGACTCTGTGCGACCCCATAGATGGCAGCCCACAAGGCTCCCCGGTCCCTAGGATTCTCCAGGCAAGAACACTGGAGTGGGTTGCCATTTCCTTCAATGCATGAAAGTGAAAAGTGAAAGTGAAGTCGCTCAGTCATGTCCGACTCTTCGTGACCCCATGGACTGCAGCCTACCAGGCTCCTCCGTCCATGGGATTTTCCAGGCAAGAGTACTGGAGTGGGGTGCCATTGCATTCTCCGAAAGATAAGTTAGATGAAGGCAAATATGATGTTTCTTCCTGGTATCAACTCATTTTAATAACAGTGGCTACCTCCTGGTAATCAAATGGTCTAATTGTTAGTAGTAAAATACTTTGATTGACAAAAGCACAGTAAATTTTTAGTCAATAAATATACTTCATAGACTAGATACAAAAATTCAAATTATGGAATCTGTGTGTGAAGCATTCTTTGCTGTGTTCAGTTTAGATAGATTGATTGAAAGTATTATTTCTTTCTTTGAGAATTAGTACTTTGAAAGAGGATTGGAGTAGCAGAATAAAATGGCTCTGTAAAGATGCCAAACCAGAAGTCCAGAACCTGTGACCATGTTACATTACATGCTAAGTGGGATTCTGCAATCAGTGACGGAAAGAGTTTTAGGTGGGAAATCCTGCATACTTTAAACATTATTGCAGACTCTGTAGTCTAATTTCATCCTCATAATCCTAACCTTGAAGCAATGGACAGGCATAGCTATATTTAACTGACTTAAATATGGTCTGTGTTTGAATGTACAGGCTTCCCTTGTGGCTCAACTGGTAAAGAATCTGCCTACAATGTGGGAGACCTGGGTTCAGTCCCTGGGTTGGGAAGAACCCCTGGAGAAGGGAAAGGCTATGCACTCCAGTATTCTGGCCTGAAAAATTCCATGGACTGTATAGTCCATGGGGTTGCAAAGAGTGGACATGACTGAGCTACTTTCATTTTCACTTTCAACTGACTTAAATGGGTCTGTCCCTCTGCTAGTCTTATTGAGATGGCATCATGGAGATTAAGTTTTGATTATCAACAGTTTTCCAACCAAATGTTGTTTACAATCTCTATACCCTACTGTAGAAGGTAATAATGATGGAGCATCCCATTTACCCATCTTCTCTAGGAGCTCTGAAATTTTGTATGTAAATAAAACAGCATGCATTCTCATGTTATCATTGAAGTGTGTTGAGAAAAATATTATTTCCCCCTCAGTTAAAGTATAGGAAATTAAAGAATTATAGATCCTTCTTTGTTCTTAAATCCTAACATCAGCTTTTATTTATTTTTAAATGTTAATTATTGGAAATATGGGCTTCCCTGATGGCTCAGTGGTAAAGAATCTTCCTGCCAATGCATGAGACATGTGTTTGATTCCTGGGTGTGTAAGATCCCCTGGAGAAGGAAATGACAACCCACCTTCACTATTCTTGCCTGGGAAATTCCACCTTCACTATTCTTGCCTGGGAAATCCCATGGGCAGAAGAGCATAATGGGCTACAGTCCAGGGGATCACAAAAGAGTTGGACAGGACTTAGCAACTAAACAACACCACCAACATTGGAGATATGCAAGCTATGAATAAAAGTTTCAACTAAGTTATTTTTTAATATAAAATTTCCAAATATCCTTTCTACCATAGAACCTCTTTTTTTTTCCTTCCATCTTCTCTGTTATCCCTGTTTCTATGTGACATCTGAGGGAGAAATGTTGAAAGCTAAAATGCTATTTTGCTAACTGATGGTTGTAGCTTCTACTGGGTATCCTTTGACATTGCAATTATATAATGATAATAAAAATGATAATGCATCATCATATTTTTGTTTTCTCCATCCAATCATCTTGTTAAAGGGTTCTCAATCCAGAGACTATAACGAAACATAAGTGTCGGGGTCCAGCCCCGCTGGATCCAGGGAACTCGAAGGGGAGATGGCGTCAGCGAACTGGATACAATAGCCTTAATTAAATATTAATTAGAAGTATAAAGAGAAATTATATAAGGATAGCTCAGTAGGAAAATTCAGTGGAGAAAAGAGGCTGAATAACTTGGTTTACGTGGAAAGCCAATAAAATTCCAAGACAAGAAATTTGCGTCACCTACGTAGGCCGCAGGCGTCCTCCCGTTCTCCCAAAGGAGAGGAGACACTAAGGCCTCCCCGGTCAGATCTTAGAAGCCCAGGCATAATTAGTAGGCTTGACGAGCCTCCATGCTCCAGATGGGAATTTAGCCAGAAGGTGAGAGAAAGAACGACATGAGGAGACCAGTCTTTCCAGGAACTGATCCAATTCTTTATTTTCCAGGGTCCGCTTTTATACACAGAGATGTAATACAAAAGTCACACGGGGTCAGCAGTCCTGACTTTTACCAAAATCAGGTGCTTCATACAAATGTATACAAAGGTCTTAGGGGTGTTACATCATCTTCTGGCAGGGGGGCCTACTAACAATTTATGACCCTCTCCTTGTGATAGCAGTCAGTCAACCAGAACACTTATTTTTCCAGGGGTGATTATTCTTAAAACAGACGCCACCTTCCGAAGGCACCAGATAAAGTTACATTCCTATAGGGTGAGGGTGTAGTGGGTTTTAATTAAGGAAAGAATTTGCTTAGCCTAAGGTCTAACGTGATTAATATCAAAGGTTAATTCTTATTTCTTCTATGTATTCATTAATGTGTATAAGGCCAGGGGATGTGGAAACTTAGCAGCAAACATTGGCTCAACAAATGAAAAAACGCTTCACCAATACAATTTTTAATCAGCCCACTATACTGCACTAATAATTTCCTAACTTCTCAAAAGAATCTGTTTTTAGAAGGTTTAAAGCATCTCATGCCTCTCACAGTTGGGAGGCTGTGAACAATCACATATGCCTGGACAAACCTGTCAGGCAGGCTAGAGAACCTTCAGAGGAGTTTGTAGGTTGAAACACTCCTGTTACGCCCAGGAATTATTATTAACTGGAGCTCTAAGTTAACCCCTTCTCTGAAAGAGATGTTAGGGACAGCCCCCCATAAAGTCAGAGATGTAGGTGAGATCACAAAGCAGTAAAGTAGGCAGATTCTGGTTTTGGGGGTAGATGCTCAAGAATTTCCAGGGGGACTCCTGAGGCTCGATTCCGCCTTTGCGTATGCGGAGCCTCCTTCTCATGACCTTTGCCACAGGCGGAGTTCCTCATGCTGGCTCCTGGCACATAAGTCAAGAAATCTGTTCTGTCACTTCTGTTTCTTAATTCTCCATTTCTTAAGTTACATGGCAACATTTTTGTGTTAAATGTTTGGAAAATTGTTTGCTCATTCTCATACAAATAAATAGGAAATGAAACTGGCTCAGTTTATCCTGAAGAATGGTCCCTGTCTTAGAGTTCTTTTCTGAGTATATATTGATCATTTTTAGTTATATAGGCAACCATGCATAGATGAAACATTATCAAATTAAACTTGTTTCTTAGATATACAGTGTTTGCTGGTAGATTACAATTCTGAAACCAAATCTATAAGCAGTATCTGTATTAGAATACCATAAAACCTAACATCTTGTTTCATCATTTGAGTTACTTGTGCCTTGCCTTATAACCCATATCATTAACAATGAGGTAAAGAAATAAGCATCTGCTTTTCCCTACAAAAAACATAAATCTCATGTGCTTAGTTATCCCAGATGTAATCTGAGAGAATTTATGCTAAAATGACAATCTTGGAAAGTCCTGCTGCTGCTGCTAAGTCGCTTCAGTCGTGTCTGACTCTGTGCGACCCCATAGACTGCGGCCCACCAGGCTCCCCCGTCCCTGGGATTCTCCAGGCAAGAACACTGGAGTGGGTTGCCATTTCCTTCTCCAATGCATGAAAGGGAAAAGTGAAAGTGAAGTTGCTCAGTCGTGTCCGACTCTTCGCGACCCCATGGTCTGCAGCCTACCAGGCTCCTCCGTCCATGGGATTTTCCAGGCAAGAGTACTGGAGTAGGGTGCCATTGCCTTCTCCATTGGAAAGTCCAGGTTATGTCAAAAAATATTTATAAAGGAAAATACTACAATAATTTACATGTGGTAAATCTTCATTCCTTGTGAAATTTAAACTCCTATAACTGTTAATTGCCATGACTCCTATGGATGAATCAGTGTCAGCACTATATTAGTATCTTTAAATTTATAAGATGCTATATACTTTTAGAAATCACATTTCCTAGTCCTTATCTCCTAAGAAGACTTACATATTTTGACTCCATTACATAACATAAGAAACCATTTTTGATATATCTGAATAATATACATCAATGTGAGTGGTGAGGCGTGACTCCAGGTAGCTTATCTAAAAAAATATTTATAGCATATCTAAATTGTGCAGTTGGCTTGAGATTATATTGATACATAACATCTATTTTAAGAGGCCAGTAAAATATGGGTAGACAGAGATCTTCTATTACTACTGAAGAACATTATTATAGTCCTGGGAGTAAAAACTGATTCACAGACACAGGATGTGTAATTTGGTAAAGAGTGTTATGATCCTAAACCAGTAAATCAATCCAGTTAAATACTTCTGTAGTACTTATCATTTTTGTCATATAGAAGAGTGAGCCATTTTTATATTATCTTCTCTTCTACTAGACTACCACTAATTAAAGGGTATATTTGTATTTATTCAAAGCAAAGAACAGATATTCAGTGTATGACTAGAATAAAATTGCATAATGGAGGGGAGGACAGAGAAAAAATGGTGAAATCTTAAAAAAATTGACCAAAGTCAATGTGCAAAAGACCATTGAAAGAAATCAAGAAATCAGAGCTTATTATATGTAGCCTCAAGCACCTCACTTATCAGTAAGTCTCCTCTCTGGCAATGTTATATATTGATATACAGACTCCAGATGCCTTGGATATATACTTTTCTATCAAGCCTCTCTTTAGGGAAATGTCCCCACTTTGTTCTTAGTCTATGTGTGTAATGTGGGATTGATCTCAACTCCTAGGAAAATATCACATGCAAGGTCTGTGCAGTCATAGCAGATCAGAGATGGGTTCAGGAGCACACTACTCAAGCAACGTTGCTAAGATTCCCATGCAGAGGATTTTGTTAGAAATTTTGTAAAATAATAACCTTTTACTTCCTGGAATTATGAATATTACCTCTCCCCAAATTTGATCCTTGGGTTCCCAGAGGCCATCTTTCCCATCTGATAGAAATAATTTGCCCATAAATAAGCCAACATGGGAAAAATAGAATGATGGAAAGAGATTCTCAGGTGACTTGTTTAGATTTCCCATTGAGTTCAGCAACCCCTCTAGCCAGTAGTACCCTAAACTTTAGATTTAATAATATTTGCAAACATAGGAAACAGGACCAATGGTAGAAATAGGAAATAGACTTGTAGTTTACAAGTAATAGGCCCTAAAATGTGGGATGTGCTGAATAGAGATAGATTGAATGACAATGGAGATTGTTCTCCCAAGGCTGCAGTGTTAGCGTATTTTATATACATAGTTGGAGTCGTTATCAAACTGCTACCTGTTTTAGATAAAATGTCTTTCAAGGTCTGTATTTTAAGTCCCTAAAATTGCCATACTTTGAATTCAGTTCAGTTCAGTTCAGTCACTCATGGCTTCCTGTAAATGTGTCTTGGTGAAATAGAGACCACTCACAGGTATTAGTCTTAGAGCTAGAGGCAATAATTAGATAAAACCTTGGGTTACTTACCTCTGTATATGTAGTGTTTTTACTTTTAATTGAAGTTGCAATAGTAGAGTTATATGGAAGCTAGAACTTTAAAATGTGTGAGAAGAGAAGTTTGCATGTATCATAGCCAAGGTTTGAAATGTAATGGACACAGTGACCACAATAATTGTGTGAAGCCATGATTCCTCCATTTTTACACTATAGCTCAAGGGAGACTGACTCACCCTATGAATTCAGGGAAAGCAGGAGGCACAGAGCTGACTATCAGAGTAACATGGAGGTTAGTTCAAAGATAGGTATACAATCAAACCAGGCCAAGATGTTCCCACCTCAAAACTTTTGCAGCATAAGAGCACTTTTTTTTAAGTGCCGTTAGTTAAGCTGGTGGTGAATACTTTTACAAATGTGGAGAAAGTCTATTTGAATGCGAAAGCAAAACAAGCAATCAGAACTGAGAAGTGGAGAAAAATGATGGGTGAAAGAGAGAGAGGGAAAAGAAGAAAATAAAAGAAAGGAAGGAAATAAGGGAGAAACGAAGGGAAGGAGGAAGGAAGGAAAGACGGGAAGCCTGGCAGTATTTTTGCAATCTTTATTTAAGCTCAGAGTATTTCTGATATTCTCTATAGTGTGAGTCAATAAATTCTCTTTGACCTAATCAAATTTGAGTTAAAAATAAAACTGAGTTGTATTTCTGTTGTTTGCAACTAAGAGAATTGTTACAGAGATCACATTTTAAGAGATACATCTCCAAATAGATAAAAGAAATATCCAAACATTCAACTTTAGAAGCTCATGTGAAGAAAACTTTAGATATTAATCCACAGTCAATATGATACTGTAATTTTCTAAGCAATTCCAATGAATTTTATTTTTTTGAGTTTTTAACTTTAAGTAGATAAAATCCAGGTAATTTGTTATAGAGAAAATGTTATAGACAAGCATCTTGAAGATAGTAAGTTATAATTGACCAGATGATATAAAAAAGATACAAAAGCTGTGAAAATTTTATATAAATATTAGAAAAATCTATAGTTAAATGAGGGCAGCTAAAATATGAATAAAGTCCTTACTATGACTTTTTGAGACAAATAATCTCTCTCCCTTTTTGAGAGAAATAACCTCTTAATTTTCTTGTTATGTCATTTAATTCTCATAACCCTTCAGTGAGGTAGGTATGATTATGTTCCTTCTTCTCCAAACTGGAAGCTGACTCTCACAGAGATGGCCTTAACCAGAATATATTGCTGGTGAATTAGGGTAATATAGGTGAAGCTCTAGAAGATACCCTGGAGAAGGGAATGGCAACCCACTCCATTATTCTTGTCTGGAGAATTCCATGAACAGAGGAGCCTGATGTGACCCCAGTCCATGAGGTCACAAAGAGTCGGACACGACTGAGCGACTAACACACTAGTAACAAATAACATCTCAACATTTCTGAGACCTAACCTTGTAAGTCCTTGAAGGACATCCGGTCCTGTCCAAAAGGTCCATAAGACATTTGGTTTATACTTGCTCCTTTCCAAAACCTTTGGTGTGGACCAAGTATGCTTATAGATATTTTGGATAGGACCACATTTTAAGGATCTTTTGGCATGAACCAAATATCCTATGAATGTTTTGGACAAGATCAAATGTCCACTAACTCTGTAATTGCGTTTCTTGCTTAACAGTTTTGAGTAGATGGTAAGGTCTGCAGGTTAGCTCTCCTCCTTCTAGTTATTTATTTGCGTCCTGATGGAGGCTCTGTGGTATTCCATACTTTACTTTCAAAGGAAAGTCACAGAAAGTAGAGAGACCATGGAGGAGCCTGTGAGGGAAGAATTTATGGATTGGATTGGGAAGTAGCACATACCATTTCCATGACATTCCATGAATAGAATTTACTCATTGCTAGTGAGTGTGAAAGTGTTAGTCGCTCAGTCGTGTCCCACTCTTTGTGACCCCATGGACTCTAGCATGGTTGAAGCCTCTGTCCATGAAATTCTCCAGGTAAGAATACTAAGTGGATTGTCATTCCCTTCTCCAAGGGATCTTCTTACCCAGAGATCAAACCTGGGTTTCCTGAATTGCAGACAGGTTCTTTTCCATCCAAGCCAGAAGAGAAGCCCACTCATTGCAAGGGAGGCTGCATTATGTTGCCTAGCTGTGGGCTCAAAAAGGGATGAACCATTTTTAGCAGATAGTTAGCAGTATTGCCTTTCTCATTTACTTTAAGAATTTTAGTTAATATAATGTTAATAAAATTACAGAGAAAAGTACACTGGAAAAAGAAGAAAAAAACATAAAAAAATTAAAAATAAATACATTTTAAGACATTAAAATCTAGAACAAGATCCTGGATGAAAAATTGACAGCCTATATTTCAGAAAATTTGAAACTAAAAACGTACCCAGTATGTAGTTAATTGGTTGCTTTTAAAAATAGTGCTATCGTTTACCTCCTTTGTTATCTTTTAGCCACAGTAAACTCTCTTGACTACAAAGTGTTCTTTCTTACTTTCTAGTTGGTGACCAGGCATTCATCCATTCGTTCATCTATTTATTTATAATTAATTCATTTATTTAGCATAAAACCCATTTCTCCCCACCATTTCCTCTTCAGTGACATTTATTTATTTTTCAAGTCTCAGAGCATAGGGTTCTCCTTCTGGAAAACCCTCCCTTATCCCAAATTCAGGAGAAGCATTCTTCTTCTTTGATTAAATAGAACTGAGTCTTTCCTCTACTGAACCAAAAACTGAATTTGCGTATGTCTCTTCTAGTATTCAATGTAATAAAGAAATCAACACCTGAAATTATTAAAAGAATATCCATTCTTTACTCAGTATTTCTCAAAGAATGCCAGTCCTAATTTTTAAACAAAGCAATAGTTCTTAAAATTGTTTTCCATAGTAGATGCCCTTGAAGCTTCTCTCCAAGCCCTATGTTTCCTTCCTCACCAAACGCACATCCCCACATCGAGGCTGACGTACTCTTGACTATTTCACCCCTCCTGTCACTTACTTGGATCTTGGATCTATGTTTTTTTTTCCCCTTCTTTCTTCAATATAATAACTTCCTACGCAGAGCAATTCTCAGAGCAGTGTGCAGATTCATGCTGATTCTTGATACATATGTTACAACAATGAGAAAAGCACTGAATCTCAGAGGAAGCACTTTGATAGAGTTGTTTTGTGTGATGCATCTAGTAACAAAATATGGGCTTGATTTCTTAATTTCATTTTATACTACTTTATTTTTATTGTTTTAAAAAATACAATAAATAAATATTTGTATTGTATTATATTTATTGTTGTTATTCAGTCGCTCAGTCATGTCTGACTCTTTGCAACCCCATAGACTGCATCATGCCTGGCTTTCCTGTCCTTCACCCACTCCTGGAGCTTGCTCAAACTTATGTCCTCTGAGAGGGTGATGCCATCGAGCCATCTCATCCTTTGTAGTCCCCTTCTCCTCCTGACTTCAATCTTTCCTACCATCAGGGTCTTTTCTAGTAAGTTAGCTCTTCAATCAGGTGGCCAAAGTATTGGAGCTTTAGCTTCAGCATCAGCCTTTCCAGTGAATATTCAGGGTTGCTTTCCTTTAGGATTGACTGGTTTGATCTCCTTGCAGTCCAAGGGACTCTCAAGAGTCTTCTCCAACACCACAGTTCAAAAGCATCAATTCTTCAGCGTTCAGCCTTCTTTATGGTTCAGCTCTCACATCTACACATACACTACTGGAAGAACCATAGTTTTGACTATATGGACATTTGTCAGTCAAGTAATGTCTTTAGTTTTTAATATGCCGTATAGATCTGTCATAGTTTTTCTTCTAAAGAACAAGCGTCTTTTAATTTCATGGCTGCAGTTACCATCTGCAGTGATTTTGGAGCCTAAGAAAATAAAATCTGTCACTGTTTCCATTGTTTCCCCATCTACTACATTTGCCTGTGATAAATTGGAAATCTGGTTCAATTCCTGGGTCGGGAAGATCCCCTGGAGGGAGTGTGAGCCCACTCCAGTATTCTAGCCTGGGAAGAAATCCCAGACAGAAGAGTCTGGCAGGCTACAGTCAATAGGATCACAAAGAGTCGGATGTGACTGAAGCAACTTAGCATGCATTTGATAAATTGGGGAAAAAACTGGTCCTTCAGAGTTTGAGATACCTTGTTCTAGTTTCTCTTGGGGTTTATATTTAATGTATTTAACTACCTTTATAAGACATACACCATCCAACTGGAATGGAGGCAAAACAGTGTTTTTTGGCTTCTGAACAGGTGTTTGAATACGGGCCTCCTCTTTCTTAGAGGTCTCCCTTTCCTGATTTTCCCAATCCTATAAAACAGCTCAGGAACAAAGCATGGCTTTGCAAGGTAAAGCAGCAGGAAAGACCAAGAGCCAAGGACAAAGTCTTCTTTTGCAGCCTGCTAAATGTCTTGGGAGGTTGGCGAGCAAGAGAAATAGAAAGGGTCAGAGGCTATGGTCTGTCAAGTATTGACGTTTAGAATTTAGCATCTTTTCTTCTATACTCATTGTAAGATATAAAATCATTTTAGAGGAAAAGGACTGAAGACATGATATACATTTATATACGAGATTAATCTCTTTTGTTGCAGATTCAGAATTTCAGTTTCTTAAGAGATATTAGCAGCTATATTATTGCTGCTAAGGGAAGATTGTTAAGATAAATAATGAAGAAATCCTGTGTTTAAAAACAACTTAATTAGATACTTTTTATTTTGTACTTCTTTATAAAGGTTTTGAATAAGACCATATAAGTCAAGGTTTCCTGAAGGAAACTTGTATTTAGGTTCAGTTACTCTTAATTTGCATATTATTATTCAGTTTCCTTGCTTGTATCTGATTTTATGACAAAAATTCCCACAAAGACTCCAGTGATTGCTGTACTTTTAATACAAACATGCTGTATATTCTACTTTAAAACAATTCCTTTAATGCTCTATTGAGCTGTTAAATTCTTAGATAGCAGTGTTTATAAAAATAAATTTTTATGAAATAAATTTTCTTGAGAGATATATATTTGTAAGGTCTTTTGCACCCCATTTTGAAAATGGCTTCATGTTGGTTTTCTACCCCTTTGTTTTCTGAAAGCACTTCCTTGGGACCCACATACTGTGCTTCCTCAAAGCTTTAATTATACAGGAAATACTTTGCATTATTTAGGAAGACATTTGAAAATAACATGGTTAGCCACCTTCCTTCTATCATCAGTAATATCTTCCTTTTACTTGCATTATCATTAGATTTCAAATGCTGAGTCATATGATATATTGATCATTTTAGGAGTTAAGTGGATTGTATAAACCATTTTCCCCTTACATACTCTGGCTACATCTTTCTCTTCCATTCGAATTTACTGCTTCAATGATCATCACATTTGGATAGCTCTCAAATCATCTTCAGTCCTAAGCATTCTCTTTGTTGACAATGAATTGGTAAGAACCTAATGAGTACCTTTGCTTGCATATACTTGGGTTCCTTAAATACGATACATTTGAAATGAGATTAATTTTCTCTACCCACTCTCATTCTCATCCCTGATGGTGTAATTTACTCTTTTTTATTGTCATTATTTTTAGTAGTAGTGACATCAATCTTCCAGTTGCCTAGGATACAATATCTTTTTCCTGTTCTCCTTTATCTGATTAGTCTCTAAATCGTGATTTTACCTCAAAAATACCTTTTGTAACTTTCCTCATCTTTTCTCTTCATACTTCTATTCCTTTTGGCCTGCACTTTACTTCTTACTTTTAATTTCTTGCCATCAATTTCACCCTCCATTCTATCACTAACATTTTCTTTCCAAATCACAGGTTGGTTGATAATGACATTTCCTCATTTCAAAAATCTTCCAGTTTTCTACTAATTGCAGAATAAATTCAAACTCGTTAGCGTGGAAATCAAGGTCTTTCAGATATGTGTGGTTTAGTATAAAGTAGAACTTTACTGAATTCAGTGTCTTCTTCGTTTCTAAGACTTGCCCTTTTACATGTCTCTATCTTTGGGAATATTTTTCTTTCTAATTCATTTCTTAACGTATCATTGTTCTTCTAAATGGTCAAAGCTTACCTGAAATGCCTCCTTATTACCTGTATACAGGAGGCTCATTTCTGCAAAATCTAATGGAGATTGGTTTGGATCTCTGCTTTGGTTTTATTACAAACCTAGTGTAGTTTTGTTGCAGATTCTTTAAAGTTAGTTATCAATATATGTGCTCAGAATTTCAAAAATACTGTTGAATCTATCTCTCCCTGCCATCTTTTTCAAAGAAAGCATGAGTTGAAAGTCATAGATTTTAAGTTCTCCATATGGGCCTCAGCTCAGTTTCCATGGGCTTTTGGTGGCAGTATCTTGCTGAGTTATGGACTGATATGGTCCTAGTTTGGAAGGATGTAGAATATTTTTTATATTGTAAGAATGTTCCCAAATACTATTCCAGTGGTAAGAAGATACTTCCTGCCAGGTAATTCCTTCTCTCGCTGTGCTGGACTAATTTAGATATGCATATTTATTTCCTAAGGAGATTTTTGATTTTTTAATATGAAGCAAATCTACAAACTTTTAGGTTTTAAACTTTTTCTTTTAGAGTTTTGAACTTCCTATACAAATGCACACACACACACACACACACATGCACACACACACACATATGTCATTTGTTTCTCTTTTAGCACAAATCACAGTGCTCTGCTCATATTGTTTGATGCATGCTCTTTAAGCTAGATTTGTTTTGCTTTGTCTAAACAGTGTGGGCCGTAGAGACGGCAGATAGTCTGAAGCAATATTAGGAGTCTTCTATTCTGCTGTTTTTGTTGTATGGTAGGAATTCTCTATATCCACTCCTTCAAGATCAATTGAAACATTCTACAGGAAGCCTTTACTCCTGCTTTTGTGAATTACTAGAATTGTTAGAATCTTAATTTCTTACTTCAGTAAATAAAAGTGCTGGGCTGATCTGATTGAATTTTCTTGCAATTCAAGGAGAATCAAGTTCACCTCAGCCCTCGAAAGAATCAGAAAACAGTGCCAAGTGGCTCACAAATGTGGGGAATTTGTCTCATATGAATTCAGACTCACAAATTACAGATAACTGTGATTTCCAGGCATTCTCTGTGTTTTTAGTTCAACAGAAAAAATAGTGGTTTAAAGCACTTACATGAATATATATATCTATATACAACTTTATATATATATAACATGTACCTACACCCACAAAACATTATTACATCTTAGTAATAATAAACTCTCCTTTCCTATGATGTTGTGACATTTTAATACCTTTGCAGGAAAAAAATGACACAGAATCCTCTGCAAGTTATAACATTTCAATGTTACACTTTAGAGATTTCATCTCTTGATGGGATCCCTTTTATAACCTGACTAATGTAAAGTTATGTTGTCTTTCATTCCACCCTTGATCATCCTTTCAGCAGAGCAAGGCTAATGTTACCATCATTAAGCTCTGGAAGAATTTCCTACTGGCGTTTTAGATAGTCACAATATTTTTCATTTCATGAAAAGCATGAAAGGGATTACTACTTCTCTCTCTTATTTCTTATATTGAGTGTTTGGGATGGAGGCAAAAAGGAGTAATACAATTAAGATCCTGAATGAAACAATCTTAACTATACTTCTAAATTAAACTGTCTCCCAGAAGCATGGTCCTACATGTACTCTGGATGGCCCTCTACCTGAAAATGAAGCTTTGAATTTAGGAACTAGGTTAGATGTTTATCTAAATTGTCATATTTCAACTAGATCTTTATTTTTTTTTAATTTAAAGTATATATTTTATTTTTATTTTTTTCATTTTATTTATTTTTTTTAATTTAATTTTATTTTTAAACTTTACAATATTGTATTAGTGTTGCCAAATATCAAAATGAATCCGCCACAGGTATACATGTGTTCCCCATCCTGAACCCTCCTCCCTCCTCCCTCCCCATACCATCCCTCTGGGTCGTCCCAGTGCACCAGCCCCAAGCATCCAGTATCATGCATCAAACCTGGACTGGCGACTCATTTCATACATGATATTATACATGTTTCAATGCCATTCTCCCAAATCTTCCCACCCTCTCCCACAGAGTCCAGAGGACTGTTCTATACATCAGTGTCTCTTTTGCTGTCTCGTACACAGGGTTATTGTTACATCTTTCTAAATTCCATATATATGTGTTAGTATACTGTATTGATGTTTTTCTTTCTGGCTTACTTCACTCTGTATAATAGGCTCCAGTTTCATCCACCTCATTAGAACTGATTCAAATGTATTCTTTTTAATGGCTGAGTAACGTGAAAAGGCAGCCTTCAGAATGGGAGAAAATAATAGCAAATGAAGCAACTGACAAACAACTAATCTTAAAAATATACAAGCAACTCCTACAGCTCAATTCCAGAAAAATAAATGACCCAATCAAAAAATGGGCCAAAGAACTAAATAGACATTTCTCCAAAGAAGACATACAGATGGCTAACAAATACATGAAAAGATGCTCAACATCACTCATTATCAGAGAAATGCAAATCAAAACCACTATGAGGTACCATTTCACGCCAGTCAGAATGGCTGCAATCCAAAAGTCTACAAGCAATAAATGCTGGAGAGGGTGTGGAGAAAAGGGAACCCTCTTACACTGTTGGTGGGAATGCAAACTAGTACAGCCACTATGGAGAACAGTGTGGAGATTCCTTAAAAAACTGGAAATAGAACTGCCTTATGATTCAGCAATCCCACTGCTGGGCATACACACTGAGGAAACCAGAAGGGAAAGAGACACGTGTACCCCAATGTTCATCGCAGCACTGTTTATAATAGCCAGGACATGGAAGCAACTAGATCTTTAAACCTCATTTTGAATAGCCAAGTACAGTAGCTACCAGAAACCTAGCTTGAAAACTGATATTTTCTACCACTATTCACATTATTTCAGTTAACCTATTGAGAATAGATTACAGTTTTTTTTTTATATATTAATGTTATCTTTGGGGTTGTTTTATAGAGCTTTTTAATAATTGGGATATGATAAATATTATATGAAATTATTTCATTTATGCAATCACATATACTGTGCTTATATCAATGTCAAAGGAATATTATTACTATCTGGACTGCTCCAGAATGACAGTGGAATCTGAATAATTAATTGTCTGCTGAAAGGTCAGCTTAGCTGTCTCCACAAACATTTAGAAAGGCACTTATGTTTCAGTCATAAAGTACTTAACCATAACTTTGATTGTTTATTTCTTACCACCATTATATGAGGTCAGTAAGAATTATCTGTGTTTCTGTTATTCTATGAATAGAGGAATTGAAGGATATGGAAATAGATGGAAACTGTGGTTAAGCCAGTTACCCAAAGTTATAACCAAGGTCACAGATACAATAGAAATCTGAAATTACATGTCTAAGCCCTTTGTGTTGTTTCATTGTTCAATCAAAGGAGGCAGATTACTTCTTAGATGTCGTATGTTTGCAATTTTTAGCTTAGAGCAAAACAATATCTTGTGTTTACATGACACTTTTAAGTTTCATCTCATCCAATCATTCAGCAAATATTTCTTTTGTGCCTACTATATGAACTGCACTATGAAGAAGTGTATACATATTTTCTGTCTTCAAGGAACTTCATATCCATAATTCATCGTAATATAAGACATGGAGGAGGGAAAATCACATAATAACCATTGAAAGGAAACACTGAATCAAAGATCAAAGGGCAGAAGTTGATTTTTCTTCCAAGAATCTCTTGAATTTTTCTTTGCTTTCCCAAGTTCAGATGTAGGCCTGAGGCTGGAGTATGTAGCCACTTGGACAGCCAATTTTGAACTGATAATCTTTTATTTAACATTTACTTGACTAGATAAGAATAATTAATTTTCTATTTACTAAAGATATAAATCTTTTTGAGTTTCAAAATAAGAAAATTATAACCTGCCAGGATGAGTGAATCTTGAGTAAGTGTCTCAAATGTGAGATATAGTGTTTTCAAATCTTTCATTTAATTTTTGCTTTTGAACCCTTGGATAGTGCTTGGCTGATAAAAAACTGTGGGTCTTCCATGAGTTCTTGCCATCCCAGGGTCATGTCATGGTGACAAAAGAGGGATAGAGTATATTAAGTTCTCAGATACTGCTACAAACTGAGTATCAATAAAATGAATAGGAAAAACGTAGGAGCAGAGTGTCTATGAGGCTTCCCCGGAGGCTCAGTGGTAAAGAATCCACCTGCAGTGCAGGAGCTACAGGAGATGTGGGTTCAGTCCCTGGGTCTGGTAGGTCCCCTTGAGGAAGGCATGGCAACCCATTCAGTATTCTTGTCTGGGGAATGTTATGGACATAAAAGCCTTGTGGGCTACAGTCTATAGGATCATGAAGAGTCAGACACAACTGAAGTGGCTTAGAATGCACAAAGTGTCCATAGATTATATCTTAGAATATTATCTCAAATACATTCTCTTTCAGTAAGTTATATATAGTCATCAAGTTTTTTCATCTAGGTTCTTTTTTTTCCCTCAGAGCTGTCCAAGAAGATGAGATATGACTTCTTGTCCTAGAAAGTAACTGCCAGGTTTTGGAAGTCCAATAGGGTTGGGTAGGTTCCTCAGCAGAGGATAAGATCTCCCATAAGATCCTCTGTCTTCTCTCCTCCCAGCCTTGGGCCTCTTCTATTACCCTTCTTCAGAGAGCCAGTCACAGGCAAGCAGAATTCCCCTTGAAGATAAACAACTATCTGTGGTTTTAAGTCAATCATGTAGAAATTTTAGGTGTTAAGCAGACAAAGGCATTATCACTCACCTGAAACCCTACCTTTATCTTTTCTTTTCATATTCCACCAACTCTCTGATCCTCTTAGTCTGAAATATCACCCCAGGCCTCATCAACTCTGTTTAAATTTGCCTCTAAAGAATCCTGGAAAAAGAGGGGAGCACTCAATCAAGTGACCAAGTCCCTATACTTCCACATTTCCATCATGAGTGGGCATTTCTTTCTCTTTTCTTTCTGGGCCCATGTCTTGCATGAGTGGAGAAACTGGAGTGGAAAGACACTAAGCCATTATGGAATAGAGAGGCTCCACTCCTGATCCATCTCTGGATTCCTGAGACCACCTCTAAGACCCTTAACTTCCATGTCATTAGATATGCTACTCCACAGGTAAGTCAAAGAGGAGTTCCTCCATTTTACTAGTGGCTAGTTGCTGTCCTAGAATGTTCACCCTCTAAGGCTCTCTACAAAGAGAGTTGCCTGGCCTTAGAGGCCTTAAAACCAAAACCTACAGAAAAGCAGGGCAACAAAAACTTGCTCATAATGAAATAAAAAGACCAAATACTGTAGCTTTTGCTTTCTCTTCCATGTTCCTTGGTAATTTCCTTATATACACAATTTCTTTGGAAGGTGAGTCAAAGGGCTTAATTTAGATAATAAAATAAATCTTTCAATTTGTACTATGCAACCTATAATTTCTGTTGACTGCAATTTCTGACTCAAGGTTCCAGGGCTGGTGGTTTGACCTATAGTTGTACCCTTCCAACTTGAACATCTGACTTAAAAACAAACACTGTACAGAGATAGGAGTCATTGAAAACTGCTTCTCTCTAATTCAGAAGAAGCATGATCAATATGAATTTTGCCATTTTATGAATTGTTTTATTATTATATATTTCCTATTTAACTTGTATCATGTTTTCAGTTTTATCCAATGATTATTTTAGCACATGTTGATGTTGGTACCTCAGGCATTTGCTTGATTGGTCCATCCTATGATCTAATAGTTTGGTTCACCATCATGTCTTACTTGGACCACTGTAATAGCAATCTAATTAGTCTCCTACCTCTGGTCTTGCCTTATTCTAGCCATTCACCCATAAAGTATTCAGAGGTGTGTGTCTAAAACACAGATCTAAGCACATTCAGTTCTGTTCAGTACAGTTCAGTTGCTCAGTCGTGTCCGACTCCTTGAGACCCAATGAATTGCAGCACGCCAGGCCTACCCGTCCATCACCAACTCCCGGAGTTCACCCAAACTCATGTCCATAGAGTCAGTGATGCATTCCAGCCATCTCATCCTCTGTCGTCCCCTTTTTCTCCTGCCCTCAATCCCTCCCAGCATCAGAGTCTTTTCCAATGAGTCAACTCTTCGCATGAGGTGGCCAAAGTAGTGGAGTTTCAGCTTTAGCATCAGTCCTTCCAAGGAACACCCAGAACTGATCTCCTTTAGAATGGACTGATTGGATCTCCTTGCAGTCCAAGGGACTCTCAAGAGTCTTCTCCAACACCACAGTTCAAAAGCATCAATTCTTCGGCGCTCAGCCCTTTTCACAGTCCAACTTTCACATCCATACATGACCACTGGAAAAACCATAGCCTTGAATAGATGGACATTTGTTGGCAAAGTAATGTCTCTGCTTTTGAATATGCTATCTAGGTTGGTCATAACCTTCATTCCAAGGAGTACATGTCTTTTAATTTCAAGGCTGCAGTCACCATCTGCAGTGATTTTGGAGCCCCCAAAAATAAAGTCTGACACTGTTTCCACTGTTTCCCCATCTATTTCCCATGAAGTGATGGGACCAGATGCCATGATCTTCGTTTTCTGAATGTTGAGCTTTAAGCCAACTTTTTCACTCTCCTCTTTCACTTTCATCAAGAGGCTTTTGAGTTCCTCTTCACTTTCTGCCATAAGGGTGGTATCATCTGCATATCTGAGGTTATTAATAGTTATCCCAGCAATCTTGATTCCAGCTTGTGCTTCCTCCAGCCCAGCGTTTCTCATGACGTACTCTGCATATAAGTTAAATAAGCAGGGTGAAAATATACAGCCTTGACGTACTCCTTTTCCTATTTGGAACCAGTCTGTTGTTCCATGTCCAGTTCTAACTCTTGCTTCCTGACCTGCATATAGGTTTGTCAAGAGGCAGGTCAGGTGGTCTGGTACTCCCATCTCTTTTAGAATTTTCCACATTTTATTGTGATCCACACAGTCAAAGGCTTTGGCATTGTCAATAAAGCAGAAATAGATGTTTTCCTGGAACTCTCTTGGTTTTTCGATTGTCCAGTGGATGTTGGCAATTTGATCTCTAGTTCCTTTGCCTATTCTAAAACCAGCTTGAACATCAGGAATTTCACAGTTCACGTATTGCTGAAGCCTGGCTTGGAGAATTTTGAGCATTACTTTACTAGCATGTGAGATGAGTACAATTGTGTGGTATTTTGAGCATTCTTTGGCATTGCCTTTCTTTGGGATTGGAATGAAAACTGACCTTTTCCAGTCCTGTGGCCACTGCTGAGTTTTCCAAAGTTGCTAACATATCGAGTGCAGCACTTTCACAGCATCATCTTCCTGAATTTGGAATAGCTCTATTAGAATTCCATCACCTCCACTAGCTTTGTTCGTAGTGATGCTTTCTAAGGCCCACTTGAGTTCACGTTCCAGGATGTCTGGCTCTAGGTGAGTGATCACACCATCGTGATTATCTGGGTCATGAAGATCTTTTTTGTATAGTTCTTCTGTGTATTCTCGCCACCTCTTCTTAATATCTTCTGCTTCTGTTAGGTCCATACCATTTCTGTCCTTTATTGAGCCCATCTTTGCATGAAATATTCCCTTGGTATCTCTGATTTTTTGAAGAGATCTCTAGTCTTTCCCATTCTGTTGTTTTCCTCTATTTCTTTGCACTGATTGCTGAGGAAGCCTTTCTTATCTCTTCTTGCTATTCTTTGGAACTCTGCATTCAGATGCTTATATCTTTCCTTTTCTCCTTTGCTTTTTGCTTCTCTTCTTTACACAGCTATTTGTAAGGCCTCCTCAGACAGCCACTTTGCTTTTTTGCATTTATTTTCCATGGAGATATTCTTGATCCCTGTCTCCTGTACAATGTCATGAACCTCATTCCATAGTTCATCAGGCACTCTGTCTATTAGATCTAGTCCCTTAAATCTATTTCTCACTTCCACTGTATAATCATAAGGGATTTTATTTAGGTCATACTTGAATGGTCTAGTGGTTTTCCCTACTTTCTTCAATTTAAGTCTGAATTTGGCTATAAGGGGTTCACTATCTGGGCCACAGTCAGCTCCTGGTCTTGTTTTTGCTGACTGTATAGAGCTTCTCCATCTTTGGCTGCAAAGAATATAATCAATCTGATTTCAGTGTTGACATCTGGTGTTGTCCATGTGTAGAGTCTTCTCTTGTATTGTTGGAAGAGGGTGTTTGCTATGACCAGTGCATTCTCTTGGCAAAACTCTATTAGCCTTTGCCCCACTTCATTCCCTATTCCAAGGCTAAATTTGCCCATTTCCTCACATGTTTCTTGACTTCCTACTTTTGCATTCCAGTCCCCCATAATGAAAAGGACAACTTTTTTGGATGTTATTTCTAAAAGGTCTTTAGGTCTTCATGGAAGCGTTCAACTTCAGCTTCTTCAGCGTTACTGGTTGGGGCATAGACTTGGATTACTGTGATATTGAATGGTTTGCCTTGGAAATGAACAGATAATCCTGTCATTTTTGAGATTGCATCCAAGTACTGCATTTCAGACTCTTTTGTTGACCATGATGGCTACTTCTTTTCTTCTAAGGGATTCCTGCCTGCAGTAGTAGATATAATGGTCATCTGAGTTAAATTCACCCATTCCAGTCCATTTTAGTTTGCTGATTCCTAGAATGTCGACATTCACTCTTGCCATTTCCTGTTTGACCACTTCCAATTTGCCTTGATTCATGGATCTAACATTCCTGGTTCCTATGCAATACTGCTCTTTACAGCATTGGACCTTGCTTCTATTACCAGTCACATCCACAGCTGGGTATATTTTTACCTCCCTTCTAAAAACCTTTTAAAAACTTTCCAGAGTCTATGATAGTGAGCTACATAGTTACATATTTAGACTCCCCTGATACGTCTTTAAAAGTGCAGAATACTGGGCCATACTTCACACATACTGATTAGGAATTTCTAGTGGGGCTGAGAAATCTCTGATAGGGAGTTGCATTTGAGCAAGAACTCTGTGAAATTCTTATGACAAAGTTTAGGAATCAATAGTATAGAGATTAAAAAATGCAATAAAAGTCATTAAATATGATAGTCTTGCTTATCCTTCTGCTATTATGATGGAATGTGTTTAAGCTATGTTGATTACTTGCAATTTTCTGTTTCTTTTGTGTCTTCATGCTTTTGCACAAACTTTCTTGAATGCCCGTTTTTGTCTTTTTAGCTGGCTAATTCCTACTTTTTCTTTAAGAGTAAGAAGGAAAATTTTTTCAGCTATGAAGCGTTCCCTGACTTCTCCCTCCCATGAAGATCCATTTTCACCCCTGTAGGTGCTGCCATCAGACAATAAATACTATCATTACAGTGAGAAAGGGTTCAAGTTAAAGTTAGTGGGCAGCTGTGAGCATTGTGACCAAAGACAGGGCATGAACGAACGTGTGCACCTGGCTGTAACTGTGAGGGAAGTAATTATATTTTGTCTATCTTCTATATCAGCATCCGCTGCAATGGCTGTCATATGGAAGGCATTCAGTAGTGTTTTTTTTAAAAAAATAAAATATTAAAAAATAAATGTGTAGCAAGAAAAAGATAGGATTTTTTTCTGTTTCCTAGTCCTTAACAATTCATGTTAGGCTAAAACCAAAGAAAAAGTCACTAAACACATTCCATTCTAAACATAACTGACAAAAGTTGGTGCCATGTTTTTCTTGCCAGCCTTTACTAAATACCATTGGAATCAGTCCTCATCACTGACAACCTCAACCTTACTTTCTGCCCATTATGTCTAAGAAGAATAGAGAAGAGATAAAGGGAGTGTTGTCAGCATCATCGGCCTTGTTGGAGTGAACTCTGCTGGTGAGAAGCATTTCCACCATGAGAAAGAAAGTTAAGCATTCTGCCACCCATTCAAACAATGGGGACACTCTAAGAAAATCACTCATCTACTTGCCCTGCAATGAAAGAGACTGGTGTTCTCTCCCTCAGTTGAATATACAGCTTCTCACCAGCCATGATTCACTTCCCATGGGGTCCATGATGCTGAATATACACCTGGGCAGTGGATATATGACTGTCCTGCCTTTCTGAGCAGAGGAAAAGAACTAGAGAGGGGAGCAGGGCAGACGGAGGTGGGTGTACAGCAGTCTGCATGCTCACTGGTATGCTATGGATGTGTGAATTTCCTCTGTGTCTGGTGCACAGTGGGAAAGATAACTGATTTTAACCACCCTTGGAGAACCAACCCAGGAGAGCTGATGGCTGAGAAAGATGTCTTTACATAAAGCAAACAACTACAGAAGGAAGCTGGGAGGATTGTGGTGAAGAGGGTGAGCTTGAACTACCATACCCAGGAACTGTGAAGTAGAAAAATCTGTGGAGGGTTGGTATACTCTGAGGCAGGAGTGCCTCATGGGAGAGGCACACTTGACAAGCAGAGACCATCTATTGCTGTTGGTCAGAAAAGCAGCAATAACCATTACATAGAGAATTTTAGCTGTACCAGTTAAGTACGCTGATGTTCACCATTTCACATTCTTTCTTCTTATGTCACTATTAGAGTAGCTACTTCCTAGAAGTGGAAAAGAAAGGAAAGACTAAAAAAGTAGACATGACTCTTTTCCAATTAATATTCCTAAAGCCATAATTGTATCCAATAATGGGGATGAGGAAAGCTTTAAATAGATTATCTAACATGAAAATTTTAAACTGAGTCGGACTAACTATACATTCCAATGTCCGATGTCTGGAAATTTCCTAAGATGGTCATGAAAGAATCTGCTTCTCAATGGGGACAGAAATTCAACAGAACATTTGGAAGGTGGTGATTAAAGAAAAATAAACTGCTCTATATTTTTATACCACCAAGTGGAGCTTGCTTTAAAAAAAATCCAGTTTACTTGAATGAAAATAATGAGCACTGGAAAGCAACAAACATTCACCAAGGACTAGTTATATCCCAGTAATATCATTTCACTTTATGAAAGTGTTTATAGAGGGTTGGAAATACCCAAGTCCAATCAAGAGGAACAAAGAAGCCTCAGGATAAGAATGAAGATAAAGAAACTTGTAGTTTGTACATGTGTCTAAAGGGAATAAAAGTGTCAACCAGAGGAGAGTGAGGTTTATATTGAGTTTAGGAAAGGAAAGATAAAAACAAAATTTCTTGGTCGGCTTTTACTTGGCATCCTGCATTCAGGAGAGGCATTGCAATTGAAGTGGAGAGGTTAAGAGTAGAGCAGGGAATAGGAAGTTTCTAGGTTGGGCTTTGATGTCAAACAACCTGAATATGCATCCTGATTCCACTCTCAAAAGCGGTGAGAGGTTCTCTGGACTTCAAATGTGTTCCTAGTAAGTGAAAATAACAACCTCACCAATTTTGGATGCAAATGCTGTTGTGCAAATAAATAAAATTATATAAATGCATAAAATTGTAACTAACACAGAGTAAACCTTAATAAATATGAATTATTTTTTTTCCAAGAGAAGTATATTCCACTGTTAGAAAAGGTGTTATTTCCTCAAATTTTTCTAAGAGATAAAACCTCTTTTAAAAATGTCCAACTTTATAGTGGTTCAACCCCCATCAAGTTACACTTAAATAATGAATTCTGCCTTCTAGATATTGATTCTGACAATGCGTGCTATGGATGGAGACACCAGTGTAGCTTCCCTGGTAGCTCAGCTGGTAAAGAATCTGCCTACAATGTAGGAGACCCTGGTTCCATTCCTGGGTTAGGAAGATCCCCTGGAGAATGGATAGGCTATCAACTCCAGTATTCATGGGTTTTCCTGGTGGCTCAGATGGTAAAGAATTTGCCTGCAATGTGGGAGACCTGGGTTCAATCCCTGGGATGGGAAGATCCCCTGGAGCAGAGCATGGCAACCCACCCCAGTAGTCTTGCCTGGAGAATCCCATGGGCAGAGGACCCTGCTGGGTTATAGTCCATGGTGTTGCAGAGTCAGACACAACTGAGTGACTGAGCACAGCACAGCACCAATGTAGAGAGGTTTATGAAACCCCAGAACTCTATTCTTCATGAATCATCATTCTCTTCTGTGTTTGGTTACTTACATATTCACTGGATTCCCCATAACCCGATCAGTTCTTGATGACATGATAAAATTAGGTTTCTGGGCTAGCATAGCTAAAGGAAAGGTCACCCTTGGAAAGTGGTGACCATGTGAAGGTGTGACTTCTGTCTCTCTAGGGACCTGCTGATATTCATGCTAATCTCATTTGAATTGCACTGTGGAATCACATTATGGCCTTAAGAATAGACAGTTTTGGAAACAGGGAAAATCTAGACTGTTTCATGAAACTATAGCTAAAATGGCAAACGCTTCAGGTAGGATAGTCAGGCAGATTAAACAGCAGGCACATTCTTCTCCTCAGGACAGAAAATGACATGAAACCACAAGCAGGCATTAAGTTAAAAGGTTCACAGTGGTGAAAAATTGTTAGCCACCTGCCAGTTCAACAGAATGGCAGGTGCATGTGTTAAATGTCCATGAAATCAGGATGATTTTTTAAAGCTTTTGTGTGGTTATAATGTCACTTTTCACCCTTTGAAAACAAGGCAACACTGGGCTGTGTTATATGTTTTAAGTCTTTGTCTTGAGAATAAATGACAATTTTATTTCTTAAATTGAAGGAAATGTGAAAAAAACTCTGAGTCAATCTATGAATATGCATTTTTGCAATAAATTTCAAAATTTAACATTTCCTCCCATTATAACATTTCAAGTATGTTAGGAATCATTTAGTTAGCTTGGCCATTAATTTTGATATATTATATAAAAATAATTACTTTTACCCAAATTGTTGCTCGATAGCATTTCTGTAGTTTGTTGATGTTAGGATATATTATAAAGGTAATCTGCAAAACTAAGCTTTCTGAAATACTCCCTGGTATTATGTGTAGAGTCCTTGTCTGGTTGGACTCTGCATCCATGTTAGAAATTATGGTATCTGACACAAAGATACTCAATAAATATTTTTTCATTAAGTTCATTAATAATGATGTTTAATAGATTTCAGAATTTGTCTTTAGGAAGATAAAGACAATTTGAGTTAGAAAAAAGTTCATAGATGTTTCATAAAATCATAGATGCTTAGTGTCCAAAAATATATCAAAGGCTATCCATTTCCTCTCCTTAATTAAAAAAAAAAAGTAAACTAAGGGCCAAAAGGGTTTCCTGGGTGACTCAGCAGTAAAGAAAATGGCTGTAATGCAGGAGACATGGGTTTGATCCCTGAGTCAGGAAGATCCCCTGGAGAAGGAAATGGCAACCCACTCCAGTATTCTTGCTGGGGAATCCCATGAACAGAGGAGCCTGGTGAGCTACAGTCTATGTGGTTGCAAAAGAGTCAAGACACGACTGAGCAACTAAACAACAATAACAGGGCCGAAAAGGTGAAGTGACTTATAATATATTATTGGCTAACCATTTAATGATTCAAATATAAAAATAATGTCTCATATATAATATAATTTTAGGCATATATTCACAATTATACTAATTCCACTCCTACTTAGAAAACTCAAGAAAATAATTTTTAACATCTGTAATCCATCTGTGGATCATGTGGTTCTCTGATTTCCTCTGCTAATTTATCATATCAGCTGAGGATCCATTTAATAGGTAAGTGTTGTTGTTCAGTCACTGAGTCATATGCAACTCCTTGCAACCCCATGGACTCCAGCATGCCAGGCTTCCCTGTCCTTCACCATCTCTTGGAGCTTGCTCAAACTCATGTCCCTTGAGTTGATGATGCCATCCAACCATCTCATCCTCGGTTGTCCCCTTCTCTTCTTGCCTTCAATCTTTCCTAGTATCAAGGTCTTTTCCAATGAGTCAATTATTTGCAACAGGTGACCAAAGGATTGGAGCTTCAGCATCAGTCCCTCCAATGAATATTCAGGACTGATTTCCTTTATGATTGACTGGTTGGATCTCCTTGTAATCCAAGGGACTCTCCAGAGTCTTCTCCAATACCACAGTTCAAAGGCATCAATTATTCAGCACTCAGCCTTCTTAGTGGTTCAACTCTCACATCCATACATGACTACTGGAAAAACCATATCTTTGACTATTCAGACCTTTGTTGGCAAAGTATCATCTCTGTTTTTTAATATGCTATCTAGGTTTATCATAGATTTTCTTCCAGGGAAAAAGTGTCTTTTAATTCATGACTGCAGTGATTTTGGAGCCCCCAAAATAAAGTCTCTCACTCTTTCCATTGTTTCCCCATCTATTTGCCATGAAGTGATGGGACCAGATGGCATGGTCTTTTTTTCTGAATGTTGAGTTTTAAGCCAGCTTTTTCATGCTCCTCTTTAACATTCACCAAGGGGCTGGTTAGTTCCTCTTTGCTTTCTGCCAGAAGGGTGGTGTTATCTGCATATCTAAGGTTATTGGTACTTCTCCCAGAACCCTTGATTCCAGCTTGTGCTTCATCCAGCCCAGCATTTCACATGATGTACTCTGCATATAAATTAAATAAGCAGATGACAATATATGGCCTTGACATACACCTTTCCCAATTTTGAACCAGTCGTCGTTCCATGGACTGGTTCAAAACTTGGAAAATGGGGAAGTAGCATTTATAAAAATTGCCAATATTTATCAAACAACTGAAATTTGCCAGACAATGTTCTTTACAATTTACACCTATTAGCTCACTGAATTCTAGTAACCACTCTGTGTGAAAATAAACCCATTTTACTGATGAGGAACCTGAGACAAAGAAGAGATGAGTAACTGCCTAATCCATACAGCTAACTTATGTAGGAGCCAAAATTTGTGTCTAGGAAGTACAAACTCAGAATTCATCTCTCTGCTGAATGATAATTGACAATTTCACAAAGCATTCTTACTGAATCATAATAAGGATCAAGGCATAAAAGCTCCTGTGGAAGAAGGTACTGGGCAGAGGATCTATATACAGGATTGGGGGTTGAAATGAACTAGAGCTGCTTGAAGAGTAGATAGTGTAGTTGTAACAGGAAACAAGAGGGAAAATAGTAGGAAATGATGTGAAACTATATAGTGGCAGGTAAGGCCATGGGAAAGAACTTAGATTTTGTTCTACATGTCATGACTTTAAATCAGGAAATGACTTGACTTTATGTTGTAAAAAGACTTCTCTGACTGTTTCTGGGAAAGGGACTGTAGGAGAACAAGAGTGAAAACAAGATACAGAAGAGACAGTTAATTGGCTACACAATATCCCTTCCCTATTTTTCTTTACTGGCATAACCACAATTTTCTTCAGGTTGTCATACATACAGGTAAAAATTCTATTTCTCAACCTCTCCAGGTGGCACAATGGTAAAGAATCCACCCATTCTAGTATTTTTGCCTGAGAAATCCCATGGACTGAGGAGCCTGGTGGGCTACAGTCCATGGGGTTATAGAGAGTTGAACATGACTGGGTGACTGAACATGGACATACTGGCAATGTGAATGGCTGTGTAATTGCCATGGCCAATAAGAGATCAGCCAAAATCTTTTGGTAGGACTTTGATGAAGAGTTCTATACATGGAGCTAACTCTGCCAACAGCTGCTTTTCCTTCTGCTGCTGCTTCTTCTTCCCTAGGACACAGAGATAAAGGGGGTAGATACAGGGACCAAATTGCAACTGTGAGATCTGGAGGGTGGACTCTGTAATCAAGGATATCTGAGAGACAGTATGGGTCAGGACTGAGGACTGTTGCATAAGACCTGGACCACAGCATTATAACTTCTAGCATCATGTAAGAAAAATTATTTTATGTTTTTTTTAAGTCACTCTTATTTTTATTTATTTTATTTTGTTTTATGTTTTATTTAAGTCACTCTTATTTTCCAACATGCAACATTTTCTCTAAACTGAAAATGAAGGATTCTCAAAGTAGTCCAAGCAAGAGAGTTAGTGGTTTGGGCACAGTGGTATTAATGGAGATGGTTGTTCTTGTTGTTCAGAATCAAGTAGTGTCTGACTCCTTGTAACCCTATGGACTTTCTCATGACAGACTTCCTTGTCCTTCACTGTCTCCCAGAATTTGTTCAAATTTATGTCTATTGAGTCAGTAATGCCATCTTACCATCTCATCCTTTGCCACTTTATTTTCCTTTTGCCTTTCTGGGAATCAGAGTCTTTTTCAGTGAGTCAGCTCTTTGCATCAGATGGCCACAGTATTGGAGTTTCAGCTTCAATATCAGCTTTTCCAAGATGATGATGATGATGATTATGTGTGTGTGTGTTTTAGTCACTAAGTCATGTCTGACTCTTCGCAACCCCGTGGACTATAGACCATCAGGCTCCTCTGTCCATGGGATTCTCCAGGCAAGAATACTGGAGTGGGTTGCCATGCCAAGGTATCTTCTTGACCCAGGGATTGAACTCATGTCTCTTAAGTCTCTTGCATTGGCAGGCAGGTTCTTTACCAATAGCACCACCTGGGAAGCTAATTCAGTGTAATTCTGGCTTAGAAAATGCACTCATAAATAATTACTTGAAAGGAACAACGAATGAATAAACAGATGAATGAACTGAATACACTTTAACTTGCTAAAATGATAATTAAGGCAATTAATATAAAACTAAAATTGACTATGATTTCAATCATGTTAAAACATATTTTAAAAGTTAAGTAATATAAAAAAGGGAAGTTAGTAATGTCGTTCTAGTTAAAATAAAAAATGATAAAAAAATAAATTTAGCTTCTTAAAGCCTCATTTACTCATAGGTTCGTTTGGAAGAGAAAGTTAACTAAATCCATCAAGACTACCATATATAGGCAGCTTCCCAGGGACAGAAAAGCATTTAAATCATTTCAGATGGGGGAAGCTGTCTTTTTCTGAACCCTAAGAAGACAAAGTCCTTAATCTTTTGCTTTCCAATTTCCTTATAGCTTTATATTTGCCACATTTACCAGACTGATACTTTTGGTGGGTACATTAAAGACTTTTTAATCCCTCTTTTTGTGAGATCAATGTAATCTCCATCTACTGCATGCTTTATGCATTAGGGGATTCTATAAACCAAGCAAAGAATTTAATAACAGTGGTAGCTGATGCACTGGATAATTTAGAGATGTGGCCACCTGACAGCTGATTCTTCAGTGACTCCACTTCTACTGAAAGAGGTAAAAAAAAATGCTGAAATTGTCAGTCCGCATCTATTTTTTATGAGCAAATTTTGTACTTTTTGGAGCTATGGGATGGAAGAGCATTGCAGGAATGAACTTCATGTGCCAATCTGCAAAGCAATCCTTGCTCTTTCTTGTGATGGAAATAACACTTGTGAAAGCATTTTTCACCTGAGGATGGCAAAGTTCCTCATTAAAATGGATTTATTAAACCTCCAGGGCCCTCTGCAGAAGAGGAATGGTCAGCTGTTATTTCATCAAGATGGGAAACTTGGGCAAAAAAGAGTATAAGAGACTAGATTATGGAATCAAAATCTGGCAAACTTTTATGCTTCCTGTCCTGGTTTTATAACTGAGGTCAGTGGCATACTGGTACTTTAAGCACCCATGGTGTACAAGGATGAGGAAATTGTAGACGCAAAATTTCTCAATTTCAGCACTACTGGCACTGTAGGCTGGATTTTTTGGAGGAGGGTTGGGCTGGAGGCTGTCCTATGCATTATAGGATGTTTAACAGCGTCTCTGGTCCCGCTAGATGCTGGTCAGTTCAGTTCAGTTCAGTCGCTCAGTCATGTCCGACTCTTTGCGACCCCATGAATCGCAGCACACCAGGCCTCCCTGTCCATCACCAACTCCTGGAGTTCACTCAGACTCATGTCCATCGAATCAGTGATGCCATCCAGCCATCTCATCCTCTGTTATCCCCTTCTCCTCCTGCCCCCAATCCCTCCCAGCATCAGAGTCTTTTCCAATGAGTCAACTCTTCGCATGAGGTGGCCAAAGTACTGGAGTTTCAGCTTTAGCATCATTCCTTCCAAAGAAACCCCAGGGCTGATGTCCTTCAGAATGGACTGGTTGGATCTCTTTGCAGTCCAAGGGACTCTCAAGAGTCTTCTTCAACACCACAGTTCAAAAGCATCAATTCTGGTAACATCCCCCAATATGACCACCGAAAAATATCTCTGGATATTTTCAGATGTCCCATGGAGACAATACACCCACTGTCCCTTCATCAAGAAACACGGTAGAAACTCCACTGATGGTCCAGTGGCTAAAATTCTGTGTTTCCAATTCAAGGGGCCTGGGTACAATGTCTGGTCAGGGAACTAGACCCCTCATGCCACAACTAAAGATCCCACATGCCGCAGTGAAGATTGAAGATCTTTCCTGCTGCGGCTAAGACCTGGTGCAGCTAAATAGATAAATGTTAAAAAGAAAACAAAACACTGTAAACTGATTTAAGGTCAAGAGGGAATTTAAAACAATCTAGATTCTAGAACTGGCACTTTAGTGGAATATCCAGCTTCAAATATAGGATGTCCAAAGACAAGATGCAAACACAAGCTTGTTTTAAGGAAACATTGTAGTAAAACAGTGAGATGATTCAGGTGGCAGGTAGTATTGGAGCCATTGGAGAAGGCAAGAGTGTTTTAATTTGAGAGATCCATCCATTAGGCCCAAGTGGAAGAAAGTTGGTCAAAGATAGGTGAGGTCTCAGGGCCTCACTGAGCAAACCTGGATATGGGGCTGGGGGAGGGTTGGGCAAGAAACTGGAACCTAACTAGTGACATAGAATGAACCAGTAAAGTAGGATGAGGGCTTCCCTGTCACTTCTAGATTGTGCCAGATGATAACTTCTGATCCTGAACACATCACACATGAACTTCCTTGAGCAGTAAGTGGTGCTGAGGCTGGTAGGGGAAAGGCATCAATAATGATTGAGGACAAAGAAGTGTAGGGGTGATCACTGATCAGAGTTTCACTCCTTTCATGATTACTGATTAAATGCCAGATACTAATTTATCCCTGAGTCTGTATTAAATCAATTCCAAAGCTGTAATTACTTGGAGAAGTAGTAATTTTTAAGTATCATTTAATTTTTTTAAAAATTGCGACTGTAAGAAGCAATCATTGATCTTGTCATCTGGTATCTGAAAGAAAGGCTTTCCCTTTGGGGCTGGCTGTCCTTTTCTCTCTGTTTGATTAATTGTGTATATTCTTTCAAAACTACTAAGAGTATTTTTCCCTTAGTAGAATATGCTCAAAACAGCTTAGAATTTATATGGGACATGGTAATTTTTACAATAACCTATCACTCATCTATCCACTATCCATCCATCCATCTATCAACCTAGCCATCCATCCAAACAGTCCATCTACCAATATTTTTTGAGGATTTTTGGTATTAGGCACACATCTGCATGGGGACTTCTGAGGTGGCACAGTGCTAAAGAATCTGACTGTCAATACTGGAGATGGAAGAGATGTGGGTTCAATCTCTGGGTCAGGAAGATTCCCTGGAGAAGGAAATGGCAACCCACTTCAGTATTCTTGCCTATAAAATGCCATGGACAGAGGACCCTGGCAGGCTACAGTCCACGGGTAGCAAAAAGTCGGACATGGATGAGCACACACATACACATACACATCTAAATAAGGCTTCCCAGGTGGCACAGTGGTAAAGAACCTGCCTGCCAATGTGGGAGACATAAGAGACTCAGTTCAATCTGGGTCAGGAAGATCCCCTGGAGGAGGAAATGGAAATCCCTCTCTAGTATTCTTGCTGGGAGAATTCCACGGACAGAGGAATCTGGCGGGCTATAGTCCATGGGGTCACAAAGAATTGGACATGATTGAGCATCTGAGTGCTAAATACGGGGCATGCAAATATAAATGACTTCAAGTAGATCACAGAATCTTAGGGATATGATAATTAATTAATTAGGGTAATATTAATTCAGGTCACTTGTAACACATTACATATAACTATAACTATATCAATGACATAACATTTCAGTTAAAATTTAAAGAATTACTGTCATTTCACTGGATTAAAGCAGGATTTTAGGACATAATAGTTAGAACCAACAGGTAATAGAGAGGTATGAATGAATGTCACAATTAGAAAAAAGGAACACTTGACAAAAGCAATTGGAACTAAGCTTAGAAAAATAGGAGTTTGTGAATATTATTTGGCAGGCTAAGGTACATAGACTTTAACTTTTCAGCAGAGGACTTTTCAGCAGTGGAGGGACTTGACCAGGTTTGTATTATTACTCTGAAGATAGAGTGGAGGATTTTTAGATTTGGAACAGATTAGTAGCAAAGAGACCAAGAGACACTGATTAGCTGACTATTGCCATAGCGAACCTGACAAATGATGATGGCCTGAACTGAAGCAGTGACAATGGGATAGAGAGAGGAGAATTGGTCTGAGATATGGTTAGGTGATAGGAATAAGTGGATTTGGTAATTAGATTGGTTTTATATAAAGATATTAGGAAGAGAGGAATCATGGACCACTGTTGAGAGTCTACTTTTAGGTCAGCATGATTTACCTGTGAACAGTTTAGTATCAAACATAAACCATGAACATTTTCATACTATTATCAGTTATCACTCAGGAACTTTCTAGGTATATTTGCCACAAGGGTTTTATTTTATTCTATTTTATTTTCTTTGCTTTGACTTATGATATTCATTTGGCCCTAGTCTCACTACATTTTTCCTCTAAACTATCAAGATAGGACCATTGATGTCTAGCTTCAACAATTAAAACTCTGGATTCAAACTCTAACATGGATAGTTACATACCTATCTACTTGAAGAGAGTTAGTTATGGCAATAATTATATTGGATCAGTGGATTAATGGAGACACTTTAATTTATAAGAGAATATCTACTTGTAGATGTCTAGTACCAATTACATTTTTACCTGCTAGGTCAAGAATTAAGAAAGAGCAAAATGCAAGTATGAGTATTCTCAAGTTTTATTTGACCATTGAATGTGTGAGAATAAATTTGACCTAGAGACGAAAATGTATAGGATAAGAGAAAGTCAAAGATAGAAATTAGGAAACAAAATATTTTAAGACTGAGTAAAGAGGTAGGGTACAATGAAGAAAAAAGAGAGAGTTGGTAATAGAGTTAAGAAGAGAATGATATTCTGAGCTAAAGAGGGGAGGAAAAATTCTTAAGCAGTTAACAGTGTCAAATATCTCTGAGAGATCAAGCAAAATAGTAAATTTAAAATACCCACCAGCTTTTGAATTTAAATATTATTGAGCTATAAAATTAAAATAATTTTATTAAATAATAAAAGCAGAAGTGATCTCTGGAGTAAGAAAGGAATGGTAAGTGAGAAAGTGCAGAAAATGAATGTCATCTGTTCTTTTAAGGAGTTGGACAGTAAGGTGAATCACAGAGCAAGGATTATACTCTGGAATATACAACTGAGAAAGTATCTTTAAATGGAAAAGTATAAACATGTTCCCTATGCTTAGAAGAAAAGTGTGAAGTCCAACAGAAAGGGGGTGTCATCAGTCAAGCAGGGTCCCAGTGGTGAATGAGATTATTAACATAGATAAAGCTGTCTGTCTTGGAGGTGAGGTAGGACTCCTATTTTGAGACATAATGGAAAGAGTAAAAAAAAAAATTGGTGTGGAGAAAGATAGTAGGTTGGTAGATAGTAGATAGATGAGTTTGAATTCTGGTAGGAGGGAAATTGATAGAGTTTGTTTCATAGCCTATTAGATTCTCAGAGGAGTATGAGGCAAGATAATGTATGAGGCTGGGACTGAGAGTAGCAGACTGAGATAGGGTTGTAAAAATATAATAAGGACTTAGAATAACTAAAAGAAGGGACACTAAAAGGAGCAGCCTAGAAAGCAGTAAAGGGAATTTCAAGCTTTACTGGAGTTGTTTGGTTGAGGCCAAATATGTTTTTATCACAAGTTTAATATATTTGCAGAAGCATAGCTGTTAGTCAGTGAGGTCTTGTGATAGGAATAAGCAGTATGAATTCTTCATAAGGACAAAGAAAGCAAAGAAAGGAAGGGGGGAATTAATCTTTAGTTAGCCTCTATATGTATTAGTCAACTTTATACACATTGTCTCCTTTAATCATCACAAAATGTTCAGAAGTATATATTATTTCCATTTTACAGAAGAAGAATCTAAAGTAGAGAAATAGGGCATCAGAGGAGATCACAAGCTCCAATATCAGAAACAGGATTTTAACCTGTATATGTCTTATTTTATAATCAGTGTCCTTTCTGATAGGCCCCATATGGGGTCTCATTGATAAGATGGCTCATTATGTCGACCTCGCAAACAAAGAATAAATCAAAGTATCTGTGAGACTGACCAAATTGCCCAAATGGCATCCTGTTATCTCACTGGTGTCTATCTTCTCAAAGCTGCAAGACTACCAGATTCCAGACCTCTGGCTACATGACCATCCCTTCAGAGAATTTTTCATTAAGAAGGATGCTGTCAGAAAGGGATAGTGCTGGTTCTCCTTAAGAGCCAGTCACCCTCTCTTTTCCCTCAAATAAATTTCCTTTTCTTGCCTGACTGCCTGGCTCACTCACTTTTTGTCTGTACTCGCCTTACACTTTCAACCAAATTATGCTAGGTAAGAATAGATTCAAGGGATTAGCTCTGATAGAGTGCCTGAGGAACTATGGAAGGAGGTTCATGAAACTGTATACGAGGCAGTGATCAAAACCATCCCCAAGAAAAAGAAATACATAAAGGCAAAATGGCTGTCTGAGGAGGCCTTACAAATAGCTGAGAAGAGAAGTGAAAGGCAGAGGAGAAAAGGAAATATATATCCATCTGAATGCAGAGCTCCAAAGAATAGCAAGGAGAGAAATGAAAACCTTCCTAAGTGATTAGTGCAAAGAAATAGAAGAAAACAATAGAATGGGGAAGATTAGAGATCTCGTCAAGAAAATTAGAGATAGCAAGGGAACATTTCAAGCAAAGGTGGGCACAATAAAGGACAGAAACGGTATGGACTTAACAGAAGCAGAAGACATTAAAAAGAGGTGGTAACAACACACAGAAGAAATAGAAAAAAAAAAAAAAAGAACTTAATGGCCCAGATAACCATGATGGTGTGATCACTCACTTAGAGCCAGACATCTTGGAGTGCAAAGTCAAGTGGGCCTTAGGAAGCATTGCTATCAGCAAAGATAGTGGAGGTGATGAAATTCCAACTGAGCTGTTTCAAATCCTATAAGATAATGCTGTGAAACTGCTGCACTCAATATGGCAGAATATATGGAAATTTCAGCATTGGCCACAGAACTGGGAAAAGATACTTTTCATTCCAATCCCAAAGAAGGGCAATGTCAAAGAATGTTCAAACTACTGCACAATTGCACTCATTTCACATGCTAGTACAGTAATGCTCAAAATTCTCTAAGCCAGGCTTCAGGAGTACATAAACTGAGAACTCCCAGATGCTCAGGCTGGATTTTTAAAAATTTTTTTTTTAATTTAAATTTATTTATTTTAATTAGAGGCTAATTACAAGATGAATTTTAAAAGGCTGAGGAACCAGAGATCAAATTGCCAACATTCGTTGGATCATAGAAATAGCAAGAAAATTCCAGAAAAGCATCTACTTCTGCTTTAATGACTACGCCAAAGCCTTCGACTGTATGGATCACAACACACTGTAGAAAATTCTTTAAGAGATGGGAATACTAGACCATCTGACCTGCCTCCTGAGAAATCTGTATGCAGGTCAAGAAGCAACAGTTAGAATTGGACATGGAAAAACAGACTGATTCAAAATTAGGAAAGGAGTACATCAAGGCTATATATTGTCACCCTGCTTATTTAACTATAGGCAGGGTACATCATTCAAAATGCTGGGCTGGATGAAGCACAAGCTTGAATAAAAATTGCCAGGAGAAATATTAATAACCTCCGATATTGCAAATAACACAACCCTTGTGGCAGAAAGTAAAGAGGAACTAAAGAGTCTCTTGAAGCTGAAACAGGAGTGAAAAAGCTGGCTTAAAACGCAACATGCAGAAAACAAAGATCTTGACACCTGGTCCCACCACTTCACAGCAAATAGATGGGGAAACAGTGGAAATAGTGACAGACTATTTTCTTAGGCTCCAAAATTACTATAGATGGCAACTGCAACCATGAAGCTAAAAGGCACTTGCTTCTTGGAAGAAAAGCTATGACAAATTCCTAGACAATGTAGTAAAAAGCAGACATTACTTTGCTGACAAAGTTCTGTCTAGTCCAAAGTATGAATTTTGTAGTAGTCATGTATGAATGTGAGAGTTGGACCATACAGAAGGCTGAACACCACAAGAATTGATGATTTTGAATTGTGGTATTGGAGAAGATCCTTGAGAGTCCCTTGGACTGCAAGGAGATCAAAGCAGTCAATCCTAAAGGAAATCAATCTTGAACATTCATCAGAAGGACTGATGCTGAAGTTGAAGCTCCAGTACTTTGGTCACCTGATACAAAGGGCCGACTCATTAGAAAAGACCCTACAGATGCTCGAAAGATTGAAGGTAGGAGGAAAAGGGGATGACAGAGGATGAGATGGTTGGACGGCATCACCAACTCGACGGACATGAGTTTGAGCAAGTTCTGGAAGATGGTAAAGGACAGGGAAGCCTGGCGTGTTTGTGTCCATTGAGTTGCAAAGAGTGGGACATGACTGAATGACTGAATAGCAACAACAAAGAATCATGATTTATCTGAAACCATTAATCAGTGTTCTAGATAGAGTGAAGAGAGCAGATAAAACAGACAGGGATTTTAAAGAATAGGACAGAGTAGGATCAAGAGAAAGGGTAATTAAATGTTATTGAATAATTAGTGCTTTTGGTGATAGCCATACAGGATGTAAAAGAAGAGAAGGATATAGCCAGAGAGTGGAAACTGGAAGGTCAAGATTCCAAAGGTGAAGAATTTCCAAGTGACCAAGAATGTTAATATAAGGTCCTAAAAGTCCTTCCTTATAGTAAAGGATTCCATAGCTCAATGAACAGTGATATTAGGACATTGATTAGGTTAGCCATCTAACCATGTGAAAATTAAAATAGTCCTAAAATGGAAGGGTTGGGAAAAAAGAGGATGAATCTCATCATTAGGATAAGGATATACATTCTCACTCTACACTTTTAGATGGCACCTTTGGAAATTTGAAATCTTCTCCAAGTATTTAGAGACGAGAACCTCTGGAATAGATGAAGAAGAGTTTTGTTTATGGTTTGTTTTTAACCAACCTTTACTTTCAGTCAAATTTCTGCTCCCAGTTAATCTTTCATTAAACCATAAAATTACACGTTTTTGGTAATCTTTTAATAAGTTTTGTCTAAACCTGGGAACCTTTCTTCTTTTTCTTTTCAGCACTAACAAGTGATTTTTAAGTCTCTTTAGTTCATGTTGGGTAACAGTGATTAAAGCAGGATGGCTTACTTCAGTGGAAAATTGGGAAATCGCTTTTCTCTGTTGTCTTGCCCCTCCCCCTTTATTTTGTAGTACAGAATAATGGAATGGATTAATCCTGCTCAATTTACAGTGCTGCATTATTAACCAAAGCTGTCATTTTAAAGTTTGTTTATAATTATGGCTCAAGAAACTGTAGATAAATGCTTTTACTATAGTGGATTTATAGTAAGTCAAATTACTGGGAAGAAATAAATCTCTGTGCTTCTAATTACCACACTTCCCATTATTATTTGAGAAGAAGATTATTTCTCTAGTGGGTGCCAAGGATATGAAAAGCATTTTTATTCTTTCCTTAACAGAAGCAGAAAAGGAGAATGCTAAAACCAATAATAAAAGCCCAAAGATGACCTAAGCACAGTGTCCTGTGAGGAAGAATAAGTCCCAGAACCACAGATCGTTGGTTACCTCCCACTGTGTGCTACTCTTTCAGTTCCATCATATATACCTTTTAAAAAAAATTTTTTTTTATTTTTAAACTTTACAATATTGTATTAGTTTTGCCAAATATCGAAATGAATCCGCCACAGGTATACCTGTATTCCCCATCCTGAACCCTCCTCCCTCCTCCCTCCCCATACCCTCCCTCTGGGTCATCCCAGTGCACCAGCCCCAAGCATCATATACCTTTAATGTAGCTATATTTTCATCAACATCTCTGGTTAAAGTCTTCTGGACATCATCTTTGGCTGGAAAGAACTAGTACCACAACTAATAATGTAAAATAGAGTGTTACAATATCATTCAGTAAGTGGCACTTATAAATGGGAGCAAAATTTTATCTTTTACCATCAGAAACTGTATTAACAGCCTCTTTCCTTAGGCAAAAAGGAGGCTCTTAATATACAATCTATTAATAATTCTCATGTATGTCCTACAGTTCCATTTTGTCCTTTGAATTTACTCTTAAAATTTTTAATTTATTCTTGTTCAGTATATTTTCTAAAGGTGCTATAATGGACCATTTATGTCATTATCCTTGAACATCCTGCTTTTTCAGATTGTGTTTAGATTCCTTATGTTGCTCATGATTAGGTGGAATGAAAAGGAAGCAAGTTAGTGGTATTAATAAATTAATGAGCATAAGGGTAAATTTGGAGTCTTAAATTTTTTATATTGTTGCAAAAATCAATGAAGATAAAAGTCAACACTTCAGGTTGTTATATACATAAAATTTTAATTTCAAACCTGTGTAAGCATTGTGTGGTGCTTTTGAGTATGAAATGGAACAATGTCAATAATTAAACCAGGGCAACAGAATTGATCTAGGATTGTCCTGCTGCTGCTACTGCTGCTGCTAAGTCACTTCAGTCGTGTCCGACTCTGCGCGACCCCAGAGACGGCAGCCCACCAGGCTTCCCTGTCCCTGGGATTCTCCAGGCAAGAACACTGGAGTGGGTTGCCATTTCCTTCTCCAATGCATGAAAGTGAAAAGTCAAAGTGAAGTCGCTCAGTCATGTCCGACTCTTAGCGACCCCATGGACTGCAGCCTACCAGGCTCCTCTGTCCATGGGATTTTCCAGGCAAAAGTACTGGAGTGGGGTGCCATTGCCTTCTCCGAGGATTGTCCTAGGGAAACCAAATGCATGGTCACTCTGCTTTTATGTCTCTTATACCATTTCATGCTAATTTATGATTATTCATGATGATTCCTTATCTGGTTTTGGTCAGCTGAAAGCTTTCTTAATGTGATGCTATTTCTCTCTATGTGCCATTATATTTTCCACAGTGATTTGCATGTAATACATTTTCAGTAAACATTTCCCCAATGAAAGATATTTGAAGTAGGAATTAGTATCCTCTACTGCAATGTGACAGGATAGTGACTTCAGTTTTACATGAAAGAAGTTTTTCTGATGTCCTGCTTCTTTCCTTTGTATGGTAAACCTGTCACAACTGTTATTGCCTTCCAGAACTCTGTCCTACTTTTTTATCTTAAACACATTTAAAAGTAATATTTTTGTATATTGTTATCTGTTATCAGATATACATTCCACTTGGCCTCCAGATGTTGAGTGTATGAGTTCTTATCCCAAATACATCCATTTTATACAAGATCAAATACTTGGTAATCTCTGTAAAATACTTTCTGTCTTTTCACTCAGCTATAACTGATTCAATTTACAGAGCAGTTACAAGTAAAGGAATGCTTATTTTTCAAGTATATTTGGACATTTCATGAAATTCTATAACTTTAAGTGGAAAAAACTCAATCAAATTTTGCTTAAGTCAACTAGCATACTTTTTGGGCTGCTAAGATCCTGACAATTAAAATCATTTGTCCTAGGTCAAAGAGTGGTGGAACACAGATTAGAATCAATAACTTCTATACATTTATATTTTAAATCATTATATATGGATTGTAAAGAATTCCTATTCAGGAAAAAAAAAACTTTTTGGATAGTGTTGGCTAGAAACTCAACATTAAAAAAACTAATATCATGCCATAAGGTCCCATCACTTTATGGCAAATAGAAGGGAAAATAGTGAAAGTAATGGCAGATTTTATTTTCTTGGGCTCCAAAATCTCTGCAGAGAGTGAATGCAGCCATGAAGTTAAAAGTTGCTTGCTCCTTGGAGCGGGAGACATAAGTTCAGTCTGTGGGATGGGAAGATCCTCTGGAGTAGGAAATGGCAACCCACTCCAGTATTCTTGGAGAAAATTCCACAGACAGAAGAGTCTAGTGGGATACAGTCCATGGGATTGCAAAGAGTCGGATACAACTGAACACACGTTTGACATCTGAATGAAAGCTATGACAAACCTAGAAAGCAAGTTAAGCAAAGACATCACTGTGCTGACAAAGGTTTGTATGGTTTTTCTAGTAGTCATGTATGGATGTGAGAGTTGAACCATAAAGAAGGCTGTGCACCAAAGAATTGATGCTTTTGAGTTGTGGTGCTGGAAAAGATTTTTGAGAGTCCCTTGGACAGCAAGGAGATCAAACCAGTCAGTCCTAAAAGAAATCAACCCTGAATTTTCTTTGGAAGGACTGATGCTGAAGCTGAAGCTCCAATCCTTTGGCCACCTGATGTGAAGAGTCAACTACTTGGAAAAGAACCTGATGTTGGGAAAGATTGAAGGCAGGAGGAGAAGGGGAAGACAAAAGATGAGATGGTTGGATGGCATCACCCACTCAAAGGGCATGAGTTTGAGCAAACTCTGGGAGATAGTGAAGGATAGGGTAGCCTGGAGTGCTGCAGTCTGTGTGGTCACAAAGAGTCAGACATGACTTAGCAACTGGACTACAACAACAAATCTCCTGCAATGATCAAAAGTTTGACTATAGTGGTTTAACCAAATAAAAGTTATTTTTCTTAAATAAAAACTTAAGACAAGTGATATAGAGATGATATAGTAGATTTAAGACATCAATATTTCAGTCTCCTACCATCTTTCTGTCCCCTTGTGCACAGCCTGTAGTTTAAGTCTCTTGATTTTCTCATAATCTCAAAGAATTTACCCAGTTTACATATTTCCATCCAATTTTTAGACAGGAAGATTAAGTATGGAATGAGGAGGAAGGACAGTACCAGAAGTCTCTAAAAGACTCTGCATGAACTTCATTGGCAACCTGTGGATGTGAGAAAGGGTGGGACATGTAGGCTATTTCTTTTTAAATTGACACCTTGCCACTCAAAAAGCCCTACTATATTTTTCTAATAAGGAAAGAGAATAACTGAATGTTCAGTAAGCATCTAGCAGTGTCTGCTACAATTGGCTTAAATAGGAAGAGAATTTATGCAATTATCTTAGTGTATCTGGGAAGATCATGGAGTCTGACTCAAACCATGGATCAGGAGTGACATTCAAGCAAGCCTCACTGTCATTATGGTACAAATCCCATTCCTGCTGCTTGACACTAGCATCTCATCACTCAGGGACTTGATCATTCATTATCCACTCTACATCTGCTTTCCTCAAGGAGCTAGACCTGCAACATTTTTTTCCTGCAAACTTTCTTTTTCACATTGATAATCTGCCAAACTTATTGAAAATTTGGTCAAACTTGGTTGCTAATAACTGAAGATGATCTGAAACTATGTTGATATCTTACCACTTTTTCTGGTATTTTACATCCACAGGTCCTTCTATGGTTTTATGCAAGGAAATTAGTGATGTGGAGAGTTTAGGTTCCACTGCAAGGCATTAGTATAGAAATGTTTTAAGAGACATAGTCTTTTGTAAAGTTTCTGAGAGAACATTAAGTAGGGTGTTAACCTCAGTGTTGTGATTTATCATAGGGAGAGAGGATATAATTTTGGTTTTTGGAGTCAGAAGTTCCAGATTAACATCCAACTACTACTACTACTGTAACTACTATCCAAGTGTTTTCAACCAGTATTTTGAGGTAAAAGGGAGAAAAGTAAGCCTTCCTCAATAGGCTATTCTGAAAGTTAGAAACAACTTTGTATGTGATGACACTGTCATAAACCGTAAGGGCTAGTGCCTTTTATGTGCTAAACTTTGTTAGCAAAAGATACAAATATGTACATTGAAAAACAGCTGCCAACAGATGGCCAACAGACATGTGAAAATGTACGTGACATCTCTAATAGTCAAGATCATTAATCATAAGGGAAATGCAAATAAAAAGCACAATAAGATATCACCTCACATCAGTTAGAATGACTATTCTCTGAAGTACAATAAACCACAAGTATTAGTGAGGATATGGAGAAAAGGAACCACCATGTATGCACTATTGGTGGGAATGTAAATTGGTGCAGCCACCATGGAAAACAGGATGAAGATTCCTTAAAAAATGAAAAATAGAACTGTCATATGATACAGCAATTTAAATCCAAAGAACAAAAACCACTAATTTGAAAAGATATACGCACCCCTATATTTATTTTGGCATTATTTGCAATAGTCAAGATATGGAAGCAACCCAAGTGTCCATCAATAGATGAATGGTTAAATGGTTAAATGGTTATGTATATGAATGTAGTCCACTGGAGAAGGGAATGGCAAACCACTTTAGTATTCTTGCCTTGAGAACCCCATGAACAGTATGAAAAGGCAAAATGATAGGATACTGAAAGAGAAACTCCCCAGGTCAGTAGGTGCCCAATATGCTACTGGAGATCAGTGGAGAAATAACTCCAGAAAGAATGAAGGAATGAAGCCAAAGCAAAAAGAATACGCAGCTGTGGATATGACTGGTGGTAGAAGCAAGGTCTGATGCTGTAAAGAGCAATATTGCATAGGAAACTGGAATGTCAGGTCCATGACTCAAGGCAAATTGGAAGTGGTCAAACAAGAGATGGCAAGAATGAATGTCAACATTCTAGGAATCAGCGAACTAAAATGGACTGGAATGGGTGAATTTAACTCAGATGACCATTATATCTACTACTGCGGGCAGGAATCTCTCAGAAGAAATGAAGTGGCCATCATGGTCAACAAAAGAGTCTGAAATGCAGTACTTGGATGCAATCTCAAAAACAACAGTTTGACCTCTGTTCGTTTCCAAGGCAAACCATTCAATATCACAGTAATCCAAGTCTATGCCCCAACCAGTAATGCTGAATAAGCTGAAGTTGAATGGTTCTATGAAGACCTACAAGACCTTTTAGAACTAACACCCAAAAAAGATGTCCTTTTCATTATAGGGGACTGGAATGCAAAAGTAGGAAGTCAAGAAACACCTGGAGTAACAGGCAAATTTGGCCTTGGAATACAGAATGAAGCAGGGCAAAGGCTAATAGAGTTTTGCCAAGAAAATGCACTGGTAATAACAAACATGCTTTTCCAAAAACACAAGAGACAACTCTATACATGGACATCACCAGATGGTCAACACCGAAATCAGATTGATTATATTCTTTGCAGCCAAAGATGGAGAAGCTCTATACAGTCAGCAAAAACAAGACCAGGAGCTGACCGTGGCTCAGACCACGAACTCCTTATTGCCAAATTCAGACTTAAATTGAAAAAAGTAGGGAAAACCACTAGACCATCCAGGTATGACCTAAATCAAATCCCTTATGATTATACAGTGGGAGTGAGAAATAGATTTAAGGGATTAGATCTGATAGATAGAGTGCCTGATGAACTATGGAATGAGGTTCATGACATTGCGCAGAAGACCATCCCCATGGAAAAGAAATGCAAAAAAGCAAAATGGCTGTCTGCGGAGGCCTTACAAATAGCTGTGTAAAGAAGACAAGCAAAAAGCAAAGGAGAAAAGGAAAGATATAAACATCTGAATGCAGAGTTCCAAAGAATAGCAAAAAGAGATAAGAAAGCCTTCTTCAGTGATCAATACAAAGAAATAGAGGAAAACAACAGAATGGGAAAGACTAGAGATCTCTTCAAGAAAATCAGAGATACCAAAGGAATATTTAATGCAAAGATGGGTTCGATAAAGGACAGAAATGGTATGGACCTAACAGAAGCAGAAGATATTAAGAAGAGATGGCAAGAATACACAGAACTGTACAAAAAAAAAGCTTCACGACCCAGATAATCACGATGGTGTGATCACTGACCTAGAGCCAGACATCCTGGAATGTGAAGTCAAGTGGGCCTTAGAAAGTATCACTATGAACAAAGCTAGTGGAGGTGATAAAATTCCAGTTGAGCTATTCCAAATCCTGAAAGATGATGCTGTGAAAGTGCTGCACTCAATATGTCAGCAAATCTGAAAAACTCAGCAGTGGCCACAGGACTGGAAAAGGTCAGTTTTCATTCCAATCCCAAAGAAAGGCAATGCCAAAGAATGCTCAAACTACCACACAATTGTACTCATCTCACACGCTAGTAAAGTCATGCTCAAAATTCTCCAAGCCAGGCTTCAGCAATATGTGAACCGTGAACTTCCTGATGTTCAAGTTGGTTTTAGAAAAGGCAGAGGAACCAGAGATCAAACTGCAAACATCTGCTGGATCATGGAAAAAGCAAGAGAGTTCCAGAAAAACATCTATTTCTGCTATTGACTATGCCAAAGCCTTTGACTGTGTGGATCACAATAAACTGTGGAAAATTCTGAAAGAGATGGGAATACCAGACCACCTGATCTGCCTCTTGAGAAATCTGTATGCAGGTCAGGAAGCAACAGTTAGAACTGGACATGGAACAACAGACTGGTTCCAAATAGGAAAAGGAGTACGTCAAGGTTCCAAATAGGAAAAGGAATATGTCAAGTACGTATATTGTCACCCTGTTTATTTCACTTGTATGCAGAGTACATCATGAGAAACGCTGGACTGGAAGAAGTACAAGCTGGAATCAAGATAGCCGGGAGAAATATCAATAACCTCAGATATGCAGATGACACCACCCTTATGGCAGAAAGTGAAGAGGAACTCAAAAGCCTCTTGATGAAAGTGAAAGTGGAGAGTGAAAAAGTTGGCTTAAGGCTCAACATTCAGAAAACGAAGATCATGGCATCCGGTCCCATCACTTCATGGGAAATAGATGGAAACAGTGTCAGACTTTATTTTTCTGGGCTCCAAAATCACTACAGATGGTGACTACAGCCATGAAATTAAAAGATGCTTACTCCTTGGAAGGAAAGTTATGACAAACCTAGATAGCATATTCAAAAGCAGAGACATTACTTTGCCAACAAAGGTTCGTCTAGTCAAGGCTATGGTTTTTCCTGTGGTCATGTATGGATGTGAGGGTTGGACTGTGAAGAAGGCTGAGCACCGAAGAATTGATGCTTTTGAACTGTGGTGTTGGAGAAGACTCTTGAGAGTCCCTTGGACTGCAAGGAGATCCAACCAGTCCATTCTGAAGGAGATCAGTCCTGGGATTTCTTTGGAAGGAATGATGCTAAAGCTGAAACTCCAGTACTTTGGCCACCTCATGCGAAGAGTTGACTCATTGGAAAAGACTCTGATGCTGGGAGGGATTGGGGGCAGGAGGAGAAGGGAATGACAGAGGATGAGATGGCTGGATGGCATCACTGACTTGATGGACGTGAGTCTGGGTGAACTCCGGGAGTTGGTGATGGACAGGGAGGCCTGGTGTGCTGCTATTCATGGGGTCGCAAAAAGTCGGACATGATTGAACGCCTGATCTTATGAATGTATGTATGTGTGTGCATTTGTTTAATTCTGTATCTATATGAGATGATGGATGTTTACTAACTTATTGTGATAATTATTTATTGACAAAATCAAATAATTGTGCTGTACACCCTAAACTTGTGCTATATGTCATTTCTATCTCAATGTAACTGGAAGGGGGGAAAAAAAAACACTGGATAAAATAATTGAGGTGGAATATTGGAAAAGGGAAACTTCTGTAGGACCTAAAAAGGAGGAATCATTGATTTTAGTATCAAGTCAAAGAACGGAACTAGAGCATACCAGTGTCTTCCTCTACTGTACTGCAGGCATAGGTTTCCAAAACTCATTAATGGAATCTCATAACTTTCATTTGGCAGCATTTGGTTGAAAGTAACAAAGAAAATAGTTTGTCTTTACTGTCTAGTACTGTCTTCTTTAGATGGCTTTTCACATTTCTTCCCTCAGCTTCAGTATACCTAATTCATAAAATAGAGGTCATATTTAAATTGAAAGGGGTCAGCGTATGGGAAGGCAGGGTTTGTCATGGTACTTTCTTGCCAAACATTTAAGCTTCTGTTTTGTTCAACTCCTCATTCACCAGTTTTAGAAACTCAATATCATTAGATTCTCTTTGGATCTATTAGGTCAAAGTCTGAGATTTTGGGACATGGGCATGTCTTGGGACTTTGTGTAACTCACTGCAGGAGAAAATTTGTCGTAAACGATTGAATGGGGATGGTTTCTGTTGATTTGAAAAGACTACATAGTCAGAGTTTGATTGTGAGCAATCTGATGTTTTTATAACTCTATAGACAGAAAGAGGACTGGCAATAACTTATTTAGTGTGTTCTATCTCTTGTTGAGCACCTATTGTGTATATGTCATGGCATGAAAACCATTAAATATACTATTTTTTCAAATTCTCCTTACAATTCTATAATGCAGGTAATACCTTTCTGGAGAAGAGGGATGTCATGTCATGTGCTTAGTTGCTCAGTTGTGTCTGACTCTTTGTGATCCCATGGGCTGTAGCCTGCCAGGTTGTTCTGTCTATAAGGTTTTTCAGGCAAGAATTCTGGAGTGAGTTGCCATTTCCCTCCTCCAGGGGATCTTCCCTACCCAGACATCAAACCCGTGTCTCCTGTGTTTCCTGCATTGCAGGTGAATCCTTTACCTGCTGAGCCATCAGGGAAGTCACAGATGAGGAAACTGAGACCCAAGGAAGATAAGTAACTCACCCAAAATTCTACAAGTAGTACACGGTGAAACCAGGGTTTAAACCCATGTTTGGATGACATCAACATTTTTGTAGCTAATCATTACATTATTCTGTTTTTATTGCTATTTAGAATATCTTTTCCATCAACCATTAAAATTAAGACCAAAAAAAAAGGAATCAAATACTTCCAGGAAGAGGTACTTCTTTCCTTGAAGACAAACATCCCTTTTCTATATTTCTGGTGAAAGTAATGCCACTAAACAAAGAAAAAGCCCACAGGTGTTCAGGTAAATTCAGTTATTTATTGATATTAGAAAACAGAGGAGGTAGATTTAGCTACAGATTCAACTAACAACATTTAATATGTTTGCTAATTGAGAACTTAGGAATCTAACCTCAGTAATTTAAAAGAGATTTTTCACAGGAAAAGTTCTGGTAGGAGGGCAACATATTAGCACAAGAGAGATTATGCATTTATAGTAGCACCCAGGGGGGACAGAGGGTGATAAAGTAGAAAAAAAAAAAAAAAGGCAGAGAAAACATTTCAAAGTATTCTATGTCTGTTTCATGAAAAAAAAGCACTGCTTATCACATCAACAAAACACTTTTAATTAAAGCTTGTTAACATTCAGTATTCACCAATCTATGAACCAATCTTTTAGTTGCAAATAATCTGAATCTCTCAGACTTTGGATCCTCACAGCTGACTCAGGCATGTGGAACGTTATCCTTCCATGTTGCTGCTTGTATCTGAGGCAGATTTAAAATTCCACTGCATTTTTATCCACAATTGTTTCTAATTTTTACTTTTCAAATCTTCCCTGAAGAACTGACTGTCTATGTACAGAGTCTGGTGGTTTGATCAACTAGTCCCACAAAATAAATGGAAAGCAGGGGGTAGACTCTCCAAGCCACGGCCCAGGAGTAATTTGCATCATGTTTGAGGTTACCTGATGCCACCAGTAAAGGAGATACTCAAAAAGGATTTCTCAGTCTCTGATATTTCAGAAACTGTGAAACAGCTGAAGGCTGGAGTGTCATTAACCGATGAGATTTTTGTTCAAGTCATGCCATTCCTCCAACTCTACCCAGTTTAATTGGTATGTCAGTCCATGGATCCATCCTGTGATAAAAGGCCAAATGTCTACTGATTCTCCCAGCCTGACTGTTGAGTTGAAAGGAACTCGGAGTTGCTTGTAGACAATGAAACCATTCAGTGAACCTTACTATTGAAGTTGACAAAGAAGCAGACTTGAGTGTTGGAATAGTATTTCCACATGCATTATTCTAGTTGTCAGATGCATTACCAAAAGAGAATTGGAGGAGCTGTGTGGCCACAAGCTTATGTCATGCCTTTCTTTTCTTTCCTTTTTTCCCCTTTAAGAATAATTAAAAGTCACAAACAAATAGAAATTTCCTTGGGTAAGGCAAGATTTCACTTTATAAAATGGGGGAAAAAAGTTTGTAAAGGAAAAAGTGTATATATATATATATATATATTAAAAAAATTAGTATCTTGAGATGAGGTTTTCTTTTATGTTTGTTTTTGTTTGTTTGGCTCCATTAATGCTCTCTCAGCTAATGTGCCCTGCCTGTTGCATGCATTCTGCAGTATCTGTTACTGAATCTTACATGGCCTGGTGAACTGTTTGACCCATAATATCTGCCATAAAATGTCTAAATGATAAGATTAGACTGTTAAAAACAATCAAAATAAGTATATTAAGTGGGATGTTAAATAGCCCTTTAATCATGGTTGGAGGCACATTTGTCCAGACGTGGACAAGAATGTAAAGAGAGCAGGGATTTCTAGAAACACTGCAAAAGGCATCAGAAATATCTCTGTATCCTGGGCTGCTTGATCAGATATTAAATAAGTAGTTGGAGTCTGTCATGAATTCAGGTGATTGAAGAAAAGGATGAACATGTGTCAATGAAAGACACTAAGATGGCATCACCACAGAAATAGCATCACCATGCCTTGTAATAGTCCTGATTCAGTGTTCCCTCTCATTTCCAGAAACTCATCTTCCTACTAAGTGAATATTGTGAGCATAGTTGTACATACATCTTTCTTTTCAGAAATGGTTAAATATTATTTACCCAACTAAGCTCACATCTTGGTATCTTTCAAGATTTTTATTCTAAAAATTCTTTTTACATTTCTTACCTTCCAGCCAAACCAACTCATTGATTGCGATTTGAACATGCATTCTGTTTCTAGGTCTTTTCTCATGCTATTGTATCAGTTACTATGCCCCTTTCCCCATCTTATTCCATCTGTCAGACTCTGGCTACTGTTATGCCACTTTTCTGAAAACTTTTCTGGTGTGCTCAGCCAAATAAATCTCTCCCTCCCTTGGATTCCTCATGTGTTTTTATTTTCTCTCTGATAGAATTCATATTTACCATATATTTTGCTTTTCTTCTCTATTATAGAAAATCTCCTTGAATGTCCCATCCTTAACATAAAACTATGTTTTACTAATCTAGTAAGAATTTCTATCTTGTAAATAGAAAACAATGTAAGAGTAAAGACTGAAGATTTTCCATTTTATATTTTTTATGCTGTATTTTGAAAAGCTATGTAGTGACATTCTGAAATGAGTGTTTGTAAAATAACGAAGAAATAAGTAGCTTAAATGAAGAAGGTAGATAGGAAATTCTGTGTGTCTAACATAAAATGTTATTCAATATGAATTCAATAAAAGTTTATTCATTCCTCATTATATTCACCAGAGAATTTATTAGAGAAATATAAATGATGACATTTGTGGGCAAGTTATTTAGAATCTATAATATGCAGGAAACACGTTAAGGATTTAGTAAGCTATCTTTGGTTCTTATAACAATCATGCAAGTAGATATTATCTCAGCTCACATTTGATAAAATCAGTTTATGAAGACTAAATGACTTGCTAAAGGGCATGTAGCTAATAAATATAGACAACAATTAAAAAACTTGGTCTTAAAAATGTCAGTCTTCAAGTCTAACAGAAGAAGTCTCAGTAAGAGATGAAAACAAGGCAGCTGCTAAGGAAGAGACAGATATCTTTCTGCTTCATGTATTAACTTTCTGATTGAGTCATTCATTTGACAAATATTTCTGAGTCCCATATTAGCCACTTCTAGAACAGAATATGGCAGTGAACAAATATATTACTTGGTCACAAAAAAGCTGCTAAATCTCTAGCCATCACATCAACCTTCTAGGCAAAAGAAAGGGAAAATGGAAGAGATATTTCCCAGTCTCTGCCTTTCAAAGGAAGGCATTTTTAAACCTTTTTATAATAGTTTACTGGCCAGTGCTTAATCACATGGCCACTTCCACCTGAAGCCAGGCTAAGGAATGGAGTTTTCAGTTGTACACATTAGAATTGTAGCAATACGTATTTAAGGTTATATTTGTGGGAAAATATGTACAATGGCTATCTAGTGAGCAACTACCTGTCTTTGACACTCCTCATCAGAACTATAAGACACAGGACAACTGGAGTGATTATTTAGTACTCTCTGGTTGTTAAATGATTTTGCCTTCTATCAAAGGATTCCTAGTCCATAGTGGGGATGCCTATCCTTTTTTCTCTATTTACTCCTCTCTAAACCCTCTTTCACTTACCTTCAAGCTCATCATAGTTTTATAAACTATGGCCATTCTCTTTTGTTCACAACTCTTTTTTTGGTTCAAGGGTATTATGTTTATTTCTGCATGTGCTCAGTCACTTCGGTTGTGTCCGATGCTTTGTGACCCTATTGGCTATATCCCACCAGGCTCCTCTCTCCAGGCAAGAATCAAAGACAAACCAAAATGTCAGGGTAGGTACATAAGAGGAGGGCTCAATTGTTAAGTCATGTCTGACTCTTTGTGATCCCTAAGGACTGAAGCCCACCAGGCTCTTCTATCCATTGGATTGCCCAGGCAAGAACACTGGAGTGAGTTACCATTTCATTCTCCAGGGGATCTTCCCAAAATGATGGATGGATCAAACCCATGTCTCCTGCACTGGCAGGTGAATTCTTTACCACTTAGCCGTTAGCTCACAACTCACATAAAAGGCACCTTGTGTCTATAGGAGAAAGGTAAACAAAAGAAAAAGAAACCAATACAAAATGATAAATACAAATGAAAAAGTCTATTTAAGTTAAGTTTAAATTAATAGCCAAAGGATAGGAAAGGTTTGTATTTAACTGATCAAATAATTATGAATTAGAAAAATACTTTGTAATCAATATCAGTTGAATTCAGTCGCTCAGTCATGTCCAACTCTTTGTGACCCCATGGACTGCAGCACACCAGGCTTCCCTGTCCATCACCAACTCCTGGAGCTTGCTCAAACTCATGTCCATCAAGTAGGTGATGCCATCCAACCGTCTTACCCTTGTCGTCTCCTTCTCCTTCTGCCTTCAATCTTTCCCAGCATCAGGGTCTTTTTCAATGAGTCAGTTCTTCCCATCCGATGGCAAAAGTATTGGAGTTTCAGCTTCAGCACTAGTCCTTCCAATGAATATTCGGGACTGATTTCCTTTAGGATTATAATCAATATAATTAACAAATCCATTCTTTTAAAAGAAGGAAATAAAAGATTGCCCCATTTCCTGAATTACTCATTATTTTGGGGTAAAAGTTTTACTTGGAAAAATGGTAAGAATAAAAAAAAATTATCTTCAAAAATGAATGTAATAATAACAATATAAACAGTAGGAAATATGAAGGCATTGAATGTGTTTTGGATGTTTGAGTTACTGTACCTTAGCAGCTGTTAAACTTTGTTTTGAGGAAATAGCTAGAAGAACAAAAGTTTAAAAGAAAAGATTTAAGGGAAAAACTAGAAATGATAGACAAGATGTATTGATCATTAATAGCCAACTATAGTTTATATTGTGTATTTTTAACGGGATTTAATTAAACTGGTGGAGCAGTGATCCTAAGGCCTTTCTAATTAACTAATAAAGCCCTATCACTCCTAATTGTCTTCAACAGACAATTACTACAAAAATGAAACAACTGCTGCTACAGGGAAATCCAGGATTCCCAGTATTTAAAATAGCAAAAATTGGACAATACAAGCAAATTTGTATAAATCACTTGGAATTTCTAGCTAATCTGATTTAAGTTTGGTCAAAGAATATGAGGTATTGATAGAAACAATTAGTGAAGAATGATGGGAATCATGTTTATATGAATACTTTTATAATCAATCGCTTGATCAATTAAGTATCTCCTTTCAAAACAAAAACTAGTTATCTATTGGATCTGAACAGATATAAAGGCTCAAATATAAATGAGAAGTAATTGTAACAAACAATTTAAAAGCAAATAAACTTAACCAAATAAGGTTATGAAAAATATTTCATAAATATCTAGGCTTTTGATAGCTATAGGTGGCAAATCTGGTTCTTCTAGACAATATAAAGAAGGATATCTAGTAAGTCACATAATTCACTCTCTGCACAAATTTAGGCGCTAGTCAATATCTTAGGAAAGGTACAACTACAATAAATCCTAAAATCAGATATGGACTTCTTTTGAGGGTTCTCATATGTAAGTATGTATCATATGTAACAGACTGAACAATATACACATCAACAAAATTTCAGAATGTTTTGGAATTAAGTCCAAACATTTTCTAATGGAATCACTTTAAAGTATATTCAAAAGTCTAGAATTAATCCAATGTCCGTGTATCAGTTTTCCATATACTTAGCTTAAATCTAGAGGCATGATAGACTGTTTGGGGAATGAATAAATTGCACCTACTGATGGAAATCCACTCAGAGTCATTGACCCTCTCAGTCTCTTTGTAGATAGCTGTCAGTAGGTAAAGGGTTGGAGAAGGCAATGACAACCCACTCCAGTACTCTTGCCTGGAAAATCCCATGGGTGGAGGAGCCTGGTAGGCTGCAGTCCATGGGGTCACTAAGAGTTGGACACAACTGAGAGACTTCACTTTCACTTTTCACTTTCATGCGTTGGAGAAGGAAATGGCAACCCACTCCAGTGTTCTTGTCTGGAGAATCCCGGGGACGGCAGAGCCTGGTGGGCTGCCGTCTATGGGGTCGCACAGAGTTGGACACGACTGAAGCGACTTAGCAGCAGCAGGGAAGGGGTATCGATAGGCTATAAACTAATCCTACTATCCATTAGTAACAAGCAAATTAATAAATTTTTATTTGAGTTGATTAATTTATCCACACCTTAATGTTCCTAATGTTTTGTTTACTGACTTCTTAAGGATTCTTATCAAATAATGAAATAGATGACCTAATGACTAGCCTTTGGAGAAGAAAGCACACCTTTATTATTTATCAAAGATAAGGCTCATGAGATACATTATACACCTTTTGTATATAGAATAAAAATTCAGGTGCAGTCTGCTAATTTTCTTAATCTTAATAGATGTATCAGTTATACAAAAGGAGGCCACATGAATGGAGTTTGAGTGAAACACTTGATTTAAGGCCCTTGTCCTTCTAGCTATTCTTAGAATTAACTGGGTATTGAAAAGCTCAATGATCTTTTTGATTATGATTTGCAACTTTCTTCATGATTATATGTTTTTAGTTTTTTTTTTCTTTTCCACAACAAAATAAAGTCATAGAAGGGAATATAATATGTATGAAATGTCAGTGTGGCTAGATTTATCTCAATTTATATGAAAGGTATAGGTTGCATTTTAGAATTATAATACAGAATAATATAAATCTTGTTGGAAGTATGGAAAATCTAAACAATTGAATTATTTTTTATTTTTTTATTGTGATGGTAGAAAAAAGAATAAAGTCATGAGTGTATTGTTATCAGTCAGACTTCAGAGTGGTAATAGAAGCTACATATAAAAGTTGTCCTGAGGACTTCCCTGGTAATCCAGAGCTCCCAATGCAATGGGCATGGATTTGACCCTTAGATGGGGAACTGATGTCCGGCATGCCACATGGTTTGGCCGAAAATAAATAGATAAATAAAATAGCCCCTGCCCACAAAAAAGTTTGTCCTGTATTTACTCTGGTAGACTTTTGTACTTCCTACCCTCTCAGTCAGCAGTGACTGAGACAATAGTTCTTTGACGTTACAAAAGCAGTCCATTGGTTCCTGTATCTATCTTCATTCTAACAGCTATCTCTTCAGTAACTTTCTTCCCATTTCAGCTTAGCTATAGTATTCTAACACTTTTAACACTCTTCTGCTAATCTTAAACTATCTTCTTTCACTGTCCTACTAGTACATGGACAACGTAAGTCAAAACAAATTACCAAGTTTAAAAAGATAGTCCAGATATCAAACAAGTAAAATCAAGAGACTTTATTGATCAAGTTATTTCAAGTAGATTCTGTGAATAAGCAAAGCTCTTGTTATATATCTGTTGTTGTTCAGTTGCTAAGTTGTGTCTGACTCTTTGGGACCCATGGACTGCAGCACACCAGGCTTTCCTCTCCTTCATTATCTCCTGAGGTTTGCTCAAACTCATGTCTATTGGGTCGGTGATGCTATCCAACCATCTCATCCACTGTCTCCCTGCCTTCTGCTCCTGCCTTCAGTCTTTCCAGGATCAGGTGCTTTTCCAAGGAGACAGCTCTTTGCCAAAGGATCAGAGCTTCAGCTTCAGCATCAGTCTTTCCAATGAATATTCAGAGTTGATTTCCTTTGGGATTGACTTGTGTGATTTTCTTGCTGTCCAAGGGACTCTCAAGAGTCTTCTCCAGCACCACAATTCAAAAACTTCATATATTATTTGTAGACTTTTGGATCGCAGCCATTCTGACTGGTGTGAAATGGTACCTCATAGTGGTTTTGATTTGCATTTCTCTGATAATGAGTGATGTTGAGCATCTTTTCATGTGTTTGTTAGCCATCTGTATGAGGAAACCAGAAGGGAAAGAGACACGTGTACCCCAATGTTCATCGCAGCACTGTTTATAATAGCCAAGACATGGAAGCAACCTAGATGTCCATCAGCAGATGAATGGATAAGAAAGCTGTGGTACATATACACAATGGAGTATTACTCAGCCATTAAAAAGAATACATTTGAATCAGTTCTAATGAGGTGGATGAAACTGGAGCCTATTATACAGAGTGAAGTAAGCCAGAAGGAAAAACATCAATACAGTATACTAATGCATATATATGGAATTTAGAAAGATGGTAACAATAACCCGGTGTACGAGACAGCAAAAGAGACACTGATGTATAGAACAGTCTTTTGGACTCTGTGGGAGAAGGAGAGGGTGGGAAGATTTGGGAGAATGGCAATGAAACATGTAAAATATCATGTAGGAAACGAGTTGCCAGTCCAGGTTCGATGCACGATGCTGGATGCTTGGGGCTGGTGCACTGGGACGGCCCAGAGGGATGGTATGGGGAGGGAGGAGGGAGGAGGGTTTGGGATGGGGAACACATGTATACCTGTGGTGGATTCATTTTGATATTTGGCAAAACTAATACAATTATGTAAAGTTTAAAAATAAAATAAAATTAGAAAAAAAAAAAAACCTTCATATATCTGTTACCTATCACTTACATTGATCAATCAATCCGTGTTAGTGATGCTGAGGATATGCTGGGAGCCTACACCTAATATAAACTTTGAACAAAACTTCTTGAGCTTCATTCAACCCAAAGAGAACTGAGAAAAGAAAACAGCCAATATGTGTGAGAAAAAAAACAAACACTAGATACCCTTTTAAATAATCTATTACTCTCAAAAATATATATACCTTTTGTTTTATAAACATCTGTACTACTTGCAGTGGTAAAAATGCAATCCTAATTGTTGAGGATGATTTTGACATTCATATAATTGAAAATTTTGTGGTTAGAATTAAATTCTGATATTTAGACAGCATATTAAAAAGCAGAGACATTACTTTGTCAACAAAGGTCCATCTAGTCAAGGCTATGGTTTTTCCAGTGGTCATGTATGGATGTGAGAGTTGGACTATAAAGAAAGCTGAGTGTCAAAGAATTGATGCTTTTGAATTGTGGTGTTGGAGAAGACTCTTGAGAGCCTAAGGGAGATCCAACCAGTCCATCCTAAAAGATATCAGTCCTGGGTATTTATTGGAAGGGCTGAAGTTGAAGCTGAAATTCCAATACTTCAGTTACCTGATGCTAAGAGCTGACTCATTTGAAAAGACCCTGATGCTGGGAAAGATTGAGGGCAGGAGGAGAAGGGGACAACAGAGGATGAGATGGTTGGATGGCATTACCGACTCAATGGACATGGGTTTGGGTAAACTCTGGGAGTTGGTGATGGACAGGGAGGCCTGGCATGCTGCAGTTCATGGGGTGGCAAAGAGTCGGATATGACTGAGTGACTGAACTGATCTGATTTCTGGATCCAGATGTTCAAACGTCAAGAACCTGTCTGCCTCTAAATCTTGTTTTTCTTGGCTTTGGATTCATTTTCATGCAGTTGCCAAAATGGTCCTAAGCAACTTCAAAATTCTCTTCAACCAAATTGGCACTTCTAGTGTATTTCTAGTGTCTTTGATAAGCAGCATTTTTAAAATCATTTCTTCAAAACTTCCATAGTTCAATCTTACCACCCTAATTTAGATTACATTTTCACTATCACTCTGCCAAGAAGAATGATGTTGCAAACTGAACTAAACCAATTTGATCATATGCAACTATTAGATTCCTTTTGGTACACATTGGTTTCTTGGTCTCCAAAATCACTGTGAATGGTGACTGCAGCCATGAAATTAAAAGATATTGCTCCTTAGAAGAAAAATTATGACAAACCTAGACAACATATTAAAAAGCAGAGACATTACTTTGCAGACAAATGTCTGTCTAGTCAAGGCTATGGTTTTTCAAGTAGTCATGTGTGGATGTGAGAGTTGGACCATAAAGAAAGCTGAGCACTGAAGAATTGATGCTTTTAAACCGTGATGTTGGAGAAGACTCTTGAGAATCCCTTGGGCCACAAGGAGGTCAAACCAGTCAATCCTAAAGGAAATCAGTCCTTAATATTCATCGGAAGGACTGATGTTGAAGCTCCAATCCTTTGGCTACCTGATGGGAAGAGTCGATTCATTGAAAAAGACCCTGATGCTGGGAAATATGGAAGGCAAAAAGAGAAGAGGGCAGCAGTGGGTGAGATTGTTAGATAGCATCGCTGACTAAATGGACATGAATCTGAAAAAATCTGCACAAGATATTGAAGGACAGTGAGGTCTGGTGTGTTGCAATCCATGGGGTTGCCAAGAGTCAGACATGACTTAGCAACTGAACAACAATAAGTAGCCTCCAATAGAGGCAGATGATGTTTGAGGGTTCACTTCACAACAAGTTCTTACAAAAACAAGTCTAGAATATAATTATGACATAAGTATAAGAAGACACAAAGTCCTCAGACAAAGTGCATTATGGCTTCATTAAAGCCCCAGTTTTATTTTTGATGATTCAGCTGTGATAATCATGTGTTGGAAAGATTCAGCTCTCATTACTGTTGGGAAGCAAAAATTCTCTAAAGCAGATATACATAGGACCATTTATGAATCAAGCTGAGAGTAGAATTTCTAAGGACAAGATTGCTCTGCTTCCTTGATTTTTATAACTTACTTATTCAAAGGCAGGGACATCTCTAAAGTACTTTTACTGAAATTCCTGCATCTTGAAAACTACCAGCTCACTAATGAAAACCCATCTCTAATATCCATTATGTTTATTAACAGCCAATAATTTAACTTTAAAATCCAATTTCATTAATAAATATTCTAGTGTTGATTACTAACTATTCCAAAGATTGTTGGAATGCTATCATCAGTTGACTCGGAGTTAGTCCTTGGAGTCTGCAGTCTAAATTAGTGCAAATCGATCACCTTTCGGGATAGATTAAAGTTAACACATGTTTATATCTTGCTGTCTAAACTATCTTGTGTTGCTCATTTGCTTAGTCATGTCTGAATCTGCAACCCCATGAACTGCAGCACACCAGACTTCCCTGTCCTTGACCATCTCCTAGAGCTTTCTCAAACTCATGTCCATTGAGTCGTGATACTATCCAACCATCTCATCCTCTGCTATCTGCTTCTCCTCATGCCTTCAATCTTTCCAGCATCAGGATCTTTTCTAATGAGTCGACTGCATTAGGTGGCCAGGGTATTGGAGCTTCAGTTTCAACATCAGTCCTTCCATTGAATACTCAGGGTTGATTTCCTTTAGAATGGATTGGTTTGATCTCTTTGCTATCCAAGGGACTCTCAAGAGTCTTCTCCAACACCACAGTTCAAAAGCATCAATCATAAAGTAAATCAGTCCTGAATATTCATTGTAATCAATGTAATTAACTAATTTATCCATTCTTTTCAAAGAAGGAGATAAGCAAAAGATTGCTTCAGTTAAGTTCAGTTCAGTCGCTCAGTTGTGTCCGACTCTTTGCGACCCCATGAACTGCAGCACGCCAGGCCTCCCTATCACCATCTCCCAGAGTTCACTCAAACTCATGTCCATCGAGTCGGTGATGCCATCCAGCCATCTCATCCTCTGTCATCCCCTTCTCTTCCTGCCCTCAATCCCTCCCAGCATCAGAGTTTTTTCTAATGAGTCAACTCTTTGCATGAGGTGGCCAAAGTACTGGAGTTTCAGCTTTAGCATCATTCCTTCCAAAGAACACCCAGGGCTGATCTCCTTTAGAATGCCTAGTTCCTGAATTACTCTTTATTTTAGGGTAAAAGTTTTTCTGGGAAAATTGGTGAAAATTAAAAAGAATATATCTTCAAAGTGAATGTCATAATAGTAGTATAGACATAACAGTAGTATAACTCAAACGTTTTTGGATGTTTGAGTTACTATACCTTAGCAGCATCATCTCTTAAGATTTGAAATAACTCAACTGGGCTTCCATCACCTCCACTAGCTTTGTTCATAGTGATGGTTCCTAAGGTCCACTTGACTTTGCATTTCAGGATGTCTGGCTCTAGGTGAGTGACTGCACCATTGTGGTTATCTGGGTCATGGAGATCTTTTTTGTATAGTTCCTCTGTGTATTCTTGCCATCTCTTCTTAATATCTTCTGCTTCTAAATTCAACTTGGATCACCTCTGCTCTAGACATGTGGTCAGCCTTTAACTTAGAGAAGCCCTGGTTCTTGGAAAATGATACTAGAGACCAAAATTTCAGCACTAGAAGTTGCATGTCAGTTTGGTGGTTTGGGTGGCATGTATACATATTCTCAAAAAAATTAAAGAACAAAAATTTTATTTTTGAAACATCATTAAGAAATAGTTTTGTAATAGTTGGAAGCAGAAATTTCAATTACCCTAAAAAGTAACTTAGCATTGTGTTCTATCTAAATCTCTTTGTAGATTTGCTGTTTCACAAGCAGTCATTTTAAAAGTACATTTGAAAACAGTATAAGCTAGTAAGTGTTAGTACCTCAGTCATGTCCGGCTCTTTGTGATCCCACAGACTATAGCCCACCAGGCTCCTCTGGCCATGGAATATTCCAGGCAAGAATACTAGAATGGGTAGCCCTTCCCTTCTCCAGGGGATCTTCCTGACCCAGGGATCAGACCCAGGCCCCCTGCATTTCAGGCAGAATCTTTACTGTCTGAGCCACCAGGGAAGCCCTGCATACAGTAAACATGTTATCTTTTACCTTGTTTCCAGAATACTTCATGTGAAAAATTGCTTAAAGAATGTCTTAGATTTTTTTTTAAAAAAGGTAAAAATCTGCTTTTTGTATTAATTACTAAAATACTAACATGGCTAGAATTACCATTCTGATTCCCTCCCTTTGTCAGAATAATCACCATTCCACATGTTACAGAGTGAAATTTGCACTCTTGGTGTGTTTTTCACAGCCCTTTCTACCAGTCTCATTTCTTGCCCTTCCCACTTTGTTCCCTTCACTGTAGTCATGGCAAATTGTTGCATCCTGTAGACATACTGCTATCTTTCACACATTTCTATTTATTCAGGTTATTTCCAAACCCTAGAAGCTGTTTCTCTTTCTTCCCTCTCTCTCTTTTTCTTTTTTTTACTTTACCCCAATCTCTTAATGTATAGAATATAATATAGGTTCTAAAAGTGTGGTCCATGTATCAGCAGCATTAATATCACTTGGGAAATTCTCAGAAATACAGATTTTCAGGCCCTGTCCCTGGGCCTACTAAATACAAAATTCTGAGGAAGGGACCTAGACGTCTACACGTCTGACAGGTTCTCCAGGTGATTCTGATGAGAGCTAAAATTTGAGAATCTTCATATAACGTTACTTAATCAACCCATTCACAGTTCTATAACCAAGCCTCAAGGAGCGCTAGAGCAATGATTCCTTGTTTTCTAGAATTCAGCAGTTTATTTACTAATTGACAGGGTATCTAATATAAATGGCTCTCAACATTGGAGATCCAACCAGCCCATCCTAAAGGAAATCAGTCCTGTATATTCATTGGAAGGACTGATATTGAAGCTGAAACTCCAATGCTTTGCCACCTGGTGTGAAGAGCTGACTCACTTGAAAAGACTCTGATGCTGGGAAAGATTGAGGGTGGGAGGAGAAGGGGACGACAGAGGATGAGATGGTTGGATGGCATCACCGACTCAATGGACACAAGTTTGGGTAAACTGTGGGAGTTGGTGATGGACAGGGAGGCCTGGCATGCTGCAGTCCATGGGGTCACAAAGAGTCGGACATGACTGAGAGACTGAGCTGAACTGAACAACATTGGATGTGCTTTGGAAAATCACCGAAGCAGCTTTTGTATAAACAATAAAACCTCAAAACCCTGGAGGTCCTGGGTTAGAGTTCAGCCTGGACACTGGAATTTTGAAAAGCTGAATGATTTGAATGTGCATCCCGTTTTGAGAATCACTGCCCTTTCAATTTCCCCATCTGGTCATTACCTCGGAAGGAAGTGTTCATTGTCACCTCTGTGGCTATCTCTTCTATGACTGTCACTCATCTCTTCTCTGATAGTAGTTTTTCCTGCTGCTTCCATGTCTGTTATCCTCCATCAAGACTTCATATTGAAAGCTCTAAAAATGAAGGTTTTGTCACAGTTTGCTTCCTCAAAGTTTACTGTTGTCCCACAGATCTGTCCTCTTCATGATTATCCTTTGGCTTGGGCACTAGACTCCAGGTCCAACCAGCTGTGGACAGGTAGCAGCGATGTCAAATGCCCATCTCAGATGTTAACTCCTCCTGACAAACCCAGTTTCATTTTTCTTTTGATGTTTTCAATAAAGTACATTGTACTGTAATATTTTATTGTCTTTTTTCCTCCAAGAAGATTGTAACTCTCTTGATATCAGGGATGTGTTTTCTTACCATTTTATTGCTCCATACCACCACCTTCAAACTAAACCTCTTTTTTTTCCTGCCAGCCAACATATATTTATATTGTTGTAATTGATGTACATACCATTTGAAATCTTTAAAAATTCTTGACATTAATGATTTCTGTGTTATCCCCTAAATACGCTTTTGTATGTACATACTTTCTCATTTTATATATTTGTTTACTTTTTCGGTTATTTATTATTTATAACATTGTGAATGCTATCTTTTTGTTTGACTACTTCTGTTTTTCCTTCTGTGGCATTTAGTCGGAAGTGAATTAATATTAGCTTTGGATGTCAGTCCTGGTTCTATCACTTACAATAGGTATGACCTTAAGAAACCTCATCCCATCTATTAAATGAGGGTATCATGAAGGAAAACAGCTATTTCATTGAGTTTATATGAAATTTGTATGAACTATCATACACAAATTTCAGGTTGTGCTCTGCAATAGGAAATGCTGAATAGTTATTACATATAACCATTGTTATTATGAAGCAGAGACATTACTTTGCCAACAAAGGTTCGTCTAGTCAAGGCTATGGTTTTCCCTGTGGTCATGTATGGATGTGAGAGTTGGACTGTGAAGAAGACTGAGCACTGAAGAATTGATGCTTTTGAATTGTGGTGTTGGAGAAGACTCTTGAGAGTCCCTTGGCCTGCAAGGAGATCCATCCAGTCCATTCTAAAGGAGATCAGTCCTGGGATTTCTTTGGAAGGAATGATGCTGAAGCTGAAACTCCAGTACTTTGGCCACCTCATGCAAAGAGTTGACTCATTGGAAAAGACTCTGATGCTGGGATGGATTGGGGGCAGGAGGAGAAGGGGACGACAGAAGATGAGATAGCTGGATGGCATCACTGACTCGATGAATGTGAATCTGAGTGAACTCCGGGAGTTGGTGATGGACAGGGAGGCCTGGCGTGCTGCGATTCATGGGGTTGCAAAGAGTCGGACACGACTGAGCGACTGATCTGATCTGATTGTTATTTTTGTTGCAAAGCACAAATATTTTAAAATACCAATTTACTTTAAAATCTCACCTAATATTTATTATTTAACCACATCAACACTGGTAATCATTATTTCAAAGTATAGCAATGTACACAAGAAAAATTTCCTAGTTTAGCACTTGTGGAATGGTTGCCTATGTTTTTTTATTGTTACTCCATTTAACAAGTGAGAACTAGCTTTTTTTCTGTAGGTATCAGTTCAGTTCAGTCGCTCAGTCATGTCTGACTCTTTGCGACCCCATGAACCGCAGCACACCAGGCCTCCCTGTGTACATCACCAACTCCCAGAGTTCACTCAAACTCACGTCCATCGAGTCGGTGATGCCATCCAGCCATCTCATCCTCTGTTGTCCCCTTTTCCTCCTGCTCCCAATCTCTCCCAGCATCAGAGTCTTTTCCAATGAGTCAACTCTTCACATGAGGTGGTCAAAGTACTGGAGTTTCAGCTTTAGTATCATTCCTTCCAAAGAACACCCAGGGCTGGTCTCCTTTAGAATGGACTGGTTGGGTCTGTAGGTGTATTTATTATTATATATCTTCTTTGATTGACCATTTCTTTGAAAATTCTTTGTCTTATTTTATAATCTCATTAGTTTAATTTTATTATTTTCTCATTGCACATTTATTCTTTATATGTTTCAATTAGGCAAGTATTCTCTCTCATATATATTTCCTCTCCTTCTACAATTGTTTATTGAGCATATAAATTGATTCTCAATTTTCTATTGAGAATCAAACAGGATCAGAGCATCAACTTTGAAAGAATGGAGTTCATCTTAATATTTTATTTTCTTTTCAGTTTTTTCTTTTTCTCTTTTCAGTTTGTCATTAGAGCAACCCAAGGAAGAAATTAGAATGTTTGTCAATGAAAATTATCAACAGAGGTTGGACCATTTCTCAGCAAAGAGATTGTAGAGGATATTCAAGTATCAAAGGGTTATTTACCTCTAGGATTTATCCTGAAATAGCAGCTTTGTGATTTGTGTATATCTCTAATTATATTATCAGATTGTATTGGTTAATTTTCCTTCTCAAACCACTATTTCTATGTCATCTATTTACGTGTTCTGATATATATATATATATATTTTTTATGTGTATTTCCTCAACTTGACTTTCAGCTGCTCAAGAGAAGGGGCTGTATGATTAATTTGTCTTTAATATATAGTATAATAGCTAATATATAGTAAACAATAGATAATTATTTGTTGAAAAAATTGAAGAAAACATGCAAATAAAAATATAGACATGAAAAAAAAATTGATATTTGCTGGTGCAAAGCAATCTTTATGGCTAAAGTCTCAACAACTAATTTTTTTCAATAAAAGAAACATCAAGATTTTGTTCTTTTATAGAGAAAATTTTGATACATATATATATATGTGTATATATATATATATATCCCATATTATCAATAAACATATATAAACTCAGTCTCTAGGAGAAAAGCATTTAATGCCTGACAAACCACATGTGGTTCAGTTTATTTTAAGAAAATATTTGTAATACAATGAAACATCTTTTTTCTCATTGACATCAGGAACAGGAAATAACATCTTTTAAGATAATGAACTAAGGGGCTTTTTGCCAAGATATAGTCTATAGTCATAAAATTCTACCAAGATAGAAAACCAAAATAGACAGTCCAATTTAAAGTGTGCTAATGTAGAACTTATGGGTGATAGAGAAACAGGAAAATAACATGATGGTTCCTCAAAACACTAAATCTAGAATTACCACATGATCCAGAAATTTCATTTCTGGATATATATCCCAAAGAATTGAAAGCAGGGATTCGTATCAATGGTTAGAGTAATGCTACTCATAATAACCAAAAGATAGAAACACTAAATGTCCTTTGGTGGGTGAGTGGTAAACTAAATCTAGTATATACATGCAATGGAATATTATTTGGTCTTGAAAAGGGAGGAAATTCTGATGCATGCTAGAACATGGATAAATACTGAAGACATAATACTAACTGAAATAAGTCAATTAGAAAGAACAAAACCACAAGCCAAAAACACAAACCAAAAATAACAACACACACTATATGATTCTACTTATATGAGGTACCTGCTGCTACTGCTGCTGCTGGTAAGTCACTTCAGTCATGTCTGACTCTGTGCGACCCCATAGATGGCAGCCCACCAGGCTCCCCCGTCCCTGGGATTCTCCAGGCAAGAACACTGGAGTGGGTTGCCATTTCCTTCTCCAGTGCATGAAAAGGAAGAGTAAAAGTGAAGTCGCTCAGTCGTGTCCGACTCTTAGCGACCCCATGGACTGTAGCCCACCAGGCTCCTCCATCCATGAGATTTTCCAGGCAAGAGTACTTGAGTGGGGTGCCATTGCCTTCTCCATGAGGTACCTAGAGTAGTGAAATTCATAGAGACAGAAATTGGAATGTTGGTTGCCCATGGTGAGTAGTGGGAAATAGGGAGCTATTGTTTAATGGGTACATTACTTCATTTGGAGAAAATGAAAAGGTCTGGAGATGGTGGTGGTAGAGTTTGCATGGCAATGTGAATATATTCAATGTCAATGAACTGTGCACTTGAAAATGGTTAATATGGTAAATTTTGTTATTTATTTTTTACCACAATTTTTAAAATGCAGTTTTATTAATATATATATTTCTAGAATCCATCTGTATAAGTTAAAATATGTGAAGTTAGTCCCCATAGCCAATTTTTAATAAAAGGTCCATATGAGATTCTTATGTAATCACATTTGGAAATGTCTGTTCTGGAATATATGTGAGAATTCTTCAGCCTGTGTTTTGTTTTGCATCTATTCTGTAATGTATTAATACATCTGGAATAAGTTTTTAAAAATCCTAAGAGTAGAGCTAACTGGACTTCTCATGTCATGCTTTATTATATTCTTTATTATATCTTGATTCAGAACTACATTAACTGTGTTGAGAGAAAAATTTAATTACTTGATGGATCTCATTTTAATATCCTATCTTGTATAGTAGTGGCTGCCTGCGGTTAGCTTTAAAGGACACTCTATTATATCATTTTTATGGTCTGAAACAAGGTGACAAAGTGTCAAAGAGTACTTTGTTTAAATATATCTATCATAAATTTAGGGTAAAAACGTAGTTTTTACATAATAAAAGCATGGTTTGACAGAAAGGGACCCGACTGGAGTTTAGAAGCCTGAGCACCACCCCTAAGTCTTCCACTACAAGGTCTATGAGCTCCGGTAAACCACTCAGCTGCAGGGTGCTCTGCATGCTCATTCATGAAGGATGGTTTGATGTTTCCTCTTCTGTGGATTCTTCACCTCAAATTTCATTCTCTTCCAGTCAATTTCATTGCAACCATTACTACCTCTCAATCTCGCTACAGGCTTCTCCCATTGAGTTTTGTGTGGAGCCTCTGTGAGCAAACTCTGCATTCTCAGACTTTTCTATAATGCTTTCAGTAAACTTAGTCAAAGCCTCTCTCTCTCTTTTTTTTTAGCAGTTAGGATCATACTACCATAGACTCTGCAGTGAAGATTGTTTCTTCTCCAACTGTGCTTGTTCACTCCAATTTACAGGACAAGTGCTCAGTGCACTTCTTTGACTGTTCATGCAGTCACCACAGGCAGGTGGCTCATGGACCAGAGATGACCTGAAGATGTGTCTCCTAGTCTTCAAAGCAATGGAAAGTACATTTGTTTTTAATTTGAATTACTGTCCAGTATAAAAATTGTAGGAATTTTTAATTAAAAATAAAAATTTCCAGCTTTTCTTTGAAATTAGAACACTGGTAAAAGAGCATGTATATTCCTATGTGCCAACAGTTATTTGAGACGAGCAGTAGCTCTCTCCTTAAATGAAGCATTGCCTCATCCGCTTCTCTGAAGTCTGTGCTATTCCATATTCCTTTTCTGTGTCTTACGGGGGCAGTCAGTTCCTGTTTACCATCTTATATTTTGCTCTGTTTCTTTTAGGTTCACAGGCCTTGTAGGCATTTGAATTTCAAACTTTGACCCAAACCATGTTACCTCTATTTTTTTTTTTTAAGCTAGTCTTTCCTAAACTATGTCATACAGATAATTTATTCTTTTAGAAGTTAATTACTGGCTGTTACTCTATATCAGACAAAATAAATATACCTGGGAAAAACGAGGCTAAGCATGCTGTTCTTGTTCTTAGTCATTCAGTCATGTCTGACTCTTTTTGACCCCATGGACTGTAGCCCACCAGGCTCGTCTGTCCATGGGGATTCTCCAGGCAAGAATACTGGAGTGGGTTGCCATTTCCTACTCCAGGGGATCTTCCCAACCAAGGGATTGAACCCAGGTCTCCTGCAGTGAAGGCAGATTCTTTACTGGCTGAACCACAAGGGAAGCCCAAGCATAAAGGAATGGATCTTGGAATGGGACTTTGAGATGCTACTCTGCAAGCAGTATTTCCAAACTTGTTACACCATAGAAAACTCTGGCAGTCTTCCTCAAGGGTTCTTATTAGGTGGAATAGGCTTTTCAGTCATCTTATTTCTTATTTATAAATTATAAATTAGGAGACTGAGGTCTGGGAAGAATGAGATGTCTTGCTGGTCTTATGTTTACAGTGATGTTAACTTCATTTTTGTTGATCTTGTACCCTAACATGCTACTCAACTCCTGCAAGCTCAGTGTTCTACATCTCACATCTTGTTTCAACTTAGCCTCATTATGAAATGAAGTCTTACTTCACTTGCCACCCTGCTTGGAGAGGGAACAACCATTTTAGCAATACTTCACCTACCTCACTTGAACAGTGATTTTTTTGGCTAGTGTGGTCTGGAGAGGAAGGAATAACACTAACACAATCACAATCCCATGGATATTCTAGTGACTTTACCAAATACACACACTGTATCCCTGAATCTTCTCATAGACGTACCGTTTCCTGAAAGTTCTGATATTCTCTTGAAGAGTGCAGAGCCATAAACATTTTCGTTCAGTAGTGCTTTATGACCACTTGTTCAGTCACTCAGTCTTGTCCAACTCTTTGTGACCCCATGGACTGTAGCACTTCAGGCTTCCCTGTCCTTCATTGTCTCCCAGAGTTTGCTCAAACTCATGTCCATCGAGTCAATGATACTGTCCAACCACTTCATCCTCTGTTGCCCCCTTCTCCTGCCCTCAAACTTTCCCAGCATCAGGGTCTTTTCCAGTGAATTGTTTCTTTGCATCAGGTGGCCAAAGGATTGAAGCTCCAGCTTTAGTATCAGTCCTTCCAATGAATATTCAGGATTGATTTCCTTTAGGATTGACTGGTTTGATCTCCTTGCTGTCCAAGGGACTCTCTAGAGTCTTCTCTAACACTATAGTTTGAAAGCATCAATTCTTCAGCCATCAACTTTCTTTATGGTCCACCTCTACTAGTCATGAGTATTTTGTCTAAAGAAGCATTTGCTAAGCATAGCCAGTTCTGCATGATTTTGGAATGAGGGGTTTTGAATCAAATATTTCTTTCTTATAAAAAACATAGTGCAATAGTTAGGGAGTTTGGGATGGATATGTATACAATGCTATATTTAAAATAGACAACCAACAAGGACCTACTGTAAAGTACATGGAATTCTGCTCAATGTTACGGGGCAGCCTGGATGGGAGGGGAGTTTTGGGGAGAATGGATATGTGTATCTGTATTGCCGAGTCCCTTCACTGTTCAGCTGAAACTATCACAATGTTTTTTGTTAATTGGCTGTACCCCAATACAAAATAAAAAGTTAAAAAAAACCCAAACTTAGTGGGACTTCTCTGGTGGTCCAGTGGTTAAGACTGCACACTTCCAATGCAGGGGTGCTGGTTCAGTCCCTGGTTGAGGAACTAAGATATATGCCGTGCTGCCTGCCCACCCCCACAAACCCCGTAAACCAAACCAAAACAAAATAAAAACATAATGTAGCAGACATCAGATCAGTGGACTTTGGGACTAGGAATTCAATAGTAGAATCAGCATTCCAACCTAGCTTGATTTGTGTCTGGCATTAGAATTTTCACCAAGCTTCTACAACTGGAGTGTTTCTCTCATGGGTGTTATATTTTCATATGCTGTGCTTAGTCACTCAGTCATGTTCGACTCTGCGATCCCCTGGACTGCAGCCCTCCAAGCTCCTCTGACCATGGGGAATCTCCAGGCAAGAATACTGGAGTGGGTGGCAGGTCCTCTTCCAGGGAATCTTCCCAACCCAGGATTTGAACCCAGGTCTCCTGCAGTGCAGACAGATTCTTTACCAGCTGAGCCACTAGGGAAGCCCAATACTTTCATAATGGTGTTTAAAGAATTATAACAGAAAATATGTGAAACACTCAATATAGAGTAGTTTCTCTCCAAATGCTATTCCTTTTATCCTGCCAGTTAGAATGATTAATGAAACAAGCTGCTGTTAGTCTCCTTAAGGAGGAAGAGGTTGAGGATGAGGGCAGTTCTCTCCTGAGAAAGTATTGCACTGCTCTGAAGTGCTGTGTTATTTGCCCTGTAAAAGATGACTTGTTGCTTTAGCAGTTCTGTAGGGGAAAGAAGGTCTTGCTTCCTCTCACCAATTCATATCAATCCCCTTGCTTGGGTGACAGAATGCTGTGATATGTAGATTTTGCCGAGTGGGTGTTTCTCTATTATTTATGCCTTCTGAAGAGAAACATTGATCAAATCCAACATATCTGTACTGGTGATTTATTATTCCATTTTATTCTCTTACAAGAGGATTAATGATTGAGGTAAAAGTCCCTTCAACTATTGGAGAAATAAATATATATGCACTTGGTTATTTTACTGCACCAAAAGAATTTTAAATCTTTAATGTTTCATTGGGTTTAAGATAGCTTTGAGCAAGAAGTTCGAAATTTTTCCAAGTTTTTACTGGGGGGGGGGCTTTTTTCTGTTCTTTTGTTTGTTTTGTGATTAAGTAATAATCTTCTAAGTTCTAAAATTCACTGTGATGTTTAAAGCTTATAATAAGTCATGTTAATGGAAGTAGTTCAGACATAAACACTCCGGAACTCTAATCTTCTAAATAGAATTGTTCCCACATGAAGTAAAGTGGATTGGAGAAGCCTCACTTCACCTGTGCCTTGTGAGGTCACCTTGGGGAAACCAGAGTCTACAATGAAAGAGTGAAACATCCTTTAGGTTACACCTTTATTTCAGCAGTCCATAGGGATGTAATTCATCTTATTATTTTAGACATGTTATCTAATGCATCTGTTCATAAAATATTAAAATATTAAATACTGACTAATATTGGCTTCCCCAGTGGCTCAGATGGGTAAAGAATCTGCCTGCAATGCAGGAGACCCGGGTTCAACCCCTGGATTGGGAAAACTCCCTGGAGAAGGGAATGGCTACCAGCTTCAGTATTCTTGCTGGAGAATTCCATGGACTGAGGAGCCTTGTGGGTTACAGTCCATGGTCGCTAACAGTGGAACACAACTGAGCAACTAAACCCTTTTACTTTTCTTTTTTCACTTTCAACATTGTCCTACTTATTGCTTTCCGTATATCAACGCCTTGGTCTCAGAGTGGTTTGCATGATATACTTACCAAATCTATCACTTCTGTGCTGCATTCTCTTCTTTTCTGGTCTATTCTAAACTTAATGGTTAATCTGTTGAACTACACTCTTCCAGCATCTTCAACTCATGTATCCCCCTAGCTTTCCTTCTGAACTAGTCAGAAAAATCTCAGTGCTCAGTCAATCCTGTAATTCTCTCTTTTTGTTGTTGTTGTTATTTGCTTGTTTCTGCATTTGGGTTTTTGTTGCCAGAAAAGAAAAGAAAAGAAAATCCCAGTATTTTGAATGCTGTTGCCACTAAACATTCGTGTCCTTCAGCTTTATCTGGACCCAAGCACTGACCAGTCTGTAATTTTTACTGGACTGGCCAGGCTTTTTGCTTATTTTCTTAGTAATGATACTAACCTTCAGTCATGATTACCACAATCATTATTACCACATGATACCACAATCTTCAGTCATGCTTTACAAGATAATCTTTCATTTAATGCAGCTGGAATTCCTTAGGTGGTTCTAGCACCAATAACCAAGATATTTAATTTACTGTTGAGGGGCAAAAACAAATTCATGGTTAATGTGCATGTTTTATATAGCATACAAGACCAATTTAAAAAAGAGATAAATAAAAGTATGAAAATTAGTAGAATAAAATGCTTTTTAAAAATGTTTTCAGATGTGTCTTCTAAATTTCCATATTCTTCCTCATATCAACAAATATGGCCACTTTCATCATTTATCTCTTTCTTTGGTTTTAGATACTGCAGACTTGAGATTCTTGAATTCTTAAATCCAGCAACTTCTAGGGCCAGAAACAAAATATTACTTCTGTCTCAAATATCTTTTCTGTCTAATCGCTCTTGACTTATCTTGTCTAAAATCATAATCTCCAGGATCAAAAGATCCCCGCTTATGTCATCTATTTCTTTTAAGTTACCATCTTAGTTTCTCTTTTACCTGTATCACCTAACCTTCTTGGAAAAATTGGTTTTAGCACTCATTTCTATCCTTTTCTTTACCCTTCAATCTCCTATAATTTGGTTTTTGTTCTTAAAACACTGCAAAAATTATTCTTGCCTGAATCACCAATTATTTACTAACTGGCAAGCCCAAAGTCCAGCTATAATATTTGAGAAATAATCAAAGTATCCATGATAATATTCATATTAATGAGAACTAATATTTGTTGGCATGTTCTGATATGACTTGATTGTGCATTTTTCATTCATTATCTCCTCAATCTCCACAGTGTCTCTATGAGAGAGTTACTATTATTATCCTCATTTTGCTGATAAGTTTCAATCAGAAATATGTAAATGGCTGTCACACTGTTAGTAAGTGGCAAAGTCAGAGCTGAACCTAGATCTCCTTAAACTCTGTATTATTGCTTTGTATTTAAGGCTACCACACTCTCTTACTTTTCCATTGACTTTGGACTCTGTGGTATATTTTTTTGGGCAGATTCCTCTTTTTCATTCAACCTTTAAAATTAGTTCAGAATTTTTCTTTTTGTACAGCAGAATTAACTGAAGATATTTTTAAGACTACATATATTAAGGCCCCATCCCAAAGATTGAATTAGAATAGCAAGGTTTGGGATAATATGCGTATCTAGAAATGTGTGTCTTAAGACTCCCATGCCAATTTTCAAATATAGTATAGCATGAGAACCACTGCTGCACAATTTTCTAATTGTCTCATATTGTTTCAAAATGCCTACCACTATAAAGTGATATTCCAAAATGTATCAGTTCAGTTCAGTTCAGTCGCTCAGTCGTGTCCGACTCTTTGGGACTCCATATTCCCTAGCAAAATACCTCTCCCCTTTCACTCTGTCTTTAATCCCTGGTCTTCAATATCTTTCTTCCTGCTGGACAACTAAATCTGTACATAATGCAGTAAACTCATCATTTTCCCCCTGAAGCCCTTGGAGAAGCCAGGCATATGGTCACTCTTTTTCTGCTTGGATGATTTCCTTTAGCTACAAGATAGTATTTGAGGCTCTTAATATGGCACGATAGCCCATGATAATCTGTCCTCTACCTATTCTGTGGCTTTTTTTCCCCAGTAGTTAATAATGCAAAATGTAGTTCTATTTCCAGTTTTTTAAGGAATCTCCACACTGTTCTCCATAGTGGCTGTACTAGTTTGCATTCCCACCAATAGTGTAAGAGGGTTCCCTTTTCTCCACACTCTCGCCAGCATTTATTGCTTGTAGACTTTTGGATCGCAGCCATTCTGACTGGCGTGAAATGGGACCTCATAGTGGTTTTGATTCGCATTTCTCTGATAATGAGTAATGTTGAGCATCTTTTCATGTGTTTGTTAGCCATCGCCAGTCCAGGTTCAATGCACGATACTGGATGCTTGGGGCTGGTACACTGGGACGACCCAGAGGGATGGTATGGGGAGGGAGGAGGGAGGAGGGTTCAGGATGGGGAACACATGTATACCTGTGGCAGATTCATTTTGGTATATGGCAAAACCAATACAATATTGTAAAGTTAAATAAAATAAAATTAAAAAAAAAAAAGCAAAATGTATTCTTCATCTTTCTTGAGTTCTTGCACCTCCTTCTATACCTGTTGATTCCTGCTTGTTTTGTTTTTATGGTGTGGCTTATCTAAAATGCTGGAGCTTCCCCGGTGGTGAAGTGATAAAGAAACCACCTGCCAATGCAGAAGATACGAATTCGATCCCTGGGTTGGGAAGGTCTCCTGGAGGAGGAAATGGCAAGCCACTCCGTTATTCTTGCCTGGAAAACTCCATGGACAGAGGACCCTGGTGGGCTACAGTCCATGGGGTCATAAAGAACTGGATATGAATGAGTAACTGAGCACGCACGCTGTCTAAAATGCTATCTGTGCTTCATGAGCCTGCCTTACTCCTTTCAGAATTGTATACATACCACCTCTTCCTAGAATTCTTGATTAATTCTTTTGTTTAGCTCTACATTTTGGTTAGATGCGCCTGCTCTACATAATATCCTATGACTACTGACTGCAGTACCTCTGTCTGCTGCTGTATTGAACTGAAATGGCACTTTCTAGCACATTGCTGCATGTCAGAACCAAGCCTGAGTATCCCTAGCCATTGCTCTGTTTGTTGATTTCCCTGTTAGAGGTTAGATATGATTCTAGTCAGACTTAATTGGACAAGACCCTGCTTTACTCCTGTTTTTTTTTTTTTTTTTTTAACCAGGTTGTGCAGCTGAATTCCCAGTGGGTTTGAGCATGCTGGGATTGTGACAAGCTTTAGTTCTAACTGAAGTAGACCAATACAATTTAGAATGGGAGATGATAAAATACAACAGGGGAAGTGTATAGAAATGTTAATGGAGTAGAGAAACAACCCATTGATTTTGCTATTGAGAGTATCTTGGGGATGTGTTCCTAGATTAATTGAATTTTGAGTTGAGTCTAGTTTCATAAATGTAGATACTTTAATTTTCTGGAAATTTTGAATGATGCCAGAGTTACTGTATTTAAAAAATTGCTGTATTGTCAATTTTTTAAGCCATGATTATTTCTTTATCATATATCTATACTTTCAAACAATGCTTAATGTAGTCTATACATGAATGTCAGCATTGAACAACTCCTGGGTTGCCATCAATATTTTCTTTTATCACATTTGATCTTGTTGACCATTCCTGTCTTCATAGTGCTGAAAGCTTTCACACTGAATGCTCTATGAATAACATCCCTTGAAGTTGGGCCATAGAGTATCCTGGTTGAAAGCAACCCATAAATACATTTGTAGAGCATCAGTTATATAGCCAATCCTGGGATAGGTTTCCCATGCCTTTGGAGATGCAAAAACAAGTATTAGATCTGTTTTTCTAAATAAAGGATTTTTAGATGAGGTAATAGAAACAAAATTTACGTATGTGTGTCTGATAAAGGGCAACGAGCTATATTATGTAAATAGGTGCTACATTGTTAAGCATGATGAAAATTGCTAGAAGGCAGAAGTCAGTGTAAACTGGAATAATAGAATTTTCTGATAAGTCTTTTGAAAACAGAGTAGGGTGTAAATAATCAGGGAAAGGACATGAGTAATGTAGAACAAACTTAGGCATAGCATATGAAATTGCACAAATGATACTGAAATCAGGAGGGGAGTTCAGAAAATCTTTCAAATTATATTTGTGTGTGGTCAGCAGAGGATGTTGAAAAATGGTCTCTCACTAAGCAAGGCTAATGAGATCAGTGTTTTGTTCGCTTGTTTGTTTTTCTTTCACCACTTAACATCTCACTGTCTCATAAACAGTATCCAGGTTTTGATAAAGAACCACCACCCATGGGCATCAAGGCAAACCAAGTAAACATTTGTAAGGAGAAGCTAGTTCCTTTCTTCCTGGTCTTGGTTTTATTTACTCAATTAATTATTTAATCTTAACAAGGAATATAGCCTCCCTATGCTGTCTTTTGAAGTAATCAGTGAAGGAGGCAAGGCAGTAAATGGACTCTATGTAGAGGGATAAAAAAATTGCAGATAACTTGTTTTAAGTACCACTACTGTAACAGCAGCAGCTTGGTAATAATAATAAAAAAGTAATTTATAGAGAACACATCTATGAAAGGTTATTACATAGAGAATGATGACTGGTTGTTCTCTAACATAAGAAGGCACAGAAAAAGAGGATCTGGATTTAAATAATAGTTGGTTATATTATTGAAAGAGAGTGATATTTTACCAGTAGACTTTAACATAAGTGGGGATGATTATTCATCTGTCAAGAATATTTTAAGTTTAAGTCTGTATGTAACTAGGGGAGTGAATTCAAAAACTATCTTGTAAAAAGATTATCAGGTTTTTATTTTTTTTTTAAATTATTGGAATCCTAGAGAACATATTCCTAGACGAGCAGCCTGTGTTGCTTAGGTGGAACTTTACATCATTATTTTGTTTTCTTTTTGAGATGGATGCTTGATTCCCCATATTCCAGTGGAGAAGATACACCCTAAGTACTTATAGAACCCGCCCAGTGCACACAGCTACCTACAGTGCTAGAGTAGGAGCTCCAAACTAGGTATTTCAACCCCAAAGCCAATGCTTAAAACGCAGCTTTGCCATGAAGAAACATTCAAAAATATTCTACAATGGCCCTCAAGTTATAGATGAAGAAAGTGTGGCCCAGATAACTAAAATCACAAAATTTTAAGAGCAACAGAAATTGAATTCTCATGTCTTTCATGCCAGCCTTCTTGCTGTGTCACTTCAGTCATGTCCGACTCTTTGCAACCCTGTGGACTGTAGCCCACTGGGCTCCTCTGTCCATGGGATTCTCCAGGTGAGAATACTTCATTTAAGTGTGCAACTCTCCTGAGCTCTCTTCCATGTACTAAGAGCAGTCTGAATGAGTGCTTGTGCATCCATATTCTCCTTGCAGGTCCAGTTTGCAGCAGAGGACTCAAAACTTGTTGTTCTTTAATGACAGGATAAAATATGAAATTCAAATAATTCATAATGCAGCCCTCATCTCCTGTCTCCTAAAGATGTAATATTTCTTGTGCTGATACTCTCCCAGGTGTGTGCTGATAGTGTTAACAATGTCATAGGAAACCTGAAAGAAACTAGATAAGAGAGCTAACTAACCTCTGCACTAGAAAAGGGATAGAGTGCTTTATGGAAAACAAAATATTGAAAAGACTGAATGAATGGGTGTGTGAAATAGTGGATAGTGGGGTGGGGCAGTAGAAATGGAGAAGAGATAAATTTGTAAACAACTGCTATGATGAGCGGATTTCTCAGAAGAGAAATGTCTTTAGAGGATTTTTAGGAAATTTCACGCAGTTTGTGCAGTTTAGCTCCTCACCCTTCTTCCTAACCCTCTGCCAGCTTTGCAAGGAAATTCAGTAAAATCCTGCACTGTTCTGCAATGCTTTTAAAAGCAGAATTACATTTTTGAGGTAATGAAAGAAATACTTCAACGATCACTTTATATGAACAGGAAGCTCAATTTCTTTGGTTTGTTCTTATAGGTATGACTTTAAACACTGAATTTCATGCCTAATATTGCAATTTTGTTACAATGAAATATTAATCAAGTTTTTCATCTCTTATGTGTTTATTAATTTATTTATTTTTATTTTGGGAATTGAAAGGTTAGTTTTAGCTAGGAAAGATTATTATGCTTTCTCTTTTTTCAACATCTTTTCTATTCAGTCAGTCTTCTTGTATGTCTGTTAAGTTTCTGGCTTTACCACTCCATGCTTAAAAGCTACCTTCAAGATTAAACCTATACTTTTCCTTGGAATACAAAACCTATCATTATCTAGATACAAACCTACTAATCCTGTCACCTAGTAGGCATGTGCCTAGTGTGCGAGGTACCTCATACATTGTCCTAATTTAAGGTCCCTAAACTTGCTGCTACTCTTTCTTGTCAGGGACCTTTGCACATACCATCTTTGTATCCTTTCTTTTGGCTTTTTTTTTTTTTTTGTCTCATGAATATTGTCTTCAAAATAAAGCTTAAATGCCACTGGTATTATCTTCCCAAAGCACAGAAAGCTCTGCTTTATTAGCGTAGGGTGAGGTTTTGGTGCTTGCCTTTGTTATTGAACATACCACAGTGTTGTGCGATACCTAACCGTTTTGGGCTTTGAGGATACAGATTGTATCTTATTTGTGTATGTTTGCTTAGAATAGCACATGGCATACACTAGGTGTTAAAACATTTTTTGCTGGAATAAGTTGAATTTGACTAAAGGATCAAATTTCTTAAACAAATTACCTAATATTTCTATATGGATTTAAATCAAGGAATTTTGGGGAAGAGAAGAAACACATATCTCAGTCCTTGGGACATATAACTCCATTTCATCATGTATGCAAATATGATTCATAGGCTTCCATGGAGGTAGAATTCTTTGAAGACTAGGCTCTTGTCATCTGTTGAGAAGGTGGCCTGCTTAAGTCTTACTTACAAAGAACTAAGGTTTCTGAGATATTGTGTTGTGACATATTTTGAGGAATGGACTGCTACCAAATGAAGGTAGAGGGAAGACAAAGGGCGCAGGATGTCCTCAGGTTATGGGATACTGGAGACTACACAGGTGATGAAGAAATTAGATGGACAACAGCTTCTGTAGGACCACTACTCTTTCCTATACTACAACTCATTTAGATTCTAGAATTCTCCTTGCTCTGTGGGCTACTGAAGATATGGCCTAGAGCAAGTCATGCTATGCATTTTAATAGCCCCTATCTGAAATTTTTGAAGAGGCAAAGACTGATTAATATGAGGAATTAGGAAAAAATAGGGCAGATTTTGTGGTGTGTTAGGATGAAAAAATGGGATGTGGTAATTATCGTGTGTGTATAACACCTCCATCATGCCTGGTTTCTAGTAGTTAGGTCTGTTTTAGTATTAACTCTCTGAAGCATCCCCTTCCTTCCTGGGCTTCCCCTTTAGCTGTGTCTGCAGAGATGTTTTCCAAGACCCTCTCATAATTTAGTTCCAGAAAGTAGACTCCTTGTGTGGCATTTTTAACAGTTTACCTTCAAGACCAGAAAGGGAGAATGGATCTCATCTTCACTGCTTACTGAACTATTAATTTTGCAAATCCAGCGTTGAAAATAGCCTAGTGGTTAAAGAATTCGCCTGCAATGCAGGAGACACAGGAGATGTGGGTTCAATCCCTGGGTCAGGAAGATCTCCTGGAGAAGTAAACGGCAACTGATTCCACTATTCTTGTCTGGAGAATTCCATGGACAGAGCATCCTGGCAGGCTACAGTCCAAAGGGTTGCAAAGAGTCAGACACAATCGAGCATCTAAGCACAGCACACAACACACAGCATTGGAAAGTAATAAAAAGCCTTCTGCATTCTCTTCAATTTTGTCTCTACCACTTTTGGTTTGTATAGGTAACCAAATACCTGCTAGTTAAAAAAGATACTGCAGCCTGAACATGACAACTCATGAAAGAACAAATAGATGCTGATGAGTCATTTGTTCAGAAAAATTTTACCTTGCATTTGTCATTGCCTCAGCCAATATTTTATGCTCTGGAAGTTGCCCTTACAGGTTCCATTGCTTACAGGAACCTGTGTTGCAAATGTGCAAGCTGATAAACTCAAACTTTGAATCTTTTATGTTTGATATTTCATTAGGCAGTACAGTGACCTTTTTCTTTCTTTCTTTTTTCTTTGGCCTCTGATGGTAAAAGTAGGTATCTTTCTTTTAGTTTAAGTATAATTGAACTTGAGCTGTTCATAGAAGCTAGTAAACTTTGCCATATGTTACCTAAAAACAAATTCTAACTTCAATTTGAGTAGCACCTTTCATGTCAGTGCTCTAAATTGCTTCGCAGTGATACATCATCAATATTTCACAACAAGGCACCACTGAACAGCATATTCAGTGATGTAGCCATCACTTTGAATAATGTAGAGAAGCAACAACCAGAGGAAAACAGGTCTCTTTTAAAAACTGTATAATGATAAAGATTTAGTATTTTCCAAGTGTTTACCTTAAACCATGCTTAAAAGAACAGTCTAGCCGAAAGGTACAAAAATGCTCCAGAGGCACCATTAATATTTGCATCAGTAAATCCACATCAAACAACAAAAACAAGCCACTGCTGTACACATAAGTATATACCTGATATCTCATTTGACACTTACAACTTTGAATATAGTCTGTGAAACATTTTTAAAATTAAGAATGGGAGTGCAATTTGCACAAGCCAGGAACAAGAGAAATTAGTATTGAAATACCATATCTAGTACTCTCATGCCTCCAGAATCCATATTATTTCATCTTATTGTCATATCCATAGTTCAGTGCACATTTTTAACTGTCCTGAAAAATACACGTACATCTGACTTGTTTTATTGAGTCTAGTTTTGACTTGACTTGACTAGCTTGACTATTCTACCCTACCACCTTATATATTCCTCATAAAAAGTGCCAGGGTGCATTCTCTATAATGAAAGTAGACAATGCCTCTTCTTAGCTAAAAATACTTTCCAATGACTCTCCATAGATTTTAGAATGTTTAAAATCCTTAGCACAGCACATAGGCTTTTCATGAATTAACTTCTACCTGAACTTCTACCCAAATCTCTTTTCATTCACAAAATGAGTACCTATGTTGTCTCAGCACATTGAACTCTTTGTAGTTCCCTGAACATATGACCTACTCTGTCATGTCTGGACTTTTGAATGCATTCAGCATTCTACTTAGAATGTATAATCACCTGTTAACTCAAGTTTTTCCCTCACTAGGGCAAGATCTATTACATATAGTCATTAATGCCTGATATATGATACCTAATACTTCATTTCTGAATTGAACATAATTTAATATGAAGCACTAAAATCTCTATACCACTCACATCTTCTGTTCTATTGCACAGAGCTCAACACAGGCTACAATCTCAAAATCTTAAATTTTTAGTATTTTACAAAAGTTATGAATCTCTTTTAGAATCTGTTGAAAGTGAAGACTCTCTCAACAAAATAAAATGAAGACAATTGCATACACAAATTTCCACATATCTTCAGAAAGTTTATAAATACCTTGAATTCAATTTAGAGATTTGCAGCTAAAAAAACCTGCTCTAAGGTGTTCTCATGTTGATAAACAATCCATTGGGGAATTTGTTCATTTGTATTGGCTTACTCCATCTCATCCCAATTTAGAGAATCATGGAATCTCAGGGTTGGCAAAACCTCTAAATATTACATATACCAATTTCATATCTAATATATGAACCATCTCTACAATGTTTCTATCATACATTTTTTATGTTAAATATGTTTATCCAAGGAAAGCAAAGCCACTATCACCTAAACTTGACCGGATATATTTTGAAAGATCCTAATTAAGAATTATCTGAGATATCTCATTTGAGCTCAGAGATAAAATGGGACTTGGAAGTCAAAACTCTCATGCTTAAAATAAGAAAAAGCTAAGCAAACTGAAAATAGTGATGTCTCTTGGACGCAGCAGAGAACTGAGATTGAAGGACAAACTGTTTTTTTGAAGTCTCGAGAGACAGGAGCATCCAGATTTGCAGCCAGCATTTGTTTACCTGGAAGAGAAGCACTGAAACCAGAAACTGGCAGAACAATTAAGTGGTAATTTTAATGAATTTCTGTAGATTGGATTACTGTTGTTGTTGGACACAGTAGGGGAAGGAGAGAGTGAAACTAATTGAGAAAGTAGCATTGACATATATAGACAGTGCTCAGTTGCTAAGTCATGTCTGACTCTTTGCAACCCTATGGACTGCAGCCTGCCAGGCTCCTCAGTTCATGAAATTCTTCAGGCAAGAATACTAGAGTGGGTAGCCATTCCCTTCTCCAGGATAAATATTTACACTAGTTCCTATTTGTCTCAGTTTCTATTGCCCAATATAACATATATGGCTTTCAAAAATTATTATAAGACCAGTCAAAGGGAAGATAAAACATAATCTGAGCCAGAATCAGAAATAACTCAGGGATGATGAGCATATTGCAATTATCAGACATGAAATTAAAATTAATAATTATTAATATGTTAAGGGATCTAATTGGAGATGTAGATAATAGCAAGGACAAATGGGTAATTTAAGCAGAAAGGAAAATCTAATTGTTAGTTACTCAGTCGTGTCCAACTCTTTGTGACCCCACAAATTGTAGCCCAATAAGCTCCTTTGTTCATGGAATTCTCCAGGCTAGAATAATGGAGTGGGTTATCATGCCCTCCTCCAGGGATTGAACCTGGGTCTCTCTCATTGCAGGCATATTCTTTATCATCTCAGCCACCAAGGAAACCCCAGTAACACTGGAATGGGTGGTCATTCTCTTTTCCAGGGGATCTTCCCTTCTCCATCTGATATTCCTAACCGAGGGATCAAACCTGGGTCTACCTTACTGTAGGCAGATTCTTTACTATCTGAGCCACTAAGGATCAGTAGACTTGACACAATAGAAGAAGAAGAAGAAGAAGAAACAAAACAAAACAGTGAGCTTGAAAATAGGTCAGTAGAAGTAAGAAGATGGAAGATGGTGGAATAGAAGGATGTGCACTCATCTTCTCCAAAGTTGCAACTCATTGCTGAACAAGCATTGACAGGAGAATGTTGGATCTCACCACAAAAAGATACCCCCCATCCAAGGGCAATGGAAAAGGCCCAGCAAGATGGTAGGAGGGGTGAAATCACATTTAGAATAAAACCCCATACCTGCAGAGATGCTTGGAGGGCTCAAACAAAACCTTCTGCACACCAGGAGTCCCTGCAGAGACTGATCCAGGCATGCTTTTGAGTGTCTGAGTGTCTCCTGCAGAGATACGGGTCAACAATGGCCTGCCACGGGGACAGGGGCTCTGGGTGCAGCAGACCTGGGTATGGCATAAGCCCTCTTGGAGGAGGTTGACATTAAACCCACCACAGAGCCCCCAGAAATTACATAGGACAGACAAAACATTGTACACACCAGGACCCAGGAGAAAGAAGCAGGGACCCCACAAGAGACTGACCCCGACTTCCCCATGAGTGTGGGAGAGGGCGAGGGTGGGATGATTTGGGAGAATGGCATTGAAACATGTATAATATCATGTGTGAAACGAATCACCAGTCCAGGTTCGATGCAGGATACAGGATGCTCGGGGCTGGTGCACTGGATTAACCCAGAGGGATGGTACAGGGAGGGAGGTGGGATGGGGGTTCAGGATGGGGAACATGTGTACACCCGTAGCAGATTCATATTGATGTGTGGCAAAACCAATACAATATTGTAAAGTAATTAGCCTCCAATTAAAATAAATTTATATTAAAAAAATAAAAAATAATAAAATAAAATCACATCACAGTTCAGTGTTACCCTCATCTCAGTCTTGCTTCCTTGTTTCAAGCATTCTTCTCCATTCCTCAGTAAACATCCCCACTCAAATTTCTGTCATGGAGTTGGCTTCCAGGGAACCTGGATAAGCCACTACCTGTAAGAATTCATTCAAGTCACTTGCAGGGATGTGGACAGCTCTGTTCCCTCTCTTTGTTTTCTTGTCATGTCACATTTATAATACAAAATAGCATATATTCTCTGGAGAGTCACTTAACTGAAGAGTTTCTAGTCTGATGCAAATGGCTTGTGGATATTCACACAAAATGATATTCAGCTACAAATATTCAGCACAAAAGATAATTAAAAGAATTGTTTCCAACTTCTACACTGCATAAGGAGAGTTTTCTCAACATGGATGGTTGTACACAAAGGTATAGAATATAAGAGAAATGAAGCAATAATACATTAAAAGCAAAATATGTAAATCTATGTCTTGATCAGCAGGCTTCTGTAAGTCTTAAAAATAGCAATGGCAGAAACAAATGCTGCAGGGAATTTGAATTATTGACTAGGATACCCAGAAAGAGATTTTTAATTATGAATCATGATAATATTTTTAGCAATGTTTTTCTTTAGTTGAATGTCTTATCAATAATTACTACATGTTTGCCATAAGAGTGAGGAGAAATCAGCAACTTTTCAGAGGAGAAAAAAATGATTATATTGGACATAAGTAATAGTTATATAAATATGCTTCAGTCTGAAACAGTTGAAGAATACATAACATTGTCTTAAGGAATTAATGTACCTTCCAGAGTACCAAAACTATAACTAAAATGAAATTTTAATCTCATAGAATCTAGTTTAATATTAATAATTTTTTCTCCATATTAAAATATACATAACTTTTTAATGTTGCTTTGTAAACTTCTGGGGAAAATATATCACCCTTCTTAATTATCTTAAAATGAAATTGTAGCTTTATTTGGGATTTAAAAAAAGAGTGCTCTACAGAAAGCAAACAGAAATCAGGCTCTAATATAGTGACACTGCATTTCATTGAGTATAAAACAATATCTATGAAGGAACACATGGAAATTTCTAGTTTAACTGCAGAAGCATGGCTTATATGTATATGTACTCTTACATATATAGTTACTTGGGCATAGTTTCCTGTGTGGTTATATGAGCATGCATGTATGTGTGTTGTTGTATAGGGTATGTGAGTGTGCTGTTGAGTGATAAATTACTCTAGGGCAGCAGAAGGAAGATTCCGCATATTCTAGTCTAGGATTAAATATTGATTTCCCTAGAAAATAGTAAATTAGAGAATGAAAAGATATTAAAGTGTAACTACTGTCATCAAGCTATGAAATACATTTATTGAAGGTATTTTTATGTATGTTTTTATACACAACACTTCCCTAAATAGGAAGAGAGATGACTCTTACCCATGAGGACTTTACATCATAACAAAGTCATAAGCATCCTGATTTATACTATATTGGTTCACTTAATATTAGTAAAACAGATACTTGGGGACTTTCTAATCCAAGTTTCTCTCCACAGCCACAAGGAAAATATTTGAACAGGACACTTGCATTCTTAACTTTTATTTTCAGAGACTATCAATATTCACAGTAAAACAAAGAATAATCCCGTATGCAAGTTGGTTCTGGTCCCCTGACTGATTGCATGCAACTACTGATAGAATGGTTTGATTTGCTCTCTCTTTTCTTCCTCCTTGATTTTGAGTTCACTCCTTTATCCCTCACTCTCTGTCTCCACCTACCCCTCACAATCCTGTTTCTCTTCTTGAAATGATTACAATAGAAAATTTCCCCTAACACTTGTAGTCAGGGAGAAATTTTACAAGCTATCTATTTAGTGAATGTTACAATAGTATATTGATTACATAAACTGCTGTGAATCTGAGCCTGGAATGCACCCTGACCAGTTTTCCTGGCCATATCTTTCCAATATGACAGTACTGAGCTGACTCATACTGAGGTCATCTTCACTCCTGCCCCCACATCTGTGGAGCTCTCCTTGCTGTGGTACCACAGTTGGGAACGAGCATTAAATTTAGATGACTGAGGCCACCTAAACCCTCCTTGCCTCATGTTCTTTCCCCTCAGCAACTATCTGAAACATAGTACTCTTCAATCATCCTTCACCTTCTTTGTGCACATTTCTACACTATCCTGTCCTTTAAATTCTGAAACTTTTCACTTGTGACAGCAGCACCTACTTTCACGATAAGCAGCTTTACTAAATCTTCAGCCTCTTCATTGAGCTATCCAGCTACCTCCTGCCTTAAATAAAGACTTGTTGATACACTGATGGTATTATTATTATCATTGCTATTATTGTGAACAGAAGAATACTTTATGCCACATCCAGGAACATGGCTGAAAGCCTGAAAGTAAGATTAGCTTTCTTCTACCTCTTCATTGCCTTTTCCAAAGTCTTCATTGCCTTTTCCAAATGTTACTCCCCTGTAACATTCTATAGGAGGCAGTGATCAAAACCATCACCAAGAAAAAGAAATGCAAAAAGGCCAAACGGTTGTCTGAGGAGGCCTTACAAATAGCTGAGAAAATAAGAGAAGTGAAAGGCAAAAGAGAAAAGGAAAGATATATCCATCTGAATGCAGAGTTCCAAAGAATAGCAAGGAGAGATAAGAAAGCCTTCTTCAGTGATCAGTGCAAAGAAACATAGGAAAGCAATAGAATTGGAAAGACTAGAGATCTCTTCAAGAAATTTTGAGATACCAAGGGAGCATTTCATGCAAAGATGGGCACAATAAAGGACAGAAACTGTATGGGCCTAACAGAAGCCGAAGATATTAAGAAGTGGCAAGAATATACAGAAGAACTGTACAAAAAAGATCTTCATGACCCAGATAATCATGATGGTGTGATCACTCACCTAGAGCCAGACATCCTAGAATGTGAAGTCAAGTAAGGCCTTAGAAAGCATCACTACGAACAAAGCTAGTGGAGATGATGGAATTCCAGTTGAGCTATTTCAAATCCTGAAAGATGATGCTGTGAAAGTGCTGCACTCAACATGACAGCAAATTTGGAAAACTCAGTAGTGGCCACAGGACTGGAGAAGATCAGTTTTCATTCCAATCCCAAAGAAAGGCAATGCCAAAGAATGTTTAAACTACTGCACAATTCCCCTCTTCTCACATGCTAGCAAAGTATTGCTCAAAATTCTCCAAGCTAGTCTTCAATAGTATGTGGGGCTTCCCAGGTGGCTCAACAGTACAGAATCCACCTGCAATGCAGGAGACCCAGGTTCAGTCCTTGGGTCAGGTAGATCCTTGGAGGAGGGCATGGCAACCCACTCTTGCCTGGAGAATCCCAAGGACAGAGGAGCCTGGTGGGCTACAGTCCATATTGTCCCAAAGAGTTGAACATGACTGAAACGACTTAGCATGCACACATAGCCACACCTATTTCCTTGATGCTCTCAGTAGTTCAGCTTTCTTTTGGTTTCACTCTTGTTTCTCTCAGTGTATGTTTTATGGTCCCTGGTTAATACTATCAACTATGTTGCATTTCTGCCTCTCTTTCATTCTCCCAGCAAAACTCCGTCCCTAGGTTCATGCCACTGACTTCCTGGGGCTAAGGGAGTTTGAATAAAACAAATCATCCTTCAAGATTGATGCAGCTCCAAAAATCATATTCTCCAACCTCAGATGGTACCTCAACCTTTCACAATTATTTTACCTGTTCTTGGTTCCTTACTTCTGTTCTTCATAGCAATTGCACTATCCCTGCATTTGCCCACTGTCTGTCAGCAGATGCCTTTACTTTACTAGTTCCTACATCAAAATGAAACAGTTAAGTATCAGTTACTTCACTCTTCTGCCCCAAATTGACTAGTATCAGAATGTAGCTGCACTCCTTCCCCTATAATCTCAAAGGAAAAGGTGCTAAACAGCACCAGCTGCTACAACAGGTGACCCTAAAATACCTGAGTGCAGTAATCACAGCTCCATGTCTATGTTTATTTTACATATAATTGCAAAATCTTCTTTGTGGGTTTGTCTTTTAGGTGTACCATAAAAGACATGCATCATTTTATCAACACAGAGGTAGTTGGCTTAGAGACTGCTTTCACTGTTCAGGGAGTTCACGAGGTTTCCCACTGTTTGTTCAGGGTCATGCAGCCCAGGATTTCCCTTTCTGCTTGCTCCTCAGATGACATTCACCTAGTATTTCTGCCACCAGGATGACTTTGGTTTTATCAAAACCATCTTTGACAGTCTCTTCTCCTGGTCTTCCCATTTAGCTTCTGAATGTTCTGTTTTACCAGTGTCACATCTAGCTATTCGATTAATTTATTTTTTAACTGATTGATCTATTGTTTTCAACATTGCCATGGTTTATACTTTGTAACGTGTGTGTGTACTCAGTCATGTCCAACTCTTTGGGACCCCCTGGACTATAGCTCACAAGGCTTCTCTGCCCATGGAATTTTCCAGGTAAGAATACTGGAGTGGGTTGCCATTTCCTACTTCCCCACTCAGGCATCAAACCAAGTCTCCTGCATTGGCAAGTGGATTCTTTTCCACTGTGCTACCTGAGAAGTCCTGTGATTTGTAACAGTCTGAGCCAAGTAAAAGTATGCCCTTTGGCAGGAGTAGGGTGTTGCCAGTCTTTCGGGCTTGCTCCACAATTTCATTGGATGGATGCAGTGTGGTACCGCATTGCTGCACTATAGAGCAAGACCTGGGGAGCCTGGGAACTCAATCCTCACTAGCTTCCTCACCCACAGCCTCCTTGTGTATGGTGGGTTTTTTTGTGGAAGGATGGGGGACAACACAAATGTATGCTGCAGGCTGGATGCTGCTCCCACACTGTATAGATGTTGTATAGCCCAGCTTGGGAAGATGGAATTTCCCAATGTTGGTTGGGAAGCCAACATTCACTGGCTGTCAGATCTACTCAGGATAGATTTCCACTCCAGAAAGCTGAGAAATTAGAATTTGCATTTTGGCTGCTGAGCCCACAGTAGGAGTTCTCCATTAATACAGAGGTTTAAGGAAATAGGAGACAAATGTACTTTTCATCTATCGATGAAGCTATTTCCTCTCTATGTCGCAGGAATGGGGTCTAGAGGAATGGTCACACTGCCTTGGCCCATCACCTGCTTGGTATAGGCCTTCCACAGCACGGTGCTCTGGGAAGCAGGGTCTGCTGATGTTCACTGGCTGTTGAATCCACTAGGAATAGCTCTTCCACCCCAGGGATCTGAGGGAGGTGGGAACTACTGGAACAGTCTTTAGCAGCACAAAGGGGCAGGGGTATGGATGCAGTCTTTAGCTCTCCTGTCAGGACCCACCCTCCCCCCCCACCCAGTTTTTTCACTAAGCTTCATAGATTATGTAGTATTTATGTTTCTCAAATTGTTGTAAACCCTTTGATCAATCTGTTGTTGCTAATTTAGAACAGTTTAATAGCTATCTCTCTGAAGGAGAAATTTCCCCCAGCTTCTCCAAATTTCCTCCACACTGCCATTCTAGAAGTCCCATCTCTGCATTCATTATATTTTATCCAAAAATCTGATTTTCTGTTATTAATATCACTAAATGAATCTGCTGTACACTCAGATAGCTGGGTAAATTTTCCTAGATTTCTCTGTTTCCTTCATCTCTATACCTAGTTAGTCAGTAATTCCTGCTAATCTCATCTCATCTCCTAGATATGCTTCCAGTCTCTCTATACTTCTGTAGTCCCACTGTTTACCATTCTTAAGACTCATCTCCTCTCTCCTGCAGTATTAGAATGGTATCCTAAATAATCTCTGTGCTCTCATTCTTGACCATCTTAAATCTATCTTTTTTACCCAATTCAGAACAACCTGTATAAGATGTGAATCATTACAATCACCTACTAGGCACCCTTTAATAACTTGTGCATAAATGAATTACTAAATCCTATCATGATTTTATGCCATGGTCCATATATGAAAATCTCCATTCTTCCCACCCAACATTTTGCCTTTTACTCCCTGTCCATGTGTTTCATTTAGGGTATTTATTTCATATTTTCATTCCTTTATACAGATTATTTCTTTCCTTGGAATACCTATCTTCCTTTCTCTTGATAATTTTTATTGCTTAAGGATGCAATTCAGACATTTTATTCCTCAGAGAGCATTTCAGGATCCTCAGGTTGAACTTGTGAAATGTGAAATAAAATGGAGTCACTGATGTCAATGTGTTTTTAAAAGGAGGAGGCCGTTGAGTAGGTGTGTCATGTATATCCTCACTGCACAGAAGCATGAACTGTTGAACTGGATCAGACTGCAAATATCCCAAGATATCAAGAAGTTTACAAGAACCCCCTACAACTTGCACTATTAAGGGACTTTTGCTTAGTGATAGACTTAGCAGTCGATCATGTTTAACTAAGACTAGCTTTCTGATGCCAACACCCATCAAAATTATTTGCGAACAACTTAAATAAGCATTCAGTCTTGAGAACCCCTCAATTTTGGTCCCTAAAAGGACACTGTTTGGGTAGCTACCGAAATCTCTGTACCCTGAGTTGCAACTGTTTGATCCCAGTGAATGCTTTGATCAATCATTGCTTCTTAGAACTGACAGGGTTGACAAGGTAAATGTCCCATTTTTTTGCTCTTAAGTCCTAGTGAAAACTGCTCCATATCATCAACTTGATTTTATTATCTGTTAAATTCCTCCTGCCATATTCTGAGTTTCATTAGGCAGAGGCTATGTTTTCTTCTTCCAACTCCTCAGTGACGTCTTACTTTTTCGAGGATGGATAGTGAAATGCTTAAAATGATGTACAAGGCTCTGAGTAAACCATATGGCCTCTTTTCTTGAGGCCTTTGCAGATACTGCTGTTTGGAATGGCCTCTCACACTCTGCTCCTACTCCGGCCTCCCCTCAAACATTGACATGCACATTCCTTCTCCTTGTTAACTTGAATTCATCATTCTGCTTTCTCTTTAAATACCATTTTATTGGGGAAAGATTTCCTGATCCTAAAAGTAGATTAACTCACACTTATATTCCCTAGATATTCCTTGTAGTGTTTCTTCTTATCAGTTTGAGCTTCCCAGGTGGCGCTAGTGGTAAAGAACCCACCTGTCAGTGCAGGAGACATAAGAGATATGAGTTTGATCCTTGGGTGGGGAAGATCCCCTGGAGGAGGGCATGGCAACTCACTCCAATATTCTTGCTTGGAGAATCCCATGGACAAAGGAACCTGGCAGGCTTCAGTCTACAGGGTTGCAAAGAGTGAAACTTACTGAAGCAACTTACCATGCATGCATATCAGCTTATAATTATAGATTTTTTTGATTATTTGATTAATGCCAGCCTTTTCCCAGAAAGATTTAACTCTGTGACGAGGATTGTATTTACTTTGTTTTCCCTTTTACCCCGAATGCTTTGCCCAATGCATGGCACTTAGAACACATTCAATAAATAAACAGGTTGCCTAAGCTCATGAGTGACTAATTTACTTTTACAGAGACTTTGATACTTGACTCCATGCTTCATGTATAATAGACTTTAAACTGTGGTTTCTGAACTGAAATTTATGTTGCAAAAGACTGACATTCATGAGATGTTTCACAGTGAAAAATGAAACTATTAGGAAATAGTGAAAACAAATCATATTTATATTTCAATTTTTCACTGAATTATTTTTGTTGGCAACAAGGTAATATTAAATATATTCAATATTTTGGGCCTTTCAATTAGATAGGCTAGGCTTAGATTTTCACAAGTGTATGAAAATATCAGTTTTCCTTTTTCTCATCAGAGATTCCTCTGTGAAGTCTTGGTCGAAACCCTTCCATCCCCTAACCTGACATGTGTTGAGTAAATCAACTCTGCTCAGAAGGGATCTCTGCATGTATGGAACCTGTCTCTATCATTTCACTTGACTGAATTAAATACTTTGTCTATATGCCTGTCTTCTGGGCTGGAATATGGGCTCTTTGGGGAAGCCACTTTGTCTTTTTAATCTTCTTGTCCTCATCATCTACGATGGTATCTGGCACAAATAGGTTTCAGTTAATATTTGTTAAATGATTAAATGAGTCAATTAATGAGTGTCTCAGAGTCACTAAATGCTTTTCATAATGAAAATTATAATAAATGGCTTAGCCTAGAATTACTTCATCTGAAAAAGCCTTTATCCTCACAATAAGTAAGCCAAACAATTAATATATTTGCTGAGTTTTCTCTTCGCATGACACATTTTATGTGCCTACTTTTAATCTATTTGTCATTTACTCATGTATCTGCTTCAGTGTGCTGTCTTCTCTTGTGGAAAACTTTTACTGATCTTGAAAAAAAACCTGCAAGTCTAAAGTTCATCTTTAAGGAAAATTTCATACAATTAAGAGCTTATAATTCTAGTTACATTAACAAAATAAAAATAATTGTTCCCATATTTTCAGATAGCATCTTCCTTTGAAGCCTCCAAAATACTTATATAAAGGAAAAAATAAATTCTCAGTTTTGTGATCTAACTCTTGAAGTCACATTATTCTAGTCACCCCCTCAAAGTAATGATACAGTTAAATATAATGTAAAATAACAACTGAAGCAATTATATAATATTTTCCATCAAAAATCTCATTAGTACTCTAAAGAGATTTCACTTATCTTATAGTGCATGTCAGCAACTGCTTGTGTGTAGCTTGTTATCTATACTTCTTTCTCAAGTTGGACTGTACTACCAGCTAATGAGACTGTACTTAAAAAAAAATTGTTATCATAGTATACTTGGCTTAATTTACTATCTAATATGCTAATATACTACTATGTGATGTTATGAGGCACAGGAAGGGCTGTTAACCTCATCAGGTTTTAGAGCATCCTCAAAACCCCTGAAATCAGCCACACAGTGTTTTTGACATTGACATCCTTTGGGGAAGGGTGGTCTTAGAATTTTTTAAAAAAGCAATTCTGTATCCCAGTTCTAATGACTAATTCATGTTACCTTTCTACTGGACAAGTATAAGGTTTCTCTGGGACCTCTTTGATTTAACCAGCGTGTTTTATATTCTATTAACATAATGACTTGCTTTTACTAGGATAAATTCTTCATTGGTTAGGAAATTTGAGAATTCTGTCCTTTAAGAGAGAATTTCAAAATGTATTGACTATTTTTGTCTTCATTGATTACATTTTAATTTATTTATTTTTATAAATCTCAGCTCATCAACTCAATAGAGTTTAATAAGTGAATGGATTCTAATAGATAAGAAAGTCTATCCATGTGCAGGGATGGTAGCACACACTTTAGAGGATACTAAGAGAGCAAGAGAGCCGATTAGCCCCTATGACACCCTACAAGACCATTAGAGTGAAAAGTTTTTCTAGACGGAGGGGTTCATTCTCATTTCCTCCAGTACAGGCTTGTGAAGGGAAGTGTTTAAAACATACTAACAATGCTAGAGCACTGCATAAGAAGAAGAAGAAAAAAAAACAAATACAAAAGTGAAAAGAGTAAAAATAATACATCTCAATAGTTACTTACTTCTGTGTCACCACTTGCAGATGCTGACTTATAATTATAGAAGAAAAATGTAGGCAAACAGAACTAAAACATAGCTTACTCATTTCCCCAATAAAATTAGGTTTAATTCAAGCAAAACAAGAAACCAAAGGATTTAAAGAGACAAGAACATAAAAAGGTTACTTATGAAGCTATCTCCCGTGCTTCGCTGATTGACATTTTCATCTGGAGGGACCTGTCACATTATGTCCTAATGTGGACAAGCACAAGCAGAAATAGAGCAGCAGCAAGCCAGCTGATTTACACAGTACTTTCCAGCATTGATTTTAACTCCGCATGTGAATGTTTGCTCCATCTAGGCCACAAACTATCCTCCAAAGCAGCCTCATTTGAACCTTTATGGTGTACTTAATATGCTCTGGATTTAAGTGACCCTGTCAGAACAGAGGCTGAGCTCTACCCAGTGTTAAAATGTGTTTTCCAGCCTTATGTCAGAGTCCTTTAGCACTGCAATATTTGTAATTTCTGAACAATTCCCATAAAACTTAGGGGTTGTTGACCTGAACAAAACTCCCTATGGCTGGCAGTCATTCTCTCTCTCGTTTCACTTTCCAGGTTGATAAAAATCAATACTTTCTCTCATAGAATTCTGGCTTCCCAAGCAGTGTTCAGGTTCATGTGAAATGTGTGGAGCATATAGAGGGACAAGGGTGGTTATTTTATCTTCCAGAGCCGTTTCCTACATTCATCCAAGTAGGAGACAATGCTGGAAATGTTACATGAAGCAATCTTTTGAAATTAGCCAGTTTGGGCTTTTGGATGGAGTCAGTGTAATTTTTGAAAATATTTCACTATGTTGTTAACTTCTAGCTCAATCAGACTCCTGTCAAATTAAAATCTTAGAAGCTAATGCCCATTATTCTCATACTATTTTATTTCAATTGTCACTGATTTATTATTGAAAACTATAGCTACTGTATGCTAGAAATTAAAAAACAACAGCTAAGAAGAACATAGTGCTGTATGTGATGTCCTATTAAGCTTTTATTCTTCATTTCCTTGACAAATGCAGAGAACTAGATTTACTAGGTATTCTTCTCATTTGTTTTGTCTTGTTTGTTGGTTTGTTTTTGGAAGAAGCTCTTCACGGTATGTAACTTTCTTAAAATTAATGTAACTAGACATTCTGAAAATGATTCCATTTCCTTTTGTCTGGGCTGGTAAAAGATAACACAATCTTCTATGTGATAAATTCACTTCTATGCCATGCTCTAAGCCAAGAGTTGGCAAACTTTTTCTGTAAAGGGCCAGATAGTAAATAGGCTTTGTGGGTTCTATATTTTCTTTCACAGCTACTCAACTTCTGCCATAGTAATGTAAAAGCAACCATAAATAACATGTAAATGAGTGAGTGTGGCTGTATTTTAATAAAACTTTATTTGCAAAATCAGGTACTGGGTCAGACTTGGGCCTCAGGGAATAGCTTGCCTGATCAAAGCTAATGGTTCTCAAACTTTGGTTCACACTGGGAGCTTGGCTCAGACTAGTACTGGGGACCTACCACATAGCTAGTGAATAGAATGGAGGCATTCTGATTCTTTGTAAATAGTATATATAAAAGGAGAATGTATATATTTAGTAAGCATTGCAGGTGATTTTGAGATATCTCAAAGCATATGTCATTGCTCTAGGGTATGTAATTCTTTTAATTTTATTTTTTATCTATTTATGTTTTGACTGTACCATGTGGTTTGTGGGATCTTAGTTCCCTGACCAGGGATTGAACCCATACCCTCAGCAGAGAAAGCATAGTGTTTTAACCACTGGTCTCCCAGGAAATTCCTTAGGGCATATAATTCTTGTGAAGTTTTTTTCCACATTTCTTGGATGAGGGACTCAATTGTCTTCATTCTCCTTGATTCTTAGAAAATATTCTTACGAGTTTAGACCAGCCTATTGCTTTCATGTGGCTTCCCTGGTGTCTCAGACTGTAAAAGCGTTTGCTTGCAACGTGGGAGACCAGGGTTCATTCCCTGGGTCGGGAAGATCCCCTGGAGAAGGAAATAGCAACCCACTCCAGTACTTTTGCCTGGAAAATTCTTGGATACAGGAACCTCTTTGGCTACAGTCCACAGAGTTGCAGAGTAAGACACGACTGAGCGACTTCACTCAATCATTGTTTTGCTACTTTTCCAGATACTGGATGTTTTGAGTAATCAAAGGGGTGGAAATCTTTCTGCAGCAATAATGTGTCAGTGTGGCTAAGACACTGAATTTTCTTAGTGAAAGCATTCATGTAAATGATAGTTGAAAAACAACCTTGCCAAGTCTATAATCCTGCTGCTCAGACATCTTATAGCAGCTGGCATTTGAAGTCAATGTTTCCAAAATGAAAAACAGAAAAATGTTTAAAGTGTATTAAACATTTATTATTTGCCTGGGGCCACTCAAATCTTTATATCTGTTAATCTACTTAATTCTTATATCAATCTTTTGGTATTACTACCTCCTTCACCCTATTTTGTTATTGTTGTTGTTGTTTTAACATGTAAGGAAAGAGGTTCACAGAAGTTTTAAGAAATGTATTGAAGTCCATACTGTAAATGACAGTGTGAAGGTTTTAGCCCAGGCATTTTCACTGCATAGATAAGACTCTTAACCTTTATTCTATACATATTTTTCTTATTATTCAAGGAGAATACATAAGAGAAAAAGCAATGGTAATGTAATGTAGTTCAGAAAAAAATAAGAAAATAGTACCAAATCTATATAGAATTAGATAGTGATTTGAAATAAATATTCAAAAAAGACATCTGGTGATAGTAATAAAGGAAGGCTACAGGGGAATTTGGCTTGTTGGCAATACTCATATTGTAATGTCCCAAAATAGAAATCTTTAGAAAATTCATATTTACAAAGAATCCAGGTAGAAGAGAATCAGTTTCAAGATATGATACAATGAAAAAAAAAATCTACTATTGAACAGATTGAGTGTTTACACTTCATGTGATTTTTAAAAATCAAAGATGTTAGCTCTATGACTATAGTTTAACTGGATTTTTTAAATATTGTGAATAAAGACTTCTCAATAAACTGATGTGTAGTTCTTGAGAATCTAGGGAACTATGTATAAAGTTGGAGGTAATCATGCTGTACCAGGACTTCCCTGGTGGCTCAGATGGTAAAGCGTCTGCCTACAATGCGGGAAACCCAGGTTCAATCCCTGGGTTGGGAAGATCCCCTGGAGAAGGAAATGGCACCCCACTCCACTATTCTTGCCTGGAGAATCCCATGGACGAAAGAGCCTGGTAGGCTATAGTCCACGGGGTCGCAAAGAGTCGGACATGACTGAGCGACTTAAAAAAAAAAAATGTGTACACAAGAAAGGCGATACTGTAGAGAGAGGCTTTTTAAATGGTGGCACTTGGAAGGGTAGGTGGAAGGCAAAACTGACATTTTCACAACAGAAGATAAAACAGTGAACCCAAAGGAAACCTAATTCTAGTCCGTAATTGGTATAAGAACTGAGCTCCAGTTTGCTAGGTACCAAATCAATACACAAAAATCTTTTGGGCTTCTGTGAACTAATAGCAAACTATCAGAAAGAGAAGTAAAGAAAATAATCCCATTTTACAATTGCATCAAAAAGAATAAAATACCTAGGAATAAGTTTAACCAAGAAGTTGAAAGACCTATATATTGAAAACTACAAGACATTAATGAAAGAAATAACAGAGGTCACAAATAAATGGCAATGTCTTCCTTGCTTATGAACTGGAAAAATCAACATTGTTAAACTGTCCAAATTACCCAAAGCAATATTTAGATTGAGTGCAATCTCTAGGAAAATCCCAATGATATTTTTCACAGAAATAGAGCAAACCTTGAAAAAACAAAGCAATCTTAAAAAAGAACAACAGAGCTGGAAGTGTCATGCTCCCTGATTTCAAACTAGATTATAAAGCCATGGTAATGAAAATGGTGTGATGTTGGCATTAAAACAGGGATCAATGAAACTGGATGGAATAGCCTAAAAATAAATGCAGGCATATATGGCCAATGAATTTAATATAAAAGAGCCAAGAATATGCAATGGGGAAAGGAAGGTCTCTTTACTAAGTGGTATTGGGAAAACTAGACAGCCATATGCAAAAGAGAATGAAACTACACCACTATCTTATACCCTACATAAAAATTGACCCAAATGGAATAAAAATTTAAAGATAAGGCCTGAAATTGTCAAACATCTAGAAGAAAACATATGTAGTAAGCTCCTTGCCATAAATAAGTGGAACATCATACTAAAAAGCTTTGCACAGCAAAGGAAACCATTAACAAAATGAAAAGGCAACCTACTGAATGAGTAAACACTTGTATATCATATGTATGATGTGAGTACTGTGGTAAGTCACTTCTTTGTGTCTGACTCTTTGCGACCCTGTGGGCTATAGCCCTCCAGGCTCCTCTGTCCATCAGATTCTCCAGGCAAGAAAACTGGAATGGGTTATCATTTCCTTCTCCAGGGGATCTTCTCAACTCAGGGATAGAACCTCTGTCTCTTCTGTTTCCTACATTGGTTGGCAGGTTCCTTTCCACTAGTGGCTTCTGGGAAGCCCATCATATTTATGATAAGGGGATAATATCCAAAATATATAAAGAACTCACACAACAGCAAAAAAAAAAATCTGATTAAAAAATAGGCTAAAGGTCTGAATAGAAATTTTTCAAAACAAGACATATAAATGTCTGACAGGTCCATTAAAATATCCTCAACATCATTAATCATTAGGAAAATACAAATCAGAGCAATGAGATATTACCATACACCTGTTAGAATGGCTATTATCAAAAAGGCAAGACATAACAATTGCTAGTGAGGATGTGAAAAAAAGAAAACCTTTTGCGTGGTTGGTGAGATTATAAATTGATGCAGTCACTCTGGAAAACAGTATGAGGTTTAAAAAAATTAATAGAATTGGCATATGATCCAGAAATTCCACTTCTGAGTATTTATGTGAAAAATATGAAAACACTAATTTGAAAAGTTAGTGTTTATTACAGTATTGTTTACAACAGCCAAGACATGGAAGTAACCTGTGTCAATTAATGGGTGACTGGATAAAGAAATACACACACACACACACACACACACACACACAGATACTAGAGTGTTGATTCAGCCATAAAAAGTGAAATCTTGCCCATTTCTGACAACATGGCTGGACCTTGAGTGCATTATGCTAGGTGAAACAAGTCAGACCTGGAAAGATGACTACCTCTTATACATGGGATCTTTAAAATAGAAAGCCACAAGCTCATAGACACAGAGAACTTTGGTGGTTGCCTGAAGTGAGGATTGGTGGTTGGAAAAAGAAAAATAAAGTAAAACAACAAAAACAACAACAAAAACTTAACTTTCTTACTAGATTTAGAAAAAACGAATAAATGAATACTCCACATTTGTCTTAATATTGATATCATGCCTGGTACCAGAGTGTATATTCACTAAATATTGACCAACAGTCTGACTCAGGAGTGTGTGACAAGGAATTCATGGGCTTTTCATACCTATAATATAACATTTCTCATTTATAAAAACATGACTGAAATAAACTCACATCCCATGTAGTGGGATTAAATGTCCAGTATACCCAAGAACTTCAGGGCAAGCCCTACTACCTCAGTTGTTTGCCTCATGCAACTCAAAAATCCCAGATTGTTCTATGGAAGTTCGCTTATGGTAAATTAGAGAAGAATTTTTCACTGGTATTTTATCTCATTTATATTTACAAGGAAATCTTTTACTACTGGGGACCAAAATGAGGTACTTATTTCATTTGTGCAATTGTATCATGACGGACATCATTTTTACATACGCATTAGATTTCTAGTTGATCAACTAACCTCAGTCAAAATCATAAGGAAGGTATTACTTATGTAGTGACAATAAAGAAGCACTCCTTTGCTAAAGCATGAAGTGTGGGAAATCTTTATTTTAATGCAGATGTTGTAATTATCAACTTTAAAACATTTATTTTCTCAAGCATGAAAAATAATTAACTTACCTTTTAAATTTTTTTCTTTTCTCTAAGAGGTTGAAGGTTATAAAAGCTTGCAAAATAATACTTGCAAAATAACACTGAAAAACACAAGTGATCTTTGGGAGAGTGAATAATCTGTTTCTTAATGCTGTTTCTTTATTCAGAACTAAGTTTCATTAAATAGAAATGACAAAAGTACATTTCCTTATCATAGAGAATGTCTCACCCAGGACATTTTATTTCCTTTCCTTCTGTGGTACAATTAACAAGAATCCCTAGAGAGAAGACATTGGGAAAGACTAGGGCAGCCTATGTACATGGGTATTTCCTATGAGTTCATCTTTTTATATGTATGCATGCTTGTGTGTATGTGTGCGTTCTATTGTATACTCAGTGAAATGATCTCCAGAATAGAGCGTGAATATATCCCAAAGATTGTTCATGGTAGTACACAGTTCACGTGTGTGCTTGCATACTCAGTCACTTCATTTGTGTCTGATTCTTTGCAATCCCATGTACCATAGTCAGCCAGGCTCCTCTGTCCAGAGAATTTGCTTGTAAAGAATACTGGGGCGGGTTGCCATGCCCTCCTCCAGGGGATCTTCCCCACCCAGGGATCCAACGCTCATCTCCTGTGTCTCCTGCACTGCCAGTGGATTCATTATGGCTGAGCCACCAGGGAAGCATTTTTAAAGTTATGTAGCATTCCGTACTGTGAACATACAATTATTCAACATTTGAAGTTGACAAACCGTGCCACGATAATTAGTCTTGCACATATATATGTTTTTATTTTTGCCAGTGTGTTTTTTAGATAGATCTTTGAAAGTAGAATGTAGGCTCCACAGATAAAATGTGTGTGTTCATTTCAGTAGGTATTGCCAAATCAGCTAGATCTGAGGGTGTTTGCCCTCCCACAGTCTTACCAAAAAAATATGCTGTCAAACTTGTAGGTGTTTCCAATCTGATAGTAGATAAATATTTCCATGAGTTTTAGTTGCAGTTTTATTATGAGAAGGCTGAACAGTTTTCTTATCATGAAAGCCTTTTCATCCATTTCTAAAGGTTAAGGTCCATTTGCACTTCTGTTTTCTATGAAGTATTTATTTCTGTATTGTTGTTAGCATTTATTGTCTTTAAAATTTTATGTAATTAAGTTAAATTAAAATGTTTTGTTGATTTGGGGCTTTGTGTCATAGTTAGTAAGATTTTCTCTGCTCCCAAATTGTAAAGATGAACATTTTTTCTTCTACTACCTGTATAACTTCACTTCTTTACATTCAATCCTCTAATGCATTTAGAGTTTGTAAATTTTAATTAATCCACTCATTGTTTTTTTCCTATAAAGACATTCATTTTCATCAACACTTCCTTTTAAAAAGAGTAATTTTCTCTTGAGATTTGAGATGCTGCCATTATTGTGTTTGGAATTTCATTTGCAGTTAGACTATTTCTGGATTATCTATTCTGATCTATACAACTGTCTCTATTGATACCAGACTTTTTTTTTTTTTTAATTACAGAGGTTTTATAGCATGTGTCAATGTTTAGTGGGCTATACCACTATCAAAGCAGGGATTTATTTCCCAGTGTTGTTGTTTTTTTTAACTTCTTGTTTGCTTTCCAAATTAATTTCATTTATTTTTAATATTCATTTTTAACTGATTGACAATTGGTTTACAATATTGGTTTGATTTCTGTCATACATCAGCGTGAATTAATGGTACTTGTTCATATGTCTCCTCCCTCTTGAATCTCTCTCCCACCTCCCACCCCTCTAGGTAATTATAGAGCTCCAGTTTGAGTTCCCTGAGTCATATAGTAAATTCCCACTGGCTATTTACATATGTTAGTGTATATACCTCCATGCTACTCTCTCCATTTATCTCACCCACTCCCTTTTCTCCCCAACCCTTACCCATTAGTCTGTTCTCTATGTCTGCATCTCCATTACTGCCCTGTGAACAGATTCATCTGTACCATCCTTCTAGATTCCATATATATGTGTCAATATGGTAGTTTTATCCCTAGTTTTTAAAGAAATCTCCATACTGTCTTTCATAGTGGCTGTATCAATTTACATTCCCACCATCAGTGTAGGAGAGTTCCCCTTTCTCCACACCCTCTCCAGCACTTGTTTTTTGTGGAGTTTTTGTTTACGGCCATTCTGTCTGGGGTGAATCTGGGGTGAAGAGATATCTCACTGCAGGTTTGATATGCATTTCTCTAACAATGAGTGATATTGAGCATCTCTTCATATATTTATTAGCCATCTGTATGTCTTCTTTGGAGAAATGTCTGTTTAGGTCTTTTGCCCAATTTTTGATTAGGTTATTTGATTTTCTGGTATTGAGTTGTATGAGCTGCTTGTAGGTTTTGGAAATTAATTCTTTGTCAGTTGTTTCCTTTGCTATTATTTTCTCCTATTCTGAGGGTTGTCTTTTCACCTGGTTTAGTTTCTTTTGTTGAGTAAAAGCTTTTAAATTTAATTGAAAAGTGAAAGTTGCTCAGTCATGTCCGACTTTGCGACCCCATTTAACTTATATGCAGAGTACATCATAAGAAACACTGGGCTGGAGGAAGCACAAGAGGGAATGAAGATTGCCGGGAGAAATATCAAGAACCTCAGATATGCAGATGACACCACCCTTTTGGTAGAAAGGGAAGAAGAAATAAAGAGCCTCTTGATGAAACTGAAAGACGAGAGTCAAAAAGTTGGCTTAAAACTCAACATTCAGAAAACTAAGATCAGGGCATCTGGTCCCATCACTTCATGGCAAATAGATGGGGAAACAGCAGAAACAGTGACAGACTTTATTTTGGAGGGGTCCAAAATCACTGTAGATGGTGACTTCAGCCATGGAATTCAAAGACGCTTACTCCATGGAAGAAAAGTTATGACCCACCTAAACAGCATGTTAAAAAAGCAGAGACATTACTTTTCCAACAAAGGTCCATCTAGTCAAGGCTATGGTTTTTCCAGGAGTCATGTATGGATGTTGGACTATAAAGAAGACTGAGCGCCGAAGAATTGATGCTTTTGAACTGTGGTGTCGGAGAAGATTCTTGAGAGTCCCTTGTACTGCAAGGAGATCCAACCAGTCCATCCTAAAGGAAATCAGTCCTGAATGTTTTTTGGGAGGACTGATGTTGAAGCTGAAACTCCAGTACTTTGGCCACCTGATACGAAGAGCTGAGTCATTTTAAAAGACCCTGATGCTGGGAAAGATTGAGGGCAGGAGGAGAAGGGGATGACAGAGGATGAGATGATTGGATGGCATTACCGACTCAACAGACATGAGTTTGAGTAAACTATGGGAGTTGATGACGGACAGGGAGGCCTGGCATGCTACAGTCCATGGGGTCGCAGAGTCGGACACGACTGAGTGACTGAACTGAACTGAACTGAACTGATGGACTATACAGTCCATGGAATTCTTCAGGCCAGAATACTGGAGTAGGTAGGTGTTCCCTTCTCCAGGGAATCTTCCCAACCCAGGGATTGAACCCAGGTCTCCCGCATTGCAGGAGGATTCTTAACCAACTGAGCCACCACGGACACCCAGAATACTCCTGTGGGTAGCCTATCCCTTCTCCAGCAGATCTTCCTGATCCAGGAATTGAACTGGGATCTCCTGCACTGTAGGTGAATTCTTTACCAGCTACTGGGAAGCCCTTTAAGTTTAATTGGGTCCCATTTATTTATTTTTGTTTTTATTTCCATTATTTTAGGAGGTAGGTCATAAAGGCTCTTGCTATGATTATGTCATACAGTGTTCTGCCTATGTTTTCTTCTAAGAGTTTTATAGTTTCTGGTCTTACATTTCAGCCTTTAATCCATTTTAAGTTTATCTTTGTGTATGGTGTTAGGAAGTATTCTAATTTCATTATTTTGCATGTAGTTGTCCAGTTCTTCCAGCACCATTTATTGAAGAGACTATATTTTTCCCATTGTATATTCTTTCCTCCTTTGTCAAAGATAAGGTGCCCATATGTGTGTGGTTTTATCTCCGGGCTTTCTATTCTGTTCTATTAGTCTATATTTCTGCTTTTGTGCCAGTACCATACTGTCTTGATGACTGTAGATTTGTAGTGTAGTCTGAAATCAGGTAAGTTGGTTCCTCCATCTCCATTTTTTTCCTCAAGATTGCTTTGGCTATGTGGGGCCTTTTGTATTTCCATATGAATTGTGAAAATTTTTGTTCTACTTTTGTGAAAAATGCCATTGGTAATTTGATAGGGATTGCACTGAATCTATAGATTGCTTTTGGTAGTATGGCCATTTTCACAATATTGATTCTTCCAACCCAGGGGCATGGAATATCCCTTCATCTGTTTATATTGTCTTTGATTTCTTTCATTACTGTCTTATAGTTTTCTGTATAGTTTTCTTAGTTTGGTTTATTCCAAATTAATTTTACAATAAATTTTGTTTCAAAACTATAATGCATCAACAACAAAATTGAAAAATTAGAATTTGCTTAAGTTTACTGATTAACATAGAACCAATATCTTTATGATGTTCAGTCTTCCTATTATTTATTTTTTCAAGTCAATGTATATGTCTTTCAGAAATGTTTTATGGCTTTATAAGTTTTGGACATTTAAGTTTATGTTTGAATGTTTTGTTTTTATGTTTCCTATTTTAAATGGGAAACATATAAATAAAATCTATTGTCACCTTGTTATGTAAGATTCTGGTTCTTAGACTGATATACATATTAATACATTTTGTCATAGAGTTCAAAGGTAGTGACAATCAATTCCTATTTTTAAGAGTTTTAATATGAATAGGTACTGTACCTGTAAAATGTCTTTTTAAAAATGTAAATGCATTATTGTTTTCTAGAAATATTTTATTTGCTTAGCTTCCAAATTTTATTTTGTTTCTTCTCTGCCACCCTGTTATTTCCTTTCTTCCCAGACCTAAAGTCTGTGATCTCTAGAGTTGGGATGGTTCGGAATGCACTGCTCTATCATCTTACTTATCTGCTCTCACTCCTTAGGGGATCTTGTCCAAGCTCCTAGCTTGTATAACATCTGTACACTGATAACTGTCAAATTAATACCTGGAAGACTTAGATTAATATAACCATCTACTTGTACATCTTCTTCCCTTAAATATCTAATAGCTATCTTAAACTAAATCCTTGACTTTCTTCACCTCAGAACTGCTTCTTCTTTAAGTTATATTTCAATAAACACTTAGAGGGGGCATGCTATCTTCTAGACACTATTCTAAGTGATTTATTAACTATTAACTCATTTACTATCCATAATAACCCCATGAGGTAGTTACTGTTACCACGCTCATTTTATCGATGGGAAGAGTGAGGCATAAGAGAACTCAGATGGCTTGTCCAGAATTCCAGTTAGTAAGGGAAAACTCTAAGGTTAGCGGGCACTTTGACTGCAAAGTGCTTTTTACCATCATACGTGAATTCTTCTGCTCATCCAGGCCAGTGAACTTGGAGTTTTTGTTGACTCTTCTGTTCCTTTTGAACCCCACAAATAATATACTAGAAAATCTGATGATTCTTTCATCAAGAAATATCCAAAAGCTGAACATTCTACCTCATTATTCTAAACACCTTGATTTAAACCACAGAGTTTCTTGCCTATAATATTAAAATAATCTCCAAACTAGTTCCCTGCTTCACATGTTTCTGCTTTCATTGTATATTCTCGACATGGCTTCTATTGTCCAATTTAAAACATATATCAGATCTCATTTTTTTTTCCTTTGCTCAAAACCCTCCATTGTCTTCCCAAATTGATTAGCAAAAATGACTTAAATCTCCCACTTGACCCAGCCTTGTTAATCTCATCACTCTTTCTGTGACATCCTTATGGTGCCTTGATTACTCCAAGCTCTCTCACAAATCAGAGTTTTACTGGTCTACCTTCTGTCTGATACACCCTCTCCTTAGATAACTACATTTTGCTTTCATATTTCTTTCAAGTCTAAACTCATATATCACCTTCTGAAAAGGATCTTTTCTTAAATGTCTTTTATTAAACTAAAAATTTCATCAATCTCACCTGCTTTTTTTAAATAGCATTTATCATCATCTGAAATATCACACACACACACACATATGAATTAAAAATATGTTTTATTTTCAACATACGTAAATTAAGAATTTTAATTTTTCTACTGTTAGATCTTCAGTATCTGAAAAGGTACTTAGAACCAAATAAGTGCTCAGTAATTATTAAATGAATGTTTAAGTAAGTAATATGCATGATTCCCTTAGCTTAATTGATTAATAGCTCTTATTATGGAACATTCCACAATGCTAATGTTCCCTGAAGCATCGTTCAGGAAACTGAGTTAAATATTAGGCAATGGTGTTTTTATTTGAACTTGAGCTGTAAGCTCACCAGTTTATATTTTGCTTTGATTGTTGACTAGCTAAATGATGATATTGAATTAAGCCAGTTTTCTCCTGCCTCTGTTTACTTGTGTCCCAACTACATCTAGAATGTATTCCTTTTCCTTTATCCAAACTCAACGTCTATGTTTTACAAAATAGATACCCCCTCAAATATAGGTCTCTTATTCTTTCCCGCTTATCTTTAACATAGTCACCAGGATTGGCTCATAGATTCAACTTGTAGTCTAACTCATAGATTCATTTGAGGCCAAGAAGAATTACAGTGTTGAAGTGGTTTAGGTGGCTTAGTCAGGGCTCAAGTAGACTGTCTTTGATAAGTCAAGATTGCCTAGGGCCAGAAAGGGTAAGTGACAGAATGAGTGACACCCATTTTTCATGTTTGAATTACAAGGTAAGTTCCCAAGAGAAATTAATGTATTCACTTTTAAAAAAGCCTTCTCACTATATAACCATAGAACATTGTTATTATATCGCCTATAATGCATACTCCATACATATTTGTTGTTTTCATGATTATTCTGTGAATACTATAGAAACACTAATTTGTATCCTGAGCATGAGTCCCATCCCTCTGTTTCCTAGGCAACGCTTTCCTTTATAAGAGTAAAAGATTATTAATCCCTAATATATTGCTAGATAAATCTTTTGATGGCAGCCAAATGTCACCTGTTTATATATCATCAAATAGAGTCCTGCAAGTTATCATATGAGAGAAAAGCACCTCCTTTACTATATACCTTTCTTGTGCAGAATAAAATTAATTTATATATTTCTTGGGATTATGGATGTTAGAATACTCCTAAAAATAATTTATAAAACACTGCTAACATCCAGTAGCTCTGTGTGAATTCTTGTTGAACTCAATAGCGGTCCAGTTATCATTTTTCTAACTGATAAAATCATGCTGCTGACAGGAATAAGAGAAGATACAAGTGAAGAATTTATAGTGCCTAATTTTTAAAAGAAAGTTTCCCAACAGGCTGCCTCAATCTCAAAACAAAAACATAGTCTACCAAAGAATAGAGGTGTATATTGATATTTCACCATATTTCCAAAAGTGTTTACTTGGTCTCTAGAGTAGTGATTCGAAGCAAATGAAAAGTACTCAATATCAAAGTATTTACCAATGTCAATGTGAAATCAGACTTCACATGTACTGATTGTTTTTTCTCTGAATTTCTAGCTTGATTTTTTTTTTAATTTTTAACAAAATTCATCGAACCAAGCATAGACGTATTTATAGGCCTTATTTCTATATTCTCTATGCATTTAATTGTTCTTATCTCAAAAAGAAAATAAATCATGCACAATAATCAATGAATGCCTGAACAATGGGTGGTAATTATGTGTGTGTGGTTTTTTTTTTAACCATTTCTCCTTTTTATTAAGTCTATCAATCCATCAAATCTGTCAGCTAAGCTATTAGGAACTTGATCTAAAAGCTTTCATCTCTAGATATGAAACTTCATGTGTGTGGCAGTATTTGGCCGGCAGCAGAGTGTAGTGCAGGCCTGAATTAAGTGAGCTGTCAGAAGTTCAACTAAGAAATTTAATGTTAATCAAATCTGATAAAGCCAACTTCAAGTTTCAGCTTTGTTATTTATTACATGACTTAACTGCTGCTTTAGTCTCAGTTTCTTCATCCATAAAATGGAGAGAAAAGTAGCTAGCTTATAGAATTGTTACTTTCTAAAGAGTGTTTGGTGTATTAAAAGGAAATCTATAGACAGATATAATCCAATTACATCCAAATTTGAATAAATAATTTACCTTGTTTTAATTTAATGCTACTATTTTTGTATCAACTTATCACTACAGCCTCTATTTTCTCTTCTAATACTGTGATACACACAAATAAGTATAGAGAGTGCTACACATAAAATATTCCAGGAATGCTTGACTATCACAGTATCTTTGTTGCTTTTTAATTAATTCTCCACATATGCCACCAAAATGTTCTTTTGTATATGCAAATCAAACTACGTTACCTACTTTCTCAAAATTATTCAGTGGTTCCCATTCTTTCATGCTAAAGAATGAATAATATACTCACTGAAAATCTAACCACAGTCAAATTTCTCCTCCTCTCTCATTTCAGCATAATATTCCAGTAACATTGATTTCTGATAAACTCGTCTACCTCATATGCAACTCTCCATGAAGTCCCTTCTGACAGACTAGGCAAATGTAATTTCTTCTTTTATACTCCTACTCCATTTAAAGCAATTAATATTTGTACCGAAGCTTGTGTATGAATGCATGAATTGTAAATCCAAAACTCAGAGACAGGATTGTCACAGATGCAACTTATGAGGGTTGCATACTCTGCAGAAATAGGACCAGTTGGGTGAACTTAGTAGAACCAACCTTGTTGCCCTAATCACATCTAAGGGTGGAATAACACATCAGATATAGCTACTTTACTATATGGATGGATGAAACACAAGCTGGAATCAAGATTGCAGGGAGAAATATCAATAACCTCAGATATGCAGATGACATCACCCTTATAGCTGTAAGTGAAGAGAAACTAAGGAGGCTCTTGATGAAAGTGAAAGAGGAGAGTGAAAAAGCATGCTTAAAGCTTGACATTCAGAAAATTAAGATCATGGCATCCGGTCCCATTATCTCATGCCAAATAGATGGGGAAACAGTGGAAACAGTGACAGATTTTATTTTTGGGGCTCCAAAATCACTTCAGATGGTGATTGCGGCCATGAAATTAAAAGACACTTGCTCCTCGGAAGAAAAGCTATGACCAAACTAGATAGTATATAGTCAAAGCTATGGTTTTTCTAGTATTCATGTATGGATGTGAGAGTTGAGTGCCGAAAGAAAGCTGAGTGCCGAAGAATTGATGCTTTTGAACTGTGGTGTTGGACAAGACTCTTGAGAGTCCCTTGGACAGCAAGGAGATCAAATCAGTCAATCCTGAAGGAAATCAGTCCTGAATATTCATTGGAAGGACTGATATTGAAGTTGAAGCTCCAATACTTTCACCACCTGATGCAAAGAACTAAGTCACTAGGAAAAACTCTGATGTTAGGAAAGATTTAAGGCAGGAGAAGAGGGGGATGACAAGGGGTGAGATGGTTGGATAGGACCACCAACTCAATGGACATGAGTTTGAGCAAGTTCCAGAAGATGCTGATGGACAGGGAAGCCTGGCGTCCTGCTATCCATGGGGTTGCAAAGAGTTGGACACAACTGAACTGAACCGATAACTACTTTAAATACAGCTAATTATAAACTCCTGAACACACAGGCTTTGTCTTTCATAGCTGTATATATATATATATATATATATATATATATATATATATATATGCTTAGTACCTACAGGCAGACAATAAATATACATTAGAGAATGAATGAATACTTTGTCTTACTTGCAGCATAAGCCATATCCCAAGCAAAGGCAATTTTTTACAAACATTTTATTTTTTAGGAAAAAGCCTGAGTTAAAATTGCCTCTCAAACCATATATGAAATGTGAAAAAAAAAAAATGCCTAGCTAAGTTCTATTTGAATGGACAAAATGAAGAAAATGGGAACTCATATATGCAAACTCTGAATGAATGGAATCAAAAAATTTCCATGTAAGCAAGCAGTTAATTAAAGTATGGCACATGGACTCAATGACACTTTGCTCTAGAGTGAGAACTATAAAGCCCAGCATCTCTGAGGTTTCATTCCCAATCTGTTAATAGAATAAGGTTCCCTGTAACATGGACTTGAGATCCCAATGAGCTGGGCATGTGGTTTCAAAGGAATTTTCCTCCATTTTATAGAGTAAACTTTGGATTCCCGGTTGGATCAAATAGCAGATCTCTTTCAATTTTTGTTTTCTCTCCTGGTATCAAGGCCTTTGCAACTCTGTGTGTGTGTGTGTGTGTGTGTGTGCTCACGAGTATGGTTACTAGCTACATTTCAGGAGGTCCCTTCTACCCTACTCATATGGGTAGGTGTGTTTCTTTCTCTAGAGTGTCCCAAATAAATACTGTCAGGATTAGGGTCCTTCCTCATGGTGATTGTTGTCTTATTGAGATTGTGGTGCCCTAGGCTTAAACTGGGTTGGAATTTACCTTTTGTTGATAAGCCATGGTGCTCAGCTGAACTCAGGGCCTTTGTTGGTTTATTTTACAGATATCTGTTAGGGTATGATGTCTTCCACTTCTCTAACAGTGATAATGATAAAACAGTCATGTCATGCAGTGTCATAGGTCTTTTCTCCTATAACCTTAAAGATCAGGGTGTTTTTTGGTGACAGAGGCATGGGCAACAGTGATAGATACATGTGGGGCTTCCTAGGATCCAAATTAGGATATCTGGGATGGGGACTATGAACTTCTTTTTTTTCACATGAATGAATACCTGATGTGCTTGTATATGGCACAAAGGATGGGTCTATCTCCCAAGAGTTCCACAGAATGGAGAGCAATACCTCATATAAACAACCAGTTGTTAGAGAATGAAGGTCATTCTCCTGAGTGTATGATAATCATGGCTTATGCTGGCATAAAAGCACAAGGTATCTAAGACACAAAGCATAGGCTGTGACACACAACCCAGCTTCATTTTTAGAAAGAATCTCAATCTCCTATGCCTGTCATCAGTTTTTTAAACTTGCAACTTGGGTTCATAAACCTAAAACAGAGACTTGGTAGGACTTTGTAAAAGCACCACTGCTGCTGCTGCTGCTAAGTCGCTTCAGTCGTGTTCGACTCTGTGTGACTCCATAGACGGCAGCCCACCAGGCTCCCCCGTCCCTGGGATTCTCCAGGCAAGAACACTGGAGTGGGTTGCCATTTCCTTCTCCAATGCATGAAAATGAAAAGTGAAAGTGAAGTCACTCAGTTGTGCCCGACTCTTAGTGACCCCATGGACTGCAGCCCACCAGGCTCCTCCATCCATGGGATTTTCCAGGCAAGAGTACTGGAGTGGGGTACCATTGCACCACAGCACAGCTCAAAGCCAAGTTTTACCATCAGGCAGCAGCATGGCACCAAGTGCAGGCTAGCCAGCAGGCAGCTATGCCAAGGGCATACTTACTAGGATCTAGTTTGCAAGTCAAAGGAGAGAAGATAGCCCTAGGGGCAATGTCGATCATTCCTCGACCATTCTGCTCCTGCAGCACTGTGGAGAGTGGGATCAAATATTCTTCCCACAACTTGCCTCAGATACCAAGGCAGATCATGTCACACATGCACCAGAAGGACATGAAAAGGCTTATTTTACACAAAATAGGGAAGGGCAAGTGCACACATTTGTCTGGAATGCCTTGAGCCACATGAGAGGTAATGGCTTTGGTTTGCATTGTGGTTAAGAGATGGGGCTGGTGGTGCATTCTCACGTGTGGGTGAGGATTTACATGATTTGATCTTACCTATGGGTACCGTAGGAAGAAACACCAGACTTTCTTATACAGGGCAAGAAGGGATAAAGGAAGTATGAGTTCTGAAAGCTGTCAGAAGCCAAGCATCAAAAATGGAGTCAGACTCTTTAGTACCTAAGTTGATTGTTTAATTAAACCTTTAGGTTGCAATATTTTCTGATTGTCTACCAAGGATTTACTCCTTTTCTTTCTGCATCTCCAAACTCAAAAAGCATCTGATAAAAGACAAAGATATGCTTCTCTCTCAATTTCTCTCCATATTATATATAAGAATTAAATTGGTTTCCTAAATCTTACAGTTACCTGTTCAGTGTTTTTGTTCACCACTCAATGATAAGCTCCCAGAAATAGCATTTGGTTTCTGTACCACTGGTATGTGGTGGGCATCCAAAAAGATCTGTTAAATGAGTTATGAATATAGCATCTTTTCGTTACTCATTACATGGAAAAGTTGCTAATGAATTTTACTCAAAGAGAGAAGAATATGCTCTTAAAAATCAATAAAGCACAAATGCACTAACAAAACAAAGCACACTCAGCTTAGTTCTTTATATCCTATGTTGTATTTGACAAGGCATTTAATATCTTCAAACCTCATTTTCCTAGTCTGCAAAATGGGAAGATGCTTTTTCGGAAAACCTGTGAACATTTTCCCCCCAAGATTTTGTCTCTGGAGAGGATCCAAATGATATGTTATTGCTTAAATATTAATAGAACTTTGTCATTCCTTCCCTGAATAGTCATCTTCTATTGATAAGTAATGATAACCTGAGGGTATTAAGCTCAAAGGGTGGGTGTACAATACATATTAAGAGGAAAACAGAATGTCACCTCACCTAAAATTGAGCTCTTTCACCCAAATGAGAGAGCCTCTGTGCCCTCTTAAATGGTGCTTCAGAATCATCACTTATGCATGTCAACAAACATCACAGAGTAATTAGGGAGAGTAGAAATCATTATAATGTCAGCCCTTCCTATTATTGAATTGTAACCACTCGATATGTAACTGCCTAAAGCAATCGCTGAATGCAATAGATCCAACTGCATCTCCTTCGGAGCCCACAGAACCGTCTTGGTATAGCCTGCGGGTTTCACACAAGGCCCTTTCCTCAATTAGGATTTAATCACCTTGGAGAGCAGCTGAGAATTTCAATCATTTTTTTTTTCCAAGGTCCCATCAATCTTGTCTATTGAAGTAATTTGATTTTTTTTTCTTCCTCTAAAAGAATGCTAAATCTTCTCAGTGGAGAAAAAGGATAGAGGAAAATAAAGTGGAAGAAACTCATTTTTATGGGATATTTAAATGAAACTCGTAAAGAATTGTTGTTTTGAACCACTCCATTATACCTGTATCTTAATACCTTGGGAACGGGAAGGAATTCCTATGAGGGCCATGCTTCTCAATGCTTAGTGCAGCAATTTGGGCAAAATTTGCCATTAAGGTTTGGAGGTAACATATGCTGTGTTAAGAGCTAAGGATTTAGAGACACATGGCTCTGGTTTGAAATGCCAGTTCCACCACTTGTGAACCACATAACCTATATTTATTTATCATCCTTGAAACTCAATTTTATTATTACTTAAAAGGGAAAGTAGTAGCAGCTACTTCAGATAAAGACTTAAAATTAAAAGCAGGCAATGATCTTAAGTACTTAAAAGAACTGCTGGCCTATAATAATATTTTAAAACAGTAGCTATCATTTTTATTTCTTATTCTCTATTACATGTACATACCTGTATCCAGTCCCTCATTAGATCAAATGAAATAAGATGGATTTTCTAAAGAGTATCATCACAGGGAGTTACTCATTCATTTTTTGAAATCATAGAGTTTAGTGATATCTACAAAGGAAGTCCATAGTGGGGTGAAACATTGTTTGTCTTTGCTTTTAATCTTTAAATATTTGGGGGATTTAGCTGATTATTAAATGCCTTTATTGTACTTAATAATTTTAGTTGACTGTTAAATACATTTCTTGGTATATAATGACCAGTCATTCACTATTATTGAATCAAAACATCCTCTCTATTTAAAAAAATTAATTGGTTGAGATTTCTGTAGGAAAATAATATGAATTAATGTTTTAAAATAAACTATCAACACTGTATCTTTTAATCTCAAATTCAGGCTACAAGTACTCTTAGATAATTATTTTTGGTTCTTTCATTACACTCTGATTAGACATCTATTAGTGTTGCCTCAAAATTATGTGTTTTAGGGCTTCCTTACTTCTTCATTATCTTGTCTAGGGTAGGAACCACATACTTCACTTTTGTATCCGATAAGACCTCAAACAGAAGTTGCAGCAGATGCTAATCACCCTTTACTGAATGAAGAAACAAACACAGGGGTGAATGGGCACCCTCTGCTCTCAGGTCAGAGTATAGCTTTACCTGTGTATGCTGATGATCCTGGATCTTCCTTGTTTTAAAGAGAAGAGCATTTCACAAAACTTTCTGACTTTGTGTTTAACTGTATTTTCTATCAAGAAATGTTTTTCTTCTCTTGTTGTAATTGTGCATACTTTCTGGACAATGTCTTGAACTTTAGCCTTAGTGTAGGACCACAGAGCCCATCCTTGGTGATATAATAGCTCACATGTATTGAGGAGTATTAACAATACTTTTACTCTCCAAATAGTCATATCACCCATTTTTCTCAACACCTTTTTTTCTCATCTCCTCAAGCTATAATGCAGAGAGGGTGATGGCACCCCACTCCAGTACTCTTGCCTGGAAAATTCCATGGACGGAGGAGCCTGGTAGGCTGCAGTCCATGGGGTCGCTAAGAGTCGGACACGACTGAGCGACTTCACTTTCACTTTTCACTTTCATGCATTGGAGAAGGAAATGGCAACCCACTCCAGTGTTCTTGCCTGGAAAATCCCAGGGACGGGGGAGCCTGTTGGGCTGCCATCTATGGGGTCGCACAGAGTCGGACACGACTGAAGCGACTTAGCAGCAGCAATCTATAATAGTAAAGTAGTAATTATTATAGTCTTGTTGTTTTAGTTGCTAAGTCATGTCCAACTCTTTTGTGACCCCATGGACTGTAACCCTCCAGGCTCCTCTGTCCATGGGGTTCTCCAGGCAAGAATGCCAGGGTAAGTAGGTTGGCATTTCCTTCTCCTGGAGATCTTCCTTACCCAGGGATTGAACCCATGTTTCCTACATTGGCAGGTTGATTCTTTACCACTGAGCCAACAGGGAATAGTATACACTAGTCAGTCTTTAAGAACATTGCAGGTATCAAATAATTTAATCTTCTCAACACTCCTATGAGAAGTATTATCACTATCAGTGTTTGACATGTGAGAAAAGTGTGGTGGAGAACATTTAATAATTTGCAAAAGGTCACATAGCTAATAGGTAGCAACCCAGAATGTAAACCCAGGATGTATGCTAGTCTTTATTGAGCTTCCAAATTGTTTTCCCCAGAGTTAAAATTTCTCACTTCAGCTCATTACTTCTTTGGGGTTCACTTGTGTGTCATGGGTGCTGTCTATAAGAACACCAAGTGACACATGATATCCTGCATTTTGTGAAGGATAGAGTAAAAAAGGTATGAGGACTTCTACTTTTGGCCAAAAAAAAATTAGTTACTGTTAGAATTGCACTTCTTTGATACAACCAAAAAACTGGCCTAAATATGTGAAACAACTGTTTTTCAACATTAGACCACAGGCAATGATCTACAAGAAAGTGATTAAAAAATGAGGTTAATCTATGATTGATTTACCTTAATACCCCAAAGTAGTTTCCTGACTGCTACAGAGAGAGGTGGGGAAGGTGCAAGATCCTTAACAGAGCTTCACAGTCCCCCTGAATTGAGAACATAGAAATCAGAGTGACAAACGGCAGGCTGACTTGAACACATAGGGTATCCAACAGGAGAGAAGGTAGAAAGAGAGCTGGAGATTTGCAGAGTGGATATGTGATCCTCTAGCCTCCGACTGTGTACTTATTTGGACATTCATGAGATAAAACTGGGCTTCCCTGATAGCTCAGTTGGTAAAGAATCTGCCTGCAATGCAGGAGACCCCGGTAAGATTCCTGAGTTGGGAAGATCCTCTGGAGAAAGGATAGGCTACCCGCTCCAGTATTCTTGGGCTTCCCTTGTGGTTCAGCTGGTAAAAAATCTGCCTGCAATGCAGGAGATCTGGGTTCAATCCCTGGGTTGGGAAGATCCCCTGGAGTAGGGAAAGGCTACCCACTCCAGTATTCTGGCCTGGAGAATTCCATGGACTATAGTGTAGTTTTTAGAAAGATGAAACTACATAAAGCTGGTGAGGGGGAAAAACAGTAGAAAGCAGTAGTTGAACATTTTCTAACACTTACTCTGATATAAAAATAGTGTATGTTCCCTCTAGAATAGGGAGAAGTGACTCAGGAAAGCACCACATGTCTTGGTAGGTAGAGGTCTTACTTTTAGAGAAAAGGATATTTTGTGCTCATTATATTACATATACTTAAATAGAAACATTCCAGTTGAGTGATCCAAAGTCCTTTCAGTGTCTCCCTGTTGGGAAAAGAAGGGAATTCACTCACCTGGTTTTGGAAGCTGTGTATTGGAAGCATGTATTTTGCTAATACATTTAATGCTAGAGCTAAGAATTTAATCTCATAGAATCCTCACATAAAGAAAGACCTAACAGATTTCCTTTCAGTACCTTAGAGCCCACTGGGCAAGGAGGATAACCATTGGTGTTAGATAATTGATTATTGCATTCTGCACTTTGGAACATTTAAATCAGAGATTTACAAGAGACTCCAATGCTGAATAAATAATAGATAGAATGGGAAAATGGAAATAAAATTGTTGGTGCCTTTTGCTATTAGAAAATAGAACTTTTGAGTGACTCTTAATAAGTACACTCTTTACAGCATGTGTGCACAAACTCATGGTTTCAGCTACGAAAGAGTCTGATATTCTAGGCCTTCTTGGTGATGAAGCAGACAGTTGTAATAAAAGAACTAGATATTATATACAAGCATTTGTTGCTTTTTTACATATCTTTGGATCCAGCATGGTTTGATTTTTCTGACAGAGTGAGAAGCAACATGGAGATAACTATTAAAGACAATTAATCTTTTTATTTAAAAAATTTTAGGATATAACCAGCTGGTTCATTGCAATGTGGAAAGTATTAAGCTTATGATCACTATCTCAGAAGGGATGAAGATCAATACCAGGCTGTGATTTATCAAAAGATCGGTTGGCATCCTATTCTGATAGTTGTCACTGGCGAGGTCAGGTTAATCATGAATCCTTTACCAACTACATTAGTTTTCAATTACTGATTAATAAATCATCACAAACTTAGCAGCTTGAAACAGCCCCCATTTATTATTTCACAGCTTCTTTATAAAGGTGGGGAGTTGGGAGTCTAGTGACAGAGTAGCTGAGACCTTTAGAAAACTACAATCAATATGTGATCAGGCTGCATTCCTATCTGAAATGAGGGAGGAAGAATCCGCTACTAAGCTCACAGAGACTATTGAGAGAATTAACTTTATATAGTTACAAATATATATAGCTATATACCACTTGACCTGGCTTTTTGCTAGCTGTCTGTTGGAGGCTGTGCTCAGCTCCTAGAAGTTGCTCACAATTCAGAGACCACCCACAGTTCCTTGCCATTTGGCTTTTCCAACGTGACTCCTTACTACATCAAGCCTACAAATAGTCTTTTGAAAGAGTTTGTGAGCAAGACAGAGCCTTTAAGATAGTAAAGCAGTCGTAGAAATCAGCATCTCATCACCTTTGCATGTTCTATTGGCTAGGAAGGAATGACAAGTCCCACGCATGCTCAAGAAGAAAAGATTACACAAGAATGTGTAAACTAGGAAGCAAAGATTAAGAGCAGCTGCCCTGGAGTCAGTCTGCCACACCAGCTAATGCAATAGTGTTGTCATGGTGAGAGAAGACCCATGTGGCCTGAATGTATCTCATTTTGAATTTCACCTGTCCCTAATTTTCTTTACTTTTGCTAATAAATATAAATGCCTAAACTGTTCTAATGAATATCATCAAAGTTAGAAAAATCCAGAAAGACTAAAATGAGCTCTGGCATAAAGATGTTTTATATTTGGGTTGCATTTTACATGTTTCATAGCATTTATATATATATTTTGCCTTTTTTTCACAAGGAATATAGTTTCATAAAAAATCCATAGCTAAAATATAGTCCTGTCCATTCCTTCCTGTCCATCTTTAATAGAATGTTCCTTCCAATGAATTTCACTAACTGAAAATATTAAATAAGTTCTCTTCCCTTCTGTTTATTACTCAGCAATTATGAAACTGGATATTTGCTTTCAAAATTGAGAATTCCACATGAATATAGAATCAAACTTAATTTTGAAATAAAAAATTGAAAATAGTAATAAAAACGTAAGACATTATTTCTCCAAATGAGGCTTATTTTTCACTTTTGAACAGTGAGATTATTGAATTGTCCTCTGCAATTGTGATAAAAAGCAATATATCCTACGCATACTCTATTTTATAATTTCTGTATTTCTTTATTCTAAAATAAGACTTCTAATATTTTAAAATAAAATTCTATCAAAATAGATTAAAAGTGTGCTCTTTCCAATGTAAATTTCCATTTAAATGGAACTTTGGATATAACTTTCTTTGTTTCTGTTGTAATTTCCTCTAGGCACTGAAGAAAGACCAATAATTTGCATTCCATTCCTCTTTACCAAAGGAATACAGTGTGCATACTTCCTAGCTTGATAACATTTAAAAATATTGGATATATTAATACTGAGTTCTGCAAGAAAAAAACAAACAAACATTTTTTTTCCTTAACATTAACTGCAGTGGGCTAAATCTAATTTCTCTGCCATACTAGGCATTCATATATATTTGGTATATTAATTTTCAGATATCAAAAATATGAAAAGTAAAATAGAAAAAATATACCTTGAGTGAGAACTTGCAAAAGAGAAGGCATCAAAAGCATCCAAGTTAACAATTCTCTTTGATTCTGGTTTTTTTTTTTTTTTTTGAGGAGGGGCAGTCACACAGCCTGTGGGATCTTAGTTCCGAGTTTTAGGGTTTGAAACTGTGCCCCTGCAGCAGAAGAGTGAAGTCCTAACCACAGGACTACCAGGGAATTCCCCAATCCTCTTTGATTCTACAACTCATTTACTTTTCACTAGGGTGTTTTGCAATGAGTGGGTTCATTTATTGCCTTGCTTTGTAAGTAGGGGAAATATTGGCAGGTAGAATACCAAGGAATTTTATTGTATCTTGCAGACTAGAAACATTTTGGTAAAATATTATAAGACTGTGTATAGTGAATGCATGACTTATTTCTCAAGCAGTAAAATGAGAGTCAAAATGTCAACTTTTGTGAATGACAATTGTTTGAATCTGGGGTGAAGTGTTCTCTTCACTTCAGTTGTATTTGGTTGCTCTCTGTTAGGAAATGCTGGAGGAATCCAGCAGTATGACTAAGAAGACTGTCAAAATTAGTGTCTTTAGAAGAAGTGAAAACTATTATTTAGGTTGATACAATAGTATTAAGATCAGAACAATTAGGGACAAACCAAAGAAAGAGTTAACTGCAAAAGGTACTACATGAGGGGTATAGAAAGGAAGATGTTTTCCTGGCAACATATATCTAAATTCAAAGGCTCAATAATTGATAGACACTTGAAAAAGTGATGATTGGACATTTTCTAATAATGACATAATTCTAATCCATCATGGCTGGCCATCCATCAGAGCTTTGTTTGTGATACTTTGATTGATGGAATGGGAAGAAAGAAACCATTCCCTATTTTAGCCAGAGAACAAAGGAACAGATTCACTTTACAAATTGCACTCTGCTTTCAAGATAAAAATAAATATCTCTTAATCAAATGGACACTATCAAATAAATGGCTAATTTGTAACAGATCCTTGTCTTGTGGTAGCAATTAATATTGCCATTGAAACAGGTATGCATAATACTGCCATTAGATGACAAGAATTAGCCTTTTATATTGAATCACTCTTCACTGATGGGCCTAGGCACTGAGGAGAGTTTCAAGAGTGCTCCAGGGGTGCCTGGGTGGGTCGTTGGAGGTCCAAGGACATATCCATAGCACTGGGAGCCAGAAGAGCTCCTTCAAAAGTCTTTTGAACTAAGTTATTGCCAGGAGCTAAGGTGGGGAGATAAGAGGGTTAGAAGAAGCAAAGTCAAGGGAAAGGTTGTCTGGGCTAATTCTGGACTTAATCAGGATTTGCAGTAGGTGAGGAACCATAGTCACATGCAGCAAAATTTCGTTCAAAGTTAGCAGGATGAAATGGATAATGTATACTTATTCATGGACTCTCTATTGTGACTTGGTGGAAAACAGCACACAAACATATTCCAGAGAAAGGCTAACTCCATGGAGCAGCTATTAATATGTCCACAAAAAGAAAATATGAAGCTATTACTCATATGTGTAGTTATTCTTGCTGAACAATTTTAGAGTAAATGGTCACTGTAACCAAAATTGATATGTAAGAACTGTGATTCATAGAATTATACATTTTTGACTTCATTTTATTAAAATTGTATATCTTATTGGATACAAAATGAGATATTCATTTAAAAATAACAAATAATATTTTAAAAGGTTATTAAAGTAGAACACTTAATTGAGTTAACCAAATCAAATAAAGATGATATTCCAAAATGAAGAGCCAGAACAAAATGCAAAAATTTTATGGAAATATTTGAAAATCAATTACATGATCCTTTACCAAAACTGGTATTATAAAGTGTCAGATTATTGGAGATTGAGAAAGAACTACTTTGGAAAGTCTCCACCATTGGCCCCTCCTTTAATCCAAGTATATAGAGGTAGAACATGGCACGTGCCCTGTGCAATGGAGGAGCAGGACCAGAGAATACCAGGATTAGTGTCTGCATCCACCTGAGATACCTAAATGGGTGAGGCTGGTGAGGATGGTCTTACATTACCTGAGCATGTCAGGGGTAAAGACAAGTGACTGTGTCGCTTAAACATGGTGTGGACAATGGTGAGATCAAACTTGAGTAAAATTATTTCAGGTCCTGACCAAGTGGGTTGCCTAGAGGAGCAAATAAACTCCACATAAAAAAGTTGGACACGAATTGCTGGACTCTGATGGGCTGAGGAAGAAGGAAGAGATATATGGTCTAAATCAAGAATACCACAGGTGAGAGGGCATTGTCTAAACCAAGAATACTTCAGGTGAGAGGTCAGTAGCAACTGGGGCAACACCAAGCAATGTGTCACATGAGAAAAAGCCAGGACCAGAGAATATAGAACCAGCTATGACAGTAACGAATACAAATGTTCCCTTCTCAAATTAACACCTATCCCTCCTTATGCTTCAGTTTCAGAGGATTTAGAGACATGGTTAGCAATATAGTGAAGGAACAGAAGGAGAAAAAAAATAAGCTGAATGTACTTTCTTATTTGGCTTATTATTTTTCTATTTTATGTAGGTCCTAGCAGGGAGCAAAGTAGCTATAATTTTGAAGGAAATTTAGGTGATTAGTCTGTATATAAGAAGAGAATCAAACCCATACATTGTTGCTTTGTATTGTCTAAATTTTCAGCACTAAGTAATTTTACCAAGGACAGGAAAAGAGAGATTTTCCAAACAAATGTAAAAGACCAGGAAAAAAAAAAGGTTCCTTTGGGATTGGATTCCATTAGTTCTGCTTGTTCAATGTTTTGATTCTATTTTATGTTGGATCCATTCAGGATTTGTTAGAAAAACAATCTGTGTATATTACTTCATAGGCAGGCTTGATGTGCATCAAAAATCCTTAGACATAAAAATGACTCCTACCAGGTACTCCCACCCATTATAGGGGACTGGAATGCAAAAGTAGGAAGTCAAGAAACACATGGAGTAACAGGCAAATTTGGCCTTGGAGTACAGAATGAAGCAGGGCAAAGGCTAATAGAGTTTTGCCAAGAGAACGCACTGGTCATAGCAAACACCCTCTTTCAACAACACAAGAGAAGACTCTACACATGGACATCACCAGACAGACAGCACTGAAATCAGATTGATTATATTCTTTGCAGCCAAAGATGGAGAAGCTCTGTACAGTCAGAAAAAGCAAGACTGTAAGCTGACTGTGGCTAAGATCATAAACTCCTTATTCCCAAATTCAGACTTAAATTGAAGTAAGTAGGTAAAACCTCTAGACCATTCAGGTATGACCTAAATCAAATCCCTTCTGATTATACAGTGGAAGTGAGAAATAGATTTAAGGGTCTAGATCTGACAAACAGAGTGCCTGATGAACTATGGACGGAGGATCCTGACATTGTACAGGAGACAGGGAGCAAGACCATCCCCAAGAAGAAGAAATGCAAAAAAGCAAAATGGCTTTCTGAGGAGGCCTTGCATATAGCTGTGAAAAGGAGAGAAGCAAAAAGCAAAGGAGAAAAGGAAAGATATACCCATTTGAATGTAGAGTTCCAAAGAATAGCAAGGAGAGATAAGAAAGCCTTCCTCAGTGATCAGTGCAAAGAAATAGAGGAAAATAATAGAATGGGAAAAGCTAGAAATCTCTTCAAGAAAATTAGAGATACCAAGGGAACATTTCATGCAAAGATGGGCTCAATAAAGGACAGAAATTGTAGGGACCTAATAGAAGCAGAAGATATTAAGAAGAAGTGGCAAGAATACACAGAAGAACTGCACAAAAAAGATCTTCATGACCAAGATAATCATGAAGGTGTGATTGCTAACCTAGAGCCAGACATTCAGGAATGTGAAGTCAAGTGGGCCTTAGAAAGCATCACTACAGACAAAGCTAGTGGAGGTGGTGGAATTCCAGTTGAGCTATTTCAAATCCTGAAAGATGATGCTGTGAAAGCACTGCACTCAGTATGTCAGCAAATTTGGAAAACTCAGCAGTGGCCACAGGACTGGAAAAGGTCAGTTTTCATTCCATTCCCAAAGAAAGGCAATGCCAAAGAATGATTAGACTACTGCACATTTGCACTCATCTCACATGCTAGTAAAGTTATGCTCAAAATTCTTCAAGCCAGGCTTCAGCAATACATGAACCGTGAACTTCCAGATGTTCAAGCTGGTTTTAGAAAAGGCAGAGGAACCAGAGATCAAATTGCCAACATCTGCTGGATAATTGAAAAAGCGAGAGAGTTCCAGAAAAAACATCTATTTCTGCTTTATTGACTATGCCAAAGCCTTTGACAGTGTGGATCACAATAAACTGTGGAAAATTCTGAAAGAGATGGGAATACCAGACCACCTGACCTGCCTCTTGAGAAATCTGTATGCAGGTCAGGAAGCAACAGTTAGAACTGGACACGGAGCTACAGACTGGTTCCAAATATGGAAAGAAGTGTTTCAGGGCTGTATATTGTCACCCTGCTTATTTAACTTATATGCAGAGTACATCATGAGAAATGCTGGGCTGGATGAAGCACAAGCTGGAATCAAGATTGCCAGGAGAAATATCAACCTCAGATATGCAGATAATACCACCCTTATGGCAGAAAGTGAAGAACTAAAAAGCATCTTGATGAAAGTGAAAGAGGAGAGTGAAAAAGTTGGCTTAAAGCTCAACAATCAGAAAACTAAGATCATGGCATCAGGTCCCATCACTTCATGGCAAATAGATGGGGAAAAAATGAAAACAGTGGCTGACTTTATTTTCTGAACTCCAAACCCACTGCAGAGGGTGACTGCAGGCATGAAATTAAAAGATGCTTCCTCCTCGGAAGGAAAATTATGACCAACCTAGAGAGCATATTGAAAAGCAGAGACATTAGTTTTCCAACAAAGGTCATTCTAGTCAAGCCTATGGTTTTCCAGTGGTCATGTATGGATGTGAGAGCTGGACTATAAAGAAAGCTGTTGGAAAAGAAGAAGTAAAACTCTCACTATTTGCAGATGACATGATCCTCTACATAGAAAACCCTAAAGACTCCACCAGAAAATTACTAGAACTAATCAATGATTATAGTAAAGTTGCAGGATATAAAATCAACACACAGAAGTCCCTTGCATTCCTATATACTAATAATGAGAAAACAGAAAGAGAAATTAAGGAAACAATTCCATTCACCATTGCAACAGAAAGAATAAAATACTTAGGAATATATCTACCTAAAGAAACTAAAGACCTATATATAGAAAACTATAAAACACTGGTGAAAGAAATCAAAGAGGACACTAATAGATGGAGAAATATACCATGTTCATGGATTGGAAGAATCAATACAGTGAAAATGAGTATACTACCCAAAGCAATTTATATATTCAATGCAATCCCTATCAAGCTACCAACAGTATTCTTCACAGAGCTAGAACAAATAATTTCACAATTTGTATTTGTATGGAAATACAAAAAACCTCGATTAGCCAAAGCTATCTTGAGAAAGAAGAATGGAACTGGAGGAATCAACCTACCCGACTTCAGGCCCTACTACAAAGCCACAGTCATCAAGACAGTATGGTACTGGCACAAAGACAGAAATATAGATCAATGGAACAAAATAGAAAGCCCAGAGATAAATCCATGCACCTTATCTTTGACAAAGGAGGCAAGAATATACAATGAAGAAAAGACAATCTCTTTAATAAGTGGTGCTGGGAAAACTGGTCAACCACTTGTAAAAGAATGAAACTAGAACGCTTTCTAACACCATACACAAAAATAAACTCAAAATGGATTAAAGATCTAAACATAAAACCAGAAACTATAAAACTCCTAGAGGAGAACATAGGCAAAACACTCTCTGACATACATCACAGCAGGATCCCCTATGACCCACCTCCCAGAATATTGGAAATAAAAGCAAAAATAAACAAATGGGACCTAATTAAACTTAAAAGCTTCTGCACAACAAAGGAAACTATTAGCAAGGTGAAAAGACAGCCTTCAGAATGGGAGAAAATAATAGCAAATGAAGCAACTGACAAACAACTAATCTCAAAAATATACAAGCAACTCCTACACCTCAATTCCAGAAAAATAAATGACCCAATCAAAAAATGGGCCAAAGAACTAAATAGACATTTCTCCAAAGAAGACATACAGATGGCTAACAAACACATGAAAAGATGCTCAACATCACTCATTATCAGAGAAATGCAAATCAAAACCACTATGAGGTACCATTTCACGCCAGTCAGAATGGCTGCGATCTAAAAGTCTACAAGCAATAAATGCTGGAGAGGGTGTGGAGAAAAGGGAACCCTCTTACACTGTTGGTGGGAATGCAAACTAGTACAGCCACTATGGAGAACAGTGTGGAGATTCCTCAAAAAACTGGAAATAGAACTGCCTTATGATCTAGCAATCCCACTGCTGGGCATACACACTGAGGAAACCAGAAAGGAAAGAGACACGTGTACCCCAGTGTTCATCGCAGCACTGTTTATAATAGCCAGGACATAGAAGCAACCTAGATGTCCATCAGCAGATGAATGGATAAGAAAGCTGTGGTACATACACACAATGGAGTATTACTCAGCCATTAAAAAGAATTCATTTGAATCAGTTCTAATGAGATGGATGAAACTGGAACCTATTATACAGAGTGAAGTAAGCCAGAAAGAAAAACACCAATACAGTATACTAACACATATATATGGAATTTAGTAAGATGGTAACAATAACCCTATAGACAAGACAGCAAAAGAGACACTGATGTATAGAACAGTCTTATGGACTCTGTGGGAGAGGGAGAGGGTGGAAAGATTTGGGAGAATAGCATTGAAACGTGTATACTATCATGTATGAAACGAGTCGCCAGTCCAGGTTCAATGCACGATACTGGATGCTTGGGGCTGGTGCACTGGGACGACCCAGAGGGATGGTATGGGGAGGGAGGAAGGAGGAGGGTTCAGGATGGGGAACACATGTATACCCGTGGCAGATTCATTTCAATATTTGGCAAAACCAATACAATATTGTAAAGTTTAAAAATAAAATTAAAACAAAAAAGAAAGCTAAGTGCCGAAAAATTGATACTTTTGAATTGTGTTGTTGGAGAAGACTCTTTGAGAGTCCCTTGGATTGAAAGGAGATCCAATCAGTCAGTCCTAAAGGAGATCAGTCCTAAATGTTCATTGGAGGGACTGATTGTTGAAGCTGAAACTCCAATACCTTGGCCACTTGGTGCGAAGAGCTGACTCATTTGAAAAGACCCTGATGTTGGGAAAGATTGAAGGCATGAGGAGAAGGTGACGACAGAGGATGAGCTGGTTGGATGTCATCACTGACTCAATGGACATGAGTTTGAGTAAACTCCAGGAGTTGGTCATAGACACGGATCCTTGGCGTGCTGGGGTCCATGGGGTTGCAAAGAGTCAGATACAACTGAGCTACTGAACTGAACTGAACTGAACCAGGTAGCGCAGTTGGTAAAGAGCCTGTCTGCCAATACAGGAGACATGAGAAGTGGATTCGATCTCTGGGTTGGAAAGGCCCCCTCACTTTAGAGCACCCCAAAAATAATGTCTCTCACTGTTTCCATTGCTTCCCCATTAATTTGCCATACAAAGATCTTGTATGAGACAACAAAGATCCCATGTGGCACAAGTAAGACCTAATACAGTGAGAAATTAAAAAAAAAATGACAATGAGACTCTGCTCTTCCTGTGCCTTATCCAAACCCTTCCATGGACAACAAGCTTTATATTGACCAGCCCCTAACTACTTCTCTAACTTAATCTTCTGTTATTCTCCTTTTTGCTCTCTTTGGCTAAGAATGCTAAGTCACTTCAGTCGTGTCCGACTCTGTGCAACCCCAGAGACGGCAGCCTACCAGGGTCCTCTGTCTACAGGCTTCTCCAGGCAAGAATACTGGAGTTGGTTGCCATTTCTCCTTTCTATTCCTTACACTGAACACCTTTTCCCTAGTTACTAACCTGACTACAGTCTTAATTGCCTTTAGGTCTCTGCTAAAACATCATTTTGGCAGAGATACAACCTGGACCACTTTATATAAACTCCTTATTCTCTTATTCTGATACCTTATTTGTTTGTTTTACTGTCTGCCCTCACTTTAATATAGACTCCAGGAGGACAAGCATATAATTCTGTTTACAGCTGTTTTCCCAATTCTTGGAAGATTATGGCTCCATTAGTGAAAATCTGTTGAATAAAAGGTTTTTCTCAATGCATAAGTAACATGCATTGATTTTAGTGTGAGTACCTAGATAATCACCAGTAGATAAAAACAGTAATATCTAATTTTAACTAACCTGAGATACAGCTTAAGGAATTTGGAAGAGGTTACATGTTAAAAACATAGAACCAAGTCCAGAGACCCTTCTTCATAATAAATTCTTTTTCTATTTCTCTTGCATCTTGTAAGGGAGAATCAGCTGAACATACTTCCAAAACATAAAACAGCAAAGCCTCTGACACCTGACAAAAGGGTAGAGTAACAAGCTGCCTTATTTATAAGAAGTTGTGTTCAGAGAAATAGAAATTCCATATGGTAGAGACTAACAGTTGAGTGTAATGTAACAAAGCTTGGAGAGTATGCCACAGCTCAGTCAGAACTCAGCTTTCAAACCCCTTCTAAAATGCCATGAAATATTATGCATTGTTAAAAAGCTGCCAGCTCCTTCCCTAGAGATGCCACCTCTGTGATGGGTGAAGCAATTTTCTCTGCTGATCAGTAAAGATTCTTCAGTCCTTGAGTTCTCTGGGAGTATGAATGCCAGATACCGAATGTGGAATGTTAAAAACAATAACTAGCTATTCATGCTATTCAAATGTAATTTGTTTACAGGAAAAATATGACTTCTCCTAAGTGGTGTATTCAGATTTCAAATTAAATACTTATAATAAGAAATATGTTATCTTATGATGTCTGCAATTATAGATTATCTCTCAATTCCTTTTTCTGTCTTTCATTTAGTGTGTTCAGTATGATCGGTGATAGCCTATAGTACTTGAATACAAAAAAGCTGTTTAGGAATATTTCACTTCCAGATCCCCTTCTGGCTGTGCTGTCTGCCACTCACCCATCACCATTCTTTCCTAGAATCTAATTTACAAAGGAATACGGGAGAGTACACAGGATCAGATTTCTTCCGCATATTTTTCTGCCCTTAATTCACTATTTTTTCTCCTGTATCTTGTTTGTTTTGAAACCTCGTAAGATGGAAATAAAAGCCACTTCTCTATTAAAGAACTTACTTTCATTAAAGAAAATTCAACCTGATGGAAAAGGACAATATAAAGAAGAGAGATGGAGAAGTAGGCAGGAGCAATGCATAATGAGAGGGGAAATAAGATGAAAGTGACAAGAAATGGGAGAGTAAAATATGGAGATGAGCAAGAAATGAGGTTTGCAATTGACCTTGCCAGGGAGTACTGGCCCAGGAGGACTTCTGTCCAACTAGCCTCTGTCATTTTCTCCAAGTATCCAGGGACTCCTGTGTTTTCATGAGGCCCAGTACCTAGGGGTTTTATCAACACAGATTTTTAAGGTCAAACATCATTAGAAGCATAAAAAGGGAGGGAAATGGGATAGAATATTTCCTTATTTGCAGGGGAAGTTGTGTCAGGTAACACCTAAGTTTTTCTTTTTGTACTTCAACACATGAAATTTTGATTACCACTTTTATCCTGAATTATTTTTATCTTAAAATTATTTTATTCTCTTTTATTCTGTTTTCTTTTTTTTAACTCAAGCTGTTGGGGCATGTGGATCATTAATGCCTTTGTCTGTTTTAGACTGACTCCTGTGAGGCACCCACTAACTTAAACTTCTGGCCTCCTCTGCTTGACTTGATCTTAGATTTAGGTTCAGCACAATCATATTCCAGTGCAAACTATTTCAATGCAGTCGGTGAGCTGATGTTTGATCCAGTCCTGCTCAAAGATAAAGCTGAGTATGCCCACTCTGTATTTTGTTAGGGCCTAATTATACAGAAGAGATAAAATGCTGGACAAGATAGACGTGACTTCTGTCATCACATACTTTTACATCTTATGCAGGAGACAGACATGTAAGAAGTTGTTAAAGTGAGATGCATTGGTAAAAGAGAAATGCAAAATATAGATATATGAAGAAGACTGGAAGTCTCTGAAGAAGTGACATTTAAGGTGAGGCCTGAAAGTTAATGAGTTAGCAAGTAAAGGACAGAGTGGAAGGAAAATTCTAGGCAAAAGCAGGCAAAACTCTTTGATAGGAAAGCTCATAAGATCTTAAGGAACTGAGGAAACATTGCTGGGGCAACAGATATGAGAGGGAACGTGGCATCTAATTGAGGTGGGAGATGTAGGTAAGTGTCAGAATACTCAGGTATGGGAGGGTATAAAAAAGATTTTGGATATTCCCCTAACAGCAGTGAAAATTCAGTGAAGTTATTGAGCAGATAAGTGACATTCACTTATTTAAATATTTTTTAAGTTTCTCTGTTTTTTTAGTAGACAGTGTGTTAGAGAAGCTCAAGAATAAATATAAGAAACTGTTAAATGGTGCTTTGCAGGAGAGTTGATGACTCAGGTTGGCAGGTTCAAGTTGGGTTGGAGAGAAGTCAATAGCTTCAAGAGATGATATAGAGTGACTTGCTGCTGCTAAGTCGCTTCAGTCATGTCTGACTCTGTGCGACTCCATAGACGGCAGCTCACCAGGCTCCCCTGTCCCTGGGATCCTCCAGGCAAGAACAGTGGAGTGGGTTGCCATTTCCTTCTCCAATGCATGAAAGTGAAAAGTGAAAGTGAAGTCGCTCAGTGGTGTCCGACCCTCAGCAATCCCATGGACTTCAGCCTTCCAGGCTCCTCTGTCCATGGAATTTTCCAGGCAAGAGTACTGGAGTGGGGTGCCATTGCCTTCTCCGATAGAGTGACTTAGATACTAACAAATTGAAATGCATTTGGAGGAAAGAGTGAATTTGTGGCAAAAATGAATTATCTGTATTCAAAATTGAGATTCATTTTCTAATTGTTATAATATTAATGTTTATGGGAAAAGAGAATTTTTGAAATAGGTATGTCTCAAAATTTTTGAAATAGGTATGTCTCAAAAGATGAGGGAAATATACTAAGTAACTATTTACATAGGGGTTTTAGGTGATTACACTATATAAAGATAGTTTTCACCCAGACTTTTCAATCTGTCCAAATCTAATAAAAGTTTTATTAGACTTTTACCAAGTATTTACCAAGTATTACATAGTTTTTACCAAGTATTTACTACTAGTCCAAAAAGTGTTAACTGTTTGTTTCTTTTATATCATTTTGATTGCTCTTCTGATTTCTCCAATCAAAGTATCAACATTTCTTCAGCACCAGTCATACCTTCAGTATCTAAATCAACTTAAAATTACTAAATACTTGCCTTTTATCTAAACTGAGGAGTAAGATATACAGTATTTGGATATCTAGTAGTTATTTTTCTAAATGCATTTAGGAAATCATCATGGACCTTGCTCTAATGTATACGTATAATAATTCAATTGGCCAGGTATATAGTTTTGTATAAAAAATTAACATTTTCATCCATCAAAATGGTAGTGTTCCAAATTCATTTAAGTAGAAGCTGTTCAGTGGGAATTAAAGTCCATTATTAAATAATTTAGAGAAAACATTGGCATTACTGAAATGAAATTGTGCCAATTAAAAGCTGCCACTTTTAGTGAACTATTTAATCTCATTAATGTCTGGCAGTTAAATCAAATTCCATATTTCAAAAATATCTAGGGGTTTTTAGTAAATTTTTAAGCAACAAAGAAATGATTTGCAATTTATTCATGACTAATAAAATGTTTTCTTCATAATTTACTTTCCAACATCCAAAACTAATTACATTGTTCAGATTAAGCTCTATAGAACTGACTCTTTAAAATCCCATTATCTCAAATGCCTCACCATTAAATATCCCCACCATTAGCTCATTTACAGTAGGGAGGGGGGACTTTTGTCCTAGATTTTTTACCTGATGTACTCAAGTGTCTTTAAAACTTAAAGAAAATTTACTTGACCTCCAAATGAAATTGAAAGTGTTAGTCATTCAGTCATGTCCGACTCTTTGCAACCTCATGGATTGTAGCCCACCAGGCTCCTCTATCCATGGAATTCTCCAAGCAAGAATACTGGAGTGGGTTACCATTCCCTTTTCTAGGGGATCTTCCCAACCCAGGGATTGAAGCCAGGTGTCCTTCATTGCAGACAAATTCTGCAGCCACCTAACTGAGCCAACTGTCTGAGCCACCAGCAATGAACTCCAAATATACAATGTCAATACAGACTATCTATCAAATAATAGAGAATTTACTGGGGGCAAATCAGGAAGAGAAATGCATTCATTTGTTCACACACCATCTTTCATTCACTTTCCAGGCTCTCACAGACTCAATTACTCACTCAGTAATTACTTTGACAAATATTGAGTAGGCTGGCCATGTGGGTTTCAAAGCAGTGATAAATGAAACACAGAAATTAACCCACACAGAGCACATAGTATTGTTGGAGTGTCACATAAGTGATGACTATGTACCACCTGCAGGGTAAAAGCTGTCTATAGAGGGACTGTGGGAGGGAGAAAAGCCATGTCTTCCTCAGCTGGAAAAAGTCAGAAGACCTTTCAGAGGAAGGAACTTGATTTATGAGGGGTTAATATGACAGAGCTAGTTGGATCAGGGAGCAGATACATTTCTGATAACAAAACAAAAACAAAAAATTTTTAAAGCATTTGTAAAGGTATCAAGCAGGACGTGAATATAAAATATCAGGAGAAAAAAAAAAAAAAAATCAGGAGGATGGTCAGCAGTTCTTAATGGTCCACACACAGGATACTGTCACAATGGAGAAAAAGAACTGCAAGTTGGGTTTCCTGTGCCAGGCACAGGGTTTGGACTTTACACCAAGTTCAATGAGGAGCTCCGCTGGTTCTCTGTGGTGGGTCAGCAGGGCTGATGGAGAATAAGTGAAAGCAATATAAATGGAAAACACTTGACTCCACCAGGAAAAATAACCTTGTCGTTCGACAAAAAGTACCTCGTAATCAGTGTTTAACAGAGAGGGCATATGTGAGGAGCCTGGTGTTAAAAGGAAAGTAGATGAAAGGGTTTATGGCACAGAATGCATGTTCATGGCAGAAATCCCTGATTGATTTTTGGTTAAAAAATAAGGCTACATCAGAGCAACTTTTAACTTTTATCTTGTGGGTAGTAGGAATTGTGTAAGGAATGTTTCTTTTCTGGATTGACTGAGAGTGTAGAGCCACATCTGAAGCCCTAGCATAGTAAGAGGAACTTCTGTTGGACCTGTTCAGTCACATTGCTGGCTTTACCATGTCTCGGCTCTTTATTTATTTATTCATATTTATTACTTCACAATACTATCATGTTTTTCTTTTGGATGTGATTGTGTGTGTATTTGTGTGTAATAAAACAATAATAACAGCTAGCACTGGATGGTGGTTTAGTCACTACGTTGTGTTTGACTCTTGTGAACTTCAAGTTAACTTTAACTCCCTTTGAACTGTAGCCCACCACACTCCTCTGTCCATGGGATTCTCCAGGCAAGAATACTGGACTGGGTTGCCATGCCTTCTCCAAGGGAATCTTTATGACCCACGGACTGAACCAGCCTCTCTTGTATCTCTTGTATTGGTAATTGAGTTCTTTACCACTAGTGCCATTTGGGGAGCCCTTGGAAGACTGTAGTCTTTGATTAATTTGCCTGATAATTCTTGCATTCTTTTACTTTTTGTTGATTTATATTATTTACATTTCATATGCTACTGCACTGATGAGAAATTATAGAAAATGGTATATAATCATGATAGTATTACTTTAGTGTTTCATCTTTAATTGTAATACTGGTTTTTATAACATAGGTTGCATGTTAACATGATGCAGGGTGAAAGTTTTCCATCTATTTGCATAACAATAGAGTTAGGGGGCCTTCCCTGTAGCTCAGTCAGTAGAGAATCTGCCTGCAATGCATAAGTCTGCTTGCAATGCAGGAGATTTGGGTTCTATTCCTGGGTTGGGAAGATGCCCTGGAGAAGGAAATGGCAACCCACTCCAGTATTGTTGCCTGATCCCATGGACAGTGGAGCCTGGCGGTTTCCATGGACTATTACGGTCCATGGGGTCACAATAGTTGAACATGACTGAAGTGACCTAGCATAATCCTTCCAGGGTTTTTAAGCAGTCCTGCAGCTTTGAATCTATTTCAGTGTTCCTATGATCATCTCAGTGGGATGCAGAATATGATTTAAAGGCACAAAAGCACATTTTAATGTATTTGTCACATATGTTTTTAAGGGTCTTGATGATATTGGGCATATTCTATTACTTATATGTTATATATACCTATCATAAACTATACAGTCATCGTTCATTATAGGTTATCTCAGGTTTACTAAATACTTGGCTGAGTATAAAAGAAAACTCTTATATGAAACCTGCTATTCCTTTCTACCTATTCTTTCCAAAAGGAGTTGATTAGAGAATTCTTACCTAAGGGCATGCTTACTGGTAATATGTTTTGGTTTTGGTTAAATCCATGTAGCTTCTTAAACTGATGATATCAGCAAGTTAACACTTTTACTTTAAAAATATGTAAGCATACAATTATTAGAACATATATGCACATAATTCTATGTGCCCTAATCATGGGGCTGATTGTTGTCACCTTGGACTCCTGAAAGAAGAAACTGAAATTACTGTGAGAAAACAGGCTCTAACAGTCTTAGGTTTTAGATTGTATTGGTTCCAAATAGGAAAAGGAGTACGTCAAGGCTGTATATGGTCACCCTGCTTATTTAACTTCTATGCAGAGTACATCATGAGAAACGCTGGGCTGGAAGAAGTATAGGCTGGAATCAAGATTGACAGGAGAAATATCAATAACCTCAGATACGCAGATGACACCACCCTTATGGCAGAAAGTGAAGAGGAACTAAAAAGCCTCTTGATGAAAGTGAAAGAGGAGAGTGAAAAAGTTGGCTTAAAGTTCAACATTCAGAAAACGAAGATCATGGCATCTGGTCCCATCACTTCATGGGAAATAGATGGGGAAACAGTGGAAAAAGTGTCAGACTTTATTTGTCTGGGCTCCAAAATCACTGCAGATGGTGATTGTAGCCAGGAAATTAAAAGACGCTTACTCCTTGGAAGGAAAGTTATGACAAACCTAGACAGCATATTAAAAAGCAGAGACATTACTTTGCCAACAAAGGTCCGTCTAGTCAAGGCTATGGTTTTTCCAGTGGTCATGTATGGATGTGAGAGTTGGACTGTGAAGAAAGCTGAGCACCGAGGAATTGATGCTTTTGAACTGTGGTGTTGGATAAGATTCTTGAGAGTCCCTTGGACTGCAAGGAGATCTGACCAGTCGATCCTAAAAGAGACCAGTCCTGGGTGTTCATTGGAGGGACTGATCCTGAGGCTGAATCTCCTATACTTTGGCCAACCTGATGTGAAGAGTTGACTCATTGGAAAAGACCCTGATTCTGGGGGGGTTGGGGGCAGGAGGAGAAGGGCAGGACAGAGGATGAGATGGCTGGATGGCATCACCAACTCGATGCACATGAGTTTGGGTGAACTCCGGGAGTTGATGATGAACAGGGAGACCTGGTGTGCTGTGATTCATGGGGTCACAAAGAGTCGGACATGACTGAGTGACTGAACTGAACTGAACTGAAACAGTCTTTAGGTTGTACAGTGTGATTGTTTGTTATTCTGTGTGATTATAAAAAAAAGAATCTAGAAATCATTATATCAAACTATACTCAATAATTTTTTAAACCTAATCATGAAGTATTTCTAAGCTATCTAAGCTATAAGTTGCATAGCTTCCAGTTTTAATGGAAATTTGAACTGTGCACACCTCTATATCTACTTCTATGGCCTTATTGTGACTTGATTTGTCCTCCACTAGCTAAAGGTATTCACCTTTGCTATTTTTGTTTCAATGTGCAGTATTGGCTTCTTTATTTTCTCAGTAGAAAACAGAACACCCCCTATTTATTGAACAAGTATTCTTATTATGCCAGTAAACTAATTGAACAATTTCTCTGATATCATTTAATCTTCATAACAACCCTGGAGTTTGCTATCATTATTTCAACTAAATGACTTAAATACATGATGAGAGAGTGAAGTGCCTGGATGTGTAAGTAAACTCCTGAACCAAGATTTGTACCACGTCTAGACTGATTTTGAAGTACTTACACTTAACCTCTTTTGGACTATGAAACTTTCCAGTAGCCTACCCCTGTCAGGGATAAGTTTCTCAGAATGAGTCAGTACTCTGCTCACTTTCACCCTGGCATGCAATCATACTCGAGGAGCAAGAAAGTGGGCCCATTAGTAATCTGTATAATATATCTTAGGTAATTAATTGCAGTCAAAGGGAAAGATTGTCAAAATCCATAAGTTTTGTTCCAAGGCACTTGGCAAACATGGAAAATGGCTCATTATTAAGATGTTTCTAAAATTTAGCCCCTATGAATATAAGGGGTTATTGTTTTTTTGTCACTAAGTTGTGTCTGACTCTTTTGCAACACCAGACCTCCCTGTCCCTCACCATCTCCCCAAATTTGCCCAAGTTCATGTCCATTGCCTCAGTGGTGTCATCCAGCCATCTCACTTTCTGATGGCCTCTTCTCCTTCTATCCTCAGTCTTTCCCAGCATCAGGGACTTTTCTAATGAGTCAGCTGTTTGTATCAGATGACCAACATACTGGAGCTTCAGCATCAGTCCTTCCAATGAGTATTCCATATAAAAGCAGCATAAGTACTACTTTTTGACTTTTAAGAGTTAACAGTATAATTACAAATATTGCTTTTTTTTTTTTTTTTTGGTGAAGGATTCTCAAGGGATTTGGAAGCTTTTTAAAATTATGAGTCAAAAGAATGAGTCAAGGAAACAGCTCAGAATCTTTTCAAATAAAATGAGGGTAGTGGCCTCCGGTATCCACCAGATTTCCTTCTATCTTACAATCTATTCTGTAGGAATACAGAGAAGGAATCTATTGATGTGGAGAAGATGATTCTCTTTTTAAGTACTGAAGGATTTAAAAGTTTGTCAAGCAGAAGGAAGAGATTCTAGGTGGTAGTTAGGGCTTTCCAGGTGGCTAAGTGGTAAAGAATCCACCTGCCAAACAGGACACACAGGTTTGATCTCTGGGTTGGGAAGGTCCCCTGGTGAAGGAAATGGCAACCCACTCTAGTATTCTTGTCTGGGAAATCCCATGAACAGAGGAGCCTGGCAGACTACAGTCCTCTTGGTCACAAAAGAGTTAGACACTGTTAACTGTTGTCTAGAGTTAACTGTTGTCTAGTTAGTGACTAGACAACAGCAACAGCAGGTTGGCAGGTAGATTCCGACAATAAATAGCTGAAGGAAAACAATAAGTAGTCTCTATTTAGGTGATATAAGGAAATTAACCTGCTATGGATACAGACTTCTATTTTATCATTGCTGTTTTTAATAAATAGAATTTACTTTTTAAGATAGTTTTGGGTTACAGAATCAAGGGAATTCCAGAAAAACAGCTACTTCTGCTTCATTGACTGTGCTAAAGGCTTTGACTGTGTGGACCACAACAAACTCCCAAAAATTCTTAAAGAGATGGGAATAGCAGACCATCTTACCTGTCTCCTGAGAAACCTGTATGCAGGTCAAGAAACAACAGTTAGAACCAGACATAGAGCAATGGACTGGTTCAAAATCAGGAAAGGAGTGTGTCAGGGCTGTCTACTATCACCTTGCTTATTTAACTTATATGCAGAGTACATCATACAAAATCCTGGGCTGGATGAATCACAAACTGGAATCAAGATTGTGAGGAGAAATATCAACAGCCTCACATATGCAGATGACACCACTCTGATGGGAGAGAGCAAAGAGGAACTAAAGAGCCTCTTGATGAGGGTAAAAGCGGTGAGAGGAAAAGGTGTCTTGAAACTCAGCATTCAAAATATAAAGGTCATGGCATCCAGTCCGGTCACTTCATGGCAAATAGATTGGGAAAATGTGGAAACAGTGACAGATTTTATATTCTTGGGCTCCAAAATCACTGCGGACAGTGACTGTAGTCATGAAATTAAAAGACACTTGCTTCTTGGAAGAAAAGTCAAAGTGAAGTCACTTAGTCATGTCCAACTCTTTGTGACCTCATGGACTATAGGCTCCTCTATCCATGGAATTTTCCAGGCAAGAGTACTGGAGTGAATTGTCATATCCTTCAGGGGATTTTTCTGACTGAGGGATCGAACCCAGGTCTCCCACATTGCAGGCAGACGCTTTACCATCTGAGCCACCAGGGAAGCCCTTCTGGGAAGAAAAGCTATGACAAACCTAGAAAGTGTATGAAAAAGCAGAGACATCACTTTGCTGACAAAGGTGCATATAGTCAAATCTATGGTTTTTCCAGTAGTTACTTATGGATGTGAGAGTTGGACCATAAAGAATTCTGAACGCCGAAGAATTGATGCTTTCAAACCGTGGTGCCAGCACCAAAGACTCTTGAGAATCCCTTGGACAGCAAGGAGATCAAAGGACTAATACTGAAGCTGAATCTCCAATCCTTTGGCCACATGACGTGAGGAACCAACTCATCGGAGAAGACTCTGATGCTGGGAAAAACTGAGGGTGGAGGACAAGGGGGAAACAAAAGATGAGACAGTTGAATGGCATCACCAACTCTACGAACATGAGTTGGAACCAACTCTAGGAGAGTGTGAAGGGCAGGGAAAATTGGCATGATGCATTTCTTGGGGCTGCAAAAGAGTTGGACATGACTTAGCAAGTGAACAACAACAAGGTTTATAGAAAAATTGAGCAGATGATACGGAGTTTCCATATACCCCTCCTACACATATACAATTCCTATCATTAATATCTTGCATTAGCATAGTACTTTTGTTATGATTGATGAACCAATATTGACATATTATTATTAATAAAGGCCATAGCTTATATTACAATTCACTCTTTGTGTCTCACTACTCTACAGGTTTGACAAATGCACCCTGTCATGTGTTCACCATTATAGGATCATTTAGAATAGTTTCACTAGCCTAAAAGTCCTCTGTGCCTCACCCATTCATTCCTTGCTTCCTCTGCTCCCTCCCCAAGCCATGACAACCATTGATCTTTTTCTTGTCTCTTCAGTTTTCCCACTTACTGAACATCATATAGTTGAAATCACAGAGTAGCCTTTATAGACTGACTACGTCCACTTAGAAATACACATTTAAGTTTCTTACATGTCTGTTCATGAGTTGATAGCTCATTTCTTTTTATCAATGAAAAATATTCCATTGTGTTATATACCACAAAAGATAACTCAGGTGTTTCCAAGCAGTTATTATTAATTTTTAACTTTTTATTCTCTATTGGATTATAGTTGTGCTTAGTCGCTCAGTCATGTCTGAGTTTTTTGCAACCCCATGGACTGCAGCCTGCCAGGCTCCTCTGTCCATGGGATTCTCCAGGCAGGAATATTGGAGTGGGTAGCCTTTCCCTTCTTAGGGTATCTTCCCGACCCAGGGATCAAACCCGGGTCTCCTGGATTGCAGGCAGATTCTTTACCATCTGAATCACCAGGGAAGCCCAAATATAGATTACAGTTGATTAATAATGTTGTGTTATTTTCAGGTGTACAGCAGGGTGAGTCAGTTATACATACACATGTATCTTTTTTGTAAAATACCTTTACCATTTAGATTGTTATATAATACTGAGCAGAGTTCCCTGTGCTATACAGTAGGTCCTTGGTTATCCATTTTAAATATAGCAGTGTGTACATGTCATTCACAAGCTCCCTAACTATTCCTTACCCTCATTCTTACCCCCTGGTAACCATAAGTTTGTTCTCTAAGTCTGTGAGTCTGTTTCTGTTTTGAAAATGAGTTCATTTGTATCTTTTTTGTCTGTCTGTTTGTTTGTTTCTGTGTATAAGTGATATCATGTGATATTTGTCTTTCTTTTTCTGATATACTTCACTCAGGTTGCCAAACTCTAGGTCCATCCATGTTGTGGCAAATGACATTACTTTTTTTTTTATGACTGTGATATTCCATTGTATACATGTACCACATCTTCTTGGGGGCCATAGATACAAGCTTCTTGAACTGACATGCGTGACATAAGCCTTGAGAAGTAATACAGGGACATGTGTGCAACCTAAGTTTCTTCAGATCGTGTCCAACTATTTGTGACGCTATGGATTGTAGCCCGCTAGGCTTCTTTGTCTATGGGATTCTCCAGGCAACAATACTGAAGTGGATTACCATGCCCAACCCAAGGGAAATCTTCCCGACCTAGGGAATCAAACCTGCATCTCTTATGTCTCCTGCATTGGTAGGTAGGTTCTTTACCACCAGTGCCAACTGGGAAGACCAGATGCATATAATGCTTTCATGACAGACATGGAGAAGGAAGATACTGACAAAGCAAAACTAAAGACATGAAAGAGAAAGGTTACTTATAGGTAAAAGTCTTGCCCCCACTTAGAAAAAAAAAATGTTTCAGACATTATTCCATGACTTTTTTCTTTTCAAGCCTTGTATGTATGGCTTATATAAGTGTCTGAATGTAATTGAGACTATCAGCTTTCTTTCTTCCTTTTTTTTCTATTGAAGTTCTCCAACTTACTTTTTAAAAGCCCCAGAACTTTCATGTTATTTTAGAAAGTACACAGTGTGTCAAAGGTCCCCAGAGTTGACTTGGAGAGAACTCTGAACATGACTTTGACTAAAAAAGAAAGATTTCAAATATTTTATAAATGCTTGCTGTATTACCTGTATCGCAACACAGCTGGAGAAAATTACTGCAGAAGCAGGGTAAGAACTGGTGGTACAGAGTGTGATCTGAGACTGATTGTCCAATATTTCATGCAAGCAGTATCTTCTAAACCAGGATAAACTTGCTCAGGTAGGAAGAATATTATTGAAAGCCAGCAGAATCATTATATTCATTTCTATGAAAAATGAAATACTTAGGAGGGCCCATAAGAAACGACTAAAAATTGAAACATATAAAGTCTGCCTCATGAAGCTATTTGATCACTGGATAGGAAAAAATATATGAAACAGTAGATGGGCTTTACTGATGCCATATCATATATAATACTCTATCTAATCACAGAATTAATTGGAGCATACTCGTTACTTTATTTCCAAAGACAGAAATAGAAAGTTTATGTTTTTGCCTAAACAGTGATTTATTAATAATCAAGTAAATATTTCTGTGTTTATGTAATACATGAGGAATATTAATGCTTCTTGGATTACTCTAAGTGAGGAAATAAGAGAAAATTCTCTCTGAACAAAGATGGTATTGCAAATTCAGTTTCTTGGCTTAAGCATGTCCCTCCTAGATCTACCTGATGCCCTGCACAGTTGCTCACAGCATCCATGTGCAGTTCATCTCTCTTTTCAGTGGACATGGCTATTTTTGCAGGGCCTTAAGAGTTTTGTCGGTTGCCAGATCATTAATGGGCTATGAATTATGCAATAAACTTCTCTTGCACCAATAAAGAAGAAGCCAGCAGTGAAATTTGGCCTGAGAATAGATGAAATGCAACAATAAAAGCCATAAACACATTTTTTCATTTGGAAGTCCTATTAAGAATAAGAAATAATTCATGTTCAGATGGTTTCGTAGGGCAGAGATGCTATAATGAAAGAGTATGCAGAATTTTTAAAAATTGAAGAAGAGAAAAGAGATCATGGGACTTGAAACAGAGGCTGTGACTGAGAAACAGAGAGCTCATTGCCTTTGTTTCCTTCCTCCTTTTAGAGTCTAGTAACAATTGCATTTATAATCACATGATTTATCAGCTGGTTATTTTTATGAAAAGAAAAAAAAACTTATTTGCTGTTGTTTAAAATGCTTTCATGTGATGTCATTTTAAATTCATGTTAAAGATCTAAAAATCTTTTTGTGTTTGAAGCTGCTTCTATTGATGATAGAGCTCTTTCTGGGTCTGAGAGTAAAAGAATGAGAGAAGAATAACACTTCTTAAGCAAAATACCAATTAGGGATGCTTAAGCCTGGAGTTGCAGTTTATTTTGAGTGAGTCTGCCATTATGCGAAATGTAGTCATTTTGCTTTTGGATTTCTACAGAGTGGAGAAGCACTTGGAATAAGTATGCATGGTGCTTAAAAGCATGAGACGTACATGGTTCATATACTCTGATTTTTATCACTTACTAATTGCACTTGAGTCTTCCCTGTAGCTCAAATGGTAAAGAATCTACCTGCGAGGAGGAGACCTGGCTGCTTGCGAGGCAGGAGACCAGGGTTCAATCCCTGGGTTGGGAAGTTCTCTGGAGAAGGGAATGGCAATCCACTCCAGTATTCTTGCCTGGAGAATTCCATGGACAGAGAAGCCTGGTGGGCTACAGTCTGTGGGGCTGCAAAGAGTTGGACACAACTGAGTGACCAACACACAGTTGTACTTGGGAAAAATTAATTATTCTCTTGTTATGGATTGAATTATATTCCCCTTCCACCACCCACATCTTATGTTGAGGCTCTACTACCCATTATCTCACAATGTGACCTTACTTGGAAATCGGGTTATTGAAAATTTAAATTAAGGTACTGTGGTTAGAATGGGCCCTAATCCTATATGTCCATATGAAAAGGGGAAAATTGAACATAGAGATACTGTTGGGGCAATGAACTTAAACTCTTCTCCCAACCCAGAGAACCTCTCCACAAAGGCAGTAGAAAAAGAAAACAGCTTTATTATTTAGTAAGCATTAAACCAGAATGTGGTGTGCATCCCTGAGAGCCACTGACAGACTGCAAAGGCAGAAAGCCATTTCAGGCCCAGGGAGCAGCAGGACCCCGAAAACAATTTACGACATAGAATACTGCTTGTGGCTGCAAATATTTCTGGAGCCTAAAACTGTGGGAAAAGCAAGGGGAGAAGTGGCTAAGAGGGACGACATGGCCAGATTATATCAGAACAAAGGGAGAGTGTTGAGTTAGAGATAGAAGCTTTGAAAAAGAACCAAGAATGAAATGTAATAGGTCACAGAATTTTGAATGCAAATGATATCTAGTGTTGTAATGAAAGCTAACTATATATCAGGCCTTATTCTAAGTACTTTTATGTATATTAACCACTCTAATAGGGCTTCCTTTGTGGCTCAGATGGTAAAATGTCTGCCTACAACGCAGGAGACCCAGGTTCGATCCCTGGGTCGGGAAGATCTTCTGGAGAAAGAAATGGCAACCTACTCTGGTACTCTTGCCTGGAAAATCATGGGGTCGCAGAGTCGGACATGACTGAGCAACTTCACTTCACTTCAATTCAACCACTCTAATACATACGGTAATACTGTCAGGTAAATATACTTATCTTCAGCTTACAGGAAAAGAAATGCAGGCACTGAGAGATTAGGTGATACGTCTGTGATCATTATCTAGTAACAGAGGTAAAATTTGAAACTATGAGGGTTTGGTCCAAAAAAGAAAAATGTGTCCATATCTGTTATGCTCTTACAAAGGGCTTCAGATGCCATATGCAAGTTCCATGGAGGCAGGTAGATGAGAGCAGATATGAATCCTATCTGATTTTATGGTCCAGCTCAAATGCCACATTTTCTGCAAAATTTTCCCTGATGCCCTCTACCAGAAGTCATTTCCCTATTGTAAATTCATTTAGTACATTTTTTTTTCTGTAAACAGTATCAGGTTGATATCACTTCTAAAATTTGAATCAAAGTGATTTATATGACTTCCTTAACTTCTTTACATGAGTTAACACTTTAACACTAAGAACTATATGTGAATAATGTGTTGAAAATAATATGTACAAAATAAGTATACGGTGAATGAATAATTAGAAGGGAAGAGAAGGAAATAAGACAGTAGCAGGCTATTTTTGGTAGCTGGTAAGTTTTTGGTAGCTGGTAAGTTACCGAATGCACAATAACTGACTGCCCCAAGGCAATTTTTGAATAAGTGGGAAAAGCTGAAAAATAAAGTGGTTTTCACAAATAATTCTCCAAAGACTTAGGAACTGGTAGCACTGGATTGGGGATTAAAGAGGGGTGGCTACAATGAGAAGGAAGATGGGTAGGTCTTTAGGTCTGATATAGTGATGGGCTAGACAGGACTGGGGTTAGTAAAACTGCAGGGGCAGGAATGAATACAAGATATATTATTTTAAAAAGCAGCAAAGGACTCAGGGAATAACTTCATGAAAGGGAAAAAGGGAAGTGGCATTAGATACAAGGTATTAAATTTTGCCAACAGACTGATCAGAGAAGTTTTCTGTTGGATGATTTAAGATCTTAAGTGAGGATCTGATGCTTGGCTGATTTTTTTATTTCCTCTACTTTGATACATATTCTGTAATTCTTACTAAAAAGCTGTGAAACAAATATTCACAGAGGCTTCTAGCTAAGCCAAAGGTGAGAGCATGATGAGAAAACACTTACTGTCATGAAAATCCAGTTCGCGTGTTGACATCCAGATCATGTGTTGACATCTCCTTAGCACATGTTCTGTGACGGCCCACATCATCCCAAGTCAGCAACCCACACAGAAACTACTTAGGGTCCTTGCTGTCATGCCTTCTTGGCATGCAATCCTGTGTTCTCTTACTTATCTTCCCTAGTACATTTGTTCCTATTATTTGGCTATTCTATATACTTGTCTTGAATTGTTACAAAGAACAAATTCTGTATGTGAGGCCACAGTGATGAAATTAGCCTCATGTAAAGAAACAGTTCAAGATTTTTCTGGAATACACTGATACTCCCCCGCCCTTTCTCTTATAATTCAATCTTAATGATATAAACTAGAAGTCTTTGAGGAAATCTGTTGAGAGATTACTTCATGATTAAATGGAAGAACCTGTCAAATCTGCATACTCAGTAGACATATAAAACACATTTCTTAACTGGGAGTTTATTTTTTATCTCTTGCTTAGCTACAATTAAAAAAAAAAATCTTTCCCCTGTTGTTCACACAATTTTATGTTCTATTCTTGACATTTATTTTTTCTCAATTGTTATTTGTTTTACTTAATGAGAAAGGAGACATAAAACATAATGAGAATGAAACTGAAAAAATGAAACTGTATATTATATTTGAATAAAATCATAATTTTAATTTAAAAACTTTTCCATAACAAAACAAATTTATATGACAGAAGGTTGTAGAATTCACATTGTTTTTGAGAACTTGTAGTATGCTAGCTACTTTATGGCTCTTATTTGATTAAGTCAGCATTTCTATAAGATAGTTATCTATAAATAAAATCTATAAGTTTAATATAAATTTATACATATATATATATCTGTATATCTAAATATATGTTATTATTGTATGAATTTCAATAAAGGTAGTTCTTCCCTGAGGAGATTTAATTATCATAATAAAATGTGAAAATTTATATTTTAATCTCATAGATAAGTACATCTATGTTATACATATATAATTGACTGAGGCATATGATCTCAAACAAAGGTCCGCCTAGTCAAAGCTTTGGTTTTTTCCAGTAGTCATGTATGGATGTGAGCTGGACTATAAAGAAGTCTGAGCACCGAAGAATTGATGCTTTTGAACTGTGGTGTTGGAGAAGACTCTTGAGAGTTCCTTGGACTGCAAGGAGATCCAACCAGTCCATCCTAAAGGAAATCAATCCTGAATATTCATTGGAAGGACTGATGCTGAAGCTGAAACTCCAATACTTTGGCCACCTGATGCAAAGAACTGACTCATTGGAAAAGACCCTGATGCTGGGAAAGATTGAGGGCAGGAGGAGAAGGGGACGACAGAGGATGAGATGGTTGGATGGCATCACTGACTCAATGGACATGAGTTTAAGTCCAGGAGTTGGTGATGAGCAGGGAGGCCTGGCGCGCTGCAGTCCATGGGGTCACAAAGAGTTGGACATGACCGAGCGACTGAACTGAACTGATGATCTCAAACCAGTCTTGCTGTGCTTTGTTGATTTAGTCACTGAGTCACGTCTGACTCTTGTGACCCCATAGACTGTAGCCCAACAAGTTTCTCCATTCTTGCCTTGGATTCTTCAGGCAAGAATACTGGAGTTGGTTACCATTTCCATCTCCAGGGGATCTTCCTGACCCAGGGATCAAACCCAGGTATCCAGCATTGCAGGCGGATTCTTTACTAACTGAGCCACCAGGGATCATTATGCTTTAGGAAAGCTACTTTGTGTGTGTGTGTGTGTGTGTGTGTGAAATATCATAGTAAGAATTTTATTGTATGTTGAGGTATGTATTAAATTTTGCACATATTTCCTTATTTTGAATTTACATATTTTTCTTTCTGAACTTATATAAAATTAAATATTTAATGTTCCCAATGTTTTATAACTTATTTGGGTAACCACAATTTAGGAAAACAAATTCATGTAGAGGAAAAATATCCTTATATCTGCTACAGATTTCACATTATTTTAATAAAGAAGGAAAATATTGTGTGTAGTAAAATAATGTAGTAAATTAAAAAATCTGTAGTAAATGTAGTAAAAAAAATAAAACCAGTGGCTCAGTGTTAAAGAATATGCCTGCAATGCAGGAAACACAACAGATGATGCGGGTTCAGTCCCTGGGTTGGGAAGATGCCCTGGAGGAGGGCCTGGCAACCCACTTCAGTATTCTTGCCTGGAGAATCCTATGACAGAGGAGGCTGGTGGGCTTCAGTCCTTAGGGTTGCAGAGAGTCAGACACAACTGAAGTGACAGAGCACACACATAAATATATATATGTGTGCATGTATATGTGTGTATGTACATAGATATACACACATATACACACACACACGTGTGTGTGTGTGTGTATGTGTGTATATAGTTGTTGTTGTTTAGTTGCAAAGTTGTGTCTGACTCTTTTCGACACCATGGACTGTAGCCTACCAGGCTCCTCTATCCATTGGATTTCCCAAACAAGAAGATTGGAATGGGTTGCTACTTCCTTTTCTGGGGTATCTTACCAACCTGGGGATCAAACCCTTGTTTCCTACGTTGCCCATGTCTCTTGCATTGCAGGCCAATTCTTTACCACTGAGCCACCAGGGAAGCCTATACATACATACATACATACATACATGCATACTTCTGTGTGTGTGTGTGTGTGTATTAGTCACTCAGTCCTGGCTAGCTATTTGTGACCCCATGGACCGTAGCCTGCCAGGCTCTTCTGTCCATGAAATTCTACAGGCAAGAATACTGGAGTGGGTTACCATTCCCTTCTCCAGGGGATCTTCCTGACCCAGGGATAAAACATGGTTCTCCAGCAATGAAGATAGATTCTTTATCATCTGAGCTACCTGGAAAACCCATATGTGTGTGTGTGTGTGTGTGTGTATATATATATATATATATATATATATATATAAATACATACATAGACACACCGAAAGACAGATAGATAGATAGACATGGGCTTCCGCAATTGCTCAGCAATAATGAGCATGCCTGCAATGCAGGAGTCACAGGAGATGTGGGTTCAATCCCTGGGTCAGGAAGATCCCCTGAATGAGGGCAAGGCAACTGAGTCTAGTATTCTTGCCTGGTGTATCCCATGGACGGAGGAACCTGGTGGGCTATGGTCCATAAGGTTGCAAAAAGCTGGACATGACTGAAGTGCCTTACCATGCACACACACATATATAGACATACACCCACCAGATAACAGCAAACAAGATGGGAGTCTGGATTACTTTGTAAACGAAGTATTCATTCTTATGAAATGTGCATTTACTGTAGTTTTTCATTATATATTGTTTATACTGCATTGTTTCTTTAATAATAATATGATTTATTATTATTTCAAGAATTATGTCCTTGAGCCATTATATATTTTAAAATTTTCTGAATAAAATAATAACAAGAAATTTGAATTAGAAATATTTTGAGAATACAGGATCCACCAACTTATGGATAATTATTTGCAGGTAAAAGTTAATATATAAACAGGACTGCAAAAGGCCAGTTTTGATTCCAATCCCAAAGAAAGGCAATGCCAAAGAATGCTCAAACTACTGCACAATTGCACTCATTTCACACACTAGTAAAGTAATGCTCAAAATTCTCCAAGCCAGGCTTCAGCAATACGTGAACCGTGAACTTCCAGATGTTCAAGCCGGTTTTAGAAAGGGCAGAGGAACCAGAGATCAAATTGCCAACATCCGCTGGATCATTGAAAAAGCAAGAAAGTTCCAGAAAAACATCTAGTTCTGTGTTATTGACTATGTCAAAATCTTTGACTGTGTGGATCACAATGAACTGTGGAAAATTCTGAAAGAGATAGGAATACCAGACCACCTAACATGCCTCTTGAGAAACCTGTATGCAGGTCAGGAAGCAAAGTTAGAACTGGACATAGAACAACAGACTGGTTCCAAATAGGAAAAGGAGTACGTCAAGGCTATATATTGTCACCCTGCTTATTTAACTTATATGCAGAGTACATCATGAGAAACGCTGGGCTGGATGAAGCACAAGCTGGAATCAAGATTGCCGGGAGAAATATCAATAACCTCAGACATACAGATGACACCGCCTTTATGGCAGAAAGATAAGAACTAAAGGGCCTCTTGATGAAAATGTAAGAGGAGAGTGAAAAAGTTGGCTTAAAGCTCAACATTCAGGAAACTAAGATCATAGCATCTGGTCCCATCACTTCATGGGAAATAGATGGGGAAACAGTGGAAACAGTGGCTGGCTTTATTTTTCTGGGCTCCAAAATCACTGCAGATGGTGACTGAAGCCATGAAATTAAAAGACGCTTAATCCTTGGAAAGAAAGTTATGATCAACCTAGACAGCATAGTAAAAACAGAGATATCACTTTGCCAACAAAGTCTGTCTAGTCAAGGCTATGGTTTTTCCAGTGGTCACGTATGGATGTGAGAGTTCGACTATAAAAAAAGCTGAGCACCAAAGAATTGATGCTTTTGAACTGTGGTGTTGGAGAAGACCCTTTGAGAATCCCTTGGACTGCAAGGAGATCCAACCAGTCCATCCTAAAGATCATTCCTGGGTGTTCATTGGAAGGACTGATATTGAAGCTGAAACTCTAATACTTTGGCCACCTGATGTGAAGAGCTGACTCATTGGAAAAGACCCTGATGCTGGGAAAGAGTGAGGACAGGAGTAGAAGGGGATGACAGAGGATGAGATGATTGGATGGCATCACCAACTCCATGGACATGTGTTTAGGTGAACTCTGGGAGTTGGTGATGGACAGGGAGACCTGGCGTGCTGTGGTTCATTGGGTCGCAGAGTTGGACATGACTGAGAGACTGAACTGAACTGAACCTAAAAAGAGAAGTTTCAAAATAAATTTTGTTCCAATAAAAATGTTTCATCTTTTAAATTTATATATTTAGGCAGTGAATGTGAAAGATATATTTTAATGAGTGCAATTAAAAATAATATATCTTAGTTGTTGATTGACCCATTCTTTCAGAAAAAGACCAAGAATTAAAACTAACAATGAATAGTTTGGTCTTCTATTCATGGTTAAACAGGCTTCTTTATAAAGAAATAATTTGTTTTGCTGCTCTGGATCTTAGTTGAGCCATCTGAACTCTTAGTTACAGCTTAGGAACTCTTAATTGTGACACATGGAGTCTAGTTCTCAGACCAGTGATCAGACCTGGGCCCTGAGCATTAGGAGTGCAGCATCTCAGCCACTGGACCATCAGGGAAGCCCTTAATATGCTTCTACTACACTGTCAGGGAACCCTCCATTGGAAAGTCATTTCCAAAGCAAAATGGGAAGGGAGTCAATGATGAGGATAGTATATTTTTGTTATGTTCTGTGTTGTGTTTAAAACCATCAGAGGGCTTTAAGAATAATGTATTGTTCTGTGTATGTTTTTTGGCTTTAACTAATACTTGTACCAGCGGGAGCCATTCAGGTTTTTGTGATATCATTTTCTCAAAAACTTTGCTGTCATTTTTATCATTTATCATTTATAACAGACCCTAGGCCCTCTGAGCTAGGCTTATGATTTGGGGTTTTCATTCTAGCATACCACATAGTATTTGCCAGTACAGGCTTCCCATAGTTCCTTCTGCTCTGGACCACCAATACCTCCTTTGAATTTCATCTTGAATTACTTTTAGACAGAGTCAACATTTTAATTTACAATTCAACGCATCTTTAAGAGAAAGAAGGCAAACAAGCAAATATAATGAGAAATAGGATTAGAAAAATGTTTTGATGTATGGATATTCTATCAGAATAAAATAAAGCAGTGCAAGTACAGGTAAACCTGCACTGGCTGAAATCCTGCATTTCTGAAACACTTATATCGATCAGCTGCTAGTGTTAATAATGAGTTATGGAGAATTAGACAATACTACTAGAGAATATAATTTCTCATTAATCGTATAACATTTTTGGAGCATACATCCATATTAGGCTGGATTACAAATGACTTTTTGGATGGATGGGACTGCGAGAGTGGGAAGAATTACCTTGTGAATCCTTTTTTGATTAGCTTGGGAGACTCATCAAAATAATGGATTTTATCATTTTTTTAACTCATTCGAAAAACAATAGAATCCTCCCTCCCCCCAACCCCTGCCTTATACAAATTTTGACATTTACTTTTCAACTTGAGATTAATAGGTAAATTCCATCAACTTCTTTTTTTGTGTGTTTACTCATTTATAATGAAATTGAAAATTCTACATGGACTTAGTGCATTAACTATCAATCATCCTAGTGCCCCTGATATGAGAAATCTCAGGTAGGAGTCAGGTACCTGCCAACAGGTTCCATTTCAGGTTCATTGCATCTCGGGTTTTATGCAAAGTCCACAGTTGTTATTTTTCTAAAATACCATGGTGATTCTGTTTCTGAGAGTTCAATTCTACAATGGCATCTACATGTTTCCTCAAAAATACTGTATTAGAAGTAATTATCAAGAACAAATATTAAATATCCTAAATTTGAATTTCATATCATCTACAAAGCTTGTTTTTCAGCTCATCAACATTTCTTACAGTTTTTTCTTAGATGACTTTCCATTTAATTATATTTAAGAAGTTTAAGAAATTATCACCCCTCACTGAGAAACTGTGATTCAAATTTAATCATACTTTAATACTACTACTAATCAATATTACTTATTTTCTCTGTATAAGATACAGTGCATTGAACCAAATATTCTGCATGCATTGCTTCTAATTCTTATGTGTGTGCTGTGAGTTAAATATGACTTTATTCCTTCCTTTTCTTCACATACTGCATAATTGAGGGTGAGTGAGGCTTAGGAACTTTATCACTTTACTAATTTTCTTCAAGTACAGTTTCTGTGTAAGACCTTAAGGTTTCATTGAGTGCTTAGGATATAATACTGCAAACAAACATGCAAGCGTGCCATCATTCAAAGATCTGAGTCTCTTTTGTTCCACTGTTCTGAAAGAGAGCCTAAGATGATTTAATTTTCAACTTTGTTGCTTCCAAATGTCTATACTGTCTACTTTGGAAACTATCAGCATTCTTTTATCTGTAGGTAACAGAAACCCAGTTCAATCTGGTCTGAAGCAGAAAGAAAATAAAACAAACAAAACTGAGTAACTTCTGAAGGATACTGAAAATATTCATGTATAGGAAGAGCTTCAGAAACCTGAGGAATTGTGGGGCCAGGAGGTTATAGATAGGCAAGAAGTAAAGTTTAAAGCAACACACAGAAATCAGTATTTAAGGGTCTTAGCTGTGAAACCATGGTGCTTTCTGAACTCAGATATAACTCTGGATCCACCAGTCTTTTTCCTTGCAAAATTAAATGCACTCAAAGAGAAATGATTACACATAATTTATGTATATAACATGGAAAATTACTGTATCTCAAAAAAGGAATGAAATGATCATTCAGGCAAAATATCACATCACCTACAAAGGGGGAGAGTACACATTAACCTTAGACTTCTGTACAGCAGCACTGACAAGCTAGACTGTGACAGTTACTATATCTACAAAAACCTTCAGAAGAAGGAAGTGTGGTAACATTTAATAAAAGATAAAAATAAAAATCTCATTAAATGCAGTCATTCTATTATAAACCAATTTATTAGGGCTAAGATGAAATATATCATATAAATAACTGTGAATGAACTAAAATTTATGATTAAAAGGAAATTATTTTAGGCCCATATCTCAATGAAAATCTCAACTTGATGTCATTTGTAAGAGAAATATTATGAAATGAACTCAGAGCCACCTCCAGTATTCTTGCCTGGAGAATCCCATCAACAGAGGTGCTTGGTAGATTGCAAGGGTTGGACACCACTTAGCGACTAAACTGCCACCCCCAAGAAACAAAATAACAAAAGTAAAGAATAGTGACCATTTTGATATCAGAGAAGTTAATTTCTCACATGAGTTCAATATACTTAACTAAGAAAGATTAAAGTTGAAAAATGGATAATCCAAACAATATTATATACATGTGCACAGTGTTTATAATATCAAAATTTGTGGAAAAATTTATTAACTCATTAAAAAATCCTATATAAAGTAGTTCCTGAGAGCCCATAAATTCTCATTCAAACCATTTTTGCTTTACTTTTGCCTTAAGTTGATGACCCGGTGCATTGGATCAGCTTTACTCTTTGGGGAGAATTCTCTCCAACATTTTCAAGAATATCCCTAATTGTGTCTGTAATCCACTCACATACATTTTGGGCTTGTGAACATATATTGAGCTGACTCAAGTGTAAAACAAGCTCAGTTTTTTCCCTCCTCATTCAGCTGTTTCATTATAACATTCTCTTGTAACTAAGTACAAGTCCAAAGAGGGATACTTGTCAGGCAGCTTACTTATACCTTCTTGTCTTGCTCAGGCTCATTGCCAGTTGTATTATTTCTATTTTATGAGGAACTACTACTGAGCAAACCCAACATTGTGGTTTCCAAGTCCAATGGAACGCAGTTTATAATGGCAGCTGTAGGCATATGGTCATATTTTGTCTTATGGTCATGAATTCCATTTCTACTAAGACTCATTAGCATGTCAAGAACAGTTTCTCAAAGGCTGTATAAATCCGTATTGGAGATGTTATGGCCTTGTTCCAGAATCCCATGGCCTTGCATTGTGATATTCCCACTGGGGCTTGCCACAGCTCCATATGGTGTCTTTTCCCACCACTTGACACTGCCAACATCATAGTGTCTGTTGGATAGTATGACTCAAACAATAATGCCTCTTGTACCACATCCTAAATTTGTTGCAGAATCCTTTCTTTCTGGGACTCACTCAAAGCTGCGGCCTTCCTTGTAACCACATATATGGGTGGGTTTATCTATGGATATGAATTGTGTTACTTCCATAAGCCAAAGAATGCAATACTTCCTTCATTGTGGTAAGAAATTGATGATGCAGCAGTTTGTCTTTTATTTTGATATAGCACCTGATAAGTGGACCTCTAAAAGCTTTACAAAAGTCACAGGTCTTAAGTATTTATATGATTTATCTCCCTTTGAAGTGTGTGTATCTCACCAAAGTCTTTAGCATACTAGCCACCTCTTGCTCATTTTATCAATAAGTATAACATCATTGATGAAAAGATTCAGTGTGTCATTTTCTTAAATATTCAGATGGGTTAGATCTCTTCAGACTATAGTATAACACAGGACAGAAACTTAAGAAGCCCTGAGGCAAAGCCTAAGAAATCCTATGAATGAATTTTATCTTCTAATTGCAGTGAAAATTAATGCATTCACTATATCAATAATCTTATTAATCTTTTCTAGCAATGATAATACAACTAGCATAGCAGCTATGACCAGGGCTGAGATAGTCTGCAGTCATTTTCCAGGGTCCATTCAGTTTCTTCAGGGGTCAGATTGGTGAGTTGAATGGATACAAGGGAAGAACAGGGCTTCCCAAGTGGTAAAGAATCTGCCTGCAGTGCAGGAGATATAAGGAGACACAAGTTCAATCCCTGGTTCAGGAAAATCCTATGGTGGAGGGCATGGCAACCCACTTAAGTATTCTTGCCTAAAGAATCCCACAACAGAGGAGCATGGTGGGCTACAGTCCATAATGTTGCAAAAAGTCAGACACAACTGAAGCGCCTTAGCACACATGCACAGTAGGGACTGTTCCTCTTGTTTTTCAGTCCTTAATCACATCACTAGTCTGCTGTTTCTTCAGCCTGTGATATTGTGTTTGAATTGTTTATTTTGGGCAAAGTGGGAGATTCAGTTTCAAAGATTTCTCTTGAACTTTCCTGCTATGATAGTTCTTACTCTATAGGCCAAAAACTCGTTATGGGTGTTACTTCAACTGCCAAATTTATTGATTCCAATTATACACGAGATCTGAGGAAATGATCACTGTTATGCGTCTGAAGACATAATGGGCCACTGGGAGCTAGACTCTGTCCAGAACGTCATTTATTATTACCTGACCCCATATGTTCCCATTGTAAAAGAAGGGCTATGATATTATGTATGCCAACTCAGCCCATTTTAGAGTCTGTTATTAAGTGTGAGCTAGTCCCAAATATCTATCTAACAGCCTATTTTTTCTGACCACTCTGGGTACACTGTGATAGTCTGAATCCTCTGAAAAGTGGACACCAAAATGGGACTAGACATGCAAGAGATTTGCTAGGAGAAATACTTGTGAAACAGAATGGGAAATGAATCAAGGAAACTGATAGAGCCATGAGTCTGTCTTCCATGCCTGAGCCTTACAGAGGAGAGAAGGAAGGAAAAATACGGGGGAAGATGAGTCTTAGATTTCAGTACAGTTCTAAAGAAGTTCAGCAAGGCCCGTAGGGGTTTTCTGGCAAGAATGCTACAGCGGGTTGCCATTTCTTCCTCCAGGGGATCTTCCTGACCCAGAGGTTGAACCCCCATCTCTTGTGCCTCCTGCATTGGCAGGCAAATTCTTTACCACTGCACCACCTGGGAAGCCCCCAAAGCCATTTTATTCTCCTTTATTTGTTGCAGGCCTGCAGGCTGGGGTCTGGAGCAAATGCTGTGTTGGTTTTGAGAATGTAGCAACTAGGGCTATCAGTTAACTAGGCTCCTGAAGGCAGAGATTTGACAGATGCATTTTCATAGCTGGCACAGTGCCAGCATGTGTATACATTCACACAGAAATGTACATTGTCCCATATAAAAACTACAGAATAATTACATTTCTGAAACTTTCTTTATTAAAATACAAATTACTCAGGCATATGTTATTATGATTTAATATTATAATGTACTATATTATAATGCAGCACTAGTAAAGCAGCTCCTAACAGGCACACAATTGTGTTTCTATGTTTAAGATATCTGTTAATCATTCACCATGGTAATTCAAGATAAAAATCATGTAATTGATAGAAATGCTAAACATAGATTAGCTAAAATTTTTCTTTAGTTTTTTCAGATTAAAAAATTTTAGTAAAATGAGGATATATGGATTGTTTTTTAATGTGAGTGTGTGTGTATTTATATATATATATATATATATACACACATATATACATATATTTGTTTATTTAGCATTATGTCTTATAATGAAATACCAGAATTTTACAGTCAAGACTAAGGATATGAAACGAGATGCCAGTCCAGGTTCAGTGCACGATACTGGATGCTTGGGGCTAGTGCACTGGGACGACCCAGAGGGATGGTATGGGGAGGGAGGAGGGAGGAGGGTTCAGGATGGGGAGCACATGTATACCTGTGATGGATTCATTTTGATATTTGGCAAAACTAATACAATTATGTAAAGTTTAAAAATAAAATAAAATTTAAAAAAAAATAACACCACAAAAAAAAAAAGACTAAGGATATTTAGTTTTAGTTAATTAATTTAATTTTTTTTTTAGTTACTAGTGGTATAATTAGTTGTGAAAAAATAAGATATTAATAGAAAAATATTTATCATTGCAGATGACATAATTGTACAACTCAAGTGAGTGAAATGGAATATTATGACTAATAACATTCAGTAATGTAGCCACAGCCAATATTTAATATGAAAGTATTTATCTTTCTATACAAAAACAAATCCAACAAGGAAATATAATGAAGGAAAATCTCTCATTTACAATTGGCAAAAATATATATAGGACTTACAAATAAAGCTTAACAAAATGTATGCAAGACCTACATGAAAACATGTTATAAAGCTACTTAAAGTTATAAAATAGGGTTTTAAAAAATAACAATCTATTATTAGATTGAGCAGTTAACTATAGATGTGTCACTTTTCTCAAAATAATTTATTAATTTAATAAGATATAGTCCAAATGTTGATTTAAAAAGTATCTGATTATCTTTGAAATTCTTATAGACAAAAAACCTTGCCTAAATAACAGAAAAATAAATCTGAAACTCGTGAATAATACAGGCAATCCTCAATAGACCTTATACCTTATCCATGATCTGATTAGCATAACTCCCAGTGACAAGACTGACCCATGTTCCATTTTCACAGTTACAAGGTCAGCCAAACAGCATGAACACAAGATGTTGAGAGTGATGGATAAAGAGTTGTTTCCAGACAAAGTATAGAGTGTGCTTTTCTCCAGAAACCTTTCCGTTCAGGATTCAGCACTTCTTTGTTGAACTCTTACTCTATGCCAAGCTCAGTTTTTGATGCTGGGGATAAAACAATGAATGAAACAGACAATGACTGCCCTCATGCGTCATTTGTGCTAGTGGGGATCATACAGTACGCCATGTAAGTGTAAGGTGAAATAGTGCCCCAGCCAGTGACAGGGGTCCCCAGCATTTGTCCAGGCAGGACTCTAGTGCTTATGCCTCTTGCATGTAAGTCTGTACCTGAAGGGATATTTGAGCTTTCTAAAGTTCTAATTTGGCCCTCCCTGACTCACATTTAAGATCTACAACCGGGTATCTGTTCTGGGGACACAAAATTTCATCCTTTGTCCAACACTGGAGAATATGTCTGGCCCTGAGCTCTTTACCAATCTTTAGTCAAATCTGTTTAATTTACCCAGATGGAGCCTTTGTCTTCACCCCTACTTTAAATTGAACTTAACTACCAGTTTTTCAATTAAATGATTTGTGCAGAAAGCTATTGATAATAAATGTTTAAATAAATAAATAAATAAATAAATTTTAACAGTTATTAACAATAAATGTTATTGTTAATAAATGTTAAAATAAATTTTAAAGTTAAAATACTTGAAATATTATAACTGCTTCCAAAATAAAAAGCCATATTAGTGGAACACAATAGAGGTCATAAATTATCCAGATACATTACATGCTCGTGCTCAGTTGCTAAGTTGTGACCAATTGTGCAACCCCATGAACTGTAGCCCACCAGACTCCTCTGTCCGTGGGATTTTCCAGGCAAGAAAACCAGAGTGGGTTGCCATTTCCTTCTTGAGGGGATCAAATCCCCTGGAGTTTGATCACTTGCATTAGCAGGTGGGTCCTTTGCCACTGAGCCAACAGGGAAGGCCTATCATCCAGAGAAATGTGATTGTGATATGACTGGTGTTGATTAAAGTGGAATTGATTCAATCAGTGTTGCTGAAAACATTGAAATGGTCACAGGAAAACAATAAAATGTTGTTTCCTTTCCCACTCTTAATCATTATCCCACATAAATTTTCAATAAACTAGGTATCTTTTTATCATTATGGTAAGGACACGCAATGTGAGATCTACCCTCTTAAATTTTAATTGCACGATACACTACTGTTGACTATAGGAATGATATTATAGAGCAGATCTCTAGACCTTATTCACCTTACTTAACTGAAACTTTATGACTATTGACTGATAGCACCCCCACTTTCCCCTCCCTCCAAACCCTGGCAGCCATCATTCTATTCTTTGATTTTATGAACCTGAATACTTCATAGAAGTGATATCATTCAGTACTTGTGACCAGTTTATTTTGCTTTGCATAAATTCCTCAAAGTCTATTCATTTTGTTGAGTATTGTAGAATTTCCTCTTTTTTAAGGCTGAATATTATTCCATTATATGTATCTATCACATTTTCTTTATCCATATATCTGTAGATGGGCATTTTTGTTGTTTCCACATCTTAGTTATTGCGAATAGTGCTGTATTGAACAAGAGAGTGCTAATATTCCTTTATGATGCTAATTTCAATTCTTTTGGATGTATAATCTGAAGTGGGATTGCTAGGTGGTTCTAGTTTTAACTTTTTGAGGAACCCCCATATTATTTTCAATAGCAACTGCACTATTTTGCATCTCTAACAACAGTGTACAATGGTCCCACTTCCTTCATATTCTTCCCAAAACTTTATTGTTGTTGTAGTTGTTTTGATAATAACTATCCTGACAAAATCACTGCAGATGGTGATTGCAGCCACGAAATTAAAAGACTCTTGCTCCTTGGAAGAAAAGCTATGACCAACCTAGACAGCATATTAAAAAGCAGAGACATTACTTTGTCAACAAAGGTCCATCTAGTCAAAGCTACAGTTTTTCCAGTAGTCATGTATAGATATGAGAATTGAGCCATAAAGAAAGCTGATCACCAAATAATTGATGCTTTTGAACTGTGGTGTTGGAGAAGACTCTTGAGAGTCCCTTGGACTGCAAGGAGATCCAACCAGTCCATCCTAAAGGAAATCAATCCTGAATATTCATTGGAAGGACTGATGCTGAGGCTGAAACTCCAATACTTTGGCCACCTGATGTGAAGAACTGACTCATTTTGGAAAGACCCTGATGCTGGGAAAGATTGTAGGAGAAATAAGAAGGGGATGATAGAGGATGAGATGGTTGGATGGCATCACTGACTTGATGGACATGAGTTTGAGTAAGCTCTGGGAGTTGGTGATGGACAGGGAAGCCCGGTGTGCTGCATTCCATGGGGTTGCAAAGAGTTGGACACTACTGAGCGATTGAACTGAACTGAAATGAAGTGACCCTGACAAATATGAGGTGATATCTCATTGTGGTTTTGATTTGAATTTCCCTGATAATTAGTGAAGAAGAATATCAAAGTATAAAGTAGGAGCCATTAATGTACAAGAAAGAAACATTGGGGAATTTAATTGTACTTGTTTCTAAGCATTGAAAAATATCCAGAAGCAATAGTAGGGATAATTGTTGATCTGAACTGCATTGCAAAATTTCTTCATAGGAAAAAAAAAATCCTTGAATAAAGTCAAAATATAAGCAAAACTTGATAACCAAAATATTTGCAATATAGATAAGACAAAAGAAATAAAATAGGACTTAGTGATTGCTATCCTTGCTTTCTGTTGTTACTCTTTGCTTTTAATTGTTACCCTTTGGAGAACCTAAGTGTATTTTACTATTATTTGTACTTAGATACTTTTAAAATTTGCTTGAAGTAATTAATATTTCTTTAAAGTAATTTAATAACAGTAATAAATTCAAATTTGACTCAGGTGAAAGTGGAATAAGTTCACTCTGATTTTAGCCTTTACAATTTTTCAAAAGTTTAATTTAAAAGGTTAAAATAAACAAAAATACACTATTTCATATTTGTATTAAAGGTATAAGCAATATATTTATATGTGAATCTACACAATCTTTAATCATTTTCAGGAAAATGTATCTTCATCGAGAAATGATATGCAAAGTTATGATATATTTAAAAGTCAATTTTGTTGACAAAAAGGAAAATGTGTAGACTATTTAGAAAGTTGAGATGTGATATGATATTTATTTAACTTTCTTTGCCATTATCCCATCAGGATTGAATAAAAAAAAAAATTTAAGACAATACCTGAATATTCTGTGAATTCTGATTTTGTATCAAAATATCCAAGGCCACAGAGAAGAAAACAGAAATTGCCACAATAAAGAAATGTTTCATAATCATAAAAAATATATATACTCCTTTTTCCAGTCTGAGGACACAATTGTTAGTAGTGATGACATGCCAGAACTAACATGTGGATTAGAATTAATAACGGATTTTGATTACTTAAAAATACAGCTGCTTCCTTCTTAGATGAACATGTTGTTACTGCTTTGTATTAATAGTAAATAATCTTTTAATGTATCTGAGTGCTAGCCTATCACTTTTTTTAAAATTGTGTTTCATTGTTAATAACCATGGACATTTCTAATCAGTCTCCAAGTAGTTAATGGTATTGCTGTGGATGTCTATTTTAATTTGTAAAACAGGGATTATGCTGTTTTCCCCTTACTATTCAGGAAAAAAAAAAAAGTATACTCACTCTATTTTAGTTATCTTGTTTACACAGAAGGCATGTTGACATAATTCCTATCATGACATGTTTATGGTGAAAGACTGTGTATGCTGTATATAATTGGTTTAATTAGTAATTTCCTTTCCTACATCAACTCAGGCACTTGATTGATTTTTAAAAAATATTGATCACATCATGTTTCTCTCGTGCTTAAAACTTCCTCCAGTTGTTCACAAAGTTTCAAATTCTTACAAGCTTTGCTATATACATTCTGCTTATTTCTCCAGTCTTAGTGATTAACATTTTCTTATTCTCTCACTACCTAGCTTTCTAAATTCAAATTATATCGATCTTCTTCATCTTCTGTTTTTGGTTTTGTTTTTTAATTTCTTGAGCTAGCCACAGACTCACCTCAGGATATATGTGCATTCTATGAAGGATTCTCACTAAAATGAGCCCTACTCTTGATTTTTGTTAAGTAACTATATTTTCATCTGTCTGGTCACCCAAACTCAAAGTTGAAATCTTTGAAGTCTCTGCCTCTTTACAACTTCTCAATCCCATTGCATCCCACGTTCTCTCACTTCACCTTCTTCCTTCGTTTCTATACTTCACACCAAGTTGAGGGCCATATCTTCAATCATTGTATCTAGAATCCTTCTGCCTAGAATCCTGCCTTCTAGACACTTCCATTCTTCTCAATTTCATGTACCCAGACAGGTTTGTTTCCTTTCACTTTACTACTTTAGTTGTTTTAAATATTTGTTAAAAAGTCTTTGAGTTTCCACAGAGCCCACCGAGTAAAAACCAAATCATTAAAAAAAAAAAAAAGTAAAACTCTATACTGTATCTCCCATTATCCTCGCTATTTCCTTTGACAAATTGTTTGTTATATAACTGGTCATTCCCTAATTGCCTTTTCTTCCACAGTTGCTCATGTCAGGCATGCTTCATTCACTCCACACATTCCCAGTAACAGTCATTTTCAATTTTTAAAGGAATTCAGATACACAAACTCAGACAACATGCTGCTACAATGAAAACTGAGCAATGTCTAATCACAGTTTGCAATGGGTATTTATTTTCAGTTCAGTTCAGTTGCTCAGTCGTGTCCGACTCTTTGCGACCCCATGAATCGCAGCACGCCAGGCCTCCCTGTCCATCACCAACTCCCGGAGTTCACCCAGACTCACGTCCATCGAGTCAGTGATGCCATCCAGCCATCTCATCCTCTGTCATCCCCATCTCTTCCTGCCCCCAATCCCTCCCAGCATCAGAGTGTTTTCCAGTGAGTCAACTCTTCACATGAGGTGGCCAAAGTACTGGAGTTTCAGCTTTAGCATCATTCCTTCCAAAGAACACCCAGGACTGATCTCCTTTAGAATGGACTGGTTGGATCTCCTTGCAGTCCAAGGGACTCTCAAGAGTGTTTTCCAACACCACAGTTCAAAAGCATCAGTTCTTTGGTATTCAGCTTTCTTCACAGTCCAACTCTCACATCCATACATGACTACTGGAAAAACCATAGCCTTGACTAGACAGACATTTGTTGGCAAAGTAATGTCTCTGCTTTTGAATATGCTGTCTAGGTTGGTCATAACTTTCCTTCCAAGGAGTAAGTGCCTTTTAATTTCATGGCTGCAATAAGGCACATCTAATACCTTGACAACAATTTGTATTTCATATAACCTTTATTATTCTGGTTTCCTGCTAAAATAACTTATCTTCTGCAAGCCAACTGTTAATATTCTAGTCAGAATTTACATTTACTTTCTTCTGCTGTGGTGGTTTGCCTCACTGATGCCAGTTTTCTTCCACCTGTGTCCTTGATTTTTGCCATGTAACTTGGCAGTTCTGACTTGGAGTCAAGTCTATTTTCATCTGTCTTGACTTTGAGATTGCTGTACAGCTTGTTTTGACCAATGGAATGAGGTAGGTGTGACAGGGTACCATTTCTGAGCCTAGGCCTGAGAGGTGTTGTGTGTGTGTGTATGTGTGTGTGTGTAGGTGCTCTCTTGCAAATATGCATTGCTATGAAAATAGCTATGCCGTGGCTGCAAGGCAGTCCATGCATCTGTTGTGAGAAGCAGAGCCACTCAGTTGCTGAAGCCCGAGGCAGAACTGCCCAGCTAGAATTCAGCTAGATTGCCATTGAGTTTTGGAGTGGTAATATATGGCAGTCAATTTCATTTGTACTAACATAGTTTTATACTCCTGTGACTGCAGTTACCGTCTTACTCTGACTATATTTGACAGAGATAATTCATTCTCAGATATTAATTATTTACTAGATTACAACCTATCTTTAATGAATGAAGCTAAATATTTCATGTGTATTTTATTGTATATATTTATAATACATATTAATATAATAGTTACCTTACTGATTTAAATTTATTTAAATTTAAACTAAAGGTTAGCTTTCAGGTCCCGTTTGGGTAGGAGTCATCTCTTAATCATCACTGAATCCCTGTAAGTCCTATGGACAAAACAAGTATTCCTTAGTGCTTGTGGAATGAACAATTTTAAGCTTATACTATTCCAGATGGTACACATGTGTATTTAAGTTGAAAACTATTTCAGATAATCAGATGGTATCATAGTTTTATAATTTTATTACTGATTCAAAATTGTAGTTAAAATAGTTATTTTTAGTTAACTAAAATATGTATGATGATTTTTGCAGATTCTCTTTTGTACATAAAGAGTGGGGTAGTACACCTATGCTCATAGCAGCTTTTTTGACAATACCTAAAATGTTGGTGCAATCCAAGTGTTCATCAACAGATGAATGAATGAGCAAAGTGTGGTGTATACATGCAATAGAATAATATCTGACTTTACAAAGGAAGGCTGTTTTGACATATGATACAATGTGGATGAATCTTGAGGATGTTGTTAAATGAAATAAGTCAATTGCATAAAGACAAATACTGTATGATTCCACTTATACGAGGTGCCTAGAATAGTCAGATTCACAGAGAAAATAGAATGGTAATTGCCTGAGACTGGAGGAGGGGGAAAATAGGGAGTTGTTGAACAGATAGTTTTGGTTTTGTAAGATGAAGTGTTCTGGAGATGGATGGTCATGATGGTTGTACAGCAGTGTGAATATACTTAGTGCCCCTGAAGTGCATATTTAAGATGACTAGCATGGTAAATTTTTATTTTATGTGCATCTTATCATGCTAAAAAAGTCAGAATAAAAGAGTGAAAGAAAAAATTTTATTAGGTGTTCTTAGTATGTAAATCAATGGATATGAAAAGGCTTGATTAGATATTTAAATCTTGATATGTTTGATGCCATTGGCAATATGTATTTGTCAAAGAGTCTTTGTGATGGATGAGTAAAACGAAGCTTTGCAAAGTAATTTTGCTTTATAATTCAACTTCATATTTGTGGTTTAGATTGTGGTCTGTGTTTGGCACATATCTAAAACAAGTTGATCACTGTGGAAACAGCTTAGTTGATGGCTAAGAATCCGGGCAGGGATTCCAATCCTAGCTCCAACACTTATCAGCTAAGTCAGCTTGGGCAAATAGTTTATTCTCAGTTTCTTCCTGTGTATACACACAGGAATTAATACACATGAAGCACTCGGAAAACTGCCTGGCATATTGCAGATATTACAATTTCAGCTATTACTATTATTAGTGAGATATTTTGGGATTAGAATTAAATTTTGTTATCTTTTAGCAAAGTCTGGCAATATGATTTTTTAGTAAAATATTACCTTATTCTTTCAAGACATTGTTGATTCTGAGGGAACAACCACTGTTTCAGAGAAGCTTGCCAGAATCTCCCTCCCTTTGACTTATTTCAGTGCTGTTTTGAGGTAGCTGTATTGCTAAATGCTTACCTAGAAAAGCCTATGCAAAGGCAAGGGACTGGAATTTACAGATCAGGGCCTTTTAGTTTCCATCTGAATTGTGCACAAATATGGAGTAAAGGGAGAATGAATCTATTATCATGATATAGGTATTTTGGCCTCTTTCTCTCCTTTTAAGTGCACTTCCCAATAGCCATCTTTCCTCCTTCATCATTTAAATAATTGGCAAGCAGTGCAGCCCTTAGCAGAAGGTGGGAGTTTATTTATGTCTCCTCTTTGTCTGTAAAGACAAAAGAGAAGAACAGATGAGATCAGATCAAGGAGTACTTTGTTTTATAACCTCTCTGGAGAAGTCTAGGAGTTCCTTCCCTCCATGCTCATATTTCTTGTTGTGAAGCACTAATGAAGATGCTAATTAGTCGTTCAGGGGCATGGACTTCCCTTGGATATTTTCAAGACCTACTTCTTTCCATTATGAATATGCTTCTCTTGTATGTTTCTTGATGCTTTTCCTAAACTCTGTCCATTAAATGGAAGACCAAAGCAACAGCAATCCTTCCTATTTTTTTTTCTAGATCCAGTGTATGTCTAAAAGCCCATATTAAGTGCACGTCAAAGAAAATTTATTGCATTCAGGCAAACACTAAAATGGCAACACATCAGGTAAAAACAAAGGCCCACTTACTGTGACAAAGCTCAAATATGAGAAGTCCAAGTCTTCTGATACATCTTACCTAGAATATCTATGTTCTTATTAGCATGTTTTAATGCTGAATGCAGAAAATGATATGCAGAATGTGCAGAAAGTTTTCCTTAATGATTAGAACCAAGTCTATGATTCCCAAAAGCTCAATTTCTTGCTCATCCTTAAGTTAGAACTGCAATGAATGCCTCGCTGATTTCCTTAGATTCACTGATTTCATTTATTCAAAAATACTTAGAAAGTGCTTCTTCTACTCAATATATTGTTATGTGAACATCACAGTAGTTAAAAGTTTACCAAATTCACTGAACTAAAGGACAAATTTATTGGACAACACAGTTGATATTAAAGATTACTTTGGAAGATTGGTTAAATGGAGCCAATCTAGCAGTAGAAATCTTGCTATGAGAAAATGTAAAAACCCACACAAGTACAAAATGTGAAACATCCTAGGATGTTAGTTTATTCCATATTCATTTTGAGTTGACAGCATGATGAACTGATTTGCAAACAAACAGCTAAAAATACAAAAGCAAAAATTAGTAGGACTTTAGGATGAAATCATAGAATTATAGAAGAATATGCTTCTATAAAGAGGCCTTAACAGACTGGAATGAATCCTTGGAATGACAAATAGTGAAAAGCTTTAGTAATATTTTGAAATAAGAACCTGTTCAGCTTGAAAAACTGAAGGCTTAGTTCCAACAGTTGTTTTTCAATGTTGGAAATATTCTACATGTTTACAGAGATTATCTACCCATCAGTTTATTTATTCATGTGTTAGTTTATGATTTTATTTATGCAGAAACATTTATTGCACAGGGCTTCCTCAGTGACTCAGTGGTAAAGAATCCGCCTGTAATGCAGGAGCCACAGGAGACACGGGTTCAATCCCTGGGTCAGGAAGATCCCCTGGAGGAAGGTTGGTGACCGCCTCCAGTATTCTTGCCTGGAGAATCCCCATGGACAGAGGAGCCTGACAGGCTAGAGTCCATAGGGTCGCAAAAAGTCAGACACTACTGAAGTGACTTAACACATTCTTTGGCACATATAGTAAATAGACCACATACATACTGTGTAATCACATGAAGTGATGAACAAAAGAGAAGTGGTCCTTGGTTTATTTGGGATTGCAGAATGAAAGGATAAGCACCATCATCCAAAACAAAATCAAAGCATGCAGATTTCAGATCACTATAAAGAAAACTTTCTGTCAAACAGAACTGCCCTCAAATGGAATGAATTCCTCAGGACTCACATTTCTGTTTTTGTTACTAGAGGGATCATGTGTACCAGATGGCCACTTGCTTGGAAATTTAAGCACCGAGTGAAGTTCTATTCTAAGACTCTCTCTCTGTAACATTAATATATCTTGACTTTAGTTTCTTTATTTGAGGACAGTTTAGTCAGTTACAATGCAAAAGAAATGTTATGATGATAAAATAATCAAACTTTTTTTTTTTTCTTTTTTATGAGTAAGATAAGGATGGGCTTCCCAGGTGACACAGTGGTAAAGAACCCTCCTGCTGACACAGGGAATGTGGTGGATGCCAATTCCATCCCTGGCTCAGGAAGATTTCTTGGAGGAGGAAATGGCAACCCGCTCCAGTATTCTTGCTTGGAGAATCCCATGGACACAGGAGCCTGGCAGACTATGGCCCATAGGGTCACAAAGAGTCAAACACAACTGAGCATGCATGCATACAAGATTAGGATAAACACAATTGACATGAAATCCTGTTCTCGAAGCTTCCTACTTATTCATGACACCTATCATTTTAGAGTTTTCAAAGTAATTATACCCACAAAGCTTCCAAATTATAAAGATTGATATTATATGCATTGATATGAAAGGAGGAAAATTAAGATGGGACAGGAAATTTCTATTCTATAGCAAGAGGCATTTATGGGGGGGAGGTAGGGGGTTATTGAAATGCAGATTACAAGACCCAACTCAGTTTTGGTTAAGATATAAACAGTTTATATATAACTATGGATAAGTCTAATGGTGGATAGTGATTACAGGAATACATGTCTTCATTCTTTCAACCTTTCATCAAACATCTGCTTTTGTCTCATTCTACCTCTTAGTTCTTTCTATTTTCAGGCAGCCTCTCTATATGTAGCAGTAAAGAGACCCTTTAGTAAATCCAGGCTAATAACATCCAAGGGACTTGCAATATTTAATTGAGGGAATCCTTCTTCCATGTAATATTCTTATTGATTCTCCCGACATGTTTCTTATTGGCCCTCCTTGGGTCATTTACACACTTCTATACCCAACCTTACGATGGAGATTGTGGGCAATGTGGGAATATGTTCAATGGTCTCATACTGTGGGAGAGGAACAATTCCCTCAATAGAATGATTGCTCAGTAGACAAAAGCATGCCAGAGGACCATTAAGAATACTGTCCCACTGGCTTTATTATTTGGAGTCTATGTGATCAAATTGAATAAAAATAATATCAACAACAAACTTTCTTCAGCAGTGGTGAAGCTTTACATGATAATTAGTGCCAGTCTTATACTCCTCCAATATCTAAAATCAGGTAGGGATACAAAGGCATTTCAGAATTACAAGCCAAATAGGTGTGTTATCAAATCACAAAAATGTGATCTTACAACTTTTTCTCAATATCTTTCTCTATCCTAACAGATTTCTACCTACATGAATTAGACCTTAAGCATATCACTTGCAGCCCCGTGCTTAACCTGCTCAGGTATTAAATGACAATGCTTCATATTTATTAAGCCTTTTTCATGTAAAGATAGTATATAACCTTCATACTATCCTCCTGAAGATGACAGGCATTATCCTCATTCTGTAGATGGAGAATTGGAAGGCTTTCAAATGGCTCCAAAATCACTAGCTAGTTGAGAGCTAAGTACAGTAATTCTAACTAGCACTTCAATATTCTATCTGCCAAACCCAGAAGGCAAAATGTTATGAAGTTTCCTCTTTGATTCATTGCAATTCAATTCAGCTCAATTTGATTTGCTAAGCAGTATTAAGAACCTACAATGTGCTCAGTGTCATTCTAAATACTCTGAGCAGTGCAGAGGATGCATAAGGCAAAATCCTTTAACCTTAGGTGTTTCATATTTTAATCCCAAATACAACACACAAGCTCAATGAATAGCTGCATAACAATTTAAGTTAATATGTATTCACATTCTTTACTGCCAAAAAGTGATGAAGATAATAGGTGCAATTTTACTTAAGATACGATATACAAAGTTTACAATGATTAATTCATATATTGAGAGTCGCCCATAATATAATTTTAAAATTTGTTTTTGTAATTCATCTACTCTCAATCAATTTTTATATACCTACAGTAAACCAGCCAAGAGCTTAAGTGCTGCATGCATAATAGTGACTAAAATGTATTGCTCTGACCCTCACAAAATTACATTTTACAAAAGGAGAGAGATTCATGAACATGTATACTGATGAACAATACAACTTTTTGCATGTGGTCTGAAGAGGAAGTCCAGCCTCCAGAGATAGTATAACAGGGAATCTGGCTGGGTTTGGAGAAGAGGATTAAAAAGATTAAGGCTGAGGAATTTAAACTGAAAGTTGAAGAATGAGTTAAGTTTGTCAGATAAGGATTGAGATGAAGAACATCCCTGGAAGAAGGAAGAATCATCTCAGAGACTAGCTTAGAACAGGCAAACAAAACAAAGACACATATTCAGATATACAATGATGTGGGTTTCTTTTAACTTGTTCTTTAGATTTCTGAGGCAAACAAATTTGGCATTGAGTTGGTTCAAATTAGTGGGTGTTCAGGGACCACCCTTCTAATATCAATACAAAGGGAAGCTCAGAGGGAAAAGACAGATAATTTTAGCAAGAATTCTTGGTAAAGTTTGGGTGAGAGCTCTGGAAATAAGCATCAAGGGAATTAAGATTGTCCAGAAAGTTGTGCTCTAGCAAATGGCTTTGAAGTTACTTGTGAATATTTTAGACTAAAGTCACTGAATAATAGAAATTCATTATAGGATGTTTAAGTACCTTTCTGTGTAATGCTGTGTTATTTCATTAACAACCTCAGTGAATTTAAAAGCAAATCTCATGATTTTGTGTTTTCCCATCAGGACTTTAGAATATTTCTCTGTACAAAACAGGTGTTCAGATAAATCTTATGGATTGATTAAAGCAATAATTTCAATAGATAACTTTAGAAAAATCAATCAAAATAATTATGATGTTTGAAGTAGGTGTATGCTTTCAAGAAATCCTATGTTGATCCCCACTTGGTTGTGGGAATTCTCTAAGGGTCCAGTGGTTAGGACTCTATGCTTTCACTACCAAGGGCCCAAGTTCAATTCCTGATTGGGGAAGTAAGATCCTACAAACTGTGCAGCAAGGACGAAAAAAAGGAACATTGCAATTGTTTTCCATTATTTGTTCCTTTTGCCTTCATAGCATCTTGTGAATTAGATCATGCATCCCTCTGCAGCAAAGTTCCAGTGTCTGTGATTGCTCCTGTATTGTGAACCTAGGCAGTGATTATGCTTAATTCATTTGTATACACAGTACCTGTCAAATATATGACAAAAAAAACACAAAATAAGTGCTTTATATTTATTGAGTGGCAGAATAAACACATAAATGAGCAAATGAATGATCCAATCAGTTGGCTAAAATTGATTTGGAAGAAAAGAAGCAGCACACTACGCAACCCATAGTAGTCACTCAAGAGTCGTGTCCTGAATAAAGCGGCACTGAAAAGTATTGATGTGAATTGACCAGACAGTTACATGAAAGGTGGTGTTGATTTGAAATATACAGAAAATTCATACTTTCAGTATTTTTTAATCTTTGAATAAGATATTTTATATAATACTTTAAATAATAAACTCCCTGGTGGCTCAGTGGGAAAGAATCTGCCTACAATGAAGGAGACATAGGAGACATGGGTTCGATCCCTGGGTTGAGAAGATCCCCTGAGGAGGGCATGACAACCCACTCCAGTATTCTTGCCTGAAGAATCCCATGGACAGAGAAGCCTGGCAGGCTATAATCTGTGGGGTTGCAAAGGGTCAGACATAACTGAAGCGACTGAGCATGAACGCATGCATGTTTCTACAACAAGAATCACTTGAGACATTTCTTAAAAGTTCATGTTTACTGAGGCCAACCTATAAAGATTCAATTCAATAGATTCAATAAGAAATACCAGTACTTCTATTGCAGGTGGCCTACAACCACATTTAGAGAAATTCTGCATTAGACATAAATAGTAGCGTCATTCACTGTATTTGAGAAATTTAAAGGAAAATAATTTTCTTCCCTTTGAGTTGGTAAAGGAGCATTTCAAACCACTCAAATCTTCTGCTCTTTAATAACAAAAATTGGTTAAAAAAAAGAAACAACATATGATGCTAATTTCTCCCTTTGATTCTTGACCTAAAGAAAAGCAGTGCAAATTGTAAGCTGACCCTCCGTATTATTCATCATTTAAACACCTTTTACCAAGCATTTAGAGTATATTTCAGCAGTTGAAAAACTAATGCTCTACACAGAAACTCTGCTGGAGCTTTCCTCCTATCTATGGCTTCATGCCCAATTACATTCTTAACACCAGACAGGAAGGTGACCAAAAAGACTAGGTCATGGAACCACTATAAACAACAAGGCCAAATGTATACCTAGAATGATCACTTTGTAATAGAGATTCTGCTATTTTTCTTTGCAATGGAATGGAAAATAGAGCCATATGCAAAAGGACTGCTGATATATTTGGAATTCATTCCCGCATTTCCTAGAAAGAACTGTTTCTCCTGTTCCAGGTTTGTTTGAGTGGGATTTCTGTGTTCTCATATGGCCCTGGGATCTTGAAAATAATACATTTCAATGAAAATGGACATTCAAACCAGCTAGGATCTTCAGAGGCATGTGTTGGAAGTCTTGAACTAAGAATAGAGAAATGCATTCCCACCCCATGTCTAGTAGTGGGACGGCTGTGCTGCAACAGTTTTCTGCATTGGCTTCATCAAAGCAAACCAAGAGAGAGTGTGTGCAGGTGTTGGGGAGGGAGGTGAAAGAAAGCAATGGAGGAGAGAGACAAGAGGAGAACTCACTAGCAGTCTAGTCCCTTGTTCTTGGTGTCTTGGAGACTGTTTACCTTTAATGTGCCTATATACACTTTATAAGAACTCTCCCAATTGGTGTAAATCAATTGGATTTGGGTTTTTTAAGAAACAGATCTTCATTTTTAGAACAGGTTTAGTTTGACAGCAAAGTTGAGCAGACAGTAGAGAAATTTCCCATAAACCCTCTGCTTTATACTTGCAGAGCCTACACCATTATCAACATCCCCCGCCACAGTGGTGCATCTGTTATAATTGATAAACCTGGATTGACACATCATTATCTCTCCAAATCCAAAGTTTACATTAGGGTTCACTCTTGGTTTTGTGCATTCTGTGAACTTGAACAAATGTATAATGCCTTGTATCTGTTGTAGCAGTATCTGTTGTAGTATCATATGGAGTGGTTTCATTGCCCTTAAAATCTGTCTTTACAACCAAGAGTTTCTAACAAAGTTGGATGTGGGATTATTTTTTAGTGACTTCATTAAATTGTCTGGAGTTGGAAATGGCAACCCACTCCAGTATTCTTGCCTGGAAAATTTCATAGACTGAGGAGATGGTGGGCTACAGTCCATGGGATCACAGAGTTGGACGTGACTAAGCACTCATGCACACCATTAATTTATGGAGAGTTAATGTTGGAGGAGTAACTTCTGATGTTAACTAATGTAAAGTTTGACATAAGCATGCATTACATTAAAAGACAAGCTCCTTAAATGGAAAGAAAAAAGGGAGAGAAAAAAACTTTTCTTTTGCTTTCTGCCCACACTTCCATCTCAAAGGTAAATATTTAAAAAACACAGCATGCATAGAGGCCTTGGATGTGGTGAATAGTATATCACTTTAAAATCTCATTTTCTTAAATGTTTCTATTACACTTCACTGATCAAAAATTATGTTTTTAATTCTATGACTCTTGACCGAGGGATATTTAAAGTGTCTCCTTATGTTGGAGAGATATTTTGCTCAAATCTTGTTTGAATTATGGATATGTTATTAAGTTATTCATGTTTTCCTGTCTTAGTAACAAATGGCCCAAAATGTTTTTTTAACAGTCATAAATAATCTGTTTGCTTAAATGCCCAAACTCTTGCAAAATTCAGTCCCTCAAATCTCATTGTCTTAAATTTAAAACTCACCCATGCAATTATCTGAAGTTCATACATCATCCTTGATGATGTTCTGGCTCCCCTGCCACTTAGTGAGTGATGATTACCAACTTCTCATTGTCTTTCTGCTTTTACTTCTGTTTATATTTTTTCCTTTAGTTTTGAGTTTGCTATTTTTTCATACATTCCTGTAAATTGTTTAACTTTTTCTTAACTTTGAAGCTTGATCCTATGTTATGTTTTGACTTTTTGCTTCTACAATCTAACACTTTTAGACACTATTTTCATAGTTTAGAAAGAAAGAACATGTTAGGAAACATATATAAACCAGGAGAAGAAGCATACTAGATTATCTCTGATGTTTTAGAAAAAAAGAACTCCATTTTTCTGAAGATTGCAGGAAACAAACACACAATACAGAATAACTGGAGAAAATGGGAAGGATAATTCTAGCATCAAAGTTTCTTAAGGAATAGAGAACTTGGACTTGCTTCTCTCCTTTCAGAATTCAGCTGCTGATGGAGATGCTATGTTAGAAAAGGATTAGCAGTGATTTCAAGCAGTGTGGAAGCCTCACAGGTAAGGCTTGAAGATCCATCAGTAATTTTTACTGTCCTGATTTGGAACACATTACTGTTTTGCACAAAGTGAACACGTGTTCTTCAAACCTAATGAAAAAGTGAGATGTATCTAAGACAGTTTTCTACTACTATGATATTAGAAGAGAATTCAGAGATTTTCTCAAGTAAAACGCTATCTGTGAACATGTTTTATCTTTAGAATGAAAAAACAGTGAGATAAATGTTTTTATTATTACTTTTTAGATTCTATGTCTGTCAGTTTCTTACTTATATTAGTTTCTAGATATTCTTCTGTTCAAATCCAGAACACTAAAATTCTTAGAAGTTTTCTAAGCTTCTGAGAATAATATTTCATTGCTTGTTGACTTTGAACTGCTGTTTATTAAGTATTATCTAAGTAAGTGAAGACTTATTACATAATATTTTTATAACTTTATGATAAGAATCTATAATTATCCTTATTTTTGTTATGAAGATTTCAACATTTCTGAATTTAAGTATATCTCAGCTTCTGAAAACAGAGAAAGCCCTTTTGAATACTAATCTTTCTATTAGCTTGTGTGCTCTTTGAAGGCAGATTCTAAATTTTACATCCCCAGGGCCTCTCATTTGTTAAATGAATGAAAAAATAATGATGCATATTTAAAGTAGAGAGTTATGTTCTCTTGATTCATAGTCTTTCTGTTTTCCTTAGATTAGATCAATTACTAGCAGGGTTTTTTTCCCAAAAGTTTATCAACCAGATGACATTTGGACTGGCATTTCTTTATAAATATACTTATTTTGAATGAATTATGTATGTAAAACATTTAGGACAGCCTTGTCTCAGTGTAAAGATTTTTTTTTCTTTTGCTATTATTATCATTGCAAAATATCTCTGATTCAAATTATATAAATGCTGCTAATATGCATTAAGAAAAAGCAAAAAAAAAATCTTTAGGAAAGAATAAAACCATTCAATTGACTCTCAGAGCTATTTTTCTCTTGTGAGAGAACCCTTTCTAATTCATATCATAGATTATGAATTTATTCATGCCTATTTGATTAAAGAATCATCCCTTTCTGTTTCTGAACATGACAAATGGCTCCTGTTCTTTTGAAAGGTGACAATGCAACATTAGTTTGATTTTTCTGTAGGGCCATAATGATCTTTGCTAATGGCCTGAAGCAACAGATCCAAATGAAAAATTAAAATGTTTACTATCCTTACTCTGTATTATGTAAGAGTTCCTTGGAGAACATCATTTTCATTATCAAGAATGATTTATCCTGTGTGATTTATTTTGCTGTGAAATTCAGAGGACAGACACATTTTTGACTTTATATATAGTTTCATCTCTTATGAGGCAACAAGAAGTGCAATAACCTTTCAGGAAACATTGAAAGCAGACGCTTATCACATGAAAAAGTTTGAACTATTCAACGTCCACAGCTAATTCTGTCATGCTTTGCTAAAATAGTGCAGCATTTAAATACTGAAGAAGCAATATACTGATAATGAAACCATTTCCAGGCAAAGAACTTAGAACAGGTATTTAGTCTGGATAGTTTTCATTGTAAATGTCTGTGAGTCCTAAAGACATTTCAGGCTAATGCAATGCAAAGAACTGCATCTGGAGGGAAAGTATACATCTCTTTTAATCAAAATGTATTACTAGACCAACAAAGGGTTGTTTTTCCATTTAAGGGAAAACAACCCTTTAGTGGTCTGTTAATACACATATGTAATTAATTCAATTTCAAATGCTATTTGCTTAACCCAAAGTTATGAAATGACTTGTATATGCCAGGCATTTCCTTATTACTAGAAGATTCTGGGGTAGTAAATGGGCAGGTTAAATGTGTTAGCATATTAGAGCCCACAAATGAATATTTGCAATAAAAATTAAAGTGTCAGTTCTGATCACAGTTGAATATTTTACTGACTGCAACAAAAATTAGTTTTTGATTTACAATACTTTCTTGTTTCTTGCTTTGTTTGGTGTGGTTTTCAGTTGTTGTGTTTAAGTGTCTAATATGTGCATCATGTGCTATTATTATAAGTTCACAAGAAAGAAAGGATAAGAAGAGACAGCTCAGATTTAAAATGACTCAACTCTTGCTAATCAGGGTGATGGGAGGCGACCAACCATACGGTAGCCAAATCATGAAAAACACTGGTTTAAGAGTTTTTTTTTGCATTTTCCAGTAAATTTTTTATTTCTTTTTCCTTGCTGCTGCTTTCTCTCTTTCTTTGGTAAATAAATTTTCTAAATGATTATTATAGTGTAGTTTACCAATTGTTTATTTATAATAAATCTTTAGGGCAGTGGTTGAATAGGGTCACACACACCCTACCCTAGTCCTGCTATAGTGGGGAGCTGGGGAGACAAGCACTTAACATTTCTAAGCTTTGGTTTCCTTAACTGTGCACACAGATAATCATAGTACCTATCTGCTATTATGAGAATTAAATGAGATCATGCATATAAGCTCTTAATATAGCAGAAACAGTCAGTACATATTTTTATCTAAAATACCAATACAGTATATTAACGCATATATATGGAATTTAGAAAGATGATAACGACAACCCTGTATGCGAGACAGCAAAAGAGACACAGATATATAGAACAGTCTTTTGGACTCTGTGGGAGAGGGAGGTGGGGGATGATTTAGGAGAATGGCATTAAAACATGTATAATATCATATAAGAAATGAATCGCCAGTCCAGGTTCGATGCAGGATACAGGAAGCTTGGGGCTGGTGCACTGGGATGACCCAGAGGGATGGTATGGGGAGGGGGGTGGGAGGGGGGTTCAGGATGGGGAACACGTGTACACCTGTGGCGGATGCATGTTGATGTATGGCAAAACCAATACAATATTGTAAAGTTAAAATAAAATAAAATAAAGAGAAAAAAATAATTTAAACTTGCAAAAAAATAAATAAAATATTTGATTGTAAAGTTGTACAGCTGCAAAGTGAATTTTAGGAAAAGGTACTTTTCACTGGTGTCAAACTGGCAGTATAAGATCTATTAGTGATCAAAGAGATTTGAAGTTTGCCCTTAAGAGAGTTATATTTTATTCTGTGAATGAGATACCAGTGGGTGATTGCAGGTAAAGCCAGGAAAGAAAGCTGCTTTTGCTCAGAGCTTAGGCTCCTCAGGAAGTACTTACTCAGGCATCCACTATAATTTCTTCCCAGGGATAAAACATGGACTCACAAATTACCTGTTCTTCCCAAGAGCTGTTCTCTTTTTATGTAGGTGACATTTTTCACCTTTCATTTACAAGTCCACCTGAATTGGGTTGTTTATGGCCAGTGAGGTGGGAGGTGCGAGAAATGCAACAGAACTTTGATTCTGTTTCATTTCTTCTGAGCATTCTGGGATCACACATGGAGGAAATTTGAAATTAATGTCTGACAGCTGTATTTCTGAACCATTTACTGTCCAGTAAGTGTGTATTATAGAGAAATGATAAAAGTAAGAGATTTGTTTCTATGTATAAAAGTATAACATAGTTTTCTACTTTTATGTCGAATGACCTCAAAATTCTCCTCATGGATTATCAGAAAAACTTAAACAAAATTTCATCTGCAACCCAACAATTTGGTAAATATTAGGGATGTCTTCCAAGTTACTTCTGATAAATTCTTACTCTGAATGAATGGAGAAGCATTGGTTTTTCTTATATATTAATCCCTGAATCCCACCTACGGCTGCCTTAAGAGCTGGTTTGGGTTGTTTTCTTCAGACATGTCTTTGAGTCCATTTCTGAATCTACAGAAATGATCAGATTAAACATGTACTTGTAGTTAAAAGTTCCACATGTAGGAATTATGCATTTCTGTAAATAGCTTTCAATTTTAGGCCCATCAAGTAAGATGGATTTGGACACATGGGTCAGTGGGCTGCTAACAGAGACTGTGACCTCATCGTTCAGGAACTATTAAAAGTAATACATTTTATTATATTCCCTGGTGGCTCAGTTGGTAAAGAATCCACCTGCAATGCAGGAGACCCAGGTTCAACCGCTGGGTGGGGAAGATTCCTTAGAGAAGGAAATAGTAACCCATTCCTGTATCCTTGTCCAGAAAATCTCATAGATAAAAGAGCCCAGTGGTCTGTAGTCCATGGGGTCGCAAAGAGTTGGACATGATTTAGTGACTAAACAACCACCACCATAGACACTAAAGACCCAAGAACCTTCACTCAGGTTTGTACTAGACTGCCAACCTCACAAACTTGAGATTGTGAGGAATATCTGACAGTTGTAGAGTTCTTTCACTGTGACCTTGTGGATATGAAATTAGTTCACCTTTATCTATACTAGGTGATTCAATCAACTTGTGAAAGTAAGCAGTAGTATTTTATTTGTGGTCAGATACTAGGATTTCTAGATTGCATTTATATTCCTAGGAAAAATGACTGAATAGAAGAGTGCTCATTTGATAGATTAGATTAACATTTAAACTAGTACATGCATTAAGAGTATAAAATGGTATCTAAGCTATGATGTACCAGTGACACATGTCTGCCTCTGTGTGATTCTCACAATGCTATAATGTGATTCTAGTGTGACAGGATGGTGCTACCCATTGTCAGTAAATTTGAAGTCCTGACTGGCATCCATTTGCCAATACCAAAGCTATACTTGTTGCAGCTAAACTTTGTTGGTTGGGCATGTGGGACATGTCAGTTAGAGATAAATCCTCTATGGTGAATTGAATAGACAGCTGTCAGTTTCTTAGGCTTTAAAACCAGTTAGAGAGAGGCATCTAGAACAATTTAATTCTCATAAAATTTTTGCCAGTCCTTACTTTTATGCCCATTTATCTATCCATCCATCTGTCATCTGTCTTTTCCTCTCTGAGAAATTTGTATGTGTGTATGGGATATGGATATATATCTCAAAGACACCTGGAGATGCAAAATTAATCATTCATTTGTTAGGTGGGTTATAAAATTGAACTGAAGCTGCAATACAGTATTGTAGAAAAAATATAACTTTGGGATATAAAAATCTGCTCTCCCTTTTCTAAGTCCCTCTCATTCATTAAACATAAAAGAAAAATCAAAATTTCCTATCCTGTGTAAGCTTTAACCCAATCCAATAATTTAAATAGTATCTTCAGGTAAAGGGTTTCCCTGGTGGCTCAGTGGTAAAGAATCTGCCTGTGATGCATGAGACAGAGGAAATTCAAGTTCAGTCCTGAGTTGGGAAGATACTCTGGAGGAGAGCATGGCAACCCACTCCAGTATTCTTGCCTGGAGAATTCCATGGACAGAGGAGTCTGATGGGCTACAGTCCATGGGGTCACAAGGAGTGGGACACAACTGAAGCGACTGAGCACACATATACATTTTCAGATAATATCATCCTCTTAAAAGTTTTCATAGGTGTGCTGCAACAACATCTGCCTTTTTGAAGTCCTGTATGTGGTTGGGTGATTGTAGCATGGAAGAGATGAGTCACTGGGTGGAGTGACCCCCTCACTCCTCTGATCTCCAGGAGAGGTTTCTTGCCCGCTTTATGGCTGGGCAGTAGTCTGGGCACTGCAGCTGAAGCCTCCTCCTCTTCTGGTCTTTTGGCTTGATGATAATCTTGAGGCATTGTCTGGTTCAGCAAATTTCATTTAATCTCCAGTTGGGATTGGAGACTCCTTAAATGTTTTTTACAATGAATTTTGTTCAGCCCTGATGTGAATGATCTGCACCGTAGCTCTCGATACACACCCACCTCCTATTGTAAGTCCTGTACCCATTTCTCCACTGTTCCTGAAAACTATCTAGTCAGATAGCCCAAATGGTGACCCAGCAAGATAAAAATTCAAGTGTCAGTCTGCATGCAACTACCAGACTGCAGTAACTAAGTTGATAGGTCTGTACTCCACTGGGTGAAGAGGCAGTCTGAAATACAATGTCTTTGAAGATATATAGGTTTGAAAGTAGATGGGGTAAAATGAGGATAGCAAAAGGTCTCATCATTTTTGTTCTTCATATTACCCATACGTACCCAATACAACTCACTATCACTTAGTCAAAGTCTTGAAATAGGAATATTGGTATACAAATTAAGAGCCATTTAATTCCTCTTTCTCTCTCTCTCTCTCTCTCTTTTTTTTTTTTTTCTGTTTCTCTCTCTCTCTTTTTGTAATCTAAAAGCTATAGCTTAAAATGGACAAGTCAAAGGGGATTTTTATATTTGGAGATTTCTTTAGAGAGAATTCCATGAACATAGATCTCCCAGGCATGATTGTTTAAATACTAATGAAGAAACAAAATTATTTAGAAAATTTTCTTCTAAAGGCAGTTATCTGCCATACATAGTACTGTAATCGGCATTGGTGAAACAGTACTATTGTAAGTAAGAGGCACTCACTTTGCTAATTACTCTAGTCATAATTTTTCAGATTGACTCTTTGGAAGACTTAAAATATGTAATAAGGACTTGGAGTTAGTCTCCTCACATCTTGCTTTTAATTACCAGGAGTACCTTAGAGTAAATGAATGAAACATCAGAATAATAACGGGAAGACTAATTTTCTCATCTTGTTTGTGTTGTTCACTTGATAGGTCATCTCCGATTCTTTGCAGCCCCATGGACTGTAACACACCAGATTCCTCCCAGAGGTTGCTCAAATTCATGTCCTTTGAGTCAGTGGTGCTATCTAATCATCTTATCCTCTGCTGCCCCCTTCTCCTGTTGCTTTCAATGTTTCCCATGATTAGAATCTTTACCAATGAGTCAGTTCTTCCCATCAACTAGTCAAAGTATTGGAGCTTCAGTTTCAGCATCAGTCCTTCCAATCAATATCCAGGGTTGATTTCCTTTAGGATTGACTGGTTTGATCTCCTTGCAGTCCAAGAGATTGTCAAGAGTATTCTATTGGCCAAAGCACTTAGGCAAACAGAGACATTTTATTATAAAATTTTATTTTATTTTATAAATATGATTTATAAAATATTTATTATGAATTTATTATATAAAGATATATTATATAAATATAAAATTTTATTATATACATTTATTTTATATCATTTATTTTATTATATAAATGAAATGTAATTATATAAATAAAATTTTATAAAATAATATAAATTATTATATTATTACTGTTTTTATTATGAAGGGCATGCTACTAGAGTTCCCCTCTCAGTGTGCATGTGCTCAGTTGCTCAGTCACATTCAACTCTTTTCAACCCCATGGACTGTAGCCCGCCTGCCAGGCTTCTCTGTTCAGAGAATTTCCCTAGCAAGAATACCGGAATGGGTTGCCTTTCCCTTCTCCAGGGGATCTTCCCGACCCAGTGGTCAAACTCTGTTTCTTGCATTGGTAGGTGGATTTTTTACCACTGCATCAGAAACTCTCAGTAGCCTAAGGCAAATGTCAGACTGCTCTTTGGGAGAAGTTAATTCTTCACTACACAGCAGGATCCTTCTATAAATAAATCCACAGACTTGTATGCAGGTCTGCATTTGAAATCAAGCCTATACTTGTAAACACACCTGAACTTGTACACAAGTCTGCACTTGTCTTCAGGAGTCTAAAGTTAAATTTCTAGTTAACCTTTAACTTCTTCTCCTACATTTATTTCTCTTTGAAAAAAGTATTCCTCAACACCATTTGTTTAAAAAGGCTCATTTTGTTCATCTAACAATATATTTGTAAAATCATCTTAAATTTTCATTTCTGTCAGTGCATTTAACTAAACACAGACATCTTTAATGTAGTTTAAATTTAGTATGTTTTATGAATGTAGTTTCTTGCAAAATTATGAACTTCTTGAAGGCAGGTATTATATGCCTTTTAAAATTTTTGATTTCTAAGATTCTCAAGAGTATGTATTTCATATTCTTGTTACTAGTAAACATGTATTAGAGTGTAAGTGAATTCAATCATGTATCAGGAGGATTATATTACAGCCTATAAAAACCATCAGGATATAACAATGATGCTCAAAGAAACTTCATTGTTCAAATTAACCAAATTATTTTAGTGATCTATAAGTCCCAACAAAATGGGAATCAAATTAGTGATAAACAGTGCCAACCCTTATCACCACAAAGGCATTACTACCATCCTAAATATGACAACACTTTGTATTATTTAATGGTGTGATACATCTACTTCCAATAAAGCCAGGAAACACTTCCAGGATGTTGTCATTATTCTATCTGATATATTATTTAAGCATTTGGAATTTTAGCTTTGGTCAAAGCTGTCCTCAGCACATTAAGACATGTCTTGCCAGGAATCAAATTCATGTGAGGATATTTCAAAGAAAGGCTTACACATATCTAAGGAGGAGGCATTTGAGAACTCAGTGGAGAAGTTTGTCCCCAGTGGAGAGAATTACTCTAAGTGGAAAGTGGAAGGTCTTGTCCCCAGGGACCTTTGAGTTCCTTGTGTAATCGGAACCCTGCACTGAGTAGTGATATGTGAGTCAAGGTAGGGCAGAAACTTTTATCTGTTTTATGAGGATTCAGTATGGATTCTAAGCAGCAGGGAATGAATGTGAAGCTGCTCTAGGATACTGATGGTCCATGGTAGCAGCAGCAGAAGATTGTGTGCTGTGGTTAGTTGCTCAGTCATGTCTGACTCCTTATGACCCCATGGACTGTAGTCCATCAGGCTCCTCTGTCCATGGGGATTCTCCAGGCAAGAATACTGGAGTGGGTTGCCATGCCCTCTTCCAGAGGATCTTCTCAACCTAGGGATTGAACCCAGGTCTCCTACATTGCAGGAGGATTCTTTACTGTCTGAGCTACCAGGGAAGCTGTTCTTTAAGGGAAGAGACCAGAATCATCCAGGGGATGGCTCAGGGCAAAGGTGAACTCTATCAAGATGTTCCTACTTTACATATTCTGTTGAAGAAATTTTGGGTTATTTTTTTCTAGCTTGTATTGCTTGCAAAAATGTCACAGGTACAGTCTACTATTTCAAAAATTATATCAGATTTATGGTCATTTTTTATGCAAAGGCAGGTCACTAAAAAAATCATTAGTAATGCTAATATTACTAGTATTAGCAGCTCATTGCTACCCTTTCTAGGCTATTCTGGTTGGTCTAAGAATTGGATTCACGTGAGACAAATTAACAGGAAAAAGTCACATTTAATTATGTCTGTATAGGGGACCAAGAACAAATTAGGCAGTGGGGGCTTATATACCATCTGAGAAAAGGACAAAGGGGTAGAGGTTTGGGGCTTCATAAGGGTGGAACGCCATTTGTATGGAGATGGAAAAGCAAATGTTTGATACAAACTTTGGAATGCTATGCAGAGATAATGGGAAGCAAAGCCAACTTCAGCCTCCAGGCTCTTCTGAATCCCCCTACAATACCTGGTCCATATTTTTTGTATTAATAGATTCCTCTGGTGATGGGGTCACACAGAGTTGGACACGGTTGAGGTGACTTAGCAGCAGCAGCAGCTGGTGATAGTGCTCTTCCTGGAGCAAGCCTGTTATCTAAATACTTTTAGGCAGTTAAGGGAAAAGTAAAAAGAAAGACTTCCTGAATCTTCTGTTTCTTAAAAGTAATCAGCAAGATACATTTTGGGGTGACGAAGTTTGCTCCCCAATAAAGACTTGTAATGGGCTAATAATGAGCTTGGTATAGGCAAGGAGGCAGTTTCTATGGTACTCAGAGTTCTTCAGAGAAATGGAACTATAGAGAGCTATAAGAGTATAGAGAGCCATAAGAGCAAATGTATTAAGGGAATTGGCTCACTTGATTATGGAGGCTGAAAAGTCCCACCATCTACCATCTGCAAACAATAGAATCAGGAAAGCTGGTGGCATAATTCACTCTGAATTCAAGGCCTGAGAACCAGGTGGGGTGCTGGTGTATGTTCCACAGTCCAAAGGCCCTAGAAACAGGAGGTCTGATTTTAGATTCAAGGGCAGAAGAAAGTGGATACCCCAACTAAAGAAGAGAGAGAAAGAACTTGCTTTCTTCTGCCTTTTTGTTCTGTGCAGGCCCTCAAGGGATTAGATGATAAGGATCTTATTTATTTAGTCAATTAATTCAAATGCTAACTTCTTCCGAAACAGACACATTCAGAAATAATGTTTTACCAGCCATCTGGACATTCCCTTAGCGTAATCAAGTTGACACATAAAGTTAATTCTCACAGCTTCTTATGCCTTAGTTCCTAAATTCCATCTTTACACCATTCTCTTTATGCTATTTCTGATCTTTCAGCTCAAGAATTTTGAATTGGTGAATGCTGTACCAATTCTTTAAGTTAAACTCAGAAAATATGTTCTGGCACTATATTTTGCCTATTTGTTCACATAGTGCCTTTTTATAGTTGAGATGCATTATTATTTAAGTATTTATGAATTAATCCATGGGTACAGCTAGCATGTATAACACTATTTCTGTGGAGACACACATTCTGAATTCCAGTGAAATATCATATACAACTAAGTAGGCAGAGTAATGATCCCAATGATGTCCTCAGCATAATTCCCCAAATCGGTAAATATATTATTTCATGTAACTAAAAGGACTTTGTAGATGTGATTAAGACTTCACAGGTGGTGTTATCCGTAGGGAAACCAACTGCCAATGCAGAAGACAGAAGAGAAATGGGTTTGAACCCTGGTCTGGGAAGATCCTGTGGAGGAGGAAATGACAACCCACTCCAGCATTCTTGCCTGGAGAATCCCCATGGACAGAGGAACGTGGTGGGCTACAGTCCATGGAGTTGCAGGGTCAGACATAACGGAGGCTCCTTAGCATGCAAATCTAATAAAAAGTCTCTGGAAGTGAAAAGCCTTTCCCAGCCAAGTCAGAGGCCGTGGTCAGAGGAAGATATGATAATGGAAGAATGTCAAACAGATGGAATGTGGGACTTTCCCGAGAAGCCAGTCAGTAAGACTGCACACTTAAAATTCAGGGGACGTGAGTACAATCCCTGGTGGGAAAACTACGATCCCACATGCAAAGTGGCGTGGCCAAAAAAAAAAAAACAACGATGAAATGTTCTTGGTTTGAGGGTAGATTAGGGACTCACACCACAAGCCAAAGACAGTGGGTGGTATCTAAAAACTACAGGAGACCAGGAAACAGATTCTCCCCTAGAGCCTCCAGAAAAGAACACAGCCCTTTCCAACACCTTGATTTAGCCCATTTCTGACTTTTGGCCTCCAGAACTATAAGGCAATGCTTTTATATTGGTTTAAGCCACCAAGTGTATTGTAATTTGTCTTTTTAAATAAACAGACAATTTATAGAACATATCTAATTAGTAAGTTGGAGACTGCTTGCATTAATTACTTTTTTGAGGTTTGAAAATACAGTATTTTTAATGAGGTTTCTGTCCCCAACCTATGCAGAGGTTGTTATTGTTCAGTCGTAAAGTCGTGTCCTGCTCTTTGCGACCCCATGGCCTACAGCACACCAGGCTTCCCTGTCCTTTACTATATCCCAGAGTTTACTCAAACTCATGTCTGTTGAGTCAGTGATATTATCTAACCATCTCATCCTCTGTTGCCCCCTTCTCCTGTTCTCAATCTTTCCCAGAATCAGGGCCTTTTCCAAAAAGTTGACTCTTTGCATCAGCTAGTCTAAGTATTGGAGCTTCAGCCTCCTAGCTTCCAATGAATGTTTAGGATTGATTTTCTTTAGGAGAGAAAGATTGAGGGCAGTAGGAGAAGGGAGTGACAGAGGATAAGATGGGTAGATGGCATCACTGACTCAATGGACATGAGTTTGAGCAAACTCCAAGAGATAGCAAAGGGCTGAGAAGCTTGGTGTGCTGCAGTCCACGGGGTCACAAAGAGTTGGATATGACTTAGCAACTGAAGAACAATAACACAGTCAAAGGCTTTAGCATAGTCAACGAAGCAGAAGTAGATGTTTTTCTGGAATTCCTTTGCTTTTTCTATGATCCAACAGATGTTGGCAATTTGATCTCTGGTTCCTCTGCCTTTTCTAAACCCAGCTTGTACATCTGGAAGTTCTCGGTTCACGTACTGCTGAAGCGTAGCTTGAAGAACTTTGAGCATTACCTTGCTAGCATGTGAAATGAGTGCAATTGTACATGTGCACAGACACATCTGCAAATATACGTGCAAGCATGGGCATTCTCTTATTTTGTGAATCTGTTTAGGCACAATGCTTAGAGTTTAATGTATGTTTCCTTATTTAGTGGTCAACTACATTTCAGGTAGGGACGAGTACAGCCCATCAAAAAGATGATGCTTTCCTTAAGGTTCTGTAGCTACTGATTGAAGGAGTTGAAACTAGTCATGCCTGTCAGACTCCAATGTATGCTTGCTGTACTGTACAACCACAGAATGAATTCAAAACTAAAACTGCCATGTGGAGTTATTTGTGCTTTATTTGAATCTACTATGTAAAACTAAAATAGTGTAAATCACTAAAAGGCATACCTAAATGGTAGTTAAATGACAATAATAATAAAAACTCTAATTTTACAGTGACTTCCTTATACCCAAGGATTCTATTGTAACCTTCAAATGACTTTCTCTTTGGAATATCCAGATGTGCTATTTTCCAGAATGGGCATACCAAAGCACTACATTATTATTATTATCAAAAATCATTTTTATTTATGCAGTCTTGGATATAAGAAATATGATAAGATTATCTACAAGCTTATGAAAAGCAGTATCTCTGATGTAAATGAATACAATCTCATTATACTTGTCATATGTTCCTCTCCCAAGACAGTCAGCTCTATGTCTGACCTCAGCTTGTCCTCACAATTCATACTGACAGGCCTGCTGGGCTTGGCATTGCCCTAAGAAGAAGTCCTAAAAGATGGGAAATTTCACTGATGATTATTGTTCATTGTGTAACCAAGAAAGAAGAAGCATTAAAGTTAAAATAATAATAAAATGAAAACAGAATAATTATGGCAGCAATTAGGTGGTATATATATTTTCTTGATTCTCATCCTAGTCAGCAGAACAATCACGAGAAGGATAGTAAAAGCAAAGGACAGAGATGTATAATGCTGAAGACTGACATACAAGGCCCTTGTTAGTACTCATAAAAGCACTCTGCTTCTGAACTCATATGAGAAAGAAACATTGAGTCATTATCATCCTATAAATTAGTCATTTTGAGAACTACCTATCTCTTTGATTGCCCTCCTTATAATAGAATCTTTTGGAACTACCCAATAAATCTTTATTTTAAGGCAAAACAATGTCCAACTTGAGACTTCTGGTGTCAGGAAGAGAACATCCCATCAATCAATAGGTGCCAGCATTGTTACAACTGAATCTGAAAAGAATATAGTTTAACCTGGGGGAATATATATGATGTGTTTATTTTTTTAAGGCTTATTAAGGTAGACCAGTTGGTGCCTGGGGAGAGTTAAGTGTGAACTAGTTGTTGAATGACACAGAGCTGAAATAGTGTTTATTGTACCATGAGCTTATCTTTCCATGCACATTGATGATTGGGGGCTGATGAATGAATAAAGCATAAAAAAGAGTTCCTTTGTTATACATGTAAAAGGTTTTTTCCTTTGGGGTTTAATTATATTTTGCTTAATAAATTTCTTCAAAATATTACACTTGGAGCTTCTACTCTAATGAATTTTATCAGGGTAGATGTCAAAAAATAAACACGAGAAAGAGTGTCTAGAGGAAAGCAAAAACATGATTAAGACAATATACTCAAATACAGACGCATCTCTAAGGTCTGGGATTTATTGTCCTTTTAATTTTGGGAAATGGCCCTCATTGCTAGTGGTGATATTTGAAGAGTTTTTCAAAGTATTTTAAGAAAATAGAAATGGAAATCAGAAATTAGAATATTTGAAGAAAATTAAATAGCTCTCTCAGAAAATGAAGCCTTTGCCTGAGCATTCCCACTGTAGTTATATACTCAATTTGAACATTTTTTAGAAAGAATTCTTTATGACTGGTGACTATTGGTGTTCTTCCCATCTTTGTGGGTATATTTGTATTAACTTATGCCAAGCTCCAGGGGGTGAGTGTCCTTATCTATGTAGACTTCACATGTGCTAGTAAAGTGGTAGACACGTAGAGGTTATGGAATGCAATAACTACCTGTTATAACAATATTTAAAAGGATAAGAGTGATAAAAGGCAAGGACAAAGTGTCTCCTTAGCTCTGAAAGCCACAAAGTCTAAGCCTGAATATGGGATTTAAAAGTTTCTTATTATAAAATCATTTTTATTATGAAATACTTTAAACAGTTGAGATGACATTTAAATGAAATGGAATCAAATTGTTACTGCTTTGAAATTTCTATGTACAGAGTTTTCAGTGTGACTTACTGCACTGCAGTATTTTCATTTACACTTCCCATTCATTTCTAATGTCTACTGACATTGTTCTCTGCGTTGTATCTGCCAGAATGGATTGAGGCCATCTAGAGCGATGGATATTAGAACCAGTGGAAAGTGATTATAGGTGGCATCTGGCAGGAGTCATTTTCTCTTAAGGCTTTGACATGTCATTCCTGGTAAATCGGTTCTATTAGCTATCTAAAGGCACCAGATGTACCATAGGAGATTATGCCAATAAATCTTTTGTGGATTATATATATATATATTACTATTGCTGATTCATTGCAGTTCATATAAGCTCAACTATGTTTGTCTAGAAATGGATTCCAATTTAAGCTTCTTAGGTGCTTCCTTACAGAATAAATGTTTCTGAAAGTTGTTCTTGCATGATATAACCCAATATTAAAGATAAATTCTTTTAGCAGATATTAGTATATTGATAAAACTATCTTATCTGTTTGACTTCAAGTTTTTCAGTAGATTAAATCTTGTCAAATTCAATAAATACTACAGAAACATTTTTAGTGAAATATTTTCATTTATTCCATCTATGTGAAATGAGTATTGCCAGGTAGTTCAAAACATGTAAAAAATCAAATGAATATATCAAGGGGAGAGTATTTTGAGCCTCATGATTGTTTGATGATAGATGTGAATTGGAGTCAGAATTTAGATAGTGCTGTACAAGCTCTTTTGAGTTGCCTTTCTTTACTCTATGAGCACTAGCCACAATTAACCTAACTTATAAACAAGCTTCTTATTACTTAGAGCCATGTCTATTTTTACCTCTGTACTTAAATTCTACACTTCCTTCTGAGTTTGGTTCATGTCTACTTAAAAATTCTTCTTAAATTTCCTGTAATCATCAATGCCTTCTCTATCTTAATATCTGTTATAGTACACTGAGCCAGAAAAAGTTATCACACTCAGATTCTTTCTTCTACATAGTGGTTGAATTTCTGCTCATACCCCAAGTCCCAGATCAAGTATTTCCTCTCTTATTTATCTAAGAAAATTGATCAGTGAACCCTCTGTGCCAATCTTGTGCCTGGTGTATACCATTACTTTTGTATTTGTCACACTCCAATACTGTTTCTATTTATTTTTACTTGTTCTCTCTTACTTTCCTTTTCAGAACTCCTTTGGCTTTTGCTTCTCAATCTAAAGTAAACAGAACGGAAAAGTAAAAGGGAGTGTGGTAGATATATGAACTTCTCTTCATCTTGAATTTTTATTTTATAACACTAACATCTATTAATATGTTTCATTCTAAACATTTGTTTGAGCACTGTTCTTAAGCAATTTACTCATTCAGTTTTCATTGTTTTTATAGGTGTTTTTGAAGAGCTACCAATATGCTCATTTCTCTGCTTAGTGTTTTAGAGATCACATAGTATTAAAGTATTTACCCTAAGGGAATTTGTCATTCTTTGGAGAGGTAAATATATATATTCCAGAAAAACTCCAGAATTACTCTAAACAGAATCTAAATGCCAAATTGAGTAATGCAGCAAACCAGTAACATGGAATTTGGGGGAATGAAGAAGTATGAGCAATGGCACATACAGTAAACTGGGAAGGGGGGCTGATGTGCAGACTGTTCACTTTTACGTAGGCATCTTTAGTGCAAAACAGTGGAAGACCTTCAGAAAACTAAAGGTGGCTTTCATATCCTTCCCATACCAGGAACAATTGCTTCACACAATATTCTTTGTAACTTAATCTTTGTCTGAAAAATCCTCTGACCTTTTAATTTTCACACTGAAGTTGAAAACACATTCCACGAAAAATTGGGAGCAGAAAACTTGACCTAATAAAACATCCCTATAAAATAGTATGGCCATTGTCACGATTCATCTCTAGCTTTCAGTTGCTGTGAGATTTAATACTTAAGACCTAATGAATCTACTTACTGAACATTGTCTTATCTGCTGTGAAGTCATCATTTTCAAACCTGGTCTTGCTCTTTCAAGAAAGAGTCAAGAAAAAAACACTACCATGATTACATTCTAAAATGAGAGAGAGAGGCGATTACCTTCTCAAATGAGTGTCTGTTTCTCTCATAATTTTTGCTTGTTAGATGCTGATGTATGGATAAAGTGGTTGATGCTTTTTTGATGTCGGAGAAACTTCCAAATTACTGAATCTGATGCTATTAGTTTCTTTTCTATAATTGTGTCAATAGCATTTTGTAATTTAATATTAAATCATTTTTTATAAATAACAGATCGAGCATCAGTCTGCCGTACTCTGATGTCTATGGGAGGCTTGCCAAGGATATGGCTGATGAAACACAATCTTAGACAAGCTCCATCTGTCCCATTTAGAGGATATACGGTGTCAGATCTCAGTGGTGGAAGTAATAACTGCAAGCTGCTCTCCGGGCAGACAGTGAGAGAGGGCTACTGATCACACTGATTAAAATGAACAAACCCTTAGGGTGGGTTGTAGTCAGTATACATTTAAACTAGATAACCACTTTCAAATAGACTTCTGCATTTAAGGTCAATGTTATGTGGAAAAATGAAGCAAATGTAGGTTCAATCATTTAAACTGTATGTAATTTTGACTTAGCCATTAATAAAGTATTTTGGAGGTCGTATTACTTTCCCCCACTTAGAAAAACATTTAAAGCACAATGAGATAAATATAATGTTGCCCCAAAATATCAGGACGCAAGGACTCTTTAAGCTGGGTCAGGAGCTTATGATTCAGTCAGGTTTAGTTGAAAAATTGCCCAAAACAAGGTCAGAATGGAAAAAATGTGTTTTATCTAGGGTCAGATGGAAATTTCTCATTCCATTCTGTGTTTTAATGGGAATTTCAATTACTACTTAAAAGTCATTAATGGGGATGGACCTCACAGAACCGGAAAACTTATTAAAAAAAAAACAAAAAACTAAAATTCATTGAATAATGGGGGTGTTCTTCCCCAAAAGGTTTCCATTTAAGGTTATCAGTAATTATGTAGCAATGTCTCAAGGATAGACTTTTTTTTTATATTTGTCTGCTTTATATTTTTAATAAACATTAAATTAGTTTATGTGTTAGTATCTAGTCAATCCATAGAAATAAAATTTGAAGCCCTTTTGAGAATATTTAAAATGAAGAAAGGTGATTAAGTTTAAACTGAGAATGAATTCTTTCTGGTAGTCATAAAATAAAGCTTGATTATTCATATGTGTGTAATTGACTTCTGAGGTCAAAGTTTATTTTAGCCTGCTTTTTGTACTTCATTGTAAACTTGGTGAGTAAGAATGTAAGGCGATTTGTTTTACTCAATGGTGAGGGTTCATTTCCATAATTATCAGGCAACATTTACTGAAGACCAACTCAGTATTTGTTTTGTCTTGATTTCCAATGAGAATTTTATTATGTAGAAAAGAAGCAGTCTTTTTCATTTTTTGAAGCAGAAAACCATCTAGTAAATTGAACTGTGATGACACAAGATGCTAACATAGCTCTAGAAATGGAAAGCATTATCATAAGGAAGGAAACACATTTCTAAGTGGGCAGATAACTTAATCTTTTTAAGCTTCATGTTTCTTCAACCATCAAATAAGAAGGCTGACTTAGATGACTTCTGAAATTCCTGCCAGCTCTGACGTTTCATTTTCTTTGATCAATGAATTTTCTTTCTAAACCAAAATAGCACAAACTCAGTGCCATCCATGTGTATAGCTTCTGATAGCTTAAAAATTTTAGAGTGAGAGTCTAATAGTTTATAAATTTTGAGGTGTCCTCTAGATCATATTTTTCAACTTCAGTGCTATTGACATTTGGGACTAGAAAATTGTTGTGGGGACTATGTTGTGTGTTACAGTATTTTAAGCAGCATCTCTGTCCTCTACCAACTAGGTGCCATTAGCAATCATCCCTGTCTTCCCCAACCCTGCTGCTGCTACTGCTGCTAAGTCACTTCAGTGGTGTCCGACTCTGTGCGACCCCATAGACGGCCTCCCACCAGGCTCTGCCATCCCTGGGATTCTCCAGGCAAGAACACTGGAGTGGGTTGCCATTTCCTTCTCCAATGCATGAAAGTGAAAAGTGAAACTGAAGTCACTTAGTCGTGTCCAAATCTTTGCAATCTCATGGACTGCAGCCTATCAGGCTCCTCTGTCCATGGGATTGTCCACCCTACACACCCACTTTAGAAATAATAAAGGAAATACAAGTTTTAAAGTGGGGTGATGCTGTTATACACACAACAGGTTTGGTTAAAATGAAAAGGTTAGATATTATCAAGCATTGGCAAGAATATCAAGTGTTAAACAATAGAAATTCTGATTAAAAATGCTGGTGGAATTGTCAGTCAATAAGTTTGAAATCAGTCTCATGTTAAAATTATTACTGAAATTAAAGATATCTATATTTCTAGCCTTTGACCTAGAAGTTTTACTAAATTTGCACATTACCAAGATGAGTGCTTAGTTCCACCATAATGTGTGTATGTGTGTATGAACATGCTTATAGCATCTTTTCCCATAATGACCCCAAACTTGAACTGTCTTGTATTCTGGTACTTCAGATTAAGGAGAGTGAAAGTTGCTCAGTCATGTCTGACTCTTGGCAACCCCATGGACTACACAGTCCATGGAATTCTCCAGGCCAGAATACTGGAGTGGGTAGCCGTTCCCTTTTCCAAGGGATTGTCCCAACCCAGGAATTGAACCCAGGTCTCCCACATTGCAGGCGGATTCTTTACCAGCTGAGCCATTAGGGAAGAGTACCACATAAAATATAAAATATGTTAACTATGGATACACTTGTGCTTTCCAGGTGTGTGTTAGTCACTCAGTCATGTCCAGCTTTTTGCAATCCCATGGACTGTAGCCCCCAAATCTCCTCTGTCCATGGAATTCTCCAGGCAAGAATACTGGAGTGGGTTGCCGTTTCCTTCTCCAACTCTAGTGATGAAGAACTCACCTGCAAATGCAGGAGATCTGAGAGACATGGATTTGATCTCCATGTCTGGAAGATCCTCTGGAGGAGGGCATGGCAACCCACTCCAGTATTCTTGCCTGGAGAATTCCATGGACAGAGGAACCTGAGGGGCTACAGTCCACAGTGTCGCAAAGAGTCGGACACGACTAAAGCAACTTAGCAGGCATGCATGCACCAGGGATAGGTATTAAAAACCAGAGCTTTGAACAAAATAATCCAAATATAAAAGAAAACATAATTTATTATTTCATTCATATAAAGTTCAAAAGAGGCAGAACAAAGCACATAGCCTAGGAATACACCATTAAAATATAAAAGTGTTAGGTTAACTCTGAGGAAGGAAGGTGTGTTGTCACCAGGAAGAGGCATTCGAGACCTGGCCATATTTTTCTTCTCTTGTCCAATTTTTGGCTATATAAGTGTTTATATTACAATAATTAGTTATATGTTTAAATGTATACATAAATGCTATAGTTACAGGATTTTTATAAATGCATGTTATGTTTTATAAAAATTTAAAAGCAAGCAGAAGTTATCTTATTTGCACTAAATACAATGGAACTGAAATTCTGGTAAAATAGTAGTTTTTAAATTTCAAGTCTTCAAGCAGAAGGGAACACTTACAATAAAGAATTTTGTTGGTAGGATGAATTTTAAATTTGATGAAGTGGATTTTACAGATTTTGAGGCAAGTTGCTTTCTCAGTTAAACCAAAAAGAAAATTGAGTTAGTGCATCATAACAAATTAAAATTTTAGACTTTTCAAAAGGAGCCCAGGGTCTTTATATTTCTGCTGTCCTTAAAATGTTTCTAGTTTTCTTCACATTATCTTTAGGGCCGCCCCTTTTGACAAATACCAAAAATGAAGTAATGAGGCCAGTTAAAGTATTTTATGCTTTTCTGAGCCATTCACTTTCCTTGTTATTTTATCACTACTACAATCTCATTCTCTAGTCAACCCCAATTTACTCCTTTAAAGAAAGTATCTTTGCTTATTAAGAATTTCCTCATTCTAACTTGTATGACTTCCAGCTATCAGAGGTGATGTTGCTCATCTCCAATAGTCAAATCCCACCTCTATATTTACTTGTTTTCTGTGTTCAGTTCAGTTCAGTTCAGTTGCTCAGTTGTGTCCAACTCTTTGCGACCCCAAAAACCGCAGCATGCCAGGCCTCCCTATCCTTCGCCAACTGCCAGAGTCTACCCAAAACTACGTCCATTGAGTTGGTGATGCCATCCAACCATCTCATCCTCTGTCATCCCCTTCTCATGCCCTCAATCTTTCCCAGCCTCAGGGTCTTTTCAAATGAGTCAGCTCTTCACAATCCTGTCAAATGAAAGAAATAACCCTTTTCAATTAACTTGAAACCCCATTTTCTATGTTTCCCAAGCTTTAACTGCCTTCTTTTAAAAGTCTGTGCTCCTTTATAATTTTCAGTATTTTTCATCAGAATCAATAGGCTCTATCTATAGACTCTTTAATTTCTATCAGCATATAATATATACCAGTATTTCTCATCTTGAAAAAATCATTGAGTTACTCTATATCCTCCTTCAATCACAAACCTATTTCTCTGCATCTCTTTTCAGCAAAATTGTTCAAGTATGTTATTTATATGGCTATGTATTTTATTTCTTCAGTTTTATCTTGTACTTTATCTACCCCTTCTTGGTTTTCATCTCTGTATCTCTGAGTGTGCTCCTTTCAGGGATCCCTGAACCTCTCTATTTTCCAAATATAATGAACACCTCAGCATCCTTCTCTAACTGGAGTTGCTGTTAGAGCAACTCCTTGACACACTCTCTTCACTTGGCTTCTTTATATATATTTATACTTCTTTTCTTAGATGATCTTGTCCTGTGTCAAAGCTTGAAAATCTTATCACCATCTGTATGCTGATATATCTTCAATTAAGAATTATCTCCTGAGCATCACATTTTTACTCCCAAATGCCTACTTAATGTCTCTATTTGAATGTCAGGTGGAACATTTCAACTTTAATATGACCAAAATGGAGCTTGAAACTTCTTTCTCTCCATCCCTCCACCTCCTCTGTGCTGTGCTGTGCTTAGTTGCTCAGTCGTGTCCGAATCTTTGCAACCCCAAGGACTGCAGCCCACCAAGGCTGTTCGTGGGGATTCTCCAAGCAAGAACACTAGAGTGGGTTGCCATGCCCTTCTCCAGGGGATCTTCCCAACTCAGGGATCGAACCTAGGTCTTCTGCATTGCAGGTGGATTTTATTTACCAGCTGAGGCTTTCCCATTTCTGAAGTGGCTTAACTATCATCAATTCTTAAGCTAAAAGTCCTCTGTCTATCCCATCTTCCCACCTATTTTTGAAACATCAACAAACCTTTCGGTTTAGCTTCCAAAACATCCTGCATCTGTCCACTTCTCTCTGTGGTTTCCACTAGACTTCTAAGCTGCCATCATCTTTTGCTTCGAGTGCCAGCCTCCTACTTATCTCCCTCATATTATTCTTAATATTTTCCAATCCATTTTAGATGTAATGCAGTCAATTTTTAAAAATTTTAATTTTTGAATTAAATCATGTCACTCCCCACTTAAGCCCTCAGTGGCTGCCAATTGATCTTTTAATAAAATTAAAATCCCTTACCAGACTACATGAACCAGCATTACCCAGATCCTGTACTCCTTTCAAGCCTCATGTATTGCCACTTGCTCACTATGTTTCAAGAGCCATGATGCTCTTTCATCATTTCCTTAAACACTCCACATCTTTCCCTACTCAGAGACTTTGCACCTGATCTCCCTGCTCTTCCTGGCTGGCTTATCTTTAATCTCCAAACTTCAGCTCTTTAAAGTAGTCTTCCAGAACTGCTCAAACTATCTAATTACTTCCATACCATAACACAGTTCACTTTCTTCATAAAAATAATCACAAAATGTAATTATCCTGCTTGATCATTTATTAGTTTAATATAAATATCCCACACTAGGAATGTGAACTCCAAGAAACAAAAGCCTTGTCTGCCACTCCCAGTACAGAGGGGAGGGCCATACACATGGATGACTCCCTATCAATACCTGCTTCTTCTGTGATAGCCTGGCTGAATGAAGTAATTAATGAAGTACTTAAGTAATCACGAAAGGAACAAGTCTAATTTCTAGAAACATGAGATCCATCAGCTTTTAAAAATTGCTATTGAATACAATTAATATGTGGTATTTCCCAGGAAGATAGTCATCTAGGAACTTGCTGATCTGAGTTTTATGATTTTGCTCAAACTTAATATCCCTGTGTATATAAGTAGTTTTGAGTGATAGGTAAGGGAAGATGCAAATTTTTTTTACCCTCAATATGTTATTAAAAGCAAGTAAATGAGATGATGTAGTGTAGGAAAATTTTCCTGAAAGAGCACTAGATTGTTTTACATTTATTGAATTTTTTGATCAACAATTATTTAAATTAAATGTTGGCAGTATCTCTTTAGTATAGTTACCTTTAGTTTCTTTTTCGTCTAAAATGGGATCAGATTTCACAAGTAACTAAGACTGTTAGGTAACTGATTTCCTGTGAACAAACAAAAAGTTTCTTAAAAAAAAAAAAATAATAATCTCAGATCTTTCCCCAGATATTCAGAACGGAAAAGGGAAAAAAATTGCTTGTTTCAAGTAACTCTATGAGTTCATAGTGTAAAGTTTTCATATTACTTAGGACATCAAAATGGTTTTAGATATGTTAAGATGAAATTTCAGAGCTTTCTGCCTTTGTTTAGCAAATAAATGTAAAAAATGCAACATAGCTTTTAGGACAGAGAATTTACTACCAAGGATATCATCAATTACCAAGTATATAATTCTTTTGATTTTCTATTTTTTTGAAAAATTTTCTACCTTCCATCCTTCCAACTATAGCAGATTTTTATATTTCCCCAAAGGGTCTTCAGTCTCATGGGCTCACTTATAGACCCATGAATTTTGAAAATAAATTGAAGGGCAATGCTATAATCATCCTTGTTTGACAAATGTGGAAACAAAAGTACAAAGAAGTTATTTCACTTTCTTGTAGTCACAGAGACAGTAACTGACAGAGCCAAGGTTAAAAGTTCAGCAGTCTGACTTCAGAATGTGTCTCTTAACCTCTGTGCTGCAACACTATTAATATTTATTTGTTCCCTGTTTGCTTTTATGAGTGAGTTGGGTATCATAGTCAGAGCAGGTTTAAACATGTATTTTATATCAGAATTTTACATTTTTATGTTTTTTAAAAAAATAATTGTATTTATTTATTTATATTTGGCTGTGCTGGGTCTTCGTTGCTGTGCAGGCTTTGCTCTACTTGTGGTGAGCTGGGGCTATTCTGTTGCAGTGTACAAGTTCCTTATTGTGGTCATTTCTCTTGCTGCATGGGCTCTAGGGCCTATGGACTTTGGTAGTTGTGGCATGTGAGCTCAATAGTTGTGATTGCCAGGCCCTAGAGCACAGGCTCAATGGTTGTGACCCATAGACTTAGCTGCTCTGCAACATGTGGGATCTTCCTAGATCAGGGATTGAACCTGTGTCTCCAGCCTTCTCAGGAATATTCATTATCACTGAGCCACCAGGAAGCCCGCAAATTTGGTGCTTTAAAGTTTTGCTTATAGTATGGGATTTGGTTTCTGATTGTTTTCTTCAACATAAAATGAGAACAGTACCACCTACGTAGAGTAGGATTTTGTAGGTGTTCAAAATCTAAGACCTCTTCCATCATGTTTCATCAGGATATGCATTGTCCTAGATCTGATCCCCTAGGAGGAAAGCCCAAGGTTGGGACTTAGGTGCAAGTGATTGAGATGGTTCTTTAGGAGAAGAAACTGAAGTAAATAGAATAAGATTAAGAGAAGACGACAAGCAAGGATGTGAGTTGAACCTTAGCTTGAGTACATGGAAACTCTGGAGCACCAGTTATACCTGAGAGTTGCTCCTGGAGGCCAAAGCAGCAGTCATTTTTATCTCCATGTCCATTATGACCAGTCACTGGAGCTACAAGTGGAGGATAAGGATGGGGAGCAGTGTGCTTTCTCTATGGGATAAGGTGGCTCATGTTCAGCCAGTGGGAATTCTCTAGAAAAGAGAAAGTTGTGCACATAACCACCCCACACACAGTACATGAGGGCTCCAGCCCCAGGAAGGGGATCTGGGTGGGATCCCAACAGTATCTACTCTATCTTAATGATGTCTAGAATTTGGTATCTCAATCCACATTTGTATTAGGAATTTTAAGTCATAAATAATATATTTGAGAGGTTAATTTAACCACTGCCTGTATGCATTTGTTCCTTAGCATGGTAAATATCATTAAAGTTTTTATAAGCTAATTCAAAAGTGGATGAGATTTTCTAAAAGATTCCAAGACTTGGAGCTTTGAATTCTAACATTTTTTGCAGTCAGTGAATTATTAAATAATTAGCAAAATTCTTCTCCTATATAACAATGACATAAGTTGCTGGTAATATTATCAGCATAATATGCTTTAGAATTAACATGAATTATACTGTAATTACTAATATAAAACATGAACTCCTATAACAGCTTGCTAGCTGTAGAATTGTGGGATGTTGTCCTATTAACAAGACCAATAGCTTAAATTGAATTCATTTTTCCTATTGTATTTCACTTTTTTTGCAGTCAGAAAATTACAAGAAAGTCAGAGCAAGTGTAGTTTTGGGAGTGAGTCACACTTTAATAAAATTGTATATTTCTTAGACATTTCTCCAGTCCAGTACTTACATTTAAATATCAGTGAAATTGTTCCACAATGGAATAATCAATCTCTAAGGTCCCATCTTTACTCATTCTGAGTTCCTGACATTTCAGACACTCCTCATGATCTTTGCATGTTCACTCTTCCATCATTCCTCAGTTCAGCTTCACCAAAAAGCTCTTTGAAGAGACTGTAAGCATATTATTCCCCCTCCCTGGTATGTACACTGTAGCTCCCCTTTCTCTTGAACACAAGACTGATTTAGTGTTGGCAATACAGCTTTTCAGAAACACACACACACACACACACACACACACAGAGAAGCCCACCAGGCTCCTCTGTCCATGTAATTCTGCAGGCAAGAATACTGGAGTAGGTAGCGATTCCCTTCTCCAGGGAATCTTCCTAACCCAGGAATCAAAACTGGGTCTCCCACAGGGCATGCAGATTGTTTATTGTCTGAACCACCAGGCAAGCCCTATATGTAAAGGAGTTTAAAGCACAGGAAGAGAAAAAACAAGATGCCCAAATGGTCAGGAATGGAAATCAGTTTCTAAAACAAAGAGTTCTGGGGAGGCCAGGGTGAGTAGAGGGTTGGTGGTAGCCAGTTTCTTTATCTCTCTTTAGCATGTGGCTGTCAGTGTGTTCACTTCATGTAAAGATTACCCATCTTTGAGGTGAATACCTCAACTAGCAAAGTTCAAGTCAGGCAATTGCTTTACAAAACAGAAAATCCAACTGTCAGGTCTTACAGTACCAACATTTATAATTAAGACCTAAAACTATAAAACTTTTAGAAGATAATATAGTAATACATCTTAATGATCTTGGATTTGGTAAGAGATTCTTAGAAAGGACACAAAAATCATAAACAAGAAAAGAAAAATCAATAGATAAATTGGACTTTGTAAAAATTAAACATCTTGTGCATACTAATACCACCAAGAAAAGGAAACCCACAGAATAGGAAAAAATATTTGCAAATTATGTATCTGATAAGAGTCTCATAACTAGAATGTATATATAATTTGTAAAACTCAACAATAGAAAGATGAATAATCTAATAAAATGGACAAATTATTTAAAATAGATGCTTCTCAAAAAAAGGTATAAAAATATTCAAAACGCACGTGAAAAGATGCTCAACATCATCAGTCATTAGGAAATGCTAGTCAGCACCACAAACAGGTAGTATTCATCCTCACTAAGATGGCTAAAAAAGAAAAAAAATAGGTAATAATAAGTTTTGATGACGGTTTGGAGAAATTGCATTGCTGATGAGAATGCAGAATGATTTATCCACTTTGGAAAACAGTTTGGCAGTTCCTCAAAATGTTAAACATGTACCAGGATGTCCACTTCTGGATATGTACTCAAGAGAAAGGAAAATGCATTTTCATGCAAAAACTTTAACTCAAATTTCATAGCATTATTTATAATAATAAAAGGTGCAAACCAAAAATATCTACTAAGTAATTAATGAATAAGCAAAATGTGGTATATCTATAGAATGGAAGGTTATTCAGCAATAAAAAGGAATGAAGTACTGGAACATGCTACAACATAAATAAACCTTAGAAACATTATGCTAAGTGAAAGAAGCCAGTTAGAGAAAAATATGTCTTTTATCATTTCATTTATATGAATTGTACAGAATAGCAATATTTACCAACACAGAACATAGATGAGTGACTGCTGGGCCCTGGGGGAAGGAGAGAATGGGAAGTAACTGCTAATGTGTGTGTGTGTTTTCAGTCACTAAGTCATGTCTAACTCTTTGTGGCTCCATGGAATGTGGCCCACGAGCCTCCTTCTGTCCATTGAACTCTCCAGGCAAGAACAGCAGAGTGGGTTGCTATTTCCTACTTCAGGGGATCTTCCAGACCCAAGGATTAAACACGTATCTCTTGCTTCTACCCTGGCAGATGAGTTCTTTACTCCTGGGCCGCCTGGGAGCCCCCAACTACGAATGGGTAAGGAGTTTCTTGGGGAATAATGAAAACTCTTTGAATATACTCAAAAAACAGTGAATTGTATTATTGTATGTGAATTATATCTAAATAATTTAAAAAATTACTATTACTTGAAAAAATCAGTGTTGGTCCTGGTCAACACCTATAAGCTGAGGATAGTGAAGACAGTTGTCTTGGAAAGGAGTAGGGGTGTCATGATAACGGTGTTCCTTGCCTCTCAGGGATACATTCCCATCACTCCCACATCACACCACAGCCTTTCTCCTCTCTGATAAAACAGTGTCTAACAACAAACAGTAAAAGATGTTTGTGTGAAATTATTGTAGGTTTTGTTGCAGCAAGAATCAACTGGCAAACCTCAATGGCTTAAAGCAAGGTTAAATCAAGCCATCCACATGTTTTTGTAACTAATGTTTTATCAAGACATAGCCATTTACATATCGTTTATTGCTGCTTTCACACTGGAATGGGAAGAATGAGTTGTTGAGACAGTATTTGATTCACAAATCTGAAAATAGTTACTATTTTACTCTTTACAGAAAAGTTTTGTTGACCTCTGCTCTAAAACAACAGAAGCTTATTTCTCACTAAAACAGAGTCCCTGAATGTCTGAAGGCCTCTCTGGGGCAGCTGTGCTCCATAGGATATCTCGGTGTCATGCCTCCAAATCAATATGCACTTCTGCATTTGTCAAGATGGAAGAAGAACAGGAAAGGATGACTATCTGCCATTAAATGTTTCTGCCCAAGTGTGACACATTGGGCAGCTCATTGGCCAAAGCAGGTCATGTGCCAGTGCCTAACTTCAAGGGCAAGGGGCAAGTCAGCCTTAGTGATTATCCCTGTAGCCACTCATATTCTGTTCATTCCTTCACCTGAAGCAATTCATCTGTGCATTTTCCCATTTGTGATTTCAAAATGATTCGATCTTTATAGGTCCCTTAGTTTTTTATTATCTTCATGACTGTTAGGCTTTTATGATAATTCTTCTGAGATTGTGACTTCTGTATTTTCTATCTTAAGAACTAGTATAGAATTCTAATATCAAAGCTGATGATATACAAATTCTACATAAGATGAAATGTCTTCTGCATGTTCATGTGTGAGTGTGTATATTAAGAAAATACATATTCAGAAAACTTACCTTATACAATAACTAGCATTTAAAGGAAGAGCTATTTACTTTGCAAAATAATCCACTGTTGATTTGTCTTTTTAATTGTGGGATTCCCTTCTGCATTTTAAATTATTGCATTATGAATACTTTGACTTAGAGGTGATTTTCAGGAGCCAAGTTATTATAGAAACCAAATTACATTTTTCCTAAGTAACATGCAAACTCAGCTTTGATTTGGGCATTTTTGAAGTGTGAACAAATCCTTTTGAAATGTATTCAAGGGAAAATGTACAATAGCAAATAAATTAGAAGGATTGTTTCACTGTTCTTCTAAAAGTTAGCATTCTGTAACTTTAAAATCAGACTCTGGGACCAAATAATTTATAGAACCTGCATTTATTTATCATAGAGTAAATGTTAGCAGAGACATGTCATGGATGTATCAAATTATTTGAGCTCCTCTTCACTTGTATTTATTTTGTTAACCACTGCCTCAACCCAATCTAAAATTCATTTTAAGTAATCTTTAGAATAATATTACTCTTTGAGCCTGTAAGCCCTATTAAAGGGTTTAGAAATTTTGAAAAATATGACTGGTTTTATGTTTATGTTTTCCCCAGGCTTTATGAAACTGCAGAGAGTGCTTTCTTTCACTAATATTTAATCTGGAAGCCATTCAAACATAAGCAAACCAAAATTAATACACTGGAAAAATTTCAAATTTGTTTAAAATTTGCCTGTGAAACATCCCTGGTGATATACTCCATTCCAATACCTGGAAAGACCTATTCTAAATGCTGTGTGTGTTTTGTCTGGTCTCTAAGGGCAAATTATGGTCAGAGACTGAGATCGTCTTTGCCAAAAATTTTCTTAACAAAGATTCACTGTAGGAATATAATAATTTCACAAGCCAATAGTGTATAGGGTAATGTCTCTTAATAAGCCAATAAAGAAATAACATACTCTAAACCAATAATAGGTTAACTGTATGATTATTCTAGACAAGAGGGAGATGAAAAGAATAAGATACAAATTTAGTTGAGGTGGACATTTCTGAGCTGGCCCTTAGAAGGGTCAGCTTAGCCAGCCACCAAGCTGATGTCCAACTACTGGTGCAAAAGTGGAAGTCCCTAGCAACAGCACCTTGCTGGGAGCAAAGACACTGGCATTGGTGGGCAAGGTTACTTCATGGGACCTCCGTATGCTTTTTCCCAACTCTGACAAAGAGTCATCTTTGTGCAGGCAGGAGCCCCAAGGTCTTCAGAGAGCTATTTAGATCAGGAAAGAGTAGCTTTGCCCAGATGGAACACTGTTCAGTTGCCTCTCAAAACTCTTGGTATTCAGTCCTTAAATGTCCCCTGCTGCTGCTGCTGCTGCTAAGTCGATTCAGTTGTGTCCGACTCTGTGCGACCCCAGAGACGGCAGCCCACCAGGCTCCCCAGTCCCTGGGATTCTCCAAGCAAGAACACTGGAGTGGGTTGCCATTTCCTTCTCTAATGCATGAAAGTGAAAAGTGAAAGTGAAGTCGTTAAGTCGTGTCTGACTCTTAGTGACCCCATGGACTGCAGCCCACCAGGCTCCTCCATCCATGGGATTTTCCAGGCAAGAGTACTGGAGTGGGGCGCCATTGCCTTCTCCTGGACATAGTCAATTCCTCTAAACGTTTTGATCAATCAGTCCCCCACAATGCTCATCAACAGCTAAGCTACTGACTGAGTTAGTTAGTTGCTCAGTCATGTTCAACTCTTTGGAGACACCATGGACTGTAGCCCACCAGGCTCCTCTGTCCATGGAATTATCCAGGCAAGAATATTGGAGTAGGTAATAGAAAATCCCTTCTCCAGGGGATCTTCCCGACCCAAAATTGAATCCAGGTCTCCTGCATTGCAGATGGATTCTTTACCACCTGAGCCACCAGGGAAGCCAATTAAGCTACTGAGTGCTTATGGACAAATCCAGACGTTGATAGTGATGTCCTGGTACAGCTTCTTCCCTGTAAACAGCTTCATTCTTAGAACAAAGCGACACATTTCTCTGATCAGAAATTAAATGGATTTGAAATCGTATCACACCACCACAAAGCAATATATGCAGTTAAAATGATGAATAATGAAATGTTGTTTCAATAAGATATAAAGTAAAACAAGGCAGAACAGAATGAACAGGTAGCATCTTCAGAAATCATGAAATGCATGACTTCTAAGATAATACTTCCTTTTGTGCTTATTTGTTTGTTATCCTTTCTGTTGGTTCTTTTGTTACTTCTTCCACTCTACAATGATCCTGTTTTCTCTACTTTTTTCCTACTTGTGGCATGGATCCACTGACATGGTTTCGTGTATGTATTATTATTGTTTAGTTCAGTTCAGTTCAGTCGCTCAGTCGTGTCCAACTCTTTGCGACCCCATGAATCGCAGCACGCCAGGCCTCCCTGTCCATCACCAACTTCCAGAGTTCACTCAAACTCATGTCCATAGAGTAGGTGATGCCATCCAGCCATCTCATCTTCTGTCGTCCCCTTCTCTTCCTCCCCCCAATCCCTCCCAGCATCAGAGTCTTTTCCAATGAGTCAACTCTTTGCGTGAGGTGGCCAAAGTATTGGAGTTTCAGCTTTAACATCATTCCTTCCAAAGAACACCCATGACTGATCTCCTTTAGAATGGACTGGTTTGATCTCCTTGCAGTCCAAGGGACTCTCAAGAGTCTTCTCCAATACCACAGTTCAAAAGCATCAAGTCTTCAGCGCTCAGCTTTCTTCGCAGTTCAACTTTCACATTCATACATGACCGCTGGAAAAACCATAGCCTTGACTAGACAGAGCTTTGTTGGCAAAGTAATGTCTCTGCTTTTCAATATGCTATTTAGGTTGGTCATAATTTTCCTTCCAAGGAGTAAGCGTCTTTTAATTTCATGGCTGCAGTCACCATCTGTAGTGATTTTGGAGCCCAGAAAAATAAAGTCTGACACTGTTTCCACTGTTTCCCCATCTATTTCCCATGAAGTGATGGGACCAGAGGCCATGATCTTAGTTTTCTGAATGTTGAGCATTAAGCCAACTTTTTCACTCTTCTCTTTCACTTTCATCAAGAGGCTTTTAGTTCCTCTTCACTTTCTGCCATAAGGGTGGTGTCATCTGCATATCTGAAGTTATTGATATTTCTCCCAGCAATCTTGATTCCAGCTTGTGCTTCTTCCAGCCCAGCGTTTCTCATGATGTACTCTGCATGTAAGTTAAATAAACAGAGTGACAATATACAACCTTGACGTACTCCTTTTCCTACTTGGAACCAGTCTGTTGTTCCATGTCCAGTTCTAACTGTTGCTTCCTGACCTGCATACAGGTTACTCAAGAGGCAGGTCAGGTGGTCTGGTATTCCCATCTCTTTCAGAATTTTCCACAGTTTATTGTGATTGTTAGGTGAATATAAAAATTCTACTTAACCTAAATTTTTTTCTTCATGAAGAATTATTGGAAGATCAACACTTCTCCCTGCCTCTGGGGGTTTCCTGTTTACTTCTTCATTCATTCAATTAACTTTCTGATTATTTGCTGTATCCTAGAGGCACTAGCAACCTTCCTCCCAGACTTAAAATCTTCTTGAACCTCAATTTAGCATGTGCACAAAAAATTATTTGGCTTAATAATGCTAGCATATTGTGTTATAATATGTAATAGTTCAAGTTCAGTTCAGTTCAGTCACTCAGTCATGTCCAATTCTTCGTGACCCCAAGGACCACAGCACGCCAGGCCTCCCTGTCCATCACCAACTCCCGGAGTCCACCCAAACCCATGTCCATCAAGTCGGTGATGCCATCCAACCATCTCATCCTCTGTCATCCCTTTCTCCTCCTGCCCTCAATCTTTCCCAGCATCACAGTCTTTTCAAATGAATCAGCTCTTCGCATCAGGTGGCCAATGTATTGGAGTTTCAGCTTCAACATCAGTCCTTCCAATGAACATTCAGGACTGCTCTCTTTAGGATGAACTGTATCTCCCTGCAATCCAAGGGACTCTCAACATCACAGTTCAAAAGCATCAATTTTTTGGTACTCAGATTTCTTTATAGTCCAACTCTCACATCCATACATGACTACTGGAAAAACCATAGCCTTGACTAGATGGACCTTTGTTGGCAAAGTAATGTCTCTGTTTTTGAATATGCTGTCTATGTTGGTCATAACTTTAATGCCAAGGAGCAAGCATCTTTTAATTTCAGGGCTGCATCACCATCTGCAGTGATTTTGGAGCCCCAAAAAATAGTCAGCCTCGTTTTCACTGTTTCCCCATCTGTTTGACATGAAGTGATGGGACCGGATGCCATGATCTTAGTTTTCTGAATGTTGAGATTTAAGCCAATTTTTTGCCTCTCCTCTTTCACTTTCATCAAGAGACTCCCTAGTTCTTCACTTTCTGCCTTAAGGATGGTGTCATCTGCATATCTGAGGTTATTGATTTCTCCCAGAAATCTTGATTCTAGCTTGTGCTTCATTCAGCCCAACGTTTCTCATGATGTACTCTGCATATCAGTTATCTAAGCAGGGTGACAATATACAGCCTTGAAGTACTCCTTTTCCTATTTGGAACCAGTCTGTTGTTCCATGTCCAGTTCTAACTGTTGCTTCCTGACCTGCATACAGGTTTCTCAAGAGGCAGGTCAGATTGTCTGGTATTCCCATCTCTTTCAGAATTTTCCACAGTTTATTATGATCCACAGAGTCAAAGGCTTTGGTATAGTCAATAAAGCAAAAATAGATGTTTTTTTGGAACTCTTTTGTTTTTTTTTGATGATCAAAGGATGTTGGCAATTTGATCTCTGTTCCTCTGCCTTTTCTAAAACCAGCTTGAACATCTGGAAGTTCATGGTTCATGTGTTGCTGAAGCCTGGCTTGGAGAATTTTGAGCATTACTTTATTAGCGTGTGAGATGAGTGCCATTATGTGGTAGTTTGAACATTCTTTGGCATTGCCTTTCTTTGGATTGGAATGAAAACTGACCTTTTCCAGTCCTGTGGCCACTGCTGAGTTTTCCACATTTGCTGGCATATTGAGTGCAGCACTTTCACAGCATCATCTTTCAGGATTTGAAATAGCTCAACTGGAATTTCATCACCTCCACTAGCTTTGTTCATAGTGATGCTTCCTAAAGCCCACTTGACTTCACATTCCAGGATCAAAATGTGGTCGACTGGAGAAGGGAATGGCAAACCACTTCAGTATTCTTGCCTTGAGAACCCCATGAACAGTATGGAAAGGAAAAAAGATAGGACACTGAAAGATGAATTCCTCAGGTTGGTAGGTGCCCAGTATGCTACTGGAGATCAGTGGAGAAATAACTCCAGAAAGAATGAAGAGATAGAGCCAAAGTAAAAACAACATCCAGTTGTGGATGTGACTGGGGATAGAAGCAAGGTCCAATGCTGTAAAGAGTAATATTTCATAGGAACCTGGAATGTTAGGTCCATGAATCAAGGCAAATTAGAAGTGGTCCAACAGGAGATGGCAAGAATGAGCATCAACATTTTAGGAATCAGCAAACTGAAATGGACTGTAGTGGGTGAGTTTAACTCAGATGACCATTATATCTACTTCTGAGGGCAAGAATCCCTTAGAAGAAATGGAGTAATCATCATAGTCAACAAAAGAGTCCAAAATGCAGTACTGATGCAATCTAAAAAATTACAGAATGATCTCTGTTCGTTTCCAAGGCAAACCATACAATGTAATATCTAAGAATGCAAATTTTACATCTGTTACTTTGGGTCCATAGCCCAGAAGAACCACTTGTTAGCTGCATGACATTGTATCAAGATGTCATCATTAATATCTGTGCTTGTCCATAAGCATTCAGTAGCTTAGCTGTTGATGAGCAATGCTGAGGACTGATTGATAAGAACATGTGGAGGAATGACTATGTTGAAAACTGATACTTAAGCCAGTGACTCCATCAATAGATTAGTAGTATAACAATACCCACTTCATAGAGTTGTTATGAAAATTTAAAGAGATCATATGTCAAAGATGTTTAACAGTGTGATTGAGGTATCTTGAGCACTAGGAATCATACATATTAAATAAGAGATGCTTTGTGGACTACTTTAAAATCAAACAATGTTTAAAATGATTTTTATGCAAAAATGTATCATGAATTTCAATTGGTTTTTAAGCATATTCTCAGAAAAAATATTTTTATAATTGGAAATTGTTTAGATGTCTAGAACTCAGAAATTTCACAATCCAAAAGTCTGCCATCTTTCTCTTTAATACCAAAGTAGTATTTGTCAAAGCCTTATGCTGAAAGCTTTAAGGAGTTTATATATTCCAATTCCTTTTTTTCTCTAATAAGCTTTTGGAAATTTACAAGGAAAAATGGTAGTTACTTCTCATCTGTACTGATTCTCCTTCTTTTGAGTATTTTAATATTCTATAGGTTACTTCCTGCCTCCATGTTATGAAGCTTTCCAAGCTGCTGCTGTTCCATCAACTGCCATTCCCTCTCCAAGTGTGAATATCAGCCACTGTTTTCAGTTTCCAATGCAGAATGAATAGTAAGACTCAATGAATTTTATTAAATCTTGTGTTTAATTGAGGTAAAAAGGAAACTTTAAACTCTATTACGACTCATGAAGTCTTTCCATTTTCTCAAAGAGATGCCCTCTACTGGCCAACTTTTTTTTTGTTTGTTTTGTTTTCGTAGACTCCAGATTGTGTTTGTGGTGGAGACAAAAAGTGCCTTTGACAATACTCCCCTGCTTAGAGTCCAAATTAAATGTGGGCTGGCTGTAGAGAGAAGAGGAGCCTTTTTCTATTTTGGATTAAAGCTAGACTTACTCAAGAAGACTTATATTCTGCTTCTAGACATTTTGTGAGTGTTCAAGGAGGGAAATGGTTTATTGCTATGAAAGGGGACTTTCACTAGCATGACCTTTTTGATGTTGACCTTTTTCTACTGTCTTAGTTAACTTCCCCCAGGAGGAGAAAGTATGACTGATCTCTGAATCAGTAGTAGAAATGGGCCTTTTTCACTTCTTCCTCTGGTGAGACAGGATACATGAATGAAGCATACATTCTTGTCCACACCTTATTTACTTATTCATTGGTTGTTGTTGTTCAGTCGCTCAGTCATGTCCAACTCTTTGAGACTCCATGGACTGCAGCACACCAAGCTTCCCTGTTCTTCGTCATCTCCTGGAGCTTGCTCAGGCTCATGTCCATTGAGTCAGTGATGCCATACAGCCATCTTGTCCTCTGTCATGCCCTCTCCTCCTGCTTTCAATCTTTCCCAGCATCAGTGTCTTTTCTCATTAGTTGGCTCTTTGCATAAACTTATTCATATTTGTGGCTTTATCAACTAAGGCAGCTAGGTACACATCTTATCTTTTTTTCAGACTATTTCATTCATTTCTATCAGTTCAATCAGTTCAGTTCAGTTGCTCAGTCATGTCCAACTCTTTGCGACTCCATGAATCGCAGCACGCCAGGCCTCCCTGTCCATCACCAACTCCCGGAGTTCATTCAAGCTCATGTCCATCGAGTCAGTGAGGCCATCTAGCCATCTCATCCTCTGCCGTCCCCTTCTCCTCCTGCCCCCAAACCCTCCCAGCATCAGAGTCTTTTCCAATGAGTCAACTCTTTGCATGAGGTGGCCAAAGTACTGGAGTTTCAGCTTTAGCATCATTCCTTCCAAAGAAACCTCGGGGCTGATCTCCTTCAGAATGGACTGGTTGGATCTCCTTGCAGTCCAAGGGACTCTCAAGAGTCTTCTCCAACACCACAGTTCAAGAGCATCAATTCTTTGGCGCTCAGCCTTCTTCACAGTCCAACTCTCACATCCATACATGACCACAGGAAAAACCATAGCCTTGACTAGACAGACCTTTGTTGGCAAAGTAATGTCTCTGCTTTTGAATATGTTATCTAGGTTGGTCATAACTTCTATACCAATTCTCAAACTTACTTCTAAAAGGAAGCATCCATCAATTAAACTTACCTTCCTCTAATATTTCCTTGTTGAAAGATTTTTATATACAATGTTAAATACACTATGTGCTATTTTTTTTAGTTGTAATATATTACTTTGTAGTTGCTTCCAAGTTTATCAGAAATGTGTTTTAAATAACTAAACAAATAGTAACATTGTGACAGATGGGAAATATTTTTCATTTATCTTTTCCACATATTCACAGAATGTGCTTCCTTTTTCTATACAGTGAATGCTCAGTAAATACAATTACCTGGTATACATAAATGTCTGATAACATCTTATATCTTTTAGTTTGATTTAAAGACAATGAATATTTTAGGAATATTTTACAAAAATTGGATTAACTTTATATACATATATATATGTACATACATATATAAATGTCACTGGATAAAGGTTTAGATATATATATACAAAACATTTGTGTATATATATATATATGCACACACAAAAATTAGATTAACTTATATATATATATTTACATGTATGTATATAAATGTCACTGGATAAAGGTTTAGATATGTTGTCATGAATTCTACTGAGACCTGAAGGACAAAACTACTTCTAACAATGTTTATCATAAGCAAGGTTTGTTTTGCAAAAACAGATTTTCAGATTCAAAGCCACACTCCGTTTATCACCACAATCCATTACACAGGTCTATATGGAGAATTACACTGAGCAAAATGTTAGTGTCTTAAAAGTTTGCATTTTTATTGTTTTAAAACATTGAGGCCCAGTTTTATTCTGATCATTCTAACTGTGCTATTAAATTGGGGGTGTGGGGTGAGCACAGAATGGTTTTATTAGCATTTTCCCCTCTCCAAGAGCTTTTTCGTCTATTGATTTGAGTACCAACCAATGCTAGCGAGAGAGAAAATCAAAGTAACAGTAAATTTGACAGTATCACTGTCTGTGATACTATGGGGCTTTCCTGATGGCTCAGTGGGTAAAGAATTTGCCTGCAATGCAGGGGACATGACAGAGGAGACAGATCTTCCCTAGGTTGGGAAGATCCCCTGGAAGAGGAAATGGCAACCTATTTCCGTATTCTTGCAGGATAATCCCATGGACAGAGGAGCCTGGAAGGCTATATATAGTCCATAGAGTTGCAAACAGCTGGAAACGATTTAGCGATTGAGCACATTATATATACCATATGATAGTATAGCTGAAATGCTTCTATTTGAATGAAGTTGCTCAGCATCTGTTAGACAGGTTGTTTCAAGTATATTCTTCTAAGAGTTGTGTTCTAAACTCTATGGTCTGCTCTGTCTTACTATCAAATTGTAACACGCCTAGTTGATTTTATGATAACTATATTGACCTTATGTAATTTTATCAGAACATTGCTCCTTGGTTTATAATTGCTTATTATTATTTACTTGCTATATTATTTCTCCCTTTTATCAATTAATAGGGAAAATGTTAGCTTATGCAGACCCCAAAACAATAAATCTACACACACACACACACATACACACTCCCCTCTCTCTCTGTTACGGATTCTATTTTTTTTTTTTTTTTTTAAAGAATCATTAGACACTGAATTCACCTCTTTACCCTCTTTAATAATTGTATAACTGCGGGGAGCCGGTGAGGCATTCCACTCATGACAAAGGTCATGAGGAAGGAGGCTCGGCATACGCAAAGGCGGGATCGAGCCTCAGGAGTCCCCCCGGATATTCTCGAGCATTTTCCCCCAAAAAACCAGAGTCTGCCTACTTTATTGCTTTGTGCTCTCACCTCTGACTTTACTGGGGGCTGTCCCCTACCACCATCTCGCTCTCTCTCTGTCAAAGAGTTAACTTACAGCTCCAATTAATAAAGTTCCTGGGCAATTAGGAGTGTTTAAATCCAAACCCCTCAGATGGCTCTCTAACTCGCCTGACAAGTTTACCCGGACTCCTGCAGCTATGCATACGATTGTTTACAGTCTCCTAGCCTCCAGAGGCACGGGAAGCTTAAGATATTCAAATCGCTTAGAGCCTCTCAGAGAGTTAAAAACTGTCAGAATAAACTAGTAAAGGATTTCATTGATGAGTCAATGCTTGTTGCCAAGTTTTCACATCCCCTGAATTGTATCCTTGAATGTGTATTAATTAATAGTTGGTATATAGTAAAAAATAAGTAGTGGCCTTGGTGTTGGTAACTTTAGACCCTTAAGGTAATAAATTCTTTCTTTGTTGTAAGCCCATTACACATCCGCCCTATAGGAATGCAATTTTATCTTTGGAAGATGGTGCCAAACCTTAAAATAATTACTCTTAGAGAAAATAAGTCTTTGTTGATAAGTTCTTGTCAAGAGTCATAAAATGTTAGTAGGCCTTCTGGCCAGAAGATGATGTAAATCACCTAAACCATTTGAATACGATAAATTTGCAGGAAAGAAACCTTGGTTTTTGATAAGAATCAAAGACTGCTGACTTTGCATCCCCTATTATCCTCTATGTGTAACTTAGGGTATAAAAGCCCCTGTTGAAAATAAAGCTATGGGCCTTGTTCACCAGCGCTTGGTCTCCCCATGTCATTCTTCCCTTTAACTTCCAGCTGAGTCTCCATCTGGAGCGCGGAACCCACCACGCTTACTAATTATGCCTGGGCTTCTAAGACCCACTCGAGAAGGTGTCTAGGGTGAGGCACCTTCCGCTATTCGAGAGGGCGCCTGCGGCCTACGTAAGTGGTGCAAACTTCTTGTCTTGAAGTTTTATTGGTCTCCCGCGTAAACCAAGCTACTCAGCTTCTTTTCTCCACTGAATTTTCCTACTGAGCTATCCTCATTCTATTGTTCTCTATATCTCTAATTAGCATATAAATAGTCGCCTAGGCCGTCTCTCCTTCGAATACCCTGGATCAGCTGGGGCTGGTCCCCAGCATATAACTCCCTTTGGTAAATGATGATAAATATCAGACAGATTCTCCTGGCCAGTTCAAAGTTTTCCAGAATTTTAGCTACACTCAAAAGTTTTTAGATTTTTTTTGCACTGAGAACCCAAGTTGTTTCATAGTCTCAGATACAGTTTCATCCTTTCTCTGGATAGGGTATCTTCTGCTGCAGGCAGTCTTCTGTCCTGCTTTTACATACCCAAAAGGAACTCAGTCAGCTCACACTGAAGAGGGTGAACTCACCTTCCATGGATTTCAGATGCTCAGTTCCTCAGAAATCTATCCTCAAACATCATTTTTCTAAGAAGACTTTTCCAGGTGTGTGTCTGCGTACATGTGTCTTCTCATTTTTCTAAGAAGACTTTTCCAGGTGTGTGTCTGCGTACATGTGTCTTCTGCTATTGTTCTAAGCATTTTAAGATAAGTGAATTCATTTAACTGTCATGCTAACCCTCTGAAATAGCAGAGTTGATAATATCCATGGCCTATTCTGCTCACCTTTACCTGTCTGTGCATTCAGTAGCTATGAGTGCTCAGAGATGTTTCCATCTCTGGAGAATTTCCCTCCCCTTTCACCAGAACTGCCTTACTGGAGAGATTAGGCCCAGTCCTCAAACAAGGGTATAAAAGACTTTTTTGCCTGACACTGGAACAACTCCATGCTTCCTCCATAAGTTCTAGTTGAAGTAAGCTCCAACTGTGGTGGCTACTCTCCATGATGGCTCCCCAATTAATCCATATCTCTTGGTATTTATCTGTTTATGTGGTCCTTTTCTATACTGAATCTGGGAAAGCCCAATAAGATGTATAACCAATAGAATAGAATATTACCAACAGAATGGGGCAAATGAGACACTGCAGTTCTCTGAGGTTAGATTATAGGAACCTTTAAAGGTTCTCCATTTATCTTTTGTAATGTTTATTCTGGGGAAGGTAAGCTACTGCATTAAAATCAAAAGTCTGATGATCCTGTGAGAGCTGTGATGTGAGGAGCACGAGCTGGGTGGAGAGAATCTGAATGGAGACAGAGCAGATGCTGAGTTGCTACAGGTATTCCAGCCCTCCCAGCCCAAGTGTCAGGCATGTGGGTCAATATACTACCTTGAACATTTCAATCTCAGTGGATACAACATGGGAAAGAAATGAGGACCCGAAGCTTATGTCTCCAGTTGTGTTCTCGTCACCTTTAGTCATTTAAGCCACCTCACCTCACTGTACTCTGTCCAAATTTCTGATCCTCCAGAATCATGAGATAATAAAATTGGAGAGAAGGATACAGTGGTGAGCATCATTTGCAGCAGTGATAACAAACACAAATGAGACCACACACTTGCTTCGCTTCTTCTCTAGCTTTATGCCATTTCCCTTCCTTTCTTTAGCGCATTCAGTAAGTCATTTGCACAAGAATCATCATCTCTGCTCTTCTTCTATACGACTGTACTAAAATTGGTAGGTTCTATTGGCCTTCCCTGGTGGCTCAGACGGTAAAGCGTCTGCCTACAATGTGGGAGACCCGGGTTCGATCCCTGGGTCAGGAAGATCCCCTGGAGAAGGAAATGGCAACCCACTCCAGTATTCTTGCCTGGAAAATCCCATGGACGGAGGAGATTGGTTGGCTACTGTCCATGGGGTCACAAAGAGTCTGACACAACTGAGCGACTTCACTATTCACTATTGGTAATCATACTTTATAGATGCTCAGATGGAGGCACAGATGAATAAAATATGTAACCAAAATCCATAACTAATACTTAAGAGAGCTGGTATACTAGAACCAGGCCTCGGAGCCCTTGTTTGTAACCCGAATGCTATCAGGACACTAGATAGCTCCAGACCAGAATAACTGCTGCCTACCATGGGCAGAATATCACATTCGGCTACTGTATTAAACCTCCAAATTCAAACAAGATTTAGAATATAAAGAGCAATCATTTATCCATTTTCTGACTTTTTTTTTTTTTTTCTTTCTGAGGGTCTGTGTCTTCTACTGAGACAGTGAGCGAATCCACAGTGTCTTGTTTAGCACGTAAGCCTTCTGTGAAATGGCAGCATGACAACACATGGGGTGCCTGGCTGTCAGCCAAGTACAGTGGTGTTCTGTTTGCACCATGCCAATCCTTTTGTCACTTGTTAAAAATTCAGTGTTATCTCCTTTCCCAAACATTGCTACCATCTGCCTACACATGACTTTGACAATGACTATGTGGTAATTGCAGTTGTGTGCCTAATACCAACTATTACAGTGTCCAATGGCCAGAGCAAGCATCTATCTTTAAACTCTACCCTTCTAGTTTTCCCGAGATCCCCAAAGCCCCTTGCTTATTCTTTTGAAATGTTGTGATGGTATTGGAAACTACTGATGCTTTCTGCTTCATAAAGGAAAAAAAAGTATAGTATCATAAAAATCTTTCTATACATCCATCTATCAAATTAAAATAGCTTTAGGGGCTAATTTTTTAAGATGACAATTAGAGTTATAGTGTGAACTGGCAAAATTGTTCATTTAATTTTGTTAAATGGAGCCAAGATAACTTGATAGTTTTACAGTAGCATTTTCCCAAATGTGTACTTATAAATAAGTCAGTGCTTGCATTATGGATTTTAGATTCTTTTCAAAGTTTTTAGGAAATACTACATAGTTTAAAATGGCATAGTCTTGGCTAGTGTTGTTTGACAGGTTTGGCAGGATCCCATCAATAAGAAATTCCTGAGATAGCAATTTTTTCCCAACATTCAACTTCAGTAAAAATATGTTCATCTCCATCTCCTCAACACCTTAGCTGTAAAAGTATCGGTTAATGTTTATTACCTTCGTAGAGCTATAATAAAAAAAAATTCATATATGTAACTCTGAGACAAAGATCTTCCTTGTGAAATGCCTGGCATTAAGCTTAGCAGAACCAGGGGCTGGAGAGTCTTATATAAGTGTAAGAAGGAAGACAAGAGGATATAATTCACTTTGGAAGGAAAGCAAATGATAATACTAGAATAAAAATCCCTTGGTATCTATCCTAGGAAATTATACAACTAACTGTGGGGTTCCGTTTAGTCAGAATCCTAAGTGCCAGAGACATTAAAAAAAGAAAAAAAAAACCAAAACACAAAGGAAGTCACTGATCAATACAAAAAGTCCTAACTGGTAGTTCTTTACCTTTCTTCAATGAACAAACAGACAAAAATAAAACAAACAAGAACTTACCTGAGTTTCTCCCTGCAAATCCTCCCTGAATTTACTAGAATTTTATCTTGGACAAGTTTCACTCAGCTTCAGGGACCATGCTGCTTCTGTATGTGGCTAACTAGCACTCATTCTCTGCAGCTCCTCTTAGGGATTACTGCCTCTGAGCCCCTCCAGTCTTCAGTAAGTAACCCACTTTGGCTTTTCCACAGTTCCATGTTTTTCTATCCTAACACCCATTCTTCTGTCTGATAATTGCTTGCATGTTAGCCTCATTCACAGTCATATCGATGATGTTTAAAATTACACATAAGGAACACAGCTGATGTGTGATAAACATTCATTTACCCCAATATTTATTAAGCAATGACTACATTTCAGGAGCTGTGCTAAGTACTTAAAATACAGCAAACAAGAAGCCAAACATTCTTCCTGACCTGATGGAGCCTCCATTGAATGTAGGACAGTAGACACTATTTCTTTTGAGTCCATTGAATATCCATACGATTAAGAATAGTGTGATAATTGTTGGACCCCACCGAAAGTGTACTCTTTCTGTCATATCTTTACCATCCGTTAGCCCCCTTTTGGGAGAAGGAAATGGCAACCCACTCCAGTATTCTTGCCTGGAGAATCCTGTGGACAGAGGAGCCTGGTGGGCTGCTGTCCATGAGGTCGCCCAGAGTCAGACACAAGTTAAGCGACTTAGCATGCATGAATGCATTGGAGAAGGAAATGGTAACCGCTCCAGTAATCTTGCCTGGAGAATCCCAGAGACAGAGAAGCCTGGTGGGCTGCCGTCTGTGGGGTTGCACAGAGTCAGACACGACTGAAGGAACTTAGCAGCAGCAGCAGCAGCCCCCTTTGGTCTTCCCTTCCTTCTACTCCAGCTTGCATTTCGTGGTCCATTATTGGCACTCCTTTGTTTACATCTCCATTCTTCTTCCTCTGGAGTGCTTGCTTGGCAGAGCCTCAACCATAGGTCAACACAACTCTTTACCTACTGCATTTGTATAGTGCTTCTGTGTAGCTAGCATGGTTCCAGGAAAAAAAAAAAAAGAAAGAAAATCCTGCTGCCTGAATTTATTCTATTTATGAGTAGAAATTGCAAACTACACAGGTATCCTGCTCTATTTACCTTAACTTTTCACCCTTTCATCCTTTCCCCATTCTGGTTCCCCATGTTCTGGTTTTCTCTTCCTATTTGCTCAATTACCTCAGCATATAAACATGCTATAATATCGTCCTTCTCAAAATCATCTACATAGATCTCCAGCTATTTCTTCAATAATTTGCTAGTTTTATGGTAAAATTCTGTCAAGAATTTATGTTCTCTGTCTATAATTCCTGTTTTTCTGTTGCCCCTTTCTCCAACCATCATCAGTCTTTAAGCTGGTCTTGTCTGGATCACCAACTACCACTATGTTGAGAAGCCAAGCTGTTTCTCCTAAGTCTTCAGATTCCTTAACTGCTCAGAGGCGCTTGACATTTTGCCATTACTTCTGGAACATTAGACTCCCCAGGTTTTCTTATTTTTTACCTGCCCAGTACTCTTGACTGGCTCTCTTTTTTGACTCACCCTGTATACATGTTAATGTCCTTTGAAGCTCTTATCCCTCATGTTCAAACACATCTCCTGAGTGACTTCACTCAGTCCTAGAGCTTTTATAGAAGCTGATGATTCTCAGAGTCACATACTTACCCCCAAACTTCCCCTGGTCACTAGCTTCATGCAGTGTATCTAACTACCTGTTGATATTTCCATCTGATTTTAATAGGTGTCTTACATATATAGGACTTTAAATCCATTACATGGAATACTCACTCTTTATGCCTTCTAAAACTGTCCTTTATACCATTTGTGTCTAAGCTTAATCATTGTTTCTTCAAAATATTCCATCCTATATAACCAACCAGTCAGGCACTTTCCCAACTATATATTCTCTTACTTTGCTATATTTTCCTTTAGAGTATTTACTTGTTTATTTTAATCTCTTACTATAAAGTAAGACCCATGAGGACATGCATAACTGTATCCTTAGGACCTGGAATAAAACAAGAAACACAGAAGGCATTTAAAATTTTTGATACATTTTTAAATAAAATAAGGAAATAAATAAAATAATTACAGATAGTTATACTCTAAAAGAAAAAAAAATAGCATGTGGTGTTGTATTTTCAAACACTGTGGAAGGGTGACTAGAATTGTCAAAGACTATCTTTCTGAGATAATTACTAAGACTTAAATGATGAGAAGGGAGCTGCTTTGTGTAAAGCCCGGGAAACCACATTAGAGGAAGAGGGAAAGAAAGTGTGACGAAACTGCACAAAGAGCTTGCTGAATTCTAGGAACTGTTGGAAGACCTTTGTGACTGGGACACAATGAGGGAAGGAGGGAATGGCTTGAGATCAGGATGGACAGATGAGTAAGAGGTAGTTAGGAGGTTCTCCGAGGCAATTATAAGAGGTTTTAATATTATTCTTAGCAACTAAAAGACTACTGCAAAGTTTTAAGCAGGGAATTGGCATGATATTATTTCTTAATAAGTGTTTGCTGTTTAGAAGATAAAGGATGGAAGGAGAGCAACACAAAAGTAAAACACCAGGGAAGTAGACATGGCTATTAACACTAGTTCAGGAAAGAGATAATGATGGCTGGTCTCAGGTTGTGGCAATGACGTGGAGAAAACTATATAGGCTGGCAATTTATTTTGAATGTAGAACTGATAGGTGTTTTTAATAGATTGAATCTGGGATGAGGAAAAGGAAAGAACAAAATTAAGTGTGATTCTCAGATATACATAGAAACAGGAAGACTTGTCAATTTCTAATTTAAGAAGACTAAGTGGGATATGCTTTACAAAGCAACATCGAATCATTTTGGTTAGATTAAATCTGAGATATCTATATCTATAAGATATGCCAGTGGAGGTATCTGGGCTCTGATAAGTTTATGTAATTGAACTTCTGAGGTGGTTTTATTATATTCCCCACTTTACAAGGGAATTTACCAAGATAGAGAGAAATTAATAAATTTCTTTGCATTCTTTAGCAGCAAATGGAAAAGTGAGAAGCACATTAAGTCTGTCTCACACTAAAACAGTATATATAATACACTAAGTGTGGAAGATCTGGGAAGAAATCTGGTCAAGAAATACAGATTTCAGAGTTGTTAGCAGATGGTATTATATATTAAGAGGTGCAACTACCCAAGAAGAGGAGAAGATTGAGACTTGACAAGATATGAACCTGCAGAAACTGACTGAAGATAAAAAGGACAACATGATGGTCTGATCAATTAGGTAAGAGGAAAATCACCAGAAAGTTTCATGGCAGCAGGCACAGTAATACTGGGAGGAAGTAATGGTGAACAGAGTTGAATTGTTGAGGATCAAGTAACATGAGTATAAGTTGTTCAGTTTCTTGGTCGTGTCTGACTCTTTGCAACCGTATGGACTAGAGCACTCCAGGCTTCCCTGTCCTTCATCTCCCATAGCTTGCTCAGACTCATGTCCATTGAGTTGGTGATGTCATCCAACTATTTCACCTTCTGTCTTTCCCTTCTCCTCATGCCTTCAATCTTTCCCAGCATCAATGCCTTTTCTAATGAGTCAGCTCTTTGCATCAGGTGGCCAAAGTATTGGAGCTTCAGCTTCAGCATCAGTCCTTCCAATAAACAAGTAAGTGCATGATTAAAGATCTTCAAGAGAATATTTCCTATAGAGACTCATCAACCTCTTTTATTCTCTTCAATTTTTAAATAAAAACTACAATCAAACATATCTTAAAAAGTATAAAGCATAGGAAAAATAGAGAAAATTAGGATTTCTAAGTCATGTGACTTTGGACAAGTCTTTTGACTTTGGACAAGTCTTTTGACTTTCTCTAAAGCTTTAAATCCTTGTCAGAAGCAATAAAATTGTCTATTCTATATCCTTTATAAGCTTCTTTGAAACCAAATGTGGTGATAGAGAGTTAGAATGTTTTTAAAGACTCTCAAAACATTAATGCATATTAGTTCTTAATACACATGTGAACATTAACATATTCCCCTTTTCTATTTTCCCATTGAATAGCACAACTCAAAGACTATAATTTCTATTATTTACTTCCCTTGCAGATCATGTAGTAAAGAATCTACCTGCAATTCAGGAGACCTGGGTTCAACCCCTGGGTAAGGAAGATCCCCTGGAGAAGGGAATGGCTAACCATGCCAGTATTCTTGCTTGGAGAATTCCATGGACAGGGAAGTCTGTCAGGCTACAGTCCCTAGGGTCGCAAAGAGTTGGACATGACTGAGCAACTAATACTTTATTTAGTTCTCTTGGGCCTAGTACTATAGAATACATTTCACAGAATGTGTGTGTTTGTGTGTATGTGTGCTCAGTCCTGTCTGACTCTTTGAGACCCCATGGACTGTAGCCTGCCAGTCTCCTCTGTCACTGGAATTTTCCAGGCAGGAATGCTGGAGTGGGTTGCTATTTCCTCTTCCAGGGATCTTCCTGACCCTGGAGTCCTACCCATGTATCTTGAATCTCCTGTAAGTAGATAGGGTGATTCTTTACCACTGTGCCTGTGAGAGATGTCAAATCAGATGTTGTTTTCCAGATGCTGTGATATGATATTGTGATTCATCATAAGAGATGCATATTTGGTCTTCTAGCCATTCCTGACACATGACTGCATGTGTGCTAAGTTACTTCAGTTGTGTTCGACTCTGTGTAATCCTATGGACCATAGCCTGACAGGCTACTCTGTCCATGGCATTCTCCAGGCAAGAATACTGGAGTGGGTTGCCATTTCCTCCTCCAGGGGATCTTCATGATCCAGGGATGGAACCTGAGTCTCTTTCATCTCCTGATTTGGCAGGCAGGTTTTTTTACCACTAGGGCCAATTTCCTAAGTAATGAATGCAGTTTTGTTATGTTAATGAAGTCATTTAGTGAAAGCCCTTATGTTAAGAATATAGGGCTTTTTGTCAGAGGAACCAACCCTGTGATTAGGGGGTGTGAACTTTGAGTCCCTTCCTAACCTACCACCTTTTCCACATCTACCTCAGCTTCCTAGAAGAAGGGAGGAGCTGGAGGCTGGATCAATTGTCCTTTCATCAGGATGTTCACTTGTATCTTTTATCATGTCCTTTTATAATAAATATAATACAGTTATCCAGTAGATAAAATGTTTTTCTGAGTTCTGTGAACTGCTTTAGTAAAAGAACCTGCAAAGAACCTTGTAGGAACCTTTGCTTGGTAACCAGTTGGTCAGAAGTACAAGTAACAACCTGGGTTTGTGACTGGCATCTGAAAGGTGGGGGGATGTCACTTCTGAGGATTGTTTTCTGACATAAGAATACTTCCAGTCCCCCACACTGGAATTTAGTGATCAGGAACCCAAAAGAGGTGCCTTCATAAACATTTTAATTATAATTATTATTAATAGTATCAGTATTTATAGGTGCTCATTTCAATCATCCCCACACATCACTTTTTTTCTAGGAATGGGAATATAAGTTTTTATATTTTTAGGTACATATTTACTCCTGTTGTAACTCACATAAATTTATAATACAGTAAAGCTGTGAGTGATAATCCTAAATTTGGAGGCTTTCTTGGTACTATTCCCAACTGTAAAATTTTTTTAATGGAAAGCAAGAAAGAATACTTGAGAATGATTTCATGTTTCCTTATAGAAAGTTTTGTGTATAAACATGCTTCTAGCACCTGTATACCTCACAGCCATATTACAGGGAACCTATCATTACTAAGACATGAAGGATAAAGAGATAAAATAACAATATAAGCCATAATAATATTAACAATTTTAGAACTTAGTTGGATAGACTAAGCACAAGGGCAGCCTGAAAATATCAGTAACAGCATATATGAAGAGATAGTGTTAAAACAGAAGTTTGTAACAGCCCATCACATAAAACATATGGCTAAAAATTAGTAAATGGTAACTGAAGGCAAAAAAAAAAATACAGATATCGATATCCCTATTATATGTTAGCTAATTAATTAGAAATTTAAGTCTTATAGTCAGTAGATTTTATTACAGGGCTAGAACCACCTTTCATTGTAGCCACTGCCCTTTGGTGTCCTAGAATAACTTTACAAAATCATATGCTCACCTGGAATTTTTATAAGCCAATTTGGACTTCTCTGGCCAAGTTCCAAAATGGTCACTCTGGACAAGATTATAATGGAGACCAGTATAAAGGTTTAATCTTACTGCAGTGTGGCAGCAGCCTCTGCCATTTACAGTTCCCTCTCCATATCCAGGAACCTCATATTCTGTGATGGAGAATGGGGAAAATAGGACCAGGAGAAACTGGAGAAAACAGTCTGTTTTTTTGACTATTAACTTGGAATTATTAGTACTAAGAATTCTCATTTACCTATAGACTTGGATACTTGAATCATAAGCCCTAGAAATTTCAGGTTTTTTGTAGGTTCCTACTGGGACTGAGGCAGGAGATAGATGTGCCACATGCTGAGCAGCTGGAGTTTGTTCCCTGCAGACAGATACCCAAGATGAGGAGGAGGAGGAGCCAAACCCTGCCCAGATAAGAGAGCACATGTATATCATTCTTGAGGTCAAGGAGACCTCAACTGTGCATGTGCAGAAAAGCTCTTTAGAGATCTAAAAGGGAGTGATGTCAACCTATCCAGAGACATCTTCACAGAAACCATCTTGGCTAAGAGATGTGCACACACACAGGGGAGAACCCTGAGATAAACCAAATATGGACTCAGAACCAGGCAAAGCAAGACAATTGGCCAGTGAAACCAGGATGAAATTGATTCAGACTACTACAAGGGTGTGACTCTCTCTGAGCCTGTGCCTGTGTCTATCCACATGTACTCTTTTTCCTCCTAATAAACTGTTTTAATACTTCCTGTTTCTCTGCAGAAATCAACTTCTACACAGCTAATGGGCCAGGGCTTTGTCACTGGCCACTGGTCCCTGGTGGTTTAGTAGCTAAGATTCAGCATTCTTTCTGACACAGCCTGACGTCTCTCTGGCTGAGAATCAAAATCCTGCTTCAAGTCTCTGCAAGCCTAGGCCTCTGAGATCAGGATTTCCTTTGGCTTTTATGCTTCATCTTCATATCAACTTGTCAGAGAAAATAAAAATTACAGAGATATCTAGTAACAGGAGATGACAAGAGTGAATATCAACATTTTAGGAATCAGTGAACTAAAATGGACGGGAATGAGTGAATCTAACTCAGATGATCATTATATCTACTACTGTGGGTAAGAATCCCTTAGAAGAAATGGAGTAGCCATCATAGTCAACAAAAGAGTCTGAAATTCAGTACTTGGATGCAATCTCAAAAAAGACAGAATGATCTCTCCTCGTCTCCAGGGCAAACCATTCAATATCACATTAATCCAAGTCTATGCCCTGACCAGTAATGCTGAAGAAGCTGAAGTTGAATGATTCTATGAAGACCTACAAAACTTAATAGAAATAACACCCTCAAAAGATTTTCATTTTAGGGGACTGGAATGCAAAAGTAGGAAATCAGAAATACCTGGAGTAACAGGCATATTTGGCCATGGAGTATAGAATAAAGCAGGGCAAAGGCTAATAGAGTTTTGCAAAGAGAACACACTGGTCATAGCAACCTCACTCTTTCAACAACACAAGAGAAGACTCTACACATGAACATCACCAGATGGTCAATACCAAAATCAGACTGATTATATTCTTTGCAGCCAAATGGAGAAGATCTCTACAGTCAGTAAAAACAAGACTGGGAGTTGACTGTGGCTCAGCTCATGAACTCCTTATTGCCAAATTCAGACTTAAATTGAAGAAAGTAGGGAAAACCACTAGACCATTCAGGAATGAACTAAATCAAATCCCTTATGATTATACAGTGAAAGTGACAAATAGATTCAAGGGATTTGATTTGATAGATAGAATACCTGGAGAACAATGGACAGAGGTTCATGACATTGTATAGGAAAGAGTGATCAAGAACATCTCCAAGAAAAGAAATGCAAAACGGCCAAATGGCTGTCTGAGGAGGTCTTACAAATAGCTGTGAAAAGAAGAGAAGCAAAAAGCAAAGGAGAAAGGAAAGATATAACCATTTGAATACAGAGTTCCAAAGAATAGCAAGGAGAGATAAGAAAGCCTTCCTCAGTGATCAATGCAAAGAAATGGAGTAAAACAATAAAATGGGAATGACTAGAGATCTCTTCAAGAAAATTAGAGATACCAAGGGAACATTTCATGCAAAGATGGTCACAATAAAGGACAGAAATGGTATGGACTTAACAGAAGCAGAAGACATTAAAAAGAGGGGAAAAGAACATACAGAAGAACTATACAAAAAAAGATCTTCATGACTCAGATAACCATAATGGTGTGATCACTCACCTAGAGCCAGACATCCTGGAATGTGAAGTCAAGTGGGCCTTAGGAAGCATCATTACGAACAAAGCTAGTGGAGGTGATGGAATTCCAGTTGAGCTATTTCAAATCCTAAAAGATGATGCTGTGAAAGTGCTGAACTCAGTATGCCAGAAATTTGGAAAACTCAGCAGTGGCCACAGGACTGAGAAAGGTCAGGTTTCATTCCAATCCCGAAGAAAGGCAATGCCAAAAAAATGCTCAAACTACCACATAATTGCACTCATCTCACATACTAGCAAAGTAATGCTCAAAATTCTTCAAGTCAGGCTTCAACAATACATCAACTGTGAACTTCCGGATGTTAAAGTTGGATTTAGATAAGGCAGAGGAACCAGAGATCAAATGGCACCCCAGTCCAGTACTTTTGCCTAGAAAATCCCATGGATGGAGGAGCCTGGTAGGCTGCAGTCCACGGGGTCACTAGAGTCCGACATAACTGAGCGACTTCACTTTCACTTTTCATTTTCATGCATTGGAGAAGGAAATGGCACCCACTCCAGTGTTATTCCCTGGAGAATCCCAGGAACCGGGAAGCCTAGTGGGCTGCTGTCTATGGGGTCGCACAGAGTCAGACACTACTGAAGCGACTTAGCAGCAGCAGCAGTTGGATAATTGAAAAAGTGAGAGAGTTGCAGAAAAACATCTACTTCTGCTTTATTGACCATGCCAAACCCTTTGACTATGTGGATCACAGCAAACTGTGGAAAATTTTTTAAGAAATGGGAATACCATACCACCTGACCTGCCTCTTGAGAAATCTGTATGCAGGTCAAGAAGCAACAGTTAGAACTGGCCATGGAAGTACGTGCTAGTTCCAAATTGGGAAAGGAGTATGTCAAAGCTGTATATTGTGACCCTGCTTATTTAACTCATATGGAGAGTACATCATGAGAAATGCTGGGCTGGATGAAGTACAAGCTGGAATCAAGATTTACAGGAGAAATATCAATAACCTCAGATATACAGATGACACCACATTTAAGGCCAAAATGAAGAAGAACTAAAGAGCCTCTTGATGAAAGTGAAAGAGGAGAGTGAAAAAGTTGGCTTAAAACTCAGCATTCATAAAACGAAGATCACTGCATCTGGTCCCATTACTTCATGGCAAATATATGGGAAAATAATGGAAATAGTGGCTGATTTTATTTTTTGTGGCTCCAAAATTACTGCAGATGGTGACTGTAGCCATGAAAATAAAAGACACTTGGTCCTTGGAAGAAAAGTTATGACCAACCTAGACAGCATATTAAAAAGCAGAGACATTACTTTGCCAACAAATGTCTGTCTAGTCAAAGCTATGGTTTTTTCAGTCATGTATGGAAGTGAGAGTTGGAATATAAAGAAAGCTGAGTGTCGAAGAATTGATGTTTTTGAACTGTGGTGTTGAAGACTCTTGAGAATCCGTTGGACTGCAAAGAGATCCAATTAGTCCATCCTAAAGGAAATCAATCCTGAATATTCATTGGAAGGACTGATGCTAAAGCTGAAACTCCAATACTTTGGCCACCCACTGTGAAGAACTGACTCATTGCAAAAGACCCTGATGCTGGGAAAGATTGAAGGCAAGAGGAGAAGGGAATGACAGAGGATGAGATGGTTGGTATCACGGACTCAATGGACATGAGTTTGAGTAAGCTCCAGGAGTTAGTGATGGACAGGGAAGCCTGGTGTGCTGCTGTCCATAGGGTCGCAAAGAGTGGTACACAGCTGAGTGACTGAACTGTACTGAACTGAACTAGTAACAAAATGACTAAATACTCTGAGATAAAATGGGTTTGGGGAATTCTATTTGATAGATGGAAAGTGCAGGCATCAGAATCACGTTGGAAAAATAACTCAAATAGCAAAACCAGGATTCTGGCACCCTTCAAACTAAGCAGGCTTCTTAACAGGCAGCCACACCACCCTCAATTCAGAATGACTCAAACTTTAACCAGTTTTTAATTTAATTTTGAAATTTAAGGAATCCTCAGGCTACGGTCCATGGGGTCGCTAGAGTTGGACACGACTGAGCGACTTCACTTTCACTTTTCACTTTCATGCATTGGAGAAGGAAATGGCAACCTGCTCCAGTGTTCTTGCCTGGAGGATCCCAGGGACGGGAAGCCTGGTGGGCTGCCGTCTATGGGGTCGCACAGAGTCGGACACGACTGAAGCGACTTAGCAGCAGCAGTATGGTATTTTGCTAAAAATTATACCCCATCTCTTTTGCACCCTAACGAATGCTAAGAAAGGATTGCTTCCCATGAGAATGTCAAAGAAAAATTGCACCAGATGAAGTTAAACAAGCAAGGAAAATTTATTTAAGTCAGTTACAGTAGGAGTGAGAGGTTGAACTTGCCTCCACTAAAACAAAAGGCAGACTAATTTTTAAGCATTGACATGAGTGGAAAAGTAGTAGAGGACATTAGTGGAGAGATGTAGTCAATGTGATTGGATCCTCTGTGTTTGCTAATTGTGCATGTGTGCTCAGTTGCTGAGTCAAGTCTGACTCTTGTGATCCCAGGGACTGTAGCCCACCAGACTCTTCTGGCTATGATATTTCCAAGCAATAATGTGGCAGGGGGTTGCCATTCCCTTCTCCAGGGGATCTTCCTGGCCTGTGGAGGAGGCCTGTGTCTCCTGCTTGGCAGGAGGATTCTTTACCACTGAGCAACCCGGGAAGCCCAAAGTTGAGCTTCTACCTTCCCATGGAGACTGGGAGATGGAGCCTGTGTTTACCGAGAACTGCATTTCTGAGAGAATATTTAAATCTCAAAGGGGCAGAAAAAGAATTTTACAGTTGCAAGTTTTCTAAAGTAAGAAATGGGAGATCAGGGGTTTACAGTCAGGAAGAAACCTGTCAAGCAGAGATCGATTAAGCAGAGGGGAACATTCACTTTCTCTTGGTCAAGGGTTACAGGACTTATGCCCTGTACCGATACTGCTGAAACAGTCTTTTATGGTGTATGTACTTACAGCCTGGACTTCCCAGGTGACCCTACTGGTAAAGAATCCACCTGCCAGTGCAAGAGATGCAAGAGATGCAGGTTTGATCCCTAGGCCAGGAAGATCCCGTGGAGAAGGGAATGGCAACTCACTCCAATATTCTTGCTTGGAGAATTCCACGGACAGGGGAGTCCATGAGGCTGCAAGTAGTCAGACACAACTAGGTGACTGAGCACACACACATAGCTTATGAGTTATTCCAAGCAACATGCAGAGATTTCTGGGAAATCTGGATCAAGATTTATGCGCTTCTCAAAGCTCAGTGCTTTGAATGCACCTGCTAAGAATGCACATTGTCTTGAACGAACTCACTTTTACAGCATGAGGTCAACCGATGCTATTCTGAGGCACAAATGTTATTCACCTGTTCTTCAGCCATCAGGAAATCCCTGGAGAGGGTGTTGTTGCAAGTAAGAAGGCTAGAGGTGATGTTGAAGGGAAAAGCAAGTGCTTCTGACTGCTAATGTTTAATCTATCCCCTACAGAAATGAAAGTGGCCTTTTATCTTTGAGTAGAATAAGGTGATTTAGAAGAGGAACAAGATGACTTGTAGAAGCTGATGCTGATGCCCAAGTAGTAAATTCAATTCAGTGCATGATTTATGTGAATTTCAAGACTGAGATAAACTTCACTAATGTAATGGCTTCTGAAGAATAAGTTCAGAGTTTCTTTTAAGTCTCTAAAATTGTTGTTGCCTTGCCATTCTGGGTTACATTATAGTGGCAGTGTTTGATCTACCACATTTAATGACTTGTCTTTATTTCTGTCATCTTCATAGAAATTTGCTCCAGGGGAAAACTTGACTCACAAGTTGAAAATAAGTCATAAAGTATCAATATTTTTTTGAAATCTGAGAACTTCATAATTCAATATAAAATAAAACAATAATATACATAATATAAACACTTTAATAAATGCTTATTTTCTGATCATTTTTTAAAAAATTCTTTTTCAGGTATTAACTTATTATCTCTAAGGTCCAGAGACTTCCCCGAATTCTAGTACATCTGTATACATATGACTTCTAGTATGTTTACAATACTTTTGTTTCTATTTCCTACTGTGTAGTACTTATGATTTAATGTTACTTTCAGTAATACATTCCCTGGGATTTCCTGGTGGCTCAGACAGTAAAGTGACTGCCCGCAATGCAGGAGACCCAGGTTCAATCCCTGGTTGGGAAGATCCCCTGGAGAAGGAAATGGCAACCCACTCCAGTACTCTTGCTTAGAAAAGTCTATGGATGGAGGGGCCTGGTGGGCTATAGTCCTTGGGGTTGCAAAGAGTCAGACACTACTGAGTGACTTCACTTTCTTTTCTATAATACATTAATATGAAATCATTTGAAAAAATATTGTCTTATAACTAAATAGGAAAATGGTGTTAAAAAAGTTTTATCTAAGTATAACTGACAGACAATAAACTGTGATTATTGAAAGTCTACAGTTTGATGAGTTTGACAATGTACATCAACATGAAACTGTCACCTCATTGAAGAAAATGAACATCATCCATTGCCCCAACTTTTCTTGTTCCCATTTTTAATGGTGTACTCTTGCCCTCTCCACTGTTACTCTTTAGAAGTAACCAGTCCAGAAGCAACCTCTAATCTGATTTTTGTTATATATTAGTTTGAACTTTTAAAAATCTTCTATAAATTTTATATAATTGCAATCATAGATTATGTCCTTCTTTATGTTAATGCATGTTCATGTGCCACCCCCCAGTGAGGCCAAACAAACTGAAACATCAGAGTTTGGAGCAGAGAAAGGTTTATTGCACAACTATGCAAAGGAGGATACATGATAAGCTTGTACAATTCTCTGATTGGTTGATGGTGAGGCAGCAAGGTGGTGTCACTTAACATCATCAGTCCTTAGGCTCCAGGGGTCCTGGGGCTATGTGCTCATGATCATCAAGTAGCTACTCCATTTGGTTCAGGGTAGGGAGTGAGCACCAAAGAATTGATGCTTTTGAACTGTGGTGTTGGAGAAGACTCTTGAGAGTCCCTTGGACTGCAAGGAGATCCAACCAGTCCATCCTAAAGGAGATCAGTCCTGGGTGTTCATTGGAAGGACTGATGCTGAAGCTGAAACTCCAATAGTTTGGCCACCTTATGTGAAGAGTTGACTCATTGGAAAAGACCCTGATGCTGGGAGGGATCGGGGGTAGGAGGAGAAGGGGACAACAGAGGATGAGATGGCTGGATGGCATCACTGACTTGATGGACATGAGTTTGGGTAAACTCCAAGAGTTGGTGATGGACAGGGAAGCCTGGAGTGCTGCTATTCATGGGGTCGCAAAGAGTCAGACATGACTGAGCGACTGATCTGAACTGAACTGAACTGAAGGGAGTGAGGGGAGGTTTTCACAACTGCAGAACAACTCAGGAAATTTCATAACTGTTCTGAGATTTACCATGTTTTAGTGTATATGAAGAATTCATTCTTTTTTAATTGCAAAGAAGCGTTCTGTAGTAAATTTAAAGATCAATTTAGGGATAATTGCCATTATGACACTATTGAATCTTTCAATCTATGAACAAAGTGTATCTTCTTATTTATTTATATGTCTTTTAAATGATCTCATCAATGTTTTCAGCTTTCAGTGTTGAGCACTTTGGCATACTGTGTCATATTTATCCCTTAATAGGAAATATTTTCATGCTACTGTAAGTGATATATATATATATATATTAATTTGGCTTTCCAATTTCTCATTGCTAGTACATAAAAATGCAATTTATTTTTGTATGTCAACATTGTATGATGCTACAACTTTGATAAGTTCACTTGTTAGTCCCAGTAGCACTTTAAAAAAAAATCCATTGGATTTTCTACACATAAAACCATGCTGTCTGTGAATAAAGACATTTTTACTTTTATTTTCAAATTTATATAGCTTTTATTGTTACTATTCACTTTATTGCTTATATTGCTTTAAAGTACTGGCTAAAACTTCCTGTAAATTGCTAAATAGCAATGATGAGAGGATATATTTTTTCCTTGTTCCTAATTACTAGAAGATAGAGTTCAATATTTCACTGTATTATATGATTTTTGTTATAGGTCTTCACAGATGCCTTTCAACAGAGTAAGTCTTTCTTTTAGTGTACTAAGATATTTTTTAGTCAAGATGTTAAAATTTATTAAATTTGTTTCCCATTTCTACCCATAGGTCTTTGGTTTTTTCCTTAATTTTTTATTGTGGCAAAATATGTGAATTGATTTTCAAAAGTTAATGTTTCATTTGGTCACAGTATTTTTGTGTGTATCCTTGCATCTATGCTCAAAGGGACCATTCTGTATATTTCTCTTATTTTTATCTGTTTAATTTAACATCAGAATAATTCTAGATTTGTGGAATGGATTTTGAAATATTCTCTGTTTTTGAGTTTCTGAAATAGATGGTATAGCATCAGTATATATTTTAAATTATTCCTTGATAAAATTTACTACTGAAACTAGTGAAACCTGCAGTTTTCACTTTTGGACAGTTCTCTACAAATTCAATGTTTTCAAGAGATGTAAAGTAGTTTGTTATTAATATATACCTTTCTTGATCAAACTTTGGCAGTTTCTATCTCAAAGAGTTGATCCATTTCATTTATGTTGCAATTTTTTTTGACATAAATTTGTCCCTAACATTGCTTTATTATCCTTCAATATCTAGAAATCTGTATTAAATTCCCCTCTCTAATTCTTATATTTGTAATTTGTGTCTTTATTTTGTCTCCTTATCAGTCTTTATAGAGGTTTATTAATTCTGTTTATTAATACCTTTACCACCTTAATGGATCACAGCCTTGTCATGGTGAAGAGGCTTGCATAACTTAGTGAAGCTATGAGCCATGCCATGCAGGGTCATGCAAGATGGATGGGTCACAGTGGAAAGTTCTGACAAATGTGGTCCACTAGAGGAGAGACTATAAGATGGCCGAGTAGAAGGACATGTGCTTATCTTCTCCTGCAAGAGAGAACTCCAAAATTGCAACTAGCTGCTGAACAACAGCTCCATCAATAGCTCTACCAACAGCAGAATGTTGGATCCCACCAAAAAAAAGATACCCCATGTCCAAGGGCAAAGGAGAAGCCCCAAAAGAGGGGTAAAATGGCATTTAGAATGAAACCCCTTCCCACCAGAGATGCTCAGAGGGTTCAAACAAAACCTTATGCACACCAGGACACCCCACAGCATATGAGCCAGACCTGCCTTTGAGTGTTTGAGTGTCTCCTGAGGAGGTACGGGTCACCAGTGGCCTGCCTGCCACAGGGGCAGGGGCTCTGAGTACAGCAGACCTAGGTATGGCATAAGCCCTCTTGGGGAGGTTGCCATTAACCCTACCACAGAGCCAGCAATTACACAGGAATGGGAAAAAAGACTCTTGGAGGGCACAAACAAAACCTTGTGCAAACCAGGACCTAGGAGAAAGGAGCAATGACCCCACAAGAGACTGACCCCCCAGACTTGTCCATGAGTGTCCAGGAGTCTCTGGCAGAGGCATGGGTTGGTGGTGGCCTGCTGCAGGGTCAGGGGCACTGAGTGTGGCATTGTCTCCACAGGACGTTTTGAAGGAGGTTGCCATTATCTTCATTACCTCCACCATAGTTTGGCCTCAGGTCAAACAACAGGGAGGGAACACAGTCTCATTCATCAACAAAATATTGGACTAAAGATTTACTGAGCATGGCCCTGCACATCAGAACAAGACCAGTTTCCCCATAAGTCAGTCTCTCCCATTAGGAAGCTTCCATAAGCCTCTTATCCTTAACCATCAGGATAGGAAATGGAGAAGGAAATGGCAACCCACTCCAGTGTTCTTGCCTGGAGAATCCCTTGGACAGAGAAGCCTGGTAGGCTACAGTCCACGGGATCACAAAGAGTTGGACACAACTGAGCAACTTCACTTTCACTTTCTTATCCATCAGAGAGCAGACAGAATGAAAACCACAATCAGAAAACTAATCAAACTGATTGCATGGACCACAACCTTGTCCAACTCAATGAAACTTTAAGCCATGCTGTGTAGGGCCACCCAAATTGGACAGCTCATGGTGAAGAGCTCTGACAAAATGTGGTCCACTGGAGAAGGGAATGGCGAACTATTTAAATATTCTTGTCGTAAGAACCCCATGAACAGTATGAAAAGGCAAAAAGATAGGACATTGAAAAATGAACTCCCCAGGTCGGTAGGTGCCCAATATGCTACTGGATAATAGTAGAAAAATAACTCCAGAAAGGAAAAAGAGACAGACCCAAAGCAAAAAGAGCACCTAGTTGTAGATGTGTCTGGTGATGGCAATGAAGTTTGATGCTGTAAAGAACAATATTGCATAGGAACATGGATTATTAGGCCCATGCTGCTGCTAAGTCACTTCAGTCGTGTCCGACTCTATGTGACCCCATAGATGGCAGCCTACCAGGCTCCCGTCCCTGGGATTCTCCAGGCAAGAATACTGGAGTCGGTTGCCATTTCCTTCTCTAATGCATGAAAGTGAAAAGTGAAAGTGAAGTTGCTCAGTCGTGTCCGACTCTTCACGACCCCATGGACTGCAGCCTACCAGGCTTCTCCGTCCATGGGATTTCCCAGGCAAGAGTACTGGAGTGGGGTGCCAGTGATCAAGGCAAATTGGAAGTGGTCCAACAGGAGATGGCAAGAGTGAACATCAACATTTTAGGAATCAGTGAACTAAAATGGATGAGAATGAGTGAATTTAACTCAATGACCATTATATCTACTACTGTGGGTAAGAATCCCTTAGAAGAAATGGAGTAGCCATCATAGTCAACAAAAGATTCTGAAATGCAGTACTTGGATGCAATCTCAAAAACGCAGAATGATCTGTTTGTTTCCCAGGAAACTCATTCAGTATCACAGTAATCCAAGTCTATGCCACAACCAGTAATGCTGAAGAAGCTGAAGTTGAATGATTCAGTGGAGACCTACAAGACGTTCTAGAACAAACACCCGAAATTGATATCCTTTTCATTTTAGGGGACTTGAATGCAAAAGTAGGAAAACAAGAAACACCTGGAGTAACAGGCAAATTTGGCCTTGGAATACAAAATGAAGCAAGGCAAAGGCTAATAGAATGCTAATTGCTAAGAGAATGCACTGGTCACAGCAAACACCCTCTTCCAAAAACACAAGAGATGACTCTACACTTGGACATCACCAGATGGTCAATACCAAAATCAGATTGATTATATTCTTTGCAGCCAAAGATGGAAAAGCTCTATACAGTCAGTAAAACAAGACAGGGACTTGACTATGGCTCAGCTCATGAACTCCTTATTGCCAAACTCAGACTTAAAATGAAGAAAGTAGGGAAAACCACTAGACCATTCAGGTATGACCTAAATCAAATTCCTTAAAATTATACAGCAGAAGTGAGAAATAGATTCAAGGGGTTAGATTTTAGACAGAGTACCTGAAGAACTATACTGTACAGTATAGTACAGTATAGTATATCTTCAAGAGATGGGAATACCAGACCACTTTACCTGCTTCCTGAGAAATCTGTATGCAGGTCAGGAAGCAACAGTTAGAACTGGACATGGAACAACAGATGGTTTCAAATCAGGAAAGGTGTACGTCAAAGCTATATATCGTCACACTGCTTATGTAACTTATATGTAGAATACTTTATCCTAAATGCCATGTTGGATGAAGCTGGAATCAAGATTGCCAGGAGAAATATCAATAACCTCAGATATGCAGATGACACCACCCTTATGGCAGAAAGCAAAGAACTAAAGAGCCTCTTGATACAAGTGCAAGAGGAGAATGAAAATATTGGTTTAAAACTCAACATTCAGAAAACTAAGATCATGGCATCTGGCCCCATCACATCATGGCGAACAGACGGGGAAACAATGGAAACAGTGACAGACTTTATTTTTTGTGGCTCCAAATTCACTGCAGATGGTGACTGTAGCCATGAAATTAAAAGATGCTTGCTCCTTGGAACAAAAGCTATGACCAACCTAAACAGCAATTAAAAAGCAGAGACATTACTTTAACAACAAAGGTCGGTCTAGTCAAAGCTATCGTTTTCCCAGTAGTCATATATGGATGTTAGAGTTGGACTATAAAGAAAGCTGAGCATCAAAGAATTGATGCTTTTGAACTGTGGTGTTGGAGAAGACTCTTGAGAATCCCTTGAACTGCAAGGAGATAAAATCAGTCAATCCTAAAGGAAATCAGTCCTGAATATTTATTGGAAGGACTGATGCTGAAGATGAAATTCCAATACTTTGGCCACCTGATGTGAAAAATTGACTCATTCATTTGAAAAGACCCTGATGCTGGGAATAATTGAAGGCAGGAGGAGAAGGGGATGGCAGAGGATGTGATGATTGGATGGCATCACCAACTCCATGGACATGAGTTTCAGTAAGCTCTGGTAGTTGGTAATACACAGGTAAGCCAGGCGTGTTGCAGTCCATGAAGTCACAAAAATTTGGACATGACTGAGCGAATGAACTGAACTGAGAGGAGAGAATGCCAAGTCATTTCCGTATCCTTGCTACAAGAATCCCACAAACAGTATGAAAGGCAAAAGGATATTACATTGGAAGATGAACCTCTCCCCTCCACTGGTTGGAAGGTATCTGTTATGCTACTGAGGAAGACCAGAGAAATAGTTCCAGAAAGAATGAAGAGGCTAGGCCAAAGTGTAACAGGAGGGAAATGGGCAGGGTGCAACTTTTGAAAGAAAGACATAGCCCAAGGACACATCATAAAGTGCTTAGAATCAAATGGGTCCAAGACGGCAGACAAGTCAATTTTTCTTCGATCTTGATCTTCAATCAGCAGGCTAAATGGCACACCCAGAGGCACCATGACATTTCCAAGACATTATCAAAAGACTAAGAAGTGGGCAGTGGCCCAATTCCTGGAAATCCCTATCCCTTCCCCAAATATTTGGAATAATCTTCCCACTTATTAATATATGAAAATACCGAGCCCATGAAAGCTAAGGATTCCACATTTTGAAGTGTTAATCACCCTCTGTGATGACCCACAACTCTGTCTGTGGAATGTGCTTCTCTATGAATCTGAATAAATCCACTTCTTACCTATCACTTTGTCTCTCACTAAATTCTTTCTGTGGTATTGGAGAATACTCTTGAGAGTCCCTTGGACTGCAAGGAGATCTATTCCATCCATCCTAAAGGAGACCAGTCCTGGGTGTTCATTGGAAGGACTGATGCTGAAACTGAAACTCCAATAGTTTGGCCATCTCATGTGAAGAGTTGACTCATTGGAAAAGACCCTGATGCTGGGAGGGATTGGGGGCAGGAGGAGAAGGGGACGACAAAGGATGAGATGGCTGGAAGGCATTATCGACTTGATGGAAAAGAGTTTGGGTGAACTCTGGGAGTTGGTGATGCACAGGGAGGCCTGGCGTGCTGCAATTCATGGGGTCACAAAGAGTCGGAAACAACTGAGTGACTGAACTGAACTGAAATTCTTTCTGTGATGAGACCTCAAGAACCTGAGCTTAATTATGTCCTGAAACCAGGTACCATAGGTTTCAGCTGGGTTTGAGTCCCAGCCACATGGGTTCAAGTCCCAAGGTGAGGTAAACAGCATCAAATGCAGAACATCGTAATCATCTCAGTTCACTTCCAAGGCAAACCATTCAGCATCACATTAATCCAAGTCTATGCCCCAACCACTAATGCTGAAGAAGTTGAAGTTGACTGGTTCTATGAAAACCTACAAGACCTTCTAGAACTAACATCAAAAGAAAGATGTCCTTTTCATTGTAGGGAATTGGAATGCAGAAGTAGGAATTCAAAAGATACTTGGAGTAGTAGGCATATTTGGCCTTGGAGTACAAAATGAAGCAGGTGTTTTGCTGAAGTTATAACTTTCATCTCAGGTGCAAAGGATTTGTTAACAAAAGAAGTCACATATAGACAAATAAATAATACCAGTAAGTATTTACTAGAGAATTATCTAATTCAATAAACAAACATTAAAAGGAAATTGGAATGGCAGATACATCACTAAATTGGGTTTTGACAAACATCTAAGCTCAAACAGCACTGGAAAGTTCCATATCACAGCAAGTCCAGAGTCCCAGTTCGAAAAAGGTCACGGGCAGTGGGTCTGCTCCACGGGTGAGACTTCACAACTGCAGTCCGGGGTTCCCACTTATAATCCCAGGCCACAAACTGATATCATCAACAGTCTGCAAGCAAATTTCAGCTCTGGTTTCATGTTGTTTGTCTTATAAAACTTGGAATGTTGTTAAGACCAGGGTGTGACTGGCCAGATCCCCCCAACCAGGGGCTCAGCAATCTCAAGATCTGTCCCTTGTGTCATCTATGGTGTCACTCCGCTTGCATTCACAGCAAGCATGAACTCAGGACCCTGTGCAGGCAGGGTCAGAAATAAGGTCAGAATTGTGCTCTGCTTTCTTTGTCTCTGAAGCATGAACAAGACTATTTAATGTCTCTAACATCAGGGCAAATGCTAACAGAGTTTTATCAAGAGAACACACTATTCATAGTAAGCCCCCTCTTCCAACAACACAAGAGATGACTATACATATGGACATCACCAGATGGTCAATACTGAAATCAGACTGATTACAGTCTTTGCAGCTAAGAAGGAGAAGCTCAGCAAAAACAAGAACTGGAACTGAGCTGTGGCTCACATCATTAGCTCCTTATTGCAAAATTTAGACTTACATGGAAGAAAGTAGGGAAAACCACTAGAACATTCAGGTATGACCTAAATTAAATCCTTTATGATTAGACAGTGGAGGTGGTCAGTAGATTCAAGGGATTAGCTCTGGTGGACAGAGTACCTGAAGAACTATGGACAAGGGTTCATAACATTGTACAGGAGGCAGTGACCAAACCATCTCAAAGAAAAAGAAATTCAAGAAGGTGAAATGGTTGAGTGAGGAGGCTTTACAAATAGTTGAGAAAAGAAGTAAAAGATGATGGAGAAAGAGAAAGATATACCTAACTGAATGCAGAGATCTAGAGAATAATAAGGATAGATAAGAAAGCTTTCTTAAGTGAAAAATGCAAAGAAATAGAGAAAAACAATAGAATGGGAAAGACTAAAGACTTCTTCAAGAAAATTGGAGATATAAAGGGAATATTTTATGTAAAGATGGGCATGATAAAGGACAGATGTAGTAAGGACCTAACAGAAGCAGAAGATATTAAGAAGAGGTGGCAAGAATACACAGAAGCACTATTCATAAAACTTCGTAATGACCCAGATAAACAGGATGGTGTGGTCACTTACCTAGAGCCGGCCATGCTGGCCTGTGAAGTCAAGTGGGCCTTAGGAAGCATCACGCTATGAACAATGCTAGTGGAGGTGATTGATGGAATTCCAGCTGAGCTATTCCAAATCCAAAAAGATGATGATGTGAAAGTGCTATACTCAATGAACCAGCAAATTTGGAAAACTCAGCAGTGGCCACAGGAAAAGGTCAGTTTTCACTTCAATACCAAAGAAGGACAATACCAAAGAATACTCAAACGACTGTAAAATTGCACTAATTTCACATGCTAGCAAGGTAAAGCTAAAAATCTTTCAACAGTACATGAACTTAAATGTTCCAGATGTAAAAGCTGGGTTTAGAAAAGGCAGAGATCAAATTACCAACATTTGTTGGATGGGGAGAAAGCAAGGGAATTCCAGAAAAACATCTAGTTGTGTTTCACTGACCATGCTAAAGCGTTTGATTATGTGGATCACAACAAACTGGAAAATTTTTAAAGAAATGGGAGTACCAGACTAACTTACCTGCCTCCTGAGAAACTTGTATGGAAATCAAGAAGCAACGATTAGAATCGATCATGGAAAAACAGACTGGTCCAAAAACGGGAAAGGAGTATGTCAAGGCTGTATATTGACACCTGCTTATTTAACTTACATGCAGTGTAAATCATGAGAAATGCCAGGTTAGATGAATCACAAGTTGGCATCAAGATTGCTGGGAGAAATATCAACAACATATATGCAGATGATACCATTCTAATGGCAAAAAGCCAAGAGGAACTAGAGAGACTCTTCATGAGGGTGAAAGAGGCAAGTGAAAAAGCTGGCTTAAAACTCAGCATTCAAAAAATGGAAATCATGACATCTGGTCCCATCACTTCATGGCAAATAGATGGGGAAAAAGTGGAAACAGTGACAGACTTTATTTTCTTGGGCTCCAAAATCACTGCAGACTGTGCCTACAGCCGTAAAAGTAAAAGACCCTTGCTGCTTGTAAGGAAAGCTATGACAAACTTGACAGGGAATTAAAAAGCAGAGACATCACTTTGCTGACAAAGTCAAAATTTTGATTTTTCCAGTAATCATGTACAGATGTGAGATTTGGACCTTAAAGGAGGCTGAGTGTTGAAAAATTGAGGATTTCAAATCATGGTGCTAGAGAAGACTTTTGAGAGTCCTTTGGACAACAAAGAGATTAAACCAGTCAGTCCTAAAGGAAATCAACCCTGAATATTCAATGGAAGGACAGATGCTGCAGCTGCAGCTCCAATACTTTAACCTCTTGATGGTAAGGTCTGACTCATTGGAAATGACTCTGAAGCTGGGAAATATTGAGGGCAGATGGAGAAGGGGGAAACAGAGGAGGAGATGGTTTGATGACATCACTGACTCAATGGACATGTATTTGAACAAACTCCAGGAGATAGAGAAGAACAGGGATGCCTGATGTTCTGCAGTTCATGTGTTTGCAAATAGTCGGACATGATTTAGCCACCAAACAACAACAGCAACAGCTTTATGAATGAGATCTTGGTTATTAATTTTTCTATATTGTTTACTGTTTTTTATTTCATTGGCTTTCAGTTTTAAAAATATTTCCTTTTAAATATTTCTTTTGGCTCTAATCTGCTCTGCTTATTCTAGTTCAAGGTTGAAGCTGAAGTCATTCTTTTGATATCTTTCTTCTTTTCTATATGATCATTTACTGTTAGAAGTTTTCACTGTAACCATTCCTTCCGTGTTATCCTAGGAAGTTTTGATATATGTTTCTTCACTATTATTTAGTTAAAAATCTTTTAAATTTGCACTCTGATTTCTTATTTAATCCATGGACTACTTAGAAGTGCCTGAGAAATTTCTGGAGATCATTATTTACTGAGTCTTAATTTAACTCCATGTGTTCCAAGAACATAAAACATATGGCTTGGACCTTTTAAAATTTTTGAGACTTACATTATGGCCCAGAATATAGTCTATTCTGTCTGTGATTGAAAATAGAATGTTTCTGCTGTTTTGAAGAAAGTGTTCTATTAATGTCAATTAAAAGAATTTGGTTGATGGATTTGTGCAAATTTTATATGTCCTTACTGATAATCAGTTTACTTATGTTCATTACTGAGAAAAGAGCATTGAAGTTTCTGACTATAGTTGTGGATTTGTCTGTTTCTCCTTGCAGTTCTGTAAGTTTCTGAAGTTTTGTCTTGAAGTCCTTTTATTATGTGTACAAACACTTCGGATTGTTAGGTTTTCTTGTTGAAATGAAGTTCTTTATCCCTGGCAGTAGTCTTTGTTCCAAAATCCATTTCGTTTAATAACAATATAGCCTTTCCAGATTTCTTTCAAATAGCATTAGCATGTTATGTTATGTTATTTATTTATGTTTTTGCATAATTTTAACTTGTGTTTTACATTTGAAGTTCTTTACTGGTTGGCAGCATAAATATTGGATCTTGCTTTTCTAATCAATCTGACGATCTCTGGTTTTTGTGTTTAGGCATTTACATTTATTTTGATTGTTTATATGAATAAACTGAAAGCTATCATCTACTATTTGTTTTCCTTTTATTTTCTTCCTATTTTCCTGTCTTATTTTGGATTAATTATTTTTATGATTTCATTTCCTTTGTGGCTTCTTAACTCTTTGACTCTTTTAGTGGTTACTTTTTTTTTACTTATCATAGTTTAACTTCAATTGTTGTTTAGTCACTAAGTGGTGCCTGACTCTTCGTGATCCCACGGACTGCAGCAGGCCAGGCTTCCCTGTCCTTCACCATCTCCTGGAGTTTGCCCAAGTTCACGTCCATTGAAGCAGTGATGTCATCCAACCATCTCATCCTCTGTCTCCCTCTTCTTCTGCCTTCAATCTTTCCCAGCATCAGGGTCTTTTCTGTGAGTCAGTAGTAACTTCAAGTGATATATCATTCATGAAAAGTATATAGCCTTACAGTAGTAAATGCACATTTCTTCCTTTGTGATCTTTGTTTTGTTGCTATATATTTTACTTTCATACTTTTTATAAGCCCTGTATTATGTTCCTAATATTTAATATTCAAGTCTGTCTTAAAGAGCTTTAAATAGTGAGAAAAATCTTACATATTTACCCATAGTTAGCATTTTGTACTCTTTACCTTTTGTGTATATCTACATCTCCATCTAGTATAATTTTCCTTTGCTTGAATACATTTCTTTAACATTTCTTATAGTGTGATGATAAATTCTTTGAGTTTGTGTAAGTGAGAAATTCCTTATTTCACCTTCCTTTTACAAAAATATTTTCTCTGGGTATAGGATTCTAAGTGAAGTTTTTTTCTTTTTTCTTTCCGTGCTCCAAAAATATTACTCAATTGTCTTATTACTTGAATTATTTTTTCAGTGAGAAATCTTCTTTCATGCTATCTTAGTTCTTGTCTTTTATAGTAAGTGAATTTAAGGTTTTATCTTTACTACTGGTTTTGTAGTTTTCTGCATTTTCCTTATATTTGGAATTCAGTGATATAGAAGAAGCTTATAGTGTTGATCAAATTTGGAAAATACTCAGTAATTTTCCCTTAAATATTTTTTCTGTCCTGCCCTTTCTATGTCCTCTTTTTATGGACCCCTATTTTGTGAATATTAAGATGCTTCAATTTCCCCACAACTTACTTGTTCTCTGCTTTTTTCTTTTAATACTGTTTACTTTATTTTGATTATACATTTTATTTTTACACTCTATTGCTCAGTCTTCAGATTCACTTACCTTTTCTCCTGCAATTTATTCTGCCTTGTATCTGAGCTATGTATCTTTTATCTCAAATATGGTAGCTTTTGTCTCTAGAATTTCTATTTGGATGACTTTTAAAACATATTTTATGTGTTTACTTAGTATCTGAACATATGCAACATAGTTAAAATAGCTATTTTAATATCTTTTTCTAATAATTATAATATTTTTATTAATCATCTAGTTTTAAATTGACTTTTTTTCTCACTGTATCAGAGTCCCCTGATTCTCTGTAACATCTACTACTTTCCTATTGGATGGGAGAATTTTAATTTGGAGGGTACTAAATATTTTTGTATTTTATATTCTCAAGCATATTCCTACAACACAGTGAAGTTGTCTAGAAACAGCTTGAGCCATTTGAGTCTCCTATTAGCATTTATTAATTAGGACTAGCACAGTGCCCAGTATAGGATAATTTATCCCCCACTATCTATAAAAGGCCATTCTGTGTACTCTGCTCAGTGTTTCATGAATCATGAGGATAGGCTGTCGATTCTCACTGCTCAAAACAGGCACTAACCTTGGCCTTATGTGTGCAGTGAACACTGTTACCACCAGTCCTTCCAGGTGGGTTTTTCCCCCAATCCCAGCAATGATTCACTCTCAGAGAAATATTCAGGAGAAATTCTGTACAGATCTCTGGAGTTTTCTCTCTGTGCTGTTTTTTTTTTTTTTCCTCCCTCTCCAGCACTCTGTCCTGCAAAGTCTGTTTACCTTGATTTCTCAGCTTCTTGTCTCTTTCAGTTTAACTCAACAAATCTACTGGGCTTTACTTGGATTCCCAATGTCTGTACATTGGCTGGAAACTCTTTGGATGAGGTAAGCTAGAACAATCACACGGATTCCCTTATTTGTTTCCTGGTCTCAATGATCACTGCCCTTTGTTGCCTGATGTACAGTATCTCACAAACCATTGTTTTAATATATTTTGTCCAATTTTAGGTTATTTTCAGAAGGAGGAGAAACTGATCTGTCATTCCATCCTGATTAGAAATGCTAAATATTATTTATTTACAGATATTTTTATTTTCCAAAATAGCTTTGCCTGTGTTATCCTTCTGGCTCACATAGGTCCAAAAGCTTTCTTCCTAACTCATTTGCAATAAAATTTACATTGTCAATTTGGAAGTGATTTTGCCAAATTTGAGAGATGTGAGATGACATTCTAAGTTGTTTTGGTCCTGAAATAAAACGAGTTAGATTTTAGGACCTTATTCCTTCCTTCAGTATTTCTCCTTTTGCCAATGCTTACGTGAAATAAGTAACCTATATTGACAATTGATGGCTTCTCTCTAGAGGATGACTTTATCCTTTATCACCAATTTTTTCTAATGCATAAATGATGACTAAGTTGTTAGTTGATTACTCAAATCCAGTGCTCCTGGCAGGGGTTGGGGGGTGGATTATCTTAACAACTTGTCACTAAATTAGTCATCTGGAAGAAATTTTCCTTGTTTAGTAAAATACATTTATAGGATACCTGTGGGTGGAGAACAAGAAAATGAAAGCATAAATTTGCCAGAAGAAAGCAATCAAAACAAATTGGCTCTAAGAATAAATGAAGAATGATTTTGGGATGGGTAATAACATAAAAATGAGAAGAGAGGGGCAACACGGGAAAATGAAGTTGAAGTAACATACTAGGACTCTGAAACCTGAAACAGTGGAGACAACCTGCAATGTTTAAAAAATCAGAATGAACAGAATTTGTGTCTATGTTGTTCACATTTCTACAGTGTAAATGTGATTTGTATCTCTATATCTTCAGAAAAATCTGTTTGTGCCCAAAAATCCTTAGACAATCTTATGATGTAGGCTAAGATTTCCAAAAGAAAAGGTCTTAATAAACCATAGCTGGCTGATAAAATATAGCAAGAATTGACTCTTTCCAATCCCAACAGATATTTTACATTAGTTACAAAAAAGTAGATACAATGAAAATGTGAGATAAGCTCATGTCTTTATTTAATCCTATTGAAGTATAGTTGATTTACAGTGTTGTATTAATTTCTTCTGTACAGCAGTGACTCAGTTATACATAACCATGCATTCTTACTATGTCTTATTTTGTTCAGTGCCAGGAAAACCTTTGTGTGCTTGGTATATGAAGTATTTCTTTTACAGAATAGAAGCTCACCTCTAAACATCTCCTAATGTGTTTGTTATCTATTGTTGTGAACACATTATCCCCATATCTAGTGTCTGAAACAATAAACACTTAATGTCTCACATTTTCTGTAGGTCAGGAATCAGGCTTGCCTTAGCTAGATGCCTTGCCCTCAAGATCTCTTACAAGGTTGAAGTTAAGATGTCAGTTGGGGTTGTGATCTATTCTGAAAGCACAAATAAGAGAAGATTGACTTTCATGTTCACTCAGTAATTTTTGAAAAAACTCGTTTTCTCATGGGTTCTTGGACTAAAAGTGTCAGTTCCTCACTGGTTTTTGATGTTGGACTTTCTTAGTTTCTTGTTTAGGGGTTTCTCCATAAGGTAGATAACACCATGGTGGTTGTCTTTCCACAGAGAAAGAGAGAACAATCATATGGTGTTCACAGTCTCTACATAAGATAATTTCAGAAGGGACATCATATATATAGTTTTTTATTTTTTAACTTTACAATATTGTATTGGTTTTGCCATATATCAACATGAATCCGCTACAGGTATACACGTGTTCCCCATCCTGAACCCTCCTCCCTCCCCGTACCATCCCTCTGGGTCGTCCCAGTGCACCAGCCCCAAGCATACAGTATCGTGCATCGAACCTGGACTGGCGACTCATTTCACAAATGATAATATACATGTTTCAATGCCATTCTCCCAAATCATCCCACCCTCTCCCTCTCCCACAGAGTCCAAAAGACTGTTCTATACATCAGTATCTCTTTTGCTGTCTTGTATACAGGGTTATTGTTACCATCTTTCTAAAGTTTTTTTTGTGTGTGTGTTTTTTGTGTTAGAAATGCGTCACTATGCCCGGTCTACACTAAAGGGAAGGATGTGTATACTAGGAGGCAGGGATCATCATCAGTACCTTAGAGACTGCCTACCATATCCAAATAAAACAAATTGTGGTAATTAATGCTCATCACTATCAATCAGAGTAAATTATTAATGAACTCAGGCCATAGATAGAAATCGGTGTCTCCTCTTATGTTGGTTGAGGAAAACTAAGAAGTTGTGATGGTGTCTAGCTGTAGTTTATGCTTGAGTGAACCAGAAAATCAAAAATACATGCTTAGGACTTCCCAGGGGACTCAGTGGTTAAGATGGAACTTCCAATGCAGGGGGCAGGGGTTTAATCCCTGGCCTGGGAACTAAGATCTCACACGTCCTGTGGCATGGCCAAAAAAAAAAAAAAAAGTCACTCTCTCTCTCACACACACACAAGATACATGCTTAATTGTAACAGTAGGCCACTTGTGATTAACTAATTCTTCTGTTGAAATGCTATATATATATGTTTGGTAGCTGTCTTTTGTATCTGTTTCCTTTTGGCAGTTAATAATGTGGCAGACATTTTAATATGCATGGAATTAAGTTTTATGATTGTGTTTACATGGTAAGGAATAATCAGCATGCATAAGAAGGAGATATTTTCTGTGAATTACTCCAACAGAAGCTGAAACACAAAACCAAGTGCAATTGGCAAAAGTTGCCTACACACCTCACTACTCCTTTTCCAAAGCTCTTGCTGCATACAGTGAGATATTCTTGCCATTTTGATTGAAATAGCTAAGGACAGGCTACTTCAGCTGACATCTGGGTTATACAAGTTCCAAATCAAACTAAATATATCCCCCACTCAAGTTGCTCTTCTTTCTAATTGTATGTTTTTGTTAATAGCATCAACATACTTAGATTCTCAGCATCATCACTTCTTATTCTACATACCACTCTCCAGATAGTCATTCAGTTGCACAGTTCTATTTTCAATTCATGCAGTGGCTCTCACATCTCACTGGCTCTGTTTCCAGAGCTACCACACACAAATTCTCTCATACTTGGATAAGTTTAATATGCTCTCTTAGGCTTTCCTAATTCAAAATTTTCTTCCCAATATTCTTTTTATTCTTTCAAGAATAAACATTTCAAATAATACAATGTATTAATCTCCTGATAAAATATTCACTCCTTAAACTTAAGTTGAAACATGTTATTCTTTACCAGGCTTATGTTGAGGTTTGATTTCCTATTTTCTTCACATGACTGTTTCTGAAACTTAGCTTGCTGTATTTATTTTTACGTGTTTTAATTTATGAAATTTACCCCTGTTTTTCCACCTGCACTACCACTGTCTTGCCTACCAGCATGTCTGAAACATTCCCATCCAGCAATGGTTCTCATGGTAACTCACTCATGGAATCTTACTTGACAGTGCTAACAGAAATATTTCTTTATCCCAAGTTGAGTTCATACTTATTATTACATTTTATATTTCTGTATTTTTTCACCCTTTTTGGACTAAAAAGTAATGCTGTTCATCGGTGTTTTCTACATAGTATCTGCCACAGGATCTTACTTATAGCTGACTTCAAAGAAAGTGTAAAAGTTAACTAAGTGAATAGACAAACCCATGGTATGACTATAGGTACCACCACCCCTGAATACAGATATATGTAAATACATGCCTAAGCACTCATTACATTCTGTGATATATCTGCTTGGACATGTCCGATGATGGAATCGGATTCATCCAGGTCATTTTTCATTCTGTTTCATTCTAGACCACTCTAATTGTCTGAATTTTTTTTTATTTTAATAATATAAAATCTGACTTTTAAATGTTAGTGATAAATATTATAATAATAGTAGTAACAGTTGCTTCATAATTTTATAGTACACTGCAGACGGTGATTGCAGCCATGAAATTAAAAGAGGTTTACTCCTTGGAAGGAAAGTTATGACCAACCTAGACAGCATATTCAAAAGCAGAGACATTACTTTGCCAACAAATTCTGTCATAGTCATATATGGATATGAGAGTTGGACTCTAAAGAAAGCTGATTGCCGAAGAATTGATGCTTTTGAACTGTGGTGTTGAAGACTCTTGAGAGTCCCTTGGACTGCAAAGAGATCCAAACAGTCCATCCTAAAGGAAATCAGTCCTGGATGTTCATTGGAAGGACTGATGTTGAATATGAAACTCTAATACTTTGGCCACCTGATGTGAAGAACTGACTCATTTGAAAAGCCCCTGATGCTGGGAAAGATTGAAGGTGAGAGGAGAAGGGGATGACAGAGGATGAGATAGTTGGATGGCATCACCGACTCGATGGACGTGAGTCTGAGTGAACTCTGGGAGATGGTGATGGACAGGGAGGCCTTGTGTGCTGTGATTCATGGGGTAGCAAAGAGTCGGACATGACTGAGTGATTGAACTAGACTGATAGCTTATTAAAATTTTTACCTAAACAAAATTCAATAAATTTCCTGAAGTTTCACAAAATAAACCTATCCTCTTAGTCAATGTGTTTCTATCATATTAACATTCCTCCCTAAATATTAATCATGTGTGAACCTCTTCTGTGTACTTTTTCTTAACATTAAAACTCCTTTGGATATGTTAGAGTAAGAGGCTTCCCAGGTATGGCTAGTGGTAAAGAATCCACCTGCCAATGCAGGAGACAAAAGAGACTTGGGTTCAATTCCTGGGTAGGTGAGATCCCTGGAGGAAGAAGTGACAACCCACTCCAGTATTCTTGCCTGGGAAATCTCATAGACAAGAGGAGCCTGGCAGGCTATGGTAGATGGGGTTGCAAAGAGTTGGACATGACTGAGCACACATGCACAAAGAGAGCTTAGAGAAATACTCTGAAGAAGCACTATTATTCTAAAAGTAGGGAAAAGGACACTAAAGAGTCATTTAAAATAATTAAATGATAGAGTCATTTAAAATAATTAAATGATAACTATATGACTTGATAGAGGTGTTCAGTTCAGTTCAGTTCGGTCACTCAGTCATGTCCGACTCTTTGCGACCCCATGAATTGCAGTACGCCAGGCCTCCCTGTCCATCACCAACCCCCGGAGTTCACTCAAACTCACGTCCATCGAGTAGGTGATGCCATCCAGCCATCTCATCCTCTGTCGTCCCCTTCTCCTCCTGCCCCAACTAATGTTAAATCACACTGAAATACATAAATATATCAAATCAACATATTTTACACTTTAAACTTGCATAATGTTATATATCAAATATCAATTATACTTCATTTTAAAAAAAGAACCAAATAAAATACTGTCCATAAAACACTTATTAATATGTTTTTGTAAAGAGAAAATCCACTGGGTGAGTTATTATTGTTAAAGTTTTCATGTTTATTGTGGCTTTATAAAAAATGTTCATTCTTTCTTGGAAACAATAAATATAGCTAAAATTTGGTGTATACATGTGATTAAGAAAATATTCTATAATTTTAGTAGTGGTTATCTCTGGTTTATTTGGGTCTTGGTAATTTTCAATTTTTGTCTATAGTTCTTTATATTTTTATAGTTCTAAATAATGAATATATTTTCTTTTGTAATAGAAAATTGTTTTATTTCTTTGACTGATAATTATCTATTTTTCTGTTTTTTTTTTTTTTTTTTTTACTTTAAGCGTCTCAATGTATTCTGAGTCTAAATCTTCCTGATGCTCTTCTCTCAGATTCACAAAATCTTGTTTTTTCTATTTTTTTAAAATATAACTTTTGTTCACTTTCTATATTCTATATCTGATCTACTCAATGACCACACTGGCAGTTTTGTCGTTGTTTTACATTACCTTTCTTCTTACTTTCAGCTAAAAATTACTCAAGATAATTTTTTAGAATGGACTTATTGAATCATTGATTCTCAACTGTTTCTGTTTCTTAAATATCTTTATACCCTCTGATGGGTCATTCCCATCAATATCAATAGCTCACTATGACAATACCTCAACCTAGGGATGACATAGTATATACGTAACATATCATTCGGTGTGTTTGTGTGTGTGCGTGTGTGAATGGTTAAAAAAAAATATCTCACAAGTTATTCCAACAAAATTCCCCCCAACCCCACATTGAGATTGCTCTTTAAGGGCTCCCATCCATCTGAGACATTTAATTTTCCAGGTTTTGGCTGTGGAACACTGTGTAGAGTGATGGAAATAGTTCTGAAGTTGTTATCAGATGACCTAGGTTTAAAGCTTTGCTTTGTCATTTAAAAGTTTGTGACCCAAGGCAGTCACAGCTCATTTTTTTGCTTTCCTTCCCTGATTTTAAAATAGAGATAAAATATCTCATAAAAGGATTACCAGGATAAAATGAGTTAACACAACAGTTCTTTGTAGGATATAAAAGGTTATATAATCAAAGGCATATTTATTATGATTATTTTCTTTTAATTTTGAAGTGTGGTTATTTAACACTTAAGACCTCTCTTTCACTGTGCACTCTCAGCCCTTTTATTACTTTGAAATCTAGTATTACAGGCTCATTTTTGGCTTTTTTGCATTATTAGTTAATTCTGATTGGTTCCTTCTTACTGATCAGGCCAATTTTGGGGCACTGTAGGAAAAGTCATCCCTAGAAAGTATGGCAAGCATGATTCTTAAAGATTATTTAGTGCCTCCATAAATCCATTGCACTGGCCAAGACATAGACAAATTATAAAAAACAAATTTTGTGATAGTATTGGAGACAGAAAAAGGAATATAGAAAATACATACTAAACTATTAAATGCAGTTGATAAAAAGATAGATCAGAGTACAATCAGATTATTAAATATAAACATAAGCAACCAGAATGATTTTTCAAAATAGTTCATAACAGGACACTTAATTGCCTAATATCACCCAATGGCTTCATTGCATATAGATACAAATTTAAACTGTTAGATTTTTTGTTATTTAAAATTAAGTTGTGTGTGTATGAGAGAGAGAGAATGTGTGTGTGTGTGTGTGTGTGTGTGTGTGTGTTTTATGAGTCCCTTACCTTTTTCAATTATTCTCATTGTTAGGAAAGATATTTTATAGTTTAGGTCATTGAATAAGCATTTAATGAATACATCTTTTTTTTAATTGATAAGGCCTAACTAATGAGTCATTTGAAATTTAGATATATAAGTTTAAAAAATAGTGTATTTATTTTCAAATCAGATAATGGGAGTGAAATTAATTTATGCAACTTAAAATACTATTTATTTGTTAGGGTATGTACACGCATTGGAAAAGGAAAGGGCAACTCACTCCGGTACTCTTGCCTGAAAAATCCTATGGACAGAGGAACCTGGCAGGCTATACTCAATGGGGTCCCAAGAGCTGGACACGACTGAATGGCTAACACACAACACATACATGCATTGACTGGTTTGATCTCCTTGCTGTCCAAAGGATTTTCAGGAGTCTTCTCCAGCGCCACAGATCAAAGGCATCTATTTTTTGCCCATAAGGGGAGATCAAACCAGTCAATCTTAAGGGAAATCAACCCTGAATACTTATTGGAAAACCTGATGCTGAAGCTGAAGCTCCAGTTTTTTGGTCAACTAATGCGAACAGCCAACTCATTGGAAAAGTCGCTGATGCTGGGAAAGATTGAAGGCAGAAGGAGAAGGGGACATCAGAGACTGAGATGGCTGGATGCATCACCGATGCAATGGACATGAACTTGGGCAAACTTCGGGAAATGGTGAAGGACAGGGAGGCCTGGTTTGCTGCAGTTCATGCCTTCACAAAGAACCAGACACAACTGTGCGACAGAACAACAACACATGCATATATAAGCTTATGCATGTAGTTTATACATATATATATATATATGTAATTCTATGCTTATTTAAATATTTGACAGTTAATTTAAAAAATATTTTGAGTCATCTATCTAGTAATTTCTCCATTCATTCTTATTTCTTGATTTCTGTTTTTGCTATCTTCCTCCTTCTAAATAACAGGATTTTATTCCAATTTGCAAGTTGGAATTCTAGAAATTGATTTTTGATATGCTAATCATGAGTAAGTGTAGGAAGCTGGTCCTTTTCTTAGTGGGTGATTTTTGTTTAATCCATGGAATTTGAATAATGTAATATGAGATTTTAGGGACAGTTATACTTTTTAAGGCAATGGCACCCCACTCCAGTACTCTTGCCTGGAAAATCCCATGGACGGACTGGTGGGCTGCAGTCCATGGGGTTGCTAAGAGTCGGACAAGACTTCACTTTCACTTTCACTTTTCACTTTTCACTTTCCTGCATTGGAGAAGGAAATGGCAACCCACTCCAGTGTTCTTGCCTGGAGAATCCCAGGGATGGGGGAGCCTGGTGGCTGCCGTCTATGGGGTCGCACAGGATCAGACACGACTGAATCGACTTAGCAGCAGCTGTAGCAGCATAATACTACAACCTGCTTGTTCAGGTGAATATATGTAAAGACCTCAACATTGACCTATTTATATTCTGTTTTTAATTAAGATGTCTGGAGGAAACTACATGAAGCTAATACATTTTACATTTATTAGTTTTACTTTTAAGCAAACATAGCTAATTAGAAATTCAGAAATGGTACTTAAGGAAAACATGAACATAACAAAGCATCACTAAATAACACACACTAGCAAGTGAAATGGAGAAGGCAATGGCACCCCACTCCAGTACTCTTGCCTGGAAAATCCCATGGACGGAGGAGCCTGGAGGGCTGCAGTCCATGGGGTCGCTGAGGGTCGGACACGACTGAGCGACTTCACTTTCACTTTTCACTTTCCTGCATTGGAGAAGGAAATGGCAACCCACTCCAGTGTTCTTGCCTGGAGAATCCCAGGGACGGGGGAGCCTGGTGGGCTGCCGTCTATGGGGTTGCACAGAGTCGGACACAACTGAAGTGACTTAGCAGCAGCAAGTGAAAACACTCAAGGAATTAAAATTAAAGGTGGCAAATCTGAAGGATGTGACTTTTAACACAGGGTTTGAGTCTAAGATTATTTTCTAATTTATTTTAATGATGACTGAACCAGATTTTCAAAAATATCACCAACTCTTTGTAATTAAGTAAGCTTCTTTTAAAAATTGAAGTACAGTTGATTTACAGTGTTATATAAGTTACAGGTATACAATAGTACAATATAGTGATTCATAATTTAAAAAAAAATCTTTATTTATTTGCCTGTGTTGGTTCTAAGTTGTCATGCATGGCTTGAGAGAACACTGGCTTAGCTACCCTGTGGCATGTGGGATTTTATTTCCCTAATCAGGGACTGAACCTATATCCCCTGCTTTGGAAGGCAAATTCTTAATCACTGGATCACAAGGGATTTCCCCCCAAACTGGATATATATATATATATATATATATTTTTTTTTTTTTTTAAATGGAGGAAAATTGCTTGACAATGTTGTATTGGTATTGGTTTCTCTTACTTTGCTGACAAAGGTCAATCTAGTCAAAGTTTTGGTTTTTCCAGTAGTCATGTATGATAGATGTGAGAGTTCCACCATAAAGAAAATTGAGCACTGAAGAATTGATGCTTTCGAACTGTGGTGTTGGAGAATACTCTTGAGAGTCCCGTGGACTGCATGGAGAACAAACCATCAATCCTAAATGAAATAAGTCCTGAATATTCATTCGAAGGACTAATGCTGAATCTAAAGCTCAGTACTTCGGTCACCTGATGCAAAGAACTGACTTATTGGAAAAGACCCTGATGCTAGGGAAGATTGAAAGCAGGAGGAGGAGACGACAGAGGATGAGCTGGTTGGATGGCATCACCAACTGGATGGAATTGAGTTTGAGCAAGCTCCGGGAGTTGGTGATGGGCAGGGAAGCCTGGTGTGTCCAATGGGTCGCAAAGAGTTGGACACGACTGAGCCACTGAACTGAATTGGTTTCTTCCATATAATAACTCAGGCTTCCCTGGTTGTTCAGATGATAAAGAGTCTGCCGGCAATGTGGGAGACCTGGGTTTGATCCCTGGGTTGGAAAAATCCCCGGGAGGGGGTCATGGCAACCCACTCCAGTATTCTTGGTGGAGCATCCCTATGGACAAAGGAGCCTGGTGGGCTACAGTCCATGGGGTTGCAAAGAGTAGGTTATGACTGAGCAACTAAACGCACACACACATACAACAACTTGATCAGTCATTCATTTCAGTTCAGTCGCTCAGTTGTGTCCAACTCTTTGCAATCCCATAAATCGGACACGACTCATAGTTGTACATATATTCCCTCCCTTTTGAACTTCCCTCCTCTCCCTTCATCCCATCACTCTATGTTATCATGGAGCACTAGGTTGGGCTCCCTGTGTTATATAGCAATTTCATACAAGCTCTCTGTTTTACACATGGTAGTGTATATATGTTGGAGAAAGCAATGGCACCCCACTCCAGTACTCTTGCCTGGAAAATCCCATGGACAGAGGAGCCTGGTAGGTTGCAGTCTATGGGGTCACGAAGAGTCGGACTCGACTGAGCGACATCACTTTCTCTTTTGACTTTCACGCATTGGAGAAGGAAATGGCAACCCACTCCAGTGTTCTTGCCTGGAGAATCCCAGGGACGGGGGAGCCTGGTGAGCTGCCATCTATGGGGTCGCAGAGTAGGACACGACTGAAGCGATTTAGCAGTAGCAGCAGCAGCAGCAGTGTATATATGTGAATGTTACTTTTTCCATTCATCACACTTTCTCCCTCCACTGTGTCCAATAAATTAGTTCTCTACATCTTTGACTGTTTGGATCACAAAAAACTGTGGAAAATACTTCAAGAGATGGGAATACCAGAACACCTGATCTACTTCCTGAGAAATCTGTATGCAGGTCAGGAAGCAACAGTTAGAACTGAACATGGAACAATGAACTGGTTCCAAATTGGGAAAGGAGTACATCAAGGCTGTATATTGTCACCCTGCTTATTTAACTTATATGCAGAATACATCATGAGAAACACTGGGCTGGATGAAGCACAAGCTGGAATCAAGATTGCCGGGAGGAATATCAATAACCTCAGATATGCAGATGATATCACACTTATGGCAGAAAGCGAAGAACTAAAGAGCCTCTTGATGAAAGTGAAAGAGGAGAGTGAAAAGTTTGTCTTAAAACTCAACATTCAGAAAACCAAAATCAAGGCATCTGGTCCCATCACATCATGGCAAATAAATGGGGAAGTAATGGAAACAGTGAAAGACTTTAATTTCTTGGTTTCCAAAATCACTGCAATTTATGATTTCAGCCATGAAATTAAAAGATGCTTGCTCCTTAGAAGAAAAGCTATAACCAACCTAGACAGCATATTAAAAAGCAGAGACTTTACCTTGCCAACAAAGGTTTATGTGGTCAAAGCTATGGTTTTTCCAGTAGTCATGTATGGATGTGAGAGTTGGACTATAAAGAAAGCTGAGTGCCGAATAAGTGATGTCTTTGAACTGTGGTGTTGGAGAAGACTTTTGAGAGTCCCTTGGACTGCAAGGAGATACAACCAGTCAGTCCTAGAGGAAATCAATCCTGAATATTCATTGGAAAGACTGATGCTGAAGCTGAGACTCCAATAATTTGGCCACCTGATGGGAAGAGCTGACTCATTGGAAAAGACCCTGAGGTTGGAAAGATTGAAGGCGGGTGGAGAAGGGGATGACAGAGGAAGAGATGGTTGAATGGCATCTCCGACTCAATGCACATGAGTTTGAGTAAGCTCCGGGAGTTTGTGATACACAGGTAAGCCGGGTGTGTTGCAGCCCCTGCAGTCGCAGAGTTGGACATGACTGAGTGACTGAACTGAACTGATCTGCATTTCCATTCCTTCTCTGCAAACAGGTTCATCAATACCATTTTTCTAGATTCCATAGATATGCTTTAACATATGATATTTGTCTTTCTCTTTCTAACTTACTTCACTCTGCATAATAGGCTCTAGGTTCATCTACCTCACTACCACTGATTCAAATATGTTCCATTTTATGAGTAATATGAGTAATATTCCATTGTATATATATATATAACATCTTTTTATCCATTCATCTGTCAATAGAAATCTAGGTTTCTTCCATTTCATGAGTTATAATTTTTAAAGTTTTTATTCTATTTATAATCATTATAAAATGTTGCTATAATCTTTGCATTGTATATCTTTGTAGTTTATTTTATACATCATATTGTGTATATCTTACTGTCCCACCCTTTTATTACTTTTCTCTTTCCCTCTTCCCATTAGTAACCACTAGTTTGTTCTCTATATCTACATGTGTCTTTTTTGTTATATTCACTAATTTTGTATTTTTAGATTCCACATGTCTAAAAAGTGATGTGAAATTTGTTTTTCTCTGTCAGACTCATTTCATTTGGCATAATACCCTTTAAATCTATCCATGTTGCTGCGATGGCAACATTTTTTTTTTAATGGCTGAGTAGTATTTCAGTGTGATTCTTCTAGCTCTGTTCTTCTTTCACAAGTTTGTTTTGGTTATTCAGGATCTTTTGTTTTTCCATGACAAATTTTAAAATTATTAGTTCTCATTCCATGAAAAATGCCACTGCTAATTTTATAGAGATTGCATTGAATCTGTAAATTGCTTTGGGTAGTATGATCATTTTAACAATATTAATTATTCTAATCCAAGAAATTGGTATATTCTTCCATCTGTTAAACAACCTTAATTTTAATGTGCTTTATAATTCATTAACTATTAGTAGAAAATATTGATATAATAAACCAAAAAATCCATGTTACTCTTAGTTATAAGTTCCTATTATATATTTTACATATATTATATATATACTACATATGTTTTAAATGTAGTAAGTGAAAAAGTATTATAACCATTATAAATGTGATTGTTACTTTGATTTTGCAAAATAACTGTTATAATTTTAGATTTTCTATAAAATTGGTCATTTATGAAAAATGTAGTGCATGGTTCTCACAATATAAAATATTTTTAAATGTATAGAATTTGAAGAGAATATCTATTTATGTTTCCATTTTTAAATCTCCCTTTTTCTTGCCCCCAAATAATCCAATTTATTAAAATCTGAATTCTCTGACTCTTGTTTCAAAGCCAATAAAACTCTTCATTATTTTGAAAGACTAACAGTGTCCCAAATAGATTTATTATTAGTTCAGTGTAGAACATCACTCTATGTGCCATGTTCAGCACTCCTGATTTCAATTTCTTTCCTTACCTCAGGGTAACCTCAGATCTTTGATTAATGTCATTTGATAACAGAGTGCAATTCTGGATGACATATTTTTGGTTGCCAAAGACAATGTTTTGATGAACACCTTTAAAACAGGATAAATCTCTTATGTTATAAACAAATAACCTTGTACACTTTTGCAACTACATTGAACACTGTTCAAGGGTAAAAATGTCAAAAAAATTTTCAAAGGACAATGAAAATATTCCAGCAGTAGTTTTTTCTCTGTACCCAGACCACCGGAATTATGATAACTGGTTCTCACTGAAGCCACTTTTCCTGAAGCTACCAGATGCAGGTGCAAATGATATACAGGTGCAAACAATTGACCCAGTTCTTCAATCAGGAACATTGTCAGGATATCCAAGGGGCCTCAAAATAAATAGAAGGCAGATTCTGCTTCAAAAGATTAAAAAAATCCCCTTAATCTAGACCATTAAATTAGAACACTTTTATATTTAGAGTTAATTGTGACAGAGAAACCAATATTCCTTAACTATGAGAGTTGTTTATCAAAATTAAATTGCAAATCACTGAAATACTGATTTTCTACTGCAAACAATTCAGAAGGTTTTAATACACGCCTGTTTATCAGTTCAGTTCAGTTCAGCTGCTCAGTCATGTCTGACTCTTTGCGACCCCATGGACTGCAATACGCCAGGCTTCCCTGTCCATCACCAACTCCCGGAGCTTGCTCAAACTCATGTCCATTGAGTTGGTGAGGCCATCCAATCATCTCTTCCTTGGTTGTCCCCTACTCCTCCTGTCTTAAATCTTTCCTAGCATCAGGATCTTTTCCAGTGAGTTAGTTCTTCGCATCAGGTGGCCAAAGTACTGGAGCGTCCGCATCAGCATCAGTCCTTCCAGTGAGTATTCAGGACTGATTTCCTTTAGGATTGACAGGTTTGATCTACTTGCAGTTCAAGGGACTCTCAAGAGTCTTCTCCAACACAGTTTATAGTGATACTCAATTGATTAAGAAACTGACCTTCAGTTTCAGTTATAGTTCCCTCTGATATCATAGGGCCATGATCTGTGAAATTCTATTTTTTTTTTTCAAGAGGAGATATGATCATTGTCCTTAAGTAGTACAAAACAGCAGCAGTTTAGTACAGTGTAACAACAAGAAGTCTACTTCAAATCCTAATTCCGCTCTGTTTTATGGGTGTTATGCTCCTGATCCAGATTTATACTCATAGGAATTAAGCTGGTGCTGGACAAGAGCTGATGTACAATATTTATGTTTAGGTCTATATATATTGCCTTATTTCTGCAAAGAGTTTTGAATGACTTTTTCCATCATATATTATCATGGTAGTACCAATAAGTTTCATTTTAGACTTTTAGAGATTAAGCTTCTTTTAGGTTCTTTATTCATATCAAAAAATGTATTATAAGTTCTTTTTTTTATAAGTTCTTTTAAAAAAAGTATTGTAAGTCATAAAATATAAAGCATAGTATTTGAACCATATTTAACTGTACGTTTCAGTGGTGCTAAATAAGTACATTTACCTCCCACACCAACACCCATCTGCTGAATTTTTCACCTTCCAAAACTGAAGTTCTGTCCCCATTAAATACTAATTCCTCATTCTCCCTTACCACCCCACCCCCACCACTGGCATATATCAATGTACATTCTGACTCTACTACAAGTACTTTGTATAAGTGAAAACAAACAGTATTTGGTTGTACCTATGATATATTGAAAAAATGCATTATAAGTTCTTACCTAAATAAAGCTAATACACAGAGTGTATCATTGAAACTTGGAATGAATCTTTAGCATGTATGTATAGTACATCATGAGAAACACTGGGCTGGAAGAAGCACAAGCTGAAATCAAGATTGCTGGGAGAAATATCAATAACCTCAGATATGCAGATGACACCACCCTTATGGCAGAAAGTGAAGAGGAACTAAAAAGCCTCTTGATGAAAGTGAAAGTGGAGAGTGAAAAAGTTGGCTTAAAGCTTAACATTCAGAAAACGAAGATCATGGCATCTGGTCCCATCACTTCATGGGAAATAGATGGGGAAACAGTGGAAACAGTGTCAGACTTTATTTTTGGGGCTCCAAAATCACTGCAGATGGTGACTGCAGCCATGAAATTAAAAGACGCTTTCTCCTTGGAAGAAAAGTTATGACCAAACTAGACAGCATATTGAAAAGCAGAGACATTACTTTGCCAACAAAGGTCCGTCTAGTCAAGGCTGTGGTTTTTCCAGTGGTCATGTATGGATGTGAGAGTTGGACTATAAAGAAATCTAAGTACCAAAAAATTGATGCTTTTGAACTGTGGTGTTGGAGAAGACTCTTGAGAGTCCCTTGGACTGCAAGGAGATCCAACCAGTCCATTATGAAGGAGATTAGCCCTGGGATTTCTTTGGAAGGAATGATGCTGAAGCTGAAACTCCAGTACTTTGGCTACCTCATGCGAAGAGTTGACTCATTGGAAAAGACTCTGATGCTGGGAGGGATTGGGGGCAGGAGGAGAAGGGGACGACAGAGGATGAGATGGCTGGATGGCATCACTGACTCGGTGGACGTGAGTCTGAGTGAACTCCAGGAGTTGGTGATGGACAGGGAGGCCTGGTGTGCTGTGATTCATGGGGTCTCAAAGAGTCAGACACCACTGAGTGACTGAACTGAACTGAACTGATGTGTGTGTATATACATACACACATAAATTTTAAATATGCGTGTATGTTTTATAAATATATTTTAATTTACTTAATGAGAACTTGTTTGTATTTAATGAATTATTATTATTTGCTGAACACTATTATAAGGGATGGAGAAGGCAATGGCACCCCGCTCCAGTACTCTTGTTGGAGAATCCCATGGACGGAGGAGCCTGTTAGGCTGCAGTCCATGGGGTTGCTGAGGGTCAGACACGACTGAGCAACTTCACTTTCACTTTTCACTTTCATGCATTGGAGAAGGAAATGGCAACCCATTCCAGTGTTCTTGCCTGGAGAATCCCAGGGAAGGGGGAGCCTGGTGGGCTGCCGTCTATGGGGTTGCACAGAGTCGGAAAGGACTGAAGTGACTTAGCATTAGCATTATAAGGGAAACTTGTTAACTCATTGGTGGCTCATGACAGCTCTATGAGGTGAGTGCTGTTATCATCCTTACCCCATTTCTCTAGATGAGGAAAATGAGATATGAAAGGTTAGTTATTTTGCTAAGGTCACAAAGTCAGGCAATTACAGAAATAGTACACAGGCCACGTACCTCTCAGATCAGATCAGATCAGATCAGTCGCTCAGTCATGTCCGACTCTTTGTGACCCCATGAATCGCAGCATGCCAGGCCTCCCTGTCCATCACCAACTCCCGGAGTTCACTGAGACTCACGTCCATCGAGTCAGTGATGCCATCCAGCCATCTCATCCTCTGGAGTCCCCTTCTCCTCCTGCCCCCAATCCCTCCCAGCATCAGAGTCTTTTTCAATGAGTCAACTCTTTGCATGAGGTGGCCTCTAAAGACTAGTAAATTCATGAAAGTTTTGCACAATAACTGACTTTATTCTGTGAGTTTTACCAAAGAACTCATCTTCCAAATGTTTCTTTTGAGGTATTTTATCCATTTTTTGGATTTGTTTATTTGCCTCCTTTGTCATCATAGCTTTTCTTTCTGTCTAAAATGTTTTCCTTCATTAAGAGAACCATCAACTTCTAAATACTAGGATGTATATTTGTAACTGAGTTTTGTGTTGCGTTGTGAAATCTTCTACACTATTGTTTGTTCTTTGCATTTTGTCACATGTCCGTAAGAGACATTCCAAAGTTCTATGGGAAATATGTGTACAACTCTGTACCCTTAAGATCCTCAGCCTCTTTCTCTTGCAAAGTAGTGTGTTTCAAAATAAGAAATCAACTCTTGGGGTGAATCATTATTATCTGTCTGCTTCATAAATGCTAATGCATTTCAACAAGTTGGAATCAAACTGTCAAAACAAAAACTGCCAACCAGTTATTTTTTCATTCATGGCAAAATTGCTTAATGGACAATTGGATACACAATAAAGATGTTTATGGCAAAGAAGTTCATAGCAAAAATATTGGACATGATAAATCCCATGGCCATTCTAAGCACAAATTCCTGAGTTCCATACTTAAAAAAAAAAAAAAATCCAGAATCCATACCTCCACTGCCACCATTGTTCTAAGCCACCTTCCTCATTCATTTGGATTATTGTGGCTGCCTCCTAACATGTCTGCTCTATTCCTCCACTCTTGCCCCTGCAGTCTATACTCCAAATAAACAACTGATTAAAAAAAAATAATACACACTCACACATTATCAGTCACATCACTATTATGCTCAAAATTCTGCTGTGGATCCCTAATTCAATAAGATTTAAACTAGGAGACTTTCAATGGAGTGTGTAGATCTACAAAAACCCTCCCTATAATTCTTGTGTGAAAGTAACATTCTTATTCTCTTCAGTCCCCATCTCCCTTGCTCCTTTAACTCCAGGTATTCTGTCCTTTTCATAGTGTAGTTCAGTAAACATAGAAAATGCAAAAAACTCTTATAGATCTTCTTCCTCCAGGGACTTCACCAAAAAGCTCCATTAGTTCCTTTAGTTATCTGTGTGTGTATGTGTGCACACACATCTGCACACTCAGTTCTGTCTGACTCTTTGTGACTCCATTAACTGTAGCCTGCCAGGCTCCTCTGTCCATGGGATTCTCCAGGCAAGAATACTGAAGTAGGTTACCATTTTCTTCACCAGGGGATCTTTCTGACCCAGGGATTGAGACTGAGTCTCTTGCATCTCCTGCATTGGCAGGTTGGATTCTTTACCACTATACCACCTGGGAAGCCCTTAGTTATCTGTGCAAATGTCACCTAACCTGAGAGGCATTCAATGCATGTTCCTATAAAAGAGCTTACACTCACTCTCCCCTCTTTTTTCTGCTTTGTTTTCATTCATTGTGCTTACCACCTGCCAAGGTATATTGTTTGTGCAACAGTTTATTGTCTATCTCCTTCTTAGAATGAAATTCACAGGTCACAAGGGGAAGAATCTTGTCAACACTAGGCATTGATATTTTTATTGTCTGTGCCCAAAAGAGTGCCTGATGCCTAGTAGGCACTCAATAAATAATGGATTAATACATGGATTATGGGCTTCCCTGATAGCTCAGTTGGTAAAGAATTCACCTGCAATCCTGGAGACCTGAGTTCAATGTCTGGGTTGAGAAGATCCTCTGGAGAAGGGAAAGGCTACTCTCTCCAGTATTCTGGCCTAGAGAATCCAATGGACTGCATAGGCCATGGCATTGCAGAGTCGGACACAATTGAGCAACTTTCACTAATACATGGATTAATGAAGGAAGAGAAATAGAAAGAATAGGAAAGGAATAAAAAATGAAAAGTGGAAAACTATCACAGGTCAGTAACTATCAAAAATTTTTCTCTACGATCTGTTAGTTATTCGTGAAATAATGAGGATCTCCAGTATTTACTGTCTTTTCTCTGTGCTTCCATGATTGTAGACAGAGTCTGAAGATTTTGATTTATTGCTCAACTTTGTATTTTGACTAGTTCATATGTTAGGTATCCTTTTAGGTATCTCTGCTAACTTGCTGTTTGTTTTGTGATAAGATTTGTCAATATTATATTTATAATGCAATATTATGATTTATCTTTTATTCAGTATTTGCATTAGTCCTTGCCCAAGAACAAAGAGTAAAGCAGGGGGTACTTGCCATCACATATAACTTCTGTCTGTTACTTTCCCTTGTGTTACTTCCCTTTGCTTCTACTCGTCATGCCCACTGACTCTATTTTGAGTATTTTCTCTCAGGTCCTCTCTGCATATCTGACAATCTGTGACTAGAATATTTACACCTTAATGTGAAATTTAATCAACACCTCTTGTCTCTCAGATGTGGTTTAATTATAAGACTTATTTGGTATATTCATTTCAAGTATCCTGTTTTAAAATTGTCTCTAAGCTGTACACATATTCAGGTATTTTTTCATGCATCTGTATCTTATGTCCCAGAAGAGAGATACAGGCAAATGTTCAAAATGTATTCTCTCCTATATTGGAATCTGTAAGTCTCTTAAGAGCAAGAACTTTTCTCATTCACTTTAGATCACACATTTTAAGAAATTCAAATAGATTAAACATTTAATAAATTTTTATTGAATAAATATGTGTGAATGAATGAAATAAACTTTCTAGTGAAATAGAAAACTGCTTTTTAAAAACAATAATGTTTATGGTCATGGATTTTGTTTAGTTGCTGTTTTATATCTATTTATACTTTCTCATTGTTTATTTTGTGTTTGCCATTATAAAAGTTTGTAGCTTATTCATTTAGACCAAGTTAAATTTTCTGCTCTTGTAACATATCCATGAAGAAATTTTTTTGTTGACATCAAATATATCTAATTTAATATGTATTGTTCATTTCTAAGATATTTATCTAATACAAGAATTAAACTCTAGTTAAGGACAGAGTAAATATTTTCTGTATCCTGTGCCCTTAAATATTTTAAAGAAAATGTTCTATTTTTCAAAGATTTCTTAAGGGTTGTGGAAAATATGTCAACATCCTTTAGCAAGGGTTCTGACAGTTGAAATTCTACATTGCTGATATAAAGCTGCTCTGAGTCACATCCATAGGCCTCAGAAATTCCGTATCTTATTAAATTCACCATTAAAATGTTGTTGATTCTCTCAGTTGTATTCCCAAAGAGATTTGCTGAATACATTCTTCTAGAGAGTTTTGATGATTAATTAAATCATTTAGCATCAAGCAAAAAAAAAAAAAAAAATCCAATTTATGTTCATTAGATAGAAGGAAAAAAGTTACGGTCAAGAGGAATAATTTTCAAGAAATAAGGAAACAAAACTCTCTTAATAAAAGGACAGTTTGCATGAGTAAGCATTTGTTTAAAACATGTATAACTGAGTATACATCAAAACTGCAGAATGCTTTACTAGAGTAAAAAGAAAAATGATTATATTAAGAGCTACCAACCATAACTGTTTTCCACTATTTGTTTTGGTAATGGATCTACCTGTTACTGATTTGTAATCCCTGTGTATGGTGGGCTAATTATTCTGAAGAGGAAAAGAAAGAGAAGGAAATAGGTATAGGGTGAAGTCTGAGTATTGATTTAGAACTCCTCAGAAGCTAGTTAAAGAGAATAGATAGTAGACCTCATGGTCTTACCAGTTGACCTCTTCTGTCTGGACACAGGGAAGACCATTCTTCCCAACCTACTTATAGTTAGGTGTGCTATGTGAGTCACTGTGGCCAACTGACATTAGTGGAAGGCAGGCATCAGTGGCACATCGGGACTAAGGCTGTGTAAAATCTTTTGCAGACTCTTCTCTCTCCCCCCCCCTCCCCCCACCCCCGTTATGCTGAAAGCCACACGTTGTGATGAAGAAATCACAATATGAAAACCAGGGACTTCCCTGGCAGTCCAGTGGTTTACTTTGCCTTCCAATACAGAGGGTGTGGGCTCCATCCCTGGTGAAGGAGCTAAGAGCCTATATGAAAGTGAAAAAATGAAAGTTACTCAGTCGTGTCTGACTCTTTGCGACCCCATGGCCTATACAGTCCATGGAATTCTCTAGGCCAGAATACCGGAGTGGGTAGCCTTTTCTTTCTCCAGGGGATCTTCCCAATCCAGGGATGCAACCAAGGTCTCCTTTATTGCAGGCAGATTCTTTACCAGTTGAGCCACAAGGGAAGTCCAAGAATACTGGAGTCGGTAGCCTATCCCTTCTCCAGGGATCTTCCTGACCCAGGAATTGAACCAAGGTCTCCTGCATTGCAGGCAGATTCTTTACCAACTGAGCTATCAGGGAAGCCCAAGAGTCTATATGCCTTTGGGCCAAAAGATCAAAACATAAAAGATAAGCAATATTGTAACAAATTAAAGACTTAAAAAAAAAAAGGAAGAAAATCAACTATTTCTCCAAAGATACTATAAAATGGCTCTGGAAAGTTATTGAACCTGAGCAAACTTTGTACTAACAAGACATAAGCTTTTTTTTTTTTTTTTTTTTTAATGAAGTCACTTATATTTCAGGGTAATTTATTATTTGATCTGCATAATCTTTATGTTACTTAGCATGACATAACCTAGTCTTTTTGTTAGTGACAACTATGTTTATTTATCTGCCTTGAAGTTCAAAGTGTGCTGAGTTGGATATTTGGGCATACATCTTATGATATATAGCCACCCCAGCAGGTCGTCATTGATTCACATGTCTATTGAGTTCCCATTCTGCAGTGACATTCTGCTAGGCAATAGGAAAACAAAGTTTAGTAAAATACTGTAATCTAATAGTGTAGAAAGAATATGCACAAATAGTTGCAATTCTTTGACATTAGTAGTATTGTTAATGCACTGTTAAAAGTTAGAAACCAAGAGAAAAAGAATATTTGAGGAATATATTACCTAAGTGATTCAGAAAAATAGTCACAGAAAATATTGGGGATACACAATAGGGATGCTAAAGGTTAAGAAGAATATTTCAATGCACAGAGGTGAAGGGCTTTCTGGATGGCAGAAAACTGGCATGTTCAACAGTACAAAGCACACATTTGACAAACAGTTAATGGATGGCAACTAGTTTCTAGTCTCTAGGTCAAGGTAATTAATGTATCTAGATATATTCTCCCAATGGTGAAGAACTACTGACAGTTTTTTTTTTTTAAATTGGGCAAACACAAAATTATGTATTCTTTTCAAAAATTTTGGAAACCATGTGGAAGATGGACAAAAAAGGAAGAGCTTGGAGGCAGGAAGATTAATTGGGTTATTGAAATAATACGGAGGAGAATAATTCAAATCTCTACCATAGTGGCAGTGCACTATTCAACCTGTGTACCATGGACAGAATGGTACGCCATTGGTAAGGAAGAAGGCTTGTTATATGGAGGGTTGCCAGTGATACAGGAGAAAGAGGAATTTAAGATTATAGTGAAGTTTCCAGTTTACATGACAGGAAAGAAAGTAATGCTATTACTACCAAGTAGATCTAAAAGGGAAGGAAATGTGAAATCTCTGGAATCAGTAAATATTATGTTATGTTAAACTTGCAAGTCTGGCTAAGATTAGGATCATGAAATGGGGAGGTTATCCTGCAGTATCCAGGTAGACCTTATGTGCACTCAGAAGTGTTTTTATCAGATGGAAGTAGAGGGAGATTTCAGACAGAAGAGGAGAAGGCAATGTGACCATGGAGGCTGAGACTGGAGTGAGGTGGCCATAAACGAAGGATGCCAGCAGAAGCTGAAAGCCAGAAGCTGGAAAAGGCAATAAATGGATTCTCACCTGAAGTCTCCTGAGAAAGTGCAGCTCTGGCGATATATTGATTTCAGCCCAATGAAACTGTTTTTAGACTTCTTGTCTCTAGAACGGGCTTCCCTTGTGGTTCAGCTGGTAAAGAATATGCCTGCGATGCGGGAGACCTGGGTTTGATCCCTGGGTTGGGAAGATCCCCTGGAGAAGGTAAGGGAAAGGCTACCCACTCCAGTGTTCTGGCCTAGAAAACTCCATGGAATGTATAGTCCATGGAGTCACAAAGAGTCGGACATGACTGAGTGACTTTCACTTGTCTCTAGAGCAGTAAGAGAAAACTTATGGTGGTTTAAGATATGCATGTATGCTCAGTCAAGTCCGACTCTTTACGACACTATAGACTGTACCCTGCCAGGCTCCTCTGTCTGAGGGATTCTCCAGGCAAGAATACTCGAGTGGGTTGTCATTTCCTTCTTAGGTAGAAATTGTTAAGTAGTCAGTGTAGCATTAGGGCCTCGGTTCTTTTTTTCTAATTTCAATTTTAATTTCAACTTATTCCATCACATAAACATTTTTGCTTTATTAATCTAAAACTGTATTTGTTGTTCCAGTTTCTAGGTATTCAAAGGAATGCCTCCCTGGTCTGGAGGATCATAAAACATTCAGACTCAGAACAAGACAATAATTAACTGGTGTCCAGTTTATCAAGAAGAAAAATTCTAAGTGGACCATTAACTCTTAAACATACATTTGGTCCCTAAATAATGGTCTGGGGTCTTGAGACAGGGTCGAGGGATGGCAACATAATGTCTTGGGAAACTAAGAAACTGGTGGACCCAAAATAGCCATAAAAATGACAATCTAGACTATATAACTTTTAAACTGATTGCTCAGAATTTACGTGCATCTGGCCCAAGCCAACCAAAACCAAATAGTTCTAATAAAGATATAAAGGACTGCTATTCCTGCCATTTAGGGCTCTTGACCCCTTCTCAGTGTCTATGCTGAAAGCTTTGTATCTCTATCCTTTAAAATAAACTCTGCCTGTGTTAGTGTTTGTGAAGTTCAATTTTTGACTCCACAAACAGAACTTGGGTTTCACATCTCACTTCTCAGGGGATCTTCCTTACCCAGGGATGGAACCTGTGTTTCTTGCATCTTCTGCATTGGCAAGCAGATTCTTTACCAGCTGTGCCACCTGGCTGCACCACACAGTTCATAGGATCTCAGTTCTTTGACTAGAGATTGAACCTAGGCCTCCACAATGAGAGCACCAAATCCTAACCACTAGACCACCAAGGAATCCCTATTTGTGATACATTTTTACTGTAGCAGTAGGAAATTAACACAGGAGGTTTATATAAGTTTGGCCTAGAATTTCTGGCTATGAGTCCATGTGTGTATATACTTGTATGTTCATGTGCGTTTTTGAAGTGTATATGTATATATGCATATGTGTGTGTGTAGTTATAGGTACATGAGAATTGATAGAGAAAGTCTAAAGGAAGAGAAAGTCTAAAACTGAAATAAAATAAAACAGGCAACTTGAAAAACTTGTGTTTCTCACTTCTCTCCACTGATAATGCAGTCAAAATTCTGGATATGAAAGTATCAGAGAAAGTTAAGATAAAAGTTGTAGGCAAGCCAGGAAAATCATCCTAGCTGGGAGAGAAAGTGCTGTGAGGGGGAGGAGTGGGGAGGTGGGTACAGTTAGCACAGACTTTATTATTCCCTGCCTGGATAAATCTTGAACTCAGCCTCACCACATTTCAAATTCTTGTAGGCTAGCCCTATTTGTTCCACAATCCTTCCATTAATGACTTTTAAGGAAAAATTGATAAAAGAAAAAATTCATGAAAATCATTTGAGACCTCTAGATAGAAAATAGTGGGAAATAAAGATGATATATTTATGACAATGATGAAGTAGTATTCCAGAATCCTCCTTGTATGTCCAATTGAAATAGGAGAGAAGGGGGCAGGGCACAATCTTTAAAAAAAATGACATGGCCTGAGGACATGGCATAAACTGATCAGAGCCAGGTAGGTCCAAGATGGCAGATGAATTGATATTCACTACACTTGGAGCCTCAGTTTATGCTCACTGTAAGACATCAGCAAGCTATATGACACACACAATGACGTCATGACAATTCCAAGGCTGACTGTAATGTTCCAGGGAAAAGCCAATTTTGATTCCATGTTGGAACTATTTCTTTGATTTGTTTTTCATTGCTTTTGCTATTTTAATCATACATAATGGCCTGCCTCAGAGAATCCTCCCCCTCTGCCTAATAAACTTAACTGTCTTTGTTCAGGACCCTGTCCACCCATGGATAGTAGGAAGGAAGAAATTAACACATTTACCTGAGGCTTGCCTTTCTAGGAGATATTTGCAAGATTAGTGATCTTTTACTTTGTTTCCTCACCTGTGCTCCTATCTTTGATCTATAAAAGAACCTGGCATCTAGACCCCATAAAATAGTTATTTTGAGACATTAGTCTGCTATCTTCTTGGTCAGTTGGCTTTTCAAATTATCTTTGGGATTTATCAGCCTGTTGTTGTGTGGTGAGCAGAGCAAGCTTGGACTCCATAACAATAACAGTTAAAATGTGGGCGGTGGCCCAATTCCTGGAAATCCCCATCCCTTCACCAAAATAGCTAGAATACTCCTCCCACTCAATAACTTATGGAATTACCACTCTCATTAAACCTGACAACTCCATACCTCAGTACTGCTCTTGCCTTCTGAGATGGTCCACATTGTCTGTAGAATGTATTTCTCTCTAAATAAATCCACTTCTTAACTTTTACTTTGTCTCTCACTGAATTTTCTTTGATGAGACATCCAGAATCTGAGCATCATTAAGTCTTGAGACCAGGTGTGATCTCAGTTAAAAATCTGAGAGTTCAAGTCCCAATCTGAGTTGCATGCTTTTTCAACCATGTGGAGAGAGTAGAAATTAGGACGATCACACGGGATCATGCTCCTAATTGAGCAGAGAATGCTGTAGAATCCAGTAATACTTGGTGAATCCTCTTTGTATAAGTTTCTGTAATGAGTGGATAATAATTATAGTAAACATCAACCGAGTCAGTTTCAAGGACTTCTCGTGTGTCATCTGTTCCTTCCTCATAATATAGCCATGAGAGAGGTTCTATCTGTATGTGCTTATGTGCTTGTCGCTCAGCTGTGTCTGACTCTTTGCAACCCCATGGACTGTAGCCTGTCAGTCTCTTCTATCCATGGAATTCTCCAGGCAAGAATACTGGAGTGCGTCACCTTTCTCTTCTCCAGGGGATCTTTCCGACCCAGGGATCGAACCTGGGTCTCCTGCATTGCAGACGGATACTTTACTGCCTGAGCCACCATGTGCTCAACTTCATTTTACAGATGGAGTGGAAGTTCAGTGAGATTAGTTTACAACCAGTATCAATAGGGTCAGGAATCAAACTTAACCAATGTGTAACAGATTTTACTCAAAATTAGATGGCACTCAGTTTCATTTCTAAGGTTCTTATTCAGACACTCTAATTTGTGGGAGTAGCTTTAATGCTTAGGAAGTTTTTAATTTAATTTTTACTTTACACCAACTTATATGCAGAGTACATCATGAGAAATGCTGGGCTGGATAAAGCACAAGCTGGAATCAAGATTGCTGGGAGATATATCAATAACCTCAGATATGCAGATGACACCACCCTTATGGCAGAAAGTGAAGAAGAACTAAAGGGCCTCTTGATGAAAGTGAAAGAGGAGAATGAAAAAGTTGGCTTAAAGCTAAACGTTCAGAAAACTAAGATCATGGCATCCAGTCCCATCACTTCATGGCAAATAGACTGGGAAACAATGGAAACAGTGGCTGACTTTATTTTTTGGGCCCCAAAATCACTGTAGGTGGTGACTGCAGACATGAAGTTAAAAGATGCTTACTCCTTGGCAGAAAAGTTATGACCAGCTTTCTTTATAGTCCAACTCTCACATCCATACATGACCACTGAAAAAAGACCATCCCCATGGAAAAGAAATGCAAAAGGGCAAAATGGCTGTCTGGGGAGGCCTTACAAATAGCTATGAAAAAAAGAGAAGAGAAAAGCAAAGGAGAAAAGGAAAGATATAAACATGAAAAAACCATAGCCTTGATTAGATGGGCCTTTGTTGACAAAGTAATGTCTCTACTTTTTAATATGCTGTCTAGGTTGGTCTTGATCTCTGTCTCCTGAGACATCTGTATGCAGGTCAGGAAGCAACAGTTAGAAATGGAAATGGAACAATGGATTGGTTCAAAACTGGGAAAGGAGTACTTCAGGGCTGTATATTGTCACCTTGCTTATTTAACTTACATGCAGTGTACATCATGCAACATGCTGGGCTGGATGAAGCACAAGCTGGAATCAAGATTGCCAGGAGAAATACCAATAACCTCAGATATGCAGATGACACCACCTTTATGGCAAAAAGTGAAGGACTCAAGAGCCTCTTGATGAAAGTGAAAGAGGAGAGTGAAAAAGTTGGCTTAAAGCTCAACATTCAGAAAACTAAGATCATGGTATCTGGTCCCATCACATCATGGTAGACATAGATAAACAATAAAAACAGAGAAAGACTTTATTTTGGGAGGCTCCAAAATTACTGCAGATGGTGACTGTAATCATGAAACTAAAAGATGCTTGCTCCTTTTAAAAAAAGCTATGACCAACCTATACAGCATATTGAAAAGCAGAGACATTACTTTGCTGACAAAATCCATCTAGTCAAAGCTATATTTTTTCCAGTAGCTATGTATGGATGTGAGAGTTGGACTATAAAGAAGGCTGAGTTTCAAAGAATTGGTGTTTTTAAACTGTGGTGTTGGAGAAGACTGATGAGAGTCCCTTGGATTGCAAGGAGATCAAACCAGTCCATCCTAAAGAAAATCAGTCCTGAGTGTTCATTTGAAGGACTGATGCTGAAGCTGAAACTCCAAATTTTGACCACCTGATGGGAAAAACTGACTCATTGGAAAAGACCTTCAGGTTGGGAAAGATTGAAGGTGGGAGGAGGAGGGGATTACAGAGAATGAGATTGTTGGATGACATCACTGACTTGATGGACATGAATCTGAGTAAGCTTCAGGAGTTGGTGATGGACAGGGAAGCCTGGTGTGCTGCAGTCCACGGGGTCACAGAGAGTTGGATATGACTGAGTGACTGAATTGAACTGAACTGAACTGGTAAGTGTTATCTGACTCCATTTATTGGAGACTGACTTCAATTAAACTTCTTCCTCTCCCCCTCCCACTTTTCCATGTTTTATAGTAAGTATTAGTTTTAATGAGTATTTATATAATTTTAGATAATGTACTTGAAACTCTATTTCTTGATTCATCAATCTCAGAATCTCTTGACTTTCTTCCTACCTCCTTTCCTTCTCTACTTTTAGTTTGCTTTATACTATCTTACTTAGAACTGTATATTTTCTCTTGGATTTTTTACTTACCTTTCTCTGTTTTTCTTTTTGTTGTTGTTGTTGTTGTTTTTCTATTGTTGCTGTTTTTTTGGTCCCAGGAGTTATATGCTGTCTTCAAATCAGTAAAATCAATCTCTAATTGTTTCTTGAATGCTCTAATATTAACAAATGGTGACCTTTCCTTAAGCCTGCTAGATGGTTGCCATTCTGGGTATTTCTTGTCTACTCCTTTCTGTAGCTCTCTTTTGACACTTCCTTAGTTGATTTTTTTTTTTTTTACTCCTTCAGAATGGATACATGGAAGGCAAACTTTCTGCATTTTATTTGTTCAATTTCTATAGATGAAATATATTGTCATTTAGTTTCCAGTGAAGCTGTAAGAAATCTGGTTTGTAATTATTCTCATTTCCTGGTAGAGGATTTGCTTTTTCTCTGGAAAATTAATCAAGGGCATATGTCTGTATCTTTAGCTCTGAAATTTTCCTTTCTGTTTTTTTTTTTTTTTTAAATAATTTCTTCCTCTCTTCTCCACCCCCCTGCTATTTTTTCTGGTATTTGAATACTTCACAATTATTCCTGTGGAAGAATATGGAAATATGAATTGCCAATATTTTCTCTACCAATTTTCATCTGTTTGTCCTTTTATTTCTATGTTCTGAAATAATTTATCTTCCATTCTGCATATTTCACTGGATTCAGTTTTTAGTAATCATATTTAAAATTTTATATTCATAAATTATTAACCCCAATTCATAACAGGCCATTTATATTTCATTGAAACAATATCTTATGTAAATTCTGAACAGGTTAATTAAAAGTAGTTTATTGTTTGTTTATGTTCTGGTCACTAACCTGAATTATATTGCTCTTTTTTTCAGTATTATTTGTCTCATTTGTTTATTTTTACCCATTCCTTTTGAGGTACTAAATTTCTAAAATATCCATTTTTCCTTAATTGGTCACTGATGAGCACAAAATAAAGGGTCAGTTCATTTAAGTATGTGGCTAGCAGAAGTTTCTTCTGATGTTATAAGATAAGCCTATTCCTTAAATAAAAGAGATGTTTCCAGTGTGTGTATATATGTGCTTTTTGAGAATTTATTATGATATGTCCAGGGTGAAGCATGCACTCTGTTAAGAATCCAGACACATTCAAATACCAAAACAAGGCCAGTCTGACTAATGTGAACAAACCCTCAGTATGGGAGCCATGGATCTTCCTCAGTGTATCTCTCAATCTATATCTGACACTGAGGCAAACAGCACTTTCTAATGCACAGGAATGGGGGTGGCCTGAACATGCACGTCTTTCAGATTGATTCTCCATCAGTCATTGTGACTGCTGCCCTTTCTTCCACACCCTCTCTTCTTTTGCGCCTAACTTTCAGGAGCAGCACTCTGCAAAATTGCTCCTAGCTCCACTGCAACTTTTCCTGTTGAATATATTGAGCAATAACTCCTTTTATTCTAATATATCCATCAAGATGCTCCCATCAGTCTTCTGTCTTCCCAAAATTCATTCTAATCTTTTGACTGCTGATGTTTCTCTGCTGCTAGTCTCAGAAGGTTTATGGATTTATGCACTTTCATATTTCTTCACTGAACACTCCATGGATTTTTGAGATACAGGAGAATTTAATAAAATTTCTGACTCTAATAACTGAAACAAGGTATCGTGAGAGACTTTCTAAATGTTATTTCATAAAGAAAAGTGATTCACTTATTTAAAGTCAATACCAAAGAAATATTCCCATATATGTATATGTTATTTATTATAAAAAAATTAAAGCCTCTTTCTACAGTATTTACACAGATCTCCGAAGATAAACTAAATGAACAGGAAAGAATTCAAGGAAAAAATCCTTTTATAGACTTGAAAACCAAAAAGGTTTTTATAATATTTATTTTCAAAAACAAGTTAAAAAGCGATTGACAAGAGAAAATGTGATTTCAGTGCATATAGCTGAAAATAACTATGCAATGCATACCAAATACTAAAACTTCTGATAATTTATTAAATTCAGCAAAAGTGTTAAACATTACAACTGGGGGAAAATGCTATAGGATATGAAAGGATAGGATTAAAAATGAAATGGCTGATAAGCATTTTATTAAAAAAAGGGGACATTTAAAAATTTTTAATGATATAACTTTTTTTTAGATGCAAGTGCCAAAAATACAATATAAACCAATTTAAGCAAAAAAGGAAGTGTGATAAAGGGGTATCGACATAGTTTAGTTAATCCAAAGAAGAGATACAGATACAGGCCCTAGTGGGCTTCTGGGGATTCTAAGTGACCCAGTGCTTCTAAGACATTTACTCTCTCTGAGTGATTCTCATATGTCCAATTCTCTGCTTAGATAGAGTCTTATCTGTTATAGAAAGTGAGTTATCTCTCATATTTAGTGGCCTTAAATTCTTAGAGTTAAATCTATCTTATATTGTGGCCTAGGAGAGAGCTCCTGCCTGTTGGGAAGAATTTGATCTATCTTGACATACACGCCTACCATGAACAAATAAATATGGCTAGGGGCACTGATAGCGGCCCCACCAGGGTCCTCTGTCCATGGGATTTTCCAGGCAAGAGTACTGTCATTTTGGATATAGTGGGCTTTATTTACAGAATTTAAAAGCTGAAGAGAAATGTTAATTTCATTAACATTTGAATGTTAGAGACTGTTTTCAACTGTATACTTTCATATGAAGCTGATGCTTTTGGAAAATGAATAACTCTTTGAATTCAGTTTTCCTGACACACAGGAAGATTGTATGCTTTCCAATATCTATAACTGCCTCTCTACAATTAAGATTGCTTCTTCATTTAAAAAAAAATCTACTTGTCTATCTCTCTGTCAATCAACCTACTACTGTGTGTGTAATCTAAAGATTGTTTGTTTTCTTTATAAGATAATGTCTGATAATTATTTTCATCTCTGAGTTCAAGCTCAGTAAAAGTTTTACCTATTCTCTTAGGCTTAAAAAAAAAGAAAATAACTTGAATTCCTGAAGATTTTCCCCCATTATGTAGGTTTATTTCAACGTTTCATTTCCTATGATTAGGGGAAATATTCTTTCATGTTGTGCTCAGATGCTCAGTTGTGTCCAACTCTTTGACCCCCATGGACTGGGGACCTCCAGGCTCCTCTGTCCATAGAATTTTCCTAGCAAGAATACTGGAGTGGGATGCCATTTCCTCCTGCAGGGGATCTTCCTGACCCAGGGATTGAACACATATCTCTTACATCCCTTGCATTGTCAGGAGGATTTTTTACCACTAGTGCCACCTCTCTTCAAGTTAGTGGACCTCTTTCCTTTTTAACTATTTGATTAGGATATTCCCTAATTTCTCATGTAATTTTCATATGAAGCAGCCCCAGAACAGTTAGACACAGAGATACATAACCACACACATACATTCTGAAGTAGCCTTACTAGTGTAATGTTTCAAGTTAGAAATTTTTAATTCATTTTAGGAATGGGGGAACTATAGATTGGCTTTCTATAGGTTACCCTGAAATTTGATTCAGAGGGTGATATGTCATATCATGAGATACCCGCCCCTTTCCTGTCAATGAAATGTATAAGATCAGAAAGCCCTGCATTTTAACAATTGCATATCTCATCCATTTAGTTCAATATCACAGAATATAGCACAGAATAAACCAAGTCTCTTGCATTGGCAGGTGGATTCTTTACCACAGAGCCACCTGGGAAGCCCATGGAAAATAAGGAAACGTAACTAATAATGATTTGTGTAAGTTAATTTACATAGGCAAAAGAAATAATCTAGAAGTAAACATTTGCCTTAATAACATAATGCTAACCAAACTTCTTAGGGAATATTGGAGAAAAATGCAGTTTTAATTTTAATATGCACATGAGATCAATTAATGTACCACATATGCAAATATAAAGGCAATGACCCTGATTCTGAATGCTTGTTATTTCTGGAGTTGGCATATGGTGCTCTCTAACAGCAGACGTAATGATTTCAATAAATTAGCTGCTAATGCCATGTAATGCACTCTGATTTGTGTTAATTCAGGCACTGCTTAGCAATTTCATGTTAATTTTTAAAAGAAATCAGTTTTTAAGGCAGTATTATAATTTTGTTTTGCATTAAGAGTTTAAAAATGGTAAGAATAAGAACATTTTAATTCAGATATTTTAGTAAGACAAGAACAGCTTCACAAAGTAGGGATGCAGAATGTGATTCACAACATTTAAATAAAAATTTGTTTCTAATAATGCAAAGTTTAAAAAAATATGCTTACTTTGAACAATAATCATGGCAAAAGGTCAAAGGGTTTATAATGCTCATATTAAAATAGCTGATGCTGAATGTCCCTCTTAAAGTCTTTTCCATCCTTATTATTTTTATTTGTCTGTGGAACATGACAAGGTTAGTCTGGTACTTACTGGTGGTGGTGGAGGTAATCATTGTAGAAATAATATTCACAGATATGTACATACATGTAGGTATATGAATTATGTATACATATAATGTTATATTATCAAATTATATATACATATATGTCTCACAGACTTAAATAACAAACTTATGGTTGCCAGGGAGGAAGGATGGGGAGAAGGGATAGTTCAGGAGTTTGGGATCCTCATGTACACACAGCTATATTTAAAATGGATAACCAAAGGTCCTACTCTGCTTAATGTTATATGTGGTAGCTTGAATGGGAGAGAAGTTTGGGGGAGAATGGATACATATATATGTATGACTGGGTCCCTGTGCTGTCTACCTGAAACTATCACAACATTGTTAATGAGCTATACTCCAATACAAAATAAATAATTAAAAAAAGAAATAATATCCACAGATATAGGCAGACGTGTATGCATGTTAACTATATATGCTACATAACATGCTAATTAATTAGTTTTATGAAATTATTAAAGATAAGATACTCTACAAGAGAAAAACGTTTTCTTTTTGAACTATTCCAAGTAAAATCAAGAAGGTTTTTCTCTCTTTGAGGAAAATGTGGTTGCTGCTGAAGTGAGGCCCAATGCTGCCTGCTCCTGCTCCTGACTGATGGCTGTTTGTTCTGCCCAGGAACAAGTAGGTCAGGAAGCTTCCCCACAGACTTGGCCCTTAAAAATACCAGCAAGACTCCAGCAGAGCCAGGGGTGACCATTCACTGGATTAGGAGCACTCTCACCAGCCCCAATGTGAAGTCCCTGGAGAAGGTATATGCTAATCTGATCAGAGGCACAAGGGAAAAGAATCTCAAAGTGAAAGGATCTGTTCGGATGCCTACCAAAACTGAGAATGACTACAAGGGAAACTCCTTGTGGTGAAGGTTCTAAGACTTGGGGTTGATTCCACATAAGGATCCACAAGTGACTCATTGATCTGCAGGGTCTTTCTGAGGTTGTCAAGCAGATCCCTTCCATCAGTACTGAGCCAGGAGTCCAGGTGGAAGTCACCATTGCTGATGTCTAAATCAACTTTTGTAATAAATTGATAGTTATTTAAAAAAGAAGCTTTATCTTTGGTCTTACAGAGATGGATTAATTATAAACTTCAACTTATAAAAAGCTAATAAACATGAATATTTCCTATATGATTCTTGTGGGAGATTAAAAAAAATACAAATGAATACCAAAAAAATACAAAGTCAAAATTGTTCGTTTTTCTTAACATCTCATTTAACTTTCTACACTTCAGTTTCCTTACTAGGAATGGGTTGATTATAATTAACTCATACAACTTTTATGGGAATTGAATGAGGTAAGATACACAAGGTGCCTGGCCAATGGAAAAGATTAAAGACCTGTTGGTAAAGTGTGGCTAAATGCAAAATGCATAGTGTTGCTTGATCAAGCACAGGTGTTTCCTACCTAAATCCTCTTCTATCCATTCTCCATATTACAGCTAGTGTTACAGCCAGCATAAAACATAAATCTGATTCACATTATGACTCCTTTGCTTAACATTCTTCAAGTGATACATCTAAGAAAAAAGCCAGCCTCCTTACTGGGAAATACAAAGCCCTTCACATTCTGACCTCTATTTTCTTGTGTTGTCTGTCAGTCTTTGTAAATCATGTCTGTCAGTCTGTCCACGCTGAACTATTTGTATTTGTCTGAATAGGAGACAGTGTTAAATGTTCTCGTGCACAATTGAAACAATATCCTTTCTGCCTGAAATACTGGCCATGATTTTAGTTTCTCAGGGAATTCCTACTGATCCTTCTAGACTCTGGGTTGTGATCATTGACACACCTGAGTAAATATTTCAAATCTCATTATTCCCACAATACTTTGAATACCTTATACTTGAGCATATTGCAGTACATAAACATTTTTTTTCAGGTCTCTTTCTCTACTGTAGGCTCTTAACATTACCAAGATTAACACTGTACTTAATATATCTGTAAATGCACAGTACTTAATATAGACTGTAGCATATAGTACACTTTCAGTGACTATTTCCTAATTCTTAGGTTGAAGATGATGCAGAATTTGAGCTTGCAAGATGTTCTGCCATTATGAAAAATTAGGGCTTAACTGGATCTTGGATATTTCAACTAAATCCTGCATTTATGAGATACCATTCCTGTTTCTCAGAAGCTGTGTTTCCATATCTAATTCTGAAATATTAAATTCATTTTTTTTAGTTATAAATACTGGAAATATTGTTTTATTTCCCCGTGATATAATCTTTTCTTTTTCCTACAGGGTACTCCGTGTCTCACTGGCTCAGGAAGGCTCATCATCTTCATGAAGAGAAGAGAAGGTACAGCAAATTCAGTCAGTGCTAACCAGGAGATGAACATTTTGACGTTTCACTCCCTCCTCTAAGACAAAGTTAGAGGTGCCATGAAGGAGTTGTGACTTGTGAATCTTCTCAATGATGTGACCACACACAACAGACCAAAAATCAACCAGGGCCCATATAGAAGTAGGTGATAGATACAGAACTACAGTCTTAAAGGGAGTGGGAGCTTTAAAGCTTGTTTTTCTTGTGTTTATAGTTTGGATTCTCAGAATCTATGGAGTCACAAAATTACATCATTGTGGTTTGGGAGGGCAACTATCTGTGTTAGAAACTCCAGTATTTCCCAAAGGTTTGCCTGTGCTGGTTCTCATTACTGTCCAGTTCACTGTGACTCCTACACCTTAATTAGCTGTGGCCCATATCATCACTTCAGTGAGATATTAAGGTTTTGATTCACATTTGTTTTGAGTATTGGAGTCAGACAATGTGCCTTCTAATATAGAATGTCCTGACATGTTAAAGTGGTCAATTGGCTACTTTAGGAATTTTTTACAGATTGTCTTTTTTTTTTTTTTAAGTATAAAAGCTACCTTTTCTCACACATCTGTGATTGCATAAAATGCTGAGGTTTTAAAAAAGTTTCTAAACATTTCAAGTAATTCCAAAAATGACTTTACTCATAGGTTCACATATCATAATATTAATGTATAACATTTTAGACATCTTGATTAATTGATGTTGAATCTTTAAAAAGTTTCATGTGTGTGTGTTTCTGTAGGATAGGAAAATATTCTCAGAGTATATATCTCTTTTGATTTCTTTTTCTAATAAGCCATATATAATCCTTTAAAGTCAAAATAAGTAGAAGTTTGGGTGCTTATAAGGGCTAGGATATGTTGATACCATGGGTTTCCCAGGTGGCACTAGTGGTAAAGAACCCACTTGCCAATCCAGGAGATGTAAGAGACTCAGGTTTGATCCCTAGATTGGGAAGATCCCCAGGAGGAGGGCATGGCAACTCACTCCAGTGCTTTTGCCTGGAGAATCCCATGGACAGAAGAGCTTCATGGGCTACCGTCCATAAGGTCACAAAGAGTCAGACATGACTGAAGCAACCTAGCATAGCACAGCATGGGTATTGATCCAGCAATCTAAACTAAGTACCTGTGCAGAATGAGAACTGTTCATGAATTTCAGTGCATAAAACTGGGGTAGGCATTTGGAGAGTCATAAAAGGGATAAAAAGAAAACCAAAGTGAAGCAGTCAGTCTAGTTTAGACTTTGGTCTAAAAATTTTAGAGGAAATGGAGCAGGTAGCCTATTGGCTCAGCAGAATTAATCAGAGCAAGAACTAAGAAGAAGAATATATTGCTTTTGAAAAGAGAAATACAGAAAAGGCTTTTTAGTTGTGTTAGCCAGAGTTCTTCAGAGAAACAGAGCAATAGGAATTTATACGTGTATGTGTTTATGTGTGTGTGTGTGTGTGTGTGTGTGTGTGTGGATAGAGACAGAGAGATGTATTATAAGAAATCAGATCACATGATTATGGAGGCTGTCAAGTCCTAAGACCTGCAGGTTGACTTGGCAAGCTAGAAATCTAGGAGAGCAGATGGTATAGTTCCATCTCGAAGGCCAGCAGACTTTACCCAGAAAAAGCTGATGTTTCAGTTCAAGTCTTAAAGTGAGAATAAAGCCACTTTGAAGATTATCAGGCAGGAAGGAATCTCCATGTTCAGGGAAGGGTTGGCCAGGCTTTCAACTAATTAGGTGTGGCATATCCATATGATGAATATCAGTCTGCTTTCCTCCATCTACTGATTTCAATGTTTCTGATTTTAATGCTTCTTCTAGAAACCAGTCATAATGTTTGCCTAAACATCTGAGCACCCTGTGGTCCAGTCAAGTTGACCCAGAAATTTAACCATCACGTTATAGAAACATAAAGTCAGTGAATTCACAAATCACATGTCTCTGACACCTTGAGGAAATTAGACAAAATGACCACAAAAGTCACTGAGCTTTGGACACAGTTGGGCTGGATCAAATGGATGAGAAGGTTCATGGCAGCAGAACTGAACAGGCAGAAGTCCCAGTTGTTCAGGGGATGAAGTTCTCTCCCCATCCAGATCTTATGATGAGAAAAAGAGGAAACTCACACTCACAAAGGAAGCAAAGCATAATTACAGGGAGTCATTTATGGTCTGGCAGCCAATTCCATCCTGGGAGAAGGGACTTGAAGAAGTTTGAGAAATGTCCTTGCATGCTCAGTTGCTTTAGTCGTGTCTGACTCTTTGAGACCCCATGGACTTTAGCCCACCAGGCTCCTCTGTCTATGGAATTTTCCTGGCAAGAATACTGGAGTGGGTTGTCATGCCCTCCTCCAATGGATCTTCCCAATCCAGGGATTGAACCAGCCTCTTCTGCATCTCCTGCATTGCAGACAAATTCTTTACTGCTGAGCCACCTAAGAAATGTACAGATTAACTTAAGAAACATGAGTATTCACATAACATCTAAATGTAGTTTGTCATACTAAGTTTGTTCAAATCCTTGTATTGAATAGATAACAGATTATGTGGTTTCATGCCTGTACATTTCACCTATTGTACATGTCAGCCTGTGAGGAACTTTGGAGCTGGGAGAATACTGAAGATTACTGCCCCCAGATCTGTATAACCTGTTTGAAGGGTCAGAAATGCTGTAGTAGTTGGTGACTTAGACTAGTTCTATTGCCCTTGCCGAACTAGTGGTTGGACCCAAAGAGGTCAGGAAGCAGGAATGGAACTGGGAGTCAGTTTTGGCAAGGATGACTGTTGGAAACCAAATGGAACAAACAGAATGGAATAGTTTGTTCTGAGAAGAGACTAGGAGGAAGTCTTGGAAGAGTGTCCTCAGTTTCAAACCATGTGTGCATTTTTCATGCGCCTTAAGACCAGCAACTATGTGTTTGGTCTGTTGTTGTTATTTTTTGAGATCTCATAAAGCCCCAGAGAAGTTGTAATGTCTTTGATGCCAGTGCCGTTCACTCATTCCTGTATCTCTGCCTTCCACATGCCCTTCTTTCTGACAACTGCTGACATACAGTCACAGTGTTCACTTTGTAGCTGCTCAGTTCATGTTTGTTGATCATTTGTTTTATAATAAAAAAAAAATCTTAGCTGACCTTTGGTTAATCAACTCTGTAAATTATGCATATGGATGCCCATGTCATACTGAAGTCCTGGCTGGAAAGCCTGTGTGTTTGTACTACTTGAGTTGAATCTTTACCAAGAATCACTTGTGTTATTTCTAAATCTATTTATTCCAGTTAACATTGTCATTACACTTATATTTTTACGTATGCTCATTCAGATGATATATGAGTGTGAATGATGAAGTGTTGATGCTTGTATGAAAACAATATTGAATGCTTAGGATAGAGTTGATGAAAATGAAAGAAAAAGAAAATCTGCTGAAAGATGCATAGGCAGAAAATTACAAAAAAAGTGAGAGAAAATGAAAAAATCTAGAAATATTCTATATCACATTGCTTAGCAACTGTCTTAAGTTCCAGTTCACTTTGAAGAAATTTAAGTTGAGACCCACATATGAGATAGTTTATGCGTGGAAGACTGTGTAGAACTTTTCATTAAAAATAATGGGTGAATGGATGTACATCTTATACTGTACATTAAAATAATGTGCTTAAGGTAGTTATAGGTTTTTTATTCCCATTTTAATCAAATGATTGGCTAAATATCTATAGTAATATTGTTGGCTATGGGATAAGTACTGTGGTCAATTTTCTTAGTATCAAAAAAAAATTCAGCATTATTTATCCCATTCCTCATGTTCTAACAGTACTTAGCCTTCTGGTTGTTAAATATAAGTGAAACATTACATTCCTAGAAAAAAATTCTATCCAATTATAGGAGATAATATGTTTACATATGGGTTGCAGTGACTAGGAAAGCCATTAGAAGGAGGTGGGATTTGAGTTGGAATGAGGAGAAATAAGACAGCAGTGATGAAACATGGGGGAATGGAGGCCAAGTCTGTTCATTGGAAGATTAAGGGATAAGAAAACCAAGAGGCTGTAACTGGGAAAGCAGCTCTGAGCTATCTACCAGCTCCAAGGAGTCTTATTGAGGAAAAAAAGTGGTTCATCTGAAGGTGGTGTCAGCTTCTGATACCACGCTCAAGTATTTATGATTTCTTTGTGCGGAGTTATTAAATGATTCTGAACAGCACTAATAGCAAAGAGAGATACCATAATTAAAGCCATATTTTATGTGAAATCCATTCATTAGATAGAAGGGGCAGAAAGTTGAAAGATGAGGCAACCATTAGGAAGATTATTGTAAACAAATCTTTGAATTATTTGAACCTAACTCTCTAACTCTTCATAATTACTTGCTAATATAAAAGAATATTAATATTTTGTCCTAATTTGAATGATAACTATCCTTTTACTGTTATTCTTTGCAGTTGCTCTGAATTTCTTAGCCTCTTCAGTTCAGTTCAGTTCCGTTCAGTTGCTCAGTTGTGTCCGACTCTTTGAGACCCCATGAATCTCAGCAAGCCAGGCCTCCCTGTCCATCATCAACTCCCAGAGTTCACTCAAACTCATGTCCACCAAGTCAGTGATGCAATCCAGCCACCTCATCCTCTGTTGTCCCCTTCTCCTCCTGCCCCCAATCCCTCCTAGCATCAATCATCAGTTCTTCCAATGAACACCCAGGACTAATCTCCTTTAGGATGGACTGGTTGGATCTCCTTGCAGTCCAAAGGACTCTCAAGAGTCTTCTCTAACACCACAGTTCAAAAGCATCAATTCTTCAGCACTCAGCTTTCTTCACAGTCCAACTCTCACATCCATATATGACCACTGGAAAAACCATAGCCTTGACTAGACGGACCTTTGTTGGCAAAGTAATGTCTCTGCTTTTGAATATGCTATCTAGGTTGGTCATAACTTTCCTTCCAAGGAGTAAACGTCTTTTAATTTCATGGCTGCAATCATCATCTGCAGTTATTTTGGAGCCCCCCCAAAATAAAGTCTGGTACTGTTTCCACTGTTTCCCCATCTAGTTCCCATGAAGTGATGGGACCAGATGCCATGATCTTCGTTTTCTGAATGTTGAGCTTTAAGCCAACTTTTTCACTCTCCTCTTTCCCTTTCAGCATTGGTGGTATAGTGGTGAGCATAGCTGCCTTCCAAGCAGTTGACCCGGGTTCGATTCCCGGCCAATGCAGTGGGCCGACCTTGGGGCTTCCCTGGTGGCTTAGAGGGTAAAGCATCTGCCTGCAATGCAGGAGACTTGGGTTCAATTCCTGGGTCAGGAAGATCCCCTGGAAAAGGAAATGACAACCCACTCCAGTACTCTTGCGTGGAAAATCCCATGGACAGAGAAGCCTGGTAGATCGCAGAGTCAGACACGACTGAGCGATTTCACTTTACTTTTCACTTTCATCATTAGGCTTTTTAGTTCCTCTTTATTTTCTGCCATAAGGGTGATAGCATCTGAATATCTGAAGTTATTGATATTTCTCCCAGAAAACTTGATTCCAGCTTGTGCTTCTTCCAGCCCAGGGTTTCTCACGATGTACTCTGCATATAAGTTAAATAAGCAGGGTGACAATATACAGCCTCGACGTACTCCTTTTCCTATTTGGAATCAGTCTGTTGTTCCATGTCCAGTTCTAACTGTTGCTTCCTGACCTGCATAGAGGTTTCTCAAGAGGGAGGTCACGTGGTCTGGTATTCCCATCTCTTTCAGAATTTTCCACAGTTTATCGTGATCCACACAGTCAAAGACTTTGGCATAGTCAATAAAGCAGAAATAGATGTTTTCCTGGAACTCTCTTGCTTTTTTGATGATCCAGTGGATGTTGGCAATTTGATCTCTGGTTCCTCTGCCTTTTCTAAAACCAGCTTCAACATCTGGAAGTTTATGGTTCACGTACTGCTTAAGCCTGGCTTGGAGAATTTTGAACATTAATTTGCTAGCATGTGAGATGAGTGCAATTGTGCAGTAGTTTGAGCATTCTTTGGCATTGCCTTTCTTTGGGATTGGAATGAAAACTGACCTTTTCCAGTCCTATGGCCAAGGCTGAGTTTTCCAAATTTGCTGGCATATTGAGTGCGGCACTTTCACAGCACCATCATTCAGGATTTGAAATAGCTCCACTGGAATTCCATCACCTGCACTAGCTTTGTTCATAGTGATGCTTTCTAAGGCCCACTTGACTTCACATTCCAGGATGTCTGGCTCTAGGTGAGTCATCACACCATCATGATTATCTGGGTCGTGAAGATCTTTTTTGTACAGTTCTTCTGTGTATTCTTGCCACCTCTTCTTAATATCTTCTGCTTCTGTTAGGTCCATACCATTTCTGTCCTTTACCGAGCCCATCTTTGCATGAAATATTCCCTTGGTATATCTAATTTTCTTGAAGAGATCTCTAATCTCTCCCATTCTGTTGTTTTTCTCTATTTCTTTGCATTGATCTCTAAGGAAGGCTTTCTTATCTCTCCTTGCTATTCTTTGGAACTCTGCATTCAGATGCTTATATGTTTCCTTTTCTGCTTTGCTTTTCGCTTCTCTTCTTTTCACAGCTATTTGTAAGGCCTCCTCAGACAGCCATTTTGCTTTTTTGCATTTCTTTTCCATGGGGATGATCTTAATCCCTGTCTCCTGTACAATGTCAAGAACCTCTGTCCATAGTTTATCAGCCACTCTGTCTATCAGATCTAGTCCCTTAAATCTATTTGTCACTTCCACTGTATAATCATAAGGGATTTGATTTAGGTCATACCTGAATGGTCTAGTGGTTTTCCCCACTTTCTTCAAGTTCAGTCTGAATTTGGTAATAAGGAGTTCATGATCTGAGCCATAGTCAGCTCCTGGTCTTGTTTTCACTGACTGTATAGAGCGTCTCCATCTTCGGCTGCGAAGAATATAATCAATATGATTTCGGTGTCGGCCATCTGGTGATGTCCTTGTGTAGAGTCTTCTCTTGTGTTGTTGGAAGAGAGTGTTTGCTATGATGAGTGCGTTCTCTTGGGAAAACTCTATTAGCCTTTGCCCTGCTTCACTCTTGCTATGTCCTGTTTGACCACTTCCAATTTGCCTTGGTCTTAGCCTCTTAGTTGAAATCATTTTAATTAGATTGCATCATATACGTATGTATATAAAAACACACACACCACACTCCCACACACACATATTTGCATATAATTTATTATTTTATAAGACAAATACAAGATATATTTTGAATGGTTTGTTTTGACCTATCACTGAAATAATCTCTAGAATACTCTGACAGTTACAGGTCAGCTGGCTTGATTCACTCAATTCACAGTATGAGTTGCTTGACCTTGATGCATTTTGTAATGTTGTTTCTATTTACTCCTCATTTTCTCTGACTTATATGTCTCCATGTAACCTTAGTTTTATCTCTCCTTAGCTTATTTCATAAATCCTTCTCTTCTAGTCACCTGTCTAATACTATCTCAGTATACCATCTATTAAAGGATGCCCATTAACAGCAGTAGTAAATTCTAAACTGCAATAAATTATATGACTGGGATTTTTATCTAGGCTTTTTTCTCATAAAATACATGGTTTTTTGTGTCCCTCCTGAACAGGCCTTGTCAAAAATGAACAGCATGTAAATATTTGATTTATTACTTTCCTATCCACAGCACCAAAATTGAAATGCTATACTTAAAACACCATTTTTCATTAGGGTAGTAAATGTTCATCCAGTCTGCCTGAATTCTTCACGGGCATAGCAAGAACTAGAATTTATATGACCAGAAGAAGAAGAAGAAGAAAACACAAACAATTATAATAGTATTTTGCCTGGATAAGTATATTTCTGTTCTCATTACTAAGAGACAAGTGTGAAAGGAACTAAGAAATAATTTAAATCTACTTAAAATCTCCAGACATCATTTTGAGCAATGATGTCAACTTGTCACCCAGAAAAATTTAACAGAGCTGACCATAAATATCACCATTTGACAGAATGTTTCACCATCTCCTCTCTTTTCTTGTCTATCCTCTATGAATTTATGTATAAATCACCCTCTTATACCTAATTGATGACTGTGAAGGGCTTATTAGGGATCTTCTTCCAGAACTCTGTGTTTTATTGATGGAGGAATATATCAAAGAAGGATGGATATTATCATTCAATACTATGCTTGGGTGAGAGAACAGGCTGTCCCCAAGCCATCAAATAGCCAATGCATAAAAAACAACTTGCCCATTTAACAATTACTAAGCACTCACTCTAGTTAGCTTACGTAGATTAAATCTGATTTCAGAACACTTGCACTTTAGATTTTCCTCTTACTTTATTGGACAGTCCTTCTCAGATGTCTTTGCTTGTTTCTCCTTGAACCCTTCATGTTGGCATCAAGTGCTCAGGTTTTGGCTTTCTTTTCTTCTCTGTCTATAAACTCTCCCTTCAGGATCACACCTCCCAGGGTCAAGGCTAAGAATTATTTGCATTCTAATGACTGCCAAATTTGTATATTCAATCCTTGACCACTTTTTCTAAATTCTAGTCTCATACATCTAACTACCTACTTAATATCTCCATTTGGAATCTGCAAGACCATGAATCAATATGTCCAAAACTGAACTCCTGGCTTCCCCAAAGTTTCTTTACCTCATTTGAGGACAACTACACCTTTTCAGTTACTCAGGCCAGATTGTTTGAAATGTTCTTTTATTCTGCCCTTTTTCTCATAGCTCTGCATCCTGTCTGTTAGGAGTCACTGTTGACAGAAGATTCTCATTTTACTCAGCATATGAAGTCCTTTTGATGGCCAGTGAGATTCCATAGGATCCAGCTCCCACTTATCTTTATCACTTCTTTCCTTTATGCTTTTCTTTTGTTCACCCTTCGCCAGTCACATTAGCTTCCCTGCTTTTCCTCAAATATTCCAGGAGTATTCCTGCCTCAGGACATTTGGACTAGCTCTTCTTTTTGGTTGGAATGATCGATCACAAAATATACACATAGAGAAGTCATTCATTTCCTTTAGTTTTTGCTTAGATTTCATCATCTGAATGAGTCCACCATATTTAACAATACTATTTTTTTAATAATATATTTTCTTTTATTCATATATCTAAAACATTATCATCTCAACATACAATCAATATTATGAAATTATAAGTGAGACATTTTACATTCTTATTTTTCTTTCTTTTTAAAAATTTATTTATTTTAATTGGAGGTTAATTACTTTACTATATTGGTTTTGCCATATATCAACATGCATCCGACACGGGTGTACACGTGTTCCCCGTCCTGAATCCCCCTCCCACCTCCCTCCCCATACCATCCCTCTGGGTCATCCCAGTGCACCAGCCCCAAGCATCCTGTATCCTGCATTGAACCTGGACTGGCGATTCATTTCTTATATGATATACACGTTGCAATGCCATTCTCCAAAATCATCCCACTCTCTCCCTCTCCCACAGAATCCAAAAGACTGTTCTATACATCTGTGTCTCTTTTGCTGTCTCACGTCATACAGGGTTATCGTTACCATCTTTCTAAATTCCATATATATGCATTAGTATACTGTATTGGTGTTTTTCTTTCTGGCTTACTTCACTCTGTATAATAGGCTCCAGTTTCATCCATCTCATTAGAACTGATTCAAATGTATTCTTTTTAATGGCTGAGTAATACTCCATTGTGTATATGTACCACAGCTTTCTTATCCATTCATCTGCTGATGGACATCTAGGTTGCTTCCATGTCCTGGCTATTATAAACAGTGCTGCGATGAACATTGGGGTACACGTGTCTCTTTCAATTCTGGTTTCCTCTGGTGTGTATGCCCAGCAGTGGGATTGCTGGGTCATAAGGCAATTCTATTTCCAGTTTTTTAAGGAATCTCCGCACTGTTCTCCATAGTGGCTGTACTAGTTTGCATTCCCACCAAAAGTGTAAGAGGGTTCCCTTTTCTCCACACCCTCTCCAGCATTTATTGCTTGTAGACTTTTGGATCGCAGCCATTCTGACTGGCGTGAAATGGTACCTCATAGTGGTTTTGATTTGCATTTCTCTGATAATGAGTGATGTTGAGCATCTTTTCATGTATTTGTTAGCCATCTGTATGTCTTCTTTGGAGAAATGTCTATTTAGTTCTTTGGCCCATTTTTTGATTGGGTCATTTATTTTTCTGGAGTTGAGCTGTAGGAGTTGCTTGTATATTTTTGAGATTAGTTGTTTGTCCGTTGCTTCATTTGCTATTATTTTCTCCCATTCTGAAGGCTGTCTTTTCACCTTGCTTATAGTTTCCTTTGTTGTGCAGAAGCTTTAATTTTAATTAGGTCCCATTTATTTATTTTTGCTTTTATTTCCAATATTCTGGGGGGTGGGTCATAGAGGATCCTGCTGTTATATTTAACACACTTGTCTTTTCTATTTTTTAATTGCATACATAAAAGCATATGGCTTCCCAGGTAACTCAGCTGGTAAAGAATCAGTCTGCAATGCAGGAGACCCCAATTTGATTCCTGGTTTGGGAAGTTCCCTAGGAGAAAGAATAGGCTAACCACTCAAGTATTCTTGGGCTTCCCTTGTTGCTCAGATGGTAAAGAATCCATTTGCAATATGGGAGACCTGGGTTCCACCCCTGAGTTGAGGAGATCCCCTGGAGAAGGGCATGGCAACCCACTCCAGTGTTTTTTTTTTTTTTTTTTTAATTGAAGGATAATTGCTTTACAGAATTTTGCTGTTTTTGGTAAACATATATCCCCTCCCTTTTGAACCTCCCTCCCATCTCCCACCCATCCCACTCTTCTAGGTTGATACAGACCCCTGTTTGAGTTTCCTGAGCCATACAGTAAACTCCCATTGGCTATCTATTTTACATATGGTAATATAAGTTTCCATATTACTTTTTCCGTACATCTTACCCTGTCTTGTCTCTCTCCATGTCCATAAGTCTATTCTCTATGTCTGTTTCTCCATTGTTGCCCTGTAAATAAATTCTTCAGTACCATTTTTCTAGATTCCTTATATATGCGTTAGAATACAATATTTATCTTTCTCTTTCTGACTCATTTCACTCTGTATAATAGTTCTAGGTTCATCCACCTCCTTAGAACTGATGCAAATGCATTCCGTCTATGGCTGAGTAATATTCCATTGTGTATATGTACTACAACTTCTTTATCCATTCATCTGTCGATGGACATCTAGGTTGCTTCCATGTTCTACCTATTGTAAATAGTGCTGCAGGAACAATGGGATACATGTGTCTTTTTCAATTTTGGTTTCCTCAGGGTATATACCTAGGAGTGGGATTGCTGGGTCGTATTGTTGTTTTATTCCTAGTTTTAAGGAATCTCCACACCATCTTCCATAGTGGCACCATCAATTTACATTTCCACCAACAGTGCAAGAGTGTTCCCTTTTCTCCACACCCTCTCCAGCATTTATTGTTTGCAGACTTTTTGATGGCGGCTATTCTGACTGGTGTGAGGGGATATCTCATTTCTCTAATAATGAGCAATGTTGGGCATCTTTTCATGTGTTTGTTAGACATCTGTAGGTCTTCTTTGGAGAAATGTCTGTTTATGTCTTTTCCCATTTTTTGATTGGGTTGTTTTTCTGGCATTGAGTTGTATGAACTGCTTGTAGGTTTTGGAAATTAATCCTTTTTCAGTTGTTTCATTTGCTATTATTTTCTCCCATAATGAGGGTTGTCTTTTCACCTTGCTTGTAGTTTCTTTGACCTGCAAAAGCTTTTAAGTTTGATCAGGTCCTACTTGTTTACTTTTGTTCTTATTTCTGTTACTCTAGGAGGTGAGTCATAGAGAATCTTTCTTTGATTTATGTCATCGACTGTTCTGCCTATGCTTTCCTCTAAGAGTTTTATAAGTTCTGGTCTTACATTTAGGTCTTTAATCCATTTTGAGTTTATCTTCGTGTATGGAGTTAGGAAGTGTTCTAATTTCATTCTTTTCCATGTAACTGTCCAGTTTTCCCAAAACCACTTATTGAAGAGGCTGTCTTTGCCCCATTGTATACTCTTGCCTCCACTGTCAAAAATAAGGTAACCCAAAGGTGCATGGGTTTATTTCTGGGCTTTCTATCTTGTTTCATTGTTCTATATTTCTGTTTTTGTGACAGCACCATACTGTGTTAATGACTATAGCCTTATAGTATAATCTGAAGTCAGGAAGGTTGATTCCTCCAGCTCCATTCTTTCTCAAGACTGCATTGGTTATTCAGGGTCTTTTGTGTTTCCATATGAACTGTGAATTTTTTTGTTCTAGTTCTGTAAAAAATGCCATTGGTAATTTCACAGGGATGGCATTGAATGTAGATTGCATTTGGTAGTATAGTTATTTTTACAATATTGATTCTTCCTACCCAGGAACATGGACTATCACTTCATCTGTTTATGTCATCTTTGATTTCTTTTATTAGTGTCTTATAACTTTCTGTGTACAGTTTTTTTGTCTCCTTAGGTAAATTTATTCCTAGTTAATTTTTTTTGTTATGAATGGAATTGATTCCTTAGTTTCTCTTTCTGATTTTTCATTGTTAATAAATGGAAATGCAAATGATTTCTGTGTATTAATTTTGTATCCTGCAACTTTGACAATTCCCTGATTCAGTTAAGTTCAGTTCAGTCGCTCAGTCATGTCTGACTGTTTGCAAGCTCATGGATGATAGTACACCAGGCCTCTCTATCCATCGCCAACTCACAGAGTTTACTCAAACTCGTGTCCATAAAGTTGATGATGCCATCCAACAATCTCCTCCTCTGTTGTCCCCTTCTTCTCCCACCTTCAATCTTTCCCAGCATCAGGGTATTTCCCAATGAGTCAGTTCTTCACATAAGGTGGCCAAAGTATTGGAGTTTCAGCCTCAGCATCCGTCCTTCCAATGAATATTCTAGAATGATTTCCTTTAGGATGGACTGGTTGGATCTACTAGCTGTCCAAAGGATTCTCAAAAGTCTTCTCCAACATCATAGCTCAAAACCACAAATTCCTAGGTTCTTAGCTTTCTTTATAGTCCAACTCTCACATCCATACATGATTACTGGAAATATCATACCTTTGACTAGATGGACCTTTGTTGGCAAAGTAATGTCTCTGCTTTTTAAAATGATGTCTAGGTTGGTCATAACTTTTCTTCCAAGGAACAAGTGGCTTTTAATTTCATGTCTGCAGTCACCACCTACAGTGATTTTGGAGACCCCCAAAATAAAGTCTTTTACTGTTCCCCCATCTATTTCCCATGAAGTGATGGGACCAGATGCCATGATCTTAGTTTTCTTAATGTTGAGCTTTAAGCCAACTTTTTCATTCTCCTCTTTCACTTTCATCAAAAGGCTCTTTAGTTCTTCGCTTTCTTCCATAAGGGTGGTGTCATCTGCATATCTGAGGTTATTGATATTTCTCCTAGTAGTTTTGATTACAGCTTGTTCTTCTTCCAGCCCAGCATTTCTCATGATGTACTCTGCATATAAGTTAAATAAGCAGGGTGACAATAAGCAGCCTTGACATACTCCTTTTCCTAATTTGAAGCAGACTGTTGCTCCATGTCCATTTCTAACTGTTGTTTCTTGACCTTCATACAAATTTTTCAGGAGGCAGGTCAGGTGGTCTCTTCTCTTGAAGAATTTCCCACAGTTTCTGTCACCCACTCAATTCACTGATTAGCTCCAGTAATTTTCTGATATTATCTTTAGGGTTTTCCATGAACAGTATCATGTCATCTGCAAACAGTGATAGCTTTACTTCTTTTCTGATCTGGATTCCTTTTATTTGTTTTTCTTCTCTGATTGCTGTAGCTAGGACTTCCAGAACTATGTTGAGTAACAGTGGCAAAAGTGGACGCCCTTGTCTTGTTCCTGATATTAGCCGGAATGCTTTCAGTTTTTCGCCATTAAGAATAATGTTTGCCATAGGCTTTTCATATATGGCCTTTTCTATGTGGAGGTAGGTTCCTTCTATGCCCATTTTTTGAAGAGTTTTAATCATAAGTGCATGCTGAATTTTGTCAAAGGCTTTTATTGTATCTATTGAGATTATCATATGGTTTTTATCTTTCAACTTGCTCATATGGTGTATCATGTTGTTTTGCATATATTGAAGAAGCCTTGCATCTCTGGAATAAACCCAACTTGATCATGGTGTATGAGCTTTTTGATGTGTTGCAGAATTCTGTTTGTTAAAATTTTGTTGTGGATTTTTGCATCTATGTTCATCAGCGATATTGCCCTATAGTTTTCTTTTTTTGTGTTGTCTTTGTCTGGTTTTGGTATCAGGGTGATGGTGGCTTTGTAGAATGAGTTTGGAAGTGTTCCTTCCTCTGCAATTTTTTGAAAGAGTTTTAGAAGGATAGGCAGTAGCTGTTCTCTAAATGCTTGATAGAATTCTCCTGTGAAGCCATCTGGTCCTGGGCTTTTATTTTTTGGGAGATTTTCAACCACAGCTTCAATTTCAGTGCTTGTAATTGGGTTGTTCATAATTTCTATTTCTTCTCGGCTCAGTCTTGGAAGATTGAACTTTTCTAAGAATCTTCCCATTTCTTCCAGGTTATCTATTTTATTGTCATATAGTTGTTCATAATATTCTCTTATAATCCTTTGAATTTCTGCATTGTCTTTTGTAACCGCTCCTTTTTCATTTCTTTTTTTTTTTATTTGATTCTTCTCTCTTTTTTTCTTGATGAGTCTGGCTAAAGGTTTGTCAATTTTGTTTATTTATCTAACCAAAAAATCAGCTTTTAGTTTTATTAATCTTTAATATCTTTTTCATTCCTTTTTCATTTATTTCTGCTCAGATCTTTATTATTTCTTTTCTTCTACTAACTTTGGGATTTTCTTGTTCTTTTTCCAATTGTTTTAGGTGTAAAGTTACATTGTCTATTCAACATTTTTCTTGTTTCTTGAGGTAGGATTGTATTGCTATAAACTTTCATCTTAGAACTACTTTTGTTGCGTCCGTAGGTTTTGAGCTGTCGTATTTTCATTTTCATTTGTTTCTAATACTTTCTTGATTTCCCTTTTGATTTATTCAGTGCCCTGTTGTTTATTTAAAAATGTGTTGTCCAATCTCCATGTGTTTGTGTTTCTTACAGTTTTTTTTTTTTTCTTGTAATGGATGTCTAGTCTCATAGCATTGTGGTCAGAAAAGTTGCTTGATCTCTAGTCAGGAATGAAGATTCCACAAGTGCTTTGTTGTGGCATTAAATGAGATTAAAACAAATACTGGAAAATGAGAAACCAAAAATAAACCGCAGACAAATGGCAGTTACAAAGTCAGGCAAATAATAATTAAAACAATGGAGTATATGCATATACATATACAACTATGAGCAAAGTCAAAACAGTCCGACAAAAATTAAGTACAATATATTGACCCAGCAAACAAAGGAAATGAAAAATTATATATATATCAGTTAAGAAAAAGAGTAAAGCACAAACTAGAACACAAAACTAAAGCAAGGTGTCAATTTGGGAATAAAGCAATAAAAATAAAACTAACAAATACGTTGAAAGAAAAGAGAGAAAGCAAAGAAAGAAAGAATAGATATGCAAAATTAAATAAAGAAAATTTACGGAGAAGGCAATGGCACCCCACTCCAGTACTCTTGCCTGGAAAATCCCATGGATGGAGGAGCCTGATGGGCTGCAGTCCATGGGGTTGCTAAGAGTCGGACACGACTGAGCGACTTCACTTTCGCTTTTCACTTTCCTGCATTGGAGAAGGAAATGGCAACCCACTCCAGTGTTCTTGCCTGGAGAATCCCAGGGACGCGGGAGCCTGGTGGGCTGCCGTCTATGGGGTCGCACAGAGTCGGACACGACTGAAGTGACTTAGCATTAGCATTTTCTCCCTAGTTCCTTCATCCTACCAAGTTTTGCGTGGTTCTATATAATCTTTTCCACTGGTCAGGTACTCCTGTCCACTCTCAGCTGGTGTTATGCATGCACTTCTGTGTCCTAAGCTGTATTCCTGATGTATCCTTGGAGGGAGATGTACTCCACATCTACCTACTCCTCTGCCATCTTGTTCTCTCACTCCGATATTCTTGCCTGGAGATCCCCTTGGACAGAGGAGCTTGGCGGGCTACAGTCCATGGGATTGCAAAGAGGTGGACATGACTGAGCAATTAAGCACAGCACAGCTCATAAACATAAAACATAATTTACTTATTTATTTCTATTTTCTATTACAGGTTTTTTTTTTCTTTCTGAAACATATTCCTGTTAGAGTAGAAACTTTGATCTGTTTTTTTTTTTTTTCCCCCACTGATATATACTGGGCATGTAAAACAATCTCTTGTACATACCAGATTTATCTAGCCTTATATGTCCATTTTTAAAGTTTTAAAATATCTGAATAATTAGGATGCATTTTACTGTTGATAGTAGATCATAGACCAATTAAACAGTATATTATTTTCCTTATCTGTACATAAAGTAATATAGTATAATTTACCATTAATAACATGATAGTTTTAATGAAATACAAATTAAGACAGTTAATGAATATTTGTTGAATGAAAGATTAAATGACTGAGAAAGAATAAAATAAATTTTCCTTTGAGGAATGTTCAAATTAACTGAATAGAAACCTTGTAAAGGAATATTTGTAAAAGGACAGTGCACAACCTGTATAAAAGTAGTATTTGCTAACTCCAACCTCCTGCTCTACTCCATCCCTCTCTCAACCCTTCCCCCTTGACAACTATAAGTCTATTCTCTATATAGATGTTAAGGTTAACAGATGTAAGCTATTGTATATAGACTAGATAAATGAGGTCCTATTGTGTAGCACAGGAAACTATATTCAATGTCCTATAATAAACCATAATGGAAAAGAATATGAAAAAGAATGTATAACTGAATCACTTTGCTGTACAGCAGAAATTAATACATTGTAAATCAACTGTATTTCAATAAAAAAGTAATTGAATACAGCAAAGAAATTTATTCTTTTTTTGTTGTTGTTGTTGAAGAGTAGGTGGGGATGGTCAAAGAAAGTTGTTGCCATTATCTTTAACAAAGTAAGAAGTTTTGTTAACAGGTAGAAAGTCATTGGTCAGAGAGGTAAGAACATAGTGTGGTAAGTGCTCCATGGTGAAAATTGAGTATAACCATCTACAATCTATAATTATTGTTGTAAGTGTTTTCCTGAACTTTTTTCTTTAATATTGCTTTAAGATTATTATATAGTAAACCTTTGCCCTCATTGTGCTTATATATGAAACTTGAGTTTATATAGATTATATGTTTGTGCTTTTTTTTTTTTTTTCTCCTTGATTGTGCGAGTTTTATTCTAAGATCTAAGGAATGTGAGGTCTTCCTGGGTGGTTCAGTGGTAAAGAATCCCTCTGCAAAGCAGGAGATGTGGGTTGAACCCTTGGGTCAGGAAGATCTCCTGGAGAAGGAAATCGCAACCCATTCCAGTATTCTTGCCTGGAGAATCCCATAGAGAGAGGAACCTGGCAGGCTGTAGTCCATGTGGCCACAAAAGATTTGGTCATGATTAGTGACTAAACAACAAGAAATGTGATTCCACTCCTTTGGGGAATAATTAGAAAAATAGTTGGCCTTCCCAGGTGGTGCTAGTGGTAAAGAACACATCTGCCAAGGTAGAAGACATAAGAGACATGGTTTCAAGTCTTGGGTCAGAAAGGTCTCCTGGGTAAGGGCATGGAAACCCACTTCAGTGTGCTTGTCTAGAGAATCCCATGGACAGAGGAGTCTGGCCAGCTACAGTCCAGGGGGTCACCAAGAGTCAGACATGACTGAATGACACACTTTGATAATATTATGTATATTTCCCTAAGTTACCTGACTTCAAGAATGCCATCTGGAGATGTTTTTAAAGAAAATTTTTAAAATTTTTAGAAAGGATGTTACGGTAAACCCAGGTCACAGAATTGCAATCTCAAGTGTATTATGAGAGACAAAAGGAAAGACAAGGGAAAATGGACAATTGTGATCCTCCATGGCAAAAACTAAGCATAAACAGTTTACTGTGTTATGGTGTGGGAGCAGGGGGCTCTTTTGTGTTTGTTTCATGCTTTGTTTGTTTTTGGTGGGGTGAGGAGTAAATTTGACAAACATCTTCTTTACAGATAAAATTAACTACCTAAATTATCAAGTTAAATATCAAGCAAAATATCAAATTATTCAGTGCTTTGGAACCATAAGATGAGAACATTGGAGTGATGATCTATACATAATATTATATGATTTAATAATATCTAATATTATCTAAACATAATACCAGAAATACATTGAGAATTGGAAAAAAGAAACAAACACACAAAAAATGCAGATTAAAATTGTTTGGTTTAGCATTTTATTTATAGCAAAAAGAGATCATAAGCATCACATAAAAATGAGGAAGGGAGACAAATAGAAACATTTAAGTTGAAATGATGGATATTTATGGTATACTTATAAACTCTACTTAATATAAACTCTGTTTAGTCCTAATTAATTCATATAGTAATGTGAACAAAGAAATATGTATAGTTAAAAAGTCTTTTTTGAAGAGGAGGATAAATTTTCAGGAAATAAAATAATTCCAGAAAGTCTAGAAACTTAGCAATATTGAGGCTTGAGTGATTAATTTCTTTCTTTCTTTTAAGTTTTACTTCTTGTATTGTAACCACAAGACCATGTGATGAGTTAACTACAAGGAATGCATTCCAGTAAGAGCCTCTGGAAATCAATATTCTACTTAAATAGGAACCATTTTATTTTTGCTACTGTTTACCACTTGAGCCCTACCATCTAGCACAGTATTTCATGCCTTGCATTTATCCTTGAATTCTCTTTTTTTTTTTCACACCCTACTCATCAGCACATCTTATCACCATTTGCTCCACAGACAACTGCTTCCTGCTATCACTTGCTTCAAGATTATTTCACTTTTAACAAGATTATTATAATGACCTCTTGATGGTTTTCCTGCTTCTACTCACATACCCAAAATGTCTATAAGTCTATTCTCCACACAGCCAGTATGATTATTTCAAATTTAAATCTAATCATACAGTTAGTAGTAACAGGACTAAATCAAGAATTCAGGGTTCCTATCTTCTTTCATCTCTCCTTGAAGCTAAGGAGTTTCATTTATAATTTGAACTCACATATCAACTATGATCCAATCACGTTTATCATTTAAATACATACTTGTATGAAAGAAAGTTAATTTCTCCTTCATATTATTAAGTATAAAGTATATAGTCTGAGTACTAGTATCGTACTAGCCACTATGCATAGACCAACCTCTCATTTTTCTAGTACTTTCTGTGCAAATCAACAGAACTCCTAAGCCACCTAATGTGGCAATTACTGTGAGTTGGGTTTATATTATATTCATTCTTTTCATTTTGCAAGCAATTACTTTGTTTTTTTTTGTTTCAAACATTATTTTATTTTTGATGTTTTGGCTGCACTGTAATGCATGTGGGATCCTAGGTCCCCAATCAGGGATTGAACCTACATCCCCTGCAGTGGTAGCATGGAGTCTAAACCACTGGGTCCCTAGGGAAGTCCCCATTACTTTGTTCAATAAGTTAGAATGGCATCATCATACATCAAACAGCCTAACCCTGAATCGTTAATCTGGAATTAGTTTATCTCAACTAAATTCATTTTATTCAGCTTCTCACTGACCTCAGTTTTAGATCTCAATATCACTGTTCACAAATTTTTCCTTTATTGTCACATTCTTCTTCTACACTCCAAGTTGCTAAAGAGGTGCTTTAAATCAGTATCTGTTTGAAATGAGTGTGCTTGGAATTTTTAGCACCATGTTGGTAAGAGGTTCTTTGCTTGCTAGAGAAATCTGGAAATACAAAGCTTACATGCATTTATACATCCAAAAGTATCATACAGATAATATTAAGTTGTTAGGAGATTAAATTAGAAAAATACATTATTCTTTATTGTTATTTAATAGCAAGTGGTCATGTATGGATGTGAGAGTTGGACTGTGAAGGCTGAGCACCAAAGAATTGATGCTTTTGATGCTGTGGTGTTGGAAAAGACTCTTGAGAGTCCCTTGGACTGCAAAGAGATCCAACCAGTCCATTCTAAAGGAGATCAGTCCTGGGTGTTCTTTAGAAGGAATGATGCTAAAGCTGAAGCTCCAGTACTTTGGCCACCTCATGCAAAGAGTTGACTCATTGGAAAAGACTCTGATGCTGGGAGGGATTGGGGGCAGGAGGAGAAAGGGACGACAGAGGATGAGATGGCTGGATGGCGTCACCGACTCAATGGACTTGAGTTTGAGTGAACTCCGGGAGTTGGTGATGGACAGGGAGGCCTGGCGTGCTGCGATTCATGGGGTCACAAAGAGTTGGACACAACTGAGCGACTGAACTGAGCTGAATGACACTTAGGAAGCTAACATTAACTCAACAAATACCTATTAATCTGCTATTTGGAATATATTGGAAATATATTGGACAGAAATCTTTATGCTTATAGAACTTAAAAGTTTAGTTGATAATGAGGAACAATTTAAAAAATAACTAAGATATAAGATATTCAGTAGACAATAAGTGCTTGGGGACTACTAGAGAAGGAAAGTGTATTGGAGGGTTTAGGGAGCAGTGTCCAAATATAAATCAGGGGATGTCTCACTAAGAAAATGACAATAAGTAAGAACTTAAGGAGGAAAGAGTGAGTCATGGAGCTATCCTTGGAAACAATTTCAATCAGAAGGAAGCACCAGTGCAAAGACTGTAGACAATATTGGTACTTTGTCATGACAACCCTAAAAAACAAAAGCTGATACTTTAAATATTTTAACTGCCCTAATTGTTATCCTAATTAAGAAATTTTAAAATCAAGTCTGCATCTTTTCAAGGTACTCTTATAGTACACCAAGTAAGTTGTTAAGCTTTCCTGAAAGTCTATTAATGCTGTGGCTTAGATATGGGAGATCCAAATGCCATAGGAAGTACAAATCATTGCACAGTTATCTTTTATTACATTTTCTGTTCTGAATATGTTAGTCTGGATGAATAAGAACATGAGTTATTTTGAAATCTTATCTGAGTAGATCTCCATTATTCAAAGCACAGCTGTGGAAATATTAATTATCCTACAATCTTGGATTGCATTACAAAGTCAAGCCATATACCTTTTGGCTCGTCCAGACAGTCCTATTATGGAAGCAATTCGGGAAGAAAGTGGGCCAGGGGCTTCAGTAAGCACTGAATAAGTTGCCCCAGTATCTAAAAGGAAATCGATGGGTTGGCCCCCCACAATTATTAATACCCGGGGTTCCTCAGGTGTAATTAGGACGGGAGCTTGTGTGGGGACCCCCGGGCACCTTCAGTCCTGATTGTCTTGAGAGTCTGACCCCGGAGACCTACGCCTCTGGGGGCAGTCTCTCTTCCAGTGTGGTCCTTTGCAGACCGGACATGGAGCCGGGGGCAGCTTAGATGCCTGAGGGCAATCCCGCTTGAGGTGCCCCTCCTTTCCACAGTAGTAGCAAGCCCATCCCTTTTCACCTGGGTCCCTCTGGGCATTTTTCTCAGGATGTTTAAGAACGTTTTTCATAGCCATGGCAAAGGCTTCCGCCTTTTCCTTCATCTTTTTTTGCCTTTCTTTCTTTTCCTCATATTCCCTACCATAATAGACTGAGCCAGTTGTAACAGAGTATCTAAAGACTGATTTGGTCCTTATTCCCATTTTAATAGCTTATGGCGGATATCTGGAGCCAACTGAGTGAGAAATCTATCCTTTAAGATCACTTTTCCCTCTTCACTTTCAGGATCAATCTCAGTGAATCTGCGAAGGCCTTCTCTTAGTCTGTCTAGGAGTTTACCAGGAGCTTCCTTCTCCTGTTCTATGTCTGCTAATTTGCCATAGTTTAAAGGCTTAGAACGCGCCTGCCTAAGTCCCTCAAGAATACATCTAACAAAATGACTGATCCCATCTTCCTTTAGCTGTGTTGTAGTCCCAGTCTGGTTCTATAGTTGGGACCGAGCCAAAAGGTATTATTTCAGTTATTCTTTATCTTGCAACTGGGATTCTGTGCTGTTTTCACACGAGTTTCTGATCGTGCCAGAATTTCCCTCACCCCTTTTGGGAAAGGATATACTGAGCAAGGTCCATGCCTCTGTTTTCATGAATATGGAGCCCTCCCTTTCTCTCCCTTTAGTTGAACAAAATGTAAATCCTAGGGTATGAGCTGATGGAAAATCTGTGGGCCGAGCACAAAATGCTATTCCTGTAGTTGTTAAGCTCAAAGACCCGCACGTATTCCCACATAAGAAGCAGTATCCACTGAAACCTGAGGTTAAGGAAGGGTTAAAACTCATCATCGAAATTTTAAAGGAGCAGGGACTATTAATTCCCTGTAACAGTCCTTGCAACACTCCTATTTGGGGTATAAAGAAATCAAATGGTAAATGGAGACTAGTTCAAGATTTACGAATAATAACTGAGGCTGTAGTTCCTTTACACTCCGTGGTGCCTAATCCTTATACTCTATTGTCTGAAATTCCTGAACGAGCCAAATATTTTTCAATAGTCGATTTGAAAGATGCCTTCTATTCGGTGCCTTTGGCAGAAGAAAGTCAATTTCTATTTGCCTTTGAAGACCCTACGCAGGAAGCTTCTCAGTTAACCTGGACAGTTTTGCCTCAGGGATTTCGTGACAGTCCTCACTTATTTGGACAGTTTGTCACGGGATCTACAAAACTTTAATAGCTCTGAAGCGGTGGTGTTACAATATGTAGATGATATTTTGCTCTGTGCTGAGACAGAGGAAGCTTGTTCGCGAGCCTCAGAAGATTTCTTAAACTTTCTGGCAGGCTGTGGTTACAAGGCATCAAGAGAAAAGGCTCAGCTGTGTCAACAATCGGCTAGATATCTGGGCCTAATCATATCAGAAGGAACTCGGGCCATAGGCCCTGAGAGAATTAAACCTATACTAAATCATCCCCTACCTATGACTTTAAGACAATTGAGAGGATTTTTGGGAATCACAGGTTACTGCCTCATTTGGGTTATGGGGAACTTGCCCAGCCTTTATATAAACTTATAGCTGAAACTCAGCAGGCCCAAACCGACAAACTGGTTTGGTCTCCAGAAACTCAAAAGGCTTTAAGATTCCTCAGACTGCTCTCCTGCAAGCTCCAGCTCTGAGCTTGCCCACAGGGTCAGAATTTAATTTGTTTGTCACTGAAAGAAAAGGTGTGGCAATGGGAGTTTTGACACAACCCCGAGGACCTCACCAGCAACCTATTGCTTATCTAAGCAGAGAATTAGATGTAATTTCACGTGGGTGGCCCCACTGCCTAAGAGTAATTGGGGCAGCGGCTTTATTAGCATCTGAAGCTTTAAAAATAATTAATAGACGAAAACTTACTTTACTGACTTCTCATGTGAGTGGAATCTTAAATTCTAAAGTTACTATTTGGATGACAGACAGTAGGCTTCTTAAATATCAGTCATTGTTAGAAGGACCAGTAACTAAGCTTAAAGTTTGTGGAAATTTAAATCCTGCCACTTTCCGTCCTGAGAAGGAAAATGAAACACCTGGTCATGATTGTTCTCAATTCCTAACTTTAAACTATGCAGCTCAGGAGGATCTAAAGGATATCCCATTAGACAATCTTGACATGGAAATATTTACAGATGGCAGTTCTTTTGTTTGGGATGGAAAGTGTAAAGCAGGTTACGCCATGGTGACTGCTGAACAGGTTTTGGAAGCAAAATCTCTTCCCCAGGGAACCAGTGCTCAGTTAGTGGAGCTTGTGGCTCTGACCCGAGCTCTAGAGTTAAGCAAAAGGCAGCAGATGGGCCTGATAATCTATGTGAGTACTTCTGCTGACTCCAAAAATCCTGAGTCTGCGGTTTGATCCTCAAGACAGTGCCTTCCTATTCTGGGCTCACTCCTACGCTGCATTCCACAATCGGTCTAAATGCTGGGTCTGTGGAGCACTCCCCTCTTCATCAGTGGAAGGCTTCCGGAGGTGGACATCTCCACTTCAAGGAAAAGACTTTCTCAAAGTCTGTGAATACCTTCGACAACAATCACATGCTGTGCCTCTTCTTCATCTGAACCCTAACCCTAACCCTAAAATGGACTGGTGCAACACGTTGCACTTTAACTATGGACATAATGTGACTTTTAATTTCGATTTTAACTTGTTTTAATGACTATGTTGCCTGCATCTGTAACTGTATAACTGGACTTGTTTCTAGCCGCATGAATGCTTTTAAGTTACAAATGGTTGCTCAAATTCCTGCTACTGTTGCAGCTTCCTCCAACTACTATTTGGGGCCCCTGGATCAGATATCCTCAATATGAGGATTAGGAGAATATGTTGCCTCACCAATTTAGGGACAACGCCCCTTGTCAGCTCGGAAGCAGTTATGGAACGAGAATGACGCCCCTTTCCCTAGGCAACATAATTCTCCTAAAAGAAAAGGGGGGAATGAGAGAGTCATTTCCCAGGCAGGTTGATAAGGAGTCTAGGGGTCTCCAAGGAGAGGGGTCTGGAATTCTCAAGGAGAAAGAAGGACAAACTTTTTTTCCTTCTCTACATTCCTTAGGATTATATAACAATGTATCCTGCCTGAGGACAGTCTCTGGGTTAAACCTTCTGGCTAATTCTGTTATCCTAAAATGTAAATTATGGGAGTAGACCTGGTCTTTACAGGGATTATATAACAATAATGTATCCTGCCTGAGGACAGTCACTGGATTAAGCCCTCTGGCTAATTCTGTTATCTTAAAATGTAAATTATGGGAGTAGGTCTGGTGAGGTCTTTACAACCTCTAGACATTCTTTGGATTCATTGTAGAGTATATAACTTCATTGCTAACACTAGCAAGTGGGTACTCTTTCTGCCCCCTTCTGATGCCTATGTCAGAAGCTTTCTCTATCTCCTTTATACTTTAATAAAACTTTGTTACACACACACACACAAAAAAAAAAAACAACAAAGTCAAGCCAGTCAGGAAATCAAGGTATTGGAAATGTACTTCAGTCAAATCTTGTAAGAGAGTCTAAATAGTTTTAAAAGCCTTGCCTATTAAAGAATACTTGGCAGACACCCTGTGCAGTGATGAATATACTTACATTTTTGGGAGGACATGACAGCCAGCAGGGGTGTTGGAGAGCCAGCAATTTGTGAAGAGGTAATTTAAAAACAAAACAAAAAAAAACTTGTAGCCCATGGAGTAAACTATGCACAGATAATCTGCCTGTTCTCCAGACTTCTTTTTGATTAACTTCATGGAAGAGCAAAGATTTACGTGGGAAGTTGTTTCTGCTTTGACCTCTTGTGGTGCTCCTTTCAGAATATGAAAAACAGCATCATCTGATTCCAGAAGGGGATGACAGGACAGTATACAATTATAGGTATGCATTTGCAGACTCCTGCTGCTTGCTCTTCCAGGAAGTTTACACTGGGAAGAAATAAATTTACTCTTGCTTTCACATATCTTTTTCATTAATGTATTCTGTAGAAAGAAAATTCCAGCAAATGTCTACTCATTCCAGTTTGTACCAAAAGTTTTTAAGAAGGTAGGGATGATCCTAGTTGAGTTCAGCATTGCATCTTCACCTGCAATGTTACTTCAGTCTAAAATAACCTATAAGAAAGTGAGCAGGAGAAAACTTAGAATCTGAATCAGTAGAGCTCATCTTTGGTACCCATTCTTTTTATTTCTCATGCTCAGTTGCTTTAGTTGTGTCCAAGTCTTTGCAATCCTATGGGCCATAGCCCACTAGGCTCCTCTGTCCATGGGATTCTCGAGGTAAGAATATTGGAGAGGGTTGCCATGCCCTCCTCCAGGGAATCTTCCCACTCCAGGGATTTTCCCAACCTGAGTCTCTTTTATGTCTCCTGCATTGGCAAGCGAGTTCTTTACTGCTAGCGCCACCTGGGAAACCCTCTTTTTGTTGCTAACATGTCTAAAAATTACTATGATAATAGTAGCTGTCATTTATTGGGTTTTGATTTTAATTCTTCTCAGTAATTTACATTTATTATCTCATTGAATGTTCAAAGTACTTATCTGAATTAAGATATAATGCTCTTGCTACAGAGATAAAGAAATTGATGTACAGAAAAGACATTTCCTCACTCTCTCTACAAATCTTTCCTTGCTGTATACATTTGATGTACTAAGTATCAGGTCAGGGTCTAAATGGATCTATCCACTGAAGTGTGATCTAAGGGATAGACAAAACAAAGCCCCACAGTTGTGAATCCTGTCTTCTATGTAAAAAATAAAATATAACTCTATCATTCAAAATTCACTATTGATGATTCATTAAAATAGGCCTGAATATTTTTTCTTTATTATATTTAATTTCTTAGTATATTTATTTTCTCAAAATTTCTTGTTTTGGAAAAAATATAGAAGATACATATTATTTCTTTGGTAGAAAATCAGAATTCTTCTTAAACACTGAAACATTGATCAATTATGAATTATAATAATAATCATCATGTTCCAGCAATATTGACTGAGGCCTCAGAGTGTGTGCATATTAAAAAAAAGCTTACATATTGCAATCCATAAGATACATTTCCCTACTTAATTATTCTGTTTTGAGTATGCCCTGCCCTAGTCTCAGCCATAGTCCCACTTCAGCATTTCTGGAGTCTATATCAATGCTATTTCTCTTTAGATGATTCTGGCAGGTTATTGTTATTATCTTTATTATTTCCCATGAATGCTACCCTGTTAATTTTGAACTCTTTAATATCAATATTAGTGAGTGATCCCCCTCATAAACCAGGGACTGAAACTGACAAGGTTTGTTAATTGGGACATCTGTCTATTTCGGCCAGAATCATGAGATTTTTTTTTTCCTTCTACTACTTAACTTCAACTTGTTCAGTGGCCATGATGAAATTTCCAAGCAGGGCAAAAAACCCTGAAAATGTACGTATGGTCTTGTATTCAAAGAGAAGGGTGAGAGCAAGTTGATAGGAAGATACTAAACCGTCACCATCACTAGAGAAAAACTCAAAAATTGTATATTCTTCTGATTGGGTTTAATTGTATTACCTTCAAAGTCTGAGAGCAACAAATTGACAGGAATTGCAAACTTCAGGTTTGCTACTTCAAAATGGAATCAGTTTGTTCCCTCAGATTGCTCAACCTGTGTCTCACTTGTATGTATACATTTATGTAAGATATTAGAGAGCATTACAGGTCCTGGGAGATATGGAAAGAGTTACCAGATTCTAGGTTATATGAGAATACTGCTAAACAGAAGAGGAGGTAAAGCTTAGCAGTTTCAGACACTAATCACAGAATAATCTACTGCTTTTATAATAGAAACCAATTTGACTCTTGCACCTGCAGCATTTTCTCCAATAACAATAGAATTGGAGCCTTGGCCCTAGCCCTGAGAGAACACAGCTTTCTATTATTCTCTTTAGCACCAACAGAAATGATCTTCTTCATGCCCTGACATTTTTCCTTGTTGAAACATTTTATGACCAACTTACATTGCCTCACCTTTGTACTATTCTTTGAGAATAATAGCTGGGAAAAAAAGCTTGAAGCAGTCTTTAATTTTTTTTTCTTCTTTTGCTCTGTTAATAAATGGATTGGTTTGAGACAAAATAAGAATTGCTTAGACAACTCTAATGGTTACAATTATTTCAGAATACATTGGCTATTGATTAAATTGGAATGCTACATGTGAATACAGGTGTTACCTGATTTCAAATAGCAGAGTTTTGATTTTGTTTTGGTTGACTATAAGTGACTTAAGGTAGTTATTTGCTTAGAAATAAAAGCCAGGTCTTTATCAAGGTTTTCATTTGTTTTGTTTGTTTGTTTTGTGTGTTTACATATAGTAAACAACAACCATAATTGGTTTCCATACAGAAGTGATAGCAGCACTTGCTTAGAGAAATATGACTTACACTCATTTGGGTGATACTTCTGTTTGATAAGATCAAATACTTTCTTAATTCCTAAAAGAAGGAAAGGTGCCAAACTATCCAGGTGGTGTGCCAGCCAAATGACAGTGATGAATGAATAATATACTGTCATTTTCCCCCAACTACTGTTATTCTAGAAAAACGTCTCTGTAAACCTGTTCTCCAAAACTTAAACTCAGTTCAGTTCAGTCGTTCAGTCATGTCCACCTCTTCGTGACCCTATGGACTGCATGCGGCACACCAGGCTTCCCTGTCCATCACCAACTCCCAGAGCTTACTCAAACTCATGTTCATTGAGTCAGTGATGCCATCCAACCATCTCATCCTCTGTCATCCCCTTCTCCTCCTGCCTTCAATCTTTCCCAGCATCAGGATCTTTTCCAATGAGTCAGTTCTTCACATCAGGTGACCAAGCCTAGTAGCTACTAATCTAAAGAACAACCCAAAAATGTCATCTCATACTTTAAAAAAGGAAGGAAAGTTAAAAGGTCAGTAATACCACACCTGGACTTCCCAGGTAGCACAGTGTAAAGAATCTGCCTGCTAATGCAGGAGATGCAAGAGACACAAGTTTGGTCTCTGGGTCAGGAAGATCCCCTGGAATTGGAACTGGTAAACTCACTCCAGTACTCTTGCCTGAAAAATTCCATGGACAGAGGCATCTGGTTGGCTACAGTCCATGGGGTCTCAAAGAGTTGGACATGACTGAGTGACTGAGCAAACAATATCACCACCAATCAAGTCTCAGGACTACATAAGAAATATATTATGGCATTTTCCATTTAACAGGCAAGAAGAGAGTTAATGTGTGATATTAAGAGAAATTTGTTTTAATTGAAAATATTAACATTGTAATTACACTTTAGCAGTGCTTTAACTCTAGTACTTAAAATCTTTGTCTAAGTAGTCATAATATTTACAGACAAATGAAAGATGAATAATGTTTGCTTTGAATTATAAACTGTTAATTTAACTATGGTAAAATTAATAAATAAGTATTGTAATTTGAGATAATTTTACCAACATAAAGAGGAGTAGAATAATATGACAAAGGAATGGAATGTCTTATTGCTAAGCTCCATTCTTTACATTCTAACCTTCTATACTGTGACAAGCAGGGAAGACTCTCATATCCTAGTAAATAGGACTACTTTTTCTTTTTAATCAAGAGATTACAAAATTCTTACTTTGGTCAGTTTGATATGACAAAGTAAAGAAAATAATTGGACTGGGAATAAAATAATTGGCTTTTCTATTACGTGATTGTATAATCTTAAGAAATCATTTTGCCTCTGTGGACTTTCTGCATCCACCGGTAGTGAGTAATGATTAAGATTGCTTATTCTTAGAAAGATTTGCGGAAGTGAAAATTGCAGTCCATGAGAGTGAAAGACGCACATGTGCACTGCACATACATGAGAGTGAAAAAGTTGGCTTAAAGCGCAACATTCAGAAAACTAAGATCATGGCATCTGGTCCCATCACTTCATGGGAAATAGATGGGGAAACAGTGGAAACATTGTCAGACTTTATTTTTTTGGGCTCCAAAATCACTGCAGATGGTGACTGCAGCCATGAAATTAAAAGATGCTTACTCCTTGGAAGGAAAGTTATGACCAACCTAGATAGCATATTCAAAAGCAGAGACATTACTCTGCCAACAAAGGTCTGTCGAGTCAAGGCTATGGTTTTTCCAGTGGTCATGTATGGATGTGAGAGTTGGACTGTGAAGAAAGCTGGGCACCGAAGAATTGATACTTTTGAACTGTGGTGTTGGAGAAGACTCTTGAGAGTCCCTTGGACTGCAAGGAGATCCAACCAGTCCATTCTAAAGGAGATCAGTCCTGGGTGTTCTTTGGAAGGAATGATACTAAAGCTGAAACTCCAGTACATTGGCCACCTCATGCGAAGAGTTGACTCATTGGAAAAGACTTTGATGCTGGGAGGGATTGGGGGCAGGAGGAAAAGGGGACAACCGAGGATGAGATGGCTGGATGGCATCACTGACTCAATGGACGTGAGTTTGAGTGAACTCTGGGAGTTGGTGATGGACAGGGAGGCCTGGTGTGCTGCAATTCATGGGGTCTCAAAGAGTTGGACATGACTGAGCGACTGAACTGAACTGATGTATGTGCACTATTGGGCAAGATTTGTAATGTCTCTGCTTCCTCAGTTTCACAGTGCAGACCACAGTATCAGTTCATTTGATTGTTGTGAAGATTAAGGGAGTAAATATATTTAAACCCTTTAGGATAGTGCTCAACTCATCGTAAATTCTTAGTAAATACTGGCTTTAATATGCTCTGGTGCTGTCATGAATTAACTGCATTTTAAAATTTAATTTTGATTGACATATTACATTTATTCAAGATCTGAATATAATATAAGAACAATGGCTTTTTAGATTCAGCCCACTTGTTCATGTGAAATTCTATATTGATGAGTTTTGCCAAAGTGGAAGGAAGAGAATGGGCCATTTATGGTATAACACATTTGGCTCAATTCAGATGAAGGCAGTCAGCATGCAAGGCTGTCAACACTCTTCCTTCCTTCTGACTTATCTTGCAAGACTGGCCCAGAAGCAGAAATTTGGTAAGGAGTTGAAAGAAGGGAGGTTCTTGTGGTATTCAAAGCAAAGAGGAAAAAGGAGATTACCTATGGTGTTATTGATATGGTATCTATTTTACTCTCAGATTTGGTGATTGAATTCTCTAAAAGGATTTCAGATAAAAGCACCTTTAGAGATGGTTTTTTAGAGATTGGAGACATATGTGGCAGATGGTAACGTGTAAGCTACAGTTGGGGTTGTATAATATTGTCCTTATCACAATAAGGAACTCTTTAAGGCTCCAGAAATACAACAGAGAACTTTTGTTTTTTTAAAAAAAATTAATTGTAGTAAAATATGCATAACATAAAATTAGCCATATTAACCATTTTTAAGTATACAGTTGAAAGGTGTGAAGTTACATTCAAGTGATTGTGAAATCTCCATAATTATTTTCATTCTGCAAAACTGAGACTCTAAACCCATTATACAACTCCTCATTCACTTCTCTTGTCAGGCCCCGGCAACCACCCTTCTATATTCTGTCCTTATGAATTTGACTACTTGTAGATATCTCATACAAGTGGAATCATACAATATTTGATTTTTTGTGACTGGCTTATTTCACTTAGCATAATGTCATCAAAGTTCATCTATGATGTAATATATGTCAGAATTTCCTTCATTTTTAAGGTCAAATAACATTCCATTGTATGTATATACCACATTTTGTTTATCAGTTAACCTATTGATGAACATTTGCATTGCTTTTACTTTTTTATTATTGTGTATAATGCTGCTATAATCATGACTGGTCAAATATCTTAGGGACTCTGCCTCAATTCTTTAAAGTATATATTTAGAAGTGAATTTTTTGGATCATATAGTAATTTTACATTTAATTTTTTTAGGAACCTCCATAATTATTTTTATAGTGGTTGCATTGCATTTTGCATTCTTGCCAACTGTACAAAAGTTGCAATTTCTGCACATTCTTGCTAACATTTGTCATTTATTTATATTTTGCAATAGCCATTCCATTGAACATGAGCATAACGGGAATTTAAACTTTCTTTTCCTCTAGATTATAAACTCAAGGCAAGTATCATAAGTGTGCTGTTTACTGCTATATCCTAAGTGTTTCAACATGTCCAGAGTTCACTACAGATTCAATAAACGTGTATGAAATGTAAATAGTTAAGGACACAGCATATTTGGGGCACATTGTGTGTTCTGCAACTCTATGATACACCAGAGAGAAACATCTCAGGCAAGGTGACTTCCCAACATGCTCAAGAAGCAGATCAGAGGTGACCTCTCTCTCTGGAGAGATTTGAGGGCAACAAATATCAGCAAGGAAGCTGTTGAAGAGAAATACTTGCAGGTAGAAATTTCTATAGGAATACAGGTATTACATGAACACTTTTGAGATGCCCTGTGGGATTTTCTGGAATTTATTAAAGAATATGTTAGACTTAGGAAAGTAAAACTGGAGGAGAGTAGAAATGCTGACTTTGTACAACTAGGGTAAGTCCACAGAATTCAAATATTACAATTTAAGTGACTACGATCAGATTTTAATTTGAAAAAGCTATACTAAGCCTGCCAATGCAGGAGACGTAAGAGACTTGGGTTCAGTCCCTGAGTGGAGAAGATCCCCTGGAGAAGGAAATGTCAACCTGCTCCAGGATTTTTGTGTGGAGAATCCCATGGAGAGAGGAATCTGGCAGGCTACAGTCCACATGGGCTTCCCAGGTGACTCAGTGGTAAAGAATATGCCTGCCAATGCAGGAGACACAGGATACATGGGTTTGATCTCTAGATGGGGAAGATTCCCTGGAAGAGGAAATGACAGCCCACTCAATATTCTTGCCTGAAAAATCTATTGTAGGAGCCTGGAGGACTACAGTCCATGGGGTTGTAAGAGTCTGACACAACTGAGTGACTGAACACACACAGCACACATACTGAACCCAAACTGAGCTAAATTTTCTCTACTATGTGTTAATATTTCTGAGTGACTGGCTCATTAAGTTTTTACATTACAAACAAACTGATAGTGATCCTGTTTCAGGCATTACTAACAATGAAAGTGAAAAAGTTAGTTGCCCAGCCATGTCCAGTCTTTTGGGATCCCTTGGACTGTAGCCTGCCAGGATCTTCTGTCCATGAAATTCTCCAGGCAAGAGTACTGGAGTGGGTTGCCATTTCCTTCTCCAGGGGATCGTCCCTACCCAGGGATCGAACCTGGGTCTCCTTCACTGCAGGCAGATTCTTTACTAACTGAGCCACTAGAGAAGCCCATTACTAATGATACTTATTAGTAAAGAATTGATAATGGCTCCAGTTTCATCCACCTCATTAGAACTGATTCAAATGTATTCTTTTTAATGGCTGAGTAATACTCCATTGTGTATATGTACCACAGCTTTCTTATCCATTCATCTGCTGATGGACATCTAGGTTGCTTCCATGTCTTGGCTATTATAAACAGTGCTGCGATGAACATTGGGGTACACGTGTCTCTTTCCCTTCTGGTTTCCTCAGTGTATATGCCCAGCAGTGGGGTTGCTGGATCATAAGGCAGTTCTATTTCCAGTTTTTTAAGGAATCTCCACACTGTTCTCCATAGTGGCTGGAAACTGGAGCCTATTATACAGAGTGAAGTAAGCCAGAAGGAAAAACGTAAATACAGTATACTAACGCATATATATGGAATTTAGAAAGATGGTAACAATAACCCGGTGTACGAGACAGCAAAAGAGACACTGATGTATAGAACAGTCTTATGGACTCTGTGGGAGAGGGAGAGGGTGGGAAGATTTGGGAGAATGGCAATGAAACATGTAAAATACCATGTAGGAAACGAGTTGCCAGTCCAGGTTCGATGCACGATGCTGGATGCTTGGGGCTGGTGCACTGGGACGGCCCAGAGGGATGGTATGGGGAGGGAGGAGGGAGGAGGGTTCGGGATGGGGAACACATGTATACCTGTGGCGGATTCATTTTGATATTTGGCAAAACTAATACAATTATGTAAAGTTTAAAAATAAAATAAAATTAGAAAAAAGAAAAAAAGAATTGATAATGGACAATACCAGTTAGCTTTAGTTCGTAGGTATCAAAATGAACTTGGTCTAATGACTCCCACTGGATGATACTTCTTTCTGTAAAAAAAAGTTTCCTAAAACATAGATGATTATGAATGCTAGGTGACAGTTGAGAGGTCATGGAACAAGGTACATAAGTCATATGATTACCTACTTTGCTGTGGCATATGGCCCTTGTATTAATGTATGAAACAACTTGAACTTAGAGCTAATTGAATTAAAAACACAGGAAGAATTTGCTAATTTGCAGTAGAAATAGGATCAACAATAACAGATGATCCAGAGAAAGCTGAGAAAGACAATTAGATGTGTTTGGAGATTAAGAGGCAAATGGAGAAGAGATGTCCCATGTTTTCAGAGAGAACAGGAGAGTAGCTTGTCTCTAGAGTTGTCTCACTTTGTTTATAGGTTTTCTCTTCCAGTTTCGTCTACTGGCATTATTATTTTGTAATATTTATTTATTTATTTGCTGGTTCAAGTTTTCATTGTGTTACACAGGATCTTTCATTGAGGCTCACTGGACTTTCTAGTTGTGGAGCACAGGCTCCAGAGTGTGTGGGCTTAGTAACTGTGGCACATGGGCTTAGTTGCTCTGCAGAAATCTTAGTTCCCTAACCAGGGATTGAACCCATGCCCTCTGCAATTGCAAGGCAGCTTCTTAACCACTGGACCACTAGGAAAGTCCCTACAGGCATTATTAAAATCATCCAACTTTTTCTTGAGGTTACTTGAGTTAACATCCTTCAAAATCAGTCTGAGCATTATGTCCTTTGGTTAAAGCTGACCCCAAACCTGCTTTCATGTGCTGAGAGCAGTTTCATTCTCCACCATGCTTTCATTTGTAAATTGGTTAAATATAACAGAGGGTCAGACAGTAAAGTTTTGCACATCATTGTTATTATTTACTCTCATAAGTCACCCATTTTTGCTATGGAAGCTTAGTACCAGAATTAAGTACAATTGCCATTTATTGAATGCATTTTATTCAGTAGGTATGGAGCTAGGTCGGAGAAGGCAATGGCACCCCACTCCAGTACTCTTGCTTGTAAAATCCCATGGACAGAGGAGCCTGGTGGACTGCAATCCATGGGGTCTCGAAGAGTCGGACACGACTGAGCGACTTCACTTTCACTTTTCACTTTCATGCATTGGAGAAAGAAATGGCAACCCACTCCAGTGTTCTTGCCTGGAGAATCCCAGGGACAGGGGAGCCTGGTGGGCTACCATCTATGGGGTCGCACAGAGTCGGACACGACTGAAGTGACTTAGCATAGCATGGAGCTAGGTATCTCAAATAAGTATGACATAGGTAATAATATTGTATTTCATATAAGAAGAAGTTAAAGCCCAGAATGTTTAAGAATTGTTTCAGAGGTCACATTCAGGTCTTCTTGACTCCAAAGTCTTTAAAACATTAGAATGAAAGACAATGATACCAGCTTATGTGTTAAAAAGGCCAAATCTTCTCAAAGAAAAAATCTGTGTTCATTCCTCAAACATCCATAATAGGCGAAGTGCTAAAGACTGGTATGCATAGCATCACAACATATTTGGGAAAACTGACTAAAGTAGAACAAGACTTTAATAAATTTCCAAGACAATATCCTCTGAAGGACCCCCATAAACCCTGTGATGGGCAAGTCCTTTATGTGTTTATGTGTTAGTTGCTCAGTCATGTCCAACTCTTTGAGACTCCATAGACTATTGTCCACCAAGTTCCTCTGTCACTGAACTTCTCCAGGTAAGAATACTGGAGTGGGTAGCCATTCTCTTCTCCAGAATATTTTCCCAACACAGGGATCAAACCCTGGTCTCCTACATTGCAGATAGACTCTTTATCATTTAAGCCACCAAGGAAGACTTCAATTACTTTATCTGCCTCTATTAAAAGCCATCTCTTCTCAGGGTTATCCAATGAATAAAATAAATCATGATTTCAGTTACTTTCCTTGATCTGATTACAGTTCCACAAAAGTAAGGTATGTTGCACAAATATAAACCAGTACCTTTTGATGTAATATTTCCTAGAAAAGTTGTTTTACTTTAAATATAATTGTAAGATTTCTGGCTCTCACCCTTATTCTCTTAATCCATCTCTGTTTCTCATGAGAGTCTTTACTGAAATCATTTAGAAACTGCAACCAGGATGGTCTTTTGAAAAACATTAACGAAATAAAATCATACCTTTGCTTAAAACTCTTTGATGGCTATTTATTTTACTCATACTAACCTGGAAAAATTTCCAACATGTCCTAATAGCTTCAATAAGATCTTGCCTTGTTTTCCCTTCTATTTGCTTGTCCTTTTAAGCCTGTAAGTCTCAAGATTTCCCTGTGCCTGGAGCACTAGTTTCAATTATTTTTATTTAAACTCAGATTTCCTTGTGATTTTTTTCACATTTTCCCAATTTTGGGGAAAAATTATCTGAGGTGGACAATTCAACTGTCTTTAATCCCAAGTGAATTAGAAAGTGCAAAAATTTCATTTGTGTTAAGATATGTGCTTTCTGTGTTCTTGCCACTTCTCTTGCACCAGCACTTCCTAGGTTTCCTCCAGTGTTTCTTGGAGTCATTGGCTCTGACTTCTGAGTCACAGCTGCATCCCTAACCTTATATTTCACAAGGCAGCACTATACCTCAATCATAAATAATATGCTGGAAGCCCTACTAAGCTATCTGCACTTTTCAGATTCATTGGTTTAACCAACATTCTCTATTCCCTTTGAAAAATATACTGATCTTCAATTGAAATCATGGTAGAGGGCTCAGTGCTAGTGGAAACCTGTCTAGGACCCTACCCACTCCTGGATCCTGCTCTTTGAGTTCATAGCATAACTAGAGTCAGCCATGTTTGCTCTCTTCTATGCCAGTTGATAGAAGATGTGAGAGTTGGATGTGGGAGTTGGACAGTGAAGAAAGCTGAGCCCCGAAGAATTGATGCCTTTGAACTGTGGTGTTGGAGAAGACTCTTGAGAATCCCTTGGACTTCAAGGAGATCCAACCAGTCCATTCTAAAGGAGATCAGTCCTGGGTGTTCTTTGGAAGGAATGATGCTAAAATTGAAACTCCAGTATTTTGGCCACCTCATTCGAAGAGTTGGCTCATTGGAAAAGACTCTGATGCTGGGAGGGATTGGAGGTGGGAGGAGAAGGGGACGACAGAGGATGAGATGGCTGGATAGCATCACCGACTCGACGGACATGAGTTTGAGTAAACTCCGGGAGTTGGTGATTTTCAGGGAGGCGTGGCGTGCTGCAATTCATGGGATCGCAAAGAGTCGGACTTGACTGAGCTACTGAACTGAACTGAACTGATGCCAGTTGATAGTCCCTAAATTGAATCATTGAACTGCTTATTACCTAAGTCAATGGAATAGGAGTGCAAGAATAAAAGTAATTTCTATTGTCATGAAATCTATATTAAATAGTTTGGAAAAACTCAAGAAAGAAATGTTTTAGAAAGTGCAATGGAATTGGATGTGGGCAGTTTCAGTTTCAGTTCAGTCACTCAGTCACCTCAGACTTTTTGTGACCCCAGTGACTGCAGCATGCCAGGCCTCCCTGGTCGTCACCAACTCCTAGAATTTACAAACTCATGTTCATTGATAGGTGATGTCATCCAACCATCTCATCCTCTGTCATCCCCTTTTCCTCCTGCCTTCAATCTTTCCAAGCATCAGGGTCTTTTCAAATGAGTCAGTTCATTCCATCAGGTGGCCAAAGTATTGGAGTTTCAGCTTCAACATCATTCCTTCCAATGAATATTCAGGACCAATTGCCTTTAGGATGGACAGGTTGGGTCTCCTCGCAGTCCAAGGGACTCTCAAGGGTCTTCTCCAACACCACAGTTCAAAAGCATCAATTCTTCAGTGCTCAGCCTTCTCCACAGTCCAACTCTCACATCCATACATGACCACAGGAAAAACCATAGCCTTGACTAGACAGACCTTTGTTGGCAAAGTAATGTCTCTGCTTTTGAATATGCTATCTAGGTTGGTCATAATTTTCCTTCCAAGGAGTAAATGTCTTTTAATTTCATGGCTGAAATCACCATCTGCAGTGATGTTGGAGCCCAAAAAAAACAAAGTCAGCCATGGTTTACCCATCTATTTGTCATGAAGTGATGGGACCAGATGCCATGATCTTAGTTTTCTGAATGCTGAGTTTTAAACCAACTTTTTCACTCTCCTCTTTAATTTTCATCCAGAGGCTCTTTAGTTATTCTTCACATTCTGTCATAAGGGTGGTGTCATCTGCATATCTGAGGTTATTGATATTTCTCTGAGCAATCTTGATATCAGCTTGTGCTTCTTCCAGCCCAGCATTTCTCATGATGTACTCTGCATATAAGTTAAATAAGCAGGATGACCATATACAGATTTGATACACTCCATTTTCTATTTGGAACCGGTCTATTGTTCCATGTCCAGTTCTAGCTGTTGCTTTTTTTTTTTTTTAATTAGAGGCTAATTACTTTACAATATTGTATTGGTTTTGCCATACATCAACATGAATCCGCCACGGGTGTACACGAGTTCCCAATCCTGAACCCCCCTCCCAACTCCCTCTCCATACCATCCCTCTGAGTCATCCCAGTGCACCAGCCCCAAGCATCCTGTATCCTGCATCAAAGCTGGACTGGCGACTCCTTTCTTATATAATATTATACATGTTTCAATGCCATTCTCCCAAATCATCCCCCCCACTCCCTCTCCCAGAGTCCAAAAGACTGTTCTATACATCTGTGTCTTTTTTTCTGTCTCACATACAGGGTTATCATTACCATCTTTCTAATCTGCATACAGATTTCTGAAGAGACAGGTCAGGTGGTCTGGTATTCCCATCTCTTGAAGAATTTTCCACAATCTGTGATGATTCACACAATCAAACGTTTGGCACAGTCAATAAAGCAGAAATAGATATTATTCTGGAACTCTATTGCTTTTTTGAGGATCCAATGGATGTTTGCAATTTGGTCTGTGGTTCCTCTGCCTTGTCTAAAACGAGCTTTAACATCTGGGAGTTCACGGTTCATGTATTGCTGAACACTGGCTTGGAGAATTTTGACATTACTTTACTAGCATGTGAAATGAGTGCAATTGTGCAGTAGTCTGAGCATTCTTTGGCATTACCTTTATTTGAGATTGGAAAGAAAACTGACCTTTTCCAGTCCTGTGGCCACTGCTGAGTTTTCCAAATTTGCTGGCATATTGCGTGCAGCACTTTCACAGCATCATCTTTCAGTATTTGAAATAGCTCAGCTGGAACTTCATCACCTTCACTAGCTTTGTTCATAGTGATGCTTCCTAAGGCCCACTTCATTTCACGTTCCAGGATATCTGGCTCTAGGTGAATGATCACACCAATGTGATTATCTGGATCATGAAGATCCTTTTTGTATAGTCTGTGTATTCTTGCCACCTCTTCTTAATATCTTCTTCTTCTGTTAGGTCCATACTGTTTCTGTCCTTTATTGTGCCCACCTTTGCATATTCCCTTGGTATCTCTAATTTTCTTGAAGACATCTCTAGTCTTTCCTATTCTATTGTTTTCTTCTATTTCTTTGCACTGATCACTGAGGAAGGTTTTCTTATCTCTCCTTGCTATTCTTTGGAATTCTGCATTCACAGAGGTGTATCTTTCCTTTTCTTCTTTGCTTTTCACTTCTCTTCTTTTCACAGCTATTTGTAAGGCCTCTTCAGACAACCATTTTGCTTTTCTGCATTTCTTTTTCTTGGAGATGATCTTGATCCCTGTCTCCTGTACACTGTCACAAACCTCAGTACATAGTTCATCAGGCACTCTGTCTATCAGATCTAGTCCCTTAAATCTATTTCTCACACCCACTGTATAATCGTAAGGGATTTGATTTAGGTAACACCTGAATGGTCTAGTGGTTTTCCCTACTTTCTTCAATTGAGGTCTGAATTTAGCAAGAAGGAGTTCATGATCTGAGCCACAGTCAGCTCCTGGTCTTGTTTTTGCTAACTGTATAGAGCTTCTCCATCTTTGTCAAAGAATATAATTAATCTGATTTCGGTGTTGACCATCTGGTGATGTCCATGTGTAGAGTCTTCTCTTGTGTTGTTGGAAGAGGGTATTTGTTATGATTAGTGCTTTCTCTTGGCAAAACTATTAGCCTTTGCCCTGCTTCAATCTGTACTCCAAGGCCAAATTTGCCTGTTACTCCAGGTGTTTCTTGACTTCTTACTTTTGCATTCTAGTCCTCTATAATGAAAAGGATATCCTTCTTGGGTGTTAGTTCTCAAAGGTCTTGTTGGTCTTTATTGAGCTGTTCAATTTTAATTTCTTTAGCGTTACTGCTCGGGAGATAGACTTGGATTACTGTGGTATTGAATGGTTTGCCTTGGAAACAAACAGAGGTCATTCTGTCATTTTTGAGATTGCATCCAAGTACTGCATTTCTTACTCTTTTGTTTAGTATGATGGCTGCTTCATTTCTTCTAAAGGATTCTTGCCCACAGTAGTAGATATAATGGATGTGGGCAAGTCAACTCTAAAAGATTGGGAGACAAATTTCCTGCAGCCATGAAATTAAAAGATGCTAGCTCCTTGGAAAAAAAGCTATGTCCAACCTAGACAGCATATTAAAAAGCAGAGACATTACTTTGCCAAGAAAAATCTGTCTAGTCAAAGCTACAGTTTTCCAGTAGTCATGTATGGATGTGAGAGTTGAGCTATAAATAATGCTGAGCACCTAAGAATTGATACTTTTGAACTGTGGTGTTGGAGAAGACTCTTGAGAGTCCCTTGGACTGCAAGGAGATCAAACCAGTCCATCCTAAATGAAACCAGTCCTGAATATTCACCAGAAGGACTGGTGCTGAAGCTGAAACTCCAATACTTTAGCCACCTGATGCAAAGAATGACTCATTGGAAAAGACCCTAATGCTGGGTAAGATTGAATGCAGGAGGAGAAGGGGATGACAGAGGATGAGATGGTTGGATGGCATCACCAACTTGATGGACATAAGTTTGAGCAAGATCCGGGAGTTAGTGATGGGCAGGGAAATCTGACCTGCTGCAGTCAATGGGGTCACAAAGAGTCAGACATGACTGAGTGACTGAACTGACTGACTGGTGGCTCATCTCATAAAGGATCTGCCCACAGTGCAGAAGACCAGATTTGATCCTTGGTTTGGAAGATTCCTTGGGCAAGGCATGGCAACCCACTTAAGTATTCTTGCCTGGAAATTTCCATGGAGAGAGGAGCCTGGCAGGCTACAGTTCATGGAGTCACAAAGAGTCACACTTTCACCCATATTTCTCTGTTCATGATGAAATGAGAAATTATAAGCTGATATTAAATTTGGGATGTGGTTTATTCAAAATAGGTGATTCTAAACTCCTATGAAATCTATATCCTCAAAAAAGCTTTGGCCCTATATCAAAAGTTTAGCAAACAAATATGCACATACAAATTTAATTCAAAATAAAATATTTATATTAAGAATGTGTAACTTTTTTGATTGACAAATTAAAATCCTTTAATTTAAATTTTTGGTTCACAATTAAAGCCAAATTAGTCAGCCTACAAATTCCCAAGCCCTCTGGATTTTAAAAATAGCATTTTTTGTTGTTGCTGTTCGGTCATTAAATTGTGTCCAGTTCTTTGTAACCCCACAGACTATAGGACTCCAAGCTTCCCTGTCCTTCACTGTCTCTCAGAGTTTGCTCAAACTCATGTCCATTGGTTGGTGATGCTATCCAGCACTTTTCAGTTCAGTTCAGTAGTTCAGTTGAATCCAACTCTTTGCCACCTCATGGACTGCAGCACACCAGGCTTCCTGGTGCATCACTAACTCCCAGAGCCTACTAAACTCATGTCCATTGAGTTGGTGATGCCATCCAACCATCTCATCCTCTGTCGTCCCTTTCTCCTCCCACTTTCAATCTTTCCCAGCATCAGGGTCTTTTCCAATGAGTCAGTTCCTCGCATCAGGTAGCCAAAGTATTGGAGTTTCAGCTCAACATCATTCCTTCCAATGAATATTCAGGACCAATTGCCTTTAGGATGGACTGGTTGGATCTCTTTGAAATCCAAGGGACTCTCAAGAGTCTTCTCCAACACCACAGTTCAAAAGCATCAATTCTTCAGCGCTTAGCTTTCTTCACAGTCCAACTCTCACATCCATACATGACCACTGGAAAAACAATAGCCTTGACTAGACAAACCTTTGTTGGCAAAGTAATGTCTCTGCTTTTCAATATGCTGTCTAGGTTGGTTGTAACTTTTCTTCCAAGGAGCAAGTGTCTTAATTTCGTGGCTGCAGTTACCATCTGCAATGATTTTGGAGCTCAAAGAAATAAAGTCTATCACTGTTTCCATTGTCTCCCCATCTATTTGCCATGAACTGAGTGGACCAGAAGCATGATCTTAGTTTTCTGAATGTTGAGTTTGAAGCCAACTTTTTCACTCTCCTCTTTCACTTTCATCAAGAGGCTCTTTAGTTCTTCTCCACTTTCTGCCCTAAGTGTGGTGTCATCTGCATATCTAGCACTTTTACTCTCTTACTATTACTTGAAGTTGTAATAGAATTTGTTACTAGATTTCCCCTTTCACTTTCAAAAGAGACTTTTGTTATGCAGCGTCTTATAGGTTATTCAGTATTTTGGCATAATGAGGGAAGCCTTGCTGAGGCAGAAAGCATAATATTGGGAGGTTGAGGGCTCAGAGGCAGGGGCAGCTAAGACTCAATAGTAAGATGTAGAAGTTAGCCAGGTGAGATTTGTTTGTTTTCTTGTCGGGAGTGAATTCACTATTACTTTACATAAGGAATATGAATCAGTGTTATGGTGTTTCTGCTTCTTTTATTTACTTCTACACTTATATTTCACCTTCTGCTAAAAGGATTTGAAGTGCTGGATAGTAAAAACACAGTTCACTAAAACTGAACCATCAACTGAGAATTGTCCTTATCAGACATTTTTTTGCATTTCAATTCTGTGTTGTATTTGATAATGTGTTTGCATTTCAAAAAGCTGAGTTTGTAAACAGTTTTTAAAAAAGGAAACCGCATGTCTTTTCTTTCCTTTCCTCTCTGACTACCCTTTTCACATTTTAATAAGCAAAAAGAAAAGAAACTTTATATAATACATGTTGCAAATTTACATGTTGTTGTTTTTGAGTTTCTAAATTGAGCCCCACTCTTTGTGAATGGACTGTAGCCCATCAGTCTCCTCTGTCCAAGGGATTTCTCAGGCATGAATACTGGAATGGGTTGGCATTTCCTTCTCCACAGAATCTTCCCAACCCAAGGATCAAACCCACTTCTCCTGTATTGTCAGGCAGATTCTTTACTACTGAGCCACTACAGAAGCTCACAAACTTTTACACAGCCATGTTAAAAAAAAAGTGTCTATAATAATTTTTTATCACATGGTCTGATTTTATTTTGTTTATATCTATATAGATATAAGTACACACACAGACATAAGTACACTTGTAGTCTTTCCTGTGGCTCAGTGGCAAAGAATCCACCTATCAATGCAGGAGATGTGGGTTCAATCCCTTGGTTGGGAAGATCCCTTGAAGAAGGAAATGGCAAACCACTCAGTGAGAAATCCCATGGACAGAGGAACCTGGAGGGCTACAGTCCATAGGATCACAAAAGAGTTGAACAAGATTTAGCAACACAAGAACAAACACCAAAGTACATGTGTATATGCAGTTGTTTTTGTTTTTGTTCTTTTTTTCAGAGTTAACTATTTTTATTAGTACAGCTTATACATTTTATTTTATTTTTTTAATTTAATTTAATTTTTTAAACTTTACATAATTGTATTCGTTTTGCCAAACATTGAAATGAATCCGCCACAGGTATACACGTGTTCCCCATCCTGAACCCTCCTCCCTCCTCCCTCCCCACACCACCCCCCTGGGCCGTCCCAGCATACCAGCCCCAAGCATCCAGCATCGTTCATCGAACCTGGACTGGCAACTCGTTTCTTACATGATATTTTACATGTTTCAATGTCATTCTCCCAAATCTTCCCACCCTCTCCCTCTCCCACAGAGTCCATAAGACTGTTCTATACATCAGTGTCTCTTTTGCTGTCTCGTACACCGGGTTATTGTTACCATCTTTCTAAATTCCATATATATGCGTTAGTATACTGTATTTATGTTTTTCCTTCTGGCTTACGTCACTCTGTATAATAGGCTCCAGTTTCATCCACCTCATTAGAACTGATTCAAATGAATTCTTTTTAATGGCTGAGTAATACTCCATTGTGTATATGTACCACTGCTTTCTTATCCATTCATCTGCTGATGGACATCTAGGTTGCTTCCATGTCCTGGCTATTATAAACAGTGCTGTGATGAACATTGGGGTACACGTGTCTGTTTCCCTTCTGGTTTCCTCAGTGTGTATGCCCAACAGTGGGATTGCTGGATCATAAGGCAGTTCTATTTCCAGTTTTTTAAGGAATCTCCACACTGCAGTTGTTTTTGAAAGTGAAGAGAAGTAAAGAACTTCTTGATGAGGGTGAAAGAGGAGAGTTATAAAGCTGGCTTGAAATTTAACATGCAGAAAACTAAGATCATGGCATCTGGTTGCAAAACTTCATGGCAAATAGAAGGGGAAATAGTGAAAGCAAGTGGCAGATTTTACTTTCTTAAGCTCCAGAATCACTGTGTACAGTGACTGCAGCCATGAGATTAAAAAACACCTGGTTTTTTTTGGAAGAAAAACTGTGACAAGACAGTGTGTTAAAAAGCAAAGACATCACTTTGCTGACATAGGTCATATGTCAAATGACTTCCATATGACTTTCACTTTCATATAGTGAAAGCTATGATTTTTCCAGTAGTCATGTACAGATGTGAGAATGGTCAACAAGGAAGACTTAGCACCAATGAATTGATGCTTTCAAATCGTGGTTTTGGAGAAGATTCTTGAGAGTCCCTTGGACAGCAAGGAGATCAAACTAGTCAATCCCAAAGGAAATCAGTCTTGAATATTAACTGGAAGGACTGATGCTGAAGCTAAAGCTTCCATAATTTGGCCACCTAATGTGATGAGCCAACTCATTGGAAAAGACCCTGATCCTGGGAAAGACTGAGGGTAGGAGGAGAAGTGGGTGACAGAGGTTGAAATGATTAGATGGCATCACTGACTCAATGGATATGAATTTGAGCAAATTTGGGGAGATAGTGGACAGATGAGCCTGGCATGCTACAGTCCATGGGGTTGCAGAGTAGGACACAACTTAGTGACTGAACAAAGAGCATCTATAAAAAATTAAATTCAGGACTTGCTTACTTATCAATTTTACAATTTCAATCTGGAAGCTTCATTAGTATTTTTTTTTCCTCACCTTATACCGAAGACTATGTCAGCCTAATTGCTATAAATATTTTTATTCTATTTTTCTGCAATAGTTCCTAGGCTATAAAAAGTCCATCGCATAGCTTATGGGTCTAATTTACTGGCTCAATAAATATGCTGCATCACCTGGTTGTCAAGAATGAATTCAATAATTCCTAGAAGAAATTTTAAAGAAAGGGTTGGCTCAGAATTCCTATTCTTGGATGAAGACACTGTGATGACCCATGCATGCTTTGCCCGTGATCCACCAGTGGTGATCTTGTGTGTCACTTGGTGTGTGGTAGAGCCAAAGGGTATTGACTGACATGTTGATAATTATTATAGATGCTCCAGCCTCTTTGTGGAAGAAAAAAATGTATTAGAATTTTGAAGTTATTTTAGCTTTGCATTCTATGCCTATTGGGTTCTCAAAAATATAGTGAGATTTGAGTGGCCCAAAAATATATTTAGATCTAATTGATCAAAATAAAGAGAACTGATTTCTGTTTTGTTTTTTTTTTTTAATATTGAATGTAACTTACATGGGATTTTTATAAGAGGTTTAAACACAGGGAACAAATATATATATTATCTAATAAAATATCCATTAAAAAAGTTGAAGAGGTTCATTACAGTTCTGATCTGCTCATTCCATTAAAGAAATTATTAAAGATTGCTTCAGGATGTGGCCAAAGTAATGACGTGCTCAGAGTAATATCTTATAAATGTCATTCTTACAACTAATGGCTTCTGAGTAGCCATTTTAAATATTAACCCTTTTAAACATATTTTTTGAATATTTATGATTTCAGGAAGGAGATTCTGTTTATTTAGTATGTATCCCTTCATGCATTTGTATGAAAGTATGTTTATATTTGTTCTGTATGTTGAATGCTTAGTCACTCAGTCATGTCTGACTCTTTTAAGTCCCATTGACTGTAGCCCTCCAGGCTCCCCTGTCCATGGAATTTTCCAGGCCAGAATACTGGGATGGGTTGCCATTTCCTAGGCATTTTCCTGGCCCAGGGATAGAACCCACATCTCCTGTGTCTCCTGCATTGGCAGGAGGATTCTTTGCCATTAGCACCACTTGGGAAACCCTGTGTGTGTACAGGGCATTTAAACTGTAAATTGGAGATTCATGTTGTTTCTAATTCCATCAATGTGCACTTGGATTTGCAACAAATAGATGTCACTAAAATGTGTTCAGCTTCACAGTTCTAACAACTTTATTTTATATATTTAATTTAGTTCTTTCCAAATCTCAGAAAGAAACGTCACATCCAAATAAATGTTTTGCAAATTTCATGACAGAGCAAAGACTCATACAATGTTTTGCTATGTCTTGTAGGGTCCTAATTCCAGGGGTGGTACCTGGAATGTAATTTGAGAATTAGAAGTTCAGGCTTCAGAATTATATTGCCTGAATGAGAATCTAGCATTGTCACTTGCTACGTAATGTTGGGTACATTGTTTAACTTGTTCATGCCTCAGTTTCCTGAAACAGAATGGATCTGGTGTCTGGTGGTATGTCTGGATGTAGCATTTATCTATTCCATGCTCACTCACTTCAGTTCCAGCAAGATCCTGTATACTTGTCTAATTGCATCACAGACTAAACATAAACTTTAGTTTACTCTTACCATTTCATAGCCCATTTGAAAATTTCACTTTGATTCTACTTCAGTCTTTTTCTTGAACACTGAAATAAGTGATCTACTAGTTTTCTTATGTCCTGTGGGTTTTGTGTTACCCTTACTCTTCCATTTCCTAATGCCCTCATGGTAATATATAAACATTTGGAATTTTTAAGCTGGATAATGGATGTTGTGTGTATGTGTGTGTGTGTGTGTGTGTGGTATTTGAGGAGGAAGAATAATTGTAGCTGCTGGTATGGGATAACAAGTCTTTTCCTTTTTTATAAAGATCAGTGTGAGCACCACTCTGCTCAGATAATAGAATATGTCAATGTTTTGAATTTACTTAACACTGCACTAGCTAACTCATGAGTCACATTTTTCTGGAAAAAAAATGAAGCAAAAAATATGCTTGAATAAAAAAACAAATATGCTGTTTTTTAGTATAAAACATAAGATTTTTTTATTTGCTCTTTTAATTTCACAATTTCTCTATTTTCCTATAAGTGAACTATTCCCAGAAGGACTGAGTCTGAATTTTGTGCTAAAGGATGAAGAGATTAACCAGGTAAAGGGATAAGAAAGAATATACATGACTATAATATTTCATAATGATAAGATAAAAATCCCCTAAATTGCAGTGAGACTAGCTGGTCATGATTTCAGTAGCTTCTGTGGCATCTAGAGAATGAGGTAGCATTTATCCACTTAGGAGTGATAATGGCACCATCAACATTGTTGGCAATATCAAAGGCTGAGAGTTCAATAAAGTTAGGTACTAAAACATATGCATCAGGTTTGACTGCAAAGTGATTACTGGAGCTATGCAGTCAAATAATATAAATGTTGTTCTATTCTATGGTCTGTTACTGAGTTTTTGTCAAAGGAGTAAGGAATAGGTCCTTGCTATGCAAGCAATGTTTTAGGAACCAATGGCATCAACCCTACCAAGGAACTTTTCAGAAATGCAGAAACTTAGGAACCTCTCTACAACCACTGGATGAAAATACACATTTTAACAAGATATCCAGCTGATTGCCAAGCATATTTAAATTTGAGAAGGAATGATTTTAGACATCAGTTTTGAGAAGGTAGGCTATGAAAGAAGGGACAGAAATAAGACAGTATATAGAGGAAGAGATATAATTCATAAATGTTATTATTATTATCAGACTGAGCAGACTGAACACATGGAAAGTGATAATAGGCAAGTTTTAAAATACAAATTACATAATATCAAATCAAGCATTAAAAGAATAGATGTCTTTTTAAACATATAGATTTGGAAAATTAGTTTCAGGGAAGTTAAGATGCTTTGTCAATTGTAAAATAAGATGTTGAATAATTTTTCAAATATGGGTATGTCTCTCTTGAGGTGTTCATACCTTATTATAGTTAAGATTGACTCTTCAGTTCAGTTCAGTTGCTCAGTCCTGTCTGACTCTTTGCAACCCTATGGACTGCAGCACATCAGGCCTCCCTGTCCATCACAAACTCCTAGAGTTTACTCAAACTCATGTCCTTTGAGTTGGTGATGTCAGCCAACCATCTCATCTTCCATCATCCCCTTCTCCTCCTGCCTTCAATCTTTCCCAGCATCAGGGTCATTTCAAATGAGTCAGCTCTTTACATCAGGTGGCCAAAATATTGGAGCTTCAGCTTCAACATCAGTCCTTCCAATGAATACTCAGGGAAAATTTTCTTTAGGATTGACTGATTGGATCTCCTTGAAGTCCAGGGGACTCTCAAGGGTCTTGTCCAACACCACAGTTCAAAAGCAACAATTCTTCAGTGCTCAGCTTTCTTTATAGTCCAACTCTCACATCCATACATGATTACTAGAAAAACCACAGCCTTGACTAGAAGGACCTTTACTGGCAAAGTAATGTCCCTGCTTTTTAATATGCTGTCTAGGCTGGTCATAATTTTCCTTCTAAGAAGTAAGTGTCTTTTAATTTCATGGCTGCAGTCACCATCTGCAGTGATTTTGGAGCCCAAAGAAATAAAGTCTGTCACTGTTTCCACTGTTTCCCCATCTATTTGCCATGAGGTGATGGGACCAGATGCCATGATCCTAGTTTTCTGAATGTTGAGTTTTAAGCCAGCTTTTTCAGTCTCATCTCTCACTTTCATTAAGAGCATGTTTTGTGCATGATGTACACTGCATATAAGTTAAAAAAGCAGTATATCGCTGTATATTGGGACTTGACGTATACAGCCTTGACATACTCCTCTTCCTATTTGGAATCAGTCTGTTCCTTGTCCAGATCTAACTGTTGCTTCCGGATGTGCATACAAATTTCTCAAGAGGCAGGTCAGGTGGTCTGGTATTCCAAACTCTTTCAGAATTTTCCAGTTTACTTTGATCCACACAGTCAAAGGTTTTGGCATAGTCAATAAAGCAGAAATAAATGTTTTTCTGGAAGACTAATTTTTTCCATGCTGCAGTGAATGTTGAGATTTGAACTCTGAAAAAAAAAAAAAAAGAAATTTGAACTCTGGTTCCTCTGCCTTTTCTAAAACTAGCTTGAACATCTGGAAGTTCATGGTTCACATATTGGTGAAGCCTGGCTTGGAGAATTTTGAGCATTACTTTACTAGTGTGTGAGATGACTGCGATTGTGCGGTAGTTTGAGCATTCTTTGGCATTGCCTTTCTTTGGGATTGGAATGAAAATTGACCTTTTCCAGTCCTGTGGCCACTACTGAGTTTTCCAAATTTGCTGGCATATTGAGTGCAGCACTTTCACAGCAGCATCTTTTAGGATTTGAAATAGCTCAATTGAAATTCCATCACCTCCACTAGCTTTGTTCATAGTGATGCTTCCTAAGGCCCACTTCACTTCACATTCCAGGATGTCTGGCTCTAGGTGAGTGATCACACCAACGTGATTATGAAGATCTTTTTTGTATACTTCTTCTGTGTGTTCTTGCTACCTCTTCTTAATATCTTCTGCTTCTGTTAGGTCCATACCATTTCTGTCCTTTATCGAGCCCACCTTTGCATGTTCCCTTGGTATCTCTAATTTTCTTGAAGAGATCTCTAGTCTTTCCCATCCTATTGTTTTCCTCTATTTCTTTGCATTGATCACTGAGGAAGGCTTTCTTATCTCTCCTTGCTGTTCTTTGGAATTCTGCATTCAAATGGTTATATATTTCCTTTTCTCCTTTGCTTTTCACTTCTCTTCTTTTCTCAGCTATTTGTAATGCCTCCTCAGACAGCCATTTTACTTTTTTGCATTTCTTTTCCATGGAGATGGTCTTGATCCCTGTCTCCTGTACAACGTCACAAACCTCAGGCACTCTATCAGATCTAGTCCCTTAAATCTATTTCTCACTTCCATTGTATAATGATAAGGGATTTTATTTAGGTCATACCTGAATGGTCTAGTGGTTTTCCCTGCTTTCTTCAATTTAAGTCTGAATTTGGCAAGAAGGAGTTCATGATCTGAGCCACAGTCAGCTCCTGGTCTTGTTTTTTCTGACTGTATAGAGCTTCTCATCTTTGAGTGCAAAGAATATAATCAATCTGATTTTGGTGTTGACCATCTGGTGATGTCCAGGTGTAGAGTCTTCTTTTGTGTTGTTGGAAGAGGGTGTTTGGTATGACGAGGGTGTTCTCTTGGCAAAATTCTATTAGCTTTTGCCCTGCTTCATTCTGTACTCTAAGGCCAAATTTTCTTGTTACTCCAGGTGTTTCTTGATTCCTACTTTTTCATTCCAGTCCCCTATAATGAAAAAGAAATCCTTCTTGGGTGTTAGTTCTCAAAAGTCTTGTAGGTCTTCATAGAGCCATTCAACTTCAGTTTATTTAGCATTATTGGACAGGATATAGACTTGGATTACCATGGTATTGAATGTTTTGCCTTGGAAACGAACAGAGATCATTCTGTTGTTTTTAAGATTGCATCCAAGTACTGCATTTCTGACTCTTGTTTAGTATGAGGCTACTCCATTTCTTCTAAAGGATTCTTGCCCACAGTAGTAGATATGATGATCATCTGAGTTAAATTCACCCATTCCAGTCCATTTTAGTTTGCTGATTCCTTAATGTTGACATTCACTCTTGTCATCTCCTGTTTGAAAACTTCCAATTTGCCTTGATTCATGGACCTAACGTTCTAGGTTCCTAGGCAATAGTGCTCTTTACAGCATTGGACCTTGTTTCCATCACCAGTCACATCCACAACTTGCTGTTATTTTTGCTTTGTCTCTGTCTCTTTATTCTTTCTGGAGTTATTTTCCACTGTTCTCCAGTAGCATATTGGGCACCTACCGACCTGGGGAGTTCATTATTAAGACTGACTCTTAATGAGAAGAAATACACTGAATGAAGCAAAGGATGAAAGCTATGATGGTTGTGACTGTTAATTTTGACATCATCATTGATGATACCAAATGGTATAAGAATTGCTTCAGTTATGTATTTCCTAATTATTTTATCATCAAAGCAAGTCAGTGGATATATTAAAAAAATATTTTGTGGAATAGCGATTCATGACAGGTATAGCACGTAGTATAGTTATTACTCCTTGTGATGCTAAATATTGTGAAATCTTGAATAAAGTGTAATTTCATGTGAATATAGTCTCCTACCTGGTAGCATACTATCAATGATGTGGTATCTATCCCAGAAAATCTTCATGAAGTTGATACACCTCATCCTTGAGTTGCACAGTTTACTCTTCTCAAAAATAAAAGGGATTTTTTTTTTTTTTTCAGCCCTTTGCTTGGGCTTCCCTTGCGGCTCAGCTGGTAAAGAATCCACCTGCAATGTGGGAAACCTGGGTTCAATCCCTGGTTTGGGAAGATCCCCTGGAGAAGTGAAAGGCTATCCACTCCAGTATTCTGGCCTGCAGAATTCCATGGATTATATAGTCCATGGGGTAGCAAAGAGTCAGACATGACTGAGTCACCTTCACTTTATTTCACTTCACTTTTTTTGGGCAACTCATCTCTGATGACTCTAGAGATAATAGTGATATGAAGACCTAATCCTCATGTTTCAGTTTGGTCAAACTGGAGAGAATCTGAGCTCCAGAAGGTTATACTGAGTTAGGTGAGGCCTCTATTGGACCTGCATTATAGGTCAATTCAGTGATGTGCTGGAGCCAGCTCCAGAGAGCTGCTGAGAGGCCATTTTGTGGATCATTCCCCAGTAGCTCAAACAGTAAAGAATCACCTGCATTGCAGGAGACCCTGGTTTGATCCTTGGGTCAGGAAGGGATTTCATCCCCTGGATGAAGGGAATGATTACCTGGAGAATTCCATGGACAGAGGGGCCTGGCGGGTTACAGTCCATGCCGTTGCAAAGAGTTGGACATGAACATGACTGAGTGACTAACACTTTCACTTTCCCAATTTCCTGTTCAGTGAGTTTATGTGGATAGCTTGAAAGAATTAAATACATCATAAATATCAGCAAATGCTACAAATCAAGGATTTTTTTTTTTTTTTTTCCCCTGTAGGACTTGTTAAACCGTTACCTGCAGATTGCCTGCACATCCCAGGTTCAAGTTCTACTTCAGCTCAAGCCTACATTCTTTACTTATTTATATTTGTCACCCAAAGGGCATCCCTCAATAATCCCCCTGCCTGCATTTATTTCCTATCATATATTTAAGGGAACCCACACCAGGCTCCTCTGTCCTTTACTATCTGCTGGAGTTTGCACAAGTTCATTTCCATTGAGTCAATGATGCTATCTACCCATCTCATCATCTGCTGCCCCCTTCTCCTTTTGCCTTCAATTTTTCCCGGCATGAGGGCCTTTTCCAGTGAGTTGGCTCTTTGCATCAGGTGGCCAAAGTTTTGGAGCTTCAGCTTTAGCATCAATCCTATTAAGGGTTGATTTTTCTTCAGAATTGACTGATTTGATCTCCTTGTAGTCTAAGGGGTTTTCAAGAATCTTCTTCAGTGTCACAATTCAAAAGTATCAGTTCTTTGGCACTCAGCCTTTTTTATGGACCAGCTCTCACATCTGTACATTGCTACTGGAAAAATCATAACTTTGACTATATGGACCTTTGTTAGCAAAGTGATGCATCTCCTTTGTAATACACTGTCTATATTTGGCATAGCTTTTCTTCCAAAGAGCAAGTATCTTTTAATTTCCTGGTTGCAGTCACTGTCAGAATTGATTTTGGAGCCCAAGAAAATCAAGTCTCTCACTGCTTCCACTTTTCCCCCTTCTATTTGCCATGAAGTGAAGGAACTGGATGCCATGATCTTAGTTTTTTGAATGTTGAGTTCCAAGCCAGGTGTTTCACTCTCCTCTTTCACTCTCATCATGAGTCTCTGTAGTCCCTCTTCACTTTCTGATGTTAGAGTGGTATCATATGCATATGTGACACTGTTGATATTTCTTTGGGACTGGAATGAATTCTGACCTTTTCCAGTCTAATGGACACTGCTGAGTTCTCCAAATTTGCTGACATATCCATACACTTACCTTCAATGATTGCTTTCATGACAGAATGCCAGAGTTATACATGGCTCACAAAAACAGAAATCTTTACTGTCTGGCCCTATATAGAAAGTGTTTGCTTACCTCTGATACCCCGAATAACTTTCATGTCTTTCTAAGATGAGTTAAGCTTAAGCTATCCAAAACTAATTTCACTATCCTTCCTCTTCTCCATTTTTTATACTATTCTTGTGTCTGTATATTTCTTCGTTGTTTTCAGTGTTATACTCCATCTGGTTTCCCAAGAAACACTTGAATGCAGGTTTTTTTCTCTATCCTTATTATACTACCATTTAGATCTTATATACTGTTTAGTGCCACTTTTTACATGTCCTCTTGATAAACCATCTCTTGCTGTCTTAGTTTTCTCTCTATGTTCTTCTGAGAATGATTTTTTCTAAAACACAATTTTTACCATACAAGCTTTAGGTGAAAAACCTCTGCTTAGTCACTATGAATTAAATAAATTGCAACCTCCTTAACTTGGTATATGTGTTCTTTCTTTGTATGACCCTTCTGCTTTTCTACTTCTGTCTGTCAGACTCCTTCAAATACAGCCTCTACTTTAACACTACTGATGATCTTTTACAAACCAGAAATGCTTTTTGTTCTTCTGTGTCTGTGTAAATAGATTCAGCTGCTTGTGATGTTTGTCCCTTTTCTGATTCATAAAATCCTATTTGTCTCTCAAGATCCAGCTCAAATATTCCTTCTAACTTTAAGGCTTCCATCACTACGTCTAACAGAATTAGCTTCTTGCATTCACAAAACATGCTGAACTATCACTACTTTGTACTATAATATGTTTCAATATTTGATTTTACATACAGTAGGGCCAGTACTATTTGCACATCTGCCTCTCTCCACCCAGTGACTGAGTTCTAAGATCATGGGCAATATTTAGTTATTCTTTTTCATCTTCCCCAGAATCTAGCACAATGCTTGAGGCTCCATTTGTTCATAAAGATGCTGCCTATATGAATACATAAATAAAAGACAGCCCTAGAAATATACTGAGATTTGTCTTAGAGGGGGTTTAAACTTATCAAATGGTAGAAAGTAGTGCATATCAGATTATATGACATTATCAAGTTTCAAAATTTTGAAAGGACCACTGCTTTCTAAGTAACTATATATTTATTTGAAGCTTTGAGTTTTTTTTTTCTTTGTAATTTATTTTTTAAAATATTTTTTAGTTTATTTTTTATTGAAGGATAATTGCTTTACAGAATTTTGCTGTTTTCTGTCAAACCTCAACATGAATCAGCCATAGGTATACATATATCCCCTCCCTTTTGAAATTCCCTCCCATCTCCCTCCACATCCCACCCCTCTAGGTTGATACAGAGCCACTGTTTGAGTTTCCTGAACCATACAGCAAATTCCCATTAGCTATCTATTTTACCTATGGTAATGTAAGTTTCCATGTTGCTCTTTCCATACATGTCACCCTTTCTCCCCTCTCTCCATGTCCATAAGTCTATTTTCTATGTCTGTTTCTCCACTGCTGTCCTGTAAATAAACTCTTCAGTACCAATTTTCTAGATTCTCTACATGTGCATTAGAATACAATATTTACCTTTCTCTTTCTGACTCACTTCACTCTATAATAGATTCTAGGTTATCCACCTCTTTAGAACTGACTCAAATGTGTTACTTTCTACGGCTGAATAATATTCCATTTTGTATATGTACCACAACTTCTTTATCCACTCATCCATCAATGGACATCTAGGCTGCTTCCATGTTCTAGCTATTGTAAATGGTGCTAGTGCAATGAACAATGGAATACATGTATCTTTTTCAATTTTGGTTTCCTCAGGATAGATGCCTAGGAGTGGGATTGCTAGGTCATGTGGTAGTTTTATTCCTAATTTTTTAAGGACTCTCCATACCATCTTCCATAGTATCTGTATCAATTTACATTTTCACTAACAGTGCAAGAACGTTTCCTTTTTCCCACATCCTCTCCAGCATTTATTGTTTACAGACTTTTCGATGACGGCCATTCTGGGCCGTTTGAGGGGATATCTCGTGGTTTTGGTTTGCGTTTCTCTAATAATGAGCGATGTTGAGCATCTTTTCATGTGTTTGTTAGCCATCTGTATGTCTTCTTCGGAGAAATGTCTGTTTAGGTCTTTTCCGCACTTTATGGTTGGGTTGTTTGTTTTTCTGTCATTGAGTTGTGTGAGCTGCTTGTATATTTTGGAAATTAATTCTTTGTCAGTTGTTTCATTTGCTATTATTTTCTCCCATTCTGAAGGTTGTCTTTTCATCTTGCTTGTAGTTTCCTTTGATGTGCAAAAGCTTTTAAGATTAATCAGGTTCCACTTGTTTACTTTTGTTCTTATTTCCATTTTTTTAGGAGGTGGATCATAGAGGATCTAGTTTTGATTTTTGTCCTCAAATGTTCTGCCTATGTTTTCCTCTAAGAGTTTTATAGGTCCTGGTCTTACATTTAGGTCTTTAATCCATTTTGAGTTTATCTCTGTGTATGGTGTTAGGAAGTGTTCTAATTACATTGTTTTTCATGTAGCTGTCCAGTTTTCCCAGCACCATCTACTGAAGAGTCTGTCTTTGCCCCATTGTATATTCTTTCCTCTTTTGTAAAAAATAAGGTACCTATAGGTGCATGGGTTTATTTCTGGGTTTTCTATCTTGTTCCATTGGTCTGTATTTCTATTTTTGTGCCAGTACATGCTTCCTGTCTTGATGACTGTACCATTGTAGTACAATCTGAAGTCAGGGAGGTTGATTCCTCCAGGTCCATTCTTCTTTGTCAAGACTGCTTTGGCTTTTTGGGGTCTTTTGTATTTCCATATGAATTGTGAAATTTTTTTTGTTCTAGTTCTGGGGAAAATGCCATTGGGAATTTGATAGAGATTTCACTGAATCTGTAGTTTTCATTTGATAGTATAGTCATTTTCAAAATATTGATTCTTCAAACCCAGGAAAGTGGAATATCTCTCCATCTGTTTATGTCATATTTGATTTCTTTCATTAGTTTCTTATAATTTTCTGTGTACAGGTCTTTAGTCTCCTTCAGTTCAGTTCAGTTCAGTCTCTCAGTTGTGTCTTACTCTTTGGGATCCCTTGCATTGCAACATGCCAGGCTTCCCTGTCCATAACAAACTCCCAAAGCTTACTCAAACTCATGTCCATAGAGTGAGTGATGCCATCAAACCATCTCATCCTGTGTCATCTCCTTCTCCTCCTGCCTTCAATCTTTCCCAGCATCAGGGTCTTTTCAAATGAGTCAGTTCTTTGCATCAGGTGGCCAAAATATTTAAGTTTCAGCTTCAACATCAGTCCTTCCAATGAATATTCAGGACTGATCTCCTTTAGGATGGACTAGTTGGATCTCCTTGAAGTCCAAGGGACTCTCAAGAGTCTTCTTTAACACCAAGTTCAAAAGCATCAATTCTTTCATGCTCAGCTTTCTTTGTAGTCCAATGCTCATATCCATATATGGCAACTAGAAAAGTCATAGCTTTGACTAGATGGACTTTTGTTGGCAAAGTAATGTCACTGCTTTTTAATATGCTGTCGAGGTTGGTCATAGATTTTCTTCCAAGGAGCAAGTGTCTTTTAATTTCATGGCTGCAGCCACCATCTGCAGTGATTTTGGAGCCCCCCAAAATAAAATCTGTCACTGTTTCCATTGTTTCCCAATTTATTTGCCATGAAGTGATTTGACCAGGTGCCATGATCTTAGCTTTCTGAATGTTGAATTTTAAGCCAACTTTTTCACTGTCCTCTTTCACTTTCATCATGAGGCTCTTTAGTTCTTTCTTTCTGCCATAAGGGTGGTATCATCTGCATATCTGAAGTTATTGATAGTTCTCCTAGAAATCTTGATTCCAGCTTGTGTGTCATCCAGCCAAACATTTCTCATGATGTACTCTGCATATAAATTAAATAAGCAGGGTAATTACAGCCTTGTACTGCCCTGATGTAATTCTTCCCTGATTTGGAACCAGTCTGTTGTTCCATGTCCAGTTCTAACTGTTGCTTCTTAGCCTGCATACAGATTTCTCAGGAGGCAGGTCAGGAGGTCTGGAACAATTTTCCATAGTTTGTTGTGATCCACACAGTCAAAGACTTTGGCATAGTCCATAATGCAAAAGTAGATGTTTTTCTGGAACTCTCTTCCTTTTTTGATGATCCAAGGCATATTGTCTGTTGTAACCTCTCCTTTTTCATTTCTAATTTTGTTTATTTGAGTCTTGTCTCTTTTTATCTTGATGAATCTGGGTAAATGTTTGCCAATTTTATCTTCTCCAAGAATGAGCTTTTAGTTTTATTAATCTTTACTTGTGTTCCTTTCATTTCCTTTTCCTTTATTTCTGCTCATATCATGATTTCTTTCCTTCTGCTCTCTTTGTGGTTTTTGTGTTCTTCTTTTTCCAGTTGTTTTAAGTGTAAAATTAGGTTGTCTATTTGATCTTGAAATAGGATTGTATTGTTGTAAACTTCCCTCTTAGAACTGCTTTTGCTACAACCCATAGATTTTGTGTTTTCATTGTCATTTGTTTCTATAAATTTTTTTATTTCCCTTTTGATTTCTGCAGTAACCTGTTGACTAGAAATGTGTTGTTTAATCTCCATGTGTTTGTGCTTCTTACAGGTTTTTTCTTGTAATTGATATCTAGTCTCATAGTGTTGTGTTCAGAGAAGTTGTTTGATACTATTTCAGTTTTCTTAAATTTACTGAGGTTTGATTTTTGACCCAAGATATGGTCTATCTGGAGAATGTTCCATGTACACTTGAGAAGGTATGTTCTTCTGCCTTTGAATGGAATGTCCTGAAGATATCAGTGAGATCCATCTCATCTAATGTATCATATAAGACTTGTGTTTCCTTATTAATATTCTGTTTTGAATATTAGTTCATTAGTTTAAGTGATCACAATAAACTGTGGAAAATTCTGAAAGAGATAGGAATACCAGACCACCTGACCTGCCTCTTGAGAAACCTATATGCAGGTCAGGAAGCAACAGTTAGAACTGGACATGGAACAACAGACTGGTTCCAAATAGGAAAAGGAGTTTGTCAAGGCTGTATATTGTCACCCTGCTTATTTAACATATATGCAGAGTACATCATGAGAAACACTGGGCTGGAAGAAGCACAAGCTGAATCAAGATTGCTGGGAGAAATATCAAACACCTCAGATATGCAGATGACACCACCTTTATGGAGGAAAGTGAAGAGGAACTCAAAAGCCTCTTGATGAAAGTGAAAGAGAAGAGTGAAAAAGTTGGCTTAAAGCTCAACATTCAGAAAACTAAGACCACGGCATCAGGTCCCATCACTTTATAAGAAATATATGGGGAAACAGTGGAAACAGTGTTAGGCTTTATTTGTTTGGGCTCCAAAATCACTGCAGATGGTGACTGCAGCCATGAAATTAAAAGATGCTTACTTCTTGGAAGAAAAGTTTTGACCAACCTAGATAGCATATTGAAAAGCAGGGAAATTATTTTGCCAACAAAGGTCTGTCTAGTCAAGGCTATGATTTTTCCAGTGGGATGTATGGATGTGAGAGTTGGACTGTGAAGAAAGCTTAGTGCTGAAGAATTGATGCTTTTGAACTGTGGTGTTGGAGAAGACTCTTGAGAGTCCCTTGGACTCAAGGAAATCCAACGAGTCCATTCTGAAGGAGATTAGCCCTGGGATTTCTTTGGAAGGGATGATGCTAAAGCTGAAACTCCAGTACTTTGGCCACCTCACGTGAAGAGTTGACTCATTGGAAAAGAGTCTGATGCTGGGAGGGATTGGGGACAGGAGGAGAAGGGGACGACAGAGGATGAGATGGCTGGATGGCATCACCAACTCAATGGACGTGAGTTTGAGTGAACTCTGGGAGGTAGTGATGGACAGGGAGGCCTGGCGTGCTGCGATTCATGTGGTCGCAAAGAGTCGGACACGACTGAGCGATTGAACTGAACTGAACTGAGGGTTGCTGCTGCTACTGCTACTGTCACTTCAGTCGTGTCCGACTCTGTGTGACCCCAGAGACGTCAGCCCACGAGGCTCTCCCGTCCCTAGGATTCTCCAGGCTAGAGCACTGGAGTGGGTTGCCATTTCCTTCTCCAATGTAGGAAAGTGAAAAGTGAGAGTGAAGTCACTCAGTCGTGTCTGACTCTTAGCGACCCCATGGACTGCAGCCCACCAGGCCCCTCCATCCATGGGATTTTCCAGGCAAGAGTACTGGAGTGGGTTGCCATTGCCTTCTCCGAACTGAGGGTTAGTTCTCTGGTAATCTAGGGACTTGGATTCAGTGCTCCCACTCCAAAGGTTCAGGTCTTAAACTCTTGTTGGGAATGAAGTTTCCACAATTGGTTTGCTATGACATTAAGTGAGATTAAAATAAATATCCAAAAACAAGAAACCAAAGATGAACCCCAGACAAATTACAGTTACAAAATCAGGCAAATAATAATTAAAAATGAAATATACACATATACATATACACCCTTGAGCAAAGTCAAAACAGTCCAACTAAAATAAAGTAGAATAGATTGACCTGGTGAACAAAAGAAATAAAAAATTATATTTTCCAGCTGAGAACAAAACTAACTAAGGCGCAACATGGAAAAACAAAGCTAAAGGAAGGTGCCAAGTGGGGAATACAGCAATGAAAACAAAACTAACAAATATGTTCAAAGGAAAAGAAAGAAGGAATAGATATGCAAAGTTAAATAGAGGTAGATGAAGATTTATATACATTAAAGATTGACTCCCAGGGGAAAAGAACAGTAGGAAAAGCAAACAAAGGAATAAATGTAGAGAAAATATAATAGGTTTGAAAAATTAAAAGCAAAATTATAAAAAAGAGAAAATAAAAAAATGGAAAAAGAAAGAAAAAAGAAAAGAAAGAGAAAACTCCACAGAACTGCAAAAGCCCAATGTAGATGCAGAGGTTTATAACAACAGTAAAAAGTGTGACTGAATATTCATATATACACCCATAAGCAAAATCAAAACACTACAACAAAATAAAGTATAAGAGATTGACCTGATGAACAAAGGAAACCAAAAATTACATCTACCAGAACAAAACTAACTAAATCATAGACTGGAAAGTAAGACTGAAGCAAGGTGCCAATGGGGGAATTAAGCAGTGAAAACAAAACTAAAAAATATGTTGAGAGGAAAGGATAGAAAGAAAAGAATGAAAGGATAGATATGCAAAGTTAAATAGAGGTAGATGAAGGAGATTTATATACATTAATGATTAACTGCAAGGGGAAAAGAGCAGTAGGAAAGGCAAACAAAGGGATAAATGTAGAAAAAATACAATAGGTTTAAAAAATTAAAATTTAAAAAAAGAGAGAGAGAGAGGGAAAAAAAAAAAAGAAAGAAAACTCCCCAGAACAGCAAAAGCCCAATATAGAGGCAGAGGTTTATAACAACACTAAAAAGTGTGACTGAATATACACATATACATATACACCCATAAGTGAAATCAAAACATTCCAATGAAAATGAAGTACAATAGATTGATCTAGTGAACAGAAGAAACCAAAAATTATGTCTACCAGAACAAAACTAACTAAAGCACAAACTGGAAAACAAAACTAAAGCAAGGTGCCAATTGGGGAATAAAGCAATGAAAATAAAACTAACAAATAAGTTGAGAGGAAAGGAGAGAAAGAAAAAAAAAAGAAAGAATAGATATGCAAAGTTAAATAGGAGTAGATAAAGAAGATCTTTATACATTAAAGATTAACTGCAAGGGGAAAAGAACAGTAGGAAAAGCAAACAAACAAATAAATGTAGAAAAAATAACAATAGGTTTAAAAAATTAAAATTAAAAAGAGAGAGCAAGAGAGAAAAAAAGGAAAACTCCCCAGAACAGCAAAAGCCCAACGTAGGGGCAGAGGTTTATAATAACAACAAAACAATGTGACTTAGAAAAAAAAAAAGCTTAAATGCTTAATTAGATTTCATAGAGTCAATAAAATCGACAACTACAACAAAAGAGGGAAAAAAAGAAAAAAAAAATCCAAAAGAATCTACAGAGCAAGTCAAAACATGAGAATAATAAATGCCTTTCTTGAGTTACTGCTATCAGAGACTTTTCCCTCGCTGGGAGTCACAGGTCACCTCACCTCCCTAGGATGCCCTCCAACACTGTGCTGATCTCTGGACCTGTTGTGGGGGGCAGCTCAGATTCTAATCTGGTCCTACTCTGTGTTCTTGCCTCCAGTGTCCACAGCTATCAGAACCAGTGCATTTTTCTTTTGAGGGAGCTCTCAATGATACATTCCATAGGCATAGAGTCTGCCGAGTTGATCCTGTGGATTTAATCTACAACTTGAACAGCTGGTAGTGTTGGGAGCCGTGTTAGGCATTACTGACAAAATGAAGGCATGGCCCCAACTCCCTCTCCTTGTCCCGCAGGTACGGACCCGGGATGAAGGAGTTAGGCCTTGTGATTCTGACTTGTTTTTTCCTCTCCTAGGCTGAGTTGACTGAAAAGAATATTAAGGTGCTTATTGTTCTTGAGAGGAGCATGAGAAGGCACAAAGTCTTCAGCAGCTGTGCTCAGAGAATAATTCATAAAGTTAATCATTGACATTCATTCAAGGACCTTTACAAAAGAGTGTTCCATGATGAGCACATAGGCCGCAGCTTGAGGCCATGGGAGGGATTGCTATCTGAAACCTATTTGTGAGGGAAATGTTTATGGCCTAAAGGAGTTTGCTGAACTTAGGGCTTAGGAATAATTAAAATAGTTAGAAGCTAAAGACTTAAGGAATGTTGTAATGTTAGCATATTTTACTATAGCTTATAGAGATTAGGAATTTTGGAGATATTAGTGGTTAGAAGCCTTTTTAGAGAAAGTGAGCTCAGGATACTAGGGGCAAACAGGATTTTGAAAGATAAGAAATAAACTGAGGAATGTGGTATGCAGCTCAGACATTAGCATGAGTTACGATGTATTCACAAGGACACATGAGAAGAAGTAGATAAGAGAATTGCTGAGGCAGGAACTCCTTTTGAGGGGCAACAATGATTTATGGAGACAACAAATCTGGGTCAGGGGGAACTGAAAATGTCAAACCTCTGACCTAATGCTTTTGTAAAAGTATAAAAGAGAATCTTAAGCTTGAAATAAATATGCAGTCCAAGAAATATGAATGAGAGGCTGCATCAATACTCGCCGACACCGCCCATCCCTTCAGGCTGATTCCCTGGCTGCTGGACCTGGACTCCGGCATGGTAGGAATGTTTTGGGTTTTCTTCTTTAGTCACACTGCCCCTGGGTTTCAATTGTGGTTTTATTTCAACCTCTGCATGTGGGTCATCCAATGGGGTTTACTCCTGAGGCTGCCCTGGAGGACTTGGGTTTGCCCCTGTGAGGGCCAGGTATGGAGGTGGTGCAGCTGCTTGGACTGCAGGGTTCTGGCAGCACCAGGTGCTCAGGGGAATTGGCAGCTAGGGAAGCAGGAAATATAGAGGTCAAGAAGGGAATAGCAACCAGTGTTGGCCAATGCGTTCCAGTTTTCTTGCCTGGAGAAACCCCTGTCCGTGACAGAAAAGCCTGGTAGGCCACAGCCTACAGGGTTGCAAAGAGTCAGACACGACCAAAGCAACCCTGCATGTATAGCCACAAGACTTTTTATGCCTGTGGTAGTTCTGCCCCAGTGAGAGTTGAAAGAGAAGTTGGCGCAGTTGCTTGGCCTGTGGGGACCCTGGCGATGCCAAGTGTGTAGGGACATGGACTGCCTTCACCACAGGAGTTATGGCCCTATAAGAGTCTCTTTTTGAGCCTCTTGTACCTGGCAATCAGAAGGGCTCTTTGGCCAGTCTTTCTTCAAAACTCCATTGGTTCAGTTATTTAGAAGGCTCCCTGGCCTGGGGTCCTTCTCTGTTGTTCAGTGTGTCAGAGACATAAGAGGGGCCACCCTGGTTGGGGTCCTACTCTATAGATCAGTGTGTCAGGCACTTAAAGGGTCATCCTACGTGGGATCCTACTCTGTAGTTCATGTGTCAGGTGTTTGATTGGCCAGGCTGTCTACTTTTCAGCTGCCAATGTTGGTGTGTGGGGATAGAGAGGCTATGATGATGGCTTCACCCCCATGCATGACTCAGCAGCATCGCCTTGCTTCCATGGCTGCCGGGCTTTCCTCCACTGACATTTCCTACCATGATCTTCTCCCTCACATCCCCTCAATCTATCTCTCCACAGACAACAGCAGCCCTTGCCCTAGGATTGCTCCACAGTCCCTAAACTCTAGCTTCCAGCTGCTGTGCCTTCCATGATACCAGTGGTCCTGTCCAGGGTATGTATGGCTGCAACAAGGACTGTGTGATTCTCATTCCATTTAGGCTGCCACAGATCAGCTGTTTCACTCTCAGCCTTAAGTGTTTCTCCTCTGATCAGAAAATTGCCCTGATGTGGGGATCGGACCCCTGCTTCAGTTCTGCTTCTCGGCCGAGGGCAGGTCCAGGCCAACTGAAACTTGTTTTTCCTCCTACTTCCTTCCTCCTACCGAGTTTGTGTGGGTCTATATATTCTTTTCTGCTGGTCAGGAACTCCTGTCCCCTCTCAGCTGGTGTTCTGCATGCACTTCTGGGTCTGATGGTGTATTCCTGATGTATTCGTGGAGAGAGATGTACTCCATGTCTCTCTACTCCTCTGCTATCTTCCAAGCTTTGACAAAGAAATTCCTTATGCAACTTCTGGGATTAGAGAAAAATATTCCATTTCTCAGGAAATGTATTTAATCATTTTGCTTTATAGTCTTCACTGGGCTTGAAGCAGACAATAAACATTGAAATTCCTATTTTCAACATTTTTGCATGCCCTTGAAAAATGGTTGTGGAAGATTAAATAAATTACACAAATGGTATTTTATCAACTTTTTCTTCTAAAAATTATATCCTGAGATAGAGTTCCAAAAGTTCATGTTTCTCTACTTCTCAGTAGCTATAAAGTTGGACATAGGTCTTTAATTCAAAGGATTAAATTGGCTTTAACTGAAAGAGGAGAGTTTGGTTTTCTTTCACAAATTGCCATGGGAACATGAGTGCTGCAAAGCTATTATACCTCTCATGTGAAGCATTTCAAATAATTTGGAATGTCTCAAACAATGACATTCAAAACCTCCCAAGCATGATCATCTAGAATATTAAAGCTAGAAGACTGGGCTATTTTATAATTTAGTATCATTTCAGATATTCCTCTGTTATCAATTTAATAAATCATAACCTCATCTGGAATAACATCTGAATCAATAATATTTTTAAAAGTCTAATTATCATATAATATGTACAGCTAAAATGTAGCAAGCTCAATTATAAGACAACAAAATTCTAGAAAAAGAAGATAAATTATTAATGATGTAACAAAAGCAATTGATGCAGTGATTTTTCTTATGATCATATAAGCATTAAAAAACATTTTTAGGAAAAGAAGCCCATTCTTTTAGGAAAAGAAGCTCTAAAATAAGATTTTATAGCAATGTGAAATGTGAAGTTTTTATCCTTGACATGTTATTAACTTGCAGTGTCATCCATATTATCAACAAATGGACTGAAATAAGACTGCTTTTTACTTTATTTAGTATGAGGTCCAAATTTTACATTTTATTCGTTTATTGCTACTGCCAACATGGTAAAAAGTTCTATATGCAAGCTATTTTTGAACTGGAATACATACATTTTTTATTCTTAGTTTTAGTTCAATGTTGCTGGAAGCAATTTCATTAAAGATGGATAGAAAGACAAAAACCACAAATTCTTTAAACAACAACAACATAAGCTGCTCCTTTGATTTCTTTCTAAGTTAAAAAAAAAGGCTATCTGAATATACTTCAGACATCATGAGGCAAACATTCTTTCCATGTAATCTTGACTTTTCTCATCATTAACCAATTGATTTTATTCTTTTCCTTCCCTTGTTATTTTGTGAACATTTGAAATTATCTTATATTTAGTAATCCATTATGGACTATTCTTTAGCTTTCTAGGTATTCAGGGAACCTATATTTTCCCATACAAATATAACAAAAATGCATTATTTTCCTAATGATGTTAATATATGCTCTGACTCATCAGAAAGAATGCCAATTTCTCCTAAGGGAAGACTATGTTTTAACTATTTCCGAAATCTTTCACATTTTCTAACTAGTTCAGTGTCAGTTTCACTAAACCTTAAATAAATACATCTAAATGTTTTTTCCATTCTTAATGCACTGCTTTCAAACATTCTCTATTCTGACCCGTCTTCCTAAGAGATGGTAATTTCGACTGTTTAGAGTACTAGATAGACATGAGTTTGAGCAAGCTCTGGGAGTTGGTGATGGACCGGAAAGCCTGGTGTGATGCAGTCTATGGGTGGCAAAGAGTTGGACATGACTGAATGACTGAACTGACTGAGAGTACTGGAGATAAGCTGGTGAGGGAAAATCAGTCAGAAGAACCATGATATAAAATGATAGCAGCATGAGTTTATTTCATTTTCTCCCTAAACAGAAGGTCATGTGTAAAGGTAATTGCACTTTCAGCAATTAAAAAAAAAAAAAGTTTACATAAAAATAACTTTCACTTACTGGGAAACACTTCAAAATAGATTTCTCATTTGATAGCGTAATTCATTTCTGAGCTTCTTGAAACAATCTGACTAACGTTAAAAACAAAATTAAAAAACATTAATATTTTTCTTCCTTCAATACCTGAACCAGAGAAAAATTTATGATTGTAGTTTAATTTTATTGCTACTGAACCTTTCTTGAAAATGAACTGGCAGATGCCATTAGTAGGTTAATTGATTTAATAATATTCCTATGAATAAGCTAGCACTTCTGACTTGAATCGCTTTCTCAATTGATTGGTACTCTATAATAGTGTTCTATAAAACATATAGAAGGAGCAACAAGGAACTCAGCTTTGGATTCTTCAGTTAATTCATTAACGTTTTCAATTTGCTAAGTGCATGGCATTTGTTACTAATAATTAGACACATGCATTGCTTTTACAAAGGCTCTTTAAAATGTAGTCTTGTAAAAATCACCCTAGAAAAAAAGTATGTTAATAGTCTAGTTGTGTGTTTATTTTTCAAATGCCAGCAAGTAGCACCTTCCAGGGACTTACAGGATGGAAGAAATCAGTATCAGTCAAGGTAAGCTGCAGGGCAGTCTTGGTTCAGGAAAAGGAGAGGAAAGGGGAATGTCACACAGAAGCTGCAAGACAGGAGCTGCCACCAATGGCTCCAGAGGAATGAGGAGGGCCACTCTCTGCTAATTTCCAGAAGTGAAAAAATGTCTCCATTTTTCAGAAAAAAACAAAGAAAAATGAAGTTTTATAAAATAAGATTGCTAGTTTAGAGGGTTAATGAATCCATTATTTGTCTGAAAACCAACCGGTTTCTGACTAAAATCAATATTTATCCAGAGCCCAGGCTGAAGTTACCTATCACCTTTATAGAAAAATTCCTAAGAGTGGGGGATTAATCTAAAGTTTTATTATAATCATCCCTATTATTAAAGTTGTATTATTTAATATTTGTAGTGAAATGTTAAATGTTTGACATTATTGTAAAGGACTGATAATTTCTTCTCTTTCAGTTTATGTTGAAGAAAATAGTCTGTCTGTAATGTGTTCCTAATTCTTTAATGTTCTTATTTTTTTTACACTCAATAGTTTTATATTCTGTCTAAATGAAGTACAAGATCATTGATTTTTTCAGTTTTTGAAATAAGGCATTAAATATTAAATTTATTTATTTATTTTTGACTCAAGAAAAACATTTATTATTCTTATGTTTTGACTTGTTCTATAGATTCTTTTGGATTTTTTTTTCTTTTTTTTCCCTTATCTGTTGTAGAGTTTCTGCAAAGATGATAGTACTCTCATCTCTATTATTCTGATTGGTATTGTTTAAACGCAAAAATATTTATTAGCTCAAAAAGTAAGATAATTCTCAACACACTGTCTCATAATCCCCTCTTTAATTAAAATCTATTACCCTAATTATTTAACTATTTAAAAATACTACATTGTTTAATGTAATAATTAATGTACTTTTATATTAACTGAGAGAATTTCAATATACCAAATATGTATGACTTTGTTTATTCAAAGTCATAGATATAACATTTATCTGTATTTGAAAGAGAATACTGAATTATTGGGCTTTTCTATTGGCTCAGAGGGTAAAGAATTTGCCTGCAATGTAGGAGACCTGTGTTCCATCCCTGGGTCAGGAAGATCCTCTGGAAAAGGGAATGAATGGGTACCCACTCCAGTATTCTTGCCTCAAGAATTCCACGGACAGAGGCTATAGTCCATGGGGTCACAAAGAGTTGGGCATGACTGAGCTACTAACACTTTCACTGAAGTATTAGATATCTGAATGATGTGCTTTGCTTGTTGTAGATATTATTGATAATAGATTATAATTTTTGGTTGTATGACATTCACTGTGTGTAAAAATAAAGTATCAACTAAAGTGGGTGCGTGCGTTGTTAGTCACTTCAGTTCAGTTCAGTTCAGTTCAGTAGCTAGTCCTGTCCGACTCTTTGTGACCCCATGAATCGCAGCACGCCAGGCCTCCCTGTCCATCACCAACTCCCAGAGTTCACTCAAACTCACGTCCATCGAGTCAGTGATGCCATCCAGCCATCTCATCCTCTGTCGTCCCCTTCTCCTCCTGCCCCCCATCCCTCCCAGCATCAGAGTCTTTTCCAATGAGTCAACTCTTTGCATGAGGTTGCCAAAGTACTGGAGTTTCAGCTTTAGCATCATTCCTTCCAAAGAAATCCCAGGGCTGATCTCCTTCAGAATGGACTGGTTGGATCTCCTTGCAGTCCAAGGGACTCTCAAGAGTCTTCTCCAACACCACAGTTCAAAAGCATCAATTCTTCGGCACTTAGCTTTCTTAACAGCCCATCCATACGTGACCACTGGAAAGACCATAGCCTTGACTAGATGGACCTTTGTTGGCAAAGTAGTGTCTCTGTTTTTGAATATGCTATCTAGGTTAATCATAACTTTCCTTCCAAGGAGTAAGTGTCTTTTAATTTCATGGCTGCAGTCACCATCTGCAGTGATTTTGGAGCCCCCCAAAATAAAGTCTGCCACTGTTTCTACTGTTTCCCCATCTATTTCCCATGAAGTGATGGGACCAGATGCCATGATCTTAGTTTTCTGAATATGGAGCTTTAAGCCAAAATTTTCACTCTCCTCTTTCACTTTCATCGGTAGTGTCCAAATCTTTAAGACCCCATGAACTGTAGCCTGCCAGGCTCCTTCATCCATGGGATTCTCCAAGCAAGAATACTGAAGTGGGTTGCCATGCCCTCCTCCAGGGGATCTTTCCAACCTAGGGATTGAACTGGGCCTACTGCATTGCAGGTGGATTCTTTACCGCTAAGCCACCAGGGAAGCCCATCAACTAAAGTAAATAATACTTACCTCCAGAAAAGGGCAAACCTACCTTCTACAAGACCATTAGTGTGTGTGTGAGGGTGGTGATTGAGTGTTCTGTAATTGAACTGTGCATTGGCTTGGCTACAAATTTAGTTAGACTTAGCTCATAATTATCATCAGATATTTTGAGAGTACAGTGTAGACTTTCGTTTGTCAAGGCTTTGACTCTAAGATTTATAGAGATGTTAGCCATCCCTTTGTATTTTTCCAAACTACCTCTAGTTTTCCCAATCATGAGTGGTCTCACTTTGCTCCCAGCTGCCAGCCTTTTTTCTCTGGGGATGTTTTCTTTTGATCATTTGGTTCAATTTCTTCTGCCCTTTCCCTAGCTTTTGGACACTGGAACTATCCCTCTACCTGGTATGCAGACTTGGCATGCTATTGCAATGCAGTCATTGAAAATCTAAAATGACTAAGGGGATTTTTATTATCTTCCTTGACCCATGCACAACCTTCAAAGGGCCAATATTTCACATTCAGAGAATGCCAAGATCCAGGGGATCATTAGTGAACATCTGAAAGACTTCCTGCCACAAGTTAATTTACTTTTCTTAGTATGGTAAAAAAACAAAGCAAAGCAAAACAAATGAACAAAAAGTGCCACCACCAAAACCAAAAAAAACTCTGTAAAGATTTTATACTTACCTGACTGAGAGTGCTGGTTTCTTATAAATTTAATTTCTACATTCTAACTTGTAGTGAGAACCTTAATCTTATTATAAGCCATGTGCATTTTGTAGAAACTTTTCTTACTTTAAAATATAAAACATTTCTTATATCTGTGTAAAATCATATATAATAATTTACATGTGTATATAGTTTTTTTCACCATTGTGTCTTGTAGACATGAGCTTATTAGAGGGGACCAGGGTCAGAGTTGAGTATAAGTTGCTTTTGGAGGAGGGGGCAGGGCCATGGGCAGCACTGCTAGCCTGAGGCCAATAAGATTGCAGGGTTGGGGTAGTTGGAAGGAGAGTAGAGTCAATAGAGCATTGGGTCAGCACTCACTCTGTGAGTTTCTTCAGAACACTGGGGCACTTTGGAGGAAGGTGAAGGGTATAGGTGCCTGGATCCAGTTGCAGCTGGGATAGGGGACAGGATGATGAAGAAGCTCTGACCCCAGGGATCTGCAGTCACTGAGAGATTAGCTTGGAGAGAGGGTTTAGGGACGGGCTCTTGGATGAAGCGGGCAGGGGGCAAGTGTGATGGCCTCAGTAGCTGTTGTGAGAGTACACACCACAGAGGGAACAATGGGGTTGACGGAAGGCTGGGCCTGAGGATGGGAGACTCCATCCTTTGGGAAGCCCTCTCAGCCCTGCTGTAGGGAGGGCAGCAGGCCCAGTGGAATGACTCTTTGGCCATCATCTCCTTACAGCATTGGTGGCTCACAATGATGCAGAAGGCTGCCTCTACGCATAGCTTGTCCCTCTGATACAGGAAGTTCTCCACTCAACTACCTAACCTTTGATCAGGGCCCAAGGAAAACCCCACATGTGGGGTCCATATTCTCTTTCATGTCATTTGCAAACACTATAGTAACAGTACAATGTATATATACTATATATACAGTAGAGGTGTTTTGCTAGTAAAAAATCTTTAGACTGCTGGATCTTATATTTGTTTTGTAATAAACACTACAAGTAAATAAAGCACTCTTTCTGGCGTATTCAAACCAAACACAAGACAGCATTTTTCTTCCTAATTTTTAAGACTTAGCTCAATTCTTCTTCTTTAAGATGCTTCTCTCCTCAGGGAATTATTTCTCTTTTCTGTGTTTTAATGAACTATGTGTATTTGTATTCATTTATCATGGTTTCTACTATATCACACAGATTTATTTGACCATCAGTTCCACTAAGACTCCAGTAGAACACACGAGTCATAATAAATGCCTAGCCATATTTATTCAATTAATTAATTCAGAGTATTAAAACATAATTTCTTGGTATCCTCTTAATATCTGGCTTCATTAACAAATAAGATATCTTACTTTTGAGTCACAAGTCATTTTTTTAAATGCCTAATGAGAGTTTCAAGTAGAATAAAATGGTATGAATTCTGTAATTAATATTTCTGCCTTTTCTCACATAAAAGATAATAGGTTTTGGTAAACTGACTTTGGCTAGAGGTCACTATGGGCTTCCCATATGGCGCTAGCGGTAAAGAACCTCCTGCCAATGCAGGAGAGGTAAGAGACACAGGTTTCATCCCTGCATTGGGAAGATCTCTTGGAGGAGGGCACAGCAGCCCACTCCATTATTCTTGCCTGGAGAATCCAATGGACAGAAAAGCCTTGAAGGCTACAATCCATAGGGTGGCAAAGAGTTGTACAAGACTGAAGAAACTGCACACATGCATGCACGCAGAGGTCACTGTAATATAGAGGCTACTAACAAATAAAAGCTCTATTTGAAATCAACTCAAATAATTTACTGAAATCTACAGATTGACAATAATTTCAAAAAGCAAAAATAACAGAATAGAGCTTTCTAAGAAACAGATGCAAGGATTACTCTCTGTAAGTAAGTTTAAGCCTTCTTTGCTGAATTGATTTGGTTGATGTCCCAGTAAATCTGCCAACACCAACAGCCACTTCTCTCGGACATTTACTTATACTTCCTAGGAATTTGGTTATGCTGAGAAACTTTGGAACCAATTCTTCACAAAGAGATGCCAGTGCATTGGCAGTGTGAACTATGACAGGGCTTTATGGAAACATTATTTATGGCATTTGATAATGTCTTTTTTAAAATGCCTGGATACTCCCCAAGTATTCCTCTGTGACCTGACAGTATTTCCAATCATCTCGGGAGCTAATTCCTTTTCACTTTCAAGTGTTAGTAAAGAAAGAAGTTTTTCTTTTTCTTATTTTGTATTACTTTTCAGTCCTTGAACATAGAACTATCATGGAAGCAGCAGTGATATGGAAAATATTATACACTTTAAAATTATTGGTTTTTAATTTTTATATCAGATAATTTATGCCAGATAATTCTTAAATAAATGTCTGTATTTATACTAAGAATACCTGCCTTATGATCCAGCAATCCCACTGCTGGGCATACACACTGAGGAAACCAGAAGGGAAAGAGACACGTGTACCCCAATGTTCATCGCAGCACTGTTTATAATAGCCAGAACATGGAAGCAACCTAGATGCCCATCAGCAGATGAATGGATAAGAAAGCTGTGGTACATATACACAATGGAGTATTACTCAGCCATTAAAAAGAATACATTTGAATCAGTTCTAATGAGATGGATGAAACTGGAACCTATTATACAGAGTGAAGTAAGCCAGAAAGAAAAACACCAATACAGTATACTAACGCATATATATGGAATTTAGAAAGATGGTAACAATAACCCTGTGTACAAGACAGCAAAAGAGACACTGATGTATAGATCAGTCTTATGGACTCTGTGGGAGAGGGAGAGAGTGGGGAGGTTTGGGAGAATAGCATTGAAACATGTATAATATCATGTATGAAACGAGTCGCCAGTCCAGGTTCGATGCATGATACTGGATACTTGGGGCTGGTGCACTGGGACGACCCAGAGGGAGGGTATGGGGAGGGAGGAGGGAGGAGGGTTCAGGATGGGGAACACATGTATACCTGTAGCGGATTCATTTCGATATTTGGCAAAACTAATACAATATTGTAAAGTTTAAAAATAAAATAAAATAAAAGAATACCTTGATATTTTCCTTTCTTCTTCTTCTTCTTTTTTTTTTTTTTTTTTTTTTTTGAGTGGCTTGAAAGCACAAATTGATCATAGTTCTGTGGGCAGAAAGATTGAGGTGCCATCAAAATAGGTTTCTAGTGAGACCTCATGATGGCTTGTGGATTGCCACCCTCTTGTCCTCAGATGGCCTTTCTTTTGTGCACCCATGGTAAGAGAGATCTCAGACATCTTTTGCTCTGCTACTGGATTACATTCTGTTCTATCAGGTTCCAGTTCTTCTGGATTAGGGCCCCATCTATTTTTATGACTATGTGTAAATAGTCTTATAGATTAGGATTCAGATTGAAGGAGAATACTCTGCCTTCAAAATACAGAAGACAGGGAGGACATTTTAACACTGGTTAGGTTCTCTCCTGGGCAAAGTATGCTTACTCTCTTGAGATCCCTTTCTTAAAATATTTGCATAAAGAAATCAGGGGCCTGGAACTTCTCTGATGCTCCAGTGGTTCTGACTTCATCTTCTAATTCAGGGGGTGTGGATTTGATCCCTGGTTGGGGAGATAAGATCCCACATGTCTTGGAGCCAAAAAACTAAAACACAAAACAGAAACAATGTTGTAACTCATTCAATAAAGACTTCAAACATGGTCCACATTAAAAAAAAATTCAAAATTAGTTTTCCCTAGATTGGTTCTTGATAATCATAGATGGACAAACCTTAGTCAATTTCTTATTTAAAATTAAAAAATCCTATCTAGTAAGTATTTATCAAGCACTTATTGGGGCTTCTCTGATGCTCAAGTGGCAAAGAATCTTCCTTCAGTGCAGGAGACACAGATTCGATCCCTGGATCCAGAAGATCCCCTGGAGGAGGAAATGGCAACTCACTCCAGTATTCTTGCCTGAGAGATCCCATGGACAGAGGAGCCTGCTGGGCTACAGCCCATAGCGTCATGAAGAGTTGGACATGAATGGGCATGTGTGCACACGCGTGCGTGCGCGCACACACACACACACACACTCAAGGAAGCGCTGATTGAGGCAAGTCCTATGTTAAGCACTGAGAATATTCCTAGGATACAATGTATGTAATCCCTGTCTTCACTGAGCTCACATTGTCAAACAGGTAACAAACATTAACTAAAGGATATTTATCCAATTAAATTTAAGAAAACTACTATGAAGTAGAACAAAGAGAACTATTCTAGATGTTCCAGAAATATTTAAGGAAGTTCCATTTAAGACCATTTTGGTATTATACTAGATTACTATTGCCATAAACTCAGTAGTTTGAGATAGCACAAATTTATCATCTTACAGTTCTGGAGACCAGAAGTCCAGTATGGATCTCACTGGGCTAAAGTCAAGATTTTCAGGGTTGCACTCCTTCTGGGGGCAATTTGTTTCCTTTTTCAGTCTCTAGAAATCACCCACATTCCTTTGTTTGTGGTGTCCTTCCTCTATATTCAAAGGCAGAAACTATGGTTGTTACACTGTTCTCATATTGCCGTCACTGTGGTTTGCTCTCTTCTGCCTCCCTTCAGTACTTTTAAGATGTTCTGAAATTCCATTGAACATATCTAAATAATCTGGGATCATCTATCTATATCAAGATCAGCTGATTATCAAACTTACATCCATCTGCAACTTTAGTTCTCGTTGGCCATGTAATCTAATGGTCACAGGTTTAAGGGTTAGGATTTAGGCATCTTTCTGTTCAGTTCAGTTTAGTCACTCAGTCATGTCTGACTCTTTGCAACCCAATGGACTGCAGCACGCCAGGCCTTCCTGTCCATCACCAACTCCCAGAGTCCACCCAACTCATGTCTGTTGAGTCTGTGATGCCATCCAACCATCTCATCCTCTGTCGTCCCCTTCTCTGCCTGCCCTCAATCTTTCCCAGCATCAGGGTCCTTTCAAATGAGTCAGTTCTTCACATCAGGTGGCCAAAGTATTGGAGTTTCAGCTTCAACATTAGTCCTTCCAATGAATATTCAGGATTGATTTCCTTTAGGATGGACTGGTTGGATCTCCTTGCATCCAAGGGACTCTCAAGGGTCTTCTCCAACACCATAGTTCAAAAGCATCAATTCTTCAGCACTCAGCTTTCTTTACAGTTCAACTCTCAGATCCATACATGAGTACTGGAAAAAACATTGCCCTGACTGGGTGGATCTTTGTTGGTAAAGTAATGTCTCTGCTTTTTAATATGCTGTCTATGTTGGTCATAATTTTTCTTCCAAGGAGTGTCTTTTAATTTCATGGCTGCAATCACCATCTGCAGTGATTTTGGAGCCCCCCAAAAATAAAAAGTCCATCACTGTTTTCATTGTTTCCCCATCTATTTGCCATGAAGTGATGGGATCGGCGGAGAAGGCAATGGCACCCCACTCCAGTACTCTTGCCTGGAAAATCCCATGGATGGAGGGGCCTGGTGGGCTGCAGTCCATGGAGTCACTAGGAGTTGGACACGACTGAGCGACTTCACTTTCACTTTTCACTTTCATGCGTTGGAGAAGAAAATGGCAACCCACTGCAGTGTTCTTGCCTGGAGAATCCCAGGGACGGGGGAGCCTGTGGGCTGCCGTCTCTGGGGTCGCACAGAGTCAGACACGACTGAAGCGACTTAGCAGCAGCAGCAGCAGCAGATGGGACCAGATGCCATGATCTTAGTTTTTTGAATGCTGAGCTTTAAGCCAACTTTTTTACTCTCCTCTTTCACTTTCATCAACAGGTTCTTTAGCTCTTCTTAACTTTCTGCCATAAGGGTGGTGTCATCTGCATATCTGAGGTTATTGATATTTCTCCCAGCAATCTTGATGCCATCTTGTGCTTCATCCAGCCCAGTGTTTCTCATGATATACCCTGCATATAAGTTAAATAAGCAGGCTGGCAATATACAGCTTTGATGTACTCCCTTTCCTATTTGGAACCAGTCTGTTGTTCTCTTTGCATGGCCATTATTCCGTCTACCACAAGTAGCAATTTAAAGGTATAGGACCTGGTTCAGCAAAGGCAGGTGAGTAAGACCATTTCAATCAAAGGAAGCAACATGAGAGAAGATTATGGACTGGAATAGAGAGGTATGACTAGGACCAAACTTGTCTACCCCTTATGCAACAGTAAGGGTAAGAGTGAGACATGATCTATTGACCTGTGTATGGTGATGGATATTAACTGGACTTATTGCAGTGATAATTTTGCAGTATATACAAATACCAAATCATTACATTGCACACCAGGAAATAATATAATGTATGTCATTATACCTCAGTTTAAAAAAATCTAAGATGAATAAGTAAAAACAACAACGTATATATTATCTTCTTCAATACTTACCTGTAAAGTTATAAATAAGTATATTTTACTTTCAAGCTTTTTACAGACATAACTTTTCTTAAATAACATGAGAATGAAGCTTACATAAAATTTACATGACACCTGTCAAGCATTTAAAGAAAACAGAATATGTAATTCAACTTTCAGATAACTATGAATGGATAGAAAATATTTTTAATTGAGAATGAAGGATAAGTGATTGGAAGGATAGAAAATAAGTCACCTTGAAAATCTGAATTTCCACAAAATTTCAGAAAAACTCTGATTTAGTCTAGGATATGTGATACATACTAGCATTGAAACAAATTTAGAATTTAGAAGTTATTAATTCTTGCCAAATATAAATACACATTTCTATGCATCATAATTAAAACTCTTTGTTTCTCCTTCTTAACCCAGTAAAAGCTTCCTATTAATTATATGAAACACAATTTCTGCTAATAAAAATAAAATATAAGCCTTGAAAAGAATGTCACCTGTTCAATTTATATGACTGCTTCATTTTTAATCAGGACTTCTACTCAAATGGCTCTTTTTTTCATAGTGACAGAATAAAGGAATTGTTAGAAATTGACCTTGGTAATTAAGTTCTAAAGATGAAAATTTTTAGTGGTGACAAGATGACAGAATTGAATGATTAGTTAAAAAAAAGCAAAGTTTCTATGAACTTGACATATTTGAAATTTTTTCATTTATAAGCATGTCCATTTGTCACTAAATAAAAATTAATGTTGAGGAAAATAGAATGTTATGTGATTTTTCTTCCTTTTAAAATGGTCATAGATAATCATATATCCTACAAATAGGGAGTATTTTTACATTCAAAGCTGGGTCAAGGAGGAGAAAAAAGATGGGTGTGTTAATCAAGAGTAGAAAGACACAGACAAAGTGTTACCAAAAGCAAATAAAAGTGAGAAAAAATCATATTTGCATATATTTTAACTTAATACTATTTATCAAATATCTGGAATTTTTATGATTTAAAAAATAATAGAGAAATATACTAACAAAGTGTATAATCTGTTAATACTCAAACTATGCACAACACCTTAAAGATAAAGGATAGTCAGTGCTGTTCTTGAGGATTAACCATTTTATCAATAAATAAAATAAATAAACAGTTTATTTATTCTAACCAACTTTGTTATCATAGGAACCCCCTGCAAAGAAGGTCTGGATCTCATTCATGGACATCTCAAAGGAAATGAGAGTGGGCAGAACTGGCACAACAGATTTTTCAGAACCAAAGATACTTGGGGGCTCATTATACAGCTTTGTGACTCTTCCTTATTCTAGCTGCCTCCAAAAGCACACTTATCTCCTAAAAGTTCGGAGCCACAGACACTCCCTGGAGAAGATGTAATGTTTCGCTAATAATCAGGAGCACCATCACTGATAGCTCAGTTGGTAAAGAATCCGCCTGCAATGCAGGAGACCAGGGTTCAATACCTGGGTCAGGAAGATCCTCTGGAGAAGGAAATGGCAACCCACTACAGAATCCCTGCCTGCAAAATCCCATGGACAGGGGATTCTTTCAGGCTACAGTCCATGGGCTCACAAGAGTCAGACAAGACTTAGCAACTAAATCAATAACAAAATGAATAGTCATTATTTGTAAATATGGCCAATTCTAAATTTTATTATCACCTTCTATGGATCAACCAGTTTCCCCTTTCTTTCCCCGGAGAGCCATTTCAGTCTCTGCACTTCCCACTCTCACTTAAGAATTCCTTTCACCCTAGACTGAGAAGTCTTAGGATGGGCCAAGCCTGTTGCAGATTTGGGTGGATATGTAAGTGCCCTACAGGGCAATGTGTGTGATTCCATATGTGGTAGAAATGAAACAAAACAAAATTATTAAATAAAAGGTTAACCACAAGATCTCTAAAAGAGATTTCTCTGAATCCCCTTGGACTTTCTTGGTTGTGTAAAGAAACCCTCTGGGTATGACTTGGAAGTGCAATGGCAGATCAAAACCCAGAACTTCTCTGGAAAAAATGTAAAGGGCTTTGGAGACTGAGATCAGGGATTCTAAGGAAATTAATGAAGGAATTCTGACAGAGATAGAGGGGCTATTTGAACAAGGTAAATGACTGAAGCCCGCACTGAAAAAAACCACAGTGACAATTTCCCTTAAGGGAAGAATACTCAAGACACTTTAAAAGAACACAGTTTAAAATGCTAACACAAGCCTTTTACCCAATCCCAGTGCCCATACATGATCTAGAAGTGGAGAAATAGTGAGATTGAGTAGTACATAGAAATTCATTGCAGCTCTTCTCATCTTTCTCAATTTTAGCTCTTGCTCATGTGTCATCTTTCAGTAGAATGGCTAAAATTCAGTAAATGGATAAAACCAATTACTACTGAAGAACTCTCATTCATTATTGATGGTAATTCACAACATTCACTTTGGAAGACAACTTGGCAGTTTTTAAAAATGCTAACCTGAGCTCCACTATACAATCCAACCACTGCACTTCTAGGCATTTACCCAACTTACATGACACAATTTCCACACAAAAAACCTGGCTTTCAGGTAATTATAACATCTTTATTCATAATCACTCAAAACAAAGCAACCAAGATGTCACTCAGGTGAATATGCAAACAAACCATAATACAACTTTCCAATGGAATACTCTCAATTAAAAAACAAAACAAAACAAAACAAAACAATGGACTACCAAGCTGTGCAAAGACATGGATGAATTTTAAATCCATATTGTAAAGTGAAAGGAGTCAGTGTGAAAATTCTACAGACTGCTTGATTCCATTTGTATGACATCCTGGAAAAGGAAAAACTGCAGAGATAAGTTTATTGCTGTGGGGGAGGGATAGTTAGGGAATTTGAGATGGATATGTACACACTGATATATTTAAAATAGATAACAAACAAGAACCTATTGTGTAGCACATTGAACTCTGCTCAATGTCATGTGGTAGCCTGAATAGGAAGGGTATCTGGGGGAGAAAGGATACATGTATACATATGGCTGAGTCCCTTGACTGTTCACTTAAAACTGTCACAACACTGTTAACTGGCTATACCCCATAGAGTCCCTGCCCAGGTGGCACTAGTGGTAAAGAAAATCCCTGTCAGTGCAAGAGACGTAGGAAATGGGTGTTCAATCCTTGGGTTGAGAAGATCCCCTGGAAAAGGGCATGGCAACCCATTCCAGTATTATTACCTGGAGAATTCCATGGACAGAGGAGCCTGCTGGTCTATAGTACATAGGGTTACACAGAGTCGGACAGGACTAAAGTGGCTTAGCACACACCCATGCATACTCACATAACTTAGTTCAGAGTAAACCCTACTATGGTGTTGTTGGTGGTTTAGTCACTAAGTCGTGTTCAACACTTGCAACCCCATGGACTGCAGCCCACCAGGCTCCTCAGTCCACAGGATTTCCCAGGCAAGAATACTGGAGTGGTTGCTATTTTCTTCTCCAAAATCTTATGGTACATTAAAAAAAAAAGAAGATGGCATGAGTCTTATGATGGGGTACTGTCCATGGCAAAAGAATATAAGTGAAAGTTGCCAAGTTATGTCCAACTCTGTGACCTCATGGACTATAGCCTGGCAGGCTCCCTTGTCTATGGAATTCTCCAGGTCAGAATACTGGAGTGGTTAGCCATTCCCTTTTCCAGGGGATCTTCCTAACCCAGAAATTGAACCAGGGTCTCCTGCATTGCAGGCAGATTGTTTACCAGCTGAGCTACCAAGGATAACTGTCTTACAGATAGAAGAAACAACCTTGTATTGGGGTTGGAAGGAAAAGTTGCTGACATATGTAACTTTGGAAGTAAGTGGAATCTGTGAGACTAAAAACAAAGGGAAATGTACATAACTCTATATAGTAGTACATGAACTTATTTGTTTACATGGGAGTGCAAATTTACAATTCTGAAAACACTCTACATGTATCCTAAAATTTAACAATTATGAAAATAAATGGTAGGATTTCTCACTGTTAAAGTGGAAGGGTACATTCAGCAAGAGAAGGAGGCTAGAATGATTCATGCCTTAAAGGACTCAGCTGGAGACAATAGGACCAAGTCATATTTACCTTTGCATAAACAGATGTTACATAGAGAAATAATTACAGATATATATACATACATGTGTATGTATACATATGTGTGTGTGTGCTCAGTTGCTCAGTTGTATCTGACTCTTTGTGACCCCATGCACTGAAGTCCATCAGATCCTCTGTCCATGGAATTTTCCAGTCAAGGATACTGGAGTGGGTTGCCATTTCCTTCTTCAGGGGATCTTTCCAACTCAGGGAGGGAACCCATGTCTCTTGTGTGTCCTGCAAGGTAGAGAATCCATTGGCAGATGGATTCTCTACCACTGCACCACCTGAAAGCCTTATATATGGGTTAATATATGCATATAAATTTCCTTGTTAAATCAGGTGAGAGCATCTATAGGCAATAATTCCTCAGAGCAAAGAATACACTAAGTGTTCATATCTTGGTTTCTAATACCATTTTAAAATGGAAGAAAGTAGGAGTACTTGGGGAAATAGTTGATTTAGCAAATATTGGGGCAGGGCATGTACAAGATGAGCCTGAAGCATTTCACAGTGCCTGAAATTGAGTTAGTACTAAAAATTACAATTGAAGAAAAAAAAACATAAGCAATGGTAGAGGTATATTAAGGGGACATAGGTACCAAATGAAAGAGTTTCAAGTTGCCAAATATAAAACAATTTGAGCTACACATGCACATTCACACACAACAGTATTGGAGCATAACCCAAAATGTAAAATGCATATCAATGATGAATATGTAATTGAGGAAAATAAACACATCTTCTGGGCAAAAAGTCTTCAAATAATTTATGTACATAATCCAGGCTCCAGGAGGTAGAGTATAACTTCCCACTTTTTTAAGGTAGGCTGTACATAATGGCCATGTTCCGAAGACTACAGAAGAGAATAGAAGAAAAAAATAGTAACTGTACAATAGAGAAATCTGACAAATTCGATCTCAATACAGGTTGTTAAGTTTAACATGAAGAGTGTTAAGTCATGTTAACAGTATGTACTTCTGATATGATGCAATAAAGATGACTTTGACCTCCATGGTCTTCCTTACAAACCTATAACAGTAGATATAATTATAAGAAAAATACCAGTCTAGGCGTATTCTACAAAATGTTTGAACAATACTTCTTGAAATTGTTGAAGTCATAAGAAATAGGGCAAGTTTGAGAAACTGTCATGGTTAAGAGGCACCTAAGGAGAAAAGATACCAAAATGTAATGTGATATCCTACATAAGATCTTGAGAAAGAAAAATAATTTTAGTAACAAACTAAGGAAATTTGAGTAACGTATGGACTTTAATTAATAATAATGTATCAGTATTGTTTCATTAATTATGAGCAATGCACCATACTAATATAAAGTATTGACAATAAGGTAAACTGGGTATGGACAATACGGAAACTTTTTGTGCTATCTTTGAACTTTTCTATAAATCAGAAACTGTCCTCAAATCAAAAGTTTATAAAAATATTACAATTTTAGTCCTGAAAATTGAAAGTTACATTTCTTATAGTGCAGCTCTGGATATTGAACTTGTGAGTAAATATATAGACTTCTAATAGAAGATTCTTGAGAGTCCCTTGGACAGCAGGGAGATCAAACCAGTCAATCTTAAAAGAAATCAATCCTGAATATACATTGGAAGGACTGATGCTGAAGCTCCAATACTTTGGCCATCTGATGCAAAGAGCTGACTCATCCTGATGAGTCATCAGGAAAACACCTGATGCTGGGAAAGATTGAAGGCAGCAGGAGAAGGGGATAACAGAGGATAAGATGGTTGAATGGCATCACCGACTCAACGGACATGAGTTTGAGCATATTCTGGGAGATGGTGAAGGACAGGTAAGCTTGACGTCCTGCAGTCCATGGGGTTGCAAAGAATCAGACATGGCTTAGTGACTGAACGACAACAATAGAAGCCAAGCAAAAAGACTTTTTATTGACAGAAGGTTGGCTATAATAGATCACATAATTAGAAGAAAAAATGAACAAGTTATAAACTTCTGAATATAGTTCAAAAAGATAGAATGAAGTCATCTTCCTAACAGTGCATTCTGCTCATTCCTTTATCCTAATAGCATTTTAGAACAAATCTTATTATCTAGCATCTATTAATCAACTCAGTAGGAAGCATATACCACAAACATTAGAGTGATGAGGATTTCTTAAGTATTTTAGAAGTCATCAAGGTAAAATTAGTATTTTGTTGCACTGCTTAGAGGAAACAACATTTAGCTTTCATTGTCATTATCATCACTGGCAAATCTTGCTTGATTTTGTTGACAATTTGTTTTGTTAGAATACTAGTTGTTACTAGAAGAAAGGTCTATCTTTAGGTAGAAACCATTTGAGATATAAGTATATGTGACAATAGAGTTGTAATATCTCAGGTGGGAAATGTTGATTTAGAAATATGAATGGAAACTGTGACATAAACTTCTAACATTTCAAGTATCATAATCATTAATTCTTATGTATTCTAGTTCTTATGTTCCCTTATTATCTCAAACAGTTGAATTATTCACTGTAGAATATATTCTTAATCAAATGTATAAATGATTTGTACAATTGTTAGCAATTTTATTATCACTGGCAGGGATTCTGTATTCTTGATCAGGTACTATTTTTATAAAAGTGTTTAATGTAATTTATTATTCAACTTAATCAAATAGAAAGGTAGTGCCCTTACCAAACTCATACCCAACTCAATAGGCTGGAAGGAAGTGTGATTTTGTAAAGAGCAGCATCAGTGAGATTTCTTGCTGCATGTCATGGTGGGAAGAATGTTCTTGAAGAATATAATCTGATGGGAAGCAAGGTGACTTTGTATAAAACACCTATATTTTTAATATAGCATATTTGGGAGAAAAGACTCCAATTACTGAAATGTCTATATTGTATTGCTGTTTTCACATCAACACCAATGGATAAAGATATGACTTTCTTAGACATTGTGATTATTTCTGTGATTACAATATGGCAACTCAATATATAAAAACACATCTGTTGTTTCTAATTATATCTCTTCCTGAACATTTCCATCATGCTAATTTCAGTTGCTGAAATAAGCAACTGAAATAACTGAATTTGCCTTTCCTTTCATCTAATATTTGTTTAAGCAAACACCTGGGAATTTCTGTCTATAGGGAAAAATATAATGAGATGATTCAAAGATACAGCTTACTATAAAAACATAGTTTTCATTTTTTTCCTGTTATTTATATAAGTACAAATTCCCCATTTCTTTCACCCTAATTAAAACTGCTTTACCTTCTTCAGATAGATGTTATTGGTGGGGGGAGGGGGGGAAGAATATTGAAACTTGAAGGATTTACCCAGAACATGACTTTGATTAAATTTTAAAAGTATAAGCTGAAAAAAAAAAAAAAAAACATATTTACAACAACCCTAACCTTTTCAAGGTAATTTGTCATTTCTTTTCCCAAAGAAAGGTAAAGGCAAAGAATGCTCAAATTACTGCACAATTACACTCATCGCACACGCTAGTAAAGTAATGCTCAAAATTCTTCAAGCCAGGCTTCAGCAATACGTAAACTGTGAACTTCCAGATGTTCAAGTTGGTTTTAGAAAAGACAGAGGAACCAGAGATCAAATTGCCAACATTCGCTGGATCATCAAAAAAGCATTATTTCTGCTTTATTGACTATGCCAAAGCCTTTGACTTTGTGGATCACAGAAACTGTGGAAAATTCTGAAAGAGATGGGAATACCAGACCACCTGACCTCACTCCTGAGAAACCTGTATGCAGGTCAGGAAGCAATAGTTAGAACTGGACATAGAACAACAGACTGGTTCCAAATAGGAAAAGAAGTATGTCAAGGCTATATATTGTCACCCTGCTTATTTAACTTATATGCAGAGTACATCATGAGAAATGCTGGGCTGGATGAAGCAAAAACTGAAATCAAGATTGCTGCGAGAAATATTAATAACCTCAGATATGCAGATGACACCACCCTTATGGCAGAAAGTGAAGAATTAAAGAGCCTCTTGATGAAAGTGAAAGAGGAGAGTGAAAAAGTTGGCTTAAAGCTCAACATTCAGAAAACAAAGATCATGGCATCTGGTCCCATCACTTCATGGCAAATAGATGGGGAAACAGTGGCTGACTTTTTTTGGGGGGCTCCAAAATCACTGCAGATGGTGACTGCAGCCATGAAATTAAAAGACATTTACTCCTTGGAAGGAAAGTTATGACCAACCTAGACAGCATATTAAAAAGCAGAGACATTACTTTGTCAACAAAGGTCCGTCTAGTAGGCTATGGTTTTTCCAGTGGTCATGTATGGATGTGAGAGTTCGACTATAAAGAAAGCTAAGTGCTGAAGAATTGATGCTTTTGAACTATGGCGTTGGAGAAGACCCTTGAGAGTCTCTTGGACTGCAAGGAGATCCAACCAGCCCATCCTAAAGCATATCAGTCCTGGGTGTTCATTGGTAGGACTGATGTTGAAGCTGAAACTCCAGTACTTTGGTCACCTGATGGGAAGAGCTGACTCATTTGAAAAGACCCTGATATTGGGAAAGAATGAAGGCTGGAGGAGAAGGAGATGACAGAGGATGAGATGGTTAGATGGCATCAGTGACTCAATGGACATGAGTTTGTGTAAACTCCAGGGTTTGGTGACGGACAGGGGGGCCTGGCGTGCTGGGGTTCATGGGATCACAAAGAGTCAGACATGACTGAGTGACTGAACTGAACTGAACCTTTTTCTATTAGTTCCTGTAATTCAAGTAAACTCATTATTTCTATTTAGATAACTTGCTTCAATGCCTCAGTGAATCATATTATTAATCAACTAGTTGCAGAGCTCACTATATTCATCATTTTAGGTGTTATATCTAACATGGATTTTCTTTTTGCTGTATATACAAACTAGTCAAGCAGATATGTCCTAACTTATAACTGAACATACAAGATGGTTCATAGTTCTAATAGTTAATAGAGTTATCAATAGTTAATACTATTATCAATAATGGGCTTCCTTTGTAGCACATTTGGTAAAAAATCTGCTTGCAATGCTGGAGACCTCAGTTTGATTCCTGGATCAGGACCCTGGGGAAGGAAATGGCAACCCATTCTGGTATTCTTGCCTGGAGAATCCCATGGATAGAGGAGCCTGGCAGGCTAGAGTCCATGGGGTCTTAAGAGTTGGACATGACTTAGTGACTAAAACCACCACCACCATTATCAATAATAGTCAAAATATTATCACATAATCTATATATTATTAATTTTCATGAGAGGGTTAAAGAATATCAGAGTAGAGAGGCAAAGCTTTAAGAAATGAATGGATTCATATATAAGTCTAAGAGAATAAATACCATAAGACATTCCTGAGGAGTGAACAATGTATTTCAAAAAATGAGAAGGCAAAGAAAGCATGGGCAGATATGACTAAAAAGTTAGACTCAACTTCTCCCACTTTTGTTAGAAATTCCATACTAGTGAACCTAACAAGGACTTTAAAACCTCTCATAGATATGTACTAGGAGACCAAATTATTCTTTTAGGTGAATATAATTATGAAAAAAGTAAGCAATTACAAGTCACAGTGATGCCTATTAAAATTTTACCTTTACCTAAACATATGAGGGAGTATCAATCTTCTTGACCCATTTCACATATTCTTTCTTGTTCTCTCTTTAAAAGTGTCTACTCCTTTGTACTTTGTGATTAATTGTCAGGATGACTGAGTAGCTCTTTCCTAAGCAATATAAATGTCATTCACTTCTCTTGAAACATGTTTGGGACCACTTAGAAGCTGAAAATCTCAGACTTCAATGTTCTTACAGCCAGAGAATGATAAACTATCTTTCAAGACAGCAACAGGGTCAAACTTGTTGAGAATAGATTTCTAGAATTAAGTTACACATGGAAATTGGTATTTTGTTGTATAATATGGCATATCAGTGAAAAGTTGCTAAGCTATGCCAGGATTGGTCTATTTTCATCTACATAAAGTAGTCCTGTGATTAAACAAAATGTCATGAGTCATTGTAAATAGTGTTTTTTATTATGCCCTCCTTTTTAACAACTGGAATATAATTGCTTTACAATTATTACAGTTGGAGATGGACAAGGAGGCCTGGTGTGCTGCAGTTAATGGGGTCGCAAAGAGTCAGACATAACTGAGCGACTAAACTGAACTGAACTGAAGTACAGACATGCCCTGAGAAAGTCATAATTCAAAAGAACATATGTACCCTAAATTTCATTGCAGCACTGTTTACAATAGCCAGGACATGGAAACAACCTAAAGGCCTAATGACAGATGAAGAGATAAGGAAGACACAATACATTTATATAATGGAATATTAAGTCAGTCATAAAAAAGAATGAAGTTGGGTCATTTGTAGAGATGTGGATGGACCTAGAATTTAGAATCTGTCATACAGAGTGAAGTAATAAAGAGAAAAACAAATAACATGTTAATGCATATATATAGAATCTAGAAAAATGGTACAGGTTAACCCACTTCCAAGGCAGGAATAGAAATACAGACGAAGAGAAGAGACATGTGGACATGGTGGGGAAGGAGAGAGTGGGTTGAATTGAGAAACTAAGACTGACATAAACATAGTATCGTGTGTCAAATAGATAGTGGGAAGTGGCTATAAAGCACAGGAAGCTCAGCTAGGTGCTCTGTGATAACCTAGAAGGGTGGGAAGTCCAAAAGGAATGAGATATAGATATATATATATATATATGGATGAACCTTTTATTGTACAACAGAAACTAACACAATAATAATTGTAAATAATTGCTGCAGTCCAAGGGGTTGCAAAGAGTTGGACACGACTGAGCAACTGCACTGAACTGAACTGAGGTGGCTCAATAGGCAAAGAATCTGCCTTCAAAGTGGGAGACTGAGGTTCGATCCCTGAGTTGAGAAGATTCCCTGGAAGGAAGGCCTGGAAACACACTCCAGCATTCTTGCTTGGAGAATCCCATGGACAGAAGACCCTGCCCGGCTACTGTCCATAGGGTCACAAAGAGTTGGACATGGCTGAAATGACTGAGCACGCATGTATGCACTACATAATAGCAGCAATATTTTAGAGAGCCTATATTTGATTTTTGTTCCTGATAAGAAGTCAAGTGGCAGTAAAGAACTAATTCATATTTCTTTTATGCATTAATGTTGTTACAAATGAGTGAGCTTTTTTTTTTTTGCAGAATAATGAAGCAATATGTAATTTTTGTTAAATAATTGGTTTTCTTAAATCATATGGCTGCATAAGGATATATGTTCATTTTCTTCTATGCTTACACATTACTTAGATGTCCTTGGGAGAAAGGTAGCTAAATTTAGGACAAAATTAAAATCCTAAGATAAGCTTTCAGTCATTCAAAAAAGAATAGGATAAAATCTGAAGTTATTTTAACTCTTACTGCAGGGACTAATCAACTGGGCTCCACTGCTTTTTTTGAAATAGGTTTTAAATACAATGTCCTGTTTTTCCCTTTATAGCATTCCTCATGTTTGAGTTATGCATCATTGGTAGTGTTTTAAACCATGGCATCTACATCTGGTCTTTATTACATGCTTTATTGCATACTTGAATGGCATTTTTCAAAGCCTGGAGGTTTTTCACATTTCCTTTAGTGAGATTTATGCAATAGAATTTATAGAGTCAGAAGAGGAGAATCGAGAAAAGAGAGCTGATGACTCTATTTAATGTAAACTTTAACTGCCACAGGCTAACACAGACATAAGGAAAAAAATATCAAGTACCCAACTTAAATCAATGAAGCTTTAAATTCTTTTTTTTTTTTTTTTACTCTATTGAAGTTCCAATTCCAACAGCCTTCACAAATGGCTGCTTGTGATACCAAAGTGCTTCCTAACTTATTTTTTGTGTCTCCATATCAAGGGCAACTTATTTAAGGAAAAATGCCTACTATCATAGTTATAGAATGCTTAAAATACTATTTATTGAAAGAAAGGGCAGTGTAAAAAAACTAAGTAGTCCTTGTACTGTAAGATCCCTTTCAGCCTTGGGCAGATGCCCTCCAGTATCTGGGGCAATCAATAAATTAGGATTGTTTCCACTAAGAGTTACATATTTCCCAGGTATCATGGTATAATGTAAAGCACAAAGGTATTAAAACCAGACAGGCATAGATTTTTAATCCCATCTTTGTGTGGCTATGGGAAAGTAACTACGCCAGCTAGGTTTTAGTTTCCTCTTATATGAAAAGTAAATGTGACCTTGGAAGGTTGCTAGTAGATTAGAAATAATGGATACAAAACACCTGGAACATAATAGACATTCTATAATAGCTATTAGTAAAAATTATCTGTCGCCTTTTTAGTTGCTGTTGGATACCCTAACTGATTCATATTCTTTTGGTCTCACAAGGTAACCTTGTTCTTTCAGGCTTACCTACTTTTCTGTGAGCAGTTTATATCATGTCCTCCCAGGGATCAGTACAGGAGCTGTTTTTCTGTCAAGGAGTGATGCTAAACGCAGTTGTCTCCTTCCCTGACCTTCCCCATTTTTTCTGAAGTTTTATATTTCAAATTTGTGCCTACACTGGGAATCCAGTGCTGTTAGATATGATCCCTGTGTCTGAGAGCTCCTGTTTCTGATCCCTGCTCCTGTCTCCCATGTCACAAATTCCCATGTTTTTTAAGAATGCCTCCAGCAGAAAGCCCGTAGACGTAAATGACAACAGTGTCCTTAATAGCCTGATTTACACAAAATTTTCATGGCTTCAATTTCATTGCTTCTCAGACTATTCTAATAAAATTTTAGAATAAAATCTCTCTACAATAAAATTGACAGTTGAAAACCAGGAAAAAAATTATAGTGCCCTCTCCCTCTTCAAACTCTTCCATCTTTAAATTGCTATTACAAATGAATAGTAGACCATTTATTATACAAATGTTTACTGGGAATCTACTGAAGTTCTTGGCATACAGCACTGAATAAAACAAACAACAGTCCCTTACGACATGCATTTGGGCCTTGGACTTGTGTGGAACATATGTTGTGTGTGTGTGTGTGTGTGTATGCCTGTGTGTACGTGCGGCTCAGGCATGTCTGACTCTTTGCGACCCCTTGGACCGCAGCCTGCCAGGCTCCTCTGTCCATGGGATTTTACAGGAAAGAATGTTGGAGTGGGTTGCCATTTACTACTCCAGGGGATCTTCCCAACCCAGGGATCAAACCTGCGTCTCTTGCATCTCCTGCACTGGTAGGCAGATTCTTTACCACTGCACCACCACTACATTATCTAGGTGGTAGGAATCATTTTTTAAAAAAAATTAGGGTTAGAGTTAGGGAGAAAATAATAGCAAATGAAGCAACTGACAAACAACTAATCTCAAAAATATACAAGCAACTCCTACAGCTCAATTCCAGAAAAATAAATGACCCAATCAAAAAATGGGCCAAAGAACTAAATAGACATTTCTCCAAAGAAGACATACAGAGGGCTAACAAACACATGAAAAGATGCTCAACATCACTCATTATCAGAGAAATGCAAATCAAAACCACTATGAGGTACCATTTCACACCAGTCAGAATGGCTGTGATCCAAAAGTCTACAAGCAATAAATGCTGGAGAGGATGTGGAGAAAAGGGAACCCTCTTACACTGTTGGTGGGAATGCAAACTAGTACATCCACTATGGAGAACAGTGTGGAGATTCCTTAAAAAACTGGAAATAGAACTGCCTTATGATCCAGCAATCCCACTGCTGGGCATACACACTGAGGAAACCAGAAAGGAAAGAGACACGTGTACCCCAATGTTCATCACAGAACTGTTTATAATAGCCAGGACATGGAAGCAACCTAGATGTCCATCAGCAGATGAATGGATAAGAAAGCAGTGGTACATATACACAATGGAGTATTACTCAGCCATTAAAAAGAATACATTTGAATCAGTTCTAATGAGATGGATGAAACTGGAGCCTATTATACAGAGTGAAGTAAGCCAGAAAGAAAAATACCAATACAGTATACTAACGTATATATATGGAATTTAGAAAGATGGTAACAATAACCCTGTATATGAGACAGAAAAAGAGATATTGATGTATAGAACAGTCTTTTGGACTCTGTGGGACAGGGAGAGGGTGGGATGATTTGGAGGAATGGCATTGAAACATGTATAATATCATATATGAAGCGAGTTGCCAGTCCAGGTTCAATGCACAATACTGGATGCTTGGGGCTGGTGCACTGGGACGACCCAGAGGGATGGTACGGGGAGGGAGGAGGGAGCAGGGTTCAGGATGAGGAACACATGTATACCTGCGGTGGGTGCATGTTGATATATGGCAAAATCAATACAATATTGTAAAGTTAAAAAATAAAATAAAATAAAATAAAGTATAAAGAAAGAAAAAAATTATAGTATAATAAGCTCAAAGTGTACAGTGTGATTTGACTTACATACATTACACAATGATTATCATAGTAATATTAGTGAATGTCCAGTATCTCACATAGATAAAAGAAATTAAATAGAAACAAATTTCCTTGTGATGAGAGTACAGGATTTACTCTCTTAATAATGTTCATAAATAACATACAGCAGTGTTAATTGCATTAATGTTGTACATTACATCCATAGTATTTATGTGTCTTATAATTGGAAGTTTGTACCTTTTGGCTGCCTTCATGCAATTCACCCTCCTTTCCCTTGCCTCTGGTAGCCACAAATCTTCTCTCTTTCCCTATGACTTTGTTTGTTTGTTTGTTTTTGAAGTACATAAGTTCCTGGTATATGCTATAGTGATTTGATATTTCTATTCATTTCAAAATGATTATCAAGGTAAGTTCAGTTAGGATATGTCAACAATACAAAGTTATTACATAAGTTAAGTTCAGTTGCTCAGTTAAGTTCCACTCTTTGCGACCCCATGGTCTATAGCAAACCAGGTTTCCCTGCCCATCATCAACTCCCAAAGCTTACTAAACTCTTCTCCATCAAGTCAGTGATGCCATCCAACCATCTCATCCTCTGTGGTCCCCTTCTGCTCCTGCCTTCAATTATTCCCAGTATCAGTCTTTTCCGGTGAGTCAGTTCTTCACCTCAGGTGGCCAAAGTATTGGAGTTTTAACTTCAGCATCAGTCCTTCCAATGAATATTCAGGACTTATTTTATTTAGGATGGACTGGTTGGATCTCCTTGCAGTCCAAGGCACTCTCAAGAGTCTTTTCCAACACCATGTTTCAAAAGCAACAATTCTTCGGCACCTAGCTTTCTTTATAGTCCAACTCTTACATCCATATGACTACTAGAAAGTGATAGCTTTGACTAGACGGACTTTTGTTGGCAAAGTAATATCTCTGTTTTTAATATGCTGTCTGGGTTGGTTGTAACTTTTTTTCCAAGGAGCAAGCGTCTTTTAATTTCATGGCTGCAATCACCATCTGCAGTGGTTTTGGAACCCCCAAAATAAAGTCTGTCACTGTTTCTATTGTTTCCCCAACTCTTTGCCATGTAGTGAGGGGACCAGATGCCATGATCTTAGTTCTCTGAATGTTGAGCTTTAAGCCAACTTTTTCACTCTCCTCATTCACTTTCATCAAGAGGCTCTTTAGTTCTTCTTTGCTTTCTGCCATAAGGGTGGTGTCATCTGCATATCTGAGGTGTTTGATTCTCCTGGCAATCTGATGCCAGCTTGTGCTTATCCACCTGACATTTTGCATGATGTAATCTGCAGAGGAGTTAAATAAGCAGAGTGACAATATACAGTTTTGATGTACTCCTTTCCCAATTTGGAACCAGTCTGTTCTTCCATATCCAGTTCCAACTGTTGCTTCTTGAGCTGCACATAGATTTCTCAGGACACAGGTCAAGTGGCTGGGTATTCCCATCACTTTCAGAATTTTCTACTGTGTGTTCTGATCCAAACAGTCAAAGGCTTTGATGTAGTCAATAAGAGAAGTAGATGTTTTTCTGGAACTCTCATGCCTTTTCCATGATGCAATGGATGTTGGGAATTTGATCTCTTGTTCCTCTGCCTTTTCTAAAACCAGCTTGAACATCTGGCAGTTCATGGTTCACATATTACTGAATCCTGGCCTGGAGAATTTTGAGCATTTCTTTGCTAGCATGTGAGATGAGTGCAATTTTGCAGTAGTTTTTACATTCTTTGGCATTGCTGTTTTTTGGGATTGGAATGAAATCTGACTTTTCCAGTCCTGTGGCCACTGCTGAGTTTTCCAAATTTGCTGGCATATTGACTGCAGCGCTTTCACAGCATCATCTTTTAGGATTTGTAATATCTCAACTGGAATTCCATCACCTCCACTAGCTTTGTTCATAGTGATGCTTCCTAAGACCCACTTGATTTCACATTCCAGGATGTCTGCCTCTTGTTGAGTGATCACAGCATCCTGCTTATCTGGGTCATGAAGATGTTTTTTGTATAGCTCTTATGTGTATTCTTACCACCTCTTCTTAATATCTTCTGCTTCTGTTAGGTCCAAACCATATCTGTCCTTTATTGTGCCCATCTTTGCCTGAACTTTTCTGTGGTTATCTCTAACTTTCTTGAAGATATCTCTAGTCTTTCCCATACTGTTGTTTTCCCCTATAACTTTGCATTGATCACTGAGGAAGGCTTTCTTATCTCTCCTTGCTATTCTTTGGAATTCTGCATTCAAATGGATATATCTTTCCTTTTCTCCTTTGCCTTTCACTTCTCTTCTTTTCTCAGCTATTTAAGGCCTCCTCATACAAGCATTTTTCCTTTTCTTGGGGATGATCTTGATCCCTGCTTCCTGTATAATGTCATCAACCTCTGTCCTTAGTTCTTCAGGTATTCTGTATATCAGATCTAATCCCTTGAATCTATTTTTCACTTCCACTGTAAATTGTAAGGGATTTGATTTCAGTCATACCTTAATGGTCTAGTGGTTTTCCCTACTTTCTTCAACTGAAGTCTGAATTTGGCAGGAAGGAGTTCATGATTTGAACCACAGTCAGCTCCCAGTCTTGTTTTTACTGACTGCGTAGAGCTTCTCCATCTTTGGCTGCAAAGATTATAATAATCTGATTTCATTATTGACCATCTGGTAATATCCATGTGTAGAGTCTTCTCTTGTGTTGTTGAAAGAGGGTGTTTGCTATGATGAGTGCATTCTCTTGGCAAAACTCTGTTAGCCTTTGCTTTGCTTCATTTTGTACTCCAAGGCCTAATTTGCCTGTAACTCTTGACTTCCTACTTTTGCACTCCAGTCCCCTTTAATGAGGAGAAGGCAATGGCACCCCACTCCAGTACTCTTGCCTGGAAAATCCCATGGACAGAGGAGCCTGGTGGGCTGCAGTCCACGGGGTTGCTAAGAGTCCGACATGACTGAGCGACTTCAGTTTCACTTTTTACTTTCATGCATTGGAGAAGGAAATGGCAACCCACTCCAGTGTTCTTGCCTGGAGAATCCCAGGGACGGGGAAGCCTGGTGGGCTACCGTCTATGGGGTCGCACAGAGTTGGACACGACTGAAGCAACTTAGCAGCCCCAGCAGCAGCCCCTTTAATGAAAAGGATATCTTTTTTGGCCTTTAGTCCTAGAGGGTCTTGTAGGTCTTCATAGAGCCATTCAACTTTAACTTCTTCAGCATTACTTGCTGGGACATAGACTTGGATTAGTGTGATATTGAACAGTATGCCTTGGATAAAAACAGAGAGCATTCTGTTGTTTCTGAGAATGCATGCAGACGCTTAGTCTTTGGAAGAAAAGTTATGAACAACATAGATGGCATATTTAAAAGCAGAGACATTACTTTGCCAACAAAGGTCCGTCTAGTCAAGGCTATGGTTTTTGCAGTGATCATGTAAGGATGTGAGAGTTGGACTGTGAAGAAAGCTGAGCGCCAAATAATTGATGCTTTTGAACTGTTGTGTTGGAGAAGACTCTTGAGAGTCCCTCGGACTGCAAGGAGATCCAACCAGTCCATTCTGAAGGAGATCAGCCCTGGGATTTCTTTGGAAGGAATGATGCTAAAGCTGAAACTCCAGTACTTTGGCCACCTCATGCGAACAGTTGACTCATTGAAAAAGACTCTGATGCTGGGAGGGATTGGGGGCAGGAGGAGAAGGGGACAACAGAGGATGAGATGGCTGGATGGCATCACTGATTCGATGGATGTGAGTCTGAGTGAACCCCGGGAGTTGGTGATGGACAGGGAGGCCTGGCGTGCTGCGATTCATGGGGTTGCAAAGAGTCGGACACGACTGAGCGACTGAACTGAACTGAACTGAACTGCATTTCAGACTCGTTTGCTGACACTGCGGGCTTCTTCATTTCTTCAAAAGGATTCCTACCCACAATAGTATATATAATGGTCATGTGAGTTAAATTCACCCATTCCAGGCCATTTTAGTTCGCTGATTCCTAAAATGTTGATGTTCACTCTTGTCATCTCCTGTTTGACCACTTCCAATTTACCTTGATTCTAGGATATAACATTCCAGGATCCTATGCAATACTGCTCTTTATAGCATTGGATTTTACTTCCATCACCAGTCACATCCATATCTAGGTGTTGATTTTGCTTTAGCTCCGTCTCTTCATTCTTTCTGGAGTTATTTCTCCACTGTTCTTCAGTAGCATATTGGGCACCTACTGACCTAGGGAATTTATCTTTCAGTGTCCTATCTTTTTGCATTTTCATATTGTTCATTGGGTTCTCAAGGCAAGAATACTGACGTTGTTTGCCATTTCCTTCTCCAGTGGCCCACATCTTGTCAGAACTCTCCACCATGACCCATTCATCTTGGGTGATCTTACCTGGCATGGTTCATAGTTCACTGAGTTAGACAAGGTTGTGACCCCTGTGTTCAGTTTGATTAGTTTTCTGTGATTGTGGTTTTTATTCTGTCTGCCCTTGATGAATAAGAATAAGAGGCTTATGGAAGTTTCCTGATGTGAGAGACTGACTGAGGGGAAACTGGATCTTGTTCTGATGGGTGGGGCTATGTTCAGTAAATCTTTAATCCAATTTTCTGTTGATGGGTGGGGCTGTGTTCCCTTTATCTTGTTTGACCTGAGGCCAAACTATGGTGGAGGTAGTGAAGATAATGGCAACCTTCTTCAAAAGGTCCATGGATGCACTGCTGAACTCAGTGCCCCCAACCCTGCACCAGGCCTCTGCCAACCCACACCTCCCCTGGAGACTCCTGGACACTCACAGGCAAGTTTGGGTCAGTCTCTTGTGGGGCCACTGCGCCTTTTTCCTGGGTCCTGGTGCACAGTTTTTGTTTGTTCCCTCCAAGGGTCTGTTTCCCCAGTCCTTTATAAGTGCAGGTTCTATGGTGGTGTTTATGGCAACCTCCTCCAAGAAGGCTTATGCCATACCCAGGTTTGCTGCACCCAGGGCCCCTGCCCCTGCAGCAGGACACTGCTGACCCATACCTCTGCAGGAGACACTCAAACACTCAAGATATTGCATAGTTATTGACTATTTCCCCTACACTGTACATTTTATACTCTTGACTCCTTTGTTTTTCAGCTGGAATTTTGTCTTAATCTTCCTCATCTATTTGCTTTCCTTAATCCTCTTTCCTCAGGCTACCACCTGTTTATTCTCTGAATGTATAACTGTATCTCTGTTTTCTTTTTTTATGTTTGTTCATTTGTTTGTTAGATTCCACAAATAAGTGAAATCACCTAGTATTTGACTTTTTCTGTATGATTTATTTCACTTAACATAATACTGTCTAGGTCCATCAATGTTTTCACAAATGCCATGATTTTGTTTTTATGGCTAAATAATATTCCACTGTATATATATACACCACATCTTCATTTATCTACTGATGGTCACTTAGGTTGTTTTTATATCTTAGCTCTTGTAAATAATGTTGCTGTGAACACAAGGGAGTTTCAAATTGGTATTTTCACTTTCTTCAGATAGATATCCAGGGATTAAATTGCTACAGTAGGTCTATTGTAAATATTTTAAGAATCTTTATACTGTTTTCCACAGTGACTGCACTAGTACACATTCCTACCAAAGTGCATGAGGTTCTCTGCTTGGCCTGCGGCATCCCAATACTGGTGCCAACAGGCTGGTGAGCAGGGCTGGGTCCCAACACTAATAAGCTAGAGCAAGTTTTCCAACATGGTGCTTGCTAGCACCAGTGTCATTGAGGTCGAATGAGCTCCTCAAAATGGGTGCTGTCAGTGTCTATATCCCTATGATGAGTTCTTGCCTCTCCAGGCATCTCTCTGAGAACAGCAGGTGGGTCTCAGCCAGGCTCCTTTTGAATTACTGTTTCTGCTGTGGGTCTGGAGCATGTGAGGTTTTGTGTGTGCCCTTTAATAGTGGGATCTCTTTTTCCCATAGCCCGCTGGATCTCCTGAAAGTAAGCTTCACTGGCCTTCATAATCAAATATGCTGGGCCTCATCATCCTGGTGCAGGGCTCCTGGGCTGGAGAGCCTGATGTGGGGCTAACACCTCTTATTGCTCCCTAGAGAGAATCTCTGAAATTATTGTCCTCTCATTTTTGGGTCTCCCAACCAGGGATACGGGTTTTGGGTATAACATCTTTGCCACTCCTACCCTTCTCCCTATGGTTCCTTCTTTATATATTTAGTAGAAGAAGGTATTTTCCAATAATATTTCTATGTTTCTCACCAGTAGTTCCTCTATAAATAGTTGCAATTTTGGTGTGCTTGTGGGAGGAGGTATGCTCAGGGTCTTCCTACTCTGCTATCTTGGCTACTCTGAGAATTTTTTTGTGTGTGTGATGCATTTCTTTCTCTATTCTTCTATTTTCTTTGGATAAACATCAATTATCTGCTAACTGAGCATCACTGCAGGTACTATAACCCTTCATCAGAAATTCAAGATCCCTTTCTTAGTACAAAAGCAATACCCAAAGTCCTAATTAGGCCAGAATAATCACCTCAGGTTAGAATTTTACCCAACACATTTATTATTTTTTTATTTCTGAGCCAGAAAGCTGGACAGGAAGCATATTTTGACAAAGCGAGAGTGTGGGCTTTTATTTTGATCCTGGGAATAAGATATCATTTTTTTTTCCTTCTGCATGAAGCCATTTGCTTGTTTCACATAATAATTAACCCCTTCAGAAGAACCAAAAAGTAAACAAAAACTTTTCAAGGGTAAAATTATAAGTTGTTTTCTCAGACAGTTAATAATTTGGTCAGCAGAAACTGAATTAACTGTAGAGTTATAACTATAAAAGCTGTTTTACATAGGGGAAAGGAAGAGTTCAAGAATGATGTAGACATGTCTTAAAATCATGACTTTGCCACCTGGCTGCTGTACAGTCTTAGGTAAGTTTCTTATGTCTAGTAAGCTGAAATTTCCACACCTGTAATATAAAAATAACATCACCTATCATATAGATACTTTGTGGGAAAATGAATATTGTAAGTACAATACTCTAATAGAATATGGTAAGTAGTCATGGGTAGTAATTGTTCTCATTGTTATTATCTTTCATAAAGTCACAGAAATTAGAAAATTAATCTTTTAAAAAATTATTTAAAATATGAATGATATTGCAGAAATTTAAAAGAAAAGGGAACATTTTTACTTGAGCAAAATATTGGGTCTGGAATATATCTTAAAGATTTCTCTACTTTCTAGAATTTCTTTTTCTCTCAACCTGACACAGAATGTTGAGAAAATCTTTGTTGAAAGTTTGTGTTATAGATTTCTCCACTTTTAGGTATGAATAACTTATAGGGAAAAATAGCATGCAAAGTCATAAAACCAATATTTTACTAACCATTGTTCATATGGCAAAAAATTGATTTAAGTAAGAAAAAGATATATAAAATAAAGAAAAACAATATTCTCAAACTTTACTTTCCATGGATAAATTCTTTTACTCATTCACAAAATGTCATAAATTATTTAAAAGACTAGACATGCACATTTAAATAAAATTTAATTTTTTGTCTGATACTGGGTAAGGATAAAGCAATAGAGAATAAAACCTTTCTTTGAAGAGAAAATAATATAGAGTTTTGCCCTTTAAAAATGGGATGCCTTGGGTCCTACTTGTCTTTATTTCACATTCTACAAAATCAGCTTTAAAACAAGTAGCCCAGACTTTATTTTCAGAAAAATGACATTTTAAAATATAATATATAACAGATGGATGAAAACATATACACACATGCACGCTGAGTTTACTTCACACTGAATCCTCTCTGGTAAAAAGAAAGTCCGATAAAAATGAGAGTTCCTATGGATGGTGACCAGGAAGTGAACAGAAAGACTGTACTTGTCGTCTTTCTCCCATACATTTACTTTATTGAGACTTGACATTGGCTATGTTAACAAACTTTACTTGATCCCTGATATTTACTTCTTTCATCATCGTTTAGTGTTTCAAATCATTTATAAACTTATGAAGATGAGATGAAATTCAATGCTCAGAGGGGATAGAGAAAAAAAAAAGTTTGCTAATGTAATCTTATTTTTTTTTCTCATTCTTTAGAAAACTAAAATTTAAGTTGCCATCACCTTTGGGCAACTGGAGCTATACACTAAGTCTCTGGGGTTTAAACTGTCATGTTGGGTTTCTATCTTTTAAAAGCATCAGTCACTTCAGTCGCTCAGTAGTGTCCGACTCTTTGAGACACCATGAATTGCAGCATGCCAGGCCTCCCTGTCCATCACCAACTCCCGGAGTTCACTGAGACTCATGTCCATGGAGTCGGTGATGCCATCCAGCCATCTCATCCTCTGTCATCCCCTTCTCCTCCTGCCCCCAATCCCTCCCAGCATCAGAGTCTTTTCCAATGAGTCAACTCTTCGCATGAAGTTGCCAAAGTACTGGAGTTTCAGCTTTAGCACCATTCCTTCCAAAGAACACCCAGGGCTGATCTCCTTCAGAATGGACTGGTTGGATCTCCTTGCAGTCCAAGGGACTCTCAAGAGGCTTCTCCAACACCACAGTTCAAAAGCATCAATTCTTTGGCGCTCAGCTTTCTTCACAGTCCAACTCTCACATCCATACATGACCACTGGAAAAACCATAGCCTTGACTAGATGGACCTTTGTTGGCAAAGTAATGTCTGTGCTTTGAATATGCTATCTAGGTTGGTCATAACTTGCCTTCCAAGGAGTAAGCGTCTTTTAATTTCATGGCTGCAATCACCATCTGCAGTGATTTTGGAGCCCCCCAAAATAAAGTCTGACACTGTTTCTACTGTTTCCCCACCTATTTCCCATGAAGTAATGGGACCAGATGCCATGATCTTAGTTTTCTTAATGTTGAGCTTTAAGCCAACATTTATAAACAACTTTAAATGCTAAAGCTAGGGCGTTAAAACTCTTTCACTGAAATTCTTATGGAAGTAAGGCCATGTGGTTAGGAGAATCTTTCTTCTCGTGACTGAAGTCTAGCTTACGAACCTGGGGATCCCAGGTGTTTGAAAGCTGGACCAGCATGCGAGGCAAGTACCAAAGGAACGCTGCCTCATAACAGCTTCCTAAGATCGATGTCCCGATTTTGCTGCTGTGGAATTTGATGCTTAAAAAGTTTTGGCGAGGTATACATATATCCCCTCCCTTTTGAACCTCCCTTCCATCTCTCTCCCCATCCCACTCTTCTAAGTTGACACAGAGCCCCTGTTTGGGTTTCCTGAGCCATACAGCAAATTCCCATTGGCTATCTATTTTACATATGGTAATGTAAGTTTCATGTTACTCTTTTCATACATCTCACCCTCTCCTCCCCTCTCCACATGTCCATAAGTCTCTTCTCTATGTCTGTTTCTCCATTATTGCCCTAGCTGATTCATGTTGAGGTTTGATAGAAAACAACAAAATTCTGTAAAGAAATTATCCTTCAATAAAAAATAAATAAATTTTAAAAAATGAGACATTAAAAAAAAAAAGGTTTGGCAAATTAAAAGGTCATGGAGCTAATAAGTGGTGAAAAGACTCTCTTTAACCAAACTTTATTCAAACTCCTCTAAGCCTTCTTCTCAACTAGATCAGACTGTGTCCCAGCCCTTCTAAGCCCATAGTCCATTTTTAGCAAGAATTCTGCTGAGCCAGTTTAGAGAGAATCCTTCACTCTTTATATCTGATCAAATCCCCCATCCTCCAACTTGACCTGCTTTCAGCAAAAATACCGAGTCACCATAGTAAGAACTCCCCACTTCTTGATGTCTCCTCTTGGTAATTTTCCATCCACCAACACCTTCTTCAACCTGCTCTTCAGCTGTGTTCCCTTTCCTTTGTTGTGTTCAAGGTTGAGTTCAGTCTTTCTGCCCTATTGCCATAGTTGTGACACCTATTGCAATAGTCTGGAATAAAGTCTTCCTTACCATTTTAACAAATGCCAGAATAGTTTTTCTTTAACAGAGATAAAACTAAGAATGGAATCAAGTCCTCTGAGCTCAAAATCCTTGTTCTTTTCCTTAAATTGTTATATCTCAATATTTGATATTTTTATTCTCTAATATTAAATTTCTGTTGTATTAGCTAGACATATTAAAGTATTTAAAAAAAGCAGTAGACAATTCTATATATGGTTATCAATGAGCAAAAGCAACCTAAATTTTTTTTTAGAATCATTTTGTTGTGTCACAAAAGTATTTATAATATGATGTATTTCCCTTTTTAAAAAAAAGTTCTGCAAGCCATATGGTCTGTGGGCTTCTCTGAACCATTCAATGAACTTGGTCCAGTATACTTAGTTTAACAGGAAAAGAATTAACAGATTTTTTTTTTTATTATATAGTCTTTTTCCATGATTTTTATTAGAGTATAGTTGGTTTATGATGTGTTAGTTTCAGGTGTACAACAAAGTGATACAGCTATATGTATTCATATATTCATTCTTTTTAAGATTCTTTTCTCATATATGTTACCATTGAGTAGTTTTATAACTTTTTCTGCTGTCTCCATAATTATATTAGCTAATACTCCATGGGTGGGCTTTCCCAGTGGCTCAGCAGTGAAGAATCCACCTGCCAAAGCAGGAGATGCAAGAGATGTAGGTTCAGTCCTTGGGTCAGAAAGATCCAAATGATAACCCACTCCAGTATTCTTGCCTGGGAAATACCATGGACAGAAGAGCCTGGTGGGCTATAGTCCACGGGGTTGCAAATAGTCAGACAAGACTTAGTGACTAAACAATAAAGGGTAAATTTATTGCATCGAGTTGGTATGTGATATACATGATTTAAAAAATGGATATATAAAGTAAGTTTCCAAAGAACAGTGATGGTCATTTAATGCCTCCATTTATTCATTATATGCTGATATTTGCTACTATTATTACTGCTGAGAGAAAAATGTAACAAAAATTATTATTAGAAAATCTCCTTTTTGGTGGTAGCTATGATGTGTCCACCTGTCACTAACCATCCCTTAAACTTGCTTGGCCTCACTAGCTCTGCACTTGGAGTTGGCTTGTCCAGAGGAAGACCCTGATGGGGGAAGCGTCTTAGAGGCACAGCTTTCTTCCATTTCAAGCCCTCTCTCTTCATGTTCCAGCTAACTGGCTCTGCTAAAGAAATACTCAAGTTTTTCTTGAGATACCCTTGAGGAAAACCTTGAAACTTGGACCTATGTTTTCACAAGGAATTAAAATGGGGAATATTGCTTGCAACTGGTAATACCCAACTGGCTGCATGGGTGCAGGAGGTCCAAGAGGAGCTACTCCATGTTCAAGGTCAGGAGGGGCGGCAGTGAGGAGATACCCCTCGTCCAAGGTAAAGAGCAGTGGCTGCGCTTTGCTGGAGCAGCCATGAAGGGATACCCCACGTTCAAGGTAAGAGAAACCCAAGTAAGATGGTAGGTGTTGCGAGAAAGCATCAGAGGGAAGACACACTGAAACCATAATCACAGAAAACTAGTCAGTCTAATCACATGGACCACCCTTGTCTAACTCAACAAAACTAAGCCATGCCATGTGGGGCCACCCAAGACGGGCGGGTCATGGTGGAGAGGTCTGACAGAATGTGGTCCACTGGAGAAGGGAATGGCAAACCACTTCAGTATTCTTGCCTTGAGAACCCCATGAACAGTATGAAAAGGCAAAATGATAGGATACTGAAAGAGGAACTCCCCAGGTCGGTAGGTGCCCAATATGCTACTGGAGATCAGTGGAGAAATAACTCCAGAAAGAATGAAGGGATGGAGCCAAAGCAAAAACGATACCCAGCTGTGGATGTGACTGGTGATAGAAGCAAGATGTGATGATGTAAAGAGCAATATTGCATAGGAACCTGAAATGTCAGGTCCGTGATTCAAGGCAAATTGAAAGTGGTCAAACAGGAGATGGCAAGAGTGAATGTTGACATTGTAGGAATCAGCGAACTGAAATGGACTGGAATGGGTGAATTTAACTCAGATGGCCATTATATCTACTACTGCAGGCAGGAATCCCTCAGAAGAAATGGAATAGCCACCATGGTCAACAAAAGAGTCCGAAATGCAGTATTTGGATGCAATCTCAAAAACAACAGAATGATCTCTGTTTGTTTCCAAGGCAAACCATTCAATATCACAGTAATCCAAGTCTATGCCCCAACCAATAATGCTGAAGAAGCTGAATGGTTCTATGAAGACCTACAAGACCTTTTAAAACTAACACCCAAAAAAGATGTCCTTTTCATGATAGGTGACTGGAATACAAAAGTAGGAAGTCAAGAAACACCTGGAGTAACAGGCAAATTTGGCCTTGGAATACAGAAAGAAGCAGGGCAAAGGCTAATAGAGTTTTGCCAAGATAATGAACTGGTCATAGCAAACACCCACTTCCAACAACACAAGAGAAGACTCTATACATGGACATCACCAGATGGTCAACACTGAAATCAGATTGATTATATTCTTTGCAGCCAAAGATGGAGAAGCTCTATACAGTCAGCAAAAACAAGACCAGGAGCTGACTGTGGCTCAGACCATGAACTCCTTATTACCAAATACAGACTGAAATTGAAGAAAGTGGGGAAAACCACTAGACCATTCAGATATGACCTAAATCACATCCCTTATGATTATACAGTGGAAGTGAGAAATAGATTTAAGGGAGTAGATCTGATAGACAGAGAGCCTGATGAACTATGGAGGGAGGTTCTTGACATTGTACAGGAGTCAAGGATCAAGACAATCCCCATGGAAAAGAAATGCAAAAAAGCAAAATGGCTGTCTGGGGAGGCCTTACAAATAGCTGTGAAAAGAAGAGAAGTAAAAAGCAAAGGAGGAAAAGAAATATATAAGCATCTGAATGCAGAGTTCCAAAGAATAGCAAGAAGAGATAAGAAAGCCTTCCTCAGTGATCAATGCAAAGAAATAGAGGAAAAACCACATAATGGGAAAAACTAGAGATCTCTTCAAGAAAATTAGAGATACCAAAGGAACATTTCATGCAAAGATGGGCTCGATAAAGGACAGAAATGGTAGGGACCTAACAGAAGCAGAAGATATTAAGAAGAGGTGGCAAGAATACACAGAAGAACTGTACAAAAAAGATCTTCAAGACCAAGGTAATCACGATGGTGTGATCACTGACCTAGAGCCAGGCATCCTGGAATGTGAAGTCAAGTGGACCTTAGAAAGCATCAAAGCTAGTGGAGGTGACGGAATTCCAGTGGAGCTATTTCAAATCCTGAAAGATGATGCTGTGAAAGTGCTGCACTCAATATGCCAGCAAATTTGGAAAACTCAGCAGTGGCCACAGGACTGGAAAAGGTCAGTTTTCATTCCAATCACAAAGAAAGGCAATGCCAAAGCATGCTCAAACTACCATACAATTGCACTCATTTCACACGCTAGTAAAGTAATGCTCAAAATTCTCCAAGCCAGGCTTCAGCAGTACATGAACCATGAACTTCTAGATGTTCAAGCTGGTTTTAGAGAAGGCAGAGGAACCAGAGATCAAATTGCCAACATCCGCTGGATCATTGAAAAGGCAAGAGAGTTCCAGAAAAATATCTATTTCTGCTTTATTGACTCTGCCAAAGCCTTTGACTGTGTGGATCACAGAAACTGTGGAAAATTCTGAAAGAGATGGGAATACCAGACCACCTGATCTGCCTCTTGAGAAATTTGTATGCAGGTCAGGAAGCAACAGTTAGAACTGGACATGGAACAACAGAGTGGTTCCAAATAGGGAAAGAAGTATGTCAAAGCTGTATTTTGTCACCCTGCTTATTTAACTTATATGCAGAGTACATCATGAGAAATGCTGGGCTGGAGGAGGCACAATCTGGAATCAAGATTGCTGGGAGAAATATCAATAACCTCAGATATGCAGGTGATACCACCCTTATAGCAGAAAGTGAAGAGGAATTAAAAAGCCTCTTGATCAGAGTGAAAAAAGTTGGTTTAAAGCTCAACATTCAGAAAGCTAAGATCATGGCATCTGGTCCCATCACTTCATGGGAAATAGATGGGGAAACTGGGAACAGTGTCAGAGTTCATTTTTTTGGGCTCCAAAAGCACTGCAGATGGTGACTGCAGCCATGAAATTAAAAGACGCTTACTCTTTGGAAGGAAAGTTATGACCAACCTAAATAGCATATTCAAAAGCAGAGACATTACTTTGCCAATAAAGGTCCATCTAGTCAAGGCTATGGTTTTTCCAGTGGTCATGTATGGATGTGAGAGTTGGACTGTAAAGAAAGCTGAGTGCCAAAGAATTGGTGCTTTTGAACTGTGGTGTTGGAGAAGACTCTTGAGAGTCCCTTGGACTGCAAGGAGATCCAACCAGTCCATTCTAAAGGAGATTGGTCCTTGGTGTTCTTTGGAAGGAATGATGCTAAAGCTGAAACTCCAGTACTTTGGCAACCTCATGCTAAGAGTTGACTTATTGGAATAGACCCTGACGCTGGGAGGGATTGGGGACAGGAGGAGAAAGGGACGACAGAGGATTACATGGCTGGATGGCACCACCCATTCGATGGACATGAGTTTGGGTGAACTCCGAGCATGGTTGATGGACAGGGAGGCCTGGCGTGCTGCCATTCATGGGATCGCAAAGAGTCTGACAGGACTGAGCAATTGAACTGAACTGATGATGTGTCTCCCCTGGAGGAGAGCACAGCAACCCACTCTATTATTTTTTTTTCTTTCTTTATTTTTTTTAGTTTTTCTTTATTTTTTAAAATTTTATTTTATTTTTAAACTTTACAAAATTTCAAATACCACAGATATACATGTGTTCCCCATCCTGAACCCTCCTCCCTCCTCCCTCCCCATACCATCCCTCTGGGTCGTCCCAGTGCACCAGCTCCAAGCATCCAGTATCGTGCATCGAACCTGGACTGGCAACTACTTTCATACATGATATTATACATGTTTCAATGCCATTCTCCCAAATCTTCCCACCCTCTCCCTCTCCCACAGAGTCTTAACTGGGAAATCCCATGGACAAAGGAGCCTGGTGGGCTACAGTCTACAGGGACACCAGAGTCAGACACAACTGAAGTGACTTAGTTTGAATGATGCATCTTGTCACAAATAAGTTTAAACAAGTAGAAATGATGTTCAAAATCTGTGGCCCTATGTTTTGGCTATCTAAAAAATAAAATGTGTCACTACTTATCACTTTTATTTTTTTAATTAGATAAGAACCTATTTATTCTTCCTCATACTTGACACTTCCCTTCTACTTCAATGAAAACTTTTATTTTCCTAACTTTATTGCTTTCTTGTTGCCTACTGCCCTTACAGAGATCATTTGTTTTGTATTCTTATACAAGATTGTGCTCGAATTGTGTTCTTTGCTATGTTACACAAACAGTAGGTTTTAAACGTTTTCATTTTTAACTGTACTTTATTATTTGCCTTGTTTAAGGAAAAAAATCAGATAAACTAATATCTTCAATCACAAATGTTCTATTTATACTGATATATTAGGCAACATTTAGAATCCTTTGAATCAAGCAGTTACTAGTGACTGAGGCAATAATTGGAGATTGTATGATTTTCACAAACACTGTATGTGATAATTATTATAATGCCCAAATTTTAATTTGAAGGGTTTAATCTACTATTCTGCATTTCCGTAGACTGTAAGTAATGAATCTTGGACTTGAAACCTGGTCTTTTAACTGCAAATGCAAAGCATTTTACATTTGATCTTCACAAATGTTCATTTGAGCCGTAAATATTTATTGTTGATTCTTAATTAATGTTGTTTGTATCCATTCATCTATTTCTCTACACTTTAAAATGTTGTTACCATGCCTTGAAGAATACTGAAAGGAAAGCTTGGGTGTTTCAACATAAAATCCTAAAGATATCTGGGTTTTATTTAAGGAACCTATTTCACTGTAGAAAAATAAAATATTCTAATGTATACGTATGTGGCATTGATAAGCGCATATCCAACATCAGAAATATTTGGCTCATGTTTATTCTGCTAATGGATGTCATTCACTTTAATTATCTTGAATATTTACCCTCTTCTGTTTAAGAATGTTGATAGATAAATACACCCTGCAGCTTTAAAACCATTCTCCGAAACACTGGGTCTGCATTCTTTTTCTCAGCTTGCTAAAAATGTATTCAGCCCACCCTTATTTATCAATGTGTTTGTTGCTCAGTCATGTCTGACTTTTTGTGACTTTGGACTATAGTCTGCTAGGCTTCTCTGTCCATGTGATTTTCCAGGCAAGAATACTGGAGTGGGTTGCCATTCTCTTCTCCAGGGGATCTTCCAGACCCAGGGACTGAATCCAGGTCTCCCATATTGCAGGCAGATTCTTCACTGTCTGAACCACCAGGGAAGCCTCTTATTTATCAATAGTACCCATTAATCCGTACCTCTGACTATTCCTTGTTCTAATAAGCTAAGACAACACTAGCATCTGCCTGTAGCAAATATGCTGAGAATTTACAAACCTATTTTGATGCAAACTAAACAAGTAGTCTGTGAATTTAGAAATGGCTTGAATTTCTTTGGGGCTTGGTACTTTATTCTTGTTAGGGCCCTGCCTTATTCCCATCAAGGTGAACTCAATTTCATTTAAGCCATTAGCATACAGACTGCATTTGCCATCACAGCTGATAAAGACAGAATTTATATATCAATTTTTGCAGCTTTACTACTGAATTCAACATGAAGTCAAATCTGTTTCTTACTTTAAAATACATAAAAGAATATAGCCTCAAAATACAAATTTACAGTACTTGGTATTGTCCACCTTGAATGATAATGAGTTGTCTTTCACTGAATAAGAGCTGATATTAGTGCTACAAAACTTCATAAGGCATTTACCACAAACTGGGCAAAGATTCTATTCTGCATTGAATTGGGGGCTGAGAGGCATTCTTAGGTGTTTAATGATTTTGAGTTTCTATACAAACTTCCTCAAGTTTTAAAGGTTAATCTTCTTGCAAATATCCAAAGCAGATTTCATCAGAAAATATTTCTTATTCACAGTTGTATGTATGCCATATAGTGCTTTTCAAATGAATGAGGAAGATGCCTCATTCCAAGAATGTGCCATTTACATTAGACTGCATGTGTAATGCAAACACTGATACATTTTGAATGCTCAAGCAACTGGTTTCCTTCTTATTTCCTCTTTTGATTAATAGTTTGGGTGTGTATTCAGTCTCTCAGTCATGTCTGACTCTTTGAGACCCGATAGACTGTGGCCTGGCAGGCTCCTCTGTCCGTGGAATTTTCCGGGCAAGAATACTGGAGTGGGTAGCCATTTCCTACTCCAGGGGATCTTCCCAATTCAAGGATTTAACCCACATCTCTTGCATCTCCTGCATTGACAGCTGATTCTTTACTACTGTACCACCTGGGAAGCCCAATAGTTAGGAGTGGTATGGAAAACAAGGTGGTAGAGAAATATATTAGATACTGTATTATGGGTTAAAGGCTATAGAAAGTAGAAGGGAATATTGAATGTTCAATGTAGAAAAAGAAAGGAATCTTGAAAGAAACAGAAAAATATTGCTACTTTCATGAACTGACACTCCTGGTACACATCAAAACTACCAAATACTTTCTAATGAGAGTTCTTACATATTTAACTATGGAGTCTTTTGACTTTCTGGTTTCTTAGGGAATGTTTTTGGAGAGAGCAGACCTATTAACTCTCTAACAGACAGTTTGAACTAAATCTAATATTAAAGGTCATTAAAGTCAATTTGGCTGGTGAACAACAATTTAAATGTAAAAGTGTTAAAACTAATCTTTATTATAATTAATGAGGCTTGGATTAGGAACAGCCATATTGCCCAAAACTATCAAACACTGAGAAATGGTGTTGAAAATCCTTTGTGATTCTTCCAGTTTCATTTTGATTTGTATCTCCAGAAACATCTGAAAAATTGTTTGAGTATAATGTTAAATGAATGTTAAGTGAATGCCAGGTATTGTGGTATTAGAATTTCACATATTAGTTTAATAAGTATTTTCTTTGTCCCTCCTTCTTTTTTCCCCTCCTTCCATTTTTCTTCCTTCTCCCATTTTTCATTGTTCCCCTTCCTTCCTTCTTCCTTTCTTTTTCCCTTTCTTCTTTTCTTTCCAGTTCTTAATATATAATTCATGCAGTATGAATTGTATTGACAACATTGCCTAGGGAAGATTTAATATGAAATAACATTTATTTATCATATTTTAATATTCATTCTATATAATGCTATAAAAATGGATATTATTTATATGTGTATTTTATACAGTATCCTATTAGAGAAAATTATGTGTTATTTTTAAAAGAAAAAATATCTATATGTAGATACTTGCAGACAAGTCTTGGGAAATACTTAAAACTAAACAAGGTTTTCTTTTTCATGCTATGTCATGTTTTGTCTCTTTTTCATTTTCAGATCTCATGTTGTAACCATCCAAAGCCTAACTTCTCTTGTTTTACAGGGATTGCTATGTTTTGTTCTGCACCTTAGGTTAAACTTTACCTGTCATATATCACAGTCCTTCAGATCATAACTTCTAGGTGACACATAAGCAGCTTGCTCATAGGTAATATATTATTGGATAAGGACAGAAAAATAAATCACTGAAACATCTGCCAAAGATCATCTGAAACTTTCACTGTCTATTGGACAAGAGAATGTCTTCAGGATCCAGCAGGAAAGACCATGTATTCTATTTCTGAAGACATCCACATGAAGGGCCTCTATCACCGGCTCTGCTTATTTTCCATTATTTAGTCAACCGACAACCAAAATATTCTTCTTGGTGCTCAGCTGAATCCTGCACTGCCTTTATTTCAGCCCATTGCTGCCATGTGTTCCTCTGAAGAGGATCGATTAAATAGCAGTTCTCCAAAGACTGAAAAATAAAGCATTTATTTTTGAAAATTCACAAAATTACACAAATTCCCTTAGAAGAAAAAATCTGGGTCATAGGCACAGAAATGAATTCCATCAAATGGAAGGGTCCCAAGTAGTAAAAGGTAAACTAGATTTTAGCATACAGATGTCTTTTCTTACACAAAACCTGACAATTGCAAGTTTGAGCAGCTTATTATAGAGTCATTGCTGCCTCTTCAATAACTCATTTTGATATTTTGTAATTTGCCAAAATGTGCCTTTGTGATCCCACAGGCTCTTAACTACTTTGTAATGAGTGTGTATGAACAGATGGAAAATGTTTTCAATTTCAGAGAAAACCACTAATGGATGTCACCAGCTATTAGAAAAGCTCAGGTGGCTCCATTTTCCAAGGAAAGATATTGTCATAAAGCTCTTCATTTTTTAATGAAATGTTTGCTCATTTATACCTGGATGGTAATTTAAGATTTCACAAGTCTAAACAGATTACAACTATAGTTGGAAATTATTCGGTGCTAAATAGCCTGGAAATTCAATCTCAAAAATCTCACCTGAAAACAGTGATGCCAATCCGGGTCATTTTATTAGAGCAACATGAGTTACTATAGAAACAAGAAGTGGATAAAGAAATTTCACTAAAATGTCAAATAGATGCTTGAGCTTTGGTGATTATCCTTCTTTTAAAGGAAAAAGAAGTATACCTTCTATCCTCAATTTGTATCCCAAATGAATACATCTTCTCAAAGAGAAACACATCAAAGGAATGATTATGGCAGAGGTTGTTCCCAAAGTACAGTCTATCTCAAAGATATTTAAAAGGTATTTATATTCAAAGATATTTACTTGTTCTCTAAAATGAAGAGCCATTGGACCCAACTCTCCCCTCAAAATTCACACCAGCTTCTCCTTTTACAAAACTCTTGGTCTAATATCCTGTGGAAGAAAATAAGCAGATATCTGGTCCAATTAGTTATTTTGGGCCTTTGTTACCCTCTCTTTTACTTAGAAAAACACTGGTTGAAAATAAGGGCAATACCATCTGTGCAGTGATTGATCTAGCATGTGCTTATTTATTTAGAGCTCCACCAACAGAGATTATTTATATGTAGGTTAGGAAAGAAGAGCGAGCAATTTCTTTCTAGCAAAGTAAACTTCTATAATTTTAAGCTGAGCTTCATAGTTGCATTTCTTCCTTACTTGGATATGAAGTATTCAACATATATTTTGGATAAACACTTTTCTCTTGTCATGGAAAATAGGTGGTCCAAGATCATTCAGAAGGCTGATACTGTACTTTTTTTAGTATCATGTACATGTAATTACATTAAGCCAAAATTATTAACAATAATTTACATCTTTCCATTAGAGTGCTTAGATACAGAGCAAAAATGTTAAAGAAAATAATAGGTCTAAGGGCTATGTCAAATGAACATTGATGTTTCTTCACATTTTATTTCACTGTGGAGACAAATCCCCTGGCAGTGGCACTTCTGAGATCACACTGTGAAGCAGCAGCAATGAGGCGATGATGTAGAAGCAATATGCGTGAGAAAATCGCTGCTTTTAAAAATATAACTTCTTTAAGGATATCATCTATTTTGTTCTCTATGGCTTCTATGTTTAGATTCATATGTTTAGTGTAATTTTCTAAATAAGGCAAATGGCACACAGTTCCCTTTCCTCTTTGTTATAGATGCCAGGAAGTTCCCATTTGTGACTGTATTTTTTAACCAAGGATTATTGATATGATTTTCTTAGCTTCACTCTCCACTTTAATAACTGGCTTTTCTTTTCATCATTCTTTTTCCATTATTCTTTTTAAAACATGAATGAATTGTTTATAATAAGATGACCTTACTTTTCTCATCTCTTATACATTTTAAACCCACCTTAGAGTAGAATTTAGAATCCTATAGTAATATGGCTTAATCAAAGAAAGGATATAATTCATTAATGAGTTAAATTGTTGTCAGTCATGACATTTTTAGCTTTTATGAAGGAATGTGTTAATTTCTGAATTTGAATATCAATATTATTAAACTTGTAATTTAAAATTTCTATTCTTTTTAGTCAAATGTATACACACAAATAACTATCACACATGAAATGAATGGAAGAGTAGATAATGCAAAAGAAGAGTAGTGAACTTGAAAAGATAGTTAAAGTAACTTTCCAAAATGAAACAGAGAAAATATATGGAACTTCAAGTTGCCTAATTGTGGTCTGTGAAAAAGGGGAGGGTCAGAAAACATTGAAGTAATGATGGCTAGAATTTTTCCAATTTTATGAAAATAATATATCCACAGATTTAAAAATCTCAACAAAAACTCAAAACAAAAAAGTATGAAGAAAACTACCTCAAATCATAAAATAATCATATTGCTCTGAAATATGTACAGAGGAGTAAAGACATGGAGATGATAGCAGATTTCTTATCAGAATGATGCAAATAGGAAGACAATAGAGCAATATTCTTCCATTTCTCTTTATTAACACCCTCACACAGAAGACTTTTAAAATATATATATTTTTCCTAACACACCTGACTGATGATCTCTGTACTTCAGATATGACATATATGTTCAATGTGTTGTTGTTGTTGTTCAATTGCTAAGTCGTGTCCAATTTCGTGCAATGCCATGACCTGCAGCATGCCAGGTTTCCCAACCTTCATTATGTCCCAGAGTTTGCTCAGCATCCTGGGCATTGAGTCAGTGATTCCATTCAACCATCTGATCCTCTGTCACCCGATTCTCCTCCTAGCCTCTGTCTTTCCCAGGATCAGGTCTTTTCCAGTGAGCCTGCTCTTTGCATCAGGTGGCCAAAGTATTGGAGCTTCAGCCTCACCATCAGTCCTTCCAATGAATATTCAGGGTTGATTTCCTTTAAGTTTGATTGGTTTGATCTCCTTGCTGTCCAAGGGACTCTCAAGAGTCTTTTCCAGCAACACATTTTGAAAGCATCAATTCTTCAGCACTCAACTTTGTGACCCAACTCTCACATCTACATGACTACTAGAAAAACCATAGCTTTGACTATACAGACCTTTGTTGGCAAAGTGATGTATCTTCTTTTGAATATTTTGCCTAGGTTTGTCATAGCTTTTCTTCCAAGGAGCAGATGTTTTTTTAATTTTGTCCACAGTAATTTGGAGTCCAAGAAAATAAAATTTGTCACTGTTTCCACTTTTTCTCCTTTCATGGTGCCATGAAGTGATGGTGCGGATGTTATAATCTTAGTTTTTTTGAATGTTTAGTTTTAAGCCAGCTTTTTCACTCTCCTCTTTCACCTTCATTGAGAGGCTCTTTAGTTTCTCTTCATTTTTTGTCAGTAGAGTGGTATCATCTACATATCAGAGGTTGTTGCTATTTCTCCCAGCAATTGTGATTCCAACTTGTGATTCATCCAACCTAGCATTTTGCACGATGAATTCTGCATGTAAGTTAAACAAGCAGAGTGACAATATACAGCTTTGACATACTCATTTCCCAGTTTTGAATCAATTCATTGTACCATGTCCAGTTCTAACAATTGCTTCTTGACCTGCATGCAGGTTTTTCAGGAGACAGGTAAGGTGGTCTGATATTCCCATCTCTCTAAGAATTTTCCAGTTTGTTGTGATGCAAACAGTCAAAAGCTTCAGCATTGTCAATGAAGCAGAGGTAGATGTTTTTCTGGAATTCCCTTGCTTTCTTTATGATCCAATGGAATTTGGCAATTTGACCTCTGGTTTCTCTGACTTTTCTAAATCCAGGTTGTACATCTGGAAATTCTTGGTTTGCATGCTGCTAAGCCTAGCTTGAAGGATTTTGAGCATTACCTTGCTAGCATGAGAAATGAGCACAATTGTACAGTAGTTTGAACATTCTTTGGCATTGTCTTTCATTGGGATTGGAATGAAAACTGACCTTTTCCAGTCCTGTGGCCACAGCTGAGATTTCCAAATTTGCTGACATACTGAGTGCAGCACTTTAACAGTATCATATTTTAGGATTTTAAATAGCTCAGCTGGAATTTCATTATCTTCATTAGCTTTGTTCATAGTAATGCTTCCTAGGGCTTTCCTGGTGACTCATATGGTAAAGAATATGCCTGCAATGCAGAAGACCTGGGTTCCATCCCTGGGTTGGGAGAATCCCCTGGAAGAGAGCATGGCAACCCACTCCAGTATTCAAGCCTGGAGAATACCCATGGACAGAGGAGCCTGGTGGGCTGCAGTCAATGGGGTCGTAAAGAGTTGGATATGACTGAGCAACTAAGCAAACACAAAAAATGCTTCCTAAGGCCCACTTAACTTCACACTCTAGGATCGTCATCTCTCAGAGTTTTGTGAAGAACAACTGTGATAATAATTGGAAACACTTTTGGCATGCTCCAAAATCAGAAATAAGCAAGAAGTGTAATTTTCTTTAATTTTTATAATACAGTGTAAATTTTATTTATTAAAAATGTAATAAATATATATACATGTATATGTTGAATATATGAATATATAATAAGCACATTTATAAAATATACTAAATATAAATAAAGTATATTTATATACTTATATAAATATAAAATATATATGTGTTAGTTATATGTTCAATATATACATGTATATATATATATTCACATCATGCTGTATTATAAAAAATAAAGAAAATTACACTTCTTGCATATTTCTGGTTTGGGAATGAGCCATGCACCTCCTATGAATGTAGTTTATGTTCCCCCTGAGGTGCATCTTACATTACATTTGAACTATCAAATATGTCATTGTCTATGTTTGGTTTTTCTCATGTACCTGAAAATGGCAACAAAATTCAGAAATTTAACTCATTTTCTCCTGAATGTTTGTATTGGCTACCAGATGTATTACTTAAATTTAAAAATCAAACCCACAATATCCTCTTCTTTGTAGAGAAAATAAGCTCTTCTAAAATTACAGCTATATCCTTTACACAGATTATGTTCAGCTCATGGAACATAATCAGTTTAAACCAGAGGGTCCACAACCTTCAGGATCCAATGCCAAAGGATTGAGGGGGAGTTGATGGAATAATAATAGAAATAAAGTGCACAGTAAATGTGATGTGCTTCAGTCATCCCGAAACCATCTTCTCTTCCCCCAGCCCATGGAAAAATTGTCTCCCACAAAACTGATACCTTGTGGCAAGAAGGTTGGGTACCGCTATATTGAAGGATCCTAACTTGAGTCCTCACCCCATCAAGTTATATTCCACACGTTGTCTATAAATGAGTTGGCCACATTTATGTCTACTTGTATTAGCTATTCTAACCAGATATTCTGTCAAATTTATACAGTATTCATTTTAAAAAGCACTTCATCAGAAACTTAATATGGTTAAATCTTAGGTAGTAATGTATTTTCTAATTCACTTGTAGATTTTTATCAGTTTATTATCAAGTTATATAAATTTGCTTAGGCTATAATTTACTTCTGAAGTCTCACTATCAAAAATCTCTCTCTCTCTCTGATTATATCCTATTCTTCGAGTTCATTCATTAAAGAACCTCTACTACAGTGAATCTTTGATTTCATTGAGAGATCTCTAATACATTTATTGGGCACTTTATCATTATTAACCGAAAATCTCTGGTGTTCATTTTTCCTTGCCTAGCCTACAATTCATACTCCATCATTATCATTATTTCTTACTTTTATTTCATATCCATAATACACACCTGAAGCTATTAAAGTGATCTAAACCCCAATATCCATTTATTTTCTCACAATCTGTACTACAGCCCATAACTGCTTGGTTGACCTGAATCATTTTATATCACACATTTTAAGCAGATCCTCAAGACTACCTAACTCTCTTTTAGTGCTTTTTTTTGGGCTCATGTTTTCATGCCATGATGTATTCCTTCTTCCTTTTAACTCTAAACTTCATCACCTTTAATCTGGGCTGAGTATTCATCTTTTAACTCACTGAGAAAGCAGAAGTTACCAGAAACCATTTCATTCAACATTCCACCACCAAAACTACAGATTTGTCAATTCCACACCCAAAATTGCTCCTTCCTATCCTTTCCTTAGCAAGTACTATTGATTATATCTCTGAAAAATGTATTGATTACATATTTGAATTGTTTTGGAAATATCTGTCAATTTTTAGATTCCTTTACTATGTAATTGATCTTTATCTTCAGTTGCTGTTAGCTATTATTTGAATTACAAGCAATACCTCCTGTCCATTTGCTTCAACTTCTTCTCTGTGTGTGTTAATTGCTCAGTCGTGTCCAACTCTTTGCGACCCTCTGAACTGTAGCCCACCAGGCTTCTCTGTCAATGGAATTATCCAGGCAACAATACTAAAGTGGATTGCCATTCCCTCTCCAGAAGATCTTCCTGACCCAGGGATCCAATGCTGGTCTCCTGCGTCACAGGCAGATTCTTTACCATTTGAGTTACAAGGAAGTCCTCTTTTCTATATGACAGTAAACGTGATCTTTTAAAATGTGAGTTGGGTCACAGTGTTTTACTACTTAAAAGTTTTACTTCCCAAAGCTCTCAAAAAAAAATTTCACACTCTTACTGTGATCTATGCAGTTGGGCATGATTCACCTTTGTTGAATCAGTAAACTCACTTTACTGTTGTACCCTTCTGAAAGCTATTTTTACTTATTCTTGTGGAGATGTACATGTTGGGGGGCTTCCCAGGTGACACTAGTGATAAAATCCCACCTGCCATTTCAGGAGACATAAGAGACATGGGTTCAATCCCTGAGTCAGGGAGATCCCCTAGAGGAGGGCACAGCAACCCACTTCAGTATACTTGCCTGGAGAATCCCATGGACAGAGGAGCATGACAGTCTATGGTCCATACAGTTGCCAAGAGGTGGACATGACCGAGCGACTTGGCACACACACATTTACATGTTGCACTCATGTTCCCACTAAATGTCCCCACGCTTTCCTCTTCATCTGGTTGCTTCCTTTTCATTTTTAAGTCTTATCTTACATGACATATGCTCAAAGATATTCTCCCTGAGCACTTTATTTAAAGTAGTTTTTCCCTTGGTGATCTCTTGTCTTTCTAATGTTTTATTAGCTCTTATTCATACTAAAAGTATTTTCTTCATTCTTTTCTTTTTGTCTGTCTACTAAAGTGTACAATTCCATAAGGTCATGTACTCTTTCTTCTTCTGCTGCTGCTGCTAAGTTGCTTCAGTTGTGTCCAACTCTGTGCAACCCCATAGATGGCAGCCCACCAGGATCCCCCGTCCCTGGGATTCTCCAGGCAAGAACACTGGAGTGGGTTACCATTTCCTCCTCCAATGCATGAAAATGAAAAGTGAAAGTGAAGTCTCTCAGTTGTCTCCAACTCTTAGCGACCCCATGGACTGCAGCCCACCAGGCTCCTCTGTCCATGGGATTTTCCAGGCAAGAGTACTGGAGTGGGATGCCATTGCCTTCTCTGACTCTTTCTTCTAGTTTAGCACTTTTTCTCCAATATCTTTAATGGGGTCTGTCATACTGTGGATGCTCAGTAAATTTATTTTTTGACTGAATTGCTCCTCATCAAAAGTAGTAACTCTTATTTGTAGTGTGTGCATGCACACTAGGTAAGACTCTATGGACTATAGCCTGCCAGGCTCTTCTGTCTATGGGATTCTACAGGCAAGAATGGTGGAGTGGGTTGCCATGCCCTCCTCCAGGGGATCTTCCCAACCCAGGGATTGAACCCATGTGTCCTGTAGCTCTTGAATTGCAGGCAGATTCTTTACCTCTGAGCCACCGGAGAAGTCCCTTATTTGTAGTAACTTTTGCTAATTTACCTTTGCTTTCCAAACATTGCTATCGGAATTGTGGCCTAATTACAAATTTTTAATTTGCAATTTGACATATTTGAAGTTTGTATACATTTTCTTCCATTTGGAGGTTGAGTGGTATTAAGAAAACTCCCTAAATAGGAGCTTGATTTTCTCTAATACATAATTCTAGACTTTATCATGGTCAATGCTCTGGTTCTCTATTATAGCATAATAAACTATCACCAAGTTTAAAAGCTTAAAACAGCATCTATTTTGTTATTCTTTTTTTTTTTGTTGTTGTTATTCTTTATACTTGTGGATCCAAGATAGGCAGAGCACACAGGGAAAGTCTTGTTTCTACTCCACAATATATAGCATCTCCGCTGGGGTAAGTCAAACAACTCGGGGCTGGAACAGTTGGGGACTGGCTAGATATCTCTTCATATTATCTCAGGGTTTCTTTTTTGTTGTTGTTTTTTCTACATCATTTTCTATCTTGGTGTCCTCAGAATCATAGCCTTATGATAGATGGACTTCTTACCCGGGCAGCTCAGAATTCCAGGAGCAAGTATTCTGAGAGAGGAAGAAGACAATGTCAGTCTCTTGAAGCTAGGATCTGAAAGCAGATATAGAATCACTTCCTCTGTATGCTATTTGTCAGAGCAACCACAGACCTGCCAACATTCAAGAGGAGCACGCTTCTTTGTAGCTATTTTAATCAACCAAAATAAGAGGCTGAGTTTTAAGTGCAAGTGGGAAGACACTATTAAAAAATAAACAAGAGAAGGGCAAATCTTTCTTAATGGTGTTTTTAAAAACTCAATGGCTATTTCTGCCAATTTATAATTGATAATTTATTCCTTTTGAAGATGAAACCTATAGCGTATTAGCCTCATATTCTTTATTGAATGCTTATTCATTCCAGTTTTGGTGTTTCAAATGCTGGCAATTACTTATATATATCAGTGTACTTTTATGTCATAAAAGTACAGAAATATGTATAATAATAATTCGGCTGACCCAATGGAACACCTTTAAGCTTCTCTTTTTTCTTTATTCCCATCTTTTGGTAATGGAAATGTTCGTTCATGGTGTGGTTGTGGTTTTTGTAGTTGCTATTCTTTGTGGTCATTGTTATTTACTCTTCTTTGCTTTCGACACTGAGAAAGGTGGAAGGGAGGAATCTCAAATATTCCAAATACAAGAAGAAAAACCTATGCTTTGAGCAACATATGGGTACTTTAAGCTTTTAAATATTTCATTTTACTTAGTAAATATTTCATTTACTTTCATTGTCACAACAAAGCTATCACACCAAATCCTCCTTATATAATTGAAAAAAAAGTGTTTAATATGCGTTAATGAAATTGCATATTAGGTTAAGAGACATAGCCATAGTGAAGACAGAAGGCCATTCATTGAATTTATACTGACATTTTTACTGACAACATTAGTCTGGGCCATGATCCTGACTCTGCAGGTACAAAGATTTTAACTTCTACACAAATGTTAGATTAGTGGATCTCTAAATTTCCTATTGGTTGTAAAACTCCATAAAGATATACATTCTTGAAAGAGATAAAATGTCTTTTGAAGACTGGCAGAAAACAAATTTTATCAGTTAATTGAGTTATTTAAATAGATGGCAAATTAGAAAGCAGGACTTATGTTGGAAATTTCTTGGTTATAATTTGCTTTTACTTATCCCCGGAAATAACTTTTCCTGTCTCTTGAAATTACTCTTTGGTCCTGATTTACCTTCTGAACCATATTTCCTTTTTCATGAAAGTTAGCATGTGTTTACAGCCAAATAGCTTTTTTTTTTTTTTTTTTAAATCTATTTCCTGTCAGAATTCTGGATGTCCATAGGATTCTGTTCATTTTGTACTATTTCTTTCAGTTCAAGCTGGCACCTTGCTGAATATGAAAATCTTTGTAGATATCCTGTGAATATTTTTTTGTCACCACATTTGACAACAACAAAAAATAAAAATACCAGTAGATTTCTTCAAAACAAGCACTTTGCTAACATATTTCTCCTGAGTAATAATGTCCTTATATTTCTTAGGAGGCCTATTATTTATTTAGAGAATTGTACTTTTAAAAACTTTAAATGATCTTTTGTCTGACTAAACAATCCTTTTGGGTGCTATTTTTATCTTTTTAAGGTTTTAACAAAATGTTTTGTAGGCATACCATTGGTTTCATTTTTAGACCATGTGATTGTATTAACTATCTGTTGTTTAATAAGAAATTATCCACAAATTAGTTACTTAAAGCAAATATTTACTGTTTCATTAAGGTTTTGAATATCAGAACCCCAAGAGTGGCTTACCTGGGTGGTTCTGACCAAGCTCTTTCATGATGTTGCAGTTAAGCTGTTAGTGGGGTAGCTGTTATCTGACAGCTGAAGGATAGACATTCACAATGACAACCATGGAAGTTGGCAGGGGCTTCGGTTCCTTCCTTTGAAGGCCTCTTCATGTAGTTGGCTTCTTCCAGAATAAGTGATCAAAAGAGAGAACAACATGACACACTATTTCTTGTAGCCTTGTGGACTTGGAATTAGAGACCATTAATTCTCCTTCATTCTACCAGTTAGAAGTGAGAGCCTAGGTCCAGCCAATGCTCAACACAAAGGCATGGGTATCAGGAGTGGGGGTCTCTGTGAGTCAACTTGGAGGCAGACTACCATAATGCATTTCGTCAATTTTGGATAATTCTTGGGCAGTACCATCTCAAGTTTTACTGCTGCTCTGTTATTACTCATATCTCTTCATACAACTCCAAACACACTTATTATATCTTTTCATCATGGGTTTTTCCCCTCTGTTTTCAACATCATTTTTTTGCTTTGTGCTTTATTTAATCTCTGTTCATTCTATTGACCTGTATTCTAGTTTTTCAATTATCTTTTCTGCTCAGTCTAGTTGGATGTTGTCTATCTACTGAATTTTAATTTCAACCATTGCATTTTTTAGCTATATGAGTCACCTTTTGTTATTTGTTTTTACTTCTGCTCTTTGTGATTTTTTTTATTTTGAATTTTCTTTTAATAAACATGCTAATCCTTGGGATTTAAAATTTGTTATCTATTATTTTCTCTATCTCTACTTTTTATAATTTTGATATTTTGAATTTTGTCTCCTTATGTTATAGGTAAGTTTTAGCCTACATGCTGGATATTGTGTATTAAACATAATACAGACTCTGCATAATAATATCCTCTTTCAGAAAGGATTTCATCTTCTTCCAGTAATTAGGATAAGGGCATATCACCCTCTTAACCAATGATGATAAATTTCCAGTTTGCTTTTTTTTCCCTCAGGGCATTATATTTGTAAGGTTGAACTGAAAGGCTGGGATATTTACTTGGCCTCTTATACTGGAAAAAACCTTAAATGCTAACTTGCATCTCTTTAATGTGATAAGGCTGTTGAAGTATCTGCTTAGCTTTAGAAACTGCTGTAGATTGGTCATTTACAAATATTACCCTAAGAATGAGAATCTTTGGCATCAAAAAATAAAAATAAATTGCATTCAAAATATTGGACTTTATTCTGGTTCCCTTTCCTCTGCATCTTGACCCATGAAGTCATCCTTATTTATTAGACCTCAGTGACAGACAGTTTCTATCTGCTCAGCCCAGTGAGACTGTCACAAACTCTGGACCACTGTGTGCTTTTGCTCTTTGATCCCAAACAGTAAATAATAAAATTTTAAGCCTGGGAATAGGTGGAAATTTAGCACTCACATCTGTGTATTTCCTGTCCTTCAAAGTATTCTCTCTCAAACATTGGCTATCATGTTTAATTCTTAATGCCTTCAAACACTGTTTTTGTATTTTAGCCAGATTTTATAGCTGTTATTAGTGGGGGATTTAGTCTAATGACACTTATTTTTTCTCTGCCAAGAGTGAAATCACATCTAGTTATTGCAACCTATATGCATATTTAGTACACAGCTATGTAGTTCAGATGGAGATGGCAATGGCACCCCACTCCAGTACTCTTGCCTGGAAAATCCCATGGACAGAGGAGCCTGGTAGGCTGTAGTCCATGGGGTCGCTAAGAGTTGGACACAGCTGAATGACTTCACTTTCACTTTTCACTTTCATGCATTGGAGAAGGAAATGGCAACCCACTCCAGTGTTCTTGCCTGGAGAATCCCAGGGTTGGGGGAGCCTGGTGGGCTGCCGTCTATGGGGTTGCACAGAATCGGACACGACCGAAGTGACTTAGCAGCAGCAGCAGTATGTAGTTCAGAAGTCCAGATATGGCTATGGTTCTATATAGGATATACTGGAAACCAGAGGATAGATATACTGGTTAAGAGAACATCCTGATACAATCCAGATAAAAAACAGATGAATATTTTTTTTCTGATAGTGGAAAATTCGTTCTTCTGATGTCTGCCATGTCAATTGAGCTAAAGTCCAATTGTGCTAAAACAGTATAAAGACCACAAAATAGAAGATTAATTCTATTTTCCTAAAGAAGATTTTGCTTGGAACTATTAAAACCCAAAGGAGATATATATTTCATTGAGATGAATGCATAATGTCTATTGAATGCAAAAAGTTAAAACCATATTATGTCTACGGTTCTGAACACTTTAGCCAAGAGAGGATGTAATCTTATTTATAAATTCTTGCTTTGAACTGCATTTAACTTTCTCAAAAGTATATTTAGGCATAAAACCTTCTGTGATTTCCTGAAAATCGTTTTACTTTTGGTTCTGGCTTTCTTAAGCACAAAGGTTAGATTATTTAAATTTGTTTATATAACAAAGAACTAATGTGATAACATAATAAGGCTTGGAGTAGTAAAGTTATATTTGAAAATGGCAAATATGCTTTAGGAAAACATTTTTACACTCAAGATGTGATTTTATATTAAAATACTTATAATGCCACATCATTTAAAAATGGATTATTAATTATCAAACCTGAAATTTGTTGGCACATTTAACTGAAACTCCACTCCCCTTCCATGAAACTCTGAAAAAAAAAAACTAAATACATTAAAATGTCCTGCAAAGTTATGCATGTTTCTAGTCCTCATAACACAGATGAAATTACCAACTTTTCCAAATTCATCTCCTATCTCTACCTAACTGCTTCCTTCTCTTCAGCCACTGGAATTATGCTATTCTTTCAAATTGTCAAGTTATTCTCACCTAAATAGTTTTGTTCTTACTTTCTTAAGTTGAAGAGCTCTTCCAGATTTTTAAATGACTTTCTCAATTGTTTCACTTGTCTTTCCTTGATTTTTACATATCAGACTTTATCCTCTCATTAGTCTAACAATATAATATTACTCTGTTCTTTCTTCCAGATTGCTTTTTTTAAGTAGCTACTAACATTATGTATTTGCTATTTTACTTGCTCAATATCTCTTTTTTCCCACTAAAGTGTCAATTCCATGAGAAGTTGTATTATCAGCACAAATATTAAAAGAGTAAGTAGTTGCTATTTATTATTGAATAAAGGACTTCCAGGCTCCTCACATACACACACAATAGAAAAAGACAGGATGTAGCTATTAAAATAGCAATTATAGAAATAATTATTTGTCAAAGACATCATGTTTCTATTGAATTCTTACTAATAATTTCCTTGAGAAGCAAACTGATAAATTTGATCCCATCTTTAAAGATGTTTTGGCTCTCTGGACTGAAAATCAAAGAATTTGGATTCTAGTGATGAAACACAGCTAGTAGTTAAGTATGTGTTCCTTGGAGGGTGACAGACATGGATTCAAATCCCAGGTTTATCTTTTGTAGCTGCTTTTGGGCAATATCGGAAAAGTTGCTCTCTACACCTGTTTCTTGTCAATAGAGTGACATGACTATAATTATAATACTTCAGACAGAGAGGAATAAACTATGTACAATCTAAAACAGAATGACGAAGCTATAAAATGTAGCTATTATTTTCACTATTCTTATTTCATGAGTTACAGGCTATGAATGACCTCTTATGTCTCTGAGCCTCACTTTTCTTGCCTTCAAAGAACAGCACTCACAAAACTTACAAATGTTTTTCTCTTTGAAGGCAGAGAATAGTTAGTGGTTGTTTTCACTCTTTTAGACTGTCTCAATGCTGAAAAGCAATAATTAAGTCTATTCAATTCTCTCTTTTCCAAAATAAGTAAACAGTCTCCAAGATTTTAATACCCTCAAGGTTGCCTTTTTTTTTTTTTTTTCTCAGTCAGATACTGGCTTAATGAAGAGTATTAGACATCTCTCTGCTATTATTAAAGAGCACTACCAAACAAACATGGAGAAGGCAATGGCAGCCCACTCCAGTACTCTTGCCTGGAAAATCCCATGGACTGCGGAGCCTGGTGGACTGCAGTTCATGGGGTCACTAAGAGTCAGACAGGCTGAGCGACTTCACTTTCACTTTTCACTTTCTTGCATTGGAGAAGAAAATGGCAACCCACTCCAGTGTTCTTGCCTGGAGAATCCCAGGGATGGCAGAGCCTGGTGGGTTTCCATCTATGGGGTTGCACAGAGTAAGACAGGACTGAAGTGACTTAGCAGCAGCAGCATCAAACAAACAGTTCCTAGGTACTGTGTCATTTCCTTGCCATGTACATGGGCCATTGTTAGTGGGAATAGTTGTTGTTGTTGCTCAGTCACCAAGTCATGTCTGATCTTTGGGACCCCATGGACTGCAGCATGCCAAACTTCCCTGTCCCTCACCATCTTCCAGTTTGTCCAAGTTCATATACATTGAATCGGTGATGCCATCCAACTATCCCATCCTCTAAAGCCCTCTTCTCTGCCTTCAGTTTTTCATAGCATCAGGGTCTTTTCCAAGAAGTCAGCAGTTCACATCAGGTGGCCAAAGTATTGGAGCTTCACCTTCAGCGTCAGTCCTTCCAATGAATATTGAGGGTTGGTTTCCTTTAAGATTGACTATTTTGATCTCCTTGCTTTCCAAGAAACTCTCAAGAGTTTTCCCCAGCATCACAGTTTGAAAGCATCAATTCTTTGGCACTCCGCCTTCTTTGTTGTCCAGATTTCACATTTCTACATGACTACTGGAAAGACCGTAACCTTGACTATACAGACCTTTGTCAGTAAAGTGATGTCTTTGCTTTTTAACACATTGGTAGGTTTGTCACAGCTTCTTGTCAAGAAGTAATCATCTTCTGATTTCATGGCTGCAGTCACCATCTGCAATGATTTTAGAATCCAAGAAGAGGAACTCTGTCACTGCTTCCACATTTTCCCCTTCTATTTACCATGAAGTGATGGGACCGAATGTCAGGATCTGAATTTTTTTAATATTTAATTTTAAGCTGTTTTTTTTTTTTTTTCCCACTCTCCTCCTTCACCTTCATCAAGAGGTTCTTTAGTTCCTCTTTGCTTTCTGCCATTAGAGTGGTATCATCTACATATCTAAGATTGTTAATATTTTCCCCAGCGATCTTGATTTCAGCTTGTAACTCATCCAGCCTGGCATTTTGCACTATGCACTCTGCATATAAGATAAATAAACAGGGTGACAATAAATAGCCTTGTTGTACTCCTTTCTCAATCTCAAACCAGTCAGTTGTTCCATACAGGGTTCTAACTGTTGCTTCTTGACCCACATACAGATTTCTCAGGAGACTGATAAGATGGTCTAGTATTCCCATCTCTTTAAGAGTTTTCCATAGTTTGTTATGATCCACACAGTCAAAGGCTTTAGCATAGTCAATGAAACAGAAGTAGATGTTTTTTCTGGAATTCTCTTGCTTTTTCTATGATTCTGAAAATGTTAGCATTTTGATACTGGTTCCTCTGCCTTTCTAAACCCAGCTTGAACATCTGCATGTTTTCAGTTCACGTGCTGAAGACTAGTGTGGAGGATTTTCAGCATAATCTTACTAGAATGGGAGATGAGTGCAATTGTCCATTGATTTGAACATTGAATGCCCTTCTTGGGAATTGTGATGAGGATTGACCTTTTCCAGTCCTGTGGCCACTGGTGGGTTTTCCAAATTTGCTGATATATTGCAAGCACTTTAATAGCATCATCTTTTAGGATTTTAGATAGATCTGCTGGAATTTCATCACCTCCACTAGCTTTATTGGCAGCATTGTTTCCTAAGGCCCACTTGACCTCACACTCCAGAATGTCTGGCTCTGAGTGAGAGACTACACCATCTTGGTTACCAGGTCATTAAGATCTTTTTTGTACAGTTCTTTTGGGTAGGTTTTCCATCTCTTCTTGATCTCTTCTGTTTCTATTAGGTCTTTACCCCTTCTGTCTTTTATTTTGCCCATCTGTAGATGAAATGTTCCTTTGATATTTCTAGTTTTCTTGAAGAGATCTCTAGTGTTACCCTTTCTGTAGTTTTCCTCTATTTGTTTGCACTGTTCATTGAAGAAGGCCTTCTTGTCTCTCCATACTGTTCTCTGGAACTTTGCACTTAGTTGAATGTACCTTTCTCTTTCTACCTTGCTGCTTGTCCTCTTTCCTTGACTATTTGAAAAGCCTCCTCAGACAACCACTCTGCCTTCTTGCATTTCTTTTTCTTTGTTATGCTTTTTCTTGGCTGCCTCATGTACAGTATTATGGACCTCTGTCCATAGTTCTTCAGGCACTCTGTTTACTAGATCTAATCCCATGAATCTATCCATCACCTCCACTGTATATTCATAGGGGATTTGGTTTAAGTCTCATACCTGACTGTCCTAGTGGTTTTCCCCACTTTCTTTAGTTTAAGCCTGAATTTTGCTATGAGGAGCTTATGATCTGAGCCACAGTGGGAATAGACTAGTCTTTGCTTTTTTCTGCCATGGTGTATGTGGAATCAGCAAAACTGGTATCTCTCTGAACTTTGACTATATCCTGTACGTCTTTAGGTCAGAGTCATTTATAAGAGGATATTTTCAAGTTCATTTAAAACAAACAAGCAAACAAACCTCAGTGTAGCTTAAATAAAGAATGGATTTTATTGACCTATTTATCTGAAAGGCTAGAGGCAGGCAATATTGGATCCAGTCTCCCATAGGACTTCACATCTGTCTCTGTGATATGCTTTGATGATGTAAGTTTCCACACTAGAGTTCCAGACTCTCCTGTTAGGATAGTAAGATCACTAGCACATATTCAGACTGCACCTTTTTGCACATTTTTATGGTTTACATTCCAAGAGAAATTAGAGTTTGTCTTCTGCTATCTTTTGAAATCTTAGAAATTACTTTTTTCCATTGATTTGAATTCATTTTCAGTGGCCAGAGAGGTTTGTTTCAGGAAGCCAATTCTACTAGAGTCATGTAGCTAAGAACGGGACGATCAAAAACTGCTGATGGAGAAAGGAGAATTGGAACTGAAGAATCAGTCTGCAAATGTCTACCGACCTGTGTTAAGCTACACATTTTCATCTTGAGAAAACCTGTCTGATAAATACCACTAAGAATACACCAGTAAAACAAAATTTGGTTTATTTTACGCCAGTAAAACAAAATTTGGTTCATTTTAGTTTTCTGCAGTATTGGTGAACATTGCCCTTGAGGAAAAATGGGGCAGATAACTAAAAAGAAATGGGAAGGGACTTTTAATAGGGCTCACATTTCTGCCTAATGCCTGTTTCTAATGAGCACCTGGAAGAAGCGTGAAACATTACTAGATGTTTATCACAGCAGTCTTACTCAGGAGGCAGTAAAAGCAAGACTGAGGAAATCATTGGTCAGGAAGCCATAATTGCTTTAATTATGTGGCCTTGGCCATGTCTAGTTGAAAACATTCATTTAGTTTCTGTTAGAAATGCTATAATCTGATTACCCATCATACTAAGAAGATGACTTTGGGTTCTGTTTTTCCAGAAAATACAAAGTTAGAATAAATGAGGAATGCTGTAAAAACAACAACAACAACAACAAAAATAGTGAACCAAAAAATTATTCTAATCTGAAGAATTGAGGTTGAAAATTAAGGTTAGTTCAATAGTGACCCAAATAGTTCAGATCCTTTAAGCAAAGGCAGAATGTTTCATTCTCACTGATTTAATTTCAGACAGTTATGTTTCTCACAGCTGAGGGTTTTAATCAGCAAGTTTTCTCAGAACTATGTGTTTGAAGTGAATAAAAGAAACCTTTACATATTAAAAATGAATAGCTGCTATAGTTTAAAAACAGGTTTTTAAACTTGCAGTTTTAGGTTCAAAGCAAAATTGAACGGAAAGTACAGACATTTCCATATATTCCCTCCCCCTTATATACATGGCTTCCTGAATCATCAGTATCCTCTGCTAGAGTGGTATACACATTAGAGTTGAAGGACACATTCAAACATTAGAATCACTAAAATTTACGGTTTACAATTAAGTTCACTCTTGGTGTTGTATTCTATGTGTTTGGACAAATGTACTGACATTCTAGCATCTGTGTGTGCTTTGTCCCTCATTTGTATCTGACTGTTTGTGACTTCATGGGCTTTGGCCCTCCAGGCTCCTCTGTCCATGGAATTCTCCAGGCAAGAATACTGGAGTGGGTTGCCATTCCCTTCTCCAGGGGATCTTCTCCACCCAGGGACTGAACCCGATTCTCTTATGTATCCTGCATTGGCAGGCTCAGTATAGCTGTTTCAAATTAAAATCCAATTGTAGTCACTTACATTGTAATATCTGAATTCTGTGGACTTACTCTAGTTGTAAGAAGTCAGCATTCCTACTCTCCTACTCCTGGGGATCTTCCTGACCTTCTCCAGGGGATCTTCCCAATCTACAGATCAAACCTTAAGTCTCCTGACTTACAGGCAGAGTCTTTACCAACTGAGCCACCAGGGAAGCACCAGCATTCTAGTATCAAACAGAATAGTCTGACTACCCTAAAAATTCTTTTTGCTCTGCCTGGTCACCCCTCCCTGACCTTGACTTTTGTGTGCTCAGCCACTCAGTCATGTCCAACTCTTTGTGACCCTATGAACTGTAGCCCACCAGGCTCCTCTGTCCATGGGATTCTCCAGGAAAGTATACTGCAGTGGTCACTATCTTCCTGACCCAGGGATCAAATCCAGGTCTCCTGCATTGCAGGTGGATTCTTTACCATCTGAGCTACCAGGGAAGACCTGACCCTTAGAAACTACTAATTTTATTTTTTTCTATTATGATAATTTGTCTTTTCTAGATTGTCATATAATTGGAATCATACAATATGAAAACTTTCAGATTAATTTCTTTATATTTACTAGTATGCATTTAAGATTGCTCCATGTCCTTTCATGGCTTGATAGCTCATTTGTTTATATCATGGGATGATATTCCATTATATCAATGTAACACAGTTTATTCATCCATATACTGAATGACAGCTTAGTTGCTTATAAGTTTTGGCACTTATGAATAAAGCTGCTATAAATGTCTGAGTGTAGGTTTTTGTGTGGACATAAGTATTCAATTCAAGGAATTTAATTGCTGGATCATATGGTAAAATTATGTAAGTTTAGTAAGAAACTATCAAATTGTCCTCCGAATTTTGCTTTCCTGCCAGCAATAAATGAGAGTTACTATTAATTCACATCTTGCCCAGAATTTAGTGTTGTCAATGTTTCATATTTTGGCCATTCTAAAAAGTTTCTAATGGCATTTTGTTATTGTTTAAGTTAGCATTTTCCTGATGAGAAATGATATGAAGCATATTTTCATATGCTTATTTGCCATCTGTATATTTTTGTTGAAACATCTGTTTAAGGTCTTTGGACCATTTTCTAATTGGATTGTTTGTTTCTTACTGTTGAGTTTTAAAGTTCTTTGTATATTTTGGAAAATATTCCTTTTTAAGATGAGTCTTTTACGAATATTTCTGTCTGTGGCTTGTCTTCCTATTCTCTTGACATTGTCTTTGAAAGAGCAAAAGTTTTTACTTTTAATGACATACAGTTTGTCAGTTATTTCTTTCATGGATTGTGCCATATTGGTTCTCCCTAAAAAGTCATCATACAGTTGGGTATATATTTCCTTTTCTCCCTTGCCTTTCACTTCTCTTCTTTCCTCAGCTATTTGTAAAGCCTCCTCAGACGACCACTTTGCCTTCTTGTAATTCTTTATCTTTGGGATGATTTTGGTCACTGCCTCTGGTACAATGTTACAAACCTCAGTCAATAGTTCTGCAGGCACTCTGTGTAGCAGATCTAATCTTTTGAATCTGTAACCTCCACTGTATAATAGGAAGGGATTTGATTTAGGTCATATCTTAGTGGCTTATGGTTTTCTCCACTTTCTCTAATTTAAGCCTGAATTTTGCAATAATGAGCTCATTATCTGAGCCACAGTCAGCTCCAGGTCTTGTTTTTACTGACTCTATAGAGCTTCTCCATCTTTGACTGAAAAGAACATAATCAACTTGATTTCAGTATTGACAATCTGGTGATGTCCATGTGTAAAGGCGTGTCTTATGTTGTTGGAAGAAGGAGTTTGCTATGAACAGTGTGTTCTCTTGACAAAACTCTGTTAGCCTTTGCTCTGCATCATTTTGTACACCAAGGCCAAACTTACTTGTTACTCCTGGTATCTTTTGATTTCCTACTTTTGTATTCCAATTTCATCATGAAAAAGAAATCTTTTGTGTTAGAAGGTGTGGGTTTTCTGGTGGCTCAGCTGGTAAAGAATCTGCCTGAAATGTGGGAGACCTGGATTCTATCCCTGGGTTGGGAAGATTCCCTGGAGAAGGGAACAGCTATCCACTCCTATATTCTGGCCTGGAGAATTCCATGAACTCTATAGTCCATGGGGTCACAAAGAGTTGGACATGACTGAGCGACTTTAACACACATACACACATGAAATGCCACACAATATGAAGTATTGTAGGTCTTCATAGAACGTGGTCAACTTCAGCTTATTCAGCATCAGTAGTTGGAGCATAGACTTGGATCACTGTGATGTTGAATGGTTTGTCTTGGAAATGAGATCACTTTGTCATTGTTGAAATTGCACCCAAGTACTGCATTTCAGAATCTTCTGTTGACAATAAGGACTACTATTTTCCTTTTAAGGGATTCTTGCCCACAGTATTAGATATAATGGTCATCTGAACTAATTCACCCATTTCTGTTCATTTTAGTTTACAGATGCCTAAAATATAGATTTTCAATCTTGCCATCTCCTGCTTAACCACATCCAATTTACCTTAATTCATAGACCTAACATTCCAGATTCCTATGCAATATAGTGCTTTACATCATTGGACTTTACTGTCACCAACAGACACATCCACAACTGAGTGTCATTTCTACTTTGGCTCAGTCACTTCAATCTTTCTAGAGCTATTCATAATTGCTATCTACTCTTTCCCAGTAGCATATTCAACATTTTCTGATCTGAAGGGGCTCATCTTCTGGTGTCATAGCTTTCTGCCTTTTCATACTGTTTATGTGATTCTCTAGGCAAGAATACTGGAGTGAGTTGCCATTTCCTCCTCCAACTGAACGCAGTGTTCCAGAGAATAGCAAAGAAAAATAAGAATGCCTTCTTATATGAACAATATAATGAAATAGAGAAAAACAACAGAAAGGGTAAGACTAAAGATGTCTTCAAGGAAACTGAAGATATCAAGGAATATTTCCTGAGAAGATGGGCATGAAAAAGGGCAGAAATGGCAAGGACCCGACAGAAACAGAAGAGATAAACAAGAGATGACAAGAATACACAGAACTATACAAAAGTGGTCTTAATGATGTGAATAACCATGATGGTGTGGTTACTTATGTAGAGTCAGACATCCTGGAGTGTGAGGTCAAGTGGGAAATATTACTAGAAAATAGCTAGTGGAGGTGATAGAGTTCCAGCTGAGCTATTTAAAATACTAAAAGATGATGCTGTTAAAGTACTGCACTCAATATGCCAACAAATTTGGAAAACTCCACAGAAGCACAAGACTGGAAAAGGTTAGTTTTTATTCCAGTCCCAAAGAACAGAAATGCTAAAGAATGTTCAAACTACCATAAAATTGTGCTCCTTTCACTTGCTAACAAGGTTAGGCTCAAAATGTTTCAAGTTAGGCCTCAGTAGTATTGGAACTGAGAACTTCCAAATGTACAAGCTGGGTTTCCAAGATGCAGAGGAAGCAGAGATGAAATTGCCAACATTTGTTGGATCATAGAGAAAGCAAGGGAATTCCAGAAAAACATCTGCTTTTGCTTCATGGTTTATGCTAATACCTGTGTGTGGGTTACAACAAACTGGAAAATTCTTAAAGAGGTGGGATTATAAAACCACCTTACCTGTCTCCTGAGAAACCTATATGCTGGTCAAGAAGCAACAGTTAGAACCAGACATGGAACAACTGATTGGTTCAAAATTGGGAAAGGAAATGACAAGGCTCTATACTGTTTTTCCTGCTTATTAAACTTCTATGCAAGATACAGCCTGCGAAATGCCAGGTTGGGTGAATTGAAAGCTGAAATACAGATAGCTGGGAGAAATAACAACCTCAGATATGCAGATGATACTACTCTAATGGCAGAAAGTAAAGAGGATCTAAAGAACCTCTTGATGAGGGTGAAAGAGGATAGTGAAAAAAACTGGCTTGAAACTTAACATTCAAAAAATGAAGATCACAGCATCCAGGCCCATCACTTCATGGCAAATACATGGGGAAAAAGTGGAGACAGGGGCAAATTTTATTTTCTTGGGCTCCAAAATCACTAGTGGCTTTGTGACTGCAGCCTCAAAATTAAAAGATGCTTGCTCCTTTGAAGAAAAGCTATGAGAAACCTAGGCAAAGTAATAAAAAGCAGAGACATCACTTTACCAACAAAGTGATGTCTCTTTGTTGTCAAAGAGACAACAAAGCTTGACCATATAGTCAAAGCTATGCTTTTTCCAGGAATCATGTACAGATGTGAGAAAGTGAAAAGGAAAGTGTTAGTCATTCAGTCGTATTTGGCTCTTTGAGTCCCCATGAACTGTAGCCTGTAGGCTTCTCTGTCCATGAAATTTTTCAGGCAAGAATACTGGAGTGGGTTGTCATTCCCTTCTTCAGGGGATCTTCTAAACCCAGGGATCGAACCCAGGTATCCTACATTGAAGACAAATTCTTTACCATCTGAGCTACCAGAAGAGGACAATAATATTAATACTGAATTCTAAATCACTGCATTTTGAGTAAGTCGTAGTGACAATTCAGAGTTGAATAAAGATTTGATCCTTTGCATCTGACACTTTTGTTAGAAATTTTCTTGGTCTTATATATTAGGGTTTAATCTTCTGTCTGAGACTGTCTTTTTTTATATAACTGACTAGGGAACATTTCTGTCTTTGTTTGATAGGTAACATGAAGCTTTTAGGACTTCAAAGAAATTTTACTTTCTAAAATAAAGACATTGTCTTAGTTCCATAGGATTGAATTTCCCTTTTGTTAATTTTTCTGCCCTCTTTTAAAATGATTTTGATCTCTAATTCAGAGAATCTATGATATGATGAAAATTAATAAAACCTATTTTATCAATTAATGTGAGATTTTTAATATTATAAATTTATAATAAATACATTAACAAACATTTAGAAAATGAATATATCTTATTTATTTTGATCTAGATGCACTTACTGGTGATAAAAACAATGTTTAGCTCCCTTGCTTTTCCTCCCAATCACCTAAGTATACCGATGACAGTTTCAAAATACTTCCAAGAAAACTTTCAAGAATACTTTGTTTGATAATTATGAATGTCCCTTAAAAGAAGTTCTCTTTGTTCAAGAAATTAAAGACTGACCTGAAATGGTGCAGAGGTAGATCAAAGTTGAGACAACTCTATTCACACAAGAATAACAAAATAATCTGTGAAAGTATTTTGCCTTAACTGATATTTATAATCTGCTCCTTGAAATATGCAAATATGGAATAGGATGTTCTGCCAGACAGCTGACAATTGGAAAAGAAAGAAAAAAAAACACCCTCCTATTAATAAGGATAAGTTGGAGGGCTATTTCCTTAACTGTGATGGTTTGGAAAGTAAAATCTCATTATGTGCAGAAAGGGGTGAAAAAAGAAAAAAAAGTGTTTGCCTTGACAGCTTGAACTGACTCTTCACTCTCTCTGGTCCTTGTCAAAGGCTCTGCTTTCATTCATCCATCAGACACTTTTGAATATCATTTTGTCAGGCAATATTCTAAACTGTAGATATATATAATGGCAATTATTAAGTTAAACCAAATTCTTGCATTTAGAGAACTTTCTAGTGAGAGGAGGCAGAGATAATCCAATAAGGAAATAAATATATAACATCCCAAATAAAATAGGGATGGGATTTGGGAACATTTAATGTGTATTGATATTTATTTCACATCTATCCTATGCAAGTGCAATCTCACTTCTTGTAAATCTTACCTCAAAAAAGTGCAAAGACAGAAATGCTTCATCCTTGGGAATTCACAGGGGGAAACACAGATGAATAAGCAAGTAAAGTTAGGAAATAAAGCTTTATAGAATAGCAAAATGGAATATAGAAACATACATTCTGACTTATTCTTTTCAAGGTTATGGTAATTGGGAAGATGCCATTAGCATGAGCTAGCTAGGCATGTATGTTAAGTTGCTTGTCACGTCCAACTCCCTGCAACCCGGTGGAGTGTAGCCCACCAGGCTCCTCTGTCCATGATTCTCCAGGCAAGAATACTGGAGTGGGTTGCCATGCCCTCCTCCAGGGGATCTTCCACTGTCAGGGACTGAATCCATGTCTCTTATGTCTCCTGCATTGGCAGGCAGGTTCTTTACCACTAGGACCACCTGATAGCATTTGTCCTCAAAGCTGGTAGAACAATAACTACCTGGTCAGTTGGCAGTCCCACCCTGGTGATAAGACTGCTCATTACTGAATTTAGATAGATTTTTACTATAGAAAAGGAACTGTAAATGAAAGAACTATGAGTTAATTTACTGAGCATCCTAGCCTAATAGAAACATAATAAGAACTACAAAATCTAAACATAGGTAGTTTACAATTTTATAGTTGCTTGATAGAAAGTGAAATTAATTTTAATAATATGTTTTATTTAACTCAATTTGTTCAAAATATTATCATTTCATCATTTAATTACTACAAACATATTAATGAGATTTATACATTCTTCTTTCCATACTGTCTTCAAAATCTAGTATGTATTTACAGCTAAACACAGCTTATTTTGAAATATAGTTATATTTTATTTGTTCAATAATTCTTGGCTGCCATATTTTACACAGCATATCTATAGAACATTTCATCTCACTTCATCTTGCCTTTTTTCTGAGATTTTTTTTCCTAATTAATAAAGATATGTAGAGATTTCAGCATAGTCAGAGTATGGATTTTTTTTTACAAAATTGCAACCTGCAATTTTGGGGGCTTTTTTATTTGTTATGTTAAATATTTGGTTAATATTTCTAATACATTTCAAGGTAGTAGAGATTTATATGTAGAGAAAAATGATGCTATATCTGAATAAGCTGAATTTCTGTAAGTCCCTTATTCCTACTAAGTAACTGTAAAATCATTAATTATTTTAAGAAGCAAACAAAATTTTTTCTTCCCTTTTTTCTTGGTCCAGTAACAATAAGAATATGAAGGTCAGGCTCAAGTGTCTCAAGATTTCTTGAAATTGTAAAGCACAGTGTAGCAGACAAGAAACTGGATTTCTCCCAGTACCTCATTGAATTACATAGTCACTAAGAACTGCCAACTTGCTGACTGTATATATTTTTAAGTCCAAAAGGCAAAAGGTGAGAATTCACCATTGACCTTCTTGTCAAAAATACTGAACAATTTTTCTAGGTGCTGACAGTTTGGATGATTTTTTTTCCTGTTTTGTCCTTACAGCCTTTTCTCTCAGGTGTTTTCTTTCTGTGCTTTCTCAGAACACTTGTTCAGGTGATTCTTGAATTTATAAACTCACTAAAGTATAAGACTGGATTTAGTCAATTAGAACTGCTTGGAAAGGTAGACTTTATGTGTCCAAACCCGGTATAAATAAAATGCATCATTTAAAAAGTAATCTAATTTTGATATTTAACTAATCAGTTGTTGGTAATTATGACTCAACATAACAATGAAAAGATGAATAATGAAATATCCCCCAAATCTAAATGCAGTGATATTCTTATAGGCTACAAATTAAAAAGTTATTCTTATATATATATAATTTGACCAGAAAATTAAAAAAGTTAATTATTCTTTACTGCAGTAATTTATGGTTTAACTTCTATTTTTTAATTCTTTCTAATTGAGTAGTTAGTTGATAGCTTTATAAAAAAAGTTTCAACCAGCGGTCCCTGGAGTGGTAGTCTTCAGGCGGAGAGAGAAAGAGGCGGATCCCACCCTTCTCCACAGGGACTTAAAAAAAAATAAATAAATAAATAAAAAAAGTTTCATTCTTCTATGATGTTCCCGTGCCTTTGTTTCAGGTCAAGTGGTACTGAAGCATTAATATTTTCTAGGTTGCAATTTTCTCATTAATACAACTTGAGGACACCAATATGTTCACCCTAAAACAAGGAAAAATGCAGTCATGAAATACAACAGACTGTGTCACAAAACCTTCAACATTCTTTGGCGATTTACTAGGGGAATGTTTAAACCTTTCAAACAAATTTAACATTTACTTCTAACATTTACTTCTTTGTGTTGTGTTGGTCCACTTTACTTGAGATATTAACTTGAGAAAGAACATCTGCCAAACTACCTTAGGTTTTCTCTTGTTAGTACAAAATAAAAAATGTTAAAAATTTTTATTTTAAACATAATTTTATTTTTTAAGTCAGTATTTAAAACTTAGGGATTGACCAAGTTTACTAACTGAGCATTTTTATAATTAGATTATAAAGTTGCTTAAACATGTCTGTGCTGTGCCCATGCTAAGTCACTTCAGTCGTGTCTGAGTCTGTACAACCCTATGGACTGTAGCCCAGGACGTTCCTCGCTCCATGGGATTCTCCAGGCAAAAATACTAGAGTGGGTTGCCATGCCCTTCTCCTGGGGACTTTCCCACCTCAGGGACCTGTGTCTCTTACTCCTGCCTTGGCAGCCAGGCTTTTTACCACTAGTGCCATCTGGGAAGCCCAAACATGTCTGTGAATGTCATTTATTTTATCTTGAGACTACAGATTTTTAACTTAAATATGGATTCTGTATTACTAAGTTGAACCTGTCTTCTAAATGATCATAATTACTTTTCTTTTGACGTATATTCCTCCTTTAATTTCCTTTGGTATTAGAATCTGCAGCTATTTTACAATGTCAGTTTTAATTCCTGCCTATTTTTTTTTTGTTATAGCATGCTATGAAAACTACATACAGACTTTTAAAATGCAATTAGACATTTTATAGTTAATCCTTTCAAAATTTTTACAATGTAAGGAAAGCATCACTAAAAAACGAACAATGGGATAAAGAGACAACTCTAGAAATCTCAAATGCCCTATTAAAATCTAGGGACAATTGCAATGGTCCATGTTGTTTCACCAGAGATCCAGGGTCCTCCTTAGGTAGTTACACAGGTAGACTCAGGCATCTGGAATGTATTTTCCTAGCATCATTTTTTTTTATCTGGTTATTATTATCCTATTCATTATTAAGCAGATAGAGAGAAAGCACAAAAATTTAGTTATGCATTGAAAATTTCAAAAGTAGGATATCTTATTGTTAGCTGTCTAAGGAAAAGGGCCAACATAGGTTCTCAGGATGCTTTATAGGACAAAGTCCTGATAAATAATTCGGACCAAATGAAAATATTTGAAAGAACAGGGAAACTGAGGGAGACAGAGTAGACCAAATTTTATGAAAAAGTATCTGTTTAATAATTTTTTAAACTTTTAAAAAATGAGTATAGATGAGAGACTAACACTTTCACTAGATTCACTGTAGGTCACAAAAAATGAAAACAAAAGACATAAGGAGATTCTTCACCCAGGTTTCCACAGTGGTAATATCATGAAAGACCATAGTATAACATCAAAACCAGGAGATTAACATTGGTATATATTACACAGAATCCCTTGTTTGTGTGTGTGTGTGCATGTGTGTGTGTGTGTGCATGTGTGTGTGTGTGTGTGCCTGTGTTTTATATACAGTACTGTGCCTTTTTGCCACATGTATGGATTCATGTAACTACCACCATACTCAAGATTACAGAACTGTTACACCACCACAAGGTCCATCAGACTAACCTTTCCTAGACTCACTCAAAGTTTCTCTCACTTCCATTCCTAAGCTTCGTAAACCAGCAATCTATTGTCTATCTCTATAATTTCTCTAGCCAGCAATGTCAAATAAATGGAATGATACAATATCTAACATTCTGAGATAGGCTTTTATTTACTTACTTGTGTGTGCTCATTCCCTTCAGTCATTTCTGACTCTGCCACCACCTGGACTCCTTTGTCCACAGGATTCTCCAGGCAAGAATAACGGAGTGGGTTGCTGTGCATTCCTCCAGGGTATTTTCCCCATCCAGGGGTTGAACCAAGGTGGACTGCATTGCAGGAAAATTCTTTACTGCTGGGACACTGGGGAAACTCACTTGAGATCTACCCAATTTTTTTATGACCCTCACATACTCTTTCTCTTCTCTAGGGTTCCAATGATATGAATGCTAGATAAATAGTCCTGTATACTCTATGGGTCTTTGAGACTCCATTCTTCTTTTTTTTTTTTTTCAAATCAATATCTCTCTATTTACCAGGTTACTCAGATCAGTATCAGTATCAGTTTAGTCGCTCAGTCGTGTCTGACTCTTTGTGGCCCCATGGACTGCAGCAAGCCAAGCTTCCCTGTCCATCCCCAGCTCCCAGAACTTGCTCAAATTATGTCCATTGAGTTGGTGATGCCATCCAACAATCTCAACTTCTGTTGTCCCCTTCTCCTCCTGCCCTCAATCTTTCCCAGTATCGGTCTTTTCCAATGAGTCAGCTCTTCGCATCAGGTAGCCAAAGTATTGGAGTTTCAGCTTCAACATCAGTCCTTCCAAAGAACACCCAGGACTGAACATCGCAGTTCAAAAGCATCAATTTTTCAGTGCTCAGCTTTCTTTATGGTCCAACTCTCACACCCATACATGACTACTGGAAAAACCATAGCTTTGACTAAATGGACCTTGGTCAGCAAAGTAATGTCTCTGCTTTTTAATATGCTGACTAGGTTGGTCATAGCTTTTCTTCCAAGGAGCAAGCACCTTTTAATTTCTCGGCTGCAGTTTCGGAGCCCAAGAAAATAAAGTCTGTCACTGTTCCCATTGTTACCCCATCTATTTGCCATGAAGTGATGGGACTGGATGCCATGATCTTTGTTTTTTGAATGTTGAGTTATAAGCCAGCTTTTTCACTCTCCTCTTTCACTTTCATCAAGAGGCTCTTCAGTTCCTCTTTGCTTTCTGCCATAAAGTTGGTTGCTTTCTGTCATCTGCATATCTAAAGTTATTGATATTTCTCTCAGAAATCTTGATTCCTGCTTGTGCTTCATCCAGTCCAGCATTTCACATGATGTATTCTGCATATTAGTTAAATAAGCAGGGTGACAATATACAGCCTTGACATGCTCCTTTCCCAATTGGGAACCAATCTGTTTTTCCATGTCTGGTACTAACTATTGCTTCTTGACCTGCATACAGACTTTTCAGGAGGCAGGTCAGGTGGTCTGGTATTCCCTTCTCTTGAAGAATTTTCCACACTCTATTGCGATCCTCACAGTCAAAGGCTTTGCTGTAGTCAATGAAGCAGACGTAGATGCTTTTCTGGAACTCTCCTGCTTTTTTCGATGATCCAAAAAGATGTTGGCAATTTGGTCTCTGGTTCCTCTGCCTTTTCTAAATCCAGCTTGATCATCTGGAAGTTCTCAATTCATGTACTGTTGAAACCTGGCTTGGAAAACTTTGAGCATTTCTTTGCTAGTGTGTGAGATGAGAACAATTGTGCAGTATTTGAACATTCTTTGGGATTAGAATGAAAACTGATCTTTTCCAATCCTGTGGCCACTGCTGAGTTTTCCAAGTTTCCTGGCATTTTGAGTGCAGCACTTTTTAGCATCATCTTTTAGGATTTGAAATAGCTCAACTGGAATTCCATCACCTCTACTAGCTTTGTTGACAGTGACGTTTCCTAAGGCCCACTTGACTTCACATTTCAGGATGTCTGTCTCTAGGTGAGTGATGACACCATCGTGGTTATCTGGGTCATGAAAAATATTTGTTGTATAGTTCTTCTGTGTTTTCTTGCCACCTCTTCTTAATATCTTGTATTTCTGTTAGGTCCAAACAATTTCTGTCCTTTAGTGTGCCCAGCTTTGCATGAAATACTCCCTTAGTATCTAATTTTCTTGAAGAGATCTCTAGTCTTTCCCATTCTATTGTTTTCCTCTATTTCTTTGTACTGATCACTGAGGAAGTCTTTCTTATCTCTCTGTGATATTCTTTGGAACTCTCCTTTCAGATGGGTATATCTTCCCTTTTCTCCTTTGCCTTTCACTTGTCTTCTTTTCTCAGTTATTAGTAAGGCCTCCTCAGACAACCATTTTGCCTTTTTGCATTTATTTTTCTTGGGAATGGTCTTGATCAGTGCTTCCTATACAATGTCACAAACTTCCAGCCATAGTTCTTCAGGCACTCTCTATATCAGATATAATCCCTTGAATATGTTTGTCCCTTCCATTGTATAATCATAAGAGATTTGATTTAGGTCATGCTTGAATGGTCTAGTTCAGATCAGGTAATGTCTATTGATATGTCTTTGAGTTCACTGATTCTTTTCTCTGTCATCTCATTTTGCTATTGAGCCCATGCTTTGAGATGTCTTCCCCAAGCTCCCTCTGGTTACTGTATTTTTCAGATCTATAATTTATTTTATTTCTTTTTGCTATCTCAATTCCCTTAACAGAGATTTTCTATTTTTTTTTTTTCACTTCTTTCAAGAGTGTTCATAGTTGGTCACTGAAGCATTTTAATGACAACTACTTTAAAATCCTTTTCAGGTAACCACAGTGTCGATGTAGTTGATATTCTCAATATTGATGTCTCTTTATGATTGTACTTTATACAAGTTGTTCATTTGTAAAAGAGAGATTATTTGCAAAACAGAGATTTTTTTTTTTTTATTGTCCTGTGGCTATTTTGGGTATTATGTTATGAGACTCTGTATTCTATATAATCTTTTTTTCAAGCAGTTGTCCCGTTTAGGATATATTATAGTTAGATGAGGGTGAGGGTTCCAGTCCCCACTGATTCTTACTGACACCAAGGTGAGGTGAGGAAGACCAGAGTGCTGAGTAGCCTTGCATCATACACTTCATTCAGTCTTGTTAGATGGGAGTGAAGCCCCAGCTCCTCACTAGGTCCTGTTGATACAAAGACATAGCAAGTGGAATGCTAACTAACTCACCTTCTACCACCTTGTTAAGCATTACTGCTGCTGACTGTAGTAGGGGGCTCCTTGCTGGGCCTTCATGAAAGTAGTCTAGTAGGTGAATTAGAGCATTGCCTGCTTCTGCTGTATAGAGGATTGAAGACCTATCCCTGGCTTAAGTACACTGATATTACTTCAGTAGTATAATTAGAGCATTGCCTCTTTATGATAGGTAGGGGATAGAAAATCAACTCCTATGGTTGGCAAGTTATAAAATTGTCCCTCAGTATATTTCTTTTTATTCCCCATTTCCATAAGTACAGGGAAAGACGTCTTGCCCATGATGACATCATTACAGACTAAAATGGATCTTGCAGGTGTAGTTCAGGTTTCTGATCAGTTGACACTAAGATAATCAAAATACAAATAATCCTGGTGGATATAACCTAACTATATGAACACTTCTGAAGTAAACATACTTCTAAGCTAGTAGAAAAATAGGAAGTCAAAGATACTCAAAACAACACAACAAAAGAAAGATTTCACTCATCTTTCCTGGTTTTAAAGGTGGAAGGGGCCATTTGTTAGAGACTAGAGCAGCCTCAAGGGCCTGAAAACAACCCCTAACCAACTGCAATTAATTATTAAAAATAGGATTATGGTGGTTTAGTTATATAAGATGCTTAAAGATTTTTCTGAGATGTGCCATATTAAGCTTACCAGTTGTGTCCCTTGAGTGGTATCCTTAACTAAGTTCAGTCCCTCAGTTGTGTCCAACTCTTTGCAACCCATGAATCATAGCATGCCGGGCCTTCCTGTTCATCAACAACACCCGGAGTTCACTCAAACTCCTGTCCATTGAGTCAGTGATGCCATCCAGCCATCTCATCCTCTGTCCTCCCCTTCTCCTCCTGCCCCCAATCCCTTCCAGCATCAGGGTCTTTTCCAATGAATCAACTCTTCACATGAGGTGGCCATAGTACTGGAGTTTCAGCTTCAGCATCAGTCCTTCCAATGAACACCTAGGACTGATCTCTTTTAGGATGGACTGGTTGGATCTCCTTGCAGTCCAAGGGACTCTCAAGAGTCTTCTCCAACACCACAGTTCAAAAGCACCAATTCTTTGGTGCTCAGCTTTCTTCACAGTCCAACTCTCCATCCATACATGACCACTGGAAAAACCATAGCCTTGACTAGACGGACATTTGCTGGCAAAATAATGTCTCTGCTTTTCAATATACTATCTAGGTTGGCCGTAACTTTCCTTCCAAGGAGTAAGTGTCTTTTAATTTCATGGCTGCAATCACCATCTGCAGTGATTTTGAGCCCAAAAAATAAAGTCTGACACTGTTTCCCCTGTTTCCCCATCTATTTCCCATGAAGTGATGGGACTGGATGCCATGATCTTAGCTTTCTGAATGTTGAGCTTTAAGCCAACTTTTTCACTCTCTTCTTTCACTTTCATCAAGAAGCTTTTTGTTCTTCTTCACTTTCTGCCATAAGGGTGGTGTCATCTGCATATCTGAGGTTATTGGTATTTCTCCCAGCAATCTTGATTCCAGCTTGTACTTCTTCCAGCCCAGCGTTTCTCATGATGTACTCTGCATAGAAGTTAAATAAGCAGGGTGACAATATATAGCCTTGACGTACTCCTTTTCCTATTTGAAACCAGTCTGTTGTTCCATGTTCAGTTCTAAGTGTTGCTTCCTGATCTGCATACAGGTTTCTCAAGAGGCAGATCAGGTGGTCTGGTATTCCCATCTCTTTCAGAATTTTCCACAGTTTATTGTGATCCACACAGTCAAAGGCTTTGGCATAGTCAATAAAGCAGAAATAGATGTTTTTCTGGAGAAGGAAATGGCAACCCATTCCAGTGTTCTTGCCTGGAGAATCCCAGGGATGGGGGAGCCTGGAGGGCTGCCCTCTATGGGGTCGTACAGAGTCGGACACGACTGAAGTGACTTAGCAGCAGCAGTAGCAAATGTTTTTCTGGAACTCTCTTGCTTTTTCAATGATCCAGTGGATGTTGGCAATTTGATCTCTGGTTCCTCTGCTTTTTCTAAAACCAGCTTGAACATCTGGAAGTTCACAGTTCACGTTTTGCTGAAGCCTGGCTTGGAGAATTTTGAGCATTACTTTACTAGTGTGTGAGATGAGTGCAATTGTGTGGTAGTTTGAGCATTCTTTGGAATTGCCTTTCTTTGGGATTGGAATGAAAACTGACCTTTTCCAGTCCTGTGGCCACTGCTGAGTTTTCCAAATTTCCTGGCATATTGAGTGCAGCACTTTCACAGCATCATCTTTCAGGGTTTGGAATAGCTTAACTGGAATTCCATCACCTCCACTAGCTTTGTTCGTAGTGATGCTTTCTAAGCCCACTTGACTTCACATTCCAGGATGTCTGGCTCTAGGTGAGTGATCACACCATTGTGATTATCTTGGGCATGAAGATCTTTTTTGTACAGTTCTTCTGTGTATTCTTGCCACCTCTTCTTAATATCTTCTGCTTCTATTAGGTCCCTACCATTTCTTTCCTTTATCGAGCCCATCTTTGCATGAAATGTTCCCTTGGTATATCTAATTTTCTTGAAGAGATTTCTTGTCTTTCCCATTCTGTTGTTTTCCTCTATTTCTTTGCATTGATCACTGAGGAAGGCTTTCTTATCTCTCCTTGCTATTCTTTGGAACTCTGCATTCAGATGCTTATATCTTTCCTTTTCTCCTTTGCTTTTAGCTTCTCTTTTTTTCACAGTTAGTTCTAAGGCCTCCCCAGACAGCCATTTTGCTTTTTTGCATTTCTTTTCCTTGGGCCACTACCAAATCATCTGTTATATAGCACCTTGCATGATGTGACTCTTGAAATGTTGTCCTTGGGGTCTCCTGGGTGGCTCAATGTTAAGGAATCCGTCTGCAATGCAGGAGATGCAGTTTCAATCACTGGCTCAGGGAAGATCCCCTGGAGAAGGAAATGGGAACCCACTTCAGTATTCTTGCTTGGGAAATCCTGTGGACAGAGGAGCCTGCAAGCCATGAGGTCACAAAAAGTTGGATACAATTTAGTGACTAAAGGGGACTCCCCTATAGCTCAGATGGTAAAGAATCTGCCTGCAATGCAGGAGACCCAGGTTCAATCCCTGGGTCAGGAAGACCCTCTGGAGAAGGGAATGGCAGTCCACTCCTGTATTCTTGCCTGGAGAATCCCGTGAACAGAGGAAACTGGTGGGCTACAGTCCATGGGGTCATAAATAGTCAGACATGACTGAACCATTAATACTAGTGACTAAACAAGACCTTGATCTTAATTTAATTTCCATTGGAGGGCTTATATCATTGACTCATTACTAGAAGTTAGAGTAATCCAAAGTTTATGAGTTATCCTAATTCTTAGTGCAATTTAAAAAATAGTAATCACATTTTGTTCTCTCTAAATGAGTTCTGTGATAGCAGAATGTGAATGAAAAATCATAAATGAGGATGATCTGTGGAGATGGATGTGATTTTATGCTGGGTGTAAAGAATATGGCTTAGAATATTTTGTTTTGGTTATTCTCCAAATTCCTATTTTTATATGAATTGTCATTTTAAAACTTTGTTATTGAATAGATTTTGTAGATATGATCCTTTGTCAATACAAAGACTCTATAATGAAGCTGAAAAGCAAATGTAAAAGAAAGCTTTAAAGGATTTTCCTATCTCTGTATCTTTGATGGCAAGGGCAGTAAGCAACAATATTAAGAAGCACATAGGTCCAGAAAAGGCTGGTCGATCACCTGCTAAAGTATTCTTGAAGAAGTTTCACTTCAAAAATAATTTTATGAAATGCAAGGAATACTCACAGGATCAGTTAGGATTTCAAATCTGTTTATCCAAAGTTTTAAAATCTATTACAGACAGACGTGAAATATAGACTTTAGTGGAAGAAGCAATAATTTCCTGAATGTTGAAGGAAAACACTTAACAGTTATATAAAAGTAGAAGTAAACTTTATTTACAACTGCAACTATATTGTTTTCAAATTCAGTATTGAAATCAATCAAGACTGAAAAGCTTAAGTGTCATTTACAAGCTATTCCCTCATGTTCATTTTTACTCAAATCACATTTGGAGCCTATCTTCTATGATAGAAGGTAACATTTGCTGAATGCACTGGGTGGCATTTGCAATATGCTCTTTTCGAAATCCCAAATCATATTTACAAAGAAAGGTTCACTCAAAAAACATTTTCAACCCATTTACTGATACATACTGTATAATCTTCATTCCCTTCCCTATTTCCTAATATACAAGTTAGTTCCAAACTGACTATCATGAAAATGAGAAGAAACTAATAATTTTACATAATAGGAACACAAGATTTCAGCATGATTTTTACATTGGTTAATATGTGTTGTTGGCTTTTCACCTTGCTTATAGTTTCCTTTGTTGTGCAGAAGCTTTTAAGTTTAATTAGGTCCCATTTGTTTATTTTTGCTTTTATTTCCAATATTCTGGGGTTCAGGATGGGGAACACATGTATACCTGTGGTGGATTCATTTTGATATGGCAAAACCAATACAATATTGTAAAGTTAAAAAATAAAATAAAATTAAATTAAAAAAAAGAAAAAAAAATGTGTTGTTGGCTAGATTTGATGTAAACATCCCACAAAATGAATTCAAGACTGTTTTCTGGTATCAGATGAAAAAGCATATGTAAGAATTTGTTGCTGAAGAGTTTTATTTCCTTTATAGATATATTACATATAAAAAGTAAACATAAAAATAAGGCTGAAAAAAAATGATGTGTCCTAAGCACCTATAAAATTCATTATAAATCTGTTGTTCCCTTTCCAACATTCAATGTTTGTGTGTTATCATCAAAACTGTTTATATACAAGTAAAGACTTTCAAAGTACAGGAAGATTTAGGGTGGAAAAATGGAAGAATGCATTGACTGCAATGATATACAACCATACACTTTTCAAAATAGTTTCGATTTTTTTTTTTTACCAGAAATGGTTTAAATTTTGTTATAACTACAAAGTAAAAAAGAATTGCATAATTATTATATGTTTGCTGCTGCTAAGTTGCTTCAGTCGTGTCTGACTCTGTGCGACCCCATAGATGGCAGCCCACCAGGCTCCCCCATCCCTGGGATTCTCCAGGCAAGAACACTGGAGTGGGTTGCCATTTCCTTCTCCAATGCATGAAAGTGAAAAGTGAAAGGGAAGTCACTCAGTCGTGTCCGACTCTTAGCGACCCCATGGACTGCAGCCCACCAGGCTCCTCCGTCCATGGGATTTTCCAGGCAAGAGTACTGGAGTGGGGTGCCAATTATATGTTTAAACTATCTCAAAATGAAGATTCTCAATATAAAACATACACCTTTAATATATGTCAAACCTTTGAAACTACTGGAAATTAAAGTCTTACTAAGTTCTTATTTTTAGCTAGCTAGCCATTTGAAGATAAAATTAAGCTGGATTCCTGTCTCTACATCATAAATAATTATGGCTGACTCAAAATCTTAAACAAAAAATACAGTTACTAAATAAATTATCAGTGAATATTCATTGCAGAACAATGACACAGATTTCAAAAGAGCCTTATGTTGAAATAAAATCATCACAAAAATTCTGGAACATGGAACACAAATTCAAAGTCAGGTGCTATGAATAAAAGAGATAATAGTCACATTCTTTTTATCATAGAAGAAACACTAATAAATTAATGGTAAAAGGAATATCCCAAATAAATGAGAGTAAAAAAGAAAATGAATTATAAAACAAATGATCAACCTCACTAATAAAGAATTAAAAATAAACTTTAAGAAATACTGCCCGTATCCATCTATCTACCTGTCATATATCTGTATTTCTCTATGCCAAATATATGATTACATTCACCAACATTCACATTAAAAAGCTGTTTTTCTCTATGCAAATAATAATCTTAATTATCTTTCTCTATCTTATATGAATGAGCAGAGATAGTAAACACAAAATTATTGTTGGCACGGAGAAACGGAATCTCTTTATATGCTGTTGGTGAAATGTGGACTCAATTTCTACACACTTTGAGTCATTTACTAATAGGCAAACATTTTTAGAGGTTTTTTGTACCATACTCTCATCCTTAGAAATTAATATCATGAGCATATTTGCATGAATGGGACAGTCTAAGCATCTATATACTGTTGACCCTTGAATAATACTGCACTAGGGATCAACAAACTCCACACCAACTGAGGATATGTGGTACATATTTAGTGAAAAAATCTGTATACAAGTGGACTTTTGCATTTCAGACCACTGTTCCTCTAGGTCAATTATAGAAGTCTTTCAATTTATTGCATCATTATTTTGCTCTTCCTCTTAAGCAAATTAAATGAAATATGACTCACCCATATGATTATATCTGTAGCAACAATAAAAAATTTAAAATAGATGTTTAGAATTTAGTGTGAAATGGAAAACAAAAAGTTGTAAAATGTTTAGTGTAATATCAGTGTTTATTAAAATATACAATGATAATATATGATTAACATGCCAGTAAAAAGATATATTGAAATGAATTAATCATGTTTTGTCATTTCACAAATATTTTGAAAGTCTAGGCTGTGTCAATCATGAGGTTCTTTCTCCTATTTATTATGTCACTTTTATGCAATAACATGATTATTAATTATTTTGTAATAGTTGTATAAATAGTTGATACATGTATGTCCACATGGTAAAAATAAATAATAAGATGAACATCCTTCAATCCTCAATCCAACTTAACTGGAACTTTGTCAATAGCAATGCATCATCTTTTGTGCTTCTAATTACCATCCAATGCCTCTTTATATTTTAATTATCCTAAAACTTGCATGTATTACTTACTTACTTTTCATTTTAATATTTATTAACGTGTAAGTTCAGATAGGAAACAACAAATAAGTGACCAGTTTGATGAATTTTCATACATACACAATAAAACAAAACAAATACAAAAACGAAAATATAACAATTCCCAGATTGAGAAACAGAACTTTACTAGCACCCAAGAAGCTTTCATTTCCCCTTTAAGTCAATATGTGTTTTGAAAAATAACCACTTCCCTGTCTTCTTACAAACTGTATCACTTTGTCTGTTTTTGAATTTTGTATAAAAAGAATTATTTCATGGATAGTGTTTTGTTTCTTTTGTTCAGTATTATGTTGTAAAGTCCATCTATGCTGTTCAATGAGGCAATGGCTCATAAATTCAAGTTAGATACCTTTTTTTATCATGTAGTAATTTATTGCTTTTTCTAATTTATAATTTTTACTTTTGCATCTTGTCTTTAAAATATTTTATACTTTATGATTATAAAGATTGTATATATTTAAAAAATTTTTATTGCTTACAGTATTATCAGCTTCCCCAATGGCTCAGCGGGTAAAGAATCCGCTTGCAATGCAGGAGACACAGGAGATGATTCAATCCCTGAATCAGGAAGATCCCCTGGAGGAGGAAATGGCAACCCACTCCAGTATTCTTGCCTAGAAAGATCCCATGGACAGAGAAACCCAGCTGACTTCAGTCCATGGGGTTTCAAAGAGTCAAATCTGACTAAGCGACTAAGCACACACACAATGTGGCAATATTTTCTATGTATGCTGTGAGTTAGGGTCACAAATTTCATTTTTTTCAGTAAGGATTTTCATGTTGAATAGACCCCGCTTTTCTCCATATCTGAATCCCACACTTTCATCACTGCATTCCCACGTCACTCTTACTTGGCTTGTATAGTTACAGATATGCTGTGGCTGCATAAAGTCACTGCAGCGTCTTCTGCTTACAACTAAATCTTTGGATAGAATACAAAAGTCTCCTTCAAAAGAAAAAGAAGCGGCTCTGAGCTGACAAACTGTGGAGAAATAGAAAGGAACTGGCTACCTTTGGCACTATCTGAAGTCATGCACAAAACATGATTAAAGGTGTTATGCTGGGTTTCTGTTTCAAGATGAGATCTGTGCTTAACTCACTTCCCCATTGGCATCATTATTCAAAAGAATAGGTCTCTTGTTGAAATTTGAAATTTCTTGGGCGAAAAATACATCCACAGAGTTCGGAAGAGGCCAGGTGTTTCTTGTTCAGTATCTTAAGCATCAGAAAAAAAAGTTAATTCCTGAAGGTAACAACACTGATCTTGTATCAAATCTAGCTGCTTTGATTCAGCAAGCCCTAGCAGTTAAAGACACAGTTATCAGAGAATTTTTGGATGTTTTTCATGTTTCTAAAAAAGGAAGTTCAGCAGACTGATGATTAAGACAAGTTGTCCAGCTACCAAAACGGCAAGCTGCTGGATGGTTCATATTTGCGATGTTTTAAAGGCAACATAAATGTGCTGTGTTGGGAAAAAAAAAAAAAAAAGCCAGTAAGCAGCTTTGCACTCTCTTTGAATGAGCCAAGTACTTTTCCCACTTCTCTGACCTCACTTTGGAGGACTAGGTTATTCTGTTCTGGGCTGGGTGCAGTGGATTGGTGATTGCCTCCTTCTCTAACCGTTTGGTTTCTGTGCAGGTTGACATCCTTCTGGCCACAGGTTTGTACAATCATCTGAGCCATAACCATAGCACTGGGGTTGACTCCATCTTTGACAGAATTCTGGCTGAGGTGGTGCTCAAAATGAAGTAGATGAGTAAGTCAAAGCTGGGAAGCCTGCAAGCCACAGTGCATTTAACCCAGCTATCAAGGGTCTGCCCAATTTCCAAGAGGTTCTGTGAAAGATTATGTCATTCTTGAGACCAACACCAAGTAGAAGTATCTGGAACAACTGGGTATCTTTGAAAAACTGCTGTGGTGCCCCCAGCCCTGCAGTTTATCAGCTTGAAATGCCTAGGCATCTCTTCTTCAAGATCATTGGGGAACATGCCCAGTGACACCTTCCTCATGGAAATGGAGATCCTGCTGCAGATCACCTGAGCCTCACCAGATACAGCTTCCCCTATCTGACAATTGTATATGATAAATGTAAACTAGTATAATCATATTGTGGTGCTTCCCAAGTGGTGTTAGTACACATGTTGACAATAAAATGTATAACAATGTCCAGTGGGATTTTCAACATATGTAGATGTAATAGATTTAGCAACTATTAACCTAAGATAATATAAGATAAACCTTTAGTTCAGTTCAGTTCAGTCACTCAGTCGTGTGCGACTCTTTGTGACCCCATGAATCACACACAGCACGCCAGGCCTCCCTGTCTATCACCATCTCCCAGAGTTCACTCAGACTCACATCCATCGAGTCAGTGATACCATCCAGCCATCTCATCCTCTGTCGTCCCCTTTTCCTCCTGCCCCCAATCCCTCCCAGCACCAGAGTCTTTTCTAATGAGTCAACTCTTCCCATGAGGTGGCTAAAGTACTGGAGTTTCAGCTTTAGCATCATTCCTTCCAAAGAACACCCAGGACTGATCTCCTTTAGAATGGACTGGTTGAATCTCCTTGCAGTCCAAGGGACTCTCAAGACTCTTCTCCAACACCACAGTTCAAAAGCATCAATTCTTCAGTGCTCAGCTTTCTTCACAGTCCAACTCTCACATCCATACATGACCACTGGAAAAACCATAGCCTTGACTAGATGAACCTTTGTTGGCAAAGTAATGTCTCTGCTTTTCAATATGCTATCTATGTTGGTCATAACTTTTCTTCCAAGGAGTAAGTGTCTTTTAATTTCATGGCTGCAGTCACCATCTGCAGTGATTTTGGAGCCCCCCAAAATAAAGTCTGACACTGTTTCCACTGTTTCCCCATCTATTTCCCATGAAGTGATGGGACCAGATGCCATGATCTTAGTTTTCTGAATATTGAGCTTTAAGCCAATGTTTTCATCTCCTCTTTCACTTTCATCAAGAGGCTTTTTAGTTCCTCTTCACTTTCTGCCATAAGGGTGGTGTCATCTGCATATCCTTATGGGGGTATAAAGAGACCTAACTGGCAACAAACATTCTGTATTTTATTGAAGTAGTGAAACTTTACTTTGAAATGGCTGTGAACATTTGAATATGTGTATTTAAGTTCCTAGAGTAACACAGTTATACAAAGAGATACAGTCCAAAATCTGATACCTTAAAATAGAATGATCAAATAATCCAAAAGAAGGGACCAAAGGTAAAACAGAGCAACAAAAATCATAGGGGATAAACAGAAAGCAAATGATAAATGAGACTATATTAGTCAACCTCAGACATGAAATGATACCACCCTAATGGCAGAAAGCAAAGAGGAATTAAAGAGCCTCTTGATAAAGGTGAAAGAGAGTGAAAAAGCTGGCTTAGAAATCAACATTCAAAAAATTAAGATCATGGCATCTAGTCCCATCTCTTCATGTGTGTTAGTTGCTCAGTCAAATCTGATTCTTTGTGACTCATGGGATATAGCCAACCAGGCTCCTCTGTCCACGGATTTCTCCAGGCAAGAATACTGGAGTCGGCTGCCATTTCCTACTCCAAGGGTCTTTCTGACCCAGGGATTGAACCCAAATCTCCTGCATTGCAGGCAGAATTTTTAATGTCTGAGCCACTAGGAAAGCTGGGTCATCCCAAAGACACAGAGAAATCTGAGCCTCCCCATAGAAAGCCTTGCTTAAAATTTTACCAAGCCAGCTTTTAATTTTTAACTGCATAGGCATTAAAGATCCCCCTCAATATTTACAGTGAGATTTAATGTCTTCAGTTAACTAGGTACTTGCAAGTATGAGCTCCATTCCTTATGTCTTTCTACAATGGAGCCATATGGGAGCCACCTTTCAGCTGAGCCCCAGGTATTCCTTGATTTCTTTTCATCATGCCCCTCCTCCAGCATCTTTCCACTGGGTTAATAATCACCTGTTTGTTTGCTTTTATTCAATCAGCCCCTCACCCAGTATCTTGAGAGTGGATCGAATTTTTCAGTGTCTTTCAATTGAGCCACACTCAGTGTCTAGGCCATGAGTGGGTATGCCCCAGATATTCCATTTACCCACCCCACCTCAATATCTTTCCTGCTGGGAGAGAGCAGGGAACCTGCTCCGCCGCCAAATGAAACTCATGAAAAATAGATGGGGAAAAATGAAACAGTGATAGACTTCATTTTCTCAGGCTCCAAAATCACTGCGGATAGTCACTGGAGCCATGAAATTAAAGGACATCTGCTGCTTGGATGAAAAGCTATGACTGCTGCTGCTAAGTCGCTTCAGTCGTGTCCGACTCTGCGACCCCATAGACGGCAGCCCACCAGGCTCCCCCGTCCCTGGGATTCTCCAGGCAAGAACACTGGAGTGGGTTGCCATTTCCTTCTCCAAAAGCTATGACAAACCTAGACAAAGTATTCAAAAGCAGAGAAATCACTTTGCTGACAAAAGTCCATATAGTCAAAGCTATGGTTTTTCCAATAGTCATGTATGGATGTGAGAGTTGGACCATAGAGAAGGCTGAGCACCGAATAATTGATACTTTTGAACTGTGGTTCTGGAAAAGACTCTTGAGAGTCCCTTGGACAGCAAGGAAATCAAACCAGTTAGTCCTAAAGGAAATCAATGCTGAATAGTAAATGGAAGGGCTGATGCTGAAGTTGAAGTTTCAAGCCTTTGGTCACCTGATGCAAAAAGTTGACTAGTTGGTAAAGACCCTGATTCTAGGAAAGATTGAGGGCAGGAGAAGAAGGGGGTAACAGATTTTGAAATGGTTGGATGGCATCACTGACTCAATGAACATGAGTTTGAGCAAACTCCGGGAGACAGGAAAAAATAGCAAAGTCTGGCCTCTTGCACCCCATGGGATCACAGAGTCGGACACAACTTAGCAACTGAACGGCATATATCAACCATATGTGACTATATCCAGCCATAATCATAATAATATTAAATGTTAATGGCCTAAGCACCAAGGACCAGAGATAGACAGAGGAGGATTAAAATGTAGAACTTTACTATATGTGGCCTACAAGAAAAATATTTTAAATATAAATTCACAAGTAGATTGAAAGTAAAGGAATAGAATGAGTTTTATCATACAAACAGTAAGCTTAATAAGATTGGAGTGGCTATCTTAATATTGGATAAAATAGACTTCAAGACAAAGAATACTATCAGAAATAAAATAGAGCATTTTATAATGATAAAAGAGGGAAATACTCAATAGTATATAATTCAAAATGTACATGCACCTCAAACTAATAAAATAGTTTCAAAATACATAAATTAAAAATTGAGTGAATTTCATAAAGAGACAATTCAACAAACATATGAGATATTAACATCCCTGTCTCAACAACTGATAGAATATAAAGATGACAAATCATTAAAGATACAGAAAATCTTAATCTCTCTATTCATCACTAGAAATATTATGTATTGCATTATAATATTCAATGATGTATACTCAATGCACATTGTTTTCCATAGGAAAAGTGCTATTTATATTGACCATATAGTGGACCTTAAAATAATACTCTAAATTTAAAATGATGAAATAACATAAAGCTTTTATTCTCTAACAAAAATAAAATTAAATTAAAATAAGATGTAGAATTCTATCTCAAATATCTAGAAATTAAAAAACACATCTGTGCAATTCATGGGCCAAACAACACATCCCTGGGTGGGTGATAAATGAAATAAGAAAGATAATTAGAAAATAAACTGAATGACAATTGAAATCCAGCTTATCAATATTTGTTTGAATCAGCTAAAGAAATACTTTGTGGGACATTCATAGCTTAAAATTGTTATGTTAGGAAAGAAAAATAATTTAGAATAAATTATCGATGATACAAAATTAATGTGTTAGAAAAAGAAAAGCAAAACACAAAGTACATAGAACTAAAGAAATAATAAATAGAAGAACATATATAAATGCAATGAAAACAGATAGGCAACAGATAGGCAGATAGAAAACAGATAGAAAACAGATAGGCAACAATTAGAAAAGCTAAAAGATATATGTTGTTAAGATCAATGTCATCAACAAATTCCTAGGTAGACTAAATAAAAGAAAAAGAGGTTACAAAAATGACCAGTATGAAGGGCCTATTACAAATATTTTAGAAATTAAGATGTAGTAATTGAATACTGTGAATGACTTTATACCAACAAATTTCACAACTTAGACAAATGGACATATTTCTTGAAAAAGATAACATCAAAAGTGATACAACCTCTTCCCCCAAAATCTGAATAATTCTGTATCTACTGAAGAAATTGAGTTTGTTATCAAAATATCTCCAGAAATTGTTAAGGTCCAGATGATTTTGCTGTTGTATTGTATTAGACATTTAAGGAAAAAATAGCACACATTTAATATAAATATTTTCAGAAAATAAAGGAGGAGGGCTGATGGGTCAATTTTTTTTTTTGAAGCCATTATGACCCTGATTTTAAAATTTGACAAGGAAATTTGAAAAAAATAAAGAGAAAGAAAATTACAGAAATGGCTTACTGATAGATGCTGCATTAACTACTATCCTTAATATACATTAATAAAGTCATAACCAATAACATGATAGGAAAGTGTCTAACAGAGCACATGTTGTTGTTGTTGTTTAGTTGCTAAGTTGTGTCCAACTCTTTTGCAACCCCATGGACTGTACCTCACCAGGCTTGTCTGTTCATGGGATTTCCTAGGCAAAAATACTGGAATCCATTGTTATTTCCTTTTCCAGGGGATCTTCCCAACCCAGGAACTGAACCCACATCTCTTGTGTCTCCTGCATTGCAGGTGAATTCTTTACTGCTGAGCCAATGAGAAAACCACAACAGAGCATATAATGCGTTAAAGTGAAGTGAAGTGAAGTGAAGTGAAGTCACTCAGTCGTGTCCGACTCTTTGCGACCCGGTGGACAGTAGCCTACCAGGCTCCTCCGTCCATTGGATTCTCCAGGCAAGAATACTGGAGTGGGTTGCCATTTCCTTCTCCAGGGGATCTTCCTGACCCAGGAATTGAACCCGGGTCTCCCACATCACGAGCAGACACTTTAACCTCTGAGCCACCAGGGAAGCCCTATAATGTGTTAAATTTCCAACAAATTATTATTACGTTAGTTTCCTAGGGTTGCCATAACAAAAATATGGTGAACTGGGCTTATTTAAACAATAGAAATTTATTGTCTCAAAATCTGGAAAATCTGGATGTCCGAAGTCAAAATGATGGTAAAGTTGGTTCTGTCTGAGGGCTATGAGGGTGAATCTTTTTCACACCTCTTGTCAATTTCTAGTGAATTGCTGTCAATCTTCAGCATTCTTTGGCTTGTGGATGCTTCACTTCAATCTCTGCTTTTATCTTCACATGCCTTCACATGGTTCTCTCTGGTGTGTCTCTCTGCCCTGTGTCCTAATTTCTACATGTTATATCAGTCATATTGAATTTAGGGTCCAGCCTAATGACTTCATTTTAACTTGATTACCTCTGTAAAGGTCCTTCTAAGTAGAGCCATAATGAAAGATATTGGGATCCAGTTTTAATCCCTGGGTTGGGAAGATCCCCTGGAGAAGGGCATGGCAACCCATGCCAGTATTCTTGCCTGGAGAATTCCATGGACAGAGGAGCCTGGCCGGCTATACCCCAGGGGTCTTAAAGAGTCAGACATGACTGAGTGACTAATACTAATGACTTCATTTTAACTCGATTACCTCTGTAAAGTTCCTTTAAATAAAGTCACAATCAAAGATATCAAGAGATTGGGAATTAGGGCTCCAACATATCTTTTTTGAGGGATACAATTAAACCTCTTAGAGGAAGGAATTTATTGCAAGAATATAGAAATATAATTTAAAAAAGTAAAAGTTCTGTTTTATACTGAAAAAAAATTTCTCTCTACAAACTCTCTTTATGCATAACACTTGTGAGGACCAGTTGTTTACCCAAGTCTAGCTGGTGGTGTTTCAAAGCCACGCTGGTACTCACTGTACAGAATTAACCTAGACCAACCCTTCTGTTAAATTGCTCTTCAGTTTCTCATTCTACAAACATGTCTCTATATTTAGCATTTGCCTGGCTCCTTTGATGAATGACCATGTTCACTTTTCTGCTTGACTTGGTTGGTGTCACCTAGGAAACCACTTTTGGAGTTTTAAGTCTTTTCCCAAAGCCCTTTGTGTTCATCCATCAAGTCCAGTTTTAGTACCATGAAAATGACTGGCTTTACACATCCTCTGTTCAGTCTTCCACAGAAAATGCCCTCACTGATATTTCTGATCAAAGCAAAACAACTCTGTGCTCTCTTCCATGTGACAGCACTTAACAATATTGGAAGAGAATGATTTTATGCTTTTCATGTACTGCTTTTTCTTTTCAATCGCCCATCTAAGCCTTGTTTTCCTTAAATTCTTACAAATCCTACGAGAATAAACCTAGACCTGCCTATCTAAAAATTCTGCAAACCTCAAACCATGGCTCTGTTAATCATTACTTCTACCAAGTTGTAGTTCTCTGCATGCTTTAGAATATCTATTATAATTTACTGTAGTTATTTAATCTTTTCTACCCACAATGCTATCTGCCTTTTGAGTGTGGAAACTGTTTAAATCATCTTTTCAGTTCCAGGGCAAAGAATTAAATTAAAATGTACATGCTATCAGTAAGTTAAAAGTAAATGAATTAATGAATGAGTAAATGAGTAGTGAGCTCTGAAAGCATTATTTTCAAGTTGAGTAGTCAGTAGTTCTCCAATATCTTATTAATTTGAGGCCTGCTATCTATCCGGTTAAGCATCTTAATGCATGTTTGTTAGTCCATGCTGTGCTTAAAATATGGCAAGCAGAATTGAACAAAAATGATCTTGATTTTGAAATATAACTTCCAGTTAAGAGTTACTGCAAGTTGCTGTTCTGAAAATGACAAGTGGCATTCCTTAGGATAATCTAGGTTTTGGTGAAATATAGTACCTATGATGGTTAATTTTATATGTCAATATGACGAGGCTAAGGGATGCCCAGATAGCTAGCAAAACATTATTTCTAAATGTATCTGTAAGGGTGTTTTCAGAAGAGATTAGCATTTGATTCTATAGACTGAGTAAAGATTGCTCTCTTCAGGGCAGGTAGGCATCATCCATTGCCCTCATGGTTTGAATGGAACAAAAATGGAGCAAGAGAAAATGTGCTCTTTGCCTGAGATGACATCTATCATCTCCTCTGACATGAATGCTCCTAGTTCTCTGGCCTTTAGACTTGGACTGGGACTTATATCATTATCCTCCCTTTCTCCTCATTCTGCAGGCTTAGGCCTTTAGACTGGACTGAGACTTAAAAACTACTGGCTTCCCTGGTTCTCAGGCCTTTAGACTTGGGCTGAATTACACCACCCACTTTTCTGGTTCTCCAGACAACATCAGATGTGGGACTTCTCAGCCTCTGTAATTGCATAAACCATTTCCTATAAGAATATATAAATACATAGGTATATACAGATACCTAGTTCTGTCTCTATCTATTTCTATTTTATTGGGTCTGTTTCTCCAGAGACTCCTAATACAGTACTCGAATTTAAGCTACTTTAGAAATGGTGTAATTCTTACTTAGATAGCATTGCAGGCTTGAGCAGATATACTCTGAATGTTCATTTGGGTTCATTTGAGCAAGAGCTGCTCTTTATTCTCTATACATTGCATGCAAATTTACTTTTGAGATGATCAGCCCAATAGAAGAAACACTATTGTGACACAAACATGGGGCTTTTAACTAAAAAGAATCTGCCTACCAGTGTAGGAAACTTCAGAGACCTGAGTTCAATTGCTAGGTCAGAAGACCCCTGGAGTAAGAAAACAGCAACCCACTCTAGTATTCTTACCTGGGAAATTCCATGAGTCACTGAACTACAATAACAACAATACCATCTATACCTGAAAAGTAATCATCAATCATCATTTCTTCACAGAAATATTTGCCAAATTCACAGTGTGTATTCATACAATGCATACAATCCTTTCTAGCTCTTTTTATAAAATAAAACATCACCAGATATGCAATAAGATTTTGTTGATGACATTCCTCTAAGTGTTCAATTCTCTGCCTGTGGACAAGCCAACTATGTGAAGACAACAGCTAAATTATTTCAAATGGAAAAAATAAAAAAAAGGTCTCTACATACAAATTTATATCTTAGAAACTATGTTTAAGGCAATAAGGCATATATTGATTTTAATAATTATACAGTTTTGTTCTTCATATTTATTCCCTTAATCCTTACATTTTTCATGTTTTATTTGTCCAAGTTAGGGATTTTATTTTATCTTTTTTTACATACAAATGTATGGATGTGAGAGTTGGACTATAAAGAAAGCTGAGCCCTGAAGAACTGATACTTTTGAACTGTGGTGTTGGAGAAGACTCTTGAGAGTCCCTTGGACTGCAAGGAGATCCAGCCAGTCCAACCTAAAGGATATCAGTCCTGGGTGTTCATTGGAAGGACTGATGTTGAAGCTGAAACTCCAATACTTTGGCCACCTCATGCTAAGAGTTGACTCATTGGAAAAGACCCTGATGCTGGGAAAGATTGAAGGCAGGAGGAGAAGGGGACGACAGAGGATGAGATGGTTGGATGGCATCACCGACTCAATGGACATTGGTTTGGATAGATTCCAGGATATGGTGATGGACAGGGAGGCCTGGCGTGCTGCAGTTCATGGGGTTGCAAAGAGTTGGACAAGACTGAGTGACTGAACTGAACTGCGACAATTTTTACATTACTTATTGAAAAGTCTGTCATGGTCAATGATTACCTGCAATGCCTCCTTTGTCTTATACCCTGCTTTCCTATATAGGTGATTTTGTTTACAGTGGTCTATTAGGCAATGATGCCTACAGATATTTGGAAAAATGAGTCCTTAGAGCTAGTATTTCTTCCAATTATTTTTGTTCTTAATGGTCCACTATTTTTTCAGTAATTTTTAGAATTAGCTTGTCAGTTCATGAAAAAATATTTGAGAATTTAAATAAAATTGTATAGAACATATATTTCTACATTTGTTTAGATCTTCTTATAGGTCTTTTGATGAATATTTCATACCTTTCTCTGAAAAGTTCTTCAATATCATTTATCAAAATTCTGTGTCAGACCTTTTAAAATTTTAATTTTTTTCCTGCTCTTGTACATGATATAGATGTAAATAATTTCCATTTTAGATGTTGGAGGCACAATAAATTTTGGATACAGATTTGTATGATCTCCATATTGTAAATATTCTCTACAAAGTTACTTGACATTATTGTGAGAATAATAATGAGCATATATAAAATAATTGCTCTTTTGTGTTTTCTTTCCAAACATAAAATTTATGTTTTAATAAATGTAGTATCTGCATTTTATCTCTCACTAGAAGGAGTCCTTTCCTAATTTCTAAAGTTAAAATACATTTCTATCACTTTGTGCTATATTTTATAAGTTATAGAAGCTCACTTCTTTTGATAAGTTGTTGAGATGTTCTAGTGAAATAAGAGTCTTTGTATTTTGCATTGATAATACATTTGTAACCTTAAAATATTAATATATTAATAAAATGTGTTTATTTTAATTATAAACTATACTTACATTTCTGAGGCAGACTGAAACTTATTTTATGAAATGTTATTGCATTCAGTTTGCTCATATTTTAGTCACAATATATTTTTGATAATTTGTGAAATTGGATGGTTATTTTAATTTATCGTATGATTGATGCCTGCTTTTTCATCAAAGATGTGCTTGCTTTATGTAATGAAACCAGGGACATTCTATTTTTTTCTATTATCTCAATTGTCTGTATGAGACTGATGATATCTATTACTTGAAAGTCTGATAAAAATAGCTGAGTTTGATGATGTTTCTTGAGGGAAAATTTTAAATATTTATTTGATTACTTAATACTTATAAAATAGTATGTGTTTCAAATTTTATACTAATTTTTGTTAAGCTATGTCTCTAGAAAGCTGTACATTCTGCTTATTGACAAATTTATAGCATCTGTCCCCTGGAGAGTGCAATGGCAACCCACTCCAGTATTCTTGCCTGGAGAATCTCATGGACAGAGATACCTGGTAGGCTACAGTCCAGGGGGTTGCAGAGTCAGACACTTCTGAGCTATTAAACAATAACAGTAGCATCTGTATTTTCATAAAATCAGGCAATGATAGTTTGAAAAGTCTTATTGCTAATATTATTTTCCATATCACTTTTTTATCTTTGATCTACCTTGCCAGACATGTGCCAATTTTATTAATTGTTTCAAGGAATTGTCCTTTTAGTCTGTCTTTAATATTTCATTAAACTTTTTCTTATTTTATTTCTAGATTGTCTAGTTTTCTTTTCTTGTTAATCTAGTTTCTCAGTTGAATACTTTATTTCAAAAATATCAATATTTTAATAGATGTAGTCAATGTTATAATTTTCTAAGTATTTATTTAGTTATATTTGGTGTCTTGTCTCCAGCCTCATACGAATATTTCAAGGTTCTTCTGGCTCTCATGACAGCCTGTCACAAAGGAGCTTTTCATAGAATTTCCATCCTAGCTGAAGAGCAATCAAAATAATCTTTTGAAGTCTTATAATTTCCACTTTGGAGTTCATCCAATTCTTTAAAAGGTATCTGCATTGTGTAAAAATGATTTAGTTTAGTTCGGGTGAAGGGAGGGGATATAATGGTATGATAAGACCGTTGTCATAATATATCATTTATAAGTGTTCTTGTGTGTTTCAAAAACCTAGGAGTTTAAAGATAGCAATTTGAAAAGTTCACATATATACAAATATATGTGTATATATATATATATATATCCATATATGCCTATTTTTCTTAGATCTAATTCTTATGCACTATCTTTTCTGGAAAAAACAAAAACCAACTCTGAATCAAAAAGTTTATCATGATTTTAGGATATTAAATTTTTTTATTTTGCAAGGTCCCCATGAAAATTCTCTAAATCCTCAATTCACTTTCTTCTGTCTTTTCTTCAATACTAAGCACACACAGAAAGCAAGTCTAAAACCAATTTAGCTTCACCAATAGGTGAAGATGATGTTGGAGACAAACATCAAATTGGAAGATAACCAAGCAACTCTGGACTGCTTCCACCAACCAAGGCATACTGGTTAGTACTTCAAATGCCTGGTTCTTTAGATCTCATTTGTTCAGTTGCTCAGTCATGTCTGACTCTTTGCAACCCCATGGACTGCAGCATTCCAGGCTTCCCTGTCCTTCCTCATCTCCCAGAGCTTGCTCAAACTCATGTCCATTGATTCGGTGATGCCCCCCCAACCATCTTGTCCTCTGTTGTCCCCTTCTCCTCCTCAGATTCTTTTCTAATGAGTCAGCTCTTCACATCAAGTGGCCAAACTATCGGAGCTTCAGCTCCAGCTTCAGTCCTTCCAATGAAAATTTTGGATTGATTTCCTTTAGGATTGACTGGTTTGATCATTTTGGAGTCCAAGGGACTCTCAAGAGTCTTCTCCAACACCACAGTTCAAAAGCATCAATTCTTTGGCATTCAGCCTTCTTTATGGTCCAACTCTCACATCCATACATGACTACTGGAAAAACCATAGCTATGACTAGACAGACCTTTGTTGGCAAAGTAATGTCTCTGCTTTTGATGCTGTCTTGGTTTGTCATAGCTTTTCTTCGAAGGAGCAAGTCTTTTAATTTCATGGCTGAAGTCACCATCTACAGAGATTTTGGAGCCCAAGAAAGTAAATTCTGTCACTGTTTTCATTGTTTTCCTATCTATTTACCGTGAAGTGATGGGACCAGATGCCTTGCAAAAGTAGGAAGTCATGAGATACCTGGAATGAAAAATTCAGTTCAGTCAGTTCAGTCGCTCAGTTGTGTCCGACTCTTTGCGACCCCATGAATCACAGCACACCAGGCCTCCCTGTCGATCACCAACTCCCGGAGTTCACTCAAACTCATGTCCATCGAGTTGGTGATGCCATCTAGTCATCTCATCCTCTGTTGTCCCCTTCACCTCCTGCCCCCAATCCCTCCAAGCCTCAAGGTCTTTTCCAATGAGTCAACTCTTCGCATGAGGTGGTGAAAGTATTGGAGTTTCAGCTTTAGTATCAGTCCTTCCAATGAACACCCAGGACTGATCTTTAGGATGGACTGGTTGGATCTGCTTGCAGTCCAAGGGACTCTCAAGAGTCTTCTCCAACACCACAGTTCAAAAGCATCAATTCTTTGACACTCAGCTTTCTTCACAGTCCAACTTTCAGATCCATACATGACCACTGGAAAAACCATAGCCTTGACTAGATGGACCTTTATTGGCAAAGTAATATCTCTGCTTTTCAATATGCTACCTACGTTGGTCATAACTTTCCTTCCAAGAAGTTAGATCTCATTAAAACTCCTGGAAATGACTTTTGGTTATTTTTCTAATAAACACCCTAATGGAGAAACAAAAGAAGTCCTTTTCATTTATAGTCTTACATTTTTATGTTTTCTGTGTTCTGTAAATATGTATGTTCTACTGATCCCATACAGTACCAGGATAGAATAAAATCAATACTGACATTTGTTTGCAAATTGTGTGGAATATACGCCAAGTGACGCAATTCACTTTACAAAGTGAAAAACCAAACATTTTAACAAGTAACATGATTAAATGATTACCTTTCAATTCTCTCTAATATAAAATCTGTTGGTTATGCTAGCCTTCATCTTAAAAATGGAACTCAACTGTTCATAAAAACCTCTCTTACTGAGGAATGGCTGGGCTAGTGACAAATGATCATTATCCGTCCCTCTTTGCAACAACAAAAAATGCTTTGACATGATGAAGTGCTCTAATCGATCACAGCCTCTCTTCTGTTGTTGAAAAATCTATTAACCTGTGGGGAGCTGTGGCCTTAAAGGCCAAAGATTCAGTATTGTAGATTGAGGAAGATCCATATCTTTTTTTGGCAGTTTGGCCCAAATTAAAGGAATAAGAAAAACAGCCATGTTTTTTCCCCTCTTCCTTAATATCATGTTTTTTTTTTTTTTTTTCTTCCATCCTGATTACTCGTCCTGAGGTTAAAGTGCTTTTAGACAGCTCATTGTGATCTTACTGAACCTTTTCTTTCTTTCTTTTTTTTAAAATTTTATTTATTTATTTATTTTTAATTTTATTTTATTTTTAAACTTTACATAATTGTATTAGTTTTGCCAAATATCAAAATGAATCTGCCACAGGTATACATGTGTTCCCCATCCTGAACCCTCCTCCCTCCTCCCTCCCCATACCATCCCTCTGGGTCGTCCCAACCTTTTCTGTATCTAGGATACTTCTAGAATTTTACACAGGTGGTGCAGCTCAAGGTAACACTCCCTTCTCCTTGCCAGTGTCTCAGGTATTTATCTGAGGAAAGAAAGTATAAGATTTCCTTCAGACTTCTTATTGGTCTCAATCTTTCACAGTCAACCAACCTTACTTTTCTATATGAAAAATTAGTGTTTAAATTAGGATTAACAACAGCATAGACTCTGTATTCTATTTTAGAGTGATTTCAGTTTTGGAATTATTAAATGAACTCAACAGCTGATAATTTTTAGGAAAGTAATTTTTTAAAAATTCTTATTACACTTTCAGATAATAAGACAGCTAACAGCTAAACTCCTTTTTTATTTAGTGAGGTGGCGCTAGAGGGAAAGAACCACCTGCAATTTAGGAGACTCCAGTTCAGTTCCTGGGTTTGGAAGATCTCCTGGAGGAGGGCATGGCAACCTACTCCAGTATTCTTGCCTGGAGAGTCCCTATAGACAAAGGAGTCTGGCAGGCTACAGTCCATGGGGTGGCAAAGAATCAGACACAACTGAGCAATTAAGAACAGAACATCCAGTGCAGTAGATGTAAGAGCTATGGATTTGATCCTTCAGTTGGAAAAGTCAACTAGAGAAGAAAATGACAACCCACTCCAATATTCTTGAATCGCCAGTCCAGGTTCCATGCATGATACAGGATGCTTGGGGCTGGTGAACAGGGATGACCCAGAGGGATGGTAAGGGGAGGGAGGTGGGAGGGGGTTCAGGATGGGGAATACAACTGTGGCAAATTCATGTTGATGTATGGCAAAACCAATACAATATTATAAAGTAATTAGCCTCCAATTAAAATAAATACATTGATATTAAAAAAAAAAGAAAAAAATTCCATGGACAGAGGAGTCTGATGGGCTACAGCCCATGGGATTGCAAAGAGTTGGACACAGCTGAAGTGATTTAGCACACATGTATGTTTGCCTGCAACACAGGAGACCTGGGTTTAATCCCTAAGTCGGGAAGATCCCCTGGAGGAGGAAACGGCAACCCACTCCAGTATTCCTCCCTGGAAAATTCCTTGGACAGTGGAGCCTGGTGGGCTACAGTCCATGGGGTCACAAAGAATCAGACATGACTGAGTAACTGCTCTTGCACACACACATATATGTTTGCAGGTGCAAACCATGTATATACTAATTTTAACTGGATAGAATTGAATATCTTAGAAAGATGTTATATATGTGTGTGTGTGTTTATATGTATCTTTTTTTTTTCCCATAGAAGAGGAAGATTATCTAAACCTTATCATCTAATTATGGCCATGTATAAGGACCTTCCTTGCCTTGGGATTCTTCCTTCTGTGAAATAGGTGAATTGTCTCACTTAGTCAATGGCTTAAGATGCATGGTCCCTTTCAATGATTTTCTAGTGTCAAGATAGAAAGGGTATACTTAACAATGCAGATGTGAGCAAAAACAACTCTGAGGGACGAGTTACTATCAATTTATATTGACTCAATTCTTCACTTCCGTATGTACCTCAGTTAGCTCCTGGACTTGAGTATTCTTTTATATTAAAAGCTATTCAATGTCTTTATGCCCTCTTAAATTCTCCAAGCCAGGCTTGAGCAATATGTGAACCGTGAACTTCCTGATGTTCAAGCCGGTTTTAGAAAAGGCAGACGAACCAGAGATCAAATTTCTGGATCATGGAAAAAGCAAGAGAGTTCCAGAAAAACATCTATTTCTGCTTTATTGACTGTGCCAAAGCCTTTGACTGTGTGGATCACAATAAACTGTAGAAATTTCTGAAAGAGATGGGAATACCAGACCACCTGATCTGCTCTTGAGAAATCTGTATGCAGGTCAGGAAGCAACAGTTAGAACTGGACATGGAACAACAGACTGGTTCCAAATAGGAAAAGGAGTACATCAAGGCTGTATATTGTTACCCTGCTTATTTAACTTCTATGCAGAGTACATCATGAGAAACGCTGGACTGGAAGAAACACAAGCTGGAATCAAGATTGCCAGGAGAAATATCAATAACCTCAGAAATGCAGATGACACTACCCTTATGGCAGAAAGTGAAGAGGAACTCAAAAGCCTCTTGATGAAAGTAAAAGTGGAGAGTGAAAAAGTTGGCTTAAAGCTGAACATTGAGAAAATGAAGATCATGGCATCCGGTCCCATCACTTCATGGGAAATAGATAGGGAAACAGTGGAAACATTGTCAGACTTTATTTTTTGGGGCTCCAAAATCACTGCAGATGGTGACTGCAGCCATGAAATTAAAAGACGCTTACTCCTTGGAAGGAAGGTTATGACCAACCTAGATAGCATATTTAAAAGCAGAGACATTACTTTGCCAACAAAGGTCCGTCTAGTCAAGGCTATGGTTTTTCCTGTGGTCATGTATGGATGTGAGAGTTGGACTGTGAAGAAGGCTGAGAGCTGAAGAATTGATGCTTTTGAACTGTGGTGTTGGAGAAGATTCTTGAGAATCCCTTAGACTGCAAGGAGATCCAACCAGTCCATTCTGAAGGAGATCAGCCCCGGGATTTCTTTGGAAGGAATGAAGCTAAAGCTGAAACTTCAGTACTTTGGCCACCTCATGCAAAGAGTTGACTCATTGGAAAAGACTCTGATGCTGGGAGGGATTGGGGGCAGGAGGAGAAGGGGACGACAGAGGATGAGATGGCTGGATGGCATTACTGACTCGATGGACGTGAGTCTGAGTGAACTCCGGGAGTTGGTGATGGACAGGGAGGCCTGGCGTGCTGCGATTCATGGGGTCGCAAAGAGTCCAACACGACTGAGCGACTGAACTGAACTGAACCATTTCTTATCAAAACATACTTTCAGAATGTATGTTTATAACTATGCAAGATTTTCAAAACATTAACAAATGACACCCCACTCCAGTACTCTTGCCTGGAAAATCCCATGGACAGAGGAGCCTGGTAGGCTGCAGTCCATGGAGTCGCTGAGGGTCGGACAAGACTGAGTGGCTTAGCTTTCACTTTTCACTTTCATGCATTGGAGAAGGAAATGGCAACCCACTCCAGTGTTCTTGCCTGGAGAATCCCAGGGATGGCGGAGCCTGGTGGGCTGCCGTCTATGGGGTCACACAGAGTCAGACAAGACTGAAGTGACTTAGCAGCACCAGCAGCAGCAGAGCATGGAAGGGCTTCTTGCACCTTTCAGATCACATCAGAATCAAGCTGTTGTTTTCTGGGATCAGCTATGAAGATAAAGCTTTACATGAACAGATTTTTTACTGTCCGAGCCACCAGGGAAGCCCATTAATTTAAAGTAATGTATAATTACATTACATTGCAAGAATGTATACTTATGTTGCAAGAATCCGCCTGCAATGAGGGAGACCTGGGTTCAGTCCCTGGGTTGGGAAGATCTCCTAGGGAAGTGAAAGACTACCCACTCCAGTATTCTGGCCTGGAAAATTCCATGAACTCTATAGCTCATGGGGTCGTAAAGAGTCAGACATGACTGAGTGACTTTCACTTTTCACTTTCAATGTATCAGATCAGATCAGATCAGTCGCTCAGTCGTGTCCGACTCTTTGAGACCCCATGAATCGCAGCACGCCAGGCCTCCCTGTCCATCACCAACTTCTGGAGTTCACTCAGACTCATGTCCATCGAGTCAGTGATGCCATCCAGCCATCTCATCCTCTGTCGTCCCCTTCTCCTCTTGCCCCCAATCCCTCCCAGCATCAGAGTCTTTTGCAATGAGTCAACTCTTTGCATGAGGTGGCCAAAGTACTGGAGTTTCAGCTTCAGCATTGTTCCTTCCAAAGAAATCCCAGGGCTGATTTCCTTCAGAATGGACTGGTTGGATCTCTTTGCAGTCTAAGGGACTCTCAAGAGTCTTCTCCAACACAACATTTCAAAAGCATCAATTCTTCAGCGCTCAGCCTTCTTCACAGTCCAACTCTCACATCCATACATGACCACAGGAAAAACCATAGCCTTGACTAGATGAACCTTTGTTGGCAAAGTAATGTCTCTGCTTTTGAATATGCTATCTAGGTTGGTCATAACTTTAGTAAGCGTCTTTTAATTTCATGGCTGCAGTCACCATCTGCAGTGATTTTGGAGTCCAGAAAAATAAAGTCTGACGTTGTTTCCACTGTTTCCCTATCTATTTCCCATGAAGTGATGGGACCGGATTCCATGATCTTTGTTTTCTGAATGTTGAGCTTTAAGCCAACTTTTTCACTCTCCACCTTCACTTTCATCAAGAGGCTTTTGAGTTCCTCTTCACTTTCTGCCATAAGGGTGGTGTCATCTACATATCTGAAGTTATTGATATTTTCCCCGGCAATCTTGATTTCAGCTTGTGTTTCTTCCAGTCCAGTGTTTCTCATGATGTACTCTGCATATAAGTTAAATAAACAGGTTGACAATATACAGCCTTGACGAACTCCTTTTCCTATTTGGAACCAGTCTGTTTTTCCATATCCAATTCTAACTGTTTCAATGTATAATTACATGCATTTCACTGGCTTATTTGTTTCTGAACAATTTGACATTGTTTTATTATTGAAGTTTAAGAAATTTAGATTTCTGTGGGTTTAAATGCATTGGGGCTGAAATTATATGCTAAGAAACCACCAAATACAGAATCAATGAATGTCAAGTTTTCTTTACCTCAGTGATTTCTGTAATGCTTGTTATCATGGTCTCAGTAAAACTGAAGTCAGAACATTTTATTTTGGTAAATTAGTTCAAGACATATGCATTCAATATAATAATAAATTGTTAGATACATTTTTTATACCTTATAAACATGATTATATCACTTATGAAAATAGTTGCAAAAATTTTAAAATAGGGGAGGAGCCAAGATGGCGGAGGAGTAGGACGGGGAGAACACTTTCTCCCCCACAAATTCATCAAAAGAGCATTTAAACGTCGAGTAAATTCCACAAAACAACTTCTGAATGCCGGCAGAGGACATCAGGCACCCAGAAAAGCAACCCAACTCTTCGAAAGGAGGTAGGAAAAAAAGAGACAAAAGAGGGAGGGACAGAGTTCCGTCCCAGGAAGGGAGTCTTAAAAAGACAGAAGTTTCCAAACACCAGGAAACCTTCTCACTGCCGAATCTGTGCCGAGGTTTGGAAGCACAGAGGGCAACATAACAGGGAGAAAAAATAAATAAACAATTAAAACTCGCAGATTGCGAGCCCTACGGTAACTCCCCCAGCGGAGAAGCAGTGCAGACGCCTGCACATGCCATTAGCAAGCGGGGGCTGGGCAGGGAGGCGCGGCGCGGGTTGCATTGCTCAGAGTAAGAATTTGGCCTGAATACCCTGAGCGCTATCTGAACGAAATAATTTGGGCTAGCAAACCAGACTGTGGGATATCTACCACGCGAAAAGCCAGCCCCAACCTGACACCACCAGGCCCACGCACGGAACAAAGGACTGAACAGAGATAGCCGGCTGCAGACCTTCCCCCTCTGGTGACAGGCAGCCAGAGCCAGAAGGGGGCAATCGCAGCCCCAGAGAGACATTATCTATAAAACTGTAAGCAGGCTTCTTTGCTAACTAAAACTTCTTGGGGGTCTGGACGATTAACATCTGCCTGAGAAGGTGTGCCAGTTTTACACCCAGATAACCAAGTGGCAGGGAGGCGATAAGTCACAGCATTGGCGATCGCCAAACACCTCATCACCTGAGCTGCTCGGACCTGGGAAGAGCACAAAATGCAGGCCCAACTGAGTCTGCGCCTCTGAGGACTACCCGAGTGCCTGAACCTGAGCGGCTTGGACCTGGGAGGTACATGCAGCCCAGGGCCGGCCTCGGATTGATCCCGGCGGAACAACCTAGAGCCCGAGCAGTGTGGGCAGGGAGGCTACACGCGCCGTGAGGGGGGGGGCAGACCCAGTGTGGCTGAGGTACTGCGAGCTTACGCCAGTGTTATTTGTTTGCAGCATCCCTCCCTCCCTCCCCACAGCGCGACTGAACAAGTGAGCCTAAAAAAAAAAAAAAGTGTCCTCCACCGTCCTCTTTGTGTCAGGGTGGAAACCACATACTGAAGAGACTAGCAAACAGAAGTAGATATAACAGAGGGAAACGCCTTGGAAGCTACAGGCAATAGATCAAAACCCTGTGGTTACTACGGACTACATAGGAAGGGGCCTATAGATCTTGAGAAATATAAGTCGGACCAAGGAACTAGCCAAAAATGAACTGAACCCATAATACTCACAACAAAACCAGAAAAAGTCCTAGATATATTTTTACTATTTTTACGATCATTCTTTCTTTCTTTTTTTTTTAATTAAAAAAAAAAAATTTAAGTCCTCTATTGTTCCTTTAATTTTCACTTTTATAACCTATTACTTTGCAAAAAAAAAAAAAGACCCTATTTTTTTCTTCTTCAGCAAACTTCATATATATATATATATTATAATTTTTGACCTTTTTTTTTTTTTTCTTCTTTTCTTTAACATTGTATTTTTGAAATTTCAAACTCTAGTTTTTCAATTTTAGCTTTTTGGTATATGTTATCAATTTTGTACCTATAGTTTTTTTTATAATTTCTGTGACTTTTTTTTTTCTGTTTCTTTCTCTTCTTCTTTTATATAACATTGTATATCTGAAATTCCAAACTGTACTCTAGATTTTTAATTTATGCTTTTTGGTATTTGATATCAATTTTGTACCTGTATTTTCTTTATGATTTTTGCGACATTGTTTGTTTTTGTTTGTTCGTTTGTTTTCTCTCTTTATGCTTCTTCTTCCTTTTTTTTAACATTGTATTTTTGAAATTCCAAACTCTGCTCTAGATTTTTAATTTTTGCTTTTTGGTATTAGTTATCAATTTTGTACCTATATTTTCTTTATAATTTTCGTGACCTTGTTTGTTTTTCTTTGTTCGTTTTTTCTCTCTTTCTTTTCCTTCTTCTTTTCTTTAACATCGTATTTTTGAAATTCCAAACTCTACTCTAGATTTTTAATTTTTGCTTTTATGTATTTGTTACCAATTTTGTACCTTTAAGAACCCAATCTTCAGGACCCATTTTTCACTAGGGAGTGAGATTACTGGCTTGACTGCTTTCTCTCCCTTTGGACTCTCCTTTTTCTCCACCAGGTCACCTGTGTCTCCTCTCTAACCCCTCTCTACTCTACCCAACTCTGTGAATTTCTGTGTGTTCCAGACGGTGGAGAACACTTAGGGAACTGATTACTGGCTGGATCTGTCTCCCTCCTTTTCATTCTCCCCTTTTATCCTTCTGGCCACTTCTGTCTCCTTCCTCCTTCTTCTCTTCTCTGTATAACTCCGTGAACATCTCTGAGTGGTCCAGTTGTGGAGTGCACATAAGGAAGTGACTACTGGCTACCCCACTCTCTCCACTATTGATTCCACCTCATCTCATTTGGGTCACCTCTAACTCCTTCCTCCCTCTTCTCTTCTCCATGTAATGCTGTGAACCTCTCTGAGTGACCCTCACAGTAGAGAAACTTTTCATCTTTAATGTAGATGTTTTATCAATGGTGCTGTATAGAAGGAGAAGTTTTGAAACTTCTGTAAAAATAAGACCGATAACTGGAAGCAGGAGGCTGAAGTCCAAACCCTGACTCCAGGGAACTCCTGACTCCAAGGAACATTAATTGACAGGAGCTATTCAAACGCCTCCATACCGACACTGAAACCAAGCACCACACAAGGGCCAATGAGTTCCAGGGCAAGACATACCAAGCAAATTCTCCAGCAACAAAGGAACACAGCCCTGAGCTTCAAAATACAAGCTGCCCAAAGTCACCCCAAAACCATAGACATCTCATAACTCATTACTGGACATTTCATTGCACTCCAGAGAGAAGAAATACAGCTCCACCCACCAGAACACTGACACAAGCTTCCCTAACCAGAAAACCTTGACAAGCCACCTGTACAAACCCACACACAGCGAGGAAAACCCACAATAAAGAGAACTCCACAAACTGCCAGAATACAGAAAGGACACCCCAAACTCAGCAATTTAAACAAGATGAAGAGACAGAGGAATACCCAGCAGATAAAGGAACAGGATAAATGCCCACCAAACCAAACAAAAGAGGAAGAGATAGGGAATCTACCTGATGAAGAATTCTGAATAATGATAGTGAAATTGATCCAAAATCTTGAAATTAAAATGGAATCACAGATAAATAGCCTGGAGACAAGGATTGAGAAGATGTAAGAAAGGTTTAACAAGGACCTAGAAGAAATAAAAAAGAGTCAATATATAATGAATAATGCAATAAATGAAATTAAAAACACTCTGGAGGCAACAAATAGTAGAATAACAGAGGCATAAAATAGGATTAGTGAATTAGAAGATAGAATGGTAGAAATAAATGAATCAGAGAGGATAAAAGAAAAACAAATTAAAAGAAATGAGGACAATCTCAGAGACCTCCAGGACAATATTAAATGCTACAACATTCGAATCATAGGGGTTCCAGAAGAAGAAGACAAAAAGAAAGACCATGAGAAAATACTTGAGGAGATAATAGTGGAAAACTTCCCTAAAATGGGGAAGGAAATAATCACCCAAGTCCAAGAAACCCAGAGAGTCCCAAACAGGATAAACCCAAGGTGAAACACCCCAAGACACATATTAATCAAATTAACAAAGACCAAACACAAAGAACAAATATTAAAAGCAGCAAGGGAAAAACAACAAATAACACACAAGGGAATTCCCATAAGGATAACAGCTGATCTTTCAATAGAAACTCTCAAGCCAGGAGGGAATGGCAAGACATACCATTCTTGCCATAAGACATACCATCTTAAAATGATGAAAGAAAATAACCTACAGCCCAGATTATTGTACCCAGCAAGGATTTCATTCAAGTATGAAGGAGAAATCAAAAGCTTTTCAGACAAGCAAAAGCTGAGAGAATTCTGCACCACCAAACCAGCTCTCCAACAAATACTAAAGGATATTCTCTAGACAGGAAACACAAAAATGGTGTATAAATTCAAACCCAAAACAATAAAGTAAATGGCAACGTGATCATACTTATCAGTAATTACCTTAAATGTAAATGGGTTGAATGCCCAACCAAAAGACAAAGACTGGCTGAATGGATACCAAAACAAGACCCCTACATGTGTTGTCTACAGGAGACCCACCTCAAAACAGGGGACACATACAGACTGAAAGTGAAAGGCTGGAAAAAGATTTTCCATGCAAAAAGGGACCAAAAGAAAGCAGGAGTAGCAATACTCATATCAGATAAAATAGACTTTAAAACAAAGGCTGTGAAAAGAGACAAAGAAGGTCACTACATAATGATCAAAGGATCAATCCAAGAAGAAGATATAACAATTATAAATATATATGCACCCAACACGGGAGCACCACAGTATGTAAGACAAATGCTAACAAGTATGAAAGGAGAAATTAACAATAACACAATAATAGTGGGAGACTTTAATACCCCACTCACACCTATGGATAGATCAACTAAACAGAAAATTAACAAGGAAACACAAACTTTAAATGATACAATAGACCAGTTAGACCTAATTGATATCTATAGGACATTTCATCCCAAAACAATGAATTTCACCTTTTTCTCAAGTGCACATGGAACCTTCTCCAGGATAGATCACATCCTGGGCCATAAAGCTAGCCTTGGTAAATTCAAAAAAATAGAAATCATTCCAAGCATCTTTTCTGACCACAATGCAGTAAGATTAGATCTCAATTACAGGAGAAAAACTATTAAAAATTCCAACATATGGAGGCTGAACAACATGCTGCTGAATACCCAACAAATCACAGAAGAAATCAAAAAAGAAATCAAAATTTGCATAGATACGTACAAAAATGAAAACACAACAACCCAAAACCTGTGGGACACGGTAAAAGCAGTCCTAAGGGGAAAGTTCATAGCAATACAGGCACACCTCAAGAAACAAGAAAAAAGTCAAATAAATAACCTAACTCTACACCTAAAGCAACTAGAAAAGGAAGAAATGAAGAACCCCAGGGTTAGTAGAAGGAAAGAAATCTTAAAAATTAGAGCAGAAATAAATGCAAAAGAAACAAAAGAGACCATAGCAAAAATCAACAAAACCAAAAGCTGGTTCTTTGAAAGGATAAATAAAATTGACAAACCATTAGCCAGACTCATCAAGAAACAAAGGGAGAAAAATCAAATCAATAAAATTAGAAACGAAAATGGAGAGATCACAACAGACAACACAGAAATACAAAGGATCATAAGAGACTACTATCAACAATTATATGCCAATAAAATGGACAACGTGGAAGAAATGGACAAATTCTTAGAAAAGTACAACTTTCCAAAACTCGACCAGGAAGAAATAGAAAATCTTAACAGACCCATCACAAGCACGGAAATGGAAACTGTGGTCAATAATCTTCGAGCAAACAAAAGCCCAGGTCCAGACGGCTTCACAGCTGAATTCTACCAAAAATTTAGAGAAGAGCTAACACCTATCCTGCTCAAACTCTTCCACAAAATTGCAGAGGAAGTTAAACTTCCAAACTCATTCTATGAGGCCACCATCACCCTAATACCAAAACCTGACAAAGATCCCACAAAAAAAGAAAATTACAGGCCAATATCACTGATGAACATAGGTGCAAATATCCTTAACAAAATTCTAGCAATCAGAATCCAACAACACATTAAAAAGACCATACACCATGACCAAGTGGGCTTTATCCCAGGGATGCAAGGATTCTTCAATATCCACAAATCAATCAATGTAATACACCACATTAACAAATTGAAAAATAAAAACCATATGATTATCTCAATAGATGCAGAGAAAGCCTTTGACAAAATTCAACATCCATTTATGATAAAAACTCTCCAGAAAGCAGGAATAGAAGGAACATACCTCAACATAATAAAAGCTATATATGACAAACCCACAGCAAACATTATCCTCAATGGTGAAAAATTGAAAGCATTTCCTCTAAAGTCAGGAACAAGACAAGGGTGCCCACTTTCACCATTACTATTCAACATAGTTTTGGAAGTTTTGGCCACAGCAATCAGAGCAGAAAAAGAAATAAAAGGAATCCAAATTGGAAAAGAAGAAGTAAAACTCTCCCTATTTGCAGATGACATGATCCTCTACATAGTAAACCCTAAAGACTCCACCAGAAAATTACTAGAGCTAATCAATGACTATAGTAAAGTTGCAGGATATAAAATCAACACACAGAAATCCCTTGCATTCCTATACACTAATAATGAGAAAACAGAAAGAGAAATTAAGGAAACAATTCCATTCACCATTGCAATGGAAAGAATAAAATACTTAGGAATATATCTACCTAAAGAAACTGAAGACCTATATATAGAAAACTATAAAACGCTGGTGAAAGAAATCAAAGAGGACACTAATAGATGGAGAAATATACCATGTTCATGGATTGGAAGAATCAATATAGTGAAAATGAGTATACTACCCAAAGCAATTTATAGATTCAATGCAATCCCTATCAAGCTACCAACAGTATTCTTCACAGAGCTAGAACAAATAATTTCACAATTTGTATGGAAATACAAAAAACCTTGAATAGCCAAAGCGATCTTGAGAAAGAAGAATGGAACTGGAGGAATCAACCTGCCTGACTTCAGGCTGTACTACAAAGCCACAGTTATCAAGAGAGTATGGTACTGGCACAAAGACAGAAATGTAGATCAATGGACCAAAATAGAAAGCCCAGAGATAAATCCATGCACATATGGACACCTTATCTTTGACAAAGGAGGCAAGAATATACAATGGATTAAAGACAATCTCTTTAACAAGTGGTGCTGGGAAATCTGGTCAACCACTTGCAAAAGAATGAAACTAGAACACTTTCTAACACCATACACAAAAATAAACTCAAAATGGGTTAAAGATCTCAACGTAAGACCAGAAACTATGAAACTCCTAGAGGAGAACATAGGCAAAACACTCTCTGACATACATCACAGCAGGATCCTCTATGACCCACCTCCCAGAATATTGGAAATAAAAGCAAAAATAAACAAATGGGACCTAATTAACCTTAAAAGCTTCTGCACATCAAAGGAAACTATTAGCAAGGTGAAAAGACAGCCTTCAGAATGGGAGAAAATAATAGCAAATGAAGCAACTGACAAACAACTAATCTCAAAAATATACAAGCAACTCCTACAGCTCAACTCCAGAAAAATAAACAACCCAATCAAAAAATGGGCCAAAGAACTAAATAGACATTTCTCCAAAAGACATACAGATGGCTAACAAACACATGAAAAGATGCTCAACATCACTCATTATCAGAGAAATGCAAATCAAAACCACTATGAGGTACCATTTCACACCAGTCAGAATGGCTGTGATCCAAAAGTCTACAAATAATAAATGCTGGAGAGGGTGTGGAGAAAAGGGAACCCTGTTACACTGTTGGTGGGAATGCAAACTAGTACAGCCACTATGGAGAACAGTGTGGAGATTCCTTAAAAAACTGGAAATAGAACTGCCTTATGATCCAGAAATCCCACTGCTGGGCATACACACTGAGGAAACCAGAAGGGAAAGAGACACGTGTACCCCAGTGTTCATCGCAGCACTGTTTATAATAGCCAGGACATGGAAGCAACCTAGATGTCCATCAGCAGATGAATGGATAAGAAAGCAGTGGTACATATACTCAATGGAGTATTACTCAGCCATTAAAAAGAAAACATTTGAATCAGTTCTAATGAGGTGGATGAAACTGGAGCCTATTATACAGAGTGAAGTAAGCCAGAAGGAAAAATACCAATACAGTATACTAACGTATATATATGGAATTTAGAAAGATGGTAAAAATAACCCTGTGTACGAGACAGCAAAAGAGACACTGATGTATAGAACAGTCTTATAGACTCTGTGGGAGAGGGAGAGGGTGGGAAGATTGGGAGAATGGCATTGAAACATATAAAATATCATGTATGAAACGAGATGCCAGTCCAGGATCGATGCACGATACTGGATGCTTGGGGCTAGAGCACTGGGATGACCCAGAGGGATGGTATGGGGAGGGAGGAGGGAGGAGGTTTCAGGAAGGGGAACACATGCATACCTGTGGCAGATTCATTTTGATATTTGGCAAAACTAATACAATTATGTAAAGTTTAAAAATAAAATAAAATTAAAAAAATTTTTAAAATATTAATTAGCATTATAGTTCAATCATATGTGAAGATTAATTCATTATGCCAAATAAGTTTAATTTTAGAAATGGAAAAGTGGCTTCAGTGGAATTATATATGCATACATAATTATATTAACACATAAGGGGGAAAAGTATGAAGGTAAGCTCAATAAAACATAGAACACTTGATAACATTTCACTACCATTATAAATCAAAGACTAAACATACGTAATAGAAGAAAACTGTATAAATAATATAAACTACTTAAATTTACTTAATAAAAATACTATGCCAATGTGGAAATCTTTAAAAATATTTTCAGTAAAATGGGAGCTAGCAAAAGATACCAGCTAAAGGATATCACCTATTTTTGCTTAATATTGTCTTAGAGTTTCTAAAGATTCATTGGATGAGAAAACTAAATAAGCAACATAAACATTGGAAAATAAGAAGAAAGTTTAGCTTCTTTACTGTCATCAAATTCCTTATTATTGATTTGCTCAAAAACCTGGGAGCATCTAGTAAAAAACTGCCAAGAAAAAAAAGATAGTTTAGTTGTATACAATATTAGCATGTAAAGTCAATTATTACTTATGCCAGTTTCCAGTAATAAATATACTTCCAGTAGTAAAAATTGGGGAAATATTATTTTTCACAATAAACATAAAGTCTAAAAATTTAGAAATGTGTTTTAGGATGATGTAGAGAGGTGAAAGTGAAGTTGCTCAGTCGTGTCTGACTCTTTGAGACCCCATGGACTGTAGCCTACCGGGCTTCTCTATTCATGGGATTTTCCAGGCAGGAATACTGGAGTGGGTTGCCATTTCCTTCTCCAGGTGATCTTCCCGACCCAGGGATCAAACCCGGGTTTCCCACATTGTAGGCAGACGCTTTTACTGTCTGAGCCACCAGGGAAGACAGATGATATAGAAATTACATTACAAATCTTGGTGAAATATGTAAAAATCTAAACATATGGCAAAACACAAATATCCTTGGTTATGAAACTAGTATCTTACAGATGTGAATTCTCCAATTACTTTTACATTTTATAAACAATTTTCTTATGCCCCCTGGATAAACTAACTTCAACATTCATATTACAAAGTAATGCCTTACAATATCTAAGAAGTTTTAAAAACAAGAAGCGCTAAATTGTCAGTATCATATTGTCTATCAACATAACCATAATAACATCAATATTTTTTTGGTACCAACAATTGATGTAGATGAATAGAGTAGAACCATACAACCTGATATACAGAGATAGATTTCAGTTCGGTATACAAGACTATATTCTATGAAAAGTATAATACCTTTCAATTCAGTAGGAAAGAGATGTATTGATATTATTTGTTAAGTAATCTGGCTTAAATAATGATAGATCTAGAAGAAAATGAAGTTTTGTCTCTACCTTATAACATAGATGAAAGATTTTTTTGACAATAAAAGTATGCATGTGAAAAAACAACAAATATCTTAGAAAAATCGAAATCAATACCTGTTACAATCTAAAGGCATGAAAATATTTTTTACAAAAAGTAGAACTTTAGAAACCATAAAAAAAAATATAAGGATACTAGTTGGAGAAATTATTTATCCATACTATCCTCAATTCAGAAAATTACTCAAATGGTACGAGTCTAGATTCTGGAACACACAAAAAGTTCTTAGCACTTACAAATTGACATGGTAAAAGCAAGCAACTCAATGAGTAATTAAAACAAGATTTTGAATAAGAAATTGTGAGAAGAACATATTCAAATGACTAACAAACTTGAGAAAAATTATTTAATTCACTAATGGTAAGATAAATGCCAATTTCGATAACTTGAAGTAGTTTTATATGTATCAGACTAAAAAGTATTTCAAAGATGCAAAAAGATTTTGCCAACTAGCATGGTGACAAAATGGTCTTCTTATATACTGAGAGTTGTAAAATGCAAAATTATAAATACACCGAACAGCAAACTGGATAAACATATTAACATTTTAAATTATTTATGTATCATTCTAGAAAAATGAATTATACAAATCTATGCTAAAGCATGAGAACATAAAGATGAACATATAAGAAAGTTTTCTGCAACATTTTGTAGAAACAACATACAAACCTATCATTCATTGTGATGATCTATCAAGTTATGCCATATATGCACCATGAGCTAATATGTAATCATTAAAATAGTTTAAGCTCTAACAGTTGACTTTCAAAGTATTATAAAAGCTAAATTGAAAAGAAATATAAGGTGCATAAAAATACGTCATGCTTGTATTTTGGGGCAAGAATAATGCCCCCGAAGAATTTAGAATCTCTTACAAATATATAGATTTAGGTAGACATTTGCACTCTTGCCTGGAAAAATCCCACGGATGGAGGAGCCTGGTGGGCTGCAGTCCATGGGGTCGCGAAGAGTCGGACATGACTGAGCGACTTCACTTTCACTTTTCACTTTCATGCATTGGAGAAGGAAATGGCAACCCACTCCAGTGTTCTTGCCTGGAGAATCCCAGGGATGGGGGAGCCTGGTGGGCTGCCGTCTCTGGGGTCACACAGAGTTGGACACGACTGAAGCGACTTAGCAGCAGCAGCGGCAGACATATAGAAAAACATGGAACTAAGGCAGATTCCATTACTAATTTGGTTTGCACAGAAGGGAAGAGAGAGGTAAGAGAAATGAAGAGGATACAGGCATTTTAAAGACAACCTTATTATATCAGCCTGTACTCATGTAAAATTTGGTATATTAATAAGCAAAGTTGGTATGAGTGAATGTGCATAAGTGACCTTAAATTTACAACAAATTGGAAAGAATTTTAAAAATAAGAAAAAACTTAAAAGATACCCCAGATTAGGTTAGGTAGTAAGTAGTTCAAATAATGAATCCTATTTTTACTTGTACTTTAAAGTATTAATCAAGCTTATTTAAATGTGATAGAGGTTTCTTTTTTTTTTTTAGAGGTTTCATTTCATGATGTTAAAGACTTTTAACAAAATCACTTTATTGCTTAACTTTCTATATAATGCATATTCCGTGTGAATTTCTTTAAAGATGATCAGTAAGAAAAATAAGCAGTGAAATGGCTAAGTAGCTGTCATTTGTAGTTTGCATAGATGGTGTCATATTTGTTTGTGCTTCAATAACTGTTATTTTCCTGTCTATTCAGAAGTTTCATTTCACATGTGACAGACTGCCAAATTGAGGGTGTATTTCTATTTTCTTTATGAATATTCATTCTTTTAGGGTGATTCAAATTTACTATTATCAGAAAACTTGGAAGAATATTATATAGTACCTTGTATAGGTATTTATTTCATGTGTGATATTAAATGTTTCACCTTAGGACAGAGCTAAAAGGAACACGTAAATTTTCTATAATTGCTTTACTTTTTACAGTTGCCTTAGATTCCCAGCAAAGTCGAAGGGAAGGTATAGAGATTTCCCATATACCCCCACCTCCACACATGTATAGCCTCCCCCATTATGGACATCCTCATCAAGAGTGGTTCATTTGTTACAACTGATGATTTATGCATGCATGCTGCTGCTGCTGCTAAGTCACTTCAGTCTTGTCTGACTCTGTGCGACCCCATAGATGGCAGCCCACCAGGCTCCTCCTTCCTTGGGATTCTCCAGGCAAGAACACTGGAGTGAGTTGCCATTTCCTTCTCCAGTGCATGAAAGTGAAAATGAAGTCACTCAGTCCTTTCCGACTCTTGGCAACCCCACAGACTGCAGCCCACCAGGCTCCTCCGTCCATGGGATTTCCAGGCAAAAATAGTGGAGTGGGTTGCCATTGCCTTCTCCAATTTATGCATAGGCACATCATAATCACCCAAAGTTCATAGTTTATGTTACAATTCTACTTTTGCTATTATACATTCTGTGGGTTTGAACAAAAGTATAATGGCAAGTATCCATCATTACAGCACCACACAGCTCTAAAATCTTTTGTGCTCCAGTTATTCATCCCACCCACACCCCTAAGCCTGGCAGCTACTGATCTTTCTACTGTTGCCATAGCTTTACCTTTTGCAAAGTTTCATATAATCTGGAATGAATTGCTATGTAATGTTTTCCAGTTGACTCTTTTCACATGTAATATTCATTTACAATTCCTTCTTATTTTTTCATGACTTCATAGCTCTTTTTTTTTCCCACTGAATAATATTTCATAGCCTAGATGTACCATAGCTTATTTTCCCATTAGCCTACTAAAGGACATGTTGTTTGCTTCCAAGTTTGGGGCAGTTACAAATAAAGCTGCTGTAAACATCCATGCGCAGGTGTTTGTATTGATGTAAGTTTTTGGTTATTTTAGGTAAATATCAAGAAACTTGACTGCAGGATTTTGTGGTAAGTGTATGATTCATTTGGTAAGAAACCATTAAACTGTCATCCAAAGTTTTTGCAATGGATGTGAGTTCCTATTGCTTTACATACTCATCAGCATTTAATGTTGTCAATTTTCCATATTTTGGCTATTCCATCAATGTGTTTTAAATTGCAGTGTTGTTTTAATGTTTATTTCTCCAAAGACATATGATGTGGCACCTATTTGTAAATCTTTGACAAGGTATCTATTCAGGCCTTTGACCTATATTTTTGATTGGATTGGTTGGTTCTTATTATTGAGTTTTAAGAGTTCTTTGCATATATTTGAAATATATTCTCTGTATATATGTATATTTATCCTTTGTCAAGAGAATGCTTTCTATGTTATTCTTTTTCTTACAACTTATTTCTTTATTAAGAACTCACATGACACAAAGATAGAGTAAGAATCATTATGACTAAGATAAAGTGAAGGACATCTACTTGAAAGAATAGGTACTAGCATGTTGTAGGAGAAATGAAGATTATAAAAATTGAGATCATCCTCTGAAAGCATAAACCTTCATTCTCTTATAATCTAGAATCAGTGGGAATTACATTTCAGTTATATTAATGTGACACATAAATGCATCACATGAAAAGAAAAATCAGGGTTACATTGAAGTTTTAGTAAAGTCTTCTTATCATTAGGATAGTTACAGTTGCTAGGAAAAATCTGAAGAGTTTATTTTCTAACTTCTAGAAATTTACATTTTCAAACTTCAAGTTAGAAACATAAGGCAATTAAAGATATAAGTAGGATAAAAATAATTCCAAATTGGAGTCTGCAATGTAGAATTTATAAGGAAAATATCCCTTTATTTTTGAAAGTGGTCATTACTCATTCCAACTATATAATGGTATGAAAAATTCTACATTTGCAATGAAGATGAACAGGGATCTTATTTAGATTTTGAAGCAACTGCATGATCACTAGAACCAGGAAAACCATTTCATCTTTTTTTTTTCTTTTTTAATACAAGTGAGCCATCTGGTTTGGGGGAAATTAGTTAATATTTCTTATCTTCTGTTTCTCTGTATTGTTTCTTTGATAGTCCTACTTTATGTCTGTTTCCTAGTAAAATATTAATCAAGGACCTTTCACTGTTAAAAGTGCATTGCTTTGGATAATATATTATAATTATAACCTTGCTTATGTACATTTACTAACCAGATTTTTTACATGTTTGTTAAGCCTCCTTGAAGTCTGTTTATGGAACCCTCAGAAAAGTGGATCTTAATTTTAGTGTGCACACAGATCTCTTGAATGCTTGTTACATATCACACATAAAGCACTGGAGCTCTCTCCCAAATGGTCTTGTCTGGCAGCTCCATAACGGTGAAAAAGGTCTTTTTACTCAGGCAGCAGTCATTAGTGTTGTTCACTGTTATGCAGTTCTCTGATTTCTGGCCCATGGTGGAATTGCTTTTTGTGGACCTTTTGTGGTTAACATGGGCATATGACTATTAGTTCTAGCCATTGAATTGAAGATAGAAGTGATACTTGTCACTTTTGGACTGGGACTTTTTTTTTTTGCACAGTAACAGGTAACATTTATGATGATAGCTGATCTGCCAGGTGTATTTCATGAGTGAGTACTATTAGCAGATATTTCTTCCTTGCCAGTCCCTGATGCAGATTATGAACTATGAATGAAAAATTAACATTTTCTACTTTAAGTCATGGATATTTTTTACCTTTTAGTCAGATCTAACCTGTCTTGATTGCTATATGCTTCAGTCCACATTTTGAGATCATTGGATAGAAACTTTACTGATCTAAAATTAATACCTTATATCCTAGAGGAATCTCAATAAATTATGAATTACAATATTTAATGATTTTATACAAAAGAAACAATGACAAAAGAGTTTAAAAGGCTGTTTTCAGAATGGTAGACGGAATTAGAAGAGAAAATTAAGAGAAGAAAGTGTTGTAAGAATATCAAATAGTCATGTGTCAAATGATGTGAAGTTATGTAAAATAAGGACTGAAGGTACATATTAGATTTAATTGTATGGTACTCATTTTTTTGGTTGGCAAGATTTTGTAAAGAGTGTTGATAGTTCAACAGAGAAGGCCATTTAGACAAGTAGTGTAAATTATTCTTTGAGATATTTTGCATTGAAGGGAAGAAAACAACGTCTGGAACAGATAGGTGTACTGGGATATTCTTCCCAGTACAATTTTAATTATATGAGATATTATAACAGTGCTTTTCAATCCTGTACATTAAAATAATCCAGAGATTATTTTTGAAAAGATGTACAGGACCTGCTAATGGTCAATTAACCAGAATCTCTTGGCATTTGTAAAAGAACTTCACATGATTGTAGTGTAGAGTCATATTATGACAACTACTGACAAAACATATTTGAATTCTAATGGAAAGAATTTAGTGAATTGAAAATGTCTCTGAGAGGTAGAAAAGAAAATCTATAGCAAAAGAGTCCTAAGAATTCCAAAAGATGTGGCACTAAAGCTTAAATAAATAGCTAAACCTTAAGTAAAAGGCATTTCTTTTCCCCCACATTATAGCATCAAGGCAAGAGCAGAATGTTTATAGTATCTGCCATTCTGTTTACTAGAGAATGTTGACAGAGTTTGCATCTGATAGAAACTTCTATTTTTGTCAGTGCAGCAGAGGAAAAGTAATATTCTTTGCACAAAGGAATATAAGGAGGTCAGAGGTTTAAGACGAGCTAACTTACTGGAGAAACACTGTGATATCTCTGGGAAGTACTGAAGTCCCTTATGAGGCTAAAAGTCACAAATTATTATAAGTTTCTCGAATATGTGATTTTTTTTCCCCAGAAACATCCAGCTACTTGGTTGTAGGCAAGGACAAAGCTTCAGACTGCGTTTACTGTGGATATAAATTTGCCATGAGGTGGCAATGTAAAAGCAGTGGTGTAGGGATCTGGACATTTTCAAGATAGTGATTGAAATGAGGGGTTTTTATTTGTTTGTTTGTTTTTGCTTGTAATTAAAGCTGGATATGGGCTTCCCTGGTGGCTCAGATTGTAAAGAATCCACATGCAATGCAGGAGACCCTGGTTTGATCCCTGGATCAGGAAGATCTCCTAGAGAAGGAAATGGCTACCCACTCCAGTATTCTTGTCTGAAGAATTCCATGGGCAGAAGAGCCTGGTGGACTACAGCCTATGGAGTCACAAAGAGTCAGACACAACAGAGTGATTAACACTTTCAAAGCTGGACGTGGAGAAAATAAAGGGGCGATGGCACTGATTTTACATCATATACTGTTGGTCTGCATTATGACTAAGAACAGAAAACTGAAGAGGGAAGAGATTGTGGCCAGAGAATGACATGCCAAAGTTAACATTTTAGGAAATAAAATAGTTTCAGGCCATGCGGAGAATATAAGATCAGGTGGCTGAGAAGGATTGGAAGATAAAGTCATTCATTATAAGGAGAAAGACTGATCTATTAGTATTCTTTGGAAAATGTGTTTTCATGGACTTTGATATGTTAAACTAATGACAAGGGTTGGGTTGGAAAGGGTAGATTTAAAGCCTTCATTGATTGATAATTAATGATTAATGACTAATTGATTAATGGTTCTGATAGGGAAATTTGAAGTCTGTTGCAATGAAAGAAGAGTTGTATAGTCAGATATGATTAATTCACAGGAGCTGGAAGACCTATACAGTTGAAAGAGTGACCACCTAGTAGAGGCATCAGAGGACAGTGAGGATGCCATCTCTACTTTCTGACCTTGAGGTGAATGGGGCATGGTGGAAAACTTTAGATTTTCCTGTTTCAGCAGCAATGCAGGTGGTGAAAATAGTGAGACAGCGTGAGTTAGTGAACACTACAGTGAACTAATAGGCCTTGGGACGAGACTGGGAGGAGATAAATCCTAAGGAATCTCCTCTTCCACTGTCTTTAGGTTTTCCACTGATTTCTTTGAGGTGATTTCAGTGTCTTTCGAATAATACATTTTCTTCCTTTTTTAAAAAAAAATATTTTCTTGGCTGTACCTCTTGGCATGTGGAATTCTAGTTCCCTGACCAGGGATCAAACATATGCCTCTTGAACCGGAAGTATGGAATCTTAACCACTGGACTGCCAGGAAAGTCTCAATTTCAGCATCTTCTGCTTTGGGGAAGGAAGGTAGATTTTACCAGACAACATCAAAAGCATCTTTTCCAATGCTTTTGGGCTTGAAGTGTTCTTCTCAGGAAAATATCAGTGCTTTAAAGTTTCCTAAGGTAATTGTATAATATAGTGATGATACGGGAAGTTATATAACTAAAATCCCAAATAGAAAAGATTTAGGAGTGTCTAATAGGATATGGGCTGCTTTCCTGAGAGAATTTTGTCTACATGGAAACAGTATCCCATTAATTATTTTAAGCTGCTTCAGTTACTGTTCTCTAATTCTTCATAAATGAGTAGAGATGATGGAAATGAATGTCATTGGAAGACCCTCAAAGCCACAAAAACATTCCCAAAGCTTCTTATGTGTTTGAAACACATAGGGACAAGATGTTTCTGTACTGAGTCAAGTAATGAGTACAATAGTTAACTGGATATATTTACCTCTTACTAGCAAATGTTGTCTATTCCTTCCTATATTTTCGTCTGAAGTCTCAAACCTAAATATTAAAATAAATAAACCTACCTCCTTGATTTGGTATTTTTAATTTTGTTTCTTTGAAATCTAGTGATATTTTCTTATAAAAGGCTCACCACCAATACAATTTAAACTTTTCAGTGTGACTAAATACAAATATGCATTTCCATCAGTCACCAAGTAAAAACCATATCAATAATTTGAACAGGTACCATTTAATGCAAATCATTATCAACTAGTAAAAAGGTTAGCTACTATAAAAGGGTTGTAAGCTGAGACTCTAGGAATATGGAAAAAGTCAATGCAGGGGGAGCTACTACCCCTAGGACTGATAAAAAGTGAGCAAGGAAGAGACTAAAAATTCATGGAGACATCTTCTGGCCCATTTCCATCAGTCGGGAGGTTCTGAACTAATGGGAGAATGTGTGACTGCCACAGAAACGTACAGTCTATCCGAGGCAGAGAAACTTCACAAAAGGAATAGATGAGGGCTGAAAGGGTGAATGATCAGGAGAAATTAAAAAGTAAGTATGGGCAAGCCAAAGCTGGTTTGTAGTAGTAATCCACTGGTGCCAAGAAACTTGCTGAAGGGTCCAGATGATCCAGGGCTGGTCTGCAAGGACATAGAGATAAACACCACTGGGTCTCCAACAGGCACAATTGTTAGCAAGCACACCCACAAAGCAATAACCTATCATAGCTAGGAATAAAGGCATCTTACTTTTGCTATAGTCTCACAACAACCCAGTTTCCCTGGTGGCTCAGCGGTAAAGAATTTGCCTGCCATGCAGGAGACTCAACTTCCATCCCTGGATCAAGAAGAATCCCTGGAGAAGGAAATGGCAGCCCACTCCAGTATTCTTGCCTGGGAAATCCCATGGACAGAGGAGCCTCGTGGGCTACAGTCTGTGGGGTTGCAAAAGACTCATACAGGACTGAACGTGCACAGACACAGACCCCACAATGACCCTCCTCTATTCTCCATGAAAAGACCTAACTAGCTCTGGCTAGCCAAAGAGAAATGTTCACAGAATTCAGTCCTAGTATCATCTTTGCAAAAAACATCTCAAAAAGTCTGCACTTAGAACTGAGAGGAAATATACTGATAATTGTCACAGCTTCTAAATCGAAAAATCAGAAAATAGTTCCTAATTCTGGAGTCTCAGAAGCAGAGGGGCGAAAGTAACTACCATAATTATCTGTCTGACTTTAGGCTTCAACATAATCATCCCAAAAGATGAATTTTGGATTGATTAGGCAAGATGAACAGCATTCTAACTTAAAAAAACAATTCAAACTTAGATACAACTGAGGAATAATAATAAGCCATAATACATTAAGATTGCTTTTTAAAATATATAGAAATAACTTTTATAAGTGAGGAATTTTACTTTGTAAACATTTGACACATGTGCCAGTTTTCCATATGAGCTGGTGCAGCCCATAGGTCTGAATCTTCTATAGGCTGGTCACCATCACATATCATTCACTTACAGTACTTAATGCTTTGGGTTAATCATCTTCTTCCCTAGCTTCTTTGGGAAGGCAAATATTCCAAGGGGATTTTCCTGTTTAACTCTTGCCAGCTACCTCTAGCTTTAGATACATATGCAGCTTTTATGTAGTCATTACGATTCATAGAGGCAAAAAACATTCCCCTGGTTCCTGGAGAAATCTTGAATGTTATTCTTTTCTGCACTTAAAATTTAGTGTAAAATCATAAGTATTATTTTTCATAAAATTTCTCAGTTTAATATCTTGAAGTGGATTTGAGTCTATCTTGCTCAATTACTCATATTTTCCGTTTAAGAGAGGGGCAAGTTCATGTAACTCACAGTTTTAGTTACTTGAGGGAACATACTAATATTCAAACCATCAGATCACCCAATATAATTCAACTTACTCTTATGAGTGGTAAGGTACAATGAAGACAGTGCACATAAAATGTTGAAGGGCTTTAAAAAATACACAGAGAATTATGAAAGCTAAAGGGCAGTCACCGTGATGAACACCTCAGAATTTTAACGAAGATATGCCCCAAATTTAACTCTGTAATTGTCTCTACACCATTTCAACTTATTGTTTAAGAAAAATATTCAGGCAACCAATGAGCTGGTTTCTGTGGCTGTTGTTGCTTCTATTACTCTTTATACATAATAGCATACAACTGACCTGACTACTCTTATATTTCTTATTGAACTGACTTTTGTAGGCTAACCAAATCACTGGGGCTTTTTGTATGCTTCAAGTATAACTGGAATCTTGCCTGTGAAAGATAAATAGCATTGTTAATCAGCATTTATAAACCATGCTTCACAAATGACAGTATAGAAATAGCAATGAGAAAATATAGCTTTGTTTTTCAATTTGCCTTTCCTCAATATATTTCTGGAAGCATGGCAAAAGATTCCCAAACAGTTATTGGACTGTGGAGAAAAGTGAAGTCACTATCTGCAGTGGGGTCATAGGGCACATTTTGGAGGGAATCTTACAATGGAAGTTGTTTGGCATGAACGTGAGTTTCTGAAAGGTAGCCAGTATAAGCCAAACCACTGAGTATTCAGCCTTGAGAATAATACTAGATACTATCAATACACTGGAGGGGATTTTTCCATTTCACATGTCCTCTTATTCCTGACTTGCCTCCCTGACTTCCAGGGATTGAAAGCTATTACTGTTCTATGTGACACTGTCATTTCAGCCACAATTAATCAGAAGGGATAAACTGTTGCCTCACGGTGGGCCAATCGTATTCTGTCCCTGAGAATTCAAGATTGGGATTCAAGGACACTGTTGAGTCTTTCTGTATGAGCTGGAATTAGAAATTGTGAATTCAGGAACAGCGGGGTGGCCATTCTCAGCTATGAGAGTGGGAAACTGTGTCATGTAGAGCCTTGAACTGAGGCAAATATTGGAGAAATGCCGAACCAACTATGAGAGGAAATTCATTTTGGATTTTTAGTTTTTGATTTCAACCCCTGGCAAGTAACCATTGTTCCTTTTTCCCATCCTTTCATTAATTCTTCTTTTTTTTTTTTTTTTTTTTCTTGCTTAGGGTAACTCCAGTTATTAATTTGAGGATATTTTTTAAAGCACAGCTTTATTCTTTTAATGTATACCACAATTCCTCTCACCAGACCTTCAAAATGTATACAGCACATGTGTCTAAGCGCCTTACATAGAATGGATGCTCAAATGAAACCATACAGGAAAGTAACAAAATTAATAACTAACAACACTTTGTGCCTTATGTTACAATATCAACAACAAACTTTTTAAACTTCTTTTACTAAAATAAACCATTCATAACACAGGTAAAAGTTTTCCTTTGTTATTGACTGTTTCTATCTATATGCCAACACAGGTTTCAGAAAATAATTTTGCCAAATAATTTCACTATGTGTTTTGTTACTTTTTTAATCAAAGAAAATGGTATTTTCCCCTAAATTTTAGTTGTTTGATGCATATCTTGAAAAATCTTTGTGGTATAGATTATTGTAGCAAATTTAAAGAGAAACAAGAGTAAATAATTTTTAAACATCTGTCTTATATTTAATTTCTTATGATCAAGTAATCAAGCAAACATAATGTCATATTAATAGGATATATAAAAACTGAGTAGCAATACAAATTTAAAAACAACAAGTCATCATTATTGATGTTAATGTTGGTAATAGTTGAAAGAGGCTTCCCTGGTGGCTCAGTGGTAAAGACTTCACTTGCAATGCAGGAGACACAGGTGTTATCCCTGGGTGAGGAAGAGCCCCTAAAGAAGGGAAATGGCAACCTACTTCACTATTCTTGCCTGGGAAATCCCAAGGACACAGGAACTTGGTGGGTTGCAAAGAGTGGCACCCAAATGAATGACTGAACAACAGCAACAATACTTAAAAGTCTTTGAAATGCCAGTAGTAGTATAACTAACATTTAACAAGTATCTGTTCTGTGCCATGAACTCTGCTACAGCTTTTATGATTTTTTTGTTAATCTTCACAGCAACTATGATAACTGCTATCACTTTACAGATGAAATAATGAAAACTTAGTGACATTAATAATAATTTTTAAATGTGTATGAAGTTTAGTTATTTTAATTTTGTTTTGAGAAGATGGATTTTAGTATGTGAGATTCAAACTTTACATATAAAACATATTTATTATAATTTTTATTTTGAGAATTTTTCTCCTGCAACTTTAGTCTACCTTGAAGTAGACCTCTCCATATTCTTAAGTACTTAATAAATAACATGAAAAGGTCATTTTAAGTCTTCCAACCAAAATATTAAACCCAAAATATTTGCCCAAGTACCAGTCAGCTAAATATTATTGTTAAGGGAACAAAAATACCTATATCTTTTACTGTTCTTTCTTCAATTTTCCACAATTTTTTTTTCATTTGGATGTTAATTTTCTCCTCAGGGTATAACATCCTCTGATATTTGAAAATGAATGATGTTTCCTCCAATTTTTGAGTGACTAGGATGTTGTTAAGATTATAAATGTGTATTCTCAGACACTTGAACATTGTTCATAAATTGGATTTTTGAAGTGTTAGCAATGTTCTCTTTGAGGGATTAATCTCTCCTTCAATGGAGTTGGGGAGGAGGAGGGGCCACCTAAATGTAATATCCAACCAACTTTATCACACTCAGTTTTTAAAAGTCAAGACCTCAACTTATCTCTTGAGTAATTTTTCATCTCTCTGTCTCATATTTCTGCTCTGCCAGCCAGATCACACCGTTTTAGTGCATTTCCAGAATTTTATCTCTATATCCTAGATATGTTTTCACCCCTATTTTCATGTTGTTCCATCTTATTTCAAGGATTTCAAGGCAAGTGCAGCAGTAAAAACATTTTACTTCACCTATTTTCACCTTGTAAAATTCATGGAAACAAGTCGAACAAAGAAATGTTAAGTTTGAAAGCATCTTAATTAAAGATAGGGGTGCCTCTTCCATCTTCAAGGAAAATCTCTTTTATGATAGGGCTACCTCTAATTTGGAAATTTTCATCCTCAGGAGAAAGTCTAAAAGCACATTTTGTTCCTTATTTACTCCTAGATAGTAACTAGAACACCCAGGGAAATGTTTGAAAATCTAGTGAATATAACCCTTTTCTGATCTAAGGGCATTGCCCATGGTGTATAGAAACTTGACAGTGATAATGAATCTTGCAAGTAACTGACATAGTACAAAGCAGGTTTTGAGATCCAAAAAACCTTATTCTCCTAAAAATAAATAACAGTTCCACTCCAATTTTGAATTTAATAATTTAAGTAAGCTAATTATTTCTAAAGTTGGGAAAGTAGATCCTCAAATGAGATAATCATGTTTACAAGGCCATCAGTTACTTTTGTGGTCAAGGGCAATTGCTAAGAACTCTTGACAAAAGATGAAGTGATAAGATTGGGAGATGGTATTTTGGCTTCTTTCTTAAAGAATTTTAACTTACAAAAAAATTTCATGCAGGGTGACATAAAAATAACTATATTAAATTATGTTTGATGATACAAATACATTTCAATATTTATATTTTATAATGCTTTATAGAATACACTATTCTCTTGTAAAGAAAGGCATAGAGGGTTTTTTTTTTTTTTCACCTTTACAAAGATGATGAAATTATATATAGAGTTCAGTGATTTGTACAAGGACATAGTGTAAATATGATAAATTAAACCCAATTCCAAGTCCCTGTGTGGTATAGGGAAGTAGTTTCTAACACTGTTGAATACATTTGAATGACCCAGAAAGTTTGTTTAACCCAATTTCTGTGTGCCACCCCTACAGATTGACTTGGTACGTCTGAGATGGGGCCAAGGTAGACTTTTACAACAAAGTCCCAGGTAATACTAATGCAGCTGTTCCATGGACCACACTCCTGGCAGCTTATCCTGACAGATGTTGGTTTTTATCTTGGTGTAGCACATTGTAATTCTTATTTTTCAAGTCATTTAAGCTTTTTAAACCATATCTCCTTTAGCCTCATGTTAAAAAATACCTAGTTTTATTGTGAGAACTAAATGAAAAATAAGTTAAAAACATCTGGTCTGTCCTAAGTGCTCATACTACTAATTCCATTCAGCTCTCTGTGGAGTCATCCTGTGGAGTTTTATTGAGTCTTCCAGTTCCTTTCTCCTCAGTATTGCCACTCTATTCCCATTCTGATGGAGCAGAGAAACCTTTAATGCTTCATTCTGACATCTTCCTGAGAAGATATTGAACTGAAAATTCAGCAGTTGAGAGAATTATTTATTATTAGAAGTATGAAGTTCTTTTTATGACACCCGTTCTCTCCTAAGTTTGTGACATATTCATCATTTTAATGTTTCTTTCAGAGTTTTATCATAAAAATGACTCATTAATTCAGACCATTTTTGAAAACTGAAATGTGAGAATTTGAGAAAAGGCAAGGCTGGATTTGAACTTGTCATTATCTGTACGACAAAATTTCTTCAAGTGGATATATTGACATATGAATACAAAATTATCTGAAGGAATGCATGTCATTTAGTTGACAGAATGAAGCAAAGTTTTTAATATAGGTGTTTTAATTCAAAACAAATTTTATTTTTGCTATTTTGCTGCATATCCACTATGAGCTTCAATTTTCAAATAAACACTAAAAATTTTAATAAGATACATTTCCATCTATTCACATATCAGTCATGAAAATGTTTTTACATAACATTAAAATAGTTACGTTTTTACATATAGTATTTTACATTTTATTATTATAATATTTTAAATCAATTTTTTGGGGATGTATATAAAGAAAATGTCTGTCAATGCAGGACTATACATACAAATTGTTGTTGTTCAGTTGCCCAATCTTGTCCAAGTCTTTGCGACTCCATCAACCGCAGCACACCAGGCCTCCCTGCCCCTCACCATCTCCTGGAGTTTGCCCAAGTTCATGATAATTAAATAGGTGATGCAAAACATCTCATCCTCTGACACCCTCTTTTCCTTCTGCCCTCAATATTTCCCAGTATCAGAGACTTTTCCAATGAGTTGGCAGTTCACATCAGATTGAAATAATGGAGCTTCAACTTCAGCATCAGTTTCTCCAGTGAGTTTCTTGAAACTGGCTCTCTGATTGTATTTGCTTTAAAGGCATTAATGTTTAAGTTTCTAGTGGTGAAGTAGGCCCTGGGTAATTTATGGCATGTATGGCAAGTGGTCACTCAGATTATCATCTATAGATAACTATAATCAATTATCTATAAAAAGTAAGGCACTGAACAACACATTATTTACTGCTATAAATATTTAAGTGACAGTAAAAAGAGTAAGATGGAGTTAGTTGTTTTGCTCCTTACCACACTGAATAATTTAGAAAATAGTACAGTAAGATAAAACTTTAAATTCTCAGTTCAAGGAAATTGAAAACTTCTCTGATTCCCCTGAAGGAAGCCTATATCTTTCATATCTGCAGAACCAGGATTTTTGAAAACCACACTCAATGTCTAACCCTATAGATGACTGAATAATAATATAAATTGAATTCTTGATGGCTCATGATCACTTTCAATAAAGCTGGAACAACACTTCAGAAGGAATGCAATAGTAAAATTTGGCATGAGGGCATATGGGCAGATTCCAGTGAGGTTGAAAACCCTGAATACCTAAATTATGTTGTGTCTTCTGTAGAATCAGCTCGGCTTGAGAAGACTAACCTCCCTTTCCTGAAAAAGCTCTTCAATATAAATTGTTCCAGTGAGGCAGTTGCCTTGTAAAGCACTAATGATTCCTCCTCAGGGCCTTTCCCTATCACCTATATTCATGTCCAGATTCATACCCAGATTCAAGTTCTCTCAGACCCCAAAGGATCTGAGTTACAAAGTGTGGCCCACAGGAAGAATGAGGCATACTAAAATAATTGCACAATTTTACCAATATGTATCAACTGAAGCCTTGGGAATATGTGTGAAAAGGTCAGTTTTCCTTCCAATCTCAAAGAAAGGCAATGCCAAAGAATGCTCAATCAACTGCAATCATCTCACATGCTAGCAAGGTAATGCTCAGAAACCTTCAAGCTAGGCTTCAATAGTATGTGAACTGAGAACTTGCCAGATTTACAAAAGGCTGAGGAAGCAAAGATCAAATTGCCAACATCTGATGGATCATAGAAAAAGCAAAGGGATCCCCCAAACGATCTAATTTTGTTGACTATACTAAAACCTTTGACTGCATAGATCACAACAAACTGTGGAAAATTTTTAAAAAGACGAAAATACCAGACCGCCTTACCTGTCTCCTGAGAAACCTGTAGTCAGGACAAGAAACAACGATTAGAACCAGACATTTAACAATAAGCTAGTTCAAAATTAGGAAAGGAATATGACAAGGCTACATATACTCACCCAACTTATTTAACTTACATGCAGAGTACATCATGTGAAATGCTGGGCTGGATAACTCACAAGCTAGAATCAAGATTGCCAGGAGAAATATCAACAACTTCAGATATGAAGATGATACCACTTTAATGGCAGAAAGTAAAGAGGAACTAAAGAACCTCTTGATGAGGGTGAAAGAGAGGAGCAAAAAAACTGGCTTAAAACACAACATTCAAAAAACAAACATCATGGTATCCATTCCCATGATTTCATGGCAAATAGATGGGGAAAAATTTGAAACAGTGACAGATTTCATTTTCTTGGGCTTCAAAATTACTGCAGATGGTAACTGCAACAACAAAATTAAAAGATGCTTGCTCCTTGGATGAAAAGTTATGACAAACCTAAACAGTATTTTAAAAATCAGAGACATCACTTTGCTAACAAAGGTCTGTATAGTCAAAGCTATGGTTTTTCCAGTAGGCAGGAATGATGGGGCTTCCCTAATGGCTGTAACGCACCTGGGAAGAATCCACCTGCAATGCAAGAATCACAGGAGATACACATTTGATCCCTGTGCCTGGAATATCACGTGGAGGAGAGCATGGCAACCCACTCCAGCCTTCTTGCCTGGACAATCTCATAGACAGAAGAGCCTCGTGGACTACAGTCCATAGGGTCACAAAGAGTTGGACACAACTGAAATGACTTAGCACACTTGCATGTATGCATGTACAGATATGAGAGTTGGACCATAAAGAAGGCTGAGCCCTGAAGAATTGATGCATTTGAAATGTGGTGCCAGAGAAGATACTTGAGTGTCCTTTGAAGAGCAAGGAGATCAAACCAGTCAATCCTAAAGGAAATCAACCCTGAATATTCTCTGGAAGAACTGATGCTGAAGCTGAAACTCCAATACTTTGGCCACCTGATGCAAAGAGCTGACTGATTGGAAAAGACCCTGATGCTGGGAAAGATTGAGGGCAGGAGAATCAGGGTACAATAGGGGATGAGATAGTTGAATAGCAACATCAACTATGTGGAGATGAGTTTGAGCAAACTCCAGGAGATAGTGAAGGATAGGGAATCCTGATGTGCTGCAGTCCATGTTGTCACAGAGTTGGACATGATTTAGCAACTGAAAAACAACCATGAAGCTTAAGAGAAGAGGGGATAGGCTGAAGAAATATGAAGCTGTGCTTCAGAATCAATGTTTTAACTTGAGAAGGTTAATAATGACTCTAATAGTTTGCTTGGTTGGTTGACTGAAACCAGATCAGATCAGATCAGATCAGTCGCTCAGTCGTGTTTGACTCTTTGCGACCCCATGAATCGCAGCACGCCAGGCAACCCTGTCCATCACCAACTTCCGGAGTTCATTGAGACTCACGTCCATTGAGTCAGTGATGGCATCCAGCCATCTCATGCTCTGTCATCCCCTTCTCCTCCTGCCCCCAATCCCTCCCAGCATCAGAGTCTTTTCCAATGAGTTAACTCTTCGCATGAGGTGGCCAAAGTACTGGAGTTTCAGCTTTAGCATCATTCCTTCCAAAGAAATCCCAGGGCTGATCTCCTTCAGAATGGACTGGTTGGATCTCCTTGCAGTCCAAGGGACTCTCAAGAGGCTTCTCCAACACCACAGTGCAAAAGCATCAATTCTTCAGCGCTCAGCCTTCTTCACAGTCCAACTCTCACATCCATACATGACCACAGGAAAAACCATAGCCTTGACTAGATGAACTTTGGTGGCAAAGTAATGTCTCTGCTTTTGAATATGCTATCTAGGTTGGTCATAACTTTCCTTCCAAGGAGTAAGCGTCTTTTAATTTCATGGCTGCAGTCACCATCTGTAGTGATTTTGGAGCCCAGAAAAATAAAGTCTGACACTGTTTCCACTGTTTCCCCATCTATTTCCCATGAAGTGATGGGACCAGATGCCATGATCTTCGTTTTCTGAATGTTGAGCTTTAAGCCAAGTTTTTCACTCTCCACTTTCACTTTCATCAAGAGGCTTTTTAGTTCCTCTTCACTTTCTGCCATAAGGGTGGTGTCATCTGCATAACTGAGGTTATTAATATTTTCCCCGGCAATCTTGATTCCAGCTTGTGTTTTGTCCATTCCAGCGTTTCTCATGATGTACTCTGCATAGAAGTTAAATAAACAGGGTGACAATATACAGCCTTGACATACTCCTTTTCCTGTTTGGAACCAGTTTGTTGTTCCATGTCCAGTTCTAACTGTTGCTTTCTGACCTGCATACAGATTTCTCAAGAGCAGATCAGGTGGTCTGGTATTCCCATCTCTTTCAGAATTTTCCACAATTTATTGTGACCCATACAGTCAAAGGCTTTGGCATAGTCAATAAAGCAGAAATAGATATTTTTCTGGAACTCTCTTGCTTTTTCCATCATCCAGTGGATGTTGGCAATTTGATCTCTGGTTCCTCTGCCTTTTCTAAAACCAGCTTGAACATCAGGAAGTTCATGGTTCACATATTGCTGAAGCCTGGCTTGGAGAATTTTGAGCATTACTTTACTAGCCTGTGAAATGAGTGCAATTGTGCGGTAGTTTGAGCATTCTTTGGCATTGCCTTTCTTTGGGATTGGAATGAAAACTGACCTTTTCCAGTCCTGTGGCCACTGCTGAGTTTTCCAAATTTGCTGGCATATTGAGTGTAGCACTTTCACAGCATCATCTTTCAGGGTTTGGAATAGCTCAACTGGAGTTCCATCACCTCCACTAGCTTTGTTCGTAGTGATGCTTTCTAAGGCCCACTTGACTTCACATTCCAGGATGTCTGGCTCTAGCTCAGTGATCACACCATCGTGATTATCTGGGTTGTGAAGATCGTTTTTGTACAGTTCTTCTGTGTATTCTTGCCATCTTTTCTTAATATCTTCTGCTTCTGTTAGGTCCATACCATTTCTGTCCTTTATCGAGCCCATCTTTGCATGAAATGTTCCTTTGGTATCTCTGATTTTCTTGAAGAGATCTCTAGTCTTTCCCATTCTGTTGTTTTCCTCTATTTCTTTGCATTGATCGATGAAGAAGACTTTCTTATCTCTTCTTGCTATTCTTCGGAACTCTGCATTCAGATGTTTATATCTTTTCTTTTCTCCTTTGCTTTTCACTTCTCTTCTTTTCACAGCTATTTGTAAGGCCTCCGCAGACAGCCATTTTGCTTTTTTGCATTTCTTTTCCATGGGGATGGTCTTGATCCCTGTCTTCTGTACAATGTCACGAACCTCATTCCATAGTTCATCAGGCACTCTATCTATCAGATCTAGGCCCTTAAATCTATTTCTCACTTCCACTGTGTAATCATAGGGGATTTGATTTAGGTCATACTTGAATGGTCTAGTGGTTTTCCCTACTTTCTTCAATTTCAGTCTGAATTTGGCAATAAGGAGTTCATGGTCTGAGCCACAGTCAGCTCCTGGTCTTGTTTTTGCTGACTGTATAGAGCTTCTCCATCTTTGGCTGCAAAGAATATAATCAATCTGATTTCGGTGTTGACCATCTGGTGATGTCCACGTGTAGAGTCTTCTCTTGTGTTGTTGGAAGTGGGTGTTTGCTATGAGCAGTTCATTATCTTGGCAAAACTCTATTAGCCTTTGCCCTGCTTCATTCTGTACTCCAAGGCCAAATTTGCCTGTTACTCCAGGTGTTTCTTGACTTCCTACTTTTGTATTCCAGTCCCCTATCATGAAAAGGACATCTTTTTTGGGTGTTAGTTCTAAAAGGCCTTGTAGATCTTCATAGAACCATTCATCTTCTTCAGCATCACTGGTTGGGGCATAGACTTGGATTACTGTGATATTGAATGGTTTGCCCTGCAAACAAACAGAGGTTATTCTGTCATTTTTGAGATTGCATCCAAGTACTGCATTTTGGACTCTTTTGTTGACCATGATGGCCACTCCATTTCTTCTGAGGGATTCCTGCCTGCAGTAGTAGATATAATGGTCATCTAAGTTAAATTCACCCATTCCAGTCCATTTCAGTTCGCTGATTCCTAGAATGTTGACATTCACTCTTGCCATCTCTTGTTCGACCACTTCCAATTTTCCTTGATTCATGGACCTGACATTCCAGGTTCCTATGCAATATTGCTCTTTACAGCATTGGACCTTGCTTCTATCACCAGTCACATTCACAATAACGATCCAAATATGCCTTACACTCACTAAAGACGGATACAACCACAAAGATGTCTTACACCAATAAAACCAGTATGCCAGAACTTCTTTGTTGTACTATTGATCGAGGTGTCAGAAGACTTAGGGAGGTTAAACTGCTAGAGAGCATCTATTACACAAGACTTGCCAACCTGCCTTCATTGAAATCCAGAGGATATGTTCTTCACCATACCTTTAAGAATTCAATTGTGAAAAGAGCCTCAGCATCACTGAAAAGCTCTATTGTTACTCTTCTCTGGGGTCAGACATTATAGTGAGAACTGCTACCATGGAACTGGGATTCCCTAAATTCAGAGAGGATGATAGAATCCCAGGGTACAGGGCCAAGTGGCAGCACTTAATAGCCAAAGACAAGATGCTGCACATAGTTACTGCAATGAACAGGAAAGCCAAAGCAGTCATCTGAATGTTCTGACCTGCAGAGATATGGTGTTGGCTGGTTGGTCTTTGGTGTCCCTAGAGTGAAGTAGATGAGTAGAAACTACAGTCTTACCTGATTTGTATAAATGGAAAAGCTTTAGGTCTAGTGAACAGAGTGACTGGAGTAACCAAGTCAAAGAACAATGGGCCCTCATTCATTTAATTCCCAAATCTGAACCAATTTACAGACTTAGAGCTCCCTGAATGAAATGTAACCCTAGGTCCTCTTGAGGAAGAATTCTGGTACACTGTCAAAAATTTATACTGTTAATTTTCCTCCCTGCCTTCTTTAAAGAGAACTGTAGCCATTTTCTAGTATAACTGTAAATTAAGGAAGGGAGCATAATCTGACATTTTAGATTGCAAAATGCTGGATAAGAAATTAAATTAAGTCCTAGAGACCCAAACTCACTGTTAGAATAGTGACTACTAGTTAGAGTAGAGGCTGATGGTCAGGTGACCAACGGAGTTTGGGCTCTAGTTAAGCCTACTGTACTCAGTAGGTCTCTGAACACATTCTGTGGTTATTTCCTCAGTTCCAGATGTAAAATTGAAAGGGACATAGTGGACAACAAGTGAAATCTTCCCATTTGATTCCCTAACCTTTGAACTAAGGGCTTTTATAGTAAGAAAAAGGCTTCCCAAGTGGCACTGGTAGTAAAGAACCCGATGCAGGAGACATGGGTTCAACCCTGGATCTGGAAGATCCCCTGGAGGAGTACATGGCAATCCACTCCAGTATTCTTACCTGAAGAAGCCCATGGACAGAGGAGCCTCACAGGCTGCAGCCCATAGGATTGAACAGTCAGACACAACTGAAGCGACTTAGCACACATGCTACCACATGCCCCCTTAGCTCACTAGTTTGGCCTGTGTAGAAGAAAAATGAACCATTGATAATTATAAACTTTATGAGCGGGTGACTTGCATTGCAACTGCTGTAGCAGAAAAGATTTTGGTGTAAAAACAAATACATACATTCTCTGGCACCTATTACATAGTTCTTGATTTGGCAAATGCTTTTCTTTCTCTACATATTGTATTAATTTTCCATTGCTGCTGTAACAAATTATCATGCATTTAGTGGCTTGAAACAACACAAGTTTATTTGTATAGTTTTGGAGGTCAGACGTTTACAATCAGTTTTGTTGAGCTAAAGCATTGGCTTGTTCCTTCCAGAGTCTCTCAGGGATGAATATCTTTCCTTGTCTTTTTCAGCTTCTAATGGCTGCCTGTATCCTTGCCTTGTGGCCCCTTCCTCCATATTCAAAGTGGGTCACTCCAGTTTCTGCTCCCATCATCACATCTGCTTCTCCTCTGGCTCCTCCTGAGTCCCTGTTATAAAAACCTGTTTGATTACTTGGACCTACCTGGGTCCCCAGGATAATCCTGTCATCTCAAGATCCTTAATATAATCACCTTTCCAAAGTTTCCTTTCGGCAGCAGCATTCACAACTTCTGGAGACCAGGATGAAAATATCTCTGCTTTCAGTGTCACATTCCCTTCTGTAACTTTGACCTTCCTGTCTCCCTCCTATAAGACTCTTTTTTTTTTTTTCTTAAATAAGTATTTTTTCTTTCCTTTTTTTTTTTATGGTTTTATTTATTTTGGCAATGCTGGGTCTTCAGTCTTGTGCAGGCCTTTTCTCTATTTGTGGCCAGAGGGGCTACTCCTCATTATAGTGTGCTGGCTTCCCATTGTGGTGGCTTCTCCTACTGTGGAGCACTGGCTCTAGGGTGCACATTCTTCAGTAATTGTGGCACATAAGCTCAATAGTTGCAATTCCTGGGCTCTAGAGCATAGGCTCAATACTTGTGGTGCATGGACTTAGTCTATGATCACATCTAGATAATCTCCTCATCACCAGACCTTTAACATTTTCATATCTGTAATATCCCCTTTCCATGTAGGGCAACATATTCATAGGTTTCTGAGATTAGAATGCAAACACTGGCGATGCCATTATTCTGTTTACCAAAAGCCTTTGTCACTCTTACTGAATAATGAACCTGATGAATGATATGAGATGGGTTAGTTCTGTGAACTACTATATGCTTTGGTCACTGGCTGATTTTACTCAAGATGGTGACAAAATCATATATTTTTAAAATATTAGAAATAAAGAATGTAAACATACACATATATTTCATTGGTATGTATATATGCATACATTTTTTTACAAGACATATAGATAAACACTTATTGTGACAATTTAAAGAGAACACTTTCTTTAGAAAAAGTATTTACTGGGACTTCTCTGGTGGCCCAGTAGTTAAGACTCCACAATACCAATGCAGGGGGCCTTGGTTTGATTCCAAATCAGAGAACTAGATCCCACATGCTGCAACTAAGAGTTCTCATGCTGAAACTAAAGATCCTGGCTCAGCCAAATTAAAAATAAAAAAATTAAGTCTTTATTTACCACATGGCTGAGTGTCTGTTATCTGTCAGACACTTTAGGTGGCTACTACACAACTGTGAACAAAGTAATGATCCAATCCCTCTTGGAGCTTGCATTCTAACAGAAAAAGATAGACAGCAAATACGATCATAGCTGATGTGAAGAGCTGAATCACTGGAAAAGACCCTGATGCTGAGAAAATGGAAAGCAGGAGGAGAAGGGGACAACAGAGGATGAGGTGGTTGGATGCATCAGCAGCTCAATGGACATGAGTTTGAGTAAACTCTAGGAGATGGTGAATGACAGGGAAGCCTGGCATGATACAGTCCATGGGGTTGCAAAAGATGGACTTGTCTTAGTGACTGAACAACAATAATCAAGTAGATTTTATAATAAATTAGAAGATGATTTGAAAAACTGTAGAAAATTCTTAAAGAGATGGGAATAACAGACCACCTAACCTTCATGCTGAGAATTCTATATGCAGGTCAAGAAGCAACAGTTATAACTGGACATGGAGCAACAGATGGTTCCAAATTGGGAAAATAGTATTACAAGGCTGTATATTGTCACCCTGCTCATTTAAATTATGTACAGAGTACATCATGCAAAATGCTGTGCTGGATGAAGAACAAGCTGGAATCAAGATTGCCAGGAGAAATATCAATAACCTCAGATATAAAAATAACAACACCCTTATAAGAGAAGGCAAAGAAGAACTAAAGAGCCTCTTGATGAAAGTGAAAGAGGAGAGTGAAAAAGTTGGCTTAAAACTCAACATGCAGAAAACTATGATCACAGCCTCCGGTCCCATCACTTCATGGAAAATAGATGGGGAAACAATGGAAACAGTGACAGACTTTATTTTCTTGGGCTCCAAAATTGCTGCAGATGGTGACTACAGCCATGAAATTAAAAGACACTTGCTTCTTGGAAGAAAATCTATGGCCAACCTAGACAGCATATTAAAAAGCAGAGAGATTACTTTGCCTACAAAGGTCCATATAGTCAAAGCTATGGTTTTTCCAGTATTCATGTATGGATGTGAGAGTTGGGCTATAAAGAGAGCTAAATACCAAAGAATTGATGATTTTGAACTGTGGTGTTGGAGAAGACTCTTGAGAGTCTCTTGGACTTCAAGGAGATCCAACCAGTCAATCCTAAAGGAAATCAGTCCTGAATATTCATTGGAAGGATTGATGCTGAAGCTGAAACTCCAATACTTTGGACACCTGATGTGAAGAACTGACTCACTGGAAAAGACCCTGATGCTGGGAAAGATTGAAGGAGGAAGGAGAGGGGAATAACAGAGGATGAGATTGTTAGATGGCATCACCCACTTGATGGACATGAGTTTGAGCAAGCTCCGGGAGCTGGTGATAGACAGGGAAGCCTGGTGTGCTGCAGTCCATGTGGTCGCAAATAGTCAGACATGACTGAATGACTCAACTGAATTGACTTAGAAGATGATATAAAATATGGGGGAAAATGAAACTAGATTAGTGGAGTTTGCTGGATGACAAGCTGATTTAAAAAAGGGTCTCTGAGCATATGAGAGTTGAATGAAGATTTGAAGGAGATGGCCTTCTAGATAGGAGGAGAAAGGACACAGCAAGCAGAGGGAGCAGCCAGGGCAGAGGCTCTGAGGCAGAAGGAGGCCTGGTGCATTCATGGAGTTGCAGGAGGCCATGGAGTTGCAGTGCATTCATGCAGGCCAGGATGTGGAGGAAAGTGAATAAGAAGGTAAATGTGGGCCAAATCCTACAGGATTTTGCATTTTTGGGACCTTGGCTTTTATCCTATGTAAACCACTGCAAGATTTTAAACAGAGTACTCACTTTATCTGATTTTTATTTTCAAAGGATTATACAGTTTCCTGGGATAGACATCAGGTCTAAGAAAAGGTGGGAAATGAAGTATGACTTCAAATTTGAGAGATGGAGCAACTGAACAACCGAATTTCTGTCAAACAAGGTGGGTTGAACAGAGTGGTTTTAGGAAGGAAATGAGGGATTCCGGTCTGGATGTGAAGAGTTAAAATAGTTTCTTAGATGTCCAAATGGAGTTGCCTATTTGTTGTGTCAAATTGAATATCTGAGTCAAGAGCTCAGCAAACAATTTAGGGTAGACACATAAATCCAGGGTTCCTGGAGGTTTGAAAGTTATTTAAAGCTGGGAAACTGAATAATATCACTAGAAAAATAAATTTTAATATAGAGAGGACATTTTAAACAAGGATGTGTCTTGCAGTCTCCAAGATTGAGGTAGAAGAGAAAAAGGGACTTTGAGGCAGGAAACTGATTGTAGTAAGTCATGATATACACAAGTGAGGAGCTGGTGAGTTGTTTTTTTTTTTTGATGTGACCTTGGGGAACCAAAAAGATCAGAATGTCATATAACACTTCTCAAAAATCACTGCAATGATTTATTTTGGCTTACATTCAGTTCAGTTCTGTTCAGTTCAGTTGCTCAGTCATGTCCGACTCTTTGTGACCCCATGAATCACAGCACGCCAGGCCTCCCTGTCCATCACCAACTCTCCGAGTTCACTCAAACTCACGTCCATTGAGTCAGTGATGCCATCCAGCCATCTCATCCTCTGTCATCCCCTTCTCCTCCTGACCCCAATCCCTCGCAGCATCAGAGTCTTTTCCAATGAGTCAACTCTTTGCATGAGGTAGCCAAAGTACTGGAGTTTCAGCTTTAGCATCATTCCTTCCAAAGAACACCCAGGGCTGATTTCCTTTAGAATGGACTGGTTGGATCTCCTTGTAGTCCAAGGGACTCTCAAGAGTGTTCTCCAACACTACAGTTCAAAAGCATAAATTCTTCAGCACTCAGCCCTCTTCACAGTCCAACTCTCACATCTATACATGACTACTGGAAAAACCATAGCCTTGACTAGACGGACCTTTGTGGGCAAAGTAATGTCTCTGCTTTTCAATATGCTATCTAGGTTGGTCATAACTTTCCTTCCAAGGAGTAAGCGTCTTTTAATTTCATGGCTGCAATCACCATCTGCAGTGATTTTGGAGCCCCCCAAAATAAAGTCTGACACTGTTTCCACTGTTTCCCCATCTATTGCTCATGAAGTGATGGGACCAGATGCCATGATCTTAGTTTTCTGAATGTTGAGCTTTAAGCCAACTTTTTCACTCTCCTCTTTCACTTTCATCAAGAGGCTTTTTAGTTCCTCTTCACTTTCTGCCATAAGGGTAGTGTCATCTGCATATCTGAGGTTATTCATTACTTCTTTTTATTTTTTAAAATGCTATGTTGCATTCTCAAAATTAATGGGTGATTCTGAGACCATTTCTTCCATTATTGAGAAGGAAGTTCAGTTCTTTGAAGTGTAAAAGGCTGTAATGCAATGATTACTAGATACTATTTTTCACTTGAGCTGAGACATTTGATCCTAACCTTGTCTCCCCAATGAATCCAGACTTTGGCTCCATTCTCTGAGCTGATTACTGAGGCCCATTGAATGGCTCTAATGAATTATAGTGGCAACTCCCTGGTGATTATTGATTTCATCCGGCTCACTGAACAGAAATAAGTACTTTCTAATTTGTTGTGACATTGAATAGATGTGTTTATTTATTAAAGGATGTTGTAATGGCAGCATGCCACCTTGTCAGAAAAAAGAGCAACTTTCCTTTTCTGGGCCAGAGAGAGTATCAGGGAAAGACTGGCAAATTAGAGATTGTTACAGGAACTCAACAAATGGCTACCTACACAGTTTTGAAATATGACAGAAATAAGTAACAGAAACTAAAATTAGATTCAGATACCTCTGAGTTTCTTCTCAACCTTGCCACACATTAGCTTTGACTTTTGGCAAATTATCCAACATCTTATTATCGTTTCTTTCATCATGGAGACACAGATGACAGAAACTCCATGAATCATTTTATACACACAGTAAAAATAACTCTGTAAAGTTTAAAGTGGTTCAGAAATACAATACTGTTGTTGTTATTAATGACTAGATTTGTGGTGCCCTTAATCTTGCTAAAATTAAGGCCAGAACAATTATTGAAAGCAAAAGTTATTCACACAGTCGTGTCCGACTTTGGGATCCCATGGACTGTAGCCTGCCCGACTCCTTTGTCCATGGAATTCTCCAGGCAAGAGTGCTGGAGTGGGTTTCCATTTCCTTCTCCAGGGAATCTTCCCAACCCAGGGGTCAAACCCGGGTCTCCTGCATTGCAGGCGGATTCTTTATCAACTAAGCCACTAGGGAGGCATAAACAGCTGTTAACTACTCTCAGAATTTCTACTTACTGATACATTTGAGCTTTCTTGAGTTTCAAATTAAATAGTTTATTGAAGGCCACTACAATAGCAACAGATCCAATTCATTTGTAGAAGAATAACCCAAAGTATAAAAATTATGTAAGTCTTCTACTTATAAAGATTTTGTTGAGGGATTTCTGCATTTGAATTAAACACAAGTTTTTCTTCCAGAAAATATTGACATTGTTATCAAAAAGAAGTATAGTGTTGATGAAAGGACACTATGAATACGATTTTTTTCCATATTGTGATGGATTCTTTAAAATGTTAATACTCAATAATAATAACAAAGGTATATAATGAAAACATGGATAATATATGCCTTATTTATCCCAATCCAACATTTTCAGTGTCTTTCTCTTGAGATAATCAATGTTAAATAATTATAAATTACAGTATCCTATCCAATAACTTAATGCATCTAAAACTTATGTACACATCCATTCTGTCCTTGAATGAAAATTAGTTTGGTTCAGAATTACATCTTCTTAAGGATAAATAACCTTTTATTAAAAGAAATAGGTTCATTGCATTTAAATATAATGTAAATACTCTGAATATAGGTCTCCTACTACAATTTGGCAAAATCTTGCAGAGAAAATTGAAATGTGCTTTGTGTACCTATCGATCCAAGGAGAGTGAGAAAAAAAAAAAAAATGTCTGTAGCATGCTTTCAAATACGCAGGTGTTTGGTACCACGTGAGTAAACATTTGCATGATGTTTATATAAATCAATAGGTAGCTTATATGAAAGCAATATTGAATGAATTTAACTTTGACTTTCACTCAAACATTTTCAGATACTTTTATAAGCTAAGAATAGATTTCTCCTTGATTTTTACACTTCATATTCAACTCTTCTGTGTGTATGGGCACATTTCCTCAAACAATAGAATAATAGTGGATAAATTCTACTTAAAAATCTTCAAGGACTGCTTTTGCAATCACATATATTTTTCAATTGTGGCAAAATACATAAGCTTTGCTATCTTAACCAGTTTTTAAACATACAGTTCAGTAGTATTAACTATATTCACATTGTTTGTAACTAATCTGCAGAACACTATTCATATTGTGAAACTGAAACTCTGCACCAATTAAACAACTAATCCACATCTCCCTTGACAACCACCCTTCTACTTTCTGTCTCCATCAATCACACTACTCTGGGTAAATTCACACAGTATTTGCCTTATTTGTGACTTACTTATATAGAACAATTTTCTCAAATTTCATCCATATTGTAATGTATAGCAGAGTTTCCTTTCTTTGTAAGGCTGAATACTATTCCACTGTATGTATATGCCACATTTTGTGTATCCATTCATTAGCTGATGAATACTTAAGTTGTATCCAAATTTTGGCTGTTGCAAACAATGCTGCTATGAAAGTGAAAGTCGCTCAGTCCTGTCTGACTATTTGCAATTCTCTGAGCCAGACTACTGGAGTGGGTAGCCTTTCTCTTCTGCAGGGAATCTCTCCAATCCAGGGATCGAACCCAGGTCTCCCACACTGCGGGCAGATTCTTTACCAGCTGAACCACAAGGGAAGCCTGAGAATACTGGAGTGGTTAGCCTATTTCTTCTCCAGAGATCTTCCCAACCTAGGAATCAAACCAGGGTCTCCTGCATTGCAGGCAGATTCTTTGCTGCTATGAATATGCAAAAATCTGTTCAAGTTCCTGTGTTCAATTCTTTTGTGTATATAGCCAGAAATGGAATTTTTGGGTCATATGGAAGTTCTACTTTTCATTTTTTGAATTACCACTGTACTGTTTTCATGGTGACTGCACTTCTTTTCATTTGTATTAATAGTGCACAAGTGTTCCAATTTTTCCATATCCCCACTAACCCTCTTTATTTCTGTTCTTGTAATAGTTTCCATCTTATTGGGTATGTGATGTTATTTCATTTTGATTTTCATTTGCATTTCTCTGATGGTTAGTGAAGTGGAACATCTTTTCATGGGCTTGTTGGCCATTTTTATATCTTCTTTGCAGAAACATTTACTCAAGAGCTTTTTGTTGTTCATTCACCTAGTCGAATCCAAATCTTTGCAATCCCAGCACCTCAGGCTTCCTTGTCCTTCACTCTCTTCCGGAGTTTGCTCAAACTCTTGTTTACTGAGTTGATGATGCCATCCATCCAGTTCATCCTCTTTTGCCCCCTTGTTATCATGCCCTCAAACTTTCCCAGCATCAGGGTATTTTCCAATGAGTCGGCTCTTTGCGTCAGGTGGCCAAAGGATTGAAGCTTCAGTGTCAGCATCAGTCATTCCAGAGAATATTCAGGGTCGTTGTCCTTTAGGATTGACTGATTTAATCTTCTTGATGTCCTCTTGCTCTCAAGAGTCTTCTGTAGCACCACAGTTTGAAAGCATCAATTATTTGGTGCTCAGCCTTCTTTTTGGTCCAACTCTCACATCCATACATGACTACTAAAAAACCATAGCTTTGACTATATGGACCTTTTAATTGTGTTATTTGTGCTTTTGTTTTTGTTGAGATATAGGAATTCTTTATATATTCTGGATATTAACCTATATAAAATAATCTGAAAATATTTTCTCCCATTATGTTGATTGCCCTTTTGCTCTATTGATTGCATCCTTTTAATTTTAATGAAGTCCAACTTATTTATATTTACTTTTGTTACCAGTGTTTTTGGTTATATCACTAAGAAATCATTGCCAAAGTCAGTGTCATGAAACATTTTTTATGTTTTCTACTAAGAGTTTTATTGATTTAGAGATGATATTTGTGTTTAATTCATTTTGAGTTAGTTTTTATTACATATTTTAAAGTAAGAATCCAATTCATTCTTTCGCACATTGATATCCAGTTTTCCCAACACTATTTTTTTAAGATACAGTTTTTTCAATTGAACTGTCTTGGCACGTCTGTCAAAAAATATTTGACCATATATGTGAGGCCATATATCTGGGCTCTCTATTTTTCCCTATTGTTCTATATGCCCATCTTTATGCCAATACCATTTTGTCTGACTACTGTAGCTTTGTACTAAATTTTGAAATCAGGAAGTATGATAATTCTAACTTTGCTGTTTTACAGATTGTTTTGGCTATTATGGGTCTCCTGAGAGCCCAAGAATTTTTAGATGGAGTTTTCTATTTCTGGAAAAAAAAAAAAAACAAAAAAACACTATTGAGATTTTTAAGGGGATTGCATTAAATCTGTATATTTCTTTGAGTGGTATTGACATCTTAATAATATTAAGTCTTCCAATCCATGAGCACGGGATATCTTTCCACTTAATTGTACCTTCTCTAATTTATTTCAGCAACATTTTATTGTCTCTACTGTACAAATCTTTCACTTCTTTTGTGGAGTTTAGTTTATTCTTAAGTATTTTATTCTTTTTGATGTGAGACAAGTTGGATTGTGTGGTATCAAGTTTATTCTGGAATCATCCAAGCTGATAAAGGCCTGACTAAAGATTCTCTGGGGCCATTATGGTTATCAAAGGTCCTAAAATTGTGATCAACTAGGTCTTCCGGTATCGTGTTCATGCTGTAACTGCCTGTGTGGGATCCTTGGTGCCCCTCTGTTTTTCTGGGTAACAGAGGGCTTCATTGGTAGGTCTAGCATAAACCCCGTTGAGTGCCCATTTTCTACTTGATGTGTCTCTCTCTTGATAGTTTCTTCACTGTGTTATCATCAGATACTTTTAAATTGGAGCTAAGAAACACAATTTTCTTTTGAAGCAGTTTATTTAATAACTGCAGTGTTTCTGACTTGGTAAGTATGAGGTTTACATAATTTTCACATCCCTGAACATGACTAATTTATAGGCAGTGGAATTTCAAACCTGAACATTGGAATCTGACAAGTCCTCATTCTCAGTACCTGTAAAGGTGATAATTATGTTATGTTACATGGCACCATTTATCTGAATAAAGCAGAAATTATCCAGAAGGGTCTAAATTAATCACATAGGCCATTAATTAAAGAAATTTCTCTGGATGATGGCAGAAGACTAAGACAGAAAAGGAAGACAGATACAGTGGAGAGGGCTGTCAGAGATTTAAAACATGAGAAGGATTTAGTACCCTGTTTCTGCTTTGAACTTGGAGGGGGCCACATGAGAAGGAATACAGAAGGTCTCTGTACAGAAGAGCAGAAAGTGGCCTCTGACTGATTGCTGCAAAGAAACAGGGACTTCAGATTTGCCCATATCCTGTCTGAATAAGCTTACAAGATTCTTTACAGAGCCTACAAATAAGAACCCAGCCCAGTTATCACTTTGATTTCTGCCTTGTGATATCCTAAGAGAAACCCAGCCACCAAGTTGGACTATTGACCAAAAGAATTGTGAGGTAGTACATTTGTAAAATGTACTTCAGGACACTACATTTGTGATAATTAGTTATACCACAGTAATAATAAGAAAAAGAAAACAAATAAAAAGCTCAAAACAGCATTTGGTGCATTGAAGATACTCAGTAAGTGTCAGCTCTCTTTCCTATTTTACACAAACTCTGACATTATAGCTGGTCACGTCAACACTTGACATTTGTCTAAAAGAACAACATTATTACTATGCAAAGCAAAACTGAATGCCACCTTCCTCAAGAAGATTTCTCTGATTTTGGGCAAAAAAACACATTTTTTGTCCCTCTTTTTAAATGACCATGATTTTATTTATATCAATTTAGTTTTATTTTTTTAGTAAGTTCTACTCACTCAATACAGGATCTGCCTGCAATGCAAGAGACCCGGGTTCAATCCCTGGGTCAGGAAGATCCCCTGGAGAAGGAAATGGCAGCCCACTCCAGTATTTTTGTGTGGAAAATCCCATGGACAGAGGAACCTGGCAGGCTACAGTTCATGGGCTCCCAAGAGTCAGGCATGACTTAATGACTAAACCACCACAAACCACCACCATACTAATGGTATTTTGATGTTTATTGTAATTATGCATAGGTGTCTTCAGAACTAGGCTACATATCCCTTGAGAGCATATACTGAATATTATTCATCTTTCTGTTCAGTTCAGTTCAGTCGCTCAGTTGTGTCTGACTCTTTGCAACCCCATTAACTGCAGCACGTCAGGCCCCCCTGTCCAGTACAAACTCCCAGACTCCACCCAAACCCTTGTCCATTGAGTCAGTGATACCATCAACCATCTCATCCTCTGTTGTTCCCTTCTCCTCCTGCCCTCAATCTTTCCCAACATCAGGGTCTTTTCAAATAAGTCAGCTTTTTGCATCAGGTGGCCAAAGTATTGGAGTTTAAACTTCAACATCAGTCCTTTCAATGAACACCCAAGACTGATCTCCTTTAGAATGGACTGGTTGGATCTCCTTGCAGTCCAAGAGACTCTCAAGAGTCTTCTCCAACATCACAGTTCAAAAGCATCAGTTCTTCGGTGCTCAACTTTCTTTATAGTCCAACTCTCACATCCATACATGACCACTGGAAAAACCATAGCCTTGACTAGACGGACCTTTGTTGACAAAGTAATGTCTCTGCTTTTGAATATTTTATCTAGGTTGGTCATAACTTCCCTTCCAAGGAGTAATTGTTCTTTTAATTTCATGGCTGCAATCACCATCTGCAGTGATTTTGGAGCCCAGAAAAATGAAGCCAGCTACTGTTTCCACTGTTTCCCCATCTATTTGCCATGAAGTGATCTTTACTTCTGATCTTATTGTTTGCATCTCTTCAAATATTTGTTAAATAAATACATATTTACTGATTTACCACTTGACATATTCTATAATCAAATATACTAAATTGACAAAAAGATATCTTATTGTTAAAAATATAAGTGGAACAATTAGCTGATAATACCTAAGGAATAAATACCTGCTAATAAATATTAAGTAACAGTATAAGTGGAAAAATTAGCTGATTATTACTAGTTCTATTCTGAGTCCACCATTTCATTTGTAGCTTTCTTATCTTTTGATTTATTTCCTGTCTTACAAGTGAACTGATTTCCTAACTGCCTGAAGGTAACAGGTGTCCCATAAATGTTAAACAAGAGAAAAATGTTTTGGAAAGCATTTGACATATTAAGATTAAAACTTTAATGTGAAGAATTCCCCACTATTTGAAGAGGTCCAAAAGTCATCAATAATCATTACAGTATCTTACAAGGGCCATATAATTTTAAAACACTTGTCATTTTCTAAAAAAAATACTTATATTAACATCTAGAGTTGAAAGAGTTCAGAATCTAAATATTTACTAGTACTTTTTCTTGTCATTATTCCTTAGGAATTCATAGAGAGATCAATGACTTGTATGCAAAGGTATCAAAATTATATATTTTTCTTTGATATTTTTCAAATCAGAAAATAAAAATAAGGGGAGAAAGTAATGTTAGTTCTACTATTTATATACATTTTATATTTTAAGTAGATTTCTGGGCTAAATATAATAATGAAAAGAAATAACAAAATTAGAATACTAAATAAATGAGAATAAATTACAAGAATTCCTATTAACACAGAAATGAAATTATATATTTAGAAAGGCCAAAAATAAGGCTTTAAGAGGGAATTGACTATACATTTCAATTAAACAAATAAGAACTCCAGAGTCATGTTTTTAATTTTATTATAAAATAAACTATTCATGTCTATAAATGAAATTTTAAAATTACTTCAGGTATTGCTTTTGTAAAATCCATTAATTTGGATAAAAATACCTATACCTCTTGAGACCTACCATTTTACTTTCTGAAAAGTTCCATTTTCTTGGGGGCTAAATTTTTACTCATTAGAAATTAATTGACTTATTCTGTGTGACAATAAAAATCTGATTTTATGCCATCTGGAATCATTTTTTGCTGTGGCAATTCTTTCAGATAGCACTCTTTAAAATAAAAATAAAAAATATGTGTTTTTTAGTATGTGTATAGTTATTATTTAATTATAATAAAGTAATGGAAAGTTGAAGATAGTTGAAACCTATAGTACTATCAACTAAATACCCATAGGGATTTTAATTCCAGACAATGGGCTTGAGTTGAAGAGCTAAACAGAAAAAAAAAAATCTATTCTAAGACAAAGAATATAACTAACGATTAAACAAAACACATAAAGACTGAAGATAAAGTTGAATGAAAAGGCTGATAAAAGAAAAAATATTTTTACTTGAGTATCTATAAACCAGTTCTATTAAAGTAAATTACCATTTAGAGAGAATAGGATCATTAATATCACTGCATATTTAGGAGAAAATCAGAGAAAACCAAAAGATGTTGGGCAAAAGACTCAGAGGAGGCATTGTGTTTAGATGAAATACGTTTGTACAAAACAGATGATTATGGAATGGAATCTTTTTGAAAAGTAATGAGACAGAATAATAATAATAATAAAGTAATGAGACTAAGTACTTTGCTAGATTGTCTGTTTAGAATTTCCTGAGACTATAGCAACTGACACAGCATTCACATGTAATATCATGATTACAAATATTATTTAAATCAATATCCACATAGAACTTTACAGTTTACAAAGGATATGTGTATTAATATATGTATGTACATTATATATGTGCATATGTATGGTTATATATCACACACATATACATACATACATATATATATATACATATAGACACACATACATAGAATTTTTCAATACTTGTTGATTATTACCCTGATTATACCAATGAAGAAACTTAGGCTCAGAGACTTAAAATGGTTTGGCTCATGGTATATAAGAATATGAAAAGAAGCTATAGACAAGTCAGTAATCCACATAATAATTCATAATCTAAGCTATGTCTACCACATTACTTTGCCACCATACACTAAAGAACACACATATACTCATCTAACATCAAAATTGTTAATGGAAATATTGAGGAATCTAAGTTAAACAGTTCAGTTCAGTTCAGTCGCTCAGTCATGTCTGACTCTTTGCAACCCCATGAATCGCAGCACGCCAAGCCTCCCTGTCCATCACCAACTCCCAGAGTTCACCCAAACCCATGTCCATTGAGTTGGTGACGTCATCCAACCATCTCATCCTCTGTCATCCCCTTCTCCTCCTGCTCTCAATCTTTCCCAACATCAGGGTCTTTTCAAATGAGTCAGCTTTTTGCATCAGGTGGCCAGAGTATCGGAGTTTCAGCTTCAACATCAGCCCTTTCAGTGAACACCCAGGACTGATCTCCTTTAGGATGGACTGGTTGGATCTCCTTGCAGTCCAAGAGACTCTCAAGAGTCTTCTCTAACACCACAATTCAAAAGCATTTTTGGCAATTAAAAAAACAATATGATGGGGAATCATTTTGTTGACACTTGAGAGAAAGTCAGTCCAAGGAATCTTAAGGAATGTTGTGTCAATATGTGGTATAATACCCTCCCTCCGATTGTCGGCAAAAAGCTGTGGCTTCGAAGCAGTAGAATATAGGAAAAGTGATGAAGTATTGTCCCCAGGATTATGTTATGTTATATAAACTTTCATGTTAACTGATTGGAGCATGAAATTCTTTTTATTTGCTTGGTAAAATAAGTGTCCATGTTGAGAAATTCCACAAGACATGAAACTATTGTTGGCCTCAAGCCAACCTCTAGCCCACAGCTAGCTGAAAGGAAATGCATTCTGCCAACAATTTGAATGAGTCTGAAAGCAGATTATTTTCCAATCCAGCCTTCAGATGGAAGCACAAATACTTTGGTTGTAGCCTTGAGAGATCCTTAGCAGAAGGTGCAGCCAAGCTTTGACAGATTACATATAAAATCTAAGTAATAACAAATGTGTGCTCTTTGAAGTCACTATATTTGAGTTAATTTGTTGCTAAGCAATAGAAAACTGGCATCAGTTTTTGTCCCAGAAGTAGGGTGCTTCTATAATGAATACCTACAAGTGTCAGAGAGGCTTTGGGACTTGCAAATGGATGGAGGCTTGAGGGTCTTTGAGGAGCATGGTAGAGAAAGCCTAAATCACCTTGAAAAAGGCTGTTAGTAGAAGACTATAGTTTGTTACTACTAAGGACTCAGAGGAACACATTATTGGAAACTAGAGGCTATGGATTCATGTTTCATACTCATTGACAACTTAGGGAAAATGTCTCCTACAGTTATGTACAAAGCAAAATTGATAAGTGGTAGAGTTGATTATACAGCAAAGGAGATATTCAAGCAAAGCGTTGAAGGTGGTGCCTTTATTTTATTTTCTTCCCTATTGTTTAGTAAAGTGAGAGATTAGACAGATAAATTGAAGGGAATTTGTTTATTAAAAAAAGTAACAGAACTATAAGTAATGGGAATCTACTGAGGGAGAAGTGTGGGAATAATGTGATCAGATTTTTATTTTAAAAAAATGGCATTGGGAGTGGCATGTTTCAAGAACAAGTAGTGATACTGCCTAAGGATATTAGTTAATTTCTATTCACAGTTCAAAATTAACAATAATCACTTATTCAGAAAGTCTTCCATAATCAGTGAAAGTTTGATGCCTTTTCTCTGTACTTCCACTGGTGTCAATAAAGCTTTATTATATTCTAGATATTGTATTGTAATTATTGAGTAATTTGTGAATATAATTTATTGACTATACATTTCTTTTGAGCAGTTTCTTAGTTTCATATTGCTTCTGTTAACAGTTCACCACAAAATGGTGGCTTCAAACAATGCACATTTATTATTATCTTATTGTTCTATAGATCACAAGTTTGAAATTAATCTCATGGGCTAAAATCAAGGTTTTTGGCAGACTTGCATTTCTTCTATTATCAATAGAAGATCACAGCAAAGTTTTTTTTAGGGGCTTCTCATGTCCTCTTGGAGAAGGCAATGGCACCCTATTCCAGTACTCTTGCCTGGAAAATCCCATGGATGAAGGAGGAGCCTGGTAGGCTGCAGTCCATGGGGTCGTGAAGAGTCAGACAAGACTGAGCGACTTCAGTTTCCCTTTTCACTTTCATGCATTGGAGAAGGAAATGGCAACCCACTCCAGTGTTCTTGCCTGGAGAATCCCAGGGACAGGGGAGCCCGGTGGGCTGTCATCTGTGGGGTCGCACAGAGTCGGACACGACTGAAGCGACTTAGTAGTAGTAGTAGCATGTCCTCTTGTGACAGTCTAAGTGAAACTCATCAGAGAGGTGTGGCAGGATTGACATTTACTAAAAGACCATTTTTGGCTCCTATTTTCTAGTTGGTTAAATGAAACAGTGTTCAGGGCCCTCCAAGGTCATGCCAATTGCAATGATATGTTTTAAATAAACTAGTGCCTCAAGGTAATTCCTATCACCTATTGTTTTATCTATCAATCACTGGAAATAAGTATGTTGATTTTAGATGTTTTTGCAGTATTCTCTCAGACTGAAAAATCCTTACAAGGCAAATCAAAGCTGTCTTTCTGTCATCTTTAATCACAGGGATTGAGTACCACTGATTATCAAATCTAAACACATAATCAAAAACTTACCATTAGGCAATTTTTGACACAAAATATGGCATTTAATTTTAGAAAATATATTCAACCTGTTTTTTTTAATAAAAATGTTGCAATTGAGATTGAATTGTTAATGCCTAAATGGGATAGATTTATGGACTAAATGATAAGTAGTTATTTAATGTAATTTATTAATTTATAAAAAGCAGGAAGAGGGAGGCTTCCAGATTATTTTCTTAAATGTTATAAATGCTATGATCATATTCAATAGTATTCTCTGGGTGAAGTAAAATGATAGATGACATTCATTGATTACTAAGATATGATATATATTGTCCTACACATTAATGTAGTGAATAATCATCATGATTATTTAGCTACATTTTCTTCCCATTTTCCAATAAGAAGACCAGAAGAAAGTCTAGAGAAATTAATCAGCTTCTCCCTAATTTTACACGACTGTGAGTGATGGAGCTGGAATTTGTTCCTAACTCATATGGAACCAGACTTTTATTTAGACAATGATAGAAAAAGAAGGTTTTCTCCTGCTACCTTGTATTGACTCCTCTAACTCCTCTCCCCTCTTTTTTGTTACTGATGAATTCCAGAAATATGGCACAGAAAAAATGAGACATAAGAAGTTGTTTATTTCATTTTCTTACTTGACTTATTTGCTCATGTCCTGTTTGTGTTTGAGTGGAACAACATTGAACTCTGTTACATGTTTAGCACAATGTCCATTAGAAGATTAGAGGAGGGAAAATGGATATTTGAAGGAAAAGGAAGGCTTGAAGCAGAAGGTAAGAAATGAAGTAATGGTATCTAAGATGCACAATGATGAAGTAGCCAATGGAGCTGTCTACTCTTTAGAGACAGGAGATGAGAAGGTAAGCATAGGCCTAAGGCATGTAAGTCACTGGGGAAGAAGTGAGGCAGTTTATGTATATTTGTGTCAGCTCCTGTTGTGTAGAAAGTCATTATTAGAGGTGAGCAAGGAGGATTATGAGAGATAAAAGACTAGACTACTTGAATATTTCATGCATCAACTAAAACCATGTACAGAAACAAACAGGCAGTATTAAGTTTGTGATTTGTAATGATGAAAGATTGAAATCATAATAATCATAGTTCAGGCATGCAAAATGGGGTCTGGTGGCCATTGAGGATCTGGTCTCAGGCATGTCCCTGCACTGCTGAGACACTGAGAACTTGAACTTTCTGTGACTGTATCAAACCCAGAGGACACCAGTTATTTTTAAAGCAATGTATGCTAGCTGCAATCTTATGGTCTCAAGGTCACACCCCCCACCCCCGTAACTGTGTAACCATCTCGGACTCCAAAAAATCCTTGTTTAACAAGCACCCTTACTTCTTGTCAGCTTCAATCAGAATTTATTTTATTGAAGTGTAGTTGATGTACAATGTTATATGTTACAGATACACAGTAAAGTGATTCACAATTTTAAAGATTATATTCTAGTTATAAGAACTATAAAATATTGGCTATATTCCCTGTGTGGTACAATATATCATTATAGCTTATTTTATACCTGTCTGTACCTCTTAATTGCCTACTCCTATTATGTACCCCAGTTATAATTCTTGATAAGCAATCCATATAATTGCAGCTTTGCAGGTTTTCCTTTTATAAGCTTCCTGCATTTTGTGGACCAGTAGAATGCAATTCAAGTGTTTCTTCAATCTGTATCCCTTGGTCTGTAGTTTTAATAAACCTCAAATAGACACCTCTTTATTTCAGCCAGGTGTCCATTTATGAAATTTTGGTTAACAATAAATATGCAGGATTGTGGTTGCTGTTTTGTATTTGCACATCTATGTTTGTGTGTCTGCATAAATCTGGCTGTTCAGGCAAAGAAAGCATTTAATCTTGGTTCATTAAGGTTTAGAAGTTTACACTGTGGTGCCGGGTTGATAAAGTTAAAAGTGCCAGTTAGAAAGCTTGCAAAGGGAAATGTACAGTCCATGCTGGACAGAGAAGTAATTAAAAACAGTACGTGGTCGATGGCCCATAGGAATATAGATGTTCTAAAGTTTTGGTTATAAAGAAAACTGTAGTGACAATAAGGCTGTTGATATCATAGAATGACAGTAGTTTAGGTAAGAGAGTGTTAGGTTGTATGAATAGACCAGACATGGAACTTGTGCTTCTGTGACATAACTCCGTATACCCATGGAGTTTGGTTGTCATAGAGGGATTGATCTAAAGAAGGGGGATTTTAAGAAGGTGAAAGAACTCTGAGTGTGGAGTGTATGTCAGCTTTTACATATTAATATGGACAATGTGAAAGTGAAAGTGTTAGCTACTCAGTCATTTCCTACTTCTTGCAACCCCATTGACTATAGCCCACTATGTTCCTCTGTCCATGGAATTCTCTAGGGAATAATACTTGAGTGGTAGCTATTCCCTCCTCCAGGGGATCTTCCTGGCCCATGGATTGAACTTGGTCTCTGAGAATAATAATTGGAGTAGGAAGATGAAGACTATGAGTTCAAGGCCAAAACTGTCATGGAAAAGAATAGGGTAAAACTGTCATAAATTGTTATATGTTCTCATTTAGATGGTACTACCCTCAAAAGAGGAAGTTCATGCATTGTTGAAGTGAAATAATATGTAAGTGGCAGTATCGCTCTTTAGCATAATATACTATAATTATTTATCTTGTTAACTATGTGTCTTTCCTAAGAGTATATAAGGTCATAAGAGCAGATAATTTTACATCATTGGTCATAGATTTTTCTTTACTCTTAAACTCTGCCACACATATAGTTAGTACTTGATAAATATTTGTTAAATGAAAGCTGGAAGAATAAATCAAAGAATGATAAATAAAGTGGAAAATGAAAAATAAAAATGTAGACTTTGCCTTTGATCCTATTATATGAGTATGAAAAAAAGATAGTTAAAAGTGGTATCTTAAGGGAAAACCCATCCAGCTTTTAGCTAAATGAAGAGGTAAAAGAAGATTTTGACCAATTATATTAGAAAGTGACTGGGTCCAAGGTGAAAATATGGAAAGTAACAGGAGAAAGCCACTAATGGTCAAATAGCCTGCTAATTTGGCAGAAAGGAGGCAAAAACGCTGTTAGTTTTACAGCGTAAGTAACATTAGATAAATTATTGCACCATTATCTCAATTAGAGTCACAATAAGAAACAGATGGTAAATACAAAAGATTAGTTGCAGAGAGTATACTAAAGAAGCTATTTACAGGGATGTGGGCAAGGTAAAGGAATCTGATAAGAGATGGTAAAGCACCTGGGAACTAGCACCACATAAAGTCAATAGTGCCCTCCTGAAGGGTAAGGAAAGATGGTGTGCTACTGAATCTCTAACTATGAGACAGGCAGCCAAGAAGGAACCATTGTTTTAGGTAGATTTCAGTCACTGTCAGAGCACAAACTGCCAAGGAGCGGTGGCTATGGGAATGACAGACACGTTGACTCTCCCCTGATTCCTCCTGCTTTTTCACATCGGTATCAGATATTGACAGAATCAGACCAGGAGAAAGAGGACATGGAGAATGAACCTAGAAACGCACAACTGTTTATCATAATGTTGACAACCAATGGAGGAGCAGGAATATGTACATACACTTTTATGTATATTGAATACTCATAGGTTTGAGACCAGTTTGGTTTGCGTTGCCCATGCTTCATGTAAGTGGCCATATTAAGCTGGCACCTAAAACTTAGAATTAGCTATCTGATATAGTAATGTGGCTACTTTATATGTGGTTATTCCAAACTGAATTGCACTGTAAGTGTAATTGCACACCAGATTTTAAGCAAATAGTATGAAAAGTTATATAAAATATCTTCCTAATAGTTTATTTTGTTGGATAGGTTGGTCTAAGTATAACTATATTTTAAAATCAATTTTATTTTTATTTTTAAAATTTTTAAGGTGGTTATTAGAAATTTTAACATATATTTTTGCCTTTCATTTACAGTTCACATTACATTTCTAATGAACAATATGGGTCAAGGTGGTGATTTAGCCGCTATGTCAAGTCTGACTCCTGTGACCCCATGGACTGCCAGGCTCCTCTGTCCATGGGATTCTCCAGGCAAGAATACTGGTGTGGGTTGCCATTTCCTTCTCCAGGGATTCTCCTGATGCAGGGATCGAGCCCATGTCTCCTGCATTGCAGGTAGTCTCCTACATTGTAGGCAGATTCTTTACAACTAAGCCAGAGATACTAAGCAGTGTTCACAAGGAATATAAAATCAAATGGGTCTGGGGATTCCTGGGCTTCTCTTGGGAGAAGCAGAGGCAATTTTATTCCAGTAGCACAAGCTTTTAATTTCATAATCCTATACAAGCTTTATACATATTTATGCTCTCAAAGATATATTGATCAAAGTTATGACTCACAAGGGGATTGTGGTATATTTATATTGATGCTTTACAAATTCTATAGGGAATTTTGTTAAAGTTTTATTTAGATATTCTTGGCTTTAGGTCTTGAATAATTTGACTTCAAAATATTAATTCATTATTAGCTAGACAGGCAGATTTGTAATATTTTCAAGGATATTCTTATATTCTTCTATTGATGTTTTACTTTGAAAAAATTTAAATATAACAGAGCTTAGGTAAGGGTTGATTTTAATTTGTTTCAGTTCTATGACAACAATTTCAAGAGATTCTTAAAGAGTACTTGAATATTTTTTAAATTTTGAGAAAAAAAGAATTTCAATATGCTTATTACTTTGCTCTCTGCTGTATTCTTCCTCAATTTTCTATTACATGAGTTCCTGGAAACCATCTGCAAGGTATGCCAGGTATTTCAATACTGAACAGGACTGTTAGGGTTTCCTGCATGCCATTTTGGTCCCACTATAATGAAGCCTGAATCCCTGATTCCAATACTTTGTGGCTATTAGCACTTTATTGAACTTCATAAAAGATCAAGGTATACAAACCCTTGTACCTTAGCACAGTTGTATTGCAATATTATTCTTTCTAAGAAAAGGATACCTGCTTCTTATTCCATTCAAAGCATTTTAATATTCAGCATCTGAGACTGCTGTCAGAACTTGCAACATCCAAAGTACCAACTGGAGGAAGGTGAGTAATGGCAATTTCATGATCTTTTAGTTTTAATGGTGCAACAAGTAACACTGTTTTTTTGTATGGTGCTTGCCAATATTTATATCATTTAATTAAGCTAGGAAAGATATACTTCAGAGACAGATCTCTTCATAGGTTAGCAGGAACAAACTGCAGGGTTTTGCCATAATTCAGCATTCAGTTCAGTTCAGTTCAGTCGCTCAGTCGTGTCCAACTCTTTACGACTCCATGAATCACAGTACACCAGGCCTCCCTGTCCATCACCAACTTCCAGAGTTCACTCAAACTCATGTCCACCAAGTCGGTGATGCCATCCAGCCATCTCATCCTCTGTCGTCCCCTTCTCCTCCTGCCCCCAATCCCTCTCAGCATCAGAGTCTTTTTCAATGAGTCAACTCTTTGTATGAGGTGGCCAAAGTATTGCAGTTTTAGCTTTAGTATCAGTCCTTCCAAAGAACACCCAGGACTGATCTCCTATAGAATGGACTGGTTGGATCTCCTTGCAGTCCAAGGGACTCTCAAGAGTCTTCTCCAACACCACAGTTCAAAAGCATCAATTCTTTGGCACTCAGTTTTCTTCCCAGTCCAATTCTCACATCCATACATGACTACTGGAAAAACCATAGCCTTGACTAGACGGACCTTTGTTGGCAAAGTAATGTCTCTGTTTTTGAATATGCTATCTAGGTTGGTCATAACTTTCCTTTCAAGGAGTAAGCTTCTTTTAATTTCGTGGCTGCAATCACCATCTGCAGTGATTTTGGAACCCCCCAAAATAAAGTCTGACACTGTTTCCACTGTTTCCCCATCTATTTCTCATGAAGTGATGGGACCAGATGCCATGATCTTCGTTTTCTGAATGTTGAGCTTCAAGACAACTTTTTCACTCTCCTCTTTCACTTTCATGAAGAGGCTTTTTAGTTCCTCTTCACCCCCTGCCATAAGGGTGGTGTCATCTTCATATCTGAAGTTATTGATATTTCTCCTGACAATCTTGATTCCAGCTTGTGCTTCTTCCAGCCCAGCATTTCTCATGATGTACTCTGCATATAAGTTAAATAAGCAGGGTGACAATATACAGCCTTGACGTACTTCTTTTTCTAAAGTCAGCCTTTGCAGAAGCCAAAGATAGATAGAATATAAGAGCTTCCCTGGTGGCTCAGATGGTAAACAATTTACCTGCAATGCAGGAGACCTGGGTTTGATCCCTGGGTAGGAAAGATCCCCTGCAGAAGGAAATGGCTACCCACTGTAGTATTCTTGACTGCAGAATTCCATAGATAGAGGAGAATTCCATGGGCAGAATTCCTATCATAGGTTAGGAGGAAAAAGCTTCTGGGTTTTCCCATAAGTCAGACTTAGCAGGAGCCAGTGACAGATAGGCAATCTATTTGAAGTTGTATGATAAAAATGATTTCTATAAAGTACACCCTGGGATAGAGAAGCCTTGAAGAATTTACAGCAGATTGGGAAAACCTAGACCAATGTTTTTAATACAAAAATACCAGTGTATAATACTATAGACAGAAATGTCTGATTTAAAGAGCTAATACACAGTAAATCGCAAATTATTTTTTAAAGATATATTGAAATCAATATTCACTCTAAAAAGTTAGCTTATATGAATGACACATGTAGTACATTCAATTAAAGATTTCTGAGCTGTAGGCCATAATGAATTAGAAATTTAATAGGAAATAATAATTATAAAAATTGCTTAAATAAAATACTTTCAGAAGCTTACTATAAGTTAGGCTTTTCTTCTAAGGGGTTTGCCTACCTGTATTAATCATTAACATAATTATTAGGTAAATTTTAATATTATTATTTTTATTGATGGGGACTAGGACATTGGGAATTTAATTAATTTCTCAAAGTAGATCCTGAGGCGATGGTAGGCTAGACTTTAGGTTTATACTTGTCTAGGGAGATTAACAAATAAGTTAAAAGCAAGGCACAAAATTGGTGATACTACTTTCTCTGGAATGTGTAAGCTATGTGGCTACAGCTCACTATTGTTATTCAGTTGCTAAGTCATGTCTGACTCTTTGTGACCCTATGGACTGCAGCACACCAGGCTTCCTTGTCTTTCTCTATCTCCTGGAGTTTCCTCAAATTTATATCCATTGAGTCATTGATGCTATCTAACCATCACATTCTCTCCATCTCCTTTTCCTGCCTTCAATCTTTCCCAGCATCAGATTTTTTTTCCCAGTGAGTCAGCTCTTCATATCAGGTTGCCAAAGTATTGCAGTTTTAGCTTCAGCATCAGTCCTTCCAATGAATATTCAGGGTTGATTTCCTTTAGGATTGACTGGTTTGATCTCCTTGCTGTCCATGGGACTCTCAAGAGTCTTCTCCAACAACATAGTTCAGAAACATTGATTCTTCGGCGCTCAGCCTTCTTTATAGACCAACTTTCACATCCATATGTGACTACTGGGAAAAACATAGCTTTTACTGTGTGGACATTTCAAAGTGATGTCTTTGCTTTTTAATACACTGTCTAGGTTTGTCATAACATTATTTCCAAGAGGGATTCCCTGGTGGCTCAGACAGTAAAGCATCTGCCTGCAATGTGGGAGACCTGGGTTTGATCCCTGGGTCAGGAATATCCCCTGGAGAAGGAAAAGGCAACCCATTCCAGTACTCTTGCCTAGAAAATTCCATGGATGGAGGAGCCTGGTGGGCTACAGTCCATGGGGTCGCAAAAAGTCAGACACAACTGAGTGACTTCACTGTTTTCTTTCTTTCCTTCCAAGAAGCTGGAATCTTTTAATTTTATGTCTACAGTCACCATCCACAGTAATTTTGGAGCCCAAGTCAGCTCCAGGTCTTGTTTTTGCTGACTATATAGAACTTTTCCATCTTCAGCTGCAAAAAATATAATCAATCTGATTTAAATATTGACCATCTGGTGATGTCCAAGTGTAGAGACATCTCTTGTGTTATTGGAAGAGGGTATTTGCTATGACCAGTGTGTTTTCTTAACAAAACTCTGTTAGCCTTTGCCCTGCTTAATTTTTACTCCAAGGCTAAACTTGCCTGTTATTCAAGGTATCTCTTGACTTCCTACTTCTGCATTTCAGTTCCTTATGATGAAAAAGGCATCTTTTTTTGTGTTAGTTCTAGAAGGTCTTGCAGTTCTTCATAGAACTGTTCAACTTCAGCCTTTTCGGCATTAGTGGTAGAGGCATAGACTTTGATTACTATGATGTTGAATGGTTTGCCTTGGAAACAACCCGAGATCGTTCTGCTGTTTTTGAGATTACACCCAACTACTGAATTTCAGACTTTTGTTGACTATGAGGAATACTCCATTTATTCTAAGTGATTTTTGCCAACAGTAGTAGATATAATGGTTATCTGAATTAAATTCACTCATTCCCATCCGTTTTAGTTCGCTGATACATAAGATGTTGATGTTCACTTTTGCCATCTCCTGCTTGACCCCATCCAATTTACCTTGATTCACAGACCTAACATTCCAGGTTCCTGTTCAATATTGTTCTCTACAGCATCAAACTTTACTTTCACTACCATACACAGTCACAACTGAACATTGGTTCCACTTTGACCCAGCCTTTTCATTCTTTCTGGAGAATTGCCCTCTGCTCTTCTCCAGTAGCATTTTGGACACCTTCCAACCTGGCAGTCGTAACTTTTTGCCTTTTCATATTATTTGTAGGGTTCTTGAAGCAAGAATACTGGAATGATTTGCCATTTCCTTCTCCAGTGGACCAAGTTTTGTCAGAACTCTCCACTATGACCTGTCCATCTTGGGTGGCCCTGCATGGCATGGCTCATGCCTTCACTGAAGTTACACAAGCCCTTTTGCGACAACAAGGCTATGATCCATGAAGCAGACAACTTGCTGAGCCTGATTGAAATAGGAAATGAGGAAAGATAACATTTGCATAGGCTCTAACCCATGCCAGAAAGAAACTCTGCTTTATTTTTTTATTTTATTTTATTTTTTCACTTTACAATATTGTATTGGTTTTGCCATATATCAACATGAATCCACCACAGGTATACACATGTTCCCCATCCTGAACCCTCCTCCTCCTCCCTCCTTGTACCATCCCTCTGGGTCATCCTAGTGCACTAGCCCCAAGCATCCAGTATCATGCATTGAACCTGGACTGACGACTCATTTCATATATGATATTATACATGTTTCAATGCCATTCTCCCAAATCATCCCACCCTCTCCTCCCACACAATCCAAAAGACTGTTCTATACATCAGTGTCGCTTTTGCTGTCTCATATACAGGGTTATTGTTACCATCTTTTAAATTCCATGTGTATGCGTTAGTATACTGTATTGGTGTTTTTCTTTCTGGCTTACTTCACTCTGTATAATAGGCTTCAGTTTCATCCACCTCATTAGGACTGATTCAAATGTATTCTTTTTAATGGCCGAGTAATACTCCATTGTGTATATGTACCACAGCTTTCTTATCCATTCATCTGCTGATGGACATCTAGGTTGCTTCCATGTCCTGGCTATTATAAACAGTGCTGTGATGAACATTGGGGTACACATGTCTCTTTCAATTCTGGAGAAATTCTGCTTTAGAGATGACTCTATGTCTAATGTTTTCTTAAAACAGTTAAAACTTCTGAAACCTAAGCAATGAATTTTCATGAGATGTGATCTGTAAAACTTTGAGCCTATGATTACATGGGGGCTTCTTTGGCTAACTATAGGCTCATTGGGAGAGATCAGATCTAGTAACACTATCTTAGCCAGGGATGGGGGGCCTTCAGAAACTCTGTCATTATTAGTGGGTAAATCTTCATTTACTTGCCTAAATCCTATTTTTTCTGAAAACTTAGAGATCATAGATGATTTTATTGAAACATGTTTACAAATCCACATTACTCAAATTATTTGAACTTAGCTAGGGTGAGCTCCAGTAGTTGGTGATGGACAGGGAGGCCTGGCGTGCTGCAATTCATGGAGTCGCAAAGAGTAAGACACGACTGAGTGACTGAACTGTACTGAACTGCGGGTGCTGTAAATGCTTTCCATGTTTTAGGTATTGCACACTTTTATGTATCTCACTTCACTTAATCCCTAAAGCAATCTTGAGGGGTAAGTATTGTCTTTATTTTTCTGAGGGGAAATGGAGTGTCAGAGAAACTAAGTAATGTGTCCCAGGCTACAAAATGTCTAAGTTACAGAGTTAGTAGTCCAGGTGTCTTTGACTCCAATATCTGTGTATGTAACCCTATGTTACATAAACACAAGCTTACTGTTTAGTTTCAAAGATATAAACCTTTGAAAAGAAAGAGGCAAAATAATATTTATTTATTTTTCTTACAATTTATTAAATTGAATAATCGATACACAAATATCATTTGAGAAAATTCATAAATTAAAACTTGGAGAGAAGGAAGACTTATTTAAAATTGATATTTCTTATATTTAAATGAGCAGGCATCATTGCCTAAGAATTTTTTCCTTTAGTTCTTAAATAATTCAATTTAAAAAAACAATTTGCATTTCTAGTGCTGGCCGTTTAATATTGCACAATTTTTCCATTTGATTCATGTGTTTGTTAAGTGTTTTCAGGCTGATTATTCATTGTATGGATTCAGTCTGCATTTGGCCCATGTCCTTGAGTCACCTTTACATTTCCATTTGCAGGCATGACTTCTCAGCTTTGTGAGAAAGCTGCCTGCAGTCTGCTGAATCTCTCCTCACTCAAAAGCCCAGTGGATTGAGAGTACTTGAGAAATAATTTACCCCAACTGAAGTCCACCTCTGAACCAATCATAAAAATTTATTAAATAGAAACCTTAAGTAAATAGCATTGGGAAACTAAAAGGAGGTGCTCTCATGTCCTGAGACAATAGCAGAGCCCAACATTATAGCACAAACGCAATCATGACATAACTTTAGTAATTTGCAGCAATTTTAAATTAATGAAAATCTAGACACAAAATTTAGGTCTCTAAGAACTAGGTCTAAAAGTTTGGAGAATTTATATAATTTGATAAAGTATTAATAAAGATTCTATCAGGAGAGTTTGTAATTTCCTCAGTTTATTCTCACCACAACAAAAATTTGAAGCGACGGATACACCAGTGATACAGCTCAGTTTTATTTGTCAAGCAAAGGAAAATACATTCTCAAGACATGAGTGCCAGCTGACCCAAAGGACCCTAAGAGAAGAGAGGCCAGAGGCCAAATATTGGCTCCTCTTTTGATATGATTTTTCTCATCCCCTTGAGCCTGGCCTATTTAAATTGGCCTAGCCAGGAGGGCTGCTTGTTTCACCTGAGGTTCTCAATCTGGTCCTTGAACCTTCCTTTGTTCTATTTTTGCAGGCTTTTCCCTTCTTTGTCTTTTAGGCACCGCTATTTTGGACTCCTTTTTCCTATTCTATCTACCTACCATTCCCCCCTCAAGAGATGGAAGGCCCATATTCTTTGGGAATATGGGCATCAAGGTATTGCTGGCTACTTCCTGTTGACCTAGGATGGCCAGGAGCATTGGGCCTCCCCCTTTTACTAATATGTAGACTCAGTTCAGTTAGTCACTCAGTCATGTCTGACTCTTTACCACCCCATGAATCACAGCATGCCAGGCCTCCCTGTCCATCACCAACTCCCAGAGTTCACTCAGACTCACATCCATCGAGTCAGTGATGCCATCTAGCCATCTCATCCTCTGTCGTCCCCTTCTCCTCCTGTCCCCAATCCTTCCCAGCATCAGAGTCTTTTCCAATGAGTCAACTCTTCGCATGAGGTGGTCAAAGTACTGGAGTTTCAGCTTCGCATCATTCCCTCCAAAGAAATCAAAGGGCTGATCTCCTTCAGAATGGACTGGTTGGATCTCCTTGCAGTCCAAGGGACTCTCAAGAGTCTTCTCCAACACCACAGTTCAAAAGCATCAATTCTTCGGTGCTCAGCTTTCTTCACAGTCCAACTCTCACATCCATACATGACCACAGGAAAAACTATAGCCTTGACTAGAAGGACCTTTGTTGGCAAAGTAATGTCTCTGCTTTTCAATATGCTATCTAGGTTGGTCATAACTTTTCTTCCAAGGAGTAAGCGTCTTTTAATTTCATGGCTGCAGTCACTATATGCAGTGATTTTGTGGCCCCAAAAATAAAGTCTGACACTGTTTCCACTGTTTCCCCATCTATTTGCCATGAAGTGGTGGGACCAGATGCCATGATCTTCATTTTCTGAATATTAAGCTTTCCACTCCAGTAGTCTTGCCTGGAAAATCCCATGGGCGGAGGAGCCTGGTAGGCTGCAGTCCATGGGGTCGCAAAGAGTCGGACACGACTGAGCGACTTCCCTTTCACGTTTCACTTTCATGCATTGGAGAAGGAAATGGCAACCCACTCCAGTGTTCTTGCCTGGAGAATCCCAGGGACGGGGGAGCCTGGTGGGCTGCCGTCTATGGGGTCACACAGAGTTGGACACGACTGAAGTGACTTAGCAACAACTTTTTCAATCTCCACTTTCAATATCATCAAGAGGCTTTTTAGTCCTCTTCACTTTCTGCCATAAGGAAGGTGTCATCTGCATATCTGAGGTTACTGATATTTCTCCCGGCAATCTTGATTCCAGCTTGTGGTTCTTCCAGCCCCGCGTTTCTCATGATGTACGCTGCATATAAGTTATCTAGACTCAGAGTCCTTCTAATAGTGTCCATCTATGTCAGACTTTATTTTTGGGGGCTCCAAAATCACTGCAGATGGTGGCTGCAGCCATGAAATTAAAAGACGCTTACTCCTTGGAAGAAAAGTTATGACCAACTTAGATAGTATATTGAAAAACAGAGACATTACTTTGCCAAGAAACGTCCATCTAGTCAAGGCTATGATTCTGCCAGTGGTCATGTATGGATGTGAGAGTTGGACTGTGAAGAAAGCTGAGCGCCAAAGAATTGATGCTTTTGAACTCTGGTGTTGGAGAAGACTCTTGAGAGTCCCATGGACTGCAAGGAGATCCAACCAGTCCATTCTGAAGGAGATCAGTCCTGGGTGTTCTTAGGAAGGAACGATGCTAAAGCTGAAACTCCATTACTTTGGCCACCTCATGTGAAGAGTTGACTCATTGGAAATGACTCTGATGCTGGGAAGGATTGGGGGCAGGAGGAAAAGGGGATGACAGAGGATGAGATGGCTGGGTGGCATCACTGACTCGATGGACGACTGAGCGACTGAACCGAACTGAACTGACTGAAGGGTGAGTGATATTTTTCATGGTCGGGGGTACTTTTATATATTCTTGTTGAACTGGTGCTGCATGTTGTAGCTTGTTTACCTGGCAGAGACAAAATGGGTTAGACAATTGATAATATATGGAGTAATCAGAGGCAGCATCAACATGGTGATAACAAGGATTAGTAGGAGCATTCAGTTCAGTTCAGTTCAGTTCAGTCGCTCAGTCATATCCGACTGTTTGCGACCCCAAGAATCGCAGCACTCCAGGCCTCCCTGCACATCACCAATTCCCGGAGTTCATTCAAACTCACATCCATCGAGTTGGTGATGCCACCCAGCCATCTCATCTTCTGTTGTCCCCTTCTCCTCCTGCCCCCAATCCCTCCCAGCATCAGAGTTTTTTCCAATGAGTCAACTCTTCACATGAGGTGGCCAGTATACTGGAGTTTCAGCTTTACCATCATTTTTTCCAAAGAACACCCAGGACTGATCTCCTTTAGAATGGACTGGTTGGATCTCCTCACAGTCCAAGGGACTCTCAAGAGTCTTCTCCAACACCACAGTTCAAAAGCACCAGTTCTTTGGTGCTCAGCTTTCTTCACAGTCCAACTCTCACATCCATACATGACCACTGGAAAAACCATAGCCTTGACTAGACAGACCTTTGTGGGCAAAGTAATGTCTGTGCTTTTCAATATGCTATCTAGGTTGGTCATAACTTGCCTTCCAAGGAGTAAGCATCTTTTAATTTCGTGGCTGCAATCACCATCTGCAGTGGTTTTGGAGCCCACCAAAAAATAAAGCCTGACACTATTTCCACTGTTTCCCTATCTATTTGCCATGAAGTGGTGGGACCAGATATCATGATCTTCGTTTTATGAATTTTGAGTTTTAAGTCAACTTTTTCACTCTCCTCCTTCACTTTCATCAAGAGCCTCTTTAGTTCCTCTTCACTTTCTGCCATAAGAGTGGTGTCATCTGCATATCTGAGGTTATTGATATTTCTCCCAGCAATTCTGATTCCAGCTTGTGCTTTTCCACCCCAGCGTTTCTCATGATGTACTCTGCATAGACGTTAAATAAGCAGGGTGAAACTGACATACTCCTTTTCCTGTTTGGAACCAGTCTGTTGTTCAATGTCCAGTTCCGTTGCTTCCTGACCTGCACACAAATTTCTCAAGAGGCAGGTCAGGTGGTCTGGTATTCCCATCTCTTTCAGAATTTTCCACAGTTTATTGTGATCCACACAGTCAAAGGCTTTGGCATAGTCAATAAAGCAGAAATAGATGTTTTTTCTGGAACTCTCTTGCTTTTTTGATGATCCAGCGGATGTTGGCAATTTGATTTCTGGTTCCTCTGCCTTTTCTAAAACCAGCTTGAACATCTGGAAGTTCAGGGTTCACATGTTGCTGAAGCCTGGCTTGGAGAATTTTGAGCATTACTTTACTAGCATGTGAGATGAGTGCAATTGTGCAGTCGTTTGAGCACTCTTTGGCATTGCCTTTCTTTGAGATTGGAATAAAAACAGACCTTTTCCAGTCCTGTGGCCACTGCTGAGTTTTCAAAAGTTGCTGGCATATTGAGTGCAGCACTTTCACAGCATCATCTTTCAGGGTTTGGAATAGCTCAACTGGAGTTCCATCACCTCCACTAGCTTTGTTCGTAGTGATGCTTTCTAAGGCCCACTTGACTTCACATTCCAGGATGTCTGGCTCTAGGTGAGTGATCACACCATCATGATTATCTGGGTCATGAAGATCTTTTTTGTACAGTTCTTCTGTGTATTCTTGCCACCTCTTCTTAATAACTTCTGCTTCTGTTAGGTCCATACCATTTCTGTCCTTTATCGAGCCCATCTTTGCATGAAATGTTCCCTTGGTATCTCTAATTTTCTTGAAGAGATCTCTAGTCTTTCCCATTCTGTTGTTTTCCTCTATTTCTTTGCATTGATCGCTGAGAAAGGCTTTCTCATCTCTTCTTGCTATTCTTTGGAACTCTGCATTCAGATGTTTATATCTTTCCTTTTCTCCTTTGCTTTTCACTTGTCTTCTTTTCATAGCTAGTTGTAAGGCCTCCCCAAACAGCCATTTTGTCTTTTGCGTTTCTTTTCCATGGGGATGGTCTTGATCCCTATCTCCTGTAGAATGTCACAAACCTCCCTCCATAGTTCATCAGGCACTCTATCTATCAGATCTAGTTCCTTAAATCTATTTCTCGCTTCCATGGTACAATCATAAGGGATTTGATTTAGGTCACACCTGAATGTGGTATAGTGGTTTTCCCTACTTTCTTCAATTTCAGTCTGAATTTTAAAATAAGGAGCTCATGATCTGAGCCACAGTCAGCTCCCGGTCTTGTTTTTGCTGACCGTATAGAGCTTCTCCATCTTTGGCTGCAAAGAATATAATCAATCTCATTTTGGTGTTGATCATCTGGTGATGTCCATGTGTAGAGCCTTCTCTTGTGTTGTTGGAAGAGGGTGTTATGACCAGTGAGTTCTCTTGGCAAAATTCTATTAGCCTTTTCCCTGCTTCATTCTGTATTTCAAAGCCAAATTTGCCTGTTACTCCAGATGTTTCTTGACTTTCTACTTTTGCATTCTAGTCCCCTATAATGAAAAGGACATCTTTTTTGGGTATTAGTTCTAAAACGTCTTGTAGGTCTTCAAAGAACCATTCAACTTCAGCTTCTTCAGTGTTACTGGTTGGGGCATAGACTTGGATAACTGGGATATTGAATAGTTTGCCTTGAAAATGAACAGAGATCACTCTGTCATTTTTGAGATTGCATCCAAGTACTGCATTTCGGACTGTTTTGTTGACCGTGATAGCTACTCCATTTCTTCTAAGGGATTCCTGCCCGCAGTAGTAGATATAATGGTCATCTGAGTTAAATTCACCCATTCTAGTCCATTTTAGTTCGCTGATTCCTAGAATGTCGACGTTCAGTCTTGCCATCTCCTGTTTGACCACTTCCAATTTGCCTTGATTCATGGACCCTACATTCCATGTCCCTATGCAATATTGGTCTTTACAGCATTGGACCTTACTTCTATCACCAGTCACATCCACAACTGGGTATTGTTTTTGCTTTGGCTCCATCCCTTCATTCTTTTTGGAGTTATTTCTCCACTGATCTCCAGTAGCAGATTGGGCACCTACCAACCTGGGGAGTTCCTCTTTCAGTATCCTACATTTTGCCTTTTCCTACTGTTCATGGGGTTCTCAAGGCAAGAATACTGAAGTGGTTTGCCATTTCCTTCTCCAGTGGACCACATTCTGTCAGATCTCTCCACCATGACCCGCCCATCTTGGGTTGCCTCACAGGGCATGGCTTAGTTTCATTGAGTTAGACCAGGCTGTGGTCCATGTGATTAGATTGACTAGTTTTCTGTGATTATGGTTTCAGTGTGTCTGCCCTCTGATGCCTTCTCGCAACACTTTCCATCTTACTTGGGTTTGTTTTACCTTGGACGTGGGGTATCTCTTCATGGCTCCTCCAGCAAAGCGCAGCTGCTGCTCCTTATTTTGGACGAGGGATATCTCCTCACCGCCAACCCCCCTGACTTTGAACGTGGAGTGGCTCCTCTAAGCCCTCCTGCACCTGCGCAGCCACCGCTCCTTGGATGTGGGGTTAGCCAACTCCAAATTCCCACTGACCAGGAGAAGGATCTTCCAAATAGAGATTTTAGCCAGCTTGAGAATGTCCCAACTTATTCTTTGATATCCTGTAGGATCTGAATGATTTTCTGGAAGACTGTGAGACTTTCTTTAATGTAACTGGATGTATTTACCCAGAAACAACATGTCTCATTCAAGATGGCTCAAGTCCCTCCTTTTTCAGGGATCAGGAGATCTATCTCCTGTCAATTTTGGAGTACACCCCCTGCCAAACTGTGTTGGCTCTTTAGAGCTATCCTGAGAAATCTTATCCCCAGAAACTTAATTTTGGGGGTGTTCATTAGAATGGCACTCGTTTGTAGTCTTGAGTAGGTATCTGAGACCTCCCAGGGGCTCACAGATGTATTGAGTGCCCTCTTTTGTTTTCTTCCATGGCTTGACTCATGAGTAGTGAATCCAGGAGTTGTGTCCTGTTATAACTGCTCTGGGGGTAGAAAGTATTACAGAGTAGGAGCCCTTCCATATGGGCTGGAGTTGAGCCTTTGGGGACCCATCTTTCCAGACTTTAATTAGGACTTGAATCTCTGGAGCATATAGTGGTGGCTCTTTAGAATCTTTTGAGTCCTGGTTGACACCTCACAAGCGTATGTCTTGTTGGAATTGTCTAATGGCCATGGTATAAGACCAGAGGGTCTGAGCCTCTGGATCTAAGTAGAGATCATTGGCATAAACAAAAAGTCTCCCATATGGCATCTCATAAGGACTAAGACCAGTCTGTTCCTTAGGGGCAATATGGGTGCGGAGGAGAGATATTGGTAAAGCCTCCTTCCTTCCCAGGGAGATTTCACGGGTTATCTTTATCGCTGATTTTAAGAATTGGTTGGCTCTTTCTACTTTTCCTGAAGACTGAGGCCTCCAGGCACGATAGAGATAATAAGTAATGCCCAATGCTTTAGAGACCCCTTGATGACCTTAGAAGTAAATGATGTCCCATTGTCACTTTGTAGTGACCTGGGCAGGCCAAATCTTGAAATGATTTTATGGAGCAGTTTTTTAAATCACCTCCTCAGCCTTCTCAGTCCCCGTGGGAAAGCCTTCAATCCATCCTGTGAGTATATCTATCATGACTAAAACATAGTGAAAATATAGTATAAAATCTCAAGGTATTTATACCCTTGAGAAACTGGCATCTGGGTGAAGTCTATCTGCTTTTCCTCTCCTGGGCAGGTCCCATGTCGTTGGACAGGCTGGGCCAGCTGGGGTCTTCAGGCTCCTTGGGTGTTGTTTAATTGACAAGTGGAACAAGAGGAGACCACTTGCTTTATAGTCATTTGGAGGCCAGTTCCTCCGAAGTACGTTTCTAGTAATCTTTGGAGGGCCTTCTCCCCTAAATGAGTGGAGGCCTGTAGGGAGTTAACTTCCAATGAAGTTCCCAGGCAGAAAAAGGAGTTCCTCCTTTTGGAACCACCCCCATATGATCTTGAAAGCCCTCACTTTTAGCTTTAAGAATATCATCTTCAGTATATGAAGGAAAGAAAGAAAGTGAACTCACTTAGTCATGTCTAACTCTTTGTGATCCCATGGACAATTGCCTACCAGGCTCCTCTGTCCATTGGATTTTCCAAGCAAGAGTGGGTTGCCATTTAAGGAATTTCTGGCAAATTAGCGTGTGGAACTAAGATCTCAACCCCTATTAAGTCATTGTTCTGTAATGCTACTCTCTTACCTGCCTGAACAGCTGCTTGGTTTCCTCGTGCCACTTCTGTGCTCCCTTTTTGGTGTCCTTTACAATGGGAGACTGAAACCTCAGTGGGCAGATGGACTGCCTCCAAGATCCTAAAGATTTGATCACTATATTTGATTGGGGATCCGCAGGTGGTGAAGTGGCCTGTTTCCAAATAGAAGCATATGCATGTGGCACCAGAAAGACATAGTTGGAATCAATGTAAATGGCTACTCTTTTTCCTTTTCCCAGCTCTAAAGCTCGAGTCAGGGCTATGAGCTCAGCTAATTGGGCTGAAGCACCTGATGGCAAAGGTTTAACCTCTATGGTCTCAAAATTTGAGACTACTGCATATCCATCTCTTCTTTTTCCATCCAAGACACAGCTGCTTCCATCAGTGTACCAGATTTCTTCAGGATTGGTCAGAGGATCTTCTGACAATCCCTCTTGGGATTTTGTCCAGTGGTCCCAGTTTTCTAGGCAAGAGTTAAAGGGGAGAGAGCCCTTGGAGGTAAGCAGGAAGATGGCTGGTTTAAGAACCTCACAAGTGGATATTGGGATTCTTTAACCAGTGGTATGCAAAAGAATGCATTTTTGAGATCCAGGACTGTAAACCATTTGACACTGGGTGGGATTTCTCCCAAGATTACATACGGATTGGCTACTGTGGGATGGAGGGGAACTACAGCTTCATTTATGATCTGGAGATCTTGAAACTTTCACCAGGTCCTTTTTCTTTATAGGGAGAATTGGGGTGTTACATGGCAAATTGGTGGGGACCAATAGCCCACAGGCAAGGAATTTATTTAATAGAGGCTGTAGTACTTCCAGAGCTTCTCTCCTGAGGGGGTATTATTTCCAGTTTGGAAACCAAGTGGGATCTCGGTACAGCTTGATGGGCTCATCCAGGAGTCCCTGGTCCCACAACTGAGGGTTAATTTTGTCCTCCCATAGTTTTTGGTTCTTCCTATTGGAGAGGGTGTACTGGGTTCCTCAGCAGTACCCAGAAGTTGTAGGGCTCTAGGGCTGAAAAGCTTCCTATCACAAGGGTGGTCACCAGTTTAGTGGGTATATCTCTTCCCAGTAAGGGAGTAGGACCCTCAGGGAACACCAGAAACTGGTGGGAAAATATTTATCCACCCCAGCAACAAAGACGTGCTCAGGTGAATCTTTTTGTAATTGTTTTTCCTGTAGCACACAGAATGGTACAGGTTTGGGAGGAGAAGGCTCCAGAGTAGGAGATTGGTATGGAGTAAGTAGCCCCTGTGTCAACCAAGAAATTCTCGGACCTACCTGCCATATCCAGTTGCACCCTTGTCTCCAGTCCCGTGACAGGCAGGCTGGCTGGAGTGGGCCACTTCAGTTCTGTTAAACCATTCCAAGGGAAGGTTTGGTGCTTGACCTTGAAGCTCTTAGGTCCCCAGGGCAAAGTGCCACCAAATGTCCCAATTGATAGCATTTGTTGCAAGCCATTTTAGGACACTTGTTATGGTTTGGACACTCTATGGCCCAATGCCTCACCTGTCTACAGATTAGGCATTTTGCCTCATACCTTGTCTTTCAAGGACTCGGGGTTTGCCATAGGGCTTCCATGGAGGGTGGCCAGCATTGGGGCATGACTTGTCTTGTACCTTTTCTCCATTTCCTGGGCCTTGGCTTCCCTCTCCTGTTCTCTGTTATAAAAGGTATTGGTGGCTGTCTAGACCATCTCATCTAAAGAGGCAGCAGGGTCCTGCTGCTGTAGCTGTTGTAACTTTATCTCGATGTCTGATGCACATTGGGACAGGAATTTATCCTTTAAAATCACCTGTCTCTCGTAAGAGTCTAAGTCCAGACTGGTAAGCTTTTGGAAGGCCTCTTTTAGCCTTTACAGAAAGGCAATGGAGTTCTTTTTGGGCTCCTACGTTTTGCTGAGACCTGGGCATATTCCCACAACTAATAGGCTTCCTTCTATTTTTATGGGTGGACTTCCTTAAGGATAAGTCTTTCTAAAGCTTATTCTACCCAGTACTGTTGCAATCTGAAAGCTGGGTGTCTCTGGGTCAGGGTGCAGATCCCCAGGCAGCCTGAGGCATGACAGCCTCCTGGAGATTGAATCCCCAGGCAAGTCAAGGCAGGTCAATCTCCCAAGAATTTGGTCCCTGGGCAGGTCAAGGCATGTCGACCTCCTGGGACCCCTGGACTGGTGGACCTCGAGCATGTTGAGGTGTGACAACCTTCCAAGGACAAGATCCCTAGGCAGGTCAAGGCAGGTCAACCTCCTGGGACCCCCACACTGGCAGATCTTTGAGAAGATGGAGGTAGGACAACCTCCTAGGGACAGGATCCCTAAGCAAGTTGAGGCAGGTTGACCTCCTAAGACCCTCACGCTTGGAGTTGGGCATCCCCAAGGTCTCCAGCGTGACCAGTGCTGGGTAGGATTAAGGGGTTGTAATCTTAATTCACTGCTGATTTGTCTACCATGGATGGAAAGGTATCATGATGTAAAGCAATCCAAGTCTGTGCCCTGAGACTGGGAACCTGGTGAAACAGCCATAAGACTTATCCTGTTATTGCTCTGAAGGAATGTAAGTCACTGATTTTCCTCTCCTGGTTCTCCATAAGAGCAGTTTAGGGTGTTTCCAATGGAAAACATTTCATTGTCATAGACCCACTTTCAGTAATAGCAGAAGTAATGACAAAGGAGTGGGTTATCAGGTCCTGTTAGAGGTATTAGTGAAAGAAAGTGAAGTCGCTCAGTCGTGCCTGACTCTGCGACCCCATGGACAGTAGCCTGCACCAAATTCCTCCGTTCATGGGATTTTCAAGGCAAGAGTACTGGAGGGATCAAACCCAGGTCTCTCGCATTGTAGACAGGTGCTTTACCGTCTGAGCCACTAGGGAAGTCCGTTAGAGGCATTAAGAGTATTTTAATAATACTCTTATTATTTAATCATAAGTGGGGTAAAGCAATGTTGCCTACAAGGGGGCAGGGTCCTGGTTGTAGGAGTTAGTAAGTAGCTTAAGAACATGATAAGGGGCAACAGACCGGATGTTCCATAAAAGTGGAGTGGTGATTTGATCCAGGGGTATGTTTGTAACTTTAGGAGAAGCATGTTAAGGGTTTGGGCCCAAACAGCCTGCAGGGCTAACTTCCAAAGTGGCAAATATTATCCCTGGAAGCCCAGTTGCCCTTGAAGGGATGACACCAACAGATGGACTTCTAACAAGCATTGTGTGCCTGTCACCTGCCCTAGCAGGTTCACTGAGAGATGCTGTTATTGAACAGTTGTAGGAAACATGGAAGATGAAGGCCTGAATATCTAGAGAAATTGGATATTATACAGTATTTCTCTCCCGAGGGCCAGCTATTTTCTGGTTGTCCCTCTGGAAGATTATAGGGGCAACATTGTGGGCCCAACAAGGCTTAGGAAAAGAGCATGAAACAGGAGGGAAGGGAGCAGGACACAACTTTTGAAAGAATGACATTGCCCAAGGGCATAACATAAACCAATTAAAATCAAATGGGTCCAAGATGATATGTCAAATTCAACTAAACCTTGATCCTCAATCTGTAAACTAAATGACACACCTAGAGGTGCCAGGACAGTTCCAAGGCACTGTCAAAAGACTGAGAAGTGGAGTGGGTGGCTCCCCAATTGTTGGAATGATCCTCCTCATTAGCATATGAAATTACCCAGCTAGGGAAAACTAACCTCACCACATTCCATGGCCCAGGCACTCCCCTCTGTGATGGCCCACACTTTCTTGAAGTGTGCCTCTCTTTGAATCTAAACAAATCCACCTCTTACCTATTGCTGTGTCTCTCACTGAATTTTTGCAATAAGACATCAAAAGCCTGAGCTTCATTAGGCCTGAAGTCAGGCACTGTGGGCTTTGGCAGGGCTCAAGTTCTGGGAGAGAGAAGGTGAAGGATGGGAGGAAAAAGCAGTGGGAAAAACATTCCCAGGAATCCCCTTCATAACCTGCCAGAAAATCTGCTAAATACCTGACCTGTGTTCACAGTTTTCGTTGGCCTGATCGTTGGCACAAAGAAGATTAAGGTCAGAAGAACCCCCACCTGCTTGGGCAACAGCTACTAAGTAGCCCCTGCCAGAGTCCTTCAATTGCACCCACTGCTGCTCACCTGTTTGCCGGGAGTTCAGGAAACAAGAAACGAGAGATTGTAAAGGACTTAAGATTTTGTTAGCCATATGTCCTTTCAGTCATAGAAGAGAGGACATCCCACCTTAACCGGATGTCTTCTGGTATCTGAAACTGAGCCACATGAGCTTTCTGTCAAGTTTGTTTTTGCTGTCTCGGTTTCCAGCACGCTGGGCTTCCTGTCACTTCCACTGGGCTGGGTTTTCTTCGTGTTCATCTTCCACCATGGGAACTTTTGCACAGTTGGGCTTCTGTTGGGCTTGGCCTCTCCCTCATGGAGGCGGAGCCCAGGTTGTTTCAGCCAGGTTAAATCCGAGAAACAGCACCATATATGTCGAGGGAGTTTGTGATTTCCTTGGTTCTGATTCACCACAGCAAAAATTTGAAGTGATGGATGGACCAGAGTTACAGCACAGTTTTATTTGTCAAGCAAAGGAAAATACATCCTTAGGCATGAAGGCCGACCCAAAAGAACCTGAAGAGAAGAGAGGCCAGAGGCCCAATTTTGGCTTCTCTTTTTATATGTTTTTTCTCCTCTCCTTGAGCCTGCCCTGTGTAAATTGGGCTAGCCAGGAGGGCTGTTTTTTTCACCTGAGGTTCTCAATCTGGTTTTCGGACCTTCCTTTATTCTATTTTTGCAGGCTTTTCCTTTCTTTGTCTTTTAGCCACCGCTATTTTGGACTCCTTTTTCTTATTCTAACTACCTAACAATTCCATTTAATGCACAATTAAGGAAATAATATAAGACATGCAAATTATAAAAATTCAAGAATTGCATAACTTCAAAGTCGATGAAAAAAGAATTTTGTTTTAGCCATGTCCAGGTGGCAGATCTACTTATTCCAGGAAAACACATATCTACAGCAACTTCAGTATCTTGACTACAATTTTTCTATTAAATGCACTGTTTTTTGTTTTTTTTTTTTCTGAGTAATTTTCCATGCCTATTGTGAAGTTATTTTACTCTTACCTATTTTTTACAATTTAAAATATCTTCACATCCTTCCTTAATGTTATCCAAGCATTCTTTATTTATTATTGTTAGCATCACTAATAAAAATTATTCCTAAAATCATTAGATATGACAAAATCTGCCAAAAATTTTTAAAAGCTCAAATAAATAATGTGCCACACTCTGAGATTAATTTGGAATTGGATACTTTACAAAATGTTGAGGTAATGCAACATTTTTTAAAAAGGACATTACAGCAGAAATACTTATAATTTTAAAACCTATATGTAAGCAGGCAAGAATGTTTAAAAAATCTGGTAATATGGATGCAAGGTCCACACCATTATCAGCACAGAAATAGTGTGGATTCATGTGCTCTGGCGTATTTAATTCCCACATGCATACAGAAAGAATATGGACTCATATGCTCTCATATATTTCATTCCTCTGGAGAAAAATAAGCTTTGAATTATATAAATTTTGAATTGCAAGACTTCTTCAAGTATATTTCTTTAGCACAAAATGCAAATATTCTCTCTTCGATATTGTCAAAGTGTTAATTTTACATCATCCTCAAAGTGATACTGAAATCTACCAAAAATAAGTATATTTTAAGAATTAGTTTGTAAAAACCAACTAGAAATTAAGTTCTCCCTGTAGTTTGTTTTGGCTTTATAAAATTTTATAAAATACAGTTGGTTTAGTTGTTCTTAAAATCCTCAACAATTATTTATTACATCCTGCTTGATGTATGTTGCTGCTGCTGCTAAGTCACTTCAGTCTTGTCCGACTCCGTGCGACCCCATAGATGGCAGCCCACCAGGCTCCCCCGTCCCTGGTATTCTACAGGCAAGAACACTGGAGTGGGTTGCCATTTCCTTCTCCAATTTATGAAAGTGAAAAGTGAAAGTGAAGTCGCTCAGTCACGTCAGACTTTTAGAGACCCCATAGACTGCAGCCCACCAGGAGCCTCCTCCACCCATGGAATTTTCCAGGCAAGAGTACTGGAGTGGGTTGCCATTTATGAATGGTTTATTATATAGGTTCAAATGCTATAAAGTAACTTACATAAATGATGTAGAAACATTAACTTGTGGATACTTCATACTGTTTTTTAAGTCAAATATGGAATTTCTAATGGTGTCAGTTTTATAGCAGTTTTTGTTTGGAGGTTTTGTGTTGTTTGTATCAAATATGTAGGTGGTCAAACTTCCCTAGAGAGGAATGTTTCTTTAAGGTGTTCCATGGAATGCTTAGAAATATGGATAATATGTATCACTTTTGTTGATATAAAATGTGCCAAGTGTGCTAAGATATTCAATTATTCAACATGATAGAGTAATTAAAATGTTTATTATGATTATTAGTGCCTCAGTTTTCATTTTTAGTCTTTTTCCTTCTTGTCGCCTGTTCTAATCTATTCCTTTTATCCTACTTAGTTAATGTAAAATATTTTATATCTTTTTTTAATCCTGAGAGAGAATTATTTAAACAATAAATTTCTCAATTAACAAGATGAAAAACAGTTTTCGCCTCTTCTCAATAACTTAAGCACTATGCCAAGACACATAGCATTTGCTCTTTGATTATAGCTTTGAAAGTTATAAAGAGAATTGAACAAATTCAATTAGCTGGAAATATATAGCTTTTCTTTCTGCATTGCCTTCTCCATTCTTTCTATTACCCTTCCTGTTTCCTATCTTCCTTTGGGATACTCTTAAAACAGTTCAAAATCTTTAACACAGATAAATGTTGTATCTTTATAGAAACACTTTGTACTGACTTGTGCTCAATTTTAGCAGTATTTTTCAACTTAAGAAATAAAACAGTGTTTATATTTAATGAAATAGCCATCAGAATAGAAGAAAAAAAAAACAAAACAGATTATGTCTGTGAGGCATTAGAAAAAGCCAAACATCTTTAAAAGTTTGTGCTTCTGAGTTCAGACATGGCTCCATCTCAGCTCTTCCATTTTCCCTCTGTAGAAATTGGTGTGGGGCTTGGGAAAAGCAAACCAGTTCTTACCGCTGACTTTTTCCAACTCTGCAGAAGAAAGGGTTCAACTGGGAAGGAGAGTATTGATCCTCATTTCATCTGGGAGCTGTATTTGGTCTGCTCTGGACCATGTATCTGGTTAGATAATGTGAGTGGGCTTCATCCAATTGTCTGAAAGTCTTAATAAGCAAAAACTGAGTTGCTTTTTTGTTTGTTTTTTGTTCTGAAGGAAGAGAAATTCTTTCTCATGTTTGCAGCATTAGCTCCTGTCTGAAAGTTTCCAATCTACTGACATGTCCTTTGTCATTCTCCATAATCGCCTGATTCCTTGAAACAGATCTCTTTATTGTACATATAGACACAGATACGGATGTAGATGGGGCTTCTCAGGTGGCACTAATGGTCAAGAACCTGCCTGCCAATTCAGGAGACATAAGAGAAGTGGGTTTGATCCCTGGGTCGAGAAGACCCTCTGGAGGAGGGCAAAGCCACACACTCCAGTATTCTTGCCTGAAGAATCCCATGGACAGAAGAGCCTGGCAGGTTACAGTCCATAGGGTCGACAAGATTTGCACATGACTGAAGTGACAGCATGCACGGTTGTAGATGTAGATGTCACAGGTTCAGTTTCTCTGAAGAACCTTAACTAACGCAGTGTTATTTATGGTGCTCAGTAAAAGCATTCTTCTTTGTTAGAAAAATTACCTTCTTAATTTTTGCAATATACAAGGCATCATGTTTTTTAAGTAGAATGTAATCTTGTTAAGAGAATATAGTCACAAAACAGTACTGACACCTGTCTTAATATTTTTTCTCATAATACTAAGATTGCATGATTTGATTTTAACTACAGTGTATAATGATTCATATTATAACAATATGAGTCAAGTCTGTGCTTTCACTTATTTTTGATCTATAGTACTTCTCCCTTACCTCACAACTCTAATTTTACTATGCTTTAAATTTTGATTTAGGTTCTCTGACATTTCCACTAGTTATATTTGCCCAACAGTTATTAAAATCATTCCTTTACCTTGAAAAGGGAAAAATAATTGGTTTTATCTTATCTGTCAATTTTAATAATTTCATAGTGTTATCTGGAGGGCTAAGACTAAGGATTTTTATTCTATGTTCCTGATCAGTAGGAATAATTGATGTCTTTATATCTGCCTTGAGTGTGAAAGAAAGGGAGTAGGGGAAAATATGGGACTTTGGGGAAACATCTGTATGGTTACGCTAGAAAAATCCTTATCACAAGCCCTGATCTCTCTTCTGAGCTCTAAACCTAGATCCGATTACTTGTATTTTTCCTTTTAAATGGCACTGCTATTCATATGGTGCTAGTGGTAAAGAACCTGCCTGCCAATGCAGGAGACATAAGAGACATGGGTTTGATCCCTGGATCAGGAAGATCTCCGGAGAAGGAAATGGCAATCCACTCCAGTATTCTTGCCTAGAGAATCCCATGGACAGAGGAACCTGGTGGGTTACAGTCTATATGATCACAAAGAAGTTGGATATGACTAAGTTGGACAGCAACTTAGCACCCTTTCCATTCTTCTAATCATCTAAACCAGAAAAGATACTCATCTTAAACTCCTTTTTTCTCTATTCCTTCATTCTAGTTGATACCAAGTCTTGAAAATTCTGCTTCCTAAATATTTATCTGTCTATCTTTCACACACAGCCTTGTGTCTGCTCTTATCACAGCACTTAGTTAAAGTTACTTTTTGACTCTTCCACCAAGCAATAAATCTCTTAAAACAGACATACACTTTTGTCTTTGCACAGGTAGTAGCTAAAACAGTGCATGATACTGAGCAAGTTAACAGTATGTTTGTTCAGTGTATGGGTGTCCTTTATAAAGCCTTTTCATCCCCATCAAGATTAAGTCTAATTTAATTTCCACCTATCTGTGTTCTTACTGCTGCTGCTGCTGCTAAGTTGCTTTAGTCATGTCTGACTCTGCGACCCCATAGATGGCAACCTACCAGGCTCCCCAATCCCTGGGGTTCTCTAGGCAAGAACACTGGAGTGGGTTGCCATTTCCTTCTCCAATGCATGAAAGTGAAAAGTGAAAGTGAAGTCGCTCAGTCGTGTCCGACCCTCAGTGACCCCATGGACTGCAGCATTCCAGGCTCCTCCATCCATGGGATTTTCCAGGCAAGAGTACTGGAGTGGGGTGTCATTGCCTTCTCTGCTCTGTGTTCTTACTTCCTCCTAAATACTTGCTATCAGTACCAGGGACTGAGGAACTTTTTGGCACTTATTTGTTAGCATGACTGTCTCACACTAGAACATGTTAAATTATTTATAGAAACCACATCCCAATCATTTCTGTATCACTTATGCCCAGCACCATTCTAGATTTTTATTCTCTCAACACAAGTCCACAGGAAAAAGGAACAATAATTTTCAAGGAAAGAAAGAATCAGGAAAGGTGTTTATGATCCAGATTCCAGATGCATTTGCAGGCACATAGAATGAATGCTTTTAATATTTATTGTTATTAACCTTACTCAGTGGTTCATGGGGTCGCAAAGAGTTGGACACAACTGAGCAACTGAACTGAACTGAAACTTACTCAGAATATATGCATGGGTATTCTGGATCAGAAATATTAGTTATCATTATTGAAGTGTATACATGTAGAAAACAAGCTTATGGTTACCAAGGGGAAAGGAGAGGAGGGATAAAGTGGGAGACTGGGATTGAAATAAACACACTACTATATATATAATAGATAACTAATAAGAACCTTCTGAATCGCAAAGAGGATTCTATTCAACATTCTGTAATGTCCTATATGGGAATGGAATTTTTAACAGAGTGGATATATATGATTATGCATAACTGACTCACTTTGCTATACAGCAGAAACTAACACAACATTATAAATCAACTATATTCCAATAACAATTTCTAAAAGATAGTTTAAAGTACTTATATAATTAAGCACAACAAAAATTTAAAGTTGGAAACAAGTTCCATTACTCCTATATTTAACACAATATGTAAGTTGTAATGAAAAACTAAATAGGACATCAATAACAAGATAGACAGGCAGATCTATGGGGTTAATTAGAAAACCCAGAAATAAATGCATGTGTGTATGCTAGTATGTTTTTAGCTTCTACATGGTAAGGAGAAGATGACTCAGTTAATAAATGATGCAAACCAACTATGTTTTAAGGGGAACTATGTGGCAGTATCATAGTATTATAGCAGCTCTTTTTTTTTATTTTTTGGAAACTTTTAAAATTCTTGTAGATTCACTTGCAGTGTTAAGAAGTAGTATGGGGAGATCCCTATACACTTTATGGAGGTCCTCCCAAAGCAATATCTGGCAGAAGTATTGGAAAAAACACAACCAAGATATAGACTTTGATACATTCAAGATACAAAACATTTCCATCCCCACAGGATACCTCATACTGACATTTCATAGCCACATACCCACTTACCTCCCAAACTAAAAACCTTATTCCTTGACTGGTTAGATTTTGTTTGTATTTATTCATTGTGGAAAAAAATGAAAATTATTTGTGAGTTGAGCCTGCATGTAAATTACAGACAGAAGTTGATAAGGTAGAAGGAAAACTTGAAGAAAAGTTAAGTAGAGTTAAAAAGTTGTTTCAGATAAGATTTTAGAAAAAAATAGAGATTCTACAAATTGCCAACATTTGCTGGATCACTGAAAAAGCAAGAGAGTTCAGAAAAAAACATCTATTTCTGCTTTATTGACTATGCTAAAGCCTTTGACTGTGTGGATCACAATAAACTGTGGAAAATTCTGAAAGAGATGGGAATACCAGACCACCTGACCTGACTCTTGAGAAACCTGTATGAAGGACAGGAAGCAACAGTTAGAACTGGACATGGAACAACAAACTGGTTCCAAATAGGAAAAGGAGTACGTCAAGGCTGTATATTGTCACCCTGCTTATTTAACTTTTATGCAGAGTACATCATGAGAAATGCTGGGCTGGAAGAAGCACAGGCTAGTATCAAGATTGCCGGGAGAAATATCAATAACCTCAGATATGCAGATGACACCACCATTATGGCAGAAAGTGAAGAGGAACTAAACAGCCTCTTGATGACAGTGAAAGAAGAGCGTGAAAAAGTTGGCTTAAAGCTCAACATTCAGAAAACAAAGATCATGGCATCCGGTCCCATCACTTCATGGCAAGCAGATGTGGAAACAGTGGAAACAGTGGCTGACTTTATTTTTCTGGGCTCCAAAATCATTGCAGATGGTGATTGCAGCCATGAAATTAGAAGACTCTTACTCCTTAAAAGGAAAGGAAACCTAGACAGGAAAGTAAACCTAGACAGCATATTAAAAAGCAGAGACATTACTTTACCAACAAAGATCCATCTAGTCAAGGCTGTGGTTTTTCCAGTAGTCATGTATGGATGTGAGAGTTGTACTATAAAGAAAGCTGAGCACCAAAGAATTCATGCTTTGAACTGTGGTGTTGGAGAAGACTCTTGAGAGTCCCTTGGACTGCAAGGAGATCCAACCATTCTAAAGGAAATCAGTCCTGGGTGTTCATTGGAAGGACCGATGTTGAAGCTGAAACTCCAATATTTTGGCCACCTGATGTGAAGAGCTGACTCATTTGAAAAGACCTTGATGTTGGGAAAGATTGATGGCAGGAAGAGAAGGGGACGACAGAGGATGAGATGGTTAGATGGCATCACTGACTCAATGGACGTGAGTTTGGGTAAACTCTTAGAGTTGGTGATGGACAGGGAGGCCTAGCGTGCTGCGGTTCATGGGGTCGCAAGGAGTCTGACAAAACTGAGACTGAACTGAAATGAATAATCTATATCCATATACATGTATTTGTGCTCAGTCACTCAGTCATGTCTGACTTTTTGTGACCCCATGGACTGTTGCCCACCAGGCTCCTCTGTTCGTGAGTTTCTCCAGGCAAGAATACTGGAGTGGGTTGCTGTTTCCTTCTTCAGGAGATAGATTTGTACACACAGACATACTGGCATACCTATATACATACATAAAGAGAGATACACATGCATATGTGTATGAATACATACATAACACACAAATAGATAATAGATATCCTTCCATGGTTTTATAAAATATGCATTTATTTTTGGCTGTGTTGGGTCTTAGTTGAAGCACACAGGATCTTTTTTATGGCACCTGGACTCTCTAATTACAGTCTGAGGGCTCAGTAATTGTAGCACTTAGTTGCCTCACAGTATGTAGGATCTTAGTTCTTGGGCCAGGGATTTTACTCAAGTCCCCTGCACTGGGAAACAGATTCTTAACCTCTGGAACACCAGGTAAGTCCCTCCCATGGCTTCTTTAAGTTATTGCCTCAAAGAATCACTTGGGAAGATGCACAAGGAATTAAGTAGATGTGGACAAATAGCATTGCATGTGTGTTTGCTCTGATGCATAAATTTTTTTGCAGTTAAATTTTTAGAGCACAGAAGCTTTAAGCTTACAATTGCTTTGTCAATCCTTATGTTTTAACTTGGTTAACAATAATACCATGAAAATTTAGAGAAATAAATTATAGTCTTTGGGGAAAAGGCCAGGGTTTACAGAAATACCTAAAATAAATCTTAAAGTTAACATTAAAAATGTGAGAGAATATTCTTCTCTGCTTTCATAATTTTACCTCTTGTCTGTTTCTGTTGACTTTCCTGGTGGCTGAAATGGTAAAGAATCAGCCTCCAATGCAGGAGACCCAGGTTCAATCCCTGGATTGGGAAGATTCCTTCTGTTATTCATTCTTTTCTTGTTTTCTTTTTAGTTTCTCTTTGAAAATCCAGACTGCAAAGGAATATATGTAAATCATCCCACTTATTTTTTTAAATGGAATACATATTAATTTTCAGTTAAAACTATAATATTTTAATAATAACGCAACTATAAAATAACTGTACCTTCATCATTCACTGATAATATCACACATACATATATGTGTGTGTATATATACATATAACATTTTGTTTACTCTTCTGAGTCTGTTTTCAGATGTTGACATAATACTCTCTCGTATTATAATATCAAACACATACATACACACCTGTTCAAACACCTAGCTGGAAAGTAGATCTGACATACTGAACATGTAGGTAAGAGCTCAAAGCTGTTTTCTTGTTTTAGAAATGCCTTCAAATTGATGTGCACAACATCCTCAAAAAAAAAAGTTTCTGAATCCATGACCTGTTCTTCAAATGTATGCTTGAAAGGAACTTATTCTGATGTGATGTGTAAGTGCTACATTATATGAAGTCATGGAAAGATACCCCATCACAGACTCTAGAGCATAAGTGCAGTAAAAGAATTTATTTAACTTTTTTCACAGTCATCTTTGATTCTTATCTCTTTGATTCATACTCTTAAGATACAATTTGGTAATGGAAAAACTTAGTTTAAGTACATGTTTGATGTAATTTCCATTGTTAAGATATTGTGTAGGCTTTCTCCTGATGCATCCTTATCAATGAAAATGGTCAGCTCTTGGAGATGAGAGCAGATGCCCAAAATAGACCTTTCTGTGCAAAATCTATTTGCATACATTTTTGTGTTCAAAGCTACAGTACTTGCAGAAGTTTAGGAATGTCATTATCAATACTATTTCTCATAGTTTTGGGAAAGAAGAGATTTTGAAGATATATTTTTAACAATAATCTGGAAACCACATGGCACAGTTTTCTCCCCTGCACAGCACCCCAAGCATCCACATGCAGACTGTCAATCAAAAACACCTGCAATCACTCTTACCTAGAGAAGGAAATATTCAAATTTGCAGATAAAAATATGGTTTAAAAAAGTATTTTTTATATTAACACAACTAAGAAGTGATGAAGCTAGGGAAAAAAAAATGTCTTTGCAAATTCAAGCAGCTATTCATTTCTCTACAACACAGGCAAAAACAAAATTCCATAGGAGTGATCTAAAGAGACAGTTGAGTGAGGACATGTGAGCTGGAACTGAAAATACCAAAGAAATCACAACTAATAATTTGACTGGAAAGGGGAGGGTGGATAGCTCATGTATAAATAAAACTTATCAATGCCATTGAACAGAATAATTGGAATATTGTCTGATCTTGAGTCTGATTTTTACTTCAGCCAAGAGAATTTAAATAAGAACTCTGTTTCTAGTTTGGACCTGCATATGAGCAACATTAATAGTACTCAGTTGCATAGATAACATCTGATATTCTATACAAGCTAGGGGCTGTATAGATAGCATTCTTCTAAACTATCTTTTCTTAAAGTACTGAGAAGATATATGCAATAACATCATTTGTTTCCTTTATATATCCATGAAATCTAAAGCCAATAATCATTTAATACATGCCAACCATGGGGCTATGTCTTGGTACAGAGGAGTGAACAAGACTTTATCCTTGTTGTCACTGAGCTATTGTTTGTGTGTGTTAGCATGTATATGTTTGTGCATAGCAACATTCTCTCTGTTTACTGAGGGTGTGAAGAGAGGTGAAAATATGTAATTTTAAGTCAGAAAGGGAAAAATTATATAGAGAGAGTCATTTTTTTTCTGTTTAACTTGCAAGTTTTTATTATGACCTCTCATTAAGAGCTCATTAACCACATTCTTAATCTGGTTCTGTTTACTACTTTTTGCCTTCACAAATTCTCCTAAAGTTATAAAGAATAAAAATATATGAGTATGCATTGAAGATTATGGAGTCTTTACACAACAGTGGGGCCAATGTTTCAGTTGTCTGGCATCTCTCAGTATCTCATCCAGAACAGAATGACAGCAGTACAGCCTCTTGGTACTGGGAAGATATTTAAATGTTAGGCAAGTAAATGACATGACCACTAATGTCTTTAAAGGTAATTCTGTGGCCATGTGTCCTAGAGATTCATCAGATCGAAGAACGACAGACAAGTTTAAATTGTGAAGTATCATAAAAATATAAAGGGGATCATTTGAGATTCAAGTTGAGAGCTTGTCTAGGCAGTAGAGTTGTGTCAAGAGGCAGAAAGACCATCTGATGTTGGCATTTTGCAAAAAAATCTAGATGTCAAAAGCAGTACAGATAAGGAATTGAGTTAAAGTGTTTTGTATTAGCTACTTTATTTTTGTTTCATGCATGCAGTGTGCCAAAATGCTTCCTGTGGTCCATGCAAGATTTACATTCATGGAAGCCAAGGCAGGAAAAATTGTCAAGAAAGAGTCAATTGGGTCACACATTCCAAAAAGAGCAAGTCAGTGCACTGAATAAAACCTGTTAGACATAACAATTACACTATTATCAATGATCTTTAAAGAAAAAAATTGTAACAGAATCATGACAACAAGCCTTGTTTTTGCTACCTCCCACCTGTGATTATCTCATTTTTCTTCCAGCCACCGTTGGTTTTTGGAACTTAATAAAATTCAGAAAGGATTGTTTTATGAGTGAATAATGATCAAAATAAAGAATTAAGAATTAGGATGGATATTAGGGACATGAATGCAGCCTGCCAATGCAGGAGATGCAAGAGTCATTGATTTTAACCCTGGATCAGGAAGATCACCTGGAGAAGGAAATGGCCACTCCAGTATTCTTGCCTGGGAAATCCCATGGGTAGAGTAGCCTGGCAGGTTTCAGTCTATGGGGCCGCCAAGAGTTGAACAATCTCTAGAAAAATTTAGTAAATAAAGGTGTGATTAACTTGAAAGTATAGATAGGACTTATAGCTTTAATGGTTACCATAGGTTAACGAAAATTTGTTTTGGGGACTAGAAAAACTTGACTATAAAATAGCCAGAGAAGAAAGTGTGATTGGAAGGAATTTGGGGAGAGATACAGTGTGAGAGAAAGGAGGAAAGAATTGAATGGAGGGCACGGTGTATATACATGGAGATGACCTTAAGCAAAGACAAAAAGTCTCTCTCATTTTTAAAAAGACAATTTTTAGAACAGTTTTAGGTTTTTGGCAAAATTTAAAAGAAGCTACAAAGGTTTCTGTACCCCCAGCCTCCACACATGAAGAGCCTCCTCTGTTATCAATATCACTTACCAGAGAAGTATATTTGTCACAATTGATGAACATCCTAACCACCTACAATCTGTAGTTTGCCTTAAGGCTCATTCTTGGTGTTGTACATTCTGTGGGTTTGGACAAAATTCTAATGACATGCACCCATGATTCCAGTATTGTACAGAGTATTTTCACTGCCCTAAACATCCTGTGTGCTCCATTCTCTTTTTTATTTCCAGTGTTATACTGAATATAAAGAGTAAAGAAATAAGCTTTCCAAAAAGCTTTTAAATATTTTTGACATTTTTTTAGTAAAAAAGCAGACTTAGTTTCAAGGTAATCAGGCCAATCAGACCTCAGAGCCATGTACCCAGGGAGATTGGTAAATTTCTCTTAAGGGAAATTTTTAATGACAAGACAGATAGCCATCAGATAGACTCCATTTGTTTCGATTGCTTCTGCACGGTTGGAAAAGGTGACTTTGAGATGGCTCCCAGCCCTACATTTTTATGATTCACTGATTCATTTAAGCAGTCAGTACTAACTATAGAATAATAATTCAAGCAAGTCATAAAATTTTGGTCCCCAGGTTGCAACCAATTTATGTGAAGTCTAATGACTCAAACAAATAGCTTTTATTATAATTATGAACATACATGTTATAAAACTAGACAGTATAAACTGTTATACTTTATTTTAACATAAATATCACATTCTCAATTCTCATCCAGTAAGACTACATGTGCTTTCTAATCATTTGCTGACTCTGCCAGAGCTCTCAAATAGTGTACAACATTGATGAATTAGTGTTTCTAGTATAAGCTAAAATGTTATAAATAGAATTGGTATATAATACATTATTTGATGGTTATTTCAATTTCGTGTGCAATACCTATCACATTTGTGCTTGTTGTTTGATAGTTCCTTTCCTTACTTAAATGTGTAAGTAATCATAAAAAAAAGTATTTATATAGAGGCTGCACTAATTTCTGCTTTATTAAAAAGTAGAGATGTGTCATTGATTTAGTTTTGCTAGCAATTTTCAAGGCTGAAACAATAATTACCTCTAGTATCTTATAGTGTTGATGAAAAAACAATATCTTGATTCATTATTTTTTTTTAACTTTTTATTTTATACTGGTGTACAGTTGATTAGCAATGTTGTGTTAGTTTCAGTTGTAGAGTGATTTAGTTATTCCTATATATGTTCATTATTCATAAGTACTTTAGGTCAATTGATCCAGCATGACTACTTATAAAATAGACACACAGTACATCTTATTGCCTAACAACTTAAATCTATAGTAACATGCTCATGGTAATAATTTTCAATATAGATGTGAAAGACAATTATCATTGTCAGCAAATTTTATATACATGTTCAAAAATTCATGTATTTTAAGGTTATAAGTATCATGAAATGACAAATCAATAGCAACAATTTTTCCCCTAGCTTACGCTAAAATACTTGTGCCCAAACCTGCATTATGCAGATAGTTGTTACCGTATTATGCAGTATTATATTGGAGACAGAGATGAGAAACATAATAAAATGGTACATTTTAAGTTCATGTTCTTATTTGAAGCTTTCTCTGACTGATCCCTGAATAATCTATTTAGTTTATTTCATGATTATTGATATTACTCTATCTTGTTGCCTCTGCTAATTGGATTTTAACCCTGGGAAAACTCAGAGGTTGTCTCTTTTTTCTGTAAATCCTCAGACCTTGCTTTCAGTTCAGTTCAATTGCTCAGTTATGTCCGACTCTTTGCGACCCCATGAATTGCAGCACGCCAGGTCTCCCTGTCCATCACCAACTCCTGGAGTTCACTCAAACTCATGTCCATTGAGTTGGTGATGCCATACAGCCATCTCATCCTCTGTCGTCCCTTTCTCCTCCTGCCCCCAATCCCTCCCAGCATCAGAGTCTTTTCCAATGAGTCAACTCTTCTCATGAGGTGGCCAAAGTATATTGGAGTTTCAGCTTTAGCATCAGTCCTTCCAGAGAACACCCAGGACTGATCTCCTTTAGGATGGACCGGTTGGATCTCCTTGCAGTCCAAGAGACTCTCAAGAGTCTTCTTCAACACCCCAGTTCAAAAGCATCAATTCTCCGGCTTTACCTCACTCATAACTTGTTGTTTTTCACTTTCAATTAGATCCCCTGGTCAGTCTAATGTGGTAATAATACACAATGTTAAAAGAATCAATCACTACAAAACAATAAAAATAAAAAGTGAAACAAAGTCTATTATTTCAGTGGACCCCACAAAGTAACCACTTTTGCCTATTTTGGGTATAAGTTCTTCTGAAAATTAAACTCATAACTCCAATATTCTTTTCTCTTGAGGCAATATTTGTGGACTTTGCTTAGAAAGATGAAGATGACTATATTTTTTCATCTGTACCGTTTGTTAGAGGTGGGGGAGAACAAAACACAAAAAATCAGAATGATGGATAACTAATAAGCAAAATTTTAAATAGAACTTTATTTAGGAAAATATCCAATATTTTAAGAATAAAGAGGGTTCCTGCAGAAGATATAGAAATTGGCAGGAGGATATAGCTCTCATTCTTACAAAAACAAACTGGAGAATTTCCAAATTAAATTGGACTGAGCAACTGAACAGCAGCAACAATTTTATAGCGAGTTGACATTCATTGTTTAGAAACCGATAATTCAACTTAAAAGTAATAAACATTTATTTAGTGCTTATTATATATCAGGTATCAATTTAGGCTCACTCAGTTCAGTTGCTCAGTCATGTCCAACTCTTTGCAACCCCATGGACTGAAGCACGTCAAGCTTCCATGTCCTTCACTGTATCCTGGAGTTTGCCCAAACTCATGTCAATTGAATAAACGATGCCATCCAACCACCTCATCCTCTGCCATCCCCTTCTCCTCCTGTCTTCTTTCTTGCCAAGAATCAGGGTTTTTCCCAATGAGTTAGCTCCCCATATCAGATGCAAAGTATTGGAGCTTCAGCTTCAGCATCAGTCCTCCCAATGAATATTCAGGGTAAATTTCCATTAGGATTGACTGGTTTGATATCTTTACTGTCCAAGGGACTCTCAAGAGTTGAGCACCACAGTTTGAAAGCACCAATTCTTTGCTGTTTAGGTTTCGGGACTCAAGAGTTGAGCACCACAGTTTGAAAGCATCAATTCTTTGGTGTTTAGGCTTCTTTATGGTCCAACTCTCATATCCATATGTGACTACTGGAAAAACCATAACTTTGACTGTATCACCTTTGTCAGCAAAGTGATGTCTCTCCTTTTTAATACACTGTCTAGGTTTGTCATTGCTTTTCTTCCAAGGAGCATGCATCTTTTAATTTCATGCCTGCAGTCAAATAGGACATCTCAAACTCAACATGTCTAAAGATGAGATGAAGTCACTCCCCCTGCCAACACAAGCAGACAAAAACTTCTCCACGTTCATCCTTTCCCATAACATTCAACTTATTGCAAATCTAGTCTTCCACTTACTCAGATCAAAAACTTTGATAAAAAACTTGATACACTGGTACTATATACATTCTAGACTAGGAAACATGCTAGTATCAGAAAATACTGTTGAAATCTATTCATTACAACCACAAAATATATTCAGAACCTGAGTACTTTTATTCACATCCACTATAAACTCCCTATTGTAAAAAACAGTTCTATCTTGTGTGGATTACAGTTATGCTTTATATTTGGCCTGCCAATTCTATTTGATTTTCCCCAACCACTGTATTCTCAACTAGGCAGTTCAGTGATTTTTTAAAAACATTATTAGATGGTAAAGAATCTGTCTGCAATGTGGAAGACCTGGGTTCAGTCCCTGGGTTGGGAAGATTCCCTGGAGGAGGGCATGGCAACCTACTCTAGGATTCTTGCCTGGAGAATCCCCATGACCATAGGAGTCTGGTGGGCTACAATGCATGGGATCACAAAGAGTCAGACATGATGGCAACCAAGCACACACAGCACAGAATCATGTCACTCCTCCAATAAATTTTTGGAAAAGCTCTCAGATTTACTCAGAGTAAAAGCTAAAGTCCACAACAATGTTTAAGAACCTTGATTATAACTTCTCTCTGAAATTACCTGCTAAAATTCTTTTAGTCACTGCATTCCAAGTGAGGCAGAAATTACTAGGCAGTGTAGAACTCTGATACCTGGGTCTTGTTTTCAGTAAACATTCCCCTCCATTGTCCTGACTTACTGGAATGTGTCCTTGGTCTGATAAATTTTCAGCACTCAGATCCAGGGAAGGGCAGTAATTAACTTCCATGTGCCTGAGGGAAAAACAACTGGTGATCATTAATCTTAAACCCATACATCTGGTCCTTGGTATAATGACCAGGGGGCATGAAAAAGGGTGGTGACTTAATCCAAGGATCAAGAAAAGCCATAAAGATGTTAAGTATCTTGACCTTTAAATTGATTGGTTAGAAATAACCTGATGTAAAGGGAAAATGAAAGTCACTTAGTCATGTCCAACTTTTTGTGATCCCATGGGCTATACAGTCCATGTAATTCTCCAAACAGAATACTGGAGTGGGTAGCCTTTCCCTTCTCCAGGGGATCTTCCTGACCCAGGAATTGAGCCAGGATCTCCTGCATTGCAGGCAGATTCTTTAGCAGCTGAGCCACCAGGGAAGATAACCTGATTTAAGGAAGAATTTAAAAAGGATTAAGGATTTAAAAAGTGCTGTAAGCCCCACCTTTCAGGGACCCTTTATCCCCTCTCAGTGGCTATGCTGAGAGCTTTGTACTTTTCTCCTCTTTAATAAATTTTATTTGCTTGCTACCAAGAATGGTTACATGTTCCTGGGTTTCATTCTTCGGCTCCATGGACAAGAACTCAGATTCCCATCTCACAAGCACACAGGCCTTCATGTTCTGTCAATATGCCTAGCTAGTTCTTACCTTTCAGCCTTGACCTGGCTATTCCCTAACCTCTATGAACATCTCTTCCCACAGATGTTTCCAGGTTTAAATTCCCTATCTCCTTCAAGTATTTGTTCAAAGTACATCTTTATTCTCAAAGTGGATTACTATGCTCAACAGATAAGAGGATCAACCCACTCCTCTCTCCAAGCCTAGTTCTCCAGATTCCTCTTATCCTGTAGTATATATCACTTCAGTTCAATTCATTTCAGTCACTCAGCCCTGTCTGACTCTTTGTGATCCCATGAACCACAGAACCCCAGGCCTCCCTGTTCATCACCAACTCCCAGGGTCCACCCAAACCCATGTCCATTGAGTCGGTGATGAAATCAAACCATCTCATCCTCTGTCATCCCCTTCTCCTCCTGACCTCAATCTTTCCCAGCATCAGGCTCTTTTCAAATGAGTTAGATCTTCACATCAGGTGGCCAAAATATTGGAGTTTCAGCTTCAACCTCAGTCCTTCCAATGAACACCCAGGACTGTTCTGCTTTACAATGGAATGGTTGGATCTCCTTGCAATCCAAAGTACTCTCAAGAGTCTTCTCCAACATCACAGTTTAAAAGCATCAATTCTTCTGCACTCAGTTTTATAGTCCAAATCTCACAGCCATACATGACCACTGGAAAAACCATAGCCTTGACTAGACAGACCTTTTTTGGCGAAGTAATGTCTCTGCTTTTGAATATGCTAAGTTGGTCATAACTTTCCTTCCAAGGAGAAAGCGTCTTTTAATTTCATGGCTGCAATCACCATCTGCAGTGATTTTTGGAGCCCAGAAAAATAAAGTCTGACACTGTTTCCACTGTTTCCCCATCTATTTGCCCTGAAGTGATGGGACCAGATGCCATGATCTTAGTTTTCTGAATGTTGAGCTTTAAGCCAACTTTTTTACTCTCCTCTTCCACCTTCATCAAGAGGCTCTTTAGTTCTTCTTCACTTTCTGCCATAAGGGTGGTGTCATCTGCATATCTGAGGTTATTGATATTTCTCCCAGCAATCTTGATTCCAGCTTGTGTTTATTCCAGCCCAGCATTTCTCATGATATGTCCTCTGCATAAAAGTTAAATAAGCAGGGTGACAATATACAGCCTTGACATACTCCTTTTCCTATTTGAAACCAGTCTGTTGTTCCATGTCCAGTTGCTTCCTGACCTGCATACAGATTTCTCAAGAGGCAGGTCAGGTGGTCTGGTATTCCCATCTCTTTCAGAATTTTCCACAATTTATTGTGATGCACACAGTCAAAGGCTTTGGCATAGTCAATAAAACAGAAGTAGATGTTTTTCTGGAACTCTCTTGCTTTTTCGATGATCCAGTGGATGTTGGCAATTTGATCTCTGGTTCCTTTGCCTTTTCTAAAATCAGCTTGAACATCTAAAAGTTCACAGATCAAGTATTGCTGAAGCCTGGCTTGGAGAATTTTAAGCCTCACTTTACTAGCATGTGAGATGAGTGCAACTGTGCAGTAGTTTGAGCATTCTTTGGCATTGCCTTTCTTTGGGATTGGAATGAAAACTGACCTTTTCCAGTCCTGTGGTCACTGCTGAGTTTTCCAAATTTGATGGCTTATTGAGTGCAGCACTTTCACAGCATCATCTTCCAGGATTTGATATAGCTCAATTGGAATTCCATCACCTCCACTGGCTTTGTACATAGTGATGCTTCCTAAGGCCCACTTGACATCACATTCCAGGATGTCTGGCTATAAATGAGTGATCACACCATTATTATTATTTGGATCATGAAGATTTTTTTTTTTTTTTTTTTGTACAGTTCTTGTGTGTATTCTTGCCACCACTTCTTAATATCTTCTGCTTCTGTTAGGTCACTACCATTTCTGTCGTTTATTGAGCCCATCTTTGTATGAAATGTTCACTTGCTATCTCTAATTTTCTTGAAGAGATCTCTACTCTTTCCCATTCTATTGTTTTCCTTTATTTCTTTGCATTGATCGCTGAGGAAGGCTTTCTTATCTCTTCTTGCTATTCTTAGAAACACTACATTCACATGGGTATATCTTTCCTTTTCTCCTTTGCTTTTTGCTTCCCTTCTTTTCACAGCTATTTTTAAGGCCTCCTCAGACAGCCATTTTGCTTTTTGAATTTCTTTTTCTTGGGGATGGTTTTGCTCCCTGTCTCTTGTACAATGTCATGAACCTCCATCAATAGTTCATCAGGCACTCTGTCTATCAGATCTAGTCCCTTAAATCTATTTTCACCTCCATTGTATAGTCATAAGGAATTAGATTTAGGTCATACCTGAATAGTCCAGTGATTTTGTCCACTTTCTTCAATTTCAGTCTGAATTTGGCAATGAGGAGTTCATGATCTGAGCCATAGTCAGCTCCTGGTCTTGTTTTTGCTGACTGTATAGAGCTTCTCCACCTTTGGCTGCAAAGAATATAATCAGTCTGATTTCGGTGTTGACCATCTGGTGATGTCCATGTGTAGAGTCTTCTCTTGTGTTGTTGGAAGAGGGTGTTTGCTATGACCAATGCGTTCTCTTGGCAGAACTCTATTAGCCTTTGCCCTGCTTCATTCTGTACTCCATGGCCAAATTTGCCTGTTACTCCAGGTGTTTCTTGACTTCCTACTTTTGCATTCCATTCCCCTATAATGAAAAGGATATCTTTTTTGGGTGTTAGTTCTTGAAGATCTTGTAGGTCTTCACAGAACTGTTCAACTTCAGCTTCTTCAGTGATATTGGTCGGGGCATAGACTTGGATTACCATGATATTGAATGGTTTGCCTTGGAAATGAACAGAGATCATTCTGTCATTTTTGGATTGCATCCAAGTACTGTATTTCAGACTCTTTTGTTGACCATGATAGCTACTCCATTTCTTCTAAGGGATTCCTGCCCACAGTAGTAGATATAATGGTCATCTGAGTTAAATTCACCCATTCTAGTCCATTTTAGTTCACTGATTCCTAGAATGTTGACGTTCACTCTTGTCATCTCCTATTTGACTACTTCCAATTTGCTTTGATTCATGGACCTAACATTCCAGGTTTTTATGCAATATTGCTCTTTACATTATCAAACCTTGCTTCTATCACCACTCCCATCCACAACTCGGTGTTTTTTTGCTTTGGCTCCATCTCTTCATTCTTTCTGAAGTCATTTCTCCACTGATCTCCAGTAGCATATTGGGCACCTACCCACCTGGGGAGTTCATCTTTCAGTGTCCTATCATTTTGCCTTTTCATACTGTTCACGGGGTTCTCAAGGCAAGAATACTGAAGTGGTTTGCCATTCCCTTCTCCAGTGGACCACATAAAGTCAAATCTGTTCACCATGACCCGTCCATCTTGAGTGGCCCCACATGGCATGGCTTAGTTTCATTGAGTTAGACAAGGCTGTAGTCTGCGTGATCAGATTGGCTAGTTGTCTGTGATGTTTCAGTTTGTCTTCCCTCTGATGCCCTCTCTCAATGCCTACTGTCTTACTTGGGTTTCTCTTACCTTGGATGTGGGGTATTTCTTCATAGCTCTGTACATTTTTTCATAACACTTAGCTTCTAACATCAGTTCAGTTTAGTTCAGTCGCTCAATCGTGGCTCTTTGTGACCCCATGAATTGCAGCACGCCAGGCCTCCCTGTTCATTACAAACTCCTGGAGTTCACTCAGACTCACGTCCATGGAGTCACTGATGCCATCCAGCCATCTCATCCTCTGTCATCCCCTCTCCTCCTGCCCCCAATCCCTCCCAGCATCAGAGTCTTTTCCAAGGAGTCAACTTTTCTCATGAGGTGGCCAAAGTACTGGAGTTTCAGCTTTAGCATCATTCCTTCCAAAGGAATCCCAGGGCTGATCTCCTTCAGAATGGACTGGTTGGATGGACTCTCAAGAGTCTTCTCAAACACCACAGTTCAAAAGCATCAATTCTTTGGCACTCAGCCTTCTTCACAGTCCAACTCTCACATCCATACATGACCACAGGAAAAACCATAGCCTTGACTAGACGGACCTTTATTGGTAAAGTAATGTCTCTGCTTTTCAATATGCTATTTAGGTTGGACATAACTTTCCTTCAAGGAATAAGCGTCTTTTAATTTCATGGCTGCAGTCACCATCTGCAGTGACTTTGGAGCCCCCAAAAATAAAGTCTGACACTGTTTCCACTGTTTCCCCATCTATTTCCCATGAAGTGATGGCACTGGATGCCATGATCTTCATTTTCTGAATGTTGAGCTTTAAGCCAACTTTTTCACTCTCCACTTTCACTTTCATCAAGAGGCTTTTTAGTTCCTCTTCACTTTCTGCCATAAGGGTGGTGTCATCTGCATATCTGAGGTGATTGATATTTCTCCCAGCAATCCTGATTCCAGCTTGTGCTTTTTCCAGCCCAGCGTTTCTCATTATATACTCTGCGTATAAGTTAAATAAACAGGGTGACAATATGCAGCCTTGATGTACTCCTTTTCCTATTTGAAACTAGTCTGTTGTTCCATGTCCAGTTCTAACTGTTGCTTCCTGACCTGCATATAGGTTTCTCAAGAGGCAGGTCAGGTGGTCTGCTATTCCCATCTCTTTCAGAATTTTCCACAGTTTATTGTGATTCACACAGTCAAAGGCTTTGGCATAGTCAATAAAGCAGAAATAGATGCTTTCCTGAACTCTTTTGCTTTTTCAATGATCCAGCAGATGTTGGCAATTTGATCTGTGGTTCCTCTGCCTTTTCTAAAACGAGCTTGCACATCAGGAAGTTCACGGTTCACATATTGCTGAAGCATGGCTTGGAGAATTTTGAGCATTACTTTACTAGCATGTGAGATGAGTGCAATTGTGCGGTAGTTTGAGCATTCTTTGGCATTGCCTTTCTTTGGGATTAGAATGAAAACTGACCTTTTCCAGTCCTGTGGCCACTGCTGAGTTTTCCAAATTTGCTGGCTTATTGAGTGTAGCACTTTCACAGCATCATCTTTCAGGATTTGAAATAACTCAACTGGAATTCCATTACCTCCACTAGCTTTGTTCGTAGTGATGTTTTCTAAGGCCCATTTGACTTCTCATTCCAGGATGTCTGGATCTAAGTCAGTGATCACACCATCGTGATTATCTGTGTCGTGAAGATCAATTTTGTACAGTTCTTCTGTGTATTCTTGCTACCTCTTCTTGATATCTTCTGCTTCTGTTAGGTCCATACCATTTCTGTCCTTTATAGAGCCCATCTTTGCATGAAATGTTCCCTTGGTATCTCTAATTTTCTTGAAGAGATCTCTAGTATTTCCCGTTCTGTTGTTTTCCTCTATTTCTTTGCATTGATTGCTGAGGAAGGCTTTCTTATCTCTTCTTGCTCTTCTTTGGAACTCTGCATTCAGATGCTTATATCTTTCCTTTTCTTCTTTTCTTTTCGCTTCTCTTCTTTTCACAGCTATTTGTGAAATAGCTGTGAAAACTTCTAACATAGTATGCAACAAATTCATTTCTAAAGTTAGTGTCTTACTGTCAGATTTCCCCAGGATTATAAATCCACAAAGACAGGGATCACTACTTTGTCTATTGTATCCTAAACACAACAAAAATACACACATAATATTGTATTGTGCATAATAATTATATTGCACATAATACTGCATATATATTGAACATAAATTTTTATTCCAAATGAGAGTGTTTTAAACTTAAATGTACAAGGTTGACAGAGATGAAAATATACGTCCGGAGGTTAAAAGATAGGGGAGTTTTCTAAAGCATGAAAATTCATCACTTCAGCATTTTTAGTATAATGTAGAAATTAAAATATTAGTTCTTGAAACAACAATTTTCCAAAATCCAAATGCAACTCTAGAAATAAAGATGATAATATTCTTTTTCTTCTTAAAATAGCCTAGTTAATATTTTTTGTTAATATGGAATATCTTTTTGCGAATAACTAACACTATATACCTTTTCTAGCTAAACAGGTTATAAAATGACAGGTTTTTATATCAAATCCTAACAAAACTTGTAATACATAAAATGTATTTATTAAAATATGACAGCTCATATTTCTTATATACCTAAAAATCATATACTTTCCACATAAATGTATAGGCTTGAATGTGTAAAGTATTAAGTGCTTATTGATTGTTTTGACATAATCCATGAGAATTTACAAACATAACAATAAAAATGTAAATAAATAATAAGAAATGCTAATATTCTAAGTATAGTTTAATTTCTGTTTCAATGAAATAGTTACAACTCTAAGAATACTGTGCTTACTCTATCTTAGGGACTGAGACTTTTACGGATAACAAAAATAGATCTGGTATCCAGCAAAATAAAGCTTACAGTCCAGTGGGGGATAAATATGTATATATAGGCTTCCCTGGTGGGTCAGTGCTAAAGAATTTGTTTTCAGTGCAAGAGACACAGGTTCAATCCCTGAGTCAGGAAGGAAATGGCAATTCATTCCAATATGCTTGCCTGGGAAATCCCATGGACAGAGGAGCCTGGTGGGCTAAGTCTCACGGGTCGCAAAAGAGTCAGACACAAGTTAGCAACTAAAACAACAACAAAACCAATACAATATTGTAAAGTTAAAAAATAAAATAAAAAAATAAATAAAAAAAATAAAACAACAACAAAATCAATAGAGAATATAATCAAGGTGAAAGAACTGCTGTTTTAGGGACAGAGGTCATGACAAGCTTTTCAAAGAGTTAAAATATAAGGTATGACAGAAAATGAATTAGAAGATGCTAGCTATTTGATGATGGAATGAAGAGAACATTCTAGTTATGGTATGCACCATTTGCAAGTGTCCTGAGGCTGAAAGAACTTGGCTTATTTCAGGATCCCAAAGTCATTAGAGTGCCTAAAGCACAGTTGGAATGATAGGGAAATTATGCAGGAATTTTCAGACCGGAATAAGTAATATGACTTGATTCTAAGTATAATGAGAAATCACTAAAACACTTAATCTGCAAGAAAATTATGGTGACATATGTATCTTAAGCTTCCTTTTGCAACTGGATAAAAAATTGTTGGACTTGCCTGTAGCTCAGGTGGTAAAGAATCTGCTTGCAATACAGGAAACCCATTTTTCATCCCTAGGTCAGGAAGACCCCCTAGAGAAGGGGATGGCAACCCACTCCGGTACTCTTGCCTGGAGAATGCCATGAATAGAGAAGCCTGGCAGATTACAATCTGTGGGGTCACAGAGAGTCGGACACGACTGAGTGGCTAACACTGTTAGTTCTAATGATAATCTGTATGTACAGGGTTTCCCTGGTGGCTCAAACGGTAAAGAATCTGCCTGAAATGAGGGAAATATTTGGAAGTAAGATGAAGAAAAAATGTTGGGAAGTAAGATGAAGAGAGCTGGGGATAGAAGTTTGGATGCTATTGGTAGAATTTATGTAAAAGATGATAGTGGTGTGAACGAAATTTATGAATGTAAGATGAGTAACAGAGAATGAGTGAAACAAATATTTTGACTATAAAATGAATAGAATTGCTAATAGATTGATCACTTTGGAAAGACCATGGAGACATTCAAAGAAAGCATCAATATGAGGACTCTGTGATGGATAAATTAATGAGGGTAACATCAGCAGATAGTTGAACTCTAAATTCAGGGAAACTTTTTATATCACTGGCTAGAATTTTCAGGGATGAAAGAAGTAAGCTCATGTTGTTACCCAGGGGAATCCAGATATGTGGAGGTTTTGTGCAGAAAGAGCAGTAAGCAACACAGACAAATTCACAGAAACAGGAGGAAAACAAGGAGCAGTGATATAAATCATGCTCCCCATCCCTTCCAAATCCAAAGTTTTTCACAGAAGAGATTAGTTTGGGACAATAGATCATAGATTAATGCTGATGTTGATAATCTAGGACAAGTCCAATAACACTATGATTATAGTAATATAGAGAGGCAGGATTAATAGACTTGAAGACTTTGAGAATGGGGTAAGTGGTGAGATTCAATCAAAAGTGGAGAAAGTACTCTTGTCAGAAAATAAAAGGGTTTTATTATTGTAAGAATAGGTGAGAGAGAAAAATGGGTGTTCCCTCTTAAATAAGCTTGTAAATGGAGCAACATTTATTGACAAAACTGCACATCACCTTCATTTAGGTATTTATGCTAGATATAGACAATGTTTTACCTCTGCTACCTCTGCTATGGGAGTAATTTCATTGTATTGGATCTCATTAAGAAGTTACTTTTGTTGCCTTTAAAAATCCACACTTTATCAGTAATCCTACTCTGTAAAGGGAAATTATGGTTTTAAACATTTAGATCAACACTTAAGTCCAAATGTTCTTTTATTAAGTTACAGCACATTGTATAGTTCATTATAGAGTACATGATATTATAGGAAATTGGTAATGCATTTCAGATCTGATGACTTTTGTTTTTCAAATTTCTGCACATTAAAAGGTTATGAATTTAAGTAATTATTTCAATAGTTTAAAAACTTTTTTCCAGTAAAATAATCTCAATTGTTAAAACAGAAATAAATTATTCTTTTTCTAGTACTTAGTATTACTTGAATAATTAGTGCTGGAAAATTTTAACTAATGAATAAAATCAGAGTTTCCTATTCAAAAGTCTCTACTGTCAGTGAAAGATGGGAATGATAAGGCACTAGAATCCAGACTGTTCTGAGAAATTCCATAATAGCTTTCAGAATGTGGATTAGATGTGGATAACTGCTTTTTAAAAGTGATATTCAAAAGAATATGCCTTTCATAATTTCAAAGGTACTTGCAGAGTAGCAAGAAATCTTTGGCCTTCTTTTAATTTCCACCTCATCAATTCCTCTCCATGTAAAGATTTACTACCAACATATTGACAGACCATATAAAATATATACCTATGATTTGTGAGCAGCTTAATACCTTTAGACTTTATTTCCACATGATGTAACCAATGATTTAAATTATGGAATTTTTAGTCCATTCCATAAATTTATGTATTTCTTTCTTGAATCAAAGAGATACGGAGCTCCCCAAGGATGAATACATGCTGTTAAGCCCATTTTTTTTTTTCTTTGAAGACATCTCTTAGAGTACCATTACCATATGGTATTTAAATACTGATGAATTGTGACAGAATTTCAATGAGATATAGGAAAAATTGTTTAGGGCACATGATATGTATATATAATTATTCCATTTCTTACAGATGAGTCATGAAGCTAGGACTGGCCGAAACTGCAATAGATGAAAGTGTCATATTTAATCACACTAATAAAATGCATATTCTCAATCACCAGCTTGTTTAAAATACATTTGAAATTCCAAAGAGTTTACTAAGTGAGCAAATTAAAATCACTTGTCCTTGGCATATTTAGGATATGATATATAACACAGTTTACCTTTCAGGCACTCAGTATATATTTCCTCACTACTCAAAAATAGCGTTAAAAAAACATATTGTTACTTTGAATTTTAGCATAGACTTGGCTAAAGAATTAGACTATGAGATGATGCAGAACAGAACATGAATTAATTCATGTCTGCCAAGTATTTGTTCAATAGTTGCTGTTAATACATAAATTTATCTCAAATGTCTCAGGGAAAACTTACTTGCATATTGAAAAGAATCATCAAATATAAACCTCTTTATTCCTGAATTCTTGTTTTACATAGGTTATTGTCTTAAAAAAAATATGAGATCCATTGGAATATATAACTTCCTAAATGTGTGGATAGAGGTTCTTCATCTTAAACAAGATTTACACATATAATATGGGGCTCACCGAATTCATGAAGTAAATGAGATAAGGCACATACTTTGAATAATCTTCTGAAGGTTAGTCATGATATATGGTGGTACTATTGACAATACAGGGTATAGTCATATGTATTTATTGATAATACCTGGCTCAACCCAGTATCTTTATCCTTGTGAACCAATTACTGGTCAGGACTCAGCATAGGATAAGCTACAGACATCCTGGTATCAATTATATCTCTTTGCCTGCAATCCATATTTTAATCTATCTCACATTCTGCCTCTTGGTGCTTTTCTCATTCTTTAGAATTCTTATCCTGGAAATCATGTCCTGTTTTTGTTATTTTCCTCAGTGATGAGTCATGATGACTGCTTTATTATAAGGTTGCTTCGGGGGTCTTCAGATTGGTGCCTCATCAACAGTCTGAGCCAAAGACCTTGATCCCAAATGCAGGACTTTCTGGTGCCTCTGTAGAACAAATAATATGCAACAATGGTCCTTTGGGGGCCATTAATTTATTACATGATTAGCAAAGATCTGGAAGACATCTCATTTTCACTTTATCTCATCATCATTATGCTAAGCCAAAATTTATATTATCCCCATTATGTGTGTGTGTGTGTGTGTGTGTGTGTGTGTGTATACATATATATATGGCTGCCATAGACTCTGAAACCAGTCCACTATCTAGATCACATATATTTCTCCTGGAAAGAATTGTATGTAACATTGTGTAGCATCTGATTTTTTTTTTTTTTTCATTTGGGTTCAGAACTTTGTGTAGTCACAAAATAATGTGTTCTGAAGGATGAGAGTATATTTTGTTGTTTAATTTTTGGAAGAGGGAGGAGAAAGCACAAGTCTTTTGGCATATGCAGTCAGGCATTTCTTGCCAAAAAGATTAGATAAGATTTTCAGCACCTTAGTAGAGTCCTGTGTCCCACCCTGGCCAGATCTGAATAACACTATGATTTTCCACTTCTTCAATGGCCCTGGTATTACTCAGTTACCATGCTACTAAGAGCTGACAGAAAATTCAACTTAGAACAATAGCAGAATTAGACAACTCAATAAATAAACGGAGGGAAACAGTGTACGTGTGTTTGTGTGTATGATAAAAGTGAAAGTGTTAGTCACTCAGTAGTGTCCATCTCTTTGTGACCCCATGGGCTATAGCCCTGTCAGGCTACTCTTTCCATTGGATTCTCCAGACAAGAATATCGGAGTGGGTATCCGTTCCCTTTTTCAGGGGATCGTCCCAACCCAGGGATCAAACCCAGTTCTCCTGCACTGCAGGCAGATTCTTTACCATTTGAAGTACCCAGGAAGCCTATCATAAAAGTGGGATTTCCACAATTTCATAGCAATTTTTTTTAATAGAGGTTCACATAATTCTGCAATGCATAGTATTTGCCATTACATACAGTATGAGAAAACATTCTGATGGGAATAAGTTAAATGAAAATAAAAAATCTGAAGGTATTTCAAATTGAAGTCGCTCAGTCTTGTCCGACTCTTTGTGACCCCATGGACTATAGCCTGCCAGGTTCTTCCGTCTATGGGATTTTCCAGGTAAGAACACTGGGGTGGCTTGCCATTTCCTTCTCCAGGAGATCTTCCAAACCCAGGGATCGAACCTGGATCTCCCACACTGCAAGCAGATTCTTTACTATCTGAGCCACCTGGGAAGATTTCAGTCTCCATCCAGAAATCTATTTCTTACCTTATATAGTACTTAATCTCTAACCAGAAGCTTTTAATCTTTTCAGATCACTAAGTCTTTAAATTTGATTTTCACAAGTCAAAGCATGTATCTATAAAAACTGAATACTTTTTATACACTTTCAGTGTGATGTGATGTGGCCTGCTTAAAGTTTACCATCAGATTCAGAAACTTTGTCCTGAGAAGAGCCAGTAGGTTTTCTCCTCAGTATATACCCTTCAAGGCCCTTGTGAGAGTTCTCCTGTGAGTATAAGGCAAAATGCAGTTCTCAAGGCCATAGAAACAACCTCAATAGGGTTTAAGGTTTTATTGATGGCCCCATTTCACAAGTGAGGAAATACTCCCACTTCTCATTTTGAGATTTAAAGATGTTTGCTATTTAAAGACAAGATTTATGGAGAAGATCATGCAGACATCAAGTTGGACCCAGTTTAAAAGTGGCACTTGGCTAGCGTTCACTGATGCACATTACCAGTTAAGGAGAATAGCTAGGCATTTGGGGGTGATATTCTAGTCAAAGAATATGTATTTAGCTGGATTTCTCATTGTTGGGATTCTGGCAGGGGGTATGGCAGCTCTTAGAAGCAAGGGTCATGACACCGACAATATTTTTCTTTAATTGTGCTTAACTGTATATGTTGCTTGTTATTTGCTTCTGGCTAGTTGGAAGAATAGAACCTTGTATCCCTAGTTTCTGCCTAAGATCTTGTTTTATCACAGATGGGTCATTTTAAAATTATGTTGAATCTATATACTCTGTTTGCTGTATAATCAGAATTGCCTGCTTTAAAATCGCATCTTCCACATTACACATTTTAGATATTACAGTTTCATCCCAGATTCACATTTATTACAGATCCTGGAAAGTTGTGGCTTTCCTGCTGATTTGCCAGCTATGAACTGGAATGTTTCTATCTTAATTCTTTTCGCAAAGAATCTGACATTTAGATCCCAGATACCAAGCATATCATTACTGTGCTTTTAAAATGTAGAAATTTGCTACAATTTTTTCCTCATTTTGATGATAGATTGCCTGATACAGATCCATATTTTCCTTGACATCTTTAGAATCAGAAACTAATGCTCCTACAAAACTGATGTTAGGCAGAAGTTGTATTTGTCATACAAAAAGCATATCACAAGATCTGAGGTTCATTGTTCAGTTCAGTTCAGTCGTTCAGTGGTGTCCAACTCTTTGTGTCCCCATGGACTACAGAACACCAGGCTTCCCTGTGCATCACCAACTCCCAAAGATTGCTCAAACTCATGTCCATTGAGTTGGTGATGCCATCCAACCATCTCATCCTTTGTCGCCCCCTTATCCTCCTTCAATCCAACCTTCAATCCAACCAAGCAGCAGGGTCTTTTGTAATGAGTCACTTCTTCGCATCAGGTGGCCAAAGTATTGCAGCTTCAACTTCAGCATCAGTCCTTCCAATGAATAGTCAGGGCTGATTTCCTTTAGTATTGACTGGATTGATCTCCTTGCAGTCCAAAGGACTCTCAAGAGTCTGCTCCAACACCACAATTCAAAAGCATCAATTTTTCAGTGTTCAGCTTTCTTTATGATCCAATTCTCACTTTCATACAAGACTACTGGAAAAACCATAGCTTTGACAAGATGGACATTTGTTGGCAAAGTAATATCTCTGCTTTTAATATGCTATCTGTGTTGGTCATAGCTTTTCTTCCAAGGAGCAAGCGATCTTAATTTCATGGCTGCAGTCATCATCTGCAGTGATTTTGGAGCCCCCCAAAATAAAGTCTGTCACTGTCTCCATGGTTTCCCCATCTATTTGCCATGAAGTGATGGGACCAGATACCATTATCTTAGTTTATCTGAATGTTGAGTTAGCTTTTTCACTTTCGTCAAGAGGCTTTTCAGTTCCTCTTCAATTTCTGCCATAAATGTGGTGTCATCTGCATATCTTAGGTTATTGATAGTTCTCCTGGCAATCTTGATTTCAGCCTGTCCTCCATGCAGCCTGGTATTTAACATGACATACTCTGAATATAAGTTAAATAAACATATTAACAATATACAGCCTTGATGTACCCCTTTCCCAATTTGGAACCAGTCCGTTGTTCCATGTCCTGTTCCAACTGTTGTTTTTTGACCTGCATACAGATTTCTCAGGAGGCAGGTCAGGTGGTCTGGTATTCCCATCTCTTGAAGAATGTTCCACAGTTTGTTGTGATCCACACAGTCAAAGACTTTGGCATAGTCAAAGACTTTGATGTAGTCAATGAAGCAGAAGTAGATGTTTTTCTGGAACTCTCTTGCTTTTTCGATGATCCAATGGATGTTGGCAATTTGATCTCTGGTTCCTCTGCCTTTTCTAAATCAAATTTGAACTTCTTGAAGTTCATGGTTCACGTGTTGTTGAAGCCTGGCTTGGAGAATTTTGAGCATTACTTTGCTAGCATGTGAGATGAGTGAAATTGTGTGGTAGTCTGAACATTCTTTGGCATTGGAATGAAAACTGACCTTATCCAGTTGTGGCCACTGCTGAGTTTTCCAAATATGCTGGCATATTGAATGCAACACTTTCACAGCATCAAATTTTAGCACTTGAAATAGCTCAACTGGAATTTCATCACCTCCACTAGCTTTGTTCATAGTGATGCTTTCTAAGGTCCATTTGACTTCACATTCAGGGATGTCTGGCTTTAGGTGAGTGATCACACCAACGTGGTTATCTGGGTCATGAGGATCTTTTTTATGTAGTTCTTCTATGTATTCTTGCCCCCTTTTCTTAATATCTTCTGCTTCTGTTAGGTTCAAACCATTTCTGTCCTTTATTGTGCCCATCTTTGCATGAAGTGTTCCCTTGGTGTCTCTTATTTTCTTGAAGAGATCTCTAGTCTTTCCCATTCTATTGTTTTCCTCTATTTCTTTGCATTGATCACCAAGGAAGGCTTTCTTATCTCTCTTTGCTATTCTTTGGAATTCTGCATTCAGATGGGTATATCTTTCCTTTTCTCCTTTGCCTTTATCTTCTGTTCTTTTCTCAGCTATTTGTAAGGACTCCTCAGACAACCATTTTGCCTCTTTGCATTTCTTTTTCTTTTTGATGGTCTTGATCACTGCCTCCTGTACCATGTAAAAAACCTGTCCATATTTCTTCAGGCATTCTATCAGATCTAATCCCTTGAAAGTATTCATCACTCCTGCTATATAATTTTAAGGGATTTGATTTAGGTCATACCTGAATATTCTAGTGGTTTTCCCTATTTTCTTCAATTAAGTCTGCATTTTGCAATAAGGCATTCATGATATGAGCCACAGTCACCTCCTGGTCTTGTTTTTGCAGACTGTATATAGAGCGTCTCCATTTTGGCTGCAAAGGATATAATCAATCTGATTTCGGTGTTGACCATCTGGTGATGTCCATGTGTAGAGTCGTCTTTTGTGTTGTTGGAAGAGGGTGTTTGCTATGACCAGTGTGTTCTCTTTGCAAAGCTCTGTTAGTTTTGCCCTGCTTCATTTTACACTCCCAAGGTCAAACTTTCCTGTTAATCCAGGTATCTCTTGATTTCATACTTTTCAATTGTAGTCCCCTATGAGGAAAAGGACATCTTTTTTTGGTGTTATTTCTAGAAATTCTGGTAGGTAATCATAGAACCATTTAACTTCAGCTTCTTCAGCATTACTCGTTGCAGCATAGGCTTGGATTACTGTGATATTAAATGATTTTCCTTGGAAACAGAGATCATTTTGTCATTTTTGAGATTACACCCATGTACTGCTTTTCTGACTCTTTTGTTGACTATAACGGCTATTCCATTTCTTTTAAGCGATTCTTGGCCACAGTGGTAGATAAAACAGTCATCTGAATTAAATTCACCCATTCTGGTCCATTATAATTCACTGATTCCTAAAATGTTGATATTCACTTTTGCCGTTTCCTGTTTGATCATTTCCAATTTACCTTGATTCATGGACCTAACATTTCCTGATTCTTATGAAATATTGTTTTTTACAGCATTGGACTTTACTTCCATCACCAGTCACATCCACATCAGGGCTTGGTTTTTGCTTTGGCTCCATCTCATTGTTCATTGTTATAAGTGTTTAAATCAACTGATTATAACCTGTTAATGATATAACAAGAAGTTAGCTTTTAAAAAGCTTTCCTAGTGACTCAGATGATAAAGAATCTGCCTGCAATGAAGGAGACTCAGGTTCAATCCCTGGGTTGGGAGGATCGCCTGGAGAAGGAAATGTCTACCCACTCTAGTATTGGGCTTCCCTGGTGGTGCTAGTGGTAAAGAACCTACCTGCCAATACAGGAGATGTCAGAAGCAATGGGTTCTATCCCTGTGTTGAGAAGATCCTCTGGAGGAACTCATGGAAATCCACTCCAGAATTCTTGTCTTGATAATCCCACTGTCAGAAGAGTCTGCTGGGCTACAGTCCATGGGGTCGCATAGTGTCGGACAGGAGTGGAGCAACTTAGCATGCAAACATATAGCTATTTAAGTTTTTAATTGCCAAAATATTTTTAATATTTGAGTCAAATCTAATTGCAAATGGGAGTTGTAGGAAATTTGCTTAAAATTTTTCTTTATAGTCAAATGTAGTGGAACTTTGATCAATATAATGGGGATCATGGTGGTGGTTTAGTTGCTAAATTGTATCCCACTCTTGCAATCCCATGGACTATAGCCTGCCTGGCTCCTCAGTTCCTGGGACTCCCCAGCAAGAATACTGGAGTGGGTTTCCATTTCCTTCTCCAAATAGGGTTCAATTGGAGTTACCAATTAAAGGTAACTTTATAATGTAAATTGCATTTGGGAAAGATATTACTAAATTATACAACATTGTTTAATACATAAAATCATATTTTGGATACACAATTTCTTCTCCTTTGTTTCCAGTTCATGGCTCTGTAGGAACTGTGGTGTCTAAGGTTTTTAAATTTTGACCACTTATTTTTGGTGCCTTACTGTTAAAATAATAAATAGGCAAAAATCTAGATGGCTTTCTTAATACCTGGAGTACTTCTGTAGTTGTCATGAACTTTCTAAAACTTTGCTTACAAAGGTTTGAATTTTTATCTATTTGTTACTGTTACCCTAAGTAGTAAATATGTAATATTTATTCATTATAGAGGATTAGGATTGTTATAATGGTAAAAATGTCCTTTGTTATTTCTCTTATATTGAACTCTACTATTAAAATAGATGAGAGATTTCAGAAACACTGAATGTCTGTTTATAATATCAGTTCAAGAGTTTCTTGTGTGCTAATTGGCAAACCTTATCTCATTTCTGCAGCGCTCAAATATTTATCTTGAGAAGTTGTAAGTACTTAAAATGGAAATGTAGTAAAAGCTAGTAAATATAGTATTACAGCTTGATAGAAAATAAAGAAACAGTGCCAAGTTAGTATCACAAGAACACAAAAAGGAACAGGTGACACAGTAATGAGATATGGATCTATTGTCTCTTCAGAGTGACAAAGGAGTATTAAGATTAGGCTTGTTGAGCCCAAAAGTCATTGCTTTGTGGTTACTATTTGGTAGTTGTATGAGCTGATGCCATGGTAGCAGGGAATTGTCCTGAGAAATAAATATTAAACCATTGATAATAATAAATATGTGGTTGGTGTCAATGAATTTTCTTTTTCTTGTTTAAAAAAGAATTTTTCAGCTACTGCTACGGATTAACTGGTCTCTAAAAAATACTGAAAGTGAAAGTTGTGTCCAACTCTTGGCAACCCCATGGACTATAGAGTTCATGGAATTCTTCAGGCCAGAATACTGGAGTGGGTAACCTTTCCCTTCTCCAAAAGATCTTCCCAACCCAGGGATTGAACCCTACTAGCATCACCAAATATAAACTGAAATTTACTAGTGGCATGACTTGGACAAGTTATTTAATCTTTCTCAGTTAAAGTTTACTCTTTTGACAAAATTTTTCAATCATTCCTTGAAAAGGATTTGTCAAGATTAAATGAGATGCCACAGTGAAAACAATTAGCACTTATTTGGCACTATGGTTATCCAGTAAATATTGTTAGTTCCATTCTTGTTTGAGTGATGATTCTTGGTGAACTTTTAAATTTTTCAAGATTATATGTATAATATGTATTTTATATATATATATATATGTATATATATATGCAAAATTGTGCACACTTTTGGAGACCAGCACAATTTTCATTGTATAAGGATATTTATGTTAACAATGGGCAAGCTAAAACTAGAATAACTAATGGATTTGTTAACTTTGTTGAGAGCTCTTCCATGGCCTCAATAAATCTGTTTTCTTAAAAAAAAAAAAAAAGAGAGAGAGAGACTAGTGTTTAATATCATGTAATCGATTGCAGATAAATTTAGATTAAACACATTAAAGGGATTTTATTTCCACTGTATTTACTCTTTAAGTTCATTATGCTCAATAATTTTTATTCCACTTAGGTATTTAAAGAACAATATTCTATTTAAAACATTTCCTTCCAAAATAGAATGTACATATTATATATGCCAAGCTATGAATGTATTTTTCAAATATAAAAATTTCCTACTGAAATAGTTACATACTCTAATGAAAACTGAAATTAGGTTCAAAGCCTTTTTATAGTGGAAAATCCAGAGATTTGGTGTGTAAAGAAGTGAGTTTATGATCCAGTTATACCTCTTATTAGCTGTATTTTTCTTTCTCAATTTCTACTTCTATAAAATAGTTCTACTGTTACTACTATCATTGCAGATGATACAACCTGCCCCACCACTACTACCTATTTTTCTAGGTTATAATAGTGTTGGTCACTTAGTTGTGTCCAGCTCTGAGCTACCCCATGGACTGTAGCCCACCAGGCTTTTCTGTCCATGGGATTCTCCAGCAAGAATACTGGAGCGGATTGCCATGCCCTCCTCAGGGGATCTTCCTGACCCAGGGGTCAAGCCCACTGTCTCTGACATCTCCTGCATTTGCAGGTGGGCTCTTTACCACTAGTGCCACTTGGGAAGCCCAATACTAGAGTGGGCAGCCAGTCCCTTCTCCAGGGTATATTCCCAACCTAAGGATTGAACCTGGGTCTCCTGCATTGCAAAAGGATTTTTTAACTTCTAAGCCACCAGGGAAGCTCAGGTTATTATAAAAGCAATGTAAAATGAAAAACTATGTATGAAAAATGTTTGACCAAATCATGGTGGCTTTCTCGAACCCAGGGGACATAGAAAAGATGTTTGTTCATATATATAAATGTTGTATGTTACCAAACATGAGGTCTATATGAAGAACATCATTACTATTTTTGAAACTAAAAACAAATCCTCAGTGCTATCCCCAATACTATTTGGCACCAATACTTCATCTACTACTTTCTTCTGATAACCCACTTCAATTATTCAGTAGCCTGTTTATCAATAGTAATACACCTTTAACTGGATAGGAAGTGACTTTCCTTAAATTTTAAGGTGTGTGATTATTCAGATTCTTTTTTAATTCTTCATATTTTCTCTTGCTTCTGTTTATCAAAAATTATTCACTGTTACTTGAAAGTGAGACTACAGAAAGTCCTAACTGTAATCAGTTACTTTATCAAATTCAGAAAATTTTATCATTTTCCCTGAACCCTAAAAATACATTACACATATTATTTTCTTTTAGAAGAAAAGATTTGGAATTATCTAAAAGATTTGGAATTCCATTAACATTACCAGCTTGGTTATATGACTATGGAAGTTGTAAAGAGAGAAGTGAAATAAACATTTATTTCTTTATAATGGGTGACAGTTTATTCAGGACTTCTGAAAAAGAAGACAAATTCAGAGGGGGAGGTACAAATTTAGGCAAAGGTTCTGAAAGGTGCATAATTCTGATAGATACAACTATTACTAAGCATACAATTACTACAAGCTGAAATGAATGCTGCTGCTGCTAAGTCACTTCATTCGTGTCTGACTCTGCGACCCTATAGGCGGCAGCCCACCAGGCTCCCCTATCCCTTGGATTCTCCAGGCAAGAACACTGGAGTGGGTTGCCATTTCCTTCTCCAGAAATGAGTGAGGAAGTGTAGAAAAAGATGCAAGAGGTAACAAATTTTTATTAAATATCTATGATATGTTAGCCCATTAAAGATGTAATGTAGTGTTTAAGAATGTGGTTTCTGTGCTCATGAAGACTGTTCAAATTTAGGCTCTGCAAGTTACTAGTTGGTGACCTTGACTAAGCTGATCACCTTGTCTGTACGGCTCAATTTTCTTACCCATTAAAGGGGAATGATAATAGCAAGAACAACAGTAACATCTAATTCATAGAATTATTTTGTGGATTAAATTGAAACATCTAAAGCACATAAAACATAGGATAGGTTTATTCTCCTAACAGTATAGATTAGGACCCGGAAAGGTTAAGAACTTCCCAAATTCATGACAGGCAGTAAGCATCAGGGCTGGAATCGATCTGCTTTTAAATCAATGCTATTTCCACTGTGCAAAAAGAGACTGTGTTAATGATAGCTGTACACTAACAAAATCACAATACAAATGAACTATATTTGAATGAAGGATGAGGGAAGGAGTTTGGCCAGGGAAACAGGTAGTAACTTGATAGTAGTCCTTATGTAATTAAAAGAACCTGAACGTATAACAACATAGTATTCATACATATCAGATGGATTACAAGATTTTTTGGAAGGCTTGATTACTTATTGTGGGTGTTTGCTATTCTGTGGCTTATTCCTCTCTGAGGATGTATTTACAGCTCTCTCTACTTTTCTTCTCACTAAACCACATTCAGTGATTTTCTATGCAATGCCCTAGCCAGAGATGGCTAAATTTAAAAAAAGCTTTTAGTGAAAACACTAGAGACTTTTAACAAAAGCTTTTATCACCATAGTCCAAGACACAGTCGTTCCTCCCCTGAAGTAGTATAAAGGCCTGATTGCTGTATCAGCCAGCACAAAATCAGCCCTGAATTCTCATTGGAAGGACTGATGCTGAAGCTGAAGCTCCAATACTTTGGCCACCTGATGCAAAAAGCTGACTCATTAGAAAAGCCCCGATGCTGGGAAAGATTGAGGGCAGAAGGAGAAGAGGGTGACAGAGAATGAGACGGTTAGATTGCACCACCAATTCAATGGATATGAATTTGATCAAATTCTGGGAGATAGTGAAGGACAGGGAGCCTGGCATGCTGCATGGGATCACAAAGAGTCGGACACAACTTAGCAACTGAACAATAACAAAGCCAGCATGAATTTTCAAACAGTGTTAATTAAATAATGTCCCCTTCCACCCCTCCAAACCTTCCAGTTTCCAAACTTACTTTCAGTGAGACCAAACCTGCTTACCAAGGTCTCCATAGCCATGAGACAGGAAATAGATGGGTTTCAGATTGAACAGTTTCTCCCTCATGGACAGAAACTTCATAATATCAGAAACTGCATAAAAACAGGATGATGGAGAAGGTTAGGCCCTACCTAGACCATATAGATTTATTCTCAAAGTCAGCGAGACTTCTGTGATCACAGGCATACAAATCTTCTTTGGAGGTCAAGAGATAGTAAATGTCACCTCATAGTAAGTGATGTCAACTACCCATAGGCCTCTTCACTGGAATCCATCTTGGCTAAAAAATGTGAATGCACAGAAGGGAGGACCCTGAGATATACTAAATACAGCCTCAAAACCAGACAAAGCAAGATAATTGGTCAAAGGAAACGCAAAAGAAATTCCCCACAAAAGTGGTTCAAACTGCGACGAGAGCATAACTTTTTCTGTGAGCCCGTCCATATGTCTATCCACAAGTACTGGACTCTTTTCCCTCCTAATAAATGCATTATGCACTTCACTCTGTCCTGTCTCTATGTGAAAATTCATTTCTACCCAGATGATAGACCTGGGCTTTGTCACTGGCCACTGTCCCTGGTGGTCTAGTGGCTAGGATTCAGCACTCTCCCTGCTGCTGCCCAACCTGTCTCTGGCTTGAAACCAAAATCGTATTCAAGCTGCTGCAGGTGAGGCCACATGAGATCAGTCATGCATGGTTATGCTTCTGCATAAACTTCCCATGTGTGCCTGTGTGCTAGGTCCCTTCAGTTATGTCTGACTCTTTATGATCCAGTGGACCATAGACTGCCAGTCTCCTCTGTCCTTGGGATTCTCCAAGCAAGAATATTGGAGTGGGTTGCCATTTCCTCCTTCAGGAAATCTTTCTGACCCAGGGATCAAATCTGTGTCTCTTACATCTCCTGCATTGGCAGACAAGTTCTTTATCACCAGCATCACCTGGGAAGTCATACCCCTCACATACCAGTTTGTAATACCATTCTAGCTTATTCAGATCAGCCATACAAGACTTTCTTCTTTTGGTTCCTTGACATGGAAATCATACTTCTACTTTTTGCTATTCCCTTTGCCTGCAGTACTCTCCTTCAAGGTCAGGTCTTACTATTTACCTTATTGGAAATTATTTTCTTCATTCATTTTTTTTTTTTTACTTCTTTATATATCTACCTCCTCTCTCACTCATATGATGCTTTACCGTCTGGACTTCCCTGGTGGCTCAGAGGTTAAAGCGTCTGCCTGCAATGCGGGAGACCTAGGTTCAATCCCTGGGTCAGGAAGATCCCCTGGAGAAGGAAATGGCAACCCACACCAGTATTCTTGCCTGGAGAATCCCATGGATGGAGGAGCCCGGTGGGCTACAGTCCACAGGGTCGCAAAGAATAGGACACGGCTGAGCAACTTCACTTCTCTCACTCCTATATAAAATAAAATTTAAGCTTCAGAAAACCAGGGATTTGTGAACCACGGTCAGTTCTGCAACCTTATTATGCTTTAAGTGATAAGTGAATAAAACATGCTGTCTGTTACATACAGAGGTGATCATCAATATGGCCTACAATTTGCATGATTTTACTAGTGAATTTTCACTAGTCATTTTCTTTTGTGTTTAGTTTACTATGTGACTGAAAGGAATTCAGAGTGTCTCTAGTGATTAGGTACGGTCCTGAAAAAAGAAAGAATTAAAAATTGAACCCATATGTTTTTGAGGAATGCAGCTTGGATTTCCGAAGCAATCCATTGAGTGGTTACAAAGGCCTCTTGAGCAATTGTATATTCTCATATTCTCAAATCAGTATGCTGTGACTAAACTACTTTTGATAACAGAGGATTGATTTCCCTCTTACACTTCCCTTCCAAGTTCAAAGCCTACCATAAGAAGAAACAATTAGATTCCCTCTAAATGTGATGCTACTGATGAGCTTGTTCCATGGTCAATGGTGCAAATCAATTTTCATTTAAGAACCTACAGTACTTTGCCTTTTTCCATTTTTGTAGCCTCTATTGATTCTTCCTTCCGTGGAAAGACACTATCTGTTCTGCTGTAGCTAGGCTCTTTTTCCAAGGTCCTGCAATAATGGAGTAAAAGTTTCCAGAGAGCTTTTCTAAACTGGCAATAAGCCCACTTTTTAATATGTAGATGAAAGCCACTCTATCCATTATAGAACATGGGGGACAACTCCCATTTAAAAGAAATAGAACATTATTGTGGCAAGACTCGATATAAGTTCTTTTGTGGACTTTCTAGTCAATTTAGGCGCAAGAAAGAGTGAAAAGAATAATATAATGGGTTATAAATTATTATTTTTAGTTGAGTGTGGCCATTGACTCCTTCAAATCAAAGAGAGTTTGAAACAACTGTCTATGTCTTTCCCGAGCTCTGAGTGAAGGGAGTTTCACGTCATTCATGCTGTGGGTATTCAGCAGGTGTTTGTTGACAGGAGGAACAGCTATATTCAGCAGTAATTTTTGTATCAGTATTGTGCACAATGTATTTCATGGATTTCTTCAAACAAGGGCATCTGCCTTCTGGGGAAAGTCTACTTGTTTAATAGAAAAGTTGATTTTTTATAGGTGCCTTTCAGATTAGTCAATCTTTCCTTCTCTGCTTACAATGAAGATGACAATAAAAAATGATTTCTTTCATAATAGTTTTCATTAAATAGTTTTGTCTGGCATGATTTTTCAAATAAACATTTAATAAATTCTCCTTCATAAAAAATTGTTGCTTCATGCCTTTTGTAATGGAGGATAATGTATCATTTAAATGCATGAGTCAATAGGGAAAACAACAGCAGCATAATTTAACCTTATGATAGAATGTAAGTATTCCTGATATTTTCCTTTATGAGTAACAGTAGGAAATAGATATGTAGCTTCATTCAACAAAAACAGAAAAAAAGCTGTTTCCAGGATCCAAGTGAAAAGACTTGAAATCAAACAAGTTTTTTACTCCAATATTTTGGCATTGTACCTAGCCAACAAAATTATAAGCTTTTTAAAGATTATTTTGTGAACAAGTTATTCTAAAATAAAATCACCTAGTTATGTGTAATTTTTTTCCCGTCCTATTTTATGAGTTATTTCTGCTACCCAATCTTTCCCAATTGAAAATTGGAGAACTTTTATTATCTGAATTATGTTATACTCTTAATTATAAAATAAAACACTTAACTAGGCATTAAAATGAGAAATTATTTTCTTTTTACATCACCCTTATCCACACAGATAAATTTATCTAGCATTTTTAATAAAAAGACTTTGCTTCTAGTAGCTAATAACTTCCAAAATGAAGTTTTGCTGTGCTTTTTAGTTGGAAATTTATGCTCCATTTTTATTTTAAATATTGTGCTGTATGTATTTGACTACTTCATAATCCTAGAGACTTATGTAGTCATCACTTCATTTTTTTGAGATGTCTTTGCTTTTGTAGCATTATATGCACTAGCCAAGCATACATACATTTCACTTTGTTGGAGATGCTGGTAGATTTCAGCATTGCACTCTCTAGTCATTGGAGTGAGATGATCAGAACTTCCCTGCTTTACTTAAGAAGAAGAAAGTCTTTTGAGTACACAAATTTGAATCACCTTGGTACAAGAGCCACACTGTCAAGACTTAATGGGTTTCTTAACAGTAGTCTTTCTGTAGAATGCTTTTAACTGTGATGTGAAAACTAGTCTTATCTCCCCTGGGAAACTGACCCATATACCTGTGATGCTTAGAAGATTTCATTCTCCTTCAGACGCCAGTCAGACTCTTCTAATCTAGCTGTTAGGTCAGGCCAAAAAAAGAAAAAGAAGAGGAAAGAGCTAAATCGATAAATTATATCTAAGACATGCTTTCTATCATCACCTAGGTATCCAAACTTTTTAGAGAGAAAACACATGAAAATCTATTTTTGAGAGTTTTCATAGAAAAAGTTGAGGAACACTGTGTATATGTGTATATTTAAGTGTGAGTTAATGATAGTAATATTCTTCTAAGTCATCCACAATGACATCATTAAAACTTTAGTTTTGCTTATTATTGTTATGGAGCTATATATCCAAACAGGAAATTATCATGTAAGTGAAGACCAGATCAAAAAATTTACAGAGAAAAACTAGAAACTAATTGTGCCTGATAAATTTTCACTAACTGTTGATTTTTTCCTAGCCGTCTTCCATTCACTTGTGGTTTATTAGTGTGTTTGAAATAAGAGGGAAAGGGACAGGGCACATCCTTTGAAATAATGACATAGCCATGTTGTTGTTCAGTTGCTAAGTCATGTCCACCTCTTTGCAAACCCATGAACTGAAGCACGCTAGCCTCCTCTGTCCTCCACTAGCTCTCAGAGTTTGCTTAAATTCATATCTATTGAGTTGGCAATGAAATCTAACCAACTCATCCTCTGCTGTCCCCTTCTTCTCCTGCCCACAATCTTTCACAGCATCAGGGTTTTTTTCCCCAATAAGTTGGCTCTTTGCATCAATTGGCCAAAGTATTGGAGCTTCAACTCAGTACCAGTCTTCCCAATGAATATTCAGCGTTGATTTCCTTTAGGATTGACTGGTTTGATCTCCATACTGTCCAAGAGACTCTGAAGAGTCTTCTCCAGCACTATAATTCAAAAGCATTAATTCTTTGGCTCTTGATCTTCTTTGTGGTGCAACTCACACATCCTGATATGACTACTGGAAAAACCGTAGATTTGACCATATGGATTTCTGTCACAATGCGTTTTCTCTGCTTTTTAGTATGCTGTCTAGGTTGGTCAGAGCTTTTCTTCCAAGAAGCAAGTGTCTGTGAATTTCATGGCTGCAGTCACTCTCTGCAGTGATTTTAGAGCCCAAGAAAATAAAATCTGTCCCTGTCTGCTTCCACTTTTTCCCCTTCTATTTGCCATGAAGTCATGGGACCAGATGCCACGATCTTAATTTTTTTTTTTAATGTTGATTTTAAGCCAGGTTTTTCACTCTCTCTCACTCTCATCAAGAGACTCTTTCCTCTTCATTCTCTGCCATTCAGTTCAGTTCAGTTCATTCACTCAGTCATGTCCGACTCTTTGTGACCCCATGAATCACAGCACACCAGGCCTCCCTGTCCATCACCAGCTCCCGGAGTTCACTCAGACTCACGTCCGTCGAGTCAGTGATGCCATCCAGCCATCTCATCCTCTGTCGTCCCCTTCTCCTCCTACCCCCAATCCCTCCCAATATCAGAGTCTTTTCCAATGAGTCAACTCTTTGCATGAGGTGGCCAAAGTACTGGAGTTTCAGCTTTAGCATCATTCCTTCCAAAGAAATCCCAGGGCTGATCTCTTTCAGAATGAGTTGTGCCTTTTCATATTCATATTCTAATTTCTTTAGTGATCCTTTTCAGTCTTTATTTCTAAATATTTTTCATTACAAAAATAAATGATATTGCATCATTTACAACTTGGAACTTAAGGAAATAGATGTACCATACTTGTTCATTTTCTTCCAAATCCATTAATCTAAGTGCGCTAAATTGAATTGTATTTTTATAAATAAAATTAAGTGTATTTTCTCATGGTGAATAGAGTTAGCAGATAGAATACAGGATACTATGTTAAATTTGCATTTAAAACAAGCAATGGATATTTTTATTACTATAAATATGTTTCAAAAAACATACACTAAAAGTTATTTGTTGATATGTGAAATTCAAATTTAACTTCAGCATAAGTATGACTTTTGTAATATTCAGGACACACATAATATTTTTATTCATATTTCATGAAATATAATTTTTTTCTTTTTAATTAATTTTTTATTGAAGGATAAAAAATTGCTTTAGAGAATTTTGTTGTTTTCTGTCAAACCTCAGCATGAATCAGTCATAGGTATACATATATCTACTCCACTTTGAACCTCCATCCCCTCTTCTTCCCCAGCCCAACTCTCTAGGTTGATACAGAGCCCCTGTTTGAGTTTCCCAAGCCATACAGCCAATTCCCATTGGCCATCTATTTTACATATGGTAATGTAAGTTTTCATGTTACTCTCTCCATACATCTCATCTTCTCCTCCCCTCTTTCCAAATCTAAAAGTCCATTCTCTATGGCTGTTTTTCCACTGCTGCCCTGTAAATAGATTTTTCAGTAGAATTTTCTAGATTCCATATATATGCATTCAGTTCAGTTCAGTCGCTCAGTCATGTCCGACTCTTTGTGACCGCATGAATTGCAGCATGCCAGGCCTCCCTGTCCATCACCAACTCCCAGAGTTCATGAGCTCAAACTCATGTCCATTGAGTCGGTGATGCCATCCAGCCATCTCATCCTCTATTGTCCCCTTCTCCTCATGCCCCCAATCCCTTCCAGCATCAGGATCTTTTCCAATGAGTCAACTCTTTGCGTGAGGTGGCCAAAGTATTGCAGTTTCAGCTTTAGCATCATTCTTTCCGAAGAAATCCCAGGGCTGATCTCCTTCAGAATGGACTGGTTGGATCTCCTTGCAGTCCAACGGACTCTCAAGAGTCTTCTCCTTACAGAGAAGGAGCGTTCAAAAGCGTCAATTCTTTGGCACTCAGCTTTCTTCACAGTGCAATTCTCACATCCATACATGACCACTGGAAAAACCATGGCCTTGACTAGATGGACCTTTGTTGGCAAAGTAATGTCTCTGCTTTTTAAAGGCTATCTAGGTTAGTCATAACTTTCCTTCCAAGGAGTAAGCGTCTTTTAATTTCATGCCTGCAATCACCATCTGCAGTGTATTTAGAGCCCCCAAAAATAAAATCTGACACTGTTTCCACTGTTTCTCCATCTATTTCCCATGAAGTAATGGGACCAGATGCCATGATCTTAGTTTTCTGAATGTTGAGCTTTAAGCCAACTTTTTCACTCTCCTCTTTCACTTTCATCAAGAGGCTTTTTAGTTCCTCTTCACTTTCTGCCATAAGGGTCGTGTCATCTGCATATCTGAAGTTATTGATATTTCTCCTGGCAATCTTGATTCCAGTTTGTGCTTCTTCCAGCCCAGCATTTCTCATGATGTACTCTGCATATAAGTTAAATAAGCAGGGTGACAATATGCAGCCTTGATGTGCTCTTTTTCCTATTTGGAACCAGTCTGTTTCTCCATGTCCAGTTCTAACTGTTGCTTCCTGACCTGCATATAGGTTTCTCAAGAGGCAGGTCAGGTGGTCTGGTATTCCCATCTCTTTCAGAATTTTCCACAGTTTATTGTGATCCACACAGTCAAAGGCTTTGGCATAGTCAATAAAGCAGAAATAGATGTTTTTCTGGAACTCTCTTGCTTTTTTGATGATCCAGTGGATGTTGTCAATTTGATCTCTGGTTCCTCTGCCTTTTCTAAAACCAGCTTGAACATCTGGAAGTTCAGGGTTCACATATTGCTGAAGCCTGGCTTAGAGAATTTTGAGCATTACTAGCATGAGAGATGAGTGCAATTGTGAGGTAGTTTGAGCATTCTTTGGCATTGCCTTTCTTTGTGTTAGAATATGACATTTATCTTTCTCCTTCTGACTTACTTAATTTTGTATAATAGGTTCTAGGTTCATCTACCTCATCAGAACTGACTCAAATGCATTCCTTTTTAAGGCTGAGTAATATTTCATTATGTATATGTACCATAACTTCCTTATCCATTCATCTGTTGATAGCCGTCTAGGTAGTTACCATGTTCTAGCTTTTGTAAATAGTGCTGCAATGAAAAATGTAATACATGTGTCTTTTCCAATTTTGTTTTCCTCAGGGTATATGCCTAGGAGTGGGATTGTTGGGTCATATGGTAGTTTTGTTCCTAGTTTTTAAAGAATCTCCATACCTTCTTCCATAGTGGCTGTATCAGTTACATTCCCACCAACAGTGCAAGAGCATTCCCTCCATTCCACACCCTCTCCAGCATTTACTGTTTGCAGACTTTTTGATCATGGCCATTCTGACTGGTGTGAGGTGATATATCATTGTAATTTTGATTTGCATTTCTCTAATAATGAGTGATGTTGAGCATCTTTTCATGTGTTTGTTAGCCATCTGTATGTATTCTTTGGAGAAATTTCTGTTTATGTCTTTTTTCCCACTTTTTGATTGGGTTGTGTTTCTGGCATTGAGTTGTATGAGATACTTGTATATTTTGGAAATTAATCCATTGTCAGTTGTTTCATTTGCTATTATTTTCTCCCATTCTGAAGGTTATCTTTTCACTTTGCTTAAAACTTATTTTGCTGTGCAAATGTTTTTAGGTTTAATGAGGTCCCACTTATTTACTTTTGTTTTTATTCCTGTTACTCTAGGATCTTGCTTTGATTTATGTCATTGAGTGTTCTGCCTGTTTTCCTTTAAGAGTTTTATAGTTTCCAGTCTTACATTTGAGTCTTTTATCCATTTTGAGCTTATCTTTGTGTATGGTGTTAGGAAGTGTTCTAATTTCATTCTTTTACATGTTACTGTCCAGTTTTCCCAGCACCATTTATTGAAGAGGCTGTCTTTTCCCTATTGTATATTCTTGCCTCCTTTGTCAAAAGTAAGGTACCCATAGGTGCATGGGTTTATTTCTGGGCTTTCTATCTTGTTCCATTGGTCTATATTTCTGTTTCTGTGCCAGTACCATACTTTCTTGAGTACTGTAGCTTTGTAGTATGATCTGAAGTCAGGAAGGTTGCTTCCTCCAGCTCCATTCTTCTTTCATAAGACTGCTTTGGGTATTCGGGGTCTTTTGTGTTTCCATATGAATAGTGAAATTTTTTGTTATAGTTCTGTGAAAAATGCCATTGGTAATTTGATAGGGATCACACTGAATCTATAGATGACATTTGGTAGTACAGTCATTTTCACGTTTTTAATTATTCCTACATATTTACATAGAATATCTCTCCATCTGTTTATGTCATCTTTGATTTCTTTCATCAGTGTCTTACAATTTTCTGTGTACAGTTCTTTTGTCTCCTTAGATAAGTTTATTCCTAGGTATTTAATTCTTTTTGTTACAATGGTGAATGGGATTTATTCCTTAACTCTCTTTCTGGTTTTTCATTGTTAGTATATAGAAATGCAAGTGATTTCTGTGTATTGATTTTGTATCCTGCACCTTTCTAAATTCACTTATTAGCTCTAGTAATTTTCTGATATGAACTTTAGGGTTTTCTATGTACAGTATCATGTCATCTGCAAACAATAAATGTGTGCTGAATTTTGTCAAAGGCTTTTTCTGCACCTATTGAGATGATCATATGATTTTTATCTTTCAATTTGTTAATATGGGTTATCACATTGTTTGATTTGCATATGTTGAAGAAATCTTGCGTCTCTGGAATAAACCTAACTTGATCATGGTGTGTGAGTTTTTTGATGTGTTGCTGAATTCTGTTTGCTAAAATTTTGTTAAGGATTTTCACACCTATGGTCATCAGTGATATTGGTCTGTAGTTTTTTTGTGTCTTGTCTGTGTCTGGGTTTGGTATCAGGGTTTTAAAGTCTCCTACTATTATTGTGTTCCTGTAAATTCCTCCTTTTATGTCTTTTAGTGTTTGTCTTGTGTACTGAGGTGGTGCTATGCTGAGTGCATAGGTATTTACATTTGTTATGTCTTCCTCTTGGATTGATCCCTTGATCATTATGTAGTCTCCTTTCTTATCTCTTGTAATCTTCTTTAAGGTCTATTTTGTCTGATCTGAGGATTATTGCTCCAGCTTTCTTTTGTTTCCCATTTGCATGTAATATACTTTTCCATCCTCTCACTTTCAGTCTGTATGTGTCTTTAGGTCTGAAATGGATTTCTTGTTCAGTTCAGTTCAGTTGCTCAGTCTTGTCCAACTCTGCGACCCCATGAACCACAGCATTCCAGTACCCCCAGTCCATCACCATCTCCTGGAGTTTACCCAAACTCATGTCCATTGAGTCGATGATGTCATCTAACCATCTCATCCTCTGTCGTCCCCTTCTCCTTCTGCCTTCAATCTTTCCCAACATCAGGGTCTTTTCAAATGAGTCAGCTCTTTACATCTGGTGGCCAAACTATTGAAGTTTCAACTTCAACATCAGTCCTTCCAGTGAACATCCAGGACTGATCTGCTTTAGGATGGACTGATTGGATCTCCTTGTAGTCCAAGGTACTCTCAAGAGTCTTCTCCAACACCACAGTTCAAAAGCATCAATTCTTTGGCACTCAGCTTTCTTTATAGTCCAACTCTCACATCCATACATGACTACTTGAAAAACCATAGCCTTGACTAGACGGACCTTTGATGACAAAGTAATGTCTCTGTTTTTTAATATGCTGTCTAGTAGACTATATATATATATATATATATATATATATATATATATATGTCTTGTTTTGTATCCATTCAGCCAGTCTGTGTCTTTTGTTTGGAGCATTTAATTTATTTACATTTAGAGTAATTATTGATATATATGTTACTATTGCCATTTTCTTAATTGTTTGGGGTTGATTTTGTAGGTCTTTTTTCTTCTATTGTATTTCTTGACTATATAAGTCCCTTTAGCATTTATTGTAAAGCTGGTTTGGTGGTATTGAATCCTTTTAACTTTTGCTTGTCTGAAAAGCTTTTTATTTCTCCATCAATTTTGAATGAGATTCTTGCTTGGGTACAGTAATCTTGGTTGTAGTTTTCCCTTTCAATACTTTAAATATATCCTGCTGTTCCTTTCTGGCCTGCAGAGTTTCTGCTGAAAGATCAGCTGTTAAGCATTTGGGGTTTCCCTTGTATGTTACTTGTTGTTTCTCCATTTCTGCTTTTAATATTCTTTCTTTGTATTTAGTCTTTGTTAGTTTGATTAGTATGTGTCTTGGCATGTTTCTCCTTGGGTTTATCCCTTATGGGACTCTTTGTGCCTCTTGGACTTGATTGACTATTTTCTTTTCCTTGTTGGGGAAATTTTCAACTAAAAGCTCTTCAAAATTTTTTTCATAACCTTTCTTTTTCTCTTCTTTTTCTGGGACCCCTATATTTGGAAGAGTTGACTCACTGGAAAAGACTCTGATGCTGGGAGGGATTGGGGGCAGGAGGAAAAGTGTACGACAGAGGATGAGATGGCTGGATTGCATCACTGACTCCACGGATATGAGTTTGAGTGAACTCCAGGAGTTGGTGATGGACAGGGAGGCCTGGTGTGCTGTGATTCATGGGGTCTCAAAGAGTAGGACACGACTGAGCAACTGAACTGAACCGAACTCTAACATGTAGGCAGGAGTACTTGTAACATTTGAATGTACTTCCTTACACACTTTCCACATAAATATTCAATGATAATTGAGCTTAGAATATATATATATATATATATATATATATATACATATATATATATATCAGATCAGAGATCAGTCGCTCAGTCGTGTCCGACACTTTGTGACCCCATGAATCGCAGCACGCCAGGCCTCCCTGTCCATCACCAACTCCTGGAGTTCACTCAGACTCACATCCTTTGAGTCAGTGATGCCATCCAGCCATCTCATCCTCTGTCATCCCCTTCTCCTCCTGCCCCCAATCCCTCCCAGCATCAGAGTCTCTTCCAATGAGTCAACTCTTCACATGAGGTGGCCAAAGTACTGGAGTTTCAGCTCTAGCATCATTCCTTCCAAAGAAATCCCAGAGCTGATCTCCTTCAGAATGGACTGGTTGGATCTCCTTACAGTCCAAGGGACTCTCAAGAGTCTTCTCCAACACTACAGTTCAAAAGCATCAATTCTTCAGTGCTCAGCTTTCTTCACAGTCCAACTCTCACATCCATACATGACCACAGGAAAAACCATAGCCTTGACTAGATGGACCTTGTTGGCAAAGTAATGTCTCTGCTTTTGAATATGTTATCTAGGTTGGTCATAACTTTCCTTCCAAGGAGTAAGCATCTTTTCATTTCATGGCTGCAGTCACCATCTGTAGTGATTTTGGAGCCCAGAAAAATAAAGTCTTACACTGTTCCCACTGTTTCCCCATCTATTTCCCATGAAGTGATGGGACCAGATGCCATGATCTTCGTTTTCTGAATGTTGAGCTTTAAGCCAACTTTTTCACTCTCCACTTTCACTTTCATCAAGAGGCTTTTGAGTTCCTCTTCACTTTCTGCCATAAGGGTGGTGTCATCTGCATATCTGAGGTTATTGATATTTCTCCCAGCAATCTTGATTCCAGCTTGTGCTTCTTCCAGTCCAGCGTTTCTCATGATGTACTCTGCATAAAAGTTAAATAAACAGGGTGACAATATACAGCCTTGACGAACTCCTTTTCCTATTTGGAACCACTCTGTTGTTCCATGTCCAGTTCTAACTGTTCCTTCCTGACCTGCATACAAATTTCTCAAGAGGCAGATCAGGTGGTCTGGTATTCCCCTGTCTTTCAGAATTTTCCACAGTTTATTGTGATGCACACAGTCAAAGGTTTTGGCATAGTCAATAAAGCAGAAATAGATGTTTTTCTGGAACTCTCTTGCTTTTTTGATGATCCAGCGGATGTTGGCAATTTGATCTCTGGTTCCTCTGCCTTTTCTAATACCAGCTTTAACATCAGGAAGTTCATGGTTCACATATTGCTGAAGCCTGGCTTGGAGAATTTTGAGCATTACTTTACTAGCCTGTGAGATGAGTGCAATTATGTGGTAGTTTGAGCATTCTTTGGCATTGCCTTTCTTTGGGATTGGAATGAAAACTGACCTTTTCCAGTCCTGTGGCCACTGCTGAGTTTTCCAAATTTGCTGGCATATTGAGTGCAGCACTTTCACAGCATCGTCTTTCAGGATTTGAAATAGCTCAACTGGAATTCCATCACCTCCACTAGCTTTGTTCATAGTGATGCTTTCTAAGGCCCACTGGACTTCACATTTCAGGATGTCTGGCTCTAGGTCAGTGATCACACCATCGTGATTATCTGGGTCGTGAAGATCTTTTTTGTACAGTTTATATATATATATATATATACATATATATATAATACACAACTATGTTATAAGATAAAATTTATAATATGAATGTGACATTAATCATTAGTGAATTTATTGGGCTTTCCAACTTAGTAAAAAAAGTAATTTTATGTCTTTTAAAAAGGCAATAAATTGTGATTCAAGTCTTTTCACATCTAAAAAGTCATCTCAATGCAATATATTTATGCTAAGGGAGACTGAATTATTTTGTTCATTGATTCTTCTGGCATAAATGTAATTTGATTTTAAAAATTTGGAAAAGGATGATAGTCATTATTTTTCAGGTTTAAATGAAACATAGTAAAATATTTAACAAATAGGGTGACAGATCTTATATAAGAAATAAATATCTAAAAATTAAAAGATATGCCTACATAAAAAAGAGAATTAAGGGAAGCAATAGAGGATAATACTGCATCTTTGTCTGATAAACTATCTAAAAAATTAACTCTTGAGTTCTGGCTCTAAAATAATCAGCAGAAAACTTGAAAAAATTTTTTAAAAATCACTTCCCATTATGAATTTTAATTTTTATGGTGAACTAGAATAAATATAGTATTTCTAAAAAAAAATCTTGGTAGTATATTTTCTCAAGTTTAGTACGTTTAAAGCAAATAATAATTTCACATATGGAAAATTATTAGGCTTTTTATTTCTGAATGATACAATTCTTTCAAAATTCTCAAACCACAAACTTATTGTCTTTTTAACACTGGAAGAAAGAATTAGCCCGGTTTTTGTCCCACTTCGTTTTCTGTGCCCAAATTTACTTTTATTCCCTGTCTACACATCAACAGAATTTTTTCTTTCTCTTTTATTCAATCATCTACAATTTATTTTTCAGGTATTCAGTGATCCCTTAACTAATGTACTTTCAACTTAGCTTTCTTCTTTTATTATTTTATCAATTACTATTTATTATCTTTTAGGCATTTTAAAAATATAGAATAAAATAAATTTGAACATAAGATCAGCATTCTCCTTCTTTCATATTTGTATTACTTTCATTTGCTTATAAATTTCATTTTCTCTTATGTCCTTGGAGACATATTTCACATATCATATAGCTCACCCATTTCATGTATATAATTCAATGATACTTCATAAATGTATGAAGTTCTTCAATAATTACCATAAATCAGTTTTAGAACACTTTCTAAATTGACCAATTGAGAATCCATTTACTGTTCACCCTCATCATCCAAAACTGCTGGCCCCAGGAAACCACAAATTTACTATGTTTCTATAGATTTGCCTTTCTGAGGATGTCTTAAAATGGAATCATATGATATATCATCCTTTATAACAGTCTTCTTCCGTCTCGTCTTTGAGTGAGTACTACTGTTACTTTAAGCTCATAATACTTGCCACATGATAGACTAATAAATCAAAGGACAAGGTGTTGGGGCAAGGAATAGTAACTTTATTTGAAAAGCCTGAAGACCGGGAAGATGGAAGTCTAGGTTCCCAAAGAACCATCTTACCCAAGTTAGAGTTCAGCCTTCTTTTATACTAAAATATGAGGAGGTGTGACTGGTTGTTGCAGAATTCTTGGTGCTGCCAGATCCCCAAGGCAATGTGATAATCTTTTGTTCTAACAGCTGTCCATATAGATCTGATCACAGTGGTTTTGTAAACTTTCAACAAGATGAGTGTTATTTTCTGTTCTGTAACTTTTTATCTCTATATGAATGATAAGTATTGTGGCTTTAAAGGTCAAGCCTAGGAGGCAGAGCTATGAGAAAGGGCTATTATGTATATTTCAGGGTATAGGCAGGGGTCTTTTACTAATTGGGGAAATACAGGTGAGTCAGCATGTCTAAGCACAAGCAAAGAGCACAAAGTTTAAAGCTAAAGAAATAGAAACAATATGGGGTCAGGCTTGTTCTCTGCTACATACCTTTTCTCCTTCTTCAGGGAGTACATCTAGTTTGTTTTCTGTGTCAATGTTTCAATTTTCTATAGTATCCAAACTAGCTCAACTGTCTCCAAACAGATTTTGATTCTGACGTTGCACTTCCTTGAAATTCTTCTTTGACAGAACATGCACACACTCACACATACACACACATTTACATCTCATTCTGTTATCTTCTCATATCCAATAGTTAGCACTATGTACTAGTTTTTTTAGCAGATAGAAACAGTGTTAAATCCTCATGAAAAATAGCATCTATGAAATAAAGAGAAGTTTAACAGTTTTGGGTGGGGGGTATTGTCTCTAGATTTAATAATGTAGGATATAGAGTCATGACAAAATATCTTATTGATATATTCTTTCTAGATTGTTTCAAAATCATTAGAAAAATACTTTAAAATAATTAATTTGTATGATAATTATATACCTTGTCATTTATTATGAATAGAATCAAGTAATTTAAATAATGAGTTAAGGACTTAGCTAAAGGTGTGCCATCTAACAGAGGAATAAAATGAATTTCAAGTGTTGAGAAAGGAAGTATGTCTTTCCTGGGCCAACTTCCACAAACTCCAAGTGAATCACTAGTTGGATGGTTGGATGGGCTTCGAACAAATTTACTTATGCTCTGATAATCTGTACATAATTTCTTTGCATGTATTTTTATGAAGACAATCACAATGATCTTCTTAAAAGGGAGTTAATCCCTGCACCGAATTGTACTATAAATTAATTTCTTCTTATTAATAAGACAGTATCATTCAAAAAATATAATTGTTTATATTTGATTTCTTTTGGGGGCTTCCCAGGTGGCGCTAGTGGTAAAGAATCCAGCTGCCAATGCAGGAGACATCTAAGAAACACAGGTTCAATCCCTGGCTTGGGAAGATCCCCTGGAAAAGGGCATGACAACGCCCCCCTTCCCCCAACCTCAGTATTCTTGCCTGGAGAATCCCACGGACAGAGGAGCCTGGTTGGATACTGTCCACAAGGTCATAAAGAGTTGGAACCGACTGAAGTGACTTAACACACACAATTTCTTTTTATCTTTCTGTTATATTTTTCAGGTTGCTCTACATGGCAAAAAAAAAAAAGTCTTTTTATTTTTCTGACTGAAAACATAGTCAAATATTTTATAGTCAGCTTCCATTAAGAGAAAAATACAGTTGATATTCTTATGTATATACAATTTTTATCAGAAACAACTATGTTAAGGATATGTGTGCTTAGTTGCTCAGTCATGCACCACTCTTTGTGACCCCATGGGCTGTAGCTCCGCAAGCTCCTCTGTCCATGGGGAATTCTCTAGGAAAGAATACTGGAGTGTGTTGCCATGCCCTCCTCCATGGAGTCTTCCCAAACCAGGGATCGAACCCAGGTCTCCCACATTGCAGGCAGACTCTACCATATGAGCCACCAGGGACGCCTATGCTAAGCATAATTGTTCTCATAAAAATTTTATCAGATACAGTATTCTCATAAAATCAGAACTTTTTATTCAGAGAATCCTGTTTTAGGATAACAAACCTATGCCAAAGCAACATTTCTGATAAGTTCTAGAAGCACTAGAACATAAAAAACATATATAGTGTCAGAATATAAAGAAAATAGATTAACAAAAATCTTCCCTTTATCAGAACGTTCAAGTGTGTGTTGGTACAATCACTACATATTTTAAAAATAATTCCCTCCTTGTCTTCTGTCTTTGGGGCCCCATGTACTATACAGTTCATGGAATTATCCAGGCCAGAATACTGAAGTGGGTAGCCTATCCTATCCTCAGGGGATTTTCCCAACCCAGGAATTGAACTGGGGTCTTCTGCATTCCAGGTGTAATTTTTGTCAGATGAGGTACCAGGGAAGCCCTCATTGTCTTTTGCAATGTGTTTCTAATCTGAGGAAAGAAGTTGAGTGCTGAATAAAAAGCAATCATCAGTGGCTGAAGAATAAGTAAATGACCTTGCTTCTCAGAAAAAGGGTGCAAGGTTCACTGAGCAAAATATTGGTAATTACTCTGTTTTCTGTTGTTGAAAACTGTTAATTATTTAATAAGCTTTGAAGTGCTTAACTATGTTTTTTTCTCAATTAAAAATGTATACAAGTGGTTAATCAACACATTTTTATATGCCCACTAGGGAAAAAATAAATGTTTCTAATAACTTTAAACACAAAATGATTTTAATAATTTTCTTGGTCAAAATTAATGTGAAATATATCTCATAAAACTTTGTTTTATGTTTAGTTGAATTGAAGTATTGATGACAATTTAAACAATTTAAAATGCAATTTTCTTTAAGGAACATATAATGTTTGTTCCTAAAACTGATATTTAAGGGAATTTAAAGCATGTATTTAGTAGTCTTGCCTGGAAAATCCCATGGACGGAGGAGCCTGGTGGGCTATAGTCCATGAGGTCGCTGAGTCGGACACGGCTGAGTGACTTCCCTTTCACTTTTCACTCTCATGCATTGGAGAAGAAAATGGCAACCCAGTCCAGTGTTCTTGCCTGGAGAATCCCAGGGACGGGGGAGCCTGGTGGGAGGCCGTCTATGGGGTCGCAGAGAGTCGGACACGACTGAAGCGACTTAGCAGCAGCAGCAGCAGCAAAGCATATATTTGGACTCTTTGTTCTTTTGAAATTCCCTGTAAAATTTTACATCAGAAATGTAACTATGTGCTGAAAGTGAAATTAAATGAGACAACAGTTAAAAACTACACTGCATCAAAGTTTAGGTTTATAAAAGTTATCAGAGTAATAAGGGTCATCTCAATAAATTTATTGAAAGCATTTATGGAGAAAATTTGCAGTAGTATAGAACAATAACAGTTTGAGTAAATTGAACTTTAGTATAGTTCAGAGCTCTTGGAAGAGTGGATCTTCAACTGAGCTTTTCTTATCTAATACATGGCAAAAGTGAAAAGAGAGGTAAGAAACATATGTTCAGCACCATGAGGCAAGATAATAGATAAATAAGTAAATAATACAACAAAACACACAGAGCTTACAGATGCACACTATTCAGTGTATGATTTTTCAAATGTTTATCTAAGCCATGTATTCACCCTGTATTCACTGACACATGCTGAGTATATACAAGGCTATCACGAAAGCCATCAACATAAAAATTATTTTTGCAATCTGATACAATGTCAACAAATTTGTCCTGGTGTGACAGGAGCTGTGTTCAATAAAAAAGTTTGAGAAACAAAGAGATCTTAAAGTGCCATACATTTTGTTTTAGAGTCATCTAGTTCTAAATGTGTAATTTCAAGTTGAGATGACTTGTGTCTATAAAGTAGTGCCAAGATTCATTGCTCTTGCTCGCTTGGACCAGAATGGTGGAAAATATTGTTTTGCATTGTAGGTAATAAGAAATACTTTCTGCCTTTACCTTACATCTCAACCTCTGGGGAAGGTGTTATTTCTGCTTAAACTTTTGTATCTTCCCAGGTAGCACTAGTGGTAAAGAATCTGCCTGTCAATTCAGGAGATGTCAGAGACACGGGTTTAATGCCTGGATTGGGAAGATTGCCCTGAAGGAGGAAATTGCAGCCCATTTCAGTTTTCTTGCCTGGAAAATTCCATGGACTGAGAAGCCTGGTGAGAAAATAGTCAACACAACTGAGGATGCACTGCATAACTCAGGGGAGCGAAGAGAATTATTACCTCTTTTTCTACTCTCATTATTATCTCCTTTGAAGAGAGAAAGAGATTGCTATTTCAATGACTCAGATACTACAAATCAGACTTTCTTTAATAGACACTGGAAGATGCTGTCCATCTTGAGGGAACTTTTTACTTTCCTTTTTCTTTAGGTAAGCCAGTAAGATAATTATCTGGGTCTGCACCTGGCAGCTCCAGAGTTAATCTCTTAATGAATCCCTACAACTATGTTGCTGTATGGAGCAGAGGGCGCTGCTTCTGGTCTGGAGTCAGAATTATATCCCTAAAGCATTCCAAACATATAAGATTCAATAATTAGTTTTATAAAGACTGTTAGAATAGATTTGTCCTTTACTGAGCTATATTCACCAATTCATCCTCTTTAAAATCTTGCTTTGCAATATGATGTGTTTTTCTTAATACTAATCAAATATTCATTTTCCCCATTTGACTGTTGGCCAGATTGATGTGGATCAGACCACTGAACCAGCACTTTTGTAGAATGGATTATTTATTCTTCATTTGCATAATGGATTATTAGTCCTAATTTGTTAGCTTTCACTGCATCCATAAAAGCAGCACCTAATCAACTGATAATATGATATTTTATATTTTTAATAGACTGATAAATAGAATTTGCAACTATTTAAGGAGTTTAGTTATCTTCCTTAGGAATTATTGTTTTTCCTTCCACCAAGTTCTCATGTTGAACTTCTTCTCATTGCCTTTATATAGAAAGGAGTTTACCCATAACTGTGCTTTCTTTACTGGTTAAGTGGTAACATCTTCAAAACCACTAATCAGTGTGAGACATAGCCTGGAGGTGATTAGTAAAAGAGCAACATTAGGTAGTGAGAGGATATTTAGAAACTAAGGAAAGTACTGAAAGGAATCCAAGCAGTCTCTGTTGGGAAGCAATAAGACACTAAATAAAAGCAAAGAAAGGAAAAAGAAAGGGTAGAAAAGGAAAAAGCAGAAAAGAAGATAAAATATGGTAAGGGACAGCTTAAATAGGCCACATGAGTAAAACCAGATGTTGGAAGCCAAGGCTAGCCTTTTAAACAGAATTGAGCTACTCAAAACAAATTCTTACATGTTATCTTTATTCATTAATCTGCATGAGTTTATTAGAAAGGGCTAATTTAATTGTCTTTTTTTTTTTTCAAAACTAAAATTGCCTGGTTTTATTTTTTTTAAAGATTTTTTTTGGAAGCAATAGAGGAAGACAGTTAATAGAAAACAAGTTTATGTGTTTTATTTTTTCTTCAAATAGAGGATTTATATTGTATCATTTAAAAAATTTCAAAGTTAATAAACTTAAAGAGATGGAAAAGATGATCTTAACTGGGTATATTTTTCATTCAGCAATAAATTTAGATATAATACCTTCTATGACCTTTGAATTAAAAATGGAAAACCTAATTTGCTTATATGGATAAAGGCAATAATTCTATTTGAAAGCTAAAGAAAGGCATTTCTGGAGTCCAATTTTAGAATTATGAAAGAAGTTGTTTAAAATTTATTATTATGAAATATTTTTTGCCATCGTCTAGTTCTTTATTAAAATTTATTATTCTGAAATAGCATGTGCCACTGTTCCAGTTCTTTATTAAAATTTATTTTCATATCTTGTTCCATGTATATGCCATACTTTTAAAATAAAAGGAAATAGCATATGGATTAAGAAAGCTAAATTGGTTGGTATGTTTAAAAACTAGTTGGTTGTAGTTATAGCATTTTATTTTACCGTTTATGTCATCCACATATGTGAGAGATTACTTCTGTGTTTGAAGTCTAGTCTATTTGAACAATTTTTTTAGCTTGCATTTTTATGATTATTCATCAAAAGATAGCCTTTGATTTGACACATAACTTTTTTCCATTCTATGTCAATAAATAATGAGATTCAGACTTTTAAATTAAGAAACTATGTAATTGTTTTTCTAGAAGATGGAAACTTAATGCTAGCCTTTCTCTCTATGTTTTGTTCATTTCCTACCAGTGCTTGGTTAAGTTAGGCTCTGAATGGGAGGCAATTTATGTAGGGACTCCCTTGACCCCACCTGCTTGTATTTCCCACTGTATCATGTTATTTCCTTGAGTGTGGTCAAGGCCTATGGCTTGCTTCTAAATGTGAAATATCACAAGGGTGACAAGACTTAATTCCCATTATTACATTATGTTTTGTAAGACTCTGTCTTGCAATCAGACACAATCTAGAGATTGTCTCCTTCATATCTGGCTTTTAAGAAGAAGCTTCCAGGAATCATCTAATTACAAGGAACTGAATAAAACCGAAGACCAGGGAAGTGTATCCGTCCCTTGCCCAACCTCTGTTGAAGTGTATTTGAGATATTATATTGTGTAAATTTAACGTGAAAAGATGTTGATTTGGTACATTCATATATTGTAATGTTCTTCTTAGGTGGTGCTAGTGGTAAAGAACCCACCTGCCAATGAAGGAGACATGAGAGATGCAGGTTCTATCCCTGGGTCAGGAAGATCCCCTGGAGAAGGAAATGGCAACCCACTCCAGTATACTCCCTGGAGAATCCCATGGACAGAGAAGCCTGGTAGGCTGCAGTCCCTTGCATTGCATAGAGTCAGACATGACTGAAGCAACTTAGCATATTGTAATATGATTGTCATCGTAGCTATACTTAGCACTTCTATCACATCATGTAATTGTCATTGGAATAATTAAAATTTAGTATTTTAGTAAGTTTGATGATTATAATATAATATTGCCTATGTTCACTATACTAAGCATTAGCTCTCTAGGACTTATTTACTACTCCTTTCAAGTTTTTACCTTAAACAACATCTTTCCTACCACCCAACCCTTTGAAATTAATATTTTACTTTCTGTTTGTATGAGTTTGCCTCTTCGGATTCCATGTATAAGTGATTCATTAAGTATTTGTACTTCTATATCTGACATCACACTTAGCGTAACATCATTAGGTCCATTCATGTCACAAATGGCAGGGTTTCCTTTCTCGTGGTTCAGTAATATTCCACTGTGTGTATATGTTTTTGTATATATATATATATATATATATAAACCACACAATCTTTCTCTATTCATCCATTGATGGGCACTTAGATTGTTGCCATGTCTTAGTTATTGTGAAAAGAGCTTAAAGCTCTAGTACACTGGGGAGTACATGCATCCCTTCATTAGCCTTTTCATTCTCTTTGGAGATGTATTCAGAAATGGAGTTGCTAGACTCCTATTCCTGCCTGTAAATGAGAGAACAGCCTTGGCTGAGGCTCTGCAGCCTGCGAAATACTAAGCAGAAGAACTAACTAGCTAATCTGTCCCTGGACTTCTGACCCTCAGAAAGTGTAAGATAACACGTATGTATTGTTTTAAACTGCCAAGTCATAGAGACTTTTACACATCCAGGAAAACTAATGCAAAGTTATGTGAGACTATCATCTCTAGAATAAAGCTTTCTTTTCTTTGTTGTTAATTACCATGACAATCACCTAAACATGTATTTGTATATAATGTGCCTTCAGGGGCTTTGAAAATAGGAGAACAAATAAAATTCAGTTAATAGGACATGGTTAGCTCATATTAATGGTAAATTAGTTTCAAGTTATTGCTTATTCTTTGAAATAAGCAAGTAGCTTCATATATTCTCTAAGGAATGATGATTTCTTCACTTCTGCATTTCCTTTACATTTCTCCTTGGCCTTTTATGACCCAAATTTAAGCCGATTATACAAACAAGTTAATAATAAAATATTTATGTATTTTGATGACAAACTATTTTGTCAAGTTGATTTAAAATGCATGGCTTGTGAAAACTTACATCCATGTGAAACTCTTAGCTTGGATGCTGATCAACAGTTTTATTCATAATTACCAAAACTTGGAAACAACCACAATGGATTTTAGTGGGTGAATGGATGAATAAAACAGTGGTATATCCATACTATAAAATGCTATTCCACGTGAAAAAGAAATGAGCTAATAAATCATGAGAAGACATGGAGGAATCTTAATCACATCTTACTAAGAAGCTGATCTAAAGAGATTACATACTGTATGATTTCAACTATATGACATTCTGGAAAAGGTAAAACTATGAAAACAATAAAAAGATGACTGGTTGCCAGGGATGGGGGCTTGGGAGGGATGAATAGGGGATTTTTAGGGCAATGAAAATAATCTCTATAATACTGTAATGATGGATATATGTTATGCTGCTGCTGCTGCTAAGTCGCTTCAGTCATGTTCGACTCTGTGACCCTATGAACATAGCCTACTAGGCTCCTCTGTCCATGGGATTCTCCAGGCAAGAATACTGGAGTCAGTTGCCATGCTTTCCTCCAGAAGATCTTCCCAAACCAGGGATCAAACTCTCATCTCTTATATCTCCTGCATTGGCAGGCAGGTTCTTTACCAGTGGCACCACCTGGGAAGCCCCCATGTTATTATTATTCATTTGTCAAAGCATGCAATGAACAGCACAAAAAGTAAATCCAAAAGAAAACTATGTATGGACTTTGGGTGGATTACAGTGTATGGTATAGGTTCATGCTTGGTAACAAATATATCATTCCTGTGAAGTGAAGTTGCTCAGTCATGTCCAACTCTTTTCAACCCCGTGGACTGTAGCCCACCAGGCTCCTTCGTCCATGGGATTCTCCAGGCAAGAATACTGGAGTGGATTGCCATTTCCTTCTCCAGGGGACCTTCCTGACCCAGGGATCGAACCCAGGTCTCCCACATTGCAGGCAGACACTTTAACCTCTGAGCCACCAGAGAATCAGTGATATTAAAAATAAGGAATTTGTATGTATTGGGGCAGAAATATATGTGAAATCTCTGAACCTTCCCTTCAATTTTGCTGTGATCTAAAAATGTTCTAAAAAATAAAATATTAAGAAAATGTTTTAATTTAATATTAAAATATTTAAAATAATTTTCTAATCTATTTTAAATATTAGCATATATTTCATATACATTATATAATATCTATGGCAAAACAAGGTTGTGTATAGAATTTATATATTTAAAATGAACAAATAAATTGGCAAATTCTTATTTTGAAATTTTATTAAAAAACAGCTTGTAAAATTTCTCATTCTTATAAAAATCAGTAATAGAAGCAATTTTATATAGAGCTAGTTCCATCTTTTTCTTTTGTGAAAACATCACAATATTTGCTTGTTAGTGTTTTTCTCCTGTGTTTGCAGTATAAATAACAACAAAAACATCAATTAATTGAAACAAGGAAGCTGTAATGGTACACCAAAAATCATTTTATTAATTCTGTTAGGACGTCACTGGCGCTTGCTCGTGTTTTAAGAAAAGCAATTTTTTTGTTCTTGAAGAAAGCTAGTCATTAACATTGCTTTGTAGGTCCATTAAATTGATTCTGTGCAATACTAGTTTCTGCTCAACAGTAAAAAATACACCTGTGATTTTGAAAAAAATGATTTTAACTGAACTCCAGTAATTTTGAAAAAGTGTTTTCCACAGTATTTCATTTCTTATAACCTGCTTCTAGTCTGACAGAAGCTGAGTGCTGTGTAAAATAATCATTATTGCCTGTGGAATAAGAAAATGCAAACAATGACCTTGATTCCCACATTAAATATGTGGGATTCACAGTGAAGAGATATTGGATAATTATTTCTTACTTTAAGTTGTTGAAAACATTAATTATTTAATGAGATTGAAGTGTTAACATATTTGCTTCTGACTTACAATATGTAATATTATATATACTGTGTATAAATAGTATATATAGTCTTTGTATTCTACAGTCAGGTTAAGTCCAATGAAAGGAAACTAAAATGATCTGTCAACATCAAATTCAGCTCTGCCTTTTAAAAATAGAGAAGTAGAAGTAAGTTATTTAGATTCCAGATTCTTTGGTACTTGATGTTAAAAACATATCAACAGGGCAGGTAAAAAATGAGGAAATCAGTTGAAAAAATTGTTTTCGAGCAGAATAAGCATTTTACTTTCAAGAATCTTTTAAAATAAAAAATAAGAATCAAACTGCCATTCGACCCAGCAATCCCACTGCTGGGCATACACACCAAGGAAACCAGAATTGAAAGAGACACGTGTACCCCAATGTTCATCGCAGCACTGTTTATAATAGCCAGGACATGGAAGCAACCTAGATGTCCGTCAGCTGATGAATAGATAAAAAAGCTGTGGTACATATACACAATGGAGTATTAGCCATTGAAAAGAATACATTTGAATCAGTTCTAATGAGGTGGACGACACTGGAGCTGATTATACAGAGTGAAGTAAGCCAGAAAGAAAAACACCCATATACTAACGCATATATATGGAGTTTAGAAAGATGGTAATGATAACCCTGTATACGAGACAGCAAAAGAGACACAGATGTATAGAACAGTCTTTTGGACTCTGTGGGTGGGGGTGGGGGGATGATTTGGGAGAATGGCATTGAAACATGTATAATATCATATGGGAAACGAATTGCCAGTCCAGGTTCGATGCAGGATACAGGATGTTTGGGGCTGGTGTGCTGGGATGACCCAGAGGGATGGTACGAGGAGGGAGGTGGGAGGGGGGTTCAGGAGTGGGAACATGTGAACACCCGTGGTGGATTCATGTTGATGTATGGCAAAAGCAATACAATATTGTAAAGTAATTAGCCTCCAATTAAAATAAATACATAAAAAAGAATCTGCAGTCCAAGTTCGATGCAGGATACTGGTTTCTTGGGGCTGGTGCACAGGGATGACCCAGAGGGATGGTATGGGGAGGGAGGAAGGAGGGGGGTTAGGGATGGGGAACATGTATATACCTGTGGCGGATTCATGTTGATGTATGGCAAAAGCAATACAATATTGTAAAGTAATTAACCTCCAATTAAAATAAATAAATTTATATTTAAAAAAAACACAGAGGTCAACACAAATAAATAAATTAAATAAGAAATAATGATGAAATGTCAACAATCTGGAGCTTCCCATTTTAGGAGATGAATGTGAAGGCAGTCTGTGTAAAACTAGATAAATCTTGGAATATTAAACTTTTTGTTTTACATGAAATATATTTAAATAAGATACTTAATCTAAGTAGTAGAAGGCTCTAAAAGTAGAATGTGTAAAATAAGATAGCATACTTTTTAATAAAAAGCTTACAAGATCAATGTAAATGGTGGTAAAGATAAAAATTGTCTTGCAATATGCTCTTTCCTTACTTAAAATTTTCTTTTAAGGGGAAGACACCTGGTCCAGTGTACTATAAAGTGCTGCAGTGTATTACTAACTAAGCCAACACCATAAAAACAGGTTATTGGTAAGAATTTTACTGTCTGAAAAGAAAAAAAAAAAAGAATTTTAATCTTTCAAAGACAAGAATGAAACAGATCATTCAACAGATGATGTTTTAGCTAATTAGAAGATAAACTTGCTATCACTTAGAAGAATATTGTGAAATAAAATTGTTTAAAAATGAAAGAAATGTGATGAAATAGTAAGACTAAGGTATAGTGTCTTTAAAGTTAAAAATTTTCATTTGAAGTAAGTTCAAATGTTTGAGTGATCGAGTACAATTTTGATGTGTGGCAGAACCAATACAATATTGTAAAGTAATTAGCCTCCAATTAAAATAAATGCATTTAAATTAAAAATAAATAAATAAAATTTAAAAAATAAAAGGGCTCTACATAAGGAGATTGTTCATCAGTAAACAAATTTCTGACAAGAGGATCATATTTCTATGCATTATTATGGTATGGCACATGTTTTCTTTGTAAAACAATTATTTGGGGCAAACATAAAAAAAGAAGAATTGCCTTAAAAAGAAAGTCAAAAAGAAAGCTACACTAAAAATTAAATTATAGCAAATAAAAATGAGGTAAAATGAAATTCTATATGGAAAGCCCCAAATACATGTATTTCTTTTATTTTTAATGAGTTATCATAGATGTGTAATAAAACTGAAACATTTTACAGGATCTTGGTCTGAATTTATATGTCCTCATTTATGAGTTGGTTTTGGGACCTCCATTCTTCTACAATTACTAGAAAAATAATATTTGCTTCAAGTGATATTCCATCCAGAATATTTCTTATGGCAATATAAACTCTAAATTGAATTTTCAAAGCAGAGACATTTCCAAGGAGCAAACAATATAAGCTATTATGTTGCCACTTTGATACACTTTTTGTCTCCTAGAAACTTCTAAGATAATGATTCTTTTTTCATAACTTCAGCAAAATTTGTGTTTATCCAATCCAATTTGGTGCTATTTCTGACCAAATAAGCTCTAAATTCATTACAAAAGGAACATCATTACAATGAATAGTGCACTACACTAAAGGTATTTTAGGATCCTAGATAACGGCCAAGAATAACACTGCTTTTAAACATCATTTAGAATGAAAATCATTGTCAAAAGTTATTCAGCACAGGAAATTCTTTCCTTTCTCAGTCTTTCTTCATATCTTCCTAAGGTTAAAAATACAAAGGCAGCCAAAACCTTGGTTGGGTATCTTAACACAAATACAAGGAGGGCATAACCCTCACTAGTTGTCACTAGAATGAGATTTGACCTGTGTACATTCTAAATTTTCTCTTCTCACAAGGGAGCCCCTATTCTATAGACTAAGAGAGAATCCTTGCTTCATGTCCCCCCTCCTGTATATTCTTTCTAAACAAGATCTGAACGCTTTCCAATAGCAGGACATTTTGTCCCAGTTACAATTCTACCAGCTATTCATGGCTGGTGCCCTAGAAAGGTGAGTAAGGCACGATGATAAAATGTGATTTATGGATTATCACTTAATGGGCTAAATATAGTTATCGAGAATGTTCTTCATAAGACACTCTTTTGAACCAGCCTCTATTCCCTCCAAGCTCAGGCAGAATTGTGCTCCAACTTTGCCAAATTATAGTCCCTTACTGCCAAATGCTCTCTTAACCCCCTATGTTGTTTCACATACTGCTCCTTCCAAGGGTCTGAATGTTAATACCCCAGCAAAGTTGAATGTCTCTCTCCTTCTCAGACGCTCTGCTGTTCTGACTTATGTAAGAGTTTCTTTTTATACAGTTATAGTTTTTAACATATGAAAACTCCTTTAACATGTGAAAATGCAAGTAGTAGTTTGTATTCTGTTAAGCATTGCACTAATGAGCTATCGTCAATAAGGCATGCAAAATGGAATTTTGTCATCTTTTCACCCATACATAGTATAACTGGTTAACTTAAGGGAGAGAAAAAGATTTAAGATGGTTCTCAAGTATTACAATTTTAGCCTAAGGCCATGAAATATGAGCAATATTTGTTTAATTTCATATTTTTCCTACAAAATTTAACCTCATCAAATAAATCCCTTTCCCATATTATATTAACCTACTTCTTCAACAAATTGGAGGCCCAAATGAAAAATAAATGACCAATGTAAGAAACCTGCTTGCATAAATGTGATTCTTAATAAATGCTTGAGAGTTTTCAAATCCTTAATTTATAAACAGGATAATTCTAATCTTGAAAATTAATTGAATGTTTGTGCCAATGGGCAACATTTTCATAAACAAATAATCAACATTTATTTGAATAAATTACACTTAAATTATTGAATTACTATCATTTAAAATATTTGATATTTTAAAAAATAGGTGAAAAGCCTTGTTTTTCTTAAAGCATCTGATAAAAATCTTAGAAAAGAATTCCTTTGATATGGTGGTGAGCTGTCCATAATAAATTCTGGTTTCCAATGAGATCATTTGTGTCTACCTTTGATTTTCGTTTTAAAGAACAACTAGTAGTTATGTATGGCAGGGTCTGTAACTTTTCACTGCTCTGTGGGGCTAACTAACACTGACACATTGTAACACTGCCTGAAAGTCTAGTATTTGTAGATCGTCAATAATGATTATCTGAAGGAAAATAGCTTTTTAGTATTTATTAGACTTCATCGTCAGTATCTACTCAACTCTTTCCTGACTGGTATCATTATTTGCATATATATATATATATATATATATATATATATATATATATCGGAAAAGGCAATGGCACCCCACTCCAGTACTCTTGCCTGGAAAATCCCATGGGCGGAGGAGCCTGGTAGGCTGCTGTCCGTGAGGTCGCGAAGGGTCGGACACGACTGAACAACTTCACTTTCACTTTTTACTTTCATGCGTTGGAGAAGGAAATGGCAACCCACTCCAGTGTTCTTGCCTGGAGAATCCCAGGGACAGGGGAGCCTGGTTGGCTGCCGTCTATGGGGTCGCACAGAGTTGGACACGACTGAAGCGACTTAGCAGCAGCAGCAGCAGCATATATATATATATGCCTCACTCTACATCTACCTGATTATTGGGATAATAAATACCTTCTTGAAGGAAAACCGAATATTATGGTTTTTTAAAAACATTTTATTTCCTACCATAGGTTGCTAACAAAGTTTGCAAAAGAAGTATAACATTAGTGAACACATTTGTTGGTAATTAAGGATAAATTTGTATGATTCTTTGATTTTGGTGAGGAGCTGACAGCAATAACAGCTTTTAATGAATATATAAAGAAAACGTCAATGTTCACAAATTTCCCTGTCGACTAAGAAGCCGACAAGTTTGGTTTACAATATGTTTGGACAGAAAGAAGGTATTTTTAACCCATAATTTGTGTGTATTCTTGAATTTATAACCAACCAAGGCAGATATCGTTGTTGCTACTGCTGTAGTTTACTTCTTGCTCCAATTTCAGTCTTCCGTCAAATATATGAAAGCTCACTAATATGCATTCAATCAGCCACATTTTAAACACTTTTATCTTGCATGCATATAAAGTTTATGTATTCAAAGTGTTTTTATTCCCACTTGCTACACAGCTTCTTCATTGGTGTTCTATTAAATTCAAATCAAACTAAAGCTGACTCTAAGTTTGTTCTTACTGCTCTTCCTTATTATCTGTTGTCCTTATTCCTCAAATGGACATTTTAGGGTAGAGTTAATGGTAAAATAATATTCCTTTTCCTCCCTGAACCATTAAAAATACCCATTCTTCTGTGTGCAAGGGGATATGAAGAGAATAAAGATGTATCTTCATATCTAAATGTATATTTCTTATACTTCAATTGCTTATAAAATATTTTGATAAGCATCATGACTGTTTTCTTTAGGATTGAAAAAGACTTTTTATTTAGGATTAACATAAATAAGCTTCATGGGTAAGGGAACTTTTATGGGACAAATTTGTTCACAAATCAGGTACAAAAGTGAAATTTCATGTATTGGTTTTGTGACAGTACAGGGTCACTTTCTTTAAAACAGAGACAATATTATTATTTTAAAATGACCTGCATAGTATAATAATTATCTTATGTAAAATATCTATGATTTTCCCTTAGTTTCTGTTTAGTCATTGCAAGGCTTCATGAATATAAAAAATAGTATATCTTTACAAGTTCTGTTTATTTCTGTTAAGCTTATTATTCAAAAGGTACTAGTAGATTTTATTCCTCACTTATGCAAGATGGTATCATCCTTTGTTGCTATTTTGATACATTTGAATTCTTTTTTATTTTTCTTTTAAGTACCAGTTCTTAAGATTTCATATCTTTTAACAAGTTTCTTGCTATAATTGGCTCACCATTCACATATAATAGATTTATTTTGTGTGATATCTGAGTTGAATCAAATAAATTGATTTGGAGCCCTAAAAGCTTTCTTGATGTTAGTAGATGTTATGACTGGAATTCTATAGCTGCAAACAGAAGTATTTACTATTACTATGGTGGCTCAGTGGTAAAGAACCCACCTGCCAACGCAGGTGATACAGGAGATGCGGGTTAGATTCTTGGGTCAGGAAGATTCCCTGGAGGAGGAAATGGCAACCCACTCCAGTATTCTTGCTGGAAAAACCCTATGGATAGAGGAGCCTGGTAGGTTACAATCCATTGGGTCACAAAAAAGTAGAACATGACTTAGTAACTGAGCATGAGCACAATGCTAAAACTACAACCCAGTGACAAAAGACAAAATATATAATCATAAGTATATTTAATAAAATGTTTAAAATATAAATAAAATAATGAGTATAATAATATTTTGGAAATGACAATCTAGAAAGATTTAAAGAACAGTCATATGATATGTAGTGCCATAATCTCACACTTATTAAACCAGTGTTTAGCTTAATGTCACTGCTGGTCTACTGGTTTCCTTCTTTATTTCAGTACTGAATTTGTTGTATTCTCATGTGTAAATGCCTTACCTCACAGATGCACCTCTGAAAGAATCGTGTGCAATTTCTCCCACTGGAATCTCATAAGTCTACCTGTCATGTCTGGCTTTGGGGATTTAACTCTGGCATGAAAAGATATCTTATGTGCATAAATTATTTAGTCACTTTACATAATCTGACTGCTTTCATTAGGGTCTTAAATATTCAGTAGCAAAAACAAAGTTTCTAGCCTAATTTGTACACTACAAAAATGAATAAAATGTGAACCATTCACTATTTGAAAATCCACTATTCTTAGTTGTGATACTTCAGGCGTGTCTAAGTCACCCTTCCTTTTTTCTTATTGCAATCATGTCAGCTATATTTTTTGGCATCTCTTCAAATTTGACTTCCCCATTCAGTGGCTCTTTTCTACTCTATGATTTTGTTAACAGCATATTATCATCTAAACAGGTCATCTTTGTTGATACTTGCTTTTAATTGATACATACATAGATTTTTTACACAGATGTTTAAAATAAAAACAAAGCAACAAAAAGCACTTATTCCTTCTTGGTAACATCAAATATTATTTTCAATATAAATGTCTCACAATAATCTGTCATCCTGAGTAATGGGAGGAACGTCCCAATGACTTTTGGGATGGGAGGCATTTGCATTTGAATCTCAAAAGACAGAGTATTTCAGCTGATGTCTGCCTTATATTTACTTTTTTTTTTGTAATTTGTACCAAAAAAAAGAAAGAAAAAAAAAAAACTACTTTCTAAGAAGCAAGTATTAATAAATGTTACAAACCAACAAAGAATATTGCCGGAGTTTAACTTGTGAAGTCAAGATCAAGAATCATATGCTCAAGCCTTTTCCTTTGCTCTTTATAGCAAAGGCTATCCCACTAGGTAATCCATGATAAAGTAGATCAAATAGACCTGGAAGATCATAGTAGACCAAACATAATCTTGTGCATAGTGCATATCCACTTGGAAAATAACATATGGAAGTAAATGTCCTCAGTATAATTTTCTTTGTGAAATGGTTGTCTTTCTTACAAAGGCTACTGGGGTTAACAGATTTTATACTTAAGCCAAATAAATACATCAGTTAGGAAAGGGAAATTTATGTAAGAGTAATAAATGAATACCGCCCCACCCCATCCCCAGCAATGACAAACCTTAGTTGCCTAAAACAACAAAGACTTATTTCTTATTTGCTTTATGTGTTGTTCACTCCAAATATCTTTCCATGTTGTCATCATTTTCACTGTGGGACCTAAAGTGATGGAGAAGCAACAGTCTAAAATATATCCACTTGTTCCGATCAAGGTTATATAGCAGAAGGTGTTATAGAAACAATTAAATGTTAACCTAGAAGTGGCACACTTAGCTTTCTCTTCACAATTCATTGACTAGAATGATTACATGGTCCCATCAAAGTACAAGGGAACTGGGGATAACACGCTATCAGATGACAAGAAGGTATATATATCTAACAAACAGCAGTAATAAATACTATAGTAGGCCAAGGACATTGTGTCTCTTATGACCATATATTTTTAGCAAAAGAGAACTACAATATCTACAAATCTCTTTTAATAAAAGAAAATAATGATTTTCTTACCTTAGAAAATCAGCCTGTACTCTTATACCAGTGAACTTTGTCAGTTGTTGGCTTTTGGACAGTCAGACATTTGAAGAATTTCACCTTCGAACAGAGGGCAGGAAAATGTGAGCAATATCTGGATACCACTGATACTGCTTTTGAAAAGGAACAAAAGAAGAATAAAAACTGCTTCAGATGTTTTCTGTCTTCTTCTACATTGGCATTTCTATCTTCTTAAAAAAAGACTAAATTAAAGATTTGTAAAGAGAGTTGAGAAATGTTTGGTTTCGGTAGGACCATATAGAAATTAAAATAGAAAGAGAATTACCTTTTGTGATGTGAAGGATTTATGCTTAACCCTGGAGCAAACTAGTTATATGTCAGTAGGCAATTATTTATTATGACCTGTGGGTCAAATTCAGCTTGCTGCTTGTTTTTGTGTGACCCACAAGCTATTAATTATTTTTTAATAGCTGGAAAACTTTAATTACAGTTAAAAATATATATGAAACTTAAATCTCAGTGTTCATAACATAAATACCATTTTGGAACATAGCCATACTCAGACATCTACAGGTATGTAGGGCTGCAAAGCGGGAGACCTGGGTTTGATCCCTGGGTTGGGAAGATCCCCTGGAGAAGGGAAAGGCTACCCACTCCAGTATTCTGGCCTGGAGAATTCCATGGACTATACAATCCATGGGGTCACAAAGAGTCAGACACAACTGACCGACTTTCAGTTTCACTATGGCTGCTATTATGCTACAGTGATGGAGCAGAATAGTGGCAACAGAGATTATATAGTTGCAAACTCTAAAGACTAGGTGGTTATTCCAAAGAAAATGTGAACAAAAGAGGCTCTGACATTGGGGACAGCAGTCACAAAATGGAATAGAGATAAAATACCAGACTGAAATGTGGAGCGAAATACTTCCAAAAACTTTGTTTCAGAGGGATGATGGAGACTATTTCCCTAATGAAATAAGAAAGAAATGCTTTACAAAAGGAAGCAGATGAGAATAAGAAAGTATAACTGGTATCTGATAATACAATCAGAATGTTCTAATAGTGAGTAAAACATTGGAAGTTAAAACAAAAAAATTCTTGCAGAAAATTAAAAATACAAAAACATGGACAACAGGAAATAAGAAACAAGAAAACTGAAGGATAAATATTGGAGATTTAACATTTGTCTAATAAGAATTGAATAAAAAAGATAACAGATAAAATTGAGCATAATATTAGATTTTTTAATTGAAGTAATAGTTGATTTACAATATTGTATTAGTTTCAGGTATATAACAGTGATTCTGTTATATATATCTATGTATATATACATAGATATTCTTTATCAGATTATTTTCTCTTAGAGGTATTACAAAAGATTGGCTTTTTCTTGCGTTCAGTGGCTCAGTCAGTTCCGACTCTTTGCGACCCCATGGACTGCAACACACCAGGCTTTCCTGTCTTACACTATCTCCCAGAACCTGCTCAAACTCATTTCCATTGAGTCGGTGACACCATCCAACCATCCAACCAAATATTGGGTATAGTTCCTATTGTGCTGTACAGAAGGTCCTTGTTCGTTGTCTATTTTATGAATAGTAGTGTGTATATGGTCAGGAGACTTTAAAAGCAGTACAGTCAGCCCCCAGCATTTGCAGGTTCTGCCTCCCCTTCCCTGGATTCAACCAGCTGTGGTGGATTCTGTTTGGTTGAATCTGTGGATACAGAGCCCGTGGATATGCAGTAACAACTGTATGAGGCTTGAGTAACTACGGGTTTTGATACTTGTGGATACTGGAACCAAACTCTGAGGATACTGAGAGTTGACTGTATATATATGTTTTAAAGCAAATTTCCCAATAATTGAGGGATTAATGTTTTTGGATTGAAAACTATCCTGCTTTGAAACTTCAGCATATGAAGCACAAAGACTAGAACTAAAGGCTTCCAAAGAGGAAAAAAAATGATATACACAGTCATCTGATTGTTCAATGGCAAACACAGAAAACTTTTCTTGTTCATTTGGCTCTAGGCACACTTGGCTATTCCTGGAATGCACTAAGTTCTCTCATTTGTTGTTCTCCTATCCATCCAAACCAACTGCATTTTACTGCATTTCACTTTATTGTGCTTCATAGATATTACTGGACTTTCTTTTGTGGGGCGGGGGAGAGCAGCAGTTATTTTTATTGTTGTTGTTGTTTTCTCATTTGGTTTGGTTTTGTAAAAATTGAAGGTTGTAGGAACCCTATGCCAAGCAAGTTTGTTTGGGTCCTTCTTCCAACAATATTTGCTCATTTCCTGTTTCTGTGTCACAGTGGTAATTGGCATAATATCTCAAATTCTCTACCAGAAAAAAAAAATTATTATTCACTTTAGACTCAAATCATAGTATTTTTTAGCAATAGAGTGTTTTATTTTTTATTTTTTTAATATAAATTTATTTAGTTTAATTGGAGGCTAATTACTTTACAATATTGTATTGGTTTTGCCATACATCAACATGAATCCACCACGGGTATACATGTGTTCCCCATCCTGAACCTCCCTCCCACCTCTCTCCCTGTACCATCCCTCTGGGTCATCCCAGTGCACCAGCCCCAAGCATCCTGTATCATGCATCGAACCTGGACTGGTGATTCGTGAAGTTATGTCATTGTTTTATTTAACATAATGGTATTGCACATTTAATAAACTATAGTAGCAGTCCCCAACTTTTTTGGCACCAGGGACTGGCTTAGTGGAAGACAATTTTTCCACAGATAGGGACACTGGGGGATGGTTTTAGTTTTGCCTGCTGATCATCTCCTGCTGTGCAGCCCAGTTCCTAACAAGCCATGGTCTGGTACCACAAAGAGTCCAACACAGCTGAACAACTAACACTCACTTTCTTTCATACAGTACTACAGGGGACCTGGAGGAGGAAATGACAAACCACTCCAGTAATCTTGCCTGGAAAATCCCACAGACAGGGGAGTCTGGCAGGCTGCCATCCATGGTGTTGCAAAGAGTCGGACATGACTTAGTGACTTAGCAGGCATGCACATACTACACAGGACACAGAAACCAAAGATGGAACAAAATCATAATAATTTCAGAAGTTCAATCAACTCTGAGGACATAGGAAATGGAAAGTCATCAAAATTGAATGGAAGTAAAATTAATATTAAAAACTGATTTATAGAGTCAGCTTTATGGCCTACGGAACAAGACAATACATGAATGGGACAAGAGCAAGTGTGTGTGTGTGTGTGTGTGTGTGTGTGTATTGTATGTGATTGTGATCATAGTGGTTAAGGAGAGAGTGAGATAGAAAGCAGTAGGAAAATTCTGCTCAGTTTTGGAAATAGCTGCTGGCATTTATACATTTATTTAAATAGCTGGTATGGAGCGTGGCTCATTCCTGAGTCAGCCCAACTTAAAAAGGAGCAGATAAAACAGACACTCACTCTACAGATAACACAATAAAGTAAATAAAATAAAATAAAGTAAATACAATCCATTTGCTCATATTAAATTTCAGAAACTCATCTGATATCATTGTTGTGATTGATGAGTCCCTATTTTACTTTTACATAAAGTGCTAGTTCTGTGTTGCTGTGAGAACTGTGACTTGTACTCTAACCTTAATGGCCTGTTTGATCGTTAAGTAAGACTGTCAACATTATAATGCTGTTTTCTGAACCTTGCTGCTGCTACTAAGTCGCTTCAGTCGTGCCGACTCTGTGCGACCCCATAGATGGCAGCCCACCAGGCTCCTCTGTCCCTGGGATTCTCCAGGCTAGAATACTGGAGTGGGTTGCCATTTCCTTCTCCATCTGAACCTTGAGCCTATATTATTACATCAAACACAAAACAACTGTATCTATCCTAATACAATATAAAATATGCAGCGTTCATCCTGTCTTTCTTATTAAGATATCTCTTAGAATCTTTACTTGTTCTAGATCTATCCCCAGAACCACTAATATGTTCATATTTCTGGGTACTCAGTTTTCATTGTTTAATACTGTCACTGTTCAAAATGTGTCTATTCTGCTCTCCCCACCCCCAAGATATATTCAGGACTTTTCTCTTTCCTGGGTACTGACTCATATACAATTAATATTACTGTGTGTGTGTGTTAGTCACTCAGTTGTGTCTGACTCTGCAAACCCATGGACTGTAGCCCGCCAGGCTCCCCTGTCCATGGGACTCTCTAGGCAAGAATATTGGAGTGAGTTACCATGCCCTCCTCCAGGGGATCTTCCCAACCTAGGAACTGAACCTGGATCTCCTGTATTATAGGCAGATTCTTTACTGTCTGAACCACCAGAGAAGCCTAAAGGTTAAAATGATTTCTGTCTCTATCTGTATATAGGTAGATAGATATTAATGGTAGATATTGAAGATATTTGATATCTTATCAAATAAGAACAGAAAGTAAGGTCCCCAGCACTACTATAAAACTTCCAGTCAAAGTCTCTGTGTCTTTTTAAAATATAGAGATTTTTTAAAAAAGGATATAATCATTATATATGTATATAAATTTAAAATATAATTTTCATATTGTTGTAATATGCAAAATCTTTTCCCTCCAATCTGAGTAATTTGGATTCATATGTATACATATATATGTATATACACCCATCACACACACACGCAGTTTCAGAGTTTTCCCTTTCAGCAGGGATTAAAAATAGAAAGAAGAGACTAGCATGACACTCTTCTTTAGATCTTCCTTCAGCAAGTGATGTGGTTAACCCCCTGAGACAGTCTAACTAAACCTAGTATAGGCTTCATGGGAAGGTTGTTAAAATGGAGGAGGCATTTGGCCATGAAGGTTGTTAGTAACATCATCATTGTTAAGTAAGACAGGTTAGAAGGATTTTAATTCTTTTACTTTTGACCCCTTTCTGTTACACATTGGCTCCTGGAAGTTTTCTGTTATATAGGAGCCCTCAGGGCAGATTGCTGAAGAGATTATAGGGGGGCAAAGTAAGGCATGTCTAACAGACACTGAACATCCATAAACAGAATTGATATTTCTGTCCCATTATGATATTTTTATCAGTAAGCTAATATATGCACATTCTACTCAAAACAGAAATCCAATCTATTCAAGTCCCTAATTGAAGTAAAACACAAAATTGGGTCACTTTTAGAGTCATGGATGGACCTAGGGTATGTCTAAAGTAAGTCAGAAAGAGAAAAGCAATACTGTCTATTAATACATATATGGAATCTAGAAAAATGGTATGGATAAACCTATTTGCAGGGCAAGGCTAGAGATGCAGATGTAGAGAACGGACTCGTGGACATGGAGAGGGGGGAAACAGGGAGTGGGATGAATTGGGAGACTGGGATTGACATACACCCCACCATGTATAAAACAGCTAGTGGGAACCTGCTGCAAAGCACAGGAGTTCAGCTTGGTGCTCTGTGATGACCTCGAAGGGTGGGATGGGGAAGGTGGGAGGGAGGTCCAGGGGGTAGTGATACATGTATACATATGGCTGATTCACTTTGTTGTAAAACAGAAACGAATGCAGTATTGTAAGGCAACTACACCCCAATAAAACAAACAAACAAACAAAACTCAACAATTAACATGGTACAAGGACTGGTGTTCTTGCCCTAAGGTTTAAGGCCTGGCTTTCTTTTATAATGCTATTCATTTAAAGTGCCTATGAGAGGAGTTCCTTGCACATTTAATTGACAGAATATGCAAAATCAACCAAATAAAACTGTATACAAAAGACTAAGTTGCCAATCATGGGTGATTTAGATAGCTTAGAAAGGGCTCTCATAATTACATACATTTTTTTCTTGTGCAAAATAAACTGGATTTTAAGAACTTTATCTGCCACTAATTGCAAAATACAAAGTGCCTGGTTGTTCTGCTGATTTGTTCAGGTAATTTTCTAACTATTTATTTAAACTTTGTATGCATAATGAATTCACAGCTGATCCTAACCATGATTATAAATACAAATGAAGTATTATAAATTATCATATAAAATACAAAACTAGAGAGTAATATCTCAAACTAGTGCTAAATTTAAATAGCAAAAATGAAATGCTTACAAGGTGGTTAATGATTAAGTTGAAGACAATAAATATGTCTCCATTTGGAGTTGACTGTTGCTTCTAATTGTCTAATATTAAGTTGTTCCCCACTTTTAAGGGTGTGTTTAATCTATATGACTGCTATAGAGTAGAACAAAGGCACTCTAGATTAAGATATATTGACTATGTACTTCTTTAAAAGTCAATGCTACAGCAGTAACATTCAAAATTGTTAGTGTTGAAATAAATATGCAGAGGAATGGTACAGATCTGTAGCTAACAAATATATATTTGGAAACCTAACTAGGAATCACAGGAAAAATTGAAGCTTGGCCTAGATACAAGACTAAGCCAAATTAGCAACGGAAACATGATATTTGTCAAGTCCACCATTTAAATCAAAGTCTTACATGTATATGTATGCAAACACACAAGCTCTGACACACACATCCAGCTCCTGCCCTTTGCCCTAAGTCCCCCACAATCTCCAGGTAGGACTCCTTCACCTACACCTGTGGATTTACTCTCACTGCAGTGCCTGGGACCTGTTCTGAGCTTAACAAAGCTTAGTATAAGTAGTTCCAGGTTAACATATCATCAGTAATATAGGCAATTATATAAGAACTCTGCAATGTGTTATGTTCAGATAATTGAAAATATAGCTAGCTTCTGGTAATTCACTTTTAAAAATAAACATACATGCAATATGCAATTAGTGAGATTAGTTGGCTTTTTCAGAAAGCATACAGATCTGAACTCAAAGCTTTAATATATCCATTTTGAAGACCCTGGGTAAATCATATAGTCCCTGTATAGAGTTTGTATCCTTTATTTATAAAGTGTGAGTATAAATTACATAGAAATATATCTATAAGTATAATTATCATATGGGAATTTTATGAAAGTTAATGAATTCACAAACATAGCATGCTTATTGTGATTCATAGCACATGATTTGTGCTCAATAGATGTTCTTCCTCCGTCATGATGACTTCCTGATCAGAGGGGAGCAGAAATGGAACTTTTCCATGCATATAAGTGGAAAAGCAGAGAGTAAATGTTTGACTGTGTTTCTCTAGGACTGGGGAACTGGTGTGCAGGCGAGAACTATACTGGGGCTGGGGGATGTGTACATTGACTTCATCAATGGACTGAAAAGAGTCCACTGACTCTTGTCATCAACATGACATTGAGTCATCCTTGGTTCCTCATTTTCCTACAGAGGACATGTTGGACCATCAACAAACTAGTTTGACGAGTTCTCATTCTTTCCACTCATCCAATAAGCCGAGCAGATGGTCACAACTTCCTAATAGGCCAAGGCTGTACTCAGTGCAGCAATCAGAGCTATTCTTTTAAAATGAATGTCAGATTGTATCATTCTTCTGTGATAAACCCTCCAATGGTTCTCATTTTAGTGAAAAGTCGACCTTCTTTGCAGCAGCCTGCAAGTCCTTATTCACTCTGGTTCCTTTCTTACCAGTCTTCCCTTACCCCTACCACTCTCACCCTTGTCTACTTGCTCCATTCACACTGCTTCAGGCTGTAACTCGGGTTTCTGCATTTGCTGTTTCCTTTACCTACAACACTCTTCCCTAGAAAGCAATGTGGCTTCTGTCTCATTTATCCTGGGTCACTCCTCATTATGCAGCTTCAGTGAATAGCATCCCACCCTGCTACCAGACTCTTATTTTCTTCCTCTGACTCTTCTGCTCTGTCACATTTATTATTTTCTAACATAAGAGAGAGGCTTCCCAGGTGGCTCAGATGGTAAACTGTCTGATGACATGTTTGCTTTTTTTTTTTTTTTCCTGTTCATTTGTTCTTTGGACACAACTGGGCGACTGAACAACAGCAACAAAAACTGTTCCTCTATCCCCCAAGCATATACAGTTATACTCCTAAAATAGTTCCCAGATAATAGTAGGTGCTTATTCCTCCTCCTCCTGCTCCTGTTCATTCAGTTGTGTCAGACTCTGCGACCCCATGGACTGTAGCCCATCAGGCTCTTCTGTCCATGGCATCTTCCAGGTAAGAATACTGGAGTGCATTGCCATTTTCTCCTCCAGGGAATCTTCCCAGCTCAAAGATCAAACCCACATTTCTTGTAGCTCCTGCATTGGCAGGTGGATTCCTTACCACTGAACTGCCTAGGATGCCCAAATGCTTATTAAATGTTCATTAAGTTAGTAAATTAAGATTATTCTAATGCTGTGTTCTGAAAGCAATATTACAATTATTCTTTCAGTTTTTCAAATATAACATAGGAAAGGTATATAATATATTCCAGGAACAAGTACTAAGAATAAAAGAATACTCTTTTCTCATAAAGTAGTACATTAACAAAAAGGTTTTCAGAGAAGGGAAAGCAAATAATAAATAACCATCTGGTGGAATAGTGGCAGAATTCAGTATCAAGGTCTAAGGCTGTTTAACTAAATGGAATTTTCTTAAATTGAGAAATGGTGTGTCCAAACTTTTATAGAAAATCATTGTAGTAGGAGGTTCATAAATTATATGTTTATGAGGTCAGGAAGCAACAGTTAGAACTGGACATGGAACAACAGACTGGTTCCAAATAGGAAAAGGAGTACGTCAAGGCTGTATATTGTCACACTGCTTATTTAACTTATATGCAGAGTACATCATGAGAAATGCTGGGTTGGAGGAAGCACAAGCTGGAATCAAGATTGCTGGGAGAAATATCCTTAACCTCAATATGCAGATGACATCACCCTTATGGCAGAAAGTTAAGAAGAACTAAAGAGCCTATTGATGAAAGTGAAAGAGGAGAGTGCAAAAGTAGGCTTAAAGCTCAACATTCAGAAAACTAAGATCATGGCATCCATTCCTATTACTTAATGGCAAATAGATGGGGAAACAGTGGAAACAGAGGCTGACTTTATTTTGGGGGTCTCCAAAATCACTGCAGATGGTGATTGCAGCAATAAATTAAAAGACGCTTTTTCCTTGGAAGGAAAGTTATGACCAACCTAGATAGCATATTCAAAAGCAGAGACATTACTTTGCCAACAAAGGTCCATCTAGTCAAGGCTGTGGTTTTTCCTGTGGTCATGTATGGATGTGAGAGTTGGACTATAAAGGAAGCTGAGCACCAAAGAATCGATGCTTTTGAACTGTGGTGTTGGAGAAGACTCTTGAGAGTCCCTTGGACTGCAAGGAGATCCAACCAGCCCATCCTAAAGGAGATCAGTCCTGGGTGTTCATTGGAAGGACTGATGTTGAAGCTGAAACTCCAGTACTTTGGACACCTCATGCGAAGAGCTGACTCATTGGAAAAGACTCTGATGCTGGGAAAGATTGAGCATGGGAGGAGACGGGGACGACAGAGGATGAGATGGTTGGATGGCTTCACCAACTCGATGTACATGGGTTTGGGTGGACTTCAGGAGTTGGTGATGGACAGGGAGGCCCGCGTGCTGCGGTTCATGGGGTCGCAAAGAGTCGCACACGACTGAGTGAATGAACTGAACTGAACTGAACTGATAATGAATTCAGTCTGATATTCTACATTTATTAAGGCTATGTCCAACTGTTCCTAGACAATGATTTTCCATTATTTCTAAGATAATCTTATCTTTTCACAAAGACCAAAGACTTAAACTTTATAGTTTTTTAATTAATAAATTTTTTACTTTACAAAATTGTACTGGTTTTGCCATACATTGACATGAATCTACCATGGGTATACATGTGTTCCCCATCCTGAATTTTAAATTTGTACCTGTGTTGATTCAGTATTGTTAGGAATACATGTATCTGAATGCTTGGTTACTTTAATAATTCACATAATGATAATTTTCTGTGTATCTAAAAATATTTTAGTCTTGTCAAAGTTTTTTTGATGTTCTTTATTGTTAATGTTGATGACGCTTAGTTTATGAACTCCCTTCCTATCCCTTGCTTAATTTGGTTGTTTGGTTACAAATCCTGAGTGGACAAAAGGTGAGACTTGAGAACTGATTCTGAATTATTTTCAGTTCAGTTCAGTCGCTTAGTCGTGTCTGACTCTTTGCGACCCCATGAATCGCAGCACGCCAGGCCAACCTGTCTGTCACCAACTCCCGGAGTTCACTCAGACTCACATCCATTGAGTCAGTGATGCCATCGAGCCATCTCATCCTCTGTCGTCCCCTTCTCCTCCTGCCCCCAACCCCTCCCAGCATCAGAGTCTTTTCCAATGATTCAACTCTTCACATGAGGTGGCCAAAGCACTGGACTTTCAGCTTCAGCATCATTCCATCCAAAGAACACCCAGGGCTGATCTCCTTCAGAATGGACTGGTTGGATCTCCTTGCAGTCCAAGGGACTCTCAAGAGTCTTCTCCAACACCACAATTCAAAAACATCAATTCTTCGGCGCTCAGCCTTCTTCACAGTCCAACTCTCACATCCATACATGACCACAGGAAAAACCATAGCCTTGACTAGACGGACCTTTGTTGGCAAAGTAATGTCTCTGCTTTTGAATATGCTATCTAGGTTGGTCATAACTTTCCTTCCAAGGAGTAAGCATCTTTTCATTTCATGGCTGCAGTCACCATCTGCAGTAATTTTTGGAGCCCAGAAAAATAAAGTCTGACACTGTTTCCACTGTTTCTCCATCTATTTCCCATGAAGTGATGGGACAAGATGCCATGATCTTAGTTTTCTGAATGTTGAGCTTTAAGCCAACTTTTTCACTCTCCACTTTCACTTTTCATCAAGAGGCTTTTGAGTTCCTCTTCACTTTCTGCCATAATGGTGGAGTCATCTGCATATCTGAGGTTATTGATATTTCTCCCAGCAATCTTGATTCCAGCTTGTTTTCTTCCAGTCCAGCGTTTCTCATGATGTACTCTGCATATAAGTTAAATAAGCAGGGTGATAATATACAGCCTTGACGTACTCCTTTTCTTATTTGGAACCAGTCTGCTGTTCCATGTCCATTTCTAACTGTTGCTTGCTGACCTGCATACAGATTTCTCAAGAGGTAGGTCAGGTGGTCTGGTATTCCCATCTCTTTCAGAATTTTCCACAGTTTATTGTGATCCACACAGTCAAAGGCTTTGGCATAGTCAATAAAGCAGAAATAGATGGTTTTCTGGAACTCTCTTGCTTTTTCCATGATTCAGCAGATGTTGGCAATTTGATCTCTGGTTCCTCTGCCTTTTCTAAAACCAGCTTGAACATCTGGAAGTTCATGATTCACGTATTGCTGAAGCCTGGCTTGGAGAATTTTAGCATTACTTTACTACCAATGGCAAAAGATGACTTTGGTATGTGCACCTCACACAGTAAAAACTGGAGAGAAGGGCTGAAAAAATCTTTAGAGAGTGGGCTTTCATGTCACCTCCCCCAAGAGGATGACTACATTTAATGTTGCTGCTTCTGCATTTCCCTGAAGGTCAGGCTATTACTGCTCTTGAAAATGAATATCTAAGATTCAGTAAGAGGCCAGACCTAGGAGCTTCAAAGAAGTAGAAGCCAAATTTTCTCATTTGGTGGCACAAGATTGTCAATACTGTAGATATTTTTCAAGAAAAAAAGCAAAAAGGGGTACTATTTAAAGAGACATTCACTAGATAAAGTTTCAGTTCAGTTCAGTTCAGTCGCTCAGTCGTGTCTGACTCTGCGACCCCATGAATCGCAGAACGCCAGGCCTCCTGTCCATCACCAACTCCCAGAGTTCACTCAAACTCATGTCCATCGAGTCAGTGATGCCATCCAGCCATTTCATCCTCTGTCATCCCCTTCTCCTCCTGCCCCCAATCCCTCCCAGCTTCAGAGTGTTTCCCAATGAGTCAACTCTTCTCATGAGGTGGCCAAATTATTGGAGTTCTAGCTTTAGCATCAGTCCTTCCAATGAACACCCAGGACTGATCTCCTTTAGAATGGACTAGTTGGATCTCTTGCAGTCCAAGGGACTCTCAAGAGTCTTCTCCAACGTCACAGTTCAAATATAAAGTTTCAGGCATCTGCTATTAATATTTGCAAACTTTTTGTTGTTAAGGGGCTACATTTTTAAGGATTTATTATCTCTGAAATAAATACTAAACAGATTTGAAAAATTTTTTGTTACATACTTCAATGCCATGAGTTTGACTCAACTCCGGGAGTTGGTGAAGGACAGGGAGGCCTGGTGTGCTGCAGTCCATGGGGTCGCAGAGTCGGACACAACTCAGCAACTGAACTGAACTGAACTGCATGCCAAATACAGAAGTAGGTTAAGTGTACTCTGTATTTTAGACAATGGATTGGGGGTTTTAAGTCTGTTAGTTCAGTGAACACACACACAGATTAGAGATTTTCATTGATTGAAGTTCAGAAGTTAAATACCATGTTCAAGGTCACCTAACCAATAAGTTCAGAGATGAATTTATACTTTAGGCATTCAATTCATAGTCCAATAATTGCTCTCTTATGTTATAGCTACTTCTTTTGATGATCAAAAATAGAATGAACATATTCATGGTTATATTTTAACATTGCATTTATGTTGCTAGTGTTAATATTCTCCTTTATTTACTTTTTGTCCTATTATGTCTTTGCAAATGGCCTCCTTGCTTCACCTGAGGGAAAGCAATTGTCAAAGTTGGTCTTATGTTTCTTCTGCTTGTTCTACTTCCATGTTATTTTTATCTTGTGGTTCATTTATTTTGGCACAGCAAGATTCACAGCTTCCTCTGCAATTTCATAAAATGTTTCTTGCCTCATAACCTTGTTGGCTGCCCTAATTGCAATGTTCCTCTAAAATAAAATGAATTTGAACTGCTACTTAAATACCTTTAAAGTTTTTTTCATTTCATGTACTTTAAACACATTTAGGATAGAGTATGTTTGTTAGTATAAGACACATTTTTCTTTATCTTCCATTCTCATTATTCATATCCAGTGATTTTCATGGAGACTATTTCACCTTAAAGTTCTGGCCTCAAAAAATGTATTAATAAATTGTTTTGATTATTTTTCATATTGGATTGAAATAGTTCACTTTTCTAAGAGCAGAGTACATTGCTATTTACCTCAAGTTTTATTTTACTTACAAATTTCAATGTTTCCTGCTCCATTTTTGAAAACTCTAGTCAATCTGAATTCATTAAACCAGATATAAAGTCATATTTGCACTATCAGTATGGCACTTGTATATTTTCATTTGTCTTGGTTTTGAAGTGTTTATCCCACTCTGGAGGACATTGTTACCTTGTCCATTAAGCAAATGTTTATCGAGTGTTTACAATACAACAAACTTTGGAGAAGCTTTGGAAATGTAAGAAAATAATAAAGATCTCCTCCCTCAAAACTTGTGAAGATAGAAAGTGCACCATATAACTCAACACAATGCAGTGCTTAGTCCATTCCAGACAATCACATAGGCTGCTGCAGGTTTACAGGATGAATCAGTAAGGAAAACAGGAAATGCAGTAGAAAATTAATGTGAAGGAGCCACATAGCTCAAATAAAATTTTGATATAAGTAATTTTCAAGTTCCTTCTTTAAGCTTCGGTGAAAATTGTGTATGAGGGAAATGAAGGAGGCCTAAAAAAAGAGGTATGCAGGAATTAGCTTATAAAATAGCTCTGGAACCTAAGGTGAAAGTTGAATTTTATAATGAAAGCTAAGGAGAACAACAGTAAACATACTATTTATGAAGTCCTTTTAATATTCTTCTATTTGTGGTAATAGGACTATTGACCACTGATATATTTAAAAAACCAGAGAGATAAAACTTTTCAATTAGATGCAAGATATGTCTGTGAGTGAGACTGTCCACTGTAATTAGCATTTGGGTAATTAACCTTATAAGAAAAAAATCCAAACTCTTCATTTCTCTCACCATATGTTTGGCTCCCTCTATTTACTAGTACTATCTATCTAAATAAAATTAATTAGAAATATACAGTTTAATACTAGGTGATGCAATTGGGACATAGGGGAAAAATTAAAAGAGGCTTGAGTTCCCATTCCATTCTTGTCAGTAATTGGCTAAAATAATGGATTAAGCAAGGATAGCAATCACATGATATTCTGGTTATTTATGTGCATTTGGTTTTATCCTTACAACTCTTTATGAAACTGACATTATTAAATTTATTGTGTAGGTGTGAAGATTTGTAAAGCAGGCCACATATAAGTATCTTGCCCAGGCTTACAAATTAATATGTGACAGAAGTAAATTTTAAACCAGGCATACCTGATTTACAGTCTGGCCTTTCAACCCCTTCTTCATTTCATTTCTAGGCAACCTCAATTATATCCTTTCCCAGGTAATTCTAAATGAGTATATGGCTGTGTACACCGTACTTGCGTACACATATGGTTGTGTACACTGTGCTTGAACAGTGCTTCTCATATTTTTGAATTTAAATTGTATTGAAAGCAACTGTGGAATCTGACAAAACATATATTCTGGTTAAGTGTGTCTGGTTGTGGCTAAGATTCTACAGTTCTAACAATCTACCAGATGATGCTGATGCTGCTGGTTCATAGTACATACTGAATAGTAAATTATTATATTATATTTATTTAACATGCCACCATATCCAAAATACATCGCTCTGTGAAACTTTTCAATTCATTGCCAAAAGGAGGCAATGTTGCTTTTTCTATTAGAGGGTGGGAACTGTTGTAACCATGGACTTGAAAACTTGCTTCATGGTGGATTAGCTGCATAACCTTGACCAACTTTCTTATTCCCTCTGTGCCTCAGTTTTTTTAATTTGTTTTTAAAATGATAGTAATAATAATAATTAAAATATATCATTTTGTAAATATTTAATAAATTAATCAACAAATGATTATTATAGTATCTGCCATTTCAGAGCTCTTAATAACTCATTATTATCATTAATGCTGTTAATCGGAAATTTTCACTTCTAGTTTGATCTACATTAGAATAGTTCAATATTATTTCTCACTGAAGTGACTAATACATGTGGAAATATCTAATTGTGCTCTATGCTCTTAGGTTATGCTAAAAATTTATCGACTAAATACAAATGAAAAATTAGAAAGTCACAGCATATTTATTTATCCTTAGCACCAAACTGGTAGGCACGCATAACATGTACAGCATTTAAAAAATGCATAATCCAATGTAATTTGTTATCAGGTACAGTATTTTTAATCACCTCTCTGACTAGTGCTTTAAAAATTTCAGTATAAATCTGATGACCTGTTTAGGCATATGTCTTTTGCTAAAAGTCCTTGAATCCTGAGACATGTGGCTTCCAACAGAACTATTCTTTGATCCAAAGGCTTCCCTATTAAACATAAAGGATTTCCTAAGCACTTTTTTACAATGTGGTATTTTTTTAAAGTTTGTTGGATATAATAATTGATTAAATGTACAGTTTCTGATTTTAACAGACCCCAAATTGCTTTAAATTTTCCCATAGAGGGTCTGACCTACTTAGTAGATTGGAGAACCTTGTGATCTAAATCATATTTCTCCATGACAGCAGGAATTCAAATCCCTTGAGGACTTACCTTAAGTAGGATTCATTAGTCCTCTGCAGTCCAGTGCCCCAGCTGCCATGCTGAAGACAAAAGGGTAGCCAATTTAATTAACTACAGCCTCGAGGAGCATAATTCATTATCAATTTTTCCAAGTAATCTAAGACTGTATCAATGCTCCCAATGGAAGGATAGAGAGAGCCAAGTGGTCTAATCAAGAAAGAAATCCCTTAAATCTAACTGTTCTTTTGACTATTTAATTGAAGGTAAATTAGAGGCCATGAGAAGAACACAAAACTTACCATCAGAGAAGAGAGACCTATATTTCTTTTATGTGATAAGAAGTCAATAATGTATACAATTAAGCTTCTGAAGAAGAATTATCTATAATCCACTGTGCCAAGGGTAGCTCTTCTGCTACTTTTAGTTTATATAATTGATTTTATGGCAAGTGAACAACTGTTTATTTTGTTGCATTTTTTACTTTTAAATTGAATTTTTTATTTTGCTGTTGAATTGTTTATTTTGCTGTTATTTGCAGTACATGTCCAACACAAATTCAGTAACTAGAAATAGGTTCTGAGTGATTAATTAAATTTACTTACTCACAGATGAATTAAGTGCCTACTTTGAGCTGTGCTAAATGCAGAGAGTATAAAATAAAATATGACTTTTTTACAGTTTTGAAATTCTAAGTTTATTAATGATAAAAATAATATGTAAAGTGACACTTTAAAAATTGAATAAAGAGATGTACAGAACAGTAAGGTTTATAGGAATAGTAGAGAAGATGACCTATACGTTATGTTATTTGAAATGCTTTTGAAAAACAGATTTAGAAATTATCAGGGAGGAAATAGGAGAAAGAGACTTATTGATCTTGAGAATACTATGTGAAGTGAAACACCCTAGCATGTCTTTAACTCATGGTTGGAGGGATAAAAGGAAGTGAGGTCAATAAGAAACGAGGTTGTTGATGGCAGCTACCCTCTGATTTTATAGATCATGTAACTGAATACGTTCTTCCCAAATGTCAGTTCATTCAATCGTCTCAATAAACATCAAGGTATGAAATCTTGTCTTCACCTTGATGAATAGTGAAATTGAGAATAAAGAAAATACAATTTCCAATGCCACTTATATTTGATAAATGGAAGCCCATGGCATCGCTCACAGAACTACTTGATTCAAATCTGCAATATGTTCATGCTCTGTACTAGCAAGAACTTGTATGTTGTATTAAGGTCTTATTTTATACACTAGTATTGATTTGTTATAATTATACTTGAAGTTCATGATTATACTGGATTTTGGAGACACATATCTAAACACATAGATACACACAAATATTGAAAACAATAAAACCAGAAATCTAGCATCAGATTGGATACTGAATGGAATGAAAGTTGAACACAGGAGTATTAAGAAAAATCAAAATAATTTCACATTATATAAAAAATAATAAATGTGAGAACGAACATTAAAATGTGATGGAATTTTTATCTTTTTAATTAAAAATTATGTATTGACTACATTGTATTTGTATTGTCTCATTTTTTTATAAAAAACACATGGTGTTTAAAAAATAGATGGTCCTTGTCATTACAAGAAAGACAGACATAAATAAATAAATACATTTTAGTATAAATTTCATTGAATTAGAATGGTAACTATCACACTGTATAACTCAGTTCAGTTCAGCTCAGTCACTCAGTCATGTCCAACTCTTTGCAACCCATGAACTGCAGCATGCCAGGCCCCCTTCTCCATCATCTACTCCTGGAGTTCACCGAAACCCATGTCCATTGAGTCGGTGATGCCATCCAACCATGTCATCCTCTGTCGTCCCGTTCTCTTCCTACCCTCAATCTTTCACAACATGAGGGTCTTTTCAAATGAATCAGCTCTTCACATCAGGTGGCCAAAGTATTGGAGTTTCAGCTTCAACCTCAGTCCTTCCAATGAACACCCAGGACTAATCTCCTTTAGGATGGACTAGTTGGATCTCCTTGCAGTCCAATAGACTCTCAAGAGTCTTCTCCAACACAACAGTTCAAAAGCATCAATTCTTTGGCACTCAGCTTTCTTTATAGTCAAACTCTCACATCTATCATGACTACTTGAAAAACCATAGCCTTGACAAGATGGACCTTTGTTGGCAAAGTAATGTCTCTGCTTTTCAACATGCTGTCTAGGTTGGTCATAACTTTTCTTCCAAGGAGTAAGCATCTTTTAATTTCATGGCTGCAATCACCATCTGCTGATATTAGAGCCCTCCAAAATAAAGTCAGCCACTGTTTCCATTGTTTCCCCATCTATTTGCCATGATGTAATAGGAATGGATGCCATAATCTTAGTTTTTTGAATGTTGAGCTTTAAGCCAACTTTTTCACTGTCCTCTTTCACCTTCATCAAGAGGCTCTCTAGTTCTTCTTCACTTTCTGCCATAAGGATGGTGTAATCTACATATCTGAGGTTATTGATATTCCTCCCATCAATCTTGATTCCAGCTTGTGCTTCCTTCAGTCCAGCATCTCTCATGATGTACTCTGCATATAATTTAAATAAGCAGGGTGACAATATACAGCCTTGACGAACTCCTTTTCCTATTTGGAATCAGTCTGTTGTTCCATGTCCAGTTCTGACTCTTGCTTCATACAGGTTTCTCAAGAGGCAGGTCAGGTGGTCTGGTATTCCCATCTCTTTCAGAATTTTCCACATTTTATTGTGATCCACACAGTCAAATGCTTTGGCATAGTCAATAAAGCAGAAATAGATGGTTTTCTGGAACCCTCTTGCTTTTTTGATGATCCAGCGGATGTTAGCAATTTGATCTCTGGTTCCTCTGCCTTTCCTAAAATGAGCTTGAACATCTGGAAGTTCATGGTTCACATATTCCTCTATAACTCAACAGCATTTAAATAGAAGTCCAACATTTCTTGCCAATTCAAGTATAAAAATTTGTGAATGCCTACCGTGTGCCACCTCAAATGATGTCTTGAACTTTATTAGATGCTTATAAAGAATAAACCTGGTATTTTCCTAGAGTAACTGGCTGTCAGGAATTTAAGGGCCTATATTGATTTTCATATGCATTTCACTAACTCTTGCAACTAGATGTGATGATTTCAAATTGCAGCATCCAATTTCAAAAATATCTGTGTGCATGGCTTGACAGAAACATAATAAAATAAATGATTAGGGTAAACTATTTTTGACAAGCTCTCCCAACTCTTGAGAAGTTCCAATTTATTTATGCCGAGCTCTGCTTCCTCCTCAATCCATATGCCACTGAAATGTGTGCCATTCCTCTTCGTTCCCCAACAAGCATCTGTTTCTATAATTTCAAAAAGTTCAGCAACAGATGCACATATAGGGTTTGATGGTCAATAATGTTCAGTTCTCCCTGTAGTAACTTGAAATTTATCAGATAATTATATTATTAAATAAAATGGTATGATTTCACCAGATGTAAAAAGAAGAAAACATGGGTTTAGAATTTAAACAAAACAACTAGAACAATAGCAAACTTTCAGAGGAAAACATTTAAATTACTCATGTAAAATGAGCACCATATAATAAAGTGAAAGCTCTAAGAATATTTTAAAATGGACTCAATGTAAAAGAGCTTGTCTAATTATCTATTGCTGTGTCATAAATTGTCTCATAATTTAGCAGGTCAAAATATCTTACAGTTATTTTGTGTTAGGAATTCATGCACAGCTATTCCGGCTCTTCTACATCAGGAAGTCTCATAGGCTGCCATAGGTGTAGTGTAGGCTGAAGTCATCTGAAAACAACTGGAAACGGGTCTGCTTTTGATGTCTTTGGGCAGGATTCAGCCCCACACTTCCTCTGGCTTTTAGCCAGAGGTCTACCTCAGTGCACTGGCATGGAGGTGTCTACAACACGGCAACTTGCCTTATTGAGAACATGTTGAGAACAATATGGTCTGCTAGCATTACAGAAACCACAATTTTATGTAACCTAACCATGAAAGTAATGACTTATTATCTTTCCTTTTTATTTATACTCTCTATAAGAAGAGGCCTGAAAACCAAGAGGCAGGAATCATGTAGACCATCTTAGAGTCACCTACCACTAAGCCTGTGTGCATATTTGTGATGGAAAAGCTCCTGAAAGACTATAAATAGCTATTGCTACAATCTTGATTTCAAAAAGCAGAAATCTTACAAATTGCCCCTTATCAATAAAAAAATCCAAATTGTCTCTTAAATTTTAAAATATGTTAATGTTTATGAATATATTTTTAATCTGATGTTTATTGATCATAGTAAAAATTAGAGACTTTTTCTCATTTCTCTAATTTTAGTCCAAGTCACAATAACCAATATGATTTCTTAAAGTTCTAATTATTTGAAAATTATAAAGAATCATATTTGCAATTATGTATCATTTCTTATCAGAGTAATCACAAAGCAGTCACATCTCAAGAATCTACTGCAGAAGCTAATTAATACAACTGTAAAAATATAAGTATGTTGGAATGTGAGCAGTATTCATTGATACATAATTAACCATTTGGGTGTATTAAGAGCAAATACTATTGTCTACAACTATGGGCCAGAAACTGTTTTATGTACACCAGATGTAGTAGTGAATAAAACAAACCTGTCCCTACTCTCATGGTGTTTATGTATCAGAGTGGTAATAAAACTTTATAAAAAAGGCCAAGTCAGTTATAGATAGTGGTAAGAAGAAAGTAAAATAGGTGATGGGAGTGAATGTACTGGGGAATGTTACTGAAGTTGCTTGAGTACTGTAGGACTCAGGGCAGAGTGGTGTTGGAGTGGAGACCTGAATGATATCCTGTTGTCTGAGAGCTGAACACTCTAGAAAGAGGGCAAAGCAAATCAAATGATCCATAAAGAAAAATTGTCAGCCCGCTTGAGGACCTGGAAGATTAGTACTGGTGAATATAGACTGAGGGATCCGGAGTCATCAAGATGAGTGTGACAACCCATAGGGACTACTAGGCTCTTATAAACTGCATAAGTAATTTGAGCTTTATTATAATTCAGTGAGGACCTTGGGAAGTTTCTTTGCAGACTGGCAGGAACTGGAGACAGCTTTTGAGTGAAGTCCTGCTGCTACAGCACCTGTATTTTGAAGAGTTATGAAGTAAAGAGAACTATTTTTCAAGATAGAAAACTCTAGACTATTTTACCTAAAGATAGGAGCTATCCAACAGAAAACGATGTTGCAGGACAGGTGGCCAACTGCAAATCAGGACACAGAAGGTAATTTTGTAGGACAGTGGAAATGTTGGCCTTAGAGAGAGTGTCAGGGTCAAATCACTCATTGTAACAGGAAGACAAGTAGGGTAAATAAATGAGTGTGGACATTAGATTTTGTTGAAAAAAAATGAAATGATAAAAAGTCTTGTTGATGGTAGTTTTAGGAAGCAAGTGGAATATTAGATTTTCAATAATATATCTTCATTAGCTGAGATTCTATAACTCTCATTTACATTCCTTTAATTATGAACTCATTAAGATTCTGTTATTTCTAGGGTAAATTTTCCTTTATGCTATGTATTTTAAAATGGGGAAAAAAGTTAAGCCAGTCTTTCTCAAGTGCTAGGTAAAAGCTAGATGCATGGGAAGAAAAACAAAAATACTCTCTGGTGAATTTTTCATGAAGCAAAATTTTCAGGATTATGCTCTTCCTACTACTTCTGTTAAAATATCCTGTTCATTATTAAACAATAATTATGAAAGATAGATGTGTTCTAGTGTCATTAATTGGGAAAATGTTAACAAAGCTGGCATTCATAGATGGGGGCATAATTTTTTCATCTTTTCATTTTATGTTGTTTTCTGAGTATTCATAAATTTTTGCCATAATGTTATTTAAGCTATAAAAAAGTTAAATATTTAACTTATCTTGTAAGAGAACAAAAAGTTTTAAAATATAATATATATTAAAATGAAAATATTACTTCATAAGAGAAAAAAATGGCAGTAAAAAGTTTTACTATCTAAAATTCATTGCTTTTCAGTGATTTTATTTGTGTATGTCTCCATTTATAGGTCAAGAAACAGAAATATGCTGTCTTGAAAAGGAACTTTTTATTTGTCTTTTCTAGGATCAAAAGCAAGCTCAGGAAATAAGCTATTGTTATATTCTTATGGAGACCAGAATCAAGACCTCTCAATCCAGGTTCTTCTACTTATGTAAATATTCCCATTAAGAAAAAAATTTGTATGTTTGTCATTACCTATCAACTCATCTATTGTATATAGCTAGATAAATAATATAAGCTATGTATATTGTGTTTGTGTAAATGTGAGCAAAAGAGACACACAGAGAGAGTATTGTGTATGCCAGGCACCATTTGAAGCTCTTTGCAAATAATTTTACAGATGTATAGATTGAAATTACTAGGGCAGCATAATTTTATAGTAATTGTAAGCTCTGAAATTTTAAGTAAGTAAATAAGAATATAAAATGAATTGTAAAAGAGTTTTGATGTCATACTGGTGTTTTTAATTTATTTTTTAACACATCAGTTTTAAAGACCACTTTTGGCTGAGCTTACTTAGGGGGACCACTACTGACACAGACTACAATCATTCTAGTGATCTCCTAAAGACTAAACAATGTTTTTGAAATTATACACAAGAATGTCCAACTACTCATTAGCACTTCAAATACAAACTGTTAAATAGTGGCACTTAAATTTTCATTGCTATTTTCCTATTTTTGTAAAAAGCATAAACTGTGACCAATTAGGTTCAAGATGGTAGGTCCAGTGTGATTAACAGTAGATAGCATTTATTGAAAATTTATTATAATTCAGGCTTTTCTATCTATTATCTTAGTCAACCCATGCAACAAGAGATAGTAATTAACATAACTTACTTGTTTTACTCATTGGATAAACTAAGTCTATAGGAGTTAAGTGAAGGGCTGGAGGCTCAGGGCTAGCCTATGGGGTAGTTGGGAGTAGAACTCAGTTCTCTTATTTCCTAAATCCCAAATTTATTTCCAAAGGAAACATTTTGGTAGCTGAATACATGAAAATAATTATTGGTATTTCAGAAGGCAAATAGTCTATACTGGCTTCTCTTTTGGAAGTCAATAAAAACTTCTGCTAAGAAAGTCTTTAGGAAAATATTATGGATTAAGATGGGCTTTCCTGATAGCTCAGCTCGTAATGAGGCCACCTGCAATGTTGCAGACCCCTGGTTCGATTCCTGGGACAAGAAGTTCCTCTGGAGCAGGGATAGGCTACCCACTCCAGTATTCTTGGGCTTCCCTGGTCACTCAGAGGGTAAAGAATCCGCCTGCAATGCGGGAGACCTGGGTTCGATCCTTGGGTGGGGAAGATCCCTTGGAGGAGGGCATGACAACTCACTCCAGTATTCTTGGCCAGAGAATCCCCATGGACAAAGGAGCCTGGTGGGCTGCAGTCCACGGGGTCTCAAAGAGTCGCTTGCAACTAAGCACAGCACATGGATTAAAATTCATGGTTTCTGAGCACTGTTAGCATGCACATTTTGACCAATTAAAGACCATTGCTTAAAATCATAATTTATTTCCATCATTTTTTTTTTAATCCATCTGAGGTTTCTCCAGCTACCCTATGGTACACACATGAAATAGATTCATATTTTTTCTTCATGACATAGAAAACTAGTTACCTTATTTTAAAGAGAATACTATTACCCAAATCATTTATGAATTCCCACACTTAAAATTTTAGTTTTAAATTATGAATAATTATAGTATTCTACATTTACATATTTTAAATTGCAAAGATTGTGATGAGATGGTAAAACTAAAAAAAAAAAAAAGTTATATTTGCTAACAAAAGATCACAAACTATGGTCTCTTCTATTTCCTTATTGCCTGAAATACTATGATACTATGATAATTCTATCATTTGATACTAACTAGACTCCATGTTATTCTCTTTAGCTTTCTTTCAATTTCTTTTTCATGTTTATTTTCTTTCTTTTTCCTTCCTTTCTCTCCACCTTCCTTTCTTCTCTCCCTTCTTTTCTGCATTCATTCTTCCTTCCTCCATCTTTCTTTCTGTCCATCTTTCATATAGGTGCCAGCATAAATATCTATTAAACACCTGGCTTTTTACAACCAATTTCTTAGCCTTTTTGTCATAGAAGTTAGGCATATAAAGGAATAGGATGGACCCCAGACTGGGAGCTAAATGATGTAGGCTCCAGTCTTGCTTAAGTGTGCAATGCAAATTAGATTAAATCTTTGTCCCAAATTACTGGTTTCCCTCATGTAAATAACAACCTGTTCTTCCTATCACAGCTATGTTGAGGAGAATAAAATTACATAGATAGAAGACAAAGACATGGAAATGCTGGCATTTAAAAAATTTTGGAAGTAAAAATTTGGAGATATTATTAAGAGACTATTTTCTATTTCTGACACTCTTTCATAAGTTTGGATCAATCTTTAGGAAATATACTGCAATTATAAGTTGCTTGTCTTCCTCCTCCTCCTCCTTCAACTGTAGGTAATATTTTGAAAACTACAACATTTCTCTTCACTCTCTTACTCAAAATTTCTTTTCAAAAATGCAGAACACAACATTTAAAATTCTTGAAATATATGATTTTAGAAACATATGTTCTAGTGAGTTTCAAATTTAAGTCATAAATTTAAATAATACTTGGATATCAGTCTTTCCTTTGAGCACAGGCATTAAATCAGTCATGTCTGATTCTTTGCAACCTCATGAATTGTAGCCCACCAGGCTCCTCTGTCCGTGGAATTTTCCAGGCAACAATATTGGAGTGGGTTGCCATTTCCTTCTCCAAGGGATCTTCACAACTCAGACACCGAACCCATGTCTCTTGCATCTCCTGAATTAGCAGGTGGATTATTTTCCCACTGCTCCTCCTAGGAAGACCCTATAAGAAATAATGGGGTTAACTCAATAACTTATTTTCCATAACTCAAGAACTTATTTGCTTCTCAAGAAAGGAAAGTGAAGATATGTATGATTTGATTTCAGTGCTTTGTGATGTGAAAAAATTTTGTAACTAGGCATTAAGTCTACCTGATGTAAAAAGTAAAGCCACCTAATAAAAATAAAAAAGCATATTTTATAGGTTTTCTCACCATCTATCAAGTTTTTAATATATTTGCATAATATGTGAAAATAGAGCACTGCTTAAGGCAGCAAGTTTTCTGTTTTCACTTTGGTTTTACTTTGGTTTGATACTGTGAACTTCCAGATGTACAAGCTGGTTTTAGAAAAGGCAGAGGAAGCAGAGATCAAATTGCAAACATCCACTGGATCATGGAAAAAGCAAGAGAGTTCCAGAAAAACATCTATTTCTGCTTTATTAACTATGCCAAAGCCTTTGACTGTGTGGATCACAATAAACTATGGAAAATTCTGAAATAAATGGGACTACCAGACCACCTGACCTGCCTCTTGAGCAACCTATATGCAGGTCAGGAAGCAACAGTTAGACCTGGACATGGAACAACAGACTGGTTCCAAATAGGAAAAGGAGTACATCAAGGCTGTATATTGTCACCCTGCTTATTTAACTTATATGCAAAGTACATCATTAGAAACGCTGGGCTGGAAGAAGCACATGCTGGAATCAAGATTGCCGGGAGAAATATGAATAACCTCAGATATGCAGATGACACCATCCTTATGGCAGAAAGTGAAGAGGAACTAAAGAGCCTCTTGATGAAAGTGAAAGAGGAGAGTGAAAATGTTGGCTTAAAGCTCAACATTCAGAAAACTAAGATCATGGCATCTTGTCCCATCATTTCATGGGAAATAGATGGGGAAACAGTGGAAACAGTGTCTGACTTTATTCTCTGGGGCTCCAAAATCACTGCAGATGGTGATTACAGCCATGCAATTAAAAGATGCTTACTCCTTGGAAGGAAAGTTATGACCAACCTAGATAGCATATTCAAAAGCAGAGACATTACTTTGTCAACAAAGGTCCATCTAGTCAAGGCTATGGTTTTTCCAGTGGTCATGTATGGATGTGAGAGTTGGACTGTGAAAAAAGCTGAGAGCTGAAGAATTGATGCTTTTGAACTATGATGTTGGAGAAGACTCTTGCGAGTCCCTTGGACTGCAAGGAGATCCAATCAGTCCATTCTAAAAGAGATCAGTCCTGGGTGTTCATTGGAAGGACTGATGCTAAAGCTGAAACTCCAATACTTTGGCCAGCTCATGTGAAGAGTTGACCCATTGGAAAAGACTCTGATGCTGGGAGGGATTGGGGGCAGGAGGAGAAGGGGACGACAGAGGATGAGATGGCTGGATGGCATCACCGACTCAATGGACATGAGTTTGAGTGAACTCTGGGAGTTGGTGATGGACAGGGAGGCCTGGCGTGCTGCAATTCACCGGGTCGCAAAGAATGGGACATGACTGAGCGACAGAACTGAACTGAACTGAAAAGTAAATGCCTTATTTTAGTAAAGTATATTTTTAAATTGAGGTATAGTTAATTTACAATGTTACATTAATTGAAGTGTATAGCAAATTTACAACCAATTAAATTATATACATATATGTTTATATTCTTTTTCAGAATCTTTTCCATTATATGTTATTACTTGGTAATGAGCAGAGTTTCCTGTGTTCTACTGTACGTAGATCTCTGATGTTTACCTGTGTTATATATAGCAGAGTGTATATGTTAATCCCAAACTGAGATTAATGTGTATTACTTTTAATAACTTACATTTAATCAGTTCCTCTAGAGTTACTGAATAGATTATATATATAATGAACAGCAATTGTGATGTATCAATGAAACATAGATTTCTACTTCTATGGAGCTTACACTCTGCTCAGGAGAGACAGATAATACAAACAAACATAAAAATGTATTTTGAAATCTGATAAAACACTGTGGAAAAAGAATTTTAAAGCAGTATCAGGAGGATGAAGGGTATCTGAACAAGGATTAGAAAGTGAAGATTTTAATTTCGGTAAGGGTAGGACTCACTCAAATGGTGAAATAATAGTTAACAGATTGAAAACTAGGAAATCCCTTTAAAACATAACATAAATTGTATTAACAATTTTGACGATCTTCTATCTTATTCCAATTAAAGAGCCAGATCTTTACAATGGCCCAAGTTTCCTACACAATTTGCTGGTTAATCAGTAACCTTATCTGTGTTAACTCTGATAGCAATAGCTGTTCTGACAGAGAAATTTCCAATTTTAGTGAATTAGCACAATATGATGTATTCCTTACTCATCCAGATTTAAAACGGATATCCTGGATGAATGAGAATTTCTCTTCCAAGTGATGATTCATAACCAAGCTTCTGCCATCTTGTGCTCTGACTTTTTCAAGCATGTAACTTAGCTTGTTAATTCCTCTGTATCAAGCCTGAAGGAGTATGTGGGTGTTACTAAGTGGAAGTATTTTGGGGCTTCACCTGGGATTATACATATCATGTTCACTCATATTCCTTTGCTTCAAACTCAAATCACAAGACTATTTCTACAAAGGAGGCAGGGAAACTGCTCTGAAGGCCCTAAAAGAGGAGGTAAAGGGTTGGGTAGTTAGGTCAGGTTGGATACCTATATAATTACCACCTATCACACTTCCCTCTTTCTCATTCTGTTGTAGTCATACTGCTGCTGCTGCTGCTAAGTCGCTTCAGTCCTGTCTGACTCTGTGCGACCCCATAGACGGCTAGCCTCTGTTATTTTGGATACAGTCAGATATATTCTGGTCTCAAGATGTTTGCATTGGAGATTCCAAATGCCATATGTATGGCCATAGATACGCACATGGCTCCCTTCCTTGCTTCATTCCTGCTCAATTGCTCAAGGCTATCTTTCTATAGAGGCATTTCCTAACATTCTATTTCTTCCTTTTTCTGCTTTCTTTTACTGTTAATTTTTTTCCATAAGTATTATATATCTTATATATATATATAAAACTATATATTTCATACATAAAATCAATATTTATTTTATTTATATATACATGAAATTCTCTAGCATACAATATTTGTTTCACAAAAATACTAAGTCTCTTTTTAAATTACCTAGTAAATCTTGCTCTAAGAGGTTTAATATTGGGTTGAGAGGTTATAACCTGCTTAAATTCTTAGAATATCTTTGTAGCATATTAGTTTATTTTCTCTATCCTTCACTAAGATAAAAGCTATATGAGTACAGATTTATTTTCTCTTATCAGTGTATATCCTCAGCAAAAAGAATGTCTGTACCACATAATAGTTGCTCAGTAAATATGTTTTGGAGGAATGATTAAATGTAGGTGTTTGTGAATATCTCTACAATGGTATCTATATTCTAATTTTGTTTTCATATCAATCTCTCTCACTGGGTTTATTTAAGGTAAGAAACAACACATTTTAGGTGTAGAGAAGATTGATGATAAATACTGGATGAAGGAATAAAGAAAGAGATGGATAAAATGATATTAAGAGAGCTGAATAAACTTTCAATCATAGTAATAAATGGAAATCATGTCCTTACTTATCAAGGTCCAACTCAAAAACTCATATTATGTTTCTTCTGTCAGACTGAGTACTCACAAATCCCTGTTTTCTTTGTGTTCCTTATTTCAATAAAGCTTTGTTCTTTATCAGTGCAATAACCACAGTTTGACATCTTTATTTTATTTAATATAAACCTAACCAAACAATATATGGTATTAAATATGGACATTGCAAGTGCAGCTAGGTTTCAGTACATTAAATGAGGATTTTAATGAATGTAGAACATCATTATTTTTGAAAAGAAAATACACCCATGCACACAAATGAGTCATTATTTCTACAGAATAAAATGAAATGTGCTATATTTTATGGCATTCAAAGATATGCTAACATTTTTTATCTAGTCATTATTTCCTTTTCTAATGGGGTAGTCTTTCATCACTTATTTTACTAGAGTATTTCAAATTACTGCTAATATAACTCTGCACAGTTGTAATACAATTAGGATAGGTGTATTTGATTATCACGGTCTGGGACTGAATTTCCTGGAGAATTGGAATATCATCTAGGGCTCAATTTTTATCCCTAGTTTATGTCATTTTGCCCTTCACTTCACTTTCAATATCATCTTATTTCTCTAAGTTATAAGATACTGTGACCTTTTATTAAAATAGAAAAAAAAATTAAATCTTTGAAATGAAATAGAGAACCACACTCTTTTAAATTCAATACCAAGAAAGCATCTGTAACTCATTCAGGACATAGCAACTCTAAATTGCCCTAAGAATAGGAGCCATACACAGTATAATGCATAAACTAATACAGACTGTATGATTTTGACTGGCTTAAAGAATTAATTCAGAGTACCTTCAGTGCAGGTGTTTGGGAATGATACTTAGCTTTTAAAACATTAGTTGTTAAAGGTCCAGAGTTTTCGTTTTTTAAGAGATATTAAAACTTTATCCCCAAAATAACCAAGGAAATGAAAGTAGTAATGATAGTAAAATAAGTACTAACTATAATACATTGGAATGAGAAATTTCACAAAATAAATATCATTTCCTTTATACTTAATCTGTAAATCCCACTTTGGTAAATTAAATATTTTGAGGTGGTATACATATTTTAACTTGCTTAAATCCTTGTATTAGGGTGGCACTGTGCAGTAATATATTTTAAATCTTATTTTATTCTAAGCTAATTGGCTGCTGCTGCTGCTAAGTCTCGTGAGTCCTGTCCGGCTCTGTGCGACCCCACAGACGGCAGCCCACCAGGCTCTTCTGTCCTTGGGATTCTTCAGGCAAGAATACCAGAGTGGGTTGCCATTTCCTTCTCCAATGCATGCATGCATGCATACTAAGTCACTTCAGTTGTGTCCGATTCTGTGCGACCCCATAGATGGCAGCCCACCAGGCTCCTCTTTCCCCGGGATTCTCCAGACAAGAATACTGGAGTGGGTTGCCATCTCCTTCTCCAAGCTAATTGGCTAGAGTTTCTTTATTGATACCTGTAGCTTTTTTTCATGCTTTGCATTATCAAGTTTTCTATGAAAAACAGCCAGACAAAAGCTAACTAAAATAGGAAAAAAAAAATACTTTTGGATCTTAATGTATATAAAATGTTTTGAGATTTCTCATATGCATATACATACATATATATATATATATATATAGAGAGAGAGAGAGAGAGAGAGAGAGAGAAAGAGAGAGAGAGATTCTCAGTAATGGACAAAGAGGAAATATCATTAGCAACAAAAAGATATACAAATCATACTACCTGGACAAAAAGCGCAGTTTATTAAATTCAGTAAATACATGATGTTATTATGTGGGTCTTTTTCATTATATGTCGTACAACAAGCTGCTAAGGATAATTATACTTAATAGTACAATTCCTTTGCATTTGATTGAAGTAAATATATATCTAAATAGAAGCACAACACTATAAGTGAATTATGCAGTTTAAATAAAGGCTATTTAAGGAATGAGAGTTCAAATTACCAACATCCGTTAGTATCATAGAGAAAGCCAGGAAATTTCAGAAAAATAACTACTTCTGCTTCACTGATTACACTAAAGACTTTAACTGTGAGGATCACAGCAAACTGTGAATAATAGTTAAAGAGATTAGAATATCAGACCACCTTTACCTGAGAAACCTGTACCCAGGAAAAGAAGCAACAGTTAGAACCTGAGATGGAAAGACGGACTGGTTCAAAATTGAAAAAAAGAGTATGTCAAAGCTATATTGTCATCCTCCTTATTTAACTTATGTGCAGAGTACAGCATATGATGGGATTACTCTCAAGCTGGAATTAAGATTGCCAGGAGAAATATCAACAAATTTAGATATGCAGATGATACCACTCTAATGGCAGAAAGCAAAGGGGAACTAAAGAGCTTCTTGATAAGGTGAAAGAGGAGAGAGAAAAAGCTGTCTTAAAACTCAACATTCAAAGAAACTAAGATCATGGTATCCAGTTCCTTTACTTCATGGCAAATCAGTTTAGTTCAGTTCAGTCGCTCAGTCATGTCCAACTCTGCAAAACCATTGACTGCAGCATGCCAGGCTGTCCTGTCCATCACCAACTCCCGGAGACTGCTCAAACACATGTTCATTGAGTCGGTGATGCATCTGACCATCTCATCCTCTATTGACCTCTTCTCATCCCACCTTCAATCTTTCTCAGCATCAGGGTCTTTTCCAGTGAGTCAGTTCTTCACATCAGGTGGCCAAAGTATTGGATTTTCAGCTTTAGCATCAGTTCTTCCAATGAATATCCAGGACTGATTTCCTTTTGGATTGACTGGTCATGGCAAATAGATGGGGATAAAGTGGAAACAGTGAAAGATTTTATTTTCTTGGGCTCCAAAATCACTGCAGACAGTGACTGCAGACACTAAAAGACACTTGCTCCTTGGAAGAAAACCTCTGACAAACCTAGACAGCATATTAAAAAGCAGAGACATCACTTTGCTGATGAAGGTCCGTAGTCAAAACCATGGTTTTTCCTGTAGTCATGTATGGATGTAAGAGTTGGATGATAAAGAAGGCTCAGTGCCAAAGAATTGATGCTTTCAAACTGTGGTGCTGGAGAAGACTGTTGAGTCCCTTGGACAGCAAGGAGATCAAACCAGTCAATCTTAAAGGAAATCAACCTTGAATATTCATTGCAAGGGTTGATGCTGAAGCTGAAGTTCCAGTACTTTAGTCATCTGATGGGAAGAGCCAACTCACTGGAAAAGACCCTGATGCTGGGAAAGATTGAGGGCAGGAGGAGAAGGGGTTACAGAGGATGAGATGGTTGGATGACATCATTGACACAATGGACATGAATTTGAGCAAACTCTAGGAGATAGTGAAGAACAGGTAAGCCTGGCGTGCTGAAGTCCATGGGGATCACAAAGAATCAGACACAACTTAGTGACTGAACAACAAAAATAAGGTACTTAATCTTTAGGATAATTTCAATACTTAAAATTTCTAATCCATCGCAGATGGTGTTAACTGTAAAGAATCCACTTGCTTCTTGCCTGGAGAATCCCATGGACAGAGGAGACTAGCAGGCTACAGCCCATAGGATCTCAGAGTTGGACATGAATGAAGCGACTTAGCATGGCATGTCATATCACACCTGTTGTAATACTTAAAACAGCCCTCTATTTATATATGTACTTAGGATATTTTTTGACAATGCTTGGCAAAATTTAACTGATTGATGAAACTTTTGCTTTACTGATTGATCAGTCTGATTCATCATTTGCTTTTTTGAAAGTGTAAACTATTATCAGCTAGAGTATTTTTTATGCTTTTTATTATTTTTTTTAAATTTTGGTAGCAATTTGAGCCTCTGACATCAAATAAGTAATAAAGTAGAATAAAACTTTCATTTTCCAAGGATGTCACAATTCAAGAATATTAGATAGTCATCTGTTACTTCCAATGCAAGAAATAACTTTTAAACAATAATACCCTTTAAAATAGAAATTCTTTGAACTGGAATTTAAAGATCTGGAAGGAACTCTAATTTATTATGTCACTTCGGGTAAATCTCAACTTGTTTATTTCTCAGATAAGCAACTTATATTTATCTTACCTAAGGTCTAGAGTAGTTTTGAGCATTAAAATAAGACACTATTGGAAAATGCTTTATATTCTTAAAGTCACAAATACGAGCCTTTACTGGTTTAGTCAGAATATGTAAACTTGGATTATCTTTTTATATAAACTACTTAATTTCCAATAAGAAGCCTGATTTTCAAAGAATTTTAAGAGTTTGGTATTTACAAGCAACTTAAAATGTCATTGTTAAAACCAGAATGTTAATTTAGCCACAAAACAAGTTAATATTCTACAAAGAAATAAGTGACAACTGTAAGGGTTATCATTTCTACCAGAAAGAAATCTACAGACAATATGCTTATTTTTCAAAGTATTTAACAGGCTTACCTAAAGTTATTCAGTTCAGTTTAGTCACTCAGTCATATCCAACTTTTTGCTACCCCATGTACTAGTATAGCACTCCAGGCCTCCCTGTCTGCCACCAACTCCTGGAGATTACCCAAACTCATGTCCATTGAGATGGTCATGCCATCCAACCATCTCATCCTCTGTCATCCCCTTCTCCTCCTGCCCTCAATCTTTCCCAGCATCAGGGTCTCTTCAAATGAGTCAGCTCTTCACTTCAGGTGGCCAAAGTATTGGAGTTTCAGCTTCAGCATCAGTCCTTCCAATGAACACCCAGGACTGATCTGCTTTAGGATGGACTGGTTGGATCTCCTTGCAGTCCAAGGGACTCACAAGACTCTTCTCCAACACCACAGTTCAAAAGCATCAATTCTTCAGTGCTTAGCTTTCTTTATAGTGTAACTTTCACATCCATACATGACCACTTGAAAAACCTTAGCCTTGACTAGATGGACCTTTGTTGGCAAAGCAATGTCTCTGATTTTTAATATGCTGTCTAGGATGATCATAGCTTTCCTTTCAGGGAGTAGGCACCTTTTAATTTCATGGCTGCAGTCACCATGTGCAGTGATTTTGGAACTCAAAAAAATAAAGTCAGCCACTGTTTCCACTGTTTCCCCACCTATTTGCCATGAAGTGATGAGACCGGATGCCATGGTTTTACTTTTCTGAAATTGAGGTTTAAGCCAAGTTTTTTTTCTCTCCTCATTCACTTTCATAAAGGGGCTCTTTAGTTCTTTGTGAAATAAGGGTGGTGTCATTGCATATCTGAGGTTATTGATATTTCTCTCAGCAATCTTGATTCCAGCTTGTGCTTCATCCAGCCCAGCATTTTCATAATGTACTGTGCATACAAGTTAAATAAGCAGGGTGACAATATACAGCCTTGACATATTCCTTTTTCTATTTTAAACCAGTCTGGTGTTCCATGTCCAGTTCTAACTATTTCTTCCTGAGCTGCATACAGATTTCTCAAGAGACAGGTCAGGTGGTCTGGTATTCCCATCTCTTGAAGAATTTTCCTAGCTTATTGAGATCCACACAATGAAAGGCTTTGGCATAGTCAATAAAGCAGAAATAGATCTTTTTCTGGAACTCTCTTGCTTTTTGGATGATACAGCAGATGTTGGCAATTTGATCCCTTGTTCCTCTGCCTTTTCTAAAACTAGCTTGAACATCTGGAAGTTTTGGTTCACATATTGTTGAAGCCTGGATTGGAGAATTTTGAGCATTACTTTACTAGCGTGTGAGATGAGTGCAATTGTGTGGTATTTTGAGCATTCTTTGGCATTGCCTTTCTTTGGGATTGGACTGAAAAATAACCTTTTCCAGTCCTGTGGCCACTGCTAAGTTTTCCAAATTTGCTGGCATATTGAGTGCAATGCTTTCAAGTCATCATCTTTCAGGATTTGAAATAGCTCACCTGGAATTCTATCACCTCCACTATCTTTGTTCGTAGTGATGCTTTCTAAGGCCCACTTGACTTCATATTCCAGGATGTCTGGCTCTAGGTCAGTGATCACACCATCGTGATTATCTTGGTCATGAAGATCTTTTTAGTACAGTTCTTGTGTGTATTCTTGCCACCTCTTCTTAATATCTTCTGCTTCCTTTCAGTCCATACAATTTCTGTCCATTATTGAGCCCATCTTTGCATGAAGTGTTCTCTTGATATCTCCAATTTTATTGAAGAGAGCTCTAGTTTTTCCCATTCTATTATTTTCCTCTTTTTTTTTTTTTTTTGCACTGATCACTGAGGAAGGCTTTCTTATCTCTCCTTGCTACTCTTTGGAATTCTGCATTCAAATGTATGTCTTTCCTTTTCTCCTTTGCTTTTTACTTCTCTTCTCATCTCAGCTATTTGTAAGGCCTCCTCAGACAGCAGTTTTGATTTCTTGCATTTCTTTTTCTTGGGAATGGTCTTGATTCCTGTCTCCTGTACAATGTCATGAACCTCCATCCATAGTTCATCAGGCACTCTGTCTATCAGATCTAGTCCCTTAAATCTATTTCTGACTTTCACTGTGTAATCATAGGGGTTTAATTTAGGTCATACCTGAATGATCTAGTGGATTCCCCACTTTCTCCAATTGAAGTCTGAATTTGGCAATAAGGAGTTCATGATCTGAGCCATAGTCAGCTCCTGGTCTTGTTTTTACTGACTGTATAGAGCATCTCCATCTTTGGCTGCAAAGAATATAATCAATCTGATTTTGGTGTCAACCATCTGGTGATGTCCATGTGTAGAGTCTTGTGTTGTTGGAAGAGGGTGTTTGCTATGACCAGTGCGTTCTCTTGGCAGAACTTTTATTAGCCTTTGCCCTGCTTCTTTCTGTACTCCAAGGCCAAATTTTCCTGTTACTTCAGGTGTTTCTTGACTTCGTACTTTTGCATTCCAGTCCCCTATATGAAAAGGACATCTTTTTGGTGTTAGTTTTAAAACTAGTTTTGGTGTTAGTCTTTTAGGTCTTTATAGAACCATTCAACTTCACCTTCTTCAGCATTACTGGTTGGGGCATAGACTTGGATTACCATGATATTGAATGGTTTGCCTTGGCAATGAACAGAGATTATTCTGTTGTTTTTGAGATTGCATCCAAGTATGACATTTTGAATTCTTTTGTTGACTATGATGGCTACTCCATTTCTTATAAGGGATTCCTACCCACAGTAGTATAAATAATGATCACCTTAGTTAAATTCACCCCTTCCAGTCCATTTTAGTTCACTGATTTCCTAGAATGTCAATATCACTCTGGCCATCTCCTGCTTAACCACTTCTAATTTGCCTTGATTCACGAACCTAACATTCCAGGTTCCTATGCAATATTGCTCTTTACAGCACAGGACCTTGCTTCTATCACCAGTCAGATCCACAACTGGGTGTTGTTTTTGCTTTGGCTCTGTCCCTTCATTCTTTCTGAAGTTATTTCTCCACTGATCTCCAGTAGCATATTGGGCACCTACTGATCAGGGAAGTTCATCTTTCAGTGTCCTATCTTTTTGCCTTTCATACTGTTCATGGGGTTTCAAGGCAAGAATATTGAAGTGGTTTGCTATTCCCTTCTCCAGTGGACCATATTTTGTGAGAACTCTCCACCATGGCCTGTCCATCTTGGATGGCCCTACATGGATGGCATGGCTTAGTTTCATTGAGTTAGACAAGGCTATGGTCCGTGTGATCAGATTGACTAATTTTCTGTGACTGTGATTTTCAGTCTATCTCCCTCTGATGCCTTCTGTCAGTGCCTACTGTCTTACTGGGTTATCTCTTACCTTGGACATGGGCTAAAGCTCCAGCAAAGTGCAGCCACTTCTCCTTACCTTGGAAGTTAGGTGTCTCCTCATGGCCCCTGCTCCTGACCTTGGACGTGGTGTATCTCCTCACAGTTACCACTCCAGACCTTGGACGTGGTGTGTCTTCTCTCAGCCACTCAACCCTCCAGTGCAGCACAGCTGCTCCTCACCACTCAACCTAAAAGTGATAATAATCTAAATTGTACTCATTTTTTATTAGCTATTTACTATTTGGTTAGAACCCAGACACTATAAATTTATACACTGCTATGGAGTCAATTGTGTCCTCTCAAAATTCATGTGTTGAAGAACTAACCTCCAATTTGATAGTATTTGGATTGGGGCCATTGGGAAGTAATTAGTGTTAGATGAGATCATGGTGGTGGTGCTTCATGATTTGATGAGTGGCTTTATATGAAGTGTAAGAAAAAGAAAGATCAATCTTCCACCACCATGTGAGAACATAGCAAGCAGTTGGCAGTCTGAAAGTCAGGAAGAAGGTCCACAGCAGCAACAGAATTTGTTGACACCTTCAACATGGACTTCCTGACTTCCAGAAGTGTGAGAAATACATATTTGTTATTTAAGCCACCCTTTGATATAGCAACAAAAAGCAGACCAATACATGTAATCATGAAGAATTCTAACATGTAGATTTGCTGACAGTAAATTATACAGCTGGATATATGTCAGCTGTAACCAAACCATATTAAGAGGGGAAGCTAGGACACTTTGTGAGTGGAGTGGGTGGAGAAGGTATCAACTATATCACTGAAATGGTTGGCAAAACTCAAGCTGTTTAACCTAAGAAAGAAACTTGTCAAGGTATACATACTATCTTTAGTTTTTAAGAAATCATGTGTAAAAAGAATTTTTGACTGTTTTATATTGTTGTAAAAGGAGAAAGACTAGTAAACTACAGTTTTGGTTTATTACAAAGGGAAGCTTTGTGACATTGAGAACTGTATAGGGATGGAATGATGATTCCTGGCATTTGTTTCCATTCAAAGAATCAGTAAACAAGATTCCTTCTAAGCAACAAATGAGCAAACACATTAAAATGGAGTTTCATTACAAAACAAAGAGGATTTTTTTTCTGAACTTCAAACTTTTCAATTTGCAAACAATTTAGTTGTTCATGTTAATTATTTAAAGATTTACTTCCATTATAAATCATTATTTCAGTGTAGAGAAAGAAATCTTTACATTCAAAGATGTTTGGTTTCATTTGACATTGGGAAAGTATTTTTAAGCTTTATAGCTTAGTTTCCTTATATGTAAAATGAATATTATTATATCTACCTTAGGTAAATGCTGTGGAATAATCTAATAGAGCCTTGGTTGATAAATAATTTTATAGTGAGTATGGTTGAGCCATGGCACCCAAATACATGGTGATCTATTACACTGGATGTTGTTTGGGTATTTTTGGATAATGTTACATTTAAATCAGTGAGCTTTGAGTAGAGCATATTACCCTCCATAATGTAGGTAGACCTCACTCAATCAGTTGAAAGACAATAAAGCAAAAGTCTGACCTCCTCTTAAGGAAATAGGAATTCTATGAGCAAACTGCTTTTGAATTTCATTTGCAATATCAGCTTTTGGCTCTACAGCAAACTGCCTGTCTTGAGCCTGTTGAATGCCACCTCTGCCCCTGGCGTATTGGACCCATTATGCATTCACAGTCTCATGAAACAATTCCCTTTAATAATCTCTTTATATAATTCTCCAGGCAAGAAAACTGGAGTGGGTTGCCATTTCCTCCTTCAGGGGATCTTCCCAAAACAGGGATCAAACCTGGGTGTCATGCATGCCAGGCAGATTCTTTACTGTCTGACCCAGCAGGGAAGCCCTCTCTCTATATGTGCTAAGTCATTAGTCGTGTCTGACTCTTTGCAACCCTATGGACTATATCTTGTCAGGCTCTTCTCTCCATGGAATTCTCCAGGCAAGTATATTGGTGTGGGTTGCCATTTCATTCTCCATCTCTCATTATAAATGCACCAAATTGATTCTCCTTGTCTGGAGAATATTTACTAGTGCATTATGTAAAGTATCAATTTTGAATTCTGTTAATTACAATCCTTTCTTAATACTGAAAGACTTGTTGCAAAAATCATTTTAAATATATCAAATTCACTCAATTTAATCATCTAGGCACTACTTGATAGATACATATCATACCAATATAAATATACAAGAGAAGAAAAAGATCTACAAAATAAACCCCAAACAATTAAGAAAATGGCAATATTTACATATGTATCAATGATTACTTTAAATGTAAATGGATTAAATGCTCTAAACAAAAGATACAGGCTGGCTGAATGGATATAAAAACAAGACCTATATATATGCTGTCTACTAAAAAACCGCTTCAGACCTAAAGACACATATAGACTAAAAGTGACAGGATGGAAAACTATATTCCATGCAAATAGAAAGCAAAAGAAAGGTAGAATAGCAATCCCCATATCAGAAAAAATAGAACTTAAAGAATATTACAAGAGATAATGAAGGACACTACATAATAATCAAGGGATCAATCCAAGAGGAAGACATAATAATTGTAAATATCTTTGCACCTAACATGGGCTTCCCTTGTAGTTTAGTTGGTAAAGAATCTGCCTGCAATGCAGGAGACCTGGGTTTGATTCCTGGGTTGGGAAGATTACCTGGAGAAGGAAATGGCAACTCACTCCAGTATTCTTGCCTGGAGAATCTCATGGACAGAGGAGCCTGGCAGGCTACAGTCCATGGGGTGGCAAAGAGTCGGACACAACTGAGCGACTAAGTGACTAAGTGAGCAACAGCACAGCACGTGCACCCAACATAGGAGCACCTCAATACATAAGACAAACACTAACAGATATAAAAGGAGAAATTGAAGGGAACACAATAATAGTAGTAGACTTTAACAACCCACTCACACCAATGGACAGATCATCAAAACAGAAAATTAATAAGGAAACACAAGTCTTAAATGATACATTAGATGAGATGGATCTCACTGATATCTTCAGGACATTCCATTCAAATGCAGAAGAATATACCTTCTTCTCAAGTGCACATAGAACATTCTTCAGGATAGACCACATCTTGGGTCACAAATCAGTAAATTTAAGAAAATTGAAATCATATTAAGCATCTTCTCTGATGACGACGCTATGAGACTAGATATCAACTACAAGAAAAAAACTATAAGAAACACAAACACATGGAGATTAAACAACACATTCCTAAATAACCAACAGGTTACTGAAAAAATCAAAAGGGAAATAAAAAAAAATTTCTAGAAACAAATGACAATGAAAACACGACAACTCAAAACCTATGGGATGTAGCAAAAGCAGTTCTAAGATGGAAGTTTATAGCAATAAAATCCTACCTCAAGAAACAAGGAAAACATCGGATAGACAACCTAACTTTACACCTAAAACAACTGGAAAAAAAAGAACAGAAAAACCTCAAAATTAGTAGAAGGAAAGAAATCATAAAGATCTGAGCAAAAGTAAGTGAAAAAGAAATGAAAGAAACAATAGCAAAGATAAATAAAACTAAAAGTCGATTGTTTGAGCAGATAAACAAAATTGACAAACCTTTAGCCAGACTCATCAAGAAAAAAAGAGAGAAGAATCAAATCAACAAAATTAGAAATTTAAAAGGAGAGGTCACAACAGACAATGCAGAAATACAAAGGATTATAAGAGACTCTTATGAACAACTATATGGCAATAAAATGGACAACCTGGAAAAAATAGATTCTTAGAAAAGGTCAATCTTCCAAGACTGACCAGGAAGAAATAGAAATTGGGAACACCGGATTACAAGCACAGAAATTGAAACTGTAATAAAAAATCTCCCCAAAACCAAAAGCCCAGGACCAGATGGCATCACAGGAGAATTCTATCAAACATTTAGAGAAGAGCTCATGCCTACCCTTCTAAAACTCTTCCCAAAAATTGCAGAGAAAAACACACTTCCAAACCCATTCTAGGAGGCCACCATCATCCTGATACCAAAACCAGACAAAGATAACACACACACACACACACACACACACAACCTACAGGCCAATATCACTGATGAACACAGATACAAAAATCCTCAATAAAACTTTAGCAAACAGAATTCAGCAACAGATCAAAAAGCTCATACACCACGATCAAATTGGGTTTATTCCAGGGATGCAAGACTTCTTCAATATATGCGAATCAATCTATGTGATACACTATATTAACAAATTGAAAGATAAAAACCATATTACAATCTCAATAGATTCAGAAAAAGGCTTTCACAAAATTCAGCACCCACTTATGATTAAAACTCTTCAAAAAATGGGCATAGAAGGAACCTGCTAATACTAATGCTAAGTCACTTCAGTCGTGTCCAACTCTGTGCGACCCCATAGACGGCAGCCCACCAGGCTCCACCATCCCTGGGATTCTCCAGGCAAGAATACTGGAATGGGTTGCCATTTCCTTCTCCAATGCATGAAAGAGAAAAGTGAAAGTGAAGTCGCTCAGTTGTGTCCGACTCTTAGCGACCCCATGGACTGCAGCCTACCAGTCTCCTCTGTCCATGAATTTTCCAGGCAAGAGTACTGGAGTGGGATGCCATTGTCTTCTCCATAGAAGGAACCTACCTCAACATTAAAGGTCATATATGATAAGCCTACAACAAACATTACTCTCAATGGTGAAAAACTGAAAGCATTCCCCCTATAATATGGAACAAGACAAAGGTGCCCACTTTCACCAATATTATTCAAGATAGTTTTGGAAGTCCTAGCTAGAGCAATCAGAGAAGAAAAAGAAATAAAAGGAATACAAATTGGAAAAGAATAAAGCTCTCACTGTTTGCAGATGACATGATACTGTATATATAAAACCCTACAGACAGTGTCAGAAAATTACTAGAGCTGATCAGTGAATTAGGCAAAGTTGAAGGATATGAAATAAATACACAGAAATCACTTGACTTTCTATATACTAACAATGAAAAATCAGAAAGAGAAATTAAGGAATCAATCCCATTCATCGTTGCAACAAAAAGAATTAACTATATAGGAAAAAACTTACTTAAGGAGACAAAAGAACTGTAGAAAATTATAAGACACTGATGAAAAAAGTCAAAGACAACATAAACAGATGGAGAGACATTCCATGTTCCTGAGTAGAAAGAATGAAAAATCTGAAAATGGCTGTACTACAAAATACAATCTACAGCTTCAATGTGATTCCTATCAAATAACCAATGGCATTTTTCACAGAACTAGAATAAAAAAAAATCACTATTCATATGGAAACAAAAAAGACCCCCAATAGCCAAAGCAGTCTTGATCAAGAAGAATGGAGATGGAGGAATCAACCTTCCTAACTTCAGATTATACTACAAGCTATAGTCATAAAGACAGTATGGTACTGGCACAAAAGCAGAAATATAGACCAATGAAACAAGACAGAAAGTTCAGAAATAAACCCATGCACCTATGGGTACCTTATTTTTGAGAAAGGGGGCAAGAATATACAATGGGGCAACAAAGACAGCCTCTTCAATAAATGGTTCTGGGAAAACTGGACAACAACATGTAAAAGAATGAAATTAGAATACTTCCTAAAACCATACATTAAGATAAACTCATAATGGATAAAAGACCTAAATATAAGAACAGAACCTATAAAACTCTTAAAGGAAAACATAGGCTGAACACTTAATGACAAATCATACAAGATCCTCTATGTCCCACCTCCTAAAGTAACAGAAATAAAAACCAAAGCAAACAAGTGGGACCTCATTAAACTTAAAAGGTTTTTCCCAGCAAAGAAGGCTATAAGCAAGTTGAAAAGAAAACCTTCAGGATGGGAGAAAGTAATAGCAAATGAAACAACTGACAAAGGATTAATTTGCAAAATATAAAAGAAGCTTAAACAACTCAATACCAGAAACACAAAAATTGTAATCAAAAAGTGGGAAAAAGACCTAAACAGACATTTCTCCAAAGAATACATACAGATGGCTAACAAACACATGAAAAGATGCTCAACATCACTCATTATTCAATTCAGTCGCTCAGTCGTGTCCAACTCTTTGTGACCCCATGATTCACAGCATGCCAGGCCTCCCAGTCCATCACCAACTCCCGGAGTTCACTCAAACTCATGTCCATCGAGTCGGTGATGCCATCCAGCCATCTCATCTTCTGTCGTCTGCTTTTCCTCCTGCCCCCAATCCCTCCCAGCATCAGGGTCTTTTCCAATGAGTCAACTCTTCACATGAGGTGGCCAAAGTATTGGAGTTTCAGCCTCAGCATCAGTCCTTCCAGTTAACACCCAGGACTGATCTCCTTTAGGACGGACTGGTTGGATCTTCTTGCAGTCCAAGTGATGCTCAAGAGTCTTCTCCAACACCACAGTACAAAAGCATCAATTCTTCGGCACTCAGCTTTCTTCACAGTCCAACTCTCACATCCATACATGACCACTGGAAAAACCATAGCTTGACTAAACGGACCTTTGTTGGCAAAGTAATATCTCTCCTTTTCAATATACTATCTGCTGCTGCTACTGCTGCTAAGTCATGTCAGTCGTGTCCGACTCTGTGCGACCCCATAGACGGTAACCCACCAGGCTCCGCCGTCCCTGGGATTCTCCAGGCAAGAACACTGGAGTGGGTTGCCATTTCCTTCTCCATTGCGTGAAAGTGAAAAGTGAATGTGAAGTCGCTCAGTTGCGTCTGACTCGTAGCGACCCCATGGACTGCAGCCTACCAGGCTCCTCCATCCATGGGATTTTCCAGGCAAGAGTACTGGAGTGGCTTGCCATTGCCTTCTCTATCTAGGTTGGTCATAACTTTCCTTCCAAGGAGTAAGCATCTTTTAATTTCATGGCTGCAGTCACCATCTGCAGTGATTTTGGACACCAGAAAAATAGTCTGACACTGTTTCCACTGTTTCCCCATCTATTTCCCATGAAGTGATGGGACCAGATGCCATGATCTTAGTTTTCTGACTGTTGAATTTTAAGCCAACTTTTTCACTCTCCTCTTTCACTTTCATCAAAAGGCTTTTTAGTTCCTCTTCACTTTCTGCCATAAGGGTGGTATCATCTGCATATCTGAGGTTATTGATATTTCTCCCGGCAATCTTAATTCCAGCTTGTGCTTCTTCCAGCCCAGTGTTTTTCACAATGTACTCCATATGTAAGTTAAGTAATCAGGGTGACAATATACAGCCTTGACCTACTCCTTTTCCTATTTGCAACCAGTCTGTTGTTCCATGTCCAGTTCTAACTCTTGCTTTCTGACATGCATATAGGTTTCTCAAGAGGCAGATCAGGTGATCTGATATTTCCATCTCTTTCAGAATTTTCCATATTTTATTGTGATCCACACAGTCAAAGGCTTTGGCATAGTAAATAAAACAGAAATAGATATTTTTATGGAACTCTCTTGCTTTTTCCATGATCCAGCAAATGTTGGCAATTTGATCTCTGGTTCCTCTGCCTTTTGTAAAACCAGCTTGAACATCTGGATGTTCACGGTTCACGTACTGCTGAAGCCTGGCTTGGAGAATTTTGAACAATACTTTACTAGCGTGTGAAATGAATGCAATTGTGCGGTAGTTTGAGCATTCTTTGGCATTGCTTTCTTTGGGACTGGCATGAAAACTGACCTTTTCCAGTCCTGTGGCCACTGCTGAGTTTTCCAAATTTGCTGGCATATTGAGTGCAGCACTCATTATTAGAGAAATGACAATCAAAACTGCAATGAAATATGACCTCACACCAGTCAGGATGGCCATCATCAAAAAGTCTGCAAACAATAAATGCTGGAGAGGGTGTGGAGGAAAGGAACGCTCTTGCACTATTGGTGGGAATGTAAATTGATACAGCCACTATGGAAGATGGTATGGAGATTCCTTAAAAAACTAGAAATAAAATAACCATATGACCAAAATTAATCTCCCCACCAACAATGCAAGAGTGATCCCTTTCACCACACTCTCTCCAGCATTAATTGTTTGTAGACTTTTTGATGATGGCCATTCTGACTTGTGTGAAGTGATATCTCACTGAATTCCATTTTAGTTCAATTTGACAACAGGTAAATAGAATGTGTATATTGTTTATTTACATTGTGCTAGGCATAAAACAAACATATAAATTCTCAGTATTATCTCAAATATCTCATTTCCCCTCATAGGCAAACCCTTTCAGGGAAGGATTCACTGTTAGCAATTTTATTATATTTTGTTTTAAATTTATAGATTTGAGTCCTGAGAAGTTTTATGCAGATGACAAAAGTAGATGGGATATGAAGGAATTTTGTTATAGCAATGTAACTCAATGATTTTGGTTACAATGTGAATTATATGCCAAAAGTCATAGTGTTCTATCATTAAAAATTATTTTTAATAATTTATTAGCTGACATATGGTGTTCTCCTTCAATTTTCTTGAAAGCAAAGAGTTGGAAATGTCCTGCTTTACATAGTGATTCGTTCCTCACTCATTAAAGTCATTCACTTTCTCACTACTGATACCAATATATCAAATTGTTATATTTTTGGCATACAGGGGTTTGACATGCCTGGGCAATGCACTCTGTTAATATTAGGGAATATGTGAGAAATATACCTTCCTTTTAGAATTTGGAAGATGAAAACTTCTGAAGGTGAAATAGAAAAGGATGGAATCACAGATGGTTTCCTCAGGAGAATTAGTTTTAGAAGAGAGTAGAGACAGAAGTGCTGCACTCAATATGCCAGCAAATTTGGAAAAGTCAGCAGTGGCCACAGGACTAGAAAAGGTCAGTTTTCATTCCAAAATCACTGAATATGGTGATTGCAGCCATGAAATTAAAAGACGCTTACTCCTTGGAAGGAAAGTTATGACCAACCTAGATAGCATGTTCAAAAGCAGAGACATTCCTTTGCCAACAAAGTCCATCTAGTCAAGGCTATGGTTTTCCCTGTGGTCATGTATGGATGTGAGAGTTGGACTGTGAAGAACGCTGAGCGCCGAAGAACTGATGCTTTTGAACTGTGGTGTTGGAGAAGACTCTTGAGAGTCCCTTGGACTGCAAGGACATCCAATCAGTCCATTCTAAAGGAGATCAGTCCTGGGTGTTCTTTGGAAAGACTGATGCTGAGGCTGAAACTCCAATACTTTGGTCACCTCATGCGAAGAGTTGACTCACTGGAAAAGACTCTGATGCTGGGAGGGATTGGGGGCAGGAGGAGAAGGGGATGACAGAGGATGAGATGGCTGGATGGCATCACCGACAAGATGGACATGAGTCTGAGTAAACTCTAGGAGTTGGTGATGGACAGGGAGGCCTGGCATGCTGCGATTCATGGGGTTGCAAAGAGTGGGACACGACTGAGTTACTGAACTGAACTGAACTGAGAGACAAAAATGAATATCTCAAAATTATGCCTTTAAGCTGGGTGTGCCTAAGAATGTCCTAGGAAATTATTACACATACACAATGGAACATTTACCCTGGGTGAAAATGATGAAAGCTTGTTCACTGAAGTACCTAAAACACCTAAGATACTGCTTATTAGTGCTCAATTTGGGGAGAAGTGTACCTGTGAATAATGAATAAATGAAGTATATGAATGAAATCGATGTGTTTGTGTGGTATAATTGTCGCCATATTATCAAAGAGGAAAATTAAATCAATGTTGAGACTCCAGGTTGACTTCTCTGAAGTGTCTTGACAATGTTGTACAAAAGATATTTGATTGCATATAAGTGATGTTTCCCCTGGGACCTCATGAAAGTCAATTGATGCTACTCACATAGATTCAGCTTCCTATTCATTAAGATAATTAATATTGCCAGAGGAAATTTAAAAATATGAAATAGTGATAGTTATTATTATTATTTTTATGCCTCATGCACAATTTGTGGGATCTTAGTTCCTGACCAGGGATTGAATCTGTGTACCCTGCAGTGGAAGCACAGAGTCTTAACCCAGAGTCGTTATTCTTTTAGCTCCCAGCCCACTTAGTATAAAATTGTCGAATATACAGGACAAGAATATACATAGAAACAGGTATATTTTATATACACATATTTTGCGATGCACATCCACCAGTATTATGAAAATGTTTTTTCCTTTTTTATGAAACATCATATTTACATTATAGTTCACATAAATATGATTACCAATGCTTGTGTAACTAAATTTTATATACAATATTAATATTAGCTAGTATGTATATTAGGAAGTAGTATATGAACTATTCTTTATGCAATAGCTTTTGTTTTGAAGATAAAACTCTGAAAGTTATCAAACAATATTCTTAATATGATCTGGCTTTGCAGTTACAGTAATTATGTAGTTTCTTTTGTGTTTCCTTCAAAAACTTATTGGAAGGGATACAAAGTGAACCATGATGCAGTAGTAGACTTCTATTCTTTGTCTAGAGTGACCGTTTTGCCCATTTAGCTAGTGGTCTTCAGAATGTCTGCAGGGAAAAAAAAAATTAAAAAGTGCTAAATTACACATTTCTGACTTGGAAATATACTTTATAAGAGAACATTAAAATGAGTAATGTCCTCAAGAATGTACAATCAAGTTTATAGTTGTATTAATTCTTGCCACCTTTGATACTTAAACAATCATAGAGAATTCAATGAAGACAGTTTTATAAGCAATAAACTAATTTGGCCCAAATATACAGAATCCTCATTATTCGTTTTGATCTTAAGCTTTATAAAATTCACAGAAGGAGATACTACATATTGAATTTTGTTTTAGCCCACTTTCAAGATTGTCTCAATACTAACAAAATTTTTCTGATATTCACAGAATTGTGTAGTAGTTCCTTTGCACATTGTATCAGGTTTCGTCCGTATGATCAATAAAATACAGCAGAATTGATGATATGTGGCTTCTGAGATGAGGCTACAAAGGCACTGTAACTTTTCTATGCTCTCTTTTGGATTATTTGTTCTGGTGGAAACAAGCTGTCATGTCATAAGTACACTCAAGCATCCCTATGGAGAGATCCATGTGGCAAGAAACTGGAGACTTTTGCCAACAACCCTTGGAAGGGGATCTTTTAGCCTAAAATAAGCTTTCAGATGACTGCAGTTGCAGCCAACATGTTGACAATCTCGTTAGAGTGGCTGAGAGAAAACCACACCACTAAGCTACTGCCAAATTGCAGGCCCACAAAAATCAGTGTTTTAAGCTGCTAAGTTTTGTTACACTGCAATAGATGACTAATAAATATATCTTATTTCAAGTCTTCCCTAGATTCTACTTCTCTCATTTAACTTGGTACAGGAATTGTAGAGCAGCTCATGGTTGGACCTTTGAAAAACTAGTTTTTAGTATTGTTTTTATTTTTAAATGCTCGTAGAATGCAGCATATTTTGCTTTCAAAATAAGATCTTAGTTTAGGAATTTCATTAACTCTTGTTGAAATTAAAGATCATCCAAACAACTACATAAAAGTTGGTTATATCCATTAATGTAAAATATTTACATTTACTAAATATTAAATTTAAATAAATATTTAAAGACTACTCTCTCCAGAGCACTGTGTCAGCATTAGCTCATGCAGACATACAGATTTACACTCTCCTCTTTTTGCATTATTCTATCTTATGAGCAGATATCAGCTGAATAATCAGAAATGTTATACCTAAAATGTGGACGGTGAAATGCTGGGTTTGAAAATTTTCAGTAGTCTTTACAATCCTGAGGAAAAATCAATACACCTCTCATGGATTATCTGATCCTAAGCAACTTGGTTTCTTAGTGCACCTGCCCAGGGTTAATTATGAGCAAACTGCTCCTTTAAATACCTGAGTGAATGGACTTGCTACATGAAAAAAATTGATATAAACATGCTGATTTTAGTAGTGATGTGAAGTGAAGTGAAAGTTGCTCAGTAGCATCCAACTCTTTGCAACTATCTATCAAAACCAATAACTTTGGTTTATGAATAATTATTACCGAGCCCTTATTTTTGGTTGTACATTGATATTAAATGCAAAATTTGAAAAGGGACCAAAAATATTGATTTGGAGAAGTTTTTGATGAATAAAAGTATGTTTGGGGCATGTTTTCGTTCTCCAAAAGGGTAATTATTCAAAAGAAGTTTATAATGGCAGTTTCTGATAATCCCTATTATTTGTAGGTAGAAAATAGTACATAATTGCCAGAAGTAGGTCATTATTTCTTTTAAAAGTCCATGTCAAAATGGTTAAATATGCAGAATGTATTTTCAAAATTCAACATTAAAATTTTAGATACAATCACTCTGTCAATGTAAACATGCGATTGTAGTCACACATACTTTTGCCCCAGCATTAACCTGACCTTCTCTATCTGGAGCTCTGTTGTCCAGAGCTGACTAAAAACTGTCACTAATTACTGTCAAATCTGCCATACTTCACCCAGATAGAAGATAGCTCCTGAAAAAAAGCAGAGCATCAACCTTCAAAAACACTTCAATAATCTGCCATTACTATATTATTCATATAAGGAAAAGTCTGATTGTGGAAAATTGGCTTGTTTTCACTAAACGGACCAAAACAAACATACATGTTTTTAGAGAGGAACAGGCAAGAGGACAAATGGACACCTCAAAATGCTAAATAAAGGATGTTCTATTCCTTTATCCTAACAGTAAATGTCCATAATAACAAAACTGAAAAATGTAATTTATAATTTTATGTAAGTGAGAGTGGAATGAATAACAAAGATTATCGAAGGTGATTATAGTTGTACAAACCCAGAGGGTTCTATTAATATCTCAATAATGTGTTAAATGTATATATTTAATAAAAAATTCTATGAAATATATTTTTCTTTGTTTTAGTTCAACAAAATTGCAAATAATGTTTTAATAACCATTGTACAGTCTTAAATAGCTTTTTATTAATTTCAGTTTGTAAAAGTTTTGCTCTGTTGAGGCAATAGCAATTGAAACCTTCTATAAAATTCCTAAAGTGGTTCTAAATGCATGAAATAAAGCATAAATTTTACACTTCATGAGACATTATAATGTGGTAGCTTAAATAACATTTTAAAATGCTGTGAGTAACGCTCTTAATAATGCATCACCCAGAAGACCAACATAAAATAAACCTGTTTATTTAGCAAAGCATATGGTGTTAGACTATTGAAAGAGATCACCACCTTGGCTGAATCATTCTGTGTTTCAGAAAGGACAGTTCAAGGAAACAAATACATACATATATTTTGCATATTATATATTTATTCATAAATGTATGTATTTCTATTTGTGTACACTTATGTTTATTTATAAATTTATATATTTATACCTGTACATATGACTATGTTAAAGCCTTTGACTGTGTGGATCACAACAAACTGTGGAAAATTCTGAAAGAGATGGGAATACCAGACCACCTGACCTGCCTCTTGAGAAACCTATATGCAGGTCAGCAAGCAAAGGTTAGAACTGGACATGGAACAACAGACTGGTTCCAAATAGGAAAAGGAGTACATCAAGGCTGTATATTGTCACTCTGCTTATTTAACTTATATGCAGAGTACATCATGAGAAATGTTGGGCTGAAAGAAGCACAAGCTGGAATCAAGATTGCAAGGAGAAATATCAATAACCTCAGATATGCAGATGACACCATCCTTATGGCAGAAAGTGAAGAGGAACTAAAAAGCCTCTTGATAAAAGCGAAAGAGGAGAGTGAAAAAGTTGGCTTAAAGTTCAACATTCAGAAAACGAAGATCATGGCATCTAGTCCCATCACTTCATGGGAAATAGATGGGGAAACAGTGGAAACAGTGTCAGACTTTATTTGTTTGGGCTCCAAAATCACTGCAGATGGTGACTGCAGCAATGAAATTAAAAGATGCTTACTCCTTGGAAGGAAAGTTATGACCAACCTAGACAGCATATTGAAAAGAGACATTACTTTGCCAACAAAGGTCCATCTAGTCAAGGCTATGGTTTTTCCAGTGGTCATGTATGGATGAGAGAGTTGGACTGTGAAGAAAGCTGAGTGCTGAAGAACTGATGCTTTTGAACTGTGGTGTTGGAGAAGACTCTTGAGAGTCCCTTGAACTGCAAGGAGATCCAATCAGTCCATTCTAAAGGAGATCAGTCCTGGGTGTTAATTGGAAGGACTGATGCTATAGTTGAAACTCCAATACTTTGGCCACCTCATGTGAAGAGTTCACTCATTGGAAAAGACCCTGATGCTGGGAGGGATTGGGGGCAGGAGGAGAAGGGGATGACAGAAGATGAGTTTGGGTGAACTTTGGGAGTTGGTGGTGGAAGACTCAGACACGACTGAGCGATTGAACTGAACTGAACTGAACTGAACACACTATACATATATATGTTGAGAGAGAGACAAAGAAAGAAGAGAGGAAGAAGGGAGACTGTATTGAAGTCTGAACTTTATATAGTTTAGGGAGAATCATTCAAGAAACTGATTGGGAATTAGCTTTGTGACATAATATCTTAATATTGTAGACACTGGAATGTCATCAAAGTAAACTATCTGGAAAATATTTGCATGTATTTTCTGAAGTAAAGGTTGAAGTTGTATACAAATTTTTAGTCTTATCATCCTGTGGAAGAATATACTGGGATAAACAAATGTATTGACACAGATAGTCATTGTTATCATTAGAAAACATTTTAATGTAATCATACAAGTTGCTATCATATGTACCATGATTTTCAACATCTTCTCCTCTGAACATTTTCAATGCTGGATTTTTATATTGATAATTGATTTCTAAAATGAAACTATTGTGGAAAGAAGTTTTACTGTAGAAAGAAAAATGACTATTTTTCATTAATTTTCTCATTCATAGCCACACAAATATTTTACTTGTTTTAGTGTTTGGCATAACTGGAATGTCACTTTTGCTGATATTTCATATGGAGTTCACTGAAGGAAATTTTCTCTTACAAATTAACAACAACAACAAAAAAAACACACTATTGAATGTTAAATAGCCAAAAATTACGATGGTTAGAATTTTTTATAAGCTGTTGTTAAAAATGTTAGTAGAAGCAATAGTTCATAATGAGAATAACTACAGAGAAAATTCTATATTAGTTTCAATTTTTGGTGAGACAACAATCAGAATTAGCTTTTTGAGGATCTTTTAGTGCCACTCCCACTATTAATTTTTCTGTGCACCTTAAATGTTTTCTAAATGAAATCCATTTTCTTTAATGGAATATGAGCCAAGATGAGAATAATGTTTCCAAAAGTGATTACTATGTCAAATTCAATATGTGTTCCATTAAGATATCTAACTTTTAAAAATAGAGATAAAAATTGAAAGAAAAATTATAAACAATGTTGAGTATTCCAAGGATGTGATTATCAGCAAGGATCAGTTCAGTTCAGTCGCTCAGCTGTCTCCATCTCTTTGCGACCCCATGAATCACAGCATGCCCGGCCTCCCTGTCCATCACCAACTCCCGGAGTCCACCCAAACTCATGTCCATCGAGTCGGTGATGCCATCCAGCCATCTCATCCTCTGTCGTCCCCTTCTCCTCCTGCCCCCAATCCCTCCCAGCATCAGGGTCCTTTCCAATGAGTCAACACTTCACATGAGGTGGCCAAAGTATTGGAGTTTCAACTATAGCATCAGTCCTTCCAATTAACACCCAGGACTGATCTCCTTTAGAATGGACTGATTGGATCTCCTTGCAGTTCAAGGGACTCTCAAGAGTCTTCTCCAACACCACAGTTCAAAAGCATCAACTCTTTAGCGCTCAGCTTTCTTCACAGTCCAACTCTCACATCCGTACATGACCACAGGAAAAACCATAGCCTTGACTAGATGGACCTTTGTTGGCAAAGTAATGTCTCTGCTTTTGAATATGCTGTCTAGGTTGGTCATAACTTTCCTTCCAAGGAGTAAGCATCTTTTAATTTCATTGCTGCAGTCACCATCTGCAGTGATTTTGGAGCCCAGAAAAATAAAGTCAGCCACTGTTTCCACTGTTTCCCCATCTATTTCCCATGAAGTGATGGGACCAGATGCCATGATCTTAGTTTTCTGAATGTTGAGCTTTAAGCCAACTTTTTCACTCTCCTCTTTCGCTTTTATCAAGAGGCTTTTTAGTTCCTCTTCACTTTCTGCCATAAGGATGGTGTCATCTGCATATCTGAGGTTATTGATATTTCTCCTTGCAATCTTGATTCCAGCTTGTGCTTCTTTCAGCCCAACATTTCTCATGATGTACTCTGCATATAAGTTAAATAAGCAGAGTGACAATATACAGCCTTGACATACTCCTTTTCCTATTTGGAACCAGTCTGTTGTTCCATGTCCAGGTCTAACTGTTGCTTCCTGACCTGCATATAGGTTGCTCAAGAGGCAGGTCAGGTGGTCTGGTAGTCCCATTTATTTCAGAATTTTCCACAGTTTATTGTGATCCACACAGTCAAAGGCTTTGGCATAGTCAATTAAGCAGAAATAGATGTTTTCCTAGAAATCTCTTGCTTTTTCAATGATTCAGTGGATGTTGGCAATTTGGTCTCTGGTTCCTCTGCCTTTTCTAAAACCAGCTTGAACACCAGGAAGTTCACGGTTCACATATTGCTTTAGCCTGGCTTGGAGAATTTTGAGCATTACTTTACTAGCGTGTGAGATGAGTGCAATTGTGCGGTAGTTTGAGCATTCTTTGGCATTGCCTTTCTTTGGGATTGGAATGAAAACTGACCTTTTCCAGTCCTGTGGCCACTGCTGAGTTTTCCAAATTTACTGGCATATTGAGTGCAGCACTTTAACAGCATCATCTTTCAGGATTTTAAATAGTTCAACTGGAATCCATCACCTCCACTAGCTTTGTACGTAATGATGCTTTCTAAGGCCCACTTGACTTCACATTTCAGGATGTCTGGCTCTAGGTAAGTGATCACACCATCATGATTATCTTGGTCATGAAGATCTATTTTGTACAGTTCTTCTGGTTCTTGCTACCTCTTCTTAATATCTTCTGCTTCTGTTATGTCCATAACGTTTCTGTCCTTTATTGAGCCCATCTTTGCATGAAATGTTCCCTTGGTATCTCTAATTTCCTTGAAGAGATCTCTAGTCCTTCCCATTCTGTTGTTTTCCTCTATTTCTTTGCACTGATCACTGAGGAAGGCTTTCTTATCTCTCCTTGCTATTCTTTGGAACTCTGCATTCAGATGCTTATATCCTTGTCTCCTTTGTTTTTCACTTCTCTTCTTTTCACAGCTATTTGTAAGGCCTCCCCAGACAGCTATTTTTTTTTTTTTTTTGTATTTATTTTCCATGGGGATGGTCTTGCTCCTTGTCTCCTGTACAGTGTCACAAACCCTCTGTCCATAGTTCATCAGGCACTCTGTCTATCAGATCTAGTCCCTTTAATCTATTTCTCACTTCCACTGTACAATCATAAGGAATTTGATTTAGGTCATACCTGATTGGTCTAGTGGTTTTCCCTACTTTCTTCAATTTAAGCCTGAATTTGGCAATGAGGAATTCATGATGTGAGCCACAGTCTGCTCCTGGTGTTGTTTTTGCTGACTGTATAGAGCTTCTCTAGCTTTGGCTGCAAAATATGTAATCAATCTGATTTTGGTGTTGACCATCTGGTGATGTCCATGGGTAGAGTCTTCTCTTGTGTTGTTGGAAGAGGGTGTTTGCTATGACCAGTGTGTTCTCTTGGCAAAACTCTATTAGCCTTTGCCCTCCTTAATTCCATATTCCAAGACCAAATTTGCCAGTTACCCCAGGTGTTTCTTGACTTCCTGCTTTTACATTCCATTCCCCTATAATGAAAAGGACATCTTTTTGGGGTGTTAGTTCTAAAAGGTCTTGTAGGTTTTCATAGAATTGTTCAACTTCAGCTTCTTCAGCATTACTAGGTGAGGCATACATAGACTTGGATTACTGTGATATTGAATGGTTTGCCTTGGAAATGAACAGAGATCATTCTGTCGTTTTTGAGATTTCATCCAAGTACTGCATTTCGGACTCTTTTGTTGACCATGATGGCTACTCCATTTCTTATAAGTGATTCCACAGTAGTAGATATAATGGTCATCTGAGTTAAATTCACCCATTCTAGTCCATTTTAGTTTGCTGATTCCTAGAATGTCGAGGTGCACTCTTCCCATCTCCTATTTGACCACTTACAATTTGCCTTGATTCATGGACCTGACATTCCAGGTTCCTATGCAATATTGCTCTTTACAGCATCAGACCTTGCTTCTATCACCAGTCATATCCACAACTAGGTATTGTTTTTGCTTTGGCTCTATCCCTTCATTCTTTTTGGAGTTATTTCTCCACTCATCTCCAGTAGCATATTGGGTACCTACCTACCTGGGGAGTTCCTCTTTAAGTATCCTATCATTTTTCCTTTTCACACTGTTCATGGGGTTCTCAAGGCAAGAATACGGAAGTAGTTTGCCGTTCCCTTCTCCAGTGGATCACATTCTGTCGGACCTCTCCACCATGACCTGCCCATCTTGGGTGGCCCCACACGGCATGGCTTAGTTTCACTGAGTTAGACAAGGCTGTGGTGCATGTGATTAGATTAACTATTTTTCTGTGATTATGGTTTGTGTGTCTGCCGTCTGATTCCTCTCGCAACACCTACCATCTTACTTGGGTTTCTCTTACCTTGGACATGGGGTATCTCTTCACAGCTGCTCCAGCAAAGTGCAGACACTGCTCGTTAACCTTGGCCGAGGGACATGTCCTCACAGTCACCCCTCCTGACCTTGAACGTGGAGTAGCTCCTCTTGGCCCTCCTGCGCCTGTGCAGCCACCTCTCCTTGGATGTGGGGTTCCATAGTATGAAATAATGTTCTGGATTTTTGACCAAAATTTTCTTTTATATCTTTCTTTTCTCTACTTGAACCACCATGGTAACAATACAATAAGCTTATCTGCAATAAATTTTTGTAGTAATTTCAAAAATTCAGTGTTCTTGCTTGTTTCTTGCTTTAGCCAAAAGGCCTTCCTTGGTGGCTCAGACAATAAATAATCCACCTGGAGAAGGGAATGAGTACCCACTCCAGTATTCTTGTCTGGAGAATTCCATGGACATAGAAGACTAGTGGGTTATAGTCCATGGAGTCACAAAGAGTTGGACATGACTGAGTGATTAACACTTTAGTCCACACCTATATCTTTAACATCTCCTAAAGGTTTCATAATATACAAAATAAATGTTAGTTTCTCAATAGGTTTTTTATCACTGATATCATTTAACTGAAATAAATAATAATACATTTACCCTTATATGTATGAATTTTGTTAGTGTTGTTGTTCAGTCACCTAGTTATGTCTGATTCTTTGTGACTCCATGGACTACAGTATGTCAGGCCCTCTTGTCCCTCACCATCTTCCAGAGTTTGCCCAAGTTCATGTTCATTGCACTGGTAATGCCATCTAGCCATCTCATTCTCTGATGCCCTCTTCTCCTGCCCTCGGTTTTTTCAGCATGGGGGACTTTTCCAGTGAGTTGGCTCTTCACATTAGGTGACCAAAACACTGGAGCTTCAGCTTCATCTTCAGCTTCAGTTTTTCCAGTGAGTATTCAGGGTTGATTTGGTTTAAGAGTGACTGGTTTGATCTCTTTGCTGTTCAAGGGACTCTCAGGAGTCTTCTCCAGCACCACAGTTCAAAGGCATCAACTATTTGGCACTCTGCCTTTATGGTCCAGCTCTCACAATTGTACGTGACCATTGGGAAGATCATAGCCTTGACTATATGGACCCTTGTAGGCAGAGTGGTATCTTGCTTTTCAACACACTGTCTAGGTTTTTCATAACTTTCCTGCCAAGAAGCAATTGTCTTCTGATTTCATGGCTGTGGTCACCATCCATTGTGATTTTAGAGCCCAAGAAGAGGAGACCTGCCTCTGCTTCTACCTTTTCCCCTTCTATTTGCCATAAAGTAATGGGGATGGAGTCTATGATGTTAGGTTTTTTTTTTTTTAATATTTAGATTTAAGCCAGCTTTTTACACATCATAAGTTCTCCTTAGTCTTTTACTTGATAAAGTAATTTTTATCATTTTCACTTTGCTAGCTTAGATAGTAATTAGTTAGTAATTAATTATCTTTGTATCCTTTCTATGTGTTCAGCCATTCTAGCATCAAATTTCAAAAGTGCTTTTATAGAGCTTAACTTTTACATTTGTTTTCTACAAATATATTGCTTCTATTAACACCAAAAGTAAACAAAAATGAAGCATTTTACTTGTAAAGAACGTCATGGTTATAATCTCTACACTTGTGTAGAGATTGTCTCTTCTTTCTGTTGAATTCAATGAATTGTTTGGAGTTTATTTATATCAGCATTATTTAAATTGTAAAATTGCATGCACTTACTTGCTTTTTGTTGGTGGCTCAGATAGTAAAGAATCTTCCTTCAATGCAGAAGGCCCAGGTTCAATCCCTGGGTTGGGAAGATTCCCTGAAGAAGGGAACAGCTACCACTCCAGTATTCTTGCCTAGAGAAGTCCATGGACAAAGGAGCTGGCAGTCTATAGCCCTTGGGCTCACAGAGTCAGACACAAGGAGAGAATTTCACTTTCATTTGTAAGCAAGCAATATTTCATGGTCAACAAGTAAACCTTCCTTTTGTAAAGAATCTGTAGTTGCAGGAATTTTATCTGACCTGTTTAGATTGAATTTTTTTATTTGATTAGAATAATTTTCTTGCTAATTTTTATTTTCATCAGCAACTAAATTTTAATTAAATCAATAAATTTGTAATGCCCTGACTGCAAATTTTGTGTGGATGATGTTGGACAGAAATTTGCTCACTTTTATTGTTCCAGTTTTTAATAATTTAAGCAGGCTGCTTTTTGAAGATTTTCATATTTTTACTTTTATTTTCTTAAATTGAATTACTGTTTTTTATTTCTAGCATGATTTTTTATTATTTTTATTATTCACTCTGAATAATAATCTAAATGGCATAAAGAATGTAACTGTATTCATAGTATATTACATATCAAGTAATCACAAATAATTACAAAACTAAAAGGTAAAAGTTTTTAACACATTTCCAAAGGAAGTTATTTTTTTCCTAATATATTAAAATTTTCTAAGACATTTGAACTTATCCAAATAATAATTAAATATCATAATTTAAATCAAACATTCAAATAAATCTAAAAATAATTTGGATAAAAGTTAAACTACAATAATCTTTTAAAAATAAAATTAATAGCAAAATCTACCACTAAATAAATGACACCTTGTAAATTTTAAAAATTGGTATCATGCTTCCTGTATACCTAGCTTAGTGGTGTTCATGTGAAGTTACCTCAGTCGTATCTGACTCTTTGCAACCCAAGGACTGTAGCCCGAAAGTTTCGTCTATCCATGGGTTTCTCTAAGTAAGAATACTGGAGTAGGTTGCCATGCCCTCCTCCAGGTGGTCTTCCCAACCCAGGGATTGAACCCACATCTTCTGTGTCTCCTGAATTGGCAGGCAGGTTCTTTACCGCAGAGCCATAAGGAGGCCCATATATCTAGTCTTAAACAAGTTTAAAAGGAATATCAATTATTTCTTTCAAAATGTTTCTCAGTTGCTGTGTTCATCTAATGTCAGTGCTATGCTAATTCATAAGTACCTCTAGAATTACAAATCAGAACAAAAAGAGAGGCAAGAAAACAGACACAGTGCTGCTGAGAAATCATTCTTTCCTGTGCAAAAGTCCATTAAGCTAACACTTATTTAAGAAAATTTTTGATACTTCATTTTTTATGTGCAAGCACTTTTGCTGATGAGTCCTTCCTTTACTTTAAAGCTATGACAACTCCAACACTGGCACTGATCTGGTCCTCAAATCTTTTCACTTTCTCTGGCCCCAGAACTAGTTAAAGAAAAGGAAATAAGCCTTTTCTTAGGGATCAAACAATGTTAAGCATAAGGCTGAGTGTCTAGAGTTAGGGGTACATGGTATCAGTGTTGAGAGATAGCTCTCAAATGACATCTTGCTTGAATTTAAGAGTGCTCCAGTAATAAAACTGCTTTTAGTTTTCAATGGTATGCATTTGTATAAGAAAAAATTCCAGAAACATTACTTCATCATTTCTGGATAAGATACTTTCAGGTATTTGTGAATGGAGTCAGATTATAGAGAAATCAGTTAATATAAGTTAATGTAATACATTTTTCTTAGAATAAATAGAATAAAATGAGACATTTTGGGTTAGGGGGCCAATGTGTATTCTAAAATTAAATATTTTCTGAGTTTGAAATCTGGTTCCAGCATTTCAGAACAGTTCTGTATTTTGCCTTCCATCAGACAGGCAGGCTGTGTCTGCCTTCAGTGGACGTCATTGGGTCTTTCTCTGTTTTTCTTCCTATCTTCCTCTCAGTAATCTGGCCTCCTTAGATTTGGGACCTCTTCTTCCCCCCAGAGATCCTTTCCTTTATGTTGATTTCTGGTTTAAGTTGCAGGCAATGGGTTTCTTCTTCTTCTTCTTTTTTTTAAGGAACTTGGAGTATAGAGGGAGAAAGGCAGGAAAACTACTTTTTTGGTTCAGCTCCAGAATAAAACAAATTTAGAGTCTTGGGGGTTTTGTTTTTGAGTAATAGAAATTCATTGCATTAATATCCTTAAAGAGTCTTTCATTTCTCTGTGATATCAAATAATTTTTTCTATTATCTTGGCTAATTATGGGCTAGAGTGCCTGGAAAGTGGTGGTAAAATGCCAAAAAGGAGTTAGGGCTGGGGAAGAAAACACTATTCATACATATAATATGAACATATATACATATCAACATTCATATATAGAGAACATTCATTTATAAGAATATTCATATATATAAGAATATATAAATTCATATAAGAGAATAATACAGTTTGATGATATTTGTCTGGCAGAGTTGTGCTTGAGAAGATATAAGCAATGCCTGTGAAACACCTTGTATAAAATACATAATTGACCAATTGTGGTTATGATTCCATTTTAAGTTTTTTAAGTACCACAATCATGCTGCTGCTGCTAAGTCACTTTAGTCGTGTCCGACTCTGTGCGACCCCATAGACTGCAGCCCACCAGGCTCCGCCGTCCCTGGGATTCTCCAGGCAAGAACACTGGAGTGGGGTGTCATTTCCTTCTCCAATGCGTGAAAGTGAAAAGTGAAAGGGAAGTCGCTCAGTCGCGACCCCATGGACTGCAGCCCACCAGGCTCCTCCACCCATGGGATTTTCCAGGCAAGAGTACTGGAGTGGGGTGCCATTCATGCTAGCAAACATTAATTATTACCTGTTTTAATTGTTAGTATCACCAAGTCTAGGTTTTTCTTCACAAAATAACATCTGTGAAATGTGGGGGTTTAATTTGCTGAGGTTTCTGTCTTCTGTTGTCAAACATAAATTTCCCTATTTCCTAGTTTCCAATTTATACCTTTAAGTGTTTTGAGAATTGAAAAAAATATAAAGCTTTACTTTTTACATCATCTAATTAATTGACCTTTCGAAAAAATATCACATCAAGACTAAATTTCGCTTGATAAGCCAGCATTTATGACTGCAGCTTGACCAATGGAGGCAACTTCAACAAAGCTGTACTTGTCAGGTTTGTAACCTAATTTAATACCCCTATGGGCTTTACAGTAGATATGTGGGGCTCTGTATAAACTGAGCTAAGCTTGGTTATGGTGAGGTAAACATCCACAAAACACGATTTAAAGTGAAGCATTATTTCTTGTTCAGATAAGTAGTAATTGTGAGCTTCAGTTGTTTGGGAACACATCTTTGCTCCTCTTCACTCAGGGAATCAGATTTCCGTGGGAGGGGTAGAAAGATATGATGAATCATGTACTACCCATCTTGGGCTTCCCCAATGGCTCGGCAGGTAAAGAATCCACCTGCAATGCAGGAGATGCAGGTTTGATCCCTGGATTGAATAGATCCCCTGGAGGAGGGTACGGCAACCCACTCCAGTATTCTTGCTGGGTAAATCCCATGGCCAAAGGAGCCTGGTGGGCTACAATCCATGGTGTCAAAAAGAGTTGTACATGACTGAATTGACTGAGAATGCATGCACTACTTCTCAAAGACTTCTATCTAAAAGCGACTCTTCTCTTCACATTTCATTGGCTCAATTGGTAATGATTAATCTCAAGGAGTTAGATGGCTTCAAGGAGTTACCATAGGACAAGAAAAAGAGAAATAGACACATGGATAAATGTTCTCTGAAACCACATTATGCTGTAGTGGTTTTTCAAACAAAGTTATGTTTTGTAGCTTTATCAGATAGCTGTGGTTACCAAATGTGTTATTTAGATTGATGAAACATTTCTATACTTTATTAAGTAAAGTAAAATTACAAGTGAAGTAAGTAGAGTAAAATTACAAAAAAAAAAAAATAAGTAAAATTTTATTCTGATTTCTCATTGTTCAAACTTGGCTAGAAGCCAGAGAAACAAACTTAGTGAGTCTTATTTCAGTAAGTCCACAGGAAAATAGTACCTATTCCCAGAAAATTGCTTTTCTGTATTCTATATTAGTATAATTTTTCTAATCACCACTTTTCAACCATGTTTCAATAACAGTGTCTGTGTTCAATCAGCCTATTCTCCATCTTTTAATTTAAAATTAGAACTGGCAGAAGAATATTTAAATGGATTATGTCAGCAAAGAAAAATAAGATACTTGAATTTCATAACAATAGAAAGTTTGCTGCTAAGTCGCTTCAGTCATGTCTGACTCTGTGCAACCCCATAGACGGCAGCCCACCAGGCTCCCCCGTCCCTGGGATTCTCCAGGCAAGAACACTGGAGTGGGGTGTCATTTCCTTCTCCAATGCATGAAAGTGAAAAGTGAAAGTGAAGTCACTCAGTTGTGTCCGACTCTTAGCGACCCCATGGACTGCAGCCTACCAGGCTCCTCCGTCCATGGGATTTTTCAGGCAAGAGTACTGGAGTGGGGTGCCATTGCCTTCTCCAGATAGAAAGTTTAATCGCTTTCATAGTTTTAAACAGTGTCATATCTCCATGCAGACTGCAGGGAAACATACATATATAATAATGCTATATTTGTACACTTAATGCTTTATAGAATTTTTAATTTTATAAACTGGAAGGTTTCTTTCCTCTGTCAAAACCAAACAGAAAGGGGTTAGCAACGCATTAAGTGTGTACATAGTACAGATCTGGATGTAGCATTTCTAGGATATACAGGTAGGTTAAAAATGGAAAATCACTTCCATGTTTGCTTTCTGTTCTGAATTTTAATATGGTCTGTGTATATAACTGAGGAGTGGGTTGTGTGAAAATATAAATTTATGATTAAATATGAGGCCTCTTAAGAATTTTATAAGTTACATGTTAATGTAAGAAAAACCAGATTGAGTTGGGCATTTTGATTTTTGTATATGATCAACAATATAACTTATTGAGTATCAGCATCTATAATTAGATAGTGATATATTTATAAACTGTCCATGGGTATTTAGCAAATAAGTAGAAGAAGACTAAGTGAGCTATATATTATTCAGGATAATTGATCCATTCCAATCCACTTTAACTGTGAATTAACAGGAATAACAACATCAAAAATATTTAAACATATTTTTGTGATAGGTGACTTTATTTCTTCATGTTCTAGAAAAAAAAGGAATTGTTTAGTTTACAGTATTTTTCTTTTCAGCAGTATGAGGAGTCAGGTACTTGAAGAATTAGGAGGCAGGATGCTAGAAGTCATGTAGGTTGAAATTCAGTCTTTCAAACTAACCCCATGTGAGTGAACTGTAGACACATCCTCTGTATATTATCAAGGTTGCTAAGATAGAGTACTGGGGTCATTTTTGATATTGCTTTGTTTGATATAAAATGATCACTGCCTTCATTGTATTTGATAATAACTGATATTGCTAATATATTTACTTTAGTCAGAAATCAATCACTCATGCAGAGTTCTTTACACCATTACCTCACTTAATCTGTATTGCAAATATACCAGCAAAATAGTTGTTATTATACTTAACTGTAATAATGAATAGCAAGGTACTCAGAGAACATATGTGGCATTCCCAGAGTCTCCCATCTAGTCATCAGAGGATTTAGAATACAATGCTGGACTCTAGCACACATTCCCCTTTGCAGGTATTATACTGAATAGCTGGTGGATTAGAACAAGGACCAACAAATTAAGACCTAAAAAGTTTTATTTTCTTCTTACTCTGAGTGAAAGGAGTGTATCATTTTTTTTTTTAATCAAGTGGTCTTAAGTTTATTTCCATCCTTATTATGAATATTGGGACAGATAGAATTTTCCAAAAATATCTACAATTTTTAGTATCTCCTATTCTACTTTTTTCCAATGTGACTGAAATTTTGCCTATTGAGAGGTGGGGTCTTGGGGTCTTAGCCCTTTGAGTCTGGCAAATGTGATGCTCTGCTGTTTTCTTATCGAAGTCCAAAAAGACAACACAATTCCACAGGGTTTTCGTGGAGTGCTTGCTCTTGGAATGTGGCTGCCATGGTCTGAGGAAGCCCAAGGACCCCATGGAGAGGAAGCAGGGTCCACACCACTGGTTGAACTGCCAGCTGAAAGTTAGCACCAACTTGCCAGCCCTGTGAGTAAGCCAATGTTCATAACTACTTATCTAGGATATGACTGTTTTTTGTCTAAACTACTGTAAAATAAAATATCTTCAGCCTAACAGTAGATAATTACCTCATTAACTCATTAAAAGCTTTTCTCTTATTGAGAAAGAATGCATTTTAAAAGACCACTTTCATAATAGAAATATTTTAAAACCTCTGGTTTGGCAGGAAAATTCAAAGCTCAAAGGCATCGGTTGTATTCATGAAGCACTTTTCTTATTAATTGTTAGAGAATGCCAAGGTCCCTTGTGGAACACATGGCAAAACAAGCTGATTAAGAGGCTTAGTATTATTTTTAAATTACTTAATTGCCATTTAATGAAATAGGGAGCTCTGACTTCCACGCTACCTAATAAAATGGTTACTCTGCAAGGAATGAATTGCTGGTTGTATTGACCTTGCAGAGCAAGCTGGGTTTAAAGAAGCCACATAATACTTTTCTACAATGATGGTATAGGGACTGAAAGCCATATTCCTGGAAATGTGCATGTTAGCATTTATATCCCTTTTATAATTGCTGAAATAATGGCCAACATACATTAAGAAATGTCTGGGTATTCCACTGGGTGCCCTGATTGCAGTCAAACCACACATATGAACACCTCTTAATTGCCAAAGTAATTTCTAAGGAACTAAAAACACAGTTCATTTGCTTTTCCACCCTGCCCTTGGGAACCTGCAATTCTGCTTCATTACAACCACTCAACCTTTAGCCCTCATCTGTTTCAAAATGGTTTGCAGTGTTTTAGATATAGTAAAATAGCAACCATAGGCAGCCATGCACAAATCTGTTATTTTTGTTAGCTCTGCTGCTTCCAATTTTGAAATTAGCTAAGGTTAAAGCCAAGAATTTAGCTACATTAGTGCATTTTTATTATACGTGTCTACTTTTAAAAATATATGTGTATATCTCCTCTTACACTTAATGAATATATCTTTCCTAGCAGATTTGAGAGAGTAAATATTTGTTTGAGAGGGAAGAATAGGCTACCTTCTGTTTTATTTACTGCAGCATCTAATCAAACCAACTAGGCTTCCTAGGTGGCTCGGTGGTTAAGAATCTGCCTGCCAATGCAGGAGACACAGGAGACGCCATTTTGATCCTTGAGTCAGGAAGATCCCCTGGAGGAGGAAATGGCAACCCACATCAGTATCCCTCCCTGGAGAATCCCTTGGACAGAGAAGCCTAGCTGGCTACAGTCCATGGGGTTGTGAAGAGTTAGACGTGACTGAATGAGCACAAAATCAAACCAACTAGCTTGGTAATGAAAAAGAATTTGAGGAGGGTGCATTTACTCAGATTTTCAATCACTACTACTAAACATTAATTACTATGATAAATTTACCATTAGGTTAAAAAATAAGTCTATGTACCAATTTCTTGTATCTGTATATACATAAGTATGTATACACACACACACATCAGTTCAGTTCAGTTCAGTTCAGTCACTCAGTCATGTCTGACTCTTTGTGACCCTATGGACTGCAGCACATCAGGCCTCCTTGTCCATTACCAACTCTCAGAGTTTACTCAAACTCATGTCCATTGAGTCGGTGATCCCATCCAACCATCTTATCCTCTGTCATCCACTACTTCTTCTGCCTTCAATCTTTCCCAGCATCATGGTTTTTTCAAACGAGTCAGCTCTTTGCATCAGGTGGCCAAACTACTGTAGTTTCAGCTTCAGCATCAGTCCTTCCAATGAATATTCAGGACTGATTTCCTTTAGACGGACTGGTTGAATATCCTTGCAGTCCAAGGGACTCTCAAGTGTCTTCTCCAACACCACAGTTCAAAAGCATTAATTCTTCGGTACTTGGCTTTCTTTATAGTCCGACTCTCACATCCATACATGACTACTGGAAAAACCATAGCCTTGACTAGATGGACCTTTGTTGACAAAGTAATGTCTCTGCTTTTTAATATGCTGTCTAGGTTGGTCATAACTTTTCTTCCAAGGAGCAAGCGTCTTTTAATTTCATGGCTGCAGTCACCATCTGCAGTGATTTTGGAGCCCCCCCAAATAGTATTTCACTGTTTCCATTGTGAAACACCCATCTATTTGCCATGAAGTGATGGGACCAGATGCCATGATCATAGTTTTCTGAATGTTGAACTATAAGCCAACTTTTTCACTCTCCTCTTTCACTTTCATCAAGAGGCTCTTTAGTTCTTCTTCACTTTCTGCCGTAAGGGTGGTGTCATCTGCATATCTGAGGTTATTGATATTTCTCCCAGCAATCTTGATTCCAGCTTGTGCTTCATCCAGCCCAGAGTTTCTCATGATGTACTCTGCATATAAATTAAATAAGCAGGGTGACAATTATACAGCCTTGATATACTCCTTTCACACACACACCTTATATAAATATATACACATGACATTAGTATATATATGCATCTTACATTTACACATGTGCCATTATATATGATATATATATATATATATATATCTTCTGATAATAATTATTTAAAATTTTAATGTCCATCTTATATTTACTTCCTTTACCCCACTACCATTATTCTCATTTTTCACTTTTTGTTTTCATCCAATAGCCTTGCCTCTCTGTTACTGTATAAGCTACCTTCTTCCTGTATACATTGTTTGCTTATTTGTTGAAAATCACCTAGAATTAATTTCCTCATTCTCAGATACCAATACCCAGACTTACCTTTTCCTCATACAATCTTAATTCAGGTTGAGTTTATGATGTGCTTTTGGTCAATGAAAAGAATCCCCCAAAACTTTCAAGTCTACTAGAAAGATATATTCTGTTTCTAGTAATTCAGTTACTTGGTTGTAATAACTGATAGCCATCTTCAACCTCACCATGAGGAAAGTATGACTAAGAATGAAGACAGGCTAAGAGAGTCACATAGATTTGACTAGTTCACTTAAGTATTTGGATCCAATATGGTTCAAGTTATGGATCTGTTTCATGAGACAACATCTATCCTTTTCTTTCTACTCCCACCACCCCAAACAGACTCTTTTCTGCTGTTGTTAAGTCAGCTTCAACTCTTTCTCTTACTGGCACATAAAACTTTCTGACTACAAAATTCTTGCTATTTTTTCTTGTTCACACATTTATTTCTTCTAGATTTTTCTCTAGTTTACCCCCTAACCCAATGGTCTATAAAATTTTATTCAACTGACTTAACTTTTTCTCCCTTTTTTCCCCCCAGTTTTATGAGGCACTGTCTTCTTTATTTCCTTTGGTATTCTTTCCATAACTGTCACAAGCATCATTCTTTTGCCTCCATATACTCTTTCATCAACTCTGATGAAAACTAAGATATCTTTGCCAAGTTATGAGCAAGGAAGACACCTTTAGTAAACTTAGCATGTTTAAGCAAATTCTAGTGAGAAAATAGAGGGAGTATGTCCTTTTTTAAAAACATTATTTGAGGGCAACCTATCATTTTCTATCTCCTGTGAAGTTTTACTTCTGTGCCATCATCCTCACTTTTAGCAACTAGCCCATTTCAGAAGTAGCAAAGTCCAGAATCCTTTGGATCCCATAAATTATTTTGAAATATATATGCAAATTAAGAGAAACCATGAGTATAATTAATAATAATTCAACACAAAACAAATAGTACTGTTATATTCCATATATTAGAGCTTCCATGGTGGCTTAGATGATAAAGAATATGACTGCAATGTAGGAGACCTGGGTTCAATCCCTGGGTTGGGAAGATCCCCTGAAGGAGGGTATGGTAACTCACTGGAGTAATCTTTCCTGGAGAATCCCCATGGAAAGAGGAGCCTGGTGGGCTACAGTCCATGGATTCTCAGCATCAGACGCAACTGAGCGACTCAGAACAGCACATTCCATATATTACATACATGGAATATAGAAAAGCCTGAGTAGCAATGCATAATATGTGGTGTTTTTAAAAATGATTACATCTCAGTTCAGTTCAGTTCAGTCGCTCAGTCGTGTCCTACTCTTTGTGACCCCATGAATCACAGCACGCCAGGCCTCCCTGTCCATCACCAACTCCCGGAGTTCACTCAGACTCATGTCCATCAAGTCAGTGATGACATCCAGCCATCTCATCCTCTGTCGTCCCCTTCTCCTCCTGCCCACAATCCCTCCCAGCATCAGAGTCTTTTCCAATGAGTCAAGTCTTCGCATGAGGTGGCTAAAGTACTGGAGTTTCAGCTTTAGCATCATTCCTTCCAAAGAAATCCCAGGGCTGATCTCCTTCAGAATGGACTGATACGCTCACATTCAAAACTCTATTGAAGAAAATTTCTTTCAAAATGTCATTGAACTGAACTATATTTATAAAAACCAAATTAAGTGTAAATTAAAGAATGATATATAAAAATGGAAACCAACATATTATCATCATGTTTAAATGACAATCAAGGTTCATTATCCTTCAAATAGGAACTGACTTTACCTTTCCCTTGATCAAGATTGTCATTTATTTGGCCCCAAACCTTCACCTAAATTCAATAAGAATGCTTATAAATAAATGTGTGATTATAGCTGATAGTGACAAGTTTCACAAATCATCTGGGTGACACCCCAAAATTCTAGATAACTTTTTAGTATTCTTCAGATGTAAAAGGTCAAGAAATTCATTTCAACAAGCAGTCCACTGTACTTTGTTATACCATGAGAACTAAAATATTGAATTAGTCTTCCTTCTTGTGCTTATAGCTAGAGTCTATTACAGGAGGAAATCCAAGCACAATATTATCCTGTTATAAGAACTATCAGGCTTCCCTAGTGGCATTGATCGTAAAGAATCTGCCTGCAATGGAGAAGACTTGACTTAGATGTCTAGATGGGAAACATCTACTGGAGAAATGAATGGCTACCCACTCCAATATCCTTGCCTGGAGAATTCCATGGACAGAAGAGCCTGGCAGGCTACAGTCCATAGGGTTGCAAAAGAGTCAGACATGACTGAGCAACTAACACAAGTACTATCATAATAACAAAAGTTATTATGAGATCAGACTACACTGTATCTCATTATTTCTGCAATAAGTGCTTTTTTCTCTTGGAAGAAAAGCAGTGACAAACTGACAGTGTATTAAAAAGCAGAGACATTATTTTGTCGACAAAGGTCCATATAGTCAAAGCTATGGTTATTCCAGTAGTTATGTATGGATAATATATAACTGGATAAAAGCTGGACAATAAAAAAGTCTGAGCACCAATGAACTGATGCTTTTGAATTGTGGTGCTGGAGAAGATTCTTGAGAGTCCCTTGGACTGCAAGGAGATCAAACCAGTCAATCCTAAAGGAAATCTGTCCTGAATATTCAATGGAAGGACTGAAGCTGAAGCTGAAGCTCCAATATTTTGGCCACCTGATGCAAAGAACTGATTCATTTGCAAAGACCCTGATGCTGGAAAAGATTGAAGACAGGAGGAGAAGGGGATGACAGAGGATGAGGTGGTTGGATGGCATCACCTACTAAATGGCTCAGTGGACATGAGTTTGAGCAACTCTGGGCTCAAACTGGGAAGTCTAGTGTGCTGCAGTCAATGGGGTTGCAAAGACTGGGACAAGAGTGGGAGACCAAACAACAACAAGGTGCAAAATGAAATGTTTCTGCTCCATGCTCTACCAGTAAACAAGCCTTTTAGAAATGCAGATTCCTAAGCCCAGGTGAAACAGAGCCAGCTATTTGCAAGCCACCAGCTACTTCCTTCCTGGTTAGCACTGAGGAGCTGGAAAGATATGAGAGGCTGCTATCTGCCATGTCCACCATCTTTTAAGGTAAATAAGGAATTAGGATGTGAATAATCAAGGAAGCAGGATTGGCCCCAGATAACTAGATGCATATGAAAGAAATGAGTTCAGCAAGCCTAGACACTTGCATCTTCCCATATATAGAAGATCCCTAAATCTCTTCATGTGAGAGATCTGGTTTTTTCTTAATTAACAGTAATCTTTTGTTATTCAGGTTACCTACTCTTTGCTATAAATGTGTGTATACGTAGCCTGGTCCTCCCCTGCCTCTTTGGAGTCAGCTCTCTGGGAGTCACCTGAGATACTGTCTCCTGGCTGGAGTCCTAACATACCCACTGAATAAAGCTTAATCTCAACTTTTAGGTTGTTCAATTTTTTTTTTTTCTTTTTTTCTTTTTAGTCAACATAGGTAATGAAAGATACCAACTAATGAAATAACATTTGGATACTGGCATGAGGAAGTACTAGGTACTGGATGGAGGTAGTAAAACTATTTCAAGCAGAGGGTTCAAAATGTTCAAAGAAATGAAAAGATAAGAGTATATTGACAAAAACTCTCTTTGACCAAACTTTAATCAGGATCTTCTGAACCTTGATTTTGACTACGCCTAGATTTTGGCCGGAGAAGGCAATGACACCCCACTCCAGTACTCTTGCCTGAAAAATCCCATGGACAGAGGAGCCTGGTAGGCTGCAGTCCATGGGGTCGCTAAGAGTCGGACAAGACTGAGTGACTTCACTTTCACTTTCCACTTTCATGCATTGGAGAAGGAAATGGCAACCCACTCCAGTGTTCTTGCCTGGAGAATCCCAGGGACGGGGAAGCCTGACAGGCTACCATCTATGGGGTCACACAGAGTCGGACATGACTGAAGTGATTTAGCATAGCATGGATTTTGGCCCCTGTCTTTTCTTTATTCTGCCTAGCCCAACTTTAGAAAGAATCCTACCAAGTCAATTTAGCAAGAATTCTCTCACCTTTGATATCTGATCAATTTCCTCATCTCTTCACCTTTAATGTATAAATCCTTGGCCTGCCTTTAACAAGAATCCTGTTTAGGTCAGTTTAATAAGAATCCTGTGACACTTGATGTCTTCTCTTAATAACTTTCCATGCATTGACCATTCATATTGGCTATGAAGCCCCAGCTGCATTTCTTATATTCTGAGTTGAACACAGTTGCTCTTCCTTTTACAATAACCTTATGGTAATAGTCTTTGCTCTGCTCGGCCTGCACTATTTAGTCCCCCAGTTCCTCAATCAAGTGTCCAACTAGCACTCTCTGCAGCAGAAGCTGAGTCTTACCACAGGACTTACAGGGAAGTTGGGTGATAGTTTTGAATGAGTTATTTGCAATTTTAACATGTCAGAATAATTTATTCTTTAATAATATGACACATCTGAAAATCTTTATTCAGTATGACTGAAAAAAAAGTGGAAATTCAAAATTTTCTTCTGTTTAAGGGAGTTTGCAGTGTGTTTCCAGAGACTGATAGGTAAATATTAACATGATGTAGACAAAATATGATAAAGTGCAAAATAAAGCCACAGAAAAATATTTTAGGCTCTGGGAAGCTCTTTAATTCTAATTTGATAGGAATTGGGAAGGTTTCAAGGAGAAAGAAACAGTTTAGCAAGCCGTCAGGTAAGAATAACATATCAATAAGAAGAGAAGGCAGTGACAGTGAGAAAATGCATTTGAGCCAAAGGGAAATGAGTATTTTAAATCATTGAATCTTAAAAGCTTGGAGGCTGCTGGAAAATTGAATGCAGTCAGCACAGTGGATAAAGTAAGTTTTGCATTTGAAAAAGCAGAGTGTGAGAAAATTCAGCTTAAAATTTGTTTAAAGATGACAGGTTGGACACTAGTGTCTCCTTTCATTTCCTGCCAAAATCTCATGTAAATGACATAAATGCCACAAAATGGCATATATTGTAGGGTGAAGAGGCTGAATAAAGAGATTATAGTAAAATACTTTGAAAAATGGAAATGGATGAGTGATAATTGTGATGAGTGATACATCTTGAGATGAGGGTGTTTCTTTAAAACAGAATTCAATAGCCTTTAAAGGGAGACAATATAATCAAAGTCTCTATAGCATATCTACAAAGTCCAGCATAAAATATTTTAAGTATTATATATTACATGTATTAGACATGAAAGAAGCAAAACAAAACAAAACAAAACAAAAACGGAACTATAATTAAGAAAAAAAAAAAAGATTGGTCAATAGAAACTGGCACCATAATAACTCAAAAGTTAGGATAGCAGACAATGATTTTAAAACCCTGTCATAAATGTTCAAAGTAATAAAGAAAATCCACCTGCCAGTTCAGGAGATGCCAAAGAAGTGGGAATGATCCCTGGGTCAAGAAGATCTCCTGGAGTAGGCAATGGCAATCTGGTCCAGTATTCTTGACTGGATAATCCCATGGACAGAGGAACCAGGCTGCAGTCCATGAGGTCACAAAGAGTCAGATACAACTGAGCAACTGTGTACTCATACACTGATGGGCCTAGCGGTTATCATACTAAGTGAAGTAAGTCAGACAGAGGAAGACAATTACCATATGATACCGTTTATATGTAGAATCCAAAAAAATATACAAATGAGCTTATATATAAAACAGAAACAGACTCGCAGGCTTAGAAGTGAACCTTATGGTTACAAAAGTGGAAAGGTAGGGGGAGGAATAAATTTGGAGGTTGGGTTTAACATATAAACACCATTATATACTGCTGCTGCTGCTGCTGCTGCTGCTAAGTCGCTTCAGTCGTGTCTGACTCTATGCGACCCCATAGACAGCAGCCCACCAGGCTCCCCCGTCCCTGGGATTCTCCAGGCACGAACACTGGAGTGGGTTGCCATTTCCTTCTCCAATGCATGAAAGTGAAAAGTCAAAGTGAAGTCACTCAGTCGTGTCCAGCTCTTTGCAACCCCATGGACTGCAGCCTACCAGGCTCCTCCGTCCATGGGGTTTTCCAGGCAAGAGTACTGGAGTGGGGTGCCATCGCCTTCTCCACCATTATATACTAAATAGTAGTAAAACAGGCAACCCCTGCAATGCAGGAGACCCTGTTTTGATCCCTAGGTCAGGAAGATTCCCTGGGAAATCCTATGGACAGAAGAGCCTGGCAGGCTACAGTCAATGGGATCCTAAGAGTCAGATACAACTTAGCAACTAAACTGACCAAAATAAATAAAATAGATAATCAGCATACTATATAGCATAGGAAACTCTACTCAATACTTTATAATAACCTAAATGGAAAGAGAATCTGAAAGAGAATAAATATATGTATAAATGAATCACTTTGCTGTACACCTGAAACTAACAGCACTGTTAGTCAATTATATTCAAATATAAAGTAAATTTTTTAAATATACATATGTATTTATAATAAATAAATGTGTTTGAACAGTATATGTATATGACAGAGATTTCCTGATCTACTTTCAAAACATAGTCAAATGTTTATAGAAGTGTGATAATTTGATTTGGAAAAAAAAATATAAAAGAGTGCTCATAAATTTAAATCAGTTCTCTGTAATTTATGCCTGAAATCTGACAGGAGGAAATAATAAATAAGGCTTCTTAGCTTTACCTTGTAATTTTTCAGATTTCAGTCACACTTTAATCATTATTCCAAGAGTAGAAGCATAATCAGATTAGAAAAAAAAAAAAAAAACTATGCCTTCCACAATCATGTTAAACAACCAATGCACATAACCTAAAAGATTATATGTTTCGATTCTGATGTTAAGGATGATATATCATAGGCATCTGTCTAAACATCTGTTGTAAATTTATCTGCCAAATTCTTTGCAATTAGGAAATACGAAAATCTCAGATTATGTAAATAATTATGTATATGTTAATCCTGGAGTTATAAAGTAAGAATGTCAAAATGTGTTAAGGTAATGAAGTGTTTGAAAGGATTTCTAGAATGCAAAATCCACTAGAATGCCATTGTTTCTTCAAAGAGTTCAGGTATATGATATAGATGTATTTATGACATATTACAAAAAAGCAATTATGTAACAAGGTATTTTTTCCTGAGAAGAAGACTATATTAAACATCATCAAGAACAATCACATTGGGAATACCTTTCCAAACCTTCAGTCTTTTAAACATAAGCATCTGGAGGGAAGAAAAAAAAGAAGAAAACTGTGTAGGATTTTTTTTTTTTTTTTCATGTCTATTGAGGGCCTGTCAAGCAAATGCAGACCTCATAAAGTCTTGGCATCAGCAACGACTTAGCATTTTATCCAATTACCTTTGCCAAGGTCTGGATTCACTGACAGAGAAAGGGTGAGCTAAGTTGAGAAGTAAATTAACTCAAAGTCTGTTCTTAATATGAAACCCAAGAAATGGGACCTTATTTTGTATTGGAAAAGAGAGACAACATTTTAATGAAAAGAGATCTTTTATCAATCATACACTGACAATGGTAAAGATCTTGCTATCAAATTATTGCAAGAATAAAATTTTATTATTAGTTTTTATAGTATATTACTCTACTTGACAAATAAAGGAAAAAATAAAAGCAATTGTTTTAATCAAATAGGGGAATAGCTTGAGAAGCTAATCAGAAAAAATCAAGAGAACACTAAATTGCTCTGAGTACAAAAGGAAGAGCAATGGCCAGAGAGCATATGATGTGTTTGAAGATACAGATGATGAGGTTCAGATGACAAATGATCGTGCAGAGGCAAAAAGGGATAATTAAGAAGACTTGTTATGTGATAGGAAATACAGTCTCTAATTTACACTTTTAGGAAAGCTTCAGTTAAATCTACCTTCTTATCAATGCCTTCTGTGTTTATTTCAATGCAAAGATATGTGAAATATTCTTCACATAAGAATTTTTTATCTTTATTATACCCTAGTTGTTCAACTCATCATCAGAGAGAAACTATAGAAGTCATTTAAAATCAGACTTGTAATACAGGGATTGCAGACTTCAGTTTTCAGTAAGGTTACCAGAAGCATACTAAAGTATTTCTGATTGTGAAAATCTAAGAAAATTTTCAGAATATTGCAGGCTAGAAATGATGCTGAATTCTGCCTCTGTAAACTCACAATTTCTTAAGACATCTGAGTTTTTCTTGGCAAAGGAGAAGAGGTATGGAGCAGATACACTTGGGAATAAGATCCACAAAAGACTGGTATGTACGTGTGTGTGTTCACTTGCTCAGTCGTGTCCAACTCTTTGTGATCCCAGGGACTGTAGCCCGCCAAGCTTCCCTGTCCATGGAATTTTCCAGGCAAGAATACTGGAGTGGGTTGCCTTTTTGTACTCCAAGGGGTTTTCCCAACCCAGGGATTGAACCCACATTTCTTGCATCTCCTACACGGACAGGCGGATTCTTTACCACTATCCCACCAAAGGCTGGGCTGCTGATAAAGCATAAAATACATTTGAAATCACTTATGTCAGCTACATACCACCAGACACTAAGACAATTCCAGTGCCAGAGATGATCATGGAAGACATAGCAAGAAAATGCCATGAATTGTTGCAGTGTTGGCAAGTGAGTGACTGAGATTAAGAGAGTTAACAGAGCCTGAATTAGTATAAGTAGATCCAAATCCCCCAAATCATTGTGTTCTCTACAAGAATATCAATTGTACTTGAAAGGATTTGAGGTAGTGTGGATATTTGCCAGGATTCTTGTGTAAAATCTCCAAATGTTTCAATGGGAAGGGGGATAAAGAATTCCTGAATATAAGGGTGTTAAGAACAAATGCTCAACACAACAAGAAACTTTAACTTGTTGCATCAAGACAGTGTTAAAACACTATTACAAAAACAAGATATCAAAATTCTTATAGTTATTATAAGAATAAATCATATTTTAAGATCTAATTATAAATGGTATTGAGAATCTTAGGGTGTTGCCTGATCTCAAGCCTCAGCATCCTTTTTCTCTCAAGGAATACTTAATCCTATATACAGCTCTCTTCTCTTAAGATGGATTTTAACTTTAGACAAAGGGATTTTAAAAGCTGCTGCAGGCTTCCCTGGTGGCTCAGCAATAAAGAATCTGCCTGCAATGCAGGACATGTGAGAGACATGGGTTCAATCCCTGGCTCAGGAAGATCACCTGGAGAAGGAAATGGCAATCCACCCAGTTTTCTTGCCTGGAAAATTCCATGCAGAGTAGCCTGATGGGTTACAGTCCATAGGGTCACAAAGAGTTAGACACAACTGAGCATGCACGCACAATGCTAACACTTTGAGTCACGTTATACTTGACTGCGATGCAATCTTCATGTGACGTATTTCTTCAAACATGGTTTCTTTTTCCCTCAAAGACCATCTCTAATTTGTTATGATAAAGGGCTTACTGCTTCCTTATGCACAAGTCCCTGTGTTAGTAACCTATCAAAGATCTTGTTTCTTTAGGACTCAGTTCCTGCCTTGCTTGGTCTTTCAATACTTTTTTCCCAGAACACATTTGTGTCTGTGGCTCTGTTGTTGTCTGGTAAATCCCATGACACTCCTTCCTGCATCAGTGGATAAATCCTGCTCCAGAATTCACCACAAGCCAGGAGTTACCTGCTTGTTAAGATTAAGGCATCTCAAATACTCGTGTCGAGACACAGTACAGAAAATGCTTCTTCTGTTTACTGGTCTATTTCCCATCACCTCCACATGAAATGCATCTCCCTAACAGCTGGGTTACACAGTCCAACTCTTCTATCTGTTCTGCTGCGACTTTTCCTAAGACCAGAGATCTAGATCTAAGAACTATTTGCTGCAACTATTCCAATAGCATCCCAGAGCATGATATTTCAGAAGATGCTCTGGGAAACCCCAGGTGGAGAGGACGAGGAGGCTCAGGACTTCAGAATGACCATCAATCTGTTTATTCATTAAAAAGTTATCTACTGCCTTCTATGTGAAAGGCACTGTACTAGGAAGTTCATTCAAAAGGGCTATACTTTTAAGTCTTAAAGTTTCTCTGCTTAAAAATAGTTTCAAAACAATTATGATAGTACAAAATACTAAAATTTTATATTAGTAAGAAAAAGAATAGAGGTTTTTGTGCCTTGTGCAGTCTTATAAAGCTGATAATGACTTCACTTAGTAATTCCTGTGTGCCAAACACTGCATTAAGTTATTTTAGATGTGATATTTCTTTGTATCTCTTCAACAAACTTGTTGGATAGGTACTATTGTTATTTTCATTGTAAAAAGGGGAAAGTATTCTTGCCTAGAAAATTCCATGGACTGAGGTGCCTGGCAGGCTACAGTCCATGGGGTAACAAAGAGTTGGACATGACTTAGCAACTGAGCACACAGGAGAAAAGGTGACATAGCTAGCAAGAGATGAAGCAAAGTTCTGCACCCAGGCAGTCTATGTCTAGGACCTTCCTTTACTACTATGTTGGAAAGCCTGAGCTCTGATCCAGAGACCTTTTGAACAAAATCATGGTCAAAAGGAGCCTCTCTTTTCCCTAATTATTTCTTTGCATAAGCAACATTCCAAAAACTTATTTCTCAAAATAATGATTTAAATTATTTGTTCATTCATTGAATTACTTGCATACCCTTGCTTTAAGGGTATGTATATATCTCTTAAATGTCACTATCAGCAGAGACTCATTGTTTCTCCTTAAATCAGTTTGTAAATGACTGTACAACTCTTCTCCAAGCTGAAAGACTTCAATTTTCATGTGTAATTTTGCTACAGATGAATGATAGCTAGACTTAATAAAATATTTTTGACATACCAGATTATTAAATCTTACTTGGAAATGATTGAATTGATTTTCTCATGATCTCTATTTCATAGACAAGAGGTAGACTGAATGGGATAAAAAATGTACTTATATTTCTATATACATATGGTATTTATTTCTCCCTTTATTGGATTCCATACAATATATTTAACAGAATTTCTGTAAAGCAGATTCACTTTCCCAATGAATTCCATCATAAAATTAGAGACATGACCTTTCAGAATAAAGTTTGTAAAAGAGATATTTTGTTTTTATTTTATTTTATTTTTATTATATTTATTTATTATATTTATTAGAGATGGTTCATAGCAAAGCCACATCCACTGGGACTGTACAAGCATTTTTTGACACTTGTATAACATGACTCTGTGCTCCTGGAATATGTCTTTTCTTCTTTTCCTCTGGCTGCATTCAGTTCAGTAGAGCCTAGTAACAAGAGATGCCAATAAATACTCCACACAAAATATGCTTTACTGATAATACCACAAAGTTATAGCTGAGACAAAAAGTAAATATTAGTAGAACAATGTAAGTAGAAGAGATAAAAAGATTTACTGTTTAAGTATTTTGCTGAATGACAAAAGAAAACTTTTAGCTTATATCTTTAAATGTGCACATATTTTAATAGTTCACTTGTCTGCATGTTAAAGGGGAAACAAGTTATTAAAATATATGTGGATTTTCAGATATTTGAAATGTAACTTATAGGACTATGTACTAAATCTTGATAAGAATTGTAATAACAAAATCAAGGAATTAATATAGCTCCAGTGTATTAAATTAAGATGACATCAGCTTTATTTTGTTCATTCACAGGATTACATTTTATAGGAATATTTAGAGACAGGAGCCATCAAAATGATAATGTTCAGAGTGGGAAAAGATCTAGAAACCATATTTAAAGAAGAGCTAAAGAAGGAGAGGATACTTACAGGTGTACTGGTTCAGTTCAGTTCAGTTCACTCACTCAGTCATGTCTGACTGTTTGCGACCCCATGAACTGCAGCATGCCAAGCCTCCCTGTCCATCACCAACTCCCGGAGTTCACCCAAACTCATGTGCATCGAGTTGGTGATGCCATCCAGCCATCTCATCCTCTGTCGTCCCCTTCTCCTCCTGCCTCCAATCCCTCCCAGCACCAGGGTCTTTTCCAAAGAGTCAAATCTTCGCATGAGGTGGCCAAAGTACTGGAGTTTCAGCTTTAGCATCATTCCTTCTAAAGAAATCCCAGGGCTGATCTCCTTCAGAATGGACTGGTTGGATCTCCTTGCAGTCCAAGGGACTTTCAAAAGTCTTCTCCATCACCACAGTTCAAAAGCATCAATTCTTCAGCATTCAGCTTTCTTCACAGTCCAACTCTCACATCCATACATGACCACAGGAAAAACCATAGCCTTGACTAGATGGACCATTGTTGGAAAAGTACTATTTCTGCTTTTTAATATGCTATCTAGGTTGGTCATAACTTTCCTTCCAAGGGGTAAGTGTCTTTTTATTTCATGGCTGCAGTCACCATCTGCAGTGATTTTTGAGCCCCAAAAGATAAAGTCAGCCACTGTTTCCACTGTTTCCCCATCTATTTCCCATGAAGTGATGGGACCAAATGCCATAATCTTAGTTTTCTGAATGTTGAGATTTAAGCCAACTTTTTCACTCTCCTCTTTCACTTTCATCAAGAGGCTTTTTAGTTCCTCTTCACTTTCTGCCATAAGTGTAGTGTCATCTGCATATCTGCAGTTATTGATATTTGTCCTGGTGTACTGGTATCTGTTTGCAAATAACTGAATACCTGTAATGAAAACAAACAAAAACAGATTAGATATCAAAAAGTTGAACAAATACTCAAAGTTGAAAGTGTATAGATTTCTATTCAATATAAGAAGCAATTTTTTTATTAAGTACAATTATTGTTCCAAGTAGGAAAAGGAGTACATCAAGGCTGTATATTGTCACCCTGCTTATTTAACTTATATGCAGAGTACATCATGAGAAATGCTGGGCTGGGTGAAGCACAAGCTGGAATCAAGATTGCCAGGAGAAAAATCAATAACCTCAGATATGCAGATGACACCACCTTTATGGCAGAAAGTGAGGAAGAACTAAAGAGCCTCTTGATGAAAGCGAAAGAGGAGAGTGAAAAAGTTGGTTTAAAGCTCAACATTCAGAAAACTAAGATCATGACATCTGGTCCCATCACTTCATGGCAAATAAATGGGGAAACAGTGGCTGACTTCATTTTTATGGGCTCCAAAATCACTGCAGATGGTGATTGCAGCCATGAAATAAAGACGCTTACCCCTTGGAAGGAAAGTTATGACCAACCTATATAGCATATTCAAAAGCAGAGACATTACTTAGTCTACAAAGGTCCTTCTAGTCAGGGCTATGGTTTTTTCAGTAGTCATGTATGGATGTGAGAAATGGTCTATAAAGAAAGCTGAGTGCCGAAGAACTGATGCTTTTGAACTGTGGTGTTCGAGAAGACTCTTGAGAGTCCCTTGGACTGCAAGGAGATCCAACCAGTCCATTCTAAAGATCAGTCCTGGGTGTTCATTGGTAGGACTGATGTTGAAGCTGAAACTCCAATACTTTGGCCACCTGATAAGAAGAACTGACTCGTTTGAAAAGACCCTGATGCTGGGAGAGATTGAGAGCAGAAGGAGAAGGGGACGACAGAGGATGAGATGGTTGGACAGCATCACCGACTCAATGGACATGTATTTGGGTGAACTCTGGGAGTTGGTGTTGGACAGGGAGGCCTGGCATGCTGCAGTTCATGGGGTCACAAAAAGACAGGACTGAGTGACTGAACTGAACTGAACTACACTGAATAGTTCCAAAATGAATCCTTGTGTCACAAGTCTGTTCAACCAAGGACAGAATAATATCTCTTTCTTCCAGAAATTCTTATTTGGAGAAATTTTATGCTACTTTTAAAAAGTGTGTTTTGTTTTCAACACATAGGTAAATACTCAACACAATTTAGAAAGTATGAAACTTGAAATAATATTTAGTAACATTAATTTTAGGACACAAATAATCACAAGAAATTTTTGATATGCACCAAGAGTTAGGAACCATGACTCACCTAGCTCAAAGTTTTAGAAGAAATCTAATTAGCAATTCAAGGATGATTACTGGTGAGATTGGTATCTGTACTATGATGTGAAGTATAAGGAAAGGATAAATATACACAAAAAAAAGGTTAACAGAGTGGGCAAGGCAGAAGCAGGAGAATAAGTCTATGTGAAAGTATATGTCACTGCAGGTGTCTGTAGTACAAAGAAAAATGCAGTGAGAAGTGAATACAGCAGGTGAGGAGTCTGCTTATGTGTGTGCTCAGTTGTTTCAGTCATGTCTGACTCTGTGCAACCCTAGGGACTTGTAGCTTGCCAGGTTCCTCTTGTCCATGGGATTCCCTAGGAATGAATACTGGAGTGGTTTGCCACTTCTTCCTCCAGGGGATATTCCTGACCCAGGAAACAAACCTGCCTCTCTTACACCTCCTGCATTGGCAGGCGGCTTCTTTGCCACTAGCACCACCCAGAAGCCCTGAGGAATCTAGTGTCTGGCTTAAATACATTTGATTTTTCAGACCCAGCTAAAAGCCCCCTAGTAGGCCAACCTCTTAGGCATTCTGCATTCCTAGACTGAGTAGAGGCCTTCCTGGGCCTTTATCAGGAGAAGGGAGGGGAGGGAGGGGGGAAGGGGAGAGTGGAGAAGAGGGGCGGGGAGGAGAAATCTTGAAGGTACTCTTCTTCTATCTGACTTATAGCTCAGTACTTTTCTACTCCTATCCTTCCTTCTTTCCCTCTCTCAGCCTGCAGTTTCATAAAACCTGCAGAAGCACTTTGTTATGGGCTTCATCAGTATTGAGGCAGTTCCCCACCCCTGTACTGATCTATCTGACTTTCTGTTGGTGCCACCTCCTGAGAAAAATGCAACAGTGGGGGCATCAGTGCTTTCTCTCTTGTAGCCTGTTGCTTATATATCACAGTATGTGACTAAAGTTTTGATTGTTACTTTCATTTTGGCTTGTTATTTTATCTGACACCTGGCACCTCAGCTTCTCCAGCTCAGCTCCATATCCTACAAAAGGAAGGATGTGATTATTCAGAGTTTAAGTAGTGTGGAGGTTTTCCTAAAAGTAATCCACATGAGTAATAGTGAGTGTTAAAATTAGTCTTTGGCAGTGGTTATGAGAAAGCTGGATGAATTTGGCAGCTGTTTAGGAAGTAGACTGCATAGAACTAGATGATTGGTAATGTAAAATTATGGTAAGTCATGAAGAGTAATTGGGCTTGATTTTTAGATTTATTTCTTGGGGCTTTGGATAGCCTGAGTTGTTCACTCACATGATAAGTAATACTGAAAGTAAATCAAGTATGTGTGGGGATAATTTCAGTTTGGGGTATGAGGAGGTACCTGTGGGATATGCAAATAAAAATGGTCAGGATTCACTTGACCAATCACACTTATATTTAAGAGAAAGAGGAAGAGAGAGAGAGAGAGGGAAAGAGAGAGAGACAGATTGGGAGAGGGGGGTTGGTGGGAGAGAGAAAGAAAGAAAGAAAAGCTAGCTTTTTTTTTTTAAGGCAGTGAAAAGTATTTTTTATTTTTATTTTTTATCTTACCTTTTATTTTATTTTATTTAAATATAAATTTATTTATTTTAATTGGAGGTTAATTACTTTACAATATTGTATTGGTTTTGCCATACATCAACATGAATCTGCCACAGGTATACACGTGTTCCCCATCCAGAATCCCCCTCCCTCCTCCCTCCCATACCATCCCTCTGGGTCATCCCAGTGCACCAGTCTATTCAGAGAATTTTTAAAAGTAAAGTCAATATATATATGGTTGCTAACAATAGGTTAAAATCTTAAAAAAAAATTAGTATAAAGAAAAGAGAAATGAGAAAGAATTCTGGAGCTATTCCCAGTACATAAGGCCTGGAGTATGGAACGGATGAAATACACTAAATTGTAGTGGTTGGAAGAAAATTTACCTCATTGATTTTTAAATTTATAATTTAAAACTCACCACATGGGTATTCTTCCAAATTCCCCAAAACCCAAGTTCCCCCTCACTTTAGGGTCTCTGAAACAAGTAATTTTTCTCTACTTGGAAAATTCCTACTCCCTGCCTTCCCCTACTTCTGCCCAGCCATCTACTGCATACTTGCTGGCCTCAATTTAAAAATCTTTCATCCCTAAGGTGTGTAGAAAAAAAAAATCAGGAGGGTCGAACTAGACAGTCTACTCAAATCCCAACTCTTCTCACCTAAAATCTCTGTGACATCGGCAAGTCTCTTAACCTTTCTGCCCTTGAGCCTCTAGTCATTTTAAAATAGATAATAAGGATTAAATACCAGAAGCATATAGAACAGTGCTAGACCAGAGTAAGTGCTCAGTTAATATTCACAACTACTGTGCTACTCTCTCAGCACTTGGTTTTCCCTACAACAGGCTTGAAATCCTGGAAGAGTAGGGACCATGACTGCCTCCTTAATCACTCTCTCCAGGACCTAGGATACAGAATATACTCAATAACTCTTGGTGGAATAAGTGACTCAAGATTTTTTTCCAGTTTAGCTGCTTGTGGAAGTTTTCATCATTTTTGAATATGATGAATACTCAAAGACTACATTTATTAATCAGGTTATATATAGTTTCAAGGCTTCCCAAGTGGATCCATGCTAAAGAATTGACCTGCCAATGCAGGAGACATGGGTTTGATCCCTGATCCCTGGGTCGGAAAGATCCCTTGGAGAAGGGAATGGCAACCCACTCCAGTATTCTTGCCTGGAAAATTCCATGGACAGAGGAGACTGACGGGGCTATAGTTCATGGGGTTGCAAAGAGTCAGGCATGACTGAGCACACACACATGTGGTTTCAAGGATAAGAAACCCTGGTTTGCAAACCCAGCTTCTATTTCAGCTCAGAAAGACTTTCTTTTGTTTATATTGCAACATTTCTTCTGTTTTCTTTGCCTTGTTTTATCCTTATGTAATAACTATAATTTATAGATGAACCCCAAGATGTATCCTACAGATCTATCTCTTTGACATACTTTACATCCTCTGATTTGGGAGTATTTTTAAATGGTGGCTTTTAATTCACAACCTACTTTCTGCAGAGAAAATCTGATTTTATTTATTTCAGTGTGCATTTAATTTCTGTTACACTCACCTGTTTATTTCTTTTTGTTATTCAGTTGCTAAGTCATGTCCAACTCTTTGGGACCCTATGTACTGCAAAATGCCAGGCTTCCCTGTCCTTCACTATCTCCCAGAGTTTCCTCAAATTCATGTACATTGAGTCAGCGATGCCATCCAACCATCTCATCCTCTGCTTCCATCTTCTTTTGCTTTTTATTTATGTATTTATGTATGTAGCTAGTTAGTATTTCATCCTATTCCTCCCTAATGCTTGTCAGGTCTATTACTACTATGATTCACATTATCCCTGTTTCTCATATTTAACAGAGGCAATGTTCTCTTGAATCTCTTTTAGGGCTACTATGCAGGTATTTGGAGAAGTCAATGGCACCCCACTCTAGTACTCTTGCCTGGAAAATCCCATGGATGGAGGAGCCTGGAAGGCTGCAGTCCATGGGGTCGCTGAGGGTCAGACATGACTGAGCGACTTCACTTTTACTTTTCACTTTCATGCATTGGAGAAGGAAATGGCAACCCACTCCAATGTTCTTGCCTGGAGAATCCCAGGGACGGGGAAGCCTGGTGGGCTACCGTCTATGGGGTCGCACAGAGTCGGACACAACTGAAGTGACTTAGCATAGCATAGCATAGCATATGCAGGTATTATATAATCTTTTGTGATTCCTTTTTTTATAGAGTGCATCACACATAATGTAAATATTTTCCTCAGTCTTCTGATGCCATCACTCCTCTGAATCATCCGAACTTCCTTCCTTCCATAAACAAAACGAGCAAAGAGTGTTGCTCATCATTCAGTTATACAAAGAGTTAAGGCACAATCCACTGCAATCAATCCTGGACAGTGTACCCTTAAGGGAATTCAGGATAAAAAATCAGAAAGAAACATTCTGTGCTTTGGGGGCAATAGATAGTTCAGATGCATATCTAAGGAAGAATTTCAATGACTTTAGTTTCTTGTATTTTTCCATACACAGCAAAGCACTAAAATCATTAACTTGAAGTGTCAGTCCTGTTTGGTTAGCAGTAATCTCTTGCTTGACTACATGTATTTCCTAACCTTAAAATTCATACATACACACACACACACACACACACACTCCTCTACCTCTGAGAAGCAGTTCCTCAAAGCTATCTGAGACACTGTCTCCCAGGCTATAATCCTCACTATAACTGAAATTCACTGTTTGTATGTTGTGTATTTTTTTCAGTCGTTATTTTGCTCCATCCTTCTTTCCTAATGTAGGGGAGGAAAAATAATTTTCTCTTTACCCTTCTAGGTTCTTGGCTGAGATCAGACTGTAATAAAATACATATTAAAAGGAGAAATACAGAAGTTTAATAACATGTACCATGCCATTCAGTCCGACTCTTTGCCACACTATGGACTGTAGCCCACCAGGCTCCTCAGTCCGTGGGACTATCAAGGCAAGAGTACTGGAGTGGGTTGCCATGCCCTCCTCCAGGGGATTTTCCCAACCCAGGGATTGAACCCCTGTCTCTTAGGTCCTGCATTGTCGGGCAGATTCTTTATCATTAATGCCACCTGGAAAGCCCATCATGTATACCTCCTGTACATATAGGAGATACCCTGGAAAACTGAGCAACTCTCAGAAATGACCCAAGCCACCATCTTAAATACAATCAACTGAAGACATAAGAACAAGGTATGTTTGTTGTGAAGATTTAAATCAGTTATTCCTCCATTAGTAAGAATTTCTAGAGATTCGGTCATCCTCCTCTTCCTGCTACAGAGAGGGAGATACCTTTACAAATGGAGAGTTTGTTTTTTTTTTTTTTAATAAATGCAAATATCAGAAGGGTCATGTCTTCAGAGTTTTCTTATCTCTGCTGTTTCTTAAAAATCATTAGCCTAAAATGATCTTTATGCCAAAGAGGCACATTTTAGAGTGACAAATCCTCTCCTTTCTTCCCTCCCTTCTTCCTTCTTTTCTTCCTTCCTTTTCTGCCTACTTTTTCTTGATTGAAGATTGACCTATATGACAGGTTATCAAATGTATCTTTTATCTATGTATAGTTTTATATATTCTGCCACCATTTTCTGCCTCTAAGTCTTAAATCCAGGAAGCACTGTGAAGAGTTAGATAGTTCCTAGATAAAGCTGGTATTCAATAAACACAGCTTACTTTAATTCAAAAAGTATTATAATTTCCCCAGTAGAGTAAGAGTAATCCTGGTTTCAGGCCAGGAACACTTCTGTAGAGTCATGACCAAGAGAACAGGAATGAAGTTGAGAAGTGGTTGAAGCTATGAGTTAAGGAATACTATTCCCAGAGTACCAGCACTGCCTGAACACATGGATATAAACAAAAGCTTTAGCCAAGTAACTTTGTGCCCTCTGCCCCACACTCTAGGGACTTGTAGTTCTCGCACAGGCCATTTATCTTCCCAACAATTGTATCCTTTATGGTGCTCTCTCTCTCCAGCCATCTATCTTGATGGCAGACAAAACAAAGTAAACCGATAAATTACAGGTAGCAGTGTAGTCAATAAATGTCTCAGATCCCCAAATTTGTTTTACCATGTCCACCATGAAAAGATTGATAAATTCAAGTATGGAGGCCTGAAATTTTCTTATGACATAAGGGAGGGAGTAATGATTGAGGAACATCATTTGCTTGATTAGAATCAAAGTTATATGGTTTACAAGAAAAATGACCACAAACTAGGGAAAAGAAGAAAAATCAAAGAACTATTTCTTTAATAAAACTATAATATTTTATCCTTGTTTACATAATATGAGGTTGAAACTTGATGACAACACTCATTATTAAGGTAAAACATTGGGATTCATGACTAATGCACTAAAATGATAAAAATGAAAAATAAAATCTTTAATCAAATGAATTAACTCTACAAGCCAATAAGGCATAAAAGAAGAATTACTAGCTAAGGCCAAGGCAATTCTAAATATAAGCTAAGTGGGAATGTAGGAAATAAAGACCACATAATCAAGAATTTAATTTTTTCCTGTGTGACTCCCATAACTCTGTTAATTTTCATTCTTATGCTTCTCAAGGCTTGAGTTAGTATTTCACTTCACATGGACAGTGCCAGTTTATTGCATATTTGGGAAAGCAAGAATATTCACTATTTTTTCAAAATAATACCATTTTCAGTGCATCTGTTAACCACCACATAACATCACTCAGTAGAACAGCTACAGACTTATTCCACTTTTATTCTTCCAGCTTTGTTTATGTTATTATTTGCCCTACATCTTGTTGTTAATTCTTTGTGTATTACCAGGCTACAGTGGCTACATTTAATGGCTCAGTTTGGCAAGACTTGAATTCTGTTTAATACAGTTTAATTAAGAATATTTTGTTGTACTCAGAGTATACTGGTTACCATAACACAATTTCTCTAATAGTACTCTAATATTACTTGAAAACTTATATGGATCACTTTTATTGGTTAATGTTACTTTTGGTAAACCTCTTAGGGCCATATATTACATGATTACCAATAACCTAAATAATAACACTATCTTATCAGCTATGAAAAAATGCTGAATCTCAAGAAAAATATGTAAATTTAGATCATAATTTGAAAATTGAAGTGTACTTTAGTTTGAAAATCACCTTAATTTAAATAAACATATAATAGAGACCATCTTACTTCCCATTCTAAGGCAGAGAGTCCATGGAGTTAGAAACTAAATGAACCCAACAAGAAAAAAATTATTAATTCATTCCTTTATTCAATAAATATTTATTGACCATCTAATATGTGTTATGTTACCTTCTAAGTACTAAATTATGGCTAGAATGGTAAAGGTCCCTACTTCATTGGAGTTATCCAATTTATAACGAAAATGTAGCATTGACAGGTAGCTTTTGACTCATTGTTACTAAAGTATATATAATTATTTTACTATGTTCTTGGGGTTGCCAGTCCAGACGGTCATCTATATCTATCATCTATATCTCGAGAATGGCCTTAAGTAGGGCTCACTAAGCTTTTAGAAGCCTGGACCTATTAGGACAATGGAAATAACAATGGAACAAAATGGATGCATGTGCTGGTGTATCTGCAGACATTTTGCCTAAGCAACAGCACGTTCTCATCAGTATTTGTCACTTTGTGCTGACCCTCATTTGTGTTTACTTGTGGGCAATGAATTTTCTTCTTATAAAGCCCTCTGGCTGATGTCTGTATTTTGCAATTATAAATTTTTCACATATTGTTTTCTAAACAGAACACTACAATCAACTTTAGAATGGCAAGAAGGCAATCTTCTCCCATTTTGCCAATAATACACTACAATCTCTCATTTTTTAGTGGATCTTGAACCATAAAATGTGAGCCACATTTACAAATAAGTTTTATAGTAAAAAATCAAAAGAAAATCAACGTTTAAAAGTCAAAGGAAAGTTAATGTTTAAATATATATATATAACATATACATAACATATATATATATAACATATATATATATAAATTTTATCATATAATCAATGTAAACGTATCATTGAGATATTTTGTATTCTTCTGTTTTAAACTAGATCTTCAGATCCTGTATTTTACACTATAGCACATTTAAATATATAGTAACCAAAATTCAAGGGCTCAGTAGACACATGATGCCAGTAGCTACAGTATTGGACAGTGTAGTTCTGGAACACTGATGTGGGATTCTCTTCAATAATAGAAGATTTAACAGTCCATTAGAGAAACTGGAGGTCCAGTTTCCAGACCACATATAAAGAAATTGAAAATCATCATTACCAACCCCACAACAAAATAAAAGTTCAATAACTGAATTCCAATAACATATGGGGATTAAAATAAACTGTCAAAAATTCTTTTTTTTATTTTATTTTTTATTTTTTTTAATTTTATTTTATTTTTAAACTTGACAATATTGTATTGGTTTTGCCAAATATTGAAATGAATCTGCCACAGGTATACATGTGTTCCCCATGGGAATATCAGTCCACCTTACCTGTCTGCTGAGAAATTTGTATGGAGGTCAAGAAGCAACAGTTAGAACTGGACAGGGAACAACAGATTGGTTCCAAATTGGGAAAGGAAAAAGTCAAGGTTGTATATTGTCACCTTACTTATTTAACATATATGCAGAGAACATCATGTGAAATGCTAGGCTGAGTAGAGCACAAACTGGAATCAAGATTGCCAGGAGAAATATAAATCACCTCAGACATGCAGATGACACGACCCTTATGAAGAAAGCAAGAGGAACTGAAGAGCCACTTGATGAATGAGGAGAGTGAAAGTGCAGTTCAGTTCAGTCGCTCAGTCTGAATCTTTGTGACCCTGCGGACTGAAGCACACCAGGCTTCACTGTCCATCACCAACACCCAAGCTTGCTCAAACTCCTGTCCACTGAGTCAGTGACACCATCCAACCATCTCATCCTCTGTCATCCCCTTCTCCTCCTGCCTTCAATCTTTCCCAGCATCAGGGTCTTCTCCAGTGAGTCAGTTCTGCACATCAGGTGGCCAAAGTATTGGAGTTTCAGCTTCAACATCAGTCTTTCCAATGAATATTCAAGACTGATTTCCTTCAGGATGAACTGGGTAGATCTCCTTGCTGTCCAAGGGACTCTCAAAAGTCTTCTCCAACATTACAGTTCAAAAGCATAAATTCTTCAACGTTCAACTTTCTTGATAGTCCAACTCTCACATCCACACATGATGACTGGAAAAACCATAACTTTGACTAGACAGAAATTTGTTGGCAAAGTAATGTCTCTGCTTTTTAATATGCTGTCTGGGTTGGTCATAACTTTTCTTCCAAGGAGCAAGTGTCTTTTAATTTCATGGCTACAGTCATCATCTTCAGTGATTTAGGAGCCCCCCAAAATAAAGTCTCTCACCGTTTCCATTGTTTCCCCATGTATTTGCCATAAAATGATATGACCAGATGCCATGATCTTAGTTTTCCAAATGTTGAGTTTTAAGTCAACTTTTTCACTCTCTTCTTTCACTTTCATCAAGAGGCTCTTTAGTTCTTCTTCACTTTCTGCCATAAAGGTGGTGTCATCTGCATATCTGAGGTTATTGGCATCTCTCCCAGCAATCTTGATTCCTGCTTGTGCTTCATCCAGCCCAGTATTTCTTATGATGTACTCTGCATATAAGTTAAATAAACAAGGTGACAATATACAGCCTTGATGTACTCCTTTTCCTATTTGGAAACAGTCTGTTTTACAATGTCCAGTTCTAACTGTTGCTTCCTGATCCACATGCAGATTTCTCAAGAGGCTGGTCAGGTGGTTTGGTATTCCCATCTCTTTCAGAATTTTCCACAGTTTGTTGTGACCCACACAGTCAAAGTCTTTGGCATAGTCAATAAACCATAAGTAGGTGTTTTTCTGGAACTCTCTTGCTTTTTCAATGATCCAGCCGGATGTTGGTAATTTGAGATCTAGTTCCTCTGCCTTTTCTAAAGCCAGCTTGAACATCTGGAAGTTCACAGTTTAGGTACTGTTGAAGCCTGACTTGGATAATTTTGTGTAAGTGTTAAGCATGTATTTCTCCACTGTCTCCATTTATGAGTGTGTATGTGTGCTCAGTCGCTTTATTAGTGTCTGACTCTTTGCTGCCCCATGGACTGTAGCCTGTCAGGCTCCTCCATCTATGGGATTCCCCAGGCAAGAATACTAGAGTGGATTGCCATGCCCTCCTCCAGGGGAACTTCCCAACCCAGGGTTCAAACCTGCAATTCCTGTGGCTCCTTCATTGCAGGTGGATTCTTTACCACTGAGCTACCTGGGGAAGCTCCCATTAATGAATATTCTTATACATTTTAGGAAAATTTTGGTAATGTTGTTTCTAAGACTATTATCGAGGTGTCTATTTTCTTTAAAAATTTCTTTCTAAACACACACCAATATAAACACAATACAATGTTTACTTGGTTGATTCTCTGGACTATTTGGCTATAAGAAAAGCATGTGTGTAAGACATATAGTTCATGTTACTATATGGATATGACACCTGGAATTTGATTGCTCCCCTCAAACCATTTTGTTTATGTTTAGATTCTGCACTGTATTGTAGGTAGCTGGCTTTGCTGTATAATTGATGTGCACATAGTTGTATTTTTCACTTTCATTCTCACTTTACATTTAAAAAAGAACATGTGAAACAGCTAAATCAAAACCCTCACTAATATCCATGATGAATAAACAAATACATTAATTATGCTTCTTTAAACTGTCAGTTACTCAAATAACATTTCTACCTAATTTACATTAATGAAAGTTCATATTTAATCAAGAATTAAAATATATATATATATATATATATATATATATATATGTAAGGGAAAAAACTTATGGGAAAAATAATAAACTAAAGCTAAGAGATTACCAAAATCCTGGCAGACATTTTTCTTAAATGTGAAGCTGATAAAGAATTAAAGTCTCTTTCTTCAGCTCTACACATACATACAGATTCTCAGCCACCTCCAGATTGTTGCTATAACCCCAACTTCAGACAGGTCACCTTTATCTTGTAGAGAAGACTTCTATGTATTTTACTTCTAACAGTAACCCTAGGAAACAAGTTTTCAAAAATAATAAACACAGACCTCTTGGCACAAAATTCCTGTGAACTATCTATTGAACTGATTCTTGTCTACCATTTGAACTTTTCAGTTTCTTTGTTTCAACAGTTATAATTATTAGGACAAAAAATTTGCTGGAGATGAGCAGGGACACAAATCACCATTGGATGCATGGTTAACTGAGGAAAATAAATTGAAAGTATTCTTAAATATTATAGTTAAAAAGGTATTTTATATTACATGAGTTAAAGAAAAATTGCAAACTTCAGCAGACTCATACATAAATCCTTAGAACTGGAGCAGTGAATAAAATGTTCTAAGTCAGTCCAGAAGACCACATACAAACATCTGGTATAAACTAGAAATTGGGTTTGGGTTTGCACATTATTCCATGAGTTTCCCAAGGGAAATAGAAGTACAAAGGAAAAGGTAAAAAAAATGAACATTAATATTTGATGTATTAGATCAGTAACTCTTGTCATTGACGATCTAGACAAAACACCATGATACAAGGAAAGTGTTCACTCAGAAGTAGACAACAATAGCAGCAGTCTTGTCATTGTCAACCTAGTCTTTATTAAATATTAAGTACATGATGCTTCACACTTTAGAGCTTCTCTGGTGACTCAGTGATAAAGAATACACCTGCCAATGCAGGAAATGAAAGTTTGATCCCTGAGTCAGGAAGATCCCTTGGAGAAGGAAATGGCAACCCACTCTAGTATTTTTTTTTTTTTAATTCAAGGATAATTGCTCTACAGAATTTCATTGTTTTCTGTCAAACCTCAACATGAATCAGTCATAGGTATACATATATCGCCTCTCTTCTGAACCTCCCTCCCATCTCCCTCCCATCTCCTTCCCCATCCCACCCCTCTAGGTTGATACAGTGTCCCTGTTCGAGTTTCCTGAGCCATACAGCAAATTCCCATTGGCTATCTATTTTACAAATGGTAATGTGAGTTTCCATGTTACTCTTTCCATAGATCTCATCCTCTCCTCCCCTTTCCCCATCTCCATAAGTCTATTCTCTATGCCTGTTTCTCCATTGCTGCCCTGTAAATAAATTCTTCAGTACCACTTTTCTAGATTCCATATATGTGCATTAGAATACAATATTTATCTTTCTCTTTCTAACTTAACTTCACGCTGTATAATAGGTTCTAGGTTCACCCACCTCATTAGAACTAACTCAAATGCCTTCCTTTTCATGGCTGAGTAATATTCTATTGTGTATATATACCACAACTTCTTTATCCATTCATCTGTTGATGGACATCTAGGTTGCTTCCATGTTCTAGCTAAGGTAAATAGTGCTGTAATGAACAATGGGATACATGTGTCTTTTTTTATTTTGGTTTCCTTGGGGTATATGCCTGGGAGTGGGATTGCTAGGTCGTATGGTGGTTTTATTCCTAATTTTTAAAGAAATATCCATACCGTCTTCCATAGTGGCTGTTTCAATTTATATTCCCATCAACAGTGCTAGAGCGTTCCCTTTTCTCCACACCCTCTCCAGCATGTGTTGTTTGTAAAACTTTTGATGATGGCCATTCTGACCGGTGTGATGTGATATCTCAATGTAGTTTTGATATGCATTTCTCTAATAATGAGTGATGTTGAGCATCTTTGCATGTGTTTGTTAGCCATCTGTATGTCTTCTTTGGAGAAATGTCTGTTTAGGTACTTTTTGCACTTTTTGATTGGGTTGTTTGTTTTTCTGACATTGAGTTGTATTAGCTGCTTGTATATTGTGGAAATTAATCCTTTGTCAGTTCTTTCATTTGCTATTATTTTCTCCCATTCTGAGGGTTGTCTTTTCACCTTGCTTATAGTTCCCTTTGCTGTGCAAAAGCTTTTAATCAGTTCCCACTTGTTTACTTTTGTTTTTATTTCCATTACTCTAGGAGGAGGATTTCATAGAGGATCTTGCTTTGATTTATGTCATTGAGTGCTATGCCTATGTTTTCCTCTAAGACTTTTATAGTTTGTGGCCTTACATTTAAATCTTTTATCCATTTTGAGTTTATCTTTGTGTATCATGTTAGGAAGTGTTCTAATTTCATTCTTTTCCATGTAGCTGTCCAGTTCTCCCAGCACCATTTATTGAAGAGGCTATCTTTGCCCCATTGTATATTCTTGCCTCCTCTGTCAAAAATAAGGTACCAATGTAAATGGATTAAACACTCCAACCAAAATACACAGACTGGCTGAATGGATACCAAAAAAGACCCATATGTATGCTCTTTACAAGAAACCCACTTCAGATCTAAAGACATATATTGACTGAAAGTGAGAGGATGTAAAAATATATTCCATGCAAATGGGAAGCAAAAGAAAGCTGGAGTAGCAATCCTCATATCAGACAAAATAGACCTTAAAATAAAGAAGATTATAAGAGATAAGGAAGGTCACTACACAATGATCAAGGGATCAGTCCAAGAGGAAGACATAATAATTGTAATTATCCACTCCAGTATTCTTGATACTTACCTGAGAAATCCCAGGGACAAAGGAGCCTGGCAGTCTATAGGGTCAAAAAGAGTCAGACACGACTAAGTGACTGAGTACACATGCTTCATGCTTTGCACTAATTTCTCAATTAATCGTTAGAATAATCACATGGTACAGATTTTTTTTTATTTTCCCATCTATCAGATAAATCTGTTTGATTTATCAGACTAATAAACTTTATCTGGCAGATAAATCAACTAAAGTTTCAAGTAGTTAGTTACTTCAGTATCACAAAGGTACTAAAGGTGGAAATTTAGTTCCTGAGCCTTTACTTAAAGCTTTAGGACTTAAATACTATACTCCATCTAAGTGTATATGTAATATGTATTACAGTATTTAGCCCAGGTAATATGTATTACAGTATTTAGCCCTTACTTAAATACTGTATTCCATCTAAGTGATCTTTGAATCCTCTGTATTATTTTCTGAGAAAGCCTACATTTATTAAATGAATGTCTCCAAGTAAAAGTCTTGAACAATCTACTGAACTTATTTTAAAATCTTCTCTGAATATTCTTCCATTGCAAGCTAGATCTCATGATTTCAAAGTCATATTTCTACTTATACCTGGAAATCTTTGAGCTGAGAGTTCTGTTTTCCAGGGTAGTTGCTACTTTTTTCTCCACATTTACCCAGCCAAAAGGTTTTCCTCAAGAAATGTTTAAAATTGATATTCACAATTCTCTTCTCATTTTGCTTCAGTGGTAGCAAATACATTATTTGGATAATTTTTGTGTTTACATCTTCATTAGGAATAGAAATCCTGATTTATTTCCACTGAATATTTTATTTTGATGTCCCTTTTCCCTTAACAGTAAGTTTTTTATGAGTTTTTAAAAATCTCAAACTCATTAAATTGATGTATTTCACAATATGTATATTTGGAAGAAGAATGGAGACATATACACATATATCAGGATGTTAGTGATAGGTACTGACTTTTGGAAATGAAAAAATAGCTTGTTTGAGACTAAAGATTCTTCAGATATTAAATATAAATTTGGAAAATTTTTTAAAATTCTACTATTTGAAAGAGTTAGAGATACATTAAAAGTAGCCAGAAACAAGGGAGGAAAAGAGTCTGCCCCTATTAAAATAAGGATACTACATTAGGAAAGACTTGTATTTATGTGGCTTTTCATGGCAAGGCAACTAGAATTCAAAGGAAAAGATAAGTGATTGAGAAGTCTTTGGAATGGATTTAGGATTGTCAAAGAACCTGAAGAAGCAAGGAGAAATCCTGGAAAGAATCTTCTAGCAAAGAAGCCTCAAGGCTTCAGCTGACCTCAGAAGCATGCATGTGAGTAAGAGACTCTGAAGATTCTGGTGGAAGGTGGCATCAGTGGTCAGGCTGAGGAAATGGAGACTTTTGATTGTGACCTACCACAAGGATGTGTATTTGTTTTCTGTCACAGCATAATAAATTACCAAAAACTAAAAAATACTCATTTGTTATCTCATACTCACAGGGACGGGGGAGCCTTGTGGGCTGCCGTCTCTGGGGTCACATAGAGTCGGACACGACTGAAGCGACTTAGCAGCAGCCGCAGCAGTACTCAGAAGCCTGGCCATAGCTTAGCTGGACTCTCTGCTTGGGCACAGGCTGCAAAGCATCAACTGGGGCCAGAGTATCCTTTGAAGACTGAAGTAGTCTCCTAAACTCACTCTCTCTTTTGGCAGGATTAATTTCTTAGCAATTTTTCTCAGATCCCAGAGTTCATCACCTGAACTTTCCGAACATAAGACCCTTCCTGTGTAATAAGGCAGTTTACTCTAGGACCAGCAGGAGGGAGTCTTCCTAGTCTAAGGCAGAGTTCTATATAATATAAGATAATGGATATGGCACAGTATCATTTTTGCCATATAATGTACCATAATGATGGAGAAGGCAATGGCAACACACTCCAATACTCCTCCCTGTAAAATCCCATGGACAGAGGAGCCTGGCAGGCTGCAGTCCATGGGGTCGCTAAGAGTCGGACATGACTGAGCGACTTCACTTTCACTTTTCACTTTCCTGCATTGGAGAAGGAAATGGCAACCCACTCCAGTGTTGTTGCCTGGAGAATCTCAGGGACGGGGGAGCTTGGTGGGCTGCCATATATGGGGTTGCACAGAGTCGGACACGACTGAAGCGACTTAGCAGCAGCAGTAACCATCTGCACTGATATTGGAGCCCAAGAAAATAAAATCTGTCTCAGCTTCTACTTTATTCTCTTCTATTTTCCATGAAGTGATGGGACTGGATGACATGATCTTAGTTTTTCAAGTTGGGTTTCAAGACAGCTTTTTCACTCTCCTCTTTCACCTTCATCAAGAGGCTCTTTAGTTCCTCTTCACTTTCTGCCATTAGACTGGTACTGTCTGCATATCTGAGGTTGTTGATATTTCCCCCAGCAATCTTGACTCTATCTTGTGACTCATCCAGGCCAGTCTTTCACATGATGTACTCTGTGTATAAGTTAAATACTGCAGCAGCAGTACCATAAGGAAGGGAGAGATATCTCATCTACTTTGCCATATTCTATTGGTTAGAAGTAAGTCACAGATTCTTCTCAAATTGATTATCCAGGCTTGAACACGGGGCCATTCTAGGATATGTCTGCCACAGAAAGGCAGAGTTGAGTTTAGTCAAGTTAATGCCTACCAGACCAGAATAGCCTGGGTTATAAAAAAAAAAAAAAAAAGTCTCTATTGTCTACTATCCAAGATGTCTAGTTTACAATAAATATTTTCTTGAAATAAGCATAAAAGGAAAAAAAGAGTCATATTCTAAATTTAAAAAGTCCATTGAAATAAACTTGAGATGAAACAATTTGAAATTAACTGACAGAGAAATAAAGGCCAAATGCAATGAATAACTGAACTTAGGGCTTCTCTGGTGGCTCAGTGGTAAAGAATCTGCCTGCCAATGCAGGGTTGAGAAGATCCTCTGGAGAAGTAAATGGTAACTCATTCCAGTATCCTTGCCTAAAAATCCCATGGACAGAGGAGCATGGCAGGCTACAGTCCATGGGGTTGCAAAAGAGTCAGGCATGACTTAGAAACTAATCAACAACAATCATGAATTTAATTCTGGACAAGCTAGTAAAATAATTGTAAAGAACATTAGTGAGACAACTCATACAATTTGACTATATATTATAGCTTAAGTAATAACATCCTATTAATAATACAATTTCTGGTTTTAATAATTGTACTATGACTATGAAATATGGTTGGAGAAGGAAATGGCAATGCACTCCAGTATTCTTGCTTGGAGAATCCCATGGACAGAGGAGCCTATATATACCTATATCTGTATCTATCTACCTATCTATTAAGAGAGAGAGAGAGAGAGGAAAAGAAAGAGGAGTATTGATAAAGTGAATAGGTAAATTATTATAATTGGTCAGTCTAGGTAAAGGATATATAGCATTTCTTTGTAATAGTCTTATAACTCCTCTGTACATTTGAGGTTATATCATCATGAAATTTTACAAATATATTAATATTGGTGATATATATTTGGTGTTTATCCATATTTAGCTTTCATAAAAGTATAGATGTATATAATGATTTGAAAATAAAGAATTATACAACTAAGATGAAGAGATTTTGAAGAAATATTCCCAAGGTAAACTCTGACACTAGGCACTGGGATTATAGCTTATTTTTAATGTGGTTTCTTATATTTTTATTTTATACATTTTCTACCTTAGGCACATATGCATATAATAAACTATAAATTAAACAACATGTTGTATAGAAATGTTAACAGAACCAACTTAACATATTTGATATTCTACCCTCAACCTCCAATGATACAGTTGGGTTTTTAATTCATAGCAAATATATGGCTTAATAATATTGCTTTCTTAAAAAGTGAAAAATAATTTAGTAAAAATGAGCATTATTTTACCAGCAATGTGTAGAAACAAAAATTTATGTACCTTGAACAACTTCAGATATTTTATCTAGAGGGAAAGATTGTATTTAATAGTGGGTTAAATGAGGAAAATTAATATAAAAGAATTTGAGAAAATATAAAATGCCAATTTAAATTAATTTATATAGTAATTTTTCTATATCAATTTTCTGTGTGATTTCCATTTTAGTCAGAAATCAGTAATTTCACATGGGGTAAAAGATGACATCATGGAAGAGGTGTGCAAGTGCAGGTATTGTCAAGGAAAGACAGAGTAGAGGAAATGTTGGATGAAAATATATAAGCTAATTCTCAGCTGGATATGTGAAAAAGTCATAACTATCATCATTTTCCTATCAAATATCAAGATTACCTAGTGCATATATTTGTTAGTAAAATGTTAAATGTGGAAGCTTAATGTCAGACCCTTTCAAGTTGTCTAAAATACTGATAGTCCTGAATTACCTCTTTCAAGTAGGCTGAATTTTAGTTGTTAGAGCCATTTCAGTTTGTATCCAGTACAATTTATTTCAATATAATATATCATATTATTAGGGGGAAAGGGAGAGCCTGTTTTTGAAAATGCACCTATACCTTTATTTCCCTGGGCTCCAAAATCACTGCAGATAGTGACTGCAGCCATGAAGTTAACAGACATTTGCTCTTTGGAAGAACAGCTATGATGAACCTAAACAGCATATTAACAAACGAGAGGTTACTTTTCTGATGCTGAAGCTGAAGATCCAATACTTTGTCTACCAGATGTGAAGAGCCGAAAAAAGACTGTGATGCTGGGAAAACTTGACGGCAGGAGGAGAAAGGTGCAACAGAGGATGAGATGGTTGGATGGCATCACTGACTCAGTGGACATGAGTTTGAACAAACTCTGGAAGATAATGAAGGACAGGGAAGGCTGGCGTGCTGCAGTTCATGGGGTTGCAAAGAGTCACACAGGACCGAGTGACTGAACAACAATAACAACTGAAAAGAATAGTATTTTCACATTTCAAAGTTTATAGTATTGTTCTTGAAATAAAAACCTTGACATTATGCTGCTCACCAAGTAAATGATTATTGACAAGTCTAACCACTAAAATTAGAGTACCAAAAATCCGAAATCTTTCAAGTATTTGGCCCATATAATGCAGTCATATTCATTCTAGATTATTAATTTAAATTGAAATAGTTCCCTAATGTGGGTTCTGTACAACATTGTTTGATTGTGTCTGAAGTAAATTAACTTTGGAAAAACTAGTTAAACTAAGTTATTCAACTCACAGACATACCTGAAGAGGAAAACAAATATTCAGCTTTAACTTATTTACTTATTCATTCATCAACAAATACTTATTGATTCTACTGGGTTCTGAGCATTGTAATAGGGAAATGAACATAATTGATGATTAAACCTATCCCAGAACAAATGTTAATCTGCTATTATTTTAAACATCCCAATTTACAAATATACATATGCATGTTAGATGATGAATGGATAGATATGTCCCTATATTCTGAAATAATTTGCAAATTATAAAACTAGAGTTTAGTTTAGTTCTGGGGCTTCCTTCATAGCTCAGTTGGTAAAGAATCCACCTGCAATGCAGGAGACCCCAGTTCAATTTCTGGGTTGGGAAGATCCCCTGGAGAAGAGATAGGCTATCCACTCCAGTATTCTTGGGCTTTCCTTGTGGCTCAGATGGTGAAGAATCCACCTGCAATGTGGGAGGCCTGGGTTCAATCCCTGGGTTGGGAAGATCTACTGGAGAAGGGAAAGGCTACCCACTCCAGTATTCTGGCCTGGAGAATTCCATGGACTATAGTCCAGGGGGTCTCAAAGAGTAGGACATGACTGAGTGATTTTTACTTTCATTGTCTGTCTCATGTATAGGGCATATTATCCATTAGTACTAAATGAAACTGGCTTTTTACTTTAATATCTTCACTCTGGGTATAGTATAAGACAAAGTATACTCAATAGTTGAGCTGACTTTTGGATTTAGCAGAAATATGCTAGCTTATAAATTTCAATAAGACTTTAATGGTCACAGTACTTTTCAGAAATAAGTTTGCTATCTCACACCTTTAAGTTTTACTGACTGACAAGTATGAATGAAACACTTCACCTAAAATAATGCATTTCTCATATTAAATGTTCTATGATGATCATTATGCTTTTATATTAGCTTTTACTCACTCTTAATTTATGATTTCAGTGAATAGTTATCTTTCAGAGAAACTATATCACTATTAATTTCTAATGGCAGAACCTCTATATCTAAATATGTATCACCAGGAAATCCTTTATACTTACAGGTATATGTTTATATATTTTATACGCATGCTTTGGGGCTTTTCTTTTTGAACCCAAAAAGTACTGATAAAATCTCACCTTGTGGCACCAATGATAGGTAAAAAGTGCAGAAGTTAAATAATAGGTAAAAGAATAAACTATACACCCAAAAGGACAATATATATATATATATATATATATATATATATATATACACACACACACACACATATATTTCACCAGTTTGAATAAATTAGTTTAAGGCTTCCTAAACTAGAATATTAATTTATCCTAAGCAGTAAAATTGGTGTTTTAACTTTAAGCTCTTTAGGAGAGTAGGTATATAGTTCTTCAGACTGAGACACAGAAATATGACAAAGCACCTAAATTTTGCTATCAATGCACATAAAATCTTACATGTGAATTTGCCATTATTTCTTAGCAAGGGAAAGGTTTAATATGTATAGTATTCTCTGTCCTCTCTCTGACTCTATCAAAGAAAACATTCTGTTCTCATGACTGAGTCCATAGTTTTCATTGGTGTTAGCTATATTTCATACCTTTATTCTGCTAATACAGATGTGGGAGGGGAGATAAACAAACAAACAAAATCCTCTCTCTTCAGGCTAGCATTATTGATCACAATTCACATGTAGTAAAGATCTTGTGCCTGTATGCTTAGTTGTGTGCGACTCCTTGAAATCCCTTAGATTGCATCTCATCAGGCTCCGTGAAACTTTCCAGGCAAGAATACTGGAGTGGGTTGTCATTTCCTTTCCCAACGATCAGTTTACTACCTCATGTGTGTGTGTTTAGTTGTTCAGTCGTGTCTGACTCTTTGCCACCCCATAGACAGCAGCCTGCCAGGCTTCTCTGTCCGTGGATATTCTCCAGGCAAAAATACTGAGGTGGGTTTCCATGCCCTCTTCCAGGTTATCTTCCCAACCCAGGGATCAAACCCAGGTCACAGCATTGCAGGCAGATTTTTTACCAGCTGAGCTATCTGGGAAGCCCCTTACTACCTCATAAGCCTGAAAATAATTAACTTTTCAGAGTATAGAATGGACACATGAATACAGGTAAAATTAAAAAGAGAAGTGCATATTTCGTGTATTAATTAACTTCATAAAATATATGCATCACAACTTATTTAAAGAAAAAATGGGAAACTGCAATGCCAGAGTCCTAGTTTGTGTGCATCTAGAAATCAGAGCCTGAGACCAGGGCTAGTAAGCAGAAGCAGCATGCCTAGAGCATGTTGCACTAGCTGGAGACAGGTACAAGAGAGGTCTGAGAGATAGCCAGGTTATTGGGTCTTTTTAAAAGCCATGATATGTCATTTTCTGTCAAACTTCAACATGAACTGATAGAAGAAAACAAAATTCTGTAAAGCAGTTATCCTTCAATTAAAAAATAATTAATATAAAAAAATAAAGACATAAAAATAAAACATGATATGGGGCTAGTGTAAATTTAGAATAGATAGGAAGCCATGGGTGGAAGGATATAATTAGGTTTACTATTATAAAATGTTATTGTAGCTATTAGTTGGATAATACATTAGAAGCAAAATGATAGCAAGGAGACCAGTTAAGAACATTTTTCAGTAATTCTTATGATGGATGATGATTTTTTGAGCTAGTATTGAAACAAAATGGACAAGTTTAAGATTTGGTTTGGAGAATGACAGTTAAGAAGCTAATATGTGGGTTATTAGTGAAAGAAATGGAAGAACCATAGTAGATACCTAGATACTTCACCTGGGTAATTCAGAGGCTGATGATCCTCTGTACTGAGGTACAGAGGAAGGCTTTTGAAAAAATAGCTTGAGGAAGGAACACCTGCTTGATCGACATGAGTCTGAGCAAACTCCAGGAGTTGGTGATGGACAGGGAAGCCTGGCGTGCTGCAGTCCATGGGGTCACAAAGTCAGACACAACTGAGTGAGTGAACTGAACTGGACTGAACTCTAACTATGCTAAATACAAAATGCTGATCAGGAAACATATAGGCTTTTATTTTGCTATTTGTTATTCAATTATCATTGTGAAAAACCTTATATAATTAATATAAATATAAGTATAAGGCTTGAAGAATTCATAACCGTGAAACTGTTAGGTAGTTAGAAAAGGAAAAAGCTGCCCAGAATGGTGGTGGCTAAAAGACAAAGAAGGGAAAAGCCCACAAAAACAGAACAAAGGAAGGTCAAAGGACTGTAGTGAGAACCTCAATGAAAGAAACAGCCCTCCAATTCAGTTCAGTTCAGTCACTCAGTCATATCTGACTCTTTGCGACCTTATGAATCGCAGCATGCCAGGCCTCCCTGTCCATCACCAACTCCCGGAGTTCACTCAGACTCATGTCCATCAAGTCAGTGATGACATCCAGCCATCTCATCCTCTGTTGTCCCCTTCTCCTCCTGCCCCCAATCCATCCCAGCATCAGAGTCTTTTCCAATGAGTCAACTCTTCGCATGAAGTGGCCAAAGTACTGGAATTTCAGCTTTAGCATCATTCCTTCCAAAGAAATCCCAGGGCTGATCTCCTTCAGAATGGACTGGTTGGATCTCCTTGCACTCCAAGGGACTCTCAAGACTCTTCTCCAACACCACAGTTCAAAAGCATCAATTCTTCGGTGCTCAGCTTTCTTCACAGTCCAACTCTCACATCCATACATGACCACAGGAAAAACCATAGCCTTGACTAGACGGACCTTTGTTGGCAAAGTAATGTCTCTGCTTTTGAATATGCTATCTAGGTTGGTGATAACTTTTCTTCCAAGGAGTAAGCGTCTTTTAATTTCATGGCTGCAGTCATCATCTGCAGTGATTTTGGAGCCCCCCAAAATAAAGTCTGACACTGTTTCCACTGTTTCCCCATCTATTTCCCATGAAGTGATGGGACCAGAATGAAGTGACAGCCCTCCAGGGACATGAAGTGATAGCCCTCCAGGCTAGCCCAATTTACATAGGGCAGGCTCAGGGTGAGGAGAAAAAAACAGAAACTAAGAGGAGCCAAAATCAAACCTCTGGCTTCCCTTCTCTTTGGATCTTTTGGGTAGGCCACCCTATTACCTTTAGGATGTATTTTCCTTTACTTGCCAAATAGAACTGAGCTATAACACTGGTCTATCTGTTGCTTCAAATTTTTGCTGCAACAAGACAGAACTGAGGAAATTACAAACTCCCTGGACGTATATGGTGTGGTAACTAGGATTTAACCTGGCTGAAACAACCTCGGCTCAGCTCCCACAAGGTGGAGGCCAAGCACAACAGAAGCCCAATTTGGCAAAAGCTCCCACGGTGGAAAATGAATGCGAAGAAAACCCAGCGCAGAGGAAGTGACAAGAAGCCCAGCGTTCCGGAAACTGAGAAAGCAAATACAAACTGCAGAAAGCTCACACGGCTCAGTTGCAGATTCCAGAAGACCGGTTAAGGTAGGACATACTCACTCCTATGGCTGGAGGACATATGGCTAACAAAATCTTAATTCCTTTACAATCTCTTATTTCTTATTTCCTTGAACCCCCCGCCAAAAGGGGAGCCACAGTGGGTGCGATTGAGGGACTCTGACAGGGGCTACTTAGTTCTATTGTCCAAGCTGGGGGGTTCTTCTGTCTTTAATCTTCTTTGTGCCAAGGATCAGGCCAATGAAAACTGTGAGCACAAGTCAGGTATTTAGCAGATTTTCTAGCAGGTTATAAAGGGGATTCCTTAGCACATTTTTCCCACTGCTTTTTTGTCCATTCCTTCAGCTCCTAAGTGTGACTCGAGCCTGGTCAAAACCCATGATGCCTGGCTACAGGACCTAATGAAGCTCAGGCTCTTAATGTCTCACTGCAAAAATTAAGTGAGAGACACAGCGATATGTAAGATGTGGATTTGTTTGGATTCAGAGAGAAGCACAGTCCACAGGGTGTGGGCCATCACAGAGGGCGAGTGCAAGTGTGGTGGCCATCGAATGTGGTGTGGTTAGTTTTTATGCTAATGACTGGGAGGATCATTCCAACAATTAGGAACCATCCCCTCCTCGGTCTTTTGACAGTGCCTTGGATCTAGGCACTTGGGGCTTCCCTGGTGGCTCAGATGGTAAAGTGTTTGCCTGCAATGCAGAGGACCTGGGTTCAATCCCTGGGTCGGGCAGATCCCCTGGGGAAGGAAACAGCAACCCACTCCAGTATTCTTGCCTGGAAAATTCCATGGACAGAGGAGCCTGGTGGAATACAGTCCATTGGGTTGCAAAGAGTCAGACACAACTGAGTGACTTTCACTTCACTTAGAACTAGGTCTTCCAAGTTCCTAGGTGACTCAAGGTGTGTCATTTAGTGTGTAGACTGAGGATCAAGGTTTAGTTAAATTTTATTTGTCATCTTGGAATCTGTTTATGTTATGCCCTCAGGCTATGACATTCTTTCAAAAGTTGTGCCCTGTCCCCTTCCCTCCTTTTTCATGCTCTTTTCTTGAGCCCCATCAGGCTCATTGAGGCTCATTGAGCTCACTGGGGCTCATTGAGGCTCATTGAGTTCATTGGGGCTCATTGAACCCCACAATGTTGCCTCTATAATTTTCTGTAGGGACAACCAGAAAATAGCTGGCCTTTAGGAGGGAAACACTGTATAATATCTAATCTCTCTAGATATTCTGACCTTCATCTTCCATGTTTCCTACAACTTGTGCAACCAAAACATCTCTCAGTGAACTGGCTAGAGTAAGTGATAGGGCTGCTAGAAATCCATCTGTTGGTAGCATACCTTAAAGGGCAATTGGGCTTCCAGGGATAATGTTTTCCACTTTGGGAGTTAACCCTGCAGGCCATTTGGGTGCAAACTCTCACCACCCTTCTTCTAAAGTTACAACCATACCCCTGGATCAAATCTCCACTCCACTTTTATGGAATATCTGGTCTGTTGCCTCATTAATTTGTTCTTGAGCCACTTACTAACTCCTACAACCAGGACTCTGCCCCCTTGTAGGCAACATTGCTCTACCCTGCTTATTATTAAAATACTCCTAATGCCCCTAACAGAACCAGATATCCTACTCCTTTTTTCATTACTTCTGCTATTACCTAAAGTGGGTCTATGAAAATGAAATGTTTACCATTGGAGACACCCTAAACTGCTTTTATGGAGGATTCCGTCCATGGGATTCTCCAGGCAAGAATACTGGAGTGGGTTACCATTTCCTTCTCCAGGGATCCTCCTGACCCAGGGATGGAACCTGGGTCTCCTGCATTGTAGGCAGATGCTTTAACCTCTGAGCCACGAGGGAAGCCCAATGGAGGTCTAGGGGAAGAAATCAGTGACTTACATTCCCTTAGAGCAATAAGAGGATAAGACTTGTGGATGTTTCACCAGGTTCCCAGTCTCAGGGCACAGGGTTGGATTTCTTTACATCGTGATACATATTCCCATTCATGGTGGACAAACCAGCAATGAGTTAAGATTACAACCCTCAATCCTACCCAGCACTAGTCATGCTGGAAACCTTGGGAATGTCCAACTCCAGTCTAGGAGGTCGACATGCCTTGACCTGACTAGGGATCTGGTCCTTGAAAGGTTGTCACTCCTCAACCTGCTTGGAGATCTTCCAGTCTAAGGGTCCCAGGAGATCAACATGCCTCGACCTGCCCAGGGACCCAATTCTCAGGAGGCCAACCTGCCTCGACCTGCCTGGGGATTTGATCTCCAGGAGGTTGTCACTTCTCAGCCTGCCTGGGGATCTGCACCCTGACCAGGGGATGCCTGGCTCTCAGGCTGCAACATTACTGGGTAGGATAAACTTCAGAAAGACTCACTCCTAATGAAGTCCACCCACAGAAATAGAAGGAAGCCTATTAGTTGTGGTGCTGTGTCCAATCTCACCAATAACTCAGAGGCCAAAAAGAATGCCACTGTCTTCCTGAAAAGTCTAAAAGAGGCCCTCCAAAAGTTTACCAATCTGGACTTAGACTCTTATGAGGGACAGGTTATTTTAAAGGACAAATTCCTGTCCCAATGTGCATCAGACATAAGGAAAAGTTAAAACAGCTATAGCAGCAGGATCTTGCTGCCTCTTTAGATGAGATGGTCCAGACAGGCACCAATTCCTTTTGTAACAGAGAACAAGAGAGGGAGGCCAAGGCCCAGGAAAGGGAGAAAAGGAAAGAGATAAGGCATGCCCAGATGCTGGCCGCCCTCCAGGGAAGTCCTATCGCAAACTCCAAGTCCGTAAAGGACAAAGCATAAGGCAAATGACTAATCTTTGGGCATTGATTAGGACATTGGCCAAAGAGTTTCCAAACCATGAAAAGTTCCTAAAATGGCTTGCTACAAATGGCATCAGTTGGGACACTGGGCAACCCCCTGCCCTCAGAACCCAAAAGCCTCAAGGTCAAGTGCCAAGCCTTCCCTCAAGATGGTTCAACAGGACTGAAGCAGCCTGCTACAGCTAGCCTGCCTGTCACAGAAAACCATCAGAGTTCTGGAGCCAAGGCTGCAACTGGATGTGGCAGGTAGGCCTTAGAATTTCTTGGTTGACACAGGGGCTACCTAATCTGTAGCCCCAACTACCTGGCCTCCAACTCCTGAGCCTTCTCCTCTGAAACCTGTACCATTTTGGGTGTAATAGGAAAAACAAATACAGAAAGATTCACCCAAGCACTTCTCTGTTGCTGGGATGGACTAATACATTCCCACCAGTTTCTGGTGGTCCCTGAGGGTCCTACTCCTTTATTGGGAAAAGATGTTTCCCTGCCTTCAAAATCTTGCAGCTATTGCAGTCCTTATAGAAGATGCTTTAAAATAGATGTCCTCTCTCTTGAGGGCAAACTATTTTTACCAGCCACCAAGTGAAACAACTCCTGAATGGGACAGGCCATTATTGGTGTCTGATCTAAGAATCTTCAGATATCAAGAGGTGCTAATGGAAAATCCAGGCCTGACTATATCCCCTTGTGAGGTTCTTAACCCAGTTACCGTCCTGCCTACCCACTAGGGCTCTCTTGCCTTTCACTCTTGCCTAGAAACCTTGGACCACTGGACAAAATCCCCAGAGAGATTGTCAGAAGATCCTCTGAACAATCCTGATGAAATCTGATACACTGATGGAAGCAGCTGTGTCTTGGATGGAAAAAAGTAAAAGATGGATATGCAGTAGTCTCCAATTCTGAGACCATAGAGGCTAAACCTTTGCCACCAGATACTTCAGCCCAATTAGCTGAGCTCATAGCCCTAACTCGAGCTTTAGAGCTGGGAAAAGGAAAAAAGAGTAGCCATTTACACTGACTCCAAGTATGCCTTTCTGATGCCATATGTACATACTGCTAATGAAAAGAAAGAGGCCATTTGACCACCCACAAGTCCCCGATCAAATACAGTGATCAAACCCTTAGGCTCTTGGAGGCAGACCATCTGCCCACTGAGGTTTCAGTCTCCCATTGTAAAGGACACCAAAAAGGGAGCACAGAAGTGGCACGAGGGAACCAAGCAGCCGATCAGGCAGGTAAGAGAGCAGCATTACAGAACAATGACTTAATAGGGGTTGAGACCTCAGTTCCACAGACTAATTTACCAGGAAACTCCTTAAATGGCAATCCTCTCCAGTACTCTTGCCTGGAAAATCCTATGGACAGAGGAGCCTGGTAGGCAATAGTCCATGGGGCCACAAAGAGTCAGACACGACTAAGCTAGTTCACTTTCTTTCCTTCATATACTGAAGGTAAGATTCTTAAAGCTAAGAGTGAGGGCTTTCAATAAGATCATATGGGGTGGTTCCAAATGGAGGGACTCCTTTTTCTGCCTGGGAACCTCCATTGGAAGCTGGTTAATTCCTTACATGCCACCACTCATTTAGGGGAGAAGGCCCTCCAAAGATTTCTAGAAATGTCTTTCAGAGGAACAGGCTTCCAAATGACAATAAGGCAAGTGGTCTCCTCTTGTCCCCCTTGCCAATTAAACAACCCCCAAGGAGCTCGAAGTCCCCAGCTGGCCCAGCATATTCAACAATGGGGGACCTACCCAGGAGAGGACTGGCAGATGGACTTCACCCAGATGCCAATTTCTCAAGGGTATAAATACTTATTAGTCATGATAGATACATTCACAGGATGAATTGAAGGCTTTCCCACCCAGACTGAGAAGGCTGAGGAGGTGGTAAAGAAACTGCTCCATGAAATCATTCTGAGATTTGGCCTTCCCAGGTCATTGCAAAGTGACAATGGGACATCATTTACTTCTAAGGTCACCTACGGGATCTATAAAGCATTGAGCATTACTTTTTAATCTCCATTGTGCCTGGAGGCCTCAGTCTTCAGGAAAAGTAGAGCCAACCAATTCTTAAAATCAGCGATAAAAAAGATAACCCAGGAGACCTCCCTGGGATGGAAGGAGACTTTACCAATAGCTCTCCTCTTCACCTGTATTGCCCCTAAGGAACAGGCTAGTCTTAGTCCTTATGAGATACTATAAGGGTGACCTTTTGTTTATGTCAATGATCTCTTCCTAGATCCAGAGGCTCAGACCCTCTGGTCTCATACCATAGTTATTGGGCAATTCCAACAGGATATACACTTGTGGGGTGTCAGTTCAGTTCAGTTCAGTTGCTCAGTCATGTCCAACTCTTTGCGACCCCATGAACCGCAGTATGCCAGGCCTCCCTATCCACCACCAACTCCCAGAGTCCACCCAAACCCATGTCCATTGAAGCAGTGATGGCATCCAATCATTTCATCCTCTGTCGTCCCCTTCTCCTCCTGCCCTCAGTCTTTCCCAGCATCATGGTCTTTTCAAATGAGTCAGCTCTTCCCATCAGGTGGCCAAAGTATTGGAGTTTCCGCTTCAACATCAGTCCTTGCAATGAACACCCAGGACTGGTCTCCTTTAGGATGGGCTGGTTGTATTTCCTTGCAGTCTAAGAGACTCTTAAGTGTCTTCTCCAAAACAGGACCCAAAAGATTCTAAAGAGTCCCCACTATATGTTCCAAGGACCCAAGTCCTAATTAAAGTTTGGAAAGATGTTTCCCCAAAGGCTCAATTCCAACCCACATGGAAGGACCCCTACCCTGTAATACTTTCTACCACCACAGCAGTCAAGGTATCAGGACATGACTCCTGGATTCACTACTCACAAGTCAAGCTGTGGAAGAAAACAGAAGAGGACACTCAATACACTTGTGAGGTCTGGGAGATCTCAGATACCTATTCAGTGCAACAAATGAGTGGAATTCTAATGAACACCCCCAAAATTAAGTTTCTTGGGATAACATTTCACAGGATAGCTCTAAAGAGACAACACAACTTGGCAGGTGTTGTACTCCAAAATAGACAGAATATAGATCTCCTGATCCCTGAAAAAGGAGAAACTTGAGCCATCTTGAAAGAGACATGTTGTTTCTGGGTAAATACCTCCAACTAAGTTAAAGAAAGCCTCACAGTCCTCAAAAAAAATATTCAGATTCTATAGGATCTCAAAGAAAAGCTGGAGAGTTCTCAGGGTGGCTACAATCTCTCTTTGGGGGATCCTTCTCCTGGTGATAGGGAATTTGGAGTTGACTAATGCCTCTACTAATTCTTATTACCACCATACTGATGCTGCTTATCATTGCCCCGTGTATTATCAATTATCTAATCCATTTTGTCTCTGCCCAAGTCAACAAGCTACAACATGCAGTGCCAGTTCAACAAGGATGTATAAAACCACAGCCTACTATGGAAAATATCACTCACCCTTAGATGAACATCTCTGTAAGGACTCTGAGGCTTGAGACTAGCAAGAAGAGGAGGCCCAATGCCCCTCGTCATCCAGTTCAGCTGGAAGTAGCCAGAGAGACCTCAATGCCCCTATTCTCAAAGAATTGTGCCTCCCATCTCTTAAGGGGGGAATGTTAGGCAGTTAGCATAAGAAAAAGTAGTCCAGAATGGCAGTGGCTAAAAGACACAGAAGGGAAAAGCCCATGAAAATAGAACAAAGTAAGGTCAGAGGACCTAAGTGAGGACCTCAGGTAAAACAAACAGCCCTCCTGGAGATCACAATTTATACAGGACAGGCTCAGGGGGAGGAGAAAAAAAAAAAAAAAAAAAAACATTAAAAGAGCAGCCAAAATTGAGCCTCTGGCTTCGCTTTTCTTCTTGTCTTTTGGGTTGGCTCACCCTCATGCCTCGAGGATGTATTTTCCCTTCCTTGTCAAATAAAACTTAGCTGTAACACTGGTCCATCCATCGCTTCAAATTTTTGCTGTGACTAGACAGAACTGAGGAAATTACAAACTCCCCTGACAAAACTGTCACCAAAATCTATGCTGTAAACCTATCCATCGCCTTCAAAATTTCCTCCCAACCTCTTGTTTATGATGATGATGGTGATAAGGAGGAGGAGGTGGAGGAAGATGATAAGAACACTTAATATAGCATCTAACCTCTTATCAAACTTTGAAGTATACTATACTGTGTTGTGTTGTTAGGTATATAGGCACTATAGTGTACCCTGGGACTTATGCATGTAGGATAACAGAGATTCTCTACTTGCCGAATATCTCCCAGTTTCCCCCTCATTCCCAGTCCTTTGGAATCATCATTGCACTCTTTTTTTATGAGTTGACTATTTTAGATTCATCATGTGAGAACATATATCATTTCTCTATGTCTGGCTTATTTCACTTAGACAGATGTCCTCCGGGCTCATCTACATTTTTATAAATGGTAGGATTTTCTTCTTTGTTAAGTTGAATAACATTGTATTATATATGTATTCCACGTATGCTTTATCTTTTCATCTATCAGTACACATTTAGATTGCTTCTATCTGTGGTATAACAACACTGTGATCTAAAACAAAAACAAAATAATTAAAATTAATGGTACAAACTATCAATTCTGCAATTATAACAGTGAGTATAATAGGCAAACTGCAACAGAATATGTAATTCTAATAACATTCATGTTTACTTCTACTACCCAAAATATTCGTATTAAATAACACATCTAAGTATCAAATATATTAAAGATATAAATTTATACTAACATTAAAATGTTTACTTTTTGGTTGGGAGAGAAAGTAATAAGATATGGGAATGAGGAAACTTTAGTGATATTTGTAAATATTATTATTGATATTTTAGGAAAATAAATTAATCAAATATGCAAAATGTTAACATTTTAAAACTAATATCTAAGTTCAAGACAAGGTCCAGAAAATACATTAAAATAGGATTTTCTGACAGGGCTTAAGTAATACCATTGTTGAGAAAAAGAGTGATTATGAGGACCGAGGAATCTGATAGCAAATAATAGACATTAATCATAGTACTGTACCCCTTTGGCAATTTTCAAAATCCTTGCCATCTTTGACATGCATAATTATGGTCTCCAATATGTTTTGGAACACTTACTTCAATTATATGTTCTGACCAACAAAATAGCCATCAAATTCAATGATCCCCAAGTATATTATTTAACAATAGTATATTAATGTGGTGTTGTGATGATAGAATTTTAAAGCAGGAATAGTTTTGACTTGATTATTTTAAAAGGGTTTTAATTATAAAGAAGCATCATAGATTGTAAAACTAATTATCATTTTGAATGTTTCTACATTTAAGAAAATATTTCCATGAAGATCAACAATTTATATCCTGAACAGTACTTTTTAAATCCTTCTCACCAAATCTTTCCATGTAGAGAATGTGGTGATATTTCACTCAGATTTCTCCACTGGCTCTGATACTTTCTAACTGTGTGACATTAGACAAGAACCTCTCTAAACTTCTATCCTCACCTGTAGTAACTAAAACAATGGCCGTTATTTCAAAGAGTAATTTTTGTGCTTTGAAATTGATAATCCACAAACGTGTGTGTGTTTAGTTGTTCAGTCGTATCTCTTTGTGACTCCATGGGCTGTAGCCCTCCAGGCTCCTCTGTCCATGGGATTTTCCTAGCAAGAATACTGGAATGGGTTGCCATTTCCTCCTCTAGGAATGCACATATACAACTTAATCATTTATTCAATAAAGTTACCAACAATTACTATTAAGTAATTTTAGGGACATTTTATTATTCTGAAATTAATTATTACATATTTTTTATGTTATATACTACATGTAAGTATAATCTAAATATACATGCAAACTTAGTAGGTGTCTATACTTTTTTCTAATATTATTTTCTTTTAAAGGGAGAGAAAATCATTCAAAATCACATTTGTTAGGTTCCTAAATTAATACAGACTTCTATAGGTAGGTAGGTAGGTAGGCAAATAGGGGAAGGAATCAAAAAGAGAGAAAGATAAAGGGAGAGAGTAAAGAGTGACCACTTTTCCAGCAATTTGTATCCTGAATACCCTTAACTCCATTTCCCAGTCAGATAGGTCAACATTTCTCGTGGGTGTTAAGGGGAAAATCAGTTCATTTTGCAGTTTGCTCTTGGGAAGTAAATGGTCTGTATGATTTCACTTGGGAAAAATTATCATAAAGGATTTGTATTTCTTTTAGCTTCTCTGCGTCTCTCATTTTCAGTAATTTTGTTAGACAACTTTAACAAGGGAAGATTCTTAATCAGTAAGTTGTATTGGTGATCATGAGCATCTTTGTGTTAATTGGAAAAAGGGAAAATAAATGATACAGAAGAATGCATGGATATGTATATATTGTAGCCACTCAAAAAATAGTTGTGTTTTTTGGATTTTGGGGGGAAAATTCTAGGGATTTCACTCTTTTTATAAAAATGAACATGGATTTATGTCTTTGAACAAGAAAATTATATGTTGTCAAATAAATACTCCAAATTTTATAAATCAGGGCAATAATTTATCTTTATTTTGGTAAATAGATTTCAAAATTGTTCAATATTTGAAGTATTCTGATTATATGGTTAAATAAAAATATGTACTTTCCCAATTTTTCAAAGGTAAATATGTGAAACCTCTGCTGAAGAAAAGCTATATTGGCAGCTTCAGAACAGTATTGTCTCATAACCTTCCTTCATGTAAACATAAAAACATATTGAATTTCTTTTTCAGTCAACATTTCTTCAGGAAAGTTTCCAAAGCCCTATCCATGATTTGTTTTTGTCAAGTCATATCCATCAAGTGAAGACTCTCTAAGAAAAGAAAGGTTGTAATGAACTCTAAGGATAAAGATATAACCAAACTTTGTCTTACATCTCTCACATTCAACTGATATTACTGAGATATTAGGTGGTGATCACAGAATTGAGGCTGAAGATAGAGATTCTTACCCAGTCTACTGAACTTTATTGAGGAATACAGGAAAAGCTAGTTAAATAAGGTATGGTGGGTGTCAGTAGGGATAAAAAGAATAGAAAACATTTAAAAGGAGTGATAACATAGAAGGGAAAGCTAACTGTTTTTGCTAGTCATGTACTATAGAAATTAAAAAAAAAAAATTCTAATGGTATAATTTTGAGGCAAATTCTAAGTAACATGATCCCAAATCTTGTGTTAATAAATCTTATCATTTAGCTTTCCCCTAAATAAAAAGCATATAACATTCTGAGGCTTTATTCCAAAATGATGATAGGCTATAAGTTTGAGGAGGCAAAAACAAACAAAAGAACAATGCGAGAAAGATCTTAATAACCCAGATACTTATGATGCTGTAGTCATTCACTTAGAGCCAGAATACTGGAATGTGAAGTCAAGTGGGCCTTAGGAAGCATAACTGTGAACAAAACTAGTGGAGGTGACAGAATTCCAGGTAAGCTATTTAAAATCCTGAAAGATGATGCTGTTAAATTCCTACATTCAATATGTCAGCAAATTTGGAAACTCAGCAGTGGCCACAGGTGTGGAAAAGGTTAGTTTTCATTCCAATCCCAAGAAGGGCAATGCCAAAGAATATTCAAATTATCATACAGTTGTGTTCATTTCACATGGTAGTGAGGTTATGCTCAAAATCTTTCAAGCAAAGCTTCAACAGTGTGTGAACCAACCAAGAACTTCCAGATGTTCAAGCTGGGTTTAGAAAAAGCAGAGGTACCAGAGATCTAATTGCCAACATTCATTGGATCATGGAGAAAGGAAGGGAATTCCAGAAAATCTCTACTTCTGCTTCATTGACTATGCTAAAGACTTTGTGTGGATTACAACAGGAAAATTTTTAAAGAGATGGGAATACCAGACCTCTTTACCTATTTCCTAGGAAACCTTAGGGTAAAAAATCAACAGAACTGGACATGAAAAAATGGATTGGTTCCAAATTGGGAAAGGATTATGACAAGGCTGTATATTGTCACCCTGTTTATTTAACTTATGTGCAAAGTACAAAATGCAGAAAGTCAGGCTGGATGAATCAAAATAAAATCAAGATTGCTGGGAGAAATATAAACAATCTCAGATATGCAGATGATACCAGTATAGTGGCAGAAAGTGAAAAGGAACTAGAGACTCTCTTGATGTGGGTGAAAAAAGAGAGTGGAAAAGCTGGTTTGAAATTCAACATTAAAAAACTAAGATTAAGGCAGGTGGTCCCATCACTTCATGGTAAATAAAGGGGGAAAAGTGGAAGCAGTGACAGATTTTATGTTCTCAGGCTCCAAAATCACCGCAGACAATGACTGCAGCCATGAAATTAAAAGACACTTGTTCCTTGGGCAGGGGGGTGGCGGCGGGGGGCGGGGTGGGAAGGTGGCGGGAAATTATGACAAACCTAGACAGCATATTGAAAAGCAGAGACTTCACTTTTCTGACAACTGTCTGTATAGTCAAAGCTAAAGGTTTTTCTAGTAGTCATGTACAGATGTGAGACTTGAACCATAAAAAAGGCTGAGTACCAAAGAAATGCTTTTGAATGGTGCTGCTGGAGAAGACTCTTGAGAGTCTCTTAAACTGCAAAAGGATCAAGTCAGTCACTCCTAAAGGAAATCAACACTGAATATTCATTGGAAGGATTGATGGCTGAAGCTGAAGCTCCAATACTTTGGCCACTAGATGCAAAGAGTCAATTCAAAGGGAAAGACCCTGATTCTGGAAAAGACTGAGGGCATGAGGAGAAGGGAGCCACAGAGGATATGGTGGTTAGATAACATTACTGACTCAAGGGACATGAATCTGAGTAAACTCCAGGGGATGGCACTGGACAGATGAGCCGCGCATGCTGCAGGCCCTGGGGTTGCAGAGTGGGACAAGACTTAGTGACTGAACAATACTAACAAGGCTGGGAGATTCTTTAGCATCAGATTCAAAGGTATATGCTTCTTTCTCCACCCAAAAATGATTTGGTAAAAATTTCTACCATTTCGATGAAAATATATTTTCTTTGCTTTAATCAACTTTGAAAATCAGTCTTATTAGAATTTTTTTTCTGCTTTATTATATTTCTAATGAGAGGCCAGGGAGTTTGAATTTGACTGGTTTCCTCAGAAATTGTTTATATGTACTTACAGCACTTGTATGCCGTCTGTAAAATTAATAAAGGTAAGAAAAATTTATTTCTAGCACACTGAGAAAATGGAGGTAAGTGAGTGGGAAGGCTGTGCTTTTCCTATCAAAATGCAACATTTTTTTGCAGTGCAGAAATAAAAATAAATTCAACCTCAAGACATAAGCATATGCTCTAAATTGTATTGAGGTTTCCTACTAGCTATTTGGTCTAAACACTTCAAGTTCATAATGCAGTGTTAGGCTACAATAAAAGCAAAGAACTGTTTTTAAAAAATCTCTCAGTGGTTTGATTCAAAGAGGGATTACTGGAATCATTGACAATATTATCATAATCATATCTCCTTCCTTATCAAGAGGTTTACAAATCACTAGACCTGTGTGACTTATCCATCTGCCACATGGTAGTTATTGGCATTTTTTGAATGAGTGCTTAAAGGAATGAATGAATAAACCATCAGCAACTTAAATTATACAACTTCCCGTTGTTATTTACATATGGTATTTATATCATTTTTATATGAGAATATTTTCCTTATTAAGTTAAAGTGAAACATATGTATATGTTTACAAAATAACTTCATAGATGTCTAATGTTGGAGGTATTTTTGAAGTGTTTTTCAAATGATAAATATAAAATTATACCATGTTTTGTTCTGATGACTAATATGGGTCTACCTCTTCTTCAGTTCAGTTCAGTTCAGTTGCTCAGTCATGTCTGACTCTTTGCGACCCCATGAATTGCAGCACGCCAGGCCTCCCTGTCCATCACCATCTCCCGGAGTTTACTCAAACTCACGTCCATTGAGTTGGTGATGCCATCCAGCCATCTCATCCTCTGTCATCCCCTTCTCCTCCTGCCCCCAGTCCCTCCCAGCATCAGAGTCTTTTCCAATGAGTCAACTCTTCCCATGTTCTTAATATATATTAATAACTTATAGACTCTCCTTATTTGGATCATATGTCTTTATATTTACATATACCTCACTTAAAGTATATAATTTGTCCTATGGAGATCAGAAAAAAGAGGTGTTTTCCACTACTACCTCCATCTCAGTTAAAACACTCAGATTGTAAATATTTTCATATCTTTTTTCTTCTGTGTGTGTAGTTAGTGTATATTTTATATTTCTTCATGATTAATATCTATATAACCAAATGTCAAATTTTAGGTTAAGACCCAAGCATAAATATATTACATAGACTTAAATTTTATTTACAGGGTTGTCAATATAGTCTTATTACTCTATTTCATTTTTGATCTTTAATGAAGTACCTGTGAGTTATGATGTGGAAAAATGTCAGGATGAGAAAATGATGATCTCCATTTTTTTCATAGCCATGACATTTCAGTATTGTGAGCTATATCTCATAAGGTCAGGACTGTGTGACCTATTTTGCTGTACTCATTATCTACTAATCCCAAAACAGAGGCCAAGATAAAAGAAGGAGCACATTTTAAAAGGATTGCTGGTCATGGCTTTATATAATGTGTTGCCTGGATGTATGGGGAGATATTGCACATTGGCTTTTCAAGGTTAGAAAACCCAAATTGTCATAAAAAATTAACTCATACTCCACCCTTAAAAAAACAAACTAGCAATAGGATTATCTCTTACCACCTTCTACCACCTTTTTGTATGACAGAGAGGGAAAGTGAAGCCATCTTTTTATGGAATCTCCTCTTTTGCCTTATGAGCATACATTTATGAGGATAGGGTTGAAATACAATTTTTAAAGTATCACAAAATTATTTTCATTTATTTTTACAATTATCCTATCATGACAAACAATAGTACCATAATGCTCAAAGCTAATAACAAGTTAACTATATCTACAAAAAACATCTAGGTTAAGAATCACAATGTTGGCAGTTCCAACCTGGGAACATGCTTTTTTTTTTTTTTTTCCCTGTAATCTTAGAAGAAAAATTGAGAGTTCTTTTTATTCCTGAGATTAATCAGCTAAAGAAAACGGGTATTCACTTCATTTCTGAATAATGTCTGTAATATCTAACTCCAAAAAGAAAAGCTAGGTCTTAAAACAAATGCAAACAGAACAAAACTGAACCAAATCAACAGACTGAAAATAAATGAATCATGAATCAGAGTTGCCTAGCCCAGCCTATCCTAGACTGGCTCAACTGGAGCAAACTTAGATACTCAGGGACATTAAAATGACCATTTAGAGGTCACTGAGTTCTGGGGCAATTTTTTATGCAGCATTCTTATGGTTGCTGCTGGCTAATACAAATATCAAAATCCCTGAACTTGTAAATTTTGTTTGCATGAGAAAATTAACTCTTTTACAACTCACTTTTGTATCTTTAAAGTAGAGATATTTGCTCAGATTTTCTTGGTAAAATAGAGACTAATGTGACAACTAAGAATATGGATGGGGGAAAAGATGTTGAAGTGAGGATAAGGGGAGTGTGAATGTGTTAGGAAATACAGAAAGAATTTTGGGCAGTATTGTATGATTTAGGATTGTTGGAGAATTGCTGAAATTTAGTAATCAAAAAAAGTGAACCAGAGAGAAGAGATGGTTGTCATAGAGTGGGGCACATGGATCTAAGATTATGGAAGGGTTAAAGTTACTGGTGGGCTTCCCAGGTGGCACTAGTGGTAAAAAACTTGCCTGCCAATGCAGGAGATGCGGGTTCGATCTCTGGGTAGGGAAGATCCCCTGGAGGTGGAAATGGCAACCCACTCCAATACTCTTGCCTGGAGAATCCTATGGACAGAGGAGCCTAGAGGCTACAGTCCATGGGGTCACAAAGAGTTAGACATGACTGAAGTGACTTATTACTTGCAAAGTTACTATTAATGACAAGTTTTAGAAAATGATCGTGGTGGTGAATATCTAGAGGACAGACATTAGTGTAACAATCTTAATGGAGGATAATCATTCAATGAACTTAGAAAGCAAAACATTGCAAAGATCAATAATTTGTGTATCGGAATAAAAAGAGTGTTAAAGAGAGTGACAGTTACCTAGGAGCCCCAAATCTCTAAGAAGCAACAGAGAATCATGTAAAGATCTGTAGACTGTGGTGACAGTAAGTAATACTGGTACTTAGAGTCTGATAACCAATTTATGGTTTTTTTTTTTTAATTTTTTTTTTTTTGGATGGAGGAGGTACTGATAATCACTTTGAATGGGCAGTAGGGAACACACAGGGCACCTATCTAGCATGTAGGGTTGGAGAAAACTGCTACTATCTGCAATGAACTTCTGATGCTAACTAGTAGAGTAATCATAGATACTATAAGTTAAGAGTATGAACTCCTACAAGATATTTTTACTTTAGATACCAGCCACAAGTTTGGGGCTCCCTAGGTCACCAGTTATTCTGACAAATGCTATAAATTCAAGAGCTCCCCATGCCCCTTCACATTCAATAGCTCACTAAAACAGCTCATAGAACTCAGGAAAGCACTATACTTAAATTATAATTTTAATATAAGAATACAAATCAAGAACCAGACAAAAGAAGAGACCCATGGAGGGAGTTCTGAGAGGTCCCAGATGCAGAGCTTTCATGTCTCCTGGAATATGGGTGCATATTGATTTGTGTTTACCAACTAGGAAGCTCCATTTTACTGAGCCAGTTTTACTGAGATTTTATTATGAAGCTATGATTGGTTGAATCCTTGGCACATAATTGAACTCCATCTTCAGCTCCCTTCACTTCCCTGGAGGTCAGGTTAATATTACCTGGCTCAGAGTCTCAACTCTATTCACATGGTTGATTTTTCTTGCATTGCCAGAAACAATGGAGTGAAACCCATCACGATTCAGTTTTTTAAGATAAATTCAAATGTGGCCCAGGAGCCTGCTAAGAATTTTTTAAAGGCACTCTCATTGCTTTTTATCACTTTGGAAAATTCTAAGGGTTTAGAAATTCAGGGTTGGAGGGCTTCCCTGGTGGTTCAGACGGTAAAGCATCTGCCTGCAATGTGGGAGACCTAGGTTTGATCCCTGGGTTGGGAAGATCCCCTGGAGAAGGAAATGGCAACCCACTCCAGTAGTCTTGGCCGGGAAAATTCCATGGATGGAAGAGCCTGGTAGGCTACAGTCCATGGGATCACAAAGAGTTGGACATGACTGAGCAACTTCACTGGTTAGAAGCTCACTCCCATAAACTAAGAATAAAGTCCAAATAAATTCTTTATCTGTGTCCTTTATCAGTGTCCTTAGGAGAGAGCCTGGTTTTCTTCAGAGCAAAAGTCTGATGGGGTTTAGGAAAGGCAGGATTTTCCTGATGAATCACCATCAGAAAGTACAGTGAAAAGATTTTAGGATGAAGTAAAGAGTGGGGTTTATCAGAAAGTACATTTTGAAAAACCCTATCAGGATTTAAGCCGGGAGATGAGAACTGAGCTGAACCGGTGTCTCCTGCATTGCAGGCGAATTCTTTACCAACTGAGCTATCAGGGAAGCCCGAGATAACTGAACTCCTGGTTTTAAATTCTAATTGCCCTATAGAAAATAAGGAGATTAATGCTGATGGTATTAAGGTGAAAAGTGATGTCAAGGCTGTGAATATGATGTCAAAGCAAGTATTTCACAAAGTCTTTCATGAAACATCCAGAGCTTTAAGGCTTATGTTAAACACATGTCTAAAGGAGCTGTGGAGGATGGGAGTGGTTTAAAGATTTCCGGTGAATGCTAAAACTGTTCACCTTAAGTTATTGAGTGGCCCAGGAGAAAAATGCCCCCCTTTTTCCACATAACCACTATCCTAACTTCTCACATCATAGATTATTTAATGGATTTCATATAAGGCAGTTCTAAATTATGTACTCTTTTTGTCTCTGCCCTCTTTTACATAGTAATACATCTTTAAAAGTTTGTCAGCTTATAGTTGCTTCAATGTAGCTGCTTATATCTTACAAAATATTTTATTATATATAAATTGGGATACTGTGCCCACCTATGATGAAAAAATAATGTGTTCCATGTTATAGAACATGGCCATTAAGTGACAAAGCTGATTTAAATGGATCATTTCCCAATTTGAAATTCAACCCCATTAGCTCTGTGTCTCTCTTTTTGCAGGGAGGGGAGCTTATTTTATAGAAACTTATATTCAGTCCCTGCATATAATATCTAAAATATACTAAACAAACAAACAAACTGAGGTATGTCTGAATAAGGAAGTGAACTCCTGTTTAGATGAATTGTCTCTTCAAGTTTTCCTGATTTTTACTTTTTTTTTATTTATAGATATCCTTGATTGGTTTCTACATCATTATGCCACAGGGAACTCAAGAGAGAACTGAGATGATCTCATATTATGTATCCATTTTGAAGTTAACAAGACTTGTCAGGAACAATAATTCTTCATTTTCATTTAGGATTCAGCTTTCAACAATCTAGAGAATGCTTCCTTTACAAACTCATTTTATGAACACTTATAGTGTCCCTACCTATCAGGTTAGTTGCTAGGGGTGAATTGAAATAATTCAATAAAATGTAAATAAAGTGCTCAGTGTTGCAAATGTATTTGAAGGTGGATTTTTATTACTTCACTAGCATATTAAAATAATGGTAGAGAAGATTTTAAACAAATCATAAACCAGCCTTGATATTGGTGCATATTTTAGTTCAGAGTATCTCTTACTTTTTAGCATCAGAATTATTTTTTACATATTTATTGTATTTTCTATGATTGGTATTTATTAACATTTACTACATTATTCAACCAACATAACTGTATCATTAATGTTACAATGGACCCAGAGTGTACCATATTTTAGATCTATAATCATCTCTAATATACTACTCTACTGTCCTGACAAAATGTCCTTTTTCATTATCAGGGAGAAGCTTCTCTGCTTTCTAATGTTTTCATCATGACTTTGATATGCCAATGCTCCTCTTCTCCAAGGAGAAAGAAAGGAAGAAACTATAGCAATAATTACCAACTGCACAAGTCATTATCGTTATAATAGAAATAAAATTGAAATGGTAAGAGCTTGGCATTATTCACATTTTCCTCCTGCTTTGTTAATGATCATATTATCTTTGAAATCCTCATAGACTTATTTTGAAGTGTAGATGTCATAATACCTAAAGCATCTTAGGATATGGAATCACACCATAAGCCACTGATCAAATCTTCTAGGCCAAGTCTCCAGGTGTATCACAGCTCTGATCCTATGACCTCTCAAAAATGTCTTTCTGAAGAGTTAATAGAGAACAGATGTTACCTAAGGCAGCAGCTGTTACCATTAGACAAATGGGAAACTGGCAGATGAAGAGGGCAGAAACTCTTTAAGGAGACAATCTAATTCCTTAAAAAATAGCAATAAGATATTTTGAAAAGGTCAGAAAAAGGTGCACAAGCATGTGTTTTTGCACATATATATTCATTAAAAGTCCTTTCAGAAAATAACTTTCACTGAAACAAAAATTCTCATATTCATTTGAAATAGTCTGGTCTTGATAATTATGAAAGGAGATTTTTCTAAATTGCAAAATATAAAATTCAGTTTTATTGGGTCTTCAAGTTTATATTTTTCATTTTTAGTAAAGTTGATAATATTTTCCTGATGGTTTAATGTGTTCCCTACCTAATGATGCAAAACTCAGTGGAAAAAATGCAATACTGCTTTTCTCAGTCTAGAACCTCATCTTTCATTAATGGGAAGAAACATGTGAGTATATAATGCAGTGACTGCTTCTAGAATTGATGGATAAATTCATCTTCCTGACAGGAAAGTTCTTAGAAGCAAGAGATATTTGACTTGGGTTCTGAAAAATGAAAAAATAAAAATACCATAAAGAGAACAATTTTTTCACAAGAAACACCGAACCATACACCGAGTCTTGAAAGTGAGAACCTGAACAAAATATAAGAACTGGACAGAAGAATAGAGATTCTTAAATTGTAGTGTGCATCAGAACTATTTGGAATTCTTGTTAAAAATGCAGAACCTGGGTCGCATCATGGACATTCTAATCTACTAGATCTGGTGTGGTATCTGGGGTTCTTCATCTTACTAAGCACTTCTTATTTTATATACTCTGATGAAATCAGAGGGAAGATTGCACTTTGAGACATGTTTCTTTCAATGAATGGTTCTTGAAGTGTGGTCTCCAGACCAGCAATACCACCATTATTAACTGGAAATTTGTTAGAAATGTCAATTCTCAGCTCTACTCCAGCTTGGCAGAAATTCTGGTGGTTGAGTCTAGCTATCTGGGCTTTAATAACCAATTTGGCTGATTCAAATTTTCAGGTTGTAGTGTAGTATATTGCAATTGGCATAGATTCATTGATGAGTGCTCAGTGAAGTTATATAGTCTCATTTTGAACATAAGAAATCCCTTCAGTGGAACTCAAGGTAGTGACAGTGACATTGAGATTCATTTTTTATATTATTCGTATTTTCTCAATGAGTGCATAAAGTCATCTATTGGTAAGGAATCATTATATCTGCTATGGTGTGTGTAGGGTAAAATTTGTTGGTTGGCTTTTCCTAACAATGAAAAATAGATGCTAGTCCTATATGAAATGATGTTTTTGGAAACATCAGACAGTAATCCTCGTCTATATCTTTTTTTTGTCAGTAAATATAACTTTTCATCTTGAACTTCAAATGCCAAAGTTGATATGCTAATGAGAAGCATTGTTTCACCTACCTATCAAAAAAAAAAAGATGTGTAAGAACAAATATGTCTAATTTTTGTCCGCTTCTACAATATGGATGGGGCTTCCCTGGTGGTGCAGTGGTAAAGAATTTGCCTGACATTACAGGAGATGCAAGAGACATGGGTTTGATCCCTGGGTTGGGAAGATTCCCTGGAGTAGGAAACGGCAATCTGCTCCAGTATTCTTGCCTGAAAACTCCCATGAACACAAGAACCTGGCAGGCTACAGTCTATGGGGTCACAAAATGTTGGACCTGACTGAGTGACTGAGCACACACACATTCTGAATATGCAGATTTATTTCTCAATGGACAGCATGACAGAAATCCTCAAATATGAGTGGAAATAATATTCTTAGAAGGCTAGGATTTAGTCTTTGTTCTTTTTCTCTTCCCCCTATTTCTTCCCTCTAACCCTTCAGGACTGTCCTGGTTATGTCCTTTGTGAGAAAGAAAGAGGCCATGTTTAGCACCCACTTCTCAAAGAGCACTTCTGAGTTGTTTTTTGAAATAGCAAGCAGTCAATGATTTTTAGGGCAGAAATAAAATATGTTATAGAACTATAGAAAACTCTAGATTCTCCATTTTTCATTGTTCATTGATTGATTAGCAGCTATATTCCAGAAAGTGTATTCAGAAATAGTTGTCAGTAAATTAATAAACGGGGATCCCTGGTGGCTTAGTTGGTAAAGAATCTGCCTGCAATGCAGGAGACCTGGGTTCAGAACTGAGAAGACCCAAGTTTGAACCCTTGGGTCAGGAAGATCCTCTAGAGAAGGGAATAACTACCCATTCCAGTATTCTTGCCTGGAGAATTCCATGGACAGAGGAGCTTGGTGGGTCAGTGCATGCAGTTGCCAAGAGTCGGACACAAATGAGTGACTAACAGACACACAAATTAACAAATAAAGCAAGTTTCTTATAATCTGCAGCTCACAATCTTCTGGAAGATACAGCCACCTGCCAAGGTATTATAGCTAAAAAAATACTTGGACCTGAGAAAAATGTTATTATTTATATCATAGCTCAGATATATTAAATTTCAAAGTACTTATTTGACACCCAGAGGTGTCAGCATATGTATTATCGTCTCTTTATGTTTTACAACATAAATGCATGATATTTACTGACTTTAATCAAAAGGAAGAAGTGGTTTGCTTTGACTTTGTATAGGTTGGTATCATATTATTTCTCCCCAAAATAAACATAGGATCAAGTTAGAAGATGACTTAGACATTCTTAGTGAAATTGCAGGAATGAACTTTTTGGTGGCAGGGTGATTTTCTTAGACACAGATGAGCCTTTGGATCCAAGCAGAGTTAGGTTAAAATCTGAGTTATGTCCCTTCACGCTGTTATTTTAACCTTTCTGAAAATGTTGCTTCATCTGTGTATCTGTGAAGTGGTGATAATAAATACCACAATATATTGCTACAGAATAATTAAGTAAGATGACGTTTGTAAAGAGCCTGGCATTTGGTTGGTGCTCAATAAATTTTAGTTTTATTTGACATACATTCTCTTTAGTGCCTTCCCCTTTCATATGGATCCATGTGTCTGCCATTAAATGCTTGCCGCTCCATTTCACACCATATATCTTTGAGGTCTAAGGAATCTACCTTAAAAAACAAAATTTATTATACAAAATACTGTTTCCCTATTGTTCAAACAGTGCATGAATATTGGTGTGCATCTACCATATACTATGCATGCATTCTCAAAGGTCCCAAGAGGCAGTGGAGTGGGTGGTGAAATGCAGGATTACAGACTACAGAATTAAAGTGATAGATGGTTTGGACTGACTGACATTTAAGACAAGAATGACTAGGACCATTAAATGGAATTACATAAGGGGAGTTAAGGAGTTATAAGTCAAGCAACATTTATCTTTTAGTGTTGGCATTAACTAGCTCTCTGAGGTTTATTGTAATATACAAAACTCCCTATGTTTGCTATCTGTATCTTCATTCTATTTTGACTTTTTCCACCATTATTACAGGCTTCCCAGGTGGCGCTAGTGATAAAGAACCCGCCTGCCAATGCAGGAGACATAAGAGACATGGTTCGATCCCTGGGTTGGGAAGATGCCGTGGAGGAGGGCGCGGCAACCCACTCCAGTATTCTTGCCTGGAGAATCCCATGAACAGCGGAGCCTGGCGGGTTACAGTCCATAGGGTCAAAAAAGTCAGTCACGACTGAAGCGACTTAGGACACACAGACATCATTATTACTGATAAAAATCAAGATTCTGGATTTTTTTTTTTTTTTTTTTTTTAGTTTAACATGGGGGAGTAGGGAGAAAAATTGAGAATCACTTCATATTTTTAAATAGAGTCTGGGAAACAACCTGCCAGATATGAGTGCTTGTAGTTAGTGTCTCGGAGAAGGCAATGGCAAGCCACTCCAGTACTCTTGCCTAGAAAATCCCATGGTGGAGGAGCCTGGTAGGCTGCAGTCCAAGGGGTCGCTATGAGTCGGACGCGACTGAGCGACTTCACTTTCACTTTTCACTTTCCTGCATTGGAGAAGGAAATGGCAACCCACTCCAGTATTCTTGCCTGGAGAATCCCAGGGACAGGGAAGCCTGGTGGGCTGCCGTCTATGGGGTCGCACAGAGTCGGACATGACCGAAGTGACTTAGCAGCAGCAGCAGCAGCAGCAGTTAGTGTCTGTTTACCAAAACTGGAACTACGATAAAAAGATACCTTTCTACTGGTTTTGCTGATAAATAGTAGTTCTTTCATATTTATTAAATAAAGAAACAGTTAATTGCATCATGCTAGACAGTGCTGTACATCTTAATGATATAGAGGATGAAGTGACTTAGCATAGCACAGCATAGCATAAGTCTCTATCTTATTGTGAGGAGGTCAAGGTTCCAGGAGGAGTACACCTGGTTCCCTTTTCCAGAGTCTGTTCACAGTGAAGCAAAATTGCCACTTAAATGACAATACTCTGTCTCCCAAAAGAAAGAGTAGAGATTCAATAAGAGGGTGAGATTAAGGAGGAACATAGACTTTTCTTTTTTATCTGTTATGTAAATCATAATAGGATTTTAGTAAATCATTTATTAGAAAGGAAGAATAGTAAGGCAAAAGCAGAACAATATTTGCCTTTCTTTCCTCTATATGCTCTACAGGCTTATAAAAGCATGTGAGAAACATAATCTTTAAAAGAGTCATATAATGATGTTTTGTGCATCACTGACAAAAATGAAGACATCATATATCATATGAATGCTTTGTAAAATATCATAATTAATACAGTTAATTTCTGATAAGAAAACACTGATACAGTGTACTAGTTCTATATTTACTCCAGTTTTCTTTTTTAACACACCAAAAAATATGCTTCTGGGGAATTTCTGATGCAAAAACAAAACAAAACATCTCATGCAAAACTGAGTCATGTATTTATATATGAACAAATTTCATATTAGTAGTTGGGGCTGCCAATTTTGAAAATAAATACTTTCTTGATTTAATTTAAAATCTGAACTGTATTTCAGCAGTAATCTTTGCATGGCTTGTATCCCTTTGTGATGGATGTATATACCCAATGAACATGTTTTGAGATATAAAAAACACAACCATAAAGATTCACTTTTGGATTCACTCTTGGGTTAAGATTATTTTATCTGAAAAAGTCTACACACTTTTATAGAGTAAGAAAATTTCAAGGAGTAAAAAAGAAGAAAAAAATCCAAGAACATTTTTAAGTAGCACAAAGCCTTTAAAAGATATCTCACCACTCTTTGAAACAAACCTTCCAGGTAAACTGCTGTTGTTTTTATCACCATGAAAGTGAAGGTGAAAGTTGCTCAGTTGTGTCCAATTCTTTGTGGCTCCATGGACTGTATAGTCCCTGGAATTCTCCAGGCCAGAATACTGGAGTGGGTAGCCTTCCCTTTCTCCAGAGTATTTTTTCAACCCAGGGGTTGAACCCAGGTCTCCTGCATTGCAGGCAGATTCTTTACTTTGTGGCTTTTCCTGAGCCACAAGGAAAGCCGAAGAATACTGGAGTGGGTAGCCTATCCATTCTCCAGGGGATCTTCCTGACCCAGGAATCCAACTGGAGTCTCCTATATTATAGGTGGATTCTTTACCAACTGAGCTATGAGGGAAGCCCATATAACAAGGGAAACTAGGCTTCACTGAGATTAAATGATAATTATTGACACACTACATTAGATGGTAAAACCAAAAATGAGTTTCCTAACTTAGAGCCTGTTTCTGTTCTTCTTTCACTAAAAAAGGGAATGCTTTGTTTACTACTCAGAAATTTTGTAGCTTTCAGATATTTGAATTTATTTGTTTTAATAATATCTATAGAGATAGTGAAGATCTACCAAGAAAAAGATGATTTTGTTTGTTTGTTCTCCCTTTAGCCTAGATACCCAGCATGGTATCTAGTACTCACTGTTCTAAACTGCCCATATACCTATTCTCCAGACAAAATATGAAAAGTGATTGCTATACATCTTTGGAGATTGTGATTTTGAAAGCATCCCTGGGGAGTGGGCAGACAATACCTTGTTAGCTAATTCATCAATTTCTGCTTTCCATTATCTGCCAGATACTTAAATACTTTTCCAGTTTCACTCTTGATCTGCTTCTATGCTATGCTATGCTAAGTCACTTCAGTCGTGTCCGACTCTGTGTGACCCCATAGATGGTAGCCTACCAGGCTCCCCCGTCCCTGGGATTCTCCAGGCAAGAACACTGGAGTGGGTTGCCATTTCCTTCTCCAATGCATGAAAGTGAAAAGTGAAGTGAAGTCGCTCAGTCGTGTCCAGACTCTTGGCGACCCCATGGACTGCAGCCTACCAGGCTCCTTCGTCCATGGGATTTTCCAGGCAAGAGTACTGGAGTAGGGTACCATTGCCTTCTCCGTGATCTGCTTCTAGAGGATGGGATATAATATGTCTACCAGTAAATAGCTGGGATAGAGATCTCCAAGAGCTATCACAGCCTTCTACTGTCTGCCAGGCAACAAGCATGGGAAAAAATGTAATATTGTAGCTGGAGAAAACTGTAGGTGAAGGTTAAGCCAAAATGTAGAAAGAGTTCAGCTTCTTCTATCAGCATTAAGTCTTGCTCTAATTATGTGAACTAACCAAATGGCTTTTATGTTGAATCATTTTGATGAGGTATTCAGTTTTTGCTGCCAAACTCGCAGAGTCTGACACAACTGAGCGACTGAACTGAACTGAACTAAACATATTTTGAAATTCTTGGTTTTAAAGCATTTAGGTATAAATGCCATCTTGTATGTAAGTGGATCCATTAGGATGCCTTGTTTTATTCACGCTATCCTCGTCTATGATTCAAATTTCTTCCTTCATTTGTAAGATCTATAGACTTTTAAAGGTATGCAGCAATTTTTATTCAGAGACCCCTGCTTGCATATTTATTTTTCCTTATTCAGTCCAATCCAGCTACTTTACTAGATGACTTACTCTTTTTTTTTATACCATTTTTCCCTAAACTTTTCCATTGCCTTTCTTTAAAATATCTGCTATGTTGCCAGTAAATATTCCTGCATTCTTTACTTTTAAAACAAATGTTTACTCTGTTTCTTTGCCTGACCTGAAAACTACCTTTCCACAGATAAGTTAAGGTTTATTTTTATTCTCCATACCTGCTAGAGACTAAATGCTTATCTCCCCTTGAAAATTTACATATTGAACCATGATCTCCAATGTGATGATATTTGAAAGTGGGGCTTTGGGGAGCTAATGAGGTTTAGATGAAACCTTGAAGGTAAAGTCCCTATGACAGGATTAATGTCCTTACAAGAACTGGAAGAGATTAGAGCCTTTTATGCCATGTGAGGAGACAGCAAGAAGGAAGCCATTTTAAAGCAGGAGTGGGACTCTCTAATCTTAGACTTTCTAGTCTCCAGAACTGTAAGAAATAATTGTCTATTGTTTAAGCCACCCAGTCTATGTTAACTTGTTACTGCAGCCTGAATTGACTAAGATAAAACTTCAGTTTTCTTATTCTTCCCAAATCTCAGAGACAGGGTGGTATTCCTCTAGTTCTCTACAACCCCATTTTCTTACATTACCTGCCAAGTATTTTTAAAAGAAAACTTTTTTTTTTTTTTTTAATTTAAACCCTCTCCCATACTCATTATTGCCAAGTAATAACTCTCTTAGGCTTTTCCCCCACAACACAAAGATCAAACATGTGTAAACTCCATCCAGTTTTATCCAAATAATCAGTCTAATGTCCTTGCCTACTAGAACTTGGGCCTCTTTTCTTCCACATCTTTCACCTCCACTCCACTGAAGTGCAGTGGCCATTCTCTTGGTATTGCATTGGGTATCATTTAGAATTGCTTCATCTTATGTCAGAGATCAGATTCCTTGAGATGCAGAATTTGAGACAGAGATTAGTGGACAGGAATTTATTAGAAGCTGTTATTTGGATCGATTTCAGTGGAAGAGATGGAAAGCGGTAGGAACGGGTGAGCAGAAAATTTGGTCTGAGTTGCTGTCTCCTTTAAATGCTTCGGTCAGTACACAGGAATTGCTAAAGCTGGAAAGCCATCTTAAGTTGTCTGTTTAGAAGCAAGACAGCATCCATCAGTCATTAGATGCAGTTGCCCCAAAAAGGGACCTGGCCTTAGGAAGGTCTGCTTCCATCATCCTAAGTCAGAGAGGAGGGAAAGTAGTTGAGAGTGTATTACCAGCAGTGCTTGCAAGAACTGACAAAACAGTCCTTCAGTCCTGGAGGGATATCAGAATTGCATGATGTTATCAGTTACATTCCCCGTTACACTATTCAGAAAAATACACTTCATACAAGTCCTGAAAACAGCAACTTCCAGGAAAAAAGGGGATAAATAAATTCTTCACAAAGATAAACATAAAAACTTATTTTAATGATGCATTTGCTGAGGAACTGCTTCAGTAATAAAAAGTTGAATGTGAGTTTTCCATGTTATAGTATTTTAGGATATTATGATCATTTTGCCTTAAAATTAGTGACATAAACATTTTTGTATCATTCTCCCTTAAAGGGAGATGATTTTGTATAATTTAGTGAATTGAGAAATTTTTAAATTAAAATAAAGTACACAATAGTAATTGCTGACTTTTGAAGAACTTCACAAAGTACCAAGAATTTTTGTTTCTAACATGTATTAAAATTCACTTAATTCTATTATTATCCCTGTCTTACAGTTGAGGGGAATAAAGCTCAGAAAAAGGGTTAAGCTATTTGCCCAAAGTCACACAACTATGAATTTAACCTCAATACTATGACACTAGCGGCTACACCATTAAACATCAAGTTCTGTTGATTTTCTGATTTCTTCCTTGTAGTTCCAAGAATAGCAAGCAAAGCAATTTGTCTGAATATCCTGATTGGTGACTATTTCTAGAAATTGAATGAAAAATTATATAAATTTCCCCTTAGAGTTCTGTCTTATATAGAGTGTTCCACAGAAAGATTGAAGGGAGTATTGCAAATTTGCTCTCACGCTGTTTGTTTATTGTATATATCCTGGCTTTAAGATAAATTACTTTCAATTCATACAGAAAAGTGAAAATGAGTTAAAAAAATTTCCAGCATATTCACCCTTGAAAGACTATAACAATTTGAAAAGACAAAGAAAGGAACAGAATAAAAATATTTCTTTCTTCTTATTTATTCTTTTAAAGTAATTACCGGCTGAATCTTATCCCTCAAGAGGGAAAGTACAGTTATTGTAAAATGGCAATGAAAATGAAATCTGTCAGCTATTGCAAACCAACTTTGCTTGCTGTACACTCAAACCTTGATGCTATACAATTCTCCAAATAATTGTAAAAGTTTTTTCTTGTTAATTTTCTTCCAGTTTTTAGAATTTTTTTAAAGCCTCAAACAATGCTGTGTTAAACAGAAACAAATACAGAGAAAGGAGAGGGTGTTCAGGGAAAATAGGCTATAATTAAATTGTATAGAGTAACACAGTACCATTATGAGAATACAAGACTTTTATCAATTTTTTTCTGGGTTCAATATACTATATTTCATTTTCAATGAAGTTTTACTATTGATGTAAAATTATCTGTACCTTTATAAATGAAAGTATCTTTTAAAAATCCAATCAAAAATGGGCAAAAAACCTAAATAGACATTTCACCAAAGAAGACATACATATGGCCAACAGGCATATGAAAAGATGCCCAATATCACAAATTTTTTGGAGAAACGTAAACCAAGACTGCAGTTAGATATCAGTTCACAGCAGTCAGAATGGCTATCATTAAAAAGTCTAGAAATAGTAAATGCTAGAGAGGGTGTGAAGAAAAGAGAACCCCCTCCCCCTTAGAAGGCTAAAAATAGAGTTGTCATATGATCCACAATCCCACTCCTGGACATATATCTGGAGAAAACTCTGGTTTGAAAAGATACATGTACCTCAATATTCATTGCAGCACTATTTACAATAGCCAAGACATGGAAGCAACCTAAGTGTCTATAGACAGATGAATAGATAAAGACAATGAATAGATAACGACAATGAATAGATAAAGACACACACAATAGAATATTACTCAGTTGTAAATAATTATAAAATAGTACCATTTGAAGCAACATGAATGGATCTAGAGACTATTACACAAAGTGAAGTAAGTTAAAGATGAATATCATATGATATCCCTTCTATGTGTAATCTAAAAATTGATACAAATGAATTTATTTACAAAGTAAATTACAGAGATAGACTTACAGACATTGAAAACAAATTTATGGTTATCAAAGGGTAAGGGAGGCAGGGGAGGCGTGAATAGAGATAAATTAGGAGTTTGGGATTAACATATACACACTACTATATATATAATAGGTAAATAATGAGAATATATTTTGTGACACAGGGAACTATACTCAAAGTCTTGTAGTAACCTAGAGTGGAAAAGAATCCGAAAAGGAATATCTATATCTATATCTGAATCACCTTGCTTGTATACTTGACATTAACACATTGTATACTTGAAACTTGCACATTATAGATTAAGTAGCATATTGTAGACTAAGTATACTTCAATAAAGAATACCACAATATAGTATTATACTAAAAATATATCTTGTTTATTGTAGATCAAAATCCTTTAGCTCAAAAGGATAATCTAATAACTTCTGTTTATTGCAGTCTAAGGGATTTCTGAAAGGAGATCCAACCACTCCATTCTGAAGGAGATCAGCCCTGGGATTTCTTTGGAAGGAATGATGCTAAAGCTGAAATTCCAGTACTTTGGCCACCTCATGCAAAGAGTTGACTCATTGGAAAAGACTCTGATGCTGGGATGGATTGGGGGCAGGAGGAGAAGGGGACGACAGAGGATGAGATGGCTGGATGGCATCACTGACTCGATGGACGTGAGTCTGGGTGAACTTCGGGAGTTGGTGATGGACAGGGAGGCCTGGCGTGCTGCGATTCATGGGGTCGCAAAGAGTTGGACACGACTGAGCGACTGAACTGAACTGAACTGAAGGGATTTCCGACACTTTTAATCTTCCTTATCTCCAAAAATCAGGGAAATTAGAAAATGAAGGAAGAAAAAAGAAAAAAAAATTAAAATCATTCTTAAACTGTCATCTAAAGATAACTACTGTTAACATTTGTATTTATCCTTCTGTTATTCTTCCATACTTATTTTATATAGTCTAAAAATATTAGACTACGTCTTTTAAGTAGCTCAGTACAAAGTGAAAATGTAGTAATCCTTCTTCAAGAGTTATTAAGAATTCCAAGATGGCAGTAGCAGAGCACTAAACTAAGTATGAAGCCCTTTTAATCATGTGAAAGTGAAGTCGCTCAGTCGTGTCTGACTCTTTGGGACCCCGTGGACTGTAGCCTGCCAGTCTTCTCCGTGCATGGGATTCTCCACACAAGAATACTGGAGTGGGTTACCATTTCCTTCTCCAAGCATGGGAACATGTGTAAATATATAGGTCTCATGCCCAGGAAGCTGACCCAGGTTTGTTTAATGAGTGAGTGAATGTGGAATAACAGGAGCTGTTGGAAAAGTCACACACAGATATCTGAAATATATTGAGGCAAACTCAGAGTTACCAAATGCTGCACATACTTTCCACTTTTTCATGTCCAGAACATGATGTAGAATGAAATTCACTTGGAATTAAGAATCCGTACTTACATTATTGTTAAGAGAGAGAAAATGAGGCTGAAACTAATAAGGAACTAATAGTTCTCCCAGGAATACATGTGGGGAAAACATATTAGAAAGATAAATAAACATTAACTTAAATGAAGCAACCAAACAGTAGGTCAGAGGCAATCACTACGATATATCAGGAAATGTTTACTCCACTTTACTAAAAGTAGTTCTTAAGAAAGAAAGGAAGCATAGAAGCATCTAGGCAAATTGGTCACTGAATGCCTGCTAACACTTTCCTAAAATATACCCTTTACTATTTATCATTTTATACTTGCAATTGTCTCATTAATGCAGGAGTACTGATAAATTTGAGGCTTCTTTTGCAAATTGGAAAAAAATGGGCTGATTGGAGATTACTGGTAATGCAGCTTTGATCCTGCCCTTGAGAGACTAAGGATTTATATCTCCTAAGCTTGCTGTCACCTACTTTGTAAGTAATCAGCAAACCTTGAACCATAAATATGGAAATACATTTGCACATTGTAGAAACAAAATTATAAGCATATTTATTCCTTGCATATTTCTGACAACAGTATAAATCACCACTAGAGATTACTTAGTGAATTTTAGTGGCTAATTGATAGGCAACTTTTGATTATTTACAATAAAAAAAAGAACAACAATAAGAAGATTTCAGAGGAGTGGTTGATATAAACAGTGACTTTTAGCAGGTTTTGCATCAAGGTTTATTTGGTTAAACTTATTATAACAAGGTGCAATTTTATTACTCTTGCCATTTATAGTATTAGTGGGTGTTAGTTGCATTAGTGGATGTCAGTGTTACTAACGGAGAAGGCAATGGCAACCCACTCCAGTACTCTTGCCTAGAAAATCCCATGGATGGAGGAGCCTGGTGGGCTGCAGTCCTTGGGGTCGCTAAGAGTCGGACACAACTAAGTGGCTTCACTTTCCCTTTTCACTTTCATGCATTGGAGAAGGAAATGGTAAGCCACTCCAGTACTCATGCCTGGAAAATCCCATGGACAGGGGAGCCTGGTGGGCTGCCGTCTATGGGGTCGCACAGAGTCAGACACGACTAAAGTGACTTAGCAGCAGCAGCAGCAGTGTTACTAACATGCTATAATATTTTATCAATATTTAATATTAACCATTACATAATTTATGTAAAATATTAGCCTATTAATGGAGAACAGGGTTTAATATTCACAGTATACTTCAGCACTCACGGCACCTTATGTTAAACTCAATCTGTATTTGTGTATTGCAATTTGTCTGGGTGTTTTTCTAGACTGTGAGCTCATTAAACCATGGAAATTGTTACTTACCTTTTCTCCAAGAATACCAGTGTTTTGGTTTGAGCACAGTTAGGTATCAATAGGGGCTTCCCTCATGGCTCAGAGGTTAAAGTGTCTGCCTCTAATGTGGGAGACCTGGGTTCGATCCCTGGGTCAGGAAGGTCCCCTGAAGAAGGAAATGGCAACACATTCCAGTATTCTTGCCTGGAGAATCCCATGGACGGAGGAGCCTGGTGGGCTAAAAGTGTTTGTTGAATAAACAAATGGAGATATCAATGAATAAATATGCTGTGTCATGAAAGAACATTGTTAGAGTGAAGCAGAATTGTCTGAGTAAGTCTTTTGAAAGAGATAGAAAATGAAGACATGGTCTCAGCTTAAACTGCAAGCAGTGTAGCTACAGACAAAGACTAGGATGGAGAATCATATTTCAAACAAAGAGAGCTGGGTGAATCAAAAATGGAAGTAAGATAGGTGAGGCTTATGCAAGAGATGCAAGCAAACGGTTCTAGTATTTATTTTTAAAATGTTTTTCTGTCTGCTATTTATTAATGCAAAACTAAAAAGGAGAATTAAATATGCTCCTTATTTCAGGGTATACTGTATTTATTTCTCTTTCCCTTAGTCCCAGCCTGTACTCCATTCCATTTACCTTTATAGGTGCTCACACTCATAGATTTTATATATGCTTAGGTATATACATTTTTTAAAAAGTGATGTTTTTAGATATTTTAAATTTAAATCATTTTTTCAACAGATCTCATTCTTTTCAGTACTCTTCTCACACGTTTGCATTATACAAGATACGTTAATGTTGTAGCATAGACCTCTGATTTGTGGCTTCCTGATAGATGCCTTGGAGGTTATTTACATATCTCTAACTCTAGCCAGACATACTTGAAGATCCAAGCAGAAGGGTCTTTGTGCTTTAAAGCTACCCACTCCTATCGTCCTCTGGCTGTGTCCTCCTTCCAGGAGAAAGAACCTAAGGGACCAAGAGGACTTCCTCATCAAGAACATTTCCATGTGTTCTCTGCTCACCACCGCCCCAACCCCTGCCCTCCACTTACTTCTAGACAATATTTCAGGTACCTAGGGCCCCAGAATTTTCTGCTCAAATGTCCTCAAGCCATTTGTTTTACAGGGCTGCACTGGTTTGTCCCCCAAAATCAAACTGCTTCTGGTGCACACAGCTCTAGACTGGATGAGTGGCCAGTGGGTAGTTACATGCAAGAATTGTGAATGGGGCTTGTATGTAGAAGCTGGACTGCCCACATGCCTACAGGTGAAATACCTTGAAGTGTTAAAGAGCAGGATGGAAGTGTAGGAGGAGGAGGAGAATGTGAGAGTGAGATGGAACATGGATAGTAGGAATGTACTGAGGTACCTGTCTCATTAATGAAAGAAATTTGTATGAAAAATATATATATGCATGAGTTTAATAAGTTTGCACAATCACCAAAATTTAAACTCCTTTGTGTGTGTGTGTGTGTGTGTGTGTATATATATATATATATATATATATATACATACATATATATATATATGTTTTAAATCTCAGCAAAATCACTAGGTGATATGTATGAAAAAATTAATCTTGTGGTATCATTGAGTTGAAGACATGCTGCTACCTATCACTAGAGTCAAATTAGGTCAGAATTAGATTATTTACTCTTGTTAGCTGATCATCTATGTATCTATTTATCACATATGGTATCTATTTTACATTTAACCCTGTATACGAGACAGCAAAAGAGACACTGATGTATAGAACAGTCTTTTGGACTCTGTGGGAGAGGGAGAGGGTGGGATGATTTGGGAGAATGGCATTGAAACATGTATACTATCATGTATGAAATGAGTCATCAGTCCAGGTTCAATGCACGATACTGGATGCTTGGGGCTGGTGCACTGGGACGACCCAGAGGGAGGGTATGGGGAGGGAGGAGGGAGGAGGGTTCAGGATGGGGAACACATGTATACCTGTGGCGGATTCATTTCGATATTTGGCAAAGCCAATACAATATTGTAAAGTTTAAAAATAAAATAAAATAAAATAAAAATAATATAAATTTTGTTTAAAAATCTTTCTTTTAACCATTGCCTTTGACATATTTGTTTGTAATGATGAAGTTCTAAATATATTGTTACGTATGACTTCTGCTTTAATCTTGATCTTTTAAAAAACTAATACACCTGATTTTTTTTTTCTCTAATTTTATTTTATTTTTAAACTTTACACAATTGTATTAGTTTTGCCAAATATCAAAATGAATCCGCCACAGGTATACATGTGTTCCCCATCCCGAACCCTCCTCCCTCCTCCCTCCCCATACCATCCCTCTGGGCCGTCCCAGTGCACCAGCCCCAAGCATCCAGCATCATGCATTGAACCTGGACTGGCACCTCGTTTCCTACATGATATTTTACATGTTTCATTGCCATTCTCCCAAATCTTCCCACCCTCTCCCTCTCCCACAGAGTCCATAAGACTGTTCTATACATCAGTGTCTCTTTTGCTGTCTCGTACACCGGGTTATTGTTACCATCTTTCTAAATTCCATATATATGCGTTAGTATACTGTATTTATGTTTTTCCTTCTGGCTTACTTCACTCTGTATAATAGGCTCCAGTTTCATCCACCTCATTAGAACTGATTCAAATGTATTCTTTTTAATGGCTGAGTAATACTCCATTGTGTATATGTACCACTGCTTTCTTATCCATTCATCTGCTGATGGATATCTAGGTTGCTTCCATGTCTTGGCTATTATAAACAGTGCTGCGATGAACATTGGGGTACACGTGTCTCTTTCCCTTCTGGTTTCCTCAGTGTGTATGCCCAGCAGTGGGGTTGCTGGATCATAAGGCAGTTCTATTTCCAGTTTTTTAAGGAATCTCCACACTGTTCTCCATAGTGGCTGTACTAGTTTGCATTCCCACCAACAGTGTAAAAGGGTTCCCTTTTCTCCACACCCTCTCCAGCACTTATTATTTGTAGACTTTTGGATCGCAGCCATTCTGACTGGTGTGAAATGGTACCTCATAGTGGTTTTGATTTGCATTTCTCTGATAATGAGTGATGTTGAGCATCTTTTCATGTGTTTGCTAGCCATCTGTATGTCTTTTTTGGAGAAATGTCTATTTAGTTCTTTGGCCCATTTTTTGATTGGGTCGTTTATTTTTCTGGAGTTGAGCTGTAGGAGTTGCTTGTATATTTTTGAGATTAGTTGTTTGTCGGTTGCTTCATTTGCTATTATTTTCTCCCATTCTGAAGGCTGTCTTTTCACCTTGCTAATAGTTTCCTTTGATGTGCAGAAGCTTTTAAGGTTAATTAGGTCCCATTTGTTTATTTTTGCTTTTATTTCCAATATTCTGGGAGGTGGGTCATAGAGGATCCTGCTGTGATGTATGTCGGAGAGTGTTTTGCCTATGTTCTCCTCTAGGAGTTTTATAGTTTCTGGTCTTACGTTGAGATCTTTAATCCATTTTGAGTTTATTTTTGTGTATGGTGTTAGAAAGTGTTCCAGTTTCATTCTTTTACAAGTGGTTGACCAGATTTCCCAGCACCACTTGTTAAAGAGATTGTCTTTAATCCATTGTATATTCTTGCCTCCTTTGTCGAAGATAAGGTGTCCATATGTGCGTGGATTTATCTCTGGGCTTTCTATTTTATTCCATTGATCAATATTTCTGTCTTTGTGCCAGTACCATACTGTCTTGATAACTGTGGCTTTGTAGTAGAGCCTGAAGTCAGGTAGGTTGATTCCTCCAGTTCCATTCTTCTTTCTCAAGATCGCTTTGGCTATTCGAGGTTTTTTGTATTTCCATACAAATTGTGAAATTATTTGTTCTAGCTCTGTGAAGAATACTGTTGGTAGCTTGATAGGGATTGCGTTGAATCTATAAATTGCTTTGGGTAGTATACTCATTTTCACTATATTGATTCTTCCAATCCATGAACATGGTATATTTCTCCATCTATTAGTGTCCTCTTTGATTTCTTTCGCCAGTGTTTTATAGTTTTCTATATATAGGTCTTTAGTTTCTTTAGGTAGATATATTCCTAAGTATTTTATTCTTTCCGTTGCAATGGTGAATGGAATTGTTTCCTTAATTTCTCTTTCTGTTTTCTCATTATTAGTGTATAGGAATGCAAGGGATTTCTGTGTGTTGATTTTATATCCTGCAACTTTACTGTAGTCATTGATTATTTCTAGTAATTTTCTGGTGGATTCTTTAGGGTTTTCTATGTAGAGGATCATGTCATCTGCAAATAGTGAGAGTTTTACTTCTTCTTTTCCAATTTGGATTCCTTTTATTTCTTTTTCTGCTCTGATTGCTGTGGCCAAAACTTCCAAAACTATGTTGAATAGTAATGGTGAAAGTGGGCACCCTTGTCTTGTTCCTGACTTTAGAGGAAATGCTTTCAATTTTTCACCATTGAGGATAATGTTTGCTGTGGGTTTGTCATATATAGCTTTTATTATGTTGAGGTATGTTCCTTCTATTCCTGCTTTCTGGAGAGTTTTTATCATAAATGGATGTTGAATTTTGTCAAAGGCTTTCTCTGCACCCTAATACCAAAACTTGACAAAGATCCCACAAAAAAAGAAAACTACAGGCCAATATCACTGATGAACATAGATGCAAAAATCCTTAACAAAATTCTAGCAATCAGAATCCAACAACACATTAAAAAGATCATACACCATGATCAAGTGGGCTTTATCCCAGGGATGCAAGGATTCTTCAATATCCGCAAATACACCTGATTTTTCAGAGCAGTTTTAGAATGACAGAAAAAATAAACAGAAAGTACGGAGAATTCTCATATGATCTCTCTCTCTGCCCTCAGTTTATTTTAATATAAATGTCATGCACTGAGGAGGTATATTTGCTATAATTGAAGAACTGATATTGAGACATTATTAAGTGAAGTCATAGTTTACATTAGAGTTTACTTTTTGCCTTGTGCAGTTCTATGGATTCAGCCAAATGCATAATATCATATGTTCACTATTAAAAACTCATAAAGAATGGTTTTATTGGCCTAAAAATCCTCCCTGCTGAACCTATTCATTCCTACTGTCTTCCTGTCTTCTAGGTCTTGGCAACCTCTGATCCTTGTACTGTCTTCATAGTTTTATCTTTTCTACAACATCATATAATTAAAATTATACAGTATGTTACCCTTTCAGACTAGCTTCATTCACCCAGAAATATGCATTTGTTTCTTGCAGGTATTTTTCTGGGTAGGTAGCTCATTTCCAGATGAGCTATTTACAATCCTAAAAGATGTTGCTATTAAAGTGCTGCATTCAATATGTCAGCAAATTGGAAAACTCAGCAGTGGCCATTGGACTGGAGAAGATCAGTTTTCATTCCAGTCCCAAAGAAGGGAAATGCAGAATAATGTTCAAACTGTTATACAATTGCACTCATTTTACATGCTAGTAAGGTAATGCTCAAAATCCTTAAAGCTATAATAGAGCCCATGAAATTGTCCAGGCCAGAATACTGGAGTGGGTAGCCTTTCTGTTCTCCAGGGGATCTTCCTAAGCCAGAGATTGAACCCGGGTCTCCCGCATTGCTGGCGGATTCTTTATCAGCTGAGTCACAAGGGAAGCCCAAGAATACTGGAGTGGGTAGTGTATCCCTTCTCCAGCAAACCTTCCTGACCCAGGAATCGAACCAGGGTCTCCTGCATTGCAGGCAGATTCTCTACCAACTGAGCTATCTGGGAAACCCAGTAAGATAATGCTCAAAATGCTTCAAGCTAGGCTTTAATAGTATGTAAACCATGAACTTGTAAATGTACAAACTGGATTTTGAAGAGGAAGAGGAAGCAGAGATCAAACTGAAAACATTCATTCGATGATGGAGAAAGCAAGGGAGTTTCAGGAAAAAATCTACCTCTGCTTCATTGACTATGTTAAAACCTTTGACTGTATGGATCACAAGAAACTGTGGAAAATTCTTAAAAAGATGGGAGGACCAGACCACCTTGCTTGTCACATGAGAAACCTGTATGAGGGTTAAGAAGCAACAGTTAGAATCATACATGAAACAACAGACCAGTACAAAATTGGTAAAGGAATACAAGCCTATATGTTGTCACCCTGCTTATTTAACTTCTGTGTAGAACCCATTGTATGAAATGCAGGGCTGGATGAATCACAAGCTGGAGTCAAGATTACCAGGAGAAATATCAACAGGCTCAGATATACAGATGATATCAGTCTAATGGTAGAAAGTGAAGAGGAACTAAAGAGTCTCCTGATGAAGGTGAAAGAAGAGAGTGACAAAGCTGGCTTGAAACTCAGCATTAATAAAATGAAGATCATGAATCTGGTCCCATCTCCTTGTGCCAAATAGAAGGGGAAAAAGTGGAGAGTGACAAATTTTCTTTTCTTAGACTTCAATATGGCCATGGACAGTGACTCCAGGCATGAAATTTAAAAGATGCTTGCTCCATGGAAGGAAAGCTATAGCAAACCTCAACAGCATATTTAAAAAACTGAGAATAAGTTGGCTGATAAAAGTTCATATAGTCAAAACTATGTTTTTTCAGTAAACATGTACAGTTGTGAGAGTTGGACCATAAAGAGGTCTGAGCACCAAAGAACTAGTGCTTTCAAATTGTGGTGCTGGAGAAAACTCTTGAGAGTCTCCTGGACTACAATAAGATCAAACCAGTCAGTTCTAAAGGGAATCAACCCTAAATATTCATTGCAAAGGATGATGCTAAAACTGAAGTTCCAATAATTTGTCCACCTGATACTGAGAGCTGACTCACTGGAAAAGACTCTAATGATGGGAAAGATAGAGGATGGGAGGAGAAGTGGGTGACAGAGGATGAGATGGTTGGATAGCATCACTGACTCAATGAACATGAGTTTAAGCAAACTCTGGGAGACACTGGAGGACAGGGAAGCCTGGTCTTTTGCAGTTCATGGAGTCACAAATTGTCAAACATGACTTAGCAATTGAACAACAACAGCCTATTTCCTTTTATCACTGAGCAATACCCCATTTTAAGGATACAATACAATTTTTTAATCATTCATCTATTGAAGAATGTCATGACTACTTTGAAATATTGGCAATTATAAATACATTACATTACATTTAAAGTCACTGACTCGTATCTGACTCTTTACAACCCCACGGGCTATACAGTCCATAGAATTCTCCAGGCCAGAATACTGGAGTGGGTAGCCTTTCCCTTCTCCAGGGGATCTTCCCAACCCAGGAATTGAACCAGAGTCTCCTGCATTGCAGGGGGATTCTTTACCAACTGAGCTATCAGGGAAGCCAAAAATCTGACTCTTCTAGTTGTTTCCTCCTGCCGCTTAAGAGAGAGATAAAAAATGTCTGACACTTGCAGCCTATTTTCTCCATTTGGAGACTCCTAGCCTTCCTACCTGTTACCCTCTCATTCCCCCCACCCCTCTTCTTTTAAGAGAATTATATTTCCTAGGGAAAGGGACATTGTCCTTAAATTGGTGAGGCAACATATTCTCCTAAGCCTCATATTGAGAGTCTCTGATCCAAGGTCCCCAAGTAGTAGTTGGAGGAAGTTGCCACAGTGGGAGGAGTCTGAGCAACCATTTGTAACTTAAAAGCCTTCATGTGGCTAAAAACAAATCCCATCACACAGTTTAAAGTTACTATAAACATTCATGTTCAGGTTTTTGTGTAGACGTAAATTTTCAGCTTATTTGGCTAAATATTTAGGGTTACAATTGTTGGATTGTATAGTAAGATCATGTTTAGCTTTGCAAGAAAACACCAGTAGTTGTGAAAGTCTCAGTCACTCAGTCGTGTCTGATTCTTCGCAACTCCATGGACTGTAGATGCCAGGCTCCTCTGTCCATGGGATTCTCCTGGCAAGAATATTAGAGTGTGTTGTCATTCCCTTCTCCAGAGGATCTTCCCACCCAGGGGTTGAACCTGGGTCTCCTGGATTGCAGGCAGATTCTTTACTGTCTGAACCACAGGAAAGCCCACAAGGTGGCTGTGCCATTCTATATATCCACAAGCAATGAATGAGAACTCTTGTTGCTCCACATCATCATCTGCATTTGTTTCTTTCGGTGTTTTGAATTTTAGCCATTCTTTTATTTTATTTTATTTTTTTTATTCTTCCAATTTTATTTTATTTTTAAACTTTACATAATTGTATTAGTTTTGCCAAATATCAAAATGAATCCGCCACAGGTATACATGTGTTCCCCATCCTGAACCCTCCTCCCTCCTCCCTCCCCATACCATCCCTCTGGGCCGTCCCAGTGCACCAGCCCCAAGCATCCAGTATCATGCATCGAACCTGGACTGGCAACTCGTTTCCTACATGATATTTTACATGTTTCATTGCCATTCTCCCAAATCTTCCCACCCTCTCCCTCTCCCACAGAGTCCATAAGACTGTTCTATACATCAGTGTCTCTTTTGCTGTTAGATAGGTAGTAGAATATCATGATGGTTTTAATCTGCAATTTGCCAATAACATATGACGTTGAGCATCATTTCGTATGCTGATTTGCCATCTGTATGTCTTCTTTTCTGAGAGAGTTATTCTGATCTTTTGTTCATTTTTCAATTGTGCTGTTGCTGTTGAATTTTGAGAATTGTGTATTTTTAATTCAAATCTTTTTTCAGATATGTGTCTTGCACATATTTTCTTCCAGTCTGTGGTTCGTCTTTTTAATTTTTTCACAATGTCTTTCACAGAGTAGATTTTTAAATTTTTATAAGGTCCAATTATTTTTTTAATGGATTGTGCTTTTTGTAGTGTATCTGGTTGCATCGCCAGAGTCAAGGTTATTTAGATTTTTTTCTTGTCTCATCTTCCAGATGATTTAGAGTTTTGTGTTTCACATTTAGGTATATGACTTTATTTTTGTGGGATTTTGGTTGTTAATTTCTAAATATGAGAACATTTTAATCTCTCTTTTTACCATTGACTTCTAATTTCAGTGAATAATGGTAAAAAAAAAAAAAACCAGTCTATTTGATGTTTCAGCATGCATTTGTTCTTAAAATTAATTTTTATACTGTATTTCTTGATTTTCAATGTACCCTCTCTCCATATAAATATATTCACATATAACACATATACATATACACATGTATAAGCACATATAGCAATACTATAATAGTTTATATTTATACTATTACATATATTATATATAATAATGTGACCTCCTAGGTGGTTCAGTGGTAAAGAATCTGCCTTCCAAGCAGGAGACATGGGTTAAATTCCTGGGTTGGAAAGATCCCCTGGAGAAGGAAATGGCAACCCACTCCAGCATTCTTGCCTGGGAAATCTCATGTTCAGAGGAGCCTGGTGGGTGGGCTACAGTCCATGGGGTCACAAATCAGACAGGAGTTAGTGATTACATCACCACCACCATACGAATAGTATTATAATATACTATTGGGGGGTTATTCATTAAATCATTGAAATCTTCTATATATATTGTTTTTCTCTCTGGTCAGATATCATAACTTCTGAAAATATTGTTGTAAATCTACACAAGGGGAAAATAACATGAGATTCAAGTGGTGGAGGTAGGTTGAGGGGAGCACACTCAGAGCCAGCCCTCTCTGTGAAACTACAATCTTACTTACAATCAAACCAAAGGGAGTCAGATAATTCCAAACTTAAAAAGCCAGACGTGCTCCTTGCAAACTCAGGATTGGGGCAAGATTATAAACTAAGACCTACATATTGTAGTTCCAAATTTTTAAAGCTTATGCATTCTGTCACTCAGTTGTGTCTGATTCTTTGCAACGCTATGGACTGTAGCCCACCAGACTTCACTGTCCATGGGATTTCCTAGGCAAGAATGCTGGATTGGGTTGCCATTACCTTCTCCAGAGGATCTTCCCAACCCAGGGATTGAATCCGAATTTCTTATGTCTGCTTCATTGGCAGGAGGGTTCTTCACTGCTAATGCCACCTGGGGAAGCTTATAAATCAAGATAATAAACATTTAAATCAATGTATTCTATGCATTTACGAAATGCTTCATGCTGCTACTGCTACTGCTAAGTCGCTTCAGTCGTGTCCGACTCTGTGCGACCCCACAGATGGCAGCCCACCAGGCTCTGCCGTCCCTGGGATCCTCCAGGCAAGAACACTGGAGTGGGTTGCCATTTCCTTCTCCAATGCATGAAAGTGAAAGTGAAGTTGCTCAATAAGTGTCCGACTCTTAGTGACCCCATGGACTACAGCCTACTAGGCTCCTCCATCCATGGGATTTTCCAGGCAAGAGTACTGGAGTGGGTTGCCATTGCCCTCTCCCACAAAATGCTTCATAGAACCTTAAAGGCCAAATTTAAATGTTCAGTTAAAGATTTTAAGTGACAGTCTAGAGTATTTTTAATAAAATATTTTCTTTCCTATAGCTTTATGTACTTATAAATGTATTTGTGGATATTACTTTACTTTAATCTGAATTATGGTAATGCTATTATATCTTTTTTGTGTGAAAAACTAAAAGTCTCTAAGATTGATGCTGTAAATATTGGCCTCTGTTATTTGTACACTCACTGAAAAGCTACAAATGTTATCATGTATCCTCCTGAGCCCTATACTTCATATGCATTGTTCTTGAGCTCTAGTGAATGGATATTTAATGTTAATGTTGAATGACGATGATAATTCTGGCTGTGACAAATTAGCTTAATCAAATACATCAATCTATAAGACAGCTGGATTTTTGTTGTTGGGGGATCTGATTCAAATATGCAAACTTTTCTTTGCTGTCAACAGTTATATTAACAATGCAAATTAACGGGAATGTCTCCCTTCTGACATTTTTCTTCTAGGTCACATAATCACCATAATCAGACCAAACAGTGATAATGACAGTGCTTGGCCTTTGCGTTAGCCTTTTAGCTAAAAGCCCTTAGGAGATATTGATTAATTAATCCTTTTCCATCTTTCTTGTTTGACAGCATTAGCCATATCAAAAAGTGGCCTTGGTAGGAAGCATTATATAAGGTACCTGAATAAAAAAGAAATTAAGATAATTTTTCTTAATTTTCTCTTTGTTCAGAATGTGCCTTTCCACCTTTCTTTCTCATGACTGTAGTGCAGAGTGTAAGGTTATGCAAAAAAAGAGCACTCAATGCCACCAAAAATCAATTAGATGTGAGACCATTCAGGAGGAGATTCGTTATGGTAGTTGAGATACTGCTGGCCAGGATCAGTCCTGGAACAGTTTAAAACATGTCCATCTGTTTACTACTTGTCTGGTTTCCTGAGAGGTCTCATCAACACAGAGGGTACTCCAGGCAAGAGAGTACTTCAGGTAAGTGCCTGCTGCTTAGGATTTTGACTGCAAATTCCTATGCCATTTTCTCATTTGAAGATGATATTGAACCAATTGAGGGCTATTAGGATTTGTTTTGTCTCTCAGAATCACATCATCATCATTAGCTAGAATCACGATAAAGTAGCCTCTCTGAATCATGTCTCTTTATCCTCTATTTCTTTGCTTATTGGTTGGTTTGATATGTTTTGTATGTTTGCTCTAACGGTATTTTCAAGCGTTGAGGTTATTATCACTCAAACATAAGAAGTCCTCAGTTCCTCTTTTTATAATAGCTTATGCGGAGGTCTGGTAGAAAAAAAACTTTATTGAAAGAAAGTTAATAGTAACAAAGAAACTCCAAAAAAATGAAAGAGGGAGTGTAATGTGAAAAATAATTTTTAATATATTTATCTATTTCTAGTACAAAAATACAATAGCCCCTGAAATATGGATTATCATAAAAATACAAAAACCCCACAGCAATAGTATAATAACAAAGAAAAAGATCAAAATCCAGTCTAATGTCAGAAGCTAAAAAGCTAAAAAGAATTTAGCTAATATTATAAGATAGATAAACTGGATTTAAGCATCCTTTCTATCTAGAACATGGTATATATTATTATAATTTCCATTATATATAAATAATATATATATAAATGCCAATATATATAATTCTATATATTATATAGAATTATCATGTATTATATATCATCTCATATTACATAGTATATTGTTATATATATTATAATTATTGTATATAATTATAAATGATAATCTATATGACATCTATGGCTGAACAATGTACAACATATGACTTCCCTGGTCCAGTGGTTAAGAATTCACCTGCCAATGCAGGAGACATGGATACCACCCCTGATCCAGGAAGATTCTACATGTTGTGGGGCAACTAAGCTCATATGCCACATCCACTGAGCCTCTGCCCTAGAGTCCATGCCCCCTAGATCCCATGTGCGGCACCTGCTGAGCCCACATGTTGCACGTGCTGAAGCTGCTGAGCAGCTGGAGCCCAAGCTCTACAACAAGAGAAGCCACCACAAAAAGCAGCCCACACACAGAAATGAAAAGCAGGGCCCGCTCACCACAATTAGTAAAAGCACAGCATGGCCGAAAATTGATAAATAAATATGTACAACATGAAAATTTAAATAGATATTGATTTCTACATACTAGATACTGCTCAGTGAGACTGGAAGAGTATAATGCCTAAAGTGCATATTTAGCTTATTTTTGTCCCTCTGGGTAGATTAAATTGCCGATGATTATTAAAAAGATATAGGAGGAAATGATGATACTGACATAAATTGCTATAAGAAGAACGAAATACTTTTCTATAAAGCCCTGCAACAAGAGGTAGAGATAAAAAGAGGAGATGTTGATGTCAGGGATTCAGGAATTTCACTTATATTACCATAAATTACAATGTTTCTTACGGTTAATGGTAGCAGAAAGAAATCATGACTGAAAAGAAGGTAAAAATCTTGCTAGAAATGTGATTTGGACTGAGAATTCAATATATACATGTACTTTAGCCAAAATAAACAAACATTAAAAATACATAATCTGTTGACTGGCTGTGTTAATTTACTGAATTACAGGCTCCACAAATGTATCCCGATTATAACATAAGGAATCATAAATACGCATCAACAGAATCTACGGATGACACAAGTGAGTGAACTTGCCACATGCATATTACCACCCCCCCACACACACATATACACACATGCACACTCATACAATGGACTTAAACATTCAGAGTGAAAATAACCTTTTTGTGTGTGTGTTTATTTTTTTTTATTTTTTAACTTTACAATATTGTATTGGTTTTACCATATATCAAAATGAATCCGTCACAGGTAACCTTTTTATTTTTATTGAACTATATTTGATTTACATTGCTTCAGTTGTGCAGCAAAGTGATTCAGTTAAATATATCTATATCTATCTATATATACACTCTTTTTCAAAGTCTTTTCCATTATAGGTTATTAGAAGATATTGTATATAGTTCCCTGTGCTATACCTGGGATGTCTGCATGTGTGTGCGAAGGTGGGAGCCCCCTCGCCCTCTGCCCCACCTCCCCTGTTCTGGGCGCCGGAGGCTGGGCCCCGAAGAGGAGACACTGCTTTGGGGACCCAAGGGTGTTTAGCTATTTGTTTAGCTATTTTATATATAGTATTGTCTATATGTTAACCAAGAACTCCACATTTATCCCTCCTCCCACTCTCCCCTTTGGTAACCATTAATTTGTTATCTATGTTGGTGAATTTATTTCTACTTTGTAAATAAGTTATTTTGTTACATTTAAAGTGATATCATATGACGTTTTTCTTTCTCGGTTTGACTTAACTTCATGTTAGTATGATAATATCTAGCTTCATCCATGTTACTACAATATATAGCACATCTTATTTTACTGTTGATGAACATTTACATTGCATCCATGTTTTGGCTACTGTAAATAGTGTTGCAGTGAATATTGGGGTGCATGTGTCTTCTTGAGTTGGAGTTTTCTCTAGATATATGCCCAGGAGTGGGTCTGCTCTATTTTCAGAAAATAGTGGGACTAGGTCTATTTTCAGTTTTTTAAGGAACCTCCATACTGTTCTCCATAATGGCTGTTCTGATATACATCCCCACCAACAATGTAGGAGAGTTTCCTTTTCTCCATACCCTCTCAGCATTTATTATTTGTAGATGACCATTATTTTTGATGGTCATTCTGACTGGTATGAAATGATACCTCATTGTGGCTTTGATTTGCATTCCTCTAATAACAAACAATGTTGAGATTTTTTCTTCTTATTGGCCATCTGTATGTTTTCTTTGGAGAAAAGCTTATTTAAACTCACTTTTTGATATTTTTTTTCGTATTAATCTGTATGAGCTGTTTGTTTGCATATTTTGAAAATTAATCCCTGTCAGTTGCATCATTTGAAAGCATTTTTTTTTCCAGTCTATCGGTTGTCTTTTTGTTTTGCTTGTGGTTTCCTTTGTTTTTTCAAAAGCATTTAAGTTCAGTTAGATGCCATTTGATTCCATTACTCTAGGAAATGCATGCCATTTCTCTAGGAAATTACTCTAGGAAATGGATCCAAAAAATTATTGTTGCAGTTTATGTCAAAGAGTGTCCTGCCTATGTTTTCCTTTAGGAACTTAGAATGATTAGTCTTATGTTTAATTTTTAAATCCATTTTGAGTTTATCTTTGTATTAGAAAATGTTCTATTTAATCCTTTTCCATGTAGTTGTCAAGTTTCCCCAGAACCACTTATTGAACAAACTGTTTTCTCTCCACTGTATATTCTTGCCTCCTTTTATATAGATTAATTAACCATAAGTGTATGGATTTACTGCTAGGTTTTCTATGCTGTTCCATTGATCTATGTGTCTATTTTGGTGCTGGTCTGAAAGAGATGGGAATACCAGACCATCTGATCTGCCTCTTGAGAAATCTGTATGCAGGTCAGGAAGCAACAGTTAGAACTGGACATGGAAAAACAGACTGGTTCCAAATAGGAAAAGGAGTATGTCAAGGCTGTATATTGTCACCCTGCTTATTTAACTTATATGCAGAGTACATCATGAGAAACGCTGGACTGGAAGAAACACAAGCTGGAATCAAGATTGCCGGGAGAAATATCAATAACCTCAGATATGCAGATGACACCATCCTTATGGCAGAAAGTGAAGAGGAACTAAAGAGCCTCTTGATGAAAGTGAAAGAGGAGAGTGAAAATGTTGGCTTAAAGCTCAACATTCAGAAAACTAAGATCATGGAATCTGGTCCCATCACTTCATGGGAAATAGATGGGGAAACAGTGGAAACAGTGTCTGACTTTATTCTCTGGGGCTCCAAAATCACTGCAGATGGTGATTACAGCCATGCAATTAAAAGATGCTTACTCCTTGGAAGGAAAGTTATGACCAACCTAGATAGCATGTTCAAAAGCAGAGACATTACTTTGCCAACAAAGGTTCGTCTAGTCAAGGCTATGGTTTCTCCTGTGGTCATGTATGGATGTGAGAGTTGGACTGTGAAGAAGGCTGAGCGCCGAAGAACTGATGCTTTTGAACTGTGGTGTTGGAGAAGACTCTTGAGGGTCCCTTGGACTGCAAAGAGATCCAACCAGTCCATTCTGATCAGCCCTGGGATTTCTTTGGAAGGAATGATGCTGAACTTGAAACTCCAGTACTTTGGCCACCTCATGTGAAGAGTTGACTCATTGGAAAAGACTCTGATGCTGGGAGGAACTGGGGCCAGGAGGAGAAGGGGACAACAGAGGATGAGATGGCTGGATGGTATCACTGACTCAATGGACGTGAGTTTGAATGAACTCCGGGAGCTGGTGATGGACAGGGAGGCCTGGCGTGCTGCGATTAATGGGGTCGCAAAGAGTAGGACACAACTGAGGGACTGAACTGAACTGAACTGAACTGAACCATAGTGTTTTGATTACTGTAACTTGGTAGTATTGTCTCAAGTTGGGAGCATGATTCCTTTACCTCAGTTCTTTCTCAAGACTGTACTGGCTATTTGGGTTCTTTTGTATTTCCATACAAATTTTAAAATCATTTGTTCTAGTTCTGTGAAAATTCTATTGGTAATTTGATAGGGATTACAGTGAACCTGAATGTTGCTTTGAGTAGTATGTTAATAAAATAACTTTTGATATTATGAAATTTTTTAAAAAATTAAGATACCTATTATTAGGACATAAAAGAGTCTAAAATGTTTTATAAAACATCTCAGAAATGAAAGAATATGGAAATTAATGTATACCACAGCAGGGGGAGAAGAAAATAGAATAAAGAAAAAAAAGAGACATTTTCTATTATAAAAACCAATAAATGGGTGAAGCTTTCTAATCAAAAGGCAAATATTCTTAGATTATAACGAACACTAAATTTTAAGCAGAGCCAAATAAGTTGTTCATTTACTTATTTTAAATAGGACACATTTAGATGTAAGAATTAAAAACCTGAATGGAAAATTAAGAGTCCTTAATGCATTTAGATTCCAGAAGGCCAAGAAAAAGCTAGAAAAGCCATGTTAGGGAAGGAGGACATTTGAATGTCAAAATTAGGTTGTCTGTATCTCAATTTATTTTTTCATGGAAAAGTATCTTATTAACAGCTCATAGTATCTATTTTGGCCTTTTATAAAGTTCATTAAGTTCTCAAGGCAAGTATAATGGGGTGGACAGGGCAAACTCTGGGAGATGGTGGGGGGCAGGGAGGCCTGGCCTGCTGCAGTCCATGGGATTGCAGACAGTTGGACATGAATAGGCCACTGAACAACAACAACAGTATCTATTTTGGGAGCACCTCTTGTCTCATGTGTTCAGTCAGCTATTTTAGGGAATTTTGAAAAGTGAGCAGATTCTAATAAACTGGAGTGTGGACAAGACAGTTAATATCACCATCTTTTGTATATGAGCTTACCTGGTAGCTCAGCTGGTAAAGAGGCTGCCAGCTCAGCTGGTAAAGAGTCTGCCTGCAATGCAGGAGACCCCTGTTCAAATTCCTAGATTGGGAAGATCCACTGGAGAAGGACTAGGCTACCCACTCTAGTATTCTTGGGCTTCCCTGGTGACTCAGATGGTAAAGAATCCACCTGCAATTCAGGAGACCTCGATTCAATTCCTGGGTTGGGAAGATCCCCTGGAGAAGGAAATGGCCACCCACTCCAGTATTTTGGCCTGGAGAATTCCATGGTCTTCATATTAGAGTGATATATTAATATAACACAAAATCACACACGTTTGAAAGAAAAAGCAGAGAACAGTATACTAAACAAATATTCACATGAGATGCAGTAGTCAATGAAGTATAGCAAAGATAATTTAATACTAAAACATTTGTATCAAGACTGTCATTTATAAAATCCATTATTAAATTTCTAGCAGTAATAACACATCAAAACAACTGTGATGAATCACTCTAAATCCCATCATACAAGGTAATCAGTAATTTTAATAACATGTGGAAACTATCAGTATAGACATCTTCTATGTATATGTATATAAAAACAGAGAAGGAGAAATTGACCAATCAATCTACAAGAATACTTCTATGTTAATGGGAACACACTGCAAATATTTCCCTCATAGCCCATTGGTAAAGAATCTGCCTGCAATGCAGGAGACCCCAGTTTGATTCGTGGGTGAGAAAGATCTGCTGGAGAAGGGATAGGCTACCCACTCCAGTATTGTTGGGCTTCCCTTGTGGCTCAGCTGGTAAAGAATCTGCCCACAATGAGGGAGATGTGGGTTCGATCCCTGGGTTGCGAAGATCCCCTGGAGAAGGGAAAGGCTACCCACTCCAGTAATCTGGCCTAGAAAATGCAATGGACTGTATAGTCCATGGGGTTGCAAAGAGTCGGACACTACTGAGCAACTTTCACTTACTGCAAATACTGTATAATATATGCTAGTTGTGGTTTAGATAAAAATGTGATTTTTATCTGGAAAACATACATTACCAGAATTTTTCAAAAACTGTCAAAGAACTAACTGTCAAAATGTACTTAAAATTATAGAGAAAAGTCTCAAGTCAGGTGGCAATGAGAAATTGCTTAGAAAGCTTTCTGACCATTCCCTAGTCCTATGTGATTACCAATATCTGAATAAGTAGTTAATTTTTAAAAGTATTTATATTTTAACCTTTCTGTCCTCATTTAACTTATATAATTATTATAAGGAACCATTTAGAATTTTACCTGGAAGACACTATTCCACTTAGGGGCATTAACATTATATTAATGATTTAGATTATCTTATAGCAATCATTTCTATAAAATATATTTCAGTAGAATATATACATTTTTCATGATATTATGAACAATGACTTATGTACATATGCTTTTTCAAGGTCTTTAAAGACATCAGAAATTTAAAAAGCTTATCCTTAGAGATATTAGGCTAACTTGTAATTCTCAGACACTCTTCCATATGTTTTCTTTGTCTGTGAAAAGATGTCCTATGGGCAGTGTTCTTCACTTCGGGATCAAAAATGTTATATTCCAATTTGCTAGTTTTAGAAGAAACATGCTTAAAATAGTAAAGAAAACTCTTTTAAAGAATCTAAAGTTCCATGGTGGTCAGACTCTAAATGAATTTAAAAACACCTTTACTAACATTTTAAATGTTCGCCTAGAAAAACCATGGCAGTTAGGCAGGTAACAATTGGAAGACAATTCCCCAGATAATTTCATATGAAAATCACTTCACATAATTTGAAATATGATACAAGTTTGCACCTTTAGTAAAGCTACTGGTGAATAATATTACACTAATACTACCTGAATGTTTGATGAGAATGTTAGCAAAGGATGATGTTAGTTTTGTACCTATGGAGCAAAGTTCCTCTTCAGAACATAATGCACTTTATAATGGGGCCCAAAAGACAAGTATTTTGTCTATTAAAAATTTTAATCTAATCCCAAGGTTGCTTCATATTTATCAAGTGTTTTTTCATATTTATCAAGTAAACATGAAATAGGTAGGATGAATACTAATTACTAAATAATATTTCATGTTTGGTTTATAACAATACAGTGAACAGCAAATGAGAAAATGTTTTCAAACACGTAAAAACAAAAAATAGTTAAAATTAAGCAGATTCTTGACATTTCTTCTGGGTTATCTGCTCGGTCATGATTATTACACAGGAAAATTGTTTTTCAATGTTGTTATATTTAATTTGCATAAAAAATATTAAAAGCAGGGAAAATAATTCAGTATAAGATATCTTCTATATCTGTAAATGACTAGAAGGGCATACTGATAATTTTATCATTAGGTAAATTTTATGAAAATGCAAAATTATATATATTTTTAAATTCACATATAAAGATTCTTGGAAACAGGCTTAGAAGCTGAGGAAGGATGTAGAATAAAGTGGCCTATAAATTCAACTCAAGTTCATGTTTAATATAACATAAAATATAATATATAATTTATTATATATGTACACACACACACTCATATACATACTAAAGTCTAATATAACATTATAATGAATTATGTGAATTAGGGCTGAGGAGTTGAGTTTGTTGAGGACATAGCCAGTAGGGTATCAAGCCCTTTAGCTTCAGCTGGGGCAATATTATATTATCAGATATAGTTCAATAATGTGTGTTTTCAAGTATGACTATTAATAGCATTGGTTGGTGAAAACCACTTTGGTTATAAATACATAGTTTCAAAACTCTGCTCATAGAAATTCATTTTAGGAACTCAATCATCAATACAGTTTATACAAGAAAGCTTATTTTGTTCTAATGGAGCTCAGAGGGGAAAAAAGAGATTAAAGAGGGCTACAATTTGAGTAAAATTTGGAAAGGAGGATGCTTTTTACAACTGGGTTCTTAAACTGAGAAGCTTGTTTTTAGTTCAAACTTTTTCTTTTATATTTGTTCTCTAAAGAAGGAAAGGGCAAAAAGAATTCTGATTTTCTTTTTACTGTGACCAAAATCCAACCGGGAGTTTTCAAGCTGTTTACTTTCCCCCTATGTCATTTGTTCGAATTCCTAGGATTTATTTTTTTGCATTGCAAGTACAATCACTTTGGTTCTTTGCATTCCATCATTGTCAAGCAGATAAATTTTTTACTTTGTAGTCAAAACAACAGCAACAAAAATCTTATAAATATTTGTTGGTTCTAATGACTAATTTTTAACTCAACCAACTTCAAAAAGTACACAATTTTTTCAAGCATTAGTAGAAACCCTCTGCATTAATAACATGGAACTTCAAACATAAACAGAATATTTCATTTGGTTTCCCAATTCTCCATTACAGTCATGCTGTGTGCAAGGCACTGTATGATATGCAAAGTGGTGTTAGTTCTAAAGTGCAGCCTCCAAGTCATTTATCCTGGAGGATATGTACACTAACATAAGACTAAAACATCTTATGTTGGTGAATATGAATTAACTCTTTATTGTGCTGCCTGGACTTTGACTTCCTTTCACTGACTGAAATTCTATGAATACAATTGACAGCAATTTCAAAGTTGGAACTGAGAGAGCAAAAATGTTTGAAATAGAGAGATGTCTTCAGAGAGACTTGAAAGACAGACATTGGATATTTATTTTCCAGACAGCTTTCAAGATGGAGGAAAGATATTTTCAAATTGATATAATGACTTATCTAAACGTATGGATGAGCATAGGTTTTTAAACCCAAGCTGATAATCTGAATAGGATTAGAAGGTCAAAGTTGCTTGCAGATCAAGTTGCTGACTCAGAAATTCTATGAAATACAAGAATTTTCCTATGAGCAGAAACTAGCCTGTGCAAACATCTAGATGTACAGATAGTAGTTCAACATTTAAAGGCCATCAAGGTACGTTTTTATTCAACCATTACTCTGGCTGGTATAAGTTAATACAATGTACAGAGCTATAGTCATCATATACAAGCAGTTTGTTCTTGGTTGTTAAATCAGACTTACAGTACTTAAGGTACATTTAATGTATCCAGGGTATTTGTAGGTGAGAGTTCAGGGTGTTGGGGGCGGGGAGGGGGGATCGAATTGCCTGACAGAGAGTTTAAAACCTGGGTGGTAACTTGTCTGTTGCTTTTCTGTTCATCTTTCAACACTTCAATAAATCTCCAAATTAAAGGATAAGGCACTACCATAAGCTTCTGAAATTTGCTCTGCCAGCCTCCACTAGCCTTGTTCATCCTGTGATCACCATTCAGTACTGACTTATAAAGACTTCAAGTTTCTTCTGGAAATCTTGGAGTTCCTGGTCTTGTTTTGTCTGTGCCATGCCTTCCACAGATGTACATCGTCTCAATATGATCCATTAGGTCATCTAAATTTTCTGGATTCTTCATAGTATACTCATTTCATTTATATCTTCGACAGGTACAAAGGAAGTCCCAAAATGGATGCACAGTTACAATGGATGACTCTCCATTGTCATATACTCATGAGTTAGAACCAAAGAAGATACTTTTCACCAAAAAAGATACAATCACTTAAGTGATTGTGAAAAGTAAAAAAAAAAAAAAAAAAGTACCTTTTTATTTGTGCATTTAATAGGAGTAGTCAAACTATGTTCACATTTACAAACTTGAAAGCCATCAAGCACAATGAAGGGGTTACTGTCAAGATTTCTTTCCCATGCAAATGCAAATATTTCCTAGCCTTTTCATTGTCCAGTTCAATTCACTCTCTCAGCCGTGTCTGACTCAGTGTTACCCCATGGACTGCAGAAACCCAGGCCTCCTTGTCCATCACCAGCTTCCAGAGTTTACTCTAACTTGTGTCCATTGAGTCAGTAATACCATCCAACAATCTCATCCTCTGTCATCTCCTCCCACCTGCAATCTTTCCCAGCATCATGGTCTTTTCAAATAGGTCAGCTCTTCACATCAGGTGGACAAAGTTATGGAGTTTCAGCTCCAACATCAGTCCTTCCAATGAATATGAGGACTGATTTCATTTAGGACTGACTGGTTGGATCTCCTTGCAGTGCAAGGGACCCTCAAGAGTCTTCTCTAACACCACAGTTCAAAAGCATCAATTCTTCGGTGCTCCGCTTTCTATATAGTCCAACTCTCACATCCATACATGACTACTGGAAAAACCATAGCCTTGACTAGACAGACCTTTGTTGGCAAAGTAATGCCTCTGCTTTTGAATATGCTATCTAGGTTGGTCATAACTTTTCATCCAAGGAGTAAGCATGTTGTAATTTCATGGCTGCAATCACCATCTGCAGTGATTCTGGAGCCCAGAAAAATAAAGTCAGCCACTGTTTCCACTGTTTCCCCATCTATTTGCCATGAAGTGATGGGGCTGGATGCTATGATCTTAGTTTTCTGAATGTTGAGCTTTAAATCAACTTTTTCACTTTCCTCTTTCACCTTCATCAAGAGGCTCTTTAGTTCTTCTTTCCTTTCTGCCATAAGGGTGGTGTCATCTGCATATCTGAGGTTATTGATATTTCTCCTGGCAATCTTGATTCCAGCTTGTGCTTCATCGAGCTCAGTGTTTCTCATGATGTACTCTGGATAACCAGGGTGACATTATACAGCCTTAATGTACTCCTTTCCCTATTTGGAACCAGTCTGTTGTTCCATGTCCAGTTCAAACTGTTGCTTCCTGACCTACATACAGATTTCTCAAGAGGCAGGTCAGGTGGTCTGGTATTCCCATCTCTTTCAGAATTTTCCACAGTTTGTTGTGATTCAACACAATCAAGGCTTTGACATAGTCAATAAAGCAGAAATAAATGTTTTTCTGGAACTCTCTTGCTTTTTCAATGATCCAGTGGATGTTGGCAATTTGATCTCTGGTTTCTGTGCCTTTTTCAGAACCGGCTTGAACACTGGAAGTTCTCAGATCACATATTGTTGAATCCTGGCTTGGATTATTTGAGCATTACTTTCCTAGCATATGAGATAAGTGCAAGTGTGTGGTAGTTTGAGCATTTTTTGGCATTGCCTTTCTTTGAGATTGGAGTGAAAACTGACCTTTTCCAGTCCTGTGGCCAAGGCTGAGTTTTCCAAATTTGCTGGCACGTTGAGTGTAGCACTCTCACAGCATCATCTTTCAGGGTTAGAAATAGCTCAACTGGAATTCCATCACCTCCCCTAGCTTTATTCATAGTGATGTTTCCTAAGGCCCAGTTGACTTCGCATTCCAGGATTTCTCATTTTAGGTGAGTGATCACACCATCATGATTATCTGGGTCATGAAGATCTTTTTTTGTACAGTTCTGTGTATTCTTGCCACCTCTTCTTAATATCTTCTGCTTCTGTTAGAGACATACCATTTCTGTCCTTTATCAAGCCCATCTTTGCATGAAATATTCCCTTGGTATCCTTAATTCTCTTGAAGAGATCTCTTGTCTTTTCCATTCTATTGTTTTCCTCTATTTTTTGCACTGATCACTGAGGAAGGTTTTTTTAATCTCTCCTTGCTATTCTTTGGAACTCTGCATTCAAATGGGTATATCTTTCTTTTTCTCCTTTGCCTTTTGCTTCTCTTCTTTTCACAGCTATTTGTAAGGCCTCCTCAGGCAGCCATTTTGCTTCTTTGCATTTCTTTTTCTTGCAGATGCTTTTAATCTCTGTCTCCTGTACAATGTCACGAACCTCCATTCATAGTTCATTAGGCACTCTGTCTATCAGATCTAGTCCCTTAAATTTATTTCTCACTCTTATGGTATAATCATAAGGGATTAGATTTAGATCATACCTGAGTGGTCTAGTGGTTTTCCCTACTTTCTTCAATTTAAGTCTGAATTTGGCAATAAGAAGTTCATGATCTGAGCCACAGTCACCTCCTGGTCTTGCTTTTGCTGACTTAAGAGAGCTTCTCCATTTTTGGCTTCAAAGAATATAATCAATCTGATTTCAGTGTTGACCATCTGTTGATGTCCATGTGTAGAGTTTTCTCTTGTGTTGTTGGAAGAGAGGGTTTCCTAAGACCAGTGCATTCTCTTGGCAAAACTCTATTAGCCTTTGCCCTGCTTCATTCTGTTCTCCAAGGACAAATTTGCCTGTTACTCCAGGTGTTTCTTGACTTCCTACTTTTGCATTCCAGTCCCCTATAATGAAAAAGACATCTTTTTTGGGTGTTAGTTCTTGAAGGTCTTATAGGTCTTCATAGAACCGTTCAACTTCAGCTTCTTCAGTGTTACTGGTTGGGGCATAGGCTTGGATTACCGTGATATTGAATGGTTTGCCTTGGAAATGAACAGAGATCATTCTGTCATTTTTGAGATTGAAGGAAAGTGCTACATTCCGGATTATTTTGTTTACTATGATGGCTACTCCATATCTTCTAAGGGATTCTTGACCACAGTGTTAGATATAATGATCATCTGAGTTGAATTCACCCATTCCAGTCCATTTCAGTTTGCTAATTCCTAGAATGTCGATGTTCACTCTTGCCATCTCCTTTTTGACCACTTCTAATTTGCCTTGATTCATGGACCTAATATTCCAGATTCCTATGCAATATTGCTCTTTATAGCATCAGACTTTACTTCCATCACCAGTCACATCCACAACTGGTGGTGTTTTTTCTTTGGTTCTGTCTCTTCATTCTTTCTGGAGTTATTTCTCTGCTGATCTCCAGTAGCATATTGGGCACCTACTGACCTGGGGAATTCATGTTTCAGTGTCCTATCTTTTTGCCTTTTAGTACTGTTCATGGGATTCTCAAGGCGAGAATACTGAAGTGGTTTGCCATTCCCTTCTCTAGTGGACTCCATTTTATCAGAACTCTCCACCATGACCTGTCTGTCTTGGGTGGCCCAACACAGCATGGCTCATAGTTTCATTGAGTTATACAAGACTATGGTCCATGTGATTAGATTGGTTAGTTTTCTATGAATGTCATTTTCAGTCTGTCTGCCCTCTGTTGGAGAAGGATAAGAGGCTTATGGGAGCTTTCTGATGGGAGTAGTGATTGAGGGGGAAACTGGGTCTTGTTCTGATGGGTAGGCCCATGCTCAGTAAATCTTTAATCCAATTTTCATTGTCAGTGCATAAATTAATGGCATGTGTGCTAAGATGCTTCAGTCGTGTCTGACTCTTTGTTACCTTATCTATGGACTGTAGCCAGTCAGGCTAACCGTCAATGGAGATTCTCCAGGTAAGAGAATGAGTTGGAATGAGTTGCCATGCCCTTCTCCAGGGAATCTTCCCAACCCAGGGATCCAACTCACATTTCTTACATCTCCCGAATTGCAGGCAGGTTCTTTACCACTAGTGCCACCTGGCATGCCCAATCAGTGGCATAGTATAACTCAATAATACATTATGCACAGTAGATGAGTGAACTCTGTTGGTGCCATCTTGAAGGTGTCATCATTGAATAATGTGGTACTGACACTTAAATATTGAATAATGTCAGAAGTTGAGTAAATAAGTTTTTTTTATCATGTTGAACACTGGAATCTTGCATAAGAAATTATTCTGTGATTCTGGTCATGTTATATTCCTCTGGAATTTCAACTCCATGCAATGAAGTTGGGTTTGGAGGTTGATGTCTGTTCTGAATTCTATTTACCTCTTCAATGACTTTCTTTATGGTACTATTAACAGGACCTCTTTATCACAAACATTGTGGAGAGTTTATGAATGTACCTCTGATGGTGTTGCATTTGGTCTTTTTCTGTATGTCATTTTGACCTATTCAGGGTTTTTCTTACTTTCCCTTCAACACCAACATTGAAGGGGAAGTAAGGAAAGGAAAGGAAAGGAAGGAAGGAAGGAAAATTGATATTTCCCTGCATTATCCTGAATGGTTGCAATACTATCCAAACTCTGACTAATTATGCATCAGGCATTGAAGATTTTCCTCTCATCAGAGCACCAGTACCTTTCACACCTATCTCGAAATGGTAACCCAAACCACTATAATTTAGCACTGGCATTTTTGCCTCCATGATTATAGTATTTCTACCACATTCCACTGAATATTTTCAAAAAGATGTCATATTTTCTTTGGATTTTATAGTTGACTGGCCTATGGTCACTGATTTCCTGGTAGGGGAATTCTTACTAATACCTTATGGTTTAGAAACCTGGTTCAATATGACTGGATCAAGCACTGGGTTGGTAATCACCAGCCAAGAGTGTGGTGGTCCATGCTTATTGACAGGGATGTGTGGAAGTCACACCCCCTAAAACTTCCCCAAATAATGGCAAACATTTCATGCAATCTACCACAAATATACCTTTACAGGACATTGATTCAAGGAAAACATCACCATTAACCCTGGATGATGGGATAGTTGTGGGGGGTTGATTAGATGCAAAACACCCCCGTCAAATGGGGCATTTTACACCCAACCACTATGTGGTAAGAGAGTCACACCCATCTCACTCCTCCTGAACAAGCAATACACTCTGTAAATTGTTTATGGCAGCCCATTTGCAGGCCCATATGCAGGCCATTTTACCTTGCACTTGACCTAGCTCTTCCTTTCAAATTCTACCATTGTTGAAACCAGCCACATCAATTCAAATGTCTAAGGAAATATTAGTGCACCAACCATCACAAAATCTCATCCTTTATTTTCTGTGCATTTCTCTATCTGTAGGCCTATTTCTTGTATGCATAATTAACATAAATCCCACTCTTCTGCAAGGTTTAAATCCTGATGCAGCTACCTAACCCTATATGCCATTATTAGCTAGACTGCCGAGGAAAGAGAGTTGCTATTGGCAATAGAGCTAGAAAATGTCTATTGGACCAATAAAACATGGTAGTATTTTTTTAATTTTTCAACCCTGTAAACCAAAAGTATAAGCAACTGTTATGGACTATTTGATTCCAGGAACATTTTCTAAATGTGGAGGTTTTTTTACAGGAGCAAATATCAAGGACCATTTGTCATGACCAAATGTGCTCACAGATGTTTTTTTATAAAATCACATTTTAAACCTTTTAGTGTATACTAAAATATCTCAATGGACATTTTGTGCAGAGCCAAATATCTAGTAATCAATTAACTGATTAAACAGAAGTTTCAATGTGTTAAAAATGTCTCCAAACACTATATCAGTATGAATGAATTAATACAGATTATGATGCAGAACAATGCTTTCTAGTTGAAGTTCTGGAACGTCATTTCATCTGAAACCAAGCTTCAGAGTAAAAAGTCACTTTATTATAAAAATATGAGGACTGATACTCCATTATTGAAAAATTGATTAAAGAACATACAGCGGGCTGTTAAAGTTGCTTCCATTTCTACCCTTGCAAATCACCTAATTCTGTTCTAGTTATAATGTTAGACTACTTCACTGTACCCTGACTGCAATACTCTCAATCCTTCCAATGCCATTTGATTCATACTTCAGTACTGTAGAAATATCAGTTAGCATATGATATAGTTGGAATTAGGTTTAGAATTAGTTACCTTTCCTCAGTCATCTGTCACCTCCTTCTCTCTTTATCTGAGTAAATTATCTTTCTATACAAATTCCTTAACTGCTGAGGAACTTTCATGATTACCTCAGCCTTCACAGAACCCTTGCTCTAAACTACTTAGGTTATATGATTCAGCTTTAAATCAAATTACATGTTATTGTTCATTATTATTTTACAATGTATCAAATTCAATACTGATTCATTGTATGCCTTACAGATGGAAAAGTGTGCCTAGTATTAAATATATTAGTTATTTTTCTAACTATTTTTCAACCTTTCTTGAAGATAAAAGTAATGCCATTCCATTTTTTCACTGTTTTGGGGCCAGATTAAGTGGATAGATGCAAAATGAATGCTATTTAATTAGTGCTATTTGCAATTGACCCTCGGTTGCATTAGCCATGCTAAATCAGAGAAGTCATGAGCTAGGGGAACAATCCACTTTATTTTTATAATTAGTTTTGCTAAAAGTTTCCTTTGTTGTTTATACATTTCAGAGCAAATAGGTAATTTATCTTGTTCAGTCTGCCTCATAAAGGAAGGGAGAGCTTCTTGGAGTCCCTATTGAATCTTCAGAGCCACCTAACAGGAAGCATTACTTTCACTCTTGATGCCTGAAATTTTCACATCTATGCTTCTGTTCTGTCTCATACAACTTCTTGAAATAGAAAAGATAATTAAGGGCTTAGGTGTCATATATCTTTCCTGAAAGTGGAAACTGAAAAATGAATCTCTGAATTATTTTTCTTTTTCAGATCTGCTTGACTTTCTACTATCTGCAGAAAAAGATCATTTTTGCTTATGTAATGAAGTATCATTTTCTAAGTATCATTTAAAAAGAAAGGAGGATGAAGATGAGGAGCAAATTGATCTTCAGGAAGTGTTAATTAGGGTACAGACAAAAATATTCATAGCAACACTATCCATATCAGCCACAACTAGAAACTACTCAAATGGTCATCAAAAGTAAAATGGAAATTCACCCAATACAATATAGCACAACATACACAATCTGCATGAATTGAACAAGCATTGCTGAACAAAGGAAGCCAGCAACAAAGCATATTGCATGATATACTGTCTAAAAACCACACTGGTTACCCCTGGGGTTTGTACTAACTATAAGGGAGTATGAGAATATTCTGGAACTCTCCTTAGGTTCTATTTCTTGATCTGGTTTTCAGTTACATGGATGTGTAAAATCTCAGCTTATAAATGTCTATTGAGTTGGATCCTTAGGATATGTCTTCTTTTCTGTATGTATATTGTTCCTCAGTTAAAAAAAAAAAAAAAGGTTTAAAAAGAGGAAGTAAGTATATCAAAATAGAAAATGAAAAGTATAGCAAGGTGCCCTTTCTCCAACTGCAAGTGGATAATTTTTTGTGGAAAAAGTGTGAATGAAATCTACGATGTTTCCTTTTACATATTTAATTTACTAATAACTTGTTATGTAAAGGGAAACATGGTAGATAGCAAATTGATATCAGTTATCAATTGCTTAATCCATATCAAAGAAAAGAATAGTATAGAGTTAGGCCTTCATGGGAAAAACACTAGCATGTACAAACAGACTTTATATTATGTGCAATTCCTAACTTTGATAATTCTCTAAGAAATTGTTGAGTAATGAACAAAATGTGTGCAAATAGACAGTATGTGGTTGGGCCTTGAAAAATGGGTAAGATATTTTTAATTCAAAATTTTAACTTAATAAAAAATTATTTTAATTTGTATTTCGAATTTAAAAAATTGTCTCAATAATTTTATTAAGATAACAGCTTCACATGCTATTTTACATGAAATAATATTACCACAAAGTGGTAATATTTGGTAAAACTATGGAATAATATTATGGAACATCAGAATTAATACAATCTGCTTATTCAGATTTTCAAGACTTATGTAGTTTTTTTTGTTTGTGTGAAAATTTTTTTTTGCAATTTTATCACTTATATTGGTTGGGGTGTGTGTGTGTGTGTGTGTGTGTGTGCACTCAGTCACTCAGTTGTGTCCAACTTTTTGAGATGCCATAGACTGTAGGCTACCCAGCTCCTTTGTCCATAGAGTTTTCCAGGGAAGAATACTGGTGTATCCACCACCAAAGTCAAGGTGCTGAACAGCTCAAACATCACAAGTTCTCTGTTTTGCTTTTTCAAAACCAAACTGCAACTCATCTCCTTCCCTTTTCCCCTCATCTCTCCCACTTGTCCCCAACCCCTGGCAACCACTAATTTGTCTTCCATTTTGTAAATTCTGTCACATCAAAAATGTTACATAAATGGAATTGTATACTAACATTTTGACTTTTTTCACTTCATATAGCTGGCTGATGATTCATCCAAGTCATTGTATATATCAATAGTTTTCTTTTCATTACTGTGTAGCAGTCAATGATGTGGATGTGCCACAGTTTGTTTAACCATTCATCTGTTGAAGGACATCTGGGCTGGTTTCAGTTTTTGATCGCTACAAGTCAAGCTGCTATGAACATTCATATGCATAGGTCTGGTTCCAGAAAACCAAATGTAGGAGTTATATATGGAAATAAGATTAGGGTCATTAGGGTTGTGGCTTAAAAAAGGCAGACTTTAAAACACAGGTGAAGGTATTTAAACCTGCTACTGCAGCAAATAAATGGAACTATCGGTTCCTTAGCTGATAAGAATCCTGATGTGATAACCCTGGTGATAATACTGAAGAGAAACTAGATGCCATTGTTCTCAACCTGAATATTAAACTCACATGGTGAACTTCAGAAAAACCCAGTGTCTGGGATGCCCCATAAACCAATTAAATCAGATGTTCTTGGACTGGAACTCAGGTATCCATATTTTTCAAATTTTCCCTGGCTGAACCAAGGTGGGGCACTCCTGGACTAAAGGCAGGTAATACAGTCGTGAGGTGGCCCCTATAATTCAGGGATGCCATGAAAAGGAGTTTTTTCTTGTTGCTGTTCAGTCACTCGTTGTGTCTGACTCTTTGTGACCCCACGGACATCAGCACACTGGGCATCCCTGTCCTTCACCATCTCCTGGAGCTTGCTCAAACTCATGCCCCTCAAGTCCATGATGCCATCCAACCATCTCATCCTCTGTTATCCCCTTCTCCTTCTGCCCTCAATCTTTCCCAGAATCGTGGTCTTTTCAAATGAGTCAGTTCTTCGCATCATGTGGTCAAAGTATTGGAGTTTGAGTTTCATCATCAGTCGTTCCAATGAGTATTCAGGACCGATTTCCTTAGGATTGACTGATTTGATTTCCTTGCAGTCCAAGGGATTCTCAAGAGTCTTCTCCAGCACCACAGTTCAAAAACATCAATTCTTTGGCGCTCAGCCTTTTGTATGGTCGAACTCTTACTTCCATACAGGACTACTGGAAAAACCATAGCTTTGACTAGACAGAACTTTGTCAGCAAAATAATGTCTCTGCTTTTTAATATGCTGTCTAGGTTTTTCATAGCTTTTCTTCCAAGGAGCAAGCATCTTTTAGTTTCATGACTGCAGTCACCATCTGCAATGATTTTGGAGCCCAAAAAAATAAAGTCTGTCACTGTTTCCATTGTTTCTCCATCTATTTTCTATGAAGTGGTGGGACCAGATGCCATGAATTTCATTTTTTGTATGTTGAAGTTAAAGCCAGCTTTTTCAGTCTCCTCTTTCACCTTCATCAAGAAGCTCTTTAGCTTCTCTTTTCTTTCTGCCATGAGAGTGGTGTCATCTGCATATCTGAGGTTACTGGTATTTCTCCCACAAATCTTGAATACTAAAGCAGAGACATTACTTGGCTGACAAAGTTTCATCTAGTCAAAGCTTTAAGGCTTCCCGGATAGTTCAGTTGGTAACGAATCCATCTGCAATGCATGAGACCCTGGTTCAATTCTTGAGTCAGAAAGACCCACTGGAGAAGGGATAGTCTACCCACTTTAGTATTTTTGGCCTTCCCTTTTGGCTCAGCTGGTAAAGAATCTGCCTCAATGTGGGGAACCGGGGTTAGATCCCTGTGTTAGAAATATCCCCTGGAGAAGGGAACGACTACCCACTCCAGTATTCTGGCCTGAATTCCATGGACCATATGGTCCATGGGGTAGCAAAGAGTCAGACATGATTGAGAGACTTTCAATCAATCAATCATTCTTCATTCCAGTTTGTGCTTCATCTAGCCCAGCGTTTCACATGATGTACTTTGCAAATAAGTTAAATAAGCAGGGTGACAATATACTGACTTGATGTACTCCTTTCTTAATTTGAACCAGTCTGTTCCATGTCTATTTCTAACTGTTGCTTCTTGACCTGTATTATAGTTTTCTCAGGAGGCAGATAACTTTTATTTCCAACTCTTCAAGAATTTTCCACAGTTTGTTGTGAACCACACAGTTAAAGGCTTTAGCATAGTCAAAGAAGCAGATGTTTTTCTGGAATTCTCTTGCTTTTTCTGTGATCCAACACGTGTTGGCAATTTGATCTCTGGAGTTTACTCACAGGGAATAAAACAAGTTAGACTATTTGAAGGGAGAAATGTTAGTGTTCAGTGACAAAGAAGATGTGGGAAAGAAGGTGAATAATTTCTAGACTAAATTGTGAATTTGCAGAGTATTTATAGGGAAGTGTTTGGAAAGTCTTTAGTGGTGATGATTTATTTGTGGTAATCATCAGTGGTAATCATATCAGTGGTAATATGCTCAGGTAGATATTTATTAGAGGCAACAAGAAATTTTCATATACAATAATATTCATCAAGTACCCCCATAGAAGTAAAAGTTCTATTTTAAAATTAAAAACAAAATTTTAACCATCTTACCAGACACTGATGTTTTGTTAAATGCTTCCCTTCACAGTATGCTGAGTTGATAACAGTATTTGTCCTCTGCAATGAATGAGTTTCAAACTTGGATACTTGCTGCCATAAATTGAAATGAAATCATATGTTCATAATATATAAAATTAGTTATAGCTCTGCTGTGGGTCTGAAAATCAGGTATCCAAAACTTGGCAAGAACCAAGAAGAGCCAAGTGGCTTTCATAATGTATTTTTAAATGAAAGTCATAAAGAAAACTCCATTTCATTAAGTGCTTGAAGAGAGCTTCTTGAAAATGTACTGAGTTACAGAAGCCTGGTTCCCAAGTGAATCCTGTCATTCCACAGTAGGTGAGTTTATTTTCCATGGTGACTGAGTTTGGTGCTATTGAGTTGTTTTCCTTGTCACCTCAGGCAAGCTTGATGGTTAATGGGATCACAAATAGGATATATAGTCAGTTATGGAGTTCTAAACTAACTTGGATTAGCTATGACTAAAATCAATTACCACAGTCCACTGGTCCACAGAAATCAGGGGGTACTCTCATTTCTGTTCCTAGTGAACAGCTGTACTCAGTCCCCAAGAGGAGAAAAATATTACCAGCAAAATTGATGCTAATTAGCACCCATGTTGGCAGTCAGAATAGAGACACTGAGAAGAAAATTTGCAAAATGTGACTGGTTAAGAGCAGTAAAATTTATATCACTAAAATTAGCTAAGTATAATAAATGGCTTTTCAGTGATTTTCCACAATCTCATATTCTTTGTTAGTCAATACATTTAAGGACAATTTGGTGACTGATGGCATATAGGTTTTACATCATTATTTATCAAACTATTTTTACTTTTAAATACCTAATATCAGCAAACTTTTGTGCAATCACCAAATGCTACTTGCTTACTGTATCTTCATTTGCTAGGACAAACACTGTCTCTAACAGATTCGTGTTGGCAGGCTTTTAGCCAGTCAACAAAGATTGGTCTTTTGCTCTGCATCGTAGATGATCATTCTATTGGTTGTACCTTAAGTATCTTTAGATATTCATTTATTTTGTTTAATATTTTGAACTTAAAAATTCAATAGGAGCAACATAGTTTTTCATTTATTTACAACTTAATGTGAGTGAATTTTAGATCATTACCTGAGTGGATGTTGAGAGGAGAGTTTGAAAGAATATAAGAGACAAAAAGCAGGTTCAAAAATTAGGAAAATTTTGTAAGAAGACATTTCCATGCTTACTGTATAATTTAGATATACCCTGAATTTGATTCAGTTCAGTTCAGTTCAGTCTCTCAGTCATGTTCGACTCTTTGTGACCCCATGAATTGGAGCACGCCAGGCCTCCCTGTACATCACCAACACCCAGAGTTCACTCAAACTCAAATCCATCGAGTTGGTAATACCATCCAGCCATCCCATCCTCTGTCGTCCCCTTCTCCTCCTGTCCCCAATCCCTCCCAGCATCAGAGTCTTTACCAATGAGTCAACTCTTCACATGAGCTGGCCAAAGTACTGGAGTTTCAGCTTTAGCATCATTCCTTCCAAAGAACACCCAGGACTGATCTCCTTTAGAATGGACTGGTTGGATCTCCTTGCAGTCCAAGGGACTCTCAAGAGTCTTCTCTAACACCACAAAAGCATTAATTCTTCAGTGCTCAGCCTTCTTCACAGTCCAACTCTCACATCCATACATGACTACTGGAAAAACCATAGCCTTGACTAGAGGGACCTTTGTTGGCAAAGTAATGTCTCTGCTTTTGAATATGCTATCTAGGTTGGTCATAACTTTCCTTCCAAGGAGTAAGCGTCTTTTAATATCATGTCTGCAATCAACGTCTGCAGTGATTTTGGAGCCAAAAACATAATGTTTGATAGTTTCCCCATCTATTTCCCATGAAGTGATGGGACCGGATGCCATGATCTTAGTTTTCTGAATGTTGAGCTTTAAGCCAACTTTTCACTCTCCTCTTTCACTTTCATCAAGAGGCTTTTTAGTTCTTCTTCAGTTTCTGCCCTATCTTAGTCAGTCTCATTTCCCATGGGCTTCTCATCACATCGGAGAAGGCAATGGCACCCCACTCCAGTACTCTTGCTTGGAAAATCCCATGGATGGAGGAGCCTGTTCGGCTGCAATCCATGGGGTCGCTAAGAGTCGGACAAGACTGAGTGACTTCACTTTCACTCTTCACTTTCATGCATTAGAGAAGGAAATGGCAACTGACTCCAGTGTTCTTGCCTGGAGAATCCCAGGGACGGGGGAGCCTGGTGGGCTGCCGTTTATGGGGTCGCACAGGGTCGGACATGACTGAAGTGACTTAGCAATCTCATCATATGAGAATCTCAGCATACTGAATGAAAAAGAAATGTATTTTCCATATGGTTTGATGCTCAGATTTAAGCCATTCTTGTGTTCAATTGAAGAGACAGTTAATGATAAATAAAAAGGTCTCTGTGTAGACTTATTAGAGAACTTGTAATCATCTTTAAAGTTGTATCAACTATAAATTCTTGAATTTGTTCATTTATTTGACCTTGATCCCAGTTTCTAAATTTAGAACATAAAATGCTATTGTAAATTCAATTTCAGAATGGCTTTTTCATCTGTTGTCTTGCATCAGTTAAAATATTTTTGGTTTGGTGATAATGAAGTATGTGATTTTATTCATGTATGTTCACTACCTTGCATACCTTAGATGCTAAATAAAATTACTGCTTAGAGTAAAGGCTAAATGTCATATAAGTCAGCTAGTGTGATAGCTAACTCTGGAATCTAGGATATTAGCTGGGTCATAGTGATGGTAACAAGTGAAGAAAATGGGGGAAGTGTCAGCAGATAAAGGAATTGTGAGTTATTATTTCTGAAATTTGTGGCAGGAAATCTGCAGTGTGGTACATGGAGACTGATTTTCAAAGAAAGGCCTCTAAGGAAAGGAGAATAGAAGAAATAAACGGAAGGTTAGAAGTTCAAAAAGAAATTGACTAGGAAATGACAGGTTATAACCGGGCCCTAGAAAGAGCAAATAGGAGAGAGAGTGACGGGATTTTCAGATTGGGAAGGTGTTTACTGAGAGGAATTATTAATAAATTTCCTAAGATGTTTATGTAAATATGATACAGTCTCAAAATTGTTCAGTAGGAATACTGAAAGTTAGTAAGTGATTAATTACAGTTTAATTACATCTCTAAAAACAAGAAGGATATTTACAGGACACAAAACCTGAATTAAATGAAGAAAGTCAGACCTGTAATGGGTTTCTGAAAGCAGTAATTTTTAAAATGGGAATATATTCTTCAAGTAGTCTATTGGGAAGTGACAGATTATGTTACTGCATGGATTTAAATCTTAAGACAATGATCTTTCAAGTTTGAGTGTTAGACAAGTTACTGAATTCCTCCAAATGTCAGTTTGCTAGTCTAAAAATATATAGAGTTTTGTTTTGTAATTTTGTTATGAAGAATAGATGAAGTGTTAAATCTAAAGGATAGTCTAGCACCTGACATATATTTAGTTCTCTAAATATGACCAGTAGTGTCCACAGTTATAAAATTACCAAAATGGTTCTTGAGTATGTACCAGATTCTAAATGATTCCCATTCTGGCACTAAGGTCCCGTCATAATTAGGGGATTTCTATGATATAAAATCAATATTTCTGAAATGTCTTTTTTGAGAATGTCTTCATACAGGAGGACCATATAGGTGACAGCTCTCCTTTTTAATTTATTATCATCAATTTGACTATGTTCTGAATTCTGCCTAGCAATAATTATAAATTTGCCTCATCCATCTACCCTCTAGAGTTCTTACATGCCTTCTCCTCTCTCAAACTTCAACATCTGTCCCTCATCATTATTTTCAGCTGCTGAACTTGCTTTTTACTTTGGTAAAGAATTTAAAGCAAATAAAAAAAAATGCCCACAGATTTCCACATTCACATTTATTTTTCAACTATCACCCATATCTACTAATTTGTTGCTTTTTTTTTCCTGATAATAGTAAATGAACTCCTCCTGCTTCAATTTCCAGCTAATTCTTCTATTATGAAGCATTTTCTGTCTGCTCTAGTCAACTCAAGGTCAATCCTCCAGCAAATTTTTCCTTTTTAGCATCATCATTTCTTTCCTCTTCTTGGATCAATTATATTAGCTGACAAACATGCTGCTGTTTTTCCCATTAAAACAAACAAACAAACAAAGCTGTATCTTGATTCTCATTCCTCTTCCAGTTATTTCTGTATATTTATGTTCATGTTTACAGCAAAATTCTTTGAAACAGTTGCTTATATTTACTGTCCTAGTTTTGTTTCTCCTTATCTCTCTTAAGCCTACTTAAGTTAGTTATCTGTCCCTCTTAAAAAAAAAAATAATAAGGTTTTGTCAACTTGACCAGTGATTTCCATGTTCAGTTCAGTCACTCAGTCATGTCCAAGTCCCTGTAACCCCACAGACTGCAGCACACCAGGCTATCCTGTCCATCATCAACTCCTGGAGTTTACTCAAACTCATGTCCATTGGGTCGGTTATGCCATCCAACCATGTCATTCTCTGTCCTCCCCTTCTCCTCCCACCTTCAATCTTTCCCAGCATCAGGGTCTTTTCAAATGAGTCAGTTCTTTGCATCAGGTGGCCAATTTCCATGTTGATGGATATTAATATAAAATTGATATAAAAACTAATTCTTGGTCCCCCTCTTAACAGAAAAATCACAACCCACAGCATGTTTGTTGATCACTTTCCCTTCTTGTTTTCTCTGGGATTTCAAGTTGTCTTACATCTTCAGTTTGTTTTATCTTAGCCTCTTCTGGTCTTCCCTCCTAATCTTTTCATGACATAGTGGTCCAGGATTCTCTGTTTTATCCACTTGTACATTGATTTATACTCACTTCTTTGTTGAATTAATTCACTATAATGGCTATATATATATTGTATGCATGCGTGCATGACAAGTTGCTTCAGTCTTGTCCCATTCTTTGTGACCTTATAGACTATAGCCCATCAGGCTCCTCTGTCCATGAGATTCTCCAGGCAAGAATATTGGAGTGAGTTGTCATGCCATCCTCCAGGGGATCTCCCTAACCTGGGATTGAACCCATGTCTCTTTCATCTCCTGCATTGGCAGGAAGGTTCTTTACTACTAATGCCACCTGAGAAACCCATATACACTGTATTCTTGTCCTCAAATATTTCTCTCCAGGGTATACCACTTTCTTGAAGTGTAGGTAAATATGCATCTGCCTACTTGACATCTCCACTTGAATGTCTACTAGATATCTAAATACTTCATGTCCAATACTGAACTAAATCCTCTACCACTCAAAAACCTGCTTCTCCCACAAAACTTCCAGAAGTTCAGACCAATATTCCTGCAAGACCTCTTCTTTCACACTTGGTAATAGCCAAATTCATGTGATGCTTTAGAAGGCACAATATAATCTGGCTTCTTCTATCCTACCTCCTTTTCTGCTACTCTTGCTAACTGACTCTGCTCCTAGCAAACTGACTTCATTGCTTTGTATTAATAGCAAATATCTTATATAGCCTTCTCTTTTTCCCTCTTCCTGGAATTACTTTCCACCATTCCACCATTCTCACTTCCTTCAAACTCTTGACACATTTTTTCCATTGAAAATGTGTGTATTCCATTGTATTCATCTCTAAAGTTGTATTAACTATAAATTCTTGAATTTGTTCATTTATTTGCCCTTGACCCCAGTTGCTAAATTTAGGACATAAAATACTATTGTAAATCCAATTTCAGCATGGCTATCATCTTGTACCAGTTAAAATATTTTTGGTTTGTTGATAATGAAGCATGTGATTTTATTCATGTATGTCCATTGAGGCCGGCCTGCTTTGACAATCCTATTTGCTATTATACCACGTCATCTCCAACATTCCCTATCCCTGTTATTCTGCATCAGTTTCTTTGTTATAGAATCTATTTCTTTCTAACATAGAACTCACCTATTCATTGCACTTATTTCCTTTATGCAGTCAAATACTCCTCAGACATAAAAATAAATCAATGTTTGCCATTTACAACAACATAGATGGACTTGGAAGGCATTATGCCAAGTAAAATAAGTCAGACAGAAAGACAAAAACAGTATGATAATTAATATAACAAAAGAAAAACAGGCTCATAGATATAGAAAGCAAACTAAAGAGTTACCAGTGGGGAGAGGGAGCTGGGGTAGGGGCAACATAGGGCTAGAGCAGTATAAGTCACAAACTAGTAGGTATAAAATAAACTATATATTGTACAATGCAGGAGACATAGTTAATATTTTATAATTAACTATAAATGGGATAGAACCTTTATATTGTACACTTGTAATTTATGTAATAAGGGCTTCCCAAGTGGCACAGTGGTAAAGAATCCACCTGCTAATGCAGGAGATGCTAGAGACATCGATTTGATCCCAGGGTTGCAAAGATCCCCTCGAGTAGGAAATGGTAACCTGGTCCAGTATTCTTGCCTGGAAAATTTCATGGACAGAGGAACCTGACAGGCTACACTCCATGGGGTCGCAAATAGTAGGACAGGACTGAGCATCCACAAATGAACATACACAAACAATGTATATAATATTGTACATAGCGGAATAGAAAGCAGTTGAATTCTGCTATGAGTCTGTGTGCATTGAAGAGCTGAAGGTGTAGAGGGGAATTAGTACAAACTTCCATTTTATCATGGCATCTAATATTTGGAAAATGTAATTTCTAGAAACACTACATATTTATTGATCTGTTTTCTGATGTAAAATTATTTTTATCTCAAGATTTAAATTATTCCAACAAATACTTATTCTTGAAGCCCCCTTTTATCATGAAACTTGAAGAATTTCATTTGGATTAAGTTTTTAATTCCAAAAAGACTATGATCTCAAAAGAGAAAACACTAATGTCTAATTCTACATCTAGTCTAAGACTGCATATCAGCATATTGGAAGCTAGTCTTAGAAAAGTGCTAAATATCATAAGCCATTAAATTCAGATTCTATAAATACCTATTTAATCATTTAATATATTATTATTAAAACATATGGCTAGTGTGCCAGATAAATATGTTAGTTTGTTTTTAAGATGGCAGATCACTAGGAAGAGAAATGGAAATTCCAAATCCTGCAATACTGTCCTGAAATAAAAACTAGGAGTGGTGTAACTTAAAGTGAAAGAAGTACGCTCTCACACACCACTAATAGAGCATGGAGACTGTCATAAGCAGAGGCAAGGACTAGGATTCACCTAATATCTATGAAAAATAAATAAATAAACCAAATGCTATTCATGTGTTTGTGAATAGTTCAATTTCAGGCTAGATATTTTATTTATTTCTCTTGCCATCTTCCTTTATTATATATCTAATTCTTCTTAAAGGATTATTTCTTTCCGATTTTCATGTTTTCTACCATGATTATGAATCCTAATTACAATTATACCTCTGTATTAATATTTTGTCCCATTGGAGGTAGGTAAATAATGGTTGGTAGATTGGAAAAAAATCCAAGTCAGGCCAAGCTCAGTCTTTTCCTTCTTTTTCCTGGGAAGGAAGAGTTCCTTCTACACTACCTCTGGTGGCTCTTTCTGGTCTCATCCATGGTTACCTGTGACAGTAAGTTTGCCCGTTAGAGATGATGAACCAAGGTGGAGGGAGGTGGGGGGCGGTTCACCAAGTAAGAAAGTACTTCTTTATAACTAATATTGTCTAGGATTGCTGGTGGATGGTTACAATACAAATCAAAACAACGTTTGGTCAGTTGCATCTTTGTTTCTAAGATTTCTACAGACATTTCACTCCCTCCTTTCCTCCACTTGAGTTGGATCCCTCCCTCTGCCTTTATACATCTTAATTTACAGTCCCACGTGGTAGCCTCTGAACTGTATTTCTCAGCCAGCCTTTATCATTAATAGCAATAATGTACTAGCAGTTTAGCATTTACCTTAAATGCCTTAAGATGAGTGTCATTCATATTTAGAAAAACTATTTGCTCAAACATACACACCTCCTTTATCCCCCAGCTGGTCATCATTAAACATTGAATAAGAAAGAAGCAACACTGTGAGTATGGAACTGAATTTCCTTTAGAGGGCATCAAGCATCCTTTGTTGATATAATTAACTAATAAGTTATTATCCATAAATTGTACACAAAGGTTATAAGTCAAATGGAAAAAAGACTTCTCAATAAATAACATAAAATGTTAAATAATTAACAGTGCTTCAGATCATAATGCTTGAACATGTCAGAACGAAAAAGCATTTTCTGTATGAGAGAAATCTTGGCTAACATTTTGTAGGCTACATTTAAGCTTTCATGAATTCATGGAGGGAAAAATTAACCTTCAATACATTTTAAAACAAGCAGTCCTTTAAAGAATAAATGTTCCATCTATTGTTATTATCTTTTATTATTTTTCAGAATAAACTAATAGTATAGCTAGGATTGTAAAAAAAAAAAAAAAAAAAAAACTACACAGTAAATAGATTTACAAATTAGAATAATATAAGGATAAAAATAGTTTGTTACCTTCTTAGCATTGTTGTTGTTTAGTGCCTGGTCATGTCCGACTCTTTGCGACCCCGTGGACTGCAGCATACCAGGACTCCCTGCCCCTCACCATCTCCTGGATTTGGCCAAGTTCATGTCCATTGCATCAGTGATGCCATTCAGCCATCTCATCTTCTGATACCCTCTTCTTCTCCTGCCCTCAATCTTTCTCAGCATCAGGGACTTTTCCAATGAGTTGGCTGTTCTCATCAGATGACCCAAATAGTGGAGCTTTACCATGAGTCCCTCCAATGAGTATTCAGGGTTGATTCCCTTTGAGATTGACTGGTTTGATCTCTTGCTGTCCAGGGGATGCTCAGGAGACTTCTCCAGCACCACAGTTTGAAGGTATCAATTCTTTGGTGCTCTACCTTCTTTACTCTCCAGCTCTCACAACCTTATGTGACCACTGGGAAGACCATAGCCTTGATTATACAGATCTTTGTCAGCAAAGTGACATCTTTGCTTTTCAACACACTGTCTAGGTTTGTCATAGCTTCACTGCCAAGAAGCAATTGTCTTCTGATTTCATGGCTGCAGTCACCATCCACAGTGGTTTCAGAGACCAGGAAGAGGAAATCTATCACTGCTCCCACCTTTTCCGCTGGTATGTACCATGAAGTAATGGGGCCAAATGCCATGATCTTAGTTTTTTTTATCATTTAGTTGTAAGCCGGCTCTTTCACTCTCCTCCTTCACCCTCATCAAGAGGTTCTTTAGTTCCTCTTCACTTTCTGCCATTAGAGTGGTATCATCTGCATATCTGAAGTTGTTGATGTTTCTCCCACTTATCTTGATTCTAGCTTGTAACTCATCCAGCCTGGCATTTCACATGATGTACTCAGCCTATAGGTTAAATAAATAGGGTGATGAAGTTTGTCCTGTTGTTCTCCTTTCTCAATCTTGAACAAATCAATTGTTCCATGCAGGGTACTAACTGTTATGTCTTAGAATAAACATCTGTAGTATATGTGACAGCCATGGGAGGCTATTTTATCTAAGAAATTACTTCTAAAAATTTAAATAGATGAAAATGTTCTTTTTTAATGGCAAGTGATTGATTTGTGTTGTCCAGGTATCATATAAACATAAACTCTTCATGTAATGATGGATACAATAATAATAATATTATCATTATCATTACTTAACTTTTATTGAACATACACTTTTGTAGGAGCTTATATTAAAGATTTTGAAGTTTAAAAGTAATTCCTTTTCTCAGAAAAATTTGTTCAGTACTCTTATTACATTTTTATGTTGCCTTATGTGTCTTTTTCTCATCATACTGTAGCTTCCACAAGTATGTGCATAATTTATGAACCACAGGTGTCATGTAGCTTGACATAATCAACTAGTATTTACGTATTTTAACTAAGCTCTTTACTTCTAACACTCTTCGTTGGAAATACTATCAAGAGAAAGTTGGATGATTAGTTTCATTTTCTGTAGAGAAGATCTAGGAATTTACTTGGGAAAAGCCTAGGTATGAGAGCAATAGTTAGAGGCAGCTAGATATGAATTAATGGCTGTCTAATTATTGCAGTTGTTTCTTCCACCACATTTTTAGTCCCTATCAAACCACAAGGTAGATTTATTATAAAATCTGGTTGCTTGGTAGTTTCTACAACTTCACAGCTAAATACATTATGTGAACCAGAGTATCACGTAATATAAGGTAAATCAATAAAGTTCAAGTAAAGCCATTGACAGTACTGATCCATCTAACAATGATATGGCATTGCACTATACTTCCCTGACAGGCTTATGCCTTCATATCCCATTAAAGCATGGGAAATAACTGTAAAAGCACTTCCAAATAAGCTGCAAAACAGAATATGTCAGATATATTGAGCACTTTTTTTTTTACAGAGCATCAGTTTAGTAGTCCATATATTATATCCTCATTATAACTTTGAGGATATAATATTATAGGCATGACCCCTCAAACATGTAAGAGTGTTGTAGGTTTTTGAATGGCATGTATTTCTAGTGGTATAACTCTCATTTTAGTACTTAATTTCCCTACTTAAAGATATAGAAAGACCTTCATTCACACTTTGTATACAAAAACATGTTGAATAAAAATGCACTTTCCAGTCATGTACTTGGGTTTTCCTTAGATATAAGGATAAGAAATGTCTTTACTTGGCTATAGTATATCTGGATGCATTTTGAAGAAAGGGGAAGGTGAGTAAATAAAAATGAATTTCAGTTCAGTTCAGTTCAATCACTCAGTCATGTCCGACTCTTTGCGACCCCATGAATCGCAGCATGCCAGGCCTCCCTGTCCATCACCATCTCCCGGAGTTCACTCAGACTCACGTCCATTGAATCAGTGATGCCATCCAGCCATCTCATCCTCTGTCGTCCCCTTCCCCTCCTGCCCCCAATCCCTCCCAGCATCAGAGTCTTTTCCAATGAGTCAACTCTTCGCATGAGGTGGCCAAAGTACTGGAGTTTCAGCTTTAGCATCATTCCTTCCAAAGAAATCCCAGGGCTGATCTCCTTCAGAATGGACTGGTTGGATCTCCTTGCAGTCCAAGGGACTCTCAAGAGTCTTCTCCAACACCACAGTTCAAAAGCATCAATTCTTCAGTGCTAAGCTTTCTTTATAGTCTAACTCTCACATCCATACATGACCACTGGAAAAACCATAGCCTTGACTAGAAGGACCTTTATTGGCAAAGTAATGTCTTTGCTTTTGAATATGTTATCTAGGTTGGTCATAAATTTCCTTCCAAGGAGTAAGCGTCTTTTAATTTCATGGCTGCAGTCACTGTCTGTAGTGATTTTGGAGCCCAGAAAAATAAAGTCTGACACTGTTTCCCCATCTATTTCCCATGAAGTGATGGGACCAGATGCCATGATCTTCATTTTCTGAATGTTGAGCTTTTTTTTTTTGTTTGTTTGTTTATTTTTAAACTTTACATAATTGTATTAATTTTGCCAAATATCAAAATGAATCTGTCACAGGTATACATGTGTTCCCCATTCTGAACCCTCCTCCCTCCTCCCTCCCCATACCATCCCTCTGGGTTGTTCCAGTGCACTAGCCCCAAGCATCCAGTATTGTGCATCAAACCTGGGCTGGCAACTCGTTTCATACATGATATTTTACATGTTTCAATGCCATTCTCCCAAATCTTCCCACCCTCTCCCTCTCCCACAGAGTCTGTAAGACTGTTCTATACATCAGTGTCTCTTTTGCTGTCTCATACACAGGTTTATTGTTACCATCTTTCTAAATTCCATTTATATGCGTTAGTATACTGTATTGGTGTTTTTCTTTCTGGCTTACTTCACTCTGTAAAATAGGCTCCAGTTTCATCCACCTCATTAGAACTGATTCAAATGTATTCTTTTTAATGGCTGAGTAATACTCCATTGTGTATATGTACCACTGCTTTCTTATCCATTCATCTGCTGATGGACATCTAGGTTGCTTCCATGTCCTGGCTATTATAAACAGTGCTGCAATGAACATTGGGGTACATGTGTCTCTTTCCCTTCTGGTTTCCTCAGTGTGTATGCCCAGCAGTGGGATTGCTGGACCATAAGGCAGTTCTATTTCCAGTTTTTTAAGGAATCTCCACACTGTTCTCCATAGTGGCTGTACTAGCTTGCATTCCCATCAACAGTGTAAGAGGGTTCCCTTTTTTCCACACCCCCTCCAGCATTTATTATTTGTAGACTTTTGGATCACAGCCATTCTGACTGGTGTGAAATGGTACCTCATAGTGGTTTTGATTTGCATTTCTCTGATAATGAGTGATGTTGAGCATCTTTTCATGTGTTTGTTAGCCCTCTGTATGTCTTCTTTGGAGAAATGTCTATTTAGTTCTTTGGCCCATTTTTTGATTGGGTCATTTATTTTTCTGGAGTTGACCTGTAGGAGTTGCTTGTAATATTTTTGAGATTAGTTGTTTGTCAGTCGCTTCATTGCTATTATTTTCTCCCATTCTGAAGGCTGTCTTTTCACCTTGCTAATAGTTTCCTTTGATGTGCAGAAGCTTTTAAGGTTAATTAGGTCCCATTTGTTTATTTTTGCTTTTATTTCCAATATTCTGGGAGGTGGGTCATAGAGGATTCTGCTGTGATGTATGTCAGAGAGTGTTTTACCTATGTTCTCCTCTAGGAGTTCTATAGTTTCTGGTCTTACATTTAGATCTTTAATCCATTTTGAGTGTATTTTTGTGTATGGTGTTAGAAAGCGTTCTAGTTTCATTCTTTACAAGTGGTCAACCAGATTTCCCAGCACCACTTGTTAAAAAGATTGTCTTTAATTCATTGTATATTCTTGCCTCCTTTGTCAAAGATAAGGTGTCCATATGTGCATGGATTTATCTCTGGGCTTTATATTTTGTTCCATTGATCTATATTTCTGTCCTTGTGCCAGTACCATACTGTCTTAAGCCAACTTTTTCACTCTCCACTTTCACTTTCATCAAGAGGCTTTTTAGTTCCTCTTCACTTTCTGCCATAAGGGTGGTGTCATCTGCACATCTGAGGTTATTGATATTTCTCCCGGCAATCTTGATTCCAGCTTGTGCTTCTTCCAGCCCAGCGTTTCTCATGATGTACTTTGCATATAAGTTAAATAAGCAGGGTGACAATATACAGCCTTGACGTACTCCTTTTCCTATTTGGAACCAGTCTGTTGTTCCATGTCCAATTCTAACTGTTGCTTCCTGATCTGCATGTAGGTTTCTCAAGAGACAGGTCAAGTGGTCTGGTATTCCCATGTCTTTCAGAATTTTCCAGTTTATTGTGATCCACACAGTAAAAAAGATATGTTTAACATTCAAATATAATATTTTATTGGCTAATGTTAAGAGATTTTTTTTTTCTTTTTAACAATTCTAATATTTTGCAAATGTCTTTGAGTTGCACTAAAATAAAGAAGCCAAACATTTTGGTTGTATCTTGCCAACAGAGTTCTTGGGGAAGCATCCAGTCTTTCCTTAGAGATCCTTACTCCAATCCCTGGTGGGCTGTCGGATGTCTCAAAGCAACAGGTGGCAGCGTCCTGTAGCTTGAATGTGTCATGACATGAAATCCTAAGCCTGTATAATTATCTGTTGATTTTATTATTTTTAGTTGCACTGTGTATCTCTTCCAGTAACACAAATCACACTTCTACAGGTGCCAGATTTTGAGACGTTGCAACCTGACAAACTAGACCTATCATAATAATTCCTTAAATAAAGAAGATACCTCACACTCCGTTTGCCCAAATATGCCAGAATATCATAGTCTTAAGGTCACAGCTGGCTGCTGCTGCATGTCCGACCTCATTGGCTTAGAGGTATGGAGGGAGTGCTGCTATGCTGCCTCACTCCAGGTAAGAAAAGAAAAAAAAAAAAGTCACCTGCTTTCCATCAAAGTGTCTTTGAATATTGTTCCTCCTGAGAAGGCTGCTAGCTATTGCCTTTCATGCTTACCCTTTATACCGAACCACAGACTCAAAAGCATTTGAAATTCATTGATGATCCAATGTGCTGCTCAGTCACAGTACTTTCTATAGCAGGCATCCCAGGTTGAGACTAAATTATACTCACCCTAAGATTTATGTGAGGGAACAAGGTACCTCATGAGAAAGAACTTGCACTAAGGATATTGTGATACAGAGTTTTGTTTCAAGGATGGTGAGTCTGGATCAGAGAAAAAGGGTCAGAGCTCTCTCTTAGTTAATCCCTCAACTCAGCTGCCAAAGACATATATCTCAGACCTTAGGCAAGACCAAGGGAAATGAAAGATGAGACTCAAATAAAAAAATGTCCTTTATCTTTCCAGTATTATCTACTTAAATCAAACACATGCATTTCAGGTATGTTATTGCCAGTAGCTTCTACAACATTGGGGATAAATCCCATTGATTTCAAAATAACACAAGAAGAACATCAGGACTCTCAATAATGGGCATTGACAGCACCATTATGATGATCAGTGAAAATAACTCTGTCAGAAAGCTGGAGGCTGGTGCTTTGGCAAGCACTAACAGGCAGCAGGAGTGTTCCCTTTGATGGAGTCCAGTAACAAAGCCCTTGTGATCCTTGGTAGGTTCCATCAGATTAGCCCCACCACTGCCTCTTCCTTTTATCATTAACAGTAACAAGTGACATATCACAGAGCCATGGAATTAGAGGGGGAAAGGCTCAAAGAAAAAGAAGAGGAACCAGAGATCAAATTGCCAACATTCACTGGATCATAGAGAAATCAAAGGAATTCCAGAAAAACATCCACCGCTGTTTCATCGACTACGCTCAATTCTTTGACTGTATGGATCATGGCAAACTGTGGAAAGCTCTTAGAGAGATGGGAGTACCAGACCATGTTACCTGTCTCCTGAGAAACCTGTATGCAGGTCGAGAAGCAACATTTAGAACACTGTATGAAACAGCTGATTGGTTCAAGATTGAGAAAGGAGAAAGATAGGACATCTGCTGTACCCTGTCTGTCTAATCTATAGGTTGAGCACATCATGAGAAATGCTGGGCTGGAAGAGTTACAAGCTGGAATCAAGATAGATGGGAGAAACATCAACAACCTTAGATATGCAGATGATACCACTCTAATGGCAGAAAGTGAAGAGGAACTAAAGAACCTCTTGATGAGGGTGAAGGAGGAGAGTGAAAGAGCTGGCTTACAACTAAATATTAAAAAAAACCTAAGATCATGGCATTTGGCCCCATTACTTCATGATAAATACCAGGGTGAAAGGTGGCTGCTACTGCTGCTAAGTCTCTTCAGTTGTGTCCGACTCTGTGCTACCCCACAGATGGCAGCCCACCAGGCTCCCCCGTCCCTGGGATTCTCCAGGCAAGAACACTGGAGTGGGTTGCCATTTCCTTCTCCAAAGCATGAAAATGAAAAGTTAAAGTGAAGTCGCGCAGTCGTGTCCGACTCTTTGTGACTCCATGGACTGCAGCCTACCAGGCTCCTCCATCCATGGGATTTTCCAGGCAAGAGTACTGGAGTGGGGTGCCACTGCCTTCTCCGGGGGAAAGGTGAAAGCAGTGACAAATTTCCTCTTCTTGGGCTCTGAAATCACTGTGGATGGTGACTGCAGCCATGAAATCAGAAGATGGTTGTTTCATGGCAGTAACACTATGACAAACCTAGACTGTGTATTGAAAAGCAAAGACATCTCTCTGCCAACAAAAGTCCATATAGTCAAGGCTATGGTCATCTCAGTGGTCACAGGGAGTTATGAGAAGTGGACCATAAAGAGGCAGAGTTCCAGAGAATTGATGCCTTCGAACTGTGGTACTGGAGACAACTCCTGAGAGTTACTTGGATAGCAAGGAGAGCCAATCATTCAATCATCAACCCTAAATACTCCTTGGAGGGACTGATGCTGAAGCTCCAGTATTTTGGTCTTATGATTCAAAGAGCTAACTCACTGGAAAAGTCCCTGGTTCTGAAAAAGACTGAGAGCAGAAGGAGAAGAGGTTGTCAGAGGATTAGATGACTGCATGGCATCACTGATGCAATGGACTTGAACCTGGGCAAACTCTAGGAGATGATGAAGAGTAGGGAGGCCTGGTATGCCACAGTCCATGGGGTCACAGAGTCAGTAACGACTGAGCAACTGAACAACAACAGCAAGTCTCAAAGAATTGGTTCATGAAACGTATTTACAACACATGCTGGGAGGTTTGAAAAATTACTGGAAGAAAGCTGAAGACATCTTATTTTTTTCTAGTGTATAAAGAAGACATATAATGTGTGGTTTTAATTATTGTGAGGCTATTCTCTCTTTTGCCAGAAAGGCTGGGGTAATATGAATAATATTCATGAGGTTATTTAAAACAATTTAAGGCAATAACTAAACTGGATTTAGAACTATTGACTCAGTAGGAATATGAATTGAATTTAGAGCATAGGACTGTGATTTGTCCTATAGAGAAGGGGCTTCCTTGGTGGCTTAGACAGTAAAGACTCTGCCTGCAGTGCAAGAGACCTTGGTTTGATCCTTGGGTTGGGAAGATCTCCTGGAGAAGGAAATAGCTACCCACTCCAGTATTCTTGCCTGGAAAATTCATGGATAGAGGGGCTTGGTGGGCTATAATTCATGGGGTAGCAGAGTCAGACATGACTGAGTGACGAACACTTAACACTTATATACATATAACAAGATGATACCCTCCAAGGTTTCCTCTATACTCTTTCCTAGACAAGAATAACTGTATTGAGTGCCTGCTTTGGGCCACACAAGGGGACAAAAGGGGCCTAAGCAAAGTCTCTACCTTTGAGAAAGTTTGTGTTCTAATATAATATAAGAAAGACAGCAAAGAGATAAGCAACTTAATAAGTTAAAAACCACATCTTGATAATATTATGAAGAATAATAAGAGTGAGTTACCAGAAAATGATATATAAGGCTATTTTTGATACAGTGGTGGGGGAAAGTTTCTCTGAGCAACTGATCAGAGTAAATCGTTGTGTGATTTACTATTTTCTGTTCTCAAAAAGACTATAATTTTTCTGTAATTACTTTATATGTTTCTTCCTAATATCCAAGATATATCAAATTTTGAAAATTGCTCTTTCACAATGGAACACATAAAACTATTGATTCATTTTCCTCATGAATGTATGTGGTTGTTCCTCTCTGATCTTTAGATATATGGGGTTTTATTCTACTTAAAAATGCTAGTATGCATTCTTCACAACTGTACTTATATATTGTCTCCTATACTATTTCATAATCTCCTTATTTATTTATAACTATTTATAGATATCTATCTATATATATATAAATATATTTTCTGTTGATACATTTTACATAAGTTGATACAGAAACAAAGATATATTGTTTTAGATACATATAAAGAGACAGACACACACATAGATGGAGATCAACCAGTGCAGTTTTCTATTAAAGTCTTTGGCCTCAGATGTGGTCTGATGTCATGACAATATGTCTTATGCTTAGACAAGTCCCAAAATATAGTTTCACCTCTACAGACTTGAACAGAGACTAACTCTTAGGAGGTGTCTGGATCATGCTATCTTTTCCAAAGGTCCACAGCAAATGCAGCTGGTGTTTATTAAGAAGACAGGGTCAAAAAAAAAAAATAAATGTGAAGTGGATATGCTTTATCAAGAGTAGTATTTCCTTTATGATGTGTGTCTATAAAAACAGATTTGAAGTTTATCAAAGACAATATGATTATTTTAAGATTTGTCTTTACTATAATAGAATCAGAATGTGTTACTTAGTTAAGTTTCCATACTTTAAACCAAAATAAGGACAGAGGTTCTTTAAGAGGACAGCTGCTGCTGCTGCTGCTGCTGCATCACTTCAGTCATGTCCGACTCTGTGCGACCCCATAGATAGCAGCCCACCAGGCTCCGCCATCCCTGGGATTCTCTAGGCAAGAACACTGGAGTGGGTTGCCATTTCCTTCTCCAATGCATGAAAGTGAAAAGTGAAAGTGAATGCATCTTTAACATGTACACAAATAGCTCAGCTCAGATGCAAAACATATGGGGGCATTGTTCCAGCTCTCTGGAGGCTTAATTATCTACTTGTGGATTCAAGACATATAACATGAAAAATCATGAAATTGCAAGAAGTAAATGGAAATGCAAGTGCCATGTTGACAACATAGAATAAGATAATGGAACAAGTAGCAGGTGAGTATATCTGGTATAGACTGTGCCTACAATGACCACAGGTTTGTTAAGAAAACTTCTGTGAAGACCTGAGAATTTGAGCTAAAATCTTATCAGAGTTTATTTTGGGAAATACGGAAAAATCATTGATGGGTGTTGATTGGAAGAAGTGGGGCAGCAAGGATGTTTTAGGAAGTAATATTATGGTATAGAATGGATAATAGATTAGAGGATAAAGCGGTGACCAAATAAACATGATACTACACACTATACTGATATTTAAATTAGTCAATCTGGCAAAAAGTATATATTTCAGCTTTACCAGGCAGGAATTGGTATTTATAATAATGCACTCATTTTCTAACAACCCTATGGTATTATTGCAATTCTTTTGGATTGTTCACAGCGTAAATTAAATGCATAAATTAATTTCTTTCAAAAATGAGAGTGTTTTGGAAATTAGATATATGCTACCAATGGGGAATAAAAGCAAATGTACAGACGAGGTCCACAGGGAGGGAAAATAGTTAGATAATGGAGCGAGGACAAGGTTGGCAGTCTTAGCAAAAATGAAACAACAGATGGCGTACAATTTTTGTGAGTCCTCACACAGATGGTTCACCAGATGGATTCTGCTGGGTTCATACAGCTTATGTGTGTTTTTCAGCTGCTTATCATGATAGGCGAGGCGACTTCTGTGTGAGCAAAATCTTTGCTTGGTTCACGTTATTGACATATGACACTGAAATAAATTGGTAGTTGGTGGCATAATATAAAGTGTTGTTATTAACTGCCATTTCTAATTAGACAGAGACTTGCAGACAATGTTATTTTGAAGACATTGGAATTCAGAAAGAATTCATAGGTCATGGCTTACAAAACATATCTCAGGGATTTTATGTAGGTTAGAAGATTTACGGTCTTTAATTTGAATTTCAACTGTTAATTGAGTCTCACCTTTTGGAACTTTATTTTTAAAAATAGCTTCCACTTAAATAATACCACAAGATTAGGATTTAATAAGCTTATAGCTGAAGAAAGATTTAAATGAATGAAGAAAATATCTCTATATAAATTAAACCCACTCTGAAATTGGCACCTATATATCATATTTGCGTTGATATTTATACAAGTAAATATCAGGTAAGTATCATCTTAGTAAATGGTGAAATCATTATCTTCAGGCTTCCCAGGTTGTGCAGGGGTAAAGAGTCCACCTGCCTATGCAAGAGACTCAAGAGACGTGGGTTTGATCCTTGAGTCAGGAAGATCCCTTGATGAGGAGATAGAAACCCACTGTTATTCTTGCCTGGAAAATTCCATGGATGGAGGAGCCTGACAGGCTACAGTCCATAGGGTTGCAAAGAACATGACTGAGCGACTGAGCACACATGAATACTGTATGTGTATGTGCATGCTAATTTTTGAAGTAAAGATTCAATACTATTCAGAACCATTTCCCTTTTAGAAAGAACATTCCTTAGATAAAAGAGAGAATCAGAAGTGAAACATTCAACTATTACATGTGTCAACTAACTGCCTTTCATTAAAATGTGGTATGGCTTCACAAGTGGTGTAGTGATAAAGAGTCTGCTTGCATTGCAGGAGACATAAAAGATGGGGGTTTGATTCCTGGGCTGGGAAGGTCCCCCAGAGAAGAAAATGGCAACCCATTCCAGTATTCTTGCCTGGAAAATTCCATGAATAGAGGAGGCCAGGGGGTTGCAAAGAGGTGGACAGGACTGAGCACACAAATACACAAAATATTTAGATTTACAGCATAGATAAGGACTCTGGTTTTTTTTGGGAGCTGCCCTTTTCATTGTTATAAGATTGGATCTTAATTTGCATCATTTTAAATTCTAGCAGGAGGAATTTTTCTTATTGAAGCTACTATAAGGAACCATTTGTAACATAAAAGGAATCTGATTCATCTGGAGACACCAAAAGCTTTAGTGTGTTTCAGATATACATTCTTATGCTATGAATGAACAGTTACTATTTATATTTCTGAGAAACATCATATTGGTCATCTTAACCAGTGTTTTCATTCCTTTGATGCAGCCTAAATCATAAATCGATCTGCCATTTCAGCAAGTTGGTGGTTTAAATTCTTTATCTCAAATAAATGTACAAATATTTTTGTTAACTAAAAATGTATCATTAAGGTCATCATTACAAGGTTTTCTACTTTATTTATTGGAAATACTAGGCTTTAGTGAGAAAATTTTGTATCTATATAGCTATATATATATACATATATTGCATATCTATATAGATAGATGTTTATAGATAGATATTTATCTATCTGTATAGATAGATATGATATACACATAATTTTTCCACTAAGGCATAGTATTTCCAAGAAGTATTATATTAAAATATCTATATTATATATAATATAGATACATGCTATATAAATATAATATTTGTATCTATGTATTCTTTGTGAAATATTGGTTGTCTGGAATATCTGTCAGTACTTACAATCTCTCTTGTGTTTACATATACAGTTCTCATTCTAGTCTGTAATATCTTTCAAGAAAAAAACACAGCAGTGTATATTTTGTTCTGCACTTCTTTATGACTTCTTAAACAATCTTATCTGTATACTGCTGCCAAAGAGGTTTTTTGTAAACATAATTCTTAATTTTTGAATTCCCTACTTGAAACTTCATTGATTCTGTAAATAACTAAAACATAAACCAAAATCCCTTATTGTATCCTACAAGTTTCTCGATAATTAACTCCTATCTGAGCTCTGGATTTATCCCTTGCTTTCTCCTAGGCTCCTTCTTGCCTCAGGGTCTTGCGATCATGTAGATCCCAAAGCTTGCAATGCTCTCTCATTAGGCCATATTTCTCTTTCTACCTGTTCTACTGTTACCTCTTGGCTGTCTGTTTTTAGAATTTAGCTCTTGTTATTTTCTGCAGATGGTGACTGCAGCCATGAAATTAAAAGACGCTTACTCCTTGAAAGGAAAGTCATGACCAACCTAGATAGCATATTCAAAAGCAGAGACATTACTTTGCCAACAAAGGTCCCTCTAGTCAAGGCTATGGTTTTTCCAGTGGTCATGTATGGATGTGAGAGTTGGACTGTGAAGAAGGCTGAGTGACGAAGTATTGATGCTTTTGAACTGTAGTGTTGGAGAAGACTCTTGAGAGTCCCTTGGACTGCAAGGAGATCCAACCAGTCCATTCTGAAGGAGATCAGCCCTGGGATTTCTTTGGAAGGAATGATGCTAAAGCTGAAACTCCAGTGCTTTGGCCACCTCATGCGAAGAGTTGACTCATTGGAAAAGACTCTGATGCTGGGAGGGATTGGGGGCAGGGGAAGAAGTGGACGACAGAGGATGAGATGGCTGGATGGCATCACTGACTCAATGGACATGAGTCTGGGTGAACTCCGGGAGTTGGTGATGGACAGGGAGGCCTGGCGTGCTGCAGTTCATGGGGTTGCAAAGAGTCGGACACGACTGAGTGACTGAACTGAACTGAACTGAACTGATTTTCTATGTAAAATATATCCTGTCTCCACTTACCCCAGGTGGAAATGACAATTGTAGTGTCTACGTTTTTGTCCTCACCACATTAGAGTCAAACTTCTATCACCCCACTCTTCACACCTGGTTTTGCATTGTTAGAAATTGCATCATCTCAATCATCACCTCTAATTCTGTCTCTAATTTTATCTTTACTTCTACCTTTCCTTTGTGTGTCTATCTATCCATGCATGTATATCTACATATAGGTTGTTTATATCATATATATATCTACATCTGTCTAGAGCATCCATATGTAATCTATAATGAGTATGTTAGGATTTTATTTAAAAGTAAGGACAAAGTTTTACTGTGTCAGAAGCTAAGAACGCATTTGATTCATAACAAGTGTTTATAGACATTCATTGTTGAATGAATGAATTAGTTGAATACAAACAGTATCATTTCAGTGAAAAAAATAACAGAAGAGGCAGAAAGGAAGAGAATCAAATCAGTAACATGTAATGAATAAGAACATGGGTATTGAGATCAGGGTATCTGGTCAGTGCTGGGGACCAGCCCCAGCTGATCCAGGGTATTCGAAGGAGAGACGGCCTAGGCGACTATTTATATGCTAATTAGAGATATAAAGAATAATAGAATGAGGATAGCTCAGTAGGAAAATTCAGTGGAGAAAAGAGGCTGAGTAGCTTGGTTTACGCGGGAGACCAATAAAACTTCAAGACAAGAAGTTTGCACCACTTACGTAGGCCGCAGGCGCCCTCTCGAATAGCGGAAGGTGCCTCACCCTAGACACCTTCTCGAGTGGGTCTTAGAAGCCCAGGCATAATTAGTAAGCGTGGTGGGTTCCGCGCTCCAGATGGAGACTCAGCTGGAAGTTAAAGGGAAGAATGACATGGGGAGACCAAGCGCTGGTGAGCAAGGCCCATAGCTTTATTTTTAACAGGGGTTTTTATACCCTAAGTTACACATAGAGGATAATAGGGGATGCAAAGTCAGCAGTCTTTGATTCTTATCAAAAACCAAGGTTTCTTTCCTGCAAATTTATCGTATACAAATGGTTTAGGTGATTTACATAATCTTCTGGCCAGAAGGCCTACTAACATTTTATGACTCTTGACAAGGACTTATCAACAAAGACTTATTTTCTCTAAGAGTAATTATTTTAAGGTTTGGCGCCATCTTCCAAAGATAAAATTGCATTCCTATAGGGCGGATGTGTAATGGGTTTACAACAAAGGAAAGAATTTATTACCTTAAGGGTCTAAAGTTACTAACACCAAGGCCACTACTTATTTTTTCTATATACCAACTATTAATTAATACATATTCAAGGATACAATTTAGGGGATGTGAAAACTTGGCAACAAACATTGACTCATCAATGAAATCCTTTACTAGTTTATTCTGACAGTTTTTAACTCTCTGAGAGGCTCTAAGCTATTTGAATATCTTAAGCTTCCCATGCCTCTCGAGGCTGGGAGACTGTAAACAATCGTATGCATAGCTGCAGGAGTCCGGGTAAATTTGTCAGGCAAGTTAGAGAGCCATCTGAGGGGTTTGGATTTAAACACTCCTAATTGCCCAGGAACTTTATTAATTGGAGCTGTAAGTTAACTCTTTGACAGAGAGAGCGAGATGGTGGTAGGGGACAGCCCCCAGTAAAGTCAGAGGTGAGAGCACAAAGCAATAAAGTAGGCAGACTATGGTTTTTGGGGGGAAAATGCTCGAGAATATCCGGGCGGACTCCTGAGGCTCGATCCCGCCTTTGCGTATGCCGAGCCTCCTTCCTCATGACCTTTGTCACGAGTGGAATGCCTCACCGGCTCCCGGCAGGTCAGTTCTAACTTCAAAATATATCCAAAATCCCACCACTTTTCACCATTCACTTCTACAGCCATGGCTTTAGTCTGAGCTACCATCCTCTCCTGCTTGATTCTTTCAAGAACATCCAAACTGGTTTTCCCTGCTTCTACCCTTGACCCCTACATTGTGTATTAACATAGTAGCCAGAAAAAAAAAGAGAAAAAGAAATATAAATCAGATTATTTTACTCATTTGTTCTGACCTCCTGGAAACTTCATCTGGAGTAAAGCTGAAATCTTTACTATGGCTCACAAAGTCTTTTATGACCTTCCATCATATCCTCCAGCATTCTCTTTCTTACTAACTTTGCTCCAGCCATACTGATAGTTTTATTGCTACGTATCCTGCTGGGTACATTTTATACTCGGAGATTTTAATCCACAGATTCCTTTACCTAAGAATGCTCTTTCCTAGAATATCTTTCCTAGAATATTGGCAAACACTATACCTCTTTCGAATCTTTGCTCAGATGTCACTTTTTTCAATGAACCCTGTTCTGACCAAGCTTTTTAACACTGAGATCAACCTACTCGTTCTTACTCCACTTCCAGACCTCCTCAGAACCCCCATGTAGTTTTGGCCATGAATATGCATTGCTCAATCTCTAGCACATCAGTGAGTAGTTGACTAATTTTTAGATTGCTACCCTTCTCATCAACCTCTGACAACACCCCTGACTTGTTCTTTCCATGTGTCTCTTCAGCTCCTAATCAGTAATTGAGCATCATTGGAGTTTTAATAGAGGTTCATTCCTGCAAGGCATGCAGCTCCTTTAATGGAAGGTTTTGTTTCAAAGATTTCCCATCAGACTAGCTAACACTTTCCTAGAGCTGTGTTACAGTCAAGACTCTTCCTATTCAACATGCCCTCCTTCCGTCTCTCCTTGTGCTGTGCTATGCTAAGTTGCTTCAGTCATTCTGACTCTCTATGACCCTATGGACTGTAGCCTGCCAGGTTCTTCAGTCCATGGGATTCTCTAGACAAGCATACTGGAATGGGTTGCCATGCCTTCCTCCAGGGGATCTTCCTGACCCAGGGGTCGAACCCTCATCTCTTAAGTCTCCTGCATTGGCAGGTGGGCTCTTTACCACTAGTACCACCTGAGAAGTTCCATCTGTCCTTAAAGACAGTCAGATCTGCAATTACAATTGGAAGGCTCTTCTTGCCTTCTCTGGCTTCTTCCACTTTCTCCTTCACAGAAAAAGTTTTCCCAGTCAGCCTCTTGTGCATCTATTCTGGCCTTGGCATCTGCTTCTTTAAGGACATGTTTTACTATACTGTTTCTTTTTTCCATAGAATTTGATTTATGCCTGGATTTTGATCAATATTGGTGACTGAGTGATGACACCAAGAGGTATATGCCATTTAAAGAAGATTTTTGTTGTTTACACTTCCTGAAAGGAGGAGTCATGCTATACTATGCAGGCCCATAGGGGAAGCACCAGGTTCAGTTAGGAGGTAAAAAGAGGACTGAAAAGAAAACATGGCTTGGAGCCCTCATTATGTTTTCTATAGAAAAGAGCAGGGAAAACAGCGTAGAGCTGGCTAATTTGAATAAAGTCAGCAGGCTCTGGGATATAGGAATATTTTATAAACTCTCTGGAACCTGCCCTGATTTAGGGTAGGAAAAATATTGGCTTGTTGTGTGTGTGAGTTAGATAAAGTGGTCGGGGGTATGGACTCAGGATTGATGAGAGGGTTTGTAATGTGATTTTTCTCTTGCTCATGAAAGCTGGATCATAGGGGAGAGGTAAGCAGCTCCCCTATGATCATAGGGGAGATGTGGCTGGTAGTTTAGCTCTGTGATTAATGGATGTGATTAATAGATTAATAGACATATATAGAATCTAAACACACATACATACAAACACAAAAAAATAAAACGAAACCAAACCCGTAAACAAAACACGTATTGTCTTCTAGCACGAGGGTTGGCAAACTAAAGCCTATGGGAGAAATCCAGTTCTTCATTTGTTTTGCAAATTAGGTTCTATTGGAACACAGCCATGCCCATCTTTTTACAAGTTATCTATAGCTACTTTCACACTCCAATGGCAGAGTTCAGTAGTTACAACAGAGACCTTATTCCCAGCAAACTCTGAAATATTTACTATCTGACCTTTCAGGAAAAGTTTGCCAACACCTGTTCTAGCCTACTGCCTTATTTATTTAATGTTTATTGTTTGTAGTCTGATTTTTTTCCAGTAGAAAGTAAGCTGCACAATGAGAGACAGAGTTCTTTGTTGTATTCATTAATATATCTCAGGGGTTCACATTGTTGCTTAGCGTATAACAGGGACAGAATCAGTATTTATTGATTGAATGAAAAAGTTCAAATTGGTATTCCTAACTCTATCCTTTATTTAGCAATTATGTGAAATGAAAACATTTCCTGAGCTTTTCAACTCTCAGTGTTGTCCTATGATAATAGAGTCCACCACACAGAGCTTGAGGATTAAATAATAAAATGCATAAAATGCTTAATCTATGCCTGAAACATTTAATTAATGTTAGATACTCATAGGTGGAGAACATAGTGCTTTTCACTTAAAAATTCAGCTTATTAAGAGTTAATCCATTTATGTACACTATAGATTTGCTTGGAAAACAACTTATAGGCTCTATCTAAACCAGAATTACTAACATTTCCTATATCTCCCACAGGGTATAAGAAGGACAGACACAATTTTATTTATAACAATATTGAAAACTGAATGATAAAAGGTGTAAAATGAATTTAGATGCTTTTTATTCTTCTAACTTCAAATAAAAGCAGTCAATAAAATAATAGGACAATCTCTTTGTGCTTTGGTTTTCATATATGTGGGGTTGTAGATATAAAAATAATTGAATTTGACATACATGTTGAAGCATTTGAGCCATTTATCAATTTTACCATAATATTTGAATAAAAAAGTCTCTTAGTTGTGTTAGGCTCTTATTTATATTTCAAGTGAGCCCGAATCTCCATTAGCAGATACAGCATAGATCTTCTATACCTAAAAAGTGTTAGCTTAAGCAGCATGGGGAAAAGTGCATTTTCCCCACAATACCAACATAAGTCTTGGTAAGCTACAAATTGTTTATGTGGTGTTTGTGTTCTGATAAGTACAGTTGCTTTATTTTGATCACTTTCCAACCTTGTCATTAAGTTCTCAATCACTTTCACTCTAGCCATTCCTCTGATAGTGTATTTGTCAAGGTCTCTGATTATATTTTGAATCCCATTTTGGACGATACTTCTCAGTCTATACCTTGCTTCATCTCTCAGAAGCATTTAAAATAGACAACCATGCCCATCTTTGCCTTTTTCTTTGAAATCACATTCTCTTCCTTTCAGTCCTGATTAGTTGGCAGCTGATTCTGCCTCCTGAAGTGATATGCTTACTCTGCCTACCTCACAACTTTCTGGTTTACACTTTCATTCTCTTTGTTTGAAACGCTCTACTTTTTATTTATTCCTGTGGCTTTAATCACCATCAATGACCTTCCAAAATCTGTTCCTTCTTCTGAGACTTGTTTCCTGGGCACCAAGCAGATATTTCAATATTTATGTAGAAATAGACAAGCATTTCCACTTGAAACTCGACATTTCTAAACTGTGATCATCTTCCCACTCAAAGCATCTCCTACTCATATATTTTTATCTCAGTAAATGACACCAAGAAACTTGGATGACATCTTAAACAACTCTCACTCACTCTGTAACTCCTTAGAATGAGTCATAAAGTACTTGAGTCATTTTATGTGGATACTTCTAAAAGCTATCTAGATTCTCTCCTGCTCGATTGTTATTATTCTGGGCTACACCATCATCATCTGTCCTCTGGAACATTAAAATCCCTCTTTGTTATTATAACATCCAGGCTTGGTCTCTGACATATACAGAAATGTACGATAATTTGGGGGAGATATTAGGTGAATATTGCAATCATTTACCTTTGTAATGTCCCTGTTATGTTTGTCTACAGATCCCCTTATTTACTTTAATATAGATTTAAGTTCAAGTCATATATAAACTTTGCTTCCCAGGTGGCTCAGTGGTAAAGAATCTGCCTGCAATGAAGGAGACACGGGTTCAGTGTTTGGGTTGGGAAGATCTCCTGGAGAAGAAGCTCTTTGAGCAGCCATAGAAAATTAATTGAACCTAAGGAAGAGGCTGTGGGGATCTTTAATTTATAACCAGTTGCTCAGAAGTACAGGTAATAACTTGGACTTGCAACTAGCATCTCGGAGAAGGCAATGGCATCCCACTCCAGTACTCTTGCCTGGAAAATCCCATGGATGGAGGAGCCTGGTAGGCTGCAGTCCATGGGGTCACTGGGAGTAGGACACGACTGAGCGACTTCACTTTCACTTTTCACTTTCATGCATTGGAGAAGGAAACGGCAACCCACTCCAGTGTTCTTGCCTGGAGAATCCCAGGGACGGGGGAGCCTAGTGGGCTGCTGTCTATGGGGTCGCACAGAGTTGGACATGACTGAAGTGACTTAGCAGCAGTAGCAGTAGCAGCAGATCTCCTGGAGAAGGAAATGAAAACCCACTCCAGTATAGTTGGCCTGGAAAATCCCATGGACTGAGGAGCCTAGCAGGCTACAGTTGATAGGGTCACAAAGAGTCTGACATATGTAGCGACTAAACAGCAACAAGAGGTCCTGGGAGAATGGCATAGCTGAAGAGGGCATGGAACCTTTGTGTCATTTCCTCATGCCTTGCTCTATGAAGCTCTTCCATACAGCTGTTCTGACCTATATCCTTCTATGATAAACAAGCAATCTAATAAGTAAATTGATTCTCCAAGCTCTTTGAGCAGCCATAGAAAATTATTTGAACCCAAGGAGGAGACTGTGGGGATCTTTATTTTATAACTAGTTGGTCAGAAGTACAGGTAATAACCTGGACTTGCAACTAGCATCTGAAGTTCAAGGAAGGAGTGGTAAGAAGCTCCAATCTAAAGACAAGTGGGTCAGAAAAACAGGTGATAACTTGGGCTTGCAACTGGCATATCTGAAGTGGTTGTAGGTAATTGGGTCAGGCTTGTAGAACTGACCCTTAACCTATGGAATCTGATCCTATCTCTGGGTAGATAGTGTCAGAATATAATTGAATTCTCTTCTAGGGTCTGAGAATTGCTTGGTTGTATGTGTGGGGACCCCCAACTCACACACTTGGAGTTGGTCTCAGAATATCAAATTATAACTGGATTCTCATGTTTACTCTACATTCAATCAGTTACCATATACTGTTTTTGTTGAAGTGTTATGAACAAAACCTGACTTCACAAAAGATTTATAGTTATAAAATAAATGTAAAGGTAATTTAATTTCCTTTTATATAAACATAGATGGTTATTTTCTTTTTTTAATTTAAATTTATTTATTTTAATTGGAGGCTAATTACTTTACCATATTGTATTGGTTTTGCCACACGTCAGCATGAATCCACCATGGGCGTACATGTGTTCCCCATCCTGAACCCCCCTCCCACCTCCCTCCCTGTACCATCCTTCTGGGTCATCCCAATGCACTAGCCCCAAGGATCCTGTATTGAACCTGGACTGGCGATTCATTTCTTATATGATATTATACATGTTTCCATGCCATATATTACACCAAAACTTGACTCTGGGCAGTTTCTTAAAGGTTACTTGCAATGTAGAATCTAAAATGTCAGCGAACTTTTGGGTTTAGATTCAATAGATTCCATTAGCCCATTCTATATTTGAAATTGATCTTTAACCAATATATAATTTAAAAAAATCATATCAGATACGTACCATTTGGAAATTATTGGCTTATTGAATTATTCATATATCCTAAAGATGGACACATTTTATTGTATGGGTCTGTGTTCAGTCGCTAAGTCATGTAAGACTCTTTGAGACCACATGGACTGTAGCACACCAGGCTTTCCTGTCCTTTACTATCTCCTGGAATTTGCTCAAACTCATGTCCATTGAATCAGTGATGCTATCTAACCATCTCATCCTCTGTCATCCCCTTCTCTTTTTGCCTTCAATCTTTCCTAGCATAAGGGTCTTTTCCAATGAATTGGCTCTGCAAATTTTAAATATTAAATAATAAGATGTTAGTTTGGCAACCAATCTTATCAAGAACCTCTTTAAATATTGAAAAGTTAGTAAGTGCATAATAAGGCAGGTAGAGGTTTTCCAGCACACTCTTTCTTCAGTACCCTTGGTATCCACGGGATATTGGTTCCAGGACCCCACCTCACCATGCAGATACAAACTCCATGGACGTTCATGTCTCTTGTATACAATGGCCTAGTACAGTGGGCCCTCCATATCCATCATTTCTTCATCTGTAGGTTCATCTAATTCCATGTCTAAATCAATGGGGAATCCATGGATACAGATGGCAAATGGCATCAGAACTCTTTATTAAATATGCAAAATTTCAACTAACAATAATACTGTTAGCTACTTTATTTGTAGAGCCATGTTTCTTCACTCATTTTCAAGAAAATGTCTGCCAACTAATGAAATGTGAAATGTGTACTTTATCTGTCAGTTCTTATTACAGTTTAAAATGTCATTTCATGAAAAACTCAGCTTGGTACACAGCTAAAACTTTTACACAAGTGCTTTGCTGGAAGATAAGCATTATATTTTGGTATACAGCATAAAATCTTTTTGTTCTTATGATTTTGTCTTATAGATTATTTTATGAAATTATATATTCAGGAATTTTATTTCAAGAACAACCTTAAAAGAAAGTTATTTTATTTAGTGTGAGTATGTAGTAGTGTTGATTACAAATAAATACTCATGACATGGGGAGCCACTACACTAAGGCACCAGCAGCTTTATCCACCACAGCTTTGTCAAAATTAATGCAAATGTTACACAGTTAAAAATAAAATGAGTTTTAATATTACTGTGAAAATGATTTAGATCTTGTGGACAACACTTTGCAAACTATTGGACTTTTTCTTGTAAGTAACTATTGATGTTTGGAATATTAAACAATTCAACTATTGGTGTTTGGAATATTAAATTTTTGTGAATTAATTTTTATGTCCATTGACTATGAATGGATAAAGAAGATGTGGTAGATATATACAATGGACTATTAGCCATAAAAAAAGAATGAAATAATTCCATTTTTAGCAACACGAGTGGCCCTAGAGATTATCATACTAAGTGAAGTACATCAGAAAGAGAAAGACAAAAATAAGATATCACTTATACATGAAATCTTTAAAAAAGATACAAATGAATTTATTTACAAAACAGAAGTAGACTCACAGACATACAAAATAAACTTCCGGCTACCAAAAGGGAAAGGGGGAGAGCTAAATTTGAAATTTGAGATTAACAGATGCAGAGCACTACCTATAAAATAGTTAAACAACAAAGACCCACTGACTAGCACAGATAATTATATTCCTCTAATAACCTAAAATAGAGAAGAATCTGAAAAAAACAGATATATATTTTTAAAACTGAATCACTTTGCTGTATACCTGCTGCTGCTGCTAAGTTGCTTCAGTTGCGTTCGACTCTGTGTGACCCCATAGACAGCCTCCTACCAGGCTCCTCTGTCTCTGGGATTCTCCAGGCAAGATCACTGGAGTGGGTTGCCATTTCCTTCTCCAATGCATGAAAGTGAAAAGTGAAAGTGAAGTCGCTCAGTCGTGTCCGACTCTTAGTAACCTCATGGACTGCAGCCCACCAGGCTCCTCCGTCCATGGGATTTTCCAGGCAAGAGTACTGGAGTGGGTTGCCATTGCCTTCTCTGGTTGTATACCTGAAGCATTGTAAATGAACTATATTTCCATTTTAAAAGACTGTATGAATTTAAAAAAGAATTTATTATTTCAGAAAACTTAAGAAGCAACAAGAAAACAATGAAAATGAATGAAGAGGTAATTATAGTAACATTCACCTCAAGACAGTCTCTATAAGCAATTGTGTTTTAAAATATTTATCCTATTATCCTGATTGATTATCTCTTTCAAATCATTCTTGATGTTGAAACTAGTAGGATGGAAATTACCCTTGATACAGAAAGGAAAATATCTCAAATGAATATTTTCTGAAATTGAAAGAGACTTGATAATAATATGCATTTTTATATTTCTCAAGTTTCTGACAGAAATTGAGGCATATGGTGCTTGTGTTACAGACTGTATTTATAATATAGTGTTATTTTTGAAAGGTCAGAAAACACTTGCTTGTTAGCCATTTAATACTCTGTGACCCTCTGTCTTCCATAATAGAAAATCTAAAAATGTATGACAAAATTAGTGAAAAATATTTTGTGGATCTAATCTTAAAAAAAAAAATAAAAGGCCAACACTCAATCAGTGACAATCTTGTAGATATAATCACATTTGCAAAAACCTCAAAGTACTGCATGTCACATTTATCTTGCCCTTTAACAACTGACTGCACAGAACCTAGTTTACAGATTTGCATAAGTCACAAGGTTTTCATATTTATTGTTACACAGTTGAAACATTGGTTTTCTAGACCATATACTTTCTCCAGTGAAAGTAATTTGCTAGTCTATAATTGTAAACTTTTTTGCTTCGCTGACTATGCTAAAGTCTTTGACTATGTGCATCACAACAAACTGTGGAAAATTCTTTAAAAAATGGAAGTACAGGACCATCTTACCTGCCTCCTGAAAAGCCTGTATGGGGGTCAAGAAGCAACAGTGAGAACCAGAAAGGGAACAATTGACTGGTTCAAAATTGGGAAAGGAGTATGACAACACTATATGTTGTTACCCTGTTTATTTAACTTATACGTAGAGTACATTATGTAAGACATACTGGATGAATCACAAGCTGGAATTAAGATGGTCAGGAGAAATATTAACAATCTCAGATGTGTACATGATACCACTGTAAAGGCAGAAAGTGAGGAGGAAATAAAGAGCCTCTTAATGAGAGTGAAAGAGGAGAGTAGAAACATTGGCTTGAAACTCAATATTAAAAAAAATAATAAAAACACTAAGATCATGGAATCTGGTCCCATCATTTCATGTCAAATAGAAGGGGAAAAAGTAGAAGCAGTGACAGATTTTCTTTTCTTGGGCTCCAAAATCACTGTGGATGGTAACTGAAGCAGGAAATTAAAAGATGCTTACTCCTTGAAGGAAAACTAAGACAAAATTAGACAGCGTATTCAAAACCAAGATCTCACTTTGACAGCAAACGTCCATGTAATCAAAGCTATGGTTTTTCCAGTAGTCATGTACTAATGTGAAAGTTGAACCATAAAGAAGGCTGAGTACTGAAGAAGTGATGTTTTCAAATTGTGGTGCTGGATAAGACTCTTGAGAATCTCTTGGACTGCAAGGAGATCAAACCAGTCAATCCTAAGGAAAATCAGCCCTGAATGTTCATTGGAAGGACACTGCTGAAGCTCCAATATTTTGCCTTCCCGATGTAAGAGCTGGCTCACTGGAAAACACCCTGATGCTGGAAAAGATAGAAGACCAAAGGAGACGGGAGTAGCAGAAGATGAGATGGTTAGATAGCGTCACTGACACAGTGGACATGAAACTGAACAAACTCTGAGAGACAGAGGGAAGAGGAGCCTGGCGAACTACAGTCCATAGGGTCACAAGGAGTTGGACAAGACTTAATGACTGAACAACAACAATTATAAACTGGCCTTAATGATTCCACCTTTATAGTGTTTCAGAACTATAATTTATTATTCTCATTGGCTCCAGAAAAAGGAGTAACTTCAAATTATTTAGAATTCCAATCTTAAAATTATGCTATTTCAAGATTTGCTAACTTCATTTGCTTTATTTCACCTTAGTGGACATGTACTCATCTAGGAAAGCACTGTTCTGATTTGTTAGGACTGTGATGATTCCTTGGATACAGTACTTTTAAGAACTAAGACCACTAAAGGCCAAGAGATAGACTGATAACTCTATCCTTATTCCTTATGTATATGCATCATGAAGTTCCCTCACTTTTTAAAATTTTTTTTGATTTTTGATTTTTTTTTTCACTTAACATGTATTTTTTTAAATTTTATTGTATTTTTTAACTTTACAATATTGTATTGGTTTTGCCACATATCAACATGAATCCACCACAGGTATACATGTGTTCCCCATCCTGAACCCTCCTCCCTCCCAGTACCATCCTTCTGGGTCGTCCCAGTGCACCAGCCCCAAGCATCCAGTATCGTGCATCGAACCTGGACAGGTGACTCGTTTCATATATGATATTATACATGTTTCAATGCCATTCTCCCAAATCATCCCACCCTCTCCCTCTCCCACAGAGTCCAAAAGACTGCTCTATACATCAGTGTCTCTTTTGCTGTCTCGTATACAGGGTTATTGTTACCATCTTTCTAAATTCCATATATATGCGTTGGTATACTGTATTGGTGTTTTTCTTTCTGGCTTACTTCACTCTGTATAATAGGCTCCAGTTTCATCCACCTCATTAGAACTAATTCAAATGTATTCTTTTTTAATGGCTGAGTAATACTCCATTGTGTATATGTACCACAGCTTTCTTATCCATTCATCTGCTGATGGACATCTAGGTTGTTTCCATGTCCTGGCTATTATAAACAGTGCTGCGATGAACACTGGGGTACATGTGTCTCTTTCAATTCTGGTTTCCTCAGTGTGTATGTCTGATCTCAGTTTGGTATTTAGTTAGCTTTGAGACTTAGTTCTTATACACAAAATGGAAATGAAATATCTCACCCTCATACAGCTGCTGCAAGAAATGAAAATGGTATCTGTAGAGGTTCTACCAAAACTCTTGGCCCACAATAGATGGATAATAAATGATAATTATTTGGATTGCCTGTAGCGTTTCCCTGATGGCTCAGAAGAATTCTGCTTCCAAAGCAGGAGAGACAGGTATGATTGGGAAGATCCCCTGGGTTGGGAAGATCCCTTAGAGTAGTGAATGGCAACTCATGAAAGTATTCTTGCCTGGAGAGTTCTCTTGTTTTAACAGGTAGATCCATGGGGTCTCAACAGGACTGAGTGACTGACACATTAATTACTATGGGAAATAGGAATAATTGCTTGACATATGTAATATATAAATACCCTCCAAAAAGCATATAACTCAATAGAAAAACATATGTATATATTTAAAATGAAGTGTCAGTTCTCAGAAAGAGTATAAATCACATCCTAAGCATATAAACTATGAGTAGGACTTCAATAATAACAATAATAATACATGTTAGAGAAAACAAATTTCATTTTTAAACTACCAAGAAAAATATATCAATTAACAAATGAAAATGTTAGTATGTCATATTTATGAGTATCAGAAATCAATATTCTCATATCCTCTGATGGATGGAAATATAAAGTATATAGCATCTATAAAGGCTAATAGAGACTGTGTAACACAATGTCAAATATATCATTTGGTGGATAATTTTATTATTAATGTTTTATCCTACAGAAGCCTTTGCAGAAGTAGCCAAAGATTAATGGTAAACAATGGCCACTGAAGTATATCACCTATGGGTAAAATTATAAAAAATCCAAAGAATAAATATATCATCATGAGTGTATCTATGAAAGTATTTTATGAAACATTATAAAATCATTAAACACAATGATATAAATGAATGAGTACTGACAGAGTGATAACTCCATAATGTAGTTAAATAAACCTGGGAATAAAAATACTATACATAAATAAGTATATAGTGAGATATATAGTAGAAAAAATGGTATTTCCTCTAAAAAATCATATGTGTGTGTGATAGAGGACTTAGAGATGGGGGAGTAGATGGGAGGAAGGAGGAATAAGAGAAAGAAAAACCTAGAAATGTACATCAAAGCATTTACATCTAGTTTCAAATGGAGAATGAATAAAAGATTTATCATAATACTTAAATGCCTATATATTTGAATTTTTATCTTTTGCTTATATTGCTATTGCATTTAAAAACAATAACTAATAAATAACGTCTTTTTAAAAGAAGAGCTCTAACTGATTCGTCAGAAATTTTTCATGCTAGACAAATGTCTATGGTTTTAGGGCATATGTCTATCTTGTTCCTCTCTGCATCCTGCGCCTCTGTCACAGCCCTGGGCATGAGTAGGTCCCCCCCAAAAATGGTCAAAAAAGCACTCATTCAGTGTTAGTTATTCTACAGAATTATATAACTGCCTGGATAAATTATCAAAGTATTTCTTAAAAATTTTACTCTCTAGTCTGTCGTGAAGCCTAACCATAGTTTTTTGGAAGCAATGTGATTTTTTTTAACCCAAGAAAATACTAAAATCTAGAACACAACTTTAAAAAACAGCTAAAAATAGAAAACATTAGTCTGAGCTTGTGAGAGTGAGTATAGTGATGAGATTAACTGAAGAGTAAAGAGAGTTTCTGGACAAGTGGTGCATCATCAAAGACAGACAGGACCTTCAGCCACATGGGCGTAAAGAGGGGTTGACATGAGAGGGGACAAAAGTCAGCATAACTTTCATATATTTTTCCTAGAGAAAAGCCAGTTTACATCTACCCTTTTTCAGTAATTTATAATTTATTACATTTTCATTTTAACTTCTTTGGAAAGAGTATTCGTCTTTCAGTGAGTGGTGTTTTCAACTGCTGTCAGTCAGAAGGCAGTTTGAAAAACTGTCCTTGACCCTTTGTGCTAAGACCATGAATGAATCTGAAAATTTACCTATGAATTAAATGCTTCCAATTTTATCAAAGCAATCATCCTAAGGATAATCTTTGAGGAGTTCTCTTGTTTTAAACATGTAAATTGGAAATAGTGTACTTTATCTTAAGCCTATGGGCTTCCCTGGTGACTCAGATGGTAAGGAATTCACCTGCAATGCAGGAGATCTGGATTTGATCCCTGGGTTGGAAGGATCCTCTGGAGAAGGGAACGGCTACCCATTCCAGTAGTCTTGCCTGGAGAATAGATAGAGGAGCTTGGCAGGCTACTGTCCATGGGGTCACAGAGTCAGACAAAACTGAGCAACTAACAGATTTTTTTTTTCATGCCAAGGCTGTACAAAATATTAATAATAAGGCAATTTTCAGTAATAGCAGCAAGTAAGCTATTAAATTATTCAGCCAAATCAAACATCTGTTTTGATATGGGCATGGTAGTAGGCTGTGGATCTTTAAGGAAGATGAAGGCAAAATGCTTGACCTACAGGTACTAATTGGGTCATTTCTGCTCATACAAAATAGACTTAGAGATGGCCTACAAAAGAAATGAACTAGCACTTATCCTAATCAATCACAGACAGATGCATACACATTTTCTGATGTGTGCTTCTTATATGCTGAAGTGGTGTTATGGACAAGAATGAGTACATTATCTACCAGATTGCAGCTAGCTACCACCTTGGAAAAAATATGACCTAGTTCAAATTGGTACTGAAATTAAAAACTGCTCTTCACTCTCCTCAAGTACCTTCAAGTGGGTTAACTTGGTAACTTCTTCCCAACACCCGTAAGTCTTTGTTTGAAAGACAGTTTTTGCATTAAGAGAAAATTACAATGACCCCCTAGTGATAATCTTTTATTAAAAAGGCACTTTCACATTATGCATGTTCTTTGACATTTTTATATGCCTTTTCTTTATTATGAGTCTAAACTAAAGAGCATTTGCAACTCTGAGGTATAAAAACTAGCACTGTATTAACAGAGTGCTTACAGCAAATGCCTCATTCTATCTTGAATGGGTAATATGTGGCAAAAAACATTTACCTTGGAAATAGAATACTCAGGATCCTGTAGTTATCTGCAAATATCTTAGCAATGTTAAAGTGTCCCTTTTGATTTACTTGCATATTGAAGAACTAAAGCTTTTGACTGTTGCAGTGTCATAGCAGCATAGCTATTGTAGATATTTGGCAGGGGTGGCGGGGCGTGGGGGTGGTGGTTAGAGCTACTAGGTGGAGAAGGAAATGTCAACCCCACTCCAGTATTCTTACCTGGAGAATTCCATGGACAAAGGAGCCTGGCAGGCTACAGTCCATGGGGTCGCAAAGAGTCAGACATGACTTACTTACACACTTACTCAGAGCTACTAGGAGAAAATAAAATATAAATTGACCTTAAATTTATAATATTCTATATGCAAAATATGTAGCAAATTCTCCTGCATGTTGTCAATCTATCAGGTATATTCATTCATACTTATTACGTTCTTTCCAGAATCATTTAGCCAAACATGCTCTTGCTATTGTTGTTATTGTTGTTCAGTCTCTCAGTTGTGTCTGACTCCTTGTGACTCCATAGACTGGAGTACACCAGTCTCCTCTCACCTACACTGTCTCCTGGAGTTTGTTCAGATTCATGTCCATTGAGTAAGTGATGCCATCTAACCATCTCATTCCCTGCCGCTCACTTAATTTTTCAATCTTTTCCAGAATCAGGGTCTTTTCCAATGAGTTGGCTCTTCACTTCAGGTGACTGAAGTATTTAGCTTCAGTTTCAACATTAGTCTTTCCAAAGAATATTCAGGGTTAATTTCTTTTACGATTGATTGGTTTGATCTCCATGCTGTTCAGGGGACTCTCAAGAATCTTCTCCAGCACCATGATTTGAAAATAGTGTGGCTTTCAGCCTTCTTTATGGACCAATGCTTACATCCATACATGACTACTGGAAAAACCATAGCTTTTACTAAACGATCCTTTGTCAGCAAAGTGAAGTCTTTGCTTTTTAATATGCTGCCTAGGTTTGTCATAGCTTTCCTTCCAAGGAGCAAATGTCTTCTAATTTCATGGCTTCAGTAACCATCTGCTGGAGAAGGCAATGGCACCCCACTCCAGTACTTTTGCCTGGAAAATCCCATGGGTGGAGGGGCCTGGTAGGCTGCAGTCCATGGGGTCGCTAAGAGTCGGACACGACTGAGTGACTTCACTTTCACTTTTCACTTTCATGCTTTGGATAAGGAAATGGCAACCCACTCCAGTGTTCTTGCCTGGAGAATCCCAGGGATGGGGGAGCCTGGTGGGCTGCCATCTATGGGGTCACACAGAGTCGGACACAACTGAAGTGACTTAGCAGCAGCAGCAGCAGTAACCATCTGCAGTGATATTGGAGCCCAAGAAAATAAAATCTGTCCCAGCTTCTACTTTTTCCTCTTCTATTTGCCATGAAGTGATGGGACTGGATGACATGATCTTAGTTTTTCAAGTTGGGTTTCAAGACAGCTTTTTCACTCTCCTCTTTCACCTTCATCAAGAGGCTCTTTAGTTCCTCTTCACTTTCTGCCATTAGACTGCTACTGTCTGCATATCTGAGGTTGTTGATATTTCCCCCAGCAATCTTGACTCCATCTTGTGGTTCATCCAGGCCAGTCTTTCACATGATGTACTCTGTGTATAAGTTAAATAAACAGGGTGGCAATATACAGCCTTGTTGTACTCCTTTCCTAATTTTGAAACAGTCCATTCTTCCATGTCCAGTTCTAACTGGTGCTTCTTGGCCCTCACACACGTTTCTCAGGAGACAGGTAAGGTAGTCTGATACTCCCATCTCTTTAAGTAGTTTCCAAAGATGTTTTGTGATCCACATAGTTAAAGACTTTAGTGTATTCAATGAAGCAGAAGTATGTTTTTCTGGAACTCCCTGCTTTCTCTTTGATCCAATGAATGTTGGCAGTTTTATCTGTTTCCTCTGCCTCTTCAAAACCCAGCTTGTACATCTGGAAGTTCTTGATTCACATACTGCTGAAGCCTAACTTGAAGAATTTTGAGCATAACCTCACTAGCAGTGTGAAATGAGCACAATTTTCTGGTAGTGTGAACATTCTTTGGCATTGCCCTTCTTTGGGATTGGAATGAAAATTTACCTTTTCCAGTCCTGTAGTCACTACTGAGTTTTCCAAATTTGTTGACATATTGAGTGCAGCACTTTAACAGCATCATCTTTTAGGATTTTAAATAGCTCAGCTGGAATTGAATCACCTCCATTAACTTTGTTCATAGTAATTTTTCCTATGGCCCACTTGACTTCACCCTCTAGGATGTCTGGTTCCAGGTGTGTGACCACACCATCATGGTTATTTGGATAATTATGACCTTTTTTGTATAGTTCTGTATATTTTTGTGATCTCTTCTTAATCATTTCTGTTTCCATTAGGTCCTTACCGTTCTCTCCTTTATCGGGCCCATTCTTGCATGAAATGTTCCTTTGGTATATACAATTTCCTTGAAGAGATCTCTAGTCCTTCCCATTCTATTGTTTTCCTCTACTTCCTTGCATTATTCACTAAGAAGGCTTTCTTATCTCTGTTTGCTCTTCTCTGGAACTCTGAATTCAGTTGAGTATGTCTTTCCCATTTTCCTTTGCCTTTCACATCTCTAAATGTGCTCTAATCTTTCCTAAAAAACTAGAAAGATTTTGATTGCCCCAGAAATGTTGAGAACCCTGGAGTTGTTGAAACATCAAATATTCTCAGACATCCAAGGTTCAGAAAAATTGAATATGTCTACACAGTACAAAAAGCATTCAAATACATAAACATCTGCCACTGGACTGAATATATTATTAAATGTATTATTAAATTATTAGCAATAACTAATAAGCCTATAATGAAAAGAAATTATTAAGTTCACTGCTAAAGAAAAATAATATGAAAAAGTCAAAACTTCTGTGTCCACTCTCTCAAATACATATTATTCATTGACAATGTTAAAATATGAGAGTAAGCTATAATCACTATTGTCCTTAATATTTTGATTTAACCATTACATATTATTTAAATAAGTTTATACAGTCAATTACTTGTATGCCTGCCTAGCTTATTAAGTGATATTTTACATTTTCAATTCCCAGATATATTTCTCTTAATTTTCTACTTAATTCTATAGTATAAACACTAAATTATGTGGCAACATATAATTTTCCTTTCAAAACTTTTCTTTGAAGTATAGTGAACATAAAGAAAATTCTATATACCCATAAATGAACAGTTCAATGAATTTTTGTGAACTATTAGTACTGTAAAACCAATCCCCATATTAAGAAAAAGAATTTTACCAGTACCACAGAAGTCCAGATTTCTAGATCCTATCACTTACAAGGCAATCATTGTCCTACCTTCAAAAGCATAGAAAAATTATTTCTGCTTTTAATACTATTTATAAATTGAAACATGTGACATGTACTCTTTTTATGTACAAAATTATTTTACTCTTAATTATGCTTATAATATGTGTACTGTTGGATAAAATTATAGTTTCATTTTCATTGCTCTACAATGTTCTATTGTTCACTTACATAAATTTATTCACCCATTTTATAGCTATGCAAACACACAAAATATCTATCTAGAGATGGGGACTTAGAGACAAGATAATTTTTTTGGAAGTCTTCTTTCAATTTCTAAAAATATATATATACATAACTATGCAAAACATGAAAAATGTTTCTTTAAAGCATATCACATGCAAGTAACCATAGAGCTAATATTATTCATTTCCTTCTTATGCTAAATTTTGCCTTATTTGTGAGACATTGTTCTCATACTTTCTGTTCTTTGTTCTTTAGACACTTTATAGTAACTCCTTTAAAGTCTTTATCTACTTAAAGCAAATATGGGCTTGTTCTGGGAGAATTTTTATAGACTTAATATTTATTTCTTGTTTCTTTGAATGCTTCATGTATTTTTTAAACTGGATATTTTAAATATGATAACTTGGCAACACTGAAAAACATCCTCTCCCTCCCCTCTAGGGTTTTGCTGCTGTTGTTGTTGTTATCTGTTTGTTCAGTGACTTTCTTATACTAGTCTCTGTTGTCTTTTGAGACCACTAAAGTCGCTATTCTGTATGTTTAGTAATCAACTGTTAGTTAGATTTCTTTTTACTAATTATTCTCTGACCTATCACTGAGGGGCTCATTGAACTGGTGATATTGGTGCTCAGTTGCTCAGTGTGTTCGATTCTTTGCAAACCTATGGACTGTAGCTAGACAGGTTCCTTTGTCCCTGGAATCTTCCAGGCAAGAATACTGTAGTGGGTTGCCATTTCCTACTCCAGGGGATGTTGCTGACTCAAAGGTAGAACCTGAGTCTCCTGCATCTCCTTCATTCATTGGCTGGCAGATTCTTTACCACTGCACCAGCTGGGAAGCCCCGTTGAACTTGGCAAGCTTTCAAAACTTCTAGCATTTGTTTTCTTCTTACTTGGTGACATAAAGTCAGAGAGATACAAAAGATTAAAGCCTCAAGTCTTTCCTCAGCAGACACAGAACCCTGCATATGCACAGGGTCTCTAAATTTCCAGGAATATGTTAGAACTTTTCAAGTTCCTTTAGAGCCATCTGGAAAATCCCCCAGATTTCCCTTTTAAGTCTTTGGCCAGCTTCTTATTTGCCCTAGTGGGTATCACTACTTTGAAAAAATTCTCGAGAACAGAGTTTTCCCACTGAGGAAAATTTTATTAAGTCAATTGAAGATAAGTCCTATGAATGGGACTTCACAACAGAGGTGCCAAAGAGGAAATACACCTAAAAAGTCTATTAATCTGGGACATTTGAGGGAGTTCCAAACCTGTACTCCCTCCTCCAGTGTCTGCCAAGCTACTAGTTTTAAAACTAATATGGGTCACAGAAATAGGGCAAGTAGTTCACTTCAGTTCAGTTCAGTTGCTCAGTTGTGTCCTACTCTTTGCGACCCCATGAATCACAGCATGCCAGGCCTCCCTGTCCATCACCAACTCCCGGTGTTCACTCAGACTCACATTCATCGAGTCGGTGGTGCCATCCAGCCTTTTGAGTTCACTCAAACTCACATCCATCAGAGTCTTTTCCAATGAGTCAACTCTTCGCATGAGGTGGCCAAAGTACTGGAGTTTCAGCTTTAGCATCATTCCTTCCAAAGAACACCCAGGACTGATCTCCTTTAAAACGGACTGGTTGGATCTCCTTGCAGTCCATGGGACTCTCAAGAGTCTTCTCCAACACCACAGTTCAAAAGTATCAATTCTTCAGCACTCAGCCTTCTTCACAGTCCAATTCTCACATCCATACATGACTACTGGAAAAACCATAGCCTTGACTAGACGGACCTTTGTTGGCTAAGTAATGTCTCTGCTTTTGAATATGCTCTCTAGGTTGGTCATAACTTTCCTCCCAAGGAGTAAGCGTCTTTTAATTTCATGGCTGCAGTCACCATCTGCAGTGATTTTGGAGCCCAGAAAAATAAAGTCAGCCACTGTTTCCACTGTTTCCCCATCTATTTGCCATGAAGTGATGGGACCAGATGCCATGATCTTAGTTTTTTGAATGTTGAGATTTAAGCCAACCTTTTCACTCTCCTCTTTCACTTTCATCAAGAGGCTCTTTAGTTCCTCTTCACTTTCTGCCATAAGGGTGGTGTCATCTGCATATCTGAGGTTATTGATATTTCTCCCAGCAATCTTGATTCTAGCTTGTGCTTCTTCCAGCTGTGTTTCTCATGATGTACTCTGTTATAGAAGTTAAATAAGCAGGGTGACAATATACAGCCTTGACGTACTCCTTTTCCTATTTGAAACCAGTCTGTTGTTCCATGTCCAGTTCTAACTGCGACGGACCTTGCAGAAGCGTGGCCGAGAGGAGCTACCCCATGTCCGAGGTCAGGGGCGGCGGCCAAGAGGAGCTACCCTAAGTCCAAGAAGTGGTGGCTGTGCTGGCGCAGGAGGGCCAAGGGGAGCTACTCCACGTTCAAGGTCAGGAGGGGCGGCTGTGAGGAGATACCCCTCGTCCAAAGTAAGGAGCAGCGGCTGTGCTTTGCTGGAGCAGCTGTGAAGTGATACCTGACGTCCAAGGTAAGAGAAACCCAAGTAAGACAGTAGGTGTTGCAAGAGGGCATCAGAGAGCAGACACACTGAAACCATAATCACAGAAAACTAGTCAATCTAATCACACTAGGACCACAGCCTTGTCCAACTCAATAAAACTAAGCCATGCCCATGGGGCCACCCAAGATGGGCAGGTCATGGTGGAGAGGTCTGACAGAATGTGGTCCACTGGAGAAGGGAATGGCAAACCACTTCAGTATTTTTGCCTTGAGAACCCCATGAACAGTATGAAAAGGGCAAGTAGAAACTCCACAAAATCACTGTTTCTACCACAGTTCAGTCATTTTCCTTGAATAAATGACTTTCGTATTGTTCCAAAGCTTTGAATTCCAGGATTTGAAAAAAAAAAAATGTTGATTTTGGTCATTTTCACTTACAACATCATTACTTTTGTGAAGGAACACTTTTCTGAGATCTTTACCATATCATTCCAAGTACTTTCTCTGTCATTGGGATTTTTACGTTTTCTGCTATTTTTTATTACTATGGACTTCTGTATATGTTAAAACTTGACCCCAACCTAATTTTCTAACTATGTCTGTATATTTTCTCTGGAAATATTTTATGATATAACATTGAATCATCTACTTCCCCTGTCTACATTTAACCTTTCCTATATTCTAACTTTGCTTTTCCTTTTTCTCTGCCTATGCAGGTCAAGACACAAAAGTTAGAACCGGACACAGAACAATGGACTGGTTCCTAATTGGGAAAGGAGTACATCAAGGCTGTATTTTGTCACCCTGCTTATTTAACTTATATGCAGAGTGCATCATGAGAAACACTAGGCTGGATGAAGCACAAGCTGGAATCAAGATTGCTGGGAGAAATATCAACCTTATTTAACTTATATGCAGAGTGCATCATGAGAAACACTGGGCTGGATGAAGCACAAGCTGGAATCAAGATTGCTGGGAGAAATATCAACAACCTCAGATATGCAGATATTACTAACCTAATGGCAGAAAGTGAAGAGAAACTAGAGTCTCTTTATGAAGGTGAAAGTGAAGTTGCTCAGTCATGTCTGACTCTTTGCGACCCCATGGACTGTAGCCTATCAGGCTCCTCCATCCATGGGATTTTCCAGGCAAGAGTGCTGGAGTGGATTGGCATTTCCTTCTCCAGGGGATCTTCCCGACCCAGGAATCAAACCCCGGTCTCCCGCATTGCAGGTAGATGCTTTACCATCTGAGCCACCAGGGAAGCCCATGGAAAAATCACTGTTTCTACCACAGTTCAGTCATTTTCCTTGAATAAATGACCTTCATATTGTTCCAAAGCTTTGAATTCCAGAATTTGGGGGAAAAAAATGTTGATCTTGGTCATTTTCACTTACAGCATCATTATTTTTGTGAAGGAACACTTTTCTGAGATCTTTACCATATTATTCACAAGGCAAGAATACTCAAGTGGTTTGCCATTCCCGTCTCCAGTGGACCACATTCTGTCAGCCCTCTCCACCATGACCTGCCTGTCTTGGGTGGCCCCACAGGGCATGGCTTAGTTTCACTGAGTTAGACAAGGCTGTGGTCCTAGTGTGATTAGATTGACTAGTTTTCTGTGATTATGGTTTCAGTGTGTCTGCCCTCTGATGCCCTCTTGCAACACCTACCATCTTACTTGGGTTTCTCTTACCTTGGACGTGGGGTATCTCTTCATAGCTGCTCCAGCAAAGCACAGCCGCGGCTCCTTACCTTGGATGAGGGGTTTCTCCTCACAGCCACCCCTCCTGACCTTGAACGTGGAGAAGCTCCTCTCAGCCCTCCTGTGCCCACACAGCCACCACTCCTTGGACGTGAGGTAGCTCCTCCCGGCTGCTGCCCCTAGCCTCAAGCATAGGGTATCTCCTCCCGTCTGCTGACCCAAGGCTCGGGTGTGGGATAGTTCCTCCCTTGACCTCGGACGCGGTGAAGGTGAATGAGAATGAAAGAGCTGGCTTAAAACTCAACATACAAAAAACAAGGATCATGGCCTCTGGTCCCATCACTTCATGGCAAATAGATGGGAGAAAAATGGAAATAGTATCAGATTTTATTTTCTTGGGCTCCAAAATTACTGCAGATAGACTACAGTCAAGGAATCAAAAGACACTTGGTCCTTAGAAGGAAAGCTATGACAAACCTAGATAGCGCATTCAAAAGCAGAGCCATCACTTGGCCAAAAAAGGTCCATACAGCCAAAGCTATGGTTTTCCAGTAGTCATGTATAGATGTGACAGATGGACCATAAAGAAGGCTGAACACTGAAGAATTGATCCTTTCAAACTGTGGTGTTGGAGAAGACTCTTGAGAGTCCCTTGGACAGCAAGGAGCTAAAACCAGTCAATCCTAAAATAAGTCAAAGCTGAATATTCATTGGAAGGACCGATGTTGAAGCTGAAGCTCCAACATTTTGTCAATATTTTGGCCACCTGATGCAAAAAGCCAATTCATTAGAAAAAGCACTGATGCTGGGAAAGACTGAGGGCAGGGGAAGGTGGTGACAGAGGATGAGATGGTGGATGGCATCACTGACTCAATCTACATGAGTATGAGTGACTTTGGGCGATAGTGAAGGAGAGGGAAGCCTGGTGTCTTGCAGTCCATGGTGTTACAAAGAGTTGGACACGACTTAACAGCTGAACAACAGCTCCCTAGTTCAATTTGCTTATTTTGGTTTTGAATTATTTCATTCAGTACATTTGGAAAATAATTTTGCTAAAATTATAGTGGTGGAAGCTAATGTCTTGACATTGTACCATTAGCCAGACTCTATTTTAAGTACTTTGCATTAATTATCTCAAATAATCTTCACAAAAATCTATGATGCAGAAAGAATGTAAAGAATTTTAGTAGTCTATTACTTAGATGAAAAAAGACTGTTTAGAGTCTTAATGAACAGTTAGAAATAAAGAGGAACATAGGTCACTAGCATTATTTTAAACTTGAGTTAACAGGTTGAAATTACCAAGTATAGAAGAGAAAAAAAGGATGAGTTCTAAGAGCAACTATGAAGGTATTTATTGAATATGCTGAGTTTGTGAAACACCTGCATGAAGAAATTCAGCAAGATATTGGATATTTGAAGCTGCAAGGCATGACATGTATAGCTTCAATCTTGGAGAAATAGGTTAGGAATTATGAATATAGTAGGTAGTATTTCAAATTTAGCATTGGGAAAGCATGCCAAAATAACTGATACAGTGAAGCAGAAGTCTAACAGTGGAAATTTGAATATACTCAAAATTTTAAGAAAAGTAAATATGGGCAAGAAAGAGATCAGAAAGAGCATGTCATGTGTGAAGATGAGAGATAAATTGGATTAACATTAATGTTTGAATGTATTGCACACTCTTAATAGTTTCTTTGATGTATTGGAAGAAGAGAAAGAAATAATAAATACAGAGGTGCAAAGACTTATGGGTAGAGAAGAAGGACATTATGGTAGGGTAGAAGAAAGAAGTTGAGTGGAGACATAAAGAAAGTAATGAAGATTTGTAAAAATTACATGGAGGGAAAAGGGAGAGTGTTGAAAAAGGGTCACCATATTAAATGCGGTCTATCTAAAGTGATTGTTCAACACTGAATAGCAGCACTAGACTGGTTATGTGATTAACTGTGTCAGGGTTCTAAACTTTGGAGACAAGAGTAAAGGGCAGATTGAAGCTTTGATTTCAAGATTAAAGTGTGTTCCTTTCTCCAAAGTTTCATATTATACTGCAATAATTTAAAAAAAAATAAGAAGGTAAAAAAAACAAAGCTATTTAGTGCAATAATATCTCTTGGAGCTATTTTTGCATGCATGCTACGTCTCTTTAGTCATGCTTGACTCTTTGCAACCCCAAGGGCCATACCCCACCAGGTGACTCTGTCCATGGGATTCTCCAGGCAAGAATACTGGAGTGGGTTGTCATTTCCTTCTTCAGGGTCTCTTTCTAACCCAGGGATTGAACTCAAGTCTTTTATGTCTCCTGCATTGGCAGACAGGTTTTTTACTAATGACGCCACTTGGGATGCCATGTTTATACTGGTCTAAATATTTATTATGGAAAAAAGAACCAAATCTGGTCAGAAAGATGCTTTAAAAAAAAGCCTCTTGATGAAGGTGAAAGAGGAGAGTGAAAAAGTTGGCTTAAAACTCAACATTCAGAAAATTAAGATCATGGCATTTGGTCCCATCACTTCATGGGAAATAGATGGGGAAACAGTGGAAACAGTGTCAGACTTTACTTTCTTGGGCTCCAAAATCACTGCAGATGGTGACTGCAGCCATGAAATTAAAAGACACTTACTCCTTGGAAGAAAAGTTATCACCAACCTAGATAGCATATTCAAAAGCAAAGACATTATTTTGCCGACAAAGGTCCATCTAGTCAAGGCTATGGTTTTTCCAGTGGTCACGTATGGATGTGAGAGTTGGACTGTGAAAGCTGAGCGCCAAAGAATTGATGCTTTTGAACTGTGGTGTTGGAGAAGACTCTTGAGAGTCCCTTGGACTGCAAGAAATCCAACCAGTCCATTCTGAAGAAGATCAGCCCTGGGATTTCTTTGGAAGGAAGGATGCTAAAGCTGAAACTCCAGTACTTTGGCCACCTCATGAGAAGAGTTGACTCATTGGAAAAGACTCTGATGCTGGAAGGGATTGGGGGCAGGAGGAGAAGGGGACAACAGAAGATGAGATCGTTGGACGGCATCACTGACTCAATGGACGTGAGCCTGAGTGAACTCCGGGAGTTAGTGATGGACTGGGAGGCCTGGCATGCTGTGATTCATGGGGTCGCAAAGAGTCGGACATGACTGAGCGACTGAACTGAACTGTATGCATTATACCGTTAGTTCTAAAATGAAAATGTTTGCAATTATTATATTTACAATTATTCTCCTTAAAATAATCAAGTAAATTTTGTGCTCAAGAAATTGAGCATCTTTGCCATTTAGTTCAATATCTGCCCTAAGCCATTTTGAGAAGCAAGGGATTAAAAGCACTTGTTCCATGCTTACTTGCAAAATACTGTCCACTTACTTTGTGAGATGCATATGGTCCCCTAGAGGATTTGGGTACCAGACTAAGTTCAAATCCTAGTTTCCCTATTAAATAATGGTTTTATATTGTTAACAAAATTACTTTATTTCTGTGTTGCAAGTTTCACACCTTATAAAGTGGAAATCATATAACCTGTCTTAAGTTGACTAAACATTAAAACAATATGGGAGATGCAAAAAATAAAAATAAAAAATAAAATTACCATTCTTTTTCATGTAATCTATAATGAATTCAATATTTTATGAGGCTTAGAGTATGTCTATATGAATTTTAACTTAGATAAAAATTAAGATAGTCACATATTAGTTAACTTTTATTATCTAAATCAAAGAAAAGATATTAAGGCCATTTGAATTTATATTAGCCACTTAAAAAATTCTAAAATAATAATGTATTTTTATTCTATTATTCTAAGAGCTTAAAAAGCTTGTATCTAAGATTTTATTTACTGAAAAACACGTTTATACTAAGGTACAGATGATATTGGAGAAGGCAATGGCAACCCACTCCAGTACTCTTGCCTGGAAAATCCCATGGATGGAGGAGCCTGGTAGGCTTCAGACCATGGCTTCGCTGAGTCGGACATGACTGAGTGACTTTTCACTTTCACTTTTCATTTTCATGCATTGGAGAAGGAAATAGCAACCCACTCCAGTGTTCTTGCCTGGAGAATCCCAGGGACAGCGGAGCTGATAGGCTGCCGTCTATGGGGTCGCGCAGAGTCGGACACGACTGACATGACTTAGCAGTAGCAGCAACACACATGATATAGAATTCTAAGGGCTACATAAACTAATATCCTTTAAATATTTTTTCCTTTGGAAATCATCAATATTATGACAATCTGAAATTTGACAAGCTCTAGCATATAAGGTCGGAGAAGGCAATGGCAACCCACTCCAGTACTCTTGTCTGGAAAATCCCATGGACAGAGGAGCCTGGTAGGCTGCCGTCCATGGGGTCGCGAAGAGTCGGACAGGACTGAGCGACTTCACTTTCACTTTTCAGTTTCATGCATTGAAGGAAATGGCAACCCACTCTAGTATTCTTGCCTGGAAAATCTCAGGGACAGACGAGCCTAGTGGGCTACGGTCTATGGAATCACACAGAATTGGGTACGACTGAAGCGACTTAGCAGCAGCAGTGGCAGCAAATAAGGTAGCAGCTATATTTAGTATAGAAAGACAGCTTTATTTTTATAGATATCAATATGTTTCTTGATAAATATTAACTTAGTTATTCTGCCAATATACATGGTGGCCTGCAAAATGGGTAAATTAATGTTTCACAATCATTTTTAGTATTAAACTATTTCTCAATGCTTTAAATTTCACAAAGCTATTTGAAATAGGTGACTCAGTGGTAAAGAATCCACCTGCTAATGCAGGAGTCACAGATTTGATCCCAGGGTCGGGAAGATTCCCTGGAGGAGGAAATGGCAATCCACTGCAGTATTCTTGCTGAGAAAATTCCATGGGGTTGCAAGGGGTTGAACAAGACTGAGTGAACTGAGCATACACATACATACTAAAACTTGATGTATATGTCTCAGTTTCAATTTTTGAATTTAATTATATTTTTTTTTAAAAGGCAGAAACTTATCTTTGAGAAATCAAATTTATACTCCTCATAATTCAATTTAAAATGCTAAATCTCCTTGTTAATATATAAGCAACTAATTTAATACATAATACACTGCATAAATCAATACTTTAAAAAATTTTAAACAAATCTGAAAACAGAAATGTTAGAATCTAGACCAAATATTTCTGAAAAAATATGTATTCATTTCTTAGAATTGCTGTGTCAAATCCCTACAAGCTCCGTGGCTTAAAACAATAGAAACTTGTTTTTTCAGTTTCAGAGGCTGAAATTCTGAAATCAAGGTGTTGGGAGGGACACACTTATTCTGGAGTCTCTAAGGGAGTATCTTTCCTTGGTTGTTCTTAATTCTGGTGACTGTTGGCATTCCTTTTTCTTGGTCCATGACCATATTATTCCAGTTTCTAATCCTGTCCTCACATTGTCTTTTCCTCTGTATCTCTTATTCTTTCAGTTTCCTATAAGGACAATTGCCATTGGATTTAAGGTCTGCTTAAAATCCTTAACTATCATATTTTGTCATACAAAGTAATATTTACTCTTTTACCATGGAATACAATATTCATTTGATCCAGGAATTTGGAAATTAATATATCTTGGAGGAGGCATTTTTTTCTGCCTACAACAGGAAACAACACAAAACTGATTTCCACTTGGCTCATTTTTTTTCTAAGTATTTTGCTCATGTTAATTATCATCTTTTGCCATTCTAAATGTTATTGCAAACAGTAACAGCTATGTTTACATTCCACTAATTGAATAATTTCATTAATTCAATAATTAAAAAATTACAAATCACTAATTTCTGTCTTTAAATTGCTTAAAGCTAAGTATCAATTACTGCTATGTTTAGCCTAACTTCAACTCTCCTAAAATAGAGTTCATTTGAATTTGTTCTTAATCCAATTCATTCTTAATGAAAATTATTCAAGTAGCTTACTAAGAAATGTTAAAAAAAAAAAAAGAAATAACTTACTGAGAGTATATTGAGTGCTTGTATATTTGTGTGTTTGCAAGTCTAGAATATAAATTTTATAATAAAAATTATATATTATGTTTTACATTAAAACTATATTAAATTCAATGTCTGGATCTATCAAAATACTATCAAGATTAAACCAAAAGGCCAAGTGGGAATAAATTTAATAAAAGAAGTTCATGACTTGTAGTCTGAAAACTATATAATGTTTATGCCAAAAATGGAAAAAAAAATTCCTTGTTCATGGATCAGAAGACAACATTATTAAGATAATATACTCCTAAATTTATCTACAGCTCAAAAAAATTCCTACTGAATTTACAGAAATTTTTTCTGTAACAATTTACAGAGTTGTTTTCAGAAACTGGACAGTTGACTTTTAAATTTATTTGGAAATGCACAGGACTGAGAATAGCCAAAATAATGGTGAAAAAGGACAAAGTTTGAGGACTCATATTTTCTGAGATTGAAATACATTGCAAAGCCAAAGTACTCATGTACATCAATGAAAAAAATTGAGAGTCCAAAAATAAACCCTTATTTTATTGTCAATTGATTTTGAAATAGTGTGAAGATAATTCCTTGGAGCAGAGAATAGTTTTTTCAACAAATGGTGCAAGATGAACTAGGTTATCTGTTTATACACAAAAGAAACAACTTTGACACTGATTTTAACACACCAAAAAAAATAGCTGCAAAATAAATTGTCGACCTAAACACAAGAGCTAAAATTGTAGTCATCTTAGAAGAAAACAGACATAAATCTTCATGACCATGTGTTAGTCAATAGTTTCTTAAATATGACACTGAAAAGCACAAGTGAGCAAATAAACACACTGATAAATTGAGTTTCATCAAAATTAAGAAGCTTTGGAATTTCAGCCATACAAAAATGTGAAAAGAAAGTGGAAGGTGATATTAAAAAGAAAACCCACAGAAAGTAAGAAATATTTGCAATTCATGTATTTGATAAGGTAGTTTACTCAGAACATATAAAGAATACATAACTCAATAATGAAAAGATAAATATCTCAATAAAATGTATAATGGATATGAATAGATATTTATTGAAAGAATATATACAATTATTCAATAAGCTATGAAGAGATGCTCAAAATTATTAGCCATTTGGAAATGCAAATCAAATCTCCAATGAGAAATCACTTCACACACAGTAGAAAGCCAATGATAAAAAAAAGAAAATAATGAGTTCAGGATGTAAAAAAATTAGAACCATTATACATATTGAGTATGTGTGAATATGGAAAGAAGTGTAAGAATTTGGAAAACAGGCTAGTAGTTCTTCAAACATTATAAAATATGCAATCCCTTTCCTGAGTAGATACTCACCAAAAAGAAAACATATGTCCACATCATATTTATAAACAAATGCTTATAACAACATTTTTCATAATAGCCTCAAACTGGAATGACCACCAAGTGGTGAATGTCTCCAAAATGTAGTCTATTCATACAAAGAAATATTATTTAGCAATCAAAAGAAAAGAATACCAACACCTCCTATGGAATGGAAAAACCTTCAAAAGTGTAGGCTAAGCAAAAGATACCAGTTACAAAAGAACACATATTTTAGGATTCTATTATATGAAATCTCCAGAATAGGCAAATCTATAGAGATGATAAGTAGAGTATTGGTTGCTTAAACCTGGGGGTGGGAGATGGGGATATGGGTAATGACTGCATGCACGCTAATGTCTTCAAAATATAGTCATATCATTTTAGCCATGCCCAACTCTTTGCGACCATATGAACTATGTCCTGCCAGACTCCTCTGTCCATGGAATTCTCCAGGCAAGAATACTGGAGTGGTTGCCATGCCCACCTCCAGGGGATCCTTCAGACCCAGTGATCAAATCTGCGTCTCTTAAAGAACCTGGCAAGCAGGATCCTTACCACTAGCATCGCTCAGGAAGCCATGGGTAGGAACTACTAATGTCTACAGAGTTTTTTTGGGAGGATTATAAAATGTTTTTAAATTACATGGTAATAACAGTGGCAGAACTTTATGAATGTATTAAAAAGCTTTGAATTGTAAACTTTAAGTAGAATAATTATATGGTATACGAACCAAATCTTAAAGCTGTTAAAATGAGCCATTGTAAAAATTTAAAAACTAAAAGAAAACTTCTTAGGAGATGATTTTAAATATAAAATCATTTACAAAGATGATGTAAAATACAAACTAAAGGTGCACTTTTTCACCTTCAATTTTCTCTCTTCTCTCTCTCTCTCTCTATATATATATATATTTTCTTTCCCTGTAGGATTGACCAGATTGAGGGATAAGGAAAGGAGTACGACAGAACTGATATTGTATGAGAAAATCAAGTAAGGGAGACACTTTGAAATTTTCTCTAAGACCACAGTGTCCAAAATTGGGTTATAAAACATCATCAATGTTTCATGGCATTGAAATACGTATAATATCATATATGAAACGAGTCGCCAGTCCAGGTTCGATGCACGATACTGGATGCTTGGGGCTGGTGCACTGGGACAACCCAGAGGGATGGTATGGGGAGGGAGGAGGGAGGAGGGTTCAGGATGGGGAACACATGTATACGTGTGGCGGATTCATTTCAATATTTGGCAAAACCAATACAATATTGTAAAGTTTAAAAATAAAATAAAATAAAAAAAAATCATCAAGAAGTGAAAGCCAACAGTTGGTATGAAAAAAAAAAAAATCACATAATCTTTTGACAAACTGTTTAAATTGGAAAACAGCAAGCCTTTGTCTGAGTCCATATGAGAGATGGTCACCTGTCATAGACAAGCCAACTCATGTCCAATGGGAGGCCTGGCAGCACAGTGACAATTGCACTATCACTCACTTGTAGCCTCCTGAAAAGTAGTCCAGGTTTTCCATGTTTACATATCATATCATATCCAAATATAACTTAAGAAAGAAACTGACCCTCATAGAATACATTTGTCTTTAAAAAATTCTTAAGAGATGTATTTCATGTGAACACAAGTGAAAAAAATCACAATGCTGACAAGACACCTTACTAAAATTCTTCACTAGAAATATTAAAAGATTAAAACAAGAACAATCTAACCAAGTTTGATAGAAAAATTTACCAAGAAAATTTGAAGTTAAAAGTAAATATGATTTATCTGCTTTGGTTATAAAATAAAATTAATAAGTTACATTTATGAATGTTTGAAATGTATTAAAATCATGTTCAAGTAATCAAATGCCAACACATAATTTAAAATCAGAAGTTTTTATGATATTATTCATATGGTTAATTGAAAATGAACAATAAGCACTGTGCTTTTTAATGCTTTGTAATGAGATAACACACTACCAGGAAGGTTTTTATCTTACACAAGGATGCTGGTTAACTGTTAATATAGAACTTTAGATGAGATTACAAAACAGGAACATTCTGCATTTGATGACACGATATGTGATGACAAATGACAAGGCAGGAGTATGCAATAGAGATTTTGAAAGAGAAAAGGAATATTAATAATTCTATTCAAAGCAAGGGAAACATTTTTTACAAATAATAAGATAAAGCAGTGCTTTTCTAAATAAATTTATTATGTAGAAAGCAATTTTTAAAAAAGTATGTTTGAAAATGTTTCCATTATTAGGTAATTTAATACTTAAACTATGTTTAGGGCTTCTCTGGTGGTCCAGTGATTACAAGTCCGCCTTGCAATGCAGAGAACACCAGTTCTACCCCCAGTCCAAGAAGATCCCACATGGCAAGGGACAATTAAGCCTGTGCATAGCAACTACTGAAGCCTGTGTGCCTAGAGCTCCTGCTCCATGACAAGAGAAGCCACCACAATGAGAAGCCTGTGCACCACAACTAGAGAAAACTCTCAGACAGCACCGAAAACTCAGCACAGCCAAAAATAACTTAATAAATAAATAAATTAAATTTATTAAATAAAAAACTATTTTTAAGTTCAAAAGTAAGAACAAACAGGTGTGTCCTATGAGGGGAAAAGGCAGGAAAATTGGAAACAAATATTCTACTCTATGTAAAACTCTTCCAAATGAAGAGCTGCAGTTGGTTTTGTTAACTATGGTAAATGTGAGAAGCATTATGAGAGAAAATTGCCTAGCAAAATATAAAACTGGAGAAGACTGATGATGTAGAGAATAGAGAACATGATATCATCCTTCCATTTAGGTATATGTAACTCATTATATATCTTTTCTATTTATGATTACCAGTGGAAAAAAAAGCTATAGACATAAACTAACCTTGGATATTAGAATTTTAAATGTAATATCACAAACTTATTTTATCAAAATTTTGATGAAATATAATAAGCAATTTCCATGGTGTGCTGCGATTCATGGGGTCACAGAGTCGGATATGACTGAGCGACTGAACTGAACTGAACTGAGGCCTCCCTGTCCATCACCAACTCCCGGAGTTCACTCACACCCACATCCATTGAGTTGGTGATGCCATCCAGCCATCTCATCCTCTGTCATCCCCTTCTCCTCCTGTCCCCAATCCCTCCCAGCATCAGTCTTTTCCAATGAGTCAACTCTTCGCATGAGGTGGCCAAAGTACTGGAGTTTCAGCTTTAGCATCATTCCTTCCAAAGAACACCCAGGACTGATCTCCTTTAGAATGGACTGGTTGGATCTCCTTGCAGTCCGAGGGACTCTCAAGAGTCTTCTCCAACACCACAGTTCAAAAGCATCAGTTCTTCAGCACTCAGCTTTCTTCACAGTCCAACTCTCACAACCATACATGACTACTGGAAAAACCATAGCCTTGACTAGATGGACCTTTGTTGGCAAAGTAATGTCTCTGCTTTTGAATATTGGTCATAACTTTCCTTCCAAGGAGTAAGCATCTTTTAATTTCATGGCTGCAGTCACCATCTGCAGTGATTTTGGAGCCCCCAAAAATAAAGTCTGACACTGTTTCCACTGTTTCCCCATCTATTTCCCATGAAGTGATGGGACCAAATGCCATGATCTTAATTTTCTGAATGTTGAGTTTTAAGCCAACTTTTTCACTCTCCTCTTTCACTTTCATCAAGAGGCTTTTTTGAAAAAAAAAAAAAAAAAAAGAGGCTTTTTCGTTCCTCTTCACTTTCTGCCGTAAGGGTGGTGTCATCTGCACATCTGAAGTTATTGATATTTCTCTTGGCAATCTTGATTCCAGCTTACTAATGTTTAAAATTTATGCATATAAAAGTATAAAACTGAGTGCAGTTGACTATGTCTATTATCACAAAATATTTACTGTCCCTCCCAGAGACAATTATCTATATGTGCCCATTGATATCAGCTTTTTTCATGTGATTTTGGATAATGAGATGAGTGCAGTTACAGGTAAGAACAGATCAGATCAGATCAGTCACTCAGTTGTGTCCAACTCTTTGAGATCCCATGAATCGCAGCACTCCAGGCCTCCCTGTCCATCACCAACTCCTGGAGTTCACTGAGACTCATCTCCATTGAGTCAGTGATGCCATCCAGCTATCTCATCTTCTGTCGTCCCCTTTTCCTCTTGCCCCCAATCCCTCCCAGCATCAGAGTCTTTTCTAATGAGTCAACTCTTTGCATGAGGTGGCCAAAGTACTGGAGTTTCAGCTTAGCATCATTCCTTCCAAAGAAATCCCAGGGCTGATCTCTTTCAGAATCGAGTCGTTGGATCTCCTTGCAGTCCGAGGACTCTCAAGAGTCTTTTCCAACACCACAGTTCAAAAGCATCAATTCTTCGGTGCTCAGTTTTCTTCACAGTCTAACTCTCACATCCATACATGACCACAGGAAAAACCATAGTCTGGACTAGATGAACCTTTGTTGGCAAAGTAATGTCTCTGCTTTTGAATATGATATCTAGGTTGGTCATAACTTTCCTTCCAAGGAGTAAGTGTCTTTTAATTTCATGGCTGAAGTCACCACCTGCAGTGATTTTGGAGCCCCCAAAAATAAAGTCTGACACTGTTTCCACTGTTTCCCCATCTATTTCCCATTAAGTGATGGGACTGGATATCATGATCTTCGTTTTCTGAATGTTGAGCTTTAAGCCAACTTTTTCACTCTCCACGTTCACTTTCATCAAGAGGCTTTTGAATTCCTCTGCACTTTCTGCCATAAGGGTGGTGTCATCTGCATATCTGAGGTTATTGATATTTCTCCCGGAAATCTTGATTCCAGCTTGTGTTTCTTCCAGTCCAGCATTTCTCATGATGTACTCTGCATATAAGTTAAATAAACAGTGTGACAATATACAGCCTTGACGAACTCCTTTTCCTATTTGGAACCAGTCTGTTGTTCCATGTCCAGTTCTAACTGTTGCTTCCTGACCTGCATACAAATTTCTCAAGAGGCAGGTCAGGTGATCTGGCATTCCCATCTCTTTCAGAATTTTCCACAGTTTATTGTGATCCACACAGTCAAAGGCTTTGGCATAGTCAATAAAGCAGAAATAGATGCTTTTCTGGAACTCTCTTGCTTTTTCCATGATCCAGCAGTTGTTGGCAATTTGATCTGTGATTCCTCTGCCTTTTCTAAAACCAGCTTGAACATCAGGAAGTTCACGGTTCACATAAAAATTCAGTAAGACAAGTGTATTAGTTTCCTAGGGTTGCCATAACAAATTACCACCAACTGGAAGTTTAAAACAAGAGGAATGTATTCTTTTATAACCCTAATAGGTAGATGTTTGAAATCAAGGTGTCAGTATGTTGGTTCCTTCTGAAAGCCAGGAAGAGAGAACTTAACAAAGAAACTGAACAGGTATTTGAGGAAACTGAGTTAAGGTGCTGCTACTGCTAAGTCACTTCAGTCGTGTCCGACTCTGTGTGACCCCATAGACGGCACCCCACCAGGCTCCCCAGTCCCTGGGATTCTCCAGGCAAGAACACTGGAGTGGGTTGTCATTTCCTTCTCCAATGCATGAAAGTGAAAGTGAAGTCGCTCAGTTGTGCCCGACTCTTAGCGACCCCATGGACTGCAGCCTACCAGGCTCCTCCATCCATGGGATTTTCCAGGCAAGAGTACTGGAGTGGGGTGCCATTGCCTTCTCCAAAAGGTAAGCTAGTAGACAATAAACATGAAAAAAAAGTCCAATGTCAGTAGTCTAATCATTAGGGAAGTGTCTATTAAATCCAAATAAAAGGGACTTACTGTTTTACGGCCAACATAAAGAGAGCTTAGAAAATGTCACTCCCATATTTAAAGGAAAACTGAACAAATGGAAAATCACCAACTTTTCTTAGACACATAAGAGATCTGAGTTCATAGAGCACATCGCTATTAAGATATATTGAGAGATGTGTATATCCAAAAAGGCACTTCTGAGGTTGACTTTCGTGAAGCAGAATTTTCCAGAGTCATAAACTGGTAGAAACATGAAACTGTTTATTTTGATGGATTGGTGAGACTAGCATAAAACTGAGAGATTCATATTAGTCTCAATCTTAGAGGTGGTTCCCAACTTCTTAAGGGTTTACATCCAACAAACCTACCAGGGTTTTACATTGATCTTGAAACAGATCCTCTCATGAAATGCTCTAGCGGGGAGAGGGGAAGAGTAATCATTGTGAAAAGCCTGCTACCTGCTCCTCCATGAATAGGATTTATTTTCCAGGTGAAAAGACTTTACTAAGGCTTTATAGAAATTGGAGAAAGGGATCTCCTCCTCAAGTCCCTTTAAAGCCTTCTTATCTCACCTAAGGATGAGACAAAAGAAAAAGAAAAGAGAAAGAGCACTGGAAAAATATGTGAGAATGTCAGAGCATGAAGAAACACCAATTAAAGACCTGAGAGTTCAGTATAAAAATATGGAAAGCTTCCCTTTCTTCTCATCATACCAATGGGATTCCAGTATTTGTTGTTCACTTGTTCAGTCATGTCTGACATATTGAGACTCCATAGACTGTAGCACTCCAGGCTTCCCTGTCTTTCACTATCTCCTGGAGTTTGCTCAAACTCATGTCCATTGAGTCAGTGATGCAATTCAACCATTTCATGCTCTGTCCCCTGCTTCTCCTCACGTCCCCAATCTTTCTGAGCACCAGGGTCTTTTCAAACGAGTAGGCTCTTCACATCAGCTGGCCAAAGTATTGGAGCTACAATTTCAACATCAGTTCTTCTAATGAATATTTAGTGTTGATTTCCTTTAGGATTGACTGGTTTGATCTCTGTGCTGTCTGAGGGACTCTCAAGAGTCTTCTCCAACACCACCATTTGAAAACATCAGTTGTTCAGCACTCAGCCTTCTTTATGGCCCAACGCTCACATCCATACATGACTACTGGAAAAACCACAGCTTTGACTATATGAATATCTGTCAGCAAAATGGTGTCTCTGCTTTTGAATATGCTGTCTAGGTTTGTCATAGCTTTCCTTCGAAGGAGCAAACGTCTTTTAACTTCATTGTTGCAGGCATCATCCACAGTGATTTTGGAGTCCAAGAAAATAAAGTCTGTCACTGTCTCCATTTTTTCCCCATCTATTTGTCATGAAATGATGGCACCTAATGCCATGATCTTAGTTTTATGAATGTTGAGTTTTAAGCCAGCTTTTTCACTCTCCTCTCTCACTTTCATCTAGAGGCTCAACTTATGGAAAACAATAAATAGTCTAAAATAAATCTGCCCGCAATGCAGGAGACCCAGGTTCGATCCCTGGGTAGGGGAGATCCCCTGGAGAAGGAAATGCCAACCCACCCCAGTATTCTTGCTTAGAAAATCCCATGGACAGAGGAGCCTGGCAGGCTATGGTCCATGGGATTGCCAAGAGTCAGACATGACTCAAACCACAACCACAAAAGGTCTATAGTTGAATGCATTCCTAAACCCTTAGCTCAGCAAGAGCAAGCAATGGAAGGCTATTCTCCCAGAGAGCTACAGAGCCTTCTCCTTCAAACCCCTTCTCATTACATGCACTTATAACTGGTCCAAATGTCACCATCAAATATTTTCAGACTCTGAATTCTTTAGATGAGAGTATCATTTGGATCTATAAACACATAGAACTATACAAAAAAAGATCTTCATGACCCAGATAACCATGATAGTGTGATCACTTACACAGAGCCAGACATCCTGGAGTCTGAAGTCAAGTGGGCCTTAGGAAGCATCACTATAAACAAAGCTAGTGGAGGTGACGGAACTCCAGCTGAGCTATTATAAGCCCTAAAAGACAATTTTGTGAAATTGCTGCACTCAATATGCCAGAAAATTTGGAAAACTCAGCAGTGGCCACAGGACTAGAAAAGGTCAGTTTTCATTCCAATCTCAAAGAAAGGCAATGGCAAAGAATGTTCATACCACTGCATAATTGCACTCATCTCACACGTTAGCAAAGTAGTGCTCAAAATTCTCCAACCTAGGCTTCAACAGTACATGAACTGTGAACTTCCAGATGTTCAACTGGATTTCGAAAAGGCAGAGGAATCAGAGATCAAATTTCCAACATCCATTGGATCATAGAAAAAGCAAGAAATTCGAGATAAACATCTACTTCTGCTTCTTTGACTACGCCAAAGCCTTTGACTGTGAGGATCACAACAAACTGTGGAAAATTCTTAAACAGATAGGAATACCAGAGCACCTTACCTGTCTCCTGAGAAACCTGTATGCATATCAAGAAGCAACAGTTAGAACCAGATATGGAACAACAGACTGGTTCCAAATTGGGAAAGGAGTACGTAAAGGCCATATTTTGTCACCCTGCTTATTTAACTTATATGCAGAATACATCATGTGAAATGCCAGGCTGGAAGAAGCACAAGCTAGAATCAAGATTGCTGGGAGAAATATCAATAACCTCAAATATGCAGATGACATCACCCTTATAGCAGAAAGTGAAGAGGAACTGAAGAGCTTCTTGATGAAAGTGAAAGAGGAGAGTGAAAAGCTGGCTTTTCAACATTCAAAAAGTAAAATTATGGCATCCAGTCCCATCACTTCATGGAAAATAATTGGTGAAAAAGTGGAAACAGTGACAGACTTTATTTTCTTTGGCTTCTAAATCAATGCAGATGGTGATTGCAGCCATGCAATTAAAAGACACTTGCCCTTGGAAGAAAAGCTATGATCAACCAAGACAGCATATTAAAAAATAGAGACATTATTTTGCTGACAAAGGTCTGTCTTGTCAAAGCTATGGTTTTTCCAGTAGTCATGTATGGATGTGAGAGTTAGACTATAAAGAAAGCCTCAGCTTTCCAATTCTTTTATACCAAAGAATTTATATTTTTGAACTGTGGTGTTGGAGAAGACTCTTGGGAGTCTCTTGGACTGCAAGGAGATCCAACCAGTCAACCCTATGGAAATCAGTCCTGAATATTCATTGGAACTGATGTTGAAGCAGAAGCTCCAATACTTTGGCCACCTGATGTAAAGAACTGACTCATTGAATGACTTGATGCTGGAAAGACTGAAGACAGGAGGAGAAGGGTATGACAAAGGATGAGATCGTTGGATGGCATCACCGACTCAATGGACATGAGTTTGAGCAAGCTCCCGGAGTTGGTGATAGATAGGGAAGACTGGCGTGCTGCAGTCCTTGGGGTTGCAAAAAGGCCGAATGACTGAGTGACTGAACTGAACTGATAGTTCATATTTGGACGGATTTAAAATGTTGTAGTTTTTGGGTTGGAAGGGAGCACCTGAGAATTTATGGCTAACAGATGCAAGCTATTTCACAGTCCATGCGTTCACAAAGAGTCAGGATCAACTGACAGAGAACACACACAAGCTATAACATACAGGATGGGTAAACAAGGCCCTACTGTACAGCACAGGGAAATATATTCAAAATCTTGAGATAAACAAAAATGGAAAAGAATATTAAAAAAATGTATTTATATGTGTAACTGAATCACTCTGCTGTACAGCAGAAATTGACAAAGCACTGTAAATAAACTAAAAAGAAAGTTTCAGATTTTGACAACTGTTTCCATATTTAGTTTTAACCTTCAAATTCCTGGATCTTATATTAGAAATATAAATCCAGAAACAGAATCAGCACAAAGGGAAAGAACTTCTATTTTAAAGCTACCTAGGTGATACTAATGAAGCCTGTTAGTGGACTGGTATTCATAATCCCTGCTCTGTGCCCAGCCCAGTAGTGCCTCATTATCGGAGGGCACTTTCCCCAGTTGTGAAATTGGAAATCTGTGATAGACTGACTTTCCTCTTAAGAGACAGCCAGTAACTCAATCTCCTCTTCTGATCTTTTATAAATTATGTATCAATTTCTGCTTTATTGACTATGCCAAAGCCTTTGACTGTGTGGATCACAATAAACTGTGGAAAATTCTGAAAGAGATGGGAACACCAGACCACCTGACCTGCCTCTTGAGAAACCTATATGCAGGTCAAAAAGCAACAGTTAGAACTGGACATGGAATAACAGACTGGTTCCAAATAGGAAAAGGAGTACATCAAGGCTGTATAGTGTCATCCTGCTTTTTTAACTTATATGCAAAGTACATCATGAGAAACGCTGGGCTGGAAGAAGCACAAGCTGGAATCAAGATTGCCGGGAGAAATACCAAGAACCTCAGATATGCAGATGACACCACCCTATGGCAGAAAGTGAAGAGGAACTAAAAAGCCTCTTGATGAAAGTGAAAGAGGAGAGTGAAAAAGCTGGCTTAAAGCTCGACATTCAGAAAACTAAGATCATGGCATCTGGTCCCATCACTTCATGGGAAATAGATGGGGAAACAGTGTCAGACTTTATTTTTGGGGGCTCCAAAATCACTGCAGGTGGTGACTGCAGCCATGAAATTAAAAGACACTTATTCCTTGGAAGGAAAATTATGACCAACCTAGATAGCATATTCAAAAGCAGAGACATTACTTTGACAACAAAGGTCTGTCTAGTGAAGGCTATGGTTTTTCTAGTGGTCATGTATGGATGTGAGAGTTGGACTGTGAAGAAAGCTGAGCACTGAAGAACTGATGCTTTTGAACTGTGGTGTTGGAGAAGACTCTTGAGAGTCCCTTGGACTGCAAGGAGATCCAACCAATCCATTCTGAAGGAGATCAGCCCTGGGTGTTCTTTGGAAGGAATGATGCTAAAGCTGAAACTCCAGTACTTTGGCCACCTCATGTGAAGAGTTGACTCATTGGAAAAGACTCTGATGCTGGGAGGGATTGGGGGCAGTAGGAGAAGGGGATGACAGAAGATGAGATGGCTGGATGGCATCACCGACTCAACGGATTTGAGTCTGAGTGAACTCCTGGAGTTGGTGATGGACAGGGAGGCCTGGTGTGGTGCGATTCATGGGGTTGCAAAGAGTCGGACATGACTGTGCGACTGAACTGAACTGAGATATTCGATCATATATGAATTTTTAATGTAACTTATGCAGTTACGACAACTTTGCCTGAATAAATATATATAGCCCTCATAACATTTTTTTTTACTAGATAATTGGACCAAATACAAATGTAACTAAATTTCAGAAAATCCCTGTAGGGAAAAGCAATTATTTGCAATCCTTCTTAATATATCTAGAATGGTACCAAATACCACAGTGCAGAATAAAAGGGGAAATTAGAAGAAATAAAAAGCATTTAAGCTTAACTAGATGCTTTGTCTATGGCTTAGGGAAAAAAATAATGTGTTCAAAATTAAACAGACTTTTAATCCTGTTTTTTTTTTTTTTTTTCCACTCACCAGAGAGCATTTACTAGAGATAATAATCCCTTACACTTGTATAGCATATTTCACGTTTCACATCATTTCCTCATGAATTTTAAATTCCCAAAGGTCAGGATACATCCCATTTATTTTGAACTTTGTTGTCTAAAATATTCTTCAGAGGCTTCAGATTTTGGGTCTTTGCCTCTACTATTCCCAATATTTTTTTTTTTTTAACTTCCCAGCACCTTTGTGGGTCTGGCTAGCTCTTACTTTTTCTTTAGGAATCTATAGGTTCCTAACCTATGGCTTCCCTCATAGCTCAGCTGGTAAAGAATCCGCCTGCAATCCGGGAGACCTGGTTTGATCCCTGGGGTGGGAAGATCCTCTGGAGAAGGGAAATGCTACCCACTCCAGTATTCTGGCCTGGAGAACTCAATGGGCTATACAGTCTATGCGGTCGCAAAGAGTCGAACACAACTGAGTGTAACTGAGTCACAACCTATAAATTGTTTCTACAAGAAAGTCTTTTCTTACTCCTGCATCTGGAAAAGTAAAAACCTTCTGTATTTCATCCTACAGAATGGAAAATTAGACTTTCAGTACCCTGTTTTTGTACAACATTGTAAGTAATTGGTAAGCCTTACAAATGAACTATAATAAAATTATTTATATATTGAGAGTGAGATCTGTTAACTATGAATTCCAGCATTATGTTAGGCATTTAAAAGGTATTTTATAAAAATTCTATAAAATCCATTGTGTAAATGAGGTATATTAATATCCAATTTGAAGCTAAGTATAAAATAAGTATGAGGGGAGTAAAGATATTGGTTTAAGGTAGTAAAGGAAACATACAGTTCAAACATAAATTCCCTGAAAATGTTTTGAATTAACACTGAACAAGTGCAAAGACCAGGTGTCAGTTTTTGGCAATCCTTGCTAATCATACAGCTAAAGACAGAAAAATGGAAAAAATCATACATAGTGAGAGTCAAAGAGAAGCAGAAGCTATATACCTATTGCATCTTTCCAATGAAGTTGTGATATTTTGTTTTTTGCATTTGTATATGAGACAGAATTCATCAGCATGGATGATGGTGGATAAAACATTCTTTAAAACTATTACAAGTTTGAGACCTATAGTTATGAGAGCCCATTTTCTTAGTGTTACCAAAAGTTCCTCTATGGTATATATAGTTTATTTATGAACAAACCAGATTTTGATTTGTGATCTTAAAAGTAATAAACTAAGTTTCCTAAAGTGTGTAATTGATATAATCTTACCCCAATATCTTTCAATTGCGTACAGTTTTTACAGACAATATGGTATTATGCCTGTCAGCAAATTTGGCCTTGGAGTACAAAATGAAGCAGGGAAAGGCAAATAGAGTTTTGCCAAGAGAACACACTGGTCATAGCAAACACACTCTTGCAAAAACACAAGAGAAGACTCTACACATGGACATCAACAGACAGTCAACAACAAAATAAGACTGATTATATTCTTTGCAGCCAAAGATGGAGAAGCTCTATACAGTCAACAAAAACAGGACCAGGAACTGACTGTGGCTCAGACCATGAACTCCTTATTACCAAATTCACTTAAATTGAAGAAAGTAAGGAACACCACTAGATCATTCAGGTATGACCTAAATCAAATCCCTTACAATTATACAGTGGAAGTGAGAAATAGATTCAAGGCATTAGATTTGATAGACAGAGTGCTTGAAGAACTATGAACGGAGGTTCATGACATTGTACAGGAGGCAGGGATCAAGACCAAACCCAAGAAAAAGAAGTGTGAAAACAAAAAGTGGTTGTCTGAAGAGGCCTTACAAATAGATGTGAATAGAAGAGAAGTGAAAGGCAAAGGAGAAAAGGAAAGATATATCCACTTGAAAGCAGAGTTCAAAGAATAGCAAGGAGAGATAAGAAAGCCTTTCTCAGTGATCAATGCAAAGAAATAGAGGAACACAATAGAATGAAAAGTTTAGAGATCTCTTCAAGAAAATTAGAGTTATCAAGGGAATATTTCATGCAAAGATGAGCACAATAAAGGACAGACATGGTGTGGACCTAACAGAAGCAGAAGATATTAAGAAGAGGTGGCGAGAATACACAGAAGAACTGTACAAAAATGATCTTCACAACCCAGATTATCACGGTCGTCTGATGACTCACCTAGAGCTAGACATCCTAGAATGTGAAGTCAAGAGGGTCTTAAGAAGCATCACTACAAACAAAGCTAGTGGAGGTGACAGAACTCCAGCTGAGCTATTACAAGTCCTAAAATAAAAGACAATGCTGGGAAATTGCTGCACTCAATATGTCAGGAAATTTAGAAAACTCAGCAATGGCCACAGGACTGGAAAAGGTCAGTTTTAATTTAAATCCCAAAGAAAGGCAGTGCTAAAGAATGGTCAAACAATCACACAATTACACTCATGTCATATGCTAATAAAGTAATGCTCAAAATTCTCCAAGCCAGGCTTCATCAATATGTGAACCATGAGCTTCCAGATGTTCAAGCTGGTTTTAGAAAAGGCAGAAGAGCCAGAAATCAAATTGCCAACATCTGCTGAAACATCAAAAAAGCAAGAGAGTTCCAGAAAAACATCTATTTCTGCTTTGTTGACTACACCAAAGCCTTTAACTGTGTGGATCACAATAAACTGGAAAATTCTGAAAGAAATGGGAATACCAGATGACCTGACCTGCCTCTTGAGAAACCTGTATGCAGGTCAGGAAGCAACAGTTAGAACTGGACATGGAAAAACAGACTGGTTCCAAATATAAAAGGAGTATGTCTACGCTGTATATTGTCACCCTGCTTATTTAACTTATATGCAGAGTACATCATGAGAAATGCTGGGCTGGAAAGCACAAGCTGGAATTAAGATTGCCAAGTGAAATATCAATAACCTCAGATATTCAGATGACACCACCCTTATGGCAGAAAGTGAAGAGGAACGAAAAAGCCTCTTGATGAAAGTGAAAGTGGAGAGTGAAAAAGTTGGCTTAAAGCTGAACATTCAGAAAACTAAGATCATGGCATCTGGTCCCATCACTTCATGAGAAATAGATGGGGAAACAGTGGAAACAGTGTCAGACTTTATTTTTTTGGGCTGCAAAATCACTGCAGATGGTGACTGTACCCATGAAATTAAAACACGCTTACTCCTTGGAAGGAAAGTTATGACCAACCTAGACAGCGTATTAAAAAGCAGAGACATTACTTTGCCAGCAAAAGTTCATCTAGTCAAGGCTATGGTTTTTCCAGTAGTCATGTATGGATGTGACATTTAGACTATAAAGAAAGCTGAGCAATGAAGAATTGATGCTTTTGAACTGTGGTGTTGGAGAAGACTCTTGAGAGTCCCTTGGACTGCAAGGAGATCCAACAAGTCCATCCTAAAGGAGATCAGTCCTGAGTGTTCATTGGAAGGACTGATGCTGAAGCTGTAACTCCAATGCTTTGGCCACCTGATAAGGTGAAAAGACCCTGATGCTGGGAAAGACTGAAGGCAGGAGGAGAAGGGGATGACTGAGGATGCAATGGTTGGATGAGATCACCAACTCAATGGACATGAGTTTGGGTAAACTCTGGGAGTTGGTGATGGACAGTGAAGCCTGTCATGCTGTGGTCCATGGGGTCACAAAGAGTCGAACGTGACTGAGAGACTGAACTGAACTGAACTTATGGTATACTCCAACTATCTCTGAAACTCTTTTCCTTTATGTATATAATTAACTGAATGATAATAAAGCTAAATAAGTATAGAGATTTCCTCATTTGTTTAGAAAATTCCCATCAGGCTTGTAAATGTAAATTTTGTAATTCAAGGCCTAGAGCAGGAATAGAGAGGGAAACATATGACACATATATTGTGTCATTTTACCAACAATCTAACAAGTAATTTTAAGTGTTATTACTACAACATAGGAATGGCTGGTTTAAAAATAGTTTTCCTATTAGAACAAAGTTATTTTTTGTTTCACGTGAATGTAAAGAAAAATTGAAAAGCCAACTACCAATAAATTGCTAATCTATTAAAATGAAGATATACTGGTGTAATTGGTCATTTGAGTAGCTGATACTTTTGTTCCTAAGCTTTATAAAGCACTCAGGTCTTTTCAGTAAGTGAATTTACCTGTTGAGGTAGATACAACTTTGAAGTGTTAAATTTGACAATTTGCTAAAAGGAAGTAGCAACGATTGGAATCTGGTTATTTGGATATGTGATTCAGAGTATGATAAAAGCTGTTCATTATTCACAGTACATATGATGCATAACATTCCAAAAGCTCTTTATTATTCAGGGAATACCTTCCCTGGCCTCACAGTTTGACTTTTTTACATCTTAACCCAAATTGCACCAGGGGCCTGCATTCATCCAGAATAGTCAATTCCTAATGTCATACTTCAGTGATAGAAGGCCAATTGTGATACAGTTTCAAGGGTCCCCATGGTACTTCAGTGATACATGTGCAAATAACCTTTTGTTTTTCTGTGGCACCATCCTGCCAAGGAGCTCAAAGGACTTGATAGAGCTCCTAAATCCTTCCAACATTACCTTTGAGGTAGGAGTACAGACTGAGTGACTTCACTGTCACTTTTCACTTTCATGCATTGGAGAAGGAAATGGCAACCCACTCCAGTGTTCTTGCTTGGAGAATCCCAGGGATGGGGGAGCCTGGTGGGCTGCCATCTACGGAGTCGCACAGAGTCAGAAACGACTGAAGTGACTTAGCAGCAGAAGCAGCAGCAGAGATCCCAGATAACATAATTCAGATGCAGTTAAATAGACTGCAGGTTAAGTCCTAACTCTTATAAAGTAATTAGATATATGAAAAGCATCTTAAAATTGTATTGACCATTAATAGACGTACTGTTAGTTTGGCTCAATTTGTTCAATAACTATGCGAAAATTATGTGTGAAATACTGTGTTTGACATACTTAATTACTATGCTCTGACAGTATAACAATAGCTGCCACATGATGAGTGTCTCTCCTGAGTGATTTATTGGGCTAAATACCTTTTTATGCATTCCTCATAATTTCATCCAATTAACATTCAAAATAAATTTATGTATGAGAAACCACAGTTTTTCTTATAGTGTAGTCAAATTTACATTACTAGAGAATGTTGCTGGTACTGGCAACCAAACTCAAGTATATCTGATTCTAGAATTGTTCTTTTATTGTTACATCAAATAGTTCTCTTTTAATGGAAAAAAATCACCTACCTCCAAATAAGATTATCATTTTACTGGAATAAAACTGATTGTCTCAAAGTTCTTTAGCAAAAAATAATAAGTAAGGCATAGAAATATAGAACTGGAAAATATGTTAATGTAATTTAATTCTTTAAGAAATGAGCTAAAAAACACTTTTACAAAATACATCAAAAGTATTACCTCCTACATAAATGATATAGTTACAGATAGATATGTAGATCTTGCTGACACCAACATCTTGTTAGATTTCTCAGGTTCCCTAAACACATGGGCCAATACCTACAATAAATCTCTTCTTATCTATATCTATTGTTGTTGTTTAGTTACTAAGTAATAGTCAAGGCTATGGTTTTTCCAGTGGTCATGTATGGATGTGAGAGTTGGACTGTGAAGAAAGCTGAGCACTGAAGAATTGATGCTTTTGAACTATGATGTTGGAGAAGACTCTTGAGAGTCCCTTGGACTGCAAGAAGATCCAACCAGTCCATTCTGAAGGAGATCAGTCCTGGGTGTTCTTTTTTTTTTACATTTTAATTATTATATCATTTTTTTTCTTTTTTTTAAAATTTAATTTTATTTTTAAACTTTACAATATTGTATTAATTTTGCCAAATATCAAAATCAATCCACCACAGGTATACCTGTATTCCCCATCCTGAACCGTCCTCCCTCCTCCCTCCCCATACCCTCCCTCTGAGTCGTCCCAGTGCACCAGCCCCAAGTATCCAGTATCGTGCATCGAACCTGGACTGGCGACTCGTTTCATACATGATATTTTACATGTTTCAGTGCTATTTTCCCAAATCTCCCCACCCTCTCCCTCTCCCACAGAGTCCAAAAGACTGATCTATACATCAGTGTCTCTTTTGCTGTCTCGTACACAGGGTTATTGTTACCATCTTTCTAAATTCCATATATATGCGTTAGTATACTGTATTGGTGTTTTTCTTTCTGGCTTACTTCACTCTGTATAATAGGCTCCAGTTTCATCCACCTCATTAGAACTGATTCAAATGTATTCTTTTTAATGGCTGAGTAATACTCCATTGTGTATATGTACCACTGCTTTCTTAACCATTCATCTACTGATGGGCATCTAGGTTGCTTCCATGTCCTGGCTATTATAAACAGTGCTGCAATGAACATTTGGGTACACGTGTCTCTTTCCCTTCTGGTTTCCTCAGTGTGTATGCCCAGCAGTGGGATTGCTGGATCATAAGGCAGTTCTATTTCCAGTTTTTTAAGGAATCTCCACACTGTTCTCTATAGTGGCTGTACTAGTTTGCATTCCCACCAATAGTGTAAGAGAGTCCCCTTTTCTCCACACCCTCTCCAGCATTTATTGCTTGTAGACTTATGGATTGCAGCCATTCTGACTGGCGTGAAATGGTACCTCATAGTGGTTTTGATTTGCATTTCTCTGATAATGAGTGATGTTGAGCATCTTTTCATGTGTTTGTTAGCCCTCTGTATGTCTTCTTTGGAGAAATGTCTATTTAGTTCTTTGGCCCATTTTTTGATTGGGTCATTTATTTTTCTGGAGTTGAGCTGTAGGAGTTGCTTGTATATTTTTGAGATTAGTTGTTTGTCAGTTGCTTCATTTGCTATTATTTTCTTCCATTCTGAAGGCTGCCTTTTCACCTTGCTAATAGTTTCCTTTGTTGTGCAGAAGCTTTTAAGGTTAATTAGGTCCCATTTGTTTATTTTTGCTTTTATTTCCAATATTCTTGGAGGTGGGTCATAGAGGATCCTGCTGTGATGTATGTCAGAGAGTGTTTTGCCTATGTTCTCCTCTAGGAGTTTTATAGTTTCTGGTCTTACATTGAGATCTTTAATCCATTTTGAGTTTATTTTTGTGTATGGTGTTAGAAAGTGTTCTAGTTTCATTCTTTTACAAGTGGTTGACCAGTTTTCCCAGCACCACTTGTTAAAGAGGTTGTCTTTAATCCATTGTATATTCTTGCCTCCTTTGTCAAAGATAAGGTGTCCATATGTGCATGGATTTATCTCTGGGCTTTCTATTTTATTCCATTGATCTATATTTCTGTCTTTGTGCCAGTACCATACTGTCTTGATGACTGTGGCTTTGTAATAGAGCCTGAAGTCAGGTAGGTCGATTCCTCCAGTTCCATTCTTCTTTCTCAAGATAGCTTTGGCTATTTGAGGTTTTTTGTATTTCCATACAAATTGTGAAATTATTTGTTCTAGCTCTGTGAAGAATACCGTTGGTAGCTTGATAGGGATTGCATTGAATCTATAAATTGCTTTGGGTAGTATACTCATTTTCACTATATTGATTCTTCCAATCCATGAACATGGTATATTTCTCCATCTATTAGTGTCCTCTTTGATTTCTTTCGCCAGTGTCTTATAGTTTTCTATATATAGGTCTTTAGTTTCTTTAGGTAGATATATTCCTAAGTATTTTACTCTTTCGGTTGCAATGGTGAATGGAATTGTTTCCTTAATTTCTCTTTCAGTTTTCTCATTACTAGTGTATAGGAATGCAAGGGATTTCTGTGTGTTGATTTTATATCCTGCAACTTTATTATAATCATTGATTAGTTCTAGTAATTTTCTGGTGGAGTCTTTAGGGTTTTCTATGTAGAGGATCATGTCATCTGCAAACAGTGAGAGTTTTACTTCTTCTTTTCCAATTTGGATTCCTTTTATTTCTTTTTCTGTTCTGATTACTGTGGCCAAAACTTCCAAAACTAAGTTGAATAGTAATGGTGAAAGTGGGCACTCTTGTCTTGTTCCTGACTTTAGAGGAAATGCTTTCAATTTTTCACCATTGAGGATAATGTTTGCTGTGGGTTTGTCATATATAGCTTTTATTATGTTGAGGTATGTTCCTTCTATTCCTGCTTTCTGGAGAGGTCTTATCATAAATGGATGTTGAATTTTGTCAAAGGCTTTCTCTGCATCTATTGAGATAATCATATGGTTTTTATTTTTCAATTTGTTAATGTGGTGTATAACATTGATTGATTTGCAGATATTGAAGAATCCTTGCATCCTTGGGATAAAGCCCACTTGGTCATGGTGTATGATCTTTTTAATATGTTGTTGGATTCTGATTGCTAGAATTTTGTTAAGGATTTTTGCATCTATGTTCATCAGTGATATTGGCCTGTAGTTTTCTTTTTTTGTGGGATCTTTGTCAGGTTTTGGTATTAGGGTGATGGTGGCCTCATAGAATGAGTTTGGAAGTTTACCTTCCTCTGCAATTTTCTGGAAGAGTTTGAGCAGGATAGGTGTTAGCTCTTCTCTAAATTTTTGGTAGAATTCAGCTTCAGCTGTGAAGCCGTCTGGACCTGGGCTTTTGTTTGCTCGAAGATTTTTGATCACAGTTTCAATTTCCATGCTTGTGATGGGTCTGTTAAGATTTTCTATTTCTTCCTGGTCGAGTTTTGGAAATTTGTACTTTCTAAGAATTTGTCCATTTCTTCCATATTGTCCATTTTATTGGCATATAATTGTTGATAGTAGTCTCTTATGATCCTTTGTATTTCTGTGTTGTCTGTTGTGATCTCTCCATTTTCATTTCTAATTTTATTGATTTGATTTTTCTCCCTTTGTTTCTTGATGAGTCTGGGTAATGGTTTGTCAATTTTATTTATCCTTTCAAAGAACCAGCTTTTGGCTTTGTTGATTTTTGCTATGGTCTCTTTTGTTTCTTTTGCATTTATTTCTGCTCTAATTTTTAAGATTTCTTTCCTTCTACTAACCCTGGGGTTCTTCATTTCTTCCTTTTCTAGTTGCTTTAGGTGTAGAGTTAGGTTATTTATTTGATTTTTTTCTTGTTTCTTGAGGTGTGCCTGTATTGCTATGAACTTTCCCCTTAGGACTGCTTTTACCGTGTCCCACAGGTTTTGGGTTGTTGTGTTTTCATTTTCATTCGTTTCTATGCAAATTTTGATTTCTTTTTTGATTTCTTCTGTGATTTGTTGGTTATTCAGCAGCGTGTTGTTCAGCCTCCATATGTTGAAATTTTTAATAGTTTTTCTCTGTAATTGAGATCTAATCTTACTGCATTGTGGTCAGAAAAAATGCTTGGAATGATTTCTATTTTTTTGAATTTACCAAGGCTAGCTTTATGGCCCAGGATGTGACCTATCCTGGAGAAGTTTCCATGTGCGCTTGAGAAAAAGGTGAAATTCACTGTTTTGGGATGAAATGTCCTATAGATATCAATTAGGTCTAAGTGGTCTATTGTATCATTTAATGTTTGTGTTTCCTTGTTAATTTTCTGTTTAGTTGATCTATCCATAGGTGTGAGTGGGGTATTAAAGCCTCCCACTATTATTGTGTTATTGTTAATTTCTCCTTTCATACTTGTTAGCATTTGTCTTACATATTGCGGCGCTCCCGTGTTGGGTGCACTTTGGAAGGAATGATGCTAAAGCTGAAACTCCAGTACTTTGGCCACCTCATGTGAAGAGTTGACTCATTGGAAAAGACTCTGATGCTGGGAGGGATTGGGGGCAGGAGGAGAAGGGGACGACAGAGGATGAGATGGCTGGATGGCATCACTGACTCAATGGACGTGAGTCTGAGTGAACTCCGGGAGTTGGTGATGGACAGGGAGGCTTGGCGTGCTGCGATTCATGGGGTTGCAAAGAGTAGGACATAACTGAGCGACTGAACTGAACTGAATGCCCAACTCTGTTGCGACCCCATGGACTGTAGCCAGACATGTTCCTCAGTCTATGGGATTTCCTAGGCAAGAATGCTGGAGTGGGTTTCCATTTTCTTCTCCATAGGATCGAACCTGGGTCTCCTGCATTGGCAGGAAGATTCCTTACCACTGGGCCACCTGGGAAGCCCATATGGCATGTAGTTATGCTTTAGTAAATGTATGACAATTAAAAAATTCTAGTTTCAATGCCACGGTTGAATCTGGTACCTATATTATTATATGTATCTTGTGCTAAGTCACTTCAGTCATGTCTGACTCTTTGCCTATGAACTGTAGCCCACCAGGATTCTCTGTCCATGGGATCCTCCAGGCAAGAATACTGGAGTTTCCATTCCCTTCTTCAGGGGATCTTCCAAACCCAGGGATTGAACCAGCATCTCTTACGTCTCCTGCATTGACAGGTGGGTTATTTACCACTAGAGCCACCTGGGAAGTCCCTTATTGGTGCTGTTTCACTGGAAAACTGAATATTGGAGTGGGGACCTGAAATTCTATTGCTTGCCAAGTTTGAGATGAGAAATAAACCACACACTTGTTCACTTTCTTGGTACCCAATACTATGGTTTTGTTACCACTACCTTCAATGTCTGATCTGAGAGGAGTAGGGTGTTGAGATTGTTCAGAGGATCACATCAAAAATAAAATCTCCAGCTTTATTTCTCAGTGTATCCCTTTCCCAATTCACAGAAGAGAACAAGAAAATCAAGACAAGAAGTCAGTTATTTATCCAAGCTGCTATTTGTGGGAGGTTCTTGACTTTATGATCTAACTTCTCTGGAGAATGAAAGCCAAGTTATAGTTTGAACAGTTGAAGACTGAGAGGATAAATGAAGGGAAAATGCAAGATAACACAGCCAAGAAAATATATAGATCCACACTGGTTAACACTGCCAAATTGTATCTCACCACATAATCCTTGAATTAAACAACATTTTCGTAAACAGTCATAATACCTTCCATTCCCCATAACATAACATTTCCTCTGAGAAATACAAGATCAATCTGACCCATTTTATTTATAAGGAGATTTTAGATCTTAAAGTTTGTGTAACATTGTGTATGTTCATTTAGCTAAAATTTGCCCATGAGAACAAATGCTATATCAACACTATAAGTTTCATGAGAAACAATAAAACTAGATGTAACTATTCATAATCAACTAAATAGCTTAAAATGCCCATCAGATCAGTTCAGTTCAGTTCAGTTGCTCAGTCGTGTCCGACTCTTTGCAACCCCATGAATCGCAGCACGACAGGCCTCCCTGTCCATCACCAACTCCTGGAGTTCACTAAAACTCACGTCCATCGAGTTGGGGATGCCATCCAGCCATCTCATCCTCTGTTGTCCCCTTCTCCTCCAGCCCCCAATCCCTCCCAGCATCAGAGTATTTTCCAATGAGTCAACTCTTCGCAGGAGGTGGCCAAATTATTGGAGTTTCAGCTTCAGCATCGGTCCTTCCAATGAACACCCAGGCCTGATATCCTTTAGGATAGACTAATTGGATCTCCTTGCAGTCCAAGGGACTCTCAAGAGTCTTCTCCAACACCACAGTTCAAAAGCATCAATTCTTTGGCGCTCAGGTTTCTTCACAGTCCAACTCTCGCATCCATACATGACCACTGAAAAAACCATAGCCTTGACTAGATGAAACTTTGTTGGCAAAGTAATGTCTCTGCTTTTCAATATGCTATATATGTTGGTCATAACCTTCCTTCCAAGGAGTAAGCGTCTTTTAATTCCATGGCTGCAATCACCATCTGCAGTGATTTTTGGAGCCCAGAAAAATAAAGTCAGACACTGTTTCCACTGTTTCCCCATCTATTTCCCATGAAGTGATGGGACCAGATGCCATGATCTTCATTTTCTGAAGGTTGAGCTTTAAGCCAACTTTTTCACTCTCCTCTTTCACTCTCATCAAGAGGCTTTTTAGTTCCTCTTCACTTTCTGCCATAGGGTGGTGTCATCTGCATATCTGAGGTTACTGATATTTCTCCCGGCAATCTTGATTCCAGCTTGTGCTTCTTACAGCCCAGAGTTCTCATGATGTACTCTGCATATAAGTTAAATAAGCAAGGTGACAATATACAGCCTTGAAGTACTCCTTTTTCTATTTGGAATCAGTTTTTGTTCCATGTCCAGTTCTAACTGTTGCTTCCTGACCTGCATATAGGTTTCTCAAGAGGCAGGTCAGGTGGTCTGGTATTCCCATCTCTTTCAGAATTTTCCACAGTTGATTGTGATCCACACAGTCAAAGCCTTTGGCATAGTCAATAAAGCAGAATTAGATGTTTTTCTGGAACTGTCTTGCTTTTTGATGATCCAGCTACTGTTTACAATTTGATCTTTGGTTCCTCTGCCTTTTCTAAAACCAGCTTGTACATCTGGAAGTTCACGGTTCATATACTGTTGAAGCCTGGCTTGGAGAATTTTGAGCATTACTTTTCTAGCGTGTAAGATGAGTGCAATTGTGCAGTAGTTTGAGCATTCTTTGGCATTGCCTTCTTTGGTATTAGAATGAAAACTGACCTTTTCCAGTCCCATGGCCACTGCTGAGTTTTCCAAATTTGCTGGCATATTGAGTGTAGCACTTTCACAGCATCATCTTTCATGATTTGAGATAGCTCAACTAGAATTCCATCACCTCCACTATCTTTGTTTGTTTGGAGTGATGCTTTCTAAGGCCCACTTGACTTCACATTCCAGGATGTCTTGCTTTAGATGAGTGATCACACCATCTTGAGTATCTGGGTCATGAAGTTTTTTTTGTACAGTTCTTCTGTGTATTCTTGTCACCTCTTCTTAATATCTTCTGCTTCTGTTAGGTCCATACCATTTCTGTTATTACTTGTGTTAATGTCACCAAATACCAATTATATTTTCACGTAACAATATACAACATTTTTGAAAACTGAAACAAGAAATTTGCCATTTTTGACTTTTTGATATAGTTTTCTGATCCAACTGAAAATAATTTTAAATCCGGTTTTCCTACCTTATTAAATAGAGTCCGAATGCTACAAAGAAATAACATTTAATTGTATTAAAGTTTATCTTTGTGATACTCTTTTTTGCTTAATTTATTACTTTTATTTATATTTGTATATATAAAATATATCCTAAGATTTAGAGAAATTATATAAAATTTCACATACTTTGTCTTCCCAAAGACATTTAAAAGGGCAATCTATTTTACCAAAATTCAAATATGGTTCCTTCATATTATTGTCAATCAGTGTAGAGTTAGTAACTTAAAATTTAATAATCATAATATTTGAGTGTACACTGTGAGAAGCCATCCAAATCGTCCTTGAAAAAATTCATGGTTCAGTTCCTTTAGGTCATTATTTCAAGTCTCTCCAAATTCATTCTACTAAAACTCATAGATTGAATATGTAAGTGAATCATTAGTGATACAAAAGTTCATTAATGACTATAGAGAAAGAAATTTAAGATGTTTTGAACACATATATTGGCTACATTTTAATAACACTATGAGTTAGTTGCACCATGCTATTGAATTCAGAATTGTTGCACTACTGTCTCCTGATAGCACTGTATTTATTATTCCTTCTGAAAAAGAACAATGTCACAGGACTCACATTGCCTGGTTTTTAGAATTACTAGTTATCTGCAGTATTCAAGGCAGGTATCAGTGAAAGGATAGCTATAGATGAATGGAATACAATGAAGAGACCAGAAATAAACTAACACCAGTATAGTCAATAGCTTTTTGACTAACGTGCAAAGTCATTTCAATGGAGAAATAATTGCCATTTCAAAAAATGGTGGAACAATTACACACATATGTATCTACATATACATATGTGTGTATGTGTGTAAACAACAACAAAGTTCAAGAAAATAAACCTAAAATTCATTTTGCTGAGAGTAAGATGCTAGATGCAAATATCTACATGTTATAGGAATTTATAATATGACACTTGTGAAAAGGTAAAGTTATGGATGGGAAACAAATCAGTGGTTACCAGGGACTGGGAAACTGGGAAGCAGTTGACTAAAAGAGAACACATAAGCTAATCTTCAGAGTGTTCAAACTATTCTCTATGGTTCTGAAGTGGTAGACCCATGACTCTATACATTTTGCAAAAGAAAAAGAAAAAAATCAAGCATGAGTTCAGGGATCTCAGGATGGAATGCAGACTGTGAAAAAAAAAGAAGATTCATGTTGTACTATAAATACAGAGTATAAACTCATTGAAGGGGGTAGGTAAAAGTGAGAACTAACTTCAGTAACTGAAAAATGGTGTTTTCACTGAAAGCCAAAATGTTTCTCACAGAGATATGGGTTAACAGTTCTAAAGCTCCTTTCTATATATACTGTGGATGTATAAACAAGTAAATGAATGGTAGATGGTGAATGTTTGGAGGCGAGTTTCTCACTGTTGGATGGGAAATTACACATCAGCAAGAATACTGGAATGAACATTGTTCTCCTGAATTAGAATTGGAGACATCGCTGTGGACTTTTTTTAGCTTAACATACAATTAAATAATCATAGATGTTTGTCTATATATGTGTTAGAATATGTACTCATATTTTCTAACTTTGTCCATAGGGCCTAGAAGTAGTGACACCCCAGGAGCCATAAGCCTACCTGTTGCTTGGTCTTTAGTACCATTTTCTAATTAAAGGAACAAAGATTCCTTAGAGGATTGAATGTTTTTTGAGTGAGACTGAGAAACTAAAAGATGAATTTGGAGTTCACAAGAATTAAGAATTATTATTTAAACTTATCTGAGGTTTTGAGTTTATACCTTAAAAACATTTCCACAACAGTTAATTGAACATTTGAAGAGAAGTCTTTTTTCTCTAGCTATTGTACAGTTGGTAATCCTAAATTGATTCATGGTTTGGTTCTTAGTTTTTATTCTGATAATGAAGAGTTTTAGCATCAGGACCACATAATGTTGTACACAGGAGCATTAACTATACAGACAACCATGCATTTAGCTATTTTTTTCCTTACTTTTAGATATCACTCTAGATTGTTTCTTAGGAAAATCTGTAAATTTAGCAAAAATGTCTTTATTTGCTTTTATAACACCTGTATTTCAGTTATACAACTCATCAGTCTATATGTCATTGATATATCTCCTTCAAAGATTGCAAATAGAAAGGGTTTAGTGACTGGTTAAGTTCTGGGCACATAGTTTTATATCCGGAATAATGTAACACTATTCTGATTACCTTATAAACTAATTAATTTCTCATGTGAGATAAACAAAATAAAAACTGTATTAATGAAAATCATTTCAATGGCACAAAATTGCTACCTTTAGATGTCCTTTAGAACATTTCTATAAATGTGGTCCCATGTGGGATTCATTATAAAGGCTCCTCTGTAAATAAAAGCCATAAAATCCCATGGACGGAGGAGCCTGGTAGGTTGCAGTTCCTGGGGTCGCTAAGAGTCGGACATGACTGAGCGATTTCACTTTTATGCATTGGAGAAGGAAATGGCAACCCACTCCAGTGTTCTTGCCTGGAGAATCCCAGGGACAGAGGAGCTGGTTGGCTGCCATCTATGGGGTCGCACAGAGTCAGACACGACTGAAATGACTTAGCAGCAGCAGTAGCAACAATTAAGTTTCCTTTCTGTGCTATTAGGTTGAAATTACTTCTTGCATCAAGCTGCCTTAGTCCTTTCATAAATTAGTAATCCTTATAAGAAAATAAAGTGACAGACTATTTTCTTGGGCTCCAAAATCACTGCAGATGGTGACTGTAGCCAAGAAATTATAAAAATGCTTGCTTTTTGGAAGAAAAGCTATGATCACCCTAGACAGCAAAGTAAAAAGCAGAGACATTACTTTGCTGACAAAGATCTGTCTAGTCAAAGCTATGGTTTTTCCAGTAGTCGTGTATGGATGTGAGAGTTGGACTATAAAGAAAGCTGAGGGCCAAAGAACTGATACTTTTGAACTGTTTTATTGGAGAAGACTCTTGAGAGTCCCTTGGACTGCAAGGAAATCCAGCCAGTCAATCCTAAAGGAAATCAGTCCTGAATATTCATTGGAAGGACTGATGCTGAAGCAGACACTCCAATACTTTGGCCACCTGATGCAAAGAACTGACTCCTTAGAAAAGCCCCTGATTCTGGGAAAAATTGAAGGCAGGAGGAGAAGGAGATGACAGAGGATGGGATGGTTGGATGGCATCACCAACTCAATGGACATGCGTTTGAGTAAGCTCGAGGAGTTGATGATGGGCAGGGAAGCCTGGTGTGCTGCAGTCCATGGGGTTGCAAAGAGTTGGACATGACTGAGTGACTGAACTGAACTAAGGTAGTAATCCAGAATTATTTTTTTCCCTTGCAAAAAAAATATTTCCCAGTATATTTAAGAATATTTAAATAATCAGAAGGAAAATTGTAATGGTACAAATCCATCTAAATAGTGAAAATCTCAAAACTGATGAAGACCTAACTGATAACATTTTAGACATAGATTCTTTTAAGTTTGAATCATAAATGATTCTTTCAGGTGTAATCAGAAAAAATAGCATATTTGGAGTTTCAGAAAGACAATGGAACTTTAGATGTAATCACAATAATAATTTCTATCAACAAATCCATAGAAATAATAGCCATTTAAGATCTATTATGAATGCACTATGTATGCCAGAAAATGTGCAATGAATATCCCCTACAGTTTCCTTTAATAGATGTACCTTTCTGAATTATGGATAATTGTACATATTTTATAGTTGATATTGCCAGGAGAGAGAACTCTTGGAAAGAAAACCTGAGGTTCAGGTTAGAACTTTTGGAATTTCAACGCTACAGTGAAGAAAGAGAACCTTGTGTTAGGAAATGATAAGAAAAGAAAATATAAAATTCTATAGAAAGTTCAGTTTCTCAGAAATTACAATCTTAGATTTATGAAGTTTTGCCTAAGTGTCAGATGTACCAAGAAGTAAAAGAGGCTATGAGGAGGTGCTAATTAAGGGCCATGAATCAAACAGAAGAATAGCAGCAGCTTGTGGCAAACTCAGATGGCTAAAGGTGATATTAACCAGGATGAGATGCTCTGTGAAGAACTTATCCAACAGGAATAAGGAAGCAGAAGTAACAAGGAAAAGTATTTTAGACTGTGACAGGAATCCATGAGTGTGATTTTTAGGATTCATGGGGGGAAAAAAAAAAAAAAAGTTTAATTTTGTGAAAGGAGGCATCTGCTTGTATTTGGATCTGAACCATAGTGGATTGCCAATAATTTTTTGTAAAATAATACCCATATGAAAATTGATTTGGCAAGATCTCTGGAAAGAAACAAAAAGATAAAATTAAGAAAAGAGTGTGGAGGCTAACCTTGGAAAAATGTACAACAGAAGCACTTTTTTCTATACTCATGTTAAAAATCTGCTAAGAGGTAGTGAAAATAGTCATTTGGAGAGGAAAAAGAGTTATGGAAGTTGAGGAAACACATTATTGATAGACTTTACATCTCGGGAAAGCAGAAAGCTAAGATATCCAAAGGAAGTGAGAGCCATGGCAGTGGCATAAGAGTTTGAGAAGAATGAAAAACTGGCCACGGGTGCACTGGCACTTTGGAAAACTGAGCAGAGAAGCAATAAGAGATGAAATATTTATGAAAATAAGGAATATCTTAAGCAAATTAAACAGGAATTTGCAAGCACACTAAATTCTAGATGGGGGAACTAAGACGTGGGGAGTCAGGCTTGTGTGCAACATTCTATCTAGTACAGGGTGTATTTTCCTAAAATATCATCAGTGCTAACTGGATTACAATCAACTAAGGGACTTGATAAAAATGCAAATTTGGGGGTCATAAAGCAGTTCTTCTAAATCAGAGACTCTGCAGGTGGGCCCTGTAATTTGTAATTTAACACCTCCTAAGGTAAAATTTATGCATATAAGAGTAATGCATTAAACAAGGAAAGAAGCCACGGAGAGAGAGAAAGCAAAAGAATGAGAGACAGTGTAAAGGCACAGGTGGCTGCACTTAGCTAGGAAGCCCACTACAACAGGGAGGGCAGAATACGCTCTACCTTCCTTACTCATTGTGATGGTTGAGAAACAGTTTTGATATCTGAAAACATGAAACATAATTACTTTCGGCTTATGAATAGAAGTCCAATTTTGTTATATCTAGGGGAATTCACAATTATCACAATGTCTATGTAAGAGAGTATTTTTAGAAAACTCTCCCTCCACAGAAATTTGAAACTTCTTGCCAGTCTATACGAATATTTTCTTTCTTATGGAAATAAATGATTAATGAATTTGGACGGAGGAGACTGGTGAGTTACAGTTCATGGGGTCTCAAAGAGTCAGACACGACTTAGTGACTAAACAGCAGCAGCAGCAGCAATTATATCTAACAAGACATCACAGGTGTCTTGGCCTTTATGGCACTTGACATTTTTCTCTTGGCTTAAGCTACTCCTATGTCTTCACTTTGCACTGAAGAAGTTTGAATGTACATATTTCAATATCCCCTCCTTTTCTTCTTTTGCTTAGAGTCCTATAGCTTTAGTCTATTAAATGTACACTTTCTAATTTTATTTATTTTTTCTTCTTTTTGGCAGCATGCATGGCTTGCAGGATCTACGTTCCTCAACCAAGGATCGAACCCAGGCTCTGGCAGTGAAAGCATAAGTCCCAATCACTGAACAACCAGAGAATTCCCTTTAACGTATAATATTTATGAAAAGGTTGGTATTTTTTTAGACCTGAGACAATGAACATTGTTCATGCTAATATGATTAATACATGGCTGAAAATAATTTATTATTAGGAAATCATTACCTTCTTCCTCAACCACAGGAAAGTTTATATATAGGGATGATAACATTATCTATAAATCTTGGGCCTATCTGTAGGCTACAGCTATTTAAGCCTCATTTATCCTAATCATTTGTCTGCCACCAATATTAACACAAAGGATGCTATCTATTTAAAATCAGAGGGCTAAAAGCAACACAGATGATTACTAATAATTTGAATATGAAAAATGGCACGGAGAACCCTTTAACTGATCTCTATCTCTTGATTTTCTAAAGTTCTCCATTGCTGAAATTAAAAAAATTGAATTTTTAGCAGGTTGAATATGGAAACCACCTAGAATTTAGGTAGACTACAAAAGAGAGTGATGTCAAATATTGTTATCATGATAGTAATTCACTGTAATTTAGACAACATATATTACATACAAAAATTTCAATCCTAATATATTGAAAGGTTGTTTCTGACCCATGAAAAGATGCTGGGATTCTTGGCCTCTGGAAGAGAAGAATTCAATCCAGGGCCAGAGACGAGGCTTAATTGCTCGGAGCTTTTGTGCAATAGAATTTTATTAAAGTATAAAAGGGATAGAGAGAGCTTCTGACATAGACATCAGAAGGGGGCAAAAAGAGTACCCTCTTGCTAGTGTTAGCAATGGAGTTATATACCTTTTAATTAGTTATTACAATGAATCCAAAGAATGTCTCAAGTTTGTGAAAATTTTACCAGACCTACTCCAGCAATTTACATTTTAGGATAACAAGATTAGAATTTAACAATAGAAAGATCCTCCAGACCCACTCCCATAATATTCATTCTAAGATATCAGGATTAGTCAAAAGGTTTTCAGGAAGGAGAAACTGTCCTCCAGCTGGATACCTTGTTGCTGTATAATCCCTAGTACAGAGTTTAAACTGAGTTGTGTAATTTACTGAGACTAAGGAATGCAGAGGAAAAAAAACATTTGTCCTTTTCTCCTCCTTGAGAATTCCAGACCCCCAATCTCCACTTCAAGAGCCCCAGACCCCTTTCTCCTCCTTGGGGACCCTGAACTTATCAATCTGCCTAGGAATTCACTCTGTCAATATATAATCATAAATCAAACAAAAAATAACCACTTTTTTTTTTTAATGTGGTATATTTAATCCTCAAATTCCACCTAAAAGGGCTTTCAGATCACCTAGGATCAGCCAGAAGAGACTGGTGAGAAGAGACAGATGATAAGGTAGTATCAGTAGATGTATTCAATGAGATGGCACCCCATTCCAGTATTCTTGCCTGGAAAATCCCATGGATGGAGGAGCCTAGTAGGCTGTAGTCCATGGGGTCACAGAGTCGGACATGACTGAGCGACTTCACTTTCACTTTTCACTTTCCTACATTGGAGAAGGAACTGGCAACCCATTCCAGTGTTCTTGCCTGGAGAATCCCAGGGACGGCGGAGCCTGGTGGGCTGCTGTCTGTGGGGTTGCACGGAGTCAGACACGACTGAAGTGACTTAGCAGTAGCAGCAGCAGCACTGAAGTAGGAGGGGCTAGGAGAGAGATGGGATGTTCTTAAATTCTACAATGTCTAATTCAAAGGTGAAGGACTTTTTGCTTCATAAATTTAAAACTTTAGTCCCTAATAATTTTAGAGAAGTTGAAATTTATGCCTCTCTCTCTCTCTCTCTCTATATATATATATATATATATATTCAATTAATTTAATTTTTATTTTTTCAGGTTTTATTTGAAATTTAAAATAAAATTTATAATTACATTATTTAAATTCAGCCATTTAAAATATTTTTTATAATACTCTTTCATTGTTGGTAATATTAGAAAACAATAAAAAAAAAGTGGAGCCATGTGTTTGAAGCTATGTGAAAAGTTGGTAGGTCTTATACCTATCACTTGATTATCTAAACAGAAGTCAGAGAAATAATTTGATGGAAACAAAACAAAATTAAAATACATAACAGCATGAATTATTTTCTCACAACAATTTTCCATTATTCTGATGAAACTAACTGTTTAAAAGATTTTGTACTTCTTTCTGTCATTTTCCAAACATCTGTTTTATAACTGACTACTTCCAGAGGTTCACAGTGACAAAGTTATACCCAAGAAATAAAATGAATAGAGATTTTAGTTTCCAAACCATGTCATTGTGTTTGTTTTTCATACATCAAACTAATGATATGATTGCCTTTTTTGGAAATATATTCAGCATCTCAATGTGAACTAACTGAATGTCAATCTAAGTTGTCCATATTGGTGCTCTTTTTAAAGAAATATTTCTAGAGTACTAATTATAAGCCAGGTCATCAGCTAGGTACTGCACATACATTTAACCCTCACAACAGCCCTTTCAGGTAAGTCAGAAGCCTTTCTCCATTTCATGTATGAGGCATCAGACCATGAAAACATTAGTAATAACTGAGAATTAGGAAAGCAAGTTTGAAAGCACAGATTCATCTGGCGTTAGAGAATAGGTTCTTCACCCATAATACAACAAAATTCAGAATATGTAATAGAAATAGTAAATTATTCCTTTGATAAGAAAGTATGAAACGGAGAAGGGATTGTAAACAGCTCACTTATCAAATAATCTAGACTTGAAAATGCATAAAAATTCACCATGGATACATTCCTGATAATCATGTGCGTTGAGACTTCAAGAAGAAAAACAATTAGATATTCATAATGATAATGAGGAAACCCTGTTAGTTGCATGAATTGAATTAAATAAATCAACCACTGGACCACTACTAGAATTTATGTAATCATATTATTTTTAAGATGTAGATTAATAATTCACTTTTCGATGATTATAACTCGCTGATCATTATTAAGCTGTATACACAAAAGCAGTCAGGTGAAAATGCAACTGACCATTTTGAGTCCAGCCCTGGCAGGGGTCTTCCTGATGAGTATTCTTCAAGACAATAGGAGCACGCAGCGTTCAGTTCAGAAGCCAGGGAAAGCTTCATTCTGAGATCAGAGAAAGATGGTGTAAAAAGCTCCCGCTGGTGCAGCCAAGCTGCCCTCTGGCTCCAGGTCCTAGTGCCAGGTGCTGTGGCTCTGTTGGGGCCACCGCCATCTTGAATTGCCTTGTGGTGCTCAACGCTTCTGCATAGGAGCTGAGCGGTTTCGCCCAGAGAGACTCTGGTCCGAAGCAGTGCGTGTGAGGCCTCTGCACATAGCACCTTCTGAGCAACTATAACTAGACTAAGCCACAAAGAAAAAAAAAAAAAAGTGAGACTTTATTTTATTACCCAGAATATATTTTTATTTCCTGGGAATTATTACTAGTTTTTGCTAGTGACAAATCCCTCCTCTTTCTTTTGTTCTACTCCTCATTCTTGAATTCTTCTGTACTTCTTCCTGCTGATTTGGTGCCTCATCGTAATCCTGGGTGGAGGAGCAGAAGTTCTCCCCAACTGCATTTAGACACATTTAATTGTCCCCAGCTCTCAGCTGGGCTACTCATATCCCTTAGCGACCAACTTTGTCTAATTGTTTGGAGGCAAAGGACACCTGACAATTTAAGATACACAGCCCAAATATTAGCAAAAGGAGAATGATCACAGATCAAATTTTTTCCCCAAAGATGAAGGTATCTAGATCTTGTGCCTGCCCTGATGTTGAGGCTCACTGCCTCATTGTTTTTGAAAAAGAAGCTTCAGAGCGGTGGGAGGGTCACACAAGAAGCCAAGGGAGTCTTTTGCCTCAGGTTGTCTCTCTGGAGTCTGAGGCTCAGGGGCCCTCCTCTTTCAAGTGTGATGTACCTCTGGAGCAATACCCCTGTAATTTCAGGATAGTTAGGATCCCCACGCGGCATACATTCCACTTAGAAGTGATCTTCAGGCTGTCTGTTTTCCAGGTTTTTAGATTCACCCAGTTTCCTGGCCAGGTGGGGCAGAGGGCCAGGTCCCTGTGGGCAACATTTGGTTATTATATGGAATGAGAATTTTCCTGGTTTCTCCAACCTGGAGGGAATACACCTGAATTCTTCCATTTCTAAGGGGTTAAAGTGGCCGTATGGGGGCTTTGGAAATTAGTCTACCATACAAAAGTTCAAATTCACTTAACTTTATCCCTTGGAGCTAATCACAGGTGTAGTAGGATAGTCAGAAGCAACTTAATTCAATATTCTTGAGTTTCATGACATAGCTTGGCTAATGCCCATTTCAAGGTCTGATTGGATTTCTCTGTTTTCCCTGACAAAGGAGGTCTCCAGGCTGAGTGTTGGGTCCATTTTATTCCCCAATCACTTGTTTTCCCTTTATTCACTTGAGACGTACATGTAGAGCAATTACCACTTGATAGAGATCCTGGGAGCCCAAACCTGGAGATTATTTCTTTTAGAAATTCCTTAGCCACTTCAGCTACCAGTTCAGTTCTAGCAGGAAATGCTTCTATCCACACAAAAAATGAGCCTAACTAGAACCAAGAGGTGCCTGAAATTTTGTGGTACTCTCAGCATGAAACTAGAATCAGTCTGTGAATCTTCCCCAGATTATGTCCTTCTGGTATGAATAAGCCTTATCTAGTTCATTAACGAGACATCCATGGCTTCCTAGATCTCTACTGAAACCCCATGTGGGAGCTTTGTGTAATTCTTCCTTTATGTAGACTGGAGAATGAGGGATAGTTGCTGAGTTACTGGTTTGGGTCTGCCCTTTTGGCAATTGCACCCACCTTGCTGTTTCTCTTTATTGTCTTTGCAGCCCCATTCTGAAACTCCTATGATGGATCACTGCCACATTATTACACAATATTGAGTATATTTTCCTGTGCTATACAGTAGGTCCTTGATGGTTATCTATTTTATATATAGTAGTGTATATATGTTAATTCCCAATTCCTAATTTATCCCTTCAGCCCCCCCTTTCCCCTTTGGTGAGCATAAGCTTGTTTTCTATGTCTGTGGATCTGTTTCTTTTGTGTAAATAAGTTCAGTTGTATTCTTTTTTTTTTCAGTTCAGTTCAGTTCAGTTCAGTTTCTCAGTCATGTCCGACTCTTTGTGATGCCATGAATCGCAGTATGCCAGGCTTCCCTGTCCATCACCATCTCCCGGAGTTCACTCAAACTCATGTCCATCAAGTCGGTGATGCCATCCAGCCATCTCATCCTCTTTCATCCCCTTCTCCTCCTGCCCCCAATCCTTCCCAGCATCAGGGTCTTTTCCAATGAGTCAACACTTCTCATGAGGTGGCCAAAGTATTGGAGTTTCAGCTTCAACATCAGTCCTTCCAATGAACACCCGTGACTGATCTCCTTTAGAATGGACTGGTTGGATCTCCTTGCAGTCCAAGGGACTCTCAAGAGTCTTCTCCAACACCACAGTTCAAAAGCATCAATTCTTCGGCACTCAGCTTTCTTCACAGTCCAACTCTCACATTCATACATGACTACTGAAAAACCATGTCCTTGACTAAATGGACCTTTGTTGGCAAAGTAATGTCTCTGCTTTTCAATATGCTATCTAGGTTGGTCATAACTTTCCTCCCAAGGAGTAAGTGTCTTTTAATTTCATGGCTGCAATCACCATCTGTAGTGATTTTGGAGCCCCAAAAAATAAAGTCTGACACTGCTTCCACTGTTTCCCCATCTATTTCCCATGAAGTGATGGGACCAGATGCCATGATCTTAGTTTTCTGAATGTTTTTAGATTCCACAAATAAGTGATGTCATGATGTTTGTCTTTCTCTGGCTTACTTCACTTAATATGATTATCTCTAGGTTCAAGTATATTATTGCAAATGGCATTATTTCCTTCTTTTTTATTAATGGATAATAATTTCCTTATGAAGGCTTCCCTCATAGCCCAGTAGGTAAAGAATCTGCCTGCAATGCAGGAGACCTGGTTCGATTCCCGGGTCGGGAAGATCCCCTGGAGAAGGAAATGGCAACCCACTCCAGTATTCTTACCTGGAAAATCCCATGGACAGAGGAGCTTGGTAGGCTACAGTCCATGGAGTCGCGAGTCAGACATGCCTTAGCAACTAAACAACCACCACCACCACCAATAATTTCCTTGGACTTCCAAGGTTGCTCAGTGGTTAAGAATCTGCCTATCAATTCAGGAGATGTGGGTTTGATCCTTGAATTAGAAGATCCCCTGAGGAAGGAAATGACAACTGACTCCAGTATTTTTTCCTGGGAAGTTCTATGGGCAGAGTAGCCTGGTAGGCCATGTCCATGGGGACACAACTTAGAAAATATACAACAGTATTCCATTATGTTTATATTGTATTTTATTTACCAATTCATCTATGGACTTTTAAGTTGTGTCCGTATTTTAAATTAATCATCTTTAAAAAATTTATTTCAATTTATATTTAATCACTGCTTAAAGCTCAACATTCAGAAAATGAAGATCATGACATCTGGTCCCATCACTTCATGACAAATAGATGGGGAAACAGTGGAGACAGTGTCAGACTTTATTTTGGGGGGCTCCAAAATCACTGCAGATGGTGACTGCAGCCATGAAATTAAAAGACACTTATTCCTTGGAAGGAAAGTTATGACCAACCTAGATAGCATATTCAAAAGCAGAGACATTACTTTGCCAACAAAGGTCCATCTAGTCAAGGCTATGGTTTTTCCAGTGGTCATGTATAGATGTGAGAGTTGGACTGTGAAGCAGGCTGAGCACTGAAGAATTGGTGCTTTTGAACTGTGGTGTTGGAGAAGACTCTTGAGAGTCCCTTGGACTGCAAGGAGATCCAACGACTCCATTCTGAAGGAGATCAGCCCTGGGATTTCCTTGGAAGGAATGATGCTAAAGCTGAAACTCCAGTACTTTGGCCACCTCATGTGAAGAGTTGACTCATTGGTAAAGACTCTGATGCTGGGAGGGATTGGGGGCAGGAGGGGAAGGGGACGCCAGAGGATGAGATGGCTGGATGGCATCACTGACTCGATGGATGTGAATCTTAGTGAACTCTGGAAGTTGGTGATGGACAGGGAGGCCTGGCGTGCTGCAAGTCATTTGGTCACGAAGAGTGGGACACGACTGAATGACTGAACTGAACTGAACTGAGATAGTTGAACTTTTAAAATTTTCTGGTATTTTCTATCAGATATACTATCAGATATACTATACTATCATATTTCTTATAAAGAAGGAAGCAAGTGAAGTAAAATTTGTCAGTTGTCTAAATCAAATCTATGTTTCCTGAGTATAGATGTTCTAGTTATGATGTCTCCATATATTTATGTATGAGATGATATTACATAATGACAAATAATTGCCCTTAATAACAAAATGAGTTGGCATCTTTGGCTGGTAGTTTATTTTTTTCTCTTTTTTTAGTATAAATTTGAAAAAGGATAAGGACTAAAATCCTCAGAACAGGCAGATTAATACCTTATGTATTGTTTTGATTTTTTGTTTTGTACTGTCTTAGAAACAAGATATTTATCATCCCTTTTCATGTTACTGATCTACTACAATGTAAGTACACTTCAAAGAATTTTGCTACAAATAAATGTTGGTGTGTGTGTGTGTGTGTTTAAGGGTATGCTGGTAGCAGGTAGTGGAGTATAATAAAGCTGAGATGGCTTGAGTTTTGCATCTACATGTGTACAGTATAGAAAGGGGCAAGGTGCCCTGGAGGAAGAGAAGATCCATGAACTGAACAAATTCAGTAGGAGCAGTGGCTCAGAGATAGAGATAACCAGGCCTCTCAGGAATTTTTTCAGCGAATAATTTGATGTAAGACCCTGCTTTTGTTTTAGTCAAATTTATCTATATCTTCAGGTGTAGACTAACTTCAGTTTACCTTAGCAACTTTAATCTTAAGTACTTGAATTTCATATACAAATCATCTTTCTAGTGACATTTCATTGTGTGAACTGATTTGTTCAAAAAACTCTGCCACATGTGCTCATAAACCAACTGGTGTATTTCCTGTCAAAATATAATGTATTCTGTTTTATAATGTAGAAACACATGCTCAAGGCATGAAAACCACGTTTTAAAATACCTAACAACAAAGCCCCAAATTTTACTTATAAGCATTATGCAAGAACCTGCCTATACAAAAGCAAGGCATTAAAACAAGATGTTACACTTCTATAAGTCTTTTCAGCTTTTCAGCTCTGATAAACATTGGATAGTAAACTACACTGATGTTTAATTACATTTTCTGTATGTACCAAATTGTATGAATGTGTTAAATGTAGCAACAAATATATATGTATATAAATACACAAATGTATGCAGAAGCTAATCATGACACTCCTTGGCAACAATAAGAATGTCTGATTTATTTAAAACTTACAGTTTCCCTAGGGTAATGCTTTTTGTTAGAATCCATGGTAGAATATGCAATAAAAGATAATATTTATGTCTTACAATTACAGAATTTCCCCCACTAGAAGTGTATGCTGTTCTAAAGTTTTTGATTGTAAATTTTAATGTTCCTAGAAAAATTTTAGTGTACTGATATATCATAGCCCATATATTTGATAAGTAAATAGAAAAAACTCATAGGAATGTACTCACATAAACTGATATTAATTCAGACAATCTTTTCCCCATATGAAATGATACAATCACTTCATCCAGCTCTCAAAATGAAGGATAATACAGTAGTTCCAATTGAATTAGAAATGGAGTAAACTTGGAGCTAAATGAATCATAAATCAATAAATACCTCAGCCTGCCACCTCATGGTTTATTGATTCACAAGCTGTTTATCCCGCACTCATTGTGCTTCAGTGCAATTATCGTTTAATTACATTTTCTGTATGTACCAAATTGTATTTTAGATGTCTTCCTAGACCAAACAATTTCAAGCTCTATATCTACTGACTAACCATGTGGTTTGTTTATCTTTTCTATTTAAGTATGCTGGTCTTGATTTCTGCTTGTATACCAGACACATCTCACAATAGAACCTATTAAAGCACATTTAACAAAGTCTCTCTAATTACAATCATGTTTATTGTTCTCATTTTTTACATCAAGATTGATTTGAAATAGAAAAGATGATGTGTTAGAGAAAATATAGCATAATATAAACCACAAAATCTATTGAATTTTATGAATCTAAACCATTAAACCTGTACTTTTATTCAACTTAACTATGAAATGCTCTAGAAAGAGAATATAATTATGAATTGACTTGATGCTGATCATTAAAGACTTTTTTGAAATATACTTGAGTGTAGAATATTCTTCCTAACTTCACATTATCTACTATTAAAAATATAATCTTCAGAGAGCAACCGCGAGACAGCAGGTAATTTTCTACTTATATAATATGAGGTATCAGTTCAGTTCAGTTCAGTTCAGTCACTCAGTAACGTCCCACTCTTTGCCACCCCATGGACTGCAGCACACCAAGCTTACCTGTCCATCACCAGCTCCTGGAGTTTGCTCAAGCTCATGTCCATTGAGTTGGTGATGCCATCCAAAAATCTCATCCTCTGTCCTCCCCTTCTCCTCGCACCTTCAATCTTTCCAAGTACCAGAGTCTTTTCAAATGAGTCAGTTCATCGCATCAGGTGGCCAAAGTATTGGAGTTTCAGTTTCAACATCAGTCCTTCCAATGAATATTCAGGACTGATTTCCTTTAGGATGGACTGGTTGGATCTCCCTGCAGTCCAAGGGACTCTCAAGAGTTTTCTCCAGCACCACAGTTTAAAAGCATCAGTTCTTCAGCACTCTGCTTTCTTTATGGTCCAAATCTCACATTCATACATGACTACTGGAAAAACCATAGCTTTGACTAGATGGACCTTTGTTGGCAAAGTAATGTCTCTGCTTTTCTTTTTTTGACTGGACATAACTTGTTTTTATTCAACTTTACAACTCAATCCCAATTATTTAGTAAGAAGTTTCCTATAAGGGAATATGGGGACAAAAAATTGCAATATTTGGATTAGAGCCAGAATTCCAACACCTGGTGGTGAGTCCTCTGCCTTTTTTTTTTTTAAATTTTATTTTATTTTTAAACTTTACAATATTGTATTAGTTTTGCCAAATATCGAAATGAATCCACCACATGTGTTCCCCATCCTGAACCCTCCTCCCTCCTCCCTCCCCATGCCTTCCCTCTGGGTTGTCCCAGTGCACCAGCCCCAAGCATCCAGTATCGTGCATCGAACCTGGACTGGCGACTCGTTTCATACATGATATTATACATGTTTCAATGCTATTCTCCCAAATCTCCCCACCCTCTCCCTCTCCCACAGAGTCCATAAGACTGATCTATACATCAGTGTCTCTTTTGCTGTCTCGTACACAGGGTTATTGTTACCATCTTTCTAAATTCCATATATATGCGTTAGTATACTGTATTGGTGTTTTTCTTTCTGGCTTACTTCACTCTGTATAATAGGTTCCACTTTCATCCATCTCATTAGAACTAATTCAAATGTATTCTTTTTAATGGCTGAGTAATACTCCATTGTGTATATGTACCACTGCTTTTGTTATCCATTCATCTGCTGATGGGCATCTAGGTTGCTTCCATGTCCTGGCTATTATAAACAGTGCTGCGATGAACATTGGGGTACACGTGTCTCTTTCCCTTCTGGTTTCCTCAGTGTGTATGCCCAGCAGTGGGATTGCTTGTCTTTGCTTTTTAATAGGTTGTCTATATTAGTTATAGCTTTTCTTCCAAGGAGCAAGTGTCTTTTAATTTCATGGCTGCAGCCACCATCTGAAGTGATTTTGGAGGCCCCCAAAATGAAGTCTCTCACTGTTTCCATTGTTTCCCCATCAATTTGCCATGAAGTGATGGGACCAGGTGCCATGATCTTAGGTTTCTGAATGTTGAGTTTTAAGCCAACTTTTTCACTCTCCTCTTTCACTTTCATCAAGAGGCTCTTTAGCTTCACTTTCTGCCATAAGGGTGGCATCATCTGCATATCTGAGGTTATTAATATTTCTCCCGGAAATCTTGATTCCAGCTTATGCTTCATCCTGCCGGGCACTTCACATGATGCAGTCTGCATATAAGCTAAATAAGCAGGGTGACAATATACAGCCTTGAAGTACTCCTTTCTGTATTTGGAACCAGTCTGTTGTTCCATGTCCAGTTCTAATTATTGCTTCTTGACCTGCATGTAGATTTCTCAGGAGGCAGATAAGGTGGTCTGTTAGTCCCATCTCCCTAAGAATTTTCCACAGTTTGCTGTGATCCACACAGTCAAGGGCTTTGGTGTAAATAAAGCAGAAGTAGATGCTTTTCTGGAACTCTCTTTCTTTTTTAATGATCCAGTGGATGTTGGCAATTTGATCTCTGGTTCCTCTGCCTTTTCTAAAGCTGAGGTATAGAGCACATCAAACATCTTTTCTAATCAAAATGAAAAGTTATTAGCTAAAAATCCATGAAATATTGTTCTGGATGACATTGTCTAAAATATCTTTTAGAATCAATAACAAATAACATGGGATGGCTGAAAAAGAGATTCCTTTAAGAAAATACAAATTCCACATGATTTTGTCAAATGGAAGAAGATTATAGTTATACATGGAATGCAACAGCATTTATATCATTCTTCAAAGTTAAAAAATTCATCTGTTGTTTCTGTACCCATTAGGAGACTGAGATCTACTTTGAGGTCTACCATCAGAGGTTAGAGCTGATTTATATATTATGAATAATTGAGGATCCCTAATTTACTATAAACTCGGCAAATCAACTTTATTGACAGAGAAGGGCATTTGGAAGGATTTGTTCTTTCATGGTCATAAACCCTAAAATTAGAGTGTACACTTGGATATCAAAGCTTCATCGATTTCAGAAACACTTAGGAAATATTTAGTTGCCATTATTTTATCTAGTTCAGGTGCTACTACTCAGGTCATGTAGGAGGGAATGTCCTGTTCACACTTCATGGTGCACAAGTTAAGGCTCTGGCTATGGCTATTTCTGCCATACTCAACTCACACTTTATAAATTAATTAATAGATTGATGAATGAACCAGTATTGAGGAGTTAGTAAATGATAACTTTAAAAAATAGTTTTATTTGGTATTTCATTGATTCTAACAATTATAAGGTAAGTAATTAAAAGAATTGAACAAAAAACATTTTGCCTGTTTTTGTATGATTTTACTTAAAGGCAAATATTGGATATGTGTGTGTCTCTTAACCTAACACTAAGAAATATGTTATTTCATTATTTGGGCAACATTAGAAGAGCATCTTTTGCTTTCTGTAACTTTTCACATAACTTCAATGCAGTCTATGAAATTAAAAAATATATACATAAAAGTCTACTAATTCATAATTAATTTCTGCATATAAAACTGTTTTAAAACTTGGAAGTCAAATTGACTCACACTTTGGGAACCATGCATCTAGGAGAACTGTCCCTTTCTGCTCAGCACAAAGCACATCACACATATTTCTAAATACATGTAACTACAATGTTATTGTACATCCTACTGGATTTCCAAGCTATAGATAATGTTGCAGCAATTAACTTTAAACACACAGTTTGGGGATAAATCTAAGACACAAACTTGTCTATAGCATAATTTTTCACCACTAATGGAAATATCAACATGGAAAATTTCTGTCTCATTTCAAATATACTCAAAATTAAAGACCAGAATATTAGGTATCAACATTTCCACCATGCCAAAGTGATGTGTGCATGCTAAGTCACTTCAGTCATGTCTGACTCTTTGTGACCCCTTGGACTGTAGCCTGCCTGGCTGCACTGTCTGTGGGATTCTTCAGACAAGAACACGGGAGCAGGTTGTCATTTCCTCCTCCAGGGGATTTTACCAACCCAGGGATTGAACCCACATCTCTTTCGTCTCCTGCATTGGCAGGCAGGTTCTTTACCACTAGTGCCACGTAGGTAGCCAAACTGATGCACCATAGGTCGAAGCAGGACTTGAAAAAAATGTCAAAGCTGTATGTTTTTTTGCTTTGGGTGGTTGTGTCGTCTTTAACTGGCTTTCCAGGTAGCACTTGAGGTAAAGAACCTGCCTGCCAATGCAGGAGACTTAAGAGATGTGGATTCTATCCCTGGGTTGGGAAGACCCCCTGAGGAGGGCATGGCATCCCACTCCAGTATTCTTGCCTGGAGAATCCCATGGACAGGGAAGCTTTGCAGGGTCCCAAAGAGTCAGACACGACTGAAGCAAATTAGCACACAGGTAGTGTCTCGAATTTCTGGTGTATTCTCTGCACCACCATGTAGGTGATGTCTGTATTCCAAAAGTGTTGTCCTTGTTATATCATTCTACTGATAAACATTTTTATTTATATAGCATTTTATTGAACACTACCTTTGTGAAATTGGGGCAGATGGATGGCAGTGGGGATTAGAGAAGAAGGAGAAAAGGTTCTAGCAAATAAACTTGGAGATTTTGCCAATTATACTTTCTTGGAAATTTCTCCAATATATAGGCATATATGTGTGTGTTCTAAGAAGGTTCAGTCGTGTCCGACTATTGCAACCCTATGGACTGTCGCCCTCTAGGCTCTTCTGTTCATGGGATTCTCCAGGCAAGAATACTGGAGTGAGTTGCTATGCCCTCCTGCAGGGGATCTTCCCAACCCAGGAATGGAACCTGCATCTCTTACATCTCATACATTGGCAGACAGTTTCTTTACCACATGCCACGTGGGAAGGGCAGTGGTAAAGGAATCTATATATGCTTATAGATGACTTTCACAAATTCCAAAATCAGGAGCTAATTTTAATATTAATTATTGTAGCTACTTTGCAAATGAATTTGATGAAGAAAAAAATTAATTAAATTGTCTTTTTTACATACAAGCTTGTAACATAAGTAAATAACTAAATAAAATTATCATAGAATTTTTTGACAGATTTTATTTCTAGGATGCAAAATTGAGTTTACCATCAAACTTCAGATTTAAAGTTCTTAATTGCAAAGAGATAATATATGTAATATTAATATATTTATTCACCAATCAGATTCATTTCTGTCTTTATTTTTCATAAACATTATTATTAAGCTCTCTGAATTAGAAAAATTGAAATGTACTGAGGGAAAGTAATAATCAAATTATATTTTTAAGTTTAACATTTCTGAGATATTATTTTCTTCTCTATTTTCAATTTTAAGTCTTCTAAATAGTCCAAAATTTTGTTTTAAAATTTATTTAGTGGTAATAGAAACTATTCTAAATGTGCCCTGTATATTTTAACAGTTCTTTCATCACTACACTGTAAAAAGACAGAAGAGAATTTTTCTTTTCAACAATAGATTTTTATTTCACATGAATATTCTCAATTTACTGACATTTGTCTTTTTGCCTTACTCTAGAAATACTGTTTTAGAGCAATCAATTGAATTAAAAATTTTTATAGTAGTCTCACTTGGTCAAATGATAGGGTTTTTCTTTCTCCTCTAAAGCCATGGGAATCACTAGTTGGATGTTTTTCAAAATTAAGAACAGTGTCCTTAAAATTACTATGTTTTAATGGTTTAATAATTTTAATAGTTTATTAAGAACACTGTACCTAAAACTATTATACTTTATTTTCCACTAAACTATTGCAGTAGTGTTTGCTAATTCCCCTGTCCTCTCTCTCTCTGTCTTTCTCTTTCTTTTGTTCAATTGATAAGTGTAAGCTTAACCAGTTTTCTATGCAGGAAGTTTCATTATGGAACTTTAAAAGATGTAGAATGAAAAAAAAAAAAAAAAAGCTTAACAAACTCAAATTTGATATACCCATATAGGTAACATTCCTTCTGAATTAATATTTTTTAAAAAACCCTCTTTTGATACATATATGTCAGTTTACTTCTTACCAGAAAAAAGTACTTGAGGCTGTGATGACAAGTCAAATATTAATAATTAAAATCAGAATCTTTAAGTGAGCAGAATTTGATAATGGCAAGTACCTCTCATTAACAATATACCTAGGAACTAGTCAATATATTATGCTAGAATTCAAAAAGCTAGCAAATAAATACATGAGGACTTATGGTAAAATGGCCTCATTACAGTTGGCTATATGTGGAAATGTATAATTGACATAAAATGATTTCTGTGAGGTTTAAAGAATTCAGGACAATGGAATTATGTTAAGGCTTGAAAGTTCATATTTACCCCATACAGCTTACTGGTCTATGTCCATACCATTTGATGATGTAATGAAACTGAATTTCACAAATAAGGTAGCAAGGGTCAGCACAAGAGGAGAAAGCCTTTAAGGAACTTGCCTACTGTGGTTTTATTAACAGTACTGCTAATTTCTTTAGCACTCATTTCCTCTCTGCCGAAATTAAACTGGTGTTTGCACAGAATATTTGTGGCATGCACTCACTTGCATATAGATGACCTATTTTATTTAATAAAATAAAGGTATTAGAATTAAAGTAAACAAGGATCATCAATGTAAATTCAAGCTGATAATATCAACACTATTGGACTTGTTCTGTTATGTTCATAAAATGTTTAAATTTCTCTGAAAGATGCAACATGTCTGACTGTGTATACTAGACTGAAAACACAAATGTAAGAGTATCAGAGAGTGAACAGTCTATTTAGAAACTGATTATAAAACACCTATATGGCAGTAAGAAAGAAAAGTAGGAAAGGGAAGGCAGTCAATATATTGTGTTATCAGATAAGTGACCCTGTGTACAATTAGAGCTTAACCGTAGTGGGGATATCTCTGACAGGCAAATATATGCCAGAGTTATCCCACCTAAAGGACAAAATATCTGGGGCATTCATTATACCAATTTCCAATAGGGATTAGTTGAGGACTACTTGTAGGTGGTATTGATTCTTCAAGGTTTACCTGTGGGCAGAACATGTTCCAGAAATGAGAAAAAAAATAAAAGCCCTCAAGCACAGAGATTCACATGCAGCCACTGGAAGCTTTCTGTGTGCACTGAAATGGTGAAACACAAGGAGATATGAGTAGGACACAAGCGCACAAAGGAACGCACTGATTGTATGGCAGTAATTCAAAATCATTTTAGCCAAAAATTTATTTAAAGATTCGTGTTGCTGCTATTGCCCTATCACTTCTCAGAATGATTATGTATTGGAATGTTTTGAAATCTTGACACTAGGTTGTTTTGAGCTTCTTTTTTGTTGTTGTTGTTATGTTTTGTTTTTAATGAAAAGAAAGAAATTCTTAAAGCTCTCCAGTTGGGAGATCCATGTCCTATTCTATCAGATGGAACAAGAATCATTTTGTAAAGTGATTCTATCCCATTCTCCAGTACAAGTCACCTACTCAACTAACTGTGCACACATTGCTGGCATGTTGATGCTCTTGCTTGCTTGTCTTCCTCATGTGTACAGTATCCTCATTTGCAGTCCAAATCTAGTAACGTTTTATCTATATAGACATTTTTGTAACGGCTGGTGTTCTCTCATCTGAACTCCTAAATTGCTGCAGTCAGTACTAATAACTAGACATTTAATATTCAATCACTTAATTACATTTCAAGCTCTTACCTTGAGGCAGACAATGTTTTAGGCTCTAGGAATATAGCAGTTAAAAGAAAAATTTTCTACCTTCAAGGAGTTTATGTTGAAATAGTGGGATGTAAATAATAAACTAAAGAGCCTCTTGATGAGGGTAAAAGAGGAGAGTGAAAAAGCTGACTTAAAACTCAACATTAACAAAACTAAGATTAGGGCATCTGGTTCCATCAGAGGAAAAAGTGGAAGCAGGGACAGATTTTATTTTCTTGACCTCCAAAATCACTGCTGATGGTGTCTGTAGTCATGAAATTCAAAGATGCTTATTATGACAAACCTAGACAGTGCTTTAAAAAGCTGAGACATCACCTTGCCTGCAAAGGTCTGTATAGACAGCTATGGTTTTTCCAGTTGTGATATACAGATGTAAAAGTTGGACCATAAAGAAGGCTGAGCACCAAAGAATCAATGCTTTTAAGTTGTGATTCTGGAGAAGACTCTTGAGAGTCCTTTGAATTTCAAGGCAATAAAACCAGTCAATCCTAAAGGAAATCAACCTTGAATACTCATGAAGGACAGTTTCTGAGGCAGAAGCTGCAATACTTTGGACACCTGATGTGAAGAACCGACTCATTGAAAGAGACCCTGATGCTGAAGAAGATTGATGGCAAAAGGAGAAGGGGGCAGCAGAGGATGAGATGGTTAGATAGAATGACCAACTCAATGGACATGAATTAAGCAAACTCTGGGAGACAGTGGAGGACAGAAGAGTCTGGCATGCTGAAGACTGGGGGAATAGTATTCCAGGCAGCTTAAGCACTGATTCCAGAGGTTCTGAGATGACACATGTACCAGTTCAAGGAAAAGTAGAGAAAACAGTGTATGGAGTGAGTAGAAGGAAACAAAACTAAAGAGTCTATAAGGGATTGTGTTGGGCCTTATAAATCACTGTAAGCACTTTGGTTTTTACTCTGAGTGAGACAGGAAGGCACTGGGGTATTCTGTGAAGAGCAGTGACATGCTGTGATGCATCGTCAACAGGATCACTTCGTCTGCTGCCTTGACAACAGATTGTGCAGACAGGTTAGGGAGACTATTACAAGACCTGGATGAATGATAATTGTGGTTTAAATAGGGCAATGGCAGTGAAGATGTTGAAAAATGTTTAGACTCTGGACTTATTTTGAATATTGAAATGATAGGACATGCTGAAAAAAAATTGAGTGAACGGCGTGACCAGACAAGAAGAGTCTAGGATGACATCAAGTTATTTGACCTGAATAACTGGAAGGACAGAACTGTCACTATTTGAGATGGAGACACATATAAGCATCACAAGTTTGGAGGGGAAGATTGGGAGCTTGCTTTTGGACATGTGAATTTTGAAGTTCCTGTTAAACATCCAAGTCAAAATACTGCATAGCAAGGTATGTATTTATTTCTGAATTTCAGTGAAGTAGAATGCTCTAACAGTATATGAATTTGGGAGACGGACTGTATATCATCATCAAAAGAGTAAGTAGACTGAAAAACTAAAAAGACATCCAAGGATTGAATCTGAAAACATTTCAACATTCATGAAATGAGATCCAAGAAATGACATGAAATGAGATCCAAGAAATGCAGAAGACCCAACAAGAGGACTAATAAGAGTGATTAGTGAGGAAAAGTTAAGCCAGAATTTTGCAATACTGTTAAAGTTAAGTAAAGAAATTATTTTATGAAGGGAAGAATAATAAATTTTGTTAAAGGCTGCTAGAAAGTTAAAACACCAACTGAAATTTAGTTGTGGGATTAAGTAGAGGTTATTGCTAACTTTGGCAAAAAACAAACAAACAAACAAACAAACAAAAACTCTTTAAAGTAGAAAGGGTGAGGGTAAAATCCTAATAGGTTTCGCAAATAGGTTCACGAAATGATGTGAAGAGAGAAAGTACAGACAGAATAATGAGTCAAAATAATTCTTTACCTTTGGAGGAAAGAACAAGAGAACAGGGACCATGAGTATGTTGGAAATTAGTGGGGTTTGCACATACACACACATACACACACAGAGCTAACCAACAACTGTGAATGTGGCACTACCATGATCTTTGTATTGGAATTTTGTTTCAGAATATGGGAGTATGTTTTCACTATCATAAATCCACCACTTTAATCTTTGATAATTGCTCTTTGTCTGTTACCTTTCCATATCTTTCTAAAGAAAGACCACACCCCTTATACTGTCCTTCTTAATTTAAATACAGTTTTTCTCTAATGCTACCTCCAAATTCCCAGACATAGGGAATAACCTCTGGCACCTTTGAAGATTTATTTTATAAATTACTTTCTATCAACTGATACAGTATTGGCAGGCAACTTTTTGTAACAAATTATACCCCTGGCTTTCTGGCCCAGGTGGATATGTGATAAATTAATCAAGAAAAGGGAGAAATCCTTACATGATGAGCCACAAAATCTGCCACTGAGGTTCCAAGAGTTTCTTCTAATTCAGATCCAAACATGAGCTTAGCTTTATCATGGATCTTGAATTTTTATAGGATTTGATTTATCTTTCTTTAAAAAAACAACTTAAAAAAAAAAAAAAGCTAACAAAACATAAGAAAAGAAAATCTCTTAACTAGCCTAAACTCAATTCTTTGAATCAAACCAACTAAAGCTAACCAATACTATTGTTTTTTACTCTTTCTCTTTACCCTTCATCTTTTTCCACACCTATTATTATATTATGTCTACTACTTATCATATTTCTGGCAAAATAATTGTATTGACATACATCATTTTATTTTAATCAGTCAACTTATTATATAATCATAAATTGATAGTTTTCCACTCTTAAAACCTACAGACATTTGCATTTGAAGAAAGCATTAAGGATAGATGTGACTGCAAGTTCAACTTAGTAAAAAAGTATTTATGGGACATCATACTTTTGTAGCTTGACCTGTTGCCCCTCAATGTTCATTAGAAATTCATCAGTACAGAGACTACCCTCTCTTCTTTACTTCTTTTTTCTGATCTACCAGCTTTAGGCCAAGGAGAGATTTTCTACAGAAAACCTTTTTAATTAGCTCTTCAACCTCCTGATAGTTTCAGAATAATTCATATAAAATGAAAACTTCAGATCATAGTTCACTTTCGGAAACATTTCATGGAAAATTAGAAATATCCAACAGTGCTATTTTCCTATGAAAAATTCCAGCCCCCACATCTTTTTTGCATGTGTATGGAGATCAGAGGAAAATATAATTTTTCTTTTATTATATCTGAGACATTAAAAAAATCCTGAAAACTTCAAAACTTGATTTATTCATGTAATAAAAAGAATAGCAATTTTTAAAATGCTCACTATGGGTTAGACATCAACTTAGTCCCATAAAATTGGTTATTTTATTTAATCATTTGAGCAAATACATTTAGCTGGTTGTACTTTTTATATTCTTCTTACTTTGTGGATAAGAACTCTGAAGATATATATGTTTAAGTGACTTAATCAAATGATTGATTTACAATCAGTAAATATTAAAGTTTAAATGTTCAAATAATTGGTCTTATTTCAAAGCATGAATTTCAAGAGTTTATATTGTATAAAATCATCTTATGAATATTTCTATGTATTTACATAGAAATAATAAACATATCCTAAAATATACCCATTTATATTTGCTGAAAAGGAGTTTAATATCAATAAACATGTGTTGGTAATTTGGAAGTGAAGGAATATAATAAACATCACATTTTTTCCCCCATTATCCTATGTGTATAGGGTAAAGTGGTAGTCAGGGAAGGAAAGGGGATGGTGTCAATTCAAACAAAAGACAGGAGGCCTAAAGTTCTAAATTTTTTATCTTCATGTTTTCCTAAGTTACAAAGAAATAAATGTATGAAGTTCCTAGAATAAGATTCATCTCAATGTTTAATTCTTTGAATTAGTATATCTTTTTCCCAGTGTATTGGGAGGCAGAATGGCGAAGACATTTGATAAAATGGTTTACCAAAAATTCTAGTTTACTTTGTCCATTTCTTCCATTCAAAGTGTTGGAATGGTGCCTATTTCCTGAGATGCTACTCCTCACCAACCTGTCTATGTCAAACCCATGGAGATCAGTCAGTCAACAGGCTTTTTGTTATCTCATACTACTGTATCCTATATTTTCAGTTTTTGTGTTGTCCTTTATGTGATTTTTTAAAGGATAACAAAAAAGGATAGCATTGTTGGCTACTGTTAAAAGATACATTGAAGGAAGTTAAAATTTATTTAAAAATTTAAGAGCTATTTTCACAAAAATTAATTCTAATCAGGGCAGCAACAAACCAGAAGTAGTTAGGGGCACTACACCAACAGAAACTTAGGGAGAAGCTATTAGACAGAAAAGTAAAGCCTAAGGAAATTGCTGATTTGTTACAGCTTAAAGTTATTTAAGGGATTTGATTATGTCATACCTGTATGGTCTAGTGGTTTTCCATACTTTCTTCAATTTAAGTCTGAATTTGGCAATAAGGAGTTCATGAACTGAGCCACAGTCTACTCCCGGTCTTGCTTTTGCTGACTGTATAGAGCTTCTTCATCTTTGGCTGCAAAGAATATAATCAATCTGATTTCAGTGTTGACCATCAGGTGATGTCCATGTGTAGAGTCTTCTCTTGTGTTGTTGGAAGAGGGTGTTTGTTATGCTCAGCGTGTTCTCTTGGCAAAACTCTATTAGCCTTTGCCCTGCTTCATTCTGTACTCCAAGGCCAAATTTGCCTGTTACTCCAGGCGTTTCTTGACTTACTACTTTTGCATTCTAGTCCCCTATAATGAAAAGGACATCTTTTTTGGATGTTACTTCTAAAGGGTCTTGTAGATCTTCATAGAACTGTTTAGCTTCTTCAGCGTTACTAGTTGGGGCATAGAGTGGATTACTGTGATATTGAATGGTTTGCCTTGGAAATGAACAGAGATCATTCTGTCGCTTTTGAGATTGCATCCAAGTACTGTATTTCAGACTCTTTTGTTGACCATGATGGCTACTCCATTTTTTCTAAGGGATTCCTGCCCACAGTAGTAGATATAATGGTCATCTGAGTTAAATTTACCCATTCCAGTCGATTTTAGTTCACTGATTCCTAGAATGTCAACGTTCACTCTTGCCATCTCCTGTTTGACCACTTCCAATTTGTCTTGATTCATGGACCTAACATTCCAGGTTCCTATGCAATACTGCTCTTTATAGCATCGGACTTGCTTCTATCACCAGTTGCATCTACAACTGGGTGTTGTTTTTTCTTCGGCTCAGTCTCTTAATTCTTTCTGGAGTTATTTCTCCACTGATCTCCAATAACATATTGGGCACCTACTGACCTGAGGAGTTCCTCTTTCAGTATCCTAGCATTTTGCCTTTTCATACTGTTCTGGGGTTCTCAAGGCAAGAATACTGAAGTGGTTTGCCATTCCCTTCTCCAGTGGACCACATTCTGTCAGACCTCTCCACCATGACCCTCCCATCTTGGATGGCCCCACACGGCATGGCTTAGTTTCACTGAGTTAGACAAGGCTGTGATCCATGTGATCAGATTGACTCACTTTCTGTGATTATGGTTTCAGTGTGTCTGATGCCTCTGATGCCCTCTCGCCACACCTACCATCTTATTTGTGTTTCTCTTACCTTGGACGTGGGGTATCTCTTCATGGCTGCTCCAGCAAACACAGCCTCCACTCCTTACCTTGGATGAGGGGTATCTCCTCACTGCCACCCCTATTGACCTTGAACATGGAGTAGCTCCTCTCAGCCCTCCTGCCCCCGCGCAACCACCGCTCCTTGAACATAATCAATGCAAAGAAATAGAGGAAAACAACAGAATAGAAGAGACTAGAGATTTCTTCAAGAAAATTAGAAATACCAAGGGAACATTTCATGCAAAGATGGGCTCAATAAATGACAAAAATGGTATGGACCTAACAGAAGCAGAAGATATTAAGAAGAAGTGGCAAGAATACACAGAAGAACTATACAAAAAAGATCTTCAAGACCAAGATAATCATGATGGTGTGATCACTCACCTAGAGCCAGACATCCTGGAATGGGAAGTCAAGTGGGCCTTAGAAAGCATCACTACGAACAAAGCTAATGGCAGTGATGGAATTCCAGTTGAGCTATTTCAAATCCTGAAAGATGATGCTGTGAAAGTGCTGCACTCAATATGCCAGCAAATATGGAAAACTCAGCAGTGGCCACAGGACTGGAAATGATCAGTTTTAATTCCAATCCCAAAGAAAGACAATGCCAAAGACTGCTCAAATTACAATTGCACTCATCTCACATATTATTAAAGTAATGCTCAAAATTCTCCAAGCCAGGCTTCAGTAGTATGTGAACTGTGAACTTCCAGATGTTCAAGCTGGTTTTAGAAAAGGCAGAGGAACCAGAGATCAAATTGCCAACATCTGCTGGATCATCAAAAAAGCAAGAGAGTTCCAGAAAAACATCTATTTATGCTTTCTATTTCTGCCAAAGTCTTTGACTGTGTGGATCACAATAAACTGTGGAAAATTCTGAAAGAGATGGGAATACCAGACCACCTGACCTGCCTCTTGAGAAACCTATATGCAGGTCAGGAAGCAACAGTTAGAACTGGACATGGAACAACAGACTGGTTCCAAATAAGAAAAGGAGTTTGTCAAGGCTGTATATTGTCACCCTGCTTATTTAACTTATATGCAGAGTACATCATGAGAAACGCTGGGCTGGAAGAAACACAAGCTGGAATCAAGATTGCCGGGAGAAATATCAATAACCTCAGATATGCAGATGACTCCACCATTATGGCAGAAAGTGAAGAGGAACTCAAAAGCCTCTTGATGAAAGTGACAGTGGAGAGAGAAAAAGTTGGCTTAAAGCTCAACATTCAGAAAACTAATGCCATGACCAGATATCATGGTATCTGGTCCCATCACTTCATGGGAAATAGATGGGGAAACAGTGTCAGACTTTATTTGGGGGGCTCCAAAATCACTGCAGATGGTTACTGCGGCCATGAAATTAAAAGATGCTTACTCTTTGAAAGAAAAGTTATGACCAACCTAGATAGCATATTGAAAAGCAGAGACATTACCTTGCCAACAAAGGTGTGTCTAGTCAAGGCTATGATTTTTCCAGTATTCATGTATGGATGTGAGAGTTGAACTGTGAAAAAAGCTGAACGCCAAAGAACTGGTGCTTTTGAACTGTGGTGTTGGAGAAGACTCTTGAGAGTCCCTTGGACTGCAAGGAGATCCAACCAGTCCATTCTAAAGGAGATCAGTCCTGGGTGTTCTTTGGAAGGACTGATGCTGAGGCTGAAACTCCAGTACTTTGGCTAGCTCATGCGAAGAGGTGACTCATTGGAAAAGACTCTGATGCTGGGAGGGATTGGGGGCTGGAGGAGAAGGGGACGACAGAGGATGAGATAGCTGGATGGTATCACTGACTCAATGGACATGAGTTTGAGTGAACTCAGGGAGATGGTGATGGACAGGGAGGCCTGGCGTGCTGCAATTCATGGGGTTACAAAGAATCAGGCATGACTGAGGGACTGAACTGAACTGAAATTTATTTACCTAGGGCAACCATAGTTCGACCCCAGGTAAATAACAGGAAGGGAACACAGCCCATCCATCGACAGAAAATCGGGTTAAAGTTTTACTGAACAAGGCCTGCCCATCAGAACAAGACCCAATTTCCCCATCGGTCAATCTCTCCCAACAGGAAGGTTCCATAAACCTCTTATCATTCCCCATCAGAGGGCAGACAGAAAGCCACAATCACCTGAAACTAACCAATATGATCACATTGACCACAGCCTTGTCTAACTCAATGAGTCATGCCATGTAGGGCCACCCAGGACAGACGGGTCACGGTGGAGAGTTCTGACAAAATGTGGTCCACTGGAAAAGGGAATGGCAAACCATTTCAGTATTCTTGTTTTGAGAACCCCATGAACAGTATGAAAAAGCAAATAGATAGGACACTGAAAGATGAACCACCCAGTTCAGTAGGTGCCCAATATGCTACTGGAGATCAGTGGAGAAATAACTCCAGAAGGAATGAAAAGACAGAGCCAAAGAAAAAAACAACACCAAATAGTGGGTGTTACTGGTGATGGAAGTCAAGTTTGATGCTGTAGAGAGCAACATTGCATAACAACCTGGAAAGTTAGGTCCATAAATCAAGGCAAATTGGGAGTGGTCAAACAGGAGATGGAGAGGTCTGACAGAATGTGGTCCACTGGAGAATGGAGTGGCAAACAGTTTCAGTATTCTTGCCTTGAGAACCCCATGAACAGTATGAAAAGGCAAAATGATAGGATATTGAAAGAGGAACTCCCCAAGTCGGTAGGTGACCAATATACTATTGGAGATCAATGGATAAATAACTTCAGAAAGAATGAAGGGATGGAGCCAAAGCAAAAACAATACCCACCTGTGGATGTGGATGTGACTGGTGATAGAAGCAAGTCCGATGCTGTAAAGAGCAATATTGCATAGGAACCTGGAATGTTAGGTCCATGAATCAAGACAAATTGGAAGTGGTCAAACAGGAGATGGCAAGAGTGAACGTCGACATTCTAGGAATCAGTGAACTAAAATCGACTGGAATGGGTAAATTTAACTCAGATGACCATTATATCTACTACTGTGGGCAGGAATCCCTTAGAAAAAATGGAGTAGCCATCATGGTCAACAGAAGAGTCTGAAATACAGTACTTGGATGCAATCTCAAAAACGACAGAATGATCTCTGTTTGTTTCCAAGGCAAACCATTCAATATCATGGTAATGCAAGCCTATTCCCCAACCAGTAACACTGAAGAAGCTGAATTTGAATGGTTCCATGAAGACCGACAAAACCTTTTAGAACTAACACCCAAAAAAGATGTCCTTTTCATTATAGGGGACTGGAATGCAAAAGTAGTAAGTCAAGAAACGCCTGGAGTAACAGGCAAATTTGGCCTTGGAGTATGGAATGAAGCAGGGCAAAAGCTAATAGAGTTTTGCCAAGAGAACACACTGAGCATAACAAACACCCTCTTCCAACAACACAAGAGAAGACTCTACACATGGACATCACCAGATGGTCAACACTGTAATCAGATTGATTATATTCTTTGCAGCCAAAGATGGAGAAGCTCTATACAGTCAGCAAAAGCAAGACCGGGAGTAGACTGTGGCTCAGTTCATGAACTCCTTATTGCCAAATTCAGACTTAAATTGAAGAAAGTATGGAAAACCACTGGACTATTCAGGTATGACCTATATCAAATCCCTTATGATTATACAGTGGAAGTGAGAAATGGATTTAAGGGGCTAGATCTGATAGAGTGCCTGATTAACTATGGACAGAGGTTCATGACATTGTACAGGAGACAGGGATCAAGACCATCCTCATGGAAAAGAAAAGCCTAAAAGCAAAATGGCTGTCTGGGGAGACCTTACAAATAGCTGTGAAAAGAAAAGAAGTGAAAAGCAAAGGAGAAAAGGGAAGATATAAGCATCTGAATGCAGAGTGCCAAAGAAGATCCAACTAGTCCATTCTAAAGGAGATCAGTCCTGGGTGTTCATTGGAAGAACTAATGCTAAGGCTGAAACTCCAATACTTTGGCCACCTGATGTGAAGAGCTGACTCATTTGAAAAGACCCTGATGCTGGGAAAGATTGAGGGCAGAAGGATAAGGGGACGACAGAGGATGAGATGGTGGATGGCATCACCGATTCAATGGACATGAGCTAGGGTGAAGTCCGGGAATTGATGATGGACAAGGAGGCCTGCCGTGCTGCACTTCATGGGGTTGCAAAGAGCCAGACACGACTGAGTGACTGAAGTGAATTGAAGTCAAAGCTATGGTTTTTCCAGTAGTCATGTATGGATGTGAGAGTTGGATTGTAAAGTAAGCCGAACATTTTAGAATTGATGCTTTTGAAATACGGTGTTGGAGAAGACTCTTCAGAGTCCCTTGGACGGCAAGGAGACCCAACTAGTCCATTCTAAAGGAAATCACTCCTGAATATCCATTGGAGGGACTGATACTGAAGCTGAAACTCCAATACTTTGACCACTGATGTGATGAAATGACTCATTGGAAAGACCTTGATGATGGAAAAGATTGAAGGTAGGAGGATAAGGGGATGACAGAGGATGAGATGGTTGGATGTCATCACCAACTCAAAGGACATGAATTTACGTAAACTCTGGGAGTTGGTGATGGACAGGGAGGCCTGGCGTGCTGCAGCCCATGGGGTGGCAAATAGTTGGACATAACTGATGGAGTGAACTGAACTGAGTAGGTTAAAGTTGTCTTTTTGTTGAGTGGTTGCCCTTAGGTTTTGGTTTTATAACTTTCAGGCATTTACACGCTTAGATTTTGGGTTTTTTTTGTAGCCTGTTAAGGCATTAGAGCTGTCTCAGTCTAATAGCCTCCTTGTTTAATTAAGTTAACATTGCAAAGAAAGTAGACACTGAATATCAAACTTTCTTGGTTGTAAGAGTAGGTGGATGGTTAAGAAGGTAAGAAGATTTCTCAGCTGACAGCCTACTTTAGAAATTTGCAACTGGAGAGTTTTTAGTTGTTGTTCTGTTATTGGTTTTGTCTTTTTATTCAACCCTCTTTTTTTGTAGAGTAGTTTTGGATTCACAGCAAAATTTAAGGAAGTTACAGAGATTTCCCTGTACATTCCCTTGTCCCTTCACATGCCTATCCCAAAACTAGAACATCCCATTATCTGCATCACCTACTAGAGTGGTATGTTTTTACAATCTCTGAATCTAACTGGACACATAGTAATCGCCCAAAGCCTATAGTTTACATGGGAATTCACTCCTGGTTTTATGCATTCTGTGGATTTGGAATCAAAAGTTATTCTAAGACTCAGACATAGACCCATTTTAACTCCAGGTTCCATGTTATTTTTGTCCCTGCTACTGTCTCAAACCTTGAATTTGAGTGAATTCATCATCAAGTAGATTCCAAATCAGTAATATATGCCAATGGTCATATTCCAGCTCTTTTCTGGAATACTTCTCAGTTTGGCTTTTTTTTTTTAATTAAAAACGAAAATATTTTTAGCCTCACAGAATGAATACAGTTCTCTTTCTTACTCTCTTTTACATTTTTTCACTCCTACCTTTGACTTAATTATAAATGCCACCCTCTCAGGCTTCATTGGGAAATCCACACATGCAGTATGTTTTCTCTGTGACATACATTTGAAATACATAGGTGTGTATTTTCAATCATGAAGATACTGGTTACCAGTTCTATTCCTTCAAAGACTAATTAATGAATGGAAGGCCATATTCTTTATTTTTTCCTTATAACAAAACTGAGTATTAATCAGACTTTTTTTTCCACAAAGTAAGCATTTAAACTTTTGAGATGTAATTGACAATAAATGACACATTTAAAGTGTAGTCCACTGAGTTTCTACATGTGTATATACCTGTGAAAGGATCTCCACAGGTAATATAATGGACAAAGTAATCACCTGCAAAAGTTTCTTCGTGCCTTTTTGTCCATAGCCTCCGTTATATTCCTTACCCCCAAACAAAAACTGATCTATTTGTTTTGTGACTAGAATTTTATATAGATTGAATTTTATTTGCTGTACTTAGCATAATTATTTTGACATTCATCCCTATTGTATTGTTCTGTTGTATTCCATTTTGTGGATGTAAAGGAAAATGTGTTTATTCATTTACTTATTGATGGGCATTTGAGTTGTTTCTAGTTTTTGTCCACTGATATTAAAACTTCTTTGAATATTCATGTACAAATATCTTGATTTTCAGTTTTAAATGACACATTTAACTATCTATGGTTAAATAGCTTCTTTTTCCAAATCTATAGGGTCCTTAATTTAGGGACTTTGTCTGTTTTCATTCATCACTGTTGGTTATGTTCTGGGATAATTTGTATTAATACTTGGCCAAATTCAGCCAATAACCACACATTATTAAGAATTTGTATTTCAACCGGTAACCCCAGGGTTATAAGATTTTTAGACATTTTTTGAGTCCCAAAGTATCAAAAACAAGCTTAATTATTGATAAAAGTTATACCACCATAGAGTTAGAATCAGTATAATGGTATGTGTTCAAGTTTTCAGAGAAAAAGCTTAGTAGCCTGCCTTTAAAAAGTAAATACAAATTATAAGCACAAAATCAGAAACAAAATTGAATATTTGCAATGAGATGATTGGATGGCATCACCGACTTGATGGAACATGAGTTTGAGCAGGCTCTGGGAGATGGTGACAGAAAAGGAGGCCTGGAGTGCTGCATTACATGGGGTCTCAAAGAGTTGGACATAACTGAGTGACTGAACTGACTGAACTAAACGGTTTGATAGTCCAGTGGTTAAGACTCTGCTCTTCCACTAAAAGTGGCATGGGTTGGGAACTAACGAGTTCCCTGGTTGGGGAACTAAGATCCTGCAAACCATGCGGCTCAGACAAGAAATAGAAAACATATATCACAAAATAATCACATATGTAAAACATGATAAATACCAGAGCCATCAGAAGTTTAAAAAATATTTTCTTTTTTGACTGCATTATTACATATTATGAATAATAGTATATTAAATTGTATAATATTAATGTTTCAATTAATGTTTTAATATTAATGTTTTATAATGTTTTTCTCTCAGAGAATAGAAATACAAATCTCTTTTCTTTAGCATCATAGATCTTTTTTAAATTATTGACAATTTGGATACATGAAACATTAGACTCCATGCATAGAAATACTACTGTTAGTAATAATGGTGCACATTTTTGCCCCATTATTATGTTTTTGCCCCATTAATACTAAAAGAATTCTCATAAATTCTATAACTTTTATAAAAATGAAAATGGCATTGTTTTTATTGTTTTATGTATATATATATATATATATCTCACATTTTTATATCTATATCTCACATTATTTCCTATATTACAGATAGGAAAGAACTTCAGTTTTGATTAGGCTCCTATAAAAAACAAATCCTCCACTTACGATTTTATAACTTGATAATTAGAAACAATATTACATGTATGAGTTTCTAACTTTAAATGTTTCAATCTTGTTCAGTTCAGTTCAGTTCAGTCGCTCAGTCATGTCTGACTCTTTGAGACCCCATGAATGGCAGCATGCCAGGCCTCCCGGTCCATCACCAACTCCCGGCGTTCACTCAGACTCACATCCATCAAGTCAGTGATGCCATCCAGACATCTCATTCTCTGTCATCCCCTTCTCCTTCTGCCCCCAATCCTTCCCAGCATCAGGGTCTTTTCCAATGAGTCAACTCTTCGCATGAGGTGGCCAAAGTACTGGAGTTTCAGCTTTAGCATCATTCCTTCCAAAGAATTCACCTTCTGATTTCAGGTGCTTCATGACATGTTTCTACTGAATAATTCCAAGTGACTTGGCACAAAGGGTTGCAAAAATATTCTGGAAAGCATTTCTGTACTGGCATGGCTAAAAACAATTTAGCTATAAATTGTGAGTCACATTCTTATATTTCATTAAGCTCAAACTAAATATATCTCCAACTCAATTTTGCCTTAGATAAATGGATAGGAAATTATAGTAAAATGAGAGAGTGGTCTTTACAAAATGAGATTATAAACCTGATTTTTGCACATTTTGTAAATGTTAACATGTAAAATAAATATGAGCACATTACTGAGTTCTATCCAGAGCTATAAAGTGAACCACATAAGTAGGGGTCCCTGAGACTTAAGATTTTATTTGACTTCTTAGTAAGCCTGTCCCTGATCTCCATCTTTCTAGCCTTTGATTTTACCTAATTACCTGCCTCTGAAAACCTAATCAAATATCACATATCACAAGTATGAACTGAATTCTCTTTACAGTCATTATAGGATATGTTTTGATGTGGAATTAAATACCTCCAAAATTTCACAATCACCTTAACATGGGAAAGAGAACTCTAGAGTTTATCATCCTGGGAATTAAAAATTACAGCTTAGAAATGACATGACATTTACTTCCCTTACCTCACTTTTGTTGCTGCTATTGTTGTTTGGTCACTAAACTGTGTCCAACTAACTAAGTAGAAACACTCAAACGCAGGGAACTGAGCAAGTTCAGCTTTCTGTATGCCTAGAAGAGTGGGAAACTGGATACCAGTGAGCAGCACAAAAGACTCCCCATAGTATAATACACATGTCAAACTTCCCATGTCAAAAGCTGCTCTCCTAGGCTACTCCCAGCCAGCTCTTGCTACCTGTGCTATTGTTTCAACATAATGTGTTGTTTACCATATCTTATTATTGGAGTATAGCACATGTAAGAAATAAAAATGGAAACATTTCAAATTTTTATTTTATTAACTGCATTATTATTTATGAAATTTATTACTACTTATAGCAAAAATCAACAATAATCCCAAATATAATGTGAATTCAAATATATGGAAGAAAGGCATGTAGGAGTTTTTTGCTTTTATTTATTTATTTTTTTTCTATACTGGTCAGATGATAACCTTATTTCCCTCATTAGAGAATTCATTGGCAATAGGTACAGGATTTCCCCAGTTATTTTGATTCCCACTTCAATGTCTTTTCTCTTAATATGCTTTTACCCTAATTTTTCTCCTAGAAATGTAACTAAATAAGCAATATTAATTCAGCAAAAATTCTCTATTTTAGTTTATAATGCATAATTTCTTAAATTGGAATAATCCTGTGTTTTGTATCTATTAAAATAATTTTCATCTTTCTGATTTTTTTTTTACTTTTTGCATTCAATTATTTTAATCAAACACTCTTATTTTTGTTAATTAATTTATTTAGACCTTACAATGTGGCCTCATCTGGGGATACAAAAAGAATAAAGCACAGCTCCTTCCATCAAGAACCTCACAAGTAGAATTTAGACCAGGAAATAACAAAATAGAGAAGAAAAAGAAGGGCATTACAGGCAGAGAAAATTAATGTATAATAGCAAGATAGTTCGAAACTATATTATTAAAGGACTATCCCCAGTATACTGCATTTCAGTAAAATTGGAATTTGGGCTGTGTATTCTTTATCATGGAGATGGGTCACATAGCAGGATAAGGGGACTAGTGAAAGATACAATAGAAAAAAGTGAATAGTTAGTTGGCCAGACCATGAATGAGACTTTGGCTACAGAGAAATATTCAAATTTTTCCTGTACATAATAAAAGCATTAAAAGTAATACCACTATTGGATTCTCTCTCTCTCCTACTATTAGTGCTTTTATTCTATTTTTTAAATTCAATGAATGCCAAGACCATTTTGATGATCTTTGTACAAATACTGTCTTCCTATAATGATCATGCTTTACTTTCCTCTGTCTAACCCTTTGATTCATAGTCTTTTTTTTTAATCATATTTTTCTTGAACTGTTTTCTTGAAGTATAGTACTTCAATAAGCATTTCCCTTTATGATTATTTTACATTAAATTGTTTTGCTTTAAATTTTTACAATCTATGATTCATCAAGCAATAATTTTGTAGTTTGTTTTTAAATAGATTATTATGGTAGTAGTGTAGTAACTACTATATTAATAATTTATAGACATTATATAAAAATAGAGCTTTAGTAAATATGTTTACTTCAGAAGTTAGGTTAGAATTCTTTGAAATTTCTGGTAATGATATTAACATTCCTTACATTCAATGGAGTAACTACTAATGTGCAACATGGGTAGCTAGTCCCTGTAGTTCAGGAAAAATATAAGTAAGAGAGTCTCTAATTTCAAGGTAAATTCAGAGACACATCTTTTTTGTGAAATCTGTTGGATAGTTTTAAGGTGTTATATTTTCTTTTATAGCAACTGTTTTTATTTATCGTAGTAAGCATTCTATTTTTATTCATTCTTTTCTTATTTTAAAAGCACAGAGGCTTATTATAAAGCTATAATAACACATTTTCACTTAGCTATGATAGTGTTCAGGCTCACTGTAGATGCTATAATAACTGTGAACATTTGCCAAAGCTAACAGTGGCTTTGTTCACTTTGCCTATATACACAGAAAAATATCAATTTTTGTATGACCACATATTATTCCCTTTCCAAACACAGGTGTTCCCAGGATTTTTTAGTTTCTGAAAGGCACTCAGTTTGTGAAAGAACCACCTTATATACCAGCAAGTCCAGTACTCTTGCTTGGAAAATCCCATGGACAGAGGAGCCTGTTAGGCTGCAATCCATGGGGTCACTAAGAGTTGGACATGACTGAGCGACTTGACTTTCACTTTTCACTTTCATGCATTGGAGAAGAAAATGGCAACCCACTCCAGTGTTCTTGCCTGGAGAATCCCAGGGATGGGGGAGCCTGGTGGGCTGCCATCTATAGGGTCGCACAGAGTCGGACACGACTGAAGTGACTTAGCATAGCATAGCATGTCCTTTAAAGGACATATTAAAGTCTATCCTTGAGAGATGTACAGCCCCCTCCTTCTTTATATTGTAATTTCTCCACACCCTCTAATGCTTTTTCATCAGCATCAACCTGATGCTTTTTTCCCCTGCATTTCATAGTAGAGTTTCATAGTACATAGGTGATTCCAGATTGATCACTTACACTTTCATAAGTTGCTCTATGAGCTGAATACCCTATTAATTAAGGCTTTGGCATCAGATTATCTACACACCAAGTATAGTTTTATCGTATGTGGGTGTCAAAAAGTGAAAGAAGTTCCTTAAAGAAATGTGTTCTTCAGGAATTGTAACACTAACACTTCAATTTGGTGTAACTCCAAAATCTTAATTTTCCTGTCCTGACAAGTGCTCCTTTTAAGTCTACTAATTGTTATTTCAAGGTGACTACTTCCCCAGTCCACAGTGGATCCATAGATAACTGTTCCATTCTCAACACTGAAGAGTTAATCAATAACTATATCTTAACTAATATGATCCCAATACTTCATGGGAAATAGATGGGGAAACAATGTCAGACTTTATTTTTCTGGGCTCCAAAATCACTGCAGATGGTGACTGCAGCCATGAAATTAAAAGACACTTACTCCTTGGAAGAAAAGTTATGACCAACCTAGATAGCATATTCAAAAGCAGAGACATTACTTTGCCAACAAAGGTCCGTCTAGTTAAGGCTATGGTTTTTCCTATGGTCATGTATGTATGTGAGAGTTGGACTGTGAAGAAAGCTGAGCGCCAAAGAATTGATGCTTTTAAACTGTGGTGTTGGAGAAGACTCTTGAGAGTCCCTTGGACTGCAGGGAGATCCAACCAGTCCATTCTGAAGGAGATCGGCCCTGGGATTTCTTTGGAAGGAATGATGCTAAAGCTGAAACTCCAGTACTTTGGCCACCTCATGCGAAGAGTTGACTCATTGGAAAAAACTCTGATGCTGGGAGGGATTGGGGGCAGGAGGAAAAGGGCACGACAGAGGATGAGATGGCTGGATGGCATCACTGACTCGATGGACGTGAGTCTGAGTGAACTCCGGGAGATGGTGATGGACAGGGAGGCCTGGCATGCTGCGATTCATGGGGTCGCAAAGAGTCGGACACGACTGAGTGACTGAACTGAACTAATATGATATTTATAAATAAACAGCCAAGCAATTACAGCCTACCCTGAGATATGCAGAAGAAAAAAGCCTTAAGAATTTTTGAAGCCCTGTTTTGTAAAACATCAACATATTTTACAAAATATGTAAGCTATTTCTTTATCAATTAAGGCTGACCAAATAGCAAAAAAATGAATTGCTGAAGTTTCTATCTCTTATTCTGTACTCTCTAGAAGTTCTATACTCTTATACTTTCTTATTAGAATTTTATATAAAACAACACAAAATCACCCAATTAAGCAGAAAACAAAGACATAGCATTTGTAGCACATAACTGTTCACATTTTAGTTACTGAATAAATAATTGTATAATACCATCTATGTATCATGCAGCATTCTAAATGTCTTACAAATATAAACACGTTAATACTCATTAAACTATGGCTGAATTACTATACGCTTTAGAGCTTTCATGTGAAGTAGCTACACATGTTTAGAAGGTACTTGTTAGCAGTGACAAAGAGACTGTGGAAATAATGGGGCTTCCATGATCAGGGGGCAATTTATAGTGATCCAATTGCAGGAGACAAGTGCAAAGAACATTTAATGACCACTCTGTTTTCAAGGACTAGAAACTCATTGTTCCTGTAGAAGCCTTATAGGTTAAATATCTTCCTCATTTGTCAGTAAGTGAAAGAATATATGCCTTAAAAATTATTTTCTTATATAGATGCAGTGTGGGAGACCTGGGTTTGATCCCTGGGTTGGGAATATTCCCTGGAGAATGGAATGGCTACCCACTCCAGGATTCTGAACTAAAAAATGCCATGGACAAAGGAGCCTAGGAGGCTACAGTCCTTGAAGTCGCAGAGTCAGACAAGACTGAACGACTTTGACTTTTACTTTTCACTATATTCAGAGTTTTCTGGATCAGTTTTTTTTTTTTTTTTTTCATATATATTATTTTATTTGATGTGAGGACATTGTGAGATAGTAGATTCTACTGTTCACTGATTTATAAGCCAGATAGTCTGTCCATTGGGCTTCCCTGGTGGCTCAGATAGTAAAGAATTTGCCTGCAATGCAGGAGCCCCCATTTGGATCCCTGGGTTGAGAAGATCCCCTGGAAGAGTGCATGGCAACCCACTCCAGTATTCTTGCCTGGATAATCCCATGGACAGAAGAGCCTGATAGGCTATAGTCCATGGGGTCACAAAGAATTGGACATGATTGAGCAACTAAGCACAGCACAGTCTGTCTATTACCTTAATTCATTTTATTGAATCCTCAAAATTTCTGCTCATACCAAGTAATAGAAGGGGAAACTGAGGCTCAGGTATTAAGTACTAGCAAGTCACTGTCCCATGATAGGCTTAAAAATTATATTTTGATTGAATTATGCTCAGGACAGAAAAAAAGCATGTATTGTAATGGAGAAGGGCTAATATCAACTTTTGCTTAGATTTATGTTTTAATAGCATTGATATTATTATTTTTTTATTATTTTCACAACCCCTGCTTTGAAGGTGGGGAAACAAATGAGAGTTATGACTCTGCAACAATTCCATTGATAGTGACTGGAAGTCAAGCTAACTATAGAGGCAAAGTAATATAGAGGCAAAGAAAAATGAAATGCCATAAAGAAGTAGGTTCAAAAACAAACAAAACCTTGTTAGAATTAGTAGAAAAAATTTAGCAAATTTGCATTATACCAAATCAACACTGAAAAAATCAGTTGTGTTTCCACATGCTGAATAAAAAAAAAGGAATCAGAAGAGGAAATTAAGCAGTCAATTTCATTTACAGTAGCACCAAAAGAATAAAATACTTAGGAATAAACTTAACCAAGGTGGCAAAAGACCTGTATGATGAAAACTACTGATGTTGATAAAATAATTTAAAGAACAAAAGAAATAAATAGAAAGCCAATCTATGTTCACTAACTGGAAGAATTACTATTTTAAGATGGCTATATTACTCCCAAAGCCATCTACATAAAATTCACATGGAATCTCAAAAAACTTTGGACAGACAAAACAACTTGAGAAAAACCAAATTGGAGGTCTCACACTTCCTGATTTCAAACACTACAAAACTACAGTAATCAAAACCGTGTGGTACTAACATACAGACAAACACATAGACAGACAGGATTGAGAGTCCAGAAACTCTCACACGCGATTAAATAATTTCTACAAGGTGCCAAAACCATTCAATGGAGAAAAGGCAAAATTTTAAACAATTAGTTTAGGGAAAACAGAATATCCACATGCAGATGAATGAACTTGGATTATTCAAGGGAAAATATTTTCAAATCACATATCTGATAAGGAGTTAATATATCCAGAGCACTTAAATAACTACAATTGAGTGCTAAGAAAGCAATATAACTTAGAAATGGGTAAAGTACTTGAAAGGATATTTCTCTACAGAAAACATACAATTAGTTGATAAGCACATAAAAGATCCTTAATATCACTAATCATTGCTGCTGCTGCTGCTGCTAAGTCGCTTCAGTCCTGTCCTACTCTGCAACCCCATAGGCGGCAGCCCACCAGGCTTCCCCGTCCCTGGGATTCTCCAGGCAAGAACACTGGAGTGGGTTGCCATTTCCTTCTCCAATGCAGGAAAGTGAAAAGTGAAAGTGAAGTCTCTCAGTCATGCCCGACCCTCAGCGACCCCATGGACTGTAGCCTACTAGGCTCCTCCGCCCATGGGATTTTCCAAGCAAGAGTACTGGAGTGGGGTGCCATTGCCTTCTCCATCAGTAATCATTAGGCAAATGCAAATAAAAAATAAAATAAGATTCGACCTCAAACTGATTAGGATGGCTATTAAAAAAAAAAAAAAAAACTGGAGAAAATTACTGTCAGTGAGCACGTGAAGAAATTGCAATCCTTGAACACTGTTAGTGGGGATGTAAAACTGAGGAGGCTCTGTGGAAAACAGTATGGCATTTCCATAAAAAAGTAATTATAGACTGTGGTCCAGCAATTCCACTTCTAGTTATATACCCCAAATGATTGAAAGCAAGGATTCAGTTATTTGTAAACCAATGTTCACAGCAGCCAAAATGTGGAAGTAACCCAAGTAACAACAGATGAAGGAAGAAACATAATGTGATATATATATATACACATATATATATAATGAAATATTATTCAGCTTTAAAAAAGAAAGGAAATTATCATGCATACTGCAATTTGGATAAATCTTGATGATATTAGCTAAGTGAATTAAGCCAGTCAACAAAGGATGAGTACCATATGATTCCACTTATGTGAGATCCCTTTGTGTGTGTGCTCAGTCGCTTCAGTCATGTCCAGCTCTTCCCAACCCCATGGACTTTATCCCACCAGGTTTCTCTGTTGATGAAATTTTGCCAGAAAGAATACTGGAATGGATTGTCATGCCCTCCTCCAAGGGATCTTCCTGACCCTGAGATTAAGCCCACATCTCTTGTGTCTCCTTCATTGCAGGCAAATTCTTTACTACTTGAACCAACAGGAAATCCCCATGTGAGGCTCCTATAGTAGTCAATTTCATAGAAAAGTAAATTGGTTGTTGTTATGAGCTGAGGAGTCGGGGAAATGGAGATTTATTGTTTAATTGTACAGAGTTTTCATTTGGAAAGATGAAAAATAGTTTTGGAAATGAATGGTGGTGATGGTTGCACAACACTGTGAATGTACATAATGCTAGAAACTGAACACTTAAAAATGGTCACAGTGGTAAATTTTTTGTGGTGTATCCTTTACCACAATTTTTAAAGATTTTTTTTTTTAAGAAAAGAAATAACGTTAGAGAAAGCGAAACTCAAAAATTCCCAATTGATTTTTTAATTTAAAACATGTGACTCTGAGCAGTTGGTCAAAATCTTTTCATTTTGCAGTTTATTTGAAAAAGAAAATGTAGCTAATTCATATTCTCTGAGGTTGTTGGGAGGCTTAGCACAATAATGTATGTAAAATACTTTGTACAGTGCCTGACACAAGTCAGGTATGCAACAATAGCTTCAATATTCATCATACACCTGATGCATACATCAGTATTTGAACGGGGATTATCTGGAAAAAAGCTCCATTTAAGGATTTAAATGATAAGTAGGTATTAATCATATAAACATCTTGTAATGATTAAACTATTAACTAGCATTTGTAATACAATAACATCTTAAGATATAAAATAAGCCCTGAATTTAATGACATTTTATCTTGTTCCTTTTTGTAGGACTTAAGACTGTTTGAAACACTTGTGTTACTCATCACAAATTATAATACAAATATTTGAAAGTTGGAACTAAGGTAGCAGCTATAAGTTGCTACTGTATCTCTTGTTTAGTTACAGCTTTTGATCTGTGAAAGACAACAAGTAAAGATAAGGAAAGATCAAATCTACAGCCATCTTGGGAATCTTGGTATAGTCTGATAAAAAGTAATATTTTAGGGTGCCAAGGTTATGAATAAAAACCATCTAATTATTAATATTGAACTAAGATTTGTTTTCCCAAGAGACAAGAATTCTTTCGTTTGGAAAAATTAAAACCAAGTCTATACCATAGTATAGATATGATTAGAAGCCTGTATTCTACAGTCAGATGTCCTGGGGATAAAGCGCTACTCTTCCTCTTCATAGTCATATCCTTGATCATGTTACTTTACCATTCTAAGACTAAACGTGATGATAAACAGAGCTAGTTCATACAGATGAGACACCACATAAAGCATTTAATGTAGTTCATTGCACTTAGTAAGTCTTTCATAATTTTTATTATGATGGTAATTATCATGATTCATGAGATCTTATTATCTCAGAAAATGGCTGGACACAGCCCACTTAATTATAGTAGGATACAGCAAGCTGATCATTGCTAGCTTGAATGTAGGCTTGACACTAAGAGATTTTCAGACACAGAGAAGCATTTAGATTCAAAGGAAATACATCAGAGGTCTAATCCAGCTGGTATGTTATAACTTTTAAAAGTAGGTTATGAAACTACATAACAGGTTTAAACAATTAAGCAGCTTGAAGGGGAGAGCATTGGTTTAACCCGATACTACAGAATCATTAACTTACAGACAGAAAATCATAATTATGAATGGAAAAGCAAATTGTTAGAAAGCCAGGCAGGTGATCAGGCAGCATTAGAGATACAGAGGTAGCAGAAGCACCGGCATCAATATGCGAGTCCATTAGAGGATTTTTGCTCTTAGTTAAGACTGGGGAAGTTAAAAGTCTTTCAGTTTAGTTTTCCCCAATATCAGCCCAGAGACAAGGAAGAAAGGACACATAGTTTATTGTAAAGGGGTAATAAACACAAGTGGGCTTCCCAGGCAACTCAGTAGTAAAGAATCTGCCTACTGATGAGGGAGACGCAGGAGATGTGGGTTCAATCCCTGGGTTGGGAAGATCTAGAGGAGGAAATGGCAAACCCACTCCAGTATTCTTGGCTGGGAAATCCCATGGACAGAGGAGCCACAGGGTACATTCCATGGTGTCACAAGGGGTCAGACATTACTGAACAACTGAGAACACAGAGTAAACACAAGTAGAGAAGTGCAGAAGTAAAAAATAAATAAATAAAAAGGGAAGTTGAAGGTAGCCAATAAAGTATGTGTTAAGCCAGCTTCAAGAGGCAAAGGAAGAAGAGGATTTACATACCAAATGTTACTGATCATTTTTTTTGAACTCTGCTGGTAAAAGGAGGGGAAGAGACTACTTTGGTTTCAGAGAAAACCCTAAAGCAAAAAGATGTAGACGCTACCAGTTGGAAAATGCTCAGGCCTGAGGGATGCACAATAGAAGTTCATAGCATTAAGGAAGTCAGCTGTAAAGTTCATCCCACACACACAGAGATATCACATCTACCCTACTTGTAACCATAAACCCAATGTTCATAGAACTCATCTCCTACTTGTCCTATTTACTACCTTATTCCTTATTATGATATCTCAAGCACTCTAGCAAAATTTTGCATTTTCTTCATGTTTTTAATCCTTTTTCTGAAACACTTGGAGCCAGATGATTTTTTTAAGTTCAGATTTTTTTTAATTTCAGAAAGATAATATTTAATCTCTGTAATAATATTCTGTATATTTAATAATATCTCCTGTGGTGTTTGGGGCAACATTCAGTAAGCAAATATATGGATATTTCTAGTGTTACACAAATAAATATTTCCATTAAGTGGTATGAAAGTGAGAGTGAAAGAGTTCGTCGCTCAGTCATGTCCAACTCTTTGCACCCCCTTGGACTGTAGCCCATGGAATTCTCCAGGCAAGAATACTGGAGTGGGTTTCTGTGACATTCTCCAGGGGATCTTCCAGACCCAGGGATCAAACCTGTGTCTCCAGTATTGTAAGCAGATTCTTTACTGTCTGAGCCACGAGGGAAGTCCATTAAGTGGTATAAGTCAATAAAAACCTCACATCGATTCATGTCAGGTTTGTGCTTAGTTTGGATGTAAGTGGGATGTACACAATGTGGAACTAACCCTAGAATAAGACTCCCAACCCACAAATGTTCAGTCACTTATAGAATGGAAAACACAGGTGGACTGCAACATCTAGGAGATAAGGAAGTTTTAGAAATTTAGGAGGTCAAGAAAGTGGCTTCCCTAGAAAGGGGGAGTGGAGGCTCTGGAGGTAGAATTAGATACTATTTATTTTCTTGATTCAGCTCAGATCTGCTGAGACAGCTCTTTGATAAGCTACCAGAAAAGAAAGAAAGTGAAGTTGCTCAGTCGTGTCCAACTCTTTGCGATCCCATGGACTGTAGCCTACCAGGTTTCTCCGTCCATGGGATTTTCCAGGCAAGTGTACTGGAGTGGGTTGCCATTTCCTTCTCCAGGGGATCTTCTCATCTCAGGGATTGAACCCAGGTTTCCCACATTGTAGGCAGATGCTTTACCCTCTGAGCCAGCAGGGAAGCCCAAGCTACCAGAAAGAAGGTAGGAAAAGAGATTTCAGGGATATCCAGATTTGTTTCTCTTCAGATGCCAGCTTATGAACATTATTTGATTTTCAGAACAAAGTTTTGGGATTCTAGAATAGTGGATAACTGGTAACTATACAGTGGATCTGTATATTAAACCTGCTTTTTTCCACTTCATAAAAATTCTACAACTATAGTCCTCTCTCTCGTTCTCTCTCTCTCTCAGAATACAGAATTCTGGGATCCAGTGAGATAGAATCCTTAGTGTTTCATATCTTAGTTCTTGTTTTTTTTTTTATTGTTATTGCACGCTTCCCTTATCAGCCTTTTTAGATTATTGTTTCCGTAATTATCCAGCTCCATGACATTTAATACAAAAGATACACTATGTATCTGAGGACGAACTGTGGCATTTTTGGAGGACTATGCATCATTATAATACCTAACATTGTGTCCCCCTAAGAATCAATTTTTGTCCCTTTGGGGGCTATTTTTATTTATCTTATTATTACTTGGAAATGTATGCCCAAGTTAGTACAAATTTTACCCAATATGACAAGGTGAATTCTAACATATATGATGTTTTTTAATATGTTTTTGTAATTTAATCAGTTTAATTGAGTTTTGTATTAGATTTCCTTTTAAAGAATATTTTAAAAATCAAATGCATTAATAATATAAATTGAAATATATAGGTATAATGAATAGTCATGAACATATATTGTTAAAGTAATGAGTATACAGGTTAGTTGAAAGAAAACTATACATGAAATTAATCCAAAGACCTTGTGGGTGGATAGTAAGTGCTTTAGTGCTATTAGAGTGTTCCTGGTAGCTCAGCTGGTAACAAAGCTGCCTGCAATGCAGGAGACCCTGGTTCAATTCCTGGGTCAGGAAGATCCCCTGGAGAAGGGATAGGCTACCCACTCCAGTATTCATGGGCTTCCCCAGTAACCCAGCTGGTAAAGAATTAACCTGCAATGCAGGAGACCTGGGTTTAGTCCCTGGGTTCAGAAGATCTGCTGGAGATGAGAACAGCTACCCATTCCAGTGTTTTGGCCTGGAGAATTCAATGGACTATACAGTACATAGGAATACAAAGAGTCAGACACAACTGAGTGGCTTTTATTAAGTATTTTAGAAGTTTTATTTAATTTCAGTTCAGCTTAGTCACTAGGTCATGTCCGACTCTTTGCGACCCCATTGATTGCAGCATGCCAGGCCTCCCTGTCCATCACCAACTCCTGGAGTTTACTCAAACTCATGTCCATTGAGTCTGTGATGCAACCGTCTCATCCTCTGTCGTCCCCTTCTCCTCCTGTCCTCAATCTTTCCCAACATCAGGGTCTTTTCAAATGAGTCAGCTCTTTGAATCAGGTGGCCAAAGTATTGGAGTTTCAGCTTTAGCGTCAGTCGTCAGTCTTTCCAATGAATATTCAGGACTGATTAGGTTCAGGATGGACTGGTTGGATCTCCTTGCAGTCCAAGGGACTCTCAAGAGTCTTCTCCAACACCACAGTTCAAAAGCATCAGTTCTTTGGCACTCAGCTTTCTTTATAGTCCAACTCTCAAATCCGTACATGACTACTGGAAAAACCATAGCTTTGACTAGATGGACCTTTGTTGGCAAAATAATGCCTCTGTTTTTTGATATGCTGTCTAGGTTGGTAATAACTTTGCTTTCAAGGAGTAAGTGTCTTTTAATTTCATGGCTGCAGTCACAATCTGAAGTGATTTTGGAGCCCAAAAACAAAGTCTGTCACTGTTTCCATTGTTTCCCCATCTATTTGCTATAATATGATGGGACCAGATGTCATGATCTTAGTTTTCTGAACACTGATTTTTAAGCCATCTTTGTTACTCTCCTCTTTCACTTTCATCAAGAGGCTCTTCAGTTCTTCTTCACTTTCTGCCATAAGGGTGGTGTCATCTGCATGTCTGAGGTTATTGATATTTCTCCCAGCAATCTTGATTACAGCTTGTGTTTCATCCAACCCAATATTTCTCATGATGTACTCTGCATATAAGTTAAATAAGCAGGGTGACCATATACAGCCTTGACATACTCATTTTCCTGATTTGGAACCAGTCTGTTGCTCCATGTCCAGTTTTAACTGTTGCTTCTTGACCTGCATACAGATTTCTCAAGAGGCAGGTCAGGTGGTCTGGTATTCCCATCTCTTGAAGAATTTTCCAGAGTTTGGTGCGGTCCACACAGTCAACGGCTTTGGCAGAAGTAGATGTTTTTCTGGAACTCTCTTGCTTTGTTGATAATCCAGTGGATGTTGGCAATGTTATCTCTGGTTCCTCTGCCTTTTCAATAACCAGCTTGAACATCTGGAAGTTCACAATTACGTACTGTTGAAGCCTGGGCTGGAGAATTTTGAGCATTACTTTGCTAGTGTGTGAGATCAGTGCCTTTGTGCAGTAGTTTGAGCATTCTTTGGTATTGCCTTTCTTTGGAATTGGAGCAAAAACTGACCTTTTCCAGTCCTGTGGCCACTGCTGAGTTTTCCAAATTTGCTAGCATATTGAGTGCAGCACTTTCACAGCATTATCTTTTAGGATTTGAAATAGCTCAAGTGGAATTCCATCCCCTCCATTAGCTTTGTTCATAGTGATGCTTCCTAAGGCCTACTTGACTTCACATTCCAGGATGTCTGGCTCTGGGTTGATTGATGATCACACAATCATCATTATCTGGCTCATGAAGTTTGTATAGTTTGTATAGTTCTTCTGTGTATTCTCCCCACCTCTTCTTAATATCTTCTGCTTCTGTTAAGTCTATACCATGTCTGTCCTTTAGTGTGCCCATCTTTGCATGAAATGTTCCTTTGGTATTTCTAAATTATTGAAGAGATCTCTAGGCTTTCCCATTCTATTGTTTCCCTCTATTTCTTTGCATTGATCACTGAGGAAGGCTTTTTTATCTCTCTTTGCTATTCTTTAAAACTCTGCATTCAAATGGGTATATCTTTCATTTTTTCCTTTGTCTTTTACTTCTCTTCTATTCACAGCTATTTGTAAGGCCTCTTCAGACAACCATTTTGACTTTTTGCATTTCTTTTTCTTGGGGATGATCTTGATCTCTGCCTCCTGTACAGTGTCACCAACCTCCATCCACAGTTCTTTAGGCACTCTATCTATCAGATCTAATCCCTTGAATATATTTCTCACTTCCACTGTATTATTATTTATTTTTTATTTTTTTAAATTTTATTTTATTTTTAAACTTTACATAATTGTATTAGTTGTGCCAAATATCAAAATGAATCTGCCACAGGTATACATGCGTTCCCCATCCTGAACCCTCCGCCCCCCTCCCTCCCCATACCATCCCTCTGGGTCATCCCAGTGCACTAGCCCCAAGCAAGGGATTTGATTTAGGTCATACCTGAATGGTCTAGTGGTTTTCCCTCCTTTCTTCAATTGAAGTCTGAATTTGGCAAAAAGGAGTTCATGATCTGAGCCACAGTCAGCTCCCAGTCTTGCTTTTGCTGACTGTATAGAGCTTCTCCATCTTTGGCTGCAAAGAATATAATCAGTCTGATTTCAGTGTTGACTACCTGGTGATGTCCATGTGTAGAGTCTTCTCTTGTGCTATTGGAAGTGGGTGTTGCTATGACCAGAGCATTCTCTTGGGAAAACTCTGTTAGCCTTTTTCCTGCTTCATTCTGTACTCCAAGCCAAATTTGCCTGTTACTCCAGGTATTTCTTGAATCCCTACTTTTGCATTCCAGTCCCCTATAATGAAAAGGGCATCTTTTTGGGGTGTTAATTCTTGAAGGTCTTGTAGGTCTTCATAGAACCATTCAACTTCAGCTTCTTCAGCATTACTGGTCGGGGCATAGACTTTGATTACTGTGATATTGAATGGTTTGCCTTGGAAATGAACAGATATTATTCTGTCGTTTTGAGATTGCATCAAAGTCCTGCATTTCAGACTCTTTTATTGACTATGAGGGCTACTCCATTTATTCTAAGGGATTCTTGCCTACAGGTCATCTGAGTTAAATTCACCCATTCCAGTTATTTTAGTTTGCTAATTCCTAAAATGTCGACGTTCACTCTTGCTATCTCCTGTTTGACCACTTCCAGTTTGCCTTGATTTATGGACCTAACATTCCAGGTTCCTCTGCAATGTTGCTTTTTACAGTATTGGACTTTACTTCTATCACCAGTCACACCCACAACTGGGTGTTGTTTTTTCTTTGGCTCAGTCTCTTAATTCTTTCTGGAGTTATTTTTCCACTGATCTCCAGCAGCATATTGGTCACCTACTGACCTGAGTGGTTCATCTTTCAGTGTCCTATCTTTTTGCCTTTTCATACTGTTCATGGGGTTCTCAAGGCAAGAATAGTGAAGAGGTCTGCCATTTCCTTTTCCAGTGGACCACTTTTTGTCAGTACTCTCCACCATGATCTGTCAGTTTGGGTGACCCTACATGGCATGGCTCTTAGTTTCACTGAGTTAGACAAGGCTGTGGCCCATATGATCAGATTGGTTAGTTTCCTGTGATTGTGATTTTCAGTCTGTCTGCCATCTGATGGAGAAGGATAATAGGCTGATGGAAGCCCCCTGATGGGAGCAACTGACTGAGGGTACTTGTTCTGATGGGTGGGGTGATGTTCAGTAAACCTTTAATCCATTTTTCTGTTAATGGGCAGGGCTGTATTCCCTCCCTGTTATTTACTGGGGGCCAAACTATGGTGGAGGTAGTGAAGATAATGATGACCTCCTTCAAAATGTCCCAGGCATACACAGCTACACTCAGTGCCCTCAGCCGTGCAGCAGACCACTGCCAACCCACACCTCCACGTGTTTTATGTATTGAAATTTTACCACAACTAATATTTTGAAAAGGGATGTTAAAATCAGAAAGGGCTGGATAGAATTGTCTACATAAACTTATAGATTCTACAATAAAAATGAGTTAGCACTTAAAACACAAAGCATGGAACCAAGATTTTTCCAGAAGTTGAAATGTTGTGGAAAAAAATTGCTGTACTTGAAATTAGATCTGGCTCAAGGTGTGACTTGACCAGCTTGCTATTTCTTGTCTTCTCTAGTCTCTCTTCCTCTTATTTATAAAACTGAAATTATGATTATTCCAAAATGCATTTATGGGACAGAAATGATGTAGCCTTTGCTAAATTGCTCTATGAAATGTAATAGAAAGATACAAATATTCATTGAATTATGCCAATAATTAATTATAGAACTACATCCAGTGTCATTTGAAATTAAGAACAAGTTCTGAGAGGCTGAAGTGACATTTATGAGCCTTATCCATCTTGTCTCTTCCAAACCTTCCTGATTAATAGTTTATGCTTCTAAATTTTGTATTTGACTTCAGTTAATATTATGATTATCCATTTTAAGAGTTACCTTGTAAATGTATAAACTCCTATGTTTTTGTTAATAGAATTTTGTGTACTGAAGTAATTTTAGAGAGAATTGAGACTATTTTAAAGATTAAAGTGTTTGAAGCTATCTCTTCCTTTGTTTGTACTCTTCAACAGCATTAATTTTTAGAGGAAGTACTTTGTCAACATTTGTGTCCTTTTCTGGATGCAGCCAAATGTCTAATGAAACTTCTATAGAGGATCTTTAGATACTATTATTCTAAAATCTTAAATAAATTTAGAAACTGATTTATATCAGAGCAGTGTGTGGAAATTGCACCTTCATTCTTTTGAGCTATTAAATAATTCTCCCATTATAGCACTTTTCTCAGAGTATCATAATGGTTTGTTTACTTTTCTGTCTTTCTCCTTAGGTAGAGAGCTGCTAAGAAAACAATTTTCTATTCAGCCTGCAGCACAGTACTTGTTAATAGGCTCGGTATTCCTTGAATTAAATTGAAGAACACTATGTACCTTAATGACCCACTTTGTACATAGCATTTTGTTTCAGTAATGTGTACATGTTTTTATCCACATGTGCTAAGTCACTTCAGTCATGTCCAACTCTTTGGGACCCTATATACTGTAGCCTGCCAGGCTCCTTTGTCCATGAGATTCTCCAGGCAAAAATAATTGAGTTTGGAGGTTGTAATAATGGAGTAATGGAGGTTGTGTGTTGCAAATTCCTTGAAGTATGAAGCTATAACTTTATTCCCTTATTGGCAATAAACAAATAAAATATTTGGGAGGGTGATTGTTGAATGGCATTAGAGGCAATTTGCATGGTACCATTGTTTCTTTCTGCACAGTACTTAGTTTTATTATAATCAGGTTCCTAATGACTCAGACCTAATACCCACCTGAAATTCTAAACCAAATGAAAGAAAAAAAGGGAAAATGAGATCAGAAAAGAAACAAATGGGCTATTCTTGTGAAGAGCAATATATTTTAAGATATTTAAACCTGTGGGATGGAGGGCCAAGAAGACATTTATTCTGTCCACATTCTCAAATAATTACAGTTAACAAGACAGAAATAATCAAGTGCAATAGTCAAACTATCTAACAGCAGGAAGAAAGTAAACAAATGTGTGTAACAAGGCACAGAAATCTATCCAAGTGTCAATATGACATAGAATCATCGGAGGATAGATACATGGAACTCTAATCAGGTTATAGAGACAAAGATGGAGTGTCATTAGTTGTGTTAAAAAAACAAAACAAAACAAAAACGCAGTTCTGGGTTTTGGTTCAGTATATAAATAACTTGGAAGTCACCATTCTATCCTAACAGCAAGTAAAGATCTGAACATACTAAAAAATAAACAGTTCTTCTTGAATCTATAAGCAGTGGGAAGACACATGGCAAGTTATTTCATCCAAGATTGGACTCAGGCCAATAAATGGAGGCACAGCTTAACAAAACAGAAGCTCAACAGCAGAAACTGCCAAACTCTAGAAAAGAATGCCATAACCCATGGTTGATGAAATTCTGGAAGCTCAGTGTAGACAATTCAAACGTCAAAAACTCCAGTGAGACCCAGGCATGGGGCCTGCCACCTACGGTTTTGTGAACTTTACCTCTGAAGCTCAACCAGATTCTCAAAGTAAATATTAGTGAAAATTCTCCTCCTACTTCTTTCAGAGAATGGGCAAAAAGAAATGTTTTCAAATATACAAAAGAACTCTGTTTTCAACAGACCTGCTCTCAAGAAAAACTCAAGGAAAGTTAACCAGAGCCTAATCAGTATTATCAAAGCCTAATTCACCTAGGGGAATGGAAATAACCAACTCCCGTCAGTTCTAGCCCTCCTAGTGGGAAAAGGGAAATATTCAATTCCACCTCCCTCTAGCCATTTGGTCCCACCTAATGGATGAGAAAAACCTGACAGAGTTGTGAAGTTCATAGTCCAGATGCATAAGCTAACTGAAAGGGTGACTTCTTGTCAGAAGACTCTAGGATGCTTCCCTTCCCCTATTTTACTACCACATTATTAAAAGCCATTTTCAAGCAGTTCCTTTTACTTTGTACCTCATGTCTGGCTATTCAGAAAAAATGATTGAAAGCTTACTAAAAAGCAAAAAAAAAAAAAAAAAAAAAGTTTGTATAGATAAAACAAGCATCAGAATCAGAAATGGCAAGGATGTTGGGATTATCTGACCAGGAACTTAAAACTACTAAGATTAATCTGCTAAATGCTCTAATGAATAAAATGGACAACATGAAAGAATAAATAGGTAGTGTAAATAGAGATGGAAATCCTAAGAAAGAATAAAATATAAATGCTAGAAATAGAAAACGGTATAGCAAAAATGAAGAATGCTTTTGATGGTGTATTAGCAAGGATTATCCATAAACATAAGCAATAGGATATGATAGCATATGTAGATAATAGATAGATAAGAAAGAAGAGGAGATGTATTATAGAATTTGGTTTATGTGGTCATGGAGGCTGAGAAATCACACCATCTGCCTTCTGCAAGCTGAAAAACCAAAAAAGCCATAGTTATTTTTTGAGCGAGTGAAGTCGCTCAGTCCTGTCCAACTCTTTGTGACCCCATGGACTGTAGCCCACCAGGCTCCTCCCGCCATGGGGTTCTCCAAGCAAGAGTACTGGAGTGGGTTGCCATTTCCTTCTCCAGGAGATCTTTCAGACCCAGGGATCGAACCCGTGTCTCCTGAATTCCAGACAGACGCTTTAACCTCTGAGCCACCAGGGAAGTTACTTTTTAGTTCAATAGGTCCAACAACCAGGGGAACTGAACCAGAGAGCCACTGATGTAAATCCTGGAGTCTGAAGGCCCAAGAACCAGAAGCACGTGTTGTTCAAGGACAGGAAAAGATGGACTTCCTAGCTCAGGAAGAGAGAGCAAGAGTTTGCCCTCCCCTGCTTTTTTCTTTGTTTTATTCAAGCCCTGAAAAGATTACATGATGCCAGCCCATATTAGTGAGGACAAATCTTTAGTCAGTCTACTGATTCAAATATATTACAGAAAATCTTCATAAATATACTCAGAAAAAAGCACTTTACCACTTATTTGGATATCCTTTATACCCCGTCAAGTTAATACATAAAAGGAGCCATCAGAGTGGGGTACTAATAGACTAAATACTCGTGAAGAAAGAGCCTCTAAACTTTGGGATATATCAGTGGACACTTTAAAAATGTAAAAACAAAGAGAACAAAGACAAACAAACAACAACAACAGCGAAACTGAATATCCAAGGACTGTGGGACAACTATGAAAGGCTTAACATGCAAGTAATAGGAATACCAGATGAAAAAGAAAGAAAGGAAAAGAAGAAATTTTTTTGAAAAAATAGTGACTAAAAATTTCTCCAACTGTTAAATAAAAGACCATAGATCCAAGCTGAATAAATGCCCAAAACACAACCTTTATCTCTGTCATTTTAAAACTATAGAAAATCAAAGATAAGGAAAAATCCTGAAAGAAGCCACAGAAAAAAGCACCTTAGCTATAGAAGACCACAGATAAGAATTACATCCAGAAGAGTACAAGATGGCAGAGGAGCAGGTGGTTGTGGAGTACTTCCATGGATACATCAGGAATACACCTTCAGATACAGAAGTACGTGCATAACATCAGCTGAGAGTGGACAGGAGTACCTGACAGGGGGAAATGAATATATAGAACCATGCAAACTTCAGTAGGACAAAGGAACTAGGGGGGGAAAACAAGATGATTGTAGGACTGGACCTGCCTTCGGTAGGTGGGAGAACTGAAGTAGGAGTTCGATCCCCACATTGGAGCAATTGTCTGAGTCAGAGGAGAAACATTTAAGGCTGAGAGTGAAACAGCTGGCCTGTGGCAGCCTAAATGGAATGAGAATCAGACAGTTCTTGCTGCAGCCATGCATACCCTGGACAGGGATGCAGATCCCCTGGAAGGTGCAGCGGCTGGGAGCTAGAGTTTAGGGATTGTGGAGCAATCCCAGGGTGAGGGCTGATGTTGACTGCAGACAGAGGCATCGAGGGGATGTGAGGGAGAAGATTGTGGAAGCCATGGAAGCAAGGTGATATAGCTGAGTCATGCATAGGAGGTGGAGCCATCACCATAGCCTCTTTCTCCCCACAGGCCAGCATTGGCAGCTGAACAATAAAGAGGTTGGCCCATCAAAAGCCTGACAGACTAAACTACAGAGGACGCCACCCAGGGTGTCCCTTTAAGTGCCTGAAGTGCTGATGTTCTGAGTAGGACCCCAGCCAAGAGGACCCCACTATGTGCCTGACTTGCTAAACAACAAAGAAGGACCCTATACAAGAGAGCTCTCTAAGTGCCTGAATGGTCATAGCTACAGAGAAAGACTGGCCAAAGAGGCCTTCTGATCACCAGCTACAATAGACTCAAGAAAAGACTCTGATAGGGCCATAACTCTTGTGGTGAAGGCAGTCCGTGTCCCTGCACACTTGGCATCACCAGGGTACCTGCAAGTCAAACAACTGCCCCAACTTTATGCTCAACCCTCACTGGGACAGAGCTGCCACAGACAAAAATGTCTTGCATCTTTGCACATAGTGTCTCTTCAGTCATGTCCAACTCTTTGTGACCCTGTAGACTATGGCCTGCCAGGCATCTCTGTCAGGGGGCTTCTCCAGGCAAAAATACTGGAGCGTGATGGCCAATACTGGTTGCCATACCCTTCTATAGCACTATATTTCCTGCTGCCCTAATTGCCAACTTCTCTGTGTACCTGGTGCTCCCAGAACCTCTGTGACCCAAGAAGCTGCAGCACCTCCACACCTGGCCCTCACAGGGACAAACTCAACTCCTCCAGGGCAGTCTCAGGAGCAAACCCCAGTGGACAATCCATATGCATAGGTGGACATAAAACCACAATTGAAACCCAGGGGTAGCATGGCTAAGGAAGAAAACCCAGAACCTTCCCACCAGATGTACAAGCTGTAGATTAAATCCACCCAATCAACTAGGCAGACTCTGTGTCTACAGAATATATAAAAGGCCATTGAGAGCTCCCACAAAAGATAATAAACTAGTTCCGATAGCTGTGGACACTGTAGGCAAGAATACACAGAAGTAGAACCAGATTAGAATCTGAGTTGCTCCCACAGCAGGTCCAGAGATCAGCAAAGGGTTGGAGAGCAACCTAGGGAGGTGAGGTGGACTGTGACTCCCACGGAGGGAAAGGACTCTGACAGCAATAACTCAAAAAAAAGCATTTATAATTCTTATGTTTTGACTTGTTCTATAGATTCTTTTGGATTTTTCCTTTTTTTCTTCCATATTTCCAAACCCCCCCCCCCACCCCCGCCATTGTAGTTGTCAATTTTATTGGCACTATGAAATCCAACTAAGCTTTTGAGCTTTTTTTTCCTCAGTCACATTTTTTATTGTTGTTATAAATTCTGCCTCTATGTTGGACTTTTGCAGTTCTGTGGAATTTTCTTTTTTTCTTTTTTCCTCTTTTTTAAAACTTTAATTATTGATTTTTTTAACATTATACTTTTTCAACATTTATTTGCTTGCCTTTCCTACTGTTCTTTTCCCCTTGAAGTTAATCTTTAATGTATATCCATCTTCTTTCTCTGCTTCTATTTAACTTTGCATATCTATTCTTTCTTTCTTTTCTTTTCTCTTGACATATATGTTAGTTTTGTTTTCCTTGCTTTATTCCCCACTTGGCATCTTGATTTAGTTTTGTTTTTCCACTTTGTGCTTTAGTTAGTTTTGTTCTCAACTGGTTTATATAATTTTTGATTTCCTTTGTTCTCTGGGTCAATCTTGTATATTATTTTTGTTGGACTGTTTTGACTTTGCTCATGGGTGTATATGTATATGTGTATATTCCATTATTTTAAATTATTATTTGCTTGATTTTGCAACTGGCATTTGTCTGGGGTTTATCTTTGGTATCTCATTTTTGGGTATTTGTTTTAGTCTCACTTAATGCCATAATAAACCACTTGTGGAATCTTTGTTCCTGAGCAGAGATCAAGCCCTGAACCTTTGGAGTGGGAACACTGACTCCAAGACTCTAGACTACCAGAGAACTAACCCTAGGGAGTGTCAAATAGTGAGAACTCACACAAAGGATACTTTAATACAAGACCTGGCATCAGCCAACCACCAGTAGCACCCTTTGCAGGATACCTCTTCTAAAAAACAAATCAAAAATATAAATACCATCATCAGCAGACAGGATTACCACCTCACTCAGCCTTGTCCATCGGAGGAAAAACAAACAAACAAACAAACAAACTCAGCACAAATCTCACCCTATACAAAGCTCACACAAACCAATGGACCAAAGTTAGAAGGGCAGAAACCAAAAGGAAGAAAGAATTCAACCCTGAAGCCTGGAAAAAGGGAACCTCAAAAACAATAAGTTAAAAAAATAATAATGAAAAAGTAGAGAAATACTACACAAATCAAGGAACAAACTAGAAACACAGAAATCCAAATAAATGAAGAGGAAATAGGCAAATTACCTGAAAAAGAATTCAGAATAATGATAATAAAAATAATTAAAACCCTTGAAAACAAAATGGAGAAAATGAAAGAATCAATTAACAAAGACCTAGAAGAATTAAAGAATAAACATACAGGGGCAAACAATACAATAACTGAAATTAAAAATACCCTAGAAGGAATCAATAGCAGAATATCTGAAGCAGAAGAACAAATCAGTGAGCTGGAAGTTAAAATGGAAATAACTTCTGAAAATAAATAAATAAAGTAGAAAATAAATAAAGTAGAATAAAGCAGAATAAAGTAAAAAGAATGAAAAAAAAAAAACTGAGGATAATCTCAGAGACCTCTGGGACAATATCAAAGGCACTAACATTTGAATTATAGAAGAAAAAGAGGAAAAGAAAGGGTATGAGAAAATTTTTGAAGAGATTATAGTTGAAAATTCCCCCAACATGGAAAAGGAAATAGTTAATCAAGCCCAAGAGGTACAAAGAGTCCCATACAGGATAAACCCAAGGAGAAACATGTCAAGATACATACTAATCAAACTAACAAAGATTAAACACAAAGAAAGAATATTAAAAGTAGCAGGGGAAAAGCAACAAGTGACATGTGCCTAACCCCATGTGCTTAACAGCTGATCTTTCAGCAGAAATTCTGCAGGCCAGGAGGGAATGGCTGGATATATTTAAAGTACTTAAAGGAAAAAAAAAAAATCTAGAACCAAGATTACTGTATCCAGCCAGGATCTCATTCAAAATTGATGGAGAAATAAAAAGCTTTTAAGACAAGCAAAAGTAAAGAGAATTCAATACCACCAAACCAGCTTTACAACAAATGTTAAAGGGACTTATATAGTCAAGAAATACAAGAGAAGAAAAAAAAAAAAAAAACTACAAAATCAACCCCAGACAACTAAGAAAATGGCAATAGGAACATCTATATCAATAATTACTTTAAGTGTAAATGGATTAAATGCTCCAACCAAAAGACACAGACTGGAAGAAACATTTATATGCTGTCTACAATAAACACACTTCAGACCTAAAGACAAATATAGACTGAAAATGAGAGGACAGAAAATACATTCCATGCAAATGGGAAGCCTGGAGTAAACCTGAAAGAAAATCTGGAGTAGCAATCCTCATATCAGACAAAATAGACCTCAAATTAAAGAAGCTTATAAGAGATAAGGAAGGACACTACATAATGATCAAGGGATCAATCCAAGAGGGAGACATAATGATTTTAAATATCATAATGATTTTAAATATCACCCAACATTGGAACACCTCAGTACTTAAGACAAACACTAACAGACACAAAATGAGAAACTGACAGGAACAGAATAATAGTAGGAGACCCTACTCACACCAATGAACAGATCATCAAAACAGAATATTAATAAGGAAACACAAGTCTTATATGATATGTTAGATGAGATGGATCTCATTGATATCTTCAGGACATTCCATCCAAATGCAGAAGAATACAACTTCTCAAGTGCACATGGAACATTCTCCAGGATAGACCACATCTTGGGTCACAAATCAAACCTTAGTAAATTTAAGAAAATTGAAATCATATCAAGCATATTTGACCACAAGTCTAGATATCAATTACAAGGAAAAAACAAAAACAAAAACTGTAAGAAACACAAACACATGAAGATTAAACAACACGTTTCTAAACAACCAACAGGTTACTGTAGAAATCAAAAGGGAAATAAAAAAATTTCTAGAAAGAAATGACAATGAAAACACAACAACTCAAAACCTATGGGATACAGCAAAAGCAGTTCTAAGAGGGAAGTTTATAGCAATACAATCCTACCTCAAGAAACAGAAAAACGTCAAATAGACAACCTAACTTTACACATAAAACAACTGGAAAAAAAAGAATAAAAGAACCCCAGAATTAGTAGAAGGAAAGAAATCATAAAGATTCAAGCAGAAGTAAATGAAATAAAACAATAATAAAGATTAATAAAACTAAAAGCTGATTCTTTGAGGAGATAAACAAAATTGACAAACCTTTAGCCAGACTCATCAAGAAAAAAGAGAGAGAAGAATCAAATCGATAAAATTAGAAATTTAAAAGGAGAGGTTACAACAGATAATGCAGAAATGCAAAGGATTACAAGTGACTATTATGAACAGCTATATGGCAATAAAATGGGTAACCTGGAAGAAATGGATAGATTATTTAAAAAGTTCAATCTTCCAAGACTGAACCAGGAAGAAAAAGAAATTATGAACACCCAATTACAAGCACTGAAATTGAACTTGTGATAAAAAATCTCCCAAGAAAAAAAAGCCCAGGACCAAATGGCTCCACAGGAGAATTCTATCAGACATTTAGAGACGAGCTAATGCCTATTGTTCTAAAACTCTTTCAAACAATTGCAGAGGAAGAACACTTCCAAACTCATTCTATGAGGCCACCATCACATTGATACCAAAATCAGACTAAGACAACACAAAAAAAGAAAACCGCAGGCCAATATCACTGATGAACATAGATGCAAATATCCTTACCAAAATTTTAGCAAACATAATTCAGCAACACATCAAAAAGCTCATACACCATGATTAAATTGGGTTTATTTCAGGGTTGCAAGGCTTCTTCAATATATGCAGGTCAAACAATGTGATACAGCATATTAACAAATTGAAAGATATAAACCATATGCAGAAAAAGCCTTTGAAAAAATTCAGCACCCACTTATGATTAAAACTCTTCAAAAAATGGGCATAAAAGGAAGCTACCTCAACATAGTAAAGGCCATATATGATAAGCCTACAGCAAACATTATTCTCAATAATGAAAATCTGAAAGCATTCCCCACTAAGAACAGGAACAAGACAAATGTGTCCACTTTCAACACTATTATTCAACAGAGTTATGGAAGCCCTAGCTACAGCAATCAGAGAAGAAAAATAAATAAGGAATCCAGATTGGAAAAGAAGTAAAGCTCTCACTGTTTCCAGATGACATGATACTGTACAAAGAAAACCCTAAGTTAGTATCAGAAAATTACTAGAGCTAATTAGTTCATTTAGCAAAGTTACAGCATACAAAATCAATACACAGAAATCAATTTTCTATATACTGACAATGTACTGACAATTGTCAGTACATTGTACTGACAATGTACTGACAGTACAATGTACTGACAATCACTATTCTATATACTGACAATATACTGACAGCATTTCTATATACTGACAATGAAAAATCAGAAAGAGAAATTAAGGAATCAATCCCATTCACCACTGCAACAAAAAATAATTAAATATCTAGGTATAAATTACCTAAGGAGATAAAAAAAAAGAAAAAAGAAAAAAAACTGTAGACAGAAAATTATAAGACACTTCATGGGAAGTAGATGAATAGATGGGGAAACAGTGGAAAAAGTGTCAGACTTTATTTTTGGGAGCTCCAAAATTGCTTCAGATGGTGATTGCAGCCATGAAATTAAAAGACACTCCTTGGAAGAAAAGTTATGACCAACCTAGATAGCATATTCAAAAGCAGAAACATTACCTTGCCAACAAAGGTCCATCTAGTCAAGGCTATGGTTTTTCCAATGGTCATGTATGGATGTGAGAGTTGGACTGTGAAGAAAGCTGAGTGCCGAAGAATTGATGCTTTTGAACTGTGGTGTTGGAGAAGACTCTTGAGAGTCCCTTGGACTGCAAGGAGATTCAACCAGTCCATTCTGAAGGAGATCAGCCCTGGGTGTTCTTTAGAAGGAATGATGCTAGAGCTGAAACTCCAGTACTTTGGCCACTTGATGCAAAGAGTTGACTCACTGGAAAAGACTCTGATGCTGGGAGGGATTGGGGGCAGGAGGAGAAGGGGATGACAGAGGATGAGATAGCTGGATAGCATCACCAACCTGATGGACATGAGTCTGAGTGAACTACGGAAGTTGGTGATGCACAGGGAGGCCTGGCGTGCTGCGATTCATGGGGTCGCAAAGAGTCGGACACGACTCAGAGACTCAGAAATGAACTGAACTGAACTGAATGAAAGGAATCAAAGGTGACATAAACAGATGGAGAGATATTCCATGTTCCTGGGTAGGAAGAATCAATATTGTGAAAATGACTCTACTACCAAACACAATCTACAGATTCATTGTGATCCCTATCAAATTACCAGTGACATTTTGCATAGAACTAGAACAAAATATTTCACAATTTATCAGTTCAGTTCAGTCACTCAGTCATGTCTGACTCTTTGTGACCCCATGGACTGCAGCACACCAGGCCTTCCTGTGCATCACCAACTCCTGGAGTTTACTCAAATTCATGTCCTTTGAGTCAGTGATGCCATCCAACCATCTCATCCTCTGTTGTCCCCTTCTCCTCCTGCCTTCAATCTTTCCCAGCATCAGGGTCTTTTCAAATGAGTCAGCTCTTCTCATCATGTTGCCAAAGTATTGGAGTTTCAGCTTCAACATCAGTGCTTCCAATGAACACCCAGGACTGATCTTTAGTATGGACTGTTGGATCTCCTTGCAGTCCAAGGGACTCTCAAGAGTCTTCTCCAGCACCACAGTTCGAAAGCTTCAATTCTTTGGTGCTCAACTGTCTTTACAGTCCAACTCTCACATCCATATTGAAATACAAAAGACCCCGAATAGTCAAAGCAATCTTTAAAAAGAAGAATGGAGCTGGAGGAATCAACCTTCCTGACTTCAGATTATACTACAAAGCTACAATCATCAAGTCAGTATGGTACTGACACAGAACAGAAATATAGACTAAGGGAACAAGATAGAAAGGCCAGAAATAAACCCATGCACCTATGGATACCTTACTTTTGATAAAGGAGGCAAACATATACAATGAGGCAAGACAGCCTCTTCAATAAATGGTGATGGGAAAACTGGACTGCAACATGTAAAAGAGTGAAATTAGAACACTTCCTAACACCATACACAAAGATAAACTCAAAATGGATTAAAGACCTAAATGTAAGACCGGAAACTATACAACTCTTAGAGGAAAACATAGGAAGAACGCTTTATTACTTAAATCAAAACAAGATCCTCTATGATCCATTTCCTAGAGTAAAGGAAATAAAACCCAAAGTAAACAATTGGGACCTGATTAAACTTAAAAGCTTTTGCACACCAAAGGAAACTATAAGCAAGGTGAAAAGACAGCCCTCAGAGTGGGAGAAAATAATAGCAAATGAAACAACTGACAAAGGATTAATGTCCAAAATATACAAGCAACTCATACAACTCAATACCAGAAACACAAACAACTCAATCAAATTGGGGAAAAAACCTAAACAGACATTTCTCCGAAGAAGACATACAGATGAAAAAAACATGAAAAGATGATCAACATCACTCATTGTTAGAGAAATGCAAATCAAAACTACAATGAGATATTATATCTCCTCACACCAGAGTGGCCATCATCAAAAGATCTACAAACAATACATGATGGAGAGGGTGTGGAGAAAAGGGAACACTCTTGCATTGTTCATAAGAATGTAAATTGATACAGCCACTATGGAAGATGGTATGGAGATTCCTTTAAAAACTGGGAATAAAACTACCATATGACCCAGCAATCCCACTCCTAGGCATATACTCTGAGGAAACCAAAATTGAAAAAGACACATATATTACATTTTGCATTGCAGCATTATTTACAATTCCTAGAACATGGGAGCAACCTAGATGCCCATTGACAGATGAATGGATCAAGAAGTTATGGTACATATCCACAATGTAATATTACTCAGCAATAAAAAGGAACATATTTGAGTTAGTTCTAATAAGGTGGATAAACCTAGAACCTATCATACAGAGTGAAGTATGTCACAAAGAGAAAGATAAATATTGTGTTCTAATGTATATATACGGAATCTAGAAAAATGGTAATGAAGAATTTGTTTACAGAGCACCAATTGAGAAGCAGACATAGAGAACACACTAATGGACATGGGGAGAGGGGAAGAGGTGGTGATGTGTATGGAAAGAGTAACATGGAAATTTACATTACCATTTGTAAAATAGCCAATGGGAATTTGCTGTATGGCTCAGGAAACTCAAACAGGGGCTCTGTATCTACCTAGAGGGGTGGGATGGGGAGAAAGATGGTAGGGAAGTTTTTGTTTGTTTGTTTGTTTTTAACTTTACTATGTGTATCTATGACTGATTCATGTTGTGGTTTGACAGAAAACAGCAAAAGTTTCTAAAGAAATTATCCTTCCATAAAAAAATAAATTTAAAAACAAAGAATCACATTAACTTTTCCTCAGAATTTATGCAAACAAGAAGAGAGCAAGATCACATATTTAAATGTTAAGAGGAAAAACAAAACAAACAACCTAGAATTTGGAACACTGTGAAATAATTTTTCATGTTAAGAAAAAGAAAGACTTATTCAAACAAACTCTGAAGGAACTGGTTGTCAATGGACCATTCTATGAGGACAGCATTACCCTAATACCAAAACTAAGATAAGACACTACTGCTGCTGCTAAGTCGCTTCAGTCGTGTCCGAATCTGTGCGACCCCATGGACTGCAGCCTACCAGGCTTCTCCGTCCATGAGATTCTCCAGGCAAGAACACTGGAGTGGGTTGCCATTTCCTTCTCCAATGCATGAAAGTGGAAAGTGAAAGTGAAGTCGCTCAGTCGTGTCTGACTCTTAGCGACCCCATGGACTGCAGGCTCCTACCAGGCTCCTCCATCCATGGGATTTTCCAGGCAACAGTACTGGAGTGGGGTGCCATTGCCTTCTCCAAGATAAGATACTACATACAATGAAAACGTTGAAGGAGTATCTCTCATAAGCATAGCTATAAAAATCCTCAACAGAATAGCAACAAGTCAAATATGACTATTTATAAAAAGAAGTGACCAAGTGGGATTTATCCCATATGAGGATGTTTTAACATTGAAAAATCAATGTGATTCATCACACTAACAAACTATAAAAGAATATTACTTAGCACTAAAAGAAGTGACCTATCAAGTGATGAAAAAAAACAAAACAAAACAAAACATAAATGTTAATTTATAAGTGAAAGAAGCTAATCAGAAAAGGCTACATACTGTATGACTCCAACCATATGACATTCTAGAAAAGACAAAATTGTGGAAACAGTAAAAATATCAGTGGTTGCCAGGGATTTGGTAGAGGTGGGCAAGGGATGAGTAGGTTGAAGCACAGGGAGTTTTTAGAGGTATAAAACTTCTCTCTATGATAGTATGAAGATGGATTCATGTTGTTGTACAATTGTTAATGACATGACATAAAATGCAAAATACCAGATATGAACTCTAATGTAAACCATGAACTTTGGGCGATTATGTCAATGGAGGTTCATCAGTTGTAACAAATGTACCACTCCAGTGGGGGATGCCAATAATGGGGGCAGCTAGGAGTGTGAAGGGTCAGGATATATATGGGAAATGTCTGTAACTTCTTAATTTGTTTTCTGAACCTAAAATTTCTTTTAAAAAATACTCTTTAGAATTAAAAATAAAGACCACAATTTTAATCTATTTTTTTCTATCTTGGTATGACATACCATATTTAAGTTCATACATACATATAGCATCATAATTTGAAATATGCCAGTAACTTAATACATGTTCTATTAGTAAATCTACACTATTTTGGATCATTAATTTTGGGATTTTATTTAGAAATCTTTTACCTTCTGGTAACTTATATGCAGAGTACATAATGCAGAATGCTGGGCTGGATGAAGCACAAGCTGGGATCAAGATGCCCAGGAGAAATATCAATAACCTCAGATATCCAGATGATACCACCCCTATGGCAGAAAGTGAAGAGGAACTAAAGAGCCTCTTGATGAAAGTGAAAGAGGGGGGTGAAAAAGTTGGCTTAAAGCTTAACATTCAGAAAACTAAGATCATGGCATCTGGTCCCATCACTTCATGGCAGATACCATCACTTCATGGCAGATAGATAGGGGAACAATGGAAACAATGACAGACTTTATTTTTTTGGTCTCAAAAATCACTGCAGCTAGTGACTACAGCCATGAAATTAAAAGACACTTGCTTCTTGGAAGAAAAGCTATGACCAACCTAGACAGCATAGTTAAAAGCAGAGACATTACTTTGCCAACAAAGGTCTGTCTAGTCAAAGCTATGTTTGTTTGTTTTTTTTTTCAGTAGTCATGGAGTATAAAGAAATCTGAGTGCCAAAGAATTGATACTTTTGAACTGTGGTGTTGGAGAAGACTCTTGAGAGTCCCTTGGACTGCAAGGAGACCTAACCATTCAATCCTAGAGAAAATCAGTCCTGAATATTCATTGGAAGGACTGATGTTGAAGTGGAAAATCCAATATTTTGGCCACCTGATCCTAAGAATAAACTCATTGGAAAAGACCCTGATGCTAGGAATGATTCAAGGTGGGAGGAGAAGGGGATGACAGAGGATGAGATGGTTGGATGGCATCACCAACTCAATGGACATGAGTTTGAGTAAGATCTGGGAGTTCGTGATGGACACGGAAGCCTGGTGTGCTTCAATCCATGGGGTCACAAAGTGTTCAACATGACTGAATTACTGAACTGAACTAATTATTAAATCAGATGTAGTGATAAAGAATCCTCCTGCCAAACAGGAGACTTGAGTTTGATCTCTGGATCATCTCCTGGAGTAGGAAATGGCAACCTGCTTAAGTATTCTTGCCTGGAAAATTCCATGGACAGAGGAGCCGAGAAGGCTACATAGTCTTTGGGGTTACAAAAAGTCAGTCACAACTAAGCGACTGAGCATACATACACAAGTCTAGCTTTCAGTGCTATTTTGAAAATAATAGTGGCATGTTAGTGACTGGGACATAAGCTGTCTTTCCTAACTATTTGGGTTAAGGTGAAGATTAATGTTTTAATCTTCATGTGTCATATTTGTGAGGTAAAGTGAATAGTCTTAAGTGTTTCTGGGGGTTTTCCTGGCTCAAGAATTATATATATGTAGAGATGGAGGTAGTGAGATAGCTTCTAATAAGAGCTAAAGATACTGATGATTAAAGATCATGAGGACATAGGTTTTACATCAATATGAGCATCAGTGTATATAAACTGAAAAATTAAAATGTTTACTTTACTATTGTTGTTCAGTCACTCAGTCATGTCTGACTCTTTGTGACCCCATGAATTGCAGCATGCCAGGCTTCCCTGTCCTTCACCATCTCCCATAACTTGCTCAATCTCATGTCCGTTGAGTCAGTGATACTATCCAACCATCTCGTCCTCTGTCCCCTTCTCCACCTGCTTTCTATCCTTCCCAGCATCAGGGTCCTTTCCAATGAGTTAGTTCTTCACCTCAGGTGGCCAAAGTATTGGAGCTTCAGCTTCAGCATCAGTCCTTCCAATGAATATTTAAGGTTGATTTCCTTCATGAGTGACAGGTCTATTTTACTTTAGACTTTTCTTTAACACATCATAGTTCAAGGGCTTACTGAATCACACATTTGTTGGAAATGTAAAAGATGTTCACCATCCAGGTTTACTATCTATGAAGGCTTTTGCTTTATTTTCTCCCTCTCCATTCCCTTCTCCAACCAGGACCTTTATTTTACACGTATTGGGTATCAGTTTTAACCTCCAATTGATAGTTATCATTTAGGGCTTCATTTGTCTTTCTCCTAGTCTTGCTTGAGAAAGAGTCCCTTTTTATTTTTATTTTTTTTAAATAAAACTCTGATCTTAAACATGCCATTTGATTCTGAACATGGATTTTTTTGTAAGTGTTAAAATATTGCCCTACTGTGATTATTACAATAAATTCTGCACATTAATATGCTTTGTAAAGCATAGAATCTGTGTATTATTACCATTGAATTTAGGAGCAGTAATTTTTCATGTTTCATGTCCATTTCTTTCCACATGGCCAATTCAGAATTTAGGACTAGACTGGCTGCCCTCCAGGACATCATTAGTAGTGACCTTGTCACTTAATGTTAACTGTATACCTCATTTATACCATGGTTGAAAATGGCAGAAAGCCAGCACCAGTGAAGCATTGCAAACAAGGGCCGAGATAGGCAGGTACAGACCTTATTTCCCATGTCTGTTAAAATAACGCTCAGCTCTCCAGCTTACTAGATCTATTTCATTATTTTTGCCAAATATGGTTGTCCTCAAAACACTTTCTCAGAAATTTTCTGGCCCAGAAATACCAAATGCTTTACTTTAAATACATAACAATTTAGGAATGTATTGATTATTACCTAATTAGAAAGTTCTGCTTCAGTAATACAAATTAAGCATTTTTACTATCTATAGAAAAAGAAAATGGATAAATGGATGAATTTTAATCAGTAAGCTATAAAATCTCTAAAGCCATTCACTAAATTGGTGCATTTAATCCTATAATCTAAGTATTATTGAATCAATTATTTCTGTAATTATCATTTTACTTTAATTACACGTATGTGTTGGGTTTTTTCTTGCACTTATCTATATTTCCAGTTTGTACTTAACGCTATCAAAATGTCAATTTTTTAAATTATATCTCACTTGATATACTTAAAAGAGGAATGGCATAGAAAAATTATCACTTACATTCTGTTTCTCCCAGTTCAGTTCAGTTCAGTTCCGCCGCTCAGTTGTGTCTGACTCTTTACAACCCCATGGATCACGGCACGCCAGGCCTCCGTGTCCATCACCAACTCCCAAAGTTTACTCAAACTCATGTCCATTGAGTTGGTGATGCCATCCAACTATCTCAGCCTCTGTTGTCCCCTTCTCCTCATGCCTTCAATCTTTCCCAGCACCAGGGTCTTTTCAAATGAGTCAGCTCTTCTCATCAAGTTGCCAAAGTATTGGAGTTTCAGCTTCAACATCAGTCCTTCCAATGAACACTCAGGACTGATTTCCTTTAGGATGGACTGGTTGGATCTCCTTGCAGTCCAAGGGACTCTCAAGAGTCTTCTCCAACACACCACATTTCAAAAGCATCAATTCTTTGGCACTCAGCTTGCTTTATAGTCCAACTCTCACATCCATACATGGCTACTGGAAAAACCATGGCCTTGAACAGATGGCCTTTTTTTGGCAAAGTAATGTCTCTGCTTTTTAATATGCTGTCTAGGTTGGTCATAACTTTCCTTCCAAGGAGTAAGTGTCTTTTAATTTCATTGCTGCAGTCACTATCTGCAGTGATTTTGGAGCCCAAGAAAATAAAATCTGTCACTGTTTCCATGTTTCCCGATCTATTTGCCATGAAGTGATGGGACGGGATGCCATGATCTTAGTTTTCTGAATGTTGAGTTTTAAGCCAACTTTTTCACTCTCCTCTTTCATGGTCATCAAGAGGCTTTTTTTTTTTTTTTTTTCATCAAGAGGCTCTTTAGTTCTTCTTTGCTTTATGCCATAAGGGTGGTTTAATTTGCATATCTGAGGTTATTGATATTTCTCCTGGCAATCTTGATTTCAGCTTGTTCTTCATCCAGCCCAGCTTTTCTCTTGATGTACTCTGTACATAAGTTAAATAAGCATGGTGACAATATACAGCCTTGACATACTCCTTTCCCTATTTCTCCCAGTAGTTATAAATAAAGTCAGAAATAAACGGCAAAATCATTTTTACTTATGTACTATATATGAATAAATTGAATAATTCTCATCATTAGAAAAAATTAATTATTAGTGTTTTTTTAATGGAAAACTGCAAAAAATTTGGGAAGGATATTATTAAATAAATATAGCTTATTAATATAGCTTTTTTTGTTTTGTGGTACAAACTAGTCTTATATAAAAATGTTTTGTTACACAGGTGTTTTTGGTTTGTATTGTTACTGCCAACTTTCAAAGTTTTTAGCAGGTATTGAATACTGAAACAAAAAATATCATCTACATGTCTGACTTAAACTGATAGGGAAGATATTGCAGTGTGTAGAAACAGTACACACAAACACAAGTGTGTATGTTTAAAGCAAGCATAAATTTATTCTATGAAATTTATAAGGAATGGTGATTTTCACTAAACATACAGAATTCTCACTCTCTAAAGTTTGAGAACTGTGAGAACTGATTCTGGGTTAAGCCAGTCAATGTGTTTTATTTGACCAAAATTAACTATATGAAGTGAAGCTGGCTTTGGTTGAACTTGCATTCTTTAGTTGGCTACCACTGGCACCACACTTTATTATTAGTTTTTTTTTGGACACTAAAACGACCTGTCTATATCTGAAGATGTTTGATTTATGACTTTTGTTTGAAGCGTTAAAATAAAACAGAAGGGAAATAATTTCTAAAAGTTTGCAGAAAGTAATGTTTTCAGTAGTACAATTAAATATACAATATTTTATGTTAAGTAGCTATATTTTTATAAAATTATACCTGAAGAATCCAGAACTGAATTATAACATTATTTATAGGATGGGGAACACATGTATACCTGTGGTGGATTCATTTTGATATATGGCAAACCCAATACAATATTGTAAAGTTAAAATTAAAAAAAATTTTAATAAATAAATTTTATTTATCTTTAAAAAAATAAATAAAATTATATAATATTTAACTCTGTGAGAGCAATGTATATCAACAATAAACTGTATTTCATGGTATAATTTCCATTCAGTCATTCCTAGGGTGATGGTAATTATACCCAGAAATCAGAAGTTAACAGATACCTACAGAATAGTCTCATGTTTTCTTCTTATCTTAGCCAAGTGAAAAACTGAACAAGTGTATACATAAAACTGTGGGAAAATACCTAGATAATATAGAGAGAAATGCGGAAAAGAAATCAACAATTTATAAAAATCATAAATTACTGTAATCATATGAAATACATTTTATTTTAACTAGTAATCAAAGAAAAACACATTTTAAAAACTTTATTTTGGCTTGTAGTATTAACAACATTACAAATTATATTTGACTCTGTGACTTAGCAGACAATTTCACATGCTACTGACAGGGACGCAAAGTGTTGTGACTTTTCTAATGATGGTTTTGTCACATGCCTAAAAATGTGAGAGAGAGATATATATATATATAATATATATACATATAATATTTAACTCTGCATATAAGTTAAATAAACAGTTTGACAATATGCAGACTTGACGTACTCCTTTCCCTATTTGGAACCAGTCTGTCGTTCCATGCCCAGTTCTAACTGTTACTTCTTTACCTGCATACAGTTTTCTCAAGAGGCAGGTAAGGTCATTTAGTATTCCCATCTCTTTAAGAATTTTCCAGTTTGTTGTGATCTACATGGTCAAAGGCTTTAGCACAGTCAATAAAGCAGAAGTAGATGTTATTCTGGAACTCTTGCTTTTTCGATGATCCAGTGGATCATCAAATTGGCAATTTGATTTCTGGTTCCTCTGCCTTTTCTAAAACCAGCTTGAACATCTGGAAGTTCATGGTTCACATACTGTTGAAGCCTGGCTTGGAGAATTTTGAGCATTACTTTGCTATCATATGAGATGAGTGCAATTGTACAGTAGTTTGAATATTCTTTGGCATTGCCCTCCTTTGGAATTGAAATGAAAACTGACCTTTTTCTGTCTTGTGGCTACTGCTGAGTTTTCCAAATGTCATGGCATATTGCATGCAGCACTTTTTTAGCATCATCTTTCAGGATTTGAAATAGCTCAACTGGAATTCCATTACCTCCATTAGGTTTATTCATAATGATGTTTCCTAAGACCCACTTGACTTCACATTCCAGGATGTCTGGCTCTAGGTGAGTGATCACACCATCGTGATTATCTGGGTCATGAAGATCTTTTTTGTGTAGTTCTTCTGTGTATTCTTGCCACCTCTTCTTAATATCTTCTGCTTCAGTTAAGTCCCTACCATTTCTGTCCTTTATTGAGCCTATCTTTGCATGGAAATGTTCCTTGGAGAAGGCAATGGCACCCCACTCCACTACTCCTGCCTGGAAAATCCCATGGACGGAGGAGCCTGGTAGGCTGCAGTCCATGGGGTCGCTGCCAGTCGGACACGACTGAGCGACTTCCCTTTCACTTTTCACTTTCATGCATCGGAGAAGGAAATGGCAACCCACTCTAGTGTTTTTGCCTGGAGAATCCCAGGGATGAGGGAGCCTGGTGGGTTGCCGTCTGTGGGGTCACACAGAGTCCGACATGACTGAAGTGACTTAGCAGTAGCAGTAGCAGTCCCTTGGTATCTCTAATTTTCTTGAAGAGATCTCTACTGCTAAGTCACTTCAGTCGTGTTCGACTCTGTGTGACCCCATAGACAGCAGCCCACCAGGGTCCCTCGTCCCTGGGATTCTCCAGGCAAGAACACTGGAGTGGGTTGCCATTTCCTTCTCCGATGCATGAAAGTGAAAAGTGAAAGTGAAGTTACTCAGCAGTGTCCAACTTCTAGCAACCCCATGGACTGCAGCCTACCATGCTGCTCCGTCCATGGGATTTGCCAGGCAAGAGTACTAGAGTGGGTTGCCATTGCCTTCTCCGAAGAGATCTCTAGTCTTTCCCATTCTATTGTTTTCCTCTATTTCTTTGCATTGATCCGTGGGGAAGGCTTTCTTATCTCTCCTCGCTATCTCTGGAACTCTGAATTCATATAGGTATATCTTTCCTCTTCTTTTGCTTTTTGCTTCTCTTCTTTTCTAAGCTCTTTGTTATGCCTTCTCAGACAACCATTTTGCGTTTTTTTTCCTGGGAATGTTCTTGATCACTGCCTCCTGTATAATGCTAGGAACCTCCATCCATAGTTCTTCAGGTACTCGATCAGATCTAATCCCTTGAATCTATTTGTCACTTCCTATTTTAAGGGATTTGATTTAGGTTACACCTAATCATCTGGTGGTTTTCCCTACTTTTTTCAGTTTAGGTCTGAATTTGACAATAAGGAGTTCATGATCTGGGCCACAGTCAGCTCCCTGTCTTGTTTTTGCTGACTGTATAGAGCTTCTCCATCTTTGATTGTGAAGAGAATACTCACTTGGAATAATTTTAGCAGGAAATCATTGGATTGGATTGCTCATGATAAGCTTAGAATCTATAAATTTTTCCATCACAGATACCTAGAAAGTGTTATATTAGCTCTAAAATTCTTTGGTGTATAAAGTGATATCACTGACAAGCTGCTCCCTGTGAGAAGTAATACATGTACTTCATGAAGAGAACTCATTATTCTGGATTAGAGAAAGTGTCTCATATGGAGATGAAGGTCTGGGGATTTCTATCAAAGTCTCATAACTCTCTTTGATTTGCTCATGGCATCTAATTTCTTATATGTTTTATGTGAGGTGTTATCTTTGATTCTAATACCTGATTTAAAAATATGCTCCATTGTGTTAGATTACTTGTGAGCTTCTTGTTCACTTTTCTTCTGGAGGGGCTTCTCCAAGGATTTGACAACTGAATAGTGATAAGAATGTTTATAAAGAAGCATTGGAAACAGCATGATGGAAGAGCCATGTGAAAATTTTAGGCAAGAATATACTGGTAAAGCAGACTGAAATGTCCAGTGCAGTGGTGTCTAAGTTTTTTGGATATGCTCTCCTTTCACTCTTGGAAATCATTAAGCAATCAAAAAACTTTAAAAAAATTTTTCCTTTGTGTCTATCACTTTTTGCCATATTAGAAACATAAGAATTTAAAATATAGTAAATGATTTATTTAAAGCCAACCATAAACATACATGTTAATAGGATATGTGTTTGAATTATATTTTCTAAAACATAATAAGCATGCAAAAGAATGTCAATGCAGTACATTTTTCCAAAATTCTCTAGTATCTGCCTTAACAAAGATTCCTAGGTTCTTATATTTGCTTTTACCTTTAACCTGTGGAATATAATAGTTTATGTAGACTCTTGAAAATGCCACTGTGGAAAATTCTCACAGTTGTGAGAGAATAGAGCTTACCAGGCATGTAAAGCCATTAGTATTATGATAAAAATAGATTTGACCTTGTAGAACTCTTCAAAGTGTCTTGGTGACACCAAGGGTACACTGATCATGATTTAATAATTCATAACCCTGAAAATGAGTTTAAAGTATTTGAAGGATGGACAGAAGAGGATTTAAGTGAAATAATGTGAGAGATGATGAGGTCCGGTATGGAGGAAAGCAGGCCAGCAATGGAAGCAGGAGCAGATCATTCATGACCATGTGAATTTTGGTAGGGTACTCAGATTTTTTAAATATAATTTTATTTATTTATTTATTTTTGGCTGTGCTGAGTCTTAGATGCTGTGCAGATTTTCTCTAGCTGTGCTGAGTGGGGACTACTGTCTACATCTTCTCTTGTTGTGGAGCACTGGCTCCAGTGTGGGTGGGCTCAGTAGTACACAGACTTAGCTGTTCTGTGGCATGTGAGATTGAATCCATGTCTCCTGCATTGGCAGGCAGATTCTTTAAAATGAGTCACCAGGGAAGCCCCAGATTTATTCTTATTTCAATGGAAAACCACTGGAAGATTTTAATAGGAAGAATGTTATCTGATTTTTATTTCAGAAAGTCAACACGGGTATGTGATAAGCAATTTAGGCTGGTGGAGGGGGTACAATAGAAAAGAGTTAAGTTAGGAGACTTTTTTCCGTTGTAGGCAAATGTAATGGTAGCTGAAGATAACAGGTAATGATTGTTAGATGGGTCACACCACCATCATATGGAAGATGGAAGCAGCACAGACTTTCCGGGAGAGATCTTGTGCTGAAATCACACTTACCTGACGGAAGATGGAAGGCTGTGAAACTGCTATGGGAATAGTAACCTCTTTACACATGAAGTACAGCAAAAAGTAAAAATAAAACGCAGAGTATAACAGAGAAGCCTTGGGAAGAAAATCCTGGAAAACAGTCATGCATCAAGGTTTTATCTTATTATTCCTGAGAAATAGTTATGCAGACTGACATTTTTAGGATAAGGTTGAATGAATAAGTTCCTCTTCTTTTCTTTTGCATCTTTCAGGTGACTGGATGTTACATTCAAAGAAAAGAATCTTGACTAATACACAGAGGTATTCTGTAATTAAAAATATAATATTTTATCAAATTAATAACTGGATTGAAGGGTTGAATATATTATTTAATCATTATTATTAAAGAAATAAGAGACATACCAAGCCTGTCAGTTTTTATAAACAATGATATCAGTGATTACCTTTGAATGGTAGGATTATTCTTGTTTATTTTCCTCTTATGATTTTCTGAAACTTCAAAACAAATCAAAAAAGTACTATGAAAAAAATAAAACATTGTTAATACTATTATTAACATAACCTGGTCTTGAAAATAATTTAAAAGTTTCTTATAAAATGTGGTATATCTGTCAAAATTTTCAGGTCTTATATTAATACATTAATAATTCCTAATTTAAAATATATGCCCACATAAATGTCCACACTTCAGAAACACCAGATATGTCCTAGAAGATAACCTTATAATCAATGAAGAAAATGATTAAAACTATATTTTCATAGTCTTTGTTGTTTTTATTATCTTAAAAATCTTTTAGAAGGAGTCTAAACATATTTAACATCTATAAAGACACTACTAGTCTTCATTTTAAACATGAATCTCAAGTCTATGAAATATTACACTGAAAGGTTAAGAAATGTACGTTGAGTTATGATAAACTTAAATACTCTTGATTGTTAATAACAGATTCACAATCAGTACAGAATCCAGTAAGCTTTTTGAATTATTGTCCGTACATTTTAATCCAAGATGGGTGTGCTAATGGCTTTAGCAAATTATGAATGCTCCATTACAGAATAAAACAAAGAATGGACTGTATATAGGTAAGCTTTATTAAATAGAAATGACTCGTTACATAAAGTGCCCTTGAAGTTCAGTTTTATATGTAACTTCTTGTATTTGCATTGTTTCTGAGCACTTTCATTTAGGTTCAAACCAAGTGAAACATATACTTTTCCACTTCACAGTCAGAATATTACAAGTTTTTCAAATGCTTTTACTTGCTACTTGTTTCACTTGGAAATTTGCTTTTTAATTTTAATGAGCTACAATTCTGACATGATATGTAATACAATCGTCACTTAGCTTTTAAATATCTATTGTTATAACTAATGATACATTTCTGATTGAATCTTGAAATGCAAAAAAAAATTATGTATATTATAAATGTAAACTGGGACTTTTCTGAAGCTTCTGAGGACAAACTGGAAACCCACGCACACGGAATACTTCTTTCAGAACTCTCTGTGGAAAGCCAGTAGGTGGAGACAATGTCAGTTTCTCATACAGCTCTAGTCATCAACTTGAATTACTTTTCTTGCTTAGCTGCTTTTGAATGAACATGGGCATTTTGGTTGTATTTTTCAATCAGGCAAAATCACCACCTGGCTTTGAATCTAGAATCTCTAGCTGTGGCTTATATCTCATTGTTACCCTTGTGACTGTTTAACTCTGGTAAAGAAACATTTCAACCTCAAACAAGCTAGGTGTTTTCACAAAGAACCATCTGTAAAAGGCCCTTGCCAGAAATCTGTTAAATATTCTCTTCTGTAATTGAATTTCAAGCTTATTTTTACAGAAACAATGCTGCATTATGAGGGCACATTTATATTCAAATAATATTCTGTTTTGATTTAGTACTTTAATCTGAGTGCTTCTATGGAAATTTGCATAATCTCCCAAATTATAAAGCATGATAACCAATGGTTTATTATACTACTCCTTCAAGATTAAAGCTCAAAAGAGAAGGCACATGATGAGAATTGTGTATTGGGAGATACAGAAAAATTATACATGTATTATTGTCAAAAAACATTACCAACAAGAAGTCTATCAGTGGATTATTATGAATGGGCTTACCCTTTGACCTAGTAAATCCACTGCTAAAAGGCAATTATATTTGTGCCTTGGTACTCATTGTACTATTGTTTGTGATAAAATATTTTGGAATGAGCCAATTTTATTTCAGTAAAGATGATACATACAATCTAACTGTACATCAATAGAAGCTTATATAAACATATAATAGAAGAAAATGAAGACTTAAGAGATACATTTCTCTAGTATGTGGCAAGCACTATACTATACAATTATTAATACTGTGTGCATAGATCAAACTGTCAAGTGTGGGAGACATATGTTAATGCAAATAATCATCCACCCACCTGTGTAATTATCCCCTGTGAAATGTTTATCAGGGGGAAGTATAGAGAGAAATCCACATAAAATCCAAGTTCCAAAGTAGTAAAATATTACATGTATATACCAATAAAATATTTGTATATAATAATTTCAATATGTACATAAAGTATAAAACAGTAATTATTTGGAAGACATTATGAAAGATGGTTAGTTTTGAATGGTTTGTATTTTTTTACTTTGCCAATACATTCCAATGCAGAAAACATTTTAATTGTAGAAAAAATATTAAATTACATTAGTAGGAATGAGGTTACAAAAACTTTTTAAAATTAATTTATTTTAATTGGAAGATCATTACTTTACAATATTGTGATGATTATGCCATAAATCAATATGAATCAGCCAAAGGCAAACATGTGTTCCCTCCATAATTTCAACATGTAATTAAGAAAACACTAAATTATTTAAAATCAATATTTGTAAATGTATTATTTTCCTTATTTTAAAGCAGCTATTTGAAGCTTCAATAACAGGAGCAGAATCTTACCCATTGATTTGCTCAATGGAAACTAGACTGATCTGCTTCTTTTCCTCAACGTGATAAATTTCCATAAATAGAGAAAACATAGACATTGGTGACTTGCTTGAGGACAAGAGCTAATTTCCAGAAAGTAGAAATGTTTTGTCTCTAGACCACAGGTCAGCAAAATAGACTCTAGAAGCCAAATTCAGCCCACAACAGGATTTTTTCCAGGCTTCAAACTAAGAATAAATGTTATGTTTTAAAAGTTTGAAGAAAGAGAAAAAATAAAGTATTTTACATATATTTTATGACATTTAAATTTCAATGACCATAAATAAATGTCTTAATGAGGTGGCATTTAGTATATTCACGATGTTGTGCAATCATTACCTCTCTAGTTTCAAGACTTTCATCATCATTCCAAACAACACCCAGTCCTCCATCTCCCCTCCCCACATACTCTAGCAACCACTAATCTATTTCATCTCTCTAGTACTCATGAATATTAATTTGTTAATATAAATTAAACTCAGGAATACTAACATGAATTAAGGTCAATACATCTATAATGATAATTACATTGGTATAGATATGCACACACATCAAACACACATGCATATATTTTTTCAAAAACTTGTTATTTTGTTTAAAATTTACTACACTTATTTCATTAGAAGATGCTCTACTACTTTTTCCTCAAGCTTCTCATTAACATGATTCTTTATTTAGAGATTAGGTCATTCAGACATACTCTTCAATATGTTTAATAAGTCATACCTGGAATTTTTGAGTTAGTGTGAAAAAATATTGTAGTCATCATAGCTGCTTACTGAGTTTAAATACTAATGGAATTGGAATTGAGTAAAGGCTGTAATTACACATATATTTTCCAGAAAAAAATATAAATTGATGATATAGCCCATTTCATTTCCCTCTAGGATAGCATAGAAGAATTACACAGAATACTAAACTACTACTTGATTAGTCAGTGAAGATTGCTCAAGATGAATATGTCATAGATGAGAGCTATGTACTGGAACTATGTACCCATGAAGAAATTTGTATGTAAAGTTCAAAACATATTATCTGAAAAAAAGACATGGATCCAAGTTTATGAGCCCAATTCTGTCATTAATAAAATAATTCTGGATTGTGTTCCAGAATGATGCTAGAAATTCATAGCTGTCAGCAGTAGAGTTTAATACCATTCTTTTTGTTCAATCCCTATGGTGTGTCTGACTCATAGTGGAGTGGGTTGCCATTTCCTTCTCCAATGCATGAAAGTGAAAAGTGAAAGGGAAGTCGCTCAGTCGTGTCCGACTGGCAGCGACCCCATGGACTGCAGCCTACCAGGCTCCTCCGTCCATGGGATTTTCCAGGCAAGAGTACTGGAGTGGGGTGCCATCGCCTTCTCCGTTAATGTCTAGCATCTTCTTTTAACTCTTTTTAGAGTTTCCAGATATCACTTCTTGTTTTACCCATTGTTCCTACATGTCTACTTTTTGTCTACTTTTGTCTCTACCATATAAATGATAGTTATTTTAAATTCCCTGTCTGATAATTCTGAAATGAAATCTCAGCCATTTTGCGGACACCTGTCCCTGAGCTGCAACATTCACAGATGTTTCTTACCTCTTTTTTCTCTTTAAGTGAGATAGAACTAGAGGGCTCTGGATTTGCAGAAAGTCCCTTCCCTCAGCTGGTAGAAGTCTTTTCCCCCTGGAGTATAGGTTTTTGTTGTGAAGAACATTTTAGACATATTTCAAAACATTTACTTTTCCCCTTAACCTGTCATACTTATGAGGACATCTTTCTTAGCTTTTAATCATGAGAGTATGTTTGGGTTCTTAGAGACCAAACCTATGAAACTGTGGTTCCCCCTGCAAACAGTCATCTGGGATTTTTTTCACTCTCAAGCCACTCTGCACCTAGCCTCCAACAATTACTCTAAATTGACATTTAAAGATTCCTGTTTGCTTATGGCCCTGGGGACTTCTGCCCAAGGTAAACAAATAATGGCTGTGACTCTGGATTAATTCGTCTCTAGATTGAGGAATGACATCTTTTATGAAAGCGCCATTCTCTGATGAATTCAAAGAGAGTTATTAATGTTCAGTTTTGGATTTTTTTTACCTGCTACTTGGGCCTGTGATTGGCATATTTTTTTCAATGTTCAGTTTTTTCAGCTATTTTCTTATTGTAAGAATGCTGGTAACTACATGAAGCTCTTTTCAATTTAGAAATAGGATGTCTAACACTATTTCTTTGACATCTCTTTGTAAGAAATATTCTGATAAAGGATATTCTAGTATACTGAGTGCCCAAAATAGAATAGGTGTGCACAAATGATAATAAACCCTAAATAATGCTAGTTTGTTGGTCTTACAATAATATGAAAATATTTTTCTTTTATTTACTGATTGCATTTTTTCACACATGTCATATGCTAGAGTCCCAGTAATGTGCACACATGCATTACATTCTAATTGATATCATTATACCATTTGGGTTATGTATTCTATAGCAGTTATTTGTGCTTGTGTTGTATTTTTATTTTACCACATAAATATATTTTGAACTATTATAATGTGAATAGCAAAGTGAACAAGATAAGATCGCATGATAACTAAATTAACAACAGCAAAAAAACCCCACAAGGTATCAATATAAGAAACACTGCAAGTTTCTACAATAAGAGTAGCAGAGACAATGGGATCTATAATCCCAGAGAAAGGTTAAGGAGTTATTGAGGCTTTAATAGAAAAGATAAGAGTTAATAAAAATCATATAGAACTGGATAGATGGAAAAAGCAGGTGATAGAATTACATTCTCTCAAATTTTGATGGCAGAGAAGATATCCCAACAGCTTTGTTGTGAAGTACAAATAGGATATTCCTACTTGATAAATTTCATGGTAATTATGTATTGGTATACTGCAATCATCCTTTTTTTAATCAAAATTAGCAAGGTAAATATGAAGGGGTGAATGTGAGGAAGGTTTGGAGAAACACACCTCTTATGTTTTATCTCTATAAAGATGCATTTCTACAACTATCTTACACGCTGGTTTGCATTTATACTGCTGAACTTTATTTAAAAAATATATTTTGTTTTCAATAAGATTTGACAGAAAATAGAAAACAGAGATAATAGTATGAGAGATGTATAAATGGTAAAATCTATAGTGCATAAACAATTATTTAGGAGTATTAAATATGCACAGGGCCAAATGCAAAGATAACTAGAATGTACTAAAACTGGATATTCTTTTAATGTTAAAAATCTCTTTGCTATTCAATTAGATAACAGTAACAATTGGCATAGTGATTTGCATCATATGCAGATTAACTTGGAACTGTGTGCCCATTAAGTAGTTTAGAAAAGAGAGTTTTAGTCAACAAATTTTATAATGACTATCTTTCTACTTAATGAATCTTTTCATTACATGGACATATTTGTGTGATATTCCTTAAGGTTATATTTACATGTAATGATATTGCCTGGCTGCATTTGACTAATTAGGAAGATTTGGCAATGTAATAAAAATATATTTATTTAATATAAATAAGAAATATTGTATATAATATAATCAAAATATTAATTTCCAACTATAATCATTTAAATTTACATCTTTTGTTCATGTGTCAATCCTTGCAAACTTCTACTTCCTTAGAATGCAATTAACTCCTTTTAGATGTTAATGTTTTTGAATAATGACAATAGCTTTTGATTTTGCACTTTCTTAAATGTTATTACAAATATTAATTTCAAAGGGATAATAAAGGAGTGTTTTCAATTTGAAATGAATTTTTGTATTTTATAAATGTCAGCCATTAGAGGAGTAAAATATGAAAATAAATTGTATGTTTGTAGAATATAGAAAACTTTCAGAATTATATTTTGAACTTTTATTTTACATTTTGTATCCAAATTTATTTCTTAATACCTTTTAAACTTATTTTGGAACTATTTTAGATTAACAAAAAAGTTGCAAAGATAGTACAGTAAGATTTATTACATCCTTCATTCAACTCCCTTTGTTATTATTTTTCATAAACGTCGTATACTTATTGCTATCAAGAAATTAACAGTCATGCAATGCTATTAGCTAAGTTGTAGGTTTTATTCAAATTTTGCCAGCCTTTTTCAACAATGTCCTTTTACTCCGCCAAGATTCAATTTTGAATATCATATTCCATTTAGTTATGTAATATGTAATATGTACATACATATTATGTAATAATATGTAAAAAAATATATGTGAGTTTCTCTATCTTTACATATTTTGCTGAACCTTGCCATTTTGAAGAGTTAGTAGCTCAGCATTTTGTAGATTCTCCCTTGAATTTGGCTTTTGTCTAATGGTTTCTCATCATGAGAGTGAGATTATTGATTTACAGGAGAATACAAGGGAGGTGAAGTGTACTTCTTACTGTATCTTGTGAGGTAACGCCTGATATTAACAAGAATTATTATTGGAGTCTGACACTAAGTTTGAAAATTTCTTGGACGTTATTCCATTCAATATTTCTTCCTCCTCATTCTTTCAGTCTTCTCATTTCAAGGTTCCAATTACACAATTATAGATACTTTTCATATCATGTCATAAGGCTTGGATAGTGTGGGCCTCTTGTTTTGCTTGTTTTTACCTTTTTACTATTTGCATTGCATTTGGGGTAATTTTTATTGACCTACCTTCAAATTCACTGAAATATTTTCTTCTACAATGTTATATCTGTTTGTTAGTAATTACATTAAATATGTTTTCATTTCTGTTAGTGTTTTGTGTTGTTTTATTTCTAGCATTTCAATTTTATTCTTTTTTACAGTTTCCACACCTCTGCTGAAATTACTCATATTACTCAAATAAGGTATTGCATTCCTTATCTGATATCACCTCTACAGTCCTTTTTGGATCCCATAGGGCAGAGTAACATTTGAGCTCTTATAACATTTTAAACACAGTTCTGTCCATATAATTATCATGCTGCAATGGATAGCATTAGAACTAGAGCTACCCAAGAGCAAGGAATTTTTCTCAACATTTTTTTTTTAATCACTGGAAGTTATCACAATGACTACTATAAGTAACTAGTGAATTGTGAATTAATAAATGGGTAAACAACATTTTTATATAGCCCTTAAGATTTACTGTCACCTACACAAATATTAGTATACTATATTAAGTAAATAAGAAGTGACTAGTACACTTTACTGGAACTTAATAAGGACTCAGGATATAAATCAATCAATAAATGAGTATTTATGCTTATTACTAAATATCTTGTCCCATTTTAATTCTCAAATGGTGAAATTGCTAATGAGTAGCTTTGGAAAATATCAGACAATTCTAAATTCTTTAGATTCATTTATCATCGCTAAGTCCTTTTTTTTAAATTTTTTTTTATTTTAGTGTTCATGTTTACCTTCCTTTTCTAAATTATGACTTCATTGTGAGCACAAAACTTTACAATAATCTTGAGTCATTTTTTATTAAAATAGAATTCTTTCCACTTCATCACCAAAAGAGTACAAAAATAATCAACTCAAATAAAATACATGATTACTTTTGCAAATACCATGCCCTGTGTGGAGTGCACCTTTTGAGAGGACACATCAAAAATATAATATGAGCTACTATTTAATATAGTTATGACTAAACATACCCAATCTGTGAGGCATATTTTGCAAATTTTCATGTAATTGTTGTGTTAGATGTTTGAAATACATCTTTATTCCTGTGTCTTTAATAATGTAAAATTCAAGTTTGGGTAAGAAAATATGCTTATATTCTTGGGAGTCCTCTGAGATACTTATTTTATGATGATGTGATAATTGCTATCAGGACATTTCTTGATGATGATTGATAATTAGGGTCTCATCTACTATTTCTCTTTCTAAAAGACCTTTATCAACATTAACACTTTTGACCTTTTTAATTGCATGGATTAAAGCTAGAAATAGTGGTTATTAATGTTCTGTACTTTCATGCCTAGAGCTTGAAATAATGTTTGCTTTCTCAATAGCATTCAGCAAGTTTACATTTCGCTCAGTAAATGTGACTTTAAAGGTGGCTCTGTAGTGGGTTTTAATTTTATATTCATAAATCTTTCAACCATAGTTAGTAGTTTCTGGTGTTTACCAAATCCTCCTTGATGCATCCATTTCATTCTAATTACAGATTTTAGCTGGGCTGAACATATCCATGCACCCCATTTATTATAGAAAGCAAGAAAAACTATTTATTAAAAGTGTCTGCTTTTTCCTCTCTACACAAAATTTAAAATGGCATCTTTTGGACTTGTCATTCAAATCTGCCAGGATATGACAGTGATGCAAAACAGTATTGTGAATGCAGAGCTGTACTGTAGAATTAAAGGTACTTTTGATACGCAACCTCCCAATTAGGGAGGCCACTTATTGTCGATTTCCAAAAACAAGTGAAAAATATCATGACTTGAGAAAAAAAATTATTGATATACATGCAAGAAGAAAAACATAGTGCTTAATAAAAATGGATTTTGTACAGTATTAATATAGTTATGAATAAAGAATATTACAACTTATAGTTACCATTTATTCATATATATCTGCTTGTATTATGCAAAACAGGTAATAAGCATGTTTAAACATGCATACAAATGTGCATAACTGTGCATTCATCATATATGAATATATATACACTTACACTAATTAAAATGCACCAGCTCTTTATTAAAATATTTAATATTTTATCTTGTACCTGCATGTGCCACAAATCAGACAACAAAGTGAAATATTTTTCACATTTTTTTCTAATTATTATGTATGGACTAACAGCTGGATGGTAAATTTATCATTTTACCCTTTATGGCTTTATCTGGACATATCTCAGATAAAATGAGGGTAGATTAATGAGAAACTTGGCAGAGCTAAGAGAAGAAAAACTCTTATTTTTCACACATATGAAACCCATTTGAACCTAATCATTTTAATGCTGACATGAACAGCTATGCTGGTGCTCATGATTTGATAATGAGAGTTGTGCACCTATAAGGCAGTTTTTAGAAAACTAATGGCACACTGAAAAATTTTCTAATTCTAATTTTAACCAAAACAGATATATCCAAAAAGACCTTAATGGAATCACAAAGAACATCAATAGCCAAATTTTTCTTTTTGGAACAGTTTTGTAGATTAGTCAAATTTTCACTAATCACCATAAGAAGTAAATTTGTGGAAATTAACCAAGCATTCATAAAGCAAAAAGGAAATATTGGAATAAATAATAGCTAAGAGATTTCCAAAATGAGTGTTAGATGTCAAAAATAAGTATCCTATGAGACTTGTAAGTAGTATATTAGCTTTCTCTAGTAATGGCAGAGTAACAAATGACTCCTAAAACATAACCATAGCAAATTTTTTTTTTCATGTTAAATGTTGCTATGGGTCAGATTTGACTGTACTAATGGAGTCTTCACACAGAATTCAAATTGAAAAAAAAAAAAGTAATCTTGCCTTTTAGAACTTATGCTCAGAGATGACTTATGTCACTTCTGTAAGCAAGTCCTATGTCCAACCCTAAATTTACTGTAAGAAGTGTACTTCTCCAATCGAGACAGTCTCTGTAAGTACAGAATTGAAGACATGGTTATTTGAAAAAATGTAACAACATATTGCAGAAAATTTGGTGGAAATATTTTCAAAAGTTCTTAAATAAAAGAAGTGATATTTGGTTCTATTAATATATGTGACTTTGCCAATTAATACATTTCACTGTGCATTCTTTAGGGATCCAGTGTTCTCTATAAGACTCTAAGGAAGCCAGCAAAAGAAAAATCATTATGTTCCCATTAAAGATCATATATATGAACTATTGGAGAAGGCAATGGCACCCCACTGCAGTACTTTTGCCTAGAAAATCCCATGGACAGAGGAGCCTGGTAGGCTGCAGTCCATGGGGTCGCTAGAGTCAGACACGACTGAGCGACTTCACTTTCACTTTTCACTTTCATGCATTGGAGAAGGAAATGGCAACCCACTCCAGTGTTCTTGCCTGGAGAATCCCAGGGACGGGAAGCCGTCTATGGGGTCGCACAGAGTCGGACACGACTGAAGCGACACAGCAGCAGCAGCAGCATATTAGCTATAGAAAAATCAGTGATACTGGGATTTCAGACTATATAGAGAACTTTCTCTTAAAAAATATTTGTGGTTAGGGAGATTATGTATCACTGTCAAGGTTGATGGGGAAAATTAGTTGGGCCTCTTCTGAAAATATATTGTGGATGATTATTATGGAATTCAGCAGATGAAAGCCATAAATCAAGAACACATGTTGAAACACTGTACACAGAAAAGCCAGTGAAATGAGCACACGGCACATAAATATGAGTGAAGGGCCATGTGACCACCTCATATAGGGAAGTATCACCTGAGGAAAAATGTCCAATCACAACCTCTGCATTAATTATTTGATTTGGATATTAAGAGAATCCCTGGATATTCTGCTTCTTTATTCCATATTTCAATGACATTCATTGATATTGCAAAATATGAGATTTTAACTGCTACTGTTAAGAATTTGGCTGAAATAGCAAATGATGAGAAAAGTGAAGGGCAACTCCTCTCAGAAAACTTCTAACAAAATTCCACATACATTTCCCACCATAATATATCCTGTGACATCAGTGTTTTCAGTTAACTTCAGTTCAATCATTCAGTCGTGTCAGTCTCTGTGTCCCCATGGATTGCAGCACCCCAGGCTTCCCTGTCCATCGCCAACTCCTGAAGTTTTCTCGAACTCATGTCCATTAAGTCAGTGATGCCATACAACCATCTCACTCTCTGTCAACCCCATCTCCTCCAGCCTTCAATCTTTCCCAGCATCAGATCTTTTCCAATGAGTCAGTTCTTCACATAAGGTGGTCAAAGTATTGGAGTTTCAGCTTCAGCATCAGTCCTTCCAATAAATGTTCAGGATTGATTTCCCTTAGGATGGATTGGTTGGATCACCTTGCAGTCCAAGGGACTCTCAAGAGTCTTCTTCAACATCATAGTTCAAAAGCATCAGTTCTTCGGTGCTCAGCTTTCTTTATAGTCCAACTCTCACATTTGTACATGACTACTGGGGAAAAAAAATAAACATAGCTTAGACTAGATGGACCTTTTTGGGAAAAGTAATGTCTCTGCTTTTTAATATGCTGTGTAGGTTGGTCATAAATTTTCTTCCAAGGAGCAAGCATCTTTTAATTTCATGGCTGCAGTCAACATTGGAATGAAAACTGACCTTTTCCAGTGATTTTGGAGCCCAAGAAAATAAAGTCTGTCACTGTTTCCCCCATTTCCTCATCTATTTCCCATGAAGTGATGGGATTGGATGTGCCATGATCTTAGTTTTCTAAAAGTTGAGTTTTAAGCCAACTTTTCACTCTCCTCTTTAACTTTCATCAAGAGGCTCTTTAGTTCTTCTTTTCTGCCATAAGGGGCATGTCATTTGTATATCTGAGGTTACTGATATTTCTCCTGGCAATCTTGATTCCAGCTTGTGCTTCCTCCAGTCCAGCGTTTCTCTTGATATACTCTGCATATAAGTTAAATAAGCAGGGTGACAATATACAGCCTTGACATACTCCTTTCCTGATTTGGAACCAGTCTGTTGTTCCATGTCCGGTTCTAATTGTTGCTTCCCGATCTGCATACAGATTTCTTAAGAGGAAGGTCAAATGGTCTGGTATTCCCATCTCTTGAAGAATTTTCCAAAGTTTGTTTTGATCCACACAGTCAAAGGCTTTGGCATAGTCAATAAAGCAGAAGTAGACATTTTTCTGGAACTCTTTTGCTTTTTTGATGATTCAATGGATGTTGGCAATTTGATCTCTAGTTCCTCTGCCTTTTCTAAATCCAGCTTAAACATCTGAAGTTTCACGGTTCACGTACTGTTGAAGCCTGGCTTGAAGAATTTTGAGCATTACTTTACTAGTGTGTAAGGTGAGTGCAATTGTGCAGTAGTTTGAGCATTCTTTGTCATTACCTTTCTTTGGGATTGGAATGAAAACTGACCTCTTCCAGTCCTGTGGCCACTGCCGAGTTTTCCAAATTTTATGGTATACTGAGTGCAGCACTTTCATGGGATCATCTTTCAGGATTTGAATTAGCTCAACTGGAATTCCATCACTCCACTAGCTTTGTTTGTAGTGATGTTTCCTAAGGCCCACTTACTTTGCATTCAATGTTTTTAGATGACTTTAAAACTAAATAACTTTAGAGGACAGGAGAAAGTATTTGTGCTAAGTTATCTATTAACTGTCTTTCCCATAATTGTAGTTAGTTTATGTATGTATTATAAACTCTAGTTTAGTTTAGATCTGGTCCCTCGTTTTCCATGGTCTCACAGCACCGCACCCTTGGTACTGTGTAAGTATTAGATACCCAGTCCCTCATTGAGTTTGGGGGCTTACCCAAGAACATGCATCCTCTGTAGGCACAGAGACGCAGTGCCATTGGCTTGAATCCTCGAAGGGTTAGTGCTCTGGTTTTTCATCTATGTAAGCATATTTAAGGCCCCATGGGGTGCCCAGGTACCAAACTCAACTTTTTTCCCTTGTTGGATAATTATTTTTTTTATGAAATGATATTGAATTGTGAAATACAGATATTAGCTTGGTGTATATTATTTAATATTTGTTTGCAGTTTTGGACAGAATAAGAATGATTCAAACAAGCAAGTAAATATTAAATAGATTGATAAATGTGTGCATGCATGCACACTTGGGTGTACATTAAATTCTTTTTTTTGTAAATTAATTTTATTTTATTTTTAAACTTTACATAATTGTATTAGTTTTGCCAGATATCAAAATGAATCCACCACAGGTATACATGTGTTCCCCATCCTGAACCCTCCTCCCTCCTCCCTCCCCATACCATCCCTCTGGGTCGTCCCAGTGCACCAGCCCCAAGCATCCAGTATCGTGCATTGAACCTGGACTGGCATCTCGTTTCATACATGATATTTTACATTAAATTCTTAATCATAGTCTCTCCTTATGGAAAATTGAGATAATACCTCTTATCGATCGAGAATATTTCAAGTGCAAGTGAAAATAATTCAGCTTAATTAATTAGGAAACCCATAGCTTGAAATACAAGTGGACACTGGGAGTTCAAACGATGGTGTCAGCATTCTATTACTCTTTTCATCTATATTTTACCTTTTTTTATTCTACTTTTCTGTATTATGTATTCAGTGGACGTGAGTTTGAACAATCTCTGAGAAGAACCAAGAAGCCTGGTATGCTGCAGTCCATGGGGTCTCAAAGAGTTGGACACAACTGAGCAACTGAAAAATAGCAACTGCTACTATCTTTTTAATGTAGATTCCACTCTCTGATTATTCTCCTTAGATGAAAGAAGGAAGTTTGTTTCAGAGGAGTCTGAGACTCAAATCCAACTTACATTGTGGAATATGGGTGGGAGAAGGTCCATCCTTCCAATCCTAGGAGTAAGTCTACATACCTCATTGGCTTCAGTAGAATGTTCTTCCCTGAATCAATTACATGCCCAGGACATCCTTTGAGAATAATTGAGATAGTCACTTTAAGAAAGATTGAGATGATCGTTGACACATTCTTTTAGACCTTATGGAATTCAGAAAGCCTGATTCCCTCAAAGAATGGATATTTGCCAAGAAATATGTACTCACTAAAATTATGTATGCTCATTGTTGTTCAGTCACTAAGTTGTGTCCAACTCTTAGTGATCCCATGGACTGCAGCATGCCAGGCTTCCATGTCCTTCACTATCTCCCAGGGTTTTCTCAAATTCATGTCCATTGTGTCTGTGATGCTATCTAGCCATCTTCTTTTCTGCCTCTCCTTTCTCCTCTTGACTTCAATCTTTCCTAGCATCAAGGTCTTTTCCAATGAGTCAACTCTTTGCATTATGTGGCCAAAGTGTTGGAGCTTCTGTTTCAGCATCCGTCCTTCTTTTGACTATTCAGGGTTGATTTTCTTTAGGATGGACTGGTTTGATCTCCTTACAGTCCAAGGAACTCTCAAGAGTCTTCTCCAGCATGACAATTGAAAAGCAACATTTATTTGGTGCTCAGTTATCTTTATGGTCCAACTTTCACATCCATACATGACTACTGGAAAAACCATAGCTTTGATTATCTGGACTTTTGTTGGCAAAGTGCTGTCTCTGCTTTTTAATATGCTGTCTAGGTTTGTCATAATTTTTCTTCCAAGGAGCAAGCATCTTTTAATTTCAAGTCTGCAGTAACCATCCACAGTGACTTTGAAGCCCAAGAGAATATAATCTGCCACTGTTTTGACTTTTTCCCCATTTTTTGACATGAAGTAATGAACTTCTTTCTTGAAGTTTTAACATGAGCAGTCTTACTATTTATAGGTGATCCTATAGACACATTGGGATTCCCTGGTCCTCAGCTGGTAAAAAATTCACCTGAAATGCAGGAGACCCTGTTTTGATTCCTGGGTCAAGAAGATCCCCTGGAGAAGGGATCGACTACCCACTCCACTATGCTTGGGCTTCCCTGATGGCTCAGGTGGTAAAGAATCTGCCTGCAAGGTGGGAGACCTGGGTTTGATCCTTGGGTTGGGAAGATCCCCTGGAGGAGGGTATGGCAACCCATTCCAATATTCTTGCCTGGAAAATCCCCATGGACAGAAGTGCCTGGCCGGCTACAGTCCATGGGGTCACAAAGAGTTGGACATGACTGAGTGACTAAGCAAAGCACTGCAAAGACACATAAACATCCAATGATGAGAAATTAGATGGCAATATAGATAACAGCTCATTTTCGTAATAATTCTTCTTTATTTGTCCACTCTACAAGATTACTCTTTGGAATTTTCTTTGCCAATTTGGGAAATATCTCTTTCACATGGGAATGCCCTACTTTCATACCTTCTATAATAGTGTTTAAAATTACAATATTGTTATAATTACCCTTCTACCATCCATTGTGGTTAAAGGAAGTTATGAAATACATTTTAAAGAATGTCTCCCAAGGGTAATTTTTCTACCTTTTATCTTTAAGTTATAAATCCTCATTATTAACCTTTTTTCTCATTTCTGTTGATGGTTTCTACAAAGTTTTTTTTTAAGTAATAAATTAGAAGATCGTGGAATAATTATGAAACTAAATTAGAATTAGGAGATTAAGTTTCCTTTCATAACCCTGTAACTAATACATAGTAAAACCTTAGGAAAACCATTTAGTCTATAGGTAAGTTTGCTGTAACCTCTAAGTTTTTTTCTAACTTAAAATTATTTGCCATCTAAAAAGAAAACTGTTATCTAAGCAGATACTGTGAAACAAGTTTAAAAAGTGTTCCTTATCATTAAAACATGAGAAACATGCAATCATATTATGAATGGTATCATTTTCTCTCTACTGTTCCAGAAAAAGATATGGCAGGAATAAAATTGATAGATATTCTAAAAGTTGTTATTGAAGTTTACAGTGGAAATGATCAGATAATAACTCTGTGCTTTCTGAACTAAAAGCTCAATATTTTCTCACCCACTGAACTCTAAACTAAAAAGAAGTATTACTTTGCCAAAGAGACAGGAAAACTGTAACAACAATGCAATCGCCATCATCCTGCTACAATTCGTACTGTCATGCTTATGTCAGATGTGACAAATTTTGAAAAGGTCTGTGCAACTAATATCTTCCAAGCACCTCTACTCTCCAGACAGTTCTGAAGTAAAGAAAAATAGAGACTGTGATTTTTGTTTGATGGTGGGTAAAAATGTGATAGTACCTTGACATCTCTACAAAGGAAAAGAGCTAATTTGAAAAGCATCTGGAGATTATGTGCAAAAATAGTTGTTTGATATATGAGATAAACAGAATATTTGAGGGATTTATGAGCTTTATATATCTGCCACAATCACTGTGAATAGATTACTCTTATACTAAGATAATTCTATTTTATTGTTGTTACTCTTTACATGTAAAGTCATATCTGACTCTTTTACCCAGTGAATTGTAGCACAGCAGGCTCCTCTGTCTATGGTTTTTCCCAGGTAAGAATACCCAAGTGGGTTGCCATTCCCTTCCCTTTTCCAGGGGATCTTCCCAACCCAGGGATTGAAACTGCATCTCCTGTATCAGGCAGATTCTTTACTGCTGAACAAACAGAGCTTGATTATACTTTACAGTATCCAAACAATTCATATATTATAGTAATATAACTTTAAGGATGACTAAGATAATCTAGATTTGATAGAGTGCCTGATGAATGATAACAAAGGAACATTTCATACAAAGATGGCACAATAAAGGATGGAAATGGTATGGACCTAACAGAAGCAGAAGATATTAAGAGGTGGCAATAATACACAGGAGAACTATACAAAAAAGATCTTCATGACCCAGATAACCACAATGGTGTGATCACTCACCTGGAGCCAAACACCCTGGAATGTTAAGTCAAGTGGGCCTTAGGAAGCATCACTATGAACAAAGCTAGTGGAGGTGATGAAATTCCAGTTGAGCTAATTCAAATCCTAAAAGATGATGATGTGAAAGGGCTGAACCCAATATGCCAGTAAATTTGGAAAGCTCAGCAATGGCCACAGGACTGGAAAAAGTCAGTTTTCAGTCCAATCCCAAAGAAAGACAATGCCAAAGAATGCTCAAACTACCTCACAATTGCACTCATCTCACACACTAGCAAAGTAATGCTCAAAATTCTCCAAGCCAGGCTTCAACAATATGTGAACTGTGAACTTCCAGTTGTTCAAGCTGGAAAAGGCAGAGGAACTAGAGATCAAACTGCCAACATCCACTGGATCATAAAAAAAAAAAAAGCAAGAGAGTTCCAGAAAAACATCTACTTCTGCTTTATTGACTATCCTAAAGCCTTTGACTGTGTGGATCACAACAAACTGTGAAAAATTCTTTAAGAGATGGAAATACCAGACCACCTGACCTGCCTCATGAGAAATCTGTATGTAGGTCAGGAAGCAATAGTCAGAACTGGACAAGGAACAATAGACTGGTTCCAAATCGGGAAAGGAGTACGTCAAGGCTATATATTTTCACCCTGCTTATTTAACTTATATGCAGACTATGTCAAGAGAAATGCTAGGCTTGGTGAAGCACAGGCAGGAATCAAGATTGCCCAGAGAAATATCAATAACCTCGGATATGCAGGTGACACCACCCTTATGGTAGAAAGCAAAGAGGACTAAAGAGTTTCTTGATAAAAGTGAAAGAGGAGAGTGAAAAAGTTGGCAACTTGCAGAAAACTAAGATCATGACATCTGGTGCCATCACTTCATGGCAAATAAATGGGGAAACAGTGCAAACAGTGGCTGACTTTATTTTCTTGGGCTCCAAAATCACTGCAGATGGAGACTACAGCCATGAAATTAAAGGACACTTGCTCCTTGGAAGAAAACTAATGACCAACCTACACAGCATATTAAAAAGCAAAGACATTACTTTGCCAGCAAAGGTCTATCTAGTCAAAGCTATGTTTGTTTGTTTGTTTGCTTTTCCAGTAGTCATGTATGGATGTGAGAGTTGGACTATGAAGAAAGCTGAGCACTGAAGAATTCATGCTTTAGAAATGTGGAGAAGACTCTTCAGAGTCCCTTGGACTGCAAGGAGATCCAATCAGTCCATCCTAAAGGAGAAGACTCCTGAAAGTATCTTGGCTTGGAAAGAGATCCAACCAGTCCATCCTAAAGTAAATAATTCTTGAATATTCATTGGAAGGGGTGACAATACAGAGCCTTGACAGGCTCCTTTTCCTATTTGGAGTCTGCTCTTATTCCATGTCCAGTACTAACTGTTGCTTACTGACCTGCATACAGGTTTCTCAAGAGGCAGGTCAGGTGGTCTGGTATTCCCATCTCTTTCAGAATTTTCCAGTTTATTGTGATCCACACAGTCAAAGGCTTTGGCATAGTTCAATAAAGTTGAAATAGATGTTTTCTGGAACTCTCTTGCTTTTTCCATGATCCAGCAGATGTTGGCAATTTGATCTCTTGTTCCTCTGCCTTTTCTAAAACCAGCTTGAACATCTGGAAATTCACGGTTCATGTATTGCTGAAGCCTGGCTTGGAGAATTTTGAGCATTACTTTCAGGCTGTATATTGTCATCCTGCTTATTTAACTTATATGCAGAGTACATCATGAGAAATACTGGGCTGTAGGAAGCACCAGCTGGAATCAAGATTGCTGGGAGAAATATCAATAACCTCAGATATGCAGATGACACCACCTTTATGGCAGAAAATGAAGAAGAACTAAAGAGCCTCTTGATGAAAGTGAAAGAGGAGAGTGAAAAAGTTGGCTTAAAACTCAACATTCAGAAAACTAAGATCATGGCATCTGGTCAGATCACTTCATGGCAAATAGATGGGGAAACAGTGGAAACAGTGGCTGACTTTTTTTAGGGGGGCTCCAAAATCACTTCAGATGGTGACTGCAGCCATGAAATGAAAAGACGCTTATCCCTTGGAAGGAAAGTTACGACTAACCTAGACAGCATATTAAAAAGCAGAGACATTACTTTGTCAACAAAGGTCTGTCTAGTCAAGGCTATAGTTTTTCTAATGGTCACGTATGGATGTGAGAGTTGGATTATAAAGAAAGCTGAGCACCGAAGAATTGATGCTTTTGAACTGTGGTGTTGGAGAAGACTCTTGAGAGTCCCTTGGACTGTAAGGACATCCAACCAATCCATCCTAGAGGAGATCAGTCTTGGGTGTTCTTTGGAAGGACTGAAGTTGAAGCTGAAACTCCAATACTTTGGCCACCTCATGCGAAGAGTTGACTCATTGGAAAAGACCCTGATGCTGGGAAAGATTGAAGCCAGGATAAGGGGATGACAGAAGATGAGATGGCTAGACGGCATTACTGACTCAATGGACATGGGTTTGGGTGAACTCTGAGAGTTGGTAATGGACAGGGAGGCCTGGCTTGCTGAGGTTCATGGGGTCACAAAGAGTTGGACATGACTGAGTGACTGAACTGAACTGAACTGATTCATTGGAAGGAACGGTGTTGAAGGTGAAACTCCAGTACTTTGACCACCTGATGTGAAGAATGAACTCATTGGAAAAGGTCCTCATGCTGGGAAAGATTGAAGTCAGTACATGATGGGAACAATCTCTGGGAGAATGTTTATTTCCTGAACAACACCTATTTTAAAAAATAAAGGAATAAATATGCTCACAGAAATTAAATAACATTAGAGATATTATATGACTTTTCATTTCAGATCATAATATATTTCTTTTTCTTTTTGTCAGTGGTAGTGATTTTTTATCAAATGCTATTTGGGGGCATAAACTTGGAAAAACTTATAATTCCTGACTTTATCAGGTTATAGATGTTTTTCTTATTCATATAAATTTACTTATTAAGAGCATAATTAAAGCTGAAATGAAATAAAAAGAATAGACAATATCTTCCAAACTCCAAAGAAACAGGTCAGGAAGAAAGAAGCTAGCCAAGCTAAAATGACCAAAGTTTGACCAGTTTCAAGGCTTATAAGTAGATAAGAGGATGTCAGGGATGAGGAAAAAGTGGTCTTTGGAGCTTTAAATGTATAAAACCTTGATTCTTCTTCTCTTAACTCGATCTAGTCATCTACATCAGATGAATATCAATATTATTCATGTTATCTTAAGCCTCCTGTCATCCTCTAACCTCCACTCCTGCACTGACATATAGTTTTTACATAGTATTACAAATTACTATCCTAGACATCTTCTTAGTCCTAACTTATATTTAGATGGTCATAACTTTCATCTCATTAACTTATGTGTTTTACAGAATTTAATTTATGCTATCACTAATTTAAGCAGATTTCTACCATACAGTTTATACATATCAGTATAATATTAATCTGTAAATAATATATTTATAGCTTTCTGAATGAGCACTGAAGCATTTTAAAATACTGTGTGTTAAGAAAAGACATCTAACTTGGAAAGTTACCACAGACAGAATTTTTACTATTAAAATTATATAGCACAAAGTAAGCATGAAGTGCTATGATAAATTCCCTTCATGGTTATACTATATACTATATATAACTACATTATATATATATATATATATATATATATATATATATATATATATATATAATATTTACTGTTTTATATATATACACACACACATATACACAGGCTTTTCTGGTGACTCAGATGTTAAATAATCTGGCTGCAGTGCGAGAGACCCAGGTTTGATCTTGGGTTGGGGAGATACCCTGGAGAAAGGAATTGGTACTCACTCCAGTATGCTTACCTGAAGAATTCCATGGACAGAGGATACTTTTGGGCTATACTCCATAGGGTTGCAGTCAGACATGACTAAGTGACTAATGCTTTCACTACTCCATATTAAATTTAATATATTTAATATTATATATATATATATAATACTTATAGTGTCACCAACAATATTTAATTGCCTCCCTCTTTTGAGATATGGTGGATTTTAGCATTTTCTTTTCCAAAATATGAGGTGAATAATTTTTAAACTATCACTTAGACTAGGCAAAGTTATAATGACTTAAGCTAGGCAAAAGTAACTATGCTTATACAGTTTATTTGTATTTCTATCTATCTCTGTCGTTTAACTTTTCAACAAATAACTTCAAAGATAGATTTTGATATTGATATCTGGAGGTAATTATTGGAGTTGATAAATGAAGTTACATTCTTAGAGTAATAGTATGAGAGTCAGAGAGAGACAGAATAATTCTGGTGTGTAATAGAAGTTAAATTAGTTGGAACAGTGATATGAGAAAAACAAAGAGAAAGTGACAGTAAGAGTTATTTTAAGTTTGAACAACAAATTCTTGAGTAAACTAAAAGAATTTGGGATCAGGTTAATAGAATTAAAATGTTTACTGTGAGGCAGAATTTATTAAACAATTATCAAGTGCCCTAAGTCCTAACATTTAAATGCATAATTATATTCCTCTTTTTACAATGATTATTCAAATTTTTATTTCAAATGTACAAATTCTAATTGAATATTCACTTTGAATGTTAATAATATTGTAAATATGAGCCAGGTAAAGTCTTTCCTTTCCAAAAAAATTAAATTTTTTCTTACACAGATGGATACGTGCATGGTGGTAATAAATTGTAGGCAGATTAAACATAGAATGTGTTACTTCTATTTATTGAGTTATCTAGTTTCAGTAGTATAGCATAACTCTTAATTCAAAGATTTGTTTATTTCCATTTTAAAAGTCTACTTGCTTATAGAGAATAATGGTACATATTTTTCAGTAACAAAGTGATTAGAAGCATAGTCTCCAGAGCCTGTGCATGTTAATGTCAAACCTAATTCTGCCACTAAAAAAAAAAAAATATATATATATATATATATATATGTATGTCCTTTCACATATTAAATAACCTTACAATGCTTCAGTTTTTCCATTTGTTTAATATAAATGATTGTAGTCTCTACATCTAGGTGTTGTTATAAATAATGATAGTGTACAGTATGCATTGAAAACACTGCTTGGCATTTTTGGAGGAATGGTCCACTATTTTAGAAGAAAAGTTTCAGGTGTGATATATTTATATATACTCAGTTATCAGTGTACATAATGAATACTTTTAGTGGAAGACAAATTCATAGCAAACAGATTATAGAATAATAAATTATTAAATTAACCCAGTTTAATATGAATGTGATGAGGAGATATAAAATAACAAAATTACCATACCTCAAACATAGCTTATTTCATTCTTGGGCTTTAACAAAGGCTTAATTTTTGTTCATTTTTAAGGGAACATATTGAAGAGGGTTAAGAACAGAAGATGATGTGAAAAACATTGGCTGTGTTTATAGTGGGTGGAAGCCCACATGCTGGCTATGTTTGCTAATGCTGTGGTATGTTCTCTATGTTCTTTTGTTCATTTTGGGTTTTTTTGTGGACTGGTCCTTTTAAAAATGTATAATTTTATTGCAGATTAAATAGATAATGTTTAATTACCCATTCCTTTGCTATAATTAAGTGTCTGGGTGAGCTTCCCTATATCTATTCTGCTAAACAACTTAATAAGACTTAGACTGAAAAACATAGGAAGATTTATATCACTAACAATTCATTGGATAGTACAAAAACATCTTAATAATATATGAAAACTACCATTATATATATTTCTAGAAACAAGCAAATGGACTTTGATTTATTTTTATTCTATATGCTGAAAAGAGTTAAGTATCTTTCCAAACAGCAAATATGATAATAGACTGCTAACAGCAGTATAAATTCCATAAAAATGGAGTTGAATATTATGCTTAACTTTACTGACAAAAACACCTCCTAGATAACTATATTTGCTTTAAGAACTATTTTAGCAGGGTATCAGAATAGATTTTCTACTAGACTTCATGTAAACCATCAGGTTAATTTCCCTGAGTTACTTTTTTTGCTACTAAAAGTTTGAAGTATTAAAAACTGTTAGTCACTCAGTCCTATCCAATTCTTTGCAACCCCATGGACTATAGCCCGCCAGGCTTCTCTGTGTATTTAATAAAAGGACCAACCTGAAAAACCCAGTGTTTGGAGATTCTCCCAAGTTTTATTTACAAAAGTAAAGCCAATTATTCAACAAGCAAGAGAATAAATGTATTTCTAAATTGTATGTGTACTCATAAGTAAATGCTTACAAATTATGGATTTTATGCATAAAACCCCCCTAGTAAATGCATCATGGTCTTGCTAAAGTAGATTACTCCATTGTAAGACAAAATTCTACATTTTGGACATATTAAGGAAACATTTGATGCAACAATAGGCATGACAAAGCACAGAAATGGTAAAGACCTAACAGAAGCAGAAGAGACTAAGAAGACATGGGACGAATACACAGAAGAACCATACAAGAAAGGTCTTAACGACCTGGATAACTTGAATGATGTGGTCACTCATTTAGAGCCAGACATCCTAGGGTGTGAGATAAAGTGGACCTTAGAAAGCATTACTAGGAACAGAGCTAGTGGAGGTGATGGAATTCTAGGTGAGACATTTAAAATCCTAAAAAATGATGCTGTGAAAATGCTACAATCAGTACATTAGCAAATTTTGAAATCATAGCATTAGCCTCAGGACTGGAAAATGTCAGTTTACATTTAAATCCTGAAGAAGATCAATGCCAAAGAATGTTCAGACTACCATACAGTTGCTCTCATTTCACATACTAATAAGATTATGCTCAAATTCCTTCAAGTTACGCTTCAGTACATGAACTGAGAACTTCCAGATGTACAAGTTGGGTTTTGAAGAGACAGAGGAACCAGAGATCAAATTGCCAACGTTTGTTGGATCATGGAGAAAGCAAGGGAGTTCCAGAAAAACATATTCTTCTGCTTCATTGACTACGCTAAATCCCTTGACTCTGTGGATCACAAGAAACTGGAAAATTCTTAAAGAGATGGGAATACCAGACCACCTTACTTGTCTCCTGAGAAAGTCATATGAAGATCAAGATCTATTTATTAATAGAACTAAATATGGAACAACTGACTGGTTCAAAACTAGGAAAGGAGTATGACAAGGCTATATATTGTTACTGTGCTTATTTAACTTATATGCAAAGTATATCATGTGAAATGCTGGACTGGATAAATCATAATCTGCAATCAAGATTGCCAGGAGAAATATGAACAACCTCTGTTATGCAAATGGTATCACTCTATGGCAGAAAGTGAAGAGGAACTAAAGAGCTTCCTCATGAGGGTGAAAGAGGACAGTGAAAAAGCTGGCTTGAAACTCAACATGAAAAAAAAAGAAAAAAACTAAGAACATAGCATCCAGTCACATCTCTTCGTGCAAAATAGAAGGGGAAATTTTGGAAGCAGTGAGAGATTTTATTTTCTTAGGCTCCAAAATCACTGCATATGGTAGCTGCAGCAGTGAAATGAAAAGATGGTTGCTCCTTGAAAGGCAAGCTATGGTAAACGTAGATGGCATGTTAAAAAGTCGAGACATTATTTTGCTGACAGAGTTCTGTATATTCAAAGCTATGGTTTTTCCACTAGTCATGTATGGATGTGAATACTTTGATCATAAAGAAGGCTGAGTCCTGAAGAACTGGTACTTTTGAACTGTGGTTTTGGAGAAGACTCTTAATAGTCCCTTGGACTGAAAGGAGATCCAACCAGTCAATTCTAAAGGAAATCAACCCTGAATATTTATTGGAAGGACTGATGCTGAAGCTGAAACTCCAATATTTTGGCTACCTGATGCAAAGAGCCAACTCACTGGAAAAGACCCTGATGCTGGGAAAGATTAAAGGCAGGAGGAAAAGGGAGCAGCAGAGGATGAGATGGTTAGATAGCATCACCAACTCAATGGACATGAATTTGAACAAACTCCAGGAGATACTGGAGGACAGAAGAGCATGGTATGCTACAGTCCATGGCGTTTCAAAGATTTGGACACAATTCAGTGACTGAACAACAACAAAGGTCTAATAAGCTTTCCAAATTCCAAGTAGGGTGTACACATAAAAAAGACTAATGCTAAAGACATCATTGTCAAAGTCCTGAAAGACTAAGAGAAAATCTTGATAGTAACAGAGTTAAATGTTATCATAGTCAAAGGAGCAGCTATACAATTTGCATCTGAATTCTCATCCTAAATAATTATAGAGAAATTTAAAAAGTTAAAAAATTAAAAAATTAAAAGTTTTTATGGAAAATAACTGTTATCCAAAAGATCTATACCAGTCAATATATCCTTTAGAAATAAAAGTAAAATAAATACATCTCCAAAATTTAAAACAAAATTTGAGAGATTTCTTCTAAGAGATCTGTTGTACTGACAGCAAAACAATTCATTCAGGCTAAAAGGAAATGTCACCATACAGTAACTCAAAATCATAAGAAAAAATAAAGACCAAAAAAAAGAGGAGGGGCAATATATTGGAAAACATGAAAGACTTCAAGACATATTTTTAATTTTAGCTACTTAATTTTTAAAATAATATGTTACATAAAAAATAATTGTAGCACTGTTTTATTGGGTTTATAATAATTAGATAATGTATATGATTATAATAAAACAAAATGAGGAGAAAGGGAAAGTTGTAGTATATTTGAACAGTGTCGCTATTTAAAAAAAAACAAAAATTTAACCTTACGGTTCATAGTTACTCAGTTGTGTCTAACTCTTTGTAACCCTTCAGAATGTAGCTGGTCAGACTCCTCTGTCCATGGGATTTTCCAGGCAAGAATACTGGAGTGGAATTTTTTCCTCCAGGGGATCTTCCCAACTCAGGGATTGAGCCCACATCTCCTATGTCTCCTGGACTGCAGGCAGATTCTGTACTCACTGAGCCATGGGGGAGGCCCTTAACCTTAAGGAAACAATGATAAATTAATATGTATATTGTAATTTCTTTGTAAACCACTGAGAAAATGATTTTTAAATTTAGTTAAAGTATCAACAGAAGAATTAGGATAGTAAACCAGTAATGTTTACCTAACATAATGAATGTAGTAAAGTATCAATGGAGAAACTAAATATATATAATTCATTTAGAAAATAAATAGCAAAACATCAGAAATAAATGCAACCATATGATTATACTAAATGAGAATAAACTAAACATTCTCATAAACATATTTTCACACAGGCTAAAATGTAAGATTCAATGATATTTAAATTTTTTTAATTGGAAAAATAATAATAGTAAGTGAGCAGGAGTAGTTATATTAATTGGTCATTTAGAATAGACTTTAGGACAATAATTATTTTTACAGATATAAAAGTATGTTTTACAATAAAAGGGCCAATACATTTGGAAGACATAACAAACATAAGGACACGCACCTAAGAATAGCCATATATATTGCAAGAAATGTTGGTGGGAATGCAAACTAGTATAGCCACTATGGAGAACAGTGTGGAGATTCCTTAAAAAACTGGAAATAGGACTGCCTTATGATCCAGCAATCCCACTGCTGGGCATACACACTGAGGAAACCAGAAGGGAAAGAGACACGTGTACCCCAATGTTCATCACAGCACTGTTTATAATAGCCAGGACATGGAAGCAACCTAGATGCCCATCAGCAGATGAATGGATAAGAAAGCTGTGGTACATATACACAATGGAGTATTACTCAGCCATTAAAAAGAATACATTTGAATCAGTTCTAATGAGGTGGATGAAACTGGAACCTATTATACAGAGTGAAGTAAGCCAGAAAGAAAAACACCAATACAGTATACTAATGCATATATATGAAATTTAGAAAGATGGTAACAATAACCTTGTGTACGAGACAGTAAAAGAGACACTGATGTATAGATCAGTCTTATGGACTCTGTGGGAGAGGGAGAGGGTGGGGAGATTTGGGAAAATGGCATTGAAACATGTATAATATCATGTATGAAACGAGTCGCCAGTCCAGGTTCGATGCACGGTACTGGATGCTTGGGGCTGGTGCACTGGGATGACCCAGAGGGAGGGCATGGGGAGGGAGGAGTGAGGAGGGTTCAGGATGGGGAACACAGGTATACCTGTGGCAGATTCATTTCGATATTTGGCAAAACTAATACAATATTATAAAGTTTAAAAATAAAATAAAATTTAAAAAAAGGTAAACAAACAAAAAAGGAAAATTAAAGAAATGATTATGCTTGGAAATGTTAATATCACACTCTTGATTTTTGTAGAAAAACTAGACAATCTAAAAGTATATTTAAGATTAAGGTAACACTATCAACTAACTTAATTTATATTTTAGAATGCTTTTTCCAGCAACACAAATCAAACATTCTTTTCAAACACATATGGGATGTTTCCAAGGAAAAGCCATAAGAGAGTTCTCAAAAGATAAAACAAGTCTCAAAAAATTTAAAAAGATTGAAATTGTTCAAAATATATTTTATGAACACAATAGAATGTTTCAAATAGGACATGAATTGCACACTTCTATCTGTATGTTGTCTTTTATGTTACAAGAGAGATTTCAAAAAAAAAAAACAAAAAAACAAGAGCGATTTCTCCTGTGGCCTAGTTAGAAGCAAATGTTAGTCAGTGTTATATGTTGAATACATCTCATATCACCATCTAAAAAATAATTGTTCTTAAAATTTTGTTCCTGCTAATATTTATACACATTTACGTGTGTATAAATGTGTGTGTGTGTATGTGTGTGTGTGTTTTTATGTGTATGTATTCACATATATATGGCTACTCACCTAAAATTAAAACTTAGAATTCCTCCCATGCATCAAACTACCTTATCTATCTTTTTTCTTAGAACATTTCTCAAGAAAGCCTTCTATACCCACTTAATTTGTTTATACATTATTCCACTCCTTTTTACTACTTCAATAAGGATATAATACCCATCACACTATTGAAAATATTCCTCAGTTTTTGCAAAGATTCCTTTCTAAATCCAATGGCCAATTGTATGTTATTGTGTCATGACTTGATTTCTAATACATTTTAATATCTTTGAACTAGCCATGACACAATTTCTTAATTTAATTTCTACAACAAATCACTATCTTGATTTCTCTGATCTCCCTGTACACTTCAAAATTTCACCTGTGAGATTCTTTTCCTCTTACAGATATCTTAGTGCTTGTGTGAGTCAAATTTTAATCCTTAGGTCTCTTCCTAGATTGGACCCGTTAATTTCCAAATTCAAATATCAGCTTTCTCGTTGCCCTGGGGTCCCAGACTAAATATATTATATTTTTTTACTTGAATTCTTCAACTAAAAGATACATAAAAAGAAAATCTTATTTCCTTCTCCAAACCCAGACTTGTTCTCACAGTCTTGCTCATCTCTGTTTTATACGTATTTGCAAATGCCACAATTCCAAAATTAACCTTTACTCATCACTTTTCCTCATCTCTAACATCCAGTTTAGCAAGCCTATTTTTGATCCGCCTTCAAAATATGTCTCTAAAAACATATACCTATTTACCTATCAAGACTTTTACTCTTTACCTTCTAGATTCCCCCATCCATCAGTTCAGTTCAGTTGCTCAGTTGTGTCCAACTCTTTGCGACCCCATGGACTGCAACACACCAGGCACCCCCAATCCATGGCCCAGACTGATAATAATGCCCTCACAAATTGTCTAGCTATTTCTGCTCTTAATCTCCTATGGTCTGTTGTCTACTCAGCAATTCAAGATGAGGAGAAAAAAAAATTTCCTCAGTTCTTGCTCTAATACATTTTGCTTTTGGTTGCTGAGTGATCTAATCAATTCCCTATCTTTCAGAAATCTTCACTACATAGATTAGCCAGAATTTATGCTCCAGTTATACATCCCCTTTTGAAATAATTAAAACACACAAACAATTCTTCTATTTAAAAAATATCAGATAGTTCTTATTCATTCATATCATCCTATTTCTGTCTCTATTTCTCTCTTCTTAGTCACTCTTTCAAAGATATACTTTGTCAGTCTTACCTGTATTTATCTACAGCTTATTGGTCTATTACTTTAATCTATATGTTTACAGTAAGGAAAAAACAATCAATAAATCTAATCTTAGGGATATTAATTTTCACATATAGCTTATAATATATAATCCCATAGTAATTGTTTTTAAGCTATTTTTTGAAAACTTGCACAATATATTAAGTTATTCTGCTTTGTAATCATATTCAGTACTTGAAATTATTTCCTTGAAGAGGTTCATTAGGCAAAGAAAGAATTCATTGATATGAAGACTGATGGAGATGAGAGATACAAAAGAGAACTTCCTTAAGAGATACTGATATACAGATAAAGTCAAGAAACTGATTCTACATCACAGATTGAGTGGTAGATGGATCTGTGAATCCTTAATTGCCTGTCTTTGACAATTGTCTTTACTCTGAGATTGAAAACATTCATTGAATTCTTTAACATGTCGCTGTCCCATATCCATTTTTATAGATGAGAAAACAGGCTCAGAAAGGAGAGATCAGCTGCCTAGGATGATAAGGAAGCAAGAAGCAGAGTTAAAGCCATTTATGAATTTTAGAAATGTTAACCGGGTATCTTTTACATGACACTAAGGTAAACAAAACAGAAATGATTCTGCCATTCATAAAGATGGGTTTAGTGAAAATTGATATTGAATTCAACTGTGTTACTTCAGTGAAGCTTAATCTCATAAATTATTTTAAATGGATTAAGGAAGATGAATAAAGGCAGGAAGCCATTGTCCTTAATCAAATGTTTTCATCACTTTCATTTTTATAAATAGCTATTTCAGATGGTTGTTATTATTGAATCACTAAATATATTATAGCCTGAAAGACCAATGACAAATTTAATTATAGAAAGGCTGTTTTAGATTAGCAACCTTTTCATATTATTTATTGAATGCTAAAATAGTCCTGGATATATTTCTGGTAACAAACTTTGTATCTTAAAATTTAAGAATGTCAGAGTTGAAAGTTAAATGCATCATTCAGGAATCTTTCAATTGCAAGTGATAGACCCAGTTCAGCACAGCCTAAGAATGATTTAAAGACACACACACACTCAATTTATTTGATGGGCATTGAATAGCTCAGATAATTCAGTGCAGCACTTTAGAAAGTGGACAGCCCTAGGTCTCTCAGGAACTGGTTACCCAAGGTATCATATGCATTTCTTTTCTGCTATAATTCTTTATGTTCGTCTTCTTCTTCTTTTTTTTTTTTTTTTTTCTTGTGCTTTTCAGTGTAGTTTCAGATATTTCTTGACTTAGTACCTTAAAAGCTTCATTACCAGAGAGAAGACAGAATATTTCTCTAAGATGTCAGGAAGGAAATTTTCATGGATGAATTCCAGTGGTTAAGCACTTCTTTGATCAATCCATCTAGGGCCTTCGACACTGTAGTTTCTCAAGACTGTTTACATCACTAACCCTAAGTGGTCAGAAGAGTAAGTTCTGTTAATACAAACAGGAGGATAGAGGGGCTGTGAGAAAAAAGTAATAGTCACAGGTTACCACTTGGTTTCCCAATACACACGACCATACACGTAAACATACTTCTCGCTTACTAACTTTTTAAAGAATATCCTCCTCCCAGTTTTAATGCCATTATCCATTAGAAAGTCAAGAAGCAACCCGTTCACAATAGCATCTAATGACTGCATTGGAAACTCAGCCAACAATATATCATCAATGTGAATTCCTCTCAGTTATATCTTGTAGTGGTCAATCCTGATATCACAACCTAATACAATTGTATGTATATGTATATACCACAGAAACTGTATATGTATATACCACAGAACACAATTGTATGTATATGTATATACCACAGAAACTCTAAAATCTGTTTAGAGAAAACAAAAAGGAATCCTATCATATATTCTTATGGATCAAACCAAATGTAAGTTTTTTGAACAAGAATTTTGCAACTGCATTTATTTATTTATTGAGTAATTCCCTTGGTCAAGCTTTATAACTGAAGAGATTACATTTCCCCTGAGTTCTCTGTAAAACACATAGAATTGGGGGTAATGGGGAACAAGTGCAAAGAGCAGTCATACATGCCAATCTTCTGTCCTTTTCTATCAGGTCCCTATAGAAAAACACTCCAACAGTGTTCTCAACTATCTGAGTATATGATAAGGTGTTTATGCCCTCAGTCCTCAGGTGGCATGGAAGAAACAAGAACTGTAGAAACTCTGGGTTAGTGTCTGGCCTTCTTTAGGATGTTTATTTAGTTACATGCTGCTGCTAAGTCGCTTCAGTCGTGTCTGACTCTGTGCGACCCCATAGACGGCAGCCCACCAGGCTCCCCCGTCCCTGGGATTCTCCAGGCAAGAACACTGGAGTGGGTTGCCATTTCCTTCTCCAATGCATGAAAGTGAAAAGGGAAAGTGAAGTCGCTCAGTCGTGTCTGACTCTTAGCGACCCCGTGGACTGCAGCCTACCAGGCTCCTCCGTCCATGGGATTTACCAGGCAAGAGTACTGGAGTGGGGTGCCCTAGGCATGTGATGAAATGAAAAAATATAAATATAAATTTTGCTATTATATATCTATATTCACTTGGCTTCACTGGTGGCTCTGTCAGGAAAAAGTCCACCTGCAATGCAGGAGACCTGGGTTCAATCCCTGGGTCTATCCCTGGGGAAGATCAGCTGGAGAAGGAAATGGCAACCCACTCCAGTATTCTTGCCTGGGAAATCCCATGGACAGAGCAGCCTGGTGCACTACATTATATGGGATCACAAGAGTTGAACATGATTTATTAACTAAACCACCATATGTATCCTAAAGCTACAAGTTATTTGAAAACATATTTTGAAACTGAAAACTCAAGTAAATCATTTGACCAGTTGTATTGTTAAAACATAATACTCATGGTTGTCCTCCTAGACCAACACTGAGAAATCCTCTTTATTCACCCTCCTCCCCTCAATTTGTCAATTCACATTCAAGTCCTTTATAATATTCCATATCAAATGCTAATTTCATATTAGCTCAAGTTGAAATAGTTGTAAGGCAGTAGAAACTGATGTTAGCTAACAATAAAAATGGGATTTATGATAAATATGTGGGAGAATTTTCCTTATGGAGGGAAAAAAATGTAGAAATTTAAATTTTGATGAATATATGGTCTGAAATCTGAGTCCTGATGACCACTGATCATCAGTGGTCAGAGTCTAGCTCATTTTAGGAACACAGAAAAGGACAGAATATGAAAAAAGTGATTAGTAAAAATGTAAATTCAAAGGACAAATAAAGGCCAGAATATCGTAAACTTGTTGGTTGTGCTAAGTAAAATATGATGACTTTTTTATGTGAGCGAAAAAGCAGTTGTTATACGTAGTTTATAGTTAACTTTTCATAATCTGTCTCTGCATAAGTTATATCCCAGGTCTTCACACAGGTCCTTGTACACCGGTGTGCCACACATTGAGTGGCAACTTGTTAGGAGTGTGGCCAACAATGACAACAAAACTAAGGGGTTTTGAAATATTTCATTTCAACACTGAGATTAAATTAAAAATGGAGCTACTGAATAAAGTTATAACCAGGCAATGATAAAGGAGATAATAAATGACCTTAAATCTTTGGATTCCCATGCTCTAGTCTTTATGCTAGTTCATAAATAGGCATTTTTGTTAATAAGATATTTAGTGGTAAGTTGAACACTGAACATATAAACTCAAAATTATGAGTAGATATTAACTTTAGTCTGGTTTTATGTTGAATTTTTCCTTAGAAATTTTATGATGAAAATTTATATTTATCTTCTCCAAAATCATTTTTGAGTGGAATTTACAGAACTTCAGATTTCATCAACTATGAGCTAATATAGAGGCCCTATGCAATGCAGTTAAATCCTATGGGGTACAAACTTAAGATAATGCATATGCATGCTTAGTCACTCAGTCATGTACAACTCGTTCTGACCCTGTGAAGTATAGACTGCCAGGTTTCTCTGTCCATGGATTCTCCAGACAAGAATACTAGAGTGAGTTGTCATTTTCTTCTCCAGAGGATCTTCCCAACCCAAGGATCTGTGTCTCCTGCATCTCCTACATTGTCAGGTCAATTCATTACCTCTGAGCCAACTAGAAAGCTCAACTTAAGGAAATAGAAATTCCTAAATATTACTTGTATGAGACCAAAAAGCTTTTGTCTCTCCAGGCTCTGCACATATCAGAAATTAAAAGTTGGCTTCCTAGCTACATAAAGCTAGAAATTTCTTAAATATCCTGGACTAAAGCCTCAAAGTGACTTAAATGTGAGAGATTGTTCTAAAGTGAGTGGTCTCCTACACTAGCAAGTGACAGAGTGCAAAGTCTTCTAATCAGACAGAAAAATAGGCAAAAAAGAATTATCTTCTTTAACAGAAAGAATCCTTGCCAACTCAAGTTAAAACAAACTCTTATCAGGCAAACTAGCTGACAGAGCTCCAATAATCTTATCTTATGTGACAAGAGTATTGATAAACACTTCAAGGTCTAATAGAGATTAATAAATAAATAAACATAACACTACATAAACTGTATCTGTCTTAAATAAGAAAGTAGAGACAACTCCCACCAAAAAATAAGCATCTCTTAAAATATGCCATTAGAAGTCTTTTCATTTTAGAAATATGAAAATAAACATTTTAAGTGTTTGCATTATTTTGAAAATAACACATATTTGAAATACAGATGAATAAAAACTAAACATTTAAATTAATTAAAATCAAGAAAGAGTACTTAAAATATTTTAAAACTGGAGGAAATAATTTAAGGCAATGAAGCCTCTCAAAATTGATAAGAAAAAATAGCTTATAAGAACCTTAATTGTAAATGTTCCAGTATCCCACGTATATTATCAAAATTTGGTAATGTACTGGAGATCTGTATATAATAAAATGTGTCTTATTTTTTATTTATAGAATCAGTATCTGTGGAGAACTCTGATATGCACCCTTGTATAAAGCATTTGAAAGCATTATTCATTTCAAAAATTTCACCTAATTGCTATATTTTCAGTGGTATACAACAGAATGCTGCTGCTGCTGCTGCTGCTGCTAAGTCGCTTCAGCCGTGTCCGACTCTGTGCGACCCCATCGACGGCAGCCCACCAGGCTCCCCCGTCCCTGGGATTCTCCAGGCAAGAACATTGGAGTGGGTTCCATTTCCTTCTCCAATGCATGAAAGTGAAAAGTGAAAGGGAAGTCGCTCAGTCGTGTCCAACTCCTAGCAACCCCATGGACTGCAGCCTACCAGGCTCCTCCATCCATGGGATTTTCCAGGCAAGAGTACTGGAGTGGGGTGCCATTGCCTTCTCCTATACAACAGAATAGTAAAATCAAATTGAAAAAACACTATCAATGGATTTGTGGGGAAGATATATTTTTGGCAAGATTGTTTACACTAATTGTTTAGAATCTTCAGTCTTGTCAATCTGTGCTGAGTCAGAGCTGAGACCACAACAGGAGGGGCTAACAATCACTAATTTTTTCCTTGTCTCTTATTTACCATGACTTTTAAATATTGAACTACAATATTTGGATAATCGGTGTCTCTTACATAAAGTTACTGAATTGCCTATAACTGTCATCTGCTTAATAGTTTTCTTTTTCTATTATGTTTTTTTCCGAAACATTAACTTTCCTCAATTAAGAGATAGCAGTATCCACCTATACACATGATTGTCATTAAGAACTCAGATCGTTAGTACAGGGAAGATATATGTCAGCATGCACATTGTATTGATAGAAATGAACAAGCGTCACCTGGACTACAAATTAATGACCAGTAAAAGCATTGGAAATTGATACAGCAAGAGAACTTGCAGAAGTCTTTAATTTCTTGATACACCTTATTTTTTAAAAGCCTTATTTACTTCCCAGATACTAATCTATATTTTTCATCCAGGATATCCTGACAAGGTTAACAAACCGAGACCCAAATTAATGGAATTATATATCTTGGTTTACCAGAAGCACTTTGATTTATTTGTTATTTGTAATTCAGTTCTGTTCAGTCACTCAGTCGTGTCCAGCACTTTGAGACCCCATGGACTGCAGCACGTCAGGTTTGCCTGTCCATCACCAACTCCTGGAGGTTATTCAAACTCATGTCCATCGAGTCAGTGATGCCATCCAACCATCTCATCCTCTGTTGTCCCCTTCTTCTCACACATTCAATCTTTCCCAGCATCAGGGTCTTTTCAAATGAGACAGTTCACATATCAGGTGGCCAAAGTATTGGAGTTTAGGCTTCAACATGGGTGATTCCAATGAATATTCAGGGCTGATTTCCTCTAGGATTGACTGGTTGGATCTCCTTGCAGTCCAAGGGACTCTCAAGAGTCTTCTCCAACACCACAATTCAAAGGCATCAATTCTTCAGCACTCAGCTTTCTTTATAGTCCAACTCTCACAACCATATGTGACTACTGGAAAAATCATAGCTCTGACAAGATGGAACTTTGTTGGCAAAGTAATGTCTCTGCTTTTTATGTGCTGTCTAGGTTGGTCATAACTTTTCTTCCAAGGAGTAAACGTCTTTTTGTTCCACGGCTGCAGTCACTATCTGCAGTGATTTTGGAGCCCCCCACAAAAAAGTCTGCCACTGTTTCCCCATCTATTTGCCATGAAGTGATGGGACTGGATGCCATGATCTTAGTTTTCTGAAAGTTGAGTTTTAAACCAACTTTTTCACTCTCCTCTTTCACTTTCATCAAGAGGCTTTTTAGTTCTTCTTCACTTTCTGCCATAAGGGTGGTGTCATCTGCATATCTGAGGTTATTCATATTTCTCCTGGCAATCTTGATTCCAGCTTGTGCTTTTTCCAGCCCAGCATTTCTCATGATGTACTCTTCCTATAAGTTAAATAAGCAGGGTGACAATATACAACCTTGATGAACTCCTTTTCCTATTTGGAACCAGTCTGTTGTTCCATGTCCAGTTCTAACTGTTGCTTCCTATGTATTGGATGTGGATCTGAATTTCTTTTTCCATCTGGATTCTGGTTAGGTAACATATTTGGTGATCTTCTCCCTATGTGTATTTAAGCCTAGAAGAATGAGACTGAGAAAAGAGATAGAAGGGAAATACGGACAATGGTATAATAGACTATATTTTGATTTGTTAAATATGAGTGAGTTATCCATGAACTGAGTGGACACAAGGGAAAAGTGAGTTACAGCTGTCTTGCTGCTCTACATCATATCACTAGGGATGGAGCTGCAAGGTTGGACAAAGTTAAGCAACAGTTAAACTTCCATTTCAGAGAACTGTGCACAGAGGAAGTCTCATAGGACCTACAAAGATTTCACAAACAGGCCCTATGAGAGAGCCAATTATTTGAATTTCTGTCAGATACAAAGTATTGAGAGCCAGTGAGAAATAACTAAAGAAACAGGAATGAAATTTTCACAAGATTTCTTAAAGGAACAGCATATAAAGATTCGATAAAGTATAGATGAACCAATTTACTGAAGAAAGCTAACAGTTTTATTTTTAATTTGTAATTATTGATTGCTTAAAAAACTGCACTTACATGTATACTTTCATTATGCATAGACAGCCTGATATATTTATTCATATAGCCATTTTACCAGTGAGAAAGACAAGCATTAACCTCATTTATTGAAACTCAAAGAATTAATTTTAGTTTAATTCCTTAGATTTCCTCTTTTCCACTTAAAATAACAGTAGCAAGTCTCATAAGTATAAAAGGATTGTAGAAGTTTAGAAGTAAGAGCTCCCGAGTGCCTCAGGGAAATTACAGGGAAGCTCCAGAGAAGGTGATATTGAAATACACACTGAGTGAAAGACAGGGATTTCTGCTAAGAATAAACATTGTGCAAAGGGAATGTCATTATCAGAATCTATGTGCAAAGAAGAAAAAGTTGGAAATTTACAGGTACAAAGAAATGATAAATCAGACTAGAAGTGTTATCATGGTGAAAGGAAGAAATTGTATGACAGGATAGTAGGCTTTGAATGCTAAGTAGAAGACATCTTGTAAGGTTTACTGTTTTGTGTGACTTTAAAGCATTTAGTTTAACAGAAATGATATTATTATATTGTTTTCAGATTAAAAATCTTTATTATAATTCAAAATGTTAGGAGTTAAGGAAAGGAAACTCATTCATATGGATCATGTGATAAGCTCAATTCTTTCTTCAAATAGCATGACAGAGAACTGGCGTGTATGTGCCAAAAGAGTTGAGTGGCCCTCTCAAAGGAAAAATTATTTACAAAAGAAAAACTTGTGTATCCAACTTTTCAAGCAATTCTGAGAAAATATAAAATAATAAATAATAAAATAGATTAGAGAAGATAGAAGTGACTCATACGGCACTCAGCATGCTGCTGCTAAGTCGCTTCAGTCGTGTCCGACTCCGTGTGACCCCATAGACGGCAGCCTACCAGGATTCTCCGTCCCTGGGACTCTCCAGGCAAGAACGCTGGAGAGGGTTGCCATTGCCTTCTCCGAATACGTTTTGAATGCAGCACTAAGGAAGGAACTCAGAATTTTCACCAAAGCTTCTGAGGCAGTGCTGCTATTAACTCTCCAACACAGTGACTGGCACGGAGGCCCAGAGATGTGAAGCCACCTTCAAGCCTTAGGTGACACAGCCAGCTCAGAGGGGCAGAACCAGGGTTCCAACCCAAGTAGACTGGCTCCAAGGCCCCACTGGTGATCAGCGCTCCAGACTGTCGACCTCTGGGGATGCCAGGAGCGATATGGGGGTGAACTGCCCTCTGCCCAGCGGGGGAGACAGGACAAACTCATCTGCTTGCTCACCCTGTATCTTAGCTCACACACATCTGTCAAAGGATCGATTAAACAACGACAAATGGATCTATTCACTCCTGCTCCCCACCCCCACCCCTCAGCATAGTAGTATGCAATACTAAAACAGAAGTGGACCTAATGGGCATCTACTGAACACTACCTCCCTCCAACAGTGGCAGAAAACCTATTCTTTTTAAGTGTACATGAAGTACGGTCCAAGGTAGACCTTATTTTAGGCCATAAAACATATGTTAGCAATTTTGAAGGGATTTAAATTATATGAAGCATGTTACTGTATCTCAGTAGAATCTTATTAGAAATTAATAGCAGCAGAATATTTGTCAAATTTAAAACAATATGGCAGTTAAACGACAATGAACTAGACAATGATTAGGTCCTAAAAGAAATCACAAAAGAAATTAGAAAATACTCTGAGATGAATTAAAATGAAAACACAACATTCCAAAACTTATGGGATACAGTTAAAATAATACTCAATGGACACTGCTATAAACATGTATAGAAAAAAAGAATATAGATCTCAAATTAATAATCTGTAACCTCCATGAGAATAGAATTATATTTGATTTTTCTTCTTCCACAGTAATTTCACCTAGAATTAATATTTTTCTTTTCTATCTTCAGATAGTATGCCAGATCAGTTGCCTCTCACACTGTAGTTGTATGACATGGTAGCCTGATATTATAAAGAATGGTTGAAATTTTGCTCATTTTATTTAAAGTTTAATCTAAATGACCACTCAGTATGTCTCTTGAATTCTCTGACTGATAATTTTGGTTCACTTGTCAGTATTATGTGATACATTTTTGTAAAGTGTATTTGGTTTGTTATAAAATGTATTTTAAAGGTGAGAATGAATGATAAACTTCAAAGTATCACATTAAAGCTCTTATGTAACACATCTTAAGTTTTCAACTTTTACCTTATGTTTTCTTTTTTATTAAAGTATATTTGATGTACAATATTATATAAGTTACAGGTTTGCAATATAGTGAGTCACAATTTTTAAAGATTATACTCCATTTATAGCTATTCTAATGTTTATTTGCTTTTTAATAGATTTCATTTTTTGTACTGCTATCTTTTGCTCTTTAACAGCATTACATTCCACATTGATATGGTGATTATATTGACTTTCAATTAAAATAACAAGTATTAAGCAAAACCTTCCATAATGTTCTATTGGTATTGTATGTTCTTTTGTCTTCAAGTTTGTCAATAATTTAAGCTAAGTAATATTTAAAAGCTTGCCTTTTCATTTTATGGATATAATTGAAATACAGCTGCACAATACAAATTATGGAAAAGTTACTCCATAATATAACTTTATATATCAATATATATAACTTTATATATCAATATTTCACATTGTTAATCAGTTGCTTTTTATCCCAAATAAATGACCTAGTGTTGTAGGTACTCAATCATGCTTTTGGAATTTAATTTTGTTTCTCTGTGGAGAGGATTTTAGAAATTGTGTGAGCTTTGGATACCTTCTTGAAGGCTTGGATTCTCTTTTGACACAGATTTTTTAAAGTATTACTCTAAAGAATGTTAAAATCAATAAGTAATTATTATGGCTCTTTCCAATCAAATAAATATTGACTTTAGAGAAGACATATGTTCTTTCCCTATTTCTGGGAAAGAATGCTGTGATTGCCATTTGCCCTCATTTCACATTAAGTAAACTGAGATGTTTGTTAAATCAAGTGATACAAAAGAATTAAAACAGATACACACTGACATTGTATTGTTTCACTGGGAGTTACAATCGCCTATTCTGACTTATAATTAAAAAAAAAATACTGGTCACTGCATATCAGTAAGAGATGTGTTCAGACAATATATTTGTGTATTTATTTGAGATATTGACACCAAAGCCTAACAACATTGTTTATACTGTTTAAGTCACTGTAAGATTGGTATAGTGATACAACTTATAACATTGTCTAGATATTATAAAGAGTAGTACTGATTGTTCCACAGTAAAGTTCATTTTATAGTAGCATTAACGAACAATATTTATGCCATCATGCTTTATGGTACCAAATAATTTCACTATAAGAAAATCACAGTTATCCTGAACATTCTAATTTCACAGCTAAACTTTACATTAATGGTACATTATATTCAATGTCACAATGATTCATAGGCTTTTCTGAGTGCCTGAGTTGTGAAGAATGACTTTTTAAGCAAATGTATTGCTACTTATAATCTTTAAAATATTTTAGGTAATTGGAATTAGTTTTTTAAAAATATTTTTATTCTTCTGAATGTTTTTGAATATTTTATACTTTGCTAGGACACAACGGAGAAGGTGATGGCACCCCACTCCAGTACTTTTGCCTAGAAAATCCAATGGATGGAGGAGCCTCGTAGGCTGCAGTCCATGGGGTCGCACAGAGTTGGACACGACTGAAGCGACTTAGTAGCAGCAGCAGCAGGACATAAAAGTAGAGTTTTTGCATTTTCCCTATGGATTATTTTGTGTAAATTATTTTGTGATTTTATTATAACCTATTCATTTATTTTAAGTGAATATAATTCAAATATGAGTTCACTTATAGCAAATGGTGTTTTTTTCATACTATAACATTTGCAGTCATGGAAGTTTAATTACATTGTTGTAAGTCAATTTGAATTTATTGTTGTAATTGTTATCATTCAGTAGCTAAGTTGTGACCGAGTTACTGTATCATAATATTGAATACACAGCTGTATATAATTGCAACTTTGCACCCTTTGACCAACCAAACCCCATTTCCCCAGCTTCCTATCCCTAGTAACTACACTTCTACTTTCTGCTTCTATGTATTTGACATTTGTGCATTTCACATGTGAATGGGATCATGCACGTTTTTCTTTTTCTTTGGTTTTCTATGTCTGGTTAATTTCATTTAGTGTACTGTCCTCCGAATCCATGCACATTGTTGTGAATGGCAGGATCTCTTTCATTTTAAAGGCTGAATAAATAGCATTCCATTGTATATCTAAACCACAGTTTCTTTAGCCACTCATCTGTTGATGAACACTTAGATTGTTTCTATATCTTGGCATTTTTAAGAAGTGCTGCGATGAACAATGGAGCTGATATCTTTTCAAGGTACTGATTTCATTTCAATGAATATGGATCAGAAGAGATATTGCTGGATCATATGGTAGTTATATTTTTAGTTTTTGAGGAAATTCTATATTATTCTCCATAATAGCTGTACCAGTTCACATTCTCACTAATAATGTAGTTTCCCCTTTCTCTACATGCTAGTCAGCTCTTGATATGCTTTGTCTTCTTCCTAATAGCCACTATTACAGGCGTGAGACAATGTCTCATTGTGGCTTTGATTTGCATTTTTCTAATTATTGATGGTGAGTACCTTTTCATATACCTGTTGGCCAATTCTATGTCTTCTTTAGAAAAAAGTCCATTTAGGTCTTTTGCCTATTTTTTAATTGGATTATTTGTGGTTTGTTTGTTTGTTTGTTTTATTTTTGCTATTGAGGTTTATCTTTCCTTTAGTCCTTCAACAAGAAGCTATGACCAACCTAGACAGCATCTTAAAAAGCAGAGACATCACTTTACTGACAAATGTCCATCTAGTCAAAGCTATGGTTTTTCCAGTAATCATATATGGATGTGAGAGTTGGACCATAAAGAAAGCTGAGTGCCAAAGAATTGATGCTTTTGAACTATGGTGTTAGGGAGAAGATTCTTAAGAATCCCTTGGACTGAAGGAGATCCAATCAGTCAGTCCTAAAGGAAATCAGTCCTGAATATTCATTGGAAAGACTGATGCTGAAGCTGAAACTCCAGTATTTTGGCCACCTGATGTGAAGAGTGGATTCATTGGCAAAGACCTTAATGCTGGGCAAGATTGAAGATAGGAGTAGAAGGGGATGACAATGGATGACATGGTTGGATGGCATCACTGACTCAATGGACATGAGTTTGAATAAGCTCCAAGAGTTGGGGATGGACAGGGAAGCCTGGTGTGCTGCAGTCCATGGGATCGCAAAGAGTCAGACAGGACTGAGTGACTGAAGTGAACTGTTTGAGGTGTATCATTTCCTTACATATTTGGATGTTAACTACTTATCAGATAAATCATTTACAAATATTTCCTTCCATTATGTAGATTGCTTTTTCATCTTGTTGTATGCTATACAGAAATTTTGTAGCTTGTTATATTTACACTTGTTTATTTTTCCTTTTATTGCCTGAAAAATTGTTGCCAAGGCCAATGTCAGAAGCTTTCCCCTATGCTTTCTTACAGAAGTTTTGTAATTCCAAGTCTCACATCTATCTTATTTTCTCATCTCTGTTAGACCATTTACAGGAAGAATGTATTATAGTTTCTCCTGTTCCTTATTTTTAAAGAATATTCTTCTGTTAGTTGACTTTAGATCTGAAACTGAGATTTTTATAAATATACCAAATATTTATCAGGTTATGTATTGGCTACAAGTAAAATTGATGTTTAGTGAGTAAATATAGCTGAATGCTAGTTTCCATAGAAGTGTGACAATAACTGGCTATAAGATTTAGGAAATATCACATATATTAAATGAGATTTACTACTTTCACAAGACAAGAAAAAAAATTGCTAAATAATCTCTAAGAATTATTCCATTATTTTATTCAGATCCAGGGACTGGACATTTGTTGTTAAGATGTCTCCAAATAAAATTTTAGCAATTCATTACACCTGATTAGAGGGGGGTGAGTCAGCACAGATTATCAGCTACACACCACTGAAATAAGTAATCACAGTTTAAATTCTCCACTATAGATAATTCCAGGAAGAAATTTTCATACATTTTATAAAGAGAAAATAAAACAGAATGTAAAATAAAGCTTGAATACTCAGAACAGGTAGAATCTTTTGATGTATCACTTTGTTTCTTATGCTGTTGAATTATCCTTTATCATTAATTTTTCTATGACTAATACTTACTATGGAAGTCATAAATGTTGTTTAGCTACACCTTGTGAGTGTATACTTGGTCATAGGCCAACCTTAAACTGACTGGAAAATTTTGACATCTGAGGGTGAACTCTGACCAGAGTGGGAAAATGGAAGATTATGCAAGAGGGATTTTTCTTATGACTGGGAGTGACTCAAATGTCCTATTCAGGTAGAGACATAATTTTCTCGATCTTCAATGCACTTTCTTAGATTATTACATACATATATGTAATAATATATATTATATACATATACATACTTAATGTCTCTTTTTTGATATATTATATATGTGTGTATATATATATATATATACACACATATATGTATGTATACATATGTACAAGAAAGACTGTGAGAGAGACAGAGAAACACACAGAGAGAGAAAAAGACTTAACAGCAGTTAGTAGAGGAACAACTGAGCATTTTTTCATTAAAATTCATTTTCTTGTGTGAGAAGATGACAAAGTGAGTGAATAAGAGTAAGGTTATAAACCTTTTATGTACATTTTCATATATTTTTACAGGGAAGTTTGAAATATCCATCCTTGTTTCTTCACTGAGGATGTATGTGCTCACTTGTGGGAAAGCTGCAAAGATTCTACAAATGCATGGACATAAGAGGTCTGTAAAGTGCTTTCTTCCCCTCAGATCCTCTAACAGTCTTTTCTGCCAGTGTCTACTTGAGGTTGAGGTACAAACTTAGCTGGTAATGTTCACTTATTTAAAAATCTTATCATAAGAAAGCTAAATTCTGCCAGAGCAAAATATACCAGTAAAAATTAAAAGGCCTGGTTCCAAATCTCTCTTTTTGGAATTTTACTCTGAGTATATCTTTTTGACCATCTCTACTTTTACATACCCCACATAAGCACCCAAAATTTTCAGTCTGCACTTTCAGCTTCAACCTATAGCATAATGTTTGTGTTTATATTAAGTTTTGAATTCTGTATTTTATATTTACCAGGGTAATTTACTTTTCTATTACTTATTAGGTGAGATTATTTTAGTTTTAAATCTATTATTTTTTAAATTCGATCTTTAAAAAAAAATCATTGTAGTGTTTTATTTTTCATCAGTTTCACTTAATCTTATGTGATATTACTAATAACATTAGTTTTGAGATTTTACATTTTATTTTCTCACTATATTCAACTTATAAGATTGAGATTTTCAAGGACAATTTTGGATTTCTGGAAAATTTATGAAAATAGTAGAGTTCCCAGATCTTCTTCTATTATTAACGTCTTATACCAATATGGTATATCTGTTACAATTAATGAAGCAATATACATATAGTATTATTAACTAAAGTTTATATTTTATTTGTATTTCCTTAATTTTTAACTTATATATAATTTTGTATTCTGGGATCCTATCCAAGAAAATAAGATGAATTTATATATTATAGATCAGGTTCCTGTTGACCATGTCTCAGGTTTTTTTTTTTTTTTGAATGACTAATAATTTTGAGGAGTACTAGTCAGGTATTCAGAAGACTGTCTGTTTACTGATTTTTTTTTTTTTATGTTTTTCTTATGATTAGTTTGGTATTACAGATTTGCCATGAGAAAATCACAAAGGTAAATTTCCATTTTCATCACATCATATAAAAGGTACATTAAAAACATGACTTATTACTGTTGAAATTGATCTTCATCATCTGCTAAAGTAGTGGTTGCCATTTTTACACTGTAAAGTTACTTTTTAATCTCCTTTAGATTCACTTTTTATTGCTATATTTCACTTATCTATATATGTCAAATTGCTACTTTTGATACACTATCATTATCTTATATCTTTTTCCTTTCTGAACCCCGTGGACTGTGGCCCACCAGGCTCCTCCGTCTGTGGGATTCTCCAGGCAAGAGTACTGGAGTGGGTTGCCATTTCCTTCTCCAGAAGATCTTCCCAACCCAGGGATCAAATGCAGGTCTCCTGCATTGCAGGCAGATGATTTACCATCTGTGCCACCAGGGAAGCTCATATATATAAATATAAATATATATATATATATATATATATATAGCTAACCTAATAAATATAGTATATTTGGTTCTCAAACTTAACAATCTGAAGATTACATTTAAAATACCAGCTCTCACCCTAGAGAGCTGGTATCTTAGAATAGTCAGATTTAGCACATTTTCTGTGGGTCCTAAGAATAGGCATTTTTAGTGGGCACCTCAGATAATTCTGATATTGCTGTACTGACACCACACTTCTCAGCTACAAGAGGAATTTTTACTGTCTTGGATTTATCATCAGCAATATCTGAGTTTTACCAATTCCTAATTATTATCATCTATATAACCTTGAGCAATATACCTAATCTCTAAAACCCAGTTATCTCTAAAGTGGAGATAATAATAGAATTTTATATGGATAATGTAGCTAAATCAACAGTTAGCACAGTGCTTAATATAAACTGTGAGAGAGAGTTGAATAAATGTTGACTTTATTGTGTAGCATGGGATAGTAAACCATTTCATAAGTTTTCCTCTAATTGTCTTCAAACTTTGTACAGTAAATGATACTATTTTTTTTCAAATTAAATCTATGCCTCTCAAAATATCAATCATAGAATTCTAAAATGTGTACCCTTTCCCAATACAACAACAAGTCTAAATGTTGCAATGATATACCAAAACTTTGGGGAAAATATTTTCTATTTACACATCTTGAGATATTCTTTCTTTCTGCAGGGGAATGTGATCTTAAGAATTAAATGAAAAGGTTTGAATTGAAAGATTACTTCTTAGATAATATTTTCTTCTTTAAAGGGAGAGAACATTATCTTTGTTTTCTCCGAGATTAACAATACTTGCTATCATTTAATAGCCAAAAACATTCTCATATTCAGTAATGCATACAATCTCAACACAAATGTGATTGTCAACATTTGACTATGAGAACACTGAAAAACAGAGGGATTCTAGATTATTTAGCAAATTCAAATCCCATAGCTACAAACTGGATGTGGGGCAGGCAGAAAGAAAATTTAAAAATCTTTTTTTGAGCCTGATAACAGAAAGTGGAGAGAGATGTCATTAACATATTGAACTTGATTTATAATTTATAATGTAAGCATATTTTGAAAATGCTAATCTATCATTGATTCAGATTATACCTGAGTGGTCTAGTGGTTTTCCCTACTTTCTTCAATTTAAGTCTTAATTTGTCAGTAAAGAGCTCATGATCTGAGTCACAGGCAGCTCCCTGTCTTGATTTGCTGACTGTACAGAGCTTCTCCATCTTGATTTTGGTATTGACCATCTGGTGATGTCCATGTGTAGAATCTTCTCTTGTGCTGTTGGAAGAGGGTGTTTGCTATGACCAGTGTGTTCTCTTGGCAAAGCTCTGTTAGCCTTTGCCCTGTTTCATTTTGTACTCCAAGGCCAAATTTGCCTGTTACTCCAGGTATCTCTTGACTTCCTACTTTTGTGTTCCAGACCCCTATAATGAAAAGGACATTTTTTGGGAGTGTTAGTTCTAGAAGGTTTTTAGGTCATCATTGAACCATTCAACTTCAGCTTCTTCAGCATTACTGGTCAGGTCATAGAATTGGATTACTATTATATTAAATGGTTTGTTTGCAAATGAACAGGGATCATTCTGTCATTTTTGAGATTGCATCCAAGTACTGCATTCTGAACTCTTTTGTTGACTATGAGGGCTACTCCATTTCTTTAAGGGATTCTTGCCCACAGTAGTAGATATAATGGTCATCTGAGTTAAATTCTCCCATTCCCAACCATTTTAGCTCACTGATTCCTAAAATGTCGATGTTCACTCTTGCCATCTCCTGTTTAACCACTTCCAATTTGCCTTGATTCATAGACCTAATATTCCAGGTTCCCATGTGTCAGGGGATGTTCAGCTTTAAAGAACCCAATATGTTGCATTTTTCTCCCTTTGTGTGCCATTTCTCAAAGATGCTCTGTTCCTTATCAGTTCCTATTCTGAGAATGAGTAGAGCTGCATGCAGTTCTCAGGACTGAGATCATAGGAAAGGGTACCTGTTTGGATTCCTTTCAGTATCTCCCTTCAGTGACTCTTTTCAACATCAGTGACCTTGTATGTATTAGACTATCCATTTTGTTGCAACTGATGGAATTTCATCCTTTGTAATGGCTGAATAATCATTTTATTTTACTAAGATATATAAGCCTGCATTTCTGCTAATAAAATACCCTTGTGCCACTAGAGACCTGGGTCCCCCGCACCCTTTTTTCTGTCTTTATTCTCTTCAGAATATGGAAGCCTGCTGAGCTCACTTTCTCGCCCGGGCTTTCAAGACCTCCTTGAGAGGATGCCCTGTGCCTTCGTGAGCGGTACAAGTCCTGTATATGGGCTTCATTGGTTTTCCACGTAACCAGAGAAATACTGTGCTCTCTCTATTTTCCTCTCTTTCTTTTCATTGACTCCGGTCCCCAGGGCCCAGTCTGTAAAAACCCTTACACCATGCAATTTTGCTCTTTACAGCATCGGACTTTACTTCCATGACCAGTCATATTCACAACTGGGTATTGTTTTTGCTTTGGCTCCATCTCTTCATTCTTTCTGGTGTTATTTCTCCACTCTTCTCCAGTAAAATATTGGGCACCTACCAACCTGGGGAGTTCATCTTTCAGTGTCCTATCTTTTTGTCTTTTCATACTGTTCATGGGGTTCTTGGGCAAGAATATGCCAGTGGTTTGCCATTGCCTTCTCCAGTGGACCACGTTTTTTCAGAACTCTCCACAATGATCTGGTCCATCTTGGGTGGCCATGCCATGTAGGGCCTACATGGCATGGTTCATAGTTTCCTTGGGTTAGACAAGGCTGTGGTCCACGTGATCAGTTTGATTAGTTTTCAGTGACTGAGACTTTTATTCTGTCTTCCCTCTGAGGGATAAGAATAAGAGGCTTATGGAAACTTTCTGATGGGAAAGACAGACTATGAGGGAAACTGGGTCTTGTTCTGATGGGTAGGGACATGCTCAGTAAATCCTTAATCCAATTTTCTGTTAATCAGTGGGGTAGTGTTACCTCCCTATTGTTTGACCTGAGGCCAAACTATGGGGAAGATAATGAAGATAATGGCAACCTCCTTCAAAAGGCCCCATGCACACACTGCTGTACCCAGTGCCCCTGACACTGTAGCTGGTCATCGCCAACCCACACCTCCACCAGAGATTCCTGGATACTCACAGGCAAGTCTTGGTCAGTCTCTTGTGCCATCACTGCTCTTTTCTCCTGGGTCCTGATGCACACAAGGTTTTGTTTGTGCCCTCCAAGAGTCTGTTCCCCAGTCCTGTCTAAGTTCTGTAATCAAATCGACTGGCCTCCAAAGTCAAATTCCCTCGAGGTTCTCAGTCCCTTCAGACTTAAATTGAAGAGAGTAGAGAAAACCTCTCGACCATCCAGGTATGACCTAAATCAAATCCCTTACAATTATAAAGTGGAAGTGACAAATAGATTCAAGGGATTAGATCTGATAGACAGAGTGCCGGAAGAACTATAGATAGAGGTTCTTGACATGGGACAGGAGGCAGTGATCCCAAGAAAAGAAACACAAAAAGGCAAAATGGTTGTCTGAGGAGGCCTTACAAGTAATTGAGAAAAGAAGAGAAGCAAAAGGCAAAGGATAAAAGAAAAGATATGCTCATTTGAATGCAGAGTTTCAAAGAATAGCATGGAGAGATAAGAAAGCCTTTCTCAGTGACCAATTCAAAAAAATAGAGGAAAACAATAGAATGGAAAAGACTAGAGATCTATTTAAGAAAATTAGTGATACCAAGGGAACATTTCATCCAAAGATGGGAACAATAAAGGACAGACATGGTATGAACCTAACAGAAGCAGAAGATATTAGGAAAAGGTAGAGAAGGCAATGGCACCCCACTCCAGTACTCTTGCCTGGAAAATTCTGTGGATGGAGGAGCCTGGTAGGCTGCAGTCCATGGGGCCGCTAAGAGTTGGACACAACTGGGCGACTTCACTTTCACTTTTCACTTTCATGCACTGGAGAAGGAAATGGCAACCCACTCCAGTGTTCTTACCTGGAGAATCCCAGGGACTGGGGAGCCTGGTGGGCTGCCGTCTATGGGGTCGCATAAAGTCAGACATGACTGAAGTGACTTAGCAGCAAGAATGCAAAGAAGAACTGTACAAAAAAAATCTTCAGGAACCAGATAACCATTATGGTGTGATCACTCACCAAGAGCCATACAATTTCACACGTCTCACATGCTAGCAAAGTAGTGCTAAAAATTCTCCAAGCTAGGCTTCAACAGTATGTGAACTGTGAACTTCCAGATGTTCAAGCTGGATTGAGAAAGGGCACAGAAACCAGAGCTCACACTGCCAACATCCGGTGAATCATTGAAAAAGTAAGAGAGTTTCAGAAAAACATTACTTGTACTTTATTGAGTACACCAAAGCCTCTGACTGTATGGATTACAACAAACCGGAAAATTTTTTCATTTCAGTTCAGTTCAGTTGCTCAGTCGTGTCCGACTCTTTGCGACCCCATGAACCACAGCACGCCAGTTCTCCCTGTCCATCACCAACTCCCGGAGTCTACCCAAACCCATGTCCATTGAAGCAGTGATGGCATCCAACCATCTCATCCTCTGTTGTCCCCTTCTCTTCCTGACCTCAATCGTTCCCAGCATTAGGCTCTTTTCAAATAAGTCAGCTCTTAGCCTCAGGTGGCCAAAGTACTGGAGTTTCAACTTCAAAATCAGTCCTGTCAATGAACATCCAGGAGTGATTTCCTTTAGGATGGACTGGTTGGATGTCTTTGCAGTCCAAGGGACTCTCAAGAGTCTTCTCTAACACCACAGTTCAAAAGCATCAATTCTTCGGCACTCAGTTTTCTTTATAGTCCAACTGTCACATCCGTACATGACCAATGGAAAAACCATAGCCTTGACTAGATGGACATTTGTTGGCAAAGTAATGTCTCTGATTTTTAATATTCTGTCTAGGTTGGTCATAACTTTCCTTCCAAGGAGTAAGCGTCTTTTAATTTCATGGCTGCAATCACCATCTGCAGTGATTTTGGAGCCCAGAAATATAAAGTCAGCACTGTTTCCATGTTTCCCCACCTATTTGCCATGAAGTGACAGGACCAGATGCCATGATCTTCGTTTTCTGAATGTTGATCTTTAAACCAACTTTTTCACTCTCCACTTTCACTTTCATCAAGAGGCTCTTTAGTTCTTCTTCACCTTCTGCCATAAGGGTGGTGTCATCTGCATATCTGAGGTTATTCATATTTCTCCTGGCAATCTTGATTCCAGCTTGTGATTTCTCCAGCCCAGTGTTTCTCATGATTTACTCTTCATATAAGTTAAATAAGCAGGATCACAATATACAGCCTTGATGTACTCGTTTTCCTATTTGGAACTAGTCTGTTGTTCCATGTACAGTTCTAACTGTTGTTTCCTGACCTGTATACAGGTTTCTCAAGAGGCAGGTCAGGTGGTCTGGTATTCCCATCTCTTTCAGAATTTTCCACAGTTTTTTGTGATCCACACAGTCAAAGGCTTTGGCATAGTCAATAAAGCAGAAATAGATGTGTTTCTGGAACTCTCTTGCTTTCTCGATGATCCAGCGGAGGTTGGCAATTTGATATCTGGTTCCTCTGCCTTTTCTAAAACCAGCTTGAACATCTGGAAGTTCACAGTTCATGTATTGCTAAAGCCTGGCTTGGAAAATTTTGAGCATTACTTTACTAGTGTGTGAGATGAGTGCAATTGTGCGGTAGTTTGAACATTCTTTGGCATTGCCTTTCTTTGGGATTTGAATGAAAACTGACCTTTTTCAGTCCTGTTGTCACTGCTGAGTTTTCCAAAGTTGCTGGCATATTGAGTGTAGCACTTTCACAACTTCACCTTTTAGGATTTGAAATAGCTCGACTGTAATTCCATCACCTCCACTAGCATTGTTTGTAGTGATGCTTCCTAAGGCCCACTTGACTTCACATTCCAAGATGTCTGGCTCTTGGTGCATAATCACATCATCGTGATTATCTGGGTCGTGCAGACCTTTTTTGTACAGTTCTTCTGTGTATTCTTGCCACCTCTTCTTAATATCTTCTGCTTCTGTCAGGTCCATAACATTTCTGTGCTTTATTGAGCCCATCTTTGCATGAAATGTTCCCTTGGTATCTCTAATTTTCTTGAAGAGATCTCTAGTCTTTCCCATTCTATTGTTTTCCTCTATTTATTTGCATTGATCACTGAGGAAGGCTTTCTTACCTCTCCTTGCTATTCTTTGGAACTCTGCATTCAAATGGGTATACCTTTCCTTTTCTCATTTGCTTTTTGCTTCCCTACTTTTCACAGCCATTTTTAAGGCCTCCTCAGACAGCCAATTCGCTTTTTTGTATTTCTTTTTCTTGGGGATGGTCTTGATCCCTGTCTCCTGTCCAATGTCATCACCCTCTGTCCATAATTCAACAGGCACTCTGTCTATAAGATCTAGTCCCTTAAACCTATTTCTCCCTTCCACTGTATAGTCATAAGGGATTTGACTTAGGTCATACCTGAATGGTCTAGTGGTTTTCTCCACCCTCTTCAGTTTCAGTCTAAATTTGGCTATAAGGAGTTCATGATATGAGCCACCATCAACTCCTGGTCTTCTTTTTGCTGACTGTATAGAGCTTCTCCATCTTTGGCTGCAAAAAATATAATCAATCTGATTTCGGTGTTGACTATCTGGTGATGTCCATGTGTAGAGTCTTCTCTTGTGTTGTTGGAACAGGGTGTTTGCTATGACCAGTGTGTTCTCTTGGCAGAACTCTATTATCCTTTACCCTGCTTCACTTTGTAGTCCAAGGCCAAATTTGCCATTCAACTGCAGGTTCTTCAGCATTATTGATCGGGGCATAGGCTTGGATTACCATGATATTGAATGGTTTGTTTTGGAAATGAACAGAGATCATTCTGTTGTTTTTGAGATTGCATCCAAGTACTGCATTTCAGACTCTCTTGTTGACTATGATTGCTACTCCATTTCTTCTAAGGGATTCCTGCCCACAGTAGTAGATATAATGGTCATGTGAGTTAAATTCACCCATTCTAGTCCATCTTAGTTTGCTTATTCCTAGAATGTCTATATTAACTCTTGTCATCTCCTATTTGACCACTTCCAATTTGCCTTGATTCATGGACCTAACATTCCAGGTTCCTATGCAATATTGCTCTTTACAGCATTGAACCTTGAGATGGAAATACCAGACCCCTTTACCTGCCTCCAAAGAAATCTGTGTGCAGGTCAAGAAGTAACAGTTAAAACTGGACATGGAACAACAGACTGGTTCCAAATATTGAAAGGAGTAGGTCAAGGTTGTATATTGGTACCTTGCTTATTTAACTTTTATGCAGAGTATATCATGTGAAATGCCGGGCTTCATGAAGCACTAGCTAGAGTCAAGATTGCTGGGAGAAATATCGAACACCTCAGATATGCAGATGAAACCACCCTTAAGTCAGAGAGTGAAGAAGAACTAAAGAGCCTTTTGATTAAAGAGAAAGAGGAGAGTGAAAAATTTGGCTTAAAACTCAACATTCAGAAAACTAAGATCATGGCATATGGTCCCATCACTTCACGGCAAATAGATGGAGAAACAATATAGACAGTGACAGACTATGTTTTTGGGCTCCAAAATCACTGCAGATGGTGACTGCAGTCATGAAATTAAAAGATGCTTGCTCCCTGGAAAGCTATGACCAACCTAGACAGCATATTAAAAAACAGAGACATTAGTTTGCCAAAAAAAAAAATCCATCTAGTCAAAGCTATTGTTTTTCCAGTAGTCATGTGTGGATGTGAGATTATGGATGTGAGAGTTAGACTATAAAGAAAGCTGAGCGCCAAAGAATTGATGAATGGAATTGTGGTGCTGGAGAAGATTCTTGAGAGTCCCTTGGACTGCAAGGAGATCCAACCAGTCTATCCTAGAGGTAATCAGTCCTGAATATTCATTGGAAGGACTGATGCTAAAACTCCAATATTTTGGCTAACTGAGGCAAAGAACTGACTCATTGGAAAAGACCCTGATGCTGGGAAAGATTGAAGGCAGGAGGAGAAGGGGACGACAGAGGATGAGACTGTTGGATGGCATCACCAACTGAATGGACATGAGTTTGAGCAAGCTCCAAGAGTTGGTGATGGACAGGGAAGCCTGGCGTGCTACCATCCATGGGGTTGCAAAGAGTCGGACACACTGAGGTATTGAATTGAACTGAGTCTATCATTGGAATTTATTTATGTTCTCATGCATTTTGTAATATTATTATGCTTATTTACACTTTATTCCATGCATATAAAATTTTATTCTGAAATTTGTTGGATGTATTAATAATCTATTATATAATATTTTTAGAATTAACATTCTTAATTTCTTTAACTTAGTGATATTTTTGGCCATCAAGTCTGTAATTGAAAACTTCTTTTTTAATATTTGAAGTTTTGATTTACTTTTATAAGTACAGAAAATAAATCTACCTTTCTTCAGCAAGAATGTTCTTCATTTTTGTTCACCCAGAATCAAAAATGTTTGTTCTTCTTTTCTTTGCCTCTTCTGTTGCCTTTACTGACCCCAGATCTCATGCCCAGTTTTTTACTATGATGCAGATTAAAGCTTATATTGCTTGGTGTAATGTTTTCAAGGTTCATTCAAATTGTGTTTGTTTTACACACGCCAGTAATGAATTTCTTTATATTATTGAATATTAATATGATTTAATTTGTAAATCTATTTTTCTATTGATAGACACTTGATTTGTTTTCAGTTTGAGGCTATTTTAAATAAAACCATTAAAAGCATTCTTATATGTTTCTTTCTGTGAATGTGTGTATATATATTATATGTATTTATAAATAGTTCATAGTAATATACTGGACCTTATTGTTATATATTTTGTATTACGACTCATCACATGAACTACTTCCCAGTGTGGTTGTACCAATTTAACCACAATTTGTAAACTTCCATTGTTATGCTTCCTCAGCAGTTTTACAGCTATCATTTTTTAAATTTTAATCAGTCTTGATAATATTAAATAGTACATTATTAAAGAATCCACCTGACAATCCATAAGAAATAAGAGATGTTGGGAAGATTCCCTGGAGGAGGAAATGGCAACCCACTCCAGTATTCTTGCCTGGAGAATCCAAGGATAGAGGAGCCTGGTGGGCTACAGTCCTCAGGGTCATAAAGTCAGACAAGACTGAAGCGACTTCATACACACACACTATAACTAATAATATCGAGTAGTGTTTCATCTGTTTTTTGCCATTCATATATTTTCTTAGGTCATGTGTCTGTGCAAGCGACTAGCCTATTTTTCTACTGGATTACATAGCCTTTTGTAAATACACTTACATGAGTTCTATATGTATCTTAAATATGAGTCCTTTATCAAATACATATTCTCTGTATTTTCTTAAATCTGTAATTTATCTGTTTATTTTTTATGTCTTTTGATTAGTAAAAATACTTAACATTGTTTAAGATCTTTCTTTATGAATTTTTTTTTCTTTACAGCTATTGCTTTCTGTGATTTGTCTACAAAAAGAGTTGCCTAATCCCAGCTGATGGAAATAATTTACTAAAGTATCTATTAAATATGCTACGCTTTCAACTATGGGTTGTTTTGACACTTTTGAGAAATATCAATTGGATAAATGAGGACATTTCCAGGTCTCCATTCTGGTCTTTCATTGATTCAATTTCTAATATTTATTCCACTCCACATCGTCTTGATCCATGTATGTTTTTATTACATTTCTGAGGAAAGCAGTGAAAGTATTAGAAACTTTTTGCTTTTTCAAAATATATTTGGATATTTTAAAGCTCTTTTCTTTCTCACATACATTTTATAATCAGCTTGGAAATTTCAACAAGAGCAAAAAGGATGCTGGGATGATATTAGAGGCTATATTGGATTTTTAGGTTAATTGAAGAAAATTTGACATCTTAGCAATATTGAATCATCTAATCCAACATATATTTCTCCATTCTCTTATATCTTTTAAAATCCCTCTCAATAACAAGTCTTGAGAAACACTTCAGAATTTTAGTCAAAAACTCTGAAATCAGGCCTTAGAAGATAGGATGACCACTAGGTATAAGGTTCTTACCCTCCAAGTAAGTCTTCACTTAATAAAGCTATACCAAGGAATAAGTGGAAACTGAAGCACGCCAGACATAAAAACAAAACCTAACATTAGACAAAAAGGATCTGTTTCAAGCTCAAACTAAATTGCCCCAGTGCTGGCAAGTAAACGAAGCTACTGAAACCTTCATGTATTGCTTTGGAGATATAAATTGCTATAGCTATTCTAGAAGATGCTTTATCAGAATCAAATAAAATGTTTATTTATGTTCTGATCCATTATATCAATCCTGGATACATACTCCAAGACACTGAAACTGTATGTACACCTGTTCAATAAACTTAGCATAAATAATGCTTACAACAGCTTCATTTATAAAAGTCCAAACATGGAAACATCCTAAATGTGTATCATCAGAGAGATGGGTAAATGTATTTTGATGCATTTACATAATGTCATACTACACATCAGTGAAAAATAATGAACTAATGATAACATAATAGCACAGATGAATTTCATGGAAATAATATTGAAAGAAACCAGACAGAAAAGACTATACACTGTATGACTGTATTTATATTACATTCAAATATAGAAAGAACTGACCTATAGAGGTCACAGAAGTGATTAATTTGAGCAACATATTGTCTGGAAGGTAATGTAAGGAAACCTTCTTAGGCATTGAAAGTGTTCTCTATCCTCATCTAACTAGTGACTAATTATATACATAAAATATATAAAGTCAACTTAGCCTAGGGTTAAGATTATGAACTTTACTGTGTGAAAATTATGTATCAGTTTAAAAGAAAAGAAAAGCACATAGAATGACTAGATTCTAAAACTTATTCTCCACCATATTCATTACATAAGCAGTAAGGCAGCTCTTTTGTATGCAAGACATCAGGTGATTCTTATGGGGAGAAAGCAAAGAGACCTAATGAAAAGACTTTTATCTGCTTCAATCTGGAAAACAATATATTAAAAGATTTGGTGCTACAGCAGCCTCTATGAAATGAACCCAAACAATTGACTAGCTCAAAATACAGCCCCAAATACCTGTCATCACTTAGAACTTTCCTATTTTTAATTTAAAGAGATAAGGATCAGAAGTTATGAAAATATACAAACATTAAACTTTCTAAAATATGGAATAAAGAAAGTGTACAAACATAAAATGAGGACAAAATGCTATTTGAAAGAACGGGAAAACAAAACAAAACAGAAAACAAATAAATGCAAAGCAGGACGACAAAGGAAAGTCTGGCATCAATTTAAGAACAAATGCAGGTTTTTGTAAAGAGAGAAATGAAAAGATGTTCTTAGGAAAAAAAAAAAAAGGTAATAGTCAAAGCAAATGAAACTTTTCGGGAATTCCCTGGCAAGTCCAGTGATTAGGACTCAGCACTCTTACTGCTGTGGCTGGGTTCAATCTGTGGTCGGGGAATTAAGATCGTACAAGCTGGGTAGTGAGGTCAAAAAAAAGAAAAGGAAAAGGAAGTAAAACTCTCAATAGAAGAATTGAAACTCAGTAAACTCCCAAAAGACAGCAAAAATATATATAACAAAATAATCAGAAAATGATTAGAAGAATTCCAATGTCAGAATGATCTATCTTTTAAGACAGAACAGTACATAAAAAAGAAAAGACTGATATACTACAATAGCTGTTAATAAAACTTTTCAAGGACTGAAGATCATGTGTCTCATGGAAAAAAGACCAACACTGGAAGACAGAATACAAAGAATGCATGCTAGGAAAGTGATTTTCTGCCTGGAAATTATATCTAGCTATACTCATCTAGTATAAAGACAAAGTAAAGAAATTAAATGATTCAGAAAAATTATCTCTCATGTGTGCTTACTAAGGAAACTACTAGAGGATGCATTCTAACAAGTTAAGGAAATAAAGCCAGAAGAAACAGGCTTCAGAAATTGTGACCCTAACAACTGATAGCAGATTAGAAAAATCCAGGGTTTCCGCTGCTCTTCAATCATAGCAAAACATCCAGATTAAAGCAGGAGGAACTAGGTTGATTGCCAGTTGCAGACCATTGATTCACTGAGTGATACACTAGACAAGTTCAGCCGTAAATTTATATCAGCATCATACACGTGGCACACCAAAAGCCCAGACCTGTCTGCAGCCACTAAAAAAGATTTGATGTTACACAGAAGCTAAGAAAATGAAATACTGTAGGGAAATTAAACAAAATATTGTTTATTAACTATGATGTCTTCTAAATTGATTCTTCAATATTATATATCGTAGCAGAAAACATCTATAGTCTATAACATAGTAATTTGGTAAAAATAAAAACAAAACAAAATCTTTACAACTTTCCTTTGATTTTACTAAATAGACCATTGGTAACTGTAATAAAAACATGGTGGTAACGCAGAAAGATTGTTTATATTTAATAGAATCAATGCATTAATGTATATTAATATGCTGCTAAGTCACTTCAGTCGTGTCCGACTCTGTGCGACCCCATAGATGGCAGCCCACCAGGCTCTGCCGTCCCTGGGATTCTCCAGGCAAGAACACTGGAGTGGGCTGCCATTTCCTTTTCCAGTGCATGAAAGTGAAAAGTAAAACTGAAGTCGCTCAGTCATGTCTGACTCTTCGCGACCCCATGGACTGCAGCCTACCAGGCTCCTCCATCCATGGGATTTTCCAGACAAGAGTACTGGAGTGGGGTGCCATTGCCTTCTCTGTATATTAATATAAATATGTATTAATAGAATAAACAAGAGAAATTTTAAAATATTTAAAAGATAACTTAAAGGAAGAAATGAGGAGAGATTTATTGACAGGTTGGATTTGGAACATGGACAAGTTGATTCATTAACAAATAGCAGTTTAATCTTACCATTTTGAGATACTTAATTGACTATCTAGAGTATTAAAAACATGAATACTTTAACTGGCTACTTGGTAAAGGAGTTCAAGAGATGAGATATGGGTATTTTCTTTGCTACTTTTAATTATAGTCTACACTATGATTTTTAAAAGTGTATGTGTACATTTTCATGAATAAAAAAAATTAAGCAAAAATATCTACAGAGAAGATGGGAAAGCTTACCTTTTAATATTATAGTATCCTGTTATATTTAAATTTTGTATTCTATGTAATTTATCATTTGAAACTGTTTTAAATTAAATGTATTATTTTCCTTGTCTGAGAGCAGAGATCACAAACTACAACTTGTATGATAAGTCTGTTTTACCTCTTTTTATATGACCTGCAAGCTAATTTTTTAAACATTTTAAACACTAAAATGTTTGAAAAATCAAAATAAGCCCAAGATTTTATAAAAGTTTATGCAATTCAAATTTCAATCTATGTATATACATTCTCACTCATTCATCTGCCTAATATTTATTGTTGCTTTTGTGCTTCAGTGGCTGCTACTGCTAAGTCACTTCAGTCATGTCCGACTCTGTGCTACCCTATAGATGGCAGCCCACCAGGCTCCTCTATCCCTGGGATTCTCCAGGCAAGAACACTGGAGTGGGTTGCCATTTCCTTCTCCAATGCATGAAAGTGAAAAGTGAAAGGGAAGTCGCTCAGTCATGTCCTACTCTTAGCGACCCCATGGACTGCAGCCTACCAGGCTCCTCCGTCCATGGGATTTTCCAGGCAAGAGTACTGGAGTGGGGTGCCATTGCCTTCTCCGCTTCAATGGCAGATTTTGTTAACTGTGATAAAGGCCAGGCCTTAAATACTTACCTTTTGCCGAAAATATTTGCCAATCAGCCTTAAAAAATAATTCCTAAAAATGAAATTTTCTCATAAGACAAATTTTCCTAAGTTGAAATAAAATAATTCTTTAGAGTAATAGCATACAATGAATATATACATAAATTTGATCATCAATATCTATATACCTGAATCTTCAATTTAAAAAGAAGAATAAAGTGATTTCCCTGGTGGTCTAGTGGTTAAGACTCCAATCTTCCAAAGCAGGGAGCAACGGTTCAATCCCTGGTCAGGGAACTAAGATCCCACAAGCTACATAGTATGGCAATAAATAAATAAAAGAATAAAGGTGTAAGAGATTATTAAAATAAAGCAAATGATTCCAACTGTGGCATGAATTAAGAAAAGTCTTAACTTTATTAGAGCCAACTATTCAATATAAAGATGACCAAATGATATCTTTTGTTCTGAGGACACTCAAATTTGGGGCATGGAAAAACTAAAGTGATTCTCATAAAACAGAAAAAAAAATGACTGATGAGAAAAACATTGACATTATAAGATAATTTTCATTAAATGAAGTCTGGCAATCCAAGGGCATATAAATGGGGAATTCCAAAATGAATATCCATGCATATATCCTTATTCCTGCCTTGGGGAGTAGATCATTACATGCATAAGACATAACTCTACTTTAGGCAATCTGTGTGTGGATTCAAAAAAAAGGGAAGATCCTGAGGAAGAAAACTCCCTTGAAGGCCCAGTAACAAAGAATCTGCCTGCGGATGCAGAAGATGCAGTTTTGACCCCTGGGTCGGGAAGATCCCTTTATCAGGAAGATCCCCTGGAGAAGGAAATATTCTATGGACAGAGGAGCCTAATAGGCTACAGCCCATGGGGTTGCAAAAGAGTCTGACATGATTTAGCAACTAAAACTACAACCTGAGGAAAAAAGAGCTTAAAGATTTGCATTTCCCTTAGTGGAAATTATTACATTACTGTATCTACCTTGATTTTCTTGTTTTCCTTTGCTTTGTGTTTGTGTTCTGTGGAGTAATTTAATGGCTTATTTTGCTTCCTTAACAACATCCAATTTTATACTAAAACATTTAGGAAATTAGAACAAGATACTAGTGCATATACAATGAAAGAAAACAGTGCAATTTTAGTAAAATGAAACTAGTTTTATTCATATTTTATCATGAAGTATTGTCTATTAACTGGCATTGCTATACTATTTTGTAGAGAAAACTGAACTTCATGAAAATGGTTCTAATGTCCTGTAAATTTTGAATATACCTTTGAAGCCCTTATATTTTCTTAAAAACATACTTTGGGAGATTGCTTTTATTTACAGAAACAGAGGAAATATCCAAAGATAAAATAAAACTATTATAAATTGTATTTATTTAGATATCATCATTTTGAAACTGAGTGCTTTTTAAAGAGACGTATGTGGATTAATGAAATGGAAAAGTCACATTTACAAAGAAGTAGTAATAAATAGTTTAATGGAAATAAAATCAAGCTTGCATCAAGCAATTCCAAGTGATTTATCAAATTAAATGGTGATTATGTTTATATTATCATCTACAATGTTTTAATTATTTGGCAAAAAATCAAATACAATAACATGGTAATTTAACATGTCTGAAATACTTGCCCAAAGTTGTCAGGATGCATTTCTATGTGGAGAATCATGTGAAAATCATGAGAAAGAGATGATCTTATTTTCTTATAACATGTCTGTTAATTGTAAAAATAAGTCTAGAGTTGCCATAAATCCTCAAATGCCTGTGAATCAAACCAATATAGATGGAAGTAGAAAGCTAGAAATGTATTTCTGATGCCATGGAACTTCTAGAACTCAAGTAATTCCTGAATCAGCCATCTCTTTAAACTTGAGCTTCTACATCATCACTGAAAAGATCCTAAGATAGGGTTACTTAAAGTGGAAGATACTATTGACCACTTTTGTTGTGTAAACTTGGCTAAATTAAATAGGTAGAAGGCAGTGTATATCTACAGATTTCAATTTGTAAGAGTTACAGTACAAAAAGCAAAATGGTAGAATAAGCTTTCTTACCCACCCATTGTACATGGGAGCTTATAATTTTAAAGCATTTATTGGGTAAATATTAGATCATTGGAGTTTCTTTACTAATTTCTGTGTCTTTAATAAGACTTTTCATAATGTCCATGGGGTTCTCAAGGCAAAATACTGAAGTGGTTTGTCATTCCCTTCTCCAGTGGATCATGTTTTGTTAGAATTCTCCACCATGACTTGTCTGTCTTGGATGGCCCTACATGGAATGGCTCATAGTCATTGAGTTAGACAATGCTGTGATTCATATGATCAGTTTGGTTAGTTTTCTATGATTGTGGGTTTCAGTCTGTCTGCCCTCTAATGGATAAGGATAAGAGGCTTGTGGAAGCTTCCTGATGGGAGAATGGGATGACAGAGATTGGATGGCATCACTGGCATCACCAGTGGACGTGAGTTAGAGCAAGCTCCAGGAGTTGGTTATGGACAGGGAAGCCTGGCATGCTGCAGTCCACGGGGTCGCAAAAAGTCGGACATGACTAAGAGACTGAACTGAACTAATAAGGACTTACCAAAAAAAAAAAAAAAGTTGACAAACCTTGATTGAATTTGTAAAATCATAGAGGAAAACAAAATATAGCTTTACTAGTGTTACATGGCAGAGAAGTTAGTGGCACCCCACTCCAGTACTCTAGCCTGAAAATCCCATGAATGGAGGAGCCTGGTAGGCTGCAGTCCATGGGGTCACTAAGAGTCAGACACAACTGAGCCACTTTTCACTTTCATGCATTGGAGAAGGAAATGGCAACCCACTCCAGTGTTCTTGCCTGGAGAATCCCAGGGACGGGGGAGCCTGGTGGGCTGCCGTCTATGGGGTCGCACAGAGACGGACACGACTGAAGTGACTTAGCAGCAGCAGGAGCAGCAGCAGCAACAGTGTTATACGGATAGTCTCAGTGGCATTCACTAGCAAAATGATGAATTTTGCAATATCTCAGACTTATAGGATTGAGGATTCAATCCATAGAGATAAAGAATTCTTCATCCATCCAATAAGGATGGATGCAATAGAATTGGAAGCTAGAAGTCTGGCCACAGCGCCCATAAAGATATAATTTTCCCTTTCCTTCTAGCATGTCAAAATGTGAATCTTAACCTCATTAAAATGGCAACCCACCCGGAAGAGATTCCCTGACCTTAACTACTGTTTCCCATTGTTCTGAGTTAGGGACCAAAAAAGAGAACATTACACCTGGCTTTCAGTATTCCACCGTAGACCCTTAGGCTTGGGTTATGCAGTCATGTGTGTGGCCTGTGCCTCAGCTCTCTCCCATCTGGGTTCTGATTGCAATCCTGCCTCGCTTTTATGGCTGCTCAAATCAGCAATGGTGGTAGAAGGCCCTGTTGGCTCTGTTGTCCTTTATTTGTTGATAACATGATGGGTACCCAACCTTTCCACAGGCTCAGTATTCACTCAGGTTATTTGCTGAGAAAGGGTCACATCTCTCTCCTTAGAAAACGTCTAAGAAGATAGCTTTGCAAAGCCAATGAGCCCTTTGATTGATATTCACTTCTCTTCCTAATCGTGTGGTAATGCTATACTGTCCTGGGAGAATCTTCAGCTGTGCTGGCTGAGAAGTGGAAATTTGTGACTAAATGGGATTATTCTTTTGCATGGGCTCCTCACCTTTTCTCCCAAGAAATGACAGAATCATGGTGTCATCAACATTGGAAGAGATTATATTCTCTGTATATAATGCAATGACAACAGTCTCAGAATTTCAAGAGAAGAAATGGCTAGAAGATGTGCTGTTCTACTTTGATGCTAAAAAAAAAAATCCAAATGGCAAATATAACATGAATAGAAAATAAATGATCATCTGAATTTCTCTGCACACTCTGGGGTAAAACTTGCATTTGTGTTTATCATGAAAACAACAAAAACAATCCTTGAGAAAGTCATTGGATGGCAGAATCCATGGGTGGCCCAATGAATGATACAGCATACAAGTAATTAAGTAGCCAGTGTTAAATGTCATTATGGAACAGAGACCAGAAGACCTATATCCTCTCAATGCAAATGAGTAACAAAGGGCATGGCATTGCTAGTATTCACTGTATTGCTTCCTTTTTATCATAGTGGAATATATGAAGTTAGCAGGAAACCTATAATTTTTATTCTCCAATAGAATAGAAAGAGATGATGCCTGAACACAATGACGAGTCTTCATCTGCACTGAATGGACAATAATTAAATATGTAAGAACCTCTTCTCTACCAGTCCTTCTAAATTTTCGCTGATTAATCACTTTATCTCATATTGGCCAATGGATATAGAAAAGCACCTTAGAAAAAAACATTTGCCTTGAATCGTCACTTCCTAAAGTCAAGAGAACAAGAATGGAGAGAGATAATTGAGGAACATAATTATTGAAATTAGTTTATTTCAAAATCGCAAGTAATGAAATATTTTGCAGTTTGTTAAAAAGACTGATGTGGTATAGCTGTCCTGAATTTTAAATACATACAAGGTATGTATACTCTCTGAAAGCCATTCATACACCAAGCATAATTTCTTCCTCTGAGTCCTGGTTACATTGCTTACTCTGGGTAATAGGAGGACTTAGCTGTATTGTCAACAATTTATTTATAAATAGTTACAAAAATTCCAGGTACCTGAGAAAGTCCCTCTTCCTTGAATCCAAAAGAATTAGGCAAACTAAAGCGATGGCACCCCACTCTAGTACTCTTGCCTGGAAAATCCCTTGGACGGAGGAGCCTGGTAAGCTGCAGTCCATGGGATCGCTAAGAGTTGAACATGACTGAGCGACTTCCCTTTCACTTTTCACTTTCATGCATTGGAGAAGGAAATGGCAACCCACTCCAGTGTTCTTGCCTGGAGAATCCCAGGGACGGGGGAGCCCGGTGGGCTTCCATCTATGGGGTCGCACAGAGTTGGACACGACTGAAGTGACTTAGCAGCAGTGACTATCCATCTGACCAAAATAATTTATACTACTTACCTCAATAATGTAATGGTTTTGTGGCGTTACTGCCTTGGTTACATGATGGGAACATTGTGACTCTCTCAAATGTAAAATGCTTGCTTGTCAGAGAAATGCAACCCTGATGGATATGTTTCCAATAGGTGACATGGATGTGATATATATGAATAGGGTATATGATACTGTTGATTTGATATTTGCTTTGAATGTGTGTTCACTTTTAACATGGCAAACATCCCTTTCACAAGAGTGGTCATATTTTGGCTGCGTTTCAAAAGTGAGTAGAAGATCTTGAGTGTTCAATCTGCCACTCATCTTTCTTTAAACTTCTGCTGAGCTAAATGGGAGTTTTGTACTTTAGCAAGCAGTGAATTAGGTTTCCAGTGATGTGAAGAGAAGAGGGCAGACAGTTCCAGATGGCTAGTGCCACAGAAGCTAAGGGTCAGTGTTTGCAGAGGAAAGAGTGGGCGCAATATACAATCTCAATTATTAAAAGTCAGTAGACAGGAAAACAACCAAAATGGTAACAGATGAATGAAATGACTGTTGGCATGAGCAAGGACTGTAAGCTTTTTCAAAGCTCCCAAGGGCGAACACATAATTAGTAGATTTATATCTATTAAGAGCATGCATGGAATTAAACTACTGTGAGTTTATTCTTTTATTTGTTTTTCATTTCTAATTTTAAAAAGTTGAAACAGCCAAGCTTCATAGTTAAAACACCTCTTTCATTACTTGAAAATAATGCTTCCATAGAACACATTAGTTTACAGTTCACCTGAATGTAATTACTTACCTTTATTTTTTTCCTAATTATACTATACTACATTAATATAGTTAGAATAGAAACAATACTATTTTCTTTCCAGGGGAACTGAAATTATCATACATTGTTTGCAGCCTAACATTTTTTCCCCTTTGAATACTTACAGTGCAATAGATATTGGTTTTGTTTCCAGCATTCTATAGTTAATGTCTCATGCAGGATTCATGCATGGTTATCTCAATTTAGTGTTTTTAATTTAACACAAACATTAGCAAGAAGAACCAATTCACCAAACCTAATGACTGGTCATAATGCAGTACAATAAAATGCTACTTTTTACACCATTTTTTATGCAAAATTTATCTCAAAACACATTTTAAAGTTAAATAGCATCATTATAGAGTTAAATATCATTTTGCCATATCAGCTAATAAATAATAGCTAAGAGAGAAATTATCTACAAATAATCTAAAGAAAGGTTTATGGGATATGTATTTCAACTGGGTGGTGAGAGATTCTGGCGAAGAGATAAGCAGTGAAATCACTGAGATGTCTGGGAGCTATGGCTAGAGTTTTACGAGAAAGGTTTTAGTTTGGATTTGCTTGCTTCATGCACTCTGAATTGCTTTGCGAACTTGTGTAAAATACTTAATTGTCTGTAACCTAGGTTTGCCTAGCTAGTAAATTCAGACAGAGCACAGGTTTAGAAAGGAGGCTGCTCCTATTGTAGGAAGTGAACTGTTGTGTTTGAGGAAGAGTGTTTTTCACATTTTCCTGAGCCCTAACGCTCAAATAAAAAAAGAATTACATTAAAAACTTTTAAAAAATTAGATGAATGTCTAAAAAGAGAGTAGAATAATCCCTCATCAGCAAAACCAAACAGCAAAATCTACTTTCTATACCTTATTAATAATATTCATGGACATGAATTGCACCTTTTAAAAATGATTTCAATTGATCATTAAACACTGTAACAGTTTACTCCTTATCAATTTAATGTTAGAAATGTGAATGAGTTTCAGAAATTCAGAATGGTATTTCATTTCTCATTAAAATATTTGAATAAAATTAGCACATGTCCTCAAGACAAACCACTTCATGATAATAAAGTGAACGGCACTATTGGGAAGGTTTCAATTTCTATTTTAAAGTATGGTTTAAGTGTTAGAATAATTAAAAGCCATTGCTTACATTTTTTGAGCTGTCAAAATGGGGGAAATTATCATATCTGGTGCAAAAATAAATCAAACCAGAAGACTTCTATTCTAGACAGACTCTATTATCACCATTGTCTTCTGTGAACTCACCTGTACCTAATTGCAATTAAACTCTATTTCTCACCTGTGAAATTAAAAGAATGGTCTGAATAGGAGTCACAGATCCAAATACCCACAGGAATCTAACTGCTAATTTAAGTTAATTAAACGTATCAGGTGACTATTTCAGCAAACTGAAGAGTGACTATCTCCTCTAAAAATAATCTGCAATTATTTCCATGCAGGAATTTGGGTTAGTATGACAATGTTTCTATTTCACATTTATTTAAGAATTTTTTTGTACTTCAAATATCTAATTTTTAAATGCTAATTCAAACAGTTTCAAGCAGGCAATATAATGCATATATAATATGCAAACTGATACTGAAAGCCAACAGTTCTTATACAATAAAGTAGACCAATTATTATATCTCTCCTGATTAACAATCCATAGTTTAATATTTCTGTAAAGATGGAGTGATACAACAACTGAATAGAAATTTTTATGTTTGCTGAGGATATGCAGAGTGTCATGCTCTAAGAATAATATGGTAAATAGAAACATATTTTTGTCTTTCCTTTTTCTATCCATTTCCCTCCCATTCTAATGCCTCTCTTTTCGCCCAGATGTAAATTAGCTTCTATGGTATTTTAATGTTGATTTCAATAATTAACATTTTAAAAAATTAATAAAAATCTATGAATGGTTAAACTGTTTATTACCCCACCTCACCTTCACAACCATAGGGGTGAGTGGTGCCCTAAATGGAATGGAAATGTTGTAATGGAGAAGGTTATCTCACCTGAGAAAAAATAGCTTTTCCCAGAAAATGGCAGTATCCAGGTATTGTCCCCAAACTCATGTCTATTCTTTACCATTGCAGCCTTAGAAGATCAGTAATTATTTGGCCCAAAGGAAAATAGGCTCCCTAAGCACTATCATGGTATAGACACTTAATAAAGAACAGGTGCACTGAAAATATAAATATGTATTTAAATTTTTAAAATGTAATAAAAAATACATTGTGATCTTTTATTACTGAGTATTTGTTGTTTCCTGTCCCTGTATTCTAGCCTAACTCCCTAGCTAATTATAACCAGAATTTTGCTTGATGATCTTTGAAACAGCTTGAAAGTAGTTCGATGGCTTGTGTTGAAAGGTTAACATGGATGGATGAATATCTTCACCATTGTGATCTTTCTACCTCAATGACAAAATACCCAAGGATAACAAACCCTCACTTAAATCATTATAGAGGTATGATATCAATATGAGCTTGTCACCTTTGCCTTGGATAAACTCTCATTAAAAATATTAGACCGCAAATACAAAAAGTTAAATTGACCTGAACTATAAGTTATTCATTGTCTGTACAAATGCTTCATTTATTCATTTTACAATTTGTTTTCACTCGTCTCTAGACCCAATTTCTTTCCCCATCTGAATCCAGACACTTATTAATACTTTGGTCTATTTAAGTTATGGTCTTAGATAGTTATCTTCTATAGTATTGAACTGCATTTTAATTCTTTAACCAGAATTTTGTTAGGAATCATCCTTTGCTTATATTTTGACCTAGTACTAAGTTTTACTATCTTTATTGTTTTCCAGTTGTTATTTTACTGCTGCAAGGTATTTCATTTTACACATCTAGCACTTAATTTTTATCCTTATTGATGGACACATATGTTGTCTTCAAATTCTTTCTACTTTTTAATATTGTCATAAATGTTTTGCTACCTCTTCCTATAAGAATCTGTTACTAAGTTTTTTAGAAAATAAATATAATTTTGACATACCTAGAATGGTAAAGATTCATTTTAATGTTAATGCACACTAGAAAAGAAAAAAAATATTCTCAAATATCACATCATTGCAGATATTTGGCATTATCAGACTTTATTATTTCTTCCAATCTTATGAAACTCAAATTCTATGTTAGTGTTGCTTACATTTGTATAGCTCATAATTTTAAGAACATTGTCAAATATGTTTTCTCATACTTGTTTGTTTTCTATGTATTAGCAATTTATATCCTTTTAACACTTTTCCTAATATATTTTCTTAGTCAATTTTCAGGATTAAATGTATATTAAGCAATAGTAACTTTTAGATATTGCCATATCTCCCAAACTATTACCAATTATCATTTATGATGATATACTTGTAAACAATTTTTTTCTTTTCATGTCTTATCTTTTTTCTTTTTCTTTAGTTAATCAATCTTTTCCCCAGTGGTTTCACTAGTTTATACATCACTAATTTATTCATTGACTCCAAATAACTTTTTGAGGACTCTCATGACCAGGTCTAATGTGTGAGTGAATGAAAATCCCTATTCTCAATGAAGTTTACATATTTGTGTGGGTATGAACAAGCATCAAATGCATAACCTTAAAATATAGAAGGTGGTTATAAGAGCTATGAAAAAAAGAAAATATGCCCTGTAAAATACAGAGTGATAATTGTCGTTCAGTTGCTAAATCATTTGTGACTTTGCAAGCCCGTAAACCACAATGTGCCAGGCTTCCCTATCATTTGTGACAGTGGAGAGTGTAAATTTATCAATAGAGATCAATGACAGTGATATTTAAGTAAAAAACATAAAGAAAGAAAAGACAGACTTCATGTGGCTATACAGAGGGAAACAATTCCAAACCAAAGGAAAAGCTGAAGCAGAGCTCATACTTTGGAATTTTTTAACAACTAGAAATTCTCAAATGCCACAGCTATCACTACTATTTTACTTGATATTCAGTAAAGTTTAAACTCTACATTTATTTTTAATTCACTGGATTTTATTTGTTCATTTAGTGTAAGTAAATATGAATTATATTCTCAGAGCACCGTGAGCCACTTTGTCCACAATATATATATATATTTCTTTACTTAATTATCCAAAAGGTAATCTCTACTATAAATAAGCATATTTCTGGATGGTCTATGCTATAACACTAATTTAATAAAACATTGATTTATTCTTAAACTTTGTAGCATGTGTCTTAATGCCTGGTACAGTTAAATTCTCCAGTATTGCTCCTTTATTAAAAAAAAATCTGAGCTATTTAGTTTCATATAAATTTCACATAAGTTCAGCAATATTGCAGATTTTGAAGCTATAGATACCACTGAATTTATTGTTTCAAACCAATTTAAATCAGAGAAACTATAAAGATAATTTTAAAAACAAAATTTTAAATTGGTAAAAGGTAATAAGAGTGATTTCAGTATTGACGATCTGGTGATGTCCATGTGTAGAGTCTACTCCTGTGTTGTTGGAAGAGGGTGTTTGCTATGATCAGTGAGGTCTCTTGGCAAAACTCTATTAGCCTTTGCCCTGCTTCATTCTGACCTCCAAGGCCAAATTTGCCTGTTACTCCAGATATTTCTTGACTTCCTACTTTCACATCCCAGTCCCATATAATGAAAAGGACATCCTTTGGGGGTGTTAGTTCTAGAAGGTCTTGTAGGTCTTCATAGTATCATTCAACTTCAGGTTCTTCAGCATTACTGGTCTGGGCATAGACTTGGATTACTGTGATATTGAATGGTTTGCCTTGGAAATGAACAGAGATCATTCTGTCCTTTTTGAGATGGCATCCACGTACTGCATTTAAGACTCTTTTGTTTATATGATGGCTACCCCATTTCTTCTAAGGGATTCTTGCCCACAGTAGTAGATATGATGGGCATCTGAGTTAAATTCAGCCACTCCAGTCCATTTTAGCTCACTGATTCCTAAAAAGTCAATGTTTCACTCTTGCCATCTCCTGTTTGATCACTTGCAATTTGCCTTGATTCATGGACATAACATTTCAGATTCCTATGCAGTATTGCTCTTCACAGCATTGGACTTTACTTCCATCACCATTCACATCCACAACTGGGTGGTGTTTTTGCTTTGGCTCGATCCATTCATTCCTTCTGGAGTTATTTCTCCACTGATCAGTAGCATATCGGGTGCCTACCGACCTGGGGAGTTCATCTTTCAGTGTCCTATCATTTTTCCTTTTCATACTGTTCATGGGGTGCTCAAGGCAAGATTACTGAAGTGGTTTGCCATTCTGAGAAGGCCTTACAAATAGCTGTGAATAGAAGAGAAGTGGGCAAAGGGGAAAAGGAAAGATATAACAACTTGAAGGCAAAGTTTCAAAAAACAGCAAGAAGAGATAAGAAAGCCTTCCTCAGAGATCAGTGCAAAGAAAAAGAGGTAAACAATAGAAAGGGAAAGACTAGAGATCTCTTCAAGAAAATTAGATATACCAAGGGAACATTTCATACAAAGATGGGCACAATAAAGGACAGAAACAGTATGGAACTAACAGAAGCAGAAGATATTAAGAAGAGCTGGCAAGAATACACATGAGAAGTATACAAAAAAAGATCTTTACAACCCAGATAATCATGATGGTGTGATCACTCACCTACAACCAGACATCCTGGAATGTGAAGTCAAATATGCCCTAAGAAGCATCACTATGAACAAAGCTAGTGGAGGTGATGGAATTCAAGTTGAGCTATTTCAAATCCTAAAAGATGATGCTATGAAAGTGTTGCACTCAGGTATACCTGTGGTGGATTCATGTTGATATATGGCAAAACTAATACAATATTGTAAAGTTAAAATATATTAAAAATAAATAAATAAACAAAAACTAAAAAAAAAAAAAGAAAGTGTTGCACTCAATATGCCAGTAAATTTGGAAAACTCAGCAGTGGCCACAAGATGGGAAAATATCAATTTACATTCCAGTCCCAAAGAAAGGCAATGCCAAGAACGCTCAAAGTACAGCACAATTGCAAACATCTCACACGTTAGTAAAGTAATGCTCAAAATTCTCCAAGCCTGGCTTCCAAGAGTATGTGAACCATGAAACTCCAGAAGTTCAAGCTTGATTTAGAAAAGGCAGAGACACCAGAGATCAAAATTCCAACAATCTTTGGATCATTGAAAAAGCAAGAAAGTTCCAGAAAACCATTTACTTCCGCTTTACTGACTATGCCAAAGCCTTTGACTGTGTGGACCACAATAAACTGTGGAAAATTCTGAAAGAGATGGGAATACCAGACCACCTGACCTGCCTCTTGAGAAACCTGTATGCAGGTCAGAAAGCAACAGTTAGTACTGGACATGGAACAACAGGCTGGTTTCAAATAGGTAAAGGAGTAGTCAAGGCTATATATTGTTACCTTGTTTATTTAACTTATATGTGGAGTACCTCATGAGAAATGCTGGGCTGGATGTAGCACAAACTGCATTCAAGATTGCCAGGAGAAATATCAATAAACTTAGCTATGCAGATCACACCACCCTTATGGCAGAAAGTGAAGAAGAACTAAAGGGCCTCTTGATTAAATTAAAAATAATAAAATTAAAAAAAAAAAGAAAAAAGTTGGCTTAAAGCTCAACATCCAGAAAACTAAGATCATGGCATCTGGCCCCATCACTTCATGGGAACTAGATGGGAAAACAGTGTTTTTTTGGCCTCCAAAATCACTGCAGATGGTGACTGCAGCCATGAAATTAAAAGATGCTTACTCCTTGGAAGGAAAGTTATGACCAACCTAGACAATGTATTAAAAAGCAGAGATATTACTTTGCCAACGAAGGTCCATCTAGTCAAGGCTATGGTTTTCCAGTAGTCATGTATGGATGTGAGAATTGGAGTATAAAAAAAGCTAAGCACCAAATAATTGATGCTTTTGATCTGTGATGTTGGAGAAGACTCTTGAGAGTCCCTTGGACTGTCAAGGAGATCCAAACAGTCTATCCTGAAGGAAAGCAGTCCTGAATATTCATTGGAAGGACTGATACTGAAATTGGAACTCCAATAGTTTGGCCACTTGATGTGAAGAACTGACTCATTTGAAAAGACCCTGATGCTGGGAACGATTGAAGGATGGAGGAGGAGGGGACGACAGAGGATGAGATGGTTGGATGGCATCACTGGTTCAATGGACATGAGTTGTGTAAACTCTGAGAGTGGGTGATGGAGGGGATGCCTGTTGTGCTGCAGTCCATGAGGTCGCAGAGAGTCAGACCCGACTGAGAGACTGAACTGGACTGAATTAAAGTGACCAAGGACAATTAAAGAAGATGTTAATTATCAATATCAAAAATGAATGAGAGGACATCAATACAAATTCTACAGACAATAGAAGGATAATGAAGGATATTACAGACAACTTAATGCTCATAAATTTAAGACTTAGGTCAAACAGACACGTTCCTTGAAAAAAATATTCTATTAATGCTCACTCAAGGGCTTCCTTGATTGTGAAGTTGGTAACGAATCTGCCTGCATTGCAGGAGTCTTCGGTTCAATTCCTGTGTCAGGAAGATCCACTGGAGAAGGAATAGGCTATCCACTCCAGTATTCTTAGGTTTCCCTTTTGGCTCAGCTGATAAAGAATCCATCTGCAATGCGGGAGACCTGGGTTGGAAAGATCCACTGGAGAACAGAAAGGCTACCCACTCCTGTATTCTGGCCTGAAGAATTCTAGGTACTGTATAGTTCATGGGGTGATAAAGATTCAGACATGACTAAGAGACTTTCACTTTCAATAAAAAGATAATATGAACAGTCCTATACCTATTTAAATATGAACTTGTATTTTGATGCATTATAAATGATACTTTAGGCCCAGATGATTTTAGTTCCCCAGTACTCCAGAAAGAATATCCATTATATACAAAACGTCCAGAAAGAAGAAAATGAGATAACAGTTTTTTATATCAGCATTTAGATGATACAAAAAACTTTTAAAGAAAAGAAAAGAATATGCCAAATCAATATATCTTATAAATATAAGTGTAAGAATACTTTCCTCAACAAAATATTTGCAAATAATTCCAACATTTTATTAAAGTATTAGATCAGATTAGATCAGTCGCTCAGTCATGTCTGACTCTTTGCGACCCCATGAATCACAGCACTGCAGGCCTCCCTGTCCATCACCAACTCCCGGAGTTCACTGAGACTCACGTCCATAGAGTCAGTGATGCCATCTAGCCATCTCATCCTCTGTCGTCCCCTTCTCCTCTTGCCCCCAATCCCTCCCAGCATCAGAGTCTTTTCCAATGAGTCAACTCTTCACATGAGGTGGCCAAAGCACTGGAGTTTCAGCTTTAGCATCATCCCTTCCAAAGAAATCCCAGGGCTGATCTACTTCAGAATGGACTGGTTGGATCTCCTTACAGTCCAAGGGACTCTCAAGAGTCTTCTCCAACACCACAGTTCAAAAGCATCAATTCTTCGGCATTCAGCCTTCTTCACAGTCCAACTCTCACATCCATACTTGACCACAGGAAAAACCATAGCCTTGACTAGACGAAACTTTGTTGGCAAAGTAATGTCTCTGCTTTTCAATATGCTATCTAGGTTGGTCATAAATTTCCTTCCAAGGAGTAAGCGTCTTTTAATTTCATGGTTGCAGTCACAATCTGCAGTGATTTTGGAGCCCTCCAAAATAAAGTCTGACACTGTTTCCACTGTTTCCCTATCTATTTCCCATGAAGTGGTGGGACTGGATGCCATGATCTTCGTTTTCTGAATGTTGAGCTTTAAGCCAACTTTTCACTCTCCTCTTTCACTTTCATCAAGAGGCTTTTTAGTTCCTTTTTACTTTCATAAGGGTGGTGTCATCTGTATATCTGAGGTTATTGATATTTCTCCCGGCAATCTTGATTCCAGCTTGTGTTTCTTCCAGTCCAGCGTTTCTCATGATGTACTCTGCATATAAGTTAAATAAGCAGGGTGACAATATAGAGCCTTGATGTACTCCTTTTCCTATTTGGAACCAGTGTGTTGTTCCATGTCCAGTTCTAACTGTTGCTTCCTAACCTGCATACAAATTTCTGAAGAGGCAGGTCAGGTGGTCTGGTATTCCCATCTCTTTCAGAATTTTCCACAGTTTACTGTGATCCACACAGTCAAAGGCTTTGGCACAGTCAATAAAGCAGAAATAGATGTTTTTCTGGAACCATCTTGCTTTTTCCATGATCCAGCGGATGTTGTCAATTTGATCTCTGGTTCCTCTGCCTTTTCTAAAACCAGCTTGAACATCAGGAAGTTCACGGTTCACATATTGCTGAAGCCTGGCTTGGAGAATTAGCGTGTGAGATGAGTGCAATTGTGCAGTAGTTTGAGCATTCTTTGGCATTGCCTTTCTTTGTGATTGGAATGAAAACTGACCTTTTCCAGTCCTGTGGCCACTGCTGAGTTTTCCAAATTTGCTGGCATATTGAGTGCAGCACTTTCACAGCATCATCTTTCAGGATTTGGAATAGCTCAACTGGAATTCTATCACTTCCACTAGCTTTGTTCGTAGTGATGCTTTATAAGGCTCACTTGACTTCACATTCCAGGATGTCTGGCTCTAGGTCAGTGATCACACCATCGTGATTATCTGGGTCTTGAACATCTTTTTTGTACAGTTCTTCTGTGTATTCTTGCCACCTCTTCTTAATATCTTCTGCTTCTGTTAGGTCCACACCAATTCTGTTCTTTATCAAGCCCATCTTTGCATGAAATGTTCCTTTGGTATCTCTGATTTTCTTAAAGAGATCTCTAGTCTTTCCCATTCTGTTGTTTTCCTCTATTTCTTAAAGTATAAGACATCATAACTAAGGATGTTATCCTGAAATTGCAAGATTGGTTTGATGTTTCAAATCAATCAATCAATGCAATTTACATTATTAACATACAATACAAATATTGTTAATAAAGCAGTCCTTCTCTAACTGACATATAGATTCCACACAAACCCACCAAATTCCTAAAGGGATATTTAGAATTTAGAAAGCTGACTCTATAATTTATATTTGAAAGAGAGAGTACAGAATCCTATTTTTTTTTTCAAAAGGAATAATGAGGTTGGAATACTTTATTTAAACCTACTATAAACCTAAAATAATCACATTGTGGTAATAGCACAAGGGTGGACATGGAGCTGAATAGAGTTTAGAAACCCAATTACACTTAACTTGGCCAACTGATTTTCAACAAAGATGCAAAAGCAATTCAGTTAAGAAAGGATAAATTTTTTTCAATAAGTGATGCTGGGACATTCAAGCATCTCCATAAAAATTAAAATCAGAGTTAATTTTTGTTTATTTTGTTTACAATACCTTACTAACATAAAATTTAAACTTAAATAGATTATAGAACTAAAAGTAATTCTAAACTAAAGGAGTAGGTGGAGGAGATGGAGGAGGCAGAGAGAGGAATGGGAAGAGGGAAAGGGAAAGAAAAAAGAGAAGGAGTGGGAAAAGGAAGAGAAGAAGGAAGAACAGAAGCAGAAAAACAGGTGAAAAATCTGTGTGACCATAGAATAGGCAAATATGTCTTAGATATGACATCAAATGCATATCCTTTGTTGTTGTTTAGTTGCTAAGTCCTGTCCAACTCTTTGCAACCTCGTGAACTGCAGCAGTCAGGCTTCACTGTCCTTCACTATCTCCCGGAGTTTGATCAAACTCATGTCTGTTGAGTCAGTGATGCCATCAATCCATCTTATCATCTGTCATCCCTTTCTTCTCTAGCCCTAAATCTTTACCAAAATCAGGGTCACTTCCAATAAGTCAGCTCTTTGCATCAGGTGGCCAAAGTATTGGAGCTTCAGCTTCAGCATCAGTCCTTCCAATGAATATTCAGGATTGATTTCCTTTAGGATTTACTGGTTTGATCTCCATGCTATCTACAGGACTCTCAAAAGTCTTCTCCAACAACACAATTCCAAATCATCAATTCTTGCATGTTCAGTCTTCTTTATGGTCCAACTCTCACAACCATACACGACTACTGGAAAAACCATAGCTTTGAATATGCAGGCCTTTGTTGGCAAAGTGATGTCTCTGCTTTTTAATATGGTGTCTACGTTTGTCATAGCTTTTTCTGCAAGGAGCAGACATCTTTTAATTTCATGCTGCAGTCACTGTCCACAGTGATTTTGGAGCCCAAGAAAATAAAGACTGTCGCTGTTTCCATTTTTTCCCCATCTACTTGTCATGAAGTGATGGGACCAGATGCCATGTTCTTAGCTTTTTTAATGTTGAGTTTTAAACCAGCATTTTCACTCTCCTCTTTCACCTTCATGAAAAGGCTCTTTAGTTACTCTTCAATTTCTGCCATCTGTGTATCTGATGTTATTGGTATTTCTCCCAGCAATCTTGATTCCAGCTTGTGCTTCATCCAGCCCAGCATTTCACATGATGTACTCTGCATATAAGTTAAATAAGCAGAGTGACAATATACAACGTTGACATACTCCTTTCTCAATTTTACACCAGTCCATTGTTCCATGCCCGGTTCTAACTGTTGCTTATTGAACTGCATACAAGTTCTCAGGAGGCACATAAGGTGGTCTGGTATTCTTTAAGAATTTTCCACAGTTTGTTGTGATCCACACAGTGAAAGGCTTAACATAGTCATCAAGCAGAAGTAGATGTCTTTCTGGAATTCCCTTGCTTTTTCTATGATCCAATGGATTTTGCAATTTGATCTCTGGTTCCTCTGCCTTTTATAAATCTAGTTTGTACTTTGGAAGTTATTGGTTCATGTGCTGTTGAATCCTAGCTTGAAGAATTTTGAGCATTACTTTGCTAGTGTGTAAAATGAGCACAACTTTGTGGTAATTTGAATATTCTTTAGCATTGCCCTTCTTTCAGATCGGAATGAAAACTGACTTTTCCCATCCTATGGCCATTGCTGAAATTTCAATTTTGCTGACATATTGGGTGCAGCACTTTCACAGCATCATATTTTAGAATTTTAAATAGCTTGACTGGAATTCCATCACCTCTACTAGCTTTGCTCATAGTGATCCTTCCTAAGCCCACTTGAATTCACACTCCAGGATGTCTGGTTCTAAGTGAGTGATCACACCATCATGGTTATCTAAATCATTAAGACCTTTTTTGTTCAGTTCTTCCATGTATTCTTGCCACCTTTGCTTAATATCTTCTGCTTTATAGGTCCATACCATTTCTGTACTTTATTGTGCAAATATTTGCATGAAATGTTCCCTTGATATTTTCAATTTTCTTAAAGAGATCTCTAGTCTTTCCCATTCTATTGCCTTCCTCTCTTTCTTCACATTATTCACTTAAGAATACTTTATCTCCCCTTTCTATTCTTTGGAGTTCTGCATTCAGATGGATATATCTTTCCTTTTCTTTTTTTTTTAGTTCCTAGCTTAATTGAAATTGAATAGGTAATGCTTTTTTCACATTTTATTGTGATTTGCTAAAGGCCATCAGCTTCATTATTAATGGACATGATTTTGAGAATATAATTTGGTGTGAGAGCCAAATAGGTTGGCTTACTGGCCTGCAGACTGGAACAAGTTATGTACATATTTTACTTTAGCCTTAAGGAAAATGAGTCTACAATATATTCTCACTGGGCAGACTGCTTCTTAAGAGAAAGAAAAATGATTGTGTTAAGCAAATTTTTAAATTTCTCAAGTAGTTCTGCCACTCAGTTTCTCTTTAAACTCCCATGACAGAAAGGAATTGTCAGCAATAGAGAAGAATTTTTAGTTAATAAATTTCTCTAAATTTTGTTCCTAACCCAATACTGCAATTGTGCAGTAGTTTCAATATTCTTTGGCACTGCCTTTCTTTGGGATTGGAATGAAAACTGACCTTTTCTAGTCCTGTGGCCACTGCTGAGTTTTCCAAATTCACTGACACATGGACTGCAGCACTTTCACAGCATCATCTTTAGGATCTGAAATAGCTCAACTGGAATTCTATCACCTCCACTAGCTTTGTTTGTGGTAATGCTTCTTAAGTCCCACTTTACTTCACACTCCAGGATGAGTGCGATTGATCTTTAAGAACAAGAATATGACTACACTTTTGAGGTTGAAATCAACTGTCTATGGGATCAGCACAGCTCCCAACTCCCAAGTCATACACTTCAATGTCGATCATGGCTCTCTTTGACATCCTTCTGTCATTAGTAACAGAAGTTTAGATGCTGCCCTATAAAGCCAAATGTGAGTTAAAACAAAACAGTGTGTTAAATAACTCGACTACAAATCCATGCTTACTTCCTATAATGTAAAGGTAAGCTCATTTCAATTTTTCATCCCAAATTATATACAACCACAATGTCCAGAAAATATTAAAATGTTCTGCAATATAATTTTAAAGACACAAATGTATTCCAAAAATAAAGTATTGAGAAGAAAAAGATTTTGAAAATGTTCTCCTAATGTTAATTTTTTCAAGAAGAAATAAAAACCAAAATTATATCCCTTGTGAGTTTAAGTACAAAAACACCAATATTCAAAGAATTAAAGTCATAAATTAATTTTTTTGTCCTTGTGTGTTTAAAGTCTATAATTTCTATTTAAGTTTAACATGTTTCTTTAATTCCTGTTCTCAGTGTCAATCAGACGTATTCTGAATGCCTAGTTTGATTTGTGATTTTCAGCAGCTGCGAGCAGGTTGTTTTACTCTGAAATGGTTGTTGTTATTTCCAAGTTTTAGGGTGTGCAATGTCAAGCACCTGATATACCTTAAATTTTCAAAAAGTAAGAGAGCCTTTTCCCTTAAATCTTTGCTTTCCTTCCCCCAACCCATAGTCTCCCTTCTCTTGGTTCTATTCCATTCTTTGCTTCCTTTTGCTTTTCCTTCTTTCTGTTCCCATTTCTCTCTCCTTCCTTTTTTCTTCTCCTGTTCTCTTCCTTCCTTCCTTGTATTCTCCTTTCCCTTACCTTCCAGAACAGCACTGCCAGCAAAGTCTCTGAGGACATGGATGGTGAGCAGGGGTAGGGGAGCCATTCTGTGACATGAGTCGATAGTTCTGAAGTTCAAGGATTCAGGGTGAAGATGTAACAGAAGATATAGTGTAGTTGAGATTCAAATTGAAATGTATTACAAACTTCAAATACAATGACTCATTGCTTGATAATTGTATAATTTACTAGTAAAATTTTGACCCTTTTTCATTCTCTCCATTGCTAATAAGGCGATACTTTTAAAATGTACAATTAAAATATCACTCTGCTTCAAAGATAAGATTATTTGCTCTGAGAGCCTTCCCTCCATTACCTTTATGCTCCCTTCACCCCACCTAGGTGGAAGATGGAGGATATGAGAAGCTTTTTTGATCTTTTCACTTTGTGCATATATCAAAGCATCTGCCTAGTATTTATGGGAAATATTTCCTTATATATTTTCTTCTATATAGGTAGTGTTGAGTATTTTCATTTTACATCTTTTAAGCCTAACACCTGATGCATCTGTGTGTGTATTGTAGTTCTATAGTAATTCAGTAATCTAAAATATTTATTTAATTTTCTAACTCTGTAAAGGAGTTAACCTGTACTCTAAGTTATGTCCTAAAATAGATACAACCTAAATCCATGAATTTTTCTAGAATACGTAAACCCTTGAGTCACTGCAGTATTCTCAGTAACAAATGGAAGTTTCATGCAACTGGTTTTATGGGAATAAATGGGATCTTTATTTTCATAAGTGCCATTGAGAAGATAGAGTTAAATCTTAAAACACCAGATTTGCTTATCCTTTTGAAATTTTACTTTTATTTCTAGACAGTTTTCCTTCTATTCTAGGGATAATATTAGCCAATAGCTAGGAGTTACTTTACTATGCTTATGTTTCAAATATCTAAAAGAATAAGAGGACTTAGTTTTGTACATGTTATAATAATGAAGTTTTCATTATTGATCCCATAGATATATAGGTAATGAATAGATAAATAGATTTAGATATGCATATATACACTATACATTACATGTTATATATTTATATATAATATCTTGTTTAATGCTTATAAAAAACACTTTGAAAGAGACAGTATTATCACTGCTTTATAAAAAAGGAAGCAGAGGTTCACTGGGGTCATTAGAGGTAGTAAATTGTGGATCTGGGATTCAAAACCAAGACTGTCTCCAAAGCACATGTACTCAAATATAAATAATACTACAACACTTACTGGGGAAACAGAAAGAAAAAAAAAAAAAACGAAACCATTAAAAAATAAAAGCAAAACACTTTGACATGATAGAATAAAAAGCTTTAGAAAGGAAATCAACTTAAATCTGGTCTTAAGACTTTGTTTTAACAAAATGTAAAAATTTTAAGAATTCTATTAATGGTACACTTAATTTATGTGTGAAATTGCAAGTTGCCCAGTCCTGTCCGACTCTGCGATGCCACAGACTATACAGTCCATGGAATTCTCCAGGCCTGAATACTGGAGTGGTTAGCCTTTCCCTTCTCCAGGGGATCATCTCAACCCAAGGATCGAACTGGGGTCTCTGGATTATTTACCAGCTGAGCCACAAAGGAACCCAATTTATGTGTGAGAAACACAAAAATAAAACAAATAATATAACTTTCAGGGGAACAATACTTATTGGATGCATAAATTTCAACTTCTGCTTAATTATTCCTGTTCAGAAAGCTAAATTAAAGTCAATTTAGAAGCAAATGCTGTAGGGTATTGGGTTTGGATGACCTTTTTTTTTTTTTTTGGTGGTAGTGGAGGTGGTTAGGAATTGGAGAGTAGAGAGAGAAGAGGATTGAAATTATTAAACAAAAATCTAAGTAATTACTTTTTCTTCTTTTTAACTCAAAGACATATATATATATATATATATATATTTTTTTTTTTTGGTATGATAACTCACTATTTGCCTTTACCATAGCCACATTCTATAGCAAACTCATAACACAAGACACAAGACACTTTAGGGCAATAGCCCTTGGGATCATTTTATTTTTGCATTTTGTATGTATAGTCACAGCAATCAGGAACAAGAAGCAAAGAAAACTGAAAGTTCTTTGTTGTTGTTGTTCAGTTGCTAAATTGGGCCTGACTCTTTGTGACCCCATGAAGTGCAGCAGGCCAGGCAACTCAACCTCCTGGAGTTGGCTCAATCTCACATCCACTGAGTCGGTGAGGCCATCCAACCATCTCATCCTCTGTCGCCTGCTTCTCCTCCTGCCTTCAATCTTTACCAGCATCAGAGTTTTTTCCAGTGAGTCAGCTCTTCACATGAGATGGCCAAGTATGTAGTTTCAGCATCAGTCTTTCTAATGTATATTCAGGGTTGATTTCCTTTAGGATTGACTTGTTTGATCTCCTTGGTCAAACAAGGGACTTTCAAGAGGCTCTCCAGCATTACAGTTTTAAAGCATCAATTCTTCGGCCCTTGGCCTTCTTCATGGTAAGTTTAGCTCCCACATCCATACATGACATGACTGCTGGAAAAGCTATAGCTTTGACTAGACAGAACTTGTTGGCAAAGTGATATCTCTGCGTTTTAATACACTATCTAGGTTTGTCATGGCTATTCTTCCAAGGAGCAAGCATCTTTTAATTTCATGGCTATAGTCACCATCCTCATTGATTTTGGAGCCCAAAAAAATGAAATTTGACATAATTTCCACTTTTCCCCATCCATTTGCCATGAAGTGATTGCATCACAGTAACCAAGTCTATGCCCCAACCACTAATGCCAAATAAGATGATGAATGATTCTACGAAGACCTGTAAGACCTCCCAGAACTACAACTAAAAAAGATGTCCTTTTTATCATAGGGGACCTGAATGCAACAGGAGGAAGTCAAGAGATACCTGGAGTAACAGGCAAGTTTGGCCTTGAAGTACAAAATGAAGCAGGGCAAAGATTAACAGAGCTTTACAAGAGAACACACTGGTCGTAGCAAACACCCTCTTCCAACAATATAAGAGATGACTCTACACATGGACATCATCAGATGGTCAGTACCAAAATCAGATGGATTATATTCTTTGCAGCTAAAGATGGAGAAACTCTATACTTTCAGCAAAAACAAGATCTGCAGCTGACTGTGGCTCTGATTATCAGCTCCTTATCAAAGAATTCAGGCTCAAATTGAAGAAAGTAGGGAAGACCACTAGGCCATTCAGATATGACCTAATTAAATTCCTTTGTAATTATACAGTTAATGTTCTGGATTATTATAAAAGTCCATCCTCAAATTATCTTTTATCTAGACTCTATAATGAGCATATACTAGAAGTATTTCAGACAAATGGAGAACCAGTATTAACACTTTAATAAAATATATACTTAAAATATTTTAAGAATTAATGTAAAAATAAAAATTTCTCTATGAATAAACACATGTGAGAATCCCATAAATCAAAGTCTAATTATTGTAATCTCAGTTTTGTGTTAAAGGAAACAACGTGTGTGTTAGTCACTCAGTCATGTTCGACTCTGTGACCCCATGAACTGTAGCCCAACAGGCTCCTCTTGTCCATGGAATTCCCCAGGAAAGAATAATGGAGTGGTTTGCCATTTCCTTCTACAGGGCACCTTCCTGACCCAGGGAATGAACCCAGGTCTGTGGCATTGTAGGCAGATTCTCTACCATTTGGGGCTTTGCTTGTGGCTCAGCTGGTAAAGAATCTGCATGCAGTGGGGGAGACCTGGATTTGATTCCTGGGTTGGGAAGATCCCCTGGAGAAGGGAAAGGCTACCCACTCCAGTATTCTGGCCTGCAGAATTCCGTGGACTATATAGTCCATGGGGTGGCAAAGAGTCGGACACCACTGAGTGACTTTCACTTTCATTTTTTTTCTCTACTATCTGAGCCATCAGGGAAGCTGGTGGGTTTCAATAAACAATATATAAACCAAAGGACAATATATATGAGTCAATAACATAACATAATTAAGTACCATATACACAAACAGTTAACACCAGTCTTCTGAAATTTCAAAGTTAATGAAAAATTTTTCTGTTTGTAATAAAAGGGTGAAACCTTGTCTTTAGAGACCTTATTGGCTCCCATTATTTAGGGTGAATCTAAAAAAGTTTTTAAAACTGAAAATTTTAGACAAAACCTTATGAAATTAGAATAAAAAATTTTTGACTTTCAAAGCAGAGTTTTCATATGGTCCAAACTAACAGAATCTGGAATATTAAATGAAATCTCAGCCAATTTCAAAAATGTGTTCAATCATTCTCTGATCTCATTCCAACACTCTAGAGATAGAGAACATTGACAAGAAGGTTCTATGTTTCTGGGAAAAGAATCATTCCAACACTCTAGAGATAGAGAACATTGACAAGAAGGTTCTATGTTTCTGGGAAAAGAAAAGAACTTTCTGCAGAAAGTTCACTGTTCTTCTAAACCTGAGTTTCATTGTTATTGAAGTTTAGATTCATGCCTATATGGTGTATAATTGGAACTTGTACTTCAGTACAATTACAAAAATCAGACTTGGGCTTTTGTTCAACACACAAACTAAATATTTTTACAAAGTTATTATAAATCTCCCAAAGCTGATAAAATATGGGAGGCCTATTACTAGTGTTTTCTTTTTTTTTTTTTTTTTTTTTTGCTTTGACATTTTTTTTTCACAAATTTGGGTGCTATTATTTCTGGATCAATCCTTCAATTTTTTTTTTTCTATGATGATAGCATCTATTTATATGTTCTGGGAAATTTTTGAAAAATTTAGTTTCCAATATTAAAGTGACATTTCATTTTCTTTGTGATTTTCAAGTTTCTTTTTGTTTGTTCTATGAAGGTCTATATTTCAAAAAAGAGCCTTTCTCAACATCCATTCTTTCATGATGTTTATTAATTCTTGAAGTTAATAAATGCCTCATTTTTTCCTTAGATTTCTATGTATTTGTCCTTCATTTTTTCCTAAAAATTTTTATAGATTTCACAACTATTATCCTAAGACTTTCATTTGAGATCATCTTAAAACTAACTAATGTTTCATATTTTCTGTGTTGAACACGCTGTTTCTGGGGAACAATGTCGTTTGTTAACACTTCCATGTTTATTCTTTAGACTTTATTTTTGTTGAGATTTGAAATAACACATGCTCAAAGAAAAAAATTTCGGAGTATAGCAAATTATTAAGAAGAAGAAGGAAAAAAATCGCCAAAAGCCCTTCCTCTAGAATTCAGTTCAGTTCAGTTGCTCAGTCATGTCCGAGTCTTTGCGACCCCATGAATCACAGCAAGCCAGGTCTCTCTGTCCATCACCAACTCCTGGGGTTTATCGAAACTCATGTCCATTGATTGAGTCAGTGACGACATCCAGCCATCTCATCCTCTGTCGTCCCCTTCTTCTCCTGCCCCCAATCCCTCCTGGCATCAGGGTCTTTTCCAATGAGTCAATCCTTCACATGAGGTGGCCAAAATATTGGAGTTTCAGCTTCAGCATCAGTCCTTCCAATGAACACCCAGGACTGATCTCCTTTAGAATGGACTGGTTGGATCTCCTTGCAGTCCAAGGGAGTCTCAAGACTCTTCTCCAACACCATAGTTCAAAAGCATCAATTCCAAGGAGTAAGTGTCTTTCAATTTCATGGCTGAAGTCACTATCTGCAGTGATTTTAGAGCCCCCAAAAATAAAGTCTGACACTGTTTCCCCACTGTTTTCCCATGAAGTGATGGGACCAGATGCCATTATCTTTGTTTTCTGAATGTTGAGATTTAAGCCAACTTTTCACTCTCCTCTTTCACCCTCATCAAGAGGCTTTTTAGTTCCTCTTCACTTTCTGCCATAAGGGTGGTGTCATCTACATATCTGAGGTTATTGATATTTCTCCCAACAATCTTGATTCCAGCTTGTGTTTCTTGTAGTCCAACGTTTCTCATGATGTACTCTGCATATAAGTTAAATAAGCAGGGTGACAATATACAGCCTTGACGTACTCCTTTTCCTATTTGGAACCAGTCTGTTGTTCCATGTTCAGTTCTAATTGGTGCTTCCTGACCTGCATACAAATTTCTCAAGAGGCAGGTCAGGTGGTCTGGTATTCCCATCTCTTTCAGAATTTTCCACAGTTTATTGTGATCCACACTGTCAAAGGCTTTGTCATAGTCAGTAAAGCAGAATTAGATGTTTTTCTGGAACTCTCTTGCTTTTTCAATGATCCAGTGGATGTTGGCAATTTGACCTCTGGTTCCTCTGCCTTTTCTAAAACCAGCTTGAACATCTGGAAGTTCATGGTTCACATATTGCTGAATCCTGGCTTGGAGAATTTTGAGCATTATTTTACTAACGTGTGAGATGACTGCAATTCTGCGGTAGTTTGAGTATTCTTTGGCATTGCCTTCCTCCAGAATTAACTGGGCTAATGTTTTGGTGTATGTCTTTCCAAGGTCTCTTCCTGCATGACTAACTGTGATTATGTATTTGAGTGTTGTTGTGGTCAGTAGAGAAACATGTCAACTGAAAAATCACACAGCCAAAAAGTAGAGAATTGTGTTTTATTTGGTGGATGAAGGAGCTAAGATATATAGGCGTTTTTGCAACAAACACCAGGCAGTTGAAACCTCAAGAGATTACTGTTAATTAAAGAAAACCTGATATATCAAGTTAAGGAATTTAGCAGCATGTGCACCAGTAGGTGTACATCTCAGTCTGGGAGTTCAGGGAGGTAACCAGGACCCTCTGTGCTAATCTCTTTATGTTCTATTGTCACAAACCAGCTGTTACACTCTTTTCTAAGCCTCTGAAGCTTCCTTTTTGTCCTGGCTCATCTCCCTACCAGTGAAGCAGCTTCCCAGGGTGAGAGAACCATTCCTTTTCCACAGCTCCCTACCAGGGGTGCAAGTCTTCACATAATTCTTTCTTTTTTCTTTCTTCTTGTTCAGTTACATGGTGATATTTTTTGTAATTTTGATTTAATGTGATCTTCTGCCAGTGTTCAGCAGGTATTTTTTGAGAATTGTTCCAAGTGTAGGTATATTTTTAATGTATTTGTGAGAAGCAGTGAGCTTCACATTTATCTATTTCACTGTCTTGATTTCCAGTCCTACTGCTCCATTTTGGTTAAATAGGTCATTCAATAACTTTTTTTTTTTCATTCAATAACTTTCTAAGAAATGGTAGAGGAGATGTGTGTTTTCTGAGAAATGTAATGTCTGAAAAATATCTATATTCTGTTTTCATATTTGATATATACTATGTCTGGGTATAAAATTCAAATTTGAAAATAATTTTTACTCAGAATTTTGATGTCTCTAGTTCCAAATACCATTGTTTAAAAACTGTTAATTTCCTGCTACACATTTGTTATGATAACCTGTCTTATTTTGGTGGATTTTAATGATTTATCCTTTATTTAAGTTGTTCTGAAATTTTATCATGATGTACCTTGGTATAAACATTTTTAAAAATCTATTGCTACTGGCTATTCCTACTTGCTTTTAAATCTGTTGATTCATGCTATTTAGATTTGTTTGGTTGATGTATTTCCAGTCTCCTGCAGTGTGAGGAAGAGAGTTGCTGTGATTTTTGCTTCTTTCAGGACATCTAAGGATGGGAAAAGAGGTGAGAAACATCAATTTCTAAGAAATTTTCTGATCAAACTCTCTAGCTCTTCTAGCTATATACCATATGCTTGTCTTCTGGAATCAGTATCTATTGCTCTCATATTATTGTAGTAACTCATGTTCTATGAAGTTGTATCACCTCATTTCAATAAATTCTTTCCTAGGAGGAAGTTTTATCTTAACTTCTTTTACCACACTAAGGCAATTAAAAGATGCTTACTCCTTGAAAGTAGATAGCATATTCAAAAGCAAAGACATTACTTTGCCAACAAAGGTCCATCTAGTCAAGGCTATGGTTTTTCCATTGGTCATGTATGGATGTGAGAATTGGACTGTGAAGAAGGCTGAGCGCTGAAGAATTGATGCTTTTGAACTGTGGTGTTGGAGAAGACTCTTGAGAGTCCCTTGGACTGCAAGGAGATCCAACCAGTCCATTCTGAAGGAGATCAGCCCTGGGATTTCTTTGGAAGGAATGATGCTAAAGCTGAAACTCCAGTACTTTGGGCACCTCATGTGAAGAGCTGACTCATTGGAAAAGACTCTGATGCTGGGAGGGATTGGGGGCAGGAGGAGAAGGGGACAGCAAAGGATGAGATGGCTAGATGGCATCACTGACTCGATGGACGTGAGTCTGAGTGAACTCTGGGAGTTGGTGATGGACAGGGAGGCCTGGCGTGCTGCGATCCATGGGGTTGCAAAGAGTTGGACATGACTGAGTGACTGAACTGAACTGAACTGACTGAAGGCAATTGTTACCCATCACCTGCTCTGTCCCAAAAAAAAATATTGAAAATTAAAATAACTTTTTATGTAATCACATTTATTGAGGCATACATTTTAAAAACATTAAATGCACACCTTAAAGAATATAATTTGATAACTTCTGGAAAATTATATATGGTCATGTAATGAATACTGAAATACTAAGAATATTTTCATCATACCAGATGTGCCTTTTGTGATCAATCACTACTCTTCAACATAAGAAACCACTGATCAGTTTTAAATCATTATTCACTAGTTTTGTCTGTTTTAGAAAGTTCTATAGTATGCACTCTTTTTAATCTAGTTTATTTTGCAAAGCACAATGTTCTTCAGGAATGTCCATATTGTATGTCAGTAACTCATCAATGAAACTATTTTTAAAAATTGGAGATGTTTTTCATACCATCAAAATATCCATAGATACTAGATTATGCTCATTTCCCCTCTATCATTCTAAGAGCACTTTTTCAAGATACTAAAAGAAGCAATCTTCTAGAGTATTAGAGAATATAGCATATTACTACTTTTCCTCATTCTTTTTCCTGGATTTGTTCCAAGATGAAGTAAAAAATGAAACTGTATGTCCAACACATGCTATTATTTGATTGACCTGAGTAAGGTTCATTTACACCAAAGGCATAGATTTGCATATGTGTAAATATATCTTTCTTTCACTGTGAACTCATTGTTATCTTATACTGATTCAATATTGAAAATTCTGAAATGTATAATACTTTGCACCTCACAAAAAGATTTTGGTAAGAAATCTACATCCATCACATTTCAAAATGAAAACCTTGGCTGTGATTGTTTCTTCAATCAATGGCTGAGAGAACAATAGGTTAATTTCACATTGGGCACTATTTCAGAGGGACACCAATGAAGTCACTGTTTTTTAAATGTGAGGTAGCTGCAGAGTTTTATGTGCATTGGCCTAGGAAATAAGTGACCCAGATTATAGACTCAGTCTTTCTAATATATACTAACTAGGTAAAATTGAGAAAGTCAGTTAAACTCTCTAACTTAAAAAATATATACATTTATTTTATTTTAATTGGAGGATAATTGTTTACAATATGGTGATGGTTTTTGCCATACATCAATATGAACTGGCCATAGGTATACATGTGTCCCCTCCATCTTGATTCCCCCCTCCTCACTCCACACCTTATCCCTCTAGGTTGTCAGAGAGCACTGGCTTTTGGTGCCCTGCTTCATACACCAAAATCACACTGGTTATCTGTTTTACATATTGTAATGTATATGTTTCACTGCTATTCATCAAATCATCCCACCCGCTTCTCCCATTGAGTCCAAATGTCTGTTCTTTATGTCTGTGTCTTCTTTGTTGCCCTGTACATAGGATTGCTGGTACCATCTTTCTAGATTCCAGGTATATGCATTAATTTTTGTCTTCTTTCTGACTTACTTCACTTCATATAATAGGCTCTATATTCACCAACCTTATTAGAACTGACTCATATGTGTTACTTTTTACAGCTGAGTAATATTCCATTGTATATATGTACCCCAACTTCCTTACCCATTCATCTACAGATGGACATCTGTGCTGCATCCATGTCCTAGCTTTTGTAAATAGTGCTGCAATGAACACTAGGGTATGTGTGTCTTTTTCAATTTTGGTTTCCAAAGATGCCCAATAATGGGATTGTTGGGTCTTAAATAGATGGTGGAGGTGATGGAATTCCAGTTGAGCTATTTCAAATCCTGAAAGATGATGCTGTGAAAGTGCTGCACTCAATATGCCAGCGAATTTGGAAAACTCAGCAGTGGCCAAAGGACTGGGAAAGGTCAGTTTTCATTCCAATCCCAAAGAAAGGCAATGCCAAAGAATGCTCAAACTACCACACAATTGCACTCATCTCACATGCTAGTAAAGTAATGCTCAAAATTCTCCAAGCCATGCTTCATCAATACGTGAACCATGAACTTCCAGATGTTCAAGCTGGTTTTAGAAAAGGCTATGAGGTACCATTTCACGCCAGTCAGAATGGCTGCGATCCAAAAGTCTATAAGTAATAAATGCTGGAGAGGATGTGGAGAAAAGGAAACCCTCTTACACTGTTGGTGGGAATGCAAACTATTACAGCCACTATGGAGAACAGTGTGGAGATTCCTTAAAAAACTGGAAATAGAACTGCCTTATGATCCAGCAATCCCACTGCTGGGCATACACACTGAGGAAACCAGAAGGGAAAGAGACACATGTACCCCAATGTTCATCACAGCACTGTTTATAATAGCCAGGACATGGAAGCAACCTAGATGTCCATCAGCAGATGAATGGTTAAGAAAGCAGTGGTACATATACACAATGGAGTATTACTCAGCCATTAAAAAGAATACATTTGAATCAGTTCTAATGAGGTAGATGAAACTGGAGCCTATTATACAGAGTGAAGTAAGCCAGAAAGAAAAACACCAATACAGTATACTAACACATATATATGGAATTTAGAAAGATGGTAACAATAACCCTGTATACGAGACAGCAAAAGAGACACTGACGTACAGAACAGTCTTTTGGAATCTGTAGGAGAGGGAGAGGGTGAGATGATTTGGGAGAATGGCATTGAAATATGTATAATATCATATATGAAATGAGCCGCCAGTCCAAGTTCAATGCACAATACTGGATGCTTGGGGCTGGTGCACTGGGACGACCCAGAGGGATGGTAAGGGGAGGGAGGAGGGAGGAGGGTTCAGGATGGGGAACACATGTATGTCTGTGGCAGATTCATTTTGATTTATGGCAGAACCAATACAATATTGTAAAATTTAAAAATAAAATAAAATTTTAAAAATAAATAAATAAATAAAAATTAAAAAAAAAAAAAAAAGAAAAGGCAGAGGAACCAGAGATCAAATTTGATCATCCACTGGATCATCAAAAAAGCAAGAGAGTTCCAGAAAAACATCTATTTCTGCTTTATTGACTATGCTAAGGCCTTTGACTGTGTGGATCACAATAAACTGTGGAAAATTTTGAAAGAGATGGGAATACCAGACCACCTGACCTGCCTCTTGAGAAACCTGTATGCAGGTCAGGAAGCAACAGTTAGAACTGAACATGGAACAACAGACTGGTTCCAAATAGGAAAAGGAGTACGTCAAGGCTGTATATTGTTACTCGGCTTATTTAACTTTTATGCAGAGTACATCATGAGAAACACTGGGCTGGAAGAAGCACAAGCTGGAATCAAGATTTTTGGGAGAAATATCAACAACTTCAGATATGCAGATGACACCACCCTTATGGCAGAAAGTGAAGAGGAACTAAAAAGCCTCTTGATGAAAGTGAAAGAGGAGAGTGAAAAAGTTGGCTTAAATCTCAACATTCAGAAAACGAAGATCATGGCGTCTGGTCTCATCAGTTCATGGGAAATAGATGGAGAAACAGTGGAACCAAGGTCAGGCTTTATTTTTGAGGCTCCAAAATCACTGCAGATGGTGACTGTTGCCATGAAATTAAAAGATGTTTACTCCTTGGAAGGAAAGTTATGACCAAACTAGATAGCATATTCAAAAGCAAAGACATTACTTTGCCAACAAAGGTCCATCTAGTCAAGGCTATGGTTTTTCCAGTGGTCATGTATGGATGTGAGAGTTGGACTGTGAAGAAGGCTGAGTGCCAAAGAATTGATGCTTTTGAACTGTGGTGTTGGAGAAGACTCTATAGAGTCCCTTGGACTGCAAGGAGATCCAACCAGTCCATTCTGAAGGAGATCAGCCATGGGTGTTCTTTGTAAGAAATGATGCTAAAGCTGAAACTCCAGTACTTTGGCCACCTCATGTGAATAGTTGACTCATTGGAAAAGACTCTGTTGCTGGGAGGGATTGGGGGCAGGAGGAGAAAGGGACTACAGAGCATGAGATGGCTGGATGGCATCACTGACTCGATGGATGTGAGTTTGAGTGAACTCTGGGAGTTGGTGATGGACAGGGAGGCCTGGCATGCTGCGATGCATGGGGTTGCAAAGAGTTGGACACGACTGAGCTGAACTGAAATAGATGGTAAAGTATATGGGCCATTAATTTTGACTCTCTAGAATTTTTATTTTGACTTTTCATGTTTTGATAAAATTTATTTTTCTAGAGAGATTTATATAGAGAACAAACTAAAAATATTTTCTTGATAGAAAATGGTGGTAGGTGAAAAGGATCAGCCTCATATGCAAGAAAGGAATAATTTATTCAGGGTTAAAAATGTTACAAATTTAAAAATGATGGATAAAAACAAAATAGCCTAAACATGGGAATAATAGAATTTCCTTTATACCTTGGCTAAGTTTCTAGGAAACAATTTAAAGAATAAGTAAAATTATTTGAATTGAACTACAAATGACCACATAACTGTTACAGATTAATAAGATTTTAAATTATGAATTTCTTTTTACCATTAGATTAATTCTTAACTTTAATAATAAAACCTTATTTTTTGAAAATACAGGGAACTATATTTTATGTTTTTTATTTAAACTCAGCTTTGCAGTATTATATTGAAATGATAGTCTACAACAATAGGTAATACCTACCTCTAAAATCAGTTTTCTGAAATTTGATGTTTTTATGATTAAAGCAGGCCCAGTAGCTGAGTGTGACTTAATAGTGAAATGATTCTGAAGAAAATGATTCTGCAAATTCATTTTATTTAGAAGAAAATTTATTTTGGTTGAAGGCAGTGAATATTTCCCAGATAAAATTCATTTCCCTGACAGACAAGAAGAAAGTATCTTACTCTACCTAATTTGCCATAGGACCATTTATTTATGTATTGATTTTTACATTTTTCTTACATTACTTTATATTTGTTAGTACATTATGAATAAGTAATGAAATTCAGTTTATAAAACTTACATATAAAGTTACTGCTCCTAAGTAGGTTAAATTTGCATTTTTTTTAATTATTCAGGTTGCTTACAAATGTAAATGGTGTTTTAAACATTAATGATATTGATATGACTACAGTGTAAATTTTTTCCAAAGAAAACATCCCATTTATTTATAGGGTAAGAAATGAGTGCTCTCAAAGAGTTTGTGAGTACTTAAAATTTAAAGATCTCAAGTGTACATGTAAAAGATTTATCAAGTATATCTTATAAGAGATGGATGCGTAAACACTTCACAGAGAATTATTTACTTGAATAATTATTTCATTTCTTTATTTCAATAAATTAAAACTCTTTTCTGTCTAAATGATGGTTCCTTAGAAAGGCAATTTGGCCATTGAATAACATTTGCATAACAAAGAAATTACTCTAGTAAAGTAAATTAAATACTCCCAAATGGGATTTCCTCATATCAGATTTGTAATTTAGCATTTCACTCCAGCTGCAGTCTGTCAAGAAGAAACTACAGAAAGCAAGATTATCTGATTAGATACCAGTTAAGTGACTAATACAGTGGTCCAGTTAAAAGATGATCAATTAAACTATTATTGTGGTAATAGAAATAACAATGTGTGTAGATTAAAAAGATGACCTGGGAATAAATTCACACTACTTGTGATATTAGAGAAGATTTAAAAAGGAAGATTTGAAAAATACATGCAGATGTCTGACTTTGGCAATAAAGTGATATCACTCTCTGATTTAGTAAATATGGAGAAATACTAGGTTTTGGGGCACAGTTGTGTTCTTTCAAGACTTGTTGAATTTAAAGTATTTTTGAAACTTCAAGGAAATGTGTCTAGTTTCCAAAGAAGAGTTTGGACCTATTGATGGATGTGTGAGACACATGTGTATGGATTAAATTACCTAGGAAAATAATATGAAAGAGTTAGATATAGGACCCACAGAAATATTTTGAAGAACTAACTGAAATATTTATCAAAAGCCAAGTGGAGAAAGAGTAACAGGTAAAAAAGATGGAGAACAAATAGCCAGAGAGGAAAGAGACACTTTAAGAATTAAAAACTATGCATAGTAGGAATAAAGACAAATATAAATAAAAAGTAAATCTTCTAATAAAGGCATAGTTGAAACACTGATCACTGAATCATCACTGATACCAAATCAGTAGAAATAACGGTGCCACTGGAAGCATAGAATCCTATGAAGGGGAGGTCACATTTGAGTTTAGGTATTAAATATGAGCAGCAGTCTGCCTGCATAACAAGATGAGAAAGCAGTTTAGGAGGAGAGAATAGCATGTGCAAGTGCGAGTGTACATGCTAAGCCATATCCTACTCTTTGCAACTCCATGGACTGTAGCCCACCAGGCTCTTCTGTCTGTGGAATTCTTCAGGCAAGAAGAATGGGTTGTTGTTTCCTCTTCCAGGGAATCTTCCAAACCTAGTGATCTGACTCACTTCTCCTGTGTCTCCTGAATTGCAGGCTGATTCTTTACCACTGTGTCACCTGGGAAGCCCTGCATGTGCAAGGGCACAGACTAGAAAAGGACAAGATCCAGACACACACTGATGACAAGAGATGCAATTTGAGTTTAGGTTACAGAGAATAAGGTCATAGAAGAGCCTGTTAATGAAAACTTAGTTAGTCTAAGAAAGAAATGAACAGATTTATTTGAGCCAAATTTCAGGATTATAACTCAGGAATAGCATCTCAGAAAGCTCTGAGAACTGGTCTATCTATTAGAAGCCAAGGCACAATTAAATAAGCTTTTTTGAGACAGAGGATCATACATCAAACTACTGACAGTTTGTATAATCCTCTAAGTCTCATCATTGTGGGTCATGTGACCCTTTACAAGATCAAGAAGAAATGATATCTTTTGAGGAGTGTCTTGTTGATGCTAGAGGATGTTGCTGTTTATGGTTGACCATGTATTTCCCTTGATGGGGAAGGTTTGGTCAATACATAATACAGACACACATGCATGGTGTGTGGAAAGAAGAAGCCAAAGGGCAGAAAAAAAATTTTGATTAAATTTCTCTTGTCTGGCTATAAAATATGACTTTTATTTAACACAATCTACCATCAAAGTGATGGTAAAATTTTAGCACCTAAATCCATTACTTCCTTCTTTGTCTTCTAACACAATATATGCAGTTAACAGAGTGATGACTCCCACTTTCTTGTTTGCCTTTAAATAAAATTTCCACACTTCATCTGAAATACAGTATCTTGAAAATATCAATCATGTACCATCGCACTGATATATAGCATAGACTAGATTGTTGTCCATGATCAACTACCATTGCAAAATTTAGCATCTTCATATCTATTTAAATTTAGCCAGATAGAGGCTTTTCAAATCCTTATTTTCTCCACGTTATATTAAAGACTATTATTTATCTTCTTGCTTGCAGAGTAAATTAAGTCTTCAATCCATTGTTTCCCACTTAGCATGAAACCCAGCAGTTTAAATGTGTTTCTGAAATTATTTTCAAATACACTGACAAGAAATAAAAATCAAATCCATAGTTTATGGATATTAAAAATGCATACAAAATATATGTAATAATTAGTTACCAACATATGAAGATATAGCTCATTAAGAGCTTCTGGAAAATAACCTGCTCAGAAATAATTCACTTTAATATATTACTGATTTTTAAAATGTTTCCTTTCTCATTCTTTATTAATGGGAATATTTGCATTCAAATAGAGATCATTTGTTTTTGAAATTCATCTGCTCCTGCTGCTTATTCCCCACCTACTATTTAATCTGCAGTTTATAGCACAAGCACTATTGTAGTGAAAATGATTAGGATGTCACTAAAGTTTATGCCTTCAGGTGAGAAATATGGTAAATTTTGAGTGCAGCATAACTGGAAAACTAATGTTGTGTTCATTCAAAGTGTTTCAAATTAAAATGAGCAAGGACTGAGAGATTTAAAGAAAACGATACGTTGTTTTATCCTAACTGAAATATCTCTTTATGGTCTGTAACTTTTCACAACATGCCACCTGTTCTCCAGAAATATAATCATAATATGATAGACATGTTAAAATAATTGCCTTAGAAAACTCAAATTGCAGAGCTAGGAGATCAACATGTTGACAATAGCATTCTATGAATCTATTGTACATATCAATCCCTATTTATGGGATTGAGAGTTACTATTTACTAGAGGTGAGTGTAAGTTAAAGTAATACTATATAGAGGCTTTATGTATTATATATTTGTCAGACATATTTGTAGACTGTTACACTTCTGTTCCTCTAATTGGTGAAGATTTAAGTTCATCAAGAGGAAAATGTGACTAGAGCTTTATATTGCATTCAGTTCAGTTGCTCAGTCATGTCTGACTCTTTGTGACTCCATAAACCACAGCACGCCAGTCCTCCCTGTCCATCACCAACTGCTGGAGTCTACCCAAACCCATGTCCATTGAGTCGGTGATGCTAGCCAACCATCTCATCCTTTGTCATCCCCTTCTCCTACTGCCCTCAATCTTTCCCAGCATCAGGGACTTTTCAATTGAGTCAGCTCTTCACATCAGGTGGCCAAAGTATTGGAGTTTCAGCTTCAACATCAGTCCTTCCAATGAACACCCAGGGCTGATCTTTAGGATGGACTGGTTGGATCTCCTTGCAGTCCAAGGGACTCTCAAGAGTCTTCTCCAACACCACAGTCCAAAATCATCAATTCTTCGGCACTCACCTTTCTTTATAGTCCAACTCTCACATCCGTACATGACTACTGGGAAAACCATACCCTTGACTAGATGGTCCTTTGTAGAAAAAGTAATGTCTCTGCTTTTTAATATGCTGTCTAGGTTGGCCATAAATTTCCTCCCAAGGAGTAAGCATCTTTTATTTATTTATTTATTTTTAAATTTTATTTTATTTTTAAACTTTACAATATTGTATTAGTTTTGCCAAATATCGAAATGAATCCGCCACAGGTATACCTGTGTTCCCCATCCTGAACCCTCCTCCCTCCTCCCTCCCCATACCCTCCCTCTGGGTCGTCCCAGTGCACCAGCCCCAAGATGGATGAAACTGGAACCTATTATACAGAGTGAAGTAAGCCAGAAAGAAAAACACCAATACAGTATACTAACGCGTATATATGGAATTTAGAAAGATGGTAACAATAACCCTGTGTACGAGACAGCAAAAGAGACACTGATGTATAGATCAGTCTTATGGACTCTGTGGGAGAGGGAGAGGGAGGGGAGATTTGGGAAAATAGCATTGAAACATGTATAATATCATGTATGAAATGAGTCACCAGTCCAGGTTCGATGCATCTTTTAATTTCATGGCTGCAATCCCCATCTGTAGTGATTTTGGAGCCCAGAAAAATAAAGTCTGTCTCTGTTTCCACTGTTTCCCCATCTATTTCCCATGAAGTGATGGGACTGGATGCCATGATCTTAGTTTTCTGAATGTTGAGCTTTAAGCCAACTTTTTCACTCTCCTCTTTCATTTTTATCAAGAGGCTCTTTAGTTCTTCTTCACTTTCTGCCATAAGGGTGGTGTTATCTGCATATCTGAGGTTATTGCTATTTCTCCCGGCAATCTTGATTCCAGCTAGATTCCTCTAGCCCAGCATTTCTCATGATGTACTCTGCATATAAGTTAAATGAGCAGGGTGACAATATACAGCTTTGACATACTCCTTTTCCTATTTGTAACCAGTCTGTTGTTCCATGTCCATTGCCTTATGACAAAACCAAATGTTATATTGTGTTCCATTTCAAGTGCAAAATTACTAATCTAATGAAAAAGCTCTAGTCCTAAGCAATATGCTCTTAGCGTTACTGTTGAATACATTGGAAATGCCCTCATTAATATTATCTGGCAAGAGAAATGAAAGCTAAGAGCTTTTCCTTAAAATTCTGATCAAGTGTATTGTTCAGAAAATAAATTAACAAAACAAAGTATATTTCTGCTAAGGTAAATAGAAAGAAAGTGTTGGTAGGTGGAGCACATTTGAAATTTGAAGTAGCAGAGGTTAGAAAGTAGATTTAATAAATCTCCAGGTTTAGATAAGAAGGGTAGAGTATTTTCAAGGGCAGGGGAAAAAAAAGAAGTTCTGTTTGTAATCAGTTCTCAAAATTCTGTAATTCTTCTTTTATGTAAGAAAAATTCAGTTTACTTTGGCTCATTCAGAAAGAGAACAGTATTCCCAATTGGTTGGTTGTATAGGTCACACATTCAGCAGTAAATCCATTCTCTCTCTCTTTCTCTCAGTACGGTCCCCTTTGATAAAAAATTTTTCTCTTCCCTTACATTGGAAGAAGTTATCTTTAAGTAGATTATTTTTACTTTAATGTGCACTCCAAAAACAGACAATTTCTCTTCTAAGATTATTGTAAAATAGTGTTTTTTCAAACTGTGATGTAAGGCTTTAAATCAAATTAATAGATCTTGACCAATATTTTAGGTAATTAGATTAAATGAAATAAAATACAAAGGAAATATCAGGTTGTATCATAAATAATCAGGATAGTTATTATACCATGAATATTTTGTTTCAGCTTTTGCATGTAAGTTTGTATGTATGTGTTGGGACTCATAGTATATATTATTTTTATTACAGGTCATGATCAATGTTTGAAAGACATTGGTATAGAAAATTATATGCAAATGTTTTCAACATAAAGTATTGTTTGAAATGGCGATAATTGTAAATAATCCAAATATTTTTTAATAAAATGATGGATAAATATATTTTTCATATAATTGAGTGCTACTCTGTTCTTAAGATAGATATAGGTTTCAAAGAAAATAATACTTCATAATGTAACATTAAACAAGAAAATAAAGAAAATTAAAAAATAATCAACATTTATGTAAAATTTAACATAAATATAACAATTCTATATACTGTGTATATGTGTATGTAAAAAGTGAAAGTGTTAATCACTCAGTCATGTCTGACTTTTTGCCACACCATGAACTGTAGCTCTCCAGGCTCTATGTCCATGAAATTCTCCAGGCCAGAATACTGGAGTGGATAGCCATTCTCTTCTCCAGGGGATCTTCCCAACCTGGGACTGAACCCAGGTTCCCTTCACTGAGGCAGATTTTTTACCATCTGAGTATATGTGTGTGTGTATATGTATATGTGTGTGTGTATATGTATGTGTCTGTATGTGTGTGTGTGTGTGTGTGTAAAATTGGGAGGTTTAAATACCTAATTCATAATGGCAGTTTGCTTAAAGGAAAATTGGTCCCTAGTGAGATTGGAAAGGATACAGAGAAGACTTCTACTGTTTCTGTTATCTATGATGTTTGAAAATAAAGGCATGTAAAATATAAAGTATTAATATTAGACAAAGCTAGCTGCTATGTGTCGTACATACACTATATATTTTTGTATTATATTATCTTGTATAGGTATAAATTTTACTTGAAATAGTTTGTATGAAAAATGTTAGAAAATAAGAATGTAGCAAAGACATAGGGAAGACGGATTATTGGCAGTTACATGGCATTCAACACCTAAGTTGTGCCTTTCAATGCACAATCTTGACTCTTATTGACTTCAAGAGAAAGCATATACTCAAACCTCAAGGAAAGTTTTATTTCTAGGAAGTAAGATACTTATGTCGAATAATAGAAAATTATTCTCTTAGAGAATAGCATAGAAGTCAGGGTGACAGCTGAATAGCCTGCTTTTTGTTTTCTAATAGTTTTTGAGATTACACTAAACATCTATATTTTTAGAGACAGAAAATTTGGTGACTGTGTGTTAACGCCTAGGGAATATCATCAGTGGAAGAGATATATATGAAACACATTTAAGGAGGTGGAATGTGACTGCAATTAGGTTGAAATAGGTTCATTTCAGACCAAGTGTGAGGATATCAGAGAATCTATACTCTTTTATACGTTACGCTTTGCACACATTTATACATTTATGCTTTACAGTTGGTGAGGATATTTGGGAAAAAAAGAGTTACTTCATTTTTTTTTCTTTCCTCTACAAAATTCTAGATGTGATTATGCACATATGGCAAAAACAAAAAGGAACATTATTTGGACAAATGTAAAATCCTAGGAAAGAAAGATTAAAATAAGGTCTCAGTGGAGTTAATCTTAATATTCAGTGGATTTATAAACGTAATGTGTGTGCACCCACATTTATTCACTTTTTCTACCACACACAAAGATACAGATACATGTAAAAGATGTTTTTTACAAAAGTGCTTTAGCATAATCTCTTCAAAGTGACCATCACTAGGTTTAATAAAATGAAGGGGTAAATGGAATGCCTCCAACAATTTCTCTAGGATCTTTTGTATAATTTTAAGAAATTTATTAGAAAATTGTATTGCCCTGTATCTCTATTCTCACTCAGTCAATGCTAGGAAAATTTGTATCAAATTTCTGATTTGTCTGATATATTGCAACTGGGATATGAATTCTGTTTTGTTGGCTGCAGTGCATGTCATAGAGTATCCTCGTTTCCCGAACCAGGGATCAAACAGGTGGCCCCTGCAGTGGAAATGTGGAGTCTTAACCTATGGACCACAAGGGAAGTCCTAAGAAGTGAATTTAATCAATAAATGTTCTAATATAACAGATGGATCCTCTTTCTTTGGTAGTATGTATACAGAAGACATCTAGAAATAAGATAGCCCTATAAATCTTATGGGAGAAATTTGCTGTTAAAATTAAAATCTATATGGTATGTGGGGGAAAAAAAAAATATGTGAATTTTTTTTTTTTTTAATGGTGGTAGGAGTTACTAATCCTGATGTCTGAAATCACTCTTTTCAGACTGTTTATAATATGAATCCCATGATCAGGAAAGTTCAAGAACTAGATCCACACCTTTGTTCTAAAATAAGAAAAGATCTCGTTTAGTAGGCAAAGGGTTTCCCAGGTGGCTCAGTGGTAGAGAATCCACCTACCAATGCAGGAAAGGCAGCTTCAAGTCCTGTATCAAGAATATCTCCTGGAGAAGGACATAGTAACTCATTCTAGTAATCTTGCCTGGGAAATCCCAAAGACAGAAGAGCCTGGCAGGCTATAGTCCATGGGGTTGCAAAGCCTCAGGCGTGACATAGTGGCTAAACAACAACAACAAAAAGGAAAACTTGTACCCTTAAACTTTCTCTTAAATCAGAAATGAGGGTTTTAGGAAGCATCAAACCTTTTGTATTCATGGAAAAAGATGGAGAAGTATTTAAATCAACACATGGTCCTTGTACATGGAAACTTGATTACATCATTGCCCTTTATGTCATTGAGCTGTGATTGCTTTTTTTTTTTTTAAATGGATAGAAAACTTATCATTTATTCACTTTTTCCACCACCTCTGTAGGTAATTTCATCCACATTCATAGTACCATCTTGAAGGTGCCTATTTCAAAATATGAATGTCCTGCCCAGAGTTACTTTAATGCCAGATATTCACATTCAGCTGTCTCCTTGATATCTTTACTTACAGATCTCATAAAATTCAAAATATATGCTTGAAATCAAACTCTTCAATATTTCAAGAAAACACATACACATGGATAAAGACATACCTGTTTACCTCTAAGCCTTCACGAGTAAATAATACCACTTCCTGTGCTAAAAGCTGGAAACATAAAAATTCTTTTTATCTCATTCTGCACAGGCAACCCATCAGTAGTTTATACAGATTCTATCCCTAAAACTGGTTTCAGCTTTACAACTGTCCATTTCCACTGTCAGGTGCAGGAGCCAGAGTCATTATGTCTCTCCAGAATAAAGCAATAATTTCCTAGTTGATTTTCCACTTAATTTTGTGCCCCCTTTAAGTGTATCCTTACCATACAAGTTAGAATTTATTTCATTAAAATATATATATCTGATTGAGTCACTCCACATGTAAAATCCTTAAATATATGCCATTACACTTGAATCTAGTCTTTGATTCTACCCATTTTTTTTTTTTTGATTCTACCCATTTTTGATATGGGGAAAATTTTTTATCTATTTCTCTGTGCTCTAGAAACACTGGTAATTTTTTTTAAGGTTTTAGAATATAAAGCACTTTAGACCCTCCAAGCTTCTGTGTATGCTTTTCTCCTTTCCCTGATCTTTTATGGCTCCACCTCATCTTTTTGGTCTCAGTGTTAATGAAATTTACTTTGATAGTCTTTGCCTAATCAGTCTATCCAAATAAAGTTCCTAATTTTTCTTAAACTCATTTCCAGCCTATCTCTCACAATATAATTATTACAATTTGTAATGATTCTATGTGTCTGTTTACATATAAATAGTTTGTGGATATGTCATCTCTCAGTAGAGTTAATCTATATAAAGATTGAAGCCATATATATTTTACTCATTCCTATGTTACCAGCTTGTAACTTAGATCCTGGCAGGAGAGTAAAGGTACAATAATTATTTGTTGAATAGGTTAAGAAATGTGTTCTTTGATGCATGATTTAATGATCTAACAATTTGTCATAAGTTTTAATTAAAAATGCATAAAACTTTGTTTGGCTAAGAGGAAACATCACTATGAACAAAGCTAATGGAGGTGATGGAATTCCAGTAGAGCTATTTCAAATCCTGAAAGATGATGCTGTGAAAGTGCTGCACTCAATATGCCAGCAAATTTGGAAAACTCAGCATAATCCCAATTGCACTCATCTCACACACCAGTAAAGTAATGCTTAAAATTCTCCAAGCCAGGCTTCAGCAATACATGAACTGTGAACTTCCAGATGTTCAAGCTGGTTTTAGAAAAGGCAGAGGAACCAGAGATCAAATTGCCAACATACACTGGATCATCAAAAAAGAAAGAGAGTTCCAGAAAAACATCTAATCCTGCTTTATTGACTATGCCAAAACCTTTGACTGTGTGGATCACAGTAAACTGTGGAAAATTCTGAAGGAGATGGGAATACCAGACCACCTGACCTGCCTCTTGAGAAACCTATATGCAGGTCAGGAAGCACCAGTTAGAACTGGACATGGAACAACAGACTGGTTCCAAATAGGAAAAGGAGTATGTCAAGGCTGTATATTGTCACCCTGCTTATTTAACTTATATGCAGAGTACATCATGAGAAACACAGGGATGGAAGAAGCACAAGCTGGAATCAAGATTGCTGGTAGAAATAGCAATAACCTCAGATATGTAGATGACACCACCCTTATGGCAGAAAGTGAAGAGGAACTAAAAAGCCTTTTGATGAAAGTGAAAGTGGAGAGTGAAAAAGTTGGCTTAAAGCTCAACATTCAGAAAACAAAGATCATGGCATCTGGTCCCATCACTTCATGGAAAATAGATGGGGAAACAGTGTCAGACTTTATTTTTCTGTGCTCCAAAATCACTGCAGATGGTGACTGCAGCCATGAAATTAAAAGACGCTTACTCCTTGGAAGGAAAGTTATGACCAACGTAGATAGCATATTGAAAAGCAGACACATTACTTTGCCAACAAAGGTCCATCTAGTCAAGGCTATGGTTTTTCCCGTGGTCATATATGGATGTGAGAGTTGGACTGTGAAGAAAGCTGAGCACTGAAGAATTGGTGCTTTTGACCTGTGGTATTGGAGAAGACTCTTGAGAGTCCCTTGGACTGCAAGGAGATCCAACCAGTCCATTCTGAAGGAGATCAGCCCTGGGATTTCTTTGGAAGGGATGATGCTAAAGCTGAAATTCCAGTATTTTGGCCATCTCATGCGAAGAGTTGACTCATTGGAAAAGACTCTGATGCTGGGAGGGATTGGGGGCAGGAGGAGAAGGGGACGACAGAAGATGAGATGGCTGGATGGCATCACTGACTCGATGGACGTGAGTGTGAGTGAACTCTGGGAGTTGGTGATGGTGCGATTCATGGGGTTGCAAAGAATCGGACACGACTGAGTGACTGAACTGAAGAGGAAACGTATATTATTTATAATTTCTTGTTATATATTAACATAGCAGATATGTTATACAAAAAGGGAGTTTAAGATGAATTAATTTGAGTCTATAATCACTGTGCATGCAGGAGTGCTAAGCTGCTGTGGCTGTGTCTGATTCTATGCTATACTGTGGATTATACCCTGCCAGGCTCCTCTGTCCATCGATTTCTTCAGGCAAGAATATTGGAGTGGGTTGCCATGCCCTCTTCCTATAGTCACTACTGACTGCAGTATATATAGAGAAATTAGAATATATCCATGTGTGAGTACCTGGAAATTCATAAGACTAGGACCTACTGTGTATTATACATCAATAATTCAATATTTTCCATTCTTATGCAGGTTAGACTCTATCCATAGAGTGTTTAAGAATGCAAACTAGCTAAGCTGAGGGAAAGAAGGGTTCTTTAACAATGAGACAGCAACTGATTAGTGCTGATTATAACCTGCCTATTCTTCATTTTTACTTGCCTCCTAATTCCACTCCTGTACTCTAATCAGATAACAAATGTGGATCAGCCCAAAGGTGTTGGACCACATGGCTGGCAAACAGCAGTAATCAATAGAAGCCTCATTATTGTTCTAGAGTAAGCTGCCTGTTGGTGGTTAAACAATTAATCTTTCCCCCAGTAATCAAGAGATAAGTAGTTTTTATTTATCCATGATTTAAGCTTATATTTGTCCTTTCCCCACACCCTCCCATTACTCCCACTTATCAATAGCTGACTGTATGTTACTGATATTTCAGTAAATTTCATTTACACAGACTCCCCAACCCTGCCTCTTTTTCTAATTAACTTTTTTAAAAATTTTATTTTATTTTTAAACTTTACATAATTGTATTAGTTTTGCCAAATATCAAAATGAATCTGCCACAGGTATATATGTGTTCCCCATCCTGAACCCTCCTCCCTCCTCCCTCCCCATACCATCCCTCTGGGTCGTCCCAGTGCACTAGCCCCAAGCATCCAGTATCGTGCATCGAACCTGGACTGGCAACTCGTTTCTTACATGATATTTTACATGTTTCAATGTCATTCTCCCAAATCTTCCCACCCTCTCCCTCTCCCACAGAGTCCATAAGACTGTTCTATACATCAGTGTCTCTTTTGCTGTCTCGTACACCGGGTTATTGTTACCATCTTTCTAAATTCCATATATATGCGTTAGTATACTGTATTTATGTTTTTCCTTCTGGCTTACTTCACTCTGTATAATAGGCTCCAGTTTCATCCACCTCATTAGAACTGATTCAAATGTATTCTTTTTAATGGCTGAGTAATACTCCATTGTGTATATGTACCACTGCTTTCTTATCCATTCATCTGCTGATGGACATCTAGGTTGCTTCCATGTCCTGGCTATTATAAACAGTGCTGCGATGAACATTGGGGTACACGTGGCTCTTTCCCTTCTGGTTTCCTCAGTGTGTATGCCCAGCAGTGGGATTGCTGGATCATAAGGCAGTTCTATTTCCAGTTTTTTAAGGAATCTCCACACTGTTCTCCATAGTGGCTGTACTAGTTTGCATTCCCACCAACAGTGTAAGAGGGTTCCCTTTTCTCCACATCCTCTCCAGCATTTATTATTTGTAGACTTTTGGATGGCAGCCATTCTGACTGGCATGAAATGGTACCTCATAGTGGTTTTGATTTGCATTTCTCTGATAATGAGTGATGTTGAGCATCTTTTCATGTGTTTGTTAGTCATCTGTATGTATCCTGGGCCATAAAGCTAGCCTTGGTAAATTCAAAAAAATAGAAATCATTCCAAGCATTTTTTCTGACCACAATGCAGTAAGATTAGATCTCAATTACAGGAGAAAAACTATTAAAAATTGCAACATATGGAGGCTGAACAACACGCTGCTGAATAACCAACAAATCACAGAAGAAATCAAAAAAAAAAAAAAATCAAAATTTGCATAGAAACGAATGAAAATGAAGACACAACAACCCAAAACCTGTGGGACACGGTAAAAGCAGTCCTAAGGGGAAAGTTCATAGCAATACAGGCACACCTCAATAAATAAGAAAAAAGTCAAATAAATAACCTAACTCTACACCTAAAGCAACTAGAAAAAGAAGAAATGAAGAACCCCAGGGTTAGTAGAAGGAAAGAAATCTTAAAAATTAGAGCAGAAATAAATGCAAAAGAAACAAAAGAGACCATAGCAAAAATCAACAAAACCAAAAGCTGGTTCTTTAAAAGGATAAATAAAATTGACAAACCATTAGCCAGACTCATCAAGAAACAAAGGGAGAAAAATCAAATCAACAAAATTAGAAACGAAAATGGAGAGATCACAACAGACAACACAGAAATACAAAGGATCATAAGAGACTACCATCAACAATTATATGCCAATAAAATGGACAATATGGAAGAAATGGACAAATTCTTAGAAAAGTACAACTTTCCAAAACTCGACCAGGAAGAAATAGAAAATCTTAACAGACCCATCACAAGCACGGAGGAAATTGTAATCAAAAATCTTCCAGCAAACAAAACCCCCGGTCCAGATGGCTTCACAGCTGAATTCTACCAAAAATTTAGAGAAGAGCTAACACCTATCCTGCTCAAACTCTTCTAAAAAATTGCAGAGGAAGGTAAACTTCCAAACTAATTAACTTTTATAACTGGTGAAACTTCACATTGCTATCAACATGTAATAGTTTTGACACCTGTCCTGGTGAATAACACGAGCTAACTCATCCTTATTTCTTTTCACTTCTACACCTAAACCTTAATGTAAGTGATTCAGAACCTTTAGAAATGCATCAAGAATTATTCTGAGAAAATAAGAAATCATAACTCAATATCTATTAGGTAAACTTGTAAGAAAAATTTTTCTTGTATCCAGAGCAGAGTTTTTCAGATATTGTCTCTAGATTATCTTCATCGAGAATTACCTATGTTGGAAACTATAATTGGCAGTTAAAAATTCCAATTCAGTAAGCCTATTTACATAAAACTTCGTGAATTAACACTTTGTGAAGGAACTGAAGGAAATGTTGGGAGGAGTCTGATTTCATCTGTTTTCTGGATCTGGCCTCAAAGTGATTACTTATTAAATGAAGTCTTTCATAATAAAAGTTTTTTTAGAGTTAAAATTTGAACATCTTATAAATTCAAGTCTAAATTGAAGAATCTTTGAGAATTCTCATTTTTGGTAGTCATAATATGTTCATGCAATGCCTAACAAAGAATAAGAAGAAAAATGTCCTCTTCTGCGTTCTCAACTCATGGATATTTGGAATTATATTAAAGCAAGCACAAGCCAAAAATCATCATAAACACTTTCTTAATAATCGGTAATATTTTGGAAGACATAATATATACTATGTGTGCATTAAGTATTATAGATATATAATATATATGTGTATATATATATATATGTATATATATATATATATATATATATATATGCAGCTTTAGGTGGCAAAGGTGCGTTTCAGACTTATGCAGGGTGTTCCAGAGCCACTAGGCACCACACTTTTTTACTATAATGAGTAGTTGTTAATTATTAGGTTTTCTCTGTCATGTAAAAGTGCTATCATATATTACTATGAATTTCTCATCTCATCTCTCATGATCAGATAATAATTCATAATAAAATGTCTCATTGGGTTACGTTCTTGAACGATATTTAATAGAAGAATGGTTAATAACCAAAAATTACATGTCAGAGAGACTGTGTTGAAACTCCAACTATGCAGGAATCACAGTGTAATTTTTAGCAAGTTATTAAACCTTTCTTATCCTTATTTTCATTAGTAAAATGGAAAGAACAATATCTCTTTTCAGGGTTGTGACAAAATTAAATACAAGAATATGTGTAAAGTACACTTTGTGGTATTTGAAAAGAGGCTAAGAAATGAGAATTATTCATATGTCATTTATAGTAATGATAATTTAACTAAATCTGCATTTTCAGAGTTTTAGCCCAGAAATTATTGAAATATAATATTTCATAGAAACTCACTTTACAAAAAGGATAAAGTACAGTTATTCTGACTGAAGTGGGAGTGAAAGAAAACAGAGCCCTGTCACTTTACCATTATCTTTTACCCTCAGTCCTGTGAGGCCATTGTCCATAAGAAATCTGCACTAGGAAACCCCAAAGTCCAATCTGAAAAGGACTGAACTGAATGACCTCTCTTATTCTATAAACATGGTATGTCGTATTGAAATAATTATTGAATATTGAAATAATTATTCCACCCTAACATTAGTTTATGATCATGCTTGTATTATCTGTGGCTGCGATGCCCTAAAGTAATAAGACAATTAAGAAATTTAAGAGTATTAAAAGTAAACTAGCTGATACATCAGATACCAGGAACAAAATAACCATTAGAATACAAGTGTTATCTCCCAATGAGCAATGACTGCAATGTAGAATACAATTTACTTATTAATATCATTTTATGTATGCAAAAAATCAAATATTAAAGGATAGATTGATGGCAAAAGGGAAGAAAGGAAGGCAAGGAGGGAAGGAGGAGAGAGAGAGAGGAGAAGGAGGGAAGAGGAAAACGAAGGAAGGAAAGGAAAAGAAAAAAATCATTTTTTATTTCAAGTTATGTTTCATCAGATAGAATGCTGATCATGGAGCCAGAAAACTTGGATTCAAGTTCAACTCTATATTTTAATTACACTAGACCAAGGACAACACATAGCCTCTTAGGCTCAGATTTCTCATCTATTAAATGAATGAATATGATTAGACAATTATGCCACAGAAATTTGGCAAGAATCATAGAATAAATATGAAATAAATATATAATTATTTACCAAGTCTGATGGTATCTTTTTCAAAACCATTCATTCTTTCTTACAAGTTCTGATAACCATCAGCTAAAGTAATCTGATCAATACAATTTCATAAAATTTCTTAACTTATAATGAGCCCTATAAAAGTGATAAAATAAATAAAATAGGTGTAGGTATGGTCAGGTGAATATGTTCATTGCTAAGGATGACTTAGATTTTTTTTTTTATCATACTGCAAGGATATCCAACCAGTCCATTTTAAAGGAGATCAGCCCTGGGATTTCTTTGGAAGAAATGATGCTAAAGCTGAAACTCCAGTACTTTGGCCACCTCATGCAAAGAGTTGACTGATTGGAAAATACCCTGATGCTGGGAGGGATTGGGGGCAGGAGGAGAAGGGGACGACAGAGGATGAGATGGCTGGATGGCATGACTGACTCGATGGACGTGAGTCTCAGTGAACTCCGGGAGTTGGTGATGGACAGGGAGGTCTGGCGTGCTACAATTCATGGGGTCGCAAAGAGTCGGACACAACTGAACAACTGAACTGAACTGAATTCACTTCTTTTAAGAATTATTTATATAATTTTTACTGTGTAACTGGATTATAAACATTGTCACTTCATGATGACTCCAGGAGATATAGACTTTTATGGGCACAAAGAGATAATCTGGGATAGACTGAATGCTCTTTCATCTTTTAAAGTAAATAAAACAGCAACAAAACAACAAAACATGAATATCATATAGCATAGTCGCTCAGTCCTGTCTGACTCTGTAACCCCATGGACTGTAACACAGCCTGCAGGCTCCTCTGTCCGTGTGATTCACCAGGCAAGAATTTTGGAGTGGGTAGCCATTCCCTTCTCCAGGGGATCTTCCTGAGCCAGAGACTGAACCCTAGTCTCCTGCGTTGCAGGTGGATTCTTTGCCCTTTGAGCCACTGGCGGGATTCCCATGGATATCATGAATGCGTGCACGCAAAGGCACTTCAGTTGTGTCCGACTCTTTGCAACTTCATGGACTGTAGCCCACCAAGCTCCTCTATCCATGGGATTTTCCAAACAAGAATACTGGAGTGGGTTGCCATTTCCCACTCCAGGGGACCTTCTCCATCCAGGGAGGGAACCTGCATCTCTTTGTCTTTTGCATTGGCAGGAAGGTTCTTTACCATTAGCGCCACCTGGGAAGCCCAATGAATGAATATCATAGATGACCTATATTCATTAATCCAGTAAAGTATTAAACTTTGAGGCTAAGCCTCTAGAAATAATGTATAGTGAATTAAGATATAACTTTCCAGTGGAGACAGACAATAAAAGTTGTAAGTGCCTGCTGTGTTATTTTGCTGGTTTTTCAATTTGGGACATTCCCAAATAAATCCCATTATATCAGTCTTCATAAAAAGAACAAGGATTTCTATCATGTCACTGATGTCGAAAGAACAAGATATAACTGAGAAGTAATATGTCAGAAGCTTCTGAGTGTTCAGTAACAGGAATAAGTATAATTTAAAATATTAAAGAATTGATTAAGCAACTAGGTGGTGTGCATTTGATTTTCAATATTAATTTGTTTCAGTGAGAGCCATTCATATGTTTTTGGTATAAACTATGCTAGACATTTAAAATGGTAATTCTAGTTTTAATGATTTATTGGAAAAACAGTGTTGTTGTTGTTTTTTTCTTAATCCCCCTAATTTCTAGAATCACAACATATTCAGTGCTATTCAACTCCACGTCACCATTTGGCTTTTTTTATTGCGGCTTCTGGCAATTGTGCATTCCATTTTTACTAATGACTGCTTAAATGTATTAAGTATCCTGACTAAACTTCTCTGGCCCTGATATCTCAGAGTTGAAAAGGGCCACGATGATTTGAATTATTGGAAGCTGTGAAAACTAAACATTTAGTTTGGATGACAAGCCTATTTAATCAATATTCTGTAGTTTCTTTCTACTGGCACAGATTAGTATTTATACACGCCCACCAACATAATTGTGAAGTTCACCAATCTGCTTCCCTGGTAGCTCAGTCAGCAGCGAATCTGCCTGAAATGCAGGAGACCTTGGTTCTATCCTTGGGTAGGAAAGATCCGCTAGAGAAGGAAATGGCTACCCACTCCAGTATTCTTGCCTGAAGAATCCCATGGAGAGAGGAGCCTGGTAGGCTACAGTCCGTGGGCTTGCAAAGATTCAGACGTGACTGATCAACTATCTTTCCTTTTTCTTTCTAATCTGCATATTAACTATTTCATAATTATCAGTTTCTTTAGTTACAAACTGAACATTTTATTACCTAATTTTCAGTGTTACTAAGAGCATTAAATGAGACAACTAATGCATATATATCAAAATACATCAGGCGTTAATGGACCCTGTGGAACTTTTATTATATGCGATAGAATATATAGCACTGGTAAGCAGATACTGCTACTGCGAAGTCACTTCAGTCGTGTCCGACTCTGTGCGACCCCATAGACGGCAGCCCAACAGGCTCCCCTGTCCCTGGGATTTTCCAGGCAAGAACACTGGAGTGGGTTGCCATTTCCTTCTCCAATGCAGGAAAGTGAAAAGTGAAAATGAAGTCGCTCAGTCCTGTCCGACTCTTCGCGACCCCATGGATTGCAGCCCACCAGGCTCCTCCGTCCATGGGATTTTCCAGGCAAGAGTACTGGAGTGGGGTGCCATTGCCTTCTCCAGGTAAGCAGATAAGCTCAATCCATATACCTTGATACTGTTGACATAGAAGGATTTCAGTATATATATATATATATATATATATATATATGTAATTTTTTTTTTTTGTCTTCTCAGTGGTTTATGCTACCAAACAATAAAACCTAAAACAGCTAGTTAGGAATCTTAATTTTCTTAAATATCAGAAGTTCCATTCCAGAATTTCTTAAACTCTGCTAGGAAGTAGTTTTAAAGATGAAAAGCATAGAGCTGCTCTATCTTCTATGCATATGGTGTTTTCCAAAACAGTGACAGCCTCCCTGAGAGCACATCTGAAGGTGTTAGATAATCAGCTTGTAATCTGTTTTTTCAATCGATTGTTGACCAATCGATTGTTTACAGAGGGTGTAGCTAATATTTTATTTTAATAAAAGTTGCCTTTGATTTGGAATGTCAGAATTTGTACTCATGATAAAATTAATCAAGTATATATTAATCTATCCAACCAGTCCATCCTAAAGGAGATCAGTCCTGGGTGTTCTTTGGAAGGACTGATGCTAAGGCTGAAACTCCAATACTTTGGCCACCTCATGCAAAGAGTTGACTCACTGGAAAAGACTCTGATGCTGGGAGGGATTGGGGGCAGGAGGAGAAGGGGACGACAGAGGATGAGATAGCTGGATGGCATCACCGACTTGATGGACGTGAGTTTGGGTGAACTCTGGGAGTTGGTGATGGACAGGGAGGCCTGGCGTGCTGTGATTCATGGGGTCGCAAAGAATCTGACATGACTGAGTGACATGTGTGTGTGTGTGTGTATTCCCCCAAAACATAATTTTATTGAAGACTAATCTGGAATGTGTGGTAACTTGGTAACAGTTACAGCACAGCTTAACTGAGCAATCATTCTGATATATTTTGTAATTATTTTCAATCATATATATTCAACAGTTCTTATAAATGCCAAGCTAAAAACCTGGGACATCACTGTCTGATTTAATAATCATATTCTTGAGAAGTTCAATCTAGAAAGGAAAACTGCTGAACTGAAAGTGTGTCTTAGTGAGTGAATAAAGATCTCTCTTATACACATGTGTGGCTCTCAACACTTGGTGTTTCCTTCTTCTTATTCTAACTGCTGTTTTGAAAATTAGTGTTACTGATCACAATGAGGGGTGGGAACAGAGTATATCTTCTGTTGCTATTAAAGCAGGGAACTCCTCAATTTTTCTTTTATTTTTGCAATGTTCTCGAATCAACACCACATATGCTGCTGCTGCTGCTAAGTCTCTTCAGTCATGTCCGACTCTGTGTGACCCCATAAACGGCAGCCCACTAGACTCCTCTGTCCCTGGGATTCTCCAGGCAAGAACACTGGAGTGGGTTGCCATTTCCTTCTCCAATGCAGGAAAGTGAAAAGTGAAAGTGAAGTCATTCAGTCGTGCCTGACTCTTAGCAACCCCATGGATTGCAGCCCACCAGGCTCCTCCGTCCATGGGATTTTCCATGCAAGAGTATTGGAGTGGGTTGCCATTGCCTTCTCCGAACACCAGATATAAATGGCAGTAAATAAATATATTTATATTTCTCTGGATATATGTATATCTGTATAAAAAGAGAACTCCAAACTCTTAATACAACTTTGATTCTCTTTGATAATTTATTTTAATCACTTGAGGAAAAACATTTCCATTTTAAACCATGTGGTGGAATTTTTCTTCCCTCAGACAACAGAGCTTGTTTAGCAAAACACCTTAATGTGTCATTTGGGTTGTTTGGCCAGAGTTTGGTGGGCAATGAAATGGATTATGTTATTTTTAAAAAAAAGAAGGAAAATTTGATGTTTCCTCCAATTTTCTGGTGATAGAAGAAAGAGTGAATATATTTGAGAGAAAATAATTATGACAATAAATAAATGTCTGAGACTATGCAGATATAAGTTAATAGCTCTCAACCTTGTCAGAATCAACACTGTATTTTTATTTGTTCTATTATAAATATTTTAATACATTATACTGAGATACAATTTAACTAAGTGGAAATAATTTAAGCATACAGTTTAATGAGTTTTTATAAATGTGTGTATATCTCCAAGCTGGTAAAGAATCGTCCTGCAATTCAGGAGATCCAGGTTTGATTCCTGGGTCAGGAAGATCCCCTGGAGAAGAGAGAAGCTACTCACTCCAGTATCTATGGGCTTCCCTGGTGGCTCAGATGGTAGAATATCCACCTGTAATGTGGGAGACCTGGATTTGTTCCCTGGGTTGGGAAGATCCCCTGGAGGAGGGCATGGCAACCCACTCCAGTATTCTTGCCTGGAGAATCCCCATGGACAGAGGAGCCTGATCAGCTACAGTTTATGGGGTCACAAAGAGTTGGACTTGACTGACAGACTAAGCACAACACAGCATATCTCCAAGCTCCACAAAAATAAAAAATATAGAACAATTAGTCTTGTCTGATTCTTGGCAAACCCATGGACTGTAGCCTGCCAGGATCCTCTGTCCACGCAATTCCCTGTGCAAGATATTGGAGTAGGTAGTCATTCCCTTCTGCAAGGATAGAACATTAGCAGAACCTGGAAAAGTAGGCTTGTATTTCACTGCAGTAAATCCTGATATGACTTTCAGCATACTACCTTTGATCTATTTTTTTCACAACAATAATTTTATCTTTTATTGAATTTTACATAAATGCAATCCCACAGTGTGTTCTTTAAATATAACCTTTTTTAGTTAGTATGTTTTTGAAATTCATCCATGTTGTTACACCAACACAAATATTTAATTACAAATATTTTATAAGGCTCCATTTCTACAGTAAAATAAGAACCATAGATTAATCCTTTATTTCAGTAATTTGTGTAAATACATATGTAATGTAAATGCACAGACATGTCCAGTATCATGAAATAGCCAGATGATTTTTGCCTATGATAGAAATGACAAACTGACCCTTTTATCATTATAAACTCTCTTTTTATTCCCTCATGATAAATCACTGCAGATGGTGACTGCAGCCATGAAATAAAAGACACTTACTCCTTGGAAGAAAAGTTATAACCAAATTAGAAAGCACTAGCGCTGGTATAAACACTCGACTCCCTGGTGTCTGTTTTACTCTGTATAAGAGCCATATGTTATATACTGTAACACAAAGGAGCTTCTTGTCCCTTGGGTCTTTAATTAAAAGAAAATTTCAACTGACTTTAAAAAAAAAAAATGCAGAGACATTATTTGTCAACAAAGGTCCATCTAGTCAAGGCTATGGTTTTTCCAGTGGTCATGTATGGATGTGAGAATTGGACTATAAAAAAAGCTGAGCATTGAAGAATTGATGCTTTTGAACCGTGGTGTTGGAGAAGACTCTTGAGAGTCCCTTGGACTGCAAGGAGATCCATCCAGTCCATCCTAAGATCAGCGCTGTGTGTTTATTGGAAGGACTGATGTTGAAGCTGAAACTCCAATGTTTTGGCCACCTGATGTGACAAACTGACTCACTGGAAAAGACCCTGATGCTGGGGGGCAGGAGGAGAAGGGAACGACAGAGGGTGAGATGGTTTGATGGCATCACTGACTCAATGGACAAGGGTTTGGGTGAACTCCGGGAGTTTCTGATGGACAGGGAGGCCTGGCGTACTGCGGTTCATGGGGTCACAAAGAGTCGGACACAACTGAGCAACTGAACTGAACTGATATTATTTGTTTTAAAATCTAGTTTTTTTTTTTAATTAACTGTAGTTATTTCAGTTTTATTTTGATTAAATTTAGATGGTGACTGCAGCCATGAAATTAAAAGACGCTTACTCCTTGGAAGGAAAGTTATGACCAAGCTAGATAGCATATTCAAAAGCAGACACATTACTTTGCCAGCAAAGGTCCATCTAGTCAAGGCTATGGTTTTTCCAGTGGTCATGTATGGATGTGAGAGTTGGACTGTGAAGAAGGCTGAGAGCTGAAGAATTAATGCTTTTGAACTGTGGTGTTGGAGAAGACTCTTGAGAGTCCCTTGGACTGCAAGGGGATCCAACCAGTCCATTCTGAAGGAGATCAGTCCTGGGATTTCTTTGGAAGGAATGATGCTAAAGCTGAAACTCCAGTACTTTGGCCACCTCATGCGAAGAGCTGACTCATTGGAAAAGACTCTGATGCTGGGAGGGATTGGGGGCAGGAGGAGAAGTGGACGACAGAGGATGAGATGGCTGGATGGCATCACTTACTCAATGGACATGAGTCTGAGTGAACTCCGGGAGTTAGTGATGAACAGGGATGCCTGGCATCGTGTGGTTCATGGGGTCGCAAAGAGTCGGACATGACTGAGTGACTGAACTGAACTGAACTGAACATTTGTTTTTATCATTTTATTTTTAACTCAGTTCAGTTCAGTTCAGTTCAGTTCAGTTGCTCAGTCTTGTTGACTCTTTGCAACCCCATGGACTGCAGAATGTCAGGCCTCCCTGTACATCACCAACTCCCAGAATTTACCCCAACTCATGTCCATTTACTCCGTGATGCCATCCAACCATCTCCTCCTGCCTTCAATCTTTATAGCATCAGGGTCTTTTCCAATGAGTCAGTTCTTCACATCAGGTGGCCAAAGTATTGGAGTTTTAGCTTCAGCATTAGTCCTTCCAATGAATATTAAGGATAGATTTCCTTTTGGATTGACGGGTTGAATCTCCATGCAGTCCAAGAGACTCTCATGAGTTTTCTCCATCACCACAGTTCAAAAGCATCAATTCTTCAGTGCTCACCTTTCCACTTCCATACATGACTACTGGGAAAAACCATAGTTTTAACTAGACGGACCTTTGTTGGCAAAGCAATGTCTCTGCTTTTCAATATACTGTCCAGGTTGGTCATAACTTTTCTTCCAAGGAGTAAGCGTCTTTTAATTTCATGGCTGCAATCACCATGTGCAGTGATTTTGGAGCCCCCCAAAATAAAGTCTGTCACTGTTTCCACTGTTTCTCCATCCATTTCCCATGAAATAATGGGACCAGATGCCATGCTCTTTGTTTTCTGAATGTTGAGTTTTAAGCCAACTTTTTCTCTCTCCTCTTTCACTTTCATCAAGAAGCTCTTTAGTTCCTCTTCACTTTCTGCCATAAGGGTGGTGTCATCTGCATATCTGAGGTTATTGATATTTCTCCCAACAATCTTGATTCCAGTTTATGCTTCTTCCAGCCCAGCATTTCTCATGATGTACTCTGCACATAAGTTAAATAAGCAGGGTGACAATATACCATCTTGATGTATTCCTTTTCCTATTTGGAACCAGTCTGTTGTTCTATGTCCAGTTCTAACTGTTGCTTCCTGACCTGCATACAGATTTCTCAAGAACTTCCCTTTATATTTAAGATGTGTTTCTTGTAGGCAACTTATAGTTGGGTATTGCATTTTTATCCAATCTGACTTTTAATTGGGCTGTTTAAACTAGTTATATTTAGTGTGATTTTACATATATACATATTATTTATATATATATACATGTTATTTATATATAAATAATTCTATGTATTTATTTTTTGCTGTGCTGTGTTCATTTTTGTGTGGGCTTTTCTCCAGTTGCAGTGAGTGTGGATACTCTGTAGCTGTGGTGTGCAGTGCAGTCGCTTCTCTTGTTGTGGAGCATGGGCTCTAGGACACGAGCTTCAGTAATTGTGGCACTTGGACTCAGTAGTTGCAGTTCCTGGGTTCCAGAGCACAGGCTCAATATTTGTGGCACATGGGCTTAGTTGCACCATAGGATGTGGTGTCTTCCTGAACCAGGGACTGAACCCAGGTCCCCTACATTGGCAGGTGGATTTTTTACCCCTGAGCCACTAGGGAAGCCATAGTGTGATTATTGATCTAGTTTTTATCTTACTATTAGTTTTCTTTTTGCCCCTTCTGTTTTTGTCCCCCTTTCTATTTCTGCCTTTTGTATTTTTTTCAATGATCCCAATTAATCTCTACTTTGGGCTATAAAAAATTCTTTTTTGGGTTTTTGCTCTCAGTATACCTACTAACATCTCATTTTAAGTATATATTTATTTTTGTTTAACTTCCTGGATCTGAAATTATAGTTCTTATAAAATTTGGAAAATTGTAGGGCATTATGTCTTCAATGAATGTTTTATTGTCTCCTGTTATATCTTTTCAGGATGCCAAAGTACTCATTGTTGGGGACCCCAAAAAGTACACACATACTTGTATCAAGCCAACTGAAATTGCCTTACAGCTCACTAATAATCTTCATTGTTAACTTTTTCTCTGTGTGATAATTTAGATAGTCCCTATTGCTATTTCATAAGTTCACTATTTTTTCTTCTGAAATTTCCTATCTGACTTTAATTGTATTCCTATGTGACTTAAATTTAATATTTAAGTGTATTTTCTTCTCAGTCATTAAAGTTTTCATCTCTAGAAATTTTATTTTGACTCAATTTATTTTTCAGTTTCTACTTTGCTTTTTAACATATTAAATATAGTTGTAATAACTTTCAATATCCTTATCTGCTAAATATAACATCTGTGTTCTTTTTTTTTAAATTTTATTTTATTTTTAAACTTTACATATGTATACCTGTGATGGATTCATTTTGATATTTGTGTTAGTTCTTGATCAAAGGTTGATTGAGTGATTATTTTCCTCTAGTTTGACTTTGCTGCTTCTTCTCATTCCTAATTATCTTTGATTAGGCTGTGAACTCTACCTAGTTGGATATTAGAGCACTAGATATTATTATATCCCTATAAATATTTTGGACTTTTCTCTAGGACATAGTTTTTTTTTATTTGAAGTCAGTTTGGACTTTTCTCTAGGACATAGTTTTTTTTTTATTTGAAGTCAGTGTGATCCTTTCATGTCCTGCTTTTAAGATGTACTTGGCAAAAGTTAATCAGTGTTTAATCTTGACCTAATTATTTCCTACTACTGAGGCAAGACTTTCCTGTGTATTCTACCCAATGATCAATGGATTATGGAAGCTTTCCATCTGGCTGGGGAAAATAAGCATGCACCAAGTGTTTATGCCAATTATGTTTCTTCTAATCTTTTTGTAGGTTTTCTTTTTTTGACATCAACTAGTTTTCTTATATGCATGCACTAATAATCCTCCGCTGAATATTTGAGAAGGGCCCTCTGCAGATCACTGGCATTCTGTTTGTGAGCTTTCACCTCTCAAGTACTCTGTCCACTAACCTCTAATTACTCCCTCTTCACAAATAGAATACTCATCTCTGTCTTCTAAAGTCAGGGGTCTGCTTAGATTTGCATAGATTCATTTCCCTATGCTTCAGCCTGGAATATGTCTCAAATAGTAAGCTGAAATAATCATAGGGCTTACCTTGTTTCCTGTCTCTCTGGGGTGTCTCTCCTTTGTTTCTCAGTGTTCAGTATCTCAAAACTTGCTATTTGATAAATTTGGTTTAGTTTTTCTGGTTGTTTTAGATAGGAGAGAAATTCTAGCACAGCTTAATTCATTTTAGCTGGAAGCAGAATTCAGGTTTTTTGGGTTTTGGTTTTAATAATAGTTATTATTGGGCATAGTGTTCTGGGTTGACAGTTTCTCTCAGTATTTAAAACATATTTCTTTTTTATCTTTTGACATTGTATTATTTCTTGAAGAAATAGCATTGGTTATTTTTTAACCATGCAGATATACTGTAATTTGTCTAAATATGTTTGAGTTTATAATTGTTCTTGATTTTGTAAAAGCTCTTGATTTTATAATTTGGCATCATTTGTGGTTTTGAAAACTCTGAACCATTAACTTTTAAAATATTGTTTCTTTCTCATTTTCTCTCTCTTGTTTTTGAGGACACAGAATACCAGTATGTTATATCATGAACTGTATTTCCTTCATCTCTCTCACTGTTCTCTGATGCTTAAACTTTTTAAGACTTTATGGCAGAAAGTAAAGAGGAACTAAAAAGCCTCTTGATGAAAGTGAAAGTGGAGAGTGAAAAAGTTGGCTTAAAGCTCAACATTCAGAAAATGAAGATCATGGCTTCCAGTCCCATCACTGCATGGGAAATAGATGGGGAAACAGTGGAAACAGTGTCAGACTTTATTTTTTGGGGCTCCAAAATCACTGCAGATGGTGACTGCAGCCATGAAATTAAAAGATGCTTACTCCTTGGAAGAAAAGTTGTGACCAACCTAGATAGCATATTGAAAAGCAGACACATTACTTTGCCAATAAAGATTCGTCTAGTCAAGGCTATGGTTTTTCCTGTGGTCATGTATAGATGTGAAAGTTGGACTGTGAAGAAAGCTGAGCGCCGAAGAATTGATGCTTTTGAACTGTGGTGTTGGAGAAGACTCTTGAGAGTCCCTTGGACTGCAAGGAGATCCAAACAGTCCATTCTGAAAGAAATCAGCCCTGGGATTTCTTTGGAGGGAATGATGCTGAAGCTGAAACTCCAGTACTTTGGCCATCTCATGCGAAGAGTTGACTCATTGGAAAAGACTCTGATGCTGGGAGGAATTGGGGGCAGAAGCAGAAGGGGACGACAGAGGATGAGATGACTGGATGGCATGACTGACTCGATGGACGTGAGTCTCAGTGAACTCCGGGAGTTGGTGATGGACAGGGAGGCCTGGTGTGCTGCGATTCATGGGGTCGCAAAGAGTCTGACACGACTGAGCGACTGAACTGAACTGAACTGACTGATGCTTGCTTTGCATATTTATCTATTTTACAGTTTTCATATTGTCTTTTCCATTGTGTCTAATCTGTGTTAAACCCATCTATTAATGAATAAATTTACCTATACATTTTTCAAATCTAAAATTTTTATTAAATATTAAGATAGTTGCCATTTGACTGTGGGAATACTGTATTTTAGAATCCACATTCAATAACTCTATCTTCTGCTTATTCTACCTCCTGGTATCAATTAAATCTTGTCTCTTTGTATATCCACTTTTTTTGGATAGTGTGCTGACTGTCTTACAGAGGTAAATGAAGTCTGGGATATTGCTATCTTTTCTAGGATATATTATGTGTTTGGGTTACTTGCAAACCATGGTCATCTTTATCCCATCAGGACTTAAAATATTTTGAAGCTAGGCATCAGTCCTTCTGATGTATTACTTGTGAACTGATACAAATCTGCCTTTTTAAGTCTCAAATCCTTTACTGTATGAAAAAGTGAAAGTGTTAGTCGATCAGTCATGTCTGACTCCTTGAGACCCCATGGACTATAGCCCACCAGGCTCCTCTGTCCATTGAATTTTCCAGGCAATAATACTGGAGTGGGTAGCCATTCCCTTCTCCAGGGGATTTCCCAACCCAGGGATCAGAACACAGGTCTCCTGCATTGTCTTTACCATCTAGGCTGCCAGGAAAACTCAAGTACTCATGAATGATGTTCTTGGCCACACAGTTTCACATCTCTCTACTTTGGCATCTACCATTCCATTTACCTGAAATATCATCCCCCACTTTTAGAAACATCATACTCAATTTTCACAATTTCAGATTAAATGTCACCTACTCTGTAGTACCTTCCCTCACACCATGGCCTGAGCAAATAACTTAGTTCTCTAGGTTCTCATAGCTTTTTTAGCAAAATTGCTTGACTCATACTTTCACATTCTATTATTAGGTATCTCTTATACCTTTATAATATGAGCTGTTTGAAGAAATAACTAGGTCAAAGTTCTAACTGTAATAGAGGACCAAAACCTCAAAATCTTTATGTCCCCAAAGTGCAACACATTAGCTGAAATATAGTAGCTTGCCTAATAATGGTGGCTGAATTGTGGTCCCTTGGTTTCACTGCTGTATTCTTTAGTACATTTTACAAGCTGAAGCATTCTCTGGAAATGTGCTTCTGTGATCTCTGACCAAATCTAACTGGAACACTTCTGTATTAAAGGACTGTGAATCTCTAGGCAGTGATTTCAGCATGCTTCCACTTTTATGCCAAATCTAAACCATATGTTGTCAAAAGCATTGCCCTAGGGTTAAAATCAGATCCTGAAAAATTAAGTGTTTCCATGAATTTAGGCTAATTCCCAGTAGTTATTCTTGTTCCAGTTCCTGCTTTCAAATGATTAAAAAAGATACACCAAAGTAGGTTAAAATGTCTGTTTTCATATACATGTTGAAAAAAATCCTTTTTAGTGGGAACATATGTACTTAAAACTTGAGTTCAGATTTAATTGGTTCTTTAAGAAGTTAAAATGTATCTAAGAAGTTAAGTGGGTGGTGGGAGAGCTTGATTAAAAGAAGAAATATGAATAGAAAAAAATCAGACCAATCCACTTGGGTCAGGAACCAAACCAACTTATGAGAGGAAATGTGAAAAGTCAAATAGAGACTGGTATCTAGAATAAATGATAGCTAACACTAAGCAGTGTGCTTTTGAAGATGCCATTACTGCCTAGCATGAGAAGGCATATCTTCCAGGTGGACACAGGCAAAACATGGAGAAACTGCAATCACTCTAGTCACTCAGGGGAGTAAAAAATGCCAAAGAGAAATATCAGCAGATGAATGTTCATTATTTGTTCCTGGAAAAATCCAACGAGAAAAATTTGGAGATTAAAATTTGGTATAAATTTGATTCCTCAAATTTAACCTTATCATCCATCCCACCCTAGATATGTATTAGTATTAGTGTACACAGATACATATACCATTTCAGTGATTGCCCAGGACTCTCAGAAATTAAAATAAGTAAATAAATAAATAAACAAAAACACAATAATACTAAAATTTAAATATCTCAACAGGACCTCCAACGGCCTGCATGACATAAAATTGTCAGTTTCTTCAACCCCATCTCAATATATGCTCCCCATAGATTGCTCATCGCAATCACAATGGCTTTCATACAAATTCATAGCCTCTTCCTACTCCCTCTTTCATTTACTTTATAAACTGCAAATTGTATTACAGACCTCATCTAAAGCTTCCTAACAGAACTTTCCCTGAAATCACTAAGTCATCTGCCTATGATAGACTGATAATATTATTCTAATTTCTTTGTAATATTATCATGAGCTTACCTGGTGGCTCAGACAGTTGGGTTTGATCCCTAGATTGGGAAGATGCCCTGGAGAAGAGAATGGCTACCCATTCCAGTATCTTTGTCTGCAGGATTCCCTGGAGAGAGGAGCCTGGCAGGCAACATACAGTTCATGGGGTCTCAAAGAGTTGGACACAACTGAGTGACTAACACTTTCACTTTCAACACTTAATTATATCACTAGCTGAACTAGATGATAAACTCCATCAGTAGACAGACACTGTATCTTTCTTTTTGCTTACCATGGTCTTCTTAGAACCTAGTATAATGCACAGCACATCTGGGTTCAGTATAGAAAGAACTCAAGGAAAGAGAATATTTAGTGAAAGACATTAAAACAGATACAAGTTTAATATCCCTGATATACTAGAAAAGGGGTACTTGGATACAACAAAACTAGCAGAAAGATGGCCTATGTAAGGCTTTCCAAAGTTTGAAAAAAATTACTGAGACAGTGATAAAATTGCAGCCTGCAGCAAGTGGTACCTTTTGCATTTAATTACAATAATGTAGCAATAATAATAAAGAAGTCAAGGTTTACTCAAATTTAACATGTGCCAGGAACTTGTCTATACATGGTAACTCCTTATATAAAAGAATTATTATTATCTCTATTTCGATGTAATAATATTGAAGAACACAGAGTTTCTTGTCTGGAAACATACCTGAGTTACACTTAAGACAAAGCTGTGCTTAAGTATGAACCCAGGTATTAGTATATAGCATATATTCTTTGGGCTTCCCAGGTGGGTTAGTGGTAAAGAACCCAGCTGCCAATGCAAGAGATGTAAGAGATTCAGGTTCAGTCTCCATTTCGGGAAGATCCCCTGGAGAAGGAAATGGCAACACACTCGTTTCTTGCCTGAAGGATCCCATAGACAGAGGAGCCTGGCAGGCTACAGTTCATAGGATCACAAAGAGTCAGACACCACTGGAGCGACTTAGGACTAGCACTAGCACATATATTCACTTGGAATTATATTATATTTTCATGAAGATCCACCCACACTATATAAATGCACAAACATAAATTTTGGTGAATGACTGCCCAAGCACAGTCAATCTTTTGAGGCACCCATGGCTAATACAACATAACAACAGTATAACAGTACAGCATGAGAATCTATTGTAAATGCTAATGAACATATTTGTATTTTCTACTAGAATTTCTTTTCCTTAATATCTGGGATTATATATTATTCAACTTTACATTATAAAGGCCATATTATACTTCATGTAAAGTATATGCTTAATAATGATGGTTTAGAAAATATTTGAGCACATTCAAATTCAGAGTTTTCAAATAAGATTTGTTCACTTTCAAAGTCATTTGAGATTACTTCACTTAGGGGAAAGAACAGTGTGTATGTGTCTGTGTTTGTACAGGAGCAAAAGTCATCAACTATTATCCCTAAACATGATCATTCTTTGACATTGCCTTTCTTTGGGATTAGAATGAAAACTAAACTTTTCCAGTCCTGTGGCCACTGCTGAGTTTTCCATATTTGTTGGCATATTTAGTGCAGCACTTTCACAGCATTATCTTTCAGGATTTGAAAAAGCTCAACTGGAATTCCATCACCTCCCCTAGCTTTGTTCGTAGTGATGCTTTCTAAGGCCCACTTGTCTTCACATTCCAGGATGTCTGCCTCTAGGTGAGTGATCACACCATCGTGATTATCTGGGTCATGAAGATCTTTTTTGTACAGTTCTTCTGTGTATTTTTGCCACTTCTTCTTAATATTTTATTCTTCTGTTAGGTGCCTACCATTTCTGTCCTTTATTGAGCCCATCTTTGCATGAAATGTTCCCTTGGTATCTCTAATTTTCTTGAAGATATCTCTAATCTTTCCCATTCTATTGTTTTCCTCTATTTCTTTGCATTGATTGCTGAGGAAGGCTTTCTTATCTCTCCTTGCTATTTTTTGGAACTCTGCATTCGAATCGGTATATCTTTCCTTTTCTCCTTTGCTTTTCGCTTCCCATCTTTTCACAGCTATTTGTAAGGCCTCCTCAGACAGCCATTTTGCTTTTTTGCCATTCTTTTTCTTGGGATGGTCTTGATTCCTATCTCCTGTACAATGTCATGAACCTCCATCCATACTTTATCAGGCACTCTGTCTATCAAATCTAGCCTCTTAAATCTATTTCTCACTTCTGCTGTATAGTCATAAGGGATTCACGTCTTACCTGAATGGTCTAGTGGTTTTCTCCACTTTCTTAAATTTCACTCTGAATTTGGCAATAAGGAGTTCATGATCTGAGCCACAGTCAGCTCCCAGTCTTATTTTTACTGACTGTAAAGAGCTTCTCCATCACTGGCTGCAAAGAATAGACTCAATCTGATTTCAGTGTCGACCATCTAGTGATGTCCAAGTGTAGAGTCTTCTCTTGTATTGTTGGAAGAGGGTGTTTGCTACGACCAGTGTGTTCTCTTGGCAGGACTCTATTAGCTTTTGCCCTGTTTCATTCTGTACCCCAAGGCCAAATTTGCCTGTTACTCTAGGTGTTTCTTGACTTCCTATTTTTGTATTCCAGTCCCCTATAATGAAAAGGACATCTTTTTGGGTGTTAGTTCTCGAAGGTCTTGTAGATCTTCATGGAACTGTTCAACTTCAGCTTCTTTGGCTTTATTGGAAAAGATCAGTTTTCAGAGAAAGGCAATGCCAAAGAATTCTCAAACTACTGCACAGTTGTACTCATCTCACATGCTAGTAAAGTAATGCTCAATATTCTGCAAGCCAGGCTTCAGCAATACGTGAAGCATGAACTTCCAGATTTTCAAGCTGGTTTTAGAAAAGGTAGAGGAACGAGAGATCAAATTGCCAACATCTGATGGATCATCAAAAAAGCAAGAGTTCCAGAAAAACATTTATTTCTGCTTTATTGACTAAGCCAAAGCCTTTGACTGTATGGATCACAATAAACTGTGGAAAATTCTGAAAGAGATGGGCATACCAGACCATCTGACCTGCCTCTTCAGAAACCTGTATGCAGGTCAGGAAGCAGCAGTTAGAACTGGACATGGAACAACAGACTGGTTCCAAATAGGAAAAGGAGTACGTCAAGGCTGTATATTGTCACCCTGCTTATTTACCTTATGTGCAGAGTACATCATCTGAAATGCTGGGCTGGAGGAAGCACAATCTGGGATCAAGATTGCTGGGAGAAATATCAAATACCTCAGATATGCAGATGACACCACCCTTATGCCAGAAAGTGAAGACGAACTAAAGAGCCTCTTGATGAAAGTCAAAAAGGAGAGTGAAAAAGTTGGCTCAAAGCTCAACATTCAGAAACCTAAGATCATGGCATCTGGTCCCATTACTTCATGGCAGATAGATGTTGAAATAGTGGGAAACAGTGACTGACTTTATTTTTCTGGGCTCCAAAATCACTGCAGATGGCAATTGCAGCAATGAAATTAAAAGACACTTACTCCTTGAAAGGAAAATTATGACCAACCTTGGCAGCATATTAAAAAGCAGAGACATTATTTGCCAACAAAGGTCCATCTAGTCAAGGCTTTGGTTTTTCCAGTGGTCATGTACGGATGCGAGATTTGGACTCTAAAGAAAGCTGAGTGCCGAAGCATTGATGCTTTTGAACTGTGGTGTTGGAGAAGACTCTTGAGAGTCCCTTGGACTGCAAGGAGATCCAACCAGTCCATTCTAAAGGAGATCAGTCCTGGGTGTTCATGGGAAGGAATGATGTTGAAGCTGAAACTCCAATACTTTGGTCACCTGATGCGAAGAGCTGACTGATTGGAAAAGACCCTGATGCTGGGAAAGATTGAAGACAGGAGGAGAAGGGGACAACAGAGGATGAGATGGTTGGATGGCATCACTGACTCGATGGACATGGGTTTGGGTGGACTCTGGGAGTCAGTGATGGACAGGGAGGCCTGGCGTACTGCAATTCATGGGGTTGCAAAGAGTCGGACAAGACTGAGCAACTGAACTGAACTGAACTGAAACATGATCATTATATTTTAAATATTCATGCAATAAGTATGCCATGTATTTGTTCACTTAAAACACTATGATAACTTCATTCAGAAGAAGAGAACCTACCTGACCACGTTCCTTCTTCTGAGTTCCACTTAGCAAATTAACACCCAAAACATGAATCCACAAAAAGGAAATTAGTAGATATTGAACAGCAGCAAGGATATTAACAATGAAATATATATTAAATCATCTCAAAGGTAATAATGAACAATAATATTGGAAACCCTATGTTTCTTGTGTTTTGAAAAGAGACAACTGCAATTTAATTTTTGAATATCAGAAAATGTAGGATCATCTCCAGCAGCTGAGATAGCTAATTAAAACTGTTTCACCTGTTTTTTTCATGCCCATGATTTCTAGTTGAAGCCTATTGAATAAAGAGAAAACTAACACAAATTTATCATTTTGCATTTTATTTGTTAAATGAGTATCTCAGTGCACTTAAATTTTTTGCATATATACAAATTATTCTTTCCTTCTTTTATACTAGATATAGCATCAACTATTTGATATTGAAAAGAATTCCAGACGATTGATATTTATTGTCAATATTTTTCTAGAGATTTGGTACTGTAAATAATATGTGTAATAGATTTGAAGATCCATATTGTGGAAAAAGCACACTTCCATTTATCCACACATAAATAATCTCATATTATTCTGTAAGAGTCACTGAGATCAGTTATCTGGAATGAGAAACATAAGGAATACAACTTCAAAAATTACTCAAATTTCAATCTGTAAAATTAAAAATGAGGGGGGCATATGCTGAATTAATTCTCTAACATTTTCCTGTGACAGTAGGAAAAAATTCTGAGGATATTACAGAGTCAGAGGACCTGGGTCATCTGGTAGAGGAATGTGAAAAAAAATAAGTGTGCAAAACAGAAATTCAGATCCACCCCATATTGTGAAATAAGAAGATGAATTACTTTTGAATAGATACCATAATAAAGTAAGTCCCTTATTGTAGGTTACTGTCTAGAACCTTTGTTTCATGGGTTTTATCCACTAGAGTATTTTATTAGATGTGTCTTTTGCAAATTTAAATGAGGTACATCTTATCAGTTTTCCTTTTATAAATGGTGCTTTAGTATTGTATGAAAAAGTCATTCCCCAAACTGAAGTTACTATTTTCTCCAGTGTTGCCCTCTAGAAATTTTACAGTTTGCTTTTACACTTGCGTCTGAAATTCAAATTGATTTGATTTTGGCGAAAGCTATAAGGTCTATGTCTAGATTTATTTAATTATATGAGCAGTTCAGGTTCCATCACCAAGTAAAAGGACACACATTATATCACCAGCTATGGCATTATAGTTGTATCATCATATCATTTAGCTTGGGAAAAGTTTGAAACTGGCTCATGACTGACTTAGTAAAAACATATAATAAGGCTTAGATTATCTAGCAGAATTATCTATTCAAATGTCATCTTAATTGATTCTGAATATTTCTTTCCCACTGTGGGACGTTACTATCTATTTAATGATAAGAAACATATGCAAGCAGCTCATACAACTCAACAGCAGAAAAACAAACGACCCAATCAAAAAGTGGGGAAAAAATACTAAACAGCTGTTTCTCCAAAGAAGACATACAGATGGCTAACAAACACATGAAAAGATGTTCAAAATCACTCATTATTAGAGACATGAAAATCAAAACTGCAATGAGATATCACCTCACACCAGTCAGAATGGTCATCATCAAAAAGTCTACAAACAATAAATGCTGGAGAGGGTGTGGAGAAAAGGGAACGCTCTTGCACTGTTGGTGGGAATGTAAATTGATACAGCCACTAAGGAAGACGGTATGGAGATTCCTTAAAAAAAAACTAGGAATAAAACCACCATATGACCCAGCAACATGACTCTTAGACATATACCCTGAGGAAACAAAAATTGAAAAACACACATGTATCCCATTGTTCACTGCAGCACTATTTACAATAGCTAGAACATGGAAGCAACCTAGATGTTCATCGACAGATGAATGGATAAAGAAGTTGTGGTATATATATACAATGGAATATTACTCAGCCATAAAAAGGAATGCCTTTGAGTCAGTTCTAATGAGCGGGATGAACCTAGAACCTATCATGCAGAGTGAGGTAAGTCAGAAAGAGAAAGATAAATATTGTATTCTAACACATATATACAGAATCTAGAAAAATAGTACTGAAGACTTTATTTACAGGGCAACAGTGGAGAAAAAGACATAGAGAATAGACTTATGGGCATGGGGAGAGAGGAGGAAAGGGAGAGATGTATTGAAAGAGTAACATGGAAACACATTACCAAATGTAAAAGATAGCCAACAGAAATTTGTTGTATGGCTCAGGAAACTCAGACAGGGTCTCTGTATCAACTTAGAGGGGTGGGATGGGGAGGCAGATGGGAGGATGGTTCAAAAAGGAGGGAATATATGTATACCTACGGCTGATTCACCTTGAGGTTTGACAGAAAACAACAAAAGTTGATAAGGAAATCATCCTTCAATAAAAAAAATAAATTAATTAAAAAAAGAAATATATACTCACATATATGCCCATGTGTCAAAAAAACAGCTGGCCATCCTATTTTTGATTCTCTATCACACAAAGCACACATAGACATTTAATGGACATAAAAAATGACTACAGTGTAACAACAAATAATCAAAGTAAGATCTAATATTTGAGGTGTTCTGTGTAACATGTTGCGTGTCAGTTCAGTTCAGTCACTCAGTCCTGTCCGACTCTTTGCGACCCCATGAATCGCAGCACGCCAGGCCTCCCTGTCCATCACCAACTCCTGGAGTTCACGCAAACTCACGTCCACCGAGTCGGTGATGTCATCCAGCCATCTCATTCTTTGGCATCCCCTTGTCCTCCTGCCCCCAATCCCTCCCAGCATCAGAGTCTTTTACAATGAGTCAACTCTTCACATGAGGTGGCCAAAGTACCGGAGTTTCATCTTTACAATCAGTCCTTCCAAGGAACACCCAGGACTGACCTCCTTTAGAAGGGACTGGTTGGATCTCCTTGCAGTCCAAGAGACTCTCAGGAGTATTCTCCAACACCACAGTTCAAAAGCATCAATTCTTTGGCGCTCGGCTTTCTTCACAGTCCAACTCTCACATCCATACATGACCACTGGAAAAACCATAGCCTTGACTAGACGGATCTTTGTTGGCAAAGTAATGTCTCTGCTTTTGAATATGCTATCTAGGTTGGTCATACCTTTCCTTCCAAGGAGTAAGCGTCTTTTAATTTCATGGCTGCATTCACCATCTACACTGATTTTGAAGCCCCCAAAAATAAAGTCTGACACTGTTTCCCCATCTATTTCCCATGAAGTGATGGGATCAGATGCCAAGATCTTCGTTTTCTGAATGTTGAGCTTTAAGCCAACTTTTCACTCTCCACTTTCACTTTCATCAGGAGGCTTTTTAGTTCCTCTTCACTTTCTGCCATAAGGGTGGTGTCATCTGCATATCTGAGGTTTTTAATATTTCTCCTGGCAATCTTGATTCCAGCTTGTGCTTCTTCCAGCCCAGCGTTTCTCATGATGTACTCTGCATATAAGTTAAATAAGCAGGGTGACAATACACAGCCGTAAAGTATTCCTTTTCCTATTTGGAACCAATCTCTTGTTCCATGTCCAGTTCTAACTGTTGCTTCCTGACCTGCATATAGGTTTCTCAAGAGCCAAGTCAGGTGGTCTGGTATTCCCATCTCTTTCAGAATTTTCTGCAGTTTATTGTGATCCACACAGTCAAAGGCTTTGGCATAGTCAATAAAGCAGAAACAGATGTTTTTCTGGAACTCTCTTACTTTTTCGATGATCCAGCAGATGTTGGCAATTTGATCTCTCGTTCCTCTGCCTTTTCTAAAGCCAGCTTGAACATCTGGAAGTTCACCGTTCACATATTGCTGAAGCCTGGCTTGGAGAATTTTGAGTATTACTTTACTAGTGTATGAGATGAGTGCAATTGTGCGGTAGTTTGAACATTGTTTGGCATTGCCTTTCTTTGGGATTGGAATGAAAACTGACCTTTTCCAGTCCTGTGGCTACTGCTGAGTTTTCCAAATTTGCTGGCATATTGAATGCAGCACATTCAAAGCACCATCTTTCAGGATTTGAAATAGCTCAACTGGAATTCCATCACCTCCACTACCTTTGTTCGTAATGATGCTTTCTAAGGCTCACTTGACTTCACATTCCAGCATGTCTGCCTCTAGGTGAGTGATCATACCATCGTGATTATGTTGGTCATGAAGATCTTTTTTGTACAGTTCTTCTCTGTATTCTTGCCACCTCTTCTTAATATCTTCTGCTTCTGTTAGGTCCATACCATTTCTGTCCTTTATTAAGCCCATCTTTGCATGATGTTCCCTTGGTATCTCTAATATTCTTGAAGCGATCTCCAGTCTTCCCCATTCTGTTTTTTCCCTCTATTTTTTGCATTGATTGCTGAGGAAGGCTTTCTTATCTCTTCTTGCTATTCTTTGGAACTCTGCATTCAGATGCTTATATCTGTCCTTTTCTCCTTTGCTTTTCACTTCTCTTGTTTTCATACCTATTTGTAAGGCCTCCCCAGACAGCCATTTTGCTTTTTTGCATATCTTTTCCACGGGGATGGTCTTGATTCCTGTCTCCTGTACCATGTCAGGAACCTCAGTCCATAGTTCATCAGGCACTCCATCTATCAGTTCTAGTCCCTTAAATCTATTTCTCACTTCCATTGTATAATCATAAGGGATTTGATTTAGTTCATACCTGAATGGTCTAGTGGTTTTCCCTACTTTCTTCAATTTAAGTCTGAAGTTGGCTATAAGGAGTTCATGATTGGAGCCACAGTCATCTCCCAGTCTTGTTTTTGCTGACTATATAGAGCTTCTCCATCTTTGGCTGAAAAGAATATAATCAGTCTGATTTCGGTGTTGACTATTCGGTGATATCTGTGTGTAGAGTCTTCTCTTGTGTTGTTGGAAGAGGGTGTTTGCTATGATCAGTGCATTCTCTTGGCAAAACTCTATTAGTCTTTGCTCTGCTTCATTCCATATTCCAAGGCCACATTTGCCTGTTAATCCAGGTGTTTCTTGACTTCCTACTTTTGCATTCCAGTCCCATATAATGAAAAGGACATCTTTTTTGGGTGTTAGTTCTAAAAGATCTTGTAGGTCTTCATAGAACCATTCAACTTCAGCTTCTTCAGCATTACTGGTTGGGGCATAGGCTTGGATTGCTGTGATATTGAATGGTTTGCCTTGGAAACAGAGATCATTCCGTCGTTTTTGAGATTGTATCCAAGTACTGTATTTCGGACTCTTTTGTTGACCATGATGGCTACTTCATTTCTTCTAAGGGATTCCTGCCCGCAGTAGTAGATAGAATGGTCATCTGAGTTAAATACACCCATTCCAGTCCATTTTAGTTTGCTGATTCCTAGAATGTTGATGTTCACTCTTGCCATCTCCTATTTGACCACTTCCAATTTGCCTTGATTCATGGACCTGACATTCCAGGTTCCTATGCTATATTGGTCTTTACAGCATTGGACCTTGCTTCTATCACCAGTTGCATGCACTACTGGGTATTGCTTTTGCTCTGGCACCATCCCTTCATTCTTTCTGGAGTTATTTCTCCACTGATCTCCACCTATGGACCTGGGGAGTTCCTCTTTCAGTATCCTATCATTTTGCCTTTCCATACTGTTCATGTTGTGCATAACATGTGTGTAATATGTCTTCTGAAAACATACCCTTTCTACATATAAAAAAATGAGTTATTTTATGTTCAGGGACATGATATGAATCATGTGACAAAGGAAAGCAGGATCTCAAGGAAGAAGGTAGCTTACTTGGCAGCCTTTTTCATGAATGTACTTTGAATATGAAAATTAATGGGGCCTTTTAAATGAAAGTTTTAATTTTTACTAGTTGATATGTATCCCCCAAGTAAGTTGAATTTTTAACCCTACTAAGTTTTATCTGAAATATATTGAAAAATTATCTATAATTTTGCATATAATATAGAGATGTTTTATGTGTACATATATTTAGGTATATAATACATGGGTATTGAGTGTATTGTGTGTTGTTATTATATATCTGTAAATTATGAACTTTTTAAAATTTTTATTTTTTTAATTTCCTTTGGCTGTATTAGGTCTTCATTGCTGTGCAAGATTTTCTGTAGTTGTGGTTGAGCGGGAGCTACTCTCTAGTTGCCGTGTGCAGACTTCTCATTTTAGTGGCTTCTCTTATTACAGAGAATGGGCTGTAGGCATGCCAGCTTCAATAGTGTAGCACATGTGCTCAGTAGTTGTGGCACATAGGCTTCATGCTCTGCAGTATGTAGGATCTTCCCAGACCAGGGATCAAACTCATGTCTCCTGCATTGTCAGGTGGGTTCTTTACCATTGAGCCACCAGAGAAGCCCTGAACATGTTTTTATTTAGAATTTTTTTTTCCTTAAAAAAGGCTTGATCTATCCTGATGTTGAAACCAGAAAGTGGGAAAAATAAAGTAAAATAATAATTTAAACCCCACATTCCTTATTAAGCATGGGGATCATTTACAGGTAATGTGATTTTTCTCCTTCTATCACATTGCATTGAACATACATTCTACATAAGTAGTAAGCAAGAAAAGCCATTTTGTAAATGGGATATTATTTAGAATAAGAAATGTAATTTAGAAAAAAAATGCAGACCTGACAATAAGTTTGATCTAGGGGTTATAGTCATTAATACAGATTGTGGCAGTAAAATATTTGCCCTGTTCTGTTTCTTAAGAGTTATAATATGCTGATGTTAATTACATTGAAACACTTGCATTTTAAGGATGAGCATCCTTTAAATGCCAAAGAACAAAAGATGTCTTGGTTAGCTGTCAATCCCAGATTGGATTAGTTTCACTTTTACACTGCTTTGAAAGCTACGTTTCATGAGCCAACTTTCATATTATGGCTTTTACCCTTTATCTTTTCTTCCCTGAGTTTGAAAATCACATTAAGCAGAGTGGGAATGTAGCCAGCAATGTAGTCGCTCAGTAGTGTCGGACTCTTTGCAATCCCATGAACTGTAGCCTGCCAGTCTCCTCTGTCCATGGGGATTCACCAGGCAAGAATACTGGAGTGGGTTGCCATTCCCTTCTCCAGAGGATCATCCTGACCCAGGGATCAAACATAGGTATCCTACATTGCCGGCAGATATTTTATCATCTTAGCCACCAGGGAAGCCCCGTGGCCAACAAGAGTCCTCCTACATTTTATAATACATTTCTGGTTCTGTACAATCTGTGATTTTGCTGCCTATGTTGGTTATTTTGCAACACATAGTAATTTAGAGATAGATTGTCAAATTCTATGAAAAGTCTTGATCACTTAGGGGAAAACTGAACTATCCATGAACATGATCTCTTTATTCAAAAGAAGTTGCAAAAAAGTTGCAAAATTTTAAAATTATTATTCTTACATGAACATTACATATTTCACTTAGAACATCATTTTCCAGAAAGATATTGGTACTTGAAAATAATGACAATATTTGTATCCCCATTCAAGTCTGTGTCTACTATTTGTTTTTTTATCTCTTAGTTAAGAGTTAAAATATGATATTCAGATGATGTATGATAGGATAGTGGATATCTTTTTCTTGTTGCTTGTTATAAGAGGTGCCATTCTAACACTTTATCATCGTAAATGATGCCAGCTAAGGTGTCTTTGTAAATGCAGCTTATCAGGTTTAATAAGTTTTCTTGTCTTAGTTTGTAAGATATTTGCTTCTAATAGTAAAGATGTGTTGATTTTCTTTAACTATTTTAATACAGTGTTTTAGTTAGCACATTATTTTCATCTCAGTCTATGGTGAATTATATTAACAGATTTTTTAATATTAGAGCAGTTCTGTGTTCTTAGAATGAATTTAACTTGATCATAATCTTCAACACTTGATATATTATAGTATTTTGTTTAGGATTATTGCAATTATATCATGTTTTTGTTGTTAGTTGCTTGGTCATGTCCAACTCTTTGCAAAGCTGTGGACTATAGCCCGCCAGTCTCCTCTGTCCAAAGGATTTTCCAGGCAAGAATACTGGAGAGGGCTGCCACTTCCTTCTCCAGGGGATCTTCCTGATCCAGGAATCTCACCTGGGGCTCCAGCTCTGAAGGCTCTTTACTTTCAGAACCACCAGGGAAGCAAGTATGTCGTAGTGGCCTTATATTTAAAACCTGGGTGTGTCTTCCATCTTTCTGTTTTCCTGGAATTTTGCACAGATCTTGGAATGATACATTTCTTGAAATTTTAATAAAATTCTATTTTAAAAAGTTTGGATGTATTTTTGCTTAAGAGTGCAGCTTTTAATTATTGGTACATTTTTTGAAAAGAACTGAGATCATTCTGATATTAATTTCTTCTCAAGTTCAGTTCAGTTCAGTCACTCAGTCGTATCTGACTCTTTGCGACCCCATGAATCGCAGCACGCCAGGCCTCCCTGTCCATCACTAACTCCCGGAGTTCACTTGAACTCATGTCCATTGAGTCGGTGATGCCATCCAACCATCTCATCCTCCGTCATCCCCTTCTCCTTCTGCCCCCAATCCCTCCCAGCTGCTTCTGCTAAGTCGCTTCAGTCGTGTCCGACTCTGTGCGACCCCATAGATGGTAGCCCACCAGGCTCCCCCGTCCCTGGGATTCTCCAGCCAAGAACACTGGAGTGGGTTGTCATTTCCTTCTCCAATGCATGAATGTGAGAAGTGAAAGTGACGTCGCTCAGTCGTGTCCAACTCTTAGCGACCGCATGGACTGCAGCCCACCAGGCTCCTCCATCCATGGGATTTTCCAGGCAAGAGTACTGGAGTTGGGTGCCATTGCCTTCTCAGATCTCTCCCAGCATCAGGGTCTTTTCCAATGAATCAACTCTTCGCATGAGGTGGCCAAAGTATTGGAGTTTCGGCTTTAGTATCAGTCCTTCCAATGAACACCCAGGACTCTTCTCAAGTAAGTCTAAGTAAATCATAGTTTTTTAGAACTTTTCTATTTCTTTGAAATTTTCAAATGTGTATCCATAACATTCTTGGGATTTTATTCTATTTTTTGAAAATTATATTTCCTTTTTCATTTCTAATCATTTGTATTTAAACCTGTCTTATTTTCTCATTTTTTAGCATTCTCAAAGAGACAATGGCTGTTTCTGCTGATAATCTATATCAATGTCATCTTTTTCTAGTGTATTAATTTGGGTTTTTTATATTATTTATTTTTCTAATTTTCTTTCATTTATAACGTTGTTTCTTTCCCTTATTTTTAAATGTATCTTTTATCATTTACTTCTAAATTAATAGTTTTTAATGCATGGGATCTGTATGATGCAAATTTAGAAAATCTCTTTCAAAGATAGTTTAATGGAAAACCATTGTAAATATTCTGTTTTATTAGTATAGGTTATTTACTGTTTTATTATGGGGTGCAAGGATCCCTATATATCCAGTAAACTAAATGTATTTGATATATTTCATACTTTTATATCTTGTGTGTTAGGTCTATCAATAATTTATTTAATCAGCTGATATTTATTGAGGTCCTTCTTGTATTAAATGATGCTATATGCAGAATGTGTCCTTCCCAAATTCATACACTGAAATCCTAATCTTCAAAGATAAGGTACCAGTTGGGTGGGGGCTTTGGGAGGTGATTAGGTCATGAGTGAGGAGTCAGCACAAATGATATCAAAGCTCTTTTCTTTAAACTTTTTATTTTATAGGAATATAGTCAATTAACAATGTTGTGATAATTTCAGGCGGACAGCAAAGGGGCTCAGCCTTACATATACTGTAGCCATTCTCTCCCAACTCCCCTCCAATCCAGGCTGCCACATAACATTGAGCAGAGTTCCCTGTGCTATACAGTAGGTCCTTGATTATTCATTTTAATTACAGCAGTGTGTGCATGTTGTGAGATCAATGTTATTATAAAGGAAACTCCACAGAGATCCATCATCCATTTCATAACCTGAAGACACAGGAAAGAGAAAGTAAACCTTCATCAGAACTTACATGCTGGCCTCTTGTGCTTGGATTTAGTCTAAAGAAATGTGAGAAATAAATTTCTCCTGTTCATAAACTACTTAGTCAGTGGTATTTGGTTAGAGCAGCCTGAATAGACTAAGACAAATGAGGATCTGGTGTAAGAAGAGAGAAAAACCCTTGCCTCAATTAAGAAAGCTTATATTAGTTACATTAAGTGGAAAGGTAGGTTGTAATCTGAAAATATGATTAGAAATTGTCAATTAGCTCTTTCATTTTCATAAAATGCTACATAATATTTTTGAAGTGAAGTGAAATTCACTCAGTTGTGTCCAACTTTTTGCGACCTCAAGGACTGTAGCCCGCCAGTCTCCTTTGTGCATGGGATTCTCAAGGCAAGAATACTGAAGTGGGTTGTCATTCCTTTCTTCACAGTGTCTTCCTGACCCACAGTTCAAACCTGGTTCTCCGGTACTGCAGGCAGATTCTTTACTGTCTGAGCCACTAGCAAAGCCCCAAATAATTTCCCTACCCAGGGATCGAGCCCAGGTCTCCTGCATTGCAGGCAGATTCTTTACCATCTGAGCCACCAGGGAAGTCAATTTATTTTTAGGTTGTACTATTAGAAAATAACAGTTTAGAGTGCTTAAAATTTTCTGGAAAATTTTTATCACTATATACTGGCTCCCTTCTTCTTTAATGACACTTAAAAATCATATATTTAATCTGATATTAATAGAACTACTCATTATTAGCCTGTGGTATACATATTCATGATTATAAAATTTATTTTAATTTCTTTTTAAATTTTCCATGTTTTCATGATTATCAGTTCAGTTAAGTTGCTCAGGCATGTCCGACTCTTTGTGACCCCATGAACTGTAGCACCCCAGGCTTCCTTGTCTATCAACTCTGGGAACTTGCTCAAACTCATGTTCATCCAATTAGTGATGCCATCCAACCATCTCATTTTCTGTCTTCCCCTTCTCCTCCAGCTTTCAATCTTTCCCACCATCAGGGTCTTTCCCAATGAGTCAGTTCTTCACATCAGGTGGCCAAAGTATTGGAGTTTCGGCTTTAGCATCAGTCCTTCCAATGAATATTTAGGACTGATCTCTTTTAGGATTGACTGCTTTGATCTCTTTGCAGTCTGATGGACTCTCAAGTGTCTTCTCCAATACCACAGTTCAAAAGTGTCAGTTCTTCAGTGCTTAGCTTTGTTTATGGTCCAACTTTCACATCCATTGGGCTTCCCTGGTGGCTCAGAGGTTAAAGCGTCTGCCTCCAATGCAGGAGACCCAGGTTTGATCCCTGGGTTGGGAAGATCCCCTGGAGAAGGAAATGGCAACCCACTCCAGTATTCTTGCCTGGAGAATCCCATGGACAGAGGAGCCTGGCAGGCTACAGTCCACGGGGTCACAAAGAGTCAGGCACAACTGAGCGACTTCACTTCACTTCACTTCACTTCACATCTATATATGACTACTGGAAAAACCATAGCTTTTGACTAAATGGACCTTTGTTGGCAAAGTAATGTCTTTTCTTTTTAATATGCTGTCTAGGTTGGTCATAGTTTTTCTTCCAAGGAGCAAGTGCTTTCTAATTTCATGGCTGCAGTCACCATCTGCAGTGATTCTGGAGTTCAAGGAAATAGTCTCTCACTGTTTCCATTGTTTCCCTATCTATTTGCTATGAAGTGATGGGCCCAAATGCCATGATCTTAGTTTTCTGAATGTTGAATTTTAAGCCAGCTTTTTCACTCTCCTCTTTCATTTTCATCAGTAGGCTCTTCAGTTTCTCTTCACTTTATGCCATAAGGGTGGTGTCATCTGCATATCTGAGATTGTTGATGTTTCTCCTGGCAACCTTGATTACAACTTGTGCTTCATCCAACCCAGCATTTTGCATGATGTACTCTGCATAGAAGTTAATTTAGCAGGGTGACAATATATAGCCTTGTCATATTCCTTTCCCAGTTTGGAACTAGTCCATTTTTCCATGTCCAGTTCTAACTGTTCCTTCTTGACCTGCGTAGTATATAATTTTTAAAAATAATTTAGCTGGGTTTATGCATTTATATTCAGTATAAAAATCTGCTTCTAAGATGGTGAATTTAAATCCTTTACTTCTAGTTTGAAACATGGTGTCTTGGTCATATTTGTACCTCTCATTTTATGGTATTTACCTTAATTATCATAAACCACTGGGCTTTGTTATTTTTAGTGGAATATAGCCTAAATATTCTTAGCATTATACAAGTATAAAAGAAGAAGTGACAATGTAGCAAATGTGGGTGGCATGAGAATCTAAATTAAGTTTAGGGAACTTTCTTTGAACCTTGATATCTATTCAAACTCAGTCACACATATATGAAGCATGATAATTACTCTTCAGTCAGAAAGTGTTCTTATACAGCTTGATGGCTCTACTACCACTCACTTCATGGAAGACAACTCATTCATCCTGGTCATTATTACAACTTATCCCATTGGATCCCTAGAACTCTACTGAGAAGAAATTCTCAATCTGGTGAGATATATTTTCTGTCATGCAGGTGGTACATAAAGGCTTTTCGCTGCTTCGTTCTCTACAGATTCATTTAGCATGAGGCCATCCATGAAGCCAAGATGTCCTATGAGATAGTTAAGCAGTCACACTCACTCCAGTCTGAATAGTGACAGAGAAAGAATGACTTGGCCCTGCAAAAGACAGTGATATGTTCCTGCTGTCCACTCAAACTGCTTCTGGTGGTCTATGCTAAATAACATAGAGGCAAAACCATGGCCAGCTCATTAGCTGCATACCATGTGCTAGGGCTATGTTGATTTGCTCCATAGAAGAGACAAAATCTGGAATAGCAGCTGTAATTGGAGCCACCACCTGTTTTGATAATTGACTGCCATTCATTAAAGCTGTCCAGTTTTTGCAGAGGCCAAATGAGTGAGCTCAATAAGTGCAAGGGAGGAATGAACACCCTTGCTTCTCCGGTCCTTGCTACTGTCCTTAGGTATGTGTGTTGCTTTTGATTCCCAGTTATATATGGAATGCCAGTTCCAGGCCACTCTTCAGCATATAAACTCTGAATCGCTAGTTATGGGTTTTAGCACTTGTACTAGGGTTCAGTGCTCAAATGGGTGTTTATTGCTCATTACATTTGCATTTTGATTTAGTATTTCTGCTGCTCTTCATCTCCCTCCTACACTCCACTGCACTCCTCCTCTTTCCTCTTCTTCTTCTTCTTTCTATATTTCTGTTTCTCCTTTCTTTTCACTTGACTCTTTCGTTTTCTGGACATTTTTCACTTTCCTATGTCATAGCAACATTCATAAGTATCTTGTGAGTATCAGTATTTTAATTGCATTGTCACAGCAAATCCTTTCATAATATCCTTTCATCCTGACAGAAGTGTAATTGAAGTTATATAGTCATTACTCATTAAGATAGAGTAGGGATACATGATTTAAAAAATTATAGGAAGTAGTTCAAGCTGTAGTGATATCCTCTGAAAATTTAGAAGTTTTTCTTTTGTTATTGAAGAAACTTTATAGTAACAGATTCATAGGTTAGTAATTTCCCTGTCTCCAATTTATGAACATAATTTATTTAGGCATCAAATTAGACAAATATTTTTTAAATCACTCTTTATACTTTAAATAGTTTGTATTTTTCTAACTTTCTCTATATGTAGAGAGTTTATATACAAAAACAATTAACATGTTGGTCAGTGATTCATATAAGAGCAGAGATTTTGAGGTTTTGTTCCTTGTCTCAAGGACTTGGATCTTCCAAAAACTTTAAGCTTCTGTAACAAGTTGAACTTATCTTAACCAACCTCTGATAACACTTTTTAATTAGTGATGAACAATAATCATCCTCACCCAGTTTGTTTGAATCAGGAATATGGAGGCATAATTTTATATATAGTAAAATTTGCCACACTCAAGTGTATAAATCAATGAGTTTTGACAAATGAATACAGTTCTATAAACACCATAACATTAATGATATAGAACATTTTTTTTTACCCAATGAACTTTGCTCATGCTCATTTACAGTTTTCTCTTCACATTTTTAGCTCATGAAAACTACAGTTCTACTTTATTTCACTATTGTTTTATCATTTAAACAAATCATAAAATGGAATTATAAAGTATGTAATTTCATATGTTCAACATCTGAAATTAGTTCAAGGTTGATATATAATATATCATATAAATCATATATATATATATATATATATATATAAGTAGTTTGTTCTTTTTTATTGTCAAGTTATGCTCCATTAAATTCAATTTTATGTTCGTAAGTTGATGGTCACTTGGCTGATCCCAGTTTTTGATTATTACAAACACTGTTGCTATGCACAATAAAGCACACAGTTTCTATGGTCATGTTTTCTTTCTATTAAAAGGACTTTGAGATAACTGGGTGGAAATAGTTTTACCTTTGAAACAAGGTATCACACTGGTCTCCAAAGTGGCTATACTATTTTGAATTCTAGTTAGAAATGTATAGAAATGAACACTAAAAAATAAAGAGAGACCTAATGCACAGTATCTTGAGTATAAACAGTAATCAGTTCAGTTCAGTCACTCAGTCGTGTCCAACTCTTTGTGATCCCATGAACTGCAGGCCTCCCTGTCCATCACCAACTCCCAGAGTCCACCCAAACCCATGTCCTTTGAATTGGTGATGCTATCAAACCATCTCATCCTCTGTCGTCCCTTCTCTTCCTGCCCTCAAGCTTTCCCAGCATCAGGGTCTTTGCAAAGTCAGCTCTTCACATCAGGTGGCCAAAGTATTAAAGTTTCAGCTTCAACATCAGTCCTTCCAATGAACACCCAGGACTGATCTCCTTTAGAATGGACTGGTTGGATGTCCTTGTAGTCCAAGGGACTCTCAAGAGTCTTCTCTAACAACACAGTTCAAAAGCATCAATTCTTCGGAAGTTTTGGCCACAGCAATCAGAGCAGAAAAAGAAATAAAAGGGATCCAAATTGGAAAAGAAGAAGTAAAACTCTCACTATTTGCAGATGACATGATCCTCTACATAGAAAACCCTAAAGACTCCACCAGAAAATTACTAGAACTAATCAATGATTATAGTAAAGTTGCAGGATATAAAATCAACACACAGAAATCCCTTGCATTCCTATACATTAATAATGAGAAAACAGAAAGAGAAATTAAGGAAACAATTCCATTCACCATTGCAACGAAAAGAATAAAATACTTAGGAATATATCTACCTAAAGAAACTAAAGACCTATATATAGAAAACTATAAAACACTGGTGAAAGAAATCAAAGAGGACACTAATAGATGGAGAAATATACCATGTTCATGGATTGGAAGAATCAATATAGTGAAAATGAGTATACTACCCAAAGCAATTTATAGATTCAATGCAATCCCTATCAAGCTACCAATGGTATTCTTCACAGAGCTAGAACAAATAATTTCACAATTTGTATGGAAATACAAAAAACCTCGAATAGCCAAAGTGATCTTGAGAAAGAAGAATGAAACTGGAGGAATCAACCTACCTGACTTCAGGCTCTACTACAAAGCCACAGTTATCAAGACAGTATGGTACTGGCACAAAGACAGAAATATAGATCAATGGAACAAAATAGAAAGCCCAGAGATAAATCCATGCACATATGGACACCTTATCTTTGACAAAGGAGGCAAGAATATACAATGGATTAAAGACAATCTCTTTAACAAGTGGTGCTGGGAAATCTGGTCAACCACTTGTAAAAGAATGAAACGAGAACACTTTCTAACACCATATACAAAAATAAACTCAAAATGGATTAAAGATCTCAACGTAAGACCAGAAACTATAAAACTCCTAGAGGAGAACATCAGCACTCAGCTTTCTTAATAGTCCAACTCTCACATCCATACATGACCACTGGAAAAACCATGGTCTTGACTAGATTGACCTTTGTTGGCAAAGTAATGTCTCTGCTTTTTTAATATGCTGCCTAGGTTGGTCATACTAGCCTTCCAAGGAGTAAGCATCTTTTAATTTCATGGCTGCAATCACCATCTGCAGTGATACTGGAGCCCAGAAAAATAAAGTCTGACACTGTTTCCACTTTTTCCCCATCTATTTGCCATGAAGTGATGGGACTGGATGCCATGATCTTCGTTTTCTGAATGTTGAGCTTTAAGCCAACTTTCTCACTCTCCTCTTTCACTTTTATCAAAAGGCTCTTTGGATCTTCTCCACTTTCTGCCATAAGGGTGATATCATCTGTATATCTGAGGTTATTGATATTTCTCCTGGCAATTTTTTTTTTAATTTTATTTTATTTTTAAACTTTACATAATTGTATTAGTTTTGCCAAATATCTCCTGGCAATTTTAATTCCAGCTTTTGCTTCTTCCAGCCCAGCGTTCCTCATGATGTACTCTGCATATAAGTTAAATAAGCAAGGTGACAATATACAGCCTTGACGTACTCCTTTTCCTATTTGGAACCAGTCTGTTGTTCCACGTCCAGTTCTAACTGTTGCTTCCTGACCTGTATACAGGTTTCTCAAGAGGCAGGTCAGATGGTCTGGTATTCCCATCTCTTTCAGAATTTTCCACAGTGTGTTGTGATCCACACAGTCAAAGGCTTTGCCATAGTCAATAAAGCAGAAATAGATGTTTTTCTGGAACTCTTGCTTTTTCGATGATCCAGTGGATGTTGGCAATTTGATCTCTTGTTCCTCTGTCTTTTCTAAAACCAGCTTGAAGATCTGGAAGTTCAAGGTTCATGTATTGCTGAAGCCTGGCTTAGACAATTTTAAGCATCACTTTACTAGCGTGTGAGATGAGTGCATGGAGAAGGCAATGGCACCCCACTCCAGTACTCTTGCCTGGAAAATCCCATGGACAAAAGAGCCTGGTAGGCTGCAGTCTATGGGGTCGCTCAGAGTTGGACACGACTGAGCGACTTCACTTTCACTTTTCACTTCCTTGCATTGGAGAAGGTAATGGCAATCCACTCCAGTGTTCTTGCCTGGAGAATCCCAGGGATGGGGGAGCCTGGTGGGCTGCCATCTCAGGGGTCGCACAGAATCGGACACAACTGAAGTGACTTAGCAGCAGCAGCAGCAGAGATGAGTGCAATTGTGTGGTAGTTTGAGTATTCTTTGGCATTGCCTTTCTTTGGGATTGGAATGAAAACTGACCTTTTCCAGTCCTGCGGCCATTGCTGAGTTTTCCATATTTGCTGGCATATTGAGTACAGCCCTTTACAGCATCATCTTTTAGAATTTGAAATAGCTCACCTGGAATTCCATCACCTCCACTAGCTTTGTTCCTAGTGATGCTTCCTAAGGCCCACCTGTCTTCACATTCCAGGATATCCGGCTCTAGGTGAGTGTGAGTGATCACACCATTGTGATTATCTGCGTTGTGAAGATCTTTTTTGTACAGTTCTTCTGTGTATTCTTGCTACCTCTTCTTAATATCTTCTTCTTCTCTTAGGTCCCTACCATTTCTGTTCTTTATTGAGCCCATCTTTGCATGAAATGTTCCCTAGGCATCTCTGATTTTCTTGAAGAGATCTCTAGTTTTCCCCATGCTATTGTTTTTCTCTATTTCTTTGCATTGATCACTACCTTATAATTATGTAATGTGATCATTATTACCATATCAAAAATCTTATTGCAATATATAAATAACACACTGTATAATATTAAACATAAACAAATGTTACCTGTCAAATTTATTCAATTAGAAAAAATAAGAGATGTGTAAGTGTACAAGTCTCCAACCCATGGCTGATTCTTGGCCTTGTCAAGCTTTTTTATTTGGTTTGTTCTGTGGTTGCATACTGTAGTCACTAACAGTAGGTGTGTGTGTGCTTGTTAAGTCACTTGAGTTGTGTCTGACTCTTTGGGACTCCATGGACTGTAGCCTGCAAGGCTCCTCTGTTCATGGGATTCTCCAGACAAGAACACTAGAATGGGTTGCCATGGCTTCTTCCAAGGGATCTTCCCAATGCAGGGTTGAACACAAGCCTCTTACATCTCCTGCATTGACAGGTTGACAGGTGGCTTCTTTACTACTAGAGCCACCTGGGAAACCCATATGCTCATGTGTGGTATATATATCAATCACATTTTTCATACATTACATTTCATATACATTACATATATGTATAAATATATGGTGATTTATCCACTATTAGTGTTTTGATACTTTTTAATATACCTGGAAAGAGTAATTTAACTTACGCATGTTTTACAAATATTTTTACCCAACTTGTGGTTTTCATTTTCTTAACATTGTCTTTTAAGAAAGAAACTTTTTTTTTTTTTGGTGAGTTTGATTTACCATTTTTATGTTTCATAATTTCTATATTTATAGTCTAAGAAATTTTCTCCAAAATACACAATCCCAAAGAGTTTTTCTACATTTTCTTTTTGAAGTTTTATAATTTTAGGTCTTAAATCAGATCTCTGATCAATTTTAGTATAATTTTATGGCATTAAAGAATAATCTTATTGCTTATGGATATCTTTTTTTCCCCCAGCATCATTTGCTGTACAGACAATCCTTTCTACTTGAGTTGCCATCTTTTTTTTTTTTTTTTTAATCTGTTGTTCATATATGTGAATCTATTTCTGAACTCTCATTTCTGGTCTGTTCATCTAAATATCTGTCTTAGGCCAGACATAAAGTTGAACCTTATGTCAATATTTTAATATGAATGAGTTTTAGATTAGTAGTGTGGGAAATTAGCATGCATATTATAGAAAAGATGAGAAATTTGTAGTCAGACAGAGAGAATGACTTAACACCTCAGCTTTACCAGTTCCCAGCTGCATGATGTTCTGATTGTAACTTTTTTCCCTTCTAAACATGTTTCTCATTGTAAGATTGTTATACAGAATAAACAAATTTATTTATATGAAGTATATCCTTGTGCCTGATAAATGTAAAACACTTCATAAATGCTAAGTCCCTTTATCCTTTGTTCAGAATGTTTTAATAGAAAAGAGATTAACTACTGTGTTTCTGGTAGATAGTAATACCTATTCATTAAAAAAAATATAAACAAAAGCCACCAGATAACTTCTTCTACTAAATATATGCTTATACCTTGCTACAGTAACTTCTGATCTACTTTGAGTAAATTGGATAATTTTGGCCATGCTTAATTGCAATATATACAAAAAATAAAAGCTTACTGGCATCCCTTACTTTAAAAGCTTACTTTCATACAGCATCCCTAAAAAATTAGTTTTGAGTTACACAAATTGTATACAAAATATAGTAACAATGTTGTTTTCATTATGCTGAATAAAATGGATGTTTTTCAGCATTTTAATATGCTTACATTGGAGACTAGTGGCCTAATTTAAAAAACACTTGCTATTTTGTACTTTACATAAATCACAAATTAATTTATGCACTGAGTTTATGTAACTTAAGCTCATTTCATAAATATTGTGAAGATATTTAAGTTACAAAAACAATCTCTGGACATTTGAATGGATGGTTTCTTAAGCCTGATTGAGAAGGAAAATTGTAAGGAAGTCTGGTTTTAGAATTCAGTAAAAACATTGTTTATGCTTGCTTTGTAGCTTCACAACACAGAACACAGCAGAGTTAGAAAAATCATTCTAAGTGCTGTCACCCCTTACTTCCCAAGACCTTTACAGAGTAAGTGGGTTCATAGAAGTGTATGTGCTTAGTCGCTCAGTCATGTCCAACTCTTTATGAACCTATGAACCTTAGCTGGCCAGGCTCCTGTGTCCATGGGATTTTCCAGGCAGGAGTATCCTGCCTGGGCTGCCATTTCCTTCTCCAGGGGATCTTCCTGACCAAGGGACCAAACCTGTGTCTTCTGCATTGCAGGCAGATTCTTTTCTGTCTGAGTAAGTGGGTTCATCGATACTGCATGCATGAAATATCTAATATTACTGTTTATCTATGTAGCACTTGAATATTTGTAAGTGGAAATGGTAAAAAGAAATTTCCTTGAATTATCAAATATTATGTGCTGTTATCTAAAGATAATTTAATGTAGCTATAGTCTAATTTGAGGAATTTTAAATATTTAGTTCTTCCAATATTCAGGAAATCTTGATCTTACCATTATTAGACTATAGAACATCACAATATTTACAAAGATCCTTTTATCATATCTAAGTTTATGGTACACCAACATGCCATAGTTATATATAGGACAACATATAACAAATTATAAACTAATTTTTACAAACTAATCCCTGGTGGTTTAGATGGTAAAGAATCCACCTGCAATGAGGGAGACCTGGATTTGATCCCTGGGTTGGGAAGATTCCCCTGGAGAAGGGCATAGCAACCCACTCCAGTATTCTTACCTGGAGAATCCCCATGGACAAAGGAGCCTGATGGGCTGCAGTCCATGGGGTCGCAGTCAGATATGACTGAGAGACACAGCACAATATGTTTACAGTTATTAAAATAATTCTATTTCCTCTATATATCTTATTATTCCCTAAATTGGTTAATCTCAAATATATCTGGGAAGCACCCAACAAGTATTCAGCTCTCTCGGATATGTAATTTAACGTGATAAATTAATTTGATTGTTATAATGTTGAGTTATAGCCAAAAAGCAGTACACTATAATTGTTTATTTGCTTTTCCAAGTATTCTGTATTTCTGTCATAGTTTCTTTCATTGTATAGCCTGTCAGTATTACAATGATCAGGGTTTTTTGTTAGATTGCATTTTTTTGTATTATAAAACATGACTAGAGAAAAGTACAGAAATAATAAAGTCACAGTTTGATAAGTTTCAGAGGTAAATACACCTGCAAAATTACTGAAATTAAAAAAATATACACATAAACACACACACACACCGAATATTATATTACTGGCATCCTAGAAATGTCCCGTTCCCTGTCCCCATTTTTGGCCTCCCCAAAGGTAGCTAGTAGCCACTATTTTTATTTCTACCATCACATATTAGATTTTCCTCCTCTTTAACTTTAGATGAATGAAGTCAGACAGGTTCTCTTTTATGCCTTTTTATTAGCATATGTTGTTCATAAATGTTTACATCAATAGTTTGTCTAGTTTAATTGGTACTATTAAATAGTAATCAATCAAACTGAACTGAACTGAACTGAATCAATCATGATATGCACATGATGATACCACGATTTATCCCTTTTGTTCTTTATTAGGACTTTGGAAATTTCCATTTTTTGGCTATTACATATTGCAATGGTATGACATTCTTGGGCATGTATTTTAGTGAATATATTTAAATATTTCTTTTACATATATGCCTAGGATAGGCATATATCTTCAATGTGGATAATTCAAAGCACTTTGTAATGATTCAAATTTGCGCTATTACTAGAAATGTGTACATGCTCTGTTTGTTCCCCTAACAAAATACCTTGGAATTATATGTTTTGTGTTAGTTATGCTAGTGTATATAAAGATATGTCATACTATAATGTTAATTTGCTTTCCCTTAAAGGGTAGTTACATTGAAGACATTTTCATTTGTGTTTTGAGTATTGGCTTTTCTATTTTTGTGAGTTGGCTTTTTAAAACTTTGAGCTGTTTCCTTCTTGTTTCATCATTGTTCTTTTCTTCCTTTTGTTCCACCTTAATGATTTGTAAAATGAGTTTATATAATCTAGAAACAAATCCTTTTAAATAACTGTATTAAAAATCTTCATCCATTCTGTGATTTAAGTTTTTTCTCCTTTAGTCTGTCTTAAAGTTATGTGTATTTATTTCTTAACTTTTCAAATTTTTTTGTAAATGTGGTTTGGTCTTTTTATTGAATTTAAGTGTTATTCATACATTATTGATATCATTTTTTACCCATTTATATTTTAAACATAGTTTCATAGTTGTGATTGGCTTTTCAGTTCTTTAAGACTATGTTTTGAAAATCCACCTTTTTTAATATTGATAAAGTTTAGGTTGCTGCTAAGTCACTTCAGTTGTGTCCAACTCTGTGTGACCCCAAGACAGAAGCCCACCAGGTTCCCCCTTCCCTGGGATTCTCCAGGCAAGAACACTGGAGTGGGTTGCCATTTCCTTCTCCAAGGAAATTAGACTTTTAAATTAGAGTTCCTTCTTTTTGTCCCTCATTTTAATCTTTCCTAACTCAAAGTCAAAATGTTCCCTTTTTTCTAAGTGTTCTTATATAACTTTTAAAGTTTACCACTTATGTTTAGGTCCATGATTCATTTGAAGTTTCAGTTTTAAGCATTTCCTCTTCTTTTTCTTTTTTTTCTTTTTCTCCTCAATTTCCCCAGCACAGTTTATTGGAAAAATGATCACTTTTCCATTGAAAAGCTTTTGCTACCTTTGGCAAAAATCATTTAACTTAATATGTGCATGTTAATTTCTCAATTCTCTGTTTTGTCCCACTCCTCTATATGTCTACCCTTCTTAAATACCACACTTTTTCTGACTAATATAATGAGCCTTGAATCAGGAAAAATCAGTCTTCTATGTCCTTTACACTTTAACTGTTTAGGCTCTTCTATTTCCCTTACATTTTCATATGTATCTTAGAATATATTTGATAAGTTCTTTAAAAGCATTATTGGGTTATATTTGGGACTTAGTTAAGTCTATATCTACTGGAGAATTACAGTCTTAACACTATAAAGTCTTTTGGTCCATTAATATAGTACAGTGTCTTCGTTCATATGTATGTGTTCTTTAATCTTTTAACAATATTTTGCAATTTTAACAATATCTTGCACATATTTAGTTAAATGTATCAGTGTATATTGGAAAAGGCAATGGCACCCCACTCTGGTACTCTTGCCTGGAAAATCCCATGGACAGAGGAGCCTGGTGGGCTACAGTCCATAGGGTCGCTAAGAGTCGGACACGACTGAGTGACTTCACTTTCACTTTTCACTTTCATGCATTGGAGAAGGAAATGGCAACCCACTCCAGTGTTCTTGCCTGGAGAATCCCAGGGACGGGGGAGCCTGGTGGGCTGCCGTCTATGGGGTCGCAGAGTCAGACACGACTGAAGCGACTTAGCAGCAGCAGCAGCAGCATCCATGTATATTGTGCATTTTAATGTTATTGTGAATGATATAATTTCCAAATGTTTATTACCAGTGTTGGCAAATATAATTAATTTTCTATATTGACCTTATAATTTGTGACCCTACTAAATTCATGTATTAGTGCTAATAGCCGTTTTGTAGATTCTTCAGGGTTGCCTACAAACCCAGTTGTGTTATCTGTAAGTAGAATATTATTTCTTTTATTATCCATATGCTTTTTAGATTTTTTTAGCTTAATTATACTAGCTTGGGGGTGAGATAAGCTCTGTTGCAATGTTAAATAGAAACATTGAGAGTATACACGGTCTTATTTCAGCTTTTATGGGAATATCATTTAAGTTTTTCATAAATGCCTGCATAGTTTGGTAGGGCTTCAGTAAGAAAAAAGCACAGACTGGGTAGCAGAAATTTATTTTCTCACAGTTTTGGAGACTAAGAAGTCCCAGGTCAAAATGTTTGTAAGGTTAGTTCCTACAGAAGGTTGTTGAGTGAAGAACTTCTTTCTGAAACTGAGAAGGACCCTGGGAGGCTCCTGGGCATAGAAACCTTTTTTGTCCCACATTTCTTTTTTTTTTTTTTTTTTAATTATAAGTTTTTATTTTTTTTCTTTTAAATTTTATTTTATTTTTAAACTTTACATAATTGCATTAGTTCTGCCAAACATCAAAATGAATCCGCCACAGTCAAGACTCTAACCTCTTTGACTGTCCCTGAGCTCCAAAGGACAGATTCAAACAGTTGCTAATTAAGGGAGGAGAAGACAGGATTAAAGGGGCCAGAGAAACTCAGCTGTTAAACATTAGAGACTTACCACCTGAGATGAGATCCAGGCTCTGGATACACCCTCATCTTGTCAGCAACTCCACCCTTGAACCCTTAATATAAAACTCTTCATAGAATTCTTCTGGGTTGGGACTCATAGTTTTCAAGGGCAGCAGTGCACTGTGTCCCCCTTTGCCTGGCAGAGCAATAAAGCTACTCTTTTTTTACTCAATCCAAAACACTATTCTCTGAGTTTCAATTTGGCACCAGTACAGAAAAGAGCTTTCAGCATCATTTCCGTGGTTTGTAGAGGGCTTTGTTCACCCTGTGTCTTCACATTGTTTTCACTCTGCATATTTCTGTTCCAACCTTACTCTTATATTAAGGCAAGTCATGTTAGAGCAAGGGCCACGGCATTGCCTCCTTTTAAATTAATTAACCTTGTGAAGATCCTATTGTTACTGAGTCTAAGCTTCCTTTACTCACAGCATGTCAGGCCAATAAATCCAAGAGATGAAGTGTTGAAGCAAGGAATATGACTTTATTCGAAACACCAACTCACCAATAAGTTGCAGACTGAAGTCTCAGAATAACCATCTTTTTGGAGTCTGGATGACAAGTTATTTCATAGAACCAGAGAGAGACAAGCACTGAGGAACTAAATTAAAAGGCAGAATAGAGAGGGAGAGGCAATGTGGAAGAAAAGTAAAAAGGGTCCTCAGTCTTATAAAGCAGCTCTAGGAATGGCGGGACTCAGGATGGATGGATGAAGTCCTTTTTTGCAGCTATGCATAGGTGGTCAGGGTCCAATTATCTCTCTGTGAACTGAACAAAGGCACTGTAGTTTACCTGTCAGGCAGAGGGACCACATTCTCTGAGGCAGGCTATTATGTATGATTATAATAGCAAATAGCTGCTTGATGGCTTGGGGGCTTCCTAGGGTACACTAGTAGTAAAGAACTCAGCTGCCAATACAGGAGACATAAAAGGTTCAATCTCTGGGCCAGGAAGATCCCTGGGGAAGGGAATGGCAACCCACTCCAGTATTCTTGCCAGGAGAATTCCATGGACAGAGGAGCCTGGTGGGCCATGGTCCATAGGAACACAAAGAGTCGCACACAACTGAAGCGACTTAGCATGGATGCTTCATGGCTCAGCCAGGTAAATAATCCACCTGCAATGCAGGAGACAGATGTAGGAGATGGTTGTTCAAACCCCTGGGTCAGGAAGATCCTCTGGAAAAGGAAATGGCAACCCACTCCAATATTCTTGCCTGGAAAATTCCATGGACAGAGGAGCCTGGTGGGTCACAAAGAGTCAGACACAACTGAGTGATAGTCTTATTCAAATCACGACCTTTCTGAAACTTGGGAAAACAGGGACGTGAGAAAAGATGCACTCAAGAGTTCATTCTTGCACTAAAATGCTTGGAGATGAAGTGTATATGTATGTGTGTGTGTGTATATATATATATATATATATATATATATGTATATATATATATATATATTCCATGCTCCTCTGTCCATGGAATTCTCCTGGCAAGAATATTGGAGTGGGTTGCCATTCCCTTCCCAGGGATCTTCCCGACCAAGAGATTGAACCTTTTATGTCTCCTGCATTGGAAGGTGGGTTCTTTACTACTAGTGTCCCCTGGGAGCTCCAGAGCCATCAAGCAGGTATTTGCTATATACATACATTTATATATATATATATGTGTGTGTGTGTGTGTGTGTGTAAAACAAAAGCAACAAAGAACAAGTCAAAGAAACAAATCCAACATGGACACAGAATTGGGTCTTCCCTGCATCTTTATCTCCAAATACGGAGAATGTACCTTACAATCTGGAGCTCTAAGCGCTAGGGCTCAAATACGAGTTTGTTTTCGTAGTTGTGTGTTTGAGAAGAGGAAGCTGAAAGTGCAGTCAAGGTATAGCCGTTGACTATTTGTAGAATTGGTAGACTCCTCAAAATAAATCATGCAGTACATAAATTGGGAAAGGAAATTGTATGTACAGCATGACCCCAATTCCATGATAAAATAGTGTATTTTCTTAAAGTGAATATTAAGAGGTTTTTCCACTAGATTAAATTTAAGATTTTTTTTCATTCTACTTCTCTATTTTTATCACAAATTGTACCTTATGTGATTGAAAAAGTACACATTACAGTCAATGCCTTTCCTGAAAACCTGTCTCCTCTAATTTGCATATACTTCATATAATATGGGGCTCAAATTTCCACTTTCAGTGAAATTAGGAAGAAAAGACAATTTGTCAGTAAAGCTTATATATGCCTTTCATTTGAAAAGATATATGCACCATTATGTTCATAGCAGCAGTTTACAATAGCCAGGACATGGAAGCAGCCTAAATGTCCATTCACAGAGGGACGGATAAAGAAGATGTGGTACATGAAATATTGTTGTTTAGTCACTAAGTCATGTCCAAATCTTTGCAACCCAACGAACTGTAGCCAGGCTCCTCTGTCCATGGGATTTCCCAGACATGAATACTGGCATGGTTTGCCATTTTCTTCTCCAGGGGATCTTCCTGACCCAGGAATATTACTCATCCATTAAAAAAAAAAAAAAAAAAAGAAGAATGAAATGATACCATTTTCAGTAACGTGGATGGACCTGGAGATTATCATACTAAGTCAGAAAAGGAAATACATATACCATAAGGTATCACTTATATGTGTAATCTAAAATATGATGCACGTGAATTTAATTTATGAAACAGAATAGACAGAGAATAGACTTGTGGTTGCTAGGGGGGAGGTGGGCTGGCAGAGGGATGGATTGGGAACTTGGGATTAGCGGATGCAAACTATTATAGGTAGAATGGATAAACAATAATGTCCTACTGCATAGCACAGGGAGCTAAATTCAATATTTTTAAATAAACTATAATAGAAAAGAATATGAAAGAGCCATTTTGCTATATATCACACACTAACACAACAATTAATTTTTTTTTTAACTCCCTTCCTTCCCCTTTAAGACGAATACCTCTGTGTTGGAAGGGTAACTACCTGATATCAGTGGCCGCTCTGAAGAAGTGGGTAATGGCTGTGTTAAAGTATCCCCTCCCACCCCCCACCTCCGCCATTATCCAAGATGGAACTAGAGAGCTTAGTAGGTGGAAACTAGCCCCCCTTAACCCCTGGCCCTCAGCCTCCCTGAAGGGATAAGGCTATTTCCATGCCTTGGTCCCTGCCTAGGGGAGCTCTATGAGGTCACATCAAATCGTTGAGATTCAATATCAGTTTCTTTGGTATCTTCTATTTGGTCTGAATGGCCCAGAGCCCACCGCGAGGCTCCCAGGCTCCCTTGTGCCGGAGGCTGCGCCAGTCATGCTGCAGGAGCTGGACTCCATCATCTGCTCACTTTCTAGGTTCTGCAGTGCCGACTCCATCCTCTCCTTCCTCTTCTCTGATCCTCCCTTCCCCTCTCTCTCTTTCTCTTTCCTCTCCCAGTGGGGCCTGGGCAGCAGCGTTTTTTTAAGAGCCTGAACCTCTGAAAGAATGGAGAGTTGCTTTTTTATTTTTTAAAGATTCTATACATAGTTGAGATTATAAGTACAGGCATACGTCGGAGATACTGCAGGTCAGGTTCCAGATCATCATAATTTAAGAGAATGTCACAATAAAGTGAGTCAGGTGAATCTTTTACTTTCCCAGTGCATGTAAAAGTTTGTATACACTCTATTGTAGTTGATTAAGTGTGGATTATGCCACGCTGGACTGGAAGAAACACAAGCTGGAATCAAGATTGCCAGAAGAAATATCAATAACCTCAGATAGGCAGATGACACCACCTTTATGGAAGAAAGTGAAGAGGAACTCAAAAGTCTCTTGATGAAAGTGAAAGTGGAGAGTGAAAAAGTTGGCTTAAAGCTCAACATTCAGAAAACGAAGATCATGGCATCTGGTCTCATCACTTCATGGCAAATAGCTGGGGAAACAGTGGAAACAGTGTCAGACTTTATTTTGGGGGGCTCCAAAATCACTGCAGATGGTGACTGCAGCCATGAAATTAAAAGACACTTACTCCTTGGAAGGAAAGTTATGACCAACCTAGATAGCATATTCAAAAGCAGAGACATTACTTTGCCAACAAAGGTTCGTCTAGTCAAGGCTATGGTTTTTCCTGTGGTCATGTATGGATGTGAGAGTTGGATTGTGAATAAGACTGAGTGCAGAAGAATTGATGCTTTTGAACTGTGGTGTTGGAGAAGACTCTTGAGAGTCTCTTGGACTGCAAGGAGATCCAACCAGTCCATTCTGAAAGAGATCAGCCCTGGGATTTCTTTGGAAGGGATGATGCTAAAAGCTGAAACTCCAGTACTTTGGCCACCTCATGCGAAGAATTGACTCACTGGAAAAGACTCTGATGCTGGGAGGGATTGGGGGCAGGAGGAGAAGGGGACGCCAGAGGATGAGATGGCTGGATGGCATCACTGACTCTATGGACGTGAGTCTGAGTGAACTCCGGGAGTTGGTGATGGACAGGGAGGCCTGGTGTGCTGTGATTCATGGGGTTGCAAAGAGTCAGACACGACTGAGCGACTGATATGATCTGATATGATGCCTAAAAGCGGGGAAAGCAATGGCAACCCACTCCAGTATTCTTGCCTGGCAAATCCCATGGACGGAGGAGCCTGTTGGGCTGCAGTCCATGCGGTAGCTAGGAGTCAGACACGACTGAGTGACTTCACTTTGACTTTTCACTTCCATGCATTGGAGAAGGAAATGGCAATCTACTCTAGTGTTCTCCCCTGGAGAATCCCAGGGACGAGGGAGCCTGGTGGCCTGCTGTCTCTGGGGTCATACAGAGTTGGACCCGACGGAAAAGCAAGAGAGTTCCAGAAAAATATCTATTTCTGCTTTGTTGACTATGCCAAAGCCTTTGACTGTGTGGATCACAATAAACTGTGGAAAATTCTGAAAGAGATGGGAATACCAGACCACCTGACCTGCCTCTTGGGAAACCTATATGCAGGTCAGGAAGAAACAGTTAGAACTGGACATGGAACAACAGACTGGTTCCAAATAGGAAAAGGAGTACGTCAAGGCTGTATATTGTCACCCCGCTTATTTATTTATTTATTTTTAAAATTCAAATAAAATTTTTATTTTTTATTGTATATTTTTTTAAATTTTATTTTATTTTTAATCTTTACAATATTGTATTGGTTTTGCCAAGTATCATAATGAATCCACCACAGGTGTACATATGTTCCCCATCCTGAACCCTCCTCCCTCCTCCCTCCCCATACCATCCCTCTTATTTAACTTATATGCAGAGTACATCAGAGAAACACTGGGCTGGAAGAAGCACAAGCTGGAATCAAGATTGCTGAGAGAAATAGCAATAACCTCAGATATGCAGATGACACTACCCTTATGGCAGAAAGTGAAGAGGAACTAAAACGCCTCTTGATGAAAGTGAAAGAGGAGAGTGAAAAAGTTGGCTTAAAACTCAACATTCAGAAAACGAAGATCATGGCATCTGGTCCCATCACTCTGTGGCAAATAGATGGGGAAACAGTGAAAACATTGTCATACTTTATTTTGGGGGGCTTCAAAATCACTGCAGATGGTGATTGAAGCCATAAAATTAAAAGACACTTGCTCCCTGGAAAATCCCATGAATGGAGGAGCCTGGTAGGCTGCAGTCCATTGGGTCATTAAGAGTCAGACACAACTGAGCGACTTCACTTTCACTTTTCACTTTCATGCTTTGGAGATGGAAATGGCAACCCACTCCAGTGCTTTTGCCTGTAGAATCCCAGGGATGGCGCAGCCTGGTGGGTTGTTGTCTATGTGGTCGCATAGAGTCGGACACAACTGAAGCGACTTACTAGCAGCAGCAGCAGCAGCAGCATGCAATATTGTTCTTTACAGCATCAGATTTTACTTTCACCACTAGACACATTGTGGATATATATTATTTCTGCTTTGGCCCAGTTGCTTTAAATTAGTAATTGCCCTCAGCTCTTACCCAGTACGACAGCTGACACTTTATGACCTGGGTAGCTCATCTATCTGTGTCATAACTTTTTACCTTTTTATACTGGATTAGGAAATGGCAAACCACTCCAGTATTCTTGGTGGGAGCAAACCATGAACAGTATTTATGTACGTATGTATATATCATCTATAATTTTTATCTATCCATTAAATTGTAACCATATATTTATATTTATTTTAATACTTTGAAGGATAATACCCATCTATAATCAATTTGTGTGATAATGTTTGTTATCTGAAAATATGTTAATAAACAAAGTTCAGATCAGATCAGTCACTCAGTCGTGTCCGACTCTTTGCGACTCCATTAATCACAGCACGCCAGGCCTCCCTGTCCATCACCAACTCCCGGAGTTCACTCAGACTCACGTCCATCAAGTCAGTGATGCCATCCAACCATCTCATCCTCTGTCTTCCCCTTCCCCTCTTGCCCCCAATCCCTCCTAGCATCAGAGTCTTTTCCAATGAGTCAACTCTTCACATGAGGTGGCCAAAGCACTGGAGTTTCAGCTTTTAGCATCATCCCTTCCAAAGAAATCCCAGGGCTGATCTCCTTCAGAATGGACTGGTTGGATCTCCTTGCAGTCCAAGGGACTCTCAAGAGTCTTCTCCAACACCACAGTTCAAAAGCATCAATTCTTCGGCATTCAGCCTTCTTCACAGTCCAACGCTCACATCCATACATGACCACAGGAAAAACCATAGCCTTGACTAGACGAACCTTTGTTGGCAAAGTAATGTCTCTGCTTTTCAATATGCTATCTAGGTTGGTCATAACTTTCCTTCCAAGGAGTAAGCGTCTTTTAATTTCATGGCTGCAGTCACCATCTGCAGTGATTTTGCAGCCCAGAAAAAGAAAGTCTGACACTGTTTCCACTGTTTCCCCACCTATTTCCCATGAAGTGGTGGGACCGGATGCCATGATCTTCATCTTCTGAATGTTGAGCTTTAAGCCAACTTTTTCACTCTCCACTTTCACTTTCATCAAGAGGCTTTTTAGTTCCTCTTCACTTTCTGCCATAAGGATGGTGTCATCTGCATATCTGAGGTTATTGATATTTCTTCTGGCAATCTTGATTTCAGCTTTGGTTTTGATTAATATTATTTTAGATTTAAGATAGTGTGAGCCTAATAAATTAATATCTTCAATAGAGTCCTTATCAATCTTTAGCATCCATCACTGCATTTTAAGAAGATGTTCTTATCTGTATGTAGTGTGGCCATGTGGTCGTATTTCCCGGATATGGAGTTAGTAGATGATATCACATTGATTTAGTGTGATGGCTGTGAAGTCAACTGGGAATCAATTCAAGGTCAAGAAATTGCTAACTGTGAGATCTTGTTAGACAAGTATTTCATTCCTCTCCTTTGTTGTCTTTACCTGTAAAATATTGATGGCCACTATATAGCAAAGTCCTTGTGAGGTTGAAATGACTCAATTCATTAGAGTTTTTCATTAGAGTTTTTGAAACACTACTTGAAACATAGGAAATCCACTATTATCATTGTAAATATATGTCCTCTGTAAAACACAAGATGTAGTTATTTCTGATTAATTACTACTTTGAAGTTTTCAATGGCATTCTTTAGAGGCATAAAATTGCTTACAAGCTCTGTAACTGTGCTCTGTTTAGACATCAATATTGATTCTCTAACTCTATTGGGGTTAATATTGATTCTCTAGCCTTATTCCAATTGCAAAGAAGGGCAATGCCAAAGAATGTTCAAACTACTGCACAGTTGCACTCAATTCACACTCTAGCAACATAATGCTCAAAATTCTCCAAGCCAGGCTTCAACAGTCTGTGAACCATGAACTTCCAGATGTTCATTCTAGATTTAGAAAAGGCAGAGGAACCAGAGATAAAATTGCCAACATCAGCTAGATCATGGAGAAAGCAGGAGAGTTACAGCAAAACATCTACTTCTGCTTTATTCACTACACCAAATCCTTTGACTGTGTGGATCACAAAAAATTGTGGAAAATTCTTAAAGAGATGGGAATACCAGACAACCTGACCTGGCTCCTGAGAAGTCTGTATGCAGGTCAAGAAGCAACAGTTAGAACTGAACATGGAGCAACAGACTGGTTCAAAATTGGGAAAGGAGTATGTCAAGTATGTATATTGTCACTCTGATTATTTAACTTATATGCAGAATAATATCATGTGAAATGCTGGGCTGGATGAAGCACAAGCTGGAATCAAGATTGCCAGGAGAAATAGCAATAATCTCAGATACATGGATGATGCCATCCTTATGGTAGACGGTGAAGGAGAATTAAAGAGCTTCTTGATGAAAGTGAGAGAAGAGAGTGAAAAATTTGACTTAAAACTCAACATTCAGAAAACTAAGATCACGGCATCCAGTTCCATCACTTCATGGCAAATAGATGGGTAAACAGTGGAAACAGTGGCTGACTTTAATTTTGGGCTCCAAAATCACTGCAGATGGTGACTACAGCAATGAAATTAAAAGACGATTGCTCCTTGGAAGAAAAGCTATGGCTAACCTAGACAGCATATTAAAAAGCAGAGATATTACTTTGCCAACAAAGGTCTGTCTAGTCAAAGCTATGGTTTTTCCAGTAGTCATGTATGGATGTGAGAGTTGGACTATAAAGAAAACTGAGCATTGAAGAATTGAAGAATTGATGATTTTGAACTGTGGTGTTGGAGAGACTCTTGAGGTTCCCTTGAATGCAAGGATATCCAACCAGTCCATCCTAAAGGAAATTGGTCCTGAATATTCATTGGAAGGACTGATGCTAAAGCTGAAACTACAATACTTTGGCTACCTGATGTGAAGAGCTGACTCCTTTGAAAAGACCCCGATGCTGGGAAAGATTGAACGCAGTAGGAGAAGGGGATGATAGAGGATGAGATGGTTGGATGTCATCACTGATTCACTGGGCATAAGTTTGAGCAAGGTCCAGGAGTTTGAGCCAGGAGAGCCTGGCATGCTGCCTTCCATGGGGTTACAGAAAGTCGGACATGAATAAATACATACACGCACATACACCCAAAAACATATATATACACATACATATTATATACCTTTATATATAAATATACATGTGATTAAATAGTTCTATAACTATATATATATAGGTGTAGCATCCTCTCTATATATAAAACATAGCCTATGTAAAATATATAGATAACTAAATGTATAACTATATATAACATTCTGTCTCTCTGTGTCTCTCTCTACACCCACACACATACATAACACATCATTGTTATCAGTAGTTACATACAGTTTATTCAGAATAAGAATATTTCCTGAAACTTCTCAGTGCTTCCTATTTATTTTACAAATGGCAGTATCCTAAAAGTTTGTCTCCTTTGTTAAAGGAACACAACAAAATGAGCCACCCAGATGGATGAGCACTCCTCAAATTCCCCAATTAATGTAAATTAAATAATATTTAAAATATATACCATGAAAAATAAGTGATTTCCTGTCAATTGTCCTTTTCTCATGCCAATCTAAAATAATTTCAGCAAGCAAACTTCATAGTGATGGAGAGTTTTGAAATAGTAAATATCATTTATAGTCTGTATGCATTTAGTGGCTCAGTCATGTCCAATTCTTTGTAACCCCATGGACTATAGCCAGCCAGGTGCCTCTGTCCATGGGGATTCTCCAGGCAAGAATATTGAAGTGGGGCCCCCTCCTCCAGGGGATCTTCCCAACCCAGGGATCAAACCCACGTTTCACACATTGAAAGCAGATTCTTTATCATCTAAGGCACCAGGGAAGCCCAAGAATACTGGAGTGGGTAGCCTATCCCTTCTCTAGTGGATCTTCCTGACCCAGGAATTGAACTGGGGTCTCCTGCATTGCAGGAGGATTCTTTACCAACTGAGCTACTAGGAAAGTCCCCAGGTATCTTTTATATCTTTACCCAAAAAGCAGGTACACCTTGGTTATCTTAGAGGAAAATGAAGAGTATGATTCCTTTAAATATGGAAGACTTAAAATACAAACATAAACTGGATATTTTAAAGTTAATTGGCACCCCATTTTTTGAGCTAAATATGTTAAGCCATATTAAATTTTCCTTTTCATCATCATGTCAGAATAACAAAAGCATTAAGTCATCAAAAGAGAACTTATAAGAAATATTGGGTGCTTAATTCTTTATATGACAAAGATCTCTCTGCTAAAAGAAACACAATATTCTTGAAGGAGACAAATAAAGTACATTACATATTTATAGAAACATATGTGACTGCATATAATGTCATGAATTGTAGCTTAGGTTATCTATTACATTTTAAAAATTGGTAACTATAAATATTTTCTCAGTTTTTAATGAAGATATTACCTACTAATGCCTATAATATTTATGAGTATAAAGATGGTGAAGCTTAGTAATACCAGTTTCCTGAATAACATGAAATAATGTTGCATTTTTTAATACAAATATCTAGATTGATGATTAAGGTTTATTTCTAGAATACTCAAGGAGTTTAGGCCATTTGTAAGAGTTTTATCTAACACCTCTCATAAAGTAAAATAATGCTTTCATATAGACTTTTTAATTTACTTTCAAATGGAGAAATGCATTCTGTTTGCTTTTAGTGGAAAGCAAAATAACTAGACATCAATGGATTATAAATTTATTTTACCCTAGGTCTGTTTTCTTTAGAATAATCACTATTTTCATGGAACTCATCTGAATTATTTGTAAAATAAGGTTTCAGAGTAGATGATCTCAAAAAAAACAAAAAAAAAGCTATGTGGTTAAACTACAGATAAACTATTGAAAGAGTGAAGTGGATTTTCAAAATTTGGTGTTGAAAAACTGGGCATATTACATTCAAATTACAGAAAATCACAGAAAAGAAAAAAAATGATACAATAAAAATGGAAAAACATTTTATTTAATATGTAAAAATCATATATTCTAATGAAGAAAGAAGCAAAGATAAGAGTTCTATCTGAATTTTCCTAATAAATCATGCAAACAAGAAGAGTTGAATGAAATATTTAAAGGCATGGAAGAAAAATATCACCAACCTAGAATTCTGTGGCCTGTGACATTGTCCTTCAAATTTGATAAAGTTAACTTTCTCAGAAAGAATAAATTGAAGGAATTTGTTGCAAGTAGACCGCCTTGAAAGAAATATGGACTTGGATTAGTCATAAATTTGTATTGCAAACTCTAGAGCAAACACTAAAAAAGGTTAAAAAATATAGTTGATATGGTAAAGAAGCAAAATGGAATCGTATAAAATGTTCAAAAGTCACAGAAGGCAGTAAACAGAAATGTATGGTAGTTGTTAAGGCAACTATATCAATAACCATCTGAAAGCATCAGTGATGTAAATACACCAATTAAAAGACAAAGTCAAGCAAAAAAATAAGAATCAATATCTTTTCTACAATGAACACCTTTTAAATATAAAGACACATACCATTAAAATAAAGGATTGGAGAAAGATATAATATGCTAACAGTAATCAAGAAAGGGAGTAACTGTTTGCATTCCTGATAGAGCATACTTCAGAATAAGGAAAGGGTGGATGCACCTACCGACAAACTGTCAAAATATGTGAAACAAAAGTTGATTGAACCACAAAGAGAAATAGATGAGTCCACCGTTATAGTTGGGAACTTTAATACCTATCTATCAGAAATTGACAAATCTATCAGTCAGAAAGTCAGTAAGGACATAGTTAAGCTCAACAGCACCATCAATCAACTGGATATAACTGACATCTGTAGATTATATCATCCCAAACAGCAGAAACAGATACTTCTGAAGCTCTTGTGGAACATGTAACAAGATGAAAAAACATTCTAGGTCATAAAACAAACCTAAATTTTTAAAAAGAATAGAAATTATACAATCTTTGCTCTCAGACCACGGTAGAATTGACCTAGATATCAATAACAGAAAGATAGCTGTATAATCCCAAAATACTTGGAGGCTGAAAAACAGAGTTCTAGATAACATAAATAGATGAAAAAAGAAATCTCAAGAGACAGTTCAGAATATTTTGAAATATTTCATCAGTAGATGAAAAGTCCAACTTATTAAAAATTGTATGATGCAGTAAAAGCAGTGTTTAGAGGGAAATTTATGGCATTGAATGCATTCTTGGCTGTGGAAATAATGCTACTATTAACATTGAGGTGCATGTATCATTTTGAATTAGTGTTTTCATTTTCTTCATATGTATATCCAGGAATGGAATGACTGGGTCATATGGTAATTATGTTTTTAGTATTTTGCAGAATCTCCATCACTGTTTTCTATAGTGTCTGAACTAGTTTACATTCCTAGCAACAGTGAAGGAGGATTCCCTTTTCTTTACATACTCATAAATGCTGGTTATTTGTTGTGTTTTTGATAATAGTCATTCTGATGTGTATAAAATTATGTCTCATTGTGGTTTTGATTTCCATTTCTCTGATGACTAATTATGTTAAGCATCTTTTCACATACCTGATGACCATCTGTATGTCTTCCTTGGAAAAATATCTATTCAGATCTTCTTCCAATTTTTAAAATCAAGTTGTTTGGTTTATTGATGTTGAGTTGTCTGAGTTCTTTGTATATTTTAGATATTGATTCCTTATCAAATATATCTTTTGCAGATATCTTCTCTGATTCACTAGGGCCTTACTTGCTTTGTTGTTAGTTTCTTTCAATGTGCACAAGATTTTTAACTAGATATAATCCCATTTGTTTATTTTTCCTACTGTGTTCCTGCCTGAGGAGACATATCCAAAAAAAATATTGTTGTTTTTTTTTTTTCAGGAAAAATTTGACTGATGTCAAAGACTACACAACTGCCTCTGTTTTCTTTTAAGAGTTTTATGATTTCACATCCTACATTTAAACTTAAGTTTTTAATCCACTTAGACTTTGTTTTTGTATAGGTTGTGGAAAATTAGTACAGTTTGATATCTTTGCATGTAGCTGTTTAACACCATTTATTGAAGAGGCAACCTTTTCCCAGTTGTATATTATTGCCTCCTTTGTCATCAATTAATTGACCACAAGTGTGTAGGTTTGTTTCTGAACTCCATTCAATTGATCTATGTGGCTGTTTTTATGCCAGTACCATACTGTTTTGATTATTGTAGCTTTTTTTTAAATTTTATTTTAACTTTACAATATTGTATTGGTTTTGCATTATATCAAAATGAATCTGCCACAGGTATACATGTGTTCCCCATTCTGAACCCTCCTCCCTCCTCCCTCCCCATACCATCCCTCTGGGTCGTCCCAGTGCACCAGCCCCAAGCATCCGGTATCATGCATCGAACCTGGACTGGTGACTCGTTCCATATATGATATTATACATATTTCAATGCCATTCTCCCAAATCATCCCACCCTCTCCCTCTCCCACAGAGTCCAAAAGACTGTTCTATACATCAGTGTCTCTTTTTCTGTCTCGTATACAGGGTTATTGTTACCATCTTTCTAAATTCCATATATATGCGTTAGTATACTGTATTGGTGTTTTTCTTTCTGGCTTACTTCACTCTGTATAATGGAGTATTACTCAGCCATTAAAAAGAATACATTTGAATCAGTTCTAATGAGGTGGATGAAACTGATTATTGTAGCTTTGTAGTGTCATTTGAAATCAGGGACCTTTGCTTCTTTCTCAAGTTTCTTTTGGAATTTTGGGGTCTTTTGTGTTTCCATACATAGTTTTGAATTATTGTTCTAGTTCTGTGAAAAATGCCATTGATATTTTGTTAGGGATTTCACTGAATCTATGGATTGCCTTTGAGGATATGTTAATTTAAACAGTGTTAATTCTTCCAATCCACAAACATAGTATATTTTCCATTCACTTGTGTCACTCAAGTAAAAGCAAAATATGAGGTTCTTGAATATAAGTAGGTATATATAAATATATACATGTGTCTGTGCAAAAATCAGAGCCCAGCATTCTAAAATTATAGTGATCAAAATAATATATATATATATATATATATATATATATGTTTGTATACATCTAGGTCTGTATGCAAGTCAGAAATCAACAGTTAGAACTGGACATGGAAAAACAGACTGGTTTCAAACAGGGCAAGGAGTACATCAAGGCTGTATATAGTCACCCTGCTTATTTAACTTATATGCAGAGTACATCATGAGAAACACTGGGCTGGATGAAGCACAACCTGGAATCAAGCTTGCCAGGAGAAATATCAAACACCTCAGCTATGCAGATGACACCACCCTTATGGCAGAAAACGAAGAAGAACTAAAGAGTCTCTTGAGGAAAGTGAAGGACAAGAGTCAAAAAGTTGGCTTAAAGCTCAACATTCAGAAAAAGAAAATCATGGCATCTGGTCTCATCACTTCATGGCAAATAGATGGGGAAAGAGTGGAAACAGTGGCTGGCTTCATTTTTTCTGGACTCCAAAATCACTGCAAATGATGACTACAGCCATGAAATTTAAAGACGCTTACTCCTTGGAAGGAAAGTTATGACCAACCTAGGCGGCGTATTAAAAAGCAGAGATGTTACTTTGCCAACAACGGTCCATCTAGTCAAGGCCATGGTTTTCCCGGTAGTCATATATGGATTTGAGAGTTGGACTATAAAGACAGCTGAGCCCCGAAGAATTGATGCTTTTGAACTGTGATGTTGGAGAAGACTCTTGAGAGTCCCTTGGACTGCAAGGAGACCCAACCAGTCCATCCTAAAGGAGATCAGTCCTGAGTGTTCTTTGAAAGGACTAATGCTAAAGCTGAAACTCCAATACTTTGGTCACCTGAACCGAAGAGCTGACTCATTTGAAAAGACCCTGATGCTAGGAAAATTTGAAGGCAGGAGAAGGGGACGACAGAGGATGAGATGGTTGGATGGCATCATTGACTCAATGGACATGAGTTTGGGTAAACTCCAGGAGTTGGTGATGGACAAGGAGGCTGCAGTCCATGGTGTCACAAAGAGTCGGACATGACTGAGTGATTGAACTGAATGTTGCTTCCAGAACAACATCTAGGTAGCTAGAACATCAGAGAAGGCAATGGCACCCCACTCCCGTACTTTTGCATAGAAAATCCCATGGATGGAAGAGCCTGGTAGGCTGCAGTCTATGGGGTCGCTCAGAGTTGGACACGACTGAGCGACTTCACTTTCACTTTTCACTTTCCTGCATTGGAGAAGGAAATGGCAAGCCACTCCAATGTTCTTGCCTGGAGAATCCCAGGGACGGGAAGCCTGGTGGGCTGCCGTCTATGGGGTCACACAGAGTCGGACATGACTGAAGTGATGCAGCAGCAGCAGCAGCAGCTAGAACATGAATGCAACCTAGACATCCATTGACAGATGAATGGATAAAGAAGTCATAGTATATGTACACAATGGAATATTACTCAGCCATAAAATGGAACACATTTGAGTCAATTCTAATGAGGTGGATGAACCTAGAACCTATTATACAGAGTGAAGTAATCAGAAAGAGAAAGGTAAATGTCATTTTCTAACACATATATACGAAATCTAGAAGAATGGTACTGAAGAAGTTATTTACAGGGCAACAGTGGAGAAACAGACAGAGAATAGATTTAGGGACATGGGGAGAAGGGAGGAGAGAGTGAGATGTATGGAAAAAGTAACATGGAAACTTACATTACCTAATGTAAAATAGATAGCCAATGAGAATTTGTGGTATGGCTCAGGAAACTCAAACAGGGTCTCTGTATCAGCCTAGACCAATGGGATGGGGAGGGAGATGGGAGGGAGTTTCAAAAGGGAGGGGATATTTGTATACCTATGGCTGATTCATGTTGAGGTTTGACAGAAAACAACAAAAGTCTGTAAAGCAATTATCCTTCAGTAAAAAATAAATTATCTAAAAAAATCATATATATATATGTATGTATACAGAACCAAAGAGTGTTAATTACTTGATGGCAGAATTAAAGATGGTCTTCATTTTTCTTTTGTTTTTACTTCCAAATATTCTATAATTATTACATATTTATTTAACATTCAAAAATAATATTATTAAACTTTCTTAAGGTAAATATCTTTGACTTATATAGTAGCTATACAGATAGTGTATTCTTACAATAGATATTTAAGGAATTATCTAGAGAGGTAGAAATAGTATAGCAATGAAAGGAAACATCTGCTGCTGCTAAGTTGCTTCAGTTGTGTCCAACTCGTTGCGACCCCATAGACGGCAGCCCACCAGGCTCCCCTGTCCCTGGGATTCTCCAGGCAAGATCACTGGAGTGGCTTGCCATTGCCTTCTCCAATGCATGAAAGTGAAAAGTGAAAGTGAAGTCCCTCAGTGGTGTCCAACTCTTAGTGATCCCATGGACTGCAGCCTACCAGGCTCCTCTGTCCATGGGATTTTCCAGGCAAGAGTTCTGGAGTGGGGAAAGGAAACATATATGAGGTAAAATGAGATGTTACAACACACTGATGTATAGTGAAGATTCCAGACTAAAAAAAGAACACACAGATACAAAATTCTTAAGGCTACTGCTTTCCCCAGGTTACCAGCATCCCTTGGCTGGAATATTTGTAAAGTGGTTTCCAACTGGTTTCCCTGTTTGCCCATTCACACCAATATAGTCTATTTGTCACACTGCAGCTAAAGGGCTTTTACAAACTATACCGGTTTTCTTTTCAAAACTGTGATGACTTCCTGTATTGTTCATAACAAGAATCAAAGTTCTGAATATTGTACACATGGTCCTCCTATTGTATCTGACACATCTTCCATCCAATGCTGTGATCAAATAAGATCATAATAAAAAGACTTATTTGACTCTTCTATGTAAAATAGAAAACTCCAACCCATGATTCTTTTAACTCTGATCTATTTTCTTCACTAGAATTGCTACTTGATACATATCACTATATCAATATCTGTTATTTACCACATGATGTGTGTGTTTCACACATGCTTGTGTGCCATTGGTTTTCTCTCAGTCTTTTGCCATAAAAGTATAATGTCCATGGAAAACTACTTTTGGTTTCTTTGACTCAACACTGCATCTCTGTCTCTTCTAATAGCAGGCCTGGCACATGAACAGAAACTAATGAGTATTTATTTAAGGAAAGGACAACCCACTCCAGTATTCTTGCCTGGAGAATCCCATAGATAGAGGAGCCTGGTGGGCTACAGTCCATGGGGTCGCAAAGAGTCGGACACGACTGAGCAACTTCACACACACACACCGTGCATTTACATTAACATTAATACATTAATAAATATAAAAATTAAATGTTAATATGGTAATTCATTAAAGAAAATTTCTGAACCACTTTTCTTACTTTAATAAGGAAGATTCTATGGTTCAAAGTGAAAGTGTTTGTTGCTCAGTTGTGTCCAGCTCTTTGTGACCCCATGGATAATATATCCTGCCAGGCTTCTCTGTCCATGGGATTCTCCAGACAAGAATAAGGAGGTGCCATTTTCTTATCCAGGGTATTGTCCCAAACCAGGAATTGAACCCCAGTCTCCCACATTGCAGGCAGGAGCCTGGCAGGTATAATATGAAAGGCATTGTAAACCTATGTACTTATTTATATATATGTATGTATCTATCCATTGATTTGTTCACTTTGTTCTTTTATCTATCTGTCTGCATATGACATTTATGCTTAAGTTATTTGGAAACTTTAAATGAGGTGTTCCTCTTAAGTGATTTTCTTTTCAGTTGCTGCTATTCTTTTAAGTTCTCCACCCAATCCTATACAACTGCAAAACTTTTAAACAGGAAAAGTTGAAAAAATGACTCACAGTGGCATTCTAATTTTAGCTAATTCTAGTAAAAGCAATTTCAGATATCAAGAGTGACAAAAGGAGAGGCTGAAAAGTCTGTATAGATGATTTCACACACCTCAAGGAAGCCTTCTTTTTATATGATTCTGTGACTAATTCCTCTAAGCCAGTTTTGACAAGATTAGATTGAGAATCTCTCTTAACATGATTATGTTGTTTTCTTGAAATTCCTCTTTTATTACTCTTCTTCCTATATCTTAATATTTGGTAAAGGAAATCTGTAGAATTATGTATGTCGATATCTAGAATTTTTGATTCTGAGCACATCAGCATTTGAGATGGTAAAAATTTTAAGGTAAACTCATAAAGATAAATATTAATTCTCATAATCCACTCTGTCAAACAAGTGCATGTGTTTCATACTCTGCACATACTTATATTCATTCTGAGTGATTATTTTTTAAATATTGTGACTGATACTTCTATGATCTAGAAAAGGAATTTGACTTTTATAATCCAGATCCCTGTGTTCAGAATGGAACTTCCCAGGTGGCGCTAGTGGTACAAAAAAGTGAAAGTGAAGTCGCTCAGTTGTGTCCTACTATTTGCGACCCCGTGGACTGTAGCCTGCCAGGCTCCTCTGTCCATCGGATTCTCCAGACAACAATACTGGAGTTGGTTGCCATTTCCTTCTCCAGGGGATCTTCCCAACCCGGGGATCAAACCCAAGTCTCCTGCATTGCAGGCAGATACTTTATCCTCTGAGCCACCAGGGAAGGCCCTGCCTGCTAATGAAGGAGAAGTAAGAGATATGGGTTCGATCCCTGGGTCAGGAGAGATTTCCATGGATAAAGGCATGGAAATCCATTCTAGGATTCTTGCTGGAGAATCTCTTGGACAGAGGAGCCTGATGGGCTACAGTCCACACGGTCACAGAGTCTAAAGCAATTTAGCGTGTATAAGCACAGAATGGCAAGATTGTTGACTAGCATATCTGAAAGCCACAATTCCAGGAAATGTTTATCAAGTCCTTGCATTGTATCATGTTTTCTTAGAAGGCTAAGGAAAGAGATTTGATAACTTTTAAAGAAAATATGCACGATACTGGATGCTTGGGGCTAGCGCACTGGGACGACCCAGAGGGATGGTATGGGGAGGGAGGAGGGAGGAGGGTTCAGGATGGGGAACACATGTATACCTGTGGCGGATTCATTTTGATATTTGGCAAAACTAATACAATTATGTAAAGTTTAAAAATAAAATAAAATTAGAAAAAAATATTAAAAAAAAGAAAATATTCTAGATATTATTTCTCATTTTTATGAATTTCAAAAACCAGTTCAGAATAACTTTACATCAGGAACTGTCTCTTAAAAAGTTAAGTAGAATTCTCATGACATCAGATGTAGCTTCAGTTAATGGTCATTTATAATTTAAAACATCATCTATGTCTATAAAAATAACAAATATCTTAATAAGTACTGAAGAAATGAAATAAATATCTGAATTTTCCAAAGATTGGCTCTTGTACATTCAAGCAAAGAACTATGGACCTGGGTGAAATGTTTCACTTAGGAAATGTTATACATTTTTATTTATCTTATTTTATTTTTTTAATTCTTTCAATTGAGTATTTGTTTTGGAGGGATGGCAAGTGGAACTAAACTACTTCTGTTAATTAAGTAGATTCATCAGCATGCACAACTTTTGTTGTTATTGTCATTCAGTTGTGTCCGATTCTTTTGCAACCACCATGAAATTTTCCTGGCAAGGTCTTCCATACTGAGGAATTGAACCTCATGTCTCTGTGTCTCCTGCATTGCAGACAGACTCTTTATCGCTGAGCCACCTGGGAAACCCATACAGCTTTACTCTTGGAGAATCTATTACTTCCTGAGTTGAAAGTTAGAGAAAATGTTGGTCAAGTAAAGGACAGTGAGGCAGAGGATAAATAAGTATATCCTTCTTTTAGAAATGGAAGCATTGTTTTTATCAGGTATCAAGTAAAACCAGAGTGCACCAAACAAGTTTAGGTATATTGTGTTTCAGAATATTTAAACAAGGTTTTCTTTATCTTAATTGTTTGTCAAACATATAAGTAACAATGTGATAGCAATTATTAATAGTTTCTAGAGTTATTTAATGTCATTCAGTAAGACTCAGAAGTTCTATGAGGTCTCTGTTAATGAAATAATGAGTATTACCAACCCAGAGAACTTACTGACATAGTTGCAGAGATTGGGGAGATATTTCAAGGGGGAAAAAAAAAGGTAAACTAACCCTCATCAAAATAGGGGTTAAAGTTAAAGGTGAAAGTGTTATTCACTCAGTCATATCTGCCTCTGTGGACTGTAGCCCACCTCTGTCCATGGAAATTTCCAGGCAAGAATACTGGAGTGAGTAGCCATTCTTTTTACAAGGGATCAATCTTCTAGACCCAGGGATCAAACCTGGGCCTCCTGCATTGCAGACTGATTTGATGCTTTTGAATTGTGGTGCTGGAGAAGACTCTTGAGAGTCCCTTTGACAGCAAGGAGATTAAACCAGTCAATCCAAAAGAAATCAACCTTGAATTTTCATTGGATGGACTTATGCTGAAGCTCCAATACTTTGGCTATCTGATGCCAAGAGCTGACTCATTTAAAAAGATCCTGATGCTGGAAAAGATTGAGGGCAGGAGGAGAAGGGGATGACAGGGAATGGGATTGTTGGATAGCATCACCAACTGAATGGACATGAAGTCTGAGCAAACTCCAGGAGACAGTGAAGGACAGGGAAGCTTGGCACACTGCAGTCCTTGGAATCGCAGAGTTGAACTTGGCTCAGTGACTGAACAATTACAGGCCTAGTCAAGATAGAATTATAGAAACATCTGTAGTAAACTAAGGAGTAAATTTGATGATAGAATAATGCAAGAAAGGCACTATGTATATGAATGTTTATGGATAATCCAGTAAGCTGAGTACTGCAAAAGATTTTCTGAAAAATGAAGATTAGGAAAATATACTCTCAAGTTAATAGACAGGTATATTACCCAAATAGTCAAATTATATACTTAATTCATGAATTTTTTAATCAACACTAAATGGATAGAAAAATTTAGGAAAGAAAAAGTTTATGCCCTGTTTCTTTTATTTTTTATTAATTTTTATCTTTTTATTTTATTGATAATAGTTTTAACTTTTTTATTTTTCATCAGAACTACTTTAGGGAAAAATTACTGCATTAGTGTAAAATTTGAAAAATTACTCAAAATTTTAGTAGGTAATTTTCCTAGGTTTTAAGTCTTCAAATACTGAGTACCTTTGTGTTATAGTTACCAAAGTATTCCTACATGACCCAGCACAGGTGAAGAATAAATGAATGTGTATATGAAGAAATGGTACTTCCACATGGTTATTCTAATGGTATTTTGGTTGATATTTAATCTGTGGAGAAAGAGTAAGGCTGGTATACTATTATAATGCTATATATTGTCTGTCCTATGAAATTAATTATACTAAATTAATGCAGGTCTTTGACTTACAGGATAAACATATTGTTCAGTTGGGAGTTATTGTCATGCATTACTCCATTTTATTTAGATATTTAAAATATAAATAATTATGTTTATTATGCTTATTAGGACAATAAGAAGAAGAAACTTCTATATAAAAAGAAAAAATGGTTTCCCAACTATTTATGGTGAGAAATATGCTGCCATTTATTGTTTTTGTGTAAAATGAGAAATTTAAAAGGACAATATAATTAATAGCTTTTTGCTGATTTTATTATTATTTCTCATAATTCTAGGGACTTCCTTTAACTAAAACTAGAGTATCAAATTTGTTCCTAAAAGTTTGTTTTCTGGAAATCTACAAATTTAGACTCTCTCCTTCCCTCAATCCTTCTCTCTTTTTTCCCTCCCTTCCTTTCTTTTCTTTATTTCCTTCCTGTTTCTTTCTGTCCATCTATATTCCTTCTCTCATTCTTCCTTGTCTGAAAAGTATGTGCATTATTTCACTTTCTCAGTTTGCTTTGCTCTAAGCCTTTTTTACCTGGAGAAGAGAAAGGCTACCCACTCCACTATTCTTACCTGGAGAATTCCATGAACTATATAGTCCATGGGATCCCAAAGAGTCAGACACAACTGAGTGACTTTCACTCACAGGCTTTTTTTAAAATTTTCTTTTTTTGTTGTTGTTTTCAGATTTTTATGTCAAATAATGACATTGACTTTTCTAGTATTATTTATTTTGCTATTATTTACTAATTAAATAACAGCTGAATTTGTGGTAAAAAAAATTTTTACTTTGTGGGGACTTCCGTGGTAGTCCAGTGGTTAAGACTTCATGTTTCCACTGCAAGAGGCACAAGTTCGATTCTTGGTCATGCAGAATTACGATCCTGCATGCCATGTGGCCAAAAAGAAAAATATTTTGTCACTTTGGAAACATTGTGAGGAATTTTGATCTTGCATATTCCAAATTAGAAATAACTTAATAATTGAAAGCCAGAAAGTTAAGATCAAGTAAAATGGCTTCCAGTAAGCATATATGAAGATAGAAAACTAAAATATTAAACATGTAGAAATATATACAATAAGGCAATAATTTTGTTTTTAATTTGATTTTAAATTTACTTTTGGCTGCTTTGTATTGTCATTGCTATACACAGGCCTTCTCTGATTGTGTGAACAGGGACCACTCACTAGTTGTGGCGTGTGGGCTTCTCGTTGAAGTGGCTTCTCTTGTTGCAGACCATTGGCTCAAAGCATGTGGGCTTCAGTGGTTGTGGTACATGAACTTAGTTGATCTGCAACATGTAGGATCTTAGTTCTCAGACCAGGGATCAAAATTATGTCCCCTGCACAGGCAGGTGGATTCTTAACCACTGGACCACCAGTGAAAATCAATAATTTTTATTTTGGAGATCACTCTAAAAATATGGGAGGTCCTATAGTAGACCTCCCATATTTAACACAAAAGATAATCATGGTATACATGTCCACACAGAAAAACATATTCAGTTATGAAAGTGAGTGATACAGCTTTTTTTGTGCTAATATAGATGTATACTGCAGATGAAGTAAATAGAGTACAGATAACTGTCAAACAGTGTGGGAGTTAATCCACCTATAATCTGTAGTGGGCCTTTGATATTGTACCCAAATACTGCATTTTTGACTCTTTTGAGGAGCCTGGTAGACTACAGTCCGTGGGATTGCAAAGAGTTGGACACGACCGAGCAATTTCACTTTCACTTCCACTTGACTGTGAGGGCTACTCCATTTCTTCTAAGGGATTCTTGTCTATACTGCAGATATAATGGTTATCTGAATGAAATTCACCCATTCTTGTCTATTTTGGTTCATTGATTCCTAAGTTGACGTGGGGTATCTTTTCTTGGTGGGTTCCAACATCCTCCTGTTGATGGTTGTTCAACAACTATTTGCAATCAACAGGCTTAAATATACAAATGATACCACCCTAATGGCAGAAAGAACCTCTTGATGAAGGTGAAAGAGGAGAGCGAAAAAGCTGGCAAATAGGTGGGGAAAAAATGGTAACAGTGACAGACTTTATTTTCTAGGGCTTCAAAGTCAGTGGATGGAAACTGCAGCCATGAAATTAAAAGATGCTTGCTCCTTGCAAGAAAAGCTATGACAAACCTAGACAGCATATTAAAAAAGCAGAGACATCACCTTGCTGACATAGGTCTGTCTAGTCAAACTATGGGTTTTTCCAGTAGTCATGTATTGATGTGAGAGTTGGACCATAAGGAAGGCTAAGCACTGAAGAATTGAGGCTTTTGATTGTGGTGCTGCAGAAGACTCTTGAAAGTCCCTTGGAAAGCAAGGAAATCAAACCAGTCCATCCTAAAGGAAATCAAGCCTGAATATTCATTGGAAGAACTGATGCTGAAGCTGAAGTTCCAATACTTTGGTCACCTGATTCAAAGACTTGACTCATTGGAAAAGACCCTGATGCTAGGAAAGATTGAAAGCAAAGGAGAAAAGGGTGGCAGAGGATGAGATGGTTAGATGGCAACACCATCTCAATGCCCATGAGTTTGAGCAAACTCTGGAAGATAGTGAAGGATGGGGAAGCACGGTGTGCTGTAGTCCATGGGATCACAAAGAGTCAGAACTTAGAGATGAACGACAACATAATGGGCCTTCCTATTTATGATTCTTCTGCATTTGTGATTCCTCCATCTCTGTGGTTACTCCACAGAGGAAACCTCTGGGTTTCCTCCACTTCTGGGCTTCCTCCACATGCCACAGATTAAACCATTCAGTACAATAGTATTAACTACTGAAAAGTATTAAGCAGGAAGTAGACCCTGGCTGTTCAAACCTGCATTATCCAAGGGTCAGTCTATACAATAATTTGTGTGTAGAAGAAAAGCTATAAATGTATGCTTTATCAAGGTATAGACTATCTCCATTAAGAGCTATAATAAATTGCCCATCAGCATTCCCTCCAGAAAGGCAAAATTCTGAGTAGGTATAGGAAAGGGTCAGCAGCCAGACTTTCTTACTGCATTGCATCTTTTGAATTTTAGACAATTTTGCTATTGACTGTTAACAACATATGCTAAAAAGTATTTAGATATTTGCCTAAGTAGTTAATACATTGAAGAGCTCAAGTTATCAATTTATTTACCAGCACAATCAAATGATTGGATGATAATATAAAACATATAAAAATAGAAAAATATAATGAAAGGATATGTTTATAAATTGATATTTACATAATCCAGTACAAGTTAGAAACAATCCCTTTACGTAGCTGGTTTATCAGGATAGAAGTACACAAAGATGAGGTAGTTTACAGGTTGTTTTTTCAGTTTCTGATGGTCAGAAAACAAAGAGCTACTTTTTAAAGAGATAAAAGGAGAGTTCTTTTATAATGCAGTACTTAGTTATAGGCATACTCCTTATAGAACCATCATATAGAGTGGTATGAATATTGCTTTATGAGTTTATAGACAATTCATTTAAGATGAACAGAGAGAAAGTATTTTGGCCATTTATAGAGTTAATTTTCCTGGAAAGCAATTTACTTTCTATACCAAATATTAATAAACATTAAAACAATTATATATGGAAGTGTATGTTAGAAAAGAGCTGAGGGACTATATGGGATATTTGCTTTCTTTATATTTTTCTAAAATTTATAGTTTATAAAAATAAAATAAATACATATTTTATATATTTATTTGAACAGATAAAACCAATGAAAATCATTTACTGAAAGAGCTGGCTATCTCATAACAATGCCATTTATATTTTATTAGCTTTACTCATAAAATATTTCGCTTCATAAAATAGTAATTTTACCCCAGTACTTTTCAATCTAAATTAACAAAATAATTCATATACCACATGTATCTTGGAATATGACAGTTGTGTCATTTTTAAAAATTTGAGATCATATATATGTGGTATTTGCTATATCTATTCTTTTTCATTCTAAACAATATAAATACAAACATTGTACAGAATTTAGAAAATGTTCAGTTGATGTTTAAAAAAGCCAATTAAAATCAATTATATTTTAGTTGAGATTATTGAAAAGTGTATTTTATTAAGTACATTTTAGCAGAAGTGTAAGTTAAGTCTTGTACAGCTATTGGAACTCTTTCTGCAGACTGAGCCTTCATGATCAACACTAACATTCATAAATAATGCCAAAGAATGATTTATATTGCTTCAATTCATTTGGTTTCTACCTAACCAGTGGCTCACAAATGTGGCAGTATCCAAATATCTAGCATTTTTCATTTATCATAACTAGATATTAAAAAGTGAAGCTTATATGAAATTTTTAAGTTGAGAAAATCATATCCTTATTTCAAAGATAATTTTTCTTATTATTTTATGCTTAGGAAGTTAATCAGTGTATTAAATTTTATATAGCACACTCACACCTGGACTAAAATTCTAAGTCAGATATTTTTCAAATAAATGGAACATATATCAGAATAAAATAAATCTAATTGCATTCTACCTTGATACTATTATGCTATTTCAAAATTTTTCTTTGGAAATCAGTTTGCCTTCATTCAACAACTCTCAAGTTAAAATATACATCAAATTATGACATAATACTGGTGTTCTTCATGGTGAATTAGCTTTCTGCTTTGCTAATATACCCTCAACATTTTCTACTGCATTTTCTCTTTATTTATATATCAGGAATATCAGTAATACATACCATCGTTCTCCAATATATCGAGTCAGATAGTCCTAGCTTCACTTCTTCCAGGTTTATCAGTTTCTCTGTATCAGGCACCAAATTTTGCTGAGCCTTTCCACACACTCTCTCTCTGATTCATACATCTTTATTTCTCAGTATTAACAATTAGTTCAGGCTCTTCTCACTCTGTGATTGTGCTATGACAAGATTCATATGATCTGGCTTCCAGACTCCAAGGAGAAATACAATTACTATTGTTCATTTCTGAATATTGTAGCTTAGAAAACATATAACAAGACAATGAACAAAAAAATGGTCTCAGGAGAATATATCTTCTAGTAAGTTACTTTTCTGTTTGTTTTTAATATGTGGAAATCTCATTGTAGAATTTGATTCTCCTATTTCTAGTAACATAAAAAAGAATTGAAGACATAATTTTGATGAATGATACCAGCTAGAGTCTAGAACTCTGACCTGTTGCCCAAACAATTCTAATTACTCACATGGAAGGTATTGACCTAGCCTACAAACTCAATTTTAATTCAAAGGAAGATCTAATGAGGAATACAGCAGAGACTCTGCAACATTTTCAATTACACATGTGATTTAGCTTTTTAAATAGAAATTCCTATAGCCCATTCCTGAAAAAAATCAATGGCAAACTCTATACTAGTGAAGTGTGGCACACACACACAAAATGCACATTTATACATATATATAGCTTATAAATTGAAAAACCAGTTTATTCTATGTCATCTCACCTGCTATTAAACACTCAACACAGTGAAATCACCTGAACTGATTAGCCAAAACTGTGTATATGTTTTAATTGATAAGAACAGAGAAAGCAAATACATTTCCATACAATAAGTCTTGCACCTTTCTTTATAGTCACTTAATTCTTCAACTGCTTTTATTTCAGATATTTATAAAGTACTTATTATATGGGTCACACTATGGTTGTTGTTTGATGTGATGTTGATGAGAGTCCCTGATTAAGAAGGAGCTAATTATGTCATAATGTACACTTCTTAATCAGTAGAACTTCGTATTTCTTCTTTAAAAATGACATTTAAGTTATGGTGAGTAATATGTTTTCTTCTTAGTCTGTAAATTCCATGGCAACCTGACCTGTGTCTGTGTCTGCTTTTTCTTCATCCTACGGTCTGCTTTATTCTTGTCAGGTGTCAAGGTTTTTTAAATAGTTCTTGAATGAATGGATGATTCAAGTTTGCAATACAGGGTTGAGTAAAGTATTTTAAAGAGATACAGTTAATTCAATGGGCTAGTGTTTAACATCCAGTTGACAGGATGAAGAATATAGTATTTGAGAATGGATTTTAAAAATGGATAAGATTGAGGCCTGCTGGCAAGGATAGTGATATTTAAGGAGAAAGACATGTAGGAAGAAAGAGCCTGCAATTGAAGAATCATTATTCCCATGCCCAGATACTATTTAGTTTATGGCTATATATACCATTTGTATGTGGCTTTCAATATTTGGGTAAGGAGAGGATGACTGACTTCTGAGCTTGTCTTCCCTAAGCTTTTTGTTGTCTGCACACACCCATTTAAGTTTTGTGTGTGTGGTGTATGTGGGGGACAAACGGAGAGTATGCTGCGTGGAAGTACTTTTCTGGAAGTTGACATCAAGGAGCAGAAATGAGTGAGTTGGGAAAGTGTTGGCAGGGGAGGGGAAGCTATAAAGAATGTATTAATAAGCTGTTTGTTTTCTAGGCCACAGGGGCATTGTTCCACTAGGGACTGTGTGGAATCCACTTCAGGAGTGTTAAGGCTTTATATCCACTTGCTTTCCTCTACTTATTTAAGAAACTTCCATGAAAGCCATTCTGACTTTGATCACTTTCTTTTAATTTTCCTCTTCTTTAATTTTCTTTTTGTTTTCTTTCATTTCATGTTATCTAAGTTATTGTCAGGGCAGTGCTTTCAGAGTTTAGTAGTTATTCTGTGGAGATGAGTTTATAAATCAAAATGGGTCTTTTATTTTGTTAAGGAAGTGAAAACAGTTCAGATTTCAATACATGTATAATGATCACTACTGGCTATGCTTAATCTGCTTTGTTATTACAGTCTTAAAATCCATCACAAGTATTTTTCTTTTGTTTACCAGATTGATTTTAATTTCATGTACTTTTACTCAAAAGGAACACAGTGCTTTGGATTTTTGTTTGTTTTTAATATGCTTGTACTTAGAGCATCATCATACAACCAGCAATGTTCTTGTCTTCTTAGGGATTTTATGTGGTTATTTAACAGATTCCTGGATAATCCATAAGAATTTAGAAAGTATTTGGTAATTATTTGGTCATCAAAATCAGATATTATATTTTCTACTTTTTTGGAAAATCTCTTAAGAAGTGTAAAACACTATTTTTGACTCTTCTTTAAAATATAGATATTTGCTGGGGCACATTCATTCTATTTGTAATGTATTTATCAAAAAGAAAATGTGGCTTTACTTAGTCTAGTGTGAAATAATAATTTTTAAATATGCAAAATATCCAGTTATTTGGCATGTAGTATTGAAAAATAGTGGTCATGTTTGTTTAATATGTGAAAATATCTGCTAGCACTTATTTGTGCAATAAATACTGAATGGTAAATTGCTAGAATCAGAGTATAGACATATATGAAAATAACAGAAACTGTTAAGATTGGTATGCAATATATTACCTGATTAGTATGCTGCTGCTGCGTCACTTTAGTCTGACTCTGTGTGACCCCATAGACGGCAGCCCACCAGGCTCCCCCATCCCTGGGATTCTCCAGGCAAGAACACTGGAGTGGGTTGCCATTTCCTTCTCCATTGTGTGAAAGTGAAAAGTGAAAGTGAAGTCGCTCAGTTGTGTCTGACTCTATTGACCCCATGGACTGCAGCCTACCAGGCTTCTCCATCCATGGTATTTTCTAGGCAAAAGTACTGGACTTGGGTGCCATTGCCTTCTCCATGATTAGTATGATAGAAGATAATACAAAGTAGTAATTGGTTGGGTTATAGAATATGCTGTATTGCTAGAATCTAGGCAAGTTTACAATCTTCATTCCACAATTTTGAAAGAATTTCTACTGGTATTGCTTAGGCAGCATAGGCTCAAAGGAAAAAAAATATCTATGCCCACTGAGAAAGAACAGTGGCATTTGAGAGTAACTAGAAAAGTTTCTAGCAGAATATCACTTTTCATATATACTGCAAAAAGATGTGGCATAGAACCAAGGGCCAGGTGTGGGACAGCAGGCACAGAGCACCTGAAGTAATATGGGACACAGATCAGTGAATTTTTAGACATCTTCCAGAGCCCTCTTTTTAAGAGATTCATCATTCTGGGCATGAGTTAAAATGTTTTACATAAATTATCTGTAAGCCTCCAAGCTATTCTTTGTGATCAGTTGCGTATTATTACTTCAGTTTACAAACAGAACAGTTCAGTAGTCAATTATATTTCAAAACTGAAAAGAAATATGACATGCAGTTTGATCTGACTTTGAAGCAATTTTTGAAAAATGTTATGTGTTGCCTCATTGTACACTCCTCTTGGGGTGAGTTTCCATTGATACAAATTTCCTGGACAGCTATTTGATTTTAAAAAAATATTTCAAAGAGTTGTATCTTTTGATAGAATAATTCTAATTCTAAGAATTCATTGCAAAGGAATGATAAAAATATACACAAGGATTTAGATACAAGGGGATCCTCACTGTACTTTTAATAATAGAAAACTGCTAGAGAAAACTAAATTTCAATACTAGAGGATTAGCTAAATAAATTATGTTACATCAAAGAATGAAAAAGTATGTTTCCATTTAAAAGTCAATGTTTTGTAGACTGCTAAGTTTTATGATAAAATGTTCATAGTTAAATTAAAAAGGAAGATACTAAAAGTTTATGTTCACTATCATCTTACTATTGAGTACATGGGTACAGCATTTGGAAAAGAATATATCAAAATGATTATATATAGAGAGTTAGATTATGGAAAACTAAAAAATAATCATTTCAATGTGTTTGAGTTTCAATTTATTTGAAATCATGTTTAAGTATTAAATGTGTAAGTACATACATAAGAAACTATTCCTGTGCACTCAACTTCATATTTTACTGAGCTAAACAGATATATACAGATCAGTTTTATTAAAGATTTGTTTATTTATTTATTTTTGGCTGTGCTGTTTCTTGAAGCTGCACACAGGCTTCCTCTAGTTGCAGCAAGTGGGGGCTACTCACTAGCTGTGGTGCATGGGCTTCTCACTGTGGTGCCGTCTCTTGTCGCAGAACATGATGTGGGCTTCAGTAGTTGTGGCATGTGGCCTCCGTAGTTGCAGCTCCCAGGCTCTAGAGAGCAGGCTCAGTAGTTGTGTTGCACAGGCTTAGGTGCTCTGTGGCATGTGGGACTTCCCAGATCAGGGATTGAACCTGTGTCTCCTGCATTGGCAGGTCGACTCTTTACCACTGAGCCACTAGGGAAGGCCCAGAAGAATTTTTATGTGTGTGATAATTTAGTTTCCACAAGTCAAACACTTCCTCAGTATCTAAAGAGATGAATAAATAATGAAAATCAAGAAAAATAATGAAGAATAACTTAACATTCCCAGCATACTGTTTGTATTATTTTCCTAGAGCTGCTGTAAAAAAATTACCACTAACTTTGTGGCTTAGAACAAAAATAATTCACTCACAGGTGCAGAGGCTAGAAAGCCATAAATAAGGTGTCAAACAGCTTTACTCATTCCAAAGTCTATAGGGGAAAATCTTTCCTTGGCTCTTCCAGCTTCTGGTGATTCCAGGGTTACTACAGTTTGGGGCTAAATAACTCCAATCTCTGCCTCTAGCTTCACAAGGCCTTATTCCTGTGTATCTCTATGCCTTAAATCTCCCTTTCCTTTCTCTTACTAAAACACTGCTGCTGCTAAGTCACTTCAGTCGTGTCCGACTCTGTGCGACCCCAGAGACAGCAGCCCACCAGGCTCCCTGTCCCTTGGGATTCTCCAGGCAAGAATACTGGAGTGGGTTGCCATTTCCTTCTCCAGTGCATAAAAGTGAAAAGTGAAAGTGAAGTCACTCAGTCGTGTTCAACTCTTTGCCATCCCATGGACTGCAGCCTACCAGCTAGTCACTGGATTTAGCCCCTACTCTAAATCCAAGATAATCTCATTTTGAGATTCTTAGTTTAATTGCTACTGCAAAGAGATGGTTGGATGACATCACTGACTCAATGGACGTGAGTTTAAGCAAACTCTGGGAAATGGTGAAGGACAGGGAGGCTTAGAGTGCTGCAGTCCATGGGGTCACAACGAGTCAGACGTGACTGAGGGACCGATCAACAACTGTAAGGGGTCTATTTTTAAAGAATTTCATGTTCATAGATACTAGAGTTTAGGGATTTGAACATAGTTGGAAGGACACTATTCTGTTCACTTCCATAGTGTCTTTACAGTGGTTATAGATACCACACGGCTACCTCCTCACTTCCTTTAAGTATTTAATCAAAAAATACCCACTCAATAAAGCTTTTCCTGATCATCCCATTTCAAACTGCAACTCCCATCTTATATTTACTCCTAATCATCTTATCTTGAATCCTGCAACAAACTATATAGTTCATATTATACTATGGTCACTCATGCATACACATATGTAAATACCATTCAAGCAGATGTTCTGATGGTTTTCTCTATGGACTTTTAACAAGAATCCAGAACATTATATTATAGTTGATCAATAGATATTGCTTAAATTAACTGAAGTTTGTATTACTCCTTTCCTCATAGCCATCTAAAGAAACCCCATTTAATTCAGCATGAGGTGCTTATATTCAATCTGTAATATTTTCTTATAGAATAAAACATAAAATCCATTATGCATAAATGTATATCTTAAATAAATTATAAACTAACACTTGTGTAACTATTTAGATAAGAAAATAGAATATTGCCAGCACCCCTAGAAAGTCTCCATATGTGTTTTCCTGGTCACAATCTCTTTCCTCTTTCCTACAGCTTACCACAGCTCTGACACTTGTGATAGTCACTTTCATGTTTTTTTTTGTTGTTGTTGTTATATTTCTTGGTGTGTACATGCTAAGTGGCCTCAGTCATGTTTGACTCTTTGTGACCTTATAGACTGTAACTTGCCCGGCTCCTCTGCCCATGGGATTCTCCAGGCAAGAACACTGGAGTGATTTGCCATGCCCTGCCCCAGGGGATCTTCCCACCCAGGGATTGAACCCACGTCTCCTGCATTTCCTGCATTACAGGCAGATTCTTTGCCCACTGAGCCACCTGGGAAGCTCTGATGTAATTATGCATCAATAAAGTTTTGTGTTTTTAAAAAACATACATATATAAATATATTCATACCACATGCAGGTTTGTTTTGCTTTTTTTCTGTTTTTTTTTTTTTTTTTTGTGGCAGAATTTTATTTTACAATTTTGTCAATATTATTGCAGACAGATATACATTTTTTTCATTTTTCTCACTGTACTCATAACTTTGTATATATATACCACAGCCTATTGATGCACACTTCTACCAAACACCCGGTTTGTTTCCAGTTGGAGTTATGAATAATATGGTAATAACCGTTCTATACATTTAACCTGCTGCACATAAAAGACTGTAGGTTTTATAACATAGAATTAAGTTAGTATATAGGATATTATACTTAAACTGTTTTGCAAATGTGTGTGTTAACTCGCTTTAGTCATGCCCGACTATTTGCTACCCCATTGACTGTATCACACCAGTCTCCTCTGTCCATGGGATTCTCCAAGCAAGAATACTGGAATGGGTTACCATGCCCTTCTCCAGGGGATTTTCCTAATCCAGGGATGGAACCCATGTCTTGTACATCTCCTGCATTGGCAGGCAGGTTTTTTCCACTAGTGCCACCTGGGAAGCCATGTTTTACAAATAAATGTTACATTTTCTACTCCAATAGCATTGTATTAGTATGTATTGTTTCCAGTACTTGATTTTGCCAGACAGTTAATAGTTGAATGTCGAGTGAATGTTAATACTTAACATTCTGATTTTCATTTTCATTTTCCCAATTATTAGTGAAGCTGAACACTCTCATATGCTGTCTGATATTTGAATTTTCTCTTGTAGAATGCCTTTTGAAGTAATTTCCCCATTTTTTAACTGCATGATTGCTGTTTTCCAATTAATTTGTAGTAGTATTTATATATTCTAAATATGTACCATTGTTATTTTATGAGTCAAAATTATCAGACTCAAAATTTACTTCTTTATTTGATGGTCTCATGATAAACAGAGGCTTTAATTTTAATGTAGTCAAATTTATCAATTATTAACTCTGACTAATACCTTTTGAGCCTTGTTTAAGTTGTTTGCTATACTGACATCATGAATACACTTGCCTGTACTTTCTTTTTAACATGGCCTTATAGATTTAGCTATGTAATATATCTGAAATTGATTTGGGAATATGGGGTATAATATGGGCTCACTTTCATTTTGTTTTTCTATATAGAACCCCAAAATACCCTTTCCTAAGTTTTATAACAATTATAATTCCCCACTGTTCTTTATTCTTATTGTTATAATAAATCAAAAAGACATTTTGCTAGTTGTACCTCTACTTAGAATTATCTTTCCTTCTTTCGAAATTGATCTGATATATCCTTTTTTGGCTCAGTTATAATTTCCTTGTACAGGTCATGCTAATAAATTTATCTAAAATGGCAATCCTCTATGAGTGTTAATCCCTGTATACCTTTTCCTTTTCCTCATAATGTTAATTTATACTTGAAATTACAGTACATTTAAAATTTATTAAACAGTTCATTGTTTATCTCTCTACATGTAAGTTCAATGAGGAAAGAATTTTTGCCTTGTACATTACTATAATCTGTCTAGCACAGTGCATGGTACATTGGAAACATATGATAAACATTGATTGAATGAATGAGTAAATTGTTGAGCAAATTAATTTAACAAAGAAGATATTATCCTGTTACAATATCCAAATAGTGTCCTATTACAATACCAGTGGATGATTATAAATAAAACTAAAAATACAAGCAACAGAATAATATATTCAGAAATTTAGTGGGAAAAAATTCAGGGCACAGATCAAATAAAGAGTTGGAGAAAGGGTGGATGATAGGCAGGGAGGCAAGATAAGAGAGCATGAGAGAGAGAGAGACTGTAAGACTTTGGCTCACATATTATAGAGGCTGAGGATACCCAATGTCTACAGTTGGTAAACTGGAGTATGGGAGAGCTGATAGTATAGATCTAATCCAAGTCCCAACTCCTGAGAATCAGAGTGGTGTAAGTTTCAGTCCAAATGCCCACAGGCTTGAGACTTAGTGACAGACTTTACTTTTGGGGCTCCAAAATCACGCAGATGGTGACTGCAGCCATGAAATTAAAAGACGCTTCCTCCTTGGAAGAAAAGTTATGACCAACCTAGACAGCATATTAAAAGCAGAGACATTACTTTGCCAACAAAGGTCCATCTAGACAAGGCTATGGTTTTTCCATTAGTCATGTGTGGATGTGAGAGTTGGACTATAAAGAAAGCTGAGTGCTGAAGAATTGATGCTTTTGAACTGTGGTATTGCAGAAGACTCTTGAGAGTCCCTTAGACTGCAAGGAGATCCAACCAGTCCATCCTAAAAGAAATCAGTCCTGAATATTCTTTGGAAGGACTGATGCTGAAGGTGAAACTCCAATACTTTGGCCACCTGATGTGAAGAACTGACTTATTTGAAAAAACCCTGATGCTGGGAAAGACTAAAGGCGGGAGGAGAAGGGAACAACAGAGGACGAGATGATTGGATGGCATCGCCGACTCATGGACATGAGTTTGGGTAAACTCTGGGAGTCAGTGATGGACAGGGAAGTCTGGCATGCTGCAGTCCATGGGGTTGCAAAGAGTCACACAGGACTGAGCGACTGAACTGAACTGAAGTGCTTTAGTTTGAGGGTGAAAGCAGGACAAGAACTGATGTTTCAGTTCAAGCCATGAAGCAGGAGGAGTTTCCTCTAACTTGAAGGAGAGTTAGCGTTTTTGTTCTGGAGAAGGCAATAGCACCCCACTCCAGTACTCTTGCCTGGAAAATCCCATGGATGGAGGAGCCTGTTAGGCTGCAGTCCATGGGGACCGTGAAGAGTCAGACATGACTGAGCGATTTCACTTTCACTTTTCACTTTCATGCATTGGAGAAAGAAATGGTAACCGACTCCAGTGGTCTTGCCTGGAGAATCCTAGGGACAGAGGAGCCTGATGGGCTGCTGTCTATGGGGTCACACAGAGTCGGACATGAATGAAGCGACTTAGCAGCAGCAGCAGCAGCCTTTTTGTTCAATTTAGACCTTCAACTGATTGGATGAGGGTCACCTACATTAGGGAAGGTGCTCTGCTTTACTTAGTCCATTTATACAAATGGCAATCTCATCCTAAAACATCCTCACCGATTTACCCAGAATAATGTTTACTCAGATGTCTGGGCCCCTCATGACTCAGTCAAGGTGACCTGTAAAATTAACCATCACACTAGCAATGAATAGTCAGAAAATCATGACAGTAGAGGTACAATTAGAAAAATATATGTTGATGTATGGCAAAACCAATACAATATTGTAAAGTAATTAACCTCCAATTAAACTAAATAAATTTATATTAAAAAATAAAGTCTATTATACATAAAAAAAAGAAAAATATAGTTAGCATTTTCCAGAGAGCATCAGTGGAATTTACTTCAGTTAAGTGAAGATTTGTTGAGGAGAATAATTTCATTAGCTGAAATAGAAAATCAGGAAAGGAATGAAGACCCAGAGGGTCAGTGAGGGATTTTTTTTTTTACGAACAAAAATTGTTTAAGTGATTTGAGATACAATACTGTAGCGACTTGATAAAGGGATCTATATCAAAGGAGTAAGATTTGGACTAGTAACAGAAGTGAGCATTAGCGATTGACAGGAGGAGGTCAGGTAAATAAACCTGATTAAAAACTGTAGCATTAGATTGAGAAAAGGAGTAAACTTGAGGTCACTGACATTAATTTATGTCATGTATAACCTTGAGTAAACAGTTACTGGCCACTGAAAAAGTTGTCATATAATTGGGTTATCTGCATAACAATTTTATGATGTAGTCTCCCTCATGTTGTTATTCGTTATATTTATGTACTACATAACAAATTAAAACAAATGTATAATGAAGTGAAAGTGTTAGCCACTCAGTTGTGTTCAATTCTTTGTGGCCTATGGAATGTAGGATGTGGAATTCATGAGATTTCCCAGATAAGAATTCTGGGATAGGCTTCCATTTCCTTCTCCAGGGAATCTTCCTTACCTAGGTATCAAATCCACACCTCCTGCACTGGCAGGATTTGGAAGGCAGATTCTTTACGACTGAGCCACCAGCTTCATTTAATATCAACTGGCAATGTAACTGTTGACTAACCAGCTGCTGGATGCTTTTGAAATGACCCTTTTCCCAAGGAGCATGAACAGGGCTCTATATTTTCCATATTAATCTGATTTATAACTGGTAGACTATACCAGCATAAATGCTGGACTGGATGAAGCAGATGACACCACCCGCCAGAAAGCAAAGAGGAAGAAAGATTCTTGATGAAAGTGAAAACAGAGAATGAAAAAGCTGGCTTAAAACTCAACATTCTAGAAATAGAACTGCCATATGACCCAGCAAACCCACTGCTGGGTATGCACACTGAAAACCAGAATTGAAAGAGATGCGTGTGCCCCAATGTTCATTGCATCACTGTTTACAATAGCTAGGACATGGAAGAAACCTAGATGTCCATCAGCAGAAGAATAGGTAAAAAAGCTGTGGTACATATACACAATAGAATATTCAGTTCAATTCAGTTGCTCAGTCATGTCCAACTCTTTGTGACACGATGGACTGCAGCACGCCAGGCCTGTCTGTCCATCACCAACTCCCAGAGTTTACTAAAACTCATGTCCATTGAGTCAGTGATGCCATCCAACCATCTCAGCCTCTGTTGTCCCCTTCTCCTCCTGCCCTCAATCTTTCCCAGCATCAGGGTCTTTTCAAATGAGTCAGCTCTTCGCATGAGGTGCCAAGGTATTGGAGTTACAGCTTCAACATCAATCCTTCCAATGAACACCCAGGGCTGATCTCCTTTAGGATGGACTGGTTGAATCTCTTTGAAGTCCAAGGGACTCTCAAGAGTCTTCTCCAACACCACAGTCCAAAAGCATCAATTCTTTGGCACTCAGCTTTCTTTATAGTCCAACTTTCAGATCCTTACATGACCACAGGAAAAAACATAGCCTTGACTAGATGGACCTTTGTTGGCAAAGTATTGTCTCTGCTTTTTAATATGCTATCTGGGTTGGTCATAACCTTCCTTCCAGGAGTAAGTCTTTTAATTTAAGGCTGCATGGTGACTGAAGTCACCATCTGCAGTGATCTTGGAGTCCCCAAAAATAAAGTCAGCCACTGTTTCCCCAACTATTTGCCATGGGGAAGTGATGGGACCAGATACCATGATCTTAGTTTTCTGAATGTTGAGCTTTAAGCCAACTTTTTCCTCTCCTTTTTCACTTTCATCAAGAGGCTCTTTAAGTCTTCTTCACTTTCTGCCATAAGGGTGGTGTCATCTGCATATCTGAGGTGTTTGATATTTCTCTTGGCAATCTTGATTCCAGCTTGTGCTTCCTCTAGCCGTACATTTCTCATGATGTACTCTGCATATAAGTTAAATAAGCAGGGTGACAATATAGAGCCTTGACATACTCCTTTTCCTATTTGGAACCAGTCTGTTGTTCCATGTCTAGTTATAACTGTTGCTTCCTGACCTGCATACAGATTTCTCAAGAGGCAGGTCAGATGGTCTGGTGTCCCCATCTCTGTTAGAATTGCCACAGTTTATTGTGATCCATACAGTTAAAGGCTTTGGCATAGTCAATAAGGCAGAAATAGATGTTTTTCTGGATCTCTCTTGCTTTTTCGATGTTCCAGTGGATGTTGGCAATTTGATCTCTGGTTCTGCCTTTTCTAAAACCAGCTTAAACATCTGGAGGTTCACGCTTCACATATTGCTGAAGCCTGGCTTGGAGAATTTTGAGGATTACTTTTCTAGCATGTGAAATGAGTGCAGTTGTGCAGTAGTTTGAGCATTTTTGGCATTGTCTTTCTTTGGGACTGGAATGAAAACTGACCTTTTCCAGTCGTGTGGCCACTGCTGAGTTTTCCAAATTTGCTGGCATGTTGAGTGCAGCACTTTCACAGCATCATCTTTTAGGATTTGAAGTAGCTCAATTAGAATTCCATCAACTCCACTAGGTTTGTTTGTAGTGATGCTTCCTAAGGCCCACTTGACTTCACATTCCAGGATGTCTGGTTCTAGGTGAGTGATCACAATATCATGATTATCTGGGTCTTGAACACATTTTTTGTACAGTTCTTCTGTGTATTTTTGCCACTTCTTAATATTTTATTCTTCTGTTAGGTCCACACCATTTCTGTCCTTTATTGAGCCCATCTTTGTATGAAATGTTCCCTTAGTCTCTCTAATTTTCTTGAAGAGATCTCTAGTCTTTCCCATCCTATTATTTCCTCTATTTCTTTGCACTGATCACTGAAGAAGGCTTTCTAATCTCTCCTTGCTATTCTTTGGAACTCTGCATTCAAATGTGTCTATCGTTCCTTTTCTCCTTTGCTTTTCGCTTCTCTTCATTTCACAGCTATTTGTAAGGCCTCCTCAGACAGCCATTTTGCTTTCTTGCATTTTTTATTTTTTGACGATGGTGTTGCTCCCTGTCTCCTGTACAATGTCACGAACTTCCGTCCATCAGGCGCTCTGTCTATCAGATCTAGTCCCTTAAATCTATTTCTCACTTCCACAGTATAATCATAATGGCATATTACTCAGCTCTTAAGAACAGTGCATTTGAATCAGTTCTAATATGGTGGATGAAATTGGAGCCTATTATACAGAGTGAAGTAAGTCAGAAAGAAAAACACCAATACAGTATATTAATGCAAATATACGGAATTTAGAGAAATAGTAATGATATATGTGAGACAGCAAAAAGACACAGATGTAAAGAACAGGCTTTTGGACTCTGTGGGAGAAGGCAAGGATGGGATGATTTGAGAGAATAGCATTGAAACATCTATATTACCATATGTGAGATACATCCCCAGTCCAGGTTCAATGCATGAGACAGGGTGCTCAGGGCTGGTGCACTGGGATGACCCTGAGGAATAGGATGGGGAGTGAAGTGGGAGGATGAAGTTCAGGATGGGGAACACATGTAAACCTATGGCTGATTCATGTCAATGTATGGCAAAACCCACTACAATATTGTAAAGTAATTAGCCTCCAATTAAAATAAACAATTAATTTAAAAAAAAGAAAAAAGAAAATCCGCAGGTATCAGAAACAAATGTAGGAGTGAAAATCAGAGTGATTAGTAATCAGGCAGCCTGGAAAGTCTGGGGGTGGGTGATACCTGACTCAAATTAGTCCCCATCACCAAGAGTCTTGAATGTGACAGCATACAGAAAAAGAAAATGTGGCGTCAGCCCACTTGAAGAGGGGATGGGGACTGAGATCCCACATAAAGGCCGCATCTCCAGTGAAAAGGAGGCTGGTCCTTTGGAGGCCATAAACTAGCAGAGTACCAGGAGCAGAAAGACAAGCCAAGGAGAGCTGGGTACTTGCCAGGCCCTGGCCAAGCTGCCCAGGCATCAGATTACAGTTTAGATCCAGTAGGAAAATTGGAGGGTTCGGTGGTGAAGTTAAGGTCAAAACTCCATTTTGACTTTCAGCTGGTGAACTGCCTCTTGGATCCATCGCACAGGATTGGCTCCAGAACACTTACAACATGTGGAATGGAACTGTGTTTCCCAAGGTTTTTCACTCAGAATCCATAAGACTGAGAAGTGAGAACTTCTGTCTCTAGGGAGGGAAAAGCTGTCTACTTTTGCCATTCTGTAAATCAAATCTGATTAATTTTAGTATGTGAGTTTATTTAAGCCCCCTGGAATCAACTGAAACTTTTCAAATTTCCCCTCCTAAATTAATTTCTATTCAGATACTGCTTACTCATATCAACCCCCCCAAAAAAAATTCCACTAGTAATTGTATACAAAATATTCATATTCACTCCATACAAATTCTACTGAATAAATAAAAACTGTATTTGATTTTTACCCATAAAAAGAAACAAAACTCAACATTCAAAAAACTAAGATCATGGCATCTGGTCCCATCACTTCATGGCAAATAGATGGGAGAAACAATGGAAACAGTGACAGACTATATTATCTTGAGCTCCAAAATCACTGAGGATGGTGACTGGAGCCATGAAATTAAAATATGTTTGCTCCTTGCAACAAAAGTTGTGACAAACCTAGACGGCATATTAAAAATCAGAAACATTACTTTGCTGACAAAACCCCATCTACTCAAAGGTATGATTTTTCCAGTAGTCATGTATGAATGTGAGTCAGACCATAAAGAAGCTGAGTGCCAAAGAATTGATGCTTTTGACCGTGGTGTTGGAGAAGACTCTTGAGAGTCCCTTGAAATGCAAGGAGATCCAGCCAGTCCATCCTAAAGGAAATCAGTCCTGAATATTCATTGGAATGACTGATGCTTAGTCTCCAATACTTTGGCCACGTGATGCAAATGGCTGAATCATTAGAAAAGGCCCTGATGCTGGAAAAGATTGAAGGCAGGAGGAGGAGACAACAGAGGATGAGATGGCTGGATGGCATCACCGACTTGATGGGCATGAGTTTGTGTAAACTCCAGGAGTTGGTGATAGACAGGGAAGAATAGTGTCCTGCAGTTTATGAGGTCACAAAGAATTAGACACAACTGAGTGACTGAACTGAATTGAACTGAAGTAGGTAGGTGCCTTTTTTGAATATGAAAGTGTCTTCATGTGCAGTAAATATGGAGGCATGAACATCTAAAATTCTGATTAAATATGGAAACTGTATGGTGCCAGTTTAGTTAGCATTGGTGTTCAGACTACTGAAGGTATTTGAACTTTAAAATCAGCCAATCTTACAAGTGACCAATATGGTGGACTATAAAAATATTTAGAATCTAGTTTGCCATTTTAGAGATTCACATATATATTTTAGAAATTTTCACACATTAAATCTCTAAAAATACTGTCATTTGTTTTCATGGGTTTAAAGTAACCAATGTACACTTCATTTTTTTTTATTATTGGTTTTATTTTTATTTTTTTCCTTTTTTTAATTTAAACTTATTTATTTTAATTGGAGGCTAATTACTTTACAATATTGTATTGGTTTTGCCATACATCAACATGAATCCGCCTCGGGTGTACACGTGCTCCCCATCCTGAACCCCCCTCCCACCTCCCTCCCCATACCATCACTCTGGGTCATCCCAGTGCACCAGCCCCTAGCATCCTGTATCCTGCATCGAACCTGGACTGGGGATTCATTTCTTATATGATATTATACATGTTTCAATGCCATTCTCCCAAATCATCCCACCCTCTCCCTCTCCACATTTCATTTTTAAAATGCCCATGACTATGGAGACTTAGCCAGCAAAGGATGTTGGAAATCCTCTCCTTATCTCTTTCTTACTCAACATTAATCTGAATTGTAGAAAACTGTTTGGTGTGGATGACCATCTCTCTTAAATTTTTTAAGCCCATCTTACCAGTGACAATTTTTTTGCAAACCAAAGGTTTTCCTCTCTTTCTGGGAAGTAGAAATTTACCAAATAAGTATTCCTCAGCATGAAGGGCTTTTAAAATTCAGGAGAGTAATGGAACTGCTGAAAATGTGTTTCTTTCAATAGTTGAGATAGATGGGATTTAGAATAAAAGCACATCCTTTGTTTGCTTATCAAAGTAAATCAATTTACTAGTTCTCACAATAGATTAAATTTTACGCCATGAATCTTTTCACAGGAATTTTTATAATCCATCTCATTTTTATCTCTGGTTGCTTTCTGAGAGAAAAATTAAATATAAACTTTTTGATTAATCTTGATATTATTAAAATATAGTTTAGCATAGTTATAAATGAAAAAAATTAATTCATATCAGTTCAGTTTAGTAGCTCAGTCATGTCTGACTCTTTGTGATCCCATAGACTGCAGCACGCCAGGCCGCCCTGTCCATCGTCAACCCCCAGAGCATGCTCAAACTCATGTCCATTGTGCTGGTGATGCCATCCAACCATCTCATCCTCTGTCATCCTCTTCTCCTCCTGCCTTCAATCTTTCCCAACATCAAGGTCTTTTCAAATGAGTCAGTTCTTCGCATCAGGTGGGCAAAGAATTGGAGCTTCACCTTCAGCATCAGTCCTTCCAGTGAATATTCAGGACTGATTTCCTTTAGGATAGACTGGTTGGATCTCCTTGCAGCCCAAGGGACTCTCAAGAGTCTTCTCCAACATCACAGTTCAAAAGCATCAATTCTTCGGTGCTCAGCTTTCTTTATAGTCCAACTCTTACGTCCATACATGACTTCTAGAAAAACCATAGCCTTGATTAGGTGGACCTTTGTTGGCAAAGTAATGTCTCTGCTTTTTAATATACTGTCTAGGTTGTTCATAACGTTTCTTCCAAAGAGGAAACGTCCTTTATTTTCATGGCTGCAATCACCATCTGCAGTGATTTTGGAGCCCCAAAAATAAAATCGCCACTGTTTCCCCATCTATTTGCCATGAAGTGATGGGATCATATGCCATGATCTTTGTTTTCTGAATGTTGAGCTTTAAGCCAACTTTTTCACTCTCCACTTTTACTTTCATCAAGAGGCTTTTTAGTTCCTCTTCACCTTCTGCCATAAGGGTGGTGTCATTTGCATATCTGAGGTGATTGATATTTCTCCCGTCAATCTTGATTCCAGCTTGTGCTTCTTCCAGCCCAGCATTTCTCATGATGTACTCTGCATATAAGTTAAATAATCAGGGCGACTATATACAGCCTTGATGTACTCCTTTTCCTATTTGGAACCAGTCTGTTGTTCCATGTCCAGTTCTAACTGTATGCTGACCTTCATACAGATTTCTCAAGAGACAGATCAGGTGGTCTGTTATTCCCATCTCTTGAAGAATGTTCCAAAGTGTGTTGTGATCCACACAGTCAAAGGCTTTGGAATAGTCAATAACACAGAAATAGATGTTTTTCTGGAATTCTCTTGCTTTTTCGATGATCCAATGGATGTTGGCAATCGTATCTTGGCTCTTCTGCCTTTTCTAAAACCAACTTGAACATATGAAATTTCATGGTTGATGTATATGTTTAATTCATATATGTGTGCATATTTATTCCAAATAGATATTTTGCTAAATTCTAATGTCTACATTATTATATTTCTAAATGAGTATATTTTCAGGTATACTTGAGAAAGAAAATTATTTTCTGAGGGTTTTAAAGATAAAGATTCATCTAATGGACTTTTAATTTTTAAAAGTTACATTTATTTTTATTGCAAAAGTCTTATATATATATATATATATATATATATTTTACTCCAAAAGTCTTCTTACTGAGTCCCCATGGGACATTAATGCCCACATCTCAGTATATTTTTTTTTTTGTCAAGTCCGGTGTGCTGCTGCTGCTGCTAAATCACTTTAGTCGCGTCCAACTCTGTGCGACCCCATAGACGGCAGGCCACCAGGCTCCCCCTTCCCTGGGATTCTCCAGGCAAGAACACTGGAGTGGCTTGCCATTTTCTTCTCCAATGCATGAAAGTGAAAAGTGAAAGTGAAAAGTGAAAGTGAAGTCGCTCAGTCGTGTCCGACTCTTAGCGACGCCATGGACTGCAGCCTACCAGGCTCCTCCATCCATGGGATTTTCCAGGCAAGAGTACTGGAGTGGGGTGCCATTGCCTTCTCCACAAGTCTGGTGTACTAGCGGGAAAAACATGTCCATTGCATTTTGTAATGTTTGTGTGTGCCATGTGTGTGAATAAGATAGCAGTCATTTAATAAGAAAACGAAATGTGAGTCTAGATAGCTATATTTTTCCGAATTCAGGATGTTCTTATTGCTTTTCTGTGCAAGTTATCCTTAATAATATAACAAAACTCCTACTTTAAACAAATCACTTTTTTCAGGCATTCAAATATTGCTAAATATTTTTCTATAATTATGTTTTGATTGGTTGCAGTTAAACTTGAGTCCAATATTTATTGAAAAAAAAAGATTTAGGTTTAAAATAACATGAAACAAGGCCAATAATTCTTATTTTATGACAAAATATGACCCTTATGCAATGAGACCTTAAATATTTCTCATCCTAGATTACATTCTAAAGAAGTTTTACCACAACATAGATTTAGAAAAAAAATGCTGACTTGATTTGTATAACAAATATTCATTGAAACTGATTGGAATTTCTTCTAATAGATTTGACAATATACATGACTGATTATGATTAACTGTCATTCATATAAAGATTCTGAATTGCCATTTTTGTTCTACATCATTATGACCATCTTCAAGCATCATGATATCTAGAACACAGTCTCTGATTTCTTCAATCTCTCATTTCTAAATGAAAAGACATAGTAAGATAAACTATAAAAACGTATACATCAACAGAAATCTAAGACCTTTTTCAAATGTGTGAAAATGGAAGAATCTTTAGCTTGAGAAAGACTATTCAGTGCTAAAATTCAGAGTGATATTTTGGGAAATAAATCTATTTGCAAAATTAAAATTGGAGTTTCTCTGATGACTCAGAGGGTAAAGAATCTGCCTGCAATGTAGGAAGAGACACAGGAGACTCAAGTTTGATCCCTGGGTGGGGAAGATCCCCTGGAGAAGGAAATGTCAGCTCACTCCTGTATTTTTGCCTCAAAAATCCCATAGACAGAGGAACCTGGCGGGTGCCAGTCCATGGGTTTGCAGAGTCAGACATGACTGAGTAACTAAACAGCAGCAAAATTAAAATCAAGGCATCTACTAAGTTCTAAATTTTAAAAAGATTTAACAGGGAAATTAAATTCAGTGCACAATCCTGATTGGGTCCTGCATTAAAGAGGGAAAAAAGCTATAAAGGATGTTATTGGAGCAGTTGGTAAAAAAATAAAAATAAAAAAATAGACTATATTAGATAATAGTATTGTATCAATGTTAAATTGCCTGAAGTGTATTATTGTAATGCGGTTACATAAGATAACATCCTCATAAGAAAGAATGATGTCCAAACTGTACTTTAAATAAAGCAGTGCCTCAAAACACCAGTTTAAATTTTGTCTATACCTATATTCAAATCTATATCATTACATTTCTATAATTATCTATATAATCAATACCTGTACGTATACCATACCTATACTCTTATTTGTGTTTACCTATATCTGTATATGAAGAACTCTCTTGCTTTTTCTATGATCCAATGGATGCTGGCAATTTGATCTCTGGTTCCTCCGCCTTTTCTAAAACCAGCTTGAACATCAGGAAGTTCACAGTTCACATATTGCTGAAGCCTGGCTTGGAGAATTTTGAGCATTACTTTACTAGCGTGTGAGATGAGTGCAATTGTGCGGTAGTTTGAGCATTCTTTGGCATTGCCTTTCTTTGGGATTGGAATGAAAACACCTTTTCCAGTCCTGTGGCCACTGCTGAGTTTTCCAAATTTGTTGGCATATTGAGTGCAGCACTTTCACAGCATCATCTTTCAGGATTTGGAATAGTTCAACTGGAATTCCATCACCTCCACTAGCTTTGTTCGTAGTGATGTTTTCTAAGGCCCACTTGACTTCACATTCCAGGATGTCTGGCTCTAGGTCAGTGATCACACCATCATGATTATCTGGGACGTGAAGATTTTTTGGACAGTTCTGTGTATTCTTGCCATCTCTTCTTAGTATCTTCTGCTTCTGTTAGGTCCATACCATTTCTGTCCTTTATAGAGCTCATCTTTGCATGAAATGTTCCTCTGGTATCTCTGATTTTCTTGAAGAGATCCCTAGTCTTTCTGTTGTTTTCCTCTATTTCTTTGCAATGATCGCTGAAGAAGGCTTTCTTAACTCTTCTTGCTATTCTTTGGAACTCTGCATTCAGATGTTTATATCTTTCCTTTTCTCCTTTGCTTTTCACTTCTCTTCTTTTCACAGCTATTTTTAAGGCCTCCCCAGACAACCATTTTGCTTTTTTGCATTTCTTTTCCGTGGGGATGGTCTTGATCCCTGTCTCCTGTACAATGTCACCAACCTCATTCCATAGTTCATCAGGCACTCTATCTATCAGATCTAGGCCCTTAAATCTATTTCTCACTTCCATTGTATAATTATAAGGGATTTGATTTAGGTCATACCTGAATGGTCTAGTGGTTTTCCCTACTTTCTTCAATTTAACTTTGAATTTGGCAATAAGGAGTTCATGGTCTGAGCCACAGTCAGCTCCTGGTCTTGTTTTTGCTGACTGTAGAGAGCTTCTCCATCTTTGGCAGCAAAGAATATAATTAATCTGATTCCGGTGTTGACCATCTGGTGATGTCCATGTGTAGAGTCGTCTCTTGTGTTGTTGGAAGAGGGTGCTTGTTATGACCAGTGCATTTTCTTGGCAAAACTCTATTAGTCTTTGCCCTGCTTCATTCCGTATTCGAAGGCCAAATTTGCCTGTTACTCCAGGTGTTTCTTGACTTCCTACTTTTGCATTCCCATCCCCTATAATGAAAAGGACATCTTTTTTGGGTGTTAGTTCTAAAAGGTCTTGTAGGTCTTCATAGAACCATTCAACTTCAGCTTCTTCAGCATTACTGGTTGGAGCATAGACTTGGATTACCATGATATTGAATGGTTTGCCTTGGAAACGAACAGAGATTATTCTGTCATTTTTGAGATTGCATCCAATTACTGCATTTCGGACTCTTTTGTTGACCATGATAGCCACTCCATTTCTTCTGAGGGATTCCTGCCCACGGTAGTAGATATAATGGTCATCTGAGTTAAATTCACCCATTCCAGTCCATTTCAGTTCTCTGATTCCTAGAATGTCGACATTCAATCTTGCCATCTCTTGTTTGACCACTTCCAATTTGCCTTGATTCATGGACCTGACATTCCAGGTTCCTATGCAATATTGCTCTTTACAGCATCAGACCTTGCTTCTATTACCAGTCACATCCACAGCTGGGTATTGTTTCTGCTTTGGCTGCATCCCTTCATTCTTTCTGGAGTTATTTTTCCACTGATCTCCAGTAGCATATTGGGCACCTACAGACCTGGGGAGTTCCTCTTTCAGTATCCTATTATTTTTGCCTTTTCATACTGTTCATGGGATTCTCAAGGCAAGAATACTGAAGTGGTTTTCCATTCCCTTCTCCAGTGGACCACATTCTGTAAAATCTCTCCACCATGACCCACCCGTCTTGGGTCTATGCCAAAGCCTTTGATTGTGTGGATCACAATAAACTGTGGAAAATTCTGAAAGAGATGGGAATACCAGACCACCTGATCTGCCTCTTGAGAAATTTGTATGCAGGTCAGGAAGCAACAGTTAGAACTGGATATGGAACAACAGACTGGTTCCAAATAAGAAAAGGAGTTTGTCAAGGATGTATATTGTCACCCTGTTTATTTAACTTATATGCCGAGTACATCATGAGAAACGCTGGACTGGAAGAAGCACAAACTGGAATCAAGATTGCCGGGAGAAATATCAATAACCTCAGATATGCAGATGACACCACCCTTATGGCAGAAAGTGAAGAGGAACTCAAAAGCCTCTTGATGAAAGTGAAAGTGGAGAGTGAAAAAGTCGGCTTAAAGCTCAACATTCAGAAAACGATGATCATGGCATCCGGTCCCATCACTTCATGGCAAATAGATGGGGAAACAGTGGAAACAGTGTCAGACTTTATTTTTCTGGGCTGCAAAATCACTGCAGATGGTGACTGCAGCCATGAAATTAAAAGACACTTACTCCTTGGAAGGAAAGTTATGACCAACCTAGATAGCATATTCAAAAGCAGAGGCATTACTTTGCCAACAAATGTTCGTCTAGTCAAGGCTATGGTTTTTCTTGTGGTCATGTATGGATGTGAGAGTTGGACTGTGAAGAAGGCTGAGCACTGAAGAATTGATGTTTTTGAACTGTGGTGTTTGAGAAGACTCTTGAGAGTCCCTTGGACTGCAAGGAGATCCAACCAGTCCATTCTGAAGGAGATCAGCCCTGAGATTTCCTTGGAAGGAATGATGCTAAAGCTGAAACTCCAGTACTTTGGCCACCTCATGAGAAGAGTTGACTCATTGGAAAAGACTCTGATGCTGGGAGGGATTGGGGGTAGGAGGAGAAGGGGACGACAGAGGATGAGATGGCTGGATGGCATCGCTGACTCGATGGACATGAGTCTCAGTGAACTCAGGGAGTTAGTGATGGACAGGGAGGCCTGGCGTGCTGCGATTCATGGGGTCGCGAAGAGTCAGACAGGAATGCATGACTGATCTGATCTGATCTGATATATGAAGAAGGAGAGAAAGAAGAGACACTAAGAATATCCTTCTCAAGGAGTTCCCTGGTGGCCTAGTGGTTAAGATTCTGGGCTTTCATTGCTGTGGATGGGCTCAACCCCTGGTCAGGGAACTGAGATCCTGCAAGCCACATGCCCCGGCAATAAAAAGAAGATATCTGTTTTTTCACCTTTCTCCTAATAGACAAGTATTCTATGTTACCTACTTTCCGATTGTTTCTTCTCCGGAAACATTTTTTTCTTTCTTCTCCATATTACTCCTTGCCTCCAGGGGCACATATGACCCTATTCTAAAGGCTTCCATAATATTTTTATTGCATTTGGTTCCTTGGTGGGAAAGCATGGCAAGCAGTATGAAAGAAAAGAGTTTGAGGTCAACACGTTTATTTCCCTGCTCAGGATTTGACTCCCTTTAGTTTTCAGTAACCTCTGCCTTCCTTCATGATGTAATGGGTGAGGATGATAACAGATATGGGCTACTAGACCCATTTTGCCTGTGATTTTTCTTATACTTTACTATTTGTCACATTTGCAATTGTCACATTGTAAATAAAACCTCCTTGAATGAACCTTAAATATGTCGTATCTTCCCTTTTGTGATATTCATACACACACACACACACATATATATATATGTATAGAGAGAGAGAGAGAAAGAGAGTTACCCAAAAAACTTATTCAGGTTTTCCATACTATCCTATGGAAAAATCAGAACAAACTTTTTGGCCAACCCAATAGATACTAATACTCATTGAGCACTAAGCCATGGTCACTATGTGAAAAGCAGTACATAAGTTTAAATATTTTGTATATATACCATGAAGTTTGTATGATATAATCTGCCTCTGAGAGATTAAAAATTCAGACCCCTGAGTTTGAGTAACTTGTTGCAATGGACTGAAATGTTAGGATTTTTTCGACTATTTTTACTACAAATAATAAAGTATGATAGGAGAAGAAAGATGTATGTACCTGATCACTGTCTAGCACACTGTACAATGATCAGATTATATATTAATTTCCTGTGTCTTAAAACTGATTTGTAAGCTCCATGGGAGCAAAAGCTTGTCTTATTTTCCTTAATGCTGTTTATCCAGAGCCTACAAATCATTGTTGTAGGTAACAATCTCAAGGTAGCTGCTATCACTGAAGTAAGGAGCAAGATGGATAAGTAGCACTGACGATATACTCAGTTCTCTCACAGCCTTCTGAGAAGCAGAGGAAAAAAAAAATAGCAGAGTAGGGGTTTTAAAGTCATTTGTCGACATTTCTTTACTAGCGTGTGAGATGAGTACAATTGTGCGGTAGTTTAAGCATTCTTTGGCATTGCCTTTCTTTGGGATTGGAATGAAAACTGACCTTTTCCAGTCCTGTGGCCACTGTTGAGTTTTCCAAATTTGCTGGCATATTGAGTGCAGCACTTTCACAGCATCATCTTTCAGGATTTGAAATAGCTCCACTGGAATTCCATCACCTCCACTAGCTTTGTTCGTAGTGATGCTTTCTAAGGCCCACTTGACTTCACATTCCAGGATGTCTGGCTCTAGGTCAGTGATCACACCATCGTGATTATCTGGGTTGTGAAGATATTTTTTGTACAGTTCTATGTATTCTTGCCATCTCTTCTTAATATCTTCTGCTTCTCTTAGGTCCATACCATTTCTGTCCTTTACTGAGCCCATCTTTGCCTGAAATGTTCCCTTAGTATCTCTAATTTTCTTGAAGAGATCTCTTCACATTAATATAAGCACACTTCTTAGTTTCAAGTTGAATGTCATCATTATCCTTTAGAGCAAGAGTTTCCAAACATGGATAACTATGTATCCAAATATCTAGGAAACCTTTAGAAAAGATTCATTCCTGAGCCTTATCTTATAACTGGTAAGAAAGTGGTGGTAACTAACTACTTAAAAATTTAGTATCTGATAGTTACACCAATAGGCACCAATATTAAGACATTGGGGTTTCCCTGGTGGCTCAGTGATAAAGAACCCACCTGCAATGCAGGAGATGCAGGCTCCATTCATGGGTTGGGAAGATCCCCTGGAAAAGAGTACGGCAACCCACTCCGATATTCTTGCTGGGAGAATCCCATGGGCAGAGGAGCCTGGTAGGCTGTGGTCCATGGGGTTCCAAAGAGGCAGAGTTGGACACAACTGAAGTGACTGAGCACATTCACCTTAATAATGTCAAATGTTCAAATTCCATGCATAATTATTTTAAATTGAAAAAGTAGCGAGATGTTAGTGATTTAGAAGTATGAAATAACTCTACATAATAAGAATATAAAAGTACTGATTAGAAAGAATATCATTAAATAAGGTCCTGTATCTTGTGTGAGATTTATTAAAGTCACATTGAATTCATTTTCTTTCATTATCAAAAAGTTTGAAAATCATCTGATATAGAAGGCACCCACCAGTTCCATTCTAAAGATGATAAAATTCTTTCTTCTAGGACTGTGAATGGTCACTAATCTCATTTGGAAAAATTCATGTTACAACAATGCAGTAACTTTACAAATTTCTGAAAAATTAAAGTGACTGTCATAAATTATGGATGAAACATCTCATTACAAGACCACTTTGTAAAAATATGCTTGTATATGATTAAAAAGTAGGGTTTAGATAATATATGTATGATTATTGGACTCTCAGATAATATATGTATGATTTTTGGACTGCACAGTAGATGATGACTACATGTAGAAATTTTATTCATTGCATAGGACTCATTTGTGTATAAGTCCACGTCATAATTTGTGAATTCAGATAATATTTCTAAGGAACATGCTACTGTTTTTCTTCCAAATAATATTATTGGTGTGGCTAATTATTACTATTTTCCTGCTGGCTTAAGTTGACTTTGGCTGATGAATAGTAGTACAAAATATCTTTGATATTGGGTTATTCATTCAACATTTAGCATGTGAAATTTTGTCCTTCAAATTAATGGTATTTGAAAGGAACCTTGGCAACAGGAATAAAAAAGAAAGAGAGGGATTGTGAGCAAATACAGTACAATTTTAATATATACATGAATACTTTAAAATCTAATAAACATTGCATCTATCTTGCCCTTATTATTTATAATTTTTTCTAAAAAGGGCATTTTCCAAAGGGTAAATAAGTGTATACACTTGTCCACCTACATGTTTCTGTCTTCCTCACAATCGTTTGTATGCTTAGAAAGGCAGCAAATTTTGGTTAACCAAGGTACAAAATAAAATTTTTTGTGTGAAAATTTGGAAAATACACATGCGCTTACATGATCAGAGACAGTTTGTGCTGTCACAGCCTAATAGTTTCAGAGAATCTACTTAGAAAACCAGTAAACTATGTTTCTATAAATTCCAGTATATTTAATAGCCAGGTTGCATTATAATCTAATATGCATAGAAAAATAAATTGGTAACTCCATAATCTGTTCTCCTATTTGCATATATTTACATGTAATTTATAATTTAATACCACACTAGATTTCTATTTTAAAGATTGAAATGGAATTCTGGACATCGGATGATTTTGCAAATCCAACCTGTTGTTCAGGTCAAAATGTTTCTAGTTACCGTTTCTACAGTCTTTCAAACCACAATTGGTCTGTCAACACAGTTTCAAAAATATCTGGAAGGTGGCTTTCTCACCACCTTCCAGCTTGGTTCATATAACCATCATGTCTATGGGGGTTATTGTAATAATTTCCACCCTTGTCCCTCTTCCTTACACTTCATTCTCTAAGCAGGATAGCCAGAGTGATAAAATTGAACAATCCCAATTGTGAACTCCTTTGCTCAAAGTACAAAAGAAGTCCATTTAATTTGCAGAATGATCTTCAAAGTCTAGCCACCTCTGTCTCCTACAAGCCTGATGACCTCTCTGACCTTGACTGTCAAGTTCATTGTCTTCCATTCCACTCTTGCCCACAGACTGTCATTTTGTTCTGTAAACACATCAAGGAATTTTCTTCCTATGAGTCTTTGCAGTTACTTGCACTCTGTTGAAACACATTCATGACCTGCTCTCACCTTTCAAGTATTTACTCAAATGGCCTATTTTGAATGAGACCTTCCTCGACTAACCTACTTAAAATGACTTCCCTTTTCCTATCTCATTATCAGCTTTCCTTTCTGTTAGCTTCCATTTTATCACCTGATGTACTGTGCTTCCAGGTGGTGCAGTGTTAAAGAATCTACCTGGTAAAGCAGGAGACACAGGATATGACGGTTAGATCCTTGGGTTGGAAAGATCCCCTGGAGAAGCAAATGGCAACTGACTCCAGTATTCTCACCTGGGAAATCCCATGGGCAGAGGAGCCTGGCAGGCTACAGACCATGGGGTCACAAAAGCTGGACATAACTGAGTATGCACACATGCACATGCTGTATATTTACTTGTTGGCTTAATATCGGCCTGTCCATTAGAACTTAAAAATCACACACAAAATGAATTATTGAGTGTTCTATTTCTTGTTTATTGGAATAATGCTTGACTTATAATCTTATGCTGATGAATTGATGATTTATTATAAACGAAATAGCACATTTTATGGCTTGTGTTTTCTTCCAAGGAAACTGGACACTTTTTATGGATATTTTCTCATAGAGAAATTATCTCAAGGAAAGGCATATATCAGTAGGTCTATTCTTGTTATTATGATGTGTAAAACAGATTATTACCAGTAGAAATACTGTCCTTAGAAAAACACTGCCTTCATTTTATGCACAACAGAGATAAAGAACAAAGAGTTCTTTTAAGCAGATAATATTAAAGTTCACATTATTTATTGAATAATGAAGCATAGCTCTTTTTGCAGGGTTCAGAAAAGATACTGAGACAATGAGTTTAGTAAACAAAACAGCCTAAATAAAAATGATATATGACAGTTCTATCAGTTGCCTAGTGAATTTAGAAGTTGACATAAAAGTGAGAAATGAAATTGTATAATCATTCCAAATTGTTGAAAACCACATGCATATCATGTGCTGTAGATGCCTGATAATGGTGAATAGTCTACTCACAGTCTCCAGAAAACTGTCTTTTTTAAAAGCCTCACTTCCTCTGCACAGTTGTTAAAAAATATAGTTTTAATTCATAACATCATAAAATATGTATGGAAAGATAAAACATTTTGGGTATAGATATTTCCAAGTTAATTTTTATTTCTGTTGAACCCATCCTTTTATTAAATGTTACTGAAATATGGTGTATAAGGTCAAATAGCCTATGTAGTATGTTAGGAAAATTCCTTCAGTAAAGAACCTCTATTCACTTTCAGATATTTCTTTTTTTTTTTTTTTTTCTGTTTTTTATTTTATTTTTTTTAAATTTTATTTTATTTTTAAACTTGATATTTCTTTAGATATTTTCTTATCTAACAATTTATCCGTTTAGGTTTTGTATGGTATGAAGTTAAACAATATACTTTTCTTGCACTTCAAGTTGCAATACTGTTTCCAGGTCCTTTGTGTTTTAAATTAAATGCATATATATTCTTAGGATTTTTTTTTCTTAGAATCAGTTACTATTCTATTAACATACTATTTTCATAACTGTAGGTTATAATTTAACATACATCAAGATGAGTTCAGAAGTTGGGAAGATATTTGGGATAAAACATTTTGGTCATGTTTATAAACTGAAAAACAATTGGGAAGAGGAAAAGAGAAACTTTAAGATACATGCTCAGTGCTCTCAGTCATGTCCAACTCTTTGCATCCCCGTGGACCGTAGCCTACCAGACTCCTCTGCCCATGGTATTTTCCAGGCAAGAATACTGGAGTGGGGTGCCATTTCCCACTACAGGGGATCTTCCCAACCCAGGTATAGAACCCACATCTCTGTGTCTCTTGTATGGGCAGGCAGATTCTTTAGCACTCACTCCACCTGAGATGTCTATAAGATACATGAGAGAGGATAAATTATAGAGAAAAGTCTTAAATGAGGTATAAAAGGTTATTTTAGATCTAAAAAGATTTGACTTTTTCATTTGAGATGAAATGTAAATAGATAGGGTTTTAAGAACATATCTATATATATGGAAACAAAACATTGTACTTTAAGTTTTATGATCCCACTTTCTCTGTAAAGTAGGAGGAAAGGTCATCTGTTAGCCGTAAACAATCAAAAAATCAGATTTAAAGAAAAAAAGTAAATTGCTGTTTTAAAGTGGTTTGGCTTTTTAAAAGTATTATGACAAAATCAATTCAGTGTATCAATTCTCCTCTCTTGGTCTAAACAAAGTTCAAATTTGATTATACATCAGTTGACAAATTCAAAACAGTGATATGTGGTCATTGTTAACTTTCTCTGTAATTAGCAAAAGGACCAAATATCAATATTACTTGAAACTAACACGGCACAATAGTGGAATAGACTCTATAGAACAGTGTAATGAGCTATCAAGGAATATTTTGCTTAAGTTCTTTATGCTCACTGGGAAGTAGAAACTTCAGTTCTATAATCAAAGGAGTTGGAGATGAAAGCAACCTAAACATTATACAACTTAGTTGAAAAAGCATAGAAGGCTATTTGTGTCATATTCCATGAAGAAGGAAGAATCAATTGTTATCTGTAGTTTTTGATGGAGAAGGCAATGGCACCCATTCCAGTACTCTTGCCTGGAAAATCCCATGGATGGAGGAGCCTGGTAGGCTGCAGACCATGGGGTCTCGAAGAGTCGGACACGATTGACTGACTTCACTTTCACTTTTCCCTTTCATGCATTGGAGAAGGAAATGGCAACCCACTCCACTGTTCTTGCCTGGAGAATCCCAGGGATAGGGGAGCCTGGTGGGCCACTGTCTATGGGGTCGAACAGAGTCGGACACGACTAAAGCGACTTAGCAGCAGCAGCAGCAGTAGTTTTTGAGAAGGAGCTTGCTGATTAGGAAGTTGGTTGTATGGTATTCGAGGCAGAGACTGAATCTGTATTTCCCATTGGGAATTGCTTTACATGATGATGATGATGATTTTCATCCTTCACATCAGTGTCTTTTTGGTTAAGTTTGTTTAGTACTTTTCCAGTAGAAAAAACTAAGGTTAGAAGCGTGTGTTTAAATATGTGACAATTCAATTATGTGTGTTAGTAGCTCAGTCGTGTCCGACTCTTTGCAGGCCCATGGACTATAGCCTGCCAGGCTCCTCTGTCCACGGGATTCTCCAGGTAAGAATACTGGAGTGGGTTGCCATATCCTTCTCTAGGGATAACTCACTTAATTGCCTGCAAATATATGTTGGCTTCTTTTGTCTTTGTAGTAACCTTAAACAGTTAAAATGGCAGGCTGGTATGTTATGCCCAAAGTATAGAGAAAAAAATTACTATTACTAGTTGAGAGTTGTTTATTGGGAAATGGGGATATATCAAGAGGGTCCAGAACCTCAGAGTCATGTAGTTTTACTGACATTTTGGTTTACTGCAGGTATTCACTAAGCAACAGGAGTGGGACATTTGAAGCATCATTCATGAGTACCAGGGTGGGAAGACCTTCAGTTCAGAAGATATGACACAGGTGTTGTGCAGTGTCTCTTTCATTAGTATACTCTGCTTTCTTTGCCTCTGTTACTGGAAAATCCCAGACAGTGATTCGTCGCCTACAGCCTGTCTCTCATACCTTGTTGCTGCCCCGGTAGAGCTTAGCAATCTGCCTGTGCTCTTCACTGGCACTACTCTCATCAGGCTGGCTCATCTACACTTTCTGGTTGGCTCTGATTTTTCCTAGTTACATGATTCTCCATCTGTTTCCGTTTGTGGTGGCAAAGTGGCCCTGCCTATCTCTTACTTTGCATTCTGCCATGTTTCTAGTTTTGCTATTACTTAAACTATGTTTTAAACATGCAGCACAGTTGATTGAAAACTGAAGAAATGCCTAGTACTTGTTTAGATTTTTTGCAGAGAACAGTTAGTCTTTGCCACTGACTACACTGTGCTTTAAACCAAGGTACAGAAGCTTCTTGCAATATGTTTCAAGTAACCAAAATGGAAAATCCAAGCAAACTGTTGCCTGTGTTTAGCCTTGTGATTTAAAGACAGCTGGTGGAGATAAGCACTAACATAAATCTTGTCTGAATTTCCCAAACCCAGCATATGAATCGTGAATTCTTTATTGGTTTTTCTAGATGTTTAACCATAGGTGATGGTAATATAGCAGAACAGAAAGAACATTAGCAAATCTAGTTTCAGGGTCTTACTTGCTTGCTAGTTATTTGACCTTGGATAAATAACCTCTTTCTAAGCCCTCCCCTTCAGTTTGGAGATGAGGACACTGAGCCTGAAAGAAAATATGAAATTGCTAGTTTTCAAAGCTGGAAAGTGCCAAAGATAGATAGATATTAAATCTTTTTGATTTCAAAGTCTGTGCTCAATCAGCACACAGAGTTCCCAAGTTTTGCTGTTGTTGTTTAAATAGTAATATATACTTAAAATGATGCTCACTGCTAGAACGCATGTATATTTGAAAAGGTATATGGCTTGTGATCAATTGCTACCTGCCACTTATGGTCAATTTCTCTTTAAACTGTAGTTTACGTTTTATGGTCTTGAAGATTCCTCCCCCTTCTAGGCATATTTTGTAACTGAAACCACAAGGACCATTTTTCTCCTGGCAAAACAGAATGCCTTTTCTTCTGACACAGTATTTTCATATGGATAGGCCTCTTTTAATTTTTCTTCTCTTAGTGAAAAGTGAAGTATTAGATACTCAGTCATGTCTGATGTTTTGCAACCCCATGGACGGTAGACCCCCAGGCTCCTCTGCCCATGGAATTTTCCAGGCAAGCATACTGGAGTTGTCATTCCCTTCTCCCGGGGATATTCCCGACGCAGGGATCAAACTGGGGTCTCCTGCATTGCAGGCAGATTATTTACCATCTGAGCCACCAGAGAAACCCTTTGTTTCAAAACAAACCTAATCCATAATTAATAGTCTTTTGTTTCAACCTTTTAACTAAAGATTTCCTTTGTCTTATCTGAAACTTGATCCTCAGATGAAGATTCAGTGAAATGCACCTCCCTCCAGTTGAAAACGTAAATTTCCTCATACTACATGCATTGTATGTTTATGTGTATTTGAAATCCTCCTCCTGACCTACACCAGATTTAAAGCATTACAATGCTGCTGCTGCTGCTGCTAAGTCGGTTCAGTCATGTCCGACTCTGTGCGACCCCATGGACGGCAGCCCACCAGGCTCCCCCGTCCCTGGGATTCTCCAGCCAAGAACACTGGAGTGGGTTGCCATTTCCTTCTCCAATGCATGAAAGTGAAAGTGAAGTCGCTCAGTCGTGTCCGACTCTTAGGGACCCCATGGACTGCAGCCCTCCAGGTTCGTCCGTCCATGGGATTTTCCAGGCAAGAGTACTGGAGTGGGGTGCCATCGCCTTCTCCAATTACAATGCTATTCTCTTGTAAAATCCCCTCCTCTTTGTGAGTTGTGCAACTTGCCTAAATCACCCTCACTTTCACCATATCTAATAACTCTTTTATGTATTATTTTATTCTTCAACAAATTTGGAATATTGTTTACAGTCTTTTGTTTTTCCCCCCATGGAAACCCCAGCCATCATGTATGATTTCAAAATTTATATGGAGGTCTTGTGAAAAACCCAGCATCTCAGTTTTCTGAATATCTGAAATAGCATGGCTTTTCTCTACATTTTAGCCAAATTAGATGATTACACATTGACTGAATCCTGTTGTTACACTGTTCTATCAAAAAAAAAAAAAAAAATCACAAATTTAGACATTTTTCTTTATTACCTAAGTTTTCTGTTGTTTTCTAAATTTCTTGCTAATCCTATGCCCATTACAACTGTATACTAAATTCATGTGGATACCTAATATTTTGCATTAACAGATTTTTCTATATATTTTTTTTTTTTTGTGGACCATTTTTAAAGTCTTTATTGAATTTGTTAAAATATTGTTTCTGTTTTATGTTTTGGTTTTTTGGCCAAGAGGCATGTGGAATCTTAGCTCCCCAACCAGTGATTGAACTTTAACACCCCTGCATTGGAAGGCGAAGTCTTAACCACTGGACTCCAGGGAAGGCCCATGTTAACAGTTCTGAGTCAAACTCTGTCATATCACTCACTCTCTTGTCAAAATTCTAAATCCACTTTCCTTTTTGCCCTTTCCTGTCATCACACAACAAATCCCTAATCCTAGATAACTTAACTATCTGCATCATTTTGCCCATACCTGGGCTGAGAGTATTTCAACTGAGGATATTTACAGCTATAAATGATCAACAAATTATCAACAGTCTCAACTAGGTCTTAAATTCTGCTGAAACATTCTTTTTCTCTGGATGTTTCATTTTCCACTTTCCACAATCTTTCAACTGTCACCAAACCTCTAATAAGTTATCTTCTTATCATTTTATTCTCTACAAATTATTTCTTTACTACACAAAAAGAACAAAGCAAAACAAAACAGAGAAAATAGATGGAAAACATTTCAGTGTTCAAGAATCATTTTTTTTTCTTTTCTTTCCTTCTCTTTTCCTTCTGTTACAAAGTAGGAGGATGAAAATAAATTATGTAATTATGTAACTTGTCAAAAGTTGCACAATCTTGAATGAGAACAACTTTGAACCTGACCTTCCTGAGTTCAAAGATTCATTTTCTTACCACTGAAAGATTCTGAATTTTATAGACATTTTGTGACTAAATAGAGTATCATTCACTGATTTTAAGATGGTCATTTTTCCCATGTCCCCTCATCTTCTTACTCTTTTAGGAATCATGCCAATTATAGCGATTATGATGTCAAATATATAAGCAAATAGGGGAAAACCCGTAATTCATCATAACATAGAGAATAATACTCAACTTTCTGTGGTCCATAATCTACTTAAGAAGGCTAGCTTTTGTTTGACATGCCAAAGGATCTAGTACAATATGATTTATTCCTGGAATACTGAGAAATTAATGAAAATATTATTTGTGGGGAAAAATGAATTTACTTGCATTTATAATTGGTTTTGCTGGCAGCAACAGCTGTGCTTATATCAAGAATATGCCATGCTGAAAAATGGAAGGTTGATTTCTGTTGTTTTTTTTCCTTTCTTTCCCCTTACATTTGTTGTTTATCATTTTGAAGGAAATTAGAATTATGTTTAATTATTTTATTATACTACAGAGGGAAGAATAATAGTGTGCCTGGAAATGCAGCTATGCCCAACTCAATACCATTGAGGTGATTTTCCTAGTCACTTAGGTTTGATCAAATGCTGTTAATTGCAAGAGACCAATCAATGTTAAATATGAAAATCACATAAAAATCTGTTTCAGCTCTTTCCAGAAGGAAGTGAGTCAGCATTTATTATCTAAATCATTTAGTTCAACACTGGGATACATTCCACCTCTGATGTATTTTAGACCTACAGGGTATGTGCAAGGATGGATACTTATGCATTCTAGCAGCACTTCCTGCATTTTTCCCTTACTCCAGGATACAACACTCACTAAGAATGATTGTTTAATCAGCTTCATATTATCCACAAAGGTATATTGAGAGAAATGATTAAATACTTTTTTCACATTCATTATATCTATGGCATTCTCCACCCCAAGCAGAAAAGAAAGTATATAATCAATAATAGAGAATGATATTGAGTGTTTATTTTTAATAAACCAGCATTAGGTAATTTTATTCTGTTTCCTCATGCCCTCGAAGCAACTGTTTACCAGTGCTTTTGAATCCTCCTGGGATTTGGCATCAAAATAATCGGCTTTAATTCTTCAGTTTTAAATATCTAACTCTTTCTTCTTTTTGAACATTAATATATAGACTGACCCTTGAATATTTGTGTCTCTCCCATATTCTCCAGGTCCCAGCAAGAATTACTCAAGCAGGTTTATTCTGTCATCCAAGGAAGCACTCACCCAGCTTTGCAATGTCCAGTAGATTTCATACCAGGTTTATAGTGCTTATAAAACAAAAGGGGAAAAGAAGGAGTGACAAAAACAGAAGTTCAGAAATAGAATTCTGTAAGAAGTTAGCCTTTAAATGTTTTTACAGGTTGTTGTGAAAATGCCTGCCCGTATAATAAATTGTAATTTTATGCTGCTTACTGTAATTTTTTTTACACTGTGATAATTTTGAGATTTCTGAATCGCTGTGTTGTAACTAACTGGTGTAGAATCTTAAATGCTACCAAGAAGATCCTGATTAGAAGTAGAAATGAAATAAGTAGTGAATACATTTCTTTTCTTCCAACTTTATTTTTCCACTCGAATAAAAGTTTTTTCTATATAATTAAATTTGTGTGTTAGATGGTACTTCTCACCTTGTCATAAGTTCCCACTGTGAAATAATCCCCAGTGTTTGGGATGATAGTGTTTTAATACATGGATACAAATCTACTGGGGGCTTCCCTTGTGGCTCAGTGGTAGAGTCCACCTGCCAATTCAGGAGCCACAGGCTCAGTCCTTGGGTTGGGAAGATTCCCCTGGAGAAGGAAATGGCAACCCAATCCAGCATTTCTGCCTGGAGAGTCCCATGGACAGAGGAGCCTGGTGGGTTACAGTCCATGGGGTCACAAAGAGTCAGACACAACTTAGAGACTAAACAACAACAACTCCCGTTTTTCATAATTTCTCAAACAGTTATTCTTTCTCAAATGTGTTTCTGAGCATGCATTTTCCAGTTTTCCTGTCCATAGAAAGGGTTCTGAATTTGGATTCAGAAGACGTGATTTCAAGTCTTGGATCATCTTAGCTTTAGTTCAGTTCAGTCGCTCAGTTGTGTCTTACGCTTTGTGATCCCATGAACTGCAGAACGCCAAGCCTCCCTGTCAATCACCACTCCCGGAGTCCACCCAAACTCATGTCCATTGAATTGGTGATGCCATCCAACCATCTCATCCTCTGTCGTCCCCTTCTTCTCCTGCCCTCAATCTTTCCCAGCATCAGGGTCTTTCCAAATGAGTCCTCTCTTCACATTAAGTGGCCCAAGTATTGGAGTTTCAGCTTCAACATCAGTCCTTCCAATGAACATCCAGGACTGATCTCACTTAGGGTGGAATACTTGGATCTCCTTGTAGTCCAAGGGACTCTCAAGAGTCTTCTCCAACACCACAGTTCAAAAGCATCAATTCTTCTTACCTTATGTAGGATTTATGGCAAGTCAGGTATGGCTGCTGCTCTCATGTGTAGAATAGAAATAAGAATACATTACTTAGACAACTGTTTGAACAATTAGATGGAATAAGGTCCAGGTAATGGCATAGTATTTCAAAGACTAGAGTACAACATATGAATACTCGTAAATCACTATGTACATAAATAATTTTGTTAATGGGAATCTATTAGTATCCTTGGATACCAAATGCCTAGACTAAGTGTGTTGGCTTATTTATTAGTCATTGCCTTCATATTGTGTTTCCATTTATCTTGAGCTCAGCTTGCCTATGGTTGATACTTGGTTTAATTATCCAGTTTAAAGATGATTCTTCCCTCCATCCTCATTATCTCTATGTTGTCAAAGACAGAACACACATAGAAATGGATTTTTCCTGTTAACCTTGCATTAAACTTTCAGTTCAATTCAGTTCAGTTCAGTCACTCATTCGTGTCTGACTCTTTGTGACACCATGAACTGCAGCACGCCAGTTATCCCTGTCCATCACCAACTCCCTGAGTTCACTCAGACTCACGTCCATCGAGTCAGTGATGCCATCCAGCCATCTCATCCTCTGTCGTCCCCTTCTCCTCCTGCCACCATCCCTCCCAGCATCAGTCTTTTCCAATGAGTCAACTCTTTGCATGAGGTGGCCAAAGTACTGGAGTTTCAGCTTTAGCATCATTCCTTCCAAAGAAATCCCAGGGCTGATCTCCTTCAGAATGGACTGGTTGGATCTCCTTGCAGTCCAAGGGGCTCTCAAGAGTCTTCTCCAACACCACAGTTAAAAAGCATCAATTCTTCAGTGCTCAGCCTTCTTCACAGTCCAACTCTCACATCCATACATGACCACAGGAAAAACCATAGCCTTGACTAGACGGACCTTTGTTGGCAAAGTAATGTCTCTGCTTTTCAATGTGCTATCTAGGTTGGTCATAACTTTTCTTCCAAGGAGTAAGAGTCTTTTAATTTCATGGCTGCATGGCTGAAGTCACCATCTGCAGTGATTTTGGAGCCCCAAAAAATAAAGTCTGACATTGTTTCCACTGTTTCCCCACCTATTTCCCATGAAGTGATGGGACCGGATGCCATGATCTTCGTTTTCTCAATGTTGAGCTTTAAGCCGACTTTTGCACTCTCCTCTTTCATTTTCATCAAGAAGCTTTTTAGTTCCTCTTCATTCTGCCATAAGGGTGGTGTCATCTGCATATCTGAGGTTATTGATATTTCTCCCAGCAATCTTGATTCCAGCTTGTGCTTCTTCCAGCCCAGCATTTCTCATGATGTACTCTGCATATAAGTTAAATAAGCAGGGTGACAATATACAGCCTTGACGTACTCCTTTTCCTATTTGGAACCAGTCTGTTTTTCCATGTCCAGTTCTAACTGGTGCTTCCTGACCTGCATACAGATTTCTTAAGAGGCAGGTCAGGTGGTCTGGTATTCCTATCTCTTTCAGAATTTTCCACAGTTTATTGTGATCCACACAGTCAAAGGCTTTGGCGTAGTCAATAAAGCAGAAATAGATGTTTTTCTGAACTCTCTTGCTTTTTCGACGATCCAGCGGATGTTGACAATTTGATCTCTCGTTCCTCTGCCTTTTCTAAAACCAGCTTGAACATCAGGAAGTTCACGGTTCACATATTGCTGAAGCCTGGCTTGGAGAATTTTGAGCTTTACTTTACTAGCGTGTGAAATGAGTGAAATTGTGCGGTAGTTTGGGCATTCTTTGGCATTGCCTTTCTTTGGAACTGGAATGAAAACTGACTTTTTCCAGTCCTGCGGCCACTGCTGAGTTTTCCAAATTTGCTGGCATATTGAGTGCAGGAATTTCACAGCATCATCTTTCAGGATTTGAAATAGTTCAACTGGAATGCCATCACCCCCACTAGCTTTGTTTTTAGTGATGCTTTCTGAGGCCCACTTGACTTCACATTCCAGGATGTCTGGTTGTAGGTGAGTGATCACACCATCATGATTATCTGGGTCGTGAAGATCCTTTTTGTACAGTTCTTCTGTGTATTTTTGCCACCTCTTCTTAATATCTTCTGCTTCTGTTAGGTCGGATGAGCTATTATTTGTGACTCTTCTTTAGTTAGCCCTTCTTTTCCAATATTTATGCTGGTTAATTTGAATGTTACCTAACAGATTCTTACACAGCTATACTAGCTTTATTGAAAATCCAAGTATGTCTTTTTTAACTAAGATTACTAAGAATGATTTTTTTTTTCCATTCAAAAAGTGACCTATTATGTGGCTGGTATTGGTGGTACAGGATAAAACAGTTTTTAAGCATGTTCAATAGATAACCATCTAATAGGAGACAGAGAAATAAATGGCAGCTATGATTTATGGTATAGAAACAGAGAAAAATGATACAGTTTAGATTGGGCATGGCTGGATTGGTTGAAGAAAGTATTCCTAGAGGAATTGATAACTAAACTGGGTTTAGGAGAATGAACAGAAGGAAAATATTTTTTTGTAATGGAGTAGAGACAGCTACAGGAAAGTCTATGAAAGGAAGAATGTCTATGAGCATAGACAGAAGAGACTGAGGCATCTGAAAGCCCTGTGCTTTTGAGTCTCACCCCCAACTTCTAGCCTACCTGTAAGTAATGGTAAGAGTGAAGAGGAAGCTGCTGACCTCCTTTCATGATTCTTTTTATCCTTTTGTGTCCATCATTCAAAGAAACCCTTGATTCTCCTACACATCACCTACTCTTATCTGTTTTCTAGACCTTTCTTCTTTCTTTAGACTACATGGTCAATTATCAAAATGCTCTGTATCTTGGTACTTTCTCAGAGCACGCGTTTGGCATCTCACTCTTACTGAAGTCTGCCTCTCCCTCAAGAATATTGCAGTACTCAGTACAAGTGATGAATGTTTTATCTTAATCTGTGTAAGTGGTACCTATCACAGAAATTAACTATTATATCTCTTTCTGGAACATTAGATATGTATTATCAATCATTCCTTCCTGAAACACTTTCTTTGCTTTCCCTTAGCTCACTGACTCTATGTCTCCACCTTCTCAGTTAGTTCTTGCTAATCTACTCATCCTTTTGAGTGTCTCTTCACTCTTGTCCTTGTCCTCCTGTCTCTTGTCCTCTTGACTCTTATTTGAGTGTCTATGTGGCATCTAAAAATCAGTATGTCCGAATCCAAGATCCTTATATTTTCTCCCCAACTCTCTTTTCCTATTTCAGTGCAATGACAGCAAATCCTGTTGACCAGGTGTTTATGTCTAGATTCATTCTTGACTACTCTTACTTTCACATCTCAAATGCAGCGTGTCAGCACATACTATTTTTCAATTTTACCTTCAAAATAAATTCAGAATTTGACCATTTTCCTCCACTGCATTTTTTTCTTATCTAATCCACCATTATCTTTCTGGCCTATTTTTATATCTTTGTAATAGTTCCCAGTTCCTCATGCCCTGTCTTCTATGTTTGAGTCAAATCTCAGGGAAGTAGCCAAAGTGATATTTTTCAATGAGAGACAGATACCACTGGGCTTTTGTAAAAAAAAAAAAGAAAACAAAAGAAAAGAAAACAAAACCCTAAATGGCTTTCCAAATTATCCACGGTAAAACCCAAGGCTTTCACTGTACTTGTATGTACTGGCTGTCCTTACTCCTCTAAAGTCATCATCTGTTGCTCAATCCCTTGATCTCCCTGCCTAGGTCTTTACACTTGATATTCTATTTGTCTAGACTGTCTCCATTCCACACATCTGAGAGCTCAATGTCTTGCTTCCTCAGGTCTTTGCCCAGATGTCTTCTTCTCAGTCAGGCCTAGGACCATCCTATTAAAACTACAACACATCTAACACACACATACTTTCTCTACCTCCCTTCTGTGCCTTTTTTCTGTTGTATTGATAACTATAAGATGTAACCTATTAATTTTATTTTGTTTATTTTTTATTAGTATGTAAGCTCTATGGGGTTATGTTTTTATCTATGTAATTACGTCTGTAGTTTCTGAATCTAGAAACATGCATGGCAATAAAAGAGATTAAATGAACAAATATTTCTTAAGACAATAAACAGCAAAACTATTAAAAATGACTAGGAATAATAAAAATATAAATTTTAATAAATTACCAAAATCATTTATTGGTATTAGAATGCAAAGAGAAACAAAATATTGCCAGCTTTCTTGAAGACTCTTATCTCCTTTTCCAGTTGTTATCCCTTGTATCTTTCCCAAAGGTAACTGTTATCCTGACATTTAACACTAAAGGTTACTTTTTGCCAGTTTTTCTGAACTGTATAGAAATGGAATTATATAGCCTGTATTTTTATATTCTAATTTTTTTAGCTCAAGATTATTTTATGAGGTACATCTTATTTTGGTATGCAGCTATGGTTTATATATTTTTATAGCCATAATTCATTCAGTGAGTATACAATTCACAATGAACATCTGTATGATTTCCAGATATTTAAGTATCATTAATACTAGTGTTATGGGCATTTTTGTACACATTTGGTGTGCATGTAGTAGGTAGTATTTGTGAAGGATACAGAATTATTTCCAGTATACAGTCCTCTACATTTTTATAATCTGTGTGGCAGTTAAATTAGTGTCCTCTATAAATTCATATTCTTCTCCCTCTCAACCACTCAGTTCTTTCTACTATCTCCTGGTCTATCTATATTTACTGTAAAGAGGATAGTTCTTTTTTCCTTCCAATTTGAATTAATTCAAAACCATGTCTTTTATGGGCATCACTCTATACAATGTTCAAAGAGTTAACAGAACACACAATGTTATTAGATGTATCACATACTCAAAGTGGAAAACCAGCCAAATTCCAACAGAAAAGCAGCTATCTATGCAAAATCATGTTCTCTTAAACAAAAATATTGTATTGTGAAAAGTCACTGAAGAAATAATATCTGTGGATAGGAATAACAGAAAACGTCTTCCTGGAATACTCTTGCCAGTCCTCAGATAATATATGGTGACTGCTCTGACTTTATAACATGTGTGGTACATATACACAATGGAGTATTACTCAGCCATTAAAAAGAATACATTTGAAGCAGTTCTAATGAGGTGGATGAAACTGGAGCCTATTATACAGAGTGAAGTAAGCCAGAAAGAAAAACACCAATACAGTATACTAACACATATATATGAATTTAGAAAGATGGTAACAGTAACCCTGTATACGAGATAGTAAAAGAGACACTGATGTATAGAACAGTCTTTTGGACTCTGTGGGAGAGGGAGAGGGTGGGATGATTTGGGAGAATGGCATTGAAATACGTATAATATCATATATGGAATGAGTCGCCAGTCCAGGTTCGATGCACGATACTGAATGCTTGGGGCTGGTGGACTGGGACGACCCATAGGAATGGTACAGGGAGGGAGGAGGGAGGAGGGTTCAGGATGGGGAACACATGTACACCTGTGGTGGATTCATTTTGTTATATGGCAAAACCAATACAATATTGTAAAGTTTAAGAATAAAATTAAAAAAAATAACATGAACAATAAAAAAATAAACTCACCTGAAAAAAAAATCCCATCATAAGGTTAAACACTGACATTATATATTTTTATATATGTAAAAAAATTTCAACAATGCAAACTACTAATCTCTCTCAGAATATCAGTGATTAAAATAGTTTATATTTGTAATTGTGTTTCCCATATATCTGACAATTTTTTTGCTGTTCAGTCACCCAGTGATGTCCAACTCTTTGCGACACCACGGACTGCAGCATGCCAGGCCTCCCTGTCCCTCACCATCTCCTGAAGTTTGCCCAAGTTAATGTCTATTGCATCATAATGCCATCCAGCTGTATCATCCTCTGACACCCTCTTCTGCTGCCATGATCAGTCTTTCCCAGCATTAGGGATTTTTCCAATGTGTCAGCTGTTCACATCAGATGACCAAAATACTGGAGTTTCAGCTTCAGTGTCAGTCCTTCGAGTGAATATTCAGTGTTGATCTCCCTTAAGATTGACTGGTTTGATCTCCTTGCTGTTCAAAGGACTTTCAGGAGTCTTTTCCAGCAGTACAGTTCGAAGGCATCAATTTTTTGCTATTCTGGCTTCTTTACAATCCAGCTCTTACAACCATATGTGACAATATGATATATTAAACAAACAGAGCTTTCACCCATAGAGTAACCTGTGTAAATCTTAATATCATTCTTGGAAGAAAATGTTCTTATTTTCATTAGCAGAAGAGAGCAGTTTCTATCTGTGCCACACTTCTCATTTCTACCATATCCTGTATGTTAACAGAGAATCTGAGAAACTTAACAAAGAGTCTATGTTACTTGTGAAAAGCCACATAATTTTCTCTGAGAAATTTTATAATTAAGAGCAAAAATTTAGGAACAATAGTATATATTAAGCACTTTAATATTGATGCTCCTGTGACAGACAAGAATCTTAAAAATCCAAAACAAAAATTAGTGCTTCTCAGTCTTTTGGCTAAGAGAAAGTGCAGAAAAATATTAATTCATTCTTTCATTTGCTATTCATTCACTCAATACATATATTTCAAATATATATACTTGAAAATCTACAGTTTGGCACTGTTGTGGAGATATAAAAAGTTTAGATAAAGCTCCTGGTTAATAAACTTCTGATGAATTGGGGAAGACAGATAATATTTCAGATAGTATGGGTTGCATAAGAACACACGCACACAGTGTATTGAGACATGCATGCACACACACACCCACACCCCCCCCACACACACACAATATATTTAGCCAATTTGGGTGATGTCCAGCTGGTTGAAACTTATGATCTAGAACTCTTGTTCACCTAATCTCAGCTGGGTTTGCTCACCTATGTGTGAACAGCTTGTGGTTTGGGTGGGGCTGTGGTTTATGATGGCCTTGATTTCCCAGATGTCAATCACGTCATCCGGTCTCTTATCCTGTAGGAAGTTAACCTGTGATTATATATATGGCAGCAATATTTCAAGAGCAGTGACAGGGCAAAGACCAGTGTTAAAGCACTCTCGCAAGTCACTGTTTGGTTTCTTGTTTGCTACTCTACTATTGGCCAAAGAAGTCAAATTGTCAGCATATAAGGATCAGTGTAAAAGATCTGCCTGCAATGCAGGAGACCTGGGTTTGATCCCTGGGTCAGGAAGATTCCCTGGAAAAGGAAATGGGTACATATTCCATTATTTTTGCCTGGTAACTGCATGGACAGAGGAGCCTGGTGGGTTGCAGTCTATGGTTTGAAAAGAGTTGGAAACAACTAACACTGTCACTGTTTTTTTTTCTTTCAAGAATCAGTGTATTAGGGGGCTACCCAAGTGCTTTAAGTGCTCCCTGGAGGGACGTGTGAACAAATGGAAGAATCATTATTGCAACATGGTACCATAGATAACACATATGTACACACATACATACATATACACGCACAAATCCTTTGGCTGAAAAATACCAAACTCTCTAAACTAATGATTTGGCCCATTTAAAATGGCCAAATGTGGACTTAAATTTATCAGAAATTTGACATAATTTTGCAAGGCATTTTGCTTTGTAGATGCCTACATGTATACTGAGAGTTTTGAAGGACAAAAAAATTTTACTAAAATATTTTTTATGTATAAGAAATTATTATACAAAGAATATTCAGAATTAATTCTATTTTCAAGTAGTAAAATTATAGAGGTGTCAACAAATACATTTTTACAAAACGATACTATAAGAGTAAATAAATAATTAGTTTTCAATTTCACTGTAGTAAGTCTCTCCTGATTTGTAGCAATACTACCCTTGGTAAAATATAGAAACTCCTACACTCTTTAAAAATGAAAAGCTGAGATAAAGATGCGATGCGAAATCTTCTCTTTATTGTCATTAACGTGAAACAGACAGTGCAGTTGATAGAAGTGCAGGCTATTAAAATATAATAGACATTTTTCTTACAAATTTTCTTATCAATTCAAAAATCTTCCAAACATAAATTATATAATAGGGGAGAGTGGAGAAGCGTTTAATCTCTGTGCTAAATGAATGGAGGGGCTTTATGTCTTTATGACGATTGTGTCTCTAGTAAATGTTTCCTTTTCTATTTGCAAATGAAAATATTCCCATTTTTTCAAAAATGGGTAAGAAATGAAAACAAATACAAGGCATAGAGTTGATTTTATTCAAATTTTCACAGCATAGTACCACATCAATTCTTCAGTGCTCAGCCTTTTTTATTGTCCAGCTCTCACATCCATATGACCACTGGAAAAAAACATAGCTTTGACTAGATGGACCTTTGTAGGCAAAGTTTTATCTCTGCTTTTTAATATGCTATCTAGGTTGGTCATAGCTTTTCTTCCAAGGAACAAGGGTCTTTTAATTTCATGGCTGCAGTCACTGTCCACAGTGATTTTGGAGCCCCAAAAAATAAAGTCTGTCACTGTTTCTGTTGTTTCCCCATCTATTTGTCATGAAGTGATGGGACCAGATGCCATGATCTTCATTTTTTGAATGTTGAGTTTCAAGCCAGCTGTTTCAGTCTCCTCTTTAACTTTCATCAAGAGTCTTTTTAGTTCCTCTTCTTTTTCTGCCATGAGAGTGGTATCATCTGCATATCTGACGTTGTTGATATTTCTCCCGGTAATTTTGATTCCAGCTTGTGCTTTATTCAGCCCAACATTTTCCATGATGTACTTTGAACAGAAGTTGAATAAGCAGGGTGACAATATACAGGCTTGACATACTCCTTTCCCAATTTGGAACCAGTCCATCATTCCATGTCTGGTTCTAACTCTTGCTTCTTGGGCTGCATACAGGTTTCTCAGGAGCAGGTAAGGTGGTCTGGTATTCCCATCTCTTGAAGAATTTTTCAGTGTGTTGTGATCCACACAGTCAAAGGCTTTAGCGTAGTTAATGAAGCAGAAGTAGTTGTTTTTTCTGGAATTATCTAGCTTTTTCTATGATCCAACAGATGTTGGCAATTTGATCTCTGGCTCCTCTGCCTTTTCTCAATCCAGCTTGTACATCTGGAGGTTCTTGGTTCACATACTGTTAAAGCCTACATTGAAGGATTCTGAGCATTACTTTGTTAGCATGTGAAATATGTGTAATTGTGCAGTAGGTGTGAACATTCTTTGGCTTTGTCCTTCTTTGGGACTGGAATGAAAACTGACCTTTTCCAGTCCTGTAGCCACTGCTGAGTTTTTCAAGTTTGCTGGCATATTGAGTGCAGCACTTTCCTTTCCTCAGCATCTTTGAGGCTTTGAAATAGCTCAGCTGGAACTCCATCACCTATAGTAGCTTTGTTCTTAGTGACACTTCCTAATATTCTCTTTAGTTTCTTAGATTGCTTTAGAAATTTATATCACATTCACATGCAATTCACTGAATCTAAGCAGTTAACATTGAGAATTACAAAATTCTCAAATGTATAGTTCCTCTAAGTACCATGTAGGCTCCTTCAGAGAATTTCAAAGATTTAATTTCACTACATGGAGTAAGGTCAGTGTCTACCAGATTTCACTTATAGGAATATGATGTGAATGAGAATATCTAGTGAATTAATTATGTGAGAGAAATATGTGCAAAAAAGTTTCTAATTAAGGGTTTGATATAAGTATTATAGAAATACAATGGTACATTTAAGTGCTGGTTATTCTAGATGACACACAACTATTTTCCTAATAACCTGTATTTCATGGTATGATAAAAAGAATACTGAACTGAGAATCAGATTTGGATTTGACATAGCTTCAGTAATAAGATATGCCATTAGGGACATTACATCATTTCTGTCAAACACTATTGCCTTGATTTCTTTCTCTGAATGCCAGTTTTCTTGCAAAGTGAGTAGTTGAAGTACATGAAATGACAAGTTATCTTCTACTTTCTATTTCTGTGCCTCTAGTGTCTCTTCAGTTTTCTTAAGGACAGAAGAACAGTTAATTGCCATCCTTGGCTTTGGAGAAATAATTTGACTTGAATTCATTTACTCTGGTTAAATTATTAGCCAAATGCACAATAGACATGCATATTTGAAGAAAAACTGCTTGCAACAATTTAGTAAGGTTTTGGTTATTAGTGTTCCTTGAGATGATTGGTATTCAGTATCTGCTTCTAGGGGCTTCCCCAATTGCTCAGGAGGTAAAGAATCTGCCTGCAACACAGGCAATGCAGGAGACACTGGTTCATTCCTTGGTTTGGGAAGATACCCTGGAGGAGGACATGGCAACCCAGTCCAGGATTCTTGCCTGGAGAATCCTATAGCCAGGGGAGCCTGGTGGGCTACATTCCATGGGGTCTCAGAGTCAGACATGACTGAAGCAACTGTGCACACACACCTCTGTTTCTAAGGAAACAATTTCAAAGCCAGCTTTTTTGCTCAATATTTTACTTAATAAATGTATAGAATTGGAAATATGCTGGTAGTACTCTCTCCCTAGTTTTGAATGTCAGGGGAATTTCCTCATCTTGCTTGAATGAGTGAAGTTGCTCAGTCATGTCCGACTCTTTGTGACCCCATGGACTGTAGCCTACCAGGCTCCTCTGTTCATGGGATTTTCCAGGCAATAGTACTGGAGTGAATTGCCATTTCCTTCTCCAGGGGATCTTCCCGACCCAGGGATCAAACCAGGTCTCTCACATTGTAGACAGATGCTTTACTGTCTGAGCCACCAGGGAAGTCCTTGCTTAGTTGCTCATATTCTTTGTTTTTACTCTCTGCATTCATATACTGATTCACTGAGCTTCTGGAAGTATGGGGCATATGTATCTGTGTAAATGTGTGAGTGTTGTGATTTTTTCTTAAATTAACATTTGTTAAATAGAGCTCCAGGGTTGTCACAGATAAACCAAGTTTCACTGAAAGACCACAGTGGAGAGTGAAATAGATCAGCTTATTAGTTACAGGTCCTGGAGGAGATACAGGACATAATTTGAGGGGCCACACAGGAAGGTGAAAGCAAGGTGTAGGCAGAGAGTGGAGTGAGTAGCAGGACCTCGGGCGCATACTTTTTAAGATTCACAGGTGGAGTGCTTTGGAGTTCTTGAACTGATGCTGGATTAGTTAGTTCAAACCCAAAAGAGCAGGCTTTGGTAAGCCCCTCAGGATTTTATGGGTTTCCCTGGTGGCTCAGGCAATAAAGAATCTACCAGCAACACAGGAGACCTGGGTTTGATCCCTGGATCGGGAAGATCCCCTGGAAAAGGGAATGGCTACCCACTCCAGTGTTCTTGCCTGGAGAATTCCATGGACAGAGGAGCCTGTTGGGCTGCAGTCCATGGGGTCACAAAGAGTCGGACACAACTGAGTGATTAACTGGCTTTCAGGGTCTTATCTTGGGGATGCATAGGGAAAGGAGCTGAGAGGCAGGAGAGGGGCATTAGTGGAGTCATTTCAGGAACTTAGATTTACTTTTAACTTTGGACTGTTGTCTAGGGTGTGAGCTTGCTGGGAGGCTAGTAGCATTGTCAGTTGAAGGCCCTGTAGGTGGCTTAGCCACTCAGAAGCAATTCCAAGGCAGTGATACCTTGGATTCATTTAGCTCAAATCTCAACTGTGTGTGGGGGTGAGTCTGCTTCTATGAGTTTTTTTTTTGTTGTTGTTTTTTTTTTTTTTTCAAATTATCTGAGAGGAAGAGTTGAGGGACTAAATAAAGAGAAAAAAATAATACAATCTCATTGTTTGTAGTTTTACCCTTCAGGCTTTCTCACTGAAGGTGCCAACAGTAGGGGAATTGGGTTAACCTCCATCTAATTATACAAATGAATAGGATTTTTAAGTCAACTCATAATAACTTTCTTAATTTAGAGTGGTAACTCCCTTATTTTTGCCTCTTTATTTAGTTCCACTTAATGTTTCCACAGTTCTTCATGGTACAGTTTTAATCATCTTTATTGAGAGAAGATTTGCATACAATAAGTACACTCATTTTAGGTATAAACCTCAATTGTTTTGACAATTATAATTACCAATGTGACCACAATCATAACCAAGATATACATTATTTGTATCACCACACATGCCTCTGACTGTTTTGTGTCTATTCAGCTGACTCTGGCCCTTAGCAACCATTGATTTGCTGTCACTGTAAATTAGTTTAACATGTCTTATAATTTGATATAAATGAAATTATACAGTTTAATGTGTCCAGCTTCTTTCACTCAAAATAATGATTTTGAGGTTCAGTCACATTTGCATGCATTGATACTTTGTTATTTTATATTATTAAGCAATGCATAACATTCTTTACCAGAGACTGTTTATCCGTTCATTTATTGATGGACATTTGAACTGTTCCCAGTTCTGAACTAAGGATAAAGCTGCTAGGAAAACTTACGTTAAAGTTTTGTGTAGACGCATATTTTAGTTCTCTAGGAAAAATATCTTGGAGTAGACTGGCTGGGTTGTCCGGCAAGTTTATTTTTAAATAATAAGAAAATGCTAAACTTTTTCTACAGTAGTTGTGTCACTTTATATTATTTCCACCAGCAATGAAAATTCCAGTTCTTCCACATTCTTATCAATATTGGTGTTGTGATTCTTTTTCATTTTGGCATTTTAGTGTGTGTTTAGTTGTTTAAATTTGCATTCTTCCAATGCTTTTGAACTGTGGTGTTGGAGAAGACTCTTTAGAGTCCCTTGGACTGCAAGGAGATCCAACCAGGCCATTCTAAAGGAGATCAGTCCTGGGTGTTCATTGGAAGGACTGCTGCTAAAGCTGAAACTCCAATACTTTGGCCACCTCATACGAAGACTTGACTCACTGGAAAAGACTCTGATGCTAGGAGGGATTGGGGGCAGGAGGAGAAGGGGACAACAGAGGATGAGATGGCTGGATGGCATCACCGACTTGATGGACATGAGTTTGGGTAAACTTTGGGAGTTGGTGATGGACAGGGAGGCCTGGCGTGCTGCAGTTCATGGGGTTGCAAAGAGTCGGACACGACTGAGCGGCTGAACTGAACTGAACTGAATGAATAATAATGTTGAACATTATTCATATGTGTATGGCTATTTTTGTATTTTGTGAAGTGGCTCTACAGGGCTTTCTCCATTTGTGAGGTTGTTTGTGTTCTCATTATTTATTTGTATCTTTACATGTTATGTGTGTGCTAGGTCGCTTCAGTCCTGTGCAGCTCTTTGTGACCCTATGGACTGTGGCCTTCCAGGCTCCTCTATCCATGGGATTCTCCAGGCAAGAATACTGAAGTGGATTGCCTTGCCTTCCTCCAGGGGATCTTCCTGACCCAGGAATTGAACCCACATTTCTTGTATCTCCTGCATTAGCAGGCAGATTCTTTACCACTAGTGCCACCTGGGAAGCCCCTAATATGTCATATATATCTTTATATATTTTGGATATAAATACTTTGTCATATATAATTTATAAATAATAGTAATTATTGTTATTTCTTTCTTTTCAGTCTCTGGCTTGTACTTTTCTTGAATATGGCTTATAAAGAAAATATCTTTAATGTCTATGAATTCTAATATGATATCACTTCAATATATATTCCAGTTCCAATACATATTCAGTTTAGTCACTCCATCGTGTCTGACTCTGCAACCTGTAGACTGTAGCACATTAGGCTTCTCTGTCCATCACCAACTCCTGGAGCTTGCTCAAACTCATGTCCATCAAGTCAGTGGTACCACCCAACCATCTCATCCTCTATTGTCGCCTTCTCCTCCTGCCTTCAATTTTTCCCAGCATCAGGGTCTTTTCCATTGAGTCAGTTTTTTGCATCAGGTGGCCAAAGTATTGGAGCTTCAGCTTCAGCATCAATCCTTCCAATGAACATTATATATATATGTATATAATTACTGTTTATAAATTATATATGACAGAGAACCTCAGATTGTTAACTTTCTTCTCTCTTTGTTAGTGATTACTGCATCTTACCAGAAAATTTTTGCCTACTCTAAGAACATAAAGTTATTTCATAAGTTTAGCTTTTCCTTTAGGTTCATGACGAATTTCAAGTTGATGTTTTTGTACAGTGTGAAGTAAGGGATAGGGTAATTGTTTTCCATACAGATGCTCACTTGCTTCAAACATCATCTGTTGAATAGACTACCTTTTATGTGCTACATTATTTATGCATATTTGTTGAAAATGAGTTTACAGTGAAGCTGTGCCTTTATTTATAAGTCCCCTAGTTTATTTCATTGATCTACATGTCTGTCCTCACAAATGCCAAACAGTCTTGATTATAGTGGCATTGTAGTTAACTTTGAAATAAAGCATTATAAGTCCTCCAACTTTGGTTTTCTTTGCAAAATTATTTCAGCTATTTTTTTTTCCCTTTCTAGTTCCAGAATAATTTTTAAATCAGCTTGCCAGTTTCTTAAACAAAACATATGCTTTTGATTGAGATAGAATTGAATCTATAGAGTCAAATCAGAAAGACAGTGCCAGGTCCTATTATAAAGCACTTCTTCAGATCTCCAGAAAGTTATCTAGTCTGGAATTGCTAAATCTTAAATAAATGTATTTACCATTGAGAGTGTGGTTTCATGGTTTAGAGTACATCCCTGAGAGAGATTTCCTGAGTTTGAGCTCATGAACTGCTTATTATTTAGCTGAGCTTGAGCAAGTCATTCATCTTCTCTGTCCTTTAGGTTCCTGTTTTTCCAATGGAAATAATAATAGTGAAGGGATATTGTAAGTATTAAATTAATCATTATTTGGAAAGCACAACAGAACCTGGCAAATATGTGCCATATAGATGTAAAGAGTATTTTTGGTTTTGCTATTGAAATGCTTGCTGTACTCATTGCCATTCTTCCATGAAGATTAAGGAAAAAAAAAAAATAATAGGCTGTAGACCAAGGTAAAGTTTTTACATTTTCTCTGTTAAGTAAACACACTGTGGGCTCTACATGCTACTGGTAGATCCTCAGGTAATTATTAAGTAAAACATAAGAGAAAATATTATGCATAGGAATGGGCTTTCCTGGTGACTCAGATGGTAAAGAGTCTGCCTGCAATGCAGGAGACCTGGGTTTGATCCCTGAATCAGGAAGATCTAGAGAAGGAAATGGCAACCAGTTCCAGTATTCTTGCCTGGAGAATTCCATGGATAGAGGAGGCTGGTGGGCTTCAATCCAGGAAGTGGCAAAGAGTCATTCATGACTGAGCGACTAACACACACACAATGCATAGGAATATAAAATGAAATTAATAATGCTGAAATGTGTAGAACAATATAAAAAGTAGAATAAAGTTAGAAATAATAAAGGTAATATTTATTTGAGAAGTAGTGATAAAATCAACCATATGTTTTTGAAAACCTACCCTTTCTTTAGATCCATATATCACATGATAATAGTGGCATCTTAGATAGGGAAGGGTTTAATGAAATTTAAAAATCTGGAGAGGTTGCTTTTATTTTTTAGTAAGAAGGATCTTTGGTGTTGCAGTGCACCCACCAGATGGCAAGTATCTTTTTGTCTCATGGACAGGCAGGCTAGGAAGCTATTTGCTGCTGCTACTGATGCTGCTAAGTCGCTTCAGTCGTGTCCGACTCGGTGCGACCCCATAAATGGCAGCCCACCAGGCTCCCCCATCCCTGGGATTCTCCAGGCAAGAATACGGGAGTGGGGTGCCATTTCCTTCTCCAATGCATGGAAGTGAAAAGTGAAAGTGAAGTCACTCAGTCGTGCCTGACTCCTAGTGACCCCATAGACTGCAGTCCACCAGGCTCCTCTGCCCATGGGATTTTCCAGGCAAGAGTACTGGAGTGGGGTGCCATTGCCTTCTCCGAGAAAGCAGTTTAGAAAGTGTAAAACTTGTTCTAGGATTGAAAAACAAGATAAAAAGGACCTTTAGCTTTCCTTTCTCTTTATTCTCCATTCTAGTTGCTTCAGGAAATAAAGTATGTATATAATTCAAGTTGTTCTGTGTTTCTCAGATTCAAGGACAATGAGTTCAGGAGAAACTTCTAACTATGCATAATTCTGATTCATTAGTGATAAAATGGCCCTATGTGTTACCAGTAATCTGTAGCATTGAAATATTAAATAGCTTATTAACAGCAGCAACTTAAAGAAATGGATCAAAAAATTCAGAATTTTTTTTCAAGGCAAACAGGTAGCTGTTTTGTGTGTATGTGTGTGTGTGTGTAGCATTATGATTATTCTCATATCACAGGTCAACAAAGAAGAGTGTTATCTATTAGAATCTGTAAGATCAAGGGCAGTACCAAATAGACCTGTCACACTCAGATTCTGGAATGTTTTTAATAGTTTCTTGCATTAGATATTTTCATTACATATCTGCTTATCTGTTATTGCCCCATAAAAAAGATCAATGATGTAAGAACTGCAAATATAATGGAGATTTCAGATATAACAGTAGAAAATTTGTGACATAATTTCTGAGATCACCTAACAGCATTGTTAAGCATTTATTGTTGTTCAGTTGCTCAGTTGTGTCCGACTCTTTGTGACTCCATGGACTGTAGCACACCAGGCTTCCTTGTCCTTCACCATCTCCTGGAGCTTGCTCAAACTCATGTCCATTGAGTCATGCTATCCAACCATCTCATTGTGCTTGTGAGTATAAGTAGCTCTTTGCCTGAGGATCAGTCAAGTCCACCTAGAACAATGAACTCTGGATAACAGCAATAGTTACTTAGTAACTTAGGTTCTGACTATACATATTCTCATAGACAGAAAAGATGACTGGTCATATTGGAATGTTCTCTGGCACCCTTACAGTTCTGCCAGTGGAGATCTCTGAGCTCAGAATGAAAGTATGTAAGTTACTTGGAATTTCAAATGGGTCAAAAACTGCACGTATCCATCATGTAAGTGTGCATTCAGTGAAACTATTTAGCAATATTGGTTCACCACTAAAAATCTAGACATAGCTTAATTACCCATGGCCCTTGGTTCATTATTTTTCCATTTATGATACAGAAGATTATTAATAGCATCATACTATTTTGACTGTCACCAATGCTCAGTTGCTAGTTTGCAAACAGGAAACATTTCCTTGGGACTATATAAAGCAGCCTGTGTATTAGTGCCTGTGTGTTTTTCTTCCAGATTAAATTTATTAGATTACATATGCTTGCATTTCATTATGAGATCATAAAATGCAATATACTCTATAAATATCAACATGATGAAGTACCTAAATTACATTTAGACTGTGTTGAAGACAACTACAAAGCAATGAAAAATTAAGTCTCTTATGATAACAAAGGTATTCAGAACAAAAAACAACTCATTTTGAATGTACCATAAGTAAGACACTCGTCTGTCAATAACAGGGATATTTAAAAGCATACTAAAATATGTTTAAATTAAGATAGAATTAACAAAAAATTATTTTAAAACTAAAATAATGCTAAACTCTTTTCCATAAAGAGAAAGTATTCAAATACTGTGATTGCTAAATGAACCACTCTTGCCAGTCTATCATTTATTGAGGTTTCAATATACTAGCCATTTCATATGTGAAATGGTTTACACAGAATATTTTATTTAACCCCCTAAACTAATTCTTGATGCAAGTCTTAGCCTTCTTATTTCCTACTGAAGACACAAAGGATGGATGAGAGTAAAATAACTTGACTGAGATCAAGAGCTTAACTCTATCCAAGTCTACAATGTAACAATTGTCTTCCTGGTGAAATTCTTCATCAACTTACCCTATCAGAGAGGATCCTTCCACATATCTCTCATCTGATGTGGCTCCTAATGCTGAGTTTAGGTTGTATAAAGTCCTGGAAGTAACTGGAATAGAAAGTCCTTTTCTGTTTTAAGTAATATAATTGTGCTCTTACCAGAAATTCTATTACTGCTTTTCCTATAAGGAGTACAGAAATTGTCTATGTATTTCTTAATCTAAGTTAATTTCATTAGAATTCAAGTTGTTCATAGGGTGTATGTTTTACTCTTTTGCTCATGAGACTAGAATACAGTGTTTTCTAGTATGAATTTTTCTGTTTAAATATACAGTTGGAATTGCGTTGCTCAGAGTCTAGGAATTAAACTTCAAAAATTAAAATATTTTAAATAACAAGAAAAATTTAATTCTCTTTGTGGATTTGGTAATTTAGCTAGATTTTCAGTACATGATAAGTCCACAAATATTTTCAGCAATGGGTGCCTGTTACTCTGTGGCAATCTGTAATCTACCACAATATCTAAAAGTGATATAAAATGAAAAAAACATGATATTCAGTAAAAATATAAATTCTGTATTTCTATGACAGTTTGACTTAAGTGTGCATATGATTCACACATGCTATAGAAGACAGAAAAATAATTATTCTGAAAATTTTAGCAATATTCTCCAAATAAAAAAAATTGAACAATTCTTCAAAAATATTTTATTTTTAAGAAACTGTCAGAGTAGCTCAAACTACTCCAAGTAATATTGGTTTTTATTGTTCCTTTAAAGTCTGGTATTTAGAAAGTAGTCTCTAAATGTATGGGTCTATAGAGTGGAGCTAATACAGAATTTTTAACATTTAATTTTATTTTATGTAGAACTGTGCAAGACCAGAATATATTTACATTTATTTACTTATGCCAAATTTTTTGAAAAAAAAATTCTATGTCTCCGATAATTTTAGAAAGTTTTTTGTCTGCCTACATATAATTAGAAATATTCTTTCTCTCCACTGATGCTATAGACATTTGGTAATATGTGGATTTATTTGCCTTTCATATTTACATGTGGTTTTGAAGAACGTATAGAGAGATTTGGATTTGAGCATCCACCATTATCCTATGGAAGGCAAGGGCATTTTTCTTTTACATTCTGATCTCTGTACCTTATTTTTTTAGTTTACAAAAACACAAAATAAATCCCAGTATTCTTTTTTCAGGATTTAAGTTGTGGTTCAATTTATAGGGAATAATTTTTGAAAACTGTGAAAAATATTAGAATTATAAGCTTTTATGGTCACATAAAAAGAAATATGCTTAACTCTCCAGTAAAATCAGGTCCATATCCATAAAATAAATCAGCATACAGCAATTAGCATGTGGTGCAATAAGGAAGTCTTCAGAGGAAGTTGATTAGATTTCCAAAGTATTTTAGCACTTTCATATTATATTGAAATAAACTGAAATAAGTCAGTGTTTTTGAAAATGATATATTCTCCCTCAAAAAAGATAGAATGACTACAGAGATATTTTGAAAATAGAAAAATAAATAGATACCATAAAATGTTGATGTTATTTAAACTATAGATGGCAAAGAGAGAACTCTATCATAGCAAAAATAAGCCATCAATCATTATTATGTTCTAGACAATGCGGTATGAGAGTGCTTTATATGTATTACTACTCTAATTCTGTACAGCAACTGTTTTTTGAGAATTGATGGTATAGAGTTAATTATGATATAGCTTCAGTTTTAGCTCTTAGATTGTAGCTTATTTGCTGGATCATTTCTATATTTCTAGAAGTAATTTCTCATTACGCAGGCTACAACCTACTCCCTAGAGCTCTTGTAACCATTTATTTATAAACATCCACTTTCTCTATACTGTATTTCTTGCTTTTGCTACCACAGTTGTTTCTCTTTCTGAATTGTTAATTGCTGAACTTTGTTTGGTCTTAGAAGGATCAAAGAAGAAACAGGGAGTAGTTATATGTCTAACTGAGAGCCAAAAGTGACATGGATGATCTGTCCTCTTAGAGATATTGACAAATGATTTGACTTATGAGATGATTATTTTGTTGTTTTGCTGATCTTCTTTGTGATGAGTTGAATATGTGGAAGTTGGGATGAGAGAAAAAAAAAAAAAACGAACTAAAGTTAGCTGAGTATAACAATGGGTTTTTCATTTTTGACTGCTGACAAATTTCAAGCTTGACCACTCCTCTTCTTTTCTCTTTCTGCCCCAGATCTGGAAAGCTCATAAGAAAGCCCAGCAAAAGTTTAATCCATGTAAGCCCCAGCCAGAGCAAGAACTCTCACTCTAGCCGCATACCCTAACCACCATAAAAACCAAGCCATTCTCCTTTCCCAGCTCTCTCAAGCCTTCTCAGACCAGCTTAAGACAGTCCTGTTCTCCCAGAAAATCTCTTGATGTGAATAAACGTTTCTCCTATTCTCTTGGTACAAATGTGGCATCAGTAGTCTTGCCATCCAAACCAGATTTAGGGTAGGACTCACCTCCAATATTGCTGTAATCACAAAAAACAGCACAGCAAACATGGTAGCATCTCGATGATGATCGCCAGAAAGTCTTCTCTTGCTATGGCTTGTGCTGGTGCCAGTTGACAACTCTCAGTTTCAACAACATTTCTCTGTGCTACATCAGCTAAGTCCTTCTGGGCCTCTTTTATAAATTTAACCTACATAAGTCACAAGTTTTGATAGGTAGTGAAGGGGAACAGGAATATGAGAGTGGAGTCCTTTAAAAAGTCACTTGTTTTGTGAGAATCAACCTAGACATAGCTGTGCATCTCAGATTGCATCATAAGTCTCAATTGTAGATTAAGTTGTGAAATACACTGATCTCAGGAAAATACTTTTACCCTGTGATGATTGGCAGTATCTTAAACAGAAATTGACCTCCATTTTATTGAGTGCTCAGAGGAAAAGGCTTATGCCTAGCAATATACAGGCCAGTTAAATCGTTACTTCTGTGAAAAAATATTAGTTACTATGTAGCATGCTGAAGTCATAGTCTTTAAAGCAGAATGCTTACTAGAACTCTACAAAATGCTTTTGCTACTGCTGTTGCTTATGCCTTTATCATAATAAAGATATTGATATTTAGATTCATAGGTAAAGACATTATGGAACACCCATGGCAGATAGAACCTACCTCAAGCCCAGGGTTCTTCAAAGCAAAAAAAATAAAAATAAAAAACCGAGCCATAGGAAGATCCTTAACCCTGACAATACTGATTTAAGACCTTCTACAGGAAGAAAAATAAAAAATGAGCAGAGTAGTGTGGAACGATCTCTGAATTATACCCAGAAGTAAAAACAAACAAAAAGGACAATGCAAATAAATAAAATAAAAACCTGGAAGTGGGTAGAAACACAAAACAAATAAGTCCACAATTTGATTCAATAAGAAATCTAAAGTTTACTAAAAGAAATTTTTACAGCAAAAAGGTAAAAGATTGGCTTTGGCACCTCTACAACATAGGTTCTGAATTTTATATGCCAAAATGTATTGGTTGGCAAACTTCATAGTTTTCATTGATACTGAGACTCACATTTTTTTTAGTCAAATGGTTTTTCCCGTGGTCATATATGGATGTGAGAGCTGGACTGTGAAGAAAGCTGAGCACCGAAGAATTAATGCTTTTGAACCGTGGTGTTGGAGAAGACTCTTGAGAGTCCATTGGACTGCAAGGAGATCCAACCAGTCCATCTGAAAGGAGATCAGTCCAGGGTGTTCATTGGAAGGATTGATGCTGAAGCTGAAACTCCAATACTTTGGCCACCTCTTGTGAATAGTTGACTCACTGGAAAACACCCTGATGCTGGGAGGGATTGGGGGCAGGAGGAGAAGGGGATGACAGAGGATGAGATGGCTGGATGGCATTGTCAACTCTATGGACATGAGTTTGGGTAAACTCTGGGAGTTGATGATGGACAGGGAGGCCTGGTGTGCTGTGATTCATGGGGTCACAAAGAGTCAGACATGACTGAGTGACTGAACTGAACTGAGACTCAAATTAAGAGTTATGTGTGGAGATCCTCCTAAATTTAAACAAGGTCCTCCTGTACCTTTAAGAGAGTTACTGAACATAAAAGAGAAAACAAACAGGTGAGTCGCACCACTTGCCTAAATTCCCCATAGTCCCACTGTCTTAAAATATTCTATAATGGGCATGAACACTCTTACTCGAGTAAGATAGCAAAATTAAATTCAATCTGTAGCTATTATTATGACCTTAATAAAATAGAATCTCATGACCTTGGCCCTGCCTCCCCACCTCCTTTTTTTTTGAAAGGTAACTGATGATGTTTTGGAGTGTTTTCGGGATGTATTTTTTTCCCATAAGGGAGAAAAATTCACAAAGCTTAAATTAGAAAAAATTAAACAGACTGTGTTTTATCATTGTTTAATACAGCTTCACTTTTATAGATATCATCTAAATATATGTTTATTAGGCTGTGAATTATTGGTAAAAATATTTTATAGGAAGTAACTGTAGGCCAAACATAATTATATGGAAAATTCAAGTGAAAGAAAAGCTAAATCCTGCTGAGTATATGTTTATGTTGTAATTATGTGTGATATATGATATACTATATATGACATAATTTAAATTGATCATAGATGTCATAATTAAGATCAAGAATAGATGATACTTATTTTTCAGGTTACTATATATTATTGGAAACTAAGGATGAATTTCAATTTGGGGTCTCAAATGTGGCCCATGTTACTACTCATAGTATCTGGATATATGAAAATATCATTTTACTTGTGAAATAATAATTTATCTATATCTTGGCTATTAATTTATATGTGTGAGGTCATTTGCTGTTACTCATACTTGAAGGTCTGAGATCTGTAAAACTTTCCAGTGTCTAACATCCTCTCTGCTACTCAAAATAGCCATTATTAACAATGGTTTTAAGCAATTGCTTAAAATCTGACAAAACATCAGAAACGAAAGCAACTTAAGAAGCACTCTGAATAGAAAATAGAGAAAAAATAAAATCACTGATTCCACTAATAACCTGCCAAAAGCTACTTAGTGTTTCCTTATTTTCCGCTGTTTCTAGTATCACTGGTGGCTATGTCTCAGTGTGTTCAGCTGCTTCTTACTGATCGTGTTCTCATGGAGCTGGCTGCTTAGAATCATTTACATTTACATAGCTGTGATAGATCATAAACTATGCTTTATTTCTAGTGTTAGCCATGATATTTACAGTTCACTACTTAATTTTTTTATTTTTCCCCCAAATTACCTTGGAGCAACATTATGATCAAGCCTATATAACAGTCAGTGGTGCTGCCCTCCTAGAGGATATTTTTTGCTCTGGGCAAGGCATAGACTTTCTCTGCACTCTTTTCTATTGTACTGTCTTTCCTCCAAAGGGATTACAATGTTCAACAAAGTATTCTCTCTTGATAATGACTCAAAAAAAATATGTATGGCACTTGGCAAACATTCATAATTTCTCATTTCATTTGATTTTCTCTAGCCTTCTCTAACCTTTCCATCAATATTCACCATGGTTGACAGTACAATCATATCAATCAAGTTCTGAGAAAAGGGTTAACTCTTTAAAATCACCCAAGGCTAATAAACATTCCAAGTGCAGCATTAAAATCACAAAGATAGTCCAATAAAAATCCTTTTTTTTCCCATGAAGACTAAGAAGTTGAGGGTTAATGATAGTTTTCAGTGAGAGGTTGTTCTTGACTATGACAGAGAAATGATTATAATCTGGTAGTTAGTAGTCACTGGATAGTTTATTCATTCAGCAAATTTATTTTTTGAGAAGTTACTATATGCAAGGTACTTATAGTTGCCAAGGATGCAACAATGAGCAAAGCAGACAAAAATCCCTGCCCACGTAGACCTAGATAATGCTGCTCTATTAAATAACTTCAAATTCTTAGAAGCTTAAAGCAATAAAGGTTTAACATATATAAGCTGAATGTTTAATACAAATTGGCTAAGGGATCTGCTGTTTATGTTCTCTGCAGTCAAGACTCATTATGTAGCTACACTTGTGCCAGTTACAGAGGAAAAAAGGCAGAGTACCAAGAAGGGTCTCATCAGTTCAGTTCAGTCGCTCAGTCGTGTCCGACTCTTTGTGACCCCATGAATTGCAGCACGCCAGGCCTTCCTGTCCATCACCAATTCCTGGAGTTCACTCAGACTCACGTCCATCGAGTCGGTGATGCCATCCAGCCATCTCATCCTCTGTCGTTCCCTTCTCCTCCTGCCCCCAATCCCTCCCAGCATCAGAGTCTTTTCCAATGAGTCAACTCTTCACATGAGGTGCCCAAAGTACGGGAATTTCAGCTTTAGCATCATTCCCTCCAAAGGACACCCAGGGCTGATCTCCTTTAGAATGGACTGGTTGGATCTCCTTGTAGTCCAAGGGACTCTCAAGAGTCTTCTCCAACACCACAGTTCAAAAGCATTAGTTCTTCGGTGCTCAGCCTTCTTCACAGTCCAACTCTCACATCCATACATGACCACTGGAAAAACCATAGCCTTGACTAGACAGACGTTTTTTGGCAAAGTAACGTCTCTGCTTTTCAATATGCTATCTAGGTTGATCATAACTTTTCTTCCAAGGAGTAAGTGTCTTTTAATTTCATGGCTGCAGTCACCATCTGCAGTGATTTTGGAGCCCCCCAAAATAAAATCTGACACTGTTTCCACTGTTTCTCATACCAATGCATAAATGCTCCAAAACCGAAATGACACACAGTAGTATTACTCACACTTTATTAGACCTAGTTACATGATCCCATTCAAACACTAAAGGGCCATAAAGTGTAATCCTCCCACATACCTAGAAGTTGGAGAACTCAAAACATTTTGTGAGCAGCATGGATATTGGCATATGATAAGAAATCAAGTAAGATATATATGTTCATTTCAGTTCAGTTGCTCAGTCATGTCTGACTCTTTGCGACTCCATGGACTGCAGCATGCCAGGCTTCCCTGTCCATCACCAACTCCTGTGGCTTACTCAAACTCATGCCCATTGAGTCAGTGATGCCATCCAATCATCTCATCCTCTCTTGTCCCCTTCTCCAGTCTTCAGTCTTTCCCAGCATCAGGGTCTTTCCAAGGAATTAGTTCTTTGCATCAGGTGGCCAAAGTATTGGAGCTTCAGTTTCAGCATCAGTCCTTCCGATGAATATTCAGGACTGAGTTCCTTTAGGATTGACTGGTTTGATCTCCTTGCAGTTCAAGGGACTCCTAAGAATCTTCTCCCCAACACCACAGTTTAAAATCATCAATTCTTCAGTGCTCAGCTTTCTCTGTGGCCCAACTCTCACATCCATACATGACTACTGGAAAAACCATAGCTTTGACCAGATCTTTGACTATAATATTATATAGATTATATTGATGGAGTAAAGTCAAATAAAACAGGAAAGCTAAATAAAAAGTTTAGATTTAGGGGGTTCAATTTAAAAGGGTAAATCAGGGAAGGTGCCATAGGTGTCGACAGCAAATGAAGACGTGAAATAGGTTGAAAGGTGTGACAGAGTCACCTATGAGGAAGAGAATTCTAGAGAGGGCAGAGAAAACACAATGCCCTGAAGGTAGAGATCTGTGTTGTATGTTCCTGAAAAAGCAAAGGAGCCAGTGTTGCTGGAAGGGGTGTGCTGGAGGCATATAGAAAGAACTAAATTGAAGGTATAACTATGAACCAGATAGGTAAAGCCATTTCAAAGGTTTGAACAGAAAAGTAAATTTCTCTTTTCTACAGATTAGCAGTATCTTGGCTGTTACTGTGTTGTCACAACAATATTAGATATCAGACAACATAGGGGAAAGATATAAATGTGATGACCAGTGAGGAGGCATTCATCTGAGAAAGAGACACTGCAGACTTGGCCCATGTTTTATAGCAATGAAGCAAGCGAGGCAGTTGGACTCTGATTATATTTTAAAACTTGAAGCAATATAGTTTGCTGATGAATAGTTTGTGGGAAGAGAAAGAGAAGAATTCGGTGATCAGGTCTTATCCTGTGAAACAAAAGAGCTAGTATGTCCTACAAGCAAGCTCTTATATATGTGTGTGTGTGTATGTGTGTATGTGTGTGTGTATAGTATATAGTAGTTACTTTTCCTCTATTGCTACCATGCCCACCATTGCCACCCTTGTGCATGTAATTGCCATCTTTCCAGAACCATTACAACAGCCTCAGACTGCATAAATCTTTCCACTCTTTCATTGACAAATCAATTCTTCAGATAGTAGCTAAAATAATCTCATTGGAAACAAAATACTTTTTTATAGGAGAGACCAAATTTCAAAGTCTTTGCTTTGAATTTCAAAGGCCCCATATGATGCAGCAGTTGGCAACTCCCTGACCTCATTTATAATCAGTCTCCTTCTTTACTCACTCATCTCCAATTAGCCAGCATTTTTTAACTTTGAACATAACACATGCTCACCCTTTCAGGGTCTCTCCCTGCTATTTTCTACAAGTGGAACAGTTTTTTCTCCCCAATTTTGGTAAGATCTCACTTATCTCACTCAGGTTTCTCTCACAAGTCAGATCATAAAGAATGGTCTGGACACTCCATCTATATAATGATTTTTCTGACCCCCCATGTGCCTCTTTTTCATTTCACTTCATGCCTCTTTATTTTCCTTATGGCACTTAACAGCTGACATTATGAAATATATTTATTCAAATATATATTTATTTTTGCGTTTCTTTCTCCTACTAAAGTTAAGACTTATGAAAGCAGCAAAATTATCTGACAGGCTGATACTTTTACCCCAGTGCCTGAATTAGACTGATGAGGACACTAGTGGTAAAGAGCCTGCCTGCCAATGCAGAAGATGTGAGACACTTGGGTTCAACACCTAGGTCAGGAAGATCCCCTGGAGGAGGGCACAGACACCCATTCCAATATTCTTGCCTGGATAATGTCATGGACAGAGGAGCCCGGTGGATTATAGACCAGAGGGTCGCAGAGTCGGACATGACTGAAGCAACTTAGCACACACATGCATAAGAGTGGGCAATCAAGATATATTGGTGCTGAGTGAAAGAATAACTAAATAAACCACAGGTGGGTGAAATTAGTGTCTTTGACAGGTGCTCCAGTTTTTGAAGTTTAAATAAGTTAAGCACTAATCTGGTGAACTGCCAGGAACGGGAGATGTCATAATGCAGCCAGAACCATAAATGAAAGGGGAGATTCAATTACTGATACTGTTAATATCTTGACAAAAGCAATTGAGTTCCACTGACATTCTGAAACAATTTACCAAGTTCAAATATTGTTGTATAGAAAAGAGAATAAAGGTAAAGATAAATCCACAGCATAAACTTAAAGAATATTTATTTTCTGTGTGGAAATATGTGCCTGAGCCATCCCATTAATTTCTAAAAAAAATGAATGTGGGGAGGAAAAATTCTTCCAGAACATGATCCTATGAGAGGTTTTAATGAATAGTTTGGGAAGGAAAATTGAAACATGTAGGTTCACTAATTGCAAACAGTATTTAAAATAGCATTTAAATCTAGAAATGGCACTTGTAATTGAGTGCAATCAAAGCTTGTACATTAAGTAGAATACTGAAAACTATGGCCCTGTTTGCCAAAACCTTCCCCCAAAGGCTCTAGTAGTTCCAGCCTTACGAGCTAGGTAAGTATAGCCAGGTGGTTAAAAATATGGAGCCTCAGAGATTAAATCCTATGTTCTATGCTAGGAGAACTGAATTTTTAAGTTCATATTCTGAAGAATGCTATGTTTTAAAATGCATCTATATTTTCATAAGGGCATTCCAAATTTTAATAAATTAGCTGAAACAAAACCTATAAAAAAAAGCCAGAGAAATCATTAGAACATTTTGGAACCAAGTATCTCAATATTGATATGAGGAATAATTCCAGATGACAAGAATAAATCATATATTTGACAGAAAAAACAAATTTGACAAGATGTACTTCAAGAAGTTCAGCATGGACCAGTGACTACCAAGATCAGAGCCACATGAGTAATGTAATGTTTAAGTTGGTTTCCTAATTTTAATTACATCAACTATGATATTATAAGTAAACTTAGAAAATGAAACCTGATTTACCTTTGTTTTAGAGACAAGATCATAAGAAGTCAAGGTGAGAACAAACAGTAGAACAAAGAATGTATTTCTAGTTGGCTACTTAATTCACTTTAAAGGAATACTGTCAAGGATGACAGGGCTAAATTTGAACCTATCCTGTATATAAATGATTGGCTCCTTTCAGGACTCAGGGCCCTAGGATTTGTAACTTAATAATCTCAGCTGAAAATACATTATCATTAGAGGACTTGGGGCTTCCCTGGTGTAGCTGAGCTGGTAAAGAATCTACCTGCAATACAGGAGACCCCAGTTCGATCTCTGGGTTGGGAATATCCCCTGGAGAAGGGATAGGCTACCCACTCCAGTATTCTTGGGCTTCCCTGGTGACTCAGACAGTAAAGAATTTGCCTGCAATGCTGGAAACCTGGTTTCGATCCCTGGGTTGGAAAGATCTCCTGGAGTAGGGCATGGCAACCCACTCCAGTAGTCTTGCCTGCAGAATGCCCATGGACAGAGGAGCCTGGCAGGCTTCAGTCCATGGGGTCGCAAAGAGTTGGACACAATTGAGAAACTAAGCACAGCACAGAGGGGCTTAGAGCAGTTATGAGAAAAGTGGTGCCTCTCTGTCCTGTGTTTAAGTAATACATGTCTATAATCAGTGTGGAACTAAATGCATGGGGGTGTTGAATGTCTGAGGAAGTTATGTGTTCTATGTTCAAAGATGTTATTATCTAAAGTTATCTGTATTCTATACCTATGTCTATGCCTGTAATGTATTGGCTTCTAAGACATTTTATACTCTCAGTTTCCAATTTCAGAGAGAGAGATGAAATATCTTGCTTAAGGATACCAATTTGGTCACTTGTAAATCTTGTTTGACCCCAGGTTTGTCTGATTCAAATGTCCATGTTCTTTTCATTTCTCAGGGCAGAAGTTCAGATAAATTTAACAAGCATTTTGGAGATAAGCTGCCTATAGAAGCCATTTTTTTTGGTCTTTTCTCTTTTTTATTTTTACTGGTTGCCACTCACAATCCACCACCCCAAAAACACATGTACACTACCCCAAATACACATGCACACCATACCACAGAACACACATATAAAATATATAATGTCAAGCTTTTATTAACTCTTTCTACTAAATGTTTTATTAAATGCTAAGAACCATAAAGAAGGCTGAGCTCTAAAGTATTGATGCTTTCAAACTGGAGAAGACTCTTGGACAGAGAGTTCCTTGAGAGTCCCTTGGACAGCAAGGAGATCAAACCAGTCAACTGTAAAGAAAATCAACCATGGCTAACAAACACATGAAAAGATGCTCAACATCACTCATTATCAGAGAAATGCAAATCAAAACCACTATGAGGTACCATTTCACGCCAGTCAGAATGGCTGCAATCCATAAGTCTACAAGTAATAAATGCTGGAGAGGGTGTGGAGAAAAGGGAACTCTCTTACACTGTTGGTGGGAATGCAAACTAGTACAGCCACTATGGAGAACAGTGTGGAGATTCCTTAAAAAACTGGAAATAGAACTGCCTTATGATCCAGCAATCCCACTGCTGGGCATACACACTGAGGAAACCAGAAGGGAAAGAGACAAGTGTACCCCAATGTTCATCGCAGCACTGTTTATAATAGCCAGGACATGGAAGCAACCTAGATGCCCATCAGCAGATGAATGGATAAGAAAGCTGTGGTACATATACACAATGGAGTATTATTCAGCTGTTAAAAAAATACATTTGAATCAGTTCTAATGAGATGGATGAAACTGGAACCTATTATACAGAGTGAAGTAAGCCAGAAAGAAAAACACCAATACAGTATACTAACACATATATATGGAATTTAAAAAGATGATAACAATAACCCTGTGTACGAGACAGCAAAAGAGACACCGATGTATAGATCAGTCTTATGGACTCTGTGGGAGATGGAGAGGGTGGGGAGATTTGGGAGAATAGCATTGAAACATGTATAATATCATGTATGAAACGAGTCGCCAGTCCAGGTTTGATGCACGGTACTGGATGCTTGGGGCTGGTGCACTGGGACGACCAAGAGGGAGGGTAGGGGAGGGAGGAGGGAGGAGGGTTCAGGATGGGGAACGTGGGTGTACCTGTGGCGGATTCATTTCGCTATTTGGCAAGACTAATACAATATTGTAAAGTTCAAAAATAAAATTAAAAAAAAAAAAAGACAAAAAGAAAATCAACCATGAATATTCATTGGAAGGACTGTGACTGAAGCTCCAATACTTTGACCACCTGATGGGAAAAGCCAACTCATTGGAAAAGACCCCGATGTTTGGAAAGATCAAAGGCAAAGAGAGAAGGGGGAGGTGGAAGATGAGATGGTTAGATAGCATCACCACCGACTCAGTGGACATGAATTTGAGCGAACTTGGAGAGATAGTGGAGTACAGAGGAGCCTGGTGAGATTCCATGGGGTCACAAAGAGCTGATCAGACTTAGTGACTGAACAACAGAGAATTAAATGTTAAGAATGCTATAATGAATGAGTTTATAGATATTCTGCAGATATATAACCATGTATTACTAATATTATTAATTTACTATATGTTCATGTATCCTAAAGACTTTCAAATATACATTTATGTATATCTTTTATATTTATCCCATTTATCACATGGTATTAATAAACAATCCTATAGAAAATGTTAATTCTATCATCTATACTAAGTTAAACCCATGACTTTGAGTTTCATTAAATAAGAATAGACAATAACTAAATACATTTGTGTTCCTTTCTTGTCCCTTGACATTGGAATTAGCTTGTATCATTTGGCATGTGTCTCCTTTCAAAATGAGGGCAGCATTTCAATTGCTATTTATTTGTGCCAAATTCTGGCTAACCTGTTTAATTCACATGGACCTGAAGAGATTATAGCTGTGGGCTTTGTTTGTTCTTGTTCCTGTAAATCACAGGACAAGACAGGTTTTAGGGCACCGTTTGAATCAGTCCCTCAGGTCTCCCTTAACAAATGGGTGTCATTCACACATGCTGTAGATGATGACTTCCCGATTTCAATTGCACTTTTAGAGGGCTGGTAAAGTGACCTATGGCCTTTCTTGCAGTTGGTTCCAGGAAGATGGGAAATAGTAATTATAGTGTAATAAAGCACACGAGGACTCTATTTAAATGGCAGAATTTGCATTTAAATGGGAATTTTAAAATGAAAACATGTAAAGCTTGATAGGTACAATATTTAGTATACAGCTCATGCCAGCAGTTAGGAATATGTGTAATCGAATGTCATGTGTGGATGTACAGAGCTGGGCTTCTGTGCATGCCCAAAGGGCAAGGGTAGAGGATTTGAGTGAGAATGAAAAGGAAAAGGTAAAATTAGCCAGAGATATGACATATTTCATTAAATTGAATTATAAAAATATTTTAATTTTTAAAAAGAATTCATTCTTTGGGGGCACTCCAGTATTCTGACTTATAGCTAATGAAAATGGCTAATTGATTAACACTTAGGGAGTGTAATAGAATTTAACTTTCTGAATTGCCTACAATAATTGTGCATTAATTCATTAATTGAAAAGGCTTATTTATATTCTGGATAGGAAATTAAAGTATACATAATTTTAAATACATTTGATAATTAGAAGATACTCTGAAACTAACATAAAAGTCTACCATGAAAATAGAGACTTCCTTCATGGCCCAATGGCTAAGACTCTACACTCCCAAGGCAGGAGGCCCAGGTTCAGTTTCTGGTCAGGGAACTGGGTCAAATCCCACATGCTGCTACTAAGACCCAGGCAGCCAAATTAAAAAAAAAAAAATCTATCGTAAAAGTGATTTCCTTTTTTTAATTGCAGGAGATGACCGTGAACATATCCTTTGCAGATTGTGAGAAGGCAAATAAATCCACTTTAGTTAATGCAATAAATAATGTGATGAAGGAGTAAAATTACTTAAAAACTGTATGTTAATTCAAATGCTTTCTTTTTTGCTTAGGTAGTGATTTCATTGAATAACTCAACCAATATAGCCTATTTGAAAGAAATGCTAAAAGATATGTTTTCAAAGATTCCCAATTTATAAAGAAAAAATTGGTCAGAATGATGATTACTGCCCAACTCTTCAGTGAATAATTATAGATCAACTCATTTTCTATTCACAAGGCAAAAATGTATACTACAGTTTTCAGAATCTTGCTATATTAAATCTTATCCTTTGGCAAATGAATGAGTAAAATATACAGTTGGCTTTTTTCTTAGGTTTTACATATGTAAAGGCAGACATCAAATATAAAAAACAAAGTTTGAGATCATCTACATGAAAACAATTTTTTAAATTTTTTTTTTCTACTGAAGGCAGTTAAAGCAATATAATAATCAATGAATATGAGTTCAGTTCAGTTCAGTTTAGTCGCTCAGTCATGTCCGACTCTTTGCAACCTCATGAATCGCAGTGCGCCAGGCCTTCCTGTCCGTCACCAACTCCTGGAGTTCACTCAGACTCATGTCCATCGAGTCAGTGATGCCATCCAGCCATCTCATCCTCTGGCGTCCCCTTCTCCTCCTGCCCCCAATCCCTCCCAGCATCAGAGTCTTTTCCAATGAGTCAACTCTTCACATGAGATGGCCAAAGTACTGGAGTTTCAGCTTTAGCATCATTCCTTCCAAAGAACACCCAGGGCTGATCTCCTTCAGAATGGACTGGTTGGATCTCCTTGCAGTCCAAGGGACTCTCAAGAGTCTTCTCCAACACCACAGTTCAAAAGCATCAATTCTTCAGCACTCAGCTTTCTTCAAAGTCAAACTCTCACATCCATACATGACCACTGGAAAAAGTAATGTCTCTGCTTTTGAATATGCTATCTAGGTTGGTCATAACTTTTCTTCCAAGGAGTAAGCATCTTTTAATTTCATGGCTGCAGTCACCATCTGCAGTGATTTTGGAGCCCCCAAAAATAAAGTCTGACACTGTTTCCATTGTTTCCCCATCTATTTCCCATGAAGTGATGGGACCAGATGCCATGATCTTCGTTTTCTGAATGTTGAGCTTTAAGCCAACTTTTTCACTCTCCTCTTTCACCTTCATCAAGAGGCTCTTTAGTTCCTCTTCACTTTCTGCCATAAGGGTGGTGTCATCTGCATATCTGAGGCTATTGATATTTCTCCCTGCAATATTTCTCCCTCCAATCTTGGTTCCAGCTTTTGCTTCATCCAGTCCAGCATTTAGCATGATGGACTCTGCATATAAGTTAAATAAGCAGGGTGACAATATACCGCCTTGTTATACTCCTTTCCCAGTTTGCAACTAGTCCATTGTCCATGTATGTTTATAACTATTGCTTCTTGACCTGCTTATAGATTTCTCAGGAGGCAGGTAAGGTGATCTGGTATTCCCATCTCTTTAAGAATTTTCCACATCCTCACCCATTACTTGCTGGAACATTCAGCTAGCTTTTTGTGCAATTGCCTGAAACCTCTAGTAGTGATAATAGACCATAATGATCAGATCCCGTTAATATACTAGCTGCTAAACATGTTATCCCTTTCATGAAATGTAATTATATTAACTGATTAAAATGTGAGTCACTGAAGAGTTAGTCTAAAATATATCTTTGAAGAGAGATGTATCTCTAATATGTGGCAACTTTAACGAGCTTTCTATATTTAATTCTTCCATATTTCTGCCTTCTTACCTATACCTGAAATACTTGCTTTGACACTCCCTAAGATCTATAAGTATTGTTAATTATCAAACTATTGTTTCATTATACTTCACCATCCATCTACCTGAATGGATGAAAACTTGAGAATTATTTACTCAATAAATATTAATGAGGTACAAACTACTTGGCATATTCCGTGAGGCCATGTGCTTGGCTCAGTGATCTCCTGTTCCATCTGCCTTCTGAAACAACAGTAATTCCTCACTCAAACAATTTGTTAAAATTTCTACAAGGAAAATTCCTTATTCATTAAATACATGCAATTTTGAACACCTATTATGGGATAGTCACTGTTCCAACAGTTGCAAATATAAAAGTGAATATGTTAATTTACTTTCTTATCCATTTACTTGTGATTCATTTTTTGATGAGTGCTTTGCATCATCTTGGGCTTCCCCGATGGCTCAGTGGTTAAATAATTCACCTGCAATGCAGAAGACAGGAGATGTGGGTTCAATCCACAGGTCTGGAAAATCCCCTGAAGGAGGAAATGACAACCCACTCCAGTGTTCTTGCCTGGAGAATCCCAGGGACAAGGGAACTTGGTGGGCTGCCATCTATGGGGTCACACAGAGTTGGACACGACTGAAGTGACTTAGTAGCAGCAGCATTGACATTGCTAGAAAGGTGTAGATTGGAAGAAAGATTTAAGTTAAAAAAAGGTAATGCTAAAAATACTTTAATGGTTCAGTTCTATCACTTTTAGGGAAAAAAAAACTATATAAATTCAACAAAAAAGTAACAGTGGTAGAGAAGGCCTTCAAACTTATAATTCTAAAAAAAATCTTGATAAAAAGCATATGCTTATTAAATGTAATTAAGTTTCCTCTTTTGCCTTTTTTCAATAATGTATAATGTATATATAGTAGCCTCTCTAAAAAAAAAAAAAAAAAAACTAACCTGAGTTCTTAGTTGTTTAAAATTGATTGCATGAATATTCCTGATCTTTAATCACTTTAGAACAAGGATTCAATGAATTTTTGACCATTTACGCAGAAATGGCAGACATATAGAGTTATGGATCTTAATGTGTTGTATTAAGTTGCTTCAGTTGTGACCAATTATTTATGACCCTATGGACTTTAGCCCTCCAGATTCCTCTGTCCATGGGATTCTCCAGGCAAGAATGCTGGAGTGGGTTGCCATTCCCTTCTTCAGGGGATCTTTCCAAACCAGGTATTGAACCTGTGTCTCTTACATCTCCTGCATTGGCAGGGCAGTTCTTTACCACTAGTCCTGTGGTTCTTAATAAATAAACTATATTTTCACCTTCTTTTTGATTGTGTAAAAGCACAAAAATGCACAGGAATATCTCTTTCAGAATTTTTTTTTTTTTTAAATAAAGTATCTTCAATCTCAGCTGTGTATTCTACCTTCTCGGTGATTAACAATTTTAGTTTCATTAACCATTGATTCTGTTCAATCCATAATTGCACTTGTTTATTGACTAGTGTATTTATCCTTTGTTAAGATACTATATTTGCTCTTTTATGTAGTATACTTAAAAAATGCCTTGATTTCCTTGGATTTTGATATCTTCTTCATATATATGGGCTGATCAGTAGTTATTTCAGTGTTCCAAGAGCGTTAATATACTTTTGATGGAATGCATATGACTATGTATTTTGTATAAACTTGCAAATAATATAGTATTTTTCATCGCTACACTAATAGCTTACTGCAAATTGAGCTCAAAGTTGACTTAAGGGGAATTTCATATTCAGTCAAGATGGAATATTTGACACTGAACCAATAGAAGCAACTAAAAACAGGGAAAACATTTCAAAGAAAATAGTTCTCAAGACAGTGGAATCAGGCAATGAAGAACAATGGTACCTGGTATATGAGAAACATTAAATAGGATGAGTCCAATAATTATTTCAACCTACTTGCAGAATGGAGAAACCCAGATGTAACTGGAGAAGATTTCTCACAGGAGGAGATGAATCTGGGAGTCCAGAGGGGTCAGTGAAGCTACAGTTAGCAGACCCAAGTATCAAAGAAGAGAGAATTTCTCAGAGAAATAGCTCTGGAGATCTTTAAATAATATTCTTTGAGTAATCATTGAGTACTAATCAGCCCGTGGGTGTCAGGAGATGATCCAAGATTAGACAAAAAATCAACCAAGAGGATTAGCAGGAGCAATATCTGAACCTCTTATAATCTGCCCATATTTCCTCTTCCTACCAGGCAGAAGCTAAACCTATGAAATGTAAAATGCATCAAGTATTTTACTCAGAAGGTCTTTCCTCTAAGTACAGGAAAATTAGACATAGAGTAAATCTTACTCTTGCCTGGAAAATCCCATAGAGGGAAGAGCCTCGTAGGCTGCAGTCCATGGGGTCGCTAAGAGTCGGACACGACTGAGCGACTTTACTTTTACTTTTCACTTTCATGCATTGGAGAAGGAAATGGCACCCCACTCCAGTACTCTTGCCTGGAGAATCCTAGGGACGGGGGAGCCTGGTGGGACATGACTGAAGTGACTTAGCAGCAGCAGCAGCAAATCTTACTCTTATCTCAATTAACAAAGATATAAACAAATTTCAAAAGAATTAACTGTTTCTAAGTAACTCAAATGCATCTCAGAACAATACTGAAGATTTTTTGTGTAAATACAAAAATCCAGCAACCGACAAGGTAAATTTCAACAGTGTTTGTCATCCAATCAAAAATTGCCAGGCTTGGAAATCAGCAGAATAATACCACATATTATGAGGATAAAATTGGTTAATCAAAACTGATACAAATGACTAATAAGGGCTTCCCTGGTGACTCAGACAGTAAAGCGTCTACCTGCAATGAGGGACACCCGGGTTCAATCGCTGGGTCTGAAAGATCCCCTGGAGAAGGAAATGACAACCCACTCTAGTACTCTTGCCTGGAAAATTCCATGGATGGAGGAGCCTGGTAGGCTACAGTCCACGGGGTCGCAAAGAGTAGGACACAACTGAGCGACTTCACTTTCTCTTTTCTTTCTAACCTTAAAAACAGTTATAGCTCTTTCCCATAAGTTCACAATCCTAGAGGGAATATTAAACACAAAGAGACTTGAAAAATGCAAAAAGGAAATCAAACATCCAAATCAAACATCTAAAGGTGAAACCACAATGACTGAGATGAAAACTACACTAGATAGGACTAATAATGGATGCTTAGTTATTACAGCAGAAAATATTAGTGAACAGGAACATAAGGTAATAAAAATGAAAGGGGAACAGAAAATAATGACTGGAAAATGAACACACATGAAAAGTAGAGAGTATAGCTGAGATGTAGGACATGTATATTAGCAGATATATATATATATATATATTTGTTAATATATATGCAACCAGCTATAGTATTCTTGCCTGGAAAATCCCATGAACAGGAGAGCCTGGAGGGCTACAGTCCTTGGGGTCACAAAGAACTGGACACGACTGAGCGACTAACAGACAGATGGTACTACTTTATTGGTAAAGAATCTGCCTGCCTGCCAGTGCAGGAGATGCAGAAGATGCAAGTTCCTAACCTGCGTCTGGAAGATCCCCTGAAGGAGGAAATGGCAACCCACTCCAGTATTCTTGCCTGGAAAGTCCCATGGACAGAGAAGCCTGGCAGGCAATAGTCCAGCAAAGAGTCAGACAAGACCGAGTGACTGAACTGAACTGAACTGATAATTTAAGTAGAATAAAAATAATACTGAATGGAAATCTTGATCTTTCCAAAGGAGTAAGAAGCAAAAATAGTGGTTAAATGGTATAGATATAAAAGACATTAAAAATGTAAATATCTTTAAAAGTTAAATTAGCTGTTTAAACATCACAGGTATATATTATAATGCTTCTGTAAGGGGGCAGAAAGTAAATAGCTTAGTCCTTGAGGAATACATTTAATCTCTATTGCATATATTTTGTTTTGTTTTCCTTATAACCTTTTAAATGGGAAAAAACAAATTTTTTATTGTTTTGCGGCTATACAAAAACAGTCTGTTGGTAGGTAGGATTTGGCAGAAAAAGAGGGAAAATGTATATAAAGAACAGATGGGATAAATAGAAAACAAATAGCAAAACTATTTATTTTAAATATGCTATAATAATTTCACTGCTTTAAGCATCCTAATTAAAAGATAGGAATTGTCAGCTTGGATAAAAAATGCAAGACACCACTCACCATGTGTTGCCTGTAAGATACTCACTTTATATATATATATATATAGATACAAATAAAACAATGGAAAAAATATACCATGCTCACACTAATCAAAGTAAAACTGAATAGTTAATTTATTCTAGAGAAAAGAATATTACAAGAGCTTAAATGGATCATTTCATAACAATAATGGAGTCAGTTCACCAAGAAGACCTAATAATCTTAAACGTGTGCATATAATATTAGAGCATCAACACACATGCACCAACATTTGCTAAAACTACAAAGAACAATAGACAAAATCACATTTATAGTCAGAAATTGAATGGAATTTTAGTGGAATGTACAGAATACCATGTGAACTCAGAACTATTTTATGATTAATAAATGAGAAGGGCAACTATATATTAATTTCCTAGGGCTGCCACAATAGAGGGCCATAAATGGATTGTTTAAAGGAAGATAAACTCATTGCTTCATGGTTCTGGAGATTATAGAGCCAAGGTGTTGTCAGGGTCATGGTCTCTGAAGCCTCTGAGGGAGAATCTTTATCTCCTCCTGGTTTCTAATGGTGGTCCTCAATCCCTGGCTTTCCTGGGCTTGCAGTTACATCATTTCAGTCTCTGCCTCTGTCATCACATGATATTATCCCTGTGTGTTTGTCTTCTTCTTCTTATAAGGAAACTAGTTGTAATAGATTAAGGCTCATCCTACTCAATTATGACCTCATCTTAGTGAACTATATCTACAAAGACTCAGTTTCCAAAGGCAATATTAGAGGTTAGAACATTATCATATTTTTTCCTGGGGATACAATATAACTCATAACAGAAATAAATAAATCTCTGTAATGTAGGGTATGCATTTAGAATAAACTGAATTTCAGTTGCATAGATAATTGTTGACTATGACAGAAAAAGAAAAGACCTGAAAGTGACTGCAGGCTTAAAGATACAGAACCAATAGCAGGAGAGAATAAGGTAGATATATGTATTTTAATTCAAATTCGAATACAAATGCAATAATAATATTTTGCCATTTTTATTAACTGATATTCCTCCTGAAGGAAAACAAAGAAGAGGGGAAGAAGCTGATTTATACCAAGACTTTAAAAGTCATTTATATCTGCAACTTACTTTCTTAAGAGCAACAACGCAGCAGTCTTCTCAACACTGAATCACTCTGACACTGTTTACAGCGTCAGAGACTCTAGCCTTTGGCATAGATGTGATGAGTGAAGTTATTGAGTGTTATACAATATGAAAGAGGAATAACTTGTTAAATAAAATGTAGAGTATTATGACCATAATCTTGGTGAATGTTGCATAGACTTAGGAGAGGAGGCAGAAGAGATAAAAAATAGTGATTCAATGAGAGATAAGGATATCTCTCATAATTACATAGTTACAGGGGGAGAGATAGACTTAATCATATAGATACAACATTGGGAATACAGATTATCAAGATGAACTGTTGCTTAGCACAATGATAAGAAAACATAGGCAAACAGTAAAACTCAAAAATGTTTCATGTGATTTTGGGGAAATAATCAATGATCTTAAAGAAAGTAGTGGTGTTTTAATCTAATTTTTAACTTTTATTTTGTGTTGGGGTACCGGAGAAGGCAATGGCACCCCACTCCAGTACTCTTTCCTGGAAAATCCCACGGACGGAGAAGCCTGGAAGGCTGCAGTCCATGGGGTCGCTGAGGGTCGGAGACGACTGAGCGACTTCACTTTCACTTTTCACTTTCATGCACTAGAGAAGGAAATGGCAACCCACTCCAGTGTTCTTGCCTGGAGAATCCCGGGGAAGGCAGAGCCTGGTGGCCTGCCATCTATGGGGTCGCACAGAGTCGGACACGACTGAAGTGACTTAGCAGTGTAGCCAGTTAACAAACAATGTTGTGATACTTTCAGGTGAAGAGTGAAAGGATTTAGCTATACATATATGTGTATCCATTTTCCCCCAAATACTCCCTTCCCAGTTAAAGAAAATAGATTTAATAAATTGTTGGGAGAAAATAATTGCAACAAAATAACTGACAAAGGATATCCAAAACATATAAGCAGCTCATTCAGCTAAATACCATAAAAATAACCCAGTTAAAAAAATGGGCATACCTAAATAGACATTTCTCCAGTGGAGACATAAAGATGGCCAACAAACACATGAAAAGATGCTCAAAATCTCTCACAATTAGAGAAATACAAGTCAAAACTACAATGAGGTATCACCTCACACTGGTCAGAATGGCCATCATTAAAAATCTATAAACAACAAATACCAGAGAGGATGTGGAAAAAAGGGAACCCTCTTGCACTTCTGGTGGGAATGTAAATTGACAGCCACTTTGGAGAACAGTACAGTGAGTCCTTAAAAAACTAGTAATAGAACTACCATATGACCCCAAAATCCCACTACTGGGCATACAACCTGAGAAAACCATAACTGAAAGAGACACATTGTTCATTGCAGCACTTTTTATAATAGCTAGGACACGGAAGCAACCTAGATGTCCATTGACTAAGGAATAGATATAGCATTGTCGTACATATATACAATGGACTATTACTCAGCTATAAAAAAATAATGCGTTTGAGTCAGTCCCAATGAGGTGTATGAACCTAGAGCCTATCATACAGAGTAAGTCAGAAAGAGACAGACAAACATTGTATATTAATGCATGTGTGTGGAATCTAGAAAGATGGTACTAATGAACATATTTGCAGGGGAGCAGTGGAGACACAGACATAGAGAACATACTTGTGGACACAGTGGGGAAGGAGAGGGTAGAAAATGGAGAGAGTAGCATGGAAGCATATACATTACCATATGTAAAATAGATAGCAAGTGGGAATTTGCTCTGTAACACACAGAGCTGAAGTCAGTGCTCTGTGAAACCTAGAGGGGTGAGATAGGGTGGGAGATAGGAAGGAAGGTCAAGAGCGAGGCAACATATGTATATCTATAGCTGATTCATTTGATATACAGCAGAAACTAACACAATGCTGTAACGCAATTACTTCCAATTAAAAAATTAAAAATAAAATTGCAGCAAGTATATTAGGAGGTAAAATTGAAAATTACATGTTGATCTCAATATTAAATAATTTTGTATTCAAAGAAAAGGGATGATGGTATAGGAAATGGGAGGTTTTGTATTGCGCTTAACAAAGCAAAAGTTCTTACAGAACATATCAAATGAGAAGATGGGGCCTACATGAATAAAGAGGCTGAAAGTACAAAAGAGAGAGGAGATCACATCCTGGAATATAGGATATTTGCAAAAATCATACTCTCCTGGCCCACAATATGGGCTTTTCCTTCTGTAATGAATGTATTCCACTCCCTCCATTGCGATTAATTCACTCATTTATTGAGTGAAAGATATGAAAATATCATATAATCTAATATGTTTTGAGGTTATGTAATCTCATATGCTAGTAAAGTAATGCTCAAAGTTCTCCAAGCCAGGCTTCAGCAACACATGAACTGTGAACTTCCAGATGTTTAAGCAGGTCTTAGAAAAGGCAGAGGAACCAGAGGTCAAATTGCCAACATCCTCCGGATCACTGAAAAAGCAAGAGAGTTCCAGAAAAACATCTACTTCTTCTTTATTGACTATGCCAAAGCCTTTGACTGTGTGGATCACAATAAACTGTGGAAAATTCTTAAAGAGATGGGGATACCAGACCACCTGACCTGTCTCTTGAGAAATCTGTATGCAGGTCAGGAAGCAATGGTTAGAACTGGACATGGAACAACAGACTGGTTCCAAATAGGAAAAGGAGTATGTCAAGGCTGTATATTGTCACCCTGCTTATTTAACTTATATGTAGAGTACATCATGAGAGATGTTTGGCTGGATGAAGCACAAACTGGAATCAAGATCGCCAGGATACATATCAATTACCTCAGATAGGCAGATGACATCACCCTAATGGCAGAAAGTGAAGACGAACTAAGGAGCTTCTTGATGAAAGTGAAAGAGGAATGAAAAAGTTGGCTTAAAGCTCAACATTCAGGAAACTAAGATCATGGCATATGGTCCCATCACTTCATGGGAAATAGATGGGGAAACAGGGGAAACAGTGACAGACTTTTTATTTTGGGGGGCTACAAAACCACTGCAGATGGTGACTGCAGCCATGAAATTAAAAGACGCTTACTCCTTGAAAGAAAAGTTATGACCAACCTAGACAGCATATTACAAAGCAGAGACATTACTTTGCCAACAAAGGTGCATCTAGTCAAGGCTATGGTTTTTCCAGTAGTCGTATATGGATGTGAGTGTTGGACTATAAAGAAAGCTGAGCACCAAAGAATTGATGCTTTTGAACTGTGGTGTTGGAGAAGACTCTTGAGAGTCCCTTGGACTGCAAGGAGTTCCACCCAGTCCATCCTAAAGGAGATCAGTCATGAGTGTTCATTGAAAGGACTGAAGTTGATGCTGAAACTCCAATACTTTGGCCACCTGATGCAAAGAGCTGACTAATTTGAAAAGACTCTGTTGCTGGGAAAGATTGAGGGCAGGAGGAGAAAGGGACAACAGAGGATGAGATGGCTGGATGGCATCACCGACTCAATGGATATGCATTTGCTGAAACTCCGGGAGTTGGTGATGGGCAGGAAGGCCTGGCATGTTGTGGCCAAAGAGTCAGACAAGACTGAGCGACCGAACTGTACTGAACTGAGTCTGTGTAGAAATACAATGATATTATATTAACAGATTAAAAAGTTAATATATTGTAATTATAAAAGGTTTTATTTACTTTAGTATGGCCTAAAAAATCTTGTCTTTTGGTCTCTGATCCTTTTACTTTTTAATATTTTTATACTTGATATTTATCTATTATTAAAAGTTACTTTAAAATTTAAAAATAAAAATTTTAGTAAACCATGCTTAAATATAGTTACTGGAGTAGGAAATGGCAACCCACTTAATATTCTTGCCTGGAAAAATCACATGGACAGAGGAGCCTTGTGGGTTATAGTTCATGAGGTCGCAGCTGCTGCTGCTGCTAAGTCACTGAGTTGTACACAATTGAGCATACATACACATACAAATATAGTTACAGCAAATATCAACTCAGTCATCTTTGTAGCTATATTAGTCAGTTTCATTCCTATTTATATCTGAGGTAACAGATGCACAGAAAAGTTGTTATAGTCCCAAGGCTACATGTTTTATAAAAAGTGAAGCTAGAATGGGAGTTAATCCACCAAGTTTCTAGTATTCATATTTGCTGTAGTATCCAGTCTGATATGAGGACTCAGTTTACACATCTTCCTGTGGTTTCCAATGAATAATTTTGGTTTAGTATTTCCTCTTTATTGTCTTTTTATGAACTTTAAGCATAGAGACTTTAACAAGTACATAAAATAAGGGAACTAAATATATCGTGTGTATGAGAGAGTCTGCCTTTGGTATTCTTTGTCCCTCCAGTGAACCTTAAGTTCAGGCATTAATTTCAGAAATAAAAATTGTCCTGCACTTTAATATTCTCAGGCATCTGAACTATAAGCTCTTTGAAATAGTCAAGATATTATAAGAGAGACATGTAAAGGACATGCCAGCCAATTCTTGACATATATAATGTTAGGGACCTTAGTACAATTGTGTCTCCACAGTATCTGAAAGGTTAATGGAATTGGGATTTGTGTAGACATGACTGATTTTCCTCCTGCAGGAAGGAAAGGATGGGGAGGAAAGAAGCTGATTTGGACAAAGACCTTTAAGGTCATTCACATCTGCATCTTCCTTTCTTAAGGGCAGCAAAGCATTGTCTCTTCTACACTATATCACTCTGATCTCTGAGAAGAATCCAGTTAGTCAGAGAAAATAGCGTTCACCCAGGAATAAACTGAGAGACTAGATAAAATAGTCAATGTGAGAAGAGTGAAAACCAACATTGTAAATCAGGCAAGTCGGAGTAGCATTTTCATTGTTAAGTCAATGCCTTCCTGGTAGAAAACCGTAATATTTGAGGGTATGGTTTCTGGATTTTGAATATTAAACAAGGATGATCTTTCTGGTGTGCCCCTGCCATCATTTTCCTCTAAAATGTAGTTAAAACTATTTTAAATAGTGTCGAGATGATAGCCTATGTCAGTTTGCTCCTGAAGGATGTTATTTCTTTTGCTCTTATACACTCAAGAAGAATATTTTTTTTTAAATTTTGCATTAAGAAAATTTTGCTTTGTCTTTTGACTCTTGGGATGTAGCTCTTACCTCATGGCAAGACGTCCTTACAGACCAGACTGACTTAAGCTATCAGATCTAACTGAGCAGATTTCAGACCATTTATTCAGCATAGCACTTCTTAAAAAAACTGTTTTAGGATCATATATATAATGTATAGTTTGAGGAAATCATATTAATATGTTCCCATACAGAATTTATTATTATTATTATTATTTTACTTTACAATATTGTATTGGTTTTGCCATACATCAACATGCATCTGCCACGGGTGTACAGAATTTAAGATGTTTTCCAAAAGCAGGTTCTTGTCTTGTCACAGAAAGATTTCAGAGAGGAGATATGGAGGTCAAGAAAACAAAGCAAGGGTTTATTAAGTGTACTATACTCTCAAGGGGTGAGAGGGCAGACTGAGGTGAGTAGCTGCCCTGAGTTTCTTTGGCAAGCATATTATAAGGGGCATGAAAAATGAATGGGCAGAATGTTCAGTGAAGAGGGAGGAGTTTTGTATAGTATTTCCTGATTTTCATCCCAGCTCTACCTTCCCAAGGAAAAGAAAGATTTTTGTCCCTATTTAGCTTAAATTAGAAGTGTCATGGCAACAGGGCATTATGGGTACTTCTTTAGGGCTAATTTTATTGTAGTGTGGGCATAAAAAGGAAAAGATTACATTGTGATGCCAAATAGTCCTGCATTTTCCCACCTTTCCTCTGCCTATAGAGCCCTTGTCAAACTCAAAATGTGTGATTTCCTGTCAGTCTGGAGGTTCCAGCTTTTCTTTGTCTGCCCAAGGACCCTCACTGTTTACAAGATGGTAAAATGTGTGGTTTCCTCCCATTTGACCACTGACCTCCTTTGTCTGTTCATATCTATCTCTTTGCTCAATTTTATGAGTGACTTTATTGCCTTTTGAAGTTGAAAATCAGATGTGCAAAGGAAGGAAAAGGTTGGAAATCAATAGTTTGGCTCCATTATTTCATTGTCATGAACTTTAATGTTCCTTTTTTGCAACTATTTTATGTAGAAATATTCTAAGTGTTCCTTCAGTTTTTTGCTGACCAATGTCATTAGTTAGCATTCAGTGTATACAACATCTCATCTGTTAGAAACAGATTTGCCAAAAATAATTTCTAAAATATTCTAATTTTTAAATAACTAATATACACTACATAGTATGAACAAGGAAATTTCTTTACAGATTAAAATAAAATTAAATATTGAGTTCCATCTTGATTACAGTATGTTTTGCCAATGATGTCTAAATAAAAAACAAGAAAAGTCCCCAAACCCAAATCAAGACAAACAAAAAACCTGTAAATCTGCTAATATGTACTGGAATTTGACTTCTTGTCATCACCTGAGAGCCCTTCCTTACTTTTCTACGAAGAATGAAATATGAATTAGAAACAGAGAATATTGATCCTTCTTTCTGTTGCAGTTAATAATTGTTCTGTTGAGGGTACCATATTTATTTAATGTGTTCAAACTAGAAAAAGGGAAAAGCAGAAAAAAAAAAAAAAGTATACTATTGACATGAATGCTAATGTTGTCTGGATCTATAGAGCCAGACACAGATAAACTAATGAAAACAAGATAATAAGCATGAGGTGGCATAGAATTTAGAGTTAATGTAGTCCAGCCCCCTCAGGCACTTACAAATGAGGGGCCTAGGCCAGTGTCTTAAATCAGGGATCAGCAAACATTCTCTGCAAAGGGCTAGAAGCGTTTTGATGATACGATTTTTGTTGTGAGTACTTGGCTCTGCTATTGTAGCTCAGAAGCAGCCATAGAGAACGTGAAAACAAATGAAATTAGATTTTTTCCCCAATAAAACTTTCTTTATAGGCAGTGAACCAAATTTGACCCATGGGCCATAGTTTTTTTTCTGCCCCAAACTACTGAAGTACTAAGTTATTAAAGTAAAGAAAAAGTATGCAGAAAGTTGGCTCCAAGAGTTGTGCATGATCTACTCTGAGACTTTACTCTTTTAACTTGAATTTTCAGTAGACATTGAATATATGGAAGAAGCAATCCTTTCAAAGAATGATCCTAAAGATGATGAAATGTTTATTAATGTGTAGATAACAATGAAAATCCTTTAGTATGCAGAGATTGGATATCAGGATAATAAGATATCCTTGAAAGATTATTTGATTCTCTGACCAATGAGTTCTGTAGGTTGCATTGCAACTTAATAAATGTGGTTCGAGCTAATGTCTCAAAACAATATGTTCTTTACATGACTTTATTTTTCTGGGCTCCAGAATCACAGCAGATGGTGATTACAGTCATGAAATTAAAAGATGCTTACTCCTTGGAAGGATAGTTATGACCAAACTAGACAGCATATTAAAAAACAGAGACATTACTTTGCCAACAAAGGTCCATCTAGTCAAGGCTATGGTTTTTCCAGTAGTCATGTATGGATGTGAGAGTTGGACTGTGAAGAAAGCTGAGCGCTGAAGAATTGATGCTTTTGAACCGTGGTGTTGAAGAAGGCTCTTGAGAGTCCCTTGGACTGCAAGGAGATCCAACCGGTCCATCCTAAAGGAGATCAGTCCTGGGTGTTCATTGGGAGGTCTGATGCTAAAGCTGAAACTCCAATACTTTGGCCACTTGATGCGAAGAGCTGACTCCTTTGAAAAGCCCCTGATGCTGGAAAAGATTGAGGGCAGGAGGAGAAGGGGACGACAGAGGATGAGATGGTTGGATGGCATCACCGACTCAATGGACATGGATTTGGGTGGACTCTGGGAGTTTGTGATAGACAGGGAAGCCTGGCATGCTGCAGTTCATGGGGTTGCCAAGAGTTGGACATGACTGAGCAACTGAACTGAACTGAACTGAATGAATGATAACAATTGCAAGAGTTAAATCTATGAACTTCACTGGAATTTTCTGGCAGAAAGAAAACAATCATGACTTGTTGCTTCTGGAGTTGCAATGCAATGGCACAGTAGGCCAAGTTTTCTGAGGAAAAAATTTTGTTTAGACACACTATATACAATAAATTTGTCCTTAACTACTGTTGGTGTCCAACTATGGCTACTTGAACCAATGAAAAGTTTAACACAGACACAGAATGCTGAAAACTCAAGTAATATATAACATAAGATAACATAAAAATTTATGGCTTTCCTCTACTAAACACTATTTAATACAGGGTAATATTATGAATGGCTTCCTAAGTGGCTCAATGGTAAAGAATCTGCATCTCAATGCAGGACACACCAATTTGTTCCCTGGACTATGAAAGATCCGAGGGAGAAGGAAATGGTAACCCACTCCACTATTTCTGCCTGAAGAATCCCATGGACAGAGGACCCTAGTGGGCTACAGTCCACAGGGTCACAAAATAATCAGATGTGACTTAGTAACTAAACAACAATTATTATAAATAAATAATTATTAAATTACATGAATCTGTTTTTTAAGGGCTAAAATACATATTGTATTATGAAATGTCACATCCATTTATGATAAAACAGTGCTATTATTCATTAAATTGACTAATATTTGATGAGAACTTACTATGAGTTAGGTAGTAGGATTACTGTTGAAATATCAGTGAGATATTAGGCAGACAGTGTTTCTTCATCCATAAATATTTAACTGGAAAAAATTCATTTAACCATCATATTTATAAATGATTTTGAACGTGAAAGTTGCTCAGTTGTGTCTGACTCTTTGACTCTGTAGAGAAAGTGAAGTCGCTCTGTCGTATCAGACTCTTTGTGACCCCATGGACTGTAGCCTATAAGGCTCCTCAGTCCGTGGAATTTTCCGGGCAAGAGTACTGGAGTGGGTTGCCATTTCCTTCTCCACAGGATCTTCCCAACCCAGGGATTGAACCCAGGTCTCCCGCATTGTGGGCAGACACTTTACTGTCTGAGCCACCAGGGAAGTCTGTATAGTCCATGGAATTCTCCAGGCCAGAATACTGGAGTGTGTAGCTGTTCCTTTCTCCAGAGGATCTTCCCAACCCAGGAATGGAACCCAGGTGTCCTACATTGCAGGAGCATTCTGTACCAGTCTAGCCACCAGGGAAGCCCATAAATGATTATAAGTTGTGATAAAAGCTATGGAAGTTAAAAAAAATAGTATTTGAGTATAATTTCTCTGATTATGAGAACTTAATTTTGAAAGCTAAAATGATTATAATCATTCCAAGAGTATGGAAAAAAGAATTACAAAGACAGTAGAATATAAGAAACCTTGAGAAAATATTCTGTCACATTTATGAGACGAAATGAAGATAGCTCTGCCTAAAGAATTAAGGAGGAAAGAACATACTTGGTGAGCTAGCTAGTGATTAGATAAATGATTCTGAGTCATCTGAGTCATGTTAAGGGAGTTTTTAGGGTCCTATGTGCTATGATAGAAGGAATGAATTGTGGGTATGGGAGCAAGAAGGAATCATAAGAATACTTGAATACTTAATAGCAGCTTGCAGATGTCTGGGTAAGAGATGAACAGACTAGAGCTATGTATTTGGAGACAGAATCAACAGGACTTGCTGATAAATTAGATGTGGGAGTTAAAGAGACAGAGAGAGGAATCAGGATCATCAGGTTTTAGGTTTGAGAAGTGAATGACATTGACTGGGATAAAGGCCGATGGAAGATGAAAGAGTCTTGTCAAGCACTTTAAGAGATATAATATGAATATATCACGCAAGTTCAGAGCTCAGAAAAGAGGTGGGGTCCTGGAGATTTGAGAATCATCAGTGTTGTACTTGATGTGAATTGATATGAAAAAAGAAGAAAATAGGGAGTAGAATACTTCTTAACATTTAGACATTATTAAGAGTTGAAGAGGCTTCCCTGGTAGCTCAGCTGGTAAAGAATCTGCCTGCAATGCAGGAGACTCTGTTGGATTCCTGGGTTAAGAAGATCCACTGGAATCTCCACACTGTTCTCCATAGTGGCTGTACTAGTTTGCATTCCCACCAACAGTGTAAGAGGGTTCCCTTTTCTCCACACCCTCTCCAGCATTTATTATTTGTAGATTTTTGGATCGCAGCCATTCTGACTGGTGTGAAATGGTATCTCATAGTGGTTTTGATTTGCATTTCTCTGATAATGAGTGATGTTGAGCATCTTTTCATGTGTTTGTTAGCCATCTGTATGTCTTCTTTGGAGAAATGTCTATTTAGATCTTTGGCCCATTTTTTGATTGGGCCATTTATTTTTCTGGAGTTGACCCAGCAATCCCACTGCTGGGCATACACACTGAGGAAACCAGAAGGGAAAGAGACACGTGTACCCCAATGTTCATCGCAGCACTGTTTATAATAGCCAGGACATGGAAGCAACCTAGATGTCCATCAGCAGATGAATGGATAAGAAAGCTGTGGTACATATACACAATGGAGTATTACTCAGCCATTAAAAAGAATACATTTGAATCAGTTCTAATGAGGTGGATGAAACTGGAGCCTATTATACAGAGTGAAGTAAGCCAGAAGGAAAAACACCAATACAGTATACTAACGCATATATATGGAATTTAGAAAGATGGTAACGATAACCCTGTATACGAGACAGCAAAAGAGACACTGATGTATAGAACAGGCTTATGGACTCTGTGGGAGAGGGAGAGGGTGGGAAGATTTGGGAGAATGACATTGAAACATGTGAAATGTCATGTATGAAACGAGATGCCAGTCCAGGTTCAATGCACGATGCTGGATGCTTGGGGCTGGTGCACTGGGACGACCCAGAGGGATGGTATGGGGAGGGAGGAGGGAGGAGGGTTCAGGATGGGGAACACATGAGAAATAAAGGAATAAAAAATTAAAAAAAAAAAAAAGAAGATCCACTGGAAAAGGGATAGGCTACCCACTCCAGTATTCTTGGACTTCCCTGGTGGCTGGTACAGAATGAGCCTGCAATGTGGGAGACCTGGCTTCCATCCCTGAATTGGGAAGATCCCCTGGAGAAGTGAACGGCAACCTACTCCCGTATTACAACCCGGAGAACTCCAAGAGGGGTCACAAAGAGTTGGACATGGTTGATCAACTTTCACTTTCAAGAGTAGAAGGAGTCAGCAGGAAAAACTGGAAAAAAAAAAATCACCTAAGTCAGGTATGTATTTCAAAAGCGATAAAATAGTGAATTGTGCTAAATGTCGCTAAACATTTGAGGAAATTGTGTGCAAAGAAGTGACAATTGGTTTTGGCAACAGATTACTGGTGATCAAAAAAATCATTGTTAGTAAATCAGTGTTAACAAAAACCAGAACAAAGTAAGTAGAAGAGAAAATGGACATTATTTTTCAAACAAGATAAAATTGAATACACATATTATTATTTTGATCCTTCCTGGAAACACCACTGTATGGGAGAAATGGATTTTACAAGCCATCAACCTCAAATGACAAAACAAATAAGCCATTAAATAGCAATGAAATACTAACAAATAAACAATTGATAACTGTGTTAGTATACTTGATTACTTGATAATACTGAAAGATTAGATGGAAAATCTTTAGATTCTTTTTTAAAATCTAATACTTTTTAGTACCAATATTTGATTAAGCTTCATTTCCATAATTTAAATTCTTGGATTTCAAGGTAGATGCAGCTCATTTGAATTCCCATGAAAACGTCTAATTGTCAGATTATGAATTAGATCATTTTACAAGCTGCTTTGTCTTTTGAGTATACGCTATGTGAACTGCAGAATGTGGTATTAAAACCTGAAATAGTCCATACAACTCAAGCAGGTCATCAATTCAGTTCAGTTCAGTTCAGTCGCTCAGTTGTGTCTGACTCTTTGCAACCCCATGAATTGCAGCATGCCAGGCCTCCCTGTCCATCACCAGCTCCCGGAGTTCACTCAAACTCATGTCCATCGAGTCGGTGATGCCATTCAGTCATCTCATCCTTTGTCATCCCTTTCTCCTCCTGCCCCTAATCCCTCCCAGCATCAGAGTCTTTTCCAATGAGTCAACTCTTCACATGAGGTGGCCAAAGTATTGGAGTTTCAGCTTTAGCATCATTCCTTCAAAAGAAATCCCAGGGCTGATCTCCTTCAGAATGGACTGGTTGGATCTCCTTGCAGTCCAAGGGACTCTCAAGAGTCTTCTCCAACACCACAGTTCAAAAGCATCAATTCTTCAGTGCTCAGCTTTCTTCACAGTCCAACTCTCAGTCATCCATACATGACCACAGGAAAAACCATAGCCTTGACTAGACGGACCTTTGTTGGCAAAGTAATGTCTCTGCTTTTGAATATGCTAATGGTCCATAGAACTCAAACATGTCATAGGGTCCTGGCAAACTAGGTCACCCTCCTCTTTTGCTTCCCTGGTGGCTCAGAGGGTGAAGCATCTGCTTGCAATGTGGGAGACCTGGGTTCATTCCCTGGGTTGGGAAGATCCCCTGGAGTAGGAAATGGCAACCCACTCCAGTACTTGTGCCTGGAAAATCCCATGGACAGAGAAGCCTGGTAGGCTACAGTCCATGGGGTCACAAAAAGTCAGACAGGACTGAGCCACTTCAGTTCACTTTCTCTTCTATTTAGAGCAACCAGGCAAAGTCAGAGGCCCAATGTTGCCAAGTCTCCCTACTTTTAAGAGAAAATATATATAATCTATATTTTTTAAAGAATGTTATTGAAGAATGAGTCAAGTTCATATGTCTTTGCTGTTTTACTTTTGTTTTACTTTTAAAGTAAATATATCGAACAATATTCAGAACAGAACAATGTTTTATGAATCACAGCTGTAGTTTGAGACAGGTAAAGGAATTCTGCAAAAATCAATTGAAAACATGCTATGAGAATCAATTGCTTTGTGGAATTCAAAATGAAGAGTATTTTATATTTTATTATCTGTAAGTTTATACTACACATTATTTATATCAGTAAAAAGTTATATCAAACATGCATGAATATCTATATCCATATGTTTTGCCACAGAGCTGGTTATTAAATATCTATCAGCAATAAACTATTTGTAATGAAAAGATTTCTAAAAAATTCTACAAAACAGAGTAGGGGGAGGTGGAGGAAAAAGAGATAGATGAAAGTGTCTCAGAAATCATAAGAAAAGTCAATATTCAGTACTGGAAATTAAATATCTAATCATGGAATTTCTGAAAAGAGAGAAAGGAGGGAAACAGATTATGAAAAAATAACATAAGACTATTTCTCAGAATTGTATGGACACATTTAGAACTGAATAAAATAAATTAAAAAAAAATACACACCAGAATGCATAAGCAAGAAAGATCAGAACACCAGGATAAAAAGTAGTCTCTGAGAATTTTCACTGAGGGGAAAGAACAGCTGCAAGATCACAGTATGAAGTAATACAAATAAAAAACGTACAAACTTCACAAGAGAAATACAGAAAATGAAAGTTAAAATATAATGCCTTCAAAATTCTGATGAAGTTTAGAATTGTACCCTGGCTAAATTATCTATTGAATGTAAGGGAAATGTAAAGATACACTAGATGTATTGCATTTTAAAAACTTCCTCTGATGTATCCTTTGCCAGAAGTCTCTGGAGGTATGAACATGAAGCACAACTTAGAAATAGGAAGATGATATATACAGGAGACACTAGATCCAATAGGGCTTGTGCTGTGCTTAATTGCTCACTCATGTACTGACTCTTTGCGACCCCATGGACTGTAGCCCATCAGGCTCCTCTGTCCATGGGATTCTCCAGGCAAGAATATTGGAGTGGGTTGCCACTCCTCCAAGGGATCTTCCCAAACCAGGGATCAAACCAAGGTCTCCCACATTGCAGGCAGATTCTTTACCATCTGAGCCACCGTGGAAGCCCATGAATACTGGAGTGGGTAGCCCATCCCTTTTCCAGGGGAAGAACTTCCCAATCCAGGAATTGAAACTGGGACTCCTGCATTGCAGGTGGAATCTTTACCACCTGAGCTACCAGGGAACCTCAAGGATCCAGTATAAAAGAGGGCAAAGGGATTTTCTGGACTAAGAGAAAAAAATAAAAAATAACAGACATCTGAGGGACAGACTGGTAGCCCACTGATAGTTTGTTTGGAGCAGGAGGATGGATAAGTTTAGAAGGCATGATACCAGAAAACAACAACAACAATTCAGCCTGATGCCTTTGACTATTTTGAGAAAAATTTTCTGACTATTGTTAAGTTGAGAGGAAAACCTTACCTGGCACACATCCAGTACCAATTGAAAATAAATTGCCTTTCTTTGAATACTAGGAAAAATACAAAGGGATATAAGAAAGGAAATACAATCAAAATATACTGTGTGGTTGACGTTAAAACTAAAATTTAGAGCAAGGATACAATTTAGCCAAAGCGTGAGCATGATATATCCATGTCCACACTAAAGAGTACAACAGACCCAAAATATCCCCTATTCTCCTCTGGTATTTTCCAAGTTTAATTTTAGAGCCTCATTTTCATTGTGTCTCATCTATAGTCACATTTCTTTTTATTAATCAGTCTCTTCCTCTTTTCTTCAATTCAGGCAAGAGTGTGTGCAAGCATGAACAAATGGAACATTTTTGCATGAATATGTTTGAATTTTTCAGAGACAAATTATCCTTGCTGGCCCTTCTAAAAACTGCTTACAATGTGGTATGATTATCTTAATTACCTTAGCAAGTTTCCAAAATTGCAGTAAGCTAGCCTTTGCTAGAGACATAATTTTAAGTTTAATGTGATTAGGCTATTATTTCTCTAAATATTTTGAGCAGAATAATTTTAAATATCTAATGTACTGAGTTTATCTACAAGAATCATGCTGTGTATTACTCAATGAAATGTATGTAGAAATGAAAAATAAACATTTGCCTTATGGTTCACTGTGGCTTAATATGAAGATAGCAGGTACCTAGCTAGTTTTATTTCAGGGTGATTCATTCAAAAGCTATATTGTCAAACATAAATCTTTATAACTATTTTAAAAAAACTGTCTATTAGAGTCATTAAAACATACCTATACAACTTTTGGCTAATATATTTCTAACTGCTAATTTACATGCATTTGTTAAATTATTTATATTTCCCTACATATTCCTAATGTACATGAAGTAATAAAATTGCTTTCTTCCTATAGGCAGAAAGAGAAAATGGAAACCAAACACTTGTCATTTTGTTCCAGTTTGTTAGTTTTCTCTTCGGATATTAATTCCTGAAAGTGTGACGTATAAAGCCTTTAAATATGGATTCCAAAAGGAAATCTCTTTTGTTTTACAATCAGAGCAAGGAATCCTTGGTGTATATTTAACTTACCAGTACATGGTAACTTATTTGTTTCTAAATTATTTAATAAAAATAATTTTCCCAATCAGAACTAGTCCTATTCATAATAAATTGAGCTGCCTTGGTTTTCATTTCATTATGCCTTTTGATTATTAATGATGTTGCATTTGAAAAAAAAAATTTTTCACGTTTGTTCATCCTTTAAAATTGTTCATTTTTGTTAAAAGCAGCTATTCATCTCTGATAATGTTCTTATTGACTGTGATTATTCTTTATTGAAATGTCTTCCTTTCCTTCAATTCTTAGTATGCATTATTTCTCTCCCATTATTTTCTTTTCTCTAGATCCATTATTTGCTTTGACTTATTCCTCTGATCACTTAATTAATTTGAGGTTTTATATGGCAAATCTCTTTCCCAGAACCTTTGATATATATGAATTTTACTTCCATTTCTCTTAATTTAACAAAGAAACACTTTAAAACAATTGAAATTGTTTGGAAAACATGTGTTTGGGATAGTGGTAATACTCAGAATCTGTACAAGAATGGAAGTGACTTTCTCACTCTCCATGTTTAAAAAGAGAGCATAGATGTTAAGTTTAGATCAAGGGTCTTATCAACGAAGTGAAGCTGACTGATCACCAAGAATTTGGCTGAGAGTTACCCAGTTTCCATGAGACCCAGTCATTGCAAGAAAATATCTTGGTATATCAGTCAGTAAATGTCAGTATGGGTAGAAATAGATGGTACATCCAAGATGGGTAATTTGAAGATATATTTTTTAAGGAGTTGTGTACAAAAGGGGAAAAAAAAGGGGGGGCCTATGAGAAAACCTCAAAAGGATAGTGAAGTGATATTGGCACAGCAGTTCACGATTAAAACTCTCAAACTCTTCAGCCTTGAGGGAAGAAGAGGGAGAGGGAGATATGTGGACAAGACTCTGGAGAAAAGCTCTGGCTTTTCAACCAGGGTTGCAGCCCCCAGAGGCAACAATGAAGGGTGCCTTGAATTTCATTCTCTTCCTTTCATTAATCTCCACTGGTGGTTCCCATTGGGCAGACATGAACTGAAGTCAGAGGCCCAGAGAAAGAAGCAGAATAGTGCATGTTGTCAGCTTCTAAAAACTCAGGACAAGGTGGATGGCAGATCTCAGGGCAGGGAAGGTACTTAGCACACCAGGCATAATTATTATTGATCTGTTCTACTTTGTCATTCTTATTACATGTTGCATTAAGCAAATTATTATATTTTAATAACGGTCATTCCATTTAATATATATTTCTTAAGAAATAGGCTCAGTGAAATTAATAAAGTAAATAATTTATGAAAAGTCTAACTATAAAAATATCTACAAATAATAAAAGCACATATCAGTATGTTAACATTTTTGAAAATTGATAGAAATCAAAGAACAGCTGAAAGAGGAACAATAGAGGTCTGGGATTCAGTATTCAAAATTTCAATAATAAAATGAGTGAGGTGAATTATAGAGCAGAAATGACAATGATAATACATCATTTAAAATTCATTCCTCAAGCAGTGTTCAACTTGTTCTAGAACATTTATTAAAAGGTGTCACATACCTTTATGGTTATGAAAAAATTCAATACATTGTAAAAAGTAGAAACATACAATATAATTTCTAAACTGCAGTACAATTTTAATCATGGAGAGTATAAAATATTCATATAGAAAAATTTTAAAACAACAGTGAAACTGATGAAAAAATAAAAATCCAATTTATATTTCTTAAAAAATAACTATTTTTGCATCAAAATAACATCTTTTTTCTTTACTCACTATTAATAACAAGAATTTATTAAGGAGAAAAATTGTGTTTTCACTTGAGATTAAAATATGAGCAATAAAGTAAACCTGAGCTATATGGAAAAGTTAAATGAAATATGAAGTAAAAAGTAATAAATTTGAAAAGAGAAAATTGGTAAAATTATTGTTTTCTAAGAGATAATGTGAAAAATGTAATAGACAACTAGGATCAAGCTAGAATATATGTATGATATATAAATATCTGTGTGTGTATATATATATATATATGTATATATTGCACATATATTATATATAGATATTTATATATTATATAGCATTGCTATAAGAAAAATAATATAGAGTTTTCCCTTGGTATCCACTGAGGATTTGTTCTAGGAGCTCCAAAGTTAGCAAAATCCTCAGATGCTCAAGTCCTTATATAAAAAGGCATAGTAAAAATGCATACAGTCTGCTCTCTGTATCCTGAGATGTGAAACCTGTGGCTATGGAGGGCCAACTGTAGACACATATAATGATCCAGAGATTCTGAAAGAATTTATGTACTGCTTTTTGTTACTATCTTATAAAATCTTGATAAAAAATGTAATTATGATCAAAAAATATAAATCATAGAAAATAACTGCAGGAGTAGAAAGCCTCATAAAAGCTTTTACAAATAAAAACAGAAAGAAAAGCACTTGATAAAGAACATATCAAAAAAATACATCAATTCCACCTAGGTTAATGTATACCTGTGGCGGATTCATTTTGATATTTGGCAAAACTAATACAATTATGTAAAGTTTAAAAATAAAATAAAATTGGAAGAATAAAAAAAAAATGTATAATTTAAAGCAAATATTACTAAAAGTGAATATCTCTCATGATATGTATGTTTTGTAATGTATGAACGGTTGAAAAATTAAATTTTGGATCAATTATACTGAATATGTTATCAGTCTTCCAAAATTAATATGATTGATTGAAACGCTGGCCTGGATGAAGCACAAGCTGGAATCAAGATTGCTGGGAGAAATATCAGTAACCTCAGATATGCAGATAACACCACCTTTATGGCAGAAAGTGAAGAACTAAAGAGCCTCTTGATGAAAGTAAAAGAGGAGAGTGAAAAAGTTGGGTTAAAGCTCAACATTCAGAAAACTAAGATCATGGCATCCGGTCCCATCATTTCACGGCAAATAGGTGGGGAAATAGTGGAAACGGTGGCTGACTTTGTTTTGGGGCTCCAAAATCACTGCAGATGGTGATCGCAGCCATGAAATTAAAAGACGCTTACTCCTTGGAAGGAAAGTTATGACCAACGAAGACAGCATATTAAAAAACAGAGACATTAATTTGCCAACAAAGGTCCATCTAGTCAAGGCTATGGTTTTTCCAGGAGTCATGTATGTATGTGAGAGTTGGACTATAAAGAAAGCTGAGCACCAAAGAACTGATGCTTTTGAACTGTGGTGTTGGAGAAAACTCTTGACAGTCCCTTGGACTGCAAGGAGATCCAACCAGTCCATTTTAGAGGAGATCAGTCATGAGTGTTCATTGGAAGGACTGATGTTGAAGCTGAAACTCCAATACTTTGGCCACCTGATGCAAAGAGCTGACTCATTTGAAAAGACGCTGATGCTGGGAAAGATTGAGGGAAGGCAGAGAAGGGCAACAAAGGATGAGATGGTTAGATGGCATCACCAACCTAATGGACATGAGTTTGGGTAAACTCCGGGAGTTGGCGATGGACAGGGACGCTTGGCGTGCCACAGTCCATGGGGTCGCAAAGAGTCAGAAACGACTGAGTGACTGAACTGAACTGTTTGAAATGTGATTTCAGTCTTCTAAAATGTTTCTGGACACTAATGATAAGTGTTGATGATATTCAAAAATTTTAGGACATGATCAATGTTTTTCATTAGTGTATATAAATATTAGTATTTAAAAACCTTGCTTAAACTTTTATAACCTGTTTTCTTTTATATCAACTACCAAGAAAAGTGTGTTAATATTTGACTCAATCATTATGTATTGGTCTATTTTTCTTTGTAGTTATTAATTTTGCCTTATATATTGTAGTAGGTTGACTAATGTCCTTCCTAATTCAAATCCATCTGCAACTTTAGAATGTGATTTTATTTGAAAATTGTCTTTGTAGATATAGTTAGTTAAATTAACATGAGGTCGTACTGGATTAGGGTAGATTCTAACAAAAAGGCTGATGTCTTTATAAACAAAGAAAACAGATAAAGAGACATACAAAGGAATGATAGCAACCACAAGAAGCTTGGAGAAAGAGGTGGGATGGGTTGTCTTTCAGAATCTCCAGAAGAAACCTACCTTGCCAACACTTGATTTAGGACTTCAGGCCTCAATAAATTTTAGCACTAAAAGCTATTATTTTAAGCCACGCAGTCTGTGGTACTTTTGTTATAGCATTCCTAGGAAACTAATGTATGTATTTTGAGGCTGTGCCTATAGACATATGCAAATTTAAAAGTATAATAGATCTACTTGATGTATGGCATGTTTATCATAATGAATTAATATCATTATTGCTCATAATTAAATGACTTAATTTTTTTTCTTCTATTAATATGGTAACATCATTTTTTTCTGTTAATTTTTCAATGGTGTATCTTTTTTCCTGCATTTTATTATCTTTCATTATCTTTATGTTTTACGTATTTTTCCTTTCTACAACACGTTGATAGATTCCCTCAAGTAGTAACTCTGTAAATTTCCCTAAGCATTTAGTCGACTTCACTTTTATTTTTGGGCTTTCCTGGTGGCTCAGAGATAAAGAATCTGCCTTCCAGTGCAGGAGACACAGGTTCAGTCCCTGGGTCAGGAAGATCCCCTAGAGAAGGATGTGCTTGTTTAAATGGAAAGTGTCATTTTGTTCTTTCCCTTTGTCCTACCTAGATATTCCTTGATTCTTTTTCTCTACTTCCTTACCCTCTTTCAAACTGATTATTTCTTGTGTAATTCAATTGCTTTCTCTTTACTTGTTCTGAAGTTATGAGTTATTTCTATTATTTTAGTAATTACTCTAGAAATCACAACATTTTAAATTATCACAATTGTGGTTAATCAGAAACTATCTTTCACCTGAGCAAGAACACCCATCAAGGAGTTTAATTCCTATTGCTTTCCTCTCAAATTGTACATAAATTTTCTTATATATATTAACAACAATGCTATTTTTTAACTCCAAACATATTTCCATTGATAAATTAACCTTCATGTTTACCAGATTTTTGTTCTTTAATCCTTTTTGCATCCCATACCTTCCATCTGAGATCACATTAATTCTTTTTTAAGTTTCTTATTTCTGTGATTATCTTCCTTCTATCCAGAGTGTTCACTGTAATTTTCTATAGTAATTACATGCTTATAATAAACAGTTTATGATCAGAGAATGTCATTGTTTATTTTTATTGTAGGCTTGGACTTTGCTTCTGTCCTATTCTCTCTCTCCCTTAACCTTTGCAATATTAAAAACAATCTATGTGAAAGAATTTATGTTCCTTATTTGTTAACATTTTCCCATATTTTACTTCTAATTATCACTCTCTGTTATCTGGATAATTGATTCTGACCTCTTTTCCAGTTTTCCAATTTTCTCCTTAGCTATGTCTGTTCTGATGTTAAAACCTAGACATTTTGTTTGAACTTCCATTAGTTGTTTAAATGTCCTAAAAAATCAGTTTGTTTCTTTGCCTCATTTGTAAGCTAAAGTTTCATAATATCCTATTTATTGAATGTTAGCATATTTCTTTAAGTATAGTGCTAAATGTTTTAGTAATTAATCTGTGACTAATAATTCAGATCTCTGAATAATATATCATACTGCTTCTGTTATCTGTTATTACTGCTGATTTTTGTTATGGTGTTATGCTTCATGCATTCATGGATTTTTTTTTTTTTTTTTATCATACACTGCTAAAAATAGTTGTAGGTGTTTCAGGGGGCCCAGAATAAAAGTATTTACTTTCCAGAGAGAATTTACTTATTGGGCCAAGCATATAAGAGTGCATCTAGTACCATATCATTTAACTTAAGCATATGACTTGGAGGCTTAATTGGATCCTCTCTGTACAAATATTAGGGCTGCAAATACCAGCTTTCGGCTTCAGTTTCTCTCATGTATTTTCCTTTGCTCTGTTCAACAATAAAGAAATTACTTTCCCAGTCTCTTGGGATGTATGTTTTGAAAGAATAGGTGGTAGATTCCTAGTCAGAATTATTGGCTATTTCTTCTGTACCTCACACAATTTATCAAAACTGATGTTGCTGTCTTATATTTAATCTCATTTTATCTTAGTTTATATCATGATAACTGTTTCCTACCTTTTCACCTCTTCTATGTATTTGAGATATTTTTTAATCCTTTATTTTAAGTTGCTGTCAGCAAGAAGGTTGGTCCCAATAGCCTGCTATATTTCCTGAATCATATATTACACCTTCCACAGTATTTATCTGGATTGGAAATGTCTTGATAGTCCTCTACCTCCACTCTTGTCTTCATATCCACTTACTGATATGAAGCTATAAGTTGGTGAGACTTCTTTTCTCAACTCCTATATAATTGTATAAATATAATTATTCATAGCACCTTAAAAAAAAAAAAACTTTTTATTTTGTATTGGGGTATGTGTGTTAGCTGTTCAGTTGTGTCCGACACTTTGCAACTTTGTAGATTGTAGCCACCAGGCTCTTCTGTCCATGGATTTCTCCAGGCAAGAATACTGAAGTGGATTTCCATTCCCTTCTCCAGGGTATCTTCAGGGCCCAGGGACAGTTAACAAACAATGTTGTGATGGTTTCAGGTAAACATCAAAGGGACTCAGCCATATATATGCATGTATCCATTCAACCCCCAAACTCCCCTCCCATCCAGGCTGCCACATAACATTAGGCAGAATTCCTCGTGCTATACAGTAGGTCTTGTTGGTTATCCATCTTAAAGTTTGCAGCGTATACATGTCCATCCCAAGTTCCTGAACTGTCCCTTCCCCTCACCTTTTCCCCTGGCAACCATAAGCTCATTCTAGAAGCCTGTGAATCTATTTCTGTTTTGTAATTAAGTTCATTTGTATCATTTCTTTCTAGATTCAACATATAAGGGATGTCATATGATATTTCTCCTTTATTGTCTGACTTCATTCAGTATGACACTCTCTAGGTCCATCCACGTTGCTACAAATGGCATTATTTCATTTTTTCAATGGCTGACTAATATTCCACCGTATATATGTACACTGTATTACATATATACAGTAATAGTTCACTGCATATATATATGCACTGTATATATGTACACTTCTTTATCCATTACTCTGTCAGTGGACATTTGGGTCGCTTCCATGTCTTGGCTATTGTAAATAGTGTTGTAATGAACCTTGGGGTGCAAGTATCTTTACAGATCATGCTTTTCTCTGGGTATATGTCCAGGAGTGGAATTGCAGGGTGGTGCATGCTCATTTACTCAGTTGTCCCACTCTTTGTGATCCCATGGACTATAGCACTCCAGGCTATTTTGTCCATGGAATTTTCCAGACAATAATACTGGCGTGGGTTGCCATATCCTCCAGGATATCTTACTGACCCAGGGATTGAACTCGTGTCTCCTGCATCTCTTGCATTGGCAGATAAATTTTTTACTACTGAACCACCTGGGAAGAGGGGCATATGGTAGCTCTATTTTAGTTTCTTAAGAAACCTCCATACTGTTCTCCATAGTGGCTGTGCCAATCTACATTCCCACCAACAATATAGGAGAGTTCCCTTCTCTCCATATACTCTTCACAATTGATTGTTTGTGGATTTTTTGGTGATAGCCACCTTAGCCACCTGATGTGAAAAGCTGACTCATTGGAAAAGACCCTGATGCTGGGAAAAATTGAGGGCAGAAGGAGAAGGGGGCAACAGATGATGAAACAGTTGGGTGGTATCACCGATTCAATGGACATGAGTTGACCAAGGTCCAGGAGATAGCAAAGGACAGGGAAGCCTGGCATGTGGCGGTCCATGGGGTTGCAAAGAGTTGGACTGAGTGACTGAACAACAGAAACATTCTGGCTGGTATGTCATTGTAGTTTTGTTTTGCATTTCTCTAATAATTAGTGATGTTGAACATCCTTTCATGTGCCTGTTGCTGACCTGTGTCTTCTTTATAGAGATGTCTGTTTATGTCTTCTGTCCATTTTTTGAGTAGGCCATTTATTTGGATGCTGTTAAGCTTCATGAGCTCATTGTAAATTTTGGAGACTACTCCTTTATAGGTCACATCTTTTGTGAATATTTTCTCCCCACCTGTGGGTTGTCTTTTTGTTTTGTTTATTGTTTTCTTTGTTATGCAAAAGCTTTTGAATTTAAGTAGGTCCTTTTAAAAATTTTTTTGGTTTTATTTTCGTTATTCTGGCAGACAAATTGAAAAATATATTGCTGTGGTTTATGTTAGATATTGTTCTGCCTATGTTTTCCTCTATGAGTTTTGCAGTGTCTGGTCTCACATTTAGGTCTTTAATCCATTTTGAGCTTATTTTTGTGTATAGGATGGAGCAAAATCAGTTATAAGAGAGAAATTTATAGCAGTACAATCTTACCTCAAGAAATAAGAAAAATCTCAAATAACCTAACCTTACACTGCAGATGGTAAAGTGTTTGCCTACAATGTGGGAGACCCAGGTTCAATCCCTGGGTTGGGAAGATCTCCTGGAAAAGGAAATGGCAACCCACTCCAGTACTCTTGCCTGGAAAATCCCATGGACGGTGGAGCCTGGTAGGCTACAGTCCACGGCATTGCAGAGTCAGACATGACTGAGTGACTTCACTTTCACTTTCACTTTCACACCTAAATCAACTAGAGGAAGAAGAACAAGCAAAAACTAAAGTTATTAAAAGGAAAGAAAAAGACGAGAGCAGAAATAAATTACATAATAGAAAACAATTGCAAAGATCAATGAAACTAAATGCTGGTTCTTGGAAATGTAAGCAAAATTGATAAACCTTTAGCCAGACGCATCAAGAAAATAATGGAGAGAATTCAAATCAATAAACTTGGAAATGAAAAAGAAGTTACAACTGACTTCACAGAAATACAAAGGATCATACAAGACTTGTATGAGCAACTTTATGCCAATAAAATGGACAAACTGGAAGAAATGGACATATTCTTAGAAAGGTACAGTCTCCCAAGACTGAAAAAGGAAGAAATAGAAAATATGAACAGACCGGTTACAAGCACTGAAATTGAAACTGTGACTAAAAAATCTCCCAACAAACAAAAGTCCGGGACCTGATAGTTTTACAGGAGAATTTTATCAAACATTTAGAGAAGAGTTAACATGTAACCTTCTGAAACTTCTAAGAAAAGCAGAGGAAGGAAGACTTTCAAAGTCATTTTATGAGGCCATCATCATGCTGTTACCAAAACCCAGACAAAGATACCACAAAAAAGGAAAACTACAGACCAGTATCACTGATGACCATGTATAGCACCTTTTAAACTATACTGTTTTCCTTTGTATGCTTTAGTATACATTTCCCTGACTTGGATTCTCTCCAAACCAAACAAAATGAAGTTCTCTTTTCAGTCTTATTCTTAACCACATGTATATAAAGATTTCAGTCAATATTTACAATCACTTTAACATCAATCTACATAGACTTGAAAGAAAATCATGTGGACTTGTATAAATAGGAGCATTCCCAATCAAGAACACTGAGACCTAGTTTCCAACTTCAGTCATATTACATCCAAAGATTTCATTGTTTGACAGTATTTTGTCAGCCCAAAGTTGAAAATATTATGAATTTCTGCAAAAAATAATTTTTGAGTGTTTTTAAATAGGATTATGGATGTGAGAGTTGGACTATGAAGAAAGCTGAACACTGAAGAATTGATGCTTTTGAACTGTGGTGTTGGAGAAGACTCTTGAGAGTCCCTTGGACTGCAAGGAGATCCAGCCAGTCCTTCCTAAAGGAGATCAGTCCTGCGTGTTCATTGGAAGGACTGATGCTGAAGCTGAAACTCCAATACTTTGGCCACCTCCTACAAAGGGTTGACTCATTGGAAAAGACCCTGGTGCTGGGAGGGATTGGGGACAGGAGGAGAAGGGAATGACAGAGAATGAGGTGGCTGGATGGCATCACCAACTCAATGGACGTGAGTTTGAGTGAACTCCAGCAGTTGGTGATGGACAAGGAGGCCTGGCATGCTGTGATTCATGGGGTCGCAAAGAGTTGGACACAACTGAGCGACTGAACTGAGCTGAACTGAAGTGAACTTCGGTGCTCAGCTTTCTTCACAGTCCAAATCTCACATCCATACATGACCACTGGAAAAACCATAGCCTTGACTAGACGGACCTTTGTTGGCAAAGTAATGTCTATGCTCTTGAATATACTATCTAGGTTGGTCATAACTTTCTGTCGAAGGAGTAAGCGTCTTTTAATTTTATGGCTGCAATCACCATCTGCAGTGATTTTGGAGCCAAGAAAATTAAAGTCTGACACTGTTTCCACTGTTTCCCTATCTATTTGCCATGAAGTGATGGGACCAGATGCCATGATCTTCATTTTCTGAATGTTGAGCTTTAAGCCAACTTTTTCACTTTCTTCTTTCACTTTCATCAAGAGGCTTTTTAGTTCCTCTTCACTTTCTGCCATAAGGGTGGTATCATCTGCATATCTGAGGTTATTGATATTTCTCCTGGCAATCTTGATTCCAGCTTGTGCTTCCTCCAGACCCACATTTCTCATGATGTACTCTGCATATAAGTTAAATAAGCAGGGTGATAATATGCAGCCTTGACGTACTCCTTTTCTTATTTGGAACCAGTCTGTTGTTCTATGTCCAGTTCTAACTGGTGCTTCTTGACCTGCATACAGATTTCTCAAGAGGCAGGTCAGGTGGTCTAGTATTCCCATCTCTTTCAGATGTTTCCACAGTTTATTGTGATCTACATAGTCAAAGGCGTTGGCATAGTCAATAAAGCAGAAATAGATGTTTTTGTGGAACTCTCTTGCTTTTTCGATGATCCAATGGATGTTGGCAATTTGACCTCTGGTTCCTCTGCCGTTTCTGAATCCAGCTTGAACGTCTGGAAGTTCACGGTTTACTTATGGCTGTAGCCTGGCTTGGAGAATTTTGGCATTACTTTGCTAGCATGCGCTGCTGCTGCTGCTGCTGCTAAGTCATGTCAGTCGTGTCCAACTCTGTGCGATCCCATAGATGGCAGCCCACCAGGCTCCTCTGTCCTTAGGAATCTCCAGGCAAGAACACTGGAGTAGGCTGCCATTTCCTTCTCCAATGCATGAAAGTGAAAAGTGAGAGAGAAGTTGCTCAGTCGTGTCTGAGTCTTAGCGACCCCATTCCTCCGTCCATGGGATTTCCCAGGCAAGAGTACTGGAGTGGGGCCATTGCTAGCATGTGAGATGAGTGCCTTTGTGTGATATGTTAGACAACTTGAATATCAGGAAAATTTGGCCCAAAAATAAATTATAAAAAATTATATATAAAAATAAATCCATTTATCTATATCAATGCCAACATCAATCATTTAATTAAAAATAAAAGATGATGTCAAAATAAACATGGTAGAGAAGGAAAGGTTTTGTTTTGGAAATATTTCAGGAAGAATAAGTTATTTGCTTGATCCTATACAGTAAGTATAAGTAAGTATCCAGTAAAGAAATTGAATGAGATTGTGGCTATATAAACAGAATTAATATCACCAATGAGGGATAATTGAATATCAAATGTCCAGATATGACATCATTTCACCTGTGTAGAACTTTTTCTAGGAATCCATAACCTGAATCTAATCATAGAAAATGTCAAACAAAACCCAAATAATGAGCTTTTTTTTTTTTTTTTTTTAAGAATTTTCCTTAAAACTGCCACTGGAAAAAAAAAAATACAAAAAGGCTCTTGCTGTTCTCCAATTTAAATGAGATTTGAAAGACATGGCATTTAATGCAAAATCAGATCACCTGCACCAGAATGAAAAAAAAAAAAAAATGATAAGATGCAAACGACTGGTTCGACAGGAACAAATCAGAAAATGGACACAAGATTAGATAAAATATGATATCAAAACTTTCTTTAATAACTGTCTTGACTATGTAATAACATATCCCTATTCTTAGGAAATGCATGGTGAGCTATAATTTAGGGTTAAACTAAGAACCATGATGTATGAAGCTCAATCTAAATTATTAAAAAGGAAATTAAATGCATGTGTGCACACACACAGAATGTAATAAAGCAAATGAAATAAAATAAGATAAAATAATAACAATAAGTAAATCTGGGTAAATTATATTTATATGTTTTTAATATATCCTATCCCTGCTCTTTTCTGTAAGTTTGATTTTCTTTTTCCCAAGACATATGTATGTATAGACACATCATTTTACTAGATATTTAACTTTTTATCAGAAAAGAAAAGAACTGTATTTTGATCAGAAGTACTTTGTATATTTGCAAAGTTTGACTTTTTATTAACATATGCATACATATATTACTTAAGTCTAAAGGCTGGATATCATACATATATGGAAGAATTAAAAGAAAACGCATACATATACACATATATGCACATGTATTTCTCCCAAATCAAAACAAAACAAATACGGTTAGAGCAATGGAAGAGTTAAATTATAAAAATCGCATGAAGAAAAACAATATAATGTAGAAGTGGCTTAATCTATATATAAATAAAATGAATTGTGGTTTAGTTGCTAACTTGTGTCTGACTCTTGTGCCCCTATGGACTGTAGCCTGCCAGGCTCCACTGTTCATAGGATTTCCTAGGCAAGTATATTGGAGTGGTTTGCAGTTTCCTTCTCTTGGGGATCTTCTCAATCCAGGGATCCAATCTGCATTTCCTACACTGCAGGCAGACTCCTGCATTGCAGAATGTTTTTCTATAAAATAAATTTCAAGTGTAATTTTAGAAAGATTAGAATGTAAAAGTAAATTTAAATGTAGTCACAGCTGCCAATAGCAAGACAGAAGTTTGACAATCGTGCTTTTTTTTTTTTTTTTTTTTTTGAGAGGGGCACAGTTGAGCATGTTTACCAAGCTTCAAGAAATATATTATTTCTCTGCTGTTTTAATTGTTCCAAAGAATAAAAAAGATAGAGCTTCCAGTAGAAGTGACATAATGAGCTTATACGTCCATCAATTCAGTTCAGTTGCTCAGTCGTGTCCAACTCTTTGCGACCCCATGAATCACAACACGCCAGGCCTCACTGTCCATCACCAACTCCCGGAGTTCACTCAGACTCATGTCCATCAAGTCAGTGATGCCATCCAGCCATCTCATCCTCTGTCATCCCCTTCTCCTCCTGCCCCCAATCCCTCCCAGCATCAGAGTCTTTTCGAATGATTCAACTCTTTGCATGAGGTGGCCAAAGTACTAGAGTTTCAGCTTTAGCATCAGTCCTTCCAAAGAAATCCCAGGGCTGATCTCCTTCAGAATGGACTGGTTGAATCTCCTTGCAGTCCAAGGGACTCTCAAGAGTCTTCTCCAACACCACAGTTCAAAAGCATCAATTCTTCAGCACTCAGCTTTCTTCAAAGTCCAACTCTCACATCCATACATGACCACAGGAAAAACCATAGCCTTGACTAGACTGACCTTTGTTGGAAAAGTAATGTCTCTGCTTTTGAATATGCTATCTAGGTTGGTCATAACGTTCCTTCCAAAGAGTAAGCGTCTTTTAATTTCATGGCTGCAGTCACCATCTGCAGTGATTTTGGAGCCCCAAGAAATAAAGTCTGACACTGTTTCCACTGTTTCCCCATCTATTTGCCATGAAGTGATGGGACCAGATGCCATGATCTTCGTTTTCTCGATGTTGAGCTTTAAGCCAACTTTTTCACTCTCCACTTTCACTTTCATCATACTTCTATAATCCTCCCTAAACATAAACTATGGCAGCAAAACATAAAGTGGAGAAAAAGAAGACAGAAAAGATCAAATAAAGAGTTAACAGGAAGTCAATATGGTAGGGTCTGTTTGTGGAATTATGCTTGGGAGGCAAGAAATTCTATTTTCTAGGAGATGAAAAAGTTTAAAATTGCCCAATGAAAGCTGAAGAACTGCATACAGGTCTCCTGTTTAATGACAGAGCTAGAGTACTCTCTGCCCCTGCCTTCCTGACCTGTTTCCCCCCTGTTACCTGATAATGTGGTATCAAGTAACAATACTTACTACAGACAGTGACCTCATTGTTATAACCCCAGATCACCTGGAGGGAGTAATTCTAAAAAGATTTTAAGAATTTTTGTTATACAGAGTCTGGAGGGCCAAGAAGAGACAACCAGCAGGAAGAGGGAGGTAACCATAGAGGGACAGTAAAAGAAACTAAGAGATTTTGAAAACAAAAAAAATCCCAAATAATAATATTAAAAAAAAAACTCCCTCATAATAATTCAGCATGACAGTATTCGAAACATAAAAAACAGAGAGGAGGACAATAATATTATCAAAGTGTGAATCCTGTTATATAAAAATCAATATAGAAAAATCTAAAATTAAATTTAAAACACGTGTTGAAGTTGTTTAAAGAAATAGAGGAAGGCAACAATTTTCTTTAAATATGACTCATTAAAAAAATCTTGTTTGTATAGAAAATAGCTGTGCAAATAAAGGTTCATGAAAATAAATCATGCAACAAACAAGATATAGTCTCCACAGGACACAATCATAATGTGAATTCATAAACTGGAAAATGATAATGAAGAAATTGCTTATAATGTAGTTCATATTGACAGAGATAAAAAGATGAAAGCAGTTAAGAGACAAGATCATACTGAAAGAAAAATTAAACATGAAGTAACTAGTCATTCAGTATAAGATCTTAGAAAAAATAATGTGAAGACAAATAAGTGTAGCTAAAATCAATAAAGTTAAAAAATGTAGAAAATACATCCAAAATATATTTCCTTAAAAAGTTAAATACCTTATATTCCTTGCAAAATAGATTAGAAATTGGAAATAACATTATCAAAAATTAAAAATAGAGAAATAACTGATGTGCATGAAGTTTTAAAAATTTTAAGAGAATACTGTGTATAAGATATTGACAACAAATTATAAGTCTAAGAGGACTTCTAAGAGGCTCCTTTCCTGGCAAACCAAACTCATCTAAGAATATGAAAATTTTTTGGATAACCCTCTAGAGATATTGAAAAGGTGATTAAAGTTTTACTATTTTAAAATAGCCCAAGGAATACCCTTCAGAATTATCTACTGACCTTTAAAGAGTGGTTAAGTCTAATGTTATTCAAAAATTACAGACTGTAAAAGACGAAAATCTCCCCAATGTAATTTTGAGACTAGTTCAAACTAAACACTAAGACCTCATACAGTCATTACCAAAAAAGTTCATTTTTAAATATCTAGAAATACTGAATCAGTATATTGTATACCAGGAACTAACATAGTGTTTAAGTCAGTTTTACATCAGAATTTTAAAACAAGCAAACAAACTCATCAAAAAGGAGCTTAGACTTGTTACCAGAGGCAGGGAGTGGGGGCAGGGGTAATTGGATGAAGAGGTCAAAAATACAAACTTCCAGTTATAAGATAGAAAAGGACTAGGGTTGGTAATGTACAACATGATTAATATAATTAATACTGCTATATATTATGCATCAGAGAAGGCAATGGCACCCCACTCCAGTACTCTTGCCTGGAAAATCCCATGGATGGAGGAGCCTGGTAGGCTGCAGTCCACGGGGTCGCTGAGAGTTGGACACGATTGAGCGATTTCACTTTCACTTATCACTTTCATGCATTGGAGAAGGAAATGGCAACCCACTCCAGTGTTCTTGCTTGGAGAATCCCAGGGATGCAGAGCCTGGTGGCTGCCGTCTATGGGGTTGCACAAAGTCGGACACAACTGAAGTGACTTAGCAGCAGCAGTAATATTATGCATGAGAGTTGTTAAGAGAGTAAATGCTAGGAGTTCTTATCACAGAGAAAAGTATTTTTTTTCTATTTCTTTAATGTTGTATTTATATGAGTAGATGAACACTCACTAAACTTATCATGATAATCATTTCATGATGTGGATAAGTCAAATCATGCTGTACGTCTAACTTATATAGTATTGTATGTCAATTATATTTCAATAAAACTGGAAGGAAAATTTAAAATAAGACAACAGTGATAAAAAGAAATATAACAAATGAAAAGAGGTCCCATGCTCTTGGTTAAAAAAACCTAATTCCCTAAAATTTTAAATAGTCTCAAAATTCATGAATTATTTTAATGAGATGCAATTATAATCAAAACAGGTAAGAGGGAGTTAAGCAATAGCAGAATAAAACTAATTTCAAGTAAGTTAAACCCCAGGTCCTAATTTTTCTCATTTAAAATGTGAATTAGTAATGAGATTTTTTTTTTGGTCAGAAGGGCAAAATAGATGAAGAGGATTAAGAAATATAAACTACTGTTATAAAATAAATAAGGGATATAATGTGCAGCCCAGGGAATATAGTAAATATTTCATAATAATTTGTATGGTATATAATCTATAAAACATTGAATCAGTATGTTGTATACCTGAAATTAACATAATCTTGTAACTCAACTATACATATGTTTAAAAAAAAAAGAAAACTTGAAAGTTATTTTTAAAAATACCAAAAAATAAAATTCATTTGTTACCACACAGAAAAAAAAAAAAAATACAAACTATTTTAGAGGGTTGTTGAAGTGCTAAGCATATAAAAAATGCATAGGGTATTGTTTTACACTTAATAAAAGTTGTCTGCATAATTTTAAGGTCAAAAAGATTTATAAAATTTTGATGATGAGAAAGTTGTAACTTTTAGAAAGACTGTGTGAGAGAGTAATGTTATGTGAAATAGTTTTAAAAACACAGAACTGCTTTACAGGTAGGAGTCATGGACTGAGGTTGTATAATTTTTGAGTAAGGATAACTTTAGAGGAAATTTACAGTGGACATGGATGAATATAAAAGGGTTTATGAAAGGACAATGGGTAAGGCAAATGTAAACCAAACTTCTTGAAAGATTGTTTGTTTATTTTTGCATAAACCAAATATAAACAAAGAAAAGATGATTGTACCATCTGGTGTGCCTCTGTAAATTGGGCTTTCCTTGACAGAAAAGTCCAGGTATGTGATAATTATGATTCAGATGTCATGTGTAGTAGGTTTTGAAGTTCTTCCCTCCTTTCGTTTGGTACTTTTTTCAAATAGATTCTTAGGGGATGTTTGCTTACCCATTCCAGTGTATGCCAGCTATTCTGAATCCACTCCAAATAGTTGTCACAGGATCTTTTCTCTCTTTCCTTGCCTCACCTATTCCTATAAACTACTTGGAATAATCCTTTTCTTCTCCCTGAGGTCAGCCTTGGCTTAGGCTCTCAGTCAGTTGGCTCCATTTGTTTTTTCCTAGTATAAAACTGGGGACGTGATATTGAAGAGGTTTCATAAGTGGAAAGTGGTATACATTGAAATGGCCATTTTAATTCTAGTGTTCCTTTGAAACCTGTAGAAAACAGTGCATACTGTTTTCTTATAATAGTTGTAGTGCCTCTCTAAGCTGTTGTGTAATTTTGCCAAAAGATTTGTTTCTCTCTTCTTAGTAAGGATGCTTCTGTAATATCATATTTTTATTCTATTATCCTAAATATCAATAACCTCAGATATGCAGATGACACCATCCATATGGCAGAAAGTGAGGAAGAACTAAAGACCCTCTTGATGAAAGTGAAAGGGCAGAGTGAAAAAGTTGGCTTAAAGCTCAACATTCAGAAAACTAAGATCATGGTACCTGGTCCCATCATTTCATGGGAAATAGATGGGGAAACAGTAGAAACAGTGGCTGACTTTATTTTTCTGGGCTCCAAAATCACTGCACATGGTGACTGCAGCCATGAAATTAAAAGATGCTTACTCCTTGGAAGGAAAGTTATGACCAACCTAGAAAGGATATTAAAGAGCAGAGACATTACTTTGCCACAAAGGTCTGTCTAGTCAAGGCTACAGTTTTTCCGGTAGTCATGTATGGATGAAAGAGTTGGACTATAAAGAAAGCTGAGCACTAAAGAATTGATGTTTTTGAACTGTGGTGTTGGAGAAGACTCTTGAGAGTTCCTTGGACTGCAAGGAGATCCAATCAGTCCATACTAAAGGAGATCAGTCCTGGGTGTTCATTGCAAAGACTGATGTTGAAGCTGAAACTCCAATACTTTGGCCACCTGATGTGAAGAGCTGACTCATTTGAAAAGACCTTGATGTTGGGAAAGAATGAGAGCAGGAGGAGACGGGGATGACAGAGGATGAGATGGTTGAATGGCATCACCGGCTGAAAGGACATGGGTTTGGGTAGACTCCAGCAGTTGGTGATGGACAGGGAGGCCTGGCATGCTGTGGTTCATGGGGTCACAAAGAGTCGGACATGACTGAGTGACTGAACTAAACTGAACTGACACCATATAATCTTGTTTCATATGTTCCTGGACTGAGTTTTCTATCCCCATCTATTTTTAGGATAATCAGTTCAGTTCAGTTCAGTTCAGCTGCTCAGCCGTGTCTGACTCTTTGCAACCCCATGAACCTCAACAAACCAGGCCTCCCTGTCCATCACCAACTCCCGGAGTTCACCCAAATCCATGGCCATTGAGTCGGTGATTCCATCAAGCCATCTCATCCTCTGTCGTCCCTGTCTCCTCCTGCCCTCAATCTTTTCCAGTATCAGGGTCTTTTCAAATGAGTCAGCTCTTCACATCAGGTGGCCAAAGTATTGAAGTTTCAGCTTCAACATCAGTCCTTTCAATGAATACCCAGGTCTGATCTCCTTTAGGATGGACTGATTGGATCTCCTTGCAGTCCAAGGGACTCTCAAGAGTCTTCTCCAACACCACAGTTCAAAAACATCAATTCTTTGGTGCTCAGCTTTCTTTATAGTCCAACTCTCACATCCATACATGACTACCGGAAAAACTGTAGCCTTGACTAGACAGACTTTTCTTGGCAAAGTAATGTCTCTGCTCTTTAATATCCTGTCTAGGTTGGTCATAACTTTTCTTCCAAGGAGTAAGCATCTTTTAATTTCATGGCTGCAATCACCATCTGCAATAATTTTGGAGCCCAAAATAATATACAGTGTGCTCATACATATACGCATATGTGCTCAGTTGCATCAGTGATGCCCACCTCTTTGCGACCCCATGAACTGTAATTCATCAGGCTTCTCTGTCCATGGGATTTTTCCAGGCAAGAATACTGGAGCTGGTTGCCATTTATTCAGTGTAGTTTGAATTAATTGAGAGGTAGACAACATAAAACTTCTTTTACAACACTAAGTTACATACTTAAAATATGTTCCAATAGTTGTTTTTGTTTTCTTTTTTGATAGTAGATGTTACTATAAACTCATTTTCATTAGCTTAATATTCCTCATGAAATATATCTATATAACTTGCATTGCATAATTTCCTTTAGACTAGTTATAACTAATATTTAGTCATGTTATTTTAGAGAATATTAGTTCGTTGTTCTATGACAGTGATTGCCTTATAGGATGTTGAGGAGTATAAGACTTCTAATCACAACTGTCTTTGGAACTTTGAAGAGCTGTGTTTTTCAGTTGAGATTTTTATGCTGTCTAGATTAAATTCTTTGTCCTGTGATTAGTATGCCTAACACAACCCCTTTTCCATTCAAAAGTGATCTAGGCATATAATCCATGTCACAGAGCTTTAGGATTCTAAAGAAAATAAACTATAAAACATGAAGAATGCAATGTAAAAGAAGTTTATAATTCTATGCAAAATAGACTTAAAAGAAAGGGAAAAGAGATTTAAAAGAGCAAGAAGAAGATAACAAGAGCAAGAAAGAAATAAAAGACAGGAGAGCAAGAGAGACTGAGGTAAGATACCTCTGGTAGCAGGGAGAAGATTTGGTTTCTGTGTTAGTAACAATGTGATGCTACTTTAACAGAGTTGTTTGCACCAGAAAATTAGACTTACAGTTGAATAGTTCTTTCTTTGGTTCTTGTCTCAATTTTGCAGAAAGTCTTATCTTCTACTTGTCATTTTTTTATTTAAAGTTCTTCCAGGAAGTCTCAAGTAATGCTTATATGTTCTACCATTATTTATCTTGCACTACTCTGTCTTCTCTGGATACTGTAAATACTGTTTTTTCAAGAATTCTTTACTATCTAATATCTTCAAATTGATTAACTCTATATCATTTTTTTCTTTTTAGCACAAATGCAGTTAATCCTTAATTCTCCAAAATTTCTCATAAACTAAGCTAGTGTTTCTTAAAGCTTTACTGAATATTTAAGATACATTGGAACTATAACACAGGCTTACCTGTTGGCTCAGGTGGTAAAAAATCTGCCCACAGTGCAGGAGACTCGGTTTCAATCCCTGGGCTTGGAAGATCCCTATCACTGGGTTGGAGGAAGAAATGGCAAACCCCTCCAAAATTCTTACCTGGAGAACCCTCATTGACAGAGGAGCCTGGTGGGCTACAATCCATGGGATCACAGAGTTGGACATGACTGACTGGAGTAACACACACAGAACTATAGCACAGAGAGTAAGTTAGGAAATTGTTTCCAGTGACTGTATTTATAGATTTTAAAATCCATCTCCGTGGTACCTCATGTTCATAATGAAGGAACAAATTCCAGGGCCTTCATATTGCACTAAAGAGCCTTCAGTATTAGAAAGCAAGTCCTTCCTATTATTCACCTAAATCCAATACCCAATACCCAATACCCAATGGACAAAGGTAATTTTTTTTAAGATAAGTACTCTAACTACAAGGGGAAAATTCCACCTTTCTTGTCACAGGGGGATTTTTCCGATGTTTGGGTTATTTGTGCTTAAGTAACACGTTATGAATAACTTTTTTTTTTTTTTTTTACCATTCTTCATTAGCACAACTGATATGTGTCTTGCTGTCTATTTTGCTATAATTTATATTTATAGTTTAAGCTAATACCCAGCATTTATATTCAAAACTGCAATTACTTATCCAAAACAAAAAATAGCCTTTGCTTTATTTTTGTGAAATTGAAGTGCCCTTTCTGGAAAATTTCTTAAATAAAGGCAATTTTTTGGTAATAGTTATGGCCACTTTAATTATAGAAACTAAACTTTCAAGACTTTCCAAAAAATAATTACTAAAAATTGCAAAAAAAATTCGAATTATTCTAACTAATAATTATAATATAAGAGCTATTGTCTCTTGTATTAGAATATAAAGAACCAAGAGAAACAATGGTAGACAGAAGATTATTTCTCTCTTTTATAAATGAAATGTGAACAGTTCAGGGATGGAAAAGGGCTGTCTTGTTTTTTCTATGTTTGCAGAATCTTAACACATGGCACGCGTCTTTCTTTTTGAAAATATAAACTGAAAATTGCACAGAACATTTTATATCATTCAGTTCAGTTCAGTTGCTCAGTTTTGTCTGACTCTTTGTGACTCCATGAACTGCAGCATGCCAGGCCTCCCTGTCCATCACCAACTCCCAGAGTCTACCCAAACTTATGTCCATTGAGTCAGTGATGCCATCTAACCATCTCATCCTCTGTCATTGAACGGAACTAAATCGCATGGCTAAATCTTGCTGCAAGAAGGTAGGCAGTGTAGATTTTCTTGGGGAAAAAAAAAAAAGAGTCATATATGTCGGGAATAATCAGAATCTTTGATGGTTCAGAAGATAAAGCATCTGCCTGCAGTGTGGGAGACCAGTGTTTGATCCCTGGGTCAGGAAGATCCCCTGGAGAAGGGAATGGCAACTTACTTCCATATTCTTGCCTGGAGAACTCCATGGACAGAGGAACCTGATCCATGGGGTTGTCCATAGAGTTGGACATTACTGAACAATTAACACTTTCACTTTCTCTGCCATCCTAAACACAGTTTTATATTGTACTAATGTTTGGACATCAGGAATACTAGTTTTAGAAGGGCTTTGAAATAAAGATTTGTTAAAATATAAAATTTAAAATTACTTCTATATATTGAAAATTTTGTAATTCTTAGTTTGTCATGCAAAAATAGAAAACAGTCTGCCATCAGGTTGAGCAAAGTTGACATTTTTTGGAACTTTCATAAATGCTCCTTGTCCCTCAAATGCATATGCGTATGTTAAAAATCTGTCCATATTTTTTAGACTTTATGGCTGCTCTTTTCATCTCTTTCAGCTGCTTTTCATATAGTGTACAGTATATCAGTCCTTTTCCCTTAATGCATGTTGCAAATCAGTGCTTTTGTTATATTCCCTATTTTATATTCCTTTTGTTACTGAGGTTCTTTTAATGGTCTTAATCATTCACACTAAAAACAAAGGGTTGGGTATGATGAGATATCCCTGTTTCTAAAACAATTTTGCAAGAAAATCCTCAAATGTATTTGATAAATCAAAATGACTGGAAAATTGTATTTATAAGATGCCATGGACAAGTGTTATCTTTATCTCTGTGCTGAGTGAGGGTGAGTTAAGGGAAACTTCATCCTAAGCCTTGTCACTATTGAAATGGTGAATCCAGCCTGAAAAATCTCTTAGTATGCGGGACTGAGAAGCCTGTTATTATGAATGCATATTAAAGAAAAAATATGACAAACCCACAGTAAACATTATCCTCAATGGTGAAAAATTGAAAACATTTCCCCTAAAGTCAGGAACAAGACTAGGGTGCCCACTCTCACCACTACTATTCAACATAGTTTTGAAAGTTTTGGCCACAGCAGTCAGAGCAGAAAAAGAAATACAAGGAGTCCAAATTGGAAAAGAAGAAGTAAAACTCTCACTGTTTGCAGATGACATGATCCTCTACATAGAAAACCCTAAAAACTCCACCAGAAAATTACTAGAGCTAATCAATGAATATAGTAAAGTTGCAGGATATAAGATCAACACACAGAAATCCCTTGCATTCCTATACACTAATAATGAGAAAACAGAAAGAGAAATTAAGGAAACAATTCCATTCACCATTGCAATGAAAAGAATAGAATACTTAGGAATATATCTACCTAAAGAAACTAAAGACCTATATACAGAAAACTATAAAACACTGATGAAAGAAATCCAAGAGGACACTAATAGATGGAGAAATATACCATGCTCATGGATCAGAAGAATCAATATAGTGAAAAGGAGTATACTATCCAAAGCAATCTATAGATCCAATGCAATCCCTATCAAGCTACCAACGGTATTCTTCACAGAGCTAGAACAAATAATTTCACAATATCTATGGAAATACTAAAACCTCACATAGCCAAAGGAATCTTGAGAAAGAAGAATGGAACTGGAGGAATCAGTCTGCCTGACTTCAGGCTCTACTACAAAGCCACAGTCATCAAGACAGTATGGTACTGGCACAAAGACAGAAATATAGATCAATGGAACAAAATAGAAAGCCCAGAGATAAACCCATGTACCTATGGACACCTTATCTTTGACAAAGGAGGCAAGAATATACAGTGGAGAAAAGACAATCTCTTTAACAAGCGGTGCTGGGAAAACTGGTCAACCACTTATAAAAGAATGAAACTAGAGCACTTTTTAACACCATACACAAAAATATATTCAAAATGGATTAAAGATCTAAACATAAGACCAGAAACTATAAAAATATTAGAGGAGAACATAGGCAAAACACTCTCTGACATACATCACAGCAGAATCCTCTATGACCCACCTCCCTGCTGCTGCTGCTGCTGCTGCCAAGTCGCTTCAGTCGTGTCCGACTCTATGAGACCCCATAAACAGCAGCCCACCAGGCTCTGCTGTCCCTGGGATTCTCCAGGCAAGAACTCTGGAGTGGGTTGCCATTTCTTTCTCCAATGCATGAAAGTGAAAAGTGAAAATGAAGTTGCTCAGTCGTGTATGACTCTTTGCGACCCCATGGACTGCAGCCCACCAGGCTCCTCCGTGGATGGGATTTCCCAGGCAAGAGTACTAGAGTGGGGTGCCATCACCTTCTCCCCAGAATATTGGAAATAAAAGCAAAAATAAACAAATGGGATCTAATTAAAATTAAAAGCTTCTGCACAACAAAAGAAACTATAAGCAAGGTGAAAAGACAGCCTTCAGAATGGGAGAAAATAATAGCAAATGAAGCAACTGAGAAACAACTAATCTCAAAAATATACAAGCAACTCCTGTAGCTCAATTCCAGAAAAATAAACGACCCAATCAAAAAATGGTCCAAAGAACTAAATAGATAATTCTCCAAAGAAGACATACAGATGGCTAACAAACACATGAAAAGATGCTCAACATCACTCATTATTAGAGAAATGCAAATCACAACCACAATGAGGTACCATTTTATGCCAGTCAGAATGGTTGCGATCCAAACGTCTACAAGCAGTAAATGCTGGATAGGGTGTGAAGAAAAGGGAACCCTCTTACACTGTTGGTGGGAATGCAAACTAGTACAGCCACTAGGAGAACAATGTGGAGATTCCTTAAAAAACTGGAAATAGAACTGCCTTATGATCCAGCAATCCCACTGCTGGGCATACACACTGAGGAAACCAGAAGGGAAAGAGACACGTGTACCCCAATGTTCATCGCAGCACTGTTTACAATAGCCAGGACATGGAAGCAACCTAGATGTCCATCAGCAGATGAATGGATAAGAAAGCAGTGGTACATATACACAATGGAGTATTACTCAGCCATTAAAAAGAATACATTTGATTCAGTTCTAATGAGGTGGATGAAACTGGAGCCTATTATACAGAGTGAAGTAAGCCAGACGCTTATTCCTTGGAAGGAAAGTTATGTCCAACCTAGATAGCATATTCAAAAGCAGAGACATTACTTTGCCAACAAAGGTCCGTCTAGTTATTCCTGTGGTCATGTATGGATGTGAGAGTTGGACTGTGAAGAAGGCTGAGTGCTGAAGAATTGATGCTTTTGAACTGTGGTGTTGGAGAAGACTCTTGAGAGTCCCTTGGACTGCAAGGAGATCCAACCAGTCCATTCTGAAGGAGATCAGCCCTGGGATTTCTTTGGAAGGAATGATGCTAAAGCTGAAACTCCAGTACTTTGGCCACCTCATGCGAAGAGTTGACTCATTGGAAAAGACTCTGATGCTGGGAGGGATTGGGGGCAGGAGGAGAAGGGGACGCCAGAGGATGAGATGGCTGGATGGCATCGCTGACTCGATGGACGTGTGTCTCAGTGAACTTTGGGAGTGGTGATGGACAGAGAGGCCTGGTGTGCTGCGATTCATGGGGTCACAAGAGTCGGACATGACTGAGCGACTGAGCTGAACTGAATTGAAGCCAGAAAGAAAAATACCAATACTGTATACTAATGCATATATATCGGAGAAGGTAATGGCACCCCACTCCACTACTCTTGCCTGGAGAATCCCATGGATGGAGGAGCCTGGTAGGCTGCAGTCCATGGGGTCGCTGAGGGTCGGACACGACTGAGCGACTTCACTTTCACTTTTCATTTTCCTGCATTGGAGAAGGAAATGGCAACCCACTCCAGTGTTCTCACCTGGAGAATCCCAGGGACGGGGGAGCCTGGTGGGCTACCGTCTATGTGGTTGCACAGAGTCAGACACGACTGAAGTGACTTAGCTTAGCCTAATGCATATATATGGAATTTAGAAAGATGGTAACGACAACTCTGTATGCAAGACAGCAAAAGAGACACAGATGTATAGAACAGTCTTTTGGACTCTGTTGGAGGGCGGGGGGGATGATTTGGGACAATGGCATTAAAACATGTAGTATCATATAAGAAACGAATCACCAGTCCAGGTTCGATTCAGGATACAGGAAGCTTGGGGCTGGTGCACTGGGATGAACCAGAGGGATGGTATGGGGAGGGAGGTGGGAGGGGGGTTCAGGATGGGGAACACGTGTACATCTGTGGCGGATGCATGTTGATGTGTGGCTAAAGCAATACAATACTGTAAATTAAAAATAATAATAATAAAAAATAAAAATAAAGAAAAATTATCAACAGAGTCGTATTTGCAAGAAAGACTTTGAAGTCACGCAAGAGGGAAATTTTAAATTTGTATTTGTCACTTGAACTTTCCTCCAATTTAGAAAAGAGAGAGAGGTTTTTATGGGGAATGATGTAGCTGAAAGTGAAGGATTGTAACAATAAATCTCTTTTAGGCACTGACGTACACAAGAGTTGGTTGTGACACAATTGGAAACAGTATAACACTGAAATGAGGAGATCCTCTCACTTTTCCATAGAACCCATAGAACTAGAACGTGTGCCTCAGAAACCTCTAGAACCTGAGAGGAAGCGGTATCAGCAAACGTGGCAGTCATAACCAACAAAGTCATTACAAGTGGTAATTTGTGCAGGTAAACATACTAGCACCTCATAAAAGAGGGTCCAAGCAGGAGAAAAGAGAAAAATATTTTCTATAGCAGGTTGCATAAATATCAAATAAGCCAAAGAAATGCTTAAACTCAGGACAGAGAGCCATACTTCCAGTCCTTTACTCCATATTCTACTCAGTGACTAGGGAACTTCCTGATATCTACTAACATCCCTCCAATAATTCATTCAAGATTTTAGTCACTTTAGCTAACAAATATTAATAAGTGCTTTCTAATCCCTAGACATTGTAGCAGTGGCAATTTCTGACAGTAATAAGACATAGTAACTGCTCTTGAGGACACTCATCTGGATGACTTAAAGACAAATGTTTGTGTGTTGTGCTGGTTATGTTCTTTTTATCTACTCTCCCATCTGGGATTGAATACTTTGGGTTGGTCTGGGTCGAGTTGTTCATTGATACTCAAGCTACGTTGACAACACAGAGTCTCATCTGTTATAGACAGACTTTTTCCTTCAAGCTCATTTCTATTTTGAGTGGCATCAGAAAAAAGAGACTTAAGATGGTGTTTTAAATGGATTAGATTTCAATGATCAGTGTTTAGATAAACATTCTGCACATACTTCAAAACTGAGATATTAAAAATATTTTCAATGCAAACAGAGTCCAACAAAAATCAGCCATTGAATCAATCATTTTATGCCATTGCTTTCATAGAATATTGGCTATTTATTATATCTAAATCATGCAGATAGTATTTCTAATTGAAAAGTATTTTTTTCATAAATCGCAAAATAAAATAACTCAGAATAATATTTTAATATCCCTAATGTTGAGTTAAATTGGAAGGCTACATAACATAAAATTAACAATTTTGAATTGTACTACTCATTTGTATTTACTGCATATACTGTGTTGTGCAACCACCGACTTTGTCTTCAAAATTTTTTATCATCTGTGATGAGCTCTCTTATCTTTCAGTCAGTCAGTCCTTTCATTGAGCTCAGTGGTAAAGAATCTGCCTGTAATGCAGGAAACATGGATTTGATCCCTGTGTTGGAAAGATCCCCTGAAGGAGGGCACGGCAACCCCTGGGAGAATCCCATGGACAGTGGAGCCTGGGGGACCACAGTCTATAGCGTCACAAAGAGTCAGATATGACTGGCGTGACTGAGCACACACATAAAAGAAACCACAATATGTGATTTTTTGTGTTTGACTTTTCCTAACCACGTTTTTGAGGTTCGTTCAAGATACGGCAGGTATCACTACTTCAGTTGTTTTTAATAGCTGAATAAATATTCCATTTCATGAAACTGTGGAAGTAGCTACACCTTGTTATTTTATCCTCCACAAGTGACACCTGAATTCTTTCTACCTGTTGACTAATGTGAATATTGCTGTTATGAACATACATGAACACGTTTGAGTATAATATACCTGTTCTCATTTATTTTAAGTATTTGCCTAGAAGTAAAATGGTTGGATTAATGTTTAAACATGATCTATATTTAGCTTATTGAGGAACCACCATTTGCCATGATTATCACACCATTTTATTTTCCACCAGTAATGTACCTATTTCTCTATATCTTTATCAACACTTGCTACTTTCCCATTAAAAAACAAACAGACAAATAGTCATTCTAGTGGGTATGAAGTGGTATCTCATCGTGGTTTAGATGTATGTTTATGCAGGAACATCTTTTAGTGTGAATGTTGGACATTTGTGTACGTTCTTAGAAAAAATGTTGAATTCTTTGCTCATTTTTTTAAACCAGTTCTTTTGTCTTTTTGTTGTTGAGTTGTAAAATTTCTTTATATATTTCAGAATAGAAATTCATATCAAATACATGATTTAAAATATCTTTCCATTCTGTAGATTTTCTTTAAACTCTCTTGATAATGTTCTTTCATACACAAAAGTTTTTTTTTTTTTTCTTTTTACATAAATTTCAGTTTATTTTTCTTTTACTACTTGTGTTTTTGGTATCAGATCTAAGAATCCATTGTCCAATCTGAGGACGTGAAAATCCACCCATATGTTTTCTTCTAATAGTTTTATAATTTTTGTTCTTATATTTATGATGTTCATACATTTTGAGTTAATTTTTGCATGAGTGAAGTGAGGGTCCAACTTCATTCTTTCATATGTGGTTATCCAGTTGTCTCCATACTATTAGTTGAAGATTTATAATTTTTTAGCCAATGAAAAGTGAAAGTGAAAGTGTTAGTCAATCAGTCATGTTTGACTCTTTGTAACTCCATGGACTGTAGCCCACAGGGTCCTCTGTCCATGGAATTCTCCAGGCAAGAGTGTGAAATTGGGTTGCCATTCCCTTCTCCAGGGGATCTTCCTGACCCAGTGATCAAAACTGGGTCTCCTGCATTACAGGCAGATTCTTTACCATCTGAGCCACTCAGGAAGCAATGGACTACTTTTTAATTTATTGTTATTATTTAGAATTATGATGAAGCAGGGATTTAAACTGAATAAGAATATTAATATTTTGATTTAGGAGGTTTCATAGTTTCTCAGTTCAGTTCAATCACTCAATCATGTCTGACGCTTTGCAACCCCATGGACAGCAGCACGCCAGGCTTCCCTGTCCATCCCCAACTCCTGGAGCTTGCTGAAACTCATATCCATCAAGTCAGTGATGCCATTCACCACCTCATCCTCTGTTGTCCCCCTCTCCCCCTGCCTTCAATCCTTCCCAGCATCAGGGTCTTTTCCAATGAGTCAGTTCTTCACATCATGTGGCCAAAGTTTTGGAGCATCAGTCTTTCCAATGAATATTCAGGATTTATTTCCTTTAGGAATGACTGGTTTGATCTCCTTGCAGTCTAAGGTACTCTCAAAAGTCTTCTCCAATGCCACAGTTCAAAAGCATCAAACCTTCCTCACTCAGCTTTCTTTATAGTCCAAGTCTCATATCCCTATATGACTGCTGGAGAAACCATAGCTTTGACTAGATGGACCTTTGTCAGCAAAGTAATGTCTCTGCTTTTTAATATGCTGTCTAGATTGGTCATAGCTTTTCTTCCAAGGAGCAAGTGTTTTTAAATTTCATGGCTGCAGTCACCATCTGCAGTGATTTTGGAACCCAAGGAAATTAAATCTGTCACTGTTTCCACTGTTTCCCCATCTATTTGCCATGAAGTGATGGGACCAGATGCCATGATCTTAGTTCTCTGAATGTTGAGCTTTAAGCCAGCCCTTTCACTCTCCTCTTTTACTTGCATCAAGAGGCTCTTTAGTTTCTCTTTGCTTACGGCCATAAGGGTGGTGTCATCTGCATATCTGAGGTTATTGATATATCTCCTGGGACTCTTGATTCCAGCTTGTGCTTCCTCCAGCCTGACATTTCTCACAATGTACTCTGCATATAAGTTAAATAAGTAGGATGACAATATAAAGCTTTGACATACTGTACTGGATGTACTGTACTGGATGTACTGTCCCAGTTTTGAGTTATGGTCCAGTTCTAACTGTTGCTTCTTGACCTTCATGCAGATTTCTTAGGAGGCAGGTAAGGTGGCATGGTATTCCTATCTCTTTAATAATTTTTCAGTTTGTTGTGATCCACACAGTCAAAGGCTTTAATATAGTCAATGCAGCAGAAGTAGATGTTTCTCTGGACTTCTCTTGATTTTTCTATGATCCAACAGATGTTGGAGATTTGATGTCTGTTTTCTCTGCCCTTTCTAAATCCAGCTTGAACATCTGTAAGTTCTCCAATCATGTGCTGTTGAAGCTTGGAGAATTTTGAGCATTATTTTGCTAGCGTGTGATAGGAGTGCAATTGTGCGGTGGATTGAAGATTCTTTGGCATTGCCTTTCTTTGGGATTGGAAAGAACATTGATCTTTTCCAGGTTTCCTTTTCATAGTTTCTAGCATAATACAAAATCTGTTTATAAAGATAGCTATGATAAGAATATGTCAAATTATTTCATTAACAAATTAATAACTAATTAATAAAAAGACTAAAAATAGCCACTGAAACCAAGAGAAGACTTCATTTACTGGCAAGTTAATTTAATCAAATGAGATGCTAGCCAATCCTCACTATGAATGTTCTTATATTCACTGACTGCTATTTCTAACATATACTAATAGGCAGATGTTTGAAAAGGCAATAGAATAAGTATACAAAGTTATGAAACAATTAGTACTCAGATGAAAAGCCTTTCTAATTCATGTTTAGATCAGATGGCTTATTGTTTCATTATTCCCAGTCATTATTTTAAGGATAATTACCTCTTTGCATTATAATTTAAAATATGTATGTGTGGCTCAGAAAGTAAAGGACATGCTTTCATGCCAGATTTCTTTAGAAATATTTTAGAGTGACCCAAAGGATTTTATTGCTATTTTAACATTCAAGTGTCAAAATTTTACTAAAAAGTTTAATCCCAACTCCCAAATAAAAATATAAACCAAAGAAAATGATTTGATTTATATTTTCAATTAAATTGAATAAATGGAAAGCATTGGTGTGAAACTGATCACTTTCTTTATGTTCATAACTTTTTTAAGACCCACCATTTTCATTATGCCATTTTATTAACAATGAAGAGTTAAAATGAATAAAACTCCAGAAGCTCTCTCCTCCAGACCTTAGCTCTAGCTGTTCTGTGTGTCTGGATGGCAGATAGCGGAATATAGGTGGATTCTGAATATAGGTGGTTCTTTCTCTTCTTTCTGTCATTGTCATCCCTGTCACCTTGCTGAAGGCTTTTATGAACATTCCCTAACACTCTCTTCAGTTTCACTTAACAATTGTCGTATATGTCATTATATAATACATGCCCGTATACATGCCATAAATATATATATATATATATATATATATATATATATATATATAAGTGATATATAATCCACTTTAAAAATAAACTAAAATTTCCTATTTTTGGAAATTTTAGTTTATTTTTTAAGTGGATTATATATCACTTATATATATTTTTGAATAGTTTAATATGTACAGAAAAGTTGCAAAGATAGTAGAGAATTTGTCCAGCTTCCTCCAATGTTAGCTTCGTTTGTAACAAGGTTTCCTTTGTTAAAATTATGAGTCTAACTTGGATACAATACTATTAACTAAACATCAGACTTCATTCAGATTTCTCTAGTTTTTCCACTAATACACATCTTTCTGTTCCAGGATCCAGTCCAGCATCCAATGACCCTTTTAAATACCATGTCTCCTTAGTCCTTCCCCTCTCTGATTAGTCTTCCCTTGTTTGTCATGACCTTCACTCTTTGGAAGAGATTAGATATTTTTTTTAGAATGCCCTTCAGTTTGATCTTATCTGATGTTTTCTCATAATTAGATGAGAGCTGTGGAATTGGGGGAGGAATACGACAGAGGTGAAGAGTACTTCTGTGGCATCATATCAGATATACATTATATAAACATGACTTACCACTGATGATGTTAACCTTGAACACTTGATTTCTCACGTGTCTTCATTGCAATGGCACTCTTTTCCCCTTTATATACTCTATCCAGTATCTACATTCTGTCCACACTCAAGGGGAAGGAAATTAAACTCTAGCTCCTGAAAAGGAGATGATCTACATTTAGATTTTCAAATTCTTTTGAAAGGTAAATATGTCTCTTTTCCTCCATTTTTTACTTATTAAATCATTTATTGATGTTGTTAAGGCTTTTATTATTTTATTCTTTGGGTAAGATACTATTGGGCTTCCCTGGTGACTCATATGGTAAAGAAAAGGCCCACAAAGCAGGAGACCCAGGTTCAATCCCTGAGTTTTGAAGAAGGGAATGTCTCTCCACTCCAATATTCTTGCCAGGAGAATCCCATGGACAGATAAGCCTGACAGGCTACAATTTTAGGGCTTCCCTAGTGGCTCAGATTGCAAAGAGTCAGACATAACTGAGGGACCAACACTTTCACAAGGTACTATTACCTGTTTTATTGCTGACATTTTTCCACTTTTGGAACTCTGTCAAGCTCACCCCTGCACATCAAATTTATCTTGGATTTTCTCTGCCCCAGATCTAGAATTAGCTATTTATCTAAATACCCTAGCTCCTGATGTGTCTATTTTACCTGTTTACTTTATATTCCTTTACACTGAAGTGTAAGTTAAGTATAAGTAAATTTTCTTTTGTTTGTTACCCACTGTATGCTCAGCGCTGAATACAACACCTGGTGTAAAGTTAGACTTTAATAATAATGTAAAATGAATAAACAAATAGAAAATTAAGCTTACCTGTACTTACTTATAACCACAATTTTAAAATGCTTTTTATAGTTTCCCCTCAGAAAACTTCCTCACAAAATTTTGGACAGATAATGGACATTACCTTTCTTATAGGGTTTTTTAAAAAGTTTTTTAAAACTTGTGGTCAATCCTGCTAGGGTGACCTTTGGCATTTTTAAAATTTGATGTTTTCCCTCATTTTCCTCTTCCCCTTTCCTTCCACTCTCCTCCTCCTTTCAATATCATCATCATCACTGAGTGTGGCCATAGAGGGAGAGGAATTCCACTCTATTTTTATGAGCTAAACAGAATTTTTTTGTTTCTTTATGACTGATACAATATTTTCTTGATTTATCATAATTTTTACTGCTTTGATATTATAAGAGAGGATAATATATTCATTACTGCATAGCTATCTATGTCAAAGGTCTGAACTCTTTTTTCAGCATCAAAAGCAAATAGGAGGAAAACAAAAGGAGAGAAAGAAAGAGAAAAAGGCAGGCAGGCAAAACCACTTAACTTTAAATCAAGTGAAAGTTTACTTTCTAATTGCCAAAGTTACAAAAGTTCTAGTCTACTAGCCTTGAACATTCTGACAATTTTTCTTCAAATGCTTGGGAACCACACACATTGAACAATGTCACAGCATCAAATTTTTTTGTTTTCCTTTGCTCAGGAAACTCTATAAAGTTCTCATTGAATGTCTTTCAAAGTCATATCAGCCAATGCAGTTTAATCTTTTTTAATTATGCAACAGTAAGTTTACTGTCAGAAACAGATATAAAAAATAACTGTAGAAAGGAGAAATCACTAAAATGGAAAACTTATTTATCAAAGCAATTTTGTTACTCCAGCACAAATTTCCTGATTGTATCAGGTGCTGTCATGCCTCAGAGGGGTTTGTTCTCAATAGTGGAGATGATATATACAGTAGAAATTGATATAAAGAGATGTATTGCCATAGCAGAATATGCTGATTCCAGAATTACTTTTCAATCACAGTTTTCACACTCTATACATAATCTCAGTGTGTAATAGTGTCTTAGTCATCTGTGGCTTGATTTCTTCCAGTAAATACTTGCAGTGCTCATAAAGCACATGGATTTTGTCAATATATTAGACTCAGGTTTTGATGTATGGTGATATTTGGTTGACTAACATTTAGAGAACTGTAAATAACTCTAAAAGTTAACCTGAGTTTTTAAAATTTGACAATTTACTCTAAAAAAAAGTATTTATCTTTCATATCCTGACTACAAATGACAGACTTTAGTTAGAAAATGAACTAAAAGAATAAAACCTGAAAAGAGACCCACTAAAGAGATAAAGCTTTTCTCTTCTAAGTAAGTATTAATGTTGTTTGTTAGGAAAGCTGTTTTTTCTCCTTTTCCCTATATTAACATCAACAAGATATGAGATTAATTGATTTCATCAGATCACAGACTGATAAGTCTGTGAGAAAAATTCACCAGTGCTGTGCATCAAATGAAACCACTCTCTGTAGTGGACAGTTTATTTGTGTGACTTAGGTTAGTATGTATATAAATAGACTTTTTTTTCTTTCCAAAAGTATAGATATTCTGGTTTGTGCCCCTAACACATTCTATACATAGTATAGTTGTATTTCTTGCCTACTTCTCTGAAGGGTGAGTGCTACACTGAAAGTGTCTGTATAACCCAAATTAAAAATTTTGATGTAAAGCTGAATAAAGTCTTAATTTGTATTTGAAGTAATAAGCTGGGTTTACTTTGGTTTCTGATTCATTCCTGAACAGGAATTATATTTACTGTGAGATGTCTTGCCATTATGTTGTTCAGTATAATCTTTGCTCAGTATAATTTTGGTTGTTTTTGTTGATGCATTTATGTGTGGGAGTGTTTATGAGGGTATTTAATGAGGTTCATTTTCTTCTCCCATATGATTTTATGCTAACATCATTGCTGATTTTGGGGGAAAAATAAGGATTACTTAGCTGTAAATAGTTTGTAACTCATTAAATACTTTTCATGTAATGTTATTAAAGCTAAATTAGGTTACTAGATGTTTTAAGTTTTATTTAAAAAGCAAGATTATAACATATGAAGAGTCTTAAACAGAGTATGCAATAAGATGAAAGCAAAAGCCACAGAGAATCTTATATATAACTTCCTATGGTATTCAGAAAATTCTAAACAATGTTAATTTTATGGCTAAGATTTTAAAATGTTAAAATTAAAAGAAAATATATTGTACAATGTAATACAGGGTGATATGAAGGAGAGGTATCAGTACTGTTATTGATACCTATCTGAAAATTTAACACAAATATTTACATTTGTGTTAAACAAATTTACATTTAAATATAGGTAATAACATAGCTTGGAGAATCTAAGAATTATGAACTAGTTACAAGAAACTAAAATTCTTTAAAGTAAAGGCAAAAATACTGAAGTGGGTTGCCATGCCCACATCCAGGGGATCTCTCTAACTCAGGAATCAAACCTGGGTCTCTTATGTCTCCTGCATTGGCAGGTGAGTTCTTTACCACTATCGCCACCTAGGAAGCCCCATAGGTCTCTCTACTATATTCTAAGCTTGTGAAAGAAGGAAACAAGATTATACTTACATTAAATGCAGGCTGCCTACTGTATTGCATGGTATAGAGAAGTTCTCAAACATTTGTTCAGTATTTCCATGCATGCTGATACTTTTAATAAAAGCACGGGACTTTAATCAAGAAATGATTATTCTCTGAACAAAATAAGTTAAAGAATAATAAAGCAAAATAGTGTAGAAAGATAGAAGTAGGAAAACACAAAAAAGAGGTGGAAGACGTGTAGGAAGAGGATTATTGCAGAGACTAGGGTAAATATAATTCTTGAACACTTTGTGTGAATTTCTTTTCAGGTTTTTTAATTTAGTAGGTACTATGTGACTAATTTCTTACCAAGTTAAAGTAGGTAGACACTGCTGTTGATATATATGGAAAAATCCTTTAAAGAAAAAGAATCATCATGTCCTTTTGTACTTTCCCATTCTTCCTGCTTCCCTGACTTGATCTTTCATCCTATGATCATTTCCTAAGTGTGAAGATATTATCTGTTAAATGTTCTAAGTCTAAATTCCTTTGACTACTCAAAATCGATTTTTGTTTCTGCAAATCACATATACTTTTTAAAGCTCATTTTGCACATGTAAGAATGAGAGGGTTTGAACACAGTATTTAGGATGTATTTTTGTATTTTAGTTGTAACTCAGGAAAAGGCAATGGCACCCCACTCCAGTACTTTTGCCTGGAAAATCCCATGAACAGAGGAGCCTGGTGGGCTGCAGTCCATGGGGTCGCTAAGAGTCAGACACGACTGAGAGACTTCACTTTCACTTTTCACTTTCATGCATTGAAGAAGGAAATGTCAACCCACTCCAGTGTTCTTGCCTGGAGAATCCCAGGGATGGGGGAGCCTGGTGGGCTGCCATCTATGGGGTCGAACAGAGTTGGACACGACTGAAGCGACTTAGCAGCAGCAGCAGCAGCAGCAGCAGCAGGAATGCTTATAGCAGAGTCTTTCAGATGAAGTCTGATTTGCAGGTTCTAGTATATTCAAATAATGCTGCAATGATATTGGATCTTTTCTATCAATAAGTAGTAATTCTTATTGGTATAAATATCATTTATCTCCCAATCATGACTATAAGTCTCTCTGGGCAATCTTTTATTAAAAAAATTAAAAACTACACATTGGTTAGAAGCAGTTCCTGTCAGGCCTCTCTTTTTAAGGCATTTAGTGTATGTTTGAACATTGGTAAATAAAAGAAAAAAGAAAACTCTATAAAATAAAGGCACTAAAATCATAATAAAATAAAATGCAAGAAATTGTAATTCATAAAAATATTTTTTAAAAAAGAATAAATTATTAACCCAAGATGAAAGGAAAACATAACTGAATGATAAGTCAAAAAGAACTCTAAAAAAATTAAATGACCATATTTAAGTATAATAAAGCATTAAATTAGAAAAGAATCTATAATGATGTAAAAAAAGTTATTTTCCTGGTCATCCTAATAAAAAATTTAGCACAAAGCTATCCAAGATATAGAATGTATTCTGAACATGAATCTTTAAAAGTATGACAATCTACAGAAGGAACTGATTTATACATTTAAAAAATTGCTTTTAAGTTCTTATTGAAATATTTAAGTTAAAGGTGACAAAGTTGACAACATTCCTACAATATTGCTTTTATTCTCATGAGCCTCAGCACAAAATGTTTAAATGAAAGAATGTGATTCTTTTGAAATAGAAATGTGTAGCAAGCATTTGTGAGGGATGAGGTAGGCAAGAATTATTTATAGTTGACTTTTATTGGTGAGGAAACTGTTGCCCTCTATATTAACATGAAATAATGAATGAAAAACTGTAAGGAACCAGAGCTTCTAGTTCAGATACTATAGAATCAGCCTCCAATGCAAAAGATCCAGGCTTGACTCCTGGGTTCGGAAGATCCCTTGGAGAAGAGAATGGCTACCCACTCTATTATGTTGCCTGAGAAATCCCATGGACTTATGAGCCTGGTGGGCTACAGTCCATTGGGTTTTAAAAAGTCAGACATGACTGAATGACTAACACACACTTAAAATGTTCAAGAATCAAAGTCTAGTATCTTTGGCCTTTTGATGTTTAGAGACAACTGAATCCTCAAGATGTTGCTCAGTAGAATTTTGTCTCCACTTGTGTAACAAAACCCTGTCTCACATACTTAAAACACTTGAAAGAGAGGAAAAGCTTGTGGACCATTTATTTATGTATTTAACCACACAAAATGTTTATGTTAAAATCATAAGAGAGATTTATTTGAGAGAATGAAAACCCGCCTGGCAAAGCTAGGGTTGATTAACCTAAATAGTTTGTTCCTTTCTGTGGGTTATATACTCTTCCATATTGGGAGAGAGGATAAACTTGTCAAAGAGAATAGGAAGAGCCTTTGGATACTCAAAGTTTCTTCTTTTATATGAAATCTATTTAAAATATACAAACTGGAAATTATTTGCAGTCCGTCTTCTTTTTTTTTTGGCCTAACAGACATTCAGTTCAGTTCAGTCGCTCAGTCGTGTCCGACTCTTTGCGACCCCAAGATTCGCAGCACACTAGGCCTCCCTGTCCACCACCAACTCCTGGAGTTCACTCAGACTCACGTTCATCGAGTCAGTGATGCCATCCAGCTATCTCATCCTCTGTCGTCCCCTTCTCCTCCTGCCCCCAATCCCTCCCAGCATCAGAGACTTTTCCAATGAGTCAACTCTTCACATGAGGTGGACAAAGTACTGGAGTTTCAGCTTTAGCATCATTCCTTGCAAAGAAATCCCAGGGCTGATCTCCTTCAGAATGGACTGGTTCGATCTCCTTGCAGTCCAAGGGACTCTCAAGAGTCTTCTCCAACACCACAGTTCAAAAGCATCAATTCTTTGGCGCTCAGTTTTCTTCACAGTCCAACTCTCACATCCATACATGACCACAGGAAAAACCATAGCCTTGACTAGACAGACCTTTGTTGGCAAAGTAATGTCTCTGCTTTTGAATATGCTATCTAGGTTGGTCATAACTTTCCTTCCAAGGAGTAAGTATCTTTTAATTTCATGGCTGCAGTCACCATCTGCAGTGATTTTGGAGCCCCGAAAAATAAAGTCTGACACTGTTTCCACTGTTTCCCCATCTATTTCCCATGAAGTGTGTTAATACTTTGTTTATTAAAATAGGCAGCATGCTTTATGCTTACATTATGTAAGGCATATCACACTTGCAGATTCGTTTTATGCTTCTGACAACCCTATGAGAAAATGAGATGAGTTTCCTTCAGTCTGTGGCTCCAAAGTTGAGGGAGACAAGGAACAACTATCCAGGGAACATCCATAGTGAGTGTCAGAACCAGAATTTGGGATCCTTACCTTCTGATCACTTGAGCAATGTTCTTAACTGTTGTACCATATTGTCTCTGAAATACTGATCTGTGGTGGTTTCTAGTGTTAGTACCAACAGGAGGTAGAAAAAACTGAAATTGAAAGTCATGTCAGATGTCTTGGGAATACATGTATCATTGGCTTTAAATTATGCCAAAACCTTTCTTCTGAACTTCTATTCTAACTTAATTCTCTTAGTTTACAATAAGATTCTTTATAGAGATGTGGGGTCTCTTCTTTCCCTTCATACATATTCAGAAGCAAAATATTAAAATATTTTAGAAATTAAAATAAAGGATTCGGAGAGGCCTCAGAATTAGTATTTGATAGTAATAAACATAAGGAAAAGTTTGAAAGGGTATTGTAAATGAATTATAAACAAATATCAACAACTCTCTCTATATATACATTCTAATATTTAGATTCTCTTCATTGAAGTCATGAAGAGTGTTTTTCTTTAATTATAGAAGTATAATATAGGAAGGGAAAGTAGATAATTTTCATTTTTAAAACAGAGTACCTGTCATTCTGATGCATACTGAAGTTGGGGAGCCTTTGATTAATATTTTATTTTAATAATAAAACATTGTTGACTGTCTACTAATTTTAAGTCTGGTATCAAGTAATGGGCATGGAACAACAAAATTTACCCTCAGGTGTATCCCAGTCCTTAAAAAGAAACAGCAATGAAAAGTAAAAATTACACATAAAGCACATTTTAGCCCTTCTATTCAATTGTCAGTTTATCTGACTCAGATGAAGTCATATTTATGTCATCAAGTATTACTAAACAGAAATAAAGATGTGCATACTTCCACTAGAGAAACACCATAAATAATTCAGGTTATATTATAAAATATAAATGGTTCTATGTCTCCTACTTTGTCTTGCTTAATATTTTTGTTCTAAAATTTTTATTGTGCTACTCAGAAAAGGTAGATTTGGATACAATTGTTAATCTATTACTATCCTGATAGCTAGCAATAGTAAATGTTTTCTTTAAGAAAATCATAGAATATTAGCGCTGAGAACATTGGTGAACTTGATCCTCATTTTCCAGTACTCTTGAACTTCTTTCTGATCATATTCCAAGGTAAAAGTACCAGTTTTGATTATATATCCCATGTTTTAAATATACTAAAGGTTAGAAATTTAAATTTGTTTTTATATATTCTAAGGAAACCTACTTAGGGTTATCTTGCTTTGTCTCTGCATAAAATTTGGTTCTTTAAATATTTTAAACATCTATTTTACCTGCATTTATTCTCCTGCATCGTTTGCTGTTCCCTCATTGACTTCATTCTGTATCGGCATGTTTTACTTGCATTTATTCTCCTGCATCATTTGCTGTTCCCTCATTGACTTCATTCTGTATCGGCGTGCCCTTACTTCCCATCACTTTGGCCTCTTGGATGTTTCTACCTTACGGAATTGCTTTGGCTCCTCTCTCCTTCTAGACATCATCTCCTTAAGTATGTGCTTGGTTAACTCCCTCACCTCTTTCACATTTTTCCTTAAATATTATCTTCTGAATGAGCTCCAACATGAATGCCTTGTTTAAATTATGAGCTAGCTCAAATACCACACTATTCAGATCACTTTAGTACTGTTTTATTTTTTCCTTCTAACATACATTAACTTTTAAAAACATTTATTTTTATTTATTGTCCTTCTCTCTTCTGGAAAGCTCATTTCCAGGAAGTAATGCATTTTATATCTTTTGTTCGTTACATAGTAAAGCCAATCTACGGACACAGGGTGGTGGTGAAGGAAAATGAATCATTTGTTTTAAGGTGCCAGACAAGGAATCCAGGATAGCTAATGTTCCAAAAAAAAAAAAAAAAAACCCAGACTCCTAAAGGGGTTTCAGAGAAGCATTTGTAAAGGCATGGTGGGGGAGGGAAGTCACAGGGTATGTGATGGGTTCATGCACAATTCTGATTGGTTAATGGTGAGATAACAGGATGGTGTCACAAAGTTTAACATTATCAATCCTCAGCTTCCAGTCAGTTTGGGAGCTACATGCTCATGTTAATTATGTAGTTGACGTCTTCTATTTGGCGAGAATGATTTAGCATCTATAACACAACTCAGGAAATGAGCATCAGATACTGTTATCTAGGTATTTCAGGGAGAAACTAAAGATTCTGTGAGCCATATGATTGATATACTGTTTATAACCAGTTCTCCTGACCTAGCTGCTACTTTTGTTACTACATATTCACATCCTTCATTCCTTAATTCTTGAGTGAGGCCTTTGTGGCTCAGGGGAGATCTGGGAAATTACAGCTTTTCTACAAAGAAGAGTCAGGCAGAGGATGTGTAGGAGGGGAGGTCTGTCCTGGGCAGACCCCATACGGTGCTGCTCTGCTACTTTGCTAGAATTAAAAAAAAGTAAAACATACAAATATTAATTGATTATCTGTGTAGTAAACATCTAGAGATTTTGTTGTTTATCTCTAATTTATTGTTGTTGCTGTTTCTTTTTCAAATTTAAGAACGTTAATTATGTAAGAAGAGCAGTACAAGTTTCTTATATGAAATTACTGAAACAAATTTGAAGAAATATCAGGTTAACAAACCAAATATTTAATACATAATATAAAAACCTAAGAAATATTCAGTTCAGTTCAGTTCAGTCAATCAGTCATGTCCGACTCTTTGTGACCCCATGAATCGCAGCACGCCAGGCCTCCCTGTCCATCACCAGCTCCTGGAGTTCACTCAAACTCATGTCCATCCAGTTGGTAATGCCATCCAGCTATCTCATCCTCTGTCATCCCCTTCTCCTCCTGCCCCCAAACCCTCCCAGCATCAGAGTCTTTTCCAGTGAGTCAACTTTTTACATGAGGTGGCCAAAGTATTGGAGTTTCAGCTTCAGCATCAGTCCTTCCAATGAACACCCAGGACTGATTTCCTTTAGAATGGACTGGTTGCATTGGACTGGACTGGTTGCATTGCAATGGACTCTTTGCAGTCCAAGGAATACTCAAGAGTCTTCTCCAGCACCATAATTCAAAAGCATCAATTCTTCAGTGCTCAGTTTTCTTCACAGTCCAATTCTCACATCCACACATGACCACTGGAAAAATCATAGCCTTGACTAGACGTACCTTTGCTGGCAAAGTAATGTCTCTACTTTTGAATATGCTATCTAAGTTGGTCATAATTTTCCTTCCAAGGAGTAAGCGTCTTTTAATTTCATGGCTGCAATCACCATCTGCAGTGATTTTGGAGCCTCAAAAAATAAAGTCTGACACTGTTTCACTGTTTCCCCATCTATTTCCCATGAAGTGATGGGACTAGATTCCATGATCTTCATTTTCTGAATGTTGAGCTAAGCCAACTTTTTCACTCTCCTCTTTCACTTTCATCAAGAGGCTTTTTAGTTCCTCTTCACTTTCTGCCATAAGGGTGGTGTCATCTGCATATCTGAGGTTATTGGTATTTCTCCCGGCAATCTTGATTCCAGCTTGTGCTTCTTTCAGCCTAGCGTTTCTCATGATGTACTCTGCATATAAGTTAAATAAGCAGGGTGACAATATACAGTCTTGACGTACTCCTTTTCCTATTTGGAACCAATATTAAACCTCTATAAAAATTCCAGATTGAATTTGCCTGCATTATATTAATTATATTTCTATAAAGTAGGTTACAGTGCCATGTATAATAGGTAAACATACCTCAACTAATAAGGAAAATTATTTTTAAAAATAAACTCCAGATTAAAATCTGCCATTTACAAGTTATTGTGTATAAATTATCTTTATACTATACAAGCAACAAAAGATGAATATTCCCTGTTGAAGAATATATACTTCATCTATAAGTGTTGTAATTAGAAATGCTAAACTTCAAGGATAGTTATATGTATGATGCTATGTTTAAATTAAAGTGTAGGAAAAAGTGAAGTTATGGTTATAGAACAACCAGACCAATTCACCAAAATCTTCAAAATTTGCCATTAGATTTATCCACACATTCATTACTACTTTTTTGAAACCCAAATATCAGTGATATTCAGAGTTTTCTTCCAATGGAAATATAATTATACATCATCCTTTGATTGCAGTGAGTACAGGAGCAAATGAAGTTTGCTAAGCATGCTGGTTTATGAAACTAAATATGAAGCATTTTATATAATAGTGTAATCTGCAAATAGAAATATAGATAATGCATGTAAATTACCTTTTGTAGCTGAATTCAGAAGCACAGTCTTAATGTTATGTACCACAATGAGAAGAATTATTTGAATTGATTTAAATTTATATTGTTAACATATTCAGTTTTTTGCTATTGAATCAGAATGCATGCTATTAAATAAAAGAATCTCTTCTTTGTAAGATATTTGTTTGCTTCATTATCCAAAGAAAAGAAGAAGCAAAGAAAAAGTTCCTTTTTAGAAGGAGTATGGAATACTGTATATTTACACTGAGTCTGAGTGAACTCCTGGAGTTGGTGATGGGCAGGGAGGCCTGGTGTGCTGCGATTCATGGGGTCGCAAAGAGTCAGACACGACTGAGCGACTGAACTGAACTGAACACTGAATATGGCTTCCTCACAGGATTTATCACATAGTAGATTAGGAGAGAAAGATACAACAGCAAGGTAATATCAAAGTGAGGGTGATGTTCCAGTCAATCACAAAAAAATACTGATAGGAAAAGATGAGAGAGTATAAGATGAATGACAAAAGACTTAGAGTTAAAATTTAATTTGGACATCATTAGAAAAGCTAAAGTGAACAAACAAAAAAGAATTCTTGTCCTGGAAAAAAGAAATGGACTCAAAGTGTTAGAGACTGTTTTGCAAAGACTCCTAGCTGAGGAATCTTTCATTTATCTGGAAGTAAAATGTTTGTACAGAATGGTATATTTTCCTAGATGTTTTCCTCTTTACCAGCCTGCAAGATTCCTAATGGCAGAAAGTGAAGAAGTACTAAAGAGCCTCTTGATGAAAGGGAAAGATTGAGGGTAGGAGGAGAAGGGAATGACAGAAGAAGAGATGGTTGGATGGCCTCACCAACTCAATGGACATAGGTTTGGGTGGACTCTGGGAGTTGGTGATGGACAGGGAGGCCTGGTGTGCTGCCTTTCATGGGGTCACAAAGAGTCAGACATGACTGAGCAACTGAACTGAACTGAAGATTCCTAAACTCTAGTCATATAAGTTCTCTAACTTAGAATCCATTATACTTTAAGAGAAAAAAGTGAAGTCCAAGACTGACTTAATATGAAGAACTACCTGCCGATTACAAATAAGAGCATAAAAATAAGATGGATACAAAGAACAGTGTATAATCATCTTGAGTGAATTGAAAAGGTGATAGATGCTTTTAATGGACAGTGAGGTGATAAGCAGTAAACATGTGGAATATATATATATATATTTTTTTATATATTACACATATCTAAATATGTGGTAGCAGATCAAACGAAATGATTGAAATAATAGTTCAGTTCAGTTCAGTAGCTCAGTCATGCCCGACTCTTTGCAACCCCATAGACTGCAGCACACCAAGCTTCCCTGTCTATCATGAACTCCAAGAACTTACTCAAACTCATGTCCATCAAGTCAGTGATGGCTTCCAACCATCTCATCCTCTGTTGTCCCCTTCTCCTTCTGCCTTCATCTTTCCCAACATCAGGGTCTTTTCCAATAAGTCAGTTCTTCCCATCAGGTGGCCAAAGTACTAGAGCTTCAGCTTCAGCATCAGTCCTTCCATGAATATTCTCGACTGATGTGCTTTAAGATTGACTGGTTTAACCTCCTTGCAGTCCAGGGACTCTCAAGAATCTTCTCCAACACCATAGTTCAAAGCATCAATTATTTGGTGCTCAGCCTTCTTTGTAGTCCAACACTCACATCCATACATGACTACTGTAAAAACCATAGCCTTGATTAGATGGACCTTTGTTGACAAAGTAATTTCTCTGCTTTTTAATATGCTGTCTAGGTTGGTCATAACTTTCCTTCCAAGGAGCAAGCGTCTTTTAATTTCATGCCTGCAATCACCATCTGCAGTGATTTTGGAGCCCAGAATAATGGTCTCCCACTGTTTCCACTGTTTCCCCATCTATTTGCTGTGCAGTGATGGGACCAGATGCCATGATCTTCGTTTGCTGAATGTTGAGCTTTAAGCCAACTTCTTCACTCTCCTCTTTCACTTTCATCAAGAGTCTCTTTAGTTCTTCACTTTCTGCCATAAGGGTGGTGTCATCTGCATATCTGAGGTGATTGATATTTCTCATGACAATCTTGACTCCAGCTTGTGCTTTATCCAGCTCAATGTTTCTCATGATGTACTCTGCATGTAAGTTAAATAAGCAGGGTAACAGTACACAGCTTTGACATACTCTTTTCAAATTTGGAATCAGTTCATTGTTCCACGTCAGGTTTTAACTGTTGCTTCCTGACCTGCATACAGATTTCTCAGGAGGTAGGTAAGGTGGGTCTGGTATTCCCATGTCTTTCAGAATTTTCCGGTTTGCTGTGATGCTATGATCAACATAGTCAAAGGCTTTGGTGTAGTCAGTGAAGCAGAAGGAAATGATTTCTGAAATTCTTTTCCTTTTTCTATGGTCAAGCAGATGTTGGTAATTTGATCTCTGGTTCCTCAGCCTTTCCTATATCCAATTTGAACATCTGGAAGTTCTCGTTTCATGTACTGTTGAAGCCTAGCTTGGAGAATTTTGAGCTTACTTTGCTAGCCTGTGGTATGAGTGCAATTGTTTGGTAGTTTGAACATGTTTTGGCGTTGTCTTTCTTAAAACTGACCTTTTCCCATCCTGCAGCCACTTCTGAGCTTTCCAAATTTGCTGACATACTGAGTGCAACACTTAAGAACATCATCTTTTAGGATTTGAAATAACTTAGCTGGGATTCCATCACCTCCACTAGCTTTGTTTTGACATCAAGTTGATAAACATTGATTAAATATCCTCCTTATGGAAACATACTGTGCAGATGTTTAGAGTATACCTATGAATAAAGCAAAAGATATTAAGAAGAGGTGGCAAGAATATACAGAAGAACTGTACAAAAAAGATCTTTACGAACCAGATCATCACTATGGTGTGATCATTCACCTAGATCCAGACATCCTGGAATGTGAAGTCAAGTGGGCCTTAGGAAGCATTACTACGGACAAAGCTAGTGGAGGTGATGGAATTCCAGTTGTGCTATTTCACATCCTAAAAGATGATGCTGTGAAAGTGCTGCACTCAATATGCCAGCAAATTTGGAAAACTCAGCAGTGGCCACAGGACCGGAAAAGGTCAGATTTCAATCCAATCCCAAAGAAAGGTAGTGCCAAAGAATGCTCAAACTACCACACAGTTGTGCTCATCTTACATGCTAGTAAAGTAATGCTCAAAATTTTACAAGCCAGGCTTCAGCAGTATGTGAACCATGATCTTCCAGAGGTATATATTGGTTTTAGAAAGGCAGAGGAACCAGAGGTCAAATTGCCAACATTCATTGGATCATCGAGAAAGCAAGAGAGTTCCAGAAAAACTTCTATTTCTGCTTTATTGACTATGTCAAAGCTTTTGACTCTGTGGATCACAATAAACTGTGGAAAATTCTTCAGGAGATGGGAACACCAGACCACCTGGCCTGCCTCTTGAGAAAATTGTGTGCAGGTCAGGAAGCAACTGTTAGAACTGGACATGGAACAACAGACTGATTCCAAATAGGAAAAGGAGTATGCAAAGGCTGTATATTGTCACCCTGCTTATTTAACTTCTATGCAGAGTACATCATGAGAAATGCTGGACTGGATGAAGCACAAGCTGGAATCAAGATTGTTGGGAGAAATGTCAACAACCTCAGATATGCAGATGACACCACCCTTAGGGCAGAAAGTGAAGAGGAACTAAAAAGCCTCTTGATGAAAGTGAAAGAGGAGAGTGAAAAAGTTGGCTTAAAGCTCAACATTCAGAAAATGAAGATCATGGCATCTGGTCCCATCACTTCATGGCAAATAAATGGGGAAACAATGGAAACAGTGGGAGACTTTATTATTTTGCACTCCAAAACCATTGCAGATGGTGACTGCAGCCATGAAATTAAAAGATGCTTACTGCTTGGAAGGAAAGTTATGACCAACCTAAACAGTGTATTAAAAAACAGAGACAATACTTTGTCAACAAAGGTCCGTCTAGTCAAGGCTATGTTTTTTCTATTAGTCATATATGGATGTGAGAATTGGACAATAAAACTGAGCACTGAAGAGTTGATGCTTTTGAACTGTGGTGTTTGAGAAGACTCTTGAGAGTTCCTTGGACTGCAAGGAGATCCAAGCAGTCCATCCTAAAGGAGATCAGTCCTGGGTGTTCACTGGAAGGACTGATGCTGAAGCTGAAACTCTAATACTTTGGCCACCTGATGTGAAAAGCTGACTTATTTGAAAAGACCCTGATGCTGGGAAAGATTGAGGGTAGGAGGAGAAGGGGATGACAGAAGATGAGATGGTTGGATGGCCTCACTGATCAATGGACATGAGTTTGAGTAAACTCCGGGAGTTGGTGATGGACAGGGAGGCCTGGGGTGCTGAAGTCCACAGGGTTGCATAGAGTCGGACATGACTGAGTGACTGAACTGAACTGATGAATAAAGTAGACAGATTTCTACTCTCTTGGAGGTTACAATGTAGCAGATAAGACACGCTTAAAAGTAGCAGCTAATTAATATAAAATTATGAATCCGAAAGCGGCATAAATGAGAATTTGATGGTACTATGGGATTATTTTGTTAAGCCATCTAACACAATCTGGTAGAGACAGTCAGGGATAATATCCTTCAAAATTCAAATTTTAATTGAAGCTTAAGTGGGGAAAAGGTGAAGAACAGAATTCCCAGTGTGGTATTCCACCAGTTGCTGAGTATGTCTGTTCCAATCATGCATTCTGTAATCGGGAAAATAATTGTGCTCTGGGGTCAGGGAACCACTGGATCCACCGTGATATGGATTTGAGCTAAAACTCCATCGATCACCTGACCTACATCTGACTGACTGGTAGCCCACAGTGATGTTTTGGATCTCCTGGCATTAGTGCTGGTTCAGAGTAAATGTTCAGGAATAATCAAGAATTCTGATTATTTTCTTTTTCCCAAGGCATCGTCACTCCAGTTAAAAGTCTTCAGTCATTTTGAAGACCTAAGGAAGGCTGGCAGAAAGATGAACAGTGTACAGTTTTAGCAGTATTGTGGAGTCCTTTGTCAAAGGAACTACATTTCCTTTTCTTTAAAGGGATTCCAAGTCTGTTACCTGGTTCAAGTTTGGGAACAGACTGAGGGCTTGTCAACGTCAGTGTTTATGAGTCAAGTTAGACATTTGTTCACTTTTTCCTCACCTCCCTTTTCTTTCTTATCTGACTTGAAATTATTTCCTGTTTCCAGAACTCTGTGTAAAGTTCTTAATAATCTATGTTAGATTTAATTTTGTCATCTTATACGATCACTTAGCAGCTTTCAGTACAGTGGATCTCTTTTTGCTTAAGACATCCCACTCTGTTTCACTGTAAACAAAATGGATTTTAGTAAAATGTATGTTTGATTGTGAAATTCCACTATTCAACACCCTTTGATAGCTTCATATACCATTAAGATAAAATTGTAAATTCTAAGGAATTAACATGGTTATGTTTTATCACTCTAATTATATTTTTTGTGGTTGAAAAAAGTATAAAATATGACCCATTTCAATAGAACAATCTGTAAAAATAATGAAGCTTTATTCTCCAAAATAAAGTATAAACATTTGAAATACATGAAATTTTATTTTACATTAAAGCAAAAATGTATAAACATTAATCTGACATAGATCATTGAAAGCACTTACAGAATAATAAAAATACTTTAGAATAATACTAAGGGCAACAAAACCAAAAGATAATTGATGAATGGAAGCGGTCATAAAACCATAGACTCTCAAAGACTTCAGATTTATGAATTAGATGTAGTGAACCCTAGATCTATGGGAAAGGGGAAAATAATGCTTGGAGGGAAAACATATTGGGAATCAATTCTCACACAATGTTATGCTGAATTAGTCCTATGTGATTCTTCACTAAGAATAAAAGGCTTCTCCCCATTAAAGCCATTACTGCCCCCCAACCCCAGTTAGGATTTCCTATGACAAATTTCAAATATTCAGCCAGCAACAGCATTCAGACATCACAATCATGGTCAAGAAATAGTTCATTAGTGGTTTCTTATGTGAAAATGAAAATATCAAAAGAAGGAAAGGAATTAGCAGTGTTTGGGACAGAAGTATCAGGTTTGTGTTATGAAAATTAATGCATAATTAATTGATGAAGATATGTGTCCAATAGATCAAGGATTCCCAACCTCCAGGATTTAATGCCTGGTTTCTAAGTGGAGCTGATGTAATAATAAATAGAAATAAAAGTGCAAAATAAAAGTAATGCACTTGAATCATCCTGAAAGCAAATTGTCCGCCATGAAATTGGTCCCTTGTGTCAAAAGATTGGTGACCACTGATATAGACAATAGATACTGATGATGTTGAAAACAGGGGGGAAAAAATAAAGGTGAAAACAAAAGACAGGGAACCTTGACTAACCTGGTCAAGCTGGTTAGTCATCACCTGGTCCAGTCATTTTGCCCATGTGGTTTTCCAGTGCCTCATTATGGTGTATGCTTTCTAATAGGCTTTGCCATCCACTACAAACATCTTCCTAACATATATTTTTACTTTCTCTCTCTATATATGGATAGATATAGATATATATCATGGACAGAAGAGCCTGATGGTGTACAGTTTATGTGGTTGCAAAGAGGTGGACATGACTTAGAGACTGAGCACATGCTTGTAGATATGCATCTTTTCTCTAGTTGTATTAATTTTCTATTGCTAGTATAACAAAGTACTATGAATCCAATGGTGTAAAACAATGCAAGTTTATTTTCCTATAGTTCTGTAGTTTAGAAGCCCAACACCAGTCTCACTGCGCTATCAGCAAGTCTTGGCAAGGTTGCATTACTCTCTGAAGTCTCTTTCCTTGCCTTTTCCATTTTCTAGAGGTTTCCACATTCCTTGACCAATAACCTCTTCCTTCTTCAAATCCAGCAAGGTTTCATCCCTTTTACAGTCTTCCCACAGTTACAACTCCCTCTCAACATAGCCAGAAAAGGTTCTTTCCATTAAGAATTTATGTACTTAGATAGGGCCCACCCAAATGATACAGGGATAATCTTCCCATGTCAAGGTCCTTAATCACATTTGCAGTGTCCTTCTTGACATGTGTAACAGAATTTTAGGTTCCAGGAATTAGGACTTGGACATCTTTGGAGATAAAGGAGGTTTTAGTCTTCCTATCACAATCAGGAAAGAATAGATAACAGAATTCAGGAAAAAGGACAAAGTATCACTTACTTAATACAAAATAGTATTTTACTTTCATGAAAAGAAATTGCAAGAAATTTTATTTTTTTATTGTTTTAGTCAGTTAGTGGGTAAAAGGCATTCCTGTGATTTAAATGTGATTTATGTGTAATACAGAAGATATGTCATCTGAGTGTTGCTGTTGTAGTTATTATATAAAATAGCTGGTGTGTTTATGAGTGTATAAGCAAAATAGTGTGCCCTGCTCAGGAGGGACATTTCTCCTCTTGACATCTTTAGTCCATTCCATCTAACACCTGCCAACACCACTATCGGCAGTCATGTTTTCACTTGCTTTCTCCAGGCATTTAGGGATGTCATTAGGCCTTGGGCTTTTTGTAGCAGGAAAGGATATATGCTTTGTACTTTTTCTCATGTCATATTTGGCAGCCTTTCTGTGAAATTACTGAAGTGTCCTCATCTGCCAGATGTCAGTAAAGTTTGAAGGAAAGGGACAAGTACTATAGATATTTCAGTGGGACCTGGCTTTAAGATTGAAGAAGGACATACAAAACCACAAATATAATAATTGGTTTTAAAGTACTTTCCTTCATGCCATTAAAATATGTAAATACAGAAAGGGTAAAGCTAGTACTGAAGATAAATTCAGACATAAATTTCTGTTTCCTATAAAAAGGAAAGAGAAGAAGTAATGAATCATGAGTAAACAGTAAATGTGCATCATGCAATTTGGAGGGCCCCCTAATGTTCTACCTGAACAAAAAATCTGCCTGTTTAATCATTTTTTAAATTTTATTTTAATATATATGTGTATGTGTGTGTATATATATACATATATATATATGTATATATATATAAAATTGGTTCAGGCATATAAGAATTTGTAGAAAGGAATTATTAACTAGTTAATCTATTAGAACCAATTTTTGATGGTACAGCAAAACAGAGCCCCAAAGTAATAAAGTTAATTCCCTTGATTTATAAAGGTATTTATAAATTGTGTTAGTCTGTTTATCTAATTATACTGTCAATCCTGGGAAATAGAGAGGGCAAGCGCTGTATATTACAGATGAAGAAATTGAGACCTAAGACAAAGCACTAATAAACAATGGAAATGGGACTAGAAAACTGCTTTTCTTCTTCCCATCTAGGTCTTTTGCTATTTTTCTCAATACCATTCCAATTATCTTAGGAAAGGAAAATTTGGGTGTGAGGAGGAATGGGATAAACAAAGAAGCAAACAAAACTAAAATATGAGAGTAAAAACATGTGGATATTATTTTAAAACATCACAGTGATACTTCTGAATATTTAAAACAAAGAAGACAGTGTAAATGATGGAGAGGCTCTGTGACACATGGAAAAGGGAGAGCGGGCGATGGATGTGGTTGCTGCCACCGCCACTGCTGCTGCTGTCTAGTCGCTAAGTCACGTCCGACTCTTTCTGACCCCATGGACTGTAGCCCGCCAGGCTTCTTCTGTCCATGGGATTTCTTCAGCACAAATAATGGAGTGGGTTGCCATTTCTTTCTCCGGGGAATCTTCTCGCTGGGGCTCGAACCCAAGTCTCCTGCACTGCAGGCGGATTCTTTCACTGAGCCACCATTGTGCTAAGTCGCTTCAGTCATGTCCAATTCTTTGTGACCCTATGGACCGTAGCCTGCCAGGCTCCTATGTTCATGGGATTCTCTAAGCAAGAATACTGGGGTGAGTTGACATACCCTTCTGTAGTAGATCTTCCTGACCCACAATGCAAACCCACATCTCTTAAGTCTCCTGCATTGATAGGCAGGTTCTTTACCATTAGTGCCACCTGGGAAGCCTTGAGGCACCTGAGAAGCCCCAGTAGGTGGTGTGTGTGTGTGTGGGGGGGCCCATGCATGTGAACACTCAGTCTCTAGGTCATGTCCAACTCTTTGGGATCCCATGGGATATAGTCTGCCTTGTTCCTCAGTTCATGGGATTTTCCAGGCAAAAATACTGGAGTGAGTTGCTATTTCCATCTCCAAAGGATTTCCCAGACCCAGGGATCAAACCTGCATCTCTTGCATTGGCAGGCAAACTCTTTACCATTGCATCATCTGAGATGGGGTTTTCCCAGTGGCTCAGTGGTAAACAATCTGCCTGCAATGCAGGAATAGCAGGAGACAAGGGTTTCATCCCTGGGTTGGGAAGATTCCCCTGGAGAAGGAAATGGCAACTCATTCCAGTATTCTTGCCTGGAAAATTCCATGGACAGAGGAACCTGGCAGGCTGCAGTCCATGAGGTCATAGAGTCAGACACAAATGACCACGAAGCCAATGCAATCACCAAGATAAATTAGATTATTATACTGTAGAAAACAACAACAACAAAACAAACCCCAACATACTGGGGCCTCAAAACAGCAAATGTTTGTTTGTTTGTTTTTTTCTCATGATCATATCCATCACAGTGTTCTTAAACAGGGACTATGCTGAATAAGCCTTTATTCTTGAGAATACGGCCTGGCACAGAAAAGGAGTGACTGGCATGAACTGTGTATCACCAACTTTAAAAACTCCACCTGGAAACTCACATTTCACTGGCTATTTTTAACCTTTAGCTTCTATATTGTGTGCCTAGAAAGTGAGGAACCAGAAATGTTGCTGAGTAGCTCTCTCACAATGGAGTTGGGTGTTTCAGATCAAAACCTCAATATGACATAGTGAAAACTGATTTTAGGTGAAAGTTAAGAATAAACTGAACTTATTTAGAATAACATGGTTTACCACCAACATCAAGATTTTAATTGGGAAATTCTGCTTTAAGATTTCAAATAGAAATTTAGAAAATGCCACATTATTTTGATATGTTAGCTATTAAATAATAGGCTGCCTTAAAATATATCTGGTACTACTCAGAGCACTGGGACTATTTTCTTGTAAGTGGTATTGATTCAGATTTTGAAGCATAACTGAAGTAGATACTGTGATGCAGCTTGGCCTAAACATATTTCCTCTGGGTGATGGAAAAAGAGGTGATATTGTCTCATACAACAATACAAATAACAAGCACTTTGGAAATACTTTGATGTTTGTCTTTTGAGTTCCTTTTTCAGCAGAAAGAAGAGAGAAAATGTAGTTTTTTATGCAGGGTCAAACAAAGGGCAGTGGCCAATGAAAATGAAGATGAATTATTGAAGTGTTCTGAAGCTAAGAAGAACTTGAAATCAGTTTCAGATATTTGTAGCAAAGCCAAATTCCTAACGGAAAGCTTGAAATGCTGCCTTTGGTTGGATAGCATTTGCCAAGAATGTATCCTCAGCATTGGGTGAAGACACATGCACGCGTTTATTTAATCATCTTGACAGAGGTTGTAGGAAATGAATGGTTATCATATAAAGGAACATGGTGACCTGATTTATAAAAAGGGAAAAACATGATACAAATGTGCATTTATTTATCCCTGAATTTTTTTGTGTTAATTCATTGGAATATCTCAGAATTTATAGCTTAAATACATACAGTGGATAAACGTTTTTTATGTTATTTTGTGTTATTTGATATTATCTTAAATTTCCCCAACATTAGAACCCTGAATTACAGTACAAGGCAGCAAAGTGCAGAAAAATGAAATTAAGAGGCTCTCTCTAAATCATCAGTCAGGACAAATATGTTTAAAGTAGGCAAAATGAAATAAGCAAGAGAAGTGGTGACCTCTTGGGAGCTCGGAAGAGAAGAGGAAGCCAAGAAGCAAACAGAAGTAATGCAGAAGGATAAACATCATTATAAAATTTCAGAGGTTAAAAAAAAAGTAACAGTATTATATATTGGGTTGGCCAAAAATTTCTTTCAGTTTTTAAGTAAAAATAAAAGACAGTTTTCATTTTCACTGAGAACTTTATTGAACAACATACTTACTTCTTTTTTCCACTGCTTCCTGCCATTTTTAAGGCAACTTCATAATTCCATCTTCCTCTACTTTTTATCTTTTTGATCAAAGAACTGTTCCATGTGCCTTTTACAGTCTCCCAGGCAATTGAAATTTTTATCTATTAAGAGAACTTTTTAGTCCAAAATAAGTGGACATCCAAAGGTGCAATGTCTAGTGAACATGGTGGATGAATCAAAACTTCCCAGCCTGGCTGTAACAGTTTTTAACAGGTCTCAAAGAAACATGTGATCTTTGCATTATCCTGATAGAAGATTATGTGTTTTCTGTTAACTAATTCCAGATGGTTTTTGTTGAGTGCTGCTTTCCATTGTTTTAATTGGGAGCAGTATTTGTAATTAATCATTTGAGTTGCCAGAAGGAACTCATAATAGAGGACTCCTTTCCCATCCCACCGTATATACAATATTACCTTATTTGGATGAAGACCGGTCTTTGATGTGATTCATGGTGGTTCATTTCACTTGTTTCTCGATCTCTTCCATTCCACATTAGCGTACAGTATCCACTTTTCATTGCCTGTTACAATTTGTTTTAAAAAATGGAACATACTTTTTATGTATAAGTAGAGAATCACATGTGGAAATACAGTCTCTTAGTTCCAATGTCAATTCAGACCTTGAATGCAACAACCCTGAAATAACTCATTTTTCCCCTTTCACCAAGACTGGGACAATCATCACAATATATACTTTTTTGGTATTGAAAAGTCTTTCCTCATCATGACATAGTCACTTCTTCAATTGATTCCATATCTAAAATCTGGCTGACATTTTGGCTTTGGGCTACATGAATGCTTTCAACTTCCTGCAGATTTGTATACAAACACTGTGCTGTACTCAGTTGCTCAGTTGTATCCAACTCTTTTGTGACCCCATGGACTGTAGCCCTCTAGGCTGCTGTGTCCATGAGATTCTTCCAGCAAGAATACTGGAATGGGTTGCCAGTTCTTCTTCTAGGAGATCTTTCCAACCCAGAGATCTAACCCATACCTCCTGCATTACAGGCAGATTCTCTACCACTGAGCCCTGGGAAGCCCCTTGTATACAAATAGCTATACCCTAAATTTAATAAGGTCATTTTCCATGAACCAACGTAGAGAATCTGTGGCAAAGTCATAGGCTGTATTACTTGACTGCACTGTGGGTACAGAAATATGTAAAATGTATACTTTCTTATCATTATGATAGTAACCAACCACCATCTTTTAATGCAACCAGATCTGCTAAATTTTTCTATGTAGTTAGTGTCTTTAGTTCTATGATGACTATTAGACTGTACAGTACAAACTTTTCTGTACTATTGTAGTGTGGAGGATGAAGAGTGTGGTGTGAAAGAAAGATTACAAGTAGGTCAATGTTTCTATAGTGTACAGTAATAGGAATTAAGTAGAAATTGTGGATGTTAGAGCATGTTTTTATGTAAGTGACAAAGTGTAAAGATCTGAAAGTTAGGATGCAGTGAGCACTGATGAGGTATGGGTTTGATTCCTGGGCCGCGAAGATCCCCTGGAGGAGGATATGACAGCCCACTTCAGAATTCCTGCCTGGAAAATCCCATAGACAGAGGAGTCTGGCAGGCTAGTCGATGGGGTTGCAAAAGAGTTGGACACACAGCTTAGTGACTAAAACAACAAGTAATGGAACCAGCATAGAAAGATCATCTACCTTCTAGTACAGATCTCTTTTCACAATTTTAGCATTTTCATAACTTAGTTCATGTGCTATTTGAAGGTTAAAGATAGCTTTTGGTCATTATGTCTCCCATCACTGTCTACAAATAATTAGAAATCAGTTACAGGCATGTCTTTTTTTAAATATAATGAAGTTATAAAAAATGGCTCTGAAGTGAGATTGTTCCTCCCTTTATTAATTGTGTGAGTTCAGGCATGTTTCATAAACTCTGTAGATCTCAATTTTCTCATCTGTATACTAGAAGTAATAATAGCACCTACTTCATAGTGATGTGCAAATTAATCAAATTAATATATGGAAAGTCCTTGGCACAAATAAAATCTTAGCAAACATTATTATCAATAATGTTATAGTATTCTGGAATATTTTCACTACAGCAATATTACTTTTGACTTTTTCCAAGAAAATGAACCTTCTCAGTACTTTTCTGAAGGTCACCTAAATCATATATAATTTTAGAGGCACAAAAATTATAAAAGCCATTGTAGCTTACATGCGAGGAAAATAAAATCCAGGAATGTTATAGTCCTTTCCAAAGATAATGGCTCTTGGTGATGGCACATGGTCTAATAATCTTTTATGCTTATAAAATGTTACTTGGAATTCATTTTATCTAGATTAAGAGAATATAGAAGCTTCTACATGTACATTTTATGAACATAATTAACTTTTTAAAAAATTTTGTTACTTTAAATTGTAAGATTTTATTTCTTTAAAATTTTTCCAGGTAATTTTGTGTTAATGAGGTGCAATTGTACTTTTTAGTTTCAAACATAATCATCAGTAATTATCTTAATTCAGTAAACACCAATAGTATAATTCATGGGAAAATGTGTATAATATTTAATTCAGATTTCTGATCATGAGTCTCTCCCTATTGATATATTAAGTGCTCTTGAAAAGATGTATACTTGCTAAAGTATCAGAAAACTTAGAATTAGGTATGATCTAAGGAACCATAAAAGACAAAGAATGATTATTATATTTATTATTGATTTAATAATAATTGAAGAGAGTTTCAGAGAGTTCAGTGTGTATTTTTAAAACTGACTCCTTGATTTACAATGAAATTTGATTTGGTTAATAAGGGTATAAAATGATTTTATGACCCAATACTGGTAATGTGAATAATGGTGAGTTGAATACTTGAATTTAGTTTTAAATCTGTATTAAGTGCACATTATGTGAATATAGAAAACTATTAATCTTTTACATGAAATCGGTATAGAAGTAAGGAATTACACAAATGAGTGTGCATATTATCTACTTAAAAATATCATTGCCTTTTATAATATGCTTCTCATTCAGTCTCTAAGTCATGTCTGACTCTTTGTGACCCCATGGACTACAACACATCAGGCTTCCCTGTCCTTCATTATCTCTCAGAATTTGCTCAAACTCATGTGTCTATTGAGTTGGTGATGCCATTCAACCATCTCATCTTCTGTCACCCACTTCTGCTCCTGTCCTTAGTCTTTCCTGGCATCAGGTTATTTTCCAGTGAGTCAGCTCTTCCCATCACATGGCCAAAGTATTGGAGCTTCAGCTTCAGCATCAGTCCTTCCAATGAATATTCAGGGTTGATTTCCTTTAGTACTGACTGGTTTGATCTCCTTGCTGTACAAGGGACTCTCAAGAGTCTTCTCCAGCAATTAATATGCTTGCTAAAGTATAATATCTTCTCTTCAGACATCCATACATTTATACAGTTTAAATTTTTTTTTCAATTTCTTAAAAATGAGCCATGAAAACTGATTAGAAAAGTTTACTTGATACAAAAGTTTATTTCTTTGACACATAGAATCATTTGCTTTGTGCACTCTTAAAAATATACGCTTTGCAACAATTCACCCTAACAGGTAGGGCTAAAAGATTACCTAAATCACAACTCCCATGTTATTCAGCAATGGGGAGATTTCAATTTAAATATGAGAACAATCATATTAACTTATATTTCAGATTTCAGTGTCTGCTTGCCAATAAAAATAACTGCATTTACTTGGCTTTTCTTCTCTTTTAAATTCTTCTCTTTAGATAATCACAGCCATTTGGTTGAATGCAAATTAGACTTTCAGGATCAGAAAACTTATAAGTTAATAGAATATTTCATGATACATTTAAACAGTTTCACATTTTTTCACAGTGCTCTACAAATGAAATTGCCATAAAGTTAGAGGGAAAGATTTGCTCTTGATTTTCCTGTTCTTTGCCCACTGTAAGTGAGCAGGACGCTTGTTTGGTATAATTCTGACCGGTGTTCTAGTCTGTGAATTCTCCTCAGTTTTTATAACCAGATTCTTATGTGGAATAGTGAGGAAGTGTTTGTTAGCAGGACACTGCAAATAAAAAGAAAGTGTAGAGATTGTAAAATATTTTTGTTTAAAATGGAAACAAAGCACCATAATACATTCTAGAATCCCAGAATTTAACAGCTTCTCAAAAAGCAGATATAATAGTATTGTTCTGTATCTACAGTATCTAGCAGTGTTAAATGGAATTGGTTTTCTTTTAAACAATAAACCTAATAAGTTTTTAAACAATCCCCATTTACAGATTATACACTTAACTCTCAATATAAATTTTTTAATGGATAACAATGTATATGAATTTTGTAGAATTCTTTCCCCAACTAGTTCAATTCCCACCAAAGAAACACATGGAAACTAGGCTCTCGTACTGAAACTATGTTGTTTTTGTTCAGTCATTAAGTCCTGTCCAACTCTTTGCAATCCCATGGACTGTGGCACACCAGGCTTCCCTGTCCTCCACTGTCTGTTGGAGTTTACTCAAACTCATGTCCATTGAGTTGGTGATACCATCCAACCATCTCATACTCTATCACTCCCTTTTCTTCCTGCCTTCAATCTTTCCTAGCATCAGGGTCTTTTCCAGTGAGTTACCTCTGTATATCAGGTGGCCAAAATATTGGAGCTTCAGCTTCAACATCAATCCTAATGAATATTCAGCATTGATTAACTTTAGGATTGACTGGGTTGATCTCCTTCTTGTCCAAGGGACTCTCGAGTGTTATCTCCAGCACCACAACTCAAAAACATCGATTCTTTGGCACTCAGCCTTCTTTATGGTCCGCCTCTCACATCCATATATGACTACTGGAAAAACATTAGCTTCTATTATATGGAACTTTGTTGGCAAAGTGATGTCTCTGCTCTTTAGTACTCTGTCTAGGTTTGTCATGGCTTTTCTTCCAAGGACCAAGCATCTTAGCCCTTAGTCCAAAATTGTATAAATACTTATATTTATCTGGCATAGGTGCCGTAGAAATTCATAGCACTTTTTTTTTGTGCAGTACTCTCTTAACATATATTTCTAACTCTCACCATTACAATTTCTTAATAGTAGCTGGTGCCTCAACTAGATTTTAAATCTTTCAACTACTCCTACCTTCACTTCCATTCAAACAGCAGAAAATGTTTTTCATCCATTTTTTTCCCTTTTTCTCCAAAATAGTTAGGAATTATAAAAGTTTATTTGTTTATTTTCCCAATTTTATATTTAATTTCATGCTAATTTAAATATGCACGTGAATACATATACATTACATACTAGGATGTGTGTATGTGTGTGTGTGTGTGTGTGTTGGATTGTCTGTATCAGCATTTTTCAGTCAATTAAAATCATGCTACTATTGTATCTTCTTTGCATTTTGTTTACTGTAATAATAACACCAAATCTATTGTCAAAATATGAGATAGATTCAATATTTCATGACTTAATATCCGTATCAACTCAAGGTCATATGATGCCATGACTACAATAAGTGCCCTCCAATAGCCTAAGTTTAGATAAGTGATAGATATGAGTTATCCTGAGGCACATAGTTCTATAGATGTGCTGAATTTAAAAAAATGCTATGGGATACCATATAATATTTATTTCATAAGAAATTCCACTTATGAACATCATCTCTTAATTTAAAGGTTATCTTAAGTGCATTTTCATGTTGATTATAAAAATGTGTGCTTATTTTTACCTTTTTATATTAGCTATGGATTGATACCAAATTTTGTGGCTTTATATATTTAACTAGAATTATATTAAAAATAATCTAAATCAGCATTCAGGAATTCATGAAAATTATTTTCCTCATTTGAATAGGGTTTTTCTGTTATTCAAGTTTGAACAATATTGGTCTGAGTTAATATGTTTAGTAGGAAAGTGCCTTCCCCATTTAATTGCAAAATTAGATTTCTCATTGTCATTTCAGATAAGCTCTCTGTTCAACTATACTCTCTTTTAAAATATTTCTTTGCTTCTGGGCAGCTAAATTGCACCATTTGCACAACAATTTCAGTTTTGTGGAGGTAGTAGGAAGTTGCCCAGTATTCCTTTGCCTGAATTTGATGCTGAATATTCATACTATTCACATGTCTCTGGCACTGGTGAAAGAATGGTTAACATCATCAGAAAACTTTGTATCTCTTTAAGTTACTTGGATAAGTACTTTGGTAGCTTTCGATTTCTCATAGGAAGTAAGTTGTTTTGCTTTGCTTATTATTGGCATACTAAATTCAATAGTAAAGGCAATATCCCTGCATAGCCTCCTTTATTGTCTGTCATAGTTTTCATTTTAGCACATAGAAAATATCATCATTCTGTACATTCTGAATCTTTAATGCTACTTACAAAATTACTATAGATATATCCTTTTGGTATTGCTTGTTCAAATGTTTCTCTACTGTGCTTGGTGCCAAGGCATCAAACCAAGTGGTTTGTGATTTCTATTTAGTCATTTTATTAAGGGGAAGCAACTATGTATTGCTCTATGCCAGAAATCATACAGTGCAAATTTCTTCTAGTATTTACTTTGAAATGTGTGTAGTAACCACACTGAAATAGCCAATCATGTCCCTTTGCCCCTCAGTATTCATATGTTTATGTAGTTCCACCTCACAATTATTTGGCTTGATATAGATGGCTGTCTTAGTTTAGGATGTTAAAATAGCATAGACTGAGTAGCTTAGACCACAAGCATTTATTTTCTCATAGTTTTGGAGACTGGATGGTTCAAGATCAAAGTGCTGGCAGAGCTCTAGGGAGAGCTCCTTTCCTGCTTTGCAGATGGCCAACTTCTTGCTGGATTATCACATGTCAGAGAAGGAAAGTTCTAGTCTTTTTCTTTACTTTTAAGAACACTAATCTTATGACTTTGGTGGTGTTGGCTTAGTTCCTAAGTCATGTCTGACTCTTTGAGGCCCCATGGACTATATAGTCTGCTAGGTTCCTCTGTCCATGGAATTCTCTGGGCAAGAATACTGGAGTGAATTGCCATCTCCTTCTCCAGGGGATGTTCTTGACCCAGGACCCAAACCTGGGTCTCCTGCATTACAGGCAGATTCTTTACTGACTGAGCCACCTAGGAAGCCCTCTCAAGACGTCATCTAAACAGAATTACCTCCCAAAAGTTCTACATTCAAATACTGTCATATTGGGATTAGAACTTCAACATACAAATTTTTGAAAGACATTCAGCTGGACACGACTTAGCGACTAAATCACTACCACCATAGAGTCCATAGCAATAAACATTAAGACATTGCGGAAATTGTGAGTGTGACTTCTGAAGGTAGGTCATAAAAGATGTGGCAGCTTCTGTCATGTGTTTTGAGAAGCAAACTGCCATTGTTTTAGGATATCCAAGCAATCTCGTGGACAAGCCCAGTTCAGTCGCTCAGTCATGTCCCATGAACTGCAGTATGCCAGGCTTCCCTGTCCATCACCAACACCCAGAGTTGACTCAAACTCACGTCCGTCAGGTCAGTGATGCCAACCAGCCATCTCATCCTCTGTCGACCTCTTCTCCTCCTGCCCCTAATCCCTCCCAGCATCAGAGTCTTTTCCAGTGAGTCAACTCTTCACATGAGGTGGCCAAAGTACTGGACTTTTAGCTTTAGCATCATTCCTTCCAAAGAACAGCCAGGGCTGATCTCCTTTAGAATGGACTGGTTGGATCTCCTTGCAGTCCAAGGGACTCTCAAGAGTCTTCTCCAACACCACAGTTCAAAAGCATCAATGCTTCGGCGCTCAGCCTTCTTCACAGTCCAACTCTCACATCCATACATGACCACAGGAAAAACCATAGCCTTGACTAGATGGAACTTTGTTGCCAGTATAATGTCTCTGCTTTTGAATATACTATCTAGGTTGGTCATAACTTTCCTTCTAAAGAGTAAGCGTCTTTTAATTTCATGGCTGCAATCATCATATGCAGGGATTTTGGAGCCCCAATAAAGGCTGATGCTATTTCCACTGTTTCCCCATCTATTTCCCATGAAGTGATGGGACCATATGCCATGATCTTTGTTTTCTGAATGTTGAGCTTTAAGCCCACTTTTTCACTCTCCACTTTCACTTTCATCAAGAGGCTTTTTAGCTCCTCTTCACTTTCTGCCATAAGGGTGGTGTCATCTGCATATCTGAGGTTATTGATATTTCTCCCAGCGATCTTGATTCCAGCTTGTGCTTCATCCAGTCCAGTATTTCTCATGAAGTACTCTGCATATACGTTAAGTAAGCAGGGTGACAACATACAGCCTTGACGTACTACTTTTCCTATTTTGAATGAGTCCAGTTCCACGTCCAGATATAACTGTTGCTTCCTGATCTGCATATAGGTATCTCAAGAGGCCAGTCAGATGGTCTGGTATTCCCATCTCTTTCAAAATTTTCACAGTTTATTGTGATCCACACAGTCGAAGGCTTTGACATAGTCAATAAAGCAGAAATAGATGTTTTTCTGGAACTCCCTTGCTTTTTCAATGATTCAGTGGATGTTGGCAATTTGATCTCTGGATCCTCTGCCTTTTCTAAAACCAACTTGAACATCAGGAAATTCACGGTTCACATATTGCTGAAGCCTGGCTTGGAGAATGTTGAGCATTACTTTACTAGCTTGTGAGATGAGTGCAATTGTGCAGTAGTTTGAGCATTCTTTGGCATTGCCTTTCTTTGGAATTGGAATGAAAACTGACCTTTTCCAGTTCTGTGGCCACTGCTGAGTTTTCCAAATTTGCTGGCATATTGAGTGCAGCACTTTCACAGCATCATCTTTCAGGATTTTAAATAGCTCAACTGGAATGTCATCACCTCCACTAGCTTTGTTCATAGAGATGTTTTCTAAGGTCCACTTGACTTTGCATTCCAGGATGTCTGGCTCTAGGTGAGTGATCACACCATTGTGATTATCTGGGTCGTGAAGATCTTTTTTGTACAGTTCTTCTGTGTATTCTTGCCACCTCTTCTTAATATCTTCTGCTTCTGTTAGGTCCATACCATTTCTGTCCTTTATCGAGCCCATCTTTGCATGAAATATTCCCTTGATATCTCTAATTTTCTTGAGGAGATCTCTAGTCTTTCCCATTCTGTTGTTTTCCTCTATTTCTTTGCATTGATCACTAAGGAAGGCTTTCTTATCTCTTCTTGCATTCAGGTGCTTATATCTTTTCTTTTCTCCTTTGCTTTTCACTTCTCTTCTTTTCATATATGTAAGGCCTCCCCCAACAGCCATTTTGCTTTTCTGCATTTCTTTTCCATGGGGATGGTCTTGATCCCTGTCTCCTGTACAATGTCACGAACCTCATTCCCTAGTTCATCAGGCACTCTATCTATCATATCTAGGCCCTTAAATCTATTTCTCACTTCCACTGTATAATCATAAGGGACTTGATTTAGGTCATACCCGAATGGTCTAGTGGTTTTTTCTACTTTCTTCAATTTAAGTCTGAATTTGGCAATAAGGAGTTCATGATCTGAGCCACAGTCAGCTCCTGGTCTTGTTTTTGCTGACTGTATAGAGCTTCTCCATCTTTGGCTGCAAAGAATATAATCAATCTGATTTTGGTGTTGCCCATCTGGTGATGTCCATGTGTAGAGTCTTCTCTTGTGTTGTTGGAAGAGGGTGTTTGCTATGACCAGTGCATTCTCTTGGCAAAACTCTATTAGCCTTTGCGCTGTTTCATTCTGTATTCCAAGGCCAAACTTGCCTGTTACTGCAGGTGTTTCTGACTTCCTACTTTTGCATTCCAGTCCCCTATAACGAAAAGGACATCTTTTTTGGGTGTTAGTTCTAAAAGATCTTGTAGGTCTTCATCGAACCTTTCAACTTCAGCTTCTTCAGCATTACTGGTTGGGGCATAGACTTGGATTATTGTGGTATTGAATGGTTTGCCTTGGAAATGAACAGAGATCCTTCTTTCATTTTTGAGATTGCATCCAAGTTCTGCATTTTGGACTATTTTGTTGACTATGATGGTTACTCCATTTCTTCTAAGAGATTCCTGCCCACAGTAGTAGATACAATGGTCATCTAACTTAAATTCACCCATTCCAGTCCATTTTAGTTCACTGATTCCTAGAATGTCGACGTTCACTCTTGCCATCTCCTGTTTGACCACTTCCAATTTGCCTTGATTCATGGACCTAACATTTCAGGTTCCTATGCAGTATTGCTCTTTACATCATTGGACCTTGCTTCTATTACCAGTCACATCCACAACTGTGTATTGTTTTTGCTTTGGCTCCATCCCTTCATTCTTTCTGGAGTTATTTCTCCACTGATATCCAGTAGCATATTGACCACCTACCAATCTGGGGAGTTCCCCTTTCAATATCCTATCATTTTGCCTTTTCATACTGTTCATGGGGTTCTCAAGGCAAGAATACTGAAGTGGTTTGCCATTCCCTTCTCCAGTGGACCACATTCTGTCAGACCTCTCCACCATGACCCAGTATGTCTGCCCTCTGATGCCCTCTCACAACACTTACTGTCTTACTTGGGTTTCTCTTACACATGGACAAGCCCATGTGATATGAAACTGAGACAGTCTGTCAAAAGGCCATGTATTTGATTTATTTTAGAAGCAGACCCTCTATCCCCAGTCAAACCTTCCCATTACTTTGGCCTTAACCCACATCTTGACTGTAACATCCTAAAAGACCCTGAGCCCTAACCAAATACCTATCACATTTTAAATTCCAAATCCACAGAATCGGAGATTTAAAAAAAAAAATTTTGTTGTTTTACGATGCTAAATTATAGTGTTCCTGTTCTAAAGCAATAGGTAATTAATACAAATGGATCACTTAGATATACGCTGTTGTAATTTTTCTGTTTGGTTTGAGGAAGAAAGAAGGCTTCCTCTTACACCAGGAGAATGATGTGATACAATACCTGCACCTTTGTTTTGTTAGAATTTGGCCTGGCACCCACAGATGGACTGTAGTGTTCTCCTTTTGTACGTGAACAAACTCATAGAGCAAGAAAAATTTTAAAAAGACACTGTCTTTAAAAAAAAGAAAAGATGAAATTAATTGAAAAAACAAAGTCACTCTGTAGTTTTGTCTAAGTACAAAAAAGAAGCACGGTCATCATATAAAGTGCTAAAGTACCAAACTATCCCTATCTGGATAGAAGGAGTAATTACCGCTTCTTTACTAATTGTAAACTTAGCTTTTTCACATTCCCCCTGTCTTATAGAAGTTACAGTTTAAGACATGAAATTTCACCTGTTGCCTAACATTCAGAGTAAAGAGCTCATACTCAAATAGCTTATCATAATTACTTGTCATAATGTCAATCTGTAGCAATTTTTGTGATGCCCTGAAACTGAGATGATCCATGGTTCCTCATAGTTTATGGTGTCCTCATTTAAGCAAGTAATAAACTCAACTTTGTTTGATTACAGATGTATACCTAGTTATCTTTTTCCTGAAGTCCACTGACAAGATCTTAAAAACAGCCATCTATTCAATAATAATTAGCATTTGCCTTTACTCATTACATTGATGGATAACTTGGCTTCTTAAGCCCAGAAGTGAATATTCTATGAATAAATGATTAGTGATGCTTTTTGTAAGGGTTTCCCCAGGGGCTTGGCAATATAATCCGCCTGCAATGCAGGAACCACCAGAGTTGTGGGTTCCATCCCTGGACCAGGAAGATCTCCTGGGGGAGGAAATGGCAACTCACTCCAGTATTATTGCCTGGAGAATCCAATGGACAAAGGAGCCTGGCAGACTATAGTCCATGGAGTTGCAAAGAATCAGACATGACTGAAGTGACTTAGTACACACTCACGCACATACTTTTTTCAACAATGAGTATGTTTTCCCTTTTTTTTTTTTTTAATATGTTTTTTGAGAACCAGTGGGGGGGAAAATATCTTGATATAAAAAGCACACCAAAATGTATAGAAAAACCCATTAAATATTCAAGTTAGGAGATTGAGAGACCTACTTTCTTGTTATCTATTACTTTACTATTGCTAACTCTCTTCAAAAAATATAATCTTATTAAGAAATACTCCACAAAATATTATCATTTTAGCTTTTTAAAAGTCATTATTCATTGACTAGTCTCTCATTTTCACTATTATTTACTATTGAATATTAATTCTATTTCCTTTTTTGTTAAATTATATTGCTAATAATTTTTTAATAATATTCATTGATTGTCTCTATGTGCTGTGCATCATTTTAAATGCTGTTAATCATCTTATAAATTTTATGAAGTATTATTATTTAAGTTTTACAGTTGATTAAACTGAGGGATAGAACATTTAAAAGCATTATACAAGTACTTGAAGGTATGAGTCAGAGCTTAAACTTGTGCAAGCTCGTTCCTTTAATCACTGTACCCTACACAGCTTCTTCCTGACTCAGGTTTTCTAAGAATTAGCCATTGCAACTCTGACTGTTAATTCATTTTGATTGGTTGCATATTTATTCTTTCTTTAGTTAGAATAACTCTACATTTTAAAAGGTTACAGGTAATGTGTTTTCATTTGCCTACAATTATTCATATCTCAGCCTTTCAATGTCTAATTAAAGGATTGGTGACTGTGACAAACTTGAATCATGAAAAAATTAGATCATCATTTATTTTTGATGTTTTAAATGCATCAAGTAGACCAAAATAGAGGTTGTGAAAGTTAAAAGATTGTATTATATAGGTAATACTTTAAGAAAAGTAAAATGAAAATGTCCTTTTTTTATTATAATCTGTTCAATTATAAGTCTATAAATTAGAAAGAATATCTCTACCTCTCAAAATGTGTTTGGGGCATATTTTTTGTGTTATGATCACCCTTCAATGGAAAGTCTACCTGAAACATGTTTTACCTGGGGTAAACTAATACTCTAGTACTCCTTTCAGCTATTAAATTTTTAAATGTTTTTAGAGATGGTTTGTGTGTGTGTGTGTGAGGCAATAACATTGAAAATAGGAGATGACCACAGAAAACTGTTGGTCTCATCATCCAGAAACGTTTCAATACTTTGCACATTTCAGGAATGTCCTCAAAATTTTGTAGTCTACTCAACATGTATGGCTTTCATTTAACTACAATTTAATTTGGATACTAGTGAGTACCACTCTTTATTATCAAAAATATACTAGAGAGTTCCAAAGAATCAGTAACAAATCATTATTCTGTTATTTCATTCACTTTTGCCTTTCTTACGCAAGAACCTATGCTAGCTAACAGCTGTAGCAATTGTAAGAATGGACATAAATTTCTTTTGTGTAGTTTATTTTTCCCTAAAATTTCCCATTCATTCATTTGTTTTCCTTATTGTCTTTCAACAGCTTGACTCTGGAAGTTACAGGGATCATTTGGGGAGTTGACTCCTGCTTATGTTCCACCAAAAAGCCTGTGGTCTTGGGCCAATTGTTACACCTGTCCATGTTCTAATTCTTCATTTATAAATTGTGACATCGTAGCTCTTTACTTAAGTAATTATTGTATGCATTAAACATGAATTCACATGTAACCCTTATCACAAGCATTTGATAAATACCTAATGAACTCTTAGATAATTTGTCCACTTTGCCTTTTTATTGTGATGCCCTTAAAAAGTACCTTACAGACCTCCAACTATAGGGAAGATCATAGCCAAGGGCCCCAGCTATTGTGTTCTGAAATCACAGCCATGCTAGCACTGAAAGCACAGACTGAGTGTTGGCAGGTCACTAAGGTAAGGCCTTCCTGGGAGACATATGACTCTTAAAAGCTGACCTTGGCTTGAAGACTTCTGAAGCCCTTACCAAACATTCCTTAGGCTGCATGGAAGTCTATCATTTTTCTACCAGCTTTTTCTCCCTTTCTTCTTTCCTCAGCACCAGATTTACAAGTAGTCTGATTTATCTCTTTGATTCCCCATATTTAAAATCATTGCATCTCTACTCTCAGTTTGGTATCTGATCCTCAGAGAACCCAGACTTTACCCAACAATTATCTGTAGAAGACCTAGCTCTTTGCATCAACCTCCCTTGGCCTGTCATCATATATATATGTATACACACACACACACACACACACACACACACACACACTATACCTACCCCAACTGAGATTTTTGCTGTCTTATTTCTATCACCTGCAGTATTTATGCATAAATCCCTGGAATCAATATATATGATGTATCAAGGGCATATCTATGCAATTTAAGTATGTGTTTCAGGAACTAAATTGGACTGGCCAATATTGCCCTTAGGGATAGATCTTGAAATTATCAAACTCATAATAAACAGATAACTTAGCCTAGTTTAATCATTATTAGAGAATGAATAAAATTCCACTTAATCATTTTTTGCAAAGAAATGGAATGAAACATGTGCGATTAAATCCACTGGGTATTAATTGATTAGAAGCTGTAAGTGTATTTCACTAAAATGTAATTCAGATTATAGCAATTACCACAAAGTTCCTTGTTCTGTTTTTATACATGTCTATGTGTGTTAGGACACTTGTCCCGGTTTTTACAGCAAGACAGCATTTTGTTCCTTAAACACAGAAGATGAATCTCTAGGGGAGAAGGGACCTATCATTAATTAATCTAGTACTTCCCAGAGTGAATTATCTCTCATTGGAGTTCTTATACTTTGATATCCTGTACTACAACATTAAGGTATCCCATTTCCACTCTATAATTTTATAATTTTACCTTATAAATTTGTACCCCAATTCTACTCTTAGTTCAGATTTAGCTCAGCACAAGTAGCCTATAAAGGTAAATAAATAAATTCATGCTTTAATAAATATTAAGAAAGCAAGATAAAAATAAAAGAGAGTATAAAAATATAGAATGGCTTTAAAAATACAAGTGTAATGACTGTACCACCACAGAGAGCTTGTATCAAGGCTGAAAGGTTATGTTCCATTTCTTATTGGGACACAGGAACTTTGTTGGTGCCTCAAAGAGCTGTCATAGCCTCCTGTCTTTTAAAGTTTCTTTTGCCTAGCTTCTGTAGCATCTCTTTGCCCTCTCCCTTGATGGGTTTGTGACACATCCACAGAGTGAGTTTACCTGGATGCAGTCTGACTAGACACTCCCTCTAAAAACCCTGCTTCTCTTCCAGGTAACTGTACACAGTGAAAGTTCTCACCACTTCAGATGAAACCCTGTGCCACATCAAGTGGTGTAACTTGAACTTCATTTTAAGTAAAAAATTTAACCTAAGTATCCATCTAATGGATATCCAGAAGTAAACACTAGATTGTGAATCCCTGAAGAAAACAAAGCATTATACCCTCATAGTGCCTTCAATTTTTTTGAAGCCCAGTGTAATTTTGAGAATGAAATGTTTAATCTGTTTTCAAGTTTCTACCCAAATGATTCAATAGCACTCTATGTCAGCTCTGAGCTGCGGTCCCAGGTGTTAACTGGCAAGGTTACTCTGTACCAGCCTCAGCTCAGTATCTAAACATACAGTGCAGGGACCTTTTCATGTCTTCATCTCTTCAGGCTCCGATACTAAAGACATGCAGTAAGATAAACCAGTAAATAAGATTAGAAATACAAAAGATATACAGTGGTCTCAACTCTCAGTTTGAAGCCAGCTTCTCAATGGTGACTCCAGCTCAAATGTAAATATTAAAAGTAGTAAGAACTAAGACAAATATTACAAGAAATAAATCATTTAAGAAAAACACAAAAAAAGGAAACAGACAAATGTGTAAACTTATAAGATGTATTCTATTAGAGAAATGATCAAGACATAAAATGAGTTGCTAGTTTCCTCCTTATGAAATGACACATTTTAAGGCTGAAACTAACCACAATAGTCTAAGAATTAAGAAAAGAGGTATCCTTATCCATAGCCAATGGGATTATAAATAGGTGTATAATTTTCTAGAGGCAATTTATTAATATAAAGCCCTATCCCTGAGTGCTTTCTTCTGCCTTGCCATCTCCCTTAGGTCATGGGTCTCCAACCCCCAGGATCTAATACCTGATGATCTGAGGTGGAATTGATATAATAACAGAAATGGAGCACACAATAAATGTAATGTGCTTAAAACATCCCTAAAACACCTCTCTCCTTGGTCTGTGGAAAAATTGTCTTCCACAAAACTAGTCCTAGGTGTCAAAAAGGTTGGGGACCACTGGTAGCTGTTGCCAGTGGAGGTGGTAGCCTCACTCTTGTCTCCAGACGTGACATAGAGTCACAAATCATAAACAGGTGGAACTAAAGTGTTCACCATAAATCACATTGATATGAGAAAACAAAGAAAACTTAAAGGAAAAAATTACGTGCAGATAATATGTAGAGGAGATTTAAGAGGCGGATTGTTTAATGGGAGAGAAAAACAACCAAACCAAATTGTTTGATAAGAGTAAAATCTTACTGTACAAAAAATTGCTCAGATATTTCTCCTAAAAACCAAAAAGATGTCATTAAAAAAAAAAAAAAAAAACAATAAAACACAGTTCTCTCTTGAGATTTGATTATGGGCTCCTATGGCAATGGCACTCCACTCCCGTACTTCTGCCTGGAAAATCCCATGGACAGAGGAGCCTGGTAGACTGCAGTCCATGGGGTCGCTCAGAGTTGATCAGGACTGAGTGACTTCACTTTCACTTTTCACTTTCATGCATTGGAAAAGGAAATGGCAACCCACTCCAGTGTTCTTGCCTGGAGAATCCCGGGGACGGCGGAGCCTGGTGGGCTGCCATCTCTGGGGTTGCACAGAGTCGGACACGACTAAAGCAACTTAGCAGCAGGAGCAGCAGCATGTCTTTGAGGGCTTCCCTGGTGATTCATTGGTAAAGAACCCCTCTGCCAATGCAGGAGACATAGGTTTTATCCCTAGGTCAGGAGATTCCCTGGAGAAGGAAATGGCAACCCACTCCATTATTCTTGCCTGGGAAATCCCATGGACAGAGGAACCTGACAGGCTATAGTCCATGGGGTTACAAAAGTCAGACATGATTTAGCAACTAAAAAACAAAAACGATCATCTCATTAGGTTTCTTCTTCATGTCTGTTGTTGTTTAGTCATTATTTGTGTCTGACTCTTTTGTGATGCTCCATGGACTATAGCCCACCAGGCTCTTTTGTCCATGGGATTTCTTAGGCAAGAATAATGGAGCGGGTTGCCATTTCATTCTCCAAGGGATTGAACCTGTGTCTGCATTGGCAGGCAGATCCTTTACCACTGAGCCATCCGGAAAGCCTGTCTTTGGATGTAGAATATCTCTTTTTTTGGTAAGTTCCAATCTTATTTATGGATAGTTATACAGCAGTTAGTTGTAATTTTGGTTTTCTTGAGAGAGGAGGTGAGCTAAAGGCCACCTTGAAAGAAGGAAGGAAGAGCCTGCTGCATTTTGTTCTCTTTTGCATGGCTCATGGGTACTAATGGAGGATATAGACAGGAGACCACCAACATTCCATAGTAAGCATCCCTTGAATTTCTAGCCCAGAGTATATACATTTCTCATTGCTTTGTCTGTCTATGTATATATTTCTTGATTCTGCCCCCTAATCACTGTATGTAACCAGGTGTGAACCCAGAAGTCATTCTAGGCCAATCTAATTCTTCCCCTTAGAAATTTGGATTCAGAGATATGTCAGGTTACTATTTTTTAATCTCTCAAAATGAAACTTGTATTCTGTGAATCATTATGTACTTAAAAACGTCATATTTACAGGATATATATTTTTATTTTAGCAAACACACATATTGCACTTGCTATATGTCAGTCAGTATTCTAAGTAAGCATGTGGAGAATGAAGAGATAAAGAAACCATACCAGTTCATAGAAAAAGAGATAAATGACATGGACAGCTATTTGGGTTCTTGAAATATTTCAGTTTCAGTGTCTAGTTTCTCTTGAGCCTTGAATTCACCAAATAAAGTTTCTACCATTGTTTTCAATGACATATCCTTTATATTTATAATAAACTTCCTTGATATGCATCTTTCTCATTTATTTACTTTACTTGAGCAGGTTTATTTTACCAAAACAATGTCTAAAGTTGACCCTAAAATGGGGTGAGCAGATGTTTCAGCTCTATACTTAAAACTTGCTCATTAGTTTTTGAATTAAAAAGTATGTGAATAGTTACTATATAAGCAATGAAATACACCTCTTTAATAACATAATTTTTCTTGAAATTATTAAAGCAGGATTTGCACATAATTTACTATTATTTAGCAAGCTGAATTTCCTGAAACTAATTAATAAGAAAATAATTTTAAGAAAGTGCTACAAAATAGCATTCGGGAATTTTAAACATTACTTTAAATAACATTTCAGGTGATCTTACTTATGCCTTGACAACCACGAAAGTGCCACTTTTTTGGCTATGAAAGGTAATGTGTAATTACGATTTTACCACATAGTTATTTTATAATAACAAAAGGAATTTAAGTGAATTTGTATTTGGAAATTGTTCTTTAAGAAAGTGTGTGAAAAACATGATGATTAAATGTCAAAGTATTTTTAATTTAGTTTTCATTTGACAATTTTTCTCATATACTTAAAGCCCTCAGAATTTTCTTCATTGTACAGAAAATAAAACTAAAGGCAGTAAACTATAAATAATTTACTCAAATTCATGCAGAACCAAATTCAAATCATTCTAATTTCATAGTACAAAATTTCTTCATGATATCTTCTTAGTTGATATGGAGCCATAACTGTATTCCAGAGAAAAAAATATTTAATAATGAAAAAACCTTTCATTTATATAAGTGCTTAGAGTTTAAAGAAGTATCATTACAACATTTTCTAGTTTAAAATAATTTCAATAAATCTGATTGAATATGAGGAGTTTTTCTGCTCTTCTGGAATGTGTAATTTCTAAAGATCAGTAGGATTCAAAGCATATTGAATCCTCTTAATCTATATGAGCTCCTAACCAGAGCCCCAGATCCTGAAAACCCAGTGAGCAAAGCTTCTGTAGGCAAGTAAAAGCTCCTGAAAGACAAGCCTTGCTGAACGGGCTATGAAAAACTGGGTTCACAAATTGACAGATACTGGTTTATTGTTAAGAAAGGAGGTAGAAAGAAACTGTTTTGAATATCCTGTTCATTTTTTACAGGTTGGAAATATCTTAGAGATAGTGGAAGAAAACCACTCTATAAGATAGCATTACAAAGATTTAATATAGCATTACTAATTTCTAGTAACCAAATGCCACACTAACCATGACAATGACAAAAACAAGTATTTCAAATTGTGCTTACTTTAGCTAGAAATATGTCTTCAGCCAAAAAGTTACCTTTCATACTTCTACATGAAGTTGTCTTAGGCATTCTTTGGCAATCTCCATACACTCTGATACATTCATTACATAAGCACAGATTCTGTGTCCCAAAACACAGAGAAAGTTAGTAGTCCTGAATACAGTGACCAACACATAAAATTAAACACATCCTAAACTCTGATTGGATTCATTAATCCCATATGCTCTCTGATGGATTTATCTCTATCCCATCTGGTTAGAATCTACCAGAACCTCCCTAAGATTTTACTTTATTATAGGCTTTTCTATTTTTAATCACTGCATATGTTTTTAATATTTAATTTTTCTGCAACATTATATTCCATTTATATTTCATTATGATTCCCATCTGTCTATCATATCTTCAAGTCATGTCTACTGTTTTCTACAGTAGTTTCCTTCTGCCTTTTCTGAAGTGTCAATGAATATCCTTGGTATATAAAATTTTGTCATTTATTACAACAAACTCTGACTGCACGTACCTATTTTTCTATAAATCTTCCAGAATATATCTTATCCTACATCTGTTCAGAAAATAATTTTAAATGCAATGCTATGTGTATCTTCCTACAGAACAGCATTTTAACAGAATATTTTTTAAAAGGCTTTTCCCCCAAATAACAAAGTTGGAAAAAAATTTTGAAGTGGCTGTATAGTAGAAAATTCATTTTACAAAATAATATGACTTAAGAAAGGGTTTTCAAAGAAATATATTTCTTTATGAAAAAAGTATTACATTTAGTCAAATAATGCTATCATTTATAGCACTTGGGTAATTACTGCATAAGTAATGAGTTAAAATATTGGCTATACAATAATGATATAGAGAACAATTTATCCCTTGTCTGTAACAATTTAGAGTATTTTGGAGAATTCAATATTTTCTAATTATGTTTTCATGGAATTAGTACAAAAGTGACAAGCAAAAATAGAAAGCTATATGTCATTCTCTTCTTCCATTCTCTTTATTACCATCCCTTTCAATGTTAAATTGTACCTATCATTAGTTATTCATAAGACATACTATCTAAATAAATTACATAAACTTTAGTACACAAAATGTGGTCCACTGGAGAAAGGAATGACACACCACTTCAGTATTCTTGCCTTGAGAACCCAACGAACAGTGTGAAAAGGCAAAAAGATAGGACACTGAAAGATGAACTCTCCAGGTTGGTAGGTGCCCAAAATGCTACTGGAGAAGAATAAAGAAATAACTCCAGAAAGAATGAAGAGAGGAAGCCAAAGCAAAAACAGCACACAGTTGTGGATGTGACTGGTGATAGAAGTAAACTCCTATGCTGTAAAGGCATATTAGTTTGCATAGGAACCTGTACGGAATGCATAATATTGCATAGGAACCTGGAATGTTAGGTCCATGAATCAAGGAAAATTGGAAGTGGTCAAACAGGAGATGGCAAGAGTGAACATCAACATTTCAGGAATCAGCTCAGTAAAATGGACTGGAATGGGTGAATTTAACTCAGATGACCATTATATCTACTACTGTAGGCAAGAATCATTTGAAGAAATGGAGTAGCCATCATAGTCAACAAAAGATTCTAAAATGCAGTACTTGGATGCAATCTCAAAAATGACAGAATGATCTCTATTCATTTCCAAGGCAAATCATTCACAGTAATCCAAGCCTATGCCCTCATGAGTAATACTGAAGAAGCTGAAATTGAACGGTTCTATGATGACCTACGACACCTTCTAGAACTAAAACCCAAAAAAGATATCCTTTTCATTATAGGGAAATGGAATACAAAAGTTGGAAGTCAAGAAATACCTGGAGTAACAGGCAAATTTGGCCTGTTACTTGTTCAAGCAAGTAAGGCAAAGCCTAATAGAGTTTTGCAAGAGAATACAGCTATCATAACAAACACCCTTTTCCAACAACACAAAAGAAGACTCTACACAACAGTTCAGTTTGGTTCAGTTCAGTCGCTCAGTCATGTCCGACTCTTTGCGACCCCATGAATCGCAGCACACCAGGCCTCCCTGTCCATCACCAACTCGCGGAGTTCACTCAGACTCAAGTCCATCAAGTCAGTGATGCCATCCAGCCATCTCATCCACTGGCGTCCCCTTCTCCTCCTGCCCCCAATCCCTCCCAGCATCAGAGACTTTTCCAATGAGTCAACTCTTCGCATGAGGTGGCCAAAGTACTGGAGTCTCAGCTTCAGCATCATTCCCTCCAAAGAAATACAAGGGCTGATCTCCTTCAGAATGGACTGGTTGGATGTCCTTGCAGTCCAAGGGATTCTCAAGAGTCTTCTCCAACACCACAGTTCAAAAACATCAATTCTTTGGTGCTCAGCCTTCTTCACAGTCCAACTCTCACATCCATACATGACCACAGGAAAAACCATAGCCTTGACTAGACGGACCTTTGTTGGAAAAGTAATGTTTATGCTTTTGAATATGCTATCTAGGTTGGTCATAACTTTCCTTCCAAGGAGTAAGCGTCTTTTAATTTCATGGCTGCAGTCACCATCTGCAGTGATTTTGGAGCCCAGAAAAATAGTCTGACACTGTTTCCACTGTTTTCCCAACTATTTCCCATGAAGTGATGGGACCGGATGCCATGATCTTAGTTTTCTGAATGTTGAGCTTTAAGGCAACTTTTTCACTTTCCACTTTCACTTTCATCAGGAGGCTTTTGAGTTCCTCATCACTTTCTGCCATAAGGGTGGTGTCATCTGCATATCTGAGGTTATTGATATTTCTCCCGGCAATCTTGACTCCAGCTTGTGTTTCTTCCAATACAGTGTTTCTCATGATGTACTCTGCATATAAGTTAAATAAGCCGGGTGACAATATACAGCCTTGACGTACTCCTTTTCCTATTTGGAACCAGTCTGTTGTTCCATGTCCAGTTCTAACTGTTGCTTCCTGACCTGCATATAGATTTCTCAAGAGGCAGGTCAGGTGGTCTGGTATTCCCAACTCTTTCAGAATTTTCCACAGTTTATTTTGATCCACACAGTCAAAGGCTTTGGCATAGTCAATAAAGCAGAAATAGATGTTTTCTGGAACTCTCTTGCTTTTTTGATGATCCAGTGGGTGTTAGCAATTTGATCTCTCGTTCCTCTTTTTTTTTTTTTTTTTTTCTTTCAGTTCTTTATTTTTTTTATTTTTTTTTATTTTTAAACTTTACAATATTGTATTAGTTTTGCCCAACATAAAACCAGCTTGAACATCAGGAAGTTCACTGTTCACATATTGCTGAAGCCTGGCTTGGAGAATGTTGAGCATTACTTTACTAGCATGTGAGATGAGTGCAATTGTGCGGTAGTTTGAGCATTCTTTGGCATTGCCTTTCTTTGGGATTGGAATGAAAACTGACCTTTTCCAGTCCTGTGGCCACTGCTGAGTTTTCCAAATTTTCTGGCATATCGAGGGCAGCACTTTCACAGCGTCATCTTTCAGAATTTGAAATACCTCAACTGGAATTCCATCACCTCCACTAGCTTTGTTCGTGGTGATGCTTTCTGAGGCCCACTGGACTTCACATTCCAGGATGTCTGGCTCTAGGTGAGTGATGACACCATTGTGATTATCTGGGTCATGAAGATCTTTTTTGTACAGTTCTTCTGTGTATTCTTGCCACCTCTTCTTAATATCTTCTGCTTCTGTTAGGTCCATACCATTTCTGTCCTTTATCAAGCCCATCTTTGCATGAAATATTCCCTGGTATCTCTAATTTTCTTGAAGAGATCTGTAGTCTTTCCCATTCTGTTGTTTTCCTCTATTTCTTTGCATTGATCACTGAGGAAGGCTTTCTTATCTCTTCTTGCTATTCTTTGGAACTCTGCATTCAGATGCTTATATTTTTCCTTTTCTCCTTTGCTTTTCACTTCTCTTCTTTTCACAGCTATTTGTAAGGCCTCCCCCAACAGCCATTTTGCTTTTCTGCATTTCTTTTCCTTGGGGATGGTCTTGATCCCTGTCTGCTGTACAATGTCATGAACCTCATTCCATAGTTCATCAGGCACTCTATCTATAAGATCTAGTCCCTTAAATTTATTTCTCACTTCCACTGTATGATCATAAGGGATTTGATTTAGGTCATACCTGAATGGTCTAGTGATTTTCCCTACTTTCTTCAATTTAAGTCTGAATTTGGTAATAAGGAGTTCATGATCTGAGCCACAGTCAGCTCCCAGTCTTGTTTTTGTTGACTGTATAGAGCTTCTCCATCTTTGGCTGCAAAGAATATAATCAATCTGATTTCGGTGTTGACTATCTGGTGATGTCCATGTGTAGAGTCTTCTCTTGTGTTGTTGGAAGAGGGTGTTTGCTATGACCAGTGCATTTTCTTGGCAAAACTCTATTAGTCTTTCCCCTGCTTCATTCTGTATTCCAAGGCCAAATTTGCCTGTTACTCCAGGTGTTTCTTGACTTCCTACTTTTGCATTCCAGTCCCCTATAGTGAAAAGGACATTCTTTTTTGGGTCTTAGTTCTAAAAGGTCTTGTAGGTCTTCATAGAACCGTTCAACCTCAGCTTCTTCAGCATTACTGGTTGGGGCATAGACTTGGATTACCGTGATATTGAATGGTTTGCCTTGGAAACGAACAGAGATCATCCTGTCATTTTTGAGATTGCATCCAAGTGCTGCATTTCAGACTCTTTTGTTCACCATGATGGCTACTCCATTTCTTCTGAGGGATTCCTGCCTGCAGTAGTAGATATAATGGTCATCTGAGTTAAATTCACCCATTCCAGTCCATTTCAGTTCGCTAATTCCTAGAATGTCAACATTCACTCTTGCCATCTCTTGTTTGACCACTTCCAATTTGCCTTGACTCCTGGACCTGAGATTCCAGGTTCCTATGCAATATTGCTCTTTACAGCATCGGACCTTGCTTCTATCACCAGTCACATCCACAGCTGGGTATTCTTTTTGCCCTGGCCGCATCCCTTCATTCTTTCTGGAGTTATTTCTCCACTGATCTCCAGTAGCATATTGGGCACCTACTGACCTGTGGAGTTCCTCTTTCAGTATCCTATCCTTTTGCCTTTTCATACTGTTCATGGGGTTCTCAAGGCAAGAATACTGAAGTGGTTTGCCATTCCCTTCTCCAGTGGACCACATTCTGTCAGATCTCTCCAGCATGACCCACCTGTCTTGGGTTGCCCCATGGTCATGGCTTACATTCATTGAGTTAGACAAGGCTGTGGTCCTAGTGTGATTAGATTGACTAGTTTCCTGTGAGTATGGTTTCAGTGTGTCTGCCCTCTGATGCCCTCTTACAACACCTACCATCTTACTTGGGTTTCCCCTACCTTGGACCTGGGGTATTTCTTCACGGCTGCTCCAGCAAAGACGTCACCAGATGGTCAACCCCAAAATCAGATTGATTAGATTCTTTGCTGCCAACGATGGAGAAGCTCTATACAGTCAGCAAAAACAAGACTGGGAGTTAACTTTGGCTCAGAACATGAACTCCTTATTGCCAAATTCAGAATTAAATTGAAGAAAATAGGGAAAAACACTAGACCATTCAGGTATGATCTAAAACAAATCCCTTATGATTATACAGTGGAAGTGAGTAATAGATTTAAGGAACTAGAACTGATAGAGTGCCTGAAGACCTATGGACGAAGGTTTGCAACATTGTACAGGAAGCAGTGATCAAGAACATTTCCAAGAAAAAGAAATGAAGAAAGGCAAAATGGTTGTCTGAGGAGGCCTTACAAATAGCTATGAAAAGAAGAGAAGTGAAAGACAAAGGAGAAAAGGAAAGATATACCTATTTGAATGCAGAGTTGCAAAGAATAGCAATGAGAGATAAGGAAGCCTTCCTCAGTGATCAATGCAAAGAAAAAGAGGAAAGCAATTGAATGGGAAAGACTAAGGATCTCTTCAAGAAAATTAGAGATATAGGACAGAAATGGCATGGATCTAGCAGAAGCAGAAGATGTTAAGAGAGGGGGCAAGAATACACAGAAGAACTATACAAAAAAGATCTTCATGATTCAGATAACCACGATGGTGTGATAATTCACCTGTTCTAGATCTTAGAGTCTGAAGTCAAGTGGGTCTTAGGAACATCACTAAAAAAAAAAAGCTAATGAAGGTGCTGGAATTCCAGTTAAGCTATTTTAAATCCTAAAAGATAATGCTATGAAACTGCTGCACTCAATATATCACCAAATATGGAAAGCTCAGCAGTGGCCAGAGGACTGGAAAAGGTTAGTTTTCATTCCCATCCCAAAGAAGGCAACGCCAAAGAATTATCATACTACTGCACAATTGCACTCATCTCACGTGCTAGCAAAGGAATGATCAAAATTATCCAAGTCAGGCTTTAACTGTACGTGAACTGTGAACTTCCAGATGTTCAAGCCAGATTTAGAAAAAGCAGAGGAACCAGAGATCAAATAGCCAACATCTGTTGGATAATCTAAAAAGCAAGAGAGTTCCAGAAAAACATCTATTTCTGATTTATTGACTATGGCAAAGCCTTTGACTGTGTAGATCACAACACACTGTGAAAAATTCTGAAGGAGATGGGAATACCAGACCACCTGACCTGCCTCTTGAGAAATCTGTATGCAGTTCAGGAAGCAACAGTTAGAACTGGACATGGAACAACAGACTGGTTCCAAATAGGAAAAGGAGTACGTCAAGGCTGTATATTGTCACCTTGCTTATTTATCTTATATGCAAAGTACATCATGAGAAATGCTGGACTGGATGAAACACAAGCTGGAATCAAGTTTGCTGGGAGAAATATCAATAACCTCAGATATGCAGATGACACCACCCTTATGGCAGAAAGTGAAAAAGAACTAAATAGCCTCTTGATGAAAGTGAAAGAGGAGAGTGAAAATGTTGGCTTAAAGCTCAACATTCAGAAAACTAACATCATGGCATCTGGTCCCATCACTTCATAGCAAATAGGTCGGGAAACAATGGAAACAGTAACAGACTTTATTTTGGGGGCTCAAAATTCACTTCAGATGGTGACTGCAGCCATGAAATTAAAAGATGCTTGTTCCTTGGAAGAAAAATTATGACCAACCTCAGTTAATTTCAATTGCTCAGTCGTGTCTGACTATTTAGGACCCCTTCAACTGCAGCACGCCAAGCCTCCCTGTTCATTATCAACTCCTGGAATTTACTCAAACTCATGTCCATTGAGTCGGTGACACCCTCCAACCATCTCACCCTCTGTCATCCCCTTCTCCTCCCACCTTCAATCTTTCCCAGCATCATACAATTGACTCATACAAATGAGTCAGTTCTTCATATAAGGTGGCCAAAGTAGCTTTGACTAGATGGACTTTTGTTGGCAAAGTAATGTCTCTGCTTTTTAATATGCTGTCTAGGTTGATCATAACTTTTCTTCCAAGGAGCAAGCATCTTTTAATTTCATGGCTGCAGTTACTATCCGCAGTGATTTCGAGCCCTCCCTCCCCCCAAAATAATAAAGTCTTTCTCTGTTTCCATTATTTCCCTATCTATTTGCCATGAAGTGATGGGACTAGATGCCATGATCTTACTTTTTTGAATGTTGAGTTTTAAGCCAACTTCTTCACTCTCCTCTTCCACTTTCATCAACAGGTTCTTTAGTTCTTCTTCACTTTCTGCCATGGGGTGGTTTGATCTGCATATCTGAGGTTATTGATATTTCTTTTCCAATCATGACCAACATAGGCAGCATATTGAAAAGTATATACATCACTTTGCCAACAAAGGTCTGTCTAGTCAACCTGAAAAGCTGAAACTCCAATACTTTGGCCACCTCCTGGGAAAAGCTGACTCATTTAAAAAGACATTGATGCTGGGAAAGATTGAAGGCAGGAAGAGAAGGAGACAACAGAGGAGGAGATGGTTGGATGGCATCAGTGACTTAAGGGACATGAGTTTGAGTAAACTCTGGGAGTTGGTGATGGATAGGGAGGCCTGGAGTGTTGCAGTCCACGGGGTTGCAAAGAGTCGGACATGACTGAGCGACTGAACTGAATGTATTCCTTGGAATGTACCATGTCATTCTGAGAATTTATTATATTGACACTTCCAATGTCAGTGTCAATCTTCACAATGCTGATAAAAATATATAATAATTCCAAATAATGGTTGTTGTTTTTTTCCCCTCAATTTCTGATAAAGCTAACACTCATACAAGGAATTTGGGAATAATAGAGAGCATGGTCACTTAGTAGCAGAGGGGCCTAAATGTGAAGTTTTGAGCATTTTCCTACATGCCATATGACCTGGGTCCGATTACATGATCTTGATGAACATGTTTTTTCATCTATAAACTAGTTTCATCTATAATGTCCTGCCTCACAGGATATTTGTGAAATTAAAGGACAAAACGTTTGCCATATGCTTAACATAGAACTTTGCACATGATAAATTCTCACTACATCGTTCTTGATTTTGTCATTGTTTAGTCTCTCAGTCATGTTCTACTCTTTGCGACTCCATGGACTGCAACCTATCAGGCTGTTTTGTCCGTGAGATTTCCCAGGCAATTATACTGGACTGGGTTGCCATTTCCTTCTCAAGGGAATCTTCACAACTCAGGTCTCAAACTCACATCCCCTGCATTGGCAGGTGGATACTTGTTGTTCTTACAAGTAACAAAAATGAAGGAGATCTAGGATGGCACTGGGTAGTAGAAGGCAATGAAATGCTTTCCTCTCAGAGCTCAGACTAATCACCAGCTGGAAAATCACAGAAAGAAAAAAATCCAGAGTATTGTGAAAGTCACTAGCAGGTATTAAAATGAAAGAAGGTGAATTTTAGTCATTCTTCCTTCCATTCAAATACACATAGAGTGACTTTAATAATAGAAACATGAGCTGATGCTGTAAGATATTTTTGATGGTTCCCTGAGTTGGTAATGTAGGGTACTTTTGATGCTATTACGTTCAACTGATTATAAATTTTTAAATTATCTCTAAAAACTTGGTAGACAACTTGAAATAATGTTTAAAATAACACTGCATGTCATTTAAATATAAGACCCCTTTCATATTTAAATCAAACTTAAATCAAAATGCAACTTTTTTGAGAATGAGGGTGACAAAATAGCCTAGTTATATAGAAATGGATGTTATTGATGCTGAGGCAATTTCTTATCCTCTCAGGAGAGAAAGCACTAAATCTACATTTCTCAAATATAATTCAATGCACTATACTACTAAAAACTAAGACAGGGGAATACAATTCCCTACTTTTTATTTCAGTTGTGTGGATTGCTCTACACTGATTCAGTACATTTGGAAAAACTGAAGGGTTTATGATTTAAGGTATTTTATTAGAGTATTTATACAATACACTTTGATTCATAAAAATAGATTAGATATAAAAGGATCATATTTAAGTGAATAGAGAAAAGAAAAAAATTCATGTAAATGGTGTTGCTTTATTCCAATGTGGATATTAATTTGGATAAAGATTAAACTTTATTTTAAAAACAAATTTATAATGACATCAATTTTTTGAAAATTGAGAAAACACACTTATTGAAACAAAATTTTGAATTAGATGTCAAATATGCCTCAGTAAGGGCTTCTTGGGATGCTCAGTAGTAAAGAATTTTCCTGCAATGTAAAAGACACAAGAGATGCCCAAGTTCAATCCTTGGGTTAGGAAGATACCCTGGAGGAGGGCATGGCAACACACTCCAGTATTCTAGCCTAGGGAATCCCATGGACAGAGGAGCCTGGCAGGCTACAGTTCAAAGCATCACACAGAGTCAGACATGACTGAAGCAACTGAGTGTACACACACAAATGGATACCTCTGTCAAGCTAAAAATATGAAATTATGAGTTAGATAATACTTAAAAAACAATCACAACATTGTGGAGAAACATTATAATTTTTTAGCTCTTAACTTTTCAAGTCAGAAACGTTGGAAGCCATTTAATTCTTTTTCTGTATCTGATCAATCACCAAGAATCAACTAGATTCTACTTCAAAATATCTTTTCAGTCCACTATTTTACACCAAGCTGACTCTTGGGTATGCAGGGTCAGTTAGGTTCAGTTCAGTTCAGTCGCTCAGTCGTGTGCGACTCTTTGCGACCCCATGAACCACAGCACATCAACCTCCCTGTCCATCACCAACTTCTGGAGTCTGCCCAAACACGTGTCCATTGAGTCAGTGATGCCATCCAACCATCTCATCCTCTGTCATCCCCTTCTCCTCCTGTCCTCAATCTTTCCCAGCATCAGGGTCTTTTCAAATGAATCAGCTCTTTGCATCACGTGGCCAAATTGGAGTATTGGAGTTTCAGCTTCAACATCAGTCTCTCGAATGAACACCCAAGACCGATTTCCTTTAGAATGGACTGGTTGGATCTCCTTGCAGTCCAAGGGACTCTCAAGAGCCTTCTCCAACATCACAGTTCAAAAGCATCAATTCTTAGGTGTTCAGTTTTCTTTATACTCCAAATCTCACATTCACACATGACTACTGGAAAACCATAGCCTTCACAAGATGGACCTTTGTTGATAAAGTAATGTATCTTCTTTTTAATATGCTGTCTAGGTTGGCCATAACTTTCCTTCCAAGGAGTAAGCGTCTTTTAATTTCATGGCTACAATCACCATCTGCAGTGATTTTGGAGCCCCCCAAAATGAAATCTGACACTGTTTCCCCATTTATTTGCCATGAAGTGATGGGACCAGATGCCATGATTTTACTTTTCTGTGTGCTGAGCTTTAAGCCAATTTTTTCACTCTCCTCTTTCACTTTCATCAAGAGTTTTTTTTCAGTTCCTCTTCACTTTCTGCCATGAAGGTGGTGTCATCTGTATATCTGAGGTTATTGATATTTCTCCCGGAAATCTTGATTCCAGCTTGCGCTTCCTCCAGGCCAGCATTTCTCATGAGGTATTCTGCATAGAAGTTAAATAAGCAGGGTGACAATATACAGCCTTGACATACTCCTTTTCCTATTTGGAAACAGTCTGTTGTTCCATGTCCAGTTCTAACTGTTGCTTCCTGACCTGAATACAGATTTCTCAAGAGGCAGGTCAGGTGATTTGGTATTCCCATCTCTTGAAGAATTTTCCACAGTTTATTGTGATCCACACAGTCAAATGCTTTGGTGTAGTCAATAAAGCAGAAATATAAATGTTTTTCTGGAACTTTCTTGCTTTTTTGATGATCCAGCAGATGTTCGCAATTTGATCTTTGGTTCCTCTGCCTTTTCTAAAACCAGCTTAAGCATCTGGAACTTGATGGTTCATGTATTGCTGAAGCCTGGCTAGAGAATTTTGAGCATTACTCTACTAGCATGTGAGATGAGTGCAATTGTGTAGTAGTTTGAAAATTCTTTGTCATTATCTTTCTTTAGGATTGGAACTTTCCTTTCCAGTCCTGTGGGTACTGCTGAGTTTTCAAAATTTTCTGGCATATTGCGTGAAGCACTTTCACAGCATCGTCTTTTAGGATAAAATAGCTCAACAGGAATTCCATCACCTCCACTAGCTTTGTTCATAGTGATGCTTCCTAAGGCCCACTTGACTTCAAATTCCAGAATATCTGGCTCTAGGTGAGTGTGAGTGATCACACCATCATGACTATCTGGTTCATGAAGATCTTTTTTGTACAGTTCTTCTGTGTATTCTTGCCACCTCTTCTTCATATCTTCTGCTTCTGTTAGGTCTATACCATATCTGTCCTTTATTGAGCCCATCTTTGCATGAAATATTCCCTTGGTATCTCTAATTTTCTTGAAGAGATCTCTAGTCTTTCCCATTCTGTTGTTTTCCTCTATTTCTTTGCACTGATCACTGAGGAAGGTTTTCTTATCTCTCCTTGCTATTCTTTGGAACTCTGCATTTAAATGGGTATATCCTTCCTATTCTCCTTTGCTTTTCACTTCTTCTCTTTTCACAGCTATTTGTAAGATCTCTTCAGACAGCCATTTTGTTTTATTTGCCTTTCTTTTTCTTGGAGATGGTCTTGATTCCTTCCTGTACAATGTCATGAACCTCTGTCCATAGTTCAACAGGCATTCTGTCTACCAGATCTAGTCCCTTAAATCTATTTCTCACTTCCACTGTATTGTCATAAGGGGTTTGATTTAGTTCATACCTGAATGGCCTAGTGGTTTTCCCCACTTTCTTCAATTTAAGTCTAAATTTGGCAATAAGGAGTTCATGATCTGAGCCATAGTCAGCTCCCAGTCTTGTTTTTGCTGACTGTAGAGAGCTTCTCTTTCTTTGCTGCAAAGAATATAATCAGTCTGATTTCAGTGTTGACCATCTGGTGATGTCCATGTGTACAGTCTTCTCTTGTGTTGTTGGAAGAAGGTGTTTGCTATGACCAGTGTGTTCTCTTGGCAGAACTCCATTAGCCTTTGCCCTGCTTCTTTCTGTACTTCAAGGCCAAATTTACCTGTTACTCCAGGTGTTTCTTGACTTCCTACTTTTTTATTCCAGTCCCCTATGAAAAGATGAAAAGGCCATCTTTTCAGGGTGTTAGTTCTAAAAGATCTTGTAGGTCATCATAGAACCATTCAACTTCATCTTCTTCAGCATTACTAGTTGAGGCATAGACTTGGATTACCATGATATTGAGTGGTTTGCAGTAGAAACGAACAGAGATCATCCTGTCATTTTGGAGATTGCATCCAAGTACTGCATTTTTGACTCTTTTGTTGACTATGATGACTACTCCATTTCTTCTAAGGGATTCCTGCCTGCATTAGTAGATATAATGGTCATCTGAGTTAAATAAGTATGTATGCTGTATCAGTACTTACTTATTGTGAGGTCCTTATTTATGTAAGCATTTGATTTAAAAATTATTCATCATCTCATGACAAGTATAATGATTTATCAGTGAATATTTTGAATGGTTCATGGTATTTACATTTTTAATAATTTTCTCATCAGCTCATGTGAAACTTATTTATAGTGAGGTACCATATCTTCCCATTCAGGTCCAGGAACCATCTCTTCATGTACTTTCTCTGTTGCCAAATATGTATTTCTTGGCTGATGTCTTATCTGTCTCTGTGAGGAATAACTAGCAAGTCCATTGCTACAATGGCTCTTTTTTAATTTACTTCTGTTGAGTTTTATTATTTCTTCATCTTGTCTCAATCAAAGCAGCAAAATGTTAGCAAATTAAATTAAAAGAATTCTAAAGGAGACATCTGGGAATGGCAGGTCCTTGCTGTAGGGTATACTCCTGATTGTGAATCTTTAAAACATGAATGCAGAGTTCCAAAGAATAACAAGGAGAAATAAGAAAGCCTTCCTCAGTGACCAATGTAAAAAAATAGAGGAAAACAATAGAATGGGAAAGACTAGATAGCTCTTCAAGAAAATTAGAGATACCAAGGGAACATTTCATGCAAAGATGGGCTCAATAAAGGACAGAAATTTTAGGGACCTAACAGAAGCAGAAGATATGAAGAAGAGGTGGTAAGAATATACAGGAGAACTGTACAAAAAAGATCTTCACGACCCAGATAATCACAATGGTGTGACCGCTCACCTACAGCAAGATATCCTGGAATGTGAAGTCAAGCGGGCTTTAGAAAGCATCACCATGAACAAAGCTAGTGGAGGTGATGGAATATCAGTTGACATATTTCAAATGCTGAAAGATGACTCTGTGAAAGTGCTGCACTCAAAATGCCAGCAAATTTGGAAAACTAAGCAGTAGCCACAGGACTGGAAAAAGTCAGTTTTCATTCCAATCCCAAAGAAAGGCAATGCCAAAGAATGCTCAAACTACCACACAATTGCACTCATCTCACATGCTAGCAAAGGAATGATCAAAATTCTCCAAATCAGAATTTAAATGTATGTGAACCATGAACTTGCAGATGTTCAAGCTGATTTTAGAAAAGGCAGAGGGAAAAAAAAAAAAAAAAAAAAAGGCAGAGGAACCAGAGATCAAATTGACAACATCCGTTGGATCATTAAAAAAGCAAGAGAGATCCAGAAAAACATCTATTTCTGATTTATTAACTATGCCAAAGCCTTTGACTGTGTGGATCAAAATAAACTGTGAAAAATTCTGAAAGAGACAGGAATACCAGACCACCTGACCTGCCTCTTGAAAAACCTGTATGCAGGTCATGAAGCAACAGTTAGAACTGGACATGGAACAACAGACTGGTTCCAAACAGGAAAAGGAGTATGTCAAGGCTGTATATTGTCACCCTGCTTATTTAACTTCTATGCAGAGTACATCATGAGAAACGCTGGGCTGGAGGAAGCACAAGCTGGAATCAAGATTGTCACAAGAAATATCAATAACCTCAGATATGCAGATGACACCATCCTTATGGCAGAAAGTGAAGAATAACTAAAGAAACCTCTTGATGAAAGTGAAAGAGGAGAGTGAAAAAATTGGCTTAAAGCTCAACATTCAGAAAACTAAGATCATGGCATCTGGTCCCATCACTTCATGGCAAATAGATGGGGAAACAGTGTCAGACTTTGTTTCTTTCGCTCCAGAATCACTGCAGATGGTGATTGCAGCCATGAAATTAAAAGACACTTACTCCTTGGACGGAAAGTTATGACCCACCTAGACAGCATATTAAAAAGCAGAGAAATTACTTTGCCGACAAAGGTCCATCTAGTCAAGGCTTTGGTTTTTCCAGTGGTCATGTATGGATGTGAGATTTGGACTGTAAAGAAAGCTGAGCACTGAAGAATTGATGCTTTTGAACTGTGGTGTTAGAGAAGGCTCTTGAGAGTCCCTTGGACTGCAAGGAGATCCAACCATTCCATCCTAAAGGAAATCAGTCCTGGATTTTCATTGCAAAGACTGATGTTGAAGCTGAAACTCCAATACTTTGGCCACCTGATGAAAAGAGCTGACTCATTTCAAAAGACTCCGATGCTGGGAAAGACTGAGGGCAGGAGGAGAAGGTCATGACAGAGGATGAGATGGTTGGATGGCATCACCAACTCGATGGACATAGGTTTGGGTGAACTCCGGGAGTTGATGATGGACAGGGAAGCCTGGCGTGCTCTGGTGCATGGGTGGCAAAGAGTCAGACACGACTGAAGATTTAACTAAACATGATATTTCTTCTAAGTCTGTAGAGTTTTTAAATATATGTAACTCTTAAAAAAAATTTGTAATTAATTTTTATTGGAGTATAGGTGCTTTACCGGAGAAGACAATGGCACCCCACTCCAGTACTCATGCCTGGAGAATTCCGTGGACAGAGGGGCCTGGTAGGCTGCAGTCCATGGGGTCGCTAAGAGTCAGACATGACTGAGCGACTTCACTTTCACTTTCACTTTGATGCGTTGGAGAAGGACATGGCAACCCACTCCAGTGTTCTTGCCTGGAGAATCCCAGGGATGGGGGAGCCTGGTGGGCTGCTGTCTCTGGGGTCACACAGAGTCGAACATGACTGAAGCGACTTAGCAGCAGCAGCAGCAGCAGCAGATGCTTTACAAATTTCTGTTAATTTCTACTTACAGCAAAGTAAATTAGCTATACATAAACATATATCCCCTCTTTTCTGGATTTCATTCCTATTTAGGTACCACAGAGAACACTGAGTAGAGTTCTCTTTGCTATACAGTAGGTTTTCATTAATTATATATTTTATTCATAATAGTATGTATATGTCAATCCCAATCTCCCAATTCAATCCACCTGCACTTCCTCCTTTGGTATCCATATGTTTGTTCTCCTGATACACGTGTTTCAGTTTCTGCTTTTTAAATAATTTCATTGGTATCATTTTTATAGATTCCACATATAAGCAATATTATACAATATTTGCTTTTCTCTTTCTGACTTACTTCACTCTCTATGACAATCTCTAAGTACACATAAATCTCTGCAAATGACACTATTTCATTTCTTTTAATGGCTGAGTAACATTCCATTCTATGCATGCATCCATTCCTCTGTTGACAGACATATAGGTTGCCTCTGTGCCCTGGCTATTGTAAATAGTGCTGCAGTGGACATCGGCATTGCATGTATTTTTTTCTGAATTGTGCTTTTATCAGGGTATATGTCCAAGAGTGGGCTTCCCAGGTGGCACTAAGTGGTAAAGAACCCATCTGCCAATGCAGGGGAGGAGATGTAAGAGATGCAGGTTTGATCTCTGGGTGAGGAAGATCCTCTGAAGGAGGGCATGTCAACCCACTCCAGTATTCTTGCTTGATGAATTCCATGGACAGAGGAGCCTGGTGAATTATAGTCCATAGGGTTGCAAAAAGTTGGACTTGACTGAAGCAATTTAGAATGCCCAATAGTGGGAGTGCTAGGTCATATGGGAGTTCTATTTTTAGTTTTTTAAGGAACCTCCATACTGTTCTCTATAGTGACTTGTTTCAATTTATAATCCCACCAACAGTGTAAGAGGGTTCCTTTTCTCCATACCTTCTCCATCATTTATTGTTTGTAGAGTTTTTGGTGATGGCCACTATGACTACTGTGAGTGATACCTCATTGCAGTTTTGGTTTGCATTTCTCTAATAATCAGTGATGTTAAACATCTTTCAGACTTTCCTGGTAGCTCATATGGCAAAGGATCTGCCTACAATGCAGGAGACCTGAGTTAGATCCCTGGGTAGGGAATATTGTTTGTTTGTTTGTTTGTTTTTTATATTGAGCTTCATGAACTCTTTGCATATTTTGGAGATTAATCCCTTGTCAGCTTCTTTGTTTGCCGAATATTTTCTCCCATTCTGAAGGTTGTCTTCTATATTTTTCATGGTTTTCTTTGCTGTTCAAAGTTTTTTAAATTTTTTTATCTTTGTTTTTATGTTCATTATTCTAGGAAGTGGGTCCAAAGAGATATTGCTGCAATTTATGTAAAAGAATATTCTGCCTATTTTTCTCTAAGAGCTTTATAGTTTCAAGTCTTATATTTAGGTCTTTAGTCCATTTTGAGTTCTTGTTTGTGTGTAGTATTAGAGAGTAGACTAATTTCATTCTTTTACATGTAGCTGTCCAGTTTTCCCAGCACCACTTATTGTCCATCCATTTTGTGCAGAGAATCAAGATTTGAAGGAGTCCTGAAGGCACTGTGAGTCCCAGCGCTCATAGTAAGTCATGATATAAGCTCAGGATGCCCTGCTTGAATGGGAACTGCCATCTTGCCCAACCCTAGCACCAGAGGGAGACTTGTAAAGAACATTATAAGGAAAGCACTCCAAGTTCAGGCCCCAGAAGTGTGAACCCTGGAACCATTTCTAAACCTTTTCACTTCATGAAATGCCATCATCTCTTGATGCCTGCAGTGTTTTTCTTTTTTCTTTTTTTTAAATTTTATTTTATTTTTAAACTTTACAATATTGTATTAGTTTTGCCAAATATTGAAATGAATCCTCCACAGGTATACATGTGTTCCCCATCCTGAACCCTCCTCCCTCCTCCCTTCCCATACCATCCCTCTGGGTCGTCCCAGTGCACCAGCCCCAAGCATCCAGTATCGTGCATCAAACCTGGACTGGCAACTCGTTTCATACATGATATTATACATGTTTCAATGCCATTCTCCCAAATCTTCCCACCCTCTCCCTCTCCCACAGAGTCCATAAGACTGTTCTATTTGCTGTCTCATACACAGGGTTATCGTTACCATCTTTCTAAATTCCATATATATGCGTTAGTATACTGTATTGGTGTTTTTCTTTCTGGCTTACTTCACTCTGTATAATAGGCTCCAGTTTCATCCACCTCATTAGAACTGATTCAAATGTATTCTTTTTAATGGCTGAGTAATACTCCATCGTGTATATGTACCACTGCTTTCTTATCCATTCATCTGCTGATGGACATCTAGGTTGCTTCCGTGTGCCAGCTATTATAAACAGTGCTGCCATGAACATTGGGGTACACGTGTCTCTTTCCCTTCTGGTTTCCTCAGTGTGTATGCCCAGCAGTGGGATTGCTGGATCATAAGGCAGTTCTATTTCCAGTTTTTTAAGGAATCTCCACACTGTTCTCCATAGTGGCTGTACTAGTTTGCATTCCCACCAACAGTGTAAGAGGGTTCCCTTTTCTCCACACCCTCTCCAGCATTTATTATTTGTAGACTTTTGGATCGCAGCCATTCTGACTGGTGTGAAATGGTACCTCATAGTGGTTTTGATTTGCATTTCTCTGATAATGAGTGATGTTGAGCATCTTTTCATGTGTTTGTATGGCTAGATACAGTGTTTTTCTAACTCTCCTGTCAAAGTCACATTTGCCAACTCTTATTCCATTCTCCTCATTTCAGCAAGAATGAGATCTCTGACATAATCATTCAATTCTACTTTATTTTTAAAGCCCTTCAATTTCCTATTTTTCTCAGAATTAAACACCCAGACCCTTAAGCTAACTTGTAAGTATCTTAGCTGTTTTTTAATGTTTAAATTTTGTCTCATTTCTCTTTTTCTCCCTTGTTTTTCCCACCATACTGTATTTGTCTGTATTAATAAAGCATGCTTTTAAATATATACTTTTTTAAACACGGGATTTTTCCTAGAGGCATTAAGTCTGTCCACCACCCACTGCTCCTTTATCTGCTCTTGCAAGCTCTTCCTATAGGCATCTCCTCCTGGAATTTTTACTTTCCCTCTGAATAAGGCAGATTTAACTGTTATACTCATTTATAGTAGCTGACATTTTATTCAGATCCCTTATAATTATTGGGCAGTATCTATCATTCCCTTTATGCAATAAGTTCCATGACAGCAAGCACTGAATCATACCTGTTCACTGTACAACCCCCATGGATAGCATGGAACCCAGTACATGGTACATAGATAGTTAATGAATAGTTGTTGGCTAAACTATTTTTTCATATATAACTTATTATTGGGTATACTGTACCTTCATATTACTTTTTAATTAATTCAAAAATATGGAAATATAGAAGGGAATTATGCTGGACACCGAATTCCCATCATCAATCTAACAATTTGTCAGTATATTTTATGTTTATTTCATCTTTTTTACTCTGTGTGCCAAGTCACTTCAGTTGTGCCTGTCTCTTTGCAAACCCACAGACTATAGCCTGCCAGGCTTCTCTATCTATGGGATTCTGTAAGCAAGAATACTGAAGTGGGTGGCCATGCCCTCCTCCAGGGGATCTTCCCGACCCAGGGCTTGAACCTGTGACTTTCATGTCTCCTGCATTGGTAGGTGGGTTCTTTACTACCAGTGCCTCCTGGGAAGTGCTAGTGGTAAATGTTAAATGTTTCTTATTCTAACATTTAAAAAGAATCTTATGTTATCTAGTCCAAAATACTTTAATAAGAATATTAAAAATCAAAGACATTCTCCTGTATAAATTAATCAGAATAACATTTAAGAAAATAATAATTCTTTGGTATTATCTAACTCCCAGTGTATATTATTCCTCCAGATTTTCTTAAAATGCCTTTCTCAGGTTACTTGTTCAAATCAGTATATGACGAAATCTATATATTGCATTTGACTATTATGTCACTGAAACCCCTTTGATAGAAACAGTACCACATTTTTTTTTTTTATGATTAAGCTTAATGAAGAAAGAAATCAATTTTTCCTGTTGAGAGTCCCACCTTCTGAATTTGTCTGATTGATTTCTTATGTCTTTTAAAGTGTTCTTATTCTCTTGTATTTAGTGTCGGTTGGAGGTTAGATCTAACAAGCTGGTTAGATTCAAGCTAAATGTTTTGTCAAGAATATGTCATAGGTGATGTTGTATCTTCACTCTGCAGTATATTGTTTCACTGAATGTCAAATTGTGCTACTATTATTAATCCCAAGATAGATAAGTGGGCAAAGAACTATTCCAGTTTTCACACCATATCACAGAGGAGGTAGAATATTAGGATAAAGTATACAACTTAAAATAATTTAATGGACTTCTTGAATATTTACTGAATAAATTTTGCTTAGCTTTCTTATTTTCCATTCAAAGTCTATTTTAAGTGTTGACTTACAAAAATTGTACAATGTGAGAGTGCAAACTAGGTTTTATTGGGACAAAATGAGGACTGTAGCCTGGAAGGTATCACCTCAGATAACTTTGAGGAACTGCCCCAGAGAGGTAGGTGGAGAAAGTCAATATATGTGACTTTGGTGAAAGGGGACTTCATTGCAAAAGTTTTCTGTTACTTGCAAGAAGTTGGTGTTACCATGAAGGGTTTAAGTGTTTTTCTAGATATGTGAAGATACAAGGATTAGGCTCATAAAATCAGCTCCTGAAAATATCTAACTATCTGAAGACTTGTTCTGCCAGTTCTGCTTGTTCTCAGAGCAGAGTACCTCATCCCTAACCTCCACCCTGAACTCCCTTCAGGGACTGTTGAAGGTCCCAGCACATGGTTTAATCCTTGTAGAGGCAGATGGCAAGTGCCCATGGCAATTGCCAATGTGTACTTGACATAAATATCCAACTAAATGAGATTACTTCTTATAGAAATGTTTGGAAAATTTTGATAAGACTCACAGAGGCAACCATAAGTTATAAAATATAGATTCAACAAGTAAATGGCCAAAGTTCCTATGATAAAACATGAGAATGCACATAACTGACAACATATTTCTAGTCAACCACTGACTACAGATTATGCATTCAGGCATACAATTAAGGTTTATTACTATACAACTGGGTTTAGAGATTGCAACAAACTAACACAGTCTTAACAGGTTTATAATCTAAATCATAGCACTCTTAAAATTGTCCTCTGCTGATCAAGCAGTTTATCTTTTATGCTTATTTCCCTTATACTCAATTCAAAACTAAAACTTGGATTCCAAGCAAATTAATTAACCCTCTTTGTTACTTGGTTGTTTCAGTTCCATTAAGCTAAAGCAATCAAATCACCTCATTCTGAAAACCTTGGGAAGATAAGTTTAAAGGCTTTCAACTGTGAAGGGACAGAAACACAGCTCAGTGAAAAGATAGGATCTGAATAGTCAAGTCATTTTGATTAGGCATGAGGTACTTGGGCCTTCCCCATGAACAACTAATTCTTAGATAGCCCTATAATTCCATTCTGAATATAGCATATCATACTTAAGAAGAGTGAGTGTTTTTTTTTTTAATTTTATTTTATTTTTAAACTTTACATAATTGTATTAGTTTTGCCAAATATCAAAATGAATCCATCACAGGTATACATGTGCTCCCCATCCTAAACCCTCCTCCCTCCTCCCTCCCCATACCATCCCTCAGGAAGAGTGAGTGTTTTAAGGTGCTGTATCTGCATTTAGAGTCTTCCCTGGTAGCTCAGCTGGAAAAGAATCCTCCTGCAATTCAGGAGACCCACTTCAGTATTTTGGGGCTTCCCTGGTGGCTCAGTTGGTAAAGAATCTGCCTACAATGTGGGAGACCTGGGTTTGATCCCTAGGTTGGGAAGATCCCCTGGAGGAGGGCATGGCAACACACTCCAATATTCTTACCTGGAGAATCCCATGGACAAAGGAGCCTGCCATCCATGGGGTTGCAAAGAGTCAGACATGACTGAGTGACTAAGCACAGTATATCTGCGTATACAGAGGAAAATATTAGTACTAATAGTCATTTGCCATAGTCTTTGGACTCAAAATCAAGACCTCGTCCTCCCTCCTCTTATTCTTCCTTCTCTGTTTTCTGAAATGAAATAAGTAAACAAACAAAACCATATCTTCCAGTTTGATCTGTAATGTGAAATTTATATGCACTTTTGTTTTATATCTCTTTGCCACAAATTTATTAATCATTACTGGTATTCAAATTTTACAGATGAGGAAACTGAAGCTATTTGGAATTTGAGATTAAAAAAAGAAGATTCCCAAGGTGACCTCAAGGTGATATAGCTACAGAGGATGGAGCTGAGACTAGACTCCAACTCTGAAAACAAAGACCATGTTCTTAAGTACTCCTTAAGGAACTGACAGAGAAGGCAATGGCACCCCACTCCAGTACTCTTTCCTAGAAAATCCCATGGATGGAGCCTGGTGGGCTGCAGTCCGTGGGGTCGCTGAGAGTCGGACAGGACTGAAAGACTTCACTTTCACTTTTCACTTTCATGCGTTGGAGAAGGAAATGGCAGCCCACTCCAGTCTTCTTGTCTGGAGATTCAGGGATGGGGGAGCCTGGTGGGATGCCGTCTTTGGGGTCACACAGAGTCGGATACAACTGAAGCAACTTAGCAGCAGCAGCAGCAGCAGAGAACTGAAGGAAATAAGATAGTCCAGTCTTTACTCCTCACGAACCTTGAAACAAAAAAGCAGTGGTGGAGTGGTTTCTAACCAATTATGCATTGTTACTATGCCAGGATGCATCTATAAGTACTTTCTGTCATTGCAATAATTACAAAAAAAAATTAACGCTAATGCATAAATTTTAAATCTTACTCTGTCTTCCAATTATATCCTTTGTCAACTAAATTCTCTTTAAGAGTCTACCTTAGTAAATGTAAGATATTTGGGGAAATTTAATATATATGTCTACCACTTGTATTACATTTAGAATTAGTTTTCTCAGCTCTCAATATTTTATACTGTTTTGCCACCCTAAAAATATCACCATCTAGTCTTATTTTAGAGATATGGAATTATTTAAAAGCAAAAAACAAATACATGAACATCAGAAATAAGCCTCTTAAAGAGAAAAAAAAATTTCAAAGCTATGAATAAGAAGGTGAAAAAGAGCTAGTGTTAAGAGTGAATGCACATGGCCCCTTCACACTTCAATTAGAAAACTAGAAGCACTTAGTTAAGGCATTCAAAAGAACAAGTGTCTGCTTCATAATTAGTTACAATCAGTCTGCTTGTGCTATCTACGTTGCCTAGCTGCTCTTTTTTGTCTATAATAGGAGACACCTATGATGCTTTTGTGCACTGACATCTCAATTGTGTAACATTATGCCCCCTCAAAGAGAGATGGCTTTGTTGTAGGAAAGAGATGGCTTGTACTGAGACAGGGCACCCAGGTGACTAGCTTGAATGGGTGAAGTAAATATCCTAAAACTCAGTAGCCCTACATTTAAAATATGAATAATAAAATCTACCTCAGGATTTTTTTTTTGTGGCGAATGATACTTTATTTTCTTCTACATAGCAAGAACTTATTAAGTAAATGTTAAGAGTAGCTGCATTTTAAGAGGTTGTAACAGAAACAGTTTAGCCTTTATTTTATAATTTTCCATCAATTTCCAATTATTACAATTCATCACATGCATTAATTAATGTTTGTGTAGCAACTAATCGAGTTCCATCACCCCATAACTTCCCATACCAGACCACTGAAGCCCACTTAGAAGTCCTTACCTAATAGAAATTTTTGACCTGTCTTAAAATGTGCTTAGTTTCTCAGTCATGTCCAACCTTTTGTGATCTCATGGACTGTATTCTGCAAGTCTCCTCTGTCCATGGGATTCTTCAGGCATCAATACTGGAGTGAGTTGCCATTCCTTTCTCCAGGGGATCTTCCTGACCCAGGGATTGAACCCAGGTCTCCTGCATTGCAGGTGGATTCTTTACCATCTGAGCCACCAGGGAAGCCCTAATGAGCAGATTTAATCCCAAAGGCTGTTAACACATACCACTGAATGCCAGAGTAGCTACCTTATTGGATTCCTGAAAATGATTTTATTTCATTCTCCCATGCTACATTCATCACTTCATAAGATTTTCATATTCTATTTCTCACTTTTGTGAATTTGATACTTGTGATCTGGTAAGAAAAACATCTATTTCTGCTTTATTGACTATGTCAAAGCCTTTGATTCTGTGGATAACTATAAACTGTGGAAAATTCTTAAAGATATGGGAATACAAGACCACCTGACCTGCCTCTTGAGAAACCTGTATGCAGCTCAGGAAGCAACAGTTAGAACTGGCCATGGAACAACAGACTGGTTCCAAATAGGAAAAGAAGTACGTCAAGGCTGTATATTGTCACCCTGCTTATTTAACTTATATGCAGAGTACGTCATAAGAAACGCTAGGCTGGATGAAACACAAGCTGGAATCAAGATTGCCGGGAGAAATGTCAGTAACTTCAGATATGCAGTTGACACCACCCTTATGGCAGAAAGTGAAGAGGAAAAAAAAAAAAAAAAAAAACCTCTTGATGAAAGTGAAAGAGGAGAGTGAAAAAGTTGGCTTAAAGTTCAACAGTCAGAAAACTAAGATCATGACATCTGATCCCATCACTTCATGGGAAATAGATGGGGAAACAGTGTCAGACTTTATTTTTTAGGGCTCCAAAATCACTGCAGATGGTGATTGCAGCCATGAAATTAAAAGACGCTTACTCCTTGGAGGTAAAGTTACGACCAACCTAGACAGCATATTCAAAAGCAGAGACTTGACTTTGCCAACAAAGGTCCATCTAGTCAAGGCTATGGTTTTTCCAGTGGTAATGTATGGATGTGAGAGTTGGACTGTGAAGAAAGCTGAGTGCAGAAGAATTGATGGTTTTGAACTGTGGTGTTGGAGAAGACTCTTGAGAGTCCCTTGGACTGCAAGGAGATCCAACCAGTCCATCCTAAAGGAGATCAGTCCTGGGTGTTCAATGGAAGGACTGATGTTGATTCTAAAACTCCAATCCTTTGGCCACCTCATGCAAAAAGTTGACTCATTGAAAAAGACCCTCATGCTAGGAAGGATTGGGGACAGGAGGAAAAGGGGATGACAGAGGATGAGACGGTTGGATGGCATTACTCACTTGATGGACATGGGTTTGGGTTGGCTCCGGGAGTTGGTGATGGACAGGGAGGCCTGGCGTGCTGCGGTTCATGCGGTCGCAAAGAGTCAGACATGACTGGGTGACTGAACTGAACTAACTGATCAGCTAAAGACTGAGAACCACATAAATGATGTGGTGCTTAATATAAGAACCCATAGAATAAATACAGTGTGAGTAGAGCCCCAAAGGACATAAAGAATATCCTTGGGATTTTTATTTGCGCTTTTTTTTTTTTTTGACATCTGAAGTAGACAAATTTCCAAGAAAGTTGTATAACATTTCTGTTCCCTGATGAGACCTAATAAGAAGCTAAATCCTAAAAATCTAGCTAAATCATGCCCAGATGCTTTACTCAGGAAAATTGAGATAGAATAAGTGTATGTGGTTTTATTTACATTGCTAAATCTGTGTTAACTTGGTATGGAGCAGGGAAAAACAAATGAACTTTGATCACATGACCAAGGCAGTTTTTATCAGATTTCCCCACTGAAGTTAATCTTTTAATTTAATCTCTTTAAATTAATCTCTTTTAATCTCACTTTGCATATTTTTCTCTTTGGAGGGAAGTCACTTTGCAGAATACACATTTAAAGAGTGAGGACTTATGCTCCATCCTTTACTTGAAGATTTTTTTCAATCATTTGTTTATGTTAATCAGTAAATATGGAAGCATTGATTTTATACTTTTGGTTCCAATCCTGTATACGGTCAATTAGGGCTTCCCTCATGGCACAGATGGTTAAGAATCTACCTGCAGTGAAGGAGACCCAGGTTCGATCCCTGGGTCAGGAAGATCCCCTGGAGAAGGACATGGCAACCCACTCCTGTAGTATTACCTGGAGAATCCCATGACCAGAAGAGCCTAGTGGGCTACAGTCCATAGGATCGCAAGAAGTCAGACACAGCTGAAGGGACTTAACACATGTGGTCAATTACTTATTGTTTGAAATATTCCAGCTTTAGCCTTTGGGAGATTTTTCAGTTGGTTTCTGTGTCTCTTTGAATACCTCCGTTCTTAGTTCTTAGTGTTTTGTTTTTCTTTTTGCATATCAGGTTGTGAAATTTCTATTGACAGACTCACTGATTCTTTCCTCTTTTGTGTTCTGTCTACAGGATATATGCGTATGTGCTCAATCACTCAGTTGTGTCTGACTCTTTGTGACCCCATGGACTGTAGCCCACCACACTCCTCTTTCCGTGGTATTCTCCAGGCAAGAATACTGGCGTGGGTTGCCATGCCTTCCTTCATGGGATCTTCCCAACCCGGGGATCAAACCCATGTCTCTTGTGTCTCTTTTATTGACAGGTGAATTCTTAACCACTGAAGTCTACTCAAGTTGCAGTGTTTTTGCTTTCTAACATTTATTTTGATTTTTCATTAGAGTTGCAAACTCTCTGCTTATATTATGCTATGTTTTTACATGTTGTATACTTTTTCCATGAAAGTTCTTAACCTATGAATCATAGTTATTTTAAATTTCCTCCATGACAATTCCAACATTCACGTACTATCTTATGTCTTTCTGATGCTTGTTTTATCTCTTAAGACCATGATTTTTCTTATGTTTTGACATGTACATTTTTCTAATAAAAAATGCTGTGTAGAAAATATTATATCAGGTAAAATATCTTAGATAAAAAAGCCTAGTTTGAAGATTTATGTTACTCTGGCTAGAGGTCTGGGATATAAGTGACTGTAAATTCAGATTTCTCTTCAGTTCAGTTCAGTTGCTCAGACTCTTTGTGACCCATGGACTTCAGCATGCCGGGCTTCCCTGTCCATCACCAACTCCCACAGCTTACTCAAACTCATGTCCATCAAGTTGGTGATGCCATCCAAACATCTCATCCTCTGTCATCCCCTTCTCTTCCCACTTTCAATCCTTCCCAGCATCAGGGTCTTTTCAAATGAGTCAATTTTTCGCATCAGGTAGCCAAAGTATTGGAGTTTCAGCTTCAGCATCAGTCCTTCCAATGAATATTTAGGACTGAATTCCTTTAGGATGGACTGGTTGGATCTCCTTGCAGTCCAAGGGATTCTCAAGAGTCTTCTCCAACACCACAGTTCAAAAGCATCAATTCTTTGACACTCAGCTTTCCTTAGAGTCCAACTCTCACATCCATAGGTAACCACTGGAAAAACCATAGCTTTCTCTTATATCCTTGTGTTTGTCTTCCTTTTTGACCTTGATCTTCCCTGAGTATGATTCCTCAGACAGTATGTGTCTTGCAGATCTTACATTTGTACTCCATTGTTATTTTAGTGGAGATCTATTGGTTGGTGGTAGGAAAAGAATAATAATGGTTAAATCTTAGTCTTTTGCTAGGCCTGTGTCCTTGGGCTGAAACTTTCACAAGTACTTCTTAAAGACTTCCATAAGTGTTTAGGTTTCTCACACCTTTAGGTGAGAAAGGGAGGACAGAGAGGGTAGGGTAGTAGAAATGTACTTTTACCAGTTTGGAGAAGGTTCTGGTAAATTCTAGAGCCAGACATCCTGAAAGGAGAAGTCAAGTGAACCTTAGAAAGCATCACTATGAACAAAACTAGTGGAGGTGATGGAATACCAGTTGAGCTATTTCAAATCCTAAAATATGATGCTGTGAAAGTGCTGCACTCAATATACCAGCAAATTTGGAAAACTCAGCAGTGGCCACAGGACTGGAAAAGATCAGTTTTCATTCCAATCTCAAAGAAAGGTGATGCCAAAGAATGTTCAAACTACTGCACAATTGCACTCATCTCACATGCTAGTAAAGTAATGATCAAAATTCTCCAAGCCAGGCTTCAACAGTACATGAACTGAGAATTTCCAGATGTTCAAGCTGGATTTAGGAAAGGCAGAGAAACCAGACATCAAATTGTCAACATCAATTGGAACATCAAAAAAGCAAGAGAGTTCCAGAAAATCATTCATTTCTGCTTTATTGACTTTGCCAAAGCCTTTGACTGTGTGGATCACAACAAACTGTGGAAAATTCTGAAAGAGCTGGGAATAACAGTTAAAACTGGACATGGAACAACAGACTAGTCCCAATAGGGAAAGGAGTATGTCAAAGCTGTATATTGTCACCCTGTTTATTTAACTTATACGCAAAGTATATCATGAGAAATTCTGGGCTGGATGAAGCACAAGCTAGAATCAAGGTTTCTGGGAGAAATATCAAAAACCTCACATATGCAGATGACACCACCCTTATGGCAAAAAGCAAAGAAAAACTAAAGAGCCTCTTATTGAAAGTGAAAGAGGAGAGTGAAAAAGTTGGCTTAAAACTCAACATTCAGAAAACTAAGATCATGGCATCTGGTCCCATCACTTCATGGAAAATAGATGGGGAAACAGTGGAAATAGTAACAGACTTTATTTTGGGGGGCTCCATAGTCACTGCAGATGGTGACCACAGCCATGAAATTAAAATATGCTTACTCCTTGGAGGAAAAGTTTTGACCAAACTAGACAGCATATTATAAAGCAGAGACATTACTTTGCCAACAAAGTTCTATCTAGTCAAAGTTATGGTTTTTCCAGTAGTCACATATGGATATATAAGTTGGACTATAAGGAAAGCTGAAAATTGATGCTTTTAAACTGTGTTGTTGGAGAAGACTCTTGAGAATCTCTTGGACTGCAAGGAGATCCAACCATTCCATCCTAAAGGAAATTAGTCCTAAATATTCTTTGGAAGGACTGATGCTGAAAGTCCAATACTTTGGCTCCCTGATGGGAAGAACTGACTCATTTGAAAAGACGCTGGTTCTGGGAAAGACTGAAGGAGGCAGGAGAAGGGGATGACAGAGGATGAGATGGTTGGATGGCATCACCGACTCAATGGACATGAGTCTGAGTAAACATGAGTTGAGTTATTGATGGATAGGGAGACCTGGCCTGCTGCATTCCATGGGGTTGCAGATTCAGACACGACGGAGCTACTGAACTGAACTGAAGAGGAAGACTTTGTTATGGAGAATGCTCCAATTACTTTTTGCTCCCCTGAAACAGGAGTCCTGACATGGAGGAGCCCTAACTGATTCTTCACCACGAGAACCTTTTTAGATTCCTAGAAGTAAAAAACATCAGAGGTGTGGCGGTCTCCCTAAAACTGCCACCCCTGGAAATTTCTCACTATCACAGTGGTCTACAGTTCCCAGCACTTCATCAAGATAATCAAAATTATTTATTTATCATATGGTTAAAAATTATATCGGTTTGTAACATATAACAAATACTTAGGTTTTGTTAAAAAATGAATGCTGCTGCTGCTGGTAAGTCACTTCAATCGTGTCCAACTCTATGCGACCCCATAGATGGAAGCCCACCAGGCTCCCCCGTCCCTGGGATTCTCCAGGCAAGAACACTGGAGTGGGTTGCCATTTCCTTCTCCAGTGTATGAAAGTGAAAGTGAAGTCACTCAGTCATGTCCGACTCTTCAGGACCCCATGGACTGCAGCCCACCAGGCTCCTCCGCCCATGGAATTTTCCAGGCAAGAGTACTGGAGTGGGTTGCCATTGCCTTCTCCTAAAAAAAAAAAAAAATGAATAGAAACAAGGAATTTTAGTCAGGGTGATTAGATAAGAAAGAAAGAAAAGAAATACAGATTAGAAAAAAAGAAAAGTAAAACTACATTTATTTGCAGATAACATGACCCTGCATACAGAACATCAGGAATCTGCAAAAAGTGAAAAAAGAAAAGAAAATTCAAAAATTAATCAATGAGCATAATATATAAATCTGTAAAACTCATTGATACTGTGTGTGCCACAATGAATAATGTGAAAATTAATGAAATTAAAATAAATTTTTATAACATCAAAAATAAAAAAAATTAAGGATTAAATTTAACAAAGAAGTGTAATATTTCTCTACAGAAAATATATTAAGAAATCAGTTCAGTTCTGCTCAGTTGCTCTGTGTGTCCAACTCTTTGCAACCCCATGAATCACAGCACACCAGGCCTCCCTGTCCATCACCAACACCCAGAGTTCACTCAAATTCATGTCCATCAAGTTGGTGATGCCATCAGTCTATTTCATTCTCTGTCATCCCCTTCTCTTCCTGCCCCCAATCAATCCCAGCATCAGAGTCTTTTCCAATGAGTCAACCCTTTGCATGAAGTGGCCAAAGGATTGGAGTTTCAGCTTTAGCATCAGTCCTTACAATGAACACCCAGGACTGATCTCCTTTGGGATGGACTGGTTGAGTCTCCTTGCAGTCCAAGGGACTCTCAAGAATCTTCTCCAACACCACAGTTCAAAAGCATCAACTCTTCAGCACTCAGCTTTCCTCACAGTCCAACTCTCACATCCATACATGACCACTGGAAAAACCATAGTCTTGACTAGACGGACCTATGTTGGCAAAGTAATATCTCTGCTTTTCAATATGCTATCTAGGTTGGTCATAACTTTCCTTCCGATGAGTAAGTGTCTTTCAATGTCATGCCTGCAATCACCATCTGCAGTGATTTTAGAGCCCTAAAAAATGAAGTCTCTCACTGTTTCCACTGTTTTCCCATCTATTTTCCATGAAGTGATAGGGTCAGATGCCATGATCTTAATTTTCTGAATGTTGAGCTTTAAGCCAACTTTTTCTCTCCTCTTTCACTTTCATCAAAAGGCTTTTTAGTTCCTCTTCACTTTCTGCCATAAGGGTGGTGTCATCTACGTATCTGAGGTTACTGATATTTCTCCTGGCAATCTTGATTCCAGCTTGTGCTTTTTCCAGCCTAGCATTTCTCATGATGTATTCTGCATATAAGTTAAATAAGCAGGATGACAATATACAGCCTTGACATACTCCTTTTCCTATTTGGAACCAGTCTGTTGTTCCACGTCCAGTTCTAAGTGTTGCTTCCTGACATGCATACAGGTTTCTCAAGAGGCAGGTCAGGTGGTCTGGTATTCCCATCTCTTTCAGAATTTCCCACAGTTTATTGTGATCCACACAGTCAAAGGCGTTGGCATAGTCAATAAAGCAGAAATAGATGTTTTTCTGGAACTCTCTTGCTTTTTTCATGATTCAGTGATGTTGGCAGTTTGATCTCTGGTTCCTCTGCCTTTTATAACCAGCGTGAACATCTGGAAGTTCACGGTTCACGTATTGGTGAAGCCTGGCTTGGAGAATTTTGAGCATTACTTTTCTAGCGTGTGAGATGAGTGCAATTGTGTGGTACTTTGAGTATTCTTTGCCATTGCCTTTCTTTGCGATTAGAATGAAAACTGACCTTTTCCAATCCTGTGGCCACTGCTGAGTTTTCCAAATTTGCTGGCATATTGAGTGGAGCATTTTCATAGCATCATCTTTCAGGATTTGAAATAGCTCAACTGGAATGCCATCACCTCCACTAGCTTTGTTGGTAGTGATGCTTTCTAAGGTCCACTTGACTACACATTCCAGGATGTCTTGCTGTAGATCAGTGATCACACCATCATGATTATCTGGGTTGTGAAGCTCTTTTTTTGTACAGTTTCTGTGTATTCTTGCCACCTCTTCTTAATATCTTCTGCTTCTCTTAGGCCCATACCATTTCTGTCCTTTATCGAGCCCATCTCTGCATGAAATGTTCCCTTGGTATGTCTAGTTTTCTTGAAGAGATCTCTTGTCTTTCCCATTCTGTTGTGTTTCTCTGTTTCTTTGCATTGCTTGCTGAGGAAGGCTTTTTTATCTCTCCTTGCTATTCTTTGGAACTCTGCATTCAGATGATTATATCTTTCCTTTTCTCCTTTGCTTTTCACTTCTCTTCTTTTCACAGCTATTTGTAAGGCCTCCCCAGACAGCCAATTTGCTTTTTTGCATTTCTTTTCCATGGGGATGATCTTGATCCCTGTCTCCTGTACAATATCATGAACCTCTGTCCATAGTTCATCAGGGACTCTGTCTATCAGATCTAGTCCCTTAAATCTATTGCTCATTTCCACTGTATAATCATAAGGAATTTGATTTAGATCATACCTGAATGGTCTAGTGGTTTCACATGCTTTCTTCAATTTAAGTCTGAATTTGGCAATAAGGAGTTCATGATTTGAACCACAGTCAGCTCCTGGGCTTGTTTTTGCTAACTATATAGAGCTTATCCATCTTTGGCTGCAAAGCATGTAATCAATCTGATTTTGGTGTTGACTATCTGGTGATGACTATGTGTAGAATCTTCTCTTGTGTTGTTGGAAGAGGGTGTTTGCTATGACCAGTGGGTTCTCTTGGCAAAACTCTATTAGCCTTTGCCCTCCTTCATTCCATACTCCAAGGCTAAATTTGCCTGTTACTCCAGGTGTGTCTTAACTTCCTACTTTTGCATTCCAGTCCCCTATAATGAAAAGAATATCTTTTTTGTGTGTTAGTTCTAAAAGGTCTTCTAGGTCTTCATGGAACCTTTCAACTTCAGCTTCTTCAGCATTACTGGTTGGTGCATAGGCTTGGATTACTGTGATATTGAATGGTTTGCCTTAGAAACGAACAGAAATCATTCTGTCATTTTTGAGATTGCATCCAAGTACTGTATTTCAGACTCTTTTGTTGACCGTGATGGCTACTCCATTTCTTCTAAGGGAATCCTGCCCATAGTAGTAGATATAATGGTCATCTGAGTTAAATTTACCCATTCCAGTCCATTTTAGCTCACTGATTCCTAGAATGTCGACGTTCACTCTTGCCATCTTCTCTTTGACCACTTCCAATTTGCCTTGATTCATGGACCTGACATTCCAGGTTCCTAGGCAATATTGCTCTTTACAGCATTGGACTTTGCTTCTATCACCAATTGCATCCACAACTGGGTATTGTTTTTGCTTTGGCTCCATCATTTCATTCTTTCTGGAGTTATTTCTCTACTCATCTCCAGTAGCATATTGGGCACCTACCAACCTGGGGAGTTCCTCTTTCAGTATCCTATCCTTTTGCCTTTTCATACTGTTCATGGGGTTCTCAATGCAAGAATACTGAAGTGGTTTTCCATTCCCTTCTCCAGTGGACCACATTCTGTCAGACCTCTCCACCATGATCCACCTGCCTTGGGTGGCCCCACATGGCATGGCTTAATTTCATTGAGTTAAACAAGGCTGTGGTCTATGTGATCAGATTAACTAGTTTTCTGTGATTATGGTTTCAGTGTGTCTGCCCTCTGATGCCCTCTCACAACACCTACCATCTTACTTGGGCTTCTTTTACCTTCGACATGGGGTATCTCTTCACGGCTGCTCCAGCAAAGCACAGCCACTGCTCCTTACCTTGGATGAGGGGTATCTCCTCATGGCCACCCCTCCTGACCTTGAACGTGAAGTAGCTCCTCCCAGCCCTCAGATTCAATGCAATCTCTATCAAAATTCCGATTGGCATCTTGGCAGAAATTGGCGTTTTGATCTTAAAATTCAAATAAACATGTTAAAGACTCATTTTACATAGCCAAGAATCCATTGAGGAAAGAAGAACAAAACTGGAAGATCAGGCAGTTCTGATTTCAAAATCCATCATAAAGAAATAGCAATATAAAACTGTATGACACTGAAATGACCAACATATAGGCCAATGGAATAGAAATAAACCCATGTATCTGTGGTTAATTGATTTCTAAGAATACCTGTATAAATAAGTATATAAAATGGGGAAACAGAGCTTCCCTGGTGACTCAGATGGTAAAGAGCCTGCCTGAAATGCAGGAGACCTGGGTTCAATCCCTGCGTCAGGAAGATCCCCTGGAGAAGGATATGGCTACCCACTCCAGTGTTCTTGCCTGGAGAATTCCATGAGCAAAGGAGCCTAGCAGGCTACAGTCCATGGGATCACAGAGTCAGATGTGACTGAGTAACTACACTTTCACTTTCAATGGGGAAATAATATATTTTTAATAAAGAGTATTGATACAAGTAGATATTCCTATACAAATAAATGAATTTGGACCAAATTCACACCATGTGCAAAAATTAACTCATCATATTGTACCCCTAAGTATAAGAGCTAAATGATAAAAATCTTAGAAGACTGTATAGAAGTAAACTTTCATGACTTTAGATTAGATGGGAATTGTTTACATATAACAAAGTAAAATATAAGCAGTAAAAGAAAAACATAGATATATTGGATTTCAAAAAATTAAAAATGCTTTTGTTACAAATGATACTTCAAAAAAGTTGAAAATGCAACTTATATAATAGGAAAAAAATTGATATCCAAAATACAAAAAAAAAAAAGCATTTACAATGAAGTATGAAAAGACAACCTGATTAAAAATAGGAGATGGAAATCAAACCACTATGAAATATTACCTTGCCACCTAGTTAGAAGGCTGCAATCAAAAAGACAGATAATAGCAAGTGTTGGTGAGGATGTTGGAAATTAAAATTCTCATTCATTGCTGGTTGGAATATAAAATGATTTAGCTACTTAGAAAAAAATTTGACAGTTTCTACAAAAATTAAACATACAGTTACCATATGATCCAGAAATTTTACTCCTTGTTATATACACAAGAAGAAGGAAAACATATCCATACAAACACTTGTACATGACTTTGCCTAGCAGCAGTTTTCATAATAGCCCAAATGTAGAACCCAAATGTTTATCACCTTATGAGTGGATTAAAAAAACAGTGCTGTAACCATAGAACTGAATATCATTCAACCAGGAAAAGTAATGAAGTGCTGATACATTTGACAACATGGATGGACCTTGAAAACATTATTCTATGTGAAAGAAACCAATCACAAAAGATCACATATTGTATGATTTCATTTATATGAAGCATCCATAAAAGGCAGATCTACAAAGACAAAAAGGAAGTTAGTAGCTGGTTTAGGGAGGGGCAATGAGGAGTAACTGCTAATGATTATCAGAGTTACTTTGGGAGGTGAAAAATTGGTTTAAAATTTAAATAGCTGTGATGATTGCCAAGTTTTGTGGTTATACAAACATATTATTTAATTGCACACTTTAAACAGGTGAACTTCCTGACATGAGTTATATCTTAATAAATTAGCTAATAAAAATGAAAAGAAAGTAACAATGGACGGAGGAAGAAAAGGAAGTAAGAGAAGAAGGTTGTTTTTCAAGCACATACCAGGGACGAGATAGTATGCTGGACTTTTCACATGCATTGATTTTTATAATGCTCATGACAAACAAGATAGGTTTTGCTCTCTTTCAGTTTGTATAAAAATAAATTGAATCTTAGAAAACTTAAATAACTTTCTAAAGTCTATCCGAATATGATAAACTTGTGATTCACTCCAAAGTCCATTTGACAACAGAACCCATGATCTTACAATACACCAGGATAAACAGAATTTAAAGAAACTCATTTTTCTTCCAAATCATTAAAATTTTTCGTATATTCCACAGGTTAGAACATATTTGATTCACTGAAAAGTTTTAACAAATTAGATAAAAAATTGTGGAGATGAGAGGAAATATTGGATCAGCTCAGTAAGTTAGACATATATATTTAAGCAGCACTTTGATTTGCACAGTGCACAATGATCATTTTGTCTGGGGTATCATGAATGAAAAATAACCAAATAGCTTTCTGGGACCGAACTCTTGTTGATTCTAAGATTCTAACTATCAGAAATATCCATTTCAAATTCAGAAACATGCTCATAGTGAAAAGACAATATTGCTTGAACCAAGCAAGCCTTTGAAAATATTATTCTAATTTCACTTTTGTAAGAAGATTTAAAAAATAAGGAATGTTGGTCATTTAAAGCTTTCTGTCTCAATAAAGTTAATTCCTAATTTGTTCTGTGAAAAATAATGTACTGTTTTTTAAGAAGTTTGTAAGCCTGAAATAACATATGAATGAAAAGTAATATTATCATTAACATGCCAGGTGTTAAATAATTATACACTGAATTCAATTAATGATAACATAAGATAAATTTTGAGTATATCTTCCACTGGCTCTGTCTTCAAAATTATTTTCCTCATTAGTTCACTTTTTATGTTACTATATTCTCTACCATCAGTTGAAGATAAAATTAAAAGGAAATACTTAAATCACTTTGTCAGAATAATTTATTACCTAGCTCTAATATTTTTCCTTTATTGAAACATACAAATCTTTGAAATACAGGTGGTTTGACTTGACTAGACAAACAAGGAGTTAATTTAAGGGAACATCTGGTTGTTTATAACTGTCTAGTGTGAGAAAAAGGTTATCCAGATGCTTGCATAATTCATCCCTGTATTTCTCACTGGTTTAAAATAAAAATATATTTTCACTAGATATATAAGCAGATTCGGTATTGTCGGGCTTATATATACATAACAGAAATTTATGCATACATGTTTTCCTAAATTTCTCAAATTTGGGGTGTGCACGAACCTGCTATATATGTGTATATAGATATGAATTCTTACTGCAACTCTGAAAAACATTTACTGCAGTTACTTTGCCCACTGTAAGCAAGATACATGTGATAGGCAGATTTCCAAGATGGGTCCCAAAGTCTCTATGCTCTGGTATGCATGCTCCACTGATTCTCAAACAACACCAGGTTTGAACTGTGTGGTTTCACCTATATAGAGATATTTTTGATAAATACATAGCTGGCCCTCCATATCTGCATGTTCTGCAACTGAGGATTCAACCAACCACAGGTGGCAAACAATGCACAGTCCTGGGTTGGTTGAATCCGACGATGTGGAATTTAAGAATAGGGAAGGCTGGCTATAGGACTTGAGCATCTTGTAATTTGACATCCTTGGTGAGTCCTGGAACCAATTCCTCAAGGGCATTGAGGGATGATTGGAAGTCCCTCCCCTGGAGTGTGGAAGTGAACTGTAAATTTGATAGATGCCACTCCTATGATGAAAAGTGAAAAGCCAAAGTGTTAGTTGCTCCGTTGTTTCTGACTCTTTGTGACCCCATGGACTAAAGCAGACTCCTCTGTACATGGAATTCTCCAGGCAAGAATACTGGAATAGATGGTCATTTCTTTCTCCAGGGGATCTTTCCAACCCAGGGATTGAACCTGGGTCTCCCTCATTGTAGGCAGATTCTTTACTGTCTGAGCCACTAGGGAAGCCCCACTCCTATGATAGGTTACATTATTTGGCAGATGTGAAGGAATTTGATAGATAGAAGGCTAATTGGCTAACTTTAATCAAAAGGAAATTATCCCTAGGGGGCCTGACCTAATCAGTTGAGCTCCTTATAAAAACTTAAAGCAGGAGAGGAAGCTACCCTACTATCCTTGAAGAAGAAAGGTGTCAGGAGATATACAGCTCTCAGAAAATTGATTCTGCTTAGAATAATGAATGCTGGGGAAAGGACCCTGGACTGCAGATGAGACATGGTAACACCTTGGTTGCAGCCATGTTGATCCTAAGCAGAAGACACCACTAGGCTATTCTCTGATGTCTATTCCATGGTAACCACAGGATAATACATGTAAGCTGTTTCAAGCTGCTAAATCTGTGGATGTTTTACTACATAACAATGGAAAAATAATCTAGTACATATATCACAAGGCCTTAAATTTGACAGTGCATTCAGTAATGCTCCTATCATGAATTTTAGCCTAACAAACTAGAGCTAATTTCAAAAAACCTTCCATAATATCAAGGATTATTTTCTGTCCTGGTACTAATATGAAGTTCATTAGGAGAAACCTTTTAAGTGTGACAGCCACAGGTAAATCTCAAGCACACATATTCCCAGCTAAGATTGATTTAAGGCATGTCCTTGAATATAAAAGATGCTTTTTTCTATAAACAGACTAAGAAAGAAGATTATTGTAATACATTGAAAAATAAAAGAGATTTACAGCATAACCAACTGAAGTTTAGCTGTTAATACTAGGAATATTTTCCAAGCTGACTGGATTTGTGATACTTGGGTGAAAAAGTGGCTTACAAAATAAAAAGATGTTTTGTTTAGTTTTTTTTCAAGACACATGATTACAGAGGGAGATCTGGAAGGAGACACTATGAAAGGATGCGCTCTTTCATAATCATTGTTTAGCTTTGCAACAATACTTAAGAAATTCAGAAACTGCCTTCTAAAGCAGGAATAGAAGAAACAAAAGAAGTGGTTTTTTTTTTTTTTAATTTTTCCTTATTATTTTTTCTTTTTAGAAATAGAATAGTGAGCAAGAATTCCTTTTTATCATTTAATAGAAAACTTGACATAGTATCACAGTCACTTAATCAAGTTCAAAACACAGGATGACAAAATAGGAATGTATCTAAAAACTTCTAGCATCTTTGCATGAAAAGAATCATAGTCATAGAAATGGCAAGTATTCAGAAGACCAATTACAGAAGAAATAAGCTACAGAATATATTATTTGTGATCAGCTTAGAAGCATCCATTCCTGGTGATGGGACAAGATACAAGCAAGGCAGTTATCACTTTTACATAATTGGAAAACAAATAGAGTCATGTTATTGTGAATACACATTAACAGAGAGTGAAAAAGTTGGCTTAAAGCTCAACATTCAGAAAATGATCCTGGCATCCGGTCCCATCACTTCATGGTAAATAGATGGGGAAACAGTGGAAACGGTGTCAGACTTTATTTTTTGGGGCTCCAAAATCACTGCAGATGGTGACTGCAGCCATGAAATTAGAAGACGCTTACTCCTTGGAAGGAAAGTTATGACCAACCTAGATAGCATATTCAAAAGCAGAGACATTACTTTGACAACAAAGGTCCGTCTAGTCAAGGCTATGGTTTTTCCTGTGGTCATGTATGGATGTGAGAGTTGGACTGTGAAGAAGGCTGAGTGCCAAAGACTTGATGCTTTTGAACTGTGGTGTTGGGGAAGACTCTTGAGAGTCCCTTGGAATGCAAGGAGATCCAACCAGTCCATTCTGAAGGAGATCAGCCCTGGGATTTCTTTGGAAGGAAAGATGCTAAAGCTGAAACTGCAGTACTTTGGCCACCTCATGTGAAGAGTTGACTCATTGGAAAAGACTCTGATGCTGGGAGGGATTGGGGGCAGGAGGAGAAGGGGACGCCAGAGGATGAGATGGCTGGATGGCATCACTGACTCGATGGACCTGAGTCTGAGTGAACTCCGGGAGTTGGTGATGGACAGAGAGGCCTGGCATGCTGCGATTCATGGGGTCGCAAAGAGTCAGACACGACTGAGCGACTGATCTGATCTGATCTGATTGCAAGTTGTATTAAAAAATTTAAGAAGCACAATGAATAACCAATGAGTTTATTATGTTCATAATTGCCAGAGCAATGTCTTTAATAATACACATTTTATGAGTTTACAGTTTATTTCTCAAAGTTTCAATATTTGTGATTTTGTCTGAACCTTGATGAAGAGTTGGATTTTACCTATGGCCTTGCTTGTAATTAGCAGCATTTCATTTTGTGTATCCTTCTTCACTAATATATATTCTAGTATCTGACCTTCTGAAATTTATCATGTGTTATATACTTAATTCACTTAAAATCATTGATTAGACAAAATATAAATAAATTCATACAGGACAGTATAAAATTTAACATTACAGTCTGTTAATTTTTTGTTAGATTTTCTTAGTAGGGATTAATTTTCTTAGTGTAAATTTCTCTGATTTGTAGCATTATTTTGCTAAGGTTTTCAAATCAGCCTTATGACTGATTGTAAGTATAGAAAGTTACACATTTCTAAAAAAGTCCTTCTTGGCTTCCTTATAATGTTTTGTATTCTTATGTGTTAGTCTTCAGTTCTACAAATTTTATGTGCAATTCCCTAAGAACAAACTTACATTGTTGTAATACTTACATTGTTTTTGTTGTTGTTTAGTCGCTAAATCATAATAGACTTTTTTGCAATCCCATAGACTATACAGTGCACCAGACTCCTCTGTCCATGGAATTCTCCAGGCAAGAATACTGGATTGGGTTGCCATTTACTTCTCCAAGTGATCTTCTAGGCCCAGGGTTCGAACCCACATCTCCTGCATTGGCAGGCCGAATTCCTTACCATTGAGCCAACAGGGAAGCAACCCTTCAGTAACTATTCCTCCGTGAAACTCACCCAGTTACTCTTTGACTGTTTTACATCAATCTTTCTGAATTGTTCCTCTCAAATAAGTCCAACTTTTGAAACTATTTGTTCTATCTGTCTTGATTCTTAAGTATTGGTTCCCACATAGTATAACAAGGGACACTTGATCTGCAGTTTTAAGAAAATACTTCTTCCCTCCCACCAAGAAACTGATTCCCTTTGATGCTAGTTTATAAGCCAGTTCTCTGACATCTTAATCATATTTTTATTAGGTTTCATTGCATTCTGTTTTCTTTCTGTTCTAGTAATAATAATAATATCTCTCTTTCCCTAATAGTTTAAGATCAGTTAAAAACCAGAGATTTTACTCATTTATTTATTTCATTTTAATAACACTTTATCTTAAAGAAATCATTTTTTGCCTCATGTTTTAAACCCTACATTTCTTCAGTTTGTTTTAATTCTTCTAGTACTCCTGTGCTTGTAAGTGTATATGTTTTTAAAGCATTTTTACAATAAGGCATACAGACCGATGTTCTGGCAAAGGTCCTTAAAGTTTGTCTTCTTCAACTTAAATTGTGCTCATTTTATTCACTTATTTTTCTACATCTACTTCCCAGGTGGCTCTACTGGTAAAGAACCCACCTGACAAACCAATTCAGGAGACATAAGAGACAAGATTCAAGTTCCATCCCTGGATCAGGAAGATCCCCTGGAGGAGTGTATGGCAACCCAATATTCTTGCCTGGAGAATCCTGTGAACAGAGGAAGAGAGCAGGCTATAATCTATAGGGTCACACAGAGTCAGACACGACTAAAGCCACTTAGCATGCACCACCTATTTTTATGGTTTATTCCTTTAAAAAACAATGGCCCTGTTTCTCTTTGTTTGTTTTTGATAAAATATATTGCACCTATTTGTGTAAGGCCACAACTTGAGTTTCTGACCTTTGAAATGTGATCAGGACTCATGTGATTATTGAAATCAGGTTCTGACATTGTTCAGTGCAAGAAATGAGAGTTGGGAATTTGCATATGGTACAGCCCATCTAGGGCTCCCCAGGTGGCACTAGTGTTAAAGAACTTGTCTGCCAGTGCAGGTAGATGTAAGAGATGTGGGTTTGATCCCTAGGTCAGGAAAATCCCCTGGAGGAGGGCATGGCATCCCACACCAGTATTCTTGCCTGGATAATCCCATGGACATAGGAACCTGGCAGGCTACAGTCCATAAGGTCGCACAGAGTCAGACACAACTGAAGCAACTTAGCAGGAACACATGCACAGCCCATCTTGTCTACCTGCTTTACTATTGGAAGACAACTGTCTCTGTAGTAAAGCTTAAATATACTAACATACACACAAGAAAACTGAGAATAAAAGTAAACTAGTGATTCTATTTTGGAGATGGCAATGACAACGGAGAATCCCATGGACAGAGGAGCCTGGTAGGCTGCAGTCCATGGGGTCGCTAAGAGTCAGACACGACTGAGTGACCTCACTTTCACTTTTCACTTTCATGCATTGGAGAAGGAAATGGCAACCCACTCCTGTGTTCTTGCCTGGAGAATCCCAGGGACAGGAGAGCTTGGTGGGCTGCCACTTATGGGGTTGCACAGAATCAGACATGACTGAAGTGACTTAGCAGCAGCAGCAGCAGTGATTCTATTTATGAAGTAATAGGAATTTAAGGCCAAACTCTTTTTCAGATTCAATTTAATAGAACTTATTTTTTTTTCTATTTCGTTTTTATTTTTTTTATTTTTATTTTTTATTTTTTGTTCTTCCAATTTTATTTTATTTTTAAACTTTACATAATTGTATTAGTTTTGCCAAATATCAAAATGTTTTTAAAGATGATGGCTTTTAGTTTGCTACTATAGTTTAATTTATACTATATACTATAAAATCGAGTTTCTTCCTGATATTCCATCTAATTTTGAACAGTGACATGTACATGCACAGTGTAGTGTCCACTATGGCATGTTGTACACAGTTATATTCTTATGTTTCCTATTTCTCTGTTAAGAAAATAGAAATATGTTCTGCTGGGTACCTAGGAGTATTCCTCTTTCACCTCCATAATTTCCAAAGACTACACTCTTTTGACTGAAGAAGTGTCGTTAAGCTCACCTGGGGTCTGATACCACAAAAACAAACCAAGGATTGTGCTCAGTTACTCAGTCATGTCTGACACTTTGTGACCCCATGAAGTATAGCCTTCCAGACTCCTCTGTCCATGGGATTTTCCAGGCAGAAACAGTGGAGTGGGTTGCCATTTTTTTCCCCAAGGATTAATTATGTAGGGATTTAATTTAAAGCTGTTAAGGTGTCCCATTTTGCCTCCATTTGTTACTGTTTATTCTAGGTATTTCTCACAACCACTCTCCACTTTTCTCCACTCTGCTGTGTGTGCTGGGGCAATGACCTTCCAGGATTGTGTGAACAAGTACCTGCATTCTGGCTTCAGGTTAGGATAGGCCAGTGGTGAGCCCAGGCAGAGATGGAAGGAGAGAACAGTGTGTGTGTGCTAAGTTGCTGCAGTCATGTCTGACTGTTTGCAATCCTATGGGTAGCCCACCAGGCTTCTCTGTTCATGGGAATTCTCTAGGCAAGAATACTGCAGCAGGTTGCCATGCCCTCCTCCAGGGGAGTCTTCCCCACCCAGAGATTGAACCTGCAACTCTTACATCTCCTGCATTGGCAGGCAGGTTCTTTACCACTAGCACCACCTTAAGCAGCCCCAGAGGACATGGTGAGATCAGGTTAACTAGTTGTTGCACTAATTCCCTCACTGAGAGGAGGCCTAGCTAGCTCTCCCTGAAGGTAAGTGCTCCTCTCAAGACTGTTTTCTCTACAGGGCACTTTTCTTTCAGTTTCTAGCAACCACTGCTTTGGTGTTGCATGGAAGATTGCAGTACTATTTCCTTTGTTTCTTTATACCCAACCACACTTTCCTAAACAGTTCCTTTTGAAACATGGTAGTAATAATCCTAATTTTAATATGCCATCTATTTTATATAGATGACCAGAAATGTACATCATACAGTGGGAAGGTCTGTCTAAAAGTGAGTAAACTACTTTTAGGAAAACCAGAGTGTTTTCTGGTTTTAGGAAATGAAACAAATTTAGTGACATGTTGATAGGGAACATCTTTAGCTATTTTGTTGCAATAAATTGCATTTCTATAAAGGTAGCTTTTAGTATGCTCATACAGTCTTACTGGTCCCTTAGTTATTGAAGCTCTCCTCAAGGATAAGCATTTAAAGAACTCCAGGAGGGCATACTTCCTCATCCATCTCCATACCTGCCAAGGAAAGGCCTTTTCCTGAGAGCATTATGATTATGTACGAGATGTTGTCTGATCAATATATTTCCACTTAAGGATGCCAGATACTTCAAGTGATGATCTTCCAGACTCTACAATATTAGAATCCATTTCAGAGAACTTGAGCCATTTAAATAAAGAAAATCATTTACAACACAACTTAAAGTGCAAGGTTAGAAAAAAAATAGAACAAAAAGATGTTGAATTAGTCAACCAGAATATGATAGTCACACTGCTCTCCTGAAAAGTAAAATCTAAATGAATATCTAAAGCCCGATACTCACCTAGAACTCACAGACTATGCCATTTAAAAAGTCTGTAACTTCTCAAAGACTAATACCAAACCATGCATCAGGAAAACATTGAAAAAATAATGTCTTAAAAGTGAAATAACCAAATTCAGCATTTGTTTATATTTACTGGCAGTTTTCCTCTTTTTTTGCTTTTTTTTTAGTAGCCAAATAAATTCTTTTGAGGGAACATTTGTAGAAGCCATGCATTTTGAAATAATATACCCTTTATACAAAGACCTTCATAATGGGTACATGCATGCAATCTGTTTTTCTTCTTGCTCTCCATAATTGGTTCTGTCCTCCTTAAGAAAACTTCTGATAATAACCATTGCAGGCAGTCATATTACTCCCTCAAATCTCAATATTTCTAGATTATTAAAAATAAATTTGATTAAGTTGTGAACCATAGCATAATATTGCTCTGGGTATGAAGAAAATAAAAGAGGAATGCTGATATGTTTTTGTTCCTCTAGGAAACTGGTTTTAACCAGAAGCCCTTGATAACAAGGCTCTAGGAAAAACTCTCCTAGGAAAATAAACTTACAAGCTTAGGTTTGACACAGTCTTTGGCCTCATGTTTTTTCCTTGTTGGAGAAATCATCAAAAGACCTGAAGAAGGCTTTTTGTGAAATTCGGTTTAAAAATAACAGTGATATATTTTTCTCTATTCTTCTAAAATTTAATTAAATAAATACATGTGTCTAATTATAAAATTAACTAGAACAAACAAAAATAGGAAAAGATTATGTACATATGAGTCAACATTTTGAAAAGGATTATTAATGAAATAAATTTCAGACCATCTGGTTTTCTGGTCTTGATTAAATTACAGTGTAATCCATATGAATGGATCAGCTGCAGAACACACAAAACTGTTCCATATAAATGAGTCATGTGTAATAATTGTCTACATATTTAAATTGAGAACTTTATGTACTGAACCACTAGAAAAGAAACTGATAATCAGATATCTGCTTCCTTAGTTCTTCAGTGCACATTATCATTAGAAACATCCCATCACTTTACATTTGTAAAGATTTGTTTGCTTTTACTTTTTCCATAGTCAAATACTTGATGATACATTTTTTAAATTTATTCATTTTTTAATTGAAGGATAATTGCTTTACAGAATTGTGTTATTTTCTGTCAAACCTCAACATGTATCAGCCATAGGTATACATATATCCCCTCCCTTTTGAACCTCCTTCCCTTCTTCCTCCCCATCCCACCCCTCTAGGTTGATACAAACTCAAACTCCTGTTTGAGTTCCCTGAGACATTTTTAATTTCTTATCCTTATTCAGTGAGAGACAAAGATAAAAGAGTGAGTTAGAGGCCTTGCTCTCAAGTAACTTGTAAAATTACTGGAGAAGAATATAGATAAACATGAAACAATTAGTGAACACTGCAAAACAATTCCAAACACATACTAGGAATTTGGTTATGATTAATGTCCTATATAATTTACAGTTAAATGACCATTCATGTACAACATTTAAAATGTATGTGGAATTGCTGTTTTCTGTGAATCCTTAAAGCTACACCAGTATGGCTCTAGACAAAAGTCTATTTATTTTTATTCTTATTGTAAGCATCTAGAAAGTATGTGGCAAATTATAGGTGTTCAATCAATATTTAACAAATGAAAAAAATAAGAGAGTGTGAATCCCTCTGAAGAAGACATTCTCCCATCCATCAAAGCTCTCTGAGTTCTGAAGGCATCTGGAATTATGTTTCCTAGTTGCCATGGTTACTTACTGCTTAAGCTGCAATATTGTTAACACTCGAAGCATTAATAGTAATAGTGTTTGTTTTATAGCCCCTATCAGTCTCCCTTGTCAGAAGCCTCCAATATCTCACTGAAAGAGTAGGCACTTAGACAGTTGTCCAGAGAAACAATATCAGAAAGGGTGCTCCTCCCTAACATTTTGTTTCTGTCTGTGCTCCAGGAAATGAGTTTCTGCTTTATCTTTCCTGAAGCACCTCCCCATTTACTCTGCCTCTTGTTTGGCTCAAACCAGTATCTAGGCTCCTTTGGCTATTTGAACCCTGTTCAGCTCCTGGAATCCCATCTTTGGAATCCTTTCTCTTATCTCTTCCTTGGTGCCGTGCATTGAACTATTTCTATTTCTCCTTTTTCTTTATTTAATCTTAATAATTGGCTGTGTTTTTAACTGACTTCACACCCAATGTTTTCAGTCTAGGCTCCATCCTCAATATATGTCTGTGGATTCTAAACCAAGTCCTTAGCTAGTTTGGACTTGCTTCAACCAAGTCTTACCTGAACTAAAACTTCCTATAAGCATAACACACAGATAAGTACGAGTAGAAAGAAACAGACAAAACATCTCTAATTTAAGTGAAGGAAACTAAGTGTTCTTCATGGAGCAGAGCATTCCTTTAGTTCAGTTCAGTTCAGTTCCATTGCTCAGTCCTGTTTGACTCTTTGTGATCCTGCGGACTGAAGCACACCAGGCCTCCCTGTCCATTGCCAACTCCCAGAGCTTGCTCAAACTCATGTCCATCGAGTCAGTGATGCCATCCAACCATCTCATCTTCTGTTGTCCCCTTCTCCTCCTGTCTTCAATCTGTCCCAGCATCAGGGTCTTTTCCAATGAGTCAGTTCTTCACATCAGGTAGTTGAAGTTATGGAGCTTCACCTTCATCATCAGTCCTTCCAGTGAATATTCAGGACTGATTTCTGTTAAGATTGACTGGTTTGATCTCCTTGCCGTCCAAGGGACTCTTCTCCAACACCACAGTTCAAAGGTATCAATTCTTTGGTGCTCACTTTTCTTTAAGAACGCAGATTTAAGGCATTCTCTGTTCTTAATTGTGGAGAAGGCAATGGCAAGCCACTCCAGTACTCTTGCCTGGAAAATCCCATGGGCGGAGGAGCCTGGTGGACTGTAGTCTATGGGGTCGCACAGAGTTGGACACGACTGAGCGACTTCACTTTCACTTTTCACTTTCCTGCGTTGGAGAAGGAAATGGCAACCCACTCTGGTTTTCTTGCCTGGAGAATCCCAGGGACAGGGGAGCCTGGTGGGCTGCTGTCTATGGGGTCGCACAGAGTTGGACACGACTGAAGTGACTTAGCAGCAGCAGCAGCAGCTGTGCTTAATATGAATGGTTAGCAGATAATAACCAATTTCCTAAGATCATACTGGGAACAGAAAAATTCAAACTTTCTCATTTTTTTCTTCTCTTGCCATCATTATCATCTACTCAGTAGCAAAGTGATTCCCTGTAAATAACTTATGACATAAACTACAGGTATGCATATGTTCCTTCTAATGACCTACAGTATAAAGGTTTTCCAAATTTTTTCTTACTTCTTAAAGTTTTGGGAATTTTGTATTTCACTTACTTTCAATAAACATTTCTTTCCTCAGATGTTAAATGGATTGTAGATGTGTAAGCACTAGCATAAACACCTCTATCATGAATGTCAGTGGCTTATAAGTGAATCTGAGAGAGAGCAGAGGGACATACCTCTGAGCAATGCTAGTCTGGTGATAGCATAGAATAGAATACTATGCAAGGAAATGTGAGCAGTGATGACTGTACCAAACACTGAATCAGAAGTCTGATAAAAATGTATTTTAGGTATGGATTAATCAATTATGCATTTATTTCCTTTTACATATATATTCAATAATGGTTTCTGATTAAGGTATAAGTCTAAAGATTTTATGAAAATAAAGCGAAAATTAAATAATTACCATTGGTTGATTTATAATATATTGAGCTGTCCAAAAAGTAAGATATTAAAAAAAAAGCAAAAATTTTTGCGAACCTAATATAAGTAATGTATAATATGTGTATTTATATGAAGTATATAATATAAATATTACAATTATGTAATTTATAAATACATATATAACTTATAAATACAAACATTTATAAAAATACATGTCTCTCCATGACAGATTTTATTTTCTTAGGCCCCAAATCACTGCAGATGGTGACTGCAGCCATGAAATTAAAAATCCTTGCTCCTTGGAAGAAAAGCTATTACAAACTTAGACAGCATCTTAAAAAGCAGAAACATTACTTTGCCAACAAAGGTCCTTATAGTCAAAGTTGTGGTATTTCCAGTGTCATGTATGGATGTGAGAATTGAACCATAAAGAAGGCTGAGTGCCAAAGAATCTATGTTTTTGAACTGTGGTGTTGGAAAAGACTCTCGAGAGTCCCTTGGCATGCAAGGAGATAAATCCAGTGAATCTTAAAGGAAATAAACCCTGAATATTCATTGGAAGTGCTGGTGCTGAAGCTGAAGCTCAAATTCTCTGGCCACATGATGCAAAGAGCCAACTCATTGGAAAAGACTCTGATGCTGGGAAAGACTGAAAGCAGGAAAAGGGGATGACAGAGGATGAGATGGTTTGATGCCATCACCAACTCAATAGATATGAGTTTGAGCAAGCTCCAGGAGACAGTAAAGGACAGGGAAGCCTGACATGCTGCAGTTCATGGGGTTGGAAAGAGTCTGACATGACTGAACGGCAGCACAACAACAGCATGTGTCTCTCTCTCCCTCTTGGAGGATAGCTTCTCATTTTTGCACAATTTATTAACTAAACTGGAGCTTCAGCTGCACGTTCCATCACTCTGTAAGGCTTGCAGCTTCTAATTGTAAGTTATGCCGTAGGATTATTAGATTTCATCTCATACTTCTTTGTATTATAGGTGGATTCCTTAGCTCAAACAGATGTTATGCAAGATTATATCTTGGTGCATTACATACCAGCATGGATAGTGGTGCTGCTGACTGAGGCTGAAAGAGAAATATGAATCTACTTTCAAAATATATGTCAATTCTATTCATGATTAATTGGTATCTTTTCAAGTTTGGAAGGTGTCCAATTTAATCTACTTGCCACCCTGTAGCTTATTGATCTACTTGAGGTATAGTGCCACATGAAGTTCTCAGCTTTTGTGCCTGTTGGTGGAAGTTAGACAGTATACACTTGCTGTAAAGTTACAGGGTCCCTCCTCCTGGAAATCTAGACTCTTGTTTCTTCAGTGGGTCTCAGGACTAACAACTGGCTTAAATCCAGAATTTGGGTTAGGGATTGTGACTTTACTTGGGGCATTTTGTCATTTTCCTGATTATCCAATCCTTATTTACTTTGATTTTATGAATTGGATAATATCCTTATTCTCTGCTCATTTTTCTTGCCCCTATTGATGATTATTTTCGTTACCTTTCTAATTATCTGAAGATCAGGCTCTTCTGGCTGGCAGGGCATCTTTCCTGTCCTTTATGAAAATCATTCCTGCCTTTTTCCGACATTTAGCCTCCCTTATGGAAGAAGGAAATGGCAACCTACTCCAATATTCTTGCCTGGAGAATCCTGTGGACAGTGGAGCTTGGAGGGCTGCTGTCCATAGGGTCGCACAGGGTCGGATATGACTGAAGAGACTTAGCATGCATGAATGCATTGGAGAAGGAAATGATAACCCACTCCCATATTCTTGCCCGGAGAATCCCAGGGACACAGGAGCCTGGTGGGTAGCCATCTGTGGGGTCGCACAGAGTCAGACACAACTGAAGCAACTTAGCAGCAGCAGCAGCAGCCTCCCTTATTTGGCTTCTATTATATCATAGTTCTATCATCACCACTGCTCTTGGAAAACTCAGTTCTTTTATAGCTTTCCCTACCATTGGTCTGACCCACAAGAGGACAACTGTTATTGAGCTTCACAAATATCCCCACAATGTGACTGTCACCAGCATATGCTTTATAAATACCTTACAAAATGGAATGCCATCTGGGCTTCTCTGTGAGGAATAATCTGTTGATGTATTTTCTAGGCTCCCAAAGTGTGGGTACTCTCACATGTCTGTCTCTCTAAGCCTCCTAGCTCCATTTCCCACTGCCTGTCAAGGTAACCAGTGGTGAAATTACTATGGTGCCTTGGTTTCTCCAGGATTCCAACAGGCCTCACTGATGCTAACAGTGTTAGCATCACTTTCCCATGGTGTTAAATCCTGTATACTGGAAGAATACTCCCAAATCAGTAAGCTTTCCTTTCTCCATCCTTATTTCCTACATACCTTACTATAGCTTTTGGGGAATCTGGTATTATATATACTTTTAGAGCTTCTCACAAACTATGTGGACTTGGTTCTGCAGCTCCTTGGAGTACAGATCCTTTCCTTTCTCAGCAGTTCCCTAGCTAACTGCATTGCTATGGGCTTCCCTATTGGCTCAGATGGTAAATCCACCTCCAATGGAGGAGATCAGAGTTCAATCCCTGGGTTGGGAAGATCCCCTGAAGAAAGGCATGGCAACCCACACCAGTATTCTTGCCTGGAGATTTCCAGGGACAGAGGAGCCTGGTGGGCCAGTCTATGGGTTTGCAAAGAATCAAACATTACCGATGCGATTTAGCAAGCAAGAAATGTGACCATAGTTAACAGTCTAGTGATCGGGAAAATAAAGGGGGTTAGGTCCTGAAGCCTTTGCATCATCTCCAAGTAGTGCTAGCCTCTGAGAGTGGAGAAGGCAATGGCACCCTACTCCAGTACTCTTGCCTAGAAATTCCCATGGACGGAGGAGCCTGATAGGCTGCAGTCCACGGGGTCTCTAAGAGTCGCACATGACTTAGTGACTTCACTTTCACTTTCATGCGTTGGAAAAGGAAATGGCAACACACTCCAGTGTTCTTGCCTGGAGAATCCCAGGGACGGGCGAGCCTGGTGAGCTGCTGTCTGTGGGATCGCACAGAGTCGGCCACGACTGAAGCGACTTAGCAGCACCAGCAGCAGCAGCCTCTGAGAGAAAAGAGGGAACCACCTCTGCATATTTACTAGGTTCATGGAGATATGGATTTTCAGTGTTTCTGAGAATACCAAGTCAAATGTCCGTATCTCAGTCGAAGTGTCAGTGGCCCACTTCTCAAACTGACTTTGACAAAGCAGACTGGCTGGAATAGAAAAATCATCTCTCTCTGGAGCTCTGTTATCCCTATGTTCTTCCTCTGACTGCAGGAGATAAGCTTCTCTTTGCATGCTGCCAAGGAGTCATTTTGACTTTTAGCCAATATTGCTAAAGCAGCTATAATTGATGATTAATCACCCCCCGCCTTTCATTTTCTTCCTCCAAAGCATCAGTGGCTCTCAACATAGTCGTCCAGTTCCATTATCCTTTTAATTAGAATTTCCTAAACCTTTTAAAGGCCTAAGATATTGCAGTGACCAGTATGTTTTGCTGCTGTCCTATATCCATTTTCCACATTTATTGATGTTATAACAATCTTACTGTATAGCATGCCAAGGGTTCCTAGGGCTCCACCTACTACCAGTGATGAAGTCCTAATTTCCAGCCAGTTTTGAAAATATTCTTACAGACTGATTCATCAGATAGTTTTTGTCATCAAATATATTAGTTCAAGTTCCTTGGAAAACAGTCTTTGAGATGGAGATATGCATGCAAGACTATTATGAAAGGGAAAGTGAAAGTCACTCAGTTGTGTCGGACTGTGTAACCTCCATGGACTATACAGTGCATGGAATTTTCCAGGCCAGAATACTGGAGTGGGGTAGCCATTCCCTTCTTCAGGGGATCTTCCCAACCCAGGAATTTACCCAGGTCTCCCTCATTGCAGGCGGATTCTTTTCTAGGTAAGCCACCAGGGAAACCCCCAAGATTATTATAGGGAGAAGTAATATTGAGGATTGCCACTAGCCTCAATACATAGTGGATGAGTAAAGAAATAGGACTGGGTAGAGGGAGGCATTGAATTATGATACAGTTCACAAAGGCCTTAGCTAATCCCATGGGAAGCTGAGATGTCCTTTTAGATTGACCTGCCTTGAAGCAAGGTTGTCACTGTCTTCTCACCTGCATTTTGCTTCCAAGAACCATCCTAGTTTCCTAGCAGTCTTAAGATGTGGGCTCCTCTGGAAAATGATTAGAAACTCTTAGCTGGAGAATTTATGCCTTGGAGGTATTTAGCTGAGTGGCCATCATCCACTAAACCTGAGGCAGGTAGGTGATGCGGGGCTCAATCCATTACACCAGGAATCCCCAACCTGTTGGATCTAATGCCTGATGATCTGAGGTGAAAATGATGTAGTCATAATAGAAATAAAGGGAACAATAGCTGGAATGTGCTTGAATCATCCCCCAAGCCATCCCCCGGCCGCTGGTTCATGGAAAATTATCTTCCACAAAACTTGTCCCTTCTGCCAAAAAAGTGGGGACCACTGGCCCAAACTCCCCAAGACCTTTTGTTTCCTTCTTGGTGCTTGCTGGTTGGAACTGAAATGCTGTCCTCAGCACTACTCTCTTTCTCCCAAGTGAATTTCTATTCTGCCCACAGCAATAACCACCCAGCTGCCATGACTCGCATACTCACCCCCTCTTCTCTTGCTCCTGGATGGCAGAGTACTTCTGCAGCAGATGTAAAACTATGCAGACCTGTCCCAGTACAAATTCATACTGTGCAACTGCAGTTACATTTTTACAATTATAAGCACAAACATATGAAATCACCTCAGGCAATGCTTTGACAGCTCCCTAGGGTATTGCTCAATTCTGAAGAACACTATAAAATAGCATAAAAAAATATGCTTGACTACCCAGCAGCAGAATACACGAACAGAACTAAGCCAGGCCTCAAGCAAAGTAAATTCCTTCCGCAACCGCTTGACAATGTTATGAAATGATTGTGAAAGTTTTGCATAACTAACAAGTTAAAATTCATACCTATTGAAATTTGCAAGTGTAAAAAATAGCATTAAATTCATCATGTAAAACTACATGCACAAAGAAAAGCCATCTTTTATACTTCTATCTCCCTTTACCCTTGCAAAAACATCAGAAAAGAAGAATACGAGAAGATATTTTAGTCATGAAATACTATTGAACACCTATTATGTGGTGGGCACTATTCTAGAAATTGGAGGCACAGGAGTGAAAAATAGCATGGTAAGAAAAGTCCTGAATCTTGCTGAAGTTGCAGTATTTTCCCCTTATTGCCTCTCAGTTGTTCTCTTCTCTCCTCCATCACCTCACCCCTGCACATACTGCTGTGTTATTAATGCACTGTTCAACTTGCAAAAACCTACTTCTGCTCAAGGGTAACAACCTTCTCGTCTTACTCTTTCACCTTCTGTAGTAATTCCATCTGTTTTCATATTTCTTCTTTTATTTTCCTTTGTCTTTTTCACCATCTCTTGTTTATACTGGTTATTGAGCTCCTCAGTGATCAGAAGAATCATGTTATTCTTTGTATCTCAAGCATATGATACAGTGAATTTTGGCATATTATGTCTTGAATATGCAAAAGAATTCATAGATGTTAATGGCCTATAAGGAGGAAAGTATGAACTAATATGCTAATAATTATAGTTGTGTATCAGTTTTTGTGTGATAGTTTCTCAACAGGAAATAAAATTGATCCATCTATAATAAGGATATAAAATGTATTTTATCTCACTTGCCTCCTTCAATAAATTGGTAATGATTTTCTGGAGTACTGACTTGAGGAAAAATCACAGCTGCACTCAGGCTCAGAGGGAAGGGTTATCATGCCATTATCTAAGCCTACTATGAGCTCCTGAGAAGGCAGATAACTATTTCTAATCTTTATCTTTCTCTTCCTTTCCCTCTTTCTTGATCATTTACTTCTAGCATTTTTCTCTGGAGTGCTGTAGTAAAAGAGAAAAAGAAACACAATGTTTTTATGATATAGTGTCCCCTCTTTGAACAATTCAAACAGACAAAAGCAAAAAAATTGTTATGATATAAAGTTTTAAGAGAACTCACACATCTTTATATAATGTAGATAAAGCCATGCAGTCAGAATTAACCATGTTTTTATAGAAAGCAGAGACATTCTCATAAATTAACTCTCCTTGGTCTTCTTTTCTCTAACATATTTTCCTTTCATTTTATTTCAGATGTCCTTATACACAGTCAAGATCTGTCATAAGAACTATCCCCCAGTGTTGGACTTATTATCTCAGTCCACAGCCTACTATCCTTCCAACAATCTCACTCTTCTACAGCTGCTGGTTTTAGTTATTTTTCTATTTTGAAAGTCTGCTACCCTTTTATAACTTTATTTTCCTTCTTATTCCACATGGAACCGTAACTTCATAGACACACTTACCTCTTTCCTTCATTTAATAGAGAAAGTCATGTATCTTTGCACATCCTCTCCATTAGAAATATATGAACATTGATTGATTTGCGGATATTGAAGAATCCTTGCATCCCTGGGATAAAGCCCACTTGGTCATGGTGTGTGATCTTTTTAATGTTTTGTTGGATTCTGATTGCTAGAATTTTGTTAAGGATTTTTGCATCTATGTTCATCAGTGATATTGGCCTGTAGTTTTCTTTTTTGTGGGATCTTTGTCAGGTTTTGGTATTAAGGTGATGGTGGCCTCATAGAATGAGTTTGGAAGTTTACCTTCCTCTGCAATTTTCTGGAAGAGTTTGAGCAGGATAGGTGTTAGCTCTTCTCTAAATTTTTTGTAGAATTCAGCTGTGAAGCCGTCTGGACCTGGGCTTTTGTTTGCTGGAAGATTTTTGATTACAGTTTCAATTTCCATGCTTGTGATGGGTCTGTTAAGATTTTCTATTTCTTCCTGGTCCAGTTTTGGAAAGTTGTACTTTTCTAAGAATTTGTCCATTTCTTCCATATTGTCCATTTTATTGGCATATAATTGTTGATAGCAGTCTCTTATGATCCTTTGTATTTCTGTGTTGTCTGTTGTGATCTCTCCATTTTCGTTTCTAATTTTATTGATTTGATTTTTCTCCCTTTGTTTCTTGATGAGTCTGGCTAATGGTTTGTCAATTTTATTTATCCTTTCAAAGAACCAGCTTTTGGCTTTGTTGATTTTTGCTATGGTCTCTTTTGTTTCTTTTGCATTTATTTCTGCTCTAATTTTTAAGATTTCTTTCCTTCTACTAACCCTGGGGTTCTTCATTTCTTCCTTTTCTAGTTGCTTTAGGTGTAGAGTTAGGTTATTTATTTGACTTTTTTCTTGTTTCTTGAGGTGTGCCTGTATTGCTATGAACTTTCCCCTTAGGACTGCTTTTACCATGTCCCACAGGTTTTGGGTTGTTGTGTTTTCATTTTCATTCGTTTCTATGCAAATTTTGATTTCTTTTTTGATTTCTTCTGTGATTTGTTGGTTATTCAGCAGCGTGTTGTTCAGCCTCCATACGTTGGAATTTTTAATAGTTTTTCTCCTGTAATTGAGATCTAATCTTACTGCATTGTGGTCAGAAAAGATGCTTGGAATGATTTCTATTTTTTTGAATTTACCAAGGCTAGCTTTATGGCCCAGGATGTGATCTATCCTGGAGAAGGTTCCATGTGCGCTTGAGAAAAAGGTGAGATTCATTGTTTTGGGATGAAATGTCCTATAGATATCAATTAGGTCTAACTGGTCTATTGTATCATTTAAAGTTTGTGTTTTCTTGTTAATTTTCTGTTTAGTTGATCTATCCATAGGTGTGAGTGGGGTATTAAAGTCTCCCACTATTATTGTGTTATTGTTAATTTCTCCTTTCATACTTGTTAGCATTTGTCTTACATACTGTGGTGCTCCCGTGTTGGGTGCATATATATTTATAATTGTTATATCTTCTTCTTGGATTGATCCTTTGATCATTATGTAGTGACCTTCTTTGTCTCTTTTCACAGCCTTTGTTTTAAAGTCTATTTTATCTGATATGAGTATTGCTACTCCTGCTTTCTTTTGGTCCCTATTTGCATGGAAAATCTTTTTCCAGCCCTTCAGTTTCAGTCTGTATGTGTCCCCTGTTTTGAGGTGGGTCTCCTGTAGACAACATATGTAGGGGTCTTGTTTTTGTATCCATTCAGCCAGTCTTTGTCTTTTGGTTGGGGCATTCAACCCATTTATGTTTAAGGTAATTACTGATAAGTATGATCCCATTGCCATTTACTTTATTGTCTTGGGTTCGAATTTATACACCGTTTTTGTGTCTCCTGTCTAGAGAATATCCTTTAGTATTTGTTGGAGAGCTGGTTTGGTGGTGTAGAATTCTCTCAGCTTTTGCTTGTCTGAAAATCTTTTGATTTCTCCTTCATACTTGAATGAGATCCTTGCTGGGTACAATAATCTGGGCTGTAGGTTATTTTCTTTCATCATTTTAAGTATGTCTTGCCATTCCCTCCTGGCTTGAAGAGTTTCTATTGAAAGACCAGCTGTTATCCTTATGGGAATTCCCTTGTGTGTTATTTGTTGTTTTTCCCTTGCTGCTTTTAATATTTGTTCTTTGTGTTTGATCTTTGTTAATTTGATAATATGTGTCTTGGGGTGTTTTGCCTTGGGTTTATCCTGTTTGGGACTCTCTGGGTTTCTTGGACTTGGGTGATTATTTCCTTCCACATTTTAGGGAAGTTTTCAACTATTATCTCCTCAAGTATTTTCTCATGGTCTTTCTTTTTGTCTTCTTCTTCTGGGACCCCTATGATTCGAATGTTGTAGCGTTTAATATTGTCCTGGAGGTCTCTGAGATTGTCCTCATTTCTTTTAATTCGTTTTTCTTTTATCCTCTCTGATTCATTTATTTCTACCATTCTATCTTCTAATTCACTAATCCTATCTTCTGCCTCTGTTATTCTACTATTTGTTGCCTCCAGAGTGTTTTTGATCTCATTTATTGCATTATTCATTATATATTGACTCTTTTTTATTTCTTCTAGGTCCTTGTTAAACCTTTCTTTTATCCTCTCAATCCTTGTCTCCAAGCTATTTATCTGTGATTCCATTTTAATTTCAAGATTTTGGATCAATTTCACTATCATTATTCGGAATTCTTTATCAGGTAGATTCCCTATCTCTTCCTCTTTTGTTTGGTTTGGTGGGCATTTATCCTGTTCCTTTATCTGCTGGGTATTCCTCTGTCTCTTCATCTTGTTTAAATTGCTGAGTTTGGGGTGTCCTTTCTGTATTCTGGCAGTTTGTGGAGTTCTCTTTATTGTGGCGTTTCCGCGCTGTGTGTGGGTTTGAACAGGTGGCTTGTCAAGGTTTCCTGGTTAGGGAAGCTTGTGTCGGTGTTCTGGTGGGTGGAGCTGTATTTCTTCTCTCTGGAGTTCAATGAAATGTCCAGTAATGAGTTATGAGATATCTATGGTTTTGGGGTGACTTTGGGCAGCCTGTATCTTGAAGCTCAGGGCTGTGTTCCTTTGTTGCTGGAGAATTTGCTTGGTATGTCTTGCCCTGGAACTTGTTGACCCTTGTGTGGTGCTTGGTTTCAGTGTCGGTATGGAGGCGTTTGATGAGCTCCTGTCAATTAATGTTCCTTGGAGTCAGGAGTTCCCTGGAGTCAGGGTTTGGACTTAAGCCTCCTGCTTCCAGTTATCGGTCTTATTTTTACAGTAGTTTCAAAACTTCTCCTTCTATACAGCACTATTAATAAAACATCTACGTTAAAGATGAAAAGTTTCTCTACTGTGAGGGTCACTCAGAGAGGTTCACAGCGTTACATGGAGAAGAGAAGAGGGAGGAGGGAGTTAGAGGTGACCCAAATGAGATGAGGTGGAATCAATAGTGGAGAGAGTGGGCTAGCCAGTAATCACTTCCTTATGTGCACTCCACAACTGGACCACTCAGAGATGTTCACAGAGTTATACAGAGAAGAGAAGAAGGAGGAAGGTGACAGAGGTGGCCTGAAGGATAAAGGGGGGAATGAAAAGGAGGGAGACAGATCCAGCCAGTAATCAGTTCCCTAAGTGTTCTCCACCGTCTGGAACACACAGAAATTCACAGAGTTGGGTAGAGTAGAGAGGGGTTAGGGAGGAGACATAGGGGACCTGGTGGTGAAAAAGGAGAGTCCAAAGGGAGAGAGATCAGTCAAGCCAGTAATCTCACTCCCTAGTGAAAAAATGGATCCTGAAGATTGGGTTCTTAAAGATACAAAATTGGTAACAAATACATAAAAGCAAAAATAAAAAATCTAGAGTAGAGTTTGGAATTTCAAAAATACAATGTTAAAAAAAAGAAGAAAAATAAAGAGAGAAAGCAAACAAACAAACAAAAACAAACAATGTTGCAAAAATTATAAAGAAAATACAGGTACAAAATTGATATCAAATACCAAAAAGCATAAATTAAAAATCTAGAGTAGAGTTTGGAATTTAAGATATACAATGTTATATAAAAGAAGAAGAGAAAGAAACAGAGAAAAGAAAAAAAAAAAAGAAGTCACAGAAATTATAAAAAAAAACTATAGGTACAAAATTGATAACATATACCAAAAAGCTAAAATTAAAAATCTAGAGTAGAGTTTGGAATTTCAAAAATACAATGTTAAAGAAAAGAAGATAAAAAAAAAAAAAAAAAAGGTCAAAAAATTATAATATATATATATATATGAAGTTTGCTGAAGAAGAAAAAAATAGGGTCTTTTTTTTTTTTGCAAAGTAATAGGTTATAAAAGTGAAAATTAAAGGAACAATAGAGGACTTAAAATTTAAAAAAATACAAAAAAAAAGAAAGAATGATCGTAAAAATAGTAAAAACATATCTAGAACTTTCTTTGGTTTTGTTGTGAGTATTGTGGATTCAGTTCATTTTTGGCTAGTTCCTTGGTCCAACTTACATTTCTCAAGATCTATAGGCCCCTTCCTATGTACTCCGTAGTAACCACGGGGTTTTAATCTATTGCCTGTAGCTTCCAAGGCGTTTTCCTCTGTTATAACTTCTGTTTGCTGGTCTCTTCAGTGTCTGGTTTCCGCCGTGACACAAAGGGGACGGTGGAGGACACTTTTTTTTTTTTTTTTTTAGACTCACTTGTTCAGTCGCACTGTGGGGAGGGAGGGATGCTGCAAACAAATAACACTGGCATGCGCTCGCAGTACCTCAGCCACACTGGGTCTGCCCCCGCTCACGGCACGTGTAGCCTCCCTGCCCACACTGCTCGGGCTCTAGGTTGTTCCGCCGGGAACAATCCGAGGCCAGCCCTGGGCTGCATGCACCTCCCAGGTCCAAGCTGCTCAGGTTCAGGCACTCGGGTAGTCCTCAGAGGCGCAGACTAAGTTGGGCCAGCGTTTTGTGCTCTTCTCAGGTCCGAGCAGCTCAGGTGAAGAGGTGTTTGGCGAGCGCCAATGCTGCGACTTATCGCCTCCCTGCCACTCGGTTATCTGGGTGTAAAACCGGCGCACCTTCTCAGGCAGATGTTGACCGTCCAGACCCCCAATAAGTTTTAGATAGCAAAGAAGCCTGCTTACAATTTTATAGATAATGCCTCTCTGGGACTGCGATATCCCACTTCCGGCTCTGGCTGCTTGTCACCAGAGGGGGAAGGTCTGCAGCCAGCTATCTCTGATCAGTCCTTTGTTTCGTGTGCGGGCCTGGCAGTGTCTTAGGTTGGGGCTGGCTTTTCGCGTGGTAGATATCCCACAGTCTGGTCTGCTAGCCCAAATTATTTCGCTCAGATAGCGCTCAGGGTATTCAGGCCAGATTCTTACTCTCAGCAATGCAGCCCGCACCACGCCTCCCTGCCCAGCCCCCTCTTGCTAATGGCGGATGCAGGTGTCTGCGCTGCTTCTCCACTGGGGGAGTTACCGTAGGGCTCACAATCTGCGAGTTTTAATTGTTTATTCATTTTTTCTCCCTGTTATGTTGCCCTCTGTGCTTCCAAAGCTCGGCACAGATTTGGCAGTGAGAAGGTTTCCTGGTGTTTGGAAACTTCTCTCTTTTTAAGACTCCCTTATGAAATGAGATGCCAGTCCAGGTTCAGTGCATGATGCTGGATGCTTGGGGCTGGTGCGCTGGGATGGCCCAGGGGGATGGTATGGGGAGGGGGGAGGGAGGAGGGTTCAGGATGGGGAGCACGTGTATACCTGAAATTTAAAAAAAAAAAATTAAAAAATTTAAAAAAATTAAAAAAAAAATTAAATTAAATTAAAAAAACAAAAAAACAAAAAACTCCCTTCCCGGGACGGAACTCCGTCCCTCCCTCTTTTGTCTCTTTTTTTGTCTTTTATATTTTTTCCTACCTCCTTTTGAAGACATGGGTTGGTTTTCTGGGTGCCTGATATCCTCTTCCGGCATTCAGAAGTTGTTTTGTGGAATTTACTCAACGTTTAAATGCTCTTTTGATGAATTTGTGGGGGAGAAAGTGTTCTCCCTGTCCTACTCCTCCGCCATCTTGGCTCCTAACCATATGATTATCTCAATAGATGCAGAGAAAGCCTTTGACAAAATTCAACATCCATTTATGATAAAAACTCTCCAGAAAGCAGGAATAGAAGGAACATACCTCAACATAATAAAAGCTATATATGACAAACCCACAGCAAACATTATCCTCAATGGAGAAAAATTGAAAGCATTTCCTCTAAAGTCAGGAACAAGACAAGGGTGCCCACTTTCACCATTACTATTCAACATAGTTTTGGAAGTTTTGGCCACAACAATCAGAGCAGAAAAAGAAATACAAGGAATCCAAATTGGAAAAGAAGAAGTAAAACTCTCACTATTTGCAGATGACATGATCCTCTACATAGAAAACCCTAAAGACTCCACCAGAAAAGTACTAGAAATAATCAATGACTATAGTAAAGTTGCAGGATACAAAATCAACACACAGAAATCCCTTGCATTCCTATACACTAATAATGAGAAAATAGAAAGAGAAATTAAGGAAACAATTCCATTCACCATTGCAACGGAAAGAATAAAATACTTAGGAATATATCTACCTAAAGAAACTAAAGACCTATATATAGAAAACTATAAAACACTGGTGAAAGAAATCAAAGAGGACACTAATAGATGGAGAAATATACCATGTTCATGGATTGGAAGAATCAATATAATGAAAATGAGTATACTACCCAAAGCAATTTATAGATTCAATGCAATCCCTATCAAGCTACCAACAGTATTCTTCACAGAGCTAGAACAAATAATTTCACAATTTGTATGGAAATACAAAAAACCTCAAATAGCCAAAGCGATCTTGAGAAAGAAGAATGGAACTGGAGGAATCAACCTACCTGACTTCAGGCTCTACTACAAAGCCACAGTTATCAAGACAGTATGGTACTGGCACAAAGACAGAAATATAGATCAATGGAACAAAATAGAAAGCCCAGAGATAAATCCATGCACATATGGACACCTTATCTTTGACAAAGGAGGCAAGAATATACAATGGATTAAAGACAATCTCTTTAACAAGTGGTGCTGGGAAATCTGGTCAACCACTTGTAAAAGAATGAAACTAGACCACTTTCTAACACCATACACAAAAATAAACTCAAAATGGATTAAAGATCTAAACATAAGACCAGAAACTATAAAACTCCTAGAGGAGAACATAGGCAAAACACTCTCTGACATACATCACAGCAGGATCCTCTATGACCCACCTCCCAGAATATTGGAAATAAAAGCAAAAATAAACAAATGGGACTTAATTAACCTTAAAAGCTTCTGCACATCAAAGGAAACTATTAGCAAGGTGAAAAGACAGCCTTCAGAATGGGAGAAAATAATAGCAAATGAAGCAACTGACAAACAACTAATCTCAAAAATATACAAGCAACTCCTACAGCTCAACTCCAGAAAAATAAACGACCCAATCAAAAAATGGGCCAAAGAACTAAATAGATATTTCTCCAAAGAAGACATACAGATGGCTAACAAACACATGAAAAGATGCTCAACATCACTCATTATCAGAGAAATGCAAATCAAAACCACTATGAGGTACCATTTCACGCCAGTCAGAATGGCTGCGATCCAAAAGTCTACAAATAAATGCTGGAGAGGGTGTGGAAGAAAGGGAACCCTCTTACACTGTTGGGGGGAATGCAAACTAGTACAGCCACTCTGGAGAACAGTATGGAGATTCCTTAAAAAACTGAAAATAGAACTGCCTTATGATCCAGCAATCCCACTGCTGGGCATACACACTGAGGAAATCAGAAGGGAAAGAGACACGTGTACCCCAATGTTCATCGCAGCACTGTTTATAATAGCTAGGACATGGAAGCAACCTAGATGTCCATCAGCAGATGAATGGATAAGAAAGCAGTGGTACATATACACAATGGAGTATTACTTGGCCATTAAAAAGAATACATTTGAATCAGTTCTAATGCAGTGGATGAAACTGGAGCCTATTATACAGAGTGAAGTAAGCCAGAAGGAAAAACACCAATACAGTATACTAACGCATATATATGGAATTTAGAAAGATGGTAACAATAACCCTGTGTACGAGACAGCAAAAGAGACACTGATGTATAGAACAGTCTTATGGACTCTGTGGGAGACGGAGAGGGTGGGAAGATTTGGGAGAATGACATTGAAACATGTAAAATATCATGTAAGAAACGAGCTGCCAGTCCAGGTTTGATGCACAATACTGGATGCTTGGGGCTAGTGCACTGTGACGACCCAGAGGGATGGTATGGGGAGGGAGAAGGGAGTAGGGTTCAGGATGGGGAACACATGTATACCTGTGGTGGATTCATTTTGATATTTGGCAAAACTAATACAATTATGTAAAGTTTAAAAATAAAATAAAATTAAAAAAAAAAGAAATATATGAACACTAACAAAATATGGCCCACTTGGTTGAAGGCAATTTAATCCTATCCTTTCTTTCTTGTTTTATGTGTAACATGATAGTAAATAAATATATGGCCTAAGACAGGTATATGGAATATTTTGTGGAATAAAGAAATTCATGTAGAGAGTTTTAATCAAATGCCACATGGCATTAACATGACTCACTCTCTCTATATATATATTTTTTAATTTTATTTTAATATTTCATGTCTTCTTTTGAAGAAAAGCTATTGTTAAGTTTTTCACACTCAACAATACCCCAGATTTAGCATTTCTTATCCTAATGTTTAACCATCAATACCCCTCACTCTGTTTTCAACAAGGTGAAAGATGTAGCACAGATAAGTGACTCAACACAGCTGATAACTTCCATTTTAACTCTAAAGATGATAGTTTAGGAACAGATATGATACTCATAGGGCTTCCCATGTGGTGCTAATGGTAAAATATGGCAAAACCAATACAATATTGTAAAGTAATTAGCCTCCAATTAAAATAAATAAATTTATATTAAAAAAAAAAAAAAAAAAGAATCTGCCTGCCAATTCAGGAGACATGGATTTGGTCCCAGGGTTGAGATGATCATCTGAAGGAGGGCATGGCAACCTGCTCCAGCATTCCTGCCTGGGGAATCCTGTGGACAGAAGAGCCTGGTGAGATACAGTCCATAGGGTCACATAATCAGACACGACTGAAGCAACTTAACATGAATGTATGATACTCATTCTACAAATTCAGAGGTGCTAGAAATTTAGTTTTTATAAAATTGAACTGAATCTCCCAATCAAACCCTTGTTTCGCTGGTCTAAAAACTTGAGTTTGGGAAAGAATTTCTCTGAACCCTCTCCTTTTCTTTAGGCCACAGCTAAAAATGAGGGACTTATACTGTGCAGCAGTCAGTGATGGAGAGGGTCTGATAACCCTATTGTTGGACTTTCTGTGCTGTTAGCTGTTGGGTCTCAAGTGCTGTTTTATACAATAGGGTGCCACATTCTGCCTTATTCAAAAACACATCATTTCAGGACTGTTTCTTTCTCAATATTTTCTTACCTTCTTAGATACAAAAGAAAGCTGAATTCCCGTCAATCTACTTGGGAGCTAATGAAAGAATGAAGTCGTATAAGCTGTTGATTACCTTCCTGTTCATCTTATGGGCAGTGCTATATAGTTCCCTGCTATTTACATCACACAAGGATGTGAATGAGTTCTATGACAGATTTCTTAGTTCAGTTCAGTTCAGTTCAGTTGCTCAGTCGTGTCCAACTCTTTTCAACCCCATGGACTGCAGCATGCCAGGCTTCCCTGTACATCAACAACTCCAGAGATTACTCAAACTCATGTCCATAGAGCCGGTGATGCCCTCTAAGCATCTTATGTGTGTTGTCCCTTCTCCTCCCACCTTCAATCTTTCCCAGCATCAGGGTCTTTTCAAATGAGTCAGTTCTTGGCATCAGGTGTCCAAAGAATTAGAGTTTCAGATTCAGCATCAGTCCTTCCAATGAATATTCAGGACTTATTTGTTTTAGGATGGACTGATTGGATCTAGTTGCACTCCAAGGGACTTTCAAGAGTCCTCACAAACCACAAGTCAAAACATCAATTCTTTGGTGTTCAGCTTTCTTTATAGTCAGACCCTCACATCCATATATGACTACTGGAAAAACCATAGCTTTGACTAGATGGATCTTTGTTCGTAAAGTAATGTCTCTACTTTTTAATATCCTGTCGAGGTTGGTCATAATTTTTCTTCCAAGGAGCAAGCGTCTTTTAATTTCATGGCTGCAGTCACTGTCTTCAGTGATTTTGGAGCCCCCCAAATAAAGTCTCTCACTGTTTCCATTGTTTTCCCATCTAATTGCCATGAAGTGATGGGACCGGATACCAAGATCATATTTTCTGAATACTGAGCTTTAAGCCAACTTTTTCACTCTCCTTTTTCACTTTCATCATGAGGTTCTTTATTTCTTTTTCACTTTCTGCCATAAGGGTGGTATTATCTGGATTTCTGAGGTTATTGATACTTCTCCTGGCAATCTTGGTTCCAGCATATGCTTCATCCAGCCCAGAATTTCTCATGATGTACTCTGCATAGATTTTAAATAAGCAGGATGACAATATACAGTTTTGATGTACTCCTTTCCTGTGTCCAGTTCTAACTGTTGCTTCCTGACCTGCATACAGATTTCTCAGGAGGCAGGTCAGGTTGTCTGGTATTTCCAGCTCTTTCAGAATTCTCCTCAGTTTCTTGTGACCCATACAGTCAAATGTTTTGGCATAGCCAATAAAACAGAAATAGATGTTTTTCTGGAACTCTCTTGCTTTTTTGATGATCCAACAGATGTTGGCAATTTGATCTCTGGTTCCTCTGACTTTTCTAAATCCAACTCGAATATATGCAAGTTCACAGTTCACATACTGTTGAAGGCTGACTTGGAGAATTTTGAGCATTACTTTGCTAGAGTGTGAGATGAGTGCAATTGTGTGGTAGTTTGAGCATTCTTTGGCATTGCTTTCATTGGGACTGGAATGAAAACTGACCTTTTCCAGTCCTGTGGCCACTGCTGAGTTTTCCAAATTTGCTGGCATATTGAATGTAGCACTTTCACAGCATCATCTTTTAGGATTTGAAATAGCTCAACTGGAATTCCATCACCTCCACTAGCTTTGTTTGTAGTGATACTTCCTAAGGCCCATTTGACTTCAGACTCTAGGATGTCTGGCTCTAGGTGAATTATCACACCATCATGGTTAACTGAATCATGAAGAGCTTTTTTGTACAGTTCTTCTGTGTATTCTTGCTCCCTCTCTTAATATCTTCTGCTTCTGTCAGGTCCATACCATTTCTGTCCTTTATTGTGCCCATCTTTGCATGAAATATTCCTTTGGTATCTAATTTTCTTGAAGAGATCGCTAGTCTTTCCCATTCTATTGTTTTCCTCTATTTCTTTGCACTGATCACTGAGGAAGGCTTTCTTATCTTTTGATAATCTTTGGAACTCTGCATTCAAATGGATATATCTTTCCTTTTCTCCTTTGCCTTTCACTTCCCTGCTTTTCTCAACTATTTGTAAGGCCTCCTCAGACAACTATTTTGCCTTTTTACATTTCCCCACCCCTTGATGATGGTCTTGATCCCTGCCTCCTGTACAATGTCATGAAGCCCAGTCCATAGTTCTTCAGGCACTCCTTCAGATTTAACCCCTTGAATCTATTTCTCACTTCCACTGTATAATCGTAAGGGGAATTTGATTTAGGTCATACCAGAATGATCTAGTGGTTTTCCCTACTTTCTTCAATTTAAGTCTTAATTTGGCAATAAGGAGTTCATGATCTGAGCCACAGTCAGCTCCCAATCTTGTGTTAAGTGACTCTCTAGAGCTTTTCTATCCTTGTCTACAAAGATCATAATCAATCTGATTTCAGTATTGACCATTTGGTGATGTCCATGTGTAAAGTCTTCTCCTGCATTGTTGGAAGAGGATGTTTGCTACGACCAGTGCATTCTCTTGGCAAAACTATGTTAGGCTTTGCCTGCTTCATTTTGTACTTCAAGGCCAAATTTGCCTGTTGCTCCAGGTATCTCTACTCTTTCTACTTTTGCATTCCAGTCCTCTATAATGAAATGGATATCTTTTTTGGGTGTTAATTCTAGAAGGTCTTTTAGACATTCTAGAATGCCCATTCAGCTTCAGCTTCTTCAGCATTACTGGTCAGGACATCGATTTGGATTACTGTGATACTGAATGGTTTGCCTTGGAAACGAACAGAGATCATTCTGTCATTTTTGAGATTGCATCTAAGTATTGCATTTTGGACTCTTTTGTTGACTATGATGGCTACTCTATTTCTTCTAAGGGATTCTTGCCCAAAGTAGTAGATATAATGGTCATCTGACTTAAATTGACCCATTCTAGTCCATTTTAGTTCGCTGATTCCTAAAATGTGGATGTTCACTCTTGCCATCTTGTTTAACCACTTCCAATTTGCCTTGATTCATGGACCTAACATTCCAGGTTCCTAATCAATATTCCTCTTTACAGCATTGGACTTTACTTCCATCACTAGTCACATCCACAAGTAGGTGTTGTTTTTGCTTTGCCTCCATCTCTTCATTCTTTCTGGAGTTATTTCTCCACTGATCTCCACTAGCATATTGAGCGCATACCAACCTGGGGAGTTATCTTTCAGTATCCTATCTTTCTGCCTCTTAGTATTGTTTATGGGGTTCTCAAGGCAAGAACACTCAAGTGGTTTGCCATTCACTTCTCCATCGGCCCACTTTTTGTCAGAACTCTCCACCATGACCTGTCCATCTTGGATGGCCCTACTCATCATGGCTCATATATTTTCTCTGAGTTAAACAAGGCTATGGTCCATGTGATCAGATTGGTTAGTTTTCTGTGATTGTGGTTTTAAGTCTGTTTGCCCTCTAATGGAGAAGTATAAGAGATGTATGGAAGCTTCCTGATGTGAGAGACTGACTGAGGGGGAAAATGGGTCTTTTTCTGATGGGCAGGGCCATGCTCAGTAAATCTCTAATCCAATTTTATGTTGATGGGCAAGGCTGTGTTCCCTCCCTGTTGTTTGACCTGAATTCAAACTATGTAGAGGTAATGAAGATAATGGTGACCTCATTCAAAAGATCCTATGCAGGCAATGCTACACTCAGTGGCCCCAACCCTGCAGCAGGCCACCACCAAACCACACTTCTTCCAGGGACTTCTGGACACTCACAGGCAAGTCTGGGTCAGTCTCTTGTGGGATCACTGCTCTTTTCTCCTGGGTCATGGTATGCACAAGGTTTTGTTTGTGCCCTCCAAGAGTCTGTTTCCCCAGTCCTGTGTAAGTTCTGGTGGCTCTATGGTAGGGTTTTTGTCAACCTCCTCCAAGAGAGCTTATGCCATACCCAGGCCTATTGCACCCAGAGTTCCTGCCCCTGCAGCAGTCCACTGATGACCCATATCTGCAGGAGACACTCAAACCCAGTTCTGTCTCAGCTGCTATGGGGTTTCTGGGTCCTAGTGCACATAAGGTTTGTGTGAGCCTTCCAATCATCTCTGGTCAGTATGGGGTTTAATTCTAAATGCAATTTTGCCCCTCCTACCATCTTTTGGGGGTTTCTCCTTTGCCCTTGAATGTGGGGTATCTTTTTTTCATGGAACCCACCATTCTCCTGTCGATGGTTATTCAGCAGAGAGTTGTAATTTTGAAGTTCTTGCAGAAGAAGATGAGAACAGGTCAGATGAATTCCCTCAGGAATTAAGGGAATTCGGTTAAGAATTAATGTTTCTTAACCCTGATACTATTGACACACTGGTCTAGATAGCTCTTTGTGATCCCATGCACTATTGGGCGATTGGCACTATCCCTGACCTATAAGCACTAGAGTCCACCTGCTCCCCTACACAGGTCTTTATAATTAACAAGTTCCCAGACATGGTAGTCACATCCAGTTGAGGACCACTGCACTTTTGAGGATGAATTTGATTTTTCTGTCTCCACTCATTCTCTATGGCTCCTCACAAGTTCAGTGACAGAACTCTCTGAGACCTGGTCATCAACCTGAATTCTTCTCTGGGAATTGGGAGTATAAATCTTCTCTAAATCTGAACCCTCAGATCTCTCCTTTACCCTACTCTGTATTTGTGTTGGTAGGACTTGAGGTTCTTAGAAATTAGGATTTCATGCCAAAGAGATATGGAGATGGCAATGGCACCTCACTCCAGTACTCTTGCCAGAAACTCCCATGGATAGAGGAATCCAGTGGGCAGCAGTCCATGGGGTCGCTAAGAGTCGGACACGACTGAACGACTTCACTTTCACTTTTCACTTTCATACATTGGAGAAGGAAATGGCAACCCACTCTATTGTTCTTGCCTGGAGAGTCCCAGGGACGGAGGAACCTAGTGGGCTGCCGTCTATGGGGTCGCACAGAGTTGGCCACGACTGAAGCAACTTAGCAGCAGCAGCCAAAGAGATATGCCAGGATCTAACTTTCAGTTGAACTCCCTGTTTTTCCTCACCTTCTCTTCCCTTTCCTTTTTGTCTTTTGTCCCCTCTTATCTTCTTAGATATCAAACATTCTCAGTGATTTACATTATGTGTATAATTTGGGGTTTAAATATCAGAGATCAAGAGTTTGACTTGGTTGTTTCTTGAGATAAATGAATACTGTAGTTCAAACTACCCAGTGATGGAAAGAAATAAAGAAACAGAATACCAGTGAAGGAAGTATCCATTATTGTCTCAAAATGTAATGCCACTACAGACTCTGTAGCTTCATGCCCAGCAGATCTGACATATATTTCCAGTTCTGATCTTATTTTAAAACTATGAAACATCTGAGTGTACATAGATCAATTTTAGCACATGCATATAATGTGGTATAATTGGCAACTGGGAAGGGAGATATTGGCATGAAAAAAATCACTTTTTATCATGCTAGGAGTAATCATACTGCCTTCACATGGGCTCTTGTCAGTGATCCTTAATTATGTTGCCAGTAAGAGACTCAAAGTGAACCTTAAAAGAAACATTAAGCCAAAATTGGTATATGTATGTACACACATATAATGGCATTGTCAGTCCTTTATTTCTCTGTTTTGAGAAACACATATATGTATGTTATTTTGGTTATCTATTTCTGAATAATAAACTACCTCAAAATTTAACAGCTTAGACACACAGATATAGTGAACAAACGAGGAGTTGCCAGTGGAGGTGGAGGGCAATGCAGGGGTGGGGATATGGGAGGCACAAACCATTGGGTGTAAGATAGATTTAAGGATGTATTGTACTACACAGGGAATATAGCCAATATTTTGTGGAATAATTGTAGATGGAAAGTAACTTTTAAAAATTGTATGTATATACAGATATAGATATAGATACAGAAAATTATACTTCAATTAAAAACAAAACAAACAAACAAACAAAAAAAAAAACAGCTTCAAACAAGAATCTATTCTTATCCTCCATGATTTTTTGTAGAATGACTGGGTTTGGCCCAGTAATTCTTATGAAATAAGTGAAGCCAGATGAACTTAACTCATCCAGGCATTCAACTGGACTAGGCCATCCAAAATGACTCAACTGTATGGTTCATATGGCTTTTGGCTGGGAGTTCATCTAGAGCTATTGAATATAGTTCATGGTTATGTTCCATGCTGTCTAGGTTATGACCAACCTAAACATATTAAAAATCAGAGACATTACTTTGCCAACAAAGGCCCATCTAGTCAAGGCAATGGTTTTTCCAGTAGTCATGTATGGAAGTGAGAGTTGGACTATAAAGAAAACTGAGTGCCAAAGAATTGATGTTTTGAACTGTGTCTGTTGGAGAAGACTCTTGAGAGTCCCTTGGACTGCAAGGATATCCAACCAGTCCATCCTAAAGGATATCAATCATGAGTGTTTATTGGAAGAATTGATGTTGAAGATGAAACTCCAATACTTTGGCTACCTGATGGGAAGCGCTGACTCATTTGAAAAGACCCTGATGCTGGGAAAGATTAAGGGCAGGAAGAGAAGGGGATAACAGAGGATGAGATGGTTGGATGGCATCACTGACCCAATGGACATGAGTTTGGGTAAATTCCAGGTGTTGGTGATGGACAGGGAGGCCTGGTGTGCTGCACTCCATGGGGTTGTAAAGAGTTGGACATGACCGAGCAACTGAACTGAACTGATGTTCCATGTAGGACTTCCCTGATAGTTCAGTTGGTAAAGAATCGCCTCAGGAGACCCTGGTTTGATTCTTGGGTTGGGAAGATCCTCTGGAGAAGGGATAGGCTACCCACTCCAGTATTCTTGGGTTTCCCTTGTGGCTCAGCTGGTAAAGAATCTGCCTGCAATGCAGGAGACCTGGATTCAATCCTTGGGTTGGGAAGATCCCTTGGGGAAGGAAACAGCTACCTATTCTAGTATTCTGGCCTAGAGAATTCCGTGGACTGTGTAGCCCATGGGGTCACAAAGAGTCGGATATGACTGAGCAACTTACACCCTCACACACATATTCTATGTGGTCTCTTTATTTGGCTTGGGCTTCTCAGAGCATGTAGGCTCGACTTGAAGAGACAAGTGCAGAAGTTGCTAGTCCTATTAAGGCCCAGGCTTGGTGTCCAGAATATTACTTTCACTGCATCCTATTAATCAAATCCATTCACAGTTTCTCAAAGAGTATTAATTTCTGGGGCCATCTTTGGAGATGAGCAACCACACATTTTAATAACATTTATTGAAGTGTGTTCATGAAAATTTAAGCTCCATAACATTTTATTTTTTTTAAATACATGCTTATTTTCCCTCAAGTCATATAATATTTCTTGAATGTGTCATTCTGTGCATTTATACTTACTCTATGACAATGTTAATGTGTGAAGTTAGATAGGAAGACATGATTTCTGATTACAAGTTAAGATTTGTAATGTTTCTTACTTTCTGGGGGATGTTGATTCATTTATAACAGAAATATGGCCTTGCTCTACTTTTCTCCAATTTAAAACATATTTGAATTGTTTCCAGTTTTAAAGTATCATAAATAAATTCTCATACATTGCTAATGGATGGGAGTGTAATTTTATAAAACCAGCCAGGAAAAATGGTTGGCAATAGTGATCATATCTAAACATAAGCCTGTCCTGTGACCCAGAATTCTACTCCTGGATATACTCAACACAAGCAGCATTTTTTTTTTATCTTCTAAATTTTAAGCAGTCAGAAACAAGTGAAGATTTCATTTTTGTCTTATGAACTATCAATTTAATGAAATCTTAGTAAAAAATCTAAAATGTTTTTTATACACTTTTAAATACTTCCATTGTTGTACATTCTTCTCTTTGGCAAATTCACACTTTTTTGCCACAGATATAGTATATCTCTTTTATGTTAAAGGAAAGAATAGAGATTTAGTCATGTTAATGTCAACAATTACAATTACAATGTGACTATACACTACTTACAAGCTCACAGATTAGCTTTATATAGTTTCATGGATGCTGGCAGAAGTCAAGACTCCTGGGTCAAAGACAAGAAGAGTTGATTACTAGTGAACATTGATCATTCTGAGTTTTATGTCTATATTGTCCCCCTCAACCTCCAAGTCTAACGAGGTGACATGAGGAGACCCAGGTCATATGCTGTGCATGCAATAGGTTTGCATCATAGCTGAGGAATCTGAAACTTAGGAAACCCCAATTTTTTATAATGGACTTGAACAAAAACTGTCCAATGTCTGCTCCAGGGAGACATCATCTTTAGTATACTAGATTATCAATAAATGTGCCATCTGCTCCAGTATGAAACTATGCAAACAACCCTAAAAGGAAAGCCCCAAAGCTATCAGTGTTATTGCTGTCAATGTATATAAAAAGAAAGGGATTCATGGAAAATTCCTTACCAACAGATAGGTGATTACTTATTTGCCTTTTCTCTGTTCTAAAGTTATATAAAATTTTTGATTAATAAATGTCTTTATTTAGTTATAGCTCCACATATTTTATAGGAGTATATAGAAGAATCTGCTCTTGATCCTTTTTTTAGTGTTTTATGGGATTATTTTATTTACTGAATAAGCTCATTGATTAATACCCTCTGAAGTCACATGTAGAATTGACAAGATATTCTTGCAGTGTATAGCAAGCAGCACCCTGACAAATGAACTGTGTTAATCATAGCAAAACTATTGAATATAATTTCAGGCTTATAAACAGGAACATAAATATTTTTATTAGTTTGATTTAGAGTGTTCTGAAAGTATTTAAAACAGAGGTAGAAAGCCCCTAAATATGGAATCAGACAATATGTTTTTACACAATTTCTCTACCACTAAAAATGTGACTTTTTGTTTTAGGCATTTGACTTACCTAATGCTTATACTTTATTTTGCAAAATAGAGGACATGACAATAACAATCTCATGTTTGGACTCTGGAGTAAGTTGGCAAGGGTAGAATTTGATTCAGTCACAACTGTTAATGATTTGACTTAGCTTCTTAGTCTCATTTTTGCATTATTTTTCATCTTGTTGCAACTGTTAAAACAGTGTGCTGTTGTACAATATTAATGTGTTATAATATGCATTGAAAACGGAAAGAAGCAGGTGTAATGAGTGTTATATTGCCTTAATTCATTCTGAAATGCTTGAGTATATAGTGTTCAAGATAAATGTCTATGTGGCAACTTTACACTTCTCAAAGAGCTTACTCAGTAGAATGCACACTCCAAAAATGGTGACTTGTTATTAAAGCAATTCTGATTTACAATCCATACTTTTCCTTAGTCTCATTTATTGTGGCAGGTTGTTGAGAAGGAAGAAAGAGTGACAGAAGAGGTGTGGAGGCTGGAGTTGCAGGGAGGACCTCCTCTGCTTTTTCTCTTTTGCTTTGCGTTAACCCATTCTACGAGGCTAGGACCTGAGAAAGTAGCAGCTGCCCAGAATAAAGAAGCAGAATGGGGTGGGGAGTAAAGTTAGAGAGGAAAAATAACCAATGACAGCCAAAAATATCATAAGAGAGGGAAGCTGAAGTTTCTGCTGGACAGAATCCAAGGTCCAAGGGTCTAAGTTTGAAGTTCCTAGTTTATTAATAACTGTGGAAGCACTTCCCACAAGTTTGGGAGAGTGATTTTTGGAGCAAGAAAATTTGCCTTTTTCTCCACCAATCCTTAATTTTATAAACTACATTTTTCTCCCAATGAAGTAAGAAACAAGACAAAAAAGAATGAAAAACTGTAAAGATGTTATCCCAGTATCTGTCAGTGAAATTGAAGATGATGATGGTGGGGACATTTGAGATCCTTCTTCTTCACCAACCTGGGACAAGAGCAGGAGAAGGTAGGGGGGCCTTAATGAGGAACCTGCTTAGTCACCTAGGGTTGGTTGCAGGAGCACTAATAGAGAGTTTATTCCTAAAAGGAAGAAAAAGCTTTACTGTGTCAGCACATCTCTCTATGCTAGAGGGTAGTGATTTGTTTATTTGCAGTTCACTGTGTTGTTCTCTGACATGCTAAATAAGGATAATCAAAGGTCCAAATCAGCTCCCAGTCTTCTGCCTAGGGGCTGACAGTGATGAAGATAGCAGCAGTATCAACAGCTACATGCTTGCTCTAGATCATTGTGCTTTTATCCAGCTAGACACAAGTGATCCTAAGGCCGTCACTATCTCCTAAACTGCTGGCATTTTGGCTCATCCATCAGCCATCTGTCATCTCTTGAGGTTGGTGGAAGGGTCTGTCCTATGAGATGCGCCTTTCCCACTTTGCCAGTCCACTGAAGTGAAACAAAACAGAAATGCAATGGATACCTTCTAGCAACATTACAGTCACTTCCCTCTCATGTTCCCAAAGGACACAGGTGACTTTGGACAAGTACTATTGTACTCAGGGGTCTTTTTGGACTATACCCTCTAACACTGAGTCTCAACCAAATTTCATTGGCTATCAACTTCTTAATGGATATTGTATACAAAAAGACTACAAAGGTGATGACTTAGGCAAAACCTAAAACTCACCCTTTTCCCAAGCAAAATGATTATCAATAATAGTGTCATGATTGCTGGGCTGATGGCAAGAGACATTGTAGCAGCATAAGAAATACTGGGCATAATTTGATTTTCCTCTTCTAAACATGTGAATTGGCTCTAAATAGTCTTCAAAAACATTTACTCTTGTAACAGATACCCACTCCAGTATTCTTGCCTGGAGAATTCCATGGACAGAGGAGCCTGATGCGTGAGTCAAACATGACTGAGAGACTTGCACTTCACTTCACTTCATATCTCTTGTCTTGGTGCTCTACACATAGGACATTCATCTGATTCTTTTTTTTGTTTGTTTTTGTTTATCACACAATGGAAAATTCTGTAATAAGATTCCAACTAAAGGCTGGCTGACTCCTGCTGCTAAAATATCATTGCACGTGCCTTGAATCAATCATACAGAGTACTCAGGAGTGTCTGCAGCTTTGCTGAACTCATGAGAATACGTTATGTGACTTAATTTTTGCTTGCTTGTTGGTATAGAATTCATTTGCAAACTTACTCTCATCTGGTAGCAAATTTGTAAGAGAGTTGAGTTAGAGCCCTCCCATATAACTTCTGAAGCCTATGACTAGCTACCAAAAGAACCTAATATTGTAAACGGGTAAGAGTCAGACATGACTTGGTTACTGAGCCACTAATAAACTGACTTAGTTTAGTTCACAAAGGCTGAGTGCCATGAAGGAAATATGATATCAACAGACTTTCTAGGCTTCCTGGCCATGTACCTCTCAACAAGGGGTATACCTTATTAAATTAACCATATTCCAGGAATCTGACTTGAACCCGCTAAGCACAAAACATTATCTTTTTCCATTCTTTTTTCCAGAAATGGAAATTGTAGATGATTCTAAGAGAGCAAAATCATACTACCCAATTTCAAATAAAATGATATTGTAATCTAGACAGAATTATAATCCAGTAATTTGCAGTGAGAAAAATCAACAATCTCATCTTAGCCTGCTGCCAAGTCGCTTCAGTCGTGTCCGACTCTGTGCGACCCCATAGACTGCAGCCTACCAGGCTTCTCTGTCCATGGGATCCTCCAGGCAAGAACACTGGAGTGGGTTGCCATTTCCTTCTCCAATGCATGAAAGTGGAAAGTGAAAGTGAAGTCATTCAGTCGTGTCTGACTCTTAGTGACCCCACGGACTGCAGCCCACCAGGCTCCTCCATCCATGGGATTTTCCAGGCAACAGTACTGGAGTGGGGTGCCATTGCCTTCTCCCATCTTAGCCTAGGACACTAAAAATGTTTGAATAATGAGATCAGTACATTACCTACCCAAGGAAAGCTTCACAGTCATGCTTATTATAATCAGAACTTGAAAATATAAATAAAGCAACAGAAGTTAATAGAGTAACCCAGTATAAGCAATAATAATATCGTAACCCACCTAAGGAACAAAGCTTTCATATTTTCAGGCCAGGTCACTTGAGTTTTGAAAATCCATGAATGAGGATAATGAAATCTCTGGGTGGCTGAATTATCCTTTTGTATAAGACCATGTTACCAACTCCTGACCTAGTATTTCCCTATATTTTAGTCGCTAAGTCATGTCCGACTCTTCATGACCCTATGAACTGCAGCACACCAGGCTTCCCTTGACCATTTCCCTGAGTTTGCTTAGGCTCAAGTCCATTGAGTCAATGATGCCACCCAACCATTGCATTCTCTGTCACCCCCTTCTTCTCTTGCCTTCAATGTTTCCCACCATCAGGTTCTTTTCCAGTGAATCAGCTCTTCGCATCAGGTGGCCAAATTATTGGAGTTTCCCTAAATAGAGTCCATATCAATGATTAAATTTCTGATACTTAATTACTATCACTCTGAAGTACAATAATTACTTTAAATTATAATTTCAGGTAATAGCTCCATATAGCCTGTTTTTTTTTTTTTTTTTTTTTTAATAAATGTCTTAAAAAGATACTTAGGCTAAATTATTCTATTTTCACTTGTTGCTTATAACTGAATGAATAAATAAACTTGGCTGGTTTCATTCTTAAAAACTAGTTTAGTTCCTATATTTTTCACATTCTTAGGGGACTCCACAGTAAACTACACAGCTAGTAATGCTGTGTTGTATTGTGTACAAGTAGATGACCAATTTGTTTCTGATTCAGCCCTTCTCTAGGGCTTAGTTTCTTTGTTCTCATGTTCAAATCTGGTTCTATCCATTTTATTTTCTTCTTCTTATGATTTCCCCAGAAACTTTTTGAAGATAAGACAGGAATGTACTACTTTCCAGGAAAAATTGTATAATTTATAGAATACAAAAAGAAGTAGGAGAACATATTTCTATTATTTCCCTTTCTTTGATTCTTCGGGAACAAATGACAGGAGAATTGACCTCTTCCTTACAGTTTTTATCTATGATTCATTTTAAATACATGAACCATTTTGGTCATTCTATATTTTCACAAATCAGTTACACAAAGATGTGAGCATATCTGGGGCTACAAAATCAGTGGAGTGTTCTCGTCTTGATCCTCTCGGAATGCCACAGACAGCTCAGAGTTTACCACTGTCTTGTTTTCAGTCCTCATGCTCCCAAGAATATTTTTAATGTTTTTTTAAAGTATAGAATTCTTATGACTGATGAATCTGCATTAGGATAGAGTGCAAGAGCAAAATTTCCTGACGGGTCTCCCACGGAGTGTGTCACAAATGATGGCAGACACAGAAATGTTCACAACAATATGGCAGCTGCCAGAGGGAAGCAAATAATAAGCTCTAAAAATGCCAATTTTATCTAAAAAGAAATCTGTAATTCTCACAAGCCTGCCTCACCACAGAATTCGTAACAATATGCTGAGGAGTGTGGATTCCTATGCCCTTGAAACCGACTCTGAAAAAGTCTGCTTTAGAAAAAAAGATCATTTAAAACCCTCTTTTGTTTTGGCCTCTAAGCTCTAATCAGACTGAAAGCGGCACATTTTAAAGAGGTGGTTTGCTTTTGAACCAATTACCAATATCAATCCTGTAGGGAACTGACCTTTGCAAAGAAATTTTCAAACAACTCATAAAGGTGTCTCATGGTAATCCCTTGCCAGACAGAACCTTGGTAAAGTACAGGATGTTTAGAATTTTCATGTCTCACATAAAAAAATATCATAATGCTATGGATAACTCTGTCAACTGGGGCTCATTAATTCTGATCACAACTATATTTTAAAATCTTTAAAGCCCAAAGTGACTATAAAAAATGTAAGTAGATTCATAGACAAATCTCCTGTGTTGCAAAGTATTAAGTATTTTGTCCAAATGTTTCAAATTGCATAGTTTTTTCTATGTGCCTATAATTTTGATAAATGTTTCATTTTTTTTTCTTTAAGGAGACTATACATACTACCTTATAGAAATAATTATATTTCCTTTAGACAGTGTTCTAAGTTTTAATTCGATTTGCTAATGAATCTGTAACAGTCGAAGATAACAAACACTTCAGGAAAATATTCCTTTTATACTTAGGTATTATTGTTATCTCTGTTCTTCCTATTCAATAAGATATATTGTTTGCCCCAGTTTCATTTTTGGATAATAGTATAATACAATTGTGCTTAAGAATATAGTCTCCGTGGAGTTCAGGTGTCTGGCTTTGAACCCTATTTCATCACTTACATTTTGTGCAGCTTTGAGAAAGTTACTCATATATTCAGATCCACAGCTTTTCCAGCTATAAATGGAAGGTAATAATGATGTGTACTTTCATGTGCATTGGTAAAATAAAGGGTTCTTACATTAGATTCCAATATCTTTTGTTTCATCTTTCCATTCCTGGAAATATTTCTTCTCTGCACTTAAACTGCTTTATTTCCATAAGTATTTCTAATTATCAATTACTAATCACTAATTACTAATTACTGAAAGCAAACTTATTTCTTCAATGTTTGAGATTTCCAGAAGTATTACATTTTTTTATATTGTACAAAACTATGAAAATGTACCTTAATGATAATTAAAAAATTTTTTAACAATTTATGTTCAAGCAAAAGCTGCAGTAGTCTTTATTTTTCAATAATTCTATTTGACATCTATTGTTTAAGACAAAACAGACAGATAACAGTTTTCCATTAGTCAGATAACAATAGAATAAAACTGAAGGATCAGTATTGGCATCTTGGCATTATGCTCAATTTGAATTTAAATTCAACTCAAAATTTTGTTAGACTGCTTATTATGGATATCTCATGACTCTGCTTTATGTTTGTGAAATAAAAAAAAAAAAGCAAAAAATAATGTGATGTCTTTGACTCTCATCATACATAAGAATGATTCTTAATTTTTTAAGTTCTACAAGTTACAATTAGTTGAAAAATTATTACTATCACTTCATACTGACTCTAATGTAAATAAAATGTGCTTTTACATTCCAACCCAACACATCCACCCATAGACTGACCTCTGTAGAACTGGGTTTTCTTTGCCAGTATTTTCCTTACCTTTTACTTTATAATCAATGTCTTAACATTGTAATGGAGAAAATATTTTTGCTTTTCTTGTTGGAATTCAGCATTTCTCCCTTTCTTTTTCCAGAAATCAATTGGATGTTAATACTTTTCCTTTGGTATTGGTAATATTTTTGAAAATGTGTCTGAAATGAGTAAAAGAGAATCATGAAAGAGTTTTAGTAAGTTTAACAAAGCATATTGTATGTCAAACCTAGACAGCAAATATAATTTAGTGTTGCTAATTTATACAAATTTTCTTATCATGATCATTAAAATATAGACACATGACGTCTTATTTTTAATCATTTACTACCTTCCTTGTCCTGACTAGTCTTAAAATCTCTAGTATAAACATATTGATATTATACTTTCTAAACAAATAAAACTCATGAAAGTGTCTTAGTTTTTGTCTTTGCTCATTTTACCTTCTCTACTCAGTTCAGTTCAGTTCAGTTCAGTCCTTCATTTGTGTCTGACTCTTTGCGACCCCATGAATTACAGCACGCCAGGCCTCCCTGTCCATCACCAACACCCAGAGTTCACTCAGACTCATGTCCATCGAGTCAGTGATGCCATCCAGCCATCTCATCCTCTGTTGTCCCCTTTTCCTCATGCCCCCAATACCTCCCAGCATCAGAGTCTTTTCCAATGAGTCAACTCTTCGCATGAGGCAGCCAAAGTACTGGAGTTTCAGATTTAGCATAATTCCTTCCAAAGTATTCCCAGGGCTTATCTCCTTCAGAATGGATTGGTTGGATCTCCTTGCAGTCCAAGGGACTCTCAAGAGTCTTCTCCAACAGCACAGTTCAAAAGCATTGTTTCTTCGGCCCTCACCCTTCTTCACAGTCCAGTTCTCACATCTATACATGACCACTGGAAAAACCATAGCCCGTGCTGCATTCAATATGCCAGCAAATTTTGAAAACTCAGCAGTGGCCACAGGACTGGAAAAGGTCAGTTTTCATTCCAATCCCAAAGAAAGGCAGTGCCAAAGAATTCTCAAACTACTGCACAGTTGCACTCATCTCACATGCTAGTAAAGTAATGCTCAAAATTCTCCAAGCCAGGCTTCAGCAATACGTGAACCATGAATTTCCTGATGTTCAAGCTGGTTTAGAAAAAGCAGAGGAACCAAAGATCAAATTGCCAGCATCCACTGGATCATCAAAAAAGCAAGAGAGTTCCAGAAAAACATCTATTTCTGCTTTATTGACTATGCCAAAGCCTTTGACTGTGTGGATCACAATAAACTGTGGAAAATTCTGAAAGAGATGGGTATACCAGACCACCTGATCTGCCTCTTGAGAAATCTGTATGCAGGTCAGGAAGCTACAGTTAGAACTGGACATGGAACTACAGACTGGTTCCAAATAGGAAAAAGAGTATGTCAAGACTGTATATTGTCACCTTCTCTACTAGAATGCTCTATTAATTTGGAAATGGTTTGGCTTTAAGCAACAAAATTGTAATTCAGTTCAGTTCAGTCACTCAGTCATGTCAGACTATTCACAACCCCAAGGACTGCAGCGTGCCAGGTTTCCCTGTCCATCACCAACTCCCAAAGCTTGCTCAAACTCATGTCCATAGAGTCGTTGATGACATCCAACCGTCTCATCCTAGGTCATCCCCATCTCCTCATGCCTTCAACCTTTCCCAGCATCAGGGTCTTTCCAAATGAGTCAGTTCTTTGCATCAGGTTCCCAAAGTATTGCAGTTTCATCTTCAGCATCAGTCTTTCCAAAGAATATTCAGGACTGATTTCCTTTAGGATTGATTGATTTGATCTCCTTGCAGTCCAAGGGACTCTCTAAGGTCTTCTCCAATACCACAGTTCAAAAGCATCAATTCATTGGCACTCAGCTTTCTTTATAGTCCAAAAATCACATCCATACATGACTACAGGAAAATCCGTAGATGTGACTAGACAGACCTTTGTCAGTAAAGTAATGTCTCTGCTTTATAATATGCTGTATTTATTATATTCTTTGCAGCCAAAGATGGACAAGCTCTGTACAGTCAACAAAAACAAGACCGGGAACTGACTGTGGCTCAGATCATGAACTCCTTATTGCCAAATTCAGACTGAATTGAAGAAAGTAGGGAACACCACTAGACCATTCAGGTATGACCTAAATCAAATCCTTTATGAGTATACAGTGGAAGTGAGAAATAGATTTAAGGGACTAGATCTGATAGATAGAGGGCCTGATGAACTATGGACTGAGGTTCATGACATTGTCAGAAGACAATGATCAAGATCATCCACAAGGAAAATAAATTTAAAAAGTAAAATGGCTTTCTGGGGAAGCCTTACAAATAGCTGTGAAAAGAAGAGAAGTGAAAGCAAAGGAGAAAAGGAAAGATATAACCATCTGAATGCAGAGTTCCAAAGAAGAGCAAGAAGAGATAAGAAAGCCTTCCTCAGCGATCAATGCAAAGAAATAGAGGAAAATGACAGAATGGGAAAGACTAGAGATCTCTTAAAGAAAATTAGAGATACCAAGGGAACATTTCATGCAAAGATGGGCTCAATAAAGGACAGAAATGGTATGGACCTAACAGAAGCAGAAGATATTAAGAAAAGGTGGCAAGAATACACAGAAGAACTGTACAAAAAAGATCTTCATGACCCAGATAATCATGATGGTGTGATCACTGACCTAGAGCCAGATATCCTGGAATGTGAAGTCAAGTGGGCCTTAGAAAGCATCACTACAAACAAAGCAAGTGGAGGTGATGGAATTCCAGTTGAGCTATTTCAAATCCTGAAAGATGATGCTGTGAAAGTGCTGCACTCAATATGCCAGCAAATTTGGAAAACTCAGCAGAAGCCACAGGACTGGAAAAGGTCAGTTTTCATTCCAATCCCAAAGAAAGGCAATGCCAAGAATGCTCAAACTACCGCACAACTGCACTCATCTCACACGCTAGTAAAGTAATGCTCAAAATTCTCCAAGCCAGGCTTCAGCAATACGTGAACCGTAAACTTCGTGATGTCACAGCAGGATCCTCTATGACCCACCCCCAGAATATTGGAAATAAAAGCAAAATTAAACAAATGGGACCTAATTAAATTTAAAAGTTTCTGCACAACAAAGGAAACTATAAACAAGGTGAAAAGACAGCCTTCAGAATGGGAGAAAATAATAGCAAATGAAGCAACTGACAAACAACTAATCTCAAAAATATACAAGCAACTCCTACAGCTCAATTCCAAAATAATAAATGACCCAATCAAAAAATGGGCCAAAGAACTAGACATTTCTCCAAAGAAGACAAACAGATGGCTAACAAACACGTGAAAAGATGCTCAACATCACTCATTATCAGAGAAATGCAAATCAAAACCACTGTGAGGTACCATTTCACACCAGTCAGAATGGTGTGATCCAAAAGTCTACAAGCAATAAATGCTGGAGAGAATGTGGAGAAAAGGGAACTCTCTTACACTGTTGGTGGGAATGCAAACTAGTACAGCCACTATGGAGAACAGTGTGGAGATTCCTTAAAAAACTGAAAATAGAACTGCCTTATGATCCAGCAATCCCACTGCTGGGCATACACACTGAGGAAACCAGAAGGGAAAGAGACACATGTACCCCAATGTTCATCGCAGCACTGTTTATAATAGCCAGCACACGGAAGCAACCTAGATGTCCATCAGCAGATGAATGGATAAGAAAGCAGTGGTACATATACACAATGGAGTATTACTCAGCCATTAAAAAGAATACATTTGAATCAGTTCTAATGAGGTGGATGAAACTGGAGCCTATTATACAGAGTGAAGTAAGCCAGAAGGAAAAACACCAATACAGTATACTAACGCATATATATGGAATTTAGAAAGATGGTAACAATATCCCTGTGTACGAGACAGCAAAAGAGACACTGATGTATAGAACAGTCTTTTGGACTCTGTGGGAGAGGAAGAGGGTGGGATGATTTGGGAGAATGACATTGAAACATGTATAATATATATGAAGCGAGTTGCCAGTCCAGGTTCGATAATATATATGAAACGAGTTGCCAGTCCAGGTTCGATACAGGATACTGGATGCTTGGGGCTGGTGCACTGGGATGACCCAGAGGGTTGTTACGGGGAGGGAGGAGGGAGGAGGGTTCAGGACAGGGAACATGTGTATACCTGTGGCGGATTCATGTTGATATTTGGCAGAACCAATACAATATTGTAAAGTTAAAGAATAAAAAATAAAAAAAAGTGAAAGTGAACTCGCTCAGTTGTGTCCGACTCCTAGTGACCCCATGGACTGCAGCCTACCAGGCTCCTCCATCCATGGGATTTTCCAGGGAGCAAGTGTCTTTTAATTTCATGGATGCAGTCACCATCTGCAGTGATTTTGGAGCCCAAACATTTAAAGTCTCTCACTGTTTGCATTGTTTCCCCATCTATTCACCATGAAGTGATGGGAGCGTATGTCATGATCTTAGTTTTTTGAATGTTGAGTTTTAATCCGGCTTTTTCACTGTCTTTCACTTTCATCAAGAGTCTCTGTAGTTCTTCTTTGCTTTCTGCCATGAGGGTGGTGTCATCTGTGTATACCAGGTATTGATATTTCTCCTGGCAGTCTTGATTCTAGCTTGTGCTTCATCCAGCCCAGTGTTTCTTATGATGTACTCTGCATATAAATTAAATAAGCAGGGTGACAATATACAGCCTTGACATACTCCTTTTCAATTTGGAATGTCTGTTGTTCCATGTCCAATTCTAACTGTTGCTTCTTGACCTGCATACAGATTTCTCAGGAGGCAGGTCAGATGATCTGGTATTCCCATCTCTTGAAGAATTTTGTGTAGTTTGTTGTGAACTATATGGTCAAAGGCTTTGGTGTAATCAATATAGCAAAAGTAGATTTTTTTTTCTGGAATTCTCTTTCTTTTTCAATGATCCAATGGATGTTGGCAACATGGTCTCTAGTTCCTTTGCCTTTTCTAAATCCTACCTGAACATCTGGAAGTTCACAGTTCATGTACTGTTGAACCCTAGCTTGGAGAATTTTGAGCATTACTTTGTTAGTACATAAGATGAGTGCAATTGTGTGGTAGTTTTACTTTGGCATCATTCTTCTTTGGGATTGAAATGAAAACTGTCCCTTTCCAATCCTGTGGCCACTGCTGAGTTTTCCAAATTTGCTGGCATATTGAGTGCAGCACTTTAACAGCATCATCTTTTAGGATTTGAAATAGCTCAACTAAGATTCTAATTAGCACCTACTAAAATATAAATTTAAAAAGCCATATTGTAAAGTAATTAGCCTATAATTAAAATAAATAAATTTAATTTAAAATAAATAAATAAAAAACAGTGAAATGTTAAGAATTAAACTAGATTTCAGGAATGAACAGAATCTTGGAAAAATTTGATTTTCTCTGGATGACTATCTATTTCTTTCTTCATGTCTTTTTCATTTTTCTAATTGGCCTTCTCCCTGCATCTGAAAATAAATTGCAGCATTTGATGAATTCCTGACAGCTTTATAATTAAAGGAAACTATGTATTCTTATCTTTTACCCCAAATTTAGGGTTTCTATAAACAAGGTTCAAATTTGGTTAGGTGTCCAGCCTTAAACCAATCCATTATGACCTAAGGGTATGGGATACAAGCCAATTTGTAGGGCATCCATTGAGGATAGGAAAGCATAGATTTTTTTAAAAAATACAAAAAAATACTGAAGTTGCCATAATCATTAAGTTGTTGGAAGGAGGGCATTCTCATTAACTGGAAAGGAGGGAAAAGTTGTGAGCATTAATTTTTTTTAAGGTCTGCAATTAAAACCATGTTCATCAGACTTTTCAAAACTGCATTAATTATTACTTGCTTCATGTTCCATATAGAAATTCATTCATACTCAAAATGCCATTATCAAAATTATCACATAGCATCATACAATCTGGGGCTTCCTTTGTCACTCAGTGGTAAAGAATCCACCTTCAATGCAGGAGACTCGGGTTCAATTTCTGGTTCTTGAAGTTCCCCTGGAGGAGGGCACAACAACTCACTCCATTATTCTTGCCCAAAGAATCCCATGGTTAGAGGAGTCTGGTGGGCTACAGTCCTTAGGGTTGCAAAGAGTCGGACATGACTGAGCGACTGAGCACTCATACACACACAGCATGCAATCTTATGTACCTGCCTCCTCACAACATGAGCTATGTGAGTCTGTATCATGTCTTTTTCATCCAAGGGTTATAGTAGGTCAGGCATATTTTATCTACCCATTGTACATTTTTGAATAAGTAAATTAACTATCCTACACATTGTTTGATATAAGTACAGTTTTTGCATCTGTCCTTTCTTTTTTTGTCCCCTTCTATCACTTTCATGAAAGTGAAAGTGAAAGTGTTTGTTGATTATTTGCAAACCTATGGACTGTAGCCTACCAGGCTCCTCTGCTTGTGGAATTCTCCAGGCAAGAATACTAGAGTGGGTTGCCAAACCCTTCTCCAGGGAATCTTCAGATCTGGGGATCAAACCCAGGTCTCCTGCAATGCAGGCAGGTTCTTTACCATCGGAACCACCAGGAAAGTTATATTATATTATCATATTAATTATGCTAGCCAACTTTTCCGTAACAGATGCCTATACATACTCTCTAGCAATCTGCATTATTTTCTTCAGAATGCTGCTCAATCTCCTAAATTACTTTATTTGTATTCACATTCTTATTTAATATCTGTTTCTCTCATTCTTTCATCTTCATCATAAAGATAAAAGCTTATGATATAAGGGATCTTGTCTTATTCATCTCTGTATTCATAATACCAAGAACAATATCAGATATTTAACAGGTGCTTTCTATATAAATAAATAATACAAGGAAGATTAGTATAAATCATGACCTTCAGAGTTTTTTTTTTTACATTGGGCAATAAGTGTTAGTTCAGTTCAGTTGCTCAGTCTTGTCCAACTCTTTGCGACCCCATGGACTGCAGCACACCAGGCCTCCCTGTCCATCACCAACTCCTTGGGGTTTACCCAATCCCATGTCCATTGAGTCGGTGATGCCATCCAACTATCTCATCCTCTGTTGTCTCCTTCTCCTCCTGCCCTCAATCTTTCCCAGCATCAGGGTCTTTTATACCCTTATGCAATAAGTGTAGGCACACAACATTATTGTGAGAACTAAAATGTGCGTGAAATTATTTCTTGGTGGTGAACTTGAAAATCTTTGTTACAGTTGATATCATAATGTTTATGAAAAGATGTAATGAGTTTGTCTAGTTGCAGTTAGGGCTTCCCTGGTGACTCAGTGGTAAAGAATCTACTTGCAATGCCAATTGAACCTGGCACAGGTTCAGTTCTTGGGTAAGGAAGATCCCCTGGCGAAAGAAATGGCAGCCCACTCTAGTATTCTTTCCTGGGAAATCCCACAAACAGAAGAGCCTGGGAGGGTTACAGTCCATGGGGTTGCAAAAAGTTGGACATGACTTAGCTAGTGAACCACCCCCACCAGCTGCAGTTAAAGGTGAAAGACAATACTAAACAGAATATCAATATGAATATGTGATTGAAATGCATCCAGCAGGTACAAGTATTTAAAGTATTTACAGGGAAAAATCATGCTAGCAGATAAAGGAATGAACGATATTGAGTATAAGTGAAGTGAAGTGAAGTGAAATGGCTCAGTTGTGTCCGACTCTTTGCAACCCCATGGACTGTAGCCTACAAGGGTCCTCTGTCCACGGAATTTTCCAGGCAAGAGTACTGGAGTGGGTTGCCATTTCCTTCTCCAGGGGATCTTCCCCACCCAGGGATCGAACCCAGGTCTCCCACATCGCATGCAGATGTTTTACCTTCTGAACCACCAGGGTAAGCATCGATATTGAGTATAATTAGAATCAAGACCTAGAAAATTTTGAATTACAAGCAAGGAAACAGTGCTTATTCTTTAAATTCTGAAGAAGCATTGGTATTTTTGATAAGATGATAATTAAGTCATTGGAGACTTGCTAGATGACAACTGTTAACTTCAAAATGAAGGGTAATGTGTGAACTAGGAGAGAAGGAATGGGAATAATATGAGGAAATATGTGAAAATGTTGTTGAGGGGATATAAAATATGAGAACACAAAGTAGTGTCAAACAGGATGACACTGAGATTTTGAGTTGAGGTGACTGGACAGATGTAAAGATAAGAAAATATGAAACTACAGAAACCTGAGATGAAAAAGGCTTCATATTTTATAGAGTCATAGGATATCTAAAGCTATCTAGAAGAAGGGACCGAAAATTTAGGACTGGAAAACAGTTAAAGCAAGGCTAGAAACAAAGATTTGACAGTCATGCACAGAGAAGTAAAAATTAATTCAGATAAGTTGTGAGGGTTCACATTAAACCTATAGGTAAAATACGGTCCAGAAGAGAACAATGAGAATTTCTACTCCTACTTTTTGTGGAAGTCCCTGTCCTGTCTGATTCTTGCAACCCCAAGGACTATAGTCCTCCACTCTCCTCTGTCCATGGGATGTTAAGGTAAATATATTTGAAGAAAATATATTTGTTTTTAACTGAGATATAGTTGACATAAAATATTATGTTAGTTTTAGGTTTACTACATAATGATTTGATATTGCAAACATTGTGAAACAATCACAATAAGTTTATGAAAATATATCATCATGAAAAGTTACTATACTATTATTGAGCATATTCCTCATGCTGAATAATATGTGTGACATTATTTATGTAAAGTATGTATATACCTACTAATTTTCTTTTCCTATTTGCTCACCCTCCAACCCCTCTTTTCTAGTAATCATCTGCTTGTTCTCTGCATCTATGAGTCTGTTTTTATTTTATTTCATTTTATTTTGTTTCTTTAGTTTGTTTTATTTTTTAGATTCTACATGTAAGTAAAATTATGTGGTATTTGTCTTTGTCTGATCTGTTATGGCTAACATAATATCATCTAGATCTACTCATGTTGTCACAAGTGGCATGATTTACTTTTTTGTGGCTGAATAATGTTCCATTGTGTGTGTGTGTGTGTGCATTCTCTATGTATTAGGTAGGTCGGATGCTTTTCCTAATGTTGGAAAAATGGCCTTATAGAGAAGGCATCCTATGGGATTCGGCAACATTCTCCCTTCTGGTCACCAAAGCTCCTTATGTGGGCTGAATGGGCCCTTCTATTGTGGCAGGACTGACTATTCTGGCCACTCTGGTAGTTGCAACTGGCTCTAATCTGGTTTGTTACCAGGCCTTGGCTTGTGCAGTGACTGCAGCCTGCTAGTGGGTTGAATTGCCTCCTAGGGTGACTGGCTGTGTGGCTCTGGGGATTCTGGGTCTTGTGCATGCACACTGTTGACTACATAAGCCCCTGACACTGATAGGCTGGAGGATTGCAATATCATATTTGCCAGCATCAGTGTCCTCATGGTAGAATGAGTTCCCCAAAACGACTGCTCTGTGTCTGTGTCTGTGTCCTTAGAACGAATTCCAGTTGCCTCTGGTCTCTCTGGGATGCTCTCCAAGATCAGCAAGTCCATCTAACCCAGTTTCCTTTCAAATTACTGCTACTCTGCTGAGATTTGGAGCATGTAGATTCTGTGTCCTACCCTGTGAGAGCAGCATCTTTGTTTACTCTAGCTCTTCAGCTCTCCCATGTGCAAGCCCTGCTGTTTATTCACTAAGTTATGTCTGACTCTTTGTGACTCCATGGACTGTAGTCCACCAGGATCCTCTGTCCATGGGATTTGCCAAACAAGAAATTGGAGTGGGTTCCCATTTCCTTCTCAAGGGGATCTTCCAGATCCAGGGTTTGAACCCACATCTCCATGTCTTCTGAACTTCAGGCAGATTCTTTACTGCTGAGTCACCAGGGAAGCATATCCAAGCCCTGCTGGCCATCAAAGCAGATGTTCTGGGGGCTCATCTTCCTGGCACATATTCCTTAGGTGGGGGAGTCTTACTTGGGGCTAAAATCCCTCCCTCATTGTGGAGAACTTTTGCAGTTGTAATTATCCTCTTATTTTCAGATCACTGACCTGGAGTTGTGCATCTTGACTACATAGCTTCCTCCATATCCCACAAGGGCTTCCCAGTTGGCTCAGTGGTAAAGAATCTGCCTGAAAATGCAGAATATGCAAGAGACATGAGTTTGATCCCTAAGTTAGGAAGATATCCTAAAGAAGAAAATGGCAACACACTCCAACATTCTTGCCTGGAAAATTCCATGAACAGGAGAGCCTGGCAGGCTATAGTCCATGGGGTCACAAAGAGTTGGACATGACTGAGCACACACAGGAGCACAAACCCACATCCATCTCATTGTGGTTTATTCTTTATATCTTTAGTTGTGGAAAGTATTTTCTGCTAGTCTTCAGGTCATTCTCACTGATAGTTATTCCATAAATAGTTATAATTTTGGTGTGCCCATGGGTGGAGATGAGCTCAGTTTCTTTCTACTGTGCCATCTTGACCATACCATTAAAAGGTAATACAGTCAAAAAATCATTGTATTATTGGAAAACTGAATATAACACAGTGGTAGACAAAAGAGTTAATTTTATATTCTTTCTTCCAAAGCAACTTGTCTTCTGGAAAGTTGGCAAAATTTTCTTATGGTCATGATTTTTTTATTCAGCCACTGAAAACCAAATGGCTCCCTTTTTGTCACTCTGTACTAGGTTTGGCAATTATCTCCCTCAAAAGCAGCCTCTGCTCTTAAGATAACTTGCTGAACTGGTTGCCAAGTTTCCAAACGAAAATGCTAGAATTGGATCATAGAGTGCAATGCAATTCATGCTCTGTTTTGTTTGCTTTTGTTTTTTAAGTTGCTATGGAAAACTTATTTATTTGTTCATTTAGCAAACAAGTAATGATTACTTATTGGGTTCTTTACTCTTTGATTGTAGTTTATTTGCTTATTAGACAGTCAGTCAGTTCAATTGCTCAGTTGTATCCAACTCTTTGCAACCCCATGGACTTCAGCACACCAGGCTTCCCTGTCCATCACCAAATCCGGAGCCTACTCAAACTCATGTCCATTGGGTTGGTGAGGCCATCCAACCATTTCATCCTCAGCCATCCCCTTATACTCCTGCCTTCAATCTTTCACAGCATCAGGGTCTTTCCAGTGAGTCAGTTCTTCCCATTAGGTGGCCAAAGTACTGGAGTTTCAGCTTCAGCATCAGTCCTTCCAATGAATATTTAGGACTGATTTCCTTTAGGATGGACTGGTTGTATCTCCTTGCAGTCCAAGAGACTCTCAAGAGCTTTTTCCAACACCACAGTTCAAAAGTATCAGTTCTTTGGTACTCAGCTTTCTTTGTAGTCCAACTCTCACATCCATACATGACTTCAAGAAAAACAATAGCTTTGACCAGACGGACGTTTGTTGGTAATGTCTCTGCTTTTTAATATGCTGTATAGGTTGGTCATATCTTTTCTTCCAAGGAGCAAGCATCTTTTAATTTCATGGCTTCAGTCACCATCTGCAGTGATTTTTGGAGCCCCCCAAAATAGACTCTCACTGTATCCAGTGTTTCCCCATCTATTTGCCATGAAGTGATAGGACCAGATGTCATGATCTTAGTTTTCTGAATGTTGAGTTTTAAGCCAACTTTTTCACTGTCTTTCAATTTCATCAAGAGGCTGTTGAGTTTCTCTTTGCTTTCTGCCATGAGGGTGGTGTCATCCGCTTATCTGAGATTATTGATACTTCTCCCAGCAATCTTGGTTCCAGCTTGTGGTTCATCCAACCCAGAATTTCTCATGATGTACTCTGCATATAACTTAAATAAGCAGGGTGACAATATATAGGCTTTACGTACTCCTTTCCTGATTTACAACCAGTCTGTTGTTCCATATCCAGTTCTAACTGTTGGTTTTTGACCTGCATACAGATTTCTCAGTAGACGGGTCAGATGGTCTGGTATTCCCATCTTTTTCAGAATTTTCCACAGTTTGTTGTGATCTACACAGTCAAAGGCTTTGGCGTACTCAATAAAGCAAAAGTCGATATATTTCTGGAACTCTCTTGCTTTTTTGGTAATTCAACAGATATTGGCAATTCAACTTCTGCTTCCTTTGCCTTTTGTAAATCTCCTGCCAATTTGTTGAAATATAGACAGTTTATTCTGACAATAAGATTTCTTCAAGGTTAATAAAGTCATTCTTAAGAAAACTAGACAACTAATTTGTGGGAAATTGTAAAAGCATGTTGAAGGGTACTAATACTGATTATTTTAGCATAGGGTTGTAATACTTACGTAAACAGTTTGCAAAGAAGCTTTAGAGGAAGAAATTTCTATATTATACTTACTCAAAATATTTCTACCAAAAATGTGAGCACTTAGAGAAATAAAAATTGAAATGTTTATGGCAGGGCATAAATATGATACTTGGATTCATTCATATGCAATTATTTTTATATTTAAAAACATTTTGTGCCTGTCTTTGCCTACTTTCCCTCATTCTGTCTTCTGACAATCACAGGCTTTTGATTTCTGCTTTTAAATTTTTCATTTAAAATATTTATTTTCTTTCAATGAGCTGCTTTCAGGATAATGCAAGTCATTCTTTTATTATATATAGCACTTTAAGTCATATTGTGTTGAAGAAATAGAAGCAATTGAGTTGAAAAAATAAATTAAAATATATATGAGGTGCTCAAGTGAAAATAGTGTTACTTTGCATCATCCTTCCCTAGTCCCTACTCCCACAAACTAGGGCTAACTATTTTCAAATATTAATTATTACTCATGGTGTTTACTTTTATATTGAACTACAGTACACACAAGCTTCAGCAATATGTGAACCGTGGAATTCCAGACGTTCAAGCTTCTTTTAGAAAAGGCAGAGGAACCAGAGATAAATTGCCAACATCCACTGGATCATTGAAAAAGCAAGAGAGATCCAGAAAAATATCTATTTCTGCTTTATTGACTATTCCAAAGCCTTTGACTGTGTGGATCACAATAAACTGTGGAAAATTCTGAAAGAGATGGGAATACCAGACCACCTGACCTGCCTCTTCAGAAATATATATGCAGGTCAGGAAGCAACAGTTAGAACTGGACATGGAACAACAGATTGGTTCCAAATAGGAAAAGGAGTACATCAAGACTGTCTATTGTCACCCTGCTTATTTAACTTATATGCAGAGTACATCATGAGAACGCTGGGCTGGAAGAAACACAAGCTAGAATCAAGATTGCCGGGAGAAATATCAATAACCTCAGATATGAAGATGACAACACCCTTATGGCAGAAATTGAAGAGGAATTAAAAAGCCTCTTGATGAAAGTGAAAGAGGAGAGTGAAAAAGTTGGCTTAAAGCTCAACATTCAGAGAATGAAGATCATGGAATCTGGTCCCATCACTTCATGGCAAATAGATAAGGAAACTGTAGAAATAGTGTCAGACTATTTTTTGGGCTCCAAAATCATTGCAGATGGTGATTGCGCCATGAAACTAAAAGATGCTTACTCCTTGGAAGGAAAGTTATGACCAACCTAAATAGAATATTCAAAAGCAGAGACATTACTTTGCCAACAAAGGTCTGTCTAGTCAAGGCTATGGTTTTTCCAGTAGTCATATATGGACGTGAGAGTTCGACTGTGAAGAAAGCTGAGAGCCGAAGTATTGATGTTTTTGAACTGTGGTGTTGGAGAAGACTTGAGAGTCCCTTAGACTGCAAGGAGATCCAACCAGTCCATTCTAAAAGAGATTGGTCCTGGGTGTTCTTTGGAAGGAATGATGCTAAAGCTGAAACTCCAGTACTTTGGCCACCTGATGCAAAGAGTTGACTCATTGGAAAAGACTCTGATGCTGGGAGGGATTCGGAGCAGGAGGAGAAGGGGATGACAGAGGATGAGATGGCTGGATGGCATCACCAACTCGACTGACATGAGTTTGAGTGAACTCTGGGAGTTGATGATGGACAGGGAGGCCTGGCGTGGTACAATTCATGGAGTCGCAAAGAGTTGGACACGACTGAGCAACTGAACTGAACACACACTGAACTATAGTACCCACACTATAGTAGTGGACAAGGAAATGGCAACCCACTCCAGTATTCTTGGTGGAAGATCCTATGGATAGAGGAGCCTGCTGGGCTTCAGTCCATTAAGTGACAAGTGTTGGACATGATTTAGCTACTAAACCAACACCACCACACTCTATTAGCAATTTGATGTAACAATATTTTACATGAGCTATCAATATCCTTTTAAGGAAGTTACATTTTTACTATCTCTCTATTCCCTCAATTTCTGCTCCCTATGTATTACAATATATAGTTATATTAGAATTTTTGTTTAAAATACAGCTATGTTTTTTTTATTATATTGCCTATATATTTAAGTTTTTTATTTCTACAGCAGTGTTAAAGCATATTTGTGCTTCTGTGATATAAAAACCACTAGATTTTCTGAAATTAAATACTAGCTTGTGTCATGATGTGTTCTTTTTTTGTACTTTAATCTCATTACTTCTGCATATTCCATTAGATATGATACTTACCAATGTCATTTTAAAGATGTCTAAACGTGAGATTATCAATCAGAAGTTTCTTATTTTTGTTTTTTTCCCATGGAAGCTCCCTTAATCCTGCTACATGAAGTTCTGGCTGTTCTCAAAGCTGATGGCACAGTTAATGAGCTAATTTATTTTCCTTATCTGATTCTAGGTCATCTTTTGCTTCTTTTTATCATTGGGTTTCTTCCTCTTTTCTAGACATTACGTGTTATAGCTCCAAATCAAAGTATGGAAAGTAAATACATATCAGGAATATTGTTTTAGAGAAAATGTCTTCTTTTTAACTCATACACTTGGCTGATAAATGGTTTGGCATATAACTTTAAGCTGAAAATTGCTTTCCTTCAAAAATTTTAGCCATGTTTCTAGTAAGAAACCTGTTATAATTTCAATTCTCTTTGTATGGTTGCAATATTATTTTTCTCTGGTGTTTTCCTTATGCTTTGTTGTGTACATTTCATGATCAGATTCTTTAGGCAGAGTATGTCCTGCATATTATTTTATGCATTGTGTTGGGCAGTTAGGTACACAATTTAATATACCTTTCTATATAAGAATTTCTTTGATTGGCAACTTGAAAATGTTGCCTTTTATAACAATTTCAGTGTTTGTCATTTGTTCTTACTTTGTTAAATTTCTCTGTCACAAATGAAAATTTTTAAGTTGATTCTTTAAATTTCTTAGTCTTCTTTTCATTTTGATTTTTTAAAAATTTTCTCAGATTCTTTATACATTATTTCTAATTCTATTGTTCAATAGTTTTGTGCTATTAAAATTTAAATTCTCAGATCTCATTATTCTTTAGTGATTGGTCACTTTTCATGTATTCTTATTATTGCCTTATAAATGTAATATTTCATTTCCTTTATCCCTAGATAAAATTTGTAGATTTTTCCCTTTTCATTACCTTTGTTTCATTTGGGATAGAGCCCTTCCCTTATCATTGTGTTTTGAGTTGGAGACTTTGCTTGCATGACTGGCATTTGTTATGGTCAATTCATCATTAAGGGTGTGACACTAATGATTGATTGACAGTTCTGCATGTCTAAGTAGAGAAAATTTACATGTGGGCTACACTGTAATATGAGAAAATAGTAATAAACTTTTTTATTATGGACTCTAATGTCAATGTTTTGAAGATTTTACTCTATGACTCTTAATTTCTTTCAACAAATAGTTCTCCTATTGTGCCTAATAAACATATTCCTGGCTGCAGGCATTTCTGAGACAGGGCAAGGGAATAGGGTTAAAGTTGGTCTGAGTCATGAGACTGTAGGCTTCTATTTTGTCCTCTGGTTTTCACTGTGACTCTTCCCTTCCTCTCTCTTAGGAACAGTATTAGTTACTTGGAGTCCCTCATAATCCTGTTTGATCATCATCAATCCTAAGGGCAGTCATCTTACTGAGAATAAGAAATAGAATGTGGGGACTCCCACTGATCTGTCTATAAGACTTATTCTCACCTCCGTGCCTTTACAAGTTCTGGTCCCATTGTATGGGAAGTGCCTCTTTCAAATAAGTGCCTAGTCTGCTCCCTCTCCTTTTTCATCTCCATGTTTCAATATTATCCTCTCAATGAGAAATTTACTTTACCACTACATTCAGAACTTTTTCCGCCTTCCAATTCTCTGCTATGTGTATTCTCCAACTTATTTTTCTTAAAAAAAAAAAAAACACTTATAATTTCTTGATAATTGTCTTTATCCTTTCCTTTAGGATATAATTTCCATGGGCATGAGGACTAACTACTAAAACTCCAGCTTAACAAGCTCTTAAATATAGAAGCTAGTCTACAAATAATTGTTGAATAAAAATGGTTTTTATGTAAACAATCTTTGAGGTTTCTATATAGACAGTCATGTCATCTGTAGTTAAAGACACTTTTATTTCTTTCTTTCCAAACTGTATGCATTTTATTTATTTGTTTCCTTGCCTTATTGAACTGCTTAGAACTTCCAGTACTATGCTGATTAAAAGTGGTTGGAGTGGATGCTCTTATTCTTGCAATTAGGGGGAAGCCATTCAGTTTTTAACATTAGAGTGTTATGTTACCTGTAGATGATTTTTTCACAAACTGTTTCTTTATGCTTTTTTTTTCTTTTTTTCCAGAAGTTCAACCCAGGTAGACTCCTACCTCTCTACTCATTTCTGGTTTGTTTAGGCTTGTGGTTATGCAAGGTTTAAAGCTTTCCTAGTGGCTTTAGCAATAAAGAATCTTTCTGCGATGCAGGAAACATGGAGACATGTGTTTCATCCCTGGGTCATGAAGATCCCCTGGAAAAGGAAATGGCACCCTGCTCTAGTAATCTTGCCCAGAAAATCCCATGGACAGAGGTGCCTTGAAGGCTACAGTCCATGGGGGCCACAAAAGAGTCAAACAAGACTGAGCTACTAAATATCACCACCAAAAAAAAAAAAATATATATATATATATATACACATATATATGTGTGTATATATATATATATATATATATATATATATATATATATGGTTTTATCTAGTGAAATGATTCTGATTTTAGAATCAAGGTAATGACACCTTATAAAATGAATCAGGGGTTACTTCCTTCTCTAGTATTTCCTGGAAGAATGTGTAATGAATTGGTATTACTTCTTTGCTAAATGTGTGATTGAATTCACCAATGAAGCTATATTGGCTCAAATAAATGTGCTAAAATTTCATCTTAAAAACTTAAACAGAAACAAACATAAAACTAGAGAAAAAATTAAAACCAAAGCACAGAAAAAATTGCTTAAGAACAAAAACCAATGGCATTATAAACAGACAATCAAAGATGTATAAAATGTATAAACTCCTAGGACGACTTACCAAGGAAAGAGAATACATATATTACCAATATACGAAATAGAAGAGAGGAAATTTCAATAGACCTTAAGACCTTACAATAATAATTATATATTCAAAACTTATATCCACAAACTCAAAAGTGGGACGATTCCTTAAAAAACTCAAACCAAATTTACCTGATAAGAAATAGATAACCAGAGTAGTCTTACATCTATTTTAAAAAATCAAATTTGTAATTAAAACCATTCCAAAAGAATTTCACTGTGGATAAGAAATATCTATGCTATGCTGTGCTGTGCTTTGTTGCTCAGCCATGGCCAACTCTTTGCAACCCCACGGACTGTAGCCCAGCAAGCTTCTCTGTCTCCAGGCAAGAGTACTAGAGTGGGTTGCCAAGCCCTCCTCCAGGGGATCTTCCCAACCCAGGGATTGAACCTAGGTCTCCTGCACTGCAGGAGATTCTTTACTGTCTGAACCACCAGGGAAGCACAAGGAATATCTATACTGTGTCCTTAAAGATATTTTTAAAAAAGAAAAGAAATGATACGCCAGGTGGAGGGAACAGAATGTTGGTTTCACCCTAAAGACAGACAAGAGCATTGCACTTTTGAGGATATGAGGCAAAGGTCACTGTGGCTGAAAACAAGGGAAGATAAAGGCATATGTTGAGGGTGCAAAGATGGGCAGACCAGGACATATCCTTGAGGTTTTGGAGGCCATGGTGAAAATGAAGCCTTTATTCCACAGTCTTCTCATTTCAGTAAATAGCAGTTCTATTCTTCCAGTTGTAGAACATGAGTTTGGGTAAACTCTGGGAGTTGGTGATGGATAGGGAGGCCTGGCATGCTGCGATTCATGGGGTCGCAAAGAGTGGACATGGACATGACTGAGCGACTGAACTGAACTGAACTGAGGTACTTTTTAAAATTTTGTTCCTTTGTAAATCCTGAGTGCCAAAAACAGTACACAGGGTATTTAATGAATATTTTCAGTTAAATAAATGAATTTAAAATTTGGCTTTGTGCAGGAACTATCATCAAATTCCATTCATATTCACCTTTCTTTTGAATTAGCATTGTGTTCCTTTATCTATACTATACTTAATGCATTCTGACAGTTATCCAGTTGTTATTTGTTTTGATCCTTTATTAATATTCAAAGTTTTCTTTAAAGACTGAATACAGCTCTTTGGTTGGAGGAATTAAATTTTAAGGTAGATATACATAGGTGTGAATTTCTAGTTTATCATGTAACTTTGGGCAATTTGCTTACCATTTCTAAACTTTAACTTTTATCTATAAAGTAGGAAATTATTTTTATCAGATGATTTTTTGATGAATTAACAAGAAAATATCTGCCAACTTAGATGAAGAAATATTTAATAAATGGAATATATTATCATTATTATAGTAGCATTATTATTATTTTTATTATTCAAATATAGTTGATGTACAATATTATATAAATTATAGGTATACAATATAGTGATTCACAAAGTTTATACTCCATTTATGTTTATTATAAAATAGTGGTTATTTCTTATTGGCTGTATTCCCTATTTTATACAATATATCCTTACAGCTTATTTTATACATAACAGTTTGTACTTCAACAGTTTGTACTCTATTCCTATGTTGTTTCTCCTCTCCTCTTTTCTCTCCCCACTACTTTGATATCTATGTTGAGTGAGTTTCTTTTTTGTTGTATTTACTATCTGTTGTATCTTTTAAGGTCCACATATAAGTGATATTATACAGTATTTGTCTTTCTCTGACTTATTTCACTTAGCATAATACCCTCCAAGTCCCTCCATGTTGTTGCAAATTGCAAAATTTCATTTTTTTCGAGTTTAGTAATGTTTGATTCTGTATAACTTGTATATTATACGGTTCATGAGGTTCTCACAGGCAGATTATTGATGTAGTTTGCCATTCCCTCCTCCAGTGGACCACGTTTTGTCAGAACTCTCTGCTGTGACCCGTCTGTCTCTTGGGTAGCCCTACATGGCATGGCATGGTTCGTAGCTTCATTGAGATATGCAAATGCATTCACCATGATGAGGCAGTGATCTGTGAAGGCCAACTGAATTCTGCCAAGAAAATGCACTGGTCATAGCAAATAATTTTTTTCAACAACACAAGAGACCACTTTACACATGGACATCACCAAATGGTCAATACTGAAATCAAATTGATTAGATTCTTTGTAGCTGAAGATGGAGAAGCTATATGCAGTCAGCAAAAATAAGACCTATAGTTACTGTGATTCAGATCATCAGCTTCTCATAGCAAAAGGTAGGCTTAAACTAAAGAAAGTAGGGAAAACCACTAGGCCAGCCAGGTACAACTTAAATCAAGTCCCTTATGAATATGGTGGAGGCAATGAATAGATTCAAGGGATTAGATCTAGTTAACAGTGTGCCTGAAGAACTATGAACAGAGGTCCATAATATTGTACAGGAGGCAGAGAACAAAACTATCCCAAAGGAGAAGAAAAGCAATAAGACAAAGTAGTTATCTGAGAAGGCTTTACGAATAGCTGAAGAAAGAAGAGAAGCAAAAAGCAAGGGAGAAAGGGAAAGCTGCATCCAACTAAAAGGAGAGTTCCAAAGAAAAGCATGGAGAGACAAGAAGGTCTTCTTCAATGAACAGTACCTAAAACTAGAAGAAAACAACAGAAGAGGAAAGACTGGAGATGTCTTCGGGGAAATTGGAAATATCAAGGGAATATTTGGCCCAAAGATGGAAACAATAAAGAACAGAAATGGTAGAGATCTAGTAGATTCTGAAGAGAATAAGAAGAGATGGAAAGAATAAATGGAAGAACTGCACAACAAAGATCTTAAAGGACTGGATTACTACTATGGTGTGGTCAGTTACCTAGAGCCAGATATTCTGGAGAGCGAAGTCAAGTGAGCCTCAGGAAGCACTGCTGTTAATAAAGCTAGTGGATGCAATGGAATTCCAGTAGAGCTAATCAAAACCCTAAAGAATAATAACATCAAGGTGTTGCATTCAATATGTCAGCAAATCTGGAAGACCCAGCAGTGGTCACAGGACTGGAAAAGGTCAATTCACATCTCAATTCCAATGAAGAGTAGTACTAAAGAATGTGTTAACTCCCATTGCACTCTTCTCCCATGCTAATAAGGTTGTGCTTAAAATCTTGCACTCTAGGCTTCAGGATTATGTGAACCAAGAATGCCCAGATGTCCAAGCTGAGTTTAGAAAAGGAAGAGGAAACAGAGATCAAAGTGCCAACATTTGCTGGATCATAGAGAAAGCAAGGGAATTCCAAAAAAGCATCTACCTCTGTTTCATCGACTGCACTAAATCTTTACTGTTAAATCATAAAACAACAACAACAACAACAAAAAGAAAACAACTGTGTAAAGCTCTTAAAAGAGATGGGAATACCAGACCATCTTACCTGTCCCTGAGAAACCTTTATGCTAGTCAGGAAGCAACAGTTAGAAACCTTATGGAACAACTAATTGGTTCAAGAATGAGAAAGGAGTATGATAGGGCTGTCTGTTGTCACCCTGTTTGTTTAACATATATGCTGAGCACATCATGAGAAATCCTGTGTGGATGAGCTACAAGTCTACTCCAGTATTTTGCTTGAAGAATCCCTTGGACAGAGGAGCCTGGGGGGCTACAGTCCATAGCGTCACAAAGAATTAGACAGGACTGAAACAACTAAGCACACTCACACGCAAACATAAATACATACACATGCACACACACACCACACCTTTATCCATTCATCTGTTGATGAACACCTGGATTGTGTTCATATCTTGGCTATTGTAAACAGTGCTACTGTATTATTGAGCCAGAAAAAAAAATAATACTTTAGAAATCTCATCAAAACCATAAGCCTATAGGAAGTGCTACATAATTTATGTAGAATACACCTGAAATTATTTAAGGATGCTCTTAAAGACCAGGCGTTGTAATTGCAAAATTATAGAAGAATCTAATGTAACATATAACAGCATTTTCATGTTATTATTCATTCAGCTAAAGAATCTCATAGAAATTTAATGTTAAAAAATTATCTTTGTTGATATTTTATTTCTTTTTACACCACAGGGGTATTTTGTTAATTGAAATAATGTAATCAAATTATTGTAGAAGTTATATCATAGCTCATTTCTATACTTTTTTCACATTTATATTCTTTTGCCAAATCCATCCCTGTCACTTAGCTGTCTTTCATGTCTCAAAACTTTATAACTATTATCTAACCACAATCCGAGTGGGGAAATTTTAAAAGTTGCTCTGTTGAATCTCAGTTTTAATTCTTTAATTAAACAATATAATTGCTTGTAAATTTAATTGTCACAGGACTTTTTTTTTTTTTTTTTTTACTTTCATGTGATTGAGCTCATTTACCCTTAACAAAAGACTGGCAGTCTTGCTGTTTGATTGTGAAGTCTCAGGAACTCTTCTAGCCTAAAAAAAGCACTTTTCCATTGATAAGCTGTTTTCACAGAGGCCATTCTGATTAAATACAACATGATTGGAGGGAAGAATTTGTTCACTATCTGCAACTGGCAGAAGAGTTTTGCTATCAATACAACAAAAAACAGGTTGCAGAAATGTGAATAGAAGGTTAAAAACTTTTGAAGGAGAAAAAGCTGAATTGATAAATTCAGAAAATTACACCTTAAAGAAAAAACACTTAAAGGTACCATCACTGCATTTCTAACTAGGTAGACCTACCATGAAATTCTTCTCTACTCTGTTAGGAATTAAAAATCTGAGCTTCTTAACCTTTACTTAAGTTGCAGTTTTTCCATGTTCAGTTTTATTATTTATGAAATACCTTTTTTCAACTTATAGAGCTAAATGTAAGTCATGATTATTGATGCCTTAGATAAGGACTTTTTGGTATACCAGTATTCCATTACTCTGTGCTACTTTAAAGGGATCAAATATCACTGTCTGTTATTGTAATATCATTTCAGGTACTATAGAGGTGATTTCTCCAATATCTCTTCCTCTTTCACTAATGCTTCCCCTCTTCCACTCCTATTCACCCTCCATCATTGAGAAACTCATCAACAATTTCTCATTTTTATATTCAGTTCAGTTCAGTTCAGTTCAGTTGCTCAGTCATGTCTGATTGTGCAACCCCATGAATCGCACCACGCCAGGCCTCCCTGTCCATCACCAATTCCCAGAGTTCACGCAAACTCATGTCCATTGAGTTGGTGATGCCATCCAGCCATCTCATCCTCTGTCATCTCATTCTCCTCCTGCCTCCAATCCCTCCCAGCATCAGGGTCTTTTCCAATGAGTCAACTCTTTGCCTGAGGTGGCCAAAGTATTGGAGTTTCAGCTTCAGCACCAGTACCTTCAATGAACACCCAGGATTGATCTCCTTTAGAATGGACTGGTTGGATCTCCTCACAGTCCAAGGGACTCTCAAGAGTCTTCTCCAACACCACGGTTCAAAAGCATCAATTCTTTGATGCTCAGCTTTCTTCACAGTCCAGCTCTCACATCCATACATGACTACTGGAAAAACCATAGCCTTGACTAGATGGACCTTTGTTGGCAAAGTAATGTCTCTGCTTTTGAATATGCTATTTAGGTTGGTCATAACTTTCCTTCCAAGGATTTAGCGTCTTTTAATTTCATGGCTGCAATCACCATCTGCAGTGATTTTGGAGCTCCCAAAAGTAAAGTCAGCCACTGTTTCCACTATTTCCCTATCTATTTCCCATGTAGTGATGGGACCAGATGCCATGATCTTCGTTTTCTGAATGTTGAGATTTAAGCCAACTTTTTCACTCTCCTCTTTCACTTCCATCAAGAGGCTTTTTAGTTCCTCTTCACTTTCTGTCATAAGGGTGGTGTCATCTGCATATCTGAGGTTATTGATATTTCTTCTGGCAATCTTGATTCCAGCGTGTGCTTCTTCCAGCCCAACGTTTCTCATGATGTACTCTGTATATAACTTAAATAAGCAGGGTGACAATATACAGCCTTGACATACTCCTTTTCCTATTTGGAACCAGCCTATTGTTCCATGTCCAGTTCTAACTGTAACTTCCTGACCTGCATATAGGTTTCTCAAGAGGCAGGTCAGGTGGTCTGGTATTCCCATCTCTTTCAGAATTCTCCACAGTTTATTGTGATCCACACAGTCAAAGGCTTTGGCCTAGTCAATAAAACAGAAGTAGATGTTTTTTCTGGAATTTTCTTGCTTTTTTGATGATCCAGTGGATGTTGGCAATTTGATCTCTGGTTCCTCTGCCTTTTCTAAAACCAGCTTGAACATCTGGAAGTTCATGGTTTATGTATTGCTGAAGCCTGGTTTGGAGAATTTCGAGCATTACTTTACTACTTTATATTACCACTAGATAAATAGTAGATACTGTTAGTCACTTAGTCGTGTCCAACTCTTTGTCACCCAGTGGACTGGAGCCCTCTAGACTTCTCTGTACAGGGAATTCTCTAGGCAAGAATACTGGAGTAGGTAACCATTCCCTTCTCCAGGCATATTACCACCAAGCTTTGTCAATTTCTACCCCATTTTAACCTCCTTCCTTCACTGAAGAGGAATATTTTGGTTATTTGAGTAGGTCTGCTGGTTAGAGCAGAGAAACAACCTTGGAAAGACTGTCCTAAAATCTGCACACAACAGAGCTAAATTCGGGAAAATAAATGCTTAAGCCACATGGGTCTAGTTGTTCAGAAAACTAAAAGGCAAAGTGGGGTGAAGCCAGAAGAAACAGCAAACCAATACAATATTTTAAAGTAATTAGGCTCCAATTAAAATAAATAAATTGAAATTAAAAATAATTAATTAAACACACACACACACAAAGAAACAGCAGACTCATTAGTGGTTAATAATTTATCTTAAAATTGTATGATATATTAAATATATATCAGATATCAATTTCAAGTTTTTTATAATCTAAGTAGTGAGGTTATATTTTTGTTTCAAATATATTAAATTTTAATCTATTATTTTTCCTATTAATTGTGAATGCTTTTAAAATGCAATAATGACATTTATATTGTTGTTTTAATATTCAGTTCAGTTCAGTCACTCTTTGTCTGACTCTTTGCCACCCCATGGACTGCAGCATGCCAGGCTTCCCTGTCCATCACCAACTCCCAGAGATTGCTCAAATTCATGTCCATCAAGTCAGTGATGCCATCCAACCATCTCGTCCTCTGTCGTCCCCTTCTCCTCCTGCCTTCAATCTTTCCCAGCATACAAGGTCTTTTCCAATGAGTCAGTTCTTTGCATCAGGTGACCAAAATATTGGAGCCTCAGCTTCAGCGTCAGTCCTTCCAATGAATATTCAGGACTGATTTCCTTTAGTATTGAGTGGTTTAATCTTCCAGTCCAAGGGACTCTCAAGAGTCTTTTTCAACACCACAGTTCAAAAGCATCAATTCTTCAGTGTTCAGCTTTCTTTATAGTCCAACTCTCACATCCATACATCACTACAGGAAAAGCCATAGCTTTGACTAGATGGACCTTTGTCAGTAATGTCTCTGATTTGTAATATCCTCTCTAGGTTTGTCATAGGTTTTATTCTAAGGAACAAGTGCCTTTCAATTTCATGATTGCAGTCACCATTTACAGTGATTTTGGAGCCCAAGAAAATAAGTGAAGTGAAGTTAAAGTCGCTCAGTCGTGTCTGACTCTTTGCGACTCCAACGGAATTATCCAGGCCAGAATAGTGGAATGGATAGCCTTTCCCTTCTCCAGGGGATCTAACCAGGTGGATTCTTTACCAACAGAGCTATGAGAGAAGCCAAAGTCTCTCATTATTTCCATTGTTTCCCCATCTATTTGCCATGAAGTGATGGGACCATATACCATGATTTTGTTTTTTGACTTGAAAACTGCCTTTTCACTCTCCTCTTTCACGCTTATCAAGAGGCTCTTTAATTCCTCTTCATTTTCTGCCATTAGGGTGGTATCATCTGCGTATCTGAGGTTGTTGATATTTCTCCCAGCAATCTTGATTCCAGCTTGTGCTTTATCCAGCCTGGCATTTTGTGTGATGTACTCTGCATAGAAGTTAAATAAGCAGGATGACAATATACAGCCTCGATGTATTCCTTTCCCAATTTGGGACCAGTCCATTGTTCCATGTCTGGTTCTAACTGTTGCTTCTTGACCTACATACCAATTTCTCAGGAGGAAGGTAAGGTGGTCTGGTATTCTCATCTCTTTAAGAATTTTCCACAGTTTGTTGTGATTCACACAGTGAAAAGCTTTAGCAAAGTCAATGAAGCAGAAGTAGATTTTTTTCCTGGAATTCTATTGCTTTTTCTGTGATCGAACAGACATTAGCAATGTGATCTCTGGTTTCTCTGCCTTTTCTAAATCTAGCTTGAACATCTAGGAATTCTCAGTTTATGTACTTTTGTAGCTTAGCTTGGAGAATTTTGAGCATTACTTTGCTAGCATTTTAATATTACACATAATATATTCCAAAACATTCACATTATTGTTTGATCACAATTTACAATTTTTTGATTCAATATGGATAAATTTTCTTATTTTTTAAATTGTAACATCTTAGATAGATGCAATATTTACCTTCTAGTTGATAGTCTGACTTCAGACATGTTTCATGAATACAAATATTTAGATTAATTCAGACTGAAGTGCAAAAGTTTGCTTCTCTTATGAATGCTTGAACTTTAAATAAGGTTATTTCCAAATGTCAAAGCTACTTGTCTGTACTAATGACATCTTACAAATCGTACTATATATGATTGATCAAGCATTTTAATGAATGAAAAATTCCCCTTTTTCATGAAGTTAGAATTTGTAGGAAATAGCTGCTGCTATGTTTTTACTTAAAGATGATCTTACATTTTATTCAATAAGAGATAGTATTTTATCAAAGATCACTGTTGATACTCAATAAATTTTGATTAATTCTACTTCATTAGACATGTCTTAATTTCTTTTGTAGTGTTGCCTTCATATTAGACCCCAAAAGTTAGAAACTTGAGGTCTTAGGATTCATTAACTGCTCTTCAAATGGTATTGACTCTATAATTGTCAAGTAAGGATAGTTTATTCTCTGTTTTAATTTTCAAGAAGCTATGATGCTACCTCCTCTACCCTTTCCAATCCATCTACCTGAGATGGACAATTTCCTCAAATTCATAAACAGCTATTTCCCTTAAAGAGACTAATGAAAATATCTTCAAGAATTACTTTACAAATGTACAACTTCTATTGGCCGATGCTTTAGATAGAAAGTGTACAAATGTTTTTAAAATAGGAACTGAAAAACTGTAGAATCTTTATAAACAGATAGTTGATGAGTTGACCTCAAGATAAAAGACTCTGAAAATGTATTTAGGGAGTTCTTTCCCAGAACAGTTAGACTTTTACTTTCATCTGAGGTGCAGCTGGTCATTACAAAGGCAATAGCAGCCAAGCCCCTGGGGTTCCCTTTCTCTGTCGTCAGAATTGGCACCCTGCTGAATGAAATATCAATGCGCTGAACCGTGTCAGGGCAATGAGCATAATGATAGTGACTCCGTGGTATAAATGAGGTTAATAACTTGTGAGAAAGCAGAATTTTTTTCCTAGATCCTTCGCATTTTCTTCTTTGTGCAGTGCAGCTCTTTAGAAATATTGCCTGTCTGTGGAGAGCTAATGGCTCTCTTCATAAAGCTAATCCACTGTGCTTCAGTAGTCTTGGAACTCATTTCTGGAGTCACACTAATCTGCCTTTCCTCTACTAGGTTTTGTTTTTGCTCCTGAAAGGTTTTCTTATTTCCCCAAGACTTCAAGCTGAGCATAAAGCTTTTCTGCTGCCTCTTATGCCATTGCTAATCAGGGGTGACACTTTTGTTTTCACAGACTTTTTTTTTTTTTTTTGTAATTTCATTTTTTTTTAAGACACAAAGAAGCATTTTGTGAAGGAAATAAAGAGAATTTTTAAAATGTCACAGCCCTGCTTTAATTCTGCCTCTGTGTCATCCACATGTACCCTTCCCTTCTCTTTTCTCTCTCTATCTCCCTACCCTCCATATCTCAGAGGGTAGCTTGCCGTCTGCTGCTTACTCTCTGCATTCTGTCTCAGGAGCTATTTTGAGGATCCTGAGTCTTATAACAGACTAAGCACATAAGCACACACATCTTTTTTTTTTTTTTTTTTTTTTTTGCCAGTGACCAGCGAAGGTTACCAGATCCATTTGTTTTCTGTACCACTAAATAGTCCTTTGCAATAGGATTTGATGATTATATCTTGTTTTTGCTCATTCTTTGGCTTTATTCCCCTACTCTTACATGCTGAAGATCTGCAAGCCTTTAGGTAATAAAACTAAGGAATCCTGACAGGAAATCAAATCACAAAAGAAGAGAAAAAAATTTACTTCTAACAGTCATTGCATTGACAAAAAGATCAGCCATGAGTTTGTACACTTCTCTTTTGGTAGCTGTTTTCTTTTCAGTACTTTTGCTTCTTAAAAGCATTGTAGTAACACTAGAGTAAGAAAGAAAGTGAAGTCGCTCAGTCATGTCTGACTCTTTGCGACCCCGTGGACTGTAGCCCACCAGGCTCCTCCATCCATCGGATTCTACAGACAAGAATACTGGAGTGGGTTGCCATTTCCTTCTCCAGGGGATCTTCCTGACCCAGGGATCGAACCTAGGTCTCCTATATTGCAGGCAGACACTTTAACCTCTGAGCCACTAGGGAAGCCCAACACTAGAGTAGTAGTTAAAACTGTTATATTAGTGCTTCTTACATGCCAGCCATTGCTTTTATATTGATAGTATTATTTTTAGTCTGTCTACAGAAGAGAATAATCAGATCATCTGCTTCAAAGTAGTTCAACAATTTGCACAGAGAGATCAAATAAGTTGTGCAAGACTACACAGCTAACAAGAGGCAGACCTGGGGTTGTGCATGAGGAGACTCTAGCTCTAGAGATGACCTTTCCAGGCACCACACCATATATAGTGAAACTTACTTATATAGAATCTGGTAATAGAAATAAGAGCATCAATTATGGTCACCTAAGACTGGTTGGAAGCACAGTTCTCCTACTTAATAGAAGTTATGATGATGAACATAATAATTCCTTTACTGAGTCTCAGCCACATTATTGGTAAAATGAAACTACTAACCCTGTTCTAAGTGTGATTTTATGATAATTAAATATAAAAATATATAGATGCCATCCACAGTTTTCTAACTGTTTCTATGTGAAACATCCACTGTTTCTATGTGAAACAGTACACATAGAAATAAAATGGCATGCCTGGATATAAAACATGAATGGTATTTTCCCTATGATCTTACCTTCCATGCCCTTGGTCAATAAGATTATTCTCTCCAGGTATCTCCATTTTTGTCCCTCTACCTAGAATCTGCTCTACTCTTGTGATCCATTGATTTGAGATCCAGTGATTCTGTCATTCCCATCAGTATTGAAACATGCTACTGTATTTCATTGTGACTGCATCATTTTATATCCCTATCAACAATTTATAAGGGTTCCAACAATATACAAGTATTTCTCTGTATCCTTGACAACCCATGATCTCACGGTCTCTCTCTTTTTTTTTTTTTTTTTTTTGTAATAGCCATCCTGCGAATAGTCATGTATGGATGTGAGAGTTGGACTATAAAGAAAGCTGAGTGCAGAAGAATTGATGCTTTTGAACCATGGTGTTGGAGAAGATTCTTGAGAGTCCCTTGGACTGCAAGGAGATCCAACCAGTCCATCCTAAAGGAGGTCAGTCCTGGATGTTCATTGGAAGGACTGATGTTGAAGCTGAAACTCTAATACTTTGGCTACCTGATGCAAAGAGCTTACTCATTTGAAAAGACCCTCATGCTGTGAAGGATCGTGGGCAGGAAGAGAAGGAGATGACAGAGGATAAGATGGTTGGTGGCCTCACCAACTCAATGGACATGAGTTTGGGTTAACTCCAGGAGTTGGTGATGGACAGGGAGGCCTGGAGTGCTTGTGGTTCATGGGGTTGCAAAGAGTCGGACACGACTGAGTGACTGAACTGACTGAATAGGTGTGAAGTGATATCTCATTGTGGTTTTGAATTGTATTTCCCAATTAGTGATATTGAGCATAGTTTCCTGCACCTGTTGACCATTTACATATCTTCTTGGAAATATGTCTATCAAGTCTTTCGTCCATTTTAAAGTCAAGTTGTTGTTTTTTGCCAATGAGTTTTAATCAAGTTATTTACTTGTTGTTTTTTGCCATTGAGTTGTGGGAGTCCCTCATATATTAAATAATACCATATTAGATATATGATTTGCAAGTATTTCCTCCCACTCCATATATTGCATTTTTCACTGTTGATTTTCTTTGCTGTGCAGAAGCTTTTTAGTTTGATGTAGTCCCACTTGTCTATTTTTGCATTTGTTGCTTGTGACTTTGGTGTTTCTATCCAAGAAAGTATTGCTAAGACCAGTGTCAGGCAGTTTTTCCTCTATGTTTTCTTCTGAGTTTTATAGTTTCTGATCTTATATTTAAGTTTTAGTCCATTTTGCATTTGTTTTTGCTGTTTGTTTTTTTTTGGGGGGTACAAGAGTCCAATTTCATTCTGTTGCATGTGTATATCCAGTTTTCCCAACGTCATTTACTGAATAGAACTACCCTTCCCCCATTGTGTATTCTTGGCAATTTTGTAAAAAATCAGTTGGTCATATATGCATGGATAGATTAGTTTCTAGGCTCTCTAGTCTGTTCATTAATTTATATGTCTGTTTCTATGCCAATACCATATCATTTTCATTATTATAGTTTTGTAATATATTTTGAAATCAGGAAGTGTGATGTCTCCTGCTTTGTTCTTCTTTCTCAAGATTGCTGTGGCTATGGAAGGTCTATTATAGCACTTTATGAATTTTACATTTGTTTTAGTAAAGATTTTATTGGGATTTTGGTAGGAGTTTCATTACATTTATAATTGCTTTAGATAGTATAGATATTTCAACAGCATCAAATTTCCAATCTAGTCTTCTTTGCATGTCTTTATTTCATTGATGCTTTGCAGATTTCAGTTTAAAAGTTTATCTCCTTGGTTAAAGTTTTTTGAGTATATTATTATTTTTGGTGCTATTATAAGTGTAATTTTTATTGATTTCCTTTTCAGATAGTTCATTATTATATGAAAACTCAGCTGAATTGAATGCTGATTTGTGCTTGCATGCATGCATGTTAAGTCATTTCAGTTATGTCTGACTGTTTATGACCCTATGGACTGTAGGCCCATCAGGCTCTTCTATCCATGGAATTCTCCAGGCAAGAATACTGGAGTGGGTTGCCATACTCTCCTCAAGTGGATCTTACCAGCCCAGGTACCAAACTCACATCTCTTATGTCTCCTGCAAAAGATTTGAAGTCAAGATCTCTGATATCTGTATTTCTATGTGCACTGAAACATTATTTGTTAAGCCAATATGTAGAAACAACAAAATTGTCCATCACTGAATGATGAATAAAGAAAAAGTGATATATACATACAATGGGATTATTATTATTCAGTCTTAAAAAGGAAGAAAATCTTGCCATATAAGACAGCATGTATCAACCTGCAGGACATTATGCTAAGTGAAATAAACCAGTCACAAAAGGATAAATGCCACATGATCAAATTATATGAGGTATCTAAAATAGTCAATTTATAGATATAGAGAATAGAATAATGGTTACTAGGGGCTGGAGGAAGGTGACAATGGAGAATTGCTGTTCAATGGGTACATATTTTCAGTTATGCAAGAATAAGTTCTAAAGATCTGCTGTACAACAGTGTGCTTGTAGTTGGCAATACTCTATTGTGTACTTGAAATTTCATTGAGGATAAATCTCATGTAAGATTTTTTCACCATAATAAAAAAGGACAATAAAATAAAGAAACTTTTTACTATATATCTAGTCCCTTAAGGATCAACTTGCTTTTCTTCATATCCAAGTTAATCTTAGCATTAAAGATTTCCTGAAAGTGAGGAATGTAAAGACTGCAGGACTTCATAGATAATTATGAATTTTAATAGCATTTAATAACAATGTCACTGATATTTGGTTCTATAATATAGAAGTATTAAAAACTTTGATACTGGTCCAATGTGTAAGAACAACGCATTGGACCAGAAAAATCTTACTACATTTGTCAGCACACAGTGTTTTAAATGCCTCTTTCCTTACCTATATAAAGTGCCCAGTACTGACCTTCAACAATGCTTTGAAATGAGTATTAAAGAAATAAATTGGTCAAGCTGTTTTGTTTCTTTCTCAAATAATTTTTAGAGATTTTGGTCCATTTTTAAATCTAATGATCAGACATTTAGGAAATAACTGCTGTCTTCAATTCTCCTGATAAAGGGCCACTTTCATATTATTTTTAAGTTTTATAATATAGGATCATCAATATGTTTGTCATTTCTCTTTATTGTTTTCCATGCATGTCCCACGTAGAGCTTTAAGAAGAAAAGAAAACAAACAAACAGAATATTCTAGATCTACTTGCTAGTTACCAGACAAATTGCACATTTTGTTGCTTCTTTCTGATCTATAGAGAATCACTGTGTTAATCCAGTATAGCCCTGGCTATACACTGAGATTCACTTTCAACCAAGACATCCCCTAAATAGATTTAATTCATCCCCACCTTTGTTCCACTTTTTCCGTTTTAAATCCCTGAATTACATGGTATGTTTATATCATATTGAGACTTTATATTTTGTTAATCTAGTTGAGATTATATGACAAAGATCTATATGTGTTAGTCACTCAGTTGTGTCCAACTCTGAGAACCCATTGACTGTAGCCTGCCAGGCTCATCTATCCATGGAAATCTCCAGGCAAGAACCCTGGAGTGATTACCATGTCCTTTTCCAGGGGATTTTACTGACTCAGTGATTGAACTCACGTCTCCTGCTTTGTAGGTAGATTCTTTACTGTCTGGGCCACCAGAGAAGCCCTTATATGGCAATACCATATTTATTAAGAACAATTGGCTCATGAACAATACTCAGTTAGATGGACAATATGCAGTCTGAAATAGCTCACGTCCCAAAGGTGGGGCAAGGGATTATCATAAGATAATATACTAAACTGTGTGTAACCAACTAGTAGAAGCCACCAAACCTAACATGCTGTTATTGATTTCTATGGAAATTTCTCTGTCATTTCAGAAATGTTGAAGACCAGGAAAATGTATGAATTTCTAAAATATTGGGAGATTTTTAAAAATTAACTTCAAAAGGGGCCAAGCAAGGCATGGATTATCTGGAGAGAAGTCAAGATCTCCAGTTTTTGAAGTTCACCATGAAGCAAGGATGACAGACTGATGAAACAGGAAGCACTTTCTCATGGTAAGTGCCATAGTAAGCAAATATCCAGCATTCTGGGAACAGAGAGGAAGGAAATTTGGCCTTCCTGAAGTTAGTAGGTCCAAAAGAACATCCTCACAAAGATAATTGCATCGCAGACAGGGACAGCAGCTTGAGCAAAGGCACAGAGGTGAAATATCATGAAGTTTCCTTTGAGCTGTGAACAAATTCCTATAACTGGAGTATGAAGGGCAACACTTTCATGAAAAGACATTAAGTGGGAATGTATAATGGGAGAAATTTCTGCACAGAATATATATGTTATTCCTGCATTCTGTCAAGTCAGACTTGGCACATAAGGGCAGGTCAATTAGGATACTCCCTAAATCACTGACACTCACAGAAACAAATATCATTGTAATTTTGGGATCTCTCTTATATCCTATGGATATAACTTATGGTAAAGAAAAGAAAAAAAAAAAAAAAACCCACCTGCAGTAAAAGAGACCTAGGTTCAATTCCTGGGTTGTGAAATTCCCTGGAGAAAAGAATGGCTACCCACTGCAGTAATCACAACTGGAGAATTCCATGGACAGAGGAGTCTGGTGGGCTGCAGTCCATGGGTTTGCAAAGAGTCAGATGTGACTGAGTGACTAAAACACATAACTCATATATTTACCCAATATGATCTATCAGGAAGCCCTGTGTCTTTTCCCCCTATGTACATTAAAATCTTCACTTTCATACCTACATTCCCTGCTTAATATGGGAAAAAAGACAGCAAAAGGATGAAAGGGAAGCACCCTTAAGATCTGGATATTTTCCTGTGATTTCATCAACCTGATCTTCCTTTGAGTATTAAGACTGTTTTTTGGTGAATAATGAATTTTTGGAAGAAAACTTCTACCTTAAAGGTATAATCTGAGAGAATGCTATGGCTTCAATTAACCCTTAAATATTTGTTCATAGCTAAATCAGTCCTGGGTGTTCATTGGAAGGACTGATGTTGAAGCTGAAACTCCAATACTTTGGCCACCTGATGTGAAGGTCTGACTCATTTGAAAAGACCCTGATGCTGGGAAAGATTGAGGGCAGGAGGAGAAGGGGATGACAGAGGATGAGATGGTTGGATGGCATCACTGACTCAATGGACATGGGTTTGGGTGGACTCTGGGAGTTGGTGGTGGACAGGGAGGCCTGGCGTGGTGTAGTTAATGCGGTCACAAAGAGTCGGACATAACTGAGCGATTGAACTGAACTGAACTGAAATAAGTGTGGATAGAATATCAGAAAATTAATTTTTCCTGTTTTGCTGGAGAAGACTCTTTTTTTTTTTCTAATTTTATTTTATTTTTAAACTTTACATAATTGTATTAGTTTTGCCAAATATCAAAATGAATCCGCCACAGGTATACATGTGTTCCCCATCCCGAACCCTCCTCCCTCCTCCCTCCCCATACCATCCCTCTGGGTCGTGCCAGTGCACCAGCCCCAAGCATCCAGCATCGTGCATCGAACCTGGACTGGCAATTCGTTTCCTACATGATATTTTACATGTTTCATTGCCATTCTCCCAAATCTTCCCACCCTCTCCCTCTCCCACAGAGTCCATAAGACTGTTCTATACATCAGTGTCTCTTTTGCTGTCTCGTACACCGGGTTATTGTTACCATCTTTCTAAATTCCATATATATGCATTAGTATACTGTATTTATGTTTTTCCTTCTGGCTTACTTCACTCTGTATAATAGGCTCCAGTTTCATCCACCTCATTAGAACTGATTCAAATGTATTCTTTTTAATGGCTGAGTAATACTCCATTGTGTATATGTACCACAGCTTTCTTATCCATTCATCTGCTGATGGACATCTAGGTTGCTTCCATGTCTTGGCTATTATAAACAGTGCTGCGATGAACATTGGGGTACACGTGTCTCTTTCCCTTCTGGTTTCCTCAGTGTGTATGCCCAGCAGTGGGGTTGCTGGATCATAAGGCAGTCCTAAGAGGAAAGTTCATAGCAATACAGGCACACCTCAAGAAACAAGAAAAAAGTCAAATAAATAACCTAACTCTACACCTAAAGCAACTAGAAAAGGAAGAAATGAAGAACCCCAGGGTTAGTAGAAGGAAAGAAATCTTAAGGGGAACACATGCATACCTGTGGTGGATTCATTTTGATATTTGGCAAAACTAATACAATTATGTAAAGTTTAAAAATAAAATAAAATTAGAAAAATTAGAGCAGAAATAAATGCAAAAGAAACAAAAGAGACCATAGCAAAAATCAACAAAACCAAAAGCTGGTTCTTTGAAAGGATAAATTAAATTGACAAACCATTAGCCAGACTCATCAAGAAACAAAGGGAGAAAAATCAAATCAATAAAATTAGAAACGAAAATGGAGAGATCACAACAGACAACACAGAAATACAAAGGATCATAAGAGACTACTATCAACAATTATATGCCAATAAAATGGACAACGTGGAAGAAATGGACAGATTCTTAGAAAAGTACAACTTTCCAAAACTGGACCAGGAAGAAATAGAAAATCTTAACAGACCCATCACAAGCATGGAAATTGAAACTGTAATCAAAAATCTTTCAGCAAACAAAAGCCCCGGTCCAGACGGCTTCACAGCTGAATTCTACCAAAAATTTAGAGAAGAGCTAACACCTATCCTGCTCAAACTCTTCCAGAAAATTGCAGAGGAAGGTAAACTTCCAAACTCATTCTATGAGGCCACCATCACCTTAATACCAAAACCTGACAAAGATCCCACAAAAAAAGAAAACTACAGGCCAATATCACTGATGAACATAGATGCAAAAATCCTTAACAAAATTCTAGCAATCAGAATCCAACAACACATTAAAAAGATCACACACCATGACCAAGTGGGCTTTATCCCAGGGATGCAAGGATTCTTCAATATCCGCAAATCAATCAATGTAATACACCACATTAACAAATTGAAAAATTTTTCCTGTTTTGGTTTACTAATAAAACCATAGTTTCACTTTTGCTATAAACCAAAATATCTCCTTTTGAACTTTTTCATACTTCTTAATCCTCAGATTTAGTTATATTTATAAATTAATATTTTATATCAGTTACTTGTTACTAAACACAAATTTTATGATACACATTACAAAGTTTCCAGTGCTATTGGTTACATATTTAAAGAAATAATAGCAAAACTCATATCAATTTTTTTTGGTCAGCAGATGGCACTGTTAATGAGTTGCTGAGTGCAACTTCCTATTTGTCAAATTTGAAGTTTTGGCTTTGAAATATAGGGTTCTTATATTCAGAATTTGAATACTGTAGAGTTGTATTGAGAAATGTGTTAGTATTTTTGGAAAGATTAGAAGCAGTGAATCTGGAAAACACTTTCCTCATGATTCTTTTATTTTAATTGTGGCTAAAGTAACATAATTAAAACATTATGCTTTAACCATATTTAACTGTATGTTTCAGTGGCACTAAGTACATGCACATTGTGGTGCAACTTTCACCATCATCCATGTCCCAAATTTTTTACATTCCTAAACTGGAACTCTGTCCTCATTAAACACTAATTCCCAATCTGCTGTTGCCTGACATCTACCAAAGTACTTTCTGACTATGAATTTGACTGTTCTAGGCACCTTGTAAAAGAGGATTCAAACAGTATTTATCTGCACCTAATGTATGTTGGGGGGCTTCTTCGGTGACTCAGAGATAAAGAATCTTCCCTCAAGGCAGAAGATGTTAGTTCGATCCCTGGATCAGGAAGATCTCCTGGAGAAGGAAGTGACAACCCATTCCCAGTATTATTGCCTGGACAGAGGAACCTGGCAGATTACAGTCCATGGGGTTGCAAAAGAGTGGGACAAAACTTAGCATCTAAAAAAAAAAAAAAAAACTTAGCATCTAAATAGCAAACATCTACTGGAATGTATTTTTAAGGTTAACTTACATTTCTTACAAACAGATTGTACCTTATCCCCCACCCTCTGTGCTATGCAGTAGGCCCTAACCAGCCATCTATTTCACACAATGTAGTTTACATATGTCAGTCGCAACCTCCCAACCCATCCCACCACCCTTCCCACCTGTCCATATGTTGGTTCTCTATGTCTGTGTCTCTAATTCTACTTTGCAAATTGGTTCATCTGTACCATTTTTTGTAGATTATACATACAAGCAATATTATGCATTATTTGTATTTCTCTTTGTGACTTACTTCACTCTGTATGATAATCTTTGCGTCCATCCACATCCCTGCAAAGTGCAGAATTTCATTCCTTTTTATGGCTAATATTTCATTTATATATGTACCTTATTTCTTTATCCATTCCTCTGTTAATGGACATTTAGGTTGTTTCTATATCCTGGTTGTTCTAAATAGTGCTGCAATGAACATTATGGTGCATGCATCTTTTGGAATTACGGTTTTCTGAGGGTATATCTCCAGGAGTTGGTTTGATAGGTCATATGGTAACTGTAATTTTAGTTTTTTAAGGAATCTCCATACTGTTCTTTACAGTGGCTGTATCAATTTACATCCCCCTAATAATGTAAGACAGTTCAATTTTCTCCACACCCTCCCCAGCATTTATTGTTTTTATATATATATATATATTTTTTTTTGATATGATCATTGTGATTGGTGTGAGGTGGTAACTCATCATAATTTTGATTTGCATTTCTCTAATAATTAGTGATATTGAGCATCTTTTCATGTGCTTATCAGCCATCTGTATGGCCTGTTGGAGAAGGCTATTTAGATCTTCCACTCATTTTTTGATTGGGTGATTTACTTTTTTGATATTGAGCTACAAGTGCTGTTTATTTTGGAGATTAATCCCCTGTCAGTTGCTTCATTTACAAATATTTTCTCCCATTCTAAGGGCTGTTTTTTTTATCTTGTTTATGGTTTCCTTTTATGTGCAAAATCTTTTAAGTTTAATTAAGATTCATCTGTTTATTTTTGGTTTTATTTCATTATTCTAGGAGGTGGGTCATAAAAGATCTCAGTGCAATTTATGTCAAAAAGTGTTCTGCCTTTGTATTCCTCTAGGGATTTTATTGAAAAAGCAAGAGAGTTTCAGAAACATCTATTTCTGCTTTATTGACTATGCCAAAGCCTTTGACTGTATGGATCACAATAAAATGTGGAAAATTCTGAAAAAGATGGGAATACCAGGCCACCTGACCTGCCTCTTGAGAAACCTATATGCAGGTCAGGAAGCAACAGTTAGAACTGGACATGGAACAACAGACTGTTTCCAAATAGGAGAAGGAGTACATCAAGGCTGTATATTATCACATTGCTTATTTAATTTATATGCAGAGTACATCATGAGAAACGCTGGGCTGGAAGAAGCACAAGCTGGGATCAAGATTGCTGGGAGAAATATCAATAACCTCAGATATGCAGATGATACCACCCTTATAGCAGAAAGTGAAGAGGAGCTAAAAAAACCTCTTGATGAAAGTGAAAGAGGAGAGTGAAAAAGTTGTCTTAAAGCTCAACATTCAGAAAACAAAGATCATGGCATCTGGTCCTGTAACTTCATGGGAAATAGATGGGGAAACAGTGTCAGACTTTATTTTTCTGGGCTCCAAAATCACTGCAGATGGTGACTGCAACCATGAAATTCAAAGACGTTTACTCCTTGGAAGGAAAGTTATGACCAAGGTAGACAGCATATTTAAAAGCAGAGATATTACTTTGCCAACAACGGTCTGGCTAGTCAAGGCTATGGTTTTTCCAGTGGTCATGTATGGATGTGAGAGTTGGACTGTGAAGAAAGCTAAGTGCTGAAGAATTGATGCTTTTGAACTGTGGTGTTAGAGAAGACTCTTGAGTGTCCCTTGGACTGTAAGGAGATCCAGCCAGTCCATTCTAAAGGAGATCAGTCCTGGGTGTTCTTTGGAAAGTCTGATGCTGAAGCTGAAACTCCAGTACTTTGGCCACCTCATGTGAAGAGTTGACTCATTGGAAAAGACCCTGATGCTGGGAGGGATTGAGGGCAGGAGGAGAAGGGGCAACAGCAGATGAGATGGCTGGATAGCATCACTGACTCTATGGACATGAGTCTGAGTAAACTCTGGGAGTTGGTGATGGATAGGGAGGCCTGGCATGCTGCAATTCATGGGGTTGCAAAGAATCGGACACGACTGAGTGACTGAACTGAAATGAACTGAACTGAACTGAAGGGTTTTATAGTGTCCAATCTTACATTTAGATCTTTAATCCACTTTGAGTTTTTTTGCATGTGTAGTGTTAGGAAGTGGTCCAGTTTTATTCTTGTACATGTAGCTGTGCAATTTTCCCAGCATCACTTATTGAAGAGGCTGTGTTTTCTGCATTGTATATTCTTGCCTCTTTTGTCAAAGAAAAGGTGCCTATATTTGCATGAGTTTATGTCTGGGTTTCTGTTTTGTTCCATTGGTCTATATTTCTGTTTTTGTGCCAGTACAAACTGTCTTGATGACTGTAGCTTTGCGGTATAGTCTTAAGTCAAGAAGCCTGATTCCTCAGATCCATTTTTATTTTTCCAGATGGATTTGGCTATTCACAGTCTTTTGTGTTTCCATACAAATTGTATTTTTTTCTAGTTTTGTGGGAAAATACCACTGGTAACTTGATAGGGATTTATCAAATCCATGGATTTCTTTGGGTAGTATACCTACCTCAAGAAACAATATAAATCTCAAGTCAGCAACCTAACTTTACACCTAAAGCAACTAGACAAAGAACAAACAAAACCAATAGTTAGAAGAAGGAAAGAAGTCATAAAAATCAGAGTATATACAAATGAAATAATAATGAAGAAAACAGTAGCAAAGATACATAAAACTAAAAGCTAGTTCTTTGAGAAGATCAACCAAGTTGACAAAACTTTTCGCCAGACTCATCAAGAAAAGAAGGGAGAGTGCTTAAATTCATAAAAGTAGTGATGAAAAAGGAGAAATTACAGATGACACCACAGAAATACAAAGGATCATAAGCACCTACTACAAACAACTATATGCCAATAAAATGGATAACCTGGGAGAAATGGACAAATTCTTAGAAAGGTACAACCTTCCAAGACTGAACCAGGAAGAAACAGAAAGAATGACCAAACCAATCACAGGTAAAGGAGTTGAAACTGTGATTAAAAATCTTCCAACAAACAAAAGTCTATGAAAAGATGGCCTCACAGGCGAATTCTAATGAATATTTAGAGAAGAGCTAACACCCATCTTTCTCAGTCTTCCAAAAATTTTCAAAGAAAGGAACACTCCAAAATTCTTTCTACAAGGCTGCCATCACCCTAGTGATGGTATCAAAACCAGAAAAAGATATAACACTCAAAAAAAGAAAATTACAAACCAATATCAGTGATGAACATTGATGCAAAAATCCTCAACAAAATACTAAGAAGCAGAATTCCACAACACATTAAAAGGATCAACTGGGGTTTACCTAGGAATGCAAGAATTCTCCAATAAATGCAAAATCAATCATTATGGTACATCATATTAACAAATTAAAGAATATAAACCATATGATCATCTCAACAGATGCATTTTCCTCATTATTCTGATCCAAATTTGTTTCTTTCAAGTGTGAAAGTTGGAAGTTCCAAGTTTCTTCCCTTTGTCCTCCCTCCCTTCTTTTATTCCTTTGTCTCCTTTCCTCCTTTCTTCCTGCTTTCCTTTTCATTTCTTTATTTTCTTATTCTAACTCTTTCTATATTTGTCCCACTATTATTTCATTCTTTTCTCATTTCCTGTTTTAAGCCATTTGTATTTTTTTATAAAGCTTTATTTGGCAAGTTAAACATAATTATATATAAAAAAACATTTAATTTAAAAATCTGTCTTGCAAAAGAGAGGAGTTTTAGTAGAGGCCACTGGCAGAAGTGTGTGTGAAAAAATATTTTTAAAACGAGAAAAATGCTTTTAAAAGTCAGACTTAATTGGTATGTTGCTTGCTGACTTACTTAAGTAGACCAAATTCAAATTATCTATCTCACCTTTGTACATGAAAAACAAATATTTCTGAAATTCACATTTTAACTATTTTGATGCATACAGTATCATTTAAGCTTTGAAGATGCTTGAAATTATCTCTATTTTTGGGAGCTGTGGAGTGAACATAGAGTGTGAGAAGTTACTTTGAGCTGTTTAGAAGGTGTAAGTATTTTGTGATGTCAAATTATTTACTTGCATGTCTAAAAGAAAATTTATTTTATTTTATTTATTTTTTTAAGACAATCTATTTTAAAGATTCTTTTAGACTTAGGATCCTGTAAGACTTACTTTTAAAGCAAAAACCTCTTGTACTATTGAGCAGTTGAATTTTGTCATAGTTATTTCAGAGCTAATGATTGAATGATGGATCATGTCTGAAGTAAGAAAAATGGTGAACCATGTAATGAATAAAGGCTCTATTTATTTTCGTTCTGAAAACTTACTGTTTTATGTAAGGAAAGGGGCATATCTTAATTAAGGCAATTAATAGGCAATTAATTAAGGCTATCAAACAATTGCATTTCATTGGAATTTTTAAAGTATGTTTAACTTTTAACATGTGTATGCTTCATTTAGGACCCTAAATGCAATGAACATATTTCCTTATGCAGATGTAGCAGGTTATAAAGCCTCAACTGCTGTTCCTACAAACGTTGTTAGGAGTGGGGATTTTCTATCACCTGCAAACAAGGCATCCATCCGTGAAAGCTACAGGGTGTTTGAGGGAAAGTAACATCCTGTTTGGATCAAGTCTTTTGTTGTTGTTGTTCAGTCACTAAGTCATGTCCAATTCTTTGTGACCCCATCAACTATGGCACACCAAAATTCTCTGCCCTTTGCTATCTCCCTGAATTTGCTCAAATTCATGTCCATTGAGTGAGTGATCCTATCTAATCATCACATCCTCTGCTGCCCCCTTCTCTTTTGGCCTGCAATCTTTTCCAGATCGGAGTCTCTTCCAGTGAGTTGGCCCTTTGTAGCAGGTGGTCAAAGTTTTGGAGCTTTAGCTTCAGCATCAGTCCTTCCACGAAATATTCAGAGTTGATTCCCTTTAGGGTTGACTGGTTTGATCCCCTCTGAGTAATCCCTCTTCTCTGAAGTGCCCAAGGAGACCCCTGAAAATCTGTGTGGATGTTTTCCAATGTTATAGGGAATTCCAATTCCAGTAGTTTAAAGAGAACGTGTTGTTTTAGTTGCTAAGTCACATCCGACTCTTTTGCATAGCCCACCAGTCTCCTCCTTCTATGGGATTTCCCAGGCAAGATTACTGGAGTGGGTTGCTGTCTCATTTTTCAGGGGATCTTCCAGACCCAGGGATTGACCCTGCGTTTCCTGCATTGACAGGCAGATTCTTTACCAGTGAACCACCAGGGATGCCTAGAGAGAAACAGAGCAAACCACAAATACCTGGGCAGGAAAATATAGAGGAGCTCAATAAAAATGTAATTTAAGACAAAGTTCATTACTATTGCTTGTCCAAATTTAAACTCTAACATAAGATAAGTTCCTATTTTAAATGTACACAATAACCATACTTTATACTTATTGAGTACTTACTATATAGCTCAGGAACTCTAAGCAGTATTAATAAATGCACTTTCATTATTATTACGACATAACAGAGAAAATTTAGGCTTAGAAAACTCACTCAAGCAATCAGAATCTAACAACGTATTAAAAAGATCATACACCATGACCAAGTGGGCTTTATCCCAGGGACACAAGGATTCTTTGATATCCGCAAATCAATGAATATAATACAACACATTAACAAATTGAAAAATAAAAACCATATCTCAATAGATGCAGAGAAAGCCTTTGACAAAATTCATCCATTTATGATAAAAAAACCCCCAGAAAGCAGGAATAGAAGGAACATACCTCAAGGTAATAAACACTATATATGACAAACCCACAGCAAACATTATCCTCAATGGTGAAAAAATGAAAGCATTTCCTCTAAAGTCAGGAACAAGACAAGGGTGTTCACTTTCACCATTACTATTCAACATAGTTTTGGAAGTTTTGGCCACAGTAATCAGAGCAGAAAAAGAAATAAAAGGAATCCAAATTGGAAAAGAAGAAGTAAAACTCTCACTGTTTGCAGATGACATGATCCTTTACATAGAAAACCCTAAAGACTCCTCGAGAAAATTACTAGAACTAATCAATGAATATAGTAAAGTTGCAGGATATAAAATCAACACACAGAAATCCCTTGCATTTCTATACACTAATAATGAGAAAGAGAAATTAAGGAAACAATTCCATTCACCATTGCAACAAAAAGAATAAAATACTTAGGAATATATCTACCTAAAGAAACTAAAGACCTATAAATAGAAAACTATAAAACACTGGTGAAAGAAATCAAAGAGGACACTAATAGATGGAGAAATATACCATGTTCATGGATTGGAAGGATCAACATAGTGAAAATGAGTATACTACCCAAAGCAATCTATATATTCAATGCAATCCCTATCAAGCTACCAATGGTATTCTTCACAGAGCTAGAACAAATAATTTCACAATTTGTATGGAAATACAAAAAACCTCGAATAGCCAAAGCTATCTTGAGAAAGAAAAATGGAACTGGAGGAATCAACCTGCCTGACTTCAGGCTCTACTGCAAAGCCACAGTCATCAAGACAGTATGGTACTGGCACAAAGACAGAAATATAGATCAATGGAACAAAATACAAAGCTCAGAGATAAATCCATGCACATATGGACACTTTATCTTTGACAAAGGAGGCAAGAATATACAATGGATTAAAGACAATTTCTTTAACAAGTGGTGCTGGGAAAACTGGTCAACCACTTGTAAAAGAATGAAACTAGAACACTTCCTAACATCATACACAAAAAAAAACTCAAAATGGATTAAAGATCTCAACGTAAGACCAGAAACTATAAAACTCCGAGAGGAGAACATAGGCAAAACACTCTCCGACATACATCACAGCAGGATCCTCTATGACCCACCTCCCAGAATATTGGAAATAAAAGCAAAAATAAACAAATGGGACCTAATTAAACTTAAAAGCTTCTGCACAACAAAGGAAACTATAAGCAAAGTGAAACGACAGCCTTCAGAATGGGAGAAAATAATAGTGAATGAAGTAACTGACAAACAACTAATCTCAGAAATATACAAGCAACTTCTACAGCTCAATTCCAGAAAAATAAATGACCCAATCAAAAAATGGGCCAAAGAACTAAATAGACATTTCTCCAAAGAAGACATACAGATGGCTAACAAACACATGAAAAGATGCTCAACAGCACTCATTATCAGAGAAACGCAAATCAAGACCACTATGAGGTACCATTTCACGCCAGCCAGAATGGCTGCAATCCAAAAGTCTACAAGCAATAAATGCTGGAGAGAATGTGGAGAAAAGGGAACCCTCTTACACTGTTGGTAGGAATGCAAACTAGTACAGCCACTATGGAGAACAGTGTGGAGATTCCTTAAAAAACTGGAACTAGAACTGCCATATGACCCAGCAATCCCACTGCTGGGCATACACACCGAGGATACCAGAATCGAAAGAGACACGTGTACCCCAATGTTCATCACAGCACTGTTTATAATAGCCAGGACATGGAAGCAACCTAGATGTCCATCAGCAGATGAATGGATAAGAAAGCAGTGGTACATATAAACAATGAAGTATTACTCAGCCATAAAAAGAATACATGTGAATCAGTTCTAATGAGGTGGATGAAACTGGAGCCTATTATACAGAGTGAAGTAAGCCAGAAAGAAAAACACCAATACAGTATACTAACGCATATATATGGAATTTAGAAAGATGCTAACAATAACCCTGTATACGAGACAGCAAAAGAGACACTCATGCAGAACAGTCTTATGGACTCTGTGGGAGAGGGAGAGTGTGGGATGATTTGGGAGAATGGCATTGAAACATGTATAATATCATATATGAAATGAGTCACCAGTCCAGGTTCGATGCACGATACTGGATGCTTGGGGCTGTTGCACTGGGACGACCCAGAGGGATGGTACAGGGAGGGAGGAGGGAGGAGGGTTCAGGATGGGGAACACATATATACCTGTGGGGGATTCATTTTGATATATGGCAAAACCAATACAATATTGTAAAGTTAAAAAATAAAATAAAATTTACAAAAAGAAAAAAGAAAACTCACTCAGCTAGATATTTGTTTACTAGAGAAAAGGCACACATTGAAATTCTTTCAAAAAACAGCTGACTAATACATGCATGGACGCACAGGGGGATAGCATCATTAAAGATGGGTTGTAGGGAAGTACCTCTGAGAGTACTGTAGAAGAACCTTGGTGGGAAGAGAGCACAGTGTCTCTTGGGTGGATCAAAGAGCAGGAGGTAAGTAAGATTTGAACAGTGGCAGTAGGATGGAAAATTGAGAAAAGAAAAAATGCAAATACAAAGGATATCTAAATTTGAGCTTGACATAATTCACTTCTTTGTTTTAAGAATAAAAGAAAATGGAGTCCACTTATCTCAACCAACTCCCTAAGGTTCTTTTCTCTTTACTCAATACACGTATTGAGATGTGAGTGCTTTTTTACACTTTGGAATTTTAATATGAATTTCCCCCTAAGATAGAGTTAAAATCAGCAAATGTGGGTGCTTTAATTTTAAGTGGATAACATTTTTTGCCTCCCTCATGCTTCCCTGGAGGAATAAAATCCCAATTCATGAAGACAGGCATTGGAGGAATGAATCAAGCACTATTTTCTTCTTTGGCTCCAAGGAAAAATATTGAGAAGGGTAATGTTAGTGGTTTGAGAATGAAAGATAATTCACATTGGAGTAATCAAAGCTTGCAATGATTTTTAAAAATGAGAATGCTCTGAATAAAATAAGAAAAACAGTGAAAAAGCATATTATGGATATAAACCATTTATCAATCTCAAAATAAACACCTCAAAATTGCATGATTTCTTTTTAATCATGAAGAGAGTTGAATTCAAAGCATTATTAGTATAGTTTATTACCTATAAAAGTTTTTTATTACCTTCAGCTTGGTGTGTACTTTTGGACTGCTTTGGTCATCTGTGTCAGAGAGCTCATTCAAATGATAAATTTTGGACAAGAGACCCAGGGAAAGAAAAAGATTTCTTTCTGGGCTAAATAAATATTTTCTAAGGAAATTAGGCCTTATTAGAAAATAGAGTATTATTCCCATTGGAATACATATTTTCATAGTTCCCTAGAATTTTGTACATGAGAAAAGAAAAACATAGGCAGGTGAAACAAAAGAAGATATAGTAGATTCTTACTGTGTGCCAGATCGTTTACATTTTCTCCTCTCTATGGTGTTGCTATTATCCTCATTTTACAGGTCAGAAAATTGAGGATGAACCATGTTATAGAATACACACAAGAACAAATTCCAAACACTTTGCCTTCAAACCCTGCAGTTATAATTACTTTACTGTCACCTTGGATATTTCACTCCTAATAAATGCTAAATTAAAATATTAATATTTCATGTTTAGTGTGGAGGATATATTTTCTGAGGGCAGTATTTTTCATGATTAAAAAAGTTATGACATTATGAGAATATCTAAACATGTGTTTGTGCGTGTGTTTGTACACTTTAGATGGATTACAAATGGGAAAAATTGAAACATTAGTGTTATAGACGACACCTTATTCTCTACCTGCATCTGTGTTTTGCTTGTGTATAGCTTTTTTTTGTTTAATACTGTTGCTTGTTTATGAAAACATTAAAATGCAACTAAATTCTCAGAATTTATTTTACTTTAAATGGTAAAGTAAAATTCATTTTACTTTAAATGGTAGTAAGATAATTAGTTTTGAAAATATAAATGGCAGGCTGAAAATGAGTGTAACGTATATATTATAGGCCAAGTGAGAATAACTGCCTGACTCCTTTATGACAGATCTGGCTCTATCTTCGTAGATAAAGCCTGCTTATATGCAGATTAAATAATAATTTAACATTTAAATACAATTTCAAAGACTTTTATGTTGTTAAAAATACATACATTTTATTTTATTCTAAAACCCATATAACTTTTTATATAACTGTATTTTAGAGTAATTTGAAAATGGAATCAAGATTGCAGAAATGTTGTAATGAAACTTTCACATAGTCTTTACCCAGATTCCCCAGTTGATGATATTTTACTAAGTTTGCTCAGTCAGGTCTTTTTTAACTCACTACCTATAAAGAATTATAAAGGGAGTGAGATTTTATCCTGCTTGCAAGCTATCCTGCTTGTCAAGTTACCTTGACAAAGTATTGTAAATGCTGGTAGAGGTCAAGAGACTTTTAAGTCAGAGGCTATATTATTGCTCATTAAGACGCTTACTTCAGACAGAGCAGGGAGCATTAGCTCCATGTTCCCGTTGGTCCTTGCCCAGTGCTATGGGGATGGTGGTGGGGATGATGAGAAGTCAGGCCCAGATGGATGATGTATACACAGTGAGTCTCTATTATAACTGGGTAATTGCAAACTTAGAGAAGCCTCCATCTTATATGGAGGCTGCTGTATACGTAATACCTCAGAGGGAAACATTAAGTTTATTATCCTGGTCATAAAATAAACTTTCTCTCTGTCCAATGGAAGGAGATACTACCTCTGTATTGCACAGCTCTTTGCTCTACAGGCAGCCTTACAAAGATAGTATGGAATAAAACCTTTCTCAAGATATATAGAAAAGCAAACAGCCATGGAGAATTATCAGCCAAAAATGAACACATATTACCATATCATTCTTCTCTTTTGAACTGTTGAAAATAGTTTCAGACACCATGCTCCATCAGTCTTACTATTATAGGGCTTATTTTATGAAAATAGACTTGTTGTTCAGTTGCTAAGTCATGTCTGACTCTGCTTTCCCAGGGACTACAGCATGCCATGCTCTTCTGTCCTCCACTATCTCCCGGAGTGTGCTCAAATTTGTCTTCATTGACTCAGTGATGCTATCTAACTATTTCTTCCTCTGTCGCTCCCTTCTCCTTTTGCTTTCAATCTTTCACAGCATCAGGCTCTTTTCCAGTGAGTCGGATCTTCGCATCAGGTAACCTAAGTATTGGAGCTTCAGCATCAGACCTTCAGTGAATATTCAGAGTTGATTTCCTTTAAGATTGACTGGATTGATTTCCTTGTAGTCGAAGGGACTCTCAAGAATCTTCTAAAGCACCACAATTTAAAAGCATCAGTTCTTTAGTGCTCAACCTTCTTCGTGGTCCAACTCTCACATTCATACATGACTACTAGAAAAATCATAGCTTTGAGTAGACAGACCTTTGTCAGCAAAGTGATGTCTCTGCTTTTTAATATGCTGTGTAGGTTTGTCATAGCTTTCCTTCTAAGGAGCAAGCATCTTTTAATTTTATGGCTGCAGTTACCATCTGCAGTGGTTTTGGAGCCCAAGAAAATAAAATATGTCACTGTTTCTACTTTTTCCCCTTCTGTTTGCCATGAAGTGATAGAATCAGATGCCATATTCTTAGTTTTTCTGAACGTTGAGTTTTAAGCCGGCTTTTTCACTCTCTTACCCTCATCAAGAGGCTTGTTAGTTCCTCTTCATTTTCTGCCACTAGATTGATATCATCTGCATATCTGAGGCTGTTTTTTTCTCCTAGCAATCTTTATTCCAGTTGTGATTCATTCAGCCCAGCATTTTGTATGATGTACTCTGCATATAAGTTAAAAATAAGACATTCTCCTACAAAACATAGCACAACCATGCACATCTGGAAATCAGCATTAATACAATGATACCATGCAATCTGCAGATTCCAAACTCTGCTAAAAGTCCAACAGTATTTCTTTTTTTTTTTTTTTTCCCCTTTTTTGTCAAAGATCAAAGCCAGGATCATGTAGTGCAATTTTATGTTTCTATTTTCTTCAATTTGGTACATTTCCGTGGTCTTCACTATCTTTCATGACCTATACTTTTTTTTTTTTTTTTTAAGGTATGTAATGCTTTCTGTCTGGATGATTTTCCCTCTATTCAGTTCTATTGAAAGTTTCCTCATATATAGAATCAGTTTGTGACTTTTGGGGAGCAATACCATAAAATGATGCTATGGCTTATAGCATATCACCTTATGAGAACAGGACAGCTTCATATCCCTCAGTGAAGCTCTATCTTTGGTCAGCTGGCTAAATTGCAAAATTGTCTGTAAATTTTCTCTACTGAAAATTCATGGCTTATCCCTTGTGTAACTTTTAAATATTTGGAAAGAAATTACTGTGAATCCACCTTGATATTCTGTCATCAAACTTTCACACACTGATTTTACAATTGATGCTCCCTGCCAAAATCAACATCCACTATAATGTTTTATTTTCTATCCCTCTCATTCTTCCTATATGTATTGTACTTCTATTATAAGAATGAGATTTCCCTTTAGCAACATGCAATTATCCATTTGTTTATTTATATCTATATAAATCATTAATAATGATATTATTTCATGCAAAATAAGCCATTGCTATTGATATCTTGATGTGTACATTTTCCAAAATTTAGTAAAAGGAAACCCTTCAAACTTACTTTTGTCTGATTTTCACATGTCTCCATACTTCTTTAAGAACTTTAATTTCTGTCACAAAAATGTACTCTTGTTTCACTTGATACTTTCCTGGCTTGATATCAGCCATTAAGTAATTTGATGAAGGATACTTCATTCCTTTAGTAGAGGATGGTATTCATATACCAATATCTGTGCAGTTGGTGCCCTCATTGCTGCAGAGGTATCATGGAATCCAGGTCCTCTAAATGAAAAAGCTAAAAATATATGTCTAATATTATATAGACCTACCTACATTTATTTCTATATGAAAATTTTGGAGGTCTATTCACAGCAACAACACCACAGCAATATAACACCTTCTCCCTTTTCATTTTTGTAAATCCCTTCTCTGATAGCGAGAATCCTGTTTCTTACTCTCTCAATATACTTCCTTAGTTGTTCTGTCCCCCTAGAAATATACCCAATGTCCTGACTGCCACTCACTTCCTCAACTACTAGCCACACTGAAGTCTCCCCAGCTTTGCTGAGAAGCCCAATGTCAATCCCTTGGCACTCCACTTTTTCAACCTCATTGGTTCCTTTGGTTATTGCAATCCCCTCTTCCATACTGACAGCTTGACCCTTTCAGGGGAAGAGAAGTATAAGACAAAGAGGAAATGACTTTTAATTGTTACTTTTAAGATAATGTTGATTTGATTATATAAGTTTATTGTAGTTAGAAAATTGGCACTTGCAAGATAGCCTAGCATTAATAAAAATTGGGGGATATGTCAGGCTACCCTACTTTGCTTAGAATTGTCTCATTGTGATTGCATGCAGATTTTACTGCTAAGACATCATTATTTGAACTATTGCTGATACTCATCTATTTTAGTCTTACAGTTTTAGAATAAAGTGAAATAAAGTGAAGTTGCTCAGTCGTGTCCAACTCTTTGCGACCCCATGGACTGTAGCCTACCAGGCTTCTCCATCTGTGGGATTTTCTGGGCAAGTGTACTGGAGTGGGTTGCCATTTCCTTCTCCAAGGGATCTTCTCGTCCCAGGAATTGAACCCAGGTCTCCAACCTAGGTCTCCAGCATTGTAGGCAGACACTTTACCCTCTGAGCCAGCAGGGAAGCCCTAGCATTCTATTAAATCAATGAAATGTTGTTCAGTGTAGTCCTAGTGGTATGGAGTTTCTGAGAAAAAGCAGAAATCAGTGACTTATCAAAAATAGTGTCTTTGAACCATGACAGATCATTATATACCTTTAGCAGAACTGGGGCAGTTGGGTCCCAAGAGTTGCAGATAAAACTCTGAGTAACTTAGATGCTCTAAAAAGGAAATGTTGGAAGTGTGTATGTACATACTTTTTTTAAAAAAGGAGTATCACTGCTGAAGTGAATGTGAAACTTTTAGCAAACCTAATTCAACATGAATTGAAGCCTTAAAAAAGAGAATATTCACAGAACACTGTGTTATTTGAGAGTATTAATAGAGTATTAGTGAAATGATTTGTGATTCAAATACTGTTTCAAGGAATGAGTCATGTTCATGCTATATTTTGAAAAAATGATCTCAGTGAAATTTAAAGACAATGAGAAAACCAGAAATAATTTGTAAATTGTTGGAATTAGTTTCCTATGCAAAGCTTCTGGGATGGGTTATGGCTAGTGAGCAGAGTTAGAGTGTGGCTCTAAAACTCTATTGATGAAGAATGTTTCTAAACCAACAAATATTCAGGGACATATATAAATCTTATATTAAAATGACAGTAATAAACATCAGGTGCTCAAAAATGTTAGCTATTATTATTTTATGATGTGGGTATTGACATGTGTTTTTGAGAGAAGAGGTGTTAATTTCCTCTAATACATACTGGATCTGGATTATGCACTAGTCTGACCAGGTGGCCAACCTAAAACCTTCTTTAATCAGTCAAAGCCATATTAGAAACCAAGATTCTGACACAAATTTTCATGGTTAAAGTGCAAATAAGACATTCCTGCAGAAGGAGGATTCAGGATGTGTCAGAAGATCCTGAACTCACTTCCTTCTGTGGATATAACAAATAGAAAACTATGTATGGAGTTATTCCCTCTGAAAATATACTGAAAACTGGATAAATAGAGTCTCCATTTAAGATAAAATCTCTCAAAATGGGTATAGAGGGAAGGTGCCTCAGCATAGTAAAGACTGTAAAAGACAAACCCCAACTAACATCATATGAATGACAATAAGGCGAAAGGTCTTCCTCTAAGATCAAGATCAAGACAAGGATGCTCAATATCACCATTTTTATTGCACATTTTATTGTCAATCCTGTCCACAGCAATTAGGTAAGAAAATGAAATAAATGTCATCCAAATTTGGAAAGAAGTAATATTTTTCACTATTTGTAGATAACATGCCAAATATTAAAAAGCCTAAAGACTCCACCAAAAAAAAAAAAAAACAAAACTGTTAGAGCTAATAAATAAAGTCAAAGGATACAAAATTGACATACAGAAATCTGTGGCATCTTGTACACTAATAACAAACTAACAGAAAGAAAAATTAAGAAAATAATCCCTTTTATAACTGCATCAAAAATAATAAAATTCTCAGGAATACATTTTACCAAGGAGGTGGAAGCTCTGTACATTGATGAAAGAAATAGAAGAAGATACTAAAATAATGGGAAGATATTTCATACTCATGGATTAGAAGATTAATGTTATTAAAATATCTATACTACCCAAATCTATCTACAGATTCAATGCAACAATTATCAAAATTCCAATAGCATTTTTCATAGAAATAGAACAAGTAATTCTAAAATGTGTATCTATTAGAAGAAGGTTGTCAGTGAGCCAGAAGAAACCCCAGGAGTAAGACCCCAAATACCCAAAACAATCTTGAGAAAGAAGAACAAAGTTGGAGGTATCACACCTCTTGATTTTAAATTATCCTGCAAAGTTACAGTAATTAAAACACTATGATACTGGCACAAATGCAGCACACTGATCAGAAGTGAGACCCCGGAAATAAATTGACATGTGTATGTACAATTAATAACAAAAGAGCAAATAATACAATGGAGAAAGGACAGTCTCTTCAATAAATGGTGTTGAGAATACTGAACAGCCTCATACAAAAGAATAAAACCAAACCACTGTCTTACACCAAACAGTAAAAATAACTCAGAAAGACTTGTAAGAATGTAAGAACTGAAACCATAAAAATTTTAGAACAAAACATAAGTGGTAACCTTATTGATATTAGTCTTAGTGATGTATTTGTGGATCTGACTCCAAAAGCAAGGGAAGCAAACATAGCAAAAATAAACAAATGGGAATGCATCAATCTAAAAATCTCTGAACAACAGAAAAATCCATCATCAAAACAAAAAAGCAAGATATTAAATGGGATAAGATATTTTTATTGGAAAATTGGAATATTGGAAAAGTGGTTAATATCCAAAACATATAAAGAAGTCATAAAACTAAACAGCAACAGAAATAAGAACAGAAACCAACCTGATTAAAAATGAGTAGAGGACTTGAGTAGAGGATTTTCCAAAATGAATAGAGGGTTTTTCTTTTCTTTTTTTCTTTTTTTTTACTTTGATTTTTATTTTTTTATTTTTTATTTTATTTTATTTTTTAACTTTACAATATTGTATTGGTTTTGCCATATATCAACATGAATCCACCACAGGTATACACGTGTTCCCCGTCCTGAACCCTCTTCCCTCCCCGTAGATACATGGGTGGTCATCAGGCACATGAAAAGATATTCAACATCGCTATTTATAGCGAAATTCAAATCAAAGCTTCAGTGAGATATTACTTCATACCTGTTATGCTATTATGAAAAAGACAACAAATAATAAGTGTTGACTGTGTGGATCACAATAAACTGTGGAAAATTCTTCAAGAGATGGGAATACCAGACCACCTGACCTGTCTCTTGAGAAATCTGTAAGGGGGTCAGGAAGCAACAGTTAGAACTGGACATGGAACCAACAGGCTGGTTCCAAATAGGAAAAGGAGTATGTCAAGGATGTATATTATAACCCTGCTTATTTAACTTATATGCAGAATACATCATGAGAAACGCTGGACTGGAAGAAACACAAGCTGGGATCAAGAGTGCTGGGAGAAATATCAATAACCTCAGATATACAGATGACACCACCCTTATGGCAGAAAGTGAAGAGGAACTAAAAAGCCTCTTGATGAAAGTGAAAGAGGAGAGTGAAAAAGTTGGCTTAAAGCTCAACATTCAGAAAACAAAGATCATGGCATCCAGTCCCATCACTTCATGGCAAATAGATGGGGAAACAGTAGAAACAGTGTCAGACTTTATTTTGGGGGGCTCAAAAATCACTGCAGATGGTGACTGCAGCCATGAAATTAAAAGAGCTTACTCCTTGGAAGGAAAGTTATGACCAACCTAGATAGCATATTCAAAAGCAGAGACATTACTTTGCCAACAAAGGTCCAGCTAGTCAAGGCTATTGTTTTTCCTGTGGTCATGTATGGATGTGAGAGTTGGACTGTGAAGAAGGCTGAGAGCTGAAGAATTGAAACTTTTGAACTGTGATGTTGAAGACTCTTGAGAGTCCCTTGGACTGCAAGGAGATCCAACCAGTCCATTCTGAAGGAGATCAGCCCTGGGATTTCTTTGGAAGGAATGATGCTAAAGCTGAAACTCCAGTACTTTGGTCACCTCACGTGAAGAGTTGACTCATTGGAAAAGACTCTGCTGCTGGGAGGGATTGGGGGCAGGAAGAGAAGGGGACGACAGAGGATGAGATGACATCACTGGCTCGGTGGACATGAGTCTCAGTGAACTCCAGGAGTTGGTGATGAACAGGGAGGCCTGGCGTGCTGCGATTCATAGGGTCGCGAAGAGTCGGACACGACTGAGCGACTGAACTGAACTGAACTTAACAAGTGTTGGAGAAGATGTAGAGAAAATGGAGTCCTTGAACAGTGTTGGTGGGAATGTGCTTTGATGTAATCACTATGGAAAACAGTATGGAGATTCCTCAAAAAATTAATAATAGAGCTCGCATTTGATCCACCTATTTCACTTCTGAGTACTTATTTGAAGAAAATGGAAACATTAATTCAAAAATATGTGCATAACATAAAATATAGATACAGACATAGATACACACACACATATATGCATACATATGTATACACACACAGTTGGATACTACTCAGCCAAATTGGAATGAAGTCCTACAATTTGTGACAACATGGATGGACCCAAAAAGGTATTATGCTAACTGGAATAAGTCAGACAGAGAAAGATAGATACTGTGATTTCAGTCATATATAGAATCAAAAACAAACTAACTCCAAACCAACACACAAACAAAATAAGGATACAGGGACCAGGATAATGGTTATCAAAAGGGAAGTGGTTTAGGGGATAAAATGTGTGAAATAGGTAAGCTGTATGGTGATAGATGGCAACTAGACTTGTGGTGTTGATCACTCTTTAGCGTGTATAGATGTTGAACGATTAGGATTCAACAATAGGATTCTTTACTGCTGAGCTTGAACATAAAGTAGATTATGTGAGAATGGCATTAAATATAATAAATGTTCCTAGAGAAATTATGAAATATGTTCTGTATTTCTTAAATATTCTTCTGAATGGAAAGTTGAGAACTGGCCAAGGAATAAATGGGATGAGTTAGGGAGTCAGGTCCATTTCTAGATTATGCAATACTATAAAATTTTTGCTGGTAAAATTAGTCTAATATGCCCAACTTTTCCTTCAATCTCACAGCCATCGTCAGTAGAGAATTGAGGTCAGAATGACTCAGTGGTCAGTATGACTTACAGTCAGATGACTTTGTGGCAGTAGGTCTTGTGCAGAAACCAGCTATACTGAATCTTATTCCTTGTTACATATTATAATTTAGATTTTCTTCATCATTATCTCTGGCACTATTTGTTGCTCTCCCTGAGAGAAACAGTTTTTACTTTGTGTGTTTTACAAATCTTGGTTTACTACCTACACAGAATGAGGGATAAAACAACCCAATAGTGGCTTACTAATAATTAAAAAAACTTCATATCACGTCAGTTAATCATATGTGATTATGATTAGAATTCAGACAAGTGACATATTAGAATGGACTTAATAAATTGGTTTTTATTTAGATTAGACATACACAAATAAAAAATAAGGAAGTCTCTGAGATGAACAAGTACCTAAATAATAAGCTCCTCTTCTCTTTACCTTTATCTAGGTGTTCAAGGATTTCTATAAAATTATCCAAATTAAAATAAAGCAGTATTTCAAGAAAACTTTTGATGTTATTTTTAATGTTAATATACCCAAATGTAATTAAGGTTAATTATACAGTGATTATTATTCCTCTGATCTACTAGCATTCCTATATCCCAGTTTGTCTCTGAATTCTGAAAGGTGCTAAGCTGGTCTGGTTCACAGAACTGCAGATGTTTAAAATGGCATCTCTGAAGTCATATAGGTTGGGTTCGTATTCTGTCTCTCTTACTAGACATTAAAATCAAGTAATTTAATCTGTTTGTCCAACTAGTTTCATATTTTTGAGCCCTGGTTTTGCTGTTAAATTTTATAAAATTAATGAGTTAAGTCCTGCAGTTTATAAAACACATTTTAAAATGATCAATAATTATAAGTTCTGATAAATGTCACCATCATATATAAATATGCTCCATAAGTATCCCATGAGAGGCACATGACATCTTGGTTTAAAAAGTTTTTAAACCTATTTCTACCAGAATTGGTTAAATTCTGTTAGGATTTTTTTATTTTTTAATTGGAGAAAAATTGCTTTGCAACATTGTGTTGGTTTCCGCCATACAGCAACATGATCAACCACAATGATTCATATGTCCCCAGCTTCTTGGGTCTCCCTCCCCTCCCCACATCCCACCTCTCTAGTTCATCACAGAGTGCCAGGCTTGGCTCCCTATAAATGTAGCAACTTCTCACCAGCTATCAACTTCACACATGATACTATATATATATTGATGCTGTTTTCTCCATTCATCCCATTCTCTCCTTCTCCCACTGTGTCCACAAGTCCATTCTCTACATCTGCATCTCCATTCCTTCCCTGCTAATAGGTTCATCAATACCATTTTTCTAGGTTCCATATATATGTGTTAATATACGATATTTGCTTTTCTCTTAATGGACAATGTTAGGATTTTGTATTAATCTAAATTCATTCTGCGTTGTCAAATATGTATGCAATTGATCTTCATTTTGAACTAAGATGCTCTGGAGTAACCATGTTCCTCAGTAAAATGCCGTTATACTGGACCGGAGTTGTGGGTGGAAAGTCTCAAAATAGTTTGTACATTATGTTTACATTCATCAAAATGAAAATGGAACTGGAAAACACATTTTATTACTTGACAAGGACCATGAAGTGTCTACTTTTACTGTATATAAAAATAATATTTAATCAATATTACAATAGCATAGGTTAACAGATGGGAAAACATTTCCTGTATGGCATGAATTTGTAAATGTGCAGTCCCTCTTCCTGCATATATCCATATCTCAATTTAAAACTCGTAAAGAGACTATGGAAAAACGTACTGGCTTAAAAACAGTTTATAAACATCCATTAATTCAGAAAACACTTATTGAGAATCAATTTTTATGACAAGCAAGTAATTAAATCCTGGGTACCCACAAAAAAGTGTACATGTTGCCTGATCTCCAAAAGCTCACAAACTAAGGAAAAGAGCACTATCAAAATAACTGAATCAGCTGTAGGTAGATATTGTGTCTGTGTGTCTGTTAAGAGTATGGAGTGGTGCTGGTAGCAGAATTTAGGAAAAAGAAATACAGAGAACCTCACAAAGTAGGTGGCACAGTTAAAAATACAACCACAAATACATACTGATATGGGTATTTTAGAAAGGGCTTTTATATTTCATTATTCTACAGAGGTTTAATATGAAGAAATGACCAGTAAGGAATGTGGAACATTCTTTAATTTCAATCTTAGCTGTTTAGGCTTTATTTTTTAGTTGTGTAAAGTGATAGAAGGATGTCTAAAAATTCATTCATTCATTTGTTTATCCATAGCTATTCATTAAAAAGGTATTTCATGTACACCTAATAAGTTCCAAGCATTCTCTAAGTGCTGGGAATACAGTGTTAAATAAACATGAAAACATTTGTTGCACTTGTAGAGCTTACAATCCAATGGAGAAATCAAATATGAATTAAATAATCATATTGATGTATACACACAAATACATAATTTAAAAAGAAGTAAGCACTCTGAAGGAAAGGAAGAAAGTTCTGTGACAGCATGTACATATGTGCATGCTCAGTCATGTCTGACTCTACATGATGCCCTAGATCATAGCCCAGCAGGCTCCTCGGTCCATGGAATTTTCCAGGTGAGAATACTACAGTGGGTCACCATTCCCTTCTCCAGGGGGTCTTCCTGATCCACTGGTTGAACCCACATCTCTGGCATCTCCTGAATTGGTAGGCAGATTCTTTACCACTGAGCTATCTGGGAAGCCCTATGACAATATATATCAAAACAAATAAAAAATAGAAAAAGTCAGGGAAGTTTTCTTGAGGAAGTGAGCATTAAACTTAGATTTTAAGGTAATTAAAAGTTATCCAGAGAAAAGGGTAAGGGTGAGTAGAAACATGGTTTCAGGCAGAATTTATGTAGTCAAATGGTGCATTAGAGATTTGAGAAATCTTAGGAGATCCGGTGTGGCTGGATCCCAGGTCAAGATAAACAGAGGTCGTTTGGCACCCATATGTTAAGACTTCATAACTAACATCAAATGTCTGTTTTTCTCTTAAGACAAATTAATATGAATGGACTTAATAAAGAGTCATACAAATAGTAAAAGAAAGAATAATGCCTGGGTTTACTTTGTAGTTTCTGGCTAATGGCAAAGATTTCCTGGTGTCATCAATCCCTGAGAAAGACACTAGAAAATGACCCAAGTATTCATCAACAGATTAATGGATAAAGAAAATGCATGCAGAGGAACATTTTTACATTATAAAAATAAAGGAAGTTTTCATAGATATTTCAACATGGATAAGACTTGAAAGTGTTAAATGAAATAAGCCATACACAAGAGGATGGATACTGTGTGATTCCACTTATATGAAATATCTAAAATTAACAAATTTATAGGGACAGAAAGTAAACTAAAGATTACAAGGGACAGGGAAGACAAGGAATGTGAGGCTATTACTTAATGAACAGGTACAGAGTTTATATTGGGTGATGAAAATATTTTAGAAATGAAGATGATAATTACACAATGTAATTATGTATATATGTGTATATATTTTTAATGGAAGTATAATTGATTTACAATGTTATGCCAATCTGCTCTACAGCAATGTGACACAGTTCTATACATGTATACATCCTTGTTCTTGTATTCTTTTCCATTATGGTTTATCCAGGGAGGCTGGATATAGTTCTCTGTGCTATACACTAAGACCTTATTGTTTATCCATTCTAAATATAATAGTTTGCATCTATCAACCCTGAAACTCCCAGTCCATTCCTCTCCCACCATCTCTTTGGTAAACACAAGTCTGATCTCTATGTTGGTGAGTCTGTTTCTGTGTTGTAGATCGGTTCCTTTGTGACATTATTTTAGGTTCCACATATCAGTAATATCATGTGATATTTGTCTTTCTCTTTCTGATTATCTTCACTTAGAATGATAATCTCTAGTTGCATCCATGTTGCTGCAAATGGCACTGTCTTGTTATTTAGTAGCTAAGTAGTATTCTGTTGGATACATGCACCACTTCAGCACCAATTAAATGTGTGGGGTTCTCCACCACACCAAACCATTCTCCAGTTAGGTGTCTTTAATTGAACTCAGTTCTGACACTGTCTGCACGCATAGTGGCACATCTCACAGTTTAAAGGTTCAGTCCTATAAGACCACCTCTTCCCCCAGTTAGCATGCCAATTGCAGGTCCAGGTTGTTGTTTGTGGATTGTAGATCAGAATGGATTGTAGTCAATGGATTGTAGATCAGAAGTTCCACTGACCCTCTTCATGGGTTCAATCAATTTGCTAGAGAGGCCTATAGAATTCAAAGAAAAGTTTTATTTGCTAGATTACAATTTTATTATAAAAGGCTGTAAGTGAGGAACAAGCAGATGAAAGAGAAGCAGAGAGCAAGGTAGGGAGACAGGGCAAGGAGTTTTCATACTCTTGCAAAGTGTGCTGCTCTCCCAGTATCTCTACATGTTCACTGATTTAGAAGCTCTCTGCACCTCATCATTCTGGGGTTTCATGGAGACTTCATTATATAGGCATGGTTGATTAAATCACTGGCATTGGTGATTTAACTCAGTCTCTAGTCCCTCCCCTCCTTGGAGTCAGGTGGTAGGACTGAAAGTTCCAACCCTCAAAGTTGGGTTCCCTTGGACTCCACAATCACTGAAGACAGGACTCTAGCTATGAAATTAAAAGACACATGTTCCTTGGGAGAAAAGCTATGATAAACCTAGACAGTGTATTAAAGAACAGAGACATCACTTTTCTGACAGAGGTCTGTAGACTCAAAGCTATGGTTTTTGCAGTAGGCATGTACAGATGTGAGAGTTGGACCATAAAGAAGGCTAAGCACTGAGGAATTCATGCTTTCAATTTGTGGTGCTGGAGAAGACTCTTGAGAGTCCCTTGGGCAGTAAGGAAATCAGTCAGTCAATCCTAAAGGAAATCAATCCTGAATATTTATTGGAAGGATTGATGCTGAAGCTGAAACTTGAATACTTTGGCCACCTGATGCAAAGAACTGTCTCATTGGTAAAGACCTTGATGCTGGGAAAGTTTGACAGCAGAAGTAAAAGGGGCTGATAGAGGATGAGATGGTTAGATGGCATCACTGACTCAATGGACATGAGTTTGAGCAAACTCCTGGTGATAGTGAAGGACAGGGAAGCCTGGACTGCTACAGTCCATAGGGTCATAAAGAGTAGGACATGACTTAAAGACTGAACAACAATAACCCCTGGGAACAGCCAGGTTACATGCATCTGTGCTGACTTGCATCTGACTCTCTGCAACCCTAAGAACTATAGCCCACCAGGTTCCTCTGTCCATGGGATTTCCCAGGTAAGAAGCCTAGAATAGGTTACCATTTCCTCTTCCAAGGGTCTTCCTGCCTCAGGGATCTACTGAGTCTCATATGTCTCCCATGTTTGCAGGCAGGGTCTTTATCACTGAGCTACCTGGGAAGCCCGACAGCCAGGTTACCCAGGGGCTTTCCAAAAGTTACCTCATTCTTCTCACCTCTAAAGAAATTGAAGAGTTTTAAGAGCTGTGTGCCAGAAAAGACAAATATTAAATACATATTTCTTATTATAAACTATAATATTGCAGTAATTAATGTAACTGAATTGTATACTTAAAATGGACAAAATGTCATATTTTATATTACATACATTAATGTTTTCTGACAGAATAAGTGTGGAATATCTTACACTTCTAGAAATTATGAAGATGTTAAAAAACAAAAGAACAAAGGCATGTCAAAGGGACACAGGGGCCAAACTGAAAGAACTCCCAATAGTCAAATCTAGAATAATCAAAGAAATAACATTGATGATGTGATGATAATGATAATATTGGTATTGGATTATGTTGCTGTTCAGTCACTAAGTCACGTCCAACTCTTTGTAACCCCATGGACTGCATCATGCCAGGCTTCCCTGTCCTTCAGTATCTCCTAGAGTTTGTTTAAATTAATGTCCATTGAGTCTATGATGCCATCCAACCATCTTGTCCTCGTTTCCTTTTGCCTTCAGTCTTTCCCAGCATCAGGGTCTTTTTCAGCGAGCCAGCTTTTCACATGTAGTGGCTAAAAGTATTGAAATTTCAGCTTCAGCATCTGTCCTTACAATGAGATTTAGGGTTGATTTCCTTTAGGATTGACTGGTTTGATCTCCTTGCAGTCTAAGTGACTCTCAAGAGTCTTCTCCAGCACACTGTCTGAAAGCATCAATTCATCAGTGCTCAACCTTCTTTATGATCCAACTCTCAAATCTGTACATGACTACTGGAAAAACCACAGCTTTGACTATATGGACCTTTGTCAGTAAAGTTGTCTTTGTATTTTAATATACTGTCTAGGTTGGTCATAGATTTTCATCCAAGGAGCAAGTGTATTTTAATTTCATGGCTGTAGTCACCATCTGCAGTGACTTTGGAGCTTAAGAAAATAAAAAAGATTTTCATTGTTTCCATTTTGTCTATTTGCCATGAACTCATGGGACCAAATGTCATGACCTTAGTTTTTTGACTGTTGAATTTTAAGTCAGTTTATCCACTCTCCTCTTTCACCCTCATGAAGAGGCTCTTTAGTTCCTCTCCACTTTCTGTCATTAGAGTGGTATCATCTACATATCTAAGACTGTTGATATTTCTCCCAGCAATCTTGATTCTAGCTTGTGATTCATCCAACCTGATATTTTGAATGATGTACTCTGCATATAAGTTAAATAAGTAAGGTGACAATATGCAGCCTTGACGTACTCCTTTCCTTATATGGAACCAGTCCATTGTTTCATATAAGGTCTAACTGTTGCTTCTTGACACACATACAGGTTTCGCAGGAGATAGGTAAGGTTGTCTGGTATTCCCATCTCTTGGAACTTTTCAGTTTGTTGTGCTCCACACAGTCAAAAGCTTTCACATAGTCAATAAAGCAGAAGTAGATGTCTTTTTCTGGAATCCCCTTGCTTTCTCTGTGATCCAATGGATGTTGGCAATTTGTTCTCTAGTTCCTCTTCCTTTTCTAAACCCAGCATATACATCTGGAAGTTTTCAGTTCATGTACTGTTGAAACCTAGTTTAAAGGATTTTGTGCCTAACCTTACTAGCATGGGAAATGAGAGCAACTGTATAGTAGTCTGAACATCCTTTGGTACTATCTTTCTTTAGGATTGCATTGAAAACTGATCTTTTTCCAGTCCTGTGGCCACTGTTGAGTTTTCCAAATTTGCTGAAATATCGAATGTACCACTTTAACATCATCTTTTATGATTGTAAATAGCTCAGCTGGAATTCTGTGACATTCACTGGCTTTGTTCGTAATGAGGCTTCCTAAGGCCCACTTGACCTCACACTTCAGGATGTCTGGCTCTAGGTAAGTGACCATAGCATTGTGGTTATAGGGGTCATTAAGAACTTTTTTGTATAGTTTTTCTGAGTATTCTTGCCACTTCTTCTTAATCTCTTCTGCTTTTGTTAAGTCCTTACCATTTCTGTCCTTTATCTTGCCCATCCTTGCAGAAAATGTCCCTTTGATATCTCCAGTTTTCCTGAAAAGATTTCTAGCCTTTCCCATTTTATTGTTTTCCTCCACTTCTTTGCACTGCTCATTTAAGAATGCCTTCTTATCTCTCCTTGCTGTTCTCTGAAACTCTGCACGCTGTTGGGTGTATCTTTCCCTTTCTCCCTTGCTTTTGACTTCTGTTTCCTCAGTCATTTAGGGTGTATGTTAATTTCCCAGGCCTGCCATAAAAAATTCCCTTAAATTCGGTGGTTCAAATTATCATATTTTTTTCTCTCACAGTTCTCTAAGCCAGAAGTCAAAAACCATGACTTCATCAGAGTCATGCTCCCTTTGTAAGCCCTTGGGAGAATTGATAATGCCTTCTTGCTGCCTCCAGCATCTGATGGCTCTAACTGTCCCTTTCCTTGTGGCAGTATCACTCAGATCTTTGCTGTTTCTTCAGAGAGACTTTCACTTTACATGTCTTATCTTCTTGTGTCTTGTAAGAACATTTGGTACTGGATTTATGGCACACTGGGATAATTCAAAATAATAACTTCTCTAAATCCTAATTTAATTGCATCTGAAAAGATTCCTTTTTTTTTTCCTCCAGTAAGGTCACATTTACATTTACATGTTCCAGAACATCAGTATATCTTTTTGGAATCGACATTCTTCCCATCATAGATAGAAACTAAGGACAATAGGTATTTAGGAGATATGAAAATTAAATGCAGTAAGTTATACTTGGTTGGATTATGGATGAAAACACCTAAAGATACAGTAGTGAAACAGTTGGGAAACTTTTATATGGACTGTACCTTTTTGATATTATTTATTGCATTATTATGATGTTTATTGACTACAATGATGACACTTTTGTTATATGGATGATTGCATTTGTTTTAGTGATTGTATGCACATATATATGAAATTGAAATGTTTGAAACTTACATTCAAATAACAAAGAAATATTGTAAGAGTGTTTATGTATGCATAGAGATGAGAAAGAGAGAGAAAATAATGAGACAACATGGTAAAATGTTAACAGTATACTGAATCTAATTAAAAATACACTGATTTTCATTGTATTCCTCTTGCAATATTTTATAGGTTAAAATTATTTTTACATAAATAATTTATTTTTAAAAGAATTTAAAAAAAAAGAAAATGATGATGATGTACTTGTGATTTTCTATCAGTTTAGATCTTAGGGAATAGAATCATGACTCAAGAATTAGAGGTCAACTACTAAAATACATTTAGCTAAGAATCATGGCAAATAGATGGGGAAACAGTGGAAACAGTGAGAGACTTTATTTTTCTGGGCTCCAAAATCACTGTAGATGGTGATTGCAGCCATGAAATTAAAAGACGCTTACTCCTTGGAAAGAAAGTTATGACCAACCTAGATAGCATATTGAAAAGCAGAGACATTACTTTGCCAATAAAGGTCCATCTAGTCAAGGCTATGGTTTTTCCTGTGGTCATGTATGGATGTGAGAGTTGGACTGTGAAGAAAGCTGAGCACTAAAAAATTGATGCTATTGAACTGTGGTGTTGGAGAAGACTCTTGAGAGTCCCTTGGACTGCAAGGAGGTCCAACCAGTCCATTCTGAAGGAGATCAGCCCTGGGATTTCTTTGGAGGGAATGATGTTGAAGCTGAAACTCTGATACTTTGACCACCTCACGCAAAGAGTTGACTCATTGAAATAGACTCTGATGCTGGGAGGGATTGGGGGCAGGAGGAGAAGGGGACAACAGAGGATGAGATGGCTGGATGGCATCACTGACTTGATGGACGTGAGTCTCAGTGAACTCTGGGAGTTGGTGATGGACAGGGAGGCCTGGCATGCTGTGATGCATGGGGTTGCAAAGAGTCGGACACGACTGACCTACTGAACCGAACTGATGTAAAATATAACATGTTCCTTTATCAAGCAAATAATACTTTGATAGTAAATAATTATGTGGGAGGGTTTACATATTAAAAAAATAACATAATTAATTGCAAAATATTTAGATTTAGGTGTTCACAGATAATCGTACACAAGATAATTGAATTTGTCAATAAATATTCCCCTCCTTTTGTTTTTGCCAATAATATACCAGACTTACTCATCTAAATAACATTTAAAATCTAGAAAATTACAAAATAAGGTTCATTTCCCAAAACAGAAAGATAAATGGCTCCAGGGAAACATCTGGATAGATAGATCAGTGTTTTTCACTCCCTAGATGTTTGTTGTAAGCTTGTATTCTTGCCACCTCTTCTTAATATGCTTCTGTTGGGTCCTTACTGTTTCTGTCCCTGTATCTCTTGGATACTAGGCTCCTTATTCAGGGAACATTTAGAGGATTGTTATTATATCACTTGACTGTCACTGTTTCATTGAATATTATTTTAATACATGACTGTAGGTAATACATTGACATGGGAGTATAAGGCAATTATTGCCAAGTGAAGTGTTGTATGTAGGATTTGCTGGCATGTGTGTGTGTTAAACTATGTTTATATTGTAGAATTTCTGTAATAATTCTGTTTTGATTTATGAAGGTCACTAATGAGTGTATAGAAAGAAATTTGACTTGTTTTCAATAAGGGCCTTGATTAGTCAATCAATAGCAATGTACTTTTCAGAGGGCAATTCTAAAGGTCCTTCAGTATACTCTTTGATGGTATGAGTCAGAAACATACTAACCTAATGACAGAACCTTTTTTTTTTTTTTTTAATGCCAAGATCTGCTTTCCAAAAGACTATAGAGAGGTATGAATTTTTTTTTCAAGAAGTGACTGACTAATAATGAAAGCCAATTTTTTTTTTTTTTTTTTTTTATGTTAAAAGAGAGTAAAGCATCTGCCCGCAATGCAGGAGACCCGTGTTCAATCTGTGGGTTGGGAAGATCCCCTGGAGAAGGAAATGGCAGCCTACTCCAGTATTCTTGCCTGGAAAATCCCATGGATGGCAGAGCCTGGTAGGCTACTGACCATGAGGTCGCAAAGAGTCAGACATGACTGAGCGACTTCACTTCACTTTAAGGAAAAAAACAAATTGTGATTATTTGATTTTATCCTACTTAAAAAATATACTAGGGCATATATAACTATATAAATGTTATCTAAGACAAGAGGAAATTTATACATGTCACTCATTCATTTATTCCTCTGTTTTTATGTCAGTGTGATAAAGCATGGTGATTCAGACCACAGATCCCTTTTCAGGGAAGGGCTTTTTGCCTGTGCTGCCAGGGGGGTCATCTGTAGATGTCCTTCAGCTATTTCCCAAGCACAGATTGCCTCAGCTTCCATTTCATTACAAAGCAGAATGATTGTGACGGACTGGTTAGCCCTTGAGCTTTCAGTAGGGCTAGCCAAAGATTTAGTAGGGCTTCTTTTGTAGATCAACTTTCCCACTGCTGAATCCTAGTCCAACATCTCCAAAACACAGGTATTGATTGTATCAGATCAGATCAGTTGCTCAGTCACGTCCGACTCTACGACCCCATGAATCTCAGCATGCCAGGCCTCCCTGTCCATCACCAAATCCTGGAGTTCACCCAGACTCACGTCCATCGAGTCAGGGATGCCATCCAGCCATCTCATCCTCTGCCGTCCCCTTCTCCTCCTGCCCCCAATCCCTCCCAGCATGAGAGTCTTTTACAATGAGTCAACTCTTCCCATGAGGTGGCCAAAGTACTGGAGTTTCAGCTTTAGAATCATTCCTTCCAAAGAAATCCCAGGGCTGATCTCCTTCAGAATGGACTGGTTGGATCTCCTTGCAGTCCAAGGGACTCACAAGAGTCTTCTCCAACACCACAGTTCAAAATAATTAATTCTTCAATGCTCAGCCTTCTTCACAGTCCAACTCTCACATCCATACATGACCACAGGAAAAACCATAGCCTTGACTAGAAGGACCTTTGTTGGCAAGGTAATGTCTCTGCTTTTCAATATGCTATCTAGGTTGGTCATAACTTTCCTTCCAAGGAGTAAGCGTCTTTTAATTTCATGGCTGCAGTCACCATCTGCAGTGATTTTGGAGCCCAGAAAAATAAAGTCTGACAACGTTTCCACTGTTTTCCCATCTATTTGCCATGAAGTGGTGGGACTGGATGCCATGATCTTTGTTTTCTGAATGTTGAGCTTTAAGCCAACTTTTTCACTCTCCACTTTCACTTTCATCAAGAGGTTTTTGAGTCCCTATTCACTTTCTGCCATAAGGGTGGTGTCATCTAAGTACTCATAAGCTGTGAAATTGCTGCACTCAATATGCCAGCAAATTTGGAAAACTCAGCAGTGGCCACAGGACTGGAAAAGGTCAGTTTTCATTCCAATCCCAAAGAAAGGCAATGCCAAAGAATGCTCAAACTACCGCACAATTGCACTCATCTCACACGATAGTAAAGTAATGCTCAAAATTCTCCAAGCCAGGCTTCAGCAATACGTGAACCATAAACTTCCTGATGTTTCAAGCTGGTTTTAGAAAAGGCAGAGGAACCAGAGATCAAATTGCCAACATCCGCTGGATCATGGAAAAAGCAAGAGAGTTCCAGAAAAACATCTATTTCTGCTTTATTGACTATGCCAAAGCCTTTGACTGTGTGGATCACAATAAAGTGTGGAAAATTCTAAAAGAGATGGGAGTACCAGACCACCTGGTCTGCCTCTTGAGAAATTTGTATGCAGGTCAGGAAGCAACAGTTAGAACTGAACATGGAACAACAGACTGGTTCCAGTAGGAAAAGGAGTACATCAAGGCTGTATATTGTCACCCAGCTTATTTAACTTATATACAGAGTATATCATGAGAAACGCTGGACTGGAAGAAACACAAGCTGGAATCAAGATTGCCGGGAGAAATATCAATAACCTCAGATATGCGGATGACACCACCCTTATGGCAGAAAGTGAAGTGGAACTAAAAAGCTTCTTGATGAAGGTGAAAGTGGAGAGTGAAAAAGTGGGCTTAAAGCTCAACATTCAGAAAACAAAGATCATGGCATCCGGTCCCATCACTTCATGGCAAATAGATGGGGAAACAGTGGAAACAGTGTCAGACTTTATTTTTCTGGGCTCCAAAATCACTGCAGATGGTGACAGCAGCCATGAAATTAAAAGACGCTTACTCCTTGGAAGGAAAATTATGACCAACCTAGATAGCATATTCAACAGCAGAGACATTACTTTGTCAACAAAGGTCCAGCTAGTCAAGGCTATTGTTTTTCCTGTGGTCATGTATGGATGTGAGAATTGGATTGTGAAGAAGGCTGAGTGCCTAAGAATTGATGCTTTTAAACTGTGGTGTTGGAGAAGACTCTTGAGAGTCCCTTGGACTGCAAGGAGATCCAACCAGTCCATTCTGAAGGAGATCAGCCCTGGGATTTCTTTGGAAGGAATGATGCTAAAGCTGAAACTCCAGTACTTTGGCCACCTCATGGGGAGAGTTGACTCATTGGAAAAGACTCTGATGCTGGGAGGGATTGGGGGCAGAAGAAGAAGGGTACGCCAGAGGATGAGATAGCTGGATGGCATCCCTGACTCGATGGGCATGAGTCTGGGTGAGCTCTGGGATTTGGTGATGGACAGGGAGGCCTGGAGTGCTGCAATTCATGGGGTGGCAAAGAGTTGCACATGACTGAGCGACTAAACTGAACTGAACTGAATAAGCATCTTATAGGCTGATCTGTGATCCTGAGTCCACTTTTTGGAAAACTCAGTGTGCAACAGATGGACATGTTAAAAATATGTTTGAAAAATTTGAAATGACTGAGTTTTTATAGTCATCAAAAATTATTATTATTTTTTTTAGATTTTTAAAAATTGTCTTAAACACTAAATCATGTTACTTCACATGTGGGAATTTTAAATCTTTTTGGGATATGGATCTCTTATTTCTGAATCAGTTTTTGCAATGCCAGATCTGGTATAACTTCATAGTGTTCTCTTGACATATCTAAGGATTTAAGGTCTTCTAACTACCCTCAAAATGGGATAGCTAGACCTGGGCTTATTTTCCTGACCAATACAACCATAAAACCAAAGAAAACAAAGATAAAATTGGAAACTGTGGTTCTTAAGACATTGGACATCAAGGGCTGAAGGGAAATAATTCCTGAGAGATGGGAAACAACAGAGATAGCTTTACCATTGCTCAAATTTACTGCCTTGAGGAAGAAATTTCTAAGCTACAGTGCAAGAAGGAAGAACTCAAGTGAAACAAGCAGACCTTATAAAAAATAGAAAAACAAGGAAAAACAATCCATATGCACATGTCAGTAGATGTAAAATACAACACTATTTTCTATTAAAAAAATTCAGCCAATTAGGAATAGAGGGGAAATTCCTCAGCTTGGTAAGTGCATCTAGAAAAAATGTACAACTCACACTATACTTAACGATGGAATTCTGAAATACCCTCCCCCAAGATAAGGAATAGTATAAAAATGCCAATGCTTACCACTTCTATTTGACATTATATTGGAGGTTCTATTCAGTGAAATAAAAAATAAAATTGATCCATATGGTAAAGGAAGCAGTAAAAACTATAGTTATTTGCAGACCACATTTTACTACCTGGAAAATCCAAAGGGGTCTACAAAAAGCTACTAGAATTAATAAATTTACATTTAGAAAGCTTCTTGGATGCAAAAGCAATCTTTTAAAAATTGTATTTATATACTATCAGTGAACAATAGGAAATTAAAAGCTTAAAAAATCCCTTTTAGGGAGCTTCTCTGTTGTTCCAGTGGCTAAGACTGTGTTCATAATGCAGGAAGCCTGGGGTCAATCCCTAGTCAGGGAGTTAGATCCTATGTGCCACAGCTAAAGATGCCATGTGCCATTTATTTGGTGCAGCCAAATAAATACATAAATATTTTTTTAAAATCCCTTTACAATACCATGAGGAATATGAGGCACTTAGGGGAAAAATCTCATAAAACATAGGAAAGTTCTTTATATTGACAAATTATTCAATTAATCTGTAAAAAAAAAAAAAAATTCTAAAATTTATATGCCCATTCAGAGGAGCTAGAATACCCAAAAAACTTTGAAAAAAAGTAAATTAGAGGACTTATACTCTGATTTCTAGACTTCTTATTGCCGTTGTTCAGTCACTAAATTACATCTGACTCTTTGCAACCCCATGGACTGCAGCAGCCCAGGTTTCCCTGTCCTTCACTGTACTCTGGAGTTTGCTCAAACTCGTGCCCATTGAATCAATGACGCCATCCAACATTCTTATCCTCTGTCACCCACTTCTCCTCCCACCTTTAATCTTTCACCAAATCAGGGTCTTTTCCAATGTGTTGACTCTTTGCATCAGGTGGTCAAAATATTGTAGCTCCAGCTTCAGCATCAGTCCTTCCAATTAAGATTCAGGGTTGACTTCATTTAGGATTGACTACTTTGATCTCCTTGCAGTCCAAAGGACTCTCAAGAGTCTTCTTCTAGCAACACAGTTCAAAAGCATAAATTGTTGGTGTTCAGCCTTCTTTATCTGGAGAAGGCAATCACACTCCACTCCAATACTCTTACCTGGAAAATCCCATAAATAGAGGAGGCTGGTGGGCTGCAGTCCATGGGGTTGCTAAGAGTCAGACACGACTGGGCGACTTCACTTTCACTTTTCGCTTTCATGCGTTGGAGAAGGAAATGGGAACCCACTCCAGTATTCTTGCCTGGAGGATCCCAGGGATGGTGGAGCCTGGTGGGCTGCTGTCTATGGAGTCACACAGATGTGGACATGACTGAAGCGGTTTAGCAGCAGCAGCAGCAGCCTTCTTTATCATCCAACTCTCATATCTGTACATGACTACTGGAAACATCATAGCTTTGAGGTTCCTCTACCCATGAATTCTCTCAGTAAGATTACTGAAGTTTGTAGCCATTCCCTTCTCCAGGGAATCTTCATGACCAGAGATCAAATCTAGGTCTCCTGCCTTGCAGGCAGATTCTTTACCATCTGAATCACCAGGGAAACCCAGGACCATATAAACATACATTCTAAACTAATAATAAATTGAAGGAAAAACTTAATTATGCATTTCTAATGAAACTGACATAAATTGATACACTATTTGATGTGACATTATTTAGCTTTACCTCCTTAAAAAAAAAAAAAAAAAAAAAAAAAACCTTGCATTTCAATCAGTTGCTTAAAAGGTCGTGTTTAATGTCACATTAGCACTTTCCCAGAAAGATTTATTTTTGTTTAGATTTAGTATGTTAAGGTTTCTGGGTGTTCATTCCAAATGGAACTTGCTAAAATTTCCATTCAAGACTTTAATATAACTTCATTAAGGTGTCCATCTTTAGTCAGTGATATTCAACTACTGTACAACTTTACCACAAAAATAGTACATAGTGACATTTATTCAATAAGCTTTCTCTTTTGTTCCTTTAGACACAAATAGAAAAATAGATAATAGTATGATATCTATATAATAATCATGCAATGATTTTAAGTATAAAATATTTTTGAGATAATTTTTTTCTTAAAATTAAAATTAAGAAAACCATGTGAATCAATGAGCCTAATTTTTTTTTTCACTATGTAATTGTCATTCATTGGCATACTTTCTCCTTCCACTGGCCAATACTGTCTTCCAGCATAACAGAAAGCATTATTACCTGACAGCTTTATTGAGTCTCATTGAGCATGACTGTATATAATAAACACTTTTCGTGTCTGCTATGCCATCCAGAACTTTGACGAATCAGGCAAAAATATATCATGGTAATGGTCCCTGATAACAGTCTGGTGTCATTTCTTTTTTATTGTTGAGAAAACTTCAGTTTGGCATGGATGAGTGACTTATCATTCACTAAGTAATACATGTTATTCGAACCCAGAAGGAATCACAAATTGCCATATGAGATTCTACTTCCCATCTTATTGGCCACGATAATTGGTTCAGTGTGCAAAAAACTAAGGCACATTTGTTGACGGTTTCAGAAAAATATTTCCTGATCTTTTCAGATGGAAGAAATGCCCTTTCATTCTGGTTGACACAAAAAAATAAATAAATAAATAAAAAGGAAACACATGAATCCCAAAGCTACTAGAATACTTGAGATTTCTCAGAAAGTGTTGGCTTTGACTTGACATAAATATAATGGAAGACATAGAGGAGAGAAAGAATAAAACTCATCTTTTCATTGAGTTTCTGTATGCCACTAGGTGAACTTTCAGTTATAAGTACAAAAATATCTCTTTATTTTATAGGCCAAGAATTCTTTGCCTATAACTCATTACTGCACAATCAATAAACACCCCAGTCTCAAAATCAAAATACACGTAGGAAATTCTGCATTTTCCCTAATTTTATAGATCTTTTAGTTCTGTATCCATCATGCATAATTTGTTGATGAAATATATATATATACCTTTTGTCTTAACTGATAATACTTTGTAAATAGTTTAATAATAAAACTCATACTGTTCATATTTAATATTTTCATATAAATCTATAAGATGTAAAGGATAGATATTTTTTACTTTTTATATCCTCCACAATTCATGGAAGAGCACTATATATCTTTATAGGAAAAATTATTGAGTGGCTAAGTTGATAACTCGCTGAATTTTTTCATGTATAAAGAGCATATGAATTAGATTATATTATACATGCTGCTTTATAATAAAAATGATAGAACTGTTAAAACTGTGCTTTAATTTGTCATTTAATATAGGAGAAGAAAACTGTGGTGAGATGAAAGGAATTGTTATATTTTGCAGGCATATTTTATCACCCAGGAGATATTAATTCCTTTAATTTCAAAGGTTGAAAAAATCAATTTTAAAACATTAAGAATTTAGAGTTATTAAACTGCACTTTAAAAATATTTTAGATAGTTGTGATTTTTTCTTCTCTATGAATACAGGTTACTAGCATTCACAAATCACAAATTATCATCTATCTCTTTTTTTCCCTCATATTCAGATCAGTCGCTCAGTCGTGTCCGACTCTTCGCGACCCCGTGAAATGCAGCACGCTAGGCTTCCCTGTCCATCACCAACTCTTGGAGTTCACTCAGACTCATGTCCATCGAGTAAGGGATGCCATCCATCTGTCGTCCCTTTCTCTTCCAGCCCCCAATCCCTCCCAGCATCAGAGTCTTTTCCAATGAGTGAACTCTTCCCATGAGGTGGCCAAAGTACTGGAGCTTCAGCTTTAGCATCATTCCTTCCAAAGAAATCCCAGGGCTGATCTCCTTCAGAATGGACTGGTTTGATCTCCTTGCAGTCCAAGGGACTCTCAAGAGTCTTCTCCAACACCACAGTTCAAAAGCATCAATTCTTAAAAGCTTCTGCACATCAAAGGAAACTATCAGCAAGGTGAAAAGACAGCCATCAGAATGGGAGAAAATAATAGCAAATGAAGCAACTGACAAACAACTAATCTCAAAAATATACAAGCAACTCCTACAGCTCAACTCCAGAAAAATAAATGACCCAATCAAAAAATGGGCCAAAGAACTAAATAGACATTTCTCCAAAGAACACATACAGATGGCTAACAAACACATGAAAAGACGCTCAACATCACTCATTATCAGAGAAATGCAAATCAAGACCACTATGAGGTACCATTTCACACCAGTCAGAATGGCTGCGATTCAAAAGTCTACAAGTAATAAATGCTGGAGAGGGTGTGGAGAAAAGGGAACCCTCTTACACTGTTGGTGGGAATGCAAACTAGTACAGCCACTATGGAGAACAGTGTGGAGATTCCTTAAAAAACTGGAAATAGAACTGCCTTATGATCCAGCAATCCCACTGCTGGGCATACACACTGAGGAAACCAGAAGGGAAAGAGACACGTGTACCCCAATGTTCATCGCAGCACTGTTTATAATAGCCAGGACATGGAAGCAACCTAGATGTCCATCAGCAGATGAATGGATAAGAAAGCTGTGGTACATATACACAATGGAGTATTACTCAGCCATTAAAAAGAATTCATTTGAATCAGTTCTAATGAGGTGGATGAAACTGGAGCTTATTATACAGAGTGAAGTAAGCCAGAAGGAAAAACACCAATACAGTATACTAACGCATATATATGGAATTTAGAAAGATGGTAACAATAACCCGGTGTACAAGACAGCAAAAGAGACACTGATGTATGGAACAGTCTTATGGACTCTGTGGGAGAGGGAGAGGGTGGGAAGATTTGGGAGAATGGCATTGAAACATGTAAAATATCATGTATGAAATGAGATGCCAGTCCAGGTTCAATGCACGGAACTGGATGCTTGGGGTTGGTGCACTGGGATGACCCAGAGGGATGGTATGGGGAGGGAGGAGGGAGGAGGGTTCAGGATGGGGAGCACACATATACCTGTGATGGATTAATTTTGATATTTGGCAAAACTAATACAATTATGTAAAGTTTAAAAATAAAAGAAAATAAAAAAAAATAAAGAAACCTTGAAAGGTAAAAAAAAAAAAAAAAAGCATCAATTCTTCAGCGCTCAGCCTTTTTCACAGTCCAACTCTGACATCCATACATGACCACAGGAAAAACCATAGCCTTGACTAGACGAACCTTTGTTGGCAAAGTAATGTCTCTGCTGTTGAATACGCTATCTAGGTTGGTCCTAACTTTCCTTCCAAGGAGTAAGCTCTTTTAATTTCATGGCTGCAGTCACCATCTGCAGTGATTTTGGAGCCCAGAAAAATAAAGTCTGACACTGTTTCCACTGTTTCCCCATCTATTTGCCATGAAGCGATGGGACCGGATGCCATGATCTTTGTTTTCTGAATGTTGAGCTTTAAGCCCACTTTTTCACTCTCCACTTTCACTTTCATCAAGAGGCTTTTGAGTTCCTCTTCACTTTCTGCCATAGGGTGGTGTTATCTGCATATCTGAGGTTATTGATATTTCTCCCAGCAATCTTGATTCCAGCTTGTGTTTCTTCCAGTCCAGCAGTTCTCATGATGTAGTCTGCATAGAAGTTAAATAAACAGGGTGACAATATACAGCCTTGACGAACTTCTTTTCCTATTTGGAACCAGTCTGTTGTTCCATGTCCAGTTCTAACTCTTTCTTCCTGACCTGCATACAAATTTCTCAAGAGGCAGATCAGGTGGTCTGGTATTCCCATCTCTTTCAGAATTTTCCACAGTTTATTATGATCCACACAGTCAAAGGCTTTGGCATAGTCAATAAAGCAGAAATAGATGTTTTTCTGGAACTCTCTTGCTTTTTCCATGATCCTGTGGATGTTGGCAATTTGATCTGTGGTTCCTCTGCCTTTTCTAAAACCAGCTTGAATATCAGGAAGTGTACGGTTTACGTATTGCTGAAGCCTGGCTTGGAGAATTTTGAGCATTACTTTACTAGCATGTGAGATGAGTGCAATTGTGCGGTAGTTTGAGCATTCTTTGGCATTGCCTTTCTTTGGGATTGGAATGAAAACTGACCTTTTCCAGCCCTTGGCCACTGCTGCGTTTTCCAAATTTGCTGGCATATTGAGTGCAGCACTTTCACAGCATCATCTTTCAGGATTTGAAATAGCTCAACTGGAATTCCATCACCTCCACTAGCTTTGTTCATAGTGATGCTTTCTAAGGCCCACTTGACTTCACATTCCAGGATGTCTGGCTCTAGGTGAGTGATCACACCATCATGATTATCTGGGTCATGAAGATCATTTTTGTACAGTTCTTCTGTGTATTCTTGCCATCTCTTCTTAATATCTTTTGCTTCTGTTAGGTCCATACCATTTCTGTCCTTTATCGAGCCCATCTTTTCATGAAATGTTCCTTTGGTATCTCTGATTTTCTTGAAGAGATCCCTAGTCTTCCCCATTCTGTTGTTTTCCTCTTTCTTTGTGTTGATCGCTGAAGAAGGCTTTCTTATCTCTTCTTGCTATTCTTTGGAACTCTGCATTCAGATGCTTATATCTTTGCTTTTCGCTTCTCTTCTTTTCACAGCTATTTGTAAGGCCTCCCCAGACAGCCATTTTGCTTTTTTGCATTTCTTTTCCATGGGGATGGTCTTGATCCCTGTCTCCTGTACAATGTCACGAACCTCATTCCATAGTTCATCAGGCACTCTATCTATCAGATCTAGGCCCTTAAATCTATTTTTCACTTTCACTGTATAATCATAAGGGATTTGATTTAGGTCATACCTGAATGGTCTAGTGGTTTTCCCTACTTTCTTCAATTTACGTCTGAATTTGGCAATAAGGAGTTCATGGTCTGAGCCACAGTTAGCTCCCGGTCTTTTTTTTGCTGACTGTATAGAGCTTCTCCATCTTTGGCTGCAAAGAATATAATCAATCTGATTTTGGCGTTGACCATCTGTTGATGTCCATGTATAGAGTCTTCTCTTGTGTTTTGGAACCTCTTCTATGTTTGCTATGACCAGTGCATTTTCTTGGCAAAACTCTATTAGTCTTTGCCCTGCTTCATTCCATATTCCAAGGCCAAATTTGCCTGTTACTCCAGGTGTTTCTTGACTTCCTACTTTTGCATTCCAGTCCCCTATAATGAAAAGGACATCTTTTCTGGGTGTTAGTTCTAAAAGGTCTTGTAGGTCTTCATAGAACCATTCAACTTCAGCTTCTTCAGCATTACTGATTGGGGCATAGACTTGGATTACTGTGATATTGAATGGTTTGCCTTGGAAACGAACAGAGATAATTCTGTCATTTTTGAAATTGCATCCAAGTACTGTATTTAGGACTCTTTTGTTGACCATGATGCCTACTCCATTTCTTCTGAGAGATTCCTGCCCACAGTAGTAGATATAATGGTCATCTGAGTTAAATTCACCCATTCTAGCCCATTTCAGTTCGCTGATTCCTAGAATGTCGACATTCATTCTTGCCATCTCTTATTTTACCACTTCCAATTTGCCTTGATTCTTGGACCTGACATTCCAGGTTCCTATGCAATATTGCTCTTTACAGCATCAGACTTTGCTTCTATCACCAGTCACATCCACAGCTGGGTATTCTTTTTGCTTTGGTTCCATCCCTTCATTCTTTCTGGAGTTATTTCTCCACTGATCTCCAGTAGCATATTGGGCACCTACTGACCTGGGGAGTTTCTCTTTCAGTATCCTATCATTTTGCCTTTTCATACTGTTCATGGGGTTCTCAAGGCAAGCATACTGAAGTGGTTTGCCATTCCCTTCTCCAGTGGACCACATTCTGTCAGATCTCTCCACCATGACCCGCCCATCTTGGGTTGCCCCATGGGCATGGCTTAGTTTCATTGAGTTAGACAAGGCTGTGGTCCTAGAGTGATTAGATTGACTAGTTTTCTGTGAGTATGGTTTCAGTGTGTCTGCCCTCTGACTAGTAATCTTTTCTGAAACCGTGGTCTCATATTAGTCCTTTTATCACAAGCTACCAGCCCATATGTTTATATTTGTGTTCATCTTTTACCAATCATTTGTTTTCCAAAGGAAGTTTCATAATTGAAAATATGTGTTCATTTTCCATTAAATTAACTATGGCTGTATATGATAATCAAAACACTCCATTATTTTCTATGATTCACTACTGCCATGTTGAATTCTGATGCTATATGTTTTTTTTTCCCTCATGTTTGTAATTTTTTTTCTATTTATATCTCTGGAAAATTGTGAGACCCAGTGACTAAGCAAGATATGTCTTTATCTATTTTATGTTTCAGAGTTTCTTATCATATGTCCATTCTAACATGTAGATTTTGTTCATTCATCTTCATCTGAACTGTTGCCTTTCAGCTTCTCTATTCACATACTCATGTAACTCAATTTTCCCCTTCTTATTCTTTCCACATATTTTTAATATGGCCTCTGAAAATTGTCACTTGATTCCAATATCTAAAAATTTATTTCTGAAATTTTATTTTTTCTCCCACCCTTACTCTCTTTTATTTTACTTTTTAATTAAACTTAAACATGCCTAACACTTAGAATAGTATCAATCTCAAAGCTTTCTTAAGTGGTGAATTCTAATCCCCCTCTCCCAAATCCTGGTCTTTTTTTGTCTTGGCAGAGAATTAGGTGTTATACTTGCTTGTAATTTCCATTTTTTTCCTCCTTTCTCCTTCAAACCACCCACATTCTTGAAGTTTGTGTTGTCAAATACCAAATCCTCAAAACTGAAAAGCAAAAAGAATAAAAATTGTAAATAACAAAACAGAATAGCCAAATAATACAGAACAAGCATATACTGTGTGTAATTGAACACCAAAAGGATAAGAAAAATAAAAATGAAAGAGAAGAAATATTTCAAAGAGCAATGACTGAGAATTTCTCTAAGTTAAGATGGGGAACACATGTACACCCATGGTGGATGCATGTTGATGTATGACAAAACCAATACAATATTATAAAGTAAAATTAATTAATTAATTAATTAATTAAAAAACCTGGAGAAATAGTCCATGCTTATGAATGTTGATAGAGAGGCCCAATATTGTCGAAGTTCTTCCTTGATTTTTAGTTCTTCCCAACTTGATCTTTAGATTAAATGAAAACTCAATCAAAATCATAGCTATTTTGGGATATTGGTAAGCTAATTTTAAAGTTTTATGAAGAGGCAAAAGATCCAGAATAGTCAAAACAACGTTGAAGGAGAAGGAAACCTATCAATAGAAAACAACCAAATTAAAACATGAGCAAAAATTTGAACAGATCTCACCAAAGGAGATCTGCAGTTGGCAATTGAGCATATGAAAAGAAACTCCATATCATATGTCATCAAGGAAATACAAATTAAAACAACAATGAGATTCTTCTACCTGCCTGTTGTTAGTCTCTCAGGCACGTCTGACTCTTTGCGACCACGTGCACTGTGACACGCCAGGCTCCTCTGTCCATGGGATTTTCCAGGCAAGAATACTAGAATGGCATTAGGTGGCATATTAGAATGGCAACTAGGTTGCCATTTCCTTTTCCAGGGGATCTTAAATCCAGAACACAGATAACACCATGTGTTGCTAAAGTGTGCAGGAAGTCTCATTCATGGCTCCTGGGAATTAAAACTGCTTCAGTCACTTTGGAAGTCAGTTTGGTGGTCTTTTAGAAAACTAAACATCATCAATATATGAGCCAGCAATTGCAGTCCTTGTTATTTACCAAAGAAGATGAAAACTTATGTCCACACAGAAACCATCATATGGAGGTTTACAGCAGCTTTATTCATGATTAGCAAAACTTGAAAGCAACAAAGATGTCTTTCAGTAAGTGATTAAAGTGTGGTACATTCAAACAATGGAATATTATTCAGTGCTAGAAATCAATGATCTATCAAACATAAGACAGAGGAATCTTAAATGCATATTACAAAACAAAGGAAACCAATCTGAAAAGTCTACATGTCCTATTATTCTAACTATATGACAATCTGGAAAAGACAAGACCATGGAGACCAATAAAAAATTCAATGAATTCCTAGAGTGAGGATAATGGGAAGAATGAATAGACAAAGCACAGACAATTTTTAGTAATGAAAATACTCTGCATCATATTACAATTATGGATGCATGTCATTATACCTTTATCTCAACCAACAGAATGTACAATACCAAGGGTGAACCATAATGTAAATTGTTTACTCAGGGTGATTATGATCACTATATGGTCATCAATTATTAAAAATGCACCACTCTGGTGAAAGATATTGCTAAGAGGAGAGGTTAGAAATGTGTGAAGGTGGGGGCATATGGGAAATCTATGTACTTTCTCCTCAATTTTACTATGAAGATTAGACTGCTTTAAAAGTGTCATAATAAAAAATACCATACCTTATTAATTTCTAAGCTTGCTTGCACACTCAGGTCCATATCTTTCAAAGGCACTTAATTTTATCACTATATGAGATTTTCACTTTAAAAAGTATAGTCTGTATATGATTTTAAGAAAAAAAAGAAAGATAAACATTTGTTTTATTCTCATTTATATTTTGCTGTATCATCTATTTTTATTATGTCTTAGGTTTAATCTTCCAATCTATTTTTCATTTCCTTCTACCTTTGGAAGATTATTAATATATTACTACTTCTCCTAGTTATTTCCCCTAACATTTGTATTTCTTTAACATTTGTATTTATAATTTAGTAATAATTCCTTTCTCTGTGTGTTAATCTTCAGTCATTGCTACTATTATCCTAACCCTTAAAAGGAAAATTACAATTTGCTACAAAGATTTCACTCATATTTCTTAATACACATTCAGTTTATCTATTTTATCCTTAAAGTGCCTATTTGTTAGTTAAAATACCATCTATTTGAAGATAGAATGTCAACAGTTCAAATCATCAAAGGGGATATAGTTAGGTAATGTCACATGGACATCAACAGATTGATGGAGAAGATGGAGAAGCTCTCTAAAGTCAGCAAAAACAAGACCAGGAGCTGATTGTGCCTCAGATCATGAAGTCCTTAATGCAAAAATCAGACTTAAATTGAAGAAAGTAGTGAAAGCCACTAGGGCATTTGGGTATGACCTAAATAAAATCCCTGGTGATTTTATAATGAAAGTGAAAAATAGATTCAAGGGATTAGATATGATAGACAGAATGCCTGAAGAACTATGGACAGAGGTTCCAAACATTGTACAGGAGATACTGATCAAAACCATTGCCAAAAAAAATAAATGCAGAAAGGCAAAATAGTTGTCCGAGGAGGCCTTACAAATAGCTAAGAAAAGAAGAGACATGAAAGGCAATGGAGAAAAGAAAAGATATACCCATTTGAATGCAGAGTTCCAAAGAATAGTAAGGAGAGATAAGAAAGCCTTCCTAAAGTGAAAAATGCAAAGAAATATAGGAAAATAATAGAATAGGAAAGACTAGAGATCTCTTCAAGAAAATTAGAGATACAAAGGGAACATTTCATGCAAAGATGGACTCAATAAAAGACAGAAATGGTATGGACCTGACAGAAGCAGAAGATATTAAGAAGTGGCAAGAATTTACAGAAAAACTGTACCAAAAAAAAAAAAAAATCTTAAGGATCCAGATAACCACGATGATGTGATCACTTACCTAGAGCTAGACATCCTTAAGTGAGAAGTCAGTGGGCCTTATTATCACCATTATCAACAAAGCTACTGGTGATGATGGAATTCCAGCTGAGCTATTTCAAATCCTAAAAGATGATGCTGTGAAATTGCTGCACTCAGTATGCCAGCAAATTTGGAAAACTCAGCAGTGATCACAGAACTCCAAAAGGTCAGTTTTCATTCCAATCCCAAAAAAGGGCAATGCCAAAAAATGTTCAAACTACCACACAATTGTACTCATTTAACATGTTAGCTAAAAAAGGAGAAAATTAAGGTTGCTCAATTGTGTTCAATTCTTTGTGACCCCATGGACTTTACAATCCATGGAATTCTCCAGGCCAGAGTACTGGAGCGGGTAGCCATTCCCTTCTCCAGGGGATCTTCCTAACTCAGGGACCAAACCCAGGTTTCCCGCATTGCAGGTAGTCTCTTTACCAGCTGAGCCACACGGGAAACCCAAGAATACTGGAGTGGGTAGCCTATCCCCTCTCCAGTGGATCTTCCTGACCCAGGAATGGAACCAATGTCTCCAGCATTGCAGGCAGATTCTTTACCAACTGAGCTATCAGGGAAGCCCCAAAGCTAGCAAAATAATGCTCAAAATTCTCCAAGCCAGGCTTCAATATTACATGATCCAAAAACTTGCAGATGTTCAAGCTGGATTTTGAAAAGGCAATAAAACCTAAGATCAAATTGCCAACATCCATTGGATCATAGATAAAGCAAGAAAATTTCAGAGAAACATCTATTTCTGCTTCATTGACTATGCAAAAGCCTTTGACTGTATGCACCACAACAAATTGGAAAATTCTTAAAGAGATGGGAATACCAAACTACATTACCTGCCTCCTGAGAAATCTGTACACAGGTCAATAAGCAAGAGTGAAAACTGGACATGGAAATATGGACCAGTTCCAGATTGGGAAAGGATTACATCAAGGCTGTATATTGTCACCCTGCTTATTTAACTTATATACAGAATATATCATTTGAAATGCTGGACTGGATGAAGCACAAGCTGGAATCAAGACTGCCTGGAGAAATATCAGTGACCTCAGATATTCAGATGACACCACCCTTATGGCAGAAGGCCAAGAGGAACTAAAGAGCTTCTTGATGAAAGTGAAAGAGGAGAGTGAAAAATCTGGTTTAAAGCTTAACATTCAAAAAACGAAGATCATGGTATCTGGTCCCAACACTTCATGGCAAATAGATGAGGAAAAAATGGAAACAGTGACAGACTTTATTTTCTTGGGCTCTGAAATCACTGCAGATGGTGACTACAGCCATGCAATTAAAAGATACTTACTCCTTGGAAGAAAAGCTATGACCAACCTAGACAGCATATTAAAAAGCAAAGACATTACTTTGCCCACAAAGGTCCATAAAGTCAAACTGTTTCTCCAGTACTCATGTATGGATGTGAGAGTAGGACCGTAAAGAAAGCTGAAGGCTGAAGAATTGACGCTTTTGCATTCTGGTGTTGGAGAAGCCTCTTGAGAGTCCCTTGGACAGCAAGGAAATCAAACCAGTCAATCCTAAAAGAAATCAGTCCTGAATATTCATTGGAATTATTGATGCTGAAGCTGAAGTTCCAGTACTTTGACTACCTGATATGAAGAGCTGACTCATTGGAAGAGACCCTGATGCTGAGAAAGATTGCTGGCAGGTGAAGAAGGGGACCAGAGAGGCTGAGATAGTTGGATGGCATCACTGATGCAATGGACATGAGTTTGAGCAAGCTCTGGGAGATGAAGGACAGGAATGCCTGTTGTGCTACAGTCCATGGGGTCACAAAGAGTTAGACAAAACTGATCGACTAAGCCACAACAGCAATGTCAGGGTAATCATTTAACATAACATATTTAATGTTCAAGTACAATTATTTCAAATGTCATAAATTAACTTTTCTGAATGCATTAGATATATAAATATTATAAAATAGAACATATTACAGAAAATGATATACTGCTGTATTAGAGCCTACCTCAAATGGATGCTGCATTTGTGTATTTATAACATTTTCTAATACTAGAAATAATTTTAAAAGTATAGTCAGTGAGCATTTGTTGGAGTAATACCAAAAAAGTAAGCCTAAGTAAGTCTATGTTAGAAATGATATCATACAGAAAATGTTAATTTTTAAGATTTATGTTTCAGCAAATTCTTTAATATATTGTAACAATAGCACTTTCTTATACAGACATGACATTCAAACTAAAAAGAGAAGTTAAACTTATTCATTTTTTCAGATATATCTGTCCTTAAATGAAATCCCCAGATGACTATCTAATTTATTGTTTTTTTCAGCCAGATTGTCATGTAGACACAAGCATTGAGATTAAATGCCTTATAAAGCCCATCACATTCATTTAAATATCATACAACAGTTATTAGATTTTTGGCATTGTTTTCTGTCTGAATATTTTGAAGCTGACACTTTTAAAACAATGTCTATATTCTATATCATGCTTAAATTGGGGACCAAGGTTTTGAAGTTTCATACTAAACTACAGCCTTTGTATAAACATTAAAAAAAAAAAGATTGTTATAACCTGAGCTCAGTAAGACATCAAGAAGTGTGATTATATTTCAGTATGGACAATTTAAAAAGAACTAAATTGTAAAATTTAGTTTCTGAAAACATAGCTCAATTCCTGCCATATAAATATATACTATGCAAAAATATGAATTTATAGTTAATTATATGAAAATAGTATTTCTAAATTTTGCCTTCATTTTTAAACTGGGAATATTCTTAGGAGGAAAAATGTCACAGAATACTTAGAAATATGTTTTCCAGAGTAATTGGTTAAGATTATGGCCTGATTTGGGAATGCGCTTATTAAATATACAATTTTATCTTGGTTATAAGATGATATTACCTGAAAATGAACCATTGATTTAATATCTGGAGATATAGGATTGATCATAATATTCTTCATGACAGTAGCAGTTTGTTACTTAGAATCCTACTCATGTATGACGGTAATATTTTATGTTTTTAACTGTATCTTACATTTAAACTAGCATTACATTCATAATGTATTTATATAATTACTTAATTTTGGTGTTGGAATTAATGAGGGAAGTAGCCTATATTGTATGAATATCTCACTAGATGATTTTTTTCTTTTTTTTTAGTATAAATTTATTTATTTTAATTGGAGGTTAATTACAATATTGTATTGGTTTTGCCATACATCAACATGAATCCATCACGGGTATACACATGTCCCCATCCTGAACCCCCCTCCCTCCTCTTTCCCCGTACCATCCCTCTGGGTCATCCCAGTGCACCAGCCCCAAGCATCCAGTATCATGCATCGAACCTGGACTGGCGATTCATTTCATATATAATATTGTACATGTTTCAATGCCATTCTCCCAAATCATCCCACCCTCTTCCTCTCCCACAGAGTCCAAAAGACTGTTCTATACATCTGTGTCTCTTTTGCTGTCTCGCTTACAGGGTTATCGTTACCATCTTTCTAAATTCCATATATATGCGTTAGTATACTGTATTGGTGTTTTTCTTTCTGGCTTACTTCACTCTGTATAATAGGCTCCAGTTTCATCCACCTCATTAGAACTGATACAAATGTATTCTTTTTAATGGCTGGGTAATACTCCATTGTGGAGAAGGCAATGGCACCCTACTCCAGTACTCTTGCCTGGAAAATCCCATGGATAGAGGAGCCTGGAAGGCTGAAGTCCATGGGGTCACTAAAGAGTTGGACACAACTGAGTGACTTTGCTTTCACTTTTCACTTTCATACATTGGAGAAGGAAATGGCAACACACTCCAGTGTTCTTGCCTGGAGAATCCCAGGGATAGGGGAGCCTGGTGGCTGCCGTCTATGGGGTCACACAGAGTTGGACACGACTCAAGTGACTTAGCATAGCAATACTCCATTGTGTATATGTACCACAGCTTTCTTATCCAATCATCTGCTGACGGACATCTAGGTTGTTTTTATTTTTCCTTGCTTATTTACAACAAAAGTTTCCCTAAATGTTCACAAATTGTCAGGGTTTGCAACTTACATGTTTTGACTGAGAAACATATTATATATATAAAAGGTATCTATGGTGGTCAACCTGTTTCACCAAGACAGAGAATATTTAGTATTAGGTACATATCTCCAAGAAAAGTAAACTAATTGAACGATGAAGAGTTGGTCATCCACCTTTTCCTGCTCCATCTTCCAGTCATAGAATGAAATGAAACAATGAGAAATAAGATGTGACTATAAGGAGCGGAGGCATAAAAGATCTGTGTTTCTATTACAAGGTTTTCTTGTTGTGGTTGCTCTATAGTCATTTCTTCTGAAAACACCCTGATATCGTCATCTATTCTTTCAATTCCTTTTGGGGCAGTGACTCTCAGAGGAGATCCTTTGTCTAAGAAGAGTCATCAACGTGGAAAGCCATATATACTCAAAGCAAAGGAATGATGGGGCCTATGATAACCTGTCCTGTGACAAGAGACTTAAAATCATCAAGAGATAATGGGCAAATTTATGGTTTTTCCCTACTTTTTTTTTTTGTTAATACACTGAGTATATATAGATTTCTTTTCATTTTGTTTTTAAAAATATATATTAGTGCTACAGCACTTAATTTAAAATATGTGAGGGCTAACATCAGCCAAAAGGCAGATTACAAATCTCCAAGTTTTCATTCTCCCACAGAAACATCAAAAATCTACCATAAGCTGTAGGAGCTCTAGAAAACAATCAAAGATTTGTGGCAATGAAACAAAGCCCCAATTAATACACAGTTATCTTCAAAATTGTAGGATGTTTGTGGTATTTTTATTTCCCTTGGCACCCTCCCTGGTGCAATGATTGTCTTGATTCTTAAGTGGGGTGGCAACCTGGTTCTCAGCTCCCCTCTTAGAACTGGAGGGAGTAAAGAAGACCTTATTTGCAAGTGAGCATGTATGTCTCTTCCAACACATTTGGAGTTTACCTTAAAGACTTGCTTGTCTCCTTCTCACATAACTAGAAACACCCACAGAAAAAGCAGTGCGCATTGTTGCAAATTACCTGAAATTCATCAATGCTGCTGCTGCCAAGTCGTTTCAGTCATGTTCAACTCTGTGCAACCCCATAGACGGCAGCCCACCAGGCTCACCCGTCCCTGGGATTCTCCAGGCAAGAACACTGGAGTGGGTTGCCATTTCCTTCTCCAATGCAGGAAAGTGAAAAGTGAAAGTGAAGTCGCTCAGTCGTGTCCAACTCTTCACGACCCCATGGACTGCAGCCTACCAGGCTCCTCCCTCCATGGGATTTTCCAGGCAAGAGTACTGGAGTGGGGTGCCATTGCCTTCTCCAAAATTCATCAATAGATGAATGGATAAACAATATACAGTATATCATAGTATGGAATATTATTGAGCCCTAAAAAGAACTGAAATTCTGACACATGCTACAACGTGGATGAACCTTGAAAACGTTATGCCAAGTTAAATAAGCCAGACCCAAAGGGACAAATATTATATGATTCCTCTCATATGAGGTATCATATATAGGCAAATTCATATCTACAGAAAGTCTGGAGGAAGATGCCAGAAACTTCAGATGAGAGTTAACTTTTAGCTAAGAATTAAAAGTGTCAGGTGTTTTATTATTTTTTTTTGAAATGGATTACAATACATTTTTGTTTTAAAAAAATGACTCTCAACTGAAGGATTCATTGACTATGTGCCAGTATGAAGAACTCCCTAGATCTCTTCCCTAGTGAAATGATAAAAATTATTTTTTAAAATGTACAAAATCTCTGGGAATGTTTTTAAGGGCGTGCAATAAAAGAAGAAATATTTACTAAACAAAATCTACTTAAACTTGGTTCAAATAGTAAGAGTCTGTGGCATCTGAGCCACAACACAATTCTTTCCTACATTAACATGATGGAAACTCTACTCCATATGTGAGTAGCCAAGAACCCTTAATTCAGCCAATTGTCAATCAACTGTTTTAAAATTTTCTTTTTGAGTTCTTTCTAAGCCAAAGGACCAAAGTTCAGAGAGGTATACAATTTAATCAGTCTGTTGTTGTTCATTCACTAAGTCTATTCTGACTCTTTACAACCTCATAGACTGCAGCACACTAGGCTTCCCTGTCCTTCACTATCTCCCAGAGTTTGCTCAAATTCACGCCCATTGAGTCTGTGATGCTATCCAACCATCTCATCCTCTGCTGCTCTCTTTTTTTGCCTTCAATCTCTCCCAGCATCAGGGGCTTTTCTAATGAGTCAGCCCTTCATATCAGGTGGCCAAAGTATTGGAGCTTCAGCTTCAGCATCAGTCCTTCCAATGAATACTCAGGATTGATTTCCTTTAGGATTGATTGGTTTGATCTCCTTGCAGTCCAAGTGACTCTCAAGAGTCTTCTCCAACACCACAGTTCAAAAGCATCAATTCTTTTCTCTGCTCAGCCTTCTTATGGTTTAATTTTCACATCCATGTATGACTACTGGAAAAACCATAGCTTTGACTATACAGATCTTTGTTGGAAAAGTGATGTCTCTGCTTTTGAATATGCTTCCTGGGTTTGTCGTAACTTGTCGTCCAAGGAGCTAGTGTTTTTTAATTTCATGTCTGCAGCCACCATCACATGTTGCTTTTTCAGACATATGCATTTCATTGTAGCTGAGGAAAATTTGCAATAATTTCATTTTATAATTTATATTGATAACAAAAAAGGCAGAGTTTTACATCATTCCTACAAAATCTTTAAAACTCTTCCTTATTGAATGAATGATGCTAACAGATCAATCTCATCATTCTCCTCCATAGCCAGTGGTACACAGTAATGGTTATTGACTTCTCATGGTACCATCACTCTCTCCTTGTCTGTGTGGTACAGCTTAGCACATTTAAGGAGCTCTGCTTCGGCTCATAGGATGTATTTGACAGTCAATTTGCATAAGTTACCATCTTCCAAATTAACTGAATTTTCTTAATCCATTCCTTCTTTACTTCCTTGTTCTTCTTTTGATTCTACTAGTTTCATATCCTCTCACTTTTTCTTGTTTCCATTCTTCCATCATGTCTTCCATTCCTAAGTAATAACCAGTTCTTGACTATGATTATTATTCAGTTAGCAAAAATGATAATAGTATAAGTTACTGACCTTTATGTGTCAGATAGATGAGAACATATTTATACACATTATCACTCTTTTATAGCATGATTATTAAATACATTGGTTAATACACTCCTGGGTTTCTCAGATCTGGAACATCATTAAAATGCCTGTGTAATTCTGTCTCACTCAAAGTAAACTATGACTTTTACATGACATCATCAATTAAGACATTCTTGGCATTAAGAATCAGATCCAGAAAGGGGAACAGCTGGCTTTGTCACTTTTATATTCTCTAAGAGACAAGATAAGTCTTTTAGGATTCATTTTTCACATACCCACATCAGATTTCTACCAAATATTCTGTAACAGTCTTTTATTGATGGAAAAAAATGAGTTTGTTTAAAAGTTAATGATAGTTGTTATATTTTAGTTACATTGGTCCTTCAAATGAACCCAGTGAAGAACATTTGGGTGTAATATTATAAAAAATATTTTCAATTGGCTTTTCAGAACTAAAAAAAGTATGCATTAAAGCAATTTATTCTTCTGCTAGAGCTTTCTGAATTAGATGTCCATACAGAAATTAGCATTTTACCTGCTTCTGTTTCCTGTTCACAGATAAAGATTTTATGCCTTTGCAGATGGACTTTCCAGGTGACACTAGTGGTAAAGAACCCACCTGCTAATGCAGGAGATGTAAGAAACCAGGATTCGATCCTTGGGTCAGGAAGATACCCTGGAAGAAGACACGGGTCATTCCAGTATTATTGCTTGGAGAACCCCAGGGACAAAGGAGCCTGATGGCCTACAGCCCATAGGGTTGCAAAGAGTCAGACATGACAGAAGCGATTTCGCTCGTTTGCATTTTTCAAGATAGTGATGCACACATGATACTATGCTGCTGAAATTTCTATCCCAAGTGTGAATGGATAGAAGTGATTTTGCATGCGGCATCATTAAACTTGCTTCGCTGGTGGATCACTGGTAAAGAATCCGCCTGCCAATGTGGGAGATGCGGATTCAGTTCCTGGGTTGGGAAGATCCTCTGGGGAAGGAAATGGCAAGTCACTACAGTATTCTTGCCTGGGAAATCCCATGGACAGTGGAGCCTGGTGGGCTACAGTCCATGGAGTTGCAAAGAGTCACACACAACTTAGTGACTAAATAATGACAGTCATTAAACCTTGCCCAAAATTGTTTTGTTTCTTACATTTTTTAGAAGCATTAAAAAAAAAAAAAACTTTAAAAATATTTTTATGAATCCAGGAATTAAGTCATTTAGCTATTTATTCTTATCAGAATTGGGTAATAGTCATATTATCTAATTGTTTTGGCTATGAAAATTGTATTTAACCACTCTCAGACTTAGCTTCCTTGTCTTTAAAATGAGAATAATGATAATAGTCTTTTTTTTATTTTTTATTTTTTCTTTATAATATTGTATTGGTTTTGCCATATATCAACACGAATCCACCACAGGTATACACATGTTCCCCATCCTGAACCCTCCTCCCCCCTTCCTCCCCCTACCATCCCTCTGGGTCGTCCCAGTGCACTGGGCAGGTGTGAGGATGAAATTAGGTAAATGCAAACTATTTGACAAGTCTCTTATAAGGTATTTACTTCTAGTATAAGGTATTTACTCAATCTAGGCTGTGGTAATTGTTAGTTACTGACATTATTGCTCAAAACCATATATCAATTAGTTATTACCAATAACATATCCTTTTATAGTTATAGGTAAAAGCATTAGAGAAGGCGCTCAAAATCTATTTAAATCTTCAGGTTACCCTAGGAAGATGGTTAATTGCAGCCTCCTGTAGGTAATTGTAGGAGGCTAGTCACAAAGTAACTATTAGTTATGTTACTATATGTTACTATAAACAACTATACTTCCAAACAGGACACCTTACTTAGTAAAGATAGGAATTCCAATGCCCTTCATTCTGAAGGAAGCAAAACGGCACATTACAAGGAAGCCCTTTTTTTTGTTGTTTTTTTTTTTTCAGTTCCCTATTGAGCTGATAATAAATGTTTGAATTACCCACCTAGAAAGATTTTCTTTTAGGAGAATGAGCCAGGGTCATTTGAAAAGTCACTTGATACTATGCTCAAAAGAGAATAGCTGTCTCTGGGGTTGGCTATCAATAGGATGAAATAGCTTTTTCTCTCTCCTTGCTTCATCCCTCACCCCCATTACTCATGCCCTTTATAATATTCGACAAAAGCATTGCTCAAGTGCATCTTGTCTGACAGTGAAGGTACATAAAATACCCATTTTGTTTAAATGAATGGCAGTAACCTTTTGCTATACTAACTACTACTGTACCACAGGAAACAGCATGGGTTCTGCTTGTATCACTTCTCTTTCAGCTCATGGTGTCTTATAGGTGATATAAATCACAATCCCCTTTATTCTGATAATCATTTAACATGAACTCCCTGTGTTGTATTCAAGTAGCTTGTTTATTTGTTTGACATGCCTAATGTTTTTAAAGTTGTCTACTCACTAACGCTGATGAAAAGCACATTTTTCTTAAACAGAAATGGCCAATAGCATAGTTTCAAATCTTGCAATGCTGTCCTATGTTTAGAAAGAGTTTCAGTGACTATTCTTTGATCTTATGACATTCTTTTATAAAATATTTATTAATTTTTATTAAGTACTAATCTCATATTAAGTGTGGGAGATTCAGCAGTGAGCAAAAAATTGTTACCTGCATTAACTAACCTATCATTTTGCTTCCTCGTTTCTCTTAGGATATAAAACAACTCATTTATATAGGTATTTTATTTGTTTTATATACTATATAGTAAATATATATTTTACATATATTCACTCCTTTTAAGTAGTTGAAAAATTAATTAAATCACATAATTGCTTCTTTCTAGAAAATTCATACCAATATACCAATATTTGATTGCTAAATGACAGACACACTCATTATGTACAGAGTAACCAGGGGCAATACTTAAATATAAAATCTACAGTAGAAAAAATATGTGAGAAGATTTAGACAAATTAGCCAATTCACAATGTCAAGGATCATACAGAAAATGATCAAATTCATGAAAAAATACAGTCACCAGTTTGCAGTCTATTTGTATTTACCCAGAAGCATATCTTCCATCAAGTATTACTGTAAAGAGTTTATTCGGGAGGATCCTAGGAAATACACGTGTGGGGTGGTGGAAAAGATGACTCCAAAAATCCAGAGGAACTCTTGGGCAAAGAAATATAGGTACTGGCAATTGGAGATCTGCCGAGTATGTACCAAGGACTTAAGGTTAAGTGTCACAGATAAGGTACCTTAAATCTCTGATACCAAGTCATTATTCAGTAATCAATTAAATAGATAAAATAATGAGGAAGAGCAGCAACAAAAACTAAAGAAAGCAACTTAACATGAGTGATGCATAACTGGATTACTATCCCCAAAATACAGTATTGAGAAGTTATCATTGTTCCTGTCCTCCCTTAATCCCCAGACTTATTTGGTGTTCATTCTGTAAATGCCCATAGTGCTTTACACTTTCTCAATCGTAATTTTTTAACTTTCATTTTTATTATCTTTACATACCTAAATGTCTACATCCTTTCACAGAAAAATCACCTCCATGGACACAGGGACAATACACATCTTTCTCAATATTATATCCTAGTAATTAACAGAATATCCCCCTTATAGGAGGTTCTTTATACATAACTTATGAATAATGAGTCAGTTATAGCAGGAGGAGAAGGGGACAACAGAGAATGAGATGGCTGGATGGCATCACCGACACGATGGACATAAGTTTGGGTAAACACCGAGAGTTGGTGATGGACAGGGAGGCCTGGCGTGCTGCCATTCATGGGGTCTCAGTCGGACATGACTGAGCGACTGAACTGAACTGAACTGAACTGAATACTAAATATATTTTGCAATGCCATTCTAAAAAAAAGAAAGGATATGTTTTAATAATGAAATATAAATTTGGGAACTGCATTTAAAATGATTTAAGTAATATTCATCTCTTGTAATAAGCTGACAGAAGAGCATTTGTTGAATTTTTTTTTCCCATAGGTAGCCCATTACTCACTTGGTAGAAATAATTGTAGGACTTTGTAATTTATTGAATTAGTTTCAGTTTGATCAATTCACTGGTAATTGCAGAAAGTTACTAATAGTTTATCAGGGTGAGTTTGCTATTTAATTGGTGTTATGATCTGATAGCATTTTCTTTTGATCTATATAAATTTCTTTTCAAACTCAGATGATAATGTTTCTGAACTGCTAATAGCAAAAGTACTCAATAGCAACTGTATTATGTTCAGGTGATTCTGCTTTGAAGAATGAAAAAACCTTCAGGAAAGTGAATCAGCAGAGCACTTAATTAGCACTTAGCCAAACCTTTCTAAAAGAATGCTTAATAGCTCATATAATATGTAACATCAATTCTTTTCTAACATTTTTGAAAGTACTTTGATTTCATAAAATACCTAAGTAAATGCTTTCAGGTTTAGGACAAAAAGACATGTCTTCTCTGGGTGATTCTGTATACAGTATTTTTTATATGTTAGCTTTGTAGGATTGTGAGAAGCAGTGCATTAGCTTTTCTTAGTTGTAAGAGGGAATGTAATAAACATGGAGGGGAGAAGAAAATTCAGGAACAGATAACAGAGAGATAGGGAGCCTTTCTATTCTAAAGTTTTACAATCTGCCTCCTTGGAGAAAGTGAATAATATTCTTACAAGTTTCTTAACTAAATTTGGCAGTTAAATAGGTAGCTATTGAAAATAATAGAACGGGGGTTTCTGACCATGTACTCTAAAAAGCTGACATTTTAAAGAACATTTTTGTTTTTTCATAGTTCTTCAAGATTTTATCGGTTTTTCTTAAATGAAGAACTATGACATATGGTAATGTTTAATGTCATAAGACAATATAGTTACTTTGGCAGGGCAGGTCCTAAATGTGTTTACCACTCTTTCCTATGGCCTTGTAGTATGAATAATTTGTACCTTTATATAAGCCAAAATCTTTACTAAAGTTTGCTAAACATGAATCTGAAAAATTTAACTTATACTTGTTTGTTCAACCTTTCCACTTTAATGCCTCAAAGGCAGCTGAACATATCCAGTAATAAACTCAAATGATTCCTCTTAAATCTAGTTTTCTTCTTCAATGTCCTGCTGAAAGCCATCACCACCTAGACAGGTGTGACAAAACTAAGCTTAGGGGATGCTGTGACATTCCTTTTCTCACCCCATGTTCAATATAGCACTCATTCCTATGCTTGTGTGTCTTATATTTCTCCTTTATCTGACCACTTTCTACATCCAAATGGCCATCCACCAAAATAAGCCAAATAACTTAGAGAAGTGTGCCTCATGAAGAGCAGCGTATGAAGGAAAACTGGTTATTTTGCAGATTTTCATTGCTGCTGCTGCTAAGTTGCTTCAGTCATGTCCAACTCTGTGCAACTCCACTGATGGCATCCCACCAGGCTCCCCCGTCCCTGGGATTCTCCAGGCAAGAACACTGGAGTGGGTTGCCATTTCCTTCTCCAATGTATGAAAGTGAAAAGTGAAAGTGAAGTCACTCAGTTGTGTCCGACTCTTAGCGATCCCGTGGACTATAGCCCACAGGCTCCTCCATCCATGGGATTTTTCCTGGCAGATTTTCATTACCTTCCCATAAAGTACTATAGTCACTTTAATATCATCAAATAAAATCTTAAAATTCTAATATTTTTATAAAAGTTATATTTTATATTTATAGTATTTATATTTATAGTATATTTATATATACTTCTATTTATATATGATGTATAGTTTTACATACATTTATATTTAAAAGTAACTATAGTATTTTCCAGCTGTTTAGTTTTTTAATGAAAGTATACCACTCCAATAATTCAGAATTGAGAAACTGTAGAATTTATGGAGTTCCCACAGCACCCCAGATAAAATTTGTCAGTCTTATGACATCATTGAGTAAAATGGACCTTTTGCTGGACAGCACATGAATGATAACTCCCTTTGGCTCCCTCTGGCAATTTGACTGCTCTCCTCTAACTGTCATATGCTATTGATTAGGTCAAACTCATTGCTAACTCTGGAATATCAACGTCGAGAAAGTAATGAAACTCTACAAACCTGCAAAGATCTTCAGAAGACCAATAGCTTTTTGTGGACTGTTAGGGAGTGACTTACTTTGAATGAATTAAATTGATGACTAAAGGGAGAAGTAGTATGCAATTAAATACATTCAGCATAGACTCAGTAAGAATCAACAACTCTGTCAAAGCTGAAACAGTTTAGCTTACAAATGTCTAAGTAGGCTGATTCATAACCATCCTTATTTATTAGATCAGTTATTTCAATAGCCACTCGATTAGCACTGATATGAGTGCTAATTATGGCAAAGCAAAGCCTATAATTATGGATTAGTGTCATACACTTTTTCAGCAAAGGGAAATTAAAACTTACACTTTGCTTTTAGAATAATAATAATTAAATGGTTTTTATGTTTTTAAAATTTTACTTTCACTTTTTGATAAAAATGCTAAATAATTTTAAGTTAAGACTTGGATCAGCATCAGTATTATCCAGATGCACACATTTGTTTATAGCTGTTACATGAGCATATACTTTTTATTTCTCTAAATATATTCATAGTTTATGTTTTTTTAACAAAACTATAAATAAATATGCATTCTTACACATAGTACATAAACACATATATTTAGAAGAAAACTATGTTTATACATATAGTGGATAATGTTTTTTGTTTTGAATATTTGAATATAACTTAGTCTTTGGTATTATTGATAACAATAAAAATCCTTAGTTTATTTTTCTGTAGCACAACAAAACAACTTTTTATATTTTTCTTTAATTAAAAATTCATTCCTTTAGAAACCAAGGTTCTTTCCTTTACCTATTTATATTATAATTTGTTTATTGTTTTAGAAAGTTATTAGAAATTCTTGTCTCAGAATATGACATTTTATACTCTGCTTAAATAAATCAAAGACAGGGCATAATTTAAACTGGCAAGGAACACGTTCTTATTACATACTTGTATTTTCTCCCATATGTTGCTTTCCTCTAAAATTCTTATAAAGAAATCCTAATGGAAAATGGAAGAGAAATGTCAAAAGAAATACCGTGAACTCATCTGGCTTTAGAGAACTTTAAAAAAAAATAGGTCAAAGTATGTTTTGCTCCCATTTTAGCTTTATGCTTGAGTCATTTTATTCCATGTGAATATAACCTTTCGTTTAACAAATGCTCCATGAAACCCACAGGCAGCTTTTTATGATAACAATATACATGCTTAGTTCTGAGAAGAATTAAGGTGGATAATGAGGTAGCAGATATAACACTACTATAATTCAGGCATTTAAAGAAATTGTTAAATCATTTGGTGGAGGACCTAAATACAAGAAGTAAAATAAACAACTTTAAGATTATAAAGATTATAAGATTCAGTAATAGGAAATTATCGTCAGAAATAGAAATGTATCAGAATCATACCTACAGAAAATTTTGAATTTTTTATTTTAGTTTTAAAATTCTTAACCTATTAATGCCCCATATAGTTATTACTATTTACTTATTAGACTCTGTTCAAAGCTTGAGAGGCTTAATGGTGACTTACAAGACTGTTCTTTTCCTGGGAAAGCTTATATTGTATTTGATGTAGAAAAATAGAGAATAATATGGCTTTAGAAAGGTGATAGCCTACAAATTTATAATAATAATAATAGTCATTGAGAGACTATATGAGAGACTACATGAGAGACTATAATTTTATGACAAATTGAAGCAATCAGATATATTCTCCAAGATATTTCTAATTGGAGTTATTTTGGGGAATTTTTTTTTTTTTTTTTGCTTCTCTGTTCATGCAACTTAAATATTTGTCTCAGATCTGTCAGTGGCCATGTTCTTCATAAGAAAGAATAAAAAAGACATCTGAGAGAGATACACAAGTTTGCTAGAACATCTGACTCTTTTAACTCTTCTTGATTTGAAGCCTTTGAATAAATCATTCCTCACCATCAAGCTTATTTACATCTTTTCAGGGTCAATATGACTAATGACTTTGACCGTGATTATTAGTCAATATGACTAATGCGCCTACAAAGTTTCTTTTCAAGCAGTGTCAATATTACGCAGTGAGGTGACTTTTCTCCAGAAGTGCTTATATAGATGCTTAGATAACAATCATTTGTATTAATCTCATATTTGAGTTTGGGCAGGTGGGGATGGGAGTAAAAGAAAATAATGAAATCAAATTAAAGTTATTAGCAAAAGAATAAGAGACTATGGTAGATCACAGGTGATTATCAATGATTCTTTTGTTTTAAAATATACACCTAGTGCTCCCATATCTCCAATTGAACCATTAGGCTATTCAGAACTTTTGCCATAGGGGTAAGAGACTGTTGAAAGAGACACGTGTACCCCAATGCTCATCGCAGCACTGTTTATAATAGCCAGTACATGGAAGCAACCTAGATGTTGATCAGCAGATGAATGGATAAGAAAGCTGTGGTACATATACACAATGGAGTACTACTCAGCCATTAAAAAGAATACATTTGAATCAGTTCTAATGAGGTGGATGAAACTGGAGCCTATTATACAGAGTGAAGTAAGCCAGAAAGAAAAACACCAATACCGTATACAGTATACTAATGCATATATATGGAATTTAGAAAGATGGTAACGATAACCCTGTATGCAAGACAGCAAAAGAGATACAGATGTACAGAACAGTCTTTTGGACTCTGTGGGAGAGGGAGCAGGTGGGATGATTTGGGAGAATGACATTGAAATATGTATAATATCATATATGAAACGAATCACCAGTCCAGATTCCATGCATGATACAGGATGCTTGGGGCTGGTGCACAGGGATGACCCAGAGGGATGGTATGGGAAGGGAGGGGGGAGCGGGGTTCAGGATGGGGAACACGTGTACACCCGTGGCGGATTCATGTTGATGTATGGCAAAACCAATACAATATTGTAAAGTAATTAACCTCCAATTAAAATAAATAAATTTATATTAAAAATACATATATATACACCTAATGCTCCCATATCTCCAGTTGAACCATTAGGCTATTCAGAACTTTTGCAATAGAGTTAAGAGACAGTTTCCTTCCCTCAAGCATTTTCCTTAATGTTTTTTCCCATTTTGCCCAACAAAAACCAGGTCTGAATCCAACTTCCCTTAAAGCCTTTTCACAAAGGTGTTGATCATTTTCTAAAAAGAAAGGAGGAGACATAATCTATTACTTATATCACTGCTGCTGCTGCTGCTGCTAAGTTGCTTCAGTCGTGTCCATCTCTGTGCGACCCCATAGATGGCAGCCCACCAGGCTCCCCCGTCCCTGGGATTCTCCAGGCAAGAACAGTGGAGTGGGTTGCCATTTCCTCTCCAATGCATGAAAGTGAAAAGTGAAGTTGCTCAGTCCTGTCCGACTCTTAGCGACCCCATGGACTGCAGCCCACCAGGCTCCTCTGTCCATGGGATTTTCCAGGCAAGAGTACTGGAGTGGGGTGCCACTGCCCTCTCCAGGTATAGTTTAAAATGACCACAACCAGAACCCAAAATGCATAATTTTGATAGAATGCTTCATTCACTCTAGACATTGCTCTAAATTCACTTCATGTATTATGACAACCCACTCCAGTATTCTTACCTGGAAAATTCCATGGCCAGAGAAGCCTGCTGAGCTACAGTCCTTGGGGTCGCAAAAAGTCAGACACAACTGAGCGACTGAGCAAATGCATTATCTCATTTAATGCTACAAGCAGTCCTTGAGATATGCCATGATTTTTTTTTTCATATTTTATAAATGGGGGCATGTGTGGTTATTTAACTTCACCAAAGTGACACACCTGGAACAGCTTTCTGCAACCCATTGATTTTTTGCATCATGAGTTCTTGTGAATATAGTTTAAAGTGCTGATTGATGAGAACCCATTTCTGATTGCTTTCTAAGACTCTCTGAGAGCTGTGGGATTAAATAAAAAGATAAACTGAGGCAAGGTCAAATTACCAGAAACTGAGGTTACTCAGGAACAGTAGAGGAATTGCAATTTGGAAAATATGCTGTATCAAGTGACTGGTGAGTTCACTGGAGGTTTGGGGTGGGCTGTGTCTGTGGGCGCAGAGGGCAGTTTGGGGGAGAGTCTAGCCAGCATCCAAGCAGTAAAAATTTATTAGTTTGAAGATAGGGAGAGATTCTTGCCTGATGTTCATTGACCAGGAGATGAGGATTTTTTTTATTTTTAATTCAAGTTTTATTGAGATATAATTGACATAGAGCACTGTATAAAGTTTAAGGTGTGCAACACACTGATTTGACCAACATCATGGAATGATTATCATGATAAGGTTAGAGAACATCCATTATCTCAAATAGATAAAAATTAAAATGTAGAAAAATTATTTTTCTTGTGATAAGAACTCTTAGGATTTACTTGCTTAAAAAAGCTTTAATATATCACATACAACATTGTTAATTATATTTATCATGTTGTACACTACATCCCTAGTACTTATTTATCTTATAAGTGAAAGTACCTATTGACTGCTTTCATCCAGATCCTCCCCCCTCCCTAGGACCCCTCTTCTAATAACCACTAATCTGTATTTTTGTGAGTTTGTTTATTTTTGAAGTATAGTTGATCTGCAACACTATGTTAGCTTCTGTTACACAACATAGTGATTCATTTCTTCATATTTCAATGTGATTACTGAAGTGATTTGATATTTCTATATATTTCAATATAATCACTGCATATCCCTAGTTACATTATGTTGCCATACACAGATATTATGTAGTTATATTTGACTATATTTGCCATACTGTATATCTCAAACCGTGAGGGATTTATTTATCTTGCAACTGGAAGCTTGCACCTCTTAATCTCCCTCACTTATTCATTTCCTCTACCCACCTTCCCTTCCTCTGATAAACAACTTCTTTGTTCTGTTTCTATAACTGTGTTTGTTTTGATATGTTTGACATGATTTTTTTCTTAGATTACACATTAAGTAAAATAACATAGTATTTGTCTTCCTTTATCTGATTGACTTAGAATAAATGCCCTCTCAATCAATTCCATGTTGTTGCAAAAGGCAGGATTTCATTCTTTTTATTTTTATGGCTAAGATTCCATTATATGTGTGCCTGTGTGTGTATAATATATAATATACCATCTCCTATTTATCCATTCATCTATTTATGTGCACTTATGTTGCTTCCATTTGGCTATTGTAAATAATACTTCAATGAGCATATAATTGAGTATATCTTTGCAAATAAGCATTTTCATTTTCTTTGAATAAATACCCTGGAGTGGAGTTGTAAAATGTATGGTCAATACATTTTTAATTTTTTGAGGAATCTCCATTTGTGTGTCATATTAGCTGCACCAATTTGTATTCCCACCAATACTACATGTGTTCCCTTTTCTACATATCCTCACCAACACTTGTTTTTGTCTTGATAATAGTTACTCTGACAGGTATGAGGTGACATCTCACTGTGGTTTTGATTTACATTACACCGATGATTAGTGATGTTGAGCTTCTTTTCATGTGTCCATTGGCCATCTGTATGCTGTCTTTGGAAAAATACCTGTTCAGATTCTCTGCCTATTTTTTAATTGTATTTTTTTTTTGATGTTAAGTTTTCTGTGTGTCTTGGATATTAATGCCTATTGAGTATATTGTTTGCAAATATTTTCTCCCATTCAGTAGGCATCTTCTTCAATTTGTTAATAATTTCCTTCACCATGCAGTAGCCTTTTAGTTTGATACAGTCCTATTTGTTCGTTTTTTGTTTTGTTTCCCATGTTCAGAAAAATAATACTAAGACCAATGTCAGAGAACATACTGTATGTTTTCTTCAAGAAGTTTTATGGTTGAAGGACTTCCATTAAATATTTAATATATTTTGAATTTATTTTGTGTTTGAGAAAATAGTCCCGTTTTATTATTTTCCATGTATCTGTCCAGCTTCCCTAACACCATTTTTTGAAGAACGTCTTTTCCCCATTGTGTATACTTGCCTCTTTGTCATAGATTTATTGTACCTAAAAGTGTGTGTTCATTTCTGGACTCCCTATTCATTGATTTATGTGTTTGTTTCTGTGCTATTACCATACTGTTTGATGACTGCAGTTTAGTTTTATAGTTTGAAATTGGGATGAGTGATACCTCCAGCTTTGTCTTCCTTCTTAAGATCATTTTGACTGTTCTGGATTTTTTCTGTTTTCATACAATGTTTAGAATTATTTGTTCTAGTTCTGTGAAAACTGACATTGATATTTTGATAGTGATTGCATTCAGTCTATTGATTGCCCAGGGTTCGTGAGCCAGTTTTCCTCGGTATAAGTCCTTTTCAAATTCTTTTATGAGTATCATAGAGTTTTCAGAGTACAAGTGTTTTATCTCCTTAGATTTCTTCCTAGTTACTTTATTCTTTTAGATATGATTGTAAATAGAGCTTTTTTTTTTCTTGATTCCTCTTACAGTTTTTGTATCTATAAATGCAACAGATATCTGCATATTAATTTTATATCCTGCAACTTTACTGAATTCATTCATGAGTCCTTTGGTGGCATGTTTAGATTTTTCCACATGTAGTATCATGTCATTTACAAACAGAAACAGTTTTACTTTTTCAATTTCATTCATCTTATTTTCTTGTCTAATTGATGTGGCTAGAACTTTCAATACTATGTTGAGTAAAAGTGATGAGCGTGGGCACTCGTGTTATGTTGTAGACCTTGTGAAAAATGCTTTTGGCTTTCATCATTGAGTATGATGTTAGCTGTGGGCATATCATATATGGTCTTTCTTATGTTGAAGAATGTTCTCTCCATACCCACTTTGTTGACAGTTTTTATCATAAACAGATGTTGAATTTTGTCAAGAGTTTTTCTGCATTTATTAAGATGATCATATTTTTTTCAGTTTATTAATTGAATGTATCACATCAGTTTTGCAGATACTGACCCATCTTTGCATCCCTGGAATCCCACTTGATAATCGTATATGATACTTATAATGTTGAATTCAATTGGCTTATAATTTTTCACCCAGTGTTCAATGATTCTGGCCTATATTTCTTCTTCTTTGATATATTTTTTTTCTGATTTTGGTATCAGGGTGATGCTGGCCTCATAGAAAGTGATCAGAAGTGTTCCTTCCTCTGCAACATTTTGGAGTACTTTGAGAAGGATGGATGTTAACTCTTTAAAATTGTGTAGTAGAATTTACCTATGACACCATGTGGTCCTGGACTTTTGTTTGTTGAGAGAGGTTTGTTTTTTTTTACAGATTAAATTTCTTTACTGGCAATTAGTCTATTCATATTTTCTATTGTTTCCTGGGTTAGCCTTGGGAGAGTATATATTTCTAAGAACTTGTTCATTTCTCCTAGGTTGACAGTTTTTTGGCATATATTTGTTTATACTAATCTCTTAGTATCTTCTTTGTTTTTCTGTCATTTCTGTGGTTACTTCTGTTTCATTTATGATTTTATTGATTTGGGCCCTCTCTATTTTTCTTCATGTTTCTGGCTAATTGTAATTATCCTCCTGTTTGGAGCTTGTCCACTTGGGGTATGGATCTTGACTATACCATTTCTCTACACCTCCTACCTTCCTCATTGTAATTCCCTGTTTGTATCTTTAGTTGTAGAAGATACTTTCTTCCAGACTTATAGTCTTTCTCATAATTTGTTACTCTATAAATAATTGTAATTTTTATGTGTTTGTGAGAGGAGATGAGCTCAGGCTCTTCCTACTCTGCCATCTTGGCCACTCCCTGAAAAGATAAGTCTTAATGTTTTGCTATTCAGACATTTACAGGAAATGAGTCTCTCAGTTCTTAAATTTCATTCCTAGGGAGCATATATGAGATTATCAATTTCATATCCTTTGCTTTCATTTTAAATTGAAATATTTTCATGGAGTCAAGAATATGAATTTCCAGAAAATTCCCAGGGTGATACTAAACCCAAAGTTGAGACCAAATGAGCTTACTATGTGCAAAAGATAATATTTTAACCCAGTTACTCAGTAAATCTGAAATCAGGCATCCTTGACAATACTGTAGCACAAAATAATATCTTTTAATTTGAGAGTTATGGGGTTGGAGTGATTGGGTCTCAAGGGACTTAATTCAGGTATTTTTTGTATAGTTTTTTTTTTATGTTAAAGATAATTGAACTAACCAAAGACATTATGTTGCATAATGTTTAATTTTTTTTTATTTTGCTTCCAAAGTTACTATTAGAGTGTGTGTGTGTGTGTATATATATATATATATGTATATATATATATATTTATATATTCTTTTTTAACATTTTATTTAATGTCACTTTCTTAAACATAATTATTATTAAAATTAAGTAAAAATCTGAAAATGTTATAAGCTGAACATAATATTGATTCTATGCATTGTTGTTATTCAGTCGCTAAGTCATGCCTGACTCTTTGTGACCCCAAGAACTGAAGCATGCCAGGCTTCTCTGCCCTTCATTATCTCCCTGAATTTGTTCAAACTCATGTCCAATGAGTCAATGATACCATACAACCATCCCATGCCTGTGGCCCCCTTCTTCTCTTGCCCTCAATCTTTCCCAGCTTCAGGATCCAATGAGTCAGCTCTTCAGATCAGATGGCCAGAGTATTGGAGTTTGCATCAGTTCATTTCAGTTCAGTAGCTCAGTCAAGTGCGAATCTTTGTGACCCCATGGACAGCAGCACACCAGGCTTCCCTGTCCATTACCAACTCCTGAATTGTGCTCAAATGCATGTGCATCAAGTCAGTGATGCCATCCAACTATTTCATCCTCCAGAATCCCTTTCTCCTCCTGCCTTCAATCTTTCCCAGCAACAGGGTCTTTTGTATTAAATCAGTTCTTCACATCAGGTGGTGAAAGTATTGGAGCTTCAGCTTGAGAATCAGTCCTTCCAATGAATATTCAGGACTGACTTCCTTTAAGAGTGACTGATTTAATCTCTGCAATCCAAGGGATTCTCAAGAGTCTTCTCCAACATCACAGTTCAAAAGCATCAATTCTTTGGCTTTCAGCTGTTTTTATGGTACAACTTTCACATCCATACATGACTAATAGGAAAAGCCATAGCTTTGACTAGACAGACCTATGTTGGCAAAGTAATGTCTCTGCTTTTTAATATGCTTCTAGGTTGGTCATAACTTTTCTTTCAAAGAGCAAGCATCTTTTGATTTCATAGCTTCAGTCACTATCTGCAGTAATTTTGGAGCCCAAGAAAATAAAGACATGGAGCTTTCACAGAGGTGACTTATTATTGAAGTATTTTAATTGTTTTATATTTCCAATATTGTCCTGAAATGTCCCATTTGCTCCTATAATAGATGAATTTTGAATGTTCACATTATCTTTTAAGTGTTAATGCTTAATATTTGGATATATTGAATCAATATTTTTGCAATTACATATGGTTCAGTTTAAACTATAGAAATTATACATGGCTCTACTTAATTTTGTCCCCAAATTCATTTTTTGAATCTTTTATATAATGAACTTAAATATTTAAGCATCATTTATCTTTTCACACCATGTTGATAAAAATGTATTTTAAAATGACATTTGTTGTTGTTGTTGTTGTTATTCTGATTCATAGTTATTTTGATGAGCGTTAGCAATTACTTTCGGAGAAGGCAATGGCACCCCACTCCAGTACTCTTGCCTGGAAAATTCCATGGATGGAGAAGCCTGGTAGGCTGCAGTCCATGGGGTCACGAAGAGTCACACATGACTGCGTGACTTCACTTTCACTTTTCACTTTCGTGCATTGGAGAAGGAAATGGCAACCCACTCCAGTGTTCCTGCCTGGAGAATCCCAGGGATGGGTGAGCCTGGTGGGCTGCCGTCTATGGGGTCACACAGAGTCAGACATGACTGAAGCAACTTAGCAGCAGCAGCAATTACTTTGAGCTAGTGACTTTGTAATTTCCTAGAGCTATTGCTGTGACCAGGATGAGAGCAATGCCCCATCTAATTTGTTCCTTTTACACTCGTATAAAAAAGAGTAACCAGAAAACCAATTTTCTTGGTTTTCTTGTAACTGTGTCTAAAATAACAGTCAAAATAGATCAGAGCAAGGACCTCTCCTGTAAATTATGTTAATGAATCCAGGACAAACTGTTGATTATAGACCTCTAATTTTCTTTCAAACCTGGATCTCCTGCACAGCAGGCAGATTCTTTATCAAATGAGCCACTAGGGAAGCCTGATATATTAGTTTGCTTGTTATTTTTCAATTCTTGGGTGTATTTAGTAGATGGGAAAGTAAATTAGTTAAGTGTAAGAATAATAACAAAATGTTAGTCAGCTTAAAAAAGAACCCCTTGCTTTTAAATATAAGAGATTGCTTACAGAGAATAATTTGTTACAAATTTATGATTCACTCCATTTCTTCTTAGCCTCCAACCAGCACAGGCATCTGTTTCATCCCTTTTATATGATGAAACAAGAGAATTGAACCATCATATACCAACCATTCTTCTTAGCCTTACAGTCTTTTATTTCTTATTCTCTAGTGAGTGTTGATGACAAAGTATCAGAAGCTCTAGGGAAATTATCCCAGGTGGTAGCTCTGACAAGAGAAGGAACATTGCTCCTAAATAGTGGATTGATTCTGAATGAATGCCTTGTATTAGATGATCCCCAGTCTCAGCAGGATTTTCAAAAGAGATTATTGACTTTCTGCCCAACGTCTTAGGCCAACAACCTCTAAATCATATGACAGAAACCACGGAAAGTTTATTTCTCTGGACAGAAAGAAAAAGAATTCAGATTGCTTTAAAGAAGATTGAAACTTCAACTATTGCTTTTTTAAAGAGAAAAAATTAATAGAGTTTTCTTGCCTTCTGTCCAGGCAAATATCAACTTCACCTCACTGAAAATTTTCCTACCTTTAAAATTCAAAGTGTAGCACAAAATCTATTTCCACTCCCCCCAAATGAAACCTGGATATGTTTTTATCAATTTGATTTTGATTATTATTGTTATTTTTTTTCTTTTAAATTTTATTTTATTTTTAAACTTTACATAATTGTATTAGTTTTGCCAAATATCAAAATGAATCCAAGGTATAGAAATTTTTATTTGTGAATATATTCAGAGACATTTTGCAAGTATTTCCCTGAAATCCAAATCTGTTTTCTTAAAATTTACTTTAACAGGGCTCAATACTCCAGTTGTCTTCTGAGATTCTATTCATAACTAAAAGAGATTTATACATATTGTGCTATGTTATTAGCTGATTTGAGAGTCTATTGGCAATTAGTCTGTTGAACTATTTGTTGTAGGTAGATACAATATGATTATAAATATGATAGATACTCATTTATATCATGGCTGCTTGCTTCTCCCAACTTGAGACTATACCCCTCAAAATTCTCCTATTACTCTGTGTACGTTGATGCCCATTTTCTACCATTAATGCCCAAGTATCAATAACCTGGGAGTTAGTAACAAACAAGTCTCCTGCTATCATCGATTGTAAGGAGATCAGTTATGAACACAGAAAAATATCACTGTAAATCCCTTTCGCCATTTGAACATGTGAAAAGGAAAGGGAATTTCTAGTTAGGTTGCAAGTCCTTACAAAGCATTTGACTTCTCTCTGTGCTTCCTCAATGTGTGTGCCCTGTCTTTTCAATATCCAGTGGCCTCACCACAAAATTTTTATATTTCCTCTTCTTCTTCCTCCCCCAGTTCTTACATATTTAATTATTTACCTCAGCTATCAAAATAAAGTTTATATGCATTTTAAATTGATGCTATTTAATATCATGTGACATACATAAAAAATAAACTTTATAAAATTAAATTTTGTTAGCCAATTAAATACACTCTTTGAATGTTTTTGCCAATTTTAACAATGTATATACAAAGAAACAAACCACCTTTCCCATAAACCTTAATATTTTATGTACTCTATTATTTCTATTTTCTCCTTCCTAAAGAAAAAAGTAGCAATAAAACATTTTTAATAAACAACAGCAGTTAAATTCTAATCTACTAGATTCATAATGCATAATGCATTCCATTTTGAAGCATGTTTACCAAAGAACCCTATTCATTTTTCGATTGCTTTATAGAATCCAAAGCCTTATATAATCACAAAGCAGACTATATTGTTTCTATACATACGTACACCCTTAATATTCATATATGTGGTTCAGTTGTACAAAATACTTCTATCAGAACTTCCACTCCAATGTTAAACTGAATTAATTGCTAACATTAAAACTTGGCTGACTTTTACATAAGTCTTTTCTTTTTTCACTTTGTCTCAAAACATGAGACAGTCTAGGTAATCTAGGCTCACATTTTGATTTGTATTAGTGTCTTTGTGCTGAATGTTGACTGCGCTCTTTGGTTCAATATTAACACTTTCTGATGAAGCACCTTCATTTCTATTACATTTCTGATCTCTCAGCACTTCCATTTTAGACCCAGGTTTATTCATATTATCTCAGAATTTCTTCCTAGAGTATCCAAAAAAATTCACTGAAAACATTCCCTATATAGTCATTTATTTCATTCTTTGACAATTTTAATTAGAGGTGTGTGTGTGTGTGAGTCACTCAGTCATATCCAACTTTACAACCCCATGGACTGTAGCTGCCAGACTCTGTCCTTGGAATTCTCCAGGCAAAAAAAAAATACTTAACCAATTCTCCAAATCATTTTTTATAATTTGAAAACGTTATCAATTTCACTATTCCTAGTAATACAATCTAAAGAATTAATGTAAATGCATAGGATCTATTCATCATTATTCAGTACTCTCAGCCTTTCCTATCTTCTCTTATCAGTCTTTTTTCCTGTTTAATTCATTTGTGGATTTTTTGTTATGAACAAAAGATTTATTTATTTATTCTTTTGCTACTGATACTCTTACCCTTTCCATGCAGCATTTTAAGTTGTTTACAGGATGGCAGGAAAACACACAGTTCACACATCCCTCACTTATTTTTCCAAAACACAAACTTAATAGAAGTTAGGTGTATAAATAGAACAAGAGCAGAGGTACATTGTGATGTATTTTTATTATCTCTTTAATACTAAAAAAGTGCATACAACTACTTGTTATAGTCTCTGCATAGGAATAATTCTGCAAAATATTTTCTGAGAAAATGTACTAGGCTATTGTCTTTATATTCAGTTTTTTTTTTCATTTTTTTTCAGTTTTATTTATATCAAATACCCATAAACTTTTAAATCCATGCCTTTTTTTTTTTTTTTAAGGAAACAGTTTTTAAGATCTAGTGCTCCTGATTCTGATCCAATATATTTTTTTCTGAAACAAAGATTGGTTTGGTCTAAGAATATGATCCCACATTTATTTCCCTATATTCCCCTTTGAAAAATTTAAGACTTGCAAATTAATATCAATAGCTTAGTTTTGTACTATTGTAGCACATGCCCAAGTCATTGCATAGCATTTCCACTTTGGCATAACTACCTCATGGACTGTGCTAAGTCACTTCAATCGTGTCAGACTCTTTGCAACCCCATGGACTGTAGCCTGCCAGCCTCCTCTATCCATGGGATTCTCAAGGCAAGAATACTGGAGTGGGTTGCCATGCCCTCCTCCAGGGCATCTTCCCAAACCCGGGACTGAACCCATGTCTCTTAGGTCTCCTGAATTGGCAGGTGCATTCTTTATCACTGTTGCCACCGGGTAAGCCATACCCAGAATTATCTAATTTATCCTCCCCACAAAATGAGAATTAGCTCATTTATAAGGCTTCCTCGATAGCTCAGTTGGTAAAAAATCTGCCTGAAAAGCAGGAGACCCTGGTTCGATTCCTGGGTCAGGAAGATCTTCTGGAGAAGGGATAGTATTCTTGGGCTTCCCTTGTTGCTCAGCTGCTAAAGCATCCGCCTGCAATGTGGAATACCTGGGTTCGATCCCTGGGTTGGGAAGATCCCCTGAAGAAGGGAAAGGCTATCCACTCCAGTATTCTGGCCTGGAGAATTCCGTGGGCTGTGTAGTCCATGGGGTTGCAAAGAGTCGGACACACCTGAGCAACTTTCACTTTCTTTCATCCTCCCCACAACTTCCTTCTTATATTATTTTCCATGAGGTGTTTCTTTTACCCCCATCTTCCTAATCATAGAGGTACAAAATTCAATTTTACTTCTTTCCTATTATGGTTTCACATCCAAATAACTTCTGAATCCTGTTATTCCAGTGCTTAAATCCACCTTTGCACCTGTTTTCTGCACAATAGGCTACCCACCTGATGCAAACTCATCTTCTGGCAAATTTCACAAAGGCCAAATAAAATATGTATATTTGTAACTATATTGGCTTTATTAAAGCAAAATCCTGATGTCTATTTGCCTGCTTTTTTAAAAACAAGGGAAAATATTGCCCAGATTCATTAGACAAATAGAAAAGATTCTTGCAGCCAAAATTGAATTTGACTTGTCTGATATTTCCCATTATGCTGTTCTACACATGGCAGTGCATCACAGAATTTTTTTTCCTTTTTTTTTTTTTTTGTTTTATTTCTTTGAATTTCTTTCCCTCCATTTCATCATAGCAGAGTCATAGCCATTCTATCATGTAGACATCATCTTCCTTATTTCTCCAACACACTTACCTACTTTAGTTGTGAGTCACCATTACTGATCATTTGTAATATGGTTATAACTCATTTGTACATATGACTCATTTTCCTCATTAGCTAACTGGTTCAACTTTACTTATTCCCAACAGAACGTATGGGTTTCCCTGGTGGCTCAGTGGTGAAGAATCCTCCTGCCAATTCTGGAGACACAGGAGTCATGGGTCTGATCCCTGGGTTGGGAAGTTCTTCTTGTACAGGAAATGGTAACCCACTCCAGTATTCTTGCTTGGAAAACTCCATGGACAGATAGCCTGGTGGTCTACAGTCTATGGGGTTACAAAGAATCAGACATGACTGAGCACACACACACACACTCACACAATAGAAAGTGTGCCTAGTATGCAGGCAGGTATAGACATTCAGTGAATAAGTGATAGAATTAGTTGAATCAAGAACCCATGGCAACCTGATTGATTTTCCCCATATTCAGTCTATGGTGTACCCTTTTTGAAGACAAAAACTGTATTTTTAAAATTTGTGTGTATGACATTCACTGCCTTCTGGTAGATGTTCAGTGCATGTTTGTGTAATTACTGAAATAGTCCCATCTCTCAACATTCTTGTAATAAAATACAGAAACTGAACTCTCTCCATCATTGATAAGTTTTTACTAGCATTAGATCATGTGAGATGTGTATTTCTCTATACTGAGAAATATATTTGTGTCAATTAGGATAAGACTGCTTTAGAATTTTGGTTGCCAAAATTCTGTTGACTAAAAAGATGCACAATGTGAGAGTTGCAAGTTAAGTTTTATTTGGAGCAAAATGAGGACTTGCAGCTGTAGAGACAGCACCTCAGATAGCTGTGAGAGACTCCTCCAAAGAGGTAGTGGGAGAAGGTCAATAAATAAGATTTTGTTGAAGGAGGAGTTCAATGATATCAAGCACTTACTTTACAACAGGTTTTCTGCTAGTCAGGAGGAGCTGATGTGACCATGAAGGATTTAGTGCCTTTCTAGATATGAAGAGATCCAAGGATTGGGATCATGAGATCAGTTTCTGAGAATACCAAATTATCTGAAGATCTGTTTCAACAGATCCCCTGGAGCAACAGAGTGCCTGAATTCCCCTCAGGGGGTGTCAAAGTTCCGCAGCTGCAGGAGCACAGTGTTTAATCTCCAAAGAGCCAGATGGCAACTGCCTTTGTTGCTCTTGTTGAGTCACTGACAAATTCTCTTCTGTCAGTACAGTTGCTCAGTCATGTCCAGCTTTTTGCAACCTGCAGCACGCCAGGATTCCCTGTCCATCACCAACTCCCAGATTGTGCTTAAATTCATATCCATCGAGTCGGTGATGTTATCCAACCATCTCATCCTCTAGCATCCCCGTCTCCTGCCTTCAATTTTTCCCAGCAACATGGTCTTTTCCAATGAGTCAATTCTTCACATCAGATGGCCAGAGTATTGGAGTTTCAACTTCAGCATGAGTCCTTCCAATGAATATTTTAGGACTGATTTCCTTTAGGATGGACCGGTTGGATCTCCTTGCAGTCCAATGTACTCTCAAGAGTCTGCCCCAACACCACAGTTCAAAAGCATCAATTCTTGGGCCTTCAGCTTTCTTTATGGTCCAACTGTCACAGTCATGCATGGCTACTGGAAAAACCATAGGTTTGACTAGACAGACCTTTGTTGGCAAAGTAACGTCTCTACTTTTTAATATGCTGTTTAGGTTGGTCATAACTTTTCTTCCAAGGAACAAGTGTCTTTTAATTTCATGGCTGCAGTCACCATCTGAAGAGCTTTTGGAGCCCTCCAAAATAAAGTCTGTCATTGTTTCCATTGTTTCCCCAGCTATTTGCCATGAAGGGATGGGACCTGATGCCATAATCTTACTTTTCTGAATGTTGAATTTTAAGCCAACTTTTTCATTATCCTCTTTCCCTTTTAGCAAGAGGCTCCTCAGTTTCTATTCCCATTCTGCCATAAGCATGGTGTCATCTGCATATCTGAGGTTTTTGATGTTTCTCCCAGCAATCTTGACTCCAGCTTGTGCTTCATCCAGCCTGGCATTTCACATGATGTACTCTGCATATAAGTTAAATAAACAGGGTGACAAAATACAGCCTTTATGTACTCATTTCCCAATTTGGAACCAGTCTATTGTTCCATGTCCAGTTCTAACTGTTGCTTCCTGACCTGCATATAGATTTCTCAGGAAGCAGGTAAGGTGGTCTGGCATTCCTGTCTCTTGAAGAATTTTCCAGTTTGTTGTGATCCACATAGTTAAAGGCTTTGGCGTAGTCAATAAAGTGAAAGTAGACATTTTTTTTTTTCTGGAATTCCCTTGCTTTTTTGATGATCCAATGGATTTTGGCAATTTGATCTCTGGTTCTGCTGCCTTTTCTAAATCCAGCTTTGAGATCTGGAAGTTCTTGGTTCACATACAGTTGAAGCCTGACTTGGAGAGTTTTGAGCATTATTTTGCTAACATCTGGGATGAGTGCAATTGTGGGGTAGTTTGAACATTCTTTAGCATATCTTTTCTTTGGGACTGGAATGAAAACTGACCTTTTCCAGTTCTGTGACCAATGCTGAGTTTTCCAAATTTGCTGACATATTGAATGCAGCAGTTTCACAGGATCATCTTTTAGGATTTGAAATAGCTCAACTGGATTTCTATCACCTCCACTAGCTTTGTTCATATTGATACTTCCTAAGGCCCATTAGACTTTATATTCCAGGATGTCTGGCTCTAGGTGAGTGATCACACCATTGTGATTATCTGGGTCATTAAGATATTTTTTGTAAAATAGTTTTGTGTATTCTTGCCAACTCTTCTTAATCTCTTCTGCTTCTGTTAGGTTCATAACATTTCTGTCCTTTATTGTGCCCATCTTTGCATGAAATATTCCTTTGGTATCTCTAATTTTCTTGAGGAGATCTCTAGTTTTTCCCATTCTATTGTTTTCTTCTATTTCCTTGTATTGATCACTGAGGAAAGCTATCTTATCTCTCCTTGCCATTCTTTGGAACTCTGCCTTAAGAGAGGTATAACTTTCCTTTTCTCCTTTGCCTTTCACTTCTCTTCTCTTCTTAGCTATTTGTAAGCCATCCTTAGCCAACCATTTTGCCTTTTTGCATTTCCCCCCACCTTGGGGATGGTCTTGATCACTGCCTCCTGTACAGTGTCACGAACCTCAATCCATAGTTCTTCAGGCACTCTATCAGATCTAATCCCTTGAATCTATTTGCCACTTCCACTGTATAATCATAAGGTATTTGATTTAGGTCATACTTGAATGGTCTAGTGGTTTTCCCTACCTTCTTCAATTAAAGTCTGAATTTTGCAATAGGAAGTTCAAGATCTAAGCTGCAGTCAGCTCCTGATCTTTCTTTTGCTGACTGTATAGAGCTTCTCCGTCTTTGGCTGCAAATAATATAATCAATCTGATTTGGTATTGTCCATCTGGTGATGTCCATGTGTAGAGTCTTCTCTTTTGTTGTTAGAAGGTGTTTGCTATAACCAGTGCATTCTCTTGACAAAACTCTGTTAGTTTTTGTCCTGCTTCATTTTGTACTCCAAGTACAATTTTTTCTTGGCAAGTACCAATTTGTAGTTGACACAAAATATACTAATTTATTTAAAATTATAAATAGCAAAAAGTAGATGTGTTTGTAAGTAGCTGTTAAGGAAGATGGTCCCATCCTTTTCAAAGCATTACTTTTTTCAAACTAAGAGTGAGACTCCACAGGTATCCCACATTTATTTTAGTTTTTATTGGGTCTTACTGAAAACTTGGTGAATATGATTTTTTTCACAACTATTTGTTTCTGTTTATCATAATTGGATTTAAAAAGCATACTTTGTTGTTTTACTTTGTCATTCAAAAAATAGAACAAGACATGTTCTATTGCAATTACTAGACAGATTAAGCCAGACTGACCCAGACCTATGATTACTATTTGAGTCATAATTCACTATATCCAGTTTATTTAGCTATACTAACAAAATGAAAAATGATCAGTCTCTTGACTTACCCAATGTTAAAATAATCACCTAAACTTTAGACAAACCAAACATCAAGCAACTCTCTTTGAAAAGTCTTAACTTATACCTTTTTATGCTAATATGTCTGCACATTGATCAATTAATTACTATAGAAAATAGATATTTTATATCCAAGGTACTTATACCCCAGATATTTTCAATACTATTATTTTAATATGAGAATACTTTCTTTGTTAAATTAACATACCAACAATTTATCACAAGATGACCAAGAAGAGAAGAGAAAAAAATAGTAAATATCTTTCAAACATCTATGTACACCTTTATAAAATTTATGTGGGTGAATATCTAAAAGGGAAAAATTGAGTTTAGCTTTCTTTTCTTGACACAGTAACCATGTCTAGATATTATATTCAACTTAGCATCACTAATGTGCAAAGCAATATGGATTTTTTGGAATTCAATCATTGAAAGTTTTTTTCAAAGTGAACACAAAAAATGCAGCTGAAAACTACATTTAAATGAAATATATTTTTCATTCAAAGTGATTCTAAAAATCACTTGCTTCACAGCCCTAAGGGAAGTTTATTCTTTTTAGATGTTAATTTGTTACCTCATGGATATGAAAGAATAAAAGTAGTTATAAAGATATATCTGCATCTTAGACAATCTTACACTTTCAATTTTCTTTGTATGACCATGATACACTTTTAACATATTTTAATAGCATTATCTAAATTGCTGAATTAGGGGAAATTCCAAGTATTGCTTTACTATTTTGTATGCATCATTGATGTGCTCACATGTTTTTGTTCTTCATATAAAACTCTGCAAAAGAAAGACTTAGCAAAAAGGAAGCTCACCATATCCATACAACTTAATTAATGGAAAAATCTCTAAATTCTTTAAACAAATATCATCTGCATCATCAATAATGAGTTCTCTTAGGAAGTGAATTATTCACAAGAAATAAGGATAGACTGTAGTTTGAAAATAATTTTCTAACGTTTCCATAAAATTATCCAGTGTTCCATATAAAATCTGAATTTGAGAGAGAGTGCAAAAGTGTGGTGGGAGAATCATAATCTAGGACCATGATTTTCATTTTTTAACATAAATGCCAAGAAACCTTTGCATACTTCAAAACTCACTCCAATTTTTGGAGTTAACTGTCTTAACCTTGAAACCTCATATAAAACTGCTGTTGTAGAGAGTCAGCAAAAGTGTTTTAAACAAGATTTTTTTGTTTTTTTTTTTCTTTTTTTTTCTAATTTTATTTTATTTTTAAACTTTACATAATTGTATTAGTTTTTCCAAAGCAACCATGTGGTTTGTGAGTATGCTCAATGGAGGATTGACCTTATACTCTCTGGATGTCTTCCAGTGTCCAGTACATTCAATTTTTGAAGCACTGACTTAATTTAGGTTTAATTATTCTCCATTTCTGCTTTATTATTCTTCAAGGACTTTTTGGTTACCTCTTCATTCATTGTCTATAATTGTTTTAATTTTTGCTTTGCAGGATTTTGGCTGCCATTTTTAGTTTTCTATTTTCTTATTCAGATGCAGGCACAAGATCTTTTTCTGTTATTTTGGAAACAGTTGATGACACAAAAAATTTACATAACTGTGCCACATAGAATATTATATAACATAGAAAACACCAGATTTTCAAATAATAAAAGTATTATTGCCTTTGTTTACTAAACAATCATTTGAAAGAGAAAGCAGCATGGTGAATATACTATCTATCTCTCTATCTATCTATCTATCTATATATATATATACACTAATGATGAATAATTCAAATGTGAGATTTAAATACAAGTGCAGATAAAATGTATATAGAGAAAACTTACTTTTTGAATAAAACTTGTTCTAAGTAGAATGAAAAACAGATATAAACAATAAAATTTAAAAACTGACATGTTAGGTTACATAGTTCTTTGGCAGTTCTCACTTTTTAATTTTGATTTTTACCCTGATTCTGGTATTTTGAGTTTGCTTTTTAATGTTCAAATGTGTGGATTTTTCCTAAGCATCTTTTATAATTAAATCTAATCTTTGTTGACAGAATTGGATAATGTGTCCTGAATATTATCAATTCCTTAAATGTTAATATAGTTTCCTGTCCTACAATGTAGTTAAGTTTCCTAACTGTCCTAATAAATGTGTTAGAAAAATTGTTTCCACCTTTATTTGACCTATTGTGCTCATTAAATCAAGCTTGTGTTTGTCGTTCAGTAGTGGTCTACTCTTTGCAACACCATGGACTGTAGCCCACCAGGCTGCACTTTCCATGGAATTCTCCAGTCAAGACTACTGGAATCGGTTGTCCATTCCTTCTCTAGAGGATCTTTCAGATCCAGGGATCAAACCCAGGTCTCCTACATTACAGGCAGATTCTTTACCATCTGAGCCACCAGGGAAACCCCAACTCAAGCTTATTTATACCCTTTTACTTTCTTATACTTTTATGAGTTTCATGTTTATCCGCTTGATCTATCAATTGCTAAAACTGTAATTTTTACATCTCACTCAATTGTAGTCTCTTTAAAAAAATGTTGATCAGTTAACATTACTTGATGTATTTTGAGACTATGAGTTGCAATAAAGATGACTATTCTATTTTTCCATGGAGCTAAACATTTTGTCTGTAAAGGATGATAAATATACTTTATACAATTAGGAGGTGAGAGACATTTTCTATTGGAATATTAAGGATTCATGTTGATATATGGCAAAACCAATACAATATTGTAAAGTAATTAACCTCAAATTAAAATAAATAAATTTATATTAAACAAAAAGAATATCATTCTATTCACATTTTTGCTATATTATTGCCATTCTATTGTAGGTAATCTGTTGAGCTGTTTTTGGAGGGTTTTATTTGTTTTTCTCTTTGTTAGGCTCTATTATGTTCTTTCTGTGTTTTGTCATATTTATGTATGTCATATATATCTAGAAAGATACATTAAGATAATTCTTTTAAAAAATTTTATTGTATTTGTTTATTTATTTTTGACCACACCTCGTGGCACACGGGATCTTAGTTCTTCATGAGGGATTGAACCTACATCCCTGGCACTGGAAGCCTGGAGTTTTAACCAGTGGATGGCCTGGGAAGTATGTATTTAGATGATTCCTAAAATTTTTCCTGGGATTTGTTAGAATTCTTAGATTTTAAGATTGGAGTATTGAGAAATTGTCAGTCACAATGTCTTTGATCATTGACACCCTCTGCACTCATCTTCTTCTCTTTTTAAAATTTATTTATTTTAATTAGAGGCTAATTACTTTACAATATTGTATTGGTATGCGAGACAGCAAAAGAGACACAGAGGTATAGAACAGTCTTTTGGACTCTGTGGAGGGCGGGGGGGATGATTTGGGAGAATGGCATTGAAACACTCATCTTCTTCTAAATCCCTTATTTGAGTAGTTGACAATCTCATTCTGTCTTACACATTTCTTATTTTTGCCTTTCTAGGTTGTAGTTTAGATGTTGAAGGCAGGAACACACACTGAATATCTGAAATCAAATAACTAAATTTAGTATTTAAGTTAGAGTGAGCTACACTGGAAGAGCAAAATCTCATAGGAAAGCAAATTGAGGTTTTGGAAAGCATTTGGGGGAAGATAATATTGGTTACAGGATTGTAGGTAGGTAGGTTGTCATCAGCCTAGAAGCATGCTCACCTAACTGAGTGTACTGTAGACTTGCTGACCCTTAAAATACTTGACTGTCATTGATTGGTTAACTTTCAGAAGCATGATCACTGAAACAATTGGTGCTGATTGATTTTTGAGTAGTTTAGAATTTGCCTGATGCTCTGACTGTAAACAGTGTTTTCTTGGGAGTATGAGAACTTTAAAACAATGAAAGATAATTACTTCTGCCATATTTCCTATGGTTCACTAAATCCTAATCGTCTCTTCAGTTCAGTTCAGTTCAGTTCAGTCGCTCAGTCGTGTCCGACTCTTTGCGACCCTATGAATCGCAGCACGCCAGGCCTCCCTGTCCATCACCAACTCCCGGAGTTCACCCAGACTCACGTCCATCGAGTCAGTGATGCCATCCAGCCATCTCATCCTCTGTCGTCCCCTTCTCCTCCTGCCCCCATCCTCTCTTCAGCTCCATCTAATTGACTGAATGATTTATACACTGACTTTGTAATTATTACAACATATTTTTCATATCCATGTTATTAATATTTTGCTTCTTTTTCACATTTGTTTTTTGCCTGATCATATTTAACATTTAATTTTATTCTTTACACACTTTATATATAGATATCTTTACATTTAATTTTATTCTTTACACACTTTATATATAGATATCTTTATTCTGTGTGAAATAATTCCATGATCTGAACCTTTGACGAGTCTGTTTACTTTCTGACTTTTGACAAGCATTTTGTTTTCCTTGGAATTTTATTTGAGATAATACATTGAAGTGTATTTTGAAGTAAAATTTTGCCAGGCAGATTTTATGTAACTCCTGAAAGTAGCCTGAAGATGACCATGACTCAAACTATTTTAATGTCAATTTCTTATCTGAGATTTATTTTAATTACATGAGAAGCATAAATTAAGAATGCAAATGTGACAGTGAAAAGTTGTTATAAATTCTCAGGAGACTTTTTTCTTTGTCTTAACACAGTTGCAGATTTTAGATAAATTTACTTGTTGTCCTTCTGGGAAAAGTGGAGTTTATTTCTTATACCCCATGAATAGCTGTGTAAACATCTCACTTCTCATCATTACTTGGGGGTGCTATAACATTCCCCAGCTTTAATAGACTTTGGCTTTATCTAGTGCTTCTTTGTATAATGCAGCTGCCTAGAGTTCGGCATAAACTCAGTGTTTAGGTTTGTTTTTGATGCTTTCCACCAGCCAAGAATCAGTTTGACCTATTTTAGATTCTTGGCAGTTTCTTTTCATTTATAACAGCCTAACTGAGAGGTATTGGGGGCAGGAGGAAAAGGGGATGACAGAGGATGAGATGGCTGGATGGCATCACTGACTTGATGGACATGAGTTTGAGTAAACTCCAGGAGATGGTGATGGACAGGGAGGCCTGGCGTGCTGCAATTCATGGGGTCATAAAGAGTTGGACACGACTGAGTGACTGAACTGAACTGAACAATGAGTATATTGTATCTATATACTTTTTCTATGTCAACCTGTCTATGTACAGACAAATAGATATAAATATATACATGTATGTACATAAAAGAAAGTACTTATCAATATCCATTTTAAATATATAAATACTGATATTTAAAATGCTATATTTATTTTCAGCTGTTGTATCTCTTCCTTGTCTTTTATATTTATTAATACCATAGCACCTGATATTAATGATTGCCTAATATGTTCTTTCTTGATGCTAAGCATTTAAAAGCATTATATCATTCAATACTCAAAGTAACACTTTGCAAGGGATGCTACTATGATCTTTATTTTTATACAAAGTAACAAAAGTTTTAGAAAGCTGAAAAAACAGAAAGATTCCATATCACAAGATTTTCAGAACTAGAAGTTAAACTCATTGTATCATCCACTCAAACTTTAATTATTAGGCATGATATGCTTTAATTTTTAATAGCATGCTATTTTAATAATTAAATCAAAAAAAAAGCATTTTCAAATAACTGGATAAGAAATAAGGACCATGTGCTCTGTTGACAGAATTCCTTATGTTTTAGGATATGATTTGGAATGAATCTCTACCACTGTGGTTCTAACTGTAAATGAGGAAGCAAATATGTGTATATCTTTAAAGGAAAACTGGGGACTTATTTTTTAATTGGCTATGAGATCCTAGGATTAAAGGTTTAGGTACTGTCTTTATTAAGGATAAAAACTAATTAAAGTTTTAATCTCAAATAATCTTAAGATTAAAGGGTACATCTTCAATTTATATAATGGTTAATTGAGATAAACTGATCATTTACAGTAATACACATCTCTCATCCACCTTTCTTATTCTACGTTTTCATTCTAATTTCTGTCATTGGTCAGTGGCAGTAGTCTTTTTCCTATTCTTTTAATGATGTATAGACATTTCCAGTATTTTCCATAAAAATGATTGCAATTTATTTTCAATTGGGACAATATCTCTATGACATAAGGATGCCCCAAGTAAGGCTCAAATCTTAGTCTAATGAATAGTCAAATTTTGAAAGAGAAAGGATTTGAATGCTACTATTAAAATGATTTCTAAACACAAGGAGGAAATTGCCATTGATACAGGGAAATCAAAACAATTTGCCACATCAGATCAGATTAGATTAAATCAGTCGCTCAGTTGTGTCCAACTCTTTGCGACCCCGTGAATCGCAGCACGCCAGGCCTCCCTGTCCATCACCAACTCCCGGAGTTCACCCAGACTCAGGTCCATCGAGTCAGTGATGCCATCCAGCCATCTCATCCTCTGTCGTCCCCTTCTCCTCTTGCCCCCAATCCCTCCCAGCATCAGAGTCTTTTCCAATGAGCCAACTCTTTGCATGAAGTGGCCAAACTACTGGAGTTTCAGCTTTAGCATCATTTCTTCCAAAGTAATCCCAAGGCTGATCTCCTTCAGAATGGACTGGTTGGTTCTCCTTGCAGTCCAAGGGACTCTCAGGAGTCTTCTCCAACACCACAATCAAAAGCATCAATTCTTCGGCGCTCAGCCTTCTTCACAGTCCAACTCTCACATCCATACATGACCACAGGAAAAACCATAGTCTTGACTAGACGAACCTTTGTTAATTTGCCACATAGTTCCAGATATTCTCTGTTCTCACTACACTGCTGCTTATTGCTTGCAAATTTTGATAATGACACAAATTTAGGACTAGTTTAGGTTTTCATGAAGAAATTAAAATTTTCTACATACTAGACTTTTCCCTTTTTCCAAAGAAATCCAACTGAAATCCAATTGACAGTGGATAAACCTCATTTTCTACACAGGGAATATTTTACTTAGGTATTACACAGTTGAAGAAGTCTAAATTAAATGATGTATTTTTAATATACTTTTATCAAATAAGATGAAAGAAAGAATGTATTATAAATATTACAAAAGGGAATATATATATATATGCATATCTGTCTCACTTTCATTGTAGAAATAAAAAAAAAAGAGCTACTAAGCAACCATTATTGTTTCCATGCTTCTGATAAAAAGTGGAATTCTAGAATCAAAATGTAAACAAACATTTTTGAAAGACTATGACCAGGTATCTATATTTTATATTTTAGATATAAAAAATGACCTCAGCTTCCAGTGTTTTATTATTTAATTTGGGAAACTGTGAAATAAATAAACTCATTTACAAAAGATTTGTTTATTAAAGTAAATACGGTGATAACATAACTGGAGATTTGGAGCACTGAAACATTCCACTCTGTTCAGTACATACTAAGTTAAAATTTTAAAAAAAAGGGAATATGAGCTTGAAATTTTAAGAATGGGTAGGATTTTGGATACTATTCTGTTCTAGTTCCAAATGAAAGGCTCCTCTTAAAAATTAGTTTCTCCAGTGGATCCCAGTACTTCTGTCACTGTGTCCTGTATCATAGGCCACTTCAATTCCAGAAAGTGTTTTTCCTATGTTGTGTCTTTAAAATGTATGTTTTCTGAATGCTTGTTTTTTTACCAGTCTTTTTGTAATTTATTCACCCACTTTCTCTGAAAGAGGCTTTGTGGTCTTTATGTCCTATCTTCGGAAGCCAATGCCTTCAAATTCTCATTTATATTCAGAAAACAGATGTATGGGTCTAACTAGCTATTGCATATATCTACTGGATGATTTTGGGCACATCAAATTGAGCATGTTAAAAGAAAACCTAAAATATTTTTGGGAGAAGTAAAATCTTTCAGTATTCTTTTCTTATTTTTCACTGGCATCACTATAACTGAGTTTGCTCTGTCCTTATCATTCCACGTCCATTCTCCATGATTAGCTGACAACCATGTTTCATTGATTAAATATCCTTTATCTTTCTAAATATACACCTTATTCACTTCCACATCTACTGTCATAACTCAGAACCTTGAAAATTTTGCCTGTACTGTAGCAACACATTGCCTTTGTCTTTTGTTGGAGTCTCTTTCCCAGCCCAACATGTAACTCAAGTCAGTGCTTTTGTTCATGTGATATTTCTAATACAAAAATTGGTTTATATTATCCTGTTGTATAAAATTCTTCAATAACACTGCATCACCTGTGGGCTTTGCATGATTTATCTCGAACTGTTTATAGTTCAACCTAAGATTTTTACTTTATGATAACACTCTAGTTTCTTGACTGCCTCTATCTGTACTGTAGTACTCTTTGTGCCTTTCCTCTGAGCTTTTACTTCTGCTTTACATATACTCCCCATAACACCAACCCCTGAAAACATCATAACTTAGTCTTCATGTCTCACATTAAGCATGCCTCCTGCTATGAGCTTCTCTCAACCTTATCAGTTAGACTTCAGTTTCCATTTGAATCTTAGATATGATGTGATTGTAGAATTGTGTGTCCTTCATTACTGTTCTTCAGTTCAGTTGCTCAGTCATGTCCGACTCTTTGTGACCCCATCAAATGCAGCACGTGAGGTCTCCCTATCCATCACCAACTCCTGGAGTTTACCCAAATTCATGTCCATTGAGTCAGTGAGGCTATCCAATCATCTTATCCTCTGTCATCCCCTTCTCGTCCTGTCCTCAATCTTTTCCAGCATCAGGGGCTTTTCAAATGAGTCAGCTCTTCGCATCAGGTGGCCAAAGTATTGGAGTTTCAGCTTCAACATCAGTCCTTCCAATGAAAACTCAGGACTGATCTCCTTTGGGATGGACTGGTTGGATCTCCTTGCAGTCCAAGGGACTCTCAAGAGTCTTCTCCAACACCATAGTTCAAAAGCATCAATTCTTCGGCACTCAGCTTTCTTTATAGTCCAACTCTCACATCCATTACTATTCTTGGGGTACCAAGAATATGTTCTTTTTTGGTATGGAAAATGGCAACCCACTCCAGTGTCCTTGCCTGGAGAATCCCAGGGAGAGCAGGGCCTGGTGGGCTGCAGTCTATGGGGTCACACAGAGTTGGACACGACTGAAACGACTTAGCAGCAAACATGTAGCAAAAGTGTCTTGAACAATCTAGGTATTATCTTCTTACTGAATTAATTCATTAATCAATTGATAATATAGGAAGTTAACTGAATTAAATAGTGCAAAGAATAGAAGTCAACGTAGGTAAGTGATACAGGGAAAAGAGAAGCCTCAGATGCTGGAGAAGCTGAACCAATTGCTAAAGGTCTCTGAAAGTGTTTCAGACAACATGCAAAGTTATCAGGAATGAATAAAACCATTTTATGGAAGTTATACCATGTCTAATATTCCTGTTTATCATGACCAACCTGTAGCTGGGTGTTGAATAATGTAGCTAGGGCTGATCACAGTAAGCTATGGCTTTAGAGGTTTTATCATAGAATAGCTTTCTTTTTAATTTTATCTTCATTTCTTGGACTCCCAGAAAATTATATACATTTTAAAAATTGTATAATCTTACTAATGTTTTTAATCTTATAATTACTTTCCATGGTACTTGAAAATATGATTAATTGAGGTTTCAGTTACTTTTATGCACATAAGTAGGTGATATTTAGGGAAGTTCTTTTGGCACTTGACCAGGAAAACTAGGTGTGTATGTAGTTACTAGTTGTGGGGCTGGAAGAGACAGTGTGCATTTTAGGAGATTAGATTTTTGACTTGAGCTGGACTTAGTTGGAATTGGACTGGGCTTTGCCTGCAATGTTTGGATTGTGCTGGGCTCTGCCTGCAATGCAGGAGACCCAGGTTCAATCCCTGGGTGGGGAAGATTCCCCTGGAGAAGGAAATGTCAACCCACTCCAGTATTCTTGCCTGGACAATCCCATGGACAGAGGAGCCTGGTGGGCTACAGTCCATGGGGTCACAAAGAGTTGGACACAACTTAGCCACTAAACCAACACCAAAAAAAGAGTAAAGGTGACCTCAAGTTTAGAGATTTTATAGACCCTCACAGGTATCATTTCTGGGTGTTCCATTTAGAAAAAGACTTTATTAGGCACTGTATATTATTTAGGAAAAAAACTAGGAATATTCCTTTAGTCGTGTATTTGTTGTCAAGTTGGAAGAGGTAGTCAATCATACATTAGCATATGTTGGTATAGTTTTGCTTCCAAATGATTATAATTAAAGGCTGGAAACATACCCCTCTATTATGAGAAAAAGTGATAAATATATCTAATTAATATGAAAGATTGAGAAGGTCTCTAAGTAAAGAACATTTATTCTGAAGTCAGAGAATACTTTACCTAGATGAAAAATGTTTGGGAGAGAGTGGTGTCAGTTTAAAGAATAGATGGTGACCTGCTGCTGCTAAGTCTCTTCAGTCGTGTCCGACTCTGTGCAACCCCATAGACAGCAGCCCACTAGGCTCCTCTGTCCCTGGGATTCTCCAGGCAAGAATACTGGAGTGGGTTGCCATTTCCTTCTCCAATCCATGAAAGTGAAAAGTGAAAGTGAAGTCGCTCAGTCCTGCCTGCCTCTTAGTGACGCCATGGACTGGAGCCTACGAGGCTCCTCCATCCATGGGATTTTCCAGGCAAGAGTACTGAAGTGGGGTGCCATTGCCTTCTCCAGATGGTGACCTAATATGTGTTAAAAAAAATTGGAATGTCTAAGGAATTGCCAGAAATTCAGTGGAAGTGCAGTGTTGAAAGATACAGAGTGAGTGGAATTAGGTGTGATTGGAAGGGTAGGCAGTGGTCAGTTATACGTAGCCTCAGATCTTAAGCCATGCTATAAGCTATACAACATTCTTCCTCACATGATTTTTTCTCAAAACTTCAAATCAATGAAAGATCCTCTATTTACAAATTGTTTCATTCAATATGATACACATAAGGTATGTGTATGAAACATTTCATCCAACATGGTAGTAGATGGAGAAAGGGCCACAGAAAAGTGAGTAAAGTCAGTAAGAGTGAACCACAGTTTCAAAATGGATGAGGTCACTGTAACCCACAAAAACACAGGGAAAAGCCTAGAGGGAGAGGTATCTTGTGCCTTTTAGTTTTCTTAAGCCTTATCCCCACTGAGATATTTAGAAATATGTATATGGAAACACCTGTATGTATGTTTTTAATCTTCATTTATTTGAAATGAAGTTAGTGGAAATGTAGTTTTCCCTTTAAACCTAAGCAGTAAGCCTAAGGATTTGCTTAAGTTTATATTTTTCTAAATCTGGGATGGTTCAGTTCAGTCACTCAGCTTTTTCTGACTCTGCAACCCCATGGACTACAGGAAGCCAGGCTTGCCTGTCCATCACCAATCCCTGGAGCTTGCTCAAACTCATGTCCATTGTGTCAGTGATGCCATCCAACCATCTCATCCTCTGTCGCTCCCTTCTCCTTCTGCCTTCAATGTTTCCCAGCATCAGGGTCTTTTCCAATTAGTCAGTTTTTCTCATCAGGTGGCCAAAGTTTGGAATTTCAGCTTTAGCATCATTCCTTCCAATGAATATTCAGGACTAATTTCCTTTAGGATTGACTGGTTGGATCTCCTTGCAGTCCAAGGGACTCTTAAGAGTCTTCTCTAATTTCACAGTTAAAAAGCATCAGTTCTTTGGCACTCAATCTTCATTATAGTTCAACTCTCACATCCATGTATGACTACCAGAAAAACCATAGCTTTGACTAGATGGACCTTTGTTGACAAAGTAATGTCGCTGCTTTTTAATATGCTGTCTAGGTTGGTCATAGCTTTTCTTCCAAGGAGGAAGTGTCTTTTAATTTCATGGCTGCAGTCACCATCTGCAGTGATTTTGGAGCCCCCCAAAATAAAGTCTCTCACTGTTTCCACTGTTTCCCCATCTATTTGCCATGAAGTGATAGGACCAGATGCCATGATCTTACTTTTTGGATGTTGAATTTTAAGCCAACTTTTTCACTCTCCTCTTTCATTTTCATCAAAAGTCTCTTTAGTTCTTCTGGGACAAATCCTCCTCAGTTGGAACAGTGCCTAGACCTTGTTCACATCGCCTAAACAATACAATTAAAAATTCTTCCAATCCATGAACATGGTATATTTCTCCATCTATTAGTGTCCTCTTTGATTTCTTTCACCAGTGTTTTATAGTTTTCTATATATAGGTCTTTAGTTTCTTTAGGTAGATATATTCCTAAGTATTTTGTTCTTTCCGTTGCAATGGTGAATGGAATTGTTTCCTTAATTTCTCTTTCTGTTTTCTCATTATTAGTGTATAGGAATGCAAGGGATTTCTTTGTGTTGATTTTATATCCTACAACTTTACTATAGTCATTGATTATTTCTAGTAATTTTCTGGTGGAGTCTTTAGGGTTTTCTATGTAGAGGATCATATCATCTGCAAATAGTGAGAGTTTTACTTCTTCTTTTCCAGTTTGGATTCCTTTTATTTCTTTTTCTGCTCTGATTGCTGTGGCCAAAACTTCCAAAACTATGTTGAATAGTAATGGTGAAAGTGGGCACCCTTGTCCTGTTCCTGACTTTAGAGGAAATGCTTTTAATTTTTCACCATTGAGGATAATGTTTGCTGTGGGTTTGTCATATATAGCTTTTATTATGTTGAGGTATGTTCCTTCTATTCCTGCTTTCTGGGGAGTTTTTATCATAAATGGATGTTGAATTTTGTCAAAGGCTTTCTCTGCATCTATTGAGATAATCATATGGTTTTTATTTTTCAATTTGTTAATGTGGTGTATTACATTGATTGATTTGTGGAATGCAAATTAGTACAGCCACTATGGAGAACAGTGTGGAGATTCCTTAAAAAACTGGAAATAGAACTGCCTTATGATCCAGCAATCCCACTGCTGGGCATACACACTGAGGAAACCAGAAGGGAAAGAGACACGTGTACCCCAATGTTCATCGCAGCACTGTTTATAATAGCCAGGACATGGAAGCAACCTAGATGTCCATCAGCAGATGAATGGATAAGAAAGCAGTGGTACATATACACAATGGAGTATTACTCAGCCATTAAAAAGAATACATTTGAATCAGTTCTAATGAGGTGGATGAAACTGGAGCCTATTATACAGAGTGAAGTAAGCCAGAAAGAAAAACACCAATACAGTATACTAACGCATATATATGGAATTTAGAAAGATGGTAACAATAACCCGGTGTACGAGACAGCAAAAGAGACACTGATGTATCGAACAGTCTTATGGACTCTGTGGGAGAGGGAGAGGGTGGGAAGATTTGGGAGAATGACATTGAAACATGTAAAATATCATATAAGAAAGGAGTTGCCAGTCCAGGTTCGATGCACGATACTGGATGCTTGGGGCTAGTGCACTGGGACGACCCAGAGGGATGGTATGGGGAGGGAGGAGGGAGGAGGGTTCAGGATGGGGAACACATGTATACCTGTGGCGGATTCATTTTGATATTTGGCAAAACTAATACAATTATGTAAAGTTTAAAAATAAAATAAAATTAAAAACAAATTCTTACAGTGTTTCTGTTTTAATTCACTTAGTTCACAAAAGAAGGATCTGAAACCTCAAAGTAATCATGTTTCCAAGTAGCTTGGAAAGCAAATTTCAGATTAAACAGAGTTTTCCAATTTTTGCAATGTATAAAGTTTGGGAGTACAAGAAATAAAAAGAAAACTAAAGGCAAAGAGAGAAGGCAATCATTACCTACTCCAGTACTCTTGCCTGGAAAATCCCATGGATGGAGGAGCCTGGTAGTGGGGTTGCTAAGAATTGAACACGATTGAGCTACCTCACTTCACTTTTCACTTTCATACATTGGAGAAGGAAATGGCAACCTACTCCAGTGTTCTTGCCTGGAGAATCCCAGGGATAGCAGAGCCTGGTGGGCTGCCGTCTATGGGGTCACACAGAGTCGGACACGACTGAAGCAACTTAGCTGAAAGGCAAATATACATTATGATAAAACCTCTGAAAATCATAAATATAGTTTCTTCCCAATTTATCATACTTGTGGGATAAAGTGTTATTTTGTTGGGCCAGGTTGAAATCTATCTTAATTTTGGAGATTTTTTTTTTTTTAGATTTTGTTATATATACATTGATTGAGCTCCTAAGTCATAATCCTTTTTTCTCTTGTCAACAGATTTGACTTTTTTTCTTTTTGCATGGATTACAGGGACCTTGATTGCATTTATTATGTAGCTGGAATCTATATAATGAGTTAAGTTGTATTATAACTTAATCAGTATTTAGAAGAAACTTTGCTAATTGATGAAATTTTTACTTCTAATTGCTAGAAACAGTAGTTAGAAACTATCAAAAATTTGTTACACCTCTTTGATTTTCTCTACATGCAATTATAACAACTTACAGTCAAATACTGAACATCTCAAACTAATGGTTCTGGTTTTACAGAAAGTTACTTAATGAGTTAGATGTTAACTATATCCCTGACACAAAACACTTCACAAGAAAGCAAAGTAGTTTTTGTACGACTAAATAACATGGCCCTATCCAAATTAAAGTGCCTACTTGAATTTTTATTTTGCTGATGAGTAAAATTTCTACATTATCTATATTTAAAACACTAAAGATGCATTGTCTTATAGATAAGTTTAGTAGTATTCTGTTTCTCTCACACATCATGATGTGTTTATGAAAGTGGCTTTTGTGTGAATATGCAGAAGTATTTTACATGCGGTGTGCCAAAGCAGGAGTAATTATTATTTAAAGTACTATTACAATTCCAGAAGTTCTGAATTTGTTTTAAAGTGTAATAGTAGTATAGATACACATTCACATAAAATATGATTTTCTTTATTTAACTGCAGTGAAGTGTCATTATTAACTTAAACATCATGGTACAGCAAAAGACTATATAAAAACTCAGCAACAATGTATAGACTCGACTCTTTGAGTGTTTAGCTCATATGGATACCTGTTTTTAGAAGTTGCTAAAATAATTCAAGTGTTACTGAAATATATACATCATATTATATGAATTAAACTGTTTTCAAAAATAGTAATGTTTTGGAGTACATAGTAAAAGGAAAAGATAGATGGAAGGAATCTTGGTACAAACAATCTTGGTACACAAGATTGTTTTGTTCAACTATCCAAAAATTAAAAGAAAATGGTCTTCTGAGTTCTGTTTTTGATATTCATTATGGTGTTTTTCTGTTATCTGCTGACTCTTGCAAGGGAACTCCATTGTCCCATATTCCTTGCCCACCTAAATTGTAAGGAACAATTTTATTAACCCAGTTTTTATAATTAGAGGAAACATTAAACACTGTGCTTTTAAGTTCTTAAAGTCCAGGCTTTAAGTAAAAGTTAATTGCTTTATAAACATGTATAACTGCAATTTTTTTTCCTGAGGTACCAGAAACTGGTGTCAGAGTGTGATTACAGAAAGTTCACTTATTTTTAAAGAAGTTCTTTAAGTGTCCATAACACCAAGGCTTGCTTCCTTTCTTTTTCTTTGGGCTAAAATCTCTATCGTGATGTTAATGGAGATAGTTCCATCAAGGGACAGTTATAATATTCAATATCTATAAAATGGAATAAATTTCTTGATAGGAAGAAGTGACTTCTGCTTTCATACTATCCAACATTCTTTAAGATTACAGATTGAGACTTCGCTTGTTTGTTTGTTTACAATTGTGCATGGAGATTAAAAATATAACATCTGCATTGTTAGTAGTTTAAACCAGGCCCCTCATCATACTGTTTGTCATACTGCTACTTTTTTTTTTTTTTCGCTTCTATGCCGGTTAAGCATATAGTAGAATATTCAGTCCTCTCTTGCCCTATCTCCAACAGATTTATTGTCCCTATAGATATAACTCAGCGAATATTTCTTTTCTAAGAAATAGGGTCCTGACATTCCTGAATATTGAACTTCTAGGATAGCTAATTATATCTCCTCTGAAAGATATAAGGAGAAAAATGTTGCTTTCTACACCTAAAACATAATAAAAGAAATGATAATAGTTTCTGAGCTATTACAGCAGATGCCAAATTGATTTCCTTGACAGTTATAACACCTTTCCTACGAGTTTCAAACTTTAATGCACATATGAAAAAGTTACTGCCTTAATCATAGCTTCATCCTGCTAGAAAGTATTACTGATTCTTATTGTTTGCCAAGGATATTTAGAAGTACTTAGTTTATCATTCAAGACACCTCTAGCAATGCAATCTTAGAATATCAGAGAGCATTATATTTACACAATTTCCACAGAAACATGCTTGTGTACAATGATATGAATCAATTGGGTGCTACCTAATGGAACACTGAAGAGAGTATTTAATGAGCTCTCTGACAGTCGAGAATTCTAGAAAGGAAATAATTAAAACATAAGTGGACTAGAGTGGCAAAAGAGGTCAGGAGAAAGAGATTGACAAAAAAGTTAGAATAAAGTCCAGGGACTAAAGCTCACAATAAGAATTACTCAACATTTCAATAGAAGAGAGATGCATAAAGATAAAAACAAGATTCTGTGTTCAGAGAACACAGTTCAGTTCAGTCGCTCAGTGGTGTCCGACTCATTGCGACCCCATGAATCACAGCATGCCAGGCCTCCCTGTCCATGACCAACTCCAGGAGTTCACCCAGACTCACGTCCAATGAGTCAGTGATGCCATCCATCCATCTCATCCTCTGTTGTCCCCTTCTCCTCCTGCCCCCAATCCCTCCCAGCATCAGAGTCTTTTCCAATGAGTCAACTCTTCCCATGAGGTGGCCAAAGTACTGGAGTTTCAGCTTTAGCATCATTCCTTCCAAAGAAATCCCAGAAAAAAAAAAAAAAAAACAAAGAAATCCCAGGGCTGATCTCCTTCAGAATGGACTGGTTGGATCTCCTTGCAGTTCAAGGGACTCTCAAGAGTCTTCTCCAACATCACAGCTCAAAAGCATCAAGTCTTTGGCACTCAGCCTTCTTCACAGTCCAACTCTTCACATCCATACATGACCACAGGAAAAACCATAGCCTTGACTAGACGGACCTTTGTTGGCAATGTCTCTGCTTTTGAATATGCTATCTAGGTTGGTCATAACTTTCCTTCCAAGGAGTAAGCGTCTTTTAATTTCATGGCTGCAGTCACCATCTGCAGTGATTTTGGAGCCCCCCAAAATAAAGTCTGACACTGTTTCCACTGTTTCCCCATCTATTTCCCATGAAGTGATAGGACCAGATGCCATGATCTTCATTTTCTGAATGTTGAGCTTTAAGCCAAATTTTTCACTCTCCACGTTCACTTTCATCAAGAGGCTTTTAAGTTGCTCTTCACTTTCTGCGATAAGGGTGGTGTCATCTGCACATCAGAGAACACAAATTATATGCTAATGATTTCAACATGTTAATTCCTAATGGAGGCTAAATACATGATACAACAAAATGAGCGGCTAAATCAAAATGAAGATAAATTTGAATTTTAATTACCAAGTAACTGTGAGGTGAGGATGCTTTAATGACCCTCAAAGAAAATATAGACATTACTAGCTAGATTTAATGTGTTAAATGTGAATAATGGGAATGAAACCCTAAGTGCTAAGTTTATAGAAGCAATGAGGTAGAAATAAGAGCTCTTTGTGCAGTCTAATTTTGAATTATCATCTGAATGTCCAGTTATTTTTATCTGAGGTCGCATCTCTGTCAACACTTAAGTTCTAATCAAATATGAAAACATTAGAAACCATACTCTTTAATTATTTGTAATTTTTTTATAAAAATCATATTGTAGCCTGATTTTGATCTCTCCATGGATCCTTTTTGCGTGAAATTGCTGTAGTTGTGACTATTCTCTGAGAAATTGCTGAATATATACCAATCTTCAGGTTTATGTCTGAAAAGTGACAAATGTGACTATAATCCTTGAAATTGAGGAGATAACAAGGGATGTTGTGTGTGTGTATATGTATGTCTTAAGAGAGTAAGCGACTAGGTTGAATTTAAGCAGAAGATGAAAGTTAGAACATTTAGATTAAGTAGAAGATTTAAGGTGAGAAATTTAGTAACCTACTCTATGTATTTGCACACAACTTATAAATGTTGGAAAACTTAGATGTATTAATATAAATTTTAAACAACAGTAGTATTCATGCTAAAATTATGGATGATTATAGGTGAATATTCCTCTATTTTTGCCACACACACACACACACACACACAAAAACTAAAAAGAAAATAAATTGGCATAATGAAGTAAAATAAGAAAAACTCAAGCATAGATTTTTGCAGCATTTCTGCAGGCAATATTGTTTGACTAAATATTCAGGTAAGTGAAGCTTGATATAAAATTGGCCTTTACTTTTTACCAAAATTCTAAGCTCTTTGCTTCAAGGAAAGTTTCTTTCTAGAGTCCTTGAACATCCCTGGGTGATGCTCAGCATATCTGTAAAGTCAGATAGGAAAAATAGATCTATATTTTTTACTGCCCTTGTACTAAAATTTAGCATTTCTGTCAATTACTTATATGTGCAATAATACATATCCCTGAGATGTAACATAATACTACCTGAAATTTTGTCAGTGATACAACTTACAGATCTTTTGCAGAGTATATTATAGTTTTTGATGATACATTGAAATAAATTTAGCATCATGGTTATTTAGGAACTCATGTAGTTATTAGATAGCTTTCCTAGATTATTTTATTGGATGAATTAATAGCATAAGTCATTAACTAGTTAATGATGAGCTGGTATGTCAGATTAGGTTCTCCTAGAGGAAGATATCAAAAGAAAATTGAAAATACAAAAGAAAAATTAAGAGAAACACTTATAAAAGGGTAAGGAGTAGAGAGAGAAAAAAATAGTTATATGGTGATGCTGATCCAAAACCTGTAATAGGAGAGACAAAAGGAAGAAAGGATGGTAGAAAGCCTCAGGCTGCAAGGCACCTATAAGAAAGTCTTGGCCATGAAAAGATCCATGAGAAGCCACAGCACAAGGAATATTTTTGGAGGAATTCCAAACTGGGTGGGACTATCCCAACTTATTAACTCTGTTGTGCTCAGTCATTGCATGGGAGGAGATCAGTGGATCCTGAAGGTCAAACCAATGGACACTGTAAGCCCCAATGTGCTTCTCACAGCAGGTTCTCTCCTGAATGGTGAGATCTAAGTGTACTATTATTATAGCTTCCACAATAAATATATCACTGATTCCTCCCATATTTTGATGATGATATTGTTCAGTCCCTCAGTCGTGTCCAACTCTCTGTGACCCCATGGATTGCAACACACCAGGCTTCCCTGTCCTTCACCATCTCCTGGAGCTTGCTTAAACTCACATCCACTGAGTCAGTGATACCATCCAACCATCTCAACCTCTGCTGTCCCCTTCTCCTCCTTCCCTCAATCTTTTCCAGCATCAGGGTCTTTTCTAATGAACTGGCTTTTCATATCAAGTGGCCAAAGTTTTCAAGTTTCAGCCTCAGCATCAGTTCTTCCAATGAATAGTCAGGGTTGATTACCTTTAGGATTGAGTGATTGGATCCCCTTGAAATTCAAAAGACTCTCAAGATGCTTCTTCAACACCACAGTTGAACAACATCAATTTTAGCGTATCCACCTCCTTTATGGTCCAACTCTCACATCCATACATGACTACATGAAAAACAATAGCTTTGACTAACCGGACCTCTGTCAATAAAGTAATGTCTCTACTTTTTAATATACTGTTTAGGTAGTCATAGCTTTTATTCCAAGAACCAAGTGTCTTTTAATTTCATGGCTTCAATCATCATCTGCAGTCATTTTGGAGCCCAAGAAAATTAAAGTCACTGTTTGCATTGTTTCCCCATCTATTTGCCATGAAGTGATGGGACCGGATGCCATGATCTTAGTTTTCTGAATGTTGAGCTTTAAGCCAAGTTTTTCACTCTCTTCTTTCACGTTCATCAAGAGGCTCTTTAGTTCCTCTTTGCTTTCTGCCATAGAGGTGGTGTCATCTGCATATCTGAGGTTATTGGTATTTCTCTGGGAATCTTGATTCCAGCTTGTGCTTCAATCAGCCTGGTATTTGCAAATGTATTCTGCATATAAATTAAATAAGCAAGGTGACAATATGCAGCCTTGATATACTGTTTTCCCAATTTTGAACCAGTCCATTGTTCCCTGTCCAGCTTTAATTGTTGGTTCTTCTCCTGCACACAGATTTTGTAGGAGCTGGGTTTGTTGGTCTGGTATTCCCATCTCTTTAAGAATTTTCCATGGTTTGTTGTGATCCACACAGTAGAAGGCTTTACTGTAGTCAATGAACCAGAAAGTGAAACTGAAATTTGCTCAGTCGTGCCTGACTCTTGCTGACCCCATGGACTATACAGTCCATGGAATTCTCCATGCCAAAGTACTGGAGTGGGTAGCCTTTCCCTTCTCCAGGGGATCTTCCCAATCCAGGGATCAAACCCAGGTCTCCTCCATTGTAAGCAGATTCTTTACCAACCTAACCACAAAGGAAGCCCAAGAATACTGAAGTGGGTAGCCTATCCCTTCTTCAGGTATTTTCCCAACCCAGGCATCGAACTGCGTTGTCCTGCAATGAAGGCAGATTCTTTACCAACTGAACTCTGAGGGAAGCCCTATGATCCAAGGGATGTTGGCAATTTGCTCCCTGGTTGCTCTGCCTTTTCTAAATCCAGCTTGAATATCTGGAAGTCCTTAGTTCACATATTTTTGAAGCTTGGCTTGGAGAATTTTGAGCATTATTTTGCTAGCATGTGAAATGAGTGCAATTGTGCAGCAGTTTGAACATTCTTTGGCATTGCACTTCTTTGGGATTGGAATGAAAACTGATCTTTTCCAGTCCTGTGGCCATAGCTGAGTTTTCCATATTTGCTGGCATATTGAGTACAACACTTCAACAGCATCATCTTTATTTCCTTTATAGTCTCTTTGTATACTTTTAGTATGTTGAATGGAGAAGAAAATGGCAACCCACTCCAGTATTCTTTCCTGGAGAACCCCATGGATGGAAGAACCTGGTGGGCTGCAGTCCGTGGGGTCACTAAGAGTCGGACATGACTAAGCAACTTCACTTTCACTTTTCAATTTCATGCATTGGAGAGGAAAATGGCAACCTATTCCAGTATTCTTGCCTGGAGAATCCCAGGGATGGAGGAGCCTGGTGGGCTGCCATCTATAACGTCGCGCAGGTTCAGACACGACTGAAGCGACTTAGCAGCAGCAGTATGTTTAAAAACAGTCTTCTGAGTTTTCCATTGGCTTGACAGTTGCCAAAGAGTCCATAACTGGGAAAATGTTAAGAACACTTGACCTAGAAAAGACATAAATGTATAAGATATCAAGCCAACTTTTATATTGGGACATCAAGTTTCCCTAATCATTTATTAATATATCTATCTGGTAAACATCTCATTTGGTTGACTTCGATAACCTTCCTTAATTTTTTGACTTAAGGAACTTATGTAAAATTCTTGTCTGCTAGTAAGTGTGGCCTGGATGCCTTACAAAATGCTTTCTATGAGACTTCAAGAAAATCTGTATTAGGAATCCAGAGAAAATTATTAAAAAAAATATTTCTACTCTTTCAGCTTTTCTTAGTCAGCTAGCAGAAAGAAAAAGGGGAAAATAATGTTTCAAAACCTTAGGAGGAAGAAATCTTTTAGACTTATGACTAAATCAGATTATTGATTATATGATGAAAAAAAATATATATATATATTTGTTTGTTTGTTTGCTCTCTGAAGTTTTAATTTAGAATTTAATTCAAAAAATGCTTTACTGAGAAGATTAACATTTTAAGCTCTAACCAGAGGAAATCTAGAAAATCTGTTATCTGAGAAAAAACTTTTTCTGTGCCTAGTGGAAAATAAAAATTCTTGTCACAGTTAGCCACAGTTTGTTCTTATCTAAAAGTCGTATCATTTCCCTCCTATATTTGTCTGTTCTAAACCAATATCCTTAAGTTTATATTCCAAATAGCTTGTACTAGGATATGTTTTTCTAGAGAACCCCGTATTTGTTGCTTATCTCTATAAACATCATCTCTTAACATAGGTTATGGTTTATCACATTCAGTAGGTACCTCTATACAAAACCATTTTTCAGAGTCTTTTTGTGATTAGTTCTATGTTAACTTGACTGGGCCACAATATACCCAGATATTGGATTAAACAGGATTCTGTAAATGTCTGTGAGGTTGCTTCCAGAGGAGACTAACATTTGAATTGGTAGGATGAATAAATCAAATTGCTCTCCCCAATGTGAGTGACCCTCAACCAATTTGTTGAAGACCTAAATAGAGTAAAAAAGTAGAGAAAAGAAGGATTTGCTCTCTGTCTGTCTTTGAGCTGGGACATCTATCTTCTTATGTATTATAGGCTTGGAATTTACACCATCAGCTCTCCTGCTTCTCAGTCATTTGTGCTCAGACTAGAGCTATAACATTGGCTCTACTGGATCTCTTGCTTTCCAACTACAGTCCTTGGGACTTTTCAACCTCCATAATCATGTGAACCAATTTTCTGTAATTAATTTCTTCCTCTCTCCATATATAAATAGTTGTAAGTGAATATATATAGCCTCTCTCTCTCACTATCTGTATCTATATATGGGTGTATATATGTATATGTACTTATATGCATATTTATATTAATACACACACTGTATATAGAGAGATTTATATCTGCCTATACTATCTATCTGGAGATATTAGTGCAAGTTAATGTGCCTGATACACAGCGAGGCCAAATGAACCAAAATGTCAGAGTTTGGAGAACAGAATGATTTATTGCAGGGTCATGGAAGGAGACAGATGGCTTAGGTGCAAAAAAAAAAAAACAAAAACAAATTGCCAAAGGCTTTCAATAAAACGTTTTAATAAAGGCAGCTGAGGAAGGGGAAGGTCGCAGGGTATATGATCAGCTCATGCACAGTTCTCTGATTGGCTGATGGTGAGGTAACAGGGCAGTGCCACGGGACTTAGTATTATCACTCCCAGGCTCCAAGAGGACTGGGGCTATGTGCTCATGGTCATTAAATAGTTAACATCTTCCATATGGTGAGGGAGGGGATTCACATTTGTAAAGTTCAGTTCAGTTCAGTCCCTCAGTCATGTCCTACTCTTTGTGACCCCATGGACTGCAGCACACCAGGCTTTCCTGTCCATCACCAACTCCTGGAGCTTGCTCAAACTCATATCCATCACATCAGTGATGCCATCTAACCATCTCATCCTCTGTTGTCCCCTTCTCCTCCTGCCTTCAATCTTTCCCAGCATCAGGGTCTTTTCCAAGAAGTCAGTCCTCATCAAGTAGCCAAAGTATTGCAGCTTCAGCTTCAGCATCATTCATTCCAATGAATATTCAGGACTGATTTCCTTTAGGACTGACTGGTTGGATCTCCTTGCATGCCAAAGGGACTCTCAAGAGTATTCTCCAACACCACAGTTCAAAACCATCAGTTCTTTGGTACTCAGCTTTCTTTATGGTCCAACTCTCACATCCATACATAACTACTGGAAAAACCATAGCTTTGACTAGATGGACCTTTGTTGACAAAGTAATGGCTCTGCTTTTTAATATGCTGTCTAGGTTGGTCATAGCTTGCCTTCTAAGGATCAAGTATCTTTTAAAATCATGGCTGCATATTTGTAAAACAGCTCAGGAAATATTATTAGATACCTCAGAGAGGAGCTAAATCAGAGGATAAGGGGAAGGGTAAGACCTGAGAAGGCCCCATAGGGTCTTTCTGGGTTACAGAAAGATAGACGGAGAGATTGAAAGAGTCTCCTGGTCCTGCTTCTCTGGAGAACCCTGCCTAATACACTTTCTTTCAGTCAGTGAGTAATAATACTTCATGGAAAATTCTCTTATTAGATTTAGTAAAGAATTCATTAAATGATAGATTTGATAAAAAGCTGGGAGGGCAAAAGGTATCAAAAGTGAGGAAAGAAGTCTGATTTCTCATCAACCATGATTCACACATTTTGGCCTGAGGAGTTAAAAGGACTAAAAGGACTCAAAACTTGATCTTTGTTTAAAACAGATCAGTGTTTTCTGATTTACTGACCCAATTTTCCATGGATTCCAGCAACATCTATTTTGTCACTGTGGAAGGAAAAAGTCTTCAGTGCTGAGAAGTTTTACAGCAGGAAAGTGATGAATGGAACACTCAAAGGCTAGCTCTGTCACCCACAAAATAGATTCCGTTACAAACTATGATATTTGGGATTTTGGTTTTCTTAGGGGAAAAGTTGTTGATGAGTAGAAATTTTCAACATCTATTTCTCAGATATTTATTTCTGGGAGAATGTACAAAACATCTCATGGAAGTTGGAGAGTAATCATTTGAAATACTATGAGGTTAAAGACAGAACTAAAGAAAACATAGTTAAAAACGTAACATGAAAGTTGTGCTTGTATGAGAATCTTTGAGATTTTTCCTTACAATGTTTAAAGGCACAAAAGAAGGAAGGATATTGAATAAGTAAAATTTTTCAAATGATGCTTGAAAATGCCTAGGCAGTTAATAATTATTAGAATAAGACCTAGACCCTGGACTTGAGATCCACGGCTCTGGAAGCCAGCATGCTTGTTATGTATGTCATAACCTTGACATAGAATGAATGCATCTTTGTCTTAGTTTGGAAAAGTGTCAATGAAAGTAATTCTGGGGGGATTTGGAAAGATATGGCACATTAAAAATATCTTAATGTGCAATTAAAATGAAAGATTATTATACCATTTCATTTTATTGTATGATCTTTCATTTTAGTATCTACTTATTAATTTATTCATCACTTTTCCAGTGTCTGGAGACATAGAGTAATAACTACCCTGCAATGTAGAACCTACATACTTCATCAACACAGATTAAAAGTAAATAGTAATATAAAGGAGGAAAACAATTTGAGGTATAGATAAGTGCTGTGAAAAAAATATATGGGTAATGAAATAGATAACAAATTAGTTTGGAAATTTCTAGTTTGGATAGTCAAGTATAGCTTAAATTGTACAATATTAGAAGAAATATGAAGGATAAAAAGTGGCCAATATTTAAAAAATGGAGCAAATTATTCCAGGTAAATATTGGCCTTTTTTTGAAAAGAAGGCAGTTTAGCAAGAGAATATTGAGTGAAGAGAAGAATAATAGTAACACATTGTAGAGATCTGCAGACATCAGAACATTCAGGATATTATATAAAGTTGTAAATATTTTTGATGATTTTTATATAAAAAAGTAGAGTTACCTTCAATACTGTGAAACCAGTCATCTGTGTGATATTTGTCCTTGAAGTTTGAGAAGTGAAGGATATATTTTTTTCAATTAACTCTCAGTCTATACTAACCAAGAGATAAATATAATTATTAAAATATTAACCATGTGCACAAAGTAGAGAAGCACATTCTAGCATCAGTTAAACATTCTTATAAATGCAAAAAAAAAAAAAAAAAGGCAATGGGAAGCAACTGAGGGGTTTTAAGTAGTAAAATAACTAGATAAAATTAATTTTAAAAGATTATTTCACATCCATCATGGAATCAAGGAGATTAGCATAATTTTATGGTATTTAATGGGCTTCCCTGGTGGCTCAGACAGTTGAGAATCTGCCTGCAATGCAGGAGACCTGGGTTTGATCCCTGGGTGGGGAAGATCCCCTGGAAAAGGGAATGGCAACCCACTCCAGTATCCTTGCCTGGAGAATTCCATGAACTTGAGAAACCTGTATGCAGGTCAGGAAGCAACAGTTAGAACTGGACATGGAACAACAGGCTGGTTCCAAATAGGAAAAGGAGTACATGAAGGCTGTATACTGTCACCCTGGTTATTTAACTTATATGCAGAGTACATCATGAGAAACACTGGGCTGGAAGAAGCACAAGCTGGAATCAAGATTGCCAGGAGAAATATCAAAACCTCATATATGCAGATGACCACGCTTATGGCAGAAAGTGAAGAGGAACTAGAAAGCCTCTTGATGAAAGTGCAAGTGGAGAGTGAAAATGTTGGCTTAAAGCTCAACATTCAGAAAATGAAGATCGTGGCATCTGGTCCTATCACTTCATGGGAAATAGATGGGGAAACAGTGGAAACAGTTTCAGACTTTATTTTTCTGGGCTCCAAAATCACTGCAGATGGTGACTGCAGTCATGAAATTAAAAGATGCTTACTCCTTGGAAGAAAAGTTATGACTAACCTAGACAGCATATTCAAAAGCAGAGACATTACTTTGCCAACAAAATCCATCTAGTCAAGGCTATGGTTTTTCCTGTGGTCATGTATGGATGTCAGAGTTGGACTTTGAAGACGGCTGAGTGCCAAAGAATTGATGCTTTTGAACTGTGGTGTTGGAGAAGACTCTTGAGAGTCCCTTGGACTGCAAGGAGATCCAACCAGTCCATTCTGAAGGAGATCAGCCCTGGGATTTCTTTGGAAGGAATGATGCTAAAGCTGAAACTCCAGTACTTTGGCCACCTCATGCGAAGAGTTGACTCATTGGAAAAGACTCTGATGCTGGGAGAGATTGGGGACAGGAGGAGAAGGGGACGACAGAGGATGAGATGGCTGGATGGCATCACCAACTTGATGGACATGAGTTTGAGTGAACTCCGGTATTTGGTGACGGACAGGGAGGCCCAGCATGCTGTGATTCATGGGGTTGCAAAGAGTCGGACACGACAGAGAGACTGAACTGAACTGAACTGAACTGAGGAGCCTGGTAGGCTACAGTCCATACCGTTGAAAAAAGTTGGACATGACTGAGCAACTAACATAACATGGTATTTAACACCAACAAGTTCAATATATATTTGAATGAAGAATGAATAGATTCGTTTATGAATTCATTAGTTGACATAATAATAAAGGACTGAGAGAGAACATTGAGGTTTCTCAGAAAAAAAATGTCCTAGCTACATTGTGATCATATTATTTTGTCAGTATGCCTCAAGGACTTTCTATATACTATACACTGAGAATTCTACAGTAACTTAAAGAAAGACACTGAGGAAGAAATGAAACAGTCAGCTGGCCAGGAAATACTTCCAGTATGTTTCATTATTCTGCTGCATTGCTGTTGAAAACCACTTCAGAAGTGGGTAAATAGTAACACTTCTAACTTTTGAAGTAGTTGGAGGAATAGTCTTCATGATTCTGCCAGACTTGGCATCCATTTTCATTTCCCATCAGTCTGGTAGTACGTGGATATAAGAAACACATGTGTATACAGAGACATAAAGAGTAAAATGGAGCAAACATCAGTGAAGCAGTAGGATTGGAAAATAGAAGCAGAACAAAAATGTGAGCTGAGAAAAATAGAATCAATTCTCTTTACAGAAACTTACTTTTCATCATGTTCCCTGGAAGAAAGAATAATATATATAAATATATATATGTGTATATATATCAGAATCCCACTCCTTACATCTTATGCCAATGTCAATTGTACAATAAAACTGAGTAGTGGGAATTTTTTATGTCATAATTTGAATTTTCCAATCTCAACAATTTATCCTTATAAATTTCCAGATTAAAGAAGCCAAACTGTTCACGTTCTCATTGCTTTGTTTGCCCATTAAACAAATACTTTCAGAGTGTAATACTTGCCAAACAGTGTTAACACATGGAATAAACTAGTGAATAATTGTAGATGCTACCTGTACCATCAAAAGACTTCATAGTCTCAGGGTACACCGCACAATTCCAATGTACTATGGTCCAGACATGAAGGAATGAATATAGAGTTATTCCTTCATAGGGAAGTGTTTTATGTCAAACACATAGAATCAAATTATTCTTCACCTTGGAACTGACATCTGAGCCAAACCCAAAAAGCTGAAGGTTTAGTCCAATAAAGATAAAGGGGTAGGATACTATTGACATAAATAACTTGCAGAAAACTACACTATGAGAAAACTAGAAACCAGTGTCTCACAAGAATAGATGATTATGTCTGGATGGAAAATAATATGCAGTATGTGGTGTGTCATGGAGGTAGAGGGAGTTATGTGGGTAGGCCTAAAAGAAAATCAAAGAGAAAAGAAACTGGATAATAGGAAAAGTCTTGGTCTTCCAGGGATTGTAAACCATACTAACATGCTTATCCTTTTCCTAAGTGCATTGTAAAGTGACAAAATTATTTTAATCAGAAGTACTACATAATCAAATACAATTTTAATAATATTACTCTGGTTGCAATGTGGGAAATTTACTGAAGAATGATAAAGTGAGGAAAGAATATAGGTGTTTTTATTCAGCAATCTCTTTTTTGACTATTCCATTTAAAAGTATCCTACTGAGAGGATACATTCAAATAAATGGTGCAGCACCGTACAAAAACATTACTTGAACAAAAGGTAGTGCTCTTCTTTAGGTATATGCCATATAAAACATTTGCAACAGTTTTAAATCACTAAATGGTATTCAAGACTAGATAATACACATACTTAAATGAAGAGCAATTTGAATATTCAGAAAGCACCTTTTCATGTAAGTTTACCATATATAATTGCCATACAGATACTCTCTTTTCAAAATATAGGTTCCTTTGGAATTCTTTTCAATAACTGAAATTATTCTTCTGTACCACTCAGAAAGGAATTCATATTACAATAGTATTTACTGAGAAGCAACAGAAAAGTTCAAAATATTAATACACTGGGAAAAAAAATCAAAGGCACTCTCATCACTGTAAAGTAAATGTGTAAATGGCTCAGTCATGTCTGACTCTTTGTGACGCCATGGACTATGCAGTCCATGGAATTCTCTAGGCCAGAATACTGGAGTGGGTAGGCTTTCCCTTCTCCAGGGTATCTTCCCAACCCAGGGATCAAACCTAGGTCTCCCAGATTGCAGGTGGATTCTTTACCAGCTGAGCCACAAGGGAAGCATGAGAGTACTGGAGTGGGTAACCTATCCTTTCTCCAGTGCATCTTCCTGACCCAGAAATTGAACTGGGGTCTCCTACATTGCACGCGGATTCTTTACCAAATGAAGTATTAGGGAAGCCCTAATCACTGTGAAGAACTAAGAAATGACTCAGTGCATATTTGCAATGATGTGTGTAAATGTCAAGTTTTATGAAGACTCAGGTCCTCAAAATTGTGTAAAATGGAAAGAATCATCCTCTTGTCTTGCTAGCTAGATGGCAGACTCTGTGATTCTCTGGCACTTATGCATATGTGAGATGGACGGAAAAGAACCACTGGCTTTCCCTTTATGACACTACCTGTATCTGGTCTCTGCCTAGATTATTTTAGAAAACATTGTACTATGCCTTTTTTTGGAACTCATGTCATTTGGGCTTCAAATTGCTATAAATAACAATACATTTAGAAGGCAAATTTCATTATATATACTGGGTCTCTATAGTAGTTATACACCCAACCCAGTATTTCCATTTCTAGGAGATTTTCATAGTTGTAGAAAAATAAGTTTTATCAGTGTATGCAGTGACATTTGTTGCAAATTTATCAATAAAAGACAAAGAGAAAATGAAATAAATACTTCACAGCAAGGAATCAATAAGTATATTACCAAGCATCTATATGATTGTCTGCAGGAAAGTTTTCAACAGTGAAGATTTAAAATAATTATAATGAAATCAAATGCTATAGTATTAAGCATAAAAGAAAAAAAACCAACTATGTATTTAACCTTATTTATGCTGTTTTAAAAATCCAATAAATATTTAAACACATTTGTATATAAAAACACCACACATACACACCCACATTCACTGAATTTGGATTCTAATCTGCTAAGCATCCTAATGATTTCTGAGCCCTAAAAAATTAATCCAAAATTGTTCTCAGCTGGCTTTGTTAGCATTCCCACATATAGTTTGAGATGTAATACCTAGATTGTAGGTATATCATGCTTTACTCATGTACTGATTTATTTTGAAGAAATACAACACCTTCATTCTACTTTTCATGCCTACATAGGTCAATGATAATTAAAAACTTTCCATTATACAAGTTTATACTTTTTCTTTTCTGTCCTATGCATTCATCTTCTCTCCCCTGACTGTCACTTCTTCAATTATCTCAAATAAGCTGTTTTTTTTTCTATGTCTACTATTACTTATACTCTCCCGGTATATTCATTCTTAAAATAAATTTCACTGTAGCTTAGAATTATAGTTGATCCAGAAATACCATGTATCCAAGCAATACAAACCAAAATATAAGAAAAATCATTATATTACAATATTGTGACATATACATTGATAATATTTAGATCTAAATGATTCTACTAATGCTGTAAGAAGGTTCTCTAACCCCATACTTGGTTTCTGAATTCTATTGAGCTAATATACAGAGAAACATTACTTGAGTAGAGAAATTTTTATTTGAGACAGACTACCAACATCTAATCATATTTTTACTGTCACTAAATTTTTGCCATATGAAACAATTCAGATGCGACATTCAGGCATACTGACATCTAAAGTTTATCTTCATGTTTATGGGTACAATAAATGACTTGAAAATTAGATGAACTGGAAGCATGCTCCTGAAACAAAAAACTTTTATTATTTCTGAACTCTTTGACTTAAGAAGGTATTTTTCTATCTTCCCTAATATATTTGGATTTCTAAATCACTCTGTGAACTTTGTACCCAGCACTTAAAACATAAAAATGTGTTACAGATCTTACAATCAAAAAACCAATGGCTGGTTGGGAAAACTTAGTCCCTGCTTTTGTTGTGTATTCCCAGGTATAGTCCATATCCTCATTTTAATATGAGCTAACTTTGTCAAGTTTCCAAATTGTAGGTTAATTTGCATAAATAGGCACACATGAGATCATGTGAGAGAAAACCTCCACGCATTTTTAAAGAAAATTGTGCATATTGATGTTAATTTCATATATGCACACACATATATAAAGTAACCATGCCCAATGATCTGCATGTCTCTCACACATCTCTATAAGTGAAGACTTTGATACTGTTTTACTGGTTTATTTTTAGTTATTTCTGAACTTTAAGAAACTTGGAGATATCTCATGTCTGTTCCATCTTTGAAAACAATTGTACCGCCTGTATTTACTTCTTCAAATATTTCCTTTTTGGTGTTCTGATTATATAATTATATTGTCCCAAACTTCTTGGATATGCTGTTCCATATTTAATTTTTCATTGTCTTTGTGTTTAGGACATTAATATTGAGCTATCTTAAAATTCAATGATTTTTTTTCTCCTTGGAGTCAGATCTACTGATGACCCTGTCAACGATTTTCTTCACTAATGTTACTTTATTGTTTTATTTCTAGTCTTTTTTTTTTTCTTTCTTGTAGTTTTCATCTCTAGGCTAACATTACCCATCTTATTTTGCCTGTTATCTTACTATTTTCTATTAAACCCTGTTGACCAGATCCGTAAGATCACCTCAATTTGAAAATTCACCAGAAGGACTCACAAAACCTAAAAAAATTCATGCATGTGTAGTCATTATTTATTACAGTTGAAGACTACAGATTAAACTCAGAAAAGGGAAAAGGAACATGCGAAGAAGTCCAGGAGAAAAAAATCAGGCAGAAGATTCACAGAACTGTACAGGCATGCTTAATTCTTCTGTGATGATACATAATATAGACATAGTATTGCTAATCATAGAGCTCACCCAGTCCTTGGTATCCAGGATTATATATTTGGGATCAGTCACATAGAAATGTAGCATCTATGTGACTGAGCTTGGTAACTCAAGACTCTAGTCTTTGTGAACAGAAGCAAGTGTTTATTAACTATTTGATCAAACTAATACCTCTTGCCCCACAGCCTCAGGCACCCAAAAATACTCTTATCATGAAGAATAGTCCACAGACACAGAGCTCACTGGGGCCAATGCTAAACAGGCCTTTTCTGGGGGAATGTGCAGTGTGAACAACCAAGCCTGATGAGTCAATACTTCCTACACAAAGTCTTTAATATTATTTATAGTCATTTTAAATTACTTGCCTAAAAATTCCAACATCTGTGTCATATTTAAATATGATTGTATGGATTGCTTTGTCTTTTTAGTCTGTGCTTTTTCTTGTCTTTCATTATGCTTTGTAATTTTGTATCTCCTTGGATATGCTTGTCTCTCCAGATTTTGGGGGTATCAGTTTGTCCCAAATCTTCAGTTCTCTGATGGGGTCAAAAATGTGATTGATATTCAGTTACTGCATATGTTTCTTGCTTTAAGAACAAGCATATCAACTTCCAAGACCTTATATGTCATAAATAAAACCAGAAGTCTCTTCATTTATTTTTATAGACTAAATTACAGTATCAGTCCCCAAAACTTTTAGTTTGTTAGAATTAAAAGTATAAAGTGGTAGTGAAAGGAGAATTCTAAATGCTGATAATATCAGCATTTATAGAAATTGACATTCAATATTGAAAAATGGCGGAGAAGGCAATGGCACCCCACTCCAGTACTCTTGCCTGGCAAATCCCATGGACGGAAGAGCCTGGTAGGCTGCAGTCCATGGGGTCGCTGAGGGTCGGACACGACTGAGCAACTCTACTTTCACTTTTCACTTTCATGCATTGGAGAAGGAAATGGCAACCCACTCCAGTGTTCTTGCCTGGAGAGTCCCAGAGACGGGGGAGCCTGGTGGGTTGCCGTCTATGGAGTCGCACAGAGTCAGACATGATTGAAGCGACTTAGCAGCAGCAGCAGCATTGAAAAATGGAATAATTATTTTACAGTAAATTTTAAAGATTGGCTGATTTGGTTGAAAAATCCTAATCAGCAAATTCAACTTAGAAAAGAGTAGCCTTCATAATTTCAATGTCTGGAGCAGACTAGGGTTGTTAACTATTCAGCTCTTAAGTCCTTCAGGAATCAACGGACTGCAGTGATACTTGCATAAAGCATGGTTTAGTCGCTAAGTCATGTCCAACTCTTATGACCTCGTGGACTGTAGCCAGCCAGGCTCCTCTGTCCATGGGATTTCTCAGGCAAGAATACTGGAAAGTGAAAGTGAAAGTCACTCAGTCGTGTCTGACTCTTTGCGACCCCATGGACTATACAGTCCATATAATTCTCCAGGCCAGAATACTGGAGTGGGCTGCCATTTCCTTCTCCAGGGGATCTTCCTGACCCAGAGATTGAACCTGGGTCTCCTGCAAGGCAGGAAGATTCTTTACTGACTGAGAAAGTGTAAATGTGTGAAAATGTATCTTTAAGTTAACTTCTGACCCATTAATTATTTTTTTATTTCTATAAACTGTAAATTATAACATCATTATAAAATCTATTTAAAAGTATGACTTAAGGGAAAAAGCAGATTCATTTGTTTATCTGTACCCAACGGTGTTGAGTAGCAAAGCAAAGAATAGTATTGTGGTATGGTTTGGGAAAAGGCTCTATCATTTTTTGAAACTCTTCATTGGATTAGATAACTATCTTCTACATTTTTATCTTGTGGTTCTAGAAACATGCATGTTTGTGTTGGGAACTACATTGAGGCTTCTTGTATCTGTAGCTTCCTAGATAATATTAAGAATTGCTGCAAAGCTTTCACTTCTCAAGCAACTTTGGTTTGAGCATTCCTGAGAATGGTTGCCTGTGTGCTAAGTCTCTTGAGTCAAGTCTAGCTCTTTGCAACCCTATGGACTGTAGCCCACCAGGCTCCTCTCCATGGGATTCTCCAGGCAAGAATACTGAAGTGGGTTGCCATGCCCACCTTCAGGGAATCTTCGGGTCGATGAAGGGGTCGGACCCACGTCTCATCACCGATGTCTCTTTCATTGGCAGGTGGATTCCTTACCACTAGAGCCATCTGGGAAGCCCTGACTTTTTCATAAAACAGTAGGTGTATTTATTCACATGAAATAAAATGTTAGAATTGAAATTAGTTGAGAGATAATAAGTACATTTAAAAAATTTACCCATATTGTTTATGTTGTTGATTGAATTTTACCATTGACTGGTGATGGTTGATGGTGAGCATAATGTATATACTCAGCCTCCTATATTTTCAAAATATAGTAATGTTTATTACATTTTGAATAATAATTGTAATGATATAATTTTTTAGGAACTTAAATGCAGATGCTACTGCTGCTGCTGCTAAGTTGCCTCAGTCATGTCCAACTCTGTGCGACCCCATAGCCGGCAGCCCACCAGGCTCTGTCGTCTTTGGGATTCTCCAGGCAAAAACACTGGAGTGGGTTGCCATTTCCTTCTCCAATGCATGAAAGTGAAAAGTGAAAGTGAAGTCGCTCAGTCATGCCCTACTCTTCGAGACCCCATGGACTGCATCCTATCAGGATCCTCCACCCATCGGATTTTCCAGGCAAGAGTACCAGAGTGGGTTGCCATTGCCTTCTCGTAAATGCAGCTATTAAGCATCTAATATGCATGTGTGAGCAAGAAAGACAAACCATGGAGTTATATCTTTATTACTTTACTGATAGCTTGATGAAAGGCTGGTAAAGACAGTTATCACATATGTGATGTTTCCTTTAGGTGAGAGGCTTCCCCGATAGCTCTGTTGGTAAAGAATCTGCCTGCAATGCAGGAGACCCTGGTTCGATTTCTGGGTTGGGAAGATCCACTGGAGAAGGGAAAAACTATCCACTCCACTATTCTGGCCTATAGAATTCCATAGACTTTATAGTCCATGGTGTCGCAAAAAGTGGAACATGACTGAGTGATTTCCACTTTCACTTTTAGGTGAAAAGTGAGCATTCAAGAAGACTCTAGAGTGTACTGCTTTAGCGGTGTAGCTGAAGATGCCCAAGGAAACTTGTTGACATGTATGTATGCTAATGTGTATGCATGTGCATACAGATGCACAAAAGGCCTATGGAGAACTGTGTTATAATTCCATCTGTTAATAAGTAAGATCTAAAATAAAATAAAGTAAAAATTAACGTGTGCATTTTAAGGAATTTTGACAGTGTGTGAGCCCTTATTTGGTGGTGTGCTGAAACTGGCTTTTACTGGCTCACAATATCTGACTGTAAATTTTCAAGAATTTTCAAGCAGTTCTTCAACTGTTGATAGCTTGAAATTGCCCATGGTTGGAGGATTTACAACACAGAAATTAGCAAATACTGCAAATCAGAAGTTTCTTCCATTGCTCCTTTGGTTGACTGCTCAGATAGCTACTGAGAAAGCCTCTGTGCCCCTTATTGAAGGTGAAGACGAGTTCAGTGAGGAATTATTCAGTGGTCATAAAGCATCTTCGACATAGACCCAAATGTACCCTTCAAGTCTCCTGGGAAGCAGTGGGATAAAACTTGAGCAAATTAATTAAGCAAGAATCTAGACTTTACACAGTCTTTTCTTCTAAGCATAATTTTCATTCTCCAACCAATGAACAGAATTGACATTTTGAAAATGTCAGGTAACTGGAAAGTTTCATATCCATAAGTTACAATAGTCACTATTATGTTGTGTAAAAGGTAATTTGAAAGGTATTAACTTAAAAAAGTAAAATATATGTATAGTTAAGCAGATGAATCTCAAGGAACTAATTTATAAACCATCATTAGAAATGAGGCAGGAGTAAAACAAACCAATTAATAGCATGCCCTTCATAAGCATATAGAAAACATTAAGAATAAGTTGTCATTTTACACTTTACATTTTAAGTCATAACTAAAGGAAAGCTTCAGCTCCTAGACAATAGCTAGAATTTTTAAATTCTGACATTTTCATATTAGAAACTATAAGCTTCAGCTTATAAATTTTTATGTATAATTGTAATTTTGAATGTGTGAGATGTCCAAATACATTTTTATCATGTCCATGTTGTTAAATGCACAAGGTAATTGTTTAAATTTCTCCAGAAGGCCTTTGTTCAGGAATTGCCAAATTATTTCAACTCATGGAATCGGATACTTTAAACTCTGTTAATTACACCTATTTGGAACCTGTAGTGCTGAAGCTTTTTTTTTTTTTTCTTTCCTCCCTTTTTCTTTTTTGTTCATTAATTTGGACTACAGAATGATTTTTTTAGATAATCAGAAATGAGTGCTACATGTCAAAATTTGATTGGGTCCTGCAGTTTAGGGAAAGGAAAAAATCAGTGATAAACTTCTAAAGTTATTACCTTAGAAAATCAATTATCTACTGTGAGGAAACAACAGTGAAAATCTTTCTGGAAAGATGAGAGAGAAAAGCAGTAAGAGAGGATTAATGGAGCAGTTAGCACAGTATTGATTAGACCTCAAACTAGCAAATTTAGGTCTGGATCTTGCTAAAAAGAAGCAAAAGTCAATTTGCCAAAATAATAGTTTAATAACTATTGATGAGAAAAACTTGGAGACATTGCATCATATTACATAGTATAGAACCACATAACCTAGATATATCAGACATACAAGACATACATATATACACTGACTAAGAATCTAAATGAGAGAACTTATGATGTTTTCACAATTATTTTTGTTTCTTTATCTTTTTATAATATGTATATTATCAGGTAAAACATTAACAAGTCATAATATTCAGTTTCAGAAGCTTAAATAGGGCAACAGGGATAAATAGATTCTTGTATAAACCTAAAAGCAGTGGGATTTTGAAACCTATATTAGAAAGATTATTTCCAAGGGAGTAAGGGAAATGATAAAAAACACAGAAAATTTAACTGCATGTTTTCAGATCATATCAGTCGCTCAGTCGTGTCCCACTCCTTGCGATCCAATGAATCGCAGCACGCCAGGCCTCCCTGTCCGTGACCAACTCCCGGAGTTCACTCAGACTCACGTCCATCGAGTCAGGGATGCCATCCAGCTATCTCATCCTCTGTCGTCCCCTTCTCCTCCTGCCCCCAATCCCTCCCAGCATCAGGGTCTTTTCCAATGAGTCAACTCTTCCCATGAGGTGGCCAAAGTACTGGAGTTTCAGCTTTAGCATCATTCCTTCCAAAGAAATCCCAGGGCTGATCTCTTTCAGAATGGACTGGTTGGATCTCCTTGCAGTCCAAGGGACTCTCAGGAGTCTTCTCCAACACCACAGTTCAGAAGCATCAATTCTTCAGTGCTCAGCCTTCTTCACAGTCCAACTCTCACATCCATACGTGACCACAGGAAAAACCATAGCCTTGACTAGAAGGACCTTTGTTGGCAAAGTAATGTCTCTGCTTTTGAATATGCTATCTAGGTTGGTCATAACTTTCCTTCCAAGGAGTAAGTTTCTTTTAATTTCATGGCTGCAGTCACCATCTGTAGTGATTTTGGAGCCCAGAAAAATAAAGTCTGACACCGTTTCCCCATCTATTTCCCATGAAGTGGTGGGACCAAATGCCATGATCTTCGTTTTCTGAATGTTGAGCTTTAAGCCAACATTTTCACTCTCCACTTTCACTTTCATCAAGAGGCTTTTGAGTTCCTCTTCACTTTCTGCCATAAGGGTGGTGTCATCTGCATATCTGAGGTTATTGATATTTCTCCCGGCAATCTTGATTCCAGCCTGTGTTTCTTCCAGTCCAGTGTTTCTCATGATATACTCTGCATATAAGTTAAATAAACAGGGTGACAATATACAGCCTTGAAGAACTCCTTTTCCTATTTGGAACCAGTCTGTTGTTCCATGTCCAGTTCTAACTGTTGCTTCCTGACCTGCATACAAATTTCTCAAGAGGCAGATACTCTACTTAAAATTTCTGACAGTCATCTTATATTTGGGGGAGTTATATGTACTTGAAAAGTGAAAGTGAAAGTCCCTCAATTGTGCCTGACTCTTTGCAACCCAATGGTCTATAGAGTCCTTGGAATTCTCTAGGCCAGAATACTGAGGTGGGTAGTATTCCTTTCCTTTCTTCAGGTTCTCATTACTCAAAACATCAAGAATGATATTATTAACTAAATAAATCTCTGATATTTTGATACTTCTATAAGTCCCTAAAATACTAAAACTAAAAGCAAATAATTAAAAGAAATTGATGTGCATGTTACTGTCAGTGTGTGTTTATAGCAATGTATATGATAAATGAGAATCACATAGTGAACATCATAAAATCATTTGAAAAAAAATAAAATATATACACATTCATAATTCTCAAGAAACTGTTGTGGTCAAAGATATGTTTTGCTATTTTACTTTTAGAAACAACTGGAAACTTTTAACTCATATATTTTCCATTTTAATCATGAAGTGTTAATAAGGATAAAATGTGAATTAGGATTTTAGTTCATTTTGGTTTTCATATGTACATACATAATTGTTTTCAAATTTTTTAAAGTTTGTTTTATTCCATGGAATAAAACAATCTACAGATTCCTTTACTTTTTAGCCTTAATGTTCTTTCCCTTGAGCTTTACTTACAAAATAATACTCCCAGGAGTTTCAGGTAGAAACCAAGAAAAATAATTGTCAAGTCTGGCTGAAAGCAAACAGTTGCATTTCACATTACATTAATGTAGTGACTGACAAGAGATAGTATTTGTTTAAAAATAATACATAATATTACTACCAATAGTTTTGTGTCAGTTTGATAAATGAGTTGCATAGGGTATCTCATGTCTACCAGCATTCTACTTTGGCTTAGTTTGAGATTTCTTTGTCAATCAATTTTCAGTTGAGCATTTGAGTTTACACATTATCAAATAATAATAATAATAAACCTAAAGCTTTCTGGATAAATATACTGAGAGTAATTAGTATTACAGTCACATTTATGTTTGTAGAACTTAGAGGCAAATTCCTCTATAAAAATTGAGCTATGACCTCTTCATTGGTAAAGTAGTAGAGCACAGAGCTAAAACTATGATAAATAATTATATCACAAGTTTAACTGTTTAGCATTTGATACTTTACAGTGTCCTAAGAAAATACAGTTACATAATGACAATCAAGAAATCAAGGGGGAGGAGCCAAGATGGCAGAGGAGTAGGACGGGGAGAACACTTTCTCCCCCACAAATTCATCAAAAGAACATTTAAACGTCGAGTAAATTCCACAAAACAACTTCTGAATGCCGGCAGAGGACATCAGGCACCCAGAAAAGCAACCCAACTCTTCGAAAGGAGAGAGAAGAAATACAGCTCCACCCACCAGAACACCGACACAAGCTTCCCTAACCAGGAAACCTTGACAAGCCACCTGTACAAACCCACACACAGCGAGGAAACGCCACAATAAAGAGAACTCCACAAACTTCCAGAATACAGAAAGGACACCCCAAACTCAGCAATTTAAACAAGATGAAGAGACAGAGGAATACTCAGAAGATAAAGGAACAGGATAAATGCCCACCAAACCAAACAAAAGAGGAAGAGATAGGGAATCTACCTGATAAAGAATTCCGAATAATGATAGTGAAATTGATCCAAAATCTTGAAACTAAAATGGAATCACAGATAAATAGCCTGGAGACAAGGATTGAGAAGATGCAAGAAAGGTTTAAGGAGGACCTAGAAGAAATAAAAAAGAGTCAATATATAATGAATAATGCAATAAATGAAATTAAAAACACTCTGGAGGCAACAAATAGTAGAATAACAGAGGCAGAAGATAGGATTAGTGAATTAGAAGATAGAATGGTAGAAATAAATGAATCAGAGAGGATAAAAGAAAAACGAATTAAAAGAAATGAGGACAATCTCAGAGACCTCCAGGACAATATTAAACGCTACAACATTCGAATCATAGGGGTTCCAGAAGAAGAAGACAAAAAGAAAGACCATGAGAAAATACTTGAGGAGATAATATTTGAAAACTTCCCTAAAATGGGGAAGGAAATAATCACCCAAGTCCAAGAAACCCAGAGAGTCCCAAACAGGATAAACCCAAGGCAAAACACCCCAAGACACATATTAATCAAATTAACAAAGATCAAACACAAAGAACAAATATTAAAAGCAGCAAGGGAAAAACAACAAATAAAACACAAGGGAATTCCCATAAGGATAATAGCTGATCTTTCAATAGAAACTCTTCAAGCCAGGAGGGAATGGCAAGACATACTTAAAATGATGAAAGAAAATAACCTACAGCCCAGATTATTGTACCCAGCAAGGATCTCATTCAAGTATGAAGGAGAAATCAAAAGCTTTTCAGACAAGCAAAAGCTGAGAGAATTCTGCACCACCAAACCAGCTCTCCAACAAATACTAAAGGATATTCTCTAGACAGGAAACACAAAAACGGTGTATAAACTCGAACCCAAAAAAATAAAGTAAATGGCAACGGGATCATACTTATCAGTAATTACCTTAAACGTAAATGGGTTGAATGCCCCAACCAAAAGACAAAGACTGGCTGAATGGATACAAAAACAAGACCCCTACATATGTTGTCTACAAGGGACGCACCTCAAAACAGAGGACGCATACAGACTGAAAGTGAAGGGCTGGAAAAAGATTTTCCATGCAAATAGGGACCAAAAGAAAGCAGGAGTAGCAATACTCATATCAGATAAAATAGACTTTAAAACAAAGGCTGTGAAAAGAGACAAAGACGGTCACTACATAATGATCAAAGGATCAATCCAAGAAGAAGATATAACAATTATAAATATATATGCACCCAACACGAGAGCACCACAGTACGTAAGACAAATGCTAACAAGTATGAAAGGAGAAATTAACAATAACACAATAATAGTGGGAGACTTTAATACTCCACTTACACCTATGGATAGATCAACTAAACAGAAAATTAACAAGGAAACACAAACTTTAAACGATACAATAGACCAGTTAGACCTAATTGATATCTATAGGACATTTCATCCCAAAACAATAAATTTCACCTTTTTCTCAAGCGCACATGGAACCTTCTCCAGGATAGATCATATCCTGGGCCATAAAGCTAGCCTTGGTAAATTCAAAAAAATAGAAATCATTCCAAGCATCTTTTCTGACCACAATGCAGTAAGATTAGATCTCAATTACAGGAGAAAAACTATTAAAAATTCCAACATATGGAGGCTGAACAACACGCTGCTGAATAACCAACAAATCACAGAAGAAATCAAAAAAGAAATCAAAATTTGCATAGAAACGAATGAAAATGAAAACACAACAACCCAAAACCTATGGGACACGGTAAAAGCAGTCCTAAGGGGAAAGTTCATAGCAATACAGGCACACCTCAAGAAACAAGAAAAAAGTCAAATAAATAACCTAACTCTATACCTAAAGCAACTAGAAAAGGAAGAAATGAAGAACCCCAGGGTTAGGAGAAGGAAAGAAATCTTAAAAATTAGAGCAGAAATAAATGCAAAAGAAACAAAAGAGACCATAGCAAAAATCAACAAAGCCAAAAGCTGGTTCGTTGAAAGGATAAATAAAATTGACAAACCATTAGCCAGACTCATCAAGAAACAAAGGGAGAAAAATCAAATCAACAAAATTAGAAATGAAAATGGAGAGATCACAACAGACAACACAGAAATACAAAGGATCATAAGAGACTACTATCAACAATTATATGCCAATAAAATGGACAACGTGGAAGAAATGGACAAATTCTTAGAAAAGTACAACTTTCCAAAACTGGACCAGGAAGAAATAGAAAATCTTAACAGACCCATCACAAGCACGGAAATTGAAACTGTAATCAAAAATTTTCGAGCAAACAAAAGCCCAGGTCCAGACGGCTTCACAGCTGAATTCTACCAAAAATTTAGAGAAGAGCTAACACCTATCCTGCTCAAACTCTTCCAGAAAATTGCAGAGGAAGGTAAACTTCCAAACTCATTCTATGAGGCCACCATCACCCTAATGCCAAAACCTGACAAAGATCCCACAAAAAAAGAAAACTACAGGCCAATATCACTGATGAACATAGATGCAAAAATCCTTAACAAAATTCTAGCAATCAGAATCCAACAACACATTAAAAAGATCATACACCATGATCAAGTGGGCTTTATCCCAGGGATGCAAGGATTCTTCAATATCTGCAAATCAATCAATGTAATACACCACATTAATAAATTGAAAAATAAAAACCATATGATTATCTCAATAGATGCAGAGAAAGCCTTTGACAAAATTCAACATCCATTTATGATAAAAACTCTCCAGAAAGCAGGAATAGAAGGAACATACCTCAACATAATAAAAGCTATATATGACAAACCCACAGCAAACATTATCCTCAATGGTGAAAAATTGAAAGCATTTCCTCTAAAGTCAGGAACAAGACAAGGGTGCCCACTTTCACCATTACTATTCAACATAGTTTTGGGAGTTTTGGCCACAGCAATCAGAGCAGAAAAAGAAATAAAAGGAATCCAAACTGGAAAAGAAGAAGTAAAACTCTCACTATTTGCAGATGACATGATCCTCTACATAGAAAACCCTAAAGACCCCACCAGAAAATTACTAGATCTAATCAATGACTATAGTAAAGTTGCAGGATACAAAATCAACACACAGAAATCCCTTGCATTCCTATACACTAATAATGAGAAAACAGAAAGAGAAATTAAGGAAACAATTCCATTCACCATTGCAACGGAAAGAAAATACTTAGGAATATATCTACCTAAAGAAACTAAAGACCTATATTTAGAAAACTATAAAACACTGGTGAAAGAAATCAAAGAGGACACTAATAGATGGAGAAATATACCATGTTCATGGATTGGAAGAATCAATATAGTGAAAATGAGTATACTACCCAAAGCAATTTATAGATTCAACGCAATCCCTATCAAGCTACCAACAGTATTCTTCACAGAGCTAGAACAAATAATTTCACAATTTGTATGGAAATACAAAAAACCTCAAATAACCAAAGCGATCTTGAGAAAGAAGAATGGAACTGGAGGAATCAACCTACCTGACTTCAGGCTCTACTACAAAGCCACAGTTATCAAGACAGTATGGCACTGGCACAAAGACAGAAATATTGATCAATGGAATAAAATAGAAAGCCCAGAGATAAATCCACGCACATATGGACACCTTATCTTTGACAAAGGAGGCAAGAATATACAATGGATGAAAGACAATCTCTTTAACAAGTGGTGCTGGGATATCTGGTCAACCACTTGTAAAAGAATGAAACTAGACCACTTTCTAACACCATTCACAAAAATAAACTCAAAATGGATTAAAGATCTAAATGTAAGACCAGAAACTATAAAACTCCTAGAGGAGAACATAGGCAAAACACTCTCCGACATACATCACAGCAGGATCCTCTATGACCCACCTCCCAGAATATTGGAAATAAAAGCAAAAATAAACAAATGGGACCTAATTAACCTTAAAAGCTTCTGCACATCAAAGGAAACTATTAGCAAGGTGAAAAGACAGCCTTCAGAATGGGAGAAAATAATAGCAAATGAAGCAACCGACAAACAACTAATCTCAAAAATATACAAGCAACTCCTGCAACTCAACTCCAGAAAAATAAACGACCCAATCAAAAAATGGGCCAAAGAACTAAATAGACATTTCTCCAAAGAAGACATACAGATGGCTAACAAACACATGAAAAGATGCTCAACATCACTCATTATCAGAGAAATGCAAATCAAAACCACTATGAGGTACCATTTCACACCAGTCAGAATGGCTGCGATCCAAAAGTCTACAAATAATAAATGCTGGAGAGGGTGTGGAGAAAAGGGAACCCTCTTACACTGTTGGTGGGAATGCAAACTAGTACAGCCACTATGGAGAACAGTGTGGAGATTCCTTAAAAAACTGGAAATAAAACTGCCTTATGACCCAGCAATCCCACTGCTGGGCATACACACTGAGGAAACCAGAAGGGGAAGAGACACGTGTACCCCAATGTTCATCGCAGCACTGTTTATAATAGCCAGGACATGGAAGCAACCTAGATGTCCATCAGCAGATGAATAGATAAGAAAGCAGTGGTACATATACACAATGGAGTATTACTCAGCCATTAAAAAGAATACATTTGAATCAGTTCTAATGAGGTGGATGAAACTGGAGCCTATTATACAGAGTGAAATAAGCCAGAAGGAAAAACATAAATACAGTATACTAATGCATATATATGGAATTTAGAAAGATGGTTACAATAACCCGGTGTACAAGACAGCAAAAGAGACACTGATGTATAGAACAGTCTTATGGACTCTGTGGGAGATGGAGAGGGTGGGAAGATTTGGGAGAATGGCATTGAAACATGTATAATATCATGTAAGAAACGAGTTGCCAGTCCAGGTTCGATGCACGATACTGGATGCTTGGGGCTAGTGCACTGGGACGACCCAGAGGGATGGTATGGGGAGGGAGGAGGGAGGAGGGTTCAGGATGGGGAACACATGTATACCTGTGGTGGATTCATTTTGATATTTGGCAAAACTAATACAATTATGTAAAGTTTAAAAATAAAATAAAATTAGGAAAAAAAAAAAAAGGAGAGACATTACTTTGCCAGCAAAGGTCCATCTAGTCAAGGCTATGGTTTTTCCAGTGGTCATGTATGGATGTGAGAGTTGTACTATAAAGAAAGCTGAGCACTGAAGAATTGATGCTTTTGAACTGTGGTGTTGGAGAAGACTCTTGAGAGTCCATTGGACAGCAAGATGATCCAACCAACTCATCCTAAAGGAAATCAGTCCTGGGTGTTCATTTGAAGGACTGATGTTGAAGCTGAAACTCCAATACTTTGGCCCCCTGATGCGAAGAGCTGACTCTTTTGCAAAGACCCTGATGCTGGGAAAGATTGAACACGGGAGGAGAAGCATATGACGGAGGATGAGATGGCTGGATGACATCACCGACTCAATGGACATGAGTTTGAGTAAATTCCGGGAGTTGGTGATGGACAGTGAGGCCTGGCATGCTGCAGTCCATGGGGTCCCAAAGAGTTGAACATAACTAAGTGACTGAACTGAACTGAACCACTATAATAAACAGCTGCCTGATTTCAGTTAAAAAAAAAAAAAATCAATAATGAGTTATAAGGAGTATGTTTCCTGTGTTTATAAGTATATATCAGCACAATTTGAGTTTTAGCTAGAAATTTTCCACTTTATCCCAGCATTAAATTAATATGATCAAAGACATGCTATTTAAAAATTCATAAATCATTTTTAAGATAAGAATCAAAGGAAGTTCTTTGGCAGTATTTATATTAGGAAACTGCTACTGTTGCTGCTGCTAAGTCGCTTCAGTAGTGTCCGACTCTGTGCAACCCCATAGATGGCAGCCCACCAGGCTCTGCTATCCCTGGGATTCTCCAGGCAAGAACACTGGAGTGGGTTGCCATTTCCTTCTCCAATGTGTGAAAGGTAAAGTGAAGTCGCCCAGTCATGTCTGACTCGCAGGGATCCCATGGACTGCAGCCTGCCAGGCTCCTCCATCTATGGGATTTTCTAGGCAAGAGTACTGGAGTGGCTTGCCATTGCCTTCTTCGATATTAAACAACTATAAGTATTCAAATGGAAAAATGAATCAGCTTCCTCACATTTAATTCAGTTGCTTAATAAACAGCGATTTGTAGTGTTCTTTGGTCATGAGCATACTCGGCTGCTTAGTCATGTATGACTCTTTGCAGCCCACTGAACTGTAGCCCGCCAGGTTCCTCTGTGCATGGGATTTCCCAGGCAGGAATATTGGAGGGTGTTGCTATTTCCTATTCTAAGGGATCTCCCCAACTAGGGATCCAACCCATGTCCTCCTGGTCTCCTGCATTGGCAGGCAGATTCTTTACCACTGTGCTACCCAGGAAGCCCCCAAGTGACTACTAATTACAGTAAAATTAATTTCTTGTTCTTGAATTATTTAACTTAAAAGTTTACCAAGTGTCAAATGGATTGAGTAGATAATACAGAATGTAAGAAATACTGAATGTAAGAAAATAATAAAACAATTTTCAGTCAGCATAAGGTGTTAGCCACTCTAGTTTTCTGAAAGGAATAAAATTAAAAATAGAGTAAATGCCTAATGAAATTACAAAATAACTCAATGGTTGTGTCATACTATCAGAATAAGACAAATTAAGCTACTTTTAAATGTCCCTGATTATATATCTTTTCAATGTGATTGCTAAGAAGTCCCAAGATTTATTTTCAGTAATGCTCAGGTCTCAGTGACAAGCCAAATTCTCTTTTGGCCTATTGTGTTTTCCTATTTTATGTTTGTTCATTTTTCAAGAACTCAATATTGAGCAGACTCCTAAGAAAGATAGTATCTTAATGTTTTATTATATTTATATGTATTTTAGAAGAAAGCCCTCTTGATCACCAAGTTTATAACCTAGGCAAAATCTTAGGCACCAGAAATTAAACAGTGTTGCTTTAGTACTGTTCATTTAGGAGGGGGGTAAGAAAAAAGAATACAATGATTTTCAATCTTATCTTTCAGTCTTCAAACAAGTTGATGTATAAATAGAATGAATACAAAAGTAGTACATTTGGATGGAGAGGTCCTGATATAAAATTTAAACATAATGACATCAAGGTGGTAGTAAAGCCATCAAATAAATATAGTATGAAAGAACTGAAATGAAACTTTTTTTTTTTAATGACATATTGTCTGTAATAGAGTTTTCCTTTTTGGATATTGATTGCTATATAAGCAAGTATTTGTTTTTCAGTATCAGAAGGACTGGAAATTTACAAGTTTAGAAATGAAAGATCCTTTTCCATTGAATTTTTCTGTGTAATTTTGTTTCTATCAAACAGATAAAAACAACAAAACTATTCTTGTTAATGGGGGTTTGGGCCTGTATTCCTATATACTTAGTTTCATCAGTCATTCATGCAGTTGCATCTGGGTATCTGTAAAATAGGGCTAAATATACTCTATTAAGACAGATGGCTGGCCAAGATAATCTAATGTATTTCCTATATTTGCAGTGATTTCTCCTTTCAGCAACAAAATGAATGCATAGAAAATATTTCTTTCCTATTAGATGTCACTAGTTTTTACTAAGTGCAATGTTTAAGAAACAAATGAGTTAAACCTGACTTACCTAAGTGGAAAATTGTATTCTCTTCCAAACTGAAACAATCTGGAGTAACAATCAAATTGATAAATATTCATGTATTAAGTCATAATTGGACCCTCACAGAAGTTCTATCAGTGGACCATATATTAATACCAGCTTTTTTGCATTTTGAGAGCGTGAAATAAAATATACACATAATATGCAATTCAGTGTCTAATAAAGTGTCAAAACAAAGGTTCATATTTATATGTCATCTGAGAGTACCACAAACTTCTAACTTTCGGGATTTTAATTAGAGATGCAAAGCAGACTATCTTTTGTTATTTAACAGCAACCACCTGTATGTTTAGAATTGGGAAATATCCCAGAGAAGCTATACATTAAATCGAATGACAGACAAATATATGCTTACAATGATAAGAATGGATGCCAAATAATGCATTTCTAGGAGAAGGCACTGGCGACCCACTCCAGTACTCTTGCCTGGAAAATCCCATGGACGGAGGAGCTTGGTAGGCTGCAGTCCATGGGGTCGCTGAGGGTCGGACATGACTGAGCAATTTTACTCTCAATTTTCACTTTCATGCATTGGAGAAGGAAATGGCAACCCACTCCAGTGTTCTTGGACGGGGGATCCTGGTGGGCTGCCGTCTATGGGGTAGCATAGAGTCGGACACAACTGAAGCGAGTTAGCAGCAGCAGCAGCATAGCATATTTTAGCTCAAATCCCATCATACAAATAAGTCCCAAGAATAATTTTCCCACAAATTAAAAACTAACAGTTTTAACAGCCAAATGCTGATTAGAGTTTTTTAAAATATTAAACAATTTTGATAATCGTTAGTAAAATAAAACTGAATTCTTCTTTTTCTGAAATGTGAATACTTTATATTCAAAGCATAAAATTAATACATATTTTAAAGTATTTTTCATTAAATATCTTTGATCAGCCAAAACAAAAAGGGGTTATTAACTGTTAAAACTATAAGCATTTTATTACTAATGCTCATGATTCATGTTCCTATGGGAGCTCAACATGTCCTCTTAGAAGATTCCAGGAATGATCTTTTTGAACACACTCAAAGTTTTATTATTCCCTCAGTCTAGACATTTTTAAACAATTGCCTAGCAACATGCATATGATTTTAGTGGCACTGTGCTGTATTGAGAAGGTAAATATGTGTTATTTAATAGTTAAGAAACAAAGTCTTTCTTTGATAGTTTTTAAATGTGTAAAAATAAAACAAATGTCTAGCATTGTTGAAAGGAAGAAAGCATTTACCAGTAAGGCTTTGACTTGAATTGATGCTTGGAATATTTAAATAGGACAAAGGTCTACTTGGGAATGTTCATAAGAGCTATGTGAAATATTTTGCCATACAAACTATTCAAAAGAGAATGCTTATATTCATATGCAGGGAGATGCCAAGAAAGGAAAACAGAAGCATAGGCATGAGGAAATTGGTATTGCAAAGGGCAAAATGTGAACCAAGGAAAAAAGCTGCTATCAGGAATGAGAGAAAAGCATGCATCAAGAAAGTAGAAAGTCAATTATTTCAGGAGATAATTGAGCAAAAGCAGCATTTTAAGGACAGTGAGTCAGTACTGTGAACCACCTCCCTTTTGTTAAACTTTCTATGTAGCTCCTGATTTTGCCTCAGCAGTCATTTGCCACAGTATCTTCTCATTGTTTAACTCTGCAGTTCAGTGGAAATCTCTTATCCATTGCTTATGTACATATTAATCCTATGACACACAGGTACCTTATGGTAGGACTGTGGCCATCAATGTCTAAGAGTTCTTTAGGTAGGCCTGTACTGTAACCAGAGAGCCTCCTCATTAAGAAATAGAAACATATTACTTGGTTATACATTTTGAAGGGCTGAACATTAAAAAATGAATGGAATTGTAGTTTTATTCTCTCAGTGAAAGGAATCAGTGGCTTATAGAAATAACAACCATGTAGACTGCTGGATTGAGTTTTAAATTGCTTATTAAGGTGATTAGATTCAATTTATGCTGGGGATATAGTGTTTTGTTTTAAGTTTTATTGTGTGAGTCCTCTGGAAGGAGAGATTTTAATGAGTTGGGAAACTTGGGCTTCCAAGAGAGAACTTCAGCTTGCTTGTTTTGAAGTCTAGGGTGCATCAATAATAATAGAAACAATAAGCAAAGACCATAATACCTATATTTTCCCAAATGTGCATGTGATTATATATACTCCAGATAGATCCCTCAGGAAGTGAAGTTCAGTACCTAGAAAATATTTTTTTCCTGGTTATTGTTTAGTCACTAAGTCACATATAACTCTGTGACCCCATGAACTGCAGCATGCCAGACATCTCTGTCATTCCTTCACTATGCCCCTGACTTTGGTCAAACTCATGTCCATTGAGTCTGTGATACCATCTCATCCTCTGTCATCCCCTTCTCCTCCTGCCTTCAATCTTTTCCAGCATTAGGGTCTTTCCAAAGGGTCAGCTCTTTCCATCAGGTGGCCAAAGTATTGGAGCTTCAGCTTCAGCATCAGTCCTTCCAATGAATATTCAGGACTGATTTCCTTTAGGATGGACTGGTTGGATCTCCTTGCAGTCCTAGGGACTCTCAAGGGTCTTCTCCAACACCACAGTTCAAATGCATCAATTCTTTGGAGATCAGCCTTCTTTATGGTACAACTCTCACACCCTTATATGGCTACTAGAAAAATCATAGCTTTGACTATATGGACTTTGTCGGCAAAGTGATATCTCTGTTTTTTAACACTGTCTAAGTTTGTCATAGCTATACTTCCAAGGAGCAAGCATCTTTTAATTTCACGGCTACAGTTACCATCTGCGTTGATTTTGGAGCCAAGAAAATGAAATCTGACAGTTTACACTTCACATTTTCCCCATTTATTTGCCATAAAGTAATGGGACCAGATGCCATGATCTTTGTTTTTTTGATTGTTGAGTTTTAAGCCAGCTTTCCAACTCGCCTCTTTCAACCTCAACAAGAGGCTCTTTAGTTACTCTTCACTTTCTGCCATTAAAGTGTTATCATCTGCATATCTGAGGTTGTTGATATTTCTGCTGGCAATCTTGATTCCAACTTGTGATTCATCCAACCCAGCATTTCACATAATATACTCTGGATATAAGTTAAATAAGCAGGGTGACAATATACAACCTTGAGGCACTCCTTTCCCAATTTTGAACCAGTCTATTGTTCTATGTCCAGTTCTTACTGTTGCATCTTGTCTTGCATACAGGTTTCTCAGGAGACAGGTAATGTAGTCTGGTATTCTTATCTCATTAAGATTATTCCACATTTTTTTGTGAACTATACAGTCAAAGGCTTTAGCATAGATGAAGAAGAAGTAGAATTTTTTTTTTAATTTCCTTGCTTTTTTCTTATTTTTTAGAGTTTTTATTTATTTTTAAAATTTAATTTAATTTTATTTTTTAACTGTACAATATTGTATTGGTTTTGCCATATATCAACATGCATCCACCACAGGTATACATGTGTTCCCCATCCTGAACCCTCCTCCCTCCTCCCTCCCCATACCATCCCTCTGGGTCATCCCAGTGCACCAGCCCCAGGCATCCAGTATCGTGCATCAAACCTGGACTGGCAACTCGTTTCATATATGATATTATACATGCTTCAATGCCATTCTCCCAAATCATCCCACCCTCTCCCTCTCCCACAGAGCCCAAAAGACCATTCTATACATCAGTGTCTCTTTTGCTGTCTAGTATACAGGGTTATCGTTATCATCTTTCTAAATTCCATATATATGTGTTAGTATACTGTACAGGATTCTTTATGACCCACCTCCCAGAATATTGGAAATAAAAGCAAAAATAAACAAATGGGACCTAATTAAACTTAAAAGCTTCTGCACAACAAAGGAAACTATAAGCAAGGTGAAAAGACAGCCATCAGAATGGGAGAAAATAATAGCAAATGAAGCAACTGAAAAACAACTAATCTCAAAAATATATAAGCAACTCCTGCAACTCAATTCCAGAAAAAAAAAAAAAATGACTCAATCAAAAAATGGGGCAAAGAACTAAATAGACATTTCTCCAAAGAAGATATACAGATGGCTAACAAACATATGAAAAGATGCTCAACATCACTCATTATCAGAGAAATGCAAATCAAAACCACTATGAGGTACCATTTCACGCCAGTCAGAATGGCTGCGATCCAAAAGTCTACAAGTAATAAATGCTGGAGAGGGTGTGGAGAAAAGGGAACCCTCTTACACTGTTGGTGGGAATGCAAACTAGTACAGCCACTATGGAGAACAGTGTGGAGATTCCTTAAAAAACTGGAAATAGAACTGCCTTATGATCCAGCAATCCCACTGCTGGGCATACACACTGAGGAAACCAGAATTGAAAGAGACACATGTACCCCATTGTTCATCACAGCACTGTTTATAATAGCCAGGACATGGAAGCAACCTAGATGCCCATCAGCAGATGAATGGATAAGAAAGCAGTGGTACATATACACAATGGAGTATTACTTGGCCATTAAAAAGAATACATTTGAATCAGTTCTAATGCAGTGGATGAAACTGGAGTGAAGTTTCAGAGTGAAGTAAGCCAGAAAGAAAAACACCAATACAGTATGCTGCAAAGTAGCTTCAGTAGTGTCCAACTCTTAGCGATCCCATGGACTGCAGCCCACCAGGCTCCTCAGTCCCTGGGATTTTCCAGGCAAGAGTACTGGAGTGGGTTGCCATTTCCTTCTTCCATGCATGAAAGTGAAAAGTGAAAGTGAAGTCGCTCAGTCGTGTCTGACTCTTAGCGACCTTATGGACTGTAGCCCACCAGGCTCCTCAGTCCATGGGATTTTCCAGGCAAGAGTACTGGAGTGGGTTGCCATTTCCTTCTCCGATCCAATACAGTATACTAATGCATATATATGGAATTTAGAAAGATGGTAACAATTTCCTTGCTTTTTCATGATCCAGTGGATGTTGGCAATTTGATCTCTGGTTCCTCTGCCTTTTCTAAATCCAGCTTGTACATCTGTAAGTTCTTAGTTCATGTACTGCTAAAGCCTCACTTTAAGGATTTTAGCATAATCTTGCTGGCATATGAAATGAGTGCAATTGTACAGTAGTTTGAACGTTCTTTGACATTGCCTTCCTTTGAGAATGAAAACTGACCTTTTCCAGTCCTGAGGCCACTGCTTAGTTTTCAAAATTTGTTGGCACAATGAGTGCAATTCTTTAACAGCATAATCTTTTAAGATCTGAAATTGCTAAGCTGGAATTCCATCATCTCCACTAGCTTTCTTCTTAGTAACACTTCCTAAGGCCCATTTGACTTCACATTCCAGGATGTCTGGCTGTAAGTGAATGACCACACCTTTGTGGTTATCTGGGTCATTAAGAGCATTTTTGTACAGTTCTTCTGTGTATTCTTGCCACCTTTTCTTAATCTCTTCTGTTTTTATTAGGTCCTTGTTTTTGTCCTTTATTGTGTCTATATTTGCATGAAATGTTCCCTTGATATTTCAAGTTTTCTTAAAGAGATTTCTATTTTTTCCCTTACTATTGTTTTCCTCTTTTTCTTTGCATTGGTCACTTAAAAAGGCTTTCTAATCTCTCCTTGCTATTCTCTGGAACTCTGCTTTCACTTGGGCATATCTTTCCCTTTTTCCTTTGGCTTTCACTTCTCTTTTCTCAGCTATTTGTAAGGCCTCCTCAGACAACCAATTTGTCTTACTGCATTTTTTTTCTTGGTGGTGGTTTTGGTCATCACCTCCACAATTTTACCAACTTCCATCCGTAGTTCTTCAGGCACTCTGTCTACCAGATCCAGTCCCTTGAAACTATTTGTCACCTCCACTGTATAATCATAAGGAATTTGATTTAGGTCATACTGGAATGGCCTAGTGATTTTCCCTACTTTCTTCAATTGGATCCTGAAGTTTTCAATAAGGAGCTGAAGATCTGAACCACAGTCAGTTCCAGGTCTTATTTTTGCTGACTGTATAGAGCTTCTCCATTTTTGGCTGCAAAACATATTATCAATATGATTTTGTTACTGACTTCTGGTGATGTCTATGTTTAGAGTTGTTTCTTGTGTTAATAATGGAAGAGAGTGCTTGGTATAACCAGTGCATTCTCTTGGCAAAACTCTGTTAACCTTTGCCCTGTTTCATTTTGTATTCAAGGCCAAACTTGCCTATTATTCCAGGGATCTCTTGATTTCCTACTTACGCATTCCAGTACCCTATGATGAAAAGGACATCTTATTTTGGTTAATCTAGGAGGTCTTGTGGTCTTCATAGAATTGTTTTATTTCAGCTTCTTCAGCATTAGTTGTTGGAGCATAGACTTGGATTACTGTGATGCTGAATGTTTTGCTTTGGAAATGAACAGAGATCATTCTATCATTTCTCAAATTGCAACCAGGTGCTTCATTTTGGACTCTTTTGTTGACTATGATTGATACTCCATTCCTTCTAAGAGATTCTTGCCCATAGTAATAGATATAAGGTTCATCTGAATTAAATTTGCCCATTCCAGTCCATTTTACTTCACTGATTCCTAAAATGTCAATGTTCACTCTTCCAATCTCCTGTTTGGCCACATCCATTTTACCTTGATTCACATACCTAACATTCCAGGTTCCTATGCAGTATTGTTTTTATGGCATTGGACTTTACTTTCACCAACAGATATAACCACAGCTGGGCATTGTTTCCACTTTGGCTCTGCCTCTTCATTCTTTCTGTAGCAATATCTCTAGTCTACCTCAGTAGTATATTGGACACCTACCAATCTGGGGATTTATCTTTCAGTGTCATATCTTTTTGCCTACCCATACTGTTCATAGGCTTCTCAAGACAAGAATACTGAAGTGGTGTGCCATTCCTTTCTCTAGTGGACTACATTTTATCAGTCCCTAACTAGCAGGGACATGCCCTTCAGCTGCTCAGCATAGTTGGATGACATGCTTGGTGCCCTGGGTGTCTCACCACTGGTCCTCACTGAGTGTTTAAAACCTCGCTGGCTCTCAGTGATAAAAATTAAAATCAATTGTGGCCAAAATCTATAAGAATAAATACAAATAAATAGATGAATATATTGAGACCGATTGGAAACAAGATTCCTAATGCTATAATAAATGGTGTTGGTTTTCTGCACCAGACACTGTGGTAGACTGCAAATAACTTGGGTTCATGAAATATTTTTCCCCTGAGGACTGCATGTGAAGAATGGATTTTATTTAGAAATGTAAGAAAAGAATAAGCAAGACCTATCCAAGCCAGACTTCAGCAATACGTGAACTGTTAACTTCCAGATGTTCAAGCTAATTTTAGAAAAGGCAGAGGAACCAGAGATCTAATTGCCAACATCCGCTGGATCATCAAAAAAGCAAGAGAGTTCCAGAAAAACATCTATTTCTGCTTTATTGACTATGCCAAAGCCTTGACTGTGTAGATCACAATAAACTGTGGAAAATTCTTCAAGAGATGGGAATATCAGACCATCTGACCTGCCTCTTGAGAAACATACATGCAGGTCAGGAAGCAACAGTTAGAACTGGACATGGAACAACAGACTGGTTCCAAATAGGAAAAGGAGTACGTCAAGGCTGTATATTGTCACCCTGCTTATTTAACTTAGATGCAGAGTACATCATGAGAAACTCTGGGCTGCAAGAAGCACAAGCTGGAATCAAGATTTCTGGGAGGAATATCAATATCAGATGACACCACCCTTACGGCAGAAAGTAAAGAAAAATTAAAAAGCCTCTTGAGGAAAGTGAAAGAGTAGAGTGAAAAAGTTGGCTTAAAGCTCAACATTCAGAAAACTAAGATCGTGGCATCTGGTCCCATCACTTCATGGCAAATAGATGGGAAACAGTGGAAACAGTCTCAGACTTTATTTTTGGGGGCTCAAAAATCACTGCAGATGGTGACTTCAGTCATGAAATTAAAAGATGCTTACTTCTTGGAAGGAAAGATATGACCAACCTAGATAGCATATTGAAAAGCAGAGACAATACTTTGCCAACAAAGGTCCATCTAGTCAAGGCTATTGTCATGTATGGATGTGAGAGTTGGACTGTGAAGAAGGCTGAGCACCAAAGAATTGATGCTTTTGAACTGTGGTGTTGGAGAAGACTCTTGAGAGTCCCTTGGACTGCAAGGAGATCCAACCAGTCCATTCTAAAGGAGATCAGCCCTGGGATTTCTTTGGAAGGACTGAAGCTAAAGCTGAAACTCCAGTACTTTGGCCACCTCACGTGAAGTGTTGACTCATTGGAAAAGACTCTGATGCTGGGAGGGATTGGGGGCAGGAGGAGAAGGGGACGACAGAAAATGAGATGGCTTGATGGCATCACTGACTCAATGGACGTGAGTCTCAGTGAACTCTGGGAGTTGGTGATGGCTGCTTCAATTCATGGGGTCACAAAGAGTTGGACAAGACTGAGAGACTGAACTGAACTGAACTGATGAGAAATATAAACCTCTATAGAAATAACAAGTTTCAGGTACATTTTAGGCTTAACAGTTACATTTCTCTTTAAATTTGAGAAAACTTGAAATATCACAACACTGGATGCTTGGGACTGGTGCACTGGGACGACCCAGAGGGATGATATGGGGAGGGAGGAGGGAGGAGGGTTCAGGATGGATTTTCTTTTAAAAATTTAGAAAAAAATAATTAATAAAAAAATAAATTAAAAAAAAAGGATCAAAATATAAAACATAGAAAATAAAGAACCAAAACATATAAAAAAATCAAAGCATCTCTGGCTATATTCGTATTTTGGTGAGTTTTTAAAAAGTCAGAATTATGGTAAAAATAAGTGTGTTTGACTTTACCTGCTGACCCATGTTCTTAATGTAGATGAAGTTATCTGCTGTTGTCTTAGATTTTCAATCCTAAATTTAATAGTTAATAACAATTCAGATCCTGTCACTTTTGAATTGAGAAGGAAATGGAAACCCACTCCAGTATTTTTGCCAGGAAAATCCCATGTACAGAGGAGCCTGGTGGGCTACAGTCCATGGGTTGCAAAGAGTCAAACACAACTGAGCATGCACACATTCATACTTTTGAAATGTGGGGTACTGTGAGTCTAAAGAAATATTAACAGAAAAACAATTTGTTACTGCAAGCTCGTATAATATTTAACTTTTCTGTACCTCCTTAACATTTCAAGAATCAACACTGTGTCGATTATTCTTTTATAATGTCCATTTACTAATAGAAAATTCCCTGGAAGAGGTAGAACCGTCATCAAATATTAGGTTAATTGAATAGTTGAGAGTCCTGTTCATCACTAAAGACCTGACATATTCCATTTACCATTTTATTTTGTGTGTATATGAATACAAATACACACTTGTAGTGTGCGCCTATTCATTTAAAACCAAATTGTATTTTTTTTTTTTGTTTTTCAAGAGTGCCTTTCTTCTTTTTTCCCATATACTCGGCTACAATACAACATAGTGATTCAACATTTACATATATTATGAAATGATCGCCAGAATAATTTTAACATTTTTCACAATATATAGTTACAGATTATTTTTCTTGTGATAAATTTTAAGATCTACTTTCTTAGCAGTTTTCAAATACACAATCAGTTCAGTTCATTTGTATCCTACTTTTTGCAACCCCATGGACTGCAGCATGCCAAGCTTCCCTGTCCATCACCAACTCCTGGAGCTTGCTAAAACTCATATGTCGATCAAATCAGTGATGCCACCCAACAATCTCATCCTCTGTCCTCCCCTTCTCCTCCTGCCTTCAATCTTTCCCACCATCAGGGTCTTTCCCAATGAGTCAGTTTTTCCCATCAGGTGGCCAAAGTATTGGAGTTTCAGCTTCAGCATCAGTCCTTCCAATGAATATTCAGGACTGATTTCCTTTAGGATTGACTGGTTGGACCTCCTTGTAGTCCTAGGGACTCTCAAGAGTCTTCTCCAACACCACAGTTCAAAAGCATCAGTTCTTCGGTGCTCAGCTTTCTTTACAGTCCAACTCTCACATTCATACATGACCACTGGAAAAACCATAGCTTTGACTAGATGGGCCTTTGTTGGCGAAGTAATGTCTCTGCTTTTTAATATACTGTCTAGCTTGGTCATAACTTTCCTTCCAAGGAGTAAGCGTCTTTTAATTTCATGGCTGCTGTCACCATCTGCAGTGATTTTGGAGCTCAAGAAATAAAGTCTGTCACTGTTTTCATTGTTTCTCCATCTATTTGACTTGGAGTGATGGGAACAGATGCCATGATCCTAGTTTTCTGAATGTTGAGTTTTAAGCCAGCTTTTCATTCTACTCTTTAACTTTCATCAACAGTAGTATTAAATATAGTTGACCTACTGTATATTACATCCTCATGACTTATTTTATAATTGGAAGTTTGTGTCTGTTGACACCACTCACCCACAACCCTCCTCGCATTTTTAACAATCGCCAATCTGTTCTCTGTATGCGCTTGGTTTATTTTTATTTTTTAGATTCTACACATGAATGAGATCATGCAATATTTACTTCCTCAGTCTGACTTACTCCATTTAGTATAATGCCCTCAAGGTCCATTCATTCTGTTGTAAATGACAAGATTTCATTCTTATTTTGTTATGGCTAAGTGATATTCCTCTGTGTGTGTGTGTTTCTGTAAACACTACATTTTTTCTTTTCATACTTTTGCTAATGTAAATAATGCTGCAGTGAGCATAAGAGTGTTCATATATCCTTTAAATTTAGCCTTGTTCCTTTTCCAGATAAATAACCAAGAGTGAAATTTCTGGAGTATATGGTAAGTTCTATTTTTAATATTTTAAGGAACCTGCATACTCTTTTCCACAGTGGTTGTGCCCATTTACATTTCTACCAAAAGTGGACAAGGGTTCCCTTTTCTTCAACTCTTGGCTAATAGTTCTTATTTCTTGTCATTTTGATAATAGCCATTCTGACAAGTATGATGTGATATCTCATAGTTTTGACTTTCTTTTCCCTGATTACTAGGTGCTTGAGCATCTTTTCATATATTTGTTGGCTATCTGCTTGTCTGGAAAAATGTCTGTTCAGATTCTCTGCCCATTTTGTAATCAGACTGTTTTTCTGCTATTGAGTCATATGAGTTTTTTATACATTTTGCATGTTAACTTGTTACCAGATATATGATTTGCAAATATTTCCTCCCATTCAGGAGGTTGCCTTTTCACTTTGTTGATGGATGCTTTGCTATGTAGAAAGTGTTTAGTTTGATATAGCCCTATTTGTTTATTTTTGCTTATGTTGCCTTTGTTTTTAGTATCAAATCCAAAAAATCATCACCAATAACAATGTCAGTGGGTTATTACCTATGTTTTCTTCTAGGTATTTTATATTTTCAGGTCTTATGTTTTAATCTGTTTTCAGTTAATTTTTGTATATTGTATAAATGGTCAAGTTATGTTCCTTTACATGGCTGTCCAGTTGCCCCCAAAGCATTTATTAAAGAGACTATCAATCCCCTGTTGTATATTCTTCAATCCTTTGTTGTGAATTAATTGACCATATGTGTGTGAGTTTATCTTGGGTCTCCCTATTCTATTCCATAGATCTGTGTGTTTGATTTTATGCCAGTACCATACTGTTTTGATTACTATAGTTTTGAAATACAGTCTGAAATCAGGGAGTACAATACCACCTCTTGTTCTTCTTTCTCAAGATTATTTTAGTTATTCAGGGTCTATTTTTGGTTTCCATGTAAGTTTTAGAATCACTTATTCTGTATTTATTTTATGCATTTGTAAAGTAAATCTATTTATATTAACAATAATTATTAATATGTACTTATTTTCACTGGCGGGGAAATAATGTTTTTTGGATGTTTTGTGGTTCCTCTCAGTTCCTTTATTGCAGTTCCTTTCTTGTTCACTTCTCTTTCTTTGAGGTTTGATGACTTTTAGTGGTACTTTCACTCTCTTTTGTATATCTACTACATGTTTTTGTTCTTTATAATATTTATAATAGTCTATTTTACATAGACTGTTTTAAATTGGCAACAACTAATGTTTGAATGCATTCTAATGCTCTAAACGTTTACCTTTCCTCCACATTTTATGTCTTGAGATTGCAATTTGCATCTTTTTATCTTGTTCACCCCTTAAATATTATAGTCAGTTATTTTTCAGTTCAGTTCAGCTCAGTTCAGTCTCTCAGTCATGTCCAACTCTTTGCGACCCCATGAATTGAAGCAGCCATCACCAACTCCCAGAGTTCACTCAGACTCACATCCATCGAGTCATGATGCCATCCAGCCATCTCATTTTTCTGTCGTCCCCTTCTCCTCCTGCCCCCAATCCCTCCCAGCAGCAGAGTCTTTTCCAATGAGTCAACTCTTCACATGAGGTGGCCAAATGCTGGAGTTTCAGCTTTAGCATCATTCCTTCCAAAGAAATCCCAGGGGCTGATCTCCTTCAGAATGGACTGGTTGGATCTCCTTGCAGTCCAAGGGACTCTCAAGAGTCTTCTCCAATACCACAGTTCAAAAGCATCGATTCTACAGTGCTCAGCCATCTTCACAGTCCAACTGTCACATCCATACATGACCACTGGAAAAACCGTAACCTTGACTAGATGGACCTTTGTTGGCAAAGTAATGTCTCTGCTTTTGAATATGCTATCTAGGTTGGTCATAACTTTCCTTCCAAGGAGTAAGCGTCTTTTAATTTCATGGCTGCAGTCACCATTTGCAATGATTTTGGTGCCCCCCAAAATAAAGTCTGACACCGCTTCCACTGTTTCCCCATCTATTTCCCATGAAATGATGGGACCAGATGCCATGATCTTCGTTTTCTGAATGTTGAGCTTTAAGCCAACTTTTTCACTCTCTTCTTCCACCTTCATCAAGAGGCTTTTTAGTTCCTTTTCACTTTCTGCCATAAGGGTGGTGTCATCTGCATATCTGGGGTGATTGATATTTCTCCTGGCAATCTTGATTCCAGCTTGGGCTTCTTCCAGCCCAGCGTTTCTCATGATGTACTCTGCATATAAGTTAAATAAGCAGGGTGACAATATACAACCTTGACGTACTCCTTTTTCTATTTGGAAGCAGTCTGTTGTTCCATGTCCAGTTCTAACTGTTGCTTCCTGGCCTGCATATACGTTTCTCAAGAGGCAGGTCAGGTGGTCTGGTATTCCCATCTCTTTCAGAATTTTCCACCGTTTATTTTGATCCACACAGTCAAAGGCTTTGGCATAGTCAATAAAGCAGAAATTGATGTTTTCCTGGAACTCTCTTGCTTTTTCGATGATCCAGCGGATGTTGGCAATTAGATCTCTGGTTCCTCTGCCTTTTCTAAAACTAGCTTGAACATCAGGAAGTTCATGGTTCACATATTGCTGAAGCCTGGCTTGGAGAATTTTGAGCATTACTTTACTAGCATGTGAGATGAGTGCAATTGTGTGGTATGTTGAGCATTCTTTGGCATTGCCTTTCTTTGGGATTGGAATCAAAACTGACCTTTTCTAGTCCTGTGGCCACTGCTGAGTTTTCCATATTTGCTGGCATATTGAGTGCAGCACTCTCACAGAATCATCATTCAGGATTGGAAATAGCTCAGCTGGGATTCCATCACCTCCACTAGCTTTGGTCATAGTGATGCTTTCTAAGGCCCACTTGAATTCACATTTCAGGATGTCTGGCTGTAGGTGAGTGATCACACTATCATGATTATCTTGGTCATGAAGATCTTTTTTTTGTACAGTTCTCTGTGTATTCTTGCCACCTCTTCTTCTTTTTTTTTTTTTCTAATTTTATTTTATTTTTAAATTTTACATAATTGTATTAGTTTTGCCAAATATCAAAATGAATCCACCACAGGTATACACATGTTCCCCATCCTGAACCCTCCTCCCTCCTCCCTCCCCATACCATCCCTCTGGGTCGTCCCAGTGCACTAGCTCCAAGCATCCAGTATCGTGCATCGAACCTGGACTGGCAACTCGTTTCTTACATGATATTTTACATGTTTCAATGCCATTCTCCCAAATCTTCCCACCCTCTCCCTCTCCCACAGAGTCCATAAGACTGTTCTATACATCAGTGTCTCTTTTGCTGTCTCGTACACCGGGTTATTGTTACCATCTTTCTAAATTCTATATATATGCGTTAGTATACTGTATTTATGTTTTTCCTTCTGGCTTACTTCACTCTGTTTAATAGGCTCCTGTTTCATCCACCTCATTAGAACTGATTCAAATGTATTCTTTTTAATGGCTGAGTAATACTTCATTGTGTTTATGTACCACAGCTTTCTTATCCATTCCTCTGCTGATGGACATCTAGGTTGCCACCTCTTAATATCTTCTGCTTCTGTTAGGTCCATACCATTTCTGTCCTTTATTGAGCCCATCTTTGCATGAAATGGTCCCTTGGTATCTCTAATTTTCTTCAAGAGATCTATAGTCTTTTCCACTCTTTTTTCCTCTATTTTTTTGCATTGATCGCTAAGGAAGGCTTTCTTATCTCTCCTTGCTATTCTTTGGAACTCTGCATTCAGATGCTTATATCTTTTATTTTCTCCTTTGCTTTTTGCTTCTCTTCTTTTCACAGCTATTTGTAAGGCCTCCCTAAACAGCCGTTTTGCTTTTTTGCATTTCTTTTTCATGGGGATGATCTTGATCCCTGTCTTTTGTACAATGTCATGAACCTCCATCCATAGTTCATCAAGCACTCTATCAGATCTAGTCCCTTAAATCTATCTCTAACTTCCACTGTATAATCATAAGGGATTTGATTTAGGTCTTACCTGAATGGTCTAATGGTTTTCCCTGCAGTTATTTTTACTACTTAAAAATAAATAAATAAAAACACCTTTATTTTTGGTACACTGGGTCTTAGTTGCTGTGCATAGGCTTTCTCTAGTTGTTGCATATGGGAGTTATTCTTCATTGCAGGCTTCTCATTGTGGCGGCTTTTCTTGTTGCAGAGCACAGGTTTTAGGCACATAAGCTTTAGTAGTTACAGCAAGTGGTCTTGTAGCTGTGGCTCAAGAGCCCTAGAGTGCATGGACCCAGTAGTTGCAGCTTGTGTACTCTAGAGTGCCTGCTCAGTAGTTGTGGCACACAAGATTTAGTTTCTCCACAGCATGTGGAATCTACCTGGATTAGAGATCAAACTCATGTCCCCCGCCTTGGTAGGCAAACTCCTATCCAATGTATGACCAGGGAAGTCCTTTATTTTTAGTTTTGACTTTTAATATTCATACTGGATTTTTTTTTTTAACAGCAAAGCATTTTCATTTGAAAGCTTCCCTGGTGGCTCAGATGGTTAACCATCTGCCTGCAATGCAGGATACCTGGGTTCTATCTCTAGGCCAGGAAAATCCTGTGGAGAAGGAACTGGCAACCCACTCCTGTACAGTTGCCTGAAAAATTCCATGGATGGAGGAGCCTGGTAGGCTACAGTCCATGGGGTCACAAAGAGTTGAACACAACTGAACAACTTTACTTGATGATGCTTGATTTTAATTTGAGGAAGAAATTGAGCAAAGAAAAAAAAAAAAAAAAACATCAATAATGCTGAACTTCAGTGAATTTTATTTGTTAGCATCTATATTGTTCTCCTGGCTAATATAGAGATAATATCATGTATTCTACAGACTAACTGTTATCTATGTTTCCATTTATGGGTACATTCTACAAATATCATTCTGAATTCCTCAAAGCAGAGAACATTGATGCTAGATGATTGAGGGTACTAACCTTATCAGATCTATATGTTTTCATATACATGTATAAATGTATTTGGTGCTGGCACCTCTGTGATTTTCTTTTACTATATTCAGCTGCACAGCAAGGTGATTAAGTTATATATATATATATATATATATATATATATATACACACATATATTATTTTCTGTAATAAGTTATTATAAGGTATTAATTATAGTTCCCTGTGCTATACAGTAAATCTTTGTTGCTTGTTGCATATCTATTTTTTAATTATATATCTAGCATTCTATTCATACTAAATCAAACAAGTAGAGTCACAATGTCAAAAATATTTTTTAGTTACGAAAAATACATTTTCTAAGATACATTATACATACTATATATATATATATATATATATATGTATGTATGTATATAAAAGCTTTTCTACTACACTTGATAAAGGGTTGAGAAAGAACATAAAAAAAAAGAGGTGGAGAAATTAGAAAACAGAAACTAAATAAATGTGAGCACTGACTATGATGACCGCTTGTATTTTTCAAAAAATTCCAAAATAATTCTGATGTGCATCTGGATTTTAAAAAGTGATTACAGGTTTTTTTGTTTTTGTTTTTGTTTTTTATTAAATGGTAGTTTTGGTGGTACAGGCTTCCCTGATAGCTCAGTTTGTAAAGAATCCGCCTGCAATGCAGGAGACCCCGGTTTGATTCCTGGGTAGGGAAGATCCCCTGGGGAAGGGAAAGGCTACCCACTCCAGTATTCTTGGGCTTCCCTGTTGGCTTAGCTGGTAAAGAATCCACTGCAATGCAGGAGACCCCGGTTTGATTCCTGGGTTGGGAAGATCCGCTGGAGAAGGGAAAGGCTACTCACTCCAGTATTCTGGCCTGGAGAATTCCATGGACTATATAGTCCATGAGGGCACAAAGAGTCGGATGCAACTGAACGACTTTCACTTCACTCATTTAGTGATACAGTTCAGTTCAGTTCAGTTGCTCAGTCATGTCCGACTCTTTGCAACCCCATGAATCGCAGCACTCCAGGCCTCCCTGTCTATCACCAACTCCCAGAGTTCACTCAGACTCACGTCCATCGAGTCAGTGATGCCATACAGCCATCTCATCTTCTGTTGTCCCCTTCTCTTCCTGCCCCCAATCCCTCCCAGCATCAGAGTCTTTTCCAATGAGTCAACTCTTCGCATGAGGTGGCCAAAGTACTGGAGTTTCAGCTTTAGCATCATTCCTTCCAAAGAAATCCCAGGGCTGATCTCCTTCAGAATGGACTGGTTGGATCTCCTTGCAGTCCAAGGGACTCTCAAGAGTCTTCTCCAACACCACAGTTCAAAAGCATCAATTCTTCAGTGCTCAGCCTTCTTCACAGTCCAACTCTCACATCCATACATGACCACAGGAAAAACCATAGCCTTGACTAGACGAACCTTTGTTGGCAAAGTAATGTCTCTGCTTTTGAATATGCTATCTAGGTTGGTCATAACTTTCCTTCCAAGGAGTAAGCGTCTTTTAATTTCATGGTTGCAGTCACCATCTGAAATGATTTTGGGGCCCCCCAAAATTAAGTCTGACACTGTTTCCACTGTTTCCCCATCTATTTCCCATGAAGTGATGGGACCAGATAACATGATCTTCATTTTCTGAATGTTGAGCTTTAAGCCAACTTTTTCACTCTCCTCTTTCACTTTCATCAAGAGGCTCTTTAGTTCCTCTTCACTTTCTGCCATAAGGGTGGTGTCATCTGCATATCCAAGGTTATTGATATTTCTCCTGGCAATCTTAATTCCAGCTTGTGTTTCTTCAGAAGTAAGATGGTAGGTGTTGCAAGAGGGCATCAGAGGGCAGACACACTGAAATCATACTCACAGAAAAACTAGTCAATCTACTCACACTAGGACCACAGCCTTGTCTAACTCAGTGAAACTAAGCCATGCCTGTGGGGCAGCCCAAGATGGGCGGGTCATGGTGGAGAGATCTGACAGAATGTGGTCCACTGGAGAAGGGAATGGCAAACCACTTCAGTATTTAGTGATACAGAATTGTATTATTTTTTCTGTTGATTAATCATGATACAATGGTATTGTATGAGTAATAGTTACATAATCACAATAGTAAAAGATGTTTATCAGTTTTTACAATCAATGGTTGACCAAAAATAAAAGATAATTACAATTGGAAGCCATCAAGCCATAATTAATCTATATGATTAACCTAACAATATAAAATAAATGTATGCAGCCCGGTGGGGGGGGTGTCAAGCAGAGTGATATGGTAAGTGGAAGTGCATACATTCACATGTTTTCATCTGCCCAACCAGTCTGTGTCTTCTGGTTGGTGCATTTAATCCATTTGCATTTAACTTAGTCATGGATATAATGCTCCTATTACCATTTTCTTAATTGTTTTGGGTCTGTAGGTCTTTTCTTTCTCTTGTGTCCTGCCTAGAGAAGCTTCTTAATTATTTGTTGTAAAGCTGGTTTGGTGATGCTGAAATCACTTAAATTTACTTGTCTGGAAGGATTTTGATTTCTCCATCAAATCTGAAGGAAAGTCTGGCTGAGTAGAGTATTTTCGGTTGTAGTTTCTTGCCTTTCATCACTTTAAATATGTCATGTCATTTCCTTTTGGCTTGTAGAGTTTCAGTTGAGAAATCATCTGGTAACCTGATGGGAGTTCCCTTGTATGTTATTTGTAATTTTTCTCTTGTTGATTTTAATATTTTATCTTTGTCTTTAATTTTTGACAATTTGATTACTATGTATCTTGGTGTTTTCCTCCTTGGGTTTATCCTGCCTGAGACTCCCTGTGCTTCCTGGACTTGGTTGACTATTTCTTTTCCCATGTTAGGGAAGTTTTTTGCTAGTATCTCTTTAAATATTTTCTCAGGTCCTTTCTCTCTCTCTCTCTTCTCCTACTGGGACCCCTATAATGTGAATGTTGGTGTGTTAAATGTTGTCCCAGAGGTCTCTTAGGCTGTCTTCATTTCTTTCATTCTTTTCTCTATATTCTTCAGAAGTGATTTCCATCATTCTGTCCTCTAGGTTATTTATCCATTCTTCTGCCTCAGTTATTTAGCTATCGACTCCTTCTACTGTATTGTTCTGGAGAAGGCAATGGCAACCCACTCTAGTACTCTTGCCTGGAAAATCCCATGGACAAGGAGGCTGGTAGGCTACAGTGCATGGAGTTGCTAAGAGTAGGACACAACTGAGCGACTTCACTTTCACTTTTCACTTTCATGCATTGGAGAAGGAAGTGGCAACCCACTCCAGTGTTCTTGCCTGAAGAATCCCAGGGATGGCGGAGCCTGGTGGGCTGCCAAAGCCTGGTGGGCTGCCATCTATGGGGTTGCACAGAGTCAGACACGACTGAAGGGACTTAGCAGCAGCAGCAGCAGTGTATTATTCATCTCTGTTCTTTAGTTCTTATAGGTCTTTGATAAAAATTACTTGCATTTTCTCCATTGTTTTCCTGAAGATCCTGGATCATCTTCACTATCATTATTTTGAATTCTTTTTCCAGAAGGTTGCCTATCTCCACTTCATTTAGTTGTTTTCCTCAGGTTTTATCTTGTCCATTCATCTGGGACATAATTTTCTGTATTTTCATTTTGATTAATTTTCTGTAATGTGGTTTTTGTTCTAGCTGTGGGATTTTGGTTCTTATTGCTTTTTCTGTCTACCCTCTGATAGAGGATGGTAAGAGGCTTGTGTAAGTTTCCTGAAGAGAGGAACTGACAGTGGGAAAAAATGTATCTTTCTGGGCTGGGCAGGGCCTTGCTCAGTAAAATCTTTAATCCAATTATCTGCTAATGGGTACAGTTGCACTCCTTGCTGGTGCTGGTGCCCCTGTCCCTGTGGTGATCCTCTGCCTACATAGGCCTACACAGGAGAACTTTTGTATTATTGTTATCCAGATTGTGGGTCACCACCTGGTGGGCATGAGAGTTTATTTTATTGTGATTTTCCCTGCTTACCATCTTGCTGTGGCTTCTTCTCTGTCTTTGGATATGGGGTAACTTTTTTTGTTGTTTTCCAGGATCCTCCTGTCAATGGTTGTTCAACAGCTAGTTGTGATTTGGGTGCTTTTCCAGAAGGAGATGAATGCATGACGTTCTACATCACCATCTTGAAACAGAAGTCCAAACTAGCTTTATATGTGAACTAAACTGCTACTTTTGTAGCAAGAGGGAAAAAGACAGGGAAAAACTTTTGAAAGAATGATATAGCCCAAGGTAACGATATAAATTGATTAGAATAAAATGGGATCAAGATGGGAGAGAAGACCACCCCTGGATCCTCAATCAACAAGTGAAATGACACACCCAGAGGTGCCATGACAGTTCCAAGATACTGTCAAAAGACCAAAGAGTTGGCAGTTGTGTCTGACTCTTGCAAACCGTGGACTGTAGCCTTCCAGGCTCCTTGGTCCATGGGATTCTCCAGGCAAGAATACTGGAGTAGGTTGCCATGAGTTTCTCCAAGGGATCTTCCCTACCCAGGAATCGAACCTGGGACTCCTGCACGCAGGCAAGTTCTTTACCAACTGAACTATGAGGGAAGCCCACTCATTAACATATGAGATTATCTAGTATTCCAAAGAATAGCAAGAAGAGATAAGAAAGCCTTCCTCAGCGATCAATGCAAAGAAATAGAGGAAAACAACAGAATGGGAAACACTAGAGATCTCTGCAAGAAAATTAGAGCTACCAAGGGAACATTTCATGCAAAGATGGGCTTGATAAATGACACAAATGGTATTGACCTAACAGAAGCAGAAGATATTAAGAAGAGGTGGCAAGAATACACAGAAGAACTGTACAAAAAATATCTTCACGACCCAGAAATCACGATGATGTCATCACCCACCTAGAGCCAGATATCCTGGAATGTGAAGTCAAGTGGGCCTTAGAAAGCATCACTACAAACAAAGCTAGTGGAGGTGATGGAATTCCAGTTGAGCTATTCCAAATCCTGAAAGATGATGCTGTGAAAGTGCTAGACTCAATATGCCAGCACATTTGTAAAACTCAGCACTGGCCACAGGACTGGAAAAAGTCAGTTTTCATTCCAATCCCAAAGAAAGGCAATGCCAAGAATGCTCAAACTACCACACAATTGCACTCATCTCACACTCTAGTAAATTAATGCTCAAAATTCTCCAAGCCAGGCTTCAGCAATATGTGAACTGTGAACTTCCTGATGCTCAAGCTGGTTTTCGAGAAGGCAGAGGAACCAGAGATCAAATTGCCAACATCCGCTGGGTCATGGAAAAAGCAAGAGAGTTCCAGGAAAACATCTATTTCTGCTTTATTGACTATGCCAAAGCCTTTGACTGTGTGGATCACAATAAACTGTGGAAAATTCTGAAAAAGATGGGAATACCAGACCACCTGACCTGCCTCTTGAGGAATGCAGGTCAGGAAGCAACAGTTAGAACTGGACATGGAACAATAGACTGGTTCCAAATAGGAAAAGGAGTATGTCAAAGCTGTGTATTGTCACCCTGCTTATTTAACTTTTATGCAGAATACATCATGAGAAACGCTAGGCTGGAAGAAGCACAATCTGGAATCAAGGTTGCCGGGAGAAATATCAATCACCCCAGATATGCAGATGAAACCACCCTTATGGCAGAAAGTGAAGAGGAACTAAAAAGCCTCTTGTTGAAGGTGAAAGAGGAGAGTGAAAAAGTTGGCTTTAAATTCAACATTCAGAAAACGAAGATCATGGCATCTGGTTCCACCACTTCATTGGAAATAGATGGGGAAACAGTGAAAACAGTGTCAGACTTTATGTCTTGGGGCTCCAAAATCACTGCAGATGGTGACTGCAGCCATGAAATTAAAAGATGCTTACTCCTTGGAAGAAAAGTTATGACCAACCTAGGTAGTATATTGAAAAGCAGAGATATTACTTTGCCAACAAAGATCCATCTAGTCAAGGCTATGGTTTTTTCAGTGGTCATGTATGGATGTGAGAGTTGGACTGTGAAGAGGGCTGAGCGCCAAAGAATTGATGCTTTTGAACTGTGGTGTTGGAGAAGACTCTTGAGAGTCCCTTGGACTGCAAGGAGATCCAACCAGTCCATTCTGAAGGAGATCAGCCCTGGGATTTCTTTGGAAGGAATGATGCTAAAGCTGAAACTCCAGTACTTTGGCCACCTCATGCGAAGAGCTGAGTCATTGGAAAAGACCCTGATGCTGGGAGGGATTGGGGGCAGGAGGAGAAGGGGACGACAGAGGATGAGATGGCTGGATGGCATCACTGACTCACTGGCCGTGAGTCTGAGTGAACTCCGGGAGTTGGTGATAGACAGGGAGGCCTGGAGTGCTGTGATTCATAGGGTTGCAAAGAGTCGAACACGACTGAGCAACTGAACTGAACTAAACTGAGTGTATAAACACACATTTTGCTTGGCTGCACTCACTTTCTGTGATGGCCCATACTCTGTCTGTGGAGTGTGCTTCTCTCTGAATCTGAATAAATCCATTTCTTACCTACCACTTTGTCTTTCACTGAATTCTTTTTGCTGCAATGAGGCATTAAGAACCTGAGTTTCATTAGGTCCTAAAACCAGGTACTGTGGGTTTTGGCTGGGTTCGAGTCCCAGCCACATGGGTTCAAGTCCCAAACAGGGTTTTGGTTGGGTTTGAGTCCCAACCACATGGGTTCGAGTCCCTAGCAGTTTTTGGGCTCTGTTTGAGTCCCAGCCACATGGATTCAAGTCTCAAACTTGGTTTTGGCTGGGTTTGTGTTCCAATCTGCGGTAAACTATTTCACTTTTACTCTATAGTAAGTTTTACTGGTGAGACTTATGCTTTCATATATTTTCTTGTTCCCAATTCTTGCCTTTTATTTTAAGCTTAAAGAATTCCATTTAACATTTAAGAGGTTGGTTTAGTGGTGATAAACATTTTTAGTTTTTGCTTATCTGTAAAACTCTTTATCTTGCATTCATTCTGAATGATAACTTTGACATGTAGATAGAATATTTTGGTCAGAAGTTTGTTTTTCCTAGCATCTTGTGTTATTTTTTGTTTGTTTATTTGTTTTTGTGCTACTCCTTTTAGGCCTGCAAAGTTTCTGTGAAAAAATTGCTGATAGTCTTTTCAAGGTCCTCTTATATACAACAAGTTGTTTGTCTCTTGCTGCTCTTAAGCTTCTCCCCTTATTTTTAACTTTTGATACTTTAATTATAATGTGTCTTGTTTGGGCCTCTTTGAGTTTCATCTTGTTTGGAACTCTCTGGGTTTCCTGCATCTGAATGTCTATTTCTTTTCCCAGGTTTGGGAAGTTTTTAGCCATTATTATTTCAAATAAAATTTCTATCTTTTTTCCCCTTCTGGAAGCCCTGTGATGCAAATATTATTCTGTTTGATGTCTTCCCAGAGTCCCTTAAACTATCTTCACTTCACTATTTTCATTGTTTTTTCTTTTGGCTGCCCTGCTTGGGTGAGTTCCAGAGTCTGGTTTTTTAGTTCATATATTTTTTAGTCTACTTCAACTAGTCTGCTGTTGAACTCCTGTAGTGTAATATTTTGGTTGTTATTGTAGTCTTTGGTTTAATGACTTCTGTTTAACACTTTCTTATATGTTCAGTTTCTCTGTTGAAGTTCTACTGTGCTTATCTATTCTCTCAAAGTTCAGGGAGCATCTTTAAGATTATTACTTTGAACCCTTTATCATCTGAATTAGTTTTCTTCATTTCATTAAGTTTTTTTTTTTCTCCCCTGATACTTCGTCTTAGAGATTTATTTGGAACATATTCCTCTGTTTCTTCACTTTGTTTGACTCTGTATGTTTGTTTCCATGTAATAGATAGAACAGTCAACTCTCTCAGTATTGAAGTAGGAGATGAAATTTATTATTCAACCCTGTCCTAGCTGTTGATGGTCTCAAACTTTTGTGATTGTTAGAGCAGATCATTTTATTTAATGACTCTCAGTAGTTGAGAGTATGCCAAGACCCATCAGTGGCCCAAAGGAGATGATCTCATTCAGTACCTAGATTCAGGCTGATTGGAAGCCAGATATTCAGGAAGCTCCTTTTACACTAAATATGTAAGGTGAAAGTAGTGACAGATTTCCTCTTTTTGGGCTCCAAAATCACTGCACATGGTGACTGCAGCAATGAAATCAGAAGACGATTCCTTCTTGGCAGGAAAGCGATGACAAACCTAGACAGTGTGTAGAAAAGCAGAGACAATACTCTGCCAACAAAGGTCCATATAATTAAGAGTATGGTCTTCCCAGTGGTCATGTGCAGTTGTGAGAGCTGGCCCATAAAGAAGGCAGAATGCCAAAGTACTGATGCCTTCTAACTGTGGTGTTGGAAAAGACTCCTGAGAGTCCCTTGGACAGCAAGCAGATTAAACCAGTCAATTATAAGGGAGATAAAGGCTGAATATTCCCTGAAAGGACTGCTGCTGATGCTGAAGCTCCAGTATTTTGGTCATCTGATGTGAACAGATGACTCATGGGAAAAGTCCCTGATGCTGGGAAAGATCAAGGGTAGAAGGAGAAGAGGACATCAGAGGATGAGATGGCTGGACATCATCACCAATGCAATGAACATGAACAGTCTTGGGCAAACTCCAGGAAATGGTGAGGGGCAAGGAGGCCTGGCCTGCAGTCCATGGGGTTGGGAAGAGTTGGACATGACTGGGCAACTGCACAACAAAAATAATCCTATGACACTGTGAGCACAAAACTTGTTGACTACCTTTGCCTGGCAATCTACCTATGTCCACTGTATAAAGTAGCAAAAATTGGGACTCCAAATGAGTATACATAAGTTCCTTCTAGGAGATGCCAGTGAGTGCTAGTGAGGCAGAGGAAGAATACAAAGATGGTGTGCATAGCTTACCTTCCTTCAGGGTACATCTGCAGGCCGCTAGATATGTCAGTCCTGAACTCTGCACCTCAGTTTGAAGTTATGGGACAAGCAAAAGCCCTCTTTCACAGAAAGAAATGGGAGTGCATATCAGTCTTTTTCTCTGTGCCATGTCTTAGGCATATAGCCTGACAAGAACTCTCTCCCTAATTGCTACAGTTCTCTGCAACCCAGGAAATCAAGCTCTCCTGACCACAGGTAGGCAAAAAGAGGGAATTCCCCGTGCAACTTTCCCAGGGATCAGGACACTAGGACTAAGAACCAGGGCATCAGATGTGCATTAAAACTTTGCTCCAGGAAGCAACAGTTAGAACTGGACATGGAACAACAGACTGGTTCCAAATAGGAAAATGAGTACATCAAGGCTGTATATTGTCACCCTGCTTATTTAACATATATGCACAGTACATCATGAGAAACGCTGGGCTGGAAGAAGCACAAGCTGGAATCAAGGTTGCTGGGAGAAATATCAATAACCTCAGATATGCAGATGACACCACCCTTATGGCAAAAAGTGAAGAGGAACTAAAAAACCTCTTGATGAAAGTGAAAGAAGAGAGTGAAAAAGTTAGCTTAAAGCTCAACATTCAGAAAAGTAAGATCATGGCATCTTGTCCCATCACTTCATGGGAAATAGATGGGGAAACAGTGAAAACAGTGTCAAACTTTATTTTTGGGGGCTCCAAAATCACTGCAGATGGTGATTGCAGCCCTGAAATTAAACGATGCTTACTCCTTGGAAGGAAAGTTATGACCAACCTAGATAGCATATTCAAAAGCAGAGACATTACTTTGTCAACAAAGGTCTGTCTAGTCAAGACTATGGTTTTTCCAGGGGTCATGTATGGATGTGAGCATTGGACTGTGAAGAAGGCTGAGCAGAGAAAAATTGATGCTTTTGAACTGTGGTGTTGGAGAAGACTCTTGAGAGTCCCTTGGATTGCAAGGAGATCCAAACAGTCCATTCTAAAGGAGTTCAGTCCTGGGTGTTCATTGGAAGGACTGATGCTGAAGCTGAAACTCCATTCCATTGGCCACCTCATGCGAAGAGTTGACTCATTGGAAAAGACCCTGATGCTGGGAGGGATTGAGGGCAGGAGGAGAAGGGGATGACAGAGGATAAGATGGCTGGATGGCATCTCTGACTCGATGGACATGAGTTTGAATAAACTCGGGGAGTTGGTGATGGACAGGGAGGCCTGGCATGCTAAGATTCATGGGATCGCAGAGTCGGACACAACTGAGTGATTGAACTGAACTGAACTGATACTGGTGCCATGAAGTGTGGCATAGGAAGAATCCAAGGATGGCCTATGATGAGGAAAAAGAGTAAAACAAAAATGGTGCTCATAAGCATTCCTAATGTATGAGTGCAAAAATGGTGCCTGCTAGCACTTCTGTCCTTGGGGAGTATCCCAACAGGCCACTGTCCCTCCAACAGATACTTACGATTAGCAAATGAATTTCTTTCACATAAAATCTGAGTGCTTTTCATATGGCTCTTTCTGCACTGAATAATGTATCTGGATGGCCTTTAAGAGGAATTTCTTAGTTTGCTATAACCCTTCAGTTCATGGTAATGACAGTTTCATATGTTTTCAAAGCCAAATATGTTGAGGGCTCATCTCAGGACCCTATATAGTGAATTTAAAGGGATAAAACTGTTGTCTCTTGTTAAATAAAGGCAAATGAATTACCAATGGAAATTAAACTGGTTTATAGTCACATGAGAACACAAATACTGAATAGATTTAAATCTTACTTCATATTCCTGAACCCATAGTAAATGAGAGTGAAAGGGAATGTTTAGAAGTTTTTGTGCTTTATAAAGTAGATGAGTACATGACTAAGAGATTAATTATCCTTAGAAATTAGATAACATATAAGTATGAAGTAGAATAGAAAGTACTATCACTGTCTTGTTTATTATGTCCTACACTCTTTCCTCATAGTTAGGGCTGGGAAGTTAGTAACTTAATGGTTGAATGAATAAGGGAAGACCCGCATATGGATTTGAGTAGAAATTCTATCTGGAGGAAAAGTCAAGTATTCACAGCACAGGACTGGGCAGATAAGAATTAGAAATCTTATTAAGTGATTGATATCAATGAAACCTGAATAGATAAAAATCTAGCAGATTTCCAGAGTGAAATGACGGAATGCTGGGAACAGGGTATGCAAAGAGACTCAGATCGGTCTACAAACATAAACATCTTACAAGTTTCATGTATCACCTAGCAAATGTCAATATATAATAAAGTTAGAACCAGAGGTTAAATTTGCTAAAAGTTTTGTGAGTATAGTTTCTGTAGTGTCTGTCAGTGCAACTCTGTATAAGTTGTTACCATTTTATTATTCTGCAAAATGACAGTAATAAAATACTTCACAGTAACATGAATATTAAGTAAAATAATATGTCAATTAAAACGGTACCCAGAAAATGTAAAATGTGTCTTAGTGGCTTATTAGAAAAAAGAAGAAGAGAGGCAAGAGGATAAGACCAAACTGGGAGTCAGTTATGATGGAATTGAATACAGGATAGATTATCACTATAATAATGTAGATTCATAACCAGTGGAAGGATCCAAGTAAGTATGGTAGCAGATGTAATTTTATTCATAAGAACAGGACAGAAGTTTATATATTAAATTTAGGTCAATATATCAGAGCTAGAAATATCACCAATTTTGACTTGGTCCTGTGTCACCTAAACATTAAAGTAAATATATAAATGCTTCTGGATTTTTCTAAATTGGAAAAAAAAAAAAAAAGCCTTAGCAAACACCAGCTATGAGTACTGAGTACCCCAACTGTAGAGATCTTGGCAAATTACATGATCAAGGATAAGAACTAGACTGTGCAAAGTTGTGCATTTAGTTTCTGCAAGTAAAACCCTTGTGAGAATTCTTTTGGGAATGCCAATAACTAGGGTGGTAGCAGAGCTTCTAAAGGGTTAGAAATCACGGGAAATAGTCAAACAAAAGAATGATTAAAACACAAGTTCCTGGCCGATTGTCATAGTAAGAATATCAAGAGTGCAAGTTGTGCTGTCCAGGGACCTCCCCTGAACTTCATAGCATGGGCTTTTGTGAGTGATTATTATGGACGGTAAAGTTTGCTTTCAGTGATAGATTTGCAAATTTATTTGTATATTACCAATCCACTTAACTCATGTTCTATATTTAAAGTTGTCATACGTTTTCTGTTCTTAATGCTTTGTTTGTTTATATATAACAAAATATGTTTCCTCTCAAGTCTCCTGTTAGTTATACACAGAAGGCTATTTGCAAGCACATAAAGTGATTCAGTAGTTGACAATTCACTAACAAGAGACCAAGTAGTATCTATCATGCTGGATTCTGTTTCTACTTAGGTGGGATGCAATTTTGGCCACTCATTAAAAAGGAATATGTGTTCTTTAATTCATCTGATTCTTATATCTTCTTTGCATTAGTGATCACATTTAGATCACTAATGCAGAAAGTACTCCTTTTGTAAATTTGCCATAAAAATATATTTAAATACTCATTGTTAATAGTATATATTATCTATTATTTTATAATGTCTTTATTACAATGACATAGGTATTGAGGCCATATTGGTTTGTATAACAATCTTGGCTTGGCTGCCTATTAGTCCAGTGATCAGTTTTTCTCATATTTAAAATTAACATAATAATGTTCAGTTTTTATGACTGATGAAAAGTTAATATAATAAAGCTTATACAATTTCTAGTTTAGTATCTCTTCAATAAAATGCATTCAATAAATAGTATATATATGTACATTTGGTTTCATTAGTATCAGGGTAGTAAAATGGACTTTGATTTAAGTAAAGGTGAAAATTGCTCAGTTGTGTCTGATTCTTTGCAACCCCATGGACTGTCTGTGGAATTCTCCAGGCCAGAATACTCAAGTGGGTAACCTTTCCCTTTTCCAGGGGATTTTCCTGACCCAGAAATCAAACCAGGGAATCCTGCATTGCAGGTGGATTCTTTATCAACTGAGCTTTCAGGGAAGCCCAAGCATCAGATGACTACTATAGGATCAAGTAAAATAAGACTTTTCATCCTACACTTGACTATTTCTTGATAGTTTCTTATTTACTGATATTCCAAAGTTGAGATTCATCCTTATATGTAGACACAATCTATTACTAAATGCCAGATTAATTTTACCCCTTGAATTTCCAAATAGACAAATGTGTATATCAGTCATATTTATGAAACTATAGTGTATGGTCAGTTATAAAGTAACCACATAAGGTAAACACTATTAATTAGTATAACCTCAGTGCTATGAGGTTTTCCTAGGTAACTTGGTGGTAAAGAATCTGCCAGCCAAGTCAGGAGACATGAATTCAATCCCCGGGTTGGGAAGATCCCCTGGAGGAGGAAATGGCAGACCATTCCAGTATTCCTGTCTGGGTAATCCCATGAACTCAATATGCCAGCTGTACTCTGCACTCTATATGTGAGCGAATTTGGAAAACTCAGCAGTGACCACAGGACTGGAAAAGGTCAGTTTTCATTGCAATCCCAAAGAAAGGAAATGCCAAAGAATGTTCAGACTACCTCACAATTGCACTTATCTCACAAGCTAGTAAAGTAATACTCAAAATTCTCCAAGCCAGGCTTCAGTAGTACACGAACTGTGAACTTCCAGATGTGCAAGCTGGATTGAGAGAAGGCAGAGGAACCAGAGATCTCATTGCCAATATCCGTTGGATCATAGGAAAGCAAGAGAGTTCCAGAAAAAACATCTACTTCTGCTTTATTGATTAAATGAAAGCCTTTGACTGTGTGGATCACAATAAACTATGGAAAATTCTTCAAGAGATGAGAATACCAGACCATCTTATGTACCTCCTGAGAAAACTGTATGCAGGTCAAGAAGCCAGACAGTTAAAACCAGGAGTGGAACAACAGACTCTTTCCAAATCAGAAAAGGAGTACATCAGGGCTGTATATTGTCACCCTGCTTATTTTACTTCTTTGCAGAATACATCATGTGAATTGCTGGGCTGGATGAAGCACAAGCTGGAATCAAGACTGCTGGAAGAAATATCAATAACCTTGGATATGCAGATGACACCACCCTTATGGCAGAAAGTGAAGAGGAACTAAAGAGCCTCTTGATGAAAGTGAAAAAGGAGAGTGAAAAAGCTGGCTTAAAACTCAACATTCAGAAAACTAAGATCATGCTATCTGGCCCCATCACTCCATGGCAAATAGGTGGGGAAACAATGGAGACGGTGACAGACTTTATATTCTTGGGCTCCAAAATCACTGCAGATGGTGACTGCAGCCATGAAGTTAAAAGACGTTTGCTCCTTGGAAGATAATCTATGACCAACCTAGACAGCATATTAAAAAGCAGAGACATCCCTTTGCCAAGAAAGTCCCATCTAGTCAAAGCTATGGTTTTTCCAGTAGTCATGTCTGGGTGTGAGAGTTGGACTATAAATAAAGTTGAGCGCTGAAGAATTGATGCTTTTGAATTGAGGTGTTGGAGAAAACCTTTGAGAGTCCCTCAGACTGCAAGGAGGTCCAACAAGTCCATCCTAAAGAAGATCAGTCCTAGGTGTTCATTGGAAGGACTGATGCTAAAGCTGAAACTCCAATACTTTGGCCACCTCATGTGAAGAGTTGATGCTTTGGAAAAGACCCTGATGCTGGGAGGGATTGGGGGCAGGAGGAGAAGGGGATGACAGAGGATGAGATGGCTGGATGGCATCACTAACTCAATGGACATGAGTTTCAGTAAGTTCCAGGAGTTGGTGATGGACATGGAAGCCTGGAGTACTGCAGTCAAAGGGGTCATAAAGAATTGGACATGAAAGGGTGACTGAACTGAACCCATACAAAAACAGTCGGCCACTTTCAGGTTTTTCTCCAGCTAATTTTGAAGTTCCTTACCAAGAACATTTTCAGGATATTTTTAAAAGATGGAGAAACAGTTAATACCAAAAATGATTGAATCAAACTCTCTTTATAACATAATGTGAAGCAATTAGTACTATGCAGCAATATTTTACCAATAATTAATGCTCTAAGTTATTGCTAATGACTACCAACTTTTTCAGTCAATAAATAAGAGGACTCTTAAAGTTAACCCAAATAGTTTATTTGCCAGAAACTCTGGAAGAGATAGTTAAAATGCAGAGCCTTGAAAGTGAAAATGACTAACTCTTGCTACTTCCCATAAAAGCCCCTTTCATTCTCCTATTGGAAGTTGCAGTAAAAGTTGAGATCATTATTTTGAATGTGAGTTACATTGTTTCGCTGCTACATTTCTAGATTCCAGGTTTAAGAGCATACATTTTTAGTCAAATTATCATGTAAAGAAATCAGTATATATAAAAATATGATAAAAATTTTGGTCTGCTTCAGAAATAGTCAAATTTGTATTCTTCTCTCATTGCATAACTCTTCAGTTTGTGGATGAAAGGAACTTGAATATTATCATCATCATTGTCCTTATCAAATCTTCAAGACCTAGAACTGAAAAATAGTCTGTGTTTTGGCTTTTCCTAGGAAAGATAAACATAATAACTTGTTACCAGAATTCTTTCAACAAAATCTTTTAAATGATAAAATGAGCCCAAACTATGCCTTTCTCTTTTCCCATGGGAAATAAACACTAACAACTATTTATGGCACAGATATGCAATAAAATGACCATTGATACAATGAAGCAGATTGTTGCATGGAGAAGCTATTGTTCATGTATAACAAGTTCAATTTTTTAAAAATCTAATGAAGATTTAGTAATAAAATTACAATAAAAATATATCAAATTAAATTTTAGTTATATTTTCGTATCCCACTAATTTAATCTACACTGATATAAAGACAATGACAGGTAATTGATTTTAACACTTAAACAAATATAATCTGAACAAAATATATATTTGGCATCCTTATACAAATGTGGCATCTTATTAAAACCTCCACTGTTGTTTTCCTGAAGTTCTACATCTCTCCTCTGTTGAGACACAAAATATATATAATTTTGGCTATCCAGCTGATTTATTCATAATGGGAAACTGGAAATGACTAAGTATGAAAATAACTAGAAAATCCAAGGTTCATGCTTAAAGGAAAAATATCACAGTATACAAATAACTCACAAAGGAAATATATGTGTCCTTTCAGATCTTAAACCAAAGTTAAACAAAGGATGCCCTGGAAAATGATTGCTTTCATAGGTGCCAAAGGCTTAAGAACATGTATAATTATTTTATCACTTAGCTAAAATTATGAAATTTAGACTATGTGATCTTGAAAAGCAACCTGGATTATTTTGATCAAATAATTGTTCATGAATAAAACTGAGAACAATTAAAGTTGGATTTGTTTATTTTATGTCTTAACTTTCTCACTAATATTCAGAAAGAATAATTATCAAATTCAATAATAATTAACATTGCTGATTTTCTCTAAATATAAATGTCTGCACTCAGTTTTGGATTGAAAGTTGCCTTGAATTTGATGAGCCCAAGAATATGTAATAGAGGGATTAATCATACTTTTCATCTATCTGTAAACTAGCATTGACAAGTCTATGTGGTATATTATGTAATTCACAATGATGAATTGTTATAATTTCCAGTATTTCCTAAGAATGAAGGGTGTTCTTTCTGGGAAAGAAAAATTCAACATTGAAAAACCTTTTATCAGTTGCAAAATGCTAATAAAAATTACCAAATATTTTTATTTACAGATAGATTTTACTTAGGCTCATTTCATGTTCAGTGTGTCTAGTAAAGTTCTTGGCTGACCCACTGTCATCTATTTAAACAACATTTGCTTCTTTGCCATGTGTTGTTTACATTGTCTTCAGTGATTTAGTCATCACACACACACACACGTAATAATTCTCACCTTCAAAGGATTTTTTTTTAAAGCAAACCATTCTACTTTTAAGACATTTTTCATAATTATTATAATGTCATGAGATTCATTATTCCAAATGAAATTAAATAGGAAAAATCAGACATAAGTAAGAAGGAACTTTCAGAGAGGAAAAAGCTAAAACTAATTTTATGGTAGGAATAGAATATAGTTTTCTTTTCATTTACTTTTTATATTTTTAATAATGTATTTGAATAAATACAGAAGCATATGAAAAGCAGACTAAGGTCTTGTAGTCTGTATCTTATCCTTGCTAACAGCAGGGAATTGACACTTGGGTGGAAGGAGACAGGATCGAATGGCTGTGATCCAAAAGTCTAAAAGCAATAAATGCTGGAGAGGGTGTGGAGAAAAGGGAACTCTCTTACACTGTTGGTGGGAATGCAAACTAGTACAGCCACTATGGAGAACAGTGTGGAGATTCCTTAAAAAACTGGAACTAGAACTGCCTTATGATCCAGCAATCCCACTACTGGGCATACACACTGAGGAAACCAGAAGGGAAAGAGACACGTGTACCCCAATGTTCATCGCAGCACTGTTTATAATAGCCAGGACATGGAAGCAACCTAGATGCCCATCAGCAGATGAATGGATAAGAAAGCAGTGGTACATATACACAATGGAGTATTACTCGGCCATTAAAAAGAATACATTTGAATCAGTTCTAATGAGATGGATGAAACTGGAACCTATTATACAGAGTGAAGTAAGCCAGAAAGAAAAACACCAATACAGTATACGAACGCATATATATGGAATTTAGAAAGATGGTAACAATAACCCTGTGTACGAGACAGCAAAAGAGACACTGATGTATAGATCAGTCTTATGGACTCTGTGGGAGAGGGAGATGGTGGGAAGATTTGGGAGAATGGCATTGAAACATGTATAATATCATGTATGAAACGAGTCTCCAGTCCAGGTTCGATGCACGATACTGGATGCTTGGGGCTGGTGCACTGGGACGACCCAGAGGGAGGGTATGGGGAGGGAGGAGGGAGGAGGGTTCAGGATGGGGAACACAGGTATACCTGTGGCGGATTCATTTCGATATTTGTCAAAACTAATACAATATTGTAAAGTTTAAAAATAAAATAAAATTAAAAAAAAAAGATGCATAGTATCAAAGAGAAGATCTACATGTTTGATATATATGGATTTTGTTTATACTACACTTTTTGTTCTAAAACAGAGTTTACTGAACAATTCAGGTGATGTGGCCTAACTTCTTTAAATTATCAGGAGAAATACTAATTCTTATGAAAGTGGAAGGGGTACTTATGATAGAATCCTAGTAATGGAAGTAAGTTGTTTATGGCTATATATTTAATATTCAAGTTATTTTGCATCTATGTGAAAATAATTATATAAATTGGAGATGGTAATACATAAAATAATCCATAGTAGGTTTCCACAAATTATATGTATTAATAGAATACATACTCATACTTCAGGACTGTAGGTATTTTTTTTCTTGCAAAAGAGAATAAACAGTTTGATACTAACATTCTTAATAAATAAAAGGTTTGATATAATAATAAAAAAGTTTGATGTTGACATTCTTAAACACAATTTTTTTCTGTTCTACATTATAGCATATTTCATCTTGTTTTAGATATATTATTCAATTTTATACACCTTAGATTAAAACTTTCAATCCACAAACTACATACTAACCTCTTTAATTTACTTATCTCAAAAATTGGAATTGGTACCACTATCTAACGAGTTGCTCAAAAAAAAAAAATATTGAATCATTTTTTGATATACAGATTATTCTCTCCAAATCTGACCTTTTCTTTGAGCTACAAACCAGTACCGTCCAAGTGAAACTTCTATAGTGGCATATATGTTCTATATCCATACTATCCAAGATGGTAGCTAATTGCCCATGTTCTTTCTTAATTCTTTGAAATGCAGCTAGTGTAAATAAGGAGTTGAATTTTTAATTTTATTTAATTTAAAATTAAATAGAAATATCTACACGTGACTGGTAGTAACCAGGACAGTGTATCTCTAGAGATATGTAACCAACTCCCTAATTTAAGTCTTCTTTTGAACATGCTATAAGAATCTCAAATTCAATATCCACTGGATTCAGAGCTCTGAATTTTCAGGCCCAAATAATGACTTGGTCTCTTTCATGTTTCTACATAAAATTTGTCATTGTCACTCTTTGTCTTTTTGTTTACATTACTAAAATTTGATGACACTATCACTCCTTTATTTAATACTCTGTGTAGTGAACTATATTTTGCTCTGTTTCCTTGATCATAATGTAACAAGCATGAAGAAGAGATTTCATCCATCTTTGTACCAACATTCTATCCAAAATCTAGAATAGTGTTATCATATAGCAATCCTTCAATATCTCATGAATACATGAATGAATAACATGCATTTTAAAGGAAGAATCATAATACTAGAGTCATAGACCAACAGTGCTGAGATTAAAAAGCAAGATGTTTATAGTTAGACATTAATTATATTGGATCTCTCTTTTATAAGTAACATATCCTCAGAAAAGTGACTGATTTAGCTTCAGTTCTATCTTATGTATACATAGATTATAAGAATATCTACTTCATAAAGTTATTCCAGTGCCAGAATGATACAAAACTATATGGTATACAGACAATGTGTTGGCCATAATAAGAATAGGAAAAAAATAATTATTATTTCTGCTTTAAATTTAATGTGATAGATATCTTTACACAAGTTTCTTACATTTTCCGGGATCAGTTTAGTCATCTGCTCCATGAGCAGTTGAATGTTTTGATATCCGTTTTTAGAACAAGCAAACCTGCACAATTCTGAACATGCATTCATTCTCTACTGAATATTTCAAATGAACTAAAAGTGTGCTAAAAATGAACATATAATAAAACACGTGCTTTTAGTCAGTTCAGTTCAGTAGCCCAGTTGTGTCCGACTCTTTTCAACCCCATGGACTGCACCATGCCAGGCCTCCCTGTCCATCATCAATTGCTGGAGTTTACTCAAACTCATGTCCATTGAGTTGGTGATGCCATCCAACCATCTCATCTTCTGTCGTCCCCTTCTCCTCCTGCCTTCAATCTTTACCAGCATAATGTTTTCAAATGAGTCAGTTCTTCACATCAGGTAGCCATGTGCTTTACTTCCCCATATTCATTGTCTTTATTATATATCAGCATTATAGGAAATTAACATTTCTCTACCTCCTCAGTTTACAATGATTCAAGGAATCAAAATACTAACCATTTAAAGTAACTAAAAACTGTGTATGTTTGCTTTGCTGAGTTCAAATTTCAGACTATTGTCATTATCCAGTTTTCCTTAAAAATTTATCATATTTTGCCTTGTAAAAATTTTGTCTTCTTGAAAGATTTAACTTACAAAACAAAAAGACAAGAAGACAATGGTATATGAGTTCAATCCGGAAGAGACTTTCATATTAATTAATGATTTTAATTTGCATTTTTATAAGCAGTGCAACAGTGCCAATAGATCATGAAATTCCAATGCACAACATGTATTACATTTGGAAAGCAATGACAGGAAGGTACAGTTAAAGGAAATAGATAGTGGCTTTGCTTTGGATCGACCAATAGAAACCGTAACCACTGCAAAGGTCCATTAATCATCAAGTTACAGTAGCAGGACCTCGCAGTTGGGTAGAATGGACTATTTGCATTAAAAACCTGTCAATTTGAAATGCAATAAAAAAATCAATAATAATACATTTAAATTCAAACAGTCATCACAGCCCTGCAATAGCAATCAGTCATATTTACCAAGGCCTCGTTTGTAATAATCTTCATGATCCCTATATAATTACTAGCTTTGCCTCTTGAATTATCAACAGCTCTCACAGCTTATTGCTTCATTCTTGCTTAATAAGCATCTGCAATCAATAATCTTGCCACAGAGTAAGAGGCAGCCAGCCAGCCAAACCTAGGGTGTAAATGCTGCAGAGGTAATCATTACATCTGTGGGAATGACCATGAGGTGGCTGTGCTAAAGGGAAAGGCAGTAGATAAAGAGGTAATTTACAAAATCTCCTTACTGGAAAGTATGGGTCTTACCAGGCTGGTGGTGTCTCAGCAATAGGAAATAGTCAACCTCAAAAACACATCTTCAAATGCCTCCCTAAATTTGCTGTCACAGTGATCATCATCTCCAGCAGCTGTTTCTGTATCTTACTATCAATGTAACACTTTCAGTTTGCCTGAAATGCTTTTTATCTGACTGAAAAAGCAAACAGGTATGTTGTTCACTCACATAGTATATGATGAAGAATAGGAATTTATATGCAAATTTGAGTATTAGTGACACTTTGATGACAGGAGTTTAAAGACCAATTGTAGCTGTCTAAAATGTTTTAAAACCCCCTATTAATGCCATTCACATGAAAAATAAAATTGAAGATTTCAATGGAGAAAATATGTGGATAACAACATCATATTGCCTATTTTTAGTCTGAGTTCTAAAGATTCCCATGTTTTTGCAAAAGGAAGATTTGAAACACCATCAGGACAATATCATTTAATGTTAGTATTAGATCTTTGACTCATCCAGTCCCACTGTTTTTCTAACACAACAGACTTATTTCCTGCCTTTATATTTATGTGTGTGTGTTAGTTGCTCAGTCATGTCTGACTATTTGCAACCCCATGGACTGTAGTCCACCAGGCTCCTCTGTCCATGGAATTCTCCAGGCAAGAATACTGGAGTGAGCTGTCATTTCCTTCTCCAGAGGATCTTCCTGACCCTGGGATTCAACCCAGGTCTCCTGTATTCCAGATGAATGCTTTACCATTCATCTGGGAAGCACTCACTGCTTACTTCCTAGACTGGAATTTTCCTCTCTTTCCATCCTCACTGACTTTACCTGACTATGTATCTCAACTAACAACTTCTCTCCAATCCTGACTTATGCTAATATGCAAATTTTTGAAAATGTTTTCACTGGACACATTTTAATTTACTTATTCATATATAAATATATCATTATATACATCACATATCACTCATGTGAAGATAACATATGTATATATCATGTGTCTTTATACATTTATTTTTTTCTGGATTCTCTCAAATCTATAAGCTCTTTAAAGGTAACTGCAGAGCAAAATACCTTGTAAATGGATGGTAGGCCATAAATAATTTTATAACGCAGTGAGAATAGGAAATCTAATTAGGGTTAGTGCATGTGAAATCTCTATTGTAGAAGTATATGTATGACAATATAAACAGGGAGAGATATTTTGAGAGCTAAGAGGGGAAAACTTCAAAGCAAGCCTTATCATTCGTTTCATATTCTTAGATAGCATATTATTTGGTCTCTGTGCAGTGAAGGATCTATTCTCTTTTTGTTGTTGTTTAGTTGCTAAGTTCTGTCTGACCCTTTGGTGACCCCATGGACTGTAGCCCACGAGATGCCTCTCTCCATGGGATTTCCCAGGCAAAAATACTGGAGTGTGTTGCCATTTCCTTCTCCAGGGGATCTTCCCAAGCCAGGGATAGAATCCATGTCTCCTGTACTGCAGGTGGATTCTTTACCACTGAGCCATCTGGGAAATCCTGATCTATTCTTTATTAAGAATTAGTATACACATATGGAATTTTGGTCTACTTTCATTTAGTGTAATACTTTAAGAGTTCATCCATGTTGTAGCATGTACTGACTGTAAGAACAGGCCAAATTTCATTAACCCAATTATCATTTGATGGGCATTTGTGTTATCTCCATTTTTGGGTACTATGATTAATGCTGCGGTGAACATTTGTGCAGAAGACTTTTGCATGGAAACGTTTTAAATCACTTGGACACATAATTAAGAGCAGAATTGTTGAATAACATAGAACTCTATTTAAATTTTTGTGGAAAGACCAGAGAGTTTTCCCAGTTGCTGCTTCATTTTACATTTCAATAAGCATTCACTCTACATCCCAGCCAAAATTTGTAACTTTCCCAATTTTTTACTATAGCCATTCTCCTCAGTATAGAGTTATACCTTTTTATGGTTTTGATTTTCATTTCTCTAATAACTAATGATGTTCAACATCTTTTCATCTGTTTTTTTGTTCATCTATATTACTTACTTAGATAAATGAAGAAATACATTATATATTTTAATTACCTTTTAAAAAATTTATTTTATTTTTGGCTATACTGAATCTTTATTGCTGCACATGGACTTTCTCTAGTTGTGGTAATTTCGGACTAGAGTTGCAATTCTCATTGCATGTGGCTTCTCATTGATGTGACTTCTCTTGTGGAACATGGGCTCTAGGGGACACAGTCTTCAGTAGCTGCAACTTGTGGCCTCTAAAATACTGGTTCAGTAGTTGTAGATGCATGGGATCAGTTGCCCCATAGCATGTGGGATCTTCCTGGACCAGGGATAGAACCAGTGTCCCTGCATTGCAATGCAGATTCTCAACCTCTAGACCACCAAGGAAGCCCAATTAGGTTGTCTTTTAATTGTTGAGTCATAAGAATTCTTTAAATAGTCCTAGGTATTAGACTCTTTTAGATAATGTACTTTGCAAGATTATTTGGAATTTTGTGTATTGTCTTTTAACTTTCTTGAAAGTGTCCTTTGAAAGACAAAATTCATATTTATCTTTTTTCTTTGAACTTTTTTTCTGTCATGTCAGAGAAACTATTGTTTAATCAAAAGTTATGAAGATTTCCATCGAGTTTTTTACTTTAAGTTCTCATTTCTATTTAATTGAACTATATTTATCTTTACTTTAATGAATAGAGTCATCATTATTGTGTGTGAAAGTTGCTCAGTCATGTTCCACTCTTTGTGACCCCATGGACTATAGCCTGCCAGGCTCCTCTGTCCATGGGGATTCTCCAGGCCAGAATATTGGAGTGGGTAGCCATTCCCTTCCCCATGGGATCTTCCCAACCCAGGGATGGCACCCAGGTCTCCCGCATTGCAGGAGGATCCTTTATCGTCTGAGCCACCAGCGAAACTCAATCATCATTATTATAGCTTGGTAGTAAGTTTTGAAATAAAGTGCTAATTCTCCAACATTGTTATTTTCCAATTTTTCTTAGTTACTGGGAGTTTCATGAACTTTCACGTGGATTTTTGAATCACCTCATCAATTTTTACAAAAAGGTCACCTGAATTTCTGATAGATTGCAACGAATCTATAGGTCAGTTTAGGAGCGCTTAACAATAGTTGCTCTTCCAGTCAGTGAACATGGGATATCTTTCCGTTTATTTAGATGTTTAATTTTTTTCAATATTGTTTTGTAGTTTTCAGCATAAAATTCTTATACTTTTTGGTTAAATTTCTCATAAGTAACTTGTTATTGATGCAATTGTAAAATGAATTGTTTTCTTAACTTCATTTCATGATTGTTCATTGCTAGTATATAGAAATACAATTAACTTTTATATTTTGTTCTTGTATCCTTCAACCCTACAGAATTCATTTACTAGCTCTAAGTTTATGTGTGTGTGTGTGTAGGTTTGCAAGTTTTGTGTTGTAAATGAATTTCTAAGGAATTTTAATACATAATATCACAAAACCTGCAAGAAGAAACAATTTTACTTCCTTTCTAATCTATATGCCCCATTTTTCTTTTACTTCCAATTTTCTTGGCAAGAATCTTAGTAAGATATTTAAACATGATCAGTAACAGCAGACATATTTGTCTCATTCTTGATTTTATAAGGAACATTTTCAGTCGTTCATCGTTAATTATGTTAACTGTGGGGTTGTTTCATAGATGATCTCTAACAGAGTGAGGATGTTGCCTTGTATGCCTAGTTTGATGAGTGTGGGTTTGTTTTTTTTTTTTTTGATCATCAAAGAGTGCCCGATTTTGTCAAATACCTTTTCTTTACCAATTTAGATGGTCATGTTATTTTTCTTTTTAATATGTATAGTACTTTGAGTATTTTTTAAATTTTTATTGGAGTATAGTTGATTTACAATGTTGTATTAGTTTCAGGTATACAACAGAGTGAATCAGTTATACATATACATATATACAATCCTTTAGATTCTTTTCCCATAAAGGCATTACAGACTATTGAGAAGAGTTCCCTGTTCTATACAGTAGGTTCTTGTTAGTTATCTATTTTTTATATAGTGGTGTGTAAATATCAATTGCAATCTCCCAAGTTATCCCTCCCCATCTTTTCCCCTGGTAACCATGTTTGTCTTCTACATCTGTGACTCTACATCTGCTTTGCTATTAAGTTCATTTGTACCTTTTTTTAGATTCCACATATAAGTGATATCATGGGAAATTGATATTTGTCTTTCTGTGTCAGACTTACTTCATTCAGTATGACAAACTCAAGATCCATCGGTGTGGCTGCAAATGACATTCCATCCTTGTTTATGGCTGAGTTATATTTCATCATATATATATATGGACATTAAGGATATTTAGATTGTTTCCATGACCTGGCTTTTATAAATATTACTGCAATCAAATTGGGGGGCATGTATCCTATAGAACCATATTTTTCTGTAGATATATATGCCCAGAAGTGGGATTGTTGGGTCACATGTTAGTTCTAGTTTTCATTTTTTAAAGGAACCTCCATACTTGTTTTCATAGTGATTGTACCAATTTACATCTCCACCAACAGTATAGGAAGTTTCCCTTTTCTCCACACAGTCTCTAGCATATATTATTTGTAGATTTATTGATGATGACTATTCTGAGGGGGAAACAGTGGAAACAGTGTCACACTTTACTTTTTTGGGCTCCAAAAGCACTGCAGATGGTGACTGCAGCATGAAATTAAAAGATGCTTACTCCTTGGTAGGAAAGTTATGACCAACCTAAATAGCATATTCAAAAGCAGAGACATTACTTTGCCAACAAAGGTCCGTCTAGTCAAGGCTATGGTTTTTCCAGTGGTCATGTATGGATGTGAGAGTTGGACTGTGAAGAAAGCTGAGTGCCTAAGAATTGATGCTTTTGAACAGTGGTGTTGGAGAAGACTCTTGAGAGTCCCTTGGACTGCAAGGAGATCCAACCAGTCCATTCTGAAGGAGATCAGCCCTTAGATTTCTTTGGAAGGAATGATGTTAAAGCTGAAACTCCAGTACTTTGGCCACCTCATGGGAAGAGTTGACTCATTGGAAAAGACTCTGATGCTGGGAGGGATTGGGGGCAGGAGGAGAAGGGGACGCCAGAGAATGAGATGGCATCACTGACTCCATGGACGTGAGTCTGAGTGAACTCCGGGAGATGGTGATGGACAGGGAGGCCTGGAGCGCTGTGATTCATGGGGTCACAAAGAGTCAGACACGACTGAGCAACTGAACTGACTGATTCTGATTGGTGTGAATTGATATCTTGTAGTTTTGATTTGTGTTTTTCTAGTTAGTTATACTGAGCATCTTTTCATGGTTTTGGTATCAGGATGATGGTGACCTCATAGAATGTGCTTGAGAGTATTCTTTCCTCTCAATAGAGCATTCCTATGCAATTTTTGGAAGAGTTTGTAAAAGATAGGTGTTACCTCTTCTCTAAACATTTGATAGAATTTTCCTGTAAACTCATCTTGTCCTGGACTTTTGTATTTTGGAAAGGTTTTAGTCATACTTTCAATTTCATTACTTCTGATTCATCTGTTCATATTTCCTATTTCTTCTTGGTTCAGTCTTGGAAGATTGTACATTTCTAAGAATTTGTCCATTTCTTTTATTTATTTTATTGGCATATCCTTGCTTTTAGTAGTCTCTGAAGATTCTTTGTATTTATGTGGTGTTCATTGTAGTTTCTCTTTTTTTCATTTCAAATCAGGAAAATTCATAATTTGAGCTCTCTCTTTTTTTCTTGATGAGTCTGGGTAAAAGTTTATCAATTTTGTTTATCTTCTCAAATAGCCAGCTTTTAGTTTCATTGATATTTGCTATTGTTTACTTTATCTCTGTTTACTTCTGCTCTGATCTTTATAATTTCTTTCCTTCTACTATCTTTGTGTTTTGTTTCTTCTTTCTCTAGTTGATTTAGGTGTAAGTTTAGATTGTTCATTTAAGATTTTGCTTATTTCTTGAGATAAGATTGTATTGCAGAAAACTTCCTTCTTGGAACTGCTTTTGCTATTTCCCATAGGTTTTGGATCACTGTCATGTCTCTAGGTATTTTAGGTTTCCTCTTTGATTTCTTCAGTCATCTATTGTTTTGTAGGGCACAAGGCTATTGCTTAGCCTTCATATGATTGTGATTTTTTTTTTTTTTTGATTGTGATTTTTTTTAAAGTTGATTTCTGATTTCATAGTTCTACAGTCAGAAAGTATTTTCTGCCAATTTATCTAATCTGTTATGTCATTTAAAGCCTGCCTTTCCTTATTTCTGTCTGGATGATCTGTTCATTTGTGTAAGTGGAGTTCCACAGTATTATTGTGTTGCTGTTGGTTTCTCCATTTGTGGTTGTTAGCATTTGTCTTATGTGTCGAGGTGCTTTTCTGTTGGGTACATAAATATTTATGTTCTTCTTAGATTGATCTTTGATCATTATGTACTCTCCTTCTTTGTCTCTTGTACCAGTCTTTATTTTAAAGTCTATCTTATCTGATATGAGTGTTGCTACTCCATTTTTATTTCCATTTACATGGAATATTTTTACCATCCCATCACTTTCAGTCTGTATGTGTACCTAGATCTGAAGCTGGTCTCCTATAGAGAGCATATATGGGTCTTGTTTTTGTATTCATTCAGCCAGCCTGTGTCTTTTGGTTGGTGTATTTATTCCATTTACATCTGTAGTAATTTTTAATATGTATATTCTTATTGCTATTTTAAAAACTATTTTGGGTTTGTTTTTGTAGATTTTTATTTCTTTCTTCTTTTGTTATTTTTTCTTGTAATTTGCTGCCTAATTTTAGTGTTATGTTTGGATTTCTTTTTTGTTTGTGTATCTCTTGTAGATTTTCAGTTTTCAGTTGCCATGAGTTTTTGATATAGCAATCAATATTTACACAAGATTGTTTCGAGTTGCTGGTCCTTTAATTTCCAATGTATTCTCAATATTGTGCATTTGAACTCTCCTCTTATCATGATTGATAGAATTTCTGCTGAGAAATCAGCTGATGAAAGTATGAAGAGTTGCTGTATTTTACTTATTGCTTTCCCCTTGTTTCTTTTATATTCCTTTTTTGTCTTTAATTTTTCTTAATATGATTATTATATATGCTGAAATGTTCCTCCTTGGGTTTATCCTGCCTGAGACTCTCTGCACTTCCTTGACTTGGGTCACTGTTTCCTTTCCCATGTTAGGGAAGCTTTCAGATAATGCCTACTCACTCAAATATTTTCTCTCTTCTCTTTCTGGGTCCTTTCTCTCTCTTCTCCTTCAAGGACCCTTATAATGTGAATGTTTATACATTTAATGTTGTCCCAGAGATCTCTGAGACTGTCTTAATTTCTTTTCATTGTTCTTTATTCTCTTCTGCAGCAGTAATTTCCACTATTCTGTCTTTTTAATTTCAGTTATTGTATTATTCATCTGCTTGTTCTTTTTGTCTAGGTGTTTGTTAAACATTTCTTTTATCTTCTTTATCTGTGCCTCCATTCTTTTCCAATATCTTGAATCATCTTTACTATCATTATTCTAAATCCTTTTCCAGGAAGACTGACTATTTCCACTTCACTTATTTGTTCTTTTGGGGTTTTATTTTATTTCTTCATCTGGGACCTATTCCTCTGCTGCATCATTTTTTTTTTCTAAATTTCTGTCATTGCAGTTTCTTCAGACTGCAGGTGTGTAGTTCCTGCTTTTGCAGTCTGCAACTTGGTGAATGGGGCTAGTTCCCTTGTGCAGGCTTCATGGTTGGAGAGATTTGCTTTTGTTCATTAGTGGGTGGAGCAAGGTCTTTTTTCCTCTGAATGGCAGGGCTGTGGCAGAGGCATGTTTACAAGCGTGGGCAGATGCGATGACACACAACGCTGACGAGAGGAGCTACCCCACATTCAAAATCAGGGAAAAACCTGGGAGGACCCCACGTCTGAGGTCAGAGGCAGCAGGCCAAGAGGAGCTACCCCACGTCTGAGGTCAGGGGCAGTGGCTGAGAGTGTCAGGCTGCGACAGCACAGGAGCAGCCAAGAGGAACTACCCCATGCCCAAGGCCAGGGGCAGTGGCCAGGAGGAGCAACCTCACGTCCAAGGAGTGGTGGCTGTGTGGGTGCAGGAGGGCCTAGAGGAGCTATTTCATATTCAAGGTCAGTGAGGCATCGGTGAGGAGATATGCCTCGTCCAAGGTAAGGAGCAGCAGCTGTGCTTTACTAGAGCAGCTGTGAAGAGACACCCCACGTCCAAGGTAAGAGAAACCCAAGTAAGACAGTAGGTGTTGCAAGAGGGAATCAGAGGGCAGACACACTGAAACCATACTCACAGAAAACTAGTCAATCTAATCACACTAGGACCACAGCCTTGTCTAACTCAATGAAACTAAGCCATGCCCTGTGGAGCCACCCAAGACAAGTGGGTCATGGCGGAGAGGTCTGACAGAATGTGGTCCACTGGAGAAGGGAATGGTAAACCACTTCAGTATTCTTACCTTGAGTACCCCATGAACAGTATGAAAAGCAAAATGATAGGATACTGAAAGAGCAACTCTCCAAATCAGTAGGGGCCAAATATGCTACTGGAGATCAGTGGAGAAATAACTCCATAAAGAATGAAGGGATGGAGCCAAAGCAAAAACAATACCCAGCTGTGGATGTGACTGGTGAAAGAAGCAAGGTCTGATGCTGTAAGAGCAATATTGCATAGGAACTGGAATGTTAGGTCCAGGAATCAAGTCAAATTGAAAATGGTCAAACAGGAAATGGCAAGAGTGAATGTTGACATTCTAGGAACAGGGAAGTAAAATGGACTAGAATGGGTGAATTGAACTCAGATGACCATTATATCTACTACTGCAGGCAGGAACTCCTTAGAAGAAATGGAGTATCCATCATGGTCAACAATAGAGTCCTAAATGCACTACTTGGATGCAATCTCAAAAATGACAGAATGATCTCTGTTTGTTTCCAAGGCAAACCATTCAATATTACAGTAATCCAAGTCTATGCCCCAACCAGTAATGCTGAAGAAGCTGAAGTTGAACGGGTTCTATGAAGACCTACAAGACCTTTTAGAACTAACACCCCAAAAAGATGTCCTTTTCATTATAGGGGGCTGGAATGCAAAAGTAGGAAGTCAAGAAACACCCGGGGTAACAGGCAAATTTGACCTTGGAATATGAAATGAAGCAGGGCAAAGGCTAATAGAGCTTGGCAAGAGAACGCGCTGGTCATAACAAACACCCTCTTCCAACAACACAAGAGAAGACTCTACACATAGACATCACAAGATGGTCAACACCAAAATCAGATTGACTATATCCTTTGCAGCCAAAGATGGAGAAGCTCTATACAGTCAGCAAAAACAAGACGGGGAGCTGACTGTGGCTCAGATCATGAACTCCTTATTGCCAAATTCAGACTTAAATTGAAGAAAGTAGGGAAAACCACTAGACCATTCAGGTATGACGTAAATCAAATCCCTTATGATTATACAGTGGAAGTGAGAAATAGATTTAAGGGACTAGATATGATAGACAAAGTGTCTGATGAACTATGGACAGAGGTTCATGACATTGTACAGGAGACAGGGATCAAGACCATCCCTATGGAAAAGAAATGCAAAAAAACAAAATGGCTGTCTGAGAAGGGCTTCCAAATAGATGTGAAAAGAAGAGAAGCAAAAATCAAAGGAGAAAAGGAAAGATATAAGCATCTCAATGCAGAGTTCCAAAGAATAGCAAGGAGAGATAAGGAAGCCTTCCTCAGCAATCAATGTAAAGAAATAGAGGGAAACAACAGAATGGGAAAGGCTAGAGATCTCTTCAAGAAAAGTAGAGATACCAAGGGAACATTTCATGCAAAGATGGGCTCAATAAAGGACAGAAATGGTATGGACCTAACAGAAGTAGAAGATATTAATAAGAGGTGGCAAGAATACACAGAAGAACTGTGCAAAAAAGATTTTCATGACCCAGATAATCATGATGGTGTGATCAATCACCTAGAGCCAGACATCCTGGAGTGTGGAGTCAAGTGGGCCTTAGAAATCTTCACTATGAACAAAGCTAGTGAAGGTGATGGAATTCCAGTTGAGCTATCCAATCCTAAAAGATGATGCTGTGAAAGTACTGCACTCAGTAGGCCAGCAAATATCTAAAACTCAGCAGTAGCCACAGGCCTGGAAAATGTCAGTTTTGATTCCAATCCCAAAGAAAAGCAATGCCAAAGAATGCTCAAACTACTGCACAATTGTACTCATCTCACACGCTAGTAAAGTAATGCTCAAAATTCTCAAAGCCAGGCTTCAGCAGTACATGAACCATGAACTTCCAGATATTCAAGCTGCTTTTAGAAAAGGCAGAGGAACCAGAGATCAAATTGCAAACATTTGCTAGATCATCGAAAAAACAAGAAAGTTCTGGAAAACCACCTATTTCTGCTTTATTGACTATGCCAAAGCCTTTGACTGTGTGGATCACAATAAACTGTGGAAAATTCTGAAAGAGATGGGAGTACCAGACCACCTGACCTGCCTCTTGAGAAACCTGTATGCAGGTCAGGAAGCAACAGTTAGAACTGGGCATGGAACAACCGACTGGTTCAAATAGGAAAAGGAGTATGTCAAGGCTGTATATTGTCACCCTGCTTATTTAACTTATGCAGAGTACATCATGAGAAACTCTGGGCTGGAAGAAGCACAAGCTGGAATCAAGGTTTCTGGGAGAAATATCAATAACCTCAGATATGCAGATGACACCACCCTTATGGCAGAAAGTGAAGAGGAACTAAAAAGCCTCTTGATGAAGGTGGAAGAGGAGAGTGAAAAAGCTGGCTTAAAGCTCAACATTCAGAAAATGAAGATCATGGCATCTGGTCCCATCACTTCATGGGAAATAGATGGGAAACAGTGGAAACAGTGTCAGACTTTATTTTCGGGGCTCCAAAATCACTGCAGATGGTGATTGCAGCCATGAAATTAAAGGATGCTTACTCCTTGGAAGGAAAGTTATGACCAAACTAGATAGCGTATTGAAAAGCAGAGATATTACTTTGCCAACAAAGGTTCGTCTAGTCAAGGCTATGGTTTTTCCTGTGGTCATGTCTGGATGTGAGAGCTGAACTGTGAAGAAAGCTGAGCACCGAAGAATTGATGCTTTTGAACTGTGGTGTTGGAGAAGCCTCTTGAGAGTCCCTTGAACTGAAAGGAGATCCAACCAGTCCCTTCTAAAGGATATCAGTCCTGGGTGTTCATTGGAAGGACTTATGCTAAAGCTGAAACTCCAATACTTTGGCCACCTGATTCAAAGAGTTGACTCATTGGAAAAGTCTGTGATGCTGGGAGGGATTGGGGGATGGAAGAGAAGGGGACGACAGAGGATGACATGGCTTGATGGCTTTACCGACTCAATGGACATGAGTTTGGGTGAACTCTGGGTGTTGGTGATGCACAGAGAGGCCTGGCGTGCTGCTATTCATGAGGTCGCAAAGAGTCAGACACGACTGAGCGACTGCACTGAACTGATTCTTTCTTTGTTGCTGTTGCTAATGGTAGTTAGGTTGTTTGCTGTGACTTTAGTGTCTTCCTAAGAAATGCGAGCTCACATCTTTCTATTCTGCCAACTTGTTTCATTCTCACTATCATTCGTTTTGCTATACATTTTGTGTTTTCTTTTTTGTGATTACTTGAATTATTATAATTCATACTATTAACTGAATTTCAAGTGTATAGAAAAATTATTCCAATATAGCTCCATTTCCTCTTCTTTGCATTTTTATGTTCATATATATTATATCTGTATGATGTTTCCATGAGCATGTATTTCTGTACTGTCTAGTGTCCTCTTGTTTCAGCCTACCAGCTACCCTATTTTATGCCCTCTACAGAAGCTTTGATAAGGACTAGTTTTTCCATTTCTTTTTTTCTTTACATTTTAATTTCTCTCTGATATATATGTGTGTGTGTATATATATATATATATATATGTATATATAAAATATAATTTGGGTATAGAATTTTTAGTTGACAGTCTTATTTGATTTAACATTGGTTAACACACTGCCTTTGGTTTCCATAATTTCTCATGAGAAATCAGTTTTGAAATCAGAAGTCTTATTAAGGAGACCCTGAATGTGATGAGTAACTTTTCTCTTTTTGTTTTCCAGATTCTTTCTATGTCGTATATTTTGAGAGTTTATCATGTATCCTGGTGTGAATCTCTTTAAATTTTTCCAATATGTAGGTCATTAAGCTTCACAGATATGTAGATTGATATTTTCACCTGATTTTGGAAATTTCAACCATTTGTTTCCAATTTTTTTTTCTGTGTTTTTTGTTTGTTTTCTTGTTTGTTTCTATTTTGTCCTTTTGAAACTCCCATTGTGTACCTAATGGTGGACTCAATTTTCATAGATCTCTACAATTTTATTTTTATTTAAAAAATTATTTCTTCAGACTGGTAATCTCACTTGACCATTTTTGAAGTTTGCTAATTAATTCTTCTATCTAGTTAAAGCTGCTGTCCTTCTTTCTAATGGATTTTAAAATTTGAGTTATTATAGCTTTCAACTTAATAATTTCTTTCTGACTTTTATGGTTTCTATTTTTTATGAGATTATTTGCTGAATCATCATTCAAAGCAATCCATTCCTTTAGGTTTTAAGATAGTTACATTCTGTTCTTTGGATATAATTAAAATAACCAATTGAAATTTTTTTCTAGTAACTCCAATATTTAAGCTTCATGGGTTTTTCTTTATTACTTTCTTCTCTAAGTATTGGATATAATTTCCTGTTTCTTTGAATGACATAATTTTCTGCTGAAAATGAAATTGAGCAGTTCCCTTTAAATAAGTAAGGCTCAGATTGTTGCACGTTTAAATTCTAGAGTTCTGAAAAAAATAATTCTGACAAATTTCTTTCCAGTGTTATTAAATTGCTTTTACAGATGACAAGAATTTTTTATGGCCCTTACTCTGTTATTGTCACTGACATCATTCCCAAAATAGTATAATTGAATCTAAATTCCTTTAGTCAGATGTTGTAAGAGAAACTTCTACTATTTCCTATTGCCTTATGTATCGTACTTACTCATCCTACATGACCTGCCTATGAGAACTTTGAGAGTGCAGCACTGTGTGTCAATTCATGGCTGGTAAATTTCTAGTATGTATGGTAAATTTCTAAATTACTATTCAGGTAATTTACACTCCAAAAATTACGAAGGTGTCTACCTAATAACCACATACTTCCTAAAACTTAACACTATATATATTATTATAACTTTTGCTAATTTGAAGCTAGAAATGCTGTCATGCCTGCTTAAATTTGCATTTATGCAACAAAGATTGGATTTAATGTGTTAATTTATAACTTGTTTCTGTTTGTATTAATTGCTTGATCATACAGTTTGCTTTTTTTCTATAGTCTTAATTTTTGTTCATTTTAGTCTATTAAACTACAAGATCCAAATTATAAACTATATTGTCAAATAGGATTTATTGAATTACTACACATAGAGATGTTTTAGAAGTTTCAAACTAAATTTCTTGAAAACTTGAATTTGTAAAATATTTGGCATATTACAGAAGACATTTGTATATGAAAGCAGTCTAATACCCCAACAGTATATATAGTAGATTGCTCTATTCATGACCTTGTTCTTCTACTATTTAACATCCATATTTTTTTTTTTCCTTTTCCTAGTCTACTCTTTACTGACTCTCTAGCACTCTTTTCTACTTCAAGACTTCTGCATCTTCAGGGTATCTGTTGCTCTGTTCTGTTTGATATCCTCTAACTTTGTGTCATTCTCAGCATCAGTTCATGTATTTCATTTAGTTGGTATTCAAGCTAACCAAGAGATATTTTATCTGGAGAAGAGTATAACACCCCAATATGAATCCTGTTTATTGCATAACGTTTTCATACTTTTCTGCCTTATAAGTTAGTGGCCATTATAGACAGCTGGATTTGTTAATGTGTCTTAACCAGACAGTTTTTGTTAAGTCACTATGGTAAAGTTAGGGTACAAAAGCAAAATGAAACTGTCAAATGCAGTAATAAGCAAACTAATAAAATATTTTTATAGGATTGCATCTTTCATAGCACATCTGATTGTAATAATTATTTTCTTGAGAGTGTATACATATACACAGTCAAATCAATACTCCTATTTATTGTATTCATATTGTTTTGGTGAATAATAACTCTACACATAGGTGTAAAACAGCAGTCACTATTATCTCAGTGTCTGTAGGTCAAATGTATGAGAATGAATTAGCTGTGTCCTCTGCTAAGTGTCTCATCAGTCTAATATCAAAATGTTGGCTGAGGCTATAATTTCATCTCAGATTTGAGATCTTCTTCCAAACTCACCAAATATTGGTAGAATTCTGTAATTAAAAAAAAAAAATCTGCTACTGAAGTCTCTATTTTCTTGTGAGATGTTGGCAAAGGACCAGTTGCTATTTGCTACATGTCCCCTCCCCATAGGTCCTCCAACAACATCATAGCTTACATATTCAAGCCCAGCAATATAATTTCTTCTAACTCTGCTATAATAGCCTTATATATCACGATTTAATTATGGAAGTGTCTACCCCATTACCTTTGTCAAATAATGTAACTTAACCAAGGGAGTGTACATACCTATAAATTAACAGGGCCACCCAAACTCAAGGAGATGTACTTATATGAAGCATGTATACCAGGAGACAAGAATCTTTAAGGGTGTGTCTTAAACTTCCACCTATCAAATCTGTGTTTTTATTTTTCATCCATTATAACTTTATGTACAAGTTTAGGTCATTCCGTACCATCACTACAGTTGTCATTATGTCTCTCACAATATAAATGACCCCCCTATTACTCTTGTTTGAACTCTAAAGCTGTTCTTTATTCCCTTAATTTGTCTAAAGCTTCTTCATGCTGTTTAGAATGCCAAACACAGCCAGATCTACATGCTGTATGCCATCTAAACTGGTATAAACTCCAAAAAATGCTTTCAATCTGATCGTAACTGCAGCACTTGAAGTATTATTTCAAATATGTATCATGTATAAGTATCATGTTAAAAAATGTGGAAAAAGAGGGTTATAAAAATGAGAAACTTAATGTCATTATTTTCTATCTTCTCTCTACTAATATAAATGTCTTAATCTTGTTATGAAGTAAAACAAATAGGTACGAGTACAAAACCACAATTCTGGCACTAAATCAGTCTTCACAAAGTGAGCACAGAGATATAACCACCAACTATACTGAGAATATAATCCAGAATTTGTACCCCAGAAACTTTGTTTGAGATCTACCCTATTACTGTATTATCCAGAGGTAGAAACCATTTTGAATTCAAGGATCACAGTTTAGTTTGTTTATCTTTATACTTTATGAAAATGAAATGATGGAGTAATGCTCTTTCATGCCTGGTTCCTTATATTCAACATTTCCCAGGCAAGAACACTGGAGTGGGTTGCCATTTCCTTGCAGACAGATTCTTTACTATCTGTGGCATCAGGGGGCAGATAAGGAAGGTATGGGGAAAAAATCCAAGGTAATGAACCAAAAAAAAGTCCTTGAATGCCTGCTTTTCTTATTCTCCAATGTAGTTACTAAGGCTAATAAATATTTTCTTGTTTTAGCTACAATAAAACAAGGGGGCTACTTTCTTTTCAAGCAATCTCTATAGTTAGTCTAGTTCTATTAACCCAAGGGAAACATCATATCTTAAATAGAAAGTTTCCAAGTGACCATCCTATCGCAAAAATATCCCATAAGTCTTTTTCATATAACCTTTTAAATGTATACTATATTATTTCATATTTCCTTACAGATTGTAAAATTTATGTTCCAACCACAACCATTATTAAATATAGAATTACTAAGAGGCTATGATTACTAAGTGTAAAGTATTATAGTCTACAGAGTCATTTAACTTATTACAGAAAAAAAAAAAAGTTATACTTTAAAACAGGTCATATGTCTTCAACTTTCAATTTCCAGGCAGTTCCACATCACATTGTCTCCATGAACTTGTAATTCCTTCCCTGTTACCTCTTCATGGTATGGCAGTTGCTTACGTATCATAGCTTCATGGAAATGATTCATATTTTATTCTAGCTCTGTCATTTGCTTGACATAGCATTTCTAAATTAAAAGTGTACTGTATATTAGCATTTTTCTGAGTTTTGGCATTTTGGTTGAGACAGTTCTTATGCCCCTTTTATTAAAAAACAATTACTGTTCCTGACCCAATCTACAAAATGTTATTCCGTGAACCTATAAGAACAACATCCAGAAAGTATTTCCATTTTTGCAAAAGTCTTTTAAGAGAGTAATGGCATCCATGCTTAACAAGCACTGCATCCAAACAAACTAAATCATAAGCCAAGTTGTAATCTTACACTGAAGGGGTACTCACGGCAAAATTCATATTGTCTTCAGGGCCTGTAACTAGAAATATATTTCTACTAACATATAAAAATGCCTGTTTGCAATAAACATATATTTTCTCATTGAATTCTGACTCAGCCGACTTCCCCAAACTGAAAAATGTTGCTTCACATCTGCAACTTAAAATAATAGCTAAGCATTAAGATTGCTTTCCCTTGAGAATAATGGTTTGATGAAATAATGTCACGAACATTGAGAACGTATATTAAAAAGCAGATTTGACAAATTCAACTTTTAGGTTAATTTTCAACTTTTTAATCTAAATAAAATGTCATAAAAGTTGAAGATGGAAAGGCTATGATGAAATGTATAGTCTGGTTGATTTTATGTGTTTAGAAAAAAATCTGATGTTTTGGGTTTCTTTTGCCTTGAAAAATTTCTGGGCAATTTGTAAGAGTACTATTTTTAAAAGTATCTTCTCTTTTATCTTTATGCTATTAAAGTTTTTGCAAGTCAGTTTGGGGTATTAACAAATTGAAGGGGAAATAGAATTATTGATAAATTAGTTTTTCCAAAATTCCAATGTTTCTTGTTCTTTGTTTTAAATGTAATAAATGGAATACATAGTAGCAGAGGAACCTGAAGATTGACTGTACCCTAAGCACAGCATTGGCTTGCATGCAAATGCATTTTCAAGTAAGGGGAAAGAGTACAGACTTTAAAGTTCAGGAGAATATCAGTTTTGTATTTGTCAGTTATTTGGAGTTACATTTATTTATCTACAAGAGAATAGCCTTTTTATTCTAGGAATGTTTACCTAGACCAAAATGTTTATACAGCAAAATGTTTCAGAAGACCTCTAAATTTTCAATTTAAAAGAATATAAATGGCAAATTCATAATTATATCTCTAATTTATTGAACACTACTATGTCTTAGGCATTGTCTACTTTACTATATCTTAATTTCCAACTCTATCACATTTAAAAATTCTCATTTAATCCTTCTTACAATGTTTGAAGTCATCTCTTATGTCTTCACTGAACCAAAATTTAAGGCTTAGAGAAATTCATTTTCCAAATAGAACCCAAATTGTAAGCTACAGAACCAATATTTGTATGTAGAGCCATACACTTCTAAGTAATTTCTTTTAAACTATTTACTATTAAAGTTAGATACGTAATTATATCTGTGTATTATATAAACAAAATGCATAATTGTACATCATTGTACCAAATTTGGAATTTTATAAAACACAAATTGGTGCTAGTTACCTGGGTATAGTTTTTTGAGGTTGATAATTATGAAAACTTTTGCTTCTCTGCTTGCCATCTTTTTTATAATCTCCCTGTTTAAACAACCTCATAATTTCCTCTCACTGAAATTGAAGAAAAAAGAGGACTATTCTTATATAAGCAATACATTTCTAATGGTTTTTATTATGATGTATATATGTTTTTTTGTGTGTGTGGATAAATTGGAAAAGACATTTTTTAAAAGTATAAGGTCAACATCACCTAATGTCATTTGCTAAATGGAATATGATCCCGGGGTATATGTTGCTCATACACTTATAGAAAAGAGTTGGGTTACAGAATGAATTTATCATCTTTGACAGGGTATGTAAAATTGTCTTTTGTTTTTTTGATAAAAAATTTTCACAATATCAAAGGATTAAGGTGTTTGATATATTCACATCATAGTGAACTATACTAAATATCTTGTGGCTTTAAGGTATGTGAGTAAAAAGTTTTGCAGTTGACCTTTTGTCAAACCTATGCAGACTTAGATCACTTCAAAGACTATGTTGGAACTGATGGTAGGATCTCATTCATCTTAAGTTTTTATGTTGTACAGTTTTAAACATTTTTATTTTCTGATATTACCAAACATGGTAAGATAAATATTGCCTTAATGCCCAACTAGTTATTTAGTTAGTTAGTTAAGTCGCTCAGTCGTGTCTGACTCTTTGTGACCCTGTGGACTGTAGCCCACCAGGCTCCTCCGTCCATGGGATTCTCCAGGCAAGAATACTGGAGTAGGTTGCCATTTCCTTCTCCAGGGGATCTTCCTGACCCAGGGATCAAACCCAGGTCTCCCTCATTGCAGGCAGATGCTTTAACCTCTGAGCCACCAGGGAAGCCCCAACTAAGGCCAACTAAGGAGATTCTAAATTAGAGTGCCTGTATCAATGTTATGAAAATCATTTTTAAGCGCTTTGAAACCTTTGCAGAAATTATAGAGAAACTTGAAGCTTCAAAAATACCATACAAAAATATCTCAGTAATCATTTATTCCAGCTTTTATACATAATTATGCATAGCTTCTTAAGCAAGCAGAACCTAGTTTTTTCCCTATTTTTCTTTACAAATATTTATGTAACAAGTTCTATAATAGCCTTAGATAGGTTTAAAGAGCATTTCATATTTTAGTTTGTTCTCATAATTGAACAGACATGAATTTAAGAATAAGAAACATAATTATTAAAATAATCACCAATTATACTTTCTTAATACTTCCTATGTACTGAAATAATTACTAAACTGTAAATTATTTCATATAATGATTTTTTGTGATGTTCATTAACTTACATTTCTTTTGGAGTAAATTTTTACTTACCTTTGATATTGAAGGAACTTTATAAGTCCAAATGCGCATAATTGTACTAGTTTACATTTTTAACTATTTTGCCTATGTCTAAGCCTCCCAATTAATTATATACATGAAATAACTCTAGGTTTTTTATCATCTAAGTTAGATTTTCATTCAACAAAAAGGCATTATGGCTTAAACAAATGTTGAATATAAAGGCTATATGAGAAAAATAAGCACTGATATTGTACTGAAAATGGATTCACTAAAGCCTCCATGATGGAATAATAATATGATAGATCATGATATATAAATTTATGTATATTGATATTATAAAGTTATATACAAAATATAATTGATCTATATTATCTAATTTTCATGGATTTTTTGTTACAGTGATGTCATATTTGCTTATGCATCTATTTTTTTTCAGATCATCTATGATATACCTGGCTGTCAGGTTGGTTTCTTATTAACCATCATTTTAAGAATTTGTCTATATATGTTAATTTGAAATAAAACACAGCATCATTAAGAAAGAGTTTTATTAAAAACAGCTTTTAAAATGTCATTTATTGTAGTCAGTAGGACTTAAATCTTAGAAACTAAAATTTTCATCAAAAATAAAGTATTTATTGTCTACAATAATATTAATTTTAATATTGTGTTAGTTTTGCTAACTCTTAGTAAAATTGGCTAGATGATTTCAAAATCAAAGAATATTACAAGGGATACAACAGTAATTATGAAATAATTTAAAAGAAACTGTTAGTACCTATATGAAAAAATGGGGCTTCCCTGGTGGCTCAGTAGTAAAGAACCCACCTGCCAATGAAGGAGATGTGGGTTTGATCCCTGGATAGGGAAGTTCCCCTGAAGAAGGGAATGGCAACACATAGTATTCTTGCCTGGGAAATCCCATTGACAGAGGAGCCTGGTGATTTATAGACCATGGGGTTGCAAAAAGATATGGACATGACTGAGTGACTAAAACAACAACAGTATATGAATTCATATACAAAGTCCTTGTACAGTGTTACATTTTTTCCTGAAATTTAGATTATTTGTCAAACATAAAGGGTGTGGCCAGGGCAGCAACAGGTGGAACACATCCTCCATGGAGGCTGGAGAGCAATGGCTTCTGCAGGCCAAATTCCAGCCCATTTGCCAACCCTCCAAAATTTAAAACTAAAAGGAAACAAAAATATTTAAAACAGCATTCCCTTAAACTGATTCCTCAAAAACAAAGATTTGGGGAATATATATTAAATTTGAAAGGAGTGATGAGTATCTAAAAATTATGTCAATGATAAATTATGATTTTGATAAGTTTATTCTAGTCACAAAAGAGGACCTCATTTTTTATGAAAAAATACTCAGTGAAACATTTATGGATAAATAAACATTATTCTTTACTCTCAAATTGTTCAAAGGAAAGAGTTAGATAAAGCAACCAACTAGAATAAAACGTAAATTCTTTGAATCTGGAAAAGGGATAAAGTTGTTCATTTAAGTATTATAGTACTTTTAAAGATTTTTTCTTGAAGTGCAGTTGATGTTCAATCCCGTGTTACTTTGAGGTGTACAACAAATTGACTCAGTTGTGCATATTGTACATATATCTATTGTTTATCTATTTTTCCCATATTAGTTATTATAACATATTGAGCATACTTCACTATACTATACAGTAGGTCCTTGTTGGTTATGAATTTTATACATATTAGTGAGTATCTGTTTATTTCATAGATAGTAGTGAATAGTGGTAGGTGTTGCAAGAGGGCATCAGAGGGCAGACACACTGAAATCATAATAACAGAAAACTAGTCGATCTGATCACATCAACCACAGCCTTGTCGAACTCAACAAAACTAAGCCATACCATGTGGAGGCACTCGAGACAGGTGGGTCATGGTGGAGAGGTAAGATAGAATGTGATCCACTGGAGAAGGGAATAGAAAACCGCTTCAGTATTCTTGCCTTGAGAACCCCATGAACAGTATGAAAAGGCAAAATGATAGGATACTGAAAGAGGAACTCCCAAGTTCGGTAGGTGCCCAATATGCTACTGGAGATCAGTGGAGAAATAACTCCAGAAAGAATGCAGGGATGAAGCCAAAGCAAAAACAATACCCAGTTGTGGACGTGCCTCGTGATAGAAGCAAGGTCCAATGCTGTAAAAGCAATATTGCATAGGAACCTGGAAAGTTAGGTCCATGAATCAAGGCAAATTGGAAGTGGTCAAACAGGAGATGGCAAGAGTGAACATCGACATTCTAGGAATCAGTGAAGTAAAATGGACTGGAATGGGTAAATTGAACTCAGATGACCATTATATCTACTACTGTGGGCAGGAACCCCTTAGAAGAAATGGAGTAGTCATCATGGTCAACAATAGAGTCTGAAATGCAGTACTTGGATGCAATCTCAAAAACGACAGAATGATCTCTGTTCATTTCCAAGGCAAACCATTCAATATCATGGTAATCCAAACCTATGCCCCAACCAGTAATACTGAAGAAGCTGAAGTTGAATGGTACTACGAAGACCTACAAGACCTTTTAGAACTAACACCCAAAAACGATGTCCTTTTCATTATAGGAGACTGGAATGCAAAAGTAGGAAGTCAAGAAACACCTGGGGTAACAGGTAAATTTGACCTTGGAATACGAAATGAAGCAGGACAAAGGCTAATAGGGCTTTGGCAAGAGAACACACTGGTCATACCAAACACCCTCTTCCAACAACACAAGAGAAGACTCTACACATGGACATCACCAGATGGTCAACATTGAAATCAAACTGATTGATTATATTCTTTGCAGCCAAAGATGGAAAAGCTGTACAGAGTCAGCAAAACAAGTCCAGGAGCTGACTGTGGCTCAGATCATGAACTCCTTATTGCCAAATTCCGACTTAAATTGAAGAAAGTAGGGAAAAACACTAGACCATTCAGGTATGATGTAAATAAAATCCCATATGATTATACAGTGGAAGTGAAAAATAGATTTAAAGGACTAGATCTGATAGAGTGCCTGATGAACTATGGATGGTGGCTCGTGACATTTTACAGGAGACAGGAATTAAGACCATCCCCATGGAAAAGAGATGCATAAAAGCAAAATGACTGTCTTGGGAGGCCTTACTAATAGCTGTGAAAAGAAGAGAGGCAAAAAGCAAAGAAGAAAATGAAAGATATATGCATCTGAATGCAGGGTTCCAAACAATAGCAAGGATAGATAAAAAAAGCCTTCCTCAGTGATCAATGCAAAGAAATAGAGGAAAACAACAGAATGGGAAAGACTAGACATCTCTTCAAGAAAATTAGAGATACCAAGGGAATGTTTCATGCAAAGATTGGCTCGATAAAGGACAGAAATGGTATGGACCTAACAGAAGCAGAAGATATTAAGAAGAGGTGTCAAGAATACACAGAAGAACTGTACAAAAAAGATCTTCATGAACAAGATAATCACGATGGTGTGATCACTCACCTAGAGCTAGACATCCTGGAATGTGAAGTCAAGTGGGACTTAGAAAGCATTACTATGTTGAGGTATGTTCCTTCTATTCCTGCTTTCTGGAGAGTTTTTATCATAAATGGATGTTGAATTTTGTCAAAGGCTTTCTCTGCATCTATTGAGATAATCATATGGTTTCTATTTTTAAATTTGTTAATGTAGTATATTACATTGATTGATTTGTGGATATTGAAGAATCCTTGCATCAACACACAGAAATCCCTTGCATTCCTATACACTAATAATGAGAAAACAGAAAGAGAAATTATGGAAACAATTCCATTCACCATTGCAACGAAAAAAATAAAATACTTAGGAATATATCTACCTAAAGAAACTAAAGACCTATATATAGAAAATTCTAAAACACTGGTGAAAGAAATCAAAGAGGACACAAATAGATGGAGAAATATACCATGTTCATGGATTGGTAGAATCAATATAGTGAAAATGAGTATACTACCCAAAGCAATTTATAGATTCAATGCAATCCCTATCAAGCTACCAACGGTATTCTTCACAGAGCTAGAACAAATAATTTCACAATTTGTATGGAGATACAAGAAACCTTGAATAGCCAAAGCTATCTTGAGAAAGAAGAATGGAACTGGAGGAATCAACCTGCCTGACTTCAGGCTCTACTACAAAGCCACAGTCATCAAGACAGTATGGTACTGGCACAAAGACAGAAATATAGATCAATGGGACAAAATAGAAAGCCCAGAGATAAATCCATGCACGCATGGACACCTTATCTTTGACAAAGGAGGCAAGAATATACAATGGAGAAGAGACAATCTCTTTAACAAGTGGTGCTGGGAAAACTGGTCAACCACTTGTAAAAGAATGAAACTAGAGCACTTTCTAACACCATACACAAAAATAAACTCAAAATGGATTAAAGATCTAAACATAAGACCAGAAACTATAAAACTCCTAGAGGAGAACACAGATAAGGCAATGGCACCCCACTCCAGTACTCTTGCCTGGAAAATCCCGTGGACAGAGGAGCATGGTGGGCTGCAGGCCATGGGGTCGCTAAGAGTCAGACGTGACTTAGTGACTTCCCTTTCACTTTTCACTTTCATTCATTGGATAAGGAAATGGCAACCCACTCCATTGTTCTTGCCTGGAGAATCCCAGGGACGGGGGAGCCTGGTGGGCTGTCATCTATGGGGTCACAAAGAGTCGGACACGACTGAAGCAACTTAGCAGCAGTAGCAGCAGAGGAGAACATAGGCAAAACACTCTCCGACATACATCACAGCAGGATCCTCTATGACCCACCTCCCAGAATATTGGAAATAAAAGCAAAAATAAATAAATGGGACCCAATTAAACTTAAAAGCTTCTGCACAACAAAGGAAACTATAAGCAACGTGAAAAGACAGCCTTCAGAATGGGAGAAAATAATAGCAAATGAAGCAACAGACAAACAACTAATCTCAAAAATATACGAGCAACCCCTACAGCTCAATTCCAGAAAAATAAATGACCCAATCAAAAAATGGGCCAAAGAACTAAATAGACATTTCTCCAAAGAAGACATACAGATGGCTAACAAACATATGAAAAGATGCTCAACATTACTCATTATCAGAGAAATGCAAATCAAAACCACTATGAGGTACCATTTCACGCCAGTCAGAATGGCTGCGATCCAAAAGTCTACAAGCAATAAATGCTGGAGAGGGTGTGGAGAAAAGGGAACCCTCTTACACTGTTGGTGGGAATGCAAACTAGTACAGCCACTATGCAGAACAGTGTGGAGATTCCTTAAAAAACTGGAATTAGAAGTGCCTTATGATCCAGCAATCCCACTGCTGGGCATACACACTGAGGAAACCAGAATTGAGGAGACAAGTGTACCCCAATGTTCGTCATAGCACTATTTATAATAGCCAGGACATGGAAGCAACCTAGATGTCCATCAGCAGATGAATGGATAAGAAAGCAGTGGTACGTATGCACAATGGAGTATTACTCAGCCATTAAAAAGAACACATTTGAACCAGTTCTAATGAGGTGGATGAAACTGAAGCCTATTATAGAGAGTGAATAAGCCAGAAAGAAAAACACCAATACAGTATACAAACGCATATATATGGAATTTAGAAAGATGCTAACAATAACCCTGTATATGAGACAGCAAAAGAGACACTGATGTACGGAACAGTCTTTTGGACTCTGTGGGAGAGGGAGAGGGTGGGATGATTTGGGAGAATGGCATTGAAATATGTATAATATCATATATGAAATGAGTCGCCAGCCCAGGTTCATTGCACGATACTGGATGCTTGGGGCTGGTGCACTGGGATGACCCAGAGGGATGGTATGGGGAGGGAGGAGGAAGGAGGGTTCAGGATGGGAAACACATGTATACCTGTGGCAGATTCATTTTGATATATGGCAAAACCAATACAATATTGTAAAGTTAAAAAAAAAAAAAGCATCACTATGAACAAAGCTAGTGGAGATGATGGAATTCCAGTTGAGCTATTTCAAATCCTGAAATATGGTGCTGTGAAAGTGCTGCACTCAACATGCCAGCAAATATCGAAAACTCAACAGTGGCCACAGGACTGGAAAAGGTCAGTTTTCATTCCAATGCCAAAGAAAGGCAATGCCAAAGAATGATCAAACTACCGCACAATTGCACTCATCTCACATGCTAGTAAGGTAAGGCTCAAAATTCTCCAAGCCAGGCTTTAGCAATACATGAACTGTGAACTTCCAGATGTTCAAGCTGGTTTTAGAAAAGGCAGAGGAACCAGAGATCAAATATGCAACATCCGTTGGATCATCAAAAAGGCAAGAGAGTTCCAGAAAATCATCTATTTCTGCTATTGTCTATGCCAAAGATTTGACGGTGACAGTTTCTGAAGGAGATGGGAATAACAGACCACCTGACCTGCCTCCTGAGAAATCTGTATGCAGGTCAGGAAGCACCCGTTAGAACTGGACATGGAACAACAGACTGGTTCTAAATAGGAAAAGGAGTACACCAAGGCTGTGTATTGTAACTCTGCCTATTTAACTTATATGCAGAGTACATCATGAGGAATGCTGCACCTGATGAAGCACAGGCTGGAATCAAGATTGTCAAGACAAATATCAATAACCTCAGATATGCAGATGACACCACCCTTATGGCAGAAAGTGAAGAAGAATTAAATAGCCTCTTGATGAAAGTGAAAGAGGAGAGTGAAGAAATTGGCTTAAAGCTCAACATTCAGAAAACGAAGATCATGGCATCTGGTCCCATCACTTCATGGTAAATAGATTTGAAAACAGTGACTGACTTTATTTATTGGGCTCCAAAATCACTGCAGATGGTGACTGCAGCCAGAATACTAAAAGACGCTTACTCCTTATAAGAAAAGTTATGACCAACCTAGACAGCATATTAAAAAGCAGAGACATTATTTTGTCAACAAAGGTCCATCTAGTCAAGTCTATGGTTTTTCTAGTAGTCATGTATGGATGTGAGAGTTGGAGTATAAAGAAAGCTGAGTGCAGAAAAATTTATGTTTTTGAACTGTGGTGTTGGAGCAGACTCTTGAGACTCCCTTGGAAAGCAAGAAGATCCAACCAGTCCATCCTAAAGGAGATCAGTCCTGGGTGTTCATGAAAGGACTGATAGTGAAGCTGAAACTCCAGTTATTTGGCCACCTGTTGTGAAGAGCTGACTCATTTGAAAAGACCCTGATGCTGGGAAAGATTGAAGGAGGGAGGAGACGGGGACGACAGAGGATGAGATGGCTGGATGGCATCACTGACTCAATGGACATGAGTTTGGGTAAACTCTGGGATTTGGTAATAAACAGGGAGGCCTGGTGTCCTGCAGTTCGTGGGGTAGCAAAGAATTGGATACGACTGAGCGACTGAACTGAAGTGAGGAAAAATCTCAACAGTAAAGAGTAGAAAAGAGTTTAGCTACAGGAAATTAAAATGACACAGCATAGATTTAACAAGGGATATGACCAAGAAACATGACCTCTATAAACAATGCTATAAAAGTTTATTAAGTGATATAAAAGAATATTTGAATAAATGGAGAGATACATCATATCTTTGGGTAGGAAGACTATAATGAAAAGATGGCTGACTCCTAAATTTACTGTATTTCAATCTAAACCCCATAGGATTTTATGTCTAAATTTCTCCAAAATCATTCCAAAGTATATTTAGATAGATAAAACAACTATATGACTTGAACAAATAAGTTTGTGTGGATTATTTGTAACATTTATAAATATTTAAATTCAAGTAAAGTATAATAAGATAGAAGTAAAGAGTTAGACAAGGAAATGAATGATATGAGTTTAGGAAAACATATACTATATAAAATATCAAGGCAAGCTCACAAAGGGAATGAGTATCAACATCAAGAAATGATTAGGCACATACCCTTTATACTACATATAAATATATGTATACGTATTTTATGTGTGTGGTGTCTGTTGCTCAGTTCTGTCTTTGTGACCCCATGGACTTTAGCCTTCCAGGCTTCTCTGTTCATGGGATTCTTCAGACAAGGATACTGGAATGGCTTGCCATTCTCTTTTCCAATATATATTATATATTCTTTATCAAAAAATAGACCATGAACAATATCAGAAAATTAAAATATTGTCTAGTCCTGTAGAAGGATAATAGTCTAAGATAAAAATTATTATAATTGCAGACACTATTCATAGTTACATAATAATTTTAGCTTAGTATATATCAAAAGTATACAAGGAACAGACAAAATACAAATATTCAATGTATTCTCATATAAACATTTTCTCATATAAACATATTGAATACATTCAATGTATTCTCATATAAACATATTTCATATTTTTAAAATCAATAATAAAAAGAAAAACATAAAACTTTAAAAGTAAACAATTGAGATGTATAGTTGACGCTGCTGCTGCTACTGCTAAGTCGCTTCAGTCGTGTCCGACTCTGTGCGACCCCATAGACGGCAGCCCACCAGTGCCTACTAAATTGATCACATTTGAAAACTTAGAATAACCAATATTGGTGAAGATTGATTGAAGCTATTACTTTCAAAAGGGTCGGCACTAAAGCTAAAAGTATGTTTAGCTTACTCTTCTCACTTTTTAGAACAAATTAAAAATAGTAGAACTTGTTGAACATGTACTACTAAAATTATTATAATTTTTATTATAACAATTGTAATATCATATAGAACATCCTCAAATTACAAAGAAATAAAGAGTATATATAAAAAATAAAGTTTGATCCTTTGAAAACATGTGTTCAGTCAAAACTGAGATTTACAAAAACAATAAAATGTCAGTGTTTATGAAAGATACTTTGTGTGTATGTGGGAGGGAATGTATTTACAGATAATTTCAAAAAGTGATGTTATTTTATTCCTCTGAACTTTGGTGGCTTTGTCTATTCATAAAGCTAACAAGATTTTTGTGAGCACAAGAGAAAAAAGAGAATGACACTGGAATAGTATAAAAGCACACTTAGAGCATATAGTAAAGAATCTACACCTACTTTAAAAACTTACTTTCCTTCACCTTGTTTTTTATTAGCAATCTTATATCCTATACTTTTACACAGCACTTTAGATTTAAACAGAGTTTAACACTGTAAGCATTTTTCCTGTTTGTATAATGCATACAGTGTTAAATTCATAGTTGTACACCTCACTTGAATCAACCAAGAAAATGTATCTTTTTAATTTTTAGATCACACCTTCCTCATCTGTTTTATAACAAAAATTAAACTAGCCAATAAGCAGTATATCAAACTTTTCAAGGATCAAGCTGCCTCTCTTGTGGTTTAAAATGTATTTTTAGTAAGTCAACAAAACTATCTCACTTTAATAAACCAGCACTGAATTAAAGAAGAGAATTATCTAATCTGTTAGACACATAAAGTACTTTATTATTATATATTGATTTCTTGTTCAGTAAGCAATTCTCTGACAAAATTTGATTTTTCAAGTACCTAAATGCTGAGAAAGGATTATGGTATGGCATATAAACTGGTATTTAAAATACTGAAAATCTGTAGGTCTATTCATGTGTTTACTTCCATTTTAATTGATCAGTCAGAATCCTGTAATTTTGAGTAAGAATCAATTCCTAAAGCCTAATAGAGTTCAATGTTCCAGTTAGAAAATCTGAGTACCCTAGCCTGGTCTTGATGTCAATACCACTGTAGTGATCTGAAGGCCCTCAGGGGAAGATACTTCCACCTGCCACCAAACACCAATTTTTAGTACAGGTAAAGGATATATTCCTTGACTGTTTCAGAAAAACTATATAAATAAGCTTGAAGTTCCTTACATCTACCTTCCAACTCTACCTTCCAATGTATCCAAACCCTTCATTTGAGGAAAACCTTGAATCTGTTATTTCAGACTAGTGTTCTATCTCTCTCACCTTCTAGAGTCACACATATTCTACAGAGTTTGTTTTTAGAACCAAAAATGAAGTTATTATGACTGGTCAGGAGAGATTTGTTTCATTACATACAGTTAATAAGAATTAAAATTCTATCTATTTAATGCATGTACCAATGGCTTCTCTACTTAAGATCCGTTCAGATATTATAAATCAGAAATAAATTTTGACAGGTCTATTATCAATCCCAGGTTTCAATATCCACAATGAATTACAGCACATTAAAAGATTTGCTTTGTTTATATCACTTCTTCCCTATTAAAATGTTGTGACAAGGTGGCAGAAGAGCTATTTTTATTTTGCTGACCAGCACTTCTCTTTCTCTCTCAATCAGTACTCTTTGTGGCTAATTTATATAAAGCTTTATTCATACTGGATTTGATAGCATTAATAGTTATATGTATTTCAAATATATAAGTCATAACCTAAGATTGGGCTTCCCTTGGTGGCTCAAACAGTAAAGAATCTGCCTGCAATGCAGGAGACCCGGGTTTGATCCTTGTGTTGGGAAGATCTCCTGGAGAAGGGAATGGCACCCCACTCCAGTATTGCTGCCTGGAGAAGTCCATGGACAGAGGAGCCTAATGGGCTACAGTCCATGGGGTCACATAGCGTCAGACACGACCGAGCGACTAACATACATACACAACCTATGATTAAGTGTTCAAGAAACTGAAGCAACTCTTACAGCATATTTCAGATGAAAAAGTAGCTTCACAAATTCTATTTTGTGAAAATAAAAGAACCAAACTGAACCGTTCGTTCCGTCGTGTCTAACTCTTTGTGACCCCATAGACTGTAGCCTTCCAGGCTTCTCTGTCCATGGGATTTTCCAGGCAATAGAATCCAGGGCTCGAACCTGGGTCTCCTGCACTGTAGACAGACACTTTATCGTCTGAGCCACCAGGGAAGTCAAATAAAAGAAGAAACTACCTTAAATCCATGGAGATAAATGAAATTGAATGTGCTAAGTAGCTGACCCAAATCTTGAGACTAAATTTACCAGGTTTATAAAAATACCTGTAACTTCTTTTCAATTGAGTAAACATATTGTTTCATTTAAATAGCACATTATTATTTCAAGCTATTGTTTATATTTTTTAAATGTTAAAATAATTAAGATCCAAAAATAATTTAGTTAAAAATAATAAAATAAAACCTAACAATAATTTATTCCACATCATATCTTCTATTAGGATTTCTATCCATAAAACATCTCAAAGAATCTTCAGTTTTCTTCTCAGCAACTTTTCTATGAACAATTTAATTTGCTTTATACAAGAGTGGTGTAACTCAAGGTCACCAAGTTATTAGACTTATAAACTGAAGGACCATGAAGGTGCATCTCAGAATATTTAAGTCAATTTCAGTAAATGAGAAAATTAATGAAGGAACTGACATATCAATCATAAAAATAAAGAGAAAGGGAATGCAATAACCTAATTAATAATCCAATTGAAATATTCATCATTACAAATGAAATAAAATAATTATTGGCTCTGGGTTGAATCCAGACACTTAAAAATTTGACAATTTTACTAGCACATTAAAACAGTCATTATTTACTGTAAACACATTTATACATGTCTGTAAGTAAGCTTTTTAATTCCTATGAAGATATTGTATCTGTGTATGTCTGTTGGACAGCCTTCAGATTTGCATTAGCTAATTATTTCATAGTGTAAGCAATGCATTTCTGGACAACTTTTCAGGATGTGCAATATTATATATTGTACCTATAAATAACAGATAAAAATCTTTAGAAATTATGGAGATAGACCTGCTTGAAGGCATAGAAATTGAAATCACCTTGTCTATCCTGACAGAGAATGGTCATTGACTTTCTAATAGCTAATTAAATGTATCTTCATAATAAAGAATGAAACCAAAGTTATGCACGCAAAGCTGAAAGAATATTGCCCTATTAGATTTAAACTTGAAAAGCCAAACTAAAGACTGTAATAAAATTTTGCCACTTTTCCTCAATATTTATTTGATAATTTATGAGACACAAGCATATGTACATGATTTTATAAAACAAGGTACAATATATGTATGCATGTATATGTACATTCACATATATGTGTGTTTATATATACAGACATACATATTTTTCACAAAACCAGTTAATTGTTTTTCATGTTTTGTTTGTACCTCTTTTCTCATTCCCATTCTAACAGGCATTGCTGTCTATGCCTGGACACTGATGTTAACAACTTTCTAATAAACATTTTCATATTTTTCATGCTAATGTATTTTTATTAAATTAGAGAAACATACACATATGAACCTATGCTTTTTGTATCTTGTTTTTTTATTTACATAAAGATCTAGTTTAGTAAAAAATAATATGTTTATATTTGCTTAGGCAAAAATAGAAATAATAGAAATAAGTCTATCAAAATGTAATATGCTAATTGTCATGGTCTCCTGGTGTATCTTGTTTTTACCCCACTTAAAAATATCTCTGAAAATCTTGCCGAATAATAGATACTATTTTTGTGCCTAACATACTTTATGGTATGGGAGATCATATGATATGGCTTACCAATTTTCTTTGATGGCATTCACCCAGATTATGGGTTTTAACACCATAAAAATCACAAAATATCCTTGTATACATGTCTAGTTTTTTATTCTTAGATGGTAGATTCTCAAGGAATGAAATTACTGGGTTCACAGAGTAAAAGAAACTATGTATTTATAAAATACAGTTTTCTTGCAAAGTGAAATCTATAGTTTTTATTGTTTATTTTTAGTTTAATATGCTATCATTAATCTTGCTTCATTTGTCAGACTGCAGTATTGTGTAAAGAACTCAGGTGACAGTCTCATTTTTCTTTTCCTTAGATTTCAGGAATTCTGTAGGAAAATATTTTCAAGCATCTTCTAGGTTCAGCTCAGTAAACCTTTTAATAGAGAGAAGCAATTCTCTTGCAGTTCATCCAAAATGTCTTTGGTAATATATGTCTTAGTAAAGCACTGTTTCTTTCCTCTGGACTTTCTATATTTACAGGTAGAGCCAACTGGATCTACATTCCAAGTTTCCTTTTTGCTTTGACATTTTCATCTTTCCTAATGTTGTTTGTATTATGAGATAATTATTGTGTTTTGTCATTCAGTTCACTTAAAAAGCAGGCAATATAAACTAAAAAATTCTTCTTGGATGTTCATGATTTTTAGGTCCAGAAAATATATAAACTGCAGTTAAGGTCAATACACACTTTCAAGCACTTAAAGGAAAAGAAAAATATGAAATATGTATTCTTTGGTAAAGAGTTAGGGAACTTCAATTCTGGTTGTGTTTTCAAGTGGCCTGCCAAGTAAAATAAGAGAAAAATGAAACAAAAACAGATTCTGAAAATTCAATGGGAACAATATCAGTAAACATATAAATACTTATCAAAATGTGTTCTCTAAATTTTTAAAGAAAATTCACTTTTTGTTCTCTTTGGCTGACTAGTATTTTAAACGTTAACAATTTACTATAAAGTAAATCTAGGTTATATTGTATAATTCAAAAATAGGCAAATGTCACAACATATTAATATGAAGAATGTGAAGGGAATCCAAAGTTTAATGATATAAACAAAGCACAAGATGTGCATTCTAAGCTTGATTTTTGAGATATTAATAAAATTTGTCAATCTAATTGAAAATTTAAATTTATATATATTATATAGAGGTTTTGAAATTTTGTAATTGAAAACTTAATTTCTAAGTGGTTTAGTACAATTTTTCTTTTAAAGAGTAAACCTAAACTTTCAATTAGAAATTAAAATAGTGATTATACTCAATAATTATTTATTAATAATAAAGTCACATTGCTAATTCATTTCAACAGGAAATTTATAATAGATACATAAAAATTAAGATTTTTCAAAATGGAAAATGTTCCCAATGTGGAATTTTTTACTAGAGTAAGTAGTTTGTCATATTTTCACTGAGTTATTTTTTACTCCTTCAGAAAAATTTGACAGTTTATGAGAAAACCAATGTGGAGTCATTTAAATCATCTAGCTGACACTAGTTTTTAAATATGAGTCATTTTTTATCCATGCAATTTCATTCAGTTTATAATTGTTTCTTATTCTCAAATTTCCAGTGAGTTTTATTAGTTGACTATTCATCAGTGCAAAAATACATCTGAGTTTTTTTTTTAGTAATGATTTTGTTACTAAAATTTTGAAAACATAGAATGTACCTAATCTATGTAATTTTGGGGGTACTCCATATTATTTTGAATAAGTTCACACTATGATTGTAAATAATATTCATGAATGTAAAGTATGTGTATATCCATGTATGTATCCATGTGTGTATACATACACACACATACATATAAATATAAATTAATTAATAGACACTAATATATGTATATAGAAAGAGAAGAGAGAAACCACATAGAATTGTATTCGTGTGAAACGTATGAATATAATCTTTTTGGATTTCATTCAAAGATTAATATATAGTTTTGAAAGCTATATATATATTTTATATGTATCTTGATATACTGACAGTTGTGAAGGAAATAATATTTAAACTTGCATGTAAACTTAACTTAGATCATTTTTCTGTTTTCCAAAGAAATGATTCACACTTTAAATAGGTAAATAAAATGAAGTTTTCATTGATAAGAGATAAAACTGAACATACAGGATTCTGAAAGAAAGTTTATATAGTAGAATATATAAGTCTAGAGAATACAATCCCAGTTAATAAAGCAGTAATCTACAACATGACAGTGCAAATGTATAAAAGATGATACTTCTATTTTTTCTGAATGTGTTTATTATTTTTCATATTGTGTATTTAAATGTAAGCCATATGCTTTTAAATACTTTAACCCATTCGAAATATACATTATAAATATTATATTTTCTTTCCAAGTTATCCAGTGATTGTTTTATATTTATATTTTTCAGGAATCACAATTCGCTCTGATACATTACCAATAGTGAAAATCCTCCATAAGGATTGTGAGTACACTCTGTTACACTTGTTTGAGATCCATTCACAGCTAATTTTAACCTTAAAATGGAGGTATTTTGGTTTGAACAAATGGTACACGTGGAAAAATCTTAACTGCTTTGTTTTTTAAATCCAAGGCTTATATGCTAGCTACTGTATATTCTCAACAAATACTTGTTTAATAAAACAATTAAGACTAAAATATTAGCAGATTTTGAGGCTGATGGACATAATTTCAAATAACAGTTTTGTAATTTTTCATGTATGTACTTTCATGAGTTATTCAATCTCAGTAACTGTTATTCATTTTATGCAATAAGCATTAGAAAAAAAATGACAAGATTACAAATTGTTTTAAAAAGCAAATAACTAATATGTTCGGTGGCTCAAACAGTAAAGAATCTGCGTGTAACACGGCAGACCCAGATTCGATTCCCAGGTCAGAAAGACCCACTGGAGGAGGAAATGGCAACTCACTCCTGTATTTTCCTTGGAAAATTTCATGGACAGAGAAGCCTGGCAGGCTACAGTACATGCAAAGAGTCAGACATGACTCAGTGACTAACACACACAGAAATAGAAAAATAATGCATTATACCTTGTATTAGTACTGTGTGTTTATATTTGAACTTGAGGTCAAAATGTTAGTGGTAGTGACTAATCTCAAAATAGTTATGCAATATTCTTCTACTTTAACTTGAAAAATGTAGAGCAAAAGATAATTACAAAATGAATGAAAAAAAATAAGAGAAAGTGTTCTCTTTCTTTTGCTTTTCATAATCAGCATACATTTACTCCTTTTCCTAATACAGACACCATGCATCAGTTTGAGATAGAAGTATGCTTATTTCCTGTCAAGATTTCCTTTCCTTTTATGACAAGGCACTGAGAAGATGACCCAGATGAACTCATAGTTAGGATTACCATCCTTAAAAAAATATTAGGATGCATGAATTTACAGTTACTACAAGTCCTTTAAATCTGTTTAAAGCCTCAACAATACCATTCTAAAATAATTTTAATTAAGTAATTCTTATAAATTCTCTCTTCAGATTATAGCAGTCAAACATGTTTGATAAACCAAGTAAAATTTTCTAAAAACAAAAATGCAAGCTATTATTTTCCTCATCTCTACCTGACTCCTTTAATATGAGGTTACTTTGATCAAATTGCATGTGTATTTTAAGTAAGATATTTACAAATCACATTAAAACTTCATATATTACATTTATATATGTAATGCACATTGATTTTTACTTTCAGTTCAGTTCAGTCACTCAGTCGTGTCCAACTCTTTGCAACCCCATAAATCACAGCACACCAGGCCTCCCTGTCCATCACCAACTCTTGGAGTTTACCCACTCATGTCCATTGAGTCAGTGATGCCATCTAGCCATCTCATGCTCTGTCGTTCACTTCTCCTCCTGCCCCAGTCCCTCCCAGCATCAGGGCCTTTTCTAATGAGTCAACTTCTCATGAGGTGGCCGAAGTATTGGATTTCAGCTTTAGCATCATTCCTTTCAATGAACACCCAGGACTGATCTCCTTTAGAATGGAGTGGTTGGATCTCCTTGCAGTCCAAGGGACTCTCAAGAGTCTTCTGCAACACCACAGTTCAAAAGCATCAATTATTCAGCGCTTAGCTTTCTTCACAGTCCAACTCTCACATCCATACATGACCACTGGAAAAACCATAGCCTTGACTAGATGAACCTTTGTTGGCAAAGTAACGTCTCTGCTTTTGAATATGCTATCTAATTTGGTCATAACTTTCCTTCCAAAGAGTAAGCATCTTTTAATTTCATGGCTGCAATAATCATCTGCAGTGATTTTGGAGCCCCCCAAAATAAAGTCTGACACTGTTTCCACTGTTTCCCCATCTATTTCCCATGAAGTGATGGGACCAGATGCCATGATCTTAAGCCAACTTTTTCACTCTCCTCTTTCACTTTCATCAAGAGGCTTTTTAATTCCTCTTCACTTTCTGCCATAAGTGTGGTGCCATCTGCATATATGAGGTGATTGATATTTCTCCTGGCAATCTTGATTCCAGCTTGTGCTTCTTCCAGCCCAGCGTTTCTCATCATGTACTCTGCATATAATTTAAATAAGCAGGATGACAGTATACAGCCTTGATGTACTCCTTTTCCTATTTGGAACCAGTCTGTTGTTGCATGTCTATTATTTCAGTTTTGACCTACAACTGTCAAAATTTTATATAAATTTAATTTATGGATATCTGTTGTTTATAATTATGCTTTTTAACAATTTCTTCTCCAGATATTTATTTTAATAATTAACACAATCTATTGGCATTTTGCTTTATATTATGCTTAGCCACTTTACAAGACTAAGAATTGCCATTTTTAAATTAAAATTTCTTCAGTTTTTCAAGAGTCAAATTATCAGTGAAAAATATATATATTTTTTTCTTCTTGCTTCTTGGAGACATTAAAAATAAATTATGGTGGTAGAAAATTTATGTGTTCCTGACTTTAAATGAAATTTTATTTTTTTCTACTAATGTAGATAATTTTTATTAAGATTTTCTAATAAAAATGTATTAGGTATTTTATGTACATCAGTTCAGTTCAGCTCAGTTCAGTCTCTCAGTCATGTCCAACTCTTTGCGACCCCATGAATCGCAGCACGCCAGGACTCCCTGTCCATCATCAATTCCCAGAGTTCACTCAGACTCATGTCCATCGAGTCAGTGATGCCATCCAGCCATCTCATCCTCTGTCATCCCCTTCTCCTCCTGTCCCCAATCCCTCCCAGCATCAGAGTCTTTTCCAATGAGTCAACTCTTCGCATGAGGTGGCCAATGTACTGGAGTTTCAGGTTTAGCATCATCCCTTCCAAAGAACACCCAGGATTGATATCCTTTAGAATGGACTGGTTGGATCTCCTTGCAGTCCAAGGGACTCTCAAGACTCTTCTCCAACACCACAGTTCAAAAGCATCAATTCTTCAGTGCTCAGCTTTCTTCACAGTCCAACTCTCATATCCATACATGACCACTGGAAAAACCATAGCCTTGACTAAATGAAACTTTGTTGGCAAAGCAATGTCTCTGCTTTTCAATATGCTATCTAGGTTGGTCATAACTTTTCTTCCAAGGAGTAAGTGTCTTTTAATTTCATGGCTGCAGTCATACTGGCATACTATTACACAAATCCCTCAATTGCAAGATTACACATTTATTAATTAAATATGTTTGATTATTTATTTATGCTCTGTCTCCTTAACAAATATTTGAGACAATTATAAGAAAATATAATGGCAATACTTAATTGTAATACCGCATTTAAATATTTTATGTACTTAAATGTAAAAGAATGTATTAAGATTTCCTATATTTTTATAGAAATGCTTTTATCACATTTAAGACATTTCTTTTTTCTTTTTTAAAAAATTAATTAGTTTAATTTACAATATTGATTGGTTTTGCCATACATTGACTTAAATCCACCATGATTGTACATGTGTTTCCCATCCTGATTCCCTCTCCCACCTTCCTCCCCATCCCATCCCTCTGGGTCATCCCAGTGCACCAGCCCCGAATATCCTGTATCATGCATCAAACCTGGACTGGTGATTCGTTTCACATATGATATTTTATGTGTTTCAATGCCATTCTCCCATATCATCCCACTCTCACCCTCTCCCACAGAGTCCAAAAGACTGTTCAATACATCTATGTCTCTTTTGCTATCTCGCATACAGGATTATCATTATCTTCTTTCTAAATTCCGTATTTAATTGTTAGTATACTGTATAGGTGTTTTTTTCTGTCTTGCTTACTTCCCTCTGTATAATAGGATCCAGTTTCATCCATCTCATTAGAACTGATTCAAATGTATTCTTTTTAATGGCTGAGTAATATTCCATTGTGTATATATACCATGGCTTTCTTATCCATTCATCTGCTGATGGATATCTAGGTTGCTTCCATTTCCTGGCTATTATAAATAGTGCTATGACGAACATTGGGGTACATGTGTCTCTTTTGATTCTGGTTTCCTCAGTGTGTATGCCCAGCAGTGGGATTGCTGGGTCATATGGCAGTTCTATTTCCAGTTTTTAAAGGAATCTCCACACTGTTCTCCATAGTGTCTATACTAGTTTGCATTCGCACCAACAGTATAAGAGGGTTCCCTTTTCTCCATACCCTCTCCAGCATTTATTGCTTGTAGACTTTTGGATAGCAGCCATCCTGACTGGTATGAAATGGTACCTCACTGTGGTTTTGATTTGCATTTCTCTGATAATGAGTGATGTTGAGCAACTTTTCATGTGTTTGTTAGCTATCTGTATCTCTTCTTTGGAGAAATGTCTGTTTAGTTCTTTGGCCCATTTTTTTAATTCGGTCATTTATTTTTCTGGAGTTGAGCTGCAGGAGTTGCTTGTATATTTTTGAGATTAGTTGTTTGTCTGTTGCTTCATTTGCTATTATTTTCTCCCATTCTGAAGGCTGTCTTTTCACGTTGCTTATAGTTTCCTTTGTTGTGCAGAAGCTTTTAAGTTTAATTAGGTTCTATTTGTTTATTTTTGTTTTTATTTCTAATATTCTGGGAGATGGGTCATAGAGGATCCTGCTGTGGTTTATGTCAGAGAGTGTTTGCCTATGTTTTCCTCTAGGAGTTTAATAGTTTCTGGTCTTACACTTAGATCTTTAATCCATTTTGAGTTTATTTTTGTGTATAGTGTTAGAAAGTGTCCTCATTTCATTCTTTTACAAATGGTTGACTGGTTTTCCCAGAACCACTTGTTAAAGAGATTGTCTCTTATCCATTGTAAATTCTTGCTCCTTTGTCAAAGACAAGGTGTCCATAGGTGTGTGGATTTATCTCTGGGCTTTGTATTTTGCTCCTTTGATCTATATTTCTGTCTTTGTGCCAGTACCATACTGTCTTGATGACTGTCACTTTGTAGTAGAGACTGAAGTCAGGCAGGTTGATTCCTCCAGTTCCATTCTTCTTTCTCAAGATTGCTTTGGCTATTCGAGGTTTTTTGTATTTCCATACAAATTGTGAAATTATTTGTTCTAGTTCTCTGAAAAATACCATTGGTAGCTTGATAGGGATTGCATTGAATCTATAGATTGCTTTGGTTAGTATACTCATTTTCACTATATTGATTCTTCCCATCCATGAACACGATATGTTTTTCCATCTACTTGTGTCCTCTTTGATTTCTTTCACCAGTGTTTTATAATTTTCTATATATAGGTCTTTTGTTTCTTTGGGTAGATATATTCCTAAGTATTTTATTCTTTTTGTTACAATGGTGAGTGGAATTGTTTCCTTAATTTCTCTTTCTGTTTTCTCATTGTTAGTGTATAGGAATGCAAGAGATTTCTGTGTGTTAATTTTATATCCTACAACTTTACTATACTCATGGATTAGCTCTGGTAATTTTCTGGTGGAGTCTTTAGGGTTTCCTATGTAGAGGATCATGTCATCTGCAAACAGTGAGAGTTTTACTTCTTCTTTTCCAGTTTGGATTCCTTTTATTTCTTTTTCTGCTCTGATTGCTATGGCGAAAACTTCCAAAACTATGTTGAATAGTAGTCATGACAGTGGGCACCCTTGTCTTGTTCCTGACTTTGGGGGAAATGCTTTCAATTTTTCACCATTGAGGATAATGTTTGCTGAGGTTTGTCGTATATAGCTTTTCTTATGTTGAGGCATGTTTCTTCTATTCCTGCTTTCTGGAGTTTTTTTTTTTTTTTATCATAAATGGATAATGAATTTTGTCAAATGCTTTCTCTGCATCTTTTGAGATAATCATATGGTTTCTATTTTTAAATTTTTTAATGTGGTGTATTACATTGTTTGATTTGTGGATATTGAAGAATCCTTGCATCCCTGGGATAAAGCCCACTTGGTCATGATGTATGATCTTTTAAATATATTGTTGGATTCTGTTTGCTAGAATTTTGTTAAGGATTTTTGCATCTATGTTCATCAGTGATATTGGCCTTTAGTTTTCTTTTTTTGTGACATCTTTGTCAGGTTTTGGTATTAGGGTGATGGTGGCCTCATAGAATGATTTTGGAAGTTTATCTTCTGCAATTTCCTGGAAGAGTTTGAGTAGGATAGGTGTTAGTTCTCTAAATTTTTGGTAGAATCAGCTGTGAAGCCGTGCGGTCCTGGGCTTTTGTTTGTTGGAAGATTTCTAATTACAGTTTCAATTTCCATGTTTGTAATGGGTTTGTTAAGATTTTCTATTTCTTCCTGGTTCAATTTTGGAAAGCTGTACTTTTCTAGGAATTTGTCCATTTCTTCCAAGTTGTCCATTTTATTTGCATATAGTTGCTGATAATAGTCTCTTATGATCCTTGTATTTCTGTGTTGTCTGTTGTGATCTCTCCATTTTCATTTCTAATTTTGTTGATTTTATTTTTCTATTTTTCTCCCTTTGTTTCTTGATGAGTCTTGCTAATGGTTTGACAATTTTATTTATCTTCTCAAAGAACCAGCTTTTGGTTTTGTTGATTTTTGCTATGGTCTCTTTTGTTTCTTTTGTATTTATTTCTGCCCTAATTTTTAAGATTTCTTTCCTGCTACTAACCCTGGGGTTCATAATTTCTTCCTTTTCAAGTTGCTTTAGTTATAGAGTTAGGTTATTTATTTGACTTTTTTCTTGTCTCTTGAGGTAAGTCTGGATTGCTATGAACCTTCCCCTTAGTACTGCTTTTACAGTGTCCCATAGATTTTGGGTTGTTTGGTGTCATTTTCATTTGTTACTATGCATATTTTGATTTCTTCTGTGACTTTTTGGTTATTCAGCAGCGTGTTGTTCAGCCTCCATATGTTGGGATTTTTAATAGTTTTTCTCCTGTAATTGACATCCAATTTTAATGCATTGTGGTTAGAAAAGATGCTTGGAATGATTTCAGGTTTTTTTTTTTTTTTTTTTTAATTACCAAGGCTAGATTTATGGCCCAGAATGTGATCTATCTTGGAGAAGGTTCCATGTGCACTTGAGAAAAAGGTGAAATTCATTGTTTGGGGTGAAATGTCCTATAGATATCAATTAGGTCTAGCTGGTCTATTGTATCATTTAAAGTTTGTGTTTCCTTGTTAATTTTCTGTTTAGTTGATCAATCCATAGGTGTGAGTGGGATATTAATGTCTCCCACTATTATTGTGTTATTGTTAATTTCCCCTTTCATACTTGTTACTATTTGTTTTACGTATTGTAGTGCTCCTATGTTGGGTGCATATATATTTATGATTGTTATATCTTCTTGGATTGATCCTTTGATCATTATGTAGTGTCCTTCTTTGTCTCTTTTCACAGCCTTTGTTTTAAAGTCTATTTTATCTGATATGAGTATTGTTACTCCTGCTTTCTTTTGATCTCTATTTGCATGGAATATCTTTTTCCAGCCCTTTACCTTCAGTCTTTATTTGTCCCTTGTTTTGAGGTGGGTCTCTTGTAGACAACATATATAGGGGTCTTGTTTTTGTATCCATTCAGCCAGTCTTTGTCTTTTGGTTGGGGCATTCAACTCATTTACATTTAAAGTAATTATTGATAAATATGATTTCATTGCCATTTACTTTATTGTTTTGGGTTCAAGTTTATACACCCTTTCTGTGTTTCCTGTCTAGAGAAGATCCATTAGCATTTGTTGGAGAGCTGGTTTGGTGGTGCTGAATTCTCTGAGCTTTTGCTTGTCTATAAAGCTTTTGATTTCTCCTTCATATTTGAATGAGATCCTTGCTAGGTACAATAATCTGGGCTGTAGGTTATTTTCTTTCATCACTTTAAGTATGTCCTGCCATTCCATTCTGGCCTGAAGAATTTCTATTGAAAGATCACCTGTTATCCTTACAGAAATCCCCTTGTGTGTTATTTGTTGTTTTTCCCTTGCTGGTTTTAATATTTGTCCTTTGTGTTTGATCTTTGTTAATTTGACTAATATGTGTTTTGGGGTGTTTTGCCTTGGGTTTATCCTGTTTGAGACTCTCTGGTTTTCTTGGACTTGGGTGATTATTTCCTTCCCCATTTAAGGTAGTTTTCAACTATTATCTCCTCAATTATTTTCTCATGGTCTTTCTTTTTGTCTTCTTCTTCTGGGACTCCTATGATTTGAATGTGGGGCATTTAACTATGTCACAGAGGTCTCTGAGGTTGTCCTAATTTCTTTTAATTATTTTTTTCTTTTTCCTCTCTGTTTCACTTATTTCTACCATTCTATCTTCTACCTCACTTATCCTATCTTCTGCCTCCGTTATTTTACTGTTGGATCCCTCCAGAATGTTTTTGATCTCATTTATTGCATTATTCGTTATATATTGACTCTTTTTATTTCTTCTAGGTCCTTGTTAAACTTTTCTTGCATCTTCTCGATCCTTGTCTCCAGGCTATTTAGCTGTAACTCCAATTTGTTTTCAAGATTTTGGATCATTTTCACAATCATTATTCAGAATTCTTTATCAGGTAGATTCCCTATCTCTTCCTGTTTTGTTTGGTTTGGTGGACATTTATCCGGTTCCTTTACCTGCTGGGTATTTCTCTGCCTTTTCATCTTGTTTATATCACTGTGTTTGGGGTGGCCTTTCTGTATTCTTGCAGTTGATGGTTCCTTTTTATTGTGGAGGTTCCTCGCTGTGAGTGGGGTTGGACGGGTGGCTTGTCAAGGTTTTCTGGTTAGGGAAGCTTGTGTCAGTGTTCTGGTGCGTGGAGCTGGATTTCTTCTTTCTGGAGTGAAATGAAGTGTCCAGTAATAGGTTCTGAGATGTCAGTGAGTTTGGTGTAACTTTGGTCAGCCTGTATATTAAGGCTCAGAGTTATGTTTCTGTGTTGCTGGAGAATTTGCATGGTATGTCTTGCTTTGGAGCTTGTTGGCCCTTGGGTGGTGCTTGGTTTCAGTGTAGGTAAGAGGCCATTTGATGAGCTCCTATTGATTAATGTTCCCTGGATTCAGGATTCCTCTGGTGTTCTCAGGATTTGGACTTAAGCCTCCCGCCTCTGGTTTTCAGTTTTATCCCTACAGTAGCCTCAAGACTTCTCCATTTATACAGCACCAATCATAAAACATCTAGGTTAATGATGAAAAGTTTCTCGACAGTGAGGGACACCTGGAGAGGTACACAGAGTTACATGGAGAAGAGAAGAGGGAGGAGGGAGATAGAGGTGACCAGGAGGAGAAGAGGGGGAATTAAAAAGAGAGAGCAAGCTAGCCAGTAATCACTTCCCTACGTGCCCACCACAGTCTGGATCCCTCAGAGATGTTCACGGAGTTACATAGAGAAGACAAGAGGGAGGAAGGAGACAAAGGTGGCCAGGAGGATAAAAAGGGGAATCAAAAGCAGAGAGACAAGTCAAGCCCATAATCAGTTCCCTAAGTGTTCTCAACAGCCTAGGAACACACAAAGAGATTCACTGAGTTGGGTAGAGAAGAAAAGGGGGAGGGGTGAGATAGAGGCAACTTAGTGGAGAAAAAGGAGAGTCAAAAGGGGGAGAGAGCAATCAGGCCAGTGATCTCACTCCCAAGTAAAAATGGGTACTGAAGATTGGGTTCTTAAAGGTACAAAATTGATAACAAATACCAAAAAGCAAAGATTAAAAATGTTGAGTAGAGATTAGATTTTCAAAACTATAATATTAAAAAAAATACTCCAAAAAAGCAAACAAACAAAAAGAAAACACACAAAGTCACAGAAATTATAAAATACACATAAATGAAGTTTGCTTTAAAAATAGGGTATTTCTTTTCTTTTCTTTTTTCCAAGGTAATGAGTTCAGTTCAGTCGTGTCTGACTCTTTGCGACCCCATGAATTACAGCACACCAGGCCTCCCTGTCCATCACCAACTCCCGGAGTTCACTCAGACTCACGTCCATTAGTTAGTGATGCCACCCAGCCATCTCACTCTCTGTCGTCCCCTCCTGCTCCTGCCCCCAATCCCTCCCAGCATCAGGGTCTTTTCCAATGAGTCAATTCTTGGCATGAGGCGGCCAAAGTATTGGAGTTTCAGCTTCAGCAACATTCCCTCCAAAGAAATCCCAGGGCTGATCTCCTTCAGAATGTACTGGTTGGATCTCCTTGCAGTCCAAGGGACTCTCAAAAGTATTCTCCAACACCACAGTTCAAAAGCATCAATTCTTTGGTGCTCAGCCTTTTTCACAGTCCAATTCTCACATCCATACATGACGGCAGGAAAAACCATAACCTTGACTACACGGAACTTTATTGGCAAACTAATGTCTCTGCTTTTGAATATAGTATTTAGTTTGGTCATAACTTTTCTTCCAAGGATTAAGTGTCTTTTAATTTCATGGCTGCAATCACTTTCTGCAGTGATTTTGGAGCCCCCCCAAAAAAAGTCTGACACGGTTTCCACTGTTTCCCCATCTATTTTCCATGAAGTAATGGGACCAGATGCCATGATCTTCGTTTTCTGAATGTTAAGCTTTAAGCCAACTTTTTCATTGTCCGATTTCACTTTCATCAAGGGGCTTTTTAGTTCCTCTTCACTTTCTGCCATAAGGGTGGTGTCATCTGCATATCTGAAGTTATTGATATTTCTCCCAGGAATCTTGATTCCAGCTTGTGTTTCTCCCAGTCCAGCGTTTCTCATGATGTACTCTGCATAGAAGTTAAATAAGCAGGTGACAATATACAGCCTTGATGTACTCCTTTTTCTATTTGGAACCAGTCTGTTGTTCCATGTCCTGTTCTAACTGTTGCTTCCTGACCTGCATACAGATTTCTCAAGAGGCAGGTCAGGTGGTCTGGTATGCCCATCTCTTTAAGAATTTCCCACAGTTTACTGTGATCCACACAGTCAAAGGCTTTGGCATAGTCAATAAAGCAGAAATAGATGTGTTTCTGGAACTCTCTTGCATTTTCCATGATCCAACAGATGTAGGCAATTTGATCTCTGGTTCTTCTGCCTTTTCTAAAACTAGCTTGATCATCAGGAAGTTCATGGTTCACGTACTGCTGAAGCCTGGCTTGGAGAATTTTGAGCATTACTTTACTAGCGTGTGAGATAAGTACGATTGTGCGGTATTTTGAGCATTCTTTGGCATTGCCTTTCTTTGAGATTGGAAGGAAAACTGGCCTTTTCCAGTCCTGTGGCCACTGCTGGGTTTTCCAAATTTGCTGGCATATTGAGTGCAACACTTTCACAGCATCATTTTTCAGGATTGGAAATAGCTCAACTGGAACTCCATTACCACCACTAGTTTTGTTCATAGTGATGATTTCTAAGGCCCACTTGACTTCACATTCCAGGATGTCTGGCTCTAGGTCAGTGATCACACCATCGTGATTATCTGGGTCGTGAAGATCTTTTTTGTACAGTTCTTCTGTGTATTCTTGCCACCTCTTCTTAATATCTTCTGCTTCTGTTAGGTCCATACCATTTCTGTCCTTTATCGAGCCCATTTTTGCATGAAATATTCCCTTGGTATCTCTAATTTTCTTGAAGAGATCTCTAGTCTTTCCAATTCTATTGTTTCCTCTATTTCTTTGCATTGATCGCTGAAGAAGGCTTTCTTATCTCTTCTTGCTATTCTTTGGAATTCTGCATTCAGATGCTTATATCTTTCCTTTTCTCCTTTGCTTTTCACTTCTCTTCTTTTCACAGCTATTAGTAAGGCCTCTCCAGACAGCCATTTTGTTTTTTTGCGTTTCTTTTCCATGGGCATGGTCTTGATCCCTGTCTCCTGTACAATGTCATGAACTTCATTCCATAGTTCATCAGGCACTCTATCTATCAGATCTAGGCCCTTAAATCTATTTTTCACTTCCACTGTATAATCATAATGGATTTGATTTAGGTCATACCTGAATGGTCTAGTGGTTTTCCCTACTTTCTTCAATTTAAGTCTGAATTTAGTAATAAGGAGTTCATGATCTGAGCCACAGTCAGCTCCTGGTCTTTTTTTTTTTTTTTTTGACTGTATAGAGCTTTTCCATCTTTGGCTGCAAAGAATATAATCAATCTGGTTTTGGTCTTGACCATCTGGTGATGTCCATGTATAGAGTCTTCTCTTGTGTTGTTGGAAGAGGGTGTTTGTTATGACCAGTGCATTTTCTTGGCAAAACTCTATTAGTCTTTGCCCTGCTTCATTCCTTATTCCAAGGCCAAATTTGCCTGTTACTCCAGGTATTTCTTAAATTCCTACTTTTGCATTCCAGTGCCCTTTAATGAAAAGGACATCTTTTTTGGGTATTAGTTCTAAAAGGCCTTGTAGGTCTTCATAGAACCATTCAACTTCAGCTTCTTCAGCATTACTGGTTGGGGCTTAGACTTGGATTACTGTGATACTGAACGGTTTGCTTTGGAAACGAACAGAGATCATTCTGTCGTTTTTGAGACTGCATCCAAGTACTGCATTTTGGATCTTTTGTTGACCATGATGGCCACTCCATTTCTTCTGAGGGATTCCTGCCCGCAGTAGTATATATAATGGTCATCTGAGTTAAATTCACCCGTTCCAGTCCATTTTAGTTCGCTGATTCCTAGAATGTCGACATTCACTCTTGCCATCTCTTGTTTGACCACTTCCAATTTGCCTTGATCATGGACCTGACATTCCAGGTTCCTATGCAATATTGCTCTTATAGCATCGGACCTTGCTTCTATCCCAGTCATGTAGGTTATAAAAATGAAAATTAAAGAAGTAATGCGGATTTTAACAAAAAATAAAATAAAATAAATTTTTTAATTAAAAAATGATAATAGTAAAAATATATCTAAGACTTTCTCTGGAGTTGTTGCGGACAGTGTGGGGTCAGTTAATTCTCAGATAGTTCCTTGGTCCGGCTTGTACTTCTCACAGTCTATAGGCCCCTTCCTGTGTAGTTGGTGCTAACTACAGGGTTTTAATCTATTGCACTTGTCACTTCCAAATCGGTTCCCTCTGTTTATTTTAGCTTCCTCTGTTTGCTGGTCTCTTCATTTTCTAATTTCCACCCTGACACAAGGGGCACAGTGGCGGTCACTTTTTTTTTTTAGGCTTGCTTATTCAGTTGTGCTTTCAGGATGGAGGACCACTGCAAACAAAGATCACTGGTGTGTGTTCACGGTGATTCGGGCACACTGGGTTTGTTCCCACTAAAACATGTGTGCTTTCCTAGTCTACACTGCTCAGACTCTAGATTGCTCTGCTGAGAACTGTCTGATGTGGGCCCTGGTTTGCATGCAGTTCCCAGGTCTAAGCCGCTCAGGTTCAGGTTTTTGTGTACTCCACAAAGGCACAGACTTGCTTGGGCCTGTGTTTTGCGCCCATTCCAGTTTTGAGAAGCTCAAATGACCAGGTCCTTAAGAGCGCGTAGTCTCCACCAGTTGAAGGCTGTAACTTATCCCCTCCCCCATCCCAGCCACTAGGTTTTCTGGGTGTACAATGGGTGCACCTTCTCAGGTGTGCCATGAATCTCTTCTGGGAAGCTGATCTCTGGCTGTGACCTTCCTGGCATTTGCTGACCATCCAGAATCTCAAAAAGTCTTGGTTAGCAATGAAGTCTGCTTGCAGTTTGGTATCAGATGCCTCTCTGGGGCCACGATTACCCCCTTCCGACTCTGGCTGCCCTCCATTGCCTGTCTGCGGTGGGGGATGGGCCAATCTGCAGCAGCTAGTTCTGCTCAGTCTTTTGTTCTGTGAGCCTGCCTGGCAGAGGTTAGGGCTTTTCACGGGATCCAAGGATAGATATCCCACAGTCTGGGTTGCTATCTCAAGCTAGCTCCCTCAGATTGCCCTCAGGGCATTCAGGCCCGGTTCTTATCCTAAGCAATGCTGCCCGCTTCTCCCTGTACCTCCTCCACTTGCTAGTGGGGCATGCAGACGTTGGGATGTTGCACCTCTGGAAGTTGCTGTTAGGCACATAATCTGCGGGTTTTAATTATTTATTTATTTTTCCTCCCAGTTATTTTGCCCTCTGAGATTCCAAGCCTCACCATAGACCCACCAGAGAGTGTTTCCTGGTGTTTGGAAACTTATCTCTTTTTTAAGACTTCCTTCCTGGGATGGATCTCCATCCCTACCTCTTTTGTCTCTCTTTTTATCTTTTATATTTTGTCCTACCTCCTTTTGGAGAAAATGCGCTGCTTTTTTGGGTGCCTTATGTCCTCTGCCAGCATTCAGAATTTCTTCTGTGGAATTTGCTTGGTGCTCAAATGTTGTTTCAATGAACCTGTGGGGGAGAAAGCAGTCTCCCCATCACATTCTTCTGCCATCGTAGGACCACCTAAGAAATTTCTATTTATATATTCTTAGTGGCAAGAATACACAATAGAACTATACAAAAAAGATCTTCATGACCCAGATAATCACGATGGTGTGATCATTCACCTAGAGCCAGATATCCTGGAATGTGAAATCAAGTGGGCCTTAGAAAGCATCACTATGAACAAAGCTAGTAGAGGTGATGGAATTCCAGTTGAGCTATTTCCAATCCTGAAAAATGATGCTGTGAAAGTGCTGCACTCAATATGTCAGCAAATCTAGAAAACCCAGCAATGGCCACAGGACTGGAAAAAGTCAGTTTTGATTCCAATCCCAAAGAAAGGCAATGCCAAAGAATGCTCAAAATACCACACAATTACACTCATCTCACATGCTAGTAAAGTAATGCTCAAAATACTCCAAACCAGTCTTCAGCAATACATGAACTATGAACTTCCAGATGTGCAAGCTGGTTTTCAAAAAGGCAGAGGAACCAGAGATCAAATTGCCAACATCTGCTGGATCATGGAAAAGCAAGAGAGTTTCTACTTTATTGACTATGCCAAAGCCTTTGACTGTGTGGATCACAATAAACTGTGGAAAATTCTTAAAGAGATGGGCATAGCAGACCACCTGACCTGCCTCTTGAGAAACATATATGCAGGTCAGGAAGCAACAGTTAGGACTGGACATGGAACAACAGACTGGTTCCAAATAGGAGTACTCCAAAATAGGATGTACTCCAAAAAGGAGTACATCAAGGCTGTATTTTGTCACCCTGCTTATTTCATTTATATGCAGAGTACATCGTGAGAAACACTGGGCTGGAAGAAGCACAAGCTGGACTCAAAATTGCAGGGAGAAATATCAATAACCTCAGATATGCAGATGACACCACCCTTATGACAGAAAGTGAAGAGGAACTAAAAAGCCTCTTGATGAAAGTGAAAGTGGAGAGTAAAAAAGTTGGCTTAAAGCTCGACATTCAGAAAACGAAGATCATGGCATCTGGTCCCATCACTTCACAGGAAATAGATGGGGAAACAGTGTTAGACTCTATTTTTTTGGGCTCCAAAATCACTGCAGATGGTGACTGCAGCCATGAAATTAAAAGATGCTTACTTCTTGGAAGGAAAGTTATGACCAAACTCGATAACATTTTGAAAAGCAGAGACATTACTTTGCCAACAAAGGCCCGTCTAGTCAAGGCTATGGTTTTTCCAGTAGTCATGTATGGATGTGAGAGTTGGACTGTGAAGAAAGCTGACCACCGAAAAATTGATGCTTTTGAGCTGTGGTGTTGGAGAAGACTCTTGAGAGTCCCTTGGACTGCAAGGTTTTCCAAACAGTCCATCCTAAAAGAGATCAGTCCTGGGTGTTCTTTGAAAGGACTGATGCTAAAGCTAAAACTCCAGTACTTTGGCCACCTCATGCAAAGAGTTGACTCATTGGAAAAGACTCTGATGCTGGGAGAGATTGGGCTAGGAGGAGAAAGGGGTGACAGAGTATGAGATGGCTGGATGGCATCACTGCCTTGATGGACAAGAGTTTGGGTAAACTCTGGGAGTTGGTGATGGACAGGGAGGCCTGGTGTGCTGCAATTCATTGGGTCACAAAGAGTTGGACATGACTGAGTGACTGAACTGAACTGACACATTTAAAACTAGGAAGGACTGATTTTTCCAAATAACTTTCATAGTTTCCAATATGTTTACAGGTTTTTTCCACTTATTTATACAAAAAAATTATTTTGCTTTAGGAATGCAAAAAATTCGCAGAATCAAGGAAGATTATTAGTGAAGTTGACCAAGCAAAATGGTTTTACAAAGCTTCTGTTAGCTCTGTTTGTATGATTTTTCTAAACTTAAATTTTTTTATTGTATTTTTTGAGTCAAAATTATGTCCTTGGTATTTTTATCAAATACTAGGTACTATGTCAAAGATTTGAAAGAACAAATACCAATTCTTCTCACACTATTGCCAAAACAGAAAAAGAAGAAATACTTTAAACACAATTTACAAATCCAGCATTATCTTAATAACAAAAATCAGACAAGAATACAAAGAGGAAAATCAAATTATAGTCAAATTTCCCTGTTGAACATAAATGTAAAAATCTTCAATAATATTCTAGCAAGAGAATTCATTAATACATTAAAAGGATTACACAACATGGTCCAGTGGGATTTATTTCATAGATGAAAGAAGCCATCAGTATTGGCAAAATAGCAATCAATGTGATGACCACATTAACATAAAGAGGATAAAAAACAATTATCTCAGTTCAGTTCAGTCTTTCAGCCCTGTCCAACTCTTTGCAACCTCATGGACTGCAGCACACAAGGCCTCCGTGTCAATCAACAACTCCCGGAGTTTACCCAAACTCATACCCATCAAGTTGGTGATGCCAACCAACCATCTCATCCTCTGTCTTCCCCTTTTCCTCCCACCTTCAGTCTTTCCCAGCATCAGGGTCTTTTCAAATGAGTCAGCTCTTCACATCAGGTGGCCAAAGTATTGGAGTTTCAGCTTCAACAGCAGTCCTTTAAATGAACACTCAGGACTGATCTCATTTAGGATGGACTGGTTGGATCTCCACATTCCAAGATACTCAGTAGTCTTCTCCAACACCACATTTCAAAAGCATTGATTCTCTGGCGCTCAGTTTTCTTTATAGTCCAATCTCACAGCCATACATGACTACTGGAAAAACCATAGCTTGAATAGATGAACCTTTGTTGGCAAAGTAATGTCTCTGGTTCTTAATATGCTTCCCTAATAGTTCAGTTGGTAAAGAATCCACCTGCAATGCAGGATACCCCAGTTCAATTCTTGGGTTGGGAAGATCCACTGGAAAAGGGATAGACTACTCACTCAAGTACTCTTGGTCTTCCCTTGTGGCTCATCTGGTAAAGAATCAGCCTACATTGTGGGAGACCTGGGTTCACTCCATGGGTCGGGAAGATACCTGGAGAAGGGAAAGGCTACCTACACCAGTATTCTGGCCTGGAAAATTCCATGGGCTGTAAAGTCCATCGAGTCACAAAGAGTCAGACACCACTGAGTGAGTTTCACTTTCACTTTTATTTGTAATATGCTGTCTAGGTTGGTCATAACTTTCCTTCCAAGGAGTAAGCATCTTTTAATGTCATGGCTGCAGTCACCATCTGCAGTGATTTTGGAGCCCAAAAAAATAAAGTCTAACACTGTTCCCCATCTATTTCCCATGAAGTGATGGGACCAGATGCCATGATCTTAGTTTTCTGAATGCTGAACTTTAAGCCAATTTTTTCACTCTCCTCTTTCACTTTCATCAAGAAGCTCTTTAGTTCTTCTTCACTTTCTGCCATTAGGGTGGTGTCATCTACATATGTGAGGTTATTGATATTCCTCCAAGCAATCTTGATTCCAGCTTGTGTTTCATCCAGCCCAGAGTTTCTCATTATGTACTCTGCATATAAGTTAAATAAGCAGAGTTACAATACACAGCCTTGGAGTACTCCTTTCCCAATTTGGAACCAGTCTGTTTTTCCATGTCCAGTTCTAACTGTGCCTTCTTGACCTGCATACAGAATTCTCAGAGGCAGGTCAGGTTGTCTGTTATTCCCAAACTTTCAGAATTCTCCACAGTTTCTTGTGATACACACAGTCAAATCTTTGGCATAGTCAATAAAGCAGAAATAGATATTTTTCTGGAGATCTTGTTTTTTCAATGATCCAACAGATGTTGGCAATTTGATCTCTGGTTCCTCTGCCTTTTCTAAAACCAGCTTGAACATCTGGAAGTTCACAGTTCACATATTTTTGTAGCCTGGCTTGGAGAATTTTGAGGATTACTTTACTAGTGCGTGAGATAAGTGCAATTGTTGGCATTGCTTTTCTTTGGAATTGAAATGAAAGCTGACCTTTTCCATTCCTGTGGCCACTGCTGAATTTTCCAGATTTTCTGGCATATTGAATGCAGGACTTTCACAACATCATCTTTCAGGATTTGAAAGAGCTCAACTGGAATTCCATTACCTCCAGTAGCTTTGTTTGTCATGTTGCTTCCTAAAGCCCACTTGACTTCACATTCCAGGATGTCTAGCTCTAGAGGAGTGATCACATCATTGTTATCATCTGAGTTGTGAAGATCGTTTTTGTCCAATTTTTTGTGTATTCTTGCCACCTCTTCTTAATAACTTCTGCATGTGTTAGGTCCATACCATTTCTGTCCTTTATTGAGCCCATCTTTGCATGAAATGTTTCCTTGGTAGCTCTACTTTTCTTGAGGTGATCTCTAGTCTTTCCCTCTTGCCTAAAGAATCCTGTGGATGGAGGAGCCTGGTGGGCTGCTGTCCACAGGGTCACACAGAGTTGGACACAACTGAAGTGACTTAGCATGCATGCATGCATTGGAGAAGTAAATGGCAACCCACTCCTGTATTCTTGCCTGGAGAATCCCAGGGACGGGAGAGCCTGGTGGGTTGCTGTCTATGGGGTTGCACCGAGTAGGACACGACTGAAGCGACGCAGCAGCAGCAGCAGCAGCAGCAGCTAGTCTTTCCCATTCTATTATTTTCCTCTCTTTCTTTGCACTGATCTTTAAGGAAGGCTTTCTTATCTCTCCTTGCTATTCTTTGGAACTCTACATTCAAATGGGTATATCTTTCCTTTTCTCCTTTGCTTTTCACTTTGTTTCTTTTCACAGCAATTTGTAAGGCCTCTTCAGACAGCCATTTTGCTTTTTTGCATTTATTTTTCTAAGGGATGGTCTTGATTCCTGTCTCCTGTACAATGTCACAAACCTCCGTCCATATTCATCAAGCACTCTATCAGATCTAGTCCCTTAAGTCTATTTCTCACTTCCACTTTATAAGTGTAAGGGATTTGATTTAGGTCATATCTGAATGATATAGTGGTTTTCCCTACTTTATTCAATTTATCTGTGAATTTGGCAGTAAGGCACTCATAATCTGAGTCACAGTCAGCTCCAGGTCTTGTTTTTGCTGACTGTATAGAGCTTCTTCATCTTTAGCTGCAAAGAATACAATCAATCTGATTTTGCAGTTGACTACTTGGTGATGTCCATGTGTAGAGGCTTCTCTTGTATTGTTGGAACAGGGTGTTTGCTATGATAAGTGCATTCTCTTGGCAAAACTCTATGAGCCTTTGCCCTGCTTCATTCTGTACTCCAAGGCCAAATTTGCCTGTTACTCCAAGTGTTTCTTGACTTGCTACTTTTGCATTCCAGTCCGTTATAATGAAAAGGATATATTTTTGGGATGCTAGTTCAGAAGGCCTTGTAGGTCTTCATAGAACCGTTCAACTTCAGCTTCTTCAGCATTACTGGTTGGGGCTTAGACTTGGCTTACTGTGATATTGAAAGGTTTGCTTTGGAAACGAACAAAGATCATCCTGTTGTTTTTGAGATTGCAAAATCCAAGTACTGCATTTCGGACTATTTTGTTAACTATGATGGCTACTCCATTTCTTCTAAAGGATTTTTGTCCATAGTAGTAGATATAATGGTCATTTGAGTCAAATTTGCCCATTCCAGTCCATTTTAGTTCACTGATTCCTAAAATGTCAATGTTCACTCTTGCCATCTCCTGTTTGGCCACTTCCAATTTGACTTGATCCATGGACCTAACATTCCAGGTTCCTATGCAGTATTGCTCTTTACAGCATCAGACCTTGCTTCCATCACTGGCCACATCCACAAGTGGGTGTTGTTTTTGCTTTTTCTCTGTCTCTTCATTCTTTCTGGAATTATTTCTCCACTGATCTCCAGTAGCATATTGGACACCTACCAACCTGGGGAGTTCATTTTTCAGTGTCCTATCTTTTTGCCTTTTCATACTGTTCATAGGGTTCTCATAGCAAAAATACCGAAGTGATTTGCCATTCCCTTCTCCAGTGGACCACTATTATCTCAGTAGATGGCAAAAAGGCATTTAATATAAGTCAGCATCCATTCATGATAAAGACTCTCAGTAAAGCGGGTATGGAAGGAATATAACATAATAAAGGCCATATATGACAAGACCACAACTAGCATCATACTCAGTGGTAAAGAGCTAGAAAGCTTTTCTTCTATGATCTGGAACAAAAAACTCTCACCATTTTTATGCAACATAATTTTGAAAGTCTTAGACTAATTAGACAGGGGGAAAAAAATCCATGTTGTCAAGGAAGAATTAAAACTCACTATATGCAGATGACGTGGTATATATACAAAAACTCTAGCAAGTCCTCTGAAAACTGCTAGAACAAATCAGTGAATTCAGTAGAATTAAAATATACAGAATCAGTACACAAAAATTACCTTTCTATACACGAATATGAACTATTGGAGAAATTAGGAAAACAATTCCAGTTATAGTTGCTTCAAAAGCAATAAAATACTTAAGAATAAATTTGACCAGGAAGGTGAAAGGCTTGTATATACAGAAAATTACAAGACATAAGTGAAATAATTTGAAGAAGAGCCAAATAAATGGAAAGATATTCTATGCTCATAATTGGAGGAATCAATATTGTTAAAATATCCATATAAAAAAAGCAATATACAAGTACAATGCAATCCCTATTAAAATGCCAGTGCCTTTTTTCCTAGAAATAGAATCGTCCTAAAATTTGTACTATATTACAAAGCTGTAATAATTTACTTTTTAAAATTTTATTGTAATTCTAAAAGTGTGATATTTGTATAAAAACAGATACATTGATAAATGGAACACAATAGAGAGCCCAGAATTAAACTTACATATATATGATCAGCTAGTTTATGACAAAGGAGTCAAGAATATACAGTGGGGAAAAGACAATGTCTTATAAATTGTGTTTGAAAAACAGATACACACATGCAAAGAAATGAAACTGGACCATTATTTTACACCATTCAAAAACAAACAAACAAACAAAAAGAACATATAATAGGTTAAAGACTTCAGTGTAGAACATGGAATGAACTCCTAGAAGAGAGCATAGGCAAAATACTTTGACATAAATCATACCAATATTTTCTTGAATCTGTTTCTCAGGGCAAAATAAGTAAAAGCAAAAATAAGCAAATGGGATCTAATTAAACTTAAAAGCTTTTGCAGAGCAAAGGAAACCATCAACAAAATGAGAAAAAAAATACCTGTGAAATATGAGAAAAGATTTGCAAATGATGCAGTTGACAAGAGGTTAATAACCAAAGTATACAAACAGCTCATACAACTCAACTTTAGGGGAAAAAAAAAAAAAAAAACTGAATCAAAGAATAAGCAGAAGGCTTGAATAGACACTTATCCAAAGAAAACATACAGATAGCTAATAGGCACATGAAAAGATGTTCTGCTGCTATTGCTGCTAAGTCACTTCAGTCGTGTCCAACTCTGTGTGACCCCATGGACTGCAGCCTACCAGGCTCCTCTGTCCATGGGATTGTCCAGGTAAGAGTACTGGAGTGGGGTGCCATTACCTTCTCCAGAAAAGATGCTCAGTATCACTAATTATTAGAGAAATTCAACTCAAAACCACAATGTGGTACCACCCCACACCTGTCAGAATGGTTCTCATCAAAAGGTCTACAAATAACAAATGCTACAGAGGATGAAGAAAAAGGGAAACCTGGTACATCATTCATAGGAATGTAAACTGATGCAGCCAGTATGGAAAACAGTAAATAACAAAAATTTTAAAAACCTAAAAATAGAATCACCATACAATCCAAAAAGTCCACTCCTATATATCTAGAAAAGCAAAAGCCCTAATTTGCAAAGAAACATAAATCTAATTGTTCCTAGCAGCAGTATTTATAATACCAAGACCTCATGGAAGCAATCCAAGTGCCCATCAACAGACAATTGGATTAAGATGTGATGCACACACACACACACACACACACACACAGAGTGGAATATTAGCCACAAAAAGAATGAAATAGTGATATTAGGAGCAACATAGATGGACCTAGAGAATATTATGCTTTGTCAAATAAATCAAAGACAAGTATCATATATCACTTATATGTGGAATCTAAAAAAACAGTGCAAATGAATGTACATACAAAACAGAAACAGACTCACAGAGATAGGAACCTTGTTGTTACCAGAGGCGAAAGTGAAGGAGAGAGGGACCAACCAGAGGTATAGAATTAACAGATGAAAACTATTATATTTAAAATACACTATACCCATCAAGAACTAAAAAGCCTCTTGATGAAGGTGAAAGTGGAGAGTGAAAAAGTTGGCTTAAAGCTCAACATTCAGAAAACGAAGATCATGGCATTTGGTCCCATCACTTCATGGGAAATAGATGGGGAAACAGTGGAAACAGTGTCAGACTTTATTTTTCTGGGCTCCAAAATCACTGCAGATGGTGACTGCAGCCATGAAATTAAAAGATGCTTCCTCTTTGGAAGGAAAGTTATGACCAACCTAGATAGCATATTCAAAAGCAGAGACATTACTTTGCCAACAAAGGTTCGTCTAGGCAAGGCTATGGTTTTCCTGTGGTCATGTATGGATGTGAGAGTTGGACTGTGAAGAGGGCTGAGCGCCACAGAATTGATGCTTTTGAACTGTGGTGTTGGAGAAGACTCTTGAGAGTCCCTTGGACTGCAAGGAGATCCAACCAGTCCATTCTAAAGGAGATCAGCCCTGGGATTTCTTTGGAAGGAATGATGCTAAAACTGAAACTCCAGTACTTTGGCCACCTCATGGGAAGAGTTGACTCATTGGAAAAGACTCTGATGTTGGGAGGGATTGGGGGCAGGAGGAGAAGGGGACAACAGAGGATGAGATGGCTGGATGGCATCACTGACTCGATGGACATGAGTCTGGGTGAACTCCGGGAGTTGGTGATGGACATGGAGGCCTGGCGTGCTGCGATTCATGGGGTCGCAAAGAGTCGGACACGACTGAGCGACTGATCTGATCTGATCTGATCTGATACCCATTATCTTCTAATAATCTATAATTGAAGATAATATGCAAAAATACTGTTGTAAAACAAATATACTTCATTTAGAAAAGAATTTGAATTAATAGAAACTCCTCTATTTGTATTCCTTTCACTATTGTGTGGAAATCTCAAGATTTTCCCATGCAGCTTAACTAGTAAAGACTCCCTAAATATAATACTTTAAGGGATGTAGATATCAGTAATAATGGGTACTTTTAATTCTATACAACTAACAGAATGGTCAAGCTTGGCTTAAATACACATACACACACACACACAAATTAATGTTGCTGTTGTTGTTGTGTAGTTGCTAAATTGTTTCCAACTCTTGTTACCCCATGGACTGTAGCCTACCATGCTCCTCTGGCCATGGAATTCTCCAGGCAAGAATACTGGGGTTGGTTGCCACTTCCTTCTCCAGGAGCTCTTTCCAACCCAGGAATTGAACCTGAGTCTCCTGCATTGGCAGGCAAATTCTTTACCCCTGAACCACCAGGGAAGCCCACATCAATTAATAGATTTGTAATAAGGATGAGATGGCTGGATGGCATCACCGACTTGATGGACATGAGTTTGAGTGAACTCCAGGAGTTAGTGAAGGATAGGGAGGCCTGGCGTGCTGCAATTCATGGGGTTGAAAAGAGTCGGACATGGCTGAGCGAATGAACTGAACTGAATGGAACTGAATAAAGGAAATGTTTTAATATACAATGCATTTTTTTTAGGAACATGGAGCATGAGAGGCAAAAATAAGCATAGCTTTCCTTAAAATATATTTCTTTACTTCTTACTGTCAGTACAACATCTAGATAAGTCATATTTTCCCAATTATTTACATTAATATAATTAATGTTGAATGAGTCATGTTATCTGAATCTCCATTTCTAATAAGCAATATTTCCATCATATAATGTAAACTTATGACTCTATTCATTTAACACAAATTAAATTTGGTTTCTGTCCATGACATTTAATATAAATCTTTGCTTCCAGAACTTGATGGTTTTTGCCAAATATTGTCACCTCATTTGCCTTGCCACAGCAGCATAGAATCTTTCTCTTTCACCTTCAACTAAGTGATAATTATCTCAGGGAAACATTAACACCGTTTTCCTTCTGCTTCTTTTTCCAATATGTTCTACATTTGATCCAAAATATGGCTCTTGATACTATTACCTTTTCCTAAGATCATGTTACTTAATTCATTAAAATCTGAAGACTAAATATTTGAGTATGAAAGATTCAAATTTTAGCTTAAAAGCACAGAGATAGCATTTATGAAGTTATGGAAGGAAGGAGTGGTTCTTTTATCTTTTGTGTAGAACTGGATTCATTTAACTTGTATTCTCAGAAATTTTAGGTAAATTGTTTTTTCTGTAAAACTGCTTGTGTCTGAGTCTATTTATTGAGGATGATACAGTCCATTATACACTTTGGAAATTGTTCTCCTAAGATTTTATTTCACTGGCTTCAGGCATAAGCTGTACAGTAAGGCATACATCTGTACTAGATCACAGGGCTTTTTTTAACCTCAGGTAAATTTAAGATGGTTTGTAGCTGGGAAATCCAGAAGAAGTGCAAGTAAAGGACTCTCTCCTTTATGTATTAGGAGATATATATATATAATACATCTCCTATGTATTAGGAGATATATATCTCCTAATATATATATATATATATATATATATATATATAATACATCTCCTAATACATAATACATACATATATATATATATATATAATACATCTCCTATGTATTAGGAGATATATATCTCCTAATATATATATATATATATATATATATATATATATATATATATATATATATATAATACATCTCCTAATACATAAAGGAGAGAGTCCTTTACTTGCACTTCTTCTGGATTTCCCAGCTACAAACCATCTTAAATTTACCTGAGGTTAAAAAAAGCCCTGTGATCTAGTACAGATGTATGCCTTATACACAATACATGAAGCCACATGCACACATGTGCTTTCTCTCTTACCTATTTTTGAAGTTTTCCGGGATTATAGGAATGAAAGAAGCAATTGTGATTTGTTGGGTTTTGCTGAAAGTTTGTCATACTCTTTTTAATCATATAGACTTTCCTTAACTTCAACATTCCCCCAAAATAAATTCATGTTGCAGTCATAGTCAGTGAAAACTGGTATAACAGTTTAAGTGTTTCTCTGGTGTTTGAGCGATTACTGAAAATCTAAAATTGTTCTAGTATATTGCCTTCTATTTTATTGATTATCTTCTTCATTATTAGAGCACTCAATACATTAGAGATGGGTTTGACTTTTCCGTTATTGCTGATTATTTTTTACTTTGAGGACTTATATTCTTCTAAAATTTAGTGAATCATGTTACTCATTAGTAGGTGAAACCAGAAGAATTTGTACTAATCTTTCATCTTATTGTGGACTGTTTCACTATGACTATGGCTTTTCAAAAACAGTAATAATTGTTACTGGTCATTATTTGACTTTATAATAAAATATGCAGTCTCTCTCAGAAATCCTTCTGTATTCTAGTGAAACAGGTCAAAGCAACTGCAAGCAACTCATTTATTTTTCAAATGATACAACTGATTGAAGAGTTTGGCTTCTGGTTAAAAATCTGTATGTGATTTTTTCAGACATGATATAATAGGCAATTACAAAGGCTTTATCGGACAGACCTCACCAGGGAAATCTGCCCTCCCCACACCAGACTCGGGCACAGCAAATGCTCTGCAGGCTCTCAGGGCAGTTGCAGTCAAGGTCTCAGGCTTGCTGGCTGGTCACAGTCTTTGCATTATTTAGATTCTCACTCTGGGTAGTTTTATGCCCAGGTCTCTTCATCTGAGGCCTTTAGCTAGGCTCCTCTTCAGCTGCCTCTGCCAAGAATTCCTTAAGGAAATCTTGAAGATATTTTTCCCCACTCTGACTCAGTACCCAGTACTTTTCTACACCTCACGCTGCTCCAGCCCTTCCACCCCGAGTTCAGTAGCCTAGAGTTTTGTCAGGGGAGCTCTCAACAGTGAAATGCCTTACACCTTGCTACTCCCTCACCTGTCAGCTCTCTCCCCAATTCAGCTGAGTTCCTGACACTGGCATATAAAGATATAAACTCCAAAACCTGGTATAGGTCTGAGACTAGAGCGATTCTAACAACTCAGATTTCTTAGAGGAAGTGAATTTCACTTCTCTGAACCTTCTTAATTTATCATTGCTAACAGTAAACCATTTGCAGAACTTCTACTAACAAAGGGGGTGATATAAATAAAATTTCCACCTTTAATGTACAATACCTCTTCATCAAAGCACAATAGAGTCTCAGTCCCTACAGAATAACATACATATAACAAAAAATACCATAGTTTGAGAGGCTTAAAAGCAACAGAAACTTTTTTTAATTTTTTTCCATGGTTTGGGAGAATGGGAAGTCCAAAATCAGGATGCCAGCATAGTAGAGTTCTGGTGGGAGCCCTCTTTGGATTTCAGGGTTCCAGACTGCTGACTTTTAGTATTCTCACAAGTTGAGAGACAGGAAGTGAAGGGTCCTCTGACTCAGGGCATTAATCCCATTCATGAGGGTTCCACCTTCATGGTAATCTAATCCTAATTAACTGCCAAAGACCTCACCTCCTAACACCATCACATTTAGGGGCATAGATTTGACTTATGAATTTTAGGGGAGCACAAACATTCGGTTTATAACAGAGCCTAGTAAAACGCTCTCTAAAGAAATTCACTTAGCCTAATGTATCTTCCTCCACACTGCCTGCTCCCCTATACACTTATCTTAGTTCTCTATTTTATAGGAAGAAAGCAAACCAAATACTTTGCAGACTAAATTCATTTGTCTTTCTTAATTCTGCCCTGCAAAAAATATGTAATTTGGCTGAAAGTACATTTGATTCCTCTTTCTTAATGTCTAAATCTTTCTTTTTTCTTTAGCACAATTTTCCAGTGAAGACTCATTCAAAATTAGAAACTATAACAACAGCCATATGGATTAGCCTTCTTTTCAGCATCTTCCACTGACTTCATGATGGATTTTATTATTTAAAATCAAACATCCTTATTGATCTCTGACTCTCCTCAAGAGCTTTAAAAATATTTGGGACCAAACTGAAGGTAGTTTTTTAGTAGAAATAGACAGACATTCAATTTGTAAAGGCTTAAATTAGGATTCAAAAAATGCAACTGTTTACCTAATGTTGGAAATCCTTTCCCAGAATCAGTCATCCATGTATTAATGCTTTGCCTGTAACCATATCATTAAAGGGTTTACTTAAGGCACATTGCTGCTGGAACTCTCTTGCCTTGGAATGCTTCGATCCTTAACTCAGACATGAGTTTATCTCATAAACATTTTATAGACTTAAACTTTCCTGAAGTTTTGAGGTTCAGATATATATCATCTCATGAATTCAACTTTTTTTCATCCCACTTTAGTTTCTCCTTTGTCATATTTTGTTCAATTGTATGAGGAATTATTCAGCTTTTGTTCTGTCAAAAACTGGTCCCACATGCCAACCCTCAGTCCACTATACACGCATGGGATGTCAGAATTAGACCATTCTTTCTTTGAATTATTAGATATTTTCAGCATTATTCATTTCATCTGCTATCAGTATGGCAACAGAAGTTTGAGGGCAAAGGAAAGCATTCATGTGGTGACTTCAGTTAGGTTGCATGAGGGAAAAACAAAGCAAAGGATATGGCTGATTCCTGATTCCATATTTCATGAACTCTAAAAGAAACCTAATATTTTAACTTTTTAAAAAAGGGTTTAGGGAGAACAAGAGAGGAGGGTAAAGATATCAACAGTGTCTTGTATCCAGGTGGTAGTTAAAATTAATTTCATTTTATAATAAAATCTATGTTCTGTTTAGGGAATATTTGCCCTAAGGACAGGTGAAAAAAGTGAAAACTTGCCTTTTGAGTAGAAAATTTGAATACAATTTACTATGACTTTCAACTCTAAAAAATACATAGTTCAAAATCTATGGAATGAAAAATCCTTAAGCTAAAACCCCTATGATACCTTTGCTTAATCTAGTGTTTTTCACCTGGTTTGGTGAAATTACCACTTATCCTAAGACATAGTTGATCAGTTTCCACAGGTCTCAAAGTGCTTTTTTTAAGTTGTTTTGGAATATATTCTAACTTTACACAGCCATTTCTTATGGTTGCTTAGCTTAGAAAATCCAGAGGCAGGTGTTTTATTGGTTATATCTTTCAAATATTCATATTTTTATGGCTTCAAGCCACTCTGATTTTTTCCTTATTCAACTCAGAGTATGCATTACTTTGTTTACAATGTATACTGTTTAGTTTGTTTCAATACTGTCTCGGGTCACTTCTTTGGGGTTATTTATATTTATTATATTTAATTTTTTTTTTTTTTTTTTTTGCTTTACAATATTGTATTGGTTTTGCCATACATCAACATGCATCCACCACGGGGTATTTATATTTAAACACATGTGTCTCTTGGGGAGTCAACTCTGTTATTAGCCACTAGGGCAAGAATCATTTCTTGTCTCTATCACTACAATGAGGAGACACATAGGGCTGAGAGATTGTGATTGGTAGCTGTGTATATAAAATGAAAAAAAAATCCAGTTTGGAAATAATTTTTAAAAATAAAGCACTTCATTAACATGATTTTCTGATCAGTCTTTTTCCAGATATACTAAAAAATGCCACATGGTATATTTTTTCTCTCTGTCTTTGTTATAAATTGCTTTAACAAAGGAATATTTACCAATATCCCAAAATAAAAATAGCAGTAAAGACTAGAAAATAAATATGATATCCTTATTTGTTACAGATTATAATCTTTAATTACTTCTTACAGATAATTGTTACTAACAATTACACGTTACAGATTTCAATCTTTATTTGGGGAAAGGTAGGAAGAAAGATAGGACTTACAGTGCCTTTATATAATATGAGTACTTCTCTGATGGCTCAGATGGTAAGGCATCTGCTTGCAATGCAAGAGACCAGGGTTCAATCCCTGAATCAGGCAGATACCCTGCAGAAGGGAATGGCAACCCACTCCAGTATTCTTGCCTTATTGAATCCCATGGACAGAGGAGCCTCGTGGGCCACAGTCCATGGGGTTGCAAAGAGTCAGACATGACTGAGCGACTAAGCACAGGCTAATCTATGAGATTAGCAGAATCCTTCTTGAACTGTATAAGTCTGGCCAAAACCAGTAGTGTTTTTTCTATCACTAATTCCTTTCATTTTAGTGATTTAATGTTCTCTTTTCATAATTAAAAAAAATAAATCTCTGTTCATGTCAATTCTCCATTCCAAATCATTAATACAACCCCCACTGAGTATAGACTGAAATTTAAATTAATAACTGAATAGTCCAGGCTTCCACATTCATATTCTAGTCTGCTTTTCCAAGTTTTAGTCTCACCTTTCATTTTCATGGGTTCCATACTTCATCTAAACAGAGCTGTTTAGACCAGCTCTTTTCCCCACTGCGCTTCATTTGGGTTTTCATATACTGGCCCCTTCACTTAAAATATTATATTGCCTCTACCAGGCGATTTCCATGAAGCTTTCTAAAACTTTAACTTGAAAGAAATTTTCTACAAATTTAATGCTTCTATTCTATCTTGTTTTGTTTAAATTTATCCACCATCTCTTCCATTCTTCCACTAGAAAGTAAACTACTGAGGATAGGGGCCACAAGAAACCAATTTTTGTATTTCAAAAATGTCTGACAGAAGATAGTAGCAAATGGACAGGATTTTTACTTAACTCTATTATATTTTTTTATGGTTGACAGAGGGGAAGTTTAGGGGGAAGGTATAGTTAGGGAGTTTGGAATGGACATGTACACACTGCTATATTTAAAAAGGATAACCATCAAGGACCGACTGTATAGCACATGGCACTCTGCTCAAGGATACGTGGCAGCCTGGCTGGGAGGGAGTGTGAGGGAGAATGGATACATGTATATGTATGGCCGAGTTCCTTCATTGTTAACCTGAAACAAGAAAAACATTATGAATGGGCTATGCTCCAACACAAAATAAAAAGTTTTTTCAAATCTATTTTTAACTATGTTCCTTATTTGGAGAGGAAAACATTAGAACCACAGGTATAGATCTTCAAAAATATACATGCAATGTCCTCAGGCTAAGATTGTAATTCAGTTTGAATCTGAATCAAACCCCTCTATTAAAAACAAATTAAAAAATTACAGTTAATTTTGAAACTCATTCTAGTATCAAGAGCAATAATATAAGAAATTTAAATATTCTGTGTGTCAACTTGTATTTTACATTATTTGGAAAGTTTTCTCTTAATTATGTAAGTAAATCATGGTCATTCTTTCATAAATAAAATAATTGATGACACAGAATATGGAGAGTAACTTCTGTACACACACCACAAATGCACATTTTTTTAAATAAAATGAGATCAAACTATTTATACCATTTATATTTATTTTATTAAAGAACATACTTCTCTATTCTTATAAGTACATGCATATATCATTATTTTATTGGTTGCATAACATTCCTATATGGATGTATTATAATCAGTGTATTTGTGTTAATATTTGGATTTCTTTCATTGTTCCAATACTATAAATAATGTATCAAGAGAAATTCTTACACAAGCATCTTTATCCCAGTAACACCAGCTTGGTATTACTGTCTGGTAAGAGTAAGAGTTTCATAAATGAAAGAAAATGTGGAGGTTGTGATTAATGAATTAATTTTAAAAAGTGAAACTTTGCATACTTGGAAGATTTTTTTTTAAGATAAAGTGCTGGGCCAAAGTGTACATATATTTAGTAAGAAAATAATATTCTTTCCTAGACCTTACTACTTCACTTTTCTTTTGGGAACTAGGTAAACACTGACATGTATTTCCATATTTGCATTCCTAACATTCATATGACAAGAACTGTTTGACAATACTCATTTCCTTCTGCTATGAACTGAATGTTTGCATCCTCCCAAAATTCATGTTGAGACCTAATACCCAACGTAATCTTATTAGGAAATGGGGCCATTGGAAAGTGTTAGGTCATGAGGGTGAAGCTCTCATGAATGAGATTAGTGTTCTTATGAAAGAGATCCAATAGACCTCCCTAGCCTCTTCTTCATGTAAACTTACAGTAAGAACAAAGCTAACATGCAGAAGCAGGCTCTCATAGGACATGAAATCTGCTGCTGCCACAATCTTGGACCCCACAGGTTCCAGAACTCTGAGAAATAAATATTAGCTATTTGTAAGCCTCTCATATATGAAGCCATCCATATACGAAGCTTAAAATCCTTCAAGCCAAGCTTCAACAATATATGAACCAAGAACTTCCAGATGTACAAGTTGTATTTAGAAAATGCAGAGACACTAGAGATCAAGTTGCCAACATCTGTTGGATCATAGGGAATTCCACAAAAAGACCTACTTCTGTTTCATTGACTATGCTAAAGCCTTTGACTGTGTGTATTTCTACAAATGTGGAAAATTCTTAAAGAGATGGCAATACCAGACCACCTTACCTGTCTGCAGAGAAAACTGTATGCAGGTCAAGAAGCAACAGTTAGAAGCAGACATGAAACAATGGACAGGTTCAAAATTGGGGAAGTAGTACATCAAGGTTGTATACTGTCACCCTGCTTATTTAACTTTTATGCAGACTACATCATGCAAAATGCTGGCCTGGATGACTCAAAGCTGAAATCAAGATTGCTGGGAGAAATATCAATAACCTCAATATGCAGATGACATCACCCTAACGACAGAAAGTAAAAAAGAACTAAAGAGCCTCTTGATGAGGGTGAAAAGGAGAGTGAAAAAGGCGACTTGAAACTCAACATTCAAAAAACTAAGATCATAGCATCCGGTCATGTCACCTCATGGCAAATAGATGCGGGGGCAGGGGGTGTGGAAACAGTGGCATATTTTATCTTCATGAACTCCAAAATCACTGTGGATGGTGACTGCAGCCATTAAATTAAAACATGTTTGTCCTTTGAAGAAAAGCTATGACAATACTAGACAGCATATTAAAAAGCAGAGGCATCCCTTTGCCAACAAAGGCCTATATACTCAAAGCTATGCATTTTCCAATAGTCGTGTATGGATGTGAGAGTTGGACCATAAAGAAGGCTGAGAATCAAAGAATTGATGCTTTCAAATTGCGGTGCTGGAGAAGACTTGAGTGTCCCTTCAACTGCAAAGAAATCAAACCAGTCAATCCTAAAGGAAATCAACCCTGAATCTCCATTGGAATGACTGACGGTGAAGCGGAGGCTCTGATACTTTGACCACCTGATAAGAAGAGCTGAGTCACTGGAAAAGACTCTGATGTTGGGAAAGATTGAGGGCAAGAGGAGAACGGGTTGATAGAGGATGAGATGGTTGGATGGCATTAGAACTCAGTAGACATGAGTTTGAGCAAGGTCTGGGAGACAGTGAAGGACAGGGAAGCCTGACTGCTGCAATCCATGGTCCACAAAGGGTCATACATGACTTAGCAACTGAACAACATATATTGTATTTCTTGTATAGTAGAGAGGATGAACTGACACATCTTCAAAACAATGTAAATTCTTATTCATTTTAATATATGCCAATCTCAAAAATCACATTATTTCATTGCTTTTTAAATTGCATTACTCTGATTCCATAAATATTTGAGGAGTTTTTCATATTTTTATGTATTTCTTCTTTTCTGGGTTTATGCTTTTTACACAGTTTCCTGATGACTTATAATAAGTTTCATTTAAGCAAATATCAGTGTTTTTCCTTGTAAGTGGACAACTTTCAAATTTTGTTCATTTCCTTCTATTTTCAATGCTTTTTGACATACTGTTTATTATTTAGTGTTATACTTCAAGTTTTATAACTTTGGTGTTGTGTTTGAAAGTTGAAGCCTCCACTATGTTCTTACTATATTCTAAATGTGTATAAAGCACACTTAAAATTAAATAGTGAGTTAACCATCCATTTCATTTTAATTCTGAAATCTCTCTCCAGTTCTTTGGAGCTACAATTTTATCTAACCCTTGTACCTCATCCTGCCTCATTATTCTTTAATAAACCTCAATTTGTTCATAGTCTACACCAATAACTATTTTTCCTGTTAGAGAATACCAATCTATCCTTTTTAACCCATTCTTCTTAGTTTCTTGCCTAATATATATATTTTTTTTTAATTAATTAATTTATTTATTTTAATTTTATTTTATTTTTAAACTTTACATAATTGTATTAGTTTTGCCAAATATCAAAATGAATCCGCCACAGGCATACATGTGTTCCCCATCCTGAACCCTCCTCCCTCCTCCCTCCCCACACCATCCCTCTGTGTCGTCCCAGTGCACCAGCCCCAAGCATCCAGTATCGCGCATCGAACCTGGACTGGCAACTCGTTTCTTACATGATATTCTACATGTTTCAATGTCACTCTCCCAAATCTTCCCACCCTCTCCCTCTCCCACAGAGTCCATAAGACTGTTCTATACATCAGTGTCTCTTTTGCTGTCTCGTACACCGGGTTATTGTTACCATCTTTCTAAATTCCATATATATGCGTTATTATACTGTATTGGTGTTTTTCCTCCTGGCTTACTTCACTCTGTATAATAGGCTCCAGTTTCATCCACCTCATTAGAACTGATTCAAATGTATTCTTTTTAATGGCTGAGTAATACTCCATTGTGTATATGTACCACAGCTTTCTTATCCATTCATCTGCTGATGGACATCTAGCTTGCTTCCATGTCCTGGCTATTATAAACAGTGCTGCGATGAACATTGGGGTACACGTGTCTCTTTCCCTTCTGGTTTCCTCAGTGTGTATGCCCAGCAGTGGGATTGCTGGATCATAAGGCAGTTCTACTATGGAGAACAGTGTGGAGATTCCTTAAAATAGAATTGCCTAATATTTTTAAAGGAACAATTGTTATTAATTTCCAATTGTTGAAATAGTTTATGGAAAAGTAAAATACTCACTGTATGTATCAGGTGATATACCAGGAGCTGACCACAAAGTGAGTGGTAAGCTTAGCAAATATATTTTTGGGCCATGGAGCACCTCTTTTATATATTGTATGTTTTATCAATTTTATAAATATCATATATATATATATATTCTTCCCCAGAGTAAGTTCTATGCTTAATTTATTAATTTAGTTACCTCAAATTCATTTTTAATGTAACATATAAATGCAATCCATAAATAAAAGTGTTTCTTAATATATTTTACTATTATTAAGCTCATACAAAGACTGAGCTTATCATTAAATACAGCAAAATAAAAAGTTCATGTAGAATATCAGTGTATATATGGAAAAATGTAGCCTCAATATTTATATTGGAAAGTATTGCCTTATTTTGTATTTTATAAATGAATGTAGAAATAGTATTATGTATTTGGACTTTTTTTATTCTTACTAGACTTTTCTCCATTTACTTTTCTTTCAGTAACTAAGAGAAGTGTTTGAAATCTCAAATGATAATCATGGATTTGTTATTTTCCCTTACAATTTGTTTCTTTCCTGGTAGCTCAGCTGGTAAAGCATCTGCCTGCAATGTGGGAGACCTGGGTTTGATCCCTGAATTGGGAAGATCCCCTAGAGAAGGGAATGGGCCAATTTCAAGTTCCATGGACAGAAGAGTCTGGCAGGCTGCAGTCCATGGGATCACAAAGAATTGGACAGACTGAGTGGACTTTCACCTTTACTTTTTTTCACTTCCTACAATTTGTCAGGTTTTTTTTCTTCTTCTTCTTATATTTTCTGTTAATGAGTATATATACATTGAACATTTGTATGTCTTCTTTATGAATGTTTCCTTTATAATCATAAAAATATCATAAAATTCTGTTTATACTGTTTTCCCTCAGGTCAGCTTTGCCTAATAGCAATATATCCACTCTTACTTTCTCTTGATTAGTATTTGCATAGTATAACTTCATGTTTTTTAAAAACATTTTCCAGCTTTATAGGTTATGTGCATCTTTTGTAAATAGCATATAGTTGGGCCTTGCTTTTTAATCCAGTATGATAATTATTACTTTTAAGAGGAATATTTATTCCTTTTAAATTTATACTAATATTTATATGAATAGAATTAATTTTACCATCATAATCTTTATTTTGATATTTATATATTCTCTTCATTCCCCTCTCTTTTCTACTTCATGTGCATTAATTTTTTTTTTTTTATGTTTTAGTATTCCACTGTATCTATACCATTGATTTGGCAACTATATATATATTTTTTTCTCTTTTTTATTTTGTATTTTTTTTATAAATTTTATTTTGTTTTTAAATTTTACAATATTGTATTAGTTTTGCCAAATATCGAAATGAATCCGCCACAGGTATACCTGTGTTCCCCATCCCGAATCCTCCTCCCTCCTCCCTCCCCATACCATCCCTCTGGGTCATCCCAGTGCACCAGCCCCAAGCATCCAGTATCGTGCATCGAACCTGGACTGGTGACTCGTTTCATACATGATATTATACATGTTTCAATGCCATTCTCCCAAATCTCCTCACCCTCTCCCTCTCCCACAGAGTCCATAAGACTGATCTATACATCAGTGTCTCTTTTGCTGTCTCGTACACAGGGTTATTGTTACCATCTTTCTAAATTCCATATTTATGCGTTAGTATACTGTACTGGTGTTTTTCTTTCTGGCTTACTTCACTCTGTATAATAGGTTCCAGTTTCATCCATCTCATTAGAACTGATTCACCTGTATTCTTTTTAATGGCTGAGTAATACTCCATTGTGTATATGTACCACAGCTTTCTTATCCATTCATCTTCTGATGGGCATCTAGGTTGCTTCCATGTCCTGGCTATTATAAACAGTGCTGTGATAAATGTATATATGGCTACTTTAGAGTTTGTAATATCTTTAGATTACCATTGTTTACCATCAGAAAATGTTACACTTCACAGGCTTCCTTGATAGCTCAGTTGTTAAATAATCCTCCTGCAATGCAGGAGACCCTGGTTTGATTCCTGGGTGGGGAAGATCTGCTAGAGAAGGGATAGGCTACCCATTCCAGTATTTTTAGGTTTCCCTTGTAGCTCAGCTGGTAAAGAATCTGCCCACACTGAGGGAGACTTGGGTTCAATCCCTGGGTTGGAAAGATCCCCTGGAGAAGGGAAAGCCTAATCACTCCAGTATTCTGGGTTGGAGAATTCCATGGACTGTACGGTCCAGGTCCACGGGTTCACAAAGAGTCAGGCAGGACTGAGTGACTTTCACTTTCACATATAACCTAAGAAACTGACAAAAGAGAGTTTAAATGAATGGGTGATGGTCTCTCAAGTAGCTTGGGGAGTAATGAATAAAGCTAAAAAAATATGACCTCCACCACTATCTTTTAACAGGAAGCCATTGTTTAGGCCACATTAGTCAAACAAAATGAAGCCCTTGCTGGCAACCAGATTTCTATTATATAGATGATTTACCTGCTTAGGCTAAGATTTATATAAAACATTTGTGGAACATTTCTTGTTTTAAGAGAGGCCTGGTTTCAAAACTTAACTATGACAATTGCTTCTTACTAACAATTAACTGCAAAGTTTATCTTTGAATTTCATTTTCCCCACCCAGAATTAGAGACAAATGAACCCACTTCATACAAAAATTAATTAAATAAAAAATAGTATGAACACTATGTGGGTGCATAATAAATATTGATTCCATTCCTGGACTTGTGATTCTTTTCTGCCTGAAAATTTAAAAAGTAAAAGGTGGAAAAGAAATTGTGCTAATTTGTTTCTCACATTTATTTGTAAATTGTTTTGGGGAAGATTTTATGGAAACAGTGCTTAAACCTCTTTTTTGAAAGGTGGAACTTGTATATGCTTTATAATTATATTTTTTCATAATAAATAATTACAAATTTACTATTGTTAGAAGTAGGTATCTAATCTGGGTTTATTTATATTTAGCATTATAATACTAAGATAAAGAGGTATTGAATTAGACTGCCTCTATCTGATTAAATTGTTTATGAATATTTTAAAATGGAGTAGAAGCTGATAACAAATCCATATTTATTTGTCAGAAACTTTGCAATAACTAACATCAACTATGTGTTGCTTGATTTTTTGTTTTTCTTTTTGCAGGTAATTTTATATTTTCTCTTTAAATTTCATAGACAAAGTAGTTAAGCTCTAGCCAGTCACTTAGCTAATGGCTTATCAAATCCATCAATCTTTTAGGCATCAATATTTTTCACCTGAATTAAAAGTAGAGGTTCTTTGAATCATTCTATTGATTTTTTGGCAATGAGCTAACAGAGGATATCCTAACTAATTGACTCTGCTTAATATTACTTTGTGCACAGCTGTTGTTTCTGTCATTCCAAATGGTTAATTTTCTCACCAGACAAGATCCAATCCATGAAAATGTCCAAGTATCTATCACTCAATCTTAGAAATATGTACATCTGGAGAAGATGTGGGGGAAAAGGAACCCTCCTCTATATTTGCTAGAAATTTAAGTTGGTGCAGCCATTGTGGAAAACAGTATGGAGGTTCCTCAGAAAACTAAAAATAGAATTACCAAATGATCCAGGAATCTCTCTCATGGGCATATATCCAGACAAAACTAATTCAAAAAGATACTTGTATCCCTATGTTCATAGCAACACAATTCACAATAATCAAGACATGAACATAACTGTCCATTGATATGTGAATGAATAAAGATGTGGTTCATATATAAAATGGATTACCGCTGGCCATAAAATGGCTTTAGCCATAAAATTTTTAAAAGATGAATAAATAAAAGAAAAGCCATTTTCGGCAATAAGCATACAACTAGAGATTATCACACTAAGTGATACAAATCAGAAAGAGAGAGATAAATAGCATATGTTATCACTTATATGTAGAATCTAAAATATGACACAAATGAATGTATCTTTAAAACAGAAAGAGAATCACAGGCATAGAGAACAAACTGGTGATTGTGAAGGGTGAAAGAGTTGGAGTAATAAAATGGAAGTTGAAGTTAGCAAATGTAAGCTTTTATATATAGGATGGCTAAACAACAAGGTTATACTGTACAGCACAGAAACTATATTCAATATCCTATGATAAACCATAATAGAAAATAATATAAAAAAAGAATATGTATATATATATATATATATATATACACACACACACACACACATATATGGGTAATGTATCATTTTGCTACACAGCAGTAATTAACACAGCATTGTAAATCAACTATATGTCAGTAAAATATACTAAAAAGAAAATTTTTAATGGTTTAGTATGTAATAATTCTATCAGAAGCATCATTTGAATGCTGCAGAAAAGTTAGAGGATTGCAGATAATTCTCTAAATGTTTTTAGAAACATTTTGTGATACATTTTTATTTGTATGAACTACTTAATTTTCTTAAATTTTATTTATTATTATTTTTTTAATGTTTTTTTACACTTTACAATATTGTATTGGTTTTGCCATATATCAACATGCATCTGCCACGGGTGTACACATGTTCCTCATCCTGAACCCCTCTCCCACCTCCCTCCCCATACCATCCCTCTGGGTCATCCCAGTGCACCAGCCCCAAGCTTCCTGTATCCTGCATCGAACCTGGACTGGCAATTCATTTCTTATATGATATTATACATGTTTTAATGCCATTCTCCCAAATCATTTCCCCCCTCCCTGTCCCACAGAGTCCAAAAGACTGTTCTATGCATCTGTGTCTCTTTTGCTGTCTCACATACAGGGTTTTCATTATTAAACAATCTGTTCATTTGTTGACTAATTTGAGAGTAGTTCTTTTAGTTATAAATATAGAATTCACAGTAGTTAAAAAAAAATATGTGCATCTATGAACATCTTATGTGGAAACAAAAAGTACCTGGTAGGGTCTTTCCTCTTAGTTCACCTTAGCTCATGGGCCACCAGGTCAGTAGTGATGTGCTCTATATACCACTTCAAGTACTTAAGACATTTTGAATACTTAAACTAATAATTTTTAAAATTATATTTTGTCCTTTCCAAATCTCACAGAAGATTGCAGCATCAAAAGTTCAAATGTTTGGCACAAGCTGTTGGAAATGCGTTTGGTGCAAAAAACTGCAAAAAGATTTTTTCGGAGGAATGACTATGGGATCCAAAGTTCAATTTTTGTGTGATCATTAAGGCCTCTTCCCCTTATTTAAATGAACTGTGTGCTGTTTATATAATTTCTTTTGTCTTTAAAAAAGAAAATTTTATCTTCAAACACTGAAGGTATTTGATAAACTACTGTAGAAGTTTCTGTAGTGAAGGTTTTTACAAGAACCTTTTCCCTGTTCACACATAGAGATGTACATCATATAGGAGATACTCTCCTCTTAGCAGAGCCACTGTTTGGAATAAATGCCAACATTTTAACTGATATTCTTATATTTTCTCCTTTTAGAAAATATAGTGCAATACAAATGAGTGAAATATTTGGAGATGGAAGTGGCAGACTGTGGCAAAAGGTAAAGGGATCACTTATGTTCTAGGCTCTAGATTCTTTATGTCTTTCTATTCAAGAGAGATATAGAAATACATTTTATTTTGGATTAAAAAATGCAAGTGCTTTGTGAAATAACAGTAAATAAGCATAACACTACCAACTTCAGTTCAGTTCAGTTCAGTTGCTCAGTCGTGTCTCTTTGCGACCCCATAAATTGCAGCAAGCCAGGCCTCCCTGTCCACCACCAACTCCCGGGAGTTCACTCAAACTCACATCCATTGAGTCGGTGATGCCATCCAGCCATCTCATCCTCTGTTGTCCCCTTCTCCTCCTGCCCCCAATCCCTCCCAGCATCAGAGTCTTTTCCAATGAGTCATCGCTTCGCATGAGGTGGCCAAAGTACTGGAGTTTCAGCTTTAGCATCATTCCTTCCAAAGAACACCCAGGACTGATCTCCTTTAAAATCGACTGGTTGGATCTCCTTGCAGTCCATGGGACTCTCAAGAGTCTTCTCCAACACCACAGTTTAAAAGCATCAATTCTTCGGTGTTCAGCTTTCTTCACAGTCCAACTCTCACATCCATACATGACTACTGGAAAAACCATAGCCTTGACTAGATGGACCTTTGTTGGCAAAGTAATGTCTCTGCTTTTGAATATGTTACTAACCTATTACATACCTAAAGAAAGTCATATTTTTAAAGTTTTCATATACAGCTTGCTATCCCAGGAAATGCAGGAAGAGTGACATTGTGGGTGATTTGACATCATCTTGATATCTACACTGACGTTACACATGTTCTTGCACTTTTCCCTGATATTATATCAAATAAAGAAGTTTTATAAAACAAATTGATTGCATTTTAATCTATTGGAATTTTACTCTGGCTTATCTTAACAAGTCACTCCCTGCCATTAGGCCAACTCATAAAGAAAGGCAAAAATACAAGGAGCCATTATACTGCTGAATATTGTTTACAGTGAATTACTGCAGTGATATTTCCATTTTCACTGATAAAACAAATAAACAAAAGAAGTATTTTGTACTTAATGATACCCCAGGGATCAGGGTTAAAACATGCATTCAACCTAGGCAGTCAGTCATTCTACACCATTTACTCCATGTAAATAAATCATGTTCCCATTAAAAGGAAAAGTCAAATGTCACGTGGGGTGAAGAGATGATTCTCCAGGGAAAAAGTGAGAAATTAATTTTCCTCAAATATAAAAGGCAGAGACAAAGCAAATGAGATCAGTTAATTTGGAAGCCAAATAAATACTTTAGAAGAAAAAAGATTGAGAAAGTAGCCTTTTATATGAAATATGTATTAAATATAAAGAGTTAAGAGATAAAATTACAGAATGTCAAATTTTACCTTTATTATATAATAGGTTTATTTTCCATGTATTTTAAAACCTGTTTTGTTTCATTTTCCTTTTTTTAATATTTAGGCACTCATATTGATATAAACTCTACAGTATTATAAGATGGGAAACATACCTGACACATTTCTTGGTATACAGGCATTTGGTTAATACGAGGTTTGGCTAGATTATTTTTAAGGGTGAATTAAAGTTCAATTTCTATCTTAAATACTTATAACTCACACCTGTTCTTATGATACTTTATATCATTTAAATTAAATGTATTGGCACTTTTGTTATTTTCTTTTTACTTACCAGGAGTTCATATAATTTAAAATGTGTTTATTGACTATATGTTTTTGATTTCTAAGAACCTCCAGACTTACAAAATTTTCTCTAGAAAACCATCCATAATATGGAAATGAGAGTCAAGAAATATATTAAAATAATCTTGAATTTTTATTTCACCACCTGAGAATTCATCAAGATAATATTTTCTAACATTTCATACATGCATTCCTTCAATCTCCTTGACTTTAAGAAAAAGACTAGACTATTGCTTGATTATATAAAGTTAGCAGGTGCAAATTTGGATTAAAAGAACCAAATCAGTGTCACTTTTCATAAGACTGCTGTAACTAATGTTAGGGTAATTGTTGAAAATATTACAATTTATTTTATATGATAGAAGTACATTTCTGCATCATCGACACTTTCATTTTGGCACCTATCAAAAAATTTAGATGAAATGGATATATATTTTCAATGTAAGTATAAAAATTACATTAACCTGACAAGTTTTAAAGAAGATCTTTAAAAAAAAAATCTGACTGTAAATATGGCTGTAGATTTAGAGCATAGAAGATGGAAGCATTCATATTTCAAAGAGCATATTCAAATTTCAGGTTCAAGTTGGAACTTGTAGCTTCTAGACTGATTCTTTTTTTTTTTTTTTTCATACTGACTTAAAAAAATTCAACCTAAGCGTTGTGAGTAAAGTTTTATTTGGGGCAATATGAGGGCTATAGACCAGAAAATAGCATTTCAGATAGCTCTGAGAAACTACTTCAAAAAGATAGGGAAGAAGGTCAATAGTGATTTTGGTGAAGTAAAATTATGTAAGTAATCAAGCATGCATTCCCCCATACCCTTATTTTTCAGAAGGTTTCTGCTAGTCACAGGAAGCAGTTGTCACCATGAAGGATTTTAGTGCTTTTCTAGATATAAGGAGATGTAAAAATTGGGCTCATAAAATCAGATATATAACTATCTGCAGACCTGTGCTGCCAGTTCCCTCCCCGCCCCCACAAGAGCACTGCTGCTGCTGCTGCTGTGTCGCTTCAGTCGTGTCCGACTCTGTGCGACCCCGACCCCATAGACGGCAACCAACCAGGCTTCCCCTCCTTGGGATTCTCCAAGCAAGAACACTGGAGTGGGTTGCCATTTCCTTCTCCAATGCATGAAAGTGCAAAGTGAAAGCGAAGTCGCGAAGTCGTGTTCGACTCTAGCGACCCCATGAACTGCAGCCTACCAGGCTCCTCCGTCCATGGGATTTTCTAGGCAAAAGTACTGGGGTGGGGTGCCATTGCCTTCTCCGCCACAAGAGCACAGAGTGCCTCATTTCTGCTCTCCACTCTGAACTCCTCTCAGTGGGTGTTGAAAGTCAGCAGCTACAGCAGCACATGATTTAATCCTTGTAGAGGTAGGGGGCAAATGCCAGTGGCAAGTGCCAATTTGTAGTTGACATTCACAACTCAACATTGAAAACTGTAAAATCATGCCAGCCAACAATATACTTTCACATATCATATCTGAAAATAAAATAGAATCTATCTTCTCAAAATATGAGGATGGCTATATATAAAATATGAGTGAACATGAAGCCAGTGCTTAAAGTTTTGCTTTTGTATGTTTGACTTTATAGCACATGGAGCCAACACAACCTGTTTTTGTAAATAAAATCTTATTGAAAGTTATGTTCATTTATTGATATATTGTCGATGACTTCATTGTTAACAGCAGAGTATGGTAGTTACTTTACGTAGTTATGGATTGCACAGGCAAATTTACTGTCTGTCTTTTAAGAGAAAATTTGTAAACTGAATAGGTCTTGAGTTGTTTTGTCTAGTTTTAAACTTAAGTAATGGACTCCATGCTTAGTATTAGTATAATAAATAAATACAATACAATACAATGTAATGGAGGCCAAATGTAGATTAAGTCATATGTACTCAGAGATTTTTCAAATGAAGAGAACCCAACTATTTTTGAGTTCATGCTTAAGTGGTATTGCATTAAACATCCAGATTTTATTGATTACATTGGGTTGGCTATTTGAAAAGACTTACTAGACTGCATAGTATAAATCCACAAAAGGTCTTAATAAAGTTAAGAGATACAGTAAAGGAAAGAAAGCACAGGCAGCCATGGGAACCCAACCAGACTTCTAGGTGAGTTCCCCAGGATCTTTTCTTGATTACCCAGGATGTGCTTAATGCAAAGAGTTTGATAATTTACAAAAACATGTGAATGCTTTCTCTCAGATGAACAAAGCATAAAGTTACAACTTTTTCCAAACACCTAAAGGAACAATATCCCTAAAATGATTTTCATTATAAAATAATTTAAAGCTCCAGAGATCAGAAGTCAAGATGCTCTTATGTGACACAGAAATTTTCAATTTCAATTATAATAATAATTCAGGGCAATATAAGACTCTTGACTGCTTGGATCTTGGCAAAAACCCAGTAGCAGCTTAAGCAGTGATAGCCATACATAGAGTTGTAACCTAGAGGAATTAATTAATCATCTAAGAATTTCATAATCTATGAAAGATTTAAAAACTCTTCTAGTTTTAGAATTTAATGTGATATTAAACACAAACAGAGTACTCGTTTTTTACTTGTGTGAGTGTATATGTGTGTGTGTGTGTTTAGAGAAGTATGATATTTTTCTTAAGTGCTCATCTGTGCGGGGTTTCCATTTATTGCCCCCTTGGTGCTTTCTTGTTGGTAGTCCTTCATGATGATTAAAATTTGAGTCTTTTCATGGAAACCAACAGTATCTACAATGAGTCTCTCAAAAACACATTTCAGAAACATCGTGGTACTGTCTTGGGACACTGTATTAGGTGTAAAAATTATCGGCTTCCTGCTCTGACCAGTAAGTGTTTTCTCCTATGAATGTTTTACAAGTCTAACATAGATCAATTCCGTTGCATTTGGGGAGTCAAGAAAACAAATCCAAGAATATTTTTGTTTCTTCACTTTACTATTAGTATCATTCCATTGGTGTTATTTCACTGTAACAATCATTCCCAAATACATGGAGCAGCATGTTTACTTTCCTTGAAACATGAAGCAGAGATATCTGAGTTCCTCATTTTATTTTTATGCTTTACCACATTAATTCTCTAAATCCAAGTTAAATCCAAAAGTTACTTATGATGAGTAACAGAGGTGAAAGATTCATGAGAACCAAGAACATCCCTATTCTTTGTTTTCCAATATCATGAGGAAAAGACAACAGTACGTTGCAAAATACTTAATTTTTCTGTGTTTATAGACATTATTCTAATGGCTAATTTTCCAGGACAAATCAATTGCTTCATAATATCAGATATATTTCCATCTGATGAGTGCTTTAAAAATGATCACCTTGTTCTCTTATCTTTGATTCAGGTAGAGTTAACTATGTATTTGAGTATGATAAGTCTTTAATAGCCATTCTTATCTCTTTGCTATGAAAAATAGATAGCCTCTGCTATATAAAGTGAATATAATTTTTAAAAATCTCCCTGCTCTCTTTGAAATTCTTGCCCAGTTCTATAGGAAAACAAATTAATTCCATGTCATTCATGATTTAACATTTATTTCTTGTTATTATATTTTTTATGTTGCTTAAAGCAAAAGTTTTGACTTAGTAAAAAGATACTACATGTAAAGGTAAGAATACAAGAATGATAATGAATATTCCTGTCTTTCATATGAGTTTTTTAAATGATACTTTCAGCTGCTTTTAAATATGGCTCATAGTTGCAGAATCAAATTTATTACGTGAAAATATTTATGAAAGTTATTGCAATGCAAATAGTAAGGCACATTATTATGCATGAATATTATTTTGTTGCTTCTTTTTCAAGAATTATCTATGTAAATTATTTAAGCTGTTTTTGTTTTTACATAATTCTCTTATTATCATTTCTATTTGTTTCTCCATAACAATTGTTATTTGAACTGCATTATCTGAAGTCTGATACTTAAAAATCAGGAGTAACATGCTCAAAGATCCTGCTTACTGTATCAGATCAGATCGGTCGCTCAGTCGTGTCCTACTCTTTGCGACCCCATGAATCGCAGCACGCCAGGCCTTCCCTGTCCACCACCAACTCCCGGGAGTTCACTCAGACTCATGTTCATCGAGTCAGTGATGCCATCCAGCCATCTCATCCTCTGTCATTCCCTTCTCCTCTTGCCCCCAATCCCTCCCAGCATCAGAGTCTTTTCCAATGAGTCAACTCTTCGCATGAGGTGGCCAAAGTACTGGAGTTTCAGCTTTAGCATCAGTCCTTCCAAAGAAATCCCAGGGCTGATCTCCTTTAGAATGGACATGTTGGATCTCCTTACTTTAAGACACTCCTAAATTTAAGTTCCTTTTTTTTAAAATTCTTTTTATTTTATTTTTTAACTTTACAATATTTTATTGGTTTTGCCATATATCAAAATGAATCTGCCACAGGTATACATGTGTTCCCCATCCTGAACCCTTCTCCCTCCTCCCTCCCCATACCATCCCTCTGGGTCCCAGTGCACCAGCCCCAAGAATCCAGTATCGTGCATCAAATCTGGACTGGTGACTCGTTTCATATATGATACTATACATGTTTCAATGCCATTCTCCCAAATCATCCCATCCTCTCCCTCTCCCACGGAGTCCAAAAGACTGTTCTGTACATCAGTGTCTCTTTTGCTGTCTCGTATACAGGGTTATTGTTACCATTTTCTAAATTCCACATATATGCATTAGTATACTGTATTGGTGTTTTTCTTTCTGGCTTACTTCACTCTGTATAATAGGCTCCAGTTTCATCCACCTCATTAGAACTGATTCACATGTATTCCTTTTAATGGCTGAGTAATACTCCATTGTGTATATGTACCACTGCTTTCTTATCCATTCATCTGCTGATGGACATCTAGGTTGCTTCCATGTCCTGGCTATTATAAACAGTGCTATGACGAACATTGGGGTACACGTGTCTCTTTCCCTTCTGGTTTCCTCAGTGTGTATGCCCAGCAGTGGGATTGCTGGATCATAAGGCACTTCTATTTCCATTTTTTTAAGGAATCTCCACACTGTTCTCCATAGTGGCTCTACTAGTTTGCATTCCCACCAACAGTGTAAGAGGGTTCCCTTTTCTCCACACCCTCTCCAGCATTTATTGCTTGTAGACTTTTGGATTGCAACCATTCTGACTGGTGTGAAATGGTACCTGATAGTGGTTTTGATTTGCATTTCTCTGATAATGAGTCATGTTGAGCATCTTTTCATGTGTTTGTTAGCCATCTGTGTGTCTTCTTTGGAGAAATGTCTATTTAGTTCTTTGGCCCATTTTTTGATTGGGTCATTTATTTTTCTGGAGTTGAGCTGTAGGAGTTGCTTGTATATTTTTGAGATTAGTTGTTTGTCAGTTACTTCATTTGCTATTATTTTCTCCCATTCTGAAGGCTGTCTTTTCACCTTGCTTATAGTTTCCTTTGTTGTGCAGAAGCTTTTAAGTTTAATTAGGTCCCATTTGTTTATTTTTGTTTTTATTTCCAATATTCTGGCAGGTGGGTCATAGAGGATCCTGCTGTGATGTATGTCGGAGAGTGTTTTGCCTATGTTCTCCTCTAGGAGTTTTATAGTTTCTGGTCAAGTTCCTTTGTTTTTAAGGCTCTGTACAGATACCTTTCATTTTCTTCCATTATCAGTTTGAAAGGTTTCATTCTCAATAATAATGTCTTAGAAACACTAGTTAAAATGTATGCACTTCTGCCAGTTGAATGTTTATTGAGTAACCCCCTATTTATAATGAATAGTTTTTAAAATAAAATGTGATGAAACAAATATAAGACCCAGTTATCCTTTCATACCTCTCCATTCTACTCTTTTGGAGAATTCTGAAGAACTTGTAAAGAAATACTTTTTAGGAAGAAAAAAAAAATACAGAGATATCAGATAAAAGGACAATATTAACTCAAATAAACAAGAAATGAATATTTACTTCCTCATACACACGTGCTTTTAGTTTATCAAAAATTCTAGTTGATTTACTTTATTTTGCTAGTAAATTTCACACTAATGTTTCCATGACATCTTTGGCTTTGTTTACATTTTGGAATGATTTCAATGTTGACTCAAAATATAGTTTAGAAAAAAATTATTTAATGTTATAATTGCCTTGGTAAATTCAATCTTATGAGTTTTAACAGGTGAACATGTGGTCAATATAACTGTATGCCTTAGACTATGTTTCTTGGTAGAATTGAAACACTAATATATATAGTAAAATGTTTCAATTCTGCCAAATAACATAGTTACCTATAGTTATACACAGTTTCTATATAACACAATATCAGTTCAGTTCAGTTCATTTCAGTCACTTAGTGTGTCCAACTCTTTGTGACCCCTTAAACTACCTGTGCATTGATTGGATGAATCTTATTTAAAATACTGATTTTTATTTCCAATATTATCAGCAAAATAATGCTACTTGTAAACTGACTCATTCTGTTGACACAAATTCACTACTTTTTTTTTTTTTTAAGTGAGGTAAAAACTTAATAGAAGGGTAAAAGGAAGTGGGTGCCTGCTGGATTCATGCCCTTCTGGCTGAGTTCTCATAGCTCATCACATCAAATACTCTTGCTTTGAGGCCTTCAATCTCCTTGCCTTCTTACATCTCTGGCACACATGCTTCTGTAAAACTATCCCTAGATTCTTAAACCATCTCACTTATGCCTATTCCTTGATCACTAAATAACACTGGAGAAAGTCATAATCTTAATCAATTTGTTGACCCTATACATTTTCCTCCAAACTTAAACCAGAATCAACATGTAATAAACATTAAATATCTTTCCATCTATGAATACTGCTATCCCCAATCTTTACTAGTGTTGGTAATCCTCTTTAGTCCACAGCTTTTCTCCTCAGTTTCAATACATATCTTCCATTCTCAACTGAGAAACCCCAAATTTCCTTCAGGAAAACTGTTGCTTAAAGAACCACAGGAAATCTAATATCTTGATCAATGAATTTTGCAGCCATAGCAATAGCTGTGAATTTTCCTAAAATATCCTCTGATTTTTAAATAATTTCAATATTAAGGCTGCACAAATGTTTGATTATGATTTCTTCTCTAGGACTGGATTGTCCAACATAAAGGTAAACCTTTTTCTATCAAATAAAAAACAACCATATATAAGCAAACACCTAATTCAAATACCCAGTTTCTCTCTTAATTATAGGATATAGCAAGAGTATATTAAATAATTTAAATAATGCTGTAGCATTAGTCACAATAGCCAAAAAGTGGAAACAATGGAAACATTCATCAATGGTGAAATGATAAACAAAATATGGTATATCTGTACAATGGATTGGGCTTCCCTTGTGGCTCAGCTGGTAAAGAATCCACCTGCAATGCGGGAGACCTGGATTCGATCCCTGATTAGGGGAGATCCTCTGGAGAAGGGAAAGGCTACCCACTCCTGTATTCTGGCCTGGAGAATTCCATGGATTTTATAGTCCATGGGGTTGCAAAGAGTCAGATATGACTGAACAAATTTCACTTGCTATAATTGCTTGTACAATGGAATATTTTTCAACCAATAAAATGGAACAAAATACTGTTATATGCTCTACCATGCACAGATGTGAAAACATGCTTAGTGAAAAAAGTCACGATCATAGGTCACATATTGTGATTTCATTTACATGGAGTGTCGAGAAAGAACCCACCTACCAATGCAGAGGACCCAGGTTTGATCCCTGGGTTGGGAAGATCCCCTGGAGGAGGAAATAGTGACTCACTCCAGTATTCTTGCCTAGATAATCCCACAGACATAGGAGCCTGGCGGGCTACAGTCCATAGGTAGTAGAGTCAGACATCACTGAAGCGATTTAGCATGCATTCATAAAAGACAAAAAGTAGATTAGTGGTTGCCCAGAAATCAGGGAAGGGGAAAAGAAATGTAACTGCTTATATAGGTATCAGTTTCTTTTGGGGATGATGAGAATGTTCAGAAATTAGTGGTGATATTTGCATAACCTCATAAATACTGAAAACCACTGAATTTTACACTTTGGAATGGTAAGTTTTATGGTGAATAAATTGTATCTCAAATTTTAAAAACTGGAAAACAAACAGTTGTTTTTAGTGAACATATATTTGCTTATTTAGATCTTTTAACAACTCTCTTAAAAGTGTGTGGTATTATATAGTTTCTCATGCATAATTCTCTAAAATCAAAAGTTAGTAAAGGAAATGAAAATTATAAATAGAATGACATCCTATTTCTTTACCTGGCATCTATCTACCTGCCCATCCAACATCCAACTGTCATCTAATCTATCAGTATATCATTAATCTACATCTATCTATCTATCATATATCAAAATAAAATATGGGAAACCACAATCATGTTCTCAGTAACTTTGAGAACTGATGATGTAGGTATTTTAACATTTATACTCCTCTTGATAACTTTACTTATAAATATTTTAGGCTTTCTTTTTTGTTCATCTTTAGCTACTCCTTGTTCCCACATTTTAGAATCGTGCAGTCTGCAAAGACATGATGTCCTATTAACCTGTCAGTTAAAAAATATTTGTGCAGATGAAAGTTCATGGGATTTGTCTTTAGAGATCCATTTCAGTAAATTATATAAAATATAAACCAGGTAAAATGACATTTAGAAATATGTGGATATCTATTTCAACTAATAAGTCAGGTTTTATTTATGTATTCCAACCATATGGAAATCATAAACGTAAGTGTGATCCCGAAATGAGTGCTATTACAATAAAACATTCTGCAATAAAACAATACACAGCAAAAATATAAAAGTGTAGAAAAATGATTATGCTCTTGATGCCTAATTTACCAACTTTTCAGGTCAGCAAAATTTTTGAAGATTCATTCCTCTTTTAAGTCTTTTTAACAAATACTACTTAGAATACATTTGACCAAAATGACATACTATTCCCTTCATGGTTATAGACTGAGTCAAAGAGGGGAAAGGATATACTGAAAAATGAATAAATGATCTGTGACACAGTTTAATATTGGGTTTCCCTTGTAGCTCAGATGGCAAAGAATCTGTCTGCAATGCAGAATTCAATCCTTGGGTCGGGAAAATGCCCTGGAGAAGGGAATGACAATCCATTCCAGTATTCTTGCCTAGAGAATTCCATAGACCTTGGGTCACCAAGAGCTGGACAGGACTGAGCAACTAACACACACACACGGTTTAATAGGAACTTATTTATGTGTTTTTACTATGAAGTTACGGTAGCACCCATACTCATACTCCTATTCTCAGATAAGTACTCTTGTGGAATATTTTCTTTCATAGGTTTTTTTCCTTATATAAACTGAAAATAAAAAGAGGAAATCAGAGGTGAATTTCAAAGCCTGTGATCTATGTGTTCTCTCAATCAGGCGAATATCCTGGGCAACGAAGAAGGCAAGTCATGAGATTTAATTTCCCTGTCTGTGGTAAGTATACATATGATGAAATAGACTATTTTGGGCTAGTAAGAGGTACTTATTAATTGAATATTCATAACAGGATTATCCTTGCTAAAAATTTCATGAAGAAAATAGACCCTGAAACTAAGGATTTATGGGATTGTTTTCTGGGAAATGCCATGTAAACTGAAATATAAATAGACAGGTTTCATAAGCTGAATGTTCCCTGATATTTAAGACACTAACCTGTGAACCTCTGCCCCTCTTTTATTCTGGGACAGAGTTCATATCTAAGACAGTAAAAAAGACACACAAAATTACCCTAAATGCCCTGATGTCTCTTTGCTTTGTCCATTCTGCCTAATTACCTAAATTATTGAAGTTATTAATACATTTTGATACTACCGGAAATCTCCAAGTTGTTTTAGTCTGAGCTGACAACCTAACCCTTAGTGTAAACTCAATATGAAATATGTATAATTAGTGTTGAATTTAAATACTCCCCACTAGTTAGTCAGATCCATAAAGAGAGGCTCAAGGTTAGACTTGTTCAAATATTGTCATCTTTTATATAAAAAACAATAATAAAACCCCAATAACCATCTGAACTAATGGATACAATAGGCATATAGAATATATATTGAAAATGCGATGAAGCTTCATTGCCAACTCTGGGTAAATACATGTTACCCAGCAGCTGAGTAAATTAGCCAGGAAAAATGTTTACAAATATTTCATAACTTTTCATTTTTTGGTTACAATTATCATTCTAAGTTCATAAAAAGTTGAACATAATGGCTTTCCAATGTACAGTTTCCCTCAAGTTAAGCCTAATGTATGGCAGATTTTATTTTAGTTTAAGTAGAGTTGATTTATAATACTATATTCGTTTCAAGTATACTACACAGTGATTCACTAATTTTATAGATTATACTCCATTTAAAAGTATTGTAAAGTATTGACTATGTTCCCTATGCTACAAAATATATCCTCTGGCTTATTTATTTTATGATGAATAAATAAATATGGTACATCTTATTCTGCTATGCCTGTCTTGCCCCTTCCCCCTCCTCTTCCCACTGGTAACAACTAGTCTGTTGTCTGTGTGATTATTTGTGTTTTGCTATGTTTATCCCTTGGTTTTATTTTAAGATTTCACATAGAAGTCATAACATAGAGCCTTTGTCTTTCTCTGATATACCTTAAACATGATCAGAACACTTACATTATCTTACAGTTGGACAAAATAATCTAACACAAAGTTTATTTTATAATAAAGTGTTGAATATATCATATAATTCATTGGATATTGTGCTGATTTTTTTTTAATCAAAATGGCTAAATGGATACAGAATGGCTGTAAGTGTGCCAGTTGTGATCACATGATTAATTGGGAGTTGTGGCTGCAGTTGCCAAGAATCATGAGTATTGGACCATGAACTAATGTACTAACACAGAAAATGATCAAGACTTAAAACATGAAGAACAGTTTATACTGAGTAAGTATTGTTTCCTACCATCATAATGTTGAAAAATCTTAGGTCAAACCATCATATTTTAGGGACTGTTTATATGCTGTTGGCAAATACTTTTCTTCTAGTCTGTAGCTTGTCTTTTCTCTTTCTTAAATGTATCTTCTAAAGAACATAAGTTTAGTTTCAGTGAAAAAAATTTTTTTTTTCCTTTTGTCAATTGTAGTTCTACATAAGAAACCATCCCCAAATCCAAGGTTATAAAGGTTTGCTCATATGGTGTCCTGTTAGACTGTTGTATGTTTAGCTTTTACGTTTATGTCTTTGAATTATTTTTTATCCATTTTGAATTCATTTTTGCAAGATAGGGATCCAAATTCAATATTTTGCATGTGGATATCCAGCTGTCAATTATCATGTCTTGAAAAGACAATTTTTCCCCCATTATATTGTGTTGGCACCTTTGTCAGAAGTCAATTTACCGCAAAGATTTTTTTATGGATTTTAAACTTAATTCCATTGCTTTACATTTTTGTTCTTGTGGCAGTACCATACATGCTTTACAGTATGTAAAGTAACAGTAACTGTTTACTGATTACAGTAACTGTGCAGTTATTTTGGGAAAAAAAAATGAGCCCTCAAACTTATTCTTGTTCTAGATTGTTATGGCTATTCTGGGCCTTTTACATTTTCAAATGAATTTTAGTGTCAACTTGTCAGTTTCTCAGAAAAGGGTGCTGGAATTTTGATGGGGATAATGTTGACTTTGGAGGTAAATATGAGAAGGACTGCCATCTAAATTTTAGGTCTTCTGTGGTGTTAAATGTTGGAGAAGACTTTAGAGAGTCCCTTGGACTGCAAGGAGATCCAACCAGTCGATGTTAAAGGAGATCAGTCCTGGGTGTTCACTGGAAGGACTGATGTTGAAACTGAAACTCCAATACTTTGGCCACATGATGCGAAGAGCTGACTTATTTGAAAAGACCCTGATGCTGGGAAAGATTGAGGGCAGGAGGAGAAGGGGATGACAGAAGATGAGATGGTTGGTTGGCATCACCGACTCGATGGACATGGGTTTGGGTGGACTCTGGGAGTTGGTGATGGACAGGGAGGCCTAGTGTGCTGCAGTTCATGGGGTTGCAAAGGGTCAGACATGACTGAGAAACTGAACTGAACTGCATTTATTTCGAGCTTCAAATCATTTCTATAATGTTTTGTTGAACTGAACATTCCAATCAGCTTACATTTCTGTCCCAAAGAAGGACAGTGTCCAAGAATGTTCAAACTACCTCACAGTTGTGCTTATTTCACAGGCTATGAAGGTAATGCTCAAAATCCTTCAAGCTAGGCTTCCACAGTACGTGAACTGAGAACTTCCAGATGTTCAAACTGGATTTAGAAGAGGCAGAGGAATCAGAGCTCAAATGGCCAACATCTGCTGCATTATACAAATAGCAAGGAAATTCCAGAAAAACATCTACTTCTGCTTCATTGACTACGATAAAGCCTTTGATTGTGTGGATCAAAACAAACTGTGGAAAATTCTTCAAGAGATAGGCATACCAGCCCACCTTACATGCTCCTGAGAAATCTCTATGCGGATCAAGAAGTAACAGTTAGAACTGGATATGGAACAATACACTGCACTGGTTCAAAACTGGGAAAGGAGTACATCAAGGCTGCATATTGTCACTCTGCTTATTTAACTTATATGCAGAGTATTATCATGTGAAATGCCAGGCTGGATGAAGCTCAAACTGGAATCAAGATTGCAGGAAAAAATATCAATGACCTCAGATATACTGATGGCACTACTGTTATGGCAGAAAGTGAAGAAGAATTAAAGTTACCTCTTGAAAGTGAAAAAGGAAAGTGGAAAAGTTGGTTTAAAACTCAACACAGTTGTATAGAACAGTCTTTTGGACTCTGTGGGAGAGGAAGAGGGTGGGATGATTTGGGAGAATGGTGTTGAAATATGTATAATATCATATATGAAACAAATCAGCAGTCCAAGTTTGATGCAGGGTACAGGATGCTTGGGGCTGGTGCACTAGAATGACCCAGAGGGATGGTACGGAGAGGGAGGAGGGAGGGGGGTTCAGGATGGGGAACATGTGTATACCTGTGGTGGATTCATGTTGATGTATGGCAAAAGCAATACAATATTGTAAAGTAATTAACCTCTGATTAAAATAAATAAATTTATATTTAAAAAAAACCCTCAACATTTGAAAAACAAAGATCATGGCATCCAGTCCCATCACTTCATGGCAAATAGATGGGGTGAAATGGAAACAGTGAGAGCCAATTTTCTTGGGCTCTAAAATCACTGCAGATAGTAACTGCAGCCATGAAATTAAAAGACTCTTGCTCCTTGGAAGAAAAGCTATGAGAAAGCTAGACAGTGTATTAAGAAGCAGAGCCATCACTTGCCAACAAACGTCTGTCTAGTCAAAACAATGTTTTTTCCCAGCAGTCATGTATGGATGTGAAATTTGAAACATAAAAAAGGTTGAGAGCTGAAGAATCGATGCTTTTGAACTGTGGTGTTGAAAAAGATGCTTCAGAGTCCCTTGGACTGGAAGGAGATCAAATCAATCAATCCTAAAGGAAATCAACCCTGAATAATCATTGGAAGGACTGATGCAGAAACTGAAGCTCCATTACGTTGGCCACCTGATAAGAATAGCTGACTCATTGGAAAAGACTCTGATGCTGGGAAAGATTGAGAGTAGGAAAAGAAGGGGGTTACAAAGGATGAAATCATTGGATGGCTTCATGGACTCAGTAGACGTGAGTTTGAGCAAACTCCATGAGACAGTGAAGGATTGGGATGCCTGGCTGCTGCAGTCCATGGGGTTGGACAGAGTCGGACACGACTGAGTGACTGAAAAACAACAAATAATGTTTTGCATTTTTCAGCATGTTTTTTACCTTTTTACAATTATTCTGTTGATCCTACTGTAAATGAATTTTTTCTGCATTTCATACTATTCACTGGCACTATCAGTTCAGTTCAGTCGCTCAGTGGTGTCCGACTCTTTGCGACCCCATGAATCGCAGCATGCCAGGCCTCCCTGTCCATCACCAACTCCCAGAGTTCACCCAGACTCACGTCCATCGAGTCAGTGATGCCATCCAGCCATCTCATCCTCTGTCGTCCCCTTCTCCTCCTGCCCCCAATCCCTCCCAACATCAGAGTCTTTTCCAATGAGTCAACTCTTCGCATGAGGTGGCCAGAGTATAGGAGTTTCTGCTTTAGCATCAGTGCTTTCAAAGAACACCCAGGACTGATCTCCTTTAGGATGGACTGGTTGGATCTCCTTTCAGTCCATGGGACTCTCAAGGGTCTTCTCCAGCACCACAGTTCAAAAGCATCAATTCTTCGGTGCTCAGCTTTCTTCACAGTCCAACTCTCACATCCATACATGACCACTGGAAAAACCATAGCCTTGACTAGACGGACCTTTGTTGGCAAAGTAAGTCTTTGCTTTTGAATATGCTATCTAGGTTGGTCATAACTTTCCTTCCAAGGAGTAAGCGTCTTTTAATTTCATGGCTGCAGTCACCATCTGCAGTGATTTTGGAGCCCAAAAAATAAAGTCTGACACTGTTTCCATTGTTTCCCCTTCTATTTCCTGTGAAGTGATGGGACCAGATGCCATGATCTTAGTTTTCTGAATACTGAGCTTTAAGCCAACTTTTTCACTCTCCTCTTTCACTTTAATCAAGAGGCTTTTTGGTTCCTCTTCACTTTCTGCCATAAGGGACTATAAAGACATGCAATTGATTTAGCAAATTAATCTTGAATCTTGCAAAACTGCCAATCTGGCATATTAGTTATAATTGTGTTTTTTGTAGAGTCTTTAAAATAGTCTGCATATAAAATAATATTATCTGCAAATAGAGATTTTTTTTTCCCCTTTCCAATAGAGAAGCATTCCTACTTGCTATACCTACAATTTCCAGTATAATGATGAACTAAAGTGGTAAGAGCAAAATTCTTTATCATTTTTCTGATCATAGGGAATAAGTAATGTCTTTCAACATTAAGAATAATGGCAGCTGTGTTTTTTTTATCAATGCTTTTCTTCAAGTTAAATAATTTCTCTTGTACTGCTAGTTTGTCATGTGTTTTTACTATAAAAGAGTATTATACTTCATCAAGTGGTCTTTCTACATCTATTGTGACTATTATACAGTTTTCTCAGATTTTAAACCAACTCTGCTTCCCTGAGTTATAATCCATTGGTCAAGATGTATAGGGCGCATTGCTGGTATTCAACTGAGGACGTTTTGTATCTCTATTTTTAAGATGTATTGTTATATATTTTTCTCTTCTTTCAATGTCTTTGTTTTTTCAGGGTAATTTTGGCTTCATAGAGTCATTTAGGAAGTATTTCCTTCTTTGCTAACCTTTATAAACCTTTGTTCCAATATATGTTTTTTTCTTTCCTGCTGTCTTTTATTATTATCATACAAATTATAACTTTCTATTTCACAATTATTGCTTTAAGTAGTTGCATTTCAAATCAGTCAGAAGTCAGACTATCAAACAAAAACTCATTTATATCACTCATTATAAATATTAATCCATGTAATTACCTTTACTGATTTTCTGATCTTGATTTTCACTTGGATTCTAGTTACTGTAGATGCTGTAATCTTGTCAGCAGATTGCTATTGTTTTTGGTAACACCCTGGAATAAAGCTTTCTTTTTTTTCTTTTTCACAGAATTGTACACTGACTCAAATCAAAACACCACAACATGATGAAAATGGAGATTTTTTAGGTTGTTGCTAGTTTGCACAAAATAGTCACTGTAATCTGGAGATGGGGCTTTTAATAGGGCTCTGAAAGAGATGAATACTCTCTCTGGCTGCGAGTTTGCTGGTTTTCATGGCTATTGTGACAAAAAGTTAAAGAGGGAGGAGAGTTTGCACACAAGTTGGAATTCCATCAACACTGCTATTTTATCAAGGTTTTGTAGTTTCTCTTGGATGAAAATCTATCAGTTTTGTGTGTGGCGGGGGTGGGGGTGGGGGTGGGTTTGGTTAATTTCCAGAGTTCTGAAATAGTTGACTGTATCTGCTTTGCCAGTATTGTTGATTTTGTGGGAGAGAGACTCATTTGGCCATTCTGGAAGTCAGCTTTGATGTATTAGATGTTTACATGTTTTTATTCAAGAAATTACTATCTTTTTTGTAAGATTAGGGTTGATTGATATGTTAGTTTACTAGAGGTTACAGAAAGCTATAATTTTAATCATCATTTTAATCATCCCATTACTTTATCAGTTATAAACTGGGGCACAGAAAAAGAGATAGAATATAAAGTTGGCCCTTAAACAGTGTGGGGTAGAGGTGCCCAACCGTCCACATATTCCCCTCCACAAATCCTATTTAATTTATATTCAATTCTCTGTATCCTCAGTTACACATCCATGAATTCAATCAACCATGACCTGTATAGTACTGTAGTATTCACTATGAAAAAAAAAAAAAAATCCACATGTAAATGGATCCACATAACTCAAACCCTTGTTGTTCAAAGGTCAACTGTATAAACATATCCATTATTATTTTTCAGCTTCTAAAATTAATAGCTGCTTTTCTAGCACTTGTAAGTGACCAATGAGAGGTTTTACTTGTTTTGTTTTGCTTTGCTATCTGTTTTTGATTTTTAGTATATTATGAATTCTTGTGTTAAACATATTTGACATGTTTTAACCAAATCTACTTAAATGCTCAAACTGTTTCATTATTATGGTGAGGCAGGGGACCATTAAGTTGGTACCTGAGACATTTTGACCTGATCACAGTGTTTTTGTTAGTTTTTTTTTTTTTTATTCTTGCCTTGGTGTACTTGCCACTTCTCCAATGGTCTCCTTGTTCCTTCTTTTATGAAATTTATATTTAGAGACTATAATTTGCATATTAGGATTGCTTTATTACTATTAAATTGGACATTGTTTCCAACCATTTTAGAGACAGAAGTAAATTTTTTGAAATACATTTGTATGTGTGTGTGTGAGTATGTGTGTTACTAAAGAAAATTAGTAAAAGTTAAACAGGCAAGAAAGACTACTGAAAACTATTGCAATAAGGGAAAAAGATTAAACACAACTTCTTTGAAACAAAAGGCAAGAGTGTTTTAATTGCTAGGATGAGCTGTTGCAAAAGAAATGGAAGACATTCCTGAGGTTGGTCAATGTCACTAGGACATCTGTGTTTGCTCATTGGTGCTTATCAAAGTCATGCCCTTCCCCTCTCCAGAGACCGAGAGATAGGGACTCTCTGCTGATGATTACATTTCAGATAGATGGCTCTCAGGTCCTTGAGAAAGACATCTCTGGGTTGTAAAACTGGCAAGATGCTGGGAGATTTACATCTTGAAGGGGCAAAGGAAGAATTTACAACTGAAAGTTTTCTAAAGTAAATGGTCTAAGAAAAGGTAGATCTGTGCATATAGCCAGAAAGAAACCTGTTTTAAGTACAGTCAAGCTGAGAAGGCATTAAGGTTGCCTTGATCAGTATTCAGACACATCCAAGTATATACATAATAAAATAATATATGTGTATGATATAAAAGACAAAATATAATAAAAAGAATTTCAATTTCAATAAAAAGAATTGAAATTATAATTTAATATGTCTTCAGAATTAATCTCATTCAGTGGTAGTTCTATAATTATTATTCTGGGACAGCTGTATGTGCATTTGAAAAAAAAATAAATGGGTAGTTATGGCGATGTTATTGTGAACTAGGATTTTTATTGAAGGGAAAAGGACTGAATATGCCCTGAAAATACTATGATGTGCTCATACCCAGGACTGATCTCCTTTAGGATGGACTGGTTGGATCTCCTTGCAGTCCAAGGGACTCTCAAGAGTCGTCTCCAACACCACAGTTCAAAAGCATATATATACATACAAAGAACTGTGGTGTTGGAGAAGACTCTTGAGAGTCCCTCAGACTGCAAGGAGATCCAACCAGTCCATCCTGAAGGAGATCAGCCCTGGGATTTCTTTGAAAGGAATGATGCTAAAGCTGAAACTCCAGTATTTTGGCCACCTCACGTGAAGAGTTGACTCATTGGAAAAGACTCTGATGCTGGGAGGGATTGGGGGCAGGAGGAGAAGGGGACGACAGAGGATGAGATGCCTGGATGGCATCACTGACTCGATGGATGTGAGTCTGAGTGAACTCCGGGAGTTGGTAATGGACAGGGAGGCCTGGCGTGCTGTGATTCATGGGGTCGCAAAGAGTTGGACATGGCTGAGCGACTGAACGACTGACTGATTGAGTATATATGTGTGTGTGTGTGTCTCCACAGAAGTCATATTAAAGGTTAATCCCTAGTGTGATAATAGAGACTTTGGAGGTACTTAGCTTACCAGAGTGGAAAATTCCTGAGTGGGATTAGTGTTTTGTTTGTTTTGTTTTAAACAGACTCCACAGAGATCCCTGTTTCTCCTACCCCATGAGATTATAGGGAGAAGATTGCTGACAATGAAGAAGAAGGCTCTCTATTATTATTTGAAGGCTCTCCAAATAACAAATCTGCAGGCATCATTATCTTGGATTTCCCAGTCTCCAGAACTGTGAAAAATTAATGTTTGTTGTTTATAAACCATGTGGCCTAGAGTATTTTTATTTTAGCAGACCTAGTGAACTAAGACATGTCCTGTTTTTTTTTTTTTTTTTATATTATGTTAGCTATGCACACATTTCTCCACATTGATCCTAAAATAATAATAAGCCTTGGAGCTCACTTCATGATAGCATATAAAGACAACCTTGTTCCTTTTGGGGATTTTTGTTAGTTGAAAAGTATTTACATAATACTTCACTATATGAGGATGTGTATGTGTGTAAGTTGTTCAGTCGTGTCTGACTCTTTGAGACTCTATGGCCTATAGTCTGCCAGGTTCCTCTGTCCATGGAATTCTCTAAGCAAGAATACTGGAGTGGGTTGCCATTCCCTTCTCCAGTGTATTTTCCCAACCCAGGGATCGAACCAGGGTCTCCTGCATTGCAGGCAGATTCTTCACTATCTGAGCCAAAAAGGGTGGTATTATGTGAAGATAATAGAGTATATTCAGTCATTTCCCCTGCTGATGAATATTTGGGCATTTTTTATGTGAGACAGTATTGTTCTTACAATATTCTGAGTCTGTATATTTTCTTGAACATTTAGAAAAGGAAGGTGGGACAAATAAGTTTTCTTACTTTCATTGTCTAGAAGTATTCCTATTGCTTTGCCAAGTGTTAAAAATGTGGTTTCTTCTGCTTCCCAAGCTTTAACTAGCCTCTCTTTTCTTTTGTCCTATTGTAGCTGTTCTCTTCAATCTAGATTTTACCTCCAGTATTCCTCCTCACTACAGGGCTTTGTATTTTCTGGACAAAGGAAGTTTCAGTTGGTTCATTTCAAAAGTTCTCAGAACACCAAACACTTTCTACTCTGGTTCTATTGAATCCTGGAAAACTCCCTCTATATTTTTTGTGCTGTTCTCAAATTGGCTTGCTGAGATTTCCACTGAGCAGCTTATAGCATTTGAGATTTCTCTGAACATTTTAATAGTCACTTACCTTTCCTCTGAAGTTACTTTTCTCTTTTGCAATAATTATAAGATTACAAAGTCAAGTTTCCATTATATACTTGTACGTTTTATTTGACTATGATAATAACTCCATTGGTACAGCATTTATTAAATATCTTATATCATTTCATTTTTACAATCCTAATGGATTGTAACTGTATATCTAATAGTCTAAAATATCGACTATTGATGTCAACTAAAGTTTGTAGATGGTAGAGCTAGAACTGAACCCAGTTTCTAACTTGAAGCCAAAAGCAGACACCACATCATCATGGCTAAATTTCTGGTAGGTTAGTTGTAAAGTATTCTATCAATCTGATATAATTTCCCCATGTTTTAGAAACTTAAGAAAATAGCCCATGAGTATCCTAAATCAGAATATCTTAAATCAGAATTATTCATTGCATCAAATTACAGCTCCTAGAAACATAAAACAGTATGTGAGTGACAGAGCAAGTCACTCTTACAATTGAGAAGAGATGATGGGCTAAGTCTCCTGTCTCCCTGTCTATAAACCCTACTAATTAAATGAAAAACATTCCGTGAAGGAAACACATATGAGTCCTTTGCTGTTACATCTCATTCATTAAAACATGTGAAAAAGCCAGTTGCCTTTAGGAAAAATTGCCTTTCTGAATTTCAAAATACCCTTTCCTTCACTCTTTACTATTTGACGATATATTGAGAATAAAAATAAATTAAGTTCACTCACTCGTTCATTAGTTCGCAGCAATACTTAAGGAAAAGTAATTACACTACTTCTTGGTAGTTCTGAGTAAGATGGTCATCCAAATTTTCCAACCGTTAGAAAATCATGGATTGTTATGAGACCCTTTCATTATTATGATGTTTTATCTTTTAACCTTTCATCCTAGATTATTGAATTTAGAGCCAGAGGCAGCATTTTCAAGTGTAAGAAAAATGATTGCACATGAAATAAAAATAAAGGTTAGATAACCATAGTTTGCTAACATTTTGGGTTATGCCTGTTAAACTGAAAGACCATTTGCTGGGTGACATGGGATGACTCCTAAAATATATTCCTACATCACTAGAAATTGCAACTGCAGCAGCCTTGGTACAATCAAAAGATAGAAATCACACAGGAAGTTAAATAGTAAATGTTTAAAATAACAATTAACTATAATAAAAGAATAAGATACAAGGAGAGTTAATGTGGTAACTTATAAGACTAAGGGGAAATACTCAAGGAAGGATAAGCTTAGGGATTCTGACCTTGTTGAGAGAAATGTGGTACATTTGAGCTGAGAAGTGAGAAATATAAATTGATGACTCACACAGTAACTACGTCAATTGCTAGGTCACATAAATAACAAATGGCAAGATGATCAAGCCATAACAAGATGAAAAAATCTTTTAATAGGTTAATGATAATCATTGTCTTTGTGCTCCTTTTCTTATGTAATATGCAAACTGCTTAATACATTATTCAGCTTTTCATATTCTAAATTATTTTCCACCATGGTCCAGTCATTTTCCCTAATACTAAATGCTATACGGGTAATTAAATAATGAATAATTAATGATTAATAATGATAAAGGAAATTAAATTCAGATAAGATACTAGCAGATATATACATAAAGACTCAGATATAGGACACTGACTTAATTCAATTTATTTAGGGTAAAAGTATATCTTAAGAGTTAGGCTCTTTAATCATACTCTATAAACTGAAATTCCTAAATTTCCACTAATAACTTTGTGTTTTGGTCAAGTTAACTGAATTTTTGTTTCTCAGTTTATTAACTTAAAAATGGAGATAATAATAACACCCCCTCTTACAGGGTGGAATATAACCAATTTAATTAAGGACTAAGACTATAGTACTTAGTTTAAGACTTCAACTATAAGTACTAAGAACAAAGCCAGAAAAATAATAAGTAGTCATCAAATGTGTCTATGATCAAAACTATCAGTATTATAGATTTATCAGGGGGAACACTATTATAGCCTTATAGTGTATTGATGAAAAGAGCGAGTAGAATAGTCTTGTAACAGTAAATGATACACTTTCAGATTTTTCTTAATATCAGATATTAAAATTATCTATCTTGACAAGATAAAGTATTTTAACTAATAATGTCAAGTCACATTCTTTCTAGGTGTCACTAAGGAGAAAGTAAATCCCTAGATAGAATCATGAGTGGGAAGTTGGTCCCCGAACAAGAGGACATACTATTCAGTAAAGCCCTGAGTCCTTGATATAGGGGGAGCCATTGTAGCATGTATTCAAAATCAAATGATACTTTAATAGTCAATTCGGTTATCATGGTAAAAGACACAGAGACAAGACACAAAATACAAATTCAGATCGTATTCAGTATAATAATACCTGCTGTAATGAGATATCACTTTACATCTCTCTGATGGTTATTCTGGAAATGAAATGAAACAAAACAATAGGCAAGATTGTGGAGAAATAGGAATCCCCATTCATTGTTAGCAGGAATATAAATGGTATAACTGCTGTTGAAAACAGTATGCTGTTTCCTCAAAAATTAAAAATATCATAAGGCCCAGCAACTCCACGTATAGATACTCAAAAGAGTTGAAGTTAGGAGCTTGAAAAGTATATGCACACCAACATTCATAGTAGCGTTATTTACAATAGCCAGAAGTTACAAACACCCTAAATGTACATGGTAAGATGGATGGATAAACAAAGCATATCATATTTATTCTAATTCAATTGATCTACAATTTACTTTGATCTTATCTTTGTCATTGCTGTCTATTGCAAAAAGAATATATTTTAATCCAAATGTAAAAGTTTGGCATCTATATTAAGAGTAAGAAACTATCTATGAAACATAGAAAGAGAAAAGAAAATAAGAGGCATTAGTGACATCTTAATGTTTGTATCTGGAAAATTTCCAAGCATATGTAAGGAACAAGATTGTGAACAACAAAAATAGCTATGTAATAGTCTTTTAAATGAACAGGGTTTATTAAAATTCCATTATTTCTCATTACAGCTAATACTGTATTCCCCAGCTGGAACATTCCCAAGAGGCTTGCAATTTACTAAAAAATCAGTGATGGGAAAATTGTTAGAAGATATACAATTGAAATATAAAACATTATTCTGGGTAAGTATACTTTGTCGTCATAGAAAGGGTTGGTACCTTATGGTAGTTTAAGTCGGTTGCAGGAAAAATGGGAAAGTTTCTCTGTACAACTTGATAATGTACATAAGATAAAATGAGTTGCTAAAGATTTTATGATGAGTATTAAACGGATCAAATGGGCTACCTCTTCTAAAAAATAAAATAATCCTCTTTGTGGACAGAAATGAACAGAAAAGAAAAGTGGTGAAGTCTAAAAAAAATCAGACATACTGGGTACCAAAACCCCAAACACATGATGGTAACTTGGAAAAGGAGCCAATCACTCTATTCTTATTAGAGAAATCAAATCAGAAAATTATCATGAAACACAGCACTAACTTTTTTCCCCCTAATACCTAGCATGTCTTTATCTTATTTTATGGAAATATAGTTAACTTAGTAGTTATAGTATTCTATATTAGTTTCAGGTATACAACATAGTTATCTGTTATTTTTATAAATTGTATTCTATATAGAATCATTATAACATATTGGCTATATTCCATGTGGAGTACATTGCATCTTTGTAACTTATTTTACATCTAGTAATTTGTACTTCTTAATCCCCTTCACCTGTCTTGCCTCAACCCCTCTGGTAACCACTAGTTTGTTCTCTGTACCTGTGAGTCTGTTTCTCTTTTTATATTGGTTTAATTTTTAGATTCCACATATAAGTGAAAAAATACACTTGAATTTGTCTTTGTCTGACATATCACTTAGCATAATACCCTCCGGATTCATCCATGTTGTCACAAATTCCATCATTTCATTCTTTTTTTATGACTGAGTAATAGCCCATTTCATACATATGCAATGATATATATATATATGTGTGTGTGTGTGTGTGTGTGTGTGTGTGTATTTACACTTGGTAGCTCTGTCATGTCCAACTGTTTGTGATTCCATGGACTGTAGCCCACCAGGCTTCTCTCTCCATGGTATTCTCCAGGTAAGAATACTGGAATGTGTAGCCATTCCCTTCTCCAGGAAATCTTCCTGACCCAGGGATCGAACCTAAATATGTCACTTTGCAGGCAAATTCTTTAATATCTGAGCCACCAGGGAAGCCCCAAGTTATTTAACAAAGGATAGCATATATTGAATCACTTCCTATTGAGAAATACTGACTCTTACAAATGCTCAAGCTGAGCCAAATCAAATCTGAAAATGGCAACTGCATCCCTGCCATGCAGAATGGCAGAAGAAACATCTCTGAAACACTGTTAAGAGTCAGCCATATAATAATATGTGTTCTTTTATTAACTGGGTACACACTTTGCAGATGATTTAGCTACTCAAATCTACTGTCACCCCTGTATGTTAATTGTTATCACTGATTTAGTAGGGTGAAAGAGAAAGTTGCTCAGTCATGGCCAACTCTTTGCGACCCATAGACTATACAGTCTATGGAATTCTCCAGGCCAGAACACTGGAGCGGATAGCCTTTCCCTTCTCCAGGGAATCTTCCCAAACCAGGAATCGAACACAGGTCTCCCACATTGCAGGCAGATTCTTTACCAGCTGAGACACAGGGAAAGCCCAAGAATACTAGAGTGGGTAGCCCATCCCTTCTCCAGGGGGTCTTCCTGACCCAGGAATCAAACCGGAGTCTCCTGCATTGCAGCCAAATTCTTTACCAACTGAGCTATCAGGAAAGCCCTATCACTGATTTAGATCAGTGCTAATAGCAGCAATGCTTACCCATAATATGAGCCACATAAGTTTCAGTTTTTTTTCCAGCAACATTAAACAAAGTAAAGGTTTATGTATTGTAAAATCAATTGTATATTATTTTAAATCTGAATGTTCATTCAGATTTAAATATATATTTTTGAAAAATGTTTATTCAGATAAATAACATTTATCTGAAATGTTATTACTTCAACATATGATTTCTATGAAGCTTGTTAATAAAGTATTACATTTTCCAATGACAGTACTAAGTCTTTGAGTATTTTACACTTTAGCACATTTCAAATTACACTTGCCACCTGTCCAGTGCTCAAAAGCCTCAGGTGCTTGCTGGCTATGGGATGTGATTATTTAGATTCTATATTTAATGCTAATGTATTTGTGCTATTGTTTAGTCATAGGAACAGAAGAGAAACTTATGAAAAATGGTCTTTCATTGCTTGAGATAAATCTCATATTGTTACTATGGTTGTCCAGACACTCATGATCTCGCTCTTTTATATTTTGCTACTCTTTCTCTATGTTTTTCCTTATCTTTCAGCCACACTGATCTTATAGGTATTGGAATGCACCACGTTTTTCCACCTTAGGGCCAGTCATGGCACCTGCTGCTTACTTTCCCTGAGATACTATTTTCTCATCTTCTTTTTCCACTTCCTGCTCATCTCTAAATTTCCAATTTAACATAGACATCCATAGGAAAGCTTTCTGAATCCAGGATAGTATTAAGGCTCTCATTTTATACTTTAAAACAGCTGATAAATTTTCTTTATAATATCCAGAAATATTAGTGATATTTTTAAAAATTAAATGATTATGCCACACTACTTCTTAAAAGCTTATGGTGACCTCCCATCATTTTCAGAATAAAATCCAAATGCCTTAACTTGTCTTGCTTCCTTAATTTAAGCTATTTTGGTGTTCTTTGTATTGTAGAAATATGATAGACCTATTGCAGTAGCTTCATGCTGTTATTTGTCATGTCCTAAATGTTCTTGCTCTAAACCTGGTTATACCAGTCACATCTCAAATATCAATTGTCATATGTGGTTACAACTAACAGGATGGTGTGGAAAGCATTTCTCTCATTCTTGGTTCAGTTGGACAGTATTGCTTCAGACAAGGATGGTCAAACTTTTCCATAAAGGCAGAGAGTAATATTTAGCAGTATGTGAGCCATATGGTCCCTGTCATAATTTTTCAGCTCTTCAGTTATAGCAATAAAGACAGTATAGATGGTGTAAACAAGTGGGCCAAGGTGTATTTCAGCAAAACTTTATTAATGGGAAAAAGAGATAGGTCGGATCTATGGGCCCATAGGTATAGTTTGCACTTTTCTGTTCTATACATTTCTGTGGCTAACACCTTAATATTATACTATTCGGAGTTAAAATTTACCTCACTACTGAAGCCTTTAGAAAGCATGCAATCAAAATTATCCTTTCAAATTTCAACTTCCTTCCAGTTACTCTTTCCCATCTCATTTGATTTGATGTTGTTCATAACATCAACCGTTACCTTAATTATTTTAAAAAATTATATTGTCTCCTTTGCTAGAGAGTAGCTCCATCAGAGGGGATATAGTGTGTCTTTTACATCCTTCTGTCCCTAGGACTTAGAATAAAATTGGCATGATGTGGACAATCAATTTTTGAAGAATGGACACTTAATATGATTATATTTAATGTTTATATTGTTATATTAGGTCATTGCTTAATGGCTTTTTCCTTCATAAGACTGTAAATATAACAGATTAAAATTTTGCATTTACCATTGAGGCACAGATTTTAACAAAGAACCTCATATGAATACAATTTTTCATCAATTATAAAACAACAAATATGATTTATCATCAGTTAATTATAATTATTACAGTTTTCATTCCAATCCCAAAGAAACACAATGTCAAAGAATGCTCAAACTACCGCACAATTGCACTCATCTCACACGCTAGTAAAGTAATGCTCAACATTCTCCAAACCAGGCTTCAGCAATATGTGAACCATGGACTTCCAGATGTTCAAGCTGGTTTTAGAAAAGGCAGAAGAACCAAAGATCAAATTGCAAACATTCGCTGGATCATCAAAAAAGCAAGAGAGTTCCAGAAAAAAACATCTATTTCTGCTTTATTGACTATGCCAAATCCTTTGACTGTGTGGATCACAATAAACTGTGGAAAATTCTAAAAGAGATGGGAATACCAGACCACCTGACCTGCCTCTTGAGAAATTTGTATGCAGGTCAGGAAGCAACAGTTAGAACTGGACATGGAACAACAGACTGGTTCCAAATAAGAAAAAGAGTACGTCAAGGCTGTATATTGCCACCATGCTTATTTAACTTATATGCAGAGTACATCATGAGAAACGCTGGGCCAGATGAAGCACAAGCTGGAAATCAAGATTGCCGGGAGAAATATCAATCACTTCAGATATGCAGATGACACAGCCTTATGGCAGAAAGTGAAGAGGAACTAAAAAGCCTCTTGATGAAAGTGAAAGAGTAGAGTGAAAAAGTTGGCTTAAAGCTCAACATTCAGAAAACGAAGATCATGGCATTTGGTCCCATCACTTCATGGGAAATAGATGGGGAAACAGTGGAAACAGTGTCAGACTGTATCTTTTTGGGCTCCAAAATCACTGCAGATGGTGACTGCAGCCATGAAATTAAAAGACGCTTAAGAAGAAAAGCGTTCTTGGAAGGTTGAACGCTTGAAAAGCGTTCTTCCTCCTTGGAAGAAAAGTTATGACCAACCTAGACAGCATATTGAAAAGCAGAGACATTACTTTGCCAACAAAGGTCTGTCTAGTCAAGCCTATAGTTTTTCCAGTGGTCATGTATGGATGTGAGAATTGGATTGTGAAGAAAGCTGAGCACTGAAGAATTGATGCTTTTGAACCGTGGTGCTGGAGAAGACTCTTGAGAGTCCCTTGGACTGCAAGGAGATCCAACCAGTCCATTCTAAAGGAAATCAGTCCTGGGTGTTAATTGGAAGGACTGATACTAAAGCTGAAACTCCAATACTTTGGCCACCTCATGGGAAGAGTTGACTCATTGGAAAAGACTCTGATGCTGGGAGGGATTGAGGGCAGGAGGAGAAGGGGACGACAGAGGATGAGATGGCTGTATGGCATCACCGACTAGGTGGATGTGAGTTTGAGTGAACCCCGGGATTTGGTAATGGACAGGGAGGCCTGGCGTGCTGCAATTTATGGGGTCGCAAAGCATCAGACACGACTGAGCGACTGAACTGCACTGAATTACAATTAATAAAAGTAGAACACTAATGTGTTAAATACATATGTAATTATAAAATGAATTATGTTTCAGTAACATTAAAAGTGAAAAATGTGAGTCTTAAAGAAGAATAAAAAAGTAAAGCATATATCTATTATGTATGTAGTAGGTCATGTTATTCAAGATATTTGATCATTTTCTACCTACAAGCATCCTTAATTGGGCCTGTTGTTTTTTTCTTTTTGATAGCATTACATAACATAGGTAAATTTTGTTCAGTTTCAAATAGTTGACCTGTATGAATATGCATGGAAACTCCTGGTTTTATTTAAGATTCCCTGCTGTTTATATCCATAAGCATAATAGAAAGCACAAAAGACGATTGTTTCAGAAACTACATTGTCAGGAAACTACGTTATTTTAACATATTCTTCCTTGCCTTTTTTTGTTTGTTTTTTAAATTTATTTTTAATTGGATGATAATTACAATAGCGTATTGGATTCCACTGTACATCAACATGGATCAGCCGTAGATATACATATGCCCCCTCCCTGGTCAACCTCCCTCCCTCCTTCTATCCCATCTCACCCCTCTAGGTTGTCACAGAGCTGCAAGTTTCACTGAGCCGTGAGTTTCCTGAGTCATAAAACATATTCCCACTGGCCCTCTATTTTGCATATTTTACTGTAATATTTCTGTTTTACTCTCTCCATTTGTTCTACTCTCTCCTTCTTAACCCCCTCCCCCGTTTTCATGAGTCTCTTCTCTATGTGTGCATCTCCACTGCTACCCTGTAAGTAGGTTCATCAGTACCTCTTTCTAGATTCCATAAGTAAGTGTTAATATATGATATTTGCTTTTCTCTTTCTGATTTACTTCACTTTGTATAATAGACTCTAGGTTCATCCACTTCATCAGCACTGATTCAAATGTATTCTTTTTAATAGCTGATTAATTCTCCAAACGATGAAAGATGGCATCTTTGAGCCCATTTTCTCCTGTGAGAACTCCAAAATTGCAACTTCCTGCTGAGCAACCATCCGCAGGAGAATGTTGGATCCCATCAAAAAAAGATGATACCCCATGTCCAAGGACAAAGAAGAGGCCCCAACAAGACAGTAGGAGGGGCAAAGTCACATTTAGAATCAAACCCCAAACCACCAGACATGCTTGGAGGGCTCAATCAAAACCTTGTGTGCACCAGGCCCCAGAGGCCCCACAGAGACTGAGCCAGATCTGCCTTTGAGTGAGTGTCTCCTGTGGAGGCATGGGTCAGTAGTGGCCTGCTGTGGGGACAGGGGCTCTGGCTGCAGCAGACCTGGGTCACTCAGCATGTGGCATAAGCCCTCTTGGAGGAGGTCACCATTAGCCCCACCATGGAGCTGCCCAGCAGATGACCCACAAACTGCAGAACAATTATATCAAAGAAATTCTCACACTTTTAAGAATTCTAGGACCTACAACAGATTTCCCAATCTGGGGATTCAGCAAAGGGACTGAGAACCCTCAGAGAATTTGACTTTGGAGGCCAGTGGGATTTGATTACAGAACTTCCACAGAACTGAGAAAATAGACTCTTGGAGGGCATGAAAAAACTTGTGTATACCAGGAGCCAGGAGAAAGGAGCAGTGTCCCCACAAAAGACTGAGTCAGACTTGGCTGTGAGTGTCCAGAAGTCTCCAGTGGAGGCCTGAGGTGACACTTTGGTCTCAGGCTAAATAACTGGGAGGGCACATAGCCACACCCATCAATAGAAAATTGAATTAAAGATTTACTGAGCATAACCCCACCCATCAGAACAAGACCCAGTTTCCCCCAGTCAGTCTCTCTCATCAGAAAGCTTCCATAAGCCTCTTATTTTATTCATCAGAGGGCATACGGAATGAAAACCACAATCACAGAAAACTAGTCAAATTGATCACAGGGACCATAGCCTTATCTGACTCAGTGAAATTACAACCCATGCCATGTAGGGCCACTCAAGATGGATGGGTCCTGGTAGAGACTTCTGACAAAATGTGATCCACTGGAGAAGGGAATGGCAAACCCCTTCAATATTCTTGTCTTGACAATCCCATAAACAGTATGAAAAGGCAAAAAGATAGGACACTGAAAGATGAACTCCCCAGGTCAGTAGGTACCAAATATCCTATGAGAAATCAGTGGAGAAATAACTCCAGAAAGAATGAAGAGACGAAGCCAAAGCAAAAACAACACCCAGTTGTGGATGTTACTGGTGATGGAAGTAAAGTTCGATGCTGTAAGGAAAAATATTGCATAGGAACCTGGAATGTTAGGTCCATGAAGCAAGGTAAATTGGAAGTGGTCAGGAGATGGCAAGAGTGAATATCGACATTTTAGGAATCAGTGAACTAAAATGGACTGGAATGGGCGAATTTAATTCATATGACCATTATATCTACTGTGGACAAGAATCCCTTAGAAGAAATGGAGTAACCATCATTGTCAACAAAAGAGTCCAAATTGCAGTACTTGGATGCAATCTCAAAAATGACAGAATAATCTCTGTTCATTTTCAAGGTGAACCATTAAATATCACTGTGATCCAAGTTTATACCCCAAGCACTACTGTCAAAGAAGCTGAAGTTGAATGGATCTATGATGACCTACAAGACCTTCTAGAACTAACCCAAAGAAAGATGTCTTTTTCATTAGAGGGAACTGGAATGCAAAAGTAGGAAGTCAAGAGATGCCTGAAGTAACAGGCAATTTTGGACTTGGAGTACAAAAATGAAGCAAGGGAAAGGCTAACAGAGTTTTACCAAGAGAATACACTGGTCAGAGCAAATGCCCTCTTCCAACAACACAAGAGATGACTCTATACATGGACATCACCAGATGGTCAATACCAAAATCAGATTGATCATATTCTTTGCAGCCAAAAATGTAGAAGCTCTATACAGTCAGCAAAAACAAGACCAGGAGATGACTGTTGCACAGATCATGAACTCATTGCAAAATTCAGACTTAAATTGAAGAAAGTAGGGAAACTAATAGATCATTCAGGTATGACATAAATCAAATCCCTCACTATTATACAGTGAAGTGACAAATAGACTAAAGGGATTAGTTCTCATAGACAGAGTACCTGAAGAACTATGGACAAGGTTCATGACATTGTACAGAGGCAGTGATCAAGACCATCCCCAAGATAAAGAAATTCAAAAAGGCAAAATGGTTGTCTGAGGAGGCCTTACAAATAGCTGAGAAAAGGAGAGAAGCTAAAGGCAAAGGAGAAAAGGAAAGCTATACCTATCTGAATGCAAAATTCCAAAGAATAGCAAGGAGAGATAAGAAAGGCTTCCTCCATGATAAATGCAAAGAAAAGAGGAAAACAAAAAGTGGGAAAGACTATATATCTCTTCAAAAAAATTAGAAATGCCAGGGGAATACCTCATGTGATGAAGGGCACAATAAACGACAGAAAGAATATGGACCTACAGAAGCAGAAGATATTAAGAAGAGGTGGCAAGAATACACAGAATAACTATACAAAAAAGTTCTTCGGGACCCAGATAACCACGATGGTGAGATCACTCACCTAGAGCTAGACATCCTGGAGTCTGAAGCCAAGTGGGCCTTAGGAAGCATTATTATGAACAAAGATACTGGAGGTGATGGAATTCCAGCTGAGCTATTTCAAATCCTAAAAGATGATGCTGTGAAAGTGCTGCACTCAATATGCCAGCAAATTTGGAAAACTCAGCAGTGGCCACAGGACTGGAAAAGGTCAGTTTTCATTCCAATCCCAAGTAAAGGAAATGCCAAAAAATGTCAAACTACCACACAGTTGCACTCACCTCACACAGTAGCAAAGTAATGCTCAAAATTCTCCAAGTCAGGTTTCAACAGTATGCAAACAGTGAACTTCCATATGTTCAACCTGGATTTAGGAAAGGCAGAGGAACCAGAGGTCAAATTGCCAACATTCATTGGACCATAGAAAAAGCAAGGGAGTTCAAGAAGAGGATCTAGTTCTGCTTTATTTACTACACCAAAACCTTTGACAGTGTGGATCACAAGAAACGGTGGAAAATTCTAAAAGAGATGGGAATACCAGACTACCTGACCTGCCTCCTGAGAAATCTGTATGCAGGTCAAGAAACAACAGTTATAACTGGACATGGAACAACTGACTGTTCCAAATTGGGAAAGGAGCACTCCAAGGCTGTATATTGTCATCCTCCTTATTTAACTTACATGCAGAGTACATCATGTGAAATGCCGGTTTGATGAAGCACAAGGTGGAATAAAGATTGCCAGAAGAAACTTCAAAACCTCATATATGAAAATTACACCATCCTCATGGCAAAAGTGAAGAGGCACTAAACAGCATGTTGGTGACAGTGAAAGAGGAGAGTGAAAAAGCTGGCTTAGAACTCAACATTCAAGAAACTAAAATCAGCATCTGGTCCCATCACTTCATGGCAAATAGATGGGGAAACAATGGAAAGAGTGACAGACTATTTTCTTGGGCTCCAAAATCACTACAGATGATGACTGCAGCCTTAAAATTAAAAGATGTTTGCTTCTTGGAAGAAAAGCTATGGCCAACACAGACAGCATATTAAAAAGCACAGACATTACTTCACTGACAAAGGTCCATCTAGCCAATGCTATGGTTTTTCCAGTAGTCATGTATGGATGTGATGGTTGGACCATAAATAAAGCTGAGTGCCTAAGAATTGGTGCTTTTGAATTGTGATGTTGGAGAAGCTTCTTGAGAGTCCCTTGGACTTCAAGGAGCTCAAACCAGTCAATCCTAAGGGAAATCATTACTGAATATTCATTGGAAGGACTAATGCTGAAATTGAAGGTCCAATATTTGACCACCTGATGTGAAAAATTGACTCATTGGAAAAGACCCTGAGGCTGGGAAAGATTGAAGGCAGGAGAAGAAGGGAATGACAGAGGATGAGATGGTTGGATGGCATCACTGATCAATGGACATGAGTTTGTTCAAGCTCCAGGATTTGGTGATGGACAGGGCAGCCTGGTGTACTGCAGTTCGTGGGGTCAGAAATAGTTGGACAGGACTGCACAACTGAACTGAAATGAACTGAATATTCCATTGTATATATGTACCAGGACTTCTTTATCCATGCATGTGTTAATGGATAACTAAGTTGCTTCCATTTCCTAGCTATTGTAAATAGTGCTGCAATGAACATTGGGTACATAGGTCTTTTTCAGTTTTGGTTTTCTTAGGTTATATGCCCAGTATTGGGACTTTGGGCCATATGGTAGTTTTATTCCTATTTTTTTAATGAATCTCCATACTGTCTTTCATAGTTCCAAAATGTACAAGCAGCTTATGCAACTCAGTAACATAAAAACAAACAGCCCAATCAAAAAGCAGGCAAAGACCTAAATAGACATTTCTGCTAGAAGACATACTGATGACTAATAAACACATGAAAAATGTGTAACACTACTCATTATTAGAGAAATATACATCAAACTGCAATGAAATATCACCTCACACTGGTCAGAATGGCCATCATCAAAATATCAACAAACAATAAATGATGGAGGGGATGTGGAGAAAAGGGAACTCCTAGTTTTTACCAGAAATTTCGATGCCTTTTGGGGGCTTCCCTGATAGCTCAGTGGATAAAAAATCTGCCTACAATACAGAAGACCCTGGTTTGATTCCTGGGTTGGGAAGATCTGCTGGAGAAGGCATAGGCTACCCACTACATTAGTCTTGGGCTTCCCTCGTGGCTCAGACATAAAGAATCCACCTCCTATGCAGGAGACCTGGGTTCAATCCCTGGGATGGGAAGATCCCCTGGAGAAGGGAAAGGCTACCCACTCCAGCATTCTGGCCTGGAGAACTGCATGGACTGTATAGTCCATGGGATCACAAAGAGTCGGACACAACTGAGCAACTTTCACTTCACAATGCCTTTTATGATATGTGGTGGTAGTGGTGCTCAAACAATGCCCAGTTGTGCTGAACTCTGCAACCCTATGGGCTATAGTGTGCCAGACTCCTCTGTCCATGGAATTCTCCTGTCAAGAATATTGGAGTGGGTTGCCATTTCCTCCTTCATGGGATATTTCCAACCCAGGGATTGAACCCACATTCTTATGTCTCCTGCATTGGCTGATGAATTCTTTACCAATAATGCCACATGGGAAGTCCAATATACTTTCCTTTTGTTTTAAAGTTTAAAGTGAAGTCTCTCAGTCATGTCTGGCTCTTTGCGACCCCATGGACAGTAGCCTACCAGACTCCTCTGTCCATGGGATTTTCCAGGCAAGAGTACTGGAGCTGGTTGCCATTTCCTTCTCCGGGAGATCTTCCCGACCTAGGGATTGAACCCAAGTCTCCCACATTGTAGGCAGACACTTTACTGTCTGAGCCACCAGGGAAGTCCTATGAGTAATCAGATGAAATAAATAGAAGAAGAAAGAGACACTAATATCTTCTATTTTGACCTACTCAGATGGTCAAGAAATTATCCTGCCAGCAGTTTGATAAATCAGATCTCAGGTTATTCTGTTTTCAAGAAGATGTTGGGGATACCCTTTCTGATATAACACAGAGAAGATACTATCTCTGAGTGAAATAGAATGAGGGGTATTTCCATTTTTACTGTGCTATTTCTCCACTCCTTCAGGCTTATGCCAAATAATTATGCTTTGTGGGTTTTTTCCTTCTAACCTGTAAGTAGGGTGTCACTCAGGATTCTCTTCTCACCTTTTGGTCAGTTCACATTGTATTTCTTTAAATACCTCAAAAGCATTCACAATATTCTTTTCTGTTCCTGATCCTGATCCTGATTCTCTTCTCACCTTTTGGTCAGTTCACATTGTATTTCTTTAAATACCTCAAAAGCATTCACAATATTCTTTTCTGTTCCTGATCAAGCTTATTTTAACTTGGTGTTTGGGCTCAACTTGGTTATTATATTCTCTGGACATCTTCCCATCCCTCCTCTGTTGTTATTGTTCAGTCACCAAGTTGTGTACTAGTCTTTGCAACCCCCTGGCCTGTGGGATGTTAGGCTCCTTTATCCTCCACTATCTCCTAGAGTTTACTCAAATTCATGTTCATTGAGTTGGTGACATTATCTCATCCTCTGCCACACTCTTCTCATTTTGTCTTCAATCTTTCCTCTGTTTTCTTTCTTTTTACTATTGTCTTTATGCTGACTAACTTACACTGGGGAGAAAGAATTTTCCTCTATGCTTGTATGTTCTTCTGGATGTTTTAAGAATTAAATTGACATGAGAAAGATTAAGAGGAGAAAATAAAATTATTTCATAAATAAAGGAACACCCACATACACAAAAGGCATATATAACATCCTGAATTAAGGAATGAGGTCTGGGCAGGGACTTCAAGGACAGGAGTGTCATTCACAGAACAATAAGAAGAAAAGCAGATATTTACCCTGACATGCAGATGGAACCACTTAGATAAAATTTATCTTTGGTAATACCTCTTTTTTGGGAAGTGTATACAATTTAGATTCTTCTAAGTAATTAAGTGAGTGAAGTGAAAGTCACTCAGGCATGTCCTACTCTTCACTACCCCATGGACTATACAGTTCATGCAGTTCTTCAGGTCAGAATATTGGAATGAGTTCAGTTGAGTTCAGGTCAGTTGTTCAGTTGTGTCCGACTCTTTGGACCCCGTGGACTGTGGCATGCTGGGCCTCCCTGTCCATCACTAACTCCCAGAGTTTACCCAAACCCATGTCCATTGAATCAGTGATGCCATCCAACCATCTTATCATCTGTTGTCCCCTTCTCCTCCTGCCTTCACTCTTTCCCAGCATCAGGGTCTTTTCAAATGAGTCAGCTCTTTGCATCAGGTGGCCAAAATATTGAAGTTTCAGCTTCAACATCAGTCTTTCCAGTGAACACTCAGGACTCATGTCCTTTAGGATGGATTGGTTGGATCTCCTTGCAGTCCATGGGACTTGCAAGAGTCTTCTCCAACACCACAGTTCAAAAGCATCAATTCTTCAGCATTCAGGTTTCTTTATAGCTCAACTCTCACATCCATACATAACTACTGGAAAAACCATAGTCTTGACTAGACAGACCTTTGTTGGCAAACTAATGTCTCTGCTTTTTAATATTCTGTTTAGGTTGGTCATAACTTTCCTTCCAAGGAGTAAGTGTCTTTTAATTTCATGGCTGCAGTCACCATCTGGAGTGATTTACTGGAGTGGGTAGTGGTTCCCTTCTCCAGGTGATCTTCCCAACCCAGGGATCAAATCCAGGTCTCCCACATTGTAGGTGGATTCTTTACCAGCTGAGCCACCAGGAAAGTCCAAATAGTTAAGGGGGAGGCAATAGTTTCTCTTGAGCTTGTAGGATCTCCATTGCCTTTTTCTCAAAATAATCCACATGCCAAGATTGCACATTTTGGAGATGTCAGTTCTGAACACCTATGTTTATAATCAGACATCTATAGGGGAAAAGTATGTAAAAATTATGTCTTTTGGCTAAAATTTGGCTAAAGCTATTGACTGAAGAAAATTACACAATGTGAGATTTGTGAATTACGCTTTGTATAGAACCAAATGAGAACTACAGTCCAGGAGACAGCCTTTCACCTCTGTGCAACTTCTTCAAAGAGGTAGTGGAGGAGGTCAGTATAAACATATCAGTAAAGGGGGATACTTGTAATCAAGCACACATTTTGGCTAAAGATTATTGCTACTTAAGAGGCATAGATGTCTCCATTGATGAGATTAGTGATTTTTTAGATGTCAGAAGATGCAAGAAATTTACCTCATAAAATCTGAAATCAGTGCCCTAATAACAGGGAATTCAGGGACCTACAGTTAGGAAGACCTCTATCAAAACTTTAACTAGACTGAGCAAAATGTGAAGGCTTTGGTCACCCTTCTATAACCAACCAGTCCCTTCACTCCATGCTTTTGGAAATGACTCAGTTGTTTTCTGCATTAATAGCTTTGCAGTTGCAAAACCACAAACTATATGAAATCGCATGGCTTAGACTCTTGTGTCTTGCTTTCTAAACACTCTATACTGTTTGAAATTCATCCATGCTATTGGTTCTATTAGTAGTTCATTCCTTTTTATTTTTGGGTGGAATTCCATTGCTTGGGTTTACTGCAGATTTTGCTTTTCCCCATTTGAGGTATATTTGGATTGCTTCCAGATGTGAGCAACTACAAATGAAACTGCTTTAAGTCATTATGTACATGTTTTTATGAGACATAAATTTTCATTTTAATTGGGTAAATATCTAGTAGCGGGGATTGCTAGATCATATGTTTAGTTTGTTTTTAACTTTATAAGAGATAACCACACCATATTAAAAATCTGTTTTGTATTCATGCCAATAATCTCTCAGAGTTGGAGTTACTATACATACTTGCTGAACCACTGTATTCTAGCCTTTTAGTCTGATTAGTTTATTTAAGTAATTTTAATAATTGTATAATGATAAGTCATTGTGGTATAAATTTGCTATTCTAATGACCAATGATGTCCAGTATCTTTTTATTTGCTTAAAATCATCTGTACATCTTCTTCGGTGAAGTTTCACAAAATATTTTGTCAATTTGTTTATTATCACAAAATATCTTGTCAATTTGTTTATTGCTTTGTTTTCTTACTATTGATTTTTGAGAATTTTTTATGTAATACAGAAAATTTCTTTAGCGGACATGTAACTTGAAAATGTTTTCTCTAGAATTGTTACCTGTCTTTTCATCTTGTTCAGATTTGGACACTGTTAGCAGAATCTGGGGGAGAAGGCAATGGCACCCCACTCAAGTACTGTTGCCCAGAAAATCCCATGGATGGAGGAGCCTGGTGGGCTGTAGTCCATGGGGTCACTAAGAGTCAGAAATGACTGAAGCGACTTGGCAGCAGCAGCAGCAGCAGAATCTGGAGTCTTAAGATCACAGGTTTTTGAGTCAAACACCTCAAGATGATTTTGTTATATTATTAGCTAGCTTCTGGACAAGCTATTTAATTTTCTTTTACCTTAATGTTTTCAGTAGGCAAACATAACAAGAACTATGTTCAAATATTAAATTGACATAGCACTTGATAGAAAGATGGAACCAGAGCCAAGGGATCAGAGTTCTAGTTGGGATCTCCACTCTTTTTTTCCCATTTAGTTCTTGAAGAATCCCTTTTCTTATCTGCAAAATGAGAACATTCAGCTAAATTATATCCATGCTGCTTCTGTACCATGATCTGAAACTATTATAAATCATAGCTTCATCTTAGAACACACAATATTTTTATTCATTAAATCATACTTATCTATCTCCTGCAGATACTGTGTTTGTGTATGCATGAATATGATATTGTGAACTTTTTCTGATGTTTCAATGTAAATATTTGGAGCGTTTAATAACAAAGTTATACAGTTTGTGAACTAGATTTCCTCTTTTTAATGATATGTCATGACTTCTTATTCTGAAGAATACCATGCTGTTATCTTGAGTTAAAATGAGAGTGCTGCCCAAACAATTTTTGAAAGATATAAAATATATGTTTATTAATAAAGTATATATTATAAATTTTTATATTATTAGGGTATCAATAAACTTATTAAATGTAAAATGAAAGTGAAAGTGTTAGTCACTCAATTGTGTCCAATTCTTTGCAACCCCATGGACTGTAGCCCATCACACTCCACTATCTGTAGAATTCTCCTGGCAAGAATACTGGAGTGGGTAGCTATTCCTTTCTTCAGGGGATCTTCTCAACCAAGTTATCAAACCCAGATCTCCTGCATTGCAGGCAGATTCTTTACCATCTGAGCCACTAGGGAAGTCTCTAAAGTATAAAATATATTTTAAAAATAACTGTTAATTCATAGTTAGTCAAGTAATTTGTATAATTTGTCATTTGTTTTTTTCTGTACAGTATACATGCATGTGTTGTGTGTTCAGTGAGCATGGTTTTATGCTCACTGAAAAAGCAAAGTTTCTGAAACTGCTGCTATTTCACAAAAGACTAATAGATATTAACTTTCAAGGAAGCATTTACATTAAGCAGGATAATTTTAAGATATTATCTTTCTCACTAGATAATAATGTAAAAAGCAAATTAAGAATCCATTATTGAGCTACAGAAACAGGAGAAAAGAACCACTCAAAATGAAAACAATACAAATTATTAACTCATGACAATTCTATCTGCTAAAATGTCATTGCATACTTCACAACTCAATCTGCCTTTGTCTCAAGGATCACTCAGATATCTTGTTATAAAGCCTTATCCCATTTTTATAATAACCAAGAAAGTATTTAGAGAAGCACTAAAAATGCTTAAAAGTAGAAGAGTTGTTGTGAGGGCATTCCATTGGCAGTACATTTCTGTCCTTCTAGGCTATATTTCACAGTGATTTAGAAACTGAAGATATTTGTAAAATTAAAATGCTGTTGACTCCAGCAGGTTTGTGTACTGAAGGCTTAATATCTTTGTTAAAATCAGTGCATAGTTTGACAGTGCATAAAATCCCATAGATAGTCCTCAATTCCTCTCTCCAATGAAGCAAGAGGCATAATCTGGACACTAAAAAGAATAAAGATAGCTACTGCTGATCATCCCAGCCTTATAATACAGGAAAATTCACTGTCTCCAAGATTAAATATCCAGTGGTGTGGCCTATGATCATATTTCAGCAATAGCTACTGCTGATCATCCCAGCCTTATAATACAGGAAAATTCACTGTCTCCAAGATTAAATATCCAGTGGTGTGGCCTATGATCATATTTCAGCAAGAATATATTTCCTTTGGGGAGAAAATATAAGTTTGCTGATGAAAGATACTTTAATTATCTGCAGTTTCAAGATTCAGCAGTGACCAGGGTATCCTATATCAAACAAATGCAAAAAGTAAAAATTTTAAAGTTTTAAAACCAACACTTTATTAGTTGATCAGCATCTGGAATTCCTTAAACATAGCATAATAAATTACTTAGGCTATGTTCAACATATGATTATTTGAGTCAATTTTCTAGGCACTCCTTAATAACAAAATCTTAATTGTTTATTTTTGTTGCCTTCATACATTCATTTGAATTATTGATTCTCTCCTTTAATATTGAACTGCCATGTGCCTAAGATGTTTCAAGGATATTGGGAAATATGGAATAAATGCCAAAAAATGTTAACTTAAACTATAAATTCTCTTGATTTTCACATTAGCTATCTAATTAATATTTTGGATGCAAGGCTGAGAGGAAGAAGAAAGTATGCTTGCTACTAAATGCCTCAAGCAATGTCCTGTCTTATATGTTCATACATCTTCACACAAACTGATCATGCCAATGATGATCTTCAAGTAAATCATTCCAGATCATATAACAGAGAGTTTGGAGCATCAGATCTAGATAACGGTGGTGGGTTATATTGAGTAATTTTATAAAATGTGATTTTTATCAAAAGGCTTTAATCAAATGTCTAAATATGTTTCTAGATAATACCTAAGCTAAGTAATATGAATTAATAAATTAATTCAGAAACTTATGATTACATTTGCCATGGCAAAGCTAATGATTTATTTTGCTAAATCTGCCTTTATTAGGTACATGTATGACAATTAGTAAGAGATCATTCACCGGAATCTTCGATATATCCGTTAATTCATAATAAAATTCTAGGCGTTTAAATTCTTTTATATACTGATATTCAAATATATATATATATATACATACACACACACAAACACCAATCACTACTTAAATCTATAAATGACTGTTTTCATTATAACTGGGATATTGTCATTTAAACTATCAAGTATTCTTAAATGTAAATGTTCACTTGTTTATGATCTTGTGATCATTTAACAGAAAAAGACCAGCACTAAATTATGTATGTATATATATATACATGTATGTATATATATATATATGTATGTATATATATATATATGTATGTATGTATATATATATATATGTGTATATATATATATATATGTAGCAGCAGCTACATTTAATAAGGAACCTTTCTGAGCAAGCCTGGAGAATACCATGGACAGGGTAGCCTGGTGGGGTTGCAAGAGTTGGACACAACTGAGCGACTAACAGTACTACTACTACTACTACTACTACTACTACTACTACTGAGCAGGACTCCTAAGACTGAGTTATAAACTTCCACATAACAGAGTTCTACTTACATTAACTCTAAGAGACAGATAATGGAATATTTTTTTCCGTTAAAAACACATTCAGTTCAGTTCAGTTCAGTTGCTCAGTCATGTGCGACTCTTTGCGACCCCATGAATCACAGCACGCCAGGCCTCCCTGTCCATTACCAACTCCCGGAGTTCACTCAGACTCACGTCCATCGAGTCAGTGATGCCATCCAGCCATCTCATCCTCTGTCGTCCCCTTCTCCTCCTGCCCTCAATCCCTCCCAGCATCAGAGTCTTTTCCAATGAGTCAACTCTTCCCATGAGGTGGCCAAAGTACTGGAGTTTCAGCTTTAGCATCATTCCTTCCAAAGAAATCCCAGGGCTGATCTCCTTCAGAATGGACTGGTTGGATCTCCTTGCAGTCCAAGGGACTCTCAAGAGTCTTCTCCAACACCACAGTTCAAAAGCATCAATTCTTCTTTGCTCAACCTTCTTCACAGTCCAACTCTCACATCCATACATGACCACTGGAAAAACCATAGCCTTGTCTAGACGAACCTTTGTTGGCAAAGTAACGTCTCTGCTTTTCAATATGCTATCTAGGTTGATCATAACTTTCCTTCCAAGGAGTAAATGTCTTTGAATTTCATGCCTGCAGTCACCAGCTGCAGTGATTTTGGAGCCCGAAAAAATAAAGTGTGACACTGTTTCCATTGTTTTCCATCTATTTCCAATGAAGTGATGGGACCAGATGCCATGATCTTCGTTTTCCAAATGTTGAGCTTTAAGCCAACTTTTTCACTCTCCTCTTTCACTTTCATCAAGAGGCTTTTTAGTTCCTCTTCACTTTCTGCCATAAGGGTGGTGTCATCTGCATATCTGAGGTGATTGATATTTCTCCTGGGAATCTTGATTCCAGCTTGTGTTTCTTCCAGTCCAGCGTTTTTCATGGTGTACTCTGCATATATTTTAAATAAGCAGGGTGACAATATACAGCCTTGACATACTCCTTTCCCTATTTGGAACCAGTCTGTGGTTCCATGTCCAATTCTAAGTGTTGTTTCCTGACCTGCATACAGATTTCTCAAGATGCAGGTCAGGTGGTCTGGTATTCCCATCTCTTTCTGAATGGGAATTCTGAAAGTTTACATAAACCACAGTTTATTGTGATCCACAGAGTCAAAGGCTTTGGCATAGTCAATAAAGCAGAAATAGATGTGTTTCTGGAACTCTCTTGCTTTTTTGATGATCCAGCGGATGTTGTGAATTTGATCTCTGGTTCCTCTGCCTTTTCTAAAACCAGCTTGAACATCAGGAAGTTCATGGTTCACACATTGCTGAAGACTGGCTTGGAGAATTTTGAGCATTACTTTACTAGCATGTGAGATGGGTGCAACTGTGCAGTAGTTTGAGCATTTTTGGCATTGCCTTTCTTTGGGATTGGAATGAAAACTGACCTTTTCCAGTCCTGTGGCCACTGCTGAGTTTTCCAAATGTGCTGGCATATTGAGTGCAGCACTTTCACAGCATCATCTTTCAGGATTTGAAATAGCTCAACTGGAATTCCATCACCTCCACTAGCTTTGTTCATAGTGATGCTTTCTAAGGCCCACTTGACTTCACATTTCAGAATGTCTCGTTCTAGATGAGTGATCACACCATCGTGATTATCTGGGTCGTGAAGATCTTTTTTGTACAGTTCTTCTGTGTATTCTTGCCACCTCTTCTTAATATATTTCTGCTTCTGTTAGGTCCATACCATTTCTGCCCTTTATAGAGCCCATCTTTGCATGAAATGTTCCCTTGGTATCTCTAATTTTCTTGAAGAGATGTCTAGTCTTTCCCATTCTGTTGTTTTCCTCTATTTCTTTGCATTGATCGCTGAGGAAGGCTTTCTTATATCTTCTTGTTATTCTTTGGAACTCTGCATTCAGATGCTTATATCTTTCCTTTTCTCCCTTGCTTTTTGCTTCTCTTCTTTTCACAGCTATTTGTAAGGCCTCCCCAGACAGCCATTTTGCTTTTTTGCGTTTCTTTTCCTTGGGGATGGTCTTGATCCCTGTCTCCTGTACAATGTCACGAACCTCCATCCATAGTTCATCAGGCACTCTATCTATCAGATCTAGGCCCTTAAATCTATTTTTCATTTCCACTGTATAATCGTAAGGGATTTGATTTATGTCATACCTGAATGGTCTAGTGATTTTCCCTACTTTCTTCAATTTAAGTCTGAATTTGGTAATAAGGAGTTCATGATCTGAGCCACAGTCAGCTCCTGGTCTTGTTTTTGTTGACTGTATAGAGCTTTTCCATCTTTGGTTACAAAGAATATAATCAATCTGGTTTTGGTCTTGACCATCTGGTGATGTCCATGTATAGAGTCTTCTCTTGTGTTGTTGGTGAGGGTGTTTGCTATGACCAGTGCATTTTCTTGGCAAAACTCTGTTAGTCTTTGCCCTGCTTCATTCCATATTCCAAGGCCAAATTTGCCTGTTACTCCAGGTGTTTCTTGACTTTCTACTTTTGCATTCCAGTCCCCTATAATGAAAAGGACAACTTTTTTGGGTGTTAGTTCTAAAAGGTCTTGTAGGTCTTCATAGAACCATTCAACTTCAGCTTCTTCAGCATTACTGGTTGGGGCATAGACTTGGATTACTGTGATATTGAATTGTTTGCCTTGAAAACGAACAGAGATCATTCTGTCGTTTTTGAGATTGCATCCAAGTACTGCATTTCGGACTCTTTGGTTGACCATGATGGCTACTCCATGTCTTCTGAGGGATTCCTGCCCACAGAAGTAGATATAATGGTCATCTGAGTTAAATTCACACATTCCAGTCCATTTTAGTTCGCTGATTCCTAGAATGTCGACATTCACTCTTGCCATGTCTTGTTTGACCACTTCCAATTTGCCTTGATTCATGGACCTGACATTCCAGGTTCCTATGCAATATTGCTCTTACAGCATCGGACCTTGCTTCTATCACCAGTCACATCCACAGCTGGGTATTCTTTTTGCTTTGGCTCCATCCCTTTATTCTTTCTGGAGTTATTTCTCCACTGATCTCTAGTAGCACATTGGGCCCCTACTGACCTTGGGAGTTCCTCTTTCAGTATCCTATCATTTTGCCTTTTCATACTGTTCATGGGGTTCTCAAGGCAAGCATACTGAAGTGGTTTGCCTTCCCTTCTCCAGTGGACCACATTCTGTCAGATCTCTCCACCATGACCCACCCATCTTGGGTTGCTCCACAGGCATGGCTTAGTTTCATTGAGTTAGACAAGGCTGTGGTCCTAGTGTGATTAGATTGACTAGTTTTCTGTGAGTATGGTTTCAGTGTGTCTGCCCTCTGATGCCCTCTTGCAACACCTACCATCTTACTTGGGTTTCTCTTACCTTGGGCCTGTGGTATCTCTTCATGGCTGCTCCAGCAAAGCTCAGCCACTGTTCCTTACCTTGGATGAGGAGTATCTCCTCACCGCCACCCTTCCTGACCTTCAGTGTGGGATAGCTCCTCTAGGCCCTCCTGCACCCAAACAGCCACTGCTCCTCAAAAACACATTAATGAGTGCCATTCGCTTCAGGCTCCTTTATGTGAGAGAGAAGAAAGGAATGGCCGCCAATATAGCTAGTTTAGTCATTAGAAAATTAGATTTGTACCTCCTGTTTATAATCTCCACAGCATCTGTTATAAACTTGGCTTAGATGCCCAAAAGCTTAACTGAACTTGAGTTAGCATTGTAACATCTTCATTTGTCAAACTAATGGACCACCAATTTAGCAATCAGGAGATGGCCTGAGGGAAAAAGTGTCCAGAAGAAACAAGTTTTCTTTAGGGGTAAGGCATAGAAATTCTGAAACAAGAAGACAATTCTGGTTTTGGAAGAACACCAGAGTAATGGTGCCTGAGAAGTTGGTACTAAGTTGACTTTTCTACATGGGAGGAAAGCACCATGGCAGAAGTAGACTCCACAATGAGTTCATTTTTATTGTGGACCATGTCTAATACCTAATTTGATAGGAACTGTTTATTCTGCTTCTCAAAGATATCTTCAATAACCTCTCCCACTTGCCTAATCCACACTCATCTAAATCTCTTTAGAGCCAGTTACATGATTGCATAACAGAAGGAGCTGAACAATTACACTTAGGCTTTCTTTCAGGAAATTTGAAAATATATATGTGATAAAAACATTTTCCTTGTCCAATAACCCTTTGATGATCTAGAATGCTGGACTTTGAAGTTTTAATCTTGAGCAGTCTCAGAATCATTTTCCTTTGGAAAGTCCTAGTTTTGCTTTCAGAATTTCTGCTTTCTACTTTATATGATAAGGAAACATAACTCCCAATTATGATAAGAATATATGTCATACTCTGTAAATGATTTGCAAATTTAATCTTGAGTCAAAACACAGTCTAGCATGGGAGGCACACTGATATCTAATCAATGAAAAATGATTAATTTTATGTGTATGTGTATATATATATATATGTTATACATATACATATATATGTATGTGTGTGTATATATGTATATGTGTGTGTGTGTATATATATATATATATATATATATATATATATATATATATTAGTGACTGAAGGCAAAAGAAGGTGACTGCAAAAAATGAGAAAATCAGATAACATTACCAACTTGGTGAACAGGAATTTGAGCAAACTGGGAGATAGTGGAGGACATAGGAGCTTGGCATGCTAGGGCCCATGAGGTTGCAAAGAGTCAGACACAACTTAGCAACTGAACAACAACAACATGTTAGTGATAAGTTTATAAGTGAGTAGATTAAAAGTAAACTCTGGCAGAAGTTTCAGGGAGAACTCAGGGTTCTTTCCATCTCATTTGTTCCAACCACAGCCCCATACATTTCATTGACTATTGAGATCTATAGACTACAGTGAAAAGTGAAGTGAAAGTTAGTCATTCAGTCATGTCTGACTCTGTGATCCCATGACTGCAGCCTGCCTGGTTCCTCTGTCCATGGAATTCTCCAGGGAGTCCTGGAGTGGGTTGCTACTTTTTTCTCCAAAGGATCTTCCATACCCAGAGATAGAACCTGAGTTTCCTGCTTTGTAGGCAGATTCTTTGCCAACTGAGCCACTAGGGAAGACCATAGTTTACAGGTCTTCTCTCAGTGGTGACATTATACCTGGAAACAATAATCTTGAATCTTCATCTATTTAACTTCAGCCGTGTTCTTTGGAAGGAATGATGCTAAAGATGAAACTCCAGTACTTTGGCCACCTCATTCGAATAATTGACTCATTGGAAAAGACTCTGATGCTAGGACAGATTGGGGGCAGGAGGAAAAGGGGACAACAGAGGATGAGATGGCTGGATGGCATCACCGACTCGATGGACATGAGTTTGAGTGAACTCTGGGAGTTGGTGATGGACAGCGAGGCCTGGTGTACTGCAATTCATGGGGTCGCAGAGTCGGACACAACTGAGCGACTGAACTGAACTGAAAGATAGTTTTGATTAGGTAAGATTAAATAAAATGTCATTAAAATTAATCTCACCTATTTATTTTTACCTTTCGAATGTGCTTCTAGACATTTAAAATTACATATATAGCTCACCATATCTTTGAATTGGATATTGCTACTCTCCCCCTGACCACTCAGAGTGTGACTGTTTGGGGAGACATTTTTGACCACTAAAGTCAAGCAGAGACACCATCCATGTCCACTTAGTGGACAAGAAAAATTCTTATATTGGGTTGATAACGTTGGAGTTTTAGGAGGCCATTGAATAAATTTTCCCTCCTGAGTTTGGAACCAATTGACAAATATGAAAGAGAGGTTAGAGAACAGTCTTTTGGACTCTATGGGAGAGGGAGAGGGTGGAAGATTTGGGAGAATGGCATTGAAACATGTAAAATATCATGTATGAAACGAGATGCCAGTCCAGGTTCGATGCACGATACTGGATGCTTGGGGCTAGAGCACTGGGATGACCCAGAGGGATGGTATGGGGAGGGAGGAGGGAGGAGGGTTCAAGGTGGGGAACACATGTATACCGGTGGCAGATTCATTTTGATATTTGGCAAAACTAATACAATTATGTAAAGTTTAAAAATAAAATAAAATTAAAAAAAAAAAAAAACAATTAAGATCATGGCATCTGGTCCCATCACTTCATGGCAAATAGATGGAGAAACAGTGGAAAGAGTGGCTAACTTTATTTTGGGGGGCTCCAAAATCACTGCAGATGGTGATTGCAGCCATGAAATTAAAAGAAGCTTACTCCTTGGAAAAAGAGTTATAACCAACCTAGACAGCATATTAAAAAGCAGAGACATTACTCTGCCAACAAAGGTCTGTCTACTATGGTTTTTCTAGTAGTCATGTATGGATGTGATGGTTGGACTATAATGAAAGCTGAGCACCAAAGAATTGATGCTTTTGAACTGTGGTGTTGGAGAAGACTCTTGAGAGTCCCTTGGAGTGCAAGGAGATCCAACCGGTCTATCCTAAAGGGGAACCAGTCCTAAGCGTTCATTGGAAGGACTGATGTTGAAACTGAAACTCCAATACTTTGGGCACCTGATGGGAAGAGCTGACTCATTTGAAAAGACCGTGATGCTGGGAAAGATTGAAGGCAGGAGGAGAAGGGGACAACAGAGGATGAGATGGTTGGATAGCATCATCGACTCAATGGACATGAGTTTGGGTAAACTCTGGGAGTTAGTAATGGACAGGGAAGCCTGGTGTGCTGCAGTCCATGGGATCGCAAAGAGTCAGACATGACTGAGCAACTGAATTGAACTGAACTGATGCATATCTCCTTAGCTACTGCTACACAATTAGGGTGCTCCAAAAAAGAAGGGTTCATACATACATATATAAGCACACAGTGGTGTCTGACTCTGACACTCCATGGACTGTAGCCACCAGGCTCCTCTGTCCATTGGATTATTCAGGCAAGAATGCTACACTGGGTTGCTAATTCCTCCTCCAAGGGATCTTGCCAAACTGTGAATCAAACCTAAGTCTCTTGCATTGGCAGGTGGATTCTTTTCCACTGAGACATCTGGGAAGCCCAATACACTTTATAAATCATGTCAAATAGAACTGATTGCTATAAGTTAGATAGCTTCCATGCATAATAACAATTAAAAAATCTTTTTACCCAATTGAATAGAATTACTAAAGAAGAAACTCAGAAAAGATATATACTCCAGATTTCTATGCAAATGTGTTTTATATAAACAATAAGAATGTTCTGTTCAACAAACATTTGTCAACTACATTATGTGCTTAGAAGCTTATAGATTAAACATATTTTATATCCTTTTCTTTCTTTCTTTCTTTTTTTTTTTTTTGATAGAGCAAGTCTAATGGCTTGTTTCAATTTCAGGGAAAACAGAATTCAATATATAAGGGCTACAGCAGAGAGCACATGTACCTAATTTTATCTCATGGATAATTGAATGTATTTTAGAGGATTGAGGTCCTACATTTGTTTTAAAACAATGAGTAGAAATAACCAATTGTAAAAAATTAAATAACATAAAATCTGAAACCAGACTGCCTAGATTTATATTCCACTCCCTGAATAGGTAGGTTAAATAGAATAAATGTGCCTAAGTTCCTTTATGTATAAAATGAGATATAATAGTACATCTCTGATAGTCTTTTTGTTAGATTTAAATGCATTTATATATGCATGTTTCTTACAACGAGTCTCATTTTAGAGAAAATAAGTCTATAGAATTGATTACTATTATTATTATCATTATTACTATTATTACTCTAGACATGACAAGCACTAAACACACAGTGCACAAACACCCATAATAAACATTTAAGTGAAGTCAAGGAGACAAAAACAGTGAGGGATGTGTATGGAAACACAAGAAATTTGATAAACGGGGCATGGAGTGGTAAGCGGGGTTAATAAGAGGGAGTATAGGACCAAATCACAGAATGTATTAAAAGTTATGCTGAAAAACTTCACCTTTGTAATAGGAACCATGGCAAGCTCTCAAACTCTGATGGTGGCAGGTTTGTTTTTATATACTGCTCCAAGAGGAGAAAATTGATTTTTGTGTAGCAGAAGCAGGATTACCTAGGGAATTACTGTGATGGTTCAGATGAGCAGTGGGAGGACTTAGATTAATACAATAGTCTTCAATATGAAGAAAGTAAGGGGTAAGCACATTTTAGAAACAGAAACACACGTGTTTGTGATTTGATGATTGTAAAGAAGAGAATTGAAAATTCCTTTAAGCTTTTAGTAACACTGAAGTCAATTATGTTTTTTTAAAAAAAAGAATACAAAGTGTACAAAATAAACAGATTCAGTTTAACACATAATGGATGGGTGGGCTTGAGATGCATGCCTGGCAAGAAGGAGGATGTCCAATACAAAATAATATCCAGTACTCTGGGGCTGTGTTTGCTTTTAGCCATTCATAGGGCTCTAGAGTTTTGTTTCATAATTTCTTAAACTTGTAAGTGCAGAAGATGGCCTGCCACACAGGAAATTGCTCAGATGGTAGAAATTCAATTGTAATTTTTTTTCGGTTATTGTTAATGTGGTTGGTCTCAAACTTCAGTTTATATCATGAAGACCCTTGATTTTTAATGAAAATAAACTGAAAATATGCAAGCACTGCTTCAGAATAAACATTTTTGTTAGATATTTCTGTGAACTTTCAGAAAATCTGTGTTTACTCAATTTGGGGACAGATGAAACACAGAAACAAAGGAATTATCTGAGCTTGTTCCTAGAAGAATTCTTTCTCCAACTGAAAATTCCTCTAACTCCCCATTGCAATTTAATAAAATAAACATCCACCTCTTCTCATACCGAGCACTTTTAAATTTTTTCCGCCAGTAATCAAAATGAAAATTTAGGTCTGTGTTTTCGTTACTAATTACCTGCTACAATTTACATTATGTGACCATTTTATGATTCAAATTGAATTCAAGGAATGGATATAAAATGAGTTGGGCCAGCTTTTCTTCAACAGCTCTTTGTATTTTTATTTTCTTTACGCTATTTTTTCTACTTTGTAGTCAAATCTCACTTACAGAATTGGCAAGAGCTAAAAGCTCTGTACTTTGTTCTTTTGACCCTTTATTTATTAAATTGCTTTCAGTACAGATTAATTTACTTTGCAAATATTTATTGTTGTTTCACCTGACTTGAAAAGGGAGCTGTAGGCACTTTGATAAATGAATTGGGAGGTTGTTTGACTTCTCCATACCTCCTGGAATTACTTTTATCTCTTACTGAAATGATATCTTGCAATTTTTTGCTAGTGTGTCCATAGGGAAATCGTTGTTGATATTTCTATGAATTCTATTGCTTCAGCAATAGTTCTATTTCCTTTGCTCCCTGTTAGTGGAGATACATTGTTGTAAAAAAAAAAAAAAAAAGGTATCCCTCTGAAGCATTGGTTTTTTGTAAGTCAAGCCTTTTAGTTATGCATTACAGACAGCAATGAAGGAGGCTGTGTTGTTAATAGTCAGGAGAATGGGTCTTTTCTCTAATCAATGGGTGTTGTCACAGGATAGTTTTTGGTACATTTTATTGTTCTAGCAACTTCCTTAGCTGTGTATTACTCTGACAGTTACCTGATCCTGTTTTACTCTAAAGATATCGGCCTTAGATACAAAGCTGTCTCTTTCATCATTATAAAAATAAAAGATTCAGTTCAGATTCAAGTTGAATTTGAAAAAAATACAATTGCAGTGGATTCCATGTATAACTGTTAGGTCAGGTGAAACAATAATAGGTAAAATCTTCTATGGATTACCACAGAGTCAAGTTAAAATGAAACTTTCCAGTTGACTGGGTAAAGTCGTGAATTTTTCTCACAAATCCACCCAACACAATGATTGCCTTTAATATCAAAGGAGGCTTTGTCCAACCACTGTCTGCTCCTTTCCATTAGAAATTGAATGACAGTATTTTATTCATTTATGCAGCACTGGCTACTGTAACAAGTAGGACAATGACAAGTTTTGATTTATACCTAGGGTATTGCCAGACACAACAAAATGCCAATATACTACTAGACCCACCATGCTGAGGCTGATGGATTTCTTTTTTTATTTTGTCATTACAATTTTAATTTTCAGAATTTGGTTTTTAGTTTAAGATCTTAAACTGGATTGATTACATGAGAGACATTAGTTAGATCTCCATGGATTAAAGTGTTTTCATATTTATTGTGTTGACTAGAAAGTTCTTTAAGGTTTTTCAATAAGATGTCATGGAAAAATCCAAATAAACTTTTTGACCAACCCAGTATATAGTAGATAATGTCTTAGATGGGAATACCTACCTTTCTGGGTATGGGAACCCCTTGGAAAATCTACAACATGGTTCCAGAGCCTCTTGACAATCACGTGTATTACACTTCCCTTTAGTTTCCTGATTATATCAAAACCATTCTTCCCATGTGGCAATAGTGATAAAGAACAAGCTTGCCAATACAGGAGATTTAAGAGACACAGGTTCGATCCCTGGTTTGGGAAGATCCCCCTGGAGTAGGGCATGGCAACCCACTCCAGTATTCTTGCCTGGAGAATCCCAATTGACAGAGGAGCCTGGTGGGCTACAGTCCATAGGGTTGCAAAGAGTTGGACTTGACTGAAGTGACATAGAATGCACATGTGTAAACAACAGGTACAATAAAATAAATAATCACTAAAGTGGGAGAACAGAAAATATTTGAAAAGTCCCTTAAAATTCTTCTACGATTGTATATCTTTATATTACATATTTCTATAAAATATTGAAAGGGAAGAGAGTCCAAAATGAGTTTAAATGTGATTGAACATGTTACAATGGCTCAGAATCTTTGTCCCTGGATAGATCATAGAAAAGGACAAAACTTACTCCCTTTCTCTAACTCAACACCATTTCCCCTTAGCTGAAATGAACAGTAAACTCCTCCACAATGGCTTGGTTCTAAGCTGCTGACAAAACCTCAAGGTGCCATCTAATTACCCAGCAAAACAGGCCAGCTCCTTTTTGTCAGAGACTTTGAACTATCAAGGGAAACCACCTTCAATACAATGTGAAAATTATTGTGGGAGAAACTGAGTTCTCACACAATATTGTCTCCTTGCTTTTCTGTAGAGAATAGAAATTGTAGCTTGGCACATGGCAGCTGACTGGAAGATGCATTCTTCAGCCTTACCTACAACTTTAATGAATAGTCACACTAAAGTGATGACTCATGGAATATAAGAAGTATGGATGAGTAGAAATTTCAGGTCATATTCCTAAAAGAACAGCTCTGCCATCCTTTCCTTTCTTCCTGCATTTTTCTTGTAAGAATACAAGTACGGCAACAAGTAACCTTGGACCTTGTAAATGAGGGGTGTGTCACAGAGATGTTAGAACCAGAAAATACAAGGGCTTGTGTCTATGATACCATGATGCTAATTCAATATTCTTGGATAGATTACTCTCACATCATTACTTTTGAGAAAAATCAGCTTATTTTTTATTTGAGCCACTTTTACTTTACTAGCATCATGTATGTAAAATCTTAAAAATTAGTGGAGTTTCTAATAAATGCACCCATCCTTTCAACAGAAACCACGACCACCATAGACAAGCCAACCTTATGTCTGAGATGCTGAGAACACTATTCCAAATTTAAAATACAGATTAAGAAAAGCTTACTATGTTCTTAGTACTATAAGATCACCTTCCGAAGGTAAAAGGCCTTTTCAGGTTTCCAAGGTGTAGCTGCATTCTGTACTTTGAAACATTTTTAGATGAATGTATTGCCATTACAGTCTATCAGTGCCACATATAAATTGATCCCAACAAATCAAGTACTTTTCTTCACTGATCTGTATTTAGAACTTGTCATTGTGTCAGAGACATGACTTTGGTTTGATACAAAAATGGTTTTAAAAAGTATGTCTGATCAAAAGTCTTTGATCAAGGAAAAGTTCCTTCTTGTTGTTTTCTCCTGCTTTAATCTTTTTTCTACCACTTTAATCTTTTAAGTATGGTTCTAAGTTTCAACAGAGTTGAAAGAACTCTAAAAAATATTCATTCCAAAAGTGTTTTTAAACTTTCTAGAAGTAATGCTATTATTCCAGTTTACTGGGCGTGATTGTACTCCCCGTGCTTGTTGTCAGTGAAAATCCTGTATAATGTGCCTCATTGATTTCAATTTCATCTTCAGTTTATAACCTGAAGTTTTCTTTCTTTTCTTAATGAATACCTCCAAATAGACACACATGCGTGTGGAGCACACGCGTGCATGCGTGCGCACATACACACACACGCTTATTTTATCTCACTGTGCTTTGTCTTAGAATGTGTATGTGGACATGCAATTGCAACTGTTAATCTCTGGAGAGTAGGTACTGTATATTGGTCTTATTTATTTTTTCCTGCACAGTTTCTGTAGTACTTGCCAGAGTAAATTCCAATAAACATTTGTTCCATTTAATTATAATTAGACTGGAAAGACTTTGCTAAAGAAATCACCGAACTATTGTGATTGAATTTTGAAGTGACGTTCAAGGGGAGGAAATTTGTTTTATGTATCAAATTGCACTCTTTCAGGCACAAACTAACAAAAGGTTGAGTTATTCATATATGAACACGTCATCAGCTAGAATCATTTTCTGGTCTTAAAAGACATGAGTTTCTCAAGTGCAGACAAATACTAAATGTGCTAGATTGCACTCTAAAGTGAAAGTTATTTTATATAATTCTATTGTAATTACTTTGAGTTTCATTCATGATTTACAACTATTCATCATAAAAAAACTGCTTATTATATATTACACATATAATATATAGAGAGAATTGTCATAGCTTATTTATTGAAGAAAAATTAAATTGCCTTTTTGCACATCATTGTATAAACATAATATTTTGGCATCATTATAGAATTTGTGATTTAGGAGGAAGCAATTAAATTCATACTTTCAATCATATAATGAAAGATTAGGACTTAGAAAGGCTTACTGATTGTTCATACTCCTAAATACGCATAAGATGAGAGTCAAGAGTTTTAAAAATAGCTATCATTTATTGAGGACATTGGAGAAGGAAATGGCAACCCATTCCAGTATTTTCACCTGGAGAATTCCATGGACACAAGAGCTTGGCAGGCTATACAGTTCATGGGGTTGCAAAGAGTGGGACATGACTGAGAGACCATGACTCACACTCATATTGAACACATAGTCTATTCCATCATATTAGATAAGTTCTAGGAAGGTAGATTATTGCTGTGCCATTATGCTATTGATCATTAAGAGAAGCCTCTGGAGCGAAATTGTTTAAGTCTTAATCCTGTCTCTTCTATCTAGTAACAGTGTGATAATTGGGCAAGTTCCTAACATTCTTTATATCTATTTGCCTCCTCTGTAAAATAGAGTATATTTTTATTTTACTCACTGAGTTACTGTGGGGATTAAATAAGTGAATATGTATTACACTTAGTTTTACACAGTGTCTTTCACATAATAAGCTTTAAATGATCATTAGCTATCTTTATTAAGTAGATCATATTTACTGTTCAGAACAATTGAATATACATCCATATTTTACATAAGGCTACTGAGGCTCTGAAAGGGTAAAGTCACAAAGTGTGTATGTGCGTCAGTTGGAATTCAAATGTTGTTTTGACTCAAAAGATTTTTTTTTTATTTAACTGTATTAAACTATGATTTTCTATACTCTAAACAATGTTTACTGAAAATATCTCTTGACCTGAATTATATGTTTAATAGCTTTTGTTTTTATGGCAAACAGTTTAAATGCAATAGTTAAATATGGAATAAAATGTTATGCTAGACACCTGAACATTTTAAATTGGAGAAGATAATCTTATCCATCAAATATTTTATTTTTCTTGATTGGAACAAAATATAACACAAAAGATTTTATTTTGTTTGTTTGTAGTTACTCAGGTTTTCTTCTGATATATGTTACTATTGCTAATACAGAGAATTTTTTTTTCACTCAGAATTAATAGAGGGCTAACTGAAATGTTTTTTCTGGTAAAACAAATTAGCCTACAATTTCTGATTTCCCAACATTTGGTTCAGTAATTTTTCTTATATCCACAAAACGTTGCTGCTGCTGCTGCTTAGTTGCATCAGTTGTGTCCGACTCTATGCGACCCCATAGACGGCAGCCCATTAGGCTCCTGTGTCCCTGGGATTCTCCAGGCAAGAACACTGGAGTGGGTTGCCATTTCCTTCACCACAAAACATTGATGTTTTGAGAAATATTTATTGCCTCAATTATGTTACAGCAAATTATATGTCCTTTTGTTTTTGATTACTATTGTAGAAACATGCATAAAACAAAATTTAAAAATCAATATATGATGTGTTTTAACAAAGAAATAAAGTACTTAAAAATATATCCCCCTTGTGAATCAATGCTGTAAATATTGTTAGGTTTGAGTGTGATTGTTAAATAAAGGATCTCATGATTTATTTAGTACAAAGAACAAATAATATATTGATGTTTTAATCTTATTAAGTTGAAGACATTTCATGATGCTTTCTATAACTGTATTTGAATTTGAATCTAACTATATGTAAACACGTGTAATATTTAAAGGCACCACCTCATAAATGAAGGCAAGCAGTTTACTGGCAAATCAAGAGTACAATTCCCAGATTTTTTTTTTTTTTTTTTTTTGAGTCATAGAAAGTATCAAACTCTCTTTGGGATTTTGCTACTCATAAAATGAGGAACTAATAACATATTACTGCTTAAGACTTTTCCTTCAGGATCAACAAACTCTATTTGAGCCAAGCAAGCTCAAATATTTCTGGTGTTTAGTGATGGCAAAATTGGATTTCATTTGGATCTCTTTATATTTGGCACCAAAACGGCAACTTGAACAATCAAGAACAAAGCTGTATGCTTGTGTGGCATTTGCTTCATACCTGTAGAGAAAAATATGGTCATGCTAGAGTAATAGCATGTGACAAAAATGAAAAAAAAAAAAAGTAATGCCTTCATTTCTCAAATTCATGTTATTTTAATTTTCAACTAAAAAGATTAATTCAGCTTTTATATTTAAATTTTTAAATATTTCATCAATAGGCTTTATTTTTTTTTTTAACTTTACAATATTGTATTGGTATATCAACATGAATCCGCCACAGGTATATACATGTTCCCCATCCTGAACCTTCCCCCCTCCTGCCTCCCCGTACCATCCCTCTGGGTCATCCTAGTGCACCAGCCCGAAGAATCCAGTATCATGCATGTAACCTGGATTGGCGATTCATTTCATATATGATATTATACATGTTTCAATGCTATTCTCCCAAATAGTCCCACCCTCTCCCTCTCCCATAGAGTCCAAAAGACTGTTCTATATGTGGCCACCTTGAAACATGTTTTTCTCCCTTCCAAATCATAATGCTGTTAGCAATGAGATCAGACAATAAATAATCATTTTAGAATCTTTAAAAGGTATTTTTGAGCATCATTTGAGATTTGATTAATTAGAAGTGTTAACATAATGAAAACTAAACATGTTGATTGTATCATTGACCTATATTCTTGAAAATTCCATATGGATTGAGTACATCCTTATCACATTACCTAAAGTTTTACAAAAATCAGTATCACCTTAAGATTATGTGTTTTTCAAAAACATTAATATTCAAAAGTGCTTTTATAATAACACTCAAAAATAAAAGCTTAAAAATATCTTGTGGAAATTTGTAGAATGATATGTTATTATAAAAGGTATCTTCAGGACAAAGTAGATTGGAAGATCATGTATTATCTTACTAAGTATAAATTACTCTGGGTTTTGGGATCATTTATAAAATAACACTAGTTTCTACTTCTGTTTCCTCAGTTAACCTCCTTCCTTCAGTGGCCCATTGGCTCAGTCTCATTGCTCTCTCTTGGAGTTCTCATGTGGTGGAAATAATAATGAATAATGATCCCCAGACTCTGGGGATTAGACTTCTAATCCTTGGAATGTCTAAATGTTACATTACATGAGCTAACAATCTTGGCAGATATGGTTAAATCAAGGTATTCACGTACAGATATTTAGATACAACCACAAGTGCACATTTAGGAGAAGGGAAGAGAGAGATTTAACAGAAACAGAAGTCAATGTGCCCAAGGAAGCAGCCACAGCAGTGATTTGGCCGCAAGCACCAGAGATGCCAATAGCACCAGAAGCTCCAAGGGGCAAGATGTGTACCGAATCTTAGAGCATCCAGAGAGAGGACAGCTCTGCTGACGCCTTTTCATTCAGTGATCTTAATTTTAGACTGCTGGCCACAAGAACTATGAGAAATAAAGTTCTGTTGTTTTAAACCATCCAGCAGTGGTAATTTGTAACAGTAGCCACAGGAAAAAAATAATACAAGCTCACTATTGTGCCTGTATTGCTTCACTTATGACTTTACTCAATTTTTTTCTTGACCTAGTAAATTGTATTTTTTATGCAAGTAGCATTCATCCTGGTTTCAACATCTGCCTTTAAACTTTTTCCTGTTATACCAGTTCTCTCTCATCTCCTCATCCCCTCATTTTTTAACACTTTTGTCACAAAAATTAGTCTTTAGTTCATAATTTTATAATTGATTGTTCAATTGACTTTTAATAATTTTATTAAGTATTGCACTTGCCTTCAGCTTACAATATATCTATTATTTGTATAGAGTTCATGTTCCCTGTAATATTGATCACTCATAAATTAAGCAATATATTACATGTCACTCAAAGGCTTTCTAACTTTTCCCTTTTTTTTTATTCTCTTCTCTCCTTGTGTATTTTTTTCTACCCATCATTGTGAATCTCTTTCTGATTATTTTCTAATCATCTGTTTAAATGGCAATCTTGTTTTTCGTTTTTGACAAAAAATCATTTTGTGGGTTTTAAATTTCGTGTTTGAATCCAAGTTCTCAATGCTGGCAAACTCTCCAGTGATGAAGAGGTTATGCATATTCAAGAGAATACAGATTTGAATGGGTACCCACGCTGTTTTGATTGCCAACATATAGCTGGCATTTAAGAGACTGTCTGAAGCTGTGGCCACATAACAATAGAATTTGTAAGTAAACTACAGATGTTATTCCCAGTTGGCTCTTTTGAGTACAAAGACAGACCTGGAGACAAAAGACTCTGTTTGAGCATGGCCTGCTACACATGCTCTCACTGGTTAAACCACAAAGGAATCAGGTATACAGACTCGTTCAATGCCTCAGTTTCTAAGATAAATAGATTGAAAGGAATTAAATGTGGGTGTTTGTGAAGTATAATGATTCCAGATGAAGAAAACTAATGCTCTTCTAAGGGGGAAAACTACTAATTAATCAGATCTTTGAGATAGACAAATAGAGCCTTTTGAATAAATTTAATAGTCAGAGAGAAGGAAAAAATGAACCTGACTGATTGACCTCCTTTTGACAAGAGACAGATTTGGTCTCTGAATATTATATAGCTAGCTTATCTGGCAGATTATCTCTTTGTCTTATTATTTAATACCATATAGATATAATCATAGACTGAGCACACAAGCATATGTGCGCCTTCATATACATGCTTTACCCACATATAATGCACACATGACAAAACATATAGATTGTAAAAAAATGGTCAAATAACCAACAGAATGAAACATTAATTTCCCCATTGGCAGGGGAAAAGAGTTTTATCTTTCTCTTCCATAAAAGCCCCACAGTGTTCAATCTTGATGAAAGCATTTATTAGCAGAGTAAAGCTGACAAGAAGAAATGGCGGTAAAACTTGCAGAAGAGTCAAGGACAGGAAGGAGACAGAGGTTCTTGTTGTGGGGGCTCTTTGTGATGCAAACAAAATTATTGAGAGAGTGAGTCCCACTTCTTCACTTTGCATTTACCCTAGAGAAAATGGTGTGCCTGGCAACATCATAGTGAATGAAAAAAGTCAAAGATTTAGAGAGAAACATTTTCAAACACCATAAACGTGAATGATACATATACTGAAAAATAAGTGTTTCTGTCCACAAATATTATTTTGATAGCTCCTTACCACAACTCTCCCACTGTATTTTTATCAGGTTTTTAGAATTTTTCATCTATTCTTCTTCATTTCTGAATCATTTACAATTTTCTGCTACAATAGCTTTATCCACAATGTTAAAAAGTAAAATACATTGACTGAAAATTTTATACATAAGTGTACACTAGAACTATTGATTTAAAATTCATTAGGCAGCAACCAGAAAAGATAATTTAGCACAGCATGGTGTCCTGACTTCAGAAATAATTTTCCTCTGATTAGCCTATCTTTTTCCTATTTGTTTTCATCATTGCTGTGAATACATATAAAATTATTGTTTATTTGGTTCAGAAGTTTGGTGGTTCCAGTTGTCAATAGCTGACCTGTCTCTTCCACTTTTGTAAATGAGCACCTCGGTTCCAAGCCTGCTCATTTCATCAACCATGCTTCATTGAACACACCGGTAAGTCTCACAGACCCTGGGTTCTTTCTTTCAGGAATAGGCTGCTTTTACTGAGCAATATATGTTATCTCTCTTATTTCAAACATCTTGCTTCTGCACATCAAGGCGTAGAATTCATCTTATCAGAAGAGTTGACAAAGAAGTGGAAAATGTATGGAAAATACAATTTTCATTTTTAAATGAAATGCATGAGGTTGGCCTGACTGGTCATGGAAATTTAAACTCTCTCTTTGTGTGTTTTAGATATCCCCAAGGCAGATACCTCCAGTAAAAATTGGCATTCATACATTTCCTAAATAGGAAGAAAACTTGGAGATTTATATGAAGTGTAGAAGGTTATGATAATGACATGACATCCACCCTTTTAAGATTAAGTCACCATTTCATTTTCACAGAGTTTTAAGTGGTTAACTGAATCCATGAAAAAGAAAGAGCTTTAAGTTGTCACTAATTTTTTTTTGTTTTTGTGAACCCAGGGTGCCATTGAAAATCATCCTTTTTTATGGACATTTGATAACTTTTCTGGCTTTATTTAAAAATTTTATACATGAACAAAAAATGAGTCTGAGGCCTGTAAGATTAAGATATTCAAGTACTTCACCTTATTGTTTACTGGGACAAAGATGTTCCTGAGTGCATTTCATTTTCCTGTGAGAAACTCTGTTGTATAATTTGAGGGTACAAGTATACATCAGAAATATTGTGTTTTCAGTTGCAGAACACCACAATAGACCAAATTTCTAAATAAAGCAAGTCATATGAATTTTTTGGTTTCTTGAGGCATATAAAAGCTATGTTTCTACTTTATAGTCTATTAAATGTACAATAGCCTTATGTCTTAAAAAAAAAGAAAAACAACAATGTGCATTCCTTAATCAAAAATACTTTATGGCTAAAATATTCTTATCACAATCTGAGCCCTCAGTAAATCATAGGATAACATCAAAGACCACTGACCATAGGTCATCATAACAAACATAGTAATGGAAAAGTCTGAAATACTGAGAGTTACCAAAAATGGGAAACAGAGACACAAAAGGGAAAAAATGCTGCTGGGAAAATGCTACCAATATACTTGCTAAACAGAAGGTTACCACAAACTTTCAGTTTATAGAATACATGACATCTGTGAAGTACAATAAAACAAAGTAAGCTTGCTTTATGTTTATAAATTTTAGACTAGATATGCTTTGTTTACTCACCAAAAATAAAATGTTACATGGATTACTGTTTTGTTTTAACTTGTCCACAACTCCTCTAACTTCCTCAGCAACACCACAACTCTCTCTACAACAATGGAGAAAGAGAGTAAGGAGAAAGAAGAGTTGTCAGGACATTTCCCAGTAAAGGTCAGACTCTCATCATACTCCTGGAGAGAAACCTGAGAAGAACATTTCACTACCTGGGACTTCAACCTAAATTTCCTTATCAGATATCTCTTTCTGAGTTTCAATTCTCAGATGCTTATCTATCTGGGTAGTCTTTTCAACCACCCTCCAGGTCACCTCTGTAAATGTCAAACTACATTCTATTAATAGGTTCCACTAAGTTTTTTTTATCTACATTCATTTGCAGTTATTTTTTTGTAGTTAGATATTTTTATTTTATCAATTGTTGGTTATTACCTAATTTTGTCTATAATAATGAAGAGTTTTGTGTTCATGACCTCTCCACCATCTAGATATTAAAATATATTTCACGTTAATTGAGGTGTTGCTGTTGGTCACTTACTTTTGTCCTACTTTTTGAAACTCCATGCACTTCCAGGCTTCCCTATCTCTCAGAGTTGCCTCAAACTTTCGTCTATTGAATCAGTGATGCTATCTGACCATTTTATCCTCTGTTGTCCCCTTCTTCTCCTGCCCTCAATCTTTCCCAGCATCAGAGTCTTTTCCAATAAGTCAGCTTTTACATCAGGTGGCCAAAGTGCTGGAACTTCAGCTTCAGCATCAGTCCTTCCAATAAAGATTCAGGGTTGATTTCCTATAGGGTTGACTGGCTTGATCTCCTTGCTGTCCAAGAGACTCTCAGGAGTCTTCTCTAGCACCACCATTCAAAAGCATAGGGGTGTTAACTTTATTGTTATTCTTTTCATTGTTGTTTATCACTGTCAATAAAAGTTGGTGAGAGAGAATAGAAATAGATCTTAAAAAACTGATGTTTCCTTTCATGTGAGCTGGGGGAAAAAAAATGAACCAAGGTTCACTGAGACTTTAGGGTTTCATTCTTTCTGGTAGAAATCAAGTACCCAAGATGTATGAGACAGAAGGTAGGAGAGAGAAGGTGATATAGGTAAAGTTATGCAATGTGTGTATTGTCGGGGAAGTTGGCAAATCAGCCTTAGTGAATGTTGAGTTTTCCAGCTTAGCAGAACATTGCTACATGTATTTTGTAAAGTAATTTGAAGTTTTTATCATTTAATTATTTAAAATATATGCATACCTCCAAGATTAGAAGGAATTGAAGTCTGAGACAGGTAAATCTGTGGCAATATTACTCAATGTGGAAAAAGTCATGTAGTAGAAGAAATAAATATGGAATAAACAAGCCTTTCCTAAGATAATACATAATACTAGTAATGGGCTTCACTAATGGCTCAGTGGTAAAGAATCTGCCTGCAATGCAGGAGATGCTGGTTACATTCCTGGGTTGAGAAGATACCCTGGAGAAGAAATGGCAACCCACTCCAGTATTCTTGCCTGGGAAATCCCATCGACAGAGGAGTCTGGTGAGCTACAGTCCATGAGGTCTCATGAGTTGGACACAACTTAGCGACTAAACCACCACCACCAAAGTTAGCCTTGAGTATTTTACTTTTTGAGAATTACGTAATCCTAAAGATTTCTTTCTCTTCATTGTAGTACAGAGAATTAAATATATATTTTAATCCTCTTTTCAAGTTAATAATTTAGTTTTACTCATTTAATATTCATGCTTATGAAACTGTTTTTAAATGAACTTTTCATATTCTTATCAGGAAACACTAGTTTAGGAAACACTAGGCTCAGGTCTAAGCTGGACTAGATGGAATTTAATTTGGACATAACATGTTTCATTTTCGGGGTATCATCTATCATTGGATGATATTGTTGAAGATTCCACAAATTACTAAATTTAGCTTTTACTATTGAATGACTGCAAAATACATTATTTGTAAATTATTTGACTATATATCATACTTTATGAGTGTGTGCACACACACAAAGCTAAGCACATCTTCCATATTCAGTAGCAACATGGAATAAGTTAGTAACATAATTTACAAGCATTTACATTTAAAAATCCCAAATGAGACATCTATTAGTCCAAAATATTTAAAATAATGTTCTTAAAAGCATTCTTTTAGTATTAGAATGAAAACGATCTCTAGAAAAAAAATGTAAAGGAAAAAAATATGGAACTGAGATTTCCCAACTTTCATTTAAAGAGATATAAAATGTTTCCCTAATGATATAGAGTTATTGTTAATCCACTCCCAAACTCTTTAAAATGTCTTTTTATGAAAGCCTGAAGGGAAATTTTAGGAAATTCTTAGTAATGATGCTGAAATTTTAATTCTACATGACTCAGAGGGGAGCAGGGATCAAGATGGCAGAGTGGGAGGACATGTAGATTACCTCTCCCTATAAACACATCAAAAGTACATCTACCTGTGGAACAGTTCTCACAGAAAACTAGCTGGAAACTGGCAGACAAACTCTTATACAACCAAAGCTGTAAGAAAGATTTCCAAGTGACATGGTAGATGAAGAAAGGCATAGGAACTCAGCCCCTAAGAGGGGTCTGAAAGGGAAAAAAAGTTTGTATGAGCAGACTTACCCTGAGAGTAATTGGGTCAGGCCACACAGGGAGTGTCCCAATCCTGGTGTCCTACATGGAGGAGACAAGCCCCCTTGTCTGTTAGGAGAACCACTTGATAAGACCAGAAGTGCTGTAGGAGCTTATTCTACTTTTGAGGAGTGCTTGTGCCCTGGTTTGGCAACAATCAAGACAAGAAGAGCTTTTCACAGGCAGCTGCCACCTTTCCACACTCCCTAAATCACTACAGATGGTGACTGCAGCCATGAAATTAAAAGACGCTTACTCCTTGGAAGGAAAGTTATGACCAATCTAGATAGCATATTCAAAAGCAGAGACATTACTTTGCCAACAAAGGCTCGTCTAGTCAAGGCTATGGTTTTTCCTTTGGTCATGTATGGATGTGAGAGTTGGACTGTGAAGAAGGCTGAGCGCCGAAGAATTGATGCTTTTGAACTGTGGTGTTGGAGAAGACTCTTGAGAGTCCCTTGGACTGCAAAGAGATCCAACCAGTCCATTCTGAAGGAGATCAGCCCTGGGATTTCTTTGGAAGGAATGATGCTAAAGCTGAAACTCCAGTACTTTGGCCACCTCATGCGAAGAGTTGAATCATTGGAAAAGACTCTGATGCTAGGAGGGATTGGGGGCAGGAGGAGAAGGGGACGACAGAGGATGAGATGGCTGGATGGCATCACTGACTCGATGGATGTGAGTCTGAGTGAACTGCGGGAGTTGGTGATGGACAGGGAGGCCTGGCGTGCTGAGATTCACGGGTTCGCAAAGAGTCGGACAGGACTGAGCGACTGATCTGATCTGATCTGATCTGAACCCAAGTGGTGTGACTACCCTGGCCCTGCTCACTCTACACCACAACCTGGCATAAGGTCTGCATCAATCTGGCCCTCGGAAGAGAGTCAGTCTAGCCATGCAGAGAAAGACCAGGGGGCCTAGGTTGTGACTCAGGTGGAGTGGCTATGAGCATCATCAGTGCTCACTGGGGTAGTACTACAGGAGCACTGCCTTGCTTTATCTCCCAGCCCAGCAAGAGGGTTCCAGCTCTCCACTTTAATAACCCAGTGAAATTTTCCATGGTAAATGGGGTCTGTCTATGAAAAATGGACAAATTATAAGTGATGAGTATTTTAGATTCATGCAAATTTCGGACATAATGTCTTATGATTGTAAGGGATAAGTTCTGAGAGCAATCTTTAATAAACCTCTGCCTTATACATTATATCTATGCACATTTAAAACATTAAGAATTTTTTAATGAAGCAAATTTTGCAATTTAGGGCATTCAAACTTTATTTTTGTTGTTTCATTTTATTTATTCTATCAGTCCTAATCAAGCACTATTGCTTTGTGATGGGAGGCAGGGGGTTATAGATGTTTTAAGTATGTTTGTTTGTGAAATCAACTATGTATCTGGGAAAAAAACTCTGTTCTTTAATGTAGACTTTATGTGAATATAGAAACGAATAAATTTAAAATATTAATAGCATCTTTAGAATATATGAGTTCTGTACTAAATAATAAGTCCCTCTGTTTTCCACTGTGCACTTTTATTACACACTTGATTATAAAATGAGGAAGGGATTAAGTGTGTGTTATTTTGTGCTATTATCAATGGTATGCTTCTGCTGCTAAGTTGCTTCAGTCGTGTCTGACTCTGTGCGACCCCATAGACGGCAGCTCACCAGGCTCCCCCGTCCCTGTGATTCTCCAGGCAAGAATACTGGAGTGGGTTGCCATTTCCTTCTCCAATACATGAAAATGAGAAGTGAAAGTGAAGTTGCTCAGTCATGTTTGACTCTTAGCGACCCCATGGACTGCAGCCCACCAGGCTCCTCCATCCATGGGATTTTCCAGGTAAGAGTACTGGAGTGGGGTGCCATTGCCTTCTCTGAATGGTATGCTACCTCATTGGATTCAAATTAAAAAAAAAAAAAAAAAAACTACAAACATTTTGTTGCCTTACTCTGTCTCTTTTAAGAAAAATCCACTTTGTAAATACATAATTAGATACCCTTCTATGAAACAGTAAGCAACTCTATCAATTAGCCTTTTAGCAACCTACTACATGATAATCACTGACACAGGAAATGGTGGACAACACTACCACGATCTCTGCCTGTAAATTTTTAACTGGGAAACTCAGATTTAAAAACTAATTATTATGATTATTGAAAGTTATTCATGTGCTTGTGCTCTAAAGGAATATGTACAGGATTTCATATAAACCTAAATTCAGGAAAACAAACTTACCCTTGGGGCATAAGAGTCAATGGAAAAGTATTCCTTAACGAAATAATTTTTGAGGCTATATCTGAAAGATGAGAAAAGTTTATTAAGGTAAAGAGAGAGAAGACTAGTGTTGGGTTGAGTCAAAAAGTTTGTTCAGGTTTTTCCATTCAGTCACTTCAGTCGCTCAGTTGTGTCCGACTCTTTGCGACCCCATGAACTGCAGCACACCAGGCCTCCCTGTCCATCACCAGCTCCCGGAGTTCACCCAAACTCATGTCCATCAAGTCGGTGATGCCATCCAGCCATCTCATCCTCTGTCGTCCCCTTCTCCTCCTGCCCCGCAATTCCTCCCAGCATCAGAGTCTTTCCAATGAGTCAGGTCTTCTCATGAGATGGCCAAAGTATTGGAGTTTCAGCTTTAGCATTTTTCCATTACAGTATATGAAAAAACTTGAATGAACTTCAGTTCAGTTCAGTTCAGTTCAGTTCAGTCACTCAGTCGTGTCTGACTCTTTGCGACCCCATGAAATGCAGCATGCCAGGCCTCCCTGTCCATCACCAACTCCCGGAGTTCACTCAAACTCACGTCCATGGAGTCAGTGATGCCATCCAGCCATCTCATCCTCTGTCGTTCCCTTTTCCTCCTGCCCCCAACCCCTCCCAGCATCAGAGTCTTTTCCAATGAGTCAACTCTTCGCATGAGGTGGCCAAAGTACTGGAGTTTCAGCTTTAGCATCATTCCTTCCGAAGAACACCCAGGACTGATATTGTTCAGCAAATATTTCAGATATATGAACACTCCAGGTAAGAGTAAGCATGATGGGTTTTAGACACTGAAGTATGATATTTTAGGTGTTGTGAGAGGTCTAAAATTGGTTTGAGAACAAAATATAGAGGACCAGAACTAAGTTTGCGAATATAAGCAGAACTCAGATCCTGCTTGAATTCTTAGACTCTATTTTTTTCACTTAAATCAACACTGGCTCTCTGCCGAAGAGTATTAAACTGAGACATGGCAAGAAGAGGCTCAAATTTTAAGAAGTCCACATTGGATTGAGGTGGAGAAGTGAATAGCTACATGAAGACCAATTATAATATTACAGCTATAGCCTGATCTAAAGTGGTATGGTCGTAATGAACTTTCACAGAAATTCTTTAGCTGAGAAAATTCAATTTTTGCTCATTTCAAACTGAAGCGATATTTCTTCAAGAGCTAGTACACAGCTAAACAAATTTACTAGGTTCCTTGGCAGTTAGGTTAAGCCATATGACTGTGTGCCAGCCAAGGAAATATGTGTGGAAGTGATTGGCACCTATTCCAGCTTTGGCTCATAAAACCATCCCACCTGTGTTCTTCTGTGTTTCTCCATAGGAGATGTAGGAAACAAACTGTTGAATGTGGCAGAGCTACATCAAGCTGGATCACTGCCAGCTTTTTCACCTGCCCAGTATTATCATCCGAGCAAACATATAACACATTTGGGGCCTAGTTATTACATCAGTTAGGTAATGCTAACTAATATACAACCTAGGATTTAATTTAAAACACAAAGCAATTTTGTACACAACTTTAAAATCAGTTAAAGACAGTCATGTGTCATTCAATCTTTTTTACTTTAAGTTAATAACTATCATTATCCAAGCATTTTTCTTTTTTTACTTATAATACTGACTTGTCACTTCACCAATACAATTTGCATATATTATTCAAAATATTCCCTTATGCTATCTTCCAAAAGGGAGCTTTTACTGTGGTAAAATATACTATTTTAGTTTTCTAGGATTCCTATAACAAATGACTGCAAATGGGGTGGCTTACTGAACTTTATTTTCTCATAGTTCTGGAAGCTAGAAGCTTAAAGTCAATACATCAGAAAGATTGGTTCCTTCTTAAGGTTTTAAAATAAATAAAATTATAATGATTCTCTTCTATTTTCTTGCAATTACCAGCTATCTTTGACACTCCTTGGTTCACAGCTGTATCGCTCCAGTCTCTGAGTGACATTCTCCCTGACTCTGTACCTCTGCCTTCACATGGCCTTTTATAAGGATATTGGTCATTGGATTTAGACAGGACTTTAATATTGTATCTCATTTTAACTTGATTACATCTGCAAGTAAAGATCCTATCACCAAATAATATCAAATTCACAGATGCCAGGGACTGGGACTTCAACATCTCATTTTGGGGAATACAGACCAACTGATGACAGATACATACAACAAAATTCAGCCATCATAAAAATATAATTTTATTATCCTTTTACTATAGAAATCATAGTATGTAAACACCACCATACTCATAATATAGAATACTTTCATCACCTCAACAGCTTCCTCCTGACACTTTGCCATTAACACATATGCCAGTACATAGCAATTACTAATCTGCTTTCTCTCACTATGATTTTGCCTGTTCTCACTATACTTAGTTTCTATCACAATACCATTAAAATTCATCTATACTGTTGTGTGTATCTGAAATGTGTGCTTCTTTTGTTGCTGTGTAGGTTTTTGTTCCAATCCCAAAGAAAGGCAATGCCAAAGAATGTTCAAACTACATCACAATTGCACTCTTTCACACACTAGCAAAGTAATGCTCAAAATTCTCCTAGCCAGGCTTCAACAGTATGTGAACCAAGAACTTCCAGATGTTCAAGATGAATTTAGAAAAGGCAGAGGAACCAGAGATCAAATTGCAAATATGTGTTGGATCATAGAATAAGAAAGAGAATTCCAGAAAGACATCTACCTCTGCTTCATTGACTATGCTAAAACCTTTGACTGTCTGGATCACAACAAACTGTAGAAAATTCTTACAGTGATGGCAATACCAGTCCACCTTACCTGTCTCCTGAGAAATCTGTATGAAGGTAAAAAAGAATCAGTTAGAACCAGACATGGAACAATGGACTGGTTCTACATTTGGACAGGAGGTATGTCAAGGCTGTATATTGTCACCCTGCTCATTTAACTTATATGCAGAGTACATCATGTGAAATGCCAGGCTGGATGAAGCACAAGCTGGAGTCAAGATTGCTGGGAGAAATAGCAACAATCTCAGATATGAAGATGACACCACCCTTATGGCAAGAAGCAAAGAGGAGCTAAAGAGCCTCTTGATGAAAGTGAAAGAGGAGAGTGAAAAAGTTGGCTTAAAGCTCAACATTCAAAAAAAATGAAGATCATGGCATCTAGTCCTATCACTTCATGGCAAATAGATGGGAAACAATGAAAACAGTGAGAAACTTTATTTTCTTGGGCTCCAAAATCACCGCAGATGATGACTGCAGCCATGAAATTAAAAGACACTTGCTCCTTGCAAGAAAAGCTATGATCAAAATAGACAGCATATTGAAAAGCAGAGACATTACTTTGCCAACAAAAGTCTGTCTAGTCAAAGCTACTTTTTTTCAGTAGTCATGTATGGATGTGAGAGTAAGACCATAAAAAAGGCTGAACACTGAAAAATTGATGCTTTTGAACTGTGATGTGGAAGACTCTTGAGAGTCCCTTGGACTGCAAAGAGATCAAACCAGTCAATCCTAAAGGAAATCAATCATGAATATTCACTGGAAGGATGGATGCTGAAGCTGAAGCTCCAATACTTTGGACACCTGATGCAAAGAGCTGTCTCATTAGCAAAAAACCCTGATGGTGAGAAAGACTGAAGGCAGAAGGAGAGAGGGATGACAGAGGATGAGATTGTTGGATGGGATCACTGACTCAATGGACATGAGTTTGAGCAAGCTCTGCTAGGTGGTGAAAAACAAGGAAGCCTGGTGTGCTGCAGTTCATGTTGTGGCGAAAAGTTGAACACGACTAAGTGACTGAACAACAACGAGGTTTCTTTGCTCATGCTTATTTCAATCACTATTTCAAATTGTATGCCATTGGGTTAATTTTTAACCCCACTGTTCTTCTCATTCGTCTAATTTACATAAAGTGTTTTAATAAATATTATTGTATAAATATGTAGTTCAAATATCCTTCTTTAAATCTGAATATCCTATCACTTAATATCCTATCACATTCCTGAGCATTCCCTCCTGTTATATGATCCAAATGATCATAACAAATTAACTATATCCACAATTTATTAAATTTTCCACATAGCATGTTTCTGATATTAAACATATAATAAACACCACTTCCTTCCTTCACTCATTTAAAGGCTTTTCCATTGAACTTTCCTAATTATTAAATCCTTCAACTTCCACATCAGTAATTTCTCTTCAATATGATGCTATTTTCCAGCCACCTCTCATTATTGAATTAATATCAAAGGAATCATAGTAGAAAGAGTAAGAAAGTTGAAGGAGACTTTAGATATTTTGATAATAAATTGACAGACTTCTATCATTATTGAAGTGGAGAAGAAATAAAGAAAAGGGAATGAAGATGAGAGTAAGTTTGTTTGACATGATATAATTAGATTAGAAAATAATTTGACATTAGAAATTTGACACATAAGGAAAATCTGCTACTTCAGATCCTTTTAATCATCATTTTCTCATTTACCTCTCAAAGTAAAACCATATAGTAACTATCAATATCAGTCTTTCCCATCATTAGAAAACACATTTCTGAGGAGTTGAATTACATAACTCTACACATAGGGTCATTTTGAGTAAGATAAACTTATTTGAAATAAACAGAACTAAACCAATGAGAATTTATCATTCAGCAGTAGCTTGTATCATTTTTCATTACAATATGTAGCACAGAGAAAATACACAGAAAAAGTGTACAACCTAATGATCCAAAGAAAAAAGAATATTGCCACCTCCCCAAAGATATTTCATTATCACTTTCATTTTCTACATCCTCTGGCTGTCCCCAAGAGACATATATTATCTTGATATTGGGTAATAGCTTTCTTGCCCATCTCAATACCACACTAAAAGCTATAGTATTATTTGGCCAGTATTTTGGAGCTAATGTAAATGTAACCTCCAGCATGTACCATTTTCTATCTGTATTCTTTTGCTCACCAAATATGTATAAAATGTTAAACTGTTTATAATTCCTTTGTTTTCATTGCTCTATAGTATTCCATTGCATTTATTTACAGCAATCTATCTAATCTACTCTTAGTAGGTATTTTAGTTGTTTTCTGGTCTATTTTAGCATTCCCATGACAGCTCTAAGAGTCTTGATGCACATACCCATGAATATCAATTGGGTATATATGTAGAAATGGAATTCCTGTCTCATACAGTCTTTGCAGATTCAGTGTTAGCAACCTGCAAATGTTTGTCGATAATACCAAATAATTTTCAAAAGGAAATTTTAACAATTTATATTCCTTCAAATAGTATATGGGGGCTCCCACTGCTCTGTATTTCCACCATCAGTTTGTCAGATTTTTACTTTTCCTTCTTTTTTCTTACTATCGGTCATTCAGCTGAGTATACATTGGCATTTCTGTAATTACATAAGAATTTAGCACCTTTCTGTATTTATAAGCTAATTAAAATAATTTAACCATAAACTGATTCTTTATGTCTCCCTTGCCATGCTTACTCATGTCCGACTCTTTGTGACCCCATGGATTGCAACCCATCAGGATCCTCTGTCCTTGGGATTTTCCAGGCAAGAACACTTGAGTGGGTTGTCATTCCCTTCTCCAGGGGATCTTCCCAACCCAGGGGTTGAACCCCATCTCCTGTGTCTCCTGCATTGGCAGACAGATTCCTTACCATTGAGCCACTTGGGAAGAAAAGTTTATTACTTTTTTTTGGCCACACCATGTGGCATGTGAGATCTCTGACCACAGATTGAACCTGGCTCCCCTGTAGTGGAAGCAGAGACTTAACCCCTAGACTGCCAAGGAATTCTTTCTTAGACTTCTTAAAATTAGGTTCTTGATTTTTTTATTGCTTTAATAATTTATATAAATTAGATACAAGACTTTTATAGGTTATATGATTTGAAAATACCTTCTGCAATTGAGCAAATTGCATTTCACTCTCTTAACTATGTATAGATGACAATTCTATGAAGTGAACTTATTCCTATTTTAAATGATAGTGATTTTCTTTACTATCCTTTTTTATAAAACCCTGGATTTATACTGATAATATACTCTAAGATTTTTGCATCTATATTCATGAATTATGTTTCTTTAAAATTTTATTTTCTTATAATAGCCTTATCTGGTTTTTATATCAAGGTTATTTAAGCCTCATAAAGTGAGTTGTGGAACGCTCTGACTTTTTTATTCCTTAGGAGATGTTCATAGTTTAGTAGAATTTATTAATTTCAACATTTGTTAAATTTTATGAGTGAAGCCACATAGATGTAAAAGTTTATTTGTGAAAATATTTTAAAATTACAGACTCAGATTCTAACGGAGAAGGCAATGGCACCCCACTCCAGTACTCTTGCCTAGAAAATCCCAGGGATGGAGGAGCCTGGTGGGCTGCAGTCCATGGGGTGGCTAAAAGTTGGACACGACTGAGCGACTTCACTTTCACTTTTCACTTTCATGCATTGGAGAAGGAAATGGCAACCCACTCCAGTGTTCTTGCCTGGAGAATCCCAGGGATGGGTGAGCCTGGTGGGCTGCCCTCTATGGGGTCGCACAGAGTCGGACACGACTGAAGCGACTTCACTTTCACTTTTCACTTTCATGCATTGGAGAAGGAAATCGCAACCCACTCCAGTGTTCTTGCCTGGAGAATCCCAGGGACAGGGGAGCCTGGTGGGCTGCCGTCTATGGGGTCGCACAGAGTCGGACACGACTGAAGCGACTTAGCAGCAGCAGCAGTAGCAACAGATTCTAAAATTGATGGATAACTATTCAAATACCTCTTCTATCATTTTTGTTCTGGCATTTTCCTAGGAATGTATCCATTTTATCAAGTATTTAAAATATATTGGCAAATAATTGTTCATAACCATCATTTTTACTTCTGGCTCTTTCATTCCATTACTCCTATAATCCTGTTCTTTAACCTCATGTAACTACTTTCCTCCATTGCTACAATGAACCACCTTTATATTTTTTTAGATTTGACCAGTTTTGCATCCCTGGATCTTGTACCCTCTTTGCTACTCTCAGTAGAACTTATTCTTTCTAGTTTGGACTCATACAGTACTGTCCTAACTTTTTTGTATTTTTGTTACCTTCAAATGCATCCTTCACACTGCCACTGGAATAGTAAAAGCAAAACATATATATAATCACACGTTTGAAAAGGATAAGGTTTCCCAACTTCTACATTATAAATTCTAGTAAATATTTCGTGGGATATTTTTTCACTGCATTTACCAGTTTAATTCATATTTTATTTTAGTGCAGCCACACTAACCTTAACCAAAGATAATTTGCTGACCATTATCTTACCAACCAATCAAGTTAACATAAGGCTTTTTATGGCTTTATATATTGATATGGATTTAAAGTATATCACTTCATTAATTGCATCTTGTCATAAGTTTCTTGTAGGACCTGCTCCTATTTATCCACTTAATTCTTTAGACTGTCTTCATATCCTTGATTCCTAGCTCAGTAACTCACATCACTAAAACCTTCAAGAAATATTTATTAATGTGATAATTGAATAGATGAACAAATAAAATGTTTAATTTAATCAAAATCATTCTGATAATGCAGTGGCTCATGGCAGCACAAGGAAATTTGCTTAGCACTGGTGATACAAAAAGAATAACAGTGAAGGGATTAAAGTCATGATGTTCCTGACTTCATTTTGATTACTTTGTAACGGTCATTATTATCATGCAATAGTTTAAAGTTAATGAGCATGTCGCATCTATTAAAAGTTTCTTGAGAAAAAAAGGCAAATATTAAATGATTATGAAAACTATAAGATTTTGAAATGTTTAAAGCTAAGTTTGAGAATGTCTTATTCATCCTATTAGTCTTTGAAACATATTATGTATTAGTGTCTCTCTTTCAGACAGTTAACAGAGGAGCAGACATGTATAGAACAGATTGGTAACATTCTTGAAAGTTAATGTCCATTAGACATTTGTTGCTACAGCTACGCATTGAATAAGCTAAGCAAACACTGTACATGATATTTATATTTAATTATTCTTTGTTATTTTATTTTGTAGGTAATATTTGTGCATTTTCTTAGAAAAACCATCTTCATATAAAACACCTGTGAGTGAATTTCAAAGATTTTGGGGATTTTAATGTTTAGTAGTTGGATTATTTGCAAATTCTACTTACACCTCATTTTTTACCACTGCTTCTTAAATACTACAGTCATTTATGAGTCCAAAATGGATTTCACCTTTCTTCATGTTATCTTCTGCCTTGTTATCAAAGTGCATATCTCTTACTTCATTCTGTGCTTCTAAGAATTCAGTGCCTCTCCATCCCCTTCAAATTAAGATGCAAACTCCTGAGGATAACACACAAACTCCTTTATATCTCAGCCCTTTAAAACACTTCCAGGCTCATCACTTTCATATCCTCTCTGATCTGTACCATAGACACACTGGAGGCACCATATCTCAAGGACACTGCTTGTTTCTTGCCTTCATGCCTTTGCACATGCTTTTCTCTCTCCTTTGAAGGTTTTCCTTTTCCATTTTCTAACTCCAAGATATCCCTGAAAGGTTAAACTCCCAGTGGGATGAATACCTTTCCTAACCTACTGATTGGTGTCAAATGTTCTTCCCAAGGCTTCCCATGGCAATACTGAATGCTACTTAGAGTATATAAATAATATCACAATGATAAGTATTCCTTTCAAAATTTTATTCTATTCTGTACTGCTGGAACCAAGCACAGCTCCAGGAAGTCCCAATCATTTTCTTAAATGAATAGGTGAATACATCAGTTTTGTGAACTCGCACTTACACAGGGCCCTTACTGTTCTGTAAGTAACTATTTTCCCTGCTCTTTCTCTTCTCACTTTTCTCATTATACCACAGTTACCATCCTGTGGATACATGTTTCATTCATATGCCTGTTGTCCCTAGTAGATTCCTGCAGTTCACCCTCAGTGCTCCTTTGCATCTGTGAGCTTCCCTTCAGCTCTTAGTTTAAATAATGTTCCATATGCATTCTTCAAGGTTTATTGATTCTGCTCTCTGGAGAGGGTCCTATACTTCAAGTGATGAATTTGAAAATATGGGGATCATTAAAACAAATTCCTGTGTTTTGGCCAATTCAGTCACAGTGTTGTAGTTGTTTGCAGATTTCAGCCTGGAAGCAAAGTTACATAATACAAGAAATTGAAAGTAAGCATCTAAACTACAGAGTAATAAAATAATTTTCTGGGCCTTAATTTCAATCAGTTTATCTGCCACAGGAGAGTAGCATTTAAAGTCAAAGTTTAAAACCTCGAATACATATTAATGGATTTCATTATTGCAAAGAACAGAAGTTATAAATAAAAGCTACATTGCAAGTAAAACAAATCCAAAATATGAATAGACTCTTGGAATCTCCCCAATATTGTGGTATAATTTCATTTAATATTTTCATAAATGCTCCTGACTTTGTAAAAGTTATCCAATAAGTTCCAAAAAGTTTACATATCATGTCTCAGAAACTTAGATAATTAATGTAAATATGCCTTCAAAATTTTTATCTCTGGCTCAGAACTTTATCCTGAAGATGAAATCCTTTATATATATAATTGTCCCATACATATGCCAAAAACTGAATTTGTATCAGCACTCTTTGCATACCTTCTCCCCTTGCCACTTTAATTATATTAATCATTGGAAATTTCCTCAACCTAGAACATCATGTATAAGCCATCTCCCTCTCTGCTACACACATCACCCTTCTGTCATCAAATCTGATGAATTCTACAGCAAATCTTTAGTGTATCTCCAGCCTCACTCTTAGGGACTTTTGTGCTGCTCTCATTTTTCCCCAGGTAATTAACTATACTTCCATTTTCCTTGTTTTTCAGGTTTAACTCTTAGAAAGCACATTTTCCTCTATGATTCCCTCAATCCATAGCTAATCCTTCAATGACTCCTATTAGACTCTACTTCCAAATGTATCCTGTTTTGACCACATTTACTCATTGTTGTTGAAACTAGTCCTAGTCATTCTTCTCTTTCATTATAACTACTTCAAAAGCTTTCAAATTGGCCATCTTATCTTTACTTGTGCTCAGTCACTTTTGTATACCACTCAAAAAAATCAATCATAATTGCTATTTCTTGCAATGTTTAGTCTCCTGCCACACATGTTGAAACACTTGATAAAATATGTGTAAAAATTATTTTAAATATATAACAGACTTTTAAAAAGCTAAGTAAATATCCTAAGGTCAAAACATAAACAGCAAGCATGAAGCTAGACAAGTAAGCTTACACTGATATTCAGGTATCCAAGGACACTTATCAATCCTTGTAACCAAGAAATTTACAGCAAAAAGTCTAGGAGAAGGGAGGCCACAATATTCTTGCCTTGAGAACCCCATGAACAGTATGAACTCTAAAAAGATTCCATCTTTTGTGAGAAGTTATAGAATAGAATAAAACGTCATTTATCATGGCAAACAGCAAGGATACATCTGTGTTTGACCAAATGCTTTACATGGAAAACTAGTCACTCACGAAGATCATCAGCACAAACAGTTCTGATTTGGGATATAAATTTATGGTACAATGTCATAAAAAATGCAAGCTCTGTAATTGCCAGAAGTGCCTAGATGCACATCAGAAAGAATGCAGATCACTACCAAGTGAGCATGCTTTCAAGGTGAAACTGGAAATTGTGTCTACCAGTAAAACATTACCTAACATACTGCTGTTTAAAAAAAAAACACAACCATAGAAACAAGATAAAACAAAGTATTGAAATAATGAACAGAAAGATCATCCAGCAGAAACATGCCCCTGATACTCTGTAAAACTCATACAATAGCTCTTATTTGATGAGTGTGCACTGTGCTATAGAGTTCTTTGCATTCGTTAATATTTAATTATCAAAGAATGTAAACAGATATTGGCATATTTTCATATATTAGCATAGGAAAAAAATGAAATAGACAAGTTTAGTATATTTCTCTCTTTCACATGTGATATAAGGGCTTCCCTGATGGCTCAGATGGTTAAGAATCCATCTGCAATGTGGGAGACCTGGGTTAGAAAGATTCCCAGGAGGAGGCTATTACAGTATTCTTGCCTGGAGGATCTCCATGGACAGAGGAGCCTAGTGGGCTACAGTCAATGGGGTTGCAAAGAGTCAGACAAGACTGAGCAACTAAGCACAGCAAAGCATGTGAAATAAAAGCTACATATTCAAATTCTGTCATTCTTGCTTTTAATCACCTTGCTATATTGCTTTATGTTATGTAAAATCTTAAAGATTGGGAGGCTAGTGTCAGACTAGCTTCCTCATTCACTTATGTGAAAAATTAAACACTTCCTTGAATATAAGGTTCCTAACACTCAACATCTATGAAACTTTAGGTTTCTTCATTAAAAAATCCATTGTAGAGTTGTTTACTGTATGATATCCATTAATCTATGTTTTCTGAAATGCCAGGTTCAAAATTATTGATTTTTAGTGTAGCAAATTTGGAAAACTCAGCAGTGAACTAGAGATCATATTGCCAACATCTGCTGGATCATCAAAAAAGCAAGAGTTCCAGAAAAACATATATTTCTGCTTTATTGACTATGCCAAAGCCTTTGACTGTGTAGATCACAATAAACTGTGGAAAATTCTGGAAGGGATGGGAACCTGACCTGTCTCTTGAGAAACCTATGCACAGGTCAGGAAGTAACAGTTAGAACAGGACATGGAACACCAGACTGGTTCCAAATAGGAAAAAGAGTACATCAAGGCTGTATATTGTCACCCTGCTTATTTAACTTATATGCAGAGAACATCATGAGAAACGCTGGACTGGAAGAAACACAAGCTGGAATCAAGATTGCTGGGAGAAATATCAATAACCTCAGATATACAGATGACACAACCCTTATGGCAGAAAGTGAAGAGGAACTCAAAAGCCTCTTGATGAAAGTGAAAGTGGAGAGTGAAAAAGTTGGCTTAAAGCTCAACATTCAGAAAACTAAGATTATGGCATTTGGTCCCATCACTTCATGGGAAATAGATGGGGAAACAGTGGAAACAGTGGCAGACTTTATTTTTGGGGCTGCAAAATCACTGCAAATGGTGATTGCAGTCATGAAATTAAAAGACACTTACTCCTTGGAAGGAAAGTAATGACCAACCTAGATAGCATATTCAAAAGCAGAGACATTACTTTGCCAACAAAGGTCTGTCTAGTCAAGGCTATGGTTTTTCCTGTGGTCATGTATGGATGTGAGAGTTGGACTGTGAAGAAAGCTGAGCCCGAAGAATTGATGCTTTTGAACTGTGGTATTGAAGAAGACTCTTGAGAGTCCCATGAACTGCAAGGAGATCCAACCAGTCCATTCTAAAGGAGATCAGTCCTGGGTGTTCTTTGGAAGGAGTAATGCTAAAGCTGAAACTCCAGTACTTTGGCCCCCTCATGAGAAAAGTTGACTCATTGGAAAAGACTCTGATGCTGGGAAGGATTGGGGGCAGGAGGAAAAGGGGACAACAGAGGACAAGATGGCTGGATGGCATCACTGACTCGATGGACGTGGGTTTGGGTGAACTCCTGGAGTTGATGATGGACAGGGAGGCCTGGCGACCCCCTTCATGGGGTCGCAAAGAGTCAGACATGAATGAGCAACTGTACTGAACTGAACTGAGTGGCATGGCAAAATGTTGCAAAATATCACAAGCTGGGTGTCTTAAATGATGGGAAAATGTTGTCTCATAGATCTGGAGGCTGGAAGTCCAAGATCAAGTTGCCAACAGAGTTGATTTCCTATAGGACCATATAGGTATCTCTCATCCAAGGTCGGGGCTGGGGAGAGGCCGAGAGGAGCTACCCAAGTCCGAGGTCAGGGGTGGCGGCCCAGAGTGCCAGGTTGCGATAGTGCAGGAGCGGTCGCGTGGAGCTACCCCACATCTGAGGTCAGTGGCAGCAGCCGGGAAGAGATACACCACGTGTGAGGTCAGGGGTGGCGGCCGGGAGGAGCTAACCCAGGTCCGAATTCAGGAGCGGCAGCCGGGAGAAGCTACCCCACGTTCAAGGAGCAGCGGTGCACAGGTGTAGGAGGGCGGAGAGGAGCTACTCCACGTTCAAGGTCAGGAGGGGCGGCAGTGAGGAGATATCACTCGTCCAAGATAAAAGAAACCCAATAAGATGGTAGGTGTTGTGAGAGGGCAATAGAGGGCAGACACGCTGAAACCATAATCACAGAAAACTAGTCAATCTGATCACACGGACAACAGCCTTGTCTACTCAATGAAACTAGGCCATGACTGTGGGGTCACACAAGACGGGCAGGTCATGGTGGAGAGGTCTAACAGAATGTTGTCCATTGCAGAAGGGAATGGCAAACCACTTTAGTATTCTTGCCTTGAGAACCCCATGAACAGTATGAAAAGGCAAAATGATAGGATACTGAAAGAGGAACTCCCCAGGTCTGTAGGTGCCCAATATGCTACTGGAGATCAGTGGAAAAATAACTCCAGAAAGAATGAAGGGATGGAGCCAAAGCAAAAAGAATACCCAGTTGTGGATGTGACTGGTGATACAAGGAAGGTCCAATGCTGTAAAGAGCAATATTGCATAGAAACCTGGAATGTTAGGTCCATGAATCAAGGCAAATTGGAAGTGGTCAAACAGGAGGTGGCAAGAGTGAACGTCGACATTCTAGGAATCAGTGAACTAAAATGGACTGGAATGTGTGAAATTAACTCAGATGACCATTATATCCACTACTGTGGACAGGAATCCCTCAGAAGACATGGAGTGGCCATCATGGTCAACAAAAGAGTCCAAAATGCAGTATTTGGATGCAATCTCAAAAACGACAGGATGATCTCTGTTCATTTCCAAGGCAAACCATTCAATATCACAGTAATCCAAGTCTATGCCCCAATCAGTAACTCTGAAGAAGCTGAAGTTGAGTGGTTCTATGAAGAACTACAAGACCTTTTAGAACTAACACACAAAAAAGATGTCCTTTTCATTATAGGGGACAGGAATGCAAAAGTAGGAAGTCAAGAAACACCTGGAATAACAGGCAAATTTAGCCTTGGAATACGGAATGAAGCAGGGCAAAGACTAATATAATTTTGCCAAGAAAATGCACTGGTCATAGCAAACACCCTCTACCAACAACACAAGAGAAGACTCTACGCATGGACATCACCAGATGGTCAACATCAAAATCAGATTGATTATATTATTTACAGTCAAAGATGGAGAAACTCTATACAGTCAGCAAAAACAAGACCGGGAGCTGACTGTGGCTCAGATCATGAACTCCTTATTGCCAAATTCAGACTTAAATTGAAAAAAGTGGAGAAACCACTAGACCATTCAGGTATGACCTAAATCATATCCCTTATGACTATACAGTGGAAGTGAGAAGCAGATTTAAGGGACTAGATCTGATAGAGAGCCTGATGAACTATGGATGGAGGTTCGTGACAATGTATAGAAGACAGGGATCAAGACCATCCCCACGAAAAAGAAATGCAAAAAAGCAAAATGGCTGTCTGGGGAGGCCTGACAAATAGCTGTTAAAAGAAGAGAAGCGAAAAGCAAAGGAGAAAAGGAAAGATATAAGCATCTGAATGCAGAGTTCCAAAGAACAGCAAGGAGATAAGAAAGACTTCCTCAATGATGAATGTAACGAAATAGAGGAAAACAACAGAATGGGAAAGACTAGAGATCTCTTCAAGAAAATTAGAGATACCAAGGGAACATTTCATGCAAAGATGGGCTCGATAAAAGACAGAAATGGTATGGACCTAACAGAAGCAGAAGATATTAAGAAGAGGTGTCAAGAATACACAGAAAAACTGTACAAAAAAGATATTCACAACCCAGATAATTATCATGGTGTGATCACTCACTCACCTAGAGCCAGACATCCTGGAATGTGAAGTCAAGTGGGCCTTAGAAAGCATCACTACGAACAAAGCTAGAGGAGGTGATGGAATTCCAGTTGAGCTATTCCAAATCCTGAATGATGATGCTGTGAAAGTGCTGCATTCAAATTTGCCAGCAAATTTGAAAAACTCAGCAGTGGCCACAGGACTGGAAAAGGTCAATTTTCATTCCAATCCCAAAGAAAGGCAATGCCAAGAATGCTCAAACTACCGCACAATTGCACTCATCTCACACGCTAGTAAAGTAATGCTCAAAATTCTCCAAGCCAGGCTTCAGCAATATGTGAACTGTGAACTTCCTGATGTTCAAGCTGGTTTTCGAGAAGGCAGAGGAACCAGAGATCAAATTGCCAACATCTACTGGATCATGGAAAAAGCAAGATAATTCCAGAAAAACATTTATTTCTGCTTTATTGACTATGCCAAAGCCTTTGCTTGTGTGGATCACAATAAACTGCGGAAAATTCTGAAAGAGATGGGAATATCAGATCACCTGACCTGTCTCTTGAGAAACCTATATGCAGGTCAGGAAGCAACAATTAGGACTGGACATGGGACAACAGTCTGGTTCCAAATAGGAAAAGGAGTTTATAAACCCTGCTTATTTAACTTATATGCAGAGTACATCATGAGAAACACTGGACTGGAAGAAGCACAAGCTGGAATTAAGATTGCCGGGAGAAATATCAATAACCTCAGATATGCAGATGACACCCCTCTTATGGCAGAAAGTGAAGAGGAACTAAAAAGCCTCTCGATGAAAGTGAAACTGGAGAGTGAAAAAGTTGGCTTAAAGCTCAAGATTCAGAAAACCAAGATCATGGCATCTGGTCCCATCACTTCATGGGAAATAGATGGGGAAACAGCGTCAGACTTTATTTTTCTGGGCTCCAAAGTCACTGCAGATGGTGATTGCAGTCATGAAATTAAAAAGATGCTTACTCCTAGGAAGGAAAATTATGACCAACCTAGACAGCATATTCAAAAGCAGAGACATTACTCTGCCAACAAAGGTCCATCTAGTCAAGGCTATGGTTTTTCCAGTGGTCATGTATGGATGTGAGAGTTGGACTGTGAAGAAAGCTGAGCGTCGAAGAATTGATGCTTTTGAACTGTGGTGTTCCCTGGACAGCAAGGAGATCCAACCAGTCCATTCTAAAGGAGATCAGTCCTGGGTGTTCTTTGGAAGGAATGATGCTAAAGCTGAAATTCCATCCCTTTGACCACCTCATGCGAAGAGTTGACTCATTGGAAAAGACTCTGAAGCTGGAAGGGATTGGGGACAGGATGTAAAGGGGACGACAGGATGAGATGGCTGGATGGCATCACCGACTTGATGGATGTGAATTTGAGTGAACTCCGGGAGGTAGTGATGGACAGGGAGGCCTGGCGTGCTGTAGTTTATGGGGTCGCAAAGAATCAGACACGACTTAGCTACTGAACGGAACTGAGTGACATAGCTTCCCTGGTGGCTCAGAAGCATAGAATCTGATTAAGACGCAGCCTTAATCCCTGGGTCAGGAAGAGCCCCTAGAGAAGGCAATGACCTCCCATTCCAGTATTCTTGCCTGGGAAATTCCATTGCCAGAGGAGCCTGGCAAGCTACAGTCCATGGAGTTAGACACAATTTAGTGACTAAACAACAACAGTAGTAACATACTACTTGAATACATATATACTATAGGTCTGTACAATTGAGCTTTCTATGTGACTTTGTTGAGGTCATACATGTATTATCTACAAGCATTAGCAATTTTAAAATTTTAATCATTCTTTTATTTATACTGCATTTAAAATTAAAATTCATTAGTAATATAAAGTTACATATTAGTCCCAATTTTATCTAGGATTAAAAATTTGTGTAAGGTAATGCTAAAGGAAGTCTGGTATGCTGAAGTCCATGGGTTTGCAAAGAGTCATGCATGACTGAGTGACTGAACATCAAGAAAAAAATTGACATTGAATAAAATTAAATATTTTACATTATGAAAACATCTGTGCAACTCATGTGGCTTTTTGTTTTGCTAGTATCTAACAATCTCCAAACACAAAGAACATAAAGTGTTTAAAAAAATCTATTATTTAGTTTGTAATATTAGCAGAGTAAGTTATTTAATTCATTACAAATATTTTAATGATATGCATGACTTATTTATTTCTTTTATACACATATATACATACTCATAAGAAACTAGGGTTATAAAATTAAAATACAAAAAATTATAATTTGCAGACAAAAATAAATTTATGGAAATTATAGAAAAAAAGTGCCCAATATATATGCCTTGAAGAATTGAGCAATGTATTAAAAAAATGTCAATTGGTTGTAAAAATATTAAAATGGCGACAACACCACATTGTAACAAGAAGGGTAAAATTTTACGTGTTGATATCAGAAATATTTTATGGTCAACACTTACTGAGTCTTCAAAGGTTAGTCTTAAAAGAACTGTGCAATATGGATAATATAAGACACTGTGGTTGTCTGAGATATCTATATCAGAAGAAGATCATATGTTTGGGGAAAATATAGACATTTTAGGATATAATATATAATGAGAGAGAGGAAAAGACCTATAAATCATATCAATGCAAAACTTGGGTATATATTCCTATATGTATCACTAACTTGGATTATACTGCTTCTCTGGAGACTGTTGGTGGTATGAGGACTATCTATTGATCTCATAATTATGGGGGGAGGCCACTGGCCTATGCTACTTGGGGGATAGGGTCATTAACATAGCAAGGAACACAGAACTGTCTTGCTTAAATGTCCCTGTTGAGGAAAACAGAAGACATTGGCTTTTATTTTGACATTCTGGATAGTAGTTTTGCATACAACTTCAGGTGCTGAGATAACTCACCATGACACTTAAATTTTAATCTGCCTAGTCTCTGTTAATGAGCTTCATGACCATAAACTATTTGAAAAAAAATTCAAGAATGAGTTCTAGTGATGCTTAAGATGACAATAAAACAATTTTTGAAAACTTTTCTATTCAATGTTATAATTAATTCTTTATGAATTTTTATATTTATAGTATGGTATTATTTTATTGGCATTGAATTATGTCTAGAACTCTTAATATTACATCAATAAATGAAGAAAATTGGGAGAATGCCTTACATGCTTCTTGCTCATAATATATTAACAGTATATTTAAGAACCTTTTGTAACAATGTGTTCTCAAAATAGTGTATGATATATTTCATGAAAAAAGTATAGAGATAAATCTACCTATATTACAAGGAATAATTTTTTGAAAATAATTTTAAAAAATCCATTTACAAATAGAAAACAAATCTCAAAAGAATTTCCATTCAACAAATATATTTAAGAATTTAGATACATCATTTCAATTTTTTTTTTTTTCATGGGCACAGATACGTGTCTGAAAAAAACCCACTTTTCCATCCTTCTTGTAAGGTAGACTTTAATATAAGTTAGTATAAGTTACAAAGATGTGTTAATAGTGAGGGTCTTGCCATGCTTGCCTTTTATAATTTAAGTAGGAACCATCTTGGGATTCTTCCAGCTTGTCTAAGCACTCAGGAAGTAACTAATATTCGACCATTGCTACCAAATAACATTCCCTTGCTGTCTTTCTGCATTACACTGCTGAAGGCTTAATGTACTCGTTAAAGGAACATTTTGATATGTATTCAAATCTCATTGGAGATTTCAATTTTTAAATGAATAAATTCACACAAATTTAGAAAGATAGCCTTTTTAATTGCAAATATATATATGAAAATACTTGCAACTATGTAAAAATGTCTATGTACCATTATAATGTGTCCATTGTGTCAGTAGTGAAAATCTTATATTGATTTCTAAAATTTAATTTAAGACTTTTGATTCCTAATACTTGATTAAGTACTAAAACCAACATTTCATTAAATAAAAAGGTAGGATTAATTTGATTAAGTTAAATTTAACCTATGAGTCAATATTTGTTTTACCTCACACGAAAAGTTGACTCACTGGAAAAGACTCTGATTCTGGGAGGGACTGGGGGCAGGAGGAGAAGGGGACGACAGAGGATGAGACGGCTGGATGACATCACTGACTCGATGGACGTGAGTCTGAGTGAACTCCGGGAGTTGGTGATAGACAGGGAGGCCTGGTGTGCTGCGATTCATGGGGTCCCAAAGAGTCGGACACAACAGAGTGACTGATCTGATCTGATAGGTAAGAATTGGAGAAGGCAATGGCAACCGACTCCAGTACTCTTGCCTGGAAAATCCCATGGACAGAGGAGCCTGGTAGGCTGCAGTCCATGGGGTTACGAAGAGTCGAACACGACTGAGCGACTTTACTTTCACTTTTCACTTTCATGCATTGGAGAAGGAAATGGCAACCCACTCCAGTGTTCTTGCCTGGAGAATCCCAGGGAAGGCAGAGCCTGATGGGCTGCCATCTGTGGGGTCGCACAGAGTCGGACACGACTGAAGTGACTTAGTAGTAGTAGTAGTAGTAGTAGTATAGGTAAGAATTACTAAGGATAAATTTTGAGAAAATTTCAATATTAATGAAAACTACTCCAGTAAATGTCATAGTATATTCTAGAATATAAAATCAATAAAACATAGGTATTTTTAATATATATTTTATAAATATAATCAATAAAATATATAAATGCTAGGTAAATTATATAAAATATTTTTAAACATTTTGAACTCACAAAAACAAGGAAGTTATCTAAAAATAACAAAACAATAAACAAGACAAGCTAAATCTAGGTTGCTATTGAATACGGAAGCCGTAACTTTTCTCATTTCTTCATAATCGTTGAAACATAAGTGTGTAGATGAGAATGACTTTACAGAACATAGAATTTTGGTTCTTGGACCCTTATAGAAGGCATCTCTCAACACAGATGTCCCATAATTCATTTAGATTATGTGTGTGTGCTCAGTCATGTCCAAATCTTTGTGATCCAGATTAAGTACCAATAAATCTGAGTTTATTAAAAAGCATAGTACCAAGTGCCACGAGAAGACTACCATAAGCATGAGTTAGCCAGGATAGTTCAAAATTTATACCCAAATAATCCAGGATTGGAAATATTATATATAGATTATAAAATAATTATAGGAAAGTGTGAAAGTATTAGTCACTCAGTCATGTCCAACTCTTTGTGACTCTATGGTTTGTCCATTGAATTCTCCATACAAGAATACTAGAGTGGATTGCCGTTACTTTCTCCAGGGGATCTCCCTGACCTAAGGATTGAACCTGGGTCTTCTGTACTGCAGGCAGATTCTTTACTGTCTGAGCTAACAGAGAAGCCCAAAATAATGATATAGGAGGTTTTAAAAAGAATGCATACAAAATTTTTAAATGAGTGAGAAATAAAAATGACAGAATTTTAGAATATTACTGCATACTTAAAAATAAGCTAAGTTAAACTTCTGGTAATTAAAGGTATTGCCATGAAAGAAACACAGAACAAAATAAAATACAATCTTAGGATAGCTTAAAGAGCAAATCAAAAGCAAGTGTAGAAACACTTACTTGATTGGTCTTAAATTATGATTCAGTGCAAAGAAAGAGAAAAATCTGAAATTGAGAAAAGACGCAGTCAGTAACACAAAAAGGTGTACAAGACATCTCATCTGAGTTCCAGAAAGGAATAAAGAAGACAATGGGAAGGCTATACTTAAAAATACACTTAGAATTCACCAAGACTGATGAAAAATGTAAGTCCTCCATCTCATGAAAGGCATCATATTCTATGCACATGACAAAGAAATTTATATCTAAAGTATATCAAAGACAAAGATCAAAAAGCAGCCTAATAGAAAAGACAGATTGCATACAAAGAATTGGTTATTAGACAGGATTGTTTTTAACAGCAAAGAAAATATTACTTCATAAAATCAAAGTGACAAGAGAAAATATTTGTCAATATAGAATCATATACTTAGGAAAACTATCAATATTAAAGGGAAAACAAACACATTTTCAGGTAAACTGAAAACCATTTACTAGCAATAGATATTTTAAAAAACGACTTCTTAAAAAATGTGTTCACTCAAGAAGGTTCAATTTCAAATTTTTCAATACTGCTATTATGCCAATCCCTTCTACTGCCATAGACTACATAGCATCAAGAAAGTTAGATGTGCAAAATATACATAATATTCTGTGAACAACTTTTAAAGTCTGAGCTTGATTTAATATAGCAAACACTTCTTTCAATCTTGAGAATTCCCTGGACTATTAGTTCTATTATTTACTTCAGTTCAGTTCAGTCGCTCAGTCGTGTCCAACTCTTTGCGACCCCATGAATCGCAGCATGCCAGGCCTCCCTGTCCATCACCAACTCCCGAAGTTTACCCAAAACCATGTCTATTGTGTCGGTGATGCCATTCAGCCACCTCATCCTCTGTTGTCCCCTTCTCCTCCTTCCCCCAATCCCTCCCAGCATCAGGGTCTTTTCCAATGAATCAACTCTTCGCATGAGGTGGCCAAAGTACTGGAATTTCAGCTTTAGCATCATTCCTTCCAATGAACACCGAGGACTGATCTCCTTTAGGATGGACTGGTTGGATCTCCTTGCAGTCCAAGGGATTCTCAAGAATCTTCTCCAGTACCACAGTTCAAAAGCATCAATTCTTCGGTGCTCAACTTTCTTCACAGTCCAACTCTCACATCCATACATGACCACAGGAAAAACCATAGCCTTGACCAGATGAACCTTTGTTGGCAAAGTAATGTCTCTGCTTTTGAACATGCTATCTATGTTGGTCATAACTTTCCTTCCAAGAAGTAAGTTTTAACTTCATGGCTGCAGTCACCATCTGCAGTGATTTTGGAGCCCAAAAAAATAAAGTCTGACACTTTCCACTGTTTCCCCATCTATTTCTCATGAAGTGATGGGACCAGATGCCATGATCTTGGTTTTCTGAATGCTGAGCTTTAAGCCAACTTTTTCACTCTCCTCTTTCACTTTCTTCAAGAGGCTTTTTAGTTCCTCTTCACCTTCTGCCATAAAGGTGGTGTTATCTGCATATCTGAGGTTATTGATATTTTTCCCAGCAATCTTGGTTCCAGCTTGTGCTTCTTCGAGCCCAGGGTTTCTAATGATGTACTCTGCATATAAGTTAAATAAGCAGGGTAACAATATAAAGCCTTGACATACTCCTTTTCCTATTTATAACCAGTCTGTTGTTCCATGTCCAATTCTACCTGTTGCTTCCTGACCTGTATATAGGTTTCTCAAGAGGCAGGTCAGGTGGTCTGGTATTCCCATCTCTTTCAGAATTTTCCAAGTTTATTGTGATCCACACAGTCAATAACAGTTTAGAAACAGCATTAAAGCAACAGGTAACTGTTGAGAGGCAACAGAATTTTTGTAACCTGAGGAAGTGGTCTTGCCTTCCAGGTCATATTCCCAACCACAATTGTTTTCCTTGAAAACTATTAATTTACCAGTTTGTTTCTTACCTTAAATGTTTATATCCTTAAGGTTATGCAGCATAAGGCATGCTAACAACACCTGAATCCACAGAAAGGAGTGTTGTATCAATTGCTGTATTGATTATTCTAGATTATGTTTTCATTAAAAGGTATACTATGGAGTGAAATATAAATTATGTATGGCATTAAAACAAAAACTACCACAGGGAAAGCATATTAAAGAGAAATTCATAGCATGGAATGAATATATTAACAAAGAAAAGTTTTAAAATCAATATTCTAAGAGTCTACCTTAGGAAACTAGACAAAGAGCAACCAGTTGAATCCACAGTAAACAGAGAAATAATTAGAGCAACAATCAATACATTTGAAAATGATAAATCGATAGAGAAAATCAACAAATGCAAAAGCTGAGTCCTTGAATATATCAATGACACTGGTAAGCCTCTAGCCAGGCTATCCAACCAAAGGAAAGGATACAATTTACTAATATCAGAAATGAAAGAGGGGACATTATTACAGATCTAGGGCTTTCCTGGTGGCTCAGACAGTAAAGAATCTGCCTGCAATGCAGAAGACCCGAGTTTGATCCCTGGGACGGAAAAATCCCTTGGAGAAGGAAATGGCTATCCACTCCAGTACTCTTGCCTGGAGAATTCCATGGATAGAGGAGCCTGGTAGACTACAGTCCATGGAGTCAGATAGAGTTGGACATCACTGAGCTACCTAATGCTTCCATGCTGTTATGGGCATTAAAAGACTAGTAAAAGAATACTATGAACAACTTTATACCCATAAATTCAACAACCTAGATGAAATGGAGTAATTATTTGAAAGACACAAGCTGCAGAAGGGTTTCCCAGGTGGCACTAAAGGTAAAGAACCTGCCTGCCAATGCAGGAGACATAATAGATATGAGTTTCATCCCGGGTTGGGAAGATCCCCTGAAGGAGTACATGGCAACCCACTCCAGCATTCTTGCCTGGTGAATCCTATGCAGAGAGGATCCTGACAGGCTACAGTCCATGGGGTCACAAAGAATTGGATATGACTGAAGAGACTGAGCATGCATGCACAGATGCACAAAACACGAACACAAGAAGACAATAAAATAGGCCTATATATATATATATATATATTAAAGGGATTCAATCAGTACTGATAACCTTCCAAAACAGAGACATATGTGTGTGTCCACCAGTAAATTCTATAAAACATTACAGGAAAAATATCAACAATTCATCACAATGTTTTTCTGCAGATAAAAGCAGAGGGAATATTTCTTAACTCATTCTATGAGACCAGAATTACCCAAATACCAAAATCTAATAAAAACATTCAGTTCAGTTCAGTTCAGTAGCTCAGTCATGTCCAACTCTTTGCGACCCCATGAATAGCAGCATGCCAGGCCTCCCTGTCCATCACCAACTCCTGGAGTTCACTCAGACTCACATCCATCGAGTCAGTGATGCCATCCAGCCATCTCATCCTCCGTCGTCCCCTTCTCCTCCTGCCCCTAATCCCTCCCAGCATCAGAGACTTTTCCAATGAGTCAACTCTTCACATGAGGTGACCAAAGTACTGGACTTTCAGCTTTAGCATCCTTCCTTCCAAAGAAATCCCAGGGCTAACCTCCTTCAGAATGGACTGGTTGGATCTCCTTGCAGTCCAAGGGACTCTCAAGAGTCTTCTCCAACACCACAGTTACAAGGGGAAAAGAAAAAAACTGCAGACCAATATCTCTCATGAACATAATTGCAAAAATGTTCAACAAAATGTTAGCAAATCACATCTTATAATATACAAAAAGGATTGTACATCAGAATCAAGTGGATTATCCTATATGCAAGGGTAGTTCAAAATTCAAAAACCAATTAAAATAATCCTTCATTACAACAGACTAAAAAATGTCAAATTGATCTCACTCATACATGCAATAAGAAAAGTGTTTGACAAAATCCAACAGATATTCACAATAAAAATTCTCAGACTAGGAATAGAGGAAAACTTCCTCAAGTTGATAAAGAAGGCCTATAGAAACCTACAGTTAATATCATATTTAATGATGAGAACCTTAAAACTTTGCTACTATGACCAGGAACAAGTCAGGGATGTCCTTTATCACTACTCTTTTTCAACATTGTACTGGAAGTTCTAGCTAATGCAGTAAGACTAGAAAAGAAAACAAGAAGTATACAGATTGGAAAGAAATGAAACTGTCTGTTCATAGATGACATGATCATCTATGCAGAAAATCCAAAGAAATCAATGGAAACCTTCCTTGAACTACTAGTAGATTATAGCAAATTTGCAGGAGACAAGACTAATATCCTGAAGTCACATTTCCATATACCAGCAATTAGAAAATGAAATACGAAGGAAACACAATATCATTTAAATTACCACCCACTTGAATGAAAAAATAAAATGTATAGATCTAAAAACAGGTATGTAAAAGATGTCTATGAGAAAAAAAAAATGCAAAACCTTGATGAGAAACTAAATAAATAGAAAGATAATCCATTCTTATGGATAAAAAGACTCAATATTTTAAAGATATCGGTTCCTCTCAACCAGATCCACAAATTAGTTCAATATCAATCAAAACCCAAGCAAGTTATTTTGTAGTTATCTACAAACTAATTCTAAATTGTGTATGCAGCAGCAAAAAACTGAAAAACTCAATATTACAAAATACACAAATAAATGGAAAGATACTTTGTGTACATGGATCAGAAAAATTAATAGTGTTACAATGCCCATACTACTCAAAGCAATCTAAAGATTCAATGCAATCTCTATCAAAATTTCGATAATTTTTTTACAGAAATTTAACAGTCCTAAAATTTGTTTAGAACTACAAACAAACCCAAATAGCTACAGGAATCTGGAGAAGAAAGAACAAAGCTGGAGGCATTACATTCCCTATACTAATAATCAAAACATTAGATATTGGCATAAAAGCAGATAGATTAATAGAACAGAAGAGAGAGCCAAGAAATAAACCTAACATATATGGTCAATATATTTATGACAGGAGAGTCAAGGATATACAATGACAAAATACAATCTCTTGAATAAATGGTGTTGGAAAAACTGGATGGCCATATGCAAAAGAAAGAAATTATAATACTATAATATAACATACACAGCAATTAACTAAAAATGGATTAACAACTTAAATATAAAATCTGAAACTATAGAACTCTTAAAAGAAAACATGCAGTAAGCTCCTTGACATTTGTCTTCATGAATAATTTTGGACTTGACACCCAAAGCAAAGGCAACAAAAGCAAAAGTAAACAAGTGAGACTATACCACACTTAAAAGTTTCTTCACAGCAAAGAAACTATCAACAAAATGAAATGTAACTTACTAAATGGGAGACAATACTGGTAATTTGTATATCTGATGAGGATTAATGTCCAATATACATGTAGATAACTTTCACAACTCAATAGCAGGGAAAAGATCCAATTAAAAAATGAGCAGAAGATCTAAACTGATTCTTCTATTTGCATGTGTGTGTGTGCTGAGTCACTTCAGTTGTGTCCAACTCTTTGTGACCCCAGGGACTGTTGCCCACCAGGCTCCTCTATCCAGAGATTCTCCAGGCAAGAATACTGGAGTGGGTAGTCATACATTTTTCCAGGGAAACTTCCTGACCCAGGGATTGAACCTGTGTCTCCTGCTGGTGGATTCTTTACTGCTGAGCCACCGAAGATGCTCAGTCTTCTATTTGCTACTGCTACTGCTAAGTCACATAAGTCCTGTCCAACTCTGTGAGACCCCATAGACAACAGGCACCTCTGTCCCTGGGATTCTCCAGGCAAGAATACTGGAGTGGGTTGCCATTTCCTTCTCCAATGCATGAAAGTGAAAAGTGAAATTGAAGTCACTCAGTCATATCCGACTCTTAGCGACCCCATGGACTATAGCCTACCAGGCTCCTCCATCCATGGGATTCTCCAGGCAAGAATATTGGAGTGGGATGCCATTGCCTTCTCTGCAATCTTCTATTTGCTGCTGCTGCTGCTAAGTCATTTCAGTCGTGTCCGACTCTGTGCGACCCCATAGATGGCAGACCACCAGGCTCCACCGTCCCTGGGATTCTCCAGGCAAGAACACTGGAATGGGTTGCCATTTCCTTCTCCAATGCATGAAGTGAAAAGTAAAAGTGAATTCGCTCAGTCGTGTCTGACTCTTTGCGACCCCATGGACTGCAGCCTATCAGGCTTCTCCATCCACGGGATTTTCCAGGCAAGAGTACTGCAATGGGGTGCCAGTGCCTTCTCCGTAATCTTTAATTAGGTATGTCTAAATAGACATGTTTCCAAAAAAAAAAAAAAATACATACGGCTTCCCTGCTGGCTCAGATGGTAAAGAATCTGCCTGCAATGCAGGATACCTGGGTTTGATCACTGGCCAGAAGATCCCCTGGCGAAGGGAATGGCTCCACTCTAGAATCTTTGCCTGGATAATGCCATGAACAGAGGAAAATGGTAAGCTACAGGCCTTGGGGTGGTAAAAAGTCAGACACGACTAATACTTTCTTTTTACAAATAGACATTTCTCTAAAGAAGATATACAGAGGATAAACAGTTACACAAACTGCTGCTGTTAAGTCACTTCAGTTGTGTCCAACTCTGCGCGACCCCATAGATGGCAGCCCACCAGGCTCCCCTGTCCTTGGGAATCTCTAGGCAAGAACACTAGAGTAGTTTGCTCTTTCCTTATCCAATGCATGAAAGTGAAAAATAAAAGTGAAGTTGCTCAGTTGTGTCTGACTCCTAGCAACCCCATGGACTGGAGCTTACCAGGCTTCTCTGTCCATGGGATTGTTCAGGCAAGAGTACTGGAGTGGGCTTGCCATTGCCCTCTCTGAAGTTACATAAAAAACCAGTGCAATATCACTAATCTTCAGAGAAATGCAAATTGAAACTATAAGATATCACCTCACACCTATTAGAATAACTATTTTCAAAAAGACTAAGTAACAAATATTGCCAAAGATGTAGAGAAAGGGAAATCTTGTTGGTGGGTTATATGATTTCAATTTCATGACATTCAGGAAAAGGCAAAATTATGAAGAGATGGAAAGATCAATGCTTTCTGGGATTTGAGAGGGAGTGGAATGAATAGGTGGAGCCCAGAGTACTTTAGGATAGTGAAAATACTCTCTATGCTATTCTAATAAGTAAGCATTAGTTGCTTCAGTTCAGTCACTGTCGTGTCCCACTCTTTGCGACCCCATGAACTGCAGCAAGCCAGGCCTCCCTGTCCATCACCAACTACAAGAGTTCACTCAAATTCACATCCATCGAATAAGTGATGCCATCCAGCCATCTCATCCTCTGTTGTCCCCTTCTCCTCCTGCCCCCAATCCCTCCCAGCATCAGAGTCTTTTCCAATGAGTTAACTCTTTGCATGAGGTGGCCAAAGTATTGGAGTTTCAATTTTAACATCATTCCTTCCAAAGAACACCCAGGACTGATCTCCTTTATGATAGACTGGTTGGATCTCCTTGCAGTCTAAGGGACTCTCAAGAGTCTTCTCCAACATCACAGTTCAAAAGTATCAATTCTTCGGTGCTCATCTTTCTTCACAGTCCAACTCTCATATCCATACATGACCACAGGAAAAACCAAGGCTTGTCTAGACGGACCTTTGTTGGCAAAGTAATGTCTCTGCTTTTCAATATGCTATCTAGGTTGGTCATAACTTTCCTTCCAAGGAGTAAGCGTCTTTTAATTTCATGGCTGCAGTCACCATCTGCAGTGATTTTGGAGCCCAAAAAAATAAAGTCTGACACTGTTTCCACTGTTTCCCCATCTATTTCCCATGAAGTGATGGGGCCAGATGCCATGATCTTCGTTTTCCAAATGTTGAGCTTTAAGCCAACTTTTTCACTCTCCTCTGTCACTTTCATCAAGAGACTTTTTAGTTCCTCTTCACTTTCTGCCATAAGGGTGGTGTCATCTGCATATCTGAGGTTATTGATATTTTTCCCAGCAATCTTGATTCCAGCTTGTGTTTCTTCCAGTCCAGCGTTTCTCATGATGTACTCTGCATATAAGTTAAATAAGCAGGGTGACAATATACAGCCTTGACGAACTCCTTTTCCTATTTGGAACCAGTCTGTGGTTCCATGTCCAGTTCTAACTGTTGCTTCCTGACCTGCATATAGGTTTCTCAAGAGGCAGGTCAGGTGATCTGGTATTCTCATCTCTTTCAGAATTGTCCACAGTTTATTGTGATCCACACAGTCAAAGGTTTGGCATAGTCAGTAAAGCAGAAATAGATGTTTTTCTGGAACTCTCTTGCTTTTTTGATGATCCAGTAGATGTTGTGAATTTGATCTCTGGTTCCTCTGCCTTTTTCAAAACCAGTTTGAACATCTGGCAGTTCATGGTTCTCATATTGCTGAAGTTGCTTTGTTGTGTCCAACTCTTAGTGACCCATGGATTGACTGTAGCCCTCCAGGCTCCTCTGTCCATGGAATTCTCCAAGCAAGAACATGGAATGGCTTGCCATTCCCTTCTAGAGGGTATCTTCCCAACCCAGGGATTGAACCTGGATCTCCTGCATTGCAGGCAGGTTATTTATCACATGAAACACCATGGAAGACCCATTGTAATAATGGCTACATGTTATTATATATTTATTCAAACTCATAGAATGTACAACACCAAGAGTGAAGTATCATATAAATATAGACTTTGAGTGGTTATGATACATCAACATAGGTTCACAAAAAATTGTAATGTTGTTGATGGGGGGAGCCATGCATGTGTGAGAGTAGGGAGTATATGGGAATTATTTGAATTTTCCTCTTAAGTTTTCTGTGGAACCAAAATTAAAGTCTTTAAAAGATAAAATCCCATAAAATTTGCCATATCAAATGAATTTTTCACATGTGAGACTCTCTTTCAAAGTGGGCATCCTTTCCCCTACCCCAACTCAAGAGGTACAAATACTATCCAGAAACATTATGGAGGTTCCACAAGATCAAATAGGCCCAGTACGGTCAGTTTAGGAAAAGTGTAAGAATCCTTACTTTTAAATAAAACTTAGTATTTCTCTTTTGATTACAAGTTTCAAAATGTAAATACAAACTGAAGGTTCAATATAGTGAAACACGGTTTGAAGTCTAAAAACAAAATATTCATTCAAACTGTATTTCATAGACCATCCCTTCATTGTGTTTGCTATAAAATCTCCCCATAATCTTACACACACCCTACTGTTGGCAAGTTTACCCAAACTGAACATGTTTTGCAACTTCATATAATTCTAAACTGAGGCTCACAGTAAAAAGCTTATAATACAAAAAAGTGTAAATTCCCCAAAGGCAGAGATATGGCCTAGTCTGTGTTATTCATCATTCCATAGTGTCCCTAGCGACCACAAAATTACCTGGCACAGTAACTACTGAACATTTATTTTATATACACATATATGTATATATAACATTCCATAATTTAATCATAAATTATAGTCATACATATATATATTTATGGGGTTTCCCTGGTGGCTTAGACAGTAAAGAATCTGCCTGCAATGCAGGAGACCTGGGCTTGATCCCTGGGTAGAAAGATTCCTTGGAGAAAAGAATGGATAACTATTCCAGTATTCTTGCCTAGAAAATTTCATGGACAGGGGAGCCTGGCAGGCTACAGTCCATGGGGTTGCAAAGAGTCAGACAAGACTGAGTGACTAACACTTTCGCTTTTCATATATATTCATATAAATAATTTATGAATAAGTGATGGAATGAAGTAAACCAAGTCATACCTATAAACCCTGTAGTCCACATTCTAATTTCTGTCCTAATAATTTCATTATCATAATGTTTCCCCACAGCCTTTAATGGTAATAAATTAAGTTTTGCTAGAGTGCCCTTGATAAATTTCATATTACTGTGTAGCTGCTCTAGAAGGCTATTCAAATAGCTGTAGTCTGAAATTAGGGACTGGAGCCATCTTCTCCTTATCCACCCACACCATCAGAACTAACAAAATATTTTTTGTGGTTTTTTTTTTTAGTTTTTTTTTTAATTAATTTATTTATTTATTAATTTTTAAATATTTTTTTGACTTTACAATATTGTATTGGTTCTGCCACACATCAACATGAATCTCCCACAGGCGTACACGTGTTCCCCATCCTGAACCCCCCTCCCACCTCCCTCCCCGTACCATCCTTCCGAGTCATCCCAGTGCACGAGCCCCAAGTGCCCTGTATCGAACCTGGACTGGCAATTCATTTCTTATATGATATTATACATGTTTCAGTGCCATTGCCCCAAATTGTCCCACCCTCTCCATCTCCCATTAAAATACAACTGGCTTCTTTTTTTTTTTTTGCTTAATTATTAATTTTCTGTGTGATATTACAAGGCCTGAAACAAGTATTTTCTCAATGTCCATAATATGATATTGATCCAATGAAATTCAGCTAATTTTTATCTAATTATGTTATATTTTAGGATGAAAATAAATACTCATAATTTATGACAATGACCTTTTATAATCTGAAATCTGCTTTAATTCTAAAACCTCATTTTTTCCTCTGGCCGTGCTTCTTCTATTCTAGTCCACTGTCCTTACTGTTTGGCTGTCTGAAATGGTCTTCAACTTTTCCCTTTACTGGCTCCATGAATCTAGATTATTGCAGGCTCTGAGAAAGGTCATTTATATGATAGGTTGTATGCTTACCTGCTTAAATTGCCCTTGAGACTTTTTGTTTCTTGAGGACTTGACTATGTCTTGTCCTCTAAAGTACTTATAGCCCTTACTCAACTGAGTGTCTCATTTTTGATGTTCAATAAGTATGTGATAAAAGAGTGAATAAATGACTTTTACTGGACCCTGAGGGGGAGCTGATTTAACCTTGGTTTTGAAATTTCAGTGCTTAGCATTGGGACATGTAGATATTTCCTTTACTTTTATTTCATTCAGTCTTATAGTCATCAAAACTCTATTAGTCAGCATTTATTTAGAATTATGATAATGTGAACACCTCAATATTATCTTACTCATTATCTATTAAATTCTTTGCAGCATGATTTTAATAATACTTTTAACATGCCATATTTGCATAAAACTATGATAGGCACCATAGCATTAATCCAAATGTTTGATTAATTATAATACCACATTTCCTTGTCATTAAAGCTAACAGATAATTTATTATTCTTGTTGTAATGATAATAATATCCTATCTGGATGAGTCTATTTAAGTCTAATACTAAACTCTCATTCCGGGTGATTCATATACATCAATAATTTCTTCTGCTGATTTAATATGTTTTAATGTACTATATTTTTCAAACTGCAAGACTATGTTCTTTTGGATATATTTATGAAATGAAAATGATATGTGAAGAATCAGTAACCAATAATCATCTCCACTCTGCACATTTTCCTTGGGAGTTTATCATGTACATAATAGAACTTTAGAGTTTTCTGTGAGATATTTAGTCTTATAGAGCCCTGAGGACGCATTTTAACAACAGCAAATATTTCCCTTTTGGGAGAAAGAATGTTCCAGTGATATAGTGTGTAATAAGGCATTGTGCTTCTAATCTTTGAGGTTTATGGGTAATGAGGAGATAAAAACAAATAAAATAACTGGAAGCAGTTTGCTCTATGCTAAATGCAATAAAGAAGTAATCTGAACCCTGGCTAGCATGGAGACAAGCACGACTAGAGGACTTTCTAAGTTACAGACCATTCAGCCCTGACCACTGAATTAATAAGTAATCAGATACCAGCAGGTGGAAAGAGCCCATGATTAGTGATTTGCTTCTTTCATTTCTTTAAGAAGTAGTTGGTTCCTCTTAGTGAATTGTGAGCTGAAACTAACCTGCAAAGTAATATACAAACTTGAGCCAATATGCAGGCAAAGCACTGCCATTACCAAAGCAAAGGGTGTAGATGGATGGAAAAATTCTGCTCTAAAATGCATTGCCTAATTATAATTGATGTTCTATCTCTGTGATTCATGTTATAATAATAGACAAAAGATGAAATTCTAGTGCTTCAAGTGCTCCAGGACAAGATGGCCTTCTTTCAGAAGGTCAGGAAAATGTTATAGCTCCCCGTAATAGTAACACACCATTTCACCATTTATAACAGTATATACTCAACTTTGCAGTTGAAGGAACTTTTTAAAATTCAGAAAATGAAGACTTGTAAAGAGGCCATGATGATCTTATCAATATATTTGTTCAAAAAGGAGCTTCAAGGTCTTTAAAATTTCTCCTCTTTCTCTTCTTAGCTTCACCTTTTTCTGCCTCTTATGGTGATTACTTACAATCCCTGAATTAATCATTTTATTTAATTCTATTTAATTTCATAATCAGTCGCATTGTTCATAACATGAATTTGTCCATTTCAGCAGCTAAGACAAGGCTGTTGGGAGGAAATTTTAGCTCTGTTTGTTGCAATTACCACTGAAGTATCTGGACAGTAAGACTGAACAAAGATTTTGCTTGCAAGATGCTTGGTAAAGGGCCTTAATCCTAAACCTAAAATTTCCCAGTTCCTTTCTTTGCTTTAAAGTAATGTGAAAATGAGGGCCAAGTAATGTAACCTTTACAATATTGATTTCCTTCAGAATAAACAAAACCAGTATAGAAGGCTCTGCAGTCAGGTGTCAGCTGGAGGTTCTCCAAAGGGGCAAATAAACAAAACAGAGCTTGTAAGAGGCATCAGAGACCCTTCCAAAGAGCTTTTGGGATGTTTAACAACAACTCTAAGTGAAAGAACTGTAGAATGTTTTATGATTAAACGATGCAAACACAAGTTAGGAACAGTGATGACTTGTTAAACTTCAAAAACATTAAAGTGAATAATATTTAAAGAGGGATGATTATGACCTTTACTAAGTATTTTCTTCAAGTATAGAAAATGAAAAATGTTAACTGGTTGTATAAATATTTGATTGATATACTTAAAGAGAAATTTGATATAAAAAACAAACAGGATTACCAAAGTGGAAAGGAGGGGTAGGGATACATTTGGCACTTGTGATCAACAGATACAGACTACTATATATAAAATAGATAAAGAAATGTGTACCTACTATGTAGCATGCAGAACTTGACTAGTATTCTGTAATATATATTTATTTGGAGTGATTCCTCTGTCTGCCACATTGCCTGTTATCCCACTCCAGTACTCTTGCCTGGAAAATCCCATGGACGAAGGAGCCTGGTGGGCTGCCATCTATGGGGTCGCACAGAGTCGGACACAACTGAAGTGACTTAGCAGCAGCCCAGCAGCAGACCGAGGGATTTAAAAAAAATCTGTGTAAATGAGAATATTATGTAAGTTTCCTGTGTTATCCCATTACACTCTTTTCTGACTTTCCCATTCATATAATGACTTTGGTTCCCTCTCCCTCTTTTTAAGAGTCTATACTAAGACAAAATTCCTGCTAACTTCACTTGTATTGGAAAAATCTGATTTCCACCCTCTCTTAATCAGGCGCTTTCCGATACTTAAGAAATCAAAATGAGCCCATCTTAAGGCTAATGTGTTAACCGTGCACATGAAAGAAAAACAAGAAAAAAAAAAGTCTCATATTTTGCTTTACAAGATCTTGCTTTGAGCCATGACAATGACTATTGTGGCATTTGAACTGTCATTCTTTGTAGGGTCTCTTAGTTCCCCAAATTCTTCATGATTATATGTTTAGTACCAATAGCATAATTCTAACTCATTTTAGTTCAAATCAAACAGGTAAGGCCTTATGTGTGGTAAATATTATCAAAACAGTAATTCACATGGTTGTCCTATATAAAGCATAATCAGCATATTTTACTATTAATTTTCTAAATTATGAAATAAAATAGATGTATAACTTATCATATATTGGTTATAAAAAGTACTATATATTGATATTAGAAAGTTTAACAAAATGACACATTAGAAAATTAAAATTTTTCATCATTTCTTGATTTAGAGATAACTACCATTTACCATCTGTGTTAATTTTCTAGGACTGCCATAATAAAATACCACAAAGTGTGGATTAAACAACACAAATCAACTGTCTCACAGTTCTAGAGACTTGAAACCTGAAATCGAGGTGTAAGTGGAGTTGCCCCTTGTGAGGGCTATGAGGGAGAAACAAGTTTTAAACTTTCTCCTAGCTTATAATGTTTTGCTGGCAATATTGTTGTTCCTTTGCTGCTGCTGCATTAACCAAACCTCTGCTTTCATTGTCATAGGATCCTCTCCTTGTCTATGTGTCGGTCTCTAAATTTCTCCTTTGAATAAGGACAGTAGTCATATTGGATTACAGATCCACTCTATTCCAGTATGACCTCATCTTAACCAATTACATCTGCAATTACTTCATGTCCAAATGAAGTCACATTCTGAGGTTCTGGGGGTTTAGATGTCAAATATGAATTTGGGAGGAATACAATTTGACTCATAACACCGTCTCCTTATAGCTCCTTTGTGTTTTCTGTGTTTATGTAGTTACAAAAATCACCATATTTTACTAAACTCTTTGTATCACTAGCTGTGGAAACTGATTCAATGATTTATCTCATTTTATATGAAAATATATCTAAGAAATTATACTAATTTCACCTTTTTACTTTGGAGGAGGGGGAAATAGGCATAGAGAAAATAAGTAGTTTTCCTAATGTCACATAGCCAAATACAAATCCAGGCTAACTGAACCTTGCCGATTTGTACGGGATTCAAGGCATACATTCTATTTTATAGCCTGAACCCTAAAAGATTTTCTGATGTTATATAAGTCATTTGTGATATAAACATTGGAAACTCAGTGTTGGATAGAAGATTGAAATGAATTCACATTTTAAAAAAAATCATTATATCCAGAACTCTTTGACAAAACTCACCAAAGAATTGTTCCCTATTTTCATGACTTATATTTTTAAGTTTGGATTTTCAGATACTAGATTCATGAATATTAGTTGTGTCAGTTGTGAAAAAAAATAAATCCTCTGCCAATTAATGATATAACTGTTTTGCTTCAATGTAACATTTCAAAAAAAGGTCTAGATTTTTATGGCAAAAATTTTAATATTCTATCGTACTTACCATTTTCTATTTTTTCAATAACCAGGACCACTGGATGGAATCTCAAATGAAATAAATTGTACAAAAGAATAAATGTAATTGAATCTAAAATAATATTTAAGATATTCAACTACTGAACTGTAGAGAAGAGGATACTGAAGCAAGAATACAACTATTAAATGTTTTCTTTAATCTTTACAGCAAGACTTTGAGATTGGTACTATTGTTTTCATTTAATAAATGAGGAAAATTGGGCACAGAAAGCATAATTTCAAATTATTCAATACAGAGCCAGATCCAGGACATAAACATATACCTCCCTCAAATGAGATCCAGGGCTCTTATTCTAATCACTTTGATATATTGTGTTTAATAAGATTCTTCTTTCATACTTCAGTTTTTTGAGTTCTAGTTATCTTCCTCTTAAATATGTAATAACCATTATGCCTTGGCTTCTCTTAGGAACATAACTACTCCAAAGTACCATCCTTACTATTTAAGAGACTATTCATTCTTCATAATGTTTTCAATTAATCGATATATCATTCATATTTATTAAATCAGTTCAGTTCAGTCGCTCAGTGATGCCCAACACTTTGTGAACCCATGAACTAAAGCATGCCAGGCTTTCTTGTCCATCACCAGCTCCCTGAGATTATTCAAACTCATGTCCATCGAGTCAATGATACCATTGAACTATCCCATCCTATGTCGTCCCCTTCTCCTCAGTCTTTCAATCTTTCCCAGCATCGGGGTCTTTTCTAGTGAGTCAGTTCTCTGCATCAGGTGGCCAAATTTTTCGAGTTTCAGCTTCGGCATTAGTCCTTCCAATGAGTATTCAGGACTGATTTCCTTTAGGATTGATTGATTGGGTCTCTTTGCAGTCCAAGGGACTCTCAAGAGTCTTCAGTTAAAAAGCATCAGTTCTTCAGCACTCAATTTCTTTATAGTTCAGCTCTCACATCCATACATGACTACTGAAAAAACTATAGCTTTGACTAGATGGACTATTGCTGGCAAAGTAATGTCTCTGCTTTTAAATATGGTGTCTAGGTTGATTATAGCTTTTCTTCCATGGGACAACTGTCTTTTAATTTCATAGCTTGTAGTCATCATCTGCAGTGATTTTGGAGCCCCCCAAAAATAAAGTCTGTCACTATTTCCATTGTTTCCACATCTATTTGCCATGAAGTGATGGGACCGGATGCCATGATCTTCGTTTTCTGAATGTTGAGCTTTAAGCCAAATTTTTCACTCTGTTCTTTCAATTTCATCAAAGGGCTCTTTAGTTCTTCTTCACTTTTTGCCATAAGGGTGGTGTCATCTGCATATCTGAGGTTATTATTGATATTTCTCCTGACAATCTTGATTCTAGCCTGTGCTTCATCCAGCCTGGCATTTCACATGATGTACTCTGCATAGAAGTTAAATATGCAGGGTGACAATATACAGCCTTGATGTACTCCTTTTCCTATTTGGAACCAGTCTGTTGTTCCATATCCAGTTCTAACTGTTGCTTCTTGACCTGCATACAGATTACACAAAAGGCAGGTCAGGTGGTCTGGTATTCCCATCTCTTTAAGAATTTTCCATAGTTTGTTGTGATCCACACAGTCAAAGGGTTTTGCATAGTCAATAAAGCAGAAGTAGATGTTTTTCTGGATGATGTTGGCAGTTTGATCTCTGGTTCTTCTGTCTTTACTAAATCCAGCTTGAACATCTGGAAGTTCACCATTCATGTAGTATTGAAGCCTGGCTCACAGAATTTTGAGCATTACTTTGCTACTGTGTGACATTAGTGCAATTGTGCAGTAGTTTGAAGATTCTTTGGCATTGTCTTTCTTTGGGACTGGAATGAAAACTGACCTTTTCCCGTTCAGCAGTTACCACTGCTGTGTTTTCCAAAGTTGCTGGCTTATTAGTGCAGCACTTTCACAGCATCATCTTTTGGATTTGAAATAGCTTAACTGGAATTCCATCACCTCTACTAGTTTTGTTCATAGTCATGTTTCCTAAGGCCTACTTGACTTCAGACTCCAGGATATCTGGCTCTAGGTGAGTGATCACACCATCGTGGTTATCTGGATCATGAAGATCTTTTTTGTACAGTTCTGTGTATTCTTGCCACCTCTTCTTTATATCTTCTGCTTCTCTTAGGCCCATACCATTTCTGTCCTTTATTATGCCCAGCTTTGCATGAAATGTTCCCTTGGTATCTCTAATTTTCTTGAAGAGATCTCTAGTCTTTCCCATTCTATTGTTTTCCTCTATTTCTTTGCATTGATCAGTGAGGAAGGCTTTCTTATCTCTCCTTGCTATTCCTTGGAACTCCGTATTAAAATGCGTATAGCTTTCCTTTTCTCCTTTGCCTTTAGCTTCTCTTCTTTTCTCAGCTATTTGTAAGGCCTCTTCAGACAAACATCTTGCCTTTTTGCATTTCTTTTTCTTGGGGATGGTCCTGATCACTACCTCCTGTACAATGTCACAAACCTCAGTCCATAGTTCTTTAGGCACTCTGTCTATCAGATCTAATACCTTGATTCTATTGTCATTTCTACTGTATAACCATAAGGGATTTGATTTAGGTCATACCTGAATGATCTGGTGGTTTTCCCTACTTTCTTCAATTTAAATCTGAATTTTGCAATAAGGAGTTCATGATCTTAGCCACAGTCAGCTCCTGGTCTTGTTTTTGCTGAAGGCATAGAGATTCTACATCTGTGGCTGCAAAGGTGTATTTATTAAATACATAGAAATAAATGTAGATATATATATTATTTCTATGGGTAATTAAGTATTATAATACTTATAATATTATAAGAAACATCAAACCAATAGTATATTTCAAAATATACTAATCTTTGTGGATATTTCTCTTTCTATACACATTAAAGGCACATTAGAACTTAAAATGTGTATATAATTAAGCAAAATGTAGAAAAATAATGAATTTTTGTCTTACAGCAGAGCTATGAGCTATGAAATGAAACAATTTCAGAAAAGTGAAGAGACCTTTAGACCCATAACAATTTTCCTCATTACCAGTTTCAGAATTTAATGAAGAATATCTTAGAATGTGCCTCTGTTGGCAATAATTTTTTTTGTTTTCTAATATCAAAATATAACTCAATTGAATGTGTTGTCTAATTATTTTCCTATATGGGATAATTAAACTTGTTACATCATATGTAAAAGTCAAAAGTCACAAGCTTAAATACTCATAGATTAAGAAAATAAAAATCAAGGTGGCAACTTTCTTCCTATATTTTTGTCATTTTTCAGGGAGAAGTTTATAGCAGAATATTTCTGTATTGTAAGAAAAACAGTAGAGCAGATGTGATAATGTAATGCAACTTACCATTAGCTTTGGTTATTAAAGCTTCAGTACTGTCTGGTAACAACTGTTGAAAATCAGAATGTCTACGGCTTTGTGTAAAGGCAGACACTAACCAGCTCCTATTGTTGATACTGGGTCTAATGTCACCAGAGTGTCTGACATTTCCAGATAATCTGCAAAGCCATATTTTATATGGATACTTCCAATTTTTAAATGTTGGCTCCCAATAGTTATATGCCAAACAAAATAAATCTACAGGCTAAATCTGTCATTTAGATCACCAACACACAATTTCTGAAATATTGGCTTTGGTTTCAAACAGTCTGTCAGCTATTTTTCAGAATAGAGGAAGAAATTTTGAAGTGGATCATTCAAAATCCTATTTGTGACTTAGCTGTCAAAGCTAGTCATTTATTTGTTTAATCTTAGATGTAGGCTAAAGGATACAAACTTGCAGTTAAAGATGAGTAAGTTCTAGGGATCTAATAAACAACAATATGGCTATAGTTAATAATCCTTATTACATACTTAAAAGTTGCTAAGAAACTAGATTTGAAAAGTTCTCACTACAAAAAAGAAATGATAATTATGAGAATGACAGAGGTATTAGCTGATTCTATGGTGATACCATATTGCAATATTTAAATGTAGCAAACCAACATGTTGTACACTTTAATCTTATATGAATTTATATGTCTATTATACTTCAATTTTAAAAATTTAGATACTCTGCTATGTGAGCTAAACCATCTTCAGCTTTGTCTGTTCTTCATAGAGAAGCAACAGTAATCTCATCTAGGTATAAGGCAAGTATTGTCAATCTTCTGCCAAAAATAATGAATGACTTTCTGTATATAGTAAAAGCCAAAAACTTGTAAATTCCCAGATTATTTATTCCCATTAACTATTTAATAATGGGTGAGGCCTCATATGGCTTCTACCTCCCTTCTCTTAACTTTATTTCTAATTCACTGGCTATCTCAAAGTTTCTCCAACATTCCAGGAAGGTGCTTTCTTGAGTGAATTTACTACTTTCTTTGCCTTGATTTCTCTTTTCATTTACATTTGCTTGACCGTTCTCTTACTTTCCCAGATTTTCATTCAAATGTCACTCTTAAAATAAGGTCTTTCATGGCCCTTCTACCTTAAATTTCAACCCCCTATTCATGGTTCATTCAGATCAGATCAGTCGCTCAGTCGTATCTGACTCTTTGCGACCCCATGAACTGCAGCACGCCAGACCTCCCTGTCCATCACCAACTCCCAGAGTTCACTCAGACTCACATCCATTGAGTCAGTGATGCCATCCAGTCATCCCATCCTCTGTCATCCCCTTCTCCTCCTGCCCCCAATCCCTCCCAGCATCAGAGTCTTTTCCAATGAGTCAACTCTTCCCATGAGGTGGCCAAAGTACTGGAGTTTCAGCTTTAGCATCATTCCTTCCAAAGAAATCCCAGGGCTGATCTTCTTCAGAATGGACTGGTTGGATCTCCTTGCAGTCCAAGGGACTCTCAAGAGTTTTCTCCAACACCACAGTTCAAAAGCATCAATTCTTCGGTGCTCAGCCTTCTTCACAGTCCAACTCTCACATCCATACATGACCACAGGAAAAACCATAGCCTTGACTAGACAGACCTTTGTTGGCAAAGTAATGCCTCTGCTTTTGAATATGCTATCTAGGTTGGTCATAACTTTCCTTCCAAGGAGTGTCTTTTAATTTCATGGCTGCAGTCACCATCTGCAGTGATTTTGGAGCCCAGAAAAATAAAGTCAGCCACTGTTTCCAGTGTTACCCCATATATTTCCAATGAAGTGATGGGACTGGATGCCATGATCTTTGTTTTCTGAATGTTGAGCTTTAAGCCAACTTTTTCACTCTCCTCTTTCACTTTCATTAAGAGGCTTTTGAGTTCCTCTTCACTTTCTGCCATAAGGGTGGTGTCATCTGCATATCTGAGGTTATTGATATTTCTCCTGGCAATCTTGATTCCAGCTTGTGTTTCTTCCAGTCCAGCGTTTCTCATGATGTACTCTGCATATAAGTTAAATAAGCAGGGTGACCATATACAGCCTTGACGTACTCCTTTTCCTATTTGGAACCAGTCTGTTGTTCCACGTCCAGTTCTAACTGTTGCTTCCTGACCTGTATATAGGTTTCTCAAGAGGCAGGTCAGGTGGTCTGGTATTCCCATCTCTTTCAGAATTTCCCACAGTATTCTTATCTGTTGTTTTATTTATTCCCCCCCATCCACAATCTAATTTATACACCTACATCATGAGATTGTGGTATGTACCCACATCCTGGACCGCTTAAATTTTTAATTATAATTTGGAAAAACCTCACAAATTCTTTTCAAGTGGGACATTTTCCTATATCCTTAATAAAATTAAGAACATAGCACTATGTTCTGAATTAGAAAAAATCATTTCAGGGAATAAATGGTGTTAATCAATTCAAGGTTTGCTGGTGACTTATTAAAGTGATAGAGATTAGTGAGCCAGAGATAACTGATATTTAAAATAGGATGTTTCTTGCAAACATTTAGTATTTAGGAAGTCTTGGTAATTGATTAAAATATGTGGTGAGTTACTGAAATGTTTAGTTTAATAAAATGTAAGTTAAATATTGGACTTAAGTGGCCAAGGGAATATTTTTATATCATTTAATTATGAATACATTATCAACAAGTATGTTTAAATATTACTTATTGAGTAATATTTATTGAGCAGCCAATGTGAAACTGATACAGCATAAGGCACCTTATGTCATCCTTCTCTTTCAAAATCTGCTAATGTCTTTTTATAACACTTAGAATAAAACTAAAAGTTATTACAATTGCATGCTCAGTCACTTCCTTTAGATTGTTATTCAAATGTTACCTTTTGTTTTACACTCCTAGTGCTACTATTTTAAGCTGTACTGTTTCCAACCTTCTATTCTCTTCATTATTTGATTTTACTATATATTTGCTTATTTCTTTATGTCTCTCCCCACTACAAATGTAAACTATACAAGGACAGAGATTTTCATCCAAATTTTTTTACTAATTTATCCTTTGTGCCTATAGTATAACCAAATAAATCAATTAATACAAGTATAAATTCCTATAAGCTATAGGCAATATAAATTAACACACAGAGTCACTCTAAGTAACTATATGAACTAAACAGAAGTATAAAAAAAACATATTTTTTAAATTGCCACTATTTTTCTCAATTTACAAGTATAATAATTTAAAATAAACATATTTAAAATTAAAATGTTCAACAACTCACTAAAAGGATCCTATATCATGACCAGGGTAGAATTAATTCCAAGAATGTAAGAATGGTTCAACATCTCCAAATCAATAAATGTTATATACCACATTGATGAAATGAATAATAAAAATAAGAAGATCATTTCAATAGATGCAGAAAATGCATTTTGCAGAATTCAATATCCATTTATTATATAGATTCTCAACAAAGTGGGTGTAGAGGCACATACCTCAACAAAACAAAGGCCATAGGTGACAAGCCCACTAGCTACATTGTATTCAGTGGTGAAATCTGAAAGCATTTCTTCTAATATCAAGAACAAGACAAAGGTTCCCACTCTCACCATTTTTATTCAACATAGTATTGGAAATCCCAGCCAGAACAATTAGGCAAAAGTGAGAAATAGAAGCATCCAAATTGGAAAGGGAAAAGTAAACTGTCACTATTTGCAGATGACATTATATATAAAAGAGCCTAAAGACTCCATCAGAAAACTGTTAGAACTAATCAACAAATTCATTAAAGTTGCAAGATACCAATGTACAACAATCTGTTGCATTTCTATATAGTGGTAATACATTTTCATAAAGATAAATTGAAATAGTCTTATTTACAATTGCATTAAAAAGAATAAGATACCTAGAAATAAATTTAACCAATGAGGTGAAAGAGCTATATATAGAAAACTAGAGAACATTAATGAAAGAAATTGAAAAATCACAAATGGAAATATATTCCATGTTCGTTGACTGGAAGAATCCATATTGTTAAAATGGCCACAGTACTTAAGCAATATAAAGATCAAATATAACCAAAATTCCAATGACATTTTTCACAGAAATAGAGTAAGTAGTACTAAATCATATGGAACCATACAAGACTTTGAATAGCCAAATCAGTCTAGAGAAATAAAAACAAAACTGAAAGCAGGATACTCTCTAATTTAAAACTGTATCAAATAACTATAGTAGTTAAAGCAATGTAGTACTGGCATAAAAACAAATACATAGATCAATGGACTAGAATAAATAGTTTAGAAATAAACCCACACATAAATGGTCAACTAATTTACAACAAAGGAGCCAAGAATATACAATGGAGAAAGGACAGTCTTTTAATAAATGGTGCTGGAAAAACTGAAGAGGTACATGCAAAAGAATGAAACTGAACCATTATATTATACCATACACAAAAATTAACTCAAAACAAATTAAAGATTGGAATATATGGCCTGAAACCATGAAAATCCTAGAAGGAAACTCAGGTGGTAAGCTTCTAGACACAGGTTTTGGCAATGACTTTTGGAATCTGACACCACAAGCAAAAGCAAAAATAAACAAGTGGAACTACATCAAAATGATAAGCTTCTGCACAGCAAAGGAAGCCAGCAAGAGAATAAAAAGGCAATCTACTAAATGGGAGAAAATATTTGCAAATTATATACCTGATAAAGAACTAATATCTTAGATGCATAAAGAACTTACACAACTCAATAGCAGAGCAAACAATCTGATTAATAAATGGGCAGAGTGTCTGAGGAATATACTTTTTTCCAAAAAAAGGCAAAAGAATGGCCAAAAGTTCATGAAAAGATGGTCAGCATCACTAATCAGGGAAATGCAAATCAAAACCCCAAGAATATCTCATCTCACACTTGCTAGTAAAATAAATACATTTATATTAAAAAAAAAAAAAAGACAAGTAATAACAAATACTGGCAAGGATGTGGAGACAAGAGAATCCTTGTGCACTGTTGTTGGAAATATAAGTTTGTGCAGTCACTAATGAAAACAGCATGAAAATTTAAACTTTCCTGGTGGTTAAGTGGCTAAGACTCTATGCTCCCAATACAGGGGGACAGGGTTTGACCCCTGATCAGGGAACTAGATCCTACAAACCACAGTTAAGTGGTCCAGTTTCTCAACAAAGATTTTGCATTCCACCATTAAAAGATTCCGCATGTCACAGCAAAGAATGAAGATCCCATGTGTGCCGCAACTAAAACCCAGTGCAGCTTATTTACCCAAGCAAATAAATAATGAAATAAATACTTTTCTAAAATCTGAAAATAGAAGTATCTGATGATCTGGCAGGTCCACTTCGGGTATTTATTTGGAAAAATAAAATGGAAACAAGAATTTTAAAAGATATTTATGTTCACTCCAACATTATTTACAGTGGTCAAAATATAGAAACAACATAAGTGTTTTTAAATGGGCTCATAAAACAATTGTAGTATATATATGTGTATAACAGAATATCATTCAGCAGTGGAAAAAAAAGAAATCATATTCAGCCACAAAACGATAATGAAATATTGCCATTTATGACAACATGGTTGGACTTTGAGGGGATTATGCTAAGTGAAATAAGTCAAAGACAATTACTGCATAGCATCTCTTGTATGTGGAATTATGTATGTGTACGTGTGTATATACATATATATATATATACACACACACACACACACACACACACACACATGTGTGTGTGTGTCAAGCCCATATATTGATCAAGCTCATAAGATATAGAGAACAAATTAGTGGTTGCCAGAGGTGGGGGGGGTGTGAAAAAAAATGGTTGAATTTTTTCTTTAGCTTGAATAAAGTTTTATAAAAGGAAAGAAGACACTGACTCATCAGAGAAAAACTGAGTCCGATCTTGTAGGACAGGGGAAGTGAATCAAACAGAAGATAAAGCATAAGCAAATGTACACAGGCTGTAATGCAAAGAATGTGTGAGGAAGGGCTAAGAGGTTCTATTTGACTAAGGCACAGGATAAACAAGAGAATAAGACCTCAAAAGTTTGGACGTGTATTTTATGGCAAGTCTGCATTACCAGGATTGAAATGTTAGGTATTAGATAGATACAGGCTATGGCACTGAGAGGCGTTTTGTTTTGTTTTGTTTTGTTCTTTTTAACATAATCATAGCCCTGAGAGTCTAACATAGGTCAGGGAGAACAGAGTGCTTTGTTTTGGGAGGCAAGGAAGGTCTTTAGCCTGGTAGGATTTGCACTGCACCCCTGAGATTCTCTGTCTGATGATTTTGTTCTTTCCTAAAACATCCTAAACAAAGAGACAGAAAAAACCTCAAACATAAATACAACCAGAAATTTACTCCTGGAGATACTGGTATGCAACTGGAAATAAGAGATTTAATTTTTTCTAGATGTCTATCAATGTAGAGGTAACAGAGAAGTCCCGAGAAGAATGTCTTGGGAAGCAGTAAATGTCTGACTAGACAATAAATCTGCAAGTATCAGTGGTTTCAGAACCTCTGTCTTAGGCTCAGAGTGAAATCTGTTCTGGGGTGCCACTGCTTTTCCTTGAGGTTACTTAATCTGAAGGCTTAAAATAGTGCCATTCCCCTCTTTTTTAGTAAGTGCCCATACTTCCAAGGAAGTGGAGTTCAGTTGTGTAAGAGCACAGGGGACAGAGGCAGCCTATGTTTTCACTGTGAGCAACCTGTCTCTCAGAGGATCCAGCTGGTGATTTGTGCCTTGTGGTTCAGTTTGTTAGCAAAAAGCAGCTTATAAATAAAGTGCTTCCTTAATGTCATAGGAAGATATTTCTAAAACTAAAAAAAAAATTTATAAACCCAGTTCTCTCCCTTTGGTATATTGCACCAGCACATAATGAACATGCCCCCCTACTGAAGATTATCCTATAGACGCTACAGTAGGTTTGCTGTTGTTTAGTCATTTAGTTGTGTCTGACTCTTTGTGACTCCATGGACTGTAGCTATGGCATTTTCTAGGCAAGAATATTGGAGTGGGTTGCCATTTCCTTCTTCAGGGAATCTTCCCCATACTGCCTGCAATACAGGTGGATTCTTTACCACTGAGCCACCAGGAAAGCCCAATGGTTGGTTTAGTTACAACAAATATTTAAAGAGATTTCCTTCCCTAATTTATCTGCTATGTTAAAACTGTCATCTAACTAAATAACTTCAATTCAAAGATGCTCAACATCACTCATTATCAGAGAAATGCAAATCAAAACCACTATGAGGTACCATTTCATGCCAGTCAGAATGGCTGTGATCCAAAAGTCTACAAACAATAAATGCTGGAGAGGGTGTGGAGAAAAGGGAACTCTCTTACACTGTTGGTGGGAATGCAAACTAGTACAGGAGATTCCTTAAAAAACTGGAAATAGAACTGCCTTATGATCCAGCAATCCCACTGCTGGGCATATACACTGAGGAAACCAGAAGGGAAAGAGACACGTGTACCCCAATGTTCATCGCAACACTGTTTATAATAGCCAGGACATGGAAGCAACCTAGATGCCCATCAGCAGATGAATGGATAAGAAAGCTGTGGTACATATACACAATGGAGTATTACTCAGCCATTAAAAAGAATACATTTGAATCAGTTCTAATGAGATGGATGAAACAGGAACCTATTATACAGAGTGAAGTAAGCCAGAAAGAAAAACACCAATACAGTATACTGACGCATATATATGGAATTTAGAAAGATGGTAACAATAACCCTGTGTACGAGACAGCAAAAGAGACACTGATGTATAGATCAGTCTTATGGACTCTGTGGGAGATGGAGAGGGTGGGGAGATTTGGGAGAATGGCATTGAAACATGTATAATATCATGTATGAAATGAGTTGCCAGCCCAGGTTCGATGCACGATACTGGATGCTTGGGGCTGGTGCACTGGGACGACCCAGAGGGAGGGTATGGGGAGGGAGGAGGGAGGACGGTTCAGGATGGGGAACACAGGTATACCTGTGGCAGATTCATTTCAATATTTGGCAAAACTAATACAAAATTGTAAAGTTTAAAAATAAAATAAAATTTAAAAAAATAAGCAATTACAAAAAATAAAATTCTGAAGTTTGAAAATAGGCTTCAAATAATTCTTAGCATATATGACTCTGGAATATTGTAGAAGTAATTGAACAAAATGCATTTTTAACAACAGTCTACACTTTGACAAATATATAAGTTTCTGAATCATTAGAAATAATTCTTAACATAAATAAAGGTACCTATTAATGATATACAAATGAAATACAAATCACAGTTCTGAATTGTCTAGGAATTTTATAACATTGCAGCCAAAAGTCATTCACAAATACAACTGTGCATTGTATCAGTCAGAGAAAGTTAGTTGGTATATTGGTTTAACAATATTCAAAATTCCCAGCTGCTAACCCTGTTTTTTAATTTATTTTTAATTATTTTTTTCTTTTTTTTGGCTGTACCACAGGTTGCGGGGTCTTAGTTACCTGACCAGGGGCAGAACCTGTGCCCTCTGTATTAGAAGCAAGGAGTTTTAAACACTGGACTGCCAAGGAATTCCCCAGTTGCTAAACATGTTAAACATTATCATTATTTATGCTGTGTATCTAGAACAAGCCTGGAGGGGCAAAGAATGTCTTCTCATTATAGTTACTCTGGGTTGTGGAGTAAGAGAGGGTCCATTTCAATATTTGCTTTTAAAATCAACTAGACAGAAGGAAGAGTAGGTATGATTAATTTTTGCAGTTTCTGTGCCAGATACACACCCTTGACTCATTAAACATAGAAAGTAATAGGGACATACCTAACTTCAAAGGTGAGGGCATCTTGTGCTTTGATGGAGGAGGATTAGGAGGAGGAGGGTGGACATATGTAAATATGTATGAATAACACAAATGACTATGCAAGGGTGTTTAAAGTGATGCAGAAGTTTGGTAGTAGATATGCCAATGAAAATACAGTTGTGAAGAATATGTTAAAGAAGATGGTTGAACTTTCAAGTGATTATGGTTAAATCGCACTGATCAAATGCCCCATGAAACACATCAGTAGACAGTAATAATAATGAAGATGTTTAGTGGGCTTGCTGCAGCACGGGAGACATACCTCAGAGCAAGTATGGGGTATCACATATGGGAGGATGTGAGTTAGAAGGGCTTGCTGGCTTTTACCAGAATTTCTACTTGGGCTGGAACTGATGACAAGTTTCCAAGGTAGTGGGTCAACTTCTTGATAGCACACTGTCAGGAGGAGAGTTATCATGGCTGGGGGATCAGCAGTCAAGCCTGTTAGCAGTGTGGCAGTGTTGTGGCCTGAAGTTCAGTTCAGCTCACAGAATAGTCTAGCTGGATCATTTCTTGTATTCTGCAAGCATTATTGGTATGTGGTTGAGAATGTGCTGCTCTGGTTGCCAGCAGAGCCATTTCTGCTTTTTACAGATTTAATAGCTGGGAGTTTATTATTTTTAATAAAACTCAGTTATCATTATAGCAAAAAAAAAAAAAAGGATTATTTTAATGCAACTCTAATTGGTGGCAGTGAACAGATGTGGCCTTGGGTTCAGTGCTTTCATTGTTTCTTAGTTCACTTCTTAGCCTACTGATAAATAATGAAAATATATGTATTTGGACTAGACAATTGCAAGCTAGTAAAAATGTATAGACCTAAGAGTCAAAGACAGTCATGGACCTAATACAAAGGAATTGTATCAATTTAGTAAGCATATTAACTCTCTCTTCAGTTTGTTGCAAATCTTAAGGTTGCTAATTAATTCTATGATTTGCACTTAGAATCCAATAAGTGTTACCATTAAAAATGCATACATTAAAAGTTATCTCCAAATGCAAGCTACTGGTCTTTCATGCTTGCTCTACAGTCTCAGTGACTCAACCTAGAAATTGTGATATTTAAGCTAAAAAGCTAGCATTATCAGTTATTATGTATTTAGCAATTCCAGGCCATGTCTCTCAAATAATATTAGTAAAAACCTCTATGTCAGAAATGTACTTTTTACCTTTTGACTATTTTCATCCATTTCTACTATTCTCTACCCCTACTTTTGGCAAATGTCAGTCTGTTCTATTCTCTGTATCTATGAGTTTGTGGGATTTTTGTCCCTTTTATAAAAGGGTGAAAATTTCCAATTATACGATAATTAAATTTTGCATGTGTAATATACAGCATAATGATTATAGTTAATAACAGTGTATTGTATATTTGAAAGCTGTTAAGAGTGTAGACCTTAAAAGTTCTCATGACAAGAAAAAATGCTTAACTACAAGGTAATTGATGTTAACTAAATTTATTCCAAAGAAAGGCAATGCCAAAGAATGCTCAAACTACTGCACAATTGCACTCATCTCACACGCTAGTAAAGTAATGCTCAAAATTCTCCAAGCCAGGCTTCAGCAATATATGAACCCTGAACTTCCTGATGTTCCAGCTGGTTTTAGAAAAGGCAGAAGAACCAGAGATCAAATTGCCAACATCTGCTGGATCATGGAAAAAGCAAGAGAGTTCCAGAAAAACATCTATTTCTGCTTTATTGACTATGCCAAAACCTTTGACTGTGTGGATCACAGTAAACTGTGGGAAATTCTGAAAGAAATGGGAGTACCAGACCATCTGACCTGCCTCTTGAGAAATCTGTATGCAGGTCAGGAAGCAACAGTTAGAACTGGACATGGAACAGACTGGTTCCAAATAGGAAAAGGAGTTCGTCAAGGCTGTATATTGTCAACCTGCTTATTTAACTTATATGCAGAGTACATCATGAGAAACGCTGGACTGGAAGAAGCACAAGCTGGAATCAAGATTGCTGGGAGAAATATCAATAACCTCAGATATGCAGATGACACCACCCTTATGGCAGAAAGTGAAGAGGAACTAAAAGCCTCTTGATGAAAGTGAAAGTGGAGAGTGAAAAAGTTGGCTTAAAGCTCAACATTCAGAAAACAAAGATCATGGCATCCAGTCCCATCACTTCATGGGAAATAGATGGGGAAACAGTGGAAAGTGTCAGACTTTATTTTTGGGGGCTCCAAAATCACTGCAGATGGTGACTGCAGCCATGAAATTAAAAGACGCTTACTCCTTGGAAGGAAAGTTATGACCAACTTATATAGCATGTTCAAAAGCAGAGACATTACTTTGCCAACAAACGTTCGTCTAGTCAAGGCTATGGTTTTTCCTGTGGTCATGTATGGATCTGAGAGTTGGACTGTGAAGAAGGCTGAGCGCCGAAGAATTGATGCCATTGAACTGTGGTGTTGGAAAAGACTCCGGAGAGTCCCTTGGACTGCAGGGAGATCCAAGCAGTCCATTCTGAAGAAGATCAGCCCTGGGATTTCTTTGGAAGGAATGATGCTGAAGCTGAAATTCCAGTACTTTGGGCACCTTATGTGAAGAGTTGACTCATTGGAAAAGTCTCTGATGCTGGGAGGGATTGGGGGCAGGAGGAGAAGGGGACGACAGAGGGTGAGATGGCTGGATGGCATCACTGACTCGATGGATGTGAGTATGAGTGAACTCCAGGAGTTGGTGATAGACAGGGAGGCCTGGCGTGCTGTGATTCATGGGGTCACAAAGAGTCGCACAGGACTGGGTGACTGAACTGAACTGAACTGAAACTTATTGTGGTGAATATTTCACAATTTATGCTAATATTGTTTTTCACACCTTGGACTATTACAATGTCACATGTCAGTTATATATCAATACAACTGGATTTTTTTTTTTTTTTACACAAAAAGAAATATATTCTTTTGTGATCAAAACTTATGACTTTTTTTTTGTATTCTCATTGGTACAAGCTACATTTCTCCATTTCTAAACCCATTTAAATCAGTTGAAAATAAACACACACACAAATCTACACATTCATAATGTCATTATGGCCAAGGAAAAAATTATTTACAAAGAAAATCAGATAATAAGAGTAAAATATATTAATAATAAAATGTTTATAAAATTTGGCATGGGCTACTTAAAGAAACTATCACATACAGTAAGCATTATTTCTATATGAAATGAGATGCTTGCATTTTTTATCCAGTAAAATAGGTTTAAAACTTCTTTGAAATTATTTTATGCTAAAAGTACATTTATAAATAACATGAAGTGTGCGTGGTTTAAAATGGATGAGAGTACTTTTAAGGAGGGATTTAAGGAAAGCTGATGGTTTCCCTCCAATGGACTAAAAACCCAAAGGACAGAGAATAAAAGCAGCTAACATTTGGGATAAAGAAAGAGGACCGAAGGAAGGTGAATTCCAGAAGAATTTGTTTTAGTTAAAAGCAGAATAGAGACAGGATATGCGACAGCATTGTGGTAGGCTGAAAAAAACATTTCCCTACAGATATCAATCCTAAAGGAAATCAACCCTGAATATTCATTGGAAGGACTGAAGCTGAAGCTCCAATACTCTGGCCACCTGATGCGAATAGCTGACTCATTGGAAAAGACCCTGATGCTGGGAAAAAGTGAGGGCAGGAGAGAAAGATGGCAACAGAGGATGAGATGGTTGGATGGCATCATCGACTCAATGGATGTGAGCTTGAGCAAACTCTGTAGGGTGGTGAAGGACAGGGAAGCCTGGAGTGCTCTAGTCCCGGGGGTCGCAAGGAATCTAACATGACTGAGCAACTGAACAACAGATATCAGGCCCTATTCCCTGGAACCTAAAAACATTACACAATAAATTAAAAGGTAATTGCAAATGTAATTAATAGGATCTTGAGACATCCAGAAATATAAGGATGGACCCTAAATGTATTTGAAAGTGAAAGTGAAGATGAAGTCTCTCAGTCATGTCCAATTCTTTGCGACCCCATGGACTGTAGCCCACCAGGCTCCTCCATCCATGGAATTTTCTAGGCAAGAGTACTGGAGTGGGTTGCCATTTCCTTCTCCAGGGGATCTTCCCAACCCGGGGATCGAACCTGGGCCTCCCTCATTGCGGGCAGACACTTTACCATCTGAGCCACCACATGTCTTTTAAGAGGGAAGTCAGAAACAAGGAATTCCCGCAAAACAAGGAATTTCAGCAGCCATCAGAGGCTAAAAGAGGCAAGGAATAGATTCTTGCCTACATTCTACAGCAAGAGCCCTGCTGACTCCTTGATATTAACCCAGAGTTGATTTCAGACTTCTGGCCTCCAGACTTCCAGACTTCCCTGGTGGCTCAGACGGTAAAGCGCCTGCCTACAATGTGGGAGACCTGGGTTCAATCCCTGGGTTGCGAAGATCTCTTGGAGAAAGAAATGGCAACCCACTCCAATATTCTTGCCTGGAAAATCCCATGGATGGAGAAGCCTAGTAGGCTACAGTCCATGAGGTCGCAAAGAGTCCAAAACGACTGAGCGACTTCACTTTCTTTCTTTCTAAGAAGGAAGTAAAGGGAGATTTTGTACACACACACACGCGCGCACACACACACACATTCAGGAGCCTCCAGAATTGCTAAAAATAAATAAAAAGTAAACTTCTGTTGTTTTAAGCCTTCAGTTTATTTTAATTTGTACCAGTAACCACAGGAAACTAATATAAGCATCATATGAAATTAGGTTTTAGCATATTACAGATTCTCTGTTTTTTTAAATAGCATTTCTTTTTAAACAAGAAGTCTGCTACTTTGATCTTGCCTTCTCCAATATAAGCTGAGAACCTCATAGTAACATTGCTGGATCAGGCAAAAACAAACCAGTGTGAATTTTTCTTAGAAATGAGGCAAAATATATGAAACAAAAGTGCTAGTAACATAAGGGCAAAAAACGTGTTTGTCTGCTCTAATTGTTCAAGCAAAAAAAGGTTACACAGAAGCTCTAAATAGACATCTTAAGCTAAATTAAGAACACAGCATACCAGAGGGGAAAGATGAAGGGAAGGAATGTGGAATAAATTGGGAGACTGACATTTACACACTAGTGTGTGTGTGTGTGTGTGTGTATATAAGATAACTAATGAGAACCTCTGTATAGCACAGGGAACTCTACTCAATACTATGCAATGGCCTATATGGGCCATTATAGGGCCTATATGAGCCTATATGGGCCATATACTCTAAAAAAGAGTATATGCATGCATGTGTACAACTTATTCCTGCTATGTAACTCTTCCCCTAGTGGCTCAGATGGTAGAGAATCTGCCTCCCAATACAGGAGACACAGGTTTGATCCCTGGGTTGGGAAGATCCCCTGGAGAAGGGAATGGCAACCCACTCCAATATTCTTGCCTGGAGAATTTCATGGACAGAGAAGGCTGGCTGGCTAAAGTCCACAGGGTCACAAGGAGTCAGAGACGACTGAGCTACTAGCACTTTCACTTTCATAATTTGATTTCATAATTGACTCACTGTGTTGTATAGCAGAAACTAATACAACTTTGTAAATCAATATACTCCAATAAAAATTTTAAAAAAATAAGTCAGCAATTAACAGGCTTTAATTTTTATTCAGTGATATACGTTGAAGGATTTTTTTTTCTTGTTTAAACCTTGTAATGTTATTAATGTCATCACCGTTTCTTCATAATTTAAAAAAAAATGTGGTTAAATGTGAAAATAATATAACACAGCAAAGACACAGAAAACCCTCCAAATCCAAGAACCTTAGAAATAGTATAAACTTCATCACCAGCAATTAAATAAAACTGGAACTCAGAGTACATAGCATAAAGCAAAATCATGACTGTGGCATCTTTAGAAAATAGCTATAATAAGCCAAACATATACTCAAAATCAAAAATACAATTGTAGGGGGGAAGTGGGGAATTTGGTTGGTTGGATGAGTATGTTATTCTAAAAAACTGACTCTCAGTCTTTTTCTAGGTACGTTTTAATAGAATATGTTATAATATAAGTGGTTTATAGTCAGGGTCCATCCAAATCTCAAGAACAGCTCATCCTAATCTTATCCAAACTCTTAAAGAGAGTATGAGATATAAGAAAAGCTACACAACTACTTTGAGAGGCCAGTATATCTTCTAAACTAAAATCATGTTTAAAAAAAGAAAATTATGAATATAGCTTCAGTTCAGTTCAGTTCAGTCGCTCAGTCATGTCCGACTCTTTGCGACCCCATGAATTGCAGCACGCCAGGCCTCCCTGTCTATCACCAACTCCCGGAGTTCACCCAAACTCATGTCCATTGAGTCGGTGATGCCAACCAGCTATCTCATCCTCTGTAGTCCCCTTCTCCTCCTGCCCCCAATCCCTCCCAGCATCAGAGTCTTTTCCAATGAGTCAGCTCTTCGCATGAGGCAGCCAAAGTATTCGAGTTTCAGCTTTAGCATCAGTCCTTCCAAAGAACACCCAGGACTGATCTCCTTTAAGATGGACTGGTTGGATCTCCTTGCAATCCAAGGGACTTTCAAGAGTCTTCTCCAACACCACAGTTCAAAAGCATCAATTCTTCCGTGCTCAGCTTTTTCACAGTCCAATTTTCACATCCATACATGACCACTGGAAAAACCATAGCCTTGACTAGACGGACTTTTGTTGGCAAACTAATGTCTCTGCTTTTGAATATGCTATCTAGGTTGGTCATAACTTTCCTTCCAAGGAGTAAGTGTCTTTTAATTTCATGGCTGCAGTCATCATCTGCAGTGATTTTGGAGCCCAGAAAAATAAAGTCTGACACTGTTTCCACTGTTTCCCCATCTGTTTCCCATGAAGTGATGGAACCAGATGCCATGATCTTCGTTTTCTGAATGTTGAGCTTTAAACCAACTTTTTCACTCTCCACTTTCATTTTCATCAAGAGGCTTTTTAGTTCCTCTTCACTTTCTGCCATAAGGGTGGTGTCATCTGCATATCTGAGGTTATTGATATTTCTCCCAGCAATCTTGATTCCAGCTTGTGCTTCTTCCAGTCCAGTGTTTCTCATGATGTACTCTGCATATAAGTTAAATAAGCAGGGTGACAATATACAGGCTTGACGTACTCCTTTTCCTATTTGGAACCTATCTTAACTAGGTATCAGTATTTTGGCCAAACTTGATTATATTACATCCTTTCTGAGTAACAAACTCTCTGTGAGAAATTAAGGTTAAATATTAGTTTTCTTGAATTTTAAAACAATAAAACATTTTAAGTTCAAAATATTTTTCTTTCCTTTCATACTTAGAAGTTCAAAGACCAAAACCTTAAGTTTAAATCTAAAACTATTCTCCCCGACTTTTTTTCCTATTGAATTCAAGTTTCTTCTCAAAGTTTATTTTCTTTATGCAATTGCAGCCTATGCTGTTTTGTCTGTTGATTGTTAAAGTTTCTATAGAGTCTCTGAATTATATTGGTTCAATTTTAAATGTGCAAATGTGTCCATACTTTTAAATTGCCAAGTGTACAAGTTAGTGCACTTTTCAAATGTGCACAGCCCTGAAACCACTACTGCAATCATCATATATAACATTTTTATCACTTCCAAAATCTCCCTTGTAACACTTTTCATTTAACTCCTGGATCCTGGCAATTGGTCAGCTGCTTTCTATCATTAGACTTTCCAGAATTTTATATGAGCAAAATGATAAGTTATTTGGACTTTATGTCTATTTTATTTCCCTTTAAGATGCATCCACGCTGTTTCTTGCTTTTAGCAACACATAACCACAAACTGTAAATAACCCAAACATCTACCACCTGGTCAATAGATAAACAAATTATCATACATTTACCCAGTGGAATCATTCATATTTTAAAGAGAATAAAAGATTAAGAAACAAGATCTTCAAAGCATTAGCTATATATTTGGGAAACAAAGTCACACTAATGCCATACACTCAGGGACTGAGTACACAGGATCACTATAGTCCAAGACTGAGTTTTATTTGTACTCAAGTGATGGAGTGATGACCAACCTAGATAGCATATTCAAAAGCAGAGACATTACTTTGCCAACAAAGGTCCGTCTAGTCAAGGCTATGGTTTTTCCTGTGGTCATATATGGATGTGAGAGTTGGACTGTGAAGAAGGCTGAGCATCGAAGAATTGATGCTTTTGAACTGTCGTGTTGGAAAAGACTCTTGAGAGTCCCTTGGACTGCAAGGAGATCCAACCAGTCCATTCTGAAGGAGATCAGCCCTGGGATTTCTTTGGAAGGAATGATGCTAAAGCTGAAACTCCAGTACTTTGGCCACCTCATGCGAAGAGTTGACTCATTGGAAAAGACTCTGATGCTGGGAGGGATTGGGGGCAGGAGGAGAAGGGGATGACAGAGGATGAGATGGCTGGATGGCATCACTGACTCAATGGACGTGAGTCTGGGTGAACTCCGGGAATTGGTGATGGGCAGGGAGGCCTGGCGTGCTGTGATTCATGGGGTCTCAAAGAGTCGGATATGACTGAGCGACTGAACTGAACTGAACTGAACTGAAGGAGAATGTACAGAAATGTATTGTTCGGCTTTATTGGAAAAAAAAAGAAAAAAAGAAACACTGGGCAGTCTGGAACACCAGTAAGTTTGTGCCAGTTGTCTGGAATCCATGATGGATTCATTAACATTCAATTAGGAAAAATTCCAACAAGAACTTAATTTTGTTGCAACACATTTACCACATCTAGGAGCTAGCCATTCTATGAAATCTGCCTCCTAGGCAAGGTCCCCACATTTGTTTCGACTGGAGAATCATACTCACCATATTTTTGACCTGAAACTGCTATGTTGCTGAAGCCTAGGCCACAGTGGGCAGAAATTAAGGGTGAGGTGAACTGGAATGGACCAAACATCAGTTATGTGCTCCTCAAAATGCTGTTTTCCTCCATTTTCAATTCTATAAGTTGTTCAGGAATAATCCTTCTGGGCACAAGCAGTATCTGCATACCCACTTACTATAATACTCTCACCTTACACTACACTGTAATAATTTCATAGAGTAATTCTCATTCTCAAGCTTGTGGACAAGTCTCTATATCCCTCCACAGAATCCTCTATGGCCCAGAACGCAGAATGGAATTTGATTCAGTGTACTTAGTCATGTCTACATAAGCCTAGCTCTAACAATTTAAAGCTGGAAATTCCCCTGTGCTCCATAGAACAAGCACGCTCAGATGCCTTGCATTTTAACTGCAATTGAAATTATTCTGCACATAAATGCTTAAAAAGACTGAAAATATCCATTTTCTTACCATCAAATCTTTGCTTCAGCCAAACATTCCTAGGAGATACTGCACCTGTATTGCAAATTAGGAACAGCTTGCAAATTTACACTACCTGAGCCTGCATACACGCCCTTGGAATTGTGACTACTCTCTTGGCTACCTGGTGTTGGAGAGGTCACCCGTCTACTTTTCTTATAATTGAATTATCTCTGGATCTGTGCCCACCTATTTTGATTTCTGTACCCTGCAGTATATATGAGATTCTCTTCCAGCCCCCAAAGTAGCCACTCATCCCTCTTTTCCTTTTGTATCTGCTTTTGCTCACATAAACTCATTTACCTTTACATGTTTGCATTCCCAACACCTTCCCCAAGATTTGTTTACATTTTCCTACTTCTTTACTTTTCTAAACATAGCCATTGAACCATGAGCAAAGCTTCTTCCATAAACAGGACTCACCACCAAATTCAAAATACCATAAAGCCCAAGGCTTAAAACTTGTCAGGCACTAGAAATCATTAAAATCAAAGCCCCATTCAAATCCTATAAGGTCCAAAGACACATAGCTAGATTCCACAAAAAGTCACTTCTATATATTTGTGTTTTCCTACTCTACAAAGTCTACAGTCATGCAAAAGATATTGGTGTTCCCAACAGAGCACCTCTTCCCTGTTGAGGCTCAAAAAGTATTAAAAATGTTTAAAAGAATAACTAGGTAAGGAATAAAATATGACCACTATTTTTTATAGCAATTGGATTAGAGAATGCAGTTAGTATGGAATACAAATGGGACTTATAACTGAATTCAAGGAATTAAGGAATTACATCTATTGAATTACTAACAATATCAAGCCAAAGAATTGGTCTCCATATATGTAGTCTGGCTAGTTACATTTGTAATATGGAGAAGTAGAAGACAATCCATGATTTCTATTAGTGCAAAGATCGTAAGAGAAAGAGGAGAGACTGAGCTATCAATGCCCAGAATATTCTGCCCATAGAGTGAACTGGTTAATGGGAAAATAAATGACAAAGATCTTAAGTTCTTGGAACTCTAAGCATGTGGAAGAATTTATCATGATTAAAGGTAATTCTTTTAAGTAGGTTTAAACAAGTTTATCTTATAAAAACTTCTCTTGGAAACATTGATTTGTTGCATCTTAGCTGCATTAGCAAAAGTTCTGGGGAAATCAAAACATCAAAATTCTATTATATATTTCTTTTAAGAAGATCAAAATTAGGCTATTAGGTATTTTCAATTATAACCATATTTAAATTAAAAAAATAAAGATCTCCTTTCCTTTTGGAATGAAAAAGCTGGAAGAAAAATCTCACTCGATACATGAAAAATGGCTACAAAAAATATAAATTTGGAGAGATATATGTCTCTGAGGAGACAGAAGGGACGCCAGGGACTGATTTACATGTGAGAGAACCTAAGAGGAAAACACAACTGATACTAAGTGAATAAGACTAAACAGAACTAATGTAAAGAAATGTGAAAAGAATGCATGTGATCTGCAGTGACAGTATAGGACCCCTTGTGAAAGTGAAAGTCGCTTAGTTGTGTCTGACTGTTTGTGACCCCATGTACTACACAGTCCATGGAATTCTTTAGGCCAGAATACTGGAGTGGATAGCTGTTCCCTTCTCCAGGGAATCTTCCCAACTCAGGAATTGAACCCAAGTCTCCCACATTGTGGGCAGATTCTTTGTCAGTTGAGATACCAAGGAAGCCCAGGAATACTGGAGTAGGTAGCCTATCCCTTCTCCAGTGGATCTTGCAGACTCAGGAATTGAACCGGGGTCTCCAGCTTTGCAGGTGGATTCTTTACCAACTTTACCAGCTCTTTACAAGCTGAGCTACCAGGGAAGCCCATAGGACCCCGTGGAGCCCCAGAAAAGAGGTAAATCACAGTCAGTTGCAGGTTCCTTGTCACAGATCTTCATTAGAAACTTATAAGAAAGACTAGAGTAGTGAATGAACCCAAAGAGAATCTCTGTCCCTCAATGCCTGCAGGAAGAAATTTACTGCTGGTGCTGGAAAGATTCTAAACTCTACCCTCTTTGTGCATTCACTTCTCATACTGAGGGAAAGCCTTCACCAGAGAGAAGAGCAACAGATTCTGCTGTTGCCAGATGCAAGTGAAATTTGATTATGAGTTGGAGAAGGATAAAAGAAACCCTAAAAACTTAGGGGAGTATCAAGAAATATTCTAGAGCTCAGGATCCTATATCAATATGATTAGAAATCTCTTTTTTCTAGGGGAACACACTTTGTCCCACACAAAACCCACTACAGATTCAAAAATTGAGTCTCGTGGGGAAAATGGAAGCAAACAGAAAATCCTACACATGAGGCAAGGATACTTTCTCCAAAAGCATACTGGCAAGCACTAAGTAACAAAAAGCAACAGGTTAACACTGAGGGAGGGGCAAGTTAGTGGAGAAGATACATTCTTTGACACAAATTTATAGAAATTACAACATCACTGTTCTGGTTGTGCTCAGTTATGTCTTACTCTATGCTGCCCCATGGACTGTAGCCTGCCAGGCTCCTCTTCATGTGGATAACATGTACCTCTGATACAAATCACCAAGAAAGAGCATATCACTTTTGTGATATTCTTACCAAAAATGCATTAGCTCAAAATAAGCATAAGAAATATCAGACAAGTCAAATTTAGAGATATTCTATAAAATAACTGACAAAGACACTTCAATGTGCCAAGGTCATGAAACACAAAGATTGAGAAGCTGCCATAGATGGGAGGAGATCAAGGAGACATGATAACTAAATGTCAAGTGAGACTATGGATTAGACCCTGAAATCATAAAAAAAATATATTTAAATACAGATAACATTTTAGTAGTATTTTTCCAATGTCAGTTCCTCAGTTTTGATAACCATGCTGTGTGTGTGCACACTCAGTCATATCCGATTCTTTGCAACATCATGGACTGTAGCCTGCCAGGCTCCTCTGTCCATGGAATTGCCCAGATAAGAATGCTGCACAGGGTAGCCATTTCCTATGCAGTGGTTATGTAAAATGTTAGCTTTAGGGGAAGATGGGTACAAAATACACAGGAACTCTCCTGTGACTCTTCTGTAAATCTACTGTAACCTCAAAATGTTAAAAAAATAAATTACCAATACTGGGAATAAAATTGGTCCATCAATAAAGATTTTGCAGGTATTAAAGGAAAACTAAGGGGAGATTAAAAAGAAACATGTTAATGTGTATGAATGTATAAGTTACTTGAATTATAGAAAGTATCAATAGAAATTCAAGAATAATCCAAATTGTCTCATTTTAAATGAATTAAATTTATATTTAAAAACTTTCCCACAAAGAAAGTTCTAGACCTAATCTTGCTCATTAATTCTATATAGTATTTAAGAAACAATCCCTTTTTTACATTAGAGAAGGAGGTAGGAACACATGCCCAACTGATTTTTTCAAGGTAAGAATTATCCTGATTTCCAACCAAAGAAAGGAGTTATAATAAAACTGCAGAATAACTTTCATGGACATAAATGCAAAAACTTCCACAAAATATTAGTAAATATAAATAAATATAAATATTTATGTACTTCTTCAACAAGGTTGTATTAAGGATATGCAGAGCAGTGCAAGGGAAAGCTGATACTATACGGTGATAAGGTGGAGTCTGCTCTGTTAACTTAAGGTTGTTCAACATCTGAATCAATCAATGTAGCTCAAAGCACAGACTGGAGATGAAAACAATATTATAATCTCAACTGATGCATTTGACAAAATTCAACATCAATTTATCATTGAAATAATCTATAAGGGGGTAGGAATTAATGTGAACATTTTCAACCTGATAAATAGTGTCCTTGAAGAATGTATAATTAACCTGACCTTTAGGATGAAACACTATGTTCCCTTTAATATTAGGAGCAGGATAATGATGTGAGTCTTCATAAATATTGCACTGAAAGTTCTAGTCAGTGCAATAAGGTATGAAAATTTTAATAAAATACAGAATAAAAAGTGAGAAGAAAATTATTTTTCTTCACAATTGACAGGATTTTCTATGCAACGCATTCTAAAGAATCTACAAAAAAGTCTGTTATCAAGTAGTGTTATATTATCAAGGATACTAGATATAAGATTAATGTATATAATTAATTATGATAACAAAGAACAATTGAAAATTAGAATTTTTTAAATTACAGTAGCATTGCAAAAAGTATGAAACACTAATCATAATTTTTACTGAGACTGTAAAACATTTATAGAGCAAATTAAGCAGGAACTAAATAAGTAGAGCAGTATTCTTTGTTCATGGATCAGATTGTTCAACACTATAAAGATGTCAATTCTCCTCTAACTAACCCGTAAATTAAATGCAAAAATAATTCTATAATAAATGCAATTTCTTTGCAATATCATCAGGTTTTAAATCTGTAATCAACAATATTTTAGCAGAAACTGTCAATGTGAATCTAAACATTTTGTGAAGAAGTGAAGGAACTAGAATAGTAAAAGCGGTTTAGAAAAAGAAGAAAAGAGTTGAAGTACATATAATTTAAGGATCTATAAAATTATAATAATGAAGGCAGCATAATTTTATTAAAGTGATAAATTCATAGGTCAATGGAAGAGAATAGAGACAGGAACTAGACCTACTTGTATATTGTCAGTTGATTTTCAAACATAATTCAATGGAAGTGTTGGAACAATTAGATTAGCACTGGTAAAAAGCATCAATCTTGATCTATATCTTCTTCAAAGCTACACTGAGTATATACAAGACACTTTGGTCAGGACCTTTGTCTACATAAGCAATTTGAAGCAGCCCAGATCAGAACTTGAGCAACACTCTGACAGATCATTTATAGCCATTAGTGTTCCAGGAAAAGGAGAAATATTCAAATGAAAAAATTGAAAAAAAAAATGGTTGAAAACTTTGTAGATCTATTAATGTCTGAAGACATTCTAGATTTGTTAATCTCCTAAGTCTACAGATATAGGAAGCTTAGTACAATCAAAATAATGATCATAATAAATAAATTCAAAGAAATAAATAACCAGAAAATAAGAATCTTTTTTTTTAAACCAAAGAAAAAGAAAAATCTTAAACCAGCCAGCAAGAAAAGATGCATAATCTACAGGGTAGTAACAAATTAAATAACAGAGGATTGCTCATCAGAAGCCAAGAGTTTGGAAGGAAATAACATTTTTCAAATGCTGAAAGAAAAAGATGGGCAACCCATAATTATCTAGTGAAAATATTCTTTAGGAATGCAGGAGAAAGACACTGTCATATGAAGAAAAATTGAGAAAATCTCTTGCTATCAGAAAAGGAAAAGATATACCCATCTGAATGCAGAGTTCCAAAGAATAGCAAGAAGAGATAAGAAAGCTTTCTTCAGTGATCAATGAAAAGAAATAGAAGAAAACAATAGAATGGGAAAGACTAGAGACCTCTTCAAGAAAATTAGAGATATCAAGGGAACATTTCATGCAAAGATGGGCACAATAAAGGACAGAAATTGTATCAATCTAACAGAAGCAGAAGAGATTAAAAAGAGGTGGCAAGAATACACGGAAGACTGTACAGAAAAAGATCTTCATGACCCAGATAATCAAGATGGTGTGATCACTCACCTAGAGCCAGACATCTTGGAATGTGAAGTCAAGTGGGCCTTAGGATGCATCACTACAAACAAAGCTAGTGAAGGTGATGGAACTCCAGTTGAGCTATTTCAAATCCTAAAAGTTGATGCTGTGAAAGTGCTGCACTCAATATGCCAGCAAATATGGAAAACTCAGCAGTGGGCACAGGACTGGCAAAGGTCAGTTTTCATTCCAATCCCAAAGAAAGGCAATGCCAAAGAATGCACAAACTACTGCACAATTGCACTCATCTCATGCTTTAGCAAAGTAATCCTCAAAATTCTCCAAACCAGGATTCAACAGTCCATGAACCACGACCTTACAGATGTTCAAGCTGTATTTAGAAAAGGCAGAGGAACCAAAAATCAAATTGCCAACATCTGTTGGATTATTGAAAAAGCAAGAGAGTTCGAGAAAAACATCTACTTTTGCTTTATTGACTATTCCAAAGCCTTTGACTACATGGATCACAACAAACTGTGGAAAATCCTTCAAGAGATGGGAATACCAGACCACCTGACCTGCCTGTTGAGAAATCTTTATGTAGGTCAAGAAGCAACAGTTAGAACTGGACATGGAACAAGAGGCTAGTTCCAAATAGGAAAAGGAGCACGTCAGGGCTGTATATTGTCACCCTGCTTATTTAACTTATATGTAGAGTACATCATGATAAACACTGGGCTGGAAGAAGCACAAGCTGGAATCAAGATTGCTGGGAAAAATATCAATAACCTCAGATATGGAGATGACACCACCCTTATGGCAGAAAGTGAAGAACAACAAAAGAGCTTCCAGATGAAAGTGAAAAAGGAGAGTGAAAAAGTTGGCTTAAAATTCAACATTCAGAAAACTAAGATCATGGCACCTGGACCCATCACTTCATGGCAAATATATGGGGAAACAATGAAAACAGTGACAAGCTTTATTTTGGGGAGCTCCAAAATCACTGCAGATGGTGACTGCAGCCATGAAATTAAAAGATGTTTGCTCCTTGGAAGGAAAGCCAAGAGCAACCTAGATAGCATATTAAAAAGCAGAGACATTACTTTCTAACAAAGGTCAATCTAGTCAAGGCTATAGTTTTTCCAATAGTCATGTATGGATGTGAGAGTTGGACTATAAAAAAAAAAGAAAGAAAGAAAGCTGAGTGCCAAAGAATTGATGCTTTTGAACTGTGGTGTTGGAGAGACTCTTGAGAGTCCCTTGGACTTCAAGGAGATCCAACCAGTCCATCCTAAAAGAAATCACTCCTGAATATTCATTGGAAGGAGTGATGTTGAAGCTGAAACTCCAATACTCTGGCCATCTGACGCGAAGAACTGACTCATTGGAAAAGTCCGTAATGCTGGGAAAGAGTGAAAGCGGAAGGCGACGGGGACAACAGAGGATGTGATGGTTGTATGGTATCCCTGACTAGATGGACATGAGTTTGAGTAAACTCTGGGAGTTGGTGTTTGACAGAGAGGCCTGGCATGTTGCAGTCCACGGGGTTGCAAAGAGTCAGACGTGACTGTGACCTGAAATGAACTGAACTGAACGTGCTACCAGAATTGTTGTAAAATAACTTCTAATGGAATTTCATTAGTCATAAAGGAAGTTTAAAAGGTGGGATATATAAATGTTTATTAATGACAAACCTTGATTTAATGACTTATTTTAATTAGATTGTATCAACTGTTTCTTGTTGAGCTATGAAACTATTAGCTGTTAATTTATTCTCCAGACATTCTGGACTTCACCCAATCCATGAAATAAACAAACTTGTATTAAGAGTCTGGATATCTATAAATGCTATTAACTTTGTAAGACACAGGATTAATGTCTACCTGTCCTTCAGGTCACAAATGAACAAATTTTCTCTGGTTAATTTCCTGAAGTCTCCAAGGTATTAATAATAGTTTATATGTTTCTACTTATGCTACTGCTACATGGCATTTCTCTTATTATAATACTTATCACTCTTTGAGTTACTGATTTATTATAAATTCTCTGAGGAAGACTGTGACTATCTTTCAACATTTTATTCCTTCATCTATCAGACTACTGGCCCATAATAAACACAGAAAATAATCAAATAATAAGCATGATATAATCGGTACTTTCTCACTGTATCTTTTTTAAATACATAAATAAATTTAAGAAAGTATAAATGCTTTTTATCACACTAAATTGTAACTTTTTAATTTTGCTCTTATGAAATTCTGAAATCATCAATTTTAAATGAAAAGAAAGTAGAGTATCTATTGAGCATTTACTATTATATAGATTATCTCATTGAATTCTCACAACAATTTATGAAGTTGGCTCTATTACTTTTCTTACTTTTATAAGGGAGAAAATTGAGCCACAGAGAGGTTAACTCCCTCTCCTAAGTCATAATTGGTAAGTCACTGGGCAGGGTTTGAATAAATGAAATTTTAAGAGGTAGTTCAACAATTCATTATTTTATAATTCCTAGTTTTTAGTGCATTTAAAAGATGAGATTGCTTCTAAAGAAAATTACTCCTCAGTTGACATTTTCACAATTGGTTATTTTTCACATTGTCCATTTCTCCTAGGTATTATGTTGTGTTGTTATAGATAAGTCAAGAATAGTAGTCAAGTGTGTGTGATGCTTCGCCACATTTTTAAGTGCTAACAAAAATACACAATTATATGATGACATTCAAATGTACTTTTAGAAGTGCCAAGATTAGATTGCAAGTATGACCTTAAATAATCTTTACTATCAGCACAGAGTCAAGCCATTGTATAATGTTTGACTTTGAAAGAATCAAGTGTATAAAAATAACATTTATTTCTCACTATGTATTACATACTTTTATGAGAAGTATATATAATTAAATTAAACTTTTATCATCCCAGTATGTAAGATAAAGTTTCCCTGTTTAGTAGAGGAAAAACTGAGTACCAGAGAAAAAACTTAAGTTGTTCAACAACACAGGCAATTGTTATTTGTGAAGACTGCATACATTTGTATGTTTGGAAGGACTTACCAAATTCCCCAGAGCATACTCACAATGAAGTTTTATTTAAATGTTACAGAATGAGAGTATACAGACAAGCACTGAGAATGTGTGAGACATCCAGGGAAAATCTCACTAAGGTCCTATGAACATATGGGTATGATTTGTCTCTGCATTAAAAAATCAGTTTTTTGGTGTGTGTCCTGATTCCTGGCTTCAGAATAGCTCAGGACACAAGTTCTCCAGAAATGGGATCTTTTCACGCCCCTCTGACCAGCTAGTCAAACCCGGCAGTCTAACCACAGAGGTCAGGTGAAAAATACCAACCAACAAACCAGCTCTGGGTGTCACCATGGGAGTTTTGCACCTTATAAACAGCCCACTATAAATTCCATTGCCCTCATATTAGCCAAAAGTCAAGGTCAGATATGCAGGCATCCCCAGAGGTAAGGGCTAGCATTTCTATGTCCAGTTGTAAATGAACATTATTCTCCACCTCATTGGAACCTAGATTTTAATCCCAGCATTCTGGTTCAAGAGACCATGCTCTTAAAACGACATTACTCGGGTAACAGGAGAAATTTACTGTTCCTTTGGCCTAATATTACTTATAAAATGTGAAAAACCCAGTCTGGGAGAGGTAAATTGATATGCTATTATTAATGCATAATTTCATCATAATGTTAATAACTGACATTTACATTATAAAGTAGATAATTTTATAAGTATTCCCATTTTACAGGAAAGGAAACTGAGGCTTAGAGAAGGTATACAATGTTATATAACTATTTTTAGAAGATATATCCATCTATCCATCCCCACTACTGCTTTCATGACAAGTTTAAAATCTAAAGCTAGGCTGCTTGGTTAGTATTCCTGGCTCAGCCCCTAACTGTGTTTTTGACCACATTTCTTTACTGTTTTATGCATTAGTGACCCTATTTCTAAGCAGGAATAATAATGGTACATACGGGCAATATTATCTTCATTGCAAGGATCAAATGAATTGATATACAGGTGACACGTAAAACTGTGCCAGGGATACAATTAATGCTTTATCAGCATTAGCTATTATTACATATTCAATATATGTTTATGGAGTGTTTACAGGACCTGTTCTAGACATAGGGGATATAGTCATGAATAAACCAGACAATGTTAATCCTTTCAAAGAGTTTACATTCCAGTGGGAGAAGAGAGATAATGTCTAAACAAGTAAATATGTACCATATTAAGTGACAATAAGTACCATCAAGAAAATTAAACAGATAAATGTTTTAGAGGTCAATGAATGAGCCTGCTGTCATATATATATATATACATATATATATATATGTATATATATGTGTGTGTGTGTGTGTACCCATATGAGGCCAAACCTAATAAAAACTAGGAGAGATGTAATCATCTGGGAAAGAAGATTACTGCCAGAAAACAAACTGCAGAAGTGCTGAGGCAGGCTTGCGTTTGGATAGTACAAGGGTGCAAGGAACAGCAAAGGAGGACAGTGTGGCTGATACAGCAAGAGGGCGGGGCTGGGGGAGGGCAGATCATGTAGAACTTGTTCACCATGAGGACTTCAAGCTTTATTAAAAGCGTTTAAGCCAGATTAATAACAAAATCTGTTATATTTTAAAACAGTCTGTTGGTTCCTGTGTGTAAAACAGAGAGTATATGTGAAAAGTGGCAAGGATGAGCATGTACTCTTTGAGGAGGACAGACAATTGCTCAGGTAAGAATAGTAGATTTATATACAGGTAGGTAGTATAAAATTGAGTGTACTGAAATGGTCACACTCAAATTTAACCGGGGTCTGTTTAACTTCAAATCCCGTGAGTCTAAGACCAGACACAGGAGAAATAGCTTTACCTCCTAACTCTCAAGATTCCATCAGATCAGATCAGATTAGTCGCTCAGTCATGTCCGACTCTTTGCGACCCCATGAATCGCAGCATGCCAGGCCTCCCTGTACATCACCAACTCCTGGAGTTCACTGAGACTCATGTCCATTGAGTCAGTGATGCCATCCAGCCATCTCATCCTCTGTTGTCCCCTTCTCCTCCTGCCCCCAATCCCTCCCAGCATCAGAGTCTTTTCCAATGAGTCAACTGTTCACATGAGGTGGCCAAAGTACTAGAGTTTCAGCTTCAGCATCCTTCCTTCCAAAGAAATCCCAGGGCTGATCTCCTTCAGAATGGACTGGTTGGATCTCCTTGCAGTCCAAGGGACTCTCAGGAGTCTTCTCCAATACCATAGTTCAAAAGCATCAATTCTTCGGTGCTCAGCCTTCTTCACAGTCCAACTCTCACATCCATACATGACCACAGGAAAAACCATAGCCTTGACTAGACAAAACTTTGTTGGCAAAGTAATGTCTCTGCTTTTGAACATGCTATATAAGTTGGTCATAACTTTCCTTCCAAGGAGTAAGCGTCCTTAATTTCATGGCTGCAATCACCATCTGCAGTGATTTTGGAGCCCAGAAAAATAAAGTCTGACACTGTTTCCAATGTTTCCCCATCTATTTCCCATGAAGTGATGGGACCGGATGCCATAATCTTCGTTTTCTGAATGTTGAGCTTTAAGCCAACTTTTTCACTCTCCACTTTCACTTTCATCAAGAGGCTTTTTAGTTCCTCTTCACTTTCTGCCATAAGGGTGGTGTCATCTGCATATCTGATGTTATTGATATTTCTCCCGGCAATCTTGATTCCAGCTTGTGCTTCTTCCAGTCCAGCGTTTCTCATGATGTACTCTGCATATAAGTTAAATAAGCAGGGTGACAATATACAGGCTTGACAAACTCCTTTTCCTATTTGGAACCAGTCTGTTGTTCCACGTCCAGTTCTAACTGTTGCCTCCTGACCTGCATATAGGTTTCTCAAGAGGCAGGTCAGGTGGTCTGGTATTCCCATCTCTTTCAGAATTTTCCACAGTTTATTATGATCCACACAGTCAAAGGCTTTGGCATAGTAAATAAAGCAGAAATAGATGTTTTTCTGGAACTCTCTTGCTTTTTCCATGATCCAGCAGATGTTGGCAATTTGATCTCTGTAACTATGGAACAAGATTCCATAGTTACAGCTAAACCATATCTGCTTCTCCAACTGAGGAAGGACTCTGCCGATGCTAAGCACTTTTCCCACAATGTGCTATACACTATTCTCTCTCCCAGGGTCTCAAATCATTCTGTATTCTTTTTCTGGGAAAGCTCACTCCTATTCCCTTAATTATCATCTATACATGGATGCATTGCAAATCTGTAACTCCGCTTGAAATTTAACATTCTCTCAAGGAGAAGGGGACGACAGAGGATGAGATGGCTGGATGACATCAGTGACTCGATGGATGTGAGTCTGAGTGAACTCCGGGAGTTGGTGATGGACAGGGAGGCCTGGCATGCTGCAATTCATGGGGTCGCGAAGAGTCAGACACGACTGAGTGACTGAACTGAACTGAACTGAATTGAAGACTATTTATAATTTTCTATGGAAAAAAAACAACAACAAAACTTCAGACAAAACCAAACCACCTACTTCTTTGTCTTTCAGGCATAGTAAACTCAAAACCAAATTCAATATCTAACACTCTCTGTCTAACCTGAGTCTTCTTATTATCCAACAGGCAAACCTAAATTTATGCTTCCTCTATTCTGGTTGCTATTTCAGTGAATATTAACAATGTTTCAAAAACAGATACCAAGGCACATTGATGACTAGAGATGAAAAGATGTTTAAGTTATATATTGGCTTTTTTTTTTTTTCCGTTTTATTTTTTTTAATTTTATTTTATTTTTAAACTTTACATAATTGTATTAGTTTTGCCAAATATCAAAATGAATCCACCACAGGTATACATGTGTTCCCCATCCTGAACCCTCCTCCCTCCCCATACCATCCCTCTGGGTCGTCCCAGTGCTCTAGCCCCATGCATCCAGTATCATGCATCGAACCTGGACTGGCATCTCGTTTCATACATGATATTTTACATGTTTCAATGCCATTCTCCCAAATCTTCCCACCCTCTCCCTCTCCCACAGAGTCCATAAGACTGTTCTATACATCAGTGTCTCTTTTGCTGTCTCATACAAAGGGTTATTGTTACCATCTTTCTAAATTCCATATATATGCGTTAGTATACTGTAATGGTGTTTTTCCTTCTGGCTTACTTCACTCTGTATAATAGGCTCCAGTTTCATCCACCTCATTAGAACTGATTCAAATGTATTCTTTTTGATGGCTGAGTAATACTCCATTGTGTATATGTACCACAGCTTTCTTATCCATTCATCTGCTGATGGACATCTAGGTTGCTTCCATGTCCTGGCTATTATAAACAGTGCTGCGATGAACATTTGGGTACACGTGTCTCTTACAAAGCCACAGTTATCAAGACAGTATGGTACTGGCACAAAGACAGAAATATAGATCAATGGAACAAAATGGAAAGCCCAGAGATAAATCCACGCACATATGGACACCTTATCTTTGACAAAGGAGGCAAGAATATACAATGGATTAAAGACAATCTCTTTAACAAGTGGTGCTGGGAAATCTGGTCAACCACTTGTAAAAGAATGAAACTAGAACACTTTCTAACACCATACACAAAAATAAACTCAAAGTGGATTAAAGATCTCAACGTAAGGCCAGAAACTATAAAACTCCTAGAGGAGAACATAGGCAAAACACTCTCTGACATACATCACAGCAGGATCCTCTATGACCCACCTCCCAGAATATTGGAAATAAAAGCAAAATTAAACAAATGGGACCAGTTAACCTTAAAAGCTTCTGCACATCAAAGGAAACTATTAGCAAGGTGAAAAGACAGCCTTCAGAATGGGAGAAAATAATAGCAAATGAAGCAACTGACAAACAACTAATCTCAAAAATATACAAGCAACTCCTACAGCTCAACTCCAGAAAAATAAATGACCCAATCAAAAAATGGGCCAAAGAACTAAATAGACATTTCTCCAAAGAAGACATACAGATGGCTAACAAACACATGAAAAGATGCTCAACATCACTCATTATCAGAGAAATGCAAATCAAAACCACTATGAGGTACCATTTCACACCAGTCAGAATGGCTGTGATCCAAAAGTCTACAAATAATAAATGCTGGAGAGGGTGTGGAGAAAAGGGAACCCTCTTACACTGTTGGTGGGAATGCAAACTAGTACAGCCACTATGGAGAACAGTGTGGAGATTCCTTAAAAAACTGGAAATAGAACTGCCTTATGATCCAGCAATCCCACTGCTGGGCATATATATTGGCTTTAAATAATCAGTAATAGCTGGCAGGATTAGAAAATGAGAAAGCACAACAGAGTTTACATCTCATATCTCTTTAACACAAACATAATAGGAGTTCAGTGTAATTATTTCTTTATCATGCAAAGATTCCTTTAAGCAAACTGAAATTACATTGATGGTTGGAAGGGTATCTGAGCATGTGATTTTTATTCTAAATTTTGAGTAAAATCCCACATAGCATGTTATATTACAATACAGGATAATAGTTTCAAAAAATTTTAATGTCATATATTTAATTACAGGATATCTGTTTGTTTGAGAGACAATAAAAGTATCTTGGGTCAGAATGGATCTTAAGGTCTCTAACTTGGAGGTTACAATTAAAAATATCTCAAACAATGTAGGATTCTATTCTAAAACAACCCTTGACAGACTTCTAGACTCTGCATGAGCATGTTCAACAATGTAGTAATGAAGAACTCTTGTGGTGGCTAATGGATTTTAAAAATTCTAATTATTAGACAATTCTTTATTTCTTATTAAAAAGGAGTTATGGAGTTACTTGAGCAGAGAAACATAATGAAATCTGAAGTACTTAGTATGCTGTTCACACATTTTTACAAACTAAATCTAAATAGCTGCTCTACCTGCTTCATTGTTTATCTTTTAAATGAACCTAGCATCCCTTCACGGAGAAGGCAATGGCACCCCACTCCAGTATTCTTGCCTGGAAAATCCCATGGATGGAGGAGCCTGGTAGGCTGCAGTCCATGGGGTCGCGAAGAGTCCGACGACTGAGCAACTTTACTTTCACTTTTCCCTTTTATGCATTGGAGAAGGAAATGGCAACCTACTCCAGTGTTCTTGCCTGGAGAATCCCAGGGACGGGGGAGCCTGATGGGCTGCCGTCTATGGGGTCACACAGAGTCGGACACGACTGAAGCGACTTAGCAGCAGCAGCATCCTTTCACAAGTGTAACCAGGGTAAATATCTCTAAGTCAATTTCACATTAGTTTTTCTGCTCTCTACCTGAATAAGAACAAGTTTTATCCTCACTATATCTAGTCTCTGTATCTGTAAACAAAAGATTGGTTATAACAAAATCCATCTCTTTTTTTTTTTTATTTTTCTACTCCTTTATTGCCACATAAATCTGTTAACTCAATATACAACATATTGTAGAATATGAATGTTTCACAAAGAGTGGTAAACATTTTCCAAGGTACTATCCAAATGATAACAATTCCCTTTAGTTTATGAAATAAAATCCTACCTCTTTACCATTAGCTTTATAAAAAAGAGCCAGATCTAATGTACTTCTTATATCTCCAAATTGCAGAGCCTTACTCCTGGGTCTTAATGTTAAATCCTTCTTTTTTCTTTTAGTGTGGTTTTTTTTAGAAGTATATGCAATACAAAAATGGTTCAGAAAGAAATGTATTATAAAAATATATAGTTAGGAAAATCTTAATTATAAACCATTAAAAGATAATACTCACTTAAAACTCAGTGCTCATTTAACCATGAAGTTCAGTGCATTAATGGTATACTTTGTGTCATGATCTGCAAATTCATTATTGAATCATTTTCAAACTAATATACAAAATACACAAATGCAGCCCAGAAATAACAGGTTAACATAGTCTTGCTTCAGCTGGAACTAATTCTGTGTTCAAGTTATTCTCCTTAGGGAAAAATAAATTGAAGAATTTAATTGAGCATTTGGAATACCAAAAGAGAAAATTGATGTATTTAGGAGCAGACTGACGCAAATCACATTCCGCTGCATTAGCATCAAAGTCCATCTCTTAAGTAAATGGAGAGAATTAAATGAATTAATATACATAAAGTGCTTAGGACAATGCTTAGAACAAGTGATCAATTTATGCTAGGCATTATTACTGTCATTGTTATTTTTTATTAATATTATAATTTCTTTCTCTTATTCCCTACTTTTAATTCTAGTCCATTCCTTTGACTCTTGTTGGCCATATATTCCCATGGATAGGACTTATCTTCGGCATTTGTCATCTGATTTGATTTTTGACATATCCCAGACTGTGATTCCTGGTTTTGTCCTTAAGCTTCACCTGCAAAGTCCAAGTCTTATTCCACCAGGAGCTGGCAGTTAAAGTGAGAGAAGAACATTCCTGGAGTCAAAAATGCTCTAGGGCTTCCAACTGCTGCAGGTTCACATACAAAATCTGAGCTCACATTTCTAAGGAGAGAATTTTTTCACTTCTAAAATTCATATCAGCTATCACTCTTTGGTACAGAATGCAAGCTGTGCATTTCTAACCTCCCAACTTCCATCTTCATGGGCTATTATCTGCACAATTCTTGCTTGGTAAGCTTTTCAGTGTTCTTTGAGACTGTCTGTTGCTTTTGTTAAAATAACAAATAATGAAGACCTAAATTTTCAGGGCATTCTAGGAAATGCACATCTTTAATGTCTAGCAACAAAGCCAGTGCTTCCTTTCCTGACATCTTGATGCCTATTCTGCATGGACTATTAGGGGTCCAGGGTGGTAAGGTTCATCAAGAATTTTCTACCAATATCTTTTATCCCTTAGAGGCCAGTGTTTTGGTGATCCTCAAATCTACTGATGTTTTCCACTGCTTTCTTAAAACCCAAGTAAAGGTAATTGAATATTCTGGATTTATTGCTGTATACCACTTTTGGCATTAATGGATAAGTATGAATCTCTCCTTGTAAATGTTGTACATGGCCATTTAGGAGAGAGCTCAGAGAACTTCCTGTGCAACTCAGCAGTTTCTTTAGATACTCATCACTTTAAATTTTATTCAAAATAGCTTTTGAATATATTTTAAAGTATTTATTTTTAAGCATAGATAACCATGCTTGAGTTATCTTCATTGTACTTATTTGTAATAAATATGAAGTACAACTCATACATTCATTCTTACCTGCCTTTCACAACTAAATCGATGCCTGAACCACCATTAGCACTTCAATCCTATTGCAGTCCTTGAGTCAATCCTGTATTTAAGGGTCCTATCCAGATATGACTTTCAAATTACATAAATATATTCTGCATATAACTTTTAAACAATTATGCCAAAGTCTAGGATATTGCTTCTAAATCCATCCATAAAGAAAAGCCAGATTTTCTTCATCCATGAAGAAAAGCCCTGGATTAATTCTACTATAAGACACATACACAAGCAAAAAAACTAAGAACTAGAAAATGAAATTTAGAAAAATATACACAAATTATAAACCCCAAATTTTACTGTTAAAGTTACATTTCAATAAATAAAATTAAAGCTTATCATAAAAATTAAAAATAAGCACATAGGCAATAGAGAAAATGGTTGTATATTCACAACTGTTTGATATTCTGCAATGCAACTGTGGCTGATTCATGTCTATGTACAGCAAAAAACATCATGATATTGCAAAGTAATTATTTTCTTATTAAAATAAATTAATTAAAATGTCATAAATGAAAAGAAATTATTCATATTTAAGGTATATTTGCACATTTTGAACATTATGCATATAAAGTGTTATGAGTTTGCTTATTTGTCTTACCTAAGTTGGACTGATGGCAATGATACAGTATCTGACACTTTACAGTGAAAATTTCTATGTTTTATTTTATCATCACTCATAGGAGAAACCAATCTAACTAAATATATAACTGAGAATAAAAGAAAAATTCTAAAGCAATTTCAGCAACCTCAGGATATTCTTTTTAAACTTTTACTGAAAATGAAGCAAAAGTTGGGATGATGTATTTTTTCATTTTCCATTATTTATCAATATCTAGAACCAACAATTTATTTTATAAAATATAGCTAAATTAAATAATAATTTGATGAAAAGAGTAAGTTATGGATTTTTATTACTTTATTTTTTCTTCTGGATTAAGAAAATTGCCTAATGTTATATTCTTTTTACTAATTTGCTCTCGTCTCTCAAAATATCAGGTTACTTTTTTGTGTGTCATATAACATAACTTAATCATGGAAGTGATATTCCATCATATTCAGAGGTTCTGCTTACATAAAATAACAAGGGTTATTCAATGGTTTTGGTCATTGGCAGTCATCCTAGAATTCTGCATTCTTTTTCCTTTCCAAAGCCAATGCTTTAAATACATAGTTGGCAAGTAAAATATACTTATAAAAGACATTTTAAAATATACTATAAATATTACATTATTTTATGTAAGAATTAGCAGATTAATTTTGATGACAAAAAACAACAAAATTCATGGCTAAGCCTTAGTATGGTCACCAAAATACTGATGATCTGAATTCAGACTGGATGTTTCTAAACCAGTGGGCTTGCTTTAATGGAGGGAGCTAATATTTGGCTTTAACAACAGCAGTTTAGCTTAAGTACTAGATATAATATAATCTTTTATTTTAATGTAAGCAATTTTAGTTTTTCCTAATCCATATTGGCATACATGCTTTGCTTATTACTTTCTAAATGGTGTTAAGTACCAGCTAAAAATTTTATATCTTAAAAATAAATGTAATCTATTTTAAAGAGATATATGAAAACACATTTGGAGAATCACCTGGCAATACTGTTAATAGATTCACATGTTTCTTAGAAAGATTTCACACTCTATGGTAAACTTCAACTTTTTAAATCATTTATCAGCATCTCTGTATTCATATACTGAATCCTATCCCAGGGAATGAACTTTAATTTCTACCATCTGTGCCTTGGCCAGGAATGTCCATATTCCTTTAATGCATAAATACATTCCAGATATTTCTCATTCTGTTAGTAAGAGCTGTGAAGCACAGAAAATAATGTTTCAAAGAGGAACCACGGGGGATCATTTATTGCTCCAGCACTTTGAAAAATCTATGAAATTCCTTTATGGCTTCTTCATTATATTTTCAATGGAACAATTAGCTTGAGTGGCTACAAACACTGAATTTTCATGACCACATTAGCCTTTGAAACCAAATTATTGAATGTATTATTCTGTATGCAAAATATAGTGGGATGTGGCAAGTTAGCGATTAAAAAGCATAAGTTGCCTCCAACCGGAAAACTAGTTGAGAGTTAATTTCCTAACAGCCTATCTGGTCACACTTTATAACCCACTAAGTTCACATAATTCATTTTTTTGTTCCAAGGGTCCATTTTGCAAGTATTGAGAGTGGTAACTCTGGCCTTACAAAGAAAAAAAAATATATATATATATAGATTTATATATATAAATTATATATATATATATATATATATATTAGTAAAGCTCTTGCAATGAGCAATAACATCTCAAATACAAAAGTAGTCCCTTGAAAACTTTGGTTGCAATTTCTAAAGGTAATAAGACATTCTCATGTCCAATTCATTCAAACATACACTATAATTACCACAAAATTACAAAGAGCACAAATTTACCACCAATTGAAGTTATTCCCCATTGTTTGACAGAGGAAAAGTGTGATGAATATTATAGCTTTACTTTTCCTGGATCTTATCTGTTTCATATTAAAATTCTAGGATGTTCGGGTAACACATGTATGTTTTGATTCTAGACCAATGATTAGAATTTTCTATAAATAAAAATATAGTTACAAGTTTAGATTTTGGGCCACCAAGTCTGCATGACAACTACTGGACTCTGCCTTTGTAGCATGAGAGCAGCTGTGCACAATGCTTAAGTGAATGGCCGTTCCAATAAAACTTTATTTACAAAAAAGCTGGCTAATGGAATTTGACCCTCAAGACCTACTTTGCTAAAGCTTGCTTAAATCAAAAGAATAAGACCCATGCCTCCCATTTTCTCAACCTAAAACTACTTTCATGGTTGAAGAGGCAGTCATATCAAGAAATAAACATATTATTCTTTTTGGAAATACATTCTATATTCATTGCAGCAATTCTACTTCATTCACTGACCTTGGGGTTATGTATCAACTTGACGACTCCACTGTGCTTAGATATATGGTCAATCACTGGTCTGGATGTTGCTAAGGAGGTAAACTTTTTGAATGACATTAACATTCAAATCAATTTGAGTAAAGCAGATTATCCTCCATAAAGTAGGTGGGCTTCATCTAATTAGATAGTTAAGTCATCATCTCTGAACATACCGTTGTGTCCATGTCTGCTGAGTTGTGTCTGACCCTTTGGGATCCCATGGACTATAACCAGGAGGCTCCTCTGTCCATGGGACTTCCTAGGCAAGAATACTGGAGTGGGTTGCCACTCCCTTCCCCAGGGGATTGGCCTCATCAAGGGATCAAAGCTGCATTTCCTGCACTGGCAGGTGTATTCTTTACCAAGTGAGCCACCTGGGCCAGGCCCTGTTCCCAAGTGCAATTATAGAAGTTAGATTCATATGTATCTTTATGAAACATTACTTTTCACTTAAATAACTATTCTCCTGCAATAACATTATTGATTTGAACATATTGTAAGTGATGCATAGATGTTAATTGGTAGGCTTCATTACAGCAGCAGAAGTTTACACAGAACCTACAAATTGTTAATATTATGTCTTCAAATAAAAAAGAAGCCAAATTAATTCCAACAATGATTTAATTTTTTCAACTAATTCATGGAATCAAAAACCTTTTGGAATTTCACTCTGGTTAAAATCAAACATCTTGTTTTATAGGGATTATTAATAGAAATTCAGTTGGAAAGCTCAAAATTCAGACAAATCATTTTTGTAATAACACAAGCACAAGTTTTGGTATAGCACATGACCTTGATAAACATATCACTTAGGAAATTAGAAAAATATGAAGTAAATATATGCAATTATTAGGAACATAAAAACTGCATCTAAACAAGTTGTAATATTAAAGTAAAAATTGTCAAAAGTTTAAAATGTTTCATATGCCTATTATTTTTGTTATATAAAAATGTTGAGATAAAACATATATATATATATATATGAATGAAATAATATGTTTTCTCTCTGTAGCCTGCTATCAATAAGACTTTGAAAATATTTGTACCTTTGAGGAACTACTTTATAAATTAATCTAGCTGCTATTTTAACATTACAGTTTTTGTGCATATTCTAAATTTTGGCTACAATTTGTTTCAGTTCAGTTCAGTTGCTCAGTTGTGTCTGACTCTTTGCGACCGCATGAAACCCAGCACTCCAGGCCTCCCTGTCCATCACCAACTCCCAGAGTTTACCCAAACTCATGTCCATTGAGTCAATGATGCCATCCAACCAGCTCATCTTCCGTCGTCCCCTTCTCCTGCCATCAATCTTTCCCAGCATCAGGGTCTTTTCCAATGAGTCAGCTCTTCACATCAGGTGGCCAAAGTATTGGAGTTTCAGCTTCAAAATCAGTCCTTCCAATGAATACCCAGGACTGATCTCCTTTAGGATGGACTGGTTGGATCTCCTTGCAGTCCAAGGGACTCTCAAGAGTCTTCTCCAACACTACAGCTCAAAACCACCAATTCTTTGATGCTCAGCTTTCTTTATAGTCCAATACTCACATCCATAAATGACTACTGGAAAAACCATAGCCTTGACTAGATGGACCTTTGTTGGCAAAGTAATGTCTCTGCTTTTTAGTATGCTGTCTAGGTTGGTTATAACTTTCCTTCCAAGGAGTAAACATTTTTTTAATTTCATGGCTGCAATCACCATCCACAGTAATTTTGGAGCCCCCCAAAATAAAGTCAGCCACTGTTTCCCCATCTATTTGCCATGAAGTGATGGGACTGAATGCCATGATCTTTGTTTTCTGAATGTTGAGCTTTAAGCCAACTTTTTCACTTTCCACTTTCACTTTCATCAAGAGGCTTTTTAGTTCCTCTTCACTTTCTACCATAAGTGTGGTGTCATCTGCATATCTGAGGTTATTGATATTTCTCCCCGCAATCTTGATTCCAGCTTGTGCTTCATCCAGCCCAGCATTTCTCATAATGTACTCTGCATATAAGGTAAATAAGCAGAGTGACAATATACAGCCTTGACATACTCCTTTTCCTGTTTGTAACCAGTCTGTTGTTCCATGTCCAGTTCTAACTGTTTCTTCCTCATCTGCATACAGATTTCTCAAGAGGCAGGTCAGGTGGTCTGGTATTCCCATCTCTTTCAGAATTTTCACAGTTTATTGTGATCCACACAGTATGTTTTTCTGGAACTCTCTTGCAATTTGGTTAATATTAGTTGAAAGTTTTCAGTCATCACAGATAAATAATGGGGTCAAATAACAAGATTTTTGTTAACTACAATGGATGTAAAGAGTGATCCCAAAAGAGATACAGATAATTCTACACAATAATGAAAGAAATAGTACAAGCTTAATGAATGAGATTTTAAAATTCTATCTTTGAACTTTGTTCTATCTCAGCCTTAAGAGGAAAATATAGTATTTTTTCCTACCATGTTAAAAAAAAAAAAAAGTGTGTACACTTTACTGGCATTAAGTACACTCACATTTTTTAGAAAACTTCACCACCATTTCCTAACCATTCATTTTCCAAAGCTGAAAATTTCTGCCCATTAAACAATAGCTCCTTAGCCCTCCCCTCCACTTCTAGGCCACAACTGAGATAAACATGTCTACAGGACATTTGAGCTGTCATGTAGATACTGAATCCACTCTCCTCCCCCTATGCAGGTGAAGAAGTTAACTACATGATGACCAGACTATAGCCATGATATAAGCTGCCATAATTCTGAGAACTGGCCTCAAAGAAAAGGAAAAACTGACCCTGGAACTGAAGATTAACTGTGATAAAAACGTTGTGGTACATATACACAATGGGGTATTACTCAGCCATTAAAAAGAATACATTTGAATCAGTTCTAATGAGGTGGATGAAACTGGAGCCCATTATACAGAGTGAAGTAAGCCAGAAAGAAAAACACCAATACAGTATACTAATGCATACATATGGAATTTAGAAAGATGGTAACAATAACCCTGTATACGAGACAGCAAAAGAGACACTGATGTACAGAACAGTCTTTTGGACTCTGTGGGAGAGGGAGAGGGTGGGAAGATTTGGGAGAATGGCATTGAAATATGTATAATATCATATATGAAACGAGTCGCCAGTCCAGGTTCGATGCACGATATTGGATGCTTGGGGCTAGTGCACTGGGATGACCCAGAGGGATGGTATGGGGAGGGAGGAGGGCGGAGGGTTCAGGATGGGGAACACATGTATACCTGTGACAGATTCATTTTGATATATGGCAAAACCAATACAATATTGTAAAGTTAAATAAAATAAAATTTAAAAAAAACAATCAATATGATGCTCATCAGATCAGAACATGACCAATTTTAAGATGACTATGAGAGCTGACTGTGCCATTTCTGCATATAGCCCCTCCCTCTGCCTCTAAAGTTTCTTGAATGCTGATTGCCAGTAGGGGAAGTCAGCCTTTGGACAGGAATGACCCCCACATTCTGTTGCCAGCCTTTAAAGTTAAGTTAAAGCAAACTTGCTTTCCTTTCCTTTCTACGAGTCTTGCCTCTTTATTGACTTTAGAGCTGTGAGAAACCAGACCCCACTTTTGGTAACACTATTTTTTAATGTTGAAATAAAATCTAGAGAGACTATGATACAAACTGTGGAAAATTCTTCAAGAGATGGGAATACCAGACCACCTGACCTGCCTCTTGAGAAATTTGTATGCAGGTCAAGAAACAACAGTTAGAACAGTACATGGAACAACAGACTGCTTCCAAATAGGAAAAGGAGTATGTCAAGGGTGTATATTGTCACCCTGCTTATTTAACTTATATGAAGAGTACATCATACAAAATGTCAGGCTGGATAGAGCACAAGCTGGAATCAAGATTACCAGGAGAAATATATATCAGATATGCAGATGACACCTCCCTTATGGCAGAAAAAGCAGAACTAAAGAGCCTCTTGAGGAAAGTGAAAGAGGAAAGTGAAAAAGTTGGCTTAAAGCTCAATATTCGAAAAACTAAGATCATGGCATCCAGTCTCATCACTTTATGGCAAATAGATGGGGAAACAATGGAAACCATGACAGACTTTATTTTCTTGGGCTCCAAAATTGCTGCAGATGGTGACTGCAGCCATGAAATTAAAAGATGCTTGTTCCCTAGAAGAAAAGTTATGACCAACCTTCAGTTCAGTTCAGTCCAGTTTAGTTTCTCAGTCGTGTCCAACTCTTTGCAACCCCATGAATTGCAGCACGCCAGGCTTCCCTGTCCATCACCAACTCCTGGAGTTCACTCAAACTCACGTCCATCGAGTCCTAGACAGCATATTAAAAAGCAGAGACATCACTTTCCCAACAAAGGTATGTCTAATCAAAGCTATGCTTTTTCCAGTGTCATGTATGGATGTGAGAGTTGAACCATAAAGAAGGCTGAGGGCCAAAGAATTGATGCTTTTGAACTGTGGTGTTGGAGAAGACTCTTGAGAGTCCCTTGGACTGCAAGGAGATCCAACCAGTCAATCCTAAAGGAAATCAATCCTGAATATTCATTGAAAGGACTGATGCTGAAGCTGAAACTCCAGTAATTTGACCACCTGATGTGAAGAACTGACTCATTGGAAAAGACTCTGTTTCTGGGAAAGATTGAAGGCAGGAGGAGAAAGAGACAACAGAGGATGAGATGGTTGGATAGCATCACCAATTTGATGGACATGAGTTTGAGCATGCTCTGGGATTGGTGATAGACAGGTAAGCTGGCCTGCTGCAGTCCATGGGGCTGCAAAGTGTCAGATGTCTGAGTGACTAAACTGACTGTGGAAATCTGACTGTGGTGATCTTTGATATTGTAGCATCTAAATTTGGCAAAATTCAAAAGAATCATAGAAACAACTTAAGTGCCACACTTTTTTCCAGCAAAAGTATCCATGTATAATCTTTTTTGTTTAATTCTCTTTATATAGTTCAATCAACCAGAACTCCTACCTAAAATGTAGCAATGCATGAAAGGGGTTGAACGATGTGCACTCCCTTTAGATGTTCATATAAAAGGAAATAATGCTATTAACTATGCTTCATCTGAGATTCTTAAAAATTAATATTAATATATTTTAAAGTATACAGCAAAGAAATACCTATCTTCAAGGTTTGGGGTAAGATCTCATACAAATCTCATTTTCTGTCTAAATAATTCTATGTATCCATTTACTTATCATTAAAAATCATGCACAATGTGTTGTTTAGTTGCTAAATTGTGTCCAACTCTTTGAGACCCCAAGAACTGTAGTTCTTCAGGCTCCTCTGCCCATAGCATTTCCCAGGCAAGAATACTGATTGTTATTTTTCAGTCACTCAGTCATGTCTGACTCTTTGCCACCCCATGGACTGCAGCATGCCAGGCTTCTCTGTTCTTCACCATCTCCCAGAGTTTGCTCAAACTCATGTCCATTGAGTTGGTGATGCCATCCAACCATCTCATCCTCTGTCAACCCCTTCTCCTCCAGCCTTCGATTTTTTCCAGCATCAGGGTCTTTTCCATGAGTCAGTTCTTCTCACCAGGTGGCCAAAGTAATGGAGCTCTAGCATCAGTCCTTCCAATGAATATTGAGGATTGATTTCCTTTAGGATTGACTGGTTTGATCTACTCACTGTCCAAGAGACTCTCAAGAGTCTTCTTCAACACCACAGTTAAAAAGCATTAATTCTTCAGTGCTCAGCCTTCTTTATGGTCCAACTCTCACATCCATACATGACTACTGGAAAAAAACATAACTTTGACTAGATATACCTTTGTTGGCAAAGAATACTAGAGTGGTTGGCATTTCCTTCTCCAGGGGGTCTTCCTGGCCCAGGGATCAAACCTGTGTCTCCTGCCTGGCAGGTGGATTCTTTACCACTAAACTGTCTGGGAAACCCATGTATAATAGCAGACACTACCTATAATATAAATTCCATTCCCTATCTTAAGGTAAATGAGAGACTTATAAGAGAAGTGTCAGTGTATTCCATGTTCATGGTGTCCCCATTTCACTGCTTCAAGTTCACAGGGACAATCCCAACAGAACAGTCCATAGACTCTTTAACAGATTCTTTTTTTTTTTTTTTAATTTTTAAACTTTACATAATTGTATTAGTTTTGCCAAATATCAAAATGAACAGATTCTTTAAAACTGAAAGAACAGAGTGTAGCAGAAAACAGTATAAAACCAGCTGTTTTCATGGTCCCAGACATCAGGCTTGCTTTGCTACTTAGTTACATTTTAGGCATTTAGGAGATTCATCATATTTCTGTAAGATGAATAATTGTGTTCAGACATAAAAAATTATAGACTGAAGATTTTGAGTATCTTCTGTAGTCAGACAGCTAGGCTTTGTGTAAACAAATGGAATTAGAAAAAATTGCTGACAGTTATAAGACAATAAACTTCAACAAAATGTTGACCATGAGTTAGGAATTTGCAAATCTCTGAGAACATTTAGCAGATGGTCAGCAACAAAAACACATTAGAAAACCTGTGGCCTTACTATGCCCCAGTGATATTAAATAAACTGTAAATCATTTATTGAAAATTATTAATGGAATTGAATATTATAGTTAATTGATTTATTCTTTCATTTGTCCTATCTTCTTAAATTTTTTCATTGAAATATATCTATTTGTAAGTTCATACTAATAGAAATGTTAAAGATGAAGTAAAAAACCCTTGATTATCCAAGCTAATATGTTTTAAAGAAAAATCCCTTGATGTTAGATTATAATTCCAGTTTTTGTATATGTACTTTCTTTTATCTTGTGTTTGTAGGTGTCTTATCTGACAATGTAAATCTAGTCACTATTGCTTTAGTAAATAAGATTAGTTCGTTTGACTTACACTGCATTATAGAATCAATGTCTATCTTATAATAATAAACGAGCTGTATATTAAGCTTTATTTCTTCTTACTATTTGTATGGTAATTGAATTCTTTGAGTCTTTAAATTTAAAACAGCCATTTTATTGGTGGTCAAAAGGCAATAGTAAGAATATACTAACTGCATAACTTAACTCTGATTCAGTTCAGTTCAGTTGCTCAGTCATGTGTGACTTTTTGCGACCCCATGAATTGCAGCACACCAGGCCTCCCTGTCCGTCATCAACTCCTGGAGTTCACTCAGACTCATGTCCATCGAGTCGGTGATGCCATAAAGCCATCTTATTCTCTGTTGTCCCCTTCTCCTCCTGCCCCCAATCCCTCCCAGCATCAGAGTCTTTTCCAATGAGTCAACTCTTCTCATGAGGTGGCCAAAGTATTGGAGTTTCAGCTTTAGTATCATACCTTCCAAAGAACACCCAGGACTGATCTCCTTTAGAATGGACTGGTTGGATCTCCTTGCAGTCCAAGGGACTCTCAAGAGTCTTCTCCAACACCACAGTTCAAAAGCATCAATTCTTCGGCACTCAGCTTTCTTCACATTCCAACTCTTACATCCATACATAACCACTGGAAAAACCATAGCCGTTAACTAGATGGACCTTTGTTGGCAAAGTAATGTCTCTGCTTTTGAACATGCTATCTAGGTTGGTCATAACTTTCCTTCCAGGGAGTAAGCGTCTTTTAATTTCATGGCTGCAATCACCATCTGCAGTGATTTTGGATCCCCCAAAAAGAAAGTCTGACAGTGTTTCCACGGTTTCCCTATCTATTTGCCATGAAGTGATGGGACCAGATGCCATGATCTTAGTTTCCAGAATGTTGAGCTTTAAGCCACCTTTTTCACTCTCCTTCACCTTCATCAACAGGCTTTTTAGTTCCTCTTCACTTTCTTCCATAAGGGTGGTATCATCTGCATATCTGAAGTTATTGATATTTCTCCCGGCAATCTTGATTCCAGCTTGTACTTCTTCCAGCCCAGCATTTCTCATGATGTACTCTGCATATAAGTTAAATAAACAGGGTGACAATATACAGCCTTGACATACTCCTTTTCCTATTTAGAACCAATCTGTTGTTCCATGTCCAGTTCTAACTGTTGCTTCCTGACCTGCATACAGGTCTCTCAAGAGGCAGGTCAGGTGGTCTCATATTCCCATCTCTTTCAGAATTTTCCACAGTTTATTATGATCCACACAGTCAAAGGCTTTGGCATAGTAAATAAAGCAGAAATAGATGTTTTTCTGGAACTCTCATGCTTTTTCGATGTTGGCAGCAATGCAGAAATACCACCTGGGATAGAAAATACAGTTGTTATTATTCTATATTTTTCTATGGAACATATGAAATGATTAATATGTAACACCAGTGTTCCCTTTCCTTTATTGTATGATGTGAAGTCACTCAGTCGTGTCTGACTCTTCGGGACCCCATGGACTGTAGCCTACCAGGCTCCTCAGTCCATGGGATTTCCAGGCAATAGTACTGGAGTGGGTTGCCATTTCCTTCTCCAGAGGATGTCCCTCACCCAGGGATCAAACCCAGGTCTCCCACAGTGTAGGCAGATGTTTTACTGTCTGAGCAAGTGAATCTAATATCCTTTATTGTATAGGTGATGTTTATAATCTGGGAACTTGGTATAGTTTCTCTACCTTCTCGTATCCCAAACTCCAACATTTTGTTCACAGGAGTACTGTTCAAATTAAAATAATGAAAAAATTCTCTAAGAAGAAAATATAAAACCTCTCTCCTCCCCCTATTAAATAGAAGTAAGAGAGACAATGGATGAGTCATCTGAGAATTTAAAATTGCAATTGTTTTTTAAGAGGAGCATTTTAAAGTGTTCCTTCTAAGAAGACAAAATTACATTTGATAATTGCCTTCCTACTTGCTCAATAATAATAATTTAAGAATCATAAAAATAAAAGAAGCAGAACGTGCAAGCAACTACTAGAGAATATAAACTGCTGAGAACTTTCATTCTTTATAAGAGACAAATATTATTTATAATTCTTATATAACCTGTATATAACCTGTATCTCGGAGAAGGCAATGGCACCCCACTCCAGTACTCTTGCCTGGGAAAATCCCATGGACAGAGGAGCCTGGTAGGCTGCAGTCCATGGGGTTGCTAAGAGTCGGACACGACTGAGCGATTTCACTTTCACTTTTCACTTTCATGCATTGGAGAAGGAAATGGCAACCCACTCCAGTATTCTTGCCTGGAGAATCCCAGGGACGGGGGAGCCTGGTGGGCTACTGTCTATGGGGTCGCACAGAGTCGGACACGACTGAAGCAACTTAGCAGCAGCAGCAGCAACCTGTATCTAACCTTATATAATGAGAGGGGCTACCCCACGTCCGAGGCCAGGGACAGCGGCCAAGAGGAGCTACTCAATGCCCAAGGTCAGGGGCAGAGGCCAACAGTGCCAGGCTGCGACGGTGCAGGACCGGACAGGAGGAGCTACCCCATGTTCAAGGTCAGAAGGGGCAGCCGTGAGGAGATACCCCTCATCCAAGGTAAGGAGCAGCAGCTGTGCTTTGCTGGAGCAGACGTGAAGAGATACCCTATGTCTGAGGTAAGAGAAACCTAAGTAAGACGGTAAGTGTTGCGAGAGGGCATCAAGGGCAGACACACTGAAACCATAATCACAGAAAACTAGTCAATCTGATCACAAAGACCACAGCCTTGTCTAACTCAATGAAACTAAGCCATGCTTTGCGGGGCCACTGGATGGGCAGGTAATGGTGGAGAGGTCTGACGGAGTGTGGTCCACTGGAGAAGGGAATAGTAAACCACTTCAGTATTCTTGCCTTGAGAACCCCATGAACAGTATGAAAAGGCAAAATGATAAGACACTGAAAGAGGAACTCCCAGGTTGGTAGGTGCCCAATATGCTACTGGAGATCAGTGGAGAAATAACTCCAGAAAGAGTGAAGGGGTGGAGCCACAGCAAAAACAATACCCAGTTGTGGATGCGAATGGTGATAGAAGCAAGATCCAATGAGGTAAAGAGCAATATTGCATAGAAACCTGGAATGTTAGGTCCATGAATCAAGGCAAATTGGAAGCGGTCAAACAGGAGATGGCAAGAGTGAATATCAACATTCTAGGAATCAGCGAACTAAAATGGACAGGAATGGGTGAATTTAACTCAGATGACCATTATATCTACTTCTGTGGGCAGGATTCCCTTAGAAGCAATGTAGTAGCCATGATGGTCAACAAAAGAGTCCAAAATGCAGTACTTGGATGCAATCTCAAAAATGACGGAATGATCTCAGTTCATTTCCAAGGCAAACCATTTAATATATCGTAACCCAAGCCTGTGCCCCAACCAGTAATGCTGAAGAAGCTGAAGTTGAATGGTTCTATGAAGACTTACAAGACCTTTTAGAACTAACACGCCCAAAAGATGTCCTTTTCATTATAGGGGACAGGAATGCAAAAGTAAGAAGTCAAGAAACACCTAGGGTAACACACAAATTTGGCCTTGGAATACGGAATGAAACAGGGCAAAGGCTAATAGAGTTTTGCCAAGAGAACACACTGCTCGTAGCAAGCACCGTCTTCCAACAACACAAGAGAGGACTCTACCCATGGACATCACCAGATGGTCAACACCAAAATCAGATTGATTATATTCTTTGCAGCCAAAGATGGAGAAGCTCTATACACTCAGCAAAAACAACCAGGAGCTGACTGTGGCTCAGACCATGAACTCCTTATTGCCAAAACAGACTTAAATTGAAAAAAGTAGGTAAAACCACTAGACCATTCAGTTCAGTTCAGTTTAGTTCAGTTCAGTCGCTCAGTCGTGTCCAACTCTTTCGACCCCATGAATTCCAGCACGCCAGGTCTCCCTGTCCATCACCAACTCCCAGAGTTAAGCCAAACCAAAGTTCACCGAGTCAGTGATGCCATCCAGCCATCTCATCCTCTGTTGCCCCCTTCTCCTCCTGCCCCCAATCCCTCCCAGCATCAGAGTCTTTTCCAATGAGTCAACTCTTCACATGAGGTGGCCAAAGTACTGGACTTTCAGCTTTAGCATCATTCCTTCCAAAGAAATCCCAGGGCTGATCTCCTTCAGAATGGACTGGTTGGATCTCCTTGCAGTCCAAGGGACTCTCAAGTGTCTTCTCCAACACCACAGTTCAAAAGCATAAATTCTTCAGCACTCAGTTTTCTTCACAGTCCAACATTCACATCCATACATGACTACTGGTAAAACCATAGCCTTGACTAGATGGACCTTTGTTGGCAAAATAATGTCTCTACTTTTGAACATGTTATTTAGGTTGGTCATAACTTTCCTTCCAGGGAGTAAGCATCTTTTAATTTCATGGCTGAAATCACCATCTGCAGTGATTTTGGAACCCCCCAAAAGATAAAGTCTGACACTGTTTCCACTGCTTCCCCATCTATTTGCCATGAAGTGATGGGACCAGAAGCCATGATCTTAGTTTCCTGAATGTTGAGCTTTAAGCCAAGTTTTTCACTCTCCTCATTCACTTTCATCAAGAGGCTTTTTGGTTCCTCTTCACTTTCTTCCATAAGGGTGATGTCATCTGCATATCTGAGGTTATTGATATTTCTCCCAGCAATCTTGATTCCAGCTTGTGCTTCTTCCAGTCCTGTGTTTCTCATGATGTACTCTGCATATAAGTTAAGTAAGCAGGATGACAATATACAGCCATGATGTACTCCTTTTCCTATTCAGGTATGACCTAAATCAAATTCCTTATGATTATACAGTTGAAGTGAGAAATAGATTTAAGGGACTAGATCTGATAGATAGAGTGCCTGATGAACTATGGACAGAGGTTCATGACATTGTACAGGAGACAGGAATCAAGACCATTTCCAAGAAAAACAAATGCAAATAAGCAAAATGGCTGTCTGGGGAGGCCTTACAAATAGCTGTGAAAGAAGAAAATTGAAAAGCAAAGGAGAAATGGAAAGATATAAGTATCTGAATGCAGAGTTTCAAAAAATATCAAGGAGAGATAAGAAAGCCTTCATCAGTGATCAATGCAAAGAAATAGAGGAAAATAACAGAATGACTAGAGATCTCTTCAAGAAAATTAGAGATACCAAGGGACCATTTCATGCAAAGATGGGCTTGATAAAGGACAGAAATGGTATGGACCTAACACATGCAGAAGATATTAAGAGGTGGCAAGAATACACAGAACTGTACAAAAAAGATCTTCACAACTCAGATAATTAGGATGGTGTGATCACTCACCTAGAGCCAGATATCTTGGAATGTGAAGTCAAGTGGGCCTTAGAAAGCATCAGTATTAACAAAGCTAGTGGAGGTGATGGAATTCCAGTTGAGCTATTTCAGATCCTGAAAGATGATGCTGTGAAAGTGCTGCACTCAATATGCCAGCAACTTGGAAAACTCAGCAGTGCCTACAGGACTGGAAAAGGTCAGTTTTCATTCCAATCCCAAAGAAAGGCAATGCCAAGGAATGCTCAAACTACTGCACAGTTGCACTCATCTAAAACTCTGGTAAAGTATATGCTCAAAATTCTCCACCAGGGTTCAGCAATATGTGAACCATGAACTTCCACATGTTCAAGCTCGTTTTAGAAAAGGCAGAGGAACCAGAGATTAAATTGTCAACATCCACTGGATCATCAAAAAAACAAGAGAGTTCCAGAAAAACCTCTATTTCTGCTTTATTGACTATGTCAAAGCCTTTGACTGTGTGGATCACAATAAACTGTGGAAAATTCTGAAAGAGATGGGAATACCAGACCACCTGATCTGCCTCTTGAGAAACCTATATGCAGGTCATGGACATGCATATAGGACATGGAACTGGACATGGAACAACAGACCGGTTCCAAATAGGAAAAGGAGTACGTCAAGGCTGTATATTGTCACCCTGCTTATTTAAATTATATGCAGAGTACATCATGAGAAACGCTGGACTGGAAGAAACAGAAGCTAGAATCAGATTGCCCGGAGAAATATCAATAACCTCAGATATGCAGATGACACCACCCTTATGGCAGAAAGTGAAGAGGAACTCAAAAGCCTCTTGATGGAAGTGAAAGAGTAGAGTGAAAAATTTGGCTTAAAGCTCAGCATTCAGAAAATGAAGATTATGGCATCTGGTCCCATCACTTCATGGGAAATAGATGGGGAAACAGTGGAAACAGTGTCAGACTTTATTTCTTGGGCCTCCAAAATCACTGCAGATAGTGATTTAAGCCATGAAATTAAAAGACACTTACTCCTTGGAAGGAAAGTTATGATCAACTTAGATAGCGTGTTCAAAAGCAGAGACATTATTTTGCCAACAAAGGTCCATCTTTTCAAGGCTATGGTTTTTCCAGGAGTCATGTATGGATGTGACAGTTGGACTGTGAAAAAAGTGACTGCCAAAGAATTGATGCTTTTGAAATGTGGTGTTGGAGAAGACTCTTGAGAGTCCCTCGGACTGCAAGGAGATCCAACCAGTCCATTCTGAAGGAGATCAGTCCTGGGATTTCTTTGGAAGGAATGATGTTAAAGCTTAAACTTCAGTACTTTGGCCACCTCATGCAAAGAGTTGACTCATTGGAAAAGACTCTGATGCTGGGAGGGATTGGGGGCAGGAGGAGAAGGGGGTGACAGAGGATGAGATGGCTGGATGACATCACTGACTCAATGAACATGAATTTGAGTAAACTCCAGGAGTTGGTGATGGACAGGGAGGCCTGGCATGCTGCGATTCATGGCGTTGCCTAGAGTTAGACACCACTGAGTGACTGACCTGAATTGATATAACCTGTGGTAACCGGAGGTGCTAGAAAAATCCCTGTTACTAAGTGATAGAGAACTTTCCTAAATTTCATTTTCAGGATTGCTAATTTTCAAATTCATATATTACAGAAGCTTGTGGAGAATAGTGGAAAACAGTCTGTAGAGACAGAAGAGGACTTTATTATCTGATATGGTTTAAAAGTTTAACATATAAGATGTATGATTTGGGCCAATGTTTTAAAATCTCTAGACATTTAAGTGGCTGAGTATACACATACTATTCATAGAACATTTACTCTGAGCCAGGCATTGTGGGTTGTATGCCTCCACATGATCCATAGGCATTTTATGTACCTTTTCTGAAATATATCTTATGACAGTGTAATAAACTTGAGCAAAAACTAGCATTATCTTATAAATTGGGATTATTTTTGAGAAAGCATAGCAATTTTCTCCAAATAATATGCAAGTAGCAAAGCTAGGATATGAAAGTAATAGTTCCATCATCCATGAATTTATAACAACTATGTTTCATTATATTAATTTATCAAAAATGATCTGTTCATACATATATATTTTCATTGATGTATAATTGCTTTACACTGTTGTATTTTTTGCTGTACAGCAAAGTGAATCAACTATACATATACATATATCCATTATTTATTGGATTTCCTTCCCATTTTGGTCATTACAGAGCATAAAACTATGCCTGGATTATGCTCAATAAACTTTAACAATTACTGTGCAGTATTCCATAGTAATTGCTATTCCTAGTATTCCAATACTAACATATTCTATAGTAATATTATTACAGTATTCCAAAGATCAAATTTCAGCAACAGAGGTTCTCTAGAATTTAGTTAATAACAACTTTTTTTTCTCAGTGTGTTTCCTACCAGCTATCTTCTAATGTAATCCTTTAATGACAGATTACAACCATAAGAATATTTAATATAATAGGTTCAGGAAAGTTACATTATCCTTTATACTAAGAATTATAATGTTAATTAAATAGAAGGAAGAACAAGTTCATGTTTCTGGTTATCTTGCAAGAAATAGATAAGCAAATGCATGCTGCCTTGTGACCCTGTTACATAAAATAATAGAGTACTTTAGAAAAAACCAGTCCAGAAGAACTTCCAAGATGGCAGAGGAATAAGACAGGAAGAGCACATCCCTCCCCACAAATACATCTGAAATCCATCTGCGTATGGAACAGCTCCTACAGAACATCTTTTGAACACAGGCAGAAGACCAAAAACTTCCAAAAAGGCAAGCCAGTCTCCATAGAATAAGAGCATTTGGACCTTTTTTGGGGAGAACAGAATTTCCCACAACATGCTGATGGCCGTGTTTAATCACTTCATTCATAAGGTGGTTAAGAAAAATGACAGTGCTCAACAGCAGGAATTCATCCTTCACACTGCTGGGCTTTATCTTCTTGTTCTGGAAGTAGCAGACAGGGTAATTCAATCAAGTTTTCCACCCACTGCTGTTTGATAAATATGTTCAGATTCTAAAAAGAGTGGGCTCAAGAATCCAGCTTAGATGAGAAAAGAAAAAAGAGCAACCAAAAAACACTGAGGCCAATCCAAAGAAGAGAAGGAAGAGGGAAGCCCTGCAAGAAAGAGGTGATAAAGATGGATGAGGTTACTAAAGAAGAGGATGAAGAGACAAAGGAGATGAAGAGATTTTTTTTCTTCTTCTGAAGACCATTGTCAAATTCTAAATGCAACCTCTCATGTTTGAAGAGCTTTCAAGACTTCTTCCCAAGTTCTCCCTAAAAGAGAAGCCAGAGTGTATACATAATTGTGTAGAAAGTCTTTGTTGCATTAGCTAATTTTGAACCAGTTGTTCATGAATTTCATGTTATGTGAGCTAGAAATCTCCATGAAGCAAAATATATACCAGAACTGGCCTATCATGGGTTGTATTTGCTTTGCTTCCCTATTCACAGAGAAGGAAACAAGATTCTCAGATGTGTTTTCCACCAAATGCTCTCCATAATATTAATGAGACAAGTGAGCAAAGACTGCCATCACAGCCCCCTTGCCATCATGTCTCCAGTTGTCAGCAGTAGAAACCTGGTCATCCAGCTTGTAAGTTCTGGGTGAACTAAAAGAAACTATATACATCCAGTCCTACAACACATCTGTGGCAAGGTGTTCAATAAATCTGAATATCAAACCTATGACAATTGCACTCATCTCACACACTAGCAAAGTAATGCTCAAAATTCTCCAAGCAAGTCTTCAAAACTGTGTGAACTGAGAACTTCCAGATGTTCAAGCTGGATTTAGAAAAGGCAGAGAGACAAGAAATCAAATCACCAACATCCATTGGATCATCGAAAAAGCAAGAGAGTTCCAGAAAAATACCTACTTCTGCACTAGGTGAAGACCTTTGACTGTGTGGATCACAACAAACTGTGTAAAATTCTTCAAGAGATGGGGATACCAGACCACCTGACCTGCCTCTTGAGAAATCTGTATGCAGGTTAAGAAGAAACAGTTAGAACTGGACATGGAACAACAGACAGGTTTCAAATTGGGAAAGGAGTACACCAAGGCTGTATATTGTCACCCAGGTTACTTAACTTCTATGCAGAAAACCTCATGTGAAATGCCAGGCTGGATGAAGGACAAGTTGGAATCAAGACTGCAGGGAGAAATATCAATAATCTCAGATATGCACATGACACCACCCTTATGGCAGAAAGCAAAGAGGAACTAAAGAGCCTCTTGATGAAAGTGAAAGAGGAGAGTGAAAAAGCTGGTTTAAAACTCAACATTCAAAAAACTAAGATCACGGCATCCATCCCATCACTTCATGGCAAATAGATGGGGAAACAATAGAAACAGTGATAGACTTTATTTCCTTGGGCTCCAAAATCATAGCAGATGGTGACTGCAACTATGAATTAAAAGACGTTTGATCCTTGGAAGAAAAGCTAGACCAACCTAGACAGCATATTAAAAAGCAGTGACACTACATTGCCAACAAAGGTCCGTCTAGTCAAAGCTTTGGTTTTTTCAGTAATCATATATGGATGTAAGAGTTGGACCGTAAAGAAAGCTCAGCAACAAAGAATTGACGCTTTTGAACTGTGGTGTTGGAAAAGACTCCTAAGAGTCCCTTGGACTGCAAGGAGATCCAACCAGTCCATCCTAAAGGAGATCAGTCCTGAATATTCATTGGAAGGACTAATCCTGAAGCTAAAACTCCAATACTTTGGCCACCTGATGTGAAGAACTGACTCATTGGAAAAGACCCTGATGCTGGGAACAATTAAAGGCACGAGGAGAAGGGGACAAAAGAGGATGAGATGGTTGGAATGCATCACCAACTTGATGGACATGAATTTGAGCAAGCTCTGGGTCTTGGTGATGGACAGGGAAGCCTGGTGTGCTGTGATCCACGGGGTCACAAAGAGTCGGACATGAATGAGCAACTGAACTGAACTGAACTGAAACCCATATGGCTCATCCTCTGGGCCAGCTGCTCAACAAGCTTCCTTGTGAGGAATATGCTTCTTTCATGGCCTGAATTTATGAATTAGCACCAGATGCTAATGTCTTTTCTAGGTTTCACTCTAGATGTTGCCTTGGCTCTTCTGGAACTACCTGATAAGAGGTAGATGACCCACTTCCCCTTGAGCATGAGAAGTTCCTGAAGCATAAGTTCTTGGTTCAGGAAATCTTGTTTGCCGGCTGTATAGACAAGGACCCAATGGTCCACAGCAAGGCTGTGTCCAATTTCACACACGGCCTAGAGTCCTTTGTCACGTCCCCATTGGACAGCATGCAGGCATTTCTGGATAACACTCCTTCAGTTTCAGGAGTAGAGAGCCACCAAAAGAGTGCTCAGAAAAATTCAACAGAAAAGGATTTCATGATGATGCTGAGGAACAGGGTTAGTGATGAGAAGACCAACGTCAGGAAATCTGCAGTCCAGGTCTTAGTGAACATCTTGGAACACTGTGCTATCTTGTGTATGAGAGACAAGCTGCCTGTCCTGCATAATCAGTGTTTTGGTATCACCATGTCTGTCAACAAGCAGGCTTTGCAATCTCTACCGAACTGCTGATGGTCCAATCCTGGTGTGTCCATCTACAGAAGGTCTGGCTGGAGGGGTTTATCCTGGCTGTGATGGACAATGAGAGCTCCTGTCTATGCCCACCTCCAGCTCTCACACCAAGATGGGGACACTATTCTTGACAAGGTCCTCATGCTGTAACCACAGCTTTCCCAAGGTGATGATGGCTTGTCCTCTGATCACAGAGGGCATGACTCGCATGAACCTGAAAGAGGGACTAGAAGGTGGGCATAGGCAGGAATGTTCTCAATAACATCATCTTATGTGACCTCTGTGTCCACTACACAGCCCCAACAAACAAGTACATCCCCAACATCCGCACACATCTGAAGGACCTGAACACTTTCTTCCAGAAGCAGACACTACTTTTGTTCACCCGACCCCTGCAGGAGGACTTGGTGAAGTGAAAGTGTTGCCTGTTCCTCTGTTTCATCAGCACACTAGTAGACCTGAACCCAGAGGTCACCAGCACCAGGGCAGTCTGTCTGGCCCATTGCTCCTGAAGAGGAACCCAAACATATTTTTCCAGCACCTCATTGAGTGCATTTTCCTCTTCAATAACTTTGAGAAACACAAAATTTTCACTAGGCTCCCCCAGGTGGAGAGACAGAAGTGGCTATTCTCCCTGAAGGGGAATATGGACAAGGAAAAGTAGATGAAAATCTACAAGTTTCTCCCAGAACACTACTTCACGGATGAGCAGGGGTCCAACATCACTTCCAGAATCTTCAGCTACATCCTGGCATACTTCAGTGACAGTGACCTCCTGTGGACACAGAAGAAAGTAAACTCTTCTTAGACACGTTTGAGGTGTTCAGTTTGAAGGAGATCAGGTTGCAGGCATTGAAGGCTAAACCAGACAAGGACCAGCTTGTGGAGGAGGAGGACCTGGCCCAAGCCAAAGTGTTCATGTAGGAGGTGCAGAAGGAGCTTGTCTTAAGTTCAAAGGAGGAATTTCCTAGAAAGTATTATTCCAATTATCATCTCCCTGAAGTCTGCCCTAGAGAAAAACAAGATCCCAGCTCTTTGAGAACTCATGCACTACCTCAGGGAGGCAATGTGGGATAACTGAGATGAAATCAAGGGCTTTTTTTTACAGTTGACAAGCAGCTGGTCATAAAACTTGAGTAGGACACCAGGCGCTACTAAGAGCAGCTGACTTAGGAGTAGGAGCTGGGGAGGTAGGAAGCCGCAGACAGGGTGGCCTCAGTCTCCAAGGAGGCACAGGTCAGGTAGGTTGTTCCAAGTTTGGAAACAATGTCAACTCCTGCTGGCCAAGAAAGACTCCATGGTCACTGCTGCGGATCATCCGTCCACATCCAGGGCCCATGCTACCCACGTGACTGCATTTCTGTTCCTGGTGCCCAAAGACAGGCTCATGTCAGTGAGCACCAACATCATCCTGAATTCCTTCAAGAAATTTGGGGAGTTATGCAGCTGGTCTTGTGGCTAGGGAGTAGAGCTATAAACCTTCGACATGTGTCCTGAGAGCCTGGGTAAGCTGGGCAATGTGACTCCTTAAAGGGCTTAGAGATGGAGTCCGGAGGAGCTATTGACCTCGAAAGGAAGCGAGGGATCAGGACCCCTGAGTGGACCATCCAGAATGTCATGTTCTGAGAGGAAATCAGCTATGTCTCTCACTGGGGTCCATCTTTTTCCCCCAGAGGCCAGACCCTTCCAACCTGGTCCAATAGGCTCACCCTGGGAAGTGAGAGGCAGACAAAACCTGGGGACAACATTCTGTGTCTGTCACTGCCTGACTTGCAGACCACACAGCCATCCCAGACTTCCCAGTGGAATGTGACAGTCCCCAGGAGGTTGGACTGTGAGGCCTGCAAGAAAAAGGCAAGTGACCACCTCTCCCTGGAAGCTTCCATCAGGAGAACCAGGGCCACCTATCTGTTTACCTGTGTGGCTGGTCAATACCTAGTTTGGAACTGTAAGATATAAGATACTAGAGAAATGCCTCATGCATTTAATACAAATTTAAATATTTGAAAATTATTTGGCTTATTCTATTAAGTTCTATTCTGATCCTAATCCTGAGCTTTCTCTTCTGTAAATCCAGCTTTTGGTAGCTGTACCTAGCTTTCTATATCTGATGTTAAAATCCTACATATAATATATTTCTGCATCTCCTGCATTGCAGGCAGATCCTTTATACATTGACACATCTAGGAAGCCCTAATATTTTTCTAATGTTATTTATATTTTGCAAACTTTTTGAAGTTTGTTCAAATAAATAAAGGTGGTTGTTTTTTGGTCACTAAGTTGTGTCCAACTCTTTAAAACTCCATGAACTACAGCACTCCAGGCTTCCCTCTCCTTCACTATCTCTAGAGTTTGCTCAGATATATGTCCATTGAGTCCATGATGCCATCCAATTATCTCATCTTCTATTGCCCAATGAGTGTGCTCTTTGCATCAGGTGGCCAAACTATTGGAGCTTCAGCTTCAAATGAAGCTTCAGCATCAGTCCTTCCAATGAATATTCAGGGTTGATTTCTTTTAGGATTGACTGGTTTGATATCCTTGCTGTCCAAGGGATTCCCAAGAATCTTCTCCAGTACCACAGTTCACAATCATTATTTCTTTGAATTGATTAAGGTTAAGCATGAAAAACGGAGAAGGCAATGGCACCCCACTCCAGTACTCTTGCCTGGAAAATCCCTTAGAGGGAGGAGCCTGGTAGGCTGCAGTCCATGGGGTCGCTAAGAGTCGGACAGGACTGAGCGACTTTACTTTCACTTTTCACTTTCATGCATTGGAGAAGGAAATGGCAACCCACTTCAGTATTCTTGCCTGGAGAATTCCAGGGACGGGGGAGCCTGGTGGGCTGCCGTCTATGGGGTCGCACAGTGTCGGACACGACTGAAGTGACTTAGCAGCAGCAGCAGCAAGCGTGAAAAAAAAAAAAAAGTCCAAAGTTTACATGGCAGAAAACTGATTTTCAGCTTTATTTGAATGCACAAGCTAGATAAGTTTCTGTGGTTAAAATTCAACCCTGATTAATAAAATTTGATTAGGTCAGTTCAGTTCAGTCGCTCAGTCCTGTCCGACTCTTTGCGACCCCATGAATCACAGCACGCCAGGCCTTCCTGTCCATCACCAACTCCCGGAGTTCACTCAGATTCAAGTCCATCGAGTCAGTGATGCCATCCAGCCATCTCATCCTCTGTCATCCCTTTCTCCTCCTGCCCCCAATCCCTTCCAGCATCACAGTCTTTTCCAATGAGTCATCCTTATATTATTACTCCCTTCCCCATTCCTTCTTGCCTGATTAGATCATCCAAAGAAGCCTAACAAATAGTCCAATAAATATTAATTCAACTCCCATAACTCAGTGTTTAGAAAAAAAAGTTATACACAATTCATTTCACTACTTATATCTTTTTTAAAATTTATCATTTTCCATACATTATTTTACATTTGAATAATCATGTACCCCAAGTTATATTTCAAATCTTTCTTACTGATGTTATTTACTTGTGTGTTCATACCTTTATTTATTCAATCATTCACTATCCAGGCACTGGAATGTCTACAAAGAATAAGACACAGCTTATGACCTAGAGGAACAGTATAATGGGAAGGGTGCCTGGCAAATGGACAACTATGATACTGAGAAAAAAAGCTAGCCCAGTTCTGTGGAATTGCAGAGAAAGGAGAATCTAACTGTACAAGATGGATTACTACATAATGGATTACTTAGGATTTAGCCCTCAAATAGGGTTTGTTTTAGATTAATATATATTTCCTAATCATCTATCTTTTCTGACATAACCAGACTTCAAATTGGCAGTTAAATGAATTGTTATTTCAGCTGTAACAAAATAATTCTGGATTCTATCTTGAAAAGTATTTTTTTTTAAACTTTATGGGAAGTGAACTAGAGGTATTAACCAAATCCTGTTTAAAATGTCAAAAGCAGGGAGTATTAAAACAATGAAATTTTCATCTTCTCTTGCTTAGTTTTCAGACGCTCTCTGCAGGAAGACCTTGATCACATCTATGTAATAAAGACACTAAAAGTTTAAAAAGAGGAAGTGGATACCATATGTTTATATAGGAAATCACAACATTAACAAAAACAAATGAATAAACAAACAAATATTCTCATGGTGAGTGAGTAAAGAGCTTGATGTTGACATGTTTTCTCCAATAGAATGCCACGTCTTATTTTACCACAAGCATTTCTATAAAACATAGTAAAGAAAAAAAAAAAAAAAAAGAGTTCAAGCCATTTTGTGGCTGCAAAAGTCAGCTTACACAGCATATTATTTCCTCGCGTCTGTTTACTCCTTTAGTTTTAGGGGTCAAACCCGGTGTACGAGACAGCAAAAGAGACACTGATGTATAGAACAGTCTTATGGACTCTGTTGCAGAGGGAGAGGGTGGGAAGATTTGGGAGAATGGCAATGAAACATGTAAAATATCATGTAGGAAACGAGTTGCCAGTCCAGGTTCGATGCATTATGCTGGATGCTTGGGGCTGGTGCACTGGGACGGCCCAGAGGGATGGTATGGGGAGGGAGGAAGGAGGAGGGTTCGGGATGGGGAACACATGTATACCTGTGGCGGATTCATTTTGATATTTGGCAAAACTAATACAATTATGTAAAGTTTAAAAATAAAATAAAATTAGAGGAAAAAAAAAATAAAAAATAAAAACACTTGTAAAAAAAAAAAAAAAAAGAGACATAAGATGATTTTAAATTTTGGATATTAAAAGAAAACCTGAAAATATGCATAAAGCTTTAAAATTTGTTTTCTTAAACAGATTCAAGTCTTCTTGATCCATCAGTTGAGAGTCTTACATGATAAAAGATTATTGCCATTTCTTTAAAGAAAAACAAAACAAATTCTCCCTTTGTTTGGGAAAAATGTTTTCCATGTTATTGATTTTTAATTTATTGTTAGACTCAGAAACTTATTGTGACATAATATAAATTGACATAAAAAATATGGTTCACACTAGCCAGATTTTTATTCAACATTTCAAAAAATATTTCTAATTTTTACAATTCAATCACATATACTTTTTACTAGTTTTAATATTATTTCCAGATGTATCTCTAACTTTTTGTTTGATATATAAAACTGATTTTTTAAAGTTGACAGTTATTAAATCAAGGCTTAAAGCAATGAAGATAGTCAGAAGCCTTTATCCTAAAGACTTAATTTTAATTAATCAGGTCACCTATCACCTTGACAAGTGAAAAGGGCTTTCAGAGTAAAGACCCAGACTTTATAATTTTATAGAGTGATTATGAGCATGATTTTAATCTGGTGACATTTACATGGGCTAAGTTACAAGATAAAGATCATCTTTCTAAGACTCGCTGGAGTTAATTTATGGGTTTAAAAGATGATTAATAATGCTGTGACAGGAAACAAGAAAAAGAGAAAATGTTTCCTGGAACTCCTTTCTCCTATTCTCCAAGACAGGGTCAAAGGTATGATTTGCCCAGGTGCAATCCTGCACAAATCAATTCTTTTCTGTTTATGTCTCTCCTACCATCTGTTCCCTCTTTTGAGTTAACTACTCCTGTAGGGGAAGAAACGTTTCGATGATAGCGAGACACACAACAAGGTCTTCTAAATGTGTCTCTACCCACTGTGAAAAGTCATGGTAATCTTTTAAATTGTTTTATTTTTGGAGAGTGAAAACACAGTAAAGTGGAATCATACTAATGAGACAAAATGCATAAACATATTATTTTGTAAAAAAAAATATATATATATTAAGAGGTTTTAGGTCAGTGAAATTACGCTTTGTGATATTATAATGATGGATATATATTATCATACATTTGTCCAACCCCCAAAAATATACAACACCAAGGCTGTATATTGTCACCCTGCTTATTTAGCTTATATGCAGAGTACATCATGAGAAACGTTGGGCTGGAAGAAGTACAAGCTGGATTCAAGACTGCCAGAAGAAATATCAATAACCTCAGATATGCAGATGACACCACCATTATGGCAGAAAGTAAAGAAGAACTAAAGAGCCTCTTGACGAAAGTGAAAGAAGAGAGTGAAAAAGTTGGCTTAAAGCTCAACATTCAGAAAACTAAGATCATGGCATCTGGTCCCAACACTTCATGGCAAATAGATGGGGAAACAGTGGCTGACTTTATTTTTTGGGGGCTCCAAAATCACTGCAGATGGTGATTGCAGCCATGAAATTAAAAAACGCCTAGTTGTTGGAAGGAAAGATATGACTAACCTAGACAGCATATTAAAAAACAGAGACATTATTTTGTCCACAGAGGCATGTCTAGTCAAGGCTATGGTTTTTCCAGTAGTCATGTATAGATGTGAGAGTTGGACTATAAAGAAAGCTGAGCACCAAAGAACTGATGCTTTTGAACTGTGGTGTTGGAGAAGACTCTTGAGAGTCCTTTGGACTGCAAGGATATCCAACCAGTCCATCCTAAAGATCAGTCCTGGGTGTTCATTGAAAGAACTGATGTTGAAGCTGAAACTCCAAAACTTTGGCCACCTGATGCAAAGAGCTGACTCATTTGAAAAGACCCTGATGCTGGGAAAGATTGAAGGCAGGAGGAGAAGGGGACAACAGAGAATGAGATGGTTGGATCGTATCATCGACTTGATGGACATGGGTTTGGGTGGAGTCCGGGAGTTGGTGATGGACAGGGAGGCCTGGTGTGCTGAGGTTCATGGGGTTGAGAAGAGTAGGACATGACTGAGCAACTGAACTGAACTGCAAACTACTTATTCTGTACTTAGAAAAGAACACCTGTTCTCCAAATTCTATGGAGTAAATCAGTGGTTTCTTCTTGTTTAGTTGCTAACTCATATCTGACTCTCCTGCAATCCCAGGGACTGTAGCCCAACAGGCTCCTCTGTCCATGGGATTTCCCAGGCAAGAATATTTGAGTAGGTTGTGATTTCTTTCTCCAGGGGATATTCCTTATCCAGGAATGAAACTGCATCTCCTGCATTGGCAGGCAGATTTTTTACCACTGAATCAACTAGAATCTCAAATCTACGGTACACGTTTCAAATTCATCCTGGAGTTCTATAATATGTGGGACATAGTGACATTTATTTTTTTGTGGTGTTGGAGAATACTCTTGAGAGTCCCTTGAACTGCAAGGAGATCCAACCAGTCCATTCTAGAGGAGATCAGCCCTGGGTGTTCTTTGGAAGGAATGATGCTAAAACTAAACTCCAGTACTTTGGCCACCTCATGCGAAGAGTTGACTCATTGGAAAAGACTCTGATGCTGGGAGGGATTGGGGGCAGGAGGAGAAGGGGATGATAGAGGATGAGAGAGCTGGATGGCATCACTGACTCGATGGACATGAATCTGGGTGAACTCCGGGAGATGGTGATGGACAGGGAGGCCTGGCGTGCTGTGATTCATGGGGTTACAAAGAGTCGGACACGACTGAGCAGCTGAACTGAACTGAACTGAAACCTAAGAAAAATGTTCAAGTAAAGGTAATATTGTTTAAAAACAATTTAGTTCAGTTCAGTTGCTCATTCGTGTCCAAATCTTTGCAACCCCATGAATTGCAGCATGCCAGGCCTCCCTGTTCTTCACCAACTCCAGGAGTTCACTCAGACTCAAGTCCATCGAGTCAGTGATGCCATACAGCCATCTCATCCTCTGTCATCCCCTTCTCCTCCTGCCCCCAATCCCTCCCAGCATCAGAGTCTTTTCCAATGAGTCAACTCTTCATTTGAGGTGGCCAAAGTACTGGAGTTTAAGCTTTATCCTTCCAAAGAACACCCAGGACTGATCTCTTTTAGGATACACTGGTTGGATCTCCTTGCAATCCAAGGGACTCTCAAGAGTCTGCTCCAACACCACAGTTCAAAAGCATCAATCTTCAGCACGCAGCCTTCTTCACAGTCCAACTCTCACATCCATACATGACCATAGGAAAAACCATAGACTTGACTAGACGGACCTTTGTTGGCAAAGTGATATCTCTGCTTTTGAATATGCTATCTAGGTTGGTCATAACTTTTCTTCCAAGGAGTGTCTTTTACTTCCATGGCTGCAGTCACCATCTGCAGTGATTTTGGAGCCCCAAAAAATAAAGTCTGACACTGTTTCCACTGTTTCCCCGTCTATTTCCCATGAAGTGATGGGACCAGATGCCATGATCTTCATTTTCTGAATATTGAGCTTTAAGCCAACTTTTTCACTCTCCACTTTCACTTTCATGAAGAGGTTTTTAGTTCCTCTTCACTTTCTGCCATAAGGGTGGTGTCATCTGCATATCTGAGGTTATTGATATTTCTCCCGGCAATCCTGATTCCAGCTTGTGTTTCTTCCAGCCCAGCGTTTCTCAGGATGTACACTGCATATAAGTTAAATAAGCAGGGTGACAATATACAGCCCTGATGTACTCCTTTTCCTATTTGGAACAAGTCTGTTGTTCCATGTTCAGTTCTAACTGTTGCTTCCTGACCTGCATGCAGATTTCTCAAGAGGCAGGTCAGGTGGTCTGGTATTCCCATCTCTTTCAGAATTTCCCACAGTTTACTGTAATCCACACAGTCAAAGCCTTTGGCATAGTCAATAAAGCAGAAATAGATTTTTTTTTGGAACTCTCTTGCTTTCTTGATGATCCAGCGGATGTTGGCAATTTGAACTCTAGTTTCTCTGCCTTTTCTAGAACCAGCTTGAACATCTGGAAGTTCATGGTTCACACATTGCTGAAGCCTGGCTTGGAGAATTTTGAGAATTACCTTACTAGCATGTGAGATGAGTGCAATTGTGTGGTAGTTTGATCATTCTTTCGCATTGCCTTTCTTTGGGATTGGAATTAAAACTGACTTTTTCCAGTCCTGTGGCCACTGCTGAGTTTTCCAAATGTGCTGGCATATTGAGTGCAGCACTTACACAGCATCATCTTTTAGAATTTGAAATACCTCAACTGGAATTCCATCACCTCCACTAGCTTTGTTCGTAGTGATGCTTTCTAAGGCCCACTTGACTTCACATTCCAGGATGTCTGTGTCTAGGTCAGTGATCACAGCATCGAGATTATCTGGGTGGTGAAGATCTTTTTTGTACAGTTCTTCTGTGTATTCTTGCCACCTCTTTTTGATATCTTCTGCTTCTGTTAGGTACATACCATTTCTGTCCTTTATCGAGCCCCTCTTTGTATGAAATGTTCCCTTTGTATCTCTAATTTTCTTGAAGAGATCTCTAGTCTTTCCCATTCTGTTGTTTTCCTCTATTTCTTTGCATTGACCTCTGAGGAAGGCTTTCTTATCTCTTCTTGCTGTTCTTTGGAACTCTGAATTCAGATGCTTATATCTTTCCTTTTCTCCTTTGCTTTTCACTTCTCTTCTTTTCATAGCCATTTGTAAGGTTCCCCAGAGAGCCATTTTGCTTTTTTGCATTTCTTTTCTGTGGGGATGGTCTTGATTCCTGTTTCCTATACATTATCATGAACCTCAGTCCATAGTTCATCAGGCACTCTATCTATCAGATCTAGGCCCTTAAATCTATTTCTCACTTCCATTGTATAATCATAAGGGACTTGATTTATGTCATATCTCAATGGTCTAGTGGTTCTCCCTACTTTCTTCAATTTCAGTCTGAATTTGGTAATAAGGAATTCGTGATCTGAGCCACAGTCAGCTCCTGGTCTTGTTTTTCTTGACTGTATAGGGCTTTTCCATCTTTGGCTGCAAAGAATGTAACCAATATGATTTTGGTGTTGACCATCTGGTGATGTCCATGTGTAGAGTCTTCTCTTGTGTTTTTGGAAGAGGGTACTTGCTATGACCAGTTCATTTTCTTTTCTTTTTTTAAATTTTATTTTATTTTTAAACTTTACAAATTGTATTAGTTTTGCCAAATATCAAAATGAATCCACCACAGGTATACATGTGTTCCACATCCTGAACCCTCCTCCCTCCTCCCTCCCCATACCATCCCTCTGGGTCATCCCAGTGCACTAGCCGCAAGCATCCAGTATTGTGCATCGAACCTGGACTGGCAACTCGTTTCATACATGATATTATACATGTTTCAATGCCATTCTCCCAAATCATCTCACCCTCTCACTCTCCCACAGAGTCCATAAGACTGTTCTATACATCAGTGTCTCTTTTGCTGTCTCGTACACAGGGTTATTGTTAGCATCTTTCTAAATTCCATATATATATGCATTAGTATACTGTATTGGTGTTTTTCTTTCTGGCTTACTTCACTCTGTATAATAGGCTCCAGTTTCATCCACCTCATTAGAAGTGATTCAAATGTATTCTTTTTAATGGCTGAGTAATACTCCATTGTGTATATGTACCACAGCTTTCTTATCCATTCATCTGCTGATGGACATCTAGGTTGCTTCCATGTCCTGGCTATTATAACCAGTGCTGCGATGAACATTGGGGTACACGTGTCTCTTTCTCTTCTGGTTTCCTCAGTGTGTATGCCCAGCAGTGAGATTGCTGGATCATAAGGCAGTTCTAGTTCCAGTTTTTTAAGGAATCTCCACACTGTTCTCCATAGTGGCTGTACTATTTTGCATTCTCACCAACAGTGTAAGAGGGTTCCCTTTTCTCCACACCCTCACCAGTGCATTTTCTTGGCAAAACTCTATTAGTTTTTTCCCTGATTCATTCCATATTCCAAGGCCAAATTTGCCTGTTACTCCAGGTGTTTCTTGACTTCCTACTTTTGCATTCCAGTCCCCTATAATGAAAAGGACATCTTTTTGGGGTGTTAGTTCTAAAAGGTCTTCACAGAACCGTTCAAATTCAGCTTCTTCAGTATTGCTGGTTGGGGCATAGGCTTGGATTACTGCGGTATTGAATGGTTTGCCTTGGAAACGAACAGAGATCATTCTGTCATTTTTGAGATTGCATCCAACTACTGCATTTCGGACTCTTTTGTTGACCATAATGGCCACTCCATTTCTTCTGAGGGATTCCTGCCTGCAGTAGTAGATATAATGGTCATCTGAGTTAAATTCACCCATTCCAGTCCATTTGAGTTCGCTGATTCCTAGAATGTCGACGTTCACTGTTGCCATCTCTTGTTTGACCACTTCCAATTTTCCTTGATTCATGGACCTGACATTCCAGGTTCCTATACAATATTGCTCTTTACATCATCGGACCTTGCTTCTATCACCAGTCACATCCACTGCTGGGTATTGTTTTTGCTTTGGCTCCATCCCTTCATTCTTTCTGGAGTTATTTCTCCACTGATCTCCAATAGAATATTGGGCACCTACTGACCTGGGGAGTTCCTCTTTCAGTAAATACACTTAAGTAACAATAAATATATACATTTAATTTCCATTCAGTAGATTAGAAACACTGACTATGTGTATTAAGAGAGGCCACTGAGTCTTTTGTTCTATGCATGATAAACTTTTTCCTGCAAATACACAACTTCAATACAGTTCAGTTGCTTAGTCATGTTTGACTCTTTGAAACCCCATGGCCTATAGCACGACAGGCCTCCCTGTCCATCACCAACTCCCAGAGTTTACCCAAACTCATCTCCATTGAGTTGGTAATGCTATCCAACCATCTCATGTCCATCGTCCCCTTCTCCTCCCGCCTTTAATCTTTCCCAGCATCTGAGTCTTTTCCAGTGAGTCAGCTTTTCTCATCAGGTGGCCAAAATATTGGAGTTTCAACATCACTTCTTCCAATGAACACTCAGGACTGATGTCCTTTAGGATAGACTGGTTGGATCTCATTGCAGTCCAAGGGACTCTCAAGAGTCTTCTCCAACACCACAGTTCAAAAGCAGAAATTCTTTGGCATTCAGCTTTCTTTATAGTCCAACTCTCACATCCAAACATGACTACTGGAGAAACCATAGCCTTGCTAGGCAGACCTTTATTGGCAATGTAATGTCTCTGCTTTTAATATGCTGTCTAGGCTGTTCACAACTTTCCTTCCAAGGAGTAAGTGTCTTTTATTTTCATGGTTGCAGTCACCATCTGCAGTGATTTTGGAGCCCCCCAAAAATAAAGTCTGACACTGTTTCCACTGTTTCCCCATCTATTTCCCATGAAGTGATGGGACCAGATGCCATGATCTTAGTATCCTGAATGTTGAGCTTTAAGCCAACTTTTTCACTATCCTTTTTCACTTTCAGCAAGAGGCTCTTTAGTCCTTCTTCACTTTCTGCCACAAGGGTGGTGTCATCTGCTTATCTTAGGTTATTGGTATTTCTCACAGCAATCTTGATTCCAGCTTTTGTTTCATCCAGCCCAGGGTTTCTCATTATGCACTCTGAATATAAGCTAAATAAGCAGGGTGAAAATATACAGGCTTGACACACTCCTTTTCCTATTTGGAACAAGTCTGTTGTTCCATGTCCAGTTTTAACTGTTCCTTCCTGACCTGCATACAGATTTCTCAGAGGCAGGGCAGGTGGTCTGGTATTCCCATCTCTTGAAGAATTTTCCACAGTTTTCTGTGATCCACACAGTCAAAGGCTTTGGCATAGTCAATAAGGCAGATGTAGATTTTTTTCTGAAACTGTCTTGCTTTTTTGATGATCCAGCGGATGTTGGCAATTTGATCTCTGGTTCCTCTGCCTTTTCTAAAAGCAGCTTGAACATCTGGAACTTCACATTTCACATACTATTGAAGCCTGGCTTGGAGAATTTTGAGCATTACTTTGCTAGCGTGTGAGATGAGGGCAATAGTGCAGTAGTTTGAGCATTCTTTGCCATTTCCTTTCTTTGGGATTGAAATGAAAACTGACCTTTCCAGTCCTGTGGCCACTGGTGAGTTTTCCAAATGTGCTGCATTGAGGGAAGCACTTTCACAGCATCATCTTTTAGGATTTGAAATAGCTCAACTGGAATTCCATCATGTCTACTAGCTTTGTTCATAATGATGCTTCCTAAGGCCCACTTGACTTCGCATTCCAGGGTGTCTGGCTCTGGGTGAATGATTACACCATCGTGCTCATCTGGGTCATTAAGCTGTTTTTTGTACAGTTCTTCTGTGTATTCTTGTCACCTCTTCTTAATATCTTCTGCTTGTGTTATGTCCATACTATTTCTGTCCTTTATCGAGCCCATCTTTGCATGAAATGTTCCCCTGGTATCTCTAACTTTGTTGAAGAGATCTCTAGTCTTGCCCATTCTATTATTTTCCTCTATTTCTTTGCATTGATCACTGAGAAATGTTTCATTCTCTCTTTGCTCTTCTTGGGAACTCTGTATTCAAATGGGTATATCTTTCCTTTTCTCCTTTGCTTTTTGCCTCTCTTCTTTTCACAGCTATTTGTAAGGCCTCCTCAGAGAGCCCTTTGCTTCCTTGCATTTCTTTTTCTTGGGGATGGTCTTCAAACCTGTATCCTGTACAATGTCTTGAACCTCCATCCACAGTTCATCAGGCACTGTTTCTGTCAGATCTAGGCCCTTAAATCTATTTCCCACTTCCACTGTATAATCGTAAGGGATTTCATTTAGGTCATATCTGAATAGTCTAGTGGTTTTCCCTACTTTCTTCAATTTAAGTCTGAATTTGGCAATAAGGAGTTCATGATCTGAGCCACAGTCAGCTTCTGGTCTTGTTTTTTGCAGACTGTGTAGAGCTTCTCCATTGTTGGCTGCAAAAATTATAATGAATCTAATTTTGGTGTTGACCATCTGGTGATGCCCATGTGTAGAGCCTTCTCTTGTGTTGTTGGTAGAGGTTGTTTGCTATGATCAGTGCGTTCCTTTGGCAAGACTCCGTTAGCATTTGCCTATTCTTCATTCTGTACTTCAAGGCCAAATATGCCTGTTACTCCAGGTGTTTCTTGACTTCCTATTTTTGGATTCCAGTCCCCTATAGTGAAAAGGATATCTTTTTCACATGTTAGTTCTAAAAGGTCTTGTAGGTCTCCATAGTACCATTCAACTTCAGCTTCTTCCCATTACTGGCTGGGGCATAGACTTGGATTACCATGATAAAAATACACAAGACATCACTATTAATCTCACAAGAAGATCATTACCATCTAGTCATAACTGCCTAAGAATATTCTTGAAAAGAGAGGCATATTCTCCCTCATCTGGCCCCCCAGCAAATTTCCCAAAACCTTTACTACTTGTCTGTACCTGCCCATCACCTGGTTGCTCTAACTATAACTTATCTGTCCCCAGAGGTCAAGGTCTCCCCAGCAGATCTTTTTCAGTGACATTTTTTCTTCACAACTTACATATCTCAACATTCGACAGGAGATGTTGTCACCACCTTAGTCTTTGTTGCTACATTATCCAGAAAGCCAGCATGGCCTTTTTCTTTCTTTGGAATACTAGTCCTCAAAGGTAGTGACCTCAGTATTCTTTACCATGATATGATGCTTGGTAGTAGTGGTTTAGTCGCTAAGTCATGTTGGACTCTTGTGACCCCATGAATTGTAGCTTGCCAGGCTCCTCTGTCCTTGGAATTTCCCAGGCAAGAATACTGGAGTGAGTTGCCATTTCCTTCTCTAGGGGATCTTCCTGGACTAGGGATCAGTTCCACATCTCCTGTATGGCAGGTGGATTCTTTTCTGCTGAGCCACCAGGGAATCCCTGATATGATGGTTAGATAACTAGAGTTTGCTTTCCTGTTTATAACAGGCATTAGATTGCCTTCATTTTTGTGTCCTAAAAGACTTTTGCTGATGTTAAATAACTTCTGTCCTGTGCTTCTTATCTACGATTCTGCTCTCAGTTGAGTCACTAGTTTCTTCAGTTTTACCTGGGTGATTTAAGTATCCCAATGATTTTGTATATCTATGTCTTAGCTCTGGCTGTTATCTTAAAATCCAGGGATTGGGTAGCTTAAATAAAATATAAATTTATTTACCATAGCTCTAGAGATGGTAGAGAATCCTAGACCAAGATTCTGGCCAATTGGTTCTTGGTGAGAGCTCTTTTTCTGGCTTGCACATGGCTGGCTTTTTGATGTACCTTGATAGAGAGCACAAGCTCTTTAGTCTCATTTTATAAGGGCACTCATTCTGTCATTAGAACCCCATTTTCATGACTTCACATAAATTGAATTGCTTCCTTAAAATTCCATCTCCAATCATGATCACATAAGGGCTTCAACTTATGAATTTTGGAAAGGACCAAGACATTCAGTCCATAATCACTTATTAATATATAACTCTACAAAGTTAATTTAAAGAGGCAGTCAACCACCTTATATCTAGCAAATTCTAGCTTTAACCTACACTCTCCAGAAACACAAACCTGCTTATAATCCCTGTACTCAAAACCGGCTGTTTGTAGGTTGTATCCTTCATAATTTTGTTCCCGTCCCTCTGTAAATGCCATTCCTCATCACCTGACCTTTACATATACAATATCTACTCTGCTTTAAAACTCAGATCCCTCATACTGAAAACCTTTCATTGCTATTTATATCTTGTCTTCCAGACTAGGTAAGGTGAATCTGCTACTATGACTTGTCTCGTATTAAGATTTATATTTGCAGTGTCCAGCACCCAAACTCAACTGATGGTTAGTAAAACAATGCATGAAAGCCCATGAGATATTTTTGTTGTTTTTGTTGATCCCAAGGTACAAAGAGAGCCAAGGAGAAAAAAAAATAATGACAAAAATAATGGGCTAGGTAATAATGAGCTAGGATTAGTTACTCTTCAATAAATGCTGCCCACTTCTTCCTTGTCTCTTATTTCATTGGGGGTGGCAATGTTCCATGTGCCAGGGTATGAAACATATTTGCTCTATGTCACTTGCCAGTAATTAGCATATGAGTGAGCATATGACACATGCTTGGCATTTAATTATGGGAAGTGGATGTAGGTCTTCCAGGCATGACTTTCTTCTCCAAGCAAAACAGATAAACAATCCTTTCCATCTTTCTGTTTCAATAACTGAAACAAAGAAATGGTACTCAGAAGCTACTGCAGTTTTCTTATAACCAAAATTAATAAATAAAAATAGACCAGAGACGTGAATATGGAGAACTTATTTGTTCAAGTGTTGTATCAGGTCTGGAATTTCCTAGCATGGACTACCTGTAACATGGAAATGCAAATTTCTATTATTTAACATACTTCAAGTCGAGTATCTTTTCTTGCAACGAAATGGGTCCTATGTGACTCAAATGGACCTCAAGTAATAGATTTTCACCTGTTAAGAAGGACATCTGGACAGAGATATTCCCTCCTGTTAGGTCCCCTTTTACCTGGCTTTCAGAAGCAACATTGGAATTGGAGGCCTTAGGTACAGATTTTCCAGAATGTTGCCCATTTTATTTAGGCTTTTATAGGGACTTTGTACTTTGTTTCCAGCAAATACTATCTTTTAATAATAATGATAAGTTTCTATTGCCAACCAAGGAATTTCTTCCCTTTGCCTTCCTACAACAGGAGTTCATTTCTCTGAGAAAGTGGTGCAGGGCAAGTCCATGCACTCACTGATAAATGGTTGCAGAGGCATGACCAATGAAATAGATAATACAATCAAACCACTGTTTGATTAAAATACTATTAAGGACCACAGTATTTTAAGTAGCTTACTATTTCTCTTCAGAAGAGGTCAACTATCCCAATACCTATGATAAATGACAACTTTCTTCCTTTGAAGGAACTCTATTTTTTATTAAGCATCCAGCATTGATAGGAAGTACCTTTTCCCTCTCCTTTTGCTCACATTATGATGCCCTCATGTTCTTAACAAATCCCCCTGCTAAAAAACCTCATCCCCTGAAAAGGAGAAGGTTTTCTCATTATAGAGATAAATATTAATAATAAAAGGTAATACAAAAAAAGGTAATACATAACATCTTTAAAATAAAACATGTATCAGTGAATATTGCTAAATATATTGCAATAATAGAAGTGAGCCTTTTGGATAGGACACATTTGCTTTTTTTCTTTTTTTTTTAGGACACATTTTCTGTTTTGAAAACAGACTACCTAAGGCACCACTATTGATAACTTTTTTATAATTTTAGGTATTGCTTAATTACAACATAAAGAATACTGTTAGAAAATGCTACTGCTTTCAAAAATCTTTTTATATCTTATATGCTTTATGTCTGACTTTTGAGAATTTTAAAGGCAGGATATATGTTGTTAATTATTGTTTATTTAGGCAGAAGACCTGACTCTTCAGAGTGACTAACAATATAGATTACAGATACACAGTGTTTCAAGATATTTTAAAAGACATATTCAATGTACAAATATGTTTTTATTGCTTCTTTCCACTACTAGTGCTGCTATTTTAGTCATTAAGTCATGTCTGACTCTGTGACCCCATGAACTGAAGCTCACCAGACTCTTCTGTCCATGGGATTTCCTAGGCAGGAATATTGGAGTGGGGAGACATTTCCTTCTCCAGGGAATCTTCCCCACTCAGGGATCAAACCTGCGTCTCCTGCATTGGCAGATGGATTCTTTACTTCTGAGCCACCAATAGAGCCCTCTTTCTACTATAGACAACTAATAGTTTAAAATAATTACATAACAATGCTCTAAAGAGCATTTATCAAAGATGAGAAGTATGCATTTAAAACAAACTTTGAATTTAAAAATAAAAAGGCATGCTGTGGTACATATACACAATGGAGTATTACTCAGCCATTAAAAAGAATACATTTGAATCAGTTCTAGTGAGGTGGATGAAACTGGAGCCTATTATACAGAGTGAAGTAAGCCAGAAGGAAAAACATAAATACAGTATACCAACGCATATATATGGAATTTAGAAAGATGGTAACAATAACCCGGTGTACGAGACAGCAAAAGAGACGCTGATGTATAGAACAGTCTTATGGACTCTGTGGGAGAGGGAGAGGGTGGGAAGATTTGGGAGAATGGCATTGAAACATGTATAATATCATGTAGGAAACGAGTTGCCAGTCCAGGTTCGATGCACGATGCTGGATGCTTGAGGCTGGTGCACTGGGACGGCCCAGAGGGATGGTATGGGGAGGGAGGAGGGAGGAGGGTTCAGGATGGGGAACACATGTATACCTGTGGCGGATTCATTTTGATATTTGGCAAAACTAATACAATTATGTAAAGTTTAAAAATAAAATAAAATTAGAAAAAAAAAGAAAAAGAAAAAAAAAAAAAAGGCATGCTTTACTAACATTTAATATTTTGACTGATAATGACACGTTTTCTGAGACCATATCTACCAGAAGGTCATGTGTGATGTTCAGAATAGGTTATATCCTTAAGGAAGTGTAAAGTTCCATGAGGTAGTAGGTGAAAATCATACCATCTATAGCTTCTTTTCTCTCATTGTGTTTTGACAAAGTACAGTATACATATGCCAGATTAACATGATTTATATGTTATAACGGCTAGCTTAAGCTACATAAATCTTGAAAATGAATAACGACCTAAGGGTCTTAAAATATTCTTGTAAGGAAACAGCTTATTAAAAATAGCACCAGTGATTCAAACACAATGAGAAAAAAGCAGATAGGACATTTAATATATCCCAGTTAAAGCTTTTCATCTGCTATATCATGAGACAAAATGATTATTTTAATTATATCTGATAAAAGATTGGCAACAGATGGAAAATATCAGATTATTGGAAAAAGGGATTTATATTTAAAAATAAACAGTGCCCTATCTTGTGGTTTAATTTCTAAGTTAAGAATGTGCTGAATTTCTTGTGATTAGAAATATATTTATAAAAATATATTCTCTTAAAGACTTGTGAGTGTTCTGATTAAGTTTATAAAACATATGCCATATAAGGATAGTCACCCCATATACAAGTTAACATATTTATATTTTAGAGTAGTGGTTAGTAACAATTTAGTAACTAATAATAGTAAAATAATAAAATAGAGAAAAATAGTAAAATACTAAAATATTTAGTAAAATAATTTACTAAAAATATTTAGTAAAAGGTTTGGAATTTTTTTCTGAAATTTGAATACCACTACTCTAAGAGATGACACACTTAATAAGGGTTTTAGTGAGAATGTGAATTCAGTTTACTCTACTTTTAATTGAGTAATAAAGACTTCAATCTAAATCTAGTAAACAGTCTATAAATTTCACTATTTTTAAAGTAAAATATATTAATTATACAAACTGGAAACTGTTTTTTTTTAAATACTTATCACATAATTCCAATGTAATTAGTATCTGACAAAACTGATTATAATCTGCTCAGTTCAGTTCAGTTCATTTCAGTCACTCAGTCGTTTCCAACTGTTTGCGACTCCATGAACCGCAGCATGCCAGGCCTCCCTGTCCATTACCAACTCCTGGAGTTCATCTAAACTCATGTCCATTGAGTCAGTGATGCCATCCAACCATCTCATCCTCCGTCGTCCCCTTCTCCTTCTGTCCTTAATCCTTCCCAGAATCAGGATCTTTTCCAATGAGTCATCTCTTCTCATCAGGTGGTCTAAGTATTGGACTCTCAGCTTCAATATCAGTCCCTCCAATGAACACCCAGGACTAATCTCCTTTAGGATGGTCTGGTTGGATCTCCTTGCAGTCCAAGGGACTCTCAAGAGTCTTCTCCAATGCCACTGTTCAAAAACGATGCTGTTCAAAAGCATCAATTCATTGGTGCTCAGCTTTCTTTATATTCCATATCTCACATCCATACATGACTACTGGAAAAACCATAGCCTTGAGTAGATAGACCTTTGTGGACAAAGTAATGTCTCTGCTTTTTAATATGCTGTCTAGGTTGGTCATAACTTTCCTTCCAAGGAGTAAGCATCTTTTAATTTCATGGCTAAAATCACCATCTGCAGTGATTTGGAACCCCCCAAAATAAAGTCAGCCATTGTTTCCACTTTTTCTCCATCTATTTGTACTGAAGTGATGGGACTAGATGCCATGATCTTAGCTTTCTGAATGTTGAGCTTTAAGCCAACTTTTTCCACTCTCCTCTTTCACTTTCATCAAGAGGCTTTGTAGTTCTTCTTCACTTTTCTGCCATAAGGGTGGCGTCATCTGCATATCTGAGGTTATTGATACTTCTCCCGGCAATCTTGATTCCAGACTGTGCTTCATCCAATCCAGTGTTTCTCATGATACACTCTGCATATAAGTTAAATTAGCAGGGTGGCAATATACAGCCTTGACATACTCCTTTTCCTATTTGGAACCAGTCTGTTGTTCCATGTCCAGTTCTTACTGTTGCTTCCTGGCTTGCATACAGGTATCTCAAGAGGCAGGTCAGGTGGTCTGGTATTCCCATCTGTTTCAGAATTTCCCACAGTTGATTATGATCCACACAGTCAAAGGCTTTAGCATAGTCAATAAAGCAGAAATAGATGTTGTTCTAGAACTATAATCTGTTATCTTGTTAAAAAAAAAAATCTGTTCCTGAGGCCATGGATGCAATACTATTTACTTAAGTAAATATGATTTCCAGGTGATGTAACTTATTTTGAGAATCTTTAACTATAAACTGTTGGAATGCAGCTCTATGTTAACCTGGGTTCCTGTTTATCTTTCCTGTGGATAGAATACAAAAAATGAAATGAAATATTTCCATTTTATAATTGAAACTTGGTCAGTATTATCTTCATAGGCAAATGATTGATCTTTGAATTACTTAAGAGAATCCATTTTATTTAATGAGCTATAACCTATGTTTCCCATGAACAATCCTAAAAGAAAAGATAAGGTTACATCCATGACCCTAAACTCTTTATCTGGCTTTATCATATCTTCTCCATGTTACCCACATGCCTGCCAACTTCTAAACTTTCCAACTCATTTTGAGAGTCCCTGGAAATCTCTAACATGTCTCTTTATACATTCTTTAAGCATAGCTTAGTGTTTATAAGCACAGACTTTGCTTTTGAATCTTAGGTCAGCATATATTATGTGCAACATTGAACAAGAGGACTAAGGTCACAGGAATCAGTGAGTCAGTATGTGGAAGCCCTCGGAATGAGTGTGGCACATAGGAAGGCCGTGAACATCTTTTCTATTATCATTGGCAATAACTTTTGGTGTCATAGACAGCTAATGCCATCATTTGGCCACGGGCTCCAAATTTACTGCTATCCCACTATAGCTCAAAAATTCCCAGAGGTATCTTTGTCAGGAAAGATCCTGAGTCCTGATGCTGTGAGCACCGATGGATGCTCTGAGTACATGCTTGCTGTTGGCACTGCTCCCAACCCAGCAGGGACCACTGTCTCTGAGGTTGCTAACGCTGTAGCAGTCTCCCTGTCCCACAGAGACCTGACTTAGTCAAAGAGTTCATCTGTCTACTTGCTGGCTTACTGTACAGTGCTTTAGCTTTCTCCTGGAGCAAACACAGTGGTTGACCAATTGACCTTTAACCAAATCTTTACGTCCAGAAGAGAGATTATGAACTAGTACTGGTGGTGGTATTAATATATTCTTATACCTTTAAGTTGGACCTCTAATTTCAATTACCCACAAACTTATTGTTAATTATTATATTCCATCCTAATACATTTCCCAACTTGTTTCTTGAAATCATTTTTTTTAGACTTTAATCTCTTTCTTACATTGTAGGGTAAATTAATTTCCTGCAAGCTCTTTAGTATTCCATCTATATAAACTCTGGAAATCCATCTCAGTATTTCCCAAAATGTTCAATAATTTAAGATTGGTGTGGTCAGGGTTTTATGTGGAAGTTTTACTACAAACATGTGATAAGAAAAAATTTGATCATTTTATAAGCACTTTATAAAGAATACCATAGAATTCATAGAATACCATAAATAGAATGGTAGAATACCATAAATGCCCCTAATATATAGTTTTCAATGAATGGTATATTAATTAATAATTTCATAAACATGCTTAAGATATGTTCTTGCACAGTGTTATGTCAAAACTTTGGAGTTTCTTCACTTGAGGTATATTAAAATGTATGTTAAGAACACATGTATACCTGTGGCGGATTCATTTTGATATTTGGCAAAACTAATACAATTATGTAAAGTTTAAAAATAAAATAAAATTGGAAGAATAAAAAAAAAAAAAAAAGAATAAGATCCTCTGGAGAAAGGAATGGCAATCCACTTCAATTTTTTTTTGCCTGGAGAATCCCATGGACAGAGGAGCCTGGTGATCTTACATTCCATGGTACTAAAAAGAGTTGGGCATGACTGAGTGTCTAACACTACTACTAAGAATAAAGAATGAAATTTAAGAAACTTTTTGAAAGCTAATTGGTATTAAAAGTAAACATCTTATTATACAGTAGCAATTAAAGTTTCTGAAAACTATACCAACAAAACCAAAGCCATTCAGGGCACGAGAAGAAATTTCTACAGTCAAAATTACTTTTCAGTTTTCAAAAATATGACTGAAAACAAATGGTTGAATGTGCTGAAAACCAGCTGCAAAGTTTTTCTGTCTATTGTAGCGGATGAACAAAGTGAGTTACAGAAGAACTACCATGATTGTGACTGAAGCAGGTGAGGGAAGATGGGAGCTCACAACCAGGACACTTAAAGTCAGGGCAGAAGTCCATCGATGATCCAATTTTGATCATTCTGACAAGTGACTGTTCCACCATTATTCTTCAGAAGTCCCTAAAAAGGGCTCTAATTTCTTTCTCTTTACCTTCTGTTAGAAACAGCCAAATTGCCTCAGTATCCAGACTTCCCTTCTTCCTTTATAAGTAAATTTTCTATTTCTAGTGAGATATCTGACATCCAGAGCTTAGCCTATATTTTTCCAGCCTTTCAAATTCTGTTAGCTACACATTCAAGTTATAGCCAATGATACCAAGATAATACAGAATGTCAGGCTAACATTGAGAATAAGTGGTCTTGCTCTGTATTAAACTGTAGTAATACTTCCAAGGATGCAGGTCATAGTGAAACCTGAGTGAAATGTGGATCTGGGCTACTGAAACCACTCTCCATGTCTTGACTTTTCATGTTAGGATGATTCTTGGCCCAGATTTAACATGGGAGATCCCTGAGTGATGTGTGTTACTCAAAAGGAAGCTATTTTGGTCATGGTCAATGAAATAACTTTATTTTATACTTCAATAGTTACATAGTTTAGGTGACATTTTCCATGAAGCCCCTCCCCAAAGATTTCAAAATTCAGATTCCAAACGTGATTACCAAAAAATTCCTGAATATGTCAGGTATAACCTGCTAAAATGATTTTGTAGGCAAGGACTCTCCAGCTAGCAAATGCCATTAGTGGGTTTACTAAGGTATTATCATGATTACAATAAGATTTGACATTCTACTTAATTTTTACTAATCAGATATTTAAGCCAACAATTCAGGTTTTACTTCCAGGATTCATTCACTAAAAATTTCCAACAACTCAATTGCATTTTTCATTTACCAACATTGAGTCCAGATGTTGGTCAACCAAACAAGAGTTGGCACCTCTGGTAGAAATTATTAGTGCACCCTTATTGATAAAGTCAGTTTAATTTAAAGTCAGTTTCTCTCATGTAGCACTCTGTTAATTCATTTCTACACATGGTCTCAAGATTTACACTAACATAAATAAAATTTTGAGATTCTTCTGATGTAAAAGGCTTTTCTTTTTGAGTTAAAAAATTGTGTACAATATCCTGTGAAACCTAGGATCTGATCTAGTTATAAATCTAGATGTAATTATAGAGGGATAAGAGGAATAGGGCATGAGGAGAATGGCAAGGCAAATCATGCAGGTGATGCTATTGCATGTTTTTCAGAGCATGGCCTACTTCACTGAATTTGTAAGGAGGCAGCTTGTGCCAGAAGAAGCTTATGAAGTTAGGAAGCCTGGGTTATAAAGATCCACCAAAATGTCTCAATTACAATAGTGGGATCTCTCTGTTTACCAATTGACATACTACTTTTCATTAAAAAAGACCAGATAAGGCTGCAGTTTAAACCATTCCTGTGCTAGTTAGTGGTTTTCAGTAGCTGTACCTTGACTCATCAATGATGGGCTTTCATCAATAGGTGAGACTTCTATATCTGTATTCATTCTCTCAGTTATTCATCCTTTAATGACAATAGTGTTTTTTCTATCTTCTACTCTAATCATGTCAGATAACCATCTCCAATCCTTATTTCCTTAAGAGTCTGTTTTGTTGCCTGCATTCTCTTTTGGTAAGAATTGCTAAACACAAAACCTAACAAGTTACAAATAGCAAAATTATTTCTACTTACCTTAACTAGAATTAAGTTTATCAATAGATTGAGCTCCAAGAATCAAAAGAATGGATATAGATGGCCAGAAAAACATACAACCCAATCAGAAATTGAGTAGAAGATCTAAATAGACACTTTTCTAAAAGTACAATGAGGTAGCACCTTACACCAGTCAAACTGGCCAAAGAATCTACAAATAATAAATGCTGGAGAGAATACAAAGAAAAGGGAATCTTCCTACATTGTTGTTGGGAATGTAACTGGTACAGCCGCTATGGAGAACAGTATGAAGACTCCTTAAAAACTAAAAATAGAACTACTATAGGGCCCAGCAACCCCACTCTTGGGCATACATATGGAGAAAACTGCAATTCAAAAGGATGCATGCACTCCAATGTCCATTGAAGCACTATTTACAACAGCCAGGACATAGTAGCAACCTAAATGTCCATCAGTAGAGAAATGGATAAAGAAATTGTAGATAAATAAGACGTGGTACATATATACAATGGAATATTAGGCGTAAAAATGAACAAAATAATGCCACTTGCCGTGACATGGATGTATCTAGAGACTGTCATACAGAATGAAGTCAGATGAAGGCAAATATATATATATATCTGTCATTTGTAAGACTTCCCTGGTGTTTCAGACCAGAAAGAATCTGCCTGCAATGTGGGAGACCCAATTTTGATTCCTACAGGGAAGATCCCCTGTAGAAGGAAATGGCAACCCACTCCAGCATTCTTATCTGGAAAAATCCATGGACAGAGGAGCTGTAAGGAAAGCTGAGTAACAAAGAACTGATGATTTTAAGCTATGGTGTTGGAGAAGATTCTTGAAAGTCCTTTGGACTGCCAGGAGATCTGACCAGTCAATCCTAAAGGAAATCAGTCCTGAATATTTATTGGAAGGATTGATGCTAAAGCTGAAGCTCCAATACATCGGACACCTCCTGCCAAGAACTGACTCATTGGAAAAGACCCTGATGGTGGGAAAGATTGAAGGCAAGAGGAGAAGGGGATGACAGAGGATGAGATGGTTGGATGGCATCACCAACTTGATGAACATGAGTTTGAGCAAGTTCTGGGAGTTGGTGATGACAGGAAAGCCTAGTGTGCTGAAGTCTATGGGGTTGCAAAAAGTTGGACATGACTGAGCTATTGAACTGAACTGAACTCATATGTAAAATCTAGAAAAATGATACAGATGAACTTATTTGTGAAGCAAAAGTAGAGTCACAGATGTAGTAATAAAAGAATGGTTACCAAGGTGGGCAGGGAGAGCTTCCCTGACGGCACAGTTGGTAAAGAATCCACCTGCAATGCAGGAAATCCAAGTTCAATTCCTGGGTTGGGAAGATCCTCTGGAGAAGGGATAGGCTACCCACTCCAGTGTTCTTGGGCTTCCCTTGTGGCTTAGCTGGTAGAGAAACCACCTATAATATGGGAGACATGGGTTCAGTCCCTGAGTTGTGAAGATCCCCTTGAGAAGGGGATAGGCTACCCACTCCAGTACTCTCTCCTGGAGAACTCTATGGACTGTATAGTTCATGTGGTCACAAAGAGTCAGACACGACTAAGTGACTTTCACTTTCACCAAGGGGGAAAGGTGGGGTGAGATAAATTGGGAGATAGAGACAGACATATATATACACTATATATATTAATAAAATAGATAACTGATGAGAATCTAGTGCATAGCACAGGGAACTCTACTCAATTCTCTATGGTGACCTACTGGGAAGGAAAATGAGAAAAAGAGTGGATATATGTATAAATGCTTCACTTTGCTGTATAGAAGAAACTAACAACATTGTAAATTAGACTAAGAATACAGAGAAGCTGGAGAGAAGTAGAAATATGTAAAATATGTTTTGGAAGAAAACTGATATATGGATTAGAAGTCAATAAAGAGAAAAATAGAGAAGTCAAGGATGACCTCTTGGATTTGAGTTTAGCAACTGCAGAAGGGTGGTGCCCCTCTCCCAGGTGGTGTCAGCGGTAGAGAACCCACCTGCCAATGAAGGAGACATAAGAGACATGGGTTCCATCCCTAGGTCAGGAAGGTTTCCTGGAGGAGGGCATGGCAATCTACTCCAGTATTCTTGCCTGGAGAATCGCATGGATAAGGAGCCTGATGGGCTATAGTCCATAGGGTCACACAGAGTCTGATACGCCTGAAGCAACATAGCACACACATAAAACTGGGGAAGGGTGCTGCCCCTCTCCAAGATAGCGAATATATCTAGGTATGTTTTAGATAAACATATCTAGAAATATGTTTATATAAGGAGAAGAAATTGAGATCTGTTTTTAAAGTGTTTAAATTGAAATACTTAATAGATGTGAAGCAACATTTACAGTTGACTATCTATTATGTTTGGGAATATGGCTAATGCTTTGGTGTGATGAGAACAGTGCCAAGTGACATCACTGAATGCATCAGACCAGGGGAGGAAAATACATACTCCCTAACTTAGCCTAATAATTCAACTCAAGGGATGCTGAACATTACCCTGGAAGTATCAAGAATAGCTCCATTAATGATCTGAGGTATTTGAGTTAGGGAAATGGAAAAAAAGACATTCCACAGGGGTAATTGTAAAGCCACAGCAGGTTGAGTTTTGCAATTGTTATTTTGGATTTTTTTTTTTTCTTCTTCTTTTAAGCTAGTTCAATTTCAAGCATGTTGTATGTTATTAGACAAGATGGGTACTTTAAGGGATTCAAGTGGAATATGTATGTATGTCCCAATGCCATAGTTAATCCTGAACATGTATTAACTAGGAAAATGCAGCTATCCTATTTCTCTAGAAAGGATAAGCAGGGAGGCCAGGTTTATATTAAAACTAAAAAAAACACATATAAAACTTTTATAAGTTAATATATATTTTCTAAAACTTCAAATTGTTTTATTTTTATCTTTCTAAAACTTCAAATTGTTTTGCTATAATGAACATTCATTACTTTGGGATTTTTTTGATAAAAAAATTAAGGAAAACATTTAAGATTTTTAACTTCTATAAGAATTTAAATTCCTGTTACTCTTTTGGAAATTGGGTTTGCCATGTAAATTTGCATTCAGCAGTTTCCTCGTATGAGGTCTATATGCAAAGAAATTCAAACAATGATTTAGGCACAAAGATATTCATGACAACACTATGTACAAAAATCCCTAACATATGGGAAATTTAAAGGAAGATGCATCTCAATAGTAGACAATAATGGGATAACTTAAGTCAAGCTTATTGGGCATCTTATGAGCAAAGGAAGTATTTATCATATGTTTGTTAATTGATTTACCAATATGCAAATTATATTTTTGACATAATCACAAATGTTTAAAATAGTAATTAAGAATATAAAATGCTATGACAGTGTATTAGCTAAAGTTACTCCTGAGTGTTGGTATAATCTATTGTATTTCTTCCATGTTATCCTTTTATATTTAATATGTTTATTACATTTCTTACATTTTATTCTCAGTAAATTCCCAGTAATATATTTTAGCTCTGTAATTAGATAAAACCAACAAAATAAAAAACATAAAAACAAGCTTTTTGGGGAGAAATTTTGAGTTATGTTTTCAATATCTGGAATCTAAGACACTTGTGACGTTAGAGAAATAATAAATAACATGTCTCTTCTACCTAAAGTTTGAACTAAATGAGAAACATGGCAAAAAAAAGGAACAGAACATGCGAGGTCAAAATACATTGTTACAGATAAAGCCAGCATCTGCAAGTTAGTTGATTTAATAGTGAACTTCAAAATTTGATGTCCTCCCTCCCCAGTCACAGGCTTCCCAGGTTACTCAGCTAGTAAAGAATCTGCAGGCAATGCACGAGACCCTGGTTCAATTCCTGGGTTGGGAAGTCCTCTTGGAAAAGGGATAGGCTACCCATATTTGTATTGTTGGGCTTCCCTGGTGGCTCAGACAGTAAAGAAACAGCCTGCAATGTGGGAGACCTGGGTTCAATCCCTGGGTTGGGAAGATCAGTTGGAGAAGGGTATGGCAACCCACTCTCATATTTTTGCCTGGAGAATCCCTATGGACAGAGGAACCTGGTGGGTTGCAATCCAAGGGATTACTTTGCAACTGGTGGATTATTTTGTGACTCTTTACAGTCGCAAAGAGTCAGACATGACTGATCAACTAAGCACAGAACAACAAAGACTCCCCAGTCACAGGTAATGTTTGACCATTTCTAATACACCTGCTTTTGTGAAACTCATCACATGGAGTTAGAAAAGAATGGCTGTTTCTGTGGGAGTTTGGCTCCTATGAGAAAAGCAAAGAAATAACAAGCCTTCACAAATGTCAAGTTCTGCTCTTAAACTCAGTAGCTAAATAAGTCACTAATTTCTGGAAAAAGAATGAGTTGCGAGAGGTAGAGAGCAGAGACTAGTTAATGTTGCACTTTTGAAACTCCCTCCACATGGAAAAAATACACCAGAAGTTAGAAAATATGCACATGAATAACATCAGATATAGGGACAAATTTATTGTTTATTAATTAAATTTATTTTTCTCTTTATGAATCTATACTTCTGTCAGAGGAGTTTTAAATTTTCTCAGTTCTGTCTCACCACAACAAAAATTTGAAGCAGTGGATGGACCAGTGCTACAGCTTCATGTTACAGCTCAGTTTTATTTGGCAAGCAAAGGAAAATACATCCTCGAGGTGAGGGCTGACCCAAAAGACACGAAGAGAAGAGAAGCCCCCAGCTCAGTTTTGGCTCCTCTTTTTATATATTTTTTCTCCTCCCCTTGAGCCTGCACTATGTAAATTGGGCTAGCCAGGAGGGCTGTTTATTTTACCTGAGGTCCTCACTCTGGTCCGCAGACCTTCCTTTATTCTATTTTCACAGGCTTTTCCCTTCTTTGTCTTTAGCCACTGCCATTTTGGACTCCTTTTTCCTATTCTAACTACCTAACATTCTCCCCTCAAGAGATGAGAGGCCTGATTCTTTAGGAATAGGGGCATTGAGGTCTCTCTGGCTACTTCCTGATGAACTAGGATGGTGGGGGCATTGAGTCTCCCCCTCTTGCTAGTCTCAAGCATCAGAGTCCTTATAGTAATGTCAATCTAAGATGAGTGGTATTTTCCATGGCTGGGTGTAGTATTATATATCTGTGTTGAACAGGCACTGCATGTTGTAGCTTGTTGACTTGGGCAGAGAAAAAACAGGTTAGACAATTGATAATTCATTGGACAATCATAAGCAGCATCAATATGATGATAACAAGGATTAGTAGGGGCATTAGGAAAGAATGAAAGGGGAGAGAGCCCTTGGGGGTAGGCAGGAGGACAGCAAGGTTAAGAACCTCACAGAGGGTTATAGTTAGGTGTGGGTTTTCCATCAGCACTACTTGATATCTGAGGACTCTTTGATCGGACATCCATAAACGGCCTCTCCCATTTAGGAGCTGTTTCACTTGGTGGCTGGTGAAAATAGTTAGTTTGCCCCCAAAATAGAGTTTTAAAGCATCTTCTATCAGGATGGCAATAGCTGCAAGAGTTTGAAGGCAGGGAGAGATCTCTTCCCAATAAGGGAGTATCCAGGTACCACCAGAAACTTGTGGGTAAATATTTGTCCATCCCAGCAACAAAGAAGTCCTCGGATGAATCATTTGTAATTGTTTTTCCTGTAGCACCCAAAATGGTACAGGTTTGGGAGGAGAAGTCTCTGGAATAGAAGGTAAGGACAGCATAGGTAGTGCATGTGTCAACCAAGAAATTCTGGGACTTACCCTGCCACATCCAGTTGTACCCTTGGCTCCAGCCCCATGACATGATGGTTATCTGTGACAGGCAGGCTGGCTGGGCCACTTCAGTCCTGTTGAACCATCCTGAGGGAAGGCTTGGCTCTTGACTTTGAGGCTCTTGGGTCCCAAGGGCAGAGTGCCACCCAATAACCCAGTTGATGGCATTTGCAGCAAGTGCTTTTAGGAGACTTGTCTCCGTTTGGACACTCTTTGGCCTAATGTCCTGCCTGTCTACAGACTAGGCATTTGCCTTGTCCTTCAAGGACTTCGGGTTTGCCAAACGGCTTCTCTGGAGGGCGGCCAGCATCTGGGCATGCCTTATCTCTTTCCTTCTCTCCCTTTCCTGTGCCTTGGCCTCCCTTTCCTGTTCTCTGTTATAAATGGTATCGGGGGCTGTCTGGACCATCTCATCTAATCAGGCAGCAGAGTCCTGTTCCTGTAGCTGTTGTAACTTGATGTCTGATGCACATTGGGACAGGAATTTGTCCTTTAAAAATCACCTGTTCCTCGTAAGAGCCTAAATACAGGTTGGTAAACTTTTGGAGCACTTCTTTTAGCGGGTTCACTGAGAGATGCTGTTGTTGCACATGTTGTAGGAAACATGGAAGATGAAGGCCTGGATATCTAGAGGAATTGGATATTATACAGTATTTATCTCCAAAAGGCCAGCTATTTTCTGGTTGTCCCTTCAGAAGACTGTAGAGACAACATTGTGGCCCCAGAAGGGGCTCAGGAGAAGAGCATGAAACAGGAGGGAAAGGGACAGGGCACAACTTTTGAAAGAATGACAAACCCAAAGGCATAATGTAAACCAATTAAAATCAAATGGGTCCAAGAAGACAAGTCAAATTCAACTAAACTTTGATCCTCAGTCTTCAAGCTAAATGACACACCCAGAGGCCTCAGGACAATTCTAGTTCAGTTCAGTTCAGTGGCTCAGGCATGTCCGACTTTTTGTGACCCCATGAATCGCAGCATGTTAGGCCTCCCTGTCCATCACCAACGCCCAGAGTTCACTCGGACTCACGTCCATCGAGTCAGTGACGCCATCCAGCCATCTCATCCTCTGCTGTCCCCTTCTTCTCCTGCCCCCAGTCTCTCCCAGCATCAGAGTCCTTCCCAATGAGTCAACTCTTTCTATGAGGTGGCCAAAGTACTGGAGTTTCAGCTTTAGCATCATTCCTTCCAAAGAAATCCCAGGGCTGATCTCCTTCAGAATGGACTGGTTGGATCTCCTTGCAGTCCAAGGGACTCTCAAGAGTCTTCTTCTCCAACACCACAGTTCAAAGGCATCAATTCTTCAGTGCTCAGCTTTCTTCACAGTCCAACTCTCACATCCATACATGACCACAGGAAAAACCATAACCTTGACTAGATGGACAATATACAGCCCTGACGTACTCCTTTTCCTATTTTGAACCAGTCTGTTTTTCCATGTCCAGATCTAACTGTTGCTTCCTGACCTGCATATAGGTTTCTCAAGAGGCATTTCAGGTAGTCTGGTATTCCCATCTCTTTCAGAATTTTCCACAGTTTGTTGTGATCCACACAGTCAAAGGCTTTGGCATAGTCAATAAAGCAGAAATAGATGTTTTTCTGGAACTCTCTTGCTTTTTTGATGATCCAGCGGATGTTGGCAATTTGATCTCTGGTTCCTCTGGCTTTTCTAAAACCAACTTGAACATCTGGAAGTTCATGGTTCATGTATTGCTGAAGCCTGGCTGGGAGAATTTTGAGCATTACTTTACTAGCGTGTGAGATGAGTGCAATTGTGCGGTAGTTTGAGCATTCTTTGGCATTGCCTTTCTTTGAGATTGGAATGAAAACTGACCTTTTCCAGTCCTGTGGCCACTGCTGAGTTTTCCAAATTTGCTGGCATATTGAGTGCAGCACTTTCACAGCATCATCTTTCTAAGGCACTATCAAAAAACCAAGGAGTGGGTGGTTCCCCAACTGTTGAAATGACCCTCCCACTTATTAGCATATGAAATCATCCAGCTAGGAAAAACTAACCACACCATATTCCATGGCCTCTGCACTCACCCTCTGTGATGGCCCACACCCTGTGGAGTATGCTTCTCTCTAAACCCAAACAAATGCACCTCTTACCTATCTCTGTGTCTCTCACTGAAATTTTGCAGTGAGACATCAAGAGCCTGAGTTCATTATGTCTTAAAACCAGGCACCATGGGTTTCAGCCAGGCTCAAATCCCAGGAAAGGGGAGCTGAAGGACAGGGGGAAAAAGCAGCAGGGAAAAAACGTGCCAAGGAATCCCCTTCATAACCTGCCAGGAAATCTGCTAAATACCTGACCTGTGCTCACAGTTTCCATTGGCCTGATCTGTGACACAAAGAAAATTAAGGCCAGAAGAACCCCCACCCTCTTGGGCAACAACTACTAAGGCACAGCAGATGTAGAGCCTTCAGGATACCCTGGTGCATCCACTATTGCTCACCTATTCGCAGGGAGTTCAAGGAATGAGAGATTATATAGGAATTAAGATTTTGTTAGCCATATGTCCTTCCAGTCATAGGGGTGAGGACTTTTTACCTCAACCAGAGGTTTCCTGGAATCTCAGACTGAGCCGTGTGAGCTTTCTGCTGAGTTTGTTTTTGCTGTCCTGCTTTCTAGCATGCTGGGCTTCCTGTCATTTCCACTGAGCTGGGTTTTCTTTGTTTTCAGCTTCCACTGTGGGAGCTTTCACAGAGTTGGGCTTCTGCTGTGCATATACACTGAGGAAACCAGAAGGGAAAGAGACATGTGTACCCCAATGTTCATCGCAGCACTGTTTATAATAGCCAGGACATGGAAGCAACCTAGATGTCCATCAGCAGATGAATCGATAAGAAAGCAGTGGTACATATACACAATGGAGTATTACTCAGCCATTAAAAAGAATATATGTGAATCAGTTCTAAAGAGGTGGATGAAACTGGAGCCTATTATACAGAGTGAAGTAAGCCAGAAAGAAAAACACCAATACAGTATACTAACGCATATATATGGAATTTAGAAAGATGGTAATGATAACCCTGTATATGAGACAGCAAAAGGGACACTGATGTATAGAACAGTCTTTTGGACTCTGAGGGAGAAGAAGCAGGTGGGATGATTTGGGAGAATGGCACTGAAATATGTATAATATCATATATGAAACGAGTCATCAGTCCAGATTTGATGCATGATACTGGATGCTTGGGGCTGGTGTACCAGGACGACCCAGAGGGATGGTATGGGGAGGGAGGATGGAGGAGGGTTCAGGATGGGGAGCACATGTATGCCTGTGGCGGATTCATTTCGATGTATGGCAGAACCAATACAATATTGTAAAGTTTAAAAATAAAATAAAATTAAGACTAAAAAAAAAAAAAAAAGGTAAAACTATCCTTCCCCTAAATGAAAAATTAAAAATGATTGTTAATTACTTCTCTTTTTTTTAAACAGAAATTAAATGATGCTCTATGGTTCTAATATATGTCATTTAATATATGTTGGACATCTTTCTATTGCAGCATATAGAGAATGATTGATTTTTTATAAATTCAAAGCAGTCCATTAAATGGGCACGTTTTTATTTCTTTACTTAATTTTCCCTTGGTAAACAAATTGAGAGACATTAAAAATTCAGCAAATAAATATCTTTTTTCACTTATCAGATTACTTTCTAAACTCCTAATATCAAAATGTCTAGGTAAATAAATGCACAGCTAATATTCTAGAAATGGTACACATAAAAATCTTAATTGAAAAACATTTCCACCAAGAGTAATTATTATTTTGTACAGATTTCCAGCTCATTAAAATTATTGTGTACTTCATTTTCACTGCATTTGAATACAAAACAAATTTTTTTTTAATTTTATTAGTCATGTTATTCTAGATTTATTTAGTTTAGCAAAACATGGTGCACTGGAGCGACCCAGAGGGATGGTATGGGGAGGGAGGAGGGAGGCGGGTTCAGGATGGGGAACACATGTATACCTGTGGCGGATTCATTTCAATAAAAAAAAAAAATGAGTATAATATTTAAAGACTCATACAATATTTCAGGAGAAAATCAATAAAACTTAATGAATTTGTTTTTGTTACAAAATATAATTTTAATGTGTTTCCAATTAAGATATTTAATGAGTAAAATAATAACTGACATATTCCGTTTATAAACATCTCTAATAATTTGCCCAACCAGAGTTTGAACAAAGAAAAACATTATCCTCCTTGACTATGTATTCCAAAAGCAACAAACATTCTTTAAACATATTTCGAAGCTTCATTATGTCCGAATTTCTAACCTACAATGTTTTTGGAAATATCTCATTCATTCATCCATCTATGAATAACATATACCTTCCAATCTTTCGATTACAGTGGTAAATACTAAGAACACATAGATGTGTCAGACATGACCTCTACCCTCTAGGACTTAATAGAAACTATTTCACTCTGTTAAAAAAGAAAAAAAAGAAAGAAAAAGATATGTATTGTAGAATCAGGCAACTTGAATAATACTTTCTACATACTTACATCATACAGGATTTATTCCTTGAATGAATGTGTGAATTACACCATTCTCTCATTACCAACCTTAAATATTCAAATAACGAAGTATTCAAGTGTGTCTTCAGAAACCCTCCATTTTAGTGTTTAATGTTTAATAGTTGTGGTATATACTTTACCCATCCTTCTCTCTGCTTCCATAGAGAAGCAATATTTTCATGACCATCAGATTAACTGTTAATCTATATGTAGAAATGTCAGTCTGTCATTCACTGTTTCCTATCCAGGTTTGTCTCATGAAAACACTGTCCATTACATATTTGGTACATCATAGTCTTAACTGAGAAATTAGTGACCTACTGAGAGGGATTAAAAAAAAACAAACAACAACAACAACAACAAACTCATTCACTTGTATACGTGATGCTCATCTTATCTCAATATATTTTGCCCACAATTTGCTATGAACTATTTTATGGTAGTAAACACACACTACTTTCATATCATGCCCATTTGGACAGGTAGAAACTTCTCTGTTTAAAATGGATAACTAACAATGACATCGACAATGAAGTCAGATTGATTATATTCTTTGCAGCCAAAGATGGAAAAGCTCTATGCAGTCAGCAAAAACAAGACTGGGAGCTGACTGTGGCTTGGATTATCAAAACCTTATTGCCAAATTCAGACTGAAATTGAAGAAAGTGGAGAAAACCACTAGTCAATTCAGATATGACCTAAATCAAATCCCTTATGACTATACAGTGGAAGTGAGAAATAGATTTAAGGGACTAGATCTGATAGATAGAGTGACTGATGAACTATGGATGGAGGTTTGTGACATTATACAGGAGACAGGGGTCAAAACCATCCCCAAGAAAAAGAAATACAAAAAAGCAAAATGGCTGTCTGAAGAGGCCTTACAAATAGCTGTGAAAAGAAGAGAAGCAAAAAGCAAAGGAGGAAAGGTAAGATATACCCATTTGAATGCAGATTTCCAAAGAATAGCAAGGAGAGATAAGAAAGCCTTCCTCAGCAATCAATGCAAAGAAATAGAGGAAAACAACAGAATGGGAAAGACTAGAGATCTCTTCAAGAAAATTAGAGATACCAAGGGAATATTTCATGCAAAGATGGGCTTGATAAAGGACAGAAAATGTATGGACCTAACAGAAGCAGAAGATGTTAAGAAGAGGTTGCAAGAATACACAGAAGAACTGTACAAAAAAGATCTTCATGACCCAGATAATCATGATGGTATGATCACTCACCTAGAGCCAGACATCCTGGAATGTGAAGTCAAATGGGCCTTAGGAAGCATCACTACAAACAAAGCTAGTGGAGGTGATGGAATTCCAGTTGAGCTATTTCAAATCCTGAAAGATAATCCTGTGAATCCTTTGGCCACCCAATGCAAAAAGCTGACTCATTTGAAAAGACCCTGATGCTGGGAGGGATTGAGGGCAGGAGAAGAGGACGACAGAGGATGAGATGGTTGGATGGTATCACCAAGTTGATGGACATGGGTTTAGGTCAACTCTGGGAGTTGGTGATGGACAGGGTGCCCTGGCATGCTGTGGTTCATGGGGTGCAAAGAGTCGGACATGACTGAGCGACTGAACTGAACTGATCAAGGACACATTATATAGCACAGGGAACTCTGCTCAATGTTACTTGTCAGCCTAGATTGGAGGGACTTTGGGAGAGAATGGATACAAATATATGAGGGGCTGAGTCCCTTTGCTATCCACCTGAGACTACCACATAAATTTGTGCTCTTATACAACTCAACTCCTGCCTTGTGGATTACATGTATGTCTCTTTGTAAGACATGCACCATGAAAACAAAGACCAGCTCTCTGTTTTGGTAGCTTTAATCCATAGCACTGTGCCTCCATTACAAAAAACAAAAAGTTTAAATAAAATAAAGTGAAATCAACAATAAACCTTCTCCACCAGAATGCTAAAAATATGCATAGTGATTTTCACTATTTCAACCAAGTAAAAGTAAAAGTATTTTATTTATATATGGTGGGCAAGATGAGAATACGCTATATATATATTCTCAGTCTGAATATGTATTTCAAAAATCTTTGGGTGTCCATATTACTGGTATAATATAAGTAAGAAGTATTGTTGTATAGAATTTTGTAGGGACTGAAAAAGAATGAGATGAGTTTACACAGAGAGATAAAGTGCTAAAAGGAACAGCAGGTGAAATGGGAGATATGTTTGAACACTAGTGCTTCCGTGGTATCTCACTTGGTAAAGAATCTGTCTGCAGTCTGGGAGACCCGAGTTAGATCCCTGGGTTGGGAAGATCCCCTGGAGAAGGGCATGGCAACAAACTCCAGAATTCTTGCCTGGAGAATCCCCATAGAAAGAAGAGCCTAGCAGGCTACAGTGCATGGGGTAACAAAGATATGACTGAGCCACTAAGCACAACACAGTGTACTTCAACAGTCAGCATGGCAGTGGCAGAGAATGGATGGAAATTGTAGGCAGATATGCTGATCAACTGCTCTCCTTTAGGATAGATAAGCAACAATCCTGGATCTTTTGCAGATACTTACGTTGTGCTCCTCAACTCAGGCAAAATAAAATTATACATCCTGAAGCTTCAGTTCAGTTCAGTCACTCAGTCGTGTCTAACTCTTTGCGACCCCATGGACTGCAGCACGCCAGGACCCCCTGTCCATCACCAAATCCCAGAGTTTACTCAAACACATGTCCATTGAGTTGGTGATGCTATCCAACCATCTCATCCTCTGCCGGTACCTTCTCCTTTTGCCTTCAATCTTTCCCAGCATCAGTGTCTTTTCCAGTGAGTCAGTTCCTCACATAAGGTGGCAAAGTATTGTAGGTTCAGCTTCAACATCAGTCCTTCCAATAAATATTCAGGACTGATTTCCTTTAGGATGGATTCGTTGGATCTCCTTGCAGTCCAAGGGACTCTCAAGAGTCTTCTCCAATACCACAGTTCAAAAACATCAATTCTTTGGCGCTCAGCTTTCTTTATAGTCCAACTCTAGCATCCATACATTTCTACCAGAAAAACCATAGCCTTGACGAGACAGACCTTTGTTGGCACAGTAATACCTCTTCTTTTCAATAAACTGTCAAGGTTGGCCATAGATAGTCTTCCAAAGAGCAAGCACCTTTTAATTTCATGGCTTCAGTTACCATATGCAATGATTTTGGAGCCCCCCAAAATAAAGTCTGACACTATTTCCACTGTTTCCCCATCTATTTGCCACGAAGTGATGGGACCAGATGCCATGATCTTAGTTTTCTGAATGTTGAGCTTTATGTCAAATTTTCCACTCTTTTTTCTTTCACTTTCAGCAAGAAGCTCTTTAGTTCTTCTTCACTTTCTGCCATAAGGGTGGTGTCATCTGCATGTTTGAGACGATTGATATTTCTTCTGGCAATCTTGATTCCAGCTTGGGCTTCATCCAGCCCAGCATTTCTCATGATGTACTCTTCAAAAAAGTTAAATAAACAAGGTGACAATATACAGCCTTGACATACTCCTTTTCCTATTGGAAAAGGTTCCTATTTGGAACCAGGCTGTTGTTTCATGTCCAGTTCTAAATGTTGCTTCCTGAACTGCATACAGATTTCTCAGGAGGCAGGTCAGGTGGTCTGGTACTCCCATCTCTTTTTTTTTTTTTTTTTTTTTAAGCGTTTAGTGAACTTTCAGGGGTGTTACAAATCTGAGTGTTCAGTTAAGAGTCAGGAAGGCCTTACCCTGTGTGCAGTGATTCAGCATGGAAGGCAACAGTGCATTTCTTCAGAAGAATTTTCCACAGCTTGTTGTGATCCACATAGTCAAAGGCTTTGCCATAGTATGTAAAGCAAAAGTAGATGTTTTTCTGGAACTCTCTTACTTTTTTGATGATCCAGTGTTTTTTGGCAATTTGATCTCTGGTTCCTCTGCCTTTTCTAAAACCAGCTTGAACATCTATAAGTTCACAATTCACGATTTTGTTGAAGCCTGGCTTGGAGAATTTTGAGCATTACTTTACTGGTGTGTGAAATGAGTGCAATTGTGTGATAGTTTGAACATTCTTTAGCACTTCCTTTCTTTGGGATTGGAATGAAAACACCTTTTCCAGTCCTGTGGCCACTGCTGAGTTTTCCAAATTTGCTGGCATTTTGAATGCAACACTTTCACAGCATCATCTTTTAGGATTTGAAATATCTCAACTGGAACTCCATCACCTCCACTAGCTTTGTTCATAGTGATGCTTCCTAAGGCCTACTTGACTTCACATTCCAGGATGTCTGGCTCTAGGTGAGTGATCACACCATCGTGATTTTCTGGGTCATGAAGATCTTTTTTGCATAGTTCTACTATTTATTCTTGCCACCTATCCTATTCTTAATATTTTCTGCTTCTGTTAAGTCCATACCATTTCTGTCCTTCGTTGAGTCCATCTTTGCCTGAAATGTTCCCTTGGTAGCTCTAACTTTCTTGAAGAGATCTGTAGTCTTTCCCACTCTATTGTTTTCCTCTATTTCTTTGCATTGATCACTGAGGAAGGCTTTCTTATCTCTCCTTGCTATTCTTTGGAACTCTGTATTCAAATGAGTATATCTTTCCTTTTCTCCCCTGTTTTTTGCTTCTCTTCTAGTCACAGCTATTTGTAAGGCCTCCTCATACAGCCATTTTGCTCTTTTGTATTTCTTTTCCTTTGGGATGTTTTTCATCCCTGTCCCCTGTACAATGTCACAAACTTCCATCCATAGTTCATCAGGCAGTCTATCAGATCTAGTCCCTTAAATCTATTTACCACACCCACTGTATAATTGTAAGGAATTTGACTTAGGTCATATATGAATGGTCTAGTGGTTTTCTCTACTTTCTTCAGTTTAAGTCTGATTTTGGCAATAAGGTTTTCATAATCCAAGCCACAGTCAACTCCTGGTCTTGTTTTTGCTGACTGTATAGATCATCTCCATCTTTGGCTGCAAAGAATATAATTAATCTGATTTTGATACTGACCATCTGTTGATGTCCATGTGTGGAGTCTTCTCTTACATTGTTGGAAGTGGGCGTTTGCTATGACCAGTGCATTATCTTTGCAAAACTCTGTTAGCCTTTGCCCTGCTTCATTCTGTACTCCAAGGCCAAATTTGCCTGTTATTCCAGGTGTTTCTTGACTTCCTACTTTTGCATTCCAGTCCCCTATAATGAAAAGAACATTTTTTGGGAGGTGTTAGCTCTAGAAGGTCTTGTAGGTCTTCAAAGAATGGTTCAACTTCAGCTTCTTCAGCATTATTCATCCTAGAGCTCAAGTCATTTAACCTAGATGGTATCTTTAGTAAGTTGAATGTGTTAAGGTATTTTAGAACAATTATCAACTGTAATTTTTTTTTCTGTTATACATTCACAATAATGACTGTATGACAAAGCCACCAAGCAACTAAATCCTACCCTTTCATGAGCCTTCAAGAACACCCTCAGTAAACATTTTAAGTGGACTCATTAATTTATACTATTGTAGAACTCAACTCATGCCTTGTGAATTATATGTCTGTCTCTTTGTAAGACATGCTTCATGAAGAGACCAATTCTGTTCCTACAACTTTAATCCATGGCCCTGTGCCTACACTCAGCATGTTCTCTGTACCTGCTTAATTAGGGACTGTTTGGTTAAATGACAGAGTGAATGATGGATTAAATAGTTTAAGTAAGAGAGATTTTACTTTTCATCATGATCTAATAAGGAGAGAAGGAAGACCCATGTCCTCAGCTGTGGTATGAAGAGAATCATTAAGCTACAGGTGTCCCTGCCTTGTTTATTCAAGTAGCAGCTTCTCCATTTCCTTCAGCAGGTAATGCCAGATACTCCATCACTGACAGCCCCAGGGAAGCCCACTTAAGGGGTAACTGCCACTTTAGAGGGGTCTCATTCATAGAAAGAGCAGGCTACCCAGTCTATTTTCTATACATTTACCATACAACTTCTGAACATAAACCAGTACATATAAAAAAAAAATTGTATTGAATTGTATTGCCCTCTCTGCCACAGCCAGGGTTGTTGGGTAGTATAGATGCACATTAGAAAGTTACAGGAGTTTGTTTGAAAATAGAAAAAAAGAGAGATGCAAGGTAATATAAGTAAAATCGTAAAATGAATTTTATGTATCATTAATTCTGATAACTGATTTTATTGCTTTGGAAAATTATTATGGCAGTCTGCTACAAAATATGTAACCTAATTTAAATTTCAGAACACAGTTTTTGGCAAATCACTAGAAGCAATATTTTTAATCAATGAAGTGGATCTAATTTGGATTTCAGATGCACAGAGAGTGAAGTTTCCTAAGGTAAGCACTTTGTATTTCACAGCTGTGTTTTAAATGTTGTTTCAAGGAGCAAAATTAAATAATGGCTTTTAATTTATATACAGAAAACCCACAAAAGATCAAAGTCTAAGTTATTTCCTTGTTGCAGATTTTAATTGATATTTTATACAGTCATTACAGTTCCCAGAAATATTTTATGACCACTGCGCCCAATAGTTTTGCCAAGAACCAGATGATGTTTAGGGGTTCTGTTAGAAAACCCAGTAAATATTGCTTTAGGGATTAGGATATTTAAATTGTGATCACTTGGCTCAAACCAACAACCTAAGTTTACAAGTTATTGATTCTCAAAAGTTTAAAGCAGGAAAGACAGGACCACATTGTTTCCTAAAGTTTAATTTTTTCCAGTCAGTTCATACTTTTTTGATGGCATCACCTTTTTCAAAAGGTTTGGCTACACCAAACATCAATGCCACAAATGTAGGTCTCATACAGTGGGAAAATAAAATTTTTGCTTTCCTATTTGCTCAATAACTAAGTGTTGCTACATGTGAGAAAGGCAATGTTCATATCAGCTGGTCGACTACCCACTGTGAGACGTAGGCAGCATTCACAGAATCCTGGCTTTGTTTTATTATTCCTAGAGCAATCACCCATGATACTAGCAGATAAAGCTATCCACTGTGTTTAACCTAAAACCTAGATGAGGTCAGTGGCTGTCAGCATGGAATGAGAGCTAGTAGTGTATAAACTGGCCCTTCCTTTGGACATCTTTGAGGAAGGCAAACATCTTTTCAAAAATGATGCCTGTATGATGATGGGAGGAAGAGTTAATTAACTCTGCTTCTTGATGGGAGATCACAGCCTTTAAAATCACTGGGCCAAATTCTGTTTTTACTTATGTATCTATTATTCCTGATGAAGTCAAGATGTACATAAATGAAAGCAGAAGGTGGGCCAACTCATTCTAGATACCAGCATGTTTTAGCTTAGTCTTAAAATGGCTTTATATTTTGAATGAAAAAGACATGTCCAGAATACCAATTTTTAGGACCTGTGATTTACAACCTGTTTTTCTATTAACCTAACTTTCTTTACTGTCTGAGCCACCAGGAGCCTCCTGGTAAAGAATTTGCCTGTAATATAGGAAACATGGGTTTGATCCCTGGGTCTGGAAGATCCTCTGGAGAAGGGAATGACAACCCACTCCAGTATTCTTGCCTGAAAAATTTCATGAACAAGAGGAACCTGACAGGTTATGGTCCATGGGTCACAAAGAGTTGAACAAGACTGAGTAATTATCATTTTCACCTTCTTTATGGGCTTCCCTGGTGGCTCACTGGTAAAGAATCTACCTGCCATGCAGGACACGTGGGTTCAATCTCCGGGTCAGCAAGACCCTCCTGGAAGAGGAAATAGCATCCTACTTCAGTATTCTTGTCTAGGAAATCCCAGGGACAGAGGAGCCAGGCGGGCTATAGTGCACAGGGTTGCAGAGTAGGAGACCACTTAGTAACTGAACAGGAACCTTTCTTTAGGATGTACAGAAGTAGGTGAGAGGACTTAGCTCCCCTCAAGTGACTTTAACATGATTTGGTGCAAAAAGTACGGTATTTTCAAAATGATGTCAGGAACCAATTTGCTAGACAAAGAGCAGGTCACCTGAGTATCCTGGGGAAGTTATCCCCTAAGGAAATGAAATGTCTGATCCTCTGAGCTGACTGAACACACTCTGATAACTGAATTGAAGAATTTTTGAATAGAACACAAGAGCTGCATTTTTCACAATACAAGTTCAAAATGTTCAATCTTTGTCATGTAGAGCAATTCCAGGAAATTCAGCATGCCATCATCAAAGGGGAAGTAAGATTATCAGGAAATCATAAGAGACTATTGATGATTTAATCTTTTCAATAACAGACCACATTATGAAAGGCACAAGTTTCATGCAATAGCAGCAGCTAGAGAGGATGATACTCTGATAAATACCCTATAATTAGGTGATATTATTTGAAAAACCATAATATCCTCAAACTATCAGAGGACATAGAAGAAATGCATTTGAGTTTCTTCAGAAGGTGGTGAAACAATATGGTTCATACAAAAGGATGGTTCATCCTTTTTTTAAAGATAGTGGATCAAAATACATAGAATAATTCCACAATAATATATGAATACTGTATATACTCATGCATTAAAGGAAAATAACCAGAAGGAAATAGAGCAAAATACTGAATGTTTGTCATAGGAAAATTAAGAAAGATTCTCTTCACTATTCCTATGTTTTTTATACATTATAATAAAATGAAATTCTTAAATATTAGAATGGAATATAATTAAATAATTGTATTTTAAATATTTGTGAAGTGAAACTATAGTACATGTAGACATCTAATTTATAGGTTAAAGAATACCTTAAATGTATTTGTTGTGAAATTTGTTGTCATTTAATCAGGAAGATCATTTTAATACATGAGTGCACTTAAATGGAACATTCAGATCATTTCAGTATGTGCTTACCATTTGCCAGTCCTATCCTGGATAATCGGAGAAGGCAATGGCACCCCACTCCAGTACTCTTGCCTGAAAAATCCCATGCTCCTCCATGGGGTCGCTGAGGGTCGGACACGACTGAGCGACTTCACTTTCACTTTTCACTTTCATGCATTGGAGAAGGAAATGGCAACCCACTCCAGTGTTCTTGCCTGGAGAATCTCAGGGACAGGGGAGCCTGGTGGGCTGCTGTCTATGGGGTCACACAGAATCGGACATGACTGAAGTGACTCAGCATCCTGGATAATAGGATACCCAGAGTTTTTTGAACTCTATTAATAATTCACAAATTATGTTAAAATAAAGCATGCTATCTAATTTTTACAACTCTGTAAACTTTTCAGTTCAGTTGCCCAGTTGTGTCCAGCTCCTTATGACCCTGTGGACTGCAGCACGCCAGGCTTCCCTGCCCATCACCTACTCCTGAAGCTTGTTCAAACTCATGTCCATCGACTCTGTGGTGCCATCCAACCATCTCATCCTTTGTCATCCCCTTCTCCTCTTACCTTCAGTCTTTCCCAGCATCAGGATCTTTTGCAGTGAGTCAGTTCTTCCCATTAGGTGGCCAAAGTATTGGAGTTTCAGCTTCAACATCAGTCCTTCCAATGAATATTCAGGACTGATTTTGTTTAGGATGTATTGGTTGGATATCCTTGCAGTCCAAGGGACTCTCAAGAGTCTTCTCCAACACCACACTTCAAAAGCATCAATTCTTTGGCACTCAGATTTCTCTATAGTCCAACTCTCACATTCATATGTGACTACTGGAAAAACCATAGCTTTGACTAGATGGACCTTTGTTGGCAAAGTAACATCTCTGCTTTTTAATATGCTGCCTATGTTGGTCAAAGCTTTTATTCCAAGCAGCAAGTGTCTTTTAACTTCATGGCTGCAGTCACCATCTGCAGTGACTCTAAATGTGCAACTGAAAAACAAAGGACTCAGTCACACAGTTATGCAGAGGGAGAGGCAGAAATTAAAACCAGTTTCCCCTGCCATGCTTAATTTTCTTTCTACTTTAAAATTGCTTCCCAATAATTGAAATAAAAGATTCAGTCTTTTTGATTCATTATAGACTAAATGTATTATTTGTGGAAATATTGAGATAAAGTGACTAACCTAATTCCCTGTAGGACAGCAATAACCAGAGACAAATTGATTCCACAAAATAAGTATGCTCCCTGCACTATATGAAGGTACCAGAGAAGGTGGAAAATGTTAACAGAACAGCGCATGGCACATTTTATAGGCACAGAAAGAAGACTAGTGCAAATGATGTAAAGGGAAGGAGAGACAAAGAGGAGTGAGATGTACTTAGAGAAACAGGCAGAAGCCCTCATCAGATGAAGGCAACGTCAAAAACTTTAGTCTTCATCACATAAGACTATAAGTATCAATATGTTCAAGAATAGATTAAGTATAAGATTCTAATTAAAAAATACGGCTATACTATGGAAAATTGTAAGAGATGTGTCAGAAAGAAATAGAGGAAAACAACAGAATGGGAAAGACTAGAGATTTCTTCAAGAAAATTAGAGATACCAAGGGAACAATTCATGCAAAGATGGGCTCTATAAAGGACAGAAATGGTATGGACCTAACAGAAGCAGAAGATATTAAGAAGAGGTGGCAAGAATACACAGAAGAACTGTACAAAAAAGATCTTCATGACCCAGATAATCACGATGGTGTGATCACTGACCTAGAGCCAGCCATCCTGGAATTTGAAGTCAGGTAGCTGGTGGAGGTGATGGAATGCCAGTTAAGCTATTTCAAATCCTGAAAGATGATGCTGTGAAAGTGCTGCACTCCATATGCCAGCAAATTTGGAAAACTCAGTAGTGGCCACAGGACTGGAAAAGGTCAGTTTTCATTCCAATCCCAAAGAAACGCAATACCAAAGAATGCTCAAACTATGCACAATTGCACTCATCTCACATGCTAGTAAAGTAAAGCTCAAAATTCTCCAAGCCAGGCTTCAGCAGTACATGAATTGTGAATTTCCAGATGTTCAACCTGGTTTTAGAAAAGGCAGAGGAACCAGAGATCAAATTGCCAACATCCGCTGGATCATCAAAAAAGCAAGAGAGTTCCAGAAAAACATCTATTTCTGCTTTATTGACTATGCCAAAGCCTTTGACTGTGTGGATCACAATAAACTTTGGGAAATTTTGAAAGAGATTGGAATACCAGACTACCTGACCTGCCTCTGAGAAACCTATATGCAGGTCAGGATGCAATAGTTAGAACTGGACATGGAACAGACTGGTTCCAAATAGGAAAAGGAGTACGTCAAGGCTGTATATTGTCACCCTGCTCATTTAACTTATATGCAGAGTACATCATGAGAAATGCTGGGCTGGAAGAAGCACAAGCTGGAATCAAGATACCTGGGAAAAATATCAATAATCTCAGATATGCAGATGACACCACCCTTATGGCAGAAAGTGAAGAGGAACTAAAACGCCTCTTGATGAAAGTGAAAGAGGAGAGTGAAAAAGTTGGCTGAAAGCTCAACATTCAGAAAATGAAGATCATGGCATCCAGTCCCATCACTTCATTTGAAATAGGTGGGGAAACAGTGGAAACAGTGTCAGACTTTATTTTTTAGGGTTCCAAAATCACTGGAGATGGTTATTGCAGCCATGAAATTAAAAGACGCTTACTCCTTGGAAGGAAAGTTATGACCCATCTAGATAGCATATTAAAAAGCAGAGACATTATGGATGTGAGAGTTGGACTGTGAAGAAAGCTGAGCACAGAAGAATTAATTCTTTTGAACTGTGGTGTTGTAGAAGAAGATGCTTGCAAGTCCTTTGGATTGCAAGGAGATCCAACTGGTCCATTCTAAAGGAGATTAGTCCTGGGTGTTCATGGGAAGGACTGAAGCTAAAGCTGAAACTCCAATACTTTGGCCACCTTATGCGAAGAGTTGACTGTTTGAAAAAGACTCTGATGCTGGGAGGGATTGGGGGCAGGAGGAGAAGGGGACGACAGAGGATGAGATGGCTGGATGGCATCACTGACTGGATAGATGTGAATTTGAGTAAACTCCTGTAGTTGGTGATGGACAGGGAGGCCTGGCGTGCTGTGATTAATGGGCTCGCAGAGTCGGACATGACTGAGCGACTGAACTGAACTGAACTGATCCACTATCACTATTGATTATAAAGCAAAATAAATATGATCTATTAACTCCAGAAATTTATATTTATTTCAATGGAAATGTTTTTACTATAGCATATGTGATATTTCTAAGAAAGAATGTGTTTTCATATTAATTTGTGTGTTTATTCTTTTAAATAAGTATCACTAAAAACTAGTTGATATTTGACCTTAGTTACGTATGTACTCATTTGCTGATTGAATCGTTTTGCTAAAGGACCTGTGTGATTTTTTACTCAACAGTAGAACATTTATAAAAATAAATGTTTTCTTACTATTTTGTGTATCGTCAAGAATAGGTTTTTGATCAAAATATTTGAAACAATTGAACTGATTAAACATATGTCAAAAGCCGAACTCCACTTTACCATTGAAGCTTACTTAAATTACTATATAGCCATGACTCAGTAGGTTAATCTTGCTTTCTAAGGACCTGCTAAATTGCTGTACCTGAGAAAGCTTAAGAGCTTATTATCAACTATGCATTGAAAGCCTCTGAGGAGACTTGAAAATGCCCCACTTTGCTGAGGAATCCATCTGTTGTCCCTCTAGATTTGCACCACACCCACTGCCAGGCAATGCCTGTAGTGCACTCCTTGCAGCCAACGCATGAGCACTCCGAGGGTGCAAATGAAGACCAACGCTTTGAGGATTCCCCTAGTAGTCCAGTGTTTCAGAATCTCCTCCCAAGGCAGAGAACATGACCCCTGGTCCAGGAAGATTCCACCTGCCTTGGCACAACTAAGTTAGCACAGCACAGCTAAGCCAGCACACCACATGCCACAACTACTGAATCCATGTGCTCCAGAGCCCATGCTCTGCAACAAGAGAAGCCACTGCAAAGAGAAGCCCACACACTGCAACTAGAGAGTAGATGTCGTTCACAGCAACTAGAGGAAGCCAATGAACAGCCATGAAGATCCAGTGAAACCAATTAAAAAAAAATAAAATAAAATGGGTTTGCATTGCAGGACTTATCTGATGAGTGACTTTGGCTCTAGGACTCCTAGCTGATCTTGACAAACTTTCTTGAATGTGCTCTGTAAAGTCTGAGACTATTTATCTTCAAACATCCTACTTTTCCCTGTTATTTTTCAACATCTTTATAGTTATGGGCTCTCTGCACTTTCTTAATTTCTCTCCTTTTTTATTTTTAACCTGCATTCCCTGTAATCATTCACTCATATGTCTAATTCTGTCTTTGCATATGTTTCTCAGAGGAACCCTACAACAGAAGCATTGCCAATAGCCATCTGAGAAAACAGGCAGGATAACAAAAAGCTGGCAAGACCCCAACTGGTGATGTTCTAATTACTAAAGAGTTCACTGCTGGTGACCTGCAAAGATATTCCAGGAATATCCAAGAATACCCAAGGGGAATTGCCTCCTAGGTACAATGATGTCAGATTTTAAAAATACATGGGTAAATGGGTTCTGACCCCAGTTTCCAATGTGTGTGGATGTGGGGGAGGGGTTACCCCACACCACAAAACAATTCTCTGCCACCAACTAGCTGTCTCACAATTCTACTCAATTCTGACACTGCTGCTGCTGCTGCTGCTGCTAAGTTGCTTCAGTCGTGTCCGACCCTGTGCGACCCTATAGATGGCAGCCCACCAGGCTCCCCTGTCCCTGGGATTCTCAAGGCAAGAACAATGGAGTAGATTGTCATTTCCTTCTCCAATGCATGAAAGTGAAAAGTGAAAGTGAAGTCTCTTAGTCGTGTCTGACTCCTAGCGACCCCATGGACTGCCGCCAACCAGGCTCCTCCATCCATGGGATTTTCCAGGCAAGAGTACTGGAGTGGGGTGCCATCGCCTTCTCCAATTCTGACACTATCTACCTAGAAATAGTATCAGATTCTGCAGACTTACCTGGTGGCTCAGTGGTGAAGAATCCCCTGGCAATGCAGGAGACACGAGTTTGTTTTTGTGTCAGAAGCTCACCTGGAGAAAGAAATGGCAACCCACTCCAGTATTCTTGTTAGAAAAATCCCATAGAAGAGGGATCTGGTGGACTACAGTCTATAGGATCATAAAGAGTCGAACATATGACTGAATAACTGAACACACACCACAGGTCAAGGGCTCAGCACCACAATACCTCCAGCATACCAATGGCAAATGCAAGCTTATTTTTCTGGCCAATCAGCTATAAACTGGGGTTCCCACTCTCTCGTTGGCTTGATTAAATTGCTAGAGCAGAGCGGCTCACAGAACACAGAGAAATATTTCACTTGCTTAGATAACAGCCAGATGAAAGAGATGCAAAAGGCAGGGGATAGGAAAAGGCCTCAAAGCTTCCATGCCCTCTCTCTCCAAGAGCATGACTCTCCCCAAGTTTCCACATGTTCACCAATTCAGAAGTTCTACAAACCCCAGCCTTTTGGGTTTTTATGAAGGCTTAATTATATAGGCATGGTTGATTAAAAAATTGGCCACAGGTGCTCAAACTCAATCGCCAGCCCTTCTCTCCTCTTTGGAAGTCAAGGGGTTAAGACTGAAGGTTCCAACCTTCTAATCACAGGGTTGCCTCCTCTGGCAAACAGTCTGCATCCTTAGGTGGGGTTCAAAGGTCACCTCATAACATAACAAAAGACACCTACATGGCTTTCAGCACTTAGGGAATTCCAGAGGTTTTAGGAACTCAGCCAAGAACTGGGATGAAGACCAAATGTATATTTCTTATTATTGATCACAATATCACAAGAGGGGGGACAATGTCTATAACGATAGTAGTTATCTCAGGGTTAGAGCTGAGTTGTGATAACACATTGTGGAGAAATAATGAGAAACTGAGGGTTGTTACCAAACAGGTAAAAGCTACATATGAAAGTCATGGGGGATCTTTTATTAACTTACAAAGAGGCAATTTTCTCCTAGAATGATTAGACACAGTTGAGCAGCAGACTGAGGTCCAGATAGAATAACAGAGCTTGTGTGACAATTTCCAGCTCAAGTAGCTCATTATGCTAAAGTCAGACCCTTATTGTTAAAACCTGCACCCTAGTAATATGGGGATGAGATTTTATAGGAGACAGAAATCTTTAACCCTCAGGCTCACAGACTTGCTTAACCCACTTCTTCCAGCGTTACCCCCATCCTGGAAGATGCAAGGGAAGACTGTCTCCAAGAGTCAATAAGTATTCAGCTCAGTTGTCTCCATCTCCTCTCTTGGTTTCCAAGTGAGGAGAGTGCTAAGGTGCTCTAAGTGCTTAGGTTAGAGTCCCTAAGTGCTAAGGTTAAATTGAAGGAAAAGTCAGCTATGGACTTTCAGTGCCTGTTAAGCAAAGGAAGAAACTGTATTCCAATAGAGCTGCCAGGGACTAAATATTGAGTCAAGAGTATCTCTGTGACCAGTTTAGAATATACTTGATTACTTGGACCAGAATGTAAGACTGGGTCCCTAAGAAGTCATTGATTGGAAAACACTTTTTTTCTCGGGACATCAGACTTCAACAGATAAGATGCTGGAGAAAAGTCACTGCTGGGGTAGCTCTTAAAAGCGAAGAAATAGATGATCAACACTGAATGGAGTATAAGCCCCTGAGTTGTCATGGCAAGTGGTACAGAGAAATAGAGGACTGAAAGTAGTAGAAATAGTGAGATATTAATAGATTATCATGTGAAGCGAGACTCACAGAAAATAATTTTTCTGATCCCAGAAGACAATCTGTTCATCAGCACTACAATAATCCATTTATTAATGGAGTACTGTCAACATTAAGAAGGTCAACAGTGACTATGTAAGCTAATCCTGAGGTTATGAGAGTAGCCAGAGAACAATGATTATACGGATGGAGATGAATATAGCTGTAAAGTAAAAGAAACCACGTAACAAAATTCAGAGCTGTAAGTTGTCAAAAGCCAAAATTCTGTGTTAGCTTAAATATCAGCTTTGTAGAAGGATATTCAAGGAAGATTGACACATGGTAAGTCTTGAAACAGGAAAATAGAGCATGATGTCAGTGGGGAAAAAATAGATAGGCAGTCAACAACTGTGATCCTTAATATCTATAACCAGAAAAAAAGTAAGAACAGAATATCAGGAGGATGAAGGCAGTTCTGTCAATGAAAAGACATGATCTGTTGTTCAGTACCTAGACCAGACCCAATTTTTATGTCAAAATCTCTGATTGAAGAAGTATCTGGGTCCTTAGAAGAAAAGTCCCTGCAACACAACTGCAAGAATCCCTCTGTCTCCCCCAAAGGGACCTATGGTCATTTAACCAGGTGACTTTACAGTGAGAAAATGAGAATAGTCAGACACTAAGGGACAAAGAGTATAATACCTGAAGACCCACACATCAAATTATCTTCCTGTTGAAATGGCATATTAGATAAATTTCTGCTCAAAGAGGAAAAAAGCCAATAGGTTTTGAGAGCCTATAATTTGTTACCTGCTAAGTCACTTCAGTTGTGTCCAACTCTGTGACCCCATGGACCATAGCCCACCAGGCTCCTCTGTTCATGGGATTTTCCAGGCAAGAGTAACAGAGTGGGTTGCCATTTCCTCCTCCAGGGGATCTTCCCCAACCAGGAACTAAACACGAATCTTTTACATCTCCTGCATTGGCAGGCAGATTCTTTACCACTAGGGCTACCCATGGTGGCTCAGATGGTAAAGAATCTGCCTGCAATGCAGGAGACCCAGGTTCCATCCCTGGGTTGGGAAGATCTCCTGGAGAATGGAATGGCAATCCATTCAATTTTTGCCTGGGAAATACCATGGACAGAAGACCCTGGCAGGCGACAGGCCATGGGGTCGCAAAGAGTAGGATAAAACTGAGCGACTTAGATACACACAACTCATTTAATAAAATTTCTTAATTTTTTAAATTTACATTTACTGTATTATTAGATGCATGATTGGTAGGCACCTTGGCATGTCATACAAAGCATGGTGTTTAGACAGGCACCTTGGCATGACATACAAAGCATGGTGTTTAGGCCCAATGCATCCAGGGACCCATATAATGGATATTCTTCCAGTCTTTAGTGAATAATTGGAATTGATACACTTGACAAGGTAGTAACCTAAACATTTTGTTCTTGACCTATATGGTAAAAGCTATCATAGCATGAAAGCCCACAGAGAAATCTCTGAACCTGTACTCTGTCACACATTGACTGAGATAGCAAATCCAAAACCATGAAGTGTTCTGGAAGGAGAAAGAGATATGATGGAGCTTAATGTCATGATTCAAGATGTCAATGACACATAGTTACTAATACATATCGTACCTACATATATTTTGCGCTTTAGTCTCTGTAGAAGTGGAAGGATCTGAAGAGTAAGTATAGACTAGTGTAATAAGTAGTACCCCACTATAAACAGCCAAAGGAGAGGGGAATGAACAAAGTTGATCTACAGATAGTTTAGCTTGCTATATGAATGTAAAAAAAAAAAAAGTAACCTTGAAAGATAATGGAGAATGTCAACTTTCCCAATAGGTGGAGCTGTAAGCATTGCATTGTTCATATACTTTATGTAGAACAGGAAGTACTCCAATATGGGGACATGATAGATATACAGATGTTATGAAAGTGAAAAGTGAAAGTCACTCAGTTGTGTCTGACTCTCTGCGACCCCATGAACTATATATGGTTCATGGAATTCTCCCTGCCAAAATACTGGAGTGGGTAGCCATTCCATTCTCCAGGGGATTTTCCCAACCCAGGGACCAAATCCAGGTTTCCCGCACTGCAGGTGGATTCTTTACCAGTTGAGCCACCAGGGAAGCCCACAGATGATATAGATATAGATGAAGATATAGGTATATATTCTTGGGTAATGGTCAATGGCATGGTCATCAGATCAGGGCCTGAAGGTAAAAAGCATGTAATATTGACAACAAAGATATTTGGAACTGAAGTATATGGATGGACATTAGGATTGGGCACAAAGAGTAAGCATTTTACCATACATTGATGGCTACCAAGAATCACTCAGAAAACAAGAGGCATTTTGTTAAGTCAGCAAACGACTTGACCAATAAATAGTAGTGAGCCATCACCATTTTTTGGTCTGGACTGGCGCAATGAGCACATGGGAAAAGTCGTCATGGTGGCATAAAATAAAGCTATTATAGCACACATTCTATACCTGAAGGGCCAACAGTTCATATACAGAGGATGGACAACTATTTCATATATTGAATGCCTTTCTCTTTCTTGCCTACAGATCCTTAACCAGCAGCACTACTTGAGGTATTATGAGATGTCTGATCCACAGGAATGTAATGCACAGAACATAGCGTCTGGTCAGATAACGCTTCATCTTGAGAAAGGTGAGTGCATCCATGAACATAGGGTCCTGGGGTCTACCAATAGAATAAAGTATTGTACCGTCCAGAAAAGGTTGACTTTTTAGAAAACTGGACTTGTACAGCTAAAGTGCCAACTCAGAGTCAACTTTCTGAAAGAATGGGATGATATTTTTCAATATGCAGTGTTATGTATCAACTCAAGGACCATCCTATGGTGATAATCACAAGACAAATATGTGGGTCCATCAACCAATGAGTGGAACCAGAGGTGACTCCATTTACCATCACTCAAAATGACCTATGGAAAAGTGTGTTCTTCTTGCACTCACTATTTACAGGGTTGAAAGTCCTGGTCCCCAGAAGAATGTATTCTTGCCAGGGGACACATCAAGTGCTCCAGTGAACTACTGTCTATGGCTATAGCCTAAGAACTTTAGAGTACGTGTGTTCAGGGACCAGCAAGTAAGAAAAGTTAATCATCACTACAAAAGTAATGGACCTTGATCACAATGAGAAAGTGTGAATGATTTTACACAATGGAAACAAGAAAAAATTAATACGCAATCTATATAATTCCCATGGGTGCCTCCTCATATTCCCTTACCCCACTGGAAATGTGAAAGGACATGTTCAGAAATACCGGCTTAAAAAATACATTTTTGAGGAGATAATTTTGAGGTATTTCCCATTAGGTCTTCTTCATTTTGTTTTCGGGAATCAAACTCTTTTTGTTGTTGTTATTGTTGTTTGTTTGTTTTAGATGCATCCCACTGCTTGTGGGGTCTTAGTTATCTGACCCCTCAGGGACCAGACTTAGGCCCTTGGCAGTGAGAGTGCGTAGAGTTCTAATCCCTGGATTGCCAAGGAATTCCCAAAAAAAGGCATTTCCAATAGCTCAGACACTTCAGTAATGAGTTACAGTACCATGTAAGCCACCAAGATCTGCAAAGGAGATAGCTGAGGTGTTTTTTTTTTTTGCATTCACTTTGAAGCCTTGCAGCCAACTTTAGCAGAGGGGAGTATTTTGTACTACAGATCTTGTTCAAGGCTTCTCCTTCAAAAAGAGAAACTCATGGGAATCATATAGAATCAAGTGCCTAAACTTGTGGAGTATATATAATCTACATGATTCAAGGAGTGAATATGTAAATCAGACCTCTTGTCCGTAGCATGCTTGACTGATGTCCAAGCACCTGCCTCTCTGGATTCACCATCATGTTTTTGCTAAGACCACAGCTCTCATAGTCTTCTCCCACATACTGACTGAGTACTGTGGAGATGCAAATACAAGTCTATTCCTGCAAGTTATGGGCTCTTTATGGGAAAACTTTGACTCCAGGACCACCATCAACCTGGCTGAATGTTTCCTAGAAATGCACTGTAGTCTCGAGATTCTTTCTACTCAATTCCTTTTTTTTTTTTTTTTTCCCTCTCTCCTGCATATGTGTTAGACATTATCACAGTTTGCAGCCTCTTTCTATTATCTCACTCCTCTTTATCTTTCACCAATGTTTCCCTCCATACATTTCTTGTAAGTCATATCCCAGTTTGATGTTTGTATTTTGGAGATCTCAAATTAAAGTAATCTGCAATGGACTGGACACATAAGACATTGTCTGTCATGTTAACAGTAGTCATATAAAGTAAATGTTATCATCACAATCATGTCAATGAGAAAACTGTGGCTCTAGGAGCACATTTGTCTAGAGTAAAAGAGCTGGAAGATTATAGAACAGTCTTTTTGAATCTAAGACCAATTCACTTTCCACTGTACCTAGAAGTGATTCTTGGCTTTTAGCCCTCAGTTAATTATTACCAAGTCCTTTGGAATCCAATCACTATTTCACTGTAGTCATTTTCAGCTGAACTTAAGCTCCATAATCCTTTTTACTCTCTATCTTCCATCCACAATGGCTTTTTCCATTTTTATTAAATGTATAGTCTATCCTTCTAAGTGTCAAAGAAAATCTCCCTGCCACCTTCTTTCTCCAGTTAATTTCTCATGATACACTAGATATCATCAAATATTTCTTCAGGAATATCTCTTCTGGCCTCCATTACACTACATTCAATATTGAATTATTATGTAAATAATCCCAACCTTTCCCTCACTCATGTAGTCCATTGGTGATAATCTCTGACTTCTTCATATCTTTGTTTTATCAACATCATACAATATAGTTACCACAATAGATACTCACTAATCTATTACTGAAAGACTGAATAAAGGACTAAATGAATACCTCATGCTTTTTAACAAGTGGTTTTCAGAACATATGTTGTGTTTGTTTCAAAACCCATTCTAATCAAAAGGGATGATTAGAAATAGCTGACATACACCTTGTGCTTTGATCATCATACTTGCTAATAAATTTCAGTCACCCTGTAGTAACTACTAAAGACCAAGTTGAAAAACTAGGAAATTAGCTAATGAGGTGGCTACAAATGGCAGCACTGTTAAATTTTGTTTACTACTGGAAATGATTTTGACAAGCAGGACATCATCAAGTTCTTCCTTTTTATTGTTTGTTTTTTTTTTCTTTTAATACTATCACACAAATCCAATTTTAGAAAATAAGAAAGGTAAAATTTGTCAACTTAGATAAATAAAAGTACTGATATTTATTATTATTCAGTTTCCCTTAATTTCTATGTACAGGAAGGATTGAACTTCCTCAACCTTCCGAATTTGGATGTGGCCACCAAAGTTATGACCATGAAGTGTGACTGGAAGTGAGGATGTTTCCAGTTCTCACTTGAAGTTCTATGGGCACCTAAAGCAGAAATCAATATGACAGAACATTTTTTCCAGGATCCATGAGTGCCTAGAGCTGAATTCTAAGCCATCGAGAAAGAGCAGGAAGAAACATTTGCTATTTTAAGCCACTGATATTTGGAGATTATTCTTCCACACATTAAAACATATTCAATCCAGACTCTTAAACTATGTTCACATGTATTCCTAGATAAGTGTAGAAGTTGTGGATAGGAGGGAATATCTACATAAAGACATTTTTTTAAATTCTTAGCTAAGTGCTTAGTTGTTCAGTCATGTCTGACTCTGTGTGATCCCATGGCTGTAGCCATCCAGGCTCCTATGTCCATGGAGTTTCTCCAGGCAAAAATACTAGAGTGGGTTGCCATGCCCTCTTCTAGGGTATCTTCCTGCATTGCAGGAGGGTTCTTTACTGGCTGAGCCACCAGGGAAGCCCAGCTAGGTAAAATGGAGGGCACACAACTACATGCATGCATGCTAAGCCTCTTCAGTCATGTTTGAGTCTGTAGCCCTCCAGGTTTCTCTGCCCATGGAATTCTCCAGGCAAGAATACTGGAGTGGATTGCCATGCCCTTCTCCAGGAGATCTTCAAGACCCAGGTATGGAACTCATTTCTCTTATGTTTCCTGCATTAGTAGGCAGTTTCTTCAACTCTAACGCTACCTGGGAAGCCCAAACAACCATACAGAGCAGTAAATGAGCACACTATCTTCACAGCTATTGAGGTCTTAGATGCCATGTTTTACAGCTAAAAAAGTGATTGACATTTAAAGTCATGAAATGTATTTGCAAAGAAAGAGTTCTTAAATGTTTACTATGTAATTGAGTCTTTTTTTTTTTTTTTTTTGAGTCCTTTTTAAGAGTGATTATTATGAAAATTGGGCTTCCTTGTAGTTTAGCTGATAAAAAAATCCACCTGCAATGCGGGAGACCTGGGTTTGATCCCGGGGTTGGGAAGATTCCTTGGAGAAGGGAAAGGCTACCCACTACAGTATTCTGGCCTGGAGAATTCTATGGACTGTGCAGTCCATGGGGATGCAAAGAGTCAGACATGACTGTGCCACTTCACTTTCACTTTCATTATGAAAATTAGCTGGAAAGCAATTAATTTAAAACCTCATAAATGACCAGAACAAATATGACCTCTGAAATTGAAAAAAAAAAGTTATTAATATTTTATGTTTTTTGCAATAGTCCACTGTGATATTTCAGAAGCATGAAGATTGATTGTTTGTGTGTGTTTATTTTTATTCTACAACATAAATATGTAATAATATTTTCCAAATGGAAAAAAAAATACTGTGCTCTATATGCTCTTTCATTCACTTAAAGTATACTTTTAATGTTGATGCTTTCCACATAAAAGACTAAAGGTTATAAGAAAAATGGAATAACATTTTAAGCTATAACTGAAATACATATTTTCACATATATAGTTTTCCATAACAAATGTATCCATATAATTAAAAATCTCAGCATCTTAATTTATCCCCTCAACTTCCCTTTTGCTCAAAGAGCAGAAGTAAGAAAATGTATTTCTCTATTTCTCTTCTATCTTCCACACCTTGTTTTGATGGATCAGGTAACATAGAGAGTACTGCCTTCCTGGTGTTGATAAATGAATACTCTCACAAGGTGAGTGTGGAAAGTTTAAAAAATATTGCTTCTTAAGGTTTGTTTAACTTCTATAAACAACTCCTCAGGAAAAAAAAAATTTATTCATTTTCTTGATTCTGAGAAAATAACACATTTTTTACTCACAAAGTTGCATAGCTAATAAAAATGTTTGAGTTAACTTCATAGTCACCAGGATGACATCCAGCCCATTAATAAATAACTGAACAAATCATACCTTATCATATACATTCCTCATTTTAAAAATTGTTTTAGCATTGTAGTCCTTATTTATTTTACCAAAATCTAATTTAAACTTCACCATGTAAAAATTTGTGTAAAAATAATTACAATAATCATAGCATCATTTTCAAGATAGCAAAAAAAAAGAACAACAAAAAAGGAAATAATTCAAATGGTGATTGGATAAACATAATGTCATATTTCTATATAAGGAAATACTATTTGACAATGAAAATAAATGGAATAGTCGTATATACTGCTAATGGACAAAGGACAAACCTCTGAGATATCAGGTCAAAAAAAAAAAAAAAAAGAAATCAAACATGAAATAAATACACTGTACAATTAAATGTATGTTAAATGTATGCAAAAGACAAATCTAAAGACATAGATAGTAATTGCCTAGCGTGGGGAGGCAAGGCAGGATTAATTATAAACAGCATTTGGGTTAATGGAGTGTTCTAAAACTGAATACTTTGGGAATATTTTGTTTGTGTGTGTGTGTGCTAAATTTACTAAAAAGTGTTGCTAAATTTAGTAAAAATCATCTAATTGCACATTTAAAATGGTCAAATTTTATGGTATATAGTTTTTAAAGTTTATTTTGTAAATGAAGGATAATTGCTTTACAGAATTTTGGTGTTTTCTATCCAACCTCAACATAAATCAGCCATGCTGCTGCTACTGCTGCTAAGTCGCTTCAGTCGTGTCCGACTCTGTGGGACCCCATAGATGGCAGCCCACCAGGCTCCCCCGTCCCTGGGATTCTCCAGGCAAGAGTACCGGAATGGGGTGCCATTTCCTTCTCCAATGCATGAAAGTGGAAAGTGAAAAGTGAAAGTGAAGTCGCTCAGTCGTGTCCGACTCTTAGCAACTCCATGGACTGCAGCCTACTAGGCTCTTCCATCCATGGGGTTTTCCAGGCAAGAGTACTGGAGTGGGGTGCCATAGGTATACATATATCCCCTCCCTTTTGAACCTCCCTCCCATCTCCCTCCCCATCCCACTCCTCTAGGTTGATACAGAGACCCTGTTTGAGTTTCCTGAGCCATACAACAAATTCCTGTTGGCTATCTCTTTTACATATGTCAATGCAAGTTTCCATGTTACTCTCTCCATACATCTCACTCTCTCCTCCCCTCTCCCCATGTCCATAATTCTATTCTCTGTGTCTATTTCTCCACTGCTGCCCTGCAAATAAATTCTTCAGTACCATTTTTCTAGATTCTGTATGTATGTGTTAGTATACAGTATTTATCTTTCTCTTTCTGACTTACTTCACTCTGTAAAATAGACTCTAGGTTCATCCATCTCATTAAAATTGATGCAAATGCATTCCTTTTTTATGGCTGAGTAATATCCCACTGTGTATATGTACCACAACTTCTTGATCTATTTATATGTCGATGGACATCTAGGTTGCTTCCATGTTCTAGCTATTGTAAATAGTGTTGCAATGAACAGTGGGATACATGTGTCTTTTTCAACTTTGGTTTCCTCAGGGTATATGCCTAGGAGTGGGATTGCTGGGTCATATGGTTCTTTTATTCCTAGTTTTTTAAGGAATCTTCATACTGTTTTCCATAGTGACTGTATCAATTTACATTAATTACACTGTTATACCACCAAGAGTGCAAGAGCATTCCCTTTTCTCCACACCTCTCCAGCATTTATTGTTTATAGACTTTTTGACAACAGCCATTCTGACTGGTGTGAAGTGATATCTCATTGTAGTTTTGATTTGCATTTCTCTATTAATGAGCCATGTTGAACATCTTTTCATGTGTGTGTTGGCCATCTGTATGTCTTCTTTGGAGAAATGTCTGTTTAGGTCTTTTTCCCACTTTTTGATAAGGTGGTATATACTTTTTATAGCAATAAAGTTGTTTTTAAAAATAATATTATTGAGGAAACTACATATGAAAGACTGTTAGACAAAAACAAAAACTAAAACAATAGAGTCATATATAAAAATATATATATATGGAAAAGTAAAAGATCAATGGTTGGCAGGGGTTAGGGGAAGGGAAGGGAGGCAGGACGATGAATTTTCAGGGAAGTTTTAAAGCTATTGTGTATGATGAGGGTGGATAGCATATTATGGAAAAACCTGACTGAAATTTTTGGCCAACCTAATACATATATGTATAACTGAATCAGTGTATAGTACAGAAGAAAGAAATACAACATTGCAAATCAACTATACTTCAATAAAATAGATTTTAAAAATAATTGCAATGTTGATCAGTTTTTCATACTAAAATTATAAATTTGAAATATATTAAAAGACAAAAAAGGACACATCAGTTCTGAATAATCTACCTGTCTTTCTTGTAAAATTTCCAGCCTTTAATGGCACATACAATTCAGAGTATGTTTCTTGTTTTCTCAAAATTTATATAGTGATATAGCTATATCTATTCCTGTATGTACACATTCACACACACATATTGCAAAATGAATAAAATTTTTATATATATTTAAAAAAGAGTTTCTGATCAAATATTAAAATTAATAATAAATCAATGATAAACCCAATTCTGCAGTTATATGAAACATACACAGATGTGTTTTTTTGTTTGTTTGTTTTGACACTTGAATGGGTAAAACTCTTCTAAAAAATAGTGTTGCAATATATTTCAGGCTTCTTAAAAAGGTTCTCATCATTTGACACAATAATTTTATTCTTAGGTAATAATATTAAGAAAAGTTAAAATATAGTATTATTTCAATAATCACATTGTAAATAATAGCAATAACAAAATAAAATCAATGGTTAACAGTTAATGAGTTTGTTTTGTTTTGTTTTGTTTTTTGTCTCTCACAGTATGGTTATCTCATTACATATAAAAATTGAATTTCAAGCTATGATTCACTGATGAAATAATTTGATAGTATTATACTGATGAAATGTTACATCCCTTAAACCTAGGTATGAATATTAGGAGGAAATACAGAAAATGTTTATAATCTAATGATGTTATTTAACAACAAAAAAACTTGCAATCATCATACTATAAAAATTCCCCAAGATATAGTTAAGAACTGGAAAAGCATGAAAAATTAGAAATTTCCAATTTGTTGGGATACTGAAATTGTGGATATTCATGTGTTTTTAAATTTCCTTTATTGATAAAATTTTGTTTGTATATTAAGTAGAACACTTGGTATTATAGTAGAGTATAATAATATAAAATTTCATAATGTATTTACCATTTACCATGGATTTCTAAAATTTAGAAATCTGTTCTTCATATCTACTCACTGTGATTAATCTACTTTTACAGATAAAGAATTGGAAAGAAGAGGCATTTTAAGTAACTTCCTTAAGATCACACAACTAATGGCAGAGCCACTACCAATAACTCGGTCAATACATGTACAATGAACTCATTTTGTGAAATTATAAAATATATCTAGACTTCAAATTATACTACAGTGAGTATCTATAAGTGGAAGGTTTTTTTTTTTAATAACATATTAAAAAAATTCTGTCAGTACTATTATTAAGAAGTAAGCTTTAAACTATTCTATGGTAACTATTTAATCTTTTATTTGTAGAGATTCTCATAATACAAGCTGATACTGATGGTACATTCTCTGAGATTCATAGAGTAGGAAACATCAATTTTTGATAAATTGAAAAAATAAATAAACAACCCTGAGGATCAGGAAGATTAAATACTTTTCATGGTCATTTCGCTAGGAAGTAGGCAGGATGAACTCAGAACCTTTCCTATGACAGGCTGCACTCTGGCCACTCTGCTTTACTGAGGAGTCTCCTAGATTCCCTTTCACTCTGTATTCTCCGTTGGGTTTCCTTATCTGAGCAATACCATGTTTAATTTCCCCAGATAATTAAAGTTTCTGAATTCTGTTCTAGGAAGGTTTCAGGTGGGAGAAGAGCAGGAAGTTAAGAGCATAAGGAGCTTACTTTTATTTTTTATCACACCAAACTCCCTGTAATTCAGGAGTAAGAGATGGACAGAATTGTTAGTCTCAAACTCAAGGATGAAATAAAGTTTTTCCTTTTTCCTCAGAAATGTAGCTCATTAGAAGAACTTTACTTTTTTCTCCCACAGAAGAGATAAGATTCTTTCCTTCCTAGTCTTCTATTTTCCCATTGGTAACCTCAGTCTAGTGTTTGAAAACAGAAAATGGACTCTCATGTTGCCATGCTGCCTAGATGTCTTTGTCAACTCAAGTTCCTTTAAAGGACTTGACATTCTTGAAATCAGTGTCAGTTTCATGACATGACAATTTTACAAACCATATACTCTATGTTAATTCTAATTTAGACAACACATTTGATTACTTTTTAGCTACCCTAGTGGCTCAGACATGAGTCTGCCTGCAATGTGGGAGACCTAGGTTCAATCTCTGAGTCGGGAAGATCCCCTGGAGAAGGAAATGGTGACCCACTCCCCAGTATGCTTGCCTAGAGAATTCCATGGACAGAGGCGCCTGGTGGGTTATAATCCATGGGATCTCAGAAGTTGCACATGACTGAGCGACTAACACATTCACATTCACATTTTTAGCTATACCAAGCTTCTTTAGATTGCTATTATTTTGTAACTAACTGAATAGATATTTTAGATGTTAGTTTTAAAATATGCAATGTAAAGGAATAATTGCTACTTTTTAGTTTTGAGGCTTATTGAATGTTTGGGGTATACTTTTAAAATAATGCATTTTAACCAAAAATCAGGTATAGAATATTAGAAGGAATCCCAGCAAATAAAGATCCTAAACCTTAAGTTACATAAACTTCTTGGTAAACCAACCTTTACTGATGTATGGTGAATGTTTTTCCAATAGACTTTATGTAAAATGCTTTTTGTGCATTGTTTCATTTTTTTGTTCATAGTGACCATATGAGGTACATACTTTTATTAACCACAGTTGATGCATAAAGACACAGAGGCAGAGACAAATTAAGATACTCTTAGCAAATGGCGGTGGAGAAGGAAATGGCAACCCACTCCCGTATTCTTGCCTGAAGAATTCTATGGACAGAGGAGCCTGGTAGGCTGCTGTCCATGCGTTCGCACAGGGTCAGACACGACTGAAGCGATTTAGCCTGCATGCATGCATTGGAGAAGGAAATGGCAACCCACTCCAGTGTTCTTGCCTGGAGAATCCCAGGGACGGAAGAGCCTGGTGGGCAGCCGTCTCTGGGGTCGTACAAAGTTGGACAAGACTGAAACGACTTAGCAGCAGCAGCAGCAGCAGTAAATGGTGGAGCTAGAATGGAACCTAGGAAAAGCATTTCCTATATTCCTTAAAATATTAATTATTTTGCTGCTGCTAAGTCACTTCAGTCGTGTCCGACTCTGTGTGACCCCATAGACTGCAGCCCACCAGGCTCCGCCATCCGTGGGATTCTCCAGGCAAGAACACTGGAGTGGGTTGCCATTTCCTTCTCCAATGCATGAAAGTGAAAAATGAAAGTGAAGTCGCTCAGTTGTGTCTGACTCTTTGCGACCCCATGGATTACAGCCGACCAGGCTCCTCCTTCCATGGGATTTTCCAGGCAAGAGTACTGGAGTCGTGTACCATTGCTTTCTCCATGATTATTTTAAGTGATGATAAATAGAAACAGAACAGACTCACCATTTGCCCAATAGTTTATCAAAGGTTGTGAAAAGGATGCTAAGTTCAGAAAAGTTAAGTGATTTACCCAAGGTTAGATAGCTAAGCTATTTGTCATAAAGTTAAAACTGAAATTTTAAGTGACATGTGCTTTTTATCTCAGTTACTTTTCCTCTCAATATGTCTATCAGGAGCAGATTTTAAAAGACAATGGCAAATCACCAGGACACTCAGCCATGTTGACTGTTTCATTTTAAAATGATTTGCTTTCCAGCAATTCCAAACTTAGCCATTTTATTTTTCACTCAGCCTTTATATCTATCTTTTGATATTTCCAGTCACAGACATCTAGGCCATACAAAGTCATAATGTCAGGTTCCATTTGTTCTTCTGCCCATTTCAATTTTGTTTCTGCAGAGCTTTCAATTCTGCTTATTTTTATCCTAGCTTTGGAGTTGGTTACTTGCTTCACTGTCTGTCTAATTTAGAGACTTTCTCTCTTGTCCCACTGTTAATTCAGTGACATATCATTTGAAATTGATTTGTCAGTCTTACAAATTTTCATTCAACATCATTCACATTTTGCTTATTTTTATAGAGACCCTTATGCTGTCTTTAACAAGAGAATATCTCACTGAGTTGTAGAAATATGTGATGTATATGAACAAGCATATAAACACAATCATTATTTCCATGGTTTACTTCAGTCCAGTCTCCCTATCCAAAACAAGTTTTATGTTATCAGGTAAATTGATGAGAGTGAAACATGTAGCTGACTGTATTTATAGTTTATAACTAACTCCTTGAAAAACATTAAAACTACAATATTTATTTTATTGGAAAACAAGAAAGGTATTTCATATATTGTAAAACTTGATCCAATACATTTTCAAATGATCAGAGGGAAAAAATAAGCTATGATATATACTAAAATATAGAAGGCACATAATTAGAAATTTTACTTCACCAATATGATATTGCCTGAAACACAGGAAATATCAACTACATCCCAGGAAAGTGGGACTGTTGGTTTAACTGGTTAGGTTTTGTTCCCCTTAAAAAACATGTAGATAAAGAAGTAGCAGAAAGCACTACAATTTTTAAGGAAATATTTAAAATGTGATAATATTGAATGTATTACAGTTTTGTGATATATAAGCTTTGAAAGTTAGATTAGAATGCATGTATTATTGTTGGTTCAGACAGTAAAAATCTGCCTGCAGTGCAGGAGATCTGGATTCAATTCTGGGTTGGGATGATCCCCTAGAGAAGGGAATGACAATCCACTCCAGTATTCCTGAATGGAGAATTCCGTGGACAGAGGTGCCTGGTGGGCTATAGTCCATGGACTCCCAAAGAGTGGGACACGATTGAGCAACAAACACTTCCGCTTTCACCTTTCATCATTGTACAAACTAAACATTGAAAGTTAGATCAAATCAGTACTTTAAAAATCACACTTTCTTCATACTCAGTGAAGTAAGTCAGAAAGATAAGGAGAAATATTATATGATATCCCTTGTATGTGGAATCTAAAAATAAATGATACAAATGAACTTACAAAACAAAAGAGATTCAAGGACTTAGAAAAATAACTTATAGTTGCTGTAGGGGAAGGGATAGTAAGGAACTTTGGAAAGGTCATGAACACACTGCTATATTTAAAATGGATAACCAACAGAGATCTACTGTGTAGCACATGAAACTGCCCAATGTTATGTACTAGCTTGATGGGAGGGTGGCTTGGAGGAGAATCAGTTAAGTTCAGTTCAGCTGCTCAGTCGTGTCTGACTCTTTGTGATTCCATGGATGCAGCACACCAGGCTTCCCTGTCCATCACCAACTCCTGGACTTTTCTCAAACTCATGTCCATCGAGTTGGTGATGCCATTCGATCCATCTCATTCTCTTTTGTCTCCTTCTCCTGCCTTCAATCTCTCTCAGCATCAGGGTCTTTACTAATGAGTCAGGTCTTTGCATCAGATGGCCAAAGTATTGGAGTTTCAGCTTCAGCATAAGACCTTCCAATGAATATTCAGTACTAATTTCCTTTCAGATTGACTGGTTGGATGTCCTTGCTGTCCAAGGGACTCTCAAGATTCTTCTTCAACAGCACAGTTCAAAAGCATCAATTCTTTGGTACTCAGCTTCCTTTATAGCCAACTCTCACATCCATACATGACTACTAGAAAAAGCATAGCTTTGACTAGATGGACCTTTGTCATCAAAATAATGTCTCTGCATTTCAGTATGCTGTCTAGGATGATCATAGCTTTTCTTCCAAGGAGCAAGCGTCTTTTAATTTCATGGCTGCAGTCACCATCTACAGTGATTTTGGAGCCCAAAGAAATAAAGTCTGATACTATTTCCATTGTTTCCCCATCTATTTGCCATGAAGAGATGGGACCAGATGCCATGATATTCATTTTTTGAATGTTGAATTTTAAGCCAGCTTTTTCACTTTCCTCTTTCTCTTTCATCAAGAGGCTCTTTAGTTCTTCTTGGCTTTCTGCCATAAGGGTGGTGTCATCTGTATATCTGAGGTTATTGATATTTCTCCCAGTAATCTTAATTCCAGCTTGTGCTTCATCTAGCCTGGCATTTCACATGATGTACTCTGCATATAAGTTAAAAGAGCAGGGTGACAATATACAGCCTTGATGTACTCCTTTCTCAATTTGGAACCAGTCTATCATTCCATGTCCAATTCTAGCTGTTGCTTCCTGACCTGCATACAGATTTCTCAGGAGGCAGGTCAGGTGGTCTGGTATTTCCATCTCTTGAAGAATTTTCCATGGTTTGCTGTGATCGACACAGTCAAAGGCTTTGACCTAGTCAACAAAGCAGAAATAGATGTTTTTTCTGGAACTCTCTTGCTTTTTTGATGATCCTATGGATGTTGTCAATTTGATCTCTGGTTCCTCTGCCTTTTCTAAATTCAGCTTGAACATCTGGAACTTCATGGTTCATGTACTGTAGAAGCCTGGCTTGGAGAATTTTCAGCATTACTTTACTAGTGTGTGAGATGAGTGCAACTGTACAAAAAAGATCTTCATGACCCAGATAATCATGATGGTGTGATCACTCATCTAGAGCCAGACATCCTGGAATGTGAAGTCAAGTGGGCCTTAGAAAGCATCACTACAAACAAAACTAGTGGAGGTGATGGAATTCCAGTTGAGCTATTTCAAATCCTGAAAGATGATGCTGTGAAAATACTGCACTCAATATGCCAGCAAATTTGGAAAACTCATCGATGGCCACAGGATTGGAAAAGGTCAGTTTCATTGCAATCCCAAAGAAAGGCAATGCCAAAGAATGCTCAAACTACTGCACAACTGCACTCATCTCACATGCTAGTAATGCTCAAAATTCTCCAAGCCAGGCTTCAGCAATACGTGAACTGTGAACTTCCAGATGCTCAAGCTGGTTTTAGAAAAGGCAGAGGAACCAGAGATCAAATTGCCAACATCCCCTGGATCATCGAAAAAGCAAGAGAGTTCCAGAAAAACATCTATTTCTGCTTTATTGACTATGCCAAAGCCTTTGACTGTGTGGATCACAATAAACTGTGGAAAATTCTGAAAAAGATGGGAATATGAGACCACCTGACCTGCCTCTTGAGAAATCTGTATGCAGGTCAGGAAGCAACAGTTAGAACTGGACATGGAACAACAGACTGGTTCCAAATAGGAAAAAGTGTACGTCAAGGCTGTATATTGTCACCCTGCTTATTTAATTTATATGCAGAGTACATCATGAGAAACACTGGGCTGGAAAAAGCCCAAGCTGGAATCAAGATTGCCAGGAGAAAAATCAATAACCTCAGATATACAGATGACACCACCCTTATGGTAGAAATTGAAGAGGAACTAAAAGCCTCTTGGTAAAAGTGAAAGTGGAGAATGAAAAAGTTGACTTAAAGCTCAACATTCAGAAGACGAAGATCATGGCATCCGGTCCCATCACTTCATGGGAAATAGATGGGGAAACAGTGGAAACACTGTCAGACTTTATCTTTTTGGGCTCCAAAATCACTGCAGATGGTGACTGCAGCCATGAAATTAAAAGATGCTTACTCCTTGGAAGGAAAGTTATGACCAACCTAGATAGCATATTGAAAAGCAGAGACATTACTTTGCCAATAAAGGTCCGTCTAGTCAAGGCTATGGTTTTCCCAGTGGTCATGTATGGATGTGAGAGTTGGACTGTGAAGAAAGCTGATCGCTGGAGAATTGATGCTTTTGAACTGTGGTATTGAAGAAGACTCTTGAGAGTCCCACGGACTGCAAGGAGATCCAACCAGTCCATTCTGAAGGAGATCAGCCCTGGGATTTCTTTGGAGGGAATGATGCTGAAGCTGAAACTCCAGTACTTTGGCCACCTCATGTGAAGAGTTGACTCATTGGAAAAGACTCTGATGCTGGGAGGGATTGGGGGCAGGAGGAAAAGGGAACGACAGAGGATGAGATGGCTGGATGGCATCACTGACTCGATGGACGTGAGTCTGAGTGAACTCCGGGAGTTGGTGATGGACAGGGAGGCCTGGCATGCTGTGATTCATGGGGTCGCAAAGAGTCAGACACTACTGAGAGACTCAGCTGAACTGAACTGAACTTGAGCATTCTTTGACATTGCCTTTCTTAAGGACTGGAATGAAAACTGACCTTTTCCAGTCCTGTGGCCACTGCTGAGTTTTCCAAATTTGCTGGCATATTGAGTGCAGCACTTTCACAGCATCATCTTTCAGGATTTGAAATAGCTCAACTGGAATTCCATCACCTCCACTAGCTTTGTTCATAGTGATGCTTCCTAAGGCCCACTTGACTTCGCATTCCAGGGTGTCTGGCTCTAGATGAGAGATCATACCATTGTGGTTATCCTATTTTCAGGAGGAGAATAGATATACGTATATACATGGCTGAGCACCTCAGTCTTCACCTGAAACTACCACAACATTGTTGATCAGCTATACCCCAATATAAAATTAATTTTGTGGTTAAAAATAAAGAAAATAAAAATCACACTTTCTTTTTTGTGAAATCTAAGAATATCTGATGTTCATAGCAGATACACTGAACCTGTTCCATTCAAAACATGATTAGACATTTGAGAGCCCTACTTACTCCTGTCACTGGCACTCTCCTCCATGGCCTCAGAGAGGGTGTCTGAGACTCTATAGTTTCTGTGCAGTATAGTAAGAAAATCCTGGCTTTAAATGTGTTTTCAAATTTATAGAATTGTAAAAGTCTTTTGACACATTCTTGCCCTTTCAAGTCCTATCTCCTCCACTTGTGGAAAAAGGTTCTCTGTAAGATGAAGTAAGTCAGTACACACTTTTTAGTGATGGGTCACTAACATTCTGCTATGAATGGGAAAATGTTTTGCACTCGACATCCAGGCAGATTTTTCTGTGAAGCTTGTTTTAACTGTGGATTTAAAAATTCCTGACATGCATGACATCACAGTTATGAAAGCTTTCACCTATATTTACTTGTGTTCAAAGGCAAGGGATTGAGAGGGCAAGAGGCTTTTACACTTGCTTGGTGTGGGAGTGGGCAATAATAATGAGAATTTCTCCTTCACAGTAAAATTTAAGTGCTATAGAAACCCTGAAAGCATGCAAGGATTCCCAGCAGTAACACAAATTGTAATATTCATGATGGCAATCAACACAGCAATGCCAATTAATCACAGAAACGTGATTCAGTTTTCTCATCTGGCACATTCAATGAGAAAATAATTGAAAGGAAAGCCAGAGAAATGAATCACAGTGAATAATGTGTAAACATATTCAGATAGTGGCCCCAATTATAGTTATTTTGTTGAATACAGTATTGTTATTAAAACAGATCTATACAAACTTTGGCACTTGGCATAAGACAACTGATACATGGAAAACTTTCTTCTCAATCCTCATTAGTAGAGGTGATTGAAAGCAGTGTGCAGTTATCCAGTGAGGAAAGCAGTATAATAAATGTCTATGTTAACTCTTCTACTATGTGTAATTATATGGTCCTGAACATCTTGTCATCCAGCAGAACATTATGGTGACCCATTATATTAATGAATAATAGCAACTGGACTTGAGCAGAAAGTGGCAAATTCAGTGGACTTCATAGAAAGACACAGGTAGGAGAGGAGGTATAAGAAAAAATTGCAGAAAAAACAGAGAGAAAGGCCTGTAAATTTTTTTGCAATTTATTGGTTTAAAACAGACTACCTTATTCTCTTTAAGGTACAAGATGAGTGCCTGCACCTCATGTTTCCTGTCACTAAGAAAGAGGCACAGCCCTTGGAATTTTATTATACTCTTCTACATCATTTATTGGACAACTTCAACAGTTGTCCAGTTTCAAGTGAGACTCAATACAAAATAAGTCTTAAGAATGTTCTGGCTGCAGAGAAGCTACTATCTTATTTGGGACTTAAGGATCAGGGCTCCCCTGGTGCCTCAGTGATAAAGAATCCACCTGCCAATGCAAGAGACATGGGTTTGACTCCTTATCTGAGAAGATCCCACATGCTGTGGAGTAACTAAGCCTGGACACCACAACTCTTGAGTCTGTGCTCTAGAGCCTGAAAGCCACAACTACTGCAGCCCACACCCCCTAGAGTCCATGCTCTGCAACAAGAAAAGCCACCACAATGAGAAGCCTGCACACTAAAGCTAGAGAGTAGCCCCCGCTAACCATAGCTAGAGAGAAGCCTGTGCTGCAATGAAGACCAGCACAGCCAAAAAATATGTAAATAAAATTATACAAAAAAAAAAAATGATTCAGTAGATTCACTCTTGCTAGCTGTATCCATGGTGAATAAAGATGGCCTGTGGAGTTAGGAATGCCACTGAATAGACCCCTGGGGTTATGAAACAAGGTGATATCCTCCTCAGAAGACAGTTCTTTTCTACAAAGAGCTATTGGTATCCGTGTAGAGAATAAGCCTTTGATAATAATACACTAATTGACTAGGTGGCCATAGCTAGCCATGAGGAGCTATGTGTCATTCGATTCCCCAATGCATAATGTTAGGGAGTCATAGCAGAAATGTGTTGCATAATGGTAGTAGTTTTCTGCTTATAAGCAGAAACTAGCCTGATCAGGGGCACAAGACACAAAAAAATCAGTTGTCTCATAAACATAAATTGTTCACATTCATAGTTCTCGTATCACGAATGTCTTTTGCAACAATACCACACATACAGCTTCATGGCAAGATCCCAACAATCAACTGATAAAAGAAGAAAAGATATGACCCCTTATGAAGAGATTCATGTGAAATGTGGAAGTAAGCTGGGCAAAAATATTTGCTACCTTCCCTGTCTCTACATGTTCATCATGGACAGGGAGTCTTCAGTTCAGTTCAGTTCATTTCAGCTGCTCAGTCATGTCTGACTCTTTGCGACCCCATGAATCACAGCACACCAGGCCTCCCTGTCCATTACCAACTCCCAGAGTTCACTCAGACTCACGTCCATTGAGTCAGTGATGCCATCCAGACATCTCATCCACTGTCGTCCCCTTCTCCTCCTGCCCCCAATCCCTCCCAGCATCAGAGTCTTTTCCAATGAGTTAACTCTTCACATAAGGTGGCCAAAGTACTGGAGTTTCAGCTTCAGCATCATTCCCTCCAAAGAAATCCCAGGGCTGATCTCCTTCAGAATGGACTGGCTGGATCTCCTTGCAGTCCATGGGTCTCTCAAGAGTCTTCTTCAATACCACAGTTCAAAAGCATCAATTCTTTGGCGATCAGCTTTCTTCACAGTCCAACTCTCACATCCATACATGACCACAGGAAAAACCATAGCCTTGACTAGATGGACCTTTGTTGGCAAAGTAATGTCTCTGCTTTTTAATATGCTATCGAGGTTTGTCATAACTTTCCTTCCAAGCAGTAAGTGTCTTTTAATTTCATGGCTGCAGTCACCATCTGCAGTGATTTTGGAGCCCAAAAAGATAAAGTCTGACACTGTTTCCATTGTTTTCCATCTATTTCCCATGAAGTGATGGCACCAGATGCCATGATCTTTGTTTTTTGAATGTTGAGCTTTAAGCCAACTTTTTCACTCTCTCGCAGAAGGCAATAGCACCCTACTCCACTACTCTTGCCTGGAAAATCCATGGACGGAGGACCCTGGTAGGCTGCAGTCCATGGGGTCGCTAAGAGTCGGACACGACTGAACGACTTCACTTTCACTTTTTACTTTCATGCATTGGAGAAGGAAATGGCAACCCACTCCAGTATTCTTGCCTGGAGAATCCCAGGGACAGAGGAGCCTAATGGGCTGCTGTCTATGGGGTCGCACAGAGTCGGACACGACTGAAGCGACTTAGCAGCAGCAGCAGTTTCACTCTCCTCTTTCACTTTTATCAAGAGGCTTTTTAGTTCCTCTTCACTTTCTGCCATAAGGGTGGTGTCATCTGTATACTATTACTTTTACTATTAACCTACTTGCAGAATTTGCACTCCCCATCTCTGCAAAAGTATACTCTGTTAGATAATGAAGTCCATGTTACAAAGAGTTCAACACTTCTATCAGAGTATACTATAATGCTTTGACTGAACTGGTGGCTGACTGTATTTGCCACCTGCCCATTTTGTACTCCTCATGCTAACAGGCCAGGTGGCAGAAAAGTAACTTCTCTATTGGCTGCTCTAATCAACCCTCATAACTATGAAACGATATGGTTGTGAACACATAATGGAGACAGGGAAGTATGCTTGCAACATATTATCACATAGAATGCCTCTGCCCAGTGATAACTGCGAATGGACAACTGCAGCAACATGCACAAGGCAAACAAGTGTCTATGTATCTCATGATGAAGGTCTGGGTCACCCTCATAAAATCTAGAATGGATGTTGCAGGTGTTTGATGATGAACGTTAAGTATTATCCTAGCACCAGCTGCAGAAGCAGTGATTGTAATGTGTTTGGTAAACCTCTCTAAGTTTTTAAAGCAATTACAACTGATCATATCTTGACGGTTTAGACTGCCTCAGAGGTGCCAAAGCTTAGGACAGAATTGCATTACACCTATTATAGCAGGAGCCACATCAACTTCAACACTCAGGTCAGATACCATGAGAAAACAAAGATTGTGGCTTTCCCACATGTAAGCCAGATCTTGATTGTGTGGTTGAGTAAATGCTCTGCTGGGTGGTCCATGATCATTGAAAGGGAAAATCAAGAAGTTAAATTGTAAATTGGTTACTTTTTCTTCCCCACATAGACTTTTCTGAGAAAATTTATTTACTTTATCTGAAGATATCCAGCAGGACTGAGTGACCAACTGTCTTTTCTGTGACCATAAAGTCAGTTTGATAAGACACCAATTTATATTTTCTTTCTCCCTTCTCTTTCTCAAGTTCCTTCTTTTCTGTTCAGGATCTGTAGAGATGGCCATCAAAAAAGCAAGAGAGTTCCAGAAAAACATCTATTTCTGCTTTATTGACTATGCCAAAGCCTTTGACTATGTGGATCACAATAAACTGTGGAAAATTCTGAAAGAGGTAGAAATTCCAGACCACCTGACCTACCTCTTGAAAAATCTATATGCAGGTCAGGAAGCAACAGTTAGAATTGGACATGGAACAACAGACTGGTTCCAAATAAGAAAAGGAGTACGTCAAGGCTGTATATTGCCACCTGCTTATTTAACTTATACACAGAGTACACCATGGGAAATGCTGGGTTGGATGTAGCACAAGCTGAATTCAAGATTGCCAGAAGAAATATCAATAACCTCAGATATGCAGATGACACCACTCTTATGGCAGAAAGTGAAGAAGAACTGAAGAGCCTCTTGATGAAAGTGAAAGAGGAGAGTGAAAAAGTTGGTTTAAAGCTCAACATTCAGAAAACTAAGATCATGGCATTCAGTTTCATCACTTCATGGCAAATAGATGGGGAAACAGTAGAAACAGTGGCAGACTTTATTTGGGGGGGCTCCAAAATCACTGCAGATGAAATTAAAAGATGCTTACTCCTGGGAAGGAAAGTTATAACCAACCTGGACAGCATATTAAAAAGCAGAGACATTGTCAAAAAAGGTCCATTTAGTAAAGGCTATGGTTTTTCCAGTGGTCATGTATGGATGTGAGAGTTGGACTGTAAATAAAACTGAGCACTGAAGAATTGATGCTTTTGAACTGTGGTGTTAGAAAAGACTCTTGAGAGTCCCTTGGACTGCAAGGAGATCCAACCAGTCCATCCTAAAGGAGATCAGTCCTGGGTGTTCATTGGAAGGACTGATGTTGAAGTTGAAACTCTGATACTTTGGCCACCTGATGCAAAGAGCTGACTCATTTTAAAAGACCCTGAGGCTGGGAAAAATTGAAGGCAGGAGGAGAAGGGGACGACAGAGGATGAGATGGTTGGATGGCATCACTGACTCAATGGACATGAGTTTAGGTAGACTCCAGGTGTTGATGATGGACAGGGAAGCCTACAGTGCTACGGTTCATGGGGTTGCAAAGAGTCAGACACGACTGTGCTGAACTGAACTGAACCTTAATTAGGGCTTCCCTTTTATAGTTCAATTGGTAAAGAATACACCTGCAATGCAGGAGACCCCAGTTTGATTCCTGGATTGGGAAGATCTGCTGGAGAAGGTATAGGCTATCCACTCCAGTATTCTTGGTCTTCCCTGGTGGCTCAGCTGGTAAAGAAACCACCTGCAATGTGGAAGAGCTGGGTTCAATCCCTGAGTTGGTTATCCACTTCATTATTCTGGCCTGGAGAATTCCATGGACTGTATAGTCCATTGGGTCTCAAAGTGTTGGACACAATTCAATGACTTACACCTTCACTTTCAACCTTAACTAAATGTAACATGTCAGCTTAGTCTTAGCATCTGTTTTCTAAGAACCTCAGGTTAAATGTGAGCCACAGTTAAAGAAAAAGAGTCCTCTTTTGACACAGTGTTTTACTTCCCAAGGTGGATGGCTGCTACAAAACTGTGTTTCTTCATCCCAACACTCAGTACCTAATTTTGAATATCTTGCACAGAAAATTATCCTTCTCCTAAGTTGATTTTCTCTCAAAAATTCCTCTTTGATGTCTTACTATAGTATGTTCTCTAACAAGCTACCCTATCTGTTATCAATACATTTACAGATCTCAAGTAAAGTTGTTGACCTGAACCAGTTCTTCCCAATTTTGTATCCAGGTCCAAATATATGAGACCTTTTTTATGATGTAGAACATAACTGTTAAGGAAACACTTGCATTTTTGCATGAAAAAAATTTTTGTTTAATATCTTGATGGTGTGTTGATGATGTGCATATACTCAGCTATGCCTAACTCTTGCAACCCCATGGACTGTAGCCCACCAAGCTCCTCTGTCCATGGGATTTTCCAGGAAAGAATACTGGAGTAGAATGCCATTTCCTACTCCAGGGGATCTTCCCCACCCAAGCATCAAACCCTCATCTCCTGTATTGGCAGGAGCCAAATATCTTGATACTTGATACTTGTTTCAAAAGTTTAGCAAACACAGTCATGGACTAAACTAAGTGGTTTCCTTGAAAAAGGTATGCACTTAAACCTTAATAATTTAATCACAGTTAACTACTTAATCCTTGGTTCTTCTGAAAATATTAATAAAAATTTTCATCTCCAATTTGTAGTTTCATATTTATCATTCTAAAATTCACTTAAAGTCCTCTAAGAATAATGTGAAAATAAGTAAAGGAAAATGACAAGACATTTGGAGATTCTCTGCCACTGCTGAATCCGTGACAGTGACATTCTTGTTTTTTCAGATCAGGTCACTATGGTAACCAACTGAAAAGGATTATATCACTGCCAGACTGCTTCGTTCTCTCTAAAAAGGTGGCACGTGTTTTTATTTCTTTTTAAAACATCCTTTAACATTTAGATGAGATGAATACCTGGAGCCTTCTCTAACTCAATCCTGTCTATTTGTAATCAAAATTTAATTAGCCTTGTTCTAGGGCTCCAATATTCTGGGACATAAGACATGAATGTTCTTTCAAATAGAAGTACATATTTGTAAAAGTAATGAGCTCAATAAGTTTTCTAGCCAATAAAATTTATACTTTTGAAAATATACATACATGTGTGTGAATAATACATGTAACTAAGTATAAATATATATGCTTATTACATATTTAAATATACAAATCAATGTATACATAAACAAGTGTGTGTGCTAGTATATGTGAGTGCACGTATATGTAAGGAATAAGGGAGTAAATGTCAACACAGAGAATGTTAACATTCTAACAAATTACAGAGATTTTCTCATAGTATCCAATAATGTACCCTATGCATACCATACATAGACATAGACATACACAGGTTTTGACTGGTTATATCTGTGTATGAGATTATCTGGTTGACATTGATCGGTTAAAAATTCCTAGGATTGGACATCATCCTTTTATTGGTAATCTGAATAATGGGAACTAACTCCTGGAGCAAAGAAATACGAGAAAGTGGCATAACAGATATTATATAATATAGACCCACTTCTATTTTTGCTGACTTCCTCATTTTATTTTTATATGTCTATATTAACTTGTGAACCAAGCTATCAATAGTTACGAGATGTCTGTAAAATAGTAGTCATTCAATATAAAATATTGAAATTGATTTTCTATACAAACAAAAATCTTATATTTTGTTTAATGTCTAATATAGTTTATAGCTAACTTCACTGTTGTCTCTGCTTCCTATGGCAAGTGCTTAAAAGATTGTACTGTCTTCTAGGAAGACCACAAATATATGTAACCAGTATCTTTTTAAATGTCAGTTTTTCATTTTTTAAAAAATGTTAAATCTGCTCCAAATAAAGACACAGCAGCTACTATATTTAGAAACTGTAGGTTTGGATATGAACTTAGTGTAAGTATTGAACCCTGGAGACTAGATACAAGGCATTAGAGAACTCAGCAGAAAAGGAGTTTAAAATGTTTGAATAAAACAAGTATGGCTCTAAGTCATATTTTCTACCTACTTCCTAAGTGACTAATGTATATTTCACTGCACTACCTCCACCCATATGACTGTGGATTTTATGAGTATATACATCTAGTGATTTAACTGATTCTGATAAAACTAGTTAGCACTACTGTCCTTCAGTTCAGCTCAGTTAAGTCACTCAGTTGTCTCCGACTCTGTGACCCCATAAACTGTAGCATGACAGGCTTCCCTGTCTATCACCAACTCCAGGATCTTACTCAAACTCATGTCCATCGATTGAGTGATGCCATCCAACCATCTCATCCTCTGTTTTCCCCTTCTCCTGCCTTCAATCTTTCCCAGAAACAGGGTCTTTTCCAGTGAGTCAGTTCTTTGCATCAGGTGGCCCAAGTATTGGAGCTTCAGCTTCAGCATTAGTCCTTCCAATGAATATTCAGAACTGATATCCTTTTTGATTGACTGGTTGGATCTCCTTGCAGTCGAGGGACTCAGGAGTCTTCTCCAACCCCATAGTTCAAAATCATCAATTCTTCGGTGCTCAGCTTTCTTTATACTCCAACTCTCACGTATATACATGACTATTGGAAAAATCATAGCTTTAACTAGACAGATCTTTGTCAGCAAAATAAAGCCTCTGCTTTTTAATATGCTGTCTAGGTTGGTCATAGCTATTCTTCCAAGGAGTGAGTATCTTTTAATTTCATGGCTGCAGTCTCTCTGTCTAGCAGATCTAATCCCTTGAATCTATTTGTCACTTTGACTGTATAATTGTAAGGGGTTTGATTTAGGTCATACCTGCATGTTCTAGTGGTTTTCTCTACTTTCTTCAATTTCAGTGTGAATTTTGCAATAAGGAGTTCATGATCTAAGCCACAGTCAGCTCCTGGTCTTATTTTTGCTGATTGTATAGCACTTCTCCGTCTTTGGCTGGATAGAATATAATCAATCTGAGTTCAGTATAGACCATTTGGTGATGTCCATGTGTAGAGTCTTCTCTTGTGGTGTTGGAATAGGGTGTTTTTTATGACCAGTGCATTCTCTTGGCAAAACTTTGTTAGCTGTTTGACCTGCCTGTACTCCAAGGCCAAATTTGCCCATTACTTCAGGGATCTTTTGACTTCCTACTTTTGCATTTCAGTCCCCTATAATGAAAAGGACATTTTTTTTTTGTTATACTATTACAAAATTATTTCATTATTCTGTATCTTCTGTCCTTAGATACAAAATAAAAGGAAGGAAAAAAATACATTTCTAGTACTTATTTATCTTAAAACTGAAAGTTTGTACCATTTGGCACTTTTATCCTATTCCTCTGGTAAACATAAGTCTGGTATCATTTTCTGTGAGTTTGATTTTTGTTTGTTTGTTCTCTGAAATAGAACTGACACACAGGACTATATACAACACTACATTGATTCCTGGTACACATAGTGTTAGTGATCTTACTATGCATAGCGATCTTACTATACATAGTGATCTTACTATACAATACAAAATGATTATGTCACATTATGAAATTTTAAAATAATAAAATAACTATCATTTATTGATGATTTACTATGTACCCACATTGACTTCTATGTGTTGCCTCTAATTCTTTATGGGGTAGATATTACTATTTAAATTTTATAAAAGAGGATACAGGGGCACATAAAATATCAAATCTTTTACATATACTCACTTAGCTAGTGAGTAGTAAAGTCAAGATCTAAAACTATAGGTTTTTAACTCCAAATGTCACATCTGCTATAATTCCATTTTAACCTAGCTGTTGCTACAAGACTTTTCTTTGCTCATAAAGAATCTTTTAGCTGTGTGTACAAGATTTCTTAATGTTTGGTTACCATCATTCTGCTTCTAGAAGAAAAGGAAGGATAGCAATTGTGAGCTCAATTGCTCACGTGAGATGTGGGAAGATAATCAGACTTTTAAAAATGATTACTTAATACTAAAGAAATAAAACTATTCATCATTAAACATTATTTGCCTGGAAACATATTGCCTTAAGTAAATATATCAAAGATAAAATTGTAAGACACTAGATCATAGGTATATTTTAGATTCTAGGTGAGCTAGAACAGCTGAGACAGTAATAGTCACCACTTTCCTTGAATGGGTAATCCATGCCAATGGACCAATGAAGAGCAAGCTGCTCTGTTCACATTGGGGAGAAATGAGTGCAGTAGAGTCTCTGCTTTTGTAGATGGTGGAGGAAAGAGAATGCTATCAAAGGACTGAGATATATCATGGCACATCCTTTCCCTGATACCTTATTTTTTATCTGCACACATCTTGACAAAACCATGGGTATGATCCAAAATTCTTATATTTCAAGGGGAATCACTAATATACAGAGAGCTGTGAACCACTTTTACATGCACAGGTAATATCCAAGGACTTTTAAACAGGCTGGGAGACGTGAACAAGAATAGTTGGTAAACATTTTTGTTTGTTTGTTTGTTTTTGGTCCAATACATACAATTAACTTCCTTGATAGCTCAGTTGGTAAGGAATCCACCTGCAATGCAGGAAACCCTGGTTGATTTCTGGCCTGGGAAGATTTTCTGGAGAAGGGATTGGCTACCCACTCCAATAATCTTGGGATTCCCTTGTGGCTCAGCTAGTAAAGAAACCATGTGCAATGCAGGAGACCTAGGTTCCATCTCAGGGTTGGGAATATCCCCTGGGGAAGGGAAAAGTTACCCACTCCAGTATTCTTGCCTGGATAATTCCATGAATAGAGGAGCCTGGCAGGCTACAGTCCAAGGGGTGTAGTCCATATACATAGTCCATATATAGTCCATATATATAGTCCAAGGAGTCACAAAGAGTCGGACATGACTAAGCAACTTTCACTTTCAATTTTCACATACAATTAACAAATCTGTCTTCTTTATGGAAAGGGGTTGGCTTGATTGTTCTATTTGCAGATTGTTCTATTTGTCTTAAACTCAGAAATCCAACATTTAATTACTTAAATTAGAAGTTTTCCCTGGTGGCTGAGATGGTAAAGAATCTGCCTGCAATGCAGGAGACCAGGGTTCAATTCCTGGGTCAGGAAGATGCCCTGGAGAAGGAAATGACAACCCATTCCAGTATTCTTGCCTGAATAATTCCATGGATAGAGGAGCCTGGCAGGCTACAGTCAAAGGGGTCTCAAAGAGTTAGACATGACTGAGGGATTAACACTATAATATGTAGGATATTTTTCCTGTGGTGGTCTTGCTACTTTTATATTTTCTGTGTTGCTACTGTGTTCACAATCATAATTTTAATGGCTTCACACAATCAAAATTATATTTATATAATTACCTTAATGAAAAATATTTAATTGCTGCTGTTGTCTCCCTTTCTTAGACAATGCTAAATATTCATTATATGGAAATCAGACAGGACATTCATCCTTTTCCTTGTGTCATTTAATATCCTCAGAGAGATTCAGAGAAGAAAGAATGTTGGCTGTGTGCTTACCATTTAAAGTGTTCAAAAGGTAGTGTGCCACAAAGCAAGAGGCATTTTGTCCCCTTGATGGTCACTTTTCTACATATAATTTTAGAAATATGTACCCTATTCTATCATACTTTTCTTGAGCTTGACATGAAGGAGAGTACAACACTTTTTTTTTTCTGAAAAATTACAGTTAAAAATAAATTTTTTGCCTTGATTTAGAAAGCTACAAAAAAGTTCATTAGGACTGTCAACACAAATTTTTGCATGAATTATTTTTGCTTAGCTTTATATTGTCATATTTTTAAAGCTATGTCTTCAGTATTAAAACTATAGAAATTTCACAGATAGTAATATTCAGATAGGAAACTGCAAATCCTATTTTTCAGGTGTTTCTGACAAAACTATTTTTGATGCAATTCATGTGACTTTTAATTGTTGCCTATGGAAATGTGTGCCTGGATCATAATTGAACTTATAGTCATTCAGGGCTTTATTTATTTTGTTGGTTGTATATGAAGCAGTATTTCAAATGATGTTTGATTCCAAATATTAGTGCCTAGTATCAATATCCACATAGAATATAAATGGCTGATTTCATATATTTTTATATTTGCAATTTCCTAATCCAGATTATTTTGAATCCAGTAAGAAGCTCAATTAGCAATTTATATACCACAAAGCAATTTTGTATAATTAAATATTAACAGGCATGTAAAACCATTTGATATTTGTTTCTTCAAAAATATATTTCAATGTTAAGCTCAACATTCAGAAAACTAAGATCATGGCATCTGGTCCCATCACTTCATGGGAAATAGATGGGGAAACAGTGGAAACAGTGTCAGACTTTATTTTTGGGGGGCTCCAGAATCACTGCAGATGGTGACGGCAGCCATGAAATTAAAAGACACTTACTCCTTGGAAGGAAAGTTATGACCAACCTAGATAGCATATTCAAAAGCAGAGACATTACTTTGCCAACAAAGGTCCATCTAGTCAAGGCTATGGTTTTTCCTGTGGTCATGTATGGATGTGAGAGTTGGACTGTGAAGAAAGCTGAGTGCCAAAGAATTGATGTTTTTGAACTGTGGTGTTGGAGAAGACTCTTGAGAGTCCCTTGGACTGCAAGGAGATCCAACCAATCCATTCTAAAGGAGATCAGTCCTGGGTGTTCATTGGAAGGACTGGTGCTAAAGCTGAAACTCTAATACTTTGGCCCCCTCATGCGAAGAGTTGACTCATTGGAAAAGACTCTGATTCTGGGAGGGACTGAGGGCAAGAGGAGAAGGGGACGACAGAGGATGAGATGGCTGGATGGCATCACCGACTCAATGGACATGAGTTTGAGTGAACTCCGGGAGTTGGTGATGGACATGGAGGCCTGGCGTGCTGCGATTCATGGGGTTGCAAAGAGTCGAACACAACTGAGCGACTGAACTGAACTGAACTGAAGCTATTTATGTACTATGTTTTCTAGCTTTCATTGAGTTAGACAAGGCTGTGGTCCTAGTGTGATTAGATTGACTAGTTTTCTGTGAGTATGGTTTCAGTGTGTTTGCCCTCTGATGCCCTCTTGCAACACCTACCATCTTACTTGGGTTTCTCTTACCTTGGACATGGGGTATCTCTTCACGGCCCTTCCAGGAAAGCGCAGCCATTGCTCCTTACCTTAGATGAGGGGTATCTCTTCACTGCCACCCTTCCTGACCTTCAAAATGGGATAGCTCCTCTAGGCCCTCCTTCACCCATGCAGCCACAAACGCTGGACTGGAAGAAACACAAGCTGGAATCAAGATTGCCGGGAGAAATATCAATAACCTCAGATATGCAGATGACACCACCCTTATGGCAGAAAGTGAAGAGGAACTAAAAAGCCTCTTGATGAAAGTGAAAGTGGAGAGTGAAAAAGTTGGCTTAAAGCTCAACATTCAGAAAACGAAGATCATGGCATCCGGTCCCATCACTTCATGGGAAATAGATGGGTAAACAGTGGAAACAGTGTCAGACTTTATTTTTATGGGCTCCAAAATCACTGCAGATGGTGACTGCAGCCATGAAATTAAAAGATGCTTACTTCTTGGAAGGAAAGTTATGACCAACCTAGATAGCATATTCAAAAGCAGAGACATTACTTTGCCAACACAGGTTTGTCCAGTCAAGGCTATGATTTTTCCTGTGGTCATGTACGGATGTGAGAGTTGGACTGTGAAGAAGGCTGAGCGCCGAAGAATTGATGCTTGTTAACTGTGGTGTTGGAGAAGACTCTTGAGAGTCCCTTGGACTGCAAGGAGATCCAACCAGTCCATTCTGAAGGAGATCAGCCCTGGGATTTCTTTGGAAGGAATGATGCTAAAGCTGAAACTCCAGTACTTTGGCCACCTCATGCGAAGTATTGACTCACTGGAAACGACTCTGATGCTGGGAGGGTTTGGGGGCAGGAGGAGAAGGGGATGACAGAGGATGAGATGGCTGGATGGCATCACTGACTCGCTGGACGTGAGTCTGAGTGAACTCCGAGAGTTGGTGATGGACAGGGAGGCCTGGCGTGCTGTGATTCATGGGGTCGCAAAGAAATATGTCGCAATGAGTCGGATACAACTGAGAGACTGATCTGATCTGATCTTTTTAGCTTTATTGGTATATAATTGACTCTCTTAGCAATTGACATATAATATTGTATCATTTTAAGGTATATAGCATGATAATTTGATAGATGTATACATTGAAAAATGACTGCAACAATAAGATTAGTTAATGTATTCCTTACTGCATGTAATTATTTTTTTATGGTGAGCATATTTAAAGTTTACCTTTACAAATTTTGGAGTATATAAAACAGTGTTGTTAACCTATAGTCACTACTGAAAATCAGATGTCTAAAACCTTTTTATTTTATAACTGAAAGTTTGTCACTTTTGACTAACATCTGTCCATTTTCTCTATCCTCCAGCCCCTGATAACCACCATTCTACCTTATTTCTATGAGTTTGGCTTTTTTACACATTCCACATACAAGTGAGATCATGCAGTATTTGTCTTTCTCTGTCTGACTTATTTCACTTAACCTAATTGTTTGGCTATGTTTATTTACATAATATTTTGTGTTACATAAAAAAAATCAATGTAGTAGCAACTAAAATTAATCAATTTTATATGAGAACTTTTCCTTGGTCAGAAGCAAGAGCAAGTTAAGTTACCAAAGTAGTACAGGACATTTTATCTATTATTTTGCCTGTAAAATTAGTTAAGTATCATCTAAATAATATTTGTAAAATTAATAAGTTGATTAAATAACAGAATCACTCACAAAATGTTGACTGATAACAAGAATCAGCATGTATTTTTGTTTTTACTTTCCAATTCAATATTAGAGACCTATGTGATATATAACACCAATTATGGTATCATATATCTATAATAGAATCAATACACAGATATGTTTTATATTTATGAAAGTTTCCTGAATTATATTACTGAGACTATATTACTATATATAAAAAAGATTACAGCTTGCAGGTTTCTGCAACCCTTGTTTCTATGTGCAGTTGCATACGGGGGATGATACTAGACAGGATATGCTAGGGGATGATGTTGGCCAGGACACCATGCTTGCAGTGCTTGGTGACATCTTCCACAAATCAAGATTTGGAGATTACATGTCACTCTTGATACACTGAGACCTTATGGCAGTCAAAGTTCCATGAAATTTAAAAGAAGTCATCCATGTAATGACACTATCCTGGTGTTATTAATATTAGACATTTTAGGATGAAATTTTCCACTCAAGCATTTTGAACTAGAATCCACCTGATGCCACTGTGACCTCTATCAGACATATCTGATGCAAAGTTAGGTATATGTTTCTAAGATTGTTCACTTGTTTATCTTTCACTCAGGACAGGATAAGTCGGTGAATCATGCTTACACTTGCCAGGAAGCCTTCGTCCATCACAATTTTTCTAAGAGGTAGAGGATTTCAGATGGATGATATTAGTAAAGTGAAACAAAGACTGTGAGTTCTTTGAAGTTGCAATATTGAAAAGAGCTTGTTCCAGATTTGATTAGAGGTCAGCAGGGTCTTAGCCTCAATGATCAACACTGTGACTCTTTGTTATCATTTATCTGGAACAGCCAGGTAGTTCTGTCCTGTTTATAGGTGTAATTATTAATAGTCTTGCTTCCACTCTTACATACTACACTGGATGATAAGTTATATAATCACACTACTTACAAGACCTCTTGATATTTCATCTCACTATTCCATGGCCTGATATAAAGTTTTCTAGTTACCTGCCTAAGGGAATTTTATTCAATGCCCTCTCTTTCATGAGTACTTAGGAAATTTAAGGCAGTGTTTAAGATTTTAGGAACTTCTTGCATAGAAAGGAATTTAATTTTAATACCTCAATCATGTGGTAGAGTAGGAAAAAATCTTTGATCATTACAATGGAAAATAAACATTTACATTTCAGCTTTTATACTAGTATCTGCTATAAACTTTGTCTTACAAAATATTTTAATTTCCTAAAAAATATATAATTCATTATTTGTAACCTTGCTTTTCTTATTATGCTGTGTTTTGTAAGAAGTCAAGTGGTTTTTAAAATTTCTAGTTTTGCACTATATATCTTAACTCTGGAAACAATAGTTTCAAAAGTTGGTGTTCAATAAATATTTGTTAAATGAAAAGAAATAAGGGATACCTTGGCCCATCAGTTTCCAATGATGAGAAGGAAATGTGATAATATGTATAAATTTTGGGGAATGTAATAGGCTCTAAATCACTTTGTCTTTCTCCTTCTAAAGCACTTACAGATAGTGTTAAGTATCTTTTATCTTAGAAGAGAAAAAAAACTACCAAAACTTTTTTGGTCTTTGTGATATACATTTTGCTAAATTTAACTATTCCTTTTGTCAATTACAAATTAGAACTTGCCAAGGGCTTTTAGCATCTGCCTCTGAGATTGAATCCTGTGCTGCTGCAGCTATTGACCTTCGACACACACTGAAGGGGAGCTGGGGTGGAGAATGAGGCACTTTGAGCTCCAGGAAAACTGGTGGAACAGGTCTTTAGATAGATATTTTTAAGGAACTGATTGCATGACCCCAATCCTTGTTTTTGTTCAGTCAATAAGTTGTGTCCAACTCTTTGCCACCCCCGTGGATTGCAGTGTGTCAGGCTTCTCTGTCTTTCACTATTTCCTGGAGTTTGCTCCTTACATCTCCTCCTATCCAGAAAAGCACAAAATCCTTTCATGGTGACATCAGCTCCTTGTGACTAGTAGAAAACCTTTTGTAAAATAGCTACTTGATTGCACTGAACTTGTCCTTCACCAAAATCTTATACCTTGATCTTCTCCCACTACCTGTTTGGAGCAGTGTCTCAGAGCTACCTGAAGTGCTGTCTCCCAGGCTGCAGTTCTCTAAATAAAATTTAATTTTAACTCTCATGTTGTGTATCTTTTTAATTGACACTTTTTATTATATCATTCACTATTATTGTTTTAAGTTGTTTAAACTTTGGTCTTCCCTGTAGCTCAGTCGGTGAAGGCAATGGCAACCCACTCCAGTACTCTTGCCTGGAGAATCCCATGGACGCAGGAGCCTGGTAGGGTGCAGTCCATGGGGTCGCTAAGAGTCAGACACGACTGAGCGACTTCACTTTCACTTTTCACTTTAATGCATTGGAGAAGGCAATGGCAACCCACTCCAGTACTCTTGCCTGGAGAATCCCACGGACGCAGGAGCCTGGTGGGCTGCCGTCTACGGGGTCGCACAGAGTTGGACACGACTGAAGTGACTTAGTTGACTTAGCTGTAGCTCAAATGGTAAAGAATCTGCCTGCAGTGCAGGAGACCTGGGTTCAATCCCTGGGTTGGGAAGATTCCCTGGTGAAGGAAATGGCAACCCACTCCAGTATTCTTGCCTTGGAAATCCCATGGACAGAGGAGCCTGGAAGGTTATTGTCCATGGGATTGCTAAGATTCAGACATGACTGAGTGACTAACACTACTAAGTTGTTTAAACTTTAAAAATGCTTAGTTTGAGGCCATTAAAATATAGAGACTGAAGCCGCACCCCCCAAAACTAAGTCCCCTTGTATCTATGAATAACCTCTCCCTCTGAAAGTTTATTCCCTTTCCTGTCCTGCCCTTGCTCCCCACAGGACCCAGGTGACAAAAGGGGGGATTGAGACTGAACAGAACCCTATGGAGTCCTCCTTGGTACAAAAACTCTTCTCTGTCCCCTCATTTATTTTTTTGTATAAAAGGTTTTCATCTTCTAGGAGTTCCCTGACTTCCAAAGAGCAGATTCAAGGAGTTATTAATTAGAGAAGTGATGAAAGGCAGAAACACAGGAAAAGCTGTTAAACAAGATAGTTTAAACAACAATTCTGCAATAAAAAGAATCTTAGTTCCTCCTCAAGGGATATACATAACAATCTTTGAGTTATTCTGCAGATCTAAGATCTAAGATCCATCCACCCCCAGGTAGAGGATGATGACTACATGCTGACCACAAGCATGTGACTCCAGACTGGTTGAAACCAAGAATTGATGTTTAAGATTTCTGAAACATCATCCTATTACTTCAGTATCAACCAATCAGAAAAAGTCCGTAGGCTTCAAGTGAAGTGAAGTGAAGTTGCTCAGTCGTCTCCGACTCTTTGCAACCCCACGGACTGTAACCTACCAGGTTCCTCCATCCATGGGATTTTCCAGGCAAGAATACTGGAGTGGGTTGCCATTTCCTTCTCCAGGAGATCTTCCCAACCCAGGGATTGAATCCGGGTCTCTCACATTGTAGGCAGACGATTTACCATCTGAGCCACCAGGGAAGCTCTATAAGCTTCAACACTCACCCTAAATGTTGGTTCTAAAAACTTTCCCTGAAAGTCATCAGGGATTGCTGGTGTTTTAAGCATGGGCTTCCTGTTCTTTTTACTTGGTTTTCTTCAATAAACACTGTACTTTTTTTCATTACCACTGGTGTCATTAGATTGACTTTGCATGCTGTAGGCAAGCAGGTCCAAGTTCTGTTTAGCACCAAGACTATAGGCCATTTTCTATTTTCTATACTTTAAAGAAAGAATACATCTATGAGATGCTTATGGCATTTCCAAACAGATGCTCAAAATGATACAGATGATATATTGTGCTAAAATATTGCCTCCTAGACAAATTTTTCAGTCTTTAATCTATAAGCAAAAAAAAAAAAAAAAAGTCAGTAATTCAGATTAACATGCAACTTTTGCTCCCCACAACATTAGCAAGGCTGATTTCCAAAAGTGGTTAAGGATTATAATTTATAAAGTGTTTTTTAATCTCCAGGGCCATAAGTATACTAAAACATTTTGGATTATTTATTATACTGATTTCTGGCATTGCTTAATCTTCCAGCTAACCTGTTCCACTTCCACTGAAGAGTTTTTGGGTATAAAGTGCTTAGGGAGTTTTCATCAGTACAAATGTTCTGAATGCTAAATAATATTATAAAAAGTCAAAAGACAAACAACAAAGTAGAAAAAACACTGAACACACATAGTAAATTGCCAAGTTTCTTAATTTTTAGAAAGATTACAACTCATTCAAATAGAAAAGTGGAAAAAAAAAAAAAGGCAAAACAGGAAAACAAACACAATATGCCATAGAGGACAATAGGCAGAGAATATGAAGAGAGTAGGGGTTTCTCTCATAGCCAGTCGGTAAAGAATCTTCCTGCAATGCAGGAGACCCAGGTTTGATCCCTGGATTGGGAAGATCCCCTGGAGAAGGAAATGGCAACCCATTCCAGTATTCTTGCCTAGAGAATCCATGGACAGAGGAGCCTGGTAGGCTATAGTCCATAAGATCACAAGAGTCAGACACAACTGAGCAACAACCACCACCATGAAGAGAGTAACATCCAAAAAAAAAAAAGCTATCAATAACTATTAAGCATATGAGCAGATGGTCAACTCTGTGAATAACTAAACAAGAATGAAATGAAACAAGAAATAATGTTTACCAATATAGTTTAAAATATATGAAAATGCTACTGCTACTAAATATTGTTTGAAAGTGAAAGTGAAGTCGCTCAGTTGTGTTCAACTCTTTGAGACCCCGTGGACTGTAGCCCACAAGGCTTCTCCATTCATGGGATTCTCCAGGCAAGAATACTGGAGTGGGTTCCCATTTCCTTCTCCAGGGGATCTTCCCAACCCAGGGATCAAACCCAGGTCTCCCACATTGCGGGCAGACACTTTATCCTCTGAGCCACCAGGGATGGTGTGGGAAAATGTAGGTAAATTAAATACACTGTGAACTTCTGATGGTAATCTAACTATGCACACCTTTTTGATGATTATTTGCAGTAATTTAATGTGGGGGACTACTTGACCTAATATTCCAATGTTTCTTGCCAACCTTAAAGAATCACTTATATAATGTGCATAAGGCAGCTTGTGAAAAGATCCCCATTTTAACATTACTTATACTCCCCACATATTGAAAACTTATTAGATATTAATCACTAAGTGCTTGATAAAATATAATGAAACACCAAATATCCAACCAACAGAATAGGATGGTTGTGCATTCACTGATATGGAAATATCTCCAATCTATATTATTAAAGGAAAATGCACAATATTCATACATTCTATATCTCAGAGTCTTTCACAAGAATTTGTAAAGTACCCCCAAAACAACCCTGTGAATTATATACTAGTATTTATTTCAGAAAGTGATAGAAAGTGAAGTTGCTCAGTCATGTCCGACTCTTTGCAACCCCATGGACTGTAGCCTACCACACTTCTCTGTCCATGGGATTTTCTAGGCAAGAGTAGTAGAGTGGGTTGCCATTTCCTTCCCCAGAGGATCTTCCCAACCCAGGGATAGAACCTGGGTCTCCCACATTGTAGGCAGATGCTTTACCATCTGAGTCACCAGGGAAATCAGAAGGGGAAGCTAAAGATTTTCTTTCTTTTTTTTTTTTTTGATATAGGGAGGTCACACACATGCAGAGTGATCAGCAAATAATGTATATTCAGCCATTATAACATACTTGCTTAAAGTATCTGTTTATGTATCCTAGTCTGTTCCATAAATTGAATTCTACTTTTAGGTAATGACATTACACTGGTACTGACATTACACTGTCATAGTTATTACACAAAGAATTTTGATGTATGATTCACTTGACATTTAATGTTCCACATAAGTCTTAGAATAAGAAATCAATTGAAATTTTAATGGAATTGCTGTACACGTGTAGATTAGTGTTTGGAGAGTTATTATTTATATACTTGTTGAGTCTTTTTGTATTCGTATGCTGCTGCTGCTGAGTCGCTTCAGTTGTGTCTGACTCTGTGCGACTCCGTAGATGGCAGCCCACCAGGCTCTGCTGTCCCTGGGATTCTCCAGGCAAGAACACTGGAGTGGGTTGCCATTTCCTTCTCCAATGCATGAAAGTGAAAAGTGAAAGTGAAGTCGTTCAGTCGTGTCCGACTCTTAGTGATCCCATGGACTGCAGCCCACCAGGCTCCTGTGTCCATGGGATTTTCCAGGCAAGAGTACTGGAGTGGGGTGCCATTGCCTTCTCTGTGTATTGGTATGGTTCCATTTATAATATTCAGATCTTTCTAATTGTTGATGTCATTCTTTTTGTTTACATGGATTTTGCACATTTACTGTAAAGTTGATATCACATTATATTACATTTATGATTTTATTCTGTTAGAATTTCACTTCTGTTATAGCAAATATATTTTTAAAAATTTTGTTGCTGTTTTATTTGAGCACAATGCAATAATTGTAAATATTTTCCTCTGATCATTGATTACTTCTATCTCTGCAAGCTCCCTTTTCCACTAAGGTCTTCAACTGCAAATTTTCCTACTGTGAGCATTCTCAGAGTCCAATGACCAAGGTTGAAGAAGTATTGATTATCTTCTCATTACTGTATTAGTCACCTGAAAGTCAACTTTTTTTGCCTTTATTGAAGAATACTTGACAAATAGAAATTATGTATATTTAAGATGTACAAATTGATGTTTTGATACATGCATACATTGTGAAATAACTGCTGCAATAAAGCTAATTAATATATCTATCACTTCACATAGCTTCCATCTTCTTTCTATTTTCCTTTGTGATGAGAATACTTAAGAAGGCACCCCTTTTGTTGTTCTGTCATGCAGTCCTGTCTAGCTCTATGTGACCTCGTGAACTGAAGAATGCCAGGCTTCTCTGTCCTTTACTATTTCCGGAGTTTGTTCGAACTCATGTCCATTGAGTTGGTGATGTCATCCAACCATCTCATCCTCTGCTACCCACTTCTCCTTTTGCCCTCAATCTTTCCTAGCATCAGGGTCTTTTCCAGTGAGTTGGCACTTCACATCAGGTGGCCAAAGTACTGGACCTCAAGCTTCAGCATCAGTCCTTCCAATGAATATTCAGGACTGATTTCCTTTAGGATTGACTGATTTGATCTCTTTGTTGTCCAAGGGACTCTCAAGAGTCTAATCTAGCACCACAGTTCAAAAGCATCACTTCTTCAGTGCTCAGCATTCTTCATGGTCCAACTCTCACATCTATACATGACTACTGGAAAATCCATAGCTTTGAATTTATAGACCTTTGTAGGCAAATTGAAGCCTCTGCTTTTTAATATGCTGTCTAAGTTTGTCATAGCTTTTCTTCCAAGGAGTAAGTATCTTTTAATTTCATGGCTGCAATCACCATCTGCAGTGATTTTGGAGCCCAAGAAAATAAAACATGTCACTCTTTCAGACTGGATGCCATAATCTTAGTTTTTTGAATGTTTAGTTTTAAGCCAGCTTTTTCATTCTCTTTTACCTTCATCAAGAGGCTCTTTAGTTTCTCTTTGCTTTTTCCGATTAGAGTGGTATCATCTGGATATCTGAGGTTGTTGATATTTCTCACAGCAGTATTGATTCCAGCTTATAAGTCATCCAACCCAGTATTTCATGTAAAGTACTCTGTATAGAAGTTAAATAAGCAGGGTAACAATATACAGTCTTGACGTACTCCTTTCTCAATTTTGAACCAGTCCATTGTTCCATGTCTGGTTATAATTGTTGTTTCTTGTCCTAAAAACAGGTTTCTCAGGTACCCCTTTACCAAATATATATATATATATATATATATATATATATATATCCCCCTTTCCAAATTTCGGGTATACAATTTAGTATTGTTAACTATCGTTGCTTTGCTGTACATTAGATTTCAGGAAGTTTTTCATATTGCTTAACTGGAACTTTATATTCCTTGACCAACATCTCCCAGTTTCCCTCTCCCTCTAGTCCTGGCAATCACTATTCTACTTCTTGTCCCTGTGACTATTATTGATTCTTCATGTAAGTGAGATCATGCAGTACTTGTCTTTGTATGTCTAACTTATCCTAATTATCAGACTCTAAGTTTATCCATGTTATCACAAATGACAATATTTCATTTTTTTAATTGAATAATATTTTATTGTTTATATAACACATTTTCTTTATTCATTAACCTACTGATGGACATTTAGGTGGTTTCAGATCTTGGTTGTCATGGATAATGCTGCAACGAACACAGGAGTGAAGATATCTCTTTGAAATCCTGATTTCACTTCCTAGGATATATTCCCAGAATTGGGATTCAGTTCAGTCGCTCAGTCATGTCCAACTTTTGCGATCTCATGAACCACAGCATGCCAGGCCTCCCTGTCCATCACCAACTCCTGAGGTCCACCCAAACCCATGTCCATTGAGTCGGTGATGCCATCCAACCATCTCATCCTCTGTCATCCCCATCTCCTTCCACCCTCAGTCTTTCCCAGCATCATCCAATGAGTCAGTTCTTTGCATCAGGTGGCCAAAGTATTGGAGTCTCAGCTTCAAAATCAGTCCTTCCAATGAATACCCAGGACTGATCTCTTTAGGATGGACTGGTTCGATCTCCTTGCAGTCCAAGGGACTCTCAAGAGTCTTCTTCAATACCACAGTTCAAAAGCATCAATTCTTCAGCGCTCAGCTTTTTCACAGTCCAACTCTCACATCCATACATGACTACTGGAAAAACCATAGCCTTGATTAGACGGACCTTTGTTGGCAAACTAATGTCTCTGCTTCTTAATATGTTGTCTAAATTGGTCATAACTTTTCTTCCAAGGATTAGCTGTCTTTTAATTTCATGGCTGCAATCATCATCTGCAGTGATTTTGGAGCCCAAAAAATAAAGTCAGACACTTTTTCCACTGTTTCCCTATCTATTTGCCATGAAGTGATGGGACCGAATGCCATGATCTTAGTTTTCTGAATTTTGAGTTTTAAACCAATATTTTCACTCTCCTCTTTCACTCTCATCAAGAGGCTCTTTAGTTTTTCTTCACTTTCTGCCATAAGGGTGGTGTCATCTGCATATCTGAAGTTATTGATATTTCTCCTGACAATCTTGATTCCAGCTTATGCTTCCTCCACCCAGTGTTTCTCATGATATATTCTGCATATAAGTTAAGTAAGCAAGGTGACAATATAAAGCCTTGACATACTCCTTTTCCTATTTGGAACCAGTCTGTTGTTCCATGTCCAGTTCTAACTGTTGCTTCCTGATCTGCATACAGGTTTCTCAAGAGGCAGGTCAGGTGGTCTGGTATTCCCATTTCTTTCAGAATTTCCCACAGTTTATTGTGATCCACACAGTCAAAGACTTTGGCATATTCAATAAAGCAGAATTAGATGGTTTTCTGGAACTCTCTTACTTTTTCGATGATCCAGCAGATGTTGGCAATTTGATCTCTGGTTCCTCTGCCTTTTCTAAAACCGGCTTGAACATCTGGAAGTTCATGGTTCACGTATTGCTGAAGCCTGGTTTGGAGAATTTTGAGCATTACCATACTGGTTTGTGAGATGAGTACAATAGTGCCATAATTTCAGCACTGTGATATTGCCTTTCTTTGGGATTGGAATTAAAACTGACCTTTTCCAGTCCTGTTTTCACTGCTGAGTTTTCCAATTACTAGATCATAAAATAGTTCTAGTTTAATTTTTTGGAGAATTTCCATGTTTTTTCCATAATGGCTGTACAAATTAATTTCATTTAACTGCATACAAGTTCCCTTAAACCTCATCCTCATTTACACTTATTATCTTTTGTGTTTTTTTTAACAAACATTCTAAAAGGAGGTATTAACACATTGTGGTTTGTTTTGCATTTCCCTGATAATTAATGATGTTAAACATATTTTTATTGATCTGTTAGGTATTTACATATCTTCTTTGGGGAAATTTGTATGTTTTGTTCATATACATGTTGGCTACTTGTATGTTTTTATTTTGAGAAATGTCTGTTTAAGTTCTTTGACCATTTTAAAACCTCGATTATTTGTTGTTTTGCTTATATATTTTAGATATAAAGCCCTAATTTGATGTATGGTTTGCAAAGATTTTCTCTTATTCTATAGGGTTATTTCCATTGCTGTGTAGAAGCTTTTAGTTTGATTGTATGACCTAACATGGGATTCATCCTGTGGAATGGTCCATGTTTCTTGAGAAGTATGTGTATTTGTCTGTTGTTGATTGGTATGTTCTATATGTCTTTTAAGTTCATTTGGTCTATATTATTCAAGTCAGCTATTTATTGAGTTTCCGTTTGGATGTTTATGTATTATTAGAAATGAGATATTAAAGTCTTCTTGTATTGTCATATTGCTATCAATTTCTCCCTTCAGAGCTGTTAATATTTGCTATATCTGTCTATCTACCTCTCTATTAAGTTCTCTGATATACACATGCGTGTGTATATATTTATAATTTTTTGTATCTTCCTTTTTTAATTGACCATTTTATCATTTATTATTTCTTTTTTGTCTCCTGTGGAAGTTTTTGAGTTAAAGTCTACTTTATCTAAGTATTGCTACCTTTGCTGTATTCTGGTTGCCACTTACATGGAATATCTTCCTCCATCCCTTTACTTTCAGCCTATGCATGTCACTAAATCTAAGTTGAATTTATTATAGACAGCTTATATCTGGATCTTGTTTTTGTTTATTTGTTTGCATTTATCTATTCAACCACTCTAGACTTTTTCATTGGAAGGATTCGTGAATTTACATTTAAAGTAACTATTCATAGATGAAGACTTATTATTAAGTTTTGCCATTTTGTTAATTGTTTTCTCTCTGTCCTTCTCTTCATACATTCCTTTGATATTTGATCCTTTTTTAATAGTGATATACTTTTATCTTTTTCTCTATATCTTTTGTGTATCTATACAAGGTTTTTCTTTGTGTTTAACTCAAGGCTTATATAAAATATCTTGCAGTCATAACCATGTTTTACCTAACATACTAAGTTCCAAATATATGTCTCAAAATGTTTGTCTAGGTTTGTCAGAATTTCCTGGGAACCTGATACGAATACAGCTTTTCAGTTAGAAAACAATATTTACTGAATCAGAATAGGGGGCGTGTGAGGTCTTGGCATTTATATTTTAATAACCCCTCCCAGGTGGTTACTATCCACATTACAGTTTGAGACTTATTGCACGTATCTCTAGTTACTCTAATTTAATATACAATGCTGCTTTACCTGGGTGACTTCTTTATTTCACATTTGCTCTCTCTGCTTACAGTTTCTCTCCTACTTATTTCCTCTTTTATTCTCCTCCCAACTCTTCTAGGTTAAAGCCTATTCACCTTTTAAGATGAAAATCTTGCTATACTTATTAGGGAGATTTTCTGGTCTCTCCCAAGTATATTTTGGCACTTCTTACTTTTCAGACTCTTTCACCAATTAATTGAGTGTCTCAGAAAACTACTAAATTTTATTGTGCCATTTGTTCATTTAACTTTCTTGTAAAGACATTGCCTCATTTTTTGTTGTTCAGTCACTAAGTCGTGTCCGACTTTGAGACCCCGTGGACTGCAGCATTCCAGGCTTCCCCTATCTTGCACTATCTCCCATAGTTTGCTCAAACTCATTTCCGCTGAGTTGTCCATGGAGTCACCAAGAGTTGAACATGACTGATGATGTATTTAGGCAGTAAATCAATTTTTTTTGTTGTTTGTTTCTATTCAGTACTCCAATCGTCCAAAAAGAAATTGAACTGAAATGTTAATATATTTAAGGTTATGAGACAATCTGTGAAGTGTTGCAATTTGTGGCATCATGGTAGTGTAGTTGCAATTGGTTGGTGTTGGTGCTCAGTCATTCAGTAGCCCAGCAAGCTTCTCTGTGGACTGGACTATAATTTGCCAACCTCCTCTGTCCATGGAATTTTTTAGGCAAGAATACTGGAGTGGGTTGTCATTTCCTACTTCAGGGGACCTTCATGGCCCAGGGCTCAAATCCATGTCTCCTGCATCTCTTGAATTGGCAGGCGGATTCTTTACCACTGTGCCACCTGGGACAATGGTAAGTGGAACTACAAGTAAATATGGAACACAATTTTTAATAGACACATATTTAAGGTTCACTCAAGCCTCCATGTGAGTCCACAAAGAAGCTCATGTCCATCTACTGTCCTCTTTTTTATTCAATCGTTATCAATGGATTCCAAGGAGGAGTTACTTCTTCTATATGAGTTTTAGCACTAAGGCTTTAGATAATTAAAAATGATAGAATTGGGACAGACTGCTAAACATAAACAGAAGGATAAAAAGACATCTGGCATAACTAGCAGTGAATAAACCAGATTTAACTAACCTGAATACAAAGTACACTGAAACATCATGAAAAACTGAAAAAATTCAATTGAAAGGCAATTCTGCTGATATATAACTTAGAATATTTTTCAATTGAATTTTTATTAATTGGGATATTTCCATAAAATGGGATATTTGGTTTTTAGATTTATTCTGCTCCTGCTGTTTATTTCTCAGTTGAAAGCATAATCCTTTGTTTGTGGCACTGAAATTGGCTTATGTAGAGATGATTATGATGTACATTCAGAGAATTGTGACTTCAGGTGAGAAATAAGCAGCAGGAACAGATGAACTCTTAGCAACAGAGAAACTATTTTCATGCAAATATCCCCACAGTGACAGAAAGATGAGAAAACAGAATTACAGAACACAGAAGGCTTATAAAAATATTATTTCGTAATATGGAATCATTTTCTATTTTTTATGTAGAAGAATCAGAGGGTTTTTTAGAAATATATTTGTAGGTTTATAAATATCATTAAACTAGTCCTCCAAGAGAAATTATATTCGCTTGTTTATATTACTAAATCAAATCCATGATCAGCAGGCGTGCCTATTCAGGTATTTTTGAAAGTCAGAACTATAAGCACTTCTATAATTTAAGCATTTAGAATCCAGGAAGCTAATTCATCCAGTAAAATGAGAACTTGATATGTGGATTGATGATATGTGTTTGGGTTTGGCTGTTTTGTAAAACAATCTGTCTTTAAACAGGAAAAAGGATTGGAAGGCAGAGTCATCTGGACTAGATATAATGGCATACATACTATCCAAATGACAACAAATTAAGATAATCAAGTCTAAGCAGACTAAACCTCAATATTGCCCTGGAATTTCCTTTAATCCTTGTCATTTGTCATTTCTTAAGTGATGATATGATATGAAGGACAGGTTGTAGTAATACCCACCATATGCTATTTTCTACACTATTTGGACAAACATCCAGAAAGTATGTGATTATGCTGCCAAAGAAAAGGCATACAACTTCACAGTTTTCAATCATGCAGTACTTTGTAACTTTTTCTTCATGAATGTAAGTCATTGACCTTTATAATAAATAAGAATTTCAATTTTATAAATGAAAGTGGAATAATATTATGCACACCTGCCCATACCCAATTTCTTTCAATTAAGACTAAATATTGACTATGCTAAAGCCTTTAACTGTGTGGATCACAGCAAAATGTGGAAAATACTTAGAGATGGGAATATCAAACCACCTTACCTGCCTCCTGTGAAACCTGTATGCATGTCAAGAAACAAGTTAGAACTGAACATGGAACAACGGACAGGTTCAAAATTGGGAAAGGAATTTGTCAAGGCTGTATATTGTCAAGCTGCTTATTTAATTTATATGCAGAATACGTCATAAATGCCAGGATGGAAGAAACACAATCTGGAATCAAGACTTCAGGGAGAAATATCAATAAGCTCAGATATGCAGATAACACCATCCTTATGGAAGAAAGTGAAAAGGAACTAAAGAGCCTCTTGATGAAGGTGAAAGAAGAGAGTGAAAGAGCTGGCTTAAAAATCAACATTCAAAATATCATGTAGGAAATGAGTTGCCAGTCCAGGTTCGACGCACGATGCTGGATGCTTGGGGCTGGTGCACTAGGACGGCCCAGAGGGATGGTATGGGGAGGGAGGAGGGAGGAGGGTTCGGGATGGGGAACACATGTATACCTGTGGCGGATTCATTTTGATATTTGGCAAAACTAATACAATTATGTAAAGTTTAAAAATAAAAGAAAAAAAAAAAGAAAAAACAAAACAAAACAAAAACCAAAGACCATGGCATCCAGTCCCATCACTCCATGGAAAATAGATAGGGAAACAATGGAAACAGTGACAGATTTTATCATCTTGGGCTCCAAAAACACTGCAGACAGTGACTGCAGCCATGAAATTAAAACACGTTTACTCCTTGGAAGAAAAGCTATGACCAGCCTAGACAGCATATTGCAAAGCAGAGACATTACTATTTCTACAAAGGTCTGTATAGTCAAAGCTATGGTTTTTCCAGTAGTCATGTATAGATGTGAGAGTTGGACCATAAAGAAGGCTGAGCGCTGAAGAATTGATGCTTTTGAACTGTGGTATTGGAGAAGACTCTTGAGAGTCTTTTGGACTGCAAGGAGATCCAACCAGTCCATTCTAAAGGAAATCAACCCTGAATATTCATTAGAAGCACTGATTATGAAGCTGAAGCTCCAATACTTTGGACACTTTATGCAAAGAGCCAAGTCATTAGAAAAGACCCCGATGCTGCGAAAGATTGAAGGCAAGAGGAGAATGGGACAACACCGGATAAGATTGTTGTATGGCATCACTGACTCAAGGGACATGAGTTTGAGCAAGCTCCAGGAGATGTCCAAGAACAGGGAAGCCTGGTGTGCTTCAGTCCATGGGATCACAAAGAGTGAAACACAACTGAGAGCCTGAACAACAACAAAGACTAAATATAAGACTCAGGTACTACATATAGATCATAGTACAATGGTAGAAAATGGTTAAGAGCTAGAATCTAAAGATACAGGTCTAAAGCAAAATCTGGGCTCTGCCACCAGATGAAGACAGTTTCATCACCAGTCCCATCAGGTATTCTGTGCTCACAGTAGGAGTGAAATGAGGAAGTCATCTCTCCCTCTTTGTTTCCCTCACTCTTATTCTCTCTGTTTATCTCTCTCTTCTTTATAGATAAACTCCTTTACCTGATGTAGATTCTTACACCAGCACTAGCTTATCTCTATATTTCTGATTGCTGTCCCTGTTGACTGCAAAAGATTCTCATGTCTTTAAGGTGATAGATGTGCTACTATCAATGGATGCTAGAAAAGGGTTTTACATTTTGTTCCTATGAATAATTTTGAGCATCACTTCAGTAGTCACACCCTTAAAAGCATATAATAGCATATTATAGCATATATTATAGCATAATAGCATATAATAGCATCCCTACATTTACTATATCAAAAATTTCCTGTCACCTAAAACATATTCAGTGTATTTCATTTTGTCTCTTTATTAATCACTATAATTGCTTTTCAAACTTTTAGCTTTCCTTTCATTTTGTTTGAGTGCTTCAATGTTCCTGGTTCTTTCCATTTTATGTCAATTGGTAGTTCAGTAGTTTACCGAGTATCTATAGTTGATTAGACACTAGATCAGACTCTACATATTCAGTGGTGAACAACAGAGGCATAATGCCTGCCTTCGCAGTACCTACAGGTCAGTGGGGAAAAGAGAACTTCAAACATGTAGCCATCATAAAGTTTGTGAAGTGCCATTAAGCAAAAATGAGCAGATATTAAAAGAGTGCAATGGAAATGCATTTGAGTAGTAAGGAACTCTGTGTGAAAGTGCTGAGTAGACACTAAAAGGAGTCAAACTGCGAGGTCAGATGTGAGGTTTTTCAGAAGAGTATCTCACAAAGAGAAAGCATATACAAAAATCCTAGGTAGGAAAGATCTTGACCTTTTTTGTCCCTTTGATTTTTGAATTTTATAAAGTGAGGTCAGTATTTTGGATACTAATGGTCAAGAGGTATGTTGGAAAACATGAGGTTAAAAAGTAATGCAGGATCCAGATAGAATTAGACTTTGTAATCTATGCTATGAATGGAGCAATTGAGAGACTTAGAAACGGATTAGGGGAAGAAGGAAGCAAAAGGAGTTTAACTGGCTTAAGATCAAGGGAAGGAACATTGGGAAGGTACTCTTTAAGGAGATTTCACTTACACTGGATTCAGGGTTCACCAGGGATTTCTTTAAGAAATCTCTTACATGGGTGCAATATTGCTTTATTATTATCATAATTGTGATGTCACTGTCACAACTATATCTTAACTCTTAGGAAACATGACTTTGGTCCTGGAAATGCTTAGGAAACACTACAGAGACCCAATCAAGCAGTTTATGTCCCATGACTACCAGATTCTTTTAACCCTCTTCAGGAAAAACTGCATTTACTTACATGATTTCAGCTTAGGCAGGATGCCTTAACCTTGTTATCTGTAACAGTGCTGTCCTTTGTTAAATCTTACCTGGGTTCAAGCTTTAAAAAGAGAAGCTTATACATAAAATAGCATAAATTTGGAAGAGATTACCAGAACATTTCTCACATTTGTAAGTTAGTTTTTTTCTGAAAGGATTGAATATCAACTTATAAACTCTATTTTATTTCCATATGGTTTAAAAGTCATATAAATTCAAATAAATAGAATTGGTGTTTTAGTAACTAGGAAATAAACTGACTGTGATAAAGAGATTGCAAAATATAGAGCAAAAATATACAGAAGTGGGTTTTTTAAATTGTTTTTCTCCTCATATCAAAACTCACAGGGAACTTTTCAAGGCTGAGCATCAGCTCTGTTCTGTGAGTTTACCCAGGGACTCAGGGTCCTTCTATGCTTCACCATCCCCTAGGGTGTTTTGTTCATCCATAGCATAACAGGTTTGTAGGGTCATATCCACATACAGCCCATTAGAATAGGTGAAGAGGAGGGAAAACAAATACCCAACTATTTTAAAGACAAAAGTCAGAAGTTGTATATGCTAATGGTAGAACTACTTAGATGATCATGGAAAGCTACAGGGCAGGTTTGGAAATGTAGCTTTAACTGGGCAGTTATGAGACCATCTAACTCTCAGGTAGGAGGATAGGTCCAGATCACCAAAAGGAAAAAGGAATGAATGGATATTGAGAAAAACAAGTCTCTAATACTAGGAGTATTTTTAAAACACATAATCACTGCCGTGTTCTATTTAATAACTGACATTCAAAATATCACCTATTCTTCAATGTGGCAGATATAATCATTGTCTTTCATATAGATGTTATTCCTCTAACTGAAGCATTCTTAATATTTTTTTGAACTTTCATTTATCAACTTTTCCAGAAAATTTTTCCTGAAATTTATTCTCTACTCGTTCCTCCATACAACACAAAACCATACTGATGTTAGGTAGCTAATCAGACATAAATGAGACTCAAACTATCCTGAAAGGGGTTATCTTTCCCTCACCTCCCTGGACACTGGTAATCAGACCCTGGTAATCCTCTTCTAGTGAAGGCCTACCACTGAGTTTGCAGCCTTATCAGGACCAAATGAGATAAAACGACCAGCACAGGTACACCATGACCTAAAAATGAGACAGGGTTCATTATGCCATATTTGTAATAAATTGGCATTGTGGGTTTTTCTCCCTGTGACTTCTTAGGAGTATGTGCCTCTGCACTAGAAAAACAGTTATAAAACCTGAGTCTGTCAATCAATTTGTTAGTCAAATGATGCAGGATCACAGAGAAGAACCACTACTCTAAAAAAAAAAAAAAAAAAACCCAACCTTCATCCATTTTCAGGCTGTTTCTGGTTTCTACACAGCCCACTCTCATTCATTCTCAAGAGCATACTTCCACTTTGGCTTAATAAAACTATTGCTACTTAAAATTGCTCTGTCTCTCAACTGAACAATTTTCCTTGAATAGGCAATAACCAAGGAAACCACCACTTTCCTGGTGACACAAGCACAACTTAAAGTTGTGCTCACTTATAGATTTTTATTCAACTAATATTTAATAGGCACTTACTCAACATTCAGAAAACGAAGATCATGGCATCCAGTCCCATCACGTCATGGGAAATAGATGGGGAAACAGTGGAAACAGTGTCAGACTTTATTTTTTGGGGCTCCAAAATCACTGCAGATGGTGACTGCAGCCATGAAATTAAAAGACACTTACTGCTTGGAAGGAAAGTTATGACAAACCTAGACAGCATATTAAAAAGCAGAGACATTACTTTGCCAATAAAGGTCTGTCTAGTCAAGGCTATGGTTTTCCCAGTGGTCATGTATGGATGTGAGAGTTGGGACTGTGAAGAAGGCTGAGTGCCGAAGAATTGACGCTTTTGAACTGTGGTGTTGGAGAAGACTCTTGAGAGTCCCTTGGACTGCAAGGAGATCCAACCATTCCATTCTGAAGGAGATCAGCCCTGGGATTTCTTTGGAAGGAATGATGCTAAAGCTGAAAGTCCAGTGCTTTGGCCACCTCATGCAAAGAGGTGACTCACTGAAAAAGACTCTGATGTTGGGAGGGATTGGGGGCAGGAGGAAAAGGGGACGACAGAGGATGAGATGGCTGGATGGCATCACTGACTCGATGGACGTGAGTCTGAGTGAACTCCGGGAGTTGGTGATGGGACAGGGAGGCCTGGCGTGCTGCGAATCATGGGGTCGCAAAGAGTCAGACACGACTGAGTGACTGAACTGAACTGAACTGAACTGAACTACACTACACACACACACACACATATTATAAATTGTATGGTAGATTTCAAATATACACCGGTGTTCAAAATACACATGGTCTCTCTTTCCATGAAGCCTGTATAGATCAGTGGAGAAAATAGACATTCAAAACACTCAAATAAGGTAAAACTTGTTATAAGCAACTGAGGGAAATAAATAGTGCTATGTGGCACACAATAGAAAGGTTTTCTCTAATCAAAGCGCTGTAGGGAGGATTTACTAAAGGACTTTCGGTTAAATGGAGATCTGTTGAAGAAAGTCAGAGTTACATAAATGAAGGAGATAGATGAGTGTTTCTGCAAGAAGGAACAGCAGGCTCTAGAGCCCTACTGTGGGAGTATGCCTGAGACTGGTGTGGAGAAACAGAGAAAGATGAGTGAGAGTAGGGAAGTGCAAGGATTTGAGATGAGCTCAAGAGCCAAGCAAGGAATTGTTAGCTTGAGCCTTGAGACCTTGTTAAGGGTTTCAGTGTTTATCATTAGAGCATTGGATTGCTGTTGACATGATTAAGTAGGAGAGAGAAGTAATCAGATTTCCACTTCAAAAAATTCTTCTGAGTACAGTGTAGAGAATGGTCTCTTGAGGATAAAACAGTCAGCATAGAGATTTGTTATTTTCTAGAAACCCAGGTAAGAGTTGACTATTAGTGGATATATCATTCTCCAAGTACTATTTTACATCTCTGGAAGTTGTATCATATTTTTGAAGAAAAACAAACAGATTTGCTATATATTTTGTAGTAAATCAATTTTAAAAAGAACCTGAACCAATATAGCATGTAAAATGGTATTTCTCAGTCATTAGACATTTAAGATAATTTTCTAATGTCTTCATGAAGTAAGACATATAATAGATCTGAATTTGAAGGTTGGTATTTAACTAAAGAAAGATTTTTTAAATCAATGACATTATTTAAATTGAAAACAAAGGAAGATTCAAATGGAAATTATGTATGACTACTTTGCATATATAGATGAATATGAGAATTAAAAGAAATTTGAATGCTTTATTAATCTGACTGTATATTAGAAGCCTCGGCTGTAATTAAACTATATTTTTAGATATGGATAAAAGAAAACAAAAGGGAAGCATTAAAGAGTTTAAGTTTGTTTTAACCAAAAATCACCCACCATATCTCATAAATTCAAATATATATTTAGGCTTGACATAGAAAATGAAAGTCCCTTTGCTTAACTTTTATCTGATTTAACTCTTTAGCCATATTTTTTGTTGGTGTTTTGTTTTCTAAAGGGATTGTTGAACATTTAAGTATTTTACTTTAGGATACATTTTCAAAGATGTAAGCTTTCTGATAACTGTTTAGCAGGGAACAAAGGAACATTTAGAGGTAGCAGAATTTAGGGAGAGAATCTAACCTCTCTTAGGGAGATACGTGGGTCCAGTGAGAATTTGTTACGTCAAAATGTTTAAAGGTGAATGAATGGGAGTTTCAGAGTGTGTTATTTTTCCTTGACACAATTTCCCCCTTAAAGTGCACATTTCATGATTTCTTATATTTGATTCTAATACAACAATTTTCTCTGAATGTAGTTGAAAGTAATTAGACCTCATCTAAAATGTTTAAAATGCTAATAAAAGTAAATGAGGAAAGAACAGTAGGTTTAACACTGCCTTCAATAATGAATATTTTATCTATTTATTACAATCAAAATATAACTTTAGAACTGATTATAATCACTTTGATTTGGGTAGTCTCAGTAGCAAATAATTTTCATTAATTATCAAGAGACAAACCAAAACGGTTATATTACATGGAGGTTCTAATTCAGCTTAGAATAATAAATAATACTGTGTAAAATGAAGGGGGAAAAAAAGGTCTGTTATTTCATGCATTCAATCAAAAGTATTGCTCTTCCTCTATATGCAGAATATTTTGCTTGTCAGGAAGTTGAATGAAAATCCTAAGGCTTTCTGGAGAGGCAGACTTGGTTCTGAAAATGTGTCTGTGTTATGGTTAATTTTATGTGTCAACTTGGCTAGGCCATAGCACTTTACTATTTGCTCAAAGACCAGAACAGATGTTGCTATGAAGGTATTTTTTTAGAGGAGATTAACATTCACATTAGTAGCCTTTGGGTAAAGTAGATTATTCTCTATTGTGTGCATGGGCCTCATCCTTAAGAATGCCTTCAGTTGAATGCCTTAAGAAAGGTCATCTAAGGAAAAAGTAATTATGCTTCCTGATGACAGAACATCAACTGTTGCTTCAGTTTTGGACTTGCTAGCTTCACAATTATGTGAGCCAATTTCTTAAGTCTTTCTCACTCTAATATATAAGTAGACAGATAGATAGAGATAGATACATATATAGCCATAATTTAAATATCATATTGGTTCTCTTTCTATGGAGAATCTTAACTAGGGAACAGTATTTATGCCATGTGGTCCATAATTGGTTTTCAACAATGTGTGTTACTTATGATGACCGTCATGATGATGATGATGACAATGACGATGCTGAGATGAAATGAAATTAGAATAAAATGGCTTAAATAGCTGTTACTGTTATATTATTTGAAAATTTTGCTGCTAATGGCATTTTTTTGTTTTTCATATATGTTTGTAACCAAGGAGGTTTACACTACTTCAAAAATTTCTTGATCAATTTAACACTGAAAGACTGTTTTGTTTTGATTTTGAGAAGAGAACTGTATCATTCATAAGTGTCTTTAAGTTGTCATCCATGGTACTGTGATAAACAAATTTCTAAATGACCTCAGTGATGGAGAGACTATTAAGTCCAGGGGTCTTGCCATGACTCAGGGTGGAAATGGTAGAATAATGTTAGGAAATTTGTCCTAAAAGTGAAGGAGCATTCCCTTTATCCATTCACCCATCAGTGGACATTTAGCTTATCTCTACATGCAATGGAATATGATTCAGCATTAAAAAAGAAGGAGATCTTGCTATATGGGACAATATGGATGAACCTAGAGGACTCTAAGTGAAATAAGCCCATCACAGAGGAACAAATACTATATGATTTGATTTATATGAAGAATCTAAAATAATCAATTGCTTAGACACAGAGAGTAGACTAGTGGTTGCCAGGGATGAGGCAAAGGGAGAGATGAAGAATTGTTCCTTGATATGTATAACATTTTAGTTATACAAATAAGTTCTAGAGATCTGAGGTACCACATGGTGCTTATAATTAACAATTTAGTATTGTACATTCAAAAATGTGTTGAGTAGGTCTCGTGTTAAATGTTCTTACAACAAAAACAAACAAACAAAAAAGGCCAAGAGGAAACTTTTGGAGGTGATAGAAGTGTTTATCACCTTGATTTTTGTGATATATTCACAGAAATAGGTATATCTCCAAACTCATCAAACTGTATACGTTAAATACATCTTGCTTTTTTTCCCCCCATAAATACCTCAATAAAGCTGTTTTATTCAATCCCTGGTCCAGGAAGATTCCACATGCTATGGAGCAACTAAGCCTGTTTGTCACAACCACTGAACCCATGCTCTAGAGCTCATGAGTAGCAACAAGCTCATGTGCTACCGTTACTGAATGTTCAGCAACAAGAGAAGCCACCGCAGTGAAAAGCCCACCCACTGCAACAAAGGGTAGCCCACGTTCACAGCAACCACAGAATGCCTGTGTGAGGCAATGAAGATCCAGCATAACCAAAAATTAATAGATAAATAAAATTTAAATCATGAAGGAGAAAACAACCTTCTTCAAAAATAGACTCATGAGGTACCATTTCACACCAGTCAGAATGGCTGCGATCCAAAAGTCTACAAATAATAAATGCTGGAGAGGGTGTGGAGAAAAGGGAACCCTCTTACACTGTTGGTGGGAATGCAACCTAGTACAACCACTATGGAGAACAGTGTGGAGATTCCTTAAAAAACTGGAAATAGAACTGCCTTATGATCCAGCAATCCCACTGCTAGGCATACACACTGAGGAAACCAGAAGTTAAAGAGACATGTGTACCCCAATGTTCATCGCAGCACTGTTTATAATAGCCAGGACATGGAAGCAACCTAGATGCCCATCAGCAGATGAATGGATAAGAAAGCTGTGGTACATATACACAATGGAGTATTACTCAGCCATTAAAAAGAATACATTTGAATCAGTTCTAATGAGGTGGATGAAACCGGAGCCTATTATACAGAGTGAAGTAAGCCAGAAGGAAAAACATAAATACAGTATACTAACGCATATATATGGAATTTAGAAAGATGGTAACAATAACTCTGTATACGAGACAGCAAAAGAGACACTGATGTATAGAACAGTCTTATGGACTCTGTGGGAGAGGGAGAGGGTGGGAAGATTTGGGAGAATGGCATTGAAACATGTAAAATATCATGTAGGAAACGAGTTGCCAGTCCAGGTTCGATGCACGATGCTGGATGCTTGGGGCTGGTGCACTGGACGGCCCAGAGGGATGGTATGGGGAGGGAGGAGGGAGGAGGGTTCGGGATGGGGAACACATGTATACCTGTGGTGGATTCATTTTGATATTTGGCAAAACTAATACAATTATGTAAAGTTTAAAAATAAAATAAAATTAGAAAAAAAAAAATAGACTCATAGGCCAGAATGCATTAAATCATGATGAAAGTGGAAAAGCTGAAAAGGGAGACCACAGTCCACCAACATTAATGCAGTAAGAAAGCAAATTTGATGGTAGCCCAAGAAAATTAATACCCTTGCTACCTACTAGTAGCTTGATCTGAGAAAGTCACCCATTCCTGCCCTACTTACTTAACTTACTTCTCTTATCTACACATACAAAAATAATAATAATAATACCAATCTTACAAAGCTGTTGTATCTATTAAACATAAAGATACATATTAAGGAGCAGTTCTCCAATGTTAATTATAAATAGAAAGGCTTCATCTATATTGTTCACCTCCATATTTTGAGAGATTAGAACTATAAGTCTCAATGCAATTTATTACTAATTAATGAAATCAAAAGTCAGGCATAGTGAATACCTCATGGTAGGTGATAAGGCTGTGCTGGCTGCTCTTTCTACACCTGATAGTTCCGATGAGCATGAATAAGGGTAGAGAGAGTAAAAATGTTTGTATAAGTCAAGTTACCCTGGGAAAAGTTCTAGCTGGTGTTATTTGTTAAATAATAAATCAGTAATTAACACACTAAAGTGCTGTACAGAAGAAAAAGAGATCAATGGGATGTAGAATAAATGGAAAGGACATTGTACAAAAGGGGAGGCTGCTTAAGGTCTTCAAGGATGAACATCATTTGGAGACAGGCAGCTATTTAGCACATTTTTATTGTTCACTGTAAGAAAAGAATCATAAATGCATTCTCTTCAAATTGGCAAACTATAGTAATTGCTAAACACCTTGTTCATTAATCTCACCTTAAACAACACTCATTAACATTCTCGTTCTTTAACGTAAGTGTCACCCATGAAATTGCCTTATGGGAAAATGACTGCTACTGGCAGCAAGAGTAAACAATTCAAATTGGTTAAAACATTATTCTCAACCACTTTTAGGTATCTGTGAGAAACTGAAAGAGTCTTAGTGAATATGTCAAATGTACAGTAATTTTATTGATGTCCTGACAGGCTGTCATGCTTTCCATATGTGTGTGTGTATTATTAGCTCAGTCGTGTCCAGCTCTGTGACTCCATGAACTGTAGCCCACCGAAGCTTCCTGTGCATGGAATTCTCCAGGCAGGAATACGAGGAGTGGGTTGCCATTCCCTTCTCCAGTGGATTGACCCAGGGATCAAACCCAGGTCTCCTACATTGCAGACAGATTCTTTACCATCTGAGCCACCGGGAGAGATATTTGTGCCACTTCTTTGAACTACAGGCACAACAAATAGATTACCTGTGCTTTCAACTGTTCAAATTAGCTGTTTTTCATTCCCTGAAATTTCTTTAAAACTTGAAGCCTTGGAACTTTGCCATTCTTACCAGTACATCTTTATGGGGAATATAGAAAAGAATGATTTATTTCTGTAAATGTAAAAAAAGGTCCATTTCCCAAATTTACTTATCATGTGAGTGATTATATGCAGTTTAAAAGAATCCTGTTTTAATCTGTTAATACCTGCATGTGATCCTTTAGCTCCTCTCCTAATAGGACTGTTGAAAGTATTAAGCTAAACCCTAACATGACTTTCTGGTTCTAATCTTTTAGAACCAAAAATCTTATGAGTCTCTTTCTGATTTTTTTTCCCAAATACGTTAGTATTAGCTAGGACAAATGGGATATTATATTATCATTCACAAATAATGTCTGGTTTTTCTGAGGTTCTATAAATGCTTTCCGCCTGTTAGATTTGCTCTTATGACTTGATTTGGCCAATGAAATGTGACAGAAAACTATAAGTACTAGCATTGTTTTCCTCTGCCTTATCAGTTAGCAATTTTCCAAGACAAAAGTTATTCCATTAGCCTAATTTCCAAAAACAGTCAATGCAAAAGATATCCACGGTCAACCCATGGTAGTTACGCAGAAGTGTGAGACACGAACTTTTCTTGTTGTAAATTACTGAGATTTAGGATGAACTTTTCTTGTTGTATATCACTGAGATTTTGTATTGCATGTGGTACATTATCATGATGCATGAACATAGGTTCTTCATCATGGTTTTACTCTTTCATGTCATAAATATTTTGAATGCTACATTGAATCAAGTACTGAGGTTCTAATGGTGAGCAAAGGCAAATATTTTCTTGCAATCCTGGACCTCAGTTTGGAATGAGTCTGTGTCATGATGCTATTTTGCTACTGCTTCCTCTCTCTCTTCTTTTAAAATATATGTTCAACATGCTTACTATCACAGGCTCAACTTTTAAAATAGCAGCTTCTGCACATTAAGGATAAAAGGAATATGAAAAAAATGGGACAGCAGCAAAAGGACAAGGAAGGAAGAGAAGGTAGTATTTTAGTCCATTGGAAATTTCTCAGATGTGTCTCTGTGAGGACTGATCAAAGCAGATGAGGTTGGAGCCGTTTATCTTCTTTTTCTCTTCCTCTCTATAGGAAGATTCAAATTATCCTTTGGGCAATTTTATTTTATGTGGTACCGGAGGCTTAGCACTGAACTTCCTTATTGCTAGGTTTAGGATTAACAGTATTTGGTAACTGTTGTGTGTGCTTCCTAAGTAGCTTCATTCATGTCTGACTTTGCAACCCCATGGACTGTAGCCTGTCAGGCCCCTCTGTCCATGGAATTCTCCTGGCAAGAATACTGGAGTGGGTTGCCATGCCCTCCTCCAGAGGATCTTCCCAACCCAGGGATTGAACCCACATCTCTTGCATCTCCTGAATTGGCAGGTAGGTTCTTTACCACTAGTGCCACCTGGGAAGCCCTTGATAATTGTCAATAAGTCTAAAACAAATCTGTGTAAGTATAGATGTTCAGTTGTGAAGCAAATTATTGTCTTGGAAATTTCTGCATTATTACAACAATAAATCTCATTGCAACTGCAAATACCTCGCTTGTAGGTTGACTCTTATATATATATAGATGATTAGTTGTTATTTTGTTATATATAATCTATTATTTATTTTATCTATGCAATGTTGTTGTTTAGTTGCTAAGTCATGTCCAACTCTCTGCCACCCCATGGACTATAGCCCTCCAGACTCCTCTTCCCATGGGATTTCCCAAACAAGAACACTGGAGCAGGTTGTCATTTTCTTCTCCAGGGGATCTTCCCAACCCAGGGATTGAACCCGTGTCTCCTTCATTGGCAGGCAGATTCTTTACCACTGAGCCACCTTGGAAGCTCTATCTATGCAATACCTCTCTATATTGTAAAGATATATACCTTATTAATATGTTCAGTTCAGTTCAGTCGCTCAGTCGTGTCCGACTCTTTGCGACCCCATGAATCACAGCGCGCCAGGCCTCCCTGTCCATCACCAACTCCCAGAGTTCACTCAAACTCATGTTCATCAAGTCGGTGATTCCATCCAACCATCTCATCCTCTGTCATCCCCTTCTCCTCCTGCCCCCAATCCCTCCCAGCATCAGAGTCTTTTCCAATGAGTCAACTCTTCGCATGAGGTGGCCAAAGTACTGGAGTTTCAGCTTTAGCATCAGTACTTCCAAAGAACACCCAGGGCTGATCTCCTTTAGAATGGACTGGTTGGATCTCCTTACTTATCTATTATATCTATATATCTATATCTATCTATTTAAACTATTAATAGTTATGGTCTAAAATATTCAAACAGATTTATTTCCAATTTTGATTTTCCCAAGAATTTTGAAATCCTGACAAATGCATAGTTTGAGAAAGATAAAGTGTGGGCTAAATTTTTTTCTGTATTTTTCCAACATAATGAGTAAGTGAAAATTAACCCTGCATAGAAGCAGATCCTTAGAACATAAACGTTTCTCACAGGCCACAGCCAAGGCCATTATGTAGCTGCAAATATAACTAACTCCCTCCTTCTGAACAATGACTGCTTTTACTTTTTTACCAATACCACCTTTCCTCTGACTTGATCATCCTTTCTCCTGGATAAAAATGATTAAAACATCAAACCAAAACATCTGCCCACATTTTGACAGCATCCAATCTAGATCTGGTCTCTACTTCTCTAATTTCTTCATAAAATTACTGAATGTCACCCAACCCCTAGAAGTCTTCTGAACTCCTTCTTGCTAAGGTGACCTCAGTTTCCCCTGGTGTACGTACTCCCTTGCTGCAGACAGATAAACAAACTGACTTTGCCTGAGTACAAGAGTGTCACTTTTTTTTTTAAGAGTGTCCACTTTTGATCTTTGCTTGGTGGATCTGAACAATAATGATAGAAGGGCTCAAAGGAATTTTTTACTTAGTGGTTAAACACACACACACACAGATATGGTTCCTTAAATGTTGATACATCTGTGCACCACAGGGAAAAGTATTTGTGTATTTTGTGTAGGAAAGTGAATTTTTCTGAGAAAAAAAGCATTTTAGTGCCATTCAAATTTCAAATGAATGAAAAATGTCCCTTTGTACATGTTTCAAAACCTCTGAAAAGAATCCATTCTCTTTTGGCTGCCTTACAGGATTGGTCATGTAAGGTGTTGAGCCATTTTTAAATGGTGCTCAGAATACAACTCAGTGGGGACAGACAGAGAGTCCTGAGATGATCAATCATATTGCATTTACTGCAAAACCCAACATTTTTGTTGTTTATTCTTTCTTGTTATTTCAACCCCATGCTTCCCTGGCAGAAACAATGAACTGAATGGGACATATTCTGAGAATTTTACTAGCAACAACTATATGTCAGACATTATTCACCCAAAGTATATATTCCAATGAAGAAATAAATAGGATTTATACATTTTCCCTGAGAAAGAATGAAAATGTCTCAGTGTTTAGTTTCCTAGTAAGAATGTTGTGAATGCTTTCTGCTATAGTCACAACTTGAGATTTGTTACCTTAAGGATATAAAGGAAGACCATAAAAAAGATTCATAACCTCAAATTACATTAACCGTACATTAAGGGAGATGCACAAATCCCAAGAAATAATGAAATGTCAGGGTTAGAATCATCCCTTTTCAGGTTTAGTGCTCAATCTCCTATGATCTTGCATAAAATGCTATTGCTGTTCACCTTACTATTAGGAAGTGCAATTGATTTGCTTGCAATATTTATTAGTGCATTAGTCATGTACATTAGCACCAAACTGGAAACAAATAATGCTTTACTTCCCCAAGTCTGTGGCAAACCAATGCAAGTAAAAACATAGGTGCCAATATAAATAAAACTGTGACTCATGCTCCTGAAATATCCTTTCTCTGCCCAGATTTACCAGAAAAAGTTAGAGAGATAAACATACTTCAATCATTTCAATCTCTGAAAAGTTAGGACAGTTCAGATTAGTCAGGCTATTTTTCGTTCTTTCAGCTTTCTGTCCTTTTGACAAATTATCCATAAGAGGTCACAAAGATAAACCCAAACTGAAAGGAATCTTTTGCCTAATATTAGTAAATAGTGATAGTGAAGTCGCTCAGTTGTGTCCGACTCTTTGTGACCCCATGGACTGTAGCCAACCAGGCTTCTCCATCCATGGGATTCTCCAGGCAAGAATATTGGAGTGGGTTACCATTATATTAGTAAATAGAATAGACTAAAACTTGAGGCTCTTATTTTGCCAAATATTTATCTCAGTTCAGATTGTCTTCCCAAATCTTGCATTAGACTTGGTTGTTTGTTTTAAAGATGAAAGAAAAATATATCTTCAATCAAATAAAGTTGTTTAAAACCCTTTCTTTCATGACAATTGACCCCATCATTGCCACCCCCACTAGCACCATCCGATCTGTGTCTAGACCTAATTTAAGCCAATCCTGTGACTGCCTACTTCAATTTCTGTCTCTGGTCACTGGCATGTAGTTGTTTTTTTTTTTTTTTTTTTTCTGTAATAGAAACTAAAACACGTTTCCCAAAGGACTTTGGATTTCCTGATGTCTTGGTTCTCATCATTCTGAGTTCTCTCCAATATAAATCTTGCCATTTGCAACTGTACCCTGTCTCCCGATCCTTCCTTGACTTCCCATGCAGGTGAACCTCAGGACTGCCCACTCCCCTGCTCTCTTGGGGAGATCAGAACAGTATTAACACATGCCATTTATAAGAACAGTTCTAAATGTTATATTGAGGGTTTATGTATTTTATACTAAAATCATATCATTTACATTTTCACTTTGATTTAGCACAAGAGTCAAATCACACTATTTTTCAAATGGTCCTAATTCTAATATTACTATTTGAGACTTTATAATCCAAACTGAGCCATTCAATATAATGTACTGCCATCATTAATTGTGTGTCTGGTGTGTTTCGGTCCCTGACACATTTTTTAAGTGGCACAAAATTTTCATAAAATAAACATCATTATCCCTGGTAACATACTATAACTCTTAACAATAGGCAGAACCATACCTCCTGTTGGACATGCTTTCTGCAATATGACTTCTCTACTCCTCATCAAATTGTCTAGTCTATTCTCCACCACCTAAACTCTGGTGGGGCTCTGTGAGTTCTTTAATAAAGAACACAGCAGGAGTGGCAATGTACCATTTCACTGTACCAGACATTCACTGGCCTGGCAGCTTCTACTTCCTGTCTCTCAGAAATCAGTCACCATGTAAGATGTTGTGACATCCCTAAGCAGACCATACTGTGAAAAGCTCGATTAAAAATAAAGATTTAGAAGGATGAGATGTGACATAGAGAAAGAGAGGCCAAGAGCACTGAAGTGGCAGCCGTGGTCAGGGAGAAATCCCATCAGAACTCAATGCAGAGGCAGAGTGCAGGCCCCAGATACTGTGAATCAGATACCACAGTCCCCTTTGCTGGGACCAAATTCCTTTGTCTTAGAACTGTGAGCATATGAACACGGTTGTTTAACCTCTAATCCTGGGGTGGCTCACTACACAGAGTTGGAGAGCCAAAACATCAGTTTTGAAGAGGCAACAAAGTTCAGAAAAAATAAGAAATTTATCCAGGTCCACAGAGATTTAAGATGGCTAAGTCAGTATTTGAATCATATTCTCCTGAATATATATGCTGTTATCTTAACCATTATGTAATACAGGACCTCAAAATATATATTTATGAAGGTTGTTTTTCTAAGGAGACTCAAATTGTAAGTAGTACTATACGTACATTACTTAAGAGAATAATCTCAGTTTATGGGCTATAGCATATGTGTTTATAAGTAAACAGATGCTACTAATTACAAATTTATTTTATCTATTTATTGAAACAAGTTTACAGTCTATACGTGGAAGCACTTTGATTTTAAATATATATTTTAAAATAGAATTGCATAATTTTCTTTCTTTAAAAAATTACATTCATTTAGATCATCACTAATTGCCTCTAAATTTCCAAAAGTATTTTTAATTATATTCCAGACCAAATGTACTTAAATTATGCTTTTCTATAAGTCATTTATTTATTGTTCAGCTTAGAAAGCATGTCAAAAGACAGGTGTTAGCTTACATTTTCTGATTTTTAAAATCCAGGTAAACTAACAATAAGAACAAAATCTCTGAGAAACTGGAAGGCCTCAAACCCAAGGCTTTTCCTTTTACTTATGTACGCCTGCTTTAAACAACGTCTCCAGGGTTTGAAAACAAGACCTATGATCAAATTTGACAAATTTCAAGTCTGCCCCACCCCACCCCACCCCCAACAATTACAACAGAAAAACTCTGCTGACAAGTTTTCATCAATCTTGATGGAGGATTTGAGGAACACAAAACACACAATTTTGCTCCCAGAATACTTGTTCTTCAAAGTTTTCTTCATCTATCCAGAGTTTTCTCTGTATTTTTTGCTCATATAGAGTGCAGTTTTACAAAACTCTCTGGCTTCAATTTTTGTTTAGTTTCCCCTTCTTACCCATTTTTAACTTTTCTACCATAAACAAACCAAAGTAATGATCCTTCTTCTTTTTTTTTTTTTTTTTTTCTTTTTAAAGTACTGATCTTTTACCCCTTCATGGATCACAGCCTTGTCATGGTGAAGGGGCTTATGTAATTCAGTGAAGCTATGAGCCATGCCATGCAGGGCCACCCAAGACTCATGGGTCACAGTAAGAGTTCTAACAAAACATGATCTGCTGGGGGAGGAAATGGCAAACCACTGCAGTATGCTTGCTGTGAGAACCCCAGAACAGTATGAAAAGGCAAAAAGATATGACACTGGAAGATGAATACCACCAATCTGAAGGTATCTAATATGCCACTGGGGAAGAACAGAGGGCAATTACTAATCGCTCCAGAAAGAATGAAGTTGCTGAGCCAAAGTGGAAAGTGGATATGTTTGGTGGTGAAAGTAAAGTTTAATGCTGTGAAAAACAATATAGCATAGAAACTTGGAATGTTAGGTCCATAAATCTAGGTAAATGGACATGGTCAAGCAGGAGATGGCAGAATTGAGCACCAACATCTCAGGAATCAGTGAACTAAAATGGAAGGAATGGGTGAATTTAATTCAAATAACTGTTATATCTACTGCTGTGGGCAAGAATCCCTTAAAAGAAATAGAGTAGCCCTCAGAGTCAACAAGAGTCCAAAATGTGATACTTGGATGCAACTTCAAACATGAACGAAATAATTTTGGTTTGTTTCCAAGGCAATGGCAATCCACTCCAGTACTTTTGCCTGGAAAATCCCATGGACGAAGGAACGTGGTAGGCTACAGTCCATGGGGGTCACAAAGAGTCGGACATGACTGAATGACTTTGCTTTCACTTTCACTTTTCCAAGGTAAACAATCAACATCACAGTAATCCAAGTCCATGCTCTAACCAATAATTCTGAAGAAACTGAAGTTGAAGGGTTCTATGAAGAACTCTAAGACCTTCTAGAACTAACACCATAAAAGCTGTCCTTTTCATCATAGGGGACTAGAATGCAAATGTTGGAAGTCAAGAAATACCCAGATTAACAAGCAAGTTTGGCTTTGCAGTACAAAATGAAGCAGGGCAAAGGCTAACAGAGTTTTGCCAAGAGAACACACTGGTCATGGCAAACATTCTCTTTCAACAACACAAGAGATGCTCTACACAGGGGACATCACCAGATAGTCAAGACCAAAATCAGATTGACTATATTCTTTGCAGCCTAAGATGGAGAAGTTCTATACAGTCAGGAAAAACAAGACCTGGAGCTGATTATGGCTCAGATCATGAACTCCTTATTGCAAGTGTAATTAAGTGAAAGTCATTCAGTCCTGACTGACTCTTTAAGACCCCATGGACTATATAGTCCATGGAATTCGCCAGGCCAGAATACTGGAGTGAATAGCCTTTCCCTTCTCCAGGGGATCTTCCCAACCCAGATATCAAACACAGGTCTTCTGCATTGCTGGCAGATTCTTTACCAGCTGAGCCACAAGGGAAGTCCAAGAACTAGAGTAGGTAGCTTATCCCTTCTCCAGTGGATCTTCCTGCACTTACTGAAAAGTTGAGGCTAAAATTTTTAAAAAGTAGGGGAAACCACTAGGCCATTCAGGTATGATCTAAATAAAATCCCTTATGATTTTACAGTGGAGGTGATGAATACATTCAAGGGCTTAGATCTGGTAGACAAAATGCCTGAAGAACTATTTAAAAAATTGTACAGAATAGTTACCAAATGATGATGCTGTTAAAGTGTTGCACTCAATATGCCAGCTAATTTGGAAAACTCAACAGTGACCAGAGGACTGGAAAAGGTCAGCTTTCATTCCAATTCCAAAGAAAGGCAGTGCCAAAGAATGTTCAAACTACCACACCATTGCACACCTCTCACACGCTAGCAATGTAATGCTCAAAATTCTCTAAGCTTCAACAGTATGCAAACTGAAAATTTCCAGATGTTCAAGCTTAGAAAAGGCAGAGGAACCAAAGATCAAATTGCCAACATCTATTGGAGCATTGGAAAACCAAGAGATTTCTAGAGAAAATCTACTTTTGCTTCATTGATTATGCTAAAGCCTTTGACTATGTGGATCACAACAAACTGGGGGAAATTCTTTAAGAGATGGGAATGCCAGACCACCTTACCTGGCTTCTGATAAATCTGTATGCAGGTTAAGAAGCAACAGTTAGAAGCAGACATGGAACAAGGTGGCAAGAATATACAGAAGAGCTATTCAAAAATATTTTAAGGGTAACCATGATGGTGGGGTCACTCACCTAGAGCCTGACATCCTGGAGTGTAAAGTCAAGTGGTCCTTAGGAAGCATTACTACAAGCTAATCTAGTGGAGGTGATGGAATTCCAGTTGAGATATTTCAAATTCTAGAAGACGATGCTGTTAAGGTGCTGCATTCAACATGCCAGCAAATTTGGAAAACACATTGGCCACAGGACCAGGAAAGGTAAGTTTTCATTCAATACCAAAGAAAGGTAATGCCAAAGAATGTTCAAACTACTGTACAACAGATTCTATTTTATTGGCTCTAAAATCACTGAGGATGGTGACTACAGTCATGAAACAAACCTAGACAGCATATTAAAAAGCAGAGACATCATTTTGTTGACAAAGATCCATCTTGTCAAAGCTATGGTTTTTCCCAATAATCATGTGCAGATGTGAGAGTTGGACCATAAGGAAGCGTGAATGCCAAAAATTTGATACTTTTGAATTGTAGTGCTGGAGAAGACGACTGAGAGTCCCATGGACAGCAAGGAGATCAAACTAGTCAATCCTAAAGGAAATTAACCCTAAATATTCATTGGAAGGTCTAATGCCAAAGCTGAAACTCCAGTACTTTTGCAACCTGATTTAAAGAGCCAACACACTGGAAAAGATCCTGATGCTGGGAAAGATTTAAGGCAAAAGGAAAAGGAAGTGGCAGAGCATGAGAGGTTAGATTGTATCACCCATTCAATGGACATGAATTTGAGCAAACTAGGTGATAGTGAAGGACAGAGGAGACTGTCCTATAGATTTGCAGAGTCGGACATGACTTTGTGACTAAACAATAACATTAATCTTTTAAGTGTTTTTTCTTTTATGTTTGGAGTTCCTGCTGTCACATATTACAAAAGTCTAGGTTTTCTGCTCTCATGCATCTTTAAAATTATTTTCCTTAATAAAATTTCCTTTTAATGGAATTTTGGTGCTATCAGTGAAAAAAATACTATATTCACCAATTCTGTCTTGGTTCTGACCACTCACTCTAGTTCTAAAAATTTTTTGGAAGTTACTTAACACAGCTTTAGCTTTCATGAAATAAATATGTAAGAACAGCAAGCTCAAAATCTTGCAGAGGAAATTAAGTTGAATAAGGAATACTAAGCCTAATGCAATGAAAGAAATTCATAAAATTCTTTCCTTCCTGTAAATCCTCTGCCACTTTTCCTCATGCCTTGCTCCTAGCTATTAAAATCAATCTAGAGTGTCTCTTCATCTTTGAAATAAATGTTACAGAATACCACCAAGATTCCTGTGATTTCTCAAAAATTTTTTCTTATCCTTATATTGTCTATTAGCTTTCACTCTGGACTGTGGATATGCCTGGTTTCACACAAAGTGTAACCTGTTCTCTAGGTAAAAATACAAAAAAGTCAGGAAATCTTGTTCATTCTATTTATATTCTGCATTCCTAAACCCATAGAAAAAAAATTATACCCTTAGAGAACCATTTTAGGTTACTATGTTAAATGGACCGTGCATAGCAATCATGTGGATAGCATTCACAAAGACTATGGTATTTTATGTTTTTCACAAACAAAAATTATATTTGAAAAGGTATAAGAAAATTTCTTTGATATCAGTTCAGTTGAGTTCAGTTCAGTCATTCAGTCATGTCCGACTCTTTGCAACCCCATGAACCACATAATGCCAGGCCTCCCTGTCCACTAACTCCCCGAGTTTACCCAGACTATGTCTACCGAGTCAGTGATGCCATCCAGCCATCTCATGCTCTGTCATCCACTTCTCATCTTACCCCCAATCACTCCAAGCATCAGGGTCTTTTCCAATGAGTCAACTCTTCACATGAGGTGGCCAAAGTATTGGAGTTTCAGCTTCAGCATCAGTCCATCCAATGAACATCCAGGACTGATCTCCTTTAGGATGGACTGGTTGGATCTCCTTGCAGTCCAAGGGAAACTCAACAGTCTTCTCCAACACCACACCTGAAAAGCATCAATTCTTTGGAGCTCAGCTTTCTTCCCAGTCCAACTCTCACATCCATACATGACTACTGGAAAAACCATAGCCTTGACTAGATGGACTTTGTTGGCAAAGTATTGTCTCTGCTTTTTAATATGATATCAAAGTTGGTCATAACTTTCCTTCCAAGGAGTAAGTGTCTTTTAATTTCATGGCTGCAATAACCATCTCCAGTGATTTTGGAGCCCAGAAAAATAAACTCTAACACTGTTTCCACTGTTTCCCCATCTATTTCCCACGAAGTGATGGGACCAGATGCCATGATCTTCATTTTCTGAATGTTGAGCTTTAAGCCAACTTTTTCACTCTCCTCTTTCACTTTCATCAAGAGGCTTTTTAGTTCCTCTTCGCTTTCTGCCATAAGGGTGGTGTCATCTGCATATCTGAGGTTATCAATATTTCTCCCAGCAATCTTGATTCCAGCTTGTGCTTCTTCCAGGCCAGCGTTTCTCATGATGTACTCTGCATATAAGTTAAATAAGCAGGGTGACGACAATATACAGACTTGATGTACTCTTTTTCCTATTTGGAACCAGTCTGTTTTTCCATGTCTAGTTCTAACTGTTGCTTCTTGACCTGCATATAGGTTTCTCAAGAGGCAGGTCAGGTGGTCTGGTATTCCCATCTCTTTCAGAATTTTCCACAGTTGATTGTGATCCACAAGGTCAAAGGCTTTGACATAGTCAATAAAGCAGATGTAGATGTTTTTCTAGAACTCTCTTGCTTTTTTGATGATCCAGCGGATGTTGGCAATTTGATCTCTGGTTCCTCTGCCTTTTCTAAAACCAGTTTGAACATCTGGAAATTCACGGTTTACATATTGCTGAAGCCTGGCTTGGAGAATTTTGAGCATTACTTTGCTAGTGTATGAGATGAGTGCAATTGTGTGGTAGTTTGAGTATTCTTTGGCATTGCCTTTCTTTGGGATTGGAATGAAAACTGACCTTTTCCAGTCCTGTGGCCACTGCTGAGTTTTCCAAATTCGCTGGCATATTGAGTGCAGCACTTTCACAGCATCATCTTTCAGGATTTGAAATAGCTCAACTGGAATTCCATCACCTCCATTAGCTTTGTTCATAGTGATGCTTTCTAAGGCCCACTTGACTTCACATTCCAGGATGTCTGGCTCTAGGTGAGTGATCACACAATCTTTGATATAGTTAAAACTAAAACGAAGCTGTCATATCAGGCACAGGATATTTATTGGCTTGATTTTGGATTTTAGAAAAATTTGTACATACTATTGTAATTAACACAATTATAATTAAAATAATTGCCATGTTCTTCACTGTACAGTTCATTGGAATGATGGACATTTAAAGTTTTATGTTTAGCTTTCTTTGTAGCTGTTACATCTGTGTTACTATATTACTGTTCCTTATTCTTAACAATTAATAAGTTAAAAAGCCATTTGAATTAAAGATGTAAGAAGTCAGAAAAATAAAAGATGTATTATCAATAATATTCCATATCTCTTGTTTGAATAGGAAATCTTTTCTGCTTGGAATCACAAAAGGTGTTCATATGCCTGTTAAATTCCTCTAAAATATTTGCCCGGGTGAGAACAAGGTCCCTTCTCATTATCATTCCAAACCACTGCCATCAGTGGAGGGAGATTAAAGGCATAAGAGATGCAGAAATAATAACAGTAGATGAGATGTGGACTATGTTTTTCATTTAACTGGAAAAATTAATAATTGTATGACCTAGAGCTATGAAGAGTGTAAAAATGGGTGGAAATATTTATTTTAATACCTAGTATGGTAAATGCCTGGTGCTTCTCTGGTAGCTCAGCTGGTAGAGAATCCACCTGCAATGCAGGAGACCCAGCTTCAATTCCTGGGTCAGAAGGATTCCCTGGAGAAGGGACAGGTTATCCACTTCAGTGTTCTTGGACTTCTCTGGTAGCTCAGATGAGAAAGAATCTGCCTGCAACACAGGAGACCTGGGTTCGGTCCCTGGGTTGGGAAGAAACTGGGTGACATAAAAATTTATAATACGGTGAGACTTTGTGATTTCAAATAAGTTATCTTTAACCCTCTTTGCATATATGTGTGACTACAAAGACATTCAGTATTCCATATCTATGTTCTAGTTCTTAGTAGCCTAGCATGATGAAAATCTTTGGAAGAGTTATATGGTCAAAGTTCATGACAGTAAATTTGGACAATTCAAGACATAGTCCAGGTGGAACTAAAATTCTCCTGAGGTGTTTCCAAAGGTGGTTGGAAAAAGAAAAATCTATCTCCAGAAGAAAAAAAATTAATTTCATGGGCTAGGAACTATATTATTTCACTTTGGAATAACTGAATGCCAAATGTCAGTGACAGGAAAAATTTGAGTAGTAAAATATCAATTCTGATATAATTGTTACTTATGATACTCTCTAACATCTTCACTCTTGCACTTATTCTATTGGAGAATTAAACGGAAATGCCATCATTATTACTCCACCTTTCAAGTTTTTAATGGCAGTTTAATTTCTGGAGTTTCCAAGAAATCTATATTGTGCTTTGTTATTGAGAAAAAAAAATTACACAGGATAAAATGCACAGATCTTATGCACATAACTGATGAGTTTTTGCCAGTGGATGCACCCACACAATCATCATCCCAAATAAGACATAAAACTTTTCTATCTGCCATGAAATTTCCTTCATGTTTCCTTCCAATTATTTTTTTGAGTTACTACCTAACATCCTGTTTCACAGTGCAGCAAAACTTCTCTAGATATGAGAAACCAAGTTTTTTTTTAATGCCAGAATGTTGTGAATTTTAACCCAGTTCCTCAAATCTCCTTCATGTTCCCTTCCATTCACACCCAAATCCACCTTCACTTAGGGATACTGTGTACTGCTTTATTATTCTAAATCAGTGGTGCTTCTACTTGAAGAGGCAAATAGTGTAACAATGTGTAGCTTTCAGGAAATACCTCATTGTAAATCATAAACGCACAATCTTCCAGTCCTTGCTCAGAAATCTGGTTATTTGGATATATGAGTCAATATTTCTGGGCCTTGGAAAGCCATTACAATCTATTGATCAGAACAAGCCTCATAGTAATCAGATGGTAAATGAAATCTGACCTTCATTTAACTCTAAGTAAGGCCAGAACTATGGTAAAGAAAGCTATGGTAACATTCTGTCTATGAAACAGACGTTTGAAATAAATAGCAGTTCACAGAGGCTGAGTAAAATAAAAGACTAGATCCACGTGAGATAAATTTCTAAAAGAGATTATTATCATGTAAAAGCAATATGTATCTACTCATCATCTTCCTTCTAACAAATTATTCAAACACATGTTAACTATTTGCTGGTGAAAAGCACACTTCAATTAATTCAGAATTTGGGGAAAATTTTTTGGAATGAAGGACGCATTTGGAGGAAATTTCATTACACTATTGAAATAGCATTATAAATAAAATTGCTGCAAAATGAATAAACACTGGTGTTATTTATTCAATTCAACAATTATGCCTTGATTCACTATTTAAATATGTGGTTGTTTAATGTTCATCTCACATATGGTGACACAGAAAAATATTATTGACATCTTGATTAAGCATAATAGATGATGTAGATAGATATTGCTTATTTGGAATACTTCTTATATCTCCTGTTCAGTTCAGTACAGTCACTCAGTCACGTCCTACTCTTTGTGACCCCATGGACTGCAGCACACAAGGGTTCCCTGCCCATCACTGAGAGTAAGCACTCTCGGTGCTTACTCAAGCTCATGTTCATTGAGTCAGTGGTGCCATCCAACTATCTCATCCTCTCTTGTCCCTTTCTCCTCCTGTCTTAAATCTTTCCCAGCATTAGGGTCTTTTCCAGTGATTCAGTTCTTCTCATCAAGTAGCCAAACTATTAGAATTTCAGCACCCATCCTTCCAATGAATATTCAGGACTGGTTTCCTTTAGGATTGACTGGTTTGACCTCCTTGCAGTCCAAGGGATTCCCAAGAGTCTTCTCCAATGCCATAGTTCAAAAGTATCAATTCTTCAGTGCTAAGCCTTCTTTATGGTCCAATTCTCACATCTATACATGACTACTGAAAAAACCATATCTTTGACTGATGGAACTTTTGTTGGTAAAGTAATGTCTCTGCTTTTTAATGTGCTGTCTAGGTTGGTCATAGCTTTTCTTCCAAGAAGCAAGCATCTTTTAATTTCATGGCTGCAGTCACCATATGCAGTGATTTAAAGTGATTTAAATAAAATCTGTCACTGTTTCCATTGTTTCCCCATCTATTTGCCATGAAGTGATGGGACTGGATGCCGTGATTTTAGTTTTCTGAATGTTGAGTTTTAAGCCAACTTTTTCACTCTCTTTTTTCACTTTCATCAAGAGGCTTTTTAATTCTTCTTCTCTTTCTGCCATAAGAGTGGTGCCATCTGCATATCTGAGGTTATTGATATTTCTCCCAGGAATCTTGATTCCAGCTTGTGCTTCATCCAGCCTGGCATTTCGCATGATGTACTCTGCATAAAAGTTAAATAAGCAGGGTGACAATATACAGCCTTGATGTGCTCCTTTCCTGATTTGGAACCAGTCTGTTGTTCCATGTCCAGTTCTAACTGTTGCTTCCCAATCTGCATACAGATTCTCAGGAGGCAGGTCAGTTGGTCTGGTATTCCCATCTCTTGAAGTATTTTCCACAGTTTGTTGTGATCCACACAGTCAAAGGCTTTGGTATAGTCAATAAAGCAGAAATAAAGGCTTTGGTATAGTCAACAAAGCAGAAATAAGTTTGTTTTTTTTTTTTTCCTGGAACTCTCTTGCTTTTTCCAAAGCAAGAGATCCAACAGATCTCTTTCCATCCAACGGATGTTGGCAATTTGTTCTCTGGTTCCTCTGCCTTTTCTAAATCCAGCTTGAATATCTGGAAGCTCACGGTTCACGTATTGTTGAAGCCTGGCTTGGAGAATTTTGAGCATTACTCAGCGCGTGAGATGAGTACAATTGTGTTGTAGTTTGAACATTCTTTGGCATTGCCTTTCTTTGGGATTGTAATGAAAACTCACTTTTTTCAGCCTGTGGTCACTGCTAAACTTTCCAGATTTGCTGGCATATTGAGTGCAGCACAACATCATCTTTTAGGATTTGAACTAGCTTTGTTCATAGTGATGCTTCCTAAGGCTCACTTGACTTCACATTCCAGGATCTGGCTCTAGGTGAGTGATCACACCATTGTCATTATCTGGATCATGAAGACCTTTTTTGTATAGTTCTTCTTTGTATTCTTACCTCCTCCTCTTAATATCTTAATATTTTCTGCTTCTGTTACCTCCTGTAGAAGACCAATAACCTCACCAAACATTCCATTTCTTATTTTATAGAATATATACTATATTCTCTCTATATAAAATATATATATTATAGAATATATAGTTTATATATATTCCAGGCCAATAATTAGGAGGGCCAAATAACTACTCTACCATTGAGCTGTGCATCTAAATGACTTGTTTTGCTTTTTACTAAAAACATGTTAAAGTTAGTATATATAACACTCCAGTTCTCCCTTCCCCTGAGTATGCAACTCTTTTATAGTATAAATGATCTATGATATATATGATCTATGTTATATGAGGTACACATAACACATACTGGCTCAACTTTTATTTATGTTCTTACAGTTGAGAGCAATTCTAAAAAAAAAAAAAAAAAAAAAATCCTACATGAACATCTCTGTCACAGAATCTGTTTTCAAAGGTACTGACTAGGACCATGAATTTCTCCTCATTGCACCATTCTAGCCATCAAACACAGTATCCAACAGCCTCAGTCTTCAGCAATTGTTTTGGTTTTTTTTTTGCCACACTCTTTGTTCTTCATATAACTGAGGCATTCTCAGCTGTCAGTACTTCTTCTCAGAGAGCTTTCCTGACCATCATACACTTACTTAAAAATTCTGAAAAACATTACATTCTTTGGAAGAGTTTTGTAATGAATAACAAGCTGATAATTTATTCAAACATTTTTAACACAGCAAAAATATAATAAATAGCATACATTAAAACAAAAGCCTTACTTACTAATCAAGCATTAAAAATAATGTAAAGTGTTAGTTGCTCAGTAGTATCTGACTCTTTGTGACCCCATAGACTGTAGCCTGCCAGGATCCTTTGTCCATAGAATTCTCCAATCAAGAATATTGGAGTGGGTCACCATTCCCTTCTCCAGGGAATCTTCCTGACCCAGAGATCAAACCCAGGTCTCTTGAATTGCAGGTGGATTCTTTTCTGTCTCAGACACCAAGGCAAGTAGTAAAAATAAATAAATAAATAATGTAAGGGGTGTAATAATTTTGGTACATAGTCACTTAACTCCTTAGTTGCTGCTGCTGCTGCTAAGTCACTTCAGTCGTGTCCGACTCTGTGCGACCACATAGATGGCAGCCCACCAGGCTCCCCTGTCCCTGGGATTCTCCAGGCAAGAACACTGGAGTGGGATGCCATTTCCTTCTCCAATGCATGAAAGTGAAAAGTGAAAGTGAAGTCTCTGAGTCATGTCCAACTCCTAGCGACCCCATGGACTGCAGCCTACCAGGCTCCTCTGTCCATGGGATTTTCCGGGCAAGAGTGCTGGAGTGGGGTGCCATTAACTCCTTAGTATCTATCCCTAATACTTCTCTGGTGGCTCAGTAGTAAAGTATCCACGTGCCAATACAAGATATGCAGGTTCAATCCGTGGATTGGAAAAATCCCCTAGTGAAGAAAATGGCAACTCACTCCAGTATTCTTGCTTGGGAAATCCCATGGACTGAAGAGCCTAGCAGGCTACAGTCCATGGCGTAGTAAAGAGTCGGGCACAGCTTAGTGACTAACAACAACAACAATACTATTTCACAGGTACCATATTTTTTTCTTTTCAGAATGCATATTTAAATATATTCACATTTGTTTCATATTGCTTGCAATATTATTCAAAGTTGAATTTTATGGTTACTAAATTTGGCCTTATAGACATCATTCATTGAATTTTCTCTACTGGCAATAATAGTTTTAACTAATAGATATTCTCTGTTGTTGAAGTACTTAGAAATCTCTGAGCATATTCTGTGAAATTAAAGATATGTTTAATTTTAATATTTTTCCATTTAAATGTGTAAATATTTCAGTCCACTGATTTATTTTCATAGATATGCACTTTTGGCCTTCATTCAAAGTGCCTTTTTTTAATAAACATTCTTGTAAGACAAATCTCCTAATTTTTTTTTCCCTCTATGACTATACATATTTTGCCTAATTTAGATGCAGCAAATAATAAACTTTCTCAGTTTCATTCAGTCCCACCACAGAATATAAATTCATCCATTTAGAAATACAAATTCCAGCAAAAATATTTTTACCAGAAATTGAGACATTACAAATTGCAATTCTGTAATTTTGAGTTAAATCTGCTATACTTCCTGAGTTCTCTATTGCATTTGTTTAACTCCATTGCTTTTTACAGATACATTATAATGTCTGCCTGTTTGCAAGACTATCAATAATTCCATTTCTCTAAAAGCTTTGGAAGTTGAATTGTCCTTGAGCAACTCAATACCTTGATTAAAGATTTCCAAACAAAGTCTAACCAATGTTCAGAGGATTCATTTACAAAATTCAATGCCGTTGTTTTACACTTAGGTTGATTTATAAAATAGTTCCTCAAGTTGTGAGGAATTCGAAAATATTTCTATTTTCAAAAAATCTATTCAGTTGTTGTATCTCCTTACCCTTCCTCAATCTGTGATTGTTTCCAGTTGTTCCTTGCCTTTCATGACCCTTGAATTTTTGAAGAGGACTACTAAATTATTTGTGAGGTGTCTTTCGGTTTGGATTTGTCTCATGTTTTGTTATTAGATTTAAGTTCTGCATTTTCAACACAAATACAGCCAAAGTGATGGTATGTCCTTTTCAGTGAAATGTATCAGATGGTCCAGGTCTATGATCTTGACATATTTATTATGGATGATGATAACTTTGAAGATTGTTTTAAGTAGTTGTCTGCCTGGTTTTTCCATTTTTTCCATTGTAATGTTGCTATATTCCTTTTGTAATTAAAAATGCCTCAGGAGATATGAATTAAAACTATGCAGACATTCTATTGCCAAATTTTGCTTACTGATTTTATCATCCCTGGATGGTGCTTGGCTCCAATAATTATTAATCTGATATTTTGACTAATAGTGATTTTATATTTGCCTAATTACTTCTATATTTTTAATTTGAGTTTTTTTCTAATAGAGCTATCTCTTCTCTTCCATATTTATTATTCAGTTATTATATAAGTATGAACTCACAGATATTTACTTTATTCTGTTGATTATAATTTGATACTACCATTATTTATTTTGTTGCTTAAATTATTCCAGTTTGGCCATCAGGATGTTTCTTCAGTTTAGCTTCATTTTTCTTTTGGCATGATCTCATTCTTTTTGGAAGAATTCTGGGTTTACAGCACCACAAGGTATTCTTACCTTTTGTATTTTCTCTAAAACATCTCTGGAATCATATACTACTTTAAGTAGTCCTGTTTATTTTTAATTGGAAATGGTAGTTAGAAACCATGACCTGGACACTAGCTGTGTTCAGTGCTACTGAAGTATCATTGCTCTTAGGCCTTTGGACTGGATTAAACATAGAAACTCATGTAGGTACATTTGTGGTGTATGGATATATGCATATATATATATACATACACAAAAAACTGTACATGCACATATTCATACTAATTTCTATGTCTATCAATCTATATAATATTATCTCTATATATTTACATATTTAAAATATATGTATCTATATATCTGTCAAGCTGATACTTCTAATTCAGCACCACAGGAATTATGCTAGCCTCCTTCTTTTCATTTACTTACATTATAAATAAAAAAAATTATAATAATTATGACTTTTTTCTCCAATAATGAAAAACATTCCTTAATATATGCTTATAATACACAAATATAATTATCTGCAAACATTTATATATGTGCTCCTTATTGTACACACTTAGAAATACTTTCAGAATAGCTATTGCGTATCCTCTTCCAACAACACGAGATAACTATATACATGGACATCACCAGATGGTCAAGACCAAAATCAAATTGATTATATTCTTTGCAACCAAAGATGGAGAAGCTCTATTCAGTCAGCAAAAAGAAGACTTGAAGCTGACTATGGGGCAGATCATCAGCTCTTTATTGCAAAATTCAGGCTCAAATTGAAAAAGTAGGGAAAACCACTAGGCCATTCAGGTATGACCTAAATCAAATCCCTATGATAATATACTGGAGGTGAGAAATAAACTCAAGGGATTAGGTCTTGTAGACAGAATGCCTGAAGAACTATGGACAAAGGTTTGTAACAATATTTGAAGGTGGTGACAAAAACCATCCCCAAGAAAAAGAAATGCAAGAAGGCAAAGTGGTTGTCTGATGTGACCTTACAAATAGCTGAGAAAAGAGAAGTGAAAGCAAAGAAGAAAGAGAAAGCTACATTCAACTGAATGCAGAGTTCCATAGAATAGCAAGGAGAGATAAGAAAGTCTTCTTAAGTAAATGATGCAAAGAAATAGAGAAAAGAACGGAATGGGAAAGACAAGAGATCTGTTAAGGAAAATTGGAGATACCAAGAGAACATCTCATGCAAAGATAGGTACAATAAAGGACAAAAGTGGCAAGAACTTAACAGAAGCAAAAGAGGTGAAGAAGAGGTGGCCAAGAATATAGAAAATAACTGTACAACAAAGCTCTTAATGACCCAGATAATCACAGTGGTATGATAACTCACCTAGAGCTAGAGATCTTGGAGTAAAAGTCCAATCGGCCTTAAGAAGCATTACCGAGAACAAAGCTAGTGGAAGTGATGGGATTTCAGGTGAGCTATTGCAAATCCTAAAAGATGATGCTGTTAAAGTGCAGCATTCAATATTCCAGCAAATTTGGAAAGCTCAGTGGTGCCCACAGGACTGGAAAAAGTGAGTTTTCATTCCAATTCCAAAGAAAGGTAAAGTCAAAGAAAGTTCAAATTACTGTACAACTGTGCTCATTTCACATGCTAGCAAGATTATGCTCAAATCCTTCAAGCTAGGCTTCAGCACTGTGTGAACCAAGAACTTCCAGATGTACAAGCTGGATTTAGAAAAGGCAGAGGAACCAGAGCTCAAATTGTCAACATCCATTGAATCATATAAAAAGCAAGGGGATCTCAAAAAACTCTACGTTTGCTTCATTGACTACATGGAAGCCTTTGAATGTGGATCACAACAAACTGCGGACTATTCTTAAAGAGATAGGAGTACCAGACTACTTTACCTGCCTCTTGAGAAACCTGTTTGCCGGACAAGAAGCAACAGTTAGAACTGAACATATGACAATGGACTGGTTCCCAATTGGGAAAGGAGTATGTCAAGTCTGTATATTGTCACCCTGCTTATTTAACGCCTATGCAGAATACATCATACAAAATGCTGGGCTGGATGACTCACAAGTTGAAATCAAGACTGCTGGGAGAAATATCCACAACCTCATATATGCAGATGATACCATTTTAATAACAGAAAGTGAAGAGAAACTAAAGAGTCTCTTGATGAAGGTGAAAGAGGAGTGAAACAGCTGGCTTAAAACTGAATATTAAAAAAACAAAGATCATGGCATCTGGTCCCATCACTTAATGGCAAATAGATGGGGAAAAAGTGGAGACAGTGATTTCATTTTCCTGGGCTCCAAAATCAATGGCAGATGGTGACTGCAGCCATGGAATAAAAAGACAGTTGCTTCTTGGAAGAAAAGCTATAACAAATTTAGCCAGTGTGTTAAAAAGCAGAGACATCACTTTGCTGAAAAATGTCTGTACAGTCAAAGCTATGGTTTTTCCATTATTCATGTATGGATGTGAGAAGGCAGAGGGCCAAAGAATTGATGCTTTTGAACTGTGGTGCTGGAAAAGACTCTTGATAGTCCCCTGGACAACAAGGAGATCAAACAAGTCAATCCTAAAGGAACTCAACCCTGAATATTCATTGGAATGACTAGTGCTGAAACCAATGCACCAATACTTTGGCCCCCTGATGCAAAGAGCCAACTCGTTGGAAAAGACCCTGATGCTGGGAAAGACTGAAGGCAGGAGGAGAAGGGGATGACAGAGGATAAGACATTTGGATGGCATCACTGATTCAATGGACATGAGTTTGAGCAAACTCAGGGACATAATGAAGGACGGGAAAGCCTGGCCTGGTACAGTTCATGAGGTTGCTAAGAGTCAGACACAATTTAGCAAATGAACATCAACAATTCCATACCCTGCAGAAGACAAATTTACTAACTAGAGTATGGAATATACTCAAATAAATTGTATTGTATGTATATATTTAGGGAGATTATGAATTCTTAAATACATTTTGCTACCAATAATTCCTATTAAGGTATTATATATCATACTTCAGAAAAGAAGAGTAAAGAATGAACTGGCATGAGAAGTAGACAGCTTGATGAATTTCTAGATTTTACCATATCTTTAAGGTGCTATTTTAGAAAATATCTAGTATTTATTCAATGACTCTCCTAAGAATACACAAAAGTCTTCACTTGCCTGAGCTATAAAGTTGAAATCTACCTTTAATATTAAATTTTCTATAAGTGAAAAAAAATATATCCATCATATTGAATGTGCATATTTAGTTTATACTTATTATTTCAAAATTATATTTTAATTCAAGTTAAGAGAAAAGTAATAGTACTGGGTTATGTTATTCCTAAATGAGAACAGTAAATAACAAGTAGCAAATCACTATTGTTTCTGTTGGCTCATTATACTAACATTAGTCATGGTGAATTATTTTGATATTATCAGTAGAGGTGTTAAGATATAATACTACCAATAGGAAGAATTAACCATTTCTCCAGCAGTTCAGTGTCTTATAAATACTTCTATTATAATTTTTGAAATCATTATTCATGACATGAACATGCAACAAGACGAGAGAAATTAACATTTAATTCAATTGTTTAATAGAATATTGTAAATGTATTACATTCTCTGAATAATGAAGATGGATTATTGAAGACAATGTCAGCCCTTCTTTTATCCTTCAGGTTTATCTTTTCCTCCATAAAGTATTCAATAGTTTGTTTTTAAAATCTATCTGTTTTGTATTGCATTCCAAATTTTCACAAGGTAGACATAGACAATACCTATCATATCTTTGAAATTATATTTTAATTGGTGTGTTGTTTCATATAAGAAATAAATCTCCTAATATTCCTAATATTAAATATTGAAAAATAAAAGTATATTTACTTGTTCCATATAAAGAATATATGTTCCAAAATATAAACATCAACACACTATATACACCTATGAATTGCAGTGCTAAAATACATCTTTCAGTCTCTTTCTATATTTAAATTTTGAGTTTTATAATCAAAGAAAGTTATGCCCAAATACACATTCAGGAATGGAGGCAATAGAGGAAACATTTGTTTTACTGTTTTTTTTTTTTTTTTTTTTAACATGTTTGGAAATTATATATCTTTTTTTTGAAAGAGCTAGGAAATTAGTTAGTGTTCTAAATGGATAATTTATCTTCCAAGAAAAAGAAAATATGTTTTTAGATAATTTTCTACTTCAGGATCTTATTTCAAAATAATAGAATGATCCTGATACTTCATCAGTAGTGGTTTGTGAGGCCCATTAATTTACGAATATTGTGGTAGAAATTCAGATTATAAACCTCCCCTTTGAAACTGAAGAAGCAAATTTGTCTAGAACACTGCCTTGATGATAGCAATTTAAACTATTTTTTGTTTATAAACAAAATCAGTTACATGAATTGGACAACAGGGAGACTGAATGGCATGGGGAACTCTACTTAAAACTCTGTAATGACATATATGGGAATAGAATCTAAAAAAGAGTGAATATATGTATATGTATAACTGATTCACTTTGCTGTACAGCAGAAACTAACACAACATTGTAAATGAACTATGCTCCAATATTCACCAAAATATAAAACCTACAGATTTATTTTAATAAAATATATTGGAGGTTCATGCATGTTTTCTAAAATCAGCTTCCTAGTAATTTTGGGTTTGTGGTATGGTAACATATTTAGTGCAAAATAATATTTTTAGGCACTACATCTGTTTTAGATGTTCACAATATTTTACTGTACTATAATTCATTTGTAGGTTTTTATTATCTATTTTATATATAGTCAGTTCAATTAGTTCAGTTCAGTCGCTCAGTTGTGTCTGACTCTTTGCAACCGCATGGACTGCAGCATGCCAGTAGTGTGAACATATCAATCCCAATTTATTCTTTTCATTCCCTCTTTGCCCCTTAGTAATGATGTTTGTTTTCTACATCTGTGATTCGATTCTCAATTTTGTAAATAAGTTCATTTGTACCATATTTATTTTAGATTCCACATGTAAATGATATGATATTCATCTTTCTCTGTCTTACTTCACACAGTATGACAATCTCTAGGTCCATCCATGTCACTGCAAACAGCATTATTTTGTTATTTTTTTATGGCTGAACAATATTCCATTATATATATATACACACACACACAACATCTCCTTTATCCACTAAGGAAACTATAAACAAAACAAAAAGACAGCTCACAGAATAGGAGAAATTATTTGCAAATGGAGGGACTGACAAGGGATTAAATTCCAAAATGTAAAACTAATTCATGCAGCTCAATAGCCTCCAATTAAAATAAATAAATTTATATTAAAATAAAAGCCAATCAATCCTATCAAAAATGTGAAGATCTAAATAGACAGTTCAATAAAGAAGATACAGAGATGGCCAAGAGGCACATGAAAAGACACTCAACAACACTAATTATCAGAGAAATTCAACTCAAAACTACAATGAAGTATCAACTCACACTGGTGAGAATGGCTATCATTAAAAAAATCTATAAACAATAAATTCTGGAGAAAGTTTGAAGAAAAGGGGACCCTCATACATTCTTGGAATGTAAATTAGTATAGCCACTATGGAGAACAGTACAGAGGTTCCTTGAAAAACTAAAAATAGAGCTACCAAATTATCCCTCAATCCTAATCCCAGGCATATATCTATATAAACTTTAATTCAAAAAGATACATGCACTCTTGAGTTCATTGGAACACTATTTACAATAGCCAGCACATGGAAGCAACTTAAATGTCCATCAATGGAGAAATGGATTTAGTCTTCAATTTAAAGTAATAGTATAACTCAAAATATTCTCAGGCTTCTGTTACTGAACCAAACTTGGGTCCACTTGCCTGTGTTGCAGGCAAGTCAGTCTACCTGCACTCAGTTGTGATGGAGGAAGGTACAGTGTTATTGCAGAGCCAAGCAAGGAGAAAGGGCAGCTCATGCTCATAATATCCAAATTATTCCAAGGTTTTCAGGACAGGGTTTTCAAAGAGAAAATGAAAGAGAGGGTGGAGTGTATATGATCAGCTCATGCACAATTTTCTGATTAGTGGTAGTGAGGTAACCAGGTGAGGTTACTGGAGTCAACATTATCAGTAATCAGACTCCAGCCAGTCTAAAGCCTATGTGCTCATGGTCATCATGCAGTTAGTGTCTTTCACCTGGTGTGTGGTTTAGTATCTACAAAACACCACCAGGATATGGCTCAGGATATTATCAATAGCACTTGAGGAGGAAATAAATGTACTTGACTTTATTTTATGACCAAATTATTTTTATTTTGTCGTGTTTGACTGTTTTCCTTTGTTTCTGCATTTTCTCATTTCTCTGATCATTTTCTTTTTGGTAATCAGGGAAATTCTAGGATACTAAAGCTTTTCTACCAACAAGGGGCAAGGTAAATAGGGAGGGGGAAAGGTCCATCCTTGGAAATGCCCCACAAGATTCTGCTCAGTTTCACTTCTACTCTATATTTTAGTGGCCACTGTACTTTAATTTCCCAAAAAGGAATTGGCTGGCCCAAATTTAAAAAGGGCTTGTGAAAAAGACATTAACAACTTTATATAAAATTTTGTATACTATTTATGTAGCAGATACTTTTTGACCTACAACTATTGGTGTATAAGCCACTTATTAAAATCTTAGTTTACTGTCATAATTTGTAAAGAAAAAAAACAAATGACTATTTAAATAAGTTTTTTTTTTCTTTTTCTTTCCCTCCTTTTCTTTTAATACACAGGTCTAATGAGGTGCAAAGGGTATTGCATTTTGTCAAGCTTATCTAAAGCATACAATCTTCATCTCTCCTTCATGCCACAGTGAATTAAGTAGATAAACATGTCATAGGAAATTAAGATGGATGATAAGCTTGTTGGCACCATCTTGAAGGCACAAGACATCATCACCCTCTCCACAGGTATTTGGCTAAAATACTCTGCCCTCATATTGTCAAGCAGCACCTTGAAGAAATATCATACACACTGTTGAAAGCAAGAGGAAGTCAAAGAAAATATGACTCATAGTTTACTTATTGCATACATAATATGGTCTTGACATGAACTTGAAAAGATTATATAAAATATGCACAGTACTTAACACTTATTTACAGACATCAATTCAAGCAACCTCCTAATGGATTAGAAAATATTTTTCCTTTATTTTGTTGATAAGGTCACAGAAGAAAAGGAGAAATAAGTTAGCTGCCCTCACTTTCATAAGATCTAAGTCTAAATGTATTTTACTGTCTCTATTTGTCTATATAAAAGAATATTTAAAATATTAATATAAAATCAAATCTGAATTTTTTTTTAATTTTTTGCATGAAATCCAAATCATTTAGAAAGAAGGCACAGTATAGTTTAGACAACTGTTCTTTTTTTTTTCATATCAAAGCCAGCTATACTTAGAGAAAACTGAATGTTAGAATAATTCTCATATTTTTTCAAAGACTAATTTGAGAACAGCTTCTTCATTAAAAGATATAAAAAGAAACAGCCAAAATTAAAACAAACAAACAAAAAGGTCTGCTAATATTTGCTGGAGATATACTTCACCATTTTTTCTTTTCCTGAGAATATTTACATAATTGAAAATGTTGACTCTAAATGATACACATAATGCTAATGAAATGACAACTTGGAGAAACATAAGCAAAGTTACTTGAACGGGAATTCAAACAGGACTTCCATGGTTGTCCATTGGTTAAGAATCCACCTACCAAAGCAGGGGACACAGGTTTGATCTCTAGTCCAGGAAGATTCAACATGCCTCAGGCAACTAAGTCCCTTCAACACACACTCCACAAATACTGAGCCTAGATGTTCTACAGATCATATTCCTCAACAAGAGAAGTCACCAAAATGAGAAGCCCACTCACCTCAACCAGAGAGTAGCCCTTGTTCACCAAAAAACAGAGAGAAGTCTGCATGCAGCAATAAAGAGCCAGCAAGCCAAAAATGAATGAATAAATAAATAAATGACTTTTTAAAAGAAATATTCAAACAAATTCTATTTTAGCAAGTTAGAGACACCAATAGAGAGCTTGTATTTCCTTCCTTCATTCTTTGCTTCCTTCATTCCACCCTTCTGTCACCACTGGAGTTTCAGCTTCAGCATCAGTCCTTCCAGTGCATATTCAGTACTGATTTCCTTTAGGATGGACTGGTTGGATCTCCTTGCAGTCCAAGGGACTCTCAACAGTCTTCTCCAACACCACAGTTCAAAAGCATCAATTCTTTGGCACTCAGTTTTCTTCATAGTCCAACTCTCACATCCTTACATGACTATTGGAAAAACCATAGTTTTGACTAGATGACCTTTGTTGGCAAAGTAATGTCTGTTTTTAAATATGCTGTCCAGGTTGGTAATAACTTTTCTTCCAAGGAGCAAGCATCTTTTAATATCATGGCTGCAGTCACCATCCACAGTAATTTTGGAGTGCAAAAAAATAAAGTCTGCTACCATTTCCACAGTTTCCCCATCTATTTGCCATGAAGTGATGGGACCAGATGCCGTAATCATAGTTTTCTGAATGCTGAGTTTTAAGCCAACTTTTTCACTCTCCTCTTTCACATTCATCAAGAGGCTCTTTAGTTCCTTTTTAGTTCCTCAGAAAGTGATCACACTTTCTGACATAAGGGTGGTGTCATCTGCATATCTGAGGGTATTGCTATTTCTCTCAGCAATCTTGATTCCAGCTTGTGCATCATCCAGTTCAGCATTTCTCATGACGTACTCTATATATAATTTAAATAAGCAGGGTGACAATATACAGCCTTGACACACTCTGTGCCCAATTTGGAACCAGTCTGTTGTTCCATCTCCAGTTCTAACCATTGCTTCCTGACCTGCATACAGATTTCTCAGGAAAGGTAGGTCAGGTATTCTGGTATTCCCATCTCTTAAAGATACTTCTACAGTTTGTTGTGGTCCACACAAAGGCTTTGGCATAATAAATAATGCAGACATAGATGCTTTTCTGGAACTCTCTCCTTTTTTGATGCTGCAGCAGACGATGGCAATTTGATTGCTGGTTCCTCTGCCTTTTATAAATCTAACTTGAACATCTGGAAATTCACAGTTAACATACTGTTGAAGCCTGGCTTGGAGAATTTTCAGCATTACTTTACTAGCAGGTGAGATGAGTGCAATTCTGTAGTAGTTTGAACATTCTTTGGCATTGCCTTTCTTCGGGATTGGAATGAAAAATGACCTTTTCCAGTCCTGTGGCCACTGCTGAGTTTTCCAAATTTGCTGGCATATTGAGTGCAACACTTTCACTGCATCATCTTTCAGGATTTGAAATAGCTCAACAGGAATTCCATCACCTCCACTAGCTTTATTCATAGTGATGCTTCCTAAAGTCCATTTGACTTCAAATTCCAGGGGTCTGGTTCTAGTTGAATGATCAGTTCAGTTCAGTTCAGTTGCTCAGTCGTGTCCGACTCTTTGCGACCCCGTGAATTGCAGCACGCCAAGCCTCCCTGTCCATCACCAACTCCCGGAGTTCACTCAAACTCACATTCATCGAGTTGGTGATGCCATTCTGCTATCTCATCCTCTGTCATCCCCTTCTCCTCCTGCCCCCAATCCCTCCCAGCATCAGAGTCTTTTCCAATGAGTCAACTCTTCGCATGAAGTGGCCAAAGTATTGAAGTTTCAGCTTTAGGATCAGTCCTTCCAATGAACACCCAGGGCTGATCTCCTTTAGAGTGGACTGGTTGGATCTTCTTGCAGTCCAAAGGACTCTCAAGAGTCTTCTCCAACACCACAGTTCAAAAGCATCAATTCTTTGGCATTCAGCTTTCTTCACAGTCCAACTCTCACATCCATACATGACTACTGGAAAAACCATATCCTTGACTAGATGGACCTTTGCACACCATCGTAATTATCTGGGTCCTGAATATTTTTTTGTGTAGTTCTTCTGTGTATTTCTGTCACCTTGTCTTAATATCTTCTGCTTTTGTTTGGTCCATAACACTTCTGTCCTTTATCGAACCCATCTTTGCATGAAATGTTCCCTTGGTATCTCTAATTTTCTTGAAGAGATCTCTAGTCTTTCCCATTCTGTTGTTTTCCTCTATTTCTTTGCATTTGTCACTGAGGAAGGCTTTCTTCTCTCTCCTTGTTATTCTTTGGAACTGTGAATTCAAATGGGTGTATCTTTCCTTTGCTCTTTTGCCTTTAGCTTCTCTTCTTCTCACAGCTATTTGTAAGGCCTTCTCAGACAACCATTTTGCCTTTTTCCATTTCTTTTTCTTGGGGATGGTCTTGATCACTGCCTCCTGCACAATTTCAGGAACTTCCATCCATAGTTCTTCAGGAACTCTGTCTATGAGATCTAATCCCTTGAATCTATATGTCACTTTACTGTATAATCATAAGGGATTTGATTTAGGTCATACCTAAACGGTCAGTGGTTTTCCCTACTTTCTTCTATTTAAGTCCGAATTTTGCAATAAGGAGTTCATGATCTGAGCCACAGTCATCTTCAAGTCTTGTTTCTGCTGATTGTATAGAGCTTCTTTATTTTGGCTGCAAAGAATATAATCAGTCTGAATTCGGTATTGTCCATCTGGTGATGTCATGTATAGAGTGTTCTCTCCTGTGGTTGGAAGAGGCTGTTTGCTATGACCAGTGCATTCTCTTAGCAAAACTCTGTTAGCCTTTGACCTGCTTCGTTTTGTACTCCATGACCAAATTTGCTTATTACTGCATATGTTTCTTGACTTCCTACTTTTGCATTCCAGTCCCCTATAAAGAAAAAGACATCTTTTTGGGGTGTATTCTAGAAGGTCTTATAGGTCTTCATAGAACCATTCAACTTCAACTTCTCCCTCATTATCACAATGGCACCCCACTCCAGTACTCTTGCCTGGAAAATCCCATGGATGGAGGAGCCTAGTAGGCTGCAGTCCATGGGGTCGCTAGGAGTCGGACACGACTGAGCGACTTCACTTTCACTTTTCAGTTTCACACATTGGAGAAGGAAATGGCAACCCACTCCAGTGTTCTTGCCTGGAGAATCCCAGGGACGGGGGAGCCTGGTCGGCTGCCATCTATGGGGTCGCACAGAGTCGGACACAACTGAAGTGACTTAGCAGCAGCAACTGTGATATTGAATTGTTTGTCTTGGAAACTAACAGAGATCATTCTCTACATTTTGAAATTGCACCGAATACTGCATTTTGGACTCCTTTGATGATTATGATGCCTACTCCATTTCCTCTAAGGGATTCGTGCCCACAGTAGTAGATATAATGGTCATCTGAGTTAAATTCACCCATTCCAGTCCATTTTAGTTTGCTGATTCCTAAAATGTCAATGTTCAGTCTTGCTATCTTCTGTTTGACCACTTCTCATTTCCCTTGATTCATGGACCTAGCATTCCATGTTCCTATGCAGTATTGTTCTTTACTGCATCAGACTTTATTTCCATAACCAGTGACATCCACAACTGGGTGGTGTTTCTACTTTGGTCCATCCCTTCATTCTTTCTGGAGTTATTTCTCCACTGCTATCCAGCACCATATTGGGCACTTACCAATCTGGGGAGTTCATCTTTCAGTGTCCTATCTTTTTTGCCTTTTCATACTGTTCATGGGGTCCTCAAGGCAAGAATATTGACGTGATATGCCATTCCCTTCTCCAGTTACCATGATTTGTCAGAACCCTCCACCATGTCCTGTGTGTTCCAGGTGGCCAACATGGCATGGCTCATAGTTTCATTCAGTTAGGCAAGGCTGTGGTCCATGTGTTCAGATTGGTTAGTTTTCTGTGATTGTGGTTTTCATTCTGTCTGCCCTCTGATGGAGAAGAATAAGAGGCTAATGGAAGCTTCCTGATGGGAGAGACTGACTGAGGGGAAAATTGCGTCCTGTTCTGATGGGCAGGACCATGCTCAGTAAATATTTAATCCAATTTTCTGTTGATGGGCAGGGCTGTGTTCCCTCCCTGTTGTTTGATCTGAGTCCAAATTATTGTGGAGGTAATAAAGATAATGGTGACCTCCTCAAAAGGTCCCATGCAAGCACTGCTGTGCACTGCAGTGACCCCAACCCACAGCAGGCCACTGTTGACCCATGACTTCGCTGAAGACTCCTGGACTCTCACTGGTGAGTCTGGGTCAGTCACTTACGGGGTCACTGCTCCTTTCTCCTGGGTCCTGGTGCACACAAGGTTTTTTTTTTTTTTTTTTTCTTTTTTTTAAACCCAGATAAAACCTTTTAGTCAACTCAGTATATACCTATATTTATATTCTCATATATAGCATATAATAGCCACTCCAGTACACTTGCCTAGAAAATTCCATGGATGGAGGAGCCTGGTGGGCTACAGTCCATGGGGTCACAAAGAGTCAGACACAACTGAGCGAATTCACTTCACTTCACCCATATACACATAAACATGAAGCAAACTACTGTGAACTGCTTGCTTTTTCACTTTCTCTTCTGTGAACTCCTTTTAACTCATGTTCTTCTCAACCTAAGAAATGCATATCAACTATCTTTCATTACTATCATTGAGATATAAATTTAACTCGTCAAATGTTTGTGTTTTGAGCTTCCAAGTCAAATGCTAGATTTAAAAGACTGGACTGTGCCAAGAACACTATATTTATAATTTGGGGGAGTACTTTCCACATGGAATAAATTAAATATTATTGATGAAGTGATTATTTCTTTTGAAGGATGAAACTACTCAAACTGATTATGTTCACCCTATCCCCTACCCTCTATAATGATATCATGAAGACAGGAAATATAAAAAGAATAACCACTAACAAAATATCTTTTAATAGGGTAAGTTGCTGAGGAAGTGGAGTGATCTGATCTTGCTTTGCATAGAATGTATCACAGAATCTGAGATGTACTTGAAACCTTTGATGTGAAATTTACCTTTGAATTTCTATTATGCTAACCTTAGAAGAGTAGTTGGCTCTCTTTGTATTTCACATGAAAATTTGTCACCCTGGCAGCTTTGAAACTACAAACAAAATTTTATGAAGACAAATGCAGTCAAGTACCATAAAAACAAACAAAAGTGTTGGCCCAAACTTGTTGTGTAGCAATCACATGTATATTGTCTACAGCAACTTGTGCTGTTAGATTATAATATTCATAATGTCTTTCAAGATTTTAAACATCACAAACAAACGTTTATACCCATCAGTTGCAGAGCTTTGTAATTAATACTGATATAATTTTCCCCATAACCTTATATAGGACTGGGAAGTGAGAACATCTGAATATATAAAATAGTAGCATCTGAAGAAACGTATTACCAGGTTGTTTATTAAAAATGTGTTTCTGTCTAGTTTAGTATCAGTTCAGTTCAGTTCAATAACTCAGTCGTGTCCTACTCTTACAGACCCCATTGACTGCAGCACGCCAGGCTTCCCTGTCCATCACCAGCTCCCGGAGTGAATTCAAACTCATGTCCATTGAGTCAGTGATACAATCCAACTATCTCATCCTCTGTCATCCCCTTATTCTCCCGCCTTCAATCTTTCCCACCATCAGAGTCTTTTCAAATGAGTCAGTTCTTCACATCAGGTAGGCAAGGTATTGGAGTTTCTGCTTCAGCCATCAGTCCTTCCAATGAATATTCAAGACTGATTTCCTTTAGGATGGACTAGTTGGATCTCCTTGCAGTCCAAGGCACTCTCAAGAGTCTTCTCCAACACCACAGTTCAAAAGCATCAAATCTTCTATGCTCAGCTTTCTTTATAGTCCAACTCTCACATCTATACATGACCACTGGAAAAACCATAGTTTTGATTAGACAGACCTTTGTTGGCAATGTCATGTCTCTGTTTATAAATATGCTGTCGAGGTTGGTCATAACTTTTCTTCCAAGGAACAAGCGTCTTTTAATTTCATGGCTGCAGTCACCATCCAAGGTGATTTTGGAGTGCAAAAATATAAACTTTGTCACTGTTTCCAGTGTTTCACCATCTATTTGCCATGAAGTGATGGGACCGGATGCCATGATCTTAGTTTTATGAATGTTGAGCCTCAAGCCAGCTTTTTCCCTACCCAATGATTTACTATTATGATTAATAACAAAGAAAATATCACTAAACATTAAATATACCTCATTTAATATATACTGTATCCTTAGGATAGAATCTTAGAAGCAGGCTTATTAACAAGTACACTTTGAAAAATAACTTTATTGAGGAATAAGTAATATTAAAAATAAATTATAAGTATACACAATTTGCTGACTTTTGACTTTCATGTTATCACAACGTTTTTTTAAGATTTAAGACATGCCTATGGTAAAGCGTCTGTCTACAATGCGGGAGACCCAGGTTCAATCCCTGGGTTGGGAAGATGCCCTGGAGAAGGAAATGGTAATCCACTCCAGTACTGTTGCTGGGAAAATCCCATGGATAGAGGATCCTGGCAGGCTACAGTCCATGGGGTCTCAAAGAGTCAGACATGACTGAGCAACTTCACTACCACTTGAAACATTTACTTGAGCCATTAGTCAACACCGCTTCCTTTGCAAGGAAGCCACTACTCTGCTCCATGTCTCTGTGGATTATTTCAGACCTTTAGGTAAAGTTATGACCAACCTAGATAGCATATTCAAAAGCAGAGACAGTACTTTGCCAACAAAGTTCTGTCTAGTCAAGGCTATGGTTTTTCCATATGTATCTCCACAGAGATCCAACCAGTCCATTGTGAAGGAGATCAGCCCTAGGATTTCTTTGGAGGGAATGATGCTGAAGCTGAAACTCCAGTACTTTGGCTACCTCATGTGAAGAGTTGACTCATTGGAAAAGACTCTGATGCTGGGAGGGATTGGGGGCAGGAGGAGAAGGGGACGACAGAGGATGAGATGGCTGGATGGCATCACTGACTTGATGGACGTGAGTCTGAGTGAACTCCGGGAGTTGGTGATGGACAGGGAGGCCTGGCGTGCTGCAATTCATGGGGTGGCAAAAAGTCAGACACAACGGAGCGACTGAACAGAACTGAACTGAACTGAATCATACACGGTGTACCATTTGCATACATCTTCTTTTGCACATCAAAATGATTTTAAACTGTATCCATTCTTCTGTGTGTATCAATAGTCCTTTTACTTTCATTGCTGAATAATAACATTGTATAAATATACTACCATTTGTTTATTAATCCACATTCAGTGGAAATTTGATTTTTCCTCAGTTTCTCATTATTATGAGTAAAGTTTCTCTAAATACCTAAATAAATTATTTTTATGGTTGTGTTTTTAAGTCCTTTTGCCAATAGGAGTGGAATTTTTGAGTGACATGTTATTTGTGTGTGTGTTTAAATAACAACAACAACAACAAAAGAAAACCCTGCTAACTCTTTCCTCAAATGTAACAGGAAGTTCCAATTGCTCCACAGTTTTGGCAACAATTAGTTACTAGTTATTTTAATTTTAGTTTTATTTTAGGGTGTGGGTCAGTTCAGTTCAGTGGCTCAGTTGTGTCCATCTCTTTGCAACCCAGTGAACCGCAGCACGCCAGGCCTTCCTGTCCATCACCAACTCCCGGAGTTTACCCAGACTCAGTTCCATCGAGCTGATGATGCCATCCAGCCATCTCATCCTCTGTCGTCCCTTCTCCTCCTGCCCCCAATCCTTCCAGGCATCAGGGTCTTTTCCATTCAGTCAACCTTTTGCATGAGGTGGCCAAAGTATTGGAGTTTCAGTTTCAGCTTCAGTCCTTCCAATGAAGGGCTAATCTCCTTTAGGCTGGGCTGATCTCCTTTGGATCTCCTTGCAGTCCAAGGGACTCTCAAGAGTCTTCTCCAACACCACAGTTCAAAAGCATCAATTCTTCAGCGCTCAGCTTTCTCCACAGTCCAACTTTCACACCCATACATGACTACTGGAAAAACCATAGCCTTGGCTAGACGGACCTTTGTTGGCAAAGTAATGTCTCTGCTTTTTAAAATGCTATCTACGTTGGTCATAACTTTCCTTCCAATGAGTAAGTGTCTTTTAATTTCATGGCTGCAATCACCATCTGTATTGATTTTGGAGCCCCCCAAAATAAAGTCTGACACTGTTTCCGCTATTTTCCCATCTATTTCCCATGAAGTGATGGGACCAGATGCACAGATCTTAGTTTTCTAAATATTGAGCTTTAAGCCAACTTTTTCATGTAGTGGTGTGTAAATTTGGATTTTTCATTGATAACATGATTTTGAATTATTTTTAAATTATAATTTTTAACATCTTTTATATATATTTAATAACTATCTGTATACTGTATCTTGAAATACTTAGCAATGAATTATCTCATCATTATATTATCTGAAAATGCTTTTACTTCATATTTAAAGATATAGATATTATTTCCTTTTTGGTGTTTAAATGTGTTATTTCGCTGCTCCTGACTTTATGTATTTCTATTGAGAAATCTGTTGCATAATTGTTTTGTTTACTTTTATGTATATGTCTCATGAAAGACTTCTCATTATCACTTATTTCCACTGAATTTATTATTTTATCCAGAGGTGTGTGCTCATCCTGTTTAAAGCTTGCTTAGTTTCTTGGAATTATGGCTTTACAATGAAGGAGGAAAGGAACAGACCAAACTGACTCCATCTTAAAAAAGAAGGAAGCTCCATCTTACATTCCTAGTAAACTTTGGACTATGTGCTTGGTAGGCATGGAGAACACATACCTACAGCTGAACAGGCCTCTTGGACTGATAGACACCAGATTCCATACCAAGATTTCCCTTCACCAGAAAGAACATAATAAATCCCTATGTAGTCAATCACCTTTGTCTTTATGGAATCCATTGGTGTAGGCTGCAATGTATATAAACAGTTGACCCTTCTGATTATGAATCATGGCTGCAACCTGATTGTATCTCCCTTTAATATTTTCCAGGCTCAGTTCAGTTCAGTTCAGTCTCTCAGTCATGTCTAACTCTTTGTAACCCAATGACCTGCAGCACACAAGGCTTCCCTGTCCATCACCAACTCCCGGAGTAAATTCAAACTCATGTCCATTGAGTGGGTGACGCCATCCAACTATCTCATCCTCTGTTGTCCCCTTCTTCTCCCGCCTTCAATCTTTCCTACCATTAGAGTCTTCAAATGAGCCAGTTTTTTACATCAGGTAGGCAAAGTACTGGAGTTTCTACTTCAGCATCAGTCCTTCCAATGAATATTCAAGACTGATTTCCTTTAGGATGGAATAGTTGGATCTCCTTGCAGTCCAAGGGACTCTCAAGAGTCTTCTCCAACACCACAGTTCAAAAGTATCAATTCTTCTGTGCTCTGCTTTCTTTATACTCCAACTCTCACATCCATACATGACTACTGGAAAACCATAGCTGCTTTGACTAGACAGACCTTTATTGGAAAGTAATGTCTCTGCTTTTTAATATGCTGTCAAGGTTGGTCATAACTTTTCTTCTAAGGAGCAAGCATTTTTAAATTTCATGGCTGCAGTCACAATCTACAGTGATTTTGGAGCCCCCGAAAATAAGGTCTGTCACTGTTTCCATTGTTTCTCCATTTATTTGCCATGAAGTGATGGAACCAGATGCCATGATCTTAGTTTTCTGAATGTTGAGTTTTAACCCAACTTTTTCATTCTCCTCTTTCACTTTCATCAAGAGGTTCTTTAGTTCTCTTTGTTTTCTGCCATAAAGGGTGGTGTCTTCTGCATATCAGAGGTTATTGATACTTCTCCCAGAAATCTTGTTCCAGTTTGTGATTCATCCAGCCTAGCGTTTCTCATGATGTACTTGCATATAAGTTAAATAGGCAGGGTGACAATATACAGCCTTGACATACTCCTTTTCCCATTTGGAACCAGTCTGTTTTTCTGTCTCCAGTTCTAACTGTTGCTTCCTGACCTGCATAAAGATTTCTCAGGAGGCAGGTCAGGTGGTCTGATTATACCATCTCTTGAAGAATTTTCCACAGTTTGTTGGGATCCACACAGTCAAAGGCTTTCACATAGTCAATAACGCAGAACTAGATGTTTTTCTGGAACTCTCTCCCTTTTTCAATGCTCCAACTGATGTTGGCAATTTGATCTCTGGTTCCTCTGCCTTTTCTAAAACCAGCTTGAACATCTGGAAGTTCATGGTTCACATATTGCTGAAGCCTGGCTTGGAGAATTTTGAGCATTACTTTGCTAGTGTGTGAGATGAGTACAATTGTGCCATAGTTTGAACATTGGCATTGCCTTTCTTTGGGATTGGAATGAAAAACGACCTTTTCCAGTCCTGTAGCCACTGCTGAATTTTCCAAATTTTCTGGCATATTTAATGTAGCAATTCCACATCATCATCTTTTAGGATTGAAATAGCTCAACTGGAATTCCATTACCTCCACTAGCTTTGTTCATAGTGATTCTTCCTAAGGCCCACTTGACTTTGCATTCCAGGATGTCTGCCTCTAGGTGAGTGATCACACCATGGTGATTATCTGGGTGGTGAAGATATTTTTTGTATAGTTCTGTATATTCTTTCCACCTTTTCTTAATATCTTCTACTTTGTTTGATCCATACCATTTCTGTCCTTTATTTTCCAGGCTAGGTTTAAGGAACTGGGGATGTGGGCTTGAGCACATCCACTTAAGTTATATAAGGTTTTCACAAAGGTACGTTGGGGTCCCTAGGAAACTCTGCCTCAAACGTGCCAGTGTAACAAACTGCACTCCACTATCCATGCTGTCCTTCTGAGTGAGTAGGTTTCCTGAGTGTTTGGCTATAACAGTAATTTGCATCAAATTTTGAGAATAAAATTAATCATTTTATTTTTGCAAACCTGTCTCTTTCTCAGAGTTATATTAAAGAACTAGTTTAGCTCCTACAAGTTTTGAGCCTCTGCTTATTATTTTAAGTCTTTTAGACTTTGTACTTCATCTTGTATAGTTTATGATGCTATTTTATCAGGATTACTAATTTTTTTCCTGAAGAGTGTAATATACTACAGACATCATTAAATGAATTAATTGGTTTCTTTTTTTTTATTTCTAGAGGTTCTATTTGTGTCATGGCTTTAATTTTTCATTATGTTTGTATTTAGATCCTTGAACACATATATAATAATTTATAAGTATTTCCATTGATTTTTTTTTTTTTTTAATTTGAATTGCACCCCTCTCCTGCAATATGGTTCATATCTTCCTGCTTCTTCATCTGTCTTGTAGTCATGCATTCTGGGGAACAAATTCACTCCAAAGGACAATGTAGATAGTGGAGTGCAGTTTATTACACTGATGGGCCTAAGGCAGTCTCCTCTTAGCCAAGGACCCTGACCAGCTTTTTTGAAAACCTTATATACCCTAAAGTGTACATGCCCAAACCCACCTCCCCAAAATCTCTGAAACTAGTCTGAACAAAGGAAAAGAAAGATACAATCCAAGTTAACCCTTGGTTCATATGCCTTAAGCCTAGGTAATTAAACAGTAGACAATTATCATTGCACCTGTGATCATACCCCAATAAGCATAATAGAGTTTATGATTCTATTCAGTTACACAGATAATTAGGATATTCATTTAGGTGATGGAGAGTCTAGGTACAAACCCTGGGGCTCTTCCATCTAGGGAGTCTGGTTTTCCAGTTGGTATGTCGTTTCCATAGATATATAGCTCAAAGTCCACAATTTAGCCCAAAATGGAGTCCTGCTTTCAAGATGGAGCCTGTTCTGTTTATTTTATCCTTCATTCCCCGCTCTTGATGCTCTTAACTGATAGCATGAGCATCTCTCATAGGGATATATTGCACTTTGGCTCTCTGATCTCCAATTTGGAAGAACGACACCAACCTCTGGGTTACAAAGTTCATAATACATTGTAAAATGCAGGGTCCACAAAGCAGAACTATCAAGGCAACCATAACAATGGTAAATATAGTTTTCCACCAATATCCCTTCACCCAAGATAGCACCCAAGTCCAAAAAGGAAGATTATCATCAGACATAGCTTTTACCTGACCTTTCATGCCATCTAGGGTGGCCGATATATTGCCAGATAAATCAGGAATATATACACAACGTTCAACTGTAAATAGCACAGGTCCCTCCTTTTGCTGAAACTATGGTTAGTCTAAAGATGATATCAGCAAGTCATTGTAGCAGCAGTTGATTGTAGAGTTTCATTTCTTTTTCTTCTTTAAGATGATCTTTGTTTCACAGGGATCAGTGGGGTCCTATTATGTAATCCACTCGGCGTCCTCTGGGTCTGCGTGGTATGCTCTCTTCAGCCTCCTTTGTGGATCCAGGGAGTGGCACCTGCAACTTTAACTGCCATAGGGGTGGTTAGAAAAACAGTATATGGACCCTTACAGTGTGGGACCAAGGAGTCTGTTTCCAGTCCTTGACCCACACCTGATCCCTGGGCACAGAATCGTGAATCTGTTTCACAAATGGGAACGGCACCCTTTCTTTTACAAAGGATCTTAGTTACCTGATTTATTACCTTACCCAGTTGTTCCATCTGCTGTGAAATCTCATCTCCCTTTACCTGATGCAAATTTGTTGACACCTGTTTTATTATGAGAGGGGGCCTCCCATACACAATTTCATACACAGAATAGCCATGGGACCGTGGGGTCATCCTGAGTCTGAGCAGAGCTGTAGGAAGCAAGTCCACCCGGGAGCAGTCTCTATGATCCACTTGGAGTGTTTCTTTTAAGTGTCTGGTTGGTTCAACCCACCATTCCAGAACTCTGGGGCCTATATGCCATATGTAATCTCCACTTGATATTTAGAGCTATACATACCTGTTGAATTAAGTCAGAGGCAGAGCTGTCGTCTGATCCTATGCCAGTTAGCAACCCAAATCTGGGGATTATTTCTCAAAGCAAATGGTGAGCCACTTCATTTGCTTTTTCAGTTCAGGTGGGGAAGGCCTCTACCCATCTTGAGAAGGTACATACCATAAGTGTCAGCAGGATTTAAAGTCTACTTCAAGTGCCTTTTAACTATATTCCTGGAGGTTTTTGTTTATGTCCAGGGGCAGCATTGACATTTTTCATTTTTGGTGGCCCTTTCTGCTTCAGCTAGCTGGTCTTGGGCCAGGATATACTGTGGGAGAGTGAAAGTTAACTTAAGCATTTTTGAGAGTACAAAGGTCCTGATAGATACCCCACCAGCAGCCCTAAATTTCTCAGCCACATGTTTTGTGGCTTTATCTGCTAGTCTGTTTCTCCATGTTTGTGGGGTGTCTTCTTTTTGGTGACCCCCAACAATGCATCACTGCTACCTTTTCAGGTTCCCATACAGCATCTAATAGAGTCAAGATTTCTTCTTTGTTTTTAATGTCCTTTCTATTGGCTGTCAGAAGACCACTTTCTTTATATAAAGCCTCATGTACATGTAAAGTAGCAAAAGCAAACCTGGAGTCTGTGTAAATGTTTGTCTTCTTACCTTTTGACAGCTGGAGGGCCCGGATTAGAGCATAGTTTGACCCGTTGAGCAGACCAGTGTGATGGCAGAGAGCTAGCCTCAACGATGGTTTCTTTCATGACTACTGCATATCCTGACAGTTGTTGTTCTTGTTTCACCAGGCTGGTGACTTTGGTGTACAGGACCCAATCTGGGTCTGGTATTGGCTGGTCTCTCAAGTCAGGTCTACTGGCATAAACTTCTTCTAGGATTTCCTTGCAATCATGTGAGGGCCCACCTTCTCCCACAAGAAGAAGAGTGGCTGGACTCAGGGCCTGACAAGTAACATGGGGGTTCTCAATAGTAACATGGGGGTTCTCACATAACAGTCCCTGGTATTGAGTAATCTGTAATGTCAACAGCTATTTATGGGGGTCCCTTCACAGGACAGTATTGAACTCATGTGGGACTTTTATGATCACATCTTGGCCCTAAGTCAGCTTGATTGCCTCCCAGACCAGTAAGGCAACCACAACTGCTGGTAAGCATCCCAGCCACCCAGTGGCAACATTGTCCAGCCGTTTTGAGAGATAAGCCATGGGTCTGTCCCGTGTTCCCATAGTCTGGGACAACACTCCCATAGCCACCTTGTCCTTTTCAGTCACATAAAGAGTAAACGGCTTGGCAAGGTCTGGCAGTCCAAGGTGGGTGCTGACGTAATTGTACCAGGTTTGAGTTCTATTACCAATCGGACTTGTTTTTCAAGCAGTGGGGCGGGGGGTTGCCTTCTGCCCAGACCTCAGGGAATTGTTAACTCTCTCTCTCTCTCTCTGTTTAGCCCATCCGATTTTCCTTCTGGGAGATCATGCAACCTCCATTCATCTTGAGGGGTTACCAAAAGGAAGAGTAAATGGGTGGTTGAGCCCAAAGAGTGGGTCTTTCATAGGGGGAAACGTCACTTGTGTCCTCAATTTAGACAGCAAGTGTCTTCCCAACAAAGGTACTGGGCATTCAGGGATATGTAAAAATTCATGAGTCACTTGGTGTCCTCGCATCTGACATTTTTGGGGTAGGCTTGAAACACAAAGGCTGCATTTATCACCATCTGACACCCAGCAGGCTCTGGATCTACTGGCATATAGAATATAGGCCTCGCGAAGTCTTTCATAGAACTCAGAGGGTGATTTCCTTTCCCTCAGAATCACTTCAGAGGGTTTTGGCATACTCATAGCTTTTAGGGCCCCCTCTTGAGGCCTTGTGGAATACCCGCCTGATGTCTCTCCAGGTGACCCCTCCCTTCCTCTGTGTTACAGTCCCAGTTGGGCCTCTCATCAGGGGTTGCTAGTTCTGCCCACATCTGCAGGTTTTCAGTACCCTCAGGTGCCATTTCTCTTAATCATTTTCTGGCCTCAGTTAGGATCCTTTGTCTTTCCTCAGTGCTGAAAAGGGAGACTAATAGTTGGATTTTTTCATCCCATGTACAGTGGTGGGTTCAAAAGATAGTCTCCATTAGCCTAATCATGGCTTGTGGCTCCTCCGAGTCCTGTGGAGTGTGTCTCTGTCAGTTTAATATATCCGTAGAGGAAAATGGCTGGCAATAATAGGCTACAGGGGACAGATGGTAGTACCCACATGCGTCCTGAACCGGAGGCTATTGTAGCTCTTTGAGGGGCATCTGTAGTGGGGTTCTTTCCCTCTATTCCTTGGCAGAGTGCAGCCTCTGTCTAATTCCTGTGTTTTCTTCCCCCTTCCTATCAGTACTCACCACCAGAGGTGGATATAATCCAGGAGATCCAGCTGAGGTGGAATCCTGGGGGCGTTGACCAGAGGTCTCCATCACTGGGATCGGAGCCTGCCGAAATGGCAGCTCTACAATCTCCACGAGAGCTGGTGAAATCACACTGGCTGCTGCAGGAACTTCACCTGGCCCTGGTTTGGGCATTAAGTCTGCCTCCAGTCCTGGTGGAACACTGGGTGGTGGGCATGTCAATGTCTATCCCCATCCAAATTCTGTATAATTTGTTTTTTATCATTAGTCAATTGTTGTGCCATTAATATTTTTACCTTTCCCTTCTGGATATAGAACCTCATCCAAGGAGGAGGGTCTTGAGCTAACCTTACCCATGAGTCAATATATGGATATTGATCCGGGTGTTCCAGCTCTCCTGTGACTACTGTATAGACTGCTTCCACTATTTTTAAGTTCATGGTGTCCTCTCGTGGCCATCCTACCTCCAAAGGGGTCCATTTGACCTCACAGAATATGTGGAGGCGGTTAGGCGTCATCTTCACCCCATGCTGCTGCTGCTGCTAAGTTGCTTCAGTCGTGTCTGACTCTGTGCGACCCCATTGATGGCAGCCCATGAAACTCCTCTGTCCCTGGGTTTCTCCAGGCAAGAATACTTGAGTGGGTTGCCATTTCCTTCTCCAATGCATACATGCATGCTAAGTCGCTTTAGTTGTGTCCGACTCTGCGACGCTATGGACAGAAGCCCTCCCGGCTCCTCTGTCCACAGTATTCTCCAGGCAGGAATACTGGAGTGGGTTGCCATTTCCTTCTCCCTCTTCACCCCATAGTCTCCTCCAAATCCCTTCTTTAAATTTTTAATCATACACTCCAATACAGTTGCCTTAGTTTCATTTCCTCCCATCTTGCTTACCTTTTTGGACTGTCTTTTCCTTTTCCTTTTTGTTCTGTCTATGAAATTGTCAGTACCTTATATATTTATTTTCACTCAATGAAACACTTATATTGTCATTCTGCCTCCTTCTGTATGAAATGAGAAGAGCCTTATCTGCCAGATCCCAGAGGGAGAAGGGGGATCAGCGTGTCTTCACCCGCCTGTAAGCACGGCCGAACCAGAACACCACGTGGTCCAAGACTGTTTCTCCCTTAACTTTTAAAGTCCATTCTGCCTTGGTGGGCTTGATCAGGTGCAGATGAAAACACAGATGGGTTAAATATTCCATGTCCCAGGCCATCTCCAGAAGAGCCAATTCATACTAACTTATGTATCCCCCTCCTTCTAGCCTGACAATTCCGAGGGGGTCAAGAATTTCACAGCAGATGGGACATCTCCTTGGGGAGGGCAGAATACAAGCACACAAAGACCAAATATTTTCTCCTAACAATCTCCTGGCAATTGCTTGGTAATAATTTTCCCCAAGACGGCTTGGACACCACCTCCTAAATGACATTCACTAATTTCCTTCCTAATCCCTAACATGCTCGTCAACCTGTGTACCAAGCAATTGCTGCCACCTGCCTATTCCAGTCTCCTGTGGGTCCATGACCCTTCTAGTCCTTCCCAGAGGGGTTATCAGACCCCCTCTTCCACTCTGCTGGGTGGGTTCCTCCTCACCTGAGTGTTCAGTTCCTCTGCTGCCATCCACTGCCTGCTAACATGAAAGGTCCAGGCGTTGAGAAGCAGAATCCTTCCAGAAGGGCGAGGCACCTTCCCCCCTTTAGAAGATTCAAGTTGCAAAGCCTCGGAGTGGCCCCAAATGGGACTTGTCTCCTCAAGGTGAAGAGTTTCCCGGCCAATGCACCAAATGTTGTAGCCACTCGTTCCGGGAAACAAACTCACTCAGAAGGACAATGCAGATAGTGGGGTGCAGTTTATTACACTGGTGGGCCCAAGGCAGTTCTTAGCCAAGGACCCCGACCAGCTTTTGTGAAAATCTTATATACCCTAAGTGTACATGCCCAAACCCACCTCCCCAAATTATTTGAAACTAGTCTGAACAAAGGAAAAGAAAGATACTAAGTTAACCCATGATTCGTATGCCTTAAACTCATGATTCATATGCCTTAAGCTTAGATAGTTAACAATGGACAATAATCAATAGGCCTGTGGTCATACCCCAATAAGCATAATATAATTTCTGATTCTATTCGGTTACACAACGAATAATGTGTATTATTTTAGGTGACGGAGAGTCTAGGTACAAACCCTGGACTCTTCCATCTGGGGAGTCTTCCAGTTTTTCCAGTTGGTGTGTTGTTTCCATAGATATTGGGCATATAGCTCAAAGTCCACAGTCTGGGCCAAGATGGAGTCCTGCTTTCAAGATGGAGCCTGTTCTGTCTGTTAACTCCTTCAGTTTGATTTAATTTGCTTGGATGCTTCTCATTGTGATATTAAGTTGAATAGTGTGTAGACTTAATTGTATGTTTCTAACAACTGTTAAGCTTTGGTTTGGCTGGCAGTTAAGGTGTTTGTCAATAAGTTTGACCATTTCAGGGCATTTTTTATGCTTTTCAGAAGATTGGTCTAATAGGAGCCATCACTATGAAATTGGTTTAACTGTTATGTGGTAGCCTGACCATGTGTTTTCTACTGAAAACCCTGGCTAATTTAAGAGTTTTCTTCAATATAGCTCCTCAGATTTCATATGCCAACTGGCTCTTCATGAACTGTATGAAACACTAAAGTTACATTGTCTTGTAGCTGTTTATCCAATAACTGGTCTTTGCCTAGTCTTATGGAAGCTTTCAGTATGAAAGTTCAGCTAAGCCAATGCATAAGTGCATCACCACTTAGAGTTTAAAGACATCCAGACAGAAATTTTAGTGAATCCATAGTTGAAATTCTAAAAATAATTTTCTGTGCATCTTTCTCTTCTTAGTAATCTATCCTACAAATTCCAGCTGCCTCATATTCCTCAAACCCTCAGCAAGACAATCATGATTTGCTTATCATTCATGAGAGGCAGGAAATTACCCTCAGTTGGAAGGCAGGCTCACCTAGTATGTTTCCTTTCTTGCAGAAATCATGGTTGTGTGCAACCTTTTATCTAATATCTAAAAACATAATTTCTTTGTATACATTATTCAGGTTTTTAGTTGTTCTCTTGAGAAAGTATGTATGATACTAGATATTTTACCACAGAGAATAGAAGAAATATGAATGCTTTAAAAAGTTTTTTAAAATAATGCACAAAATTTTGAAATGCAAATCATGGGAAAAAATGTACACATTTCTTATAAATACACTTTGAATTTCATTTAAGGATATCTTTAATACACAATAACTTTGTTTATATTTGCATTTGTAAATTATGCTGTACTGGGTGAACAATGTCCCCCCAAATTCACATTTATCCAGTAGTTATTAATGTAAACTTACTTGGAAGTAGGGTCTTTGCAGATGTAATAAAGTTAAAATGAGATCACTGAGTTAGTGTAGGCTGTAACTCCAACGTCTGTGGTTCTTAAAAGAAGATGGAAATTTGGACACACAAAGGGAAGACATCCATGCTAAGGCAGAGACAAAGCTTAAAATGATGTGGCTACAAACCAAAGAATGTCAAGTATTGCCAGCAGCTTCCAGAAGCTAAAGAGATGTGGAATAGAGTTTCCCTCGGAGCTACCAAAATGAACCAAAACTTGATTTCAAACTTCTGTCCTTCAGATTGTCAAATAATTAGTTTCGGTTGGTTTAAGCTAGAAAATCTGTAGTATTCTGTAGGTAGGTAGTACATATGATATTGAATATAATTGTGCATCATTTTATAAGATTTTATAATAACTTATAATTTAAATAAATTTTTAATTACTCTAAATTATATGCTTTCATATGACATTTAATTATTTCAGAGTAATTCACTGTAATGATTTTCTATCATCAGTCATCTATTATTAGACATTAAGATAGTTTTCCATTCTTTTCTTATCTTAATAATACCATATAAAACATGATTGGAGAGAAGTACTCCTGGTAATTTATAACTATTTCCTTAATTTTTAATTTCTAAAATATACTTAGTGTGAATATTTTCAGATTCCTGAACAAATTTTCAAATTTCCAAAAAGTAAAAACATGAGAAGGTTTATATCAGAACATTCATGCTAACACAAAGCACAATCCCTTATATTAAACTTTGTTGTTTAGATACCTGAATTATAAAACAAAAAGTTATTATTGCCTTGTTGTGCATTTATTAGATTACTAATAATGTTTAGCATTTTTATATGTTTTATGCAATTTCTGTGTCTATATGTCTGACTTATGTAGTTCTTTTACAGAAAATTTGGGTACTGGGTAATTATATTAATTTGAATTATAATAAATTTTTATTTACTTTTTAGGGGTTGGAGATTCTCCTCCTTTAATCATAGGACCTATATTCTATATTGCATTTGCAAATTTAACACAGTTTAAGACTCAAAAGTAAGAACAACTATTATAATCAACTACATTTTGCTTTAATTTTAATTTTTTTAATTTAAAAAATGTTTTAATTGGAGGATAATTGCTTTGCAATGTTGTGTTGGTTTCTGATGTACAACAACATAAGTAAGCCATAATTATATATATGTTTCCTTTCTATAGAGTCTCCCTTCCACCCGCCCTTGATCCCACCCCTCTAGGTTGTCACAGAGCACCAGGTCAGGCTCCCTGTGCTATGCAGTAGCTTCCCACTAGCTATCTGTTTTACATGATAGTGTATACATATATCAATGTTACTTTCTCCACTAGTCCCACGCTCTCCCTCCCCCACTGAATCTATAAGTCTATTCTCTACATCTGCATTTTATTTTTTTGTTTAATTTTAGATCCCAATTCATAAGTTCAGAAAAATTGTTTAAAGCTGTATCTCAATCTTCAGAGATTTTTTCATGCATGTCTTTGAGATGTATATCTTTCTCGTGTAAATATGAATAAATTTACATATACACACATATGTAATTGATAGCATGTGTGTGTGTGTGTGTGTGTGTGTGTGTGTGTGTGTGTGTGCTCTATCGAGTCAGACTCTTTGAGATCTCATGGACTGTAGCCCACCAGGCTCCTCTGTCCATGGAATTTTCCAGGCAAGAATACTGGAGTAGGTTGCTATTTCCTATGCCAGGGAATCTCCCCAACCCAAGGGCTGAACCCACATCTCTTGCATCTCCTGCATTGGCAGGTGAATTCTTTACCACTGTGGCACCTGAGAAATTCAATTTGCTAGGTATGAAAAAGTAATTTGGCACATTCTAATCAGTGAAGTTGACTAAAGGTTCAGTAAGATTTCTGATGAGGTACATATATATATCCTTTTTATCATCGGGAACTGGAATGCAAATGTAGGATGGCAAGAGATACCTGGAGTAACAGGTAAGTTTAGCCTTGGAGTACAAAATGAAGCAGGGCAAAGTTGAACAGAGTTTTGCCAAGAAAACATACTAGTCATAGCGAACAACCTCTTTCAACAACACAAGAGATGACTCTAAATATGGATTTCACCAGATGGTCAATACCAAAATCAATTTTATTATGTTCTTTGTAGCTGAAGATGGAGAAGCTCTGCACAGTCAGCAAAAAGAAGACCAGGAGCAAACTGTGGCTCAGAGGAACCAGATATAAAATTGCCAACATCTGCTGGATCATAGAAAAAGCAAGAGAACTCCAGAAAAGCATCTACTCTTGCTTCATTGACTAAGCCAAAACCTTTGACTCTGGATCACAACAAACTGTGGAAAATTCTAAAAGAGATGGGAATACCAGATCACCCTACCTGCCTCTTGAAAAAAACCTGTATGCAGGTCAAGAAGCAACAGTTAGAAGACATAGAACAACAGACTGGTTCCAAACTGGGAAAGGAGCATGTCAAGGCTGTATGTTGTCATCTTACTAATTTAAATTCTATGCAGAGTACAACATGCGAAATGCTGATCCAGATGAAGCACAAGCTGGAATCAAGTTTGCTTACAGAAGTATCAATAACCTGATATATGCAATTGAAACCACCCTTATGGCAGAAAATGAAGAGGAACTAAAGAGTCTCTTGATGAAACTGAAAGAGAAGAGTGAAAAAGCTGCTTAAAACTCAACGTTAAAAAAACAAAGATCATGGCAACTGGTCCCATCACTTCATGGCAAATAGGTGGGAAAACAGTGTAAACAGTTACTGACTTTATTTCTTGAGCTTCAAAAACACTGCAGATGGTGACTATCGCCATGAAATTAAAAAGCTTCCAAGGCTTGCTCCTTGGAAGAAAAGCTATGACCAACCTAGACAGTGTATTAAAAAGCAGACATCACAGTGTATTAAAATACTGACAAAGCTCCGTCTAGTCAAAGCTATAGTTTTTCCAGTAATCATGTATGGATGTGAGGGTTGAACCATAAAGAAGACTGAGCCCCCAAAGAATTAATGCTTTTGAACTGTGGTGTTGGAGAAGACTCTTGAGAGTTCCTTGGACTGCAAGGAGATCAAACCAGTCAATCCTAAAGAAAATCAATCTTCAATATTCATTGAAAGGATTGATGCTGAAACTGAAGCACTAATACTTTGGCCACCTGATGCGAATACCTGACTCATTAGAAAAGACCCTGATGCTGGCAAATATTGAAGGCAGGAGGTGAACTGGATGACAGAGGACAAGATGGTTGGATGGCATTACCGAATAATGGACATGAGTTTTAGCAAGCTCTGGGAAATGGTGAAGGAGAGTGAAGCCTGGTGTGCTGCAGTCCATAATGTCTCAAAGAGTTCGACATGACTGAGCTACTGAACAAGAACAAAGGGATGTTGTTTAACAGACATAGAGATGAAGCAGGATGAAAGATTACTAAATCATTTTTAAACACATTCTGTGTTAGTGTCAGCATGGCATTAGGATAATTTTTTATGGTGATTTGAAAAATACAGCTGCATAGTCCATAAAAATTTTTAAAAGTCACAATTTGTGTGAAAGTGAAAAAGTGAAAGTGAAGTCGCTCCGTTGTGTCTGACTCTTCTCTGGACTATAGGCCATCAGGCTCCTACATCCATGGGATTTCCCAGTAAAGAATACTGGAGTGGGTTGCCATTTTCTTCTCCAAGGGATATTCCCAACCCAGCGATCAAACCCGGCTCTCTTGCATTGTAGGCAAACGCTTTAATCTCTGATCCACCAGGGAAGCCCAATTTGTGTGAAGGTGGTAGTTATTGCTATATATCAATGGGCACATGAAAGACAGCAATCACAGTGTGTATGGAATGAGAAGAAAAGTTATAATTAAGAAATTATTGCACTCAAAGTTGAAAAACTTTTTATTTCCATTTTACAATTTGTGTTTCATAATGGTGAGCATATTATTCAATGTCTATCAGAGCTTCAGTCTACTTATTTGTAAATATCTAAGTGGATTCTTCTTTATAAGGTTATTTAGGAATCAAGTAAGCTTTTAAAAATGTGACAACTACATTACAAAATATAAAATATTTGTTAAAAGTAGTACCTGATAAGTATGCTGCTGCTGCTGCTAAGTCGCTTCAGTCGTGTCCGACTCTGTGCGACCCCATAGATGGCAGCCCACCAGGCTACCCCATCCCTGGGATTCTCCAGGCAAGAACACTGGAGTGGGTTGTCACTTCCTTCTTCAATGCATGAAAGTGAAAAGCGAAAGTGAAGTCGTTTAGTTGTGTCCGATTCTTCGCGACCCCGTGGACAGCAGCCTACCAGGCTCCTTCATCCATGGGATTTTCCAGGCAAGAGTACTGGAGTGGGGTGCCATCGCCTTCTCCTCATGATAAGTATAGTCCATCAGATAACTAATGGTAATGGCAGCCATGGCCCAAAGAATATCATTTCTATTGGTACATTACTCTTCTAATTTATTCTGAGTAAATTCATGAGTGTCTATGGATGCTCTTTTTTTTTTTTTTTTACCTAAGAGAGAGAAAAAAGTCAACTTAACCATAAGCTATAAGAATTTAACTACTAATAATCAGTATCAGTTCAGTTCAGTCACTCAGTCATGTCCGACTTTTTGTTACCCCATGAAGGACAGTACGCTAGGCCTCCCTGTTCATCACCAACTCCCAGAGTCCACCCAAACCCATGTCCGTCAAGTCGATGATGCCATCCAACCATCTCATCCTCTGTCGTCTCCTTCTCCTCCTGTCCTCAATCTTTCCCAGAATCAGGGTCATTTCAAATGAGTCAGCTCTTCTCATGAGGTGGCCAAAGTATTGGAGTTTCAGCCTCAAAATCGATCCTTCCAAATACACCCAGAACTGATCTCCTTTAGAATGGACTGGTTGGATTTCTTTGCAGTCCAAGGGACTCTCAAGAGTCTTCTCCAACACCACAGTTCAAAAGCATCAATTTGTCAGCACTCAGCTTTCTTTATACTCTAACTCTCACATCCACATGTGACCACTGGAAAAACCATAGCCTTGACTAGATGGACCTTTGTTGGCAAAGTAATGTCTCGGCTTTTTAATATGCTGTGTAGGTTGGTCATAACTTTCCTTCCAAGGAGTAAGCATCTTTTAATTTCATGGCTGCAATCACCACCTGCAGTGATTTTGGAGCCCCGAAAAATAAAGCCAACAACTGCTTCCACTGTTTCCCCATCTATCTGCCATGAAGTGATGGGACCAGATGCCATGATTTTAGTTTTCTGAATGTTGAGCTTTAAGCCAACATTTTCACTCTCATCTTTCACTTTCATCAAGAGGCTCTTTAGTTCCTCTTCACTTTCTGCCATAAGGGTGGTATCATCTGCATACCTGAGGTTATTGATATTTCTCCCGGCAATCTTGATTCCAGCTTGTGTTTCTTCCAGTCCAGCGTTTCTCATGATGTACTCTGCATATAAGTTAAATAAGCAGGGTGACATTATACAGCCTTGACATACTCCTTTTCCTATTTGGAATCAGTCTGTTGTTCCATGTCCAGTTCTAACTGTTGCTTCCTGACCTGCATACAAATTTCTCAAGAGGCAGGTCAGGTGGTCTGGTATTCCTATCTCTGTCAGAATTTTCCATAGTTTATTGTTATCAACACAGTCAAAGGCTTTGGCATAGTCAATAAAGCAGAAATAGATTTTTTTTACGGGACTCTCTTCCTTTTCCCATGCTCCAGTGGATGTTGGCAATTTGATCTCTGGTTCTTCTGCCTTTTCTAAAACCAGGTTGAACATCTGGAAGTTCACAGTTCACGTATTGCTGAAGCCTGGCTTGGAGAATTTTGAGCATTACTTTACTAGTATGTGAGATGAGTGCAATTGTGTAGTAGTTTGAGCATTCTTTGGCATTGCCTTTCTTTGGGATTGGAATGAAAACTGACTTTTTCCAGTCCTGTAGCCACTGCTGAGTTTTCCAAATTTGCTGGCATATTGAGTGCAGCACATTCACAGTGTCTTCTTTCAAGATTTGAAATAGCTCAACTGGAATTCCATCACCTCCACTAGCTTTGTTCATAGTGACACTTCCTAAGGCCCACTTGACTTCACATTCCAGGATGTCTGGCTCTAGGTGAGTGATCACACCATTGTGATTGTCTGGGTCAAGAAGATCTTTTTTGTACAGTTCTTTTGTGTATTCTTGCCACCTCTTCTTAATATCTTCTGCTTCTGTTAGGTCCCTACCATTTCTGTCCTTTCTTGAGCCCATCTTTGCATGAAGTGTTCCCTTGGTATCTCTAATTTTCTTGAAGAGATCTCTAGTCTTTCGCTTTCTGTTGTTTTCCTCTATTTCTTTGCATTGATCTCTGAGGAAGGCTTTCTTATCTCTTCTTGCTATTCTTTGGAACTCTGCATTCAGATGCTTATATCTTTCCTTTTCTCCTTTGGTTTTCACTTCCCTTCTTTTCACAACTATTTGTAAGGTTTCCTCAGACAGCCATTTTGCTTTTTTGCATTTCTTTTTCTTGGGGATGGTTTTGATTCCTGTCTCCTGTACAATGTCATGAACCTCCATCCATAGTTCATCAGGCACTCTGTCTATCAGATCTAGTCGCTTAAATCTATTTCTCACTTCCACTGTATAATCATAAGGGATTTGATTTAGGTCATACCTGAATTGCCTAGTGGTTTTCTCCACTTTCTTCAATTTCATTCTGAATTTGGCAATAAGGAGTTCATGATCTGAGCCACAGTCAGCTCCTGGTCTTATTGTGGCTGTTATAGAGCTTCTCCATCTTTGGCTGCAAATAAAAAATCAATCTGATTTTGGTGTTGACCATCTGGTGATGTCCATGTAGTATTTAAATATTTAGTTTACTTATTGAAATGTGTCCATCCATAAAGGTTATATTGAAATCCTTACCCTCATAAGGTAACTCTATTTGCAAAAAGAGTAGTTGCAGTTTTATTAGTTATGATGAAGTCATATTAGAGCAGGGTGGGCCTCTGACACAATGTGACTTGTGTCCTTGTGAGAAGTTGGCCATATGAAGACAAAAAGACATGGAGAGAATGCCCTGTGAAGACAGAAGATTGGAGTGATGCATCTGTAAGCTACAGGACACCAAAGGTTGCTAGCAAACCATCTGAAGCTAAGGAAAGCAAGGAGTGATTCTGCTATAGGTTTCACAGAGAGCATGGCCCTGTTGACACTTTGACTTCAGCTTTTTAGCTTCCTGAAGTGTGAGAAAATAAATTTCTGGTGATTTAATATATGTAACTTCTGATACCTTTATTATGGCAGTCTTAGAAAACTAATTGGAGAAGGCAATGGCACCCCACTCCTGTACTCTTGCCTGGAAAATCCCATGGACGGAGGAGCATTATAGGTCGAAGTCCATGGGATCGCTAAGAGTCGGACATGACTAAGCGACTTCACTCTCACTTTTCACTTTCATGCATTGGAGAAGGAAATGGCAACCCACTCCCGTGTTCTTGCCTGGAGAATCCCAGGGACAGGGGACCCTGGTGGGCTGCCATCTATGGGGTCTCACAGAGTTGGACACAACTGAAGCGACTTAGCAGCAGCAGCAGCAGGAAACTAATACAATTTATCAGACTCATTCTAGAATATAATGTTTTCATATTTGATCAACATAGTGTTACTCACAGGGAACAACTAACCCTATAAAATCACACAATAAGTGGAAAAACAGAAATTAAAGTCATGTTTTATGTAAGCTCAGTCCTCTTTGAACCAATAATATAAAATATTGTAAAATGATACAGGGTTTTTGTCTAAGAATGTACAGGTACCCAATGGGCTACGATCCATAGAGTCACAAAGAGTTGGATATGACTTAGTGACTAAACAATAACAGCACATACCTATACCAAAATTTGTATAGGCAATTTCCTTTGAATTCAAAACTATTGTCTTAGAATTATTTTTAAAATAACTAATTTGGCACTCTTGGATTTCCCATGTCTTGGTCCTTGGTTTCAGGTCCACAGAACACACTCACAAAAATAAAAACAAAAAACACAAACAAAATCAACTCATAGGTTTACAACCTAATGCTTATCTTTCCTTCTTATTTACTGTCAAATACAAAAAAGATTAGGAAAAATACTGAAGCAAGGCTTAATGCCACCTTTCTAGCTTCTGTTGGTGCTTAAAACAATGACTGTCATGGATGAAATTTTTAATGAGTATCTGTTGAATGAATCAATGTTCTATACTGTGACCCCTGCACCTATACTTACACTGGCTTAAGAAAAGCAAAATGAACTCTCTCTAAAAGCTTTGAAAATAGAGTAAATACAATTCAAAAGGAAAGGAGCAAGCACAAGGATGAATATATGGCAAGTCTATGCATTTTTTTTTTTTTTTTTGGAATAGCACATTTTAAAAATGGAATATAAAATCTCTTCTGCTATATATCAGTGGGCTCTAGTTATATGGATGAAAATAAAATAAAATGAGTACTACAAGAGGAAATAGACACACTTTTATGTGGGAGTTTATGTTTTGCACTTTGTGTCTATAGCTGTTGTCATATCTCTTTATAAACCAAGTCAGTTTTATCCACATTTACCAGCATGTCATTTAACATACAAAGCCATAGCCACATGTCAGGAAGTATGCCTACTTTCCAAAGCTGCTGTTATACAAAACACACAAAAATGGTCAGAACCTTCTCTGGGTCATGGAGTTATAACCCAGCATAACCACTGTGTCTAGTCATCGCCAGTTAGGAAAACTTTTATATTAAGATTTCTAACACATATTCAATATCTGGGATTAGGGCATTCTTGAGTGCTCAGTTGAAAGTAGTTATTTCAAGTAGATCTTCAATTAAGCATATTTACAAGAGGGGTAAATCAAAAGGACATTTGAAGAAAAGTTTCAGTTGCCCTTTTCTCTTCTTCAGTAAGTTTGTTTTACTTCATGACCCTGGTATTACAAAAAATAACTGAGCAGAACATTGACTGTAAGACATTGTCAGGACATTTCCTATGTGCAGTGGCTAGACAGGAAATTTTCATTTCATACACCATTTGAGCCTAGCTGCAGTGATTTCACAAAAGTCAGCAGGGTTTGAAAAGTTAATGATAAAGAAAAGCATTTGTTTTTGTTATTTTGAGAAAGTACTTGAGTGTTTAAAACTAGAACCTATGGAGGGTGGTTAGCCATGGGAAAGTGCAAAATTTATTTCACTTTATTTGTCACTGCTTATATTTATATCACATTTAGAAAAAAAAAATATCATGGAAATAATATCACAATGAAAATTGCATCAAGAATCATGGTAATAATCAAAATATGAAATATTAGTGAAATAAGCACACAATATGTAATAATACATATACTACTGATAAAAGCAAATCAAATGTTTTCCAATTATAGTCACTACAATAGCCACTTCTTTTCTTCACTTAAATACATGAAATTTGCTGTAAGTTTATTTATTTATCTATTCATTCATCCCAAAGATATTTGTTAATATATTTTTAACAGTAGGAAATATTTGAACAATAAAAATACAACTATACCTGTGATTTGTAAAGTTACATCTGATAATGGGTAACACCATTGGAGATTGTTTCTATATCATCCTGAAGAAAAAATTTTTGCTGTTAATTAGAAGGCTATAGAACTATGAGATAAGTTTTGATATGCTAATCTTAACTTTCATAGTAAAACTGATGATTATGCATTGTTAATTTTATCTCCCGAATGGATCTCCTAACAACAAACTGTATATGCTTCTGCCTTGATCAGACCAAAATCACTCATCCTCTTGACTCTTGCTACAGCCTTCTGATGTGAAGAGCTGACTCACTGGAAAAGACCCTGATGCTGGGAAAGACAAAAGGCAGGAGGAGAAGGGGGTTACAGAGAATGAGACTGGTTGGATGGCATCACTGATTCGACCAACATGAGTTTGAGCAAACTACAAGAGATAGTGAAGGACAGAGAAGCCTGGCATGTCGGAGTCCATGGAGTCACAAACAGTTGGACACGACTTAGTGGCTGAACAATAATAATAGCTTTCTGACCCATGTTCCTGTCTCCACTTAACTCTTTTCTCCTGACCTTTCCAGCACTCCAAGATTTCAGAGGCATTGTGTATGTTAGTTGTTGAGTTACATCAGACTCTGACCCCATGCACTGTAGCCCTCCAGGCTCCTCTGTCCATGAGACTCTCTAGGCAAGAATACTGGATTGGTTTGGCATTTCTTCCTCCAGGCAATCTTGGAATGGGTAGTCGTTTCCCTTCTCCAGGGGAATCTTCCTGACCCAGGGTTCGAACCCATGTCTCCTGCATTGCAGGCAGATTTGTTAGTGTCTGATCCACCAGGGAAGCCCTGGTAACAGTGAGCTAAAGAATTCTTGTGTGGGTCCATACTAAGTCACTCTGTTGTGTCCAACTCTTTGCAGACTCCATGTACTGTACCCCTCCAGGCTCCTCTGACCATGGAATTCTCTAGGCAAGAATACTGGAGTGGGTTGCCTTGCCCTCCTCCAGGGTTCAAATGCATTACACCTTAAAGAAAAATAAAGTGCTCTTTCCAACTGAGGACTTGTATTAGTTCCATGTTTCCTAGAGAATGACTTTGCACTTCCTTACTTATTCTAGTTTTTCATAGCCAAGCCATGGGGCTTAATCTTCTGACATTCTTACACTGTATACCCTAAATTACACTCACCAAATCCTTTAGATCTCTACACAAACCCATAAAAGTCCTCAACATGCTATCTCTTTACTCCATTCTTATACACATGCTTTTTCTCCTCTTTAAAACTCTACCCCATTTTTTTCTGGAAAGCTCCAATACATTATGTAAGACCCAGTTCAAATCTAAGGTCCTCTGAAAAATAGTGTCAAATTCCTCAGTAGGGAGGCATTCCCTTTTCTGCTTAAAGTTTTTCATCTATCTCTAAAATATCCTTGATCACACCATGCTACATTTCACTTTATGTCATTTTTTTTTTCCTCTTAGTGGTACTGTCCTATTTTTAGTTTGTATCTACATACAGCAAGTAAGATGGAACTCAGAGTGCTCACTTTGGCAGAAAATATATTAAAATTGAAGAAATACAGAGCCAGAACCCCAAAAAGGGATTTCTTTATCTCACTAAATAACTTTGTTCTGTATGTAATGAAATATCAAAATCCATTTTTATTTCATCTTTCATATTTTTCTATCATCAAAACATTGCATTAATAACATATATTGTTGAACATACATTTCATAGTTAATCATTTGTTCTGCAATGTGAGTTCAATTATCAATAATAGTAACATATTTTATATGATAACATTGATGTTTCTGAATATGTAACTCTATTTCTAACAGATGCATATTACTAAACTGGTTTTCCCACTAAGCAACTTGAACAATTTGGCAATGACATTCCTTTTCTTCTTTCATGTGAAAGATTGTTACAATTTTAATATTTACAGATTATCACCTCTAATATAGGGGAAAACAGAAACAGAAACAAAATAATAGGGAATTCTGATCTTCCAAGAAGAAATAAGATTGTTGTAAGCAATAGTTTTAAAATAGAATAGGCCAAAAGGAATATTCCAACTTTTTATCTGCCTAGTAACATTTGCTTCAAAAATCTTTTCACTGTAAAATCATAAATTAAGTCATTTTCTACCTATTACTTAAACTGCAAAAATATAAAATACAAAATGGAAATCATTTCTTCACTCAGAAGTTACTGCCTTTTTGATATCTTTTAAAACGCACAGTATATAGCAGAGTTATTTGTAAATCCTATTTAAAACATCTTTCAGTAATTCCTGATTATTTCTAGAATAAGTTAGCATTTCACTGTGAATGTAAAGATGAATAAAACAATAATTACTCAGGGCATACTATGTGTTAGGCTTGATGAGAAGTGTGAAACACAGAGCTCAGTGGAAACTGATGAAGTGCCCTTATTCCTCATGTGAGGCTGGATGTGAATGAGGGCAACAGATATCAATAAACACAAGCCAGCAGTCACATAGATGTAAATCTCAGAAGGTTAAGTACAGTGAAGGAAATCGGCATGGATCTGAGAAGATGGGTTTGGCATATGCAAATCTAATTAGATTTGCTAACTAAGAGAAGTAAGTAAGGTCGCTCAGTCGTGCCCAACTCTTTGTGACCCCATGGACTGTAGCCTACCAGGCTCCTCTGTCCATGGGATTCTCCAGGCAAGCATACTGGAGTGGGTTGCCATTTCCTTCTCCAAACTAAGAGAAGTCCACACCAAAAAGATGAGTTTCAAATCAATAACCCCGGAAGACATAAAGTGAAGGTAATGTGTTTACTCCAAAAATTTTCAGATTTCAGGAAGAGTAAGCCAAAAACAAAGATCATGGCACCTGGTCCCATGGGAAATAGATGGGGAAACAGTGGAAACAGGGTAGACTTTATTTTCTGGGGCTTGAAAATCACTGCAGATGGTGATTGCAGCCATGAAATTAAAAGACACTTACTCCTTGGAAGGAAAGTTATGACCAACCTAGATAGCATATTGAAAAGCAGAGACATTATTTTGCCAACAAAGGTCCATCTAGTCAAGGCTATGGTTTTTCCAGTAGTCATGTATGGATGTGAAAGTTGGACTGTGAAGAAAGCTGAGTGCTGAAGAATTGATGCTTTTGAACTGTGGTGCTGGAGAAGACTCTTGGGAGTCCCTTGGACTGCAAGGACATCCAACCAGTCCATTCTAAAGGAGATCAGCCCTGGGTGTTCTTTGGAAGGAATGATGCTAAAGCTGAAATTCCAGTACTTTGGCCACCTCATGCGAAGAGTTGACTCATTGGAAAAGACTCTGATGCAGGAAGGGATTGGGGGCAGGAGGAAAAGGGGACGACAGAGGATGAGATGTCTGGATGGCATCACCGACTCAATGGACGTGAGCGTGAGTCTGAGTGAACTCCGGGAGTCGGTGATGGACAGGGAGGCCTGGCGTGCTGCGATTCATGGGGTTGCAAAGAGTCGGACAGGACTGAGCGACTGAACTGAACTGTATGCACATTTAAAGGGAGACATATCTGATGCAATATAAATAAACATATCTTGGCTGAAGACAGTTAAATATTTAATTAATTTATACACAGTCAAATTTTTCTGAAATAGGCAGTTTTTAGGACCAGTTACTGATTTTTTTGACATCACTTTGCAATTTCAGATTGTAATAGAAATAACTTTTTCCTCATTCATCATATAGTTGCAAATGCTTTCTAAGTTTTTTAAAGCTATTTTTCAAAAAGATAATTATGTGCTGAAGCAATCAAATTGTGATAAATGCTTAGGTGGGAAGTGTTCCTATATGGAGAAAGAGAAGTACTAATGGAGCTAGAGTTGAGAATGCTAAAGTGGGAAAGACAGAAGCCATACTGGGGGAAATTTCTGTTTCAGATAATTAACATATGCCAAGAACTACAGAAATTAAACAGCTAGCTTTTATAAATGCAAAAGCTGATATTACCACCTTCCGTCTCTCAACTCCTACACACTAAGTTGGGAGTTGAAAGACATGGAATTGGGAGCTTAAAACAAACACTTCTTCTGGAAATGGTCACCATCAATATAAATCTATTAGTAAATATGGTTCATTGGAGGTCTGCTAACATACTGAGAAAGAGTATAGCGGGGTCCTTATGGAGGAGTTAGGGGGAATAAGTACAAATCTTTCTTGTAGAAAATGCAATCGTTTTTCTAATCACACAGGTATCTCTGGAATAAGGTAGACATATATGATATGAAAATTGATGGTGAACTAAATATTTCCAGAACCCAAAAGAGCTCTTGAAATGCAGGAAAGGACTCATATTCTTTTCAAAAGATTGAACATTTTTATTATCAATCAGGAAATGATTCATAATTTTAATGTCACCGAATAAATTCATCCAAAAAATTGTGTTGGATTTGAAACTTTATGTATCCAGGAGAAGCAAGTATTCATGATTATAAGGCACTATGAAGTCTGTGATGTAGCTTTATCATATTAGCCACAAACAGGTAAGTTATCCCCAGTTGATAGTTGTTGTTTTTGTTTGTTTTGGCCTTATTTTTAATTTGCAGCTATTTTGAACAGAGTTGCCATGAAGCACAAAACTATTTATAAACATCATACTGATTGATCACAGTGTAACACATTTATGGATCAATCTAGATCAAAAACTAAGGAAGTAGAAAATGGAATTATTTTGAAAATTATATCCATAGGAAGACAATACTAAGACTGGAAATGCTGAATTGCTACAACTCCCCCAAAATTAATTTTTTTTTTCTTGTGTGCTCAATTGCTTTAGTTGTGTTCAACTCTTTGTGACCCTATGGACTGTAGCCCACCAGGCTTCTCTGTCCATGGGATTCTCCAGACAATTATACTGGAGTGGATTGCCATGCCCACCTCCAGGGGATCTTTCCAACCCAGGGACTGAATCCACATCTCTTAAGTCTCCTGCAGTGCAAGCAGGTTTCTTTTCTTTTCTTTTTTTTTACCGCTAGAGCCACTGAGACCCAAATTTGTCCTTCGTCTTAGACACTAGTAATCTCCATTTTAACTGCTTATTAGTCTCAACCCAAAATGTTAATTCTACTGCCACATGTCCAAAAAGCATCATTTCTACTTTGTTTTTAAGGACTTGAATATTCTTGGAAAATAAAAGACTTGTTTCTGTTTCATTTTATGCTTAATGTTTTACCTGAGAGAAACATAGTGATGCAGTTAAATTCAATCATGGATCAAATACTCCTATAAGAAGTTCAAAGATTATATATTTGGATTTCAAATCTGAATGAAAACTTTTTGAAATGAAAGAAAAGTATTATTTTTATAATATATTCTGATTTAATTACATTTTATAATGCCTTCCATTTTGCTCCATACAAATTTTTTCGTAGAGAATAAATACTCTTTATCTCATTGAGAATAAATTTATTTCATATTCGTTCTATATGGTTATGATAATATGCTACAATTTTAGGAAGATAATTAGTTTTTGCAATTTCTGGTTTCACAGTTTTTCCATGTAAAATCACAGTGGTTTAACTTCTACTTTTAAAAATATTAAATTTATCAGTTTGGAAATAAGTTTATGCACTGTGTTTAATATTTGGAGTGACTTACTTTTGCTTTATTTCAGCCATATACAAATGTCATTAAACACAAGTGTCATTTTGCACTTCTCTCTTAAAAACTTGGTCCCGTCTCTATGACTTCAGCAGGTATTTAATAAGAATTCATAAAGAACATGCAAGGGAACAAACTTTCAAAAAAACATGAATTCATGATGATATGGCTGGCCTATTGAAGGGTAAAATTATGCTGAGATTTAACAATGCAGTTAACATAAAGAGAAGTATTTATTTATGTAAGTCAAAGGAGAAAATTTTGTGTTGGAAGACACAGTCCAATATTGTTGATGATGATGAAAATAGTGTTTTAAGTATTCAGTATGCAGGGCATGCATGATGACTCATTAGGCAGAGAAAATTATTACTGACCATTAAAGAATTAGCTTTCAGACAAATGGAAAAGTTGATTACTGCACCTCTGAGTGGCTGATTCCTAAAATTATATAATTAATGAATGTATGAAATATTTAATTTCATACATAAATATCTGTGAAGAAAAATTAATTGTTTCATACAATATAAGTAATTCATTTTACATGCAGGATCAAATATTAAATCTGAAATCATAAAATAGTTTTTCATATTATTTGTTCATGCCAATTTTGTAGCAAAGTTATTAACACTTCTATATTTTCAGAAATTATTTAAGTGGAAAATTTTGTAATATAGATGATACTGCTAATATAATTAAAACCAAACAGTTTTGTGTATATTAACTGTACGATAAAAATGTTTTTGAGGTCCACAGGCTCAGAGAGTTTGGATTAGGTATCCTAAATTTTTATTGTAGAATTATTTTACAAGAAAGATAGTGAAACAAGCTGGTTAGATTTAGCTACCTTGTATTAGGTAATAGCCAAATTTCTAAATATTTTATAAGATAAATTCGGTAAGCCACATATATTTTATCCATTGTGTACCATAGCATACAATATAAAACAATACTTATCAGAATGCGAGACCTTCAGTCTTAAAAATTATAACAAACACATCTGAGCTTAAGTTATCATGTAATACTTTCTTATATTTTACAGCAAAGTCTAAGATTTGGATTTTGTCATAGCATTTCTACTAACACAAGTTCCATACTTTCAAAATTATGCTGAAATGTTGAAACTATTATCAGTTATCAAAGTTCAAATTAATTTAAAAAATTAAAATGACAAGTCCATTCTTTAAAATATAAATAAAAATTCTTATCTCATAGAGGGAATTTTAATTAAATAGCTTGAAGTGATGCTTAAGAATATATATAATAATCTATCCATCTATCTATAGATACCTCTGTCTATATACATATACTACTGCTGCTGCTGCTAAGTTGCATCAGTCGTGTCCGACTCTGTGCGATCCCACAGACAGCAGTCCACCAGGCTCTGCCATCCCTGGGATTCTCCAAGCAAGAACCCTGGAGTGGGTTGCCATTTCCTTCTCCAATATATATATATATATATACACATATATATATGTGTATATATAGTATCTATTAAAATACATACAGTATATACATACTATACATACACGAAATATATAAAATATATATGTAGCTGTATTGTATACTATATTTAGATATGTTATATATATGTGTGTGTGTTTATATAATAATATTAGTAATAATACTTATTATGGTTATTGTAATTCTTTTCTTGCCATTGCAATGTCAAAAGTTCTACCTGGCTAAGAGGTTCCTATTTCCCCATCAGATCATTTTGAGATAATTGGGTCTTTCCTGAGTCTTATTCTCATTAGATCAGCCTGTGGATCCTAACTGATTAAGCTGCAAATCCTTCTGCAAACTGATGACTGAATGAATGTGTGCAGTCTGATTCTATCCCATTATGTTACCTTGCAAATTTAACCACTTTCTATGCACTCATTAATTATGAGCAGTTATAGTATAAAACAATGGAGTCCATGGAAGCAGTATAGATTATGATCATTGTTTATGCACTGTATAAAACAAAACAAACAAAAACCTAAAGAACTTCTCTAACAAGCTTAATCAAATGTTAAATCATGGAAGAATTCTCAACTAGAGCATGTTGGCAATACAAATGAATCTGAAACTCAAAATTCTGGCCAAAAAAAAGCTGTCACTAACATTCTATTTGCTTTTCAATGGATAGAGCAAATCTTAATGGGTCAGTGTTCTTACTAATATGTGATAATGGGGAGAGAGGGATTGAATGATCATTAGGAAGTGAGAGACATTCTCTATGCAAAATATTAGATATAGAATGAAGTCAAAATGATATGTTAACTTACACTCAGTGAAAACAAGGAAAAATAACTTCCTTTCAAAAATTCTGGAAAGTTGACTTTTTTTGGAAATCTTTGTCTGTTTGTCATTCTTAAAGTCCATAGGGATTCCCCAGGCAGAAATACTAGAAAGGATTGCTATGCCCTCCTCCATGGGATCTTCCCTACCCAGGGATCAAAGCCAGGTCTATTAAATTGCAGACAGATTCTTTACCATCTGAGCCTCCAGAAAAGTCTATACATACACACACACATACACACACAAAGGATAATAAAAGGGAAGAGTTACTCCCTAGCTGACTTAATTTTCTGAATGTAACATAGTGAGAAAACAATAATATATACACTGAGGTTTTTATTCCTAAATAAAAAGTAAAAATTTTGATGTGAATATAAAAATTTCTTATTTGATGTGATAGGTCTTATTTGATGTGAATATAAAAATAGAATCCATCTTTCTTAAAAAGGTGATTGTCTATGACATAGACAAATGTTCGAAACTAACCATTGCACAAATTGGTGGATAATAACTATTTATCTATCATATAAACACTATTTTTCATAATTTGAAAGAATGTACTACAACAAAAAGAAAGAACAAAAGATTCAAGACACAGTAATGTTTATTTTGGACAGGTATTCCAGATTTAAATGTTAGCAGAGATTACTTTTTTCTTTGGTAAATATCCTATTTTTAAAAACTGGCTGGTCATCATACTTTGAATGGTGTACTACCAGGCCAGATGCGAGAGTTGGACTGTGAAGAAAGCTGAGCACCGAAGAATTGATGCTTTTGAACTGTGTGGTGTTGGAGAAGAATCTTGAGAGTCCCTTGCACTGCAAGGAAATGCAATCAGTCCATTCTAAAGGAGATCAGCCCTGGGTATTCTTTGGAAGAAATGATGCTAAAGCTGCAATTCCAGTACTTTGGCCACCTCATGCAAAGAGTTGACTCATTGGAAAAGACTCTGATGCAGGGAGGGATTGGGGGCAGGAGGAAAAGTGGACGACAGAGGATGAGATGGCTGGATGGCATCCCCGACTTGATGGACATGAGTTTGAGTGAACTCCGGGAGTTGGTGGTGGACAGGGAGGCCTGGCGTGCTGCGATTCATGGGGTCGCAAGGAGTCAGACATGACCGAGTGACTGAACTGAACGGAACTGAACTGAGAGATTACTTTTTTCTTTGGTAAATATGCTATTTTTTAAAACTGGCTGGTCATTATACATTGAATGGTATACTTACAGACTATATATGCTTTCTCAGAGCGGATGGCTTTGGACTGATTTTTGAGAAGGAATTACCATTCCCTTTTGTGAGTTTTAAGTAATCGGAATAACGCTTAGAACGATCAAAAGAATATGAATACAAACAAAGCTGACTATAGTGTAAGATGCTCATAGCCAAAGATTCAGTGGTGAAATTCCATACTTATTTCCATCAAACATCAGATTTATCATAGGCTATATTCAAGAAAGCAAATTATAGAGATTTTTATATATTATATACATAATTTCTTGACCAAAGTTGCCTCTACTAATTTTAACCTTTTATTTCTCTTTCTTCTGTTCATAGGATTATTGTAGAATGAAGTTCTATGTCATTCTGTATTAAAGATAAAAATGAATAAGAAAAGAAAAAGAAAGAAGGAGGAGAAGAGGGGAGGAGAAAGAAAAAGGGAGAGACAACAAAGGAAAATGGAAAAGCAATGTTTCTTCATCACAATATATTACATTACTCTGAAAAGTGAAAGTGAAGTTGCTCAGTCCTGTCCAACTCTTTGCGACCCTATGGACTGTAGCCCACCATTCTCCTCTGTCCATGGGATTTTCCGGACAAGAATACTGAAGTGGGTCGCTGTGTCCTTCTCCAGGGGATCTTCCCAACCCAGGGATCGAGCCCAGATCTGCCGTATTGCAGGCAGACTTCACTCTCTGAGCCACCAGAGAATACTCTTATTTTACTTAATAAACTCTTTTGCTTGCTTGCTACATAATGCAATATCAATTTTTGGATAAATGCATCAAACAAAATGTCCTAAGATGGCAATAGTTAAATGACACTATGTTGTGCACTTGACATGAACATAATATCATATGTCCACTATCATACTTCAATTTACCAAAAAAGAATGGTGCCAGGGAAATATACCAGAAGTCCACATCAAGCAGCCCCCTTTTAAGTACCCCTCAAGACTGAATTGCATATTCAACTTGAGGGAAAAACCCTAAATAATTCCAAAGAATTATTGTGCTTACTCTATAAATTTCTGTTTTAATACAATGCTCAGCAGAATGTATTTCTTTCCCTGTGTTCACATATCATATTGACTGTAACATCTAATGAGGTGGGGGTAGGGTTTTCCTCAACTGCTAACTTTTCACAAAACTTTCTAATGATCAGGCAGAATAGCATTTCCCACTTATTTAAAACTTTTTAATGATCATTTTTTCCCCAATGCTTAGCAAAGCAGCTGTTTTTCCCTCAGACTGAGGTTTATGCCAAGTTTAAAATGTTAATGTTTTTAAGCCATGTGCTCAAGAATTAAGTATCTCCAATTTCCAAACTGGAAGATCTTGGCAGCTTTCACTCACTAAATAAACTCAGTTAGAAAGAGACTTCTAACATAGAAGGAAGAAAAGGAATCCCAGGCACTTCTCTTTGTCAACTTTGTGACCTTCCTAAATGGCCAACAGTATTAAGGTTCCTTTTAATGATCTACAATTACTGGAATATGATTTTAGTGGTTGGCCTAGGTGGTTAGTTTTTAAATTAACAAAATTAGATTACTGAGCAGGATAAAAAGAATAGGATAATTATAACTAAGACTGTGTAATACCAAGATACTTGATATTATAAAAGCAAATGGTTTTAAATAAGTTCAGGTTCTTAATTTTGATAAATTTGTGTAAACCATAAGATGGTCTTTCAAATTTAAAGATTACTGTAAAATTTTATTTGTTCTAGGGAATAAAATTCCCCAGGCTCTGTGAAAGTTATATCTAACATTTGTTTTGTCTTCAAGTCTTTTTTAATAACTACATTTTAAAATTTACTTTTTTTTGGCATACATCTCTGTGAATTATAAATGTGTAGATTCATGTAACCATCTAGAACAATAAGCATATATAACAGTTCCCTCACCCCCCAAAACCTCCTTTGTGTTATACCTTTAAAATAATATTTCGCTATCTCTGTTGCTGCTGCTGCTGCTGCTGCTAAGTCACTTCAGTCGTGTCCGACTCTGTGTGACCCCGTAGATGACAGCCCACCAGGCTCCTCTGTCCCTGGGATCCTCCAGGAAAGAATACTGGAGAGGATTGCCATTTCTTTCACTATATCTAAAATCATACAAAGAAGGATAATTTTATCGTTTTGAGAATACCATATGTGTGTTAGTCACTCAGTCATGTCCGACTCAGTGAACCCATGAACTGTAGCTTGCCAGGCTCCTCTATCCATGAATTTCTCCAGGCAAGAATACTGGAACGAGTGGCCATTCCCTTCTCCAGGCCATCTTCCTGACCCAGGGATCAAACCCAGGTCTCCTGCATTGCAGGCAGATTCTTTACCTTCTGAGCCACCAGGGAAGCCTGAGAATACCATATAATGTCATAGAATATATAACTTTATATCACTGGCTTCTTTCATTCAGTATATCTTGAAGGTGAATTCAAGTTGCTACATTTATAAATAACTTATTTTTTTTGATGAATATTATTCCACTGTATGGATTTACCAGAGATTATCACTTGTTGAAAAACGTTTGAGTTCTTTCTAGGTTTTGGTGATTGTGAATAAATTTGCTATAAAGATCTAAGGGCAGGTTTTCCTGTTTGTATACATTTACATTTCTCTAGAGCAAATAACAGAAGTGGAAATATGTCACACAGTTAAGGGAAAAAAAAAAAAGCTACTGGGTAATCCCAAGAACAGAATGAAAATGTCAGAAAAATAGCTGAGAAAAACTGGGAATAAAATTACCTACATCAGAGGGTTCTAGTGAAGAATTACAACATTTGAGATGTCATAGCCCCTGATGTGGTTCTGAAAAAATCTTTGTTTCCACTGACACATGACAAATGCAAAATACCACTGTTAACAAAAGCTCTTAAAATCAATTATTCCCTAATTCTCCCTGGTCTAAAAAAAATCAAAATGTCTCTAAATAAAATTTTAAAATATTGATATTACTGATATATTCAGTGGTCACTATGTGTATTTTTAACTTTTTATTGTGTTCAGGTAAATGAGGGCTTCTGGTGATCACTATTCTTAGATTGTTAAAGGTTGTTTAGATACAAAATGTGAGATTCTATGTTATATAAATTTGATATTTATCAATGTGAATTTTGGCAAATAAATAATATTAGATATCTATTTTTGAAAGCAGTACAGCCATTTTTATTAGTAAAATTTACATTTAGCGTTTTTTTCCTGTTGTAATTTAGTGGAGTTCTAACATTCTTACATATATTTCACATCTTTCCTTCTGTCTCAACAAAGGCAAAGTGTTATCCTGGTACATTTTCTAACAATGTCCTTGTATATATAATGAGTCTGGAAAATCTTTGTTGGTGTGTGTTCATTTTACAAATGGAGAGTTTTTCATTATAACTTCTCTTTTGAAATAAATGTTACCAGTGTTTTGAATGATTGTGAGAAACTTGGCCCCAGGGCTGTTGAGGTCAACAATAGCACTGAATGAAGTGTCTGGTTGGAAAGAGAAACCAATCCTGGCTCACTTTGCATCAGCATCCTTTGAGAAGGCTTTCTCACCACTAACATTTGCATGATAAATTTATGGACTCTGGCTCTACCAGCTTGATTGAACACATTGCATTTTGCTAAGAACAGCATGTCAACTAGCACAGTCAGCATCCATATACATCTGGGAAAACTGCAACTGTTAGAATTGTGCCATGGGACTGAAGACAAGAAAAGCTTTGTCAGCTGTCAGTTAGACATTTTGCTCACTATCTATTGATGGATGAAAATGTTGCTAATCTTCAATGTGGTGTTTCATATATTACTCTTTGGATTCTGACAGCTCCAGAGGTAAAGAGAGAGGTCAAGTAAAGGCACAGGAACAAGAGAAATACCCAGCCTTAGTCCTAATACTTCAGGAGATGAGGAACAAAAGAAAACTACAAGCACAAAAAGTGGGTCTGAGAAAGCAGCTGGAGGTTGCTTGGCAGAGAGTAATGCTACAGGGCAATGATTCACTTTAGAAAATATCATTAGTTCCTCTGTCACGTGCAAAAAGCAGGCAAGATATTATGTAATAATGCATTTCTTGCATTATCTGAAATAGCTGCATAATGTCAACCAGTTCTGAAGACTGCAGGGGTTTGTCTACAGACCATTCTGCTTGAGAGTTAATTTTATTATATTATCTGCATAATTTAAGAAGAATTTTTAAAAATGATTAAAGTACCTATTTGACCTTTCAATTTAATTTTGCATGGTATAAATCGCATTGAAACTAGGTTTTTAAAATCTGAGGTCAATGGTCGCAATGAATAGAAATAAGAATATAAATTTTGGATCTTCCTTCATAGTTCAGCGGGTAAAGAATCTGCCTGAAAGACAGGTGACCGGGTTCGATTCTTGGATCAGGAAGATCCCCTGGAGAAGGAAATGTCAACTCACTCCAGTATTCTTGCCTGGAGAATCCCATGGACAGAGGAGCCTGACAGGCTACAGTCCATGGGGTCGCAAGAGTTGGACATGATTTAGCAACTAAACCACCACCACAAAAACAAATTAAAGAAAAATAAAATGAGAACATCAGGAAAGCCTTTTTTTTTTTTAATCTACTCCAGAAAGGGATCAGTTATCTTGCTAGGAATAAACAGGGATATAGTCTTACTGCAGCATTGGATAAGTAATTTTAAATGGGTATAGGAAGGTTTGATATAATACAACAAAATTTGTTCTTGGACATCTGAAAGTAGCTGACAAAGGAAATTAGTACACTTTACGTCTTTAGTACCAATCATCAGCTATACTACCTTTTAATGAAACAGGACATGAGGATGGGAATAAGGTTCAGGAATGTGTAGAGACTGAGATGTAGTAGGACTAAGAAATCATGATGCTCAGTGCTGACATGGAATTTCAAGTTCAGGTGAAATTCAAGGTTGTAGTTTTGTCAGAAATTCTAGATGTAAGTTTGGTTATAAATAAAATAAGAATTTTGAATCTAAGACATTGTTCTTTTAAATAGGCATCACAGATTACTTGCTTTGTATAACTCTTCATGGTGTAGAATGACAACAAATTGACACGTGTATGTGTTTCCCCCATGTGCTCATGAATGCTTTTGAAAGAAATTTATCCTCTAATTCTTAGACTAGCTTGCTTATGTTTTTATTCTCCTAGAATAAAGGTATCATTTAAACCTGTTGAAATATCACCCACTGCAGATTCATTAAAAACTAAAAATAATAATTGTAAACTTAGAGGGACATACCACACCAAGTTCTCAAGGTCAGCATTAGAATACGCTTGCGTGTTCAGTCGTTTCAGTTGTGTCTGACTCTTTGCAACCCTATGGACTGTAGCCCACCAGGCTCCTCTGTCCATGGGATTCTCCAGGCAAGAATACTGGAGTGGGTTTCCATGTCCTCCTCCAAGGGATCTTCCCAACCCAGGGATCGAACTCATATCTCTCATTTCTCCTTTTTTACCACTAGCATCACCTCAGAAGCATTAGGGTATAGTGCTATTGAAATCATGGCCAAAAAAGAGAAAAGGAAATTGTTAGAAAGCCAAGCCACTGAGTACATTAATGGAGTATAATCAAGAGTTGATACTTGGAGGAAAAAAAAAAAAAAAGTAAAATGTACATAGTACTGAAGACAAAGCAGAAAGAAAAGGAAGGCTTCTGGCCCGAGTATCCAGATATCAAACTGCATGAGAAGAGCAGAGACATCCTTCAGACAGAATCCAAAGGTGAATTATGTGATACTTCTTACCAGGACATGTATTTTTTACAGGCCTATCTGCCCATCCCAAGGTTTTGTCTTGCTATATGTTGAAGTAAATAGATTGCTTGTTTGGAGACTTGAATGTGATCCATGCCTTCATAGGGAAAGCATATTTGTATAATATTAGAGATCTTTTTCTACTGTTTCATAAAGGAAGTGCCTAGTAACCAAAATATTTTTCCAAACTCATAAAATAAAGTAATTGTGAAGCATTACAGGTGAATTGTATACTCGAGGAAAGGAAATAACAGTAAACATTAAAGCTTTTAAAAATTTTTATTCTACTTCTCTCTGTCCATTCCTCATTTGCCACCCCCCTTCTCTTTTTCTTCCTCTTTCTTTTAAATTCATAACTCAATTTAACCTTCCTTCAAGGTATATGGTCTCTCAGACTCACTACTTTTGGAGTGATTTGTTGGTGGTTCCTGTTCTGTTATGGGAGTAACCCTGCTTTTAAAGCCTTCCAGGAATAGGATGCAAAAAAGAAAGAAGTTGTTTCTAATTTAGTTACAGTAGTGTAAGCCTTCAAGGCTCACATAAACTCCAGCTCAGTATACTGTGGTAGCAAACCATACAGAAGTTTGAAAGGAAAGCCCTCACTGGCAGTAAGAACAGTTTCATGGAATACCTCTTGAGATATATAGTTAATCAAAAATAGTAGGCATCATATGTTTTTCTTAGCAATTATCATTATTCCAGCATATGTCAAGGCTGTATATTGTCACTATGCTTATTTGACTTATACACGGAGTACATCGTGTGAAATGCCAGGTTGGATGAAGCACAAGCTGGAATCAAGATTGCCAGGATAAATATCAATAATCTCAGATATGCAGATGACACCACCCATATGGCAGAAAGCAAAGAGGAACTAAAGAGCCTCTTGATGAAAGGAAAAGAGGAGAGTGAAAAAGCTGGCTTAAAACTCCACATTCCAAAAACTAAGATCATGGCATCCAGTCCCATCACTTCATGGCAAATAGATGTGGAAACAATGGAAACAGTGAGAGACTATTTTCCTGGGCTTCAAAATCACTGCAGAAGATGACTGCAGCCATAAAATTAAAAGACTCCTGTTTCTTGGAAAAAAAGCTATGATCAACCTAGACAGCATATTGAAAAGCAGAGAAATTACTTTGTCAGCAAAGGTCCATTTAGTCAAAGTTATGGTTTTTCCAGTAGTCATGTATGGATGTGAGAGTTGGACCAAAAAGAAAGCTGAGGGGATGACAGAGGATGAGATGGTTGGACGGCATCACTGACTCAGTGGACCTGGGTTTGAGCAAGCTCTGGGAGTTGGTGATGGACAGGGAAGCCTGGCATGCTGCAGTCTATGGGGTTGCAAAGAGTTGGACATGACTGAGCGATTGAACTGAACTGAATAGATGTTAGCTCTTGAGTCATACAGATATTAATGAGCACAAAATTACAGGTAACACCTGTTGTTGGCAAAAGGGTTAGAATCAGGATCTAGGTTCCCAAGTCCATTCTCTTAACCTCTGTGCTCCACTGCCTAACTGTCATTTAATAGTGAATGTCTCAGATTGTTCTCAAATTGTTTTAATATGTTCTATGAATATTTTTAATATGCTTAATATGTTTAATATTTTCTCATTGTTTTAATATGTATTAACACTTTAAATCTTCATAGAACCTAGGAAATAGGGCCTATTATTCTTCCCATTTTGTAGATAAGCAAACTAAGATACTTATCCAATATGCAATAGATATGGATTATAAATGAAGAGAGTTTAGCTCCAGAGTCTTAATAACCTTAATTTGTAGGAAGCTAGTAGTTAAGAGTGGAATTTAATTCTTGAATAAATGAAAACATATCTAAGAGGTAATTGGCATGGATAAAGTCATGCAGTTCCTGTCTTTAAGGAGTCAGAGTCTAGTAAAAACAACAATTATAGAGAATATTTGGAAAGTGTTCAATGAGAAAAATCAGTCTTGAAAGTTATATACACTCTACAAGGGATTTTCGAGCATAGAATTTTGTTAGAATTTTGCAGCTGGGAAAATATCTTGGCCAACTTGTGCCCTTTTAAATTTAAAAATAAAGTATTGTGTCTCAAATGTCTTTAATTCTATTCTAAAATTCTTTGGTTTAAGCAAAATAAAAAAGAAAACTTCTAAGTATTAGTAACTTTTGACACAAGTGCTTTACAAATTGAAAACTTTGGATTATTACTTATTTAAAAGGAAGGTGAAGGAAAACGTGAATTTTTAAATTAATATTTAGAAAGTTTGTTACTTTTATATTTATTCTATGGCTATTTTTACTTAAAATTTTTCATATAAATATTTAAGTCTTCACAGTTTAAGAAATAATTTTGACAGCTGACTGTAACTTCACAAATCTAGTTTTAATCGACTAAAAAAATTTCCTTAAAATCAAATGCATATTTGAAATTATTATCTTTCCTTGTTAAAAATGAATAAAATGCAAACAAATCCAGAATCACAAACAGACAATTTTCAATGAAACTTGCTGTTGGAAGCTGTCATTGTTGACTTAACCTCAATGTTTTAGGGCTGAAAAGCACTGAAGACTTAACCAGATTCAGGCTACTGATGTATTAGTCCATACAATGGTAATCAGTTGGAACTTGTATATCTGATAAAGACCTCCTCACTGAGTGATACAAATTCCAATGATTTCCAACGTCATTACAGCTTCCTAGGTGGCACTAGTGATAAAGGAACCTGCCTGCCAATGCAGGAGACATGAGACTTGGGTTCCATCCCTGGGTTGGGAAGATGCCCCTGGGGGAGAGCATGGCAACTCACTCCAGTATTCTTGCCTGGAGAATTCCGTGGACAGAGGGGCCTGGCGGGCTACAGTCCATGTGGTGGCAAAGAGTTTGACACGAGTGAAGTGACTTAGCACACAAGGCACACATTACTTATTCCTCTGAGGACATTATTTAAGTGAAAGATACCATTTCTGCATAAAGGACTTGCTTCCTAAAGGACGTAGCTAAATTAATTACATGTATTTCTGATTAGTGGGGTTTAATGACGGTATATATTTACGCATTTACTATCTTATAATGTTTACACAATCTCCTTAGTAAACATAATGTTTCTGAGAACCAATGATAAAAAGCTAATAAACATTTAAGGTCTTTGCTATTCTAGGTGAGTTGGATATATTACTTCTAATCTCCAAACAATCAAGCTCAGTGAGAAACCTGAGAAGCAGAGAGTAAAGTAGCCAGAGTCACTGGAGTTTTAATCCAACTGTCTGTGATTTTTAAGCCTGTACATGACATCTTATTGCTCCTTATAAAGGGAGATCTAATTTGCTCATCTCTGGTTTCAACTGAAGTTATTAGAAAATAGATTAATTCCATAAAGTTGATTTTCATATTTCATAAAAATGTGAGCATATTAAGATGGAGAGAATTTAAACACACACATATTCACCTTTCAGGTTTAATTCAGTTCCAGAAAAAAACTGCAAATTTTATCAAATATATTTATGCTCCCACTTTGGAATAAAAAACTATAAAAAGGTATACTAAATATTATAATAAAGTTGCATGAGTCCTAAAATATCTCTATATAAAGAGAAATTGATTGCTCAAACTAAAATTGAAAGCTAAAAGGATATTGACATGTGAGTTGTTCTGATGCTGGTATACTGATGTATTAAGCTATATTTTAATAAGTTCTGAATATTAATAAAATACCAAAATTTTTAGTCCTGCCTTTACCAAAAATTATGTGATTAGACAAGTCATTTAATTTCCCCGGACCTCAAGTTCAGTACCTATAAAATGAAGCACTAGATTTGAAGCCCATTTTTATCTTGAAAATCTCTGATTTCATTAGAATACTCCTAGAGAGTGAAGTTCGTCTAGTCAAGGCTATGGTTTTTCCTGTGGTCATGTATGGAGGTGAGAGTTGGACTGTGAAGAAGGCTGCGCACTGAAGAATTGATGCTTTTGAACTGTGGTGTTGGAGAAGACTCTTGAGAGTCCCTTGGACTGCAAGGAGATCCAACCAGTCCATTCTGAAGGAGATCAGCCCTGGGATTTCTTTGGAAGGAATGATGCTAAAGCTGCAACTCCAGTACTTTGGCCACCTCATGCGAAGAGTTGACTCATTGGAAAAGACTGTGATGCTGGGAGGGATTGAGGGCAGGAGGAGAAGGGGATGACAGAGGATGAGATGGCTGGATGGCATCACTGACTCGATGGACATGAGTCTGGGTGAACTCCGGGAGTTGGTGATGGACAGGGAGGCCTGGCGTGCTGCGATTCATGGGGTTGCAAAGAGTTGGACACAACTGAGCGACTGAACTGAACTGAACTGAGAGAGTGAAGTTATTTAGAAAATGTATACACGTTGATTTCTGATTCCTCTGGCTTTCCTAAACCCAGCTTGTGCAGCTGGAAGTTCTCAGTTCATGTATTGCTGAAGCCTAGCTTGAAGAATTTTGAGCATTACCTTGCTAGCATGTGAAATGAGTGCAACTGTGAGGTAGTTTGAACATTCACTGGCATTACATGAAATACATGCTGCATGAAGATAATATATATAAAGTTTAAAATCGTATGCCAGTGAAACAAATTTCATCTAGCACCTTAATATTCCTAAAGATTTTTTTTGTTTGTTTTAATTCCAACACTTTCTTTATATGGAACACTAAACTTGAGAACATTCTGAATTGAAAGGAAGATTTGCCTTTAGCATTCCAGTTTTTAGGCATTGTGAAAACTGTCTACTTAACCTCTTTTTCCCAGACCTATAGCATTGTCTCTATAAATTTTACCACCAACTTAAGTGATAAGACAGAAAAATGGCGGGGAAGGATGGAGGGAAGGAGGAGGAAGTGGAGGGAGAGGAGAGGGAGAGAGGAGAAAATGATACTAAGATACAGAGGAGAAACAGAGGGAATATTTGTCTTCCTAAGTTTGCATAAGACATGTATATCTATAGATACATATTTTTTCCACTAAGTATTCACCCTGTCACCTCAAGGCTGTGGTAAATTACTGATAGTCATAATTTTTAACCTTCATCGTGTCAGTAAATTTGGTCTATATTCTGTCTTAAATATTGAAAGTCTGACTGCTTTGACCAATGGAATAGTGTAGAAACTATGCTGTGCCAGTTTCTGGTTCCAGGTCTTCTGACTGGCATCTTTCATTTTCTGTCTCTCAGAGTACTTCCTTTTAGGACTCAGCCTCTATTACTATGAGCTCTCCGTATAGATTAGAGTAAGTTTCTATAGCTGAGTTTCTATATCATCTTTCTCCTTCTTCCTCTGCTCCCCCTCCATCTCCTTTTCTCCTCTTTCTTCTACATTTAAATTGGCTGTATGTGATTATTTTTCAGCTGTAATTGAATCTATATATATGTATGCCCCAGACTATTAGTTTCTGTACACTTTAAGAAACTACCTAATAAATGGAAAGCCCTTGGGATTTGGAATCCTTTTGATCTGGGGCTTGATGTTGTCTTGTCATTTATTATCTTTAAGCAGTTGTCAGTTCCATAACATTTACCCAAATCAGTTTTATTTTTTTACATTTGCTAAAAATTTCATCAGTAATTTACACTGAGGATTAGATAAATGAAATTTACGTGTTGATAATAATATCCCTTGCAAAACTGAGGTGAAATTAAAGAATCTATTTAAATGTCCCAGTATCAGAGAGTGAATAATGGTAACTTCTGTTACTCCTATTGTTTTTGTTAATAAAATATTTTCTACATGTGAGTAATGGTTAAAAATGGGACAAGAAGGTAACATCTTTCAAGATTTATTTTTATGGTGGTATTTCTTGTTTTAGAATGAACGGTAATATATATTAGTGAATCAGACATAAATAATTGAATATAAATAACAAATAGAATGGTAGATTTATTTGGATCTGCTGTTCAGAAGGTCTGCTGTTTAGAGTGGATTTCCTGAGGCTACTCCAAGCATAATGGTGTTACATGAGTTTCCTGGAACAGATCATGAAATGAGCGATAGAAAGTAGAAGCTTTGTTGTGGAGTACTCTTACAATATACATCAATAAAGAAATGAGAAATTAGATTGAGAGGGAGAAGAAGACAAATACCATGATGACAATGGGGGATTCAGCTGACTCTATGAGGAGCTCTGGAGTTTGGATAGGGCTTCATCATTGTTCCAAACTGAGGCACAGAAGTTAGACATTTGTACCCCCTCTCCATCATTGGCCAGCAGCTCACCTCAGGCTGTGTTCTAGCAAGGACACCCTCTGAGCTATTAGTTTCCTATGGCTGAAGGCAGTTCCCAGTTGAGTGATACAGCTGTGAATGGTCTCAGCCCTCCTATTGCCGTACAGTGGGATAATGGTTGCCCAGGAAGTATTATGTAGTAAATGTGGACACTTTCACAATATCCACTATGATACCCTGGATCCAAACTACTTTTATGAGACTTATAAGGATTAGCAATTTCTTTCTAAAAGTTTGCAAAAATTATAAAATAAATATCTTTGATAACACTTACGAAAATGCTTAAAATCAAAATTAGGAAACATAATCTGTTCCTTATACAATTACAACTGTATTTGAAGTGGCCAGAAATGTAATACAGATCTCTAAAAGATTTTTTTTTTCTCAAACAAGGGCCCCAGTGATGTACTACATTGTAATTAACACTGAAATTCTGGGAATTACTTTGTCATTTCCAGGCATTATGGTTCCAAAGCTGGGAAGTGAACACTGTACATGAAATGATTGATTTCCCATGGATTCCAATGGGCTGAAGTTCCTTCATTATGCAAATTAATAAAATTCAAACTATACAAAACATATATTAGTCATTGATGATTAATTCATCCACATCTAGGTACTGAGAGTCTGGGCTACTTAAGCCACACAGATTTTTTAACCTTTTCCATTTAATATTTTGTGTATATATTCTCCTTCATAGTTATAATTCAAGACTGGTAAAAAGTGTAAGGAAATTCTAAAACTATCATATAGTATGAAAATAATTCAGTATTTATGGATAATTTTTGATGTCTTGAATAATTAATTAGAAGGAACTCAAATGGAGATGATGTTATTCTATTTTGGGGGACAGCATAAAATAAACATTTAAAAAGTACTCATATAAAATGATAATTTTTGTAGTTATATAAAATTTAAAAGCCAATAAGTAATAGGAGATTCTACTCTGTAAAAAGTGCTTATCAAACATTTACAATTAATATCTGTGATGGTAAAGGGAAAGAAACACACTTCAGCAATATCTATATATCACAGTTCAAAGTGGCCACCAGCCAAGCATTACTTTGAAATGCCCTGCTGTGATGGTGTACCTGGGGGCCTCCCTTTCTCCTTCAGACTAAGTTTAATATAAAGCAAATCCCACCACAGCTGTCTTCAAACTCTCTAGTAACATGACCCTGTGGGAAGATGATCTTTGATGTTAACCCCCATCAAAATGACAGTTCCCCAAAATGAGAAGTCAATTCCCAGGAAAAACAATAGAAAATGTGTTCGGAGGTGAATAGAATACTGAAGTTTTGAATGTTTAATACTAGTGACCTATTGAACAACATTTTAATTATTTTATGTAACAAATTCATTTTTCAGGATAGCTGTAATTTATGACTGTTAGCATAGTATAACGCTCTCATTCCCTATATTTGTTTCAAGCAACTAGAGTTTTTTCTGCATGTTATTTACACACATAAAACAAACAATCATCCACTCTTTGTGCTTAATACATCATGGACTGAAATGTTTTATGTCTTTGAAGAGGCTATATTTTTATCTACCTCTGTCTATGTCTATATTTTTATCTCAGTGTTTAAATACTAGCAGCTTATGAGATGTGATATTGATACTAACACTTCAATAGGACTGAAGTTTTGGTGGATTTGAGATCAAAAAACAGAACTATGTTAGATTTAGCTCAGAATATAAGCTCATGTAAGGTTGCCTGAATTATATTAAAAATGAGAACTGTAATAAGTGGGTTCAACAAGCAGTTTCCTAGGCTGTTATTTTATCCACTTGGTACATCCCAACTGCCACATAGCAGAAAGGTCTTAATAATCTATTTTAGGAAAATAAAATAGATGATTGAAGAGATTATTAAGATCATTTGATCTAAAAGAAAACATTATTGTCTCAATCCTTTGGTATTTCTAGTATAATCAATGTTCCCCATGACTATTTTAGTTATTATTATTGTTTTTATTTCCTCTTCATTTTTATTTTTTGAATTTCTATATGTGTGTGTTTATATGTGTATGTGTGTGTGTGTATATATATATGTATGTATGTGTATATATATATATATATATATATATATATATCACTTCAGTTCAGTTCAGTTCAGTTACTCAGCCATGTCTGACTCCTTGCTACCCCATGGACCGCAGCACACCAGGCCTCTCTGTCCATTACCAACTCCGGGAGTTTACCCAAACTCATGTCCATTGAGTTGGTGACACCATGCAACCATCTCATCTTCTGTCGTCCCCTTCTCCTCCTGCCTTCAATCTTTCCCAGCATCAGGGTCTTTTCAAATGAGTCAGCTCTTCACATCAGGTGGCCAAAGTATTGGAGTTTCAGCTTCACCTTTGTCCTTCCAGTGAACACTTAGGACTGATCTCCTTTAGAATGGACTGGTTGGATCTTCTTGCAGTCCAAGGGACTCTCAAGAGTCTTCTCCAACACTGCAGTTCAAAAGCATCAATTCTTCGGCACTCAGCTTTCTTTATAGTCCAACTCTCATATCCATATATGACCACTGGGATAACCATAGCCTTGACTAGATGGACCTTTGTTGGCAAGGTAATGTCTCTGCTTTTTAATATGCTGTCTAGGTAGATCATAACTTTCTTTCCAAGGAGTAAGCGTCTTTTAATATCATGGCTGCAATCATCGTGTGCAGTGATTTTGGAGCCCCAAAAAATAAAGTCAGCCCCTGCTTCCACTGTTTCCCCATCTATTTGCCATGAGGTGATGGGACCGGATGCCATGATCTTAGTTTTCTGAATGTTGAACTTTTTTTTTTTTAACTTTTTAAAAATATTTTTATTAACTGAGACAGACCTAAAACCGTAGCTTCTGGAAGAACCATTTGTTCTTGCCCGTCTTGTATCTCTCCTCAAACTTGACCTTTGCCTCTCGTCGGGCCTTGCGTTTGAGAGCAGGGTCTCTGAAGACATCCTTGTTGACAACAGTTTTGTCCAAGGGGATATCCACAGAGTACCTTGTGGGCATGAGGTGATTATAATTATAAACTTTCACAAAAGACTTGATCTTTGACCTCTTGGCAATTTTCTTCTTGCCCATGGCAGCTGTCACTTTGCGGGGATAGCGATCAATTCCAGCAACCAGAGCGTGGCTGTAGGGTCGGTCTGAGGTGCCGTCATCAATGTTCTTCACGATGACCGCTTTGCGTCCGGAGTAGCGACCAGCCAGGACCAGCACCACCTTCCCGGGTTTCATGAACTTGCCCATTTCGGCAGCTACCACTTGGGACTACAGCAGAAAGGAAGAAAGGGCACTTCCGCTAACCTTTCACCCCGGGGAGCGTGATCTCACTTCCTGTCCCGCCTCCTTGGGCTTCTCCCCGCCTCTTCCGTGGCACTTAGATGAATGTTGAACTTTAGGCCAACTTTTTCACTCTCCTCTTTCACTCTCATCAAAAGTCTCTTTAGTTCCTCTCTGCTTTCTGACATAAGGGTGATGTCATCTGCATATCTGAGATTACTGATAATTCTCCTGGCAATCTTGATTCCAACTTGTCATTCATCCAGCCTGGCATTTCACATGAGGTTCACATAGAAGTTAAATAAACAGGGTAACAATATACAGCCTTGATGTACTCCTTTTCCTATTTGGAACCAGTCTGTGGTTCCATGTCTAGTTCTGTATAAATCCAGCTGAATTATCTGAGTGTAAATTATGGATATTACTTAGATAACCTAAAGTAATTAACTGTGTGAAGAGAGAAGCTACTGTGATTAATACAGTTAAGGCTAAATTTTAGAGTCTCAGAAAGTTCTCTTACAAATTTACAAAAACTGAAAATAATTATTTTTTATATAATCACAACATACATTTATTTATATCAAAAGAAAATACTGAACATGACTAAAGTAACTGAGCACACACACATAAAGAAAATATAAATTTATTAAAGTAATCAACATATTCTAAAAACTTTGAAAGAAAATACTGTGTTCTAATCTATCACAACTAGAATTTTAACTGTTTTGTGTATTACCTTTATTATTGAAACACGGCTAATACACATTCCTATATTCTATTCCACAGTAACATATAAAACAGTCTTGTCACTTAAAAAGCAATGTAAATATGGCACAAAGTACATAAGAGTAGGTTTATTTCTGTGTCTGATTTCTGTAATTGTGAGAGCTCTGAGGACAGTATTTTCCTGATAAACACAGACATTAAAAAGTTGACCTTTGCTTTCTTTTACAGATGAAGCCTGTTGTCCATACTTTCTCCTTATACTTTCTCCTTTAAAATGGACTTTTACTTATCAAATTGGTCCATAAGTTGCTTGGTTTAAAAGAGGACCACAGCAACTGTATGTCCAGGTGTCAAGGTAGAAAAACCCATCTGAGATCTAATGGGGTCTAACTCTTGTTTAAATAGTTGAAGGACAAGAGTCAGTCTCAGCCTGCATTCACACTGCTCTAAGGGAGTCAGGAAGCAGTGCGTTCACAAATCTCTCATTCTTACAATCACATGGTATGTTTGCAGTCACTCTCCTAAGAGCAAAAAGGGATTGTAGTTTCCTTTCTAGTCACTGAGTCAGGGGCAAAAGCCTCAGATCTACTCATAAAATGGAGCACGCTGCCTGTTCTAGCTGTATGCGACTGAGTTCAAATCCTGCCTTTACAGGCTGTGATTTATTAGGACCCAAGTAACCACTAGAATTTCTATGCTGGTAAAATAGCTTTACAGTAATGCCAGTCTTTACAGTTAACCCAAAGATGGGTTAACGGAAGAGCACTTGGCATTCTGCAAGGACTCAATAACTATTAACTGTAATAATAATCTTCTCCCATCCTGTAATAATCATTTATATTTATTAAATTGAATCTTGCTTTTCCAAAACAACAAAACAGTAACAATTTTTTTAATATATACAGAGGGAACATCTTATAGCAGATGAAGATGTATATTTCTCTTCTCTTTCCTCAAAACTAAATGTGGACACACAAAAAAGTAATTATTATATATTATATGGTAACATCTTAGTTTCTATTGGGCCAACATTACCAAAATTTTATTGGAATGAAAACAGAAAAGTGATTTTTGAAAGAATACTTACTTCAAATATTTACTTTTGAAGTAAAGTATTTACTTTTCCAATTGTCTTTCTATTCCCCTTGTCTTTCTATTCTCAAAATTTACTTATTACTTATTGTCCAATTCAAGTCCATATTTTTATTATATTTCTGACTCAGTCTCTTTAGGCCTATTCTGTTATTTTTGCACTTATTTTCTGTATCAGACATCTGTATATTTCATGTTGTATGTAAATTTAAATTATTAGGGTTTATTCCTATGTGCCCATGCACAACAAATTGTCCTAGAAAAGAGACATATTCCACACTATTTTTAAATCACTAATTTGAGTACAGAGCAATGTGCACATAGATATTCACTAAATTCTTACTAAATGAGTAAATTGAAGAGGAAACAAAAAAAGATTGATCACAAAATTACATCTGGAAGGAACAGCATGCCCGGAAATCATCTAATGACTGCACACATAATTTTTGCTAGCATTATGATGAAGGAAACAAGTATATTACAAAAACATGAAACATAGCAGATGGTTGGTTTACACTTCATATCACTCACTTGATACCTTGGTGCTGAGAAATTATTTGATGATATTTAATAGTACTTTTTCATTTTTTATTTGATCTTTAATGAATTTAATTGTAGGGATTATACAGAGGTATTTACGTATCTTCTTTATATATTATACATGTGTGTGTAAGTTAGTCGCTCAGTCATGTCCAACTGTCTGTGTCCCCATGGACTGTAGCCTGCTATGCTCCTTTGTCCATGGAATTCTCCAGGTAAGAATACTAGAGTGTGTAGCCATTCACTTCTCCAGGGGACCTTCCAGACCCTGGGATTGAATCCAGTTTTCCCACATTGCAGCTGGATTCTTTACCATCTGAAAGATGGTAGGGCTACCAGGGAAGCTCTACGGCTCAGATGGTAAAGATGTAATACAAATGTTGTTTTGTTAAAAATATTTACCTACATTAAATGTATAATGATATAGCAAGAAAATGAAAGACTTGTTAGGACAAAACATAGAAATATAATTTAGTAAATATTCCATAAAAAAACAAAAATAAAATGTAAATTTTTCAAATCCTTTTTAGAATTAATGTAGTCTAAAATCATCAAAACTGATGCCAGAAGAAATCAATACTGAAAGAGTAATGATACAAATAAGCCAATTAAAATGAGAAATTTATCAAAGACTTAGCTCTAAAAATGGCTCTGGACCAGAATTTTTCTTTCAAAAAGAGAATGAACACACAGTTTCCTTAATGTATAAATTGATCCCAAACAAAGAAAAATAGGAGAAAACTATAAGTTTTACAAAACTAGCATAAACTTGTGCATGCCTGAGTATGTTTACATACATATATGACAGATATGTACATATATTGGCCCCCACACACATACATCCCAGAATAATCTCACTTAAAAATATGAGTATAGAAAATCTAGTGACAAAATTGCAAAAGAAATTAAATTCAACAAAAAAATGTCAAGAAAGATTTTCATAACATAAAAACATACATTATATCAAATGGTTCAATAAAGATAGACAATAATTATAAAGAAAATTGTGATTATGTTACTGAGGACACAAACACAAATGGTTAAATTTTAGACATAATATAATATTCACATGCAACTGACACAAATATAATCAGATAATATGGATACATTGAAATATAATCAGATAATGATTCATTGATTTGAAAGACCACATTTAAGAAACTATAATACAAATATTTAGTCTTAACTTGTCTCTTCCACAACTTCATTTTTCTAATCCAAAATTAAATAGTTTGGTTTGTATTAACATTACTATCACATATTTAGATAAATATTACATGCTTAGTAAAAATAGAGAAGTTTGGCAGAACTATACTCTCTTCAAAAGTTTCTTTGCAATTCCTACTCTTACTCTAATTTTACAGGTAAACTTTAGAAATAGGTTTTCTGGTTCTAAAGAATTTTTCAGAACGAACTGACTGATACTACTTTAAATCAATAGCATAGACTGGAAATAATTGAGGTATTTAAATAGTTTTGCCATGCATTATAAGTAATTCTCTGGATTTTTGTCTCTTCTATATAAGCTAGTAAATATCAGTACATTATTCCCATAAATCTCTTATTAGGTTTATCCCTAGGTGGATTTCCCAGGTGGCGCAGCACTAAAGAATCCTCTTACCAGTGCAAGAAACTTGGGTTCAACCCCTGGGTTGGGAAGATCTTCTGGAATGGGAAATGGCAGCCCAGTATTCTTGCTTGGAAAATTTCATGGCACAAAGAGTCGGACAGGACTGAGCAGATAGGTAATATGTATATACACATATATTTCCTAGCATGAACTAAATTTCTTATATAGCTATTTTGATAACATATAAGAAAGTTGTTATTTATTTTATGTGGATCTCTAAGTAGCCATGTTTTATACTTTCTTATTTGGAGAAGGCGATGGCACTCCACTCCAGTACTCTTGCCTAGAAAATCCCATGGATGGAGGAGCCTGGTGGGCTGCAGTCCATGGGGTCGCGAAGAGTTGGACATGACTGAGCAAATTCACTTTCAATTTTCACTTTCATGCATTGAAGAAGGAAATGGCAACCCATTCCAGTATTCTTTCCGGAGAATCCCAGGGACTGAGGAGCCTGGTGGGCTTCTGTCTATGGGGTCGCAGAGAGTCGGACACGACTGAGGTGACTTAGCAGCATGCAGCATCAGTTCAGTTCAGTTCAGTCGCTCAGTCGTGTCTGACTCTTTGCGACCCCATGAATTGCAGCACGTCAGGCCTCCCTCGTCCATCACCAATTCCTGGAGTTCACTCAAACTCACGTCAATCCAGTCGGTAATGACATCCAGCCAGCTCATCCTCTGTCGTCCCCTTCTCCTCCTGCCCCCAATCCCTCCCAGGACCAGAGTCTTCCAATGAGTCAGCTCTTCATATGAAGTGGCCAAAGTACTGGAGTTTCAGCTTTAGCATCATTCCTTCCAAAGAACATTGATCTCCTTTAGAATCGACTGGTTGGATCTCAGTGCAATCCAAGGGACTCTCAAGAGTCTTCTCCAATACCACAGTTCAAAAGCATCAATTCTTCGGCACCCAACTTTCTTCACAGTACAAGTTTCACATCCATACATGACTACTGGAAAAACCATAGCCTTGACTAGACCGACCTTTGTTGGCAAGGTAATGTCTCTGCTTTTGAATATGCTATCTAGGTTGGTCATAACCCTCCTTCCAAGGAGTAAGCGTCTTTTAATTTCATGGCTGCAGTCACCATCTGCAGTGATTTTGGAGCCCAAAAAAATAAAGTCTGACACTGTTTCCACTGTTTCCCCATCTATTTCCCATGAAGTGATGGCACCGGATGCCATGATCTTCATTTTCTGAATCTTGAGCTTTAAGCCAACTTTTTCACTCTCCACGTTCACTTTCATCAAGAGGCTTTTGAATTCCTCTTCACTTTCTGCCATAAGGGTGGTGTTATCTGCATATCTGAGGTTATTGATATTTCTCCTGGCAATCTTGATTCCAGCTTGTGCTTCTTCCAGTCTAGCTTTTCTCATGAGGTACTCTGCATGTAAGTTAAATAAGCAGCGTGACAATATACAGCCTTGATGTACTCCTTTTCCTATTTGGAACCAGTCTGTTGTTCCATGTCCAGTTCTAACTGTTGCTTCCTGACCTGCATACAAGTTTCTCAAGAGGCAGGTGAGGTGGTCTGGTATTCCCATCTCTTTCAGAATTTTCCAGTTTATTGTGATCCACACAGTCAAAGGCTTTGGCATAGTCAATAAAGGAGAAATAGATGTTTTTCTGGAACTCTCTTGCTTTTTCGATGATCAAGCAGATGATGGCAATTTGGTCTCTGGTTCCTCTGCCTTTTCTAAAACCAGCTTGAACATCTGGAAGTTCACAGTTCACGTATTGCTGAAGCCTGGCTTGGAGAATTTTGAGCCTTACTTTACTAGCGTGTGAGATGAGTGCAACTGTGTGGTAATTTGAGCATTCTTTGGCATTGCCTTTCTTTGGGATTGGAATGAAAACTGACCTTTTCCAGTCCTGTGGCCACTGCTGAGTTTTCCAAATTTGCATAAATAATTATGCAATAAATAATAAATATAAATAATTCTTATAATTTCTGAAAATGAAGAGAATCTTCATTTCACTTATTTTCACACTTTCATGTATTTTATAGTTTTATTGCTTTTATTTAATTTCTAATTATCTCAGATTTTACATTCAAGAGTAGTTATGGTAGTGGGTATCCTAAAATCTAGTTTCTGAATTCAAGGGTATCCTTCTACTGATAATATTTTGTTATAAATGAGAAATATGGTATATTTATCATAAATGTACTCTACCAAAACAAGGACTTTATTTCTATTCTATGGTTGTTAATAATTTTTATTGAAATTTATTTGAAATAAATATTTAATTTTAATATATTTAAACTATGGAGATAATGATACAGTTATTCTCACTTAATTATTTAGCATATTGAAATGCACTTTCAGATTCCTTAATGTTGAACCATCTTTATCTTCCAGCAACAAATATTTTTGTCATTGACTAATAGCTTTATTTTCTTTTAAATGTTCAATTTGCAATAAGTTCAAATGTATGGAAAAGACAGAATAGTATTAATAATTACTACAAACTATAAATTCCCTATATTGCCTTTATTATTGTCTCTTTCCTTCAAATAAGATGAAGACATGTTGTCCTTTTATCCCTCAATACATATCAGTGGATATTTCCTAACAGGGCAGTATCTCAGATTTTCAATATCCACAAATTAAAAACAGAAGCACACAAAATTAGATAATATTTTCAACAGAATAATAATGATACTAAAGTGTATCAGACCTTAAGGAATGCAAACATCAGTGCTTAAAGAGAAATCTATAATTTTGCATGCTTATATTTATAAAGAGAGAGAGGTGCAAAATCTGTAATCTAAGCACTCACAACAAGAGACTACAAAGACAAGAAATCTTTGTAGAAGACTAAAGTGAGAATAAGAATGGGAACCCATAAAGATAAAAGTAGAAATTAAAGAAAGAGAAAGATAAAAAATTACAATTTTTTAATTGAACTGATTAGTGTATATGCTTCATACATAGTAAGACTGAAAATCACACACACAAAAAAAATCAGAATACCGAGATAAGAATTTTGAGTGGCATTTCTACAGACTTACAGAAGTGTGCAGCTTATTTTCCAAAGAGCTGCTCTTTTTCTAGATTTTTAAAAATAATTCTATTAATGTCTGTGATCAGATATAATCTTATTACCTGGGCCGCTTCAATTCTCTACACAGTCTCTCATCCTCCAACAGATTACTTAGATTCTTTCATATGATGACTTTAGAGATTCAAACTTACTAAAAGAGTGAGCCTCAGTGTGCAAGCATTTTTGCAGACTGCTTAAATCATTTTGCCTAATGTTGCATTGGGTAAAGCAAATCATGTGACTAAAGACCAATAGGAGAGGTAAGGAAATAGATTCTACTTCTTGTTGGGGGCCGTGAACCTTCAGATTACAGAAATATGGCTGAAAGCAGTGGGGATTTGTGACTTTTTTTTCTCGTACAATGAACTGCACAAAGATACTACTATAAGGATATATTGCCATTTTTACATATTAATTTAGGAATAAAGTAAAATCATTTAATGTTGTCAAATATATATTGTGAATTAAACTTCAGTAACTTTCAAACATTTTTATTACTGCATCTGACTTTTTAATCTTATAATATTCTAATCTTTTAGATAGTGAGCTCTCTGGAAAAAAAAAAAAAAAGAAATGTATTTACCTTGATTTCTAAATAATAGCTCAAAATCTTGGCATGGGGTAAGTACTCATATGTTTATAGAAAGAATTAATTATCTTTCAAAAATTTAAGCACAGAATTAACTTATGACCCAGAAATAAAAATAAATATATGATCCAGAAATTCAACTCCTAGGTATGTACCCAAAGAATTTGAAAGCAAGTATCCCAAGTTTGCTTGGGCTACCATAACAAAATACCATGGACTTATGGCTTAAACAACAGAAATTTACTCACAGTTGGGAGGCTAGAAGTCAAGATCAAAGTGATTTCTGCTGAGGCCCCTCTCTTTGGTTTATAGAACCCATGTTCTCCTTCTGTTTTCACATGGTCTTCCCTCTGTGTCTCTGTGTCCTAATGTTCTCCTCTTAAAATAACACAAATCACAATGGACTAGGGCCCCACCGTAATGATCTCACAAACCTTAACTACCTCATGAAAGGTTGTTGTTGAATCACACGAAGACACCGGGATTCTTGGCCCCCGGAGGAGAAGAATTCAATCCGGGGCCAGAGACGAGGCTTGATCACTTAGAGCTTTTGTGTAATAAAGTTTTATTAAAGTATAAAGGAGATAGAGAAAGCTTCTGATATAGGCATCAGAAGTGGGCAGAAACAGTACCTCCTTGCTAGTGTTAACAATGAAGTTATATAATCCAAAGAATATCTGGAGGTTGTAAAGACCTCATCAGACCTACTCCCATAATTTACATTTTAAGATAACACTGTCCTTAGGCAAGATACATCCTTGTAAAGACCAGGTCTACTCCCATAATTAACATTTTAAGATAACAGAAGGTTGAATCCAAAGATATATTATTGTTATATAATCCTAAGGAATGTGGAGAAAGAAAAAAAGTTTGTCCTTTCTTCCTCCTTGAGAATTCCAGACCCCTCTCTCCTTGGGGACCCCTAGCTTCCCTATCAACCTGCCTAGGACCTGACTCTCTCACTCATTAGAGGCCTTATCTCTAGACACAGTCATATTCTGAGGTATTGGGATTAAGGACTTCAATGTGAATTTGAGGAAGCACAATATAGTCCCTTACAGTAGAATTCAAATATATATTCTTAAATCAATGTTTATTATAGTTTTATTCACAATAGACAAAAAGGTGAAAATACTGAAATGTCCATCAAATTAATGAATAAACAAAATGTGGTATAAAACATGGATGTTTTTAATTGTATCATTTAAAATATTTAAAAAATGGAAATGGTATAAATAACAAGAAACAAAAGAATAATGAAACTATAGTACATCAAATCCAAAAAATATTATAGTCTTTAAGAATGTAAATAGAGTATAGATCATCTTATATTTTTATGATAAAATCAATATGCATGTAGAGAATTTAAAAATTAAAACTACATACAAAATATAAAGGAAAAAATCCAGGGTTGTTCTTTTTCATCTTACAATACTGTTAAAATTTTTACTGTTTTCTGTATTAGCTAATTAAATGTGCCCAAGCTGGTACAATTGTAATTCACACTGTGTACAACTGACATCAATAACTTAAATTTACTAGTCTGTAGACTGATTTTACTTTTATTTTGACCCATGGAAAACTCCCCAACTACAAAACTGGAAAGCAAATAAAGCACATTTGAAAAGGACTTTATTGAATTGAACTGATTATGTAATGGTAAGGTAAAGGATTTTAAGTTCTCAGGGAGTATTACCACATTATGTGACGTATAGCTATCCAGCGTTATTGTCTGTAAGGAAAAATACAGGCGAAAATTTAAAAGGATCAAAAATCTTAAGATTCACCTTTTTTTTCATGGCTAAGATTATTAAATTTTCAGTTTCACTGGATGAATAAATCTTAGCAAGTCATATGCAATGCAGCAAGATTTACCTTGTAAAGACTAAGTCAGAGTGAAAAGATACAGTACATTGAACAACCAGTGACTTATTCAACATACAAGTTATTTGGAAAATAACTGAAATACCTGAGATCTGTTAAGTCAAACTAAAGAGCAAACAGAGAAAGCTAGAAATAATAATATCAAATTCTATAGAGTAAAGCCAGGATTTACAAATCACGTAAGTACACAATTCTTTATAATGACAGAATTTAGTGTTACAGCCAATATTAAAAGCAAACCTGGACTTCGTTTTCCCCCTTTATGCACATTATTTTACCACCATTGTAAGTTTTTATTTTAATGTACAAGGTTTTTTGTTAAGGTACTGATTCAATTTGGAAGTTTAATTGAATATATATATATATATATATATATATATATATATATATATATATATCTCCAAACCAAAAATTCTCTATTTAAGTTTCACTGTCTGGATGTTTTAATCTACCTCTTTTTTTTTTGTCCTTTTATTCTACCAGTCCTTTTTTATGAGATAAACAGTTACCCAGTTCTTGCAGCACCTTTCTGAGGTTAACATCATTTTATATTCACTGGACCAACAGGTCAAGTGAGGCACAGAAAGGTTAAAAGGTGTCTTTGGTTTCAGGTTTTCTACCAACAGAGTTATGGAAAAAGATTTAAACTTGATCCCTGGGTATCTTTTGCTCTGATCAACTGAGTAGATAAGCATTCTTAATTACGTTTTGATGATGACATGAGACAACAGTTTGGTTACCCACATTAATATTATTTCTGACAGAATAATCACAGCCTGTTTAATGTCATTGTGAGACATTATTAATAGCATTTCCATTTATAACTTGTACACATAAATATATCAAGGTTAATTTCGCTAGTCTTGTGACTTATCTAAAGGAAGATTGAACCAGTTTTTCAATCTTTCTGAGTTTCATAAAATCTCTAGGGTTTAAGTCCTATGACCTTTATTTGGTTACTGATTTCGAATTATGAAATGGGTCATGCTACTTTAACCAAATCAATGCTAGTGCTCTCAGTTCTACAGATAGAGCTCTTGAAGCATCCTCTCTAACTCACTTCTAAATATGAATGCTTCAGGCTCCAATCTTGCTACCTCTTCTCTTCTCTATCCACACTCCCCATCTGCACTCTTTTATCTAACCCCATGACTTTAAAATGCTATTCTTGGTTCAAAATTCATTTCTTCAATTTCTACTTTTATCACCAAACTTTTATACTCAGATGATAATTATAATTAATCTTAAATATCTAATTATTGCTTCAAAAGTAACATATATTAAATGGAACTCTTGACTCTCACAGTTTCATCTTTTATCAGGAGTCAGGTACTGTAGTTAATGATCATTTCAACAGAAACAGAATATAGCCATGACAATATTGAAGTGATTATTGGGCATTCAGTTCAGTAAACTACCTTAAAGTAAGAATAGAGATTACACTAAGAACTCTGAAGGATGCTACTATTCCATGGGATTGTGTAAGCTTACCTGGATACATTCAGGAGTAGACAGAGAAGAAAGTTCTCTAGTAGCATATGATGTAAGATAGATCTTAATCGACTGACCCAATCAAACAATTAAAGCAAATGGAAAAAAAAGCAAAAAATAATGTTCTGAAAACACTGTCATTGGGAAGAAAGTAGTGTCAGACAAAGCAAATAAAATAGAAAATGATCAGAACACACATACATATACAGCACCCCCCCACACACACCACATTAGCATTAAAAGGTGAGAAAATATTTTTTTCCTTATTTTCATAAAAAATAGCCCCTTGTCTCCACTTGAAAGGATATAGACTGACTGCTTTAAATATTTAGATATTAGGTTCTTACACACGCAAGTACAGAAACTGAATTTTCTAAAGATAGGTTTTTGACCAAAAATTTTAGCAAAGTAAGAATATGCATATGAAGAAAATAAAAGGTATTCAGTGTGTACTTGTTCATACATAATAGACATACATACCATGTGTTCTGAAAAATAATTGATGATAGAATAAAATATTTTAAAATTTTCTTCTTAGTAATATCCAAGATATATGACAGCTGTATTTAGTAAGTTGCTAAAATTTTCTTCTTTAAATGTCTTATTTTCTGAAAAGGGTAAAAATAATCTTAATAGTTATATCTCCCAACTTCTAAATTTAACATATAATTTAGGTGTTAAAAAATAGGAATCCTATTCCTCCCAGTTGTAAATAATGCTTGGATTTACCTTTCACAGACAAAAATCTGATAAGCAAAATTAAGCATCTGCATGATTGATTTTGTGCCATCATTTTAAAATATGGCTCACTTATAAGCTTTCATTTTTTTCTACATATTCCCTATCAGAGTGTGTGATTAGTCTATTGAAATAGCAACTCTGATGAGACACAATGCAAAATCTGGGGTTACATTATTTGAGAACTTAAATCTTTGTAAAATATAATTGAAATAGCTCTCTGTGAACCTATTATTGCAGTTTTTGAAGGATTCTCCACAACCCTCACCTGCTTCTTTGGCATCATTTTAAATAATATTCAATGTTTGCCATGCAGTGACTTTTAACAATGAAATTCTACTTGTACAAATACAGGCATAAAGTATAGTTAGTTGTCCCTTAGGATATAGGAGGCATTGGTTCCAGAACCAACCCCTCCCCATGGATACCAAAATCCACACATGCTCAAGTCTCTATAAAATGGCATAGTATTGTATATAACCTAAGAACGTCTTTCCACATATACTTTAAATTATCTCTGGATTACTTATATAATCTAATACAGTTCAAAGACTATGTAAATAGTTGCCTGTGTGCAGAAAACTCAAATTTTGCTTTGAGGAACTTTCTGAAATTGTTTTTTTTCAAACATTTTAAATATGTGATTGCTTAACTCTATGGATGCAGAACCCTGTAAATACAGAGAGCCCACTGTATTATGTGAAACTCTATAAAACATTCCTGGCAAATGGTAACAGAATAAAGTAAATGAAAGTAAAATCAATAACTGTCCCTACCTCATGACCGCGACATGTCCTTCAAAAGTAGGTTACACAGAGCCATGACTGAGCAGACAGGTTTGGTGGAACTTTGTCATGCCCTTTAAGTACAAAGAAGGCAATGGCACCCCACTCCAGTACTCTTGCCTGGAAAATCCCATGGACGGAGGAGCCTGGAAGGCTGCAGTCCATGGGATCGCTGAGGGTCGGACATGACTGAGCGACTTCACTTTCACTTTTCACTTTCATGCATTGGAGAAGGAAATGGCAACCCACTCCAGTGTTCTTGCCTGGAGAATCCCAGGGATGGGGGAGCCTGGTGGGCTGCTGTCTATGGGGTTGCACAGAGTCAGACACGACTGAAGTGACTTAGCAGTAGTAGCAGTAGCAGTTAAGTACAGAGGGAGACATTTGCTGAAAAAGTTTAATTTAGCTAGTCTCAAGGCTGAAAAAAAAATCATAGAAATCATCCTTGTTAGGGTCTTCCTAATACTTGAAAAAACATAAAATGAAAGAAAAGAAAAATGTCTGACATTTGGTCAGAATCAATCTCAAATTTGTATATAAACACCAAATAAGATAGCCAAATTAAAATGACACTGGAAATTATAATCCACTTTTCTTTATATTGAGATTTTCCAAAGTGGCACTATCAGCATTTTGGATTGGATAATTCTTTGTTACAGGGCTGCTGTCCCATGCTTTGTGAATGCTTACCAGTGTTCATGGTCTCAGTGACTCACTGCATGCTAGTAGCAGACTCCCAGAACCAGTGAAAACTGACTACAGATACTACTAAGTGTCGTTGGGAGCAAAATGCCCTCCTTTGAGAAACACTGGTCTGTAATAAAGTCCATTACATGGATTTTTTTTTTTTTTTTCCCTTTTTACAGCATAGTTCAAATGAAATCTAAGGATTGTAGCTATATATTTAGATAAGCAATTGGGAGTTTTCTGGTTTCATCAAGAAAACTTTCTATAGGTCTACTATGCACTGAATGTTTGTGTCTCTTCTAAATTCCTGTGTCAAAGCCTTGATTCTCCCCTGGGATTTGGAGGTGGCGTCTTTGGGAAGGTTTAGATGATGTCATGTGGGTGAAGCCTCCATAAGGGAAATAATGGAGCCCTTACAAGTGACACCTTGATCTTTAACTTCCCTGTCTCCAGAATTGTGAGAAATAAATGTTTGTTTTTTAAGCTACCCAGTCTATAGTATTTTGTTATAGCAGCCCAAACTGGGTAAGATATGTTTTATTACTTAAAATGTACAAAAAAAGTGTCACAGCTATAGGCTTTATTTCAAAATGACACTACAGTTCATGATCAATGATGTAGATGGTAGTATAGCAACATGTCAGTCAAGTTAATGATTTTGAAGCATTGATTAAACAGTCAATAAAATTTCTACATCTAAATCAGATATGCACTAACTAATATTGATGATAAAGTTGGTCCATAGTATTGACCATGCTTTTCTATTCTATTGTAAAGCATATAAAGACACAATAAGAGATGGACAAAAATTTTTTATACCATGAAAACATTAAAATTTTAGATCTTAAATATATATATACTAACTTTTTCATGAATTTCTGCCTAATTAGAGATAAAAATATTTCTGTAGCATGTAAATAAATACACCTCAAATCAACAACAAATATCTAATTTACTATGAAACAGTAAAATCATTATCATTACATTAAAGAGAATAAAATTGCTTCATTTTATATATTCACACACTTTTCCTTCAAAAGCCTTAATAGTAAAATAAGATACATGAAATGAAAATAACAAGGATAGGTAAAAAATAGTGGAAATTTAGAACAACTAAAAAAATACCAGAAAGTAATTTTAGAAAGGAACAAGTAAGTTTAGAGAGGATGATGGCTACAACATAAATATATGAAAATCAATCTATTTTCTTTATATTAACATTAATATAAAGAACACATAATAAAGCCTACATTCATGAATAATGGCAAATATAATGTAAACTAAACAGAAATAAAGATAAAAGGAATATATTAGTCTTTAAGAAAATAAAAAATAAAACTGCTGTGTTTATAGAATAAAATATAATTTCAAAGAAAGATTATCTTCATGGATGGGAAACCTGAATAATGCAAGAATTATATTACAATAGTATCTAGTGCCTATTGGATGTCTGGTACATGGTGCACATTATAAATATTTTATATAAAATGTCCCAATACCATTCACAAGTATTCTATGAAGTTGTTACTATGATGGAATCTAAGTTGGTATAATTATACCTTTATAATCAATAGATAAAGGAACCAATCTATGAAATTAAGTGAAATCTGAGCTCCTAGCCACTCCTTTATTGCTTTTCTATTAGATATTGGAAAAGAAGTAGTTTTTACTAGTTCTGTCATAATAAGGTACATTTATTTTCACTTAATCTGAAAATGATTACAATTCTATAATCAATATATACGGAATGTCTAATATGGCAGGAAATGTTCTGAGCTTTGGAGATATTGAGAAAATAGTGTTCTGCTTTTTTTGACCATATAATGGTTGTTTTAGGACATTATATAAATATATATAATGTATATATTAATAACTAAATATATATAATTTAATTAATCATAAGCCCAATATAATTAGGATAGCAAGGTGATTTAAAAGTAAATATCTATTAGTGTGTATAAGGTAGCATGAGCGGAACACTTCATTTATATACTTCAGCTTTTAAAAAATACTTTAGTTCCTCTTATTTGATGTTAATTTAGCTATAATATATAGCCATACCATATAGACATTTCTGCCACTAATTCTTGAAAAATTGTATACTCTGCCATTACAACTGTTTTTCTAAACTGAAAGATTAAAGGGAAAAATAGAAATTAAACAAAACTTGTGGCAAAAGCTTGAATGATGTATAGTGATAGGTAAGACCAAAATCAGTTTATATTTATCCTTATACTTAATATGCTTCCTCCCATCCCATGTTCATAATATATACTAGCAAATAGGGTATTTAAAATAGTAATTATTATTTGAGAAAACATCAGGAAAAAATTAAGAAATAAAATGTACTCTTCAAGCAACGTTGATTTTCACTTTAATTTGAGGATTGCCTGAGATACAAGTGAACGTTGTTTTTTTTTTCCTAATACCTTAAAGTGGTTCTGAGAAACAGTCTGCTAAATTTAAATATAATATTATTTTTATCATTGTTGCTACAAATAGATTAAAAGAACATTCCTTTAACTAATTTGGAAGATATGTCTCTAAACTAAAATCAATGTTTCACATAATTAAAATAACAATATGGTAATACATCTACTATTATAATGATTGAAAATGTAATCTTAACACTTCAAAATTTATGCAAAGTAAAGTTTCATAAGTGGTGGCCTATCAATCAGGAATTTTAAAGTTTCAGTAATTTTTTGTTAAAATGATAATTAAAAAGTTAATCAGGCTGGTCCGATGGTAGTGGGTTACCAGAACTTATTAACATTAGTGTCACTAAAGTTGGTATACAACCCCCCACTGCTAAATTTGACTGGCTTAAAAAAATAAAAAATAAAAATAAATAGTTAATCAAAATTATTTTAGAGCCCAAATGACAATAGGAATAAAACTTGCTTTCCTTTGTCACTTTTATTGTCTACAATTGATATCAGTCCAGATCCCAGAAGAATGCATGCTGATGAACATTTCAAAGGAGCACTATTGCCATTCTGAATCCACTAAATACAAGATGAGAACAGGAAGACATAATAATACGAGCCCTGGTATTTAAAGTGAGGTTTACTTCTTATAATTCAATCTAATGGCACTCTTCCTTGGATGGTCAAAGCAAATTCTAGAATTCTTCCTCTAGAATTTCACCTGCCTCTTAATGGGAAATAATAAGGGAACTTCAGCAATAGAAACAGATAATGGGCTCTCTCTTGTGATGTCAGTTCTTTCAATCATGGTGGCTAGTGATACTGCCATGAGAAAGCAATTGTTATTTTTCTGTCTGTATTGTTGTTTCCCATCAAATGGGAAAAACTTTTCAAATGTCTTGGTAGAAATCATATCATGATATTTATCTACTGTAACTTCCAAGAAAATTTATTTGACTATATTTTTTATAAATCTCCAAGAAATAGCTTCAAGTTTGGTGTTAAATAAAAACTTCCCAAACTGAAGGGAAGAAACTGAGACAGAGAGAGAGAGACAGAGAGAGACAAAAGAGAGACAGAGAGAAAGAAAGAGGTTTAATAAAAAAATACAATTTTGAGAAAATAGATTTCCCTTCTTTTCATATTTTTGTATAAGGCCATTAGCAAAAAAATATGTAATGGATTAACCAAGAATGGTTGATTCATACTAAGCAACAGAAGTGAACAATTTAATTATGTGGGTAATTATGAAAATATATGCCGTTAAATTCTTTGGAATTCGTTATTCTTAGGAAGGACTGATGCTGAAGCTGAAACTCCAATACTTTGGCCATCTGATGCAAAGAACCAACTCATTAAAAAAGACTCTGGGAAAGATTAGAGGTGGGAGGAGAAGGGGACAACAGAGGATGAAACAGTTAGATGGCATCACCGACATAATGGACATGAGTTTGGGTAGGCTCCAGGAGTTAGTGATGGACAGGGAAGTCTGGCGTGCTGAAGTCCATGGGGTCGCAAAGAGTCTGACACAAGTGAGCAACTGAACTGAACTAATGCAGTTAAAATTTATTTTCAACTTGAGTGTGGAATAGCTATATAACTGACAATATTTTAGAACTAGTTTTAATTCTAGAGATATTTGAATACAGCGTTTGTCTCCTACATCTAAGGTTGCTTGAAGAATAAGCCAAATCCATGACAGATTTGGCTGTGATAAATCATTTTTATATGTAGATTCCCAAGATTTTTAAGGGAAAGAGTACTAGAAATAGTTCTGAATTTTTTTTTAAGTCTTACTAAGAGCAGACAGATCAGGAAGTATCAAACAACAAAATTTGATTTACCTGATTCTAAAGTAGACAATGTTAATTTCTGTAACAAAATTACTATTATTCTTATTTTACCTATGTGGAGTGCAAAGCAGACCGAGCTTATGTAATTTCACCATGGCTGCACAACTAGTAGGGAATGGGTTTGATTTAAACAAAATCAGTCTGGCATAATATTCTATGCCCTGGCCATTACACTCTGCTGTCCTACATTTAGAAAGTAGGGTTTTGAGACCTGAGAAATCAAGTTACTTATCAAAGTAAGAAAGTGACTTATTTAGTGCAAATTCCAATCCCCCATTATGCATCCATATATACCAATCATAGTCAATTATTACTATTTCAGTACTATGTATGCATCATATACATGCTGTCTCTCATCCAACATGTCTTTCTCATAATGATTTTGATGACAATGAAGAAATATTTTTAACAATAATTTAAGTTTATTTAGCACATTCTTTATGAGGTATGGAAAGCTGACAGAAAAACAGACATCGATCTTATTCCATGTACTTAGCAACTGTGAAAGCAGCTTAGGTTTCTGAAAATAGCTGACAAATTACCCAGGAGAACTTAGGTTCAAATCATACTTATATGTCAGTTGAAACTGGAAATGTCACCAGAAAATGGTTTTTCTTTCACCTATTTGACAAGAGATTAGATTTGGTTTTATCTTATCGAAATTATAAATTGCCAAATTAAACAATGTAATTTTGTTCTCCTAATGTAATTACACTCTTCCCTTCCCCTAATGTCTTTATGGTGCTTTTCCTCTCAGGGAATTGAGGGATGGGGGGTGGTGGGGAAAAGAAATGATAGCTAGTTTAAGAGTTTTATTTTTAGTAACCATCACTTTTAGTCTATAAAAGTGGTTACTTTTAGTAACCATCACTTTTACTATAGTAAACACCATTGATAAATGCATTGCACTCTGTGATTATTCCTATTGCCAAATGACAAATGTGATTTTTAAAAAGAGGTGATAGAAAAACATTTATATAAAGTCGATATATCCCCCTGATTCTAATGCACCCCCCAAATTATTCCATAAGCTGAGCCCAAATCATTCTCTTTTCACTTTCACCTGCTTGTCAATTGTCAGTTTAAAAGAGTCAGCAATATATATATGTATATATATATATACATATATATATATAATTATTTTATCGTATTCTTCCTATGAAAAATGATGGAAATTTTCACATGACAGTTAGTAACTGAAGATGTTCCACAGGGACTAATATTCAGTGTGCTAGTTCAAGCAAGAATGTCTAGATACAATTATTGAAGTCATTTCCCATTGCACTGCAGGTATCCTCTAAAGATGAGGGGTGAATTGATTTATTTACTGCTTTCTTCCAAAACTTGAATTTGATGAATAAACCAGTTTGCATCCAGGTGAAGCTCTCTTGCACATTAGATTCAGCCTCTGCCTACTTCATCGTCTAAAAACAGAGAAGAAATTCTCTTTCCCCTTTCCTTAATCTGGACAATAAGGTCTATCATAGTGTAAGCTTTCCATTAGAAGCATATTCATTATCTGATATAGTAAAAGAAATTTTTAAAAAATTCTTCATATATACTAATTTATTTGAATAATATAATTAAAAATCAGAGATTCACCAGAAATCAAAGTTAATAGGAACAGGAGAAACTTGACAGATGGAGATTTTCAAAGTCATGGTCTGATGTCAGTTAGTTCAAGCTGTAGATTTGGGAGAGAAGAGTACAAACAAACATACCATGCTGTGATTCTGTTTCATTCCTTTAGGTAAATAAAGATTTCAAATATGCTAAGTGTCCTCATTGGGATTTCAAGTCATCTTATGAATTTCAAAACACTGAAAATGAAATATATGCTGTAGTAACCGAATGGACTAGCAACAAAAATAAGACAAAGATATTTTAACCCGGGCTGTAACTTATGACACAAGTTAGAGTACAGAAACTAATTAAGTAATGGAACAGAATTAGCATGCATTTAAAACTATATATCATGTGTTATTCTTGATTCATTTACTTTAAATGCAATAAGGAAATAATTTACTTTCCCTCATTTTCTTCTGGATCATTTCCTCCTGAAAATAGCTAAATATGCCTAGAATGCACAAACTATAAAACACAGTCAGATGTTTTTATTAAAAACTGATATAGATTATAATCGTCTCCAATTTAGTTTAGCATTGGACCCTGAGATTAGCTTAATGGATTCTACTGTATGAGGATTCAGAGTTCCAAATCTCCAGAAAGGATGAAAAAATAAATTTTCTATTTCCCCTCTATCAATTGTGTGAACTTTGAAGTAATCTCAAATCTTATTTCATCAATTTCTTACCATTTTTCCCTGCCCCTGCTGGTTACTTTTATTATTTCCACCATTACTTTTGCTGAGGTCATTTATTTCCCTACTTTTTGGGTTTTGAGCTTTTGAAAACACACAATAGTTTCTCAAAAAGTTAAACATGGAATTATTATATGATCCAGAAATTTCACTTCTGGCTTTACATCCCCAAAAACTAAAGTAAGGGCTCAAACAGATACTTGTACACCAATGTGCATAGAAGCCAAATGGTGGAAACAACCCAAATATCTATCAACAGATTAGTGGACAAAATGGGGTATATGCATATGATGTAATGCTATTCAGCCTTGAAAGTACTAAAATTACAGCACATGCTATAACATGGATGAACCTTGAAAACATTTGCTAAGACATAATCTAGACACAAAATGAAAAATGTTACATGATTCCACAGATATTAAACATCTAGATAAAGGGAATCCATTGAGACATAAAATAGAACAGATGTTACCAGAGATGAAGGCAGGAAGAATGAGGAGCTATTGTTAAATGAGCACAGAATTTGTATGAGGTAATGAACAACTTCTAGAAATGGATAGTGGATTTGGAAACTCCCCAGGTCAGTAGGTGCCCAATATGCTACTGGAGATCAGTGGAGAAATAACTCCATAAAGAATGAAGGGATGGAGCCAAAGCAAAAATACCCAGCTGTGGATGTGGTGATAGAAGCAAGGTCCGATGCTGTAAAGAGCAATATTGCATAGGAACCTGGAATGTCAGGTCCATGAATCAAGGAAAATTGGAAGTGGTCAAACAAGAGATGGCAAGAGTGAATGTTGACATTCTAGAAATCAGCGAACTGAAATGGACTGGAATGGGTGAATTTAACTCAGATGACCATTATATCTACTACTGCAGGCAGGAATCCCTCAGAAGAAATGGAGTGGCCATCATGGTCATCAAAAGAGTCTGAAATGCAGTACTTGGATGCAATCTCAAAAACGACAGAATGATCTCTCTTCGTTTCCAAGGCAAACCATTCAATATCACAGTAATCCAAGTCTATGCCCCAACCAGTAATGCTGAAGAAGCTGAAGTTGAACGGTTCTATGAAGACCTACAAGACCTTTAAGAACTAACACCCAAAAAAGATGTCCTTTTCATTATAGGGGACTGGAATGCAAAAGTAGGAAGTCAAGAAACACCTGGAGTAACAGGCAAATTTGGCCTTGGAATACGGAATGAAGCATGGCAAAGACTAATAGAATTCGGCCAAGAAAATGCACTGGTCATAACAAAGACCCTCTTCCAACAACACAAGAGAAGACTCTATACATGGACATCACCAGATGGTCAACACCAAAATCAGATTGATTATATTCTTTGCAGCCAAAGATGGAGAAGCTCTCTACAGTCAGCAAAAACAAGACCAGGAGCTGACTGTGGCTCACACCATGAACTCCTTATTGTGAAATTCAGACATAAATTGAAGAAAGTAGGGAAAACCACTAGACCATTCAGGTATGACCTGAATCAAATCCCCTATGGAAGTGGAAGTGAGAAATAGATTTAAGGGCCTAGATCTGATAGAGTGCCTGATGAACTATGGAATGAGGTTCGTGACATTGTACAGGACACAGACATCAAGACCATCCCCATGGAAAAGAAATGCAAAAAAGCAAAATGCCTGTCTGGGGAGGCCTTACAAATAGCTGTGAAAAGAAGAGAAGTGAAAAGCAAAGGAGAAAAGGAAAGATATAGGCATCTGAATGCAGAGTTCCAAAGAATAGCAAGGAGAGATAAGAAAGTCTTCCTCAGTGATCAATGCAAAGAAATAGAGGAAAAAAACAGAATGGGAAAGAGTAGGGATCTCTTCAAGAAAATCAGAGATACCAAGGGAACATTTCATGCAAAGATGAGCTCGATAAAGGACAGAAATGGTATGGACCGGACAGAAATGGTATGGACCTAACAGAAATAGAAGACATTAAGAAGAGATGGCAAGAATACACAGAAGAACTGTACAAAAAAGATCTTCATGACCCAGATAATCATGATGGTGTGATCACTCACCTAGAGCCAGACATCCTGGAATGTGAAGTCAAGTGGGCCTTAGAAAGCATCACTACGAACAAAGCTAGTGGAGGTGATGGAATGCCAGTTGAGCTATTCCAATCCTGAAAAATGATGCTGTAAAAGTGCTGCACTCAATATGCCAGCAAATTTGGAAAACTCAATAGTGGCCACAGGACTGGAAAAGGTCAGTTTTCATTCCAATCCCAAAGAAAGGCAATGCCAAAGAATGCTCAAACTACCACACAATTGCACTTATCTCACATGCTAGTAAAGTAATGCTCAAAATTCTCCAAGCCAGGCTTCAGCAATACATGAAGCGTGAACTTCCAGATGTTCAAGCTGGTTTTAGAAAAGGCAGAGGAACCAGAGGTCAAATTGCCAACATCCGCTGGATCATGGAAAAAGCAAGAGAGTTCCAGAAAAACATCTATTTCTGCTTTATTGACTATGCCAAAGCCTTTGACTGTAGGCATCACAATAAACTGTGGAAAATTCTGAAAGAGATGGGAATACCAGACCACCTGATCTTGAGAAATCTGTATGCAGGTCAGGAAGCAGCAGTTAGAACTGGACATGGAACAACAGACTGGTTCCAAATAGAAAAAGGAGTTTGTCAAGTCTGTATATTGTCACCCTGTTTATTTAACTTATATGCAGAGTACATCATGAGAAACGCTGGACTGGAAGAAGCCCAAGCTGATATCAAGATTGCTGGGAGAAATATCAAGAACCTCAGATATGCAGATGACAACACTCTTATGGCAGAAAGTGAAGAGGAACTCAAAAGCCTCTTGATGAAAGTGAAAGAGGAGAGTGAAAAAGTTGGCTTAAAGCTCAACATTCAGAAAACAAAGATCATGGCATCCGGTCCCATCACTTCATGGGAAATAGATGGGGAAACATTGGAAACAGTGTCAGACTATTTTTTGGGGCTCCAAAATCACTGAAGATGGTGACTGCAGCTATGAAATTAAAAGATGCTTACTCCTTGGAAGGAAAGTTATGACCAACCTAGATAGTATGTTCAAAAGCAGAGACATTACTTTGCCAAAAAAGTCCGTCTAGTCAAGGCTATGGTTTTTCCTGTGGTCATGTATGAATGTGAGAGTTGGACTGTGAAGAAGGCTGAGTGCCGAAGAATTGATGCTTTTGAACTCTGGTGTTGGAGAAGACTCTTGAGAGTCCCCTGGACTGCAATGAGATGCAACTAGTCCATTTTGAAGGAGATCAGCCCTGGGATTTCTTTGGAAGGCATGATGCTAAAGCTGAAACTCCAGCACTTTGGCCACCTCATGCAAAGAGTTGATTCATTGGAAAAGACTCTGATGCTGGGAGGGATTGGGGGCAGGAGGAGAAGGGGACGACAGAGGATGAGATGGCTGGATGGCATCACTTACTCAATGGACGTGAGTCTGAGTGAACTCTGGGAGTTGGTGATGGACAGGGAGGCCTGGCCTGCTGCGATCCATGGGGTCGCAAAGAGTAGGACACGACTGAGCAACTGAACTGAACTGAATATGACAGAACATGTAAGTAACATGTCCCATGGATTATTGTATCTCTTCAAATGTCAATAAGACCCTCAGACCATTCAAGATTGAACTCCCAGTCTCTCTCATGCTACTCAAACATGGCCTTCCTCCCATTTTAGCCATCTTAGGAAATGGCTCTCTCATTCATACATTTATGATAACTAGAAACTAAGGAGTCATTGCCATCTCACTCACTTTCAACTAACATAGGCAGTCTCTCAAAAGGTACTAATGGTTTTGCTTTCGATTATCTCTCCATATTCATTTTCTTAAATCTCCTACTACCTATACCACCCTTTTAGAAATTCAGCTATTTTAAAAAACCTGTTTTTTGAATCCACTTTTGTCCTCTTCTAATACATCACCCTCATAGCAGCCAAGTATTTTTGAAGGTAAATTCAATGATATCAGCTTCCTATCTTAAAACTCGCAGGGCTTTCTCATTCTTCCTTTTATAAAGAAATGAAATCTCTTTATGGTGCCGCTGTAAAGAATCATCATTCTACTCTCTGCTTCTATGGTATCTTAAATGGAATCATGTGGTTTTTAATCCTTCTGGGACTGGCTAATAGTGGCCATCAGAAGCTGAGTATCTTATACAGATGGCTAATAAACACATGAAACGATGCTCAACATTGTTCATTATTAGAGAAATACAAATCAAAACTATATGAGATATCATTATACACCAGACAGAATGACCATCATTAAAAAGTCTACAAACAATAACTGCTGGAGAGAGTGTAAAGAAAATGGAACCCTCTTGTATTGCTGACAGGAATGTAAATTGACACAGCCACTAAGGAAGACAGTATGGAGATACCTTAAAAAACTAGGAATAAAACCACCACATGACTCAGTAATCCTATTACTAGGCATATATCCTGAGGAAATAAAAACTGAAAAAGATGTATGTATCCCAATGTTCACCGCAGCTCTGTTTACAATAGCTAGGACATGGAAGAAACCTAGATGTCCACTGACAGATGAATGAATAAAGAAGTTGTGGTAGTTTCACAGAGCTAGAACAAATAATTTCACAATTTGTATGGAAATACAAAAAACCTCGAATAGCCAAAGCAATCTTGAGAAAGAAAAATGGAACTGGAGGAATCAACCTACCTGACTTCAGGCTGTACTACAAAGACACAGTTATCAAGACAGTATGGTACTGGCACAAAGACAGAAATATAGATCAATGGAACAAAATAGAAAGCCCAGAGATAAATCCACGCACATATGGACACCTTATCTTTGACAAAGGAGGCAAGAATATACAATGGATTAAAGACAATCTCTCTAACAAGTGATGCTGGGAAATCTGGTCAACCACTTTTAAAAGAATGAAACTAGAACACTTTCTAACACCATATACAAAAATAAACTCAAAATGGATTAAAGATCTCAACGTAAGACCAGAAACTATAAAACTCCTAGAGGAGAACATAGGCAAAACACTCTCTGACATACATCACAGCAGGATCCTCTATGACCCACCTCCCAGAATATTGGAAATAAAAGCAAAAATAAACAAATGGGACCTAATTAAACTTAAAAGCTTCTGCACATCAAAGGAAACTATTAGCAAAGTGAAAAGACAGCCTTCAGAATGGGAGAAAATAATAGCAAATGAAGCAACCGACAAACAACTAATCGCAAAAATATACAAGCAACTCCTTCAGCTCAACTCCAGAAAAATAAATGACCCAATCAAAAAATGGGCCAAAGATCTAAATAGACATTTCTCCAAAGAAGACATACAGATGGCTAACAAACACATGAAAAGATGCTCAACATCACTCATTATCAGAGAAATGCAAATCAAAACCACTATGAGATATCATTTCACACCAGTCAGAATGGCTGCGACCCAAAAGTCTACAAATAATAAATGCTGGAGAGGGTGTGGAGAAAAGGGAACCCTCTTACACTGTTGGTGGGAATGCAAACTAGTACAGCCACTATGGAGAACAGTGTGGAGATTCCTTAAAAAACTGGAAATAGAACTGCCTTATGATCCAGCAATCCCACTGCTGGGCATACACACTGAGGAAACCAGAAGGGAAAGAGACACGTGTACCCCAATGTTCATCACAGCACTGTTTATAATAGCCAGGACATGGAAGCAACCTAGATGTCCATCAGCAGATGAATGGATAAGAAAGCAGTGGTACACATACACAATGGAGTATTACTCAGCCATTAAAAGGAATACATGTGAATCAGTTCTAATGAGGTGGATGAAACTGGAGCCTATTATACAGAGTGAAGTAAGCCAGAAGGAAAAACACCAATACAGTATACTAACGCATATATATGGAATTTAGAAAGATGGTAACGATAACCCTGTATACGAGACAGCAAAAGAGACACTGATGTATAGAACAGGCTTATGGACTCTGTGAGAGAGGGAGAGGGTGGGAAGATTTGGGAGAATGGCATTGAAACATGTGAAATGTCATGTATGAAACGAGATGCCAGTCCAGGTTCAATGCATGATGCTGGATGCTTGGGGCTGGTGCACTGGGACGACCCAGAGGGATGGTATGGGGAGGGAGGAGGGAGGAGGGTTCAGGATGGGGAACACATGTTTTAAAATTATTAAATTAAAAATTTAAAAAAAAAAGGAAAAAAAAGAAAAAAAAAAGAAGTTGTGGTAATATATACAATGGGATATTACTCAGCCATAAAAAGGAAATATTAGCATCAGTTCTAATGAGGTGGATGAACCTTGAGCCTATTGCACAGAGTGAAGTAAGTCAGAAAGAGAAAAGCAAATTTGTAACACATATATATGGAACACATATATATGTTCCATATATATGGAACCTAGAAAGATGATATTGATTAATTTTTTTTCAGGACAGCAATGGAGATACAGACAGAGAACAGACTTACAGACACAGTGGGGAGGAAGGAAAGGAGGGTGGGGTGTATGGAGAGAGTAATATGGAAACATACAACATGTAAAATAGCCAATGGGAATTTGCTGTATGATTCAGGGAACTCAAACCGGGGCTCTGTAACAACCTAGAGGGATGGGATGGGGAGTGAGGTGGGAGGGAGGTTCAAGAGGAAGGGGATATATATACACCTATTGTTGATTCATGTTGATGTTTGGGAGAAATCAACACAATACTGTAAAGCAGTTATTCTTCAATTAAAAATAGATAAAAATAATATAAATTAATTAATATCAAAAAAGAAGGTGAGTCTCTTAACAAAGCCCACTTCTGTAGATATTAAGCTCTTGGGCTTCTCAGGGAAAGATGTGTGTTCATCCTATTTGTTCAGCTCATTTGGTGCCCACACATATTCCAGAGCATTTCCTCTTTGGAAGATAGGGTGACAGTATATGAAAATCTCTAGCCCAGAAACTAGTAATACCTCTTTTTAAAGTTGGCAATTAAAAAAGAAATGAAAACTAAGTCATTTTGGAATTTAGAATAATTTTAAGGCTTATTTTCTTTGTTTTCAAGACAAGTAAGGGTCATGGTTGAATTTTATCCATATATTCCTAAAAATGGTTACCTAACATAGTGTAACATCCAAGATATAGACAGGCCTAAACTGAGATATATATGGCCATATATTAAAAAAAAAAAAAAAAAAACACAAAAGGATAAGAAAGCTGAAGGAAGCAATTAATAGTCCATCAGGATGGAATGGATATCATGATTAAAATTCTCAATGTCCACATCCCACACTCTTACATGGACAAACAAAACACAATATAAATATGTATATAATAGTTTTAACTTTAAAAAGTGTTAGGAGTATATGTAAGTCACTTGAGAAGAGGTACTATAGCTAATCTTTGCTGATGCTCAAAAGTTGTCAATGATGTGAATGAAAATATACTTGTTTCTGTACATGGATACTGAATACCCAGAAAACACTTTTTGTTCTTTGTTAAAAATGAAGAACCTTATTTTAAAATAGTTATATGTAAATTTCAGATCCCAGTGTGCTAAAATACTTATTGAAATGAAATATGTAGATAATTTCATTTAGGTAACATTGTTTCTATTTTTATTCAGCTGGCTTATATACTGCAACTAGCCATTTTTCCTAGCTTTAGAAACCATAACTTGAAGCTGTTTAGGACCTTAGAAAATTTTCCTTAGATAAAAATCAATCAACTTAGAGAATGTGAACTGTTATTCTAATTATTATTACTTAAGTGATTTATCATTTGTATTATATTTCAAATTTCCTAAGGATTAGATGTAGCATTGTACAGATTTTATTTAAATCAAACAATCATAGAAGTTCAGCAAAAGGTTAGCCAAATCTAGCACTTAGCAATAAGAAACAAAAAAGTCTCAGAAAAGTTAGAAAGTATGTACATTAAGTAAAAAAGGATCAATAATGAGAGCTTTAAGTCCTTCAGGAGAATTTTAAAAGTTGTTAATAGAAAGGAGAGGAAAGAAAATGGTTTTCATATTAGAATATTGAGACAACTTTGGGAAATTTTCTATTCCTAAGACAGTTTTCATAGAACATCAGATGGTACCCTTGACAAAGATTGACATCTAAAATGAGAAAGTTAGAGCAAGTAGAGTACTTCAAGCCCAATAAATCACCAGAACCATATGGTATATATCCAAGATTTCTGAAGGAAAAAAGTGTGAACTAGCATAAATACAGAGGAAAATGATAGTGTGAAGCATAGCCTTAGCAGTAGCATCTGTTTTTATAGACTGGAAGATTATTTATTATGTAGAAAATAAAGGGAAATTTTTAATGTTAAGTAAAAAATTATGTTCTGCCTGTGTTAATCTTGAATATTTCTGTGCTACTCTGTATCTTTTCTGGATTTTGTTTAGCATCAAGCTTTTCTGGCATCTCTCTTTCTTATCTAGCCTATTCTTCCGACCATACATGGTGTGTGTGTTGTCCAGGGTGAAAGCAGGTTTGTTAGTGTGCTATCACATTGATCCTCTTTCATAAAACTGATTTTTTGTGTTTGTTCTCCCTCCTGTGCTTATCTTGTTGTCTTTTTTTGAGTGATAGTAAATTAGAATATACTTGATTTCAAACAGAGTTGGTATGGCTTCATTTGTTTTTCAATCATTAGCTCATTTCTGTTACATGGCTTTGGAATTCAGTTAGGATCCAAAGCATCTACTAATTTGCAATTGGAGAAAGTGAAAACTCAAAGGACTAATCATAAATGTAGGAGCTCAATAAAATTTTACACATGCATACACTACTGTAGTGTTAGTCACTCAGTTGTGTCCAACTATTTGCAACCCCATGGGCTATAGCCCACCAGGCTCCTCTGTCCATGCAATTCTCCAGGACAGGATACTGGAGTGGGTTGCCATGCCCTCCTTCAGGGGATTTTCCTGACCCATAGGTTGAACCCTGGTCTCCTGCATTGCGGGCAGACTCTCTACCGTCTGTGCCATCAGGGAAGCCCTAATGTAACCTACAGCTAAATCATCATTAAGCATACTGCAGTCCTTTAAGATGGAGAAGGAAATGGCAACACACTCCAGTGTTCTTGCCTGGAGAATCCTAGGGATGGGGGAACCTGGTGAGCTGCAGTCTACGGGGTCACACAGAGTCGGACACGACTGAAGTGACTTAGAAGTAGTAGTAGTAGTAGTAGTAGTAGTCCTTTAAGAAGCTTCCTTTTACCCTTACCAATCAGTATTACCCTGAAGGTAACCACTATCCTGAATTCTAATACCATCGGTTAGTATTGCCTGTGCTAAACTTCAAATACATGAAATTACACCAAGTATTTTCTGGCTTCTTTTGCTCCAAATAATGTCTCTGAGGTTCATCAATGCTGTAGTATCTATCCATAAACTAATTTTATTTTTATTTCTAGATAAAATTTCATCTTATAATGCACCATACCTTATTTATCCACCATTCTATTGATAGAATTCTGAGCTAATTCTATTTCTGTCTCTTAAATGTAAAGTTGCAATAAATATTCTTGTATTCTTGTGTTTTGCAAACGCATGCACTGTTTTCACTTGATTCTAAACTTAAGAGTGAAACTGTTAGTCATAGAGTAAGCCTGTAATCAAATGTAGTGTTGCATTTAACACTCAAATAAAAGTATATATGAGAGACTGATGGCTTCACATATCATCAACACTTGGTATCATCAGTCTTTTCACTTTAGCTATTGGATGAGTGGGTAAAGGATGCTCATTGTGATATTAATTCACATTTCAATGAGGAGTAATGATGTTAACACAGTTTACGATGTTTATTAGCTATTTGAATATCCTCTTTTTCAAAGTATCTATTGATGTTTTTCTCATTAAAATATCAGGTCTTTAATCTTTCTCTGATTCTAGGAGATATATATTCTGGTCTTGAGTCCTTTGTTAATCTATCATCTATCTACCCATTTATTTATCTATACATGGATGTTATAAATTTTACTGACGCTCAGTGAGACTTATTTTGTGCCCTTAAAATACTGTTTTAAAAATCTTTTTCTACCTCAAGATCATGTCAAAATTTTCCTATAATTCATCTAATGCTTTATTGTTTTACATTTTACACTTAGATATATGATTCTTCTTGAAATATTTTTGATATACAATATGAGGAAAAGGGTCAATGTTTATGTTTTTCCAAAGCAAAGCCTGATGGTTCTTGCACTATTTATTGAAAATACTATTTTTTTCTCACTGAATTTCACTGGTGTCATTGTCCTAATTCAAATTAAATAGAATTTTCTATAATATTCTATTATTCAATCCCCTGTCTTTTTCACTGAAAGGAATATAAGTCCATAGCCCATAATCCTCTAATATTCCACTGGCGTTTCCAAAGATTACTTGGAAAACAAAACGTACATACATAGAATGGGAGAAATGGGAAAGGGGAAAACTTACTTCTGTCATAGGAATGCATTTGCTAGATTATATTAACCATACTGAAGAAATGCAAAAATGTGCCATCCATATTGCAGTCAGAATCATCTTTAAAAGCATGTATCACATAACTATAGTTCTGATTGAACATCTCCTGTGCTTCCTATTGTACTTGGCCCAACGTGTTATCATATTGTGGTCTATGGTAAACTCTCCAATCTCATCTCTAACCACTTTCCTATGGCTATCATGCTGTATTCAGCTAGCTTGTTTTTCCTTAAACAAGGCAAGTTTTTCCCATTCACATTTTACCTGGAATGCTGATTCCCAAGTTTGTGCTCTGCTGAATCAGTTTTTTTATTCTCGTGTCAAATTACATTTCCAATTCACATTTTCCTATTTTATTTTATTAAAGTCAACTCCTGACAGAATCTCTACGTACCCATTGCATTGATACATATATTTTTATTGTTGTTTAGTTGTTTTCTATTCATTTATGCATTTGTATAAATTAATTATATTTTAGTATTTTTAGTATATTTAGATGTTATAATAATATTTCTTATAGCTCGTATTTATTGACAATTTATGTCTTTATTCAGGCACAAGAAAATACAATTGTAGACAATAACACATTGAATATTCTCAGACTGATCTTTTAATATAAAAAAGTGTTTTTTTAATTGTAATAAACACTGACAGATTAAAAAATAAATCAAATATAACTCAGGTTTAGGCTGACTATGTAGAAAACTTTGGACTCTCACCTAGACACTAGCTACTTTTAAATAAAAAAGAAAAGCATTAATCCAGAATGATTAAATCTTATACAAATGGCAAAGAACTATATAATAGCTTAGGATTTTTATTTGTTGACTATTTAAAGGATATGTGTTCATATGAGTGCCTGTGTCTGTGAGTGTATTTCCCTTTAGAATTTACACCCTTTGAACAATTATAGCCTTACAAACATTGTCAAATTATTTTCCTCCCCTCCAGGCCCATTCTGTTTATTTCTACCATGAAAGAAATCATAAGCTAATTTTTCAATAATTTTTGGAGATCTCAATGAAGTTCATTTTAATTCTCAACATTAGACATGTTCAAATATTCCATCCCTTCTTAAAAATATGCGGTAAAAATCTTAAAGTCCCACTTAACAGAGAGAAGGCAATATGTATGATGAAAGTATTTATTAATAGGATGAATAAGATGAAACTTACCCTTATCTATTAAAACAGAATATTAGATCCTCTCTTTCCAGTCAATTACTGTTTTAACATTCTATAATTTTTATGCATTTAAAATGAAAAAACAAGCTACTTACTGATATGCTTCATGACTAAGTTGAACTCTATCAATTAGCAGAAACAATCCTGGTGGCTTCAAATCTCCTTAGCAAGAAGTCTGATATTCCTCCAAAAGTGGCCGCATATACAAATATGCAACAGTGAACAAATGTAGATGTTCACTTGACTAAAGTTCCAGCAATGTGTTCCAGAGTGAGTGACAACAAAGACACACTTTCAGCAGTGCTGACAATCCCTGAAAGTGACTGGAATGAGTCAATTAGGTCCTTAGTGATTTCTGCTCAAGGAAACTGAGGTGCCTCTGGCAAAAACAGAAGATAGTATTGCCAGCCAGGAAGTGAGATCTTACAAGACTGTGCAGGAGAAAACAGAGCAAGGTAAGCCATATCTTTCAGTACGAAAACTTGAGACTGATAACAAGGAAAATGAAGCATAAGTGACTTCTAAAATGTGTAAAAAGAAAACATATACTCCATTCATGTCCCAAATGTATGAACTGCAAGAGAAACGGATATCAGCAAGGAAATGTACTCCGGATGTACTGAGAAATAAATGTCTCCTAGGGCAAAATACCACAGTTGACAAAAGGGTTGTTATATTTTCCATCCACATTTTTTAATAACAAAGAGGTAAGCTATTTGGGTGACAACATCTTAAAAATTGGGAAACTGTCTCTTAAATGAAATAATTGAATTTATCTTATCAAGTAATAAGCGTGCTATTGAGAAACTGTAAATTTGTATATGATATTTTAACTCAAGAATGTTGAATACTATATTTTTTGTGTTTTCTAGCAAGTGATTATTTCCTTGATGCTATAATAGAGAGTTTTACAAGTAAGGTTAGGAAATCCCTTGGTAAAACAAGTGGTATATAATATATATAATATATATATATATATAATTATATATATATATATATTATATATATATATATAATATATAATACCTATATATTAAACAAAGTTTCTGGTTATGTTGATAAAGAAAAAGACTAAGGTAGCTCCAGGTCCCATTCAGACAGAAATCTCTAAATTAAGATTGTCCCACTAAAACCTAAAATTTTCTACTAAACTTTAGCAATTTGGTCAATGCCTCTTTTTGGAGGCTATATTGTTCCTTTTGGAGATTCTGTAGTTTAGGAAATAATTTAAATGTAAAGGAAGGAAGAGTATATTATTTGCAAAAGTTTGGATATCACAAGTGAGTCTGACATAGGGAATCCCTAGGGTGTTTAAATGTTTATCAAGAAATTTGTTTTTAAAACGTGATTGGTGGAGCTGACCCTGAAAATGAATAGTTCTAGAAAGTGAAAAGAATAATAAAAAAATGTGTTATAATCTTGCTTAGTTTTTTTTCTTTTAATCTGCAACTGAAAAAATCAAATATTCTTAAGCTAAATATTTTGAAAAGTCTATATTGAAAGTTCTTCCTTTAAATGTGTCATTTATTCTCTCTAAATGTATATCTAAAGAGACATTTTCCCTTGTTACTAATGAAAGTCAGTATAATCTAGTAGAAAGAGTATTATTTGGACTTATATCCTTCAACTATATAGAGAAAAATAGGTTATCTCTGATCACCCAACTCTTTGTCAATACACATAAAAGACTAATTCTGAACTTAGGTGAAACTAAATTTTTGTAGACATTTGGTATTATGGAAGTCAAAAAGTAGATAATAGTTTTTTTATTTTACTTTTCTTCCTTTTGTATTTTCTAATGCAATAACTGCAGCAGTCTTTTTAGAAGTAAGAAATGTTTATTAAAACTATTAATACATCAAGAAACTTTAGGAAACTAGAAGAAAGAGAAAATTGAATTCAAAATAAGCATAAGAAACTAAGACTTAGAAGAGAAGTCAATGAAATTGGAAATAGGAAATCAACAGAGAAAATCAACAAAACCAAAGCCTGATTCTGTCAATATGCCTTTAGCCACACTTAACTGTGAAAGAGTACCACAAATTTTTTTCTGGAAAACATAGGATAAATCTCCATGATTTTGGATTAGACAAAGGTTTCTTAGATATGACATCTGAAACATAAAGCTACAACAGAAAAAACAGGTAAATTTTACTTTTCAAATTTTAAAAAAATGTGTTTTAAAGGACCTCATTAAAAGAGTGAAAGGCAATCCAAAGAATAGAAGAAAATATTTGTAAATCATATACCTGATAAGAAACTTGAACCAAAAACATACAAGACAAACACTTACAACTCAATGAGTGAAAAGACAAATAAACCTGATTTAAAAATGGATGATGGATCTGAAGAAACATTTCTTAATGGAAGATTTATAAATGACCAATAAGCACATTAAAAGATGCCCTCCCTCATTAGCCATCAGAGAAATGCAAATCATAACATCATAAAATATCACTTCATACCCATTATGAGGAGAATAATAAAAAAGTCAGAGAGATACCACAATTTTTGATTAGAGTGTGGAGAAATTGGTACATTCATACTCTACTGGAGAGAATGTAAAATGGCTACACCATTTTGGAAAACATTCTGGCAGTTTCTTAAACAATTAAGCATAGCAGTACTGTATGAGCCAGCAGTTTCATTTCTAGGTTTATACCCAAAAGAAATAAAAATATATTGCAACACAAAACATGTACGTAAATGTTTATATTGCCATTATTCATAATAGCCCACATCTGGAAATAACCCAAATTCCATGAATTGATAAATGGATACACAAACTCTGGTATATCCATAAAATGGGCTGATATTCAGCCACAAAGAGAAATAAAATACTGATGCTTGTTCATATAGGGACCTTGAAAATATGCTAAGTAAAAGAAATTTATTACAAAAGACCACATATCATATGATTTCTTTTATATGAAATGTACAAAACAAAGAAATTTATGGAGACAAAAGGTAGATTAGAGGTTGTTAGAGCAGTGGGAGGAGATTAATAGGAGAGAAGATAGTAGATGACAAGCAGAGTTTCTGTTTGATGTGGTAAAAATGGTCTAAATTTACTTTGACAACAAAGGTCTGTCTAGTCAAGGCTATGGTTTTTCCTGTGGTCATATATGGATGTGAAAGTTGGACTGTGAAGAAAACTGAGCACCGAAGAATTGATGCTTTTAAACTGTGGTGTTGGAGAAGACTCTTGAGAGTCCCTTGGACTGCAAGGAGATGCAACCAGTCCATTCTGAAGGAGATCAGCCCTGGGATTTCTTTGGAAGGAATGATGCTGAAGCTGAAACTTCAGTACTTTGGCCACCTGATGCGAAGAGTTGACTCATTGGAAAAGACTCTGATGCTTGGAAGGATTGGGGGCAGGAGAAGAAGGGGACGACAGAGGATTAGATGGCTGGATGGCATCACAGACTTGATGGACATGAATCTGGGAGTTGGTGATGGACAGGGAGGCCTGGTGTGCTGCGATCCATGGGGTCGCAGAGTCGGACACCACTGAGCGACTGAACTGAACTGAAAGGTTGCACAGACCTGTGAATATAGTAAAAATAATGAATTTTATACTTTAAAAGAATGAACTGTATGGTACGTAAACTGTAACTCATGCAGCTATTTTTAAAGTAAAAAAAAAAAAAAAAAGTCATTTTGAGCTGCTATAACCAAAAGAAAAAGCAAAAGAAAATAAAGCCCTCCCCCCTACCACCACCACCACAAATATATAGTGCTGCTTTCTACATGCTTTTTTTCCTCATCTGCATGGTTAAATGAGCTTGTCTGCACTTATCAATCGAGGCCATGAGAAGAGGGAAAGAAGGTTAGAGCAGAGAGCTTAAAGAAGATGATCTGAAAATTTCACATATCACTTTTACTTAAAACCATTGGATCAAGCTTCCATGTCCAAAGCTAAATCTACAGAAGGTTGGGAAATCTCAGTGTTTATGCACTCAAGTAAAACATGGAGGTTCTGTTGTCAAAAGAAAAGAAATAAGGTCAAACAGAAAGACACAGATTGAGCGGGAGGGAGAAAATATTGATATATTTGGTTGCCTCTATTATAATTTTAGTTTCATCTCATCTCTTAGGATGGAAATTAATTTTTCATTATAATTATAATAAAATATAAACTCTAACCATGGACCATAAGGCTTTGTATTTTCTGACCTTCCTCATTTCTGATCTTATCTCTGACTGCTATCTTCTTTGCTAATTAGACCAACAAAAACTAACTTTCTCTCTGCTGCTGCTGCTGCTGCTGCTGCTAAGTCGATTCAGTCGTGTCTGACTCTGTGCGACCCCATAGACAGCAGCCCACTAGGCTCCTCTGTCCCTGGGATTTTCCAGGCAAGAACACTGGAGTGGGTTGCCATTTCCTTCTCCAGTGCATGAAAGTGAAAAGTGAAAGGGAAGTCACCCAGTCGTGCCCGACTCTTAGCGACCCTATGGACTGCAGCCCACCAGGCTCCTCTGTCCATGGGACTTTCTAGGCAAGAGTACTGGAGTGGGGTGCCATTGCCTTCTCCAAACTTTCTCTCTAGTCCCTTCTATTTTTTGTTTTTAAATTAGGATTTTTATATAATGTCATTATCTATTCCTTTAATTAGAAAACACTCTCTTTCACAATATCCCATGGTTGGGCTTTTCTCCCCATTCAGTTTTTAGCCCTTTAGAGATATTTTCCATGGCCATCCAAAATAGATTATACCAGTTGCTACTGCTCTCTTTACTCTGCACTTTTCCCTCCAATAGTAATAACCTCTAACTGTAATTACTGCTTGTGGAAGAGTCATATTTATTCCCTTGTTTAATAACTATAATTAGTCCCTTGAACATGTTCTTGTTTATATATTTATATACTTAATATCAATATTTTCCAATGATAAAAATAGATTGTATTTTTCAATAGACCTGACATGACACATAATAGTAATCACTTATAGAATGAGTGAATAAAAATAAAATTGGATGTGATGGTAGGAGTAGTTGTTGTTTAGTCTCTAAGTCCAGTCCAATTCTTCTGTGACCCAATGGACTGTAGCCCACTAGGCTCCTCTATCCATGGAATTTTCCAGGCAACTATAGTGGAGTGGGTTGACATTTCCTTCTCCAGGGGGTCTTCCCCATCAAGGTATCAAACCCGTACCTCCTGCACTGACAGACAAATTCCTTACTATTGGGAGCTTCCAGGGAAGCCCTCTCGGGTAGTTGTTGTTCAGCTGCTATGTCATGTCCAATTCTTTGCAACCCCACGAACTGCAGCATGCCAAGCTTCCTTGTCCTTCACTACCTCCCTGAGTTTGCTCAAACTCATGTCTATTGAGCCAGTGATGCCATTCAACCATCTCATCCTCTACCCCCTGTCTTCTTTCCCTCAATATTTCCTGGTATCAGGGTCTTTCCCATTGAGTCAGCTATTTGCATCAGGTGATTAAAGTATTGGAGCTTCAGCATCAGTCCTTTCAATGAATATACAGGATTGATTTCCTTTAGGATTGACTGATTTGATCTTCTTGCTGTCCAAGGGACTCTCAAGAGTCTTCTCCAGCACAACGGTTCAAAAGCATCAATTCTTCAGTGCTCAGCTCAGCTCCAGCACTAAATTCTTTATGGTAAAACTCTCACATCCCCACATGACTACTGGAAAACCTATAGCTTTGACTATAGGGACCTTTGACAGCAAAGTGTTGTCTCTAGTTTTTAACATACTCTCTTGGTTTGTCATAGTTTTTCTTCCAAGGAGCAAACATCTTTTAATTTCATGGCTGCAGTCACAGTCTGCAGTTATTTTGGAGCCAAGAAAATAAAATCTGTCACCATTTCCACTTTCCCCCCATCTGTTTGACATGAAGTGATGGGACCAGATGCCATGATCTCCTTTATTTTAATGTTGAGTTTTAAGCCAGCTTATTACTGTCCTCTTTTACTTTGACCAAGAGGCTTTTAGTTCCTCTTTCCTTTCTGTCATTAAAGTAGTATCATCTGCATATCTGAGGTTGATATTTCTTCCTGCAATCTTGATTCCAGTTTGTGCTTCATCCAACCTTGCATTTCGTGTGATATACTCTGCATAGAAGCTAAATAAGCAGGATGACAAAACAAGTACTTGATGTACTCCTTTCCCAATTTTGAACCAGTCCATTGTTCTATGTCTTATCCTAACCGTTGCTTCTTGTCCGGCATATAGTTCCTTAGGATTCAGGTAAAGTGGTCTGGTATTCCCATCTCTTGAAGAACTTTCCACAGTTTATTGTGGGCCACACAGTCAAAGGCTTTAGCATAGCTAATGAAGCAGATGTGTTTTTTTTTTTTTTCAATTCCCATGCTTTGTCTATGATCTATTAGATGTTGACAATTTGATCTCTGATTTCCCTGCCTTTTCTAAATCCATATTGTACATCTGAAAGTTCTCAGTTCACATACTGCTGAAGCCAAGCTTGAGGGTTTTGAGCACAATCTTACTAGCATGTGAAATGATTGCAATTGTACCATAATTTGAGTATTCCTTGACATTGCCTTTCTTTGGGACTGGAATGAAAACTGACTTTTTCCAGCCCTGTGGCCACTGCTGAGTTTTCCAAATTTGCTAGCATATTGAGTGCAATACTTTCACAGCATCATTTTTTTAGGATTTGAAATAGCTCAGCTGGAATTTCATCACCTCCTCCAGCTTTGTTTGTAGTGATGCTTCCTACGGCCCACTTGACTTCACACTCCAGGATATCTGATTCTAGGTGAATGACTACACCCTCATGGTTTTCTTGGTAATTAAGACCTTTATTGTACAGTTCTGTGTATTATTGTTATCTCTTAATCTCTATTGCTTCTGTGAGGTCCTTACTGTTTCTGTCCTTTATTGTGTCCATCTTTGCATAAAATGTTCCCGTGGTGTTTCCGATTTTCTTGAAGAGATCTCTAGTCTTTCCCATTCTATTGTTTTCCTCTATTTCTTTGCACTGCTCCCTTAAGAAGGTTTTAGCTCTCCTTGCTATTCTCTGGAACACTGCATTCAGTTGGGTATGTCTTGCTTTCCCTTCTTTTTTCAGCTATTTTTAAGGCCTTCTCAAAAAACCACTTTTTTTCTTGTATTTCTTTTCCTTGAGGATGATTTTAATCACTGCCTCCAGTGCAATGTTACAAACCACAGTTCATAGTTCTTCAGGCAGTCTGTCAGATCTAATCCCTTTAACCTATTCATCACCTCCACTGTATAATCATAAGAGATTTGACATAGGACATACCTGAATGGCTTAGCAGTTTTCCCTACTTTCTTCGATTTTAAGCCTGAAGTTTGCACTAAGAAGCTGATAATCTCAGCCACAGTCAGCTCCAAGTCTTGTTTTTTGCTAACTGTGTAGAGTTTTTCCATTTTGCTTCAAAGCAGTAGTACATGGAACCTCCCCCTCCAAAAAAAAAAAAAGAAAAAGAACCAGGAAAGGAATACCTTTTCTAGTGTTGGACTAGAAGAGGATTGATTTCCTGGAAGAAATGTCCAGACACCTACAGTAACATTTTAATGTGGCCAGATGAAGGAAAGACTGAAAGTTTTAAAAGTTTACTTTTCATGTTAAATAAAAAGTATAGCCATTCAAGGATCTTAACAAATTATACTGGGGTCACATTATGCACTGCAAGAATAGGATGATAAAAGTCAACACTGGGGAGGTTGTCAGGTCCAGTTTAAAACAGAATTATTTACAGAGTGGTTTTCACTATGTAAAATAAATCCCCCATGCCACATATTCCTCATTGTTCAGGTCATTAAAGTGTTTAAAATGTTTAAAAACTATCTCACAAATGTAAAAATTCACCTCACACAATTTTTATGTACAGATAACATTGCTTCATAGCATCTTGTGAGTTTGTTATTGTCTTGTTTCATCAACTAATAGTCTCCTCCATGTATTCACAGCATAGAATCCTAGAAAATTCCATACCAAATTTTATGAGGGGAAAAGTTTTAGCATTTTATGTCCAAAGACAATCATTTAGGGCCTATGTATAAAATGTCCAATGTAATAGGTGAGAGAAAATGTCTCTGAAAACATACATGAAGGAAACAGAATCCTTGTAATCTCAAACTTTCCATGGCAGATATTTAATTTGCTTTTTCAACAGTAGCTTAATCCTTTAATACCTATGTTTCTTTAACAATGCATAAAACTTCCAAAGCTGGGGCTGAATCATGTCTTTCTAAAGCTTCCTATGGAGAACTACTCCTAATAGCCCAGTAGTGATGGAGGGTTTCTTTCAGTTCCTTGGAGCTGCAGGCTTGAATGTTGACAGGAGGAGCTCACCTTTTATCCTTCTGATGGGACAGCACCACAGACAGGCTTTGCATTGATCTTCTGAATGAGATGAAAAGGCTTCATCTCTATTCTGTATCCACATTTTAACTTTTATTAATGCTATGTTACATTATATTAGAGAGCATATTTTGAGACATATCAGGTTAGGATGGAGGCTCCAAAATAAAAAGGTACAACCACCTCATTGTTAAAATCGAAATTATTTACCATCTTTATTGCACTATTTTTAATTGGAAAGAGACTTAAATTTTTTAAACTCCAAATACAACTTCTCATCTCCTTTTTATTTAGGAGAAACACATCTTAGAGAGCTCCTCAGTCACTTCTGATATGATCACATGGTATGGCCCCCAGAGTGTCAGAAGCATGATCCCCTGCTACTACTGCTTTAGACTCCTTATCATCTGACGTGTTCATCCAGAATAGATATCTATGCTTCTGGCAGGGACAGTCCCGCCCTCATGAGACTGTTTACAGCAGTATTTGTGTAGGTGTGAGACAGGTACTTCTCTTTAATCTCACCCAGTAGAGCCAAGACGCGACAGAAACTAACAATGACATTGTATTGTAAGTTCAGGAGTAATAAGAGGGAACTATCACACAGAAAGGATCTTAGAGCTACTTCACAGGCACCCAGCATTTGTAGGATTGTCTCTCATGCTGGATACTCTTCAGTTTCAGGGTCATGAAATCCTTATCACAGCCCTGGGTATGCTTCAGTGTCTTCTACTTTCTAAGGTAGGCCAAACAGTCTCCAAATTCAAAGTTAGGAATATATTTTTCTTATCTTCAGTCAGAAAATCTGTTCTCCCACGATTAGAAATATTATCTAGATCTATGACTCCAGCTGAATACAGTCTAATATTAATTCTTTTAGCAAACTCTGAGTAATCCAGGTTTAAGTAAACCTTATGGAAAACATCAGAAGCCCATTTAACTGTGGTGCATCAAGGGCACCATTTTTTTTTTCTTTTTTTTTAACTGCTCATTAAGAACTTTAAAAACCTTGGGGGTCTAGAATCATTTGATTATGCTTTGAACTAACAGACTTTTGATAGATTATTATATTTTGTACTTAATAATAATTATAAAATATAATAACATGACCAGGAATCCCCTCACTGAATCATATATGTGTATATATATATATATGTATAGTATGACATAATTTGATTAACTCTCAGACTTTAATAATTCATTTGCCTTCACTAAGATTTTGAAAGCTATTTCCACTTGGAGATTTACCTTTAGGTTAAGGCCAGTGTTCTTGCCTGGAGAATCCCAGGGACGGGGGAGCCTGGTGGGCTGCCGTCTCTGGGGTCGCACAGAGTCGGACACGACTGAAATGACTTAGCAGCAGCAGCAAGGCCATTTCACATTATATGATGGGGTGTTCAAGTAAATATAATGAAAAATACTCTTTGTTCTGAATACTATGAAAATAGAAGGATCCTTTCACTTTGGATGGCCATCTGAATAGCTAAGAACTTGCAGAAAGCTGTATCAATGTCCTCAAGGCTTTTTCTTTGTTCTCAATCTCTTTAAAAAGAATCAGCTAAAATGATAATTTATAAAGCATTTAAAATACGTAGAACAATTTTTTTTCACATTAAAATTTTAGACTAGTACATTACACACAAAGAACAGCATCTTTCATTGTTTTCCTTTAAAACTTGCAAATGAAAGTTAGAGACACAATATCAATATTCTCACTTAAAGGAGCAGTTTATAGATGTAGTACTTCACTTGCAAATTAGAAAAGAAAGCCTAATACATAAGGGAGAGAAAGATATAAAATATATAAAGAAGTAATTTCACTTGTTTTGGAGATAAAATCTTAATACTAAGTAACAACAGTTAAATGATTCATCAAAAATGCTCAAAAGTAAAAATTTATATTTTTCCAAAATTTCTCCAGATTTTACACACGAACTAGAGAATATGCTCATGTGATCATATAGATCAAAAAGCATCTCATTCTTTTAGGGATTGGAGACTTCTGATACAAAGGGTACCATTATGACTTTTGGAGGAGAAGGCAATGGCAACCCATACCAGTACTCTTGCCTGGAAAATCCCATGGACAGAGGAACCTGGTAGGCTGCTGTCCATGGGGTTGCATAGAGTCGGACACGACTGAGCAACTTCACTTTCATTTTTCACTTTCATGCATTGGAGAAGGAAATGGCAACCCACTCCAGTGTTCTTGCCTGGAGAATCCCAGGGAAGGCGGAGCCTGGTGGGCTGCTGTCTATGGGGTCCAACAGAGTCGGACACGACTGAAGAGCCTTAGCAAAAGCAGCAGCATGACTTTTGGATTCCGGGATTCTGCTTAGATAGACTGACCACAAATTGCCACTGAAAATCGAGACATTTTGAGAGTGATTGGAGCACTGTTCGTAATTACGTCAAGGCAAACCAAGAATATACTTGGTAGATCCTCTAGGGATAACCTACACTGTTCCTGAAAACAAGTCAGCTATTTTCATCCTTTATCTACTGTTTCTCATAGCAGCCACCATTTTAGCCTAATGTTCTCAGAAATTAAAGTGAAAGTGTGAGTTGCTCAGTCATGTCCACTCTCTGTGACCCCATGGACATCAGCCCAGCAGACTCCTCTGTCCATGGAATTCTCCAAGGAAGAATACTGAAGTGGGTTGCCATTCCTTTCTCCAGGGGATCATCCTGACCCAGGTATCCAGCCCAGGTCTCCTGAATTGCAGGCGGATCCTTCACCAACTGAGCCACTAGGGATATTCTCTGAGTTATCTTAGTGACTCACATTTTCACAAGTGCCTACCCCTAAAATTAAATAATATCTCACATGAAATGCCTGCCACTCATAGTAAAGTTAATAGCTCTCCAAAATCCATTCAGCAAACAATACAATTATTGCTTATTCTTCCTTAATTTTTGAAGTTACCTATCTTGTTTTCTGGAAAAGAAAGAAGTCAAAGATTCCTTAGGCTTCATAGCACAAAATATATGGAGGACAATCTTTATTGGAAGCTCCATCTGTACAATAGTAATATAAATACATCATATAATACTTATCAATTAAAATATTCTTCATTGTTAATAAAAAGTATTAGAGAAAATTTAAATAAGTAAAATACTATGGGATCAGCTTTCAATATATAGAGAAAGTTGAGTGATATTCCAGTCAGTGGAAAAGTAAACAAAGGATATGATCCAGGGAAACTTGCTTAAGATGGGAGTTGACCTAGAATATAGCATAGGGAAAAGAGATAGGAAAAAGATGTTTCCATCCTAATGGAAAACACATTGCACAGAAAATGCAGTGGTTAGATTGTGCACATTCTTCAATGTCAGTAACAGAAGTTAGAGTTTTATTCTACACGCAAAAAAATGTGTCATAGGCTATTTTAGATAGAGCAGGAGAGTGACATGATCAGCTCTGAAACTTTGGAAGATTGTGCTGACAACATTGTATTGGCTGATTTTAGAAGGGGAAATTCTAGAGAAAGAATTTCAGGGTCATGTGGCTGACAGAGAGGAATAAAGCACTATTGTGAAGGAGCTGCATCCAGAGGAGACAAAATAGAACAATGTGATAAAGTCTTCTGCTTAATTCAGAAAGTTCCCAATTACATGTTCCTGCCATTTATTTTTATTTAATATGATGACAAAACATATTAAAGATCATGACAGGAGTTATGCCTGTGAAAACTGATATATAAAAGCATGAAATAGAATTTACTTAGAGTTTATTGCTCAGTTATTAATAAATAAAAATGAGGAATCAAAGGCTTCTCAATAAAATGGATATTACTTAATAAAAATCAGCTTGGGCACCATAAAAAATAATATGTTTTTGTATGTACAACTTAAATGTTATAAATGATGATATTATTATAAACTGTTCCAATGTCCATGTGATGTAGTTTGAAATGAAACTTTGCTTTAGAAATAATTTTTTAAAAGCATTTTGAAGAGTCCATTGCAATTCACTTAACTTTATTATAATTATGATACTCTTAAAGTTACAATAGTACCAAAGTCTAGAATTAGATTTTAAACTAGGGCACTGGTAATGGAATAAAAAACATGTGTAGGTGGATATGGAAACCCTAATAGAGGTAGAACAGTTAAAACATCAAATAACTTGCTTACATTTAGGGAATTATCATAATGATGAATTTCTGGCAGATGAAGTTATATATTGCATATATATGTAGTTATATATTGCATATAATGACCCTATATGTGTATGCTACCTGGAATGAAAAGGCTCTACTCTTTAAAGGAGGAAAGATCAAATGAAATTGAGAAGAATCTAAAAGTTTTTGTAACATGTATAGTGTGTACCAAATTTGTACTGTCAACCTTATAATACCCACTAAAATGAAAAAGTAAATGCATATATACATAAATAGAAAGATAGTATATATAATAAAGTTATAAGAAAATAAACTTGAATTCTAAAACATTTCCAACAACTACTAAAATAAATAAGTAAATACAAACATACATAAATAGAAAGATAGTGTATCGAATAAAGTTAAGGAGATAAAATTGAATTCTAAAACATTTCTCAAATAGTCCACTCTCTGCTTCTTATTATTCAGTTTCTGTCAGCAAGTCAAACATGCAGATGTCTGTTTTTTTGTTGTCAAATTCTCAGTATTAAGAGTTTGCTGATCATGAATGTTTCCTGATTATAACAATTTCTCATAGATCTGAACCTACCTGTAGTATTGGGAACTTTTCAGGGTATGTGTGTGTGTGTGTGTGTGCATGCCTGCTCAGTTGCTCAGGTGTGTCCAACTCTTTGTGACCCCAGGAACTGTAGCCTGCCAGGCTCCTTTGTCCATGGGATTTCCCAAGCAACAGTACTGGATTGGATTGCCATTTCCTTCTCCAGGGGATCTTCCCCACTGAGGGATTCAACCCATGTCTCTTGCATTGACAGGCAGATTCTTTACCACTGTGCCACATGGGAAACCCAAATTTTCAATGCCATAGGCAATTTTATGACTGTAGAAAAGGCAATAATACACTGGTGGCCCAATTCTGCAGCATTACTCTGTAAGTCAATCCCGATAACTGAATCTACTGTGTCTTTGTTAAGAGTTCTTTGTGATTATTCTGGACTTTCTTCTTTAACATTTAATATACAAGGGCTTCCTTGGTGGCTCAAATGGTAAAGAATCTGCCTGCAATGCAGGAGACCCAGATTTGATCCTTGTTTGAGAAGAAACCCTGGAGGAGGAAATGGCACTCCATCCAGTATTCTTGCCTGGAGAATTCATGGACAGAGTTGTCTGGGAAGCTATAATCCATGGGGTCACAAATAGTCGGATATGACTGAGCAACTAACACACACACACACACACACACACACACACACACACACACACACAAGCTACCCTAAAAATGAATATAAAGTATTCCAATGGCTCAAACAAGATCTTTCTCTCTCTCTCTGTCCCCTAACAGTCCAGAAATATGAAAACAGTAGTACAAATTATCCAGAAAAATCTGTTCTAAGTGGTCAACTAGAACCCCTATTTCCTTCTTTTCTGTTCTGTTCTCCTCGAAGGTACTTACCTCATCTGCATAGTTAAAGTGGTTCATGAAGACTCCATCAGTATTCTAGCCCATAAGATTAGGAAAAGTAAAAGTGGAGATCAAGTAACTGTCTTGTACAGAAGACATACAGAAACTGCAATTCCTAGTTATATTTAATTGGTAATCACCTAATTATAAAGCCTTAACTGCTGAAAGCTAAATTAGGGAGTAATGTCACATGAGTATTGTGTGCTCTGTCAAAACTTGGATTTCTGTAACTACAACAAAGAATAGGAGAATAGGTATAGGGGGACAACGGCAATCTCTGTCACAGTAAGTTGGGATAAATTATTTTCTCAGTAGTGGAACGTAAGCTGAATTGCCATCATTTCTACCATAGTGTACTCTGTAAGAATATAATCCACTTATTCCTTCAGTAAGTACATATTGGTGCCTACCATATTCTGGTCCCTATCACAGAATGCTTAGAGAATAGTGCTACAGGCAGGCAAGTGGACAGTAAATACAATGAAATAATACAGTTAAATTTTGAACCCATATTTGTGGGTCATGCCATTTAATTTTTACATGCTCTAATTTTGTAATCTTTGCAATTAATTACTCAAAAAAGTACTTATTATATTCCTTTTAAGGTTAAGAAATCTGAGACACAGACAGCTTATATTACTTGTCTAGGAACATTGCTGCTGCTGCTGCTAAGTCGCTTCAGTTGTGTCTGACTTTGTGTGACCCCATAGACAGCAGCCCACCAGGCTCCCCCCTCCCTGGGATTCTCCAGGCAAGAACACTGGAGTGGGTTGCCATTTCCTTCTCCAATGCATGAAAGTGAAAATTGAAAGTGAAGTTGCACAGTCGTGTCTGACTCTTCTCAACCCCATGGACTGCAGACTACCAGCCTCCTCCATCCATGGGATTTTCCAGGCAAGAGTACTGGAGTGAGGTGCCATCGCCAGAGGTACCTAAATTAAAGATCCTGGATTAAAAGTCATATACTCATTCCAGATGAATGCAATTACCTATTATATCATATTGGCTTTCAGAATGTATTACAAACCATGAAAGTACAGAGATGAAGCAATTAAAGAATGCAGAAGATACATGTAGCAGGAAAAACTAAACCAAAGTGATGGTTAAGTTTTATTTTTATTTATTTGTGGTTGTGATGTAAAGGTGGAGGGTATGGTACATTCATACAGTGGAATATTTCTTAGAGACAAAAAGAACAAATTATAGATACTTTTAAAAGCAGGTATGAATCTCAAAAACATAAAAGCATACTATGATTCTAGATGAATGAAGAACTAAAAGGAATAACATAAGCTTAGTGTATATAAAAAAATATCAGGCCAGCAGTAGCCTTTAAGAGTGGGGCTGACACACTGACACACTGAGAAGGGGCAAAAGAGATGTTTAGGGATGATGGAAATGTGTATATGTGAGAATAGATTGTTAAATTTAGTTATATTTTACAATTAAAATTTCACCTTTTACTTAATGTCTATTTTATTTCTAATTAGTAGATTTTATACTTTAATAGTCATGAGGATAAGACATTTTGTAATACTTACTATGTATTTAGGCCTGGGCAGATGAAGAAATATATTAAGGTTAAAAATCATTAAGGTGGAAAATCATCAACAATTGTTTTCTCAGCAGATATAGGCAATAGAGAAATGGGAGAAGATGGAAAAAAATCAAGAATCACTGCCTGATTTTTGGCTTGATCAAGTAGAAAATGCCTATTTACTAGGTGCTGTTTACAAAGATGAGCAAAGGGAGAAAGAGGTAGGGAAATGTATTTCAGAGCAGCATTGATGAGTATTGAAGGGAGTGGATGCGATCTCCCAGGTGTAGGGTAGAAATTAAGAAGACCAAAGGAATCTTTTGGAGTACTGATATTTGTGAAAAAATATGCAACATAGAGAATCACTCCAGAAATAAATTGCAACCAGTCAAATGAAATGATTTTTTTTTTTTTTTGTATTATACTGTATCCATTCTCAAACTTAACCATGTCTCAGCATCACCTACCTAGAAGGGTTTTTAAAATATAGATTTTCATAGATTATTGTATCCTACCTATAGTTTCTGACTCAGTACATCTAAGATAAGTAGAGTTAGCATTTGATTCTAAAATAATCTTATATTTTGCTGTTGCTGATAGTTTAGATCACAGGTTCAGAATAACTATATTCTACAGAAGATATTATAAAGATGCTCCATTTTTGATGCATCAGTATCATTATTAATTATCACAAGTAAACAGAAAGAAGGGTTTGCCATAGTAAACTTGGAAGCATACATGAAATTAATTTAAAAAATTATAACACACATATATATGTACATATGCATATAAATATATACATAGATAATTACACATGCAATGACATGTATTCTGTTGAAGGAGTAATCATTAAGCATTTCCATAATGATATGATATAACAGTGTATGCTTGAATCATTTCACTCTATTTCAACCATCTTAACATTAATTATGCCACCAAAAATGATTGACTATAAATATAACTATTATGGTGTCATATTTGTAACCATTTCTTTTTCTAGCTATTGGCAAAAAAGTTTTAGCAAGACTAGAAAAAGAATTAACAACAGTTAGTAACTTAGAAAGCAAGGATATTGGAAATGAAGAGAGAGATACAATTCTTTTTCAAAGAATGGGTTATGGAATTATTACTACACAAGGATGTCTGTTAATTTTATCAAATAGGCTTCCCACATCCTGATTAGAGTATTTTTCTTTTTTTTCTTTGTATTACTTTTAAGACAGAGATTACAATAGAAAGTTTATCAATTTTGAATATTTTCCAAAACTTTTAGAAAAATAAGGAATAAAAATCAGTTGTAAATCTACTTAAAGATTCATTGAAAAAAAATGATAACTAGAAACATGAAGAATCTAAGTAAATACTGATGAAAGGGAAAAATGACTCAAATAAATAGCATGACAATAAAGCATAGACATTCCTTCTTAGAAAAAGTCATGCACGAGTATCTTTCACAAAGCTCATATGCAATGCTAATGTGTGGAGTTTATAATTATGTATGCAATTATACATGCATGTATATATATATATACATTTATATATAAAGACTTTGATTCCTATTTCTTAGTACTAGTGGGGATTGAGGGGAAAACTTTAAAAAGTAAAAAAATTAAGAAAAAGCAAAGCAATGAGAGTCATAAGGATGGATATTCTGAAATAATTTAAATCATATACTTTAGTTTAGCCAGAAAAGCAGCAGTAAAAAACAAAGCCATTAGAAAGCAAATAGGCTTTTTGGGGGATGTGGGGGACAAGGATGTAGGCTTCATACAAATTAAAATGGAGAAAGCTATAATAAAAATAAGTATTTTATTTCATATATTCTAAAGTAGCAGAAACATGAATATAGCCTACATATTCTAAAGTAGACAGTATTTTACTTAAAGTTTAAATATATAACATATGCATGATAATATATAACAGAAGCCATATATTCCTTCTATTTGGACTTATTAAATTATCAATGTACTAAATAAACTATATGTTATATGGATGTCATCTTTATCTGCCAAATCATCTTTAAAAACAGTGTCCAGTAAGTCCTTGATCAAGTGACTGCTACACTGATTCATTGATTTATTTAAAAATAAAAATTTTAAAGGTAAGGAAATAAAAATGTATTTCCAGTAAACATATTGTGCTTGTTAATAGCAAAGAAACTTATCTTTTTTAAAGATATTACATAGTTTCATATTTTTTGATCAAATATTTACCTTATTTATAAATCTGTTTATTTTTAAAAAAATATTTGCTGAGAAACTATTATATGCATGCATGCTAAGTCTCTTCAGTTGTGTCCGACTCTGTGTGACCCTATGGACAAGCAGCCCACCAGGCTCCACCATCCACAGGATTCTCTAGGCAAGAATACTAGAGTGGGTTACCTATTATATACCAAGTATAATTAATTCTAGAAGAAAATGAATAAAGTAAAGAATAAATACACAACTAAACTTTTGTTTTTATGTATCTGAGGTTGGGAAGATAAACATAAGCAAATAACTAAGTGAAACACATAATGCATCAAATGATAAAAAGTAAAATTGAGAAAATAAAACTTGGGATGTGAAAATAAGAGACAAGAAAAGAGTTAGGTGAGATGGTTAGGGAACATCTGAAGAGATGAAATTTGAGTGAAGTGGAGGGAGATGAAAGAGGAATCCACGTGAATATCTGGGGAATTGCTTTCCAGACAGAGGTACAAGTTCAAAACCTCCGAAGCAGAGGTATGCCTAGTAAGTTCATAAAAGAGCAAGTAGGTCAGCACTGCTAAAGAAAAGCTCATGAAGGGAAAGAGTAGCAGAGAATGGGGTTAAAGAGTCAACAGTAGCAAGAATTTCAGAGTTCTGTAGGTTCTTGCAAGAGTATGCAGAGGAATCCACTTGAGGATAAGGAGATGTGATGTAACCTAACCTGTGTTCAGCAAGACTGTTCTGAGTGCTGTGCTGTTTATTAATTGAGGGACTAGGGTTGGAAGAATATAAGAATGTGAGCTACTGAAGTGGATATTGCAATAATGCAGTCGAGATATTTTTGAAGGTGCACTTAAGATAGCAGCAATAGATATAGCAAGAATTGTTCTGATTTTGGATATTTTGAAAACAGAGCCAACATGATTGACTAACAGCTTGGATATTAACAGTGAGAGAAATCACAAATCAATATGATATCAAAGTCATTTGATCAGAGTAGCTGTTCACAAGGGCATGAGGATATGATGTGGGTTACAATGAAATATTTATTTAGTTTGGTCAATGAGTTAGATGTCATTAAAGTATTGTTTCTAGAAGGAAAAACAGAGCAATTAGTAACTGGAGAGCTGGACATTTGAATTTGAGGTTATAGAGGTAATATGGTTACTGGAAATAAGATGTATTCAGAAAATGTTAGAGATTTTTTTTTGTTTTTTGTTTTGTTTTGTTTTTTTGCTAAAATCAGGAAGACTGTATGAGGAAGAGGATGCAGGAGGATCAGTTCTTTTCAACATGCTAAGTTTGCGATGCCTATTACCAATGCAAGAGGAGATGTCCAGTAGCCTGTAAAATATAGGGTTTGTCATCATGCATACACATAAATAAGAAGAGAGGAGTTCTGAGAATAGATTACTGGAACAATGTTTTTATGACTAGGAGATAAGAAGAAACCATCAGTGAAAAGTGAAAAAGTGAGGTTAGTGAAACAGAAAAAGAAATAGAAAAGTATATTGATCCAAAATTCAAATAATGCAGATATTCCACTTAATGGACTGTCAAAAGCTATTAATAGACTAAGAAATATTAGAATGACAAATGGGCCATTGTGTTCAGTGGTGTAGTGGACAAGCGTGAGAAGAGTCTAGGAATGGTGGGGCTGGTAGCCAGAGCTAATTGCATTCACGAATGAATGAAAGAACTAGAAAACAGGGGTTGTTAACATTTTCAGTGTGAAAAGAGTTAAAAGAGAACAGAAGCAGGAAGTTAGGAAAGTCTTGTCACTTGTTTTTAATTTGTTTTAAAATGGCAGATTTTAAGTTTTATGTACCTGTGGGAAAACTTGTTATACTGACAAGAGAGAGAGGGGAAAGAGAAGTACTGGAGCAATATCTTTGATTAGATGAGAGGAAATGGTGCATAACTAGAGAGGTGACAGTATCTAGAAGCACAGTCATTCATGTTAATAAGAGAAGGGGAAAGGCAAGAGAGAGAAAAGTTATAAAATAATCATCTGAGGAGGCATCAGACTGAAAGGATTTGTAAAATATAATAGACTTCCTAGGCAACTCAAAGTATCCACTTAAGGTTAATAGTCATGATTATAATGTGAATTCATTAAGCATAAATTTTTTTGCTAGTCAACTGTGTTCAGCTGCACAAGTCTAGCTAGAAGTTTGCATTTGTCTTCGAAGTTTTGCCAGCTGCATTTGACCATATACTTGATTTGATGGTGCTTGCAAGACTTTGATTAAAATGAGAAATCATGGGTCATCAAGAAAATGAGGATATGATGTATGTTATAATGAAATATTTGATTTGTCCAATGAGCTATATATCATTACAATCATGTCACTAGAAGAAATAAAATAGAAACAAGTTAAGAACTAGAGAATCAGACATTTGAATTTGAGGGGATAGAAAAGATATACTTACTGGACATAAGATTCAGGGAAGTGCTATCCAATAAAGACTTATGTGATGATAAGACTGTTCAAATAATCACAGTAACCATTAGCAAATTTGGTTATTGAATCCTTGATATGTGGCTAGTATAACTAAGGAACTATTGATAATTTATTTTAATTAACTTAAATGTAAATCCTACATATAGCTCTTGGGTAATTTATTGGACAATTACTAGTCAAGGGGATGAATAAAAGAATGAGTGGCTGAGGAAGAGTGGAATAATAGCACAAGCACAGCTGGAGAAAGGGAAAGTGATCTAGATATGAGGGGCTGAGGTGGACAAGGTGAAAATAGATGATTAGTCTTTACACTAATAGATAACAGATGATTTAGTCTGAGGATGTGTGGCTCAGATTTGGGACACTTTAGAAAAGAAAGAGAATACTCAGGATTCCAGTACCTACAGTGACAATGAGGTCCAGTTGAATAAGATGTGTGAGAAAGAAAATATCCATTCCCACAGTGGTATGCATCAGAAGTCATGATCTCAAAGGAGAGTCACATTTCAGTTGGAGTAATAAGGTGAAGGAAAGCTTCAGGCAAGAGACTGAGTATATATAAGATATTTTGCTGAAAAGAAGCAGGTTAAAGGTGGAATGGTAGAATGATTCTTTAAACTTATAAGAAGTATGAGTTAGATTAAAATATTAATAAGCCGTATTTTATTGGGATGAGAATATAGGGAATGAGGAATGACCTGGGGATCCTAGACATCTTATAAGAACTGCTATCAGTTGAGTTCAGTCGCTCAGTCGTGTCCGACTCTTTGCGACCCCATGAATCACAACACACCAGGCCTCCCTGTCCATCGCCAACTCCCAGAGTTCACTCAGACTCATTTCCATTGAGTCAGTGATGCCATCCATCCATCTCATCCTCTGTCGTCCCCTTCTCCTCCTGCCCCCAATCCCTCCCAACATCAGAGTCTTTTCCAATAAGTCAACTCTTCACATGAGGTGGCCAAAGTACTGGAGTTTTAGCTTTAGCATCATTCCTTCCAAAGAAATCCCAGGGCTGATTTTCAGAATGGACTGCTTGGATCTCCTTGCAGTCCAAGGGACTCTCAAGAGTCTTCTCCAATACCACAGTTCAAAAGCATCAATTTTTCGGCGCTCAGCTTTCTTCACAGCCCAACTGTCACATCCATACATGATCACTGGAAAAACCATAGTCTTGACTAGACAGACCTTTGTTGTCGAAGTAATGTCTCTGTTTTTCAATATGCTATCTAGGTTGGTCATAACTTTTCTTCCAAGGAGTAAGTGTCTTTTACTTTCATGGCTGCAGTCACCATCTGCAGTGATTTTGGAGCCCAGAAAAATAAAGTCTGACACTGTTTCCACTGTTTCCCCATCTATTTCCCATGAAGTGATGCTACCAAATGTCATGATCTTCATTTTCTGAATGTTGAGCTTTAAGCCAACTTTTTCACTCTCCACTTTCACTCTCATCAAGAGGCTTTTTAGTTCCTCTTCACTTTCTGCCATAAGAGTGTTGTCATCTGCATATCTGAGGTTATTGATATTTCTCCTAGCAATCTTGATTCCAGCTTGTGCTTCTTCCAGCCCAGCATTTCTCATGATGTACTCTGCATATAAGTTAAATAAACAGGGTGACAATATACAGCCTTGATGTACTCCTTTTCCTATTTGGAACCAGTCTGTTGTTCCATGTCCAGTTCTAACTGTTGCTTCCTGACCTGCATATAGATTTCTCAAGAGGCAGATCAGGTGGTCTGGTATTCCCATCTCTTTCAGAATTTTCCACAGTTTATTGTGATCCACACAGTCAAAGGCTTTGGCAGAGTCAAAAAAGCAGAAATAGATGTTTTTCTGGAACTCTCTTGCTTTTTCAATGATCGAGTGGATGTTGGCAATTTGATCTCTGGTTCCTCTGCCTTTTCTAAAACCAGCTTGAACATCTTGAAGTTCACAGTTTATGTATTGCTGAAGCCTGGCTTGGAGAATTTTGAGCATTACTTTACTAGCGTGTGAGTTGAGTGCAATTGTGCGGTAGTTTGAGCATTCTTTGGCATTGCCTTTCTTTGGGACTGGAACTGCTATAATTAGGGGTAAAGAGCATAAAGAGATTAATCCTGACTGTTCCAGTACAGATAAATATTTTTATACAGTCTTGGAAAGTTTAGTATAACATATTTTCATTCAATAAATGCTAATTAACAAATGATCATGTGTGAGATATGAAAATATCCTAGAAATAATTGGACAGTACATAAAATAGACATAGTTCCCACTTGTATAATCTGCAAAAAATACCTCTTAGAGTAATAAATTCCAAAGATTTATTTTTTGGTCTTTAAGTGAATAATTTTTGTGTGGTGTATCCTTTTCTTTCCAGACATGACTGACATGTCATTTGTCAGCCTTCATTAAAAAAGAATTGGTGGATCCTTTAACTCTCTTAAATCATCAGTCTTGATTTTATCCACTGAGATTGCAAATTATTTTAGTTGTCCTTTACAAGCCATTCTATAGCTGTGCTATGATTTTTTAAAACTCCTCTTGATATACAAGGGAAACATGGAGAGTAGCTATCAGGACTACTTGATACAGAAGAAGAGTGAGGACAAATATAATAAATTGAACTATTATTCCAAAGGTTAAAATGCCATCATCAGAAAACTTTATTCTAAATGTTAATCCATCAGTTTTACAAAATTATTAGAAAGTGTTTTCTGTTTTATTTTTAATCACAAAATTCTGTTATCCATTTTGAACACAGAAATAAACTGTGCTGTCTTTCACAGAAAAACCACAGTGGTGATTAACATACTGTGTTGGAAAGCAACTATAAGATTGAAAGACTTTTAATACTTCCAAATCTAAATTTTCAATCCTAATAACTAATTGATAAATGCAATAGACTTTTACCCCCATTATTTTCTTATTTCTCTCTCATGTTGAAGCCTTTGATCTTTCCTCTCTAAAACTATTTCTTCGGACTTTTATGACACCATTCTCCCTTGGTTTACTCATCATTTTTTCTCTGTATTTATCTCAATGCTTTCTCCTAAAACTTAGTGTTCATAGATTCTGTCTTTCTCCATTTCATTCCCAAGTATTCATGTTCTCTCTGCTCTATCAAATTGATGACTCCAGAATGAATACTTATGATTTGATCTCTATCTTGAATTTCAAATCTGCCTTGAATGATCTAGCATAAGATAACCATTTTCAAACATGGACTCATTTCACCCTTCCAAATATGTATGTTCTCCTATGTTTGTTATTGTCTGTAGTAGACATTATAATCCTAGCCATTCTATCTTCAGACCAGAAACCTGGAGTCTTCAGATTTTTATTGTTACCCTTTCCAGATATTTTTTTCTAGATATGTACCTTTTTTGCAGAGGACTTCCTTCTTTCGATTTCCAGTGAGTGATGTCTAGTAAGGATTAAAAATGTCTGCCAAGTTGTGTTTAATGACTGAAACACTTAACATCAATGTTTTATGTGACATTTCTTCATTCTACTCTAATTTGTCAATGGTTTACAAAACATTCTCATTTAACAGTTTTGTTTTCATTTTTTAAAATGTATTTTTCAGACTACCTTTTTATTTTAGCTTTTAACCTTTATAATAAGTGAAGCTTCCAATTATAGCATAATACTAAACTAAATTCACAGATGGAAAATTGTTTACCAAAATGTACAATCTACTTTGGCCAATTCACCTATCTCCTACATAAATTTCTTTATTAAAGTATAACCAGATGACTGGAATTTTCTTGACACAAAGAAAAAAAGTAGAACTTAATTAGAAAGAAAAAAATATTTGCAACATAATAATAAATTAATTATTATAGGCTTTTTTTCTTTTTTTCATGTTCTCAACATAATAGTTACATTAAAAGGTAGGTGATGTTTCAAATATATATTTCAACCTTTGTTAAAGTTTGTCAAAATTTAAACAATAAGTTTAGACAATAAATAATTTACTTTAGACAATGAACTTAGGCAATAATCAAGTTTAGAATTATTTGTCCTTATGCTAAATACCTATCCTTTCTCTCTTCTGAATGGGATGAAGGTTAATTAGTTTGTGTTGATCTTTGTATACTTAAAGTATACACTTAAAAATTTCAGCCTGACATCAGTCTTTTTTTCCTATCCAGAAAACTAATTAAATAAAATTTGACCCCATCTCGATATCCATAGCAAATTTAACCTCATGTGAGATAATATTGCACTAACCCCTCTCCTCTATTTACTGAATTTAAACCTTGTAGTTTTTAGGGAAAGAATGTAATTTCCCTTGTTCCATTTTTTTTCCCCTAGTAGAAACATGTGATTTTTAGATGACACTAAACTATTAAAAAGTACAACCTCTGGAAAATTCACTTTTTTTTTTTTTTTTTCTTTCCTCCACTTGGGATTGCCATGCGAAAGTGATTCCGGCTACATGTTTCAACTCTACTGATGTAAGGTTTTGTTTGGGTCTCTCTTAGGTCTAGTATAAGGTAAGGCATGAGAAACAGTAGTGGTAGCCAGCTCTTCTGACCACAAAATAAATCTTTATTCTTTAAGGAGGTTATCAAAATGACAATTGACAGTTTATCATCATTTCTGTGTCCCCATGTCTTATTTAACATTTGGTTAAAAACACAGAAAGAAGGAAACAATTTGCTGTTGTTGTAGTGGTTCAGTTGCTAAGTGCTATCCAACTCTGCAACCCCATGGACTGTAGCCCACCAGGCTCCTTTGTCCATGGGCATTTGCAGATAAGAATACCGGAGTGGGTTGCCACTTTCTTCTCCAGGGGATCTTCCAGGACCAGGGATCAAATGCACATATCCTGCATTGGTAAGCAGATTCTTCACCACTTAGCCACCAAGGAAGCCCAATACTTTGTATTGAATTTCTACAATTATTACAGTATCTTAGTGATATAATGGACTATTGAGAAGAAGAAAAAGAAAGAAAAGAAGAACATTCTCCTTGGCTTTCATCCAATGCCCAGGTGCCCATTAAAAAGGATTCAAGATAGCTTTCATGATGACAATTTGCTTTCAAACAAATATCCTCTGTACAAGTTAGACAGTTATTTAAATAAACACAAAATGTAAGCTTTTCTTTACCCAGTATTTTATACAGCATTTTTTTGGCCATTTATAAATTCAAAGTAAATCATGTTTTCCTTCTCTTTCTACAAGTCCAGATCTAACATGAGTAAAATGGTTATAATGACAGTTGGCAGTTCCAAAATATCTCTCCAAAATTTCTTCATAAACAGTTACCATTTATGTTTCTATGAATAACTGTACATTAAAAAGGAAGAAAACATAATTGAACTGAAATAACAATTTTCATACAACACCAGTCTGTCTTATAAAACCTTTTTTAATAAATGCTTTTTCAAGGAAACTTTGTTATTGCATGACCCATGTGGTTCATCCAATATGATAATTATATTGACTATACAATAAAACTAAGCACTTTAGACAGAATAGAAAAGACTTCATTGTTAAATTTATTATATTACCATTTATCATTCTTATATCTTGGAATGTACTTGATTACCTGCAGCTGAATAATAAGATAGTTAAGAGAAAGGATTTTGAAATAAGCCCACCTTCATAGCAATCCAATTTCTAAACATATCTAGCTGTATAACCCTGGTTGATCTGTTTAAACTCCTCAATTCTCAGATATTTAATCTATAAATTGGAAAGAACAACATTACTTATGGAGTTATTGTAAAAAAAAAAGCAACTAGACAATTAAGTTGAAATCAGATACAAAATAAGTACTTAGCAAATCTTTGCTATTATTTTAAATATAAACTTGGAGGATAAGGGATCACAAATTATTCATTTTTCCTGGATTAAAAGAAACTAATTTTGGGTTTCCCTGGAGACTCTATGCTTCCGCAGCAGGGGGCCCAAGTTTGATCCCTGGTCTGGGAAATAAGGTCTCACATGCCACATGCTGTGAAAAAATAAATAAATAAGTAGTGCTAGAAACACAACAAATTTAGATCACTTGAAAATTAATGTCCACACATTGTTTTGACAAACCACAAACTGATTTATTATTTAGTGCTGCCACGCTAAGTCAAATAATTGAATCATTTGGCTTCCAGACAGGCAGACAGGTATACAGTTATACCAGGAAAATCAGTTCCTACTTATCCAACTACAGTAGAATTTTAAATTTCAAACTAGTTTCAAAAGTAATGTTCTAATTAAAGGAACAATCATAGACATTTGTAATAGGAGAAAACTGAAATAGTATTTCCGTGTCCTAAAGCCACTGAGGAACAAGAATGTCAGAAAAATCAGTATAGATTAGTAGCAAAGATAACTTGATAGGAGTCACAAAATGAATATTTCTGAGAAGTGCAAGAGAGGCTGCACTGCACAGAAAAAAAAAATCGCAATAAAATGCATGTGACTGCTGTGCTAGAAATCAGTCTGAACCTCCATTCATAAGGTTTTCATATACATAGAAATGTGGCAGTTCATGTTTTGGAACATTTAAATAATTGAATTGAGATATATTTGGCATTATTTTTCAATTTTTAAAATTATATTTACATTAAAATTGTACATTGGTGGATAATTCATACTTGATGTAAGTGTGCTTTGCTCACATAAAAAGAGATTTAGGTTTCTAGAGTAGGGTCTTAGACTAGATAACTACTGCATGTGTAACAAATTTATTGCATTTCTGAGATAGAGAGGTTGGTAGAGTTCACTGGAAATTTATTTGGATAAAATGGGAAAAAAGGAAGAATTTTTAAAATACACTACTACATCTACCATCTACCTATAACAATCATTTTCATTACTCTATTTGAACAAGAAAATATTAAACTGATTATTGGAAATGTGATTATGTTTTTTGCATGTAATAATTCTAGTGGTTAAAAATTTTCCTCAAAATATTATCATAAATTATACCAAGTAGAACAATGGTGTCAGTTGGACTCTTTAAGGAAGAATCATGAAGATAGGACCTTGAGTGATATAGATTAATACTGACCAAATGTATCCATTTTAATTGCCATTTGCATAATTTGTAGATAGATAAACCATAAATAACAAATAAGAACAGAAATCCAGGCTGATTTAAGTTTGGAATCCATTTACATTCACTCTTGAATGAAGCTATATGACTATATATGAATTACCTTAAAGTATCTGAACTTGGAAGAATTAGAGCTGAATTTCAATCTTATTTCTGTCAACTTCTAGCTTCATCTTTGAATGAACTGTTTTTTTTTCTTAAGTTTTTTTTTTTTCCTTAATCGCTATTTTCAATGAGATAGTGATATGTATAATGGAAATGTTTATTGAGAACTCTCTACTTGCCAGATTCTATTAAAAAGAACATTTTTAGTACATGTTCTGTCATTTATTTTGTGTCCTCAAACTCCCACAAGCTAAGGGAGAAATTCAGAAATTTCCATCCCTGGCCCATTAAAGGAGTCAGAAAACTGAGCAGCAGTCAAATTACACATTTAGACAGAAAGAAAATGGGAACTAAAATCAACAGTTAAGTATTCAATGGAATCTGAAATTTTTTCTTTAATGTCTGGGAGGTCCATGGAAAAATACTGAGTTCTCAGAATTAATAAATTAAAAGCAATAAAATGAAAGAGGGAAGTACCATTACAAAACAGACTTAGGTCACTTATTTTTACTAGTTTTATTTATTTATGATAATACTTCATAATATAGAAATTAATGTTCCATAGCAAAATATATAAAATTAATGACAGAATATCAGACTTTTAACTTACACAAAGCTATAAGTCTTTTAAGAAAAGAGTGAAAGCGTTTAACTTCTTGAGAGAGAGAATTTGGGTCTTGGAGATTGGTGAAATTAAAGTAATTGAGTTCAATAATATTTTAACTAAAATATTACTTGTATTTATTAAGAATTTACTTATTTTTATGTAAAGAACTTAATACATATAAACATAATAATATGAGAGCTAATTTACAGTAGATGAAAGAAAGGCATCAGAAAACAGTATATAAGAAGTTACAAAGGAATTGTAAAAGCAAATAGATCCAAGAAAATTAAGATTATAAGATTGTCTTTATATATTGCCCTTTATTTTCAGCTGGTTTAAGAGAATAAAAGCTAAAAATTTTACATAAATTTACTTGAAACATAAGGTATATTTGTAGGTGGTGTAGTACATAGAATGCCAAATATAACTTTGTTTTCCTCACTCATTCCCATTAAACTGTATTATGAGTGGTATCAACTCTTATCTCTCTGCTGAAAATATCTTTATTATAAAATATTTATGAGATTGAATATGGAAAATCATCCAATGAATGGGTGATACAGAAGATACAAGATAAGTAGATTAGAAATGAAAGATAATTCCTGAATGGTGGGCAGATGAGAGATGATAAAGGTTAAGAAAGAATCACAAACACAATGTATCAAACTGTTGAATGTTGTAAGAAAAATAACAAAATATATTGATAATATTAACTAGGAAAGAATGACAGATAACCTTAATGTTAAAATGGTTTCATGCTTTGGAGAAAGCTTTGCAGTACAATCTGAGCTAAAATAAAATGTTGCATTACCTCCTAGGCCATTCTTTTGGAGCTTCTAGGAAAATAATTAGGAATACTCTGGAGGGATGTTACATGTAAGTGGCAGAGGAATGGTACTGTGAAAGTGGAGGAATGGGATTTATTGGAGCTAATTTTACAAATTCACAGTGAATTGAAGTCTCCAGATGGCACAGTGCAACAGAATAAGAATTAGAGAATTAGTGCAAGGAAAGTATAGGCAAGAGCAAATGCATATCTTATAAGAGGATGCTAAATAAAGGACTTCCATTTTAAAGTTGTAGCCTAAGATGGCAGGAGTGGCAGGGCCTAACATTGGAAATGTCTATCATGAAAAGAAGAAATTTCAGATCATGTTATAAAGGGCCCTTGAATATAATAGTCATTAGTCTGATGAACTTGGGCAGCATGTTTTCAGAAGAAGAAGCACCAGAGGCAGAGGAATTATGAATGATTGTCTTGTTAATGGGTGCTCAGAGCATTAAATGAAATAATAAGTAAATGCTTTATGAATCAGAACAAAAATGAGTATTTTCCAGAAGCAAGGATAGGTGGAAAGAGCAGGAGTTCTGTAGTCAGACAGTGAGGGCTATGGGTACTCATCCTCCATATACCATTAAAATACCTGCAATTTTAGGAAGGTTACTTAATATTTCTGTAGTTCAGTTATTTCGTTCTAAAATGTGAACAAAAAGTCATGTCTTTCTGAGACAACTAATGAGCTAGCAATAACAAAACACAATAGGTTCTCTCTAAGTGTGAATTCTTTCACTTTGTGCCTTGGTCCTTTTTTATGTTTCTTGTGATACTGCCGTATGTCCCTTCTTCCTGAGAAAAATATATCTTTGCATTTTTCATTCTGTCAGTATGATCAACTCCTACTCTGTATCTTTTTTTAAATCACAGCCTTTGTGGGGGGTAAAAAAAAAACACCTAAACATTTTTTGAGGATAGTTTTATTTTATTCTGCTTTATTTTTTATTGATTTAGAGTTATTACAATATTAATTTCATGTTAATTGATATTAATTTCATCACTGAACCATAACAATGATTCAATACTTTTGCAGATTATACTTTTTTGAAATTTAATAAAAATAAAAAAAAAAAATCCTGTATTTCCCTGTGCTACACAAGTAGTTTAGCACATGTTGAGTGATCTGATAAATAAGTTATGCTTGAGAAAAAGTCACAGTTAATAGTGTTAAAACTATTGTTACTGGTTCTGATAAATATTTAAAACCATATCATGACCAAATTAATTGGAAACTTTTAAGGAAAGACAACCAAAAACTCATCAGTTTTGTGATTAAGAATAAACGTTTACTACTACTTAACCAGTTATGTCGGAGAAGGCAATGGCACCCCACTCCAGTACTCTCGCCTGGAAAATCCCATGGATGGAGGAGCCTGGTAGGCTGCAGTCCATGGGGTCGCTAGGAGTTGGACACGAGTGAGTGACTTCACTTTCACTTTTCACTTTCATGCATTGGAGAAGGAAATGGCAATCCACTCCAGTGTTCTTGCCTAGAGAATCCCAGGGATGGGGGAGCCTGGTGGACTGACGTCAACTGGGTCGCACAGAGTTGGACACGACTGAAGCGACTTAGTAGCAGCAGCAGCAGCAACCAGTTATGTACCCATTTTAAACTCATCTTCAAGAAAAATATATTTTTATACTAAATAAGGTATATATTATTGTAAGAAGTGGGGAAAATAGAATTTTCCTTGTAGAGACTAACTGAAATGAATAAAGCAGTTAATCTGGAAAACAATGAGTATCATAATTGAGTGAAAAAAATGAGTATATAAGAATACATCCAGCAATATACTTTACATGTAGAAAATATTCCAGTTTCACCAAAGGAATCACTTCACTAAGAATTACATTTTATTTATTCAGTGGTATGCCAGAACCCTGATGATGGGGATACTTGACTGAACTGAACTGCACTTGCCTGTGCCGCTTGTGCAAATGACATCAAACACAGCATGTGCAAATGACGAGACACCTTTATTTGTTTTAGCTTATGTTAGCACAATGTTTGTAAACATTGTATGAGGACAAGTTGTGTTAAGTGTAAGATTTGGGGTGAATTTTTATGTGCCTCCTGAGGCTCTATCTTTGTCCAAACTGTAATGAAAAGGGGACAGTTTCCAATATCTATATTTTAAGCCCACAATTTCTCAGTGGTAAATTAAAGAAAATTGATGAATGAATGTCTCTAAAATCTGTTTGAGGAACAAAGTTTTCTCAGCAAGAAGCAAGAAATGTAGAAACCTTTTATTTCATGAAAGCAGTCCCATTATATGAATATGGTCTTGCTGTTCCAGCATTATGATAAAATGTTGTCCTTGGAATTTCCAGACAATTTTTGGAATGTAACTTTTGGAATTACATTTTCAGTAAAAAAACAGAGGATGTAATGTTACTGTTAGGCAAACATGCCATGTGTATTCCCCCATTTCGTAACCTTTATTCTTGTTGGTCTTCAATCATGTTTCTAATTTGGAGTGAATAGAAAGCAAACATGTCACTGTCTGGCAGGGACAGATACAAACTGTGACATCTTTTCTACTCTTCTCAGTTAACGCTTATACAGTATCAACAATGTATGTTGATACTGGGCATTACAAAACCAGTAATTTAGAGAGCCTCGGCTGTCTAAATCACTGAATGGAGATCTCTGATCAGATCATAACTCCTATTTTCTTCCAGAAGAAGTAATTCTTTATGTTTTAAGTCAATTTTTTTTTTTTTTTACTGTAGCATCTCCGTTTACCCTATATCTAGGGATAGCCCTATATCTAGGTGGATAGGAATAATGAAAGATGGAGTCACATAACAAATAATTTGGGCTTCCTTGGTGGCTTAGATGGTAAGGAATCCACCTGCAATTCAGGAGACCTGGGTTCAAGCCCTGGGTTGGGAAGATCCCTAGAGAAGGGCATGGCAACCCATTCCAGTATTCTGGCCTGGATTATTCCATGGACAGTATAGTCCATGGGGTTACAAAGAGTCGAACAAGACTGAGAGACTTACATTTTCACTTTTCACCAATTAATTTGTGGAGCTGTTTCATGAAAGCTTGTCATCAGAATTTAAATTCCATACTATTTTTCTCTCTTCTTGAAGTGATCATAAAGTTAGTAGGATATATGTGGCTATATTTGTCATCTTGGAGATACTAATGATTCAAGAAAGCTTAGATAACTGTTGAAAGTGGTTCCAGGGAATTTGGCAAGGGATAAAAAGGGATGAATATTAAAGATTTGGATTTATTAAAAGTAACACATTTTTAACCTATACACAAATTAAAAGAAGGAATGGATGAAGATACATACATAGTGTAGTATAAGGCCCAAAATTTCAAGTGTTGCCTTGAAATCTTTGAGCCCCAAAGGACCCCCAAGAACTAATCATGAATTCCAATATTCTTACAAGATGTAAGCCTGTCTCTCTTAGCACCTGCTGGTTCACTCTGATCCTGAGGGCAACACCACTGTGGCTGTGTGTGCTGTGCTTTCTTAAGGCTATGGATGTATGTAACCGATAAACTGTGGTCAATCTCATCTGTCCAGTGTAGGATGTTGTGTATTTGGAAATTTCCCACTACTTACAGTAGGAAATTCCTCCTATATCAACATGGTGTGTCAGAACACACACACACACACACACACACACACATACACACACAGGCACACATTGGATTAAGCTTTTACAGAATTCAACTAACATCTTTAACGAGTGAAAGGTACCAAACCTAGGAATTGAAAAGAAAAAATAAAAAACAAAAAGGAAGAGATATATGCTATAGGAAATGTACCAGATTTAAATAAAAGTTAACAGAAAAAATGCCTAGCATCTTTTAGAAAGATGGGAAAATGACTGATTTCAGTAAGTATAAAATTATTTTGGAAAAAAATTTTCATGATATTCTCAGCAGTAGTCAAAAATGAGAGGCAAAATGAAACATGAGATATATTCATAGTTGGCGAGTAGTGAAATAGTTGTAATAGAAGGACATTCAAAAATAAAAAACAAAAAACTCTTAAACTTACATTTAGCACATGGTAACAAACATTCTGAAATATGTCATCAATCATAATCATAGATAACAGAAAAATTTAAATACAGGGAGCTATTATCATTCACCAAGTAATCTACAACCTGCCTTTTGTATTTAAAAAGATAAACACTACCTCACTATACATTTTGCATAGCTTTTTTAATGTAATCCCAAACGTGTGTTTGTGTTTTTTAATATAATATCCAATGTGAGCTTTGTACCATGGACTGTCTGTTAAATATAATTCCACATAGGAATAGAGTTGAGTATACGTACACAAGTAAGACTAATTAATACTGAAGTTGTAAAAGATGTAAAGTTATGATAATGTCTATGACCAATAAATGATATAGAAAAGAAAAAATAGTTATTTTTAAATGTGAGGACAATATTATAATGAATCATGACAGTTTTCATATGCATGGCTACAAGAGATTAAACCAATGCCATTCATTTGATCCAGCTGATTGTTTGAGATTCACAATACAACTTTCTGTCTGGGAAATAGATTAAATTAATCCTTAAGTAATTTCTGTAGTTGCTATACTTGTGTAAGTGTACTCAAATCATTCTAAGGTTATAATTTACGTATTCAACTCTTTTGTGCTACCGACACAGAAATTATAAATAAGCAATATTTATTTATGAGCAGTATTAAAAAGTGAGCTTATGTCATGTCTCTATCTGAAAATTAGTGAATTAATTCAATCTTTTGGTTTATATGTATTTGTATGGTAATAGAAGAATGGTAAAGCTTAAAAAGTAGAATAAGTAAGAGGCATGTTTTAACCAGATGATGGATTGGCATGTTGCCACTGATGCCTCTGTACTATTCCTATATTCAAATATCTGGAATATATAACAATCTATCACTTGAGAATGGCAAGAATCATCTTAAATATAGAACTCTAGGAAGTAGAATTGCACTAGGGTTTCTCAATAGATGTACCATGGGAACTTATGGTAGTATATTGAGGACATAGACACTTTAATAAATTTCTGAATCTCTGTAATATTCTGGAAATACATGGTGTAGTATACTAATGAAATGTTAGAACTATCAGTCCAGTTCAGTTCAGTTCAGTTGTGTCCGACTCTTTGCGACCCCATGAATCACAGCATGCCAGGCCTTCCTGTCTATCACCAACTCCCGGAGTTCATCAAGACTCACATCCATCGAGTCAGTGATGCCATCCAGCCATCTCATGCTCTGTCGTCCCCTTCTCCTCCTGCCCCCAATCCCTCCCAGCATCAGAGTCTTTTCCAATGAGTCAACTCTTTGCATGAGGTGGCCAAAGTACTGGAGTTTCAGCTTTAGCATCATTCCTTCCAAAGAAATCCCAGGGCTGATCTCCTTCAGAATGGACTGGTTGGATCTCCTTGCAGTCCAAGGGACTCTCAAGAGTCTCCTTCAACACCACAGTTCAAAAGCATCAATTCTTCGGCGTTCAGCCTTCTTCACAGTCCAACTCTCACATCCATACATGACCACTGGAGAAACCGTAGCCTTGACTAGACGGACATTTGTTGGCAAAGTACTGTCTCTGCTTTTGAATATGCTATCTAGGTTGGTCATAACTTTCCTCCCAAGGAGTAAGTGTCTTTTAATTTCATGGCTGCAGTCACCATCTGCAGTGATCTTGGAGCCCAAAAATATAAAGTCTGACACTGTTTCCACTGTTTCCCCATCTATTTCCCATGAAGTGATGGGACTGGATGCCATGATCTTTGTTTTCGGAATGTTGAGGTTTAAGCCAACTTTTTCACGCTCCACTTTCACTTTCATCAAGAGGCTTTTTAGTTCCTCTTCATTTTCTGCCATAAGGGTGGTGTCATCTGCATATCTGAGGTTGTTGATATTTCTCCCAGCAATCTTGATTCCAGCTTGTGTTTCTTCCAGTCCAGCTGGAATATGGATGTACTCTGCATATAAGTTAAATAAGCAGGGTGACAGTATACAGCCTTGATGTACTCCTTTTCCTATTTGGAACCAATCTGTTGTTCCATGTCCAGTTCTAACTGTTACTTCCTGACCTGCATACAAATTTCTCAAGAGGCAGGTCAGGTGGTCTGGTATTCCCATCTCCTTCAGAATTTTCCACAGTATATTGTGATCCACACAGTCAAAGGCTTTGGCATAGTCAGTAAAGCAGTAATAGATGCCTTTATGGAACTCTCTTGCTTTTTTGATGATCCAGCAGGTGTTGGCAATTTGATCTCTGGTTCCTCTGCCTTTTCTAAAACCAGCTTGAACATCAAGAAGTTCACAGTTCATGTATTGCTGAAGCCTGGCTTGGAAAATTTTGAGCATTACTTTACTAGCATGTGAGATGAGTGCAATTGTGTGGTAGCTTGAGCATTCTTTGGCATTGCCTTTCTTTGGGACTGGATTGAAAACTGACCTTTTCCAGTCCTGTGGCCACTGCTGAGTTTTCCAAATATGCTGGCACATTGAGTGCAGCACTTTCACAGCATCATCTTTCAGGATTTGAAATAGCTCAACTGGAATTCCATCACCTGCACTAGCTTTGTTCGAAGTGATGCTTTCTAAGGCCCACTTGACTTCACATTCCAGGATGGCTCTAGGTGAGTGATCACACCATCATGATTATCTGGGACATGAAGATCTTTTTTGTACAGTTCTTCTGTGTATTCTTCCCATCTCTTCTTAATATCTTCTGCTTCTGTTAGGTCCAATCCATTTCTGTCCTTTATCAAGCTCATCTTTGCATGAAATGTTCCCTTGGTATCTCTATTGATCTATATTTGAAACACTTCCAGTGTCTATAAGATGCTTGTGCACCATGTGCAAGTGCTTTTATGGATAGGAAGGTTATTATAATGTGTGATTATGAGTTCTCACAGGAGTTTCTAGAGGTATTTATAAAGAGCCAACAGTTCTTGTGATGCCATTTACTTAATGACTTTTGGTTAGAGTTTTTTTTTTATTTATTTTATTTTTAAACTTTACAATGTTGTACTAGTTTTGCCAAATATCGAAATGAATCCGCCACAGGCATACATGTGTTCCCCATCCTGAACCCTCCTCCCTCCTCGCTCCCCATACCATCTCTCTGGGTTGTCCCAGTGCACCAGCCCCAAGCATCCAGTATCGTGCATCGAACCTGGACTGGTGACTCATTTCATACATGATATTATATATGTTTCAATGCCATTCTCCCATATCTTCCCACCCTCTCCCTCTCCCACAGAGTCCATAAGACTGTTCTATACATCAGTGTCTCTTTTGCTGTCTCGTACACAGGGTTATTGTTACCATCTTTCTAAATTCCATATATATGTGTTAGTATACTGTATTGGTGTTTTTCTTTCTGGCTTACTTCACTCTGTATAATAGGCTCCAGTTTCATCCACCTCATTAGAACTGATTCAAATGTATTCTTTTTAATGGCTGAGTAATACTCCATTGCGTACATATACCATATCTTTCTTATCCATTCATCTGCTGATGGGCATCTAGGTTGCTTCCATGTCCTGGCTATTATAAACAGTGCTGTGATGAACATTGGGGTACACGTGTCTCTTTCCCTTCTGGTTTCCTCAGTGTGTATGCCCAGCAGTGGGAATGCTGGGTCATAAGGCAGTTCTATTTCCAGTTTTTTAAGGAATCTCCACACTGTTCTCCATAGTGGCTGTACTAGTTTGCATTCCCACCAACAGTGTAAGAGGGTTCCTTTTCTCCACACCCTCTCCAGTATTTATTGCTTGTAGACTTTTGGATCGCAGCCATTCCGACTGGCGTGAAATGGTACCTCATAGTGGTTTTGATTTGCATTTCTCTGATAATGAGTGATGTTGAGCATCTTTTCATGTGTTTGTTAGCCCTCTGTATGTCTTCTTTGGAGAAATGTCTATTTAGTTCTTTGGCCCATTTTTTGATTGGGTCATTAAGTTAAAATAAATGCTAATACAGGGAAGAATACTTACTCAAAGCCCCTTGGCTTTACTTCTATGCAAGCTGATATGAGAACCCACACTCACTTCTCTTGGTGTCAACAAACTATGCCAAGACAAGCCGGTGCATGGTACCCTCACTAGATCCATCTCCCAAATGAAATGAGACAAGCTAGTTTTCCCTCTCTGCTCTCTCAAGCTATTTTCAACCTCTTGAAATTCTGCTCTACTTTCTCCAGGAAGCCTCATATTGTGAGCAATAAGCTTTTCCACACTGTCTTGGTGCATGTGTGGTATCACCAGTCTTGACAGTCAACCAATATTTTGGAAGTGGGGCTTATTCTGATTCTGTAGAATGACTACACAATGAATGAATGAATAATAATTGAAGAAATTTCACTAAGAAAAAAGTATTATTAAAATAAATTAAATAAATAAAATTAATAAAATTAATTATGACACTGTTCACTCTATTTTCAATACTGTTTTTGTCATTTATTTCTCCAAGCCAAAGCCAAATATAGCTGTTTATATATTTGCTTCTGCTTAGGATGTAGAAATTTCAAGAATATCATGCCTATCCCAAAAATAAGAAAACAATGGATAGACTCCTTCAAAGAAAGGGGCAAAATGATCCATTGCCTCTGGGTGATGGGTAAAACTGAAAACTTTTTTGTTGTTGTTGAAGGAGAGCTAAGAAAATCTCTTGAACTCAGAACAGTGAATCAATAGAAAGAGATAAATAACCTACCTCTACAACTGGTAATTGTAATAATCAATTTTCCTGCATCATCAAAGAATCCTCTATGCATAATCTCTAATTATTGTTATTTATTGAGTGTTTTGTCAATATTTATAATACTATATTTTTCTTTCTTAAGATTAATGTATCACTATATTTCAATAATGTCAATGCTATTATGTATGTCCTTTAGATTTTATTCTTTTAACCTCCATAATCGATCAAGGATCATAATAGGTGCATTTAAATATATTAGTAATATGTTTCTATTTTTCTCTGCATTAATGTCTTATTTTTTAATGAAAGCTAGTTATTTAAATAGTGTTGCATAGATATCTAAGACAAGTTCACCTCATTGCAAATTCCTCCACTGATATTTTATAAAGTATCATTTTAAATATATTTAATATTTTTGCCTAATAAACAAAATAAATAATGACTTTTTTTGTTTTTTGGTTTTCACTTTTACATTTGTCTGCTATACTTTCCCCAACCCTTATGTTTTCAATACTTTCTAAAGCATTACCTTAAGAAAGTCTTGTAATGAGATAAAATTGACATTTTGCTTTGAGCCACCTGTACAAACCCACACACAGTGAGGAAACACCATAATAAAGAGAACTCCACAAACTGCCAGAACACAGAAAGGACACCCCAAACTCAGCAATTTAAACAAGATGAAGAGACAGAGGAATACTCAGCAGATAAAGGAACAGGATAAATGCCCACCAAACCAAACAAAAGAGGAAGAGATAGGGAATCTACCTGATAAAGAATTCCAAATAATGATAGTGAAATTGATCCAAAATCTTGAAACTAAAATGGAATCACAGATAAATAGCCTGGAGACAAGGATTGAGAAGATGCAAGAAAGGTTTAACAAGGACCTAGAAGAAATAAAAAAGAGTCAATATATAATGAATAATGCAATAAATGAAATTAAAAACACTCTGGAGGCAACAAATAGTAGAATAACAGAGGCAGAAGATAGGATTAGTGAATTAGAAGATAGAATGGTAGAAATAAATGAATCAGAGAGGATAAAAGAAAAACGAATTAAAAGAAATGAGGACAATCTCAGAGACCTCCAGGACAATATTAAATGCTACAACATTCGAATCATAGGGGTTCCAGAAGAAGAAGACAAAAAGAAAGACCATGAGAAAATACTTGAGGAGATAATAGTGGAAAAATTCCCTAAAATGGGGAAGGAAATAATCACCCAAGTCCAAGAAACCCAGAGAGTCCAAAACAGGATAAACCCAAGGAGAAACACCCCAAGACACATATTAATCAAATTAACAAAGATCAAACACAAAGAACAAATATTAAAAGCAGCAAAGGAAAAACAACAAATAACACACAAGGGAATTCCCATAAGGATAACAGCTGATCTTTCAATAGAAACTCTTCAAGCCAGGAGGGAATGAATCTTATTTTCTTGAGTTTATGTGTAAGATTGAAAGTGGGAGGAGAAGGGACAACAGAGGATGAGATGATTGGATGGCATCACCTACTCAAAGGGCATGAGTTTGAGTAAACTCTGGGAGTTGGTGATGGACAGGGAGGCCTGGTGTGCTGTAGTTCATGGGGTTGCAAAGAGTTGGACATGACTGAAGAACTGAACTGAACTGATGTGTATGTTTACATTTATTCTGGTTGATTGGTTTACTGTTTTTTGTTCTAGTTGTTGTTTAGTCACTAAGTCATGTCTGACTCTTTTGCAATCCAGTGGACTATAATCAGTGAGGTTCCTCTGTCCATAAGATTTTCTAGGCAAGAATACTGAACTGGTATCACCATTTTCTCTTCCAGGGAATCTTCCTGAACCAGGGATTGAATCTATGTCTCCTGTACTGGCAGGCAGATTGTTTACCATTGAGCCACCAAAGAAGCCCTTGTTTAAATGGTTAACGTCTAAAACCTAAATTTACATGTTACCTTTCAATCTTTTATTTCTTTGGACAATATCCATCAACTCTTACTTGAGCACAATTAGGATATTTCCTTTTTAATTTCCTTCCTATTTCTTTCTTCTGCAAAAACAAAGATTTAGTTATAGTGACTATCATTCTTTTAGTTTTTTTGAGTTGATTTATACTATAGGGAAATTACCTTAACTTCTACTAATTTAATTGCAAAAACCATCATACTTGTACTATCTCATGCTTTCATCTTTCTCCTCTAAATCCTTTATAGCTAATAGTTTATCCTCTAATTTAGGTATTATACTATTAACTTTTTACTATATAATGATATTATTAATATTTTAGTCTTATTTAAATTCTTACTCAATACTCTAAGTTGATTTCGGGTACCTCCAAACTCTGCCATTGTTCCTTTTAATAAATCAGTTGCTTAAAGTTTGAAATTTAGATACATCTTTAAGAACGTATGAGAACACTAAACCCTCAACTACTGCTTATCAAAAATGCATACCTATTACCTTTAAAATGAAAAATAGTTTGAATTATACACAGTTTTGGGGTCACTTTCTTTCCTTAAGGCTTCTCTGGTTTTTAAGGCATTGCTGTGAAAAAACTTAGAATTAGCTTAAATTCTTTTCATTATATCTTGGTTTCTTCATAATAATTTAAGATATTTCTCATTATCTTTAAATTCCAAGAGTTTTTAAGACAATGTCTTTGTGATAATTACTTTAAAATTTTTATTCTCCTAAACTCTCTTGTTTTCAATCTTTTCTGAAGTACTTTAAAGGACCCTGATAAATCCAATTCCTATTGGCTAACAAAGGAACATTTGATTCATCAATTAGTTTTGCAAATAATTGGACTATAGTGCATCAAAGGCTTGTCTGGTGGCTCAAAGCGTAATGAATCTGCCTGCAATACAGGAGACCCATGTTCAATCCATAGGTCAGAAAGAGCCCCTAGAGAAAGAAATGGCAACCCACTCCAGTATTCTTACCTGGAGAATTCTATGGACAGAGGAGACTAGCAGGCTATAGTCTATGGGATCACAAAAAGTTGGACACAACTGAGAGACTAACTTTCTTTTCATACTACATCAAATGTCATAATGATGCTAAAAACAAACAGTTATTCCTTGATCATTTTGTAATTTACAAGGAAACAAATTCATTATTATTATTATTTTTTTAATGACAAACAATTAGAAAGAATGATCCATTTTTACTGCCTCTCCTGTAGGGTAACAGAGTAGTTGAAGAGAGAAAGTTTCTCTTCCTAGAAGTACTCCAGCTCTTAACTGAAGACACTTTTGTACTACGTAATGAATTAATTAATCTAAGCAATGATCATCAAAGGATTCTAAGAACACACACACAAGAATCATACATTTCACATCTTCTGATGGAAATATATAGCACCTTCTAGGACCCTGATGGGCTACATACAGTCCATGGGGTCGCAATAGTAGGACACAACTTAGGAACTAAACCCCCAAACCACAGCCATGAAGCAATTTTCCTCAAATTTTAAACTCAATAGTCATTTTTCTGATTTTAGTGTCAATTTTTAAGAGATACATCGCAAGAAAAGTATATTAAGCCATAGATAGGAAGCAAATCCAAATCATGAAAAACTTTACAAGGAAAATTATCTGGCTTTTCAACAAATACCACGACAAAAATTGCAAGGGGAAAAGACAGGAAAGGAGTGCAAGGGACTAAAACAGACTCTGAGACATAGCTAATTCTAACATACATAAAAGAAGTAATAGAACAATTTGAGTAATTTGAATATTGGTAATATTAAGATACTGTTGCTTTGGTATATGATTAACAATAGCATTGAATCAAATTTAAAAAGAAGAATCCTGGTCATTGATAAATACATAAAAGCCAATTTATCGAGGAAATTATATAATTATCTTGAAATTTTCTTCACAATAATATAAAGGGGCTTGGGCTGGTGGTAGAGGAAAAGGCATATTATTTATGAGTTTGCAAGTTTTGAAGCTTTGTAAAGGGCACGTGGACTTACTTTACTATTCTTTTTCCTTTTGTGCAAGTGTTTACAATTTTTTTTAAAAAAAGCAAAAAGCATAATTCCTTATTAACAAATTTGCTCTTATTTTGAAAGTCAGAAGGTACAACCAAGAAAAACGTGCTCTACATTTTCAAGAAACAATTTTTGGGTCCACATCTACAGCTGTGACTATGTGTTATAGAGTAGAATATGTAGTAATTATGTGCTGTAGAGTAGAACATGAAGTTAAATGAAATAAATGAGCAAAGTTGATATCTACTATTGCATATTAGATGATTTTTCTTTTTTGGGTAAGTGCTTGTGTCCCTAATATTATTTTGACATCTTACTGAAAAATTTTCAAGGGTAATTGATAAGAATAATCTATATATTTTATAGGAGAAGGCAAAGGCAACCCACTCCAGTACTCTTGCCTGGAGCATCCCATGGACGGGAGATCCTGGTGGGCTGCAGTCTATGGGGTCGAATAGAGTTGGACACGACTGAAGTGACTTAGTAGCAGCAGCAGCAGCATATGTGTTATAAACATCTACTTACAATACCTATATGTAAGACAAGAAAAAAAAGCATTATAATATTTTAGGAAAGAGAAGGATTTTAATGAGATATCATTCATGCTACTAATCCTCACAGATTGTATACTTTATTTTCTCACTTAATCTACATCAGATAAAAATAATTTGCCTTTCTAGGATGACTTACTGTGCAAAATAAGTGATTCAATAAATTCTTCTGATTACTTCTTATAGATTTTATTATGATTTTTGGATACATTTAAAGTTGTCTTTTATTTATATAAAATATAATTGTATCCTTTGAAATATGCCTTCTGTGACTTGTAATAAATTTAAAATATAAACAATCTCTTAATCACCCAAGCATGTCATGATATTGAAAGGACAAAATATTCTCAAAAGTCTTCTTTAGACACCATAAACAAAATGCCTGAAATAATAATAAATAAGTGCTGAATTATCTGCTTATGTAGCCAATAATTCTTCCAGAGCATATAATACTCTAAGAAAAAATTAACATGTATTTCTTAATTCCTAGTGAACACTATATTAATCTGATAATAAGTTCTTAGCTAATCTACTGAAGTGTTTGCGGAGGTCATACTGATATTAAAATAATTTTATTGTGGCCTTATGTAAGAAGAACTCATCAGTATTACATGGCTTTAAAAGACCTTAGTAATGTTACATGATGATAAAATAACAGATTAAATAATGATGAGAATTTGAATAGGAGATCAAAATACACAAAAGAAATGCAAATTTCCAAGATAAATTCCTGACACTATGATTATTTTAATCCTCAGTACTCATGTTATTATTTTTAAATTAATGACCATTTACTTATGTGGGCTATGTGTGTGTATCTGTTTTGACAGTGGGAAAGGGAAGAAAGAGAAAGAATGAAGAGCGGAAGTGAAAATAGATTGGTGGGTAATTTAGGAGCTTTCTTACATTTTAATATCAATCAGCTATTACAAGTAATTATTTTTTAAGATATGCCATGGAATTCTGTTTTCAAGAGGAATCAAACTGTCAAATGTTTTTGAGAGCTATTTTAATTATCTGGGTAATTATTTCTTTACCAGTTCTCTATGACTACTATAGGCAAAACGTGGTCTCCTTTTTTATTTATAGACAGAATCAACTCTTCAGAAGTTATCTTTGAGGCAAGCTTCAATAAATAGTTCTCAAAATAAATACTAGAGTTTGTCCAAACTAAATTTATATAAAGCTTTTGCAACATCATGTTCTGTGTACTTTTAAAAAAAATCATTGTTACATAATATTTTGAATGTGTATTTTAGAAATTTCAGGCAAAAAATAAAAAAAGAAACTTTTATTTTGTTTCAGCATGCCTTCATGATTGGGTTTGATTTTTCAGTGATCATTCTTTGTCAAATTTAATCCAACACAGCACAGAACTGAAAGAGAATGCAACATGACAAAGTAACTTCTCTACAGAGAACAAAAGTTTTCAACTGAGAGAGTAACATCCATGTATAAAAATACACATATGACTCAAGCAAGTACTGAGAATCTGATAATACAAGATGATACTACTTGTCTTGGTGAATCTAATCATTGTCTTACATTAATCTAACTAAAGGGGTATCATTTTAGGTGGCATTTAAGTTATTTTCTCTGGGACATTGTCTCTTAGACAATAACTTAAGACAGAACCCATTGGCTTTAATCATCGTGTACCTATTTTTTCATTTTTATATATTTTTTTCTGGTATTTTGAGAAAATAAAATTGCGAAGAGTAAAGAAAATATCTTCAGCAGACTGGAAATGGTTTGAACAAAAGATGCATTTCCATTTTCCTTTCTTAAGCCAGAAGCAGCAATGGGCAAAACCTTTACAGGATAAATCACATGAGCAATCCCTGGTGTGGAGATGGTAACAGTTTTTCACTTCAGATTGTCAATGTGTTTGCTTTTGGGAATGCAATAAAAAGATCAAGTTACCTAAGCTCCCCAGTGTGCTGCACTGAAATCAGTGCATTCCCTTGAGCAAGGAGAATATTTGTTTTGATATCAGCCTTGTTGGGCTTCTTATTTAAGTGGGCAAATTCCAAGTAGATACAACTGTGTCATCTTTATTATGCTGAATGCAAATGCTCCCCAGAATGTTGTAAAATAAATAGCTGTTATATGAAGATAGTAAAACAGTAAACTAATGACACTCTTTTTAAAGCATCTACTTATATGTTTAAACAAATTAATCAAAGTACAATAAAGTAAATAGGGTAGAAAAATGAACTACATGAAAAATAAGGAATAGGAAGAGAACTACAAGCAATACTGCAATATGATTAGAAACACAGTGGTTGTGTATAAAGTACATAGAAATGGTCATTGAGATCTTTGATTAGCTTTTCCCAATTGCTTGGGTGGTTGAGCAGAGAAATTTGACTACTGATTGGGTTATCCAATCTGGTTGCTAAGATGACCTAATAGCTAGACCAATCATTTACAGTCCAGTTATTTTGATTACCTCTGTGACTCAAATTGCCCATTTCATAAATTTACCCAGTGCTCAGATCACAATTTGTAAGTGACTGAGATGATCAGTCACACAGAAATAATCAGAGCACTAAATTGGTGGATTAAATAAAGAAATGGGAAGAACCCTGATTCTAAAACTCTAAAAACTAACATAAAGAAGTGTTCTCCTCATAATATAAATATCTCAAGTGTTGTTATTATTTAAAATTTGAAGAAAATTTTTGAAACTTCTTTTAGCTGACCAAAATCAGATTACTGAGAGAACTCAGGAAAAATCAGTTTCTTTCAGTGCATATCAATGAGAAGCACTGTGTTATTTATGATAGTTGAATGGCATTATTTAACTCATTATAATTATACTACAAATTAGGCATTTGTTTAATTGAAATGTGCCCAAGGAAACATTTTGCAAATTTCTTACACATCTGGTTACTGCTAAACTTCAATTGTCATAAAATATAAACTACCTCACTAAATATTGTAGGTACCATCACTTCTCTTTTCTCCCAGCAGCTTAAGAATTTAAAATACTTTATTTATTTATTTATTTATTTATTTTCAAAACGGTATTGAGGGCAAGAAGGGTATTGTCCATAAAGACTGATCCTTATAAATTGTGCAGACACAAATCTACCTTGGGTATGTATTTATCAACATTTTAAAAGTTCAGTTAATGCTATTTCCTTGTATGTGTTAATACTTTAAATTTATAGATCTTCCTCCTCTTCCCCCACCTCCAGTCCTGATTTTGGCAGCTTTTCTCACATAGCAACAAACCTCTAGATACCAGCATTTTGCCAGATATACTAATACACTTTCCTTAGTCTTTCAGTTAGATGTTTTCTCGAGAGAATTTTTGCAAAATAATTTTGCCTTAAACATCAAATATATCCATATGGTAAGTCAATGATAGAAGTGAAAAAAAAATAGATCCTCTGTTGAGAATTATATAGGGTTGTTACATCATTTAGGCTTTTGTCTTTAATGTTAGAAAGTAGATATTTTATTTGTGTTGCTTTTGTCCAAAAATCAGCCAAGAAATTGAGGCACAGAAAATAAGAAATCTCAGTTTTTGTTAAAGAAAAAAAAAAAAAAAAAGCACTCTGTGCCATCTCCCTGGAGTTTCTTAACCCATTTTTTGTGATCCAATGACAAGAAGATACTTGTGGTCTCGGACAAGCACAAAATTTACTTTCCCAATATTTTTATCCTTTGCAGAGAACAGAAAACAACCTACAGACTAAAATCCTACAATGAGCAAGCCCTTGGGGACCCTGGGAGAGAGAAACTGAAGACTGGAAAGGACAGAGCAGGAGTGGCTGCACAGACTCTGGGTTATTGGTTTTCTTTTATGAAGTATTCTAAGCCCACTGCCTTGACACACAGATTGTTACTCAAAATTACAGCTAATTTGTGTACTACCTCAGTTTAGAGTTTAGACCTTTCTCTTAGAGCTTATACAGAGATGCTTACAAATAATTAGCACAAATTTAAATAAACATTTACTTTATAATCTTTATTGAATCTTCAAGCTCGATCCCTGAGTCAGGAAGATCCCCTGAAGGAGGGCACGCAACTCATTCCAATATTCTTTCCTGGAGAATCCCATGGATGGAGTAGCCTGGCAGGTTACAGTCCATAGCGTCACAAAGAGTCTGACATGACTGAAGCAACTTAGCACTATAATCTTCACTAAAGTACTAATGCAATTTGGATTTCTCAAGAAGCAATATGTATCTAGAAATGCTCTCAGAAGCAATGCCTGAAGGATAAGAAAAGGAAGCACAATGTCTCTGGTGACCTGCAGGAATCTGTGAACCTAGGGTAGCCCTTCAGAGTTTTACTCTGTTTGTGAAAGGGCCAAGTCTATATACTCTCATAGAATTATTTTAAGTGGGCCACCCTAAGAGGAGAGAATGACCTTAGGAAGTGGTTTTGTGTAGTCAAAGGAAATTTCCGGAGGACTACTGCTGAGGCTTATGGTCAAAACCATTCTCGGAGGCTAGGAAGATATTCCTTTAGTCCCAGGAGGGCATGTGGGTTTAGCAAAATACCATTTTCTACAATGAAAATCCATGTCCACAAACACAAGTTCATTTATGCCTAACTGAAGATGAAACTGTTATAATGCTGTAGAGGATACAAAGGAGTGCGCTATAAAACATTTGGGGGTGGGTTGCGGATTGTAGAGTAAATGAGAAAATATTGGATTGATTTAAATCCATTTCTAATCCATAAGACTTTGAAATGAACAGCTAATTCTTTTGAGAAGTGAAGGTAATCATCAAAAGTTTTGAAAATGAGCATTAAGATTTTAAGATTCAAGAAACTTTCATATTCCTGATTGGAAAACAAAAAAGAAATGTTCAAGCATCAGCTGTAATAAAAAGATAGCTCTCAGTTATTTGGAGCACACAGTTTGAGTTGTTTTGATGCAGGCACAGTGGTAAGTACTTTACATATGTTAATGTAGTGGTCTCCATACATTTTCCTAAAGCTACAGAGCAATTTTTAAAAAATAAACTTGAAAAGAAAACCTTTGATGGTAAAAGAGGTAGCAAAGCAGCTAGCTGTCCAAAGAATTAAAAAGAGATTAGCAAATCAGTCTTCTCTTTCTTCAAGCCATCTAACAAGTATTTCTGGGTTTCCTCAGAGTTCCAAGGAAAGTTCTGTTAAATCTATCTAAAACATATTCAAAATGTATTTAAATTTGCTCATATGAAGAATATCATTGTCTGCCTTAGATTATGTATTTTTAAAAAGCCTTCAATTGCCTCCTTTTCTAATTCTTGACATTACAAAATTCACTTTCCGTAACTTTGGCAACAGAATCCTTTAAAATATGGATTAGATATTATGATTTTTTCCACCTAGTTTCACTTATCAATATGTCCATGACCTATAGAATGAAGTATACCATATAATATATGCTCAATAAATAATTGTTGATGCCAGTGATGCCCAAAGATGTCTTACAATACTAAATATAGAGTTACTATATGATCCTGCAATATCACTCCTGGGCATATATCTGGAAAAAACTATAATTTGAAAAGATACATGCATGGCAGTGTTCATCATAGTACTACTTACAATAGCCAAGATGTGGAAGCAACTTAAATGTCCATTGATAGACGAAAGGATAATGAAGTCCTGGTACATATATACAATGGAATATTTTCCAGTCATAAAAAAAGAATGAAATAATGCCATTTGTAGCAACAGAGATAGACCTAAAGATGATCATACTAAATGAAATAAGCCCCAAAGAAAAAGACAGATATGATATGATGTCACTTATATGTGGAATCTAAAAAAAAGATACAATGGATTTACTTATAAAAACAGAAATATACCCACAGACCTAAAAACTAAACCTATGGCTATGAAAGTGAATTGAAGTTGCTCAGTTGTGTCTGACTGTTAGCGATCCCATGGACTGTAGTCTATCAGGCTTCTCTGTCCATGGGAATTTCCAGGCAAGAGTACTAGAGTGGGTTGTCATTTCCTTCTCCAGGGGTTCTTCCTGACCCAGGGATGGAACCCAGGTCTCCTGCATTGCAGGCAGGTGCTCTACCCTCTGAGCCACCAGGGAAAGGGAAGAGGTAAATTAGAAGTTGGGATTAATATATACACACGATGCACGATACTGGATGCTTGGAGCTGGTGCACTGGGACGACCCAGAGGGATGGTATGGGGAGGGAGGTGGGAGGAGGGTTCAGGATGGGGAACACATGTATACCTGTGGTGGATTCATTTTGATATTTGGCAAAACTAATACAATATTGTAAAGTTTAAAAATAAAATAAAATTTAAAAAACAAAACAAAACAAAATAATATATACACACTACTCTGTATAAAATAGGTAAACTAAAGGACTTCTTGAGTGTAGCTCAGTCAGTTAAGAATCTGCCTGCAGTGCAGGAAACCTGGGTTCGATCCCTGGGTTGGGAAGATGCTCTGGAGAAAGAAATGGCAACCCACTCCAGTATTCTTGCCTGGGAATTCTCATGGACAGAAGAGCCTGGTGGGCTGCAGTCCATGGGATCACAAAGAGTTGGGCATGACTGGGCGACTAACACTTACTTACTTACTTCTTGTGTAGCACAGGGAACTCAATATTTTGTAATAGTTTATAAGGGAAAAGAATCTGAAAAAAATACCATGCTGTACAGCTGAAACTAAGAAGACATTGTAAATCAACTATATTTCAACAAAATTAAATTTAAAAACATAATTTCAAAAAAAAATGTTGAATGAGAAGATATTGCTCTGCAGTGTCAAGTTATTTCAGTTGTGTCCAACTCTGTGTGACCCTATGAACTGTAGATGGCCAGGCTCCTCTGGCCATAGGATTATCCAGGCAAGAATACTGGAGTGGGTTGCCATGACCTCCTCCAGAAGATCTTCCCAACTCAGGGACTGAACCTCATCTTCTGCATTTCAGGCAGATTCTTTACCACTGAGCCACCGGAGAAGCCCAAGAAGATATTATTCAATATCAATACAAAAAATCTTGAATGGTTTTCTATCACATTTAGGCTAAAATATAATCTGCTATTACCCTCAAAGTGAAAGTGAAAGTCCCTCATCGTGTCCAACTCTTTGCAACCCCATGGGCTAAACAGTCCATATTCTCCAGGGCAGAATTCTAGAGGGGGTAGTCTTTCTCTTCTCCAGGGGTTCTTCCCAACCCAGGATCTAACCCAGGTCTCCCGCATTGCAGGCAGATTCTTTACCAGCTAAGCCACAAGGGAAGTCCTGGAGGTACATCATATGGTCTATTTCTATCTCTTCAGCCTTATCTTATATCATATCTATTTTATTCACTTTATTCATTCTAATATTAAGTCCTAAATATCATAGAACATTCCCTCTTCACAGAACATAATGTTCCTTTTTCACAGGACATAATGTCCCCCTTTTCCTACTCAACCATCTAGACTTTTGTATACCTAATTTCTTTACTATTTTGTTTCATACTAAAAATCACCTCCTCACAGAAATTTTCCCTTGTCATTCAAAATAAATTAGACCTTAAATAAATTCATACCATCCAATTTTTTTCCTTGATGGCATTTGTAATGCTTTTATTATATATATGGATATATATAGATAGTTCAATAATGTAAACTCTAAAATATATATCCATCTTCCTTTTTATGCATACCCAATTTCTCACAAATTTGCATACATGTATATGCATATGTGTGAGGAGGCATGCACATGTACACACAAACACACTACATGTGGTTTCATGGCATCATGATTTAGTGGAAAGTCGGGACTAAGTTGGCAGCACAGACTATGAGAATGTGTAAATGTCTTCCTTTTTCTTTAGCTTTCCAAAAGGTAAGTGAACAGAATGAAGTTTGTCTCATTCATATGAACACTGTTGAAAATCAGTTAAATTATATCAATGAAAACAATCTCATGATATACAAGGAAAGTGTCTTAGTTCTTGTTGCTTTAGCAAATTACTGTAGACTGAGTGGCTTAAACAATAAACATTTTTTCTCACATTCTGAGACTGTAAAAGATCAGAGTATCAAGATGGTCAGGTAATAAGGAGAAACCTTTCCCAGGTTTTCTCATATGGTGAAGAAAGAAGGAGAGGAGCCAGGCTGTAGTGTCTTCTTTTATAAGGGCACTATTCCTACTCACAAGGGCTTAATCCTCATCACCTAGTTACCTCTCAAATGCCTCACCTCCAAATACAATCATATGATGGGGTAGTTAATATCCCAACATATGAACTACACAAACACTTAGTTCATAACAGAAAGTATACTAAGATACCAACAACATCATGTCCCTTAGAGGACCGGATTAAGTAGATATCATTTTCAGTTCAGTTCAGTTCATTTCAGTCACTCAGTCGTGTCCAACTCTTTGCAACTGCATGAACAGCAACATGCCAGGCCTCCCTGTCCATCAACAACTCCCGGATATTACCCAAATTCATGTCCATCGAGTCGGTGATGACATCCAGCCATCTCATCCTCTGTCGACCCTTCTCCTCCTGCCCCCAATCCCTCCCAGCATCAGAGTCTTTTCCAATGAGTCAACTCTTCACATGAGGTGGCCAAAGTATCAGAGTTCCAGCTTCAACATCAGTCCTTCCAATGAACACCCAGGACTGGTTTCCCTTACAATGGACTGGTTGGATCTCCTTGCAATCCAAGGGACTCCCAATAGTCTTCTCCAACACCACAGTTCAAAAGCATCAATTCCTTGGTGCTCAGCTTTCTTCACAGTCAAACTCTCACATCCATATATGACCACTGGAAAAACCATAGCCTTCACTAGACGGACCTTTGTTGGCAAAGTAACGTCTCTGCTTTTCAATATGCTATCTAGGTTGGTCATAACCCTCCTTCCAAGAAGTAAGCGTTTTTAATTTCATGGCTGAAATCACCACCTGCAGTGATTTTGGATCCCAAAAAAACCCAAAGTCTGACACTGTTTCTACTGTTTCCCCATCTATTTCCCATGAAGTGATGGGACCAGAAGCCATGATCTTCGTTTTCTGAATGTTGAGCTTTAAGCCAACTTTTTCACTCTCCTCTTTCACTTTCATCAAGAGGCTTTTTAGTTCCTCTTCACTTTCTGCCATAAGGGTGGTGTCATCTGCATATCTGAGGTTATTGATATTTCTCCCAGCAATCTTGATTCTAGCTTGTGCTTCTTCCAGCCCAGCGTTTTTCATGATGTATTCTGCATATAAGTTAAATAAGCAGGGTGACAATATACAGACTTGACATACTCCTTTTCCTATTTGGAACCAGTCTGTTGTTCCATGTCTATTTCTAACTGTTGCTTCCTGACCTGCATACAAATTTCTAAAGAGGCAGGTCAAGTGGTCTGATATTCCCATCTCTTTCAGAATTTTCCACAGTTTATTGTGATCCACACAGTCAAAGGCTTTGGCATAGTCAGTGAAGCAGAAATAGATGTTTTCCTGGAACTCTCTTGCTTTTTCCATCATCCAGTGGATGTTGGCAATTTGATCTCTGGTTCCTCTGCCTTTTCTAAAACCAGCTTGAACATCTGGAGGTTCATGGTTCACGTATTGCTGAAGCCTGGCTTGGAGAATTTTGAGCATTACTTTACTAGCATGTGAGATATGTGCAAATGTGCAGTAGTTTGAACATTGTTTGGCATTGCCTTTCTTTGGGATTGGAATGAAAACTGACCTTTTCCAGTCCTGAGGCCACTGCTGACTTTTCCAAATTTGCTGGCATATTGAGTGCAGCACTTTCACAGCATCATCTTTCAGGATTTGAAATAGCTCAACTGGAATTCCATCACCTTCACTAGCTTTGTTTGTAGTGATGCTTTCTAAGGCCCTCTTGACTTCACATTCCAGGATGTCTGGCTCTAGGTGAGTGATCACACCATCATGATTATCTGGGTCATGAAGATCTTTTTTGTACAGTTTTTCTGTTATTCTTGCCACCTCGTCTTAATATCTTCTGCTTCTGTTAGGTCCATACCATTTCTGTCCTTTATTGAGGAAATGTTTGCATGAAATATTCCCTTGGTATCCCTAATTTTCTTGAAGAGATCTCTAGTCTTACCCATTCTGTTGTTTTCCTCTATTTCTTTGCAGTGACTGCTGAGGAAGGCTTTCTTATCTCCTTGCTATTCTTGGGAACTCTGCATTCAGATGCTTATATCTTTCCTTTTCTCCTTTGCTTTTCACTTCTCTTCTTTTCACAACTATTTGTAAGACCTCCTCAGACAGTCATTTTGCTTTTTTGCATTTCTTTTCCATGGGGATGGTCTTGATTCCTGTGTCCTGTACAATGTCACGAATCTCTGTCCATAGTTCATCAAGCACTCTGTCTATCAGATCTAGGCCCTTAAATCTATTTCTCACTTCCACTATATAATCATAAGGGATTTGATTCAGGTCATACCTGAATGGTCTAGTGGTTTTCCCTACTTTCTTCAATTTTAGTCTGAATTTGGCCATAAGGTGTTCATGATCCGAGCCACAGTCAGCTCCCAGTCTTGTTGTTGCTGACTGTATAGGGCTTCTCCATCCCTAATCGGGCATGCTCTGAGAATCTGATCTCCATTTTGTTTGCATAATTGTAAGAACATGAATTTTTTAAACAAGAGGGATACAATAGAACAGATACTAGAGATTGTTTCTAGTTTTAACATCTTATTTTAAAAATGAGTACAATATCTCAAAGATGAAAGTCATTGGTTATCGGCCTCACAGGTAGAAACAGCTGTGTTGGCAATAGAATTCAGGTCCCTTAATGTCCCATCTGTTGCTCTTTGCCCTAGACTGCACGGGAAAAGGATGAGTGAACAACATGGTTTCACAGCTCACAGATCAAGAGCCATCCACTTTATGACAATAGGCATCTTGTTAATCCAGTACGTTGGACATTAAATAAAAAGGTGGTGTCTAGAAATAGAATCACTTCTGAAAAAACATTTTTAAAATATAACTTTAAAACTATTTTGGCAGATCACTACTCACTTCCATGACCACTTCTATATGATACAAGTATTCTTAAGGTAGTAAATGATCCATTTTAAACTGTTAACCATGTAACAAGAAAGATTTAGCAGTATTTACTGGTTGATGTTTTTGAACTGTGTTGGAGAAAACTGTCGAGAGTCCCTTGGACTGCAAGGAGATCACAAACAGTCCATCGTAGAGGAAATCAGTCCTGAATAGTCACTGGAAGGACTGATGCTGAATCTGAAACTCCAATCCTTTGGCCACCTGATGTGAAGAGCTGACTCATTTGAAAGTCCCTGATGCTGGGAAAGATTGAATGCAGGAGGAAAAGGGGACGACAGAGGATGAGATGGTTGGATGGCATCACCGACTCAATGGACATGAGTTTGAGTAAACTCAGGGAGTTGGCCATGGACAGGGAGGCCTGGTGTGCTGCAGTTCATGGGATAGCAAAATCAGACATGACTGAGTGACTGAACTGAACTGAACTGAATGGGCTTTATTGTTTAACCAAACACATTTCTTCTTACTTAAACGATTGCCTGTTTGTAGATCTCAATGCACCTCAACAGGAGAATTAAACTTTGTCCTATTCTGTCTAATGGAGCTTCCTTATCACTTCAACCCAAAATTATTTTGATAATTTGAGATTGGTATTAAATCACTATGGTTAAAACACTTTACTCTTATTTCCTAGACTATCTTTCCTATATTAAACAATTCAACATAGATACTGTGCTGTAAAAACAAAACAAAACAACAACAACAAAAAAAACAGCATTAGAACCAAACAAGCAAATTAAAATTGATTCTTTGTTGTTAATTTACCAGGTATAAAATAATCTCAAGTAACTTAATTAAACTTAAAAGCCTTTGCACAGTGAAGGAAATCATCAACAAGACAAAAAGATAATCTCCTGAATGGAAGATATTTACAAGGTATATGCCTGATATGGGGTTAATATCAAAAATATAAATAGAGCTCATATAGGTCTTCCCTGGTGGTTCAATGGTGAAGAATTCACCTACCAACACAGAAGACACTGATTTTATCCCTGATTGGGGGAGATCTCACATGCTGTGGAGCAACTAAACCTGTGCACTTCAACTATTGAGCCTCTGCTCTAGACCACACGAGTCACAGCTAATGAGTCTATGTGCTGTAACTATTGAAGACCATGTGCCCTAAGCCAATGCTCCACATCAAGAGAGGCCGCTGCAATGAAAACCCACTCACTAAAACTAGAGAGCAGCCCCACTCTCACAGCTACCCCCATACAACAAAGACCCAGCACAGCCAAAAATACATAAATAAGTTTAAAAAATAAAAAGCTCATACAATGCAATATCAAAAAGAATCACCCCCATTTAAAAATGCACAGAAGACCTGATTAGACATTTTTCCAAAGAAGATATAAAGATGGCCAACAGGCATAAGAAAATATTTTCATCATCACTAATAAATAGAGAAATATAAATCAAAATCAGCAGTTATCATCTCACACCTTACAGAATGGCATTCTCAAAAATTCAATGAATAATAAATGTTGGTGAGGGTATGGAGAAAAGGGAACACTGTGGTGGGAATGTAAACTACTGTAGCCAAAATGGAAAACAGTACAGCAAGCCCTCAAAAAATTAAAAATACAACTACCATATGATCTAGCAATTCCATTTCTGGTTATATATTCAAATTTGAAAAGGTATGTGAATTCCCATATTCACAGTACAGTTCAGTTCAGTCACTCAGTTATGTCCACCTGTTGGTGACCCTATGGACTGCAGCATGTTAGGTCTACCTCTCCATGGCTAACTCCAGAGTTTACTCAAACTGATGTCCATTGAGTTGGTCATGCCATCCAGTCATCTCATCCTCTGTCATCCTCTTCTCCTCCCGTGTTCAATATTTCCCAGCCTCAGGGTCTTTTCCAATGAGTCAGCTCTTCACATCAGGTGGCCAAAGGACTGGAGCTTCAGCTTCAACATCAGTCCTTCCAATGTATAGTCAGGACTGATTTCCTTTAGGATGGACTGGTTGGATCTCTTGCAGTCCAAGAGACTCTCATGAGTCTTCTCCAATACCACAGTTCAAAAGGATCAATTCTTTGGCTCTCAGCTTTATTTATTGTCCAACTCTCACAGCTATACATGACTACTGGAAAAACCATAGCTTTGACTAGACAGAGTTTTGTTGGCAAAGTAATGTCTCTGCTTTTTAATATGCTAAGTTGTCATAACTTTTGTTACAAGGAGCAAGTGTCTTTTAATTTCATGGCTGAAGTCACCATCTGCAGTGATTTTGGAGCCCCCCTCAAAAAGTGTTTCACTGTTTCCACCATTTCCCCATCTATTTGCCATGAAGTGATGGGACCACATGCCATGATCTTCGTTTCCTGAATGTTGTGCTTTAAGCAAACTTTTTCATTCTCTTCTTTCACTTTCATCATGAGGCTTTATAGTTCTTCTTCAATTACTGCCATAAGGGTGGTGTCATCTGCATATCTGAGGTTATTGATGGTTCTCCCAGCAGTCTTGATTCCAGTGTATGCTTCATCCAGCCCAACATTTGTCATGATGTACTCTGCATTTAAGTTAAATAAGCAGGGTGACAATACACAGCCTTGATGTACTCCTTTTCCTATTTGGAACCAGTCTGTTGTTCCATGTCTAGTTCTAACTGTTGCTTCCTGACCTGCATAGACATTTCTCAAGAGACAGGTCAGATGATCTGATATTCCCATCTCTTGAAGAATTTTCTAGTTTGTTGTGGTCTACACAGTCAAAGGCTTTGGCATAGTCAATAAAACAGAAGTAGATGTTTTGCTGGAACTCTCTTCCTTTTTTGATGATCCAGTGGATATTGGCAATTTGATCTCTGGTTCCTCTGCCTTTTCTAAATCCAGCTTGAACATCTGAAAGTTCATGGTTCATGAACTATGGAAGCCTTGCTTGGAGAATTTTGAGCCTTACTTTACTAGCGTGGAGATCCAACCAGTCCATTCTGAAGGAGATCAGCCCTGGGATTTCTTTGGAAGGAGTGATGCTAAAGCTGAAACTCCAGTACTTTGGCCAACTCATGCGAAGAGTTGACTCATTGGAAAAGACTGTGATGCTGGGAGGGATTGGGGGCAGGAGGAGTAGGGGATGACAGAGGATGAGATGTCTGGATGGCATCACTGACTCGATGGATGTGAGTCTGAGTGAACTCCGGACGTTGGTGATGGACAGGGAGGCCTGGGGTACTGCGATTCATGGGGTCACAAATAATCGGACGTGACTGAGTGACTGAATGGAACTGAACTGAAGATGAGTGCAGCTGTGTGGCAGTTTAAACCTTCTTTGTCATTGTCTTTCTTTAGGACTGGAATGAAAACTGACCTTTTCTGGTCCTGTGGCCACTGCTAAGTTTTCCAAATTTGCTGGCATATTGAGTGTAGCAGTTTCATAGCATCATATTTTAGCATTTGAAATAGCTCAACTGGAATTCCATCAGCTCCACTAGCTTTGTTCGTAGCAATACTTCCTAGGTTGGTGATCACACCATCGTGATGATCTGTGTCTTGAATATCTTTTTTTTCTAGTTATTCTGTGTATTTTTGCCACTTCTTCTTAACATCTTCTGCTTCTTTTAGGTCCATATCTTTTCTGTCCTTTATTGAGCCCATCTTTGAATGAATTATTTCCTTGGTATTTCTAATTTTCTTGAAAAGATCTAGACTTTCCCATTCTATTATTTTTCTATTTCTTTTCATTGATCACTGAGGAAGGCTTTATCTCTCCTTGCTATTCTTTGGAACTCTGCATTCAAATGGGTACATCTTTCCTTTTCTCCCTTGCCTTTTGCTTCTCTTCTATTCACAACTTTTGTAAGGCCTCCTCAGATACCCATTTTGCCTTTTTGTATTTCTTTTTCTTGGGCATGATCTTGATCCCTACCTCCTATACAATGTCAAGACCCTCTGTCCATATTTCTTCAGGCACTCTGTCTATCAGATCTAATCCCTTGAATATGTCACTTCCATTGTATAATCGTAAGGGATTTGATTTAAGTCATACCCGAATGGTCTAGTGGTTTCCCCTACTTTCTCCAATTTAAGTCTGAATTTGGCAATAAGGATTTCATGGTCTGTGCCACAGTCAGCTCCTGGTCCTGTTTTTGCTGGCTGTAGTGAAATTCCCCATCTTTGGCTGCAAAGAATATAATCAATCTGATTTTGGTATTGACCATCTGGTGATGTCCATATGTAGAATCATATGTATTGTTGGAAGAGGGTGTTTGCTATGATGCTACAGAGAACACTTAGCTATTTCCAGTGGGGAGAGAAGAAAGGGAGAGAGAGAAGGATATGGGAAAGGAATTAAGAGATATAAAGTACTAAGAATAAAATAAATAAGGTACAAGGATATTGTATACCTGCAACTAACATTGTAAATCAAAAAGCTTCAATAGCAAAATTGAATATTATTTATATTTTAAAATGTTTTGAAATAATTTCAAACTTACAAAAATTTGAAAGAATAGTGAAAGGTAATGTTATATAAAAACACAATTATTATGTGATTATATTAAGCTATTTCTAGATTCTTCAATTCAATTTTTCACACACATATTTTTGCATATATATATAAACCATAAATCACAAATACATGTATATCTGTATGCATGTGTGTTCATATCCACACATTTTTATACATTCATGTACCTTCCTGGGGGATTATTTGTCAGAGTACATTATTATTAGAGATTATTATTTGACTAATATTAGAGTACATATAGTATAATGTCTTTTTATGCCATAACATTTCACAACTGTTAAGAAAAGGACTATTGTATTAGGGTTCTCCAGATGAACAGAACTAGTAGGAGACTTCTAGTATTAAAAAGGAGAGCCATTACTTTGCCAACAAAGGTCTGTATAGTCAGAGCTATGTTTTTTTCAGAAGTCATGTATGGATGTGAGAGTTGGACTATAAAAAGGGCTGAGCGCTAAAGAATTGATGCTTTTTAGCTGCAATATTCAAGAAGTTTCTTGACAGTCTCTTGGACTGCAAGGAGATCAAAACAAGCAATCCTAAAGGAAATCAATCCTGAATATTCACTAGAAGGTCTGATGTTAAAGTTGAATCTCCAATCCTTTGGCCACCTGATGCAGAGAACCAACTAATTTGAGAAGACTCTAAAGTTTGGATAGATCAAAGCAGGAGGAAAACGGGATGAAAAAGGATGAGATGGTTGGATGTCGTAACTGACTCAAGGGACCTGAGTTTGAGCAAGTTCTGGGAGATAGTGAAGGACAGGGAAGCCTGGCGTGTTGCAGTCACTGACGTCTCAAAGATTTGGACGTGACTGAGTGAATAACAGTGACAAATAATAAACACTATTTATTATAAGAAAGTGGGACACAGGATTATGGAGATGAGAATTCCCATAATCGGCCCTCTGAAAGCTGGAGACCCAGGAAAGCTAGATAATTCTAAGAATCACAGAACTGACGGTGTAAATCTCAGTACAGAACAAATGAACGTGTTCAGGCAGACACAGAAAATTCTCCCTTCCTCTACATTTATGTTTTACACATGCCCTCAAAGAACTGGATGTTGCTTACCAAAATTGGTGAGAGCAATCTGCTTTGTACAGTCCACTAAATAAAATGCTATTTTCTGCCAGAAATATCTTCCCAGATACACCCAGAAATCACGGTCACCTCCTGTCCCAGTAAAGTTAATGTACAAGGTAATCATTAGAAATCTACTCCTTGTCAACTTCACACTCATCCACATCTATCTACACCATACTTAATTCCAAAAAAAGACAAAACAAGGAAGAGTTGGCAAGAATACAGACAAATTACACACAAAAAAATCTTCATGGCCCGGATAATAATGATGGTGTGATCACTCATCTAGAGGCAGATATTCTGGAATGTGAAGTCAAGTGCGCCTTAGGAAGCATCACTACGAACAAAGCTAGTGGAGGTGATGGAATTCCAGTTGAGCTATTTCAAATCCTGAAAGATGATGCAGTGAAAGTGCTGCACTCAATATGCCAGCAAATTTAGAAAACTCAGCAGTGGCCACAGGACTGGAAAAGGTCAATTTTCATCCCAATCCCAAAGAAAGGCAGTGCCAAAGAATGTTCAAGTTATCACACAATTGCACTTATCTCACATGCTAGTAAAGTAATGCTTAAAATTCTCTAAGCCAAGCTTCAGTAATACATGAATGTGGATTTCCAGATGTTCAAGCTGGTTTTAGAAAAGACAGAGGAACCAGAGATCAAATTGCCAACATCTACTGGATCATCGAAAAAGCAAGAGATTTCAAAAAAAAAAAAAAAAAAAATCTATTTCTGCTTTATTGGCTATGCCAAAGCCTTTGTGTGGATCACAGTATACTGTGGAAAATTCTGAAAGAGATGGGAATACCAGACCATCTGACCTGCCTTTTGAAAAACCTATATGCAGGTCAGGAAGCAACAGTTAGAACTGGACATGGAACAACAGACTGGTTCCAAATAGGAAAAGGAGTATGTCAAGGCTGTATATTGTCACCCTGCTTATTTAACTTATATGCAGAGTACATCATGGGAAACGCTGGGCTGGAGGAAGCACAGGCTGGAATCAAGATTGTCAAGAGAAACACCAATAACCTCAGATATGCAGATGACACCACCCTTATAGCAGAAAGTGAAGAAGAACTAAAGAGCCTCTTGATGAAGGTGAAAGAGGAGAGTGAAAAAGTTGGCTTAACGCTCAACATTCTGAAAACTAAGATCATGGCATCCAGTCCCATCACTTCATGGCAAATAGGTGGGGAAACAGTGGCTGACTTTATTTTTCTGGGCTCCAAAATCACTGTAGATGGTGATTGCAGCCATGAAATTAAAAGATGCTTACTCCTTGGAAGGAACGTTATGAGCAACCTAGACAGCATATATAAAAGCAGAGACATAACTTTGTCAACAAAGATCATCTATTTAAGGCTGTGGTTTTTCCAGTGGTCATGTATGGATATGAGAGATGGACTATAAAGAAATCTGAGTGCCAAAAGATTGATGCTTTTAAACTGTGGTGTTGGAGAAGACTCATGAGAGTCCCTTGGATTGCAAGGAGTTCCAACCAGTCCATCCTAAATGAAATCAGTCTTGAATATTTATTGGAAGCACTGATGCTGAAGCTGAAACTCCAATCCTTTGGCCACCTCATGTGAACAGCTGACTAATTTGAAAAGCCCCTGATGCTGGGAAAGATTGAGGGCAGGAGAAGAAGGGGACAACAGAGGATGAGATGGTTAGATGGCATCACCGACTCAATGCACATGGGTTTGGATGAACTCTGGGAGTTGCTGATGGACAGGGAGGCTTGTTGTGCTGCTGTTCATGGGGTCACAAAGGATCAGACACGACTGAGTGACTGAACTGAACTGAAGGTCATAATTCTGCCTAATATCATACATCTCTCCTATTTGTTGTTATTCATTCCCTAAGTTGTCTCTGACTCTTTGCAACCCCATGGACCACAGCATGCCAGGCTTCCCTGTGCTTCACTATTTCCCATATAGGAGCTTCAGCTTTAGTATCAGTACTTCCCTCTCTCCTGTCTACATCTGAAAACTAATTCTTTCTGTGGAAGAGGAAATAAATTTACCTTGATATAATGTAATTTAAATACTATGATGTAAAATGAATAAAACATAAGTGGTTGTTGCTGTTGTTCAGTCACTGAATTGTGTCTGACTCTGCAGCCCCATGGACTGGACACAAGTTTCCTCTGTACTCCACTGAGAACATAAACATGTAAAACATAAATGCTATTAAAATCAATCATCTTATATTATGCAACAGGATAACAAGAGAAAAGAAAGCAATTATATATATAAATAATACATGTATATATATATAAATGTATATAGATATTTTATGTACACACATAAAGATGTATTAATAAGAACAAAATAGGGAGAAAATATTCATGACAAGTATAGTCCTTGTTTCTGTAATTGGTCATGTAGCAAATATTTATAACTACTGTCTTTCACTAACCATTTTGTATTCCTTTTGCCTTCAGCAAACAGCTGTTTGTCGTGGTTCTTTTCCTGGTTGGGTAATCCAAACGTTCATTCCTGAAGAGCCTTTGCAATTAGTAGTGCTGCCTGTATTGAGATGCTGTAGGTTTCCATGGGTATGGTGATGCTAAGAAATGTCCTAAGGGCTCACCTGTATTCCAGACATTCTCTTCCTTATCTCCACTGTGGAACAGTACTTCAGTTTCCTTGTGATTATCAGGATCAAACATTCTAACCTGCATAATTCCTCCGTTCACTGCCTGTTGATTATTTTGAGGTGTCCACAGTGGCCAGGTGGGAATCTTTACTTTCAGTTCAATAGAATTATTGCTGTGTCTCCTAATAGAACTATTTCTCCCTTGGGAACAAAGACCCTCTAGGTCAGCAGAGAATCAGATCATGGCAACAGGAAGCAAAAATGTTGCTTGTGGCTTACAAGGAATAATAGCAAGTAGTGTCACTTTCACTTCTACCCTTTGGCTCCTGGACACGTGAGTCCTGTCTATAGGAGAAACAGAACTGTATATTGGATTTTGATTCTAAACTAAAGAACCTTGTCCAGCCCTGAAATGTATTGCTACCTAACAAGCCCTGTAATTAAATCTTTAAAAGGCCATTTCACTCTTCTACCAAACCAACTGCTTCAAAAGTTAAGCCATATGGTAAGACCAGTAACTTCCATGAGCCTGGGCCCATTGTTGCACTTCTTTTGTGGTAAAGCGAGTTCATTGATCAGAAGCAATGCCATGTGGCATACCATGATGGTGGATAAGGCATTCTTTAAGAATGCAAATGGTAGTTTTGGGTAAAGTAGTTTTGTGCTGGTAAGGCAGATCCATATTCAGAGTAGGTCTTTAGTCAGTAAGAACAAAATGATACCCTTTCCACGATGGAAACTGTGCAGTGTAAGCAACTTGCCAACAGGTAACTGACTGATCGCTTCAGGGAATGGTGGCACACTAGGGTGAGTATTGGTCTCTGCTGGAAGATTAGGCACTCAGCAGTAGTCATACCAGGTCAGCCTTAGTGAGTGGAAATCTGTGTTGCAGAGCCCATGTATAACTTCTATCCTTGCCACTATTGCCACTTTTGTTTGAGAGTCCACTAGGCAATCACAGGGGTAGCTAGGGTAAGAGGTTGGCTGGTATTCATAGAACAGGTTATCATAGTCTCTTGATTATTAAAATTCTCCTATGCTGAAGTGTCTCTTTGGTGAACATTCACAGACAAAAATATCTTCATGTTTTTTTGTCATCTACATATCTTCTTAGATGAGGTGCCTGCTAAGTTGCTTCAGTTGTGTCGGACTCTGCAACCCTGGGGACTGTAGCCTGCCAGGCTCCTCTGACCGTGGGATTCTCCAGGTAAGAACACTGGAGTGGGTTGCCATTTTCTCCTTCATTGGATGAGGTATTTACTGATATCTCTTGATCATTTTTAATTGGATTGTTTTCCTATTGTTGCAATGTAAAGCTTTCTTGTGTATTTTGGATAAAATTTCTTTAACATATAAGTTTTTGGAGATATCTTCTCCCAGTGCGAGGCTTGCTTGTGTTCCCTTAATAGTATTTTTCACATAGGAGTTGTTTTTAATTTTACCTCAACTCATGATTTTTTTTTTTTTTCTGTCTGTGGATCATGCTTTTGGTGTTATGTCTAAAAACTCATTGTAAAACCCAAAGTCACATAGATTTTTCTCCCATAAGGTTTTAATTCTGTTTTTTTCACATTTAAGTCTATATCCATTTTTTTGCACATGAATTTTCAACTGTTCTAGCATTTGTTGAAAAGTTATACTTTCACCTTTAGATTTTTTTTTTCTTTTGTCAAAGTCCAGTTGACTATATTTGTGTAGGTCCTTATGGGCTCTCTATTCTGTTTTATTAATCTGTGTGTGTTCACCAAACCCATACTTTTTTTTTTTTTAATGGTGTGTGTGTGTGTGTGTGTGTGTTAGTTGCTCAGCTGCTTTGCAACCCCTTGGGCTGTAGCCTGCCAGGTTCTTCTGTCCATGGAGTTCTCCAGGCAAGAATACTGGAGTTGCCATTCCCTTCTCCAGGGGATCTTGTTGACCTAGGATTTGAATCTGGGTCTCCTGTACTGCAAGCAGACTCTACCATCTAAGCCACCAAGGAAGCTCAGTAATTCTTGAAGTTGAGGAAGTGTAATGCCTCAATTTTTTTTTTTTTTATTCAGTATTTTGTTGGCTATTCTGGGTCTTTTGCTTTTCCATATAAATGTTATAATCAGTTTTCCATATCCATGAAATAGCTTGCTGAGATTTTTGTAGTTATTGTGTTGAATCTATATGTAGTTTGAAATAATTCACATTTAAAAAATATTAGAGTCCTTTAGTTCATAAACGTGGAATATCTTCTTATGTCTTTAGATCTTCACTGACTTCTTTCATCAGAGTTTTATAGTTTTTCTTGTATATATTCTGTACATATTTTGCTAGATTAACTCCTAATATTTTCCTTTGGGGACTACCATAAGTGGTAATTGAAAAAAATTCTAATTCCAATTTTTCTTCGCCAGTATGTAAGACATAAGTTAATCAATATAAAATCATGGAATTTTATATATTAACTTTGTATTCCATGAACTTTTCATACTCATTTATTAGTTCTAAGAATTTTGTTTGTTTGTTTCTTGATAAGTGTTTGGGATATTTTACATAGACTGTAATGCTATCTCTAAATAAAAAGAGCTATATATATGTTTTTTCTTCCTAATTTGTATGTCTTTCATTTTCTTTTCTAGTCTAACTACACTAATTGGGCCTTCCAGTACAATATTGATAGGAGTAGTAAGAAAGGATATCCTTGACTTGTCCTCAATCTTAGAGGATAAGCATTTTGTTTCTCACCATTAAGAGGGATGTTAATTATAAATATTTACTGATGTTCTTTATCAAGTTGAGGAAGTTACCACCATTTATAGTTTTCTGAGGTTTTTATGAATATCAGGCATTGGAATTTGTTGATTTTTTTCTAACTCAATTGTTGTGTTCATGATTTTTCTTCTTCAGTTGGTTAATGTGGTATATTACATGGATTGATTTTCAAATGTTTAACTAGACTTTCATATCAGGAATGAATCACATTTTCTGGTGGTATATAATTATTTTTTTAAATTCCTTTATTTTTTTTTAACTTTACAATATTGTACTGGTTTTGCCATATATCAACATGAATCTGCCACAGGTATACATGTGTTCCCCATCCTGAACCCTCCTCCCTCCCCGTACCATCCCTCTGGGTCATCCCAGTGCACCAGCACCAAACATCCAGTATCGTGCATTGAACCTGGACTGGTGACTCATTTCATATATGATATTATATATGTTTCAATGCCATTGGTGGTATATAATTACTTTTGTACATTGTTGGAATTATTTCCTAATGTTTTCTTGAAAAATTTTGCATCTATTATCATGAGAAATAATGGTCTTTAGTTAGGCTTTCTTACAATGTCTTTATCTATGTTTAGTATTAAGGTAATGCTGATCTCAAGTGTTCACAGGAAATTAAAAAGTGTACCTCTCACTTCTGTTTTTGGGAAAAGAGAGCTGACAACTAGTTCAATTTCTTTCCTAAAGTTTCAGTAGAATTCATCAGTGAATTATTCTGAGCCTCGCATTTCTTTCTGTGTGTGTATGGATGTGTGTACACATTTTATTTGTAGGTCTTTGAATTTCTTGGGTCTGTGGTCTTACATCTGTTAATCATTCATTACCTCACATATTTCTCTCTTTGTTCCACTTCTGATATTCCCATTAGGCTTATGTTTTACTGTTTTCACTTGTCCCACATTTTTGTTGTTCTTGTTGTTGTTATTAAGAAGTTTATTTGGATCTGAGATACTGTTTATACATTACTCAACTAATTTTAATATTTGATGATAATTTTCCCATCAAACCTTGGAAGGTTTCTTGGTTTTCTTGAAAGAAACTGCATGAGAAGTCATGCTGAAGGTCTTCTTGTCTTTCATATTCCAAAATTTGAATGTGATATAACTAGGTGTACGTGTATGAGTGTGTGTGTGTGTGTGTGTGTGTGTGTGTGTGTGCTGTATAGCCTTTATTATATTGATATATATTACTTCTGTGCTCACTTTCTGGAGAGTTTTTACCATAAACTGGTGTTGAATTTTGTCAAAAGCTTTTCTGCATTGATGAATACCATATGGTTTTTATTCTTTAATTTATTGATGTGGTGTATCACACTAATTGATTTGTGGATATTGAAAAATCCTTGCATCCCTGGTATAAATCCCACTTGATCATGGTGTATGACCTTTCTAATATATTGGATTTGGACTGCTAATATTATATCCGTCTGGTTTAATGTATCATTTAATGCCTATGCTTCCTTACTGATTTTCTTTTTTCTTTTTTTAATTTTATTTTTAAACTTTACAAAATTGTATTAGTTTTGCCAAATATCAAAATGAATCCGCCACAGGTATACCTGTGTTCCCCATCCTGAACCCTCCTCCCTCCTCCCTCCCCATACCATCCCTCTGGGTCTTCCCAGTGCACTAGCCCCAAGCATCCAGTATCGTGCATCAAACCTGGACTGGCAACTCGTTTCATACATGATATTATACATGTTTCAATGCCATTCTCCCAAATCTTCCCACCCTCTCCCTCTCCCACAGAGTCCATAAGACTGTTGTATATATCAGTGTCTCTTTTGCTGTCTCGTACACAGGGTTATTGTTACCACCTTTCTAAATTCCATATATATGCGTTAGTATACTGTATTGGTGTTTTTCTTTCTGGCTTACTTCACTCTGTATAATAGGTTCCAGTTTCATCCACCTCATTAGAACTGATTCAAATGTATTCTGTATATATAATATGTCCACTGATTAAAGTGGGGTTTTAAAGTACTCCACTATTATTATGTTACTCCTGATTTCTCCTTTTATGGCTGTTAGTATTTGCCTTATATATTGAGGTGTTCCAATGTCAGATGCATAAATATCTACAATTGTTATATCTTCTTCTTAGATTGATCTCTTGATCATCATGTAGTGTCCTTCCTTGTCCTTGTCCTTCTCTTGTAATAGCCTTTATTTTAAAGTTTAATTTGTCTGATATGAGTATTGCTACTTCAGCTTTCCTTTGATTTCCACTTGAATGAAACACCATTTTCTACCCCATCACCCAACTCTCCTACATTCTTGAATATTCTGTGCCCCCCCGCCTCTTGTTTTCCTTATCATTTCAGTTCAGAAAGTTTTTATGGAAACATTTTCAAGTTCACTGATTCTTTTCTGGGATAAATTCCATCTACTAATAAGTCTATTAAAGGCATTTTTCATTTTTATTACAGTGTTTTAGACTTCAAACACTTACTTTTGATCTTTTCTTTGAGTTTCCATCTCTCTCATTACATTATTTATCAGTTCTTGCATGTTGTCCACTTTTTCTATTAAAGCCCTTAAAATATTAATCATAATTACTATCTTTCCTTTTGGGCAATTCCTACATCTGTGTCATAACTGATTCTGATGTTCTTTTTTATTCTTTTAACTCTGTTTTTTCTTTTCCTTTCATTATGCTTTATCAGGTTTTTGAAGCTGACCATGATGTAATAGGTGGAGAAGGCAATGGCACCCCACTCCAGTACTTTTGCCTGGAAAATCCCATGGACGGAGGAGCCTGGTAGGCTGCAGTCCATGGGGTTGCGAAGAGTCAGACAAAACTGAACAACTTCACTTTCACTTTTCACTTTCATGCACTGGAGAAGGAAATGGCAACCCACTCCAGTGTTCTTGCCTGGAGAATCCCAGGGACTGGGGAGCCTGGTGAGCTTCTGTCTATGGGGTCGCACAGAGTTGGATATGACTGATGTGACTTAGTAGTAGTAGTAGTATGATGTAATAGGAACATAGTTTTGTTGTGAGACTTCATGCTAATATAGCTAGGGTTAATTTAACCATGTCTAATGTTTATTGTGGTGCTTCCCTAGTGGCTCATATGGTAAAGAGTTTGCCTGCGATACAGAAGGCCTAGATTTAATCCCTGCATTGGGAAGATCCCCTAGAGAAGGGAATGGCAACTCACACCAGGATTCTTGCCTGGAGAATCCCATGAACATAGGAGCCTGGAAGGCTATAGTCCAAAGGGTTATAAAGAGTTAGCATGATTGAGTGACCAGTAGTAGGTGCCAGAGGCTTCTTAAGTTCCTCAAGTGACTTTGTTTTGTCCCCTCTATTGAATTTATGCTTACTCTTTATAGGAGTATGTAGTCCATTATTATTTTAATAGATCCCTATTAATTTGGTAAAATTTGTGGAAAGGGAAGCATCAGATGAGATCAGATCAGTCGCTCAGTCGTGTCCGACCCTTTGTGATCCCATGAATCGCAGCACGCCAGGCCTCCCTGTCCATCACCATCTCCCGGAGTTCACTCAAACTCACGTCCATCGAGTCGGTGATGCCATCCAGCCATGTTATCCTCTGTCGTCCCCTTTTCCTCCTGCCCCCAATCCCTCCCTGCATCAGAGTCTTTTCCAATGAGTCACCTCTTCTCATGAGGTGGCCAAAGTACTGGAGTTTCAGCTTTAGCATCATTCCTTCCAAAGAAATCCCAGGGCTGATCTCCTTCAGAATGGACTGGTTGGATCTCCTTGCAGTCCAAGGGACTCTCAAGACTCTTCTCCAACACCACAGTTCAAAAGCATCAATTCTTTGGCGCTCAGCCTTCTTCACAGTCCAACTCTCACATCCATACATGACCACTGGAAAAACCATAGCCTTGACTAGACAGACCTTTGTTGGCAAAGTAGTCTCTGCTTTTGAATATGCTATCTAGGTTGGTCATAACTTTCCTTCCAAGGAGTTAGCGTCTTTTAATTTCATGGTTGCAGTCACCATCTGTAGTGATTTTGGAGCCCAGAAAAACAAAGTCTGACACTGTTTCCACTGTTTCCCCATCTATTTCCCATGAAGTGATGGGACCGGATGCCATGATCTTCGTTTTCTGAATGTTGAGTGTTAAGCCAACTTTTTCACTCTCCACTTTCACTTTCATCAAGAGGCTTTTTTAGTTCCTCTTTACTTTCTGCCATAAGGGTGGTGTCATCTGCATATCTGAGGTTATTGATAATTCCCCCGGCAATCTTGATTCCAGCTTGTGTTTCTTCCAGTCCAGCGTTTCTTATGATGTACTCTGCATATAAGTTAAATAAACAGGCTGACAATATACAGCCTTGACGTACTCATTTTCCTATTTGGAACCAGTCTGTTGTTCCATATCCAGTTCTAACTGTTGCTTCCTGACCTGCATACAAATTTCTCAAGAGGAAGATCAGGTGGATTGGTATTCCCATCTCTTTCAGAATGTTCCACAGTATATTGTGATCCACACAGTCAAAGGCTTTGGCATAGTCAAGAAAGCAGAAATAGATGCCTTTATGGAACTCTCTTGCTTTTTCGATGATCCAGCAGATGTTGGCAATTTGATCTCTGTTTCCTCTACCTTTTCTAAATTCAGCTTGAACATCAGGAAGTTCATGGTTCACCTATTGCTGAAGCCTGGCTTGGAGAATTTTGAGCATTACTTTACCAGCGTGTGAGATGAGTACAATTGTGCAGTAGTTTGAGTATTCTTTGGCATTGCCTTTCTTAGGGATTGGAATGAAAAGTGACCTTTTCCAGTCCTGTGGCCACTGTTGAGTTTTCCAAATTTGCGGGCATATTGAGTGCAGCACTTTCACAGCATGATCTTTCAGGATTTGGAATAGCTCAACTGGAATTCCATCACCTGTACTAGCTTTGTTCATAGTGATGCTTTCTAAGCCCCACTTAACTTCACATTCCAGGATATCTGGCTCTAGGTCAGTTATCACACCATCGTGATTATCTGGGTTTTGAAGATCTTTTTTGTTCAGTTCTTCTGTGTATTCTTGCCATCTCTTAATATCTTCTGCTTCTGTTAGGTCCGTACTATTTCTGTCCTTTATCGAGCCCATCTTTGCATGAAATGTTCATTTGGTATCTCTGATTTAATTCTAAAGTGTTCTAAAAACACTCATGATTTAAATTCAGGTGTTTAGTGGGCCTGTGTCACTAGGCTGTGACCATGACAATTGTCTCTTACCTTATCCCCCAGTTTCCAATTTAGGGGAGATAGGTAGAGTAGAGCTGTCTAGATTGAAGAAATGCCTTTCCTGAACATGGGGCAAAGCTCTGGTAAAACTTTTTCCCTTGAAATGTTGGTCATTGTTATAAACAACACTATGTAATTATTGAACAGTATTTATTCCTCCCCAAACCATCAGCACTGCCAAAGGCAGGAGGGTATCTGTCTTAGGTCTCAAACATGTGCTCCTTACAAGTTTGTTCATGAAAATTCTTGAAAGCATGAGGGCCCACAAATATTGTATCTCCAGTAGTTTCCCTCTTGCATTATTATATATACTTAGCCTTCAGCAATTCATCAAAATTATCATTAAAGTGTTGCTACCAGCTTCAGTTAAGTTCAGTCACTCAGGCATGTCTGACTCTTTGCAACCCCATGAACCACAGCACACCAGGCCTTCCTATCTATCACCAATTCCCAGAGTTCACTCAGACTCACATCCATCGAGTCAGTGATGCCATCAAGCCATCTCATCCTCTGTCATCCCCTTCTCCTCCTGCCCTCAATCCCTCCCAGCATCAGAGTCTTTTCCAATGAGTTAACTCTTTGCATGAGGTGGCCAAAGTACTGGAGTTTCAGCTTTAGCATCATTCCTTCCAGAGAAATCCCAGGGCTGATCTCCTTCAGAATGGACTGGTAAGATCTCCTGCAGTCCAAGGGACTCTCAAGAGTCTTCTCCAACACCACAGTTCAAAAACATCAATTCTTCAGTGCTCAGCTTTCTTTACAAGCCCAACTCTCACATCCATACATGACCATAGGAAAAACCATAGCCTTGACTAGATGGACCTTTGTTGGCAAAGTAATGTCTCTGCTTTTCAATATACTGTCTATGTTGATCATAACTTTTCTTCCAAGGAGTAAGCGTCTTTTAATTTCATGCCTGCAATCACCATCTGCAATGATTTTGGAACCCCCAAAAATAAAGTCTGACACTGTTTCCTCTGTTTCCCCATCTATTTCCCATGAGGTGATGGGACCAGACGCCATGAACTTTGTTTTCTGAATGTTGAGCTTTAAGCCAATTTTTTCACTTTCCACTTTCACTTTCATCAAGAGGCTTTTTAGCTCCTCTTCACTTTCTGCCATAAGGGTGATGTCATCTGCATATCTGAGGTTATTGATATTTCTCCCAGCAATCTTGTTTCCAGCTTGTGTTTCTTCCAGCCCTGTGTTTGTCATGATGTACTCTACATATAAGTTAAATAAACATGGTGACAATATACAGCCTTGATGTACTCATTTTCCTATTTGGAACCAGTCTGTTTTTCCATGTCCAGAGCTAACTGTTGCTTCCTGACCTGCATATAGGTTTCTCAAGATGCAGGTCAGGTGGTCTGGTATTCCCATCTCTTTAAGAATTTTCCAGTTTATTGTGATCTGCACAGTCAAAGGTTTTGGCATAGTCAATAAAACAGAAATAGATGTTTTCTGGAACTTTCTTGCTTTTTCGATGATCCAGCGGATGTTGGGAATTTGATCTCTGGTTCCTCTGCCTTTTCTAAAACCAGCTTGAACATCTGGCAGTTCACTAGCTTAGGGTTCTATTAAATTCTGCTCCAAATAAGCAATTTTTGGCTATAAGCTCTGGATTCAGCTGTCTCTCCATTTTTCCCAATGGTGGTTTTCCTTGGGTGGGTCCAAGAAAAGTTATTGACTTTCAATTTGTTCAACATTTTCTTATTGTAAGAACAGGTAAGATAATTCCTAGCTCTTTACATGGCGTGAGTGTGTGTGCTTCATTGCTCAGTCATGTCCAACTCTTGCAACCCCGTAGACTGTAGCCTGCCATGTTCTTCTGTCGATGGGATTCGCCAGGCAAGAATATTGGAGTGGGATGCCATTTCCTTCTTCATTACATGGTATAATTCTATTCAATTAACTTTCGAATTTTTCCTAATCTGCTAAAGGTTACTGTAGCATGCAATTTACAATATTTCTGTGAGGAAAACTGTTAATTGCTAACATTTATGGATCACTTACTATGTGTCAACAAAGTATGGCTCTAAGCATTTGACACAAATTGATTTAGTCTTTGCAACAACTTATAAGATAATGATGACTCATATTATCTTTGTATTACAGACATAAAAGTTGTGACCAGAAAGATTAAGTAATATCATATATTGTAAGTGGTGTGCAACTGAGATTTACACTTAGAAGACCATGTGAAATTAAAGTGCTATAGAAATATATACTATTATTTATGATGTTTAATTTTATGATACTTAATTTTGTTAAGTGCCAAGATATTTGAAAAAACATTCTGGGTCTCTGTAAGGGTGTTTCTAGATGAGCTTAACATATTGAATCTATAGAGTGAATAAAGCAGATTGATCTCCTGAGTACAAGTGTACCTCATCTATTTACTTTAAGAAATGAAAAGAACAAAAATGTTAAGACAGAACTCTTCCTGCCTGACTGTTTAAGCTTTCATGAGCCTTTTTTAGACTTTGGACTTGAACTGAAACATGGGTTCCCCTTGGCAAGTCTATCAGCTTTTAGACTGGAACTTGCATCAATTTCTTATAATCAATTTCTCTGTGTATTTTTTCTTTCTCTCTCTCTCTATACTATATACACATACAGATCTATCTTCTATTGTAGCTTTTTCTCCAGAGAAATCTAATACACCATTCTTATCCAATCCATGATTATTTATTCATCCACTCATTTAGTTATCTATTCATTTGTATGATAAGACTTAATTAGAACCCTATCTCAAAAACCTTAAAGGAACCTAGATGCCCATCAGCAAATAAATGGATAAGAAAGCTGTGGTACATATACACAATGGAGTATTACTCAACCATTAAAAAGAATACATTTGAATCAGTTCTAATGAGATGGATGAAACTGGAGCCTATTATACAGAGTGAAGTAAGCCAGAAAGAAAAACACCAATACAGTATACTAACACATATATATGGAATTTAGAAAGATGGTAACAATAACCCTGTGTACAAGACAGCAAAAGAGACACTGATGTATAGAACAGTCTTATGGACTCTGTGGGAGAGGGAGAGGGTGGGGAGATTTGGGAGAATGGCACTGAAACATGTATGATATCATGTATGAAACGAGTCTCCAGTCCAGGTTCGATGCACAATACTGGATGCTTGGGGCTGGTGCACTGGGACGACCCAGAGGGAGGGTATGGGGAGGGAGGAGGGAGGAGGGTTCAGGATGGGGAACACATGTATACCTGTGGCGGATTCATTTCGATATTTGGCAAAACTAATACAATATTGTAAAGTTAAAAAAAAAAAACCTTAAAGGACAATATTGATAAAATTGAGCATACCAAATTAACTTTCCAAAAGGCAAAAATATCATAATCAATATCAGAAGAAAAATAATTCACTGTGTGAGAAAATTATTTGCAAGATATAAGTTTGAATTCCACAACTCCCAGAAGTAAGTGTTAGTCACTCAGTTGTGCCTGATTCTTTGCGACCCCATGGACTGCAGCCCACCAGGCTCCTCTATCCATGAGATTTTCCAGGCAGGAATACTGGAGTGGGTTGCCATTTCCTTCTCCAGGGGATCTTCCTGACCCAGGGATTGAACTGTGGTCTCCTGCACTGCAGACAGATTCTTTATTGACTGAGCTACAAGGGAAACAACTTACAGAAAGTTTTTAAAAATCAATAAGAAACAAATACCACACAAGAGAATACTGAAGAGTAAAAGCAGTATGCTTATAATAAGGAAGTATAAATTTTGAAAAGCCATAAGATAAGTTGTTCTAAGATTGTCTCACATAATAATTGTAGCCTGCCATGTTCTTCTGTCCGTGGGATTCTCCAGGCAAGAATTTAAAGAGAAACTATAGTTAGGAGTATAATGTATATTGGTGCAAACTCCTCTTCGGGAGAGAGAAATTTGCTAATATGCATACATATGCAGACATACACAATCTCGCACAGCAATTTTACCACCATAACTGTAATATATAAATTTACTGCTATTAGATTTACGATAGATCTCACATAAATAAGACAAAATAATCTTGCCAGCAATTTAATTTTTAAAAAGGAACCAGAAATTAAAATTCCTTTTTATGCATAACATTTACATCATGCACATTAACTTTAATTGAATATAATATGTGTGTTGTTTGTGTGAGCTTTAAATTATTATATGACCCACATGAAGAAAGACATTAGATACAAAAAAAGGATTATATTTCCTGTCATCAAAAATTTTAGAGTTTAATGAGGTCCAAATGGAAATCATAGACAGAATATTTTAAAAATGAAAACTCTCCAGTGAATAGAAAAGTTGATATACAGCCTCATGCCTTTGACTGTCAAACATAGTAGAATAACACTTGAGCGTGGGGACACATATGAGAGTCTTGAGAGATGCAGCTGAAATGACAGATGTGGTTCAGATCACAAAGTATTTGTGTGTGTGTGTGTGTGTGTGTGTAATATTTGTCTTGTACTCTATAGAGCATAGAAAAATCCTTGATGGATGTTAAGCAAGGAAGTGAAATTATTAAATTCAATTTTTAAAAAAAGACTGATATTTGTATACAAAAGACTAGAAAATGTAGATTCTGCAATGCATTCATATAAAAATCCAGTGATATAAACAATGGTTTAAATTTAGGCAATGACCATGAACAAGAAAAGGACACAGAGCAGGAATTTCAAGGAACAAATGGTCAACTCTTTCACATATTACTAAAAGAATAAGAAGGATAGTAGTTATGTTTTCTTTTGTTCCAGTAACAGAATTATTGAAGATGTTGGTAAGAACAATTTTATTAATGAAATAGGACCATTGATAAGATTCACATTGAGAAGTTGTAGAAGGATAAAAAGTATAATCCATAAGTCTAAATTCCTTTTTCCATAAGTATATCTGAAAAGAGGAACATTTTTGTGATATCAAGAGGGGACAAAGTGACAAATAAATATTCTTATGTTTGCAGAGGCTGGTGAAGGTTATTCATGGAGAGGAAGGCCTCAGGGATCAAGGAGAGGCTAGGAAAATAAGGAACAAATATCTTCCACTGAGATGAGGGGAAATTGAGAACACCTTGTGTGTACATTGAAGATTAATGGTCAGTGTTTGGCAATTAAAGAATTTTATGCCCTATGTTCATTCTTTTTCTCTGAGGCACAAAGCAATTTTATTTTTTAAACAGAAGTAGGAGGGAAGGCAGGGTTAACTTGGTGTTCTCTGAAAACAGAGATTCAGCACATTATTCACATATTTTACTTAAAGCATAAAACCTATGAAGAAAGTGAGTTGATTCTCTGTAGCACTCATATTTGGCCTTATAAGTGTAGCAAGACATTGAGAAAGGTAACTGATACATTTCCTCAATCATTCCAATCATTTAGAATTTAAAAACAATACATCAGCATTGGCCATTCATATCACAACAGAAGCTCCTTATGTTCCAAGAAAAATATACATAAAAATATGGAAAATTATAGAAATTATGGTGGAAAGATCCTTAAGGAGTATCTAAGCCCACCAAATATCCTGACAACCCAACATCCACTTGATATGCAGAGAAAAATCTATTACAGTAAGACGTACTGCCAAGCATTAGGCTTAATTTTTCCTATTTAAAAATCAATAAAACATTCACATTGCAGGAAATGTGATAAATATATTTATGAAAGAATAAAACTTTTTCATATGAAAATAGCATAGGTTCTCTAAAATCTATAGCTATATTGATAAATAGATGAATCCATTGTAAATGTAAACTATTCTCTGTTTAAGTCAATGGCTATAATTAATTTGCTAAGGCTATTTTAACTTTTCTTATTTTGATCATTTTTGTTCTTTATGTTTCACCAGTAAAGCAAGAATATCTTGTCCTCTATTGTAGCTCATATCAGTTCAGTTCAGTCGCTCAGTCATATCAAACTCTTTGCGACCCCATGAATTGCAGCATGCCAGGCCTCCCTATCCATCACCAACTCCCGGAGTTCATCAAGACTCATGTCCATTGAGTCGGTGATGCCATCCAGCCATCTCATCCTCTGTCGTCCCCTTCTCCTCCTACCCCCAATCCCTCCCAGCATCAGAGTCTTTTCCAATGAGTCAACTCTTCTCATGAGGTGGCCAAAATACTGGATTTCAGCCTTAGCATCATTTCTTCCAAAGAACACCTCGGGCTGATCTCCTTTAGAATGGACTGGTTGGATCTCCTTGCAGTCCAAGGGACTCTCAAGGGTCTTCTTCAACACCACAGTTCAAAAGCATCAATTCTTCGGCGCTCAGCTTTCTTCACAGTCCAACTTTCACATCCATACGTGACCACTGGAAAAACCATAGCCTTGACTAGAATGAACCTTTATTGGCAAAGTACTGTCTCTGCTTTTCAATATGCTATCTAGGTTGGTCATAACTTTCTTTCCAAGGAGTAAGTGTCTTTTAATTTCATGGCTGCAAACACCATCTGCAGTGATTTTGGAGCCCAAAAAATAAAGTCTGACACTGTTTCCACTGTTTCCCCATCTATTTCCCATGAAGTGATGGGATCAGATGCCATGAACTTCGTTTTCTGAATGTTGAGTTTAAGCCAATTTTTTCACTATCCTCTTTCGCTTTCATCAAGAGGCTTTTGAGTTCCTCTTCACTTTCTGCCATAAGAGTTGTGTCATCTGCATATCTGAGGTTATTGATATTTCTCCCAGCAATCTTGATTCCAGCTTGTGCTTCATCCAGCCCAGAATTTCTCATGATGTACTCTGCATATAACTTAAATAAGCAGGGTGACAATATACAGCCTTGACATACTCCTTTTCCTATTTGGAACCAGTCTGTTGTTCCATGTCCAGTTCTAACTGTTGCTTCCTGACCTACATATAGGTTTCTAAAGACGCAGATCAGGTGGTCTGGGATTCCCATCTCTTTCAGAATTTCCCACAGTTTCTTGTGATCCACACAGTCCAAGGTTTGGCATAGTCAATAAAGCAGAAATAGATGTTTTTCTGGAACTTCTCTTGCTTTTTTGATGATCCAGCAGATGTTGACAATTTGATTTCTGGTTCCTCTGCCTTTTCTAAAACCAGCTTGAACATCTGGAAGTTCACGGTTCATGTACTGCTGAAGCCTGGCTTGGAGAATTTTGAGCATTACTTTACTAGCATGTGAGATGAGTGAAATTGTGTCGTAGTTTGCTCATATAGAAAAATGTTATTTCTATGTTCCCTGAAGCAAACAGTACAATAACAGCAGAACAGAAAAGGGGAGAAAAGAGCAAATATAGTATACATTGGCCTCTAATCAAAAGGGAATGAAGAATGATTAATTTTTACCACTGCTGCTGCTTCTGCTAAGTTGCTTTGGTCATGTCCAACTCTGTGCCACCCCATAGATGACAGCCCACCAGGCTCCCCTGTCCCTGGGATTTTCCAGGCAAGAACACTGGAGTGGGTTGCCATTTCCTTCTCCAATGCATAAAAGTGAAAAGTGAAAGTGAAGTCGCTTAGTCGTGTCCGACTCTTAGTGACCCCATGGACTGCATCCCACCAGGCTCCTCCATCCATGGGATTTTTACCATAGATACCGTAAGTTCCTTTTCCTGTGCAAAGTCTTCCTAAAACTCTGAACTGTATGTGGACATATGTTTGTTTAATTTTATGAAGTACCAGAATATATATCCTGGTACAGTGTCTTGCTATAGCCTTTTATTTTGTGTATATTTCTTTTTTATAGACTAAAAGAAAGGCCAGGATTTATTTTTATTCCTTGTAAGATTTTAGTTATATCAATTATACTTATTGAACATTTTGTTGAGAGCTTCCAGGAGCAGCAATAATACATATTATTAGTTTTTGGATTTCAAGCAAAGACATAGTAATATAAATAGTTTTGATTCATCATTATTATTCCTGGCTCTATTAGTCAGGGTTCCATCACAAAAAAACTATACTGTGAGAAGTGGCTCACACAATTTTGGAGGCTAAGAAGCTTCACAGTCTGCTGTCTGTAAGCTAGAAGTTTAAGAAAGACAGGGATGTAATTTAATATAAGTCCAAATACCAGAGAACCAGGGTAATCAACATGGGGCCAGAAGATGGGTGCAAAGAGAGCAAATTTTCCCTCCCTCTATCTTTTAATTTTGTTTAGACCCACAACAGACTGGATGATCCCAATCCTCACTGATCTTCTTTACTTGATGTACAGATACAAATGCTAATCTCCTCTAGTAACACCTTCATGGATAAACCCAGAAATAATCTTTTACTAGTCATCCAGACTGAGAAGGCGATGGCACCCCACTCCAGTACTTTTGCCTGGAAAATCCCATGGATGGAGGAGCCTGGTAGGCTGCAGTCCATGGGGTCGCGAAGAGTCAGACACGACTGAGCAACTTCACTTTTACTTTTCACCTTCATGCATTGGAGAAGGAAATGGCAACCCACTCCAGTGTTCTTGCCTGGAGAATCCCAGGGATGGGGGAGCCTGGTGGGCTGCTGTCTACAGGGTTGCACAGAGTTGGACAGGACTGAAGCAACTTAGCAGCAGCAGCAGCAGTCATCCAGGAATCCCTCATGCCAGCCAAGTTGACACAAAAAATTTACAATAACATCAGCCAGTAGGAACGAACAAAAGTGATTCCTTTTGTTCTGTGCTAACATACCTACCAACCTTAAGTATCCAAGATTAATAGGAACCAGTTCATCACAGTATTCTGAAATCTAATCAAACTTAAACCCATACATAAGCACATACTATAGTGTAGTCCCTGGGCCAGATATTTCATGTAAAATCTTTACTTCTCATAAATTAGCACAATATAAGGAAGTAGTCTCGTCATCCCAACCTAAAAAACAACAATCCTAGACTTAAAGATATAAACATTAAGTAACTTACATCATTATTAAATGGCTAAGCTCAGATTTATGTTCATATTTGCCCAACTTCAGAAATCTATGTTAAATTTATTGAAAACACAATGAATCTAAGTGTTGCTTTGAATACAAGAGTTATTTCCAGCCCTGAAAAGAATTTGGTCATTAAACATAGTACTGACTCATACCCAAAAGATAAGATAGACTAACCAGCCAGTGGCCTCACACACAGAGAGCAAGATTGCTGAGGAACAGATACCACATTGTGAATCAATAAAAGTTCTGAAGATGTTAACTTAAAATTTCCTCCGTAAAAGGCACTTACCAACCACTGAATTATTAATACATTTAGGTGAAAGTGAACAAATTAGCTGTCACTGTTTCAGTTTAAAAATTAGAGGGTAATAGTAGGCCATCGGAGTAAAAATTAAAGAAGATCTAAAATAAATTTCAGGTCTATGAATAAAATGTAAGAAGAATCTACCAAAAGCTTGGAGAGAAACTGAAAGTTTGTGGAGAGTGGGGGCAGTGGAGAGGGAAAGAGAGATTCCTGTAATTGATGCCAAGATACCAACACACACAAAGTTATGGCCTGAAATGTCATATTTGTGTGAATTAACATTGCTCTGATTATTTTCAAATTAGCCTGAAATAGACTGGAGAGAAAGTTGGTAAATTTTCATATATGTATTTAAAGGCTTGGATTTTTTCATTTGTCTGATTTTTAGAACTTAATTTAGCATTTAATTCCAGAAAAAAAAATAAATCTCATTTATGACTTGTTTTACAAATTAGCATTTGAAATAACCCAAAGTATTTATACCTTAAAATTTTAATGTCAATGCCTTAGTTGCAAATTAATCAATGTTAAACTTTTCCAATCTCTCACATATTTTTTTTTGTCTAGTTTTAGTCAAGATTAAAAAAGTCAAAGTTTTGTTCTGTAGACATTAAGTCTGTCTCTATTTTTTTTTTAAGTTTCACTTTGAAATAATTATAGTTTCACAGGAAGTTACAAATAAATGTATAAGGAGGTCCCAAGTAATTTTACCCAGCTTTTCCCAATGATAGGTATTGCAGAACTACAGGGCAGTGTCAAAACCAGGAAATTGACACTGGTATTATCCACAGAGTTTATTCAGGTTTCGTGTGCATATTTTTCATATACTTTTGTGTGTATATGTATGTGTAGGTCTATAAAATTTTATCATTTGTATAGTTTTGTGTGACTGCCACTATGATCATGAAACTTAACTGTCTGTCACCAGAGTCTTCCTCATGCTACTTATAAATGAATACGTTTTCTATATTTACATCTTTTAATGTTAATGTTTACATTAATACTTCAAGTGAAGTATTATGCAAACAGTTTGTCACTATAAGAACTGTGAATCTTTACTATACCTTTACAAAGAGGAGGTATGTAGTCATTCTTTGCTAAATAGCTGTACTTTTATGATAATGCAAGTATGTGGCTTTCTGAAATTGATTTCACTGGATGTATAAGTAAACTTCTTGGGTGTTTCCAAGTGTATTTTGAACCTCATCTGATTTATTTTCACTTAACTGTGTCAGTGTCATGTATTGTACTGTATTATGACTGTATTTGTGAACTAAGCAAGAACATAATGGAGGGAATTGTATCACTGAGATCCTCTCAGTTTAAGAATGGTAGCCAAATTGCAAAGGATAGGTTATTTTATAATCATGTGTTATAAGCTATTTTGCATCATTAATTTCTTTGTGTAGTCATCAAAGGAGCTATAAAAGAATTATCTTTTTAAAAGGTTATGTCTTTATACTTTCATCTCAAGTTAAAAAGATTTCTGCTGCATCATTCAAATGCTTAAGAGGTGTGACTTCAATAAATGTTGCTATTTCTTAGATATGAAGCTATTTTGAATTCAACTGAATTAATGACTGGACAATAAGCTTTTCTCTCCTCTATACTAAGCCTCAATGCTTTAAAAGAACATTTTACTATTGAACATTTTATTTATTTAAAAAAATTCAAATTGTAGAAGGACCATGGATATTTTTACTGTGTACAATTCTGTCATTTTTCAGATACCATATCCAGTGGCTAAAAGAAAACAAAATAACCCTACAAACTGTTAGAAAATCTAACAGTATGGCATTCAAGCAGATATAAATATCAGGCTACATTAGAAAAAAAAAAAACAAACAGAACTCTAAGTACTGACTTGTTAGTATCTAGGAAATCAGAAATCAATTCAATCAACATTTAATGGAAGGAGCTCCCATTCCATTTCATACTTTCAGATTTGTGGAGGTTTTTTCCAAAAGAAATTTATTTATAGATTTGTTAAAGATATAAAACATAGAGACACTTAGTCAATTTTCCTTTCTATTGTAATTTCCAGTAACATGAGGCAAAATGCTGACTTTGAGTGATAAGGGAAATTTAGCTGTTCTGCTATTGAATAGTCTTCTATACCAGGACTTAGCATTCCCACAAAGGCACACTCACATAATAGTCTAAGAACTTCTGAGTTTAAAGAAATGAATAATAATTATATACTTTTGTGACTTTCAGCTAGCTCAGTGGTATGACTGAATCTAGCCATTACTATCAGTTATACTAAAAAGCTGTCATTAAATACTTCTAGTGTTATTATTTATATCACACACATATAAAATACTCTCATCTTCCCTTGTGGCTCAGCTGGTAAAGAACCCACCTCCAATACGGGAGACCTGGGTTTGATTCCTAGACTGCGAAGATCCTCTGGAGAAGGAAAAGGCTAGCCACTCCAGTGTTCTGGCCTGGAGAATTCCATGGACTGTATAGTCCATGGGGTTGCAAAGAGTCAGACACAACTGAGCGACTTTCACTTCAAGTACTTCTAGTGCTATTATTAATACCACACATATATAAAGTACTTTCATCTCCTTCTGCAGATTTAGACAATATGTCAAATGGTGTCTTTCTGAGGAAAATATAATATCCCACATTTTCCCTATCACTGAATTAAGTTTTTTTTCTTCAATCCTTGGGTTTCCCATATTTTAACTTTTCTTTTCTTTCCCATTCAGACTACCCTTTTCTTTCTTTAAGATACTCTTCCATAAATGCAACATCACTTGTCTTGACACGTTATTGCCTAATCCTATCAAGCTTTCAGTATATTATTCAACTCTGACTCCAGTTCTAAGAAAACTCCTTTTGGCTCTAATAGAATGTTACCCTATCATCATTTTAGTCATTTTACACTATTTTTTCTTTAGTCTCTTCCACATAGTGGTTAATTCCAAAAACTAAAGCAGAAAAAGGTGATTGTAATGTTACAAGTGTTTACTAAGATTCCACTTAGTCTTCAGACCTTGCTAAGCTCTGTGGACAAAAAAAGAGAAACAGGTATGATTTTCTAATGCTGATCCATGCTACTGTAAATAGTACTGAAACCACAATATTCAGTGTCCATCAGTCCCCTGTCACATAATTACCACCTGCTTTGTACAGCACTATACTAAATATTTTGAAGTGGTAATATGAGTACATGGGTTTATAATGATAATACAGTCAAATGAAGCCAGATAACATCATCGAGTGAACAATCTAAGATACAAATATAATCAGAAAATGATTAATAAGATATAGACCATATCAATAACTTACTTTGTGCCTGAGACTTTAAAAATATCATCTCACTTAATCCTCACAGCATTCTAAGTTTACTACCATTACAATCCATGTTTACAGATGAAAGGAATCACACTGTGGATTATACATCTTTATGCATTTATCTTCTGGAGGAGAAAATGGCAACACACTCCAGTGTTCTTGCCTGGCGAATACCATGGACAGGGGAGTATGAAGGGCTACAGTCACTGGGGTCACAAAGAATTGGACACGACTGAGTTACTGAGCACATGCATTATGCGGGGCTTGAAACCAATCCATCTTTACCTTTTGATAATATCTATGCTCATAATCAATGTATTTTTCCTGTTTCAGGGTGCAGGAATCCATAATATGCCAACTTGCCAATTAATGGAAATATTTCTGTGACATAATATGCTATACAATAATAAGATAGGTGTTAGGTGGCACAAATGACAACTAGGGATATTTTACAATCACAACTTGCATTTCATTCCTATTTCATAGTCATTTAGCCTTTGCTTCAAAACTCTCAATAGAAGAAAGCCAGCTTCCTTGCATTGCTGATTATTTCATTATTGGTCATTCATGTCTGTTAATTTGTTCATTGATTCAACATTAATTTTGGAAGAACTTTTATGTGAAGGGCAACCTGCCAAGCACTAAAGGGGACATAATGATATATTCAGACACAGATCTACATTCAAGGAGTCATAATTTATTACAGGTTTTTAATTTTTCCTATTTTTTGAATAAAAATTTGCTTCTTAATTATTTTCATATAGCAATCATAATTATGATGCCTTTGAGAGCAAAGGAGAATGAGTTACTCTAGGCTTCTACACGGCAGCCCTCCAGATAAATGAAAAAAAAAAAAAGTAATCTCTCCTTAGTCTCACACTTCTATAAGCTAATCATTTTTGAATCCATCAAATTAGCCCACTACCATCCATATTGGTATCATGTGGTACAAATTTTAAAGATGTGGGATTTCAAACTAAAATCAGTATTCTAGGTGTATGTCGATTGGTACTAGCTATAATGAGAACTATATTTCTCATAATTTTAATATTAAAATATTAATGTAACTTAAATATATATTTCATTTGTAACATATCACTCTCATGTTTCATGTCAATCAGTTCAGTTGCTCAGTAGTGTCTGATTCTTTATGACCACATGGATTCCAGCACTTCAGACTTCCCTGTCCATCATCAACTCCCAGCTTGCTCAAACTCATGTCCATCAAGTTGGTGATGCCATTCAACCATCTCATCTTCTGTTGTCCCCTTCTTCTGCTATCTATCTTTCCCAGCATCAGGGTTTTTCCAAGGAGTCAGTTCTTCCCATTAGGTGGTCAAAGGATTGGAGTTTCAGCTTAAACATCAGTCCTTCCAATGAATATTCAGGACTGATTTCCTTTAGGATGGACTGGTTGGATCTCCCTGCAGTCCAAGGGACTCTCAGCAGTCCTCCAACACCACAGGTCAAAAGCATCAATTCTTTGGTGCTCAGCTTTCTTTATAGTCCAGGTCTCACATCCATACATGAGTACTGGAAAAACCATAGCTTTGACTACACGGACCTTTGTCAGCAAAGTAATGTCTCTGCTTTTTAATATGCTGTCTAGGTTGGTCATAACTTTTCTTCCAAGGAGCAAGCGTCTTTTAATTTCATGGCTGCAGTCACTATCTGGAGTGATTTTGGAACCCATGAAAATAAAGTCTGTCACTGTTTCCATGGTTTCCCCATATCTTTGCCATGAAGTGATGGGACTGGATTCCATGATCTTAGTTTTTTGAATGTTGAGGTTTAAGCCAGATTTTTCACTCTCTTCTTTCACTTTCATCAAGAGGCTCTTCAGTTCCTTTTCACTTTCTGCCATCTGGGTGGTGTCATCTGTGTCTGTGTATCTGAGGATATTGATATTTCTCCTGGCAATCTTGTTTCCAGTTTATGCCAAATATATACACAGATTTTCTTCACCTGGATTATTCCTAAGTGGCTACCTGAAAATTAAGTAAAATGTAGAAACATATTTATAGTTTTATATTATCATTTGGTTTAAAATTTTGTGTGAGATATTTATTAGTATATTTGTTGTTGTTCAGTCGCTAAGTCATGTCTGACTCTTTGCAACCACATGGACTGCAGCACACCAGGCTTTCCTGCCCTTCATGATCTAGAGTTTGCTAAAGCAACAAAGCATGGTCCATTGGAGAGGGGAATGGCAAACCACTTCAGTGTTCTTGCCTTGAGAATCCCATGAACAGTACAAAATTAATATATTAGATAATTTTGAGAATTTACTTAATGTGCTTCAGTGATTTTCAAATTTGTTTTGAACCTCATCAGTAACCTCATTTATATGAACATTTATAAACATGAGCAAATGCAAAATAATTTAGAATTATTTACTTCATTTTATAATAATATTAGAGAAATGTGGATTAAAGAAATAATGAGAAGGAGTTGAAGTTTTCTGGATATGTTTTGTTTTTTCTTCTAAGAAAATCTTGCAGTGTATGTTTTTTTCTATTTTTTATGGATAAATAAACTTGTTTGGAAAACTAAGGTAGTATTTTAATAAAACAAATGAAATAAAAAACTGGGGTTGGAGAATCAAACTCATTCTCCAAAAAATATATATCTTTTTACTTTTATGATTCTCAAAGTATTAATTAATCAACATTTCTAGCTCAGGGTTAAAATAATGTAAAACAGAAAAACTATGCTTTTCATTCTCCTAATGCCCCACTACATTTTGTGATCAAGTTTCACGCACAAACAGACCCCCAATATGTAAATGTAAAAGGCTCATTTTTATACATTTATATGTATGTTTTTTTTAGCAGTTTCAGTGTAGTCCTATTCTCTCAGTAATACCTCTGTGGTTCAATGTTCTCAAATCGAATTCTGTGCATCAATTTCAAAACTTCTGCAAAAATATGTGCACTAATAAAAGAATGTAAAAAAATCAAGAAAAGAAACATCTTCACAGCTCTTTTTCTTACAGGAGATTCGCATATTATGTTTCATTGAACTCTCTCCCAAGATAGTTCTTCATTAAATTGTATCAAAGTCTAACATATATAATTAATTTTAATTATTTTATTCTTCAGCACATGGTATTTATTTCGGAGTTCTGAAAGAGGATGCTGAAGATGGAGAACCAAGCCTTGAGTCCTTCATCTGTCTCTTCCTCAGCTAGAATATAGGGATCTTAATAAGGGAATAGTTTAGAGTCATGCAAAGAGCACAAACCTAAGCAAATATTTTTAAAAGGGTCAATCTCCATAGGAAGACACAGCCTAAGTACTAACAGCTGTTGTTGTTGTTCACTCAGTCAGGTCTGACTCTTTGCAACCCCATGGACTCTCATAGGTCATGCTTCCCTGTCCTTCACCATCTCCCAGAGCTTGCTTAAACTCATGCCCATTGAGTCAGATATGCCATCCAACTATCTCATCCTCTGTCATCCCCTTCTCCTTCAGCCTTCAATCTTTCCCACCATCAGGGTCTTTTCCAATGAGTCAGCTCTTCACATCAGGTGGACAGTGTGTTGGAGTTTCAGTTCCAGCATCAATCCCTCCAGTGAATATTCAAGATTGATTTCCCTTATGATTGATTGGTTTGATCTCCTTACAGTCCAAGGGACTCTCAAGAGGCTTTTCCAACATCACAGTTTAAAAGCATCAGTGCTCTGGTGTTCAGCCTTCTTTATGGTCCAACTCTTACATTCATACATGACTACTGGAAAAACTATAGGTTTGACTATATGGACCTTTGTTGCCAAAGAAATGTCTTTGCTTTTTAATACACTGTCAAGGTTTGTCATAGAGTTAATTTCAAGGAGTAAGCGTCTTCAAATTTCACATTGGCAGTCACTATCTGCAGTGATTTTGGAGTCCAAGAAAAAAAAAAAAAGTCATTGTTTTTATTGTTTCCCTATCTATTTGCCATGAAATGATGGGACTGGATGCCATGATCTTCAGTTTTTGAATGTTGAATTTTAAGCCAGCTTTTTCACTCTCCTCTTTCATCAAGAAGCTCTTTAGTTCCTCTTTGCTTTCTACCATTAGGGTGGCATCATCTGCATGTCTCAAGTTGTTGATATTTCTCCCAGCAATCTTGGTTCCAGTTTGTACTCCACCCAGCCAGGCATTTCACCTGTGCATATAAGTTAAATAAGCAGGGTGACAATCTACAGCCTTGAAATACTCTTTTCCAATTTTGAACCAGTCTGTGGTTCCATGTCCAGTATGAACTGTTGCCTTTTGACCTACATACAGGTTTCCCAGGAAGCAAGTAAGGTCATCTGTTTTTCTCATCTCTTTAAGAATTTTCCATAGTTTTTTTGTGATCCACACAGTCAAAGGCTTTAGGATAGTCAATGAAGCAGAAGTAGATTTTTATTTTTTTTAATTTTCTTGCCTTTTCTATGATCCAATGGATGCAGCAATTTGATCTCTGGTTCCTCTGCCTTTTCTAAATCCAGCTTGAACATCTGGAAATTCTCAGTTCATATACTCTTTAAGCCTACTTGGAGAATTTTGAGCATTACTTTGCTAGCATGTGGAATGAATGCAATTGTGCAGTAGTTTGAACATTTTTGGCAGTGACTTTCTTTGAGATGGAATAAAAACTGACCTTTTCCAGTCCTGTGGCCGCTGCTGAGTTTTTCAAATTTGCTGGCATATTGAGTGCAGCACTTTCACAGCATCATCTTTTAGGATTTGAAATAGCTCAACTGGAACTCCATTACCTCTACTAGCTTTGTTCATAGTGATGCTTCCTAATGCCCATTAGACTTTGCACTCGAAGATGTCTAGCACTGAATGATCACACCATCATGGTTATCTGGGTCATTAAGATCTTTTTAATATAGTTCTTCTGTGTATTTTTGCCACCTCTTATTAATATCTTCTGCTTCTATTAGGTTCCTACTGGTTTGTGTCCTTTATTGTGCCCCTCTTCACATGAAGTGTTCCCTTGGTATCTCTAATTTTCTTGAAGAGATTTCTAGTCATTCCCATTCTGTTGTTTTCTTCTATTTCTTTGCATTGTTCATAGAAAAGCTTTCTTATCTTCCCTTGCTAGTCTTTGGAACTCTGAATTCAGGTGGGTGTACCTTTCCTTTTCTCCTTTTTCTTTCACTTCTCTTCTTTTCTCAGCTATTTGGAAGTCCTCCTCAGAAAACTATTTTGCCTTTTTGCATTTCTTTTCCTTGGGGATGATTTTGATCACCACTTCCTATAAAATGTTATGAAATTCCATCCATAGTTCTTCAGGCACTCTATCAGATCTAACTTCTTGAGTCTCTTTGTCACTTCCAGTGTATATTTGTAAGGGATTTGATTTAGGTCATACCTGAATGGCCTAGTGGTTTTCCCTATTTTCTTCAATTTATCTCCCTTTTAAATTAGAGATAAGTTTCTTGAGGGAAGAGCCCCTGAAGGAGGGCTTGGGAAACCACTCCAGTATTCTTCCATGTACAGAGGAGCCTGGTGGGCTATAGATCACGGAGTGGTAAAGAGTGTGACATCACTGAGCAACTAACACTTTCACTTTCTCTTTTCATGTTTAATAAACATTTACATTTTATTCATATGTCAAATAGACATTTACATTTACAAAGGACCATATGTGGCAAGCAATCTTCTAGGTGTGAAGTCAACCATACCAACAGAAAAAGATATGAACCTGGCCTTACACAGCTGCCAACCTAATGAAAGTAAATATAAGTAAAATAAATATGTAATTATGTATTTTGCTAAGTGATTGAGGGGAAATGAAAGTGTGCTGAGTGATAATTATGGTGAGGGAAGTCTTCACTGAAGAGCTTATATTTAAGAAAACACATGAAGGATTAATAGGAATTAACCAGGTTAAGAGTAAAGCAAAGCAATATTCTAGACACATGGAATAATGAGAATTAAATTCATGAAACAAGAAATGATTTTGGAACATTAGAGTGACTGAATTATTATTGCTATAATTTAAAACTAATTTATTGTTTATATATTTGAAATTATTGAAACTATTTATTTGGAAAGTAAAAATAGAGTTACAACACTATTTAAATAATAATTTTGTTTCTTCCTATGTACATTTTTTGCACACCTAGCTATCTAATTTTGCAGCAATAATTTCACAGATGCAATTATTAATTAGATTTAACAAGGCCAAAAGAGAAGAATCTTCTTAAACCAGGCAATAAGTTTGATAAAGCAATTCTCATTTGTAACTCACTGTTTTCTGTCTTTTCTTGGGTCTCAGGCTTTGGAAGGAATGAAGTGACTTTATTTGGTTTATGTTCCCCACAAGAGTTTCTAGCCCCAAACCCCATCAAATTCTATGAAGTGTTTAACCAGAATTGTCTCTTAAGCAGTTGATTACCTAAGTTTCTTCTTTCAGAGATGGCAGTTTTCCTCAGCAACTTTATTCACTTCTAGCAAATATGTTAGTTGTTCTCTGTGACTGTTCCCAATGTCTCTTTCTGGTTCTTTCTGTTACTCTTGACAGTTCCCAGCAGCTGTCAGTAGCATTGCTCCCTGGGGGTCACAGATCTCAGAAGCTCTTACCAGAAGTTCTTCAGCAGCTCCTCCTGAGAGTCTCAACAGGGTCTCAGAAACATCCTCTAATGGTAACTATCTGCAGCATGATTCTTTAAAAACACACATCTGAAGGAGCTGCTTCAAACTGCTTTACACTTACATTAGGGAAACAGCTCTCTAGGTCCCCAGCTGTTTCTCTTCTCATAGAGCTCTTAGGGAAATTTTTGCATTTTGAAAATCCTTGACATGTAAAATATGATATGGCACATCTATAAACTACCTGCTGATCAGACATTCAGTAAATTTGCTAACCTTATTTATGAAGAGAGGGTATAGCTAGAAAGGCAGCCAGTTTACCAACTGACTCTGAAAAACAGACTGGGTGGGGCTAAATAATAAGTGGGAGAACAATTCATGTTCTCTGACTTCTTATGTGATTCCACAGATAGATTCCCAATCTGCTTAATTGCTCCAAGTTAAAATCAAGATTCATCAGTGTATGCGAAACAGGCTGCATAGAGCACTATGAAGCTGCCAATGGAAAACTGTTACCCTTTCTCTTTTCTTTAAAAATAAACCCTTAAAGCCAGTTGCAGTTAATATTGGCAGAAACAAAGGGAGAACTGACTTTGAGGTTTGCCTTTTGTGAATTTTCAGTGCTAATCAGGCAAAACAGAATAAAATATAAAATGATAGTAGGACATCTGTAGTATACACCAAGGGGCTCTATAATTTCACTCATATGATTTCAATTTCTAGTGTCTTGAGGGTTCTTTAGATAGAGTGATGATAAGCCAGACTTCCTCAGTGTCTAACTACCCAAAACATTCCTTTTAAGCAAGTTTGAAAGCTGCATTAACTCTTTCAGTGGAGTAATTTCCCCAATGGTACCCTGGTGACCTGAAAGGCAATATAGTTTTCCTACATGTCTCACTTTCCTCAATTTCAAGGCACAAGTCCAAATCAGCCTTTTAGCTGCTGGAAAATGTGCTTATATGAAATTGTTCCAGATGTTTTTTCAGTTTATTGCAGTTTTATGAAAGGTCAAAGATCTATAGGAACATATTATCCAGCATAATTAGTAATCAAGAGTGGATAAGATACTCTTTAAATATCTGAATCCCAAGTTATATTTTTGGAAGATTTCACATTAACATAAAGCCTAAACTTCTTAACAGGTTGTGTGACCATTGTTCAGTTTGGTAAAGACTGTCTTGACTTAAGTTCATTATGACAGCATTATCATTAATGGAACTCCTATTTATTCTTAAGATGCATTCTTGTTTAGGTGAAATTTATATGACCACCATTATTATTGTGCCATAAAAGCCCTGTGATGAATTGGCCTTGTCTAATGCTGCAGACCCACTTTGTATCACTCCCCCTTGTCTTTAGTAATCCATCTTCACTGAACTTCTTGTGATTGCCTGAATGTGAGTTGCTCTCTCAACGTTGTGCTTTTACTTGTGGTTGGATTACCATGCATAAAACTCCCCTTATTACATGATTTTTATTAGTTTTTCAAGGGGAAATTTCCCTCCCATGTCGCCCCAAGATTTTGTCTATTCCCTTGGTAAGCACCAACATCTCTGATAGGCTCTCCTTACACCTTATCCATGGTCCTGCTCTTTCTCAGCACATATATCTGCGCTCTATGTCTGTTTACTGACCTGTCTCTCCAGGATATAACAAACTTTTAGAGGGCAAGGATATTTTGCATCATTGTACCCTAAGATCCTAAAAAGTGTTAGTTGCTCAGTCTTGTCTGATTCTGTGATCTTATAGAACATAACCCTCCAGGCTCCTCTGTCCATGGAATTCTCCAGGCAAGAATACTGGAATGGGCAGTCATTCATTTTTCCAGGGGATCTTCCTGATCCAAGGATCAAACCTGGGTCTCCCTATGGCCTGCATATATTTAAAGATTGTCAAGTTTTATACATGAATAAGAAATGAAAGAAAAGAATGGATAATTTTTTAAGTTCATAACTATATTATGCCTTAATAGTAAAAAGAATAACCTGGTTATTATCTAATTCTATCTAATCTCCTGAAAATAAATACTTTTCATCTGACTATAACAAATTCTGTTTGGTATCACTTTTAGGAACTCAATTTAAAGACCTCTGGATTTGTGTTATACACGGATACTTTAAGACATTATTACTGACTTTAAACAAAGGATTTTTTTCAAAACAAACTCCTTTTTTGGAATCTTGAATATGAGCTAATTTTAGAAATATTGACTAATATCAGATCAGATCAGATCAGATCAGTCGCTCAGTCGTGTCTGACTTTGCAAACCCATGAATCGCAGCACGCCAGGCCTCCCTGTCCAACACACTACCTATTAGCCATATATATATATATATTTATATATATATATACACACACACACCCCTTAAAATGAGGCATATCTTCAGAGATAAGTACATATTTAAATAGATGTCAAAGTATTTTTTATCAATAGACTCCATAAATCTGACCATTCATCTATGTAGAAATAAAAATTATTTTGAGAGGACATCCACGTGGCTAGCAGCATTGATAGTTTCAGCTATCAATTTCTCACAAGCCATCAACACCATCTGTCTATCCCCAGGAAAGCATGATGGACACACTCCCTCACCCAGAGTATTCATCATTCCACCCATGCCTTCCTGTACACAGACATCCTGTACACAGACTTCGGCAAGCTGTTTTAACAATTGTTATTTTTTATAGTATCTCAGAATTGTCTGCCACCCTACATGTAGTCTCTTTAAATATTTTTAGGAATTCAAGTGTTTAAAATAGGAACAATTAAATATGAGGTATGGAAGCTTGTATGTGATGTGCCAGGGGATGAATGGGTCTGTCAATCTATCTGTTTATCTCTTTCTCTCTTCCTCTGAATAGATATAGATATATAGATATAGATAGATATGTAGATATCTATATAGACATCTCATACGTATAGATTTATACGTATGATTTTTTTTTTACTTTTTTTAATTTATTTTATTTTATTTTTAAACTTTACATAATTGTATTAGTTTTGCCAAATATCAAAATGAATCCACCACAGGTATACATGTGTTCCCCAACCTGAACCCTCCTCCCTCCTCCCTCCCCATACCATCCCTCTGGGTCGTCCCAGTGCACTAGCCCCAAGCATCCAGTATCGTGCATTGAACCTGGACTGGCATTCCGTTTCATACATGATATTTTACATGTTTCAATGCCATTCTCCCAAATCTTCCCACCCTCTCCCTCTCCCACAGAGTCCATAAGACTGTTCTATACATCAGTGTCTCTTTTGCTGTCTCGTATACAGGGTTATCGTTACCATCTTTCTAAATTCCATATATACGCGTTAGTATACTGTATTGGTGTTTTTCCTTCTGGCTTACTTCACTCTGTATAATAGGCTCCAGTTTCATCCACCTCATTAGAACTGATTCAAATGTATTCTTTTTAATGGCTGAGTAATACTCCATTGTGTATATGTACCACTGCTTTCTTATCCATTCATCTGCTGATGGACATCTAGGTTGCTTCCATGTCCTGGCTATTATACGTATGATTTTTTAGATATTTACATCTATCATCTATCTACCAATGTCCATCCCCTGGATGATCACATCACACTTTCTTCATTCACATGTATATCCATATTATAGATCCATATAGTACAGTATACAGACTTCTACAGCTAATTAACATTTAAATTCTGTAAGTTGGATATATTTGTTCCCATTTTATGAAGGACAAAATAAAAACTAGTGACAATAAGATATTTTTTTTCAAAAGCAAGATTTTTAAAAAACAGGTAAATTGGGATTCAAACTTTATCTATCTGCATTCATGATTCTGTTGTACTTTTTCTACTATGTGGTACTGTCTCTCCTATTTCTTATGTACAAATTACAATCTTCTAATGAAGAAATAGGACTTAGCAGGTGGTTCAGTGGTAAAGAATCTGCCTGCCCAGCAGCAGACATGGGTCCAATCCCTGTGTTGGGAAGATCCCCTGGAGAAGGAAATGGCAACCCACCCCAGTATTCTTGCCTGGGAAATCCCATGGACAGAGGAGCCAGGCAGGACTACAATCCACGGTGCTGCGAAGAGTCAGACATGACTTAATGATTCAATAACCACAGCAAATGAATAAAAATCAAAATCTCCATACAAATTCTAATTCTTAGTTCTCTTATTCTTAATTCCATGGAATATCTATGAACTTATAAGAATAGAAACTACCCAACATTTAAAATCATGTATTTAAATATCTATCACTTACCCAAAAATATCAGGATCATTTGAAAAATTCCCCTACAACCACTTTCTCTTTCATGTGATTCAAGAGTCTGAACTAATTTCATCCTCAAACACTGAGACAACATATTTAGAAATTCTGAAAACTTGATTAGATATTATTTGTTTACACAAAGTTACAATACTTTAGTGAATCACAAGGACAAATTGAGGAGAATTGAACCATAATATACTGAAAACCTATAATATACTAGGTGAGAAGTTATAAGTGAAAATATCTTTATCCTTAGCACAGTATTTAATTTTTATCCCTGTTTTCTCTTTGTTTCTCTTTTACTTTTTATTCATTACAGAACAATCTCAAACTTAACAAAAAAGTGAATGCAGTTCAAATATTCTTTTTTTTTTTTTTCTGACTATTTGAAAAAAGTTTCTGTCAGGATAGTGTATCATTCTCGATTTCTTCAGTATGTATTTCCTAAGTCTTCTTCTACATAACCACAAGTCAACCATCAAAATAAGAAAATTGTCATTGATACATTACTAGCATCTAATCCCAAGACCTTATTCAAGCCTCTCAAATTGTGCCAGTAACATCCCTTAGAGCCAAGCTCAGACTCATGCGTTATATTTAGATGCATTTCAGCTCCATCAGTCTGGAACAGTTTTCACTTTTTCTGACTTTAATGGCCTTGACACTTTTTGAAAATTAGAGATGGGTTATTTTGTAAAATGTCCCTCCATTTGGTTTGTCTGATGTTTCTCCACATTTAGATTTTGTAGGTTATACATTTTTGGCAGGAAGGTAACTTTCATTTTATCCTATCAAGTGGCGCTGCTTCAATTTTCCTCTTACTAAAGATATCCCCTTAGATCACTTAATTCAGTTTCTACCTGTCAGACTCCTGCTTCTTTACCCACTGCTGCTCACAAACTTCTGCTCCATACTGCTCTCCTTTACAGATGCTCTCTCCTCAGCACCCCTGCTCAGACCCCTCACATTTAGGTGACTCCACACGCTACTTCCCATCTCACTAGGGTTCAGACTCTCTTCACTGGGCTGTACTACTGTACGAATGTCCTTATTATACGTCTCAGTCTCTGACACCTGGAACCAACACCCTCTTACACCCTTTGCTCTTTTACCCCTTTCTGGTCCACCTCCAGCACTCCCAGTCGACTTGTCTCCCTGCACAGCTCTCATATCCTTCACTGAGGTCCTTTAAAATCTCTAATGGGTTCTGACATCTCACATCTGACTGGCCCCTATGTGAAAGCCCTACTCACTCTTGTTGGACTCCATGATGCTCTATGGGCCTCACTCATTACCACTTTGGCATTCTTCCCACTTCAGTTGGATTCTGATGCCCTATTCTGAGCTATCTAACCACTCTGATACTCTGTTTCACATAATCCAAGCCAGCTGCCCCGCTTTGCATTTAAGTTCCAATCTCCTGCATGGATTACTTCCCTGTACTTCCACCCTTGATATTTCTCTCAAGATCATACACCCTGTGCCAGCCCTCCCACACTCCCACCCTCATGAACCGTGTCCTCATCCCACTCAGGATATACTATTTCACTAGGCAGCCATCCTGTGGTAATGTTCTTTTATATGTTCAGGCTCTGAGTTGCCTTCTGTGTGGAAGCCTTGCATATTCTACTTATGCCCTGGAACCGCAAGCCAAGCTATGTTCTAATTGACTGTGTAGATACCTTGTCTGGACTCTGACATTTGAGTCTGGACCACCACTCCTCCCCATTCCCTAATGTGCTTATATGCTTATTTTATGTGACTCCATTCAATGCTTTTGGATTGAATTGAAGGGAAGAGAAGGAAAGAGAAAGGAAAAGAGGAGAAAGAATAAAGGACTGAGTACTTCTAATTTATGCTGTATTTTATTTAAATCTGTAAGATACTAAAACTTATTTTTAAATTACTCATGAATAAAGAAAATAACAACTTAGATTTGAGTGAGCTATATATAGACTCAAAGGCATTATGATGATGTTCAACAATTTGTGTCAGAAAAGTGTATTTATCAGAATAATGCTTTACAAATTTACTGCTCCAAAGATGATTCAGATTCAAGCAAGGTTTTCTTGGATAAAGGCCAGTTTTTCTTTTAAATCTCTAGAAACCCTTACCTCAAATTTCTTAAGAAAACCACAAGTTGAACTTCCACTTCATAGTATTTAATCATATGATACTGACAAGAACTACTCTGATTTAAGAGCAAAGGGCAGTGATAAGCAGAATGAAATAAATAGTGATAAGCAAATAAAATAATTATCCTGAACATTTTAAATATCATCTCTTTCAAGAACTACTGGATCAAATGCTAATTTTTAAGTTTGCATTTAATCCACTTGCAGAAAGAATATTCAGGCCCATTAAGTGTCATTCTATAATGGAAATGAAAAGGTCATAACTAAATTGGAGAAAGGCTTTTATCCATTAGTGTACAGATAGCAGCACCTGCTCCACCACTGCTATGAATCAGTATGAGAAGTTCCCATTAGACTGGAATGCTGCTGCTGTTGCTGCTAAGTCACTTCAGTCGTGTCCGACTCTATGCGACCCTATAGACTGGACTATGCAGCACACCAGACTCCGCTGTTCCTGGGATTCTCCAGGCAAGAACACTGGAGTGGGTTGCCATTTCCTTCTCCAATACATGAAAGTGAAAAGTGAAAGTGAAGTCGCTCAGTCGTGTCCAACTCAGTGACCCCGTGGACTGCAGCGCACCAGGCTCCTCCGTCCATGGGATTTTCCAGGCAAGAGTACTGGAGTGGGGTGCCATTGCCTTCTCCAAGACTGGAATGCTAGCAGATTCCAATTCAACATGTTGAGACTTAGCCACAAGTTTTTGTACTTCTATACAGGTACCTGGCAAATGCTCAGGAAAATAACTGAGATAGAATCACAACTGCCTCCTCTTAGTTCTCCACTGATGAGGAAAGTTCCTTCTCACCTTCCTTCCCTTCCCTGCTCTCAGCTCTTTCCTCCTCCTATTCTATAAAAGCATGCCAATATACTTTCCTTAGAAACAAATTGCTCAGCTTATACATTGCTGCAAAACAAAACACTTATAAAAAGTGGCTGAAATTAGCAACAATCTCAGGCTTCCTAAATATTCATCACCTGAAAAAAAAAAAAAATAGTGAAAGAGTTAGTCACTCAGTCATATCCAACTCTTTGCAACCCCATGGACTCTAGTCCACCAGGCTCTTCTATCCATGGAATCCTCCAGGCCAGAATGCTATAGTGGGTTGCAATTCCCTTCCTTCTCCAGGGGATCCTTCTGAGCCAGGGATCAAAGTTGGGTCTCCTGCCCTGCAGATAGATTCTTTACTGTCTGAGCCACCAGGGAAGCCCCCACTCTTCTTTGAATTCAAATGCATACTATTAAACTGAGTGCTTTCATTTTAACCCTCAAGATTTATTCTGAAGATAATCTAAAATTTTGCCACTATTACTATAGGCTCTCCTCCAAATTTGAAACTCATATTACAATGCCCACCAAAATCATCACTCTCCTCCTATTCTCATTTTGTGATTGTGCCCTCCCCTTACTCCTGTGGTCTCTTGTTGATAATATTAAATCGACCCATTGCTCAAGCCAGAAATTCTACTACTCTCATTCTCACAACCAGTCAGTCAACAAGTCCTCTAGAACTTAGAATATTCCTAAAAATCTTCCTGTCCTGTATCCTGTGTCTGGCCAGGTCAATTGACTCCTTGTCATTTGGAAAACCTATCTGATCATCTCATTTCTACTATCTACCCTTAGAAATATAATGCTCACTCTAATTGCCCTTCAAACATATATGTCACTATCTTTACTACAGGAAGTTTTTGAGTACATCTGATGAAAAGTTGATTCTCTGCTATCAGTGACATCCATTCCCAGTGACTCTTCCATCTCCTGCAATATGCAACTAGTTCCATATCTTTCCCCCAATCTCATACATCAGTGACTACCAAAAGGACTTTTTTCCCTCTATTAGAAATAACTATAGTGCTTTTTAGAACTTTTGTCATAATTTCCTTACAGCATTTATCAATTGGCCCTGTATTAAATTTACTTATTAATATGATGTTCTCCTCATTATAATTATTATTCCATATTTATAACTTTCCCCTCAAGCATCTAAAATGATGAATTTGTTATCTAAGTATGTTGTATCTCAGATGTTCAGTATATACTGAATTAAAATGTGACTATGGGGTTTATGGCAAAAGTGACTATGCAATGGGATGTGAAATGAACTGACTTTTTGGTAAGCAATAGAAGTCAAATAGATGTTCATGTAAAGAGAAATAAATCTTTGCTCCTACTTTTAATATAGGTACAAAATAATTTGAGATAGATTACAGATCTCAGTGTAAAAGTAGCATAATAAGGCTTTAAAAAGAAAGCACAGGAGAAAATTTGCATAATCATAAAGCAGGAAAAAGTATTTTATAGGATAAGTAAACACTATCCAGAAATATTATGAAATTATAAATTGAACTGTGAAAAGACACCATTAGGAAAGTGAAAAGGCAAGTGACAGACACAGAGATAATATCTCCAATCCTGTATCTGGTTAATGATTTTATCTTGAATTATATAATGAATACTACAAATTAAGCTAGAAACAAAATACATAACACAATAGAAGAATAGATAAAATACTTGAACTGATATTTCACAAAACCAAATATTTTAAGATGGGGTGGGGAATAAGTTTTATTACTCATTCTGGAAATCCTACTTAAAAGTGTATGGCCCCAAATACCAAGATTATGTGGAGTAAATAGCACTCATATAAGGTAAGGTAAAGTAAGTCACTTCAGTCGTGTCCGACTCTGTGTGACCCCATAGACGGCAGCCCACCAGGCTCCCCCATCCCTGGGATTCTCCAGGCAAGAACACTGGAGTGGGTTGCCATTTCCTTCTCCGATGCATGAAAGTGAAAAGTGAAAGTTAAGTTGCTCAGTCTTGTCCGACTCTTCGCGACTCCATGATACGCAGCCTACCAGGCTCCTCGGTCCAGGGATTTTCCAAGCAAGAGTACTGGAGTGGGATGGCATTGCCTTCTCAGAAGATGGTAAAAGAAATGTAAAATGGTCAAACTTTTGGAGAAAAAATGGTGATATTTTAAAAGCCTCACTGTAGGTAAACAGTACAACTTTCCAAGTGGCATTAGTGGTAAAGAACCTGCCTGCCAATGCAGGAGACATGAGACATGGGTTCAATCCCTGGGTTGGAAGATACCCTGGAGGAGTGCATGGCAACCTGCTCCAGTATTCTTGCCTTGAGAATCCCATGGACAAAGGAGTCTGGTGGTCTACAGTCCACAGAGTCACACGGAGTTGGACACAACTGAAGTGACTTAGCACCCACTAGGTGGGCTTCTGTCTATGGGGTCACACAGAGTTGGACACGACTGAAGTGATTTAGCAGCAGCAGCAGCAGAGCACAAACTCCATACCCCAGAAATTTTACACCTAGGTATATAGCTAACAAAAATGTCACCAAAATTCAGGTTTACAAATTCAGTAATCATGACATTACCAACCTGACACTATCCACATATTCATCAGTGGTAGATGAGATAATGGTATGGCACAATCACACAGTTGCATAGCATACACCAATAACAGTGAAAATCCTCAGCTATATAAACAATAAGCTGAATCTTAAAAACAAAAAAGAGTAAAGAAGCCAAAGAGAAATTGTATGATTCAGTCTCTATAAAATTGAGAAACAAGGAAACTACTATTTGAAAATATATCCAGAGGATGGTTACCTTTGGCAGAAGTTTGTGACTAGAAGATGGCATAGGGTATCTTCTGGGAAGCTAGTATTATTCTGTGATTTTTATTGTTAGGCAATTTGTTTTGTTATTTTCATTATTTTTTATCTGGGTACTGATACACAGATGTGTTCAACTTGAAGAAATTCATAGATCTGTACACTTACAATGTCTATGCTTTTTAACATGTATGTTATACTGGAATAAAACTTTAAAACTTCTACATAGAAAAATATTTACGTATCTGGACATAATTACCTAAAATATTAAGATATATCAATATACAAGCTGTCTTATAACTATAATTACAAACTTTAGCTATACACTTGCATTAACACTAGGGAAGCAGAAATCATGAGGAGTCTCAGAGAACTAGGATGCCATTCTAAATATTTTGGATGTATGATGACTCTAAGGCATGCTGCACATTAGGGTCAGCATGGTTGTATCCCTGGCCTGAAATTAATTGTATCTGTATTCCAGCTTAAGAAAGAAATTATTTGGAATCTTGCTGTCATTTTCACTGGTCCAAAGAATAATATTTTTTATTACTATATGTTTTGTTTCTATGCTTAATTTTATAGATATCTTAGATTCTCAAAAATACTTTTCATTGACTTTGAGTGTAGAGTGCTGAGCAGTTGGCTTTTTAATAATCAGGAAAAATTCTACATACTTTTCTTGGGAAAATAAAAAATGATGTTCTTTGACCTATTTATTTTCTATACTTGGTTTTAAAGATGTCTTGCCATTAAAAGCCATTTAATTTTTCCATCTAAATATTGGTTAATTTTCTAATTTTATACTGAATTTATAAAACTGTAATGATACCTAAGTTGGTAAGATAAAAATTGCTATGAGTTAGAGTATATATGACCCAGGTTTCTAACTTCATACTGTTTTTTGGTATATACAATAAAGCATAAGAAAATGGGATTCAAAATGAACAAATGAAAGCAATTATCAGTAGTAGTAAAATATTATTAATATATTTCCTTAAAATAAGAAACAAATTCAGTTTTGGTCATGCTTAATACATGGATTGACAGTATACAAAAATGTCAAAAGTTCAGCAAAATATTCTGTATTGTAACCCTTGAATATATATTACTTTAACCTACAAAATTTATTTTTTTATTTTTACTATCTCATCATCTTTCTTCTACCTTTTCTATTAGTTTTAAGACCTCTGAGAAGCAAATATGATTCCCTTATAAAAGAAAAAGCCAAATAATTTTTAACCTTCTTTTATACTGAGATGTCAACTGGGTAATTAATACATTTATTTTACTATATAATTTGGATATATTTGTATAATTCAAAAGGTTGGGTTTTGAAGGAATAAATAGGTAAGTTTAATTCATGCTAGCCGTAGAATCTCTGGATGCCGTAGACACCTGTGTGTGCTCCTTTGTGTGTGTGTGTGTTTGTGTATACACATATACTATATTGTGTGCATTTATCCAAATACTAATTACTAACATATATCTTTTAGAAAAGAAAATAATCTTCCCCTTATTATTCTTTTATGATGCCGCCTGGAGAATATTCCTTAGTGTATGTCTAAAGCAGAAATATAAAAGGTAAATTCTGTATAAAAGAAGCATATAATCATTTTTATCATTAATCTTTTCAATTTCAGCCCCAAATTAACTGATACTATATTAATGTCAAGTGTGACTAACTTAGAATTCTGCTTATAAATTGTACTCATATTTCCTTCCAAACAAATTTCCTTCACTGCCTTTTCCAAATTTTACATTAGACTATAAGTGTAAATTTAATGAAAGCACATTTCAGTGGAAACACAAGCTAATTAAGTGACTATGATGTGTGCATGCTTAGTAGGGGTGATGAGGAAGTAGCTTAATCTCTCTGAATAGGTGATACATGGTTAGCACTATGCTGAGCATTTAACATTACTTCACCTCATTTCATTTAACTGTAGAATTTAAATGAAGATATTGTGGGTGTATAAAAGAGCTTAAAATCAATACAAGGTAGCTACTATCATTAATAATGATAGACTTAAATATTATTTCTTGTTGACTCTTCATAAGCAAGTGAAATATAAAACAAAATGACTAAGAAGATGAACAGATATATCTCTGGTATATATTTAAGAAATTTTAGGTGTATTATCAGATTCCCTATTTTCTTTTCATTCATCGTTTTACTCAGAATACTAATGGAATACTTATCAATTTCTAGTCACTGTGCCAGGCACTAGTAATATAAGAATGAAAATTTTAAAAATTCACATAGAATAGGGGAATAAGACACATAAACCAAACGTTGCAATATAGTATGAGAATTGCTATGGTATATATACAGATAGGGGTTTGCATTAGGGTGGATTAGAAGGCATCTAAAAGAGGGCAAGGGGAATGAGTCATCAGGCAAGGCTCTTCAGGTGATCTTAGTAGGGTTAGTTGCTCAGTTGTGTCCCACTGTTTGCAATCCCATGGACTGTAGCTGGCCAGGGTCCTCTGTCCATGGGATTCTCGAGGCAAGAATACTGGAGTGGGTTGCCATTCCCTTCTCCAGAGGATCTTCACAACCCAGGGATTGAACCTGGATCTCCTGCATTGCCTGCAGATTCTCTACTGTTTGAGCTACAGGGAAGACCTTTTCAGATAATAAAATGCCTCAAAAAACAAGTGGAGATGGGCACATATAGGAATGTGAAACAGTAATGACAAATTCACAATGGCTAAAGAGTAGGCCAAGTGGAGGTGATGGAATTCCAGTTGAGCTATTTCAAATCCTGAAAGATGATGCTGTGAAAGTGCTTCACTCAATATTCCAGCAAATTTGGAAAATTCAACAGTGGCCACAGGACTGGAAAAGTTCAGTTTTCATTCCAATCCCCAAGAAAGGCAACGCGAAAGAATGCTCAAACTACTGCACAATTGCACTCATCTCACATGCTAGCAAAGTCATGCTCAAAATTCTCCAAGCCAGGCTTCAGCAATATGTGAACCATGAACTTCCAGATGTTCAAGCTGGTTTTAGAAAAGGCAGAGGAACCAGAGATCAAATTGCCAACATCCAGTGGATGAGGGAAAAAGCAAGAGAGTTCCAGAAAAACATCTATTTCTGCTTTATTGACTCTGCCAAAGCCTTTGACTGTGTGGATCACAATAAACTGTGGAAAATTCTGAAAGAGATGGGAATACCAGACCACCTGGCCTGCCTCTTGGGAAATCTGTATGCAAGTCAGGAAGCAGCAGTTAGAACTGGACATGGAACAACAGACTGGTTCCAAATAGAAAAAGGAGTACAACAAGGCTGTATACTATCACCCTGGTTATTTAACTTATATGCAGAGTACATCATGAGAAACGATGGACTGGAAGAAACACAAACTGGAATCAAGACTGCCGGGAGAAATATCAATAATCTTAAATATGCAGATGACACCACCTTTATGGCAGAAAGTGAAGAGGAATTAAAAAGCCTCTTGATGAAAGTGAAAGAAGAGAGTGAAAAAGTTGGCTTAAAGCTCAACATTCAGAAAACGAAGATCATGGCATCCGGTCCCATCACTTCATGGGAAACAAATGGGGAAACAGTGGAAACAGTGTCAGACTTTATTTTTCTGGGCTCCAAAATCACTGCAGATGGTGACTGCAGTCATGAAATCAAAAGACGCTTACTCCTTGGAAGGAAAGTTATGACCAACCTAGATAGCATATTGAAAAGCAGAGACATTACTTTGCCACAAAGTTCCGTCTAGTCAAGGCTATGGTTTTTCCTGTGGTCATATATGGATGTGAAGTTGGACTGTGAAGAAGGCTTGAACTGAAAGATTAAGCAAAACTTTGTGTTAGTGGCATTGGAGTTGGTCAACTTCTCTGTGGAGATTGGTGAGAAATGCCACTGCGAAGGTAAACAGAGGTCAGATTATGTACAGCACCCTTTACATCACGCCAGAGCCTGGAAATGCTTCTATAGGCTCAGTTCAGTTCAGTTCAGTTACTCAGTCATGTCCGATTCTTGGAACCCCATGAATCTCAGCACGCCAGGCCTCCCTGTCCATCACCAACTATTGCAGTTACCCAAATTCATGTGCATCAAGTCTGTGATGCCATCTAGCCATCTCATCCTCTGTCATCCCCTTCTCCTCCTGCCCTCAAACCCTCCCAGCATCAGTGTCTTTTCCAATGAGTCAACACTTCGCATGAGGTGGCCAAAGTCCTGGAATTTCACCTTCAACATCAGTCCTTCCAATGAACACCCAGGACTGGTCTCCTTTAAGATGGACTGGATGGATCTACTTGCAGTCCAAGGGACTCTCAAGAGTCTTCTCCAACACCACAGTTCAAAAGCATCAATTCTTCGGTGCTAGGCTTTCTTCACAGTCCAAACCTCGTATCCACATGTGACCACTGGAAAAACCATAGCCTTGACTAGATGGACCTTTGTTGGAAAGTAATATCTCTGCTTTTTAATATACTATCTAAGTTGGTCATAACTTCCTTCCAAGGAGTAAGCGTCTTTTAATTTCATGGCTGCAATCACCATCTGCAGTGATTTTGGAGCCCAGAAAAATAAAGTCTGACATTGTTTCCAATGTTTCCCCATCTATTTCTCATAAAGTGATGGGACTGGATGCCATGATCTTAGTTTCTGAATGTTGAGCTTTAAGCCAACTCTTTCACTCTCCTCTTTCATTTTCATCAAAGGCTTTTTAGTTACTCTTCACTTTCTGCCATAAGGATGGTGTCATCTGCATATCTGAAGTTATTGATATTTCTCCTGGCAATCTTGATTCCAACTTGTGTTTCTTCCAGCCCAGCATTTCTCATGATGTACTCTGCATAGAAGTTAAATAACCAGGGTGACAATATACAGCCTTGACGTACTCCTTTTCCTATTTGGAATCATTCTGTTGTTCCATGTCTAGTTCTAACTGTTGCTTCCTGACCTGCATATAGGTTTCTCAAGATGCAGGTCAGGTGGTCTGCTATTCCCATCTTTTTTAGAATTTTCCACAGTTTATTGTGATCCACACAGTCAAAGGCTTTGGCAGAGTCAATAAAGCAGAAATAGATGTGTTTCTGGAACTTGCTTGCTTTTTCCCTGATCCCGCGGATGTTGGTAATTTGATCTCTGGTTTCTCTGCCTTTTCTAAAACCAGCTTGAACATCTGGAAGTTCACGGTTCCCGTATTGCTGAAGCCTGGCTTGGAGATTTTGAGCATTAATTTACTAGCATGTGAGATGAGTGCAATTGTGTGGTAGTTTGAGCATTCTTTGGCATTGCCTTTCTTGGGGATTGGAATGAAAACTGACCTTTTCCAGTCCTGTGGCCACTGTTGAGTTTTCCAAATTTGCTGGAATATTGAGTGAAGCACTTTCACAGCATCGTCTTTCAGGATTTGAGATAGCTCAACTGGAATTCCATCACCTCCACTAGCTTTGTTTGTAGTGATGCTTCCTAAGGCCCACTTGACTTCACATTGCAGGATGTCTGGCTCTAGGTGAGTGATCACACCATCATGATTATCTGGGTCATGAAGCTCTTTTTTGTACAGTTCTTCTGTGTTTTCTTGCCACCTCTTTTTAATATCTTCTGCTTCTGTTAGATCCATACGATTTCTGTCCTTTATCGAGCCCATCTTTGCATGAAATGTTCCCTTGGTATCTCTAATTTTCTTGAAGAGATCTCTAATCTCTCCCATTCTGTTGTCTTCCTCTATTTCTTTGCACTGATCTCTGAGGAAGGCTTTCTTATCTCTTCTTGCTATTCTTTGGAACTCTGCATTCAAATGCTTATATCTTTCCTTTTCTCCTTTGCTTTTCACTTCTCTTCTTTTCACAGCTATTTGTAAGGCCTCCTCAGACAGCCATTTTGCTTTTTTGCTTTTCTTTCCCATGGAGATTATCTTGATCTCTGTCTCCTGTACAATGTCAGGAAACTCCATCCATAGTTCACCAGGCACTCTGTCTATCAGATCTAGCCCCTGAAATCTATTTTTCACTTCCACTGTGTAATCATAAGGGATTTGATTTAGGTCATAGCTGAATGGTCTAGTGATTTTCCCTACTTTCTTCAATTTAAATGTAAATTTGGCAAGAAGGGGTTCATGATCTGAGCCACAGTCAGCTCCTGGTCTTGTTTTTGCTGACTGTATAGAGAGTCTCCATCTTAGGCTGTAAAGAATATAATCAATCTGATTTTGGTGTTAACCATCTGGTGAAGTCCATGTGTAGAGTCTTCTCTTATGTTGTTGGAAGAGGGTATTTGCTATGACCAGTGCATTGTCTTGGCATTAGAAAACATTAAATAATTGGATAAATGATCATTATACATTTTTAAATAAGATACATTACAAAGATAAAAATCTGTAGTTTATTGATGGAGGAAATCCTTTCACAATGTATATGTAGGTTAAATCATCAGCTGTTTACTTTATATACATTACAATTTTATTTGTCAAGTATACCTCAGCAAAACTGAAAGAAATAATAGATTAAATAATTGCTATTTTAATGGAAATTGTTGCATATGACTGACATGTTTTGTTGAGAAACCAGAGGTCCAAATTAAGCAAAAAGAAGGATTAAGAAAATTATTATAGGATATTATGCAAGTTATCTATCAGTTTCCTAAAGATGAATATGATCAAAGGGGCAGGAGAAAGAGAAAATAATAAATACAATACTAAGACAGTTAATTTTTGCCCAGATGAATACCTTTAATACCACTGGATTAACAGACTAAACTATGGATAGCATCATGGACTTAGTGTATAACTCTCTTGAATATTCTGCTGTGTTAACATTTTAAATATAAAAATAAAAATAAAAAGACTTGTAGACCATATGTTCCCCCTACTAAGAATTTTTTTAAAAAGATATAGCACTCCACTGATCTCAACAGAACAACTTTTGTCAACATGACAGCTGAGAAGTAGTTGCCGCCTGAGTAGTTCATCTTAACTTGGATTGAACTCTCTGTAAAATTATGACTTTGGGTCAAAACAATATTAGTCAAATGAAATGGATACCTTTTTTTCTTATATGTAAGAGAATAAATCAGTATCTTCCCAGCTAGCTAACTAGATAATATAAATGTAGGGATGAAACATAGGAAGTATACTGAGGTATTTTCTTTATTTGCATATTCAGAAAGGACTATTTAAATAATTACTTGCTTTCTAGAACCAATTTCTTATTTTAAAAATACATACACGCATATATATATATATATATATATATATATATATAAAAATTGGTGATGGGTCCCTGGTAAGCTCAGCTGGTAAAGAATCCACCTACAATGCAGGAAACCCTGATTCGATTATTGGGTTGGGAAGATTCACTGGAGAAGGATAAGCTACCCACTCCAGTATTCATGGATATTTCTGGTGGCTCAAATGGTAAAAAATCTACCTGCAATGCGGCAGACCTGGGTTCAGTCCCTGGGTTGGGAAGATCCCCTGGAGGAGGGCATGGCAGCCCACTCCAGTACTCTTGCCTGGAGAATCTCTATGGACAAAGGAGCCTGGTGGGCTATAGTCCATGGAGTTACAGAAGTCTGACATGAGTGAGCGACTAAGCACACTGAAAAATGCTTGCAACACACTGGCAAGTGCTAATGTATGGAACTATAAGCACTGACCAAAATCGCCTAGTATGTTGAAGAATGATGTGAAACAAATTATTTTCCTCACCTATCTATTAAATGAGATGAGAAAATGTTGAGAAAAATTATGGAAATATCAAAGTACAGGTTGTAAGAACTGGGACATGATAAGTAAGAGACAGATTAAATGGTATCTCTGAAAGCACTTGTTCTTTTAACAAAATCAGACCATTCAGTCAACTGCTTCCATATGTACATCTGAATAAGAAGTGCAAACCATTAGAATATTCAGGCTCTTACTATTTTGTGTTTGTTGGGTGCAAACTACATCTATGCTAATTCCATTTGTACTTCACTAATAATAAATGTGAATTTGAGTATGAGCATGCATTATTTTATATTTCTCAACTTGAACTTCTATGAGTCATCTCTCTCTCTCTCTCTCTCTCTCTCTCTCTCTCTCTCTCTATATATATATATATATATATATATATATATATATATATATATATATAGCGACCCCATGAATCGCAGCAGGCCAGGCCTCCCTGTCCATCATCAACTTCCGGAGTTCACTCAGACTCACGTCCATCGAGTCAGTGATGCCATCCAACCATCTCATCCTCTGTCGTCCCCTTCTACTCCTGCCCCCAATCCCTCCCAGCATCAGAGTCTTTTCCAATGAGTCAACTCTTCACATGAGGTGGCCAAAGTACTGGAGTTTCAGCTTTAGCACCATTCCTTCCAAAGAAATCCTAGGGCTGATCTCCTTCAGAATGGACTGGTTGGATCTCCTTGCACTCCAAGGGACTCTCAAGAGTCTTCTCCAACACCACAGTTCAAAAGCATCAATTCTTTGGTGCTCAGCCTTCTTCACAGTCCAACTCTCACATCCATATATGACCACAGGAAAAACCATAGCCTAGATGGACCTTTGTTGGCAAAGTAATGTCTCTGCTTTTGAATATGCTATCTAGGTTGGACATAACTTTCCTTCCAAGAAGTAAGCGTCTTTTGATTTCATGGCTGCAGTCACCATCTACAGTGATTTTGGAGCCCAGAAAAATAAAGTCTGACACTGTTTCCACTGTTTCCCATCTATTTCCCATGAAGTGATGGGACCGGATGCCATGATCTTCGTTTTCTGAATGTTGAGCTTTAAGCCAACTTTTTCACTCTCCACTTTCACTTTCATCAAGAGGCTTTTTAGTTCCTCTTCACTGTCTGCCATAAGGATGAGGAAAGAGACAAGGAGGGGAAAAGGAGAAAGTGAGGGAGGGAGGGAAAAAGGAAAGAAAGAGAAGAAAAAGGAAGGTAAATATGTGAGTATATATATATGATAAATCCAAACAATTTTACTGCTCTCATTCTCCTCTAAGTGGCCGTATTAGTACCTTAATAGCTATTTTGATGATTGATATTATGTGTTGAATATAATATGTGTTGACTGGATTAAGGGATGCATGGATTATTTGTAAAATATTATTTCTGGCTATATTTAAGGTTTTCTGGAAGAGATTAGCATGTGAATCAGTAGACTATATAAACCAGATCCCCCTTCACCAATGTGGGTGGGTATCAACCAATCCAGTGAGGGCCTAAATAGAACAAAAAGGCAGAGGAAGTTTCAATTTTGTCTTTCTTCTTCATCTGGGATATCCATCTTTATCTGCCCTAAGACAGTGCAGTTCCTGAAGACATTTAATCTCTGAGACTTTGAACTCCAAGACTTATACCAGTAGCTCCCATGGTTCTTAACCTCAGACTTGATCCAAATTATACTACCTGCTTTTCTTATTTCTCCAAATTGTGGATGGCATATCATGGTTTATCTAACTCTTCATAATTGTATGAGACAAATTCCATAATAAATTTCCTCATATATATATATTCTGTTTGTTCTGTTTCTCAGGAGAACACTAATACAGTTTTATTTTCCTTTATAACAACTTACTTCAAGATTTACCAACTGCAGGCAATAAACATTCATTATCTCAAACAGCTTTGGAAGGCCAGGAATCTGGAGTTAATCTAGTTGGGTGATTCTTGCCCAGCTCCCTTCTGAGGTTGTAATCAGCATCTGAAGGCTTGACTGGGTCTTATGGAATTGCTTCATGCCTATTTGTGTGGCTGCTTACAAAAGGGTTCAATTCTTTGTCATGTTTAGTTACCATAGAACTATTGAAAATATAACAAATGAATTCCCACAGATGTGTACTCCAAAGGGTGAAAGAGGAAGCCATTAAGCCAGAAGCCAAAATAGTATCATATCTGTTATATTCTACTAGAATATAACACTCAAGCAGACCATAGGATAATGTGATAGAGAAGAACATAGGATATAAATATCAAGGATTTGGATCAGTGACAGCAACCATGGAGGCGGATACTACATTCTACCCTTCTAAGTCCCACAATAGACTAATTCTATTATAAGATCTAGTCAATGTCCAAAATGTGGTCTATGTCAGATCTAGGTGCAGATGTGGCTTCCTAGTTTCTCAAGTACTGTTCTGTTCCTTTCAATCTGTAGAACTATAAACTAAACAGACAAAACATCATATAAACATACCATACACACACACAAACATGTAGTGATAAAATAGGCCTAGAATTCTCAGCAGAAATATTTCTATTCAAAAAGAACAAAATGGTAGGCATACAGAAATCACTTGTACATTGCAGATTTGGAATCTAGCTAAGCAAATGTTGAACATTCTTTCAATGGGACTCAATTCTATTTCTGTCCAGGAGATATTCTCCATAGCTTGTAGGTCAGCTCTTAAAGGCATACTTCCTTTTTTTTTTTTTTTCCATCAAAAATAACACATGTGTATATTTAAATAGTTTCCTACTTGATGGTAGAATTTGAGGCATGCAACATCTTCTTTTTCTTTGGTGTGATATGTGCACTTTCTGTCCATTCTGGAAAATTTTTTGCTCATAACTATAATGGGCTTCCCTGGTGACTCAGCAGTAAAGAATCTACCTGCAATGCAGGAGATGCTGGTTCGATCCATTGGTTGGGAAGATCCCCTATGTGTGTGTGTGTGTGTGTGTGTGTAGTTCCTTTGTAAATATTCTGGGACTCTTACTAGTGTTCACTCTATTTGACAAACCCATTTTCACAAGTCTCTTTTTGGTCCTAATGGAGGTGCAGCACCCTTAAGCATCTTAGTAGCTTTGTTTTTTAATTGATAGAACTATGAAACATATCCTTAACACTCTTAAAAGTGTGTAGCCTCAGTCCTCTGAGGAACCATCTGTCATCATTCTGAAGCTTTAACAAAGGATTTTAAAAGCACAAATAATGTGATATTAAAGGAATTTAATTTTCTCAAAGTTTCATACTTTGTGTGTTCTATGGATAAGAGCAAGAGAAAGGAGATAGGGAGAGATTTGAGTTTTTGAAAATGCTATCATCTGCCAATAGGTTAAAAACATTTTTTTTCAGGTACATTATTAAATACTGTAAAATTATGAGCATATATTGTAAATGGTCATAGGCCACTCTTCAGTAAATTGGAATTTATTACATAAGAAGCAATCATATTCTGTGTTGTTTTCAAAATAGTATGATTTTTTCATATATTTGTATTTAAAATAACTAAATATATTTGTATTTAAAATATTTAAATATATTTGTATTTAAAATAGATATATTTGTATCTAAAATATCTCAAAGAATAACTGATTACACCTTGAGTCTTGAAAAGTAGATTAAAATAAGTCAATACCTTGTGGATAAACTTCAGAATAAAACAATTATTTATAACCTGTAATACAATGAATTGACCCATGCTCTCAAGACCTGATAATTATTAAGGAAATTAAATATGCTATAAGGAGACTAATGAAAATGGGAAGGATAGACCTGTTGGGATGAAGTAAACAGTATCAGCTTTGAATCGTCAGCACATCACATATCTTCTTGGAAGGATACTATAAATCAGCGGTTCATACTGTGACATCAACTAAAACTAGAGATTCTGAGGAAAATATCACTCCCTTCAAACCTTGCTGGTCCTGTCAGAATATCAGAGAAGGTGCACCGAAAAAGCCAGAAAGTCATGCTCCAAATATTTGTAAAAAAAGCAAAACTATGAATAATGAAATTTTTTCTCCCAAGTGAGTGATCAGTGGTGATTGAAAACAGGAAAAGACAAAAGTAGCAAAATATGTAAGTTTAGACCTGATTATAGCAAATATCAGAAAGTGAGAAAACATACTATAACCTAGACTCATGTTTCATATCTAATGGACAATGGCTATAATACAGTCAACAGTTTTCGATTTGGCTCCTGACAGTAAGTATGACTGTTAAAGACAAGATTTTCCAGATGTAACTCACAGTTTGCAAACCATAAATTCATTCTCAGTCAGCTTCTTCTTTCCTTATAACCGATTTCAAATTCTAAATTTTGTCTTTACTTGTGTATTTTCTTTTAACTTTACTGTACAAACAGTTTTAATAGAAAACTTTGATCTAGTCATTTAGAGTTTTGAAAATGAGGTATATTTTAAAGATAAAAACAGTATATTCCTCTTCCATATGACTTTTTAAATAATTTAGTTTCCCTATTATCTTGCTGATTTACAAATCTATAATTTATATTGTATATTTATAACTATTGTATGTGAATTCATTAGGTAATTACATATCAATTTCAAAACTAACTACTAAATTTATGCCAATTATCTTTTTTCTGAGTAATATTTACAAGATAGCTCAGTTCCATCTTTATTAGGATAATTTAGTTTATATAGCATGTAATTTCCTGAAGACAAAATTATATATATGATTGTCTATCTTCACATGCACACTTTAGACTTGTAAATTTACACTGGTAAATCATATATTAGAGTAAAAGAAAGTAATATATCTTAAGTATTAGAAGTTCACCCTGTTACAGCAGTGAATATACATGACTGAGGACCAACTGTAATTTCTGTCACTCAGTAAATTAGTATAAGACAATAAATTAAATTCCTCTAGAGTATTCCATAGATATAAGCCTGTTGGTTATATAGCAATCTGTTGACAATATTGTTTAGGAATCAGCTTCAAAGTTAATGGAAAAAAGTGAAGTTGAGAGGAGGTGATTGTTTTAATTAGCATGATATAGGGGGAAATCTTTGTGGTAAGAAAATAAACGTTTAATGGGAGCTGTCCTCAGAATTGCTTACATTCTTCAAAGCTCTTTGTGCTATACTCAAGTGTCCTGATTATGACTGGGTAAAAATCTTCATTTAATGGACTAGGGGATATTTTTGGATGGTCCATGCAGTATGCCATATATTAAATGAATTCGCACTATTTGTTTCTCTTGTACTCACCACAAATATTTTCTCTAAATATACTCTTGGCTTGTTATGTATATACTTCCAGTTTGTTATCAATTTTATGGCCCATGGGAGTGGGAGTTTTTTTCTAACTGTAGTGTACATCAAGGCAAATTAAAACAAACCAAGTGCATAAAGATGGATGATGAACATAACTCTATAAGTTGGTCTTCTATTTTCATTAAAACACCAAGAAATAAAAGATCACTAAAATACTGTCTTTCTTCTGTCATTCAAAAATTCTATAATGTTAGAAATGATAATGTGTTATCAAACACTCAATTTTATTTTTTGCTTCATATTGTATGAATTCTAGGCTATTAAGAAACATGTGATTTGAGATTAAACAATATAAATTATTTTGCTTCATTAAAAAGTGATCATGTAGTACTCTGACATGGAAAAGGCTATTAAAGTGAAGTCAAGGGAAAGAAAGAAAAAATTTTTAACAAATTTAGAAATTGAGAAACAATAAAAACTAATAAGATCATAAAAATGTGTTTAGATTCTGTTCATGATATTAATTTCAACTAAATTTATTCCAAATAATGAATGTACAAGCAGTTTAAAACTAAGAAATGGTTACATTTTGCGCAAACTTTGAGATAAATTTATTTGCAGTTTAGGAAGATATTTTAAGAAATTATCAACTTTTCAAAATCAAGCAGTATAGCGGACATTACTTGGGACTTACTTAATATCCCATTCTTCCCTGGTCCCCCTTTCTAAGTTTGCAGAAACTTGATGTTACTCTGGTGTCAGTCACAATTGAGCTTAAAAAAAGATAATATTTTCCCCAGCCGCAGGGAAGAAATCACGATTAGTCTAAGACAATCATTGCAATAATGTATGCTTTGGAAAGTTGTCTGACTAATCCTCTATTTTCATGTAATGCTAAGTCTGTTGGAGAACAAGAGTTACTTGAGCTTCATTTGATCAAAATAACCATAAAGAAATATTAAATGAGCTTTCTCAGCTAGACACATTATCTACCACCTCTCAGGTTCAGTCTCTTGCTTCTTACTTCCTTCAATTGCAATTTATCCGGTTTCCCTGTACCTTCCTTATTCCAGTTAAATTCATCTTTACAGTTTTCAGACTGAAATATTAAAAATGCAAACTTGACCACATTAATCTCCTTAAATTCATTCAGTCACTACCCAATTATCTACAAGACCCAATTTCCATCTTTCAACAGCAAATCCTTCCATACCCTATCTCCTTTTCCCCAGAATGATTAAAATATTCAGTTTTCATTATAAACATTGGTGTATGCAACTTCTCAGGACAATGTGAGTTTCTTGACTACAGTGGTAATTTATTTATTTTCCTATTACAGTGGTAATTTATTTATTTTCCTATTACAGTGACAATTTATTTACACAGGATGGTACATATAAAAGAAACATTATGAATACTTGCCAAATAGTGGGACTAATAGGGTAGTTACAGTTATTTAAAAGGAACTATTAACTTCAGTTATTAAGGTTTAAGTAGATCTCCAATCAACAAGGAAAATAGATTTTGGGGACACATCATTTGTCACAGCATGCAGTATCATCCATGTCTGTGATATGGTACTTTAAAACCAGTTCACAATCAATTGTGGAGGCAATTTGAGTATTATGCAACCTAATGCAAAACTCTGAGAGGAGATTTCAAGTTTCAGAAATTTTAACTCCCCTTAGGACATGGGAATCAGAAAGGAGATGGCTATATTGTATTATACTCTCCTAAACTCTCTTTGCTAATACAAATGTCTCATATATAAGCTTCTAAATACATTTTTAGTCAACATATTTTGCATCTTTGAGCTATTTATACAGTACTTTATTCCATCTTGTGCACCTTAGCTGGAAATATATCTTCAATTCCAAACAATTTATAGCATCTGTACTATTCTCTCTCTCATCTCACAAGAAAAAAAAAAAAAAATTATCTTCCAGTTCTAACAGCCATAGGTTGAATAGACACCATTGAAAACAGAAGTGGAAAAATGCTGAAACATAGCCAGTCTCTGTTTTCAGATGATATGGCTGAAGGAAAAAAGTAATCAGCTATGCTAAGAAAATTTACTTATTAAATTGCATTGACATATTCATCTTTTAGTGCCAGGTCATTAATTTTTCATGCACTGTCACTTTTTTTTCAAGATTGCCTTCTTTTCCTTTAGTAAAATTTAATGACATTTTACTTGAATTATAAGTGCAAATTTCAGTGACTTTTAACAAAGTAAATATACTAATGAAACTGCCAATCTGGTAATATATTTTAATGTCTGCATCCTTCTATAAGTTGCTTTTGTGTATGCCATACAGAAATACTCTTCGGGCTTTTATCACCATGAATTAGTTCCCTAGTTTTTGGATTCTAAGTAAATAGAATCCTACATTATGTCATATTTTATGGCTGATTTCAATTGCATAACATTATCTTTTTAAGATTTCTACAGATAACTGAAGGTAGTGATAAGTTTTCTTCTCATTTCTATATTAAACATTGTTCGATGACAACTTAATTTGTTTATTTATTTTACTTTGAATGACTATTTCAGTTGTAACCAGATTGAGGCTAATGCATGCGTGCTCAGTCATGTCCAGTTCTCTGCAACCCCATGAACTATAGCCTGCCAGGCTCCTCTGTCCATGAAATTCTCCAGGCAAGAATACTGGAATGGGTTGCTATATCCTTCTGTTACGGGAAGCACACTGATTGAAACCGCCCACCCTGGCCAGGCACCATAGTAACCATTTGCATGAGTTGTTTTATGACAGGAGATCCTGATAAGGAATATGGAACTAATAAGCCACCACCAACAGGAAGAGTTCGGGAAAGGTCTAAAGGAGACACTGCGTGTCCGTCCACTTCCCGGAATCCCTCTCGCTAGCATTCATCTTGGCTGAGCAATGCATGCACCACCAGGAAAGACTCTGAATTAGAATGATTGGCCAAAGACCACCCGGAAACTAATCCCATCACCATAAAACCTGAGACTGTGAGCCACACGGCAGAGCAGTTCTCCTGGAGTCCCTTACCCTACTGCTCTCCATCCGGGTGCCCTATCCCAATAAAATCTCTTGCTTTGTCAGCACATGTGTCTCCTCTGACAATTCATTTCTGAGTGTTAGACAAGAGCCCCGTTTTGGGCCCTGGAAGGGGTCCCCCTTCCTGCAACACTTCTCCAAGTTAATGGGGCTAATGAAGATATCCCAAGTACAACATGTACTAGAGCATGTGTGCTGGTACACAAATATATGCATTTTATTTGTATATAGAGAAGGCAATGGCACCCCACTCCAGGACTCTTGCCTGGAAAATCCCATGGGGAGAGGACTCTGGTAAGCTGCAGTCTATGGGGTCGCTAAGAGTCGGACACGACTAAGCGACTTCACTTTGACTTTTCACTTTCATGTATTGGAGAAGGAAATGGCAACCCACTCCAGTATTCTTGCCTAGAAATCCCAGGGATGGGGGAGCCTGGTGGGCTGCCGTCTATGGGGTCGCACAGAGTCAGACACGATTGAAGCAACTTAGCAAAGTTCAAATATATGCATATATGTATGTTTTAAGGTTCAAATTATTGGTTCACATAAAATTCATAAATCTACTTTAACAGAAAAAAAAGAGAAGCAGTTTTCCGAAGTGGTTTGTATTGATTTTAACTTATACCTGAAGTATGTAAATGTTCCATGAATTACATAGTATTGCCAAAAGTGGCAAAAATCTTCCTTTTTATATTATAGCCATTCCTTAAAAATTACAACACAAAAATGATTTAATTTGCTTTTCCTTGGTAAAGCATAAGGTTAAATACAATCAGATCAGATCAGATCAGATCAGTCGCTCAGTCCTGTCCGAAAATACCACATGTCTATTGGCTATTTAAATATCATCTTTTGAAATATGAAGTGACTATTCAACCTTTGCCCATTTTAATCAGGCTCCGTTGCTTTTTCATGTTAATATGTAGGGGTTTCTTATATTTCCTGTATTTGAATCATTTGTCAGATATTTATTTTGGAAATTGTTTCTGTGACTTCTTTGACTTGCATTTTCACCCTTAGTGATGTGTTCTGATAAATGTAATTTTTTCTATAAATATATTTTAGTTTATAGATATTTAATGGTCAATATAGTTTTTTCTGTTTATAAAATCTTTTCCTTTTCAAGGACATAAAGCTATCCTCTTATGTTAAATTAGTAGCTTTTTTATCCTTTCCACTTTATGAATACTTTATGTTTAATATATATGTATTTATCATGTATACTGTATGACAGTGCTGCATGATATGATAGCCACAGGCACTATGCTTATTCAAATTAAAGCTTAAAATTTAGTTTCTTTCTCTGTTACATTATTCACAAATCAAATTCTCAACAACCACATGTAGCTAATGGCTACCACATCCAGGAGATGCAGAACATTTTCATCATACAGAAATTTTTGGACTGTGCTGGTCTAGAGTCACTTTTTTTCTCCCCCATATATACATATACAGTTAATTGGCCTAAACCATTTCTGTTCTTCCCAGATCTATTTACAAACAATGTTTGTCATAAAATAACTGTCAATATATGTGTAAAGAAAAAAAAAAAAAAGCTGCCTCCCATTCCAGTTCTACAAGGATCAAGCCATTAGCCACTGCAGTCATCAAAACAACTGAGAGTGCATCCTGAAGGAAACCCAGGATGGAGAAAAACAGAAATATATCAGTGTCTATATAGTGAAGATACACATGTAAGAAAAAATTCTATGACTCTAGACTCTTTCATTTTTCCATATACAAAAAAGCACTACAAATCATTAACTTAAGATGTCTACTTTTTTGTGATTAGCAGTAATCTTTTTATGCTGGACTACTCATTTCTCCCAGCAAAAAGACATTGTATATACCTTTCCCTCATCAGAGCATTTCCTCAGAGCTTTGTTGCAAACTGTCTCTCAGGTCATAGCCTCAGTAAGGATTCCAAATAAAACTTAACTCATAAATTTTATGTTGTGGTTTTATTTTACTTCAGTTCACATATGTGTAGCCTTGACTGCATTCTTTACGCTTGCCACTGAATTATTGTCTGCTCTGGTAACTAAACCATATTTGATGTGTCCTGCATCTTATTTTTTTTTTGCATTATTTCAAATAATTCAAAATCTAAGTCAGTGTTGAATACAGATGTCAGTAGTAAAAATACTTTTCTTATTCCTGATCTTGAAAAAAATTTTATTGTTTTTTCACCATTAAGCATTGTAACAAGTTGAAAAGCTCTACCCTTAATCCACAGTGCTCACCATCACATTGTGGGCCATAAGAACCCTACATCCAACATCTGCATCATTAATGAAGGGAGATTTTTCCCCTTGAAAATTACCCACTAACCATTTATCAGGCTTGGAAAGGAAAGGTAATTAACACCTCAAATAAACAGTCCTTAACTACTTACTGGATCATCAGATCAGATCAGATCAGTCGTTCAGTCCTGTCCGACTCTTTGCGACCCCATGAATCACAGCACGCCAGGCCTCCCTGTCCATCACCAACTCCCGGAGTTCACTAAGACTCACGTCCATCGAGTCAGTGATGCCATCCAGCCATCTCATCCTCTGTCGTCCCCTTCTCCTCCTGCCCCCAATCCCTCGCTGCATCAGAGTCTTTTCCAATGAGTCAACTCTTTGCATGAGGTGGCCAAAGTACTGGAGTTTCAGCTTTAGCATCATTCCTTCCAAAGAAATCCCAGGGCTGATCTCCTTCGAATGGACTGGTTGGATCTCCTTGCACTCCAAGGGACTCTCAAGAGTCTTCTCCAACACCACAGTTCAAAAGCATCAATTCTTTGGCGCTCAGCCTTCTTCACAGTCCAACTCTGACATCCATACATGACCACTGGAAAAACCATAGCCTTGACTAGATGAACCTTTGTTGGGAAAGTAATGTCTCTGTTTTTCAATATGCTATCTAGGTTGGTCATAACTTTCCTTCCAAGGAGTAAGCGTCTTTTAATTTCATGGCTGCAGTCACCATCTGCAGTGATTTTGGAGTCCAAAAAATAAAGTCTGACACTGTTTCCACTGTTTCCCATCTATTTCCCATGAAGTGATGGGACCGGATGCCATGATCTTCGTTTTCTGAATGTTGAGCTTTAAGCCAACTTTTTCACTCTCCACTTTCACTTTCATCAAGAGACTTTTGAATTCCTCTTCACTTTCTGCCATAAGGGTGGTGTCATCTGCATATCTGAGGTTATTGGTATTTCTCCCAGCAATCTTGATTCCAGCTTGTGCTTCTTCCAGCCCAGCATTTCTCATGATGTACTCTGCATATAAGTTAAATAAACAGGGTGACAATATACAGCCTTGACATACTCCTTTTCCTATTTGGAACCAGTCTGTTGTTCCATGTCCATTTCTAACTGTTGCTTCCTGACCTGCATACAAATTTCTCAAGAGGCAGATCACATGGTCTGGTATTTCCATCTCTTTCAGAATTTTCCACAGTTTATTGTGATCCACACAGTCCAAGGCTTTGGCATAGTCAATAAAGCAGAAATAGAGGTTTTTCTGGAACTCTCTTGCTTTTTCCATGATCCAGCGGATGTTGACAATTTGATCTCTGGTTCCTCTGCCTTTTCTAAAACCAGCTTGAACATCTGGAAGTTCACGGTTCACATATTGCTGAAGCCTGGCTTGGAGAATTTTAAGCATTACTTTACTAGCATGTGAGATGAGTGCAATTGTGTGGTAGTTTGAGCATTCTTTGGCATTGCCTTTCTTTGGGATTGGAATGAAAACTGATCTTTTCCAGTCCTGAGGCCACTGCTGACTTTTCCAAATTTGCTGGCATATTGAGTGCAGCACTTTCACAGCATCATCTTTCAGGATTTGGAATAGCTCAACTGGAATTCTATCACCTCCACTAGTTGTTCATAGTGATGCTTTCTAAGGCCCACTTGACTTCACATTCCAGGATGTCTGGCTCTAGGTCAGTGATCACACCATCGTGATCATCTGTGGTATGTAAATATTCCTTTCCTTATAAGCATGTGTTTTGAAGCATATCCCAGATTTTCCCCATTGAATTAAGCTTCAATTACCTACTATGTAGCCAGCTCAAAACCTCTCTCTTTATGGATTTCCTTCTCTATATCAATTTCCCTTATTCCTACTGGTGTACCCTACAACATCCAAATAAACTATTTCCTATTTTCTTTTGGATCCTTGTCTCTGCCTTTCCTTTGAAAGGAATGAAAACTAAGGGAAGTATGATTTTTTTTTCTGCTACCCTTTGCCAGATTAAATAATTTCCTTTCCATTTTTACTTGTTAAAGTATGTTTTTTTTTTTCTTTTCCATGAATGAGTGTTAAATTTAAATATGTATTTTTCTTCTTTACTCTGTGAATGTGGTAAATTATATTGGTTGGTTTTCAAGTAAATAAGCAAATTTGCATTTTTGGAATAAATAAAAGTTGCTGCTGCTGCTGCTAAGTCGCTTCAGTCATGTTCGACTCTGTGAGACCCCATAAAGCTGGCTATCACTTATTGCTTAATATATCATAAATTTGTTTGTTAATAATTTCTTTAGAATTTTTGCATCAATGTTTAAAAGAGATCCATCTGTAACTTTTTTTTCTTGCAATGTTTATGCTATCATCAAAGAAATATTGTACCAAACAGAGTAAAAAAGGCAAGGGAGACTTTGTTCAAGATTATTGCAAAAGGGGAAAGAGATTGAACTGATCTCCACTAAAATAAAAGGTATGAGTCTTTAATTACTGAGTGAACTAGTGGATAAGTACCGGAGGATCCTAGGGAGAGGCTGGTCAATGATGATTAAGCCACCTTGTTTGTTAATTAGCTCTTATTAACAAAAAGGAGACTTAAGAAATGCAAGTTCAATCCCTGGGTTAGGAAGATCCCCTGGAGAAGGGGATGGCAACCCACTCCAGTATTTTTGCCTGGAGAATCCCATGGCCAGAGGACCCTGGTGGGCTACAGTTCATGGGGTCGCAAAGAGTCGGACATGACTGAAGCTGACACAGTAAAGAGACCATACTATTAACACTTTTCTCCATGATTCCATTTCAAAGAGATGCTCTTAGGTCCTTAGAAGAGAAATTCTTGGGCTGCAGACTGGCTAGAGGTTGGAGAAAATGAGCACCTCAAAGGTGAGGCAGGAGATAGGTAGTCCCTAGGATAAGCAGCTGTGGCTCATACCCTGTGGACAGATATTCCCAAATAGCAGGCAAGAGAGCATAGATAAGACCTAACCCAGGTAAAAGACCACATATTCCTCAAAGTCAAGGAGACCTTCCTGACTACATATGCCCAGAAAGTCTCCTTGGAGGTCAAAATAGAGGGGGTATCACCTCATAGTAAGTAATGTCAACCTACATATAGACCTCTTTGCTAGAATCCATCTTGGCTAAGAGATGCATGTACATACAAGGGAGGATCCTGATGTATACCAAATATGAATTCAGAACCTGGCAAAGCAAGATATTGACCAAAGGAAGCCTGGAAGAAACACCCCATATAAGTGATTTAAACTACCATGAGGATGTGATTCTCTCTGAGCCCATCTCTATGTCTATATACATGTACTCCTTTTCCTCCTAATAAACACTTAACTTGTTTCACTATTTCTCTCTGTGGAAATTCATTTCTACACAGCTGATGGGCCAGGGTCTTGTCACTGGCCACTGTCTCTGGTGGTCTAGTGGCTAGGATTCAGCACTGTATCTGCCATGGCTTGACTTCAATCTCTGACTAGGAACCAAAGCCCTGCTTTAAGTTGCTGCAAGCCAAAGTCACTGGAGATCAAAGGGATGGAGCAAAGATTGATAATTACACATTTTTAAATTAAATTCTGTTAGGAAGGTCAGAGCTAAAGACAAGAAGAATATTATTTAATATTTAGTCAAAGTGAGGGGACAATGCGAACTTTGTTTGGAAGCCTCCCAGATTCTGCCCTGTGCATCTCTTATTTTGATTGGCTCTCATTTGTATCCTTTTACTATAATAAAACTATAATTATAACTGTAACACTTTCCTCAGTTTTGTGAGTCATTCTAGTCGATTACCAAATCTGATAATATCAAATCTGAGGGTAGATTTTGTCTCTCAAAGTTGCAAACTATGACAGAGGTCTTAGTTAGACTTGCTAATCTAGACAGGACTGTTGCTTAACATTGAGTTTGGCTAATTTGAATGACTGATCTGCTCTGAATTATAAATATTCAGATTAATCAAGTACTCTTATTCCACCTACCTTTATTACTATATTCAGGTTCATTCTTTTGCTTTTCTTTTGATATTTATCCTAGACTTTCCATGAGGTCGCAAAGAGTTGGACATGACTGAGCAACTTTCAGTTTCACTTTATAATGTGCCTGACTGATGCACTATCCTTTTATTTTAGGTCTGTTGACTATATCTGTTAACAGTTATAATGATATAACTGTTTTATCTGCCTGAATTACTTCATTTTTGCTTCACATTTGAAGGATATTATCAAAGTTTTTCCCAGTGGCTCAGTGGTTAAGAATGTGTCTACAATGCAGGAGCTATAGGTTCAATCTCTGATTCAGGAAGATTCCCCCGGAGAAGGCATGACAACCCACTCCAGTAATCTCACCTGGAGAATCCCATGGACAGAGGAGCCTGGCAGGATGCAGTCCATAGGATCTGCAGAGATTTGGAAACAACTGAAGCAACTTAGCAAGCACTCATGAATCAGAGTGTAAAAATCTAGGTTGATCTTATTTTCTTTCAGTATTTGAAACATAGTTATACACATTGTCATTTGAATTACTTTTATTTTCCTATTGAAAAATCAGTTGTATTGTGATTATTGCTTATTTGACTGTAATGAGTTTTTATTTCTGGCTTCATTTAAATGTTTCTCTTTGTCTTTCACATTCATTGTTTTACTATGATATGTCTCAATATTATTTTCTTATAATTTTGCTTGAATTTGTGTTCTTTTTTGAATCTGTAGATTGAGATTTTTATCTTCTTTGAAATATACTCAGTTGTCATATCTCCAAACACTGTTACTGACTCATTTTTCTACTGTTCTCATTCTGGGACCCCCAAATATACAAACATTCAACTTTCCTCAAATTCTGATATAGTCCTTACATTGTTTTTGATGTTTCCAATGCATTTAACCCTTTCTGATGAAATATGGAATTTTCACCTATTGTTTTTCAATCCATTGCTTTTTTTTTCTGTTAAAAAGCAAAATCCATAGCCAACTAAAGAGATGGATTTATTCAAGCTCTGAGATAGAGAAACCATTCATTAATAAGAACCATCTCAAAGAAAATGAGGGAAAACTAGAGATTTAGAGACAGACTAACAGAGTCATCCATGAGTCTTGTACTTGGCATGAGGAAGGAGAGAGGTGAGCCTTAACTTTGTCCATGATGAAAGATGAAATTGAGCCTTGAACTAGGAGATATGAAAATACAATGTGTTTTTGTCTTTTTCATAGTGAGATTTTCAACTCTCCCTGCTTTCTGAGAACATTGGGCATAAGTAAAGTTCAACACTGTCATCTCTAGCTGTGCTTAATCTATTTGATAAACTCACACATTCTGTTGTTAATTTCATTGATTTTGTTTCAAAGTCCCAAAGCATCTATTTGCTTTTTAAAATAGATTCCACTTTTCTAGTTGAACACAAATTTTCATTTATTTCCTTGAACATTTTAATCACAGTACTTTCAAAATATCTATAGTATAATGCCTCCCATAGCTTTGTTATTTATTGCTACATTTCTTTTTTTCCCCCAATAGTATTCTTTCTTGATGTAGTTGCTAGTTTTTTATTGATTTTAGGAAAAGTTAAAAAGGCCTTTCAAGATACTGTCATTCCTAGATTAAATTCTGTATCCTCTGTCAGGCAGCTAGTGTAGAAACACCTTTATCCCATCAGTGATGCCTACTTTGGTTATATAGTCTTAGAAGACTCAATATAACCTTGTTTTACTTTATTATTTTAAAATGTCCCAAGCAGAAATTCATGGTTTTTTAGTATGGCCCCTCTTCCTAGACCCCCTGGTCTCCTATTTTTGTCTCTTCAAAATCACAAGTTTCCTTTAATTATTTTTCCTGTTTATAATATACTTTTTTCTATGGTTTTAATCTCTTCTCTTTCACAGATTCTCTATTCCTGTCTTCTTTGAGCCTTCTTCTTGAAAGAAACCCACTCCTAAAGTATTGGCTGCTTTCCCATTTTTATGATTCCTTTACACCAAATCTAAGTTAATTTTTATGGTTTTTCTAGTTGTTCTTGGCAGAAGCAATGCTTATGACAAGCTACTCCATCATGGGTAGAACAGGGAATCTGCTTCCACTAATTTTTTTTTTTTTTGATACTTGTCTTAAATTGAAACAAAATAGCTTTTAAAATAGCTCAGAGATACGCTGACCTATGATTTGCTTTTATTGCAGTGGCAAATAACTGTTTCTTGATGATTGTGCTGAAACATATTTGTTAAAATTTCAAGTTTCATTCACTCTTAAGAAATAAGCTGCAGAACCATTATAAGATTATTTTTTGTTAAAGCAAACCAACTGGACTGAAAACAACAGCCAATGTCTTTTTATAGTGTATAGTTGTTTTCCTTGGGTTTTTAATGCTTTCATCCATGAGTAGAACTATTATGTGCTTTGAATAATTAAAAAAAATCTGTTGCTTATTGATTTTGGATTTGTTTGCCTGAAATATTGAATTAAATATTCAGTTAGTGAATGACATGTGGCATTTCTTCACCAAAACATGGCCAATATGCCTTTTTCTTAGTGCACAGACCTTGTTTTCAACCAATTTTATAAGCTGTGCAGAATAAGTGGACTCAAGAATAGATCATTCAAGATTTATACATCACATACATTCAATGATTGTCTTCTGCCACAAAGTAAATCCAGAATCATGGCTAATAAATATTTATGAAGATAAAAACCTTTTCAGAATTCTAAATTTAGAAATCATATACTGGCTAACTGCTTCATTATAACTTTCTTTTGTCTTTGTTAGTTTGTCCTGTGCTGTGCTTAGTCACTCAGTCATGTCCAACACTTTGCGACCCCATGGACTGTAGCCCACCAGGCTCCTCTGTCCATGGGATTCTCCAGGCAAGAATACTAGAGTGGGTTGCCATGACCTCCTCCAGGGTATCTTCTCAACCGAGGGATTGAACCTAGGTCTCCTGCATTGCAGGCAGGTTTTTAACCATCTGAGCCACCAGGGAAGCCCTTTGCTAGTTTGATATTATTTAATTCACAACATTTTTTATGGTTCCACACTAGATCAATTTTGTTTATTGCTATCAGTACAATTTGGCATATAAAATGCATACCACTGTGATATTAAATTAATTATTAACTAATCAAATTGCATTTCTATCATATCTACATGTTCAGTGAATAAGATTTTGTGTTTTATTACTATTTTTAGAGGATTTAGCATGACATTTTGTTATGTATCATTTGGATATTTCCCCATATAGAAGTACCTAAATAAAAATTAAAACATGTAGAAGAAAATTCAATGGAATAATATTAAATATCATTTTGTATAACCATGCTAAACCTGGTTAAGACTGATAATAAATAAATCTTTTTTCTGAATTTCTTGGTATAAGTATACTAGATCATCATGATAGGCAATGCAAGAGTATAAGAATAATCTTGGATATGGATCAACAATGACATTTTAAGTTCTTTGAAGGTAAGGATACTGGTCTACAGAACTTGGTCATGTAATTTCCTTGTAACCCTATGCTTTGTGCCTGTGTGTTAATGTGTTAAGTCACTCCAGTCCTGTCCGACTCTTTGTGACCCCATGGACTGTAGCCTGCCAGGCTCTTCTGTCCGCGGGATTCTCCAGGCAAGAACACTGGAGTGGGTTGCCATTTCCTCCTCCAGGCGGTATGCTGTGTGCATACTAGAGCTCAAATATATGTTTTATATTTATGAAATAATATTTCATGAAATTTCCTTAAAACTTAGCTGCAACTGAGAGGCAATAAAGATAAGTGGCTTTCTGGTACTCTTGATTAGAAGGAAACAATTTTGGTTACATACTTGGTTTCTGTTCTCCTCATTTACTCATGGGAACCTTACTCCCAATGTGGTGAATTTGTATGCTGTCTATTTTGCTATACTACATTTCTTAGCTTTCCCCTTCTCACAGGGTTGTGGGTAAAGTTACCATAAGGGAAATTTGAGTGATATTTGGAAACCTGATGTGAATAGAAGAATTTTTTTTTTTAATTCTCAATTATAATCTTTACTTATTTTTTGTGTATCTTGGCTCTCCATTAAGCATTTGTTTCTAGAGATATCTTGAGCCCCTTAGAAGTTCTTTTTTTTTTTTTTTTTTTTTGCTTTTTAAATTTTTTTTTTCCACCACAGGTATACATGTGTTCCCCATCCTGAACCCTCCTCCCTCCTCCCTCCCCATACCATCCCTCTGGGTCGTCCCAGTGCACCAGCCCCAAGCATCCAGCATCGTGCATTGAACCTGGACTGGCATCTCGTTTCATACATGACATTTCACATGTTTCAATGCCATTCTCCCAAATCTTCCCACCCTCTCCCTCTCCCACAGAGTCCATAAGCCTGTTCTATACATCAGTGTCTCTTTTGCTGTCTCGTATACAGGGTTATCGTTACCATCTTTCTAAATTCCATATATATGCGTTAGTATACTGTATTGGTGTTTTTCCTTCTGGCTTACTTCACTCTGTATAATAGGCTCCAGTTTCATCCACCTCATTAGAACTGATTCAAATGTATTCTTTTTAATGGCTGAGTAATACTCCATTGTGTATATGTACCACTGCTTTCTTATCCATTCATCTGCTGATGGACATCTAGGTTGCTTCCATGTCCTGGCTATTATAAACAGTGCTGCGATGAACATTGGCGTACACGTGTCTCTTTCCCTTCTGGTTTCCTCAGTGTGTATGCCCAGCAGTGGGATTGCTGGATCATAAGGCAGTTCTATTTCCAGTTTTTTAAGGAATCTCCACACTGTTCTCCATAGTGGCTCTACTAGTTTGCATTCCCACCAACAGTGTAAGAGGGTTCCCTTTTCTCCACACCTTCTCCAGCATTTATTATTTGTAGACTTTTGGGTCGCAGCCATTCTGACTGGTGTGAAATGATATCTCATAGTGGTTTTGATTTGGTTTTCTCTGATAATCAGTGATGTTGAGCATCTTTTCATGTGTTTGTTAGCCATCTGTATGTCTTCTTTGGAGAAATGTCTATTTAGATCTTTGGCCCATTTTTTGATTGGGTCATTTATTTTTCTGGAGTTGAGCTGTAGGAGTTGCTTGTATATTTTTGAGATTAGTTGTTTGTCGGTTGCTTCATTTGCTATTATTTTCTCCCATTCTGAAGGCTGTCTTTTCACCTTGCTAATAGTTTCCTTTGATGTGCAGAAGCTTTTAAGTTTAATTATGTCCCATTTGTTTATTTTTGCTTTTATTTCCAATATTCTGGGAGGTGGGTCATAGAGGATCCTGCTGTGATGTATGTCAGAGTGTTTTGCCTATGTTCTCCTCTAGGAGTTTTATAGTTTCTGGTCTTACGTTTAGATCTTTAATCCATTTTGAGTTTATTTTTGTATATGGTGTTAGAAAGTGTTCTAGTTTCATCTTTTACAAGTGGTTGACCAGATTTCCTAGCACCACTTGTTAAAGAGATTGTCTTTAATCCATTGTATATTCTTGCCTCCTTTGTCAAAGATAAGGTGTCCATATGTGCATGGATTTATCTCTGGGCTTTCTATTTTGTTCCATTGATCTATATTTCTGTCTTTGTGCCAGTACCATACTGTCTTGATAACTGTGGCTTTGTAGTAGAGCCTGAAGTCAGGTAGGTTGACTCCTCCAGTTCCATTTTTCTTTCTCAAGATCGCTTTGGCTATTCGAGGTTTTTTGTATTTCCATACAAATTGTGAAATTATTTGTTCTAGCTCTGTGAAGAATACTGTTGGTAGCTTGATAGGGATTGCATTGAATCTATAAATTGCTTTGGGTAGTATACTCATTTTCACTATATTGATTCTTCCAATCCATGAACATGGTATATTTCTCCATCTATTAGTGTCCTCTTTGATTTCTTTCACCAGTGTTTTATAGTTTTCTATATATAGGTCTTTAGTTTCTTTAGGTAGATATATTCCTAAGTATTTTATTCTTTTCATTGCAATGGTGAATGGAATTGTTTCCTTAATTTCTCTTTCTGTTTTCTCATTATTAGTGTATAGGAATGCAAGGGATTTCTGTGTGTTGATTTTATATCCTGCAACTTTACTATAATCATATGATTAGTTCTAGTAATTTTCTGGTGGAGTCTTTAGGGTTTTCTATGTAGAGGATCATGTCATCTGCAAATAGTGAGAGTTTTACTTCTTCTTTTCCAATTTGGATTCCTTTTATTTCTTTTTCTGCTCTGATTGCTGTGGCCAAAACTTCCAAAACTATGTTGAATAGTAATGGTGAAAGTGGACACCCTTGTCTTGTTCCTGACTTTAGAGGAAATGCTTTCAAATTTTCACCACTGAGGATAATGTTTGCTGTGGGTTTGTCTTATATAGCTTTTATTATGTTGAGGTATGTTCCTTCTATTCCTGCTTTCTGGAGAGTTTTTATCATAAATGGGTGTTGAATTTTGTCCAAGGCTTTCTCTGCATCTATTGAGATAATCCTATGGTTTTTGTTTTTCAATTTGTTAATGTGATGTATTACATTGATTGATTTGCGGATATTGAAGAATCCTTGCATCCCTGGGATAAAGCCCATTTGGTCATGGTGTATGAGCTTTTTAATGTGTTGTTGGATTCTGATTGCTAGAATTTTGTTTAGGATTTTTGCATCTATGTTCATCAGTGATATTGGCCTGTAGTTTTCTTTTTTGGTGGGATCTTTGTCAGGTTTTGGTATTAGGGTGATGGTGGCCTCATAGAATGAGTTTGGAAGTTTACCTTCCTCTGCAATTTTCTGGAAGAGTTTGAGCAGGATAGGTGTTAGCTCTTCTCTAAATTTTTGGTAGAATTCAGCTGTGAAGCCCTCTGGACCTGGGCTTTTGTTTGCTGGAAGATTTTTGATTACAGTTTCAATTTCCGTGCTTGTGATGGGTCTGTTAAGGTTTTCTGTTTCTTCCTGGTCGAGTTTTGGAAAGTTGTACTTTTCTAAGAATTTGTCCATTTCTTCCTCGTTGTCCATTTTATTGGCATATAATTGTTGATAATAGTCTCTTATAATCCTTTGTATTTCTGTGTTGTCTGTTGTGATCTCTCCATTTTCGTTTCTAATTTTATTGATTTGATTTTTCTCCCTTTGTTTCTTGATGAGTCTGGCTAATGGTTTATCAATTTTATTTATCCTTTCAAAGAACCAGCTTTTGGCTTTGTTGATTTTTGCTATGGTCTCTTTTGTTTCTTTTGCATTTATTTCTGCTCTAATTTTTAAGATTTCTTTCCTTCTACTAACCCTGGGGTTCTTCATTTCTTCCTTTTCTAGTTGCTTTAGGTGTAGAGTTAGGTTATTTATTTGACTTTTTTCTTGTTTCTTGAGGTGTGCCTGTATTGCTATGAACTTTCCCCTTAGGACTGCTTTTACTGTGTCCCACAGGTTTTGGGTTGTTGTGTTTTCATTTTCATTCGTTTCTATGCAAATTTTGATTTCTTTTTTGATTTCTTCTGTGATTTGTTGGTTATTCAGCAGCGTGTTGTTCAGCCTCCATATGTTGGAATTTTTAATAGTTTTTCTCCTGTAATTGAGATCTAATCTCACTGCATTGTGGTTAGAAAAGATGCTTGGAATGATTTCTATTTTTTTGAATTTACCAAGGCTAGCTTTATGGCCCAGGATGTGATCTATCCTGGAGAAGGTTCCATGTGCGCTTGAGAAAAAGGTGAAATTCATTGTTTTGGGATGAAATGTCCTATAGATATCAATTAGGTCTAACTGGTCTATTGTATCCTTTAAAGTTTGTGTTTCCTTGTTAATTTTCTGTTTAGTTGATCTATCCATAGGTGTGAGTGGGGTATTAAAGTCTCCCACTATTATTGTGTTATTGTTAATTTCTCCTTTCATACTTGTTAGCATTTGTCTTACATACTGCGGTGCTCCCGTGTTGGGTGCATATATATTTATAATTGTTATATCTTCTTCTTGGATTGATCCTTTAATCATTATGTAATGACCTTCTTTGTTTCTTTTCACAGCCTTTGTTTTAAAGTCTATTTTATCTGATATGAGTATTGCTACTCCTGCTTTCTTTTGGTCCCTATTTGCATGGAAAATCTTTTTCCAGCCCTTCACTTTCAGTCTGTATGTGTCCCCTGTTTTGAGGTGGGTCTCCTGTAGACAACATATGTAGGGGTCTTGTTTTTGTATCCATTCAGCCAGTCTTTGTCTTTTGGTTGGGGCATTCAACCCATTTACGTTTAAGGTAATTACTGATAAGTATGATCCCGTTGCCATTTACTTTATTGTTTGGGGTTTGAATTTATACACCATTTTTGTGTTTCCTGTCTAGAGAATATCCTTTAGTATTTGTTGGAGAGCTGGTTTGGTGGTGCAGAATTCTCTCGGCTTTTGCTTGTCTGAGAAGCTTTTGATTTCTCCTTCATACTTGAATGAAATCCTTGCTGGGTACAATAATCTGGGCTGTAGGTTATTTTCTTTCATCATTTTAAGTATGTCTTGCCATTCCCTCCTGGCTTGAAGAGCTTCTATTGAAAGATCAGCTATTATCCTTATGGGAATTCCCTTGTGTGTTATTTGTTGTTTTTCCCTTGCTGCTTTTAATATTTGTTCTTTGTGTTTGATCTTTGTTAATTTGATTAATATGTGTCTTGGGGTGTTTCGCCTTGGGTTTATCCTGTTTGGGATTCTCTGGGTTTCTTGGACTTGGGTGATTATTTCCTTCCCCAGTTTAGGGAAGTTTTCAACTATTATCTCCTCAAGTATTTTCTCATGGTCTTTCTTTTTGTCTTCTTCTTCTGGAACCCCTATGATTCGAATGTTGTAGCGTTTAATATTGTCCTGGAGGTCTCTGAGATTGTCCTCATTTCTTTTAATTCGTTTTTCTTTTATTCTCTCTGATTCATTTATTTCTACCATTCTATCTTCTAATTCACTAATCTTATTTTCTGCCTCTGTTATTCTACTATTTGTTGCCTCCAGAGTGTTTTTAATTTCATTTATTGCATTATTCATTATATATTGACTCTTTTTTATTTCCTCTAGGTCCTTGTTAAACCTTTCTTGCATCTTCTCAATCCTTGTCTCCAAGCTATTTATCTGTTTTAATTTCAATTCCATTTTAATTTCAAGATTTTGGATCAATTTCACTATCATTATTCGGAATTCTTTATCAGGTAGATTCCCTATCTCTTCCTCTTTTGTTTGGTTTGGTGGGCATTTATCCTGTTCCTTTATCTGCTGGCTATTCCTCTGTTTCTTCATCTTGTTTAAATTGCTGAGTTTGGGGTGTCCTTTCTGTATTCTGGCAGTTTGTGGAGTTCTCTTTATTGTGGCTTTTCCTCACTGTGTGTGGGTTTGTACAGGTGGCTTGTCAAGGTTTCCTGGTTAGGGAAGCTTGTGTCGGTGTTCTGATGGGTGGAGCTGTATTTCTTCTCTTTGTTCAGTCGCCCTGTGGGGAGGGAGGGAGGGATGCTGCAAACAATTAACACTGGCGTGCGCTCGCAGTGCCTCAGCCACACTGGGTCTGCCCCCGCTCACGGCGCGTGTAGCCTCCCTGCCCACACTGCTCAGGCTCTAGGTTGTTCCGCCGGGAACAATCCGAGGCTGGCCCTGGGTTGCATGTACCTCCCAGGTCCAAGCCGCTCAGGTTCAGGCACTCGGGTAGTCCTCAGAGGCGCAGACTCAGTTGGGCCTGAGTTTTGTGCTCTTCCCAGGTCCGAGCAGCTCAAGTGATGAGGTGTTTGGCGAGCGCCAATGCTGCGACTTATCGCCTCCCCGCCACTCGGTTATCTGGGTGTAAAACCGGCGCACCTTCTCAGGCAGATATTAACCGTCCAGACCCCCAAAAAGTTTTAGTTAGCAAAGAAGCCTGCTTACAGTTTTATAGATAATGTCTCTCTGGGGCTGCGATTGCCCCCTTCCGGCTCTGGCTGCCTGTCACCGGAGGGGGAAGGTCTGCAGCCGGCTATCTCTGTTCAATTCTTTGTTCCGTGCGCAGGCCTGGCGGTGTCTTAGGTTGGGGCTGGCTTTTCGCGTGGTAGATATCCCACAGTCTGGTTTGCTAGCCCAAATTATTTCGCTCAGATAGTGCTCAGGGTATTCAGGCCAGATTCTTACTCTAAGCGATGCAGCTGCGCCTCCCTGCCCAGCCCCCGCTTGCTAATGGCGCGTGCAGGTGTCTGCGCTGCTTCTCCGCTGGGGGAGTTACTGTAGGACTCGCAATCTTCGAGTTTTAATTGTTTATTTATTTTTTCTTCCTGTTATGTTGCCCTCTGCGCTTCCAAAGCTCGGCACAGATTCGGCAGTGAGAAGGTTTCCTGGTGTTTGGAAACTTCTCTCTTTTTAAGACTCCCTTCCCGGGATGGAACTCCATCCCTCCCTCTTTTGTCTCTTTTTTTGTCTTTTATATTTTTTCCTACCTCCTTTCGAAGAGTTGGATTACTTTTCTGGGTGCCTGATGTCCTCTGCCGGCATTCAGAAGTTGTTTTGTGGAATTTACTTGACGTTTAAATGCTCTTTTGATGAATTTGTGGGGGAGAGAGCGTTCTCCCCGTCCTACTCCTCCGCCATCTTGGCTCCTCCCCAAGAATTTTTTTTTTAAACATTCTAAAGGTTGGAGTAGAGCTAAAACCTTTTCAGCTTACTCAGTTTTTCATCCAACTGCTCCTCTTGTTGGGGTAGAGAAGCAGCCAGGCCCTTGGGTTTTGAGACTCTTGATATATCTGTGCTTCAGTTTCTGAATGTATCAATCCACACACAAGTATAGCTTTGTCATAAAGGGTGCACAGATTATATTAGTAACAGGTTACTCCTATCAATGTTGGAGGCAATGAATCACCAGTGTGGGTTCTACTTTGCTCTTATTAATTCCATTTTGTCCTCATGAGGTCCTAGTTGTCTCATAGGTTCCTATTTATTCTCATGGATTCCAGTTGTCCTTTATTCTTCCCAAATTTAAATCCACTATTTCTTCTCATATCCTTGCCCTGATTTCAGTTCCTACATCAGAGGCAGAAGCAAAACTGCTTAAGCAGCTGTGGTACTTATGAAAGGTCTAATATCTATAACAAATCTTTACCTATTATGACTCATTGTAGTTCTTGTTCTCTAATTAAAGCTTAAATTATACAAAATTTGGCCCACAAGTGATTCTAGGGGATCAGAACCTTAAGAACAAATTTTCTGAATTGGTTTCACAGAACTATTTCTATGGTCTAATTAGTTTTAAAGATGTTAATGACTCTGCTTCTAGTAGCAAGTGGATCAGTAGAAGTTCATGCTATAAATGACAAAAGAAATATTTAAATTATCATCTAGAGATATCTGTAATCAGGTGTTATAGAAGGTAAGTTTTTGGATAACTAAGTACTAATAGTTGCAGCCATAAAACATAGTAAAAATATGGAGTACTCTGAGGTTGGCTTGGTTATTTCTAAATATGCTATTAACTTGGGAAAGAAACTGATGAGTTTAGTACTTTAAAGTCTTAAGTCTGGGTCAGGTAAGGGACAAGAATGCTTCTATGACCTCCTGAAATGAAACCCTTGTATCCTCTACCCATGGAACTCAAATTTAAATATAAAACCTTATTCCACAAGTGAATGACTAATAATGCACATTTCATTTCTGACGTCATGGTGGTCCTTTGATTAACTTAGAACATTGATCTAGAATAGGGACTCTCAAAATTGGTAAGAATCCTTAAGGAATATTAAGATGAAGCTGGGATTAAAATCTTATACATAACCCTGGGATGCATTTACCATTATAAGTAGATATTCTTCCCTTAAGAAGAGGTTGGTCTCATTTTTCTTGAATAACCTGTAATGGCCTTTCTGAAGCATTTGACTTACATGGAACTATTTATACTCCTTAATAACTATCCCATTCATCTCTCATTGCTTCTGAACTCATAATCAGATTCAAATCCTGGGAGGCCACAAAGGGTAAATCTAAAAGTGTGAGACACGGGAAAGTGCAGTAAGTGTCACAAAACACGTAAGATCCAAGCTTCAGGAGTTGGTGATGGTCAGGGAATCCTGGTGTGCTATAGTTCCTGGTGTCACAAAGAGCTGGACACTACTGAGCGACTGAACTAAACTGAATCTAATTTGTTTTCAGCAGAAATTTTGAGAACACGTTAGGAGCATCTTCTAACACTACAGAAACATAGCGGAACATATGGGTTGAATTATTTTTCATAAGTGCACTAGGCAGAGATTCTGGATTCAATGTACTATCAAGAAGTAAAGGGCAGAGAATTACTTTAGCATTGTGCTTAGGAGACTAAAACATAGATCCAAAGATAGCCTACACCAGCAGAGTCAAAGGATGTTTTAAAGGCTAGAATGAATTTATCACCTAAGGCTTACTCATAAACACGCCAATTCCATATTAACCACATCTACTTAGTACAAATGATGTTCCCTTCACCAAGACTGTATGAAACATGTAGAATATCATGTAAGAAATGAGTTGCCAGTCCAGGTTCGATGCGCGATACTGGATGCTTGGGGCTGGTGCACTGGGACGACCCAGAGGGATGGTGTGGGGAGGGAGGAGGGAGGAGGGTTCAGGATGGGGAACACATGTATGCCTGTGGCGGATTCATTTTGATATTTAGCAAAACTAATACAATTATGTAAAGTTTAAAAATAAAATAAAATTAAAAAAAAATCAAACCACAAAAAAAAAAAAAGAATAATCATTACCCTTTTAACAGCTAAAACAAACAAACAAAAAAAAAAGAAACACATATTGAGAGAAGCTTCACAATTCTTAGGAGCACTTCAGTGCCTATGCCCTGTAAGTAGAAGCTAGAGGAGCTGCAGGGTCTGCTCAGAGGATTGTGCAGAGCCAGGTGCTGCTGCACTGAACACACATCACCACTGCTCTGTTGGCTCCCTTGTTCCCACAGAGCAGCAGTCACATTCTGGTGTGGTTATATAAGCTATGTGACCCAGCTATGACTCCTGCAGTTCCTCCAGCTTCCACTGGATAATCTCATTCAATTTCTCCAAATCCTGAGACAGGTATATATGTTACTCCATGGTGATGCATTTCCTGCAGATAGCTCATGTTATTGAGATCTGAGTTCGTCAGAGACAGGTGGGGTTTTCAGTTAGGAGGTTTTACCCTTAGGAGGTCCATAATTTTCCCCAATCTCCCTCACTTTATCTTTTCTTTCCATTGCCAGCTTGCCTACTTCAGGCATCGTATCAGCTGCAAAAGCAACTATCTTACATAGAGCATGAAACTAGCTTCCACAACTTTGTAAGATCTAACTCCTATTAGAGATGTCTTATTTTGCATCATTCATAGGCTCTGATTCACTGATAAACTTTAACTGATACATCTGTCTATAACACTGGAATACAGGGATTATACAATTGGTTCTCTTCAACACTGTTATAACATTAAAATTTAATATTATGTAGTTATTATGCTTAAAATAATTCAATGCTTTATCTGAAGCTCTGTGAATGTGGTCTGTTAGCAAACTCCCTGTCTGCAAGTATGATAGGAGAACATGGCTGGAAAGAAACCAAAATGAGAAATATAATTGGGAGGAATTGTGCTTATTAAAGAGCAATTAATAATAATAAAATAAATAATAATAAAAATAAATAATACAAATAATAATAAAAGCCTTAGTCACTTTTAACTTTATGGGCAGTGACACTGAGGAGTCATCTTGAGAGATACTGTCCACATTATGGGTCAATAAATATGTCTGAGAAATGTCATTTTTGGAAGAGCAATTTCTTAAGGATAAAGATAACATTTCTATTCTGCAAAGTCTGATGAAAGAACAGTCAAAGATATAACTAGGAGTATATTTTAATGTAGAACAATTGATTATTATGGCCCATCTTCTACTCATGTTCATGTCCCAAATGATAGCAGGCTCTAAAGTTCTTACAACTGCTGGAACTGTGAGGGTGAAACCGGAGAGTGATAGAATGAGGATTGGAGGGCAAGGTTGGTTGAGGAAATTGCAGGAAACCTTTTATCAGGAAGCAAGGAAATGAAGTGTGGAATACTGCTTCTCAAGTATTCACCTAGTCAATTCTCCTTAGGCTATACTAATAAAATTAGTGCCAACTACTTGGGAATTCCAAGAATTTGTTTCTACCATTTAGAATTTCTAATTATTCACAGGACCAAAACTGCCCCCACTGATATGAAAGCCTGATTAGGTAAACACAACCAGGACCAGGATAGATTATTCCCCTACTCAGCTTTCAGCAAACCACCTTCATAGACTCATCCAGGTTAATTAATTAAGCTCCAATGATGTGACCCCATGTTTCTTAAATATACGTTTTGCACTATGCCAATGTTTCTTTGCATTTGATTGATTTCTTCTCTTAAGCATAATAGCTGTAATACTAGGTAACCAAAGTGTTTGATCTATTAATACTTTCAGTTAATAGAAGAAAGAAAAAAATAGTAGATGCTGAAAGCTTTCTCTCATCCCATTTCACTCCTTTCACCAGAAGGAAAAAAAAATGATATTTCCATTCATTCAATTCAAGTGAAATTGGTCTTGATTCTAAGGTATCATCATTTACTGAATAATAATAGCAATAAGTAGTTACTGAAACTTCTTCAGGTTTCCTGACCATAGAACACCTCAGCTGTGGAGGTAAAAGGGGTTAACATTAAGTAATGTTAAACTTAAAAATCATCACGTAAGACTGCACATTTGAAATGACCGAACTGAGATAAGTTCAATTTAAAAAGACTGTAAGATTATCTTTTCCTTTAAACTTACCAGATAACCATGGACACTTACTGAGATCTTAGCTAAGAGCAGGGAAAAAATAATTTCACTGAATGAATAGTTTATAATATCCCACAACCCATGCTTACTAAAAGTTGTGCTTAAATGTTAAATATAAACAAAACTATTTTTATTAACTATGGATGGAGGTTCATGACATTGTACAGGAGACAGAAATCAGGACCATCCCCAAGACAAAGAAATGCAAGAAAAGCAAAATGGCTATCTGAGGAGGCCTTACAAATAGCTTGGAAAAGAAGGAAAGCGAAAAGCAAAGGAGAAAAGGAAAGATATACTCATTTGAATGCAGAGTTCCAAAGAATAGCAAGGAGAGAAAAGAAAGCCTTCCTCAGCAATCAATGCAAAAATAGGGGAAAACAACGGAATGGGAAAGACTAGAGATCTCCTCAAGAAAATTAGAGATACCAAGGGAACATTTTATGCAAAGATAGGCTTAATAAAGGACAGAAATGGTAGGGACCTAACAGAAGCAGAAGATATTAAGAAGAGGAGGCAAGAGTACACAGGAGAACAGTACAAAACAGAGCTTCATGACCCAGATAACCATGATTGTGTGATCACTCACCTAGAGCCAGACATCCTGGAATGTGAAGTCAGGTGGGCCTTAGGAAGCATCACTATGAACAAAGCTAGTGGAGGTGATGGAATTCCAGCTGAGCTATTTCAAATCCTGAAAGATGATGCTGTGAAAGTGCTGCACTCAATATGCCAGCAAATTTGGAAAACTCAGCAGTGGCCACAGGATTGGAAATGGTCAGTTTTCATTCCAATCCCAAAGGAAGGCAATGCCAAAGAATGCTCAAACTACCCCACAATTGCAATCATCTCACATGCTAGTAAAGTAATGCTCAAAATTCTCCAACCCAGGCTTCAGCAACATGTGAACCGTGAACTTCCAAATGTTCAAGCTGGATTTAGAAAAGGCAGAGTAACCAGAGATCAAATTGCCAACAGCTGCTGGATCATCAAAAAACTAAGAGATTTCCAGAACAACATCCATTTCTGCTTTATTGACTCTGCCAAAGCCTTTGACTGTGTGGATCACAATAAACTGTGGAAAATTCTGAGAGAGACAGGAATACTAGACCACCTCATCTGCCTCTTGAGAAATCTGTATGCAGGTCAGGAAGCAACAGTTAGAACTGGATGTGGAACAACAGACTGGTTCCAAATAGGAAAAGGAGTACGTCAAGGCTGTATATTGTCACCCTACTTATTTAACTTATATGCAGAGTACATCATGAGAAACGCTGGGCTGGAAGAAGCACAAGCTAAAATCAAGATTGCCGGGAGAAATATCAATAACCTCAGATATGCAGATGGCACCACCCTTATGGCAGAAAGTGAAGAGAAAGTAAAAAGCCTCTTGATGAAAGTGAAAGAGGAGAGTGAAAAACTTGGTTTAAAGCTCAACATTCAGAAAACGAAGATCATGGCATCCGGTCCCATCACCTCATGGGAAATAGATGGGGAAACAGTGGAAACAGTGGCTGACTTTACTTTTCTGGGCTCCAAAATCACTGCAGATGGTAATTGCAGCCATGAAATTAAAAGACACTTACTCCTTGGAAGAAAAGTTATGACCAACCTGGGCAGCATATTAAAAAACAGACATTACTTTGCCAACAAAGGTCTATCTAGTCAAGGCTATGGTTTTTCCAGTGGTCATGCATGTGAGAGTTGGACTATAAAGAAGACTGAGTGCAGAAGAATTGATGCTTTTTTTTTTTTTTCTGTTTTTAAATTTATTTATTTTTAATTGAAGGATAATTGCTTTAAATATTGTGTTGGTTTTTGCCATACATCAACATGAATCAGCCATAGGTATACATACGTCCCCTCCCTCTTAAACCTCCCTCCCACCCCACCCCACCCCTCTAGCTTGTGACAGAGCCCCGGTTTGAGTTCCCTGAGTCATACAGTAAATTCCCACTGGTTATCTATTTTACATATGGCAGTGTGTATGTTTCCATGCTAGTCTCTCCATTCGCCCCATCCTCTCCATTTTGAACACCATGCACATCAGTCTAGTGTAAAGAGTCTCTGTGTCTAGTCTGCAGAGTCTTGATTGCCTTTGGCTCAAAGTAGTCCACAAGCCAAAGTGGCACACCTTGAGGAGGCTTGTTCCGAACACCTTCAGTTCTGTCTTTGAAAATTCTCAAACAAGTCCACAGCCCTGAAGCTGAGGGAGATCTCTCTGTCTCATTGAGTGAGTCTCTTAGTCTTGAGAATAGTTCAGTTTAGTCAAACAGTTGTGTCTCATTTCAAGAGGTGGTGATGCAGGTGGGTTCCCCAAATTAGGACCATAGTGCAAGCAATCCGGTATTTAATAAGAGGCATTTCCATGGAAAACACTAATGATTGGAGCAACTTGTAGTCTCACTTTCTGAGTTCTGAAGGCAGTCAGTAGAGAAGATTTCTAGATGTCCAGTTCAAAGCATCTTCAGATGGAATGAGGCAGGAAGTGACATATTGATAGTGAGAGGGTAACAGGTAGAAAGGCTAGGGGTCCTCAAGTGGCAGGACGAAATAAACTGCAACTGGCAGCCTTTTTTTGTTTTTTTCCCCTATACAAAACTAAAGGAGGCTTCTTTTACATTCTGTGTTGTCATGACAACACCTGGTTCCGCCTGGTCTGAACTTAACATTTCTCAAACCTTGAGCTAACCAATGAATTTTTCTTATGGAAGTGTTTTTCTTAAGCTATGTTAATGAAACTACGTATTTGCTTGGAAATCTGCCTTTCTTCAAGATTCATGTCAATTGTTTTATGGCTGGGGATAACTCACCTTGTGCCAGTGCTGTCTCAAAATGCATGCTATGTTAGAGGGGCCTGGTGCAACACTCAATTTTGGGTGATTCTTTATCTGATTACCAAACAGAAATATAACTCCTTGCTAAAAACTAGCAAGGAGATATCATTCTGCTCCCTTCTGATCTCTAAGTCAGAAGCTTTCACTATATATATTTTTTTAATTTTATTTTTAAACTTTACAATATTGTATTGGTTTTGCAAAATATCGAAATGAATCTGCCACGGGTATACATGTATTCCCCATCCTGAACCCTCCTCCCTCCTCCCTCCCCGTACCATCCCTCTGGGTCATCCCAGTGCACCAGCCCCAAGCATCCAGTATCATACATTGAACCTGGTCTGGCAACTCGTTCCATATATGATATTATTTCAATGTCATTATCCCAAATCATCCCACCCTCTGCCTCTCCCACAGAGTCCAAAAGACTGTTCTATACATCAGTGTCTCTTTTGCTGTCTCGTACACAGGGTTATTGCTACCATCTTTCTAAATTCCACATATATGTGTTAGTATACTGTATTGGTGTTTTTCTTTCTGGCTTACTTCACTCTGTATAATAGGCTCCAGTTTCATCCACCTCATTAGAACTGATTCAAATGTGTTCTTTTTAATGGCTGAGTAATACCCCATTGTGTATATGTACCACTGCTTTCTTATCCATTCATCTGCTGATGGACATCTAGGTTGCTTCCATGTCCTGGCTATTATAAACAGTGCTGCGATGAACATTGGGGTACACGTGTCTCTTTCAATTCTGGTTTCCTCAGTGTGTATGCCCAGCAGTGGGATTGCTGGATCATAAGGCAGTTCTATTTCCACTTTTTTAAGGAATCTCCACACTGTTCTCCATAGTGGCTGTACTATTTTGCATTCCCACCAACAGTGTAAGAGGGTTCCCTTTTCTCCACACCCTCTCCAGCATTTATTGCTTGTAGACTTTTGGATCACAGCCATTCTGACTGGTGTGAAACGGTACCTCATAGTGGTTTTGATTTGCATTTCTCTGATAATGAGGGATGTTGAGCATCTTTTCATGTGTTTGTTAGCCTTCTGTATGTGTTCTTTGGAGAAATGTCTATTTAGTTCTTTGGCCCATTTTTTGATTGGGTCATTTATTTTTCTGGAGTTGAGCTGTAGGAGTTGCTTGTATATTTTTGAGATTAATTGTTTGTAGTTGCTTCATTTGCTATTATTTTCTCCCATTCTGAAGGCTGTCTTTTCACCTTGCTTATAGTTTCCTTTGTTGTGCAGAAGCTTTTAAGTTTAATCAGGTCCCATTTGTTTAATTTTGCTTTTATTTCCAATATTCTGGGAGGTGGGTCCTAGAGGATCCTGCTGTGATGTATGTTGGAGAGTGTTTTGCCTATGTTCTCCTCTAGGAGTTTTATAGTTTCTGGTCTTACGTTTTGATCTTTAATCCATTTTGAGTATTTTTGTGTATGGTGTTAGAAAGTGCTCTAGTTTCATTCTTTTACAAGTGGTTGACCAGTTTTCCCAGCACCACTTGTTAAAGAGATTGTCTTTAATCCATTGTATATTCTTGCCTCTTTTGTTAAAGATAAGGTGTCCATATGTGCGTGGATTTATCTCTGGGCTTTCTATTTTGTTCCATTGATCTATATTTCTGTCTTTGTGCCGGTACCATACTGTCTTGATGACTGTGGCTTTATAATAGAGGCTGAAGTCAGGTACGTTGATTCCTCCAGTTCCATTCTTCTTTCTCAAGACAGCTTTGGCTATTCGAGTTTTTTTGTATTTCCATACAAATTGTGAAATTATTTGTTCTAGCTCTGTGAAGAATACCATTGGTAGCTTGATAGGGATTGCATTGAATCTATAAATTGCTTTGGGTAGTAAACTCATTTTCACTATATTGATTCTTCTGATCCATGAACATGGTATATTTCTCCATCTATTAGTGTCCTCTTTGATTTCTTTCACCAGTGTTTTATAGTTTTCTATATATAGGTCTTTATTCCTAAGTATTTTATTCTTTCTGTTGCAATGGTGAATGGAACTGTTTCCTTAATTTCTCTTTCTGTTTTCTCATTATTAGTGTATAGGAATGCAAAGGATTTCTGTGTGTTGATTTTATATCCTGCAACTTTACTACAATCATTGATTAATTCTAGTAATTTTCTAGTGGAGTCTTTAGGGTTTTCTATGTAGAGGATCATGTCATCTGCAAACAGTGAGAGTTTTACTTTTTCTTTTCCATTTTGGATTACTTGTATTTCTTTTTCTGTTCTGATTGCTGTGGCCAAAACTTCCAAAACTATGTTGAATAGTAATGGTGAAAGTGGGCACCCTTGTCTTGTTCCTGACTTTAGAGGAAATGCTTTCAGTTTTTCACCATTGAGGATAATGTTTGCTATGGGTTTGTCTTATATAGCTTTTATTATGTTGAGGTATGTTCCTTCTATTCCTGCTTTCTGGAGAGTTCTTATCATAAATGGATGTTGAATTTTGTCAAAGGCTTTCTCTGCATCTACTGAGATAATCATATAGTTTTTATTTTTCAATTTGTTAATGTGGTGTATTACATTGATTGATTTGCGGATATTGAAGAATCCTTGCAACACTGGGATAAAGCCCACTTGGTCATGGTGTATGATCTTTTTAATGTGTTGTTGAATTCTGATTGCTAAAATTTTGTTAAGGATTTTTGCATCTATGTTCATCAGTGATATTGGCCTGTAGTTTTCTTTTTTGGTGGGATCTTTGTCAGGTTTTGGTATTAGGGTGATGGTGGCCTCAAAGAATGAGTTTGGAAGTTTACCTTCCTCTGCAATTTTCTGGAAGGGTTTGAGTAGGATAGGTGTTAGTTCTTCTCTAAATTTATGGTAGAATTCAGCTGTGAAGCTGTCTGGACCTGCGCTTTTGTTTGCTGGAAGATTTTTTACTATAGTTTCAATTTCCGTGCTTGTGATGGGTCTGTTAAGATTTTCTATTTCTTCCTGGTCGAGTTTTGGAAAGTTGTACTTTTCTAAGAATTTGTCCATTTCTTCCACGTTGTCCATTTTATTGGCATATAATTGTTGATAATCGTCTCCTATGAGCCTTTGTATTTCTGTGTTGTCTGTTGTGATCTCTCCTTTTTCATTTCTAATTTTATTGATTTGATTTTTCTCCCTTTGTTTCTTGATGAGTCTGGCAATGGTTTGTCAATTTTATTTATCCTTTTAAAGAACCAGCTTTTGGGTTTGTTGGGTTTTGCTATGGTCTCTTTTGTTTCTTTTGCATTTATTTCTGCCCTAATTTGTAAGATTTCTTTCCTTCTACTAACCCTGGGGTTCTTCATTTCTTCCTTTTCTAGTTGCTTTAGGTGTAGAGTTAGGTTATTTATTTGACTTTTTTCTTGTTTCTTGAGGTATGCCTGTATTGCTATGAACTTTCCCCCTAGGACTGCTTTTACAGTGTCCCACAGGTTTTGGGTTGTTGTGTTTTCATTTTCATTCATTTCTATGCAAATTTTGATTTCTTTTTTTATTTCTTCTGTGATTTGTTGGTATTGGAGAGGATTCTTGAGATCCCTTGGACTGCAAGGAGATCCAACCAGTCCATCCTAAAAGAGATCAGTCCTGGGTGTTCTTTGGAAGGACTGATGTTGAAGTTGAAATTCCAATACTTTGGCCACCCGACGTGAAGAGCTGACTCATTGGAAAAGACCCTGATGCTGGGAAATATTGAGGGCAGGAGAAGAAGGGGACGACAGAGGATGAGATGGTTGGATGGCATCACCAACTCAATGGACATGGGTTTGAGTGGACTCCAGGAGTTGGTGATGGACAGGGAGGTCTGGCATGCTGTGGTTCATGGGGTCGCAAAGAGTCGGACATGACTGAGCAACTGAACTGAGCTGAACTGACATTTATTTAAAAATATGTGCTAATATAAGTATATATTTATATATACATATGTATGATATAAAATTTATGTAAATTTATAAATATATATATTATTTATATAGTAGCCATTATAGCTATGTCTGGATATAGATTAAAAAATATATGTGCTTCCCTGATGGCTCAGATGGTCGATAATCTGCCTGCAGTGTGGGAGATCTGGGTTTGGTCCCTGGTTTGAGATAATCCCCTAGAGGAGGGCATGGCAACCCACTCCAATATTCTTACCTGGAGTTTCCCTATGGACAGAGGATCATGGTGGGCTTCAGTCCATGAGGTCACAAAGAGTAGGAGAGACTAAGCGACTAAGCACAGCACAGATATAGATAGAAAATATATCTATATCTAGGTATATATCAGGTATTAATATATAATATATATCTATATTCTGTATATATATACATCTCTACACATATTGATACCTGTATCTAGATATAGGCATATTTGTAATCTATATATGTGTGTGTATATAATTATATAACACATATTTGTAAATAAAAAATAGATTTGCTTTTAACCAGGACTTTGCATAAGTATGACTTGGGATATGCTAAAATATTTACTCAGGGAAAACATTTTTTCCCTATTCTTGGTTATAATCTCAGGAGTTGTCCAGGTTTATCTGGTGATTTTAAAGGAAAAGAAAGTCTTACAGCCATTTTAAGTTGAAAATACTACCTTAATTCAATTTAAAATGGGTAATCATATGTAATAGATATGTCATACCCATCTATATTTTATATAATATCTATACATAAAATCTTTTAAATACAATATATCTGTAAGACTATTTATATCTATATATATAGCAATATAGAGATATATTGTACAGAGATATATAGATAGATCTAAATATTTATATCAATATTGATATAGATATACAAACAAATTGGTCTAGATATACATATTCTCATTTAAATATTGGTAATAACTGGAATGAATAAAAATGAGTATTTAAAATATCCCTTAAAACTTTTTTTAAATATATCTAAAATAGCACAGAGTTAAAAGAACAGATTCTAGAAATAGAAAGGCTGAGTTTGAACCCTAAGTTTACAATATGAAATTTCTCCATGTCTCAGTTTATTTATCTCCATACTGGAGATTATAACAGTGAATGTTCCATAAGGTCATTTTGAAGTCTTCAGGAGTTCATAATAATCTTAATAATTTAACACATGTGTACCTGTGGCAGATTCATTTTGATATATGGCAAAACCAATACAATATTGTAAAGTTAAAAAATGAAGTTAAATAAAATAAATAAAATTAAATTAAAAAAAGATCTTAATAATTTAAGATCTGAGAATAGTATTTAGCACATACATATTACATTCTATATACATAACTTATTTGATCTTAACTTCAGTATTTTTCTTTCTCTTCAAAAATAACATTAGTTCATGTTTTTTAAATTAGGGGATATAGATTTAGCTCTGGAGAAGGAAATAGCAACCCACTACAGCATTCTTGCCTGAAAAAATCCCATGGGCAGAGGAGCCTGGTTGGCTAACGTTCATAATGTTGCAAAGAGTCAGACACGACTGAGTGAATAAGCACATGAATTTAGCTCTCAGAAGAATAATGCAGTATAACTTCCTTACATGGTCTCATTTTCTCTGTATGTCTATTGCTAAATTGACAAAAAGAAACAAAAACTCTTCTTAAAAATGTGTGGTCTCTATGTAACACTCCATTTTCCAAAATTGGCTATGATAATTATTAAATTAACCAATTTTTTTTTTCCAGCAGACATGATGTTGAATCCAAATGTCATTTTAAAAGGAATTTGATTTTCCCCAACTGATTTATATAGATGGCTATTTTGACATTGCACAAATAACAGAAGCAGAAGATATTAAGAAGAGGTGGCAAAATACACAGGAGAACTGTACAAAACAGAGCTTCACGACCAAGATAATCATAATGGTGTGATCACTCACCTAGAGCCAGACATTCTGGAATGTGAAGTCAAGTGGGCCTTAGAAAGCATCACTATGAACAAAGTTAGTGGAGGTGATGGAATTCCAGTTGAGCTATTTCAAATCCTGAAAGATGATGCTGTGAAAATGCTGCACTCAATATGCCAGCAAATTTGGAAAAGTCAGCAGTGGCCACAGGACTGGAAAAGGTCAGTATTCATTCCAATCCCTAAGAAAGGCAATGCCAAAGAATGCTCAAGCTACCACACAATTGCACTCATCTCACATGCTAGTAAAGTAATGCTCATAATTCTCCAACCCAGGCTTCAGCAATATGTGAACCATGAACTTCCAGATGTTCAAGCTGGTTTTAGAAAAGGCAGAGGAACCAAGGATCAAATTGCCAACATCTGCTGGATCATGGAAAAAGCAAGAGAGTTCCAAAAAACATCTATTTCTGCTTTATTGACTATGCCAAAGCCTTTGACTGTGTGGATCACAATAAACTGTGGAAAATTCTGAAAGAGATAGGAATACCAGACCACCTAACTGGCCTCTTGAGAAACCTCTATGCAGGTCAGGAAGCAACAGTTAGAACTGGACGTGGAACAACAGACTGGTCCCAAATAGGAAAAGGAGTTCGTCAAGGCTGTATATTGTCACCCTGCTTATTTAACTTATATGCAGAGTACATCATGAGAAACGCTGGGCTGGAGGAAGCACAGGCTGGAATCAAGATTGCTAGGAGAAATATCAATAACCTCAGATATGCAGATGACACCACCCTTATGGCAGAAAGTGAAGAGGAACTGAAAAGCCTCTTGATGAAAGTGAAAGAGGAGAGTGAAAAAGTTGGCTTAAAGCTCAACATTTGGAAAACAAAGATCATGGCATCTGGTCCAATCACTTCATGGGAAATAGATGGGGAAACAGTGGAAACAGTGTCAGACTTTATTTTTCTGGGCTCCAAAATCACTACAAATGGTGATTGCAGCCATGAAATTAAGATACTTACTCCTTGGAAGGAAAGTTATGACCAACCTAGATAGCATACTGAAAAGCAGATACATTACTTTGCCAACAAAGTTCCGTCTAGTCAAGGCTATGGTTTTTCCTGTGGTCATGTATGGATGTGAGAGTTGGACTGTGAAGAAAGCTGAGTGCTGAAGGAGAGTCCCTTGGACTGCAAGGAGATCCAGCCAGTCCATTCTAAGAGAGATCAGTCCTGGGTGTTCTTTGGAAGGACTGATGCTGAAGCTGAAACTGCAGTACTTTGGCCACCTCATGTGAAGAGTTGTCTCCTTGGAAAAGACTGATGCTGGGAGGGATTGGGGGCAGGAGGAGAAGGGGATGACAGAGGATGAGATGGCTTGGATGGCATCACCTACTCAACGGACGTGAGTTTGAGTGAACTCCAGGGGTTGATGATGGACATGGAGGCCTGGCGTGCTGCAATTCATGGGGTTGCAAAGAGTCGGACATGATTGAGTGACTAAACTGAACTGAAATTATAAGTGAGACAATTATATAACTCAAAAGACTAGAGTTAAAACAAATTGCATGTGGATAAAAGAAAGCAGCTTGAAAGTTGTTTTACCCCTTGTTTTATTTAGCAATTAAAGGCTATTTTGCAAAGGAAAGATACAAATTTTAGTTCCATTTTAATTCTTTTTACCAAGTCAAATAAAATAAGATGGAAAAACAACAAGTGGAAAGATGTAGAAGAAACTTGTTTTTTGCTCTTTTGTATCTTTGAAATTAATTACTCTTCTACCTGCTTTAATATGAGTTATCATTAGAAATAAATATTCTCCAAGAACAAACATATGATAAGTTCAAAATATAGAGTGATGAGCATAGTTATTTTACACTTGCATATTTTTGGATATTGTTACAGCTCTTCCTGTATAATCAAGTATCTAAAATCCTTAAAACCACATTACAAAGTTTGATGCAGTTTATTAGAAATTCATATACACATGTAAATATATCTAATGAATCCCTATTTTATGTATATAATTAAGTTATGTCCTAAGAAAGAATGAAAAAAACTGAAGTCTTTGATATATAAGAATATTAGGGATTTTTTCCAGAATAAATATTAGAATCATGTTCTCATGTATGTGTGTCTATTTTAGCTGCATAATCCTATACATGTCAGTTAACATTTTGTTTATGCTCCCTGTCCATAAAATAAAAAGTGTACACTCTCCCATCTCATATGCAATGGAAAATCATATTTATTTATTGGAAGGAGAAACTGTATAACAAACAATATATCCATCACCTGGGTGGCTCGCATTGGAAGAAGGAGTAAGTCATCTTTTCCATTTGCCAGGAAAAATTAGTGTTAAACCCTTAACCCTCCAAATTATTTTTCTTAGAAAATACGATTAACAGAATTTACTCATGTTTCTGAGGTAAAGATATTTTAAATGCGATTAAAATAGCAAATCAAAATATTACAAAAAATAGTACAAAAATTCTCACTGCTTAATGATGTAACACAAGGAGAACAGAAGTCAATTAAATTAAATCACGGTTTTTCTTTAAGATTAAATGAGTTCCTGACATTAATCTTTATTACCATGGCTGATGGTAAATTACCAATTCCAAGGACTCTTTTCATCGGACATAATTATTCAGATTTATCAGGTGTCTCTAAAGAAGATGTTATCAAATAAATAACTTATTCAACTTCAGTGTTGTAAATAATTGGGACAGGATGATTTCCAGCCAAGGTAGTTTAAAAAATAAATAGAGCATGCAGAAATGTCTGACAAGGTAATATGTCCATAGAATCTATCAGCTTTCCTGGGGCACTGAAAAATTTCTATTGTCAGCATGATATTCTGTATCATATCTATATCCGGGCATAACATTTCTTTAAGAATGAATACTTTGAAATATATCTAGGATATGCTTTCTTAAGAGTGGAATTAGAGCTAACAGAATTGAAATATTTTTGAAAGTAGATAATCTTCAAGTGGACAACTCAATAAAAGGAGAACAGAAAAAGTGGATTATTTCCCCTTCTCTTAGTAAAAAAAAAAAAAAGGTATTTCAACTTTTTGAAAAATTTATCTTTCAAATAAAGTTTATAGTTGAAAAGAGTTTTGCTAACAACTTGTATCTATGTGTCTCCCACAGCATAAGAAAGAATGGACCTGACTTTTTCCTACATCTACAGAAATATCACAGTTTTTAAAATAAAAACATGTACATGCAATATGAAAATTTGTTGCAAATGAAAACAAACTGACCTGAGAAAAGTTAATAGCTTGATTCAAATAATCAAATAAAAAGAATTTTGCGAAGGTTAATTTTAAAGATTAGATGTTACAAAGTGCATTTTAAGAAAGTTCTTAAAGTTTGTTGATCCTCAAATCAGCCATAATGTATTGTTAACCTGCACATTTGGTAGACAAATAACTATTCAAAATTTCCATCAGGACCCCTGTGAGATTCTGTTTTTTTAGTAAACTGGACCTCATCACTGGTTAGCCTTAATTTCTATGTCCTTTGAATTCCCTAAACACTATTTATCTCTTCCATTCACTTGTAAATTAATCATGGATAGCAGGATGACATTTATTTAAATCATGCCATACTAATTAATTTTCTTGTGTGTTTTGTTTTACCTGTAAGGTATTAAACTTCCAGATGGCAGTGAGTTTTCTCTCATTTTTTCTATTAGGGTACCATGCCACATATTTTGTTGCTCTTAATATCTCTCTAGCTTATCCTTGTACATGCACATAAGCATTTTACATGCTTTTCTTCGAAGAGTAGCATAGTGTAAAACGTGTAATTAAGTACTATATCACTAATATCAATAAATACTAGTTTATCTTAATCTCAATTTCATTTGAAAAAAATTCTGTCAAATGCATAATACATATGAAAAATTTTAATGACCTCATTTATTAATTTTTTAATTGCTGTGCAGCATGTGGGATCTTATTTCCCTAACCAGGGGCAAATATGTGTCCCCTGCATTGGGAGCACAGAGTCCTAGTCACTGGACTACCAAGGAATTCCAAGTGCCTCATTTTAAAGAGGGCTTCCCCAGTGGCTCAGCTGATGAAGAACCAGCCTGCCTTTGCAGGAGATGTAAAAGATGCAGGTTCAATCTTTGATTCAGGAAGATCTCATGGAGAAGGATATGGCAACTTGCTCCAGTATTCTTGCCTGGAAAATTGCATGAACAGAAGAGTCTGACAGGCTACACAGTCTGTAGTGTTGCAAAGAGTCAGACATTACAGAGTGCACACACATTTTTAAAGATAAATTGCTCATGACATTTTTCTCTTTCTCTATTTAGCATCTCCTCTGAAAGCCTATACATTTGGGAAAAGCAGATCAGATGTCACCTCCTGCAGGAAGACTGTACTAGTCCTCACTCATTTCCCTCGTGTTCTCAGATATACTCCCATAGTTGCTACATATCTCGTTGTTCAGTCTACTCAGTCATGTTCGACTCTTTGCAACCTCATGGACTGCAGCATACCAGGCTTCCCTGTCCTTCACCATCTCCTGGAGCTTGCTCAAACTCATGTCCTTTGAGTCGGTGAAGCCATCCAACCATATCGTCCTCTGTTGTCCCTTTCTTTTTCTGCTTTCAATCTTTCCCAGCATCAGGGTCTTTTCTAATGAGTTGGCTCTTTGCATCAGGTGACCAAAGTATTGTGGCTTCAGCTCCATATCTCATAACACAAGTCATTTTGTAATATACAACCTCTTCCATGTGTTTCCACTAAGCTATCACTACTTTAAGGCAAGATTTCCACTTCACTTCATACCTGGTATGACACCCAATATCTGGAACATTAGGCACTAAGCTACCTCCAACTAAAATGTGATATGATGCAATTAATTTATTCATCCAGGAGTCTAGCCGTATATACCTACATATGGCACTATGACTATAAAATATCATCAAATGCACATTTTTGTGTTATAATTATTTTTATATATTTCTGAACAATCCATTCTGAACTGATGGATATTTGAGGAGGTACTGTAAATAGAACTATAAAATATAAGACAAAGGGTTAAAACTGGTTTGAAAAGCAACGATACTGCTGAGGATGCTGAAATACTGGAGAAAGGACTTATTCTGTCAGTAAATGCTACCTTGTACAAGCTATTGCAGTTACTAGTAGGTTCATGGGACCACAGGAACTGCTAAACCAGTGAAGGCTTCTGCTGTGTGTGTGTAGCTAGGTGGGGCAGTTAAGGGTTATCTAGAAAGTATAAATGCTTTGCTCTCTGCAGACAGACTGGCTCTACAGAGAGAAAAAGAGGAGGGAGGGAGGCTGAAAGGGACCACATTATTCTCCTTACCAATCTGGCATAATTTTCCAACTCCTCTGATGCAGAATGAGTTGACAGCATAGAGACCGAGCATGCTTATTTAACTTTTTGCATATGGAAATAACAAGAGCAGGGAAGGTACACTGAAAGACTAGAACAAGTGAACAAATGTATTTTTGTCAGATTCCTGTGTCAGGAATATTGCCACGTAATTTCACCATCTTTTCTTTTTCTCCCAAGTGAGTGATCAGTGGTGATTGAAAACAGGAAAAGACAAAAGTCGCAAAATATGTAAGTTCAGACCTGATTATAGCAAATAGAAAGTGAGAAAACATACTATAACCTAGACTCATGTTTCATATCTAGTGGACAATGGCTATAATACAGTCAACACTTTTCAATACAGTAAGTATGACTGTTAAAGACAACATTTTCCAGATGTAACTCACAGTTTGTAAACCATAAATTCATTCTCAGTCAGCCTCTTCTTTCCTTATATTTTCCTGCTGTCTCTTGAATCTTTTCTACTTCTATAGTTACCACATTCTGTCTTTCCATCTAGTCCTAAATCAGTTATGTTTTGACCCTCAATATTCTTTTTGAAACTATATAACTCTACCAAGTGTCTTTCTCGAAATCCCTGTTTTATCTTGAGAAAGGTGTGCATATGCCTATGTAACATATTTGGACTAAGCTTCCTTAATAGTATGTTTTTTCTTGCAGTTCACTAACATTATACTGCTCTATTTTACAGAAAGCAGAAAACTTTATGAGTTCAATTTACTTTGCATTACAAAGCAGTAAATGAAATCATGAATTTGCTTACAAATAAGCAATTTATGGCTTGAATGAACTCTTGGTATTTATAGGCTTCAGCAGGAAGACATGATATTTAATATCTTAAAAATAACATGCCTCCAGTAAATTTAGGGACCTATATGAGAGTAGTCTTGTTGAAAGGGCCAAAATATGTTTGCATCACATGAGAAAAATTACTATATAAAAAAAATAGTGGTGTTATTATTGTGGCAATGTCCTGTCACACCCAGATTGCTCCCTGAAATAATAAGTTCATATTTTACCTGATTGGTAGGAAGTCTAAAGCATGCAATGATGATGTGAGTAAACTATATTTTGAGCTGTCTGTGACGAAAACATTATGTAAATGAAGTATCTCAATATAATGTTCAAAAAGAGATTAATTTCTTACTTGCTTTTTGAATATAGTAACTAGTCCAGTTTTTACTTTCTGATCATTATGAGATCTGTGATTTTGGTGAACCATCAGTTCAGTTCAGTTCAGTTCAGTCACTCAGTCGTGTCCGACTCTTTGTGACCCCATGAATCACAGCATGCCAGGCCTCCCTGTCCATCACAAACTTCCAGAGTTCACTCAGACTCACGTCCATCAAGTCAGTGATGCCATCCAGCCACCTCATCCTCTGTCATCCCCTTCTCCTTCTGCCCCCAATCCCTCCCAGCATCAGAGTCTTTTCCAATGAGTCAACTCTTCGCATGAGGTAGCCAAAGTACTAGAGTTTCAGCTTCAGCATCATTCCCTCCAAAGAAATCCTAGGGCTGATCTCCTTCACAATGGACTGGTTGGATCTCCTTGCAGTCCAAGGGACTCTCAAGAGTCTTCTCCAACACCACAGTTCAAAAGCATCAGTTCTTCAGCGCTCAGCCTTCTTCACAGTCCAACTCTGACATCCATACATGATCACTGGAAAAACCATACCAATGACTAGACAAAACTTTCTTGGCAAAGTAATGTCTCTGCTTCTGAATATGCTATCTAGGTTGGACATACTTTCCTTCCAAGGAGTAAGCATATCTTAATTTCATGGCTGCAGTCGCCATCTGCAGTGATTATGGAGTCCAAAAAAATAAAGTCTGACACTGTTTCCACTGTTTCCCCATCTATTTCCCATCAAGTGCTGGGACCGGATGCCATGATCTTCATTTTCTGAATGTTGAGCGTCAAGCCAAGTTTTTCACTCTCCTCTTTCACTTTCATCAGGAGGCTTTTTAGTTCCTCTTCACTTTCTTCCGTAAGGGTGGTGTCATCTGCATACCTGAGGTTATTGATATTTCTCCCGGCAATCTTGATTCCAGCTTGTGTTTCTTCCAGTCCAGCGTTTCTCATGATGTACTCTGCATAGAAGTTAAATAAGCAGGGTGACAATATACAGCCTTGACGTACTCCTTTTCCTATTTGGAACAAGTCTGTTGTTCCATGTCCAGTTTTAACTGTTGCTTCCTGACCTGCATACAGATTTTTCAAGAGGCCAGTTAGGTGGTCTGGTATTCCCATCTCTTTCAGAATTTTCCACAGTTTATTGTGATCCATACAGTCAAAGGCTTTGGCATAGTCAATAAAGCATAAATAGATGTTTTTCTGGAACTCTCTTGCTTTTTCCATGATACAATGGATGTTGGCAATTTGATCTCTGGTTCCTCTGCCTTTTCTAAATCCAGCTTGAATATCAGGAAGTTCACGGTTCACGTATTGCTGAAGCCTGGCTGGAGAATTTTGAGCATTACTTTACTAGAGTGTGAGATGAGTGCAATTGTGCAGTAGTTTGAGCATTCTTTGACATTGCCTTTCTTTGGGATTGGAATGGTGAACCATATCATGATGTAAGTTACATCTAGATGTATGAGTTTAAAAAGAAACAAATAATCCACCTCATTCATATTTTTAAACTTTAGTTTGTTTCTTTTTTCCCCCTAATTACAAGTAAGTAACAAATTTAGCCTCTAAGTATGAAGTTAAAATCTTTTTAGGGAAAATATTTGTTTCGCCACTAATTTAAAATATATTACACTGCTTTCTGAAGTCTTGGTTCTACAAACTTATATTGCTGCAACATAAATTAAATAAAGTGGATAAAGTGCTTCAGAATGTATCTTAAAATTTTTAGTAATTTAAATTTAGTGTAGGATTTTAAAAGCCTCAGCATTAGTATTTTATAAATTATCAAAAAAAAGTGCAATGATCAATTGAGATTCTATAATTGAATCCCCATCAACTGGATTATTTAAAATGAAATTTAATAAGTGATATGCTATTTTTATTGTTTAAATTAATTTTAATAGGGATTTAGCTAATAAAATGGTGATCATGCTATGCTATGCTAAGTCACTTCAGTCGTGTCCCACTCTGTGTAACCCCATAGATGGCAGCCCAACAGGCTCACCTGTCCCTGGGATTCTCCAGGCAAGAACACTGGAGTGGGTTGCCATTTCCTTCTCCAATGCATGAACGTGAAAAGTGAAAGTGAAGTCGCTCAGTCGTGTCGGACTCCTAGCGACCCCATGGACTGCAGACTACCAGGCTTCTCCATCCATGGGATTCTCCAGGCAAGAGTACTGGAGTGGGGTGCCATTGCCGTCTCCGAATGGTGATCATAAGAATGGTGATCATAAGAATAATACATGGGTTTTTAATTTATTTGTTAGATGTGGCCACGTCATCAGATGTCTAATAACTCAGTATATGGTATTGATTTACAGATATGGATTGATTCAATTTCCCATTTTCACCAGTCTGAGTACTTAAATGATTTTTTTTTTTCCTATGCTATAATTCTAAAGCAATGATTTGTGAATCCGAGGTATTAGTCAAATTATTTAATTGCAAGATAATAAAGCCTTTCTCATATTCCTGGAACATAATTTATTTATCCAGTCTGCCAAGTATTTATGGCTACTGATAATAGAACATTACCACTTTTTATTTAATTATGAGCATATAAAATCTAGAAATATGTTAAAGTTAAACTCAACTGCCAATTGTTAACTTGAATGGCTTTACAATCCTCAAGCAGCAACAGACATTCACAAAACATAGGCAATTCAGCTACCTACATTTGTCACCAATAAGTTTTGGTCAACACTCAGATGGTTCACAAGACATTCCTCCTGCCAGAATATTAAACAAGATTCTCTCAAGTTAGTCCTTTCCCAATATAGCATCCATTACATTTAATGGGATAGCAGAATGGGGTGAATATCAGGAGAGACTGGAAAAAGCTAGTTTTCAGATGCTTTTCTCTTTTTTTCAGTCTTAGGAGAATCTTTCATTTTATCTCCATCAGCTTTCTTAGCATCTTACAATTCTTAGCATTAGCAGATAAGAACTCAAGACTCTGACAAGTGGGTTCCTTTTACTAGGTCAGAAGAATGAGAGAACAGAGAGGCAAGGAAAAAGATAACCAATATTGCAAGTCAAGCAGCATTTATCAGGGGGAAAGGGTGAGTTATTTGAGGAAAATTAGTTTGGAGACCATAAAATAGAATGAACAGGAGTCAAAACATTGTATTTCTTGATCCCAGTTGTTTTTGTGAAACTCCAGAATGTTAACTGAATTTGAGTAAAACCACCCTGAAATTTCTTCAACTTCAAAAAACTCAAATAATAATGTGACTGACCACTCTTTTTTAGACAATTTGGAAATTAAATAACAATAATATTTGATAGAAGTTCTCAAGGAACTATTGCTTACAATTATATAAACAGAGATTAGAGATTGGTTCAAGATAGCAGAGTATAAAGATGTGTGTTCATCTTCTCCTGCAAGAACACCAAAATTGAAACTAGGTGTTGAACAACTTTTGACCAAAGGATGCTGGAATCCACCTCCTCCAAAAAAAAAAAAAAAATACCCCATGTCCAAGGACAAAGAAGAAGCCACAACAAGACAGTAGGAGGGGTGCAACCACAATCAAATCAAATCACACACCTGCCAGGTGGGAGACTCACAAACTGGAGAACAATAAAAACAAATAATTTCTCACACTTTTATGAAGATTCTAGACCCTACATCAGGTTTCTCAGCCTGAGGATCTTGCAGAGGGACTGGGAATCCCCAGGGAATCCTAGGCCAGTGGGATCTGACTACAGAACTTCCACAGGACAGGGGAAACAGATACTCTACTCTTGGAGGGCACAAACAAAACCTTGATCCAGGGAAAAGGATCAGTAACCTCACAGAGACTGAGCCAGACTGCCTGTGAGTGTTTGAGGGTCTCCTGTGGAGACATGGATCAGCAGTGTCCTGCCACAGGGACAGGGGCACTGGCAGAAGCAGTCCTGGGAGGTTTTTGTTAGGGTAAGTCCTCTTTGAGGTTGCCATTAGCCCTACCATTGAGCTTACAATGGCAAACAACTAACAGGGAGGGAGCACAGCTCCAATCATCAGCAGACAATTGGATTAAAGATTTACTGAGCATGGCCCTGCTCACTAGAGAAAGACCCAATTTTCCCCACAGCCAGTCCCACCCATTAGGAAGCCTGCACAAACCTCTTATCCTCATCCACCAGAGGGCAGACAGAAGGAGCAAAAACTACAATCCCACAGACTCTAGAACAAAAACCACAATCACAGAAAGCTAATGAAAATGAAAAGAAACAGGATTATGTCCCAGATGAAGGAACAAGTTAACCCTTCAGCTAAATGAAATAGAAACAGGCAACATTCCAGAAAAATAATTCAGAATAATGATAGTGAAGATGATCCAGGATCTCAGAAAAAGAATGGAGGCAAAGACTGAGAAAATGCAAGAAATATTTACCAAAGACCTGGAATAACTAAAGAACAAACAAACAGAGATGAACAATACACTAGAAAAAATTAATAGCAGAATGATAGAGGCAGAAGAATGGATAAGTGATCTGGAAGACAGAATGTGACCTGGAAGACAAAATCACTGCCTCAAATCAGAACATAGGAAAAAGAATGAAAAGCAATGAGAATAGCCTGAGAGACCTCTGGGGCAATGTTAAAAACATGAACATTCACATTATAGGGGTCCCAGAAGGAAAAGAGAGACAGAACGGGCTTGAGAAAGCATCTAAAGACATAATAGCTGGAAACTTCCTGAACATGGAAAAGGAAATAGTCAACCAAGTTGAGGAAGCACAGAGGTCCTAAGCAGGACAAACCCAAGAAGGAACACAGCAAGACACATAGTAATCAAACTGACAAAAATTAAAGACAAAGACAATATATTAACAGATTAAAAAGGGAGGAGAAAGACAAATTAACATACAAAGGAAATCTGCTAAGGTTATCAGCTGATTTCTCAACAGAACTCTAAAAGCCAGAAGGGAACAGCATAAAATATTCCAAATGATGAAAAGGAATAAACTACAACCAAGAGTATGCTACCCAGCAAGACTCTTGATCAGATTTAGTGCAGAAAACAAAGGTTTACAGACAAGCAAGAGTTAAGATAACTAAATCAGTTTTACAACAAATGCTAAAGAAACTTCTCTAGGCAGAAAATATAAGAAAAGGAAAAGATCTGCAAAAAAAAAAAAAAAGAATAAATAAATAAAATAAACCCAAAACATTGAATAAAAAGATAATAGGGTCTTGCATATCAATAATTACCATAAATGTAAATGGGTTAAAGGGCCCAACCAAAAGACATAGACTGGCTGAGTGGATACAAAAAAAAACCCATACATATATTTCTACAAGAGGCCCACCTCAGACATAGGGACACTTATAGAGTGAAAGTAAGGGGATGGGAGAAACTTTTCCAGGAAAATAAAATTCATAAGAAAGCTGGAGTAGCAGTACTCATATCAGGCAAAATAGACTTTAAAACAAAGACTGTTTTAAGAGACAAAGAAGTTCACTACATAATGATCAAGGGTTCAATTCAATAAGAAAATAGAGCAATTACAAATATATATGCACCCAACATAGGAGCATCTCAATATGTAAGGCAAATACAAATATAAAGGGAGACATAGATAGCAACATCATAATAGTGGGGGACTTTAATACTCTACTCTCCATCAGTGGACAGATATTGGGACAGAAAATTAATAAGGAAACACAGGCCTTAACTGACACTTTAGATGAGCTGAACTTGATATTTTTACATTCTACCAAAAAGCAACATGCTAATCATTCTTCTCAAAGGCCCATGGAACATTCTCCAGGATTAATCACATGATGGACCATAAGGCGAGCTGTGGTAAATTTAAGAAACTTGAAATTATATCAATCATTTTTTCTCCAATCACAATGCTATGCAAATGAAAATAAACTACAAGCAAAAACCCTAAAAAAAAAACAAAAACATACAAACATGAGGAAGCTAAATAAAATGCTACTCAACAACCATTGGATCACTGAAGAAATCAAAGAGGAAATAAAAAAAAAAATACCTAGACACAAGTGAAAATGAAAGCACAAAGATCCAAAACTTATGGAGTGCAGCAAAAGCAGTTCTGAGAGGAAAGTTTAGAGCAATGTGATTTTACCTCAAAAAATAAGAAAAATCTCAAACAGCCTAAACTTACACCTAAAACAACTAGAAAAAGAACATGCGAAACCTAAAGTAGTAGAGGGAAGGAAATCACAAAGATCAGAGCAGAAATAAATGAAATAGAGACTAAAAAAGCAATCACAAAGATCAGTTAAGCTAAAAGCTGATTCTTTGAAAAGATAAACAGAATTGATAAAACTTTAGCCAGACTAACCAATATAACAAAGGAGAGGACTCAAATCAATAAAATTAGAAATTAAAAAGGAGAAGTTACAGCTAAATCCATAGAAATACCAAGAATTATAAGAGACCACTGTGAATAACTGCATGCAAAAAACAAAAACAAAAACACAACCTGGAAGGAATAAACCAATTCTTAGAAAGGTACAGTTTTTTTCTGGTAGCTCAGATGGTAAAGAATCCACCTGCAATGTGGGAGACCTGGGTTTGATTTCTGAGTTGGGAAGATCCCCTGGAGAAGAGAACGATTACCACCCACTGTACTATTCTGGGCTAGAGAATCCCCATGGACAGAGGAATAAATCAATAAAATTAGAAATTATGAAGGAAAAGCTACAGCTGACTCCACAGAAATACCAAAGATTATAGGAGACTGCTGTGAACAAATGTATGCCAATAAAATAGACAACCTGGAAGAAATGGACATATTCTAGAAAGGTACAGTCTCCCTAGACTGAACCAGGAAGAAAGTAAATATGAACAGACCAATCACAAGCACTGAAATTGAAAGTGTGATTAAAAATCTCCCAACAAACAAAAGTCCAAGACCCAATTTTATGGTCAAATTTTATCAAACATTTAGAGAAGTGTTAACATGTATCCTTCTGAAACTGTTCCAAAAAATTGCAGAGGAAGGAAAACTTTCAAAATCATTTTATTAGGCCACCATCACCTTGATACCAAAACCAGACAAAGATACAAAAAAAAAAAAGAGAGAGAGAGAAAATTACAAACCAATATCACTGATGAAAATAGAATCAAAAATCCTCAACAAAATATTAGCAATCCATATTCAACAATACATTAAAAAGATTACACACCATGATCAAGCAGGATTTATCCCAGGGATGCAAGGATTTTTCAACATCTGCAAATCAATCACTGTGATTCATCACATCAAAAAACTGAAGAATAAAAACCATAAAATCATCTCAATAGATGCAGAAAAACTTTTGACAAAACTCTGCCCCCATTTATGATTAAAAAATCTCCAGAAAGTGGGCAAAGATGGTACATGTCTCAACATAATAAAGACCATATATGACAAGCCTACAGCTAGCACAATGGTGAAAAGCTGAAAGCATTCCCTCCAAGATCAGGAACAAGACAAGGATGTCTACTCTCACCGCTTTAATTCAACAGAATTTTGGAAGTCCTAGTTATAGCAATCAGAAAAGAAAAAGAAGTAAGGGGACTCCAAATTGGAAAAAAAAAAAAAAAGATTTAGAATACATCAAAATAAAAGTAATAATTAAGACATATTTGTAAAGTTTAAGATGAGCACAGTAACAATAGTTCTTGCCAGTTTTAGTTTTCAGCATCATTCCTGTTTGATCTTATTAACCCTTAATATTTTTAATATTTTAAATATTTTGATATTTGGCAAAACTAATACAATTTGTAAAGTTTAAAAATAAAATTAAATTAAAAAAATAAAATAAAATAAACAATTGGAAAAAAAAGAAATATTAGAACATTCACAATAATTCCTAATACAGTCATCTTTGATTAGCTGAAAAAATATTTACAAACATTAATGGTAAAGTCCTAATTTATTGAATATTTATTAAACTAATTACTTAGTGTTGTGTATATGAAATTTAATTAGTTGTTGGATAGCCTGTTGAAATGACCTAGCAACTTTTGTGGGTTAGAGTGAAGGGAAGTTATGAGAGATGGATGGAATGAGTATTTATATAAGCCAATGATCCATGAAACACTTGACTTAGCCATTGACTATAAATGTGGAACTCAAGAAACAGTGTGAAATACAATTGTTTCTCCATGTGTTGGTAACTACTGCTCATGAAAGCTCATCTTTTTATAGAACCTGAAATCTTACCCCTATGGAGATAACTTCATGCCATCTATCAGCTATATGAATGTCCTAGATTGACTTAACATCCAGCTTGTCATCTTTTCCCACAATCCAGATTCTCTGCTGACATCCTCATTATTGAGGATTTCTGTCTCAACTGCAGAATGATACATTGATTCTTGTTACTTCACTCACTCCACTATACAATAATGCTTCATCTTTCATTCCACACTCCTATGGATTATTTTGTCTTCCTTATTGCCATAGACTTCTGTCATCATCTATGCTTAGTGTATTGGTTTATTCCTGAATCCAACTTTTCCACATCTAATTACTTAACATTTATTTTTTAAAATAAATAAACCTAAAAAATTTTTTTGAACATTTAACATCTATCATTATAGCATTTTTTTCTAAAATATTACTTACTTGTGTCAATCTTTGACTTAAATTCTTTCAATACTTCGTTAAAATCTCTTCTGTGATTTTTTTATATATTGTATTCCTTTATTTGACTTTCTAATCTTATCTCACTCTATATTATCAAAAATTTTATTACAACAAAATTAATATTTATATTTTTCTCAGTATTTACTGGGAACAATTTGTAGATGCCTTTGTGATTTTTATCATTCATTTTTCTCACCTGAAATACATTCTTCTTTATTTTTCCTTTCCCTAATACCTCATTCTGTAATAAAGCAAAAACAAACAAACAAACAAAAATCTCATCAGCAATATCACCTAGACTGTCAGCATCCTTGGAGGGTGCATTTCTTTTTTGTTTACATTTAACATAGGCATGCTTACATGGATCATCATTTTTACTTTGTTGAATATACAATCTTTTTCTTTAAGTTTAGCTCTTTAGAGAAGAAGCAACGTTTCTCTCCATATGTCTGTTCTTAGGGCTTAAACTCAGTGCCCTACAATATGTGGTCAGGGAAAATATTTTAATCTTAGAGATGACTGGTGATAATAAATACAGGACAGTCAACTACCAAATAATCTGTGAATTATTCTCTGAAAATATCTAGTGAATATTATCTCTCCTTGAGCATAAGTGAGTGAACCTTGGATTTAGATTATGTGTATTTTAAGATGAACATTAAATACAGCCCTGCATATGACAGCCTGGGATTTTAAGCATAATTCTTCTACTGATAAATTCTATAACTTTAGTTAAGTCATGGAACTATTTAAATACAGCCAATGCTGAAGTATATAGATGATAATACTATATTTGCTTACTAGCTTAAGAAAAATGAGAAGAAATGTGTAATATCTGAACTTGTCAAAGGACAGTGTACTCAAAATAAATTCAAAGCTACAACTTATTTTAATATTTTTTTTCAAGATTAAGTATACTAGAATAAAAGCATTTGCATAAGCTGTCACCATAATACTAAGCATTTTTAGTTCTTTTATAATACTTTAGATGTTAAATTATAATTCACATATCTTTTATGTGAAAAAAATCTCTGCTCAAAAATGCTGCCAATATTTTTTAACAAGTTCACATTTGTTTATTAATTTTGATATAAATTTTCAATATCAATTGCTGTATCTACAGATGGCATATCACGTGAACAAGCAGAAGAGTAAATGGGAATGATTTAGTGATGAGTTGTAGAATTTAATAGAGATAAATAGACATAGCTTAAAGGTTCCAATTCACTTCCTACTTGATTATATATGGGAAATAATAACTGAAAAAATAACAATTCTGCTTAATAATATACCTTCTAAAATTTAATTAATATCTATTGCATATAATGCATACTTCTTAACATTTCAGGTTATCTAAGCTGAATAGAGCATCTTTAGCAAGCAGGGTAAGCCCAGGATTAGATAAATCAGACTGGAAAAGTAGAAATGAATCAGTACATTCTTATTCAGCAGATTATGTGAGAATCTTTCTTGCCTCCACTTCTTCCTGAATATTTGTTTAACTCCTTTCCAGAATTTACTGAAGCCATGAAATTAAAAGACGCTTACTCCTTGGAAGGAAAGTTATGACCAACCTAGATAGCATGTTCAAAAGCATAGACGTTATTTTGCCAACAAAGGTCCGTCTAGTCAAGGCTATGGTTTTTCCTGTGGTCATGTATGGATGTGAGAGTTGGACTGTGAAGAAGGCTGAGCACTGAAGCTTGATGCTTTTGAACTGTGGTGTTGGGGAAGACTCTTGAGAGTCCCTTGGACTTCAAGGAGATCCAACCAGTCCATTCTGACGGAGATGAGCCCTGGGATTTCTTTGGAAGGAATGATGCTAAAGCTGAAACTCCAGTACTTTGGCCACCTCATCCGAAGAGTTGACTCATTATAAAAGACTGTGATGCTGGGAGGGATTGGGAGCAGGAGGAGAAGGGGACGACAGAGGATGAGATGGCTGGATGGCATCATTGACTCAATGGACGTGAGTCTCAGTGAACTCTGGGAGTTTGTGATGGACAGGGAGGCCTGGTGTGCTGTGATTCATGGGGTTGCAAAGAGTCGGATATGACTGAGTGACTGAACTGAACTGAACTGAACATGGTCTACAATCTCAAAATTGACCTCATTTTCTAAAATGGACATGTTTCTGGATCCTAAGAGTCTCTTCAACTTTTTCCATTCTACATTTCAGGATTCCCTCTGTCCTGCCTGACGGACATATCAGTGAAATGGCTAATTATGTGTGCTAATGAAACTGCAAAGTAATGTAACTTAACTGATGAAAAAATAATTATATCTCCAAGATTCTCATATCTAATAGAGGATCAAATAAATAAGTCTGCAGCAGAGCATGAAATAAATAACTTTCAAGAGTTGTCAAAGTCTACCAAAGGACTTCCTTATAAGATATAATCATAATCATGTGCAAGGTTGAATACCTTCAGAAGTGAAAAAAATATATACCTAATAATTATAAATAAGTGTAGGCAACATTTATATAACAGTTAATATGTGTTTAGGACTTCCCTAGTGGCTCAGACAGTAAAGTGTCTGTCTACAATGCGGGAGACTCAGGTTCAATCCCTGGGTTGGGAAGATCCCCTGGAGAAGGAAAAGGCAATCCACTCCAGTACTATTGCCTGGAAAATCCCATGGACAGCCTGGTAGGCTACAGTCCATGGGGTTGCAGAGTCAGACACAACTGAGCAACTTCATTTTTCACTTTAATATGCATTTAGCACTATGGAAAATTATTTACTGAGATTAATTTATAAGGATGTAAATGTTCCAAGGTGGCTCAGTGATAAAGAATCTGCCTGCCAAGCAGACGACCTGGGTTCAATCCCTGGGTCAGGAAGATTTCCTGGAGAAGGGAATGCTTACCTAATCAGGTATTCTTGCTTGAGAATTCCCATTTACAGAGTAGCCTAGAAGATTACAGTCCATGATGTCACAAAGAGTTGGACCATAATTGGTGAATAAGTAGCAGCAGCAGCAAAAGACAGTTATGCACAGCTAGTAGGAGGCAGAGTAAGAACTTCAACTTGGACAATGCAACTTGTGAGAATATGTCCCTAATTATAATATTACATTTGCATAATTAATAAGAATTCTGGTAAAACTATGATTTTCCTCCAAATTGATTTTTTATGCCTAATATATAAATATTTCAAGTAAAAATATTAGAAAATGCTTTAATTTATTTTAAAAACTTTTGCTATTGTTACCTGTTGCCTTCTTATGGAACCCATAGCTAGTTTACTCACTGGATAATACAGCACTATGAGAAAAGTATATAAAGTTTGCTTGCTATATAGTGTTACTTAGAAGCTGTTCATATCAAGAAAGGGATGGGTAAAAAGTCATGTAATACAGGCAGAAGAAAGAATAAGTGCATAATAGAAATACATTAAATAACAAAAATGGAAAGTGCAAATAATACAAGTGTTATCAAGTGAGAACAGCACAAAAATGAATGAAACACTGAATAAGAATTCAATGAAAGACTTAAGAACAGCATGCTCAGAAAGATCAATGTTAGAAAGATCTCTCTGACTAAAGAATATTGTAACTAAGAATGTAAGATTAGTTGTAGGTATACAGAGCAAAATTGAAGTAATGAGGTTTGAACTAAAACAAAGGTAGAAAGAAAATGAAAATAAATTTATGGTAGAGACTGAGGATAATAAATTAGTGTTTTAAAGACTACCTAAACTGTGAAGGTAAATTAAGAGAAGTCATGCAAGACTTTCAGCTTGATTCAGTGGATAGATTATAAAAAGGGGCATCCTCAGATGTGTCCAACTCTTTGTGATCCCTTGGGCTGTAACAGGTTACTCTGTCCATGTTATTTTCCAGGCAAGAATACTGGAGTGGGTTGCCATTTTCTATTTCAGGGGATCTTCATGACCCAGGGATCCAATGCTCATTTCTTCTGTCTCCTGCATCAGCAGGTGGATTCCTTACTGCTGAGCCACCAGATTCTAAGCCATCAGGATATGAAGAAAAATAAAAGACTTGGGTTGGGAGGAAGAGTATGAATTCGCTCTGTCAGCAAATATTTGCAAGCCTAAATTATTTCAGTCATTTGAATATGATTCTAGATTTACCAAAGAGTATTCTTTTTAACTTCATGAAAAATAAACTTTATGAGATCTTATACAAAAAAAAAGCTTAAAAATAGACACAATCACATTACATGATTAATGCAAAAATGGTAAAAACAGAGTTTAAAGAGAAAGTGTAAAGCTGAGGGCAAAATAATTAAACCTATTGGTTAGCCAGTTCAGTTGATCAGTCATGTCTGACTCTTTGCCACGCCATAGAGTACAGCACACCAGGCCTCTCTGTCCATCACCAACTTCTGGAGTTTACTCAAACTAATGTCCATTGAGTTAGTGATGCCCTCCAACCATCTCATCCTCTGTCATCCCCTTCTCCTCCTGCCTTCAATCTTTCCCAGCATCAGGGTCTTTTCAACTGAGTCAGTTCTTTGCATCAGGTGGCCAAAGTATTGGAGTTTCAGCTTCAGCATCAGTCCTTCCAATGAATATTTAGGAATTATTTCCTTTAGGATGGACTGGCTGGATCTCCTTGCAGTCCAAGGGACTCTCAAGAGGCTTCTGCAACACCACAGTTCAAAAGCATCACTTCTTGGTGCTCAGCTTTCCTTATAGTCCAACTCTCACATCCATACATGACTACTGGAAAAACCATAGCTTTGATTAGACAGACCTTTGTTGGCAAAATAATGTCTCTGCTTTTTAATATGCTATCTAGGTTGGTCATAACTTTTCTTCCAAGGAGCAAGTATCTTTTAATTTCATGGCTGCAATCACCATCTGTAATGATTTTGGAGACCCCCAAAATGAATTCTGTAACTGTTTCCACATCTATTTGCCATGAAGTGATTGGACCAGATGCCATGATCTTAGTTTTCTGAATATTGAGGTTTAAGCCAACTTTTCTACTCGCCTCTTTCACTTTTGTCAAGACTTTCTAGAACTAATACCCAAAAAAGATGTCCTTTTAATTATAGGGACCTGGAGTGCAAAAGTAGGAAGTCAAGAAATACTGGAAGCAACAGGCAAATTTGGCCTTGGAATACAAAATGCAGAAGGGGAAAGGCTAACAGAATTTTGACAAAATAACACACTAATCACAGCAAACACCCTCTTCCAACAACACAAGAGAAGACTCTACATATGGACATCACCAGACAGTCAATACTGAAATCAGATTGATTACATTCTTTGCAGTGAAACCTGGAGAAGCTCTATACAGTCAGCCAAAATAAGACCAGGAACTGATTGTGGCTCAGATCATGAACTCTTTATTGCCAAATTCAGACTTCAATTGAAGGAAGTAGGGAAAACTATTAGACCATTCAGGTATGACCTAAATCAAATCTATTATGATTATACAGTGGAGGTGACAAATAGACTAAAGGAATTAGATCTGATAGACAGAGTGCATGAAGAACTATGGATGGAGGTTTGTGACGTTGCACAGGAGGCAGTGATCAAGAAAACGAAATGCAAAAAAGGCAAAATGGTTGTCGGAGGAGGCCTTACAAATAGCTGAGAAAAGAAGAGAAGAAAATGGCAAAGGAGAAAAGGAAAGATATACGCATTTGAATACAGACTTCCCAAGAATAGCAAGGAGAGATAAGAAAGCCTGCCTCAGTGATCACTGCAAAGAAATAGAGGAAATAATAGAATGAGAAAGACTAGGGATCTCTTCAAGGAAATTAGACATACCAACAGAACATTTCATGCAAAGATAGGCACAATAAAAACAGAAATGGTATGGACCTAAAAGAAGCAGAAGATATTAAGAAAAAGAGGCAAGAATACAGAGAAGAACTATACCAAAAAGATATCTATGACCCAGATAATCATGATGGTGTGATCACTCACCTAGAGCCAGACACCTTGGAATGCAAAGTCAAGTGGGCCTTAAGAAGTATCACTATGAACAAAGCTAGTGGAGGTGATGGAATTCCAGTTGAGCTATTTCAAATCCTAAACGGGAAACTGCTGTACTCAACATGCCAGCAAATTTGGAAAACTCAGCAGTGGTCACAGGACTGGAAAAGGTCAGTTTTCATTCCAATCCCAAAGAGAGGCAATGCCAAATAATGCTCAAATTACCACACAATTGCACTCATCTCCCACACTAGCAAAGTAATGCTCAAAATTTTCCAAGTCAGGCTTCAACAGTACATGAACCATGAACTTCCAGATATTTAAGCTGGATTTAGAAAAGGGAGAGGAACCAGAGATCAAATTGCCAATATGTGTTGGGTTATTGAAAAAGCAAGAGAGTTCCAGAAAAAACATCTCCTCTGCTTTATTGGTTATGCAAAAGCCTTTAACTGTGTGGATCACAACAAACTGCAGAAAATTCTGAAAGAGTTGGGAATACCAGACTGCCTGACCTTCCTCCTGAGAAATCTGTATGCAGGTCAAGAAGCAACAGTTAGAACTGGACATGGAACAAAAGACTGGTTCCTAATTGGGAAACGAGTATGTCAAGGCTGTATAGTGTCACCCTGCTTATTTAACTTATATGCAGAGTACATCATGAGAAACGCTGGACTGGAAGAAACAAAAGCTGGAATCAAGACTGCTGGGAGAAATATCAATAACCTCAGATATGCAGATGACATCACCCTTATAGCAGAAAGTGAAGAAGAACTAAAGAGCCTCTTGATGAAAGTGAAAGAGAATGAAAAGTTGGCTTAAGACTCAACATTCAGAAAACTAAGATCATGGCATCTGGTCCCATCACTTCCTGGCAAATAGATGGGGAAACAATGGGAATATTGACAGGCTTTATTTTTTTGAACTTCAAAATCACTGCAGACAGCGTCTGCAGCCATGGAATTAAAAGATGTTGCTCCTTTGAGGGAAAGGTGTGATCAGACTTGACAGCATATTAAAACCAGAGACATTATTTTGCCAACAAAGGTCCATCTATTCCAAGCTATAATTTTTCCAGAGTCATGTGTGGATGTGAGAGTTGGACTATAAAGAAAGCTGAGTGCCGACGAATTGATTCTTTTGAACTGTGGTGTTGGAGAAGATTCTTGTGAATCCCTTGGAATGCAAGGAGATCCAGCCAGTCCATCCTAAAGGAAATCATTCCTAAATATTCATTGGAAGGACTGATGCTGAAGCTGAAACTCCAATACTTTGGCCACCTGATATGAAGAACTGACTCACTAGAAAGACCCTGATGCTGGGAAAGATTGAAGGCAGGAGGAGAAGGGGATGACAGAAGAGATGATTGGATGGCATCACTGACTAGATGGAGATGAGTTTGAGTAAGCTCTGGGAGTTGATGATGGACAGGGTAGCCTGGCATGTTGCAGTTCATGATGTAACAGAGAGTCAGAAAAGACTGAGTGACTGAACTGAACTGAATAGTAGTCAAATTTCTATTCAAGTACCATAGGTATGGTGTATCAAAAAAGAATGTAACTCACGTAGAAGAGGATTTATAATCATCTAGACATGGGTAAAGAATACATATATTTTGGGGAAGCTATCTGCATGTATTTGTTGTATTTGGGATAGTTGCATCACAATATAAGGGGTTTCCCATGTGGCTCAGATGGTAAAGAATCTGCCTTCAAAGTGGGAGACCTGGTTTCAATCATATTATATAGAAGTATAGTTTTGGTATTGTCTTTATTTGGAAGTATAGTTTTAAAAGAGTTATGAATGCTAGGTTGACAAGAAGCAGACATTACTGTCTTTGGTATATGTTCACATTGTTGTTACTATTTATTCACTAAGCCATGTCTGACTTTTTGTGACCCCATGGATTGTAACTCTTAAGACTTTTCTATCCATGGGATTTGCCAGGCAAGAATACTGCAGTGAGTTGCCATTTCCTTCTTCAGGGGATCTTCCTGATTCAGATATCGAACCCATACCTTCTGATTGGCAGGTGGATTGTTTAGCTCTAAGCCATCAGGGAAGCTATGCTAACTTTGACAAATGTCAATTTCATTTTCCAAATTGCCCTTTCCTATATGACTCTAGATTGGAGTTGGCAAAATGGAGCAAGATTGATATAGATGGCAGATGCTGTTGCAATCCATGGGCATCGCTGCTAATCTTCTGAGTTTCCCTGTGGATTGTAACAGCTGAGTCTGGAGTTCTTTTGGCTCCTGAGTCATTTCCTTCTCTAGGTCTTTGGTTTTTAGGACAGGCATAGCTCCACGAGGAGTGTCCAACTTCTATAGAATATCACCTACTTCGTCAGTGTTGTAAGTGGTGAAAGATGTCTGTTCCAGTTTTTGTTTCTGGGGCAAGGCTACCCTGGTATGTTCCAGTTAATGTCCACCTTCCCCAGAGTGTTGATTCATGGCAACTTCAGGTAGAATATCAGATGCAGTGGACAGAGTCTTATAAAAGTTTCTTCATCAGCTCTCACAATTGTGTAAGGCCTGATCCTTATACCATTTCCATTATTTAATATCACTATTAGTGGCTCTACTTCTCTGATTGATCCCTATCTGATAAAGTACTTCCTCCTTCTGGATTTTGAAAGAGTTTGTGTGAAAGATATATTTTTTTAATGATTGATATAATTTATCTATAATACAACCTATACTAGAATATTTTTATGTAAATTCTTCTTATTACAAATTCAATTTCTTTAATAAGCTTAAAGTTAGTCACATTTTATGTTTCTTTATGAAAATCATGTTTTTCATAAAGCATTACATTTAATTTATGCTATAGAATTTATTTATTGGTAATAGTTTTTTCTATTTCAACATTAGGTTTTCAATATCTGTAGGATATAAAAACATATGTGCTGCTTCATTTGTGATATTGGCAATGTGTTTCCTCTATTTTCCTTTTAATCAGGCTTATAAGGCTAGTTTGCTATTTTAATATATATTTTAAAAATTACCAATCTTACCCTTTGTTGTTGTTCTGCTTTCTGTTGGTTTTCAGATTAATCCAAATTTCTGCTTTTCATTGTCTTTCTGTATTTATTTTCTGCTTATTTTTTGTATCTTTTCCTAGTTTCTAAATAGAAACTTTGATCATTGATCTTATATCCTTGTTAATTTTTAACATGATCATTAGAATGAAAACATTTGCTTCAATCACTGTTTCAACTGAGTGCTACACTTATGAAATATTTTATTTTTGTCATTATTATTGATATCAAAATATTTTAGAATTTCCATTGTGCTTAAGTAATTATTCCCAGGCAGTTCAGTTCAGTTCAGTGGCTCAGTTGTGTCTGACTCTTGGTGACCCCACGGACTGCAGCATGCCACCCTTTCCTGTCCATCATAAACTCCCAGAGGTTGCTCAAATCATGTCCTTCAAGTCAGTGATGCCTTCCAACCACCTCATGGTCTGTAGTTCCCTATTCCTCATGCCTTCAATCTTTCCCAACATCAGGGTCTTTTCCAAAGAGTCAGTTCTTTGAATCAGGTGGCCAAAATATTTGAGCTTCAGCACCTGTTGTTCCAATGAATATTCAGGACTGATTTCCTTTAGGACTGACAGGTTTGATCTCCTTGAAGTCCAAGAGTGCCAGGGTCCAGCCCCGGCTGATCCAGGGTATTCGAAGTGGGGATGGCATTGGCAACCTATTTATTTAAATATTTTATCAAAGATATAAAGAGTAATAGGATGAGGATAGCTCAGTAGGAAAATTCAGTGGAGAAAAGAGACTGAGTAGCTTGGTTTACACGGGAGACCAATAAAACTTCAAGACAAGAAGCTTGCACCACTTACATAGGCCGCAGGCGTCCTTCCGTTCTCCCGAAGGAGAGGAGACACTGAGGCTTCCCCGGTCGGATCTTAGAAGCCCAGGCATAATTAGTAAGCATGGTGGGTTCCGCGCTCCAGATGGAGACGCAGCCAGAGTGAGGGAGAGAGTGACATGGGGAGACCAGTATTTTGAGAAACTGATCCCAATTCTTTATTTTCCATGGTCTACTTTTATACACTGAGATGTTATGCAAAAGTCACGTGGGGTCAGCAGTCCTGACTTTTATCAAAGTCAGGTGCTTCATACAAATGTATACAGAGGTCTTAGGGGTGTTACATCATCTTCTGGCCAGGGGGCCTGCTGACAATTTATGACCCTCTCCTTGTGACAGCGGTCAGTCAACTAGGACACTTATTTCTCCAGGGGTGATTATTCTTAAAACAGACACCACCCAAACAAAGTTACATTCCTATAGGGTGAGGGTATAGTGGGTTTTAGTTAAGGAAAGAATTTACTTAGCCTAAGGTCTAATGTGATTTATATCAAAGGTTAATACTTATTTCTTCTATATATTCATTAATGTGTGTAAGGGCAGGGAATGTGGAGTCTTAGCAACAAACATTGGCTCAACAAATGAAAAACCCTTCACCAACACAATTTCTAATCAGCCCATTATACTTATACTAATAGTTTTCTAACTTTTCTAAGGAACCTGTTTTTAGAAGGTTTAAAGCATCTTGTGCCTCTCACGGTTGGGAGGCTGTGAGGGATCACATGTGGCCGGACAAGCCTGTCAGGCAGGCTAGAGAACCTTCAGAGGAGTTTGTAGGTTAAAACACTCTTATCATGCCCAGGAATTATTATTAACTGGAGCTCTAAGTTAACTCCTTCTCCGAAAGAGGTGGTCGGGGACAGCCCCCCGTAAAGTCAGGGGTGTAGATGAGCACAAAGTAGTAAAGTAGGCAGGGTCTGGTTATGGGGGTAGATGCTCGAGGATTTCCAGGGGGACTCCTGAGGCTCGATCCCGCCTTTGCATATGTCGAGCCTCTTTCCTCATGACCTTTGTCACGGGCGGAGTACCTCACTCTGGCCCCCAACACAAGAGACACTCAAAAGTTTTCTCCAGCACCACAGTTCAAAAGCATCCATTCTTCGGCACTCAGCTTTCTTTATGGTCCAACTCTCACATCCATACATGACTGCAGGAAAAACCATAGCTTTGACTATACAGACCTTTTTGGGTAAAGTAATGCCTCTGCTTTTTAACACGCTGTCTAGGTTTGTCATAGCTTTTCTTCCAAGGAGCAAGCGTCTTTTAATTTCATTGCTGCAGTCACCATCTGTGGTAATACTGAATCTTACCTCATAAGTAGCCTTTCCTCAGGAATTTTTATCTGGACCTGCCTGTTGTCCAAAGTCTGAAAATAGGGACTTGAATGGACATTGTTCAAGATTAGAGCTGTTTATTGTGGGATGACTAGTTTTATACTAGGTATCCCATGACATGAGAAAGCAATAATCCTCTGATATGTGGTTTTTCATCATGAAAAATAAAATTTATTCATAGGACAATTTGAAAAGACAGAAGAAACACTTTTAACAAGTTGAAAGAATAAACAAGTAGAAACTTTTACCAAATTGCTTACAGATATGTAGAGTATAAAACTCATTTACTAATTTTGAAAGTAGCAAACATGGTATCTTTCCATAGACAATTTTTTAAGGAATGCTGGGGAATGTACCTTCTATTTTCAGTTTGTAGAGAGTTTCCAGTAGTGTTGATCATCATTAAAAAAAAATGCTATTTAAAAAACGTTTGATGACATCTGAGAAAATTTGACTGTAGATTTAATATTAGACAACATGGCACGATTGTTGACAATATGGTACATTTTTAGCATTTGGTATGTTGTTAAATTTTTTGGTTCAGCATGCAGAAAATATTGAGTGAATAGTCATATTATTCCTAGATTTCTTTCTAAAAGATTCAGATTTATGTTCATATATATGTGTGAATGTGTTTATATATACGTGTGTGTGTGTGTGTGTATGTTTAAATCCACTCTGGAACAATGCTAATACATTTTTACTCAATATAGAGAATAAATGAGAACAGGTTGTCTCATTTATGTCTCATTTACTTTGTATTTTTTTTCAGTTCAGTTCAGTTCAATTCAGTTGCTCAGTCGTGTCTGACTCTTTGAGACCCCATGAATTGCAGCACGCCAGGCCTCCCTGTCCATCACCAACTCCTGGAGTTCACTCAAACTCACGTCCATTGAATCAGTGATGCCATCCATCCATCTCATCCTCTGTTGTCCCCTTCTCCTCCTGCCCCCAAACCCTCCCAGCATCAGAGTCTTTTCCAATGAGTCGACTCTTCACATGAGGTGGCCAAAGTACTGGAATTTCAGCCTTAGCATCATTCCTTCCAAAGAACACCGAGGACTAATCTCCTGTAGAATGGACTGGTTGGATCTCCTTGCAGTCCAAGGGACTCTCAAGAGTCTTCTCCAACACCATAGTGAAAAAGCATCAATTCTTCAGCACTCAGCTTTCTTCACAATCCAACTTTCACATCCATACATGACTACTGGAAAAACCATAGCCTTGACTAGATGGACCTTTGTTGGCAAAGTAATGTCTATGCTTTTTAAGTCTATTACAAAAATTTCCCAATAAAATGTTGGGAAAGGACATTATGAAAAGTAAACCTAAGACTTCAACATTATTTCAAATAATTCCTAATATATCCTGCTGCCTAGAATAGTGCTTGGAACAGAGTATATGCTCAGTACATGTTTGTTGAACAAAAATAATTACTGAGTTAATCTGCTATACTCCTTTTATATGTATTTAATTATGAAAATAAAATGTATTTTACCATTGAAAAGTTAGATAATAGTAAAGCTAAGTTTTAGAATATAACTGTATTACTATACATACAAAAGAACAGGAAATGGCAACCCCCTCAAATATTCTTGCCTGGAAAATCCCATGGACAGAGAAGTCTGGTAGGCTATAATCCATGGCATCACAAAGGGTCAGACACGGCTGAGCAACTGAGCACACATACCTATAAAACTGTGCTTATTTTATTTATTAAACATTTTATTATTTTTATTATAATAACTGTTATTGTGCTATCATCCTGTCCTTTGGTCTCTACAAAAATCCCCTAATATATAATATTTAGATACACTCTTTACATCTGAAGAGACAAAATATTACTTGTCTTAATGCTGTGCAACTCTAATTTAGGGGCTTGCCTGGTGGGTCAGATGGTGAAGAATCTCTCTGCAGTGAAGGAGATCCAGATTTCACTCCTGGATCGGGATGATCCCTTGGAAAAGGGAATGGTTACCCACTTCAATATTCTTGCCACATAACTAGTAAATGGTAAATCTCAGACTCCATCCAAACCATTTTGTCTCTTTACTATTTTACTTTTTATCACATATCGCTGCTAATTTCTGAGTCTGTGTTTATTTTATTTTAAAACCAGGCAAATTCATCTCACAAAGAATGCTTGACTTGAAACTTACAGAAAAAAAATAGTCATATTTATTCTTGACAGGGGAAATATGTTTGAGCATTTAAGATGTGAACCATTATTTAGCTGTGGCTCCTATGCTGTAGAAGTCAGTGTCAACAGAGTCTACAATTACTTTACCCGTTTGCCTCATTTGACTGACAGTAATTGAGTTTGCTAAAGCTTAGAAATATTTTATCACCATAAGGGAGTCCTCTCATTTCACTGCTTAGAATCTCCTGCTGCTCTAGATGATGGAAGTGAAAGGGACATTTTTACTGTGGTTATTTACATGTAATTTTTACTTTCAACCCACTGAGGTTTAATTTATGGAAACTAATAGCTTTTACCAGAACACTACTGTAAGTGGACAATCAGCAACATAAAAATTCACTTTAAATCAGAATTGAAAAATAATATAATTATCCTGAAATTCTTATATATATATTATATCACATAATGCAGATTAGAAAACTGAAACCATGAGAAAAAACAAAAGAAATCATCTTAAAAAAATAAAAGGGTCTCCTCACACCAAGTGAGCACGAATTATTGATTAACAGACGTGAGAGTATCAGTGTATAATAGTGCAGATATTATTTTCTCCTTTTGTGGACATTTTGCTGATTATTTTATGGCACAATAAATTCACTGTCCATTGGCACATTCATAATTAGATGGAAATCAAATAAACATTTTTCATTAGTCACTTTTTCCTACTGGTATTCAGTACTCACTACTCATTTTTATACTCATTACTCTAAAAAGAGTAACACCTAAATAGTGTCTACTCAAGAGTTAAAAGAGTCAGACTCAATTGCAAGCCTAAAGGAAGTTTAGATATACTACTTATAAGAATTACCTAAGGGAGCTCTGTCATATTGAAATATCAAGAAGGCTGGAAGAATAAATATGAATTTAAATATGGGTACATATTTATCTTGCCTTTTATAGTTTCCCAACATGTGTGTTGTATATGTGGTATTAAATTAGATGATCAGGAAGAATGCCATTCTGATGAATTAGTGGTGGCTTAAATAAATTAATGGGCTTCCTCAAAACAATGATCATATCATATCACTCTCACTTCCTAATGCATACCATGTTATGATGTAGAAAAATCTGTATGCATTTTCACGTAACAAAGTATAAATATAGTGTATAAAGTATGAAAGTTCCGTGTTTCAGATAATTCAGTTCAGTTCAGTTCAGTCATTCAGTCGTGTCCAACTCTTTGCAACCCCATGAATTGCAGCACGCCAGGCCTCCCTGTTTTCTGGATGTTGAGCTTTAAGCCAACTTTTTCAGTTTCCATTTTCACCTTCATCAAGAGGCTTTTTAGTTCCTCTTTACTTTCTGCCATAAGGGTGGTGTCATCTGCATATCTGAGGTTATTGATATTTCTCCCGGCAATCTTGATTCCAGCTTGTGCTTCTTCCAGCCCAGCGTTTCTCATGATGTACTCTGCATAGAAGTTAAATAAGCAGGGTGACAGTATACAGCCTTGACATACTCCATTTCCTATTTGGAACAATTCTGTTCCATGTCCAGTTCTAACTGTTGCTTCCTGATCTGCATAGAGGTTTCTCAAGAGGCTGGTCAGGTGGTCTGGTATTCCCATCTCTTTTAGAATTTTCCACAGTTTATTGTGATCCACACAGTCAAAGGCTTTGGCATAGTTAATAAAGCAGAAATAGATGTTCTGGAACTCTCTTGCTTTTTTGATGATCCAGCGAATGTTGGCAATTTGATCTCTGGTTCCTCTGCCTTTTCTAAAACCAGTTTGAACATCTGGAAGTTCACGGTTCATGTATTGCTGAAGCCTGGCTTGGAGAATTTTGAGCATTACTTTACTAGTGTGTGAGATGAGTGCAATTGTGTGGTAGTTTGAGCATTCTTCGACATTGCCTTTCTTTGGGATTGGAATGAAAACTGACCTTTTCCAGTCCTGTGGCCACTGCAGAGTTTTCCAAATTTGCTGGCATATTGAGTGCAGCACTTTCACAGCATCATCTTTCATGACTTAAAATAGCTCAACTGGGATTCCATCACCTCCACTAGCTTTGTTTGTAGTGATGCTTTCTAAGGCCCACTTGACTTCACATTCCAGGATGTCTGGCTCTAGGTCAGTGATCACACCATCTTAATTATCTGGGTCATGAAGCTCTTTTTTGTACAGTTCTTCCATGTATTCTTGCCTCCTCTTCTTAATATCTTCTACTTCTGTTAGGTCCATACCATTTCTGTCCTTTATTGAGCTCATCTTTGCATGAAATGTTCCCTTGGTCTCTCTAATTTTCTTGAAGAGATCTCTAGTCTTTCCCATTCTACTGTTTTCCTCTATTTCTTTGCATTGATTGCTGAGGAAGACTTTCTTATCTCTCCTTGCTATTCTTTGGAACTTTGAATTCAAATGGGAATATCTTTCCTCTTCTCCTTTGTTACTTAGTCTCATGAGATTTTGTCTCCATGAACTTTTAACATGTGATATGCATTAACTGGGGCTTCTCAGGTGGTGATAGAGGTAAAGAACCTGCCTACAAATGCAGGAGACATAAGAGATGCAAGTTCTATCCCTGGGTCAGGGTCAGTTCTATCCCTGGTGAAGGATGGTATGGCAACCCATTCCAGTATCCTTGCCTGGAGAATACCATGGACAGAGGAGCCTTGGGTGCTACAGTCCATGAGGTCACAAAGAGTCGGACATGTCTGAGGTCACTTAGCATGCCCTCATGCACGTATTAACCATTTATTATTTTTTAATGTGCATTTATGTCTCCCTAGACCATAGCTCCTTGGGTTATGCACAGTTAAATCCTAATGTTTAGCACAGGGCTTATCACAAAATGAGAACTTAATAAATGTTAGATCATGACTGAGTCAATAAATAAAAATCTCATCTACTTAGAAAAAGAGTAAAAATAATTTTGGGGACAATCACTAAAATCATGATTGATTTTGTTTATGCTATAAGTCTTCCCATTAATAATAAATAAAAGTTTAATTTGTTTACTGATTATCTGCAGCTGACTTCGAGTTTCAATGGCTTCAATGATAAGTAGCTGTGACAGAAACTGTCTAGCCCTCAAAGCCTGAAATATTTATCATCTGGTCTTCATTTGCAATAAGAGTTTGTTGGCCTTTGCTAGCTGCATGTTGAGAAAATATTTAAAAGAAAGTAGCTGTAAATTTTGTGAAATTCTCCCAAGTATTTCCTAGATATGTAAATTATTAATAAATAGATTTTTGGGAATAAACACTTCCAAAATAATATTCTCAATGCACTAGTCTGAATATTAATTTATAAGGTAATATCATAAATCTAAGCAGTTTGTTAAAAAGTATGAATCATTTACAAGACACTACTACTCTATTATTGACTTTATTCTTATTTTGAAATTTATCTTAAAAACAAGACTAAAAGCTGATAATTACGTATATAAAAATGTTTATTACAATATCATTAATAAGTCATACACACAGGTATGTCTGCCTATAGCCAGAATGCTACTTACGCTTCTTTTACTTAACTATTGTAGAATTAAAAACATGAAAATTACATAAGAAATAACTCATAACTAAACAAAAGAAGACATAATTGTATACAAACTATGTATGATGAGGGAAAAAAATGTAAAAATTCAAAGGATAATGGGTAATTTTTTTTTCCATTGGCATATAGTGTTTTGTGCTCATGTAGTTATTTTTTAATGTGTTGAAATATATCACTTTTATATTAGCATTTCTTTAAAAGGTTTTATGAAAAGAATGAAGTACAAAATAATGTTTATAGTTGAGTCTGAAGAATTACTTGTGTATGAATTATTGGAAGATCTCAACCACAGTATATAAGAGAATCTTAGAATGTTAAGGTTAGAAATAAGGGTTGATTTCACTTATATTACAGAGGAAAAAAATAAAGTATAAATATGGTTATGTGACTTGCCTGAAAGACAATTACTTGTTAGTAGCTAAAATTGATCTACATCTGAAATTTGCTATAACTCTGTCAGGTGTCCTTATAACAAATATCATTTGCTGTTGGTGTCATTTTAAGAAACACATGTAATAGGAAAGAAAATATGTTACAATTTCTTTGTTATTCATTCTTATATATGTTACAATTTCTTTGTTATTCATTCTTATAGAAGTGAATGTTTGGTTTCTAATTTTAATATAAAATTTTGGATGTTTTTAGCTTTAGGCAAATCATAAAAAATAAGCACTGAAGTCTATTAATATAAGCAAAGATAATATCATATTACCCCTTTATTTCAGTTTCTGTATATGCCTGTCAATTGTTCTGATTTCGGGAAAGACAGCATTTAATTGTTACCTTTACTCTCAAAGAAGTGTTTTAAAGAATTCACAGTCATATATTGAACAACATTGTCAAGAATTCATTGTTTTAGTGTATTTAAACATTTAATTCTTTAGGACACTAACACAAAATAGATTAAGAGAAATAAAGTATTTTAGATTTTAAAATTGTAAATATTTTAAACAATCATATTTACTTGTCATTTGACAATACTATACTGAATATATCAAATATAGGATGCATTTAAATTTTAAAATAGCCCTATTTTTATGTTCTATATATGTATTTATTCATAATATTCATTAATTCCAAAATAGTTTAAGAAAGTTCACAAGAAAATATACACAAAAAGATTAATTGCAGCATAATGGAGGAAGAGATGTCTAAGGAAAATAGAAGCCAGAAATAAGATTAGAACAGAAAATATGGCTTAGAGTAATGTATGATAAATTTGAATCTAAGTTCACTAACTTCCAAGGCAAATACAGAAACAGGTCAGTTACAAAATCTGTAATATTTATAAAAGCTAAATATAAACAGTTAATGAAAAATGCAATTGTTCCTTGTATAAATACCAGATTGATTCTCTCATGCTTTTTCCTGTGAAAAATAAAGTGGAAATAATATCCTCAATAGGTATTGCTAATATAAATATAGGAAGTAGTATATAAATATCCAAAAGTTAATTCTTAATCTATGTGCCATGGTTTAAAAAAAGATGCCAAAGAAGTGAACCAGATTTTAATCTTTTTGACAATTTGTATTATCTACTGAGAGATTTTAGAATGTCCAGAATAACATTTAATTCAGAAAATTTCTTTGTGTTTATCTAACTTGAAATTTATATTATGCAAAGTAACAGTAATTTGAAATTGTACATCTGAAAGACTCCTAAAATTCACAAAATATCAGTTCCTAATAAATGTTATCACCACATGTCTTAAAAGTGAACTAAGTTGAAAAATAATTTGCCATTCACTTATAAAATTGACCTGTTGAATGAGAACTTGCGACTTAAAAGCTCACATTGCCTTTTCTAAGATGTGAATAAATAAAATAGCCATAGGAAAGTCTAAGATTATCTCAAATAATGAGATATGCAATGTAAATGCAAAAAAATTGTTTCAGAAAGTAAAATAAACAGACAAGAATAAATGCCCATCTTTACACTAAATTCACATATTTAAATCACAGTAAGAAAATGTCTTTTGCAAAAATAAAACTTTCTAATGATCCCCACAATGTTATTTGTTTAAAAATCTATGCCTGGTCACAGAAAAGAAATCATTACATAGCATTATTAACTACCAGCAATTAAAAGTTACAGTGAGATGGGCATGATAACCTTGAGTTAGAAAAGTTGATTATCAGTAAGAGTTGATTATGGTAACTTTCCTGTAAGTTTGCTAAAATTCACCCAATATGACTTCACAAAACTTCTCATCTTGATATGTTTATTCTTCCCATCTTTTCAACTTGGTTGGCCTTTTGATTTACTTAAATAGGAGGCAGTAAAAGTTTCAATTCCATTTCTGAGCATAGGCCTCAAGAGGTCCTATAGATTCTGTTTTATCTTTGTAACCTGCACTGCCATGTAAAGAAGCCTGCACTAGACTCCTGGATGATGAAATAAGGGTGGCCTGCTTATTTCTGTTATTCCAGAAGATAGCTAGTTATACATCAGACATGACTGAGGCCTTCCTTAACAAATCATATTCAGGCTACCTACCAGCTTACCAGTTGACCACAGACACATGAGAAATCAGTCAAGCTTAGCCAAGAGCAGAAAAGTCAAGCAACTGGCCTATACTCTTTCGAGCAATAATGTGTGTGTGTGTGAGCTCAATCATGTCTGACTCTTTGTGATCACATGTAGTGTAGCCCACCAGGCTTTTCTGTCCATGGAATTTTTCAGATAAGAGTATTAGAGTTGGTTGTCATTTCCTCCTCCAGGGTATATTCTTGACCCAGGATCGTACTCTGTCTCCTGCATTGGCAAGCAGATTCTTTACCAGCTGAGCCACCTGGAAGCCCATGAGCAAGAATACATGTTTACTATTGAAATCTGCTGAGTATTTGGGGATGATTTGTTACATAGCAATGGCTAACTGATACATGTTTTTTCCAACAGTGAAAAGGAAATATTTTGCATTGAATATTTTTCCATTGAGTATTAAACGATTTTGAGTAATTGATGATATAAGGCCATGCAACTATTACATAATTTAGAAGACTGTTTTCCTCTCTTGTTTTTTGTATTTTCCTTTCCTTATTTAGGAGAATATGTATTGTGGATGATATAAAATTGTTAAGAAAAAAAAAAAAAAGGGATGTTAGAACACATTCCTGTTTTACTCAACTTGGAGTTAGAATAGAACTTTTTTGAAAATCACTTTGCTAATTTCTTGCTAACCTCATCTATATACACTCATTCTAGATACACACCAAACAGGCATAGCCCTGTCTACAATATTCAATAACCTCTATTTGACTTCATGTCAGACCTTCAACTGTGTTGTTCCCTCAGTATGAAATAGTCCTAACTTTATTTTATAATTTTTACCTCTTCTTTAGAATCCAGCTAAAAAAAAAAATTGTGCTTTTCAAAAATGTTTGAAAGCAGTACTCAGTACTGCTTTACTAAGACCTTTTTCTTTTCTTTTTTTCTTTTTTGCATGATAAGTATTCTTGTTCTGCTACAGAACTCTGAATATGATATCATCATGGTGTCCCTGACAATTTTTAATTGGATCTTCATATTGTGTTCTGCTTATAGACCAATGCCCTTTAAGGGTTGAGAACATGTTTCAATAATATTTTACTACCAATATTTTACTACTAGAAAAGTGTCAAATTCACAATGAGTGCTCAGTAACTATTTTAAAAATATGTGAATTAAAGATTAATTTAATATTACACTTTCTTAGTGACTGTTTTAGAGTATGTTCCACATCATACTAAGTAGGAAAACATATGAATCATGTATTCTTAATGCTAGCTGGAATAAAATATAAATCCTAAAAATATCTGTGGTTTAATATAATGGATTATTTCTCATTCTTAAAGATGAAACATGTGTCCCTGGTTGCCATGTAGCCTCATGGAAGTTACAGTTCCTCAACCCTGGCTCTGTTAACATTTTTGACCTATATAACTTTTTGTTATGGTAGACTGTTTCTATAGGTTGTATAACCACATCTATAGTCTCTACCAACTAAATTCCAACAGCACCTTCCTAGTTATGATGACCAAACATATCTTCATAATTTGACAAATGCCCCCTAAGGAACAAAATTAGCCCCAGTAGAGAACGACTAATATAAATGATTACAAGGAACCATGTTACTTCAATCCATGACTACAGTGTCTTCAAAATATGGCTTCCAGGTTATCCAAGCTCCTATGCTTCAAGATGTCAAAGGAATAGAGCAGGAGAACCCAATGTGAGAGAATTCTACGGTCAGTGCATGAAGGTGGTGCAACATCCTTTCACTCACATTCAACTGGACATGCTCAGTCAGATTCGCTGTTGTTGTTCAGTCACTAAGTCATGTTCAACTCTGCAATCCCATGAGCTACAGCACACCAGGCTCCCCTGTCCTTCACTATCTCCCAGGGTTTTCTCAAATTCATGACCATTGAGTTGGTGATGATATCTAACCATTTCATCCTCTGCTGTCCCCTTCTCCTTTTGCCTTCAATCTTTCTCAGCATCAAGGACTTTTCCAAAGAGTTGGCTCTTTGCATGAGGTAACCAAGATACTGGAGCTTCAGCTTCAGCATCTGTCCTTCCAATGAATATTCAGGACTCATTTCCTTTAGGATTGACTGGTTTGATCTTGCTGTCCAAGGGACTCCCAAGAGTCTTCTCCAAAACCTCTGTTCAAATGAATCAATTTTTCGCTGCTCAGCCTTCTTTATAGTCCAACTCTCACATCTGTACATGACTACTAGAAAAACCTTAGCTTTGACTATACAAACTTCTGTCAGCAAAGTGATGTCTCTGATTTTTAATATGTGGTCTAGGTTGGTTATAGATTTCCTTCCGATGAGCAAGTGTTTTTTAATTCCATGGTTGCAGTCAATGTTATCAGGGATTTTGGAAACCAAGAAAATAAAATCTGTTACTGTTTCCAATTTCTCCCAATCTATTTACCATGAAGTTATGGGACCAGATCTTCCCTGGTGGCTCAGACGATAAAGCCTCTACATGCAATGTGGGAGACCCGGATTCAATCCCTGGGTTGGGAAGATGCCCTGGAGAAGGAAATGGCAACCCACTCCAGTATTCTTGCCTGGAGGATCCCATGGACAGAGGAGCCTGGTGGGCTGCAGTCCATGGGGTCACAAAAAGTTGGACACTACTAAGAGACTTCACTTTCCTTTCCTTTTATGGGACCGGATGGCATGATCTTGGTGTTTTGAATGTTGAGTTTCAAGCCAGGTTTTTCACTCTTATCTCTCACTTTCATCAAGATGCTGTTGAGGTCCTTTTCACTTTCTGGCATTAGAGTGGTATCATCTGTGTATCTGACATTATTTATATTCTCTAGGCAATCTTGATTCCATCTTGTGAGTCATCCAGCCTGGTGTTTTGCATGCTGTACTCTGTATATGGGGCTTCCTTGGTGGCTCAGTGATAAGGAATCTGTCTGCAATGCAGACTTCCTGCAATGCAGTAGACATGGGTTCAACCCCTGGGCTGGGAAGATCTCTGCAGAAGGAAATGGCAAGACACTCCAGTATTCTTGCCTGGGAAATCCCCTAGACAGAGGAGCCTCACCAGCTACAGTCCATGGGGTCCTATGAGTTGGGCACAACTTAGCAACTAAACCACCACTGCTACACTATATATAAGTTAAATAAGCAGGGTAACAATATGCAGCCATGTCATACTCCTTTCTCAATGTTGAATCAGTCACTTGTTTCATGTAAGGTTCTAATTGTTGCTTCTAGTTGTTGCTTCTTCACCCACATATAGGTTTCTCAGGAGATGGTTAAAGTTCAACGTTCAGTTCTAACGGTTGCTTCTTGACCTGCATACAGATTTCTCAGGAGGCAGGTCAGATGGTCTGGTATTCCTATTTCTTGAAGAATTTTCCACAGTTTGTTGTGATCAACACAGTCAAAAGCTTTTGCGTAACCAGTAAAGCAGAAATATATGTTTTTCTGGAACTCTCTTGCTTTTCTGATAATCCAGCAGATGTTGGCAATTTGATCTCTGGTTCTTCTGCCTTTTCTAAATCTAGCTTGAATATCTGAAAGTTCATGGTTCATGTACTGTTGAAGCCTGACTTGGAGAATTTTGAGCAATAATTTGCTAGTGTGTGAGATGAGTGCAATTGTGCAGTAGTTTGAGCATTCTTTGACATTGCCTTTCTTAAGGATTGGAATGAAAACTGACCTTTTCCAGTCCTGTGGCCACTGCTGAGTTTTCCAAATTTGTTGGCATATTGAGTGCAGCACTTTCACATCATCATCTTTCAGGATTTGGAATAGCTCAACTGGCATTCCATCACCTCCACTAGCTTTGTTCATAGTGATACTTCCTAAGGCCCACTTGACTTCTCATTCCAGGATGTCTGGCTCTAGGTGAGTAATTTCACCTTTGTGATTATCTGGGTCTTGAAGAACTTTTTTGTATAGTTCTTCTGTGTATTCTTGCCACTTCTTTATATTTTTTGCTCTTGTTAGGTCCATATGATTTCTGTCCTTTATTGTGCCCATCTTTACATGAAATGTTTCATTGGTATCTCTAATTTTCTTGAAGAGATCTCTAGTCTTTCCCCTTCTATTGCTTTGCTCTATTTCTTTGCACTGATCACTGAGGCAGGCTTTCTTATCTCTGCTTGCTATTCTTGGGAAGTCTGTATTCAAAAGGGTATATCTTTTCTTTTCTCCTTTGCCTTTTGCTTCTCTTATTTTCTCAGCTATTTGTAAGGCCTCCTCAGACAACCACTTTGCCTTTTTGCATTTCTTTTAAATGGGAATGTTCTTGATCACTGCCTTCTGTACAATGTCAAAAACCTCTGTCCATAGTTCTTCAGGCACTCTGTCTATCAGATCTAATCCCTTGAATCTATTTGTCACTTTCACTGTATAATCCTAAAGGAATTGATTTATGTCATACCTGAATGGTTTAGCGGTTTTCCCTACTTTCTTTAAGTCTGAATTTGGCAATAAGGAGTTCATGATTTGAGCCACAGTCAGCTCCTGGTCTTATTTTGGCTGACTGTGTAGAGCTTCTCCGTCTTTGGCTGCAAAGAACATAATCAATCTGATTTCAGTATTGACCATTTGATGATGTCATGTGTAGTGTCTTCTTTTGTGTTGTTGTAAGTGGGTGTTTGCTATGACCAGAACATTCTCTTGGCAAAACAGTGTTTGCATTTGCCCTGCTTCATTTTGTTCTCCAAGCCAATTTGCCTGTTACTCCAGGTATCTCCTGACTTCCTACTTTGCATTGTAGTCCCCTATAATAAAAAGGACACTTTTTTATGGTGGGGGGCGGGATGTTAGTTCTGGAAGGTGTTGTACATCTTCATAGAACCATTCAACTTCAGCTACTTTAGCATACTGGTCAGGGTATAGACTTGGATTACTGTGAAAGTACTGTGAAAGAAAGGTTTTCCTTGGAAATGAACAAATCATTCTGTCGTTTTTAAGATTGCAACCAAGTACTGCATTTCAGACTCTTTTGTTGACTATGAGGGCTACTCCATTTCTTCTTTCTACTCTTGCCCACAGTAGTAAATATAATGGTCATCTGATTTAAATTCACCCATCCCAGTCCATTTTAATTCGCTGATTCCTACAATGTTGATGTTCACTCTTGCCATTTCCTGTTTGATCATTTCCAATTTTCCTTGATTCATGGACTTAATATTCCAGGTTCCTATGCAATAATGCTCTTTACAGCTTTGGAATTTACTCCCATCATCAGTCACATCCACAGCTGAGTGTTGTTTTTGCTTTGGCTCTGTCTCTTCATTCTTTCTGGAGTTATTTCTCCACTCTTCTCTAGTAGCATATCGGGCACCTACTGACCTAGGGAGTTCATCTTTCAGTGTCCTATCTTTTTGTCTTTTCATGCTATTCATGGGGTTCTCAAGGCATGAATACGGAAGTGTTTTTCCATTCTCTTTTCCAGTGGATCATGTTTTGTCAGTGATCATATTTAAGAGAAACAAAGGAATCCATAGTCAGCCCTCCAAATCCACAGGTTTCATATCCACAAATTCAACTAACTGTGGATCAAAAATATTTGAAAAAGTTTCCAGAAAGTTTTAAAAAGCAAAACTTGATTGGGTGATGTAGCGGTGGGGAAAATCTTATGAAGGCAGTCAAAAGGTACAAACTTCCAGTTATAAGGTAAATAAGTACTGAAATTTACAATGTGATAAGTATAATTAATTAACCCTGTCATATATTATATATGAAATCTTTAACAGAGCAGCACTTAAGGTTTGCCATCATAAGAATAGCATTCTTTTCTCTTTGTTGAATATTGTACCTAAGAAATGAGTAATATTCTATAAACTTATTGTGATAATAACTTCATGAAGTAAATCAAATCATTAACACCCTTATGGCAGAAAGTGAAGAAGAATTGAACAGCCTCTTGATCAAAGTGAAAGAGGAAGTATGAAAATGATGGCTTAAAATTCAACTTTCAAAAAACTAAGATCATGGCATCTGGTCCTATCACTTCATGGCAAATAGATGGGGAAACAGTGGAAACAGTGACAGACTTTATTTTCTTGGTCTCCAAAATCACTGCAGACTGTGACTGCAACCATAAAATTAAAAGACATTTGCTCCTTGAAAGAAAAGCTATGACCAACCAAGGCAACATATTAAAAAACAGAGACATTACTTTGCTGACAAAGGTCCGTCTGGTCAAAGCTATGGTTTTTCCAGTAGTCATGTATGGATGTGAAAGTTGGACTATAAAGAAAGCAAAGCATCAAATAATTGATGCTTTTGAACTGTGGTGTTGGAGAAGACCCCTGAGAGTCCCTTGGATTGGAAGGAGATCCAACCAGTCCATCCTAAAGGAAATCAGCCCTGAATATTCATTGGAAGGACTGATGCTGAAGTTGAATGGCATTGAAACATGTAAAATATCATGTATGAAACGAGATGCCAGTCCAGGTTCGATGCATGATACTGGACGCTTGGGGCTAGTGCACTGGGACGACCCAGAAGGATGGTATGGGGAGGGAGGAGGGAGGAGGGTTCAGGATGGGGAACACATGTATACCTGTGGTGGATTCATTTTGATATTTGGCAAAACTAATACAATTATGTAAAGTTTTAAAATTAAATAAAAATTAAAAAAAAAAAAAAAAAAAACTCCAGTACTTTGGCCACCTGGTGTGAAAAACTGACTCACTGGAAAAGACCCTTATTCTGGAAACTATTGAAGGTAGGAGGAGAAGGTGACCTCTCATTCAGAGGATGAGATGGTTTGATAGCATCACCAATTTGATGGATTTGAGTTTGAGCAAGCTCCGGGAGTTGTTGGTGCACAGGGAAGCCTGACTTGCTGCAGTCACAAAGAGTGGGGGTCACAAAGAGTCAGACACAACCGAGCAACTGAACTGAACTGAACCTTATATAACATATGTCAACTATATCTCACTATATTGGTGGAAAAAGCAAAATTTGAATTTGCAATGTACTGGCAACTGTTTACATAAGATTTACATTATATTTGCAATAATTTTCAAAATATATACATTTTATTAGACATAAGTAATATAGAGATGATTTGAAGCCTATGTGAGGATACGAGCAAACTATATAAAAATACTGTAGCATTTTATATAAATGACTTGATTGCCCACAGATTTTGGTATCCCTGAAGTGGGTGGGGTGCTGTAACCAATCCCCCGTGGATACAAAGGAACAACTGTAGCTGACAGAAACCAAGCTAGTAAATGCTATGCTCATGTATTTGTCTTCCTTAAATTCATGTGTCACCAAACAAGATTGTCTTTGTTTAATTAACACTGAAATTTACAGATCGTAAAGGAACTGAGTAATAGAAATAAGCCTTCATTTCAACAATGCATTACCAATGTGACTAAAAAAATTTGGTGTTGACTGTTAAAAACAACAGCAGAAAAAAAGTAACAGCAATTTTTTTTTCATAATAAATAATTCAAAAATAATAAAATAGCCCTGGAAGCATCAGAATAATTCTCAGATGTTTAAGTTATTACATCTTAAAGCAGATGTCCAAGGATATAATGAATCAATCAACAGATTTTTTTTTTTAATTTTATAAATTTCATTCACCAAAGATTCTTTTTTAAAGTATAACACAGTACTCACAAAATGAAAAACACTTTTTCTGGGCCTCAGTAATTATGTTATAGAGCAACTTTCCCTTCTTATTGCTGGATTTCTCAAAATTGCAAGAATCTTCTTGTTTGAAATTTCTCCAGTACTTAGTAGAAATATAAAATTTTCAAATTCAACACAGAGATAGTTTTATAAATTCCTTAATATTAGCAAGTAGGTTCAGAGCAGAAAAATATCTTTTCTAGAAACTAATAAGTTTTTCCTTGATTTGAAAGCTAAATTATAAACTATATATGACTGAAGATACACTTTAAAAGTTATTACTTAAATGTATTTTTTTAAGATTTAAAAACATCATTAATGTAATAAAGCTTCCTTTTTCAGATTCAAAGCACTGTGCACACCTATTCACAAGTTCCTTCATGTTGAAATTCAAAAAGAGTGACTCTGAATGAAATCTTAATGAGTGCTGAGTAGGTTCCATTATTGAGAACATAATTACTATATACAGTGCCTTGCCCAGTTAATAATGCAAGAAAACTAAATGACAGGGCTGCAGTGAGAGGTGGTCACAGTTTTAATGACTGTATTCAAGAGGTTTCATAAATCTCCACTAAAATAAAAGACTAACTCCTAGAAGGAAGTGGCATTACAGTTGGGAAGAGCTGGCAGAACTGATTATAAATAAATTGAACCATAATATTCACATTCATCCACTCCAAGTAATTTTTCTCTTAGTATTTAGAGAGATATCTATTATTTGGTCCTTAACTCAGAAAATGAAGGATATATAGAAATAAGATATAGAGATATACATACATTTATATTACTATATGTGTACATATTCCCAATACATGTTTATGTATTAATTTTGTGAGTTTTCCCTTTCTATAAACAGAATTATACTTGAATGACACTTGAAATGAGTTTGAACAATTACTATTTTTCATTTAATATATGTTTTAGAATGATGATTGGCATACGTATAATCTTTGCCACTGAAATGAATGCATATATACATTCAAATTCTTGGAAAAATATATTTATGAATTTAGAGATGCAGATATTTTGTAATTAAGGTGCTATAATTGCCTTTCAATTAATTCTCCATTTAATAACAGAAAATATATCAAATTTTTGTCACAAACAGCACAGTAATTTCTTATGGATAATGTATTTTTATATTTCCAGAATGGACTTTTCTACCACAGTTCAAAGCAGGAAACAGAAACCACCATAGGTATTCTTAAACTTGAGGAAATTTCATACAGGAAATTCTGTGCTTACAAAAACATTGCCAAGACTGAAGCAACAGTTTCTAAGCTGAGTCTCCTGGAGTAACTCCTGGTCCTGTACAGAACTGACTTACTAAAAGAGCACTACCTCTGAGGTCACAGCTGGGAATATGCCAGAAACAAGATTCTCTGACTTTGCCAACACAGCCCAACACTCAGGAGGCTGCAAAATGTGCTCATATTGCTGCAGCCTTCTACACCAGGCCAAGGTTCTGTACCCTTTGCTTGTCAACATCTAGGAAGTTGGAGTTGGGACTCTTCAGAATCACTGTTGGAAATCATCATATCTCCTGAGCATTGTTTGATATTAAAGGTCAAAACCACAGGAAGATGGTTTCTGATTAATTTGTCCCTTTCAGATCTTGCCATAATACATACTTGGTAACCAAATGGTGGAAATTAATTTGCATTCAGGACCTTAGCTGAAAGGGGTTCTGGGAAATGTGCATTTTGTAGTAAATAAAGGTTTAGAGAGGACAATGAATTGGATGCCTAATGTGAGTTACACATACCGGCATAATCTCTACATGTGAATATGTTTCAAATATACTGTAACATCCTATTATACTAATATTTGCTCCATGAATATTTAAGATATATCTAAAATTGCAGAGCATTCTGTTCTGGCAAGAAAAACTATTCCGGTAGAAAAATAAAAATTTATTTCTCAAATAAAGAAACGGAATAAATTTAGCTAAGAGACGTTAAAATAGAAGACAACACAAGAATATCCAAAAAGATTCTCATAGAGTTTGATAAAGTCAGTGTATTTTGAGATCAGTGGCAACTGGTGATCATGTGAAAATCAAAAGTCAAACTCAGACCACTCAGGATTAAAGATAATTTCCTAAATGTTCACCTACTCAAATGTAGAAGGTAGTGGACATATATGGAGGTGGAGGAGGGCACATTTTAACTAGATATTGACTATTTGATAGTAACGTTGTTGTTCATTCATTAAGTCCTGTCCAACTCTTTACGGATCCATGAACTGTAGTCTGCCAGACTACTCTGTCCATGGGATCTCCCAGGCAAGAACACTGGAGTGAGTTGCCATTTCTTTCTCCAAGGGATCTTCCTGGATCAGGGATGGAACCCATGTCTCCTGCATTGGCAGGCAGATTCATCACCACTGAGTCACAAGAGAAGCACATTCAGTTCAGTTCAGTTCACTTGCTCAGTCGTGTCCAACTCTTTGCAACCCCATGAATCTCAGCATGCCAGGCCTTCATGTCCATCACCAACTCCCAGAGTTCACTCAGAGTCACGTCCATCGATTCAGTGAAGCACATTAGACACCATTAATTAAGCTCAAAATACATGAACTTATTTTTTTATATTTTCAATCTTATATGTATTTTCTATAAGATTGCATACATGCATGCTCAGTCACTCACTCATGTCTGGTTCTTTGTGACTCCATGGATTCTAGCCCATCAGGTTCCTCTGCCCTTGGAATTTTCCATGCAAGAATACTAGAGTGGGCTGCCATTTCCTATTCTAGGGATAATATCATACACTGAGCCTTTAAAAAATAAGTTTTTCAGTGGAAATAATTGTATCTGCTATATTAGTTTTCTATTGCCTCTGTTATAAATTATCAAAAACTTAGTGACTTCGGTCAGTTCAGTTCAGTCACTCAGTCATGACCCCATGGACTGCAGCATGCCATACTTCCCTGTCCTTCACTATCTCCCAGAGTCTGCACAAACTCATGTCAATTGAGTTGGTGGTATCATCCAACCATCTAATCACCTGTCGTCCCCTTCTCCTCCTGCCTTCAATCTTTCCCAGCATCAGGATATTTTCTAATGTGTTAGTCCTTCATATCAGGTGGCCAAATATTTGAGCTTCAGCTTCAGCATCAGTCCTTCCAATGACTATTCAGGATTGATTTCCTTTAGGATTGACTGGTTTGATCTCCTTGCAGTCCAAAGGGACTCTCAAGAGCTTTCTCCAACACCATAGTTCGAAAGCATTAATTCTGTACTCAATTTTCTTTATGGTCCAAATTAACACAATACAAATCTACTGTCTTACAGTTTGATAGGCTAGAAGTCTGACACAGGTCTCATTGAGATAAACTGAAGGTGAAAACAGGCCTGCACTGCCTTCTCCCAAGACGCTCTAGAAAAGAATCTGTTTCTTGTGGCTTCCAACTTCTCAAGGTTTCCAAAGTTCTTCGGGCCACTTCCTCTTCTATCAAAGACAATAATTTTGCAGTTCTCTCTGACTTTGCTTTTCTCTAGTTACATGTCTGTCTATTCTGCCTTTCTCTTCCATTTTAATAACAATCATGGTAATATTGGTCCCACCTGGAGAATCCAGAACCTCCACATTATAAAGTCCAGATCCATAATCATAGTTGCAAAGTTCCTTTTGCTAAGTAAAGAAGCATAATCATAGGTTCTGAAAATTAAGACATGGGCGTTTGGGGGCACTCATTATCTGTCTACCACATCTGCTAAGAGTAATAACAGCAAAAATGAAATTTCTTATGCAAAGAGAAGCTCTTCATTGTGATATCTAACTTAGTGTCATTTTATATATCACATTACACGTTTGATAAAAGGGATATATTTTAATATATCCTTTGAAAATATCTGAAAGGCCATATCCCTTTTTTTAAATCAAATATGTGCAGTTTAATCAATCTAGTTGGAACATGCAAAAAGAAAATTCACTTCACAGTAATAATTCCATGTGAAAAAATATTTTACTTTTAAATGATTTTATTAACAAAGATCAGTTTGCTTATATGCTATGAAAACTGTTTCAGGGAACTTCTGAATGCCTAAACTATTTTCTATCATTCAATTGAGATTAAACTAAGACTTGGATCTACTTATTCACTACCTCTAATATAGAATACCACTGCTACAAATTATTTAGAAATGTGCCTATTTTCTGTGTCAGTAATGTTCTGTCTGTTTGAGGATACTGATTTAGAAGAAACTAATCTTCAGGTAAAGGCAATGCCAAAGAATGCTCAAACTACCACACAATTGCACTCATCTCACACGCTAGTAAAGTAATGCTCAAAATTCCCCAAGCCAGGCTTCAATAGTACGTGAACTGTGAACTTACTGATGTTCAAGCTGGTTTCAGAAAAGGCAGAGGAACCAGAGATCAAATTGCCAACATCCACTGGATCATAGAAAAAGCAAGAGAGTTCCAGAAGAACATCTATTTCTGCTTTATTGACTATGCCAAAGCCTTTGACTGTATGGATCACAATAAACTGTGGAAAATTCTGAAAGAGATGGGAATACCAGACCACCTGACCAGTCTCTTGAGAAACCTGTATGCAGGTCAAGAAGCAACAGTTAGAACTGGACATGGAAAAGCAGACTGGTTCCAAATAGGAAAAGGAATACGTCAAGGCTGTATATTGTCACCCTGGTTATTTAACTTATATGCAGAGTACATCATGAGAAACACTAGGCTGGAAGAAGCACAAGCTGGAATCAAGATTGCCAGGAGAAATATCAATAACCTCAGATATGCAGATGACACCACCCTTATGGCAGAAAAATGAAGAGGAACTAAAAAGTCTCTTGATGAACGTGAAAGAGGAGAGTGAAAAAGTTGGCGTAAAGCTCAACATTTGGAAAACTAAAATCATGGAATCTGGTCCCATCACTTCATGGGAAATAAATGGGAAACAGTGCAAACAGTGTCAGATTTTATTTTTGGGGGATCCCAAATCACTGCAGATGGTGATTGCAGCCATGAAATTAAAAGATGCTTACACCTTGGAAGGAAAGTTATGACCAACCTAGATAGCATATTCAAAAGCAGAGACATTACTTTGCCAACAAGGGTCCATCTAGTCAAGGCTATGGTTTTTCCAGTAGTCATGTATGGATGTGAGAGTTGGACTGTGAAGAAAGCTGAGTGCCAAAGAATTGATGCTTTTGAACTGTGGTGTTGAAGGCTCTTGAGAGTCCCTTGGACTGCAAGGAGATCCAACCAGTCCATTCTAAAGGAGATCAGTCCTGGATGTTCTTTGGAAGGACTGATGCTAAAGCTGAAACTCCAGTACTTTGGCCACCTCATGCGAAGTGTTGACTCATTGGAAAAGACTCTGATGCTGGGAGGGATTAGGGGAAGGAGGAGAAGGGGATGACAGCGGATGAGATGGCTGGATGGCATCGCCGACTCGATGGACGTGAGTTTGAGTGAACCTCGTGAGTTGGTGATGGACAGAGAGGTCTGGCGTGCTGCAATTCATGGGATTGCAGAGTCGGACATGACTGAGCAACTGAACTGAACTGAACTCAACTAAATATTCAGGTGATTTAAATTTGGCAGAAACTATGAGTTACAACATGCAGTTTTTGAGGTTATGGTTTAGGGGTAAAGAAAGACTCTACTGTTGACAGAAACATAACATGGATATGTGAAGGGAGAGATTAAACAGGGACATGGAATAAGCCCTGCTTAGTATGTGTAAACTGATAAAATACAGATGTACGACCCCAAAAAATCAAGTTAGGTATGGACAAAAAATATCCAAATGCAATGTGTAATTCTCAGAGGAGATCGAAGTATACATGTTTAATTCACATTTGTCTAAACAGATTAAGACTAGCAGCACTGCTGTGAGTGGAGTTTCCACAGGCCTCACCAATCTATGGGGCACCACTAACAGGGATAACACATTTCTCAGGGCATTTTCCCCACTGGTTATTTAGAACAGCAGCCTCCCTCCTGGTCCCTGCTCTTTCCATCTAAATATTTTTGATTTCCCTGACTGTTTCACACGGAGACCAAATCTAGACAATGGCATCCTCTGCCACTTCTGTTGGGTATCGTTCAACTGCTATTACTCCTTGAGGTCGGGTCCACTAGAGAAAGACCTCCAAAGGCACTTCTTCCTTCTAGATATGATGATTTTTTCACTAGACACCACTCCATTCACTCTATCCCAGAGTCCACAATGGATGACCTTGCAATATCCACAAGATTTTTGGTAGAATAAAATGGGAGAAGGTCTTACCACTTCTTCAAGTGTTGGAGTCTGTTTAAAACCTACCAAATCCTTATGCTCAGGTCCTGAAACACATAATTTTGTTGAAATACTTTTCTCTATTTGCTGACAGCCCTTCTTTTCTTTGGATTTAGGAGAGAGGTTCAAATGACTATTTTTTCAAATCCATATTATCTCTTCTCTCCTATAACCAGGACTTAACTGCTTTTTTGTTGTTGTTGTTTTTTCATTTTTTTATTTTTATTTTCCAGTGAATTCTTTCAGGATATCCTCAAACCTCCATGTAAGAAAGACATTTATTTAGACTTCCCCTCTTGTTCATCATATAGGCACACACTTCTGAACAATAAGACAGCTTAAATTTAAAAGCTGAAATTTACATACATTAATAGCATGCATCACATTTAATATAAGAGCTATTGCAGGGCAATGCTGAATCATTCAAAGAACATGGATATATAAAAAATGCATGAGCATACTCTGTGGATTTGAAACTGAGAATACAGTCATCAAATATCAAGTTGATCTAGCCAGTGCTGGGAAACTATTAATCCAAGCATCTAACAACCATAAGTCTCCCATTTCCAATTTTGGGAGGAGTAAGTTTCTAGGATATGTTGGGCATATCTGTGTCTGAATAATAAGGAAACAATTTCTAAACTTATTCTCACATTACCTAGACTTGAGGCATGTCCCGTTTTGTGATCATACCTCATTCTGCAGAATCTTTGGACAAATTCCCAGAATAGCTCTATAGTGAACAGATTTTCTGGAATTCACTTTATCTCTGTGAAGCATTTATGCATTGAAATCTCCTACCTGTAATATATCTACCCTCTCTTGAAGAAAATATTCTGTTCATGAAACTGGATACAATTCATCTCTTATACATACATTTTAAAAGATTTAGATCTGACATCATCTCACTATTCTAGGAAGGAAATGTTTTGAAATAACTGAAAAGTTGATTAGCTGCTTAATCTTAAAACTTGACATACTAAATTTGTGTATGGCCTGTGGTTTAAAAAGTTAAGTCAAATATTGGGAAGGAATCAAACTATCCTAAATATGTTTGAATCTAACACTATATATAGTAGAGTAACTTAAAAGAGTAGTTAATTGTGTTGTTTTCCCTTTAAAAATGTTATTTTTGGAGAGGAGATAAGATAGTGGAGTAGGGGGATGCTGGACTTGCTTCCGCTCACAAGCACATAAAAACTATTGATTTAATAGATATAATAGCATATAATATAATATATAGAGTGATTAATACCAGAATCAACCTCAGAATTAGCAGAATTCTTCTTCAGTCAAAGCTGTATCCAAATGAAGTCTGGTAAGAAGGGAAGAGAAGTGATCAGGTTAGAATATGCATCCCTAGCAGGGGACACAGAAAATGGAGGGATACCAAAAGCTTGGGAATCATCCTGGGTAATAGGTTTGAGCTGCATCAGTTCAGTTCAGTAGCTCAGCTGTGTCTGACTCTTTGCGACCCCATGAATTGCAGCATGCAAGGCCTCCCTGTTCATAACCAACTGCTGGAGTTCACTCAGACTCATGTCCATTGAGTCAGTGATGCCATCCAGAAATCTCATCCGCTGTCGTCCCCTTCTCCTACTGCCCCCAATCCCTCCCAGCATCAGAGTCTTTTCCAATGAGTTGACTCTTCACATGAGGTGGCCAAAGTACTGGAGTTTCAGCTTTAGCATCATTCCTTCCGAAGAAATCCCAAGACCGATCTCCTTCCAAATGGACTGGTTGGATCTCCTTGCAGTCCAAGGGACTCTCAAGAGTCTTCCCCAACACCACAGTTCAAAAGCATCAATTCTTCGGCACTCAGCCTTCTTCACAGTCCAACTCTCACGTCCATACATGACCACAGGAAAAACCATAGCCTTGACTAGACAGACCTTTGTTGGCAAAGTAATGTCTCTGCTTTTGAATATGCTATCTAGGTTGGTCATAACTTTCCTTCCAAGAAGTAAACATCTTTTAATTTCATGGTTGCAGTCACCATCTGTAGTGATTTTGGAGCCCAGAAAAATAAAGTCTGACACTGTTTCCACATCTATTTCCCATCAAGTGCTGGGACCGGATGCCATGATATTTGTTTTCTGAATGTTGAGCTTTAGCCAACTTTTTCACTCTCCTCTTTCATAAGAGGCTTTTGAGTTCCTCTTCACTTTCTGCCATAAGGGTGGTGTCATCTGCATATCTGAGGTTATTGATATTTCTCCCGGCAATCTTGATTCCAGCTTGTGCTTCTTCCAGTCCAGCGTTTCTCATGATGTACTCTGCATATAAGTTAAATAAGCAGGGTGACAATATACAGCCTTGATGTACTCCTTTTCCTATTTGGAACCAGTCTGTTGTTCCATGTCCAGTTCTAACTCTTCCATCCTGACCTGCATACAGGTTTCTCAAGAGGCAGGTCAGGTGGTTTGATATTCCCATCTCTTTCAGAATTTTCCACAGTTTACTGTGATCCACACAGTCAAAGGCTTTGGCAGAGTCAATAAAACAGAAATAGATGTTTTTCTGGAACTCTCTCGCTTTTTCCATGATCCAGCGGATGTTGGCAATTTGACTTCTGGTTCCTCTGCCTTTTCTAAAACCAGCTTGAACATCAGGGAGTTCACGGTTCACTTATTGCTGAAGCCTGGCTTGGAGAATTTTGAGCATTACTTTACTAGCATGTGAGATGAGTGCAACTGTGTGGTAGTTTGAGCATTCTTTGGCATTGCCTTTCTTTGGGATTTGAATGAAAACTGACCTTTCCCGGTCCTGTGGCCACTGCAGAGCTTTCCAAATTTGCTGGCATATTGAGTGCAGTACTTTTACAGCATCATCTTTCAGGATTTGAAATAGCTCAACTGGAATTCCATCACCTCCACTAGCTTTGTTCGTAGTGATGCTTTCTAAGGCCCACTTGACTTCACATTCCAGGATGTCTGACTCTAACTCAGTGATCACATCATCTGGGTCATGATGATCTGGGTGATTATCTGGGTCATGAAGATCTTTTTTTTTACAGTTCTTCTGTGTATTCTTGCCACCTCTTCTTAATATCTTCTGCTTCTGTTAGGTCCATACCATTTCTGTCCTTTATAGAGCTCATATTTGTGAAATATTCCCTTGGTATCTCTAATTTTCCTGAAGAGATCTCTAGTTTTCCCAATCTGTTGTTTTCCTCTATTTCTTTGCAGTGATCACTGAGGAAGGCTTTCTTATCTCTTATCTATTCTTTGGAACTCTGCATTCAGATGCTTATATCTTTCCTTTTCTCCTTTGCTTTCTTTTCTCTTCTTTTCACAGGTATTTGTAAGGCTTCCCACACAGCCATTTTGCTTTTTTGCATTTCTTCTCCATGGGGATGGTCTTGATCCCTGTCTCCTGTACAATGTCACGAACCTCTGTACATAGTTCATCAGGCACTCTATCTATCAGATCTAGGCCATTAAATCTATTTCTCACTTCCACTGTATAATCATAAGGGATTTGATTTAGGTCATACCTGAATGGTCTAGTGGTTTTCCCTACTTTCTTCAATTTTAGTCTGAATTTTGTAATAAGAAGTTCATGGTCTGAACCACAGTCAGCTCCTGTTCTTGTTTTTGTTGATGGTATAGAGCTTCTCCATCTTTGGCTGCAAAGAACATAATCAATCTGATTTTGGTGTTGACCATCTGGAGATGAGCTGCATATGAAGCACCTAAATTCTAGATCCAATGCTGGGAAGATGAGCTCTCTTAACTGATTTGAAAACCAGTGGGACTTAGAGGAAGGTTATAAGAGACCAACAGTCTGCTCTAGAGAAGTCCAATAAGTTATAATTTTTTTTGCCTATTTCTTTATTATTATTATTATTTTTTCACTTTACAATATTGTATTGGTTCTGCCACACTTCAACATGAATCCATCACGAGCGTACATGTGTTCCCCATCCTGAACACCCCTCCCACCTCCGTCCCGGTACCATCCCTCCAGGTCATCCCAGTGCACCAGCCCCAAGCATCCTGTATCAAACCTGGATTGGTGATTCGTTTCTTATATGATATTATACATGTTTCCATGACATTCCCCCAAATCATCCCACCCTGTCCCTCTCTCACAGAGTCCAAAAGACTGTTCTATACATCTGTGTCTCTTTTGCTGTCTTGCAAAGAACGTTATCATTACCATCTTTCTAAATTCCATATATATGCATATTACTCCCTGTTACAGTGTGGAGGCAGCTGATTCAAAACTATGTGGGATCTGGTTGGCTTACTAGGACCTCCGCAGCCTCCAGCTGTAGCCACTCTTACTCTGGCATGGCTCCCCACTAAGGAGGAGGCTGCCTTTTCCAATGTAAGTATGTATTCATTGAAGAAATAGAGCCAACTTAGAATCAGCCCTGCCTCTGACCAAGGTGGAAGTAGACATTGTCAGCTCTCATGTCCCTGCACACATTTCCAAGGAGTAGAAGCTATTTCTAGGGCAGACTCTGCCATCACTGAAGTGTACATCCATGTGCACACTAGGAATGGAATGAGGCCAGTTCAGTGGTATGGCCCCAGTCCCTCTGGCCCTGACCCATCCTATAAACAGGGGACACACAACAAGAGAAAATAAAACCAGCAAAAAAAAAAAGTGCAGCCCCAAGCCCTCAAGCCCTAAATATCACTCAAACCAAGGCAGAAACTGCCATCATACCCAGGAGAGACAACGACACCACGGCTCCTGTTCTAGCCTCTCAGACTCTGAACTAACCCCTGATAGGATTGTGATGGGTACTGAACATTGCAGAAGCCCTGGCTTGCACCCGGTTCTGTCCCCTCCAAATCAAGTCCTACCCCCCACCAAGGCAGTTAGCCTATGCTCACTTCAGATCCAGGTTTCCCACTGAAGCCATTGTGCACACAGATGGCAGAAGGACACTCACATGCAGGACATCACTTCAAGATCAGGAAAGATAAATATTTCCTCTAATTTTATAAGTACAGAAAAAATTAAACAGAATGAGATGATAGTGAAATAGGTTTCAAAAAAGACTGAGAGAAAACCTTGATGAAACACAGATAATTTGCCTTATTTATTTCAAAGCAATAGTAATAAGAATGCTAACTATTTTATTTTTTAAATTTAGATTTATTTATTTTAATTAGAGGCTAATTACTTTACAATATTGTATTGGTTTTGTCATAGATCAACATGAATCCACCACGGGTGTACACGTGTTCCCAATCCTGAACTCCCCTCCCACCTTCCTCCCCATACCATCCCTCTGGGTCATCCCAGTGCACAAGCCCCACGCTTCCTGTATCCTGCATCAAACCTGAACTGGTGATTCATTTCTTATATGGTATTATACATGTTTCAATGCCATTCTCCCAAATCACACCCCCCCACACAGAGTCCAAAATACTGTTCTATACATCTGTGTCACTTTTGCTGTCTTGCATACAGGGTTATCGTTACCATCTTTCTAAATTCCATATATATGTGTTAGTATACTGTATTGGTGTTTTTCTTTCTGGCTTACTTCACTCTGTATAATAGGCTCCAGTTTCATCTACCTCATTAGAACTGATTCAAATGTATTCTTTTTAATGGCTGAGTAATAATACTCCATTGTGTATATGTACCACAGCTTTTTTATCCATTCATCTGCTGATGGACATCTAGGTTGCTTCCATGTCCTGGCTATTGTAAACAGTGCTGCGATGATCATTGAGGTACACGTGTCTCTTTCAATTCCGGTTTCCTCAGTGTGTATGCTCAGCAGTGGGATTGCTGGGTCATATGGCAAATCAAAACCACAATGAGGTACCATTTCATGCCAGTCAGAATGGCTGTGATCCAGAAGTCTACAAGCAATAAATGCTGGAGGGAATGAGGAGAAAAGGGAATCCTCTTATACTTTTGGTGGGAATGCAAACTAGTACAGCCACTATGGAGAACAGTGTGGAGATTCCTTAAAAAACTGGAATGCTAACTATTTTAATTGGAGGCTAATTACTTTACAATATTGTATTGAATAAAATAAAATTAAAAAAATAAAAACTAAAAAAAATATTGTATTGGTTTTGCTATACATCAACATGAATCCGCCATGGGTAAAAAAATAAAAATAAAAATGTATATACAAAAAAAAAAAAAGAATGCTAACTAAACTGAGGAAAAGAGTAGAGGAAAACAGCAAGAATTTTAACAAAGAACTAAAAAATATAAGTGTGAAAAACACAATAATTGAAATGAAAAAATACACAGGTGGAAATCAACAGCAAATTAGATGACACACACACAAATGCATAAACAGTCTAGAAGATAGAATAATGAAAGTCACTCTATCAGAACAGCAAAAGATAAAAATGAGAACCGTTTAAAGGACTTTTAGGACAACATCAGGCATACTCACACTTGAATTATCAGAATCCCAAAAGGAGAAAAGAGAAAGGGGTGTAAATATATTTGATAAAACTATGACTGAAAGCTTCCTGAATCTGAAGAAGGAAACGAGATATTCAGGCACAAAGCACAGACAGTACCATACCAGATGAACCCGAAGAGACACACACCAAGACATATAATTAAAATGGCAGATATTAAAGATAAAAAGAAAATTCTAAAAGCAGCAAAAGAAGAACAATAATGCTATGATTATTTTTTAGCAGAACTCTGTAGGCCAGAAGAGAGTGGCATGATACGTTTAAAGTGCTAAAAACTCTGATCACCCTACCCAGCAATTTTATCATTCATAATTGAAGGGAAAATAAAGAACTTTTCACACAAGCAAACATTGAAATACTTAAAAACTGAATGCTAAAGAGACTTTATAAGAGTTGCTAGAGTCTTCTTTAAATAAAAAATAAAAGGCTACAATAAAGAAATTATGCAAAGGGAAAAGTTCCATTGTTATAGGAAAATACATAGTGAAATCTATGGATCCACTGTTTAAATAAGCTAGTGCAAAGGTTAAAAGAAAAAAAATATGAAATCAAATATAACTATAACAAACAGTTAAGGGATAAATATGAAGATGTAAAATATGACATCAAAAACACAAATATTGGGGGAAGGGAGTTAAAACATGTAGATCTTTTAGAATGTGTTTGAACTTACACTACTAACAATTTAAAATAAATAGATATATTTATAGGTCAATGTATAAAAAGGGCTTCTCAGTTGGCACTACTGGTAAAGAACCTACTTGCCAATGCAGGAGACATAAGAGATGCGGGTTTGATCCCTGGGTCAGGAAGATTTCCTGGAGAAGGGCATGGCAATTTGCTCCAGTATTCTTGCCTGGAGAATCCCATGGACAGAGGAGCCCCACAGGTGGGCTACAGTCCACAGGGTCACAAAGAATCAGACATGACTGAAGTGAGTTCACACACACACACACACACACATGCACACAATATGTATAAATCCCATTGGAATCAGAAATCAAAAAGCCTATAATAGGTTCACAAACACTAGAGAGAAAGGAACACAAGCATACCACTTAATCAAATTATAAAATCACAGTGGAACAAACTAAACTAAGAAGAAAAGGAGAGAGGAGACTCATTTCAGAACTAAAGATGCACACAAACTGAAAGCGAAGGTACAGAAAAAGATATTCCATGCAAATACAAATTAAAAGAAAACTGGAGTATATATTCATACCAGACAAAGTATACATTAAAACAAAATCTAAAATTAAATGCAAAGAGAGGAATTATATAATAATAAAGGGAACAAAACAAGAAGAGATAATGTTCTTAAACATATATGTGCCTAATATAGGAGCACATAAATATATAAAGCAAATATAATAGACATAAATGGAAAAACTGACAGTAATACAATAATAATACGGAACATTAATGCCTCACTAATATCGATGGGTAGAAAATTAATAAGGAAATAGTAGTCTTATATGACACATTAAACCAAATGAACTTAATATATATCTAAAGGACTTTTGTACTTTCACTTTCAAAGGACATTCCATCAAAAAACATCAGAATACACATTGTTTTCAAATGCACATGAAAGATCCTCTAGGATAAATTACGTTAGGTCACAAGCATGTATCAACAAATTCAAAAGTATAGAAATTATATAAAGCATTTTTCTGGCCACAATGATATGGTATTAGACATTAGGTAAAGGAAGACATTTTGGGAAAAAAGCAAACATATGAAAACTAAACAACATTTGTGGAAAAAATGGGTCAATGAAGAAATTAAAGAGGAAATCAGAAAATACTTTGGGAGAAATGAAAATAAAATTGCAACTTCCCTAAACCTATCCAGGTGCAGCAAAAGCTGTTCTACAAGGGAAATTTATACAAATACAGAGACACCTCAAGAAATAAGGCATATTTCAAGAAAATAAACTAACCTACCAACTTAAGGAATCAGAAAAATAAGCACAAAGAGAGTCTAAAGTTATCAGAAAGAAGGGTATAATAAAGATCAGGGAGGAAATAAATTAGAGGCAAAAAAAAAAAAAAAAAAAAGAAAAGATCAATGAAATCTAGAGTTGTTTTCTAAAAAGATTAATAAAACTGACAAACCTCTAGTCAGATTCATTAAGAAAAAAAGAAGAGGACTCAAGGAAATAGTACATGAAAGAGGAAAAAAAAATTATTGATACAACGTACATATAAAAAATCATAAAGGAACACTACAGTAATATGTTAACAAATTTGATAAATTAAAATAAATGGATAAATTCCTAGAAACATACATTCTTTCAAGAATAAGTTAGGTAGAAATAGATAATCTGAAGAAAACAATTACTAGCATTGAACCAGTGATCAAAACACTCCTAATAAACAAAAATCTAGGACTGCATGACTTTATAGCAGAATTCTACCAAACATTAAAAGAAGAGTTAATACCCATCCTCTCAAATTGTTCCAAAATGCTGAAGAGGAGGGAACACTCCCTAATTCTTTGTACAAGGCCATCTTTATCATGATGACAAAATGCTACAATAACATTATAGGCCAATATCACTAATGAAAATAGACTCAAAAATCCCCAAGAAATATTAGCAAGAGAAACTCCATAATATATAAAACTATCCCTAGACAATGATCAAGCGGGGTTTATTCCAGGGATGAAAGAATGATTCAATATCTATGAATCAATAAATGTGACATAAAACAGTGACAAATGACAAAATCACATGATCAGCTTAATAGATGAAGAAAAAGTGTTTGACAAAATTCAACATCCATTCATGATAAAAATTCCCTTCCAGAGTTGATATGAACATGGAAGTGTTAGTCACTCAACTGTGTCTGACTCTTTGTAATCCCATGGACTCTAGCATGCCAGGCTTCTCTGTCCATTGGATTCTTCAGGCAAGAATATTGGAGTGGGTAGTCATTCCTTCTCCAAAGGATCTTCCCCAGCCAGTGATGGAACCTGGGTCTCCCACATTGCAGGCAGATTCTATACCATCTGAATCACAAAATGTGTGATAAAGTTGCTGTAGAGGGTATATATCTCACATCATAAAGGCCATTTATAACAAACATGACAGCTAACATGAAACTCAGTCATGAAAACTGAAAGCTTTCCCTCTAAATGAGTAAAACTACAAGCCTGACCCACTCTGTCTATTCAACCTAGTGTCTATTGTTGATCGCTAGGTTCATTTGACTCATTTTCTACTTTCCATGTTACTGCAATCAATGATATTGTTAAATTTTCAGCCACTACATGCAAAGAACACTTTTACCTAATTTCTGACAGTATTTTCTTCACTTTTCTTTAAGTCCTCACTGACAGTCTCCTCAAAATTTATCATGATTCACTTAATTATTTCTTTAGGACTAAGTTCTCAGGCCCACCAAGATTTTGGCACTGCCCACTCTGGTCACCAAATTCTATTTCAGTTTCTCTGTGTAACACATTACTATATCACCCCAAATTTAGTAGTATTAAATAACTTCTTTTGATCTATGTATGTGCTTTTATGTCTATGTATTTGCTTTTGTCTCAGTATGTCTATGGATCAGGATTTAAAAGACAAATAATAAAAGTGGTTTTTGGGGTCATGATATACAAGCCTCAGAAAGAAGAACTGAAACCTAGGGACTAAAATGATCTGTAGTCTTATTTGCTCATGTATGGTAGACATTGAATATAATCTAGTCATCTCAGTTTCTCTCTAGTGGGACTCTGTATGGACTAGGTTGGCTTCCTTATAGAATCACTGGGTTTCAAGAGTAAGATATCAGAAATAAACTGCATGAACACAGAAGCCACACTGCTTTTTCTGAACTATTTTCAAAGTCATATAATGTAATTTTCATTGCAATCTATTCATCAAGGCAGTCTCAAAGTCATGTTCATTTTCAAATGAAAGGAAAATAAATTCTACTACTTGCTGGGGAGTGGGGATGTTTTAGACCAGAAATATATCTGTGGATGTTCTTTGGAAGTGACAGTCTGCTACAGGATGAGATAACATATTACAACATTTAAAAACAATCTGTTATCATTCATAAATAGTTTGTGAACATAAACATTTTATTGGTTGCAATAAATTGAATAAAAATAGAGATATAACTGGAATTTTTCTCCAAAACCATGGTATCAGTTTCAGGTCTGCCAATAAACTTGTATTCTCAATGGATGATGTAAATAATCTTTGTTATGTTTTAACTCATAGCTGTATAGAGTACAAAGTCCAGGTTCAATGCACGATACTGGATGCTTGGGGCTAGTGCACTGGGAAGACCCAGAGGGATGGTATGGGGAGGGAGGAGGGAGGAGGGCTCAGGATGGGGAACACATGTATACCTGTGGCGGATTCATTTTGATATTTGGCAAAACTAATACAATTATGTAAAGTTTAAAAATAAAATAAAATTTAAAAAAATAAAAGAAAAAAAAAGAAATGTGGGGATTAGGTTTAAACATTAAAAAAATTTTTTTTAGCTATAAAAAAAAAAAGTGTATTTTTACACCTGTGTGCTTAATAAGATGATATTATTATGATTATAAATGATTCTTCAGCTAAAATATTTGACAACCATTGTTATATCAGAGAAATAATTGTATGTACAAAAATTAAACTTTCAGTTTGAGTCTTAATATATTTTGTGCTAACCACTGTTAAGAAAATGACTTGGCAGCAATGTTAAAGGTCCAGGAAATTTAAAATTCTAAGCCTATGTCAAAATAGACAAGAGACTATGTTTCTATGGTTGGAAGGTATATTGTGAAACAATACTTTGTCATCATAACTTAAAATACATAAATTATTATGGCATTAGGGATAATAGGAAGGGAAAAATATACAAAGAAACATCTCATATTGTCATGGTTTTGACTTTTTATTTCCCTAATGAGAAACGCTGGACTGGAGGGAGCATTAGCTGGAATCAAGATTGTGAGGAGAAATATCAATAACCTCAGACATGCAGATGACACCACCCTTATGGCAGAAAGTGAAGAGGAACTAAAAAGCCTCTTGAGGAAAGTGAAAGAGGAGAGTGAAAAAGTTGGCTTAAAGCTCAACATTCAGAAAATGAAGATCATGGCATCCGGTCCCATCACATCATGGGAAATAGATGGGGAAACAGTGGAAACAGTGTCAGACTTTATTTTGGGGGGCTTCAAAATTACTGCAGATGGTGATTGCAGTCATGAAATTAAAAGATGCTTACTCCTTGGAAGGAGAATTATGACCAACCTAGATAGCATATTCAAAAGCAGAGACATTACTTTGCCAACAAAGGTCCATCTAGTCAAGGCTATGGTTTTTCCAATGGTCATGTATGGATGTGAGAGTTGGACTGTGAAGAAAGCTGAGTGCCAAAGAATTGATGCTTTTGAACTGTGGTGTTGGAGAAGACTCTTGAGAGTCCCTTGGACTGCAAGGAGATCCAACCAGTCCATTCTAAAGGAGATCAGTCCTGGGTATTCTTTGGAAGGACTGATGCTAAAGCTGAAACTCCAATACTTTGGCCACCTCATGTGAAGCGTTGACTTATTGGAAAAGACTCTGATGCTGGGAGGGATTGGGGGCAGGAGGAGAAGGGGATAATAGAGGATGAGATGGCTGGTTGGCATCACCGACTCGTTGGACATGAGTTTGAGTGAACTCCAGGAGTTGGTGATGGACAGGGAGGCTTGGCATGCTGCAATTCATGGGGTCGCAAAGAGTCAGACTGGACTGAGTGACTAAACTGAACTGAACTGAACTGAGGAATGCAGGGGATTTCTATGTGTTAAGTTTGTATCCTGCAACTTTACTATATTCATTGATTAGTTCTAGTAATTTTCAGGTGGTGTCTTTAGGGTTTTCTATGTAGAGGATCATGTCATCTTCAAACAGTGAGAGTTTTCAGCAATCCCACTGCTGGTCATACACACCGAGGAAACCAGAATAGAAAGAGACACGTGTACCCCAATATTCATCGTAGGACATGGAAACAACCTAGATGTTCATCACCAGATGAATGGATAAGAAAGCTGTGGTACATATACACAATGGAATATTACTCATCTACTAAAAAGAATGTATTTGAATCAGTTCTAATGATGTGGATGAAACTGGAGCCTATTTTACAGACTGAAGTGAATCAGAAAGAAAAACACCAATACAGTATATTAATGAATATGTATGGAATTTAGGAAGATGGTAATGATGATCCTATATGCGAGACAGCAAGAGACACAGATGTAAAGAACAGACTTTTGGACTCTGTGGGCGAAGGCGAGGGTGGCCTGATTTGAGAGAATAACACAGAAACATGTATATTACCATAAGTAAAATAGATTGCCAGTCCAGGTTTCATGCACGAGACAGGGCACTCAGGGTTGGTGCCCTGGGACAAGCCTGAGGGATGGGATGTGGGGGAGGTGGGAAGGGGGCCAGGATGGGGGACACATGTACACCCATGGCTGATTCATGTGAATGTATGGCAAAACCCACTACAATATTGTAAAATAATTAGCCTCCAATTAAAATAAATAAATTAATAAAAAATAAAAGAAATCCCCCCAGGGGAGGGGGAATTAACTGCAAAATGACATCATTATCTCAAATTGCAGACAGAAGGAAAAGAACTAATGCGTGTAGCATAACATATACCAATGAAAAATAATGATTCAGTAAAAATAATTTTTAGTGTTAACATATATTGATTATTGTTTACAAGGGAATCTCACAACTAAAAGTATTTATTAAAAAATAAATATTCTGGATATAGAGGCATTGCAACTAATATTTTTAAGAGCATATCACTATCTATTCAGTCTCTAATGGCTTTTGCCTTTAAGGCTTCAGAGAATTAATACTATCCTTCAATTCAAGAGTAGTGCAAGTTTCAGCATCATCAAGTTTATCAGAGTATAGTCTGACATTAAATGATTTTTCTTTTTCTTTTGCTGTTGTTTTGTTATTGAGCCGCAGGGTCAGCATATTTACTTCTGAATTATCAAAATAGAGTACAGCTCCATTTATAGTGAATGAGCAATCAATAATAGCTTTTTAAACTGGTACAATACTTAAACGTTTTCACATCTTATATCTTTATCTGAGTGTATACACCTTAAAAAGTCTTTATTGAAAATAGAAACAGATGAAATCACTCTCAAAAAGTAAATAAAAATTATTAAGGCCATTCTCACTTTGTTTCCAAATTTCAATAGAGAGGTCCACCGTTAGACAATAGGCCTCTCACAACACACCTCTACTCTATATAAGTAGTTTTCAGTCTGTACCCTAGCTGTTCCAAAGACTCAACTCCCCCAGCATTCCTCCTGTGGAAAGAGTGTAAAGGAAGAACCAGTGAGATGACATTGGAACACCCCATCATTTTTGATGTGAGCAGCACTGTTTTCATTTGTGCTAAATATTAGATTTCTAAGTATCTTTTCTTAGAGCATTCTCTGATTGAAAAGTTTTTAAAAGAGTTGCAAAACAATTACACTATGGCATATTTTTCAACTTTAAGTGAAAGTGTATTTTATCTTATTGTACAGTTACTTGATAGTTTTAAAAATTCTTTTAAAATTATGGGAAGTACAATACCTCATCTTTAGAATCAAACCCCATTCCTGCCACAGACACTCAGAGGACCCGAACAAACCTTGTGCCCACCAGGACCCAGAGACCCAGCAGAGACTGAGATAAAACTGTTTGAGTGTCTCCTATGGAGGTACGGGTCAGCAGTGGACTGCCACAGGGGCAGCAGTGTGGGAGCAGCACACTTTGGTATGGTTGGGTGCAGCAGACTTCAGTATGGCATAACCCCTCTTGGAGGAGGTCACCATTAACCCCACAACAGAGCTGCCAGAACTTACACAGAACTGGGAAATAGACTCCTAGAGGGCACAAATAGAATCTTGTGTTCACTAGGACCCAGGAGAAAGGAGCAGTGATCCAACAAGAGACTGACCCAAACTTGCCTGGGTGTGTCCAGGAGTCTCCAGCAGAGGCGTGGGTCAGTGGTGGCCTGCTGCAGGGTTCGGGGCACTGAGTGTACCAGTACATGCTTGGGACGTTTTAAAGGAGATCACCATTATCTTCATTACCTCCATCATAGTTTCACCCCAGGTAAATAACAGGGAGGGAACATAGCTCCTTGTCAACAGAAAATTGGATTAAAGATTTACTGAACATGGCCCTGCCCATCAGAACAAGACTCAGTTTCCCCCTCAGTCAGTCTCTCCCATCAAGAAGATTCTATAAGCCTCTTATGCTTCCCCATCAGAGAGCAGACAGACTGAAAACCGAAATCACAGAAAACTAACCAATCTGATCACATGGACCACAGCCTTGTCTAACTCAATGAAATTATGAACCATGTCATGTAGGCTCACCCAAGATGGATGGATCATGGTGGAAAGTTCTGACGAAATGTCCACTGGAGAAGGGAATGTCAAACCACATCAGTATTCTTGCCTTGAGAACCCTATGAGAAGTATGAAAAGGCAAAAAGATAGGACACTGAAAGGTGAACTCCCAGGTCGGTAGGTGCCCAATATGGTACTGGATAGTAGTGGAGAAATAACTCCAGAAAGAATGAAGGGACAGAGCCAAAGCAAAAACAACACTCAGTTGTGGATATGACTGGTGATAAAAGCAAAATCTGATGCTATAAAGAGCAACGCTGCACAGGAATCTAGAATATTAGGTCCATGAATCAAGGTAAATTGGAAGTGGTCAAACAGGAGATGGCAAGAGTGAACATTGACACTTTAGGAGTCAGCAAACTAAAATGGACTGAAATGGGTGAATTTAAATCAGATAACCATTATATCTACTACTGTGGGCAAGAATCCCTTAGAAGAAATGGAGTAGCCATCATAGTCAACAAAGGAGTACTAAATGCAGTGCTTGAATGAAATCTCAAGAATGACAGAATGAGCTCTGATCATTTCCAAGGCAAACCATTCAATACCACAGTAATCCAAGTCAATGCTCCAACCAGGAATGCTAAAGAAGCTGAAGTTGAATGGTTCTATGAAGACCTCCAAGAACTAACATCCCCAAAAGATGTCTTTTTCATTATAGGGGACTGGAATGAAAAAGTAGGAAGTCAAGAAACCCCTGGAGTAAAAGGCAAATTTGGCCTTGGAGTAAAGAATGAAGCAGGGCAAAGACTAGTAGAGTTTTGACAAGACAACACACTGGTCACCCTCTTCCAACAACACAAGAGAAGACTCTACACATGGACATCATCAGCTGGTGAATACCTAAATCAGATTGATTATATTCTTTGCAGTCAAAGATAGAGAAGCTCTACACAATCAGTGAAAGAAAGACCAGGAGCTGACTGTGGCTCAGATCATGAACTCCTTATTGCCAAATTCAGACTTAAAGAAAGTAGGGAAAACCACTAGACCACTGAGGTATGACCTAAATCAATTCCCTTATGATTATACAGTGGAAGTGACAAAAGGACTCAGGGGATTAGATCTGATGACAGAGTGCCTGAAGAACTATGGACAGATGTTCATGACATTGTACAGGAGACAGGGATCAAGACCATCTCCAAGAAAAAAAAAATGCAAAGAAGGAAAATGGTTGTCTGAGGAGACCTTACAAATAGCTATGAAAGAAGAGAAGTGAAAAGCAAAGGAGAAAAGGAAAGATATACCCATTTGAATGCAGAATTCCAAAAAATAGCAAGGAGAGCCAAAAAAAAAAAAAAAAATGCTTCCTCAGTGACCAATGCAAAGAAATAGAGAAAAACAATAGAATGGGAAAGCCTAGAGTTCTCTTCAAGAAAATTAAAAATACCAAGGGAATATTTCATCTGAAGATGGGCACAATAAAGGACAGAAACGGTATGGACCTAACAGAAGCCGAAGATACTAAGAAGAGGTGGCAAGAATACAGAGAGTTCAGTTCAGTTCAGTTGCTCAGTCGTGTCTGACTCTGCGACCCCATGAATTGCAGCACGCCAGGACTCCCTGTCCATCACCAACTCCCAGAGTTCACTCAAACTCATGTCCATTGAGTCAGTGATGCCATCCAGCCATCTTATCCTCTGTTGTCCCCTTCTTAAGAACTGTACAAAAAAGATATTCATGACCCAGATAACCACGATGGTGTGGTCACTAACCTAGAGCCAGACATCCTGGAATGCAAAGTCAAGTGTGCCTTTGGAAGCATCACTATGAACAAAGCTAGTGGAGTTGATGGAATTCCACTTGAGCTATTTCAAATCCTAAAATATGATGATGTTAAAGTGCTGCACTCAATATGCCAGCAAATTTGGAAAACTCAGCAGTGGACACAGGACTGGAAAAGGTCAGTTTTCATTCCAATCCCAAAGAAAGGCAATGCCAAAGAATGATCCAACCACTGCACAGTTGCAGTTATCTTACACGCTAGTAAAGTAATGCTCAAAATTCTCCAAGCCAGGCTTCAGTAGTACATGAACTGTGAACTTCCAGATGTTCAAGCTGGATTTAGAAAAGGGAGAGGAACCAGAGATCAAATTGCCAACATCCGTTGGATCATTGAAAAAGCAAGAGAGTTCCAGAAAAACATCTCATTCTGCTTTATTGACTGCAAAATCCTTTGACTATGTGGACAACAACAAACTGTGGAAAATTCTGAAAGAAATGGGAATATCAGCGACTTGACCTGCCTCTTGAGAAATCTGTATGCAGATCAGGAAGCAGCAGTTAGAACCAGACATGGAACAACAGACTGGTTCCAAGTTGGGAAAAGACTATGTCAAGGCTGTATATTGTCACCCTGATTATTTAACTTATATGTAGAGTACATCATGAGAAATCCTGGGCTGGATGAAGCACAAGCTGGATTCAAGATTGCCAGGAGTAATATGAATAACCTCAGATTCACAGATGACATCACCCTTATGGCAAAAAGTGAAGAAGAACTAAAAAGCTCTTGATGAAAGTGAAAGAGGAGAGTGAAAAAGTTGACTTGAAACTCAACATTAAAAAGTGAAGATAATGGCCTCTGGTCCCATCAATTCATGGCAAATAGATTGGGAAACAGTGGAAAGAGTGAAGGACTTTATTTATTTATTTATTTTTAGCTACCAAATCACTGCAGATGGTGACTGTAGCCAATATATTAAAAGATGCTTACTCCTTGGAAGAAAAATTATGACCAAACTATACGGCATATTAAAAAGCAGAGATATTATTTTGCTAACCAAAATCCTTCTAGTCAAAGCTGTGGTTTTTCCAGTAGTCATGTATGGATGTTAGAGTTGGACTATATAGAAATCTGAATGCAGAAGAATTGATGCTTTTGAACTCTGGTGCTGGAGAAGACTCCTGAGAGTCCCTTGGACTGTAAGGAGATCCAATCAGTTGATCCTAAAGGAAATCAGTCCTGAATATTCATTGGAAGGACTGATGCTGAAGCTGAAACTCCAATACTTTGGCCACCTGATGAAAAGAACTGACTCCTTGGAAAAGACCCTGATGCTGAGAAAGATTGAAGGCAGGAAGAGAAGGGGATGACAGAGGATGAGATGGTTGGAAGGCCTCACTGACTCAATGGACAAGAATTTGAGCAGTCTGGGTGGAACCATTACTAATGGGAAAGTGGAATCAGTCAACAAAGTTTCAAACTGACAATACGTGCGTGTTCAGTCACTTCAGTCGTGTCCAACTCTCTGTGAACCCATGGACCACGGCCCACCTGCTCCTCTGTCCCTGGGATTCTCCAGGCAAGAATACTGGAGTGGGTTGCCATTTCCTTCTTCAGTGATAAAGTATGAAGTGAATGAAGTGAAGTCACTCAGTCATGTCCAACTCTTTTCGACCCCATGGATTTTAGCCTACCAGCCTCCTCCATCCATGGGATTTTCCAGGCAAGAGTACTGGAATGGGTTGCCATTTCCTTCTCCACAAACTGACAATAGATACTTTTATAATCAGGAGTGTGTGTGCATGCTCAGTTTTGCCTGACTCTTTGAAACCCCATGGACCTTGCCTGTCAGGCTTTCTTGTCCATGAATTTTACAGGCAAGAATATTGGAGTGAATTTTCATTTCCTACTCCAGGGGATTTTCCTGACCTAGAAATCAAACTGGCTTCTCTGGCATTGGTAGGGGATTCTTTTACCAGTGAGTCACCTGGGAAGCACCAACACCCAAATATATGGCAGCCATTTTATAGACGTACCAAATAAACGAGCAAAAAAATTTAGCATTTAGGAGGCTATCTCTCGATTAGTGCTATATAAGTGTATATCAAATGTGTTTCTTCTCTCCCTGCTTTTTCGGTTTTGCTTTGTTAAGAATAGACGATGTAAAACTAAGAATATAGAATATGTGGGAGGGAGATGACACTAAAACTATTTCATTTATGTTAAGTTATTGTCTCCAAGATCAAATATTCTACAAAGTTTGAAATACTTCATCATCTTAGAGCTTAAGGTTTTAACCTCTTGAAATATAGGAAGATTATATATATATATCAGAGAGAGAGAAAAAATATATATGGTTGATTATTATAATTCCACAAAAGAGTTTCTAAAACAGGGTTGGAAGTGTCAGTCACTCAGTCGTGTCCACCCTTTGTGACCCCATGGACTGTAGCCCACCAGGCTGCTCTGTCCATGGAATTCTCCAGGCAAGAATACTGGGGTGAGTAGCCATTCCTTCTCCAGGGGATCTTCTCAATCCAGGGATCATTGGAGGCAGATTCTTTACTGTCTGAGCCACCAGGGAGGCCCTAAAACAAGGCTACTTTAGGTCAATGATATCTTAAATCATTTGCTAAAGTACTTAATGTTGACTTTTGTGTATTTAAAATATTACATTGAATTAACTTTACAGGAATGTTTGTTTCAAATAGAACTTATAAGAAAGAAGTTATCCCATCCTTATAATCTCAGTCAGATCTGATCAGATCAGTCGCTCAGTCGTGTCAGACTCTTTGAGACCCCATGAATAATCTCAGTAAGTAATGATATTAACTTGAATATTCAGTCTTGCATATTCATTGGAAGGACTGATGCTGAAGCTGAAACTGCAATCCTTAGGCCGCCTGATGCCAGGATCACTGAAAAAGACCCTGAAGCTGGGAAAGATTGAATGCAGGAGAAGGGGGTGACAGAGGATGAGATGGTTGGATGGTATCACCGACTTGATGAACCTGAGTTTGAGCAAGCTCCTGGAGTTGTGATGGATAGGGAAGCCTGGTGTGCTGGAGTCCATGGGATCACTAAGAGTCAGGCACAACTGAGCGACTCAACTGAACTGAATGACTTTAACATCTAATTTCTGGTCTTAAATTTCTTTATTCCTTTTTCTGCTCCTAACATTTCAGAGACCTCTTGATTTGTCCATTAGAATGTATACAGATAGTCTCCAATTTATAGTGTTTCATGATTTTTTTACTTTATGATGGTGTGAAAGTGATACTCCTTCAGTAAAAACTGTGCTACAAATGTTAAACATTGACCTTTTCCCAGGCTAACAATACATAGTATGAAATTCTCTCCTTATGACACTGGACAAAGGCAGTGAGCTGCAGCTCTGTGTCAGCCACATAATCACAGCATAAACAACAGATACACTCATAGTCATTTTGTATACAGACATTCTGTTTTTCACTTTTAGTATATTATTCAATATATTACATGAGATTTTCAACATTTTATTATAAAATTGGCTTTATGTTAGATGATTTTGCCTAATTGTAAGCTAATTTAATTTCTGAGCATGTTCAAGGCTCAGCTATGATGTTCAGTAGGTTAGGTGTATTAAATGCACTTTCAACCTGATATTTTGAGCTTAAAATGGATTTATTGGATCTGTAGAGACAGAGAAGACAAGAAAGAGAGAGGAAGAGATAGAAATAGAGAGGGAAAAGAGAGAGTAAAGAGAAAGAGGGAGATGAAGAGGGGGAGGGAGGGAAAGACAGGGTGAACCAAAGGTAGGAAAGAAGAATGGATAAAGGGAGAGAAAATCTACTATTTTTCTAATGTGTGTATGAAAAAAATCTAGAATGTCATTTTCCATTCAGAAAAAGAAAACGAGAGTGAAAATTCCACAGGTTTCATGAGTTAAATGCAAAAATATGCAAAATCTTGGGGAAAAAACTCAGAAGACAAAGAGTTAGGTATATGTTGTGTGATGAGACATTTCAGGTCAGCCCTAGAGATCACTATCTGATCATAAGCTGAAGATCTATATATAGAAAACTATAAAACACTGGTGAAAGAAATCAAAGAGGACACTAATAGATGGAGAAATATACCATGTTCATGGATTGGAAGAATCAATATAGTGAAAATGAGTATACTACCCAAAGCAATTTATAGATTCAATGCAATCCCTATCAAGCTACCAACAGTATTCTTCACAGAGCTAGAACAAATAATTTCACAATTTGTATGGAAATACAAAAAACCTCCAATAGCCAAAGCGATCCTGAGAAAGAAGAATGGAACTGGAGAAATCAACCTACCTGACTTCAGACTCTACTACAAAGCCACAGTTATCAAGACAGTATGGTACTGGCACAAAGACAGAAATACAGATCAATGGAACAAAATAGAAAGCCCAGAGATAAATCCATGCACATATGGACACCTTATCTTTGACAAAGGAGGCAAGAATATACAATGGATTAAAGACAATCTCTTTAACAAGTGGTGCTGGGAAATCTGGTCAACCACTTGTAAAAGAATGAAACTAGAACACTTTCTAACACCATACACAAAAATAAACTCAAAATGGATTAAAGATCTAAATGTAAGACCAGAAACTGTAAAACTCCTAGAGGAGAACATAGGCAAAACACTCTCTGACATACATCACAGCAGGATCCTCTATGACCCACCTCCCAGAATATTGGAAATAAAAGCAAAAATAAACAAATGGGACCTAATTAACCTTAAAAGCTTCTGCACATCAAAGGAAACTATTAGCAAGGTGAAAAGACAGCCTTCAGAATGGGAGAAAATAATAGCAAATGAAGCAACGGACAAACAACTAATCTCAAAAATATACAAGCAACTCCTACAGCTCAACTCCAGAAAAATAAATGACCCAATCAAAAAATGGGCCAAAGAACTAAATAGACATTTCTCCAAAGAAGACATACAAATGGCTAACAAATACATGAAAAGATGCTCAACATCACTCATTATCAGAGAAATGCAAATCAAAACCACTATAAGGTACCATTTCACACCAGTCAGAATGGCTGCGATCCAAAAGTCTACAAGCAATAAATGCTGGAGAGGGTGTGGAGAAAAGCGAACCCTCTTACACTTTTGGTGGGAATGCAAAGTAGTACAGCCACTATGGAAAACAGTGTGGAGATTCCTTAAAAAACTGGAAATAGAACTGCCTTATGATCCAGCAATCCCACTGCTGGGCATACACACTGAGGAAACCAGAAGGGAAAGAGACACGTGTACCCCAATGTTCATCGCAGCACTGTTTATAATAGCCAGGACATGGAAGCAACCTAGATGTCCATCAGCAGATGAATGGATAAGAAAGCAGTGGTACATATACACAATGGAGTATTACTCAGCCATTAAAAAGAATACATTTGAATCAGTTCTAATGAGGTGGATGAAACTGGAGCCTATTATACAGAGTGAAGTAAGCCAGAAGGAAAAACACCAATACAGTATACTAATGCATATATATGGAATTTACAAGGATGGTAACAATAACCCTGTGTACGAGACAGCAAAAGAGACAGTGTTGTACAGAACAGTCTTATGGACTCTGTGAGAGAGGGAGAGGGTGGGAAGATTTGGGACAATGGCATTGAAACATGTAAAATATCATATATGAAACGAGATGCCAGACCAGGTTTGATGCACGATACTGGATGCTTGGGGCTAGTGCACTGGGACGACCCAGAGGGATGGTATGGGGAGGGAGGAGGGAAGAGGGTTCAGGATGGGGAACACATGTATACCTGTGGTGGATTCATTTTGATATTTGGCAAAACTAATACAATTATGTAAATTTTAAAAATTAAATAAAATTTTAAAAAAAAGAAAAGAAAAAAAAATGGATAGTAAATGAGGCTGTTCAAACAGCAGGGGGGAAAAAAAAACTTTATCACTCTAAGTAAAAAGACAAAACCCTGAAAACAATTCTATTTTACTTTCATTTATTTCTTTTGTTTAAAAAATGGAGAAGGCGATGGCACCCCACTCCAGTACTCTTTCCTGGAGAATCCCATGGACGGAGGAGCCTGGTAGGCTGCAATCCATAGGGTCACTAAGAGTCGGACACGACTGAGCGACTTCCCTTTGACTTTTCACTTTCATGTATTGCAGAAGGAAATGGCAACCCACTCCAGTGTTCTTTCCTGGAGAATCCCAGGGATGTGGGAGCCTGGTGGGCTGCCATCTATGGGGTCACACAGAGTCGGACATGACTGAAGTGACTTAGCAACAACTATATTGTTCAGAAGTCTTTGGGAACTAGGAAAAATTAGGTTAATAAACTTTGAAAACAATTATCAGTGATGTAAACAACCTATCTCAAGGATGACATTTAGGTAATTCCCTAATATTAAGAACTTTTTTTTTTTCTAACAAGTATTAGACAAAAATGTCAGAACTCTAATAAGAAAGACCCTTCCAACTTTTCTAAATCATTTTAATGGCATTCATTTATACTGTAAAAAATCTGATTATTATTAGACAAATCATCACAAATCTGCTAATTAGTGATAGGATTTTAATGAAAACATAGCTCTGAATTCCAATCTCAACACCATCATGGGTTTTCACTGCTCTGACATTTTAGGATATATATCTTTGTCTTTGTCTCAGTCTGTTTATTGTCAAACTAAAAATATACTCCTTTTAAATTTCCTGACATCTTAGGAGAGGGAGTGTGAAGGGTTGGGTTGAGAGTTTGGGGTTGCTGCTGCTGCTGCTGCTGCTAAGTCGCTTCAGTCGTATAGACGGCAGTCTACCAGGCTCCCCGGTCCCTGGGATTCTCCAGGCAAGAACACTGGAGTGGGTTACCATTGCCTTCTCCAATGCATGAAAGTGGAAAGTGAAAGTGAAGTCGCTCAGTTGTGTCTGACTCCTAGCGACCCCATGGACTGCAGCCTACCAGCCTCCTCAGTCCATAGGATTTTCCAGGCAAGAGTACTGGAGTGGGGTGCCATTGCCTTCTCTGGAGTTTGGGGTTAGCAGATATAATTACATATAGAATGGATAAAGAATGGTCCTATTGCATAAATCAGGGAACTATATTTAATATCTTATAATAAACCATTATGAAAAAAATGCATACACACACACATATATGACTGAATCACTTTGCTATATACCAGAAACAAATACAACTTTGTAAATCACATTTACTTTTGTTAAAAAATAAAATTAAAACAATTCAAAATAAATACATAAATTTCCTGACATCTTAAATCCATTTTGTTAAACTCTCTCAATGAATGACTTGAAAGTCGCTCAGTTGTGTCTCACTCTTTGTGACCCCTCATAAACTGAAACTATAACCCCCAGTAACTCAGAATGTAACTGTATTTGGAGACAAGGTCTTTAAAGAGGTGATTAAGTTAAAATGAAGTTTTGTTTGTTTTAGGTGGATTCTAATCCAGTATGATTGGTATCTTCATAAAAAGAATCAGCTTGTGAACACACACAGATACCAGTTACCCATGCACACTTGCAGAAATAACCATCTAAAATCAAGGAAAGAGGTCTCATAAGAAATCATCTCTGCCAATTTCTTAATCTTTGACTTCCAGCCTTTAGAACTCTAAGAAAACAAATCTTTTTTGTATAAACCACCTAGTTTTTAGTATTTTGCTATGGAAAACTGAGCAGGATAATATAGATCCTAAGTTTTCTTTCCTAATAACTACTAAATATTGTAAAGAAAAAGTATACAACTTTACCTCACTTTCACAAAAGGACTGATATAAACAGTTATCAGATCAGATCAGTCTCTCAGTCGTGTCCGACTCTTTGCGACCCCATGAATCGCAGCACACCAGGCCTCCCTGTCCGACACCAGCTCCCGGAGTTCACTGAGACTCGTCCATTGAGTCAGTGATGCCATCCAGCCATCTCATCCTCTGTCGTCCTCTTCTCCTTCTGCACCCAATCCCTCCCAGAATCAGAGTCTTTTCCAATGAGTCAACTCTTCGCATGAGGTGGCCAAAGTACTGGAGTTTCAGCTTTAGCATCAGTCCTTCCAAAGAAATCCCAGGGCTGATCTCCTTCAGAATGGATTGGTTGGATCTCCTTGCAGTCCAAGGGACTCTCAAGAGTCTTCTCCAACACCACAGTTCAAAAGCATCAATTCTTTGGTGCTCAGCCTTCTTCACTGTCCAACTCACATCCATACATGACCACTGGAGAAACCATAGCCTTGACTAGACGGACCTTGGTTGGCAAAGTAATGTCTCTGCTTTTGAATATGCTATCTAGGTTGGTCATAATTTTCCTTCCAAGGAGTAAGCGTCTTTTAATTTCATGTCTGCAGTCACCATAGTTATAGGTTTGCACAACAAAAGAAACTATAAGGAAGGTGAAAAGACAGGCTTCAGAATGGGAGAAAATAATAGCAAACGAATCAACTGGCAAAGAATTAATCTCAAAAATATACAAGCAACTCCTGCAGCTCAATTCCAGAAAAATAAATGACCCAATCAAAAAATGGGCCAAAGAACTTAACAGACATTTCTCCAAAGAAGACATACAGATGGCTAACAAACATATGAAAAGATGTTCAGCATCACTCATTATCAGAGAAATGCAAATCAAAACCACAATGAGGTACCGTTTCACACCAGTCAGAATGGCTGCTATCCAAAAATCTACAAGCAATAAGTGCTGGAGAGGGTGTGGAGAAAAGGGAACCCTCTTACACTGTTGATGGGAATGCAAACTAGTACAGCCACTATGGAGAACAGTGTGGAGATTCCTTTAAAAACTGTAAATAGAACTGCCATATGACCCAGCAATCCCACTGCTAGGCATACACACTGAGGAAACCAGAATTGAAAGAGACACGTGTACCCCAGTGTTCATCGCAGCACTGTTTATAATAGCCAGGACATGGAAAAAACCTAGACGTCCATCAGCAGATGAATGGATAAGAAAGCTGTGGTACATACACAATGGAATATTACTCAGGCATTAAAAAGAATACATTTGAATCAGTCTTAATGTGGTGGATGAAACTGGAGCCTATTATACAGAGTAAAGTAAGCCAGAAATAAAAACACCAATACAGTATACTACCGCATATATATGGAATTTAGAAAGGTGGTAATGATAACTCCACATGCAAGACAGCAAAAGAAATACAGATGTATAGAACAGTCTTTTGGACTCTGTGGGAGAGGGCAAGAGTGGTATGATTTGTAAGAATGGTATTGAAACATGTATATAATCATATGTGAAATGGATCACCAGTCCAGGTTTGATGCATGAAACAAGGTGTTCGGGGCTGGTGCACTGGGATGACTCAGAGGGATGGGATGGGGAGGAAGGTGGGAGGGGTGTTCAGGATGGGGAATACATATATACCCGTGGTGGATCCATGTCAGTGAATGGCAAAATCACTACAATATTGTAAAGTGATTAGCCTCCAATTAAAATAAATGAATCTATATTAAAAATAAATAAATAAAATACAAAAAATAAATAAACTCTGCCCCTGGGGGGGAAAACAGTTATAGGATAATGATTGTAAAAATTAGCAATCCATAAATATTTAAGTAACATAACTAATTATGTACATCTATTTTTTAAATGTTCAAATTTTTATGGATTATATACTTTTCAAATTAAGAGAGTATAGTAGATTAGAGCATTGTTCAAAGATACTCCTGCCCTCCTTTTGTGTGTGTGTGTGTGTGTGCTCAGTCATGTCCAACTCTTTGCTAACATGTGGACTGTGGCTCACAAGGATCTGCTGTCCATGGGATTTTCCAGGCAAGAATACTGAAGTGGGTTGCCACTTCCTTCTCCATGGGATCTTCCTGACCCAGGAATCAAACCCATATCTCTTCCATCTCCTGCACTGGCAGGTAGGTTCTTTACCATTAGTGCTGTTACTGCCCACCTTAGCTTCATAGAAGTATAATTCTCTGCTGCCTTATATTGGGCTTGGCAGCATGTTTCCTTTAGTCAGGGCCATATTAACAAACGTGATGAAAAAAAGTTTGAGCTCTATTTGTGTAGTGGGGCACCTGTGACTCTGTTTTGGTCAAGGGAATACTTCCCCCTTTCTTGGGCCATAGAATATATTCATGTGGAACAGACCTAAGACAAACTTACAGTGAAGAGCCAAGGCCAGTTGACTCTCAGCATAAAGGTTGCCAAGCTGAATCCAACCAAGATGAGCTTATGTACAGGTGAACTGCAGATGTGTGAGACAGAACAAGTGACAACTGTTTTAAATCATAACATTGAGGAGTACCCAATACTTATACAGTAAAGAATCTGCTTGCAATGCAGCAGACCTGGGTTCGATCCCTGGGCTGGGAAGATCCTCTGGAGAAGGGAATGGCAACCTACTCCAGTATTCTTACCTGGAGAATCCCATGGACAGAGGAGCCTGGGGGGCTATGGTCCATGGTCTCCAAGAGTTGGACATGACTGAGCAACTAAGACACATATTGAGGAGGTGTGCCTTGCAGCATTAGGGAGGCCAGGGTTCATAACAGAGTCATGGCTGTAATCAAGAAAAGAAAGAAGCTTGATTACAACATAGGTAGAACTTCTCAGTAATTTACAACAGAATATTTAGGAAATCATATTCTTGCTGAAAATTTAATTTAAAATATCATATTTTCAATACCAAAAATGATAGAAGCTACTGCTAAAATCTACTGTTTCTTGAGCATTTCTGTTCTGGGAACAGTGAAAATGTCTGATCATTTCACCTCAATGAAAACCCCAAGGTTAAGTATAATGATCATCACATTTTACAGATATTAAGGATTATAAATCTAATATGTTTTGGTGTTGGAATGTAAACTGTGGCAATCTGCCTTCTATGTCTGGATTCTTAATTTTAAAGTATACTGAAATATCATTGATTATATATTATTTGAAGGTTATTATATAAATTTAATTGCCACTCTAATAGATAAAAGGGTGTTCCCTGGTGTCTCAGATGGTAAAGAATCTGCCTGCAAAGTGGGAGACCTGGGTTTGACATCTGGGTCAGAAAGATCACCTGGAAAAGGGAATGGCAACCTACTCCAGTATTCTTTCCTGGAAAATTCTATGGACAAAGGAGCCTGGTGGACTATAGTCCATAGGGTTGCAAAGATCAGACACGACTGAAGTGATTTAGTATGCACTAAAAATGTTTTGTATATAAAGATATATTTTCCAACTATACAGGCTGAAGACTACTATTTATTATACATCCTATCACACATGGATAATCTTTTCTATTTAAAAATCTCTCATTTTATGGCTAAGTATAAAAAGTATTTATAAATACACTCTCAGATTCTTATCATTAAACATATTACTTGCCTCTCAACATAATAGGAAACAGAACTAATAGAAATTTCCAGGATAAACAGCTGTACTAAAACTAATTGAATTACCAGAGTTTTGCCTTAATGCTAAAACTAAACTGATGAAAATTGAGTTAAAATGTTCTCTATAGCCTTCTCCATATCTCACAGGTGGTCTATTCAAGAAATTTTACTGGACAAAGAAAGATGTAAAGCATTCCTGGTAGTGTGAATTATCAGAACACTGAAGTTACCTTCAGAAAAACTGGGTGCTTAAAGAACTTTCATAACATTTGAAAAGGTGTTTATACTTGGGTCTAAAAGAATACTTAATCCTCTCAAGTCATTAGAAATCATTCTGGGAAGCCCTGAAATATGATAGTCCTTTTGGTTTCTAAAAATTCCCTCCAACAACTTATCCCTACTCACCACCACCTCTAAATATCCAGGTCCAGGTTAACATAACACAGCTTCTAGAGAATTTGTGGGGTGAACCATGACATACAAGGAGACCTGAAAATATGAACAGGAGAAAGAAGTTCTCATACAGAATGCTAACAAAACAATAGCCGATCCCAAGACAGGTCTGAAGTCAAAAGTTGAAGTTGATGCTGAAAGCAGTCAAATCAAATTAGTTATACTAACACACCAAACTTGTACATTAAAAGTGAAAGAATTTTGTTTATTTTTATTGATCAGGAGTGGGCACTGGAATCTTAAATCAAATATTGGTTTGGTCTGAATATTAAGGCACCATTTAGTTGAAGGAGTTGAATAATGCTCATTTCACTCTATCATTTAATTTCCATTATACAAATTCATGTTATCTCTATGACACTCCTCAAAGGAATATAGTTTTTTACAGTTATATTGTTCAACCATGTGGCATTATGGCCTCTCAGTGGTGATTGAATTTTAGAAGTATTCAGAAAAAGTGGATGGTTTGAGACTGTCTCCAAAACTCCTTACAAAACACTGTCTAGCATCTCTTTGGATAAAATGATTTTAGTCATGCCTGCTTGAGTTCTAGTTAGATACATTCCATATAAATATCGAGTCCAGTCATTTACTTTCATATTGATCAGCTGGCTGTTTTCCCAGATCATTTAGAACTCCTATACTATTAACTTTAAATGACTATTGATTTCAAACTCTTATAGACAAGATGGCTTTTCAATTCAGTGATTCTAAAGTAATACACATAGTAGGTATATAAGTTAGGAACTAAGGCTAAAACAATGTGCAACATTTAAAAAGAGTCATTAAGATTGAAGTTGTTTTATATTTGTATTTGATTTCAATGGAATAAACAGCAAATACTTTATACATTAAGTGTATAGTTTATAATCACATTATGGAAAAATCTACCTTTTTACTTTCCCATTTGACTCTCTTGCAGTAATATTATATTGATAAACTACTCTACACTATAGCATTTATGTTTATGTAAAAGAAAAAAAGAAACAGCGTGAACTCTTTTTTCACATGTAAAAGAACAGAGACTACTTTTTGCTTGGAATTTCTCCAAAACATACAGCTTATCATTAGAAGTAGTACTGTTAGTCACTCAGTTGTGTCAAACTCTTTCTGACCCCATAGACTATAGCTCACCGGGCTCCTCTGTCCATGTGATTCTTCAGCAAGAATACTGCAATGGGTTGCCATTCCCTTCTCCAGGGGATATTCCTGGCCCAGGGATCAAACCCAGATCTCCTGCATGGCAGGCAGATTCTTTAGCATCTGAGCTACAGGGAATTCCTATCATTAGAAATATTGATAGTTAAATCCAATCTCAAAGGTACATTTTCTGCTGATCATTTGACATCCTCTCAAGTTGTCATAAACTGCCCCTGTGGATCTTGAGTCAACAGCTATCACTGTGTGTCACAGAGTTCAACTGGCTGCTCCTTCCCTTCTTTTCACAGGAACTCTAGCACATCTCTGCATATTCATAGGCTCTAACGGACATCATTCTTGGTCTCTGGAATTTTCTTTTTTTGATGTCTAAAAGGAACAGCATGACCCCGTCTTAAAAATTGAAATATTCACTGATCTATGGTTATTCCTGTAATATCACTAGTGTTGGTGAATAATTCAAATTAAATAGTTCCCTATATATTCCATTTTAAAGGAACTTCATTTACTTTCTTTCAATGGTTTCTTCCTACGCTATTCTCACCCTGCATTATTCATATGCAACCTCACAAATTGCTTTGAGTTCCAGCAGTACTAATATAAATCATAGGGCTATTTTCTCTGGAGGACTTCAGCCTTAAGCTCTACAACTTCTTTTAAAGTGAAAACTGTGTTCAATTAAGGTGATTTGTTTGCTTCAAAAATTAACTATCTTATATTCCCATTTTCAAGGAGAGAGACTAAGTTACACTGCAGACTGTTAAATAATTTTAGAAGTAATTTACTTTCACAAGCTTCATCTGGCTTATCCTGTGCATTTATTAATTTGTGACTAGGTCATATTCCTCAAAATATAAATACAGCTCTCAAATATTTCTTTCCCAACTGTTTTGCATTTTGACTTTGAATAGTTCCATTGTCAATGAACTAGAATAATGTGTTCTTATCTGCTTCACAGGCCTGTAACTGAATGAAAGAAACAAGGAAAGAGAGATGAGACAAATGAGTGGAAACCAAGAAAACTGGGAATTTAGATTCAAGATGGAGAACTGCTATAAAAGTAGCATGTTATGAATGACATCACTGAAAATAACCAAGTGGCAAATGTCACTCATTTCTCCCCAAATGCTACAAATGTGATGACAAGGCAACTAATGGAATGAGAGAAAATATTTGCAAATCATGTCTTTGACAAGAGGTTAATATCCAAGATATATAAGGAACTCATACAACTCAATAGCCAAAACTAATTAATCTTAATAAAAATGGTCTGAAGATCTGAGTAGATATTTTTTCCAAAGAAGACACAGATGGCCAATAGATATAAAGAGATGCTCATCGTCATTAATCACCTGAGAAATGTAAACCAAAACCACAATGAGATATCACACATATTGGAAAAAAAAAAAAAAGTAATGAGGGAAAGAGAGGGTGGGGTGAATGGAGGGAGTAACATTAACAAATATAGACTATCATGTATAAAATGCATAGGTAGGAGCTCAGCTTGGTGCTCTGTGACGACATAGAAGCCTGGGTTAGAGGGAGACTCAAATAGAAGGAGAGATATATAGAGCTGATTCACATGGCTGTAGAACAGAAATTAACACAATATTGTAAAGCAATTATACTCCAATTAAAAAAAAAAAAGGCAAGACCTGACAAGTGTTAGCAAAGATGTAGAGAAAAGAAAAACTTATGCACTGTTAATAAACTGGTAAGGCCACTGTGGAAAACAGTATGGAGTTCCTCAAAAATCAAAAACCAGCAGCTGCACTTCCAATGCAGATTTAGTATAACCAGAGAAAGCAGTGTGAACCTTATTCTCAAAAAACTGGCGTGGGTCTCCACACATCTGGCATCTCCCTCAAAGATCAGTATACATAGCATTTGTTTTGCCTGAGTTGAGTCATTCCCAGGGTTGGGATGACTTCCACCGTGTTTTCTTTTTTTTTTTTTTTTCCAGAAGCATTTAATCTAATATTGGCTACAGCAGCCTTGAGCAAGGAATAACACTTGGAACAAGTTGGGGATACACTAGGGACATAATATTAAACAACCAATGGATCAAAGAAGAAATTATAAGAGAGATTAGAAAATACATTAATACAAATAAAAATAAAAACACGACACACAAAAACTCTTCAGATGCAGTGAAAGCATTGTTCATTAGGAAATTTAGAATGATAAATGCTTATATTAAAAAAAGAATCCAAACTAATAAATGTACACCTTAAGGAAATAGGGGGAAAAAAAAGATAAATTCAAAGCTTAAAAGGAATGGAGTCGGATGGCTACCTTATGCTGCACATAAGAATTTATTAAAAATAGAACAAAGACATAAATGCAAGAACCAAAATCTGTAAAGTCCTTAAAGGGAAATGTAGAGGTATATCTTCATGACCTAGAATTTAGCAAAATATTTTTAGACAAGACACCAAAGCACACAACAAGAGAAAAAAATAGATGAACTGGACTTCATAAAAAAGGAAAGCGAGTGTGTTTCAAATGACACTATTAAGAAAATATGAAGACAACCAAGATATTAGCAAGTTACAAATCTGATAAAAATCTAATATCCAAAACATATATAAAGAACACTTATAACAGCAAAACAAGCAACCCAATTAAAAACAGGCAAAATACTTGAATAGACAGCACCCCAAAGATGTACAAATTGCAAACAAGCATATGAAAGATGTTCAACTTCATTAGCCATTTGGAAAATACAATCAAAACCTCACTGAGATACCATTTCACACTGGCTATGTAGTCCATGGGGTCGCTAAGAGTCAGACACGACTGACTTCCCTTTCACTTTTCACTTTCATGCATTGGAGAAGGAAATGGCAACCCACTCCAGTGTTCTTGCCTGGAGAATCCCAGGGACAGGGGAGCCTAGTGGGCTTCCGTCTATGGGGTCGCACAGAATCGGACACAACTGAAGCAACTTAGCAGTAGCAGTAGCAGTAGGATGGCTATAATCAAAAACCAAGCAAAAATGGAAAATAAATGTTAGGATGTACCAAAATTGGAACATTTGTATACTGCTGATGGGTATGTAAAATGGTGTAATTGCAATAGAAAACACTTTGGCAGCTTTGCAAAAGGTAAACATAGAATGACCATAGGACTCAAAAATTCCAGTCCTAGGTTTATATCCAAGGGGATTGAAAACAAGTATTCCAACAAATACTTGTGCAAAGTGTTTATAGCAGCACTATTTACAATAGTCAAAAAGTGGAAACAACCTAAAAGTTCTTCAACAGATAAGTGGATAAACAAAATGTTGTATATCCACACAATGGAATACTATTCAGACATAAAACAGAATTAAATACAGATACATGTTGCAATATCAACAGACCCTGAAAACAATAAAGTCAGTGAAAGAAGTCCGGCACAAAAGTTCACATACTGTATGGTTTTATTTATATAAAGTATCTAGGATAGTAAACTGATGGAGGCAGAAAGCCGATTAGTGGTTGTCAGGGGCTAGGGTAAGAGAAGAATGGGAATGACTGCTCAACAGACACAGGGTTTCCTCATGAAGTGTTCAAAAATATCTTGGAGCTCTATAGAGATGGTGATTGCAAACATTGTGACTGTACTAAACAAAATTGAAATAGACACTTTAAAATACCTGATGGTTAATTTTCTAACTTATCTTTTATTGAGTAAAATTATTTTCCATTGAGGAGCCATTTGTAAAGCTTGTGTGCATTCTCAGTCATGCTCGACTCTTTGTGACCCCATGGACTGTATCCTTTAAAGCTCCTCTGTCCATAGGATTCTCCAGGCAAGAATACTGGAGTGGGTTGTCATTTTCTTCTCCAGGGGATCTTCCCAACTGAGGGATTAAACCCATGTCTCCAGCAGGAAACTTCTTGTCTAAATTTGCTTCTGTACCTAACACCCCACCCCATTCTCTAAGGAGACTAGTTCATAGAGATATCATAATTTCCAAGTTGAGGGAAGAAAAGCCATATAAGATTTTTTTGAAATTTCCTGAATGAGAGATTTATTTAACCCTATCCATGTTTTATTCAATCATTTATATCAGGGAACTTTTCTCCATAGTCTATAATAACCTAAATGGGAAAAGAATAAATAAATGTACAAAATAAAAAAAAATTTAATTAAAAAAATGGTTATATATTTGTCACTTTCTTCCAAACTGGGATATCCCAAAATCTTAATACAATAATTTCAAATTTTCTATGCATTGTTTCTATTCATGACCTAAAGTTGCATAATTTTTGACAATGTCACTCATTGACCATCAATCAGTATTATTCAGAATAATTTCGTTGCCCTAAATAATCTCCTGTGCTCCATTTCTAACCCTTACCTCTTTCCACCGACAATTAGTAATTTGTTTACCACCTGTAGTTTTGTCAGTCAGGTCAGTTCAGTTCAGTCACTCAGTCGTGTCCGACTCACTGTGACCCCATGAATCGCAGCACGCCAGGCCTCCCTGTCCATCACCAACTCCAGGATTTCACTCAGACTCACGTCCATCGAGTCAGTGATGCCATCCAGCTATTTCATCCTCTGTCGTCCCCTTCTCCTCCTGCCCCCAATCCCTCCCAGCATCAGAGTCTTTTCCAATGAATCAACTCTTCACATGAGGTGGCCAAAGTACTGGAGTTTCAGCTTTAGCATCATTCCTTCCAAAGAAATCCCAGGGCTGATCTCTTTCAGAATGGAGTGGTTGGATCTCCTTGAAATCCAAGGGACTCTCAAGAGTCTTCTCCAACACCACAGTTCAAAAGCATCAATTCTTCGGCGCTCAGCCTTCTTCACAGTCCAACTCTCACATCCATATGTGGCCATAGGAAAAACCATAGCCTTGACTAGACGGACCTTAGTTGGCAAAGTAGAATGCAATTTAAGTGAGATTGTTTTTACCCATTCACTTATTGAAGGACTTATTATTTGCTTCTAGTTTTCAGCAGTTGCATTACAGTTGATACTGATATTCACAAGTAGATTTTCATGTGTACATAAATTTTCTGGGTCATGTGGTAAGACATTTTAGGTTTATAAGAAACTTTTAATGTCTTTCAAATTGGACATTTCAAATTATCACTAATGAATGAAAGTTTCTGTTACACTGCATTCTCACCAGCAATAAGTATCATCAGTTTGTTTGATATTAACCATCCTATTGGTTATGTCATGTTGTTTTAATTTGTGATTCTCTAATTAAAAATAATGTTGAATATGTTTTTGTATTTCTACTTACCACCCATGTATCTTCTTTAGTAATATGTCTGTTCAGACTTTTAAAAATTTTTTTTAAATTATGTTGTCTGTTTTTATACTATTGAGCTTTAAGAGTTCTTTGTGTACTTTGGAGACAAGTATTAAATTTCTGTTTTTCAAATACTTTCTTCTATTCTATGGCTTGTCTTTTGATTCTTTCAACAGTATTTCACATAGTAGAACTTTTAAATTTTAATAAGTACTACATTTGTTTTTTCTTTTCAGAAAGTGCTTTGGTGTTGTATCCGAAAGTACAAAAAACAAGGTGACCTACAGATGAACAAAAATAAGAATTATAGTAGACTTTTCATCACAAATCATGCAAGCAAGAAGAAAGTGGAGTGAAATACTGAAAATATTGAAAATGTTGAAAAATACTATTGACCTAGAATCTTATTTACAACAGAAGTTTTCTTCAGTGCTGAAGGAGAAATAAAGACTTTCTCAGGAAAAAAAAAAAAAAACTTTCTCAGAGAAACAAAAGCTGAGGTTTCATAGGCAGATCTTTCTTACAAGCAAAGATCAAAGATGTCTTAAAGGAAAGGAAAAATCATTAGAAACTTTGATTTTCATTAAGAAAGGAGTAGCTCATGCTTCACAATATTCCCATGTTCCCACCTGGAGTTGGCTCTGAATCCAGTTACTACACAGAAGACTGTGCCTTTCCGATATAATCGCTTACTCAGCGTCCTGATCTGCCTTTCTTGTACAGACTCTGACTCTCAGATTGAAACAGAACATTGTTACCTGGCACCTTCCTGCTCCCAGTAGAGTGGGCTCCCTGATGGTCATTATACCCAGTATGTGTGTAGGAGGGAGGCAGCCAGACCCTGATATATAGGTTTGAGATGCTGTGTCTTCCCCACTCCTCCCATCAGAGCTGCAATTATCATTTCACCTGCAGCAGCAATGGGAGTGCAGGCCTGGGATCTGAGAACATTTCTGGAAAAATTTCTCTCAGTTGTTAATTACTGGAAACAATTACAAGTTTCTAGTTAGTACCTTTAGGAGACTAAAGGAATGTTTCCAAGAGCCTTCTTATTTTCCCTGACCACTAATGGCAAACAGGGTCTCACATGGAAGAGTGTAAGAAATACTGAAATACACACATGATTGAGGTAACTATTTGGGTCTCTCTGGATTATTCACTTCCATGAGATGTTTCTCTACATTCCACTAATCTGAACCATCAATTAAAATATTGGTGGAGAAGTGGAATGAGTCCAATTACCTGGGAGGTATATTCAAAGAGATAAAAGGGAAAGGAGGAACATGGGAGAACTCATTATATGAATCATTAGCACAAATAAAATCAATTGATTTAGACTCATTTTCATAATTTCATGGCAATTATGAAGGAAATCTTGTCAGAAAATACACTTTATTCTTATTTAATTCTGTTGGTGATAAGAATGGGATGCAGAACAAATGTATAGAAACAAAGAGAGGGTTCAAAAAGAGTAGCTCTTAAATAAAATCATCTAGATCTGATGGCTCAATAGTCTGAGCAATTAATTCAGGAGGATCAAACCTAGAGACTAAATAAAATACTGCTAAAAACCAGTGGATCAATGGGAAATAAACAGAAAATCAGAAATTACCTTGAAGCAAATAAAAATAAAATGGAAACTTTAAAAATCAAGAAATAGAAAAGGCAATTCTAAGAGAAACTGAGAAAGATAAAAGCCTACCTGAAAAAACAAGAAAAATTTCAAATAAACAACCTAACCCACCATCTAAAGAAATTATAAAAGGAATTACATAAAATGTCCAAGATAGGAGACAGAGGAAATGATATAAATCAAAGAGTATTTTAAAAATCAGAGATTAAAACACCCACAGAACAAGTCAATGAAACCAAGAGGTGGTTTTTTGAAAAGATACATACAACTGATAAACCTTTAGCTGGGGTTCATTTAAAAAAAGAGAGAGAGAGAGAGAGAGAGAGAGAACCTGGAACTTCCCTGGTGGTGCTGTGGTTAAGACTTCGCCTCCTAGTGCAAGCGGTGCAGTTTGATCCCTGGAAAGGGAGCCAAGATCCCACATCCCTTGTGGACAAAAAGCAAAATGTGAAACAGAAGCAATATTGTAACAGAAGCAATAAATACTTTAAAAATGGTCCACATAAGAAATCTTTAAGAAAAAGAAATTAGGTACATATACTGTTTTGTATAGACTTTTTACACTTCTTATGTTGTTTGTGAATTTAAAGTTTGCATAATGTTGTACAGCACTCATTGACATTGCTGTATAAGAATTCATGTTAGGAATATTGAATAATGTCATGAGTCCACTATTATAAGGAGTGATTCTAGAAAAATGGAATTTAAGGGAGAGTTTTGCATTGGTTCCTGGGGGAAAAAAAAAAAAAAAAGAAAGGAGTAATATAAAGTAGGAATAACTGAAGGTAAAATAAAATCTATTTGATTTATTATTATTAAGTGATATTAGGGCTTCCCAAGTGGTGCTAGTGGTAAAGAACCTGCCTGTCAATGCAGGAAACATAATAGACTCGAGTTCCATCCTTCAGTTGGGAAGATCCCCTGGAGGAAGGAATGGCAACCCACTACAGTATTCTTGAATGGAGAATCCCATGGACAGAGGAGACTGGTGGGCTACAGTCCATAGGGTCACAAAGAGTTGGACACAACTGAAGAGATTTAGCATGCACACAATTGATATTAAATGTAATGGTTCATTTAAAGTCATAATAACTTTGTTATCAGCTACTTGCACTTAAGTGAAGTGGTATAGTGTTATTTGAAGGTGAGATTCGCTTATTTAAAATTTGTATATGTGTATATATATATATATCGAACTCCAGAGCAACTACTAAAATATTTTAAATAATAATTTACATACATATATATATATATATATATATGTTTCAAACTCCAAAGCAACTACTAAAATATGTTCTAATAATAATAATAAATAAATAAATATATATATATATAAAATAGAGAGAGAGAGAAGAAAATATAAACATATGTTTCTTATGGGCTGAATTGTTATTCTCCCAAAATGCATACATTTATTGAAGTACAAACCCCAATAACTCAGAATGTGATCGCATTTGAAGATAGTGCTTTTAAAGAGATGATTAACTTAAAGTGACATTGTTAGGGTAGATTGTCTTCCAATCTGATGACGTCCTTCTAAGAAGAGAATATTTGGACACAGAAAGAGATACTAGGGATGCTGTGCTATGGAAAGAATGTGAAGACAACAGCATTAAGGTGTCCATATGCAGACCACAGAGACCATCAGAACAAACCAATATTGTCCACATCTTAACCTTGGGACTTCTAGCCTCCAAAATGTGAGAAAATTAATTTCTGTCATTTAAACAACATAGCCTTTGTGATTTTATTATAGTAGCCCAACTAATCCAACTAATATAATGCTCAATGAAAACCAGAGAAGGGAGAAAAACAAGAGGAGAAAAAAAATGTCCTACATACACAAATAAAGACATATTGTCACAGTGGATAAAGAAATAAGACAACTGAAATCCACTTTAATTATCAAGATTCAGATACATTAAAGTAAAAGGGATAAAGAAAACTATATTAAGCTAACAATCAAAAATAATCTAGAGTAGCTATATCAGTTTTAGATAAAGTAGACTTAGGAGCAAGAAAAAACCTTCAGGGATAAAAAGGAGCATTACAAAATGATTAAGACATCAATTCTCCAACAAGAATAATAATCCTAAACATATATGCATTAAACAACAGAGTATTAAAATCTGTGATCAAAACTGAAAAACGTCAAAGAGAAATAAATGAATCCATTATTATATATGGATTCTTCAATGCCCCTTTTTTCGGTAATTGACAGATGAAGTAGGAAGGCTATCAATAAAGTATAGTTGACCTAAATAGCACTATCAGTCACCATGACTATTCTGCATTTCTTCCCAAGATTTTTATTTCCTTCTTAAGTATACACTTTAATACATCAGAAGATTCATGTACCCTAATTTCATTAATATATTACTTATTTGTACTTCCACATTGTTGTTCATTTAGCTCATGAGATGATTTATCAATATAATTTTTTCTGAAATCATTTTTCAAAAAACTCCCTGATATTCTGTTCTAATTTTGTTTTATTGCTTTCTTAGTTCTGTATTTCTAATTTACTATTTTTTGTGGTTCTGATGGTAAAGAATCTGCCTGCAATATGGGAGACCCAGGTTTGATCCCTAGGTCGAGAAGATACCTTGGAGAAGGGCATGGCAACCCACTCCAGTATTCTTGCTTGGAGAATCCCATGGACAGAGGTGCCTGGAGGGATATATAGTCCACTGGATCACAAAGAGTTGGACATGACTGATCAACTAACACTTTCACTTTCATTTTTGCATATTTTACAAGATATGTCTAATTAATTTAAATTTGAAAAAAAAAGGAAATGTTTTTCAGTAAAGTTAGCAAATCTGAAATTGTAGTATTTTCATTCATTCTTAAGTGAGACTGGCTGTACATTCTAGATTCAAATCACTGAACCCAACTTTATAAACATTGCTTTATGGAGTTTTAGCATCTAGTGTTGATGATTTGTAATTCATATTGCTTTCCTTTTATACAGAAGAAAGCAGTAGAATGGGAAAGATTAGAGATCTCTTCAAGAAAATTGGACCTATCAATGAAACATTTCATGCAAGGATAGGCACCATAAAGGAAAGAAATGGTAGACCTAACAGAAGCAGAAGAGATTAAGAAGATATGATAAAAATACACAGAACTATATAAAAAAGGTGTTAATTGCCTCAATAACCATAATGGTGTGTTCACTCACCCACAGCCAGATATCCTAGAGTTTGAAGTCAAGTGGGCCTTAGGAAGCAAGCATTACTAGAAACAAAGCTAGTGGAGGTGATGAAATTCCAGCTAAGCTGTTTCAAATACTAAAAGATGATGCTGGTAAAGTGCTGCACTCAATATGTTAGCAAATTTAGAAAACCCAGCAGTGGCCACAGGACTGGAAAAGGTCAGTTTTCAACCCAAACTGAAAGAATGACAATTAAATACTACAGAATTCCACTCATTTCACATACTAACAAGGTAATGCTCAAAATCCTTAAAGTTAGGCTTCAGCAGTACATGAATTGAGAACTTCCAAATGTACAAGTTGGTTTTAGAAAAGGCAGAGGAACCAGAGATCAAATTGTCAACATTTGTTGGATCATGGAGATAGCAAGGGAATTTCAGAAAAAAAACATCTACTTCTGCTTCATTGACTATGCCAAATTCTTTGATTGTGTAGATGACAACAAACTGTGGAAAGTTATTAAAGAGATGGCAAGACCAGATCACCTTACGTGTCTGAAGAAACCTGTATGCAAGTCACGGAGCAAGAATTAGAACCAAACACGGCACAATGGACTGGTTCATAATTAGGAAAGGAGTACGACAACACTACATATTTTCACCTTGCTTATTTAATTTATATGCAGAGTACATCATGAAAAATACCAGGCTGGATGAAGCACAAGCTGGAATCAAGATTGCTGGGAGAAATACAAATAACCTCAAATATGCAGATAACACCACCTTAATGGAAGAAACTGAAGAGGAAATAGCAGCTTCTTGATTAAGTTGAAAGAGGAGAGTGAAAAAGCTGGATTGAACTCAAGTAAAATAACTAAGATCATGGCATCCGGTCCCATCACTTCCTGGCAAATAAAAAAGGAAAATTTGAAGCAATGACAGATTTCATTTTCTAGAGCTACAAAATCAACTGCGGACAGTGACTACAGCCATGAAATTAAAAGATGCTTGCCCCTTTGAATGAAAGCTATGATAAACCTAGACAGCATATTCAAAATCAGAGACATCACTTTCCCAACAAATATCTGTATAGTCAAATCTATGGTTTTTCCAGTAGTCGTGTATGGATGTGAGGGTTGGTCCGTTAAAGAAGGCTGAGGCCCAGAGAACGGATTCTTTCGAGAAAACTCTTGAGAGTCCCTTGGAGAGCAAGGAGATCAAACCAGTCAATCCTACAGGAAATCAACTCTGAATATTCATTGGAAGGATTGATGCTGCAGCTATAATACTTTGGCCGCCCGTGTGAAGAGCTAACTCATTGGGGAAAACTTAAATACTGAGAAAGTTTGAAGGCAAAAGGAGAAGGGAGCAGAAGAGGATGAGATGGTTGGATAGCATTACAGATTCAACTGACATGAATTAGAGCAAATTCTGGGAAACTATGGAGGAGAGAGGACCCTGACCTGCTGCAGTCCACGGGGTGGCAGAGTCAGACAAGACACTTAGTGACTGAACAACAGTGATAAAAATATGTTATTTTTAAATGGATCCACTGCTTTAATCACTTTATAACACATATACAGTCTCTATAACCCAATGGTAATTTTAGGAACAACTAACGAGTGCCTTAACTTCTTAATTAAATAAAACTAACTGGAATGACACTTTGTTGTTATTTACTCACTAAGTCATGTCCAACTCTTTTGTGATTTTATGTACTGTAGCTCACCAGGCTCCTGTGTCCAAGAGATTTCCCAGGCAAGAATACTGAAGTGAGTTGCCTTCCTTCTCCATAGGATCTTCCCAAACCAGGGATTGAATTTGTGTCATATATCAATTAATATTTTAGATAAGAGAAATGATCACATATCTTGAAAGCACATGACTTTAGTATTTGATATTATTTACAAGTGTTAATATATTAATAGATAAAACTACCCAAAAACTGGGCTTCCCCAGTGGCTCAGTGGTAAAGAATCCACCTGCCAACTCAGAAGATGCAAGAGATGGGGGCTCAATCTCTGGGTCAGGAAGGTCCCCTGGAGAAGAAAATGGCAACCACTCCAGGATTCTTGCCAGGAAAATCCCATGGGCAGATGAGCCTGGCGGGCTACAGTTCATGGAGTCACAAACAGTAGGACATGACTGAGCAACTTATGCATGTTCTTAAAAATTTTTAGATAGAAGGAAAAAATCTCTTTGTGTTTTCATTGGATGTATGTAATTATAAAACGTATTCTCTTTCACACAATAGAACAGAGTTTTACATTGTAATGCTTCTCTCATCTCATTATCCAACTGTGAAAATATGTGTGTATTTGTCTTACCATATAATGTAGGATGGGGAAACTTTGCTTAATATATAGTGATCATATAGTAACACATTCTGTCTCTATTTAATCAAAAGAGTAAATTTGCCAAGTCATTTCCCAAAGACAACCAATCATTAAATTAGAAACAGCTGGGCAGACATATAATCATCATATGCCACTACTAGAAAAGCAAAAGACAAATGAGATTAGTTTAGAAAAGAGGTTGATCTAAAGAAGAAAGTGAATTCCAGACAGGATAGTTTAGTCTTAAATGTAGATGGGACTGTTGTTATAAAAACAAGTAAGCATGGGACCAAGTGCATTTGAAATTCTTCTCTCTTTTTATTTTTATTTTTTTTATTTTTTGCCCACACAGCATGGCATGGTATCTTACATTCTAGACTAGAGATTGAACCCATGCTACTTTCAGTGGAAGTGCAGAGTCTTAATTACAGGACTGTCAGGGAAGTCCCTCAAGCTGCTTTCCTAGGAAAGAGATACCCTAGGCATAAGGAAGTTGTTTCATTTCAACAATGGAATTTGTGTTACTTTGTTTCTAAGTTCAGTTCAGTTCAGTATCTCAGTCCTGTCCGGACTCTTTGTGACCCCATGAATTGCAAAACTCCAGGCCTCTCTGTCCATCACCAACTCCCGGAGTTCACCCAAATTCATGTGCCTCAAGTCGGTGATGCCATCCAGCCATTTCATCTTCTGTTGTCCCCTTCTCCTCCTGCCCCCAATCCCTCCCAACATCAGAGTCTATTCAAATGAGTCAACTCTTCATATGAGGTGGCCAAAGTATTGGAGTTTCACCTTTAGCATCAGTCCTTCCAAAGAACACCCAGGACTAATCTCCTTTAGAATGGACTGGTTGGATCTCCTTGCAGTCCAAGGGACTCTCAAGAGTCTTCTCCAACACCACAGTTCAAAGAATCAATTCTTCGGTGCTCAGCTTTCTTCACAGTCCAACTCTCACATCCATACATGACCACTAGAAAAACCACAGACTTGACTAGATGGAACTTTGTCGACAAAGTAATGTCTCTGCTTTTTAATATGCTGTCTAGGTCGCTCATAACTTTCCTTCCAAGGAGTAAGCATCTTTTGATTTCATGGCTGCAGTCACCATCTGCAGTGATTCTGGAGCCCCCCAAAATAAAGTCTGACACTGTTTCCACTGTTTCTCCATCTATTTCCCATGAAGTGATGGGACCGGATGCCATGATCTTAGTTTTCTGAATGTTGAGCTTTAAGCCAACTTTTTCACTCTGCTCTTTCACTTTCATCAACAGGTTCTTTAGTTCCTCTTCACTTTCTGCCATAAGGGTGGTGTCATCTGCATACCTGAGGTTATTGATATTTCTCCCAGCAATCTTGATTCCAGCTTGTGCTTCTTCCAGACCATGGTTTCTTATGATGTACTCTGCATATAAGTTAAATAAGCAAGGTGACAATATACAGCTTTGATGTACTCCTTTTCATATTTGGAACCAGTCTGTTCCATGTCCAATTCTAGCTGTTGCTTCCTGACCTGCATATAGGTTTCTCAAGAGGCAGGTCAGGTGGTCTGGTATTCCCATCTCTTTCAGAATTTTCCACAGTTTATTGTGATCCACACAATCAAAGGCTTTCTAAAGCAAAAGCTATAAAAGAAATTTTAAGGTTACACCACCCTTATGGCAGAAAGTGAAGAAGAACTAAAGAGCCTCTTGATGAAAGTGAAAGAGGAGAGTGAAAAAGTTGGCTTAAAGCTCAACATTCAGAAAACTAAGATCATGGCATTCAGTCCCATCACTTCATGGCAAACAGACAGGGAAACAGTGGAAACAATGGCTAACTTTATATTTTGGGACTCCAAAATCACTGGAGATGGTGATTGCAGCCATGAAATTAAAAGACGCTTATTCCTTGGAAGGAAAGTTATGACCAACCTAGACAGCATATTAAAAAGCAGAGACATTACTTTGTCAACAAAATTCTGGCTAGTCAAGGCTATGGTTTTCCCAGTAGTCATGTATGGATGTGAGAGTTGGAGTATAAAGAAAGCTTAGTACTGAAGAATTGATGCTTTTGGACTCAGTGTTGGAAAGACTCTTGAGGGTCCCTTGGACTGCAAGGAGATCCAACCAGTCCATCCTAAGGGAGATCAGTCCTCGGTGTTCATTGGAAGGACTGATGCTAAAAGGTGAAACTCCAATACTTTGGCCACCTGATGAAAAGAGCTGTCTCATTTGAAAAGACCCTGATGCTGGGAAAGACTGAGGACAGGAGGAGAAATGGATGATAAAGGATGAGATGGTTGGATGGCATCACTGAGTCAATGCACATGGGTTTGGGTAGACTCCAGGAGTTGGTGCTGGACAGGGAAGACTGGTATGCTGCGGTTCATTGGGTAGCAAAGAGTCAGACATGACTGAGCAACTGAACTGAACTGAACTAAAGATTACAGACATATTAAATAAAGCTAAAAATATGTGGTGGTGGTTTAGTTGCTAAGTTGTGTCCAGTTCTTTGCAATCCTCATGGACTATAGCTCACCAGGCTCCTCTGTCCATGGGCTTTTCCAGGCAAGAATACTGGAGTGGGTTGCCATTTCCTTTTCCAAAAAAATGTACTAAACTAAAAATATATAGTAAAATAAATAACATGTATTTAGTACATATAAGACTTTATACTTATTTTGGCTATGCCTTATTTTATATTAGGGAATTTATAACAATTAAAAGTGAATATTATTATTTAAGTTATAGTAGATACAAGGTTATATTTCCTTACATTATGCTAATGAACATAATGTGGTATATCCCTTGGGTGTTAATTTTCCAATCTCCAAGGTATTACTGTTTAAATTACATCATCTGTTACATCAAACCCTAACACTACTATCAAATACCTCAAAACACAATTTAGCTAGCAATGGATTCATGTACAAAATCTTTGAGACACACTTTAGGGCCTCAGGGTTTCCCTGGTGCCTCAGAGGACAAAGAGCCTGCCTGCAATGCAGGAGACCCAGATTCAATTCCTGGGTCAGGAAGATAGCCTGGAAAAGGGAATGGCTACCCACTTCAGTATTCTTCCTGGAGAACTTCATGGACAGAGGAGCCTGGCTGCAGTCCATGGGACCACAGAGTCAGACACGACTGGGCAACTAAAACTTTCAGTTTCTTTAGGACCTTACTCTTTGAAAGGAACATCACATTGCCATCATTTCTTTGAGATTATCCTAACTGTGAACAATTGCAAATTTCTTCAATTTATATCCTTTGCTTCCTCAAATATTTATTTTCTGTCTGTGTTTCTCATTTTGCTTGAACTGCAACTGTTCATGAAGAAAGACTAGTCATATCCAGTAGGAAATGTGGCAGCATTGTAAATATAGTAGGGTGCATTCATTCAAGAAGATAATAGTAATTAGCTAACCATTTTGTTAAGTGCTTACTATGTGTCCAGCATGACTATAAGTACTTAACATCTTTTAACTTATTTCTTACAATAGCTATATTAGTTAACTGAAACAGAGAGTTTACATTACATGTCCACTAATCCAGAAAGTGGCAGAACCAAGATTCAAAAGTTTGTCTTCAGAATTTGAGATCATAAACTATGCTATATTCTACTCATTCCTCAGAAATCAGTCAAAAGCCTTGGTGTACTATTTCAAAGTTAACACCAATCTAAGCTGAACCCACACAAAAAAATAAGAACTTCCCAAAGCACTTCCCAAATCTTAAGTCAGAACCTTGAAGACATAATTCAATACTAAAAATAAAAGAGAGTGATCTGACTTACTATACCGAACCTTAAAAAAAAAAAAAAGGAATTAAGAGGGGTAGAGTGAAGAATATGACTTCTATCAAGTAAGTTAGCTATACTCCATTGTTTCTATCACATTTCTGATGTCAAAGAATAAAAAGCAAAAAGAAAAATGCAAAGCCAAGTTTATTGACTCACCTCTAGTGAAGCAATACACTAAGTAGCCCATTGTCAGGGAAAGGTAAGGTTTTGTTTCCTTAAGTGCTAGAAAGGGACACAGTAGTCAGGGTGGTAATGCTAATTAAGGATTGGAAACTAGCATTCAGAAAGGACAAAATAGGTCCACAGATATGTATCCAGTTGATTAAAACAAATCCTATTGTTTATTGATCAGGAAAATGTCTCAAGACAGATGCAATAATAGTTTGGTGTACTGAATTAATTCATAGTTGAGTTCTTTAACAGTTTCAGTTGATTAGATCCAGGCGTAAAGAAAAGAAACATAGCATTAAGTCGTGTCCCACTCTTGCAATCCTATGAACTGTAGCCCGCCAGGCTCCTCTGTCCATGGGATTCTCTAGACAAGAATACGGGAGTGGGTTGCCATTTCCTACTCCAGGGAATTTCTCATCCCAGGAAGTGAACCCAGATCTGCTGCTTTGCAGGCAGATGCTTTACTGATTGAGCTACATGAAACACAATATTCACTTTTATATCATACATGCGAGTACTGTTATAATCAAAATTTTCTTGCATACACTTTATAGAGTTAGAGAGAACTGACATAAGTTCAATTTCAGATAAATGTCTTTCCTCACTGCAATATTTTAAAGACAGATGGTAATTTATACAAGCAAATTGCATCTACTTTATGTTCTGAGGACCAGGACTACAGGTATTGCCTCAGATTATGTAACCGAATACTTACCTCTAATTTTATTATTTCAATATTAATTCATTCTTTCATTCAATACTTGTAAAACGTGTTGTTAAGAATTGGTGGAAATTACAATGCATGATCTGAGTTTTTCCTTTTAATTTCATTATTTTTGTCAATTTTTCCTTCATCTACCACTTAGAAAGCAGGGTATCAAGACTTAGAAGAAAATAGGCCTATGATATACTACCCTGTCTTTAGGTAGTATGTCATTTAGGAAGTGAGACAGGAAAATTATCACTCAGAAACTATCATATTATAAGATACATGGGATGAGGATAAAATGGAATATAGAGAAAGATTACTAAATGGGGGTTAGATGAGAAGTCAGAGGAAGCTTCCTAGGAGAGACATCAACTTAGTATTCTCTTCCATGAGGAGTTATATGAACATAAGGAAGAAAGGAGTATGTAAAAAGTTAAAACTCACTAAATAAGGGACGTAGTTTAATATTTGTCCTATTATTCTTGTAGTTCATGAGGTTGGTTTTTTTTTTTTCTTTTAATTTGTTTTTTTTTTAAATTTTATTTAATTTTTAAACTTTACATAATTGTATTAGTTTTGCCAAATATCAAAATGAATCCACCACAGGTATACATGTGTTCCCCATCCTGAACCCTCCTCCCTCCTCCCTCCCCATACCACCCCTCTGGGTCATCCCAGTGCACTAGCCCCAAGCGTCCAGTATCGTGCATCGAACCTGGACTGGCATCTCGTTTCATACATGATATTTTACATGTTTCAATGCCACAAAAGAATTTTATCTAATACATGCATAAATAGTAACAGAATTAGACGTTCACTATTTTGGAGTCACTGATGGAATAATGGATCTGACAGTAACAGTTGCACAAATCATTAGGTGAAAGACTATAAGAGAGCACCTGAGGTGAATATACTCAACATACCGGTCAAAGTGAACATCAATAAGAAAGAGACGACCAGACATTTTGAGTCCCTCAATATATGTTTAAAAAAAAAAAAAAGTACAGAGAATCACCAATGGGAAATTCTTAAAAAAAAGAAAAAGGGGCGACTTCTTTCAACTCGGCTCAGGGTCTTTGTGTTTTATTGCCAGTTTATAAGGAATATAGGGACTCTGATGCCCAATACAAATTTTAATTCCACTATACCACTTTTATGCATGAGCTTGAAAAAATGACTTTGCTTTTTGCACTTAACTTTCTGTACTTTGGTTTCATAACATGTAAAATGGGATAATAATTAGCAACTCAAATGCACAGTGTCTTTTAGGGTTGTCATGAAAAGGTCAATGAGATAACTCACGTAGAGATCTCAACAAAAGGGTTGCTCAAAAGTAAATCTTATAATCAATAATTATCTGCTATTGTTAATGCTTTTTTTGATATTAAAAGTCAGCTAACCTTACAGAATTTAGACCCTAATTGGAGAAGGAGAAGTGGTGTACTAACAATTTTAATAGACTAGAAAAGCTCCTATGAAAATAATAAATGAATAAAAAATAAATATACAGTGTATTCTTATTGTCCATTCATTCTCTGAATTCCCATGGTTATGAGGTTGCAGAGATAAACAAATTTGCTATGACATGAAAATAATCAATCAAGAACTGACAGTTTATAAAATTATTCTCTAGTAAATTTTTTCCATTGCTCCCTTGTTGACCACTTAACATTACTGACTATCCCTGCTCCTCTCCTCAAGTTCTTTATCAGTAATTCTGTTTGCTAATGATAGTATCCTGTAAATATTAGTCAATGAAATTAAAACATACTGAAATTAATTAGAAAGTGAAAGTGCACATCATGTAAAAATCACATTTTCAATATATCAGTAAAATTGTGTTTGTTGACTATTCCTTTCACATACAAAGCCATTGCCAAATGGAGACCTTAAAAAGTTTAGCAACAAAATGAAGGAAATATTGATAAAACTTATGTTCCTTATTTTTATAAATGTTTTAGAAATCAAGATTTAAGGTAGACTTTTAGTTCAGTTAAGTTCAGTCACTCAGTCGTGTCCGACTCTTTGAGACCCCATGAATCACAGCACGCCAGGCCTCCCTGTCCATCACCAACTCCCGGAGTTCACTCAGACTCATGTCCATCAAGTCAGTGATACCATCCAGCCATCTCATCCTCTGTTGTCCCCTTCTCCTCCTGCCCCCAATCCCTCCCAGCATCAGAGTCTTTTCCAATGAGTCAACTCTTCGCATGACGTGGCCAAAGTACTAACTGGGGTTTCAGCTTTAGCATCATTCCTTCCAAAGAAATCCCAGGGCTGATCTCCTTCAGAATGGACTGGTTGGATCTCCTTGCAGTCAAAGGGACTCTCAAGAGTCTTCTCCAACACCACAGTTCAAAAGCATCAATTCTTCGGCCCTCAGCCTTCTTCACAGTCCAACTCTCACATCCATACATGACCACAGGAAAAACCACAGCCTTGACTAGACGGATCTTTGTTGGCAAAGTAACGTCTCTGCTTTTGAATATGCTATCCAGATTGGTCATAACTTTCCTTCCAAGGAGTAAGCGTCTTTTAATTTCATGGCTGCAGTCATCATCTGCAGTGATTTTGGAGCCCAAAAAATAAAGTCTGACACTCTTTCCACTGTTTCCTCATTAGGGAAATGGATAAAAACATTTCAGTAAAAGTGACATTCTTTATGATCTTTCTGTAAAACTTATGTGATAAAGAGTATAATTTCTCTATATTACAAAATATCAGAAAAATTATATTCTAAAAAGTCACACTTTGAAAATATATTTGAGAATGAGAATACAGTGTCTGTATATGGTAAAACTTGATAATATATAATAGGAAACAAACCAAGTTTGTATTTTTTAGTTTCATTATAATTCTATCAGCTATGCCCCATCCCACTATATTATTGCCTCCATTTTCTATAAAATTTGTATTCCAATTTTAAATAGATTATTTTAAGTGTCTTTTTCCTGTCCTAATCATTCTTTGATAATAAGGAATTCTCGTGTGTGTCTACTCCAAAGATTATAGGAGCCACAGGATCATTTAAAAAGAAACCTGATTCAGATTTGTTTGTATTCAGAATATATACAGTTTCCCAGAAAACTCTTGAATGCTGTGCTAAGGATCTTAATTTTTATGAAGCCATGCAGATTTTTAAGCATCGGTACCCTGAACATCTCATGGAATGGACACTTCCGTGAGACATTGTTTGCACCTGCCGCTCAGCTCACAACCAGCCAATGCTGCAGTAAACACCTTCACACAGATTTACTAGATAGTATACCATCTAGTATACTAAACTGTATACTATCAGTCACTTGATTTCTATCTAAGGCTATTTCCAATGGCAGGCCTTTGGACACCTGAAAAACCACTCGATACTCACTCATGCACTGGTAAGTTCTAAAGAGTAAACACTCCATGGTCTACCACTGGATCAAAAAGAACAGGAACCAGGGGATAACTGCTTCCCTTTTCTCTTTCCAGCAGGTATTTCTGTGGCCCTCTGGCTGATGGGGGCCAGCTGGGTAACTCTCTGGAGTCTTGCCTTTTCTTCCTTTTCTTTTTCATTCTTTTCCCTTGAGATCATGTTGCCAAATTAACTGAACAATACAATGGGAAATTTATAAGTAAGCTCTCCTCTAATCAAATTCTCATATCCACCAAAAATTGTGCAAAAAAATGAAGAGAGTTTACAAAACTAAGAAACTTGGATTCATATCATAAATGATTTGCATAATATCACCTTTGTTTTTGTGAGCAAATCATATTTGGGCATTTTATGTAAGACATTGTTATATTAAATTTCATCAAGAACATTGGTAAAATACTTTAACAATATGGTTTATGAGTCATAATAGTATATTTTCTTATTGATATGGGTTTATTATACAGTTTTTTATTTATTTATTTGGGTGGGGGTTTAAAGGTTTATTGAAAGTGGGCATTATTTACACCATGTTCATACCAAAATACAAGCAGTATTTCCCCAGCACCTGTGGCAGACGTTTAAGGGGGAAAGTTGAGCTCACATAGCCTCAAGAATCATAAACATGCCAACCTTTCCCAAAATAATACCTCTCTTTATGGCAAGTCCAGCCTCCCATGCTAGGGCTCTTACCATGATTTGAACTTTGATGAACTGCATTTTAACCCACCTTTTGGATACGAAACTGTCAGGACTTATGAGCTAAACAGGTTACATCCTGGTCAGTGCCCCAGTGGACATGTTCCAGAGAAAATCACAGTGTTGTCTTACAAAGCAGTGGCTCAGAAAGAGGCCTGTGAGCCTCTGCACTGGTTCAGAACCCAAGTTTCTGGCTTCTGTGAGAAAACATTACAAGGCAGAGCTGCAGGTGGCCCTGTCTGGGCAAATAACCTTGCTTTCAGTGGAGAGTTCTCCAAGTATTAATACATTTCTAATGATTCTCAAGATAACATGCAGATTCTTGACATTTGGGTTTTGTAATATGTCAGTGCCTCTATTTTGGTTCCTGGACTGAAATGATGATTTACCTGCTGAATCCTTCTTTGCTCACTCTCTCTCTTTTTTTTTCTTTTTCCTCTTTTTTTTTTTCTATTTTAATTGGAGGCTAATTACCTTACAATATTGTGGTGGTTTTTCCATACATTTACATGAATCAGTCATGGGTGTACATGTGTTCCCCATCCTGACCCTCCTTCCCTCCCCATCCCATCACTCAGGGTCATCCCAGTGCACCAGCCCTGAGCTCCCTGCCTCATGCATCGAACCTGGATTTGTGATCTGTTAATATTAAGCATGTTAATATACATGTTTCAGTGCTATTCTCTCAAATCATCCCACCCTCGCCTTCTCCCACAGAGTACAACAGCCTGTTCTTTACATCTGTGTCTCTTTTGCTGTCTTGCATATAGGGTCATCGCTGCTGCTGCTGCTGCTGCTAAGTCGCTTCAGTCGTGTCTGACTCTGTGCAACCCCATAGACGGCAGCCCACCAGGATCCCCAGTCCCTGGGATTCTCCAGGCAAGAACACTGGAGTGGGTTGACATTACCTTCTCCAATACATGAAAGTGAAAAGTGAAAGGGAAGTCGCTCAGTCGTGTCCTACTCTAGCGACCCCATGGACTGCAGCCTACCAGGTTCCTCCGTCCGTGGGATTTTCTAGGCAAAAGTACTGAAGTGGGGTGCCATTGCCTTTCCGAGGGTCATCACTACCATCTTTCTAAATTTGTATGTATGTATTAATATACTGTATTGGTGTTTTTGTTTCTGACTTACTTTGCTCTGTATGATAGGCTCCAGTTTCATCCACCTCATTAGAACTGATTCAAATGCATTCTTTTTAATAGCTGAGTAATATTCCATTGTGTAAATGTACCACAGATTTCTTATCCATTTGTCTGCTGATGGACATTTAGGTTGCTTCCATGTCCTGGCTATTGTAAACAGTGCTGCAATGAACACTGGGGTACACATGTCTCTTTCAATTCTGGTTTCCTCTGTGTGGGATTTCTGGGTTGTATGTCAGTTCTAGTTCCAGCTTTTTAAGGAATCTCCACACTGTTCTCCAGAGTGTCTGTACTAATTGCATTCCCACAAACAGTGTAAGAGGGTTCCATTTTCTCCGCACCCTCTTCCAGCATTTATTGTTTGTAGACTTTTTGATAAGAGTCATTCTGACTGACATGAGATGATACCTCGTTGTGGTTTTGATTTGAATTTCTCTAATAATAAGTGATGTTGAGGCTCTTTTCATGTTTGTTAGCCATTTTTATGTCTTCTTTGGAGAAATGTCTATTAAGTTCTTTGGCCCATTTTTTTTTATTGTGTCACTTATTTTTCTGGAATTGAGCTGCAGGAGTTGCATGTATATTTTTGAGATTAATTCTTTGTCAATTGCCTCATTCACTATTATTTTCTCCCATTCTTAAGACTGTCTTTTCACCTTGCTTATACTTTCCTTCATTGTGCAAAAGTTTTTAATTTTAATTAGGTCCCATTTGTTTGTTTTTGCTTTTATTTCCATTACTCTGGGAGGTGGGGCATAGAGGATCCTGCTGTGATTTATGTTGGAAACTGTTTTGCCATAAACCTAGGTTTATGGTTTTATGTTTTCTGGTCTTCTGGTTTCTGGTCTTACATTTAGATCTTTAATCCATTTTGAGTTTACTTTTGTGTATTATGTTAGAAAGTATTCTTGTTTCATTCTTTTACAAGTGGTTGACCAGTTTTCCCAGCACCACTTATTAAAGAGATTGTCTTTTCTCCATTGTATATTTTTGCATCCTTTGTCAAAGATAAGGTGTCCATAGGTGTGTGGATTTATCTCTGCGCTTTCTATTTTGTTCCACTGATCTATGTTCCTGTCTTTGTGCCAGTACCATACTGTCTTGATAACTGTTTGCTATGTAGTATAGCCTGAAGTCAGGCAGGTTGATTCCTCCAGTTCCATTCTTCTTTCCCAAGATTGCTTTGGCTATTTGAGGGTGTTTTTTTTTTGTTTTTTTTTTTTTAATTTCCATACAAACAAACTGTGAAATTATTTGTTCTAATTTTCTGAAAAATACCATTGGTAGCTTGATAAGGATTGCATTGAATCCACAGATTGCTTTGGGTAGTATTCTCATTTTCACTATATTGATTCTTTTAATCCATGATCATGATATATTTTTCCATCTATTTGTGTCATCTTTGATTTCTTTCATCAGTATTTTATAATTTTCTATATATAGGTCTTTTGTTTCTTTAGGTAGATTTATTCCTAAGTATTTTATTCTTTTCATTGCAATGGTGAATGGAATTGTTTCCTTAATTTCTCTTTCTGTTTTCTCATTTTTATTGTATAAGAATGCAAGGGATTTCTGTGTGTTAATTTTATATCCTGCAACTTTACTATATTCATTAATTAGCTGTAGCAATTTTCTGGTGGAGTCTTTAGGGTTTTCTATGTAGAGCATCATGTCATCTGCAAACAGTGAGAGTTTTGCTTCTTCTTTTCCACTCTGGATTCCTTTTATTTCTTTTTCTGCTCAGATTGCTGTGGCCAGAACTTCCAAAACTATGTTGAATAGTAGTGGTGAGAGTGGGCATCCTTGTCTTGTTCCTGACTTTAGTGGAAATGCTTTCAATTTTTCACCATTGAGAATAATGTTTGCTGTGGGTTTATCATATATGGCTTTTATTATGTTGAGGTAAGTTCCTTCTATGCCTGCTTTCTGGAAGGTTTTTATCATAAATGGATGTTGAATTTAGTCAAAGGCTTTCCCTGCATCTATTGAGATAATCATGTGGTTTTTATCTTTCAATTTGTTAATGCAGTGATCACACTGATTGATTTGCAAATATTAAAGAATCCTTGCATCCCTGGGATAAATTATGCCCACTTGGTCATGATGTATGATCTTTTTAATTTGTTGTTGGATTCTGTTTGCTAGAATTTTCTTAAGGATTTTTGCATCTATGTTCAGTGATATTGGCCTGTAGTTTTCTTTTTTGGTGGCATCTTTGTTTGGTTTTGGTATTAGGGTGATGGTGGTCTCATAGAATGAGTTTGGAAGTTTACCTTCCTCTGCAATTTTCTAGAAGAGTTTGAGTAGGATAGGTGTTAGCTCTTCTCTAAATTTTAGTAGAATTCAATTGTGAAGCCATCTGGTCCTGGGCTTTTGTTTGCTGGAAGATTTCTGATTACAGTTTTAATTTCTGTGCTTGTGATGGGTCTGTGAAGATTTTCTATTTCTTCCTGGTTCAGTTTTAGAAAGTTATACTTTTCTAAGAATTCATCCATTTCTTCCAAGTTGTCCATTTTATTGGCATATAGTTGCTGATAGTAGTCTCTTATCATCCTTTGTATTTCTGCATTGTCTGTAGTGATTTCTCAATTTTCATTTCTTTTTTTTTTATTGTTGTTGTTGTTTAATTTTATTTTATTTTTAAACTTTACAATATTGTATTGGTTTTGCCAAACATTGAAATGAATCCGCCACAGGTATACCCGTGCTCCCCATCCTGAACCCTCCTCCCTCCTCCCACCCCATCCCTTCCCTCTGGGTCATCCCAGTGCACCAGCCCCAAGCATCCAGTATCGTGCATCGAACCTGGACTGGCGACTCGTTTCATACATGATATTATACATGTTTCAGTGCCATTCTCCCAAATCTCCCCACCCTCTCCCTCTCCCACAGAGTCCATAAGACTGATCTATACATCAGTGTCTCTTTTGCTGTCTCGTACGCAGGGTTATTGTTACCATCTTTCTAAATTCCATATATATGCGTTAGTATACTGTATTGGTATACTAACTGGCTTACTTCACTCTGTATAATAGGTTCCAGTTTCATCCACCTCATTAGAACTGATTCAAATGTATTCTTTTTAATGGCTGGGTAATACTCCATTGTGTATATGTACCACTGCTTTCTTATCCATTCATCTGCTGATGGGCATCTAGGTTGCTTCCACGTCCTGGCTATTATAAACAGTGCTGTGATGAACACTGGGGTACACGTGTCTCTTTTCCTTCTGGTTTCCTCAGTGTGTATGCCCAGAAGTGGGATTGCTGGATCATAAGGCAGTTCTATTTCCAGTTTTTGACTCTCCTTCCTTTGTTTCTTAATGAGTCTGGCTAATAGTTTGTCTATTTTATTTATCTGATCAAAGAACCAGATTTTAGGTTTGTTGATTTTTGCTATGGTCTCTTTTGTTTCTTTTGCATTTATTTCTGCCCTAGTTTTTGTGACTTCTTTTCTCCTACTAATCCTGGGGTTCTTCGTTTCTTCCTTTTCTAGTTACCTTAGGTGTATAAAGGTTATTTATTTGATTTGTCTCCTGTTTCTTGAGGTAGGCTCTTTTTAATTTATATTAAATTTATTTTAACTTTTTAATTTTTTAATTATTTTAAAATATAAATTTATTTATTTTAATTGGAGGTTAATTACTTTAAAATATTGTATTGGTTTTGCCATACATCAGCAGGAATCCACAACAGGTATACACGTGTTCCCCATCCTGAACCCCCTCCCTCCTCCCTCCCTGTACCATCCCTCTGGGTCGTCTCAGTGCACCAGCCCCAAGCATCCAGTATCATGCATTGAACCTGGACTGGCGACTCGTTTCATATATGATATTATACATGTTTCAATGCCATTCTCCCAAATCATCCCACCCTCGACCTCTCTCACAGAGTCCAAAAGACTGTTCTATACATCTGTGTCTCTTTTGCTGTCTCACATACATACACAATTGAGGTAGGCTTGTATTGCTATGAATTGTCTCCTTAGCACTCCTTTTACTGAATCCCATAGGTTTGGGGTTGTTGTATTTTCATTTTCATTCATTTCTATGCATATTTTTATTTCTTTTTAAATTTCTTCTTTGATTTGTTGGTTATTCATAAGTATGTTGTTTAGCCTCCATATGTTTGTATTTTTCATAGTTTTTTTTTCCCCTGTAGTTGATGACTAATCTTACTGCATTATGATCAGAAAAAATGCTTCAGATGATTTTTATTTTTTTGAATTTACCATGGCCCAGGATGTGATCTATCCTGGAGAAGTTTCTGTGTGCACTTGAGGAAAAAGTGAAATTTATTGTTTTAGGGTGAAATGTTCTATAGATATCAATTAGGTCTAACTGGTCCAATGTATCATTTAAAGTTTGTGTTTCCTTGCCAATTTTCTGTTTAGTTGATCTATCCATAGGTGTGAGTGGGGTATTTAGTCTCCCACTACTATTGTGTTACTGTTAATTTCTCCTTTCATATTTGTTAGGATTTGCCTTACTTATTGTGGTGCTCCTATGTTGGGTGTATATAGATAGATAGATAGATATAACTGTTATATCTTCTTGGATTGATCCTTGATCATTATGTAGTGTCTTCCTTTGTCTCTTTTCACAGCCTTTATTTCAAAGTCTATTTTATCTGATATGAGTATTGCTACTCCTGCTTCCTTTTGGTCTCCATTTGTGTGAAATATCTTTTTCCAGCCCTTCACTTTCAGTCTGTTTGTGTCCTTAGGTTTGAGGTGGGTCTCTTGTAGACAGCATATATAGGGGTCTTGTTTTTGTATCCATTCAGTCAGACTTTGTCTTTGGTTGGGGCATTCAACCCATTTACATTTAAGGTCATTATTGATAAGTATGGTCATATTACCACTTTCTTGTTTTGGGTGCAAATTTATAAACCTTTTTTGTGTTTCCTGTCTAGAGATGATCCTTTAGCATTTGTTGGAAAGCTGGTTTGGTGGTGCTGAATTCTCTTACCTTTTGCTTGCCTGTGAAGAGAAATATCAATAACCTCAGATATGCAAATGACACCGCCCTTATGGTAGAAAGTGAAAAAGAACTAAAGAGTCTCTTGATGAAATTGAAAGAGGAGAGTGAAAAAGTTGACTTAAACCTCAATATTCAGAAAACTAAGATCATGGCATCCAGTCCCATCACTTCGTGGCAAATAGATGGGGAAACAGTGGCTGACTTTATTTTTCTGGGCTCCAAAAGCACTGCAGATGGTGATTGCAGCCATGAAATTAAAAGACACTTACTCCTTGGAAGGAAAATTATAACCAGCCTAGACAGCATATTCAATAGCAGAGACATTACTTTGCCAACAGATGTTCATCTAGTCAAGGCTATGGTTTTTCTAGTGGTCATGTATGGATGTGAAAGTTGGACTGTGAAGAAAGCTGAGCACTGAAGAATTGATGCTTTTGAACTGTGGTGTTGGAGAAGACTCTTGAGAGTCCCTTGGACTGCAAGGAGTTTCAATCAGTCCGTCCTAAAGGAGATCAGTCCTGGGTGTTCATTGGAAGGACTGATGCTAAAGCTGAAAATCCAATACTTTGGCCACCTCATGCGAAGAGCTGACTCATTTGAAAATACCCTGCTGCTGGGAAAGTTTGAGGGCAGGAGGAGAAAGGGACGACAGAGGATGCGATGGTTGGATGGCATCACCAACTCAATGGACATGGGTTTGGGTGGACCCTAGGAGTTGGTAATGTACAGGGAGGCCTGGTATGTTGTAGTTCATGGGGTCGCAAAGAGTCAGACTTAACTGAGCGACTGAACTGAACTGAACTGAATTTGATTAATATGTGTCTTGGGACATTTCACCTTGGGTTTATCCTGTTTGGGACTCTCTGGGTTTCTTGGACTTGGGTGGCTATTCCATTTCAGGGAAGTTTTCAAGTATTATCTCCTCAAGTACTTTCTCATGGCCTTTCTTTTTGTCTTCTTCTTCTGGGACTCCTATGATTCAAATGTTGGGGCATTTGACATTGTCCCAGAGGTCTGTGAGGCTGTCCTCATTTCTTTTAATACTTTTTTCCTCTCTGCTTTATTTACTTCCACCATTCTATCTTCCACATTATTTACCCTATGTTCTGCCTCAGTTATTTTACTGTTGGTTCCCTCCAGAGTGCTTTTGATCTCAGCTATTGTGTTATTCTTTATTGATTTACTCTTTTTTTAATTCTTCTAGGTCCTTGTTAAACTTTTCTTGCATCTTCTCAATCCTTGTCTGCAAACTATGTATCTGTAACTCCATTTTGTTTTCAAAATTTTGGATCATTTTTACTATCATTATCCTGAATTCTTTTTCAGTTAGACTCCCTATCTCCTCCTCTTTTGTTTGGTTTGGTGGCATGTTATCAGCTTCCTTACCTGCTGAATATTTCTCTGACTTTTCATCTTGTTTAGGTTGCTGTGTTTGGGGTGGGCCCTCTATATGCTGCAAGTTTGTGGTTCCTCTTTATTGTGGAGGTTCCTCCCTGTGGGTGGGGTTGGATGAGTGGCTTGTCAAGGTTTCCTGGTTAGGGAAGCTTGCATTGGTGTTCTGGTGGGTGGAGCTGGGTTTCATCTCTCTGGAGTGCAATAAAGTGTCCAGTAGTGAATTTTGAGGTGTCTATGGGTTTGGTGTGACTTTTGGCTGCCTGTATTTTTGTGCTTGGGGTTATGTTCCTGCTTTGTTGGAGAATTAGCTTGATATGTCTTGCTCTGAAACTTGTTGGCTCTTGGGTAGAGCTTGGTTTCATTGTAGGTATGGAGGCTTTTGGATGAGCTTCTGTCGATTAATGGTCCCTGGTGTCCAGAGATTTCTGATGATCTCAAGTTTTGGATTTAGGCCTCTTACTTCTGGCTTTCAGTCTTATTCTTATAGTAGCCTCAAGACTTCTCCATCCATACAGTACCAATGACAAAACATCTAGGTTAATGGTGAAAAGATTCTCCACAGTGAGGGACACCTAGAGAGATTCAAAGAGTTACATGAAGAAGAAAAGAGTGAAGATGGAGATAGAGGTGACCACGAGGAGAAAAGGGCGAGTCAAAAGGAGAGAGACAAATCTAGCCTGTGATCAGTTCCCTAAGTTTTCTCCAAGCCCAGAACACCCAAAGAGATTCACAATTTAAGTAGAGAAGGGAAAGGGAGGAGATAGAGGTGATCTGGGGGAGAAGAAGGAGAGTCAAAAGGGGAGAGAGCAGTCAAGCCAGTAATCACACTCCTAAGTAAAAATGGGTACTGAAGATTGGATTTTTAAAGGTACAAAATTGATAACAAATACCAAAAAGCAAAGATTAAAAATCTAGAGTAGAGGTTAGACTCTCAAAAATACAATATTAAAAAAAAATAACAAAAGTTATATTAAAAAAATATGAAATTTGCTTTCAAAATAGGGTCTTTTTCTTCAAGGTAATAGGTTTTAAAAATGAAAATTAAAGGATTAATAAAAAACATTAAAATAACAAAAAATTAAAAAGAAACTAAAAAATGATAATAGTAAAATATATCTAGGAATTTCTCTGGAGCTGTTGAGGGCAGTGTGTAGTCAGCTCAGTTTCAGATAGTTCCTTGTTCCACCTTTTACTTCTTCTCAAGGTCTATAGGTCCTTTCCTATGTAGTCAGTGTTAACTACAGGGTTTTAATCTGTTGCACCTGTCACTTCCAGAGCCATTCCCTCTTCTTTGTTTATGTTGGCTTCCTCTCTTTGCAAGTCTCTTCAGTGTCTAAATTTCACCCTGACACAAGGGGGTGAAGGTGGTCATTTATTTAGACTCACTTGTTCAACTGTGCTGCAGGGAGTGAGGAACACTGCAAACAAATATCACTGGTGGGTATGGGTAGTGCTTGCAGTGTCTGGGTCACACTGGGTTTGTCCCCACTCACGGCGTGTGCTTTTCCAGTCTACACTGCTTAGGGTCCAGGTTGCTCTGCCGGGGAACTGTCTGGGGTGGGCCCTGGGTTGCGTGCACGCCCCAGATCTATGCTGTTCAGGTTCAGGTCCTCAGGTACTCCGCAAAGGCACAGACTCAGTTGGGCCTGCGTTTTGTGCCCTTCCCAGATCCAAGCAGCTAAAGCAACCAGGAGCTTGGCCAGCGCACACTCCCCAGGTGCGGTGTGTCTTATCACCTCCCCGGTCCCAGCCGCTCAGTTTCCTGGGCGCGCAGCTGCATCTCAGGTGTGCCATGTGTCCCTTCTGGGGAGCTGATCTCTGGCTGCAACCCTCCTGACGGATGTCAACTATCCAGGATTCCAGGAAGACTTGGTTAGCAACTGAGAGCCTGCTCGTAGTTTGATAGGGGATGCCATCTCTGGAGCTGAGTTTCCCCTTTCCTTCCAGCTCTGGCTGGCACCCCCCTGCCTCCTTACCTCCAACAGGGGATGGGCCAGTCCACAGCCGGCTAGCTCTTCTCTGGTATTTGCTCAGTCCTTTGTTCTGTGAGCGGCCCAGCAGTGCCTTAGGTTAGAGCTTTTCGCAGTAAAGTTCTCTCTCTCTCTCTTTTTTTTCCCTCTCTGGCTATCCCACAGTTTGGGTTGCTATCTCATGTTAGCTCCCTCAGATTGCCCTTAGGGCATTCAGGCCTGGTCCTTACCCTAAGCAGTGCAGCCCGTGCCTCCCTTTTCAGCCCCCACTTGCTGGTGGCAGGCGCAAGCATCTGGGCTACTTCTCCTCTGGGAGTTGTAGTTAGACTCGTAATCTGTGGGGTTTATTTATTTATTTTTCCTCCTGGTTATGTTGCCCTCTGAGATTCCAAAATTCCCCACAGACCTGCAGGTGAGAGGGTCTCCTGGTGTTTGGAAACTACTTTCTTAAGACTCCCTCCCTGGGATGGGTCTCTATCCCTAACTCTTCTGTCTCTCTTTTTATCTTTTATAGTTTGTCCTATCTCCTTTCGAAGACAATGAGCTGCCTTTCTGGGTGCCTGGTGTCCTCTGCTAGCGTTCAGAAGTTGTTTTGTGGTATTTGCTCAGCGTTCAAATGATCTTTTGATGAATTTGTAGGAGAGAAAGTCTCCTGATCCTATTCCTCCACCATCTTAGGACCGCACCCTCCCCCCACAGTTTTTTATATTATATTATATTATATTATACAGTTTATTATACAGAGCTTTTAGGTGGAATTTAGAAGTGTTTAATGAGAATAAAGGTGAACTATGTGATTATAACCATGAGAAAGCCACAAACTAATAATTATAATTATAATCACCAGTGCAACCAACCTTCATCAGTGGCATGTTTGATTTCAATTTGTAATGCACTAGAACAAGTATTTTAATTAATCCTGAAGCAATACAATGGAAAAACCACCCTTGCTATTAGACAGCAGTTGTTCTGCAAGAAAATTATCATTACAAGAAGAGTTTTGAAATTGAACTATATAATTTTAATCTCTGTAACTGCTTGAGCATAATTTTTAAAGTATAAATACTACATTAAGATTCTAAACTTATTAAGCATAATTATTGAATATTTTGATAGCTCTGACTGGGGGAAAGTATTATGGAGGTTTAGAAAGAGGAGCAAAATAAGTAAAGATTTTGATCATGATATATTGTCTTTTTCTGAAAAATTTGTTTTTATCCAATATAAAGAAATGTGTCAAAGCTTTTATGGTAATCTACATCTTCTTTTTAATGTGACATTTCATACTAGTACTAACAGACTAAATGCTGTAATTCATTTTGTGGTTTTATACCTTAAATCTTCATAATTTGGATAGCTAGGAACATATATAAGATCTGCAAAAATAAACCTTGTTTTTAATTCAGATTTTTTTAATATTAAGTAACCACCAGGCAACGTCCCTACTTTGGAAAAATGTGAAGTTAAGCACTCAAGTTTGTGTCACTTCTATATTTAACAAATACTACTTAGTTAAAAATACAGCTCAACTGTTCTATCTAGTATGTTCTAACAAGTTCCAAATTTATTCTATATACTCGAATTTATCAATAATATCTAAAATACTATTATTCAGTGTTTTATATTTTATGAAGCTAATGTCTCAGGTTTCTTTCTATCATGAACTTTCAACAACCACATAAAATATAATATAAATCAGTTTTTAAAATGTGAAGACTAAAAATTCTTTAACACCTAGGGCAAAAATGAGTCTTTATTCATCTATTTCCATATCTGGAGAAATGCTTTGAACATACCAAATGACTTGGAATTTTTCTGACTATATGAAGAAAACTGTGTTTGGGAGGAATCAGACTGTGTAACAGGGCTAAGTAAGCACCAAAGCTACACATTCAATGAAAAATATGCATACAACCAGCTATAAATATATTTTTCAAATCGAGTTGACACTGACTTTAAAATTGTTCTCTATGTTTTTGAGATTGACAGTGGAAAAATTCGTAAAATGCTATATGTTAGGCTTTTAATTTCTTTCCAGTTTCTGAATTTCTGTCCAAGTGATTTGATCGAGGGCATTCATGATGATGCTGGAGCTTCTGATGTGTCACTAGGGTGTCTTCATGCAGAATAATACTTCTCTGGGTGTCTTCTGCCATTTGAGTATAAAAACTGCCTTCTTTTATGTTGATTTTACTTAGGAATTTGAACTTTCTCAATAAGGTTAATCTAATAAGCTGATATATTCTAAAAGTAATTGCAATATTCTTCTCTACCCAGGAGAAGATGTTTTAACAGGTGCTTTCTAGAGGCAGTAGCTTAATCCAAGAAGCATTTCTGGTGGTGTTAATATTTTGAAGTCATGTTATAATAATGAGGGAATCTTCTGAAAAGAAACTGCCTAAGTAATACATCATGGTTGTCTTTAAAAATGAAAAGAATTCCAATAGAAGAAAATATATTTGTTTTAAATTTATATAAAGATATAATTATTGGCTATATTTACATGGAAAAAGTATCAAGAGTTTTACTTCAATTAGAGCTCTCCACAAATGATGTAATTGCCTTATCTCATCTATCTCTTTAAATATTACTTTGTTTGTCAAGATCTCATTTGTGATATTTTCTTATACTATGAAGATGACTTTTCTAGTAAGTCATTAAACAATCTCTAACTACAGAATTCTTTGTTTAATTTTTCAGATGTATATTTTGAATTTCCTATCATTTATATTTCATTGAATGTTCTGAAGAATTCTCAAACTCAACAACACATACTGAAATATCTTCTCACTTCCATTTCTTTATAAAAACTTCTTTATTCTAATAAAGAACACTCTCACCTAACTCAATGATCAACCAAAATTGTAGAATAGATTTTCAGCATAATAGGAATGTAAAGAGGCCAGCATCTGAGGGTAGACTACCTGAATTTGAAGATACACTGATTGGGTGACCTGGACAAGTTAGAGAAGCACTCTAAGTCTATTCCCCCACTGTACAAAATTAGAATAATGGTGCTCTTAGAGATATTTTAAGGATTAAATGAGATAACCTACATAAAGTACTTAGGATATATTATTACTATTTAAACAACTTATCATATCCATTGTTAGTCATATCTTTGATCAGTTAAAATTTATGGGATTTTTAAAAAATGATGATTCTGCCTTTCATTGTTTTCCTTAGCTATCTAGCCTCTGCCTGATTTTTTATTTTGACTTCTTCTTTTGCTGGTCACCCCACTTATCTTTTATGACTCATCACACTAAATCACTTGTACTTACTTGATTGTGCTTTTTCACACCTGTGCAGTTTACATATACTATTCTCTTTTATGGTATTCTCTTTGCCTTTTTTCATCTTAAAAAAAAAAAAAAAAAGTAGCCACCAAAAACAAACCCTGAAACCTTTTCAGAACGGTTCTATTTTCTCTAAACTGGATGAGATCCTTTTTCCCTATGTTCTCATAACTTTGTGGGAAATATCTTATTTTTCTTCTGCAGGGGATCTTCCCAACCCAGGGATCAAACCTGTGTCTTTCGCATTGTAGGCAGACGTTTTATGGTCTGAGCCACCAGGGAAGTCAATGTTGCAATAAAAGTTTGTCAAAGAGATTATGTAATTATTCTCTTTAATTATTCAGCCCAGAATTACTGAGTTATAAAAAAAAATACTTCACTGATGGACTGCTGAGATACACAAAACTGTTATTTTCCCCTCTATTTTAACCTTTGATATTTAGTTCACTAGTGATACAGTAATAAACCTATTAAAAAAAAAAAAAGACTACAAAGACCAATTTTTTTGTCACCTCTTGTGAACATCTCATGCTTTCTGCTGACCACTACCCCCAAATATATACTGATACATATATTGATCCTGTTACCAATATCTCTGTCACCACTTTGTAACACAACACTTCAGAAGCTGTAAATATCTTCATAGTTTACATCTCTTTTAAAATTTTCAAAGGTGAGACTGCTATGTGTCTTTAATATTCTTCCTTTGTGTATATGTTTGTGTGTGTGCATGTGTGTGTGTATATATATATATATATATATATTTATTGTGTGATCACTCACCTAGAACCAGACATTCTGGAATGTGAAGTCAAGTGGGCCTTAGAAAGCATCACTATGAACAAAGCTAGTGGAGGTGATGGAATTCCAATTGAGCTATTTCAAATCCTGAAAGATGACGCTGTGAAAGTGCTGCACTCAAAACGTCAACAAATTTGGAAAACTCAGCAGTGGCCACAAGACTGGAAAAGGTCAGTTTTCATTCCAATCCCAAACAAAGGCAATGCCAAAGAATGCCCAAACTACCACACAATTTCACTCATCTCACACACTAGTAAAGTAATGCTCAAAATTCTCCAAGCCAGGCTTCAGCAATACATGAGTCATGAACTTCCAGATGTTCAAGCTGGTTTTAAAAAAGGCAGAGGAACCAGAGATCAAATTGCCAACATCTGCTGGATCATTGAAAAAGCAAGAGAGTTCCAGAGCATCTATTTCTGCTTTATTAACAATACCAAAGCCTTTGACTGTGTGGATGACAATAAACTCTGGAAAATTCTGAAAGAGATGGGAATACCCCACCACGTGACCTGCCTCTTGAGAAATCTACATGCAGGTCAGGAAGCAACAGTTAGAACTGGACATGGAACAACAGACTGGTTCCAAATAGGAAAAGGAGTCCATCAAGGCTGTATATTGTCACCATGCTTATTTAATTTATATGCAGAGTACATCATGAGAAATGCTGGGCTGGATGAAGCATGAGCTGGAATCACGATTGCCGGGAGAAATATCAATAACCTCAGATATGCAGATGACAGAAAGTGAAGAAGAACTAAAGAGCCTCTTGATGAAAATGAAAGAGGAGAGTGAAAAATTTGACTTAAAGTTCAACATTCAGAAAAGTAAGATCATGGCATCCGGTCACATCACTTCATGGCAAATAGATGGGGAAGCAGTGGAAACAGTGGCTGACTTTATTTTTCTGGGCTCCAAAATTACTGCATGGTGACTGCAGCCATGAAATTAAAAGATGATTACTCCTTGGAAGGAAAGTATGACCAACCTAGACAGGATATTATAAAACAGAGACATCACTTTGCCAACAAAGGTCTGTCTAGTCAAGGCTATGGTTTTTCCAGTATCATGTATGGATGTGAGAGTTGGACTATAAAGAAAGCTGAGCGCTGAAGAATTGATGCTTTTGAACTGTGGTGTTTGAGACGACTCTTGAGAGTCCCTTGGACTGCAAAGAGATCCAACCAGTCCATCCTAAAGAAATTAGTCCTTGGTGTTCATTGGTAGGACTGATGTCTAAGCTGAAACTCCAGTACTTTGGACACCTGATGCGAAGAGCTTACCCATTTGAAAAGACCGTGGTGCTGGGAAAGATTGAGGGCAGGAGGAGAACGGGACGACAGAGGATGAGATGGTTGAATTGCATCACCTACCTAATGGACATGAGTTTGGGTAAACTCTGGGAGTTGGTGATGGACAGGGAAGCCTGGCGTGCTGCAGTTCATGGGGTCGCAAAGAGTCAGACATGACTGAGTGACTGAACTGAACTGAATTAATACACTATATACAAACTTCCTAATTGTGATATAATATCTAGTGGCCAATAGTTTGTTGAATATTTTTGTGAGTAAAACGACAAGCAGAAAAATATATATTTATTCTCTCATTTCCAAATCAATAAATTTTAAACTTCACTCCATAGATGGCAGCCCACCAGGCTTCCCCGTCCCTGGGATTCTCCAGGCAAGAACACTGGAGTGGGTTGCCATTTTCTTCTCCAATGCATGAAAGTGGAAAGTGAAAATTGAAAGCGAAATCAGTCAGTCGTGTCCGACTCTTAGCGACCCCTTGGACTGCAGCCTACCAGGCTCCTCCATCCATGGGATTTTCCAGGCAAGAGTACTGGAGTGGGGTGCCATTGCCTTCTCCGCTTCTTCTCCTACCATCACCCTTTCCCAGCATCAGAACTATTCCAATGAGTCAGTTCTTTGCATCAGGTGGCCAAAGTATTGGAGTTTCAGTTTCAGTATCTGTCCTTCCAATGAATATTCAGGATTGATTTCTTTTAGGATTGACTGGTTTGATCTCCTTGAAGTCCAAGTCACTCTCGAGTCTTCTCCAAAACCACAGCTCAAAAGCATCAATTCTTTGACACTCTGCTTTCTTTATAGTCCAACTCTCACAACCATACATGACTACTGGAAAAACCATAGCTTTGACTAGACAGATCTTTGTTGGCAAAGTAATGTCCCTGCTTTTTAATATGCTGCATAGATTGGTCATAGCTTTTCTTCCAAGGAGCAAGTATCTTTTAATTTCATGGTTGCAGTTACCATCTGCAATGATTTTGGAGCCCCCAAAATAAAGTCTCTCACTGCTTTCATTGTTTCCCCATTTTATTTACCATGAAGTGATGGGACCAGATGCCATGATGTTAGTTTTCTGAATGTTGAGTTTTAAGCCAACTTTTTCATTCTCCTCTTTCACTTTCATCAAGGGTCTCTTTAGTTCTTTGCTTTTTCCATAAGGATGGTTGTCATCTGCATATCTAAGGTTACTTATATTTCTCCTGGCAATATTGATTCTACCTTGTGCTTCATCCATCCCTGCATTTTGCATGATGTATTCTGCATAGATGTTAAACAAGCAGGGTGACAATATACAGCCTTGACATAATCCTTTCCCAATTTTGAACCAGTCTGTTACTCCATGTCTGGTTCTAACTGTTGTTTCTTGACCTGCATACAGATTTCTCAGGAGGTAGGTAAGGTGGTCTGGTATACTCATCTCTTGAAGAGTTTTCCAGAGTTTGTTGGGATCCACACATTCAAAGGCTTTGGTGTAATCAATAAAGCAGAAGTGATGCTTTTCTGGAACTCTTTACTTTTTCAGTGATCCAACAGATGTTGGCAATTTGAACTCTGGTTCCTCTGCTTTTTCTAAATACAGTTCAAAATCTAGAAGTTCATGGTTCACATACTGTTGAAGCCTTCCTTGGAGAATTTTTAGCATTACTTTGCTAGCATTTGCTGCTGCTAAGTTGCTTCAGTCGTGTCTGACTCTGTGTGACCCCATAGATGGCAGCCCACCAGCCTCCCCCATCCCTGGGATTCTCCAGGCAAGAACACTGGAGTGGGTTGCTATTGCTTCTCCAATTCACTTTCATACTAGCATATGAGATGAGTACAATTGTGTCATACTTTGAACATTCTTTGGTATTGCCTTTCTTTGGGGTTGAAATGATAAGTGATTTATTTTCTTCTTTAGCAGAGTACTTTCAGGTTAACTACAAATTAGAAAAAATAATTGGAAAGGGAGAAAAACTATAAAATGTAGAAATAAAATTCAACTATATAAAAGTATAGTATGTCTTCGTTTTAATTAGAATATTTTCAAAATTATGAGTGCTAAGTACTCATGGATTTTTTTTTTTAATTTTTAAGTTAAATTTTATGAGACTACATTATTCTTTAACCATTTTCAAATATCTTGTCCTTGCAAACTAGTTACCTGTTTTCTTTTTGGCTGAAGTCTAGATGTAACATACTGTAGCAGGTGACCATTTTAATATTTAATTTTGTTCTCCAAGATTGATTACTGTGAAAAAATATTAGTAATTGTCCTCTTGATACAATTCCCCTCTCCACTTCTATCTTCCAGTATGTAAAATACTATTTGATTCTTTCATTATCTACTAATGTTTGTCATAAATAAAATATATTTGGCAAGAAGAGAATTCAGAGATTGGTATTTCCTATGAATAGTCACTGAGAAAGAAGGTTTCACAGTTAATCCAGTCATACTTGCTATGTAGCTGAGTTAGAGATTATATTTTTCTTAGTTCAGAAAGTAATTATGCTGCTATGTGAAATATAAGAATTTTAATTAATTACATATAAACACTTTAATTAAATTTGCCTATGAACTCTTATTTCAATACCTGTTTTTCACATCAAATTGTTATACAGTCTGCCTTCCTATCTGCAGACACAGAGGGACAACTGTATAAATTTATATTTCACACTTAATGGCTGTGAAAAAAAGTAAAATATGCAGAGTCCTCTACAATTCTTTGAAAGTTCATAAATTATGTCTGTATTTGCCAATGTGTTTAAATGGGAAGATAAGTTAGGCTTGGCTCACAACAAATATTTAACACCAGAATGTTGATAGTGTGTCCCCCTAATTACTGGAATTTAAATTAAGACCAAAAAATCAAAGAGCAGATTGTATTTTCTGTTGTTTTTATTTAGTCATTAAGTCGTGTCTGACTCTTTTGCAACTCCATGGACTATAGCCCACCAGGCTCCACTGTCATGGACTTCTTCAGGCAAGAATACTGAAGTGGGTTGTGATTTCCTTCTCCAGGAGATCTTCCTGATGCAAGGATTGAACCCACATCTCCTGTATTTGTAGGCAGATTCTTTACCACTGAATCACCTGGAAAGCCTATTTTCTGTAGAATAATTTATTAATCTTTTTAGTAATACTTTTGTGGTCTGTTGTCTCACTTAGTAAGGATTCTTATTTTGCAAATTTTAATTCTGTTTGCAGTTTGTATTACCCTCTTGCAGAGTGTTTAATAGATTATCAATGAAAATGACTTTTGTGTCACTGTAGTGGTTCATTGCTGCTCCTTTACACAAGCTCCTTAACAATGAGTCATATATTCTTATGCCAGGTGAGCTAAAGTCAGGACAGGTTTTTTCATTTCCATGACATAACCAAATAAAGAAAAATAAGGAATCGATAACAAAAGTGTCTTCTACAAAGAACAAGTATCCACAAGTGATAATATCTTCAAGGAAAAAAAAATAACTTCCTACTAGAAATTATCATCAATGACATTTACTGAAAATTATTATATGCTTAAAGCTACAAAAACTAAAGAAAATGATTTTTTTATTTTCTTGTTTGATTTTGGTTTCTAAAAAAGTGTCCTTCCCCTAAGATTTTCTATTTGCAAAGTTGACCTTTTTTAGATGTGGTATAAGACAAGAAGTCCTGAAATGTCTAACCATATCGAATCATCTCTCCGAATACTCTTTTCTTCATCCGCTTTATCTAAAACATATTTTTGAGAATCACATTACATAATGTCTATGAAACTTCTGTCTAAAATGCCATTTGATCTTGATGCTTTTGAACTGTGGTGTTGGAGAAGACTCTTGAGAGTCCCTTGGACTGCAAGGAGATCCAGCCAGTCCATTCTGAAGGAGATCAGCCCTGGGATTTCTTTGGAAGGAATGATGCTAAAGCTGAAACTCCAGTACTTTGGCCACCTCATGTGAAGAGTTGACTCATTGGAAAAGACTCTGATGCTGGGAGGCATTGGGGGCAGGAGGAGAAGGGGACAACAGAGGATGAGATGGCTGGATGGCATCACTGACTCGATGGATGTGAGTCTGGGTGAACTCCGGGAGTTGGTGATGGACAGAGAGGCCTGGAGTGCTGCGATTCATGGGGTCGCAAAGAGTCGGACACGACTGAGCGACTGATCTGAATCTCTGTTTAGTTGCTAAATAAATTTAGAGAGTTTGACTTTTTTTTTTCAAATACAAAACCACCAAAGTACAATAAAGTTATATCCCCCTAAATACATTAAAGTCTTTATTGTTGTTACTTAGAGAGGAAGTTTTCTGGGAGTAGGATCTATTAGCCTTCCTGCCCCTAACTTCTTCAATAATGCTTTGCTTTGTTTTTTCTTTCATTGACAGTCACTGAATACCACCCCTACCAGGCTGGTCAAAAAGATATAGGCTTCTTGTTCATTCTTTTCTGATAATGAAGGGAAACTATGAAGGAATAGATAACAGCTGGTTGCCTTGCAGCATACTGAAGTTGATCTATATCTGAGTCATTCAAAATGTTTTCTCACAAAAGGTAGATGTTAAGAAAAATGTAGTCCTAGCGATTGATATATCAAACAATTTGGCGTGTCTGACTTTTACATTTTAGTTTAGTAATTTGTATTATTCAGCCAAGGTGGGAGTAACCCCCACTCTGACACCAGCATGACTTCAAGGCCACTCGCATAAGGGGCAGGGACACCATTATGATACCCCTAACTAAGAAAACTCTGAAAAAGAAAAAAAAAAAAGAAATCTCTATCTTAGCAACTACATAATCTTGTCACAAAGAAGAAGGGAAAGGCTGAGGAGAGAAGATGCAGACAGAAAGAAAGAGAGAGACACTTTTTCTGCTTAAGATATGTTCCATCCACAGAGTACAGGCCTATTGTCTGAGGATGAGCTCGCCTCTATTGTGAATTCTAGACTTAACCAACCATACTTAAACTCTGTCCCCTGTATGTCTGAAGCCTTATTCTTCTAGAATCTTTTGTAAACCACGTCTTTGAATTCAGTCGAGTACTCTGAAGTCTGAGTCATTTTTTCTAGGCTATTCATGCAGCTCAACTGAATTAGGCCATCTTTTAAATGAAAATTTTTAAAAAGTAAAATACCTAAAATAATTGGATTTTAAAAATGAAGCATGTGAAGTGGTACCCCTCACCTGGTCTGCCTTTCACTAACAACAACTTAAAATGAAAACAAAGTATCCATATTGCTCTAGCTCAAAGTTTTTATTTATGTCATACAACTTGCCCTGAAAAATTGACAAGAAGTTGTACGTCACAGAAATTTAGGATTCAGCCCTAAATGATGTAGTATAAACAATAATAGACTATAAGTTTGAAATTAGATTCTTTACCATGCTATGATCAAGTTCTTCTATGTAAAAGCTGCAAAGTACAAAGCAGAAAACCAGGTTAGTCTTCCTAATTTATTAGAAATATTGGCTTCCACCATGTCTAAACTGTTCAACTCTTTTCTCTTTAAACACCAAAACTAGTTAGCTAAGTCTTTCAAACTTCGCTGAATCAGTGACACTATTTGGATTTAAAGCTCTAATCTTTTTCTATTTGGCTTGCTCTATGAGACAATCTTCTCTCAATAACAAACTTTGTGATCACTCTCCTTTGTCCCCATGTATCTTACACTCTGAGTCTCTGTGGTCTATTCCTTTCTGGTTTGGCAAAACATGCCCATGTTGGTTAAAGATGAATCTTTTTTTTTTTTTGCCATGTTTCTTTACATCTGGATGATTTCTGCCCAATGTGAATTTGCTGATGTTGGTAAGGCTTGAAATTTGGTTAGATTTTGCCACAATCCTTATATTTATAAGGTTTCTCTCCAAGTATGAATTATCTGATGTCTAGAAAGACATGACTTCTGATTAAAGGCTTCACCATATTCTGTACATTTATAAGCCTTCCTTGTAGGATGAATTTGCTTATGTTGAGTAAGATGTGATTTACAATTAAACGCTTTGCCACAATATTTACATTTGTAAGGTCTCTCTCCAGTATGGATTCGCTGATGTTGAGTAAGACTTGAGCTGTGCCTAATGGCTTTGCCACGCTCCGTACATTTATACTGCTTCTCCCCAGTATGAATTATCTGATATTGAGTTAGGCTTCCACGCCCCTTAAAAGACTTGTCACATTCTGTGCATTTATATGTCTTCTTTTCAGTATGAATTTGCTGATGTTGAATAAGATGTGAGCCACAGATAAAGGCTTTGGCACATTCTCTACATTTGTATAGAGTATCCCCAGTATGAATTCGCTGATGCACAGTGAGATATGAACACCTATTAAAGGCTCTGCCACATTCTGTACATCTGTAAGGCTTTTCTCCAGTATGAATTACCTGATGTTGAGTAAGATTTGAGCAACAAGTATAGACTTTGCCACATTCCTTACATTTATAAGGTCTCTCCCCAGTATGGGTTTGTTGATGTTGAGTAAGACACGAGGGACAGATAAAGGCTTTGACACACTCTGTACATTTGAAAGGCTTCCTTTCTGTATGGATTTTCCTATGGCTACTTAGATTTAATGATTTAGTGACTATTTCCCCACATGTGTTACTTTTGTAATGTTTCTCCACATTCTGAATACTCTGCTGTTGTCCAAGTTTACAAGACTGATTACAAACTTTACTATATTCACTACAATTATAAGCCTTCTTTCCAATATCCACACTTTTATACAGAGAAACATCTGCTCTTTGATAAAAGATATTCCTACATTTATTACTTCCAGAATCACTGTCTAAAAATTGATTTCCCTAGTGTTTCAGGAGACTTGAGCCTTGGTCAGTGTTATGTTCAGTTTCATTGAATAAATACTTTCTCACTCCATCATAAAGACTCTTGTAATTATTGGGGGTAGAGCTCTTGCTTAAAGCCTTACTCATTTTATGATACATGAAAAGTTGTCCTGCATTAACTACACCCACATATGCATTGACCATTGATGTGTGAATAAAGTCTCTTCCAGTATTATCAACATTGCAGATTTTGGAAAAGGGAAAAAATATCTGTTGTTTGAAGAATACTGAACCCTTGCTAAAGGATCTCTCAAGTTGATTACACTGGGAATCTTTTCCCTCATTTTTAAATTTCTGGTCTTCAGACATATTTGAATGTATGTTTAATTGAGTATTGCATTTAGAGTGGTTTGAATGATTATCTGCAGTAGAGACTAGATGACTTTCCAGATTTTCCACAGTTCCTTTCAGAGAACATGTATATGTCAAAAAACGATGTGGGTCTTTGCCGACAAACATACACTTCTCTGCAGATGTTAACGACTTAAATTGGTGTTTTTCCAATCACAACTTTGATTTCTCTTGGCAGTAATGTTTACATTACGAGAAACTGTCCCAGTTGGGTTATGTCCATCATAACATCCTCTCTGCCCTTCACATGCCCATGTATGTTCCCAGTCTTTCATTAAATGTAAATTTACGAGGTACAATAGTTCATATATTTTAAGGTTTTCTATTGGACATAAATCTTCGAAGCCTGGATTTCTTGGCATCACACACTGGGTGTGTAGAGAAAACGCAGCTGGGTATATGGGTGTTGTCTCCATGCTGCTTATATTCCTGGAATCCTTCATTCGTTCCAGAAAGGTGACCAGGTCTGGCTTAGAGACACAAGTCCCAAGGAGGCCAGGTTCCCGTACTTCTCTAACATCACATCCCTGTACAATTCCCGCTGACCGAGGTCCAGGCACTCCCACTCCTCTTGAGTGACGTCTATGGCTACATCCTGGAATGTCAGCCATCCCTGAGAAGCTGCCATTTCCTCCTCTTCTTCCTCCTGCTCTGTCTTCTCTGGGGATGTTATGTAGCAAACACACCTCTGCATCTTGAGAAAATACCTTCAAAGGCATCCGCACAGCTCTTTAACCTGCAACCACTTCACCTACAGACAGAAGGCCCTTGAAAAGCTGAAAAGACCCACCTCCCCTGTCCTGTCTCAGGAGAGATTCAGGAACAATCACTCTAAAGATGAATCTTTAATGAATTGTACCAAGTATAACAACTCCCAAAAATTCCTACTCAGAGACTCTCAAGTAAAAAGTTTTCTCTGAATTTCCCAACTTTGATCCAAGTATTTTTCCCAAGATTAAATATCTGTATCTGTATCCATATTAAATACAGAATATTTGCAGTATGTTTACCTTTCTCTTACCTGTGTGAACTTTCTTAGAGGTATCATATTTTTTAAAATTTTATTTTATTTTTAAACTTTACAATATTGTATTAGTTTTGCCCAAGAGGTATCATATTAAGATGATAGTACAAGCTAATCTTTTCTAATTGATAAGGACTTGTTTTGAATTATAAATATTTCAAAGTTATCACTTTGTTTGACAGATTAAAATCACTTACATTCTTCCTCAAACAAATGATATATTTGTAAAGCTTTCTTTGTAGTGTCAATGGTGCTAGTGCCTCTTTTAAAAATTATTCTTTAGTGTTTATGTATTTGTGAATTTTGTTAATTGAGAAGATATACTTTCTAGCTGGAGGCTGATATCTTTCTTGAATTGAGTAAACAGAGGAAGAATGGAGGGAGACTTGCTCACTTCACTGAATTTCTGTAAAATATTAATGAAAACAATGATGCGTCTAAGGATTTTTATTCATGTAAATTAGAGAATAAGTTTTCAAGTATATATTTCTGTGGACATGTAGAAAAAATGATAAGGGTTTGGGAGTATTTACAATTTGCCCCACATTATTGTTTTTCTAGGAAAAGAAGTATATCTTTCACTTTTCCTCAGCTTTCTGACATGTACATAAGGACAAAAATACTGTCTTATTGACACAGAAGCATCACTTACCACTAGATACTATCTTAGAATTTTTCTCTTTAATGTCTGCTTTTTTGAAAATTCTCATAGCAGCTAGAAAATGATGATCTCTTTCTAAGTCTAATGGATTTATTTTCCAATTGTTGGATTTATATATCACTTTTGTTTGGTTGTGTTTTTGCTAAATAGGAGATTAGGTGGTTTGAACACTGTGAGTGATTGTTAGAAAAATAAATCTAAGGCATTCAAAACTAAATACCAGGCCATGGATTTACTTTCTGATATTCCAAGAATCTCTAGGACTCTGTGGAGAGAAAATTAAAAAACAAAAAAATTTTACCACATAATGACGTGAGTATAGGTTGAGAATATAGTTTAAAATGTGTGTTTATATAATCTGTCAAAGTAAGAATGGATTTGTGTCTTCAGAGATCAGTATTAGCACTATGGAGATTTATTATTTAATGTTACCTGAGGAACATGGGTGTTTTCTGAACAGGAATAGTTTTACTTGTCAAGAAGAAACAACAGAGTCTTGAAAAATGAAAAATATGCCAGTTTATGCTACAATGTTGTTATGGTAGGTCAGAGTGTTAAAGCAAACCAATAAAAAGAATCACTTTTAAGATTAATTCTACTCTGGCAGAAAGGATGTCACCTCACAGATGACTATGGAGAAAGAAATGAGTCTCCTTACCAAAGACAGATCTCTATGGGGAGTGTTTAGTGTCCTGTAACGACTTGACTTTCCTGGGCATACCTAAATAAAGAATTCATCAGATCTCAGTCCTGAAAGAACTCAGTCCCACCCAAAGCACTGTTTTGATAACACCAGTTACTTTTAATATTCCAGTATTATCTACTCAAGTACAACTTTCTAGTCATATATAAAACATAATTGACAGATTATAAACTATTTTTCATGGGCAGAGGAGCCTGGTGGGCCACACTTCAGGGGGGTGCAAATAGTCAGACATGACTAAGAGACTGAACACACACACACAATAGGTTAAGAGAAGATTGTTGCTATTTGCCTGCATTGGCTTGGTAGGTGGGGGAAGTTACATTGTGCACAGTTTGAAGAGAAAGCATAGTTTTCAATGATTTATATACATAAAATTCACTAATAATGATTTTAATGAAATATATGCAGCTGAATAACAGTAGCAGTGAAGTGAACTCAGCCTTTCTTAAGCTTTGTCAGCTCAATGAGGTGTTAACGTTATGGTCAATGGGAGCACAGCCATATAGATGCAGTCAACTTTTTTCTTTAATTCTGCTTTTTGAAATAGTAACATTCAGTGATGCACTTACATGTAAAGCCTTTCAATATCAAATTTAAATTTAATGAAATCAGCACTTTTCTGCATTCACAGGATGCAATGTAATGGACCATTGGGAAGAAGGTGAGAAAATAGTTCCAACATCAGATTTCAGTAACTAGAGTTTATGGCTTTAATGGAAACAAATGGCTCCTTTTCCTCCTTTGCATAAGGCTTTTAAAATTTTACTTTTCATTTCAAATCAAACATTAGATAATTTAGCTACAAGGGATTTCAGAATTGTTGAAAATAATCTGCCTCCACTAACCTTGTTTTCTGCAACAGTATATCAAAAAGAAACATTAAATACTAGAAACAATCAGCAAAAGTCTTATTCAGCAGGGTAAGTGTAATAATCTCAGTTCAGTTCAATTCAGTAGTTCAGTCATGTCCGACTCTTTGCGACCCCATGGACTGCAGCATGCAGGCCTCCCTGTCCATCGCCAACTCCTGGAGTTTACTCAAACTCATGCCCATTGAGTTGGTGATGCCATCCAGCCATCTCATCCTCTTTTGTCCCCTTCTCCTCCCACCTTCAATCTTTCCCAGCATCAGGATCTTTGAAATGAGTCAGTTCTTTGCAGCAGGTGGCCAAAGTATTGGAGTTTCAGCTTCAGCATCAGTCTTTCCAGTGAAAATCAGGACTGACTTCCTTTAGGATGGACGGGTTGGATTTCCTTGCAGTCCAAAGGACTCTCGTCTTCTCCAACACCACAGTTCAAAAGCATCAATGCTTTGGTCCTCAGCTTTCTTTATAGTTCAACTCTCAATCCATACATGACTACTGGAAAAACCAAAGCTTTCACTAGATGGACTTTGTTGGCTAAATATGTCTCTGCTTTTTAATATGCTATATAGGTTTGTCATAGATTTTCTTCTAAGGAGCAAGTGGCTTTTAATTTCATGGTTACAGCCACATCTGCAGTGATTTTGGAGCCCCTCCAAAATAAAGTCTGTCACTGTTTCCACTGTTTTCCCATCTATTTGCCATGAAGTGATAAGACCAGATGCTGTGATCTTATTTTTCTGAATGTTGAGCTTTAAGCCAACCTTTTCCCTCTCCTCTGTCACTTTCATTAAGAGGCTCTTTAGTTCTTCTTTGCTTTCTGCCATAAGGGTGGTGTCATCTGTATATCTGAGGTTATTAATATTTCTCCCGGCAATCTTGACTCTAGCTTGTGCTTCTAACAGTCCAGCATTTCTCATGATGTACTCTGCATAGAAGTTAAATAAACAGGGTGACAATATACAGCTTTGACGTACTCCTTTCCCTACTTGAAACCAGTCTTTTGTTCAATGTCCAGTTCTAACTGTTGCTTTCTGACCTGCATACAGATTTCTCAGGAGGCAGTTTAGGTGGTCTGGTGTTCCCATCTCTTTAAGAATTTTCCAGAGTTTGTTGTGATCCACACAGTCAAAGCCTTTGCCATACTCAATAAAGCAGAAATAGATATTTTTCTGGAACTCTCTTGCTTTTTCGATGATCTAGTGGATGTTGGCAATTTGCTCTTTGGTTCCTCTGCCTTTTCTAATCCAGCTTGAACATGTGGAAGTTCACAGTTCACGTACTATTGAAGCCTGGCTTGGAGAATTTTGAGCATTACTTTACTAGCGTGTGAGATGAGTGCAATCGTGCAGTAATTTCAGTAGTTTGAGCATTCTTTGGCATTGCCTTTCTTTGGGACTGGAATGAAAACTGACCATTTCCAGTTCTGTGGCCACTGCTGAATTTTCTAAATTTGCTGGCATATTGATTACAGCACTTTCACAGGATCATCTTTTACGATTTGTAATAGCTCAACTGGAATTCCATCATGTCCAGTAGCTTTGTTCATAGTGATGCTTCTGAAGGACCGCTTGACTTTGCATTCCAGGATGTCTTGCTCTAGGTTGGTGATCACACCTTGTGATTATCTGGGTCATGAAGATCTTTTTTGTATAGTTTTTCTGTGTATTCTTGCCACCACTTCTTAATACCTTCTGCTTCTGTTAGGTCCATAACCATTTCTGTTCTGTATTGTGCCCATCTTTGCATGAAATATTCCTTTGGTATCTCTAATTTGTGTGTAATGATCAAAACACCTACATTATTGTTTAGTTGCTCAGTCATGCACAATTCTTTTGCAGCCTCATGGACTGCAACCCACCAGGCACCTCTGTCCATGGGATTTTGCAGACAAGAATACTGAAGTGGGCTTCCATTTCCCTCTCCAGGGGATCTTCCTGTCCTAGGGATCAAACTCAGGCCTTCTGCATTGACAGGTGGGTTCTTTACTGCTGAGCCACCAGGGAAGTCCATAAACACCTACATTGGGTAGTACTAACAAGTCAAATATGATTGCTTAAAATTTTTTAATCTAATGAAGCTTGAGGAGAATACTCTAAAACTTTCAGATTTGATAAAACTGGCCATGTATTTCATCCACAAATGCACACAAAACACTAATTTCCAGTTATCAAAATGTTTTTAAATGTGTAGATTCTAGGTCAACACATCCAAAATCAAACTTACAGTCTTTCTTCTCAACTTGCTCATTCTCATATTTCCATTTTGAACAAGCCATTTATTTACTTACTTACAATTACAGGAGACTCCTAAACTTCCCTCCCCTCTCCTACCACATTTCATGGGCATTGAATTCTGCACGATTTTACTATCTGAGTATCTCTCAATATCACCCACTTATAACTATCAATGACTTTAAATTGGATTTTCATCATCTTCTACCTGACACACAGTAAGCTCCACTCATATTCTTATCCACAGACTTATAATCTATTATCCTGTCGTTAACAAAGCTTGAATCAAAGTAGAAACATCACTATGTTACTCCTGCTTGGTTTTCAGTGTTATAATGGGATTGCTACTTCAGGGCTTTTAGAGTATCATAAGATACATCCCAGAATGTCATCTTTGCCTAATCTGCTTTTGCCACATAAATACTGTCCACATTTCAGTCAAGACCAAAACTCTGCAGTTCCCTTGGCTGTCTAATATATTTCCAGTTTGGCACATGCTGTTCTGCCTCCTGAAATACTCTTCTTTACTCACCCATCTCCCAGTCATAGTTTGCTCCCATCTGGAAAAAACCTACTCCTATTTTTTGTTCCATGTAAAACATATTTTCTTTGAAAGTATACTTTATGCATTCAAGTTGATGACATAATTTGTGTCAATATTCTATTCTGAAAATACTGGTAAAATTGCACTCATCACATTTTATCCCAATGATTAACTTACATAACTATCTTTATAACTTGACTGTGTACCCTTGACAGCAAACAGCTCCATGGTTATCTTTTTATTCCTAGCACTTCCCACAGTGTCTGACACATATTGTGACTCAATAAATACTTGTTGAATTTAATAAGCATAATGTGAATCAAAGACAATGTACTTATGTGAAGATTTACCACATCTACAAAATTTTGTTGGACTGTGAATCATATCAGAAAAATACAAGCTTTGAAATGTCCATTAATACAAATAGCACTGCTGACTAGAAGAGGTTATATAGATTGTGAATAAATAGAGTATTAAAAAAGAGGTTGGAGTCTCATACAATATTATGAACCAAAACTGATGAGGAGAATCAGGTATTATTTTTCACTTTGAAGACAAATTCTTAGCCTCAATAATCACTTTTGTTAAAGCTATAATAATGTTTACCTTCATAAGAATTATGACTTGTTCACTGAGTCAATTTTTAAAAGTACTTTGAAATGAACAGAGGTAATAAATTATGACTTAAACAAAAGTGATCTTGCCTTTATGTGGTTTTTAGCCTGCTTCTGATGGTTAATTTCTTTATATGCTCACTCATATAAGGAAGGAACTTATGAATCATCAGAACTCACAAGAGCTGATGGAAACTGGCCAGAAAGATGAGACATTTTAATGAAAAATGATTTACATTGAAATAAAATTGCAAAGGTGGGAGGAATGACACAACTTGTTTCTGTGATGTTGCACATCTAATACAAATGGAAATCCCTTTAAAAATTATTTTTGAAAAAGATTTTCTTTCCTAACAAGTTAGACACTCTATTCTAATGGAAAATGTAAGACATTCTAACTGAAAAAGTCTTCCACAAAAGGGTCAAGTATTATTTTCATTTGAGGAATTCAATTTTCTATTTTACATATCTGTATAACATATATATACATATGTATATATATTGCAAATATAGATATGTACCTAAAACATTTTTATCATATAAGCATGTAGATTTTACTTATGTGTTTCTTGTCTGTATTTGGGTGTATAAATCTCAGCATATAACTCATAATAAAGAAAAAATTAAACTTAGCCTTATGAGTGTTTCAAAAGTGAATTCAGTTTAGTATTATATAAATGATTACATAAAACTTAAGTTTTCACAAATAGGTTACACAGTCTTTAAAATCATTCATTACAGAGATAAACTTTTTGTCTATATTATGTATAATATACATAAAGTCTTGTGCCCATATTAGAATATACATAAATCAAAGGAGTCAGAGTTCCCAGCACTGTGACTTACAACCTATGGAATGAAATATAAATAATGAGTTAAAAATAAGCATATTAAATATTTTTAAATCATACCATGTATTTGGAATATTTTAAAAGTGAGAAATAGACAAAAACAGGCATAAGCAAATATAAATGATGTCCCTAGTACTGTAAGACAAGATTAGTGGAGAGGTACAAGCAGATTCAGAGAGAAAATGTTTAATAAATGGAAATAAGTCGCTGGAGTCTGAATCAATGGATAGCAAATTTGAAGGAATATCAACTCTTGAAGGAAGAGCAACTCAGTTGGATTGTAGGAACTGCTATTGTGACATCTAATCCTTTTACATAAAACAGCAATAAAAACTATTTTGCTATAAGAGGCTTTCCTGAGAAGCTGCTGAAATAGTCTCCTGTGCTTCCTATGTTTCCAGTGGAAACTAAAAATATCTATTAGTGGGCAAGAAAGAGCACATATACATCCTTTGGAAATTATAAAAATGCAATTTACATTGCTGTTAAGATGAGTGATAAATCCATAGTTTATTTAAGTGATATTTTTCAATATTGATCATAGCCCTTGAAGGTAACATTATGCCTTTATAAACAGTACAAAATTTCTTAAAGATATGAATAACTGATAAATTATATCAATTTTATTTGGATATAACTGATTCAGTAAAATATAAACGCTTTAATTTATAATTTGATATATTTTGTCAAATGTACATACTCAGGTTACACTATTATAAAGATATAGAATATTCACATTACATTAATGACTTCTGCTCTAGAATCGCACATAAAGAGAATTATACAATAATAAATCTGTTTGTGTCTGATTTCTTTCACTCAAAAGATTTTTTGAGATACAGTTATACTGTTTTGTGCAATATGAGTTTCTGCCTTTTTATTTCTGAGTAGTATTCCATGGTATGAATATATATTTACTGTTTGTTATAGCCATTTATGAGTAGTCCTCTTATTCAGTCATCTGTGAAGGACGTTAGTTGCATTTCCAGTTGGAGATTACCATAGAGAAGCTATTAGCATTGGCAGCAAAATGTGTTTATAAACATAATCTTTCATTTGCCTGGATACATACCTAGGTCTGAAAACACTAGGTTGTTTAATGTATAAGAGCTTGCCAAACTGTTTTTCAAAATAGTTGTAACATTTCATGTTCTCACCAGCAATATATGGGTGTACCAGTTCCTTCATTTGCTTTCAGCATTTAACTGTGCCATTTGTCTTAATTTTACTGTTCTGGTCAGAAGACATCCTTAAACTTTTAAATTTTGACATTTTTTTGAAGTAAAATTTAGCCATTGTTTCCTTTTTTAATGCTTATTTCTGTTTCCTGAATCAGAAATCCTTATTTTTCATAAGGTCACAAAGATTTTTCTTTGTGTTTTTCTTTGAAAAGTTTCTAATTTTATCTTTTACATTTAGACTTATGATCCATTTGAGATAATCAGTGTATGGTATTAGGCAATATGAAATTCATTTTTTCTCATATAGCCATACACTATGGTAGCATTTTTTATTATAAGTACTACAGTTAACTCTTGAATAATATTGGGTTTGAACTGTGTAGGTTCACTTATACATATATTTTTTTAAATCAAAACATAGTGTAGTACTCCATGGCCCATGGTTGAATTTATAGATGTAGAAACATGGATATGAGGGGTAAACTGTAAAATTACACACGGGTATTCCACAAGGTGAGGGTTGGTTTCCCTAAATCCAGAAGTTCTTCAAGGATAAACTATATTTTTCCCCTATTCGATTTTATTAGAACTCATACCAAAAATAATTTAAACACTTCTGTGTAAGTTAAATTTTGGACTCTGTTGTGTTCCATTGATATTCATGACTCTGAAATGATGCAATGAAGATGAGGGAGGATATATTTTCAATACAGGGATTGCATTTCTTTAGGATAAATACCCAGACATGGAACTGTTGGAAAAGATGGTTCAGTTCAGTTCAGTTGCTCAGTCGTGTCCGACTCTTTGCGACCCCATGAATCGCAGCACACCAGGCCTCCCTGTCCATCACCAACTCCCGGAGTTCACTCAGACTCACATCCATCGAGTCAGTGATGCCAGACAGCCATCTCATCCTCTGTTGTCCCCTTCTCCTCTTGCCCCCAATCCCTCCCAGCATCAGAGTCTTTTCCAATGAGTCAACTCTTCGCATGACGTGGCCAAAGTACTAGAGTTTCAGCTTCAGCATCATTCCTTCCAAAGAAATCCCAGGGCTGATCTCCTTCACAATGGACTGGTTGGATCTCCTTGCAGTCCAAGAGACTCTCAAGAGTCTTCTCCAACACCACAGTTCAAAAGCACAAATTCTTCAGCGCTCAGCCTTCTTCACAGTCCAACTCTCACATCCATACCTGACCACAGGAAAAACCATGGCCTTGATTAGACGAATCTTTGTTGGCAAAGTAATGTCTTTGCTTTTGAATATGCTATCTAGGTTGGTTATAACTTTCCTTCCAAGGAGTAAGCGTCTTTTAATTTCATGGCTTCAGTCACCATCTGCAGTGATTTTGGAGCCCCCAAAAATAAAGTCTGACACTGTTTCCACTCTTTCCCATCTATTTTCCATGAAGTGATGGGACTGGATGCCATGATCTTCATTTTCTGAATGTTGAGCTTTAAGCCAACTTTTTCACTCTCCTCTTTCACTTTCATCAAGAAGCTTTTGAGTTCCTCTTCACTTTCTGCCATAAGGGTGGTGTCATCTGCATATCTGAGGTTATTAATATTTCTCCCGGCAATCTTGATTCCAGCTTGTGTTTCTTCCAGTCCTGCATTTCTCATGATGTACTCTGCATATAAGTTAAAAAAGCAGGGTGACAATATACAGCCTTGATGTACTCCTTTTCCTATTTGGAACCAGTCTGTTGTTCCATGTCCCGTTCTAACTGTTGCTTCCTGGGAAAAGATGGTAGTTTTATTTTATTTATTTTTGTGGAATTTCCAGACTGTTTTCAGTAATGGCTATATTGGTTTACATTCCCATGTCCACCTCTTCTAAGCAAAGTCAGTAGCAAGAAATTATTCACAGTATTCTCTGTATCTGCAGGACATATATGATGACTCCTTGATATTATTAATATGACTTTTCCTCTTTTCTGCCATTAATTTAAATCAGACTGTCTGCAAAGTAGTTTTATAGGAGAATCAAAGCCTACAGATTATTTTGAGTATTTCTCCCAAACATAATATATAGTTAGTAAAGTCAAATGTATAACAAAAGTCACATTTTTTATTCTATTTATTTATTTATGGCTGCTCTGAGTCTTCATTGCTGCACAAGTCTTCTTCAATTGTGGGTTGCAGTCTTCTATTGTATTGGTTTCTCTTGTTTCAGAGCACAGGATTTAGACATGCAGGCTTCAGTAACTGGAGTTCATGGGCTCTCAAGCCCTGGCTTAGTAGTCTTGGCACAAGGGCTTAGTTGTCCTGTGGCAAGTGGGATCTTCCCAGACCAGGGATCAAATTCATGTCCATTGTATTGTCAGGAGGATTCTTTACCACTGATCCATGAGAGAAGACCTTAAGAACTGTTACATTTAAAACATATTTAAAAAATAGAGCTTAAATCTTTCAAAAATTCGGGGTGAAAGGGAGTGGTCTAGCTATAAATTCATTTTAAAGATATTTTAAAAAATCTATCTTTTGGTTTAATATGTTTTCTCTATCTTAATTCATATTCTGTTCTTATTTTTATTATTTCCTTTCACATACTTTGTGTTTGATTTGCTCTTTTTAATCTACTTTTCTAAGTCTAAAGTTTAGACCACTAATTTTAATTCTTCTTTACAAATAGAGGCATTTAGTCATATGTAATTAATTTTAAAATTTATATTCATGAAGCACTCCTTTAGGGGAATCCAGCAAATTCTGATAAATTGTTTATTCTATTCAATTAAAATATTTTATGATTTTTATTTCTCCTTTTTTCCATGGGCTATACATAAGTATTACTCAAGTAATTATTATTTTAATAGTTTAGGTTATTTAACTCTTCAGTAGTCTGAGAATATAAACTATCTGATTTTAATTCTTTGTAATTTATTGAGATATTTGATGGCCTACATATATATAGTCTATATAGATTAATATTTCATGTGCACTTAAAGTCTGTTTAAGATAGGAGTTGTTACATTTTCAGCTGTAATTATGGATACACCTATGTCTCCTTTCAGTTCTATCAGTAATTAGTCTTAAAAGAGCAAAATGTGCCATCCAAAAATATACCAATTTGCCATTGATTAGCTAGAAATTTCACTTTTCACTTTCATGCATTGGAGAAGGAAATGGCAACCCACTCCAGTGTTCTTGCCTGGAGAATCCCAGGGATAGGGGAGCCTGTTGGGCTGCCGTCTATGGGGTCTCACAGAGTCGGACACAACTGAAGTGACTTAGCAGCAGCAGCAGCTAGAACTAAAGTTACTAAGAAATAGTCACAGAAAAATGACATTCTAATGAGGATTTATCCCCCTGAATGTAGGAAAAATATCTCTCATGTGAAACAATTCTCCCCATATCAGGAGGGTAGAAGGCGTCCTCGTAGTTAGAGATAGGGAACTCAAGGCTAAAAAGGTTACCTAAACAAACCTGCTACTTTTTCACTAACTTACTACCCCAAACGCAAATCCCTTTCTTCTGTCAATTTCTTACAAATTTATTATTTCCTTGTCTAAAAGGTATAAAAGCTGCCGGCTTTGGTTAGCTAGGGGAGTCTCATCTTTATGGGCTCCCGTTTGTACAAAATTGTATTTGTTTTTCTCCTCTTAATCTGTCTTGTGTCAGTTTAACTATTAGACCAGTCAAAGAACCTGGGAGGGAAGAAGGACAATTTTCCATTCCTTCCATTTATGTTTTGAAACTCTTAAGAAGTGCATGCATATTTAAATATATTTCATCTTACTGATGAATTATCTTTTTTTTTTTGGCTTTGCATTTTATTTTATTTTTTTTAATTTTATTTATTTTTTAAACTTTACATAATTGTATTAGTTTTGCCAAATATCAAAATGAATCTGCCACAGGTATACATGTGTTCCCCATCCTGAGCCCTCCTCCCTCCTCCCTCCCCATACCATCCCTCTGGGTCGTCCCAGTGCTCTAGCCCCAAGCATCCAGTATCGTGCATCGAACCTGGACTGGCATCTCGTTTCATACATGATATTATACATGTTTCAATGCCATTCTCCCAAATCTTCCCACCCTCTCCCTCTCCCACAGAGTCCATAAGACTGATCTATACAACAGTGTCTCTTTTGCTGTCTCGTACGCAGGGTTATTGTTACCATCTTTCTAAATTCCATATATATGCGTTAGTATACTGTATTGGTTTTTTTCTTTCTGGCTTACTTCACTCTGTATAATAGGCTCCAGTTTCATCCACCTCATTAGAACTGATTCAAATGTATTCTTTTTAATGGCTGAGTAATACTCCATTGTGTATATGTACCATAGCTTTCTTGTCCATTCATCTGCTGATGGACATCTAGGTTGCTTCCATGTCCTGGCTATTATAAACAGTGCTGCGATGAACATTGGGGTACACGTGTCTCTTTCCCTTCTGGTTTCCTCAGTGTGTATGCCCAGCAGTGGGATTGCTGGATCAAGGTTGTATATTGTCACCCTGTTTATTTAACTTATATGCAGAGTACATCATGAGAAATGCTGGACGGGAAGAAACACAAGCTGGAATCAAGATTGCCGGGAGAAATATCAATAACCTCAGATATGCAGATGACACCACCCTTATGGCAGAAAGTGAAGAGGAACTAAAAAGCCTCTTGGTGAAAGTGAAAGAGGAGAGTGAAAAAGTTGGCTTAAAGCTCAACATTCAGAAAATGAAGATCATGGCATCCGGTCCCATCACTTCATGGGAAATAGATGGGAAAGAGTGGAAACAGTGTCAGACTTTATTTTGGGGGGCTCCAAAATCACTGCAGATGGTGACTGCAGCCATGAAATTAAAAGACGCTTACTCCTTGGAAGGAAAGGTATGACCAACCTAGATACCATATTCAAAAGAAGAGGCATTACTTTGCCAACAAAGGTTCGTCTAGTCAAGGCTATGGTTTTTCCTGTGGTCATGTATGGATGTGAGAGTTGGACTATAAAGAAGGCTGAGTGCCGAAGAATTGATGCTTTTGAACTGTGGTGTTGGAGAAGACTCTTGAGAGTCCCTTGGACTGCAAGGAGATCCAACCAGTCCATTGTGAAGGAGATCAGCCCTAGGATTTCTTTGGAAGGAATGATGCTGAAGCTGAAAGTCCAGTACTTTGGTCACCTCATGCGAAGAGCTGACTCATTGGAAAAGTCTCTGATGCTGGGAGGGATTGGGGGCAGGAGGGGAAGGGGACGACAGAGGATGAGATGGCTGGCTGGCATCACTGACTCGATGGATGTGAGTCTGAGTGAACTCCGGGAGTTGGTGATGGACAGGGAGGCCTGGTGTGCTGCGATTCATGGGGTCGTGAAGATTTGGACACGACTGAGTGACTGAACTGAACTGAAGCTATATTATCATTCCATTTAAGGCTACTTATTATCCATATCTTTTTTATAATAATTTTTTTCTAGGAATCTGCAAGATCCATCTTTAACTTAAAATGCATTTTAATATTGCTATATCATGTATAAAGGTATATATTTCTGGCAGGTAAAGAATCTGCCTGCAATGCAGGGTACCTGGATTTGATCCCTGGGTCAGGAAGATCCCCTAGAGAAGGAAATGGCAACTCACTCCAGTATTCTTGCCTGGAGAATTCCATGGACAGAGTAGCCTGGCGGGCTACAGTCCATGGAGTCACAAAGAGTTAGACACAACTGAGTGACTAACACTAACACTTTCATCATGTACACCTTAATTTTTTCCTCTCCTATGTTGCCACTTGTATGTCAAATATAACATTGTTTTAGTTTTTCTCTCAATAATCAATTACCATTTGAAAATGGCAAGATGAGATGGTTGGACAACATCACTGATTCAATGGCATGAGTTTGAGCAAACCCTGGGAGATGATGAGGGACTGGGAAGCCTGGAGTGCTGCAGTCTGTGGGGTCATGAAGAGTCGGACACAACATGGTAACTGAACAATAACAACCATTTGAAAATAGCAAATATTATAAAATGTCTTATGTATCTTTCTCCATATATTTACCTTATTTAATACTCTTTGTTCCTTTGTGCATATTCAAATTTCCACCTGTATAATTTTCTATTCACTTGAAGAACTATGTTTATTATTTCTAATAGTGCAATTTGGCTGATGAATTTGATCAGCTTTTTTATCCTGATATATTTTTATCTTACTTCATTTTTTAAATGATTATTTGGCTGGATAGAGAATTATAGTTAACTGTTGTTTTTTTGGTTTACATGCTAGTTCCAGTTTTTCAAAGGTAAAATTCTATGTCTGATGATTTTTTTTTTTTTAATGAGGAAAAATCTATCGAATTTCTTATCTTTTATCTCCAAGAACATAAATCTCGAAGTGTTTTAAGATTATTTCTAGCATTGGTTTCCTATTGTCTCATTTCTTCTTCAAGGAATATCTTGAATTTTTAGTTTACTGGTTGTATTAACCTTACCAAAATCTAAGTCATTATTTAAGTTGTTTTTGTCACTATTGGGTTGGCCAATGTTTGTTTGGGTTTTTTTGTAATATGCTATGGACATTATCTGCAACATGAAAAACCCAAACAAACATTTTGGCCAAACCAACACATTCCTTTTTGTTTTTATTCCCTCTCCTAGGTGTCAAACTATTCCATTTACTCTTGATTTTTTCCCCCATGAGACTGGAGATCTTTCATTTTCTCTTCTTTTAGCTTTTTTCTTTTGAGTCTCAATTTGGATATTTTCTATTGCTATATTTTCAAGTTCACATATTTTATGCATGATTTAATTTTTATTTTATATACTGAGAGAACCCACCAGATCCCATGAAACATACTTGTATAAAGCTTTTATGTAAAGGCAAACAATATGGCACAGCAGAAGAGAGACCTGGAGAACTAGCAAAATCAGCACCAGGGGTTGGACAAGAGCAGTTTAGACCACCTCTAGCTTGAGGTGTTATCTTTGTTGATATACAGGACAGGTATCTTGGCTTTGAGAGAACTCGAAAGAAAAATTTTCAGTAGGTACATTTAAGTCACTTAGGTCACCTAATCAAGCCACATTTTTTCTAATTGGTTAGACTATTAATCAGGCTTTTTTTCCCCTATATCTTATGGTGTTTTGATATTTGGGATTGTGATGGGGTTAGATAGTTGGGAAGAGACTGTCCTTCCCAAATCTAGCTAATTTTCAACATAGCAATTCCACTGTGAGCATACCTTTCATATGCAAAACAGCCAACCCTAAGTTATACCTCCAGCCACCTGCTTTATCTCTCACACTCAATATCAATATTTTCCCTATCCTAAATCATCCCAGAGACTGGTATCAGAATGCAAGAGATGACCACTGTAACCTAGAGTCCAAAGACATTATTCAGACTGTCCAATTCTAAGCCATTTTCACGCCCTGTCTTATCTTTCCCACAGCAAACATAACAATAAAAGTCTTGGTCATGGTTTTCTTGTTCCTTCTGCCTCATACTTCTTTGTGTGGATCTGCATGACATGGCATGCTCTTTCCTCTTGAGAACTAAAAGCAATAAATTATTCTTTCTATGACATTGACCTCTCTGTGTTGCCACTCAGTCAACTTTAGATATTAAAATTTCACATATACAATTGGGACATATATCATTTGCAAACCATCAGTAAAGAAAGTGACCTCTGGGGTTGCCAGGAGAGTTTGAGTCCTTAAGTAGCATATAAATTCTATTGTCTTTACTTTGGACAAGAATTAATAACCAGGCATCTACATAAGCCCAGAGATAAAGATAGAGTTTTTCCTACTCAATTAATCAACAGTATCTTTACAATTCAAGCTCTAACTCTTGGTCAAGATTTTGACCCTACAATTTGCTCATGATTATTTTTTCTGGTAACTTTTTCACAATTTATAAAACATAAAAAGCAAAAGTATACTGATGAAAATAAGGATCATTTGTGTCAAATGATATATATATATATATATATATATATATATATATATATATCCTTAAAGAAATATTGCAGTTGAATATTTAAGTTTACCGGTACAGAGTTTTTAATAATCTTGTAGAAGCTTGGCAGTTCTTTTATTTTGATTTTTATTGTTATGAAAGGTATCAATGAATTAATTGACTATAATAATTAATTGATTGTTAAGTAAGAATAGTTCTTCTATTGGCCAATAAGTTTCCATTAAAAGAACTTCCTGTGTAGGTTTTATTCCAATTTTCCAATATATTTGAATATTAATAACAGTGTTGTAATTGTTTATCAAAATTAAATTTGCAATATCAAAAAGTATTATCCCAAATAGCAATTAGAATATGAATTAGACTGAGAAAATTACAAAATAAGTCAGAAGAGTTTGAGTGCCTTCATTTAACCTATTTGAGCCTTCCCTACTTGAATCAACATCTTCAATTCAAGATTTCTCTGAATTTCTCATTTTATTACCACATCAGAAATAATCTTTGCAGTTTCAGACAATGTTCCCTCTTGACCAGTCCATGGAATTACATGTCCCATTTCATCAGATGATGATTTTTTAAAATATTGAATAACCAATGGCAATATTTTACAGTGGGAAAAACCTATGATTAAATGGCTCCCAGAAGATATTTCCTTTCCTTTCTCGTAATATACAGATGTTAAATATGTTTACCTTACAGAGAGTGCCCTAAATATTTTAACTCACTTTTTAAGATGTACTTGCTCTGTTAGTGACTAAGAAATGAATGTTAAAATTTCCACCTTCCATATGAATCTTTTCTATTGCTAGCTATACTGTTTTACTGAAGCAACTTAGTAGTAGCAGCAGCAGCATATTGTTTTACATAAGATAAAATAATGTTTTGCTGATGTGTTTCCAGTAAAATTTTAATTTTCAATTTTTTTCTGAAATCTAAGATATTTTTCATTTCATTTACATGAAAGATAAATTTCATGAACTAATTTAATGGTTTCTAGAGAAACATAAACTTAATAAGCAATTATATTCATAGCACAGTTGGGGAATTTTACCTTCCTTAATAATATTATTTAGGAACTCTTAACTTGCTATAATGTATTTCCTCATTTTGTGATGAAAGAATAGAAATATGTCTCTTAATAAGTTCAATCTCTCATTCAATCAACATTTATTAAGGGTATACTATGTAACAACTCTTCAGTAGACATGAATATTCAAAGATTAAAGATTTGGCTCTTTTCATTTAGCTCACAGAGTAATCTGAGTCCTTTCATATACATTATTACTCTGATTCATTTTTCTTATACTTCAACAAAGATAGAGATAATTGCTTGAAGAAAACTTATTTCTACCTTCAAGAAATAAAATTAAAGAAAAATTCTTATGAGCTTGTTATAGTAAGGATTTCAAGAATAACATATACTACCTTACTTATAGCTATGATTTTATTTTGCGACACCATGGACTGTAGCCTACCAGGCTCCTCTGTCCATGGGATTTTCCAGGCAGTAGTACTGGAGTGGATTGCCATTTCCTTCTCCAGGGGATTTTCCAGGCCCAGGGATCGAACCCAGGTCTCCTGCATTGCAGACAGACACTTTACCATCTGAGCCACCAGGGAAGTCACTGTTTCTACCTTCAAGAAATAAAATTAAATAAAATCCTTATGAGCTTGTTATAGTAAGGATTTCAAGAATAACATATACTACCTTACTTATAGCTATGGTTTTATAAGTTTTTTTTTTTTTTTTTAACCAAAATGCATTCACCTGTGTAGTCTTTCTACTTTCTATAAGAGGTCTTTTTATTGGGTCTTTACTAACTAGGAAAATTTCCAATCTAGGCAATTATTTGTGTAACGATTATAACACTAGGCTAGAATATCCAAATACTAACAATTTCAATATAAAAAATGTAGTTACCAGCAATGTATTTCTAAATATTCTTCATAGTATCTCTCCATGGCATAAAATTTATAGAAAGCAATTATAATACTGAAATGGCTTTGACAAGAAAAATACAAGGTATTAAAAGTCATAAACTACAAGGACATACCCTAGATTCCCACTGCTGTCACAAAAAGACCTCCTGAATTGAAAATAAATTGAAATAAATTAGTTCTTCCATTTTGTCCAGGCAAGTCAAAAATGTTACTAAGTGGCCTTATTAAAAGAATCAAAGATTTTTTCAGTTCAGTTCAGTCACTCAGTCATGGAATGATTTGGGAGAATGGCATTGAAACACGTATAATATCATATAAGAAATGAATCACCAGTCCAGGTTCGATGCAGGATACAGGATAATAGCTTTTAATGTTTGAATGTAGATAGTCTAACCCAACTCATGAATGAAAAGGCATTTTGACACTTTGTATAAATTATATTTTAATAAAATGTTTTGTATATCAGCACTGCTTCCTTTCTCTTCATGAAGTATGCAAAGTGTATCAGGTGTTTGTTTTTATTAAATTTCAAAACTAGATTTCTGATTTCAGCTGTAATATGCAAAGAGCTCTAAAGTTATCAAAACTAGCCTTCCAACAAGAGAAGTTAAACTGAAATTCAACAACTTACTGGATTCTTCAAAAACCTATTATACAGAGTGAAGTGAGTCAGAAAGAGAAAGATGAATACCATATTCTAATGCATATATTCGGAATCTGGAAAAATGGTACCGAAGAATTTATTTACAGGGCAACAGTGGAGAAACAGACATAGAGAATAGAATTATGGACATGGGGAGAGGGGAGGAGAGGGCGAGATATATGGAAAGCATAACATGGAAACTTACCTTACCATATATAAAATAGATAGCCAATGGGAATTTTCTGTATGGCTCAGGAAAATCAAACAGGAGCTCTGTATCAACCTAGAGGGGTGGGATGGGGAGGGAGACAGGAGGTAAGTTCAAAAGGGAGGGACTATATGTATAACTATGGTTGATTGTGAGAAAGCTGAGTGCCCAGGAATTGATGCTTCTGAACTGTGGTGTTGGAGAAGACTCTTGAGGGTCCCTTGGACTGCAAGGAGATCCAACCAGTCCATTCTAAAGAAGATCAGTCCTGGGTGCTCTTTGGAAGGACTGATGCTAAAGCTGAAACTCCAATACTTTGGCCACCTCATGCGAAGAGTTGACCCATTGGAAAAGACTCTGATGCTGGGAGGGATTGGGGGCAGGAGAAGAAGGGGACAACAGAGGATGAGATGGCTGGATGGCATCACCGACTCCATGGACATGAGTTTGGGTGAACTCTGGGAGTTGGTGATGGACAGGGAGGCCTGCTGCTGCTACTGCTAAGTCACTTCAGTTGTGTCCGACTCTGTGTGACCCCACAGACGGCAGCCCACCAGGCTCTGCCGTCCCTGGGATTCTCCAGGCAAGAACACTGGAGTGGGTTGCCATTTCCTTCTCCAATGCATGAAAGTGAAAAGTGAAAGGGAGGTCACTCAGTCGTATCCGACTATTAGCGACCCCATGGACTGCAGCCTACCAGGCTCCTCCGTCCATGGGATTTTCCAGGCAAGAGTACTGGAGTGGGGTGCCATTGCCTCCTCCGACAGGGAAGCCTAGCGTGCTGCAATTCATGGGGTCACAAAGAGTTGGACACAACAGAACTGAACTGATGGTTGATTCATGTTGAGGTTTGACAGAAAACAGCAAAATTCTGTAAAGCAATTATCCTTCAATAAAAAAATAAACTTTTTTTTTAAAAGCTATGATGATAGAATACAATGTTGTTATTGTTTAGTCTCTAGGTCATGTCCGACTCTGCAACCACAAGTACTATACCCCACTGGGCTCCTCTGTCCATGCGATTTCCCAGGCAAGAATATTGGAGTGGGTAGCCATTTCCTTCTACTGCAGATTTCCCCAACCCAGGGACTGAATCACTGTCTCCTGCATTGCTAGGCAGATTCTTTACCACTGAGCCACTAGGGAAGCCCCATAGAACACAATAGCCACCATACATTCTGAAAGGAGTACCTAGAGAATCACAGGAAAGATCTCCTTCCCTGACGCAGAAGCCTTATAGCCATAAACCATGAAAAAAGATTTAAATTGTAATTTTAACAACTTGATGGAGTCTGAGTATGGACTATGGAGTGTGAGAGTGAGAAACTTCTAGCAGATGCAGTCCCTGACACTTTCATGGGTTTTATCACCCATGGACTCACTGGTTTTACTTTCATAGGTTTGACATTCAGTAGCCTTACAAACTTAAACTGAAGAAAGTGTGGAAATCCACTAGGCCATTCAGGTATCAGACCCTTATGATTATATAGTGGAAGTGACAAATACATTCAATAAATAGAAACTTAAGTTACACACACGGATTTATGACCAAACATTTATATGCAACCTAATCTCCTGAAGTCATATAGAAAATGCAAATCAAGAGATGCAGACTCAGAGAAATGACTTGTTAACATAGGGTAGGAAGGAGAGGGTGGGACAAATTGAGAGAGTGGCATTGACATATATACACTACCATGTGTGAAATATATAGCTAGTGGGAATATGCTGCATAACGTAGTGGTGTTATGGTTCTCTGGTGCTCTGTGATGACCTAGAGGAGTGAGATGCAGGGCCAAGGCTGGGAAAGAGGTTCCAGAGGGAGGGGATCTATGTATACCTAATGGCTGAGTCACATTATTGTACTACGCAGAAACCAGCACAATATTGTGAAGCCATTATCCTCCAATTAAAAGTAAATTTAAGAAAAAAAGAGAGAGACAGTGTTAGCTATCTATTGTCATCGCCTCCTAAAATGCTTCATCCTCCTTATCATATAATTCCATATCACTGATAATTATTTTATTAGTCCATATTCTGTGTATAAATCTGACTGTACCCCTAGGAGTCAAGGAAATAATCTTTGAGGGTTGGTAATCAAGTCATCCTATCTTGGGGCTATAGAGATGGACTCAGCTATTGATGTGTACTTAATTCAGGGCAGTCAAGAAGGAAGGGTTCTATGTGAGCCATCAGATTCTCCCTTATGTTGTGAACTGGATGTGGTCACAAGTTAAATCAGGACTTTGGGTAAAAAATGCAAAACTTGGGGAAAGAGTCTTGTGACCCATTTGAGTTTGGGAAAAAAACATACCTGAAGCTATATCCACCCCAGTACTATTTTATGAGGTAGTAAATTATTTTTTATGCATATGATCATTTGGATAAGGAATCACTCCACTTGCAATAGAACAAGTCCAAACTAATGTATTCACATCAAAGAAGGTGCTTTTAGAAGGAAATGGCAATCCCCTCCAGGAATTCTTAACTGGAGAATTCCATGACCAGAGGAGCTTGGTGGACTACAAGCCATGGGATTGCAAAGAGTTGGACATGTCTGAGGAACTAACACAAAAGAAGGTGCTGCTAAAGGATAAGTTTTCAATGGTCATGAAGACCAGGATTTTAGAAAAACAAATTTAATTGTCAGCAAACAGGTGAAAGTGCTTTTCAATCCATTAAACGTTTGCTGGATTTGGACTTAAAATTTATTTATTCAAGATCTATAGATGTATATTTGTTGGCCTTGAAGTCACATATGTTGGATATTTTTGTAGAAAATGAATTTATGAAGTGGAAATTAATTTTATTTTTTTGTCCAAGGAAATTCTGCATTATTGATGAAATGAGAATACCAGAAATAAAGAAAAAATAAATATCTGTTAAGTATGTATTTTAATAAGTGGATTAGAAAAAGGAGTTAACTTTTAGAATCAATTTTTCAGATTATTGTTACCTAATGTCATGTTTCGGAGAAGTCAATGGCACCCCACTCCAGTATTCTTGCCGGGAAAATCCCATGGATGGAGGGGCCTGGAAGGCTGCAGTCCATGGGGTTGCTGAGGGTCAGACACAACTGAAGTGACTTAGTAGCAGCAGCAGCAGCAGCAGCAATGTTATGTTTATTCTTATTTGATAAACAAATAACAGTACACATTTTAGTTTTAAAAGTAAATAAGGTTTTCTACAGTATGCTTGACATTTACATAGCAAGTATTTCAGAATTAAAAAGCAAAACCTGCACTTCTGAAATATGCTAAAGTCTTCTTCAAAATATGTTAAATTCTACTTTATTCAATACTATAGAAGTATGATATTAGAGTAAAATATTTTACTTATGTAATAGTTAATTATTAAGACCAAATCAGATTTGTCATTCTTAATTTACCATGAATTTTGCATGGAAAGTTTTGATCTCACCAAAGCTGTTTCAATATACAACTGAATTAGCAAAATAAAAAGATCACTATAAGGTAGTAGCTTTAAAATGAATAATAATAACCTAATAAAATATAGATGTTTGTCTTCCTGACCATTTACTATAAGGAAGGTCTAAACTCTGATTGTACTTTTTCCTATTGTATCAGATCAGATCAGATCAGATCAGTTGCTCCGTCATGTCCAACTCTTTGCGACCCCATGAATCACAGCACGCCAGGCCTCCCTGTCCATAACCAACTCCCAGAGTTCACTAAGACTCATGTCCATTGAGTCAGTGATGCCATCCAGCTATCTCATCCTCTTTTGCCCCCTTCTCCTCCTGCCCACAATCCCTCCCAGCATCACAGTCTTTTCCAGGGAGTCAACTCTTCGCATGAGGTGGCCAAAGTACTGGAGTTTCAGCTTTAGCATCATTCCTTCCAAAGAAATCCCAGGGCTGATCTCCTTCAGAATGGACTGGTTGGATCTCCTTGCAGTCCAAGGGACTCTCAAGAGTCTTCTCCAATACCACAGTTCAAAAGCATCAATTCTTTGGCGCTCAGCCTTCTTCACAGTCCAACTCTCACATCCATATATGACCGCTAGAAAAACCATAGCCTTGACTAGACAAACCTTTGTTGGCAAAGTAATGTCTCTGATTTTGAATATGCTATCTAGGTTGGTCATAACCCTCCTTCCAAGGAGTAAGCGTCTTTTAATTTCATGGTTGCAGTCACCATCTGTAGTGATTTTGGAGCCCAGAAAAATAAAGTCTGACACTGTTTCCACTGTTTCCCCATCTATTTCCCATGAAGTGGTGGGACCGGATGCCATGATCTTCATTTTCTGAATGTTGAGCTTTAAGCCAACTTTTTCACTCTCCACTTTCACTTTCATAAAAAAGCTTTGAGTTCCTCTTTACTTTCTGCCATAAGGGTGGTGTCATCTGCATATCTGAGGTTATTGAGATTTCTCCAGGCAATCTTGATTCCAGCTTGTGTTTCTTCCAGTCCAGCGTTTCTCATGATGTACTCTGCATATAAGTTAAATAAACAGGGTGACAATATACAGCCTTGACGAACTCCTTTTCCTATTTGGAACCAGTTTGTTGTCCCATGTCCAGTTCTAACTGTTGTTTCCTGACCTGCATACAAATTTCTCAAGAGGCAGATCAGGTGGTCTGGTATTCCCATCTCTTTCAGAATTTTCCACAGTTTATTGTGATACACACAGTCAAAGGCTTTGGCAGAGTCAATAAAGCAGAAATAGATGTTTTTCTGGAACTCTCTTGCTTTTTCTATGATCCAGTGGATGTTGACAATTTGATCTCTGATTCCTCTGTGAGGATAAATACTGTCTCTGTATGTATTCTAAAATAACCAGTATGGTGACTCTTCTGCTCTAATATCATGGAATAAATCTTTAGACTGTGAATATACATATGTGAATATATTATGAATATATATTTATGCAAATAAAAAATACAGTTATGAAGAAACCATATATTTTCATGTTATATTTGGTCAGCTAGTGAACCCAGAAAAGAGTCTCCTAATGATTATCCCCATAAGTTTACAAGATTTGAAAAAGGCTTATAACCATAAGCAAGCCAAGGGTTTTGCATAAGGTGAAAAAAATTCAGTAAATATTATGATACTGTTCTATTTTATTCTGTTAAGTCCTAAATAGATGTATAAGGGCTGTGTGATATGCATGCTTTTGTGTGAGAGCATGTGTAATTAAATTTCATATAATCAAAACTTAAATGTTTCTCCATGCAGATTCCCTAATACAAAAATTCAAACCTACAAAATTTAGTTTAGTTATATGATTTTACATAATCAGATACTACTTCACTTCTTCATTCCTTCCTAATTACTATAGTTTTTAATATATATATATATTAAGTGGGAATGTATTTATGGTAGCATATTTGGAGACAGCTTGAATTTAATTTTAAAACAATTGATCACAAGTTTAAGACAATTTTTCTGCCTTCACACGATAGCATTGATTAAAGAAAAGGAAACCAAGAGGCATAACTGATCTAAAAGCAAGAAGATCAATAAAGACCAATGGGTTAGTTTCATTTAACAAAATAGGGTTTCATGCACAATGAACCCATTAATTCATTTCCTATATAAAGCCTCTGGTCAACTACCTTTTGAAACTGATGAAACCGTTATTATTTTTTCATATATGGATGGAATACATGCAATCATATTCTACCTACAAACCAATGTTTTAAATGCTATATATTTTCTATGTATTTTTCTATTGTATGTTATACATATTAATATATGTAAATATTTTAAGCACTTTAATAATTTCTTGATCCTGTCAACTTTCAAATCCTTGCAGATTTTCATGTTTTTAATATTATCATTTAATAATATTATTAAATATATATAAATAAAGAAGTTAACAGGCTAAGAGATAGTTATATGTAGGATTATTTAAGACAAAAATAGTTTAGTCCTCTGAATGAATCTGTATACTGATACCATGTGATACAATCAGCCTGTGACAGACAAAATAATAGAACAGAAATAATTCTTAAATGATTAAACAGTACTAACTTCACTTCCTGTTGGACAGGTAGGATAAAAATTTAAAGCACTGCCTAGGAAAATATGAGAGTTAATATAGGTGTTATTTATTTATCAGATACTTCAAGAAGTCCATGGGATTTTTAACTGTCCATTTATTCTCACAGTACCAAAAGAATAAGTGGACAGAAATTGCAGTCAACTCTGAAAATTCAGACCCAGAGTGCACAGGTTAAAAAAAAAAAAAAATCACAATAAGAAAAATAAAAACCTCTTGTAATCTAATCTTTCTTTCCTCCACTCCTTTCCTTCCTCTCTCTTATTCCTTTCTATTTATTATTAAAATTATGTACTGAATTTACTTCCAACTAAGTCCTAGAAATAAAATAATAAACAAGAGTCATGACCCTACCCCTATGGAGAGTATATTCTTTTGGTACATAGAAAAATCAATGGATAAGAATGCAATCTTTAGTAAATACTATGACAAGGCTATTATAATGTAATAAAGAAAAATATGTAGGCAGTTTAATTTAGATTTTTCAGACTAGAGAACACTTAATGAACAAAAACTAGGTAAAGAAGAGAACTGAATACCTTGGTAAATAGAGAAAACTATTCCAGACACAGAAACGAGGCTTAAGCTCAAGGGGTATGAAAAGAGGCTTAATCTCAAGGGGTAGTTCTCTTAACATGCAACAGAGACTCAAATATATATGATGATGCTAACAAGCTTTATTTAAAATTTTAGCCTGAACATTCCCCCATTGTATAAACTTGCCCTGCCAAACTTAATAACAGTAAAAGGTACTAATTACAGTAGTGATTCACATTAAGTTCTTAAAATATAGATTGAATTATTCTCCTTAATAATACTCAAGTTGTTGATTTAAGTTTGACTATCATCTCATTTTATAGATGCATTTTATTAATATTTCATATTAATAAAAGCTTAACTGTGTTTATTGTTGGTCCCTTACCTATTTATGAATAGTTTATTTTTACCTTGGAAACAGCGAATCTTTGTAAAATATTTTACACATTTCTTCAGTTTTTTTCATTTTATCACCAAAATTACCCAAAATTCAATGAACTCTGAAAGTAATTGCCTGAAGCACAAATGGAGAACTAGATTGATAAAATTTCCAGAATAAAGAAAAATAAAAGATAAGAGATAAAACATATATTTAGCATCAGTATATGAATAATAAGAAGGAAAACTAAAATAGGAAAGCTGAGTTATTTTATAAAAAATGGCAAGATTTGAAAGATCTAAGGATACATAACTGAATTAAACTTAAATCACCCTTGGCTTGCCAAAAACAAATGAAACTAAGAAAACCTTATGTCTCAAAACATTGTAGCCTAATGCAAAAACATCAACAAAATAAAATTATGAGCATTTCCAGAAATGAATAATAGAAAATTTAAAAATAATATAAAAACAAGACCCCTATATATGTTGTCTACAAGAGACCCACTTCAACACAAGGGACACATACAGACTCAAAGTGAAGGGCTGGAAAAAGTTATTCCACACAAATATAGACCAAAAGAAAGCAGGAGTAGCAATACAATAGACTTTAAAACAAAGGTTGTGAAAAGAGACAAAGAAGGACACTACAAAATGACCAAAGGATCAATCTAAGAAGAAGATATAACAATTATAAATATATATGCACCCAACATAGGAGCACCACAGTATGTAAGACAAATGCTAACAAGTATGAAAGGGGAAATTAATAATAACACAATAAGTGTGGGAGACTTTAATACCCTACTCACACTTATGGATAGATCAACTAAACAGAAAACTAACAAGGAAACACAAACTTTTAATGATGCAATAGACCAGTTAGATCTAATTGATATCTATAGGACATTTCACCCCAAAACAATGAATTTCACCTTTTTTCTCAAGTGCCCATGGAACCTTCTCCAGGATAGATCACTTCCAGGGCCATAAATCTAGCCTTGGTAAATTAAAAAAAAAAAAAAATTGAAATCTTTCCAAGAATCTCTTCTGACCACAATGAAGTAAGATTCGATCTAAATTACAGGAGAAAAACTATTAAAAATTCCAACATATGGAGGCTGAACAACATGCTACTGAATAACAAACAAATCACAGAAGAAATCAAAAAAGAAATCAAAATATGCATAGAAATGAATGAAAATGAAAACACGACAACCCAAAACCTATGGGACACTGTAAAAACAGTGCTAAGGGGAAGGATCATAACAATACAGGCTTACCACAAAAAAAAAAAAAAAAAAAAAAACAAGAAAAAAGTAAAAAAATAATAATAATAATAATAATAATAACCTAACTCTACACCTAGAGCAACTAGAAATGAAGAACCCCAGGGTTAGTAGAAGGAAAGAAATCTTAAAAATTAAGGCAGAAATAAATACAAAATAAACAAAAGAGACCATAGCAAAAATCAACAAAGCCAAAGCTGGTTCTTTGAAAAGATAAATAAAATTGACAAATCATTAGCCAGACTCATCAAGAAACAAAGGGAGAAAAATCAAATCAACAAAATTAGAAATGAAAATTGAGAGTTCCCAACAGACAACACAGAAATACAAAGGATTATAAGAGACTACAATCAGCAAATCTATGAAAATAAATGGACAACTTGGAAGAAATGGACAAATTCTTTGAAAAGTACAACTTTCCAAAACTGAACAAGGAAGAAATGGAAAATCTTAAGAGACCTATCACAAGCACAGAAATTGAAACTGTAATCAGAAATATTCCAGCAAACAAAAGCCCAGGACCAGATGGCTTCACAGCTGAATTCTACCAAAAGTTTAGAGAAGAGCTAACACCTGTCCTACTCAAGTTCTTCCAGAAAATTGCAGAGCAAGGTAAACTTCCAAACTCATTCTATGAGGCCACCATCACCCTAATACCAAACCTGACAAAGATGCTGCCAAAAAGAAAACTACAGGCCAATATCACTGATGAACATAGATGCAAAAATCCTTGACAAAATTCTAGCAAACACAGTCTAACAACATATTAAAAAGATCATACATCATGACCAAGAGGGCTTTATCCCAGGGATGCAATGATTCTACAATATCCACAAATCAATCAACATAACACACCACATTAACAACTTGAAAAATAAAAACCATATGATTATCTCAATAGATGCAGAGAAAGCCTTTGACAAAATTAAACATCCATTTGTGATAAAAACCCTCTACAAAGCAGGAATAGAAGGTACATACCTCAACATAATAAAAGCTATATATGATGAACCCTCAGCAAACATTATCTTCAATGGTGAAAAATTGAAAGCATTTCCCCTAAAGTCAGGAACAAGACAAGGGTGCCCACTCTCACCACTACTATTCAACATAGATTTGGAAGTTCTGGCCACAGCAATCAGAGCAGAAAAAGAAATAAAAGGAATCCAGACTGGAAAAGATGTAAAACTATCACTGTTTGCAGATGACATGATCCTCTACATAAAAAACCCTAAAGACTCCACCAGAAAATTACTACAGCTAATTAATGAAAATAGTAAAATTGCAGGATATAAAATCAACACACAGAAATCCCTTGCATTTCTATACACTAACAATGAGAAAACAGAAAGAGAAATTAAGGAAACAATTCAATTCACCATTGCAATGAAAAGAATAAAATACTTAGGAATACATCTATCTAAAGAAACAAAAATCTATATATAGAAAACCATAAAACATTGGTGAAAGAAATCAAAGATGACACAAATAGATGGAGAAATATACCATGTTCATGGATAGGAAGAATCAATACAGTGAAAATGAATATATTACCCAAAGCAATCTATAGATTCAGTGCAAACCCTATCAAGCTACCAACGGTATTTTTCACAGAACTAGAAAAAATAATTTCACAATTTGTATGGAAATATAAAAAATCCTCGAATAGCCAAAGCAATCTTGAGAAAGAAGAATGGAACTGGAGGAATCAACCTGCCTGACTTCAGGCTCTACTACAAAGCCACATTCATCAAGATAATATGGTACTGGCACAAAGTCAGAAATATAGATGAATGGAACAAAATAGAAAGCCCATAGGTAAATCCACACATCTATGGACACCTTATCTTTGACAAAAGGGGCAAGAATATACAATGGATTAAAGACAATCTCTTTAACAAGTGGTGTAGTGAAAACTGGTCAACGACTTTTGAAAAAATGAAACTAGAACACTTTCTAACACCATACACAAAAATAAACTCAAAATGGATTAAAGATCTAAAAGTAAGGCCAGAAACTATAAAACTCCTAGAGGAAAAAATAGGCAAAACAGTCTTCAACATAAATCACAGCAGGATCCTCTATGACCCCCAGAATATTGGAAATAAAAGCAAAAATAAACAAATGGGACCTGATTAAACTTACAAGCTTCTGCACAACAAAGGAAACTATAAGCAAAGTGAAAAGACAGCCTTCAGAGTGGGAGAAAGTAATAGCAAATGAAGCAACTGACAAAGAATTAATATCAAAAATATGCAAGCAACTCCTCCAGCTCAACTCCAGAAAAATAAATGACCCAATTAAAAAATGGGCCAAAGAAATAAACAGACATTTCTCCAAAGAAGACATACAGATGGCTAACAAACACATGCAAAGATGCTCAACATCACTCACTATTAGAGAAATGCATATCAAAACCACAATGAGGTATCATTTCACGCCAGTTAGAATGGCTGCAATCCAAAAGTCTAAAAGCAATAAATGCTGGAGAGGATGTGGAGAAAAGGGAACCCTCTTACACTGTTGGTGGGAATGCAAACTAGTACAGCCACTATGGAGAACAGTGTGGAGATTCCTTAAAAAACTAGAAATAGAACTGCTTTATGACCCAGCACTCCCACTGCTGGGCATACACACTGAGGAAACCAGAATTGAAAGAGACACATGTACCCCAATGTTCATCGCAGCACTGTTTATAATAGCCAGGACATGGAAGCAACCTAGATGTCCATCAGCAGAAGAATGGATAAGAAAGCTGTGGTACATATACACAATGGAATATTACTCAGCTATTAAAAAGAATACATTTGAATCAGTTCTAATGAGGTGGATGAAACTGGAGCCTATTATACAGAGTAAAGTAAGTCAGAAAGAAAAACACCAATACAGTATACTACTGCATATATATGGAATTTAGAAAGATAGTAATGATGACCCTATATGCAAGACAGGAAAAGAGACACAGATGTATAAAACAGTCTTATGGACTCTGTGGGAGAGGGTGAGGGTGGGATGGTTTGGGAGAATGGCATTGAATCATGTATATTATCATATGTGAAATGGACTGCCAGTCCAGGTTTGATGCATGAGACAGGGTGCTTGGGGCTGGTGCACTGGAATGACCCAGAAGTATGGGATGGGGAGGGATGTGGGAGGAGGGGTTCAGGATGAGGACCACATGTACACCCATGGCAGATTCATGTCAATGTATGGCAAAACCAATACAATATTGTAAAGTAATTAGCCTCCAAGAAAAATTTAAAAAAATTAAAAAATAAAGATCAGGTGACACTATATTTCTCAAATATACTCCTATATAAAACACAATAGGTTGCTGTTTTAAAATTACTTGCCAATAAGAACTTTCAAATTAGATACAAATGTATGTGTATTCAACTGAATCAACAACAAAGATCTCAGAATCATACTTCTGGATATGTGCCAAAGCCCCACTTGGGAAAGAAAAATAAGTTGTTTTGAATTAATAGTTTGAATACAAAAAGAAACAAATCCAAAAAATTCCATTAAAAAAATATAAAGAAAGTTTGGTCAAACACTCTTGTTAGTCTCTCTCTTAAAAAAAAAAAAAAAAAAAAAAAAGGATATTTGTTGTTAAAGACAAATTTACAAAAAATCTTACAAAAAGATGCTCAACATCACTGATTCATAGAAATGCAAATCAAAACAAAAATTAGATATCACCATACATTTTTCAGATTGACCATCATCCAAAAGCCTACAAATAAATGCTGGAGAGGGATGGAGAAAATAAAACTCTTCTATACTATTGGTAGGAATAGAGCTTTTGAACTGTGGTGTTGGAGAACACTCTTGAGAGTCCCTTGGACTGCAAGGAGATCCAACCAGTCCACCCTAAAGGAAATCAATCCTGAATATTCATTGGAAGGACTGATGTTGAAGCTGAAACTCCAATACTTTGGCCACCTGATGGGAAGAGTGGATTCATTTGAAAAGACCTTGATGCTGGGAAAGACTGAAGGCAGGAAGAAAAGGGGATGACAGAGAATGAGATAGTTGGATGGCATCACCGACTCAAAGGACATGAGTTTGAGTAAACTCCAGGAGTTAGTGATGGACAGTGAGGCCTGGCGTGCTACAGTCCATGGGGTCAAAGAGTTGGACAGGATTGAGCAAATGAACTGAACTGAACTGAACTGATAAATGGTACAGCTACTATGGGTGAACAGTATGGAGAATCCTTAAGAAAATAAACATAGAACCACTGTATGACCCAGCAATCCCACTCCTGAGCATACCTAGAGAAAACCATAATTCAGAAGGATATATGCTCCCCAGTTTTCATTGCAGCACTATTTACAATAGCCAGGATATGGAAGTAACCTAAATGTCCATTAATATAGGAATGGCTGGAGAAGGCCATGGCAACCCACTCCAGTACTCTTGCCTGGAAAATCCCGTGGATGGAGGAGCCTGGAAGCCTGCAGTCCATGGGGTTGCTGAGGGTCGGACACGACTGAGTGACTTCACTTTCACTTTTCACTTTCATGCATTGGAGAAGGAAATGGCAACCCACTCCAGTGGTCTTGCCTGGAGAATCCCAGGGACGGGGGAGCCTGGTGGGCTGCCATCTATGGGGTCACACAGTCAGACACGACTTAAGTGACTTAGCAGTAGCAAAGATGTGATACATTATACAAAAGAATATTACTCAGCCATAAAAAGGAATGAAATAGTGCCATCAACAGAGACATGGATAGACCTAGAGACTGTCATACAGAGTAAAGTATAAGTCAGAAAAGGAGAAATATACCACGTTCATGGATTGGAAGAATCAATATAGTGAAAATGAGTATACTACCCAAAGCAATTTATAGATTCAATGCAATCCCTATCAAGCTACCAACAGTATTCTTCACAGAGTAGAACAAATAATTTCACAATTTGTATGGAAATACAAAAAACCTCGAATAGCCAAAGCGATCTTGAGAAAGAAGAATGGAACTGGAGGAATCAACCTACCTGACTTCAGGCTCTACTACAAAGCCACAGTTATCAAGACAGTATGGTACTGGCACAAAGACAGAAATATTGATCAATGGAATAAAATAGAAAGCCCAGAGATAAATCCACTCACATATGGACACCTTATCTTTGACAAAGGAGGCAAGAATATACAATGGATTAAAGACAATCTCTTTAACAAGTGGTGCTGGGAAATCTGGTCAACCACTTGTAAAAGAATGAAACTAGAACACTTTCTAACACCATACACAAAAATAAACTCAAAATGGATTAAAGATCTAAATGTAAGACCAGAAACTATAAAACTCCTAGAGGAGAATATAGGCAAAACACTTTCCGACATATATCACAGCAGGATCCTCTATGACCCACCTCCCAGAATATTGGAAATAAAAGCAAAAATAAACAAATAGGACCTAATTAAACTTAAAAGATTCTGCACATCAAAGGAAACTATTAGCTAGGTGAAAAGACAGCCTTCAGAATGGGAGAAAATAATAGCAAATGAAGCAACCGACAAATAACTAATCTCAAAAATACACAAGCAACTCCTACAGCTCAACTCCAGAAAAATAAACGACCCAATCAAAAAATGGGCCAAAGAACTAAATAGACATTTCTCCAAAGAAGACATTCAGATGGCTAACAAACACATGAAAAGATGCTCAACATCCCTCATTATCAGAGAAATGCAAATCAAAACCAGTATGAGGTACCATTTCACACCAGTCAGAATGGCTGCGATCCAAAAATCTACAAATAATAAATGCTGGAGAGGGTGTGGAGGAAAGGGAACCCTCTTACACTGTTGGTGGGAATGCAAACTAGTACAGCCACTATGGAGAACAGTGTGGAGATTCCTTAAAAAACTGGAAATAGAACTGCCTTATGATCCAGCAATCCCACTGCTGAGCATACACACTGAGGAAACCAGAAGGGAAAGAGACACGTGTACCCCAATGTTCATCGCAGCACTGTTTATAATAGCCAGGACATGGAAGCAACCTAGATGTCCATCAGCAGATGAATGGATAAGAAAGCAGTGGTACATATACACAATGGAGTATTACTCAGCCATTAAAAAGAATACATTTGAATCAGTTCTAATGAGGTGGATGAAACTGGAGCCTATTATACAGAGTGAAGTAAGCCAGAAGGAAAAACATAAATACAGTATACTAACGCATATATATGGAATTTAGAAAGATGGTAACAATAACCCGGTGTACGAGACAGCAAAAGAGACACTGATATGTATAGAACAGTCTTATGGACTCTGTGGGAGAGGGAGAGGGTGGGAAGATTTGGGAGAATGGCATTGAAACATGTAAAATATCATGTAAGAAACGAGTTGCCAGTCCAGGTTTGATGCATGATACTGGATGCTTGGGGCTAGTGCACTGGGACGACCCAGAGGGATGGTATGGGGAGGGAGGAGGGAGGAGGGTTCAGGATGGGGAACACATGTATACCTGTGGTGGATTCATTTTGATATTTGGCAAAACTAATACAATTATGTAAAGTTTAAAAATAAAATAAAAATAGAAAAAAAAAATAAAAAATAAAACCTGAGGGGGGGTAAAAAAAAAAAGTTACTAAAGCAAAGTAATTCTGTTGTTTAACAGTAAACATTTTTTAAAGTTTGTTTGATTTCTACTTACCCATAAGACTACTACAAATTCTTGTTTATTTCATACTCTCTTTGAGAGTCCAATGTACTTAACAATTGTTTGGGATTGTTATGTTTATTATAAATATTATATAAGTATTTATATCATTTTCTGGTGGTATATGAGAACTGTTCACTCATGTTCTTTGTCTCTGAAATAAACAAATAGAGGAAAGAAAAAAAAAAAAGAAAAACAAGTATCTTATAATATGTGTAATCTAGAGAAAAAGTACAGTTGAACTTATCTGCGAAGCACAAATAGAGCCAAGATGTAAAGAAGAAATTTATGGATACCAAAGGGACTACACCGGCCATGGAATTCTCCAGGCCAGAACACTGGAGTGGGTAGCCATTCCCTTCTCCAGGTTATCTTCCCAAGCCAGGGATCAAACCCAGGTCTCCCATATTGCAGGCAGATTTTTTACCAGCTGAGCTACCAGGGAAGCCCAGAGAGGGAAGAGAGACAGGAGAAATTGGGAAATTGAGACTGACATATACAGACTACTACATATACAATAGATAACCATAAGAACCTACTGTATAACCCAGGCAACTCTACTCAATACTATGTAACGATCCATATGGGAAAAGAATCTAAAAAGACTGGATTTGTATAACTGACTCACTTTGCTGTACAGCAGAAACTAACACAATATTGTAAATCAAATATCCTCCAATAAAAACTTATTAAAATTAAAATAAAAAACCCTAATAATGAAAATTTACAAAAGAGAAAACTAGAATTAAAAAAGAAAGTATAGCCATAATCCAATAGAATTCTACACGACACGCACATGATGAGTTTTGGTTGGTAGAATATATATGGTTTAGGTATTGAAAGGGAAGGGAGGAATTTTGCAGCATACAGAAATATACGTACATGTATTATATATTTATATATACATATCATTAACTGTATGACCTTAAGTAAGCCAAAAGGGGATTCAAAAGAAGTGATGAATCTTCTTTAGCTGATGCTCAATGCTGGCACCTATTTGCTCTGAGTGGTGAAGCCAGACCTTTAATTTTTTTAACATTACCAAAATTTCAGTTTTTTATTTTTTGTGTGTGATTGTAAAATCTAGTTTTTACATCTAGATAACTAATATATTTGATTAATACTGAATAGCCAAAAGAAACATAGCTGTGGGCCAAGTCCAATAGTTTCAAGGTTCTACTTAGATTGCTTTTTCATTACATGGAACAAGGAGAACTCAAATGATATAGCCATTAAACAATATTACTATTTCCTTTCCATACCTGCTCAAATTCATTTAGGATGTTAGGACTTCCTCTAAACTTGAATAAAATCTGAGAATTGTGTCTTAACTTTCCCTGTCATTCTCTGAGAGTAAAAACACTACAGCCTTTTTAGTCCCTGCAAAAATAATCAACACAACATGTTTTGTGTAAAGTTGAGTATTTGTATGCTCCTCTCATTTTGGCTTGATTAACTAAACTGCTTATAAAATATCTACATGATATAATGTTTGCAAACTTTGCCACAATATTTTTCCTTCTTGTCTCCATAAACCCTCCAAGATCATAGGCTCATCTTGTGAACTGCTTTGGGCAGTAGAAAAGTACGCTATGCAAATAGTGAGTAAAAAGTACATTTTTTCGTACTATAAGTTGTACATTGAGGCTTACCATCTCCTGGCTGCTTTTGGTAACACTGTAACCATCTTCACCTGAATATCTCAGGAATAATCTGCTGGATTATGACAGATATATGGCCAAGTCATCTTGTTTGTGTTGGCTGACCTCAAGTCAACTGCCAAACATGTGAGACTGGCCAACCTAGACAATCCAGTCCTAGCCAAAATACAAAATGAACCCTAATATTAACCAAGCCAGGTCACACAAGAAAAACCACCAGTCTTACACTTTAAGTCATGAGAAGTCAACATTTACTGTTTCAACACACTAAGTTGTAGAATGGTTACATACCAAGAAACCTCTGATACACTCCAACATTAAGACTATAGTCAAGGGCAAATACAAGAAGGCCAAAAGTTCTTCTCAGGCAGCTGTTGAAGGCTAATCCTTTTCCTCCTGCTTCCTTTAGTGGGGTCCCTGACAGATTCCTCCTACTGTAACTCTTAATGATGTTAGTATTTCTCTTTACAATGACTGTTTAATACCTCTGTCACTACTGCCATTTATTAAGTTTTCTGCATCTGAATGATCATGCATGCATGCATGCAAAGTTGCTTCAGTCGTGTCATACTCTGACCCTATGCACCACAGCCCAAAGACTCCTCTGTCCACAGGATTCTCCAGGCAAGAATACTGGAGTGAGTTGCCGTGCCCTCCTCCAGGGAATCTTTCCAACCCAGAGATCCAACCCATGGCCTTTACATCTATCTTCATTGGCAGGTGGGTTTTTTACCACACGACACCTAGAAAACCCATAAAAGATCATATCCATATTTATTTTGCTGATTTCTTTTGCCTCTGGCACAGACTTCTTGACTAAGTTCTTTTAAAAACAATCTTCAGTTACTAATCCAACCATATATTCCAGGACTAGTCCCTGAAAATCAAGCACCTTTGAGTAAGTGTATGAAAGAAAAATGAAACTGAAGTCATTCAGTCGTGACAGACTCCTTGCAACTCCATGGTCTGTAGATTACCAGGCTTCTCCATCCATGGGATTTTCCAGGCAAGAGTACTGGAGTAGGTTGCCATTTTCTTCTCCAGGGGGTCTTCTCAACCCAGGGATGTAACCCTGGTCTCCCTCATTGCAGGCAGACGCTTTACCTTCTGAGCCACCAGGGAAGCCGCTGTGTATGGAGGTATGTACTTATTTCCCAAACATTATCAAAGAAGGCAGCCTCAAGCTGTAAAAGTACAACCTACCTTGGAGACTCTTTTTTCACAGTAAACCGTTTAAAACCAATATAGTTTTTCCCCAAATTACAAGTGATAAATACAACATCTCTAAATATTTTCTTCTTTTTAGATCAAATAAGGGGAAAGAAGTATTTCATTCAATATGAGGGAATGGAACACAGTAGAAGCTCAAAATAAATCCTGCCTTGCTGTTACCATTACCCTTTCTATTTTCAACTATGTTATGCTCTGGGTGTGATGTAAGAGTTGTCAAATCATATTTTAAATATGTTCTTTTTTCATCCTGTTTAGAAAACCTAGCACCTCAATTTATTACCATGTAGTCTTCAAACCTGAGAAATAGAGATCTATATTTTAAAATTCAGTTATATCTTAAAAGTGTATCCACTACTTGGTAAAACTCATATCTTTTAGCTTAATCCTGTGTACTAATCATCTACCTCAAATCCAAATAAAATATTGAAAAAAAAAAATAGGTAATGAGTGTGTCATTGTCAGAGTCTAATTGAAAAGGAACTAAAAAGCCTCTTGATGAAAGTGAAAGTGGAGAGTGAAAAAGTTGGCTTAAAGCTCAACATTCAGAAAACAAAGATCATGGCATCCGGTCCCATCACTTCATGGGAAATAGATGGGGAAACAGTGGAAACAGTGTCAGACTTTATTTTTTTGGACTCCAAAATCACTGCAGATGGTGACTGCAGCCATGAGATTAAAGGACGCTTACTCCTTGGAAGGAGGGTTATGACCAACCTAGATAGAATATTCAAAAGCAGAGACATTAGTTTGCCAACAAAGGTTCATCTAGTCAAGGCTATGGTTTTTCCTGTGGTCATGTATGGATGTGAGAGTTGGACTATAAAGAAGGCTGAGTGCCGAAGAATTGATGCTTTTGAACTGTGGTGTTGGAGAAGACTCCTGAGAGTCCCTTGGACTGCAAGGAGATCCAACCAGTCCATTCTGAAGGAGATCAGCCCTGGGATTTCTTTGGAAGGAATGATGCTAAAGCTGAAACTCCAGTACTTTGGCCACCTCATGTGAAGAGTTGACTCATTGGAAAAGATTCTGATGCTGGGAGGGATTGGGGGCAAGAGGAGAAGGGGACAACAGAGGATGAGATGGCTGGATGGCATCATTGACTCCATGGACGTGAGTCTGGGTGAACTCCGGGAGTTGGTGATGGATGGGGTGGCCTGGCATGCTATGATTCATGGGGTCGCAAAGAGTCAGACACGACTGAGCGACTGATCTGATCTGATCTGAATGAATAGTTTATAAATATCATTTTAAGATTTCCCATGTTTTGCTATAAGCTTTCTGGAAAGTTTGAGAAAATTAAATTCTCAAAACTATTATATTTACAAATTAATAAAAAATTAATATGTGAGATTATGAATTATAACCAGAAATAAAACATATGTGTAAGTTTTTTGCAGTCATTTGCAGTTGTCCTGAAAATGCAATTACCTTATTGGAGGTTGTGTTATCAGGGAGAAAGGACCTGACTATTAAGGCCACAAAGGCCCATGTTGCATTCTGGTTCTGTCAGTCATTAACTGTGCCACAGTTAGACAAGTCACATTAAGGGATTATCATAAAGATTAATAATAACACATAGATTATGTTACACAATTTTCCTCCACCTCTGTTATTAAGAATACGGGATGTGAATGATGCAGCTTTCCAGTTAGAAGCAGACTTCTCTAAACTGCAAAGATCTCCACTGTAAGGAATGCTGTGCTATACAGTCCCTCTGGGATGTAAATTATGCAGGACATAGATCCTCTCCAAATCCTTAAGATGGAGCCCCCAAGGTAAGCTGTTCTGTGTTTTGAAAACAAAAAGGCTTTGGCCTACCAGTGGCTGAGGGAGCTGAACAAAGCTTTACCTATCCCAAGGACTCCATATCAAAGCCATAATCTTCATGCTACATCATCATATAAATCATCATGCTACAACAAATCTGCAAGAGCTGTACTTGAGAATAAACCATAAAGTGCCCATCAGCAGGATTAAACAATTCATTGACTTCTTTGCCATCACACCACTAATTTCCATATTATAGAAAGTACCAAACACGGAAGTCATTCAGCACAAGGCATTTATTAAACCACTATTTGGCAGATTACTCCAAGAAACATTTCTATTTAAAGTTAAAAAACTTGCATAGTGTACAATTGCATTGATAAAGTAATGACTATGAAAGTCAGGATTTTACGTAAATTGAACTGGGAACAATATGAATTAATTTTGTTTTGTGAGCTCTTTGATTCAAAGAGTCAGGTGAAAGTATAATCTTATTTAGCTAGTGGTTATAGCTATTAGTGTGGAAATAAGTTTCTGGCTAAATTGATAGGTTTATAAATTGATAAATTGGTTTAACTCTTACTTACTTTAGGGTGTCCAGATGTTCTAGCAGTACATGACAAAATATATTTTAGATGGATAAATACATGAAACCTAATGCAATAAGCTGCATACACAAGAAATAATTAAATTAAACCAGAACAAGTGCTACAGAAGATAAATCAATGCAGGTACAACACTTAATTTGTGAGACAAATGGTTGTGGTCAACAGAGTCAAAAAGTGCAGAAAGCTACCATAGTAACAACAGGGAGCAATTTCACTATCGTATATCCACATAAGCAGCAGACCAGACACAGAAAGGGTTTTAAAGAACTTCTGCCTAGAATGAAATTGGGCGGTTGAATATTCAGATGCAACCTCATCTGAATTACAACTTATAAAACTATTAGTTGTACAAAGAATAGAATGAATTCCTCATACACTCCTAGGTTCATTGCTACATTCTAAGAAATAACTATTGAGAAATAAATAAAAAGCACAGGATCACTTATAGTAATCTACATAGAAAACTTGTATTGTTATTCCAGATTTTTAAATAACTTTGCATCATTATATACAATTTCAACATTTATGGCAGATAATCTATAATAAAAGTTTGATATTAAAATACACATTACTTTTAAAATACTCCATTTGATAAGTTACTGTGCTTGTTAGAACTGTGGCTATAAACATTAAAATACATTTTTAAGCCTCAACTTGACTTTTCCAACCACAATGGATAATTTTTTTTTTTCTAGAACTATGTTCGTCGCTATTTCATGAAAGCAAATATTTTACCTAGTGAAGAGTTAATAAAGGAACCCTCCACTTTCATGTTTGTTTTAAGTTGTATTTTTTAGTATAAAATGCTATATCATATCACAATCCTGATGTACACTGACTAGCTTGCCACATAGAATTTTTAAAAAGCACAATTTTCATTTTAGGCTGAGTAGCTTTAACATGAATGGAAAACTCCTGGGGCCACAGTCTTAGGGAACCCAACACTTGTAGATTTTAATCTTGAAAAACTGCATCAGGTTTTACGCTAAAGAGTTGAGAAAGATCACCTATGCGTCCAATGGGAAAGAGGAACAAAATCATTGTGAAATAGAACCACAGTGCTTACACATGAAAAGTCCTTCTCTCCAAGGGTAAAAGCTTTGTTAGAGCCTTTATTCCACCTGGGTAAATGGTTATCCTCCCCACCACTACTTCCAATGACTTAAAAGGGGCAAAGGAGACTAAAAAAGTCTTAAAATGGTCACATGCCAGGTCCCCTGATATAATTGGATTTAATTGTGATTATAGAATGCTTTCCCTCCTCTCCACTATCAAATCAACAAGGCTCTAGCATAATAATAGTGGTTCACAGCTGAAGGAACTTTTATGAAGCACAATTTTAGGGGGAAAAATGCACTTAGAAAAATCCAAAGTCAATAGGGGAGACAAATGATAACTACCCTACATGAATTTGAAGCCTCTGGTATAAATAACTATAGCAAACATCAAATGAAGGTCAAATGCTAGCCAGATCTACTTAAAATTTTACACTAAAGCCAAGTTGCTATCACCCTATATATTATGCCCATCTTTCAACAAAACACTACAAGGCATGATAAAGGACAAGCAAAATCACTTTCAAGAGACCTAGCAAGCATCAGAATCGGATTCATGACACAAATGGTGGAGTTTTCAGACATGAAATTTAAAATGAACTTGACTAACATGTTGAGGGCTCTAATAGAAAAAGTAGACAACATACAAGAGCATATGGGCTGAAGGGACAAAGATGGAAACTCTAAGAATTTAAAGGGAATTTTAGGAGAAAGAATATCAGAAACCAGAGAATGCTTTTGATGGGCTCATCAGTTGACTAGACACTAATGAGAAAATAATCGGTGAACTTGAATATAGACTGCTAGAAATTTACCAAACTAAAATGAAGTTCAAAGTGCTAAAAGAATGATAAAGAAGAAGAAAGTGAAGGAAAAGGAGGAAGAAAAATAAAGAAATACAATGGAACATCTAAGAACTACTATTTACAGGGCAAATTTCAAATGTGTAATATGTGTAATTGGAATATTAGGAGAGAAGAGAGAAATGAGAAGAAATATTTGTATAAATAATGGCCCAGACATTTCCAAAATTAAGGACAGGAAACAAACCAGAGATCAGGAAGCTCAGAGAACATCAGGCAGGATAAATACCAAAAGGCTCACCCAGGCATATCACATTGAAATTGACTACCAGAATATGAAAGATAATTTTTTAAAATTAGATAACTTTAGAATAATAAAAAATAGTGAAATTATCAGAAACAATGCAAACAAAATAAAGTAAAATTTTTAAGATTAAGGAAAAATGTTTAATTTTCACCTATATTTACTTACAGATTCTTTACCATCTGAGCCAGCAGGGAAGGCCTATTAAACTTCTCTCCTTGGTTAATTTTTTTTCCCACTGTTTAAGAGAAAACAGACATGTTTCACAAACATGTGAAAGTAAATTTTTCTCTACTTATAGTTTTTCCCTTTTTAATCTATCCTTTGTTAAATTTCCCTGCTTCCCTGGTGGCTCAGATGGTTAAGAGTCTGCCTATAATGCAGGAGACCCAGGTTCAATCTGTGGGTCCAGAAGATCCCTTGGAGAAGGAAATGGCAACCCACTCCTGTATTCTTGCCTGGAGAATTCCATGGACAGAGCAGCCTGGAGAGACCCAGTCCATGGGGTTGCAAAGAGTTGGGCATGACTGAGTGACTGACACTTTCATTTCCTTTATTATATTTATGTCTCTCCTTTCTGTTAAACAGAAGTAGATCAGCCATATATAATACTCAAGGAACAAGAATCATAATACAGCCTTTGGTATATATTCTTTCAAAACTTCTTTGAAGAAAAGTCATCACAAAAAGGAAAAACAAACCAAAAAACCCTCCCTCCAAAATAGCTTATTTTGCTTTGGATAAAAGAGATATTCCAGATGTTAGCATCCTGTCCTCCCTCCAAAGAACTGTTGACTTGAACTTCAGCAGTAAATGGCATTGTAATCTTGTTGCCATAGATATATTAAAGCTTCTGGCAGGTTACTGCTTTGTGTTAGGTCTGTCTCTGGGGAAAATGTTCTTGTCTGGGGAAGAAAATACCTGCCAGGAGCAGACAGGGGCTTAACAGGGTGTCAGCATTGTGAAAAAAGTCAACATTTATTCTGTGGTTCACTGCAAGACTAATGAAAATGAAAGGTGAGTCTAATAGAGTGATAGCCAAGGTCAAAGTAATGAAGGCAAAAGGAAGGCTGGGTTCCTGAAATAAATTACTTCCCTTGTGTATTTGGTACAGCCCCAAGGTGGCCTAAACAATAGTAAATTATTCTCTAACAGTTCTAGAGTCCAGGATCAAGGTGTCAGCAAACTTCGTTCCTTCTTAAAGCTGTCAAAGAATCCATTCCTGGCCTCTCTCTTTGCCTTATATTTTCCATACATCTTCCTATTGTCTTCCCTCTATACTTTTCTCTATGTCCAATTTTCCCCTCCATAGGAACATTAGTCATATTGTATGATAGCTTACCCTAACAACCTCACTTTAGATTACCTACTTCTGTAAAAACTCTTCCTCTGAATAAGGTCACAATTTGAGGTAACAGGGGTTATATATTCAACATATGAATTAACTCAGTTCATAGGACTCTGAAATAATTATTTTAACAAGAGATTCCTCAGGCTAATAGTTTCAACTTGTCACTTTTACCAAAGTATTCAAGTTATGTATGAGATTTAAGTAATTAGCCAGGAAAATTATAGTTAAAAGTTTGTTAAACATATGTGTAAAGAAAAATACTGATCAAAATGGTAACCCTATTTTGGTCAATGGAACATCTGGAAGCACTTATAATTTTGAATTTAAAAGCAAACCTTGTGGGGCTGCCTATTTTATCCTTTGCACTAAATCTGCAATTTAGTCCACTCTCAATTAAGATATTTTTGCCATGGACTGGGCTGCAAGGCACATATACAACTGTTAGGCTTGTTTTGAAACAATTACAAAAGGTAATATAATTTCAACTGACCTCTGTGAATAATTAGAATCATTTTATTTAATTGTAATAAAGTACTCTCACTTTGTGGGAGATAACAAAAAACTGGGTTTTCCCTTCTGTCCTGACAATTAAAAAATCATCTATGAAAAAGGTGGAAAATGTTTCTTTTGAAGCAATGAGGAATATCTTTCCCTTGAGAAATGCATCATATGAAAAGATATTCAACATCATTACTCATTCAATTCAGATCAGGTCAGTTCAGTCGCTCAGTAGTGTCTGCCTCTTTGCAACCCCATGAACCGCAGCACACAGGCCTCCCTGTCCATCACCAACACTTGGAACAAACCCATGTCCATTGAGTTGGTGATGCCATCCAACCTCCTCATCTTCTGTCGTCTCCTTCTCCTCTGCCCCCAATCTTTCCCAGCATCAAGGTCTTTTCAAATGAGTCAGCTCTTTGCATCAAGTGTCCAAAGTATTGGCGTTTCAGCTTCAACGTCAGTCCTTCCAATGAACACCCAGGACTGATCTCCTTTAGGATGGACTGGTTGGATCTCCTTGCAGGCCAAAGGACTCTCAAGTCTTCTCCAACACCACAGTTCAAAAGCATCAATTCTTCGGCACTCAGCTTTCCTCACAGTCCAACTCTCACATCCATACATGACCACAGGAAAAACCATAGCCTTGACTAGACAGACCTTTGTTGGCAAAGTAATGTCTCTGCTTTTAAATATACTATCTGGGTTGGTCGTAACTTTCCTTCCAAGGAGTAAGCATCTTTTAATTTCATGGCTTCAATCACCATCTGCAGTGATTTTGGAGCCCCCCAAAAATAAAGTCTGACACTGTTTCCACTGTTTCCCCATCTATTTCCCATGAAGTGATGGGACTGGATGCCATGATCTTAGTTTTCTGAATGTTGAGCTTTAGCCAACTTTTTCACTCACATCTTTCACTTTCATCAAGAGGCTCTTTAGCTCTTCTTCACTTCCTTCCATAAGGGTGGTGTCATGTGCATATCTGAGGTTATTGACATTTGTCCTGACAATCTTGATTCCAACTTCTGCTTCATCCAGCCCAGCATTTCTCATGATGTACTCTGCATATAAGTTAAATAAGCAGGGTGACAATATACAGCTTTGATTTACTCCTTTTCCTGTTTGGAACCAGTCTGTTGTTCCATGTCAAATATTAAAGATAGACCATGATAATTTTAAAAGGTTACATTATAAACCTGAGGTCAACGTAAAGAATTATAACCCTAAAGTCATGTATCTAATAAGTAGAGACAAAATGGAACTATAAATAGTATTCAATTCATTCAAAATATGGCAGAAAGAAGAAAATGGAACGACAACAAAAAAAATAGATGGTACACATGAAAAACGATTAGGAAGGCGGTATACTTAAGCACAACTCTATCAATAATCACGTTATATACAAATAGTTCAACTTAACTAAACACACACACACACACGGCCACAAACTAAGGGCAAAACCCAATTATACACTACTCTAATAAATCTGTCGTCATGTATGGATGTGACAGTTGGACTGTGAAGAAGGCTGAGTGCCAAAGAATTGATGCTTTTGAACTGTGGTGTTGGAGAAGACTCTTGAGAGTCCCTTGGACTGCAAGGAGATCCAACCAGTCTATTCTGAAGGAGATAAGCCCTGGGATTTCTTTGGAAGGATGATGCTAAAGCTGAAACTCCAATACTTTGGCCACCTCATGCGAAGAGTTGACTCATTGGAAAAGACTCTGATGTTGGGAGGGATTGGGGGCAGGAGGAGAAGGGGATGACAGAGGATGAGATGGCTGGGTGGCATCACTGACTCGATGGACGTGAGTCTGAGTGAACTCCGGGAGTTGGTGATAGACATGGAGGACTGGCGTGCTACCATTCATGGGGTCGCAAAGAGTCGGACACGATTGAGCAACTGAACTAATAAGAAATCTACTTCAGTGCACCAGTCCCGAGCATCCTGTATCATGCATGTTGATGTATGGCAAAACCAATACAATATTGTAAAGTAATTAGCCTCCAATTAAAACAAATAAATTTATATTAAAAAAAGAAATCTACTTAAAATATGACACAAGCAGATTAAAAGCAAAATGTTGGAGAAAGATATACCAGGCTGAGAAATATATAATGACTCAAAATAAAATTGGTTCAGTTCAGAGTTGTAGAGTGACGCATAAATATTCCTCACACCATTACAACGAGGCAAAACCTGAACAAAATTCAAATTAACAACTCCCCTTTAACTCACCAGAAAACAGAAATTGCAAAATAAGTGACTCAAAATCTTTAGAAATATTGGCACTTGAAGTAAAAAAGAAATACTCCAGCAATTGCTTGCCTGGAAAAAAATGCAGTAGAACAAAGAATCAATTGGTAAGAAGTTATAGTTATAACATTTTAAAGACTATCTAAAAGTCAAGTGTAGGAAAATAATCAAAGCATGAAACCCTTAGAAGTGATACCAGGAAGCAAAGTTTTACCTTTTGGAGACATTTCCTCCACAAATCCTATGGGGTATTTACAGAAGATTGAGGAAATATTTAAAGAAGCATTTCTTGTTGTGTTGGAGGGGAAAACCAGCCACTGTGGAAATTTGTGAACGGTTTCCCTATATTCCCTTCAGATAAAAAAAAATAATAATAATCTGCAGGTAAAAACAATTAAAACTGTGTTTTCTGGGGGAGGGGGGCTTTAGATTGGAGGAAATCAAATGCGATTTAGAAAAAAAACAAAGAACAGCACTGTGACTAGGAAAAGACGTGGGAATACATACTAGCCCAGTACTTTAGCTCCAAAAGTGTGCATAGGAAAAGTGATAAAGGACAGAATTGGTATGGACCTAACAGAAGCAGAAGATATTAGGAAGAGGTGGCAAGAATACACAGAAGAACTATACAAAAAAGATCTTCTTGCACAGACAACCACTATGGTATAATCACTCACCTAGAGCCAGACATCCTCTTATGAGAATACAAGGAGGCCTTGGGAAACATCACTACAAACAAAGCTAGTAGAGGTGACGGAATGCCAGTTGAGCTATTTCAAATCCTAAAAGATGATGCTGTGAAAGTGCTGCAATCAATGTAGCAGCAAATTGGAAAACTCAGCAGTGGCCACAGGAAAGGAAAAGGTCAGTTTTAATTCCAATCCCAAAGAAAGGCAATGCCAAATAATGCTCAAACTACTGCACAATTGCACTCATCTCACATGCTAAGCAAAGTAATGCTTAAAATTGTCCAAGCCAGGCTTCAACAGCATGTGAACAGTAAACTTCCAGATGTTCAAGCCAGATTTAGAAAAGGAAGACGAACCAGAGATCAAATTGTCAACATCCATTGGATCATTAAAAAAACAAAAGAGTTCCAGTAAAACATCTATCTCTGCTTTATTCCAAAACCTTTGACTATGTGGACCACATCAAACTCTGGAAAATTCTTCAAGAGATGAGTACCATACCACCTGACTTGCCTCCTGATAAATCTGTATGCAAGTCAAGAAGCAACAGTTAGAACTGGACATGGTTCCAAATAGGAAACGGAGTATGTCAAGGCCAAATATTGTCACCCTGCTTATCTAACTTATGTGCAGAGTACATCATGCCAAATGCTGGACTTGATGAAGCACAAGCTGTGGTAACCTCAGACACACAGATGACATCACCCTTATGGCAGAAAGTGAAGAACTAAAGAGCCTCTTGATGAAAGTGAAAGAGGAGAGTGAAAAAGTTGGCTTAAAACCCAGCATTCAGAAAACTAAGATCATGGTATCTTGTCCCTTCACTTCATGACAAATAGGTGGGGAAACAATGAAAACAGTGACAGACTTTTTTGGGGGGTGCTCCAAAATCATTGCTGATTGTGACTGCAGACATAAAATTAAAAGATGCTTGCTCCTTGGAAGAAAAACTATGACCAACCTAGACAGCATATTAAAAAGCAGAGATGTTACTTTGCCAACAAAGTTCCATCTAGTTAATGCTATGGTTTTACCAGTAGTCATGTATGGATGTGAGAGTTGGACTACAAAGAAAGCTGAGCACCAAAGAATTGATGCTTTTGCACTGTGGTGTTGGAAAAGACTCTTGAGAGTCCCTTGGACAGCAAGGAAATCCAACCAGTTCATCCTAAAGGAAATCAGTCCTAAATATTCATTGGAAGGACTGATGCTGAAGCTGAAACTCCAATACTTTGGCCACCTGATGTGAAGAACTGACTCATTGCAAAAGACCCTGATGCTGAGAAAGATTGAAGGCAGGAGGAGAAGGGGAGAACTGAGGATGAGAGGATTGGATGGCATCACTGACTCAATGTACATGAGTTTGGGTAGGCTCTAGGGGTTGGTGATGGACAGCACCCTGGCGTGCTGCAGTCCATGGGGTCACAGAGAGTCAGACACAACTGAGAAACTGAACTAAGAATAAGTGAAGTCTACAGCTATGGAGATACGGAGACTTAGTTCAGCCCAGGACTGAGGTTAACTCATAAAAAAGAACTCTCCCTTCTCACCTGCCACCAGGCTAACACACAGTGAGTAAAGGCAATGATGGAATACAGCTGGGAGAACTGCAAAAGCATTAGTCTTTCTAGCCCACAGCGCGGAAGGAAAATACAAGGCCAGGAAAGCAGCAGATACCATAGAAAATGACAAAACGATTCTGCAAATTAATTCACATCTCAAAGAAAGTTTGCCCAGAGGAATCTGATAGCTACAATACAATAATAGCCACAGCAACAAGGGGCCTAGAACCCAGCTCAACTCCTAACTAGATTTTTAGAAGTCCATATATCACAGGCCTAGCAGAAGGAAAGGAGTTCAAATTTATAAGTAAAACAAAACGTTTCACTCATATCTGCTGTCCTATACAATAGGCTTCTGATAAAACATCACGATATATTCAAAAAGGCTGAGGAAAAACAGATTCTGAAAAGACAAGAAGTAATCATCAGAACCAGACTCTGATATGAATATATTAAAAACAAGCTAGCAATTTGCCCCAATTAACATTTATAGAACATTCTAATCTACAAAAGTGAAATATACTCTGAAACCATGGAAAGGTGTTCAGCATCACAAATCATCAGGGAAATTATAACAAACTACCACTACATACCCTCCTGTATGATTAAATGAAACTGATTGATATCACCAAAATTTGTGAGAATGTAGATTATCCATAACTATCAACTTGTAGACTTACTGTGGATAAAGTTCTGGCAATATCACATGTAACTAAACCTGGTGGCTCAGTAATAAAGGATGTACCTACCAATGCAGGAGACACAGGTTCGATCCCTGTGCCAGGAAGATCCTCTAGAAAAGGACATGGCAGCCATAGGGAGGAAAGAAATCTTTTCTTCTACCCTTGTTGGGGAGTCTGTAACAAAAAAGAAGTACACAGATTTACTTACTGCTCCCATGTTCTTCGGAGAAGGCAATGGCACCCCACTCCAGTACTTTTGCCTGGAAAATCCTGTGGACGAAGGAGCCTGGTGGGCTGCAGTCCATGGGGTCACTAGAGTCGGACACGACTGAGTGACTTCACTTTCACTTTTCACTTTCATGCATTGGAGAAGGAAATGACAACCCACTCCAGTGTTCTTGCCTGGAGAATCCCAGGGACGGGGAAGACTGGTGGGCTGCCGTCTCTGGGGTCACACAGAGTCGGACACGACTGAAGCGACTTAGCAGCAGCAGCAGCAGCCCATGTTCTTGCCTGGGAAATCCCATGGAGGGAGGAGCCTGGAAGGCTACAGTCCTTGGGGTCACAAGAGGCAGATGCGACTAAGCCACCGCACAACAAAACATCATTTATTCAATAATCTTGAATTTGATTACTAGGTATTTAACCCCCAAAGAAAAGTATATGTACAGAAACGTATGGTATACTAAAATGTTGCAGTTTTATACATAATAATTAAAAAAAATGGGAAAGAGCTGAATCCACTAAGAAGTGAATGTATTAAATGAATTGATGCTTTGTTTGTATGGAGAAATGCTACTCACCAATAAAAAGAGATCATATGATTTGACTTAATTAATTTCAAGTTGTGAAACAGACACAAGTACTATGTGATCTAAAAATTTCAGAGCAATGGTTGCCTCTTGTGAGAGGCATAAATTGAGTGGGAAGGGCATGACCAAACTTTCTTGGATGATAGTGATATTCTGTATCTTGATTTGGTTTACAAGAGCGTATGAATTTGTCAAAGCTCAGAAAGCTTTCACCTAAATTTCTGAAATGTGTTACACGCAAATTGTGTGTAAATTCGACATCAGAAAAAAAAAAAAAGACCTGAATATAAATATTGAATTTTATTCAACATCTGCATGCTCAAATATTTAGAAATGTTCTGAATTCTCTGACTTCATTTGAAAATCATCCAAAAATAAGATGAATGGATAGATTGAATAGAGGATGCATAAGGGAATGAAACTTATGATGAAGCAAGAACATCAGGAGTTTTGTGGTATAATCCAGAGGAGTGTTCACTATAGTTTTTCAACCTTAATACATGTTTTGGTGGTGTTAGTTGTCAGTCATGTCCAGTTATTTGCTACCCCATGGACTGTAGTCTGCCAGGCTCCTGTATCCAGGGAGTTCTCCAGGCAAGAATACTGGAGTGGGTTGCCATTTCCTACTCCAGGGCATCTTATCAACCCAGGGATCAAGCCCGTATCTCACACATTGTTGGCAGATTCTCTACCATCTGAGCCACAAGGTGCTAACTCTGGTACATGTTTTAACTTTTCATGACAAAAAAAATGGAAAACAAAACATAAATAGAAGACAGTGACCACTGCCTCCAATCACTCAGGTTTCTAACTGAAATATGGCAAAATAGAAGGATAAATTTTTTCAAAGTTTATAATTCTATTACATGATAATGGATATTCTAATAACCATAGGAAGGAAAGAAATCTTTTCTTCCACCCTTGCTGGGGAGTCTGTAACAAAAGAGATTACCGAGAAAAGAAGTATACAGATTTACTTACTATGCTATGTGGGAGCTTTGCTGAGAAAATGAAGACTGGAAAAAGCTGTTAAACCTGAGTATTCTAACACTAGTTTTGATGAAGTGTGCAAAGTTGTGGAAAATGTGATGGGGGAAAAAGATAATGAGCTAAGAGTGATAAACTGAGGGAACTCAGCAAGATCTGTTCGTTTCCACTTCTGCCTTCCTTGGTCTTCAGAAATAAGCACTATCCTCTTAGAATGGGACAGGCACCTCTCACAGGAGGGTCTTCTGATGGGGGGAATGTCAGAGTCCTTCCTACACCTGCCGTTTCTCAAATTTCTTCTTGAATATTAAAATATTCAATACATCCAGGTGCTGTATTTTGGAGTATTATGTTCTGAACCCTGTCATACAAAAATAAAATTTAATTGTGACTAAACTAATCATAGAACATTTTACTATCTGAGAGAGTGAGCAGAAAAATGATATGCCCCAAATACTGTCCAAGGAATAGGGAGTAACTCGGCAGACATAATAGGCCTTAAAAAACAGTTATAGGAGGAAAAAAGTTACTTTATCATTACATTCTCTTGGATTTTCCTTTTCAACATAACAGGTCCATACTGATTTTCCTGGCAGGTTTCAATGCTCAATTTTGATTACATATTAGAGTTACAGTATCTATGATCTGTGCAGCCTTATGATGTTTTTCAGCAGTGCGACAAATTACTTGCAGTGATTAAAAAAAAATAAACATTGTAGCCAAACAGCCTAGAATTTTATGCTGTCTCTAAGACAGGCTGGGACCTGGGACCTTTTCTGGCAAGATGCACCTGGACAAACATCTCCTCGAGCAACAAAATACAAAGAAACTGTATGGGACTAAAAACATCTGCATGCATATGCAGATGAGGCAAGTTATGAATGACAAGATACAAAAAGACCAAAACCCCAACTGCCAATTCTGAGGGGCAAAAGCAGGGTACTGCGAATGATTCGTGCACACAGCGCCTGCAAGGGGGAGCCAACCACCTAAGCTACCCTTTAAGCCCATCCCATTGATCGGTTCCTGCCCTCACCTCATTTAAGGCACCAGCTTATCCCCCTTCAGAGAACAAGCAAGGTCACCTGTTTCATGTTTTCCCTCCCTTGTGGTGCAACGTGAGTCCCAATAAAGCCTTGCCTGAATTTCTTGTCTGGCCTTTTATCAATTTCTATTGATTAACGAGTCCAAGAAGGCTGGTAGGTAATAGCTCTACATTTATTGACTGCTGAACAAAATCACTTAACCTCACAGAGCAAGTATCCTTGTTTATGAAATGGAGATAATAATAGGGTTTGTTTATTCATAAATTAGCCCCAATGCATGAGGACAAGGAGAAAGCAAAGGGAGAAGCAGAGCACTTCAGATTAGTAGGTGGTGGGTTTAATAAGCAAGGGAACTTACATAGAAGGCTTATCTTGGGCACCTGCAAGATGAGCAGATCTGGGCACTCACATGCCAGAATCTTAAAAGTATATATAGAGACCTTAGCTGGGTCTAGTCACATATTCAGTCCAGATGGCTTCAATAACTCATTACTCTCTCAAGGCTGCATCCTTGAAAATGGCTATAGCTCGTATATCTGCTTAGAAAGACATAATTAAGCAAAAATACTTTCCTTTAAAACTTGAAGCATTTATAGAAATATAATATGTATGTTACACATAATGCATAGTATAACAGATAAATTTTTAAAGTAGTAAAAGACATCTGACCATTTCCATAATGCATGTTTGCTCCTTTTATATTTCCTATTTATATATATTTAAAATAAACAAGTTGTACAACTAACTAAAATTAAAATGTGTGTACTATTTCAAAAAAAAAAAAAAAAGAAAATGGCTATAGCTGTCAGTATGGTGGGTGGACTGTACATTCCAAGGACAGGGAAGCGGGTGAAAGACTCCATTGTCTGGGCCCCGCTTGTGGGTTAACAGGCGGTCACATCCTCTTGAAGACCTCATCTAATGAGGTTATATTTAGAATTGAGTGAATTGATGCTAAACCATCTATGGCAGTGGAACATATATACTGGCAATTATAATTTTGAATTATTGTTTGTACTTTCATTGCCTTTATAGTATTTATTAACTTTGCCACTATTACCTAAGGCATAACCTAATCAGGCAAAACTATTCCAGTGGACTTTTAAAAGTGTACATTGAACAACAGGAAAAATGAATAATGTTATAAAATAACTTCCTTGTTATTACAAGAAATTTGTTCTTTTCTTCCAAGGAGTTTGAAAATCTTTCATGTATAATTTATCACATCAGATGATTGTGCATTTGGCACTGGATTTTAAGTACACACACACACACACATACACACATAGCTGGCTCACATTTCCTTATGTTTAAACTATTTTTTTTTATAATATACTATCATTGACTTAATATGCAGCATGTGCCACATCTATACAGATTCTTATTTAACATGTGTAATATTATAAGAGGAGAAGGGGATAAGAGAGGATGAGATGGTTAGATGGCATTACTAACTCAATGGACATGAGTATGAGCAAACTCCAGGAGACAGTGAAGGACACGGAAGCCTGGTATGCTGCAGTCCATAGGGTCACAAAGAGCTGGACACGACTGAGCAACTGATCAACAACAATATTATGATGCAATAGATTGGCAAAAAGAAAACTCTCCAGATTACACTTTGTCAATTTAGCCAAGGATATAGAAATTTAGTGTCCATGTGGTAGCCTTACAGGAGTTGAAAAAACATACCTCATCACAACTTCTTTAGACACAACCCCCAGATTCTCTACCAGAATGTATGCAAGTCTCTATGATGTCATCACACAAGTCAGGGTCTTGTCTTGGTAATGAAGTTTTAATTTTGCAGGGAGTGATTAATTTCTGTCCCTTCCCTTCCCCTTACAACCTACGATATCATTCATGGATTTACATAGACAATTTCTTCTGCCACCTTCTGTTAAAGAGAATATTTGCAGACATTGAAATCTCCATTTGTTGGCTTTATCTGGATTCATCATGGTTGGCTTCCTATGAATGAGCAGGAAAGCAGAACCCATGCTCAACTACCTTTCAGTGACTCATGACTCTTTGGCTTAATTTCTGCCTTCCCAGAAAGATCTCTTCTATCTGAGAATTCTAGATGAAACTAAATAACATTGGAACAAACACTGGTTAAAACAAACAATACAATCTGTGTGCACTGAATGGTTTCTTTCCTTAATAGTAGTTGCAAGCATCTCAAACTCTTTTCTTAATTCACTTAGCTTCTTAAGCCATATTCAGTTGCATGGAAGGACATAACTATGTTGCTGTCACATATTTACCAGGTGACAATTTTCACTTTTAGTTATCAGGTTTGGGTTCATTATTTTACATTGCTTTTGTTGTTTCTATTGTTTGTTTCCTAAGTCCTTGCACATTGTTGTGGATTCTACACATTTTAATTTCCATGGCCAGAGAAGCAATGATGCTACAAAATCTGTTCCCCAGTGGGTAATTTTTTATGAGTATCATTGTGTGTGTGCACTTTCACGGGAAATAATGGAAGTATATTCAACTTTTCTCTTGGTTCTCTCTCTTTTTGTGTCTTGACACAAATATTTTCAAAAGTGAAATACAGACTACCTTAGTTAGAATGGCATGTTTCATTACATTTCTAAATTGTAGGAAATATTATTGTGATATAAGGGTAAGAGAATTGTGAACTCTTGATGTGGCCACTCAGCAATATACTTTTTATGATTTTTACTTTCTAAAAGTAGTAGCAATTTTAAGTTATCTGTTTTTCTAGTTCAGATATCAGATTTCAATTCAATGCAAAACATACCAGGAAAGAATTTTAAGATAGACAAAATAAATAAACATATATACTATATTTATGAATTGAACTCAAATTGGGCAGAGCAGTGCTCTAAGGGAATTCAATTAAAATTCATAGAGTTTGATGAATTTAAAAAGTAGATATGATTATGAATGTTGTTTAATTTAGGTAGCCATTTCAAAAACTGGATTGTCTAGTAGTGTTTCAAGAAAAGACAAGACTATCACTGAGACGCAGCCTAGGCTATTCATGTAATTCTCCGTCTCAATAATAAAGGGGCTTCGGTTAAAACACAGGGTTCAGGAGACAGTCAATGGTATTTGGAACTTCCCCACATCACAAAAATAGTTTAAATAGCAAAACTATAAGAAAAATGGAATGGGCACATTCACTTTTATTCTGGTAATAGACATCACATCTTCAGGATGTTATTCAAGTGAAAGTTCAATCCATTTTCAATGAGAAATAATAAATATTAATTTGGCTAAACCTTGCACAGATGCTTGGAAGAACTTTCTGGCTGAGATGATGAAGAGATGTGAGACTTGGGTTCCAAATAAGATTGCAGATTCTCATTCCTTAAAGATAAAAATAAGATGTCTATCTTCTTGGTATTACTTTACCGCCAACCTAGGATTAAGGCAGGGAGATGAATGAAGTAGCCATTAAAGTTTCATTCCAGGCCTGTAACTCAATGAATTTCTTGAATTCACCATTTTCACTTTGTAACAGATTCAGCAATGCAGCAAAATTACCAGGCAACCCAATTTCTTAGGGTTGTAGCGATGTCACAGATAATTAAATAGAAACCGGGATTTTGTCCTGGTTTCAATAAATTGGCCAGCTGGACCACCGGCAACATCTCCCCATGCAGTTACAGAGATCTAGCAGTGTGTTAATAAAAGCCTCAGGGAGGCCCTTCAAACTACTGGCCATTTTCTACATAAGATGTAACTCTGGGTAATTTCAAAATGTCTATCTATTACTCTTGTTCTGAAAAAAAAAAAAGTATGTAATAGAACATGGTGTATGTATGTGTATATGTGTTATGGCCTAAATGAATTAAAATTTAATAAAACATTATGGAAAAATGGCTACCTTTTCTCCTCCTTCCCCCCATATACAGCTTTGCTAATTCACCAACTCATCACATGTTAATACTTAATTCTCAAAGGGAAAACACATTTTCAATTTACTTAAAGCACAAACTGGTAGGTTCTATTTAGAAATTATATAGTAAAGGCATCTTTTTGCCCCAAACCATTTTTCTAAACCAGCTTTCTAATACCTGACATTTCTCACAATTGACTGCTAATGCTGGTAACATTGAAATTTGTCTAACAGAAATAATAAGTTTAAAAACAGTAAGAATAAAAATCAATGTATAATTAAATTCACTTAGATATTTAAGTATAATAATATAATTCAACATGTTTGAATACTTCAATTAAGTGAAACTTTACTGTGGAGAGCAATATAAGGGGATAGAAATAGTTACATTAGCCTACATTTGTTTATAAGCTAAGAAAAGCTTCTATTTCTGATTATTTATTTAATAATCAAAATTGTCACAAAAAGTTAAATATTATTACATTTTCCACAATTATGGGAACAATAATAATAAAAATAAGAAATTCTAATAGGGCTAATTTTTGCCCAACTTGTTATAGAGAAAAGAGATGCAAATACAAGATCCTCTCTCCAGGGAACCAATTCTTGACTATAAATTTCAATGACAATTTTTCCACTTATCAGAAATATTTGAAAATTATTCACATTCATTTTTAGAGCTTTTATTTTTCATGGTCAGACATGAAAACCATTATGTGTTTTAAATAGATATGCTACTAATTTTCAAACTAAAGCTTTAGAATATTTCAATTACACAAATTTTCTTTTAGTTTGATTCCCTTTTTCTTATCTATGTTTTAACTGTGACCCACAAAAACAACCAGGTATAGAGACTTATACAAACAGTCACTGTGACATTTGTGGCAATTTTGCCTATAATTTAAAACAAACAAAAATACGTAAGAAATTTCTAAATCACAACATACTTTTGTAACATAATGTGGAATCTTAAGAAAAGTGACAATATTCTGGGGATATGTAGTCACAATAATCAACAACTTATTAATAATTTATCAATAAAGAGGTATACACACAAACACATACACACAGGCAAGACAGGAAAATAAACAAAGATCAGTAAGAATCATCGATGAAATGTTATGTGCCAGCAAATTTAGAAAACTCAGCAGTGGCCACAGGCCTGGAAAAGGTCAGTTTTCATTCCAATCCCAAAGAAAGGCAATGCCAAAAAATGCTCAAACTACCACACAATTGCACTCATCTCACACGCTAGCAAAGTAATGCTCAAAATTATCCAAGCCAGCCTTCAGCAATACATGAACCATGAACTTCCAGATTTTCAAGCTGGTTTTAGAAAAGGCAGAGGAACCAGTGATCAAATTGCCAACATCCACTGGATCATTGAGAAAGCAAGAGAGTTCCAGAAAAAACATCTGCTTTCTTGACTATGCCAAAGCCTTTGACTGTGTAGATCACAATACACTGTGGAAAATTCTTCAAGAAATGGGAGTACCAGACCACCTGACCTGCCTCTTGAGAAAACTGTATGCAGGTCAGGAAGCAACAGTTAGAACTGGACATGGAACAACAGACTGTTTCCAAATAGGAAAAGGAGTATGTCAAGGCTGTATATTGTCATTCTGCTTATTTAACTTACATGCAGAGTACATTATGAGAAATGCTGGGCTGGATGAAGCACAAGCTAGAATCAAGATTGCTGGGAGAAATATCAGTAAACTCAGATAAGCAGATGACACCATCCTTAAGGCAGAAAATGAAGAACTAAATAACCTCTTGATGAAAGTGAAAGAGGAGAGTCAAAAAGTTGGCTTAAAGTTCAACGTTCATAAAACTAAGATAATGACATCTGGTCCCATCACTTCATGATAAATAGATGGGGAAACAGTGTCAGACTTTATTTTTCTGGGCTCCAAAAGCACTGCAGATGGTGATTGCAGCCCTGAAATTAAAGACGCTTACTCCTTGGAAGGAAAGTTATGACCAACCTAGACAGCATATTCAAAAGCAGAGACATTCCTTTGCCAACAAAGGTCCATCTGGTCAATGCTATGGCTTTTCCAGTGGTCATGTATGCATGTGATAGTTGGACTGTAAAGAAAGCTGAGCACTGAAAAATTGATGCTGTTGAACTGTGGTGTTAGAGAAGACTCTTGAGAGTCCCTTGGACTGCAAGGAGATCCAACCAGTCCATTCTAGAGGAGATCAGTCCTGGGTGTTCATTGGAAGGACTGATGTTGAAGCTGAAACTCCAATACTTTGGCCACCTAATGCAAAGAGCTGACTCATTTGAAAAGACCCTGATGCTGGGAAAATTGAGAGCAGGAGGAGAAGGGGATGGCAGAGGATGAGCTGGTTGGATGGCATCACTGACTGGATGGACATGAGTTTGGGTAAACTCCAGGACTTGGTGATGGACTGGTAGTTCTGGGGTGCTTCAGTCCATAGGGTCTCAATAAGTTGGACACAACTGAGCACCTGAACTGAACTGAACTGAATAAAGGTTATGTATTATGTTGGTATTACATTTAATTCTATTTTCATTTATATATTTCTCAGCTTCAAATTTTTTTAGTAAGCATATATTCCTTTCACAATCATAACATATGTGTTACTTTTAAAGATATTTCATGATAAAATAAGAAGTTTATGTGCTTAAGTAGTAAAATATTAATATATCTGAAGATGGAGGAAAAATAAAATAGTTTTATGACAATTTAATCTCTGCACATTCAACTAATATCCTTGGAAACAAATTTTTTTTCATAGCTATAGTACACTTTATAAAAATTAAACTTCTACCACTAATTCTTTCTGCTCTCTATGCTTCCTTGATTTATAAACTGAATATCAAATGTAAATTTAGCCTTTATTTAATTTTTAATTTAACAGCATCCATGGTAAGTTTTTATTTGATCATTTGAATAATTTCACTTAGATTTTTTCAGTAATTTGCTTATTTTCACTTATTCTTACCTCCATCCTCCCTGAGAGAGGTCTAAACAAGGGCAATCCAATGTGATTAGCACAACAGAAGCATCTATAAAATGCAGACACAACACAGAAGGATAAATTAAATTTAAAAAAAATGGGAAGTTATTCAAATGTATTCATAAGCATATCTGAGATTATCAGAATACATAGTTTTCCAGGACCAGATGTCAGAAAAACCCACCTTTTGTTGCTATCTCTGATTTCTTCTCATCTTTCATCCATCAGCCTCCCCATCAATAAGCCATCATATTTGCTTATTCAGCTTTCCAAATATTTTCTTCTGTTAACTACTGACATTGTTTCTCATCAGTCCTTCTATGTCCTTGGCCTAAAAAACAGTGACTGACTCCTAGTTGTTATGCTTGATATTAGCCTCTCTGTCCAATATTGCATCTCACTCCCATCACACAAGTTAATTTCTTAAATAAGCATTTCACATGTTACTTTAAGAATATACAATGGATTAAAGGCAATCTCTTTAACAAGTGGTGCTGGGAAAACTGGTCAACCACTTGTAAAAGAATGACACTAGAACACTTTCTAACACCATACACAAAAATAAACTCAAAATGGATTAAAGATCTCAACGTAAGACCAGAAACTATAAAACTCCTAGAGGAGAACATAGGCAAAACACTCTCTGACATATATCACAGCAGGATCCTCTATGACCCACCTCCCAGAATATTGGAAATAAAAGCAAAAATAAACAAATGGGACCTAATTAAACTTAAAAGCTTCTGCACAACAAAGGAAACTATTAGCAAGGTGAAAAGGCAGCCTTCAGAATGGGAGAAAATAATAGCAAATGAAGCAACAGACAAACAACTAATCTCAAAAATATACAAGCAACTCCTCCAGCTCAACTCCAGAAAAATAAATGACCCAATCAAAAAATGGGCCAAAGAACTAAATAGACATTTCTCCAAAGAAGATATACAGATGGCTAACAAATACATGAAAAGATGCTCAACATCACTCATTATCAGAGAAATGCAAATCAAAACCACTATGAGGTACCATTTCACGCCAGTCAGAATGGCTGCGATCCAAAAGTCTACAAGTAATAAATGCTGGAGAAGATGTGGAGAAAAGGGAACCCTCTTACACTGTTGGTGGGAATGCAAACTAGTACAGCCACTATGGAGAACAGTGGAGATTCCTTAAAAAACTTGAAATAGAACTGTCTTATGATCCAGCAATCCCACTGCTGGGCATACACACTGAGGAAACCAGAAGGGAAAGAGACACGTGTACCCCAATGTTCATCGCAGCACTGTTTATAATAGCCAGGACATGGAAGCAACCTAGATGTCCATCAGCAGATGAATGGATAAGAAAGCAGTGGTACATATACACAATGGAGTATTACTCAGCCATTAAAACGAATACATTTGAATCAGTTCTAATGAGGTGGATGAATCTGGAACCTATTATACAGAGTGAAGTAAGCCAGAAAGAAAAACACCAATACAGTATACTAATGCATATATATGGAATTTAGAAAGATGGTAACAATAACCCTGTGTACGAGACAGCAAAAGAGACACTGATGTATAGATCAGTCTTATGGACTCTGTGGGAGAGGGAGAGGGTGGGAAGATTTGGGAGAATGGCATTGAAACATGTATAATATCATGTATGAAACGAGTCACCAGTCCAGGTTCGATGCACGATACTGGATGCTTGGGGCTGGTGCACTGGGATGACCCAGAGGGATGGTATAGGGAGGGAGGAGGATTCAGGATGGGGAACACAGGTATACCTGTGGCGGATTCATTTTGATATTTGGCAAAACTAATACCATATTGTAAAGTTTAAAAATAAAATAAAATTTTAAAAAAATCAACACTACACTCTATTATTCATGCAATAAACTCCAAAATGTTTATATGACTCCTAAAGCCTATTCAAACATGATCTCAAATAAATCTATAACTTCTCTCTAGTAACAAACTCTGCCCCACCAACACATTATACCCTATGCGTCTCCTGATTTCTCTCTATATAGTTCCACTGTTTCTTTGACCCTGCTCATGCTTGATCAATTCAGTTGAGTTCAGTCACTCAGTCATGTCTGACTCTTTGCAACCCCATGGACTGCAGCACGCCAGGCTTCCCTGTCCATCACCAACTCCCGGAGCTGGCTCAAACTCATGTCCATCCAGTCGGTGATGCCATCCCACCATCTCATCCTCTGTCATTCCCTTCTCCCACCTTCAATCTTTCCCAGCATCAGGGTCTTTTCAAATGAGTCAGTTATCCGCATCAGGTGGCCAAAGTATTGGAGTTTCAGCATCAGTTTTTTCAACGAATATTCAGGACTGATTTCCTTTAGGATTGACAGGTTGGATCTCCTTGCAGTCCAGGGGACTTTCAAGAATCTTTTCCAAATCCACAGTCAAAAGCATGGTGGTGGTGGTTTAGTCACTCAGTCATGTCTGGCTCTTTGTGACCCCATGGAGAGTAATGTGCAAGGCTCCTCTCTCCATGAGATTTCCCAGGCAAGAACACTGGAGTGGATTACCATTTCCTTCTCCAGGGGATCTTCCCAACCCAGAGATCGAACCAAGGTTCCCTGCATTGGCAGATGGATTCATTACTGACTGAGCCACCAGGGAAGCTGCTCATGCTTAACCTCTGCCAATACACCCCATAGTTCCTTGGCCTCTTCTAAATTCCAGGTGAATTCCATCTCACCTGAGGTTCTTCAACACTAGCACTCCATTCCCCATCTAATAGAAATTTTAATAATATTTCTTTAATCTGCATTCCATCATCTTTTATAAAACTTTTGTTATAATATTAAGTTGATCTAAATATTATAGAGATATAAATTTATCTCAGTTATTACAAACTGACATTTTCTTCACTATGATATGAGCTCCTTCATGATGAGAATTATATTTCTTTGTATCCCCAACATCTAGTGTATAAAAAAGAAATGAATGTTCTGAAATTTAAAGCTTCAAAATAATTCCTTTACTGTGTATAATATCTAATATCAAAACTATCTCATTCATATTTTATTTGGTAATACATTTCTGGTTATGCATTCTTTCTGTGTGACTCCACATTTTAAGTGCACACAACTTTAAAAAATACTGATTTTTCCTTGTACTATATTCTATTTCTTACCCAATATGATTTAACCTACCATTAGATAGATTAATTTCTGAATATCCTTGGATAAATTCCTTTTCCAACAGGATAAAACTAGAATGGAGTTCCCATGTTATTTTAATTAGAATTTTTAAGACAGGCAGTGATGTGATTTTAAATACTTGTGCTACATCTAATAAAATATATATAATGGTTCCTTCTTTATCAGAGCTGGTATCTCCAGCCCTCTCTAATACCCAATAAAACAAAAGATAAATACACAACGTATGTAGCATTATAAGTGAGAAAAAAATGCTCCTGTGGGCTTTGAGACGGCTTTTTAGGTGCCTGCTTTTATCAAGGGGATAATTTTATTTATTTATTTTTTTTAACCTTTGATATTTTTTTTAAATTTTATTTTATTTTTAAACTTTACGTAATTGTATTAGTTTTGCTAAACATCAAAATGAATCCATCACAGGTATACATGTGCTCCCCCTCCTGAACCCTCCTCCCTCCTCCCTCCCCATACCATCCCTCCAGGTCGTCCCAGTGCACCAGCCCCAAGCATCCAGTATCGTGCATTGAACCTGGACTGGTATCTCATTTCATACGTGATATTTTACATGTTTCAATGCCATTCTCCCAAATCTTCCCACCCTCTCCCTCTCCCACAGAGTCCATAAGACTGTTCCATACATCAGCGTCACTTTTGCTGTCTCGTACACAGGGTTATTGTTATCATCTTTCTAAATTCCATATATATGCGTTAGTATACTTTATTGGTGTTTTTCCTTCTGGCTTACTTCACTCTGTATAATAGGCTCCAGTTTCATCCACCTCATTAGAACTGATTCAAATGTATTCGTTTTAATGGCTGAGTAATACTCCATTGTGTATATGTACCACTGCTTTCTTATCCATTCATCTGCTGATGGACATCTAGGTTGCTTCCATGTCCTGGCTATTATAAACAGTGCTGCGATGAACATTGGGGTACACGTGTCTCTTTCCCTTCTGGTTTCCTCAGTGTGTATGCCCAGCAGTGGGATTGCTGGATCATAAGACAGTTCTATTTCAAGTTTTTTAAGGAATCTCCACACTGTTCTCCATAGTGGCTGTACTAGTTTGCATTCCCACCAACAGTGTAAGAGGGTTCCCTTTCCTCCACACCCTCTCCAGCATTTATTATTTGTAGACTTTTGGATTGCAGCCATTCTGACTGGCGTGAAATGGTACCTCATAGTGGTCTTGATTTGCATTTCTCTGATAATGAGTGATGTTGAGCATCTTTTCATGTCTTTGTTAGCCATCTGTATGTCTTCTTTGGAGAAATGTCTATTTAGTTCTTTGGCCCATTTTTTGATTGGGTCATTTATTTTTCTGGAGTTGAGCTGGAGGAGTTGCTTGTATATTTTTGAGATTAGTTGTTTTAAAAGATAGAAGAGTGAAATAAGATCATCTAGAGATGCTTGGTTTTAGTGTTTAAAAAATTGAACTTATACATTTTCTGAAAATGACTTTTTATCAAGCTAAACTCATTTCATTTCTTTTTTTCAATATGTCAATAAGATAAAAGCTTATTTTTTTATCCACTTTAAAGCAACTATTGTTACCATGGATAACTGAAAGAAACATCAGATTCCTTGAATTCAAATTTTTTATGAGGGAAGAGTTTTCTAAGGAATAACATGTTTGAGTTTTCTTTTTTTTTATTTGAAATTAAAAGGAAATAATAATTACTAAAAATTGGTATGAAAAATGTTGATGTATATTTTCACGATTTTTTATTACAGTATCATAAAAAGAGGTGTTCAACTTGCTTTATAGTTACTTGGATTGACTGGATAAGAAGATTTAAAACTAAATTTGAGAAATTAGGCGGTAGTGTCAACAAAAATCAAGCAGTAAGATGTAAGAAAAATGTGGATTCCACTTTTGCACCCAGTGGAATGTTTTCCTTCTTAACAAAGCACTATACTTCAGATTGACAAAATAATTGATTTTTCTTTATCATAAAACACTTTAAAATTAATTTTAAATTTATTATAAGATTAAAAATAGAAGCATTGACATTTAAGTTATATGTTTCTCATGCCAACATCTTGAAGTCAAACAAGATAAAAGAAAAAAAAAAAATAGTATTCCCTATCTTCCCTATTCCCATAGGGAATATCAGTTAATATCACCCAAAATTTTGTTCCTATCGGTTTTTCCTTATAGCTCAAAGTTTGGCAAGTGGAGTTATTGGTGTCTTTAAACCCATCATCTTTTTCTCTATTATTTTGTGATTTTCTGGCTATTAAATCGATGGACTCAATGCACACATGACTCTGCACTTTCGTTTGCAGCCCTGGCACCCACACAGGTTCCTAGAGAGCCTGCATATGAAGGGAAGTATATCTTCCTTAGCCAGTCCCAGTAGGATAACTCCAGGTTCCAGTGCCAAAACAGATGGGGAGAAGACTGCACTCAGTGTTTGTATAGTCTGTAAAACAAAACAGTATAGTAGCAAAAACAACGAAAACCAAACATCTCTTGAAACTTACCATAGAAAATAAACTAAGTTTTAGGTCTCAACACAGCCCAAACTGTTCTCTCAAAAACTTTAGTGATACAATTGTTATTGTCCCTATTCTTGATTATATTCCACTTCTCAGCAGCAGGTACTTCTCCTAAGTGAACAACGGTTGACACTTGAGTGTCATAGTATATGTTTGAGGGAACAGCTTGTTAAAGGCTGTTAACAGCATGGAACCAGGCAATGCAGAGGGAGGATGGATATTCAAGGAACGGGAAATATCTGAACTTTAGTGGGGCTGGAGCTTAGTATGAAAAAAGGAAAGGGATGACTGAAGAAACTAGAGTAAATCAGGAACCAAATCTTGAAGAAGCTTGTAAGCCTCTTCATACCTCATGCTCAGGAACAGCTAACAGGTTAGGCTAGTACAAAATACAAAGCTCATATTAATTTTTCAGATCAGATCAGATCAGATCAGCCGCTCAGTCATGTCCGACTCTTTGTGACCCCATGAATCCCAGCACTCCAGGCCTCCCTGTCCATCACCAACTGCCGGAGTTCACTGAGACTCACGACCATCGAGTCAGTGATGCCATCCAGCCATCTCATCCTCTGTCGTCCCCTTCTCCTCTTGCCCCCAATCCCTCCCAGCATCACAGTCTTTTCCAATGAGTCAACTCTTCGCATGAGGTGGCCAAAGTACTGGAGTTTCAGCTTTAGCATCATTCCTTCCAAAGAAATCCCAGGGCTGATCTCCTTCAGAATGGACTGGCTGGATCTCCTTGCAGTCCAAGGGACTCTCAAGAGTCTTCTCCAGCACCACAGTTCAAAAGCATCAGTTCTTCGGCGCACAGCCTTCTTCACAGTCCAACTCTTACATTCATACATGACCACAGGAAAAACCATAGCCTTGACTACATGGAATTTTGTTGGCAAAGTAATGCCTCTTCTTTTGAATATGCTATCTGCTGCTAAGTCGCTTCAGTCGTGTCCGACTCTGTGCGACCCCATAGACAGCAGCCAATCAGGCTCCCCCATCCTTGGGATTCTCCAGGCAAGAACACTGGGGTGGCTTGCCATTTCCTTCTCCAATGAATGAAAGTGAAAAGTGAAAGTGAAGTTGTTCAGTCGTATCTGACTCTTTGTGACCCCATGGACTGCAGCCTACCAGGCTCCTCCGTCCGTGGGATTTTCCAGGCAAGAGTACTGGAGTGCTATCTAGGTTGGTTATAACTTTCCTTCCAAGGAGTAAGCGTCTTTTAATTTCATGGCTGCAGTCACCATCTGCAGTGATTTTGGAGCCCCCCAAAATAAAGTCTGACACTGTTTCCAGTCTTTCCCATCTATTTCCCATGAAGTGATGGGACAGGATGCCATGATCTTCATTTTCTGAATGTTGAGCTTTAAGCCAGCTTTTTCACTCTCCTCTTTCACTTTCATCAAGAGGCTTTTGAGTTCCTCTTCACCTTCTGCCGTAAGAGTGGTGTCATCTGCGTATCTGAGGTTATTGATATTTCTCCTGGCAATCTTGATTCCAGCTTATGTTTCTTCCAGTCCAGCATTTCTCATGATGTACTCTGCATATAAGTTAAATAAGCAAGGTGACAATATACAGCCTTGACATACTCCTTTTCCTATTTGGAACCAGTCTGTTGTTCCATGTCCAGTTCTAACTGTTGCTTCCTGACCTGCATACAAATTTCTCAAGAGGCATATCAGGTGGTCTAGTATTCCCATCTCATTCAGAATTTTCCACAGTTTATTGTAATCCACACAGTCAAAGGCTTTGGCATAGTCAATAAAGCAGAAATAGATGTTTTTCTAGAACTCTCTTGCTTTTTCCATGATCCAGTGGATGTTGGCAATTTGATCTCTGGTTCCTCTGCCTTTTCTAAAACAATCTTGAACATCAGGAAGTTCACGGTTCACATGTTGTTGAAGCCTGGCTTGGAGAATTTTGAGCATTACTTTACTAGTGTGTGAGATGAGTGCAATTGTGTGGTAGTTTGAGCATTCTTTGGCATTGCCTTTCTTTGGGACTGGAATAAAAACTGACCTTTTCCAGTCCTGTGGCCACTGCTGAGTTTTCCAAATTTGCTGGCATATTGAGTGCAGCAGGTTCACAGCATCATCTTTCAGGATTTGGAATAGCTCAACTGGAATTCTTCATGTCTACTAGCTTTGTTCATAGTGATGCTTTCTAAGGCCCACTTGACTTCTCATTCCAGGACGTCTGGCTCTAGGTCAGTGATCACACCATCGTGATATCTGGCTCGAAGTTATAGAAAGGCCATTTTAGTTTCAGTGTTAAAAATGATTGATGGGAAAAGATGAGTTATCAAGTTGTTACTGTTATCTAGATGACAGTTAATGATGGCTTGATCTAAGGTAGAATTTCTCAACCTCAGCACTATTGATATCCTGGACTGGATAATCCTTTGCTATGGAGAGTGTCCTGTGCATTGACAGATGTTTGGAAGTATCTATGGCTATGCATGTATGCTAGGTCACTTCAGTCATGTCCAACTCTGTGGGACCCTATGGACTATAGCCTGTCAGGGTCCTCTGTCCATGGGGTTCTCCACACAAGAATACTGGAGTGGGTTGCCATGCCCATCTCCAGGTATCCATGGCTACTTCTCACTAGATGCACTAGATGTCAATATCATTTCCACACCAAGTTTTGACAACCAAAAATGTCTCCAGTCTCTGTTAAATGTCCTGTGGGGGCAAACACTTTCACCCCACTGCGTGCCCCAACTCCTTCTCCCCTTGAAGAACACAGATCAAAGAGTGTGGCAAAGAGGATACAGGAAAATACAGGAAAGCAGGAGACTAGAGTAGTAGTTAAAAGATTCTATCTGTGTCAACTATAAGGTGGTGATCTATTGGTTTCAGAGTTTGAGGGAGAATAAAAAGGTGTATTTTACTTTCTACTAGGAATAATACAGATTTTTTTTTTTTAATAGGGAGGTGAAGACATTGATTTACATGCTTGAAAAATAAATGGTGGGCATATATATATATATATATATATATATAATAAAACACACCTATACATGAAATACAGTATTTCAATATGAAATTGAGGAGCATCTCAACTACAGACATGACCATGGAAACAGAAGGAAGCCCAGTGGTAAAGGTTTTGTTGGCCCTGTGGAGAAATGAGTCAGACTTTTGTTAAGGATCACTGTAATCTCTCTAGTTTGAACAGCTAGTCAACATTGACTGTTTTAGAAAAGATAATAGAAACAGCAGATCTGGAGAATTATGAGTCACAAAATATTAATTTTAGCTACACATTACTAACAATGTTCTGAAATACAATTAACTTCCTTTTTGAAAGTATATATAATTTTAGGCACATAATATGGAAAATCAAGGACAAAATATAGTTTAATATTTTATAGAGAAGATGTGCACCATTTTTGATGTTACGGTACAGTGTATTTATTTGCCCAATTAAGTTAAATGAAGATAAGTAACAAAAAAGATATGTGGACAGCTGGAGAGCAAAAAGTTTGCAGAGTTAGAGCAGAGTGAAAACATGTGATTATTCTTGAGATGGTATGAGGAGAGCCTGTCCTTGTGATCTCAAACAGGATGTTTCTGCTATTATAAAAGATTTTTCTGTCAAGTCCTTATTAGGCACTTGAGCTTCATGTTTCCTACTTCTAGTGGTAAATGCAGGATATTGTTTGTCAAAAACCTACCATTTTTGCATGCCTATTCACTATTTTCACTATAAGCATAAAAAGGAAACTAAAGCTTTAAAAACAAAAAAAGGCTATTATTAGCCTAGCAAGAACTAAAATAGCATCTTTTATGGGACATAAAAAAATCTGAAGTTTTTTACATTTTTTTAAGAGAAAGTAATATTGGCAAAGATTACTTAACCTGTAAAGGATACGTTCATATTCAGTCTGAAATCTTCAAACTGTGATTTAAATAAAGTAAAGAATACTTGAAAATACAGATTTCATTATTCAAACTTTTAGAAATTAAACTATAGCTTAAACTTTAGCAAGGTTAGAGAATCTAGTGTTATACTAGATCTATTGTCAGACTTCTAACAGAATTTTTAATATATTTTTATCTATTTGTGTTTAAGAAACAAGTGTTCAATATAAAATAGTCAGAAAATAATTAACTAGTATTAACTACAGTTATGACTTGACATATAGGTTTTCATATCTATACCGATATAAATATTTTCAAAACTGTGATTAACATGTTTCAATAACTTCATTACTTCCTTATATTTATTGGACAATTTCCAGTAAAGATATTTCATAATTCTGTTATGTTTTGAAAACAATTCAATAGCTGTTTTTGGTTTTGTTTTTTAAATTTGATGACCAGTGCTTTTAAAGCCTGGATTATTTTTTCCAGTTCTTTGAAAGCAAACTTTATAAATGTTTTGGTCTCTCTATCTTTCTTTCAGAGATATTTACCCTTTCCATAGATTGTAAAATGATTTTTAAATTTTAAAGTAGCTTACATATTTAATTGGGCTTCCCAGGTGGCACTAGTGATAAAGAAACTGCCTGTAATACAGAAGATATAATAGAGATGCAGTTTGGATCCCTGAGTCTGGAAGACCCCCTGGAGGAGGGAATGGAAACACACTCCAGGATTCTTGTCTGGAGAATCCCATGGACAGAGGAGCCTGATGGGCTGTGGCTTGCAAAGAGTTGAACATGACTGAAATGACTTAGCACAGCATGACACATTTTTAATTCTAGGTATTTCAACACCATTATATAGATTAATGTTCTATTGGTATTTCTTCTTTAGTAAATGTCTTATGCATATCTCTGTCCTTATTTCTATTGAGTGCTTTTTAAAAATTGATTACTTTAGTTCCTTTTATGTTTAATATGTTACTATTCATCACATATGACACTAATTTTTTTGTAGCTTAATATTTATTTTTTACTAAACCATTTAAGATTATTTTGTAGTCAAATCCATTATTGCATTTCCTTGCAACATATTTTGTGCTTTTGAAAGCCATCTTAAACTTAAAGAAAAAGTTCTTTCATGTTATAATATACTTGCAATTTTATTTTAACATTTAAGTCATTAACTCATTTTTGGTTTCAGTCTAAGGAAAACTGGGTTCTCATACCAGCTTTGCTCATTGTTAATTCAAAGTTTGGGCAAGTTCAGTGATCTTTAGGTCTCCTCATTTTTAAAAGAATGTTGTAAAGTAATAAACCTCCAATTAAAATAAATAAATTTATAATTTAAAAAAAATATTGATAGTATCTAGCTCATTAGGTGCTTGCAGGGATGGAATTAGATAATTCATACAAGTGGTTTAATAGACTTCCTGCTGATAGTAAATAATAAATGATGATAAGAAAGTCTTATGGATTCATACTTAAAAAGAATGTATGTAGGTATAGATCATTTATATAGAGAGGGACATCGAAACATCTATAATTTACCAAAGATTTACTTAGATACAGAAATTTAATTATTTGGATAACAGAGAGCTACTGTCACAACATGAATTAATATGGGCTTGAAATCAATTTCATTACAATAATTTGGTTGCATTTGGAATAGAATATCAAATTAAGCAGTGCTCATGAATACTGGACATAGAGAATTCCTGTGCATGGGAGTTGCTTGGACTTTGAAGTTTCAATTCTTTGTTCTACTCTTTTTAATGGAATGATTCAATAAATAATGAAAAGTTAACAGTGATGGCAGATCAACAAGCAAAGATAAACACAAAAACGAGGCAAGACAGTGTTCCTTTTCAATATCCTTCAAGAGCTTCAGATTTAGATTATTTCTAGGCATCCAGGCATCTGAGCTATCATCAGGAATATCTAAATTGCTTTCTTACAGGTGCTATAAAGCACTCTCTTTACTTTATCTACACATTTTAGATGGAACCTCATTGAATTTCTCCTAGCCAATTTACTTTCTGCAAAGCTCACATTTCTCTTACAATAGAGAAATTTCTTCAGCTTTACTCTCTTAACTTTAGTCTAATAGCATGGAGGCTTTCCTTAAGTTTCACTGTCAGCAGAACAGCACAAATTTAACATTTATGTGATCCATTTTTAACTAAATAGCAGAAGCAGGAAGTGTAATGCCAAGGGCAATGTGGGTATTAATTTTCTCTATGGCTTATACAATTACTTGAATGCACCCCCAAAGAAAACTAATATATTGATCAAGCCTAAAAATTAGCCTTAATTTACATAAAACCATAGTATGAATTACTTGTATGCTGTAGAAAAATAGGTTTCAGCAAAAATAACCTATAAGAATTTAGAATTCAGACTCATCTGGCACACTTAAACATATGCATTGCTTGAGAAGACCTTAGTTTGCCTAAAAGAAATGGCCTTTAATTTTCTTTCAATAGCAGAATTAAGATCAGAATCTCTTACATATTCATATTTATTTTTACAGGCTTTTTCAGTAACTGTCACTCTATCAAGTGAAGTAGCTGGAAATAGTTTTATCTTTTCCTACATATTTAGCATTAATTTCCATCCATGATTATATGTAATGCAAAGTTGTTCCAAGAGGATTGTGAAAGTTAAATTCAATTAATCTCACAAAAGCTCAGCAATAACGGAATTTTATATGCTACTGACAATGTGGTTTCCTAGTGACACTAATTTGATAGTTGATATTACAGATCTATGGCATAGACTACACTAACCAGCAATGATGTCGCTTCCTGGTGTTCATGCTTTTGTCTGATCCTCTCTTTGTGAGTGTGATTGGCTTCTATGACCTGTTCCTAACTCATACAATATGACAATGGTGAGGGGATGGCTCTGCCATATTTAGGTTTCATTTTATAGCAAAGGTGAAAAAGTGAAAAAATGTTACTCCTGTCATAATGTTACATGATTCTCCACCTCAGTAAAGCTGTTCTTTCTCTCTGTTGGCCTTGAAGAAGCAAGCAGACACTTTGTGAGTTGCCTATGGTAAGGTTTCCATGGCAAAGCACCATGGGCTGTCTATAGGAGCTGAAGATTCAAGTTGTACAGCCATAAGGAAATGAATTCAGATAACAACCAGATAGAGCCGGGAAGGGGACTTTTTCCCTCTCTCAGCCTCCAGATGATACTGTAGCTTGACTGACACTTCTACTATGAGACCTTGAGCAGAGGACACAGCTAATATGTGTCCAGAATCCTGACCCATGGAAATTTTGAGATAATAAATGTTCATAGTTTTAAGCCATTAAAAAATATTTTTAATTTTTTAAAAGCCTAAATGACTAAATAGAAGTAAAATGCGAGTCATATATTTTAATTTAAAAACAGTACAAAGAAAAAGGGAAACTTAATTTTAGTAATAAATATTATTTTATACTACTTTTAATATATATATTAAATGTCTATATATGCTTAATACATATATTAAATATATACCTTTATATATAAATATATACCATATATTATATATATATATATATATATATATATAAGCAGAGACATTACTTTGCCAACAAAGGTCCATCTAGTCAAGGTTATGGTTTTTCCAGTTGTCATTTATGGATGTGAGAGTTGAACTATAAAGAAAGCTGAGCGCCAAAGAATTTATGCTTTTGAACTGTGGTGTTGGAGAAGACTCTTGAGAGTCCCTTGGAATGTGAGGAGATCCAACCAGTCCATCCTAAAGGATATTAGTCCTGAGTGTTCATTGGAGGGACGATGTTGAAGCTGAAACCCCAATACTTTGGCCACTTGATGTGGAGAGCTGACTCATTTGAAAACACCCTGATGCTAGGAAAGACTGAGGGCGGGAGGAGAAAGGGATGACAGAGGATGAGATGTTTGGATGGCATCACCGACTCAATGGACATGGGTTTGGGTGGACTCCGGAAGTTGGTGATGGACAGGGAGGCCTGGCATGCTGCGGTTCATGGGGTGGCAAAGAGTCGGATACGACTGAGCAACTGAACTGAACTGTTCACAAATTGTACTTTGTGAAAGTAATGGTGATAGAAGTCAATGGGGACTAGGTGGGGTAGGGAGTGTCCTATGGCTTGTGTTAATATCTAGAATTCATATGGATATCATATACCCCAAATTCTTCTCACAAAAGATAAAATTTTGGTCTTAATACTTTATTCCTGGAAAAATATAAAAAAGAAAGAAGCAAATTTCAAAGAGGAGACCATGCCCATATCTCATGCAGAAAAACAACATTGCCCTTTAAGTCAACCTATCCTTATAGGAAATATATTAGCAGAGAGGAAATATGAGCTTTGCCTAGTGTTTGGAGTGTCCACACAAATCAAGGAAGGCATTCTTAGAGCCCACACTCACAAGAAGGGAGCCAATACAATCAATTTGCAAGTGGATGGACCCAGACTCTTCTGGAAGTTGCCTTGGGTATTATTTAAAACATATGGGATATGCAGTAACTGTATTAACTAAATCACTCTATTTCAAGGGCAATCTGGCATCCTTGGCAATATGCCATCCAACTCAAGTGCTGCAGTAGTTGCTCTTCTAATGCATCCAATCTGCTGTGTCTACTAAAAAGTCAGTTGCTGGAACTTGTACCTGGTATTGGCTGGAGTATTAACTTTACGATTGCTAGGAAGTGTCAGAGCCTTGTGAGCCAAGAAGGGGAAGATAGAATTGCCTGAAGTTCTTATAAATAAATCCAAATAACTTTCCATGTATCTTGATCAGATAAGGGCTTATTCATGATCATCCACCCCTACTATAGAATAGCCTAACTGTCAATGCAAAAGATTAATGGCCTGGGTTCAGGATGGATCAAACCACTGAGTTCAGACACTGGCTGCTGTGAGTCATTCCTATTTCCATCCAGATGGTGCCACTGTTGGGCTGAGTAGTAACTCAAGTTCCAGTGGGTAGGTTGCACCATCTAGACCCTCCTATATACTAGGTATCAGGAGAAATTTTCCCCCTTCCCTGTCCAGACACTGCAGAGGCCATCACAGGAATAGGGGTGGGGACCTTTATAGGACCTACATATTCTACAGGATCTAGTAACATCTGCATTTCTGGAGACATGCAGGTGGACACGGTCCTCCTTTGTTGCAATAGGCAGTCACTTAGTCAAAGTGAGAGTTTGAGCTATGGCAGAGGTGGGTGGAACATATTTGTGATCCATCCTTTGATAGGAAGGGAAGTTCTTAACAGGACATGATTTTCCCTGGTGAGAGGCTCTACCTATAGGAACACTGTGTGCATTGCTAGGAGCTGTTGTTCTGTGGAGTTATATCCCCTCTACCCCATTGGTTATAAAAAGGAGGTTTAATGTATGTTTGTCTTTAATGATTATCCAGTCCTATTTTACCAAATTTCATCCTGCCCAATTCTTCACTTGGATTACTTTTTATTTTTTTCCCCTCTTTGACAAAAAGAGAATATTTCACTGCTTTGAAATTTGGATAATCCTTTCTTATGTCACTATTTTTTAATATAAATTTATTTTAAAGGGAGTGAAGTGGGAGAAAAAATGAGATGTTGAAATCAGAAGAATTATACTTTAAAATTCCAGAGGCTGAAAAGCTGGACAGTAAATTTGAAAGAATTTTGAAACTTACAGACTGTAAATTTCTGAAGCATTGGTCAGAATACTGTAAGCTGTCAAGAAAGAGCTCTCTTTTGATTTATACTAAAGTCAGAGATTCTGTTTCCTTCCCTAAACAAACAAACCAACAAACAAAATCAGTGGAAATGGCAATTTTTCCCCCTTCAAGTAGTTCTATTCTCATTAGTTCTTTAGACACCAGAACATAACGGCACAAAATAAGAAAAAAGTTTAGATTTTCTAAACCAGTTAGATATAAGTGGAGCAGACAAATGAAAACGGAAACTTTTGAATATTTACTCATTTGTTTCTGCATCGTGATGAATATTAAGAGAGAAAAGATTATATGTATAATATTTTGTCTCTAAGACAAGGTATTTCTTCCAACTTGAACAGAAGAAATTTTTGTGATAGAACATTTATAGAAGTTTATAACATTTTAAAATTTTATAATTAAAGGCAAGTAATAATATGAATATTTAAAAATATTTAGGAAATAAACTTTATTTCTCAAATCATACTTTAATACTTATTTTAAACATATAAGTTTTGTAAGTTGCCAACATCTGCTAAATCATTGAAAAAGTAAGAGAGTTACAGAAAAATATCTATCTCGGCTTTATTGACTATGCCAAAGACTTTGACTATGTGGATCACAGTAAACTGTGGAAAATTTTGAAAGAGATGGGAATACCAGATAACCTGGCCTGTCTCCTGAGAAATCTGTATGCAGGTCAGGAATCAACAATTAGAATTGGACATGGAACAACAGACTGGTTGCAAATAGGAAAAGAAGTATGTCAAGACTGTATATTGTCATCGTGCTTATTTAACTTCTATGCAGAGTACATCATGAGAAATCCTGGGCTGGAGGAAGCACAAGCTAGAATCAAGATTCCTGGGAGAAATATCAATAACCTAAGATACGCAGATGACACCACCGTTATGGCAGAAAGTGAAGAGGAACTAAAAAGCCTCTTGATGAAAGTGAAAGAGAAGAGTGAAAATGTTGGCTTAAAGCTCAATATTCAGAAAACTAAGATCATAGCAAAAAGTCCCATCATTTCCTGGCAAATAGATGGGAAAACAGTGGAAACGGTGGCTGACTTTATTTTTTGGGGCTCCAAAATCACTGCAGATAGTGACTGTAGCCATGAAATTAATAGACACTTGCTCCTTGAAAGGAAAGTTATGACCAACCTATACAGCATATTAAAAAGCAGAGACATTACTTTGCCAACAAAGGTCTGTCTAGTGAAGGCTATGGTTTTTCCAGTAATCAGGTATGGATGTGAGAATTGGACTATAAAGAAAGCTGAGCACCGAAGAATTGATGTTTTTGAACTGTGGTATTAGAGAAGACTCTCGAGAGTACCTTGGACTGCAAGGAGATCCAACCAGTCCATCCCAAAGGAAATTAGTCCTGGGCGTTCATTAGAAGAACTGATGTTGAAGCTGAAACCCCAATACTTTGGCCACCTGATGCAAAGAGCTGACTCATTTGAAAAGACCCTGATGCTGGGAAAGATTGAGGGCAGGAGGAGAAGGGGACGACAGAGGATGAGATGGTTGGATGGCATCACTGACTCAGTGGACATGAGTTTGGGTAAACTCCAGGAGTTGGTGATGGACAGGGATGCCTGGCGTGCTGCGGTTCATGGGGTTGCAAAGAGTCAGACACGACTGAGTGAATGAACTGAACTGAACTGAAAGTTAGGTGAAAATTGGCTTAAGTATTTTTTCAGAAATCTGGAATCATAATTCAGTAAACCTTAGAATTTATTTATTAAAATATTTTGTCTCATGATTCTTCTACGTATATTAAAAATATTTATTGGATTTCAGTTCAGTTCAGTTCAGTTCAGTTGCTCAGTCATGTCTGACTCTGCGACCTTATGAATCTCAGCACACCAGGCCTCCCTGTCCATCACCAACTCCCGGAGTTCACTCAAACTCACATCCATCGAATCAGTGATGACATCCAGCCATCTCATCCTCTGTCATCCCCTTCTCCTCCTGCCCCCAGTCCCTCCCAGCATCAGAGTCTTTTGCAATGAGTCAACCCTTTGCATGAGGTGGCCAAAGTACTGGAGTTTCAGCTTTAGCGTCGTTCCTTCCAATGAACAACCAGGGCTGATCTCCTTCAGAATGGACTGGTTGGATCTCATTGCAGTCCAAGACACTCAAAGGTCTTCTCCAACACCACAGCTCAAAGGCATGAATTCTTCAGTGCTCAGCTTTCTTCACATTCCAACTCTCACATCCAGACATGACTACTTAACCTCCAAACTCACCCTGCTTTATATACCATTTTTTTTTCCTATGAAAAGCAAAATAACGACTCATAAAATAATGAATAAGTTTATAATGAATTTCAACTGGGTCATGGAAGCAGGCTGAATGTGAATGGCTTGAGTATAGGAAGTAATGAATTTCTAAGGTAAATTTAGTTTAAGCAACAGAGAATCAGCATAAGAGATAGCAGAGGCTAGCAGGGGTTAGCAGGGAAAGTTTCAATTTAAGCAATCAAAAATCTTTAAACACATGCACACAATAGACTGTGCTAAATATTAAGGATATGTATGTTGGTGAAGAAACAATAATCAATATGTTAAAAGTATCTTGAATTTACAGTGAAAAAGGAGTTAGCTAATGCTATGTTAGTACAGGATGTTACTGGATACAGAGAAATGGCATTCCAGGGTTTCATGTCCAGGGAAGAATTCCAAGAAGAAACATTTAAAATGAAGCCTGAACATCAATTAGGAGCTAGCTTGGAGAACGGAAAGGGAGGTAAGAGCAGATTAATATGTTGAAGGTAAAATTAAAAGATGAAGCAGAGCATGATACAGGTCAGAAAGAGTACCAAATGATAGGAATCTATGACTCACTCAAGAGGTAATTGAAAGAAGACTTTCCAGGTACCTTTTCTTTTTTTTTCTTTTTATCTATTTAATTTTTCTAAATGAAGGGTAATTGCTTTACAGAAATTTTTTGGTTTCCGCCGATCATTAACATACATGTCCAAGTATCTATAATTGGCTTTTAAAGTTAGCTTAAGAAGTTTAGGATTTAGGGATTTCCGTGGTGGCCTAGTGGTTAGGATTTCAGGCTTCAATGACATAGTCTGAGTTTAACCCTTGGTCACACAACTGAGATCCCACAAGTTGTGTGACCAAAAAGAAAAAAATAAAAGTAGAAGAAGTCTAGAGTTTATTCTGAGAGAAACTTGAGTTATCTATATTTTTAAACAGGAAATGACTTGCAATATTATAACTTTGCCATAGTAAGTGATGAAGTAAAAATTTTCAAATAGTAAACATAAGATATATTGACAAAAACATAAAATAAATCTATATCAAACAAATTTTAACTCATTAATCAGTGAGGGTAACAGTAAGATACCATAACTGATTCTAGCAAATCTATTTTGGCATTCTTAACCATTTAGTTGGATGATCACCTTAGTCCTACCGTTGGCCCAACTCAGAGAGTACTATTTCTTTTCCTACATTAGGATAATGCATGCCAAATTTCATTTGCTAATAAATAAAAACTGGTGATTAGTTCTTTGGCAAAAAGCGTACATGTAAGATTAAGAGTTGGACATGACTAGCACGTCACTTGGCGATCAAGAATTTTTTGCATTGTTATTTATTTCATCAAGTTAATTTCATCCTTACTGAATTTATATAAAATAGACTAGTCAAAACAAAGTCAGTCAAAAACCAAAGATCAAACTCTATAGAATCAATTAGCCACAGAGGTTCTGCAAAAAACAGTCAGAAAGGGGCTCAGCATTATTTTTTACACATATTCAAGTCTTTAATAATATTTCTGGGCATATTCTACTAAAAAATGATGGTGGCCTCAGTAAATGTGGTAAGAAAAATAAAATTAAGCAGATTGACTTGAGATTGTCAAAAGGTATATTTAGCAAAATTAATAAGATGAGGGACTAAATATTTCTTCAAGAAAATTAGAGATAACGAGGGAATATTTCATGCAAAGATGAGCACAATAGAGGACAGAACTGGTATGTACCTAACAGAAGCAGAAGATATTAAGAAGAGGTGGCAAGGATACAAAAAAGAACTATACAAAAAATATCTCCATGACCCAGATAACCACGATGGTGTGTTCACTCACCTAGAGCCAGACACCCTGGATGTGAAGTCAAGTGGGCCTTAGGAAGCATCACTACGAACAAAGCTAATGGAGGTGTTGAAATGCCAGTGGAGCTATTTCAAATCCGAAAAGACAGTGATGTGAAAGTGCTGCACTCAATATGCCAGCAAATTTGGAAAGCTCAGCAGTAGCCACAGGACTGGAAAAGGTCTGTTTTCATTCCAATCCCAAAGAAAGGCAATGCCAAAGAATGTTCAAACTACCGCACAGTTGTACTCATTTCACACGCTAGCCAAGTAATGCTCAAAATTCTCCAAGCCAGACTTCAACAGTATGTGAACTGTGGCCTTCCAGATGTTCAAGCTGGATCTAGAAAAGGCAGAGGAACCAGAGATCAAATTGCCAATATCTGCTGGATCATCTAAAAAACAAGAGAATGCCAGGAAAACATCTACTTTTGCTTACTGATTACACCAAAGCCTTTGACTGTATGGATCACAACAAACTGAAAAATTCCTCAAGAGATGGAAATACCAGACCCCTGACCTGCCTCCTGAGAAATCTATATACAGGTCAAGAAGCAACAGTTATAACTGGACATGGAACAGCAGACTGGTTCCAAATAGGGAAAGGAGTATGCCAAAGCTGTATATTCTCACCCTACTTATTTAACTTTTATGCAGAGTACATAATGTGAAATGCTGGGCTGGAAGAAGCACAAGCTGCAATCAAGATTGCCGGGAGAAATATCAATAACCTCAGATCTGCAGATGACACCACCCTTATGGCAGAAAGTGAAGAGGAACTAAAAAGTCTCTTGATGAAAGTGAAAGTGGAGAGTGAAAAAGTTGGCTTAAAGCTCAACATTCAGAAAACTAAGATCATGGCACCCGGTCCCATCACTTCATGGCAAATAGATGGAAAAACGGTGGAAACAGTGGCTGACTTTATTTTGGGGGGCTCCAAAATCACTGCTGATGGTGACTGCAGCCATGAAGTTAAAAGATACTTGCTCTTTGGAAGAAAAGCTATGACCAACCTAGATAGCATATTAAAAAGCAGAGACATTTCTTTTCCAACAAAGGTCCATCTAGTCAAAGCTATGTTTTTTCCAGTGGTCATGTATGGACATGAGAGTTGGACTATAAAGAAAGCTGATTACAAAAGAATTGATGCTTTTGAACTATGGTATTGGAGAAGACTTGCGAGTCCCTTGGACTACAAGGAGATTCAGTCAGTCAATCTTAAAGGAAATCAGTCCTGAATATTCATTGGAAAGACTGATGCTGAAGCTGAAACTCCAGTACTTCAGCCACCTGATGCATAGTACTGACTCATTGGAAAAGACCCTGATGCTGGGAAAGATTGAGGGTGGGTGTAGAAGGGGATGACATAGGACAAGATGGTTGGATGACATTATCAATGCCATGGACATGAGTTTGAGTAAACTCCTGGAGTTGGTGATGGACAGGGAGGTCTGGCATGCTGCAGTCCATGGGTTCACAAAGAGTCAGACATGACTGAGAAACTGAACTCAACTGAACTGATCTAAATGTGTTAGTTTTCTATATATACATACATGCTTAGATGCTCAGTTGTGTCTGACTACTTGTGACCCCATGGACTGTAGCCACCAGGCTCCTCTCTCCATGGGATTTTCCAGGCAAGAATCCTGGAATGGGCTGCCATTTTTTTCCCAGGGTATCCTCCTCATCCAGGGACTAAATCTGGGTCTCATGCATTGTAGACAGATTCTCTATCAAGTAAGCTACCAGGGAAATCCTAAATGGAGTTAGTTTTCTATAGCTGCTTTAAATTGTGTATACATGCACCCCACAACTTGGTGGCTTAAAACAGAAGAGATTAATTTTCTTTCAGTTCTATAAACAAGAAGTGCTACACAAATCTCAGAGGTCTAAAATCAATGTGTCTATAGGCTTCATTCATTTATGGAAGCTGTAAGGGAAACTTTGTTTCCTGCTCATTTGGGTGTTGCAGAATTCAGTTTCATGGCCCTTGTAAGATTGAGGTCTGGTTTCTTTCTCTCTTTTGAAAGACAGCCTCAGATCCTAGAAGCCACTTTCTTAATTATCATAGTGAGATCTTTGAGGAAATGAGAAGGAAACAATCCAGAGAGCAAGGTAGTAGACCTTGGCCTTATAGATTTACTTGTAAATAAATACCATGAGAGGAAGAGAAACATATGAATGACAACATAGGTTGGTGAAGCTGTAGTAATTTAAGTATCATTTTGGAGATTTATTATTTTGTTAAGGAAGAAGAAAAATCATCTTGGAGAATGGAGAGATATTTCGGGAAGATCAATTATTTTAGTATAACAGAGAGAATGTAGGTATTCAGACAAATATAGGTGATGAACTGCATGCACCTACAAAGAACAAAATTGTTGTTTAGTCACTAAGTCCTGTCCTACTCTTTTTGCTACCCTGTGGACTTTAGCTTGCCAGGCTCCTCTATCCATGGGGTTTTCCAGGCAAGAATCCTAGAGTAGGTTGTCATTTCCTTCTCTAGGAAATCTTCCCAATCCAGGGATCAAACCCATGTCTCCTGCATTGGCAGGCAAATAGTTTATCACTGAACCATCAGGAAAACGCTGGTGTCCAAAAAATAATGATTGCCTATTTAAGAGTGTGCTCACACAAGTAACTTAAGTACTACAATAGGGAAATCACTAAGCAGACTGGATTTTAGAGAGTGATCAAAATCTGGATCAAGGCTTTCTTACCACTTAATAAATCATAATCTGCTACATATGCTATAGAAGAATTCTAAATTATTAAAATAATGCCACACGTTTAGATTAAACCTCATTTTCTTGGTGCCCAATTTATCCTTAGTGCTTTCTATAATCTACAATAAAATACACATTTATCCCAGCTGAATGTTCCATGTATATATCCATACAACTCCTTTTCTCCAATGGCTCCTGTTTATCACTGCTCATCTAGCTTCCCTGAAATAATTTGGCCAAAGCTTGAGAAGTTGTACAAGAGTTAATATTTCTTATAAGAATGATATTCCTTACATTTTATATAAGGATATAAGTAGAGAAAACAGATTAACAAATGATAATATTTATTAGAGGAGAAGGAAATATTTAAGTTGGATCCGCTTAGTTAGTCAGTCTAAATCACTCCCCTTTACCCTTGCTTACCATAGAGATGGTTTATTGAAGTTATCCCATTATCAATAAAAATAAAGTATTGCCTGCCATATCAGTAAACAAAGGATGCTGCAGCCATCAAGCCATCACATTGCAGTCCCACAAGGGTGAGCCCTGAGGGCACTCAGATGGAAACAGGATGCCTGTCATCGAGCTGTCAGTCACTGAACCCCCACCAATGGTGTACCTTGAAGAGACTCAGGATGAGCAAGCACAGAATGCACGTCCCAGATGGCTGAAATTCATATGAAAGGAATTATTTCAGTGAGTTCTGACTTTTTCTTCTTCCCCCACACAGAAAAGCTCTAAATTCATTAACTTGAGATATTTTGTTTTCTTTAACTGATGGTGATCTTTTGATGTTCTGACTACTTGGTCATTATTGCAAGAACTCCTATATATCCTGGGTCCTCTCTTCTGAACTGTTTCTCAGAGCTATCTGAGAGGTTGGGTCCTGGGATTAAATCCTCAGTTTTGCCTGCCAAATAAAACATGATTTTCAGCTTTAGGATGTGCTTTTATTTATTTATTTTTAGTCGATATCACATTACTGAGAAAAGTTTTGGAAATTGGCAACATTTTTGCAAAGTATTTCGAACTCAATAAGTTAGGAGAAGTGAGAGAATTTGAAAGAACTGTGAAAAAAATTTTTGAGTGGTATATTCAGTATATTCTGACTGTTAATTTAAACAAAATATAAACATGTTCCAGTTTAGATGGTCACTTGAAGTAGTACTAAAATCAAAAGAAGTTATGCCATGTCTGAAACTTACAAAACACTGTAAATCAATTGTACTTCCATTTAAAAAATGATAAAAATAAAAGAAGTTATGCCAGTGGCAATTTGCCATAACTCTCAATATGCACTCATTTGTACCTATGGCTGCAGATGGTAGAGAATAATTGAGAGGAAAATAGACTCATAAACAAGGAAATGTTGAGAACTGAAGATCCTCAAAAAGACATTGTATGACATAAATGCTAAAATATTGCCTGATAATTTCTTCATTTTATATTTCTAGAAATGTCAACTACTTCTTAATTCATTCTCCTATCTCTATTCTATTCCATTCTAATTTCATGTCAGCTTAACCACTAACAGAATTTTTAGTTTGGTTTCAAATATAACACATCTGTTAAAGACATTCAGGTCAGTTCAGTCACTCAGTCATATCCAACTCTTTGCAACCCACATGAACTGCAGCACACCAGGCCTCCCTGTGCATCACCAACTCCTGAAGCCCAACCAAACCCATGCCCATTGAGTCGGTGATGCAATGCAACCATCTCATTCTATGTCGTCCCCTTCTCCTCCTGCCCTCAATCCTTCCCAGCATCAGGGTCTTTTCAAATGAGTCAGCTCTTTGCATCAGGTGGCCAAAGTATTGGAGTTTCAGCTTCAACATCAGTCCTTCCGGTGAACACCCAGGACTGATTTCCTTTAGGATGGACTGGTTGGATCTCCTTGCAGTCCAAGGGACTCTCAAGAGTCTTCTCCAACACCACAGTTCAAAAGCATCAATTATCCGGCACTCAACTTTCTTGTAGTTCAAATCTCACATCCATACATGACCACTGGAAAAACCATAGCCTTGACTAGATGATCTTTGTTGAAAAAGTAATGTCTCTGCTTTTCAATATGCTGTCTAGGTTGGACATAACTTTCCTTCCAAGGAGTAAGCATCTTTTCATTTCATGGCTGCAGTCACCATCTGCAGTGATTTTGGAGCCCAGAAAAATAAAGTCAGCCACTGTTTCCAGTTTCCCCATCTATTTGCCATGAAGTGATGGAACCGGATGCCATGATCTTAGTTTTCTGAATATTGAACTTTAAGTCAGATTTTTCACTCTCCTCTTTCACTTTCATCAAGAAGCTCTTTAGTTCTTCACTTTCTGCCATAAAGGTGGAGTCATCTGTATATCTGAAGTTATTGATATTTCTCCCCACAATCTTGATTCCAGCTGATACTTCATCCAACCCAGTGTTTCTCACAATGTACTCTGCATATAAGTTAAATAAGCAGGGTGACAATGTTCGACCTTGACATACTCCTTTTCCTATTTGGAACCAGTCTGTTGTTCCATGTCCAGTTCTGACTGGTGCTTCCTGACCTGCATACAGATTTCTCAAGAGGCAGGTCAGGTGATCTGTAATTCCCATCTTTTTCAGAATTTTCAACAGTTTATTGTGAACCACACAGCCAAAGGCTTTGGCATAGTCAATAAAGCAGAAATAAATATTTTTCTGGAACTCTCTTACTTTTTCAATGATCCAACGGATGTTGGCAATTTGATCTCTGGTTCCTCTGCCTTTTCTAAAACCAGCTTGAACATCTGGAAGTTCATCGTTCACATATTGCTGAAGCCTGGCTTGGAGAATTTTAAGCATTACTTTACTAGAGTGTGAGATGAGTGCAATTGTGGGGTAGTTTGAGCATTCTTTGCTATTGCCTTTCTTTGGGATTGGAATGAAAACTGATCTTTTCCAGTCCTGTGGCCACTGATGAGTTTTCCAAATTTGCTGGCATATTGAGTGCAGCACTTTCAGAGCATCATCTTTCAGGATTTGAAATAGCTCAACTGGAATTCTATCACCTTCACTAGCTGCGTTCGTAGTGATGCTTCCTAAGGCCCATTTGTCTTCACATTCCAGGATATCTGGCTCTAGGTGATTGATCATACTATCATGATTATCTGGGTTGTGAATATCTTTTTTGTACAGTTCTTCTGTGTATTCTTGCCACCTCTTCTTAATATCTTCTCCTTAAGGAGGTCATTCAATTAATAGATTTGTACACCAACTACAGTGAAGTTTGATATTTAGTCTTACTAATGGAGTTGCCACCTCAAGCGAAGAGTTGACTCATTGGAAAAGACTCTGATGCTGGGAGGGATTGGGGGCAAGAGGAGAAGGGGACAACAGAGGATGAGATGGCTGGATGGCATCACTGACTCGATGGACATGAGTCTCAGTGAACTCCGGGAGTTGGTGATGGACAGGGAGGCCTGGCGTGCTAGAGTTCATGGGGTCGCAAAGAGTCGGACACAACTGAGCAACTGCTGATCTGATCTGAATGTAGTTGCCAATAGGAAACTGCATCTTCATACATTAAGTGTTGTGAATAAGGACTGACAACACTTGCCTTTTTTCATTATCATAGTTTTAAGATGCTCAGCTTACATTTTGAAAAGATGTAAATGCTTCTTGGAGGTGATGTGGGTAAGAAACCTGAAGAATCCTCTTTACAAGTTAACAATGTGAATGCCTTGCAAATTCCTAAGTTACACAAGCACAATAATTAGAAATAAATCAGGGGAGATTGTATTTTCATTACTCACAGCCCTCATACAGACTTCCTTGGTATCTCGGCAGTAAAGAATTTGCCTGCAATGCAGGAGACATGAGTTTGATCCCTGGGTCAAGAAGATCCCTTGGAGGAGGAAAGGCAACCCACTCCAGTACTCCTGCCTGGGAAATTCCATGGATATAGGTGGCTGGTGGGCTACAGTCCATAGGGTCACAGAGTTGGACAGGACTGAATGTCTCACACACACACACACACACACACACACACACACAGCTTTCATAAGATCAGCTTTGAAATATATTCAGCATGAGACTCTAATGGAGAACAGTGATTCAAATTCTTTTTTTTTTTTTTTGCTTTTCTTTTTTTGAATTTTATTTTATTTATTTATTTTTTTTAGTTTTATTATTTTTTAAAATTTTATTTTATTTTTAAACTTTGCAAAATTGCATTAGTTTTGCCAAATATCGAAATGAATCTGCCACAGGTATACATGTGTTCCCCATCCTGAACCCTCCTCCCTCCTCCCTCCCCATACAATCCCTCCAGGTCGTCCTAGTGCTCCAGCCCCAAGCATCCAGTATGGTGCATCAAACCTGGACTGGCAACTCGTTTCATACATGATATTATATGTATGATGTATGATATTATATGTATATTTCAATGCCATTTTCCCAAATCTTCCCACCCTCTCCCTCTCCAACAGAGTCCATAAGACTGTTCTATACATCAGTGTCTCTTTTGCTATCTCGTACACAGGGTTATTGTTACCATCTTTCTAAATTCCATATATATGTGTTAGTATACTGTATTGGTGTTTTTCTTTCTAGCTTGCTTCACTCTGTGTAATAGGGTCCAGTTTCATCCACCTCATTAGAACTGATTCAAATGTATTCTTTTTAATGGCTGAGTAATACTCCATTGTGTATATGTACCACTGCTTTCTTATCCATTCATCTGCTGATGGACATCCAACAACACATTAAAAAGATCATACACCATGACCAAGTGGGCTTTATCCCAGGGATGCAAGGATTCTTCAATATCCGCAAAGCAATCAATGTAATACATCACATTAACAAATTGAAAAATAAAAACCATATGATTATCTCAATAGATGCAGAGAAAGCCTTTGACAAAATTCAACATCCATTTATGATAAAAACTCTCCAGAAAGCAGGAATAGAAGGAACATACCTCAACATAATAAAAGCTATATATGACAAACCCACAGCAAACATTATCCTCAATGGTGAAAAATTGAAAGCATTTCCTCTAAAGTCAGGAACAAGACAAGGGTGCCCACTTTCACCATTACTATTCAACATAGTTTTGGAAGTTTTGGCCACAGCAATCAGAGCAGAAAAAGAAATAAAAGGAATCCAAATGGGAAAAGAAGTAAAACTCTCACTATTTGCAGATGACATGATCCTCTACATAGAAAACCCTAAAGACTCCACCAGAAAATTACTAGAATTAATCAATGACTATAATAAAGTTGCAGGATATAAAATCAAAACACAGAAATCCCTTGCATTCCTATACACTAATAATGAGAAAACAGAAAGAGAAATTAAGGAAACAATTCCATTCACCATTGCAAAGGAAAGAATAAAATACTTAGGAATATATCTACCTAAAGAAACTAAAGACCTATATATAGAAAACTATAAAACACTGGTGAAAGAAATCAAAGAGGACACTAATAGATGGAGAAATATACCATGTTCGTGGATTGGAAGAATCAATATAGTAAAAATGAGTATACTACCCAAAGCAACTTATAGATTCAATGCAATCCCTATCAAGCTACCAACAGTATTCTTCACAGAGCTAGAACAAATAATTTCACAATTTGTATGGAAATTCAAATTCTTAAGAGAGTATAGAGGAGAGCTATAATATTTATTTGGGGAGGTCTGCTTTATGAGGAAAAGTCTTCAAGAAATTAAACTGGTTCCAAGAAAAAATATGGTAAGCATATTTAATGATGAACACAGAAGGAAAGAAAATTTAGGTAAAACATGACGAAGTATGTAATTGAGAAATGTGTTCAGATTAAAGTTCAGTATAAATATATCTGAGAAAAATAAAAATGAAAAACAATTCTCTTTTCTATCACACAAATTTGCAAAACTATTTATGTTTCAGAATATTTTTTGAAATTGTTACTTATGAGAATTACATATACTAAAACACTTTTAATTTTGTAATAATGAAGATGGTAAAATTATACAAAATTATACTAAGTATACAATAAATATCACATATAATATCAATACATATGATCCTTTTTCTATTTATAAATGTTTTATAAAATTTTACACAATTTAGCATAATAATGAATAAATAGTTAACATAAAAATGTGGATAAAAAACAACATGACAAAATATAGTAAGTATTAAAGAGAAAATCCCAGGCTCCAAATGTCCTCACTTTTGCCCAGGATATCAAACCTGGACTTAATACCTAACTTAATTGCAATTTCCACTTTCCCTAGAAACTGTACCAGTGTGGACTTTTCTAGTCAGCACCAGTGAAGTAGTCTGTCACTATTGCCCAAAGAAAGAAGAGGCTATCTGAATGATAAAATGCATTCCACAACTTTCCACTCAAAAAAAATGAAGAAATAATAAATTCCTGGCTTAAAAATAAGCCTATTGCTTCTTTTGCTCATCTCACTTTTGTTCCACCCTCCTGCTTATAATGCGGCTTCTCTTGTGGCTCAGCTGGTAAAGAATCTGCCTGCAATGCATGAGACCTGGTTTCAATCTCTGGGTTGGAAGATCCCCTGGAGAAGGGAAAGGCTACCCACTCCAGTATGCTGGCCTGGAGAGTTCCATGAACTGTATAGTCCACGAGGTTTTAAAGAATTAGACATGACTGAGTGACTTTCACTTTCACCTGCCTGTAATAACCTTTAATTTTGCACAACCCCTTGGAGCACTGTTCCTGTTTCTAGAAAGGATGCTGATGGATTCATGAAAGTTTAAGTAAAGCCAATTAAGATCTTTAAATTTACTTAGTTGAATTTTGTTTTTAACATAATATCAGGATATTTAAAAGTTAAACAATGTAAGTTTTCTGGAATCAAGTCTAATGCCAAACAATTCCAACAGCAAAACACTGTAGGAGAGGGAAGAAAAATAATTTTTCTCTACCCTTCTAAGAATCTTGATTGAGGTCTGCCTTATAATAAAGACAGCTTAACAAGAGAAAATCAGAAGTTTAAATATACTTTCTCTATGCATGGGGGATATCCAGGAAAACAGTAATTTCTGAAACTGAGCAGCACCCCACAGGGCCTTCTCAGGTACAAAAGCCCCTCTGTGTTCCCCGTTTATTGTTTGTAAGAAAAAAAACAACAACCAAAAAAATTTAGTCTCCTAGGCCTTCCCTAAGTTCCAAAAAGCAGGCACAGTTAATCAATCAAGAAAAGTAATGATAATTTAAACAATGTGGCCATTCCTGCTAAGTCACTTCAGATGTGTCCAACTCTTTGCAAACCTATGGATTGTAGCCTGCCAGGCTCCTCTGTCTACTGGAGTCTCCAGGCAAGATTATTGGAGTGGGTTCCCATACCCTCCTTCAGGGGTTCTTCCTGACCCAGGAATTGAATCCATGTCTTTTATGTCTCCTGCATTGGCAAGTGGGTTCTTTACTCCTAGTGCTGCCTGGGAAGCCAAATTTAGACAGTAGTTCCCTCATAAAACAGTACTAGTTCCTCCTTGAAGGATATTTATAACAATCTGATATGTACCTTTGACTTGTTCTGCAGAGATTAGTATGCCACTCAGATAAAGAATAGTGACTATGGGATGACCACAAGCAATAAACCCCAGAATGGTTGGAACCATATGGTTGATTATTAAGATTCAGAAACACCACTATGTTACCTCACCACTAACCAAACAGAAGAAAGTCCACAAGTTGGTCACATACCCTGCAACACTCACCCTAATATTGTCTTTAAAAACCCTTCCCTAGAGAGGGTGGGATGAATTGAGAGAGTAGCCCATGTGTAAAATATATAGCTAATGGGAAATTGCTGAATAGTGCAGGATGCTCAGCATGATGCTCTGTGACAACCTAGAAGGGAGATTCAAGAGCAGGGGGGATAATATAGGTATATCTATGGTTGATTCATGATGATATATGGCAGAAACCAACACAATATTATAAATCAATTATCCTCAAATATAGAAAAAAAAAAACTTTCTTAAAAGCCATTGGGTGTTTGCGTCTTTTGAACATGAGCTGCTCATTCTTGTTTGGCACCCTGCAATAAACACATACTTTCCTTTACCACAATTCATGGTCAGTAGACTGGCTTTGCTGTATGGTGGGCGAGTGAACCCAAGTTTTGTTAAGTAACACTCCTGAAATCATCCAAGCTACCACTTTAAATAACATCTCCAGATAAAAAGAAAAGAAGATGTTGAAGTGTGTGTGTGTGTGTGTGTTTGGTGGGGTTATGAAACGTTTTTAGTCAAATCACTGTAAACTAGGATATGGTTGTTGCTGCTGCTGCTAAGTCGCTTCAGTCGTGTCCCACTCTATGTGACCCCATAGACGGCAGCCCACCAGGCTCTGCCATCCCTGGGATTCTCCAGGCAAGAGCACTGGAGTGGGTTGCCATTTCCTCTCCAATGCGTGAAAGTGAAAAGTGAAAGTGAAGTCGCTCAGTCATGCTCCTTACCAAGACCTCCTGTTGTAAAATAACTCAGGCAAACGGTTAATATGGTGCCTGGCCAGGAAGGGCAGTTTCAGTCAATGTTTCCCGTAACAGTATACCAAGGGAGAGCACTTTACAAACAGAGATTTTCCTCTTAAATGTAAATGCTTCTTTAAAAGGGCAACTTCTGCTGGGTTTTTAGAATTTCTCCTGAGTCTGTTGTCTCTTAAAAACAATTGTTATACCAAAGAGACATATTTTGGGGTAGTAGATTCTGCTCCTCTTCAACACATACTTCATATTTTATCAGAATAACAAAATTATCTTCTTGATATGAAAACCATTAAGAAGAAATGTAGCTGTGTAGAAAAAAAATGCAAAAAGTTTATAAATTATAGAGAATTTAGTGCAAAAGTGAAAAATATTTTAAAAAGTAATTTTCTATGAAATGAGGTGACTTTGAAATGGGGGAGGAGGAGGCAGGGCACAACATTTAAAAAAATGAAATAGTCCAAGCATACAACGTAAACTGATTAGAACCAAATGAGTCCAAGACGGTGGACAAGTGGACTTCCACTGGACGTATTGATGTGTTTCACATGAGCCTATAGTAAGGCTCATTGTGTAACACATCAGCAAACTAAATGAAACACCCCCAGGCACCATGACAGTTACAAAGCTGATTATAAAGGTCAAAAAATGATCAGTAGCCTTTTTCCTGGAAATCCCCATCCCTTCCCCAAAATAGCTGGAATAATCTTCCCATTAATTAACCTATGAAATTACCCACCCCTATAAAAGCAGACAACTCATACTCTTTGCAGCTTTTGCCTTCTCTCATGGCTAACACTATCTGTGGAGTGTGTTTCTCCCTAAATAAATCCACTTCTTACTCTAAATTCTTTCTGCGATGAGACATCAGAAGATGATCTTCAATAAGCCCTGAGATGAGATGTGTTGTTGTTGTTGTTCAGTCACTCAGTCATGTCTGTTTGTAATCCCGTGGACTGCAGCACACCAAGCTTCCCTGTCCTTAACTATCTCCCAGAGTTTACTCAAACTCATTTCCTTTGAGTCTGTGATGCCATCCAACCATCTCATCCTCTGTCGCCCCCTTCTCCTTTTGCCTTTAATATTTCCCAGTATTAGGGTCTTTTCCAATGAGTCAGTTCTTGGCATCAGGTGGCCAAAGGATTGGAGCTTCAGCTTCAGCCTCAATCCTTACAATGAATATTCCAGGGTTGTTATTAAAAAAAAAAAAAAAAAAATCCAGGTTGATTTCCTTTAGGATTGATTGGTTTGATATCCTTTCTGTCCAAGGGACTCTCAGGCATCTTTGTTCATAGTAAATCTTCCTAAGGCCCACTTGACTTTACACACCAGGATGTCTGGCTCTAGATGAACACACCATCATGGTTATCTGGGTCATTAAGACCTTTTTTGGTACAGTTCTGTGTATTTTTCCACCTCTTCTTAATCTCTTCTGCTTCTGTCCATACAATTTCTGTCCTTTATTGTGCCCATCTTTGCATGAAATGTTCCCTTGGTATCGCTAACTTTCTTGAAGAGGTCTCTAGTCTTTCCCATTCTATTGTTTTCCTCTATTTCTTTGCATTGTTCACTTAAGAAGGCTTTCTTATCTCTCCTTGCTATTCTTAGAAGTCTCCATTCAGATGGGTGTATCTTTCCTTTTTTCCTTTGCTTTCACTTCTCTTCTTTTCTCAGCCATTTGTAAGGCCTCCTTAGACAACCATTTTGCCTACTTACATGTCTTTTTCTTGGGGATGATTTTGATCACTGACTGCTGTAAAACGTTTTGAACCTCCATCCATAGTTCTTCAGGCACTCTATCAGATCTGGTCCCTTGAATCTATTGGTCACTTTCATTGTATAATCATAAGTGATTTTATTTAGGTCATGCCTGAATGAACTAGTAGTTTTCCCTACTTTCTTCAACTGAAGTCTGAATTTTGCAATAAGGAGACCAGGTGTGATCTCAGTTTAAAGACTGTGGGTGTAAGTCTCAATCTGAGTTACGTGATTTCATCTTTATACACATTAAACAAACATCTTATAGAAGCAGGAATAGACCAAGATTTTTAAAAAAATACAAAGAATTGTCAAAATTCATTTAAATTATGATATACTGCATTTTTGGCAAATAAATTAGTATCAGAGTCATCAGAATTATAATAGTAAAATTATAAACTGTTGAGGATAATCATAGAACTTAGAAAAGACAAAAACATGCAGAGTGTACTCTTGTGGAAGTCTTCAGCATCTCTTCATTAAAAAAGATTATAAGCCCTTATTAGTGTGTTGAGTCAGAGAAGGCAATGGCACCCCACTCCAGTACTCTTGCCTGGAAAATCCTATGGACAGAGGAGGCTGGTAGGCTGCAGTCCATGGGGTCGCTAAGAGTCAGGCACGACTCAGTGACTTCACTTTCACTTTTCACTTTCACGCATTGAAGAAGGAAATGGCAACCCACTCCAGTGCTCTTGCCTGGAGAATCCCAGGGACGGGGGAGCCTCGTGAGCTGCCAATGTTGGGGTTACACAGAGTCGGACACGACTGAAGCGACTTAGCAGCAGCAGCAGCAGTGTGTTGAGTAAAAGAGAGATTTTTTTTTTTCTTTCCTGGGTATACTCCTCTGTGTTTATTGCATGTGTTTTCACTTCCAACACTCATCACTAATCTTGGCCTGCTTTAAGACTTGTCCTTAAGTATCAGAGTACTATAAGTTTATTTCTATGAATGACTGTTTTCCATGATTATGCTCTTCATATTTATACCTGTTTATTGGATAATGAAATGGTCAATTGATGTTTAAAAATGACGTTCTTCATTTTTTGTATCCTGAGTTTTGATGCCTTTTTTTCTTGGTGGATGCATTCTATTTGTGAGAACAGCATGTTCTCCTGTTGCTTACAACAAGAAAAGATAGTGTTTTTTTGATGGGAAGACCATTCTCTACTTAGAGAATAAACTGAGATGAATAAACCATAATATTACCTGGTACAGTGTATTACTTTATATGCATTAAACAATGGAAATTATAGATTATCCTTTATATATCAGTAAAGTGAACATAGTAAATTCTCACTGAATGCAAAATGTGGGTGATGTATTATCTTTAGGGAATAAACTCTTCAATAGCAGATATTGTATATTTCTTTTTTTAAAAATGGTATAGACAATTCAGGGACCACATTCTTGTCATCATAGTGCACGTACATTTCTTCTCTGGTCTTTTTTTGTTTTTTCTCCCCACTTCTGACACGACCCCTCCAAAAGCAGGTACTGTAAAATATTTAATATATGTTCTTAACTTATATGTATCTTTGTAAAATAAGTAATGACAATTTGCACGTTTGTATGTTTACAAATAATGCTAAGGCCTTGCATTATTTTTTCCTATTTTATATGTTCAGCAATTTGAGCTCTCTGTTGCTGCATATCTATTGAAGATCATTGTTACATTGTCTCCATCACATGAATTCAGCACATTTCTTGTAACCATTCCTCTGTTAATGGATACCTGCTGCTGCTGCTGCTAAGTCGCTTCAGTCATGTCTGACTCTGTGCGACCCCATAGATGGGATTCCACCCAGGCTCCCCCATCACTGGGATTCTCCAGGCAAGAGTACTAGAGTGGGTTGCCATTTCCTTCTCCAATGCATGAAAGTGAAAAGTGAAAGGGAAGTCGCTCAGCCATGTCCAACTCTTAGCAATCCCATGGACTGCAGCCTACCAGGTTCTGCCTCCCTGGGATTTTCCAGGCAAGAGTACTGGAGTGGGTTGCCATTGCCTTCTCCAATGGATACCTAGTTATCTCCATAAACATTGAAAATAACTTCTTAATCAGTGATGCTCTTCTCTTAACAGAAATCTTTATTTGGATAAAATTCAACATAATTTTAATCTTACAAAGGTCTGTTCTTTTGGTAATGTTTTTCTATTATTGTTGTATACAAATATTTTTCTTCTTTATTATTTTTATTAATTACTCTGAATCCTCCTTTATAAATGTTTTAATATCTAGGCCTGGGCTTATTGCCCTTCTCCATAGAAATTTGGTTGTCCCAGTTCCATCTACTAACAATCTGGCATTTCCCCCTGTATAGCACCATGGTTATCATATATCAAGTACTCATATAGACATGGGATTGCCTCTTCACATTATTATTATTTTTTTGCATTGATCTGAGGCATTGATTTGATTGATTGCATTGATTGATTTGAAGAAATGGATTGATTTTATTTCTATAAATTTTTAATATAATGCTATATTAAGGTAATCCTCTTTGTGTTATCTTCTATTTCAAAGTCTAATAGCTCTTACATTGTATTATGGTATTTAAATATGAGAGTGGTTATAGAATTCATAAAAAATTCAAGCTGATATTTTTTATTGAGGGGGGTTTAATTGTGAGGATATATTTGAAAAATAATTATCATTACAAAAGATGTCTCAGTAAGTAATATTATATAATGATCTAGTTAATTCAAATATCTCATGTCCCTTAATACAATTAAATTTTATCCATAAAGATATTTTCCACACTTTTCAGGTTGATTTACTATATACTCATAATTTGCCTTAAGAGTGAATAAAAATTCAACTTCTATCTCATGTCCCTTAATACAATTAAATTTTATCCATAAAGATATTTTCCACACTTTTCAGGTTGATTACTATATACTCATAATTTGCCTTAAGAGTGAATAAAAATTCAACTTCTATTTCAGCAAGTTTAACTTTAAATACTGAATGTGCAAGAATTTATTGACTTTCTCATTCCGGTTACAAGATTTTTGCTTCCCCATTCTATTGTATTTTGCTAAATAATAATTACAAAATCCATATGTAATGAAATTGTATTCTTTTTTCTCATATTTACATATCTGATTCTTTTTTATATATCCATTGGTAGCAGCTTCCAATATTGAACTAAATGGTAGACACAATAATAAGCATCTTTATGGTACATTTATTCTTTTTTTTTTTTTTTTAAATTTTATTTTTAAAAAAAAAATCACATGCTCCCCATCCTGAACCCTCCTCCCTCCCAACCTCCCCATACCATCCCCCTGGGCCTTCCCAGCGCACCAGCCCCAAGCATCCAGCATCGTGCACTGAACCTGGACTGGCATCTCGTTTCATACATGACATTTCACATGTTTCAATGACATTCTCCCAAATCTTCCCACCCTCTCCCACAGAGTGGATAATATATCTAAAGATTTTCCAACAGGTATATAAGCATTTTATTTTAATTATCTTGTCTAAGTATTCTTTTTAATTTTTATCCATAAATAGGGTTGAATTATGTAATTTTAAAAATCTTGTCAGTTATAAGACTTTCTTTATTAACATGATGTATATTTTAACTTGTAACTCTTTTTACCTTTATTATGTAGGCAGCATTTGATTAGAATTCATTTTTAATAAAATATTAGATTCAATCAAGTAATATTTTCTTCAGACATTTAAAATTTATGTTTCTACGTAAATTAGAACAACAATATTTTCTTATGATGGTGTTATTAATATCAAGAATATGTTAGACTCATAAGACTATTAAGCTTTTTTCTCTTTTTATCTGATTGCTGGTATACTTTGTATAAAAGAGGAATTGCCAATTCCTTTAAATAATTGGTAAAAACAAACAAACAAACAAAATAACACCTGTGAATTATTGAAAAAACATAGATTTTAGGATAGGACAGAATAAGTCCCAACTTGGTGTGAATACAAGTAGCCATATTTGAAACATGTTTGTCCATTCAGTCTGTTTCCTTTTTCCTTTTTTTTTTTTTTAATACACTGTCTTGTGTTACATTTGAGAATTTTTATTACATTTGAGAAGAGTTTATTATTATTTTACTAGTGCCAGGAAATACTCTAATCACATTACAAACATTAATTGACTTAATCCTCACAATAGTATACACTGTTATTGTCAGAGAGGTTAATAAATTTGTTCAAGGTCACACAGCTAATAAGAGGGCTACATAGCTAACCAGTTAATTTGGATTCAGATAGTGAATGGTCTTTGACTGTAGCCATTGCCCTAAAAGTTACCTCCTTATAAATAAGAGTTTAAAAACCTGTGAATGTTTATTCATTTAAAATCTTGGTCTCAGTATCTAATTTCATTTTTGTTTATAGATTGCCCCTAAGTCATCTTCCAGAACTACTCACTTTTTCCACATCTATCATATCTACAACTTTCTTTACCTTCTGCATCTGCATATAGGAGAACTACTATGCAGATGAGGGAATAGTTCTACACAAGCATGGTTTAGTCATATGGGTGAGGAATTGTGCAGAACCTAGAATGCTGCTGCTAAGTCACTTCAGTCGCATCCGACTCTGTGTGACCCCATAGACGGCAGCCACCAGGCTCCTCCGTCCCTGGGATTCTCCAGGCAAGAACACTGGAGTGGGTTGCCATTTCCTTCTCCAATGCATGAAAGTGAAAATTGAAAGTGAAGTCGCTCAGTTGTGTCCAACTCTTACTGACCCCATGGGCTGCAGCCTACCAGGGTCCTCCAGCCATGGGATTTTCCAGGCAAGAGTCCTGGATGGGTTGCCAGTGGCTTCTCCAGAACATAGGATAAAAGGAGTCAAATGCTCACGATACCCCATCACCATGCTTAAACCAATCTGAATATGACAGGGCACACTGTCTGGTCCAGTCCAGGCTCCCCACTAGACTGTATGGACTTGACCTATATGTTTACCTTCCCTGAACTTCAGTTTTCTCACTTGTAAAGGGAGGTTAATAAAATCATCTATCACACAGAGCTTATGTTAGAATTAACTAACCAGTACAGCCAAAAACTTAGAACAATAGCTAACTAGTATACTCTGCTTGTGTTAGTCACTCAGTTGTGTCTGACTCTTTGCATCCCATGGACTGTAGCTCACCAGGCTCCCCCGTCCCTGGAATTCTCCAGGCAAGAACACTCAAGTGGGTTGCCATTTCCTTCTCCAATGCATGAAAGTGAAAAGTGAAAGGGAAGTCGCTCAGTCGTGTCCGACCCTTAGCGACCCCATGGACTGCAGCCTACCAGGCCCCTCCGTCCATAGGATTTTCCAGGCAAGAGTACTGGAGTGGGCTGCCATCGCCTTCTCCAACCTAGATAGCATATTAAAAAGCAGAGGCATTACTTTGCCAACAAAGGTCCATCTAGTCAAAACTATGGTTTTACCAGTAGTCATGTATAGATGTGAGAGTTGGACTATAAAGAAAGCTGAGCACTGAAGAATTGATGCTTTTGAACTGTGGTTTTGGAGAAGACTCTTGAGAGTCCCTTGCACTGTGAGGAGATCCAACCAGTCCATTGTAAAGGAAATCAGTCCTGAATATTCATTGGAAGGACTGATGCTGAAGCTGAAACTCCAGTACTTTGGCCACCTAATGTGAAGAACTGACTCGTTTGAAAATACCCTGATGCTGGGAAAGATTGAAGACACAAGAAGCGGATGACAGAAGATGAGATGGTTGGATGGCATCACTGACTCAATAGATATGAGTTTGAGTAAACTCAGGGAGTTGGTGATGGACAAAGAGGCCTGGCATGCTGCAGTCCATGGGGTCGCAAAGAGTCGGACATAATTGAAGGACTGAACTGAAATGAACTGATGCTGAAGTTGAAGCTCCAACACTTTGGCCACCTGATTGGAAGAGCCAACTCTTTGGTAAATATCCTGATGCTGAGGAAATTTGAAGGCAGGAAAAGAAGGGAATGACAGAGGACAAGACGGGTGGATGGTATCACTGACTCAAAGGACATGAGTTTGAGCAAACTCCACAGGACAGTGAAGCACAGGGAAACCTGTCGTGCTGCAGTCCATGGGATCACAAGGAGTTGGACATGACTGAGCAACTGAACAACAATATACTATTTATTTTATTCTCAGATAAGTATTATTTTGTGTTTGCCTCCCTGAAAATTTAAGAGAAAATGGAAACATTTGATTACTGAATCAAAGAAAACCATAATTCATTAATTTGAGAATTCAGCTGACTTTTTTCATGTTTTAGGATAGAAAAGTACTGGGACAAAGGTATGATAACATGATAGAAATAGAACAAAACTTCCATTTATTATTTAACTTCCTTCAAGTGTAAAACAGGTACAGGTTTCTTATTTTTGGAAATAAACCTCTGGAGCTGAACTTAAAAAAGTATTGGCCTGACTTGTAATAAAAGTGAATGTTCCTAACACAATATTAAAAATTGGCAAGTCAGGACCTAGGATGATTCTTTGCAAGCATGTTGTAGTAGCAGGATATCTGCTTTACCCTGGTTGATCTTGCTCTATCCATTTCTTGTAGGGTTATAGAGTTCATGTCTCTGTCAGGAAGCATTAGCTTGAGGCAAGAGCCTAAGGGCATTCAGATGGTAATTTAAGTGTCTGATGCTACCCTGTAAGTAATAGGTTTCCATTAAAAAAATAAAAACAGTTCTTTATCAGTACAATAAAAATGTATATGTTAGAGATTAGGTTGTAGAGAGAATGGCTTATAAAAAAGAACCATTGGGGAGGAGATTATGGTTTATAATATATTTATCATAGATGTTAAAATACATACACTTGTAAAAATTAAAAAAAATCAAAATATCTTTCAGAATAAATATTTTATTTCAGAATTATCAGTTATATTATTGGTGAAATTAGAGGCAATTTCAATCATTGTTTGTATGAGATTCTATCAGTTTTGTTTCCAAATCATTTTTGTCTAAAATGTTAAATATATGTGTCTATTTCTTTTTCTGAATTAATTAGTGTAAGCCTTGGTGATGATAGTGCAATGCTTCTCTGCAAGTCTCATCCATAACATATTTCTTGATCTAAGTCATTCATTGATTCATTCACTCAGTAAATTACTAAGCAGCTACTATATGCCAGACAGGTGCTGATTGCTGAGATTCAATGTCAATCAAAAAAGACATATTTTCTGCCAAGAACATGGGGAGAAGAAGATATCAATCAAAAATGTATGCAAAGAGGAATATATTTGTGAATAAAATATTATAAGAAACATGGTATTCTGAGAGCACAAAACAGTTATTTCTCCCAACCTCATAAATCAAGTAAAACTTCTCTAAGGGACTAAAAGAATTCCTGAATTAAAAGGGAAAATATTAGTCACATTGTTGATCACCATAGTCTAATATTGGTTGTATGATCTATGAAAAATCTATAAAATTATATTTCTGTAAGTACTTATCATCACTAATTATTTATTAACAGCCTACATTTATTCATCTAAAATATATTGATATAGTCAATCTCTCTCTTTTCACACACAGAATGTGTGTGTGGGTGTGTGTGTCTGTGTATATACATATATAGGTAAAATTAATGTTATAAAACTATAAATCTTACTCTTTCTTGTTGTACTGGGTTTAGTCATCCATATGAATTAAAAGAGCAAGATTGGAGATTTATTTATGTTTGAAAATACTAAGGATCACTTATGTTTAATAAATAACTTGGGTAAATTAAAAGACTGGGTAGAAATTTGCAAAGTTTCTTTTCTAATCAATATCAACAGTAATTGCAAAATCAATTTTGACTACTCCCAATGAACAATACAGAAACAAGTCACCATATCTATTGGCTCTGGAAAGAAAATGACATAGTATTAAAGATGAATGAATAAATAAAAGAGGAGACTAACATTTCCACGATAACTCAAATATTTAACTTGATTTTCAAAGCATATATAATATTCTGAATTATACATTTTTCTTATACTGAATTTACTATGTTCCAAAAATATTTACAGTGCCTTCATTATTTAAAAAAATCACAAATACTATGAGATTTGCAACTAAAATTCTAGAAACATATACTATTTTGATAATAGAAATATGCATTTTGGCTAACTGCATAATCTTTAGAGACATCTCACATAAATATACTGGAAGATAAGACCATAAAGCATTATCATTATGCAAATGATAGATTACTAAATCCAGAACAATCATATAGATAAATGTGTTTCTTCTTACTGTTTTTTAAATCACATCCATAGTAGCTTGCTCAAAATTTGCATTTAATTCATATTAAGCATATTCTAGCAATATTAAAATCAGTTTGATCTAAAATCTATTTGAACTTTCTTATCTGTATCTCTAGAAATAAAAAATATATTGGCTTTCTCTATTTTCAAAATATCACAATAAAAACAGTATTGTGTACTCATGAATTTTTAAGTATTCGCTTATTTAAATTCTTAGGTGTAGTAATTTATTTAAACCTCAAAATAACCATGAGATAGATATACTTTTATCCTAAATTTACAACAAATTGAACAACACAAGGTGCTATTAATTTAACTTAAGGTCCCACAACTGATAATGGTGGAGTAAGGGTTTGTATTTAAGGGCATAGACCTAGAACTTGGACCTTTACTTAGAGAAACCCTGAGTTTCTATATATATTTAATTTAATTGCAGTAATTATATTTCAATACCTTAGATAAGGAGTGAGTATCAGTTCAGTTCAATGAAGTTGCTCAGTCGTGTCCGACTCTTTTCGATCCCATGAACTGCAACATGCCAGCCTCCCTGTCAATCAACAACTCCCAGAACCCACCCAAACCCATGTCCATCGAGTCCATGTGTGATGCCATCCAACCATCTCATTTCTGTGGTCCCCTTCTCCTGCCCTCAGTCTTTCCCAGAATTAGGGTCTTTTCCAATGAGTTGGCTCCTCACATCAGGTGGCCAAATTATTGGAGTTTCAGCTTCAACATCAGTCCTTCCAATGAACACCCAGGACTAATCTCATTTAGGATGGACTGGTTGGACCTCCTTGCAGTCCAAGGACTCTCAAGAGTCTTCTCCAAAACCACAGCTCAAAAGCATCAATTCTTCGGCACTCAGCTTTCTTTATAGTCCAACTCTCACATCCATATATGACTACTGGAAAAACCATAGCCTTGACTAGATGGACCTTTGTTGACAAAGTAATGTCTCTGCTTTTTAATATGCTGTCTAGGTTGGTTATAACTTTCCTTCCAAGGAGTAAGCATCTTTTCATTTCATGGCTGCAGTCACCATCTGCAGTGATTTTGGAGCCCAGAAAAATAAAGTCAGTCACTGTTTCCCCATCTATTTGCCATGAAGTGAGGGGACCAGATGCCATGATCTTCATTTTCTGAATGTTGAACTTTAAGCCAACTTTTTTACTCTCCTCTTTCACTTTCATCAAGAGGCCCTTTAGTTTTTCTTCACTTTTTGCCATAAGGGTGGTGTCATCTGTGTATCTGAGGTTATTGATATTTCTCCCAGCAATCTTGATTCCAGCTTATGCTTCCTACAGCCCAGAGTTTCTCATGATGAGGAATGAGTGTACACAACTTTTTTAAAAATTTTATTTTATTTAACTTTACAATATTGTATTGGTTTTGCCATATATCAAAGTGAATCTGCCACAGGTATACATGTGTTCCCCATCCTGAACCCCCCTCCCTCCTCCCTCCCCATACCATCCCTCTGGGTCATCCCAGTGCACCAGCCCCAAGCATCCAGTATCGTGCATCAAACCTGGACTGGCAACTCATTCATATATGATATTATACATATTTCAATGCCATTCTCCCAAATCATCCCACCCTCTCCCTCTCCCACAGAGTCCAAAAGACTGTTCTATACGTCAGTGTCTCTTTTGCTGTCTCATATACAGGGTTATTGTTACCATCTTTCTAAATCCCATATATATGCGTTAGTATACTGTATTGGTGTTTTTCTTTCTGGCTTACTTCACTCTGTATAATAGGCTCCAGCTTCATGGCAAGACATACCAAGCAAATTCTCCAGCAACACAGGAACACAGCCCTGAGCTCCAATATACAGGCTGCTCAAAGTCACCCCAAAACCATAGACATCTCATAATTCATTACTGAACACTTCATTGCACTCCAGAGAGAAGAAATCCAGTTCCACGCACCAGAACATTAACACAAGGTTCCCTAACCAAGAAACCCTGACAAGCCACCTGTACAAACCCACACACAGTGAGGAAATGCCAAAATAAAGAGAACCCCACAAACTGCCAGAATACAGAAAGGACACCCCAAACTCAGCAATTTAAACAAGATGAAGAGACAGAGGAATACCCAGCAGATAAAGGAACAGGATAAATGCCCACGAAACCAAACAAAAGAGGAAGAAATAGGGAATCTACCTGATGAAGAATTCCGAATAATGATAGTGAAATTGATCCAAAATCTTGAAATCAAAATGGAATCACAGATAAATAGCCTGGAGACAAGGATTGAGAAGATGCAAGAAAGGTTTAACAAGGACCTAGAAGAAATAAAAAAGAGTCAATATATAATGAATAATGCAATAAATGTGATCAAAAACACTCTGGAGGCAACAAATAGTAGAATAACAGAGGCAGAAGATAGGATTAGTGAATTAGAAGATAGAATGGTAGAAATAAATGAATCAGAGAGGATAAAAGAAAAACGAATTAAAAGAAATGAGGACAATCTCAGAGACCTCCAGGACAATATTAAATGCTACAACATTCAAATCATAGGGGTCCCAGAAGAAGAAGACAAAAAGAAAGACCATGAGAAAATACTTGAGGAGATAATAGTTGAAAACTTCCCTAAAATGGGGAAGGAAATAATCACTCAAGTCCAAGCAATCCAGAGAGTCCCAAACAGGATAAACCCAAGGCAAAACACCCCAAGACACATATTAATCAAATTAACAAAGATCAAACACAAAGAACAAATATTAAAAGCAGCAAGGGAAAAACAACAAATAACATACAAGGGAATTCCCATAAAGATAACAGCTGATCTTTCAATAGAAACTCTCCAAACCAGGGGGGAATGGCAAGACATACTTAAAATGATGAAAGAAAATAAACCACAGCCCAGATTATTGTACCCAGCAAGGATCTCATTCAAATATGAAGAAGAAATCAAAAGCTTTACAGACAAGCAAAAGCTGAGAGAATTCAGCACTACACAACTCTTTATTGGCAAACATTAAATTCATATCATTAAGAAAAAAGGTAAAAATGATATAGTTTGTATTTATTGATTTGTATGTGTTTGTGTTTAATTGTGTGCAAATCTTTGAAACCCCGTGGATTGTAGCTAACCAGATTCTTCTGTTTTTGGAATTTTCCAGGCAAGAATATTGGTACAGGTTGTTATTTCCTACTCCAGGGGGTCTTTCTGCTCCTTTTGGATCAGAACCTGATTGAACTCCCTGATTGAACCTGTGTGTCTTATATCTCCTGCATTGGCAGATGGATTCTTTACCACTGCACCACCTGGGAAGCTCACTGATATTTTTATCAGACTGTAATTATAAACTCTGTATAAATCAAAACTTTTATTGTAATAGTACACTTAAGCTTTTTTTTATACTTAAGCTTTATAATGCTTCTTGATTAAAAATATTATTTCTATTTTATGCTTTAATTTTAAGTGTATATCCAAATAAATTGACTGCTAGATGGAATAAGTTCAAATCTATCTGCCAAAGACAAGAAACATCCAGATTTTCCATTTCTGTAATGTGACTAAAGTTTTTGATTGACAAACACAGCATTATAGATGCTAAAGCTGAAGTTTTTTTTTTTTTTTTTTTAATTCCTTCATTTAGTTGGTTCAGTAAAAACAGTATATAAATAAGGAGTATATTGTGAAAAAAATACCTTTAAGTTAAACGGTTGAATAAAATACTCATATGATTCAGACATAGATATCAATACTACACAAAATGTTTTACAAATTGTTGTTCAGTCGCTAAGGCATGTCCAAATTTTTTCCATCCCATGGACTGCAGCAGGCCAGGCTATCCTGTCCATCAGCAACTCCCAAAGCCTGCTCAAACTCATGTTAATTGAGTCAGTGATATAATCCAACCATCTTGTCCTCTGCCCCCCTCTTCTCCTTTTGTCTTCATTCTTTCCTGGCACCAGGGTCTTTTCTAATGAGTCAACTCTTTGCATCAGGTGGTCAAAGTATTGGAGCTTCAGCTTCAGCATCAGTCCTTCCAATGACTGTTCAGGGTTGATTTCCTTTAGGATTGACCTTTTGATCTCTTTCCAGTCCAAGAGTCTTCCCTAGGACCACAATTCAAAAGCATGAATTCTTCAGCACTCAACCTTCTTTATGGTACAAATCTCATATCTGTATACGACTACTGGAAAACCCATAGTTTTGTCTATACAGACATTTGTCAGCAAAGTGATGTCTCTGCTTTTTAATATGCTGTCTAGATATGTCATAGCTTTTCTTCTTAGGAGTTAGTGTCTTTTAATTTCATAGCTGCAGTTACCATCTGCAGTGATTTTGGAGCCCAAGATAATAAAATCTGTCAGTGTTTCCAATTTTCCCCCAGCTATTTGTCATTAAGAGATAGGACAGGATACTATTATCTTTGTTTTTTGAATGTTGAATTTTAAGCCAGCTTTTTCACTCTTCTCTTTAACCCTCATCAAGAGTATCTTTAGTTGTTCTTCAATTTCTTCCATTAGAGTGGTATCATTTGCACATCTGAGGTTGTTGATATTTCTCCTGGAAACCTTGATTCCAGCTTGTGATTCATCCAGCCCAGCATTTCACATGATGTACTCTACATATAAATTAAATAAACACAGTGACAATATACAGCCTTGTCATACTCCTTTCCCAATTTTAAACCAGTCAGTAGTTCCATATAAGGTTCTAATTTTTGCTTCTTGACCTGCATACAGGTTTCTCAGGTTACAGGTAAGGTACTCTGGTATTCTCATTTCTTTAATAATATTCCACAGTTTGTTGTGATCCATACAGTCAAATACTTCAGCTTAGTCACTGAATCAGAACCAGATGTTTTTCTAGAATTCCCTTGCATTGTCTATGATCTAATGAAAGTTGGCGATTTGCTCTCTGGTTCCTCTTCCTTTTCTAAACCCAGCTTGTACATCTGGAAGTTCTCAGTTAACATACTACCGAAGTCTAGCTTGAAAGATTTTGAGCATACCCTTACTAGCATGTGAAATGAGCACAAATAGATATGAATACTAAATAATACAAAATTAGAAAGCAAAAATGGTGTTAAAAATATAAATAATACTGAAGTATATACCATTTTATTGTAAATTTAAGAACTTTCTTTAAAATGTTGATATATGGCAAAACCAATACAATATTGTAAAGTTAAAAAATAAATTAAAAAAATGAAGATATCTTTGAGTTAACTGTAAAAATTTTAAATAATCTTATTTTAATTGTGTTTATAAATTTTACTTTATGTCAAAAGTCAAGTAAGAAGATAATGTGAACATAAATTAAATCAATGCTGAAGCTGTAGCTCCAATACTTTGGCCACCTGATGTGAAGAACTGACTCATTGGAAAAGACCCTGATGCTGGGAAAGATTGAAGGCAGGAGGAGAAGGGTACAACAGAGGGTGAGATCGTTGGATGGCATCACCAACTCGAGGGACATGAGTTTGAGCAGGCTCCAGGAGCTGGTGATGGATAGGGAGGCCTGGTGTGCTGCAGTCCATAGGGTAGCAAAGAGTCAGACATAAGTGAGTGACTGAACTGAACTGAAAATGAAATCAATAGATTAAAATAATGTTTATTGATCATGCTAATCAGCAGGGCAAATATGAAAGGGTATGCGAGGGATAATAAGATCTATGATATACCATCCCTACTCTTAATAAGTTTTCTCAGGACTTATCTGGAATACTTCCACCTCCCCTTCCTGACACTCTACTTCACAAGGTGAATTTCATAAATATTTTAAGCTTCAAATGTCATACTGTCATTTTACTTATAAGCCTTTCTCTGACACATTTTAAATCAAATTTCTTCTTCTCTTCTCTATGTACTTGTAAGAAGTAGACACTAGTGTGAGAACTAGAACTTAGTGTGACTCTCAATGAGTCCCACCTCCTAGTGTTTATAGTTTTGAGTAAACCATCCCCCCCACCCCCTTGAGTGTGGGGAGGACCCATGACTTGCTTTTGATCAATTAAATAAGGCAAAGATGATGTGATGTCACTTTGTGATTGCATTATGTCATTTAAGATAAGTTCTTAGCAAGCTAGAACTAGAGGATTTTCTTGTGTACGTGATGAAATACACAGCCAGTTTGAAGAAGCCCACATGACAATAGAAAAAACAAAAAAGAAAGAAATACAATCCTCAGTCGTAAAGCTACAAGGAAATGAATTCTGTTAACTACTTAGATGAATTTAGAAGTGGAATCTTTCCCAATGGTGCCTCCAGATGAGAAAGCAGTCTGGCCAACACGCTGGGTGCAATTTTATGAGACTCTGAACAGCACATCCATCTAAAACATGCCTGGAATCCTGACCCATAGAAATTTCAAGATAGTAAATGTGATTGGTTAAGAAATTATGTTCCTACTAGTTTGTTTTACAGCAATATCAAACAAATACCCTATCCAATTGGAGAAGGAAATGGCAAACCACTCCAGTATCCTTGCCTGGAGAATCCCATGGACCAAGGAGCCTGGTGGGCTGGAGTCCATGGGGTCGCAAAGAGTCAGGCAGGACTGAACGACTAACAGACCCTATTCAAAACACTTTCTATTTCTTCTTAAATATTATTCTAACTACCTATAGTTGACACTAGGCTATGAGCTACCTATAAATTTGTTAATTGTTCTCTATATAGAAGATAAATACAAAATATTTAGCAGATTTATTTTGAATCTGCCTTCTCTCTCTCTCTCTCACACACACACACAAGCTATTTCTTGCAGCAAAACACTATTCTATGTATGTTAGTTGCATGAATAAATAAATGAAAAATGAATGAGTTATTTATTACTTCCATTTTAATGATTAGGAAACTGAAGCCTGAAAATGTTATATAGCTTATAAATGAGAAAGCCAGGATATAAACTAAAGCATCTGGCTATAAATCCTGTACTTCTTCTGCTACAAAACAGAATATACAAACATATATTATATGATTATTGTGTAGTAGATTAAGTGAAATAAAACAGATAAATTGCTTAAAGGACTCACTAATATATAGTAGGATCTTAATAAATGCCCAATAACTTTATAATGCCTAAGCTCCCAGAAAGCTAAAAACTCCAATTTGTACTCAGTTATAACAATCAGATCATCTTATCTCTAGAGTAATTTTGTTTGTACCTCCTTTTAAACAGTGTTTGTGTTACTAAGTATATATTTCAATAATCCTGCTTTATGTATTCTTTTTGCTATCACAAATATTTTTAAATTGTTGAGGGAAATAATAGGGTCGAGAATATTTTAGTAAATATGTTTTATTCAATAGTGCACATTTTGCAGAATACTTTATGTACCAGACATTTAGAAAATCAAAATGCTCGTAACTGATCAAGGCCATATAACAGTTCATTAAATTCTAATGTCTACATGACAAACAAGAGTAACACTGGTTTTCTGCTTCCTTGAATGTTTCCATTCAGTAAAAACTGAATCTATTTTCTCTGGCCAGACTTTTCTTTTCAAAATTTGTAATGCTTCTGACAGGCTCTACCTAATCAGAGTGGCATGTCTATAAAGGTAGAACACAAAGCTGAGAATTTGCTTTCTTTTTTTTTTTTTTTTTAGTCATTAAAACCACAAAATACCTGAGATTTAATCATTTTTTTTATAATGTGAGAGGCATTCATACAATTTTCATATCTCAACATTTGTACATGTATTCTCCTGGATATTAGTTTAAATGTAATATTTCCAGGTGTGTGTTAGTTGCTCAGTCGTATCCAACTCTTTGCAACCCCATGGACTGTAGCCTGCCAGGCACCTCTGTCCTTGTGATGTTCCAGGCAGGAAAACTGGAGTGGGCTGCCATTTCCTTCTCCAGGGAATTGTCCTGACCCAGGGATCAAACTTGGGTCTCCTGCACTGCAGGCAGAGTCTTTACCATCTGAACCACCACTAAATTCCATTTGCAACTCCAATTCTTCACTTCTAAGACAGATTAAAATACCAAGAAAAAAAAAGTTTTATTTCTGAGCCATGTTAGAAACTACAGCAATCAGAAAATACTGCAGAATGCCTATTTCAAACATTATGCGTGTTTTTCACAGAGGAAGAGAGAATTCTTGGGCCATCTTGGCTTTCACCTAACCACTGGCATTTATTTATTTGCTTAAAACAAAGGACCTGGAGATGTAAGTGAGTTTCTTTTTTTTTTTTTTTTTTTTAAGCAGTATGGTTTATCAGCTATCAGTTCAGTTGCTCAGTTGTGTCCAACTCTTAGTGACCCCATGGACTGTAGCACGCTAAGCTTGTCTGTCCTTCACCAACACCCAGAGCTTGCTCAAACTCATTACCAGTTATACTAATTATTATTGCTTTACAAATTACTCCAAACTTTAAAAAAGTATATATTATTGTCATACACTGGTTGGGCACATCTCATGGTAAGTTTCAGGCTTGGCTGTTTGCAGCTGGGTTTACTTTTTTTTTTTTTGACCTGCTATCAACTGGAGGTTTGAGTGGAAGCTGTGACTCCAGGACAGTCAAATTCAAGTTGTAACTAGCTCTCTGGCTGTTAGGTGGAGAAGACTATCCTGGGCCTGTTCACATAGCAATAGTGGAATCTGGCAAAAAAAGTGGAAGAGCATAAGTTCTCTGAGGTCAAATCTTGGAACTGGCACACCATTACTTTTTCTACATGTTATTAAACAAAGTGAATTATAAGACCAGCCCATATAGAAGAGGTAAGTAGATTCTAATTTCTGATGAAACTATTGCAAAAGTAACATTGCAAAGATATGGCCCTAGCAGTGAGTTAAGATTTGAGGTGATTTTTGCAAATAGCATACCACAACATTTTTCCAGGAATTTCACTGAATGTACAAGCTTTGCTAGTTTTTGTTTGTTTGTTTTAAGTTATTAGACTCAGTCTGTGCCAAAATGAACTTAACATCTTACCCTTATACACAGACTGTATGTTGGAGGAAGACAGAAACAGTACAATCTATTCCAGATGACCACTATTTCTCTCTTGTGGCTAGCCCCACTGCATAAGTGTTCCTATTAGATCTGCTCCATTTCTCACTTCCTTGAGAATTCAGAGGCCACACAATCCTTGTTAGCTACACAGGCTGTAAGAGCATGAACTTTGTATTTAGAGAGACACAGCTGCAAAACCCAGCCATTGTCCCACTGAGTGACACACAACACAGGTAACTTATCCTCTCAGTGTCTGTTTCCTTATCTTGAAAAAAATGAGGTTAATAGTCCATATCTCATAGGTCTCTTGTGAGGATTTAGAGATTGTAAATAGCTCAAGAGAGTGCTATTTTTTTTTTTTAAGAGAGTGCTATTATACAGTAGGTGCTAAATACTTATCGATTCACTCCACCCCCATTGCTTTCTTGAAATGATTTCTTTTTTTTTTTTTTTTTCACTATAGGCAGTCTTGTCTCAAAAATTAAGCTCAGAACTGTTCACAAAGGAATAAACTTATAATTTTAAGTGTAAAAATATTTAGGCTGAGTAAAGTAAAAGAGTAAGCTTAAGTCTATATATATATTATTCTAAGGTTTATTATTTTCTTGAGGATATTTTCATGACTTTTTTTCTGATCAAATATATCCCCAAAGTGTATATTCCAAAGATGAATAATGAGAATAAAAAGGAAAGTGCTGTCATAGGTAGTATGCATTCTTTGTGGATATAAAGTATATTAATAACTCAATCATAACAATGTATACTGGGATGACATAATTAATCTTGGATATATTTGGGGGTCACCTTTAATAAGAGGATATTGAAGTTATTAATACAAATGAAAAGAAAAGACATAAAAAAGTGGCATTGATTCATAGGACAGCAGAATATATTACTTGGTGCAAGGTAATTATTTAAATGGTCTCCACTTAAACTGATGAGGTTAGAAACTCCTTAATTCCACAGGTATGTCTCCTCAGCCAGGCTTTCCAAAACCCAGTAAGGGAGTGAAGAATTTATATTCCTTTCAGCAGAAATAATCCAGGTGAAACATTCAATCTCAGTAATGAGATTTAAAGTCTAATTTCATTCCATGTGGGGGTGAGAAAAAGCAGATTGTTTTAAAGTCACAGAGAAATGCTTGTAGGAGCCTTTTCAAATATATGTCTTCTCTCATTTAAATAAACAGCCCCACATCCTGACAACTATAAAGAGATCCCAAAGGGAATGTGACTGGTAAACATCGGATTCAGACAGGTTGTATGACAGGCTATACATTATTACACCTCAACTCCCCATAGCCTCATGAAATGATCCATAAATCCATGCCTGTTCACTTCCTGTCAGAAATATTCTTTACAACACATTGCCCAATCCAACCAGGTGGCTATAGTCCTATACTAACTCATTGACTCCTACATAAGACCTCATTTAGACTATTTCCTAGGACTGGTTTCTGTTATCCTAAGAAGTCTTTGTAAGTTTTCTGTCTGAGGTAAATGTCACTTTCCTTCATCTTCTCATTGCCATTGCTGACTCCATTCTTCATTCCTGACTACTTGTCTCATTTCCGAAAACTCATCTTGCTTGGATCTATAGTATTATTTATGGTTTGGTTTTACAAAATTTTATAAAGCTTGTGCCCCATGGTCTTGCCATTTATTTTGTCACTTATATAACTGCTACCGTAAGAATCAGACATAGAACAATGAACTGGTTCAAAACTGGGAAAGAGGTTCAACAAGGGTGTATATTGTCATCCTGATTATTTACCTTATATGCAGAGTACATCAGGTATAATGCTGGGCTGGATGAATTACAAGGAATCAAGATTGCTGAGAGAAATATCAACAACCTCAGATATGCAGATGATAACACTCTAATGTAAGAAAGTGAAAAGGAACTAAAGAGCCTCTTGATAAGGGCAAAAGAAGAGAGTGAAAAAGCTGCTTAAAACTCATCATTTGATAAACAAAGGTCATTGCATTTGGTCCCATCACTTCCTGGCAAATAGATGGGGAAAAAGTGGAAACAATGGCAGATTTTATTTTCTTAGCTACAAAGTCACTGTGAAAAAAAAAACAAAAAACAAAATCACTGTGGATGGTGACTGCATCCATGAAATTAAATGATGCTTGCTTCTTGGAAGAAAAACTGTGATGAACCTAGACAGCATATTAGAAAACACAGACATCACTTTGCTGACAAAGGTCCATATAGTCAAAGCTATGTTTTTTCCAGTAGTCATGTATGGATATGAGTGTCAGACCATAAAGAAGGCTGAGAGCTGAAGAATTGTTGCTTTTGAATTGTAGTCCTGGAGAAGACTCTTGAGAGTTCCTTGGACAGCAAGGAGATTAAACCTTTAAATCCTAAAGGAAATCAACCCTGAATGTTCATTGAAAAGACTGATGCTTGAAGCTGAAGCTCTGATACTTTGGTCACCTGATGCAAAGAGCTGACTCATTGGAAAAGACCCTGATCCTGGGAAAGATGGAAGGTAGGAGAAGAATGCTGCAACAGAGGATGAAATGGTTAGATGGCATCACTTTCTCAATGGACATGAGTTTGAGCAAACTCCAGGAGATAGTGAAGGACAGGGAAGCCTGTCATTCTGCAGTTTATGGAGTTGCAAAGAGTCAGGTAGGACTTAGCAACTGAACAACAAAATAAGTGCTACATCTTGATTTCTCATCTAACTCTGCTGGACTTGTGGCTTCTGGGAAATGCCTGAGATCAAGGCTGTTCCAGGTCTTTCAATGCTTGGTTTGCCTGGACTTTTCCTGCCTCTTCAGTTTCACCAGATAGGAAGAGTCAAAGAGAACCCTTCTTCGTGGGCCTTGGTTTTGTTAATAACACCAAGAACAATCTGAGGTCTTACCTGTGGCAAAAACAGGATTACTGAAGAAAGAACAGAAAATAAAAAAGAAAAAGAAAAAAAAAAAAAAAAAAAACACCTCAAAGGAGAGGTGGGCCAAGTCGAGAGAGCTACTGGCCCTGGAATGATGAGGTATGGGGGTTTTTCAAGACAGGGCTTTCATATATTCATCCAGGTGGGTGTGGACTGACAGTTCTGATTAGTGAAAGTCGCTCAATTGTGCCTGATTCTTTGTGACTCCATGGGCTATAGAGTCCAGGGAATTCTCCAGGCCAGAATGCTGGAGTGGGTAGCCTTTCCCTTCTGCAGGGGATTGTCCCAACCCAGGGATCAGACCCAGGTCTCCCTCATTGCAGGCAGATTCATTACCAGCTGAGCCACAAGGGAAACCCACAGTTCCGATTAAGGGTTGAAAATTACATAACAACAGACTCTATTGTGCTTGTCTTTCTCATAATTCAGTCTGCTATTATCAGATGTATGCACGTATAGAATATTTATAAATCCTTAATAGGCTGCCTAAGGTCACTTGAGGACACAGCTGTGAACCAAGAGTCCACGTGCTGGAGTTGGAGAAGCCTCTGTGGTTATTTTGTAACACATCTGTGAGCTCTCCTGGCCCATACTGGGGCATGTCTAAAGTGGGGTTTAGCTTGAATCTTTTCAACTGGGCCACCACTTGTTACTCAGGCCTAACTTCCTACTTAACATCCAGCTAGTCTCTCCCTGTGATCAATACTCTCGCCCATGTGCATTTTGACAAGTTATATTCAATTCTTTGTTGATCGAAAGGGAGTTTGAATTGCTTTAATTGCATAATGTATGTACATGTACTGTTTTGAGAATTCTCAAATAGACGTGTCTGTTTTGTATATCCAAGTTAGAGTAAGCATTTACTTTATAAAAATTAAAAAAAAATCATTTTCATTTCAGCACTCCATTTACATAATGAGGTCAATATTGTTTAATAAATGGAAGAGTAAGTCCCTTCAGTTCAGTTCAGTTCAGTTCAGTCGCTCAGACGTGTCCGACTCTTTGCGACCCCATGAATCTCAGCATGCCAGGTTTCCCTGTCCATCACCAACTCCCGGAGTTCATTCAGACTCACATCCATCAAGTCAGTGATGCCATCCAGCCATCTCATCCTCTGTAATCCCCTTCTCCTCCTGCATCCAATCCCTCCCAGCATCAGAGTCTTTTCCAATGAGTCAACTCTTTGCATGAGGTGGCCAAAGTACTGGAGTTTCAACTTTAGCATCATTCCTTCCAAAGAAACCCCAGGGCTGATCTCCTTCAGAATGGACTGGGTGGATCTCCTTGCAGTCCAAGGGTCTCAAGAGTCTTCTCCAACACCACAGTACAAAAGCATCAATTCTTCGGCACTCAGCCTTCTTCACAGTCCAACTCTCACATCCATACATGACCACAGGAAAAACTATAGCCTTGACTAGATGAACCTTTGTTGGCAAAGTGATGTCTTTGATTTTGAATATGCTATCTAGGTTGGTCATAACTTTCCCTCCAAGGAGTAAGCGTCTTTTAATTTCATGGCTGCAGTCACCATCTGCAGTGATTTTGGAGCCCCCAAAAATAAAGTCTGACACTGTTTCCAATGTTTTCCCATCTATTTCCCATGAAGTGATGGGACAGGATGCCATGATCTTCATTTTCTGAATGTTGAGCTTTAAGCCAACTTTTTCACTCTCCACTTTCACTTTCATCAAGAGGCTTTTGAGTTCCTCTTCACTTTCTGCCATAAGGGTGGTGTCAACTGCATATCTGAGGTTATTGATATTTCTCCTGGCAATCTTGATTCCAGCTTGTGCTTCTTCCAGTCCACGTTTCTCATGATGTACTGTGCATATAAGTTAAATAAGCAGGGTGACCATATACAGCCTTGATGTACACCTTTTCCTATTTGGAATCAGTCTGTTGTTCCATGTCCAGTTCTAACTGTTGCTTTCTGACCTGCATACAAATTTCTCAAGAGGCAGGTCAGGTGGTCTGGTATTCCCATCTCTTCCAGAGGTTTCCACAGTTGATTGTGATCCACACAGTCAAAGGCTTTGGCATAGTCAATAAAGCAGAAATAGATGTTTTTCTGGAACTCTCTTGCTTTTTCCATGATCCAGCGGATGTTGGCAATTAGTAGGGTCTTTAAGGGTCACTCCAAAATGACTGTTTAAATTACACTAGGAGTCTGCTTAGTCTGTTTAGTAAAAGTCACTCAGTTGTGTCTGAACTATACAGTCCATGGAATTCTCCAGTCCAGAATACTGGAGTGGGTAGCCTTTCCCTTCTCCAGGGGATTGTCCCAACCCAGGGATCAAACCCAGGTCTCACACATGGCAGGCAGATTCTTTACCAGCTGAGCCACCAGGGAAGCCCAAGAATACTGGAGTGGGTAGCCTATCCCTTCTCCAGCGGATCTTCCTGACCAAAGAATCAAACCGGGGTCTCCTCCATTGCAGGGAGATTCACTAGTAGAGGGATGTGATAGTGAAGTATTTATTATCCTCACAGGTCCTGAGGAGGAAGGTATAGCATACCTTAGAGGGCCACACAAATTCACCGAAAGTCCAAAGTTTGGTCATTGCAGGAAGGAAAAGTGCAGAGCAAGGATTCAGGCAAATGTCTGAATGGGATAGCTGTGGCATGTGAGAAGCCGCAGTGCGACTAGGTCAAAATGGAAAGCGGAGGAATGAAATGGAAAGTCATCAAAAAGCTTATTGCTCAAACATGTTGGAGACAAATAATAACCCAGAGACAAGCAATAACTAGGTAAAATTTCAAAACAAGCAGGTGGGTGCTAGCACTCAGGGAACTATTAAAGCAGCAAATAATATCTTTACGTTACAAATACATAAGTCATTTAGGTTTCTTTCCCTTCTCAACCCTGGTTATTGTCATAATTGTATTTTGAAAAACAATTAATTCTTTTATTTTACAATATTTGTTTACACAATAAACATCAAATTTAAAGATATATATTGAAGACAGAAATATTCTGAGCAAAAATCCTATTTTCTATACTGAAAATAGCATTGGTAACATTTTGCTATTTGGAAATGTCTCAGAAAATAAAGAAGTTGTTACTGTCTCTTATGCTGGCATTAAACAAGTCAATTTAAAATATACAAACCCATAAAGAAGGCTCTGCCAGGACTGCTGTCTCTCACTTTAAAGGCAAAGCTTAAAGACCTAAAAACTTTTTGGAGATTTAACTGTGTTATAATATCCATAGCAGACTGACAGTGAAATCTAAATGTTAACATGAATTTCCAGCTGTGCCTCACATATGGTTTTTTCTCAATGACTTTTTATTTGCTGTCCCCTACACTTGAGTATCATTGTCCAAAACTATCACATAATTTGCTCCTTCACTTTCATTCATTGAGTTTTTATTTATTTATTTTTAATATCACCTCAAAGAAGCTTTTATTGATCACTTTACAGGTAGTAACCCCTTTCACTCTCTATCTCCACAATTCAGTTAATTTTTTCAAAGCTGTGCCATTACTCATCTTTCTATATTCACACATACAAACATGCATACATACAATGCTATTGCCTATACTCTACAATAGCTTATAAGCTCCACTGGGGCAGAAAGTCTTACATGGACAAAAAGATACCAAACAAGCTTATCAGTAAACATACACACATACGTACAATAGCACAGAATGATTCTTTTTGAGGGTTGAGCCTTGATACTTCACAATAACAGCAGCTATGCTAGTGGCCAGCTTCCTGAATAGATAATTACAATTACTAGCCAAAATCTCCCTACACAGGTGGCTAGGCAATGATATCAGCTGCACTGTAAGTCAGAGTTATTTAGGACGTTAAATAATTTTCAGGCCAATCAGAATGATGCCCTACTAAAAACAGATTTTCAATGACTAGAGAATGGTTAATATATCAGTTAGGAAACTTAACAAAATTATCATCAATTTTTAAACTGTTAATGGAAAAAATCCAAAGAAATGGTCAAATATTGAATGATGGGACTAATTTTTGATGAGAAAAATTCCTACAGCAAATTGTATAACCCACCATTATATCTATACTTTATGACATAATGAAGTATAGATATAGATATAATGTAAAAGTAGAAAGTCAAGGAACACCTGGAGTAACAGGCAAATTTGGCCTTGGAATACGGAATGAAGCAGTTCAGTTCAGTTCAGTCACTCAGTCGTGTCCAACTCTTTGCAACCCCATGAATCACAGCACGCCAGGCATCCCTGTCCATCACCATCTCCCAGAGTTCACTCAGATTCACGTCCATCGAGTCAGTGATGCCATCCAGCCATCTCATCCTCTGTCCTCCCCTTCTCCTCCTACCCCCAATCCCTCCCAGCATCAGAATCTTTTCCAATGAGTCAACTCTTCACATGAGGTGGCAACTCCATTAGTAAGACTAAATATCAAACTTCACTGTAGTTGGTGTACAAATCTATTAATTGAATGACCTCCTTAAGCAGAAGATATTAAGAAGAGGTGGCAAGAATACACAGAAGAACTGTACAAAAAAGATCTTCACGACCCAGATAATCACGATAGTGTGATCAATCACCTAGAGCCAGACATCTGGAATGTGAAGACAAATGGGACTTAGGAAGCATCACTACAAACACCGCTAGTGGAGGTGATAGAATTCCAGTAAGCTATTTCAAATCCTGAAAGATGATGCTCTGAAAGGGCTGCACTCAATATACCAGCAAATTTGGAAAACACATTAGTGGCCACAGGACTGGTATAAAAGAAAAGAATATCATGCACAGTGATTCTAGCTTCTTTGTAGATATTTCAAATGACTATATCATTTATGGTGGAAATTTATTGTTAGTAGACCTATCAAACCAATCATATTTTGTCAGTTATGAGGTTCCCATGTTAACAGCTCCCCCTATCATCACATTTCCATAAGACAGGAGCTGCATTTAGATCCTGTGCTTGCATCATACAATTGAATGACTGCATGCTCAGTCGCTCAGTCATGTCCGACTCTGCAACTCGCTCAATTGTAGCCTGCCAGGTTCTTCTGTTTATGGAATTTACCAGGCAAGAATACTGGAGTGGGTTACCATTTTGTATTCCAGGGTATCTTCCCTACCCAGAGATTGAACTCATGTCTCCTGAACTGGCAAGCTGATTCTTTACCACTGCATCACCTGGGAAGAACTTTAGACTCATCAGCTGTATGTTATATCTCAACAGTTCCCTCTTTAATAAGGTCAATCATGTGAACACAGCCCAATGACACAGCAGAGGCTGGAGGCATTCATTCCCTCACTCATTCATTTTATATTTATTGGAGGCTACTATGTGCTTCAGTTCAGTTCAGTTCAGTCACTCAGTCATGTCCAACTCTTTGTGACCCCATGAATCGCAGCATGCCAGGCCTCTCTATCCATCACCACCTCCCGGAGTTCACTCAGACTCACGTCCATCGAGTCGGTGATGCCATCCAGCCATCTCATCCTCTGTCGTCCCCTTCTCCTCCTGCCCCCAATCCCTCCCAGAATCAGAGTCTTTTCCAATGAGTCAACTCTTCTCACGAGGTGGCCAAAGTACTGGAGTTTCAGCTTTAGCATCATTCCTTCCAAAGAAACCCCAGGGCTGATCTCCTTCAGAATGGACTGGATGGATGTCCTTGCAGTCCAAGGGACTTTCAAGAGTCTTCTCCAACACCACAATTCAAAAGCATCATTCTTCGGTGCTCAGCCTTCTTCACAGTCCAACTAGCCGGACCTTCGTTGGCAAAGTAATGTCTCTGCTTTTGAACATGCTATCTAGGTTGGTCATAACTTTACTTCCAAGGAGTAAGCGTCTTTTGATTTCATGGGTGCAGTCACCATCTGCAGTGATTTTGGAGCCCTCCAAAAAAATAAAGTCTGACACTGTTTCCACTGTTTTCCCATCTATTTGCCATGAAGTGATGGGACCGGATGCCATGATCTTAGTTTTCTGAATGTTGAGCTTTAAGCCAACTTTTTCACTCTCTTCTTTCACTTTCATCAAGAGGCTTTTTACTTCCTCTTCACTTTCTGTAATAAGGGTGATGTCATCTGCATATCTGAGGTTATTGATATGTCTCCCGGCAATCTTGATTCCAGCTTGTGCATCTTCCAGCTCAGCGTTTCTCATTATGTACTCCGCATATAAGTTAAATAAGCAGGGTAACAATATACAGCCTTGACATACTCCTTTTCCTATTTGGAACCAGTCTGTTGTCCCATGTCCAGTTCTAACTGTTGCTTCCTGACCTGCATACAGATTTCTCAAGAGGCAGGTCAGGTGGTCTGGTATTCCCATCTCTTTCAGAATTTTCCACAGTTTATTGTGACCCACACAGTCAAAGGCTTTGGCATAGTCAATAAAGCATAAATAAATGTTTTTCTGGCACTCTCTTGCTTTTTCCATGATCCAGCGGATGTTGGCAATTTGATCTCTGGTTCCTCTGCCTTTCCGAAAACCAGCTTGAACATCTGGAAATTCACCGTTCACATATTGCTGAAGCCTGGCTTGGAATTTTGAGCATTCCTTTACTAGCATGTTAGATGAGTGCAATTGTGCAGTAGTTTGAGCATTCTTTGGCATTGCCTTTCTTTGGGATTGGAATGAAAACTGACCTTTTCCATTCCTGTGGCCACTGCTGAGTTTTCCAAATTTGCTGGCTATATGCCTTAGTACCATGCTAAACATAGTTTGGAAATACATGGTGATGGTGAAATAGGATACTGAGATAAGTAGTTAGAGGAAAAAAGGTAAAAATGAAAACAGATAAATTCAAACCAACAGTACAAATATTAGTAGAATTTCTGATTTGTGTGAATTTGAATAGAAACAAATGGTTCAATTTTTTAAGCTTGTTTGTTTAAACAGTTTTTATTTGGAAGTAGGAATGATATGATTTTTGTATCTAAATGTTTAGCATTATACCTATTACATGCTTTTACTTTTAAACATTTAATGAAATAAATATTTTCCTAATTAGCACAGAGATCTAAATTATTTTAGGAAATATAGAACTCTGTATACTCATTAATTATACCTTGTGGTATCAGATGTTTTAAAATTTTCCAACTATTTGCCTAACCAGAAAATTGTCTATGAAATTTGAATTCTTGTAAATTATTTGTATAATTTTAATTTTCAACTGCCATTATTTACCACTAATGTTGAGTGACTTTTATTCAGAGCTCTTCCTCCTGCTGTTAATGTGTTGCTTCTTGCACTGAAAGGACAGTCACACATATTAGAACTGTGTAAAAAATAAAATAATCTGCAAGCAATATCCAGAAATTACCTTTTGTGAAAAAGAACAGATCATCCTATGCATTGACTGTGTGACATTAATATTTCTTAAAGCAGAAGCATCACTTTACTGACAGAGGTCCCTATAGTCAAAGCTATGTTTTTTTCCATTAGTCATATATGGATGTGAGAGTTGGACTATAAAGAAGGCTGAGTGCTGTAGAATTGATGCTTTTGAATGAGGTGCTACAGAAGACTCTCAAGTGTCCCTTGGACAACAAGGAGTTCAAACCAGTCAATCCTAAAGGAAATCAACCCTGAATAGTTATTGGAAGGACTGGTGCTGAAGCTGAAGCTCCATAATTTGGCCACCTGATGTGAAGAACTGAGCCACTAGAAAAGACCCTAATGCTGGTGTTAGGTAGTTAAAATAGGAGACAAGAGTCCAGAATAATGGTGGCTAAAAGACAAGGAAGGGAAAAGCCCACAAAAATAGAACAAAGGAAGGTCTGAGGACCAGAGTGAGGACCTCAAGTAGAACAAACAGCACTCCTGGCTAGCCCAATTTACAAAGGGCCAGCCCAGGGGGAGGAAAAAACATATAAAAAGAGGAGCCAATGGGCCGGGGATCACTCTCTCTCTCTCTCCCACGAGCTCTCTGTCTCTGTCCCTCTCTCTCTCTCTTCTCTTTGCATCTTTTGGTATAGCATGCCCTCACACCTTGAAGATATATTTTCCTTTATTTCTAAATAAAACTGACCTGTCCAAGAGCTATAACACGGTCTTCCCAAAAGCGAAGAGCTATAACAATATCTGTCTGAGAGTTGTGGCACACCGAGGGCTTTAACATCTGTTGCTTCAGATTTTTGTTGTGATGAAACAGAACCGAGGAGATTACATTCCCGTGACACTGGGAAAGATTGAGGGCAAGAGGAGAAGGGGGTGACAGAGGATGAGATGATTGGATGGCATCATTAACTCAATGAATATGAGTTTGGACAAACTCTTGGAGACAGTGAAGGACAGGGAAGGCTGGCGTGCTGCAGTCCATGGGATCTCAAAGAGTTGGACATGATTTAGCGACTGAACAACAACAACAACCTACTTATGCTTTCTTTGATGGGTGCTTAATTGCATTCATATAGTGTTGTAGCCATGCATTCCAGGAAACAAACTAACTCAGAAGGACAATGTAGATAGCGGAGCGCAGTTTATTACACAGGTGGGCCCAAGGCAGTCTTCTCTTAGCCAAGGACCCTGACCACTTTTCACGAAAACCTTATATACCCAAAGTGTATGTGGCCAAACGCATCTCCCCAAATTCCCTGAAACTAGTTTGAACAAAGGAAAAGAAAGATACAATAAAAAGTTAACCTGTGATTCATACGCCTTAAGCCTAGGTAGTTAACAGTGGGCCAGTATCAATAGGCCTGAGATCATACCCCAATAAGCATAATAGAATTTATGATTTTATTTGGTTACACAGATAATTAGGGTATTCTTTTAGGTAAAGGAGAGTCTAGGTATGAGCCCTGGGGCTCTTCTTTCCGGGGGCCTGGTTTTCCAGTTGGTATGTCATTTCCATAGATACTGGCCATATAGCTCAAAGTCCACAGTAAGGCCCAAGATGGAGTCCTGCTTTCAAGACAGAGCCTGTTTTGCCTGTTTCCTCCTTCAATAGGAGATGCACAGATTCATAAATTTAAAATAGGTGAGGGGTTGTAAGATCTTCTACAGAAATAAGGGTGTTGGTCATATTTATTTATAAGTGAACATGATCACTGAAGAGTAGCTATAAAGTGTTTAAATAAGAGAGTGATCTTAACAGATGTGTGCCTGTATGTGTGTGCAAATACACAGTTTGTATTTTAAATGGTGGATTGAGTAAGAAAAATTATACACATAGTCAAGACATGTACCTATGTGTAATTTAATAAAACTCTCTTCTAAAAAAGATTTTTTAAGTGTACAAGATGGACTTTTCAAAGTCCTTTTTATACCATTTATAGATACCAAGACCTTATCTCAAATAATCACTGCCATCTATCTCATTCCCCTAACATGCCTTCCTTCCACTTTATAACAAAATCATACAATTCAACTTTTCCCTGCTGCCTGTTTCCTTTTATTTGCTGCCATTTTGACCACATTTACATTGTTCCCATTATCAAATGCATTTCTGTCATTAACAGGTGTCATCTTCATCAGTTAAAAACTTATCCATTCTTCAAGATATATATCCAGTGTTAGCTTCCCAATGAATGTCTTTATTCATCATTAATATCACTCCCTTCTCTGTTACATAGCATTTTGTGTGTATTTATAGTACCAGATGTATCACAACTTGCCCAATATTTTAAATGTGTATCCATGCCTGTTTCAGAGAGTTCCAGAAAAATATCTATTTCTGCCTTATTGACTATGCCAAAGCCTTTGACAGTGTGGATCACAATAAACTGTGGAAAATTCTGAGAGAGATGGGAATACCAGACCACCTGACCTGCCCCTTAAGAAATCTGTATGCAGGTCAGGAAGCAACAATTAGAACTGGACATGGAACAACAGACTGGTTTCAAATAGGAAAAGGAGTACGTCAAGGCTGTGTATTGTCACCCTGCTTATTTAACTTATATGCGGAGTACATCATGAGAAACGCTGGGCTGGAAGAAGCACAAGCTGGAATCAAGATTGCCAGGAGAAATATCAATAACATCAGATATGCAGATGACACCACCCTGATGGCAGAAAGTGAAGAGGAACTAAAAAGCCTCTTGATGAAAGTGAAAGAAGAGAGTGAAAAAGTTGGCTTAAAGCTCAACATTCAGAAAACTAAGATCATGGCATCTGGTTCCGTCACTCCGTGGGAAATAGATGGGGAAACAGTGGAAACAGTGTTAGACTTTATTTTTGGGGGGTCCAAAATGACTGCAGATGGTGACTGCAGCCATGAAATGAAAAGAAGCTTACTCCTTGGAAGGAAAGTTATGACCAACCTAGATAGTATATTGAAAAGCAGAGATATTACTTTGTCAACAAAGATCCATCTAGTCAAGGCTATGGTTTTTCCAGTGGTCATGTATGGATGTGAGAATTGGACTGTGAAGAAAGGTGAGCGCTGAAGAATTGATGCTTTTGAACTATGGTGTTGGAGAAGATTCTTGGGAGTCCCTTGGACTTCAAGGAGATCCAACCAGTCCATCCTAAAGGAGATCAGTCCTGGGTGTTCATTGGAAGGACTGATGCTGAAGCTGAAACTCCAATACTTTGGCCACCTCATATGAAGAGTTGACTCATTGGAAAAGACCCTGATGCTGGGAGGGATTAGGGGCAGGAGGAGAAGGGGATGACAGAGGATGAGATGGCTGGATGTCATCGCTGACTTGATGGACATGAGTTCTGGTGAACTCTGGGAGTTGGTGATGGACAGGGAGGCCTGGCGTGCTGCGATTCATGGTGTGGCAAAGAGTCGGACATGACTGAGCGACTGAACTGACTGACTGACCGACTGATGCCTGTTTCACTTGATGGGTAGTAGAAATTCTAAGGTCAATAACCATATGCTCTTTACTTCTATATACACAATACTGCTAAGCAGAGTGTCTTTCCAAAAGTAGATAATAAATATTTGTAGGATTTCATTGAAATTGGCCTAGCTGTATTAACTCAAGGTTGCTATACATTGTTTCTTTACTGTTCAGAATGCTTTGCTTTTGAATTGCAACATTTGTCTCTGTTTTTGCTGTACTTGAAAGCTGATATTCTCTTAACTTAGTTCCATCTAAGTGAATTGGAGAGTGACATTTATTAATATTTGCATAGCTCAAAAGCAGTTCATGCTGTGCAAAACACTCTACAAATTGGAAGTGCTATTTAAAAATAAAAAGATGTATAGTGTAGTAAAGTTCAGCAACTTGGCACAATCAATACTTCTCTTGAATTTTTCAATACTAAAACCAAAAGAAAGAAGCACCTGTTTTACATCTCCTGAAACAATGGAACACAACTGTATTTGCAAATAATGACATTGTCTTGTTAAAAGAAAAATCTAAGAACAGTTGCTAGGGATATTGTATGCATCCACAGTGTCTATGGAAACTGAGCCTGGAGGAAATTTCTAAGGAGGAATAAAAAGACACCTGGAAGAGTGCCAGTGTCAGAAAGACAATGAATATAACTTTGCAAAATTTATAAAGAGGAAAAATAGAAGAAAAAATACACTATCTGTTGTCTTTGGATACTAGCAGTTTAATTCGGGGGGGAAATATGAAGAATAGAAAAGCAAAAACAATTTTTTAACCTTGCTTCAATTTATTAAGACAACACTAAAGTCTGAGAAGTAATGTGGCTACTCCTTCCTAGACACTCATAAAATTGACTCCTGCTCGTGCATTATCTGTAAGCCATGGATGAATATCCTTATGCTCTGAAACAGCATTTATATTTCAAAGAAACAGGAACATAATTTATTCTCTTTTTGAAATTTGAACCCTGGCACATCTAACGATTCTGTACTTCATTAATTAGAACAGGGTGCCATATCCTTGACCAGACATCTAGTAGCTCACTTTGGCTCATATAAATGAATTTTTGTCTGAAAAAGTAACTCATTTAGAGAAAAAAATAGATTTAACCCTTGTCCTTTTTTAGCTAACAATTTCAGATGTGCTATTTCTACAGAATTTCATCAGTCTCCAAATGATGATATGAATGCAATAAAATCTTTAAAATAAAATATCTGTTAGTTGGTTTTTGTATAGTAAAAATTCTAAAATAATGCATTCTTCATTGATTAATTTTGGAAAATGAGCATTTTTAAGTGTCAGGAATAAATATTAGAAATAATACCAGAAATCCAGAAATTGCCAGAAATAAGTACCAAATAGCCAGTGTTAAGGATAGACACAACCCTTGTCTTCCTTGGATCTACACATTAACGAGGAGGATAGATCTTCATCAAACTACCAGTAACATAGGTGTCAAAGATAGCTCCTTTTAAAATGATAAATTAATATATATATTTCTATTTTAAAGAGGAAAATGTAGAGAGTGTGAATTCAGAAAATATATACTTTGTGTTTTAAAAACAGTAGTAATTACTTTTACACTATGGAACACTTAGCAAATATTTTAAGATACCTTCCATACTGAGTTTATTTAGCTTTATAAGGTATTTGAAAATGAACTCTACTCTTGATCACAGAGCAATATCTATAGCTTTAGATTTTGAGTAGAAATAATTATTGTTCTCAATTTGTTGAGTTCTGAGTACTATATGTAGACAATATAATACTTTTTTATTTCCTAAGCAAATTCTTTAGATTCAAGAATTATTTAAGAACAGAGATCTTTTATAAACACTCAGCCAACTGAAAAACTCAATTTACCAGAACATTGAGGGATAGTAAATAACAGAGAGGAGGGAAAATGTTGCACAAGATAGCCAAAATTGGAGAAAATAAGAATCAAAACCCCTAAGGGCCAGTTTGGGCCCTGCTGAAGTCCATTAGTTCAGGAAGAACTACTGGAGTTCAAACTGATCAATCATATTCACTCAACCTCATGGGGTCAAATTCTGACCTCAATTACAAGCACCTAACTTTCACTGAAGTTGCAAGGAGTTAGACACACATTCAGGAGGGCAGGCGGTGGCTCTGCACACTGAGTGGGGAATAATTGATGGCTCTCTTCTTGCTGTGCTTGGCTCTGTGAGCACAGCCAGCAGCAGAGGCCTGCAGCCTAAGCAGACTGGGAGGTTGCTGTAAGAACCATGCATCCTTGAGTGCTGGACCAGAGCTGCTGTGGCTGTTCTTCATTTCAAGCTTGAAGAAGGCCCACTTCACTAAGCACTGTGTTATGTATAATTTCTCACACATTCTTTTCCTTAATTTACCCTGATTTCTCATCCCATTCCCATTCTACTTTATTCTGTTTTAAGAAAGTGGTTCTTATCTTTCTATGCTCCCTTTTCCCATCATTATTTTCAGGCTTTTATAAATATTAAATGAGATAAAGTGCTTAGAACAATCTAGCACAAGATGAGTTCAGTAATTGTTAGTTTAGTTGTTACTGTTATTTTGTATTAACATTATCATTGCTATTGTTAGCATTATTTTTCCTTGATTTAGAGAAGATTTTTTTATATATGCCAGATAAGAAATCCTTTAATTTTGAAAAAATTTTACTTAGAAAGTTTTATTTTTTGTGTATTTTTCCAAAACTGCTTATTTTATACCAAACTTACAGTCACATACTGAATTTATCTACAAAGACGAATGATATTTCTGAGACATTATCCTTTAATGAGAAAAGTGATAAAAAAAAAATCACTGAGCAACATTGAAAATATTCCCAAGAATGTAACCGGCAGAGCCATGATACTTAACCTAATAAAACTTGACCTTATTGAAGTAAATAAACATTAGTTGGTTACTACAAATAGTTTTAAAATAGAATGTGAAAGAATAGTATAGTTTGATAACTGTACTTTTTATTATAAGACTATTAAGATAGAGCATAATTTAGGTTAATTTTTGGACAGTATTAAGCTTGAAAATGTATGGCAAAAACTATTATAACTTTAAACAATATATAATATTTATAATAATATATATAGATACATGTGCTAGGTATACTATGCTTAGTAAAATTATATATTTTAGCATCTGACTGCTGGATGGCTTATCCTGCTATACCAGCACACTCAGAAATATGAAAACTATAACATATGCATTTAATAATAAGCTAAAATATTTTAACAGTATACAATATATTTAAAAATAATAAAATTATGAGCATATATTATAAAAGCAGTTTTATAAATTCCTAGGTACATCCATTACTCAAATGATAATTTATTATATTGAATATACAGTTTCCTTTTCAGGTTCTATGTATAAAAAATCTGATGTTTATTAGCCTTTGATTGACTTTTCACAGTTTCTCAGAAGTCCCCAAAGCATTCTGATTGAGGATTCACCTAAGAACCTCAATGAAAACTCAACATTTTCACAAGGTCTTGAATGGCTAACTATGAGCCCAGCACCAGTCTTGCTACTCACAGATTCCTCAGAGTCTGCCCTTACACACATCTTAGCCAGTCTTCAGGACAGGTGGACAAACCCACCTTTGTTTATAATCTCTCAGCTTTTCTCAGTGCTACATAGTCCATGTTCCAATAATGTATGACTGGACCATTTTAACTAAAATCTCCTCTACTACATTTTTTTCAAGAAGAAAAGAAGCCTACTATCCCTGTTTTTGCTCTTTTTCAATCACCCATTAATATCCGTCTTTTTCCATGCGTGTATACTACCAGATCTTGCTTTCTTTTTCCCTTAAAGGCATTTTTCTGTCCAGTTAATTCAAATTCCTTCATTTATATCATTGTCCACAATGCTTAGAAAGGGGTTCTTTTTCAGTGTCTGCTTTAGAAACTTTGTTGATGAGCTTTGTTAATAAAGCACCTATAGTCAATAATTACATTGAGAGGCAGTAAAATTAGTGATCAAAAGAGTGGGCATTGGAGACAGATTGCTTCAAGTTTTGGTGCTGCAATTCTCTAGTTGAATATTTATCTTTTATTCTTTCAAGTTTCTTATCTGTAAATGAAGAAAATAACTTTCTCATGGTATTCTGAATAAATAAGCTAACATGCTTAGTTTTAATCTGTTAGTTAATATGAACACTCTAAAGATGCTTAGAACAATACACAAAGTCAGTATTCAATAAAAGTAAATATAAATGGAGGGTCATGTTTTCGTCAAAAACTTATTGAGAAAAATTAAACTGAAATATCATATAGAAATAAAATATCTGGTTAATAGAGAATGCTCTTTTTAAAATGAGTGTTCTGTAAAAACTAATTTTCCAGGATGTTAACATTATGTGAAAAAGTGTGATATTAACATTATATGAAAAAGTGCTTTATCATTAGATAAATTCTAAAACTCAGGTTTAAAAAGGATAAAAATTTGAATGCAGGACTTCATAGACCTGCATGATGCATCTCCTGAAGAGATACAACTTCAGTAATATTTCTGAAACAAATTGTATTTTGAAACTCTTGCTATTATGGAGTATCTTATAGATAATGGTGATTCTTGAGCTCTAAATAGAAATGAATATGGGCTATTTCCACAGTTTCAATATAAACAGTATAAACAACACCTGTAGCTGTGATTCCAAGCACCAAATATTCCCATTATCAAAGACTATGGAAGAGAATCTGAAAGGAGGCCCTGCCTAAAAACCAGGCCCTAAAAACAGCTTGTGTTGTGTTTAGTCACTCAGTCCTATCCAATTCTTTGCTACCCAATGGACTATAGCCCCCCAGGATCCTTTGTCCATGGGGGTTCTCCAGGCAAGAATTCTAGAGTGGGTTGCCAAGCTCTTCCTCAGGGGATCTTCCCAACCCAGGGATCGAACCCAGGTCACCCGCATTGCAGGCAGATTCTTTACCATCTAAGCCACCAGGGAAGCCCCAAAGCAGCTTAGTTGTAAGGAAGTAGAGGCTGATGCTAGACTATACATTTAAAAAGTAAATCTGGACCAAGATGATCTTTGAATCCTTGATGGAAGTTTTGATCTCAAAGAATATCAAAGATTAATATTTTTTATCTCTGGAAATTTATGGACAGTACAATTCCATTTAGGCATTAAAGTTAAATGAATATCTCTCTTAATACTATTTTAAAATCAGAAGCAAGCAACAAAAAAAAAAAATCAAGGAATGAAAAACCATTACCTCTTTCATGCCTTCACCTTCTGATTTTGTTATAAAAAGCCAGTAGAACAAAGATAAATTTGTACCTGTGAATCTTTCAGCAGCAAATCTAAAATGGATTAATTAGAATTTGGAGTGAGGCCCATGACTTATTCATCTTTATATCCCTTCCATAATCCAGTGCACATAATAGAAGGTTAGGAGTTTCTTTAAATGCATAAATTAAAACTGACCCAAGTATATTCATGGTGAAATTTATTTACTATCAATTATATTACACTCAGATTACAGGTAAAAAGGTGACTTTGCCTACAAAGAAAAATGGACAAAGACTGAGTCCCTCCTTCCTAAACAATGTCTGTCTCTAATGTAACCTTGAAGTTTCATACCTGATTTATTCACCTTCTTAGATTTGCTCTTAGCTCTCTGAGTCTCTGATCCTTCTCTCCAGCCCTGTACCCAGATGAAGAACCTATTTTGAGACATCTCACAGCTCAAAAGAGTACAACTACAAGAGAGCGTATGGCAATTCATGTATCTTGAGATTATATTTGACCAATGAGAGACAGAAGGATAGCATATACTTAAATTCCTTATTCTTCCTCTTTGGAGATGTCCTTTGTGAATAAGCATCTGGATTTGTGTTTTCAGTGAAGCTTTGGAGGGGTTAGTATAATGTACCACTTTGTACTTTTCCCTCTCCCCAGGTTCATGCTCTTTCTTCTCTAACCCTAATTTTCCTGGGATTCTACTCTTCAATGGAGTTGTCAATTTACTTTTGCCTCGGGCTATTTTTCTAGGTTTCTTTGACTAAGATGATTTTTATCCTTAAGAGTTAGGGCAGGGGAAGTGACAACTCAGTTCTGCAAAATCAGTGGAAATTGCAAACTAAAAGCCTCTCCCTCAAAATAAATTGGCATTAAACAATATACAGTAATATTCCATCTGAACCTAAAGAATCAAATATAACGGGACCTGAAACTCACATAGACATGGAAGACCTCCTAAGCAGAAATGAAATTTTATCGAAGTGGATAATTCATTCTTGAGTATTTAAGCCACATATAATGATTTTGAACTTAACTTTGAAAAATAGGAGTAATGAAATAATAAGTGAGACTTTCCCCCTACAAAGTTTGGGGAGCATTTTCCCTAATCAAGACATATGTGTGTTAGTCATCCAGTCATGTTCTATTTTTTGCAACTCCATGGACTATAGCCTGCCAGGCTCCTTTAGGTCCATGGAATTCTCCAGACATGAATACTGGAGGGGGTTGCCATACCCTTCTCCAGGGGACCTTCCTGACCCAGGGATTGAACCCAGGTGTCATACATTGCAGGCAGATTTTTTTTTTTTTTTTTTTTACCATTTGAGCTGCCCAGGAAGTCCTTGGCTGAAGGAAATTTTTATTTTTCCCTCAAGTTCAATAACAAAATCTCACTTCAATCATGTTGTCTTTTGAGTTCAGCTCAGACTATTATCCACTTGAATTTAAGAGAACTTCCTGATACCTGATGAACAGAATTTTTAATCTGAGAAGAATATTCTGGACTTTGCTTCTAACTGTATTGTGCTACTTCTTATATATGGCAAAACCAATACAATATTGTAAAGCTAAAAAAAAAGAAAAAAGAAAAGTGATATCTGTAAAGCAAAAAAAAAAAAAAAAACAAACAAAAAAGTTTCCCTAGACCTAAAGTCACTATGTAAAAAAACAAGAAAAATATTAGGTCAAGAAGACTGTGTATAAATGAGTGCTATCCCAGTAATATGATTTATTTATTCAAGGTAAACTTAAATGACTGCCTTTCTGCTTTAAGACCAGCTTACACAGTTATACAGAAATCTGTGTAAGAAGCACCCCCACCCTTGATTCAGTGTACATCTATTTCCCTTTTGAAATCCTTAATGTCTTTGGAAAAAAGGAACCCTTTACTTTCATTTTCAGTTCAGCCTCACAAGTTATTCAGGCAGTCATGTACAACTTACAAATGTGATGGCAGATTCAGCTCCATTTTTAGCATGCATTTAGTTTCTAGAGTTTAGAAGGCAAGGCATATAAGGTAAGTAAATAATTTTAACAATTTTGAGACTTATATCATAATAATCTTATACCTGCAAGGAGATCCAACCAGTCCATTCTGAAGGAGATCAGCCCTGGGGTTTCTTTGGAAGGAATGATGCTGAAGCTGAAACTCCAGTACTTTGGCCACCTCATGCGAAGAGTTGACTCATTGGAAAAGACTCTGATGCTGGGAGGGATTGGGGGCAGGAGGAGAAGGGGACGACAGAGGATGAGATGGCTGGATGGCATCACCAACTCGATGGACGTGAGTCTCAGTGAACTCTAGGAGTTGGTGATGGACAGGGAGGCCTGGTGTGCTGCGATTCATGGGATCGCAAAGAGTCGGACATGACTGAGCGACTGAACTGAACTGAACTGAATCTTATACCTATCTTCATTTTGAATTTTGACTTGTCCCTGGCCTGGGTTCCCCAGGAACAGGTCAGTGCATAGAAGCTCAGGGACTGGATGTCCTGCCTCTTGGTATTTGGTCCCTGTCTTTGTTATGTCCCCAGGAGACTCATCATTTATGTTACCTTTTGCCCCAATAGGTCTGGATCATGAATTCTTGCTCTATTTAGGATTTTTTAATTAAAGAAACAGAGGTATGTTCTTTCTATGCCTGCTTCATGCAGGGTTTTATCATAAATGGATGCTGAATTTTGTCAATGAAAGTGAAGTTGCTCAGTTGTGTCCGACTCTTTGCAACACCATGGACTGCATCCTACCAGGCTCCTCCAGCCATGGGATTTTCCAGGCAAGAGCACTGGAGTGGGTTGCCAGTGGCTTCTCCAGAACATAGGATAAAAGGAGTCAAATGCTCACGATATCCCATCAGCATGCTTAAACCAATCTGAATACGACTGGGCACACTATCTGGTCCAGTCCAGGCTCCTCACTAGAATGTATGGACTTGACCTATATGTTTACCTTCCCTGAACTGAACTTCAGTTTTCTCACTTGTAAAGGGAGGTTAATAATATCACCTATCACACAGAGCTTATGTTAGAATTAACAAACCAGTACAGCCAAAAATTTAGAACAATAGCTAACTAGTATACTCTGCTTGTGTTAGTCACTCAGTTGTGAGCAACTTCACTTTCTTTGACAAAATTCAACATCCATTTATAATAAAAACCCTCCAGGAAGCCGGCATAGAAGGAACATACTTTGGTTTCTTTAATTAAAAAATTCTAAATAGAGCAGAGTTCATGATCTATGGGGGCAAAAGGTAACATAAATGATGAGTCACCTGGGGACATATTCCAAAAAAATAAACGACCCAATCAAAAAATGGGCCAAAGAACTAAATATACATTTCTCCAAAGAAGACATACAAATGGCTAACAAACACATGAAAAGATGCTCAACATCACTCATTATCAGAGAAATGCAAATCAAAACCACTATGAGGTACCATTTCACACCAGTCAGAATGGCTTCCATCCAAAAGTCTACAAGCAATAAATGCTGGAGAGGGTGTGGAGAAAAGGGAACCCTCTTACACTGTTGGTGGGAATGCAAACTAGTACAGCCACTATGGAGAACAGTGTGAAGATTCCTTAAAAAACTGAAATAGAACTGCCATACAACCCAGCAATTCCACTGCTGGGCATACACACCAAAGAAACCAGAAATGAAAGAGAAATGTATACCCCAATGTTCATCACAACACTGTTTACAATAGCCAGGACATGGAAGCAACCCAAATGCCCATCAGCAGACGAATGGATATGAAAGCTGTGGTGCATATACACAATGGAATATTACCCAGCTACTAAAAAGAATGCATTTGAATCAATTCTAATGAGGTGGATGAAACTGGAGCCATTTATACAGAGCAAAATAAGTCAGAAAGAAAAATACCAACACAGTATATTAACACATATATATGGAATTTAGAAAGATGGTAATGATGACCCTATATGCGAGACAGTGAAAGAGACATAGATGTAAAGAACAGACTTTTGGACTCTGTGGGAGAAAGTGAGGGTGGGATGATTTGGGAGAATAGCATTGAAACATGTATAGTACATATATGAAATATATCGCCAGTCCAGGTTCGATGCATGAGGCAGAGTGCTCAGGGCTGGTGCACTGGGATGACCCTGAGGATTGGGATGGGGAGGGAGGTGGGAAGGAGGTTCAGGATGGGGAACACATGCACACCCATGGCCAATTAATGTGAATGTATGGCAAAAACCACCACAATATTGTAAAGTAATTAGCCTCCAATTAAAATAAATTAATTAAAAAAAAAAGAAACAGAGGTTTTTCACATTGCCTCAAGACCAAAAAGAGATTAATTATAAGATATGTAAGGTTTCAATCTAAATTTTCTAGAGATGGTCTTGTTTCTCTTTGAGTCTGTTATTCTTTTGAAAGCCATGTAATCTCCTTCTTGTGTCTCTAGCCATTTGAAGATGTGTGTTCTTTTTTTATGAGTTCCTTATGGGATGTCATGGATTTTCTTATCTCTTTTCAGTTATAGCATACCCTGAAAACTGTATGATTAATTTGATATATCTTAATTTAGATATCAAAGAGGGAACTTGTTTGACCTATCCTTCCAAGACCGGCCATGTCAAGTTAATTTTCCATTCAATGGGTTGCCAGCCCATGAGTCCAGGACATGTTCCAGATATCATCAAGCCTAATTAGTAAATCCCAGGGAAAAATCATACAGTATACAACATTACTGCCTACTAAAAATTATGATTTCTATCAGAACTGACTATGGGCATGGTAGCAAATGTATTTGAAACAAGTTAAAAGTTTTGACCCAGAATACAAGTACCAAACTCTTCATGGTAGTAGCTAGAATGCTAGTCTATGGTTTAACAGGATCTTCCTTGATAAAAATTTTGAGATATGAAAATTTAATGCTTTACATTTCAATAGTAACTACAATTTTTCATGCTGAGTGCCCATTGCTTGAATTTCCATCAATTATTTACTTCTTGGATATCTTTGAAACAGCCATCTTCTCTTTCTGAGCTTATCTTTTTCTAAATATTGTTCAGTCATGATCTGACCATCTCCCTTGCTAAGCAGGTTCCATATCCAATATACATATTTTTAAGTTATTCAACATGTTCATCTACAATTAAAAAAGCCTTTCAGAAGTTCTTTCTCCAGGCAGTATATAATGATTTGAGAATAAAATAACATGAAATTACTCTGTTTTGCATTGACTGCCAGTTATTTCATTTACACTCAAAGCGTCTCAACAACTTAAATAACAAAGGAAAAATTGAGGGTTTTCTTTTCTTTAATTATTATTTTAACTAGTTTATTTTTCTATTTTAATAAAATGCTATATTTTGAATTTTGGCCTTATAATTACTTACTTATTACCCTGTATCATGAGGTATCAAATTAAAGTTCAAGGTATAAAAAATTTCTATCATTGTTTAATCTTGTGGTCTTCCTACAAATGTCTACTATTTGTAGGCTGTATGTCTTCTATCGTTTTCTATCCTTTAGACATAAATACTAAATTTAATTATGAATAATTTAAATTTAACATCATTTACCTACAAAAGAATGCAAAAATGTAATCATACTTAGATATCACTAATAAGTATTTTTTTCAGTTTTCTGGTATTTTGTAAATGTTTTCTGAGAAAAATTAAGTAAATTATTATTAATTAAAATAGTATGTATCCTAAAATATATGTGTATATTTTTTGAATATGAGAATCAAGAGTATATGTACAACTATTTTGTAAAGTAAAAGACCACACTTTTATAGAAAAAATGATTATGCATATACTCACATAATATTTAGAAATCGCTTTATTAAGATAAAAATAACATTACAAATAGCAAGTTATTTCAGAAACAAGAGATAGATACAGAGTAGCTGGGGGGTGGGGAATTCAAGAAGCAATAAGCCAGTTTTCTGTGTCCAAATATTGTGTTATGTTTTTTGTCTGTGTTTTGCCTCTTTTTAACAAAAAGCATCTTGGCTCCTCTTCTCAATTTCTAGCATTTGGCCATTTAGATAAAGGCACAGATGCTCACTTGCTTAAGTAATTTTATTCAAAAGATTTTTATTGCCTAAAAATGATCTCACTGTTGGAGATTGTCTATGGTTTAGAGTATACAGCACAAGGCGTTTAAATGATAAGGTAGCTGCTTCCAACTTGAATCTTGCCTGAAGATAGTAACAGGCAATGTCTAGCTTCATTACCTTTTAGGGGTTTACAATATTTATTAGTGTTGCTACTTTCTCATTGTCCATAACAATTCTTCTGTCCCATTTAGTAGCTGTCTGTGATAAAAATGCTATTGCATACCTGTGGTTTGATAGTATTTCTACTATTTATCATTCATAAGAGTATTAGAAGATCTTTGTATACTCTCCTGAAATTTCACCCTATCAAATTATAGGATCTATGGATATACGTGTTGGAATGTGTGTGTGTATTTTTGTTGTTGTTCAGTCTCTAAGTTTTGTCCGACTTTTTGCAACCCCATGGACTGCAGTACTGCAGGCTCCTCTGTGTTCCACTATCTCCCAGAGCTTGTTCAAATTCATGTCCATTGAGCCTGTGATGTTATCTAACTATCTCATCCATTTGCTGCTTCCTTTTTTCTTTCACTTTCAGTCTTTCCCAACATCTGGGTCTTTCACAAATAGGTGCATATATATGCACACTACTCTTTTCTGTTGACTTTAAGAGAAGATTTAAAAATTAGCAAGAATTTTACCCTTTTATACATAGGGGTTAACTAGGTATAATCAGTAAACAGTATTAGGCAATATTGAAATCACTGAATGAAACACTGAAATTAATTTAAGACTATATTTGCAAAAGCAGAGTGATGGATTGGTAATCACCCAGCACTAGGGATAAGAACTGGGTTCTAGTCTCTACTCAATTATTCATAGCTTCTCAGACTTGAGAAAGTCGCTAAATTATCCAAGCTTTAATTTCCTTACCTATGAAATGGGATAAAAAAATAGTTTTGGAACTAAAAATTTTGTTTTCTATGTTTCTATAGCAGGGGGTTCAGAATCTTGCAGAAGCTCATAAATATTTGTTTAATCAGACAGAATAAAGGAAACGATTTATCAGAAGATCTTTTAAGGACTGTTCTAGCTCAAATAGGACTTCCTAGATGGTGCTAGTGGTAAAGAACCCGCCTGCCAATGCAGGAGATATAAGAGATGTGGGATAGATCCCTGGGTCTGGGAGATACCCTGGAGAAGGGCATAGCAACCCACTCCAGTATTTTTGCTTAGAAAACTTCATGGGCAGAGGAGCCTGGGTCCATAGGGTTGCAAAGAGTTGGACATACTTAGCCCACACACACACAAGCTTGCATACTGGCTCAAAGGACAGTAAATTATTAATGATGTTATCTTTTCTTTTTTTGAAATCAAGTAGCAGATAAGTTTAAACATATATGACAAAGGAAGACTATTTATAATTAGTATTAGTCTTTTGGTATAATGGCTTAGCCTCTTTCTAAGGACTGAGGCTTCTGAATTCATTTTGAAGTAGTTTGTAATAATTAGAGATGTTCCTTTTGTATATCTAAGTCCATAAATTGTGGACATTTGAATAAAGTGAAACTGTGGTAAAATACCTTGAGAAAAATAGATTAATATATATAATAATTGCCATAGTTTAATAGCATCACATATGCTTCTTTTTAACGACACAAATTGAAGATGCCTCCAATGGGTAAGAATAAGTGAAATTCTACTATCACTCTCTTTGCGTTTGGCCTTCTTTTTAGATTTCCTCAAAATGTGGAAATATATGAAATACTAGAAAAGAAGTCAGTCATGCAGAAATAAAAGGGGATCTTCTGAAGTCTCTTCAGTGGATTCCACTGGTCTTATCAAAGTTCAGTTCAGTTCAGTTCAGCCACTCAGTCATGTCCGACTCTTTGCGACACCATGAATTGCAGCACGCCAGGCCTCCCTGTCCATCACCAAATCCCAGAGTTCACCCAGACTCACATCCATTGAGTCGGTGATGCCATCCAGCCATCTCATCCTCTGTCCTCCCCTTCTCCTCTTGCCCCCAATCCCTCCCAGCATTAGAGTCTTTTCCAATGAGTCAACTCTTTGCATGAGGTGGCCAAAGTACTGGAGTTTCAGCTTCAGCATCATTCCTTCCAAAGAAATCCCAGGGCTGATCTCCTTCAGAATGGACTGGTTGGATCTCCTTGCAGTCCCCTGGACTCTCAGGAGTCTTCTCCAACACCACAGTTCAAAAGCATCAGTTCTTCGGCGCTCAGCCTTCTTCACCGTCCAACTCTCCCATCCATACATGACCACAGGAAAAACCATAGCCTTGACTAGACTGACCTTTGTTGGCTAAGTAATGTCTCTGCTTTTGAATATGCTATCTAGGTTGGTCATAACTTTACTTCCAAGGAGTAAGCATCTTTTAATTTCATGGCTGCAATCAGCATCTGCAGTGATTTTGGAGCCCAAAACAATGAAGTCTGACACTGTTTCCACTGTTTCCCCATCTATTTCTCATTAAGTGATGGGACCAGATGCTATGATCTTCATTTTCTGAATGTTGAGCTTTAAGCCAAATTTTTCATTCTCCTCTTTCACTTTCCTCAAGAGGCTTTTTAGTTCCTCTTCACTTTCTGCCATAAGGGTGGTGTCATCTGCATATGTGAGGTTATTGATATTTCTCCCAGCAATCTTGATTCCAGCTTGTGTTTCTTCCAGCCCAGCATTTCTCATGATGTACTCTGCATATAAGTTAAATAAGCAGTGTGACAATATACGTCCTTGACGTACTCCTTTTCCTATTTGGAACCAGTCTGTTGTTCCATGTCCAGTTCTAACTGTTGCTTCCTGACCTGCATACAAATTGCTCAAGAGGCAGATCAGGTGGTCTGGTATTCCCATCTCTTTCAGAATTTTCCAGTTTATTGTGATCCAAATAGTCAAAGGCTTTGGCATAGTCAATAAAGCAGAAATAGATGTTTTTCTCGAACTCTCTTGCTTTTTCCATGATCCAGCGGATGTTGGCAATTTGATCTCTGGTTCCTTTGCCTTTTCTAAAACCAGCTTCAACATCAGGAAGTTCACGGTTCACGTATTGCTGAAGCCTGGCTTGGAGAATTTTGAGCATTACTTTACTAGCTTGTGAGATAAGCATTGTGCGGTAGTTTGAGCATTCTTTGGCATTGCCTTTCTTTGGGATTGGAATGAAAACTGACCTTTTCCAGTCCTGTGTCCACTGCTGAGTTTTCCAAATTTGCTGGCATATTGAGTGCAGCACTTTCACAGCATCATCTTTCAGGATTTGGAATAGCTCAACTGGAATTCCATCACCTCCTCTAGCTTTGTTCATAGTGATGCTTTCTAAGGCCCACTTGACTTCATATTCCAGGATGTCTGGCTCTAGGTGAGTGATCACACCATCGTGATTATCTGGGTCATGAAGATCTTTTTTGTATAGTTCTGTGTATTCTTGCTACCTCTTCTTAATATCTTCTGCTTCTGTTAGGTCCATACCATTTCTGTCCTTTATTGAGCCTATCTTTGCATGAAATGTTCCCTTGGTATCTCTAATTTTCTTGAAGAGGTCTCTAGTCTTTCCCATTCTGTTGTTTTCCTCAATTTCTTTGCATTGATCACTGAAGAAGGCTTTCTTATCTCTTCTTGCTATTATTTGGAACTCTGCATTCAGATGCTTACATCTTTCATTTTCTCCTTTGCTTTTCACTTCTCTTCTTTTCACAGCTATTTGTAAGGCCTCCCCGGACAGCCATTTTGCTTTTTTGCATTTCTTTTCCATGGGGATGGTCTTGATCCCTGTCACCTGTACAATGTCACGAACCTCATTCCATAGTTCATCAGGCACTCTATCTATCATATCTAGGCCCTTAAATCTATTTCTCACTTCCACTGCATAATCATAAGGGATTGGATTTAGGTCATACCTGAATGGTCTAGTGGTTTTCCCTACTTTCTTCAATTTAAGTCTGAATTTGGCAATAAGGAATTCATGATCTGAGCCACAGTAACCTCCTGGCTCTTGTTTTTGCTGACTGTATAGAGCTTCTCCATATTTGGCTGCAAAGAATATAATCAATCTGATTTTGGTGATGACCAGCTGGTGATGTCCATGTATAGAGTCTTCTCTTGTGTTGTTGGAAGTGGGTGTTTGTTATGACCAGTGAATTTTCTTGGCAAAACTCTTTTAGTCTTTGCCCTGCTTCATTCCATATTCCAAGGCCAAATTTGCCTGTTACTCCAGGTGTTTCTTGACTTCCTACTTTTGCATTCCAGTCCCCTATAATGAAAAGGACATCTTTTTTGGGTGTTAGTTCTAAAAGGTCTTATAGGTCTTCATAAAACCGTTCAACTTCAGCTTTACTGGTTGGGGCATAGACTTGGATTACCATGATATTGAATGGTTTGCCTTGGAAATGAACAGTGATCATTCTGTCGTTTTTGAGATTACATCCAAGTACTGCATTTCGGACTCTTTTGTTGACCATGATGGCCACTCCATTTCTTCTGAGGGAGTCCTGCCCACAGTAGTAGACATAATGGTCATCTGAGTTAAATTCACCCATTCCAGTCCATTTGAGTTCGCTGATTCCTAGAATGTTGACATTCACTCTTGCCATCTCTTGTTTGACCACTTCCAATTTGCCTTGATTCATGGCCCTGACATTCCAGGTGCCTATGAAATATTGCTCTTACAGCATTGGACCTTGCTTCTATCACCAGTCACATTCACAGCTGGGTATTCTTTTTGCTTTGGCTCCATCCCTTCATTCTTTCTGGAGTTATTTCTCCCTTGATCTCCAGTAGCATATTGGGCCCCTACTGACCTGGGGAGTTCCTCTTTCAGTATCCTATCATTTTGCCTTTTCATACTGTTCATGGGATTCTCAAGGCAAAAATACTGAAGTGGTTTACCATTCCCTTCTCCAGTGGACCACATTCTGTCAGATCTCTCCACCATTACCCGCCTGTCTTGGGTTGCCCCACAGGCATGGCTTAGTTTCATTGAGTTAGACAAGGTTGCGGTCCTAGTGTGATTAGATTGACTAGTTTTCTGTGAGTATGGTTTCAGTGTGTCTGCCCTCTGATGCCTTCTTGCAACATCTACCGTCTTACTTGGGTTTCTCTTACCTTGGGTGTGGAGTATCTCTTCATGGCTGCTCCAGCAAAGCGCAGCCGCTACTCCTTACCTTGGACGAGGGGTATCTCCTCACCACCGCCCTTCCTGACCTTCAACGTGGGATAGCTCCTCTAGGCCCTCCTGGGCCCGTGCAGCCAGGGCTCCTTGGGCGTGGGGTTGGTCCTCCTAGCCGCCACCCCTGGCCTTGGGCATGGGGTTAGTTACATGATCTTTTTGTGGAAGCTCAGAGGAGTTCCTGGAGGGGTTGTGTGGATCTGCTGAGTCTCTTTATGTATTTGATTCCTCAGAAATTCTCTGCTCACTGTTTCCCTGTCCTAGTCATCTCTCTGTACTCTTTTAGTTCATTTAATCAACATGTCTATATCTACAATATACTAGTGGTCCTAAGGATGCTCTGTCCATGTGGTTTCTGCATTAGTTACTTACCCCGAATCATTTTTACCTTCCCAGCCAGTAGACTGACCTTTAAACTTGGAATGACATTACTTCTCTTTTACTTTCCCAAATATATCCAATATAACTTTCTTGCTACATGCTTGCTGTAATGCTAAGAAATTCAAACAGCAACAACAGAAGTTAAATCTTCAGTAGGGCATCTTGCTATAAATATTTTCAAAATTGAAAGAACAAAATACAAACTTGCCTATATATTTATATGAAACAAGAAATAAATTCGTATTCAAAAATATTTTGGGGAGTGTCTGTTATACATCTTGAAAATATTTCCCCCTCTAAATACTCCCTCATGGTATTTATTTCACAGTACTTATTTAATGTCCTCAACTTTTGTAAATTAAAAAGACTTTGAGGAGAGACCTCTGCTCTGATTACTGGTATGTATTCAGCAGCTTTCTTCCTCATGACTGGCACAAAACAGACCCCCCAAACATACTGTATTTAATGGAAATGTACAGACTTATCTGCTTACAGTTTAATTCAGCCTTCCTTTTTTTATATACCACATTTATTAAAATTATGTGGTTTTTCTGTCTGTGGAAATACTTCATCATACATGTTTCCAATTATATCTAGAATTTGTTTTTTTTTCACCTAAAACTTATATGTTTCTTCTATGTTTTAACAATCTGCTCAAAACATGTTTCCTCTGTATACGTCAATGTTTCAGTCAACTTCTTACTATGCTGAGTCGGTCAGCACCAAAAATTATTCTTGGCCTCTGCTTCTGTTTATATACAGGTGCACACACATATGCACACATCAGAAATAAGTTATTGAATTCCTTTCTCTATGTAAGATGTGTAAGAAGATCATCTAACTTAAATCACATTAAGAAGCAACATTTACCTAAATAATCAACTATGCTCTAGATTCTGTATAAAATCATAAGTTGTGCTTAGTTGCTCAGTCATGCCCGACTCTTTGTGACCCCGTGAACCATAGCCGACCAGGCTCCTCTGTCTAAGGGGATTCTCCAGGCAAGAATACTGGAGTAGGTTGCCATGTCCTCCTCCAGGGGATCTTCCCAACAAAGGGATAGAACCCAGGTCTCCCACATTTCAGGTGGATTCTTTACCAACTGAATCACCAGGGAAACCATATATACACGTTTTTCTCATTGTATAGTCACAAAACCTTATGTAATTTTACTGTTATTAACCACATGTTACAGATGAGAACACAGAGACTCAATGAGATTAATTTATGAGGGAAGTCTCAAGGCTATTGGCAGCTCAATAGTTTTCAGGAAATATTTCTGATTCTAGAATCTATACTAATAAACCTGTACACCACTCAGCAATTGGTCCTATGTTCCTACAATTTTTTATTAGATTTCATCCTCCAAATGAATCAAAGATATTTGGCTTTTGCTTTGACTGAAATTTTTTTTTCTTTACATATATATTTTAGAATAACATCTATATCAAGCAAAGCAACATAATTACTTGTTGGAAAGTACAGCTTCTTTCTTATTAGCCTGAAAGTACAGTCTAATAAGAGTATCTGCCTTGTGAAGTCATCTTTCTGAAGACAGAATGAGTAAGAGGAGATTATAGATTTATTACCATTTCTGCAATTAATTATTTAATTTTAGAGATGGACTAAGTCTTTTAAATTATTTCAGTAACAGATTCCATATTCCATAAATATCTAAAATGAAGATACTATGTTATATTACCTCCCACTATCTCTTCAGCCTAAATATGTATATTTTAACATGTTTTCATGAAGCATTTCACACAGATAAAGTTGTTTAATTAAAATTCCATGGGCTACAGTCCATGGGGTTGCAAAGAGTCAGACACGACTGAGCAACTTTCACTTTACTTCACTTCACCCTCACCAAACTAATTCAAATTATTTTTAAACTCATCATTTTAAAATATGCTTAAGACTATGGATCTGCAAAACAGCTTGGAGGTAAGGGATAATTAAGGTTTACTAGTAACTTTTTTATTAAAAAGTAGTGTTTAGAAATGTTTCTGAAAGTTTAGGAATTCAGGGTATTTTTTTGATTATTTTTTTCACCATAATATGAATTAGAGTATAAGAACATATACTAGAACATACTATTTGCTAGAACTCATACCTCTATCAGGGAAACTATTGTATATTGTTAATGCAAATAATCAATAAACAATCTATAATAGAAATAGGAAAGAGTTGTATTCAAGCCAAATCGAATTATAGCACAGGAGACATATAATCAAGAAGCAATTGAATTGTGTTCTGTCCAGTTGCAAAATGGGGGAGGCAACAGCCACAAAGTTGCACAATTTTTTGGTCAAGAATTAGTACTGGAGCTAGCAAGGAGTAAAGTAAAAATGAAAGTGTTTGCTCCTCAGTCATGTCTAACTCTTTGTGACCCCATGGACTTCACCCACTGGATTCCAATGTCCATGAAATTCTCCAGTCATGAATACTGGAGTGGGCACCTATTCCCTTCTCCAGGGAAACTTCCTGACCCAGAGATTAAACCCAGGTCAGCAAAGAGTAAGGATGCTTATTAAGCAAGAATTGGTTAGGGTCCAAAATTGTTGCATAGTTAGGATGGTAGACCTTGGGATCATAAGTTCATAGCTGGCAGCTGCTGGGAGATATTGCTTTGAAAATGGTTGCTGATATCCTTGAGTTTGATATAGTTTAGAAAATTCAAATTCTCAGTGATACAAATATGTGTCTGAAACCACAGCCAAAATGTCTACCTGGCTACATTTTGGATGCCTGAACCACAGTTTTACAACTTATCAGAACAAAGGACAAATATCAAACATGACAGGAGTACATTTCTTCAAGGTTAAAAAAGAAACATATTAGCACATACACAGTGAGTAAGCATGACATTGGTGTCTGGGAAAGGAACCTCATCTTTGAAGGAGTACTACCACTGACATCATAGGAAGGAAGGGGAAGCATTTATCCCTATCTTCATTCCAAGTGCTCAGTGCTCAGGCACTCAGTTGTGTCCGGCTCTTTGTGACCCCAAAGACAGCAGCCCACCAAGCTCTTCTGTCCATGGGATTCTCCAGGCAAGAATGCTGGAATGAGTTGCCATTTCCTTCTCCAAATTTAAAGGAAAAAGTGAAAGTGAAGTCGCTCAGTCGTGTCTGACTCTTTGTGACCCCATGGACTGTAGTCTACCAGGCTTCTCCGTCCATGGGTTTTTCCAGGCAGGAATACTGGAGTGGGTTGGCATTTCCGTCTCCTCTTCATTTCAAAACACCTGGTAATACATTCTTCTTCTTCTTTTTTAATGGTTAAAGAAGACATAGAGTGTCTGTTTCCAGGCCATTAAACAGGCTATTCTAATTAGCATAAAATTCAAGACAAATCAAATATAAGCCAGAATGACTTCCTCATACTTCAATATGTGAAAATTTCTTCAATAAATATTTTATCAATAGAGTATTTGTATTATAGAATGATAAATAACTGGCATAATAGAAGAATGAAAACAAATGTTTTGTAGAAAACTAGGACTTCCCTGTACCTCAGATGGTAAAGAATCTGCCTTCAGTGCAGGAGACCCAGGTTCTATCCCTGGGTTGGGAAGTCCCCCTGGAGAAGGGCATGGAAACCCATTCCAGTATTCTTGCCTGGAGAATCCCATGGACAGAGGAGCCTAGTGGGCTACAGTCTGTGGGGTCTCAAAGAATTGGACACAACTGAATGACTTTCACTACTACCACTAGGGTTTCCCTGGTGTCTCAGTGGTAAAGAATTCATTTGCCAATGCAAGAGACACAGGAGACACAGGTTCAACCCCTGGATTGGGAAGATCCCCTGGAGAAGGGAATGGGAACCCACTCTAGTATTGCCTGGAAAATTCCATGGACAGAGGAGTCTTGTGGGCTGTAGTCCATGGGAGCAAAGAGTCGGATATGACTGAATGATTGAGCACACACATGCAATTTGAGAGAGCATGTTTATGTGTATGTATGCTCATATATTTTGTTTTAAATTTTACTGTGTTTAAGCTCAAAGCAGCTGATGTGAATATAAAGGTTGAAAGTAAAAGTCGCTCAGTTGTATCCAACTCTTTGAGACCCCATGAACTATACAGTCCACGGAATTCTTCAGGCCAGAATACTGGAGTGGGTAACCTCTCCCTTCTCCAAGGGATCTTCCCAACCCAGGGATTGAACCCAGGTCTTCCACATTGTGGGTGGATTTTTTACCAGCTGAGCCACAAGGGAAGCCCAAGAACACTGGAGTGGGTAGCCTATTCCTTCTCCAGGGGATCCTTCTGACCCAGGAATCAAACCAGGGTCTCCTGCATTGCAGGCAGATTCTTTACCAACTGAGCTATGAAGGAAATTGTGACCAAACAAATTAATCCCACATATTTCAGACATGCTTTTTAATTAATTTGACCTGTTTTTATTGATATTTTGTGGTAGGTTTTGGACAAGTAAAATATAAACAAAGCTGTCCCAAGCCAAATAGATTTTTTTTTTGGCATTTATGCAATATGTCCACTAAATTTTTGCATGTCTTTTTTCAATGAAACCAGTGAGAAGATTACAATTATTAATCTCAATTTTATGAATGACAAAAACAGCAAACATATCTAAAATATAAAAGAACTCTTAAAATTCAACAGAAAAGCAGTAAAATTTAAAATCTCAAAATATATGGATTTATAAATTGCAATGAACATATACAATTGCAAATAGACATACAGTATCATTTATGACTAGGAAAATGCAAATTAAAACACAATGAGATACTACTACAGGCATATTAAAATAGCTAAAATCCAATTCAAATAACAATGTCAACAACAGAAACAAAGCACACACAAAAAGTAAAAATCCCTACCAGTGAGATTGTGGAACAATGAGAACTCTCAGTAATAGTGGGAATTAAGCCTGATACATCCACTTTAATAAAAATATTCTTACAGAAGTAAACATAATCATACCATAGAATGAAGCAATCACACTCCTACGTACCAAACTCAAGTTTGGTATTCCTAGGTACCAAACTTAAAAATTGATACTGAGAGATAAACCTACACATGTATAGCTACATCAATTTTTTTTCAAAATCATCCATTTAGCAGTAGCTAAATACGGCTAGCTCAAATGAAGTTTAGAAACGTAGGCTACTGGAACTATAGGCTCTTTAAGAGTTTCATTCTTAGTCACTCAGTCGTGTCTAACTCTTTGTGACCTCAGGAACTGTAATCTGCCAGGCTCCTTTGTCCATGGGATTCTCCAGGCAAGAATACAGGAGTGGGCTGTCATGTCCTCCTCCAGGGGATGTTCCCAAACCAGAGATCAAACTCAGGTCTCTTGCATTGCAGACAGATTCTTTACCAGCTGAGCTACCAGGGAGGTATATGTGTATGTATGTATGTATGTATGTATATATATATATATATATATATATATATATATATATATATAAAACCTTAGGATAAGAAAGTTATTATTATTAAAGACATTTAGTGATAAAAGCAAAAGAGCAATAAAACTACGCCAAAATCTGGATGTAATTTAAATGTATATTGTCAAATGAAAGAAACCAGTCTGAAAAGGCAATATGCTGTTTATATAAAATATAGCAAAAAGCATAGTTATAGAAATAGTGAACATATCAGTATTGGGGAGAATGACGGAAAGCTGTTGAAAAAATTGAAGAAAATTAAATTGTGAGAATAAAACTATTCTGTGTAATAATTTAGTGATGGGTACATGATACTCCACATTTGTCAAAACTCAGAAATTTACAGCACAAAGTGTAAATCTTGATGCATACTTTTTTTTTTTAAGAGGACAGATGACTTTACCAGTGAATTCTATTAAATATTTATGAGGAATCATGTTAATCTTTTTATATTCTTCTAAGAAATAGAATAGGATAGAATACATTCTAATCCATTTCAAAAATGAGTATTACTATAATACCAAAATTTAAGAGACATTACAAGAACAGAAACTACAGACCAATATCACTTATTTATATAAAAGCAAAAATTCCCAACAAATCCAAACGAATTAGCAACATATATCCTGCAGCATACGAAAGAGTTTATACAACTTGGATAAGTAAGATTCATCCAAGGAATGCAAGGATGATTCAGTACAAGAAAACAAATCACTAAAATACACCATATTAATCCTACAGATTCAAAAGAAAGAAACACGATTATCTCAATATACACTGATAAAATTTCTGACAAAATCCAAATCCAAACACTTTAATGATAAAAAGAAAAAAAAAAAACACAACTAAAAAATACTAGAATAGAATTCCCTCAAAGCTAAATCACACTTGTTTTTACTGGTGAAAAAATGAAAGCTTTCCCCTGAAGATCAGAAAGAAGACAAAGATGAATACTGTTGCCATCTCTTTTCAACAATGTATTGTAGGTTTTAACAAGGACAGTTAAGCAAGAAAAAGAAAGGAAAGGTACATGGACTATAAAGAATGAAGCAAAATTATCTCTATTTGCAGATGGCATGATCTTACATACAGGAACTTCCCCAAATCCACAAAAATCTATTAGAAATGACAAAAAAAGTTCAGCAAAATTACAGAATACAAGATCAATATAAACATATGTTACATTGTGATATACTAGTAATAATTTGAAAATGAAATTATGAAATTCCACTTGCATTGTCTTTAAAAAGTATAAAATACTTAGGAATAAATTTAACATAAGAAGTGCAATACTCATATAGTGAAAACTGAAACAAAAGTTTTAGTTTTTATTGTTATTTATTGTTAATAGTGAGTGTATTTATTGTTAAGATAAATACAACCCCAAAATTTTTTAAAAACCTTGATTATGGATTGGAAGTTACAATATAACTAAACAGCAATATTCCAAAAATTGATCTACAGTTTTAATGCAATCCTTATCAAAATTCCAACTACAATTTTTTTTCCATAAACAGAAAATCTGATCCTGAAAATTCAAGGAAACCTAGGCTTACAAAAACAATTTTGCAAAGGAACAAAGTTGAAAGACTCATACTTCTTAGCTTCAAAACTTAACTACAAAACTAGAGTACATATACGCAATGGAGTATTATTCAGCGATTAAAAAGAAAACATTTGAATCAGTCCTAATGAGGTGGATGAAACTGGAGCCTATTATACAGAGTGAAGTAAGCCAGAAAGAAAAACACCAATACAGTATACTAACGCATATATATGGAATTTAGAAAGATGGTAACAATAACCCTGTATACGAGACAGCAAAAGAGACACTGATGTATAGAACAGTCTTTTGGACTCTGTGGGAGAGGGAGAGGGTGTGATGATTTGGGAGAATGGCATTGAAATATGTATAATATCATATATGAAACAAATCACCAGTCCAGATTTGATGCAGGATACAGGGTTCTTGGGGCTGGTGCACTGGGATGACCTAGAGGGATGGTACGGGGAGGGAGGAGGGAGGGGGGTTCAGGATGGGGAACACGTGTACACCCATGGCAGATTCATGTCGATGTATGGCAAAACCAATACAATACTGTAAAGTAATTAGCCTCCAATTAAAATAAATAAATTTATATTTTTAAAAAAGATAGCTTAATTACCAGCATAAGGATAGACAAAAAAAAAATAAATTAAACAGAACTGACATTCCAGAGATAAACCCGTGGTCAGTTTATTTCAACAAAGGTTCCACAAACAGTCAATGAATATAGTATAGTCTTCAACACATGTTTCTAGAATATCTGGATATCAAAATGCAATGAGTGAATTCAGATCCCTACCTCACACTATAAACAAACATTAACTTGAGTTCAGTAAGTTCAGTCATTCAGTCATGTCCAACTCTTTGTGACCCCGTGGACTGCAGCATGCAACATTAACTTAAAGTTGATAAAAAAAAAAAAAAAAACCTAAAAATCATTGCTAAAACTGTAAAAATTTCAGGAGAAAATATACCTGTCAATATTTGTAATCTTACATAGCTGATGGTTTCTTAGGACATAAGAAGCACAAACAACAACATAAAAATAGATAAATTTGACTTCATTGAAATAAAAATCTTTTGTGCATCATAGTACATTGCTAAGAAATTTAAAAGGCAAATCTGTATCCAATAAGGGCTTAGTATTCGGATATATAAACACCTCATATCTCAAAATGAAAAGACAAACAACCCACTTAAAAATAGGCAAATGATTTAGATAGATATTTCTACAAAGGGATATACAAATGGTCAATAAACATTTAGCCGTTAGCAAAATGCAAATAAAAATTACAGTTAGATACCACTTTATATCCATTAGGATGGCTATAGTCAAATAAATGGAAAACAAAGTGTTGATGAGCATGTGGAAAAATTGAAACTGTGACTTATTTCTGATAGAAATGTAAAAAGGTACAACTTCAGTGGAAAAGAATTTGACAGTTCCTCAAATGGTGCTTCTGACATAGCTCAGTTGGTAAAGCATCTGCCTGCAATGCGGGAGACCCAGGTTCACGTCCAGGGTTGGGAAGTTCCCCAGGAGAAGGAAATGGCAACCCACTCTAGTTTTCTTGCCTGGAGAATCCCATGGACAGAGGAGCCTGGCAGGCTACAGTTCATGGGATCACAAGAGTGGACACGACTTAGTGCTATTTTGCTTTCTTTATTTCAAATAGTGCTAGTGGGAAGGAACCCACCTGCCAATGCAGGAGACATAAGAGACTCAGTTTCAATTCCTGGGTCGGGAAGATACCCTAGAGGAGATCATGGCAACCCACTCCAGAATTCTGGCCTAGGGAATCCCATGGACAGAGGATCCTGCTTGGCTACAAGCCCATAGACTCCAAAGAGTTGGACATGACTGAAGCAACTTTAGCACAGCACACAGCATGGAACAAAAAGTTAACCATGGTGTTGTCCTTTAATCCAGAGATTTTACTCTAAGTTCCATACCCAAAGGAATTCAATACATGCCCATGTAAAAACTTGTACACAAATGTTTACAGCAGCATGCTTTATGGTAGCTCAAAAATAGAAAGAATGCAAATGCTAATCAACTGATGAATAGATAAGTAAATCATAATCTCAGTACAATGGAGTAAATGAACTTACTGCAAAAAAAAAAAAAAAAAAAAAAGAAAGTACTAGTACATGCCACAACAAGAATGGATCTAGATAATATTATCCTATGTGAAAGAAGTTAGTCGCAAAAGCCTATATATTGAATGATTCAATTTATGAAATATATCCAGAATGGATAAATACATTGAGACAGAAAGTGGATTACTGGTTGCCTGGGGATGGAAGTAGGGAAGACTGGAGAGTGACTGATATTGATACAGAGTTGCTTTTTTGAAGTGGTAATAAAATAAAAATGATTATTCCTCAATCTGTCATATGTACTAAAAATTAGTTAACTCTGTACTTTAAAATGGAGAATTTTATGGTTCGTGAATCATATCTTAGTTAAAAGCAGTCATTTTTATATTATATCAACCCTTGATAAAGAGAGTAACTAACATACTATCTGTGGTTAAAATAAAATTTGATCTCACCAAATTAGAAGTATTCCAGAACAATACAATGTTTCCAAATCACAAAATTATACTGATCTAAAAATGTATTTATAAAATATTTATTACACTGTAATGTGCCTTAAATGATAATCATACTTATTATTTTGGGGTTACGGTGATCCGGAAGAATGCCGTGTCTCTTTGTTGTTTGTTCAGTCACTAAGTCATATCTGACTCTTTGTGACCCCCATGGACTGCAGCACACCAGGATTCCCTATCCTTCACTATCTCCTAGAGTTTGCACAGATTTATGTCCATTGTGTCAGTAATGCTATCATCAACCTCTGCCACCCCTTCTCCTTTTGTCTTCAAATTTTCCCCAGCATCAGGGTCTTTTCTAGTGAGTCAGCCTTTCTCATTGGGAAGCCAAGGTATGGGAGCTTCAGCTTCAGCATCAGTCTTCCAATGAATATTCAGGGTTGATTTCCTTTAGGATTGACAGGTTTGATTTTCTTGGTGTCCAAGGGACTATCAAGAATCTTCTCCAGTATCACAATTTGAAAACATTAATTCTTCAGCATGCAACCTTCTTTATGGTCCAACTTTCAAACGCCTATATCACTACCAGAAAAAACACAGATTTGACTATATGGATTTTTGTTGGTAAAGCGAAGTCTCTGCTTTTTAGTATGCTGTCTAGGTTTGTCATAGCTTTTTATCCAAGGAGCAAGTGTATTTTAATTTTGTGGCTACAGTCACTGTCTCCAGTGACTTTGGAGCCAAAGAAAATAAAATCTGTACTGCTTCCACTTTTTTTCCATCTTTTTGCTTGAGTGATGGGACCAGATGCCGTGATCTTCATTTTTTGAATGTTGAGTTTTAAGTCAGCTTTTTCACTCTCCCCTTTCACCCTCAACAAGAGGCTCTTTAGTTCTGCTTCACTTTAGGCCATTAGAGAGGTACCATTTGCATATCTGAGGTGTGTATCTTTATTTTGATTGAATATAAATGAATTTTTAATGTTCACCTTTATTTCTTGAAAGAGTTAAATAAATTTATAAATTTTGAAAGAATGTATTGTACTTTCTCTACCTTGTGCACTGTATTTGTTGAATGTGCAAAATAAATGATCACAGCATCATAAAAGAATGTGTAACAGAAGTGTCTTAAACACTTTTTAGCTAAAAAATGTTAGTGCATATAATCAGAAATAGACATTATGCTGAGTCCAACAACTCAGGTATTTCAGTTCAGTTCAGTCCCTCAGTCATGCCTGACTCTTTGAGACCCCATGGACTGGAGCATGCCAGGCTTCCCTGCCCATCACCAACTCTGAAGCTTACTCAAACTCATGTCCATAGAGTCAGTGATGCCATCCAACCATCTCATCCTCTGTCGTCCCCGTTTCCTCCCACTTTCAATCTTTCCCAGAATCAGGGTGTTTTCAAATGAGTCAGTTCTTCACATCAAGTGGTCAAAGTATTGGAGTTTCAGCTTTAGCATCAGTCCTTCCAATGAATATTCAGGACTGATTTCCTCTGGTATTTGGTTAATTATAATTAAAATAGTTCTTGATTTTCAATAACAATTTAATTGCCATACTTCTCCAAGTGTGGTCTCATTTTTATTGTAGTTCATTCTCTGTGTCCACTTACACAGATTCTCATTTCCCTGAGAGTAATTGTTCTGGAAGGTTTACATCATGCTGAGGAGTTAGGTAGGAATATCTGGTTCTTAATGCCACCCAGCTGTTACTAGAATGTAATTTCTGCAAAAGCAGACCATTCTGAGTGCTTTGATCACTGCTGCTATGCCTCACAATCTATAAAAATATTTGGGACGTAATAGAAGTTCAATAGATAATTGTACAATTGTTAATATCTATGCCAGTATCTCCCAAGATGACCATTGTTCTTATTGGTTCCTCATTACTGGAGTAAATTGACTATTTTCAAGGTATCTACAGGCAAAGTTTTGGTATAGTCTCTGAATCTTTTGGCTGCAGACATTATACTTTCTTTCTAATCACTGCATTCCTACCATCTCTCAAGGGTTTTTTACAGGAAATGAGAAAAAAGTCTCTTTTAGGCTTGAATATCAAAAGTTTATCTAGGCTTTGGCCAAAGAAAAGAGTACAGAGAACCTTTCTCTAACATTCAATACCACTTGCTTCATTCTATGTTGCTTCTGCTCAGGGAATCCTATTCTTCTCTAGGTTATATGGAAAGAGAATGTGAGGAGGGAGCTCCTTGTCAGGAATAACAGCATCCTGTCTCTTAATTTTCTTTTTTCAAAAATTTTATATAATTTTGTTCCTTTTGGATATAGTCTTTTGAAAATTAAAGTCTCAGCAGTCACTCATCTTTTAGATTATTTTTCCTCTCAGGAAAATGAGTAAGAATAAGGCAACGAGGAAGAATGCTTGACTATATATGTGGGAAAGGCAAAGACTGCCAAACTGCAAGTGAGAAATATTACAACAGTAAATTTTGATAAATGTAAGTAAATAATTATGTTTCTGAATAGAGTGACATATATAGGTATGTCACAGATAGAAGCAAAAAGTTAGTGTAAAAATCTAAAACACTGATGTATAAAATCACGTCTAAATTATGAAATCCTGTTATTTCTGTGGTTTCAGTGTGTCTGCCCTCTGATGCCCTCTTGCAACACCTACCGTCTTGCTTGGGTTTCTCTTACCTTGGATGTGGAGTATCTCTTCATGGCTGCTCCAGCAAAGCGCAGCTACTGCTCCTTTCTTGGACGAGGGGTATTTCCTTATGGCCGCCCCTACTGACCTTGAACCTGGAGTAGCTCCTCTCGGCCCTCCTGCGCCTGCGCAGCCGCCGCTCCTTGAATGTGGGATTGCTCCTCTTGGTTGCCTCCCCTAACCTCGGGCATGTGATAGCTCCTCTCAGCTGCTGCCCTGACCTCTGGTGTGTGGTAGGTCAACTCGGCCGCCACCCCTGACCTCAGACATGGGGTAGCTCCTCTCAGCCACTGCCCCCGACCTCGGACTTGGGGTAGCTCCTCTAGGCCGCACCTGTGCCAACGATAGTATAAATGAGCTTACTATTATTGTTTTTTACCCAGTACATTTTATGCACATACCAATTATCTATTGTTCTCTGAGTTTTGGACAATAGGTAGTTAACCATGAATTCCTGAGTGGTTCCATTTGAGTAAAGTAAAACTAGCCATTCTGATCACACGGACCACAGCCTTGTCTAACTCAATGAAACTAAGCCATGCTGTGTGGGGCCACCCAGGACAGGAGGGTCATGGTGGAGAGGTCTGACAGAATGTGGTCCCCTGGAGAAGGGAATGGCAAACCACTTCAGTATTCTTGTCTTGAGAACCCCATGAACAGTATGAAAAGGCAAAAAGGTAGGACACTGAAAGATGAACTCCCAGGTTGGTAGGTGCCCAATATGCTACTGGAGATTAGTGGAGAAATAACTCCAGAAAGAATAAAGGTATGGAGCCAAAGCAAAAACAATACCCAGTTGTGGATGGGACTGGTGATAGAAGCAAGGTCCAATGCTGTAAAGAGCAATATTGCATAGGAACCTGGAATGTCAGGTACATGAATCAAGGCAAATTGGAAGTGGTCAAACAGGAGATGGCATAGTGAATGTCGACATTCTAGGAATCAGCGAACTAAAATGGACTTGAATGGGTGAATTTAACTCAGATGACCATTATATCTACTACTGTGGGCAGGAATCCCTTAGAAGAAATGGAGTAGTCATCATGGTCAACAAAGGAGTCCAAAATGCAGTACTTGGATGCAATTTCAAAAACAACAGAATGATCTCTGTCAAAGATCAAAGGCAAACCATTCAATATCAAGGTAATCCAAGCCTATGCCCCAACCAGTAATGCTGAAGAAGCTGAAGTTGAACGGTTCTATGAAGACCTTTTAGAACTACCACACAGAAAATTTGTCCTTTTTTTATAGGGGACTGGAATGCAAAAATAGAAAGTCAAGAAACACTTGGAGTAACAGGCAAATTTGGCCTTGGAATACAGAATGAAGTGGGACAAAGGCTAATAGAGTTTTGCCAAGAAAAGTCACTGGTCATAAAAAACACCCTCTTCCAATAACACAAGAGAAGACTCTACACATGGACATCACCAGATGATCAATACCGAAATCAGATTGATTATATTCTTTGCAGCCAAAGATAGAAAATCTCTATACAGTCAGCAAAAACAAGACCGGGAGCTGACTGTGGCTCAGATCATGAACTCCTTATTGCCAAATTCAGACTAAAATTGAAGAAAGTGGGAAAAACGCCAGACCATTCAGGTATGACCTAAATCAAATCCCTTATGATTACACAGTTGAAGTGAGAAATAAATTTAAGGGATTAGATCCGATAGAGTGCCTGATGAACTATGGTTCATGATATTGTACAGGAGACAGGCATCAAGATCATCCCCAGAGAAAAGAAATGCAAAAAAATCAAAACGGTTGTCTGAAGAGGCCTTACAAATAGCTATGAAAAGAAGAAAAGTGAAAGACAGGGGAGAAAAGGAAAGATATAAACATTTGAATGCAGAATTCCAAAGAATAGCAAGGAGAGATAAGAAAGACTTCCTCAACAATCAATGCAAAGAAATAGAGGAAAACAACAGAATGGAAAGACTAGAGATCTCTTTAAGAAAATTAGAGATACCAAGGGAATATTTCATGCAAAGATGGGCTCAATAAAGGACAGAAATGGTATGGACCTAACAGAAGCAGAATGTAATCAGAAAAGGTGGCAAGAATACACAGAAATTGTACAAAAAAGAGCTTCAGGACCCAGATAATCACAAATATGTGATCACTCAGTTAGAGCCAGACATCTTGGAATGTGAAGTCAAGTGGGCCTTAGGAAGCATCACTGTGAACAAAGCTAGTGGAGGTGATGGGACTTCAGTTAAGCTATTTCAAATCCTGAAAGATGATGCTGTGAAAGTGCTGCACTCAATATGCCAGCAAATTTGGAAAACTCAACAGTGGCCACAGGACTGGAAAAGGTCAGTTTTCATTCCAATCTCAAAGAAAGGCAATGCCAAAGAATGCTCAAACTACCACACAATTGCACTCATCTCACACACGAGTAAAGTAATACTTAAAATTCTCCAAACCAGGCCTCAGCAATATGTGAACTGGGAACTTCCAGATGTTCAAGCTGATTTTAGAAAAGGCAGAGGAACCAGAGATCAAATTGCCAACATCTGCTGGATCATGGAAAAAGCAAGAGGCTTCCAGAAAAACATCTATTTCTGCTTTACTGACTACGCCAAAGCCTTTGACTGTGTGGATCACAATAAACCGTGGAAAATTCTGAAAGAGATGGGAATACCAGACCACCTGACCTTCCTCTTGACAAACCTATATGCAGGTCAGGAAGCAACAGTTAGAACTTTACATGGGACAACAGACTGGTTCAATATGGAAAAGGAGTATGTCAAAGCTCTGTCTTGTCACCCTGCTTATTTAACTTATATGGAGAGTGCATCATGAGGAATGCTGGGCTGGAAGAAGCACAAGCTGGAATCAAGACTGCTGGGAGAAATATCAATAACCTCAGAAATGCAGATGACACCACCCTTATGGCAGAAAGTGATGAGGAACGAAAAAGCCTCTTGATGAAAGTGAAAGAGGAGAGTGAAAAAGTTGGCTTAAAGCTCAACACTCTGAAAACAAAGATCATGGCATCTTGTCCCATCACTTCATGGGAAGTAGATGGGGAAACAGTGTCAGACTTTATTTTTTGGGCTCCAAAATCACTGTAGATGGTGATTGCCACCATGAAATGAAAAGACACTTACTCCTTGGAAGGAAAGTTATGACCAACTTAGATAGTATATTGAAAAGCAAAGATATTACCTTGCCAACAAATGTCCCTGTAGTCAAGGCTATGGTTTTTCCAGTGGTCGTGTATGGATGTGAGAGTTGGATGGTGAAGAAAGTTGACCGCCAAAGAATTGATGCTTTTGAACTGTGGTGTTGGAGAAGACTCTTGAGAGTCCCTTGAACTGCAAGAAGATCCAACCAGTCCATTCTAAAGATTAGTCCTGGGTGTTTATTGGAAGGACTGATGCTGAAACTCCATTACTTAGGCCACCTCATGCAAAGAGTTGACTCGTTGGAAAAGACCCTGATGCTGGGAGGGATTGGGGGAGGAGGAGAAGGGGACGACAGAGGATGAGATGGCTGGATGGCATCACCGACTCGATGGACATGAATTTGAGTGAACTCCGGGTGTTAGTGATGGACAGGGAGGCCTGGCATGCTGCGATTCATGCAGTCACAAAGAGTCGGACACGACTGAGTGACTGAACTGAGCTGAACTGAAGTTATTTGTTAGTTATGCAAGCTTATTAAATAAAATGTAATAGAATATATAATAAAAATAAACAATTGAGGTACATTTTATCATGTAAATATCTACCCCCATTCAGGAATTGCTTGTGCTCAGATGCTCAGTCGTGTTTGTCTTTTGTGACACTTTAGACTCTAGCCCACTACGATCCTCTGTCCATGTAGCCTGCCAGGCTCTGTCCATGGGACTTCCCAGGCAAGAGTACTGGAAAGAGTTGCCATTTTCTCCTCCAAGGGAATCGTCCCAACCTAGGGTTCAAAACCATGTCCCTGCATCTCTTACATTGCATTGCATTACATTACATTCTTTACCACTGAGCCACTGGGGAAGCCCCATTCAGGAATTAACTGCCTGTTAATTAATTTGGGGGAAGGGTGTATAAGTAAGGTTAGGATATAGATTCCCTAGTTCTCTTCTACAAAGTGGAAGCCAGAAAGAATGTTTTTTATAAAGGGCCTTGCATTCCATAATAAGGACTTTGAACTATGTCCTACATCAGATAATAAATAAAAAGTCATCTTGCTTAGTCAACACTGACTTTCTTTTCATTAAAACTACGAACAAAAACTTCATTCTGCTTTCTATTTATCTTCAGTACTCCATTGCAACATCTGTCCTTTGCTCTTTTCAAGCAATTTTAAAATGCCATCAAACTGGCCTTCTTCTACACTAGGAGGATTATTGTTTTGATAGTTTGATCACTTATACCTGCTTATTCAAGAATAAACATTAGTAAGTTAATGTATAGCCCTAAGCTCTATTTTATTATATCTTTGTTTTTCAAAGTCATGTTCACTAAATTGAATTTTAAATCAGATAAATAACTCTGGGTTGTGATTTTTTGACATCTTGTTTAATAATAAGGGTGATACTTTAACATATTTGAAATTGCATTTCCTTAATTGTACACCATATTTGGCTGTACATTTGCATCCTATGTGGAACTGGTCTTATTTTCAAATAAAGTCAATAGCCTACAAAATACAAGGCAAGTTTGATATCTTTAAAGATGACTGACTAAAGGAAAGGATTAATTGAATTGCTTAAATGATATTTTAAATGATTGGCTAAAACAACAAATATATATATATAATTATTTGTTTATATATATATAATATATATAATCTCATAAATATATATTATAAAGATAGTCTTAGGTCCACAAAGCCTATTTATCTTAGTTTTATTTCTCTCTCAATTTTTTTAAAAAAGAAAATATGTTAGCCTGATAAAGAATAGATGCAAAATTCAGTACAAATTAGACACAAAAGCAATTTAAGCAGTTTAATTTGACTGGCGAATGTCTCATTTACTGAGATCTAAGTGTTATAGGCCCCTCTTCATTTATTTATGCACTATTTGCAATTGTATATTCTTAGATTTATAGAGATACCCTACTCTTTGAAAAACCACAGGGACTCTGAAAATTTAATTGGTGTAATTTCATATACTTTTTGTTTATATATATATACATATATATCTCAATACTTTTAATTCATCCTCAGGTTAACTAATATCTTGCCATATTATATACTCCAGGTGGGTATATTAACAGTAAACTCCTAGAAGCCAGAGAATGGCCAGTTCAATAGCTTCTGAAAGGGCATTTTAATGCCCCCAAACCTCAGTAAGAATATTACAAAATGTCAAAACTGGGAGTAGGCATCACTTTCTTTCTAAGCAAATATTTTGAAAAGAAGCCTTAGGGAAAAGAGCATTTGGATGCCAATTTAGAACAGGTGCACAAGACAACAGGGGAGCGCTATCAGACAGAAGCCAATGCAGAGGCAGTCATGGGCAGGGCTGCTATTATTGTTCACAGTGCCCGTCAATTGAACCCCTCGAAGATATAAAATCACAGTACTAATATACACTGCAGATTTCTTTGAAAATCAGTCCCAGCATATGAGATGAAGTGCTTAATTACTAGATTACCAAATAATATTCTACTAGACTTTAAAGGTTGAAACTCTTTGAAACCAGACTACTATTTTAATAACTTATTTTCTCATCATTTTCCCCTATTCCTGAAAGATGTTTAAGAAACTGTAAGACATATGATGGTAGCAGTCTTCATAATGTCAATTCTCAATTCTAGCCATCTTTTAAATTACTAACTTTCCTAACTTAATTATGTAAATGGCAATTACCTACAAAATAGCAATTACTCTGAGAAGCACCTGTAAAGATGGAAATGCACTCATGAAACTTGTAGGGACTGCTGTGCTGTGCTTAGTCGCTCATTACTGTCCAATTGTTTGTGACCCCATGGACTGTAGCCTGCCTGGCTCCTCTGTCCATGGGCTTCTCCAGCAAGAATACTGGAGTGGGTTGCCATGCCCTCCTCCAGGGGATCTTCCAACCCAGGGATTGAACCCAGGTCATTTGCATTGCAGGTGGATTCTTTAGCATCTGAGCTATCAGAGAACCCCGAGAATACTGGAGTGGGTAGCCAATGCCTTCTCCAAGGGATCTTCCAGATCCAGGAATTGAAACAGGGTCTCCTGCACTGCAGGCAGATTCTTTACCAGCTGAGCTACCAGGGAAGCCCTGGTAGGGATTAACTACATTGAAATCAATGGTAGGCAATACTTAAAACTAGTTTTTCCCTGAGACCTAAGGTCATAAACTTTCCAAATATGGTAGAATAATTTTCTCTACTTCACTTGCATTTTTTAGATGTAATGGTGAAGGATGCGACTAATTAATGATTTGACTTTTATCCCAATGAAAGTTTACACGATTAGACTTTGTAATATTTAATGTCTTTATTCTAAATAGGCAGACAATTAATCTGATGGTAAGATAAATGGCATGTAAATGAAAAAATGGTCAATCTCTCTTTCACTTAGTTCTGTCATATCAGAGCCAAGTATTTCAGCCAAACATTTTATATATATAAAGTGTGTGACGAATGAGTTATTGGTTCCATGAATGTAGAGAAAGGAAGGAAATGATATGCATCAGGGCAAATTTGAAAATCTGTGTGTCAGCAGTGATTCTCAAAAGGGGAATTTTGCTCCTCCCATGAGAATATTTGACAATGTCTGGGGAGACACTTGTTTTGTCACAATTAGGGGTGTGGCAGAGTGGCTCTTGTTACTCATATCTAATGGGTAGAAAGCAGAGATACTGCTAAACATTCTACAGTGAGAAAGCCCCCTACAACAATAATCTGCCTGTGATGTTAATTGTACCATCATTTTGACATATAGGAACAAAAAAAATAATCAAAGTCAAGCAAGCACCATCACAGAACAAAGAGACAAGTATATGGTGAACCATGCTTGAATATGTATTGGTTATATGTGAAGTGAAGTGAGGGTTGCTCAGTCGTGTCTGACTATCTGCAATCCCATGGGCTGTAGGACTGAACCTGTTAGGCTCATCTGTCCAAGGAATTCTCCAGACCAGGATACTGGAGTAGGTAGCCATTCCCTACTCCAGGGGATCTTCCCAACCCAGGGATGGAGCCCAGGTCTCCTGCATTGCAGGCAGATTCTTTACTATCTGAGCCACTAGGCAAGCCCATTGGTTATATAGTGCTGACATAAAAATATTAATATATATGAAATACATTAAAATCCATATTGTGAGTAAAAACCAGGAATAATCATTTTAGAGATAATTAGATACATGCTTGAAGTACTGTGTAGGATGAGTACATTTTTACTACCTCTCTTTAAAAAAAAAGTGTATTTGCTAGAATTCCAATTAAATTATTTTTAATATTTCTTCCCTTTATAATTTATGTATTCTTAATAAGGGAAGCTTTACAGCAATCAGTAGTTTCTGTCAAAAATCTTGGCAGTAATGCAGAAACAAATTTGTGAACTTGAACAGACCACTGAGAAGTCAGATCATTAATTCATCAATTAATGAAGCTTTGTTCTACTGGCTATGACCTTTGGTTTTATGGGAAAATCCTAAAGTAAAAGTTTGAATCCTGTAATCTTGAATTGGAAGCTCTAATACTGCTACTGTGGAAATACTGGTTTATATCTGACTCTAATAGGAATAACCCTTTACTACAAGAAAAAATAAATGTATCATCATTAAATTGTTTTCTGTGTGAAAGTATTTCACCAATCAAAAACTCCTTATACAAAAATGATTATTCCTTTAAAATCTATTTTTATGTCACAGTCTTCCCCTAGTGATTCTCTACATAGCTGTGGTTTTAACTTATACATCATAAACAGAATATTATAAAATTGGGAAAAGATGAAAAAATAAATATTTATGTTGTTTAACTTTATGAAAACAAAAATATAAGATGATTTAATTACAATGTATAACTTTTTTTTTCTTTATTAAGGGGTTTCTTATATCTACAAAGCATTAAGAAAAGTTGCTTAATGAATTTAGTAGAAGCATGGATGTGAATGCATAAACAAATCTCTACTGTTCACCATGAAAATTCTATCAAAGAATATTGACAAAGATTATTTTATATTTACTCTTCTGGAAAGCCTGTATTTACATGGCATATTTTGTTTTAAAAAATATTTCTATAGCACAAAAATCTTAAACGTAAAATTTGAAAGTAAATTACAATTATTTAGATATATACTAGACATGGAATCTAATTGGCTTGTGAAGAATCTACTAATTACATCCTATCATATAGTATATTTATATTTAATGAGTCAGACATTGAATATGAGCTATTTAGCAAACTACTGAGAAATTTATCACAAAATTCACAAACATTATATCTACTTGCAAAACAAGACTACACAGTTACCTTTTTCTATTGTTTTTCAATAAAACTTGGAAGGAAAATATAGATGTACACATAGGCCATGTTACTTTGGAATCATTCCTTTAGAATTTCAGTTGGAATCACATGCAAGTCAGTAAGCTAAAAGCATTTCCTTTATGTTAAATTTCCTTCAGTCAATTGTTATTTAGTTGATTTTCTCTGGGACAGTGGCAAAAAAGCATCTTTGTCCATACAATAACAACAAAAAATCATTAGCAGGAATTACAGGTAAGATGAAAATGTTAATACAACTTCTGTTGATTTCTTCCACCTCTGGGTATACAGATTCCTTTTTGATCATGGTAGCTAATGCAAAAAGAATGTTTTCTATAAAAAATGATTCTTTTTCTACTATGCTTTGGAATTATTTTATTATTGTTCATTGGGAGGTTTTACTAAGGGACAATCACTATCATGCCTATGCTTGTTTTAGAAGGGGACCCTTGGTCCTCCTCTGTCACCAGCGTGCCAACCTGCTAAGTATTCCAAGTCAAATAGAAGAGTCTTCAGAAAGATCAAACCCTCAGACTTTGTTCTATGACAGGAAATAACAAGATAGAGTTCTGAATATGGAATAATAAAAGAGGAGAATAAGGCACCCAGACATTGGAACAGGCTTTTCTGACCAGAGTACTATTACTTAAGAAGAGCTGACTGTGAATTAAACCTATACTTGTGCATGCAAGCTAAGTCACTTCAGTCATGTCTGACTCTTTGTAACCCTATGGAGACCTCCTTTGTCCGTGGGATTCTCCAGGCAAAAATACTGGAGTGGGTTGCCATGCCCTCCTACAGGGGATCTTCCTGACCTAGGGATCAAACCTGCACCTCCTCCATCTCCTGCATTGGCAAGCCAGTTCTTTACCACTAGCACCACCTGAGAAGTTCAGACCAAAACTTATACTTAAATAGAACAACTGCAAGTTTCTGAGCTCAGATAATTATGTGTGTATAATATGTAATTGGCTTTCTGTGGTTGTTATTGTTCAAATTAAAAGACAAAAAAAGGAGAAATGAGGTTGTATAAGCGTCTACATGTCTTGCTTTTCATAACTGGGAATTAATATTATACTACATCAAATTTTTAAATAGACTAGATAGTTATATAAATGAATAAATTAAATTCAAAAGAATAAGTAAATAAGAACAAAATAGAGTGCTTTCTTTAGCAAAAGGGGGCTGTGGGTATCATTTTATACCCTGTGAGGATTTTTTCATGTATTGTTAAAAAAATCCAAGCATATGTATTTCAGCAGTAATAATAATGTAAGAAACCATTGCACTTATATTCAGAAGAGTCATCAGTTTTCAGCCATAGTGGCTAATATATAAAATATGCTCGTATTTAGGGTAGATTATGTTGGTGTTCTGCAAATACCCTTCCCTTCTCTTCCACTACCACGACGAAAGTAGTACAGGGACCAACCCACTGATGTATGAATGCATCAGTGTGGCTTTTCTCACTGGAGGCTCAGAAAGTCATGATAAATTCCTTGAAAGCTTTATGCTTCCTGACACCTGCCTGAGGAAGAGTGTGCATGCCCCATATGGTTGCTAGTCCCAGACAGTGATAGAAAAAATTATGTCTATATCCCACCAACAGCTGAAAACAGAGTTGCCTCAGCCAAATCACACCCTTCTTTGAAATTTATAAAAAGCCAATATGAGCAAGAAGTAATTCTTGATATAAGTTGCTAAAATATTGAGGTTTATTTGTTTTACAACATTATTGCTGTAAAACATGAATAATATAATCACACTATCATGTTTGCCACAGAAGGGGAGTATGCTTTAATTTCCCCTAAAATGGGTAACAGAATATTTTTCTAACTACCAAAATAAATAATGAGAATTCCAGGTGACAAATAATTTGTGCTGGATTCTCTCTTTGGCTCAATTGATCATATTGAGGACATGATAAGGGCTTCAGAGTGAGAGAGACAGTTTTTAAACCCTGGATCTTCCATTCAATACTCTGGTTAACTTTGAATAAGTTGCTTCCTCTATGAATTTTGGTTTCTTAATTTGCATAAAGTAAATAACACGAATCATAAATTTGCAAGCTTCAAATAAAAGTAATATGTGAAAAAAAATCTAGCACATTTTATGGTAAAAGGAATCCATGTACCATAAGTATTCCCTCAAGGAGGGCATGGCAACCTAGTCCAGTATTCTTGCTTGGAGAATCCCATGGACAGGGAAGCCTGGAGGGCTACAGTTCATAGGGTCACAGAGAGTCAGAAACAACTGAAGTGACTTAGCACAAAGTCAATAATTAGTAGTTATAGTTATTAATGAGCTGTATCTCACTGTTTTTCAAAGAGGAAAAAGAGTCCTGGAAAATATCAGGTTCTAAGATTCCTGATATGAATTTTTTAATTCCTTAATCTATATGTAATACTATTAAGAGACTGTTGATTTTGGAAATGAAGCATAAACACATGGAAGACATGAAAGAATACAAAGGAAGGATGGGCCATCAAAGGAGTATTGTATGTTACATGCAAGACTTTTTAAGCTACAAGTAGAAGCAAACAACTAAAATCAAACTAACTTTATTATAAGGAAATATGCTGCTGCTAAGTCGCTTCAGTTGTGTCCAACTCTGTGCGACCCCATGGACGGCAGCCCACCAGGCTCCCCCGTCCCTGGGGTTCTCCAGGCAAGAACACTGGAGTGGGTTACCATTTCCTTCTCCAGTGAAAGTGAAAAGTGAAAGTGAAGTTGTTCAGTCGTGTCCGACTCTTCACGACCCCATGGACTGCAGCCCACCAGGCTCCTCCATCCATGTGATTTTCCAGGCAAGAGTACTGGAGTGGGGTGCCATTGTCTTCTCCGATAAGGAAATACATTACCTTGCAAACATTGAAAATATGGTAAGCTTCACAATCTATATGTCCATGAACAAAATGAATAGATAAAAAGGATGTGGTACGTATACACAATGTAATATTACCCAGCCAAAAAAGGAATGGAATTGGGTGATTTGTAATGACGTGGATGAACCTAAAGTCTGTAATAGTGAAGTAAGTCAAAGAGAGAAAAACAAATATCATGTTAACATATATATGCAGAATCTAGAAAAATGGTACTGAGGAGCCTATTTGCAGGGCAGAAATAGAGATGCAGATGCAGAGAATGGACTTGTGGATACAGTGGGGGTAAGGAGGGGTGGAACAAATTGAGAGAATAGCATTAACATATATACACTATCATGTGTAAAATAGATAGCTGGTGGGAAACTGCTCTTTAGCACAGGGAGCTCAGTCCAGTGCTCTGTGATGATCTGAAGGGATGGGAAAGAGGGGGAAGGAGGATCAAGAATGAGGTGATATATATATTGATGTATTGTTGTTGTTGTTTAGCCACTCAGTTGTGTTCAACTCTGTTGTGACCCCATAGACTCTAGCTTGCCAGGCTTCTCTATCAGTGGGGTTCTCCAGGCAAGAATAATGGAATGGGTTGCCATTTTATTCTCCAGATATATGTATACATATTTATGTTGTTGTAGAGCAGAAACTAACAAAATATTGAAAAGCAATTATACTCCAATTCAATTAATCAATTAATAAAGAATACATTCTTAGAAAAGTTCAATCAAAGGACAGATTCTTAGAAAAATTCAATCTTCCAAGACCGAACCAGGAAGAGATAGAAATTATGGATAACCCAATTACAAGCACTGAATTTGAAGCTGTGATCAAAAATCTCCGAAAATAACAGAAGCACAGGACCAGATGGTTTCACAGGAGAATTCCATCAAACATTTAGAGAAGAGTTAATGCCTATCCTTCTAAAACTCTTTCAAAAAATTGAAGAGGAAGGAACACTTCCAAACTCACCCTATGAGGCCACCATCACCCTGATACCAAAACCAGACAAAGACAACACAATAAAAGAAAACTAAAGGTCAATATCACTGATGAACATAAATGCAAAACTATCCTCAACAAAACTTTAGCGAACAGAAATCAGCAACACATCAAAAAGCTCATACACCATGATCAAGTTAGGTTTATTCCAGGAATTCAAGGATTCTTCAATATATGTAAACCAATCAGTGTGATACACCATATTAACAAATCGAAAGCTAAAAACCATGATCATCTCAATAGATGCAAAAAAAAAAAAAAAAAAAAAAAAAAACCTTTAACAAAAGTCAGCACCCATTTATGATTTAAAACTCTTCAAAAAATGGGCATAGGAGGAACCTACCTTAACATATTAAAGGTATGATAAGCTTAACAGCAAACATTATTCTCAATGGTGATAAATTGAAAGCATTCTCCCTAAGATCAGGAACAAGACCAGGGTGTCCACTCTCACCACTATTATTCAACATAGCTCTGGCAGTCCTAACTACAGCAATCAGAGAAGAGACAGAAAGAAAAGGAATCAATATCAGAAAAGAAGTAAAGCTCTCCCTGTTTGCAGATGACATGATACTGTACATAGAAAACCCTGAAGATAGTATCAGAAAATTACTAGAGCTAATCAGTGAATTTAGCAAAGCTTCAGGATGCAAAATAATACACAGAAATCACTTGCATTTCTATATACTAACAATGAAAAATCAGAATGAGCAATTAAAGAATCAATCATATTCATCATTGCAACAAAAAGAATTAAATATCTAGGAATAAATTTTCATTTGGAGACAAAAGAACTGTGCACAGAAAATTATGTGCACACTAATGAAAGAAATCAAAGATGGCATAAATAGATGGAGAGATATTCCATGTTCCTGGGTAGGAAGAATCAATATTGTGAAAATGATTATACTACCAAATGTAATCTACAGATTCAATGCAGTCCCTATCAAGTTACCAATGGCATTTTTCACAGAACTAGAAGGAAAATTTCACAATTTATATCGAAAAAGAAAAGACCCTGAATAGCTAAAGCAGTCTTGAGAAAGAAGAATGGAACTGGAGGAATCAAAATTCCTGACTTCAGATTGTACTGCAAAACTACAATCATCAAGACAGTATGGTACTGGCACAAAAACAGAAATATAGACAAATGGAACAAGATAGAAAGCCCAGAAATAAACCCATGCACCTATGGGTACATTATTTTTGACAAAAGAGGCAAGAATATGCAATGGGGCAAAGACAGCCTCTTCAATAAATGATGCTGGGAAAACTGGAGAGCTACATGTAAAAGAATGAAATTAGAACACTTCCTAATGCCAAACACAAAGAAAAACTCAAAATGGATTAAAGACCTAAATGTAAGACCAGAAACTATAAAACTCAGAGGAAAACATAGACAGAACACTTGATGACATAAATCAAAGATAGGTCCTCCATGACCCACTTCCTAGAGTAATGGAAATAAAAACAAAAGTAAACAAGTGGGACCTTATTAAAAGGTTTTGCACAGCAAAGGAAACTATAAGCAAGGTGAGAAAACAACCCTCAGAATGGGAGAAAATAATAGCAAATGAAACAATTGACAAAGGGTTAATTTCCAAAATATACAAGTGGCTCATACAACTCAATACCAGGAAAACAAATAACCCAATCAAAAAGTGGGAAAAAAAGACCTAAACAGACATTTCTCCAAAAAAAGACATACAGATGGTTAACAAACACATGAAAAGATGCTCGATATTGCTCATTAATAAATATAAATCAAAACCACAATGAAATATCACCTCACACAGGTCAGAATGGCAATCATCAAAAAGTCTACAAGCAATAAATGTTGGAGAGGGTGTGGAGAGAAGGGAATGCTATTGCACTGTTGGTAGGAATGTAAATTGATGCAACCACTGTGGAAGACGGTATGGAGAGTCCTTAAAAAACTAGGAAGAAAAACACCATATGACCCAGAAATCCCACTCCTAGTCATATACCCTGAGGAAACAAGGGTTCAAAAAGGCACATGAATCCCATTGTTCATTGCAGCACTATTTACAATAGCTAGAACACGAAAACAACCAAGATGTCCATCAACAGATGAAAGGATAAAGAAAAGGGACATATACACAATGGAATATTACCCAGCCATAAAAAGGTACACATGTGAGTCAGTTCTGATGAGATGGATGAACCTGGAACCTATTATACAGAGTGAAGTTGTACTTTGGCCACCTATGCAAAGAGCTGACTCATTGGAAAAGACTCTGGTGCTGGGAAAGATTGAGGGCAGGAGAAGGGGATGACAGAGGATGAGATGGTTGGAGAGCATCACGAACTCAATGGACATGGGTTTGGGTGAACTCTGGGAGTTGGTGATGGACAGGGAGGCCTGGCGTGCTGTGGTCCATGGGGTCACAAAGAGTTGGAAATGACTGAGTGACTGAAATGAACTGAACTAAACTGAATGGAGAAATAGACAAAAGGAATAGACTCAATCTTTCCCAGCATCAGAGTCTTTTCCAATGATTCAGTTCTTCGCACAGGTGGCCAAAGTATTGGAGTTTCACCTTCAACATCAGTCCTTCCAATGAACACCCCGGACTGATCTCCTTTAGGATGGACTGGTTGGATCTCCTTGCAGTCCAAGGGACTCTCAAGAGTCTTCTCCATGTGGATCTGGTGGAGGCTCAGCTTCCTCTGATGAGTGAAGCGCTGTGATGGAAAGATAGTCATTTAACACAAAGGAAGGCTCTATTAGAAACGAGGAAGGGAAGTACTGAGCAACCAATCATGTCTGTAAAAATGTTCTTTATCTGATCAACTCTTGCTCATATCATATAGGTTTTGCATGTATAACAGACACCATTTTTAACATATCACCTAGTTGACCTTATGGACCTGAGGAAAGGGAAGGAGTGGATGAGATGTATGGAAGGAGTAACATGGAAACTTGCATTACCACATGTAAAATAGGTAGCCAACAGGAATTTGCTGTATGTCTAAGGAAACTCAAACAGTTGCTCTATATTGATATACAGGGGTGGCATGGGGAGGGAGATGGGAGGGAGTTTCAAAAGGGAGGATATATATATATATATATATATATATATATATATAAAGAAATTTCCAAGTGTGTAGGGTAGTATTATAAATTATAATCTCCATGGTGTGTATTAGATTCCCAAAACTTGCTTGTTTTATAACTTGAAGATTATACCCTTTGACAAACATTTCATTTCTCTTAAATTTAAGCTCATGGCAACCCTCCATTCTTTCTTATTCTATTAAGTTTGTCCTTCTTTTTTTTTTTTTTTTTTAATTCCTAATGTACATACTTACAGCAAAAAAAAAAAAAAAAAGAAAAGAAGAAGAATATAAAGTATGGTAGGCTTCACAGTTGATTGACCTTTACATTTATCCTATCTGCCATCCTCTGTATTGACTAAATCTTTAAAATTGTTCCAAAATAGCTAAAATTCTTCCAGGTTTCAACATCCAGGGTTGGGTAAGGTAGGAAAACATTGCTTCCTGTGGTTTTCTCTAGAGACAAGAAAACTATCCCCAGCCGCTCTAAGCAGAGCTGTCCTTATATTTTACTGACCAGGATTTGATTACATCTCAACGCTAACAAGATGGGTGAGCTTACTTTAAAAATACTGGGCTCTCATGTGGATCTGGTGGAGGCTCAGCTTCCTCTGATGAGTGAAGCGCTGTAATGGAAAGATAGTCACTTAACACAAAGGAGGTCTCTGTTGGAAAAGAGGAAGGGAAGTACTGAGCAACCAATCACGTCTGTAAAAATGTTCTTTTTTTTTTAATTTTTATTTTATTTTCAAACTTTACAATATTGTATTGGTTTTGCCATATATCAAAATGAATCCGCCACAGGTATACATGTGTTCCCCATCCTGAACCCTCCTCCCTCCTCTTTCCCCATACCATCCCTCTGGGTCATCCCAGTGCACCAGCCCCAGGCATCCAATATCGTGCATCAAATCTGGACTAGCGACTCGTTTCATATATGATATTATACATATTTCAATGCCATTCTCCCAAATCATCCCACCCTCTCCCTCTCCCACAGAGTCCAAAAGACTGTTCTATACATCAGTGTCTCTTTTGCTGTCTCGTATACAGGGTTATTCTTACCATCTTTCTAAATTCCATATATATGCATTAGTATACTGGTTAGTTATATAGTTATATAGTTATATATATATATATATATAGTTATATATAGTTATACATATATAGTTATATAGTTATAACTATATAACTATAGTTATAAAGTTATATATATATAGTCAGTATATTGGTGTTTTTCTTTCTGGCTTACTTCACTCTGTATAATAGGCTCCAGTTTCATCCACCTCATTAGAACTGATTCAAATGTATTCTTTTTAATGGCTGAGTAATACTCCATTGTGTATACGTACCACTGCTTTCTTATCCATTCATCTGCTGATGGACATCTAGGTTGCTTCCATGTCCTGGCTATTATAAACAGTGCTGTGATGAACATTGGGGTACACGTGTCTCTTTCAATTCTGGTTTCCTCAGTGTGTATGCCCAGCAGTGGGATTGCTGGATCATAAGGCAGTTTTATTTCCAGTTTTTTAAGGAATCTCCACACTGTTCTCCATAGTGGCTGTACTAGTTTGCATTCCCACCAACAGTGTAAGAGGGTGCCCTTTTCTCCACACCCTCTCCAGCATTTATTGCTTGTAGACTTTTGGATCGCAGCCATTCTGACTGGTGTGAAATGGTACCTCATAGTGGTTTTGATTTGCATTTCTCTGATAATGAGTGATGTTGAGCATCTTTTCATGTGTCTGTTAGCCATCTGTATGTCTTCTTTGGAGAAATGTCTATTTAGTTCTTTGGCCCATTTTTTGATTGGGTCATTTATTTTTCTGGAATTGAGCTGTAGGAGTTGCTTGTATATTTTTGAGATTAATTGTTTGTAGTTGCTTCATTTGCTATTATTTTCTCCCATTCTGAAGGCTGTCTTTTCACCTTGCTTATAGTTTCCTTTGTTGTGCAGAAGCTTTTAAGTTTAATCAGGTCCCATTTGTTTATTTTTGCTTTTATTTCCAATATTCTGGGAGGTGGGTCATAGAGGATCCTGCTGTGATGTATGTCAGAGAGTGTTTTGCCTATGTTCTCCTCTAGGAGTTTTATAGTTTCTGGTCTTACGTTTAGATCTTTAATCCATTTTGAGTTTATTTTTGTGTATGATGTTAGAAAGTGCTCTAGTTTCAGTCTTTTACAAGTGGTTGACCAGTTTTCCCAGCACCGCTTGTTAAAGAGATTGTCTTTAATCCATTGTATATTCTTGCTTCCTTTGTCAAAGATAAGGTGTCCATACGTGTGTGGATTTATCTCTGGGCTTTCAATTTTTTCCCTTGATCTATATTTCTGTCTTTGTGCCAGTAAAAATGTTCTTTATCTGATCAACTGTTGCTCATATCATATAGGTTTTGCATGTATAACAGACACCATTTTTAACATATCACCTTAAGAAACAAAGAGAAACTTTTGAAAATTGCATATGACATATTTTAGCCTAGTTGACCATTAAACCCATAATTGATCTGGAGTGCAGCCACCACAAGCTATTCCAAGAAAGAAAAAAATAAAGAGCTTTTATGAAACACTCATCTAAGAATAGAAGTATGCATTTTTCCTGTATGTGGGCAATGCACATTATAGTACTTTCTTTAAGAACTCTGCAAGAAGGTAAAATGCAGCTGTAATATACATCCCAATACAATGGCCCTCTATTAGTCATTTGCACTGGTTCTTGCATATAAAATAGTTGGCTTTTAGGTCACCTAAAGATAAGAAACTTTGGGGTCTTCAGAATAAAAGACTGATCATTTTTACAATCTATTTTAGTCTAACTCCTTACAGAAACACTTCCAAATTCATGTACCACATTTTTATATATTCAAATACAACAAATGGAAAAATATTTTCTATCTTCAAAAATGGCACTTAACTCGAATCCACACATTTTGTACTTCACTTCAACAGCAATTAAAAATAATGCCTTTGATTAGAAACCTTGTTATTATTACTCAGTAACTTATAACACATATAGAATGAGAAATTGAAATTTTTATTTCACATCTACAAAAGTATGAGATCTTATTAACAATTAAATAACTCCCATGTATATGATTAAAAATATAATAATAATCAATGCTTAGTCATGTGGTGGGCATTTCTCTCATGTGTGTGTGTGTGCATGTGTGATCAATCAAATCCAAATTTTTGTGATCCCATGCACTGTAGCCTGCCAGGCTTCTCTGTCAATCATACTACATTCTTTAAGTCTTTAATTGGGGCACTGGTATCTGCTATTCCACTTGAGTTATGTTATTGGTTCTGATTTTCTGTCTTGGCCAAAGTCTAGTTTCAAGAGTTTCTACTTTCACTTTTCTACCATTATAAATCTTTCTGGACAAAACAGATAACTAATTTCAGGGTTTTGAAAGCTGTTATGTATATTTTATTTCATTTTTACCACAAGGATTAAGTAGATGAACATAGGATGGTGCCATCGACTTCATTAAGCCACTGAGATAGACCTTGCAGTATTCCTCAGACTCCACACATTCCCACCCCCACTATGTGAGGAAGATATGATGGCATTTTGTATTCCCTATGAGAGAACTGCTACTATATATACAGACTTTAGTATTGCAGAGGCTTTCCTTAAGAGTCCCAAACACGCCTTCCAGCAGTGGGTTATGTCTGAGAACTTATTTGGGCATGAAAACTATAGCCACCACCTTGAGTCTCTGGAGGTCAGTAGTCCCAGCTACTACTGTGATTTCAGTTCAGTTCAGTCACTCAGTCGTGTCCGACTCTTTGTGACTCCATGTACTGCAGCACACCAGGCCTCCCTGTCTACCGCCAACTCCTGGAATTTAGTCAGATTCATGTCCATTGAGTCGGTGATGGCATCCAACCATCTCATTCACTACTATGAAGACTGTGGTAATTATGTCCATTTTGCCTCTGGCAGTGAGAAGATATCTGACAGTGACCATATCCCTGAAACTTTTGATTTTATTTAGTGAATGAAGATTTCTTTGGAAACTTTCAGGGAACACATTAGAGTGGTACCATCTGCATATCTGAGGTTATTGATATTTCTCCCAGTAATCTTGATTTCAGCTTGTGATTCATTCAGCCTGGCATTTCATGAGATGTACTCTGCATGTAATTTAAATATGCAGGCTAACAATATATAGCTTTGACATATTCCTTTCCTAATTTTGAACCAGTGCATTGTTCTAATGGCAGAAAGCAAAAAGTAAAGAGCCCCGTGATGATGTTAAAAGAAGAGAATAAAAAAGCTGGTTAAAACTCAACATTCAAAAAACTAAGATCATGGCATTTGGTCCTGTCACTATATGGCAAAAAGAAGAGGATAAAGTGGAAATAGTGACACATTTTATTTTCATGGGTTCCAAAATCACTGCAGACAAGGACTGCAGCCATGAAATTAAAAGATGCTTGCTCCTTGGAAAGCTATGACAAACTTATCGGTCAGTTCAGTCACTCAGTCCTGTCCGACTCCTTGTGACGCTATGGACTGAAGCACGCCAGGCTTCCCTGTCCATCACCAACTCCTGGATTGTACTCATACTCATGTCCATAACGTTGGTGATGCCATATAACCATCTCATCTTCTGTCGTCCCCTTCTCCTCCTGCCTTCAATCTTTCCCAGCATCAGGGTCTTTTCCAATGAGTCGGTTCTTCACATGAGGTGGCCAAAGTACTGCAGTTTCAGCTTCAGCTTCAGTTCTTTCAATGAATATTCAGGACTGATTTTCTTTAGGATTGACTGGTTGAATCTCCTTGCAGACCAAGGGACTCTCAAGAGTCTTCTCCAACACTGTAGTTCAAAAACATCAATTCTTCAGTGTCCAGCTTTCTTTACAGTCCAAATCTCACAATCATACATGACTACTAGAAAAACCATAGCTTTGACTAGATGGACCTTTGTTGGTAAAGTAATGTCTCTGCTATTTAATATGCTGTCTAGGTTGGTCATAGCTTTTCTTAAAAAGCAGAGATGTCACTTTGCTGACAAAGGTCTCTATATTCAAAGCTATGTTTTTTCCAGTAGCCATGTACTGATGTGAGAGTGGAACCATAATGAAGGCAGAGATCCTAAGAATTGCTGCTTTTGAAACTTGGTGCTCAAGAAGACTCTTTAGAGCTCCTGGACTGCAAGGAGACTAAACCAGTCAATTCTAAAGGAAATCAACCCTCAATATTCATTGGAAGGACTGTTGCTGAAAGAAATAGAAGTTCCAATACTTTGACCACCTGGTGCAAAAAGCCAATTCATTGGAAAAGACCCTGATGTTGGGGAAGATTGAGGGCAGGAGGAGAAGGGGGCAGCAGATGATTAGATGGTTGGATAACATCAATGACTCAATGGATATGAGTTTGAGCAAACTCCAGGAGATAGTGAAGAACAGGAAGCCTGGGATGCTGCAGTCCATAGGGAGACAAAGAGTCAGAGAACAGCAGCGACAACAACAGGATACACAGATGCTGGATTCTCTAACCTGATAAACAAATCCATTTAAGTCTGCCCACTTTTCTGTTGACTGCTTCTTCTGAGTCTGTTGACTGCTTCTTCATTCTGTCAAGACAATTCTTCAAAACCTCATTTGCTGTAGGTCATCATTCTTCCTAAATTTTAGGTAGACATCACAGATTACATTAGGATTGTCTCCAAGTATCTTCACCAGGAAACCAATTCTGACACACACATGAATTACACCATATCAGGGAAGTTCCCCTTATCTACCATAACACTCTTAGCCCCAGGTCAGCAACCTTAAGATCCATTCTAGGATATTTTCTCAAAGTTCCTGCCATGTATGACTTAGGTCTTTCAGTTCTTTCCATGAATATATTTTCTACCAAAGCAGAAAGAGTACTTCTACAACTGGCTTTTGTTTACTCCTCGCTGCTTTGTAGACCCAGAAGCCATGAGAGGAAGTATGGATATTCTTTAGGAAATCTCCTTCTTCAGGTAAGAGTTTGCATAATCTTCAGGCTAGAGGAGACTATCTCTTCAAGTAAAGAGAGAACCACTTCCGAGAGGCCAATATATTGAGGAGATCTCAGCATTTAAAGTCTTCAAGTGCATGCACCTAAATGGCTCCATTTCAAATCCTAAGACTCTGCTTTTTCCCTGATAATGTTCTGATTTTAGTCTTAAAGGCATGCTGAAACTGTGAATTAAGCAGTTTCTTGATACTGTCATAGTTCATATATTGGGTTTTGTTCTCTGGCCAATCTGATTTCTACTTTTGTAAATAAAGGTCTTTTAGAATGTTGTCACCAAGGCTTTTGGCTTTCTCACCATGATGTCCAACTGAAGGATAAGTAAGAGAAGCCTGACATTCCCTTCCTTCAGCACATTTATAGTGTCAACAGTATGCAACCAACCAACTCTTCAGACCTTATCATTACTATTGCCACCTCATCTCTTAAATTCTAGAAACATTAATTAAACCAGTGTATCTCCTACATGTATCATATGCCAGATCTCCACAGATGAAGGTCTCAGTAATTCTGCTGCTAAAATATGCCAGGGCAAGTACAGTATCATCACCTCACTTACCAATAACTTAAATGTCTTTCCCATCTGGCCAGCCCAGAATCCAACTCAAAATTCTATCCTAAAAATTTACTTTTAGGAGAAGTTCTGGCACAAACTCTTTTCTTGTGACTTTCCATAGATTCAGAGCCAGAGATAATATCCAAGGGCAATCCAGCAGGGGAATGGAAATTAATGTATAAAAAGGAAAATAAACAACAATGTATCATTAAGTCCCTTACTGCCATGGGCAACTGAAACTATATCCTACAGAAAACAGTTGGGAAAATGGTATAAAATTGTGTTATTCCTCTTAAGGGTCAAGGGACCTGGACTATTAACATTAATTTTCATATTTCATATTTTGAAGACTGTTAGTTGTTAATTCCATTGTACTTCTGGTCTGCTTCATGTATAAGAAGAGAGACCTCCTTAAAAAAAGAGAAAATCATCCACAAAGATACAAATATGCACAGTTAGAAATTACCTAGAGCACACTAAAATTAAAGGCCATAAGGTTACATATGCTGCTGCTGCTAAGTCGCTTCAGTCGTAAGGTTACATATGGGTGCTGACAATTTCTGTCTTTATCACATTTAACATTGACATATTTGACTGAGATGAAGAAGACTGAGGGATGAAGAGCTGATGCTTTTGAATTGTTGTGCCGAAGATGACTCTTGAGAGTCCCATGCAGATCAGACTAGTCAATCCTAATGAAATTCAACCCTAAATATTTATCGGAAGGACTGATGCTGAAGCTGAAGTTCCAGTACTTTGGCCATCTGTTGTGAAGAGCCGACTCATTGCAAAAGCCCTTGATGCTGGGAAAGATCAAAGGCAAAAGGAGAAGGGGGTGGCAGAGGATGAGATAATTGGATGGCATCACCAACACAATGGACATGAATCTGAGCAAACTCTGAAAGATAGTGAAGGACAGAGGAGCCTGGCATGCTGTTCATGGGGCCAGCATGGGCCTCCTCTGTCCCAGCATGCATCGGACATGACTTAGTGACTCAATGACAACATCAACAAAGAAATTTCTTCCTTTTCTAGATTTTTATTTCCTCTTTAATTTTTATCTGGAAATCATTTTTGAGGTATTCTCATAATATTATTATTGATAAAGAAAACAGGCTTTAATTTGCCCAGGGTGAATTCAAAATTGGTCAGTTATCCTCAACACATTCTATCAATTTACATGATGTTTCAACTCTTTATAAAAAATGAAATAAAATATATTTGGGCTTCTCCAGTGACTCAGCAGTAAAGAATCTGCCTGCAGTGCAGAAGACACAGGTTCAATCCCTGGTTTGGGAATATCCCCTGGAGAAGGAAGTGGCAACCCACTCCAGTATTCTTGCCTGGACAGAAGAGCCAAGAGTTGGATATGATGTAGCAGCTAAACCACAAGAAAAATGTTTAATATTCAATAAAATCAGTATCAATTCAGTCATTGAAAAATATATATCATTAGTATTTTTTAGTATATATTTACCAAAATTTCCTTGCAGTATTTACCAGAGTTTTTGTGCTTAGAAAATTCTGTTCCAACCTGGATAAATCTTCATCTATATTTGTTGCTAATATTTTTTAAATACAAAATAACTTTAATTTATGCTGTAAGTAGATGGCTTCCCCAGTGAAGAGTGCTTCCTTGGTGGCTCAGTAGTAAAGAATCCACCTATAATGCAGGAGGCACAGGAGACTGAGGTTTGATCCCTGGGTCAGGAAGATACCCTGGAGGAAGGAATGGCTACTCAGTCCAGTATTCTTGCCTGGAAAAATCCCATGGACAGAGGAGCCTGGCAGGGTACAGTCCATGGGGTCACAAAGAGTCAAGACATAAGTGAAGACACTGAGCACAGCATGCTGTAAGTAATGTTCTAACTTGCTCTTTTTTTCAAGTTATTTATCTTAATAATCGGAGAAGGCAATGGCACCCCTCTCCAGTACTCTTGCCTGGAAAATCCCATGGACAGAGGAGCCTGGTAGGGCTGCAGTCCATGGGGTCGCTAAGAGTGGAACACGACTGAACGATTTCACTTTCACTTTTCACTTTCATGCAGTGGAGAAGGAAATGGCAACACACTCCAGTGTTCTTCCCTGGAGAATCCCAGGGACAGGAGAGCCTGGTGGGCTGCCGTCTATGGGGTTGCACAGTCGGACACGACTGAAGCGACTTAGCAGCAGCAGCAGCATTCTTAATAATATTTTATTTTATTTTTTTTTAATTTTATTTTATTTTTAAACTTTACATAATTGTATTAGTTTTGCCAAATATCAAAATGAATCCATCACAGGTATACATGTGCTCCCCATCCTGAACCCTCCTCCCTCCTCCCTCCCCATACCATCCCTCTGGGTCGTCCCAGTGCACTAGCCCCAAGCATCCAGTATTGTGCGTTGAACCTGGACTGGCATCTCGTTTCATACATTATATTTTACATGTTTCAATGCCATTCTCCCAAATCTTCCCACCCTCTCCCTCTCCCACAGATTCCATAAGACTGTTCCATACATCAGCGTCACTTTTGCTGTCTCGTACACAGGGTTATTGTTATCATCTTTCTAAATTCCATATATATGCGTTAGTATACTGTATTGGTGTTTTTCCTTCTGGCTTACTTCACTCTGTATAATAGGCTCCAGTTTCATCCACCTCATTAGAACTGATTCAAATGTATTCTTTTTAATGGCTGAGTAATACTCCATTGTGTATATGTACCACTGCTTTCTTATCCATTCATCTGCTGATGGACATCTAGGTTGCTTCCATGTCCTGGCTATTATAAACAGTGCTGCAATGAACATTGGGGTACACGTGTAATATTTTAAACTAAGAATTCCTTACAATTTTTCAACTATTAAAATCATTTTCAATTGAACCACTCATACTCCCAGGCTTCATCACATCTTAATATATGTGAATATTTGTCAAAATATGTGGACTTATTCTTTTGCAATTATATAACTAGCTGCAGTTTTAAAGAATTCCCTATAGTTTCTAAGGTATTTAGCAACAGCCAACTTCAGGTTTCTTTCCCAGTTAATTAAGTCCCACTTAATAGAAGAGACAATACTTTGGCACTGTTATGTGGATTTTGAACAGGCCTTGGGTTTGCCTCACTTCCCCCTCAACACCAAATCATTCATTAGTCTTCTCTTTTTTTCTACCTGTTTACCTCAAACAGTCTTCAAATTGTAGCAAAGCCTTTATCCAAGCTATGTTAATATTCATCTAACCCTTTATTCATCTCTTGGCTTTTTTTTTCCTTCTTCCACATAAAATATTAGGCAAGGAAAACAAGACAAGTAACTGTTCTTGGTCTAATTTCTGCTATTTCCCTTCCAAAGCCTATGACTAGCCTTCTCTTTCCAGTAGTCTTATTTTCTTTTTTCTAATCTTCTCATCTCTCTTGTTTGACTCTTCCCCTCCACATGAATGGCTTTGATTTTAAATCATACAGTTTTAATCTAACATATTCAATATTTAAATTTTTTACTCGAAAATAAAAAACTTAACTTTAAAGTAACACATCTTCTAAATATATTACTGCATTGTTTTCTGAATTATTGATATTGTCAAGTTAGTTTCAGGCTTGCATTTAGCCACTGAATGAGATAAAACTAGCATATTTAGTTAACAACTCCTTAAGCTCTAATGGAGAAAACCCAATTCTAATGTTGCTGGTTGGCACAGTATTTCTTTAGTGACTAACAGCTACACATAGTATTACTCTGTAAAATGTATAACTTTGAAATGTTTCTCAAGACATTTTATGTTAATCTCATTATAATGGGACTGTAGTCAAGCGATTGCAATGGTAGCAATTTTAACTGCTTTTATAGAAATTGTAGATAGACTGGACTGAGTCCAAAATCTACTCCAAATAAAGCAGCTATCACCATTATGTTTTTGATAACCATAAATGCTAAACTACCTTCCATAAAAAGCTAACATAAAAGTTATACAAGTTCTCCTCAGAAATTATGGAATTTTATGACTTCCAATTTTTGTTTTAGTATATTTTATGCAGAAATTTAATTTTCAGGTTGAAAAATGATGTTCAAAAACACCATATATAGAGTTTTTATACAGAGTTAATCTTCAGAGCTGTATACAACCTGTGTTTAATAAAGCCTCCGTAGTAGTTTTATCCCTGATAAAGCATGGATTGATCACATAGATTAAAATGAGAATTATATAATTTCCATAAAACTGCTTTCTAATTTAAATATCAATTTTACCTCTAGTAAATTGAACAGTTAATCAAAACAGTTTAATCAAAAAATGTTTGGTTAAAATATACTTTAATAGGTATAGATGAAGTCTAGCTTATATCTATGCATTCACTTCTTCAATTATTTAACTATTATGTACAGAGGATTTACTATGTGCCAAGTACTGTGTTAGCCACCAAGGTTACAGTTACACACGCTATATTGTTCATTTTTTAATATATTATAATTCAGATTGTCTAACAAGCAAACATATTACAACACTGATACTAATAAATACAGTAGATAATATCTACTGAGTGCAATCTACTCCGGAATTGTTCTGTTCTAAGCAGTATTTTTGCCTGGAAAATTCCATGGATGGAGGAGTCTGGTGGGCTATAGTTCATGCAGTCACAAAGAGTTGGACAAACACTTTGGGCACCTGATGTAAAGACCAAACTCATTGATAAAGACCCTGATGCTAGGAAAGATTGAAAGGCAAAATAATTATGGGGAAGCAGAGGATGAGATGATTAGACAGCATCACCGACTCAATGGACATGAATTTGAGCAAACTCCAGGAGACAGTGGAAGACAGAGAAGCCTGGCACGTTGCAGTCCATGAGGTCTCAGAGTTGCACCCCACTCCAGTACTCTTGTCTGGAAAATCCCATGGACAGAGGAGCCTGGTAGCTGCAATCCATGGGGTCGCGAAGAGTCGGACACGACTGAGCGACTTCACTTTCACTTTTCACTTTCATGCATTGGAGAAGGAAATGGTAACCCACTCCAGTGTTCTTGCCTGGAGAATCCCAGGGACGGCGGAGCCTGGTGGGCTGCCGTCTATGGGGTCGCACAGAGTCAGACACGACTGAAGCGACTTAGCAGTAGCAGTTAGCTGTGACTGAACAACAACAATCTTGACACTAAGAGAAAAGATAACATTTTTATTCCCATTACAGATAATTATATTAAATGTAATGAGATCAAGTTATTTGCCCAATGTTACACAGCTATTGCAGGAAAATCTAGGATTCAAATAATGTTCTCATTGATTACACAACTAGAACTTTTAACTGTATGGTTTATGGAACCATTGAGATTCCACATGAACACTATAAAAAGTCAACTTAAAAAAATTTTTTTTATTATTATTATTTTTTTTTACTTTAAAATATTGTATTGGTTTTGCCATACATCAACATGCCTCCACCATGGGTGTACACATGTTCCCCATCCTGAACCCCCCTCCCACCTCCCTCCCCATACCATCCCTCTGGGTCATCCCAGTGCACCAGCCCCAAGCTTCCTGTATCTTGCATCAAACCTGGACTGGCGATTCATTTCTTATATGATATTATACATGTTTTAATGCCATTCTCCCAAATCATCCCCCCCTCCACAGAGTCCAAAAGAGTGTTCTATACATCTGTAAAAGAGTTCTACGATTTAAAAATTATGAACAGTGATTTCAATTAATGAGAATAAATATAATTTCACTCATATTAAAATAGCAATATTCCTTTTTTTTAGAATGATTCCTCTTTACTTTTTATTTTTTTATTTATTTTAATTGGAAGCTAATTACTTTACAATATTGTATTGGTTTCTTAAAAATGTGTTCTTAAGACTGCAAAGGTGCAGTCATCCTAGAAAACACAATATATACCAGTGTCTTTGAGTTACTATTCTAGGAAAAAACAATATGTTAACATTTGTCAAGAGTCATGAAGAATTTTTACATTTATGACACACTACAAGGTGACTTCTAGAAACAACTTTAAGAAAATAACTCAAAGGAATAGTCAAAAAGCATATGTGTAAAGATGTTTTAGCATTATTTTCAAAATAATGAAAATGGCCTAACTACCCAGTAGTATTATATGAAATGTTATTAATTTTGGTTAATCTGTCCAGAAAATGGTAAATTTGAAATAATTAAAAATAATAATTATACAAATAAATAAAATATGTAACAATGATATCATGCAATAGATATATGTAATTAAATTAACTCTTAGAATTTCAGTTGCTTACAATTGATGAATATTTATAGTCAATTACTGGAAATGTATATAAAAATAAAAACATTTCATTTGTTGGACCAGAAGGATAATGAGTCAATTTTTCTCTCTTTTTTGTTTCAAATAAATAAACATTTTCTTAAAGCTATGGTTAAAAGCTTAACATTTTCAAAGTTTTTTTCATCTAAAGGGCAGAGGAATGTCTTAATATACTTACTTGAAAGTATGGTGGCTAATCTATATTTTTCAGCACAATAATTTCCAAATAATTTTTTGATTTAAGGATTCTTATTATAATATGCACAATTATATTTAATATATAATGGTATATAGTTGAATTTTTAGAGTAAAAATATGTTTGTAAGGGCTGCAGGTCAAATAAGATATAATATTTTTCTTTTTCTTTGCCAAATACTTGAAAAACTGAAATAATTTGACAATTTTTTCTCCCTGTTTATAAACAAAATAAATTCTGACTTCAGCCAAAAGTATCAACATATGTAAGAGTTGACTGAATTCATTTTCTGTTCATAGTAAAATGGCTCCATACATTTATGGGAATATGAACTGAAAAAAATTAAGAGAAAATTCAACATGATTGCCATGCCTATAGAAGGACATATTTGAAATGTTTCTAGGCAACAAATTTAGAAGTTTTGGCAACACCAAAAAGGAGAAAAATAAAATAGGGGAATAAAACACAAAATTTCTCCAGTTTAGCAGAATGTTTTTTTGGCTAGAGTCAGTAAAAGTATAAGCTGCTTTCTGAACATGTTAGATTATTTTACATACATACACATACATACATATATATATATATAGGATTATCTAGTAATCAAAATTTCTATCAGTTTTAATATAATATTTCTTTGGAAGGTAAAACCTAAAAAAATAAAACTCCTTGAAAATAGCAGGAAATGTGAAAGACAAAGCAGGACTTTCTTACATAATCTCTAATTCCCCAAGATGTGAAGAAAGTTGTGTTCACTTTTACTTACCCTTTTAGTCTCACCTAATAAGCTGGTATATTTTTTAATCTTGACTTATTTCTTTTTAATGGTGATATTTCTTTTTTTTTCTTTATTTTTTATTATTATTATTTTTTTATGTTTTAGTTTTTTTTTTATTTAATTTTATTTTTAAACTTTACAAAATTGTATTAGTTTTGCCAAATATTGAAATGAATCTGCCACAGGTATACATCTGTTCCCCTTCCTGAACCCTCCTCCCTCTTCCCTCCCCATACCATCCCTCTGGGTCGTCCCAGTGCACCAGCCCCAAGCCTCCAGTATCGTGCATCGAACCTGGACTGGAAACTAGTTTCATACATGATATTATACATGTTTCAATGTCATTCTCCCAAATCTTCCCACCCTCTCCCTCTCCCACAGAGTCCATAAGACTGTTCTATACATCAGTGTCTCTTTTGCTGTCTCATATACAGGGTTATTGTTACCATCTTTCTAAATTCCATATATATGCATTAGTATACTGTATTGGTGTTTTTCTTTCTGCTTACTTCACTCTGTATAATAGGCTCCAGTTTCATCCACCTCATTAGAACTGATTCAAATGTATTCTTTTTAATGGCTGAGTAATACTCCATTGTGTATATGTACCACAGCTTTCTTATCCATTCATCTGCTGATGGACATCTAGGTTGCTTCCATGTCCTGGCTATTATAAACAGTGCTGTGATGAACATTGGGGTACATGTGTCTCTTTCCCTTCTGGTTTCCTCAGTGTGTATGCCCAGCAGTGGGATTGCTGGATCATAAGGCAGTTCTATTTCCGTTTTTTAAGGCAAAAGCTGAGAGAATTCTGCACCACCAAACCAGCTCTCCAACAAATACTAAAGGATATTCTCTAGACAGGTAACACAAAAACGGTGTATAAATTCGAACCCAAAACAATAAAGTAAATGGCAATGGGATCATACTTATCAGTAATTACCTTAAACGTAAATGAGTTGAATGCCCCAACCAAAAGACAAAGACTGTCTGAATGAATGGTGATATTTCTTGTTCCATTTTACATTCATGTGTAACATTACACTCCCAACTAAGTGGTGTGCAACAACAACTGTTTATTATGCTCACAGTTTCTGTGTGTCAGAAATTCAGAAAGGGTACAGCTAGGAACTACTTGCCTATGGTCAACAAAGTCTGATGCCTTAGCTAGGAAAACTCACATACTGAAAATAACAATGTCTAGCAGTAAAAATCTTCTGAAGAATCATTCATTCACTTCTCTAGTAGGCAGGACTAGAAGTCTGTGGATCTGGCTTCTCCATGTGGCTTTCAGATTGTTGTGGCCTTAGTATAACTGCATATGTCACATATGTCAGTTCAGTCCTCCAAGCATGAGCATTCCAGGAAGCAATGCTGAGGCTGTACAGTGAGGGAACAGAGACCACAGTTCTTGATAGGGAAAATTCCACAGTCACATTTTAGAACACTGTGTGGAATGGGAGATACTGTTGTGATTAACTTTGGGAAAATAGAACCTGACATTCAGCTTTTGAATCCACTTGGATGTTTATAGCTCACTATCTCTGTTTTGCTAACACACTTGTATCTGGCAGGTGTTCCCAGGTGGCTTAGTGGTAAAGAATCTGCCTGTCAATGCAGTAGACACAGAAGATGCAGTTTCAATCCATGGGTTGGGAAGATGCACCAGAGGAGGAAATGGAAACCCACTTCAGTATCTTTGCTGGACAATCCTATTTGCAGAGGAGTGTAGCAGGCTACAGTCCAAAAGGTCACAGAGAGTCAGACAAATACTTTGGCCAGCTGATGCAAAGAGCCAACTCATTGGAAAAGACCCTGATGCTGGGAGACTGAAGGTAAAAGAAGAAAGGAGTGGCAGAGGATGAGATACTTAGATAGCATCATTGATTCAATGGACATGAATTTGAGCAAACTGAGCATGCACAACCCATATTGCCTTAGCACTGTACTGGAAGTTGAGGTTTAAAGATGAGCAGTATACACTCTCGTTCTTATGGATGAGTAAATAAGCAATTACAGTAATTACTAGTTGAAGATATATACAAATCAAGATAGTTGAATATACAAGAAGATGTTAGGTATGGGGAAGATGATAAGAAATCTTAAATGATTAATAGAAATATGCTAAGAAATAAGAAGAATGGGTGAGAAAATGTTTCACCCAGAAGAAGTACAAGTCAAAAGTTATGAAAACCTGACAATATGATCCAGTTGGGAGATGACAACTAGTTCAGAATGGCAGGAGCTTAGAATATGAGAACATAATCATAGGAATTGAGACTGGAAGACCATACCATAAAGCACTCTGGCAGATTGGACTCATGAGATGGCTTGTAATCGGAGGAGTCAGATTTATAAGATCAGCTGAAAAACAAAGTAGAGAATGCATTGAAAGGAGGCAAGAAAAGAAACAGAAAGATGAATTAATACACTAGAAATTATGAGAACTTCAATGATAACAGCACTGAGAATTACCTAAATTACCTAAAGTGGACCAGTTCATGTGGGAATTAGAATTGTTAGAACAAAGTGGTTTATTGGACTTGGGAACTAAGGGAGAGTGTCTTTAATTTTTGGGGTCTTCAAAGCAAAGTACCACAAACTATGTAGCTTTTACGGAGAAGGCAATGGCACCCCACTCCAGTACTCTTGCCTGGAAAATCCCATGAATGGAGGAGCCTGGTGGGCTGCAGTCCATGGGATCGCTAAGAATCAGACACGACTGAGCGACTTCACTTTCACTTTTCACTTTCATGCAGTGGAGAAGGAAATGGCAACCCATTCCACTTTTCTTGCCTGGAGAATCCCAGGGACGGGGGAGCCTGGTGGGCTGCCGTCTATGGGGTCACATAGAGTCGGACATGACTGAAGCGACTTAGCAGCAGCAGCAGCAAGTAGCTTTTAAATAACATAAAGTTGATGTTCAGTGTTCTGGGGTGCAAGACAAGAGTGTTCACACAGCTAGATGAGGGCTGTCTTCTGAGTCACAGACTTTTCATTGTATCTCCACATGGTGGAAGTGGCTAGGGATCTCTCTGAAACCTCTTTTATAAATATATCCAATTTGTGAGGATGTCACCCTCATGGCTAAAGAACCTCCCAAAGACCCCATCTATGTATATCATCACCATTGGAGGGTAGGATTTCAACATAAATTATGAAGTGACACAAACATTCAGAATATAGCAGACCAATGCTCATGACTAGCATTTTTGGGTTTTTGACTGAATACTAGGCCAATGCTGTTCCTTTTGTGTGAAATGATGAATAGAGTAGGTGGAGGGATTGGGGTCTTGTGACAAGTTTAGTCATTTGTGAATATGGTACAGGTGGCTTAAATGACAATGCACAGTGAGGAGTTAGACTTATTTAGGGATTAGTTCCTATCAGTTTATACATGACAAATTTAAAAAATGGATGCAATGAAGTCTTCTGGGGAGAGTCAGTGGCTTGAGAATAGCACAGTACTAAAATCTATCCCTGCTTTATTGACTATGCCAAAGCCTTTGACTGTGTGGATCACAATAAACTGTGGAAAATTCTGAAAGAGATGGGAATACCAGACCACCTGACCTGCCTCTTGAGAAACCTATATGCAGGTCAGGAAGCAACAGTTAGAACTGGACAAGGAACAACAGACTGGTTCCAAATAGGAAAAGAAGTACGTCAAGGCTGTGTATTGTCACCCTGCTTATTTAACTTCTATGCAGATGACATCATGAGAAACGCTGGGCTGGAAGAAGCACAAGTTGCAATCAAGATTGCCAGGAGAAATATCAATAACCTCAGAAATGCAGATGTAACCACCCTTATGGCAGAAAGTAAAGAGGAACTAAAAAGCCTCTTGATGAAAGTGAAAGAGGAGAGTGAAAAAGTTGGCTTAAAGCTCAACATTCAGAAAACTAAGATCATGGCATCTGGTCCCATCATTTCATGGGAAATAGATGGGGAAACAGTGGAAACAGTGTCAGACTTTATTTTGGGGGGGCTCCAAAATCACTGCAGATGGTGACTGTAGCCATTAAATGAAAAGACTCTTACTTCTTGGAAGGAAAGTTATGACCAACCTAGATAGCATATTCAAAAGCAGAGACATTACTTTGCCAACAAAGGTCCATATAGTCAAAGCTATGGTTTTTCCAGTGGTCATGTATGGATGTGAGAGGTGGACTGTGAAGAAAGCTGAGCACCAAAGAATTGATGCTTTTGAACTGTGGTGTTGGAGAAGACTCTTGAGAGTCCCTTGGACTGCAAGGAGATCCAAACAGTCCATCCTAAAGGAGATCAGTCCTGGGTGTTCACTGGAAGGACTGATGCTGAAGCTGAAATTCCAATACTTTGGCCACCTCATGCAAAGAGTTGACTCATTGGAAAAGACCCTGAACTGAACTGAACTGAACTGAAAATCAGAATGTGTGAAATGACAATAGTTGAGACAATGATTCAGTCAAGAATTCTGAAGAGGGGCAGAAAGTAAGAGGAAAACAGATGAACGTCAAGTAATGGTAATAGTGATAATAATAATATAAATAAATGAATTTGAAAATCAATCAAAAGTAAGTTCTTACAAGAAAAAGGCAAATATATTTATTAGTTGTGTATAATACCAAGAATTAAATATGGAAGGAGCAGTTTCATTGGATGAATTAGCAATGATTTGAGATATCAGTAGAAAGTGAGAGAGTGGAAAAATGAATAGAGATAATTTTATTTTTAATGTGTACTATGAGATGAGAATGGGAACAGTAATCTGGTTAGGAGATGGGGAAATATGAAGTAGTATAAATGTAAGTTCAAAAGGGCAAATGGAAAGTAGTTAAGAAACCTATAGAGAGGTTACATAATCAACTAGCATTTTCTTTTATTATTCTTCTTCACAGCTCTGAAAGTTTCCTTAGTACTTGATCCAGACTTAAGTAAGGGGTCCTAGAATCATTGATTGATTATGGGGATAATCTGGATTTTATTTTTATTTTTTTCCAACTATAATGTTTATTTTTTTTTAAATTTTATTTTATTTTCAAACTCCACACAATTGTATTAGTTCTGCCAAACATCAAAATGAATCCATCACAGGTATACATGTGCTCCCCAACCTGAACCCTCCTCCCTCCTCCCTCCCCATACCATCCCTCTGGGTTGTCCCAGTGCACTAGCCCCAAGCATCCAGTATCGTGCATTGAACCTGGACTGGCATCTCGTTTCATACATGATATTTATTAATGATTTGCAGTACACCATCATTACATAGGTATCCCAAAAGGCATTATCTAGTATCAAAAAAAAAAAAAAAAAAGGTCAAGCAAACAGTCAAATGCACTGTTAGAATAATTAGATAATTAAATAATTATTTAATTAAATAATTAGAATTCCAGAAATTATGGGATTAGGAAGCAAAAAGATTAAATCCAGGTATAAGCCAATAGAATGGACCTTAGAGAAAACGTCTGACAAAAACGGGAAGAAACATATGTGAGGTAGAATTCAGGATGTTTTCCGGAGCTAACTGGATATAGATAATCCTTAAATTTAGAAATATAACTGAAATATTTAGCCTGCTCTCAAGTCAAAAATAGTAGCACTTGCTTGCTATGAACTGAATTCCCCCCAACTGTTGTTAAATTCCTAACTCCCAATATGACTATATTTGGAAATAGGGCTTTAAGGAGGTAATTACATTCTTTGACTAGCACTAGTGTACTTATAAGAAAAGACACCAGAGAGTTCACTCTTGTGTGCTCGCTCTCTTTCACTGAGGAAAAGCCATGTGAAGACAAAAAAGGTGACAATCTTCAAGCCAGGACGAGAGCCCTCACCAGAAGCTGAACCCTGCTGGAGCTTGATCTTGAAATCTCCAGCATCCAGAACTGTGAGAAAATAAATTTATGTTGTGAATCACTGGCTCCATGGACATGAGTTTGAACAAACTCCAGGAAATAGTGAAGGACAGGAAAGCCTAGCATGCTGCTGTTCATGGGATCATAGAGAATAGGAGATGATTAAGCAACTGAACAAAATTCTCTGAGCCAGGCTTCAGTAGTACACGAACTGTGAACTTCCAGATGTTCAAGCTGGTTTTAGAAAAGGCAGAGGAACCAGAGATCAAATTGCCAACATCCACTGGATCATCAAAAAAGGAAAAGAGTTCCAGAAAAACATCTACTTTTGCTTTTTTGACTACGTGAAAGCATTTGACTGTGTGGATCAAAACAAACTGTGGAAAATTCTAAAAGGGATGGGAATACCAGACCACCTGATCGTCTTCCTGAGAAATCTGTATACAGGTCAAGAAGTAACAGTTAGAACTGGACATGGAAAAACAGACTGGTTCCAAATCAGGAAAAGAGTACTTCAAGGCTGTATATTGTCACTCTGCTTATCTAACTTCTATGCAAAGTACATCATGTGAAATGCCGGGCTGGATGAAGCACAAACTGGAATCAAGATTGCTGGGAGAAATATCAATAACCTCAGATATGCAGATGACACCACCTTATGGCAGAAAGTGAAGAACTAAAGAGCCACTTGATGAAAGTGAAAGAAGAGAGTGAAAAAGTTGGCTTAATACTCAACATTTAAAAAATTAAGATTATGACATCTGGTCCCATCACTTCATGACAAATAGATGGGGAAAAAATGAAAACAGTGAGACTGTATTTGGGGGGCTCCAAAATTATTGCAGATGGTGACTGCAGCAATGAAATTAAAAGACACTTGCTCCTTTGAAGAAAAGCTATGACCAACCTAGACAGCACATTAAAAAGCAGAGACATTACAACAAAGGTCCATTTAGTCAAAGCTATGATTTTTCCAGTAGTCATGTACAAATGTGAGATTTGGACTATAAAGACAGCTGAGCGCCTTCACTTTAACTTTTCACTTTCATGCATTGGAGGAGGAAATGGCAACCCACTCCAGTGTTCTTGCCTGGAGAATCCCAGGGACTGCAGGGCCTGGTGGGTCTATGGGGTCTATGGGAGTTGGACACGACTGAAGCGACTTAGCAGCAGCAGCAGCAGAGCGCCGAATAATTGATGTTTTTGAACTGTGGTGTTGGAGAAGACTCTTGAGAGTCCCTTGGACTGCAAGGAGATCCAACCAGTCCATCCTAAAGGAAATCACTCCTAAATATTCATTGGAAGGACTGATGCTGAAGGTGAAACTCCAGTACTTTGACCAGTTGATGTGAAGAACTGACTTACTGGAGAAGACCCTGACGCTGGGAAATATTGAAGGCAGGAGGAGAAGGGGACGACAGAGGATGAGATGGTTGGATGGCATCATTGACTCAATGGACATGAATTTGAGTAGGCTCTGGGAGTTGGTGATGAACAAGGAGGCCTGGGGTGCTGAAGTCCATGGGGTCGCAGAGTTGGACATGACTGAGCGACTGAACTGAACTGAACAACTGAACAACAAAACAAAGTCAGACAACCTGTGACATTTTTGTTATGGTGACTTGAGCAGATTGAGATTTTAATGGAGAGCAATGGCAACCCACCCCAGTACTCTTGCCTGGAGAATCCCATGGGTGCAGGAGCCTGGTAGGGTGCAGTCCGTGGGGTCGCTAAGAGTTGGACACGACTGAGCGACTTCTCTTTCACTTTTCACTTTAATGCATTGGAGAAGGAAATGGCAACCCACTCCAGTATTCTTGCCTGGAGAATCCTAGGGATGGCGGAGCCTGGTGGGCTGCCGTCTATGGGGTCGCACAGAGTCGGACACGACTGAAGTGACTCAGCAGCAGCAGCAGCACACTTGTATAGAAGTGTACCTTACAGAAAGCAGACCACTATACTGGAGATCAGGTGAATAAACTCTTAAAACTGCCACTCACTTTCATTGTTCACTGTTAATTTGGCCTGCTTTTCAATTTTGTCATTGAAATGTTATTTTTTTCATTATGTTGATATATGAATAATTATAATAAATTTACAAAATGTTTTATTGGTTTGTTAGAGTAAGACATGTGATCAGTCACTCAGTTGTGGCTGACTCTTTGCAACCCCACGGACCGTAGCACACCAGGCTTCTCTGTCCATGAAACTTTGCAGGCAAGAATACTTGAATGGGTTGCCATTTCCTTCTCCAATGTGACCATGCGACTGTCCTCAATATAAAGAAGTTCCCCTGGAATAAGGGAAGGGAACGCAGCATCCTCTGCTTTGAATCCCCTTCTGCAGGCTTCTGCCTGTGCTGTCACTCACCAATCTCACCCTGTTTCCTCATCTGCATTGTAATACTGCTGAAAATTGTAGCTGTTTCTAGAGTTGCTGTGAGGACTTGAAGTAACGTCTGGTGCACACCTTCCATGTGGTAGGGATTAAATAAACTGCAATTGCTGCAGTAAATACATGTGTACAGATTCTCTGTAAGACATAGACCTTTCTTTATAGTAGCTGTGAAGAAATTTAAGAATGCAAAAACATTAAGGCAGATGCAATCATTAATTCCTGATAACCTGCCAACCAGCACTTCCCAGGTGTCTCTTGTGGTAAAGAAGCTGCTTGCCAACGCAGGAGATATGAGACCTGGATTTGGTTCCTGGGTTGGAAAGATCCCCTGGAGAAGGGAATGGTAATCCACTCCAGTATTCTTGCCTGGAGAATCCCATGGACAGAAGAGCCTGATGGGCTACAGCCTATAGGGTTGCAAACAGTCGGACACAGCAGCAGCAGCAGCCTATGAAGCAGCATGAGTGGATGTGAGTAAGATCAAAAACGTCACATGAAAGCTGGAATTAATTTTTCTGCCAAATGAATCCATCCTCTAATAAGTAGTAGAATTAATTAACTGTATTTCGTCTACTCAAAGTCATAATTATTTGAAAAAAAGAAACTATCAGTGATATAAGAGGTATTTAGAGAGGTAAGGGGATGGTACATGGGATAGTGAGGACTCCACTAGATTAAATAAATAATTTACAAGAAAACATTTATTCTAACTGATGAAATACAGACATTTAAGGACACTAATCTGATAGTACAAACAGCCACTGAATCAGGATGGAGGAGGTAGAAAAGGAAAGGATGGGAGACAATGTATTAATATTCTCTTTTCAAAAATAACTCTTTTCATTTTTGCCTTTGCTATTCCATTTTTCCTCCAGTTGGAAATACTGAAGTATTACTTCATTTATGCAAAAATATTGAAACTTTCCAAATCATTTGCATGACAGTATCTTAAAGAAGTAAATCTTTAAACTGAATTTTAATTGGGGAATAAATTATTAATATGTTGTGCTCATGAGTCTGTTTGGAGTATAGAAATTGTGACCCTGCTCTGACAAATGGGACTACAAATAGTATGATTCAAGCTGTAAAAGTTTTACTTAATGATATGTATAGTCTGAAGTTTGGTTGGCTAGTGAAGAGATGGCTGACATCATCTGCAAGTTCTTAGACATTTTTACATACAAAAGTTTGGAGAGCTTATTGAGAAGCCCACAGGAAAATGATGCCCTTAGGGGAAATCTGGTTTTGATATACATAAACACACAGATGGTACAGAAGTCATTTTGTTAAAAGATCTGCAATATGGAAGGACAGTGAGTCCTCGGAATTTAAATTGTCATGGAAGTAGAAAGATTTTGGACCATTGTTCTGCTACTTCTTTCTTGTCAGGTGATAGATGGGAAAATGATTATGTGTTTAGATATGAAAATTTGTTAGACTCAGTCTCTTGGGGACAGGATTGCAACTTTTAAGGAAAGATACTGTGTAATTAAAATAAAAGACTGTGATGTTGGGAACTTAGGTCCCATATAGGAATACCGTATTTTTATCAGAGGAAAGAACTAGAGATGGCAGTGAGGTGGCTCATTGGTTTCTCCTTATCTTCAGAGATCTTTGAGAATAGGACATGATTCAGTCTTAAGGGTCCAAGTAAGGTAAAGAGAGGGCTATAATAGTGAACAAAACTATAATAGTGAACAAAATTAGGTATCCATTTGGGCACTGGATCACATCCTTGGTGGTACTGGAATCATCTTTCAAACAGGGGTGACTCATAATTTCTGGCTCCATCCTAAATATATATGTGACCAGGGAAGCCCTTGAACAAATGTATGAGAGAAGTTGGTTTAGTTTTATCACTAGGCAAATGGCCTTGGGAAGGGAAAATATCAGGTGATAAAGTAACTTGCACAATTAAATTGAAGATTGAAGACAATATTACTTTTCCTGTACCCCAACCTGCTGACAAGACAATTATTATACCTAATTTTGAAGATTATTTAACAATATTTGAAAATATTAATGATGAGAAAATAAGTAGAAATGAGAGTAACAATATTCTTAATACACTACCTAGATTTTGTTTAAAGAAAAAGGGATAGAGGAAAATGTTTAAAATTATGATAATATATAACTTTGGGAAAATATACGGACCTGGATTTGCATAACTGCTATTCTAGATATAACTCAAAAATATCTGGAAAACATATTATTCATTCTAACATAAGTGTTTAAATTTTAAAATATCTCCAACAATACCTTTTTTTCCAGAACTTGTAAATAAGTGAATCCCTATTATTGTAAAGATGAAACTGAAGTATTTTAAATTGCAGTGGCTCACAGAGCAAAATCGCAAAATATATAAAAACTGACAAATGCAAAATAGCACTTTCAACACTGCCCTCTAAAGAAAGAAAGGCCAGTGTTTCTGAAATAAATTTCCAAATTTAAAACATATTTTCTGTATTCAGAGTTTTGCATGTGATTATAATAAAAGAAAAATTTCTAGAGAACAAAACATGAAGTAAAATATGGGCATTTGAGCAATTATCAGAGGAGAAAAAAGTCCTTGAACTTAAGAACATTTTCTCAAAAGTAATTTCTTAGCTGTTAGATATCAAAAGAGTCCAGGCTTATTCCTTGTCTTGCTTTACAAGGAATGTAAAGCAAGACTTCAGAATCCTGCTTTAAAAACTATTCCAATATGGAAATAATTCTTTATATTTTATAGCTTTATGAAGTCTTTCATCTAAGGATCTCCAAAAGGAAATGAAATACAATGACTGAATTTTTGAATATTAATGACTTCAAGAAAAATGAAGCAATTAAAAAAGAAACAGAAGTCTACAATAAAGAAAGCCAGTTTTTAATGTTATACATAAGACTATCTGGATAGTTACAGAAAGTGATAGCTGATATCTGTTATTTTCTTTCTGAGTTTCTGTCTAATCAGTATCATTTTGCCACATGGACCAAGTGGAGATGTCTCAGAAGAAAACATGCTTTACTAGTAGGAAGCTGTCCCTTTTATACCTATCAGAACAAATGTATTCATAAAATGTTTCAATATTAAAACATATAGCAACTGCATTCAAGATTGTTTACAACCCAAGGCCTCAAATAGGAAAAAAAAAATGTTCGACCTAAAAATGCTGCACCATTCTTTACAGTCAAGGCCACCATTAAGTAGTAACATAGTGCCCTGTGAAATATGATTTACAGGTCTCTAAAAGTCCTATCTGCTTCAAAATGAGAGCCATATATTTAAAACAGTTTCTTAGATGGCCATCTCAGTCTAAACCCCTTTTGTCAAAAAGGGCCTCTACTATTTTCTACAAAGAGTCTTTGTGAAAACTGCAAAGCAAGCAGCACTTTTAGACATATTAATACAAGACAGCCCTCTCAACAGGCTGGCCCAGATCAAAAGAAGGCAAAGGGTTTGACAAGCATGGGAAGTACTAGGTTTTACCTCTTTATTCTCATCTTGGCTAGATGCCTTTGTACTGTGCAAGTAAATATACAGCAGTACCATAGCACCATGCTGCCTTACGGTTAAGAAGTCATTGTCAAAAAAGCCATCTTAAAATGCAAATTACATTAGCTAGGAAGAGATAACACATACGTCTGAAGTTATATTAAGGGTTTATATAGAATCAATGTCCCTTTAAACTTTAATTTCATTCCTAAAATGTTATTTACTAGAATATATTATTGCTTATGCCTCCACTCCCACAGAAGGTAAAAACAGTGGCTAAAATTCCCTAGAAGGAAAGCATGGAAAGAATGCTTTTGGAGCCTCACTGATCCCTGTTCAAGAACCAGGTAAATAATTAAATATGGGGAAATAATTGCACATATGTGTATCAACCTTCCTGAGCTTTCTCTCTCAATCTTTCAGAAGCATGTGTCCCTGGGATGCACTCATTTACTTCCTCTTGTTCCTCTAAGTTTTCTGCTCCTCTGAGGATGCCTCTCTCACTAGGTGGAATAATGTAATACAAGAGAGCAAAAGGTGAGGGTGATTTATATTAGGGAATATCTTACTGCATATCTATGCCATATTTTCCAATTATTTATCATTATAAGCTTGGCCACAGTCTTATTTCTTACTTGACATAGAAGTTTAGAAGTAAATAGAAGGTATTATACATTCCCCAGTCTCCCTCAAGTACTATTTATTGACAGTAAATGCTAAGATTGCTTTTCTCTGATAATAATTTTTTCATTTTTCAATTGTTTTGGATTTTAGAAAATATTTGGATATTCGTAATATAACAGTGTTGTTATTTTGTAATTATAGTTTCAATATCAAATTGTGGAAAATTATTAAAAGTTATTACTCTAAGTTAAGTATGAAATTACTTGCACTTTATCTTGTAGGCAGCTATGAATCAGAAGAAATAAAACCTATAGCTTTATTATAAATAAATACAAAAGAAGAAAGATAAGAGTATCAAATGGGAAAATACAAAATATAAAAACACTAGAGAAAAAGATAAAATCCCCAATGTCCTCTCCATTTTAAAAACTTGCCAAAAAATTACTGCTCAGGGGCTTCTAAGTATACAGTCTGTGCTGAAAAACCAATTGTTTTGAAAGGAAGAGTTTTTAATACAATTGAAATGGGATGCCCAGTAATATTAGAATCTCCAGATGCTATCCATTTGCAAAGAAAAAATATAAGCAGTGATATAAAGTCAGAAAATCTCTATCAAAGAAAGTCATGGTATAGATTTATGTCCTGTCAAAATAAAATGAAAATAAAATGGATTGAAAAACAAAGTCTATGGAAACCACCTGACTTTAATGATGAGAAAGAAATTCACTGGATAAATTATAAAGCCCTGCATGCTTATTAATAATTTATATAATTTAAAATCTGACAATCTAAATATAGCCATAAGTTGCAAGTTTTTTAGTTTAGTCGCTCAGTCGTGTCTGATTCTTTGCGACCCCATGGACTGTAGCCCACCAAGCTCCTCCATCCATGGGATTTTCCAGGAAAGAGTACTGGAGTGGGTTGCCATTTCCTTCTCCAGAGGATCTTCCCAATCTGGGGATTGAACCTGGGGCTCCCACATTGTAGGCAGACGCTTTACCATCTGAGCCACCAGGGAAGTCATTAATTGCAAAGGGGAAAGTAAATAAACACTTTGTAGACAAATGAAAGATAATGTATTTTTCCCATCTGAAAAAAGTTACTCACTTATTAAGTCTTCTTACAAAGAGAATGAGAAGTATTTCTACATTTCAGACAAATCAAGAAACGTAGGAAGATTAACTCAAAATCAAGCTTAAAGGGAATGAACGACATAAATAAACACTTCAGTTCACTTCAGTTCAGTCACTCAGTCGTGTCCGACTCTTTGCGACCCCACGAATCGCAGCGTGCCAGGCCTTCCTGTCCATCACCAACTCCCAGAGTTCACTCAGACTCACGTCCATCGAGTCAGTGATGCCATCCAGCCATCTCATCCTCTGTCGTCCCCTTCTCCTCTTGCCCCAACCCTTCCCAGCATCAGAGTCTTTTCCATTGAGTCAACTCTTCGCATGAGGTGGCCAAAGTACTGGAGTTTCAGCTTTAGCATCATTCCTTCCAAAGAAATCCCAGGGCTGATCTCCTTCACAATGGACTGGTTGGATCTCCTTGCAGTCCAAGGGACTCTCAAGAGTCTTCTCCAACACCACAGTTCAAAAGCATCAATTCTTCGGCGCTCAGCTTTCTTCACAGTCCAACTCTCACATCCATACATGACCACTGGAAAAATCATAGCCTTGACTAGACGGACCTTTGTTGGCAAAGTAATGTCTCTGCTTTTGAATATGCTATCTAGGTTGGTCATAACTTTTCTTCCAAGGAGTAAGTGTCTTTTAATTTCATGGCTGCAATCACCATCTGCAGTTATTTTGAAGCCCCCAAAAATAAAGTCTGACACTGTTTCCACTGTTTCTATTTTCATATAATAAGAATCTGATTCTCCCTGAGTTCCAGATTAATAATACCTAACCTGAATTCAGAATGAGATTTTCTGGTCTGATATCAGCCACTGTTATTACAATAAATTCTCCACATAATACCTCTAAGGAATTTTCTAAAACAAATTCTTTATTTTCTATCCCACTGTTTAAAAATATAATGTGTTTTCATATATTAATATATACAATCAACTGTATAACTATAATTTACAATTATTTAACTATATTATAGCTAATATAGTTACACAAATACTTCTCTACAATGTGGAAAATTCATAAACTAGTCATGTACTATTTTATGAGAATTGAGAAGGAAAAAATACATTGAACACATGAAAACTAGTAAGGATTTTTATAAATGAAAATAACATAAGAATATTTGCAATATAAAAAGAGAAGTGAAGCTTTGTATTCAAAAGAGTTTTAATTATTTCAACTCAGACAATTTAAGAAAATATTTAGAATAAAAAATTCAGAGTAAAAATGCTAATAAAAGCTAATTGACATGACTATCGGCCATGACATGAGAAAATTTCAAAAGCAAAATGTCTTAATTCAAAGTATTATATACAAATGATACATTTATTTGGATATTATAAGTATAAAATGACATAATGTGTCTAACATTGAGTAAATTCTCAATGAAACTCCAATACTTTGGCTACCTGATGTAAAGAGCTGACTCATTTGAAAAGACCCTGATGCTGGGAAAGATTGAAGGCAGGAAGAGAAGGGGACGATGGAGGATGAGATGGTTGGATAGTATCACCGACTCAATGGACATGAATTTGGGTAAACTCCAGGAGTTGGTGATGGACAGGGAGGCCTGGCATGCTGCAGTTCATGGGGTCGCAGAGTCGGACATGACTGAGCAACTGAACTGAACTGAACTGAAATGAATGGAAATTACAAACTAAAAGGAATTATAAAATTGATTCCCTTCCCAAATGCTAGAAAGAAATTTCTAAAATCCAAATGGCTTTTAATGATATTTATCAAATGGTATTTTAGGCATGTCTCAGTGATAAATTTAATCAGAAGTTTATATTCCATGATTCACATCACTAGCAGTAGGCATTTAAGAGGAAGTAATATCTGGACATATCCAGAACAGTAAGTTAATCTTCTGATACTTTCTTATTTATTAAACTTTAATTTAGCATTTTACAACATCTTGATTATATAGTTCAATGAAATATGAACATTAAAATAAAATGATAGCACATGCATGTATTTTAAAATCACCCTCTCATGATATATTATAAAAGTCCTACATATTACATTGTAAAGTGCTATATTTAAAGTAATTTATTCTGAATTCATCCTTTTGAAGTAAACTGAAACATAACATGGACATAAAGTGCATCCTAATTTAAACTACAACTGGATATAAAAGTTAAATATTTGTGAATGGAGTTCTAAATCTCCAGGCTAAGTTAAACTATTCATTTGATAACTATTCTTCTGCCCTTTTAAAAAATATAGTTGGTGCTGTTACAGAGAAAATTGTAGCTAAGAGACAATGCACTGAAAAGCACAGAAACATCCCAAAAGAAGTGAATGTATCTAGAAAAAAATCATGCTTGAACCATTTTCATTTATTTTAAGGTTTTAAAATGAAAGCATAGAAATGCATCCCCCCTAAGGCTTTATTTAAATGGCATAGCCTGGATCATTCAATTCCCATAAGGTCTATTTCTTGAATGGCTTTTACATGTAAGTAGAACAACCTTCTGCAATTGACTTCAAATATGTTTCTGTATGCCTCATAGGAACAAAGATGAGGGGAAAAAATTGCAACAGGCCGTGAATACTGGAGACTCACATTTAGGTATTTAAAGTTATTTCAAGGAATGTGTCTATAAAGTACAGCATGAATTAATAAGTTGGCAACTGTCTAGTTAACATAATCAAAAGAAAAGTCACAATTTAGGCTATAAGATCAACTCAGAAGCTTGTGTGTGATGACTGCCAAGCTGTTTCTTGACCTTGTGATACATAGATCAGATCACAGACCAAGGCATTTAAAATTTTATTTCTCATGGGTTCTGCTTTCAGGAAGATGGGAGCAGATTTACTTTTCCTTATTTCTTTCAACTAAGTAAACTTTAAAACCTCAGCATTAAGTATAAAGCAAACATAGATTTTCAAAGGTAGAGGAAAAAAAGGCAGGCTGGACAGGAAACTCAACACCCCGAAAATGATGGAGTAGTACATCCCCTCGGGTTTCTGTTTCTGTTTTTTTCCTACATCTCAGATGTAGACCTGAAGAGGTTCACCCCCAGAAACACTAACAGGCACAGACAATAAAAGCCCCAGAAAAGCCTTCTCTCTCTGGACAAAAGAATGGAAGTGGTTAGCCTAGAAGGACAGAAAAAAGTTTTAGATAATAACTGCTTTCTTATAGCCAAATACTACAATTTTTTTTTTTCATGTTATCAAAGGTAAAGTGGGAATCTAAACTGAAAACCCTTTGGATTATAACAAGGCACCTTTGAAAGCTAATTTTATTTGTCGACTTGAACTGGGACATGGAATGCTTAGATACTTAGTTCAGCATTTTCTGGGTGTGTCTGGTCTGTGAGGGTGTTTTGGATGATGTTAACATTTGCCTTGGTAGACTGTGTAAAGCAGATTGCCCTCCCCAGGGTGAATGGGCCTCATACTGTCAGTTGAAAACCTGCATAGAATACTGTATTGGTGTTTTTCTTTCTGGCTTACTTCACTCTGTATAATAGGCTCCAGTTTCATCCACCTCATTAGAACTGATTCAAATGTATTCTTTTTAACGGCTGAGTAATACTCCATTATGTATATGTACCACTGCTTTCTTATCCATTCATCTGCTGATGGACATCTAGGTTGCTTCCATGTCCTGGCTATTATAAACAGTGCTGCGATGAACATTGGGGTACAGGTGTCCCTTTCCCTTCTGGTTTCCTCAGTGTGTACGCCCAGCAGTGGGATTGCTGAGTCATAAGGCAGTTCTATTTCCAGTTTTTTAAGGAATACAATATGGAATTTAGAAAGATGGTAACAATAACCCTGTATATGAGACAGCAAAAGAGACACTGATGTATAGAACAGTCTTATGGACTCTGTGGGAGAGGGAGAGGGTGGGAAGATTTGGGAGAATGGCAATGAAACATGTAGAATATCATGTATGAAATGAGTCACCAGTCCAGGTTCAATGCATGATACCGAATGCATGGGGCTGGTGCACTGGGACGACCCAGAGGGATGGTATGGGGAGGGAGGAGGGAGGAGGGTTCAGGATGGGGAACATATGTGTACCTGTGGTGGATTCATTTCAATATTTGGCAAAACTAACACAATATTGTAAAGTTTAAAAATAAAATAAAACTAAAAAAAAAAAGAAAATAAATAAATAATAAAAACTGAAAAAAAAAAAAAATAAACCCTGCATAGAACAAATAGGTTGACTGCCACCTGAGTAATAGGGAACATCTTCTGACTGACTGAATTTGAACAGGTGCATCAGTTTTATCATGCCTTCAGACTTAAACTTTAACATAGGCTTGTTCTGAGTCACAAGTCTGACTGCAATTGGACAGGAACTATACTGTTAACTATTGATCCTCACATTTTCAGGCTCAGATTGGAACTACACCACTGGATCTCGTGGTTCTCCAGATTTCTGACTATAAATCTTCAAACATTTCAGTCTCCAACATTATGTTAACCAACACCTTATAATAAATCTTTTATATAGATATATATAGATATATATAGATATAGATATAGATATTTCTCAAGGACATATACATGTACATAGACAGATATATATAAAATGGGCTTCCCTGGTGTCTCAGATGGTAAGGAAATCACCTGCAGTGTGGGAGACCTGGTTTTGATTCCTAGGTCAGGAAGATCCTCTGGAGAAAGGAATGGCTACCTTCTCCAGCATTCTCGCCTGAAGAATTCCAGGGAGAGGAGCCTAGCGGGCTACTACGCAGAGTTGAACGGACTGAGCAACTAACATATACAGATATATATGTATATATGTATATACATACATATATATTCAGGCATATCCTATTGTTAATTCTTCTCTGGAGAATCCTGACTAATGTAGCACCCCAAGCCCTCCTTCCTGTTCCAGGGTTGTTGCAGAAAAGATCACTGAGGGAGCCAGGACTTTCATCCCCACAAGGTAGTTAAGCAGCCCCTTTCTTATGGCGTGATGACAAGGAAAGCCTGGATCCCACTGCTACTTGGTTATAGCAAGCTTCACCTTCTGCTCTACTCTGAGGTAGTGTCAGAGAAGGTCTCATGGAAAGTCAGGACCTCCATTACTACTCAGTAATAAGGCCACCAACATACTGTGGTGTCAGTGACAACTGCATGGGGGTCAGGGAGGAAGGTCATCCCATCCACCCTAGCCAGAGACAGAGTACTTTAGGCCTGCAGCTGCTAAGTCACTTCCGTCGTGTCTGACTCTGTGTGACCCCATAGACGGCAACCCACCAGTCTCCCCCATCCCTGGGATTCTCTAGGCAAGAACACTGGGGTGGGTTGCCATTTCCTTCTCCAATGCATTGAAATGAAAAGTCAAAGTGAAGTCGCTCAGTCATGTCCGACTCTTAGCGACCCCATGGACTGCAGCCTACCAGGCTCCTTCGTCCATGGGATTTTCCAGGCAAGAGTACTGGAGTGGGGTGCCATTGCCTTCTCCACTGCAGGCCTAGTGAGAGCCAGTTAACTCCCACACAGTAGTAATGAGAAACCTTCTCTTTGGGTGACAGTGGATCTTGATAGAGGAACCTAGATTTCTACATCTTTCTGGCAGTAATGAGGCAGTGCTCTCTTCTTCTTGTGTCAGAGTGTTGTCAAAGTAAAACAAAGGTGTACGTAAGAGCTCTAGCCTCATAATATGGTATTTAAAGTGTCCAAGTTTCAACAAAAAATCATTTGTCTTATCATGAACCAGCAAGATCTAAAACTGAATGAAAGAAACAGTGAATAGATGTCAACACCAAGATGACAACATTGCTAGAATTAACTAATAAAGATTTTAAAGCACTTGACATTTAAAAAAAATTCAAAGAGCAATTTTAAACACACTTGAGACAAAAGAAATACAGAATACCTTAAAAATTTTTAAAAAGCTTCAAAAATATATAAAAAATATAAAGAATGAAGTGGAAATGTTAGAACAGAAAAGTATAATCAGAGAGAGAGATCAGTCACTCAGTCGTGTCCGACTCTTAGCGACCCAATGAATCACAGCACGCCAGGCCTCCCTGTCCAACACCAACTCCCGGAGTTCACTGAGACTCACGTCCATCGAGTCAGTGATACCATCCAGCCATCTCATCCTCTGTCATCCCCTTCTCCTCCTGCCCCCAATCCCTCTCAGGATCAGTCTTTTCCAATGATTCAACTCTTGGCATGAGGTGGCCAAAGTACTGGAATTTCAGCTTTGGCATCATTCCTTCCAAAGAAATCCCAGGGCTGATCTCCTTCAGAAGGGACTGGTTGGATCTCCTTGCAGTCCAAGGGACTCTCAAGAGTCTTCTCCAACACCACAGTTCAAAAGCATCAATTCTTCGGCGCTCAGCCTTCTTCACAGTCCAATGCTCACATCCATACATGACCACAGGAAAAACCATAGCCTTGACTAGATGTACCTTTGTTGGCAAAGTAATGTCTCCGCTTTTGAATATGCTATCTAGGTTGGTCATAACTTTCCTTCCAAGGAGTAAGTGTCTTTTAATTTCATGGCTGCAGTCACCATCTGCAGTGATTTTGGAGCCCAGAAAAATAAAATTTGACACTATTTCCACTGTTTCCCATCTATTTCCCATGAAGTGATGGGACCAGATGCCATGATCTTCGTTTTCTGAATGTTGAGCTTTAAGCCAACTTTTTCACTCTACACCTTCACTTTTATCAAGAGGCTTTTTAGTTCCTCCTCACTTTCTACTGTAAGGGTGGTGTCATCTGCAGATCTGAGGTTATTGATATTTCTCCCGGTAATCTTGATTCCAGCTTGTGTTTCTTCCAGTCCAGCGTTTTTCATGAAGTCCTCTGCATATAAATTAAATATACAGGGTGACAATATACAGCCTTGATGAACTCCTTTTCCTATTTGGAACCAGTCTGTTGTTCCATGTCCAGTTCTAACTGTTGCTTCCTGACCTGCATACAAATTTCTCAAGAGGCAGGTCAGGTGGTCTGGTATTCCCATCTCTTTCAGAATTTCCCACAGTTTATTGTGATCCACACAGTCAAAGGCTTTGGCATAGTCAATAAAGCAGAAATCGATGTTTTTCTGGAACTCTCTTGCTTTTTCCATGATCCAGTGGATGTTGGCAATTTGATCTCTGGTTCCTCTGCCTTTTCTAAAACCAGCTTGAACATCAGGAATTTCACAGTTCACGTATTGCTGAAGCCTGGCTTGGAGAATTTTGAGCATTACTTTACTAGAGTGTGAGATGAGTGCAATTGTGTGGTAGTTTGAGCATTCTTTGGCATTGCCTTTCTTGGGATTGGAATGAAAACTGACCTTTTCCAGTCCTGTGGCCACTGCTGAATTTTCCAAATTTGCTGGCATATTGAGTGCAGCACTTTCACAGCATCATCTTTCAGGATTTGGAATAGCTCAACTGGAATTCCATCACCTCCTCTAGCTTTGTTCATAGTGATGCTTTCTAAGGCCCACTTGACTTCACATTCCAGGATGACTGGCTCTAGGTCAGTGATCACACCATCGTGATTATCTGGGTCATGAAGATCTTTGTTGTATGGTTCTTCTGTGTATTCTTGCCATCTCGTCTTAATATCTTCTGCTTCTGTTAGGTCCATACCATTTCTGTCCTTTATTGAGCCCATCTGTGCATGAAATTTTCCTTTGGTATCTCTGATTTTCTTGAAGAGATCTCTAGTCTTTCCCATTCTGTTGTTTTCCTCTATTTCTTTGCATTGATCACTGAAAAAAGCTTTCTTATCTCTTCTTGCTATTCTTTGGAACTCTGCATTCAGATGTTTATATCTTTCCTTTTCTCCTTTGCTTTTCACTTCTCTTTTTTCACAGGTATTTGTAAGGCCTCCCCAGACAGCCATTTTGGTTTTTTGCATTTCTCTTCCATGGGGATGATCTTGATCCCTGTCTCCTGTACAGTGTCACGAACCTCATTCCATAGTTCATCAGGCACTCTGTCTATCAGATCTAGGCCCTTAAATCTATTTCTCACTTCCACTGTATAATCATAAGGGATTTGATTTAGGTCATACCTGAATGGTCTATGGTTTTCCCTCCTTTCTTCAATTTAAGTCTGAATTTGGCAATAAGGAGTTCATGATCTGAGCCACAGTCAGCTCCTGGTCTTGTTTTTGCTGACTGTATAGAGCTTCTCCATCTTTGGCTGCAAAGAATATAATCAATCTGATTTAGGTGCTGACCATCTGGTGATGTCCATGTATAGAGTCTTCTCTTTTGCATGGCTCAATAGCATAATAAAGGAAACAGAAGAAAGGAGCAATGAAATTGGATAAAGATTGATAAAAATTATACTGTCTTGTGAATGGAAAGAAAATAGACTGAAAAATAAATGAACAGAGCCTCTGGAACTTGTGAAACTGTAATAAAATATCAAAACTCCATGTTATTAGAGTCTTGGAAGAGAAGAAAGAAGGTGAGGCTGACAAAGTACTTAAAAATTAATAACTGAAACATTCACAAATTTGACAACTGACATTAACCTATAGATGCAAGAAGCAGAGTGAAGACCACACAATAACTAGAATAAATATAAATCAAGACAGTATCATGGCCATGGTCAAATTTCTGAAAACTAAAGACTAAGGAAAAATCTTGAAAGAAAGAATCAAGAGAAAAAGAAAAAGAGAATCACCTTACCTATATGAAAAAAATATTTCAAACCAAAGTGGATTTTTATCAGAAACCACAAAAGCCAATAGGAAGTGGTATGTGATGTTTGCTGTGCAAAAGAGAAAGAACTACTAACCAGTATCCAATATTTAGCATAAAGTTTCTTCAAGAATAAAGTAGAAATCAAATTTTCTCAGATGAATTAAAACTAAGAGAATATGTTGCCAACAGACCTGCCCTAATAGAATGGCTAAAGAAAGTTCTCTAAACAGAAACGAAATAAAGAAGAAACTTGGGAATATCAAGAAGTAAGGCAGACTACAGTAAGCAAAAATATGTAAATGCAGGAGGCTTTGCTTCTATTGAATCTTCTAAATTATTTCTAATGGTTGAAGCAAACATTATGACATTATCTGATTTCATTTTAAATGTATGTTAAAAAATTAAATCATATGTATAATAAACATAATTTAAGGAGACATAAAAGAAGGTAAGTGTTCTACACCTGGCTTGAACTGGAAAAATAATGATCCCACTGCTGCTGCTAAGTTGCATCAGTCGTGTCTGACTCTGTGCGACCCCATAGATGGCAGCCCACAAGGCTCCCCTGTCCCTGGGATTCTCCAGGCAAGAACACTGGAGTGGGTTGCCATTTCCTTCTCCAATGCATGAAAGTGAAAAGTGAAAGGGAGGTCGTTCAGTTGTGTCCGACTCTTAGCAACCCCATGGACTGCAGCCTACCATGCTCCTCCATCCATGGGATTTTCCAGGCAAGAGTACTGGAGTGGGGTGCCATTGCCTTCTCTGCGATGATCCCACTAGACAGTGATAAGTTATCTTTATACAATATAATAGTTGGAGTAACAACTAAGCAAGTTATATTGATAGATACACTGTATCTTTTATAAAGATATAGTGGAATCACTATAGATAAATCAGAATTCTAAAAAGTGTCCCAGTACTCTACAGAAAGGCAGGAAAAAATAATCGAAAACCAGAGAACAAACAAAATAGCAGACATAACCTCCAATAGCAAGAATTATATTACTTGTAATATGCATGTGTGCTGTATCACTTCAGTGTGTCTGACTCTTTGTGACCCTATGGACTGTAGCCCGCCAGGCTCCTCTGTCTATGGAATTCTCCAGGCAAGTATACTGAAATGGGTTTCCATGCCCTCCTCCAGGGGCTCTTTACAACCCAGGGATCTAACCTGCATCTCTTATGTCTCCTGCATTGGCAGGTGGGTTCTTTACCACTAGCACCACCTGGGAATCCCAAATATATCATTTAACTAGATTGCATGAACTATTAATAAATATGCCATTTAGATACAGAGATTGGCAGTGTAGATCTAAAAATATGACCTAACCATAAGCTGCCTGTAAAAATCTTACCTCAAATGTAATAATATTATTAGCATATTGAAGGTCAAAAGTGAGAGAACAACATACTATTAACCATGAATTAAAATAAAGCAAGAATGGCTATACTATCATAAACAGTAGAATACAAAGAAAAAAATTATCAGAGAGAGTGAAATAGTGTATAAACATAAAAGTATAAATCCACAGGGAAGATACAGCAATCTTACATGTGTATACATAAAACAACAGCACTGAAAACATGTAAGCAAAGATTAATCAAAAAATCTTTAACAACCTTTTCTCAACAATTGATAAGCTGGGAAATAGCAAAGAAATAGATCTTAAAGCAATATCAATCAACATAATTGACATTTATAGAACACTCCACTTAACAAGAGCAAATACACATACTTTTCCAGTGTCTATGAAAAATATACTGAAAGGGACAATAACATGAGTCATAAAATTTCAAACAAAATCAAATTGAAGATGCTTTCTGACCACTTATTGTAATCAAACTAGAAATAAACCACATTATTAATAACAGGAACATTTCCAAACACTCTGAAATTAAATATCACATATGGATTATATATAAGTCAGCACACATGGATTATAAATAATTCATTGGTCAGAGAGGAAATACAAGATAAATTTTAAAAAATACACATAATCGAATTAAAATGAAAATAGTACAAATTAAAATTTGTGAGATACAATTAATCAGTACTGAGAAATTAGAATACTAAACACATACATTAGAAAATAGGAAAAATAAAAGTCAATAATCTAAGGTAACTCCTTGAGAAATTAGCAAAAGATCAGTAAAGTAAGTCCAAAACAAGCGGAAGGAAGAAAATAGGAACATTACAGTTAATGGTGAATAAATGAATTTCCCCCCATAAAATCAAGAAGAAGGCAAGGATGTTCATTATCTCTACTCTTTCTCAACATGGTGCTGGACGTTCTAGCCAGTGCAATAAATCAAGATAGGAAAATAAAAGATATAGACATTGGAAAAAAGGAGTAAAACTTTTACTTAGGCCATTTCAAATAGTAAGTGAAGTTGCTCAGTTGTGTCCGACTCTTTGCAACCCCATGGACTGTAGCCTACCAGGCTCTTCTGTCCATGGGATTTTCCAGGCAATAGTACTGGAGTGGATTGCCATTTCCTTCACCATGGATCTTCCCGACCCAGGGATCGAACCCTGGTCTCCCGCATTGTAGACAGACGTGTTACCGTCTGAGCCACCAGGGATTTCAAATAGTACACACACACAAAAAAATTTCCTAGAACTATGTCAGATCAGAAAGTCACAGGGTAAAAAGTAAACATTCAAAAATATATTGTAGTTTTATATACCAGCAATGAAGATGTGGACACTGAAATTAGAAATATTTACAATTTTTTAAAATTAAATATGAATTGTTAAACAAACCATGGCACAACTATGTGCTGTGTGCTTAGTTGCTCAGTCATGTCTGACTGTGACCCCACCTTTGTCCATGGGAATTCTCCAAGCTAGAATATTAGAGTGGGTAGCCATTCCCTTCTTCATGGGATATTCCCAACCCAGGGATCGGACTCAGGTCTTGTACATTGTAGTCCGATTCTTTACCACTGAGCCACCAGGGAAGGCCAAGAATACTGGAATGGGTAGCCTAGCCCTTCTCCAAGGGATTTTCCCAACCCAGGAATCCAACTGGGGTCTCCTGCATTGCAGGTGGAGTCTTTAATAGCTGTCAATGGGAGGGATAAATTATTCATATGTGTTTATATGGATGAATCTCCTGGATGAATCTCCAGAAAATTTGCTAAATGAAAAATCCCAGGTTACATAATGCAAAATTTATGTAGCATCCTTGAAATGACAAAATTGCAGAAATAAAGAGATTAATGTTTTCAAGAGGTTATGGAAGGAGAAGTGGGTGTGGTTATAAAAAGGCAAGATCAGGGATTCTTGTGATGATGGAAATGTGTTGCATATTCTTACAATTCACTTTAACTTAACTTCGTTTTTAAAATTTCTTAAAGAGTGACATCAACATGATGGCCAAATAACATGTCCCTAGTTTATATCCTCCATCGAAGAATGTCTGGGGATAGCATCTATCCCCAGACAATGTACTCCTCTGGGCACTGCAGGGTCCCAGGAGTTTACAAAACCCTGGTGTAGTCCAAAAACAAGGAAAATCATTTTGTGAAGACATGCCTACACGTAGACTGCTAACTGATCCAGATCCCAACTATAAACCCAGAAACAGCTCCATACTCTATGAAAACTCAGCTACACAACCTGGTAAAGCAATTATCATCCAATTAAAAATAAATTTTAAAAACTAGAGAAAACTCAGCTACAGCTCCATTAGGCTTTGGTTCTGTCATAAGCACCATATTTTAAGGGACCTGGGAAGACTCTCGCCAACTCATGCACTGGGAAATCAGATGTACAGACCTCAGTCCCACCGGTGGGTTCTGAAATGGACCTTGAGCTTTGACTTTAGTCTTGATAATGATACATTTTTTTTATATGACACCAAAGCAACAAATCAAAAATAAACAAGTGAGACAATATCAAACTTAAAAAGCTTCTGCACAAGAAATAAAGAAATAATCAACAATGTAAAAAGAAAACAAGGAAACCCACAAATAGGAAAATTTTTTCTTGCAAAACATCTTTCTGATAAAGGTTAATGCCTGAAATATATAAGAAACTCACAAAACTCAGTAAAAACCAAAAATTCCAATTAACAAGGGGCGGAGGATCTGAATAGACATTTTTCCCGAGGAAACACACAAATAACCGAAAGTACATGAAAAGGTGTTTTACATCACTAATCATCATGTAAATATAAATTAAAATCAAAATTAGATATCACTTTACACCTGTTGGTGGAGAAGGCAATGGCACCCCACTCCAGTACTCTTGCCTGGAAAATCCCACGGATGGAGGACCCTGGTAGGCTGCAGTCCATGGGGTCGCTAAGAGTCGGACACAACTGAGTGACTTCACTTTCACTTTTCACTTTCATGCATTGGAGAAGGAAATGGCAACCCACTCCAGTGTTCTTGCCTGGAGAATCCCAGGGACGGGGGAGCCTGGTGGGCTGCCGTCTATGGGGTCGCACAGAGTTGGACACGACTGAAGTGACTTAGCAGCAGCAGCAGCACCTGTTAGAATAGCTATTATCAAAAAGACAATACATAAATATTGAAGGAATTAGGAGGAAATATTTGTGTACTGCTGGTGATAATCTAAATTAATACAGTCACTCTGCAAAGCAATATGGAAGTTCCTAAAAATTTAAAAATAGAACTACCATATGATTAATTAATCCCACTTCTGAGTAAATATTTAAAGGAAATGAAATCACTATCATGAAAAGATATCTTTACCCCATATTCATTGCAGCCTGAGTCACAGTATCTAAGATATAACAATATAAGTATCTGTCTACAGATGAATGGATAAAGAAGATGTGCAGTATAAATATATACAATGGAATATTTTCAGCTTGAGAAATGATGAAAATTTTCCACTTATGATAACTCAGATGGACCTTTAGGGCATTATGCTAAGTGAAATAAGCCAAATAAAGAAAAATACTGTATAATCTCACTTATATGTGGAATCTAAAATAGCTTAAGTCATATAAACAGAAAAGAATGGTTTTTGACAGAGGTTGAGGTTTGGGGAGATGGGGAGATGTTATCAAAGGGTAAACTTTCAGTTATAAGATGAATAAGTTCTAAGGATCTAATGTACAGCATGGTGACTACAGTTAATAATACTTTATTTTATACATAAAAGTTCCTAAGAAATTAGATTTTAAATATTCTCACTATACACATGGGCAGTGATTATGTAAGGTGATGGAAATAATAACTAACTTTAGTGTGGTAATTGTTTTGCTGTATATAATATATATATATATGTATATGCATCAAGTCACACATATACTTTATAATTACATAATACAATATCTCAGTAATTCTGGGAAAAATAAAAATAAAAGATTCTCTTTTTACTACATTGATAAAAAACCAAAATTAATATTTTTGCTGCAGGATAATTTTAATAAAGAAATAAAGAGGCAGGCTTTAGCAAATTGAAGATTGCAATCAAGTGCTGATGATTTTTCTTACAAAAATAGCATAGTTTTGAAGAACAGCAATACACATTTCATGACATATATTTTCTCTTAAATCAAAGAGTTTTTAAATGTATTTTTAGTACTCTGACCACTAAACTTATATTGATAACATGGTAACTAAATTGGGAAGAAATTGTCATTAATATTGTACCATCTTTCTTTTTTTCGGAATGGGTCTTAACTGAAATAATTTGTTTAGAAAAAGTTTAATGGGAGAGACACATGGGCAGATAATGGAAATTTTTGCTCAGGAAAATTACAGTATGATTAAGTAATTTACCATGTATCATAGGATCCTGATTCCTTACAATCTAAATTTAAAATACATATTATACACAATGCTAAAGGCAGTATGAAAGAAGCCTGAAAGTGAAGTTGCTCAGAGGCTCTGCCATCCATGGGATTTTCCAGGCAAGAATGCTGGAATGGGCTACCATTTCCTTTTCTAGGGGATCTTCCCAACCCAGGGATCAAACCCAGGTCTCCTGCATTGCAGACAGACGCTTTACTCTCTGAGTCACTGGGGAAGCCCATAATATTAAAGACAAATTATAGTATAGAATCCAGGCTTCCCAGGTGGCGCTAGTGATAAAGAACCCACCTGCCAATGCACAATTCTGTGTATATAAATTCTATCTCCTATGTACCAAACATGCAAATCATTTTATTGACAAAGGAAATTTCTTTTAGAAATTTGAAAATAGAACCTAGAGTAGAGTAATGAAAATAAAAGGTACAACATTTTTTGCACTTTCAGTAGATATATGCAGTTAGTATCTATTACTGTAATTAACCTAAGGCATTCATAAGGAAAGTGAGCTAAAATTAACTACATAGGCACAGAATTGTTTAATCAAATTATGAAGAACAAAATAACAATTTTTCCAATATCATATAACTAATTAGAGTAGGTGACACTTAACACACATGGGTATTATATTGGGCAAACCTTTTTGCTCTTTCCATATTATGTGAAGCTCAAATAAAGGCCTCTTACTAAGTTTTAGAAATGAGACACACTGAAAATAGGACAAGAATTCACAAAATAGAAACCACTGACCAAAGAGACTTTCTTTTCATGTCTCTCTTTTATTCCCACATTTATTTTCATTTATTTTAAAGCATCTCTACTTGTTTTTTGTCCTTTTACCTGGCTACCTGAATCATCAAGGAGGATTAATGTGACTTTGAACCACCATGAACTTCTTTTACCTTTTTCTCAGCACCCTTCCTACCTACGCAGGCTGAAGATGCTTTGAAGTCAATGGGCAGCCCACATCAGAGGTGATTAGTAGGGTTCAGAGCAAACAAAAATAGTTTCCTGACAAAGGCTCATACCTTTCCACAAATATCTCCAGCCTGGAGTGTCACAACTCTTTTCTAGAAAGCCAAGTTACTTACCTATTCAACTAAGCTCACTTTTAGTCCCTGTGCCTTAGATCCAAGTAAGGCTGTTTGTTTGACTGTTTGGGACAAATCTCTCTTTGGGTCACATACTAAACCATGAACTTTTCCTCTCAGGATCTCTCCCACAGTATGAGGCTATCTCTGTGTGTCACCCTTGATAGAATACTGTAAAAGGACCTGAAAAATGATGACATAGTAAAAGGGAAAATGTAGCTGCTGACAAGCACAAAAATGATGAGACAAATACATTTTGAGATGGTTGCTGAACCCTGACAGTTGACTGAAAGCTAATCAGGCAAAGCACCATGGCCAATGCCAAAGAGAATTCTGGCAGAGGAGAGGAGCACCTTCTAGTAATTATGGGAAATTGAGTAGCAGTGTTGTAATTGAAAAAGGACCAGTTGTGTTCTGAACCTGCCTCTGCTGATCACTCCTGCATAGCTCTGGGCAAGATAATCTACTTCTGCGAGCCTATTTCTTAATAAAAAAGATTCCAGGGAAGAAAATTTCTGTTTTCTTTCAGAATCTGATGATTAAAAAAAAAAAAGACTTTGCAAAATGTACTCATCCAAATGTTTTCATCATTATCACTGGTGCTGGAGATTGGTTGGGTTTTAAGGAAAATGAAGTAAAAGTAATCCACAAAGGACCATTACAAATAAAGAGAAAACAGGATACAAGACAAAAATAAATCAAGTGCTGTTTTTTAAGAAATGTCACTAACATGAAAATGAGAACTGTAAAGTTGAGTAGCTGTAGCTAGTATTATATCATGTGCAAGAAGATACTGATTTGGGACAGAATGTCTTCCTGTACCTCACATATCATCCTGTCATCTGTAGCTACTTCTATTTCAAACTCAGTGAAGATATTAAAAGAAAAAAAAATTTTCTGCCCAACTTTTCATACTGTTTTGATACTATTCTTTTTGGGGCAAAATAAGTACATGATTCTTGATATTTTTCTTATCAGCCTTTTAGCTATTTATAGGTCTAATTATTTATGATGCAAAACTTATGATTAATGAATTCTTCAATACCTTACATGCATTTGGGTGACACAGGAGGCAAAAATAGCATATTAAAAGCATAGAGCTGGAAATGTTGGCAACAGTTTTGGGCTTATATATGAATAAACAGAAACCTCAGCATACATACTTTTCATAAATACAAGTCAGAAATGATAGTGGAAATATCTGCTTTCTCCAGAAGCTAAGTGGTGAAAGTTTATTTTGATATGAATAAAAGTAATAAAATAATAATAATAATATTATTGATAATAATATATTATATAATAATAATAAAAGTAATTACCTTATTCAGGGTAAGACAAATTCTAAACATATTCTATTTCATAAATGTTAATCTAAACAAAATTCATAAATATGAGTGAAATATCTAGAAAATAAAAGTATAGAAATTTATCATTTAATTTGGGGGGATAAAAGCAGGCAAGGAAGAAAAATTCATCGCTCTAAAACATGGTAAATCTTTACATAACCAAATTAACACAGCAGTTTTAAGGAATACCGGTGTTTTGATAATGAGCATGACATGAAGAATAAGTCTCAAATGAGAAATTACTTTCTGTGAAAAAATGTTTCTGCAGTAAAATAATTGGTTTCTGAGTCAATGCCTTTTTAAACAGTAATTAATGAGAACTACTGACAGTGGAGTTAAGAGAAAATGATATTCCTGGGTTAACTATGAGAAAAATCAGTTCATTCTCTCTGTTTATAAGCTGAAGTGTTAGTTGATTAAAGAAAAAAATGATGGAAAGAAAGTAAAGTATATCTTTCTCAGAATTATATCATCATTACATTGCCCTATCTAAATAGAAACTAGAGTCAGGATATAAGTATATTTCTTTTCTATGTTAATTAAATGAGTTTTACAATAATAGAAAGATTAATTCAGTATCAGAGTAGATTGCTGATTTCTAGTAGATTTCAGTTACAAAGGCAAATTAGAATTACTTCCAAAACTTACTTCTAAAATTTTTTCATATATTTTTCCACTATTATAAACTGAGACTTATATTTGGAGATCCTGAAAAATCTGTTATTTCTAATATAAGTAACTCATCTGTTTCACTAGATTACCAATATACACCATATCAATAAATTTCTAAAATAAATTTGAAGTTTAAAGGAGAAAGATGTTTCTACATACATTATGTCTATTATCTTTGAAAATGTAAATGCTTTAAAACATAAAAATGCTTAAAATTTATTGATTTATTAAATCCCTGCCTTCTGTGAATCAAAGGTAAATATAAAGAACCTGAATGGGTAACAAATCAATAACACATTAAACACATTTTAAATCTTTTATTGCTTTACCCACAAGTCAATCAAAATATATGTGTGATAAGAACTTTTAACATTTGTCATAAAAATAAGAAAATAGGAAGCAGTAAATAAGCTGTTATCTTTAGGCCATAACATAATTACACTGTATCTTTTCCATTCACAAGCTATGTAGTGACAGTTTCCTAGGTATCTTTTTAAATGTATCCTCTAATTTTATCTCCATTGTGTAAGCGAGGAAACTAACACATAAATAAGTTTGCTGATAAGAAAGATATTAATTCCCATATAAATTATAAATTAGTATGCTCTATTAGATCTACAACACCTATATTTCTTTATCTTGAGGGTTTAAACAATCTTCTTTTTCAATAGTAATCAAACTGCATAGGTAAGGAATTTGGATGGAACCAGGAAATTACCAATATGGAGAGTTTAACCAGGAGACTCTGAGTATAGAATTAGAAATAAGAGGAGTTTTTCATTAAAAAAAAAAAAAAATCCCTCATGGATGGGGGCCTTCCTTGGTTGTCCAGTGGTTAAGATTCCATGCTCCCTGTGCAGGGGACCAGGGTTCGATCCCAAAGAATTAGAACCCACATGCTATACACAAATAAAAGCCCACATGCTAAAACTAAAAGCAACTAAGACCCAGTGCAGCTAAATGAATTTTTAAGAATCCATCATGGCTAACCTTCTTTTTATTCATGAAGAGGGGCAAAATCAGTTACAAGCAGACAGAGGAATAAAGAGAGAAAGAGAGGGAGAGAAAGAAGGAAGGAAATAGGCAGGAAAGAACATGAATAAAGGAGGGAAGGAAGAAGTGAAGAAGAAGAAGTAGAAAGGAAAAGAGGGAGCAAGGGATTATTTATTCTATTGGACTTCTTTCAGTAAATTTTGTTTTAAATACTGAACCTGTATTTGAGGCTGATAGCCTTCTATTTCTGTGACAATGACCACTTTGACATATTTTATAAAAGAGAAAAAATCATAAATATGAAGATAGTTCAGTTCAGTTCAGTTCGGTCACTCAGTCATGTCCGACTCTTTGCAACCCCACGAATCGCAGCATGCCAGGCCTCCCTGACCATCACCAACTCCCAGAGTTCACTCAGACTCACGTCCATCGAGTCAGTGATGCCATCCAGCCATCTCATCCTCTATTGTCCCCTTCTCCTCCTGCCCGCAATTCCTCCCACCATCAGGGTCTTTCCAATGAGTCAACCCTTCGCGTGAGGTGGCCAAAGTACTGGAGTTTCAGTTTTAGCATCATTCCTTCCAAAGAAATCCCAGGACTGATCTCCTTTAGGATGAACTGGCTGGACCTCCTTGCAGTCCAAGGGACTCTCAAGAGTCTTCTCCAACACCACAGTTCAAAAGCATCAATTCTTCGGCGCTCAGCTTTCTTCACAGTCCAACTCTCACATCCATACATGACCAGTGGAAAAACTATAACCTTGACTAGACTGAGCTTTGTTGGCAAAGTAATGTCTCTGTTTTTGAATATGCTGTTTAGGTTGGTCATGACTTTTCTTCCAAGGAGAAAGCGACTTTTAATTTCATGGCTGCAATCACCACCTGCAGTGATTTTGGAGCCCAAAAAATAAAGTCTGACACTGTTTCCACTGTTTCCGCATCTACTTCCCATGAAATGATGGGACCGGATGCCATGATCTTCGTTTTCTGAATGTTGAGCTTTAAGCCAACTTTTTCACTCTCCTTTTTCACCTTCATTAAGAAGCTTTTTAGTTCCTCTTCACTTTCTGCCATAAGGGTGGTGTCATCTGCATATCTGAGGTTATTGATATTTCTCCCGGTAATCTTGATTACAGCTTGTGTTTCTTCCAGCCCAGCGTTTCTCATGATGTTCCCTGCATATAAGTTAAATAAGCAGGGTGAGAATATACAGCCTTGACGTACTCCTTTTCCTATTTGGAACCAGTCTGTTGTTCCATGTCCAGTTCTAACCGTTGCTTCCTGACCTGCATACAGATTTCTCAAGAGGCAGGTCAGGTGGTCTGGTATTCCCATCTCTTTCAGAATTTCCCACAGTTTATTGTGATCCACACAGTCAAAGGCTTGGCAGAGTCAATAAAGCAGAAATTGATGTTTTTCTGGAACTCTCTTGCTTTTTCCATGATCCAGTGGATGTTGGCAATTTGATCTCTGGTTCCTCTGCCTTTTCTAAAACCAGCTTGAACAACTAGAAGTTCACAGTTCACGTATTGCTGAAGCCTGGCTTGGAGATTTTTGAGCATTACTTTACTAGCATGTGAGATGAGTGCAATTGTGTGGTAGTTTAAACATTCTTTGGCATTGCCTTTCTTTGGGATTGGAATGAAAACTGACCTTTTCCAGTCCTGTGGCCACTGCTGAGTTTTCCAAATTTGCTGGCATATTGAATACAGCACTTTCACAGCAGATAGTAGGAAAGGCTGACATTAAATTTTAGCACTATTTTGGATAAATAATTATAGAAACATGTGATAACTATAAGGGAGATTTAGAGACACAAGGTACACTAATATAAGAAAACGTTTCCAAATGATAAGCACTGTTATGCCCAACAAAGAGCTTCTTCGACATGGAAGATAAGCTTCAAGGAAGATTATCACTAAACCTTATAAAAATAGAGGTGCAAAGCCATCATGTAGGTGTTGTCTGGCCTGGAGGGATGTCATTCCTAATTCTTGCAACAGTATTCATGGACTAGCAGCTGCTCTGTGTAAGTGACAAGTCTTTGACCTACTTGATGGATCTGTCAGTGGACTAAGGGCAGAGAGAGTCATCTAGAGAATAGCAATTTCATGACTCAGGCTGGGATAATCAACAACTAAAGTGCTGACAAAATGTCAGCCCAATGTTCTGTCCCTTTTGCTGTCAAAAGCCTCTGAGACCCTGAATAACTACGTTCTCTCCCATGAGAAAGTAAAAACGGTCACTTTAATAATATAGAGCACTGTGATCTGATGAGATTTACCTTCTGCAAAAACAAAGCAATACTCTTCCTTGTTCTGTGGAAAATGTTTCTTCCTAAGCTTTTCCAAAGGTGTGATCCTGCTGTGTATCTGGATTGTTTCTCCAAGAAAGGATAATCCTCTTTATACAGTTTTGAGGCTGTATCCGTCAGCATACACACAAATTCACATCCTGTCAGTATCTGCCTCATCTGTCAGTTTGTTTATGCATCTAGCTGTAATGTAATGTAAACCTGGATCATGAAATATTCTATATTTTAATATGGACGAGAGAAAAACACATATCTTTGTGTGACTGGTAGCCAAACAGCTTGATAGAAAAGTTTTTAGCTAAGATTTGATAAGAGGAGAAGCACTCGATGATATTTAAACAGAAATACATTACAAGAATTAGACTATGTGTGTTTGTTGGAGCCAGTTTAGTAGTCTAGTGGCTATTGCCTCTGCATCTAGTTTTAGGACTGAATTCAGGTCTACACTTGACAAAGGAAATATTCATAACAGGGGGAGAGCAAAACTAACTGGCAGCTGTGTCTATCACTTACTACCTCCAACCTTTGTGATAAGGGGCACCTGTAGGACAGCCTATAGTGCTTCACTGTGGATCTTCACCCATCCTGGCCCAGGATCCAAATTTGAAGAAGATCCAGTGGGAGCAGAACAGACAGCAGGTCTGACTACTGTCCCCAGACAACTATTGAGCCTACATATGAGTGTGGATATGTGGAAGCAGGAATAAGACCTGGCCTTGCACCAAGCTTCAGAGCATTAAAACATAAGACCACTTCTCCCACACAGATTTTTCTACGGTCAATGAAACTTAACACCATGCAATGAAGAACATCAATAAAATATGGCTCCAGATTAGCTAAATTGACAGAGTGAGAAGAACCAATATAGGTTTTACTGCAGAAAATAAAATGAGAAAAGTAGCATAAATCATTATATAAATAAACTGGGAAGGCATACAAAAGACTTCCAAAGGATGTTCACAGGCTATCTCAGGTTGTGGGGACATCTTCTTAGACAGAACCATCTGTCCAATCTAGACAAGGTCAGCTGATGCTCACAATTAGAAATAAGCCAGAAGAAAACAGAAAAAAATAAAACAGTAAAAATTATGTATGATCAAACAGTCCCTCCATACTTTCAGAAATAGAGGATATAGATACAGAGAAAGAGATACATACAATTTTGAATAAGCTATTCTTTTTTATAGGTGAAGATATGTCAATACCATCAGCCATGACAGTTCAGAGTCTCTAAACTGAAATTAACAGTAGGCATGATTGAATTAGCAAACTCTCAGTGGCTCAGTTAGTAAAAAATCTGCCTGCAGTGGAGGAGGTCATGAGGAAAATCCCCTGGACAAGGAAATGGCAACCCACTCCAGTATTCCTGCCTGGAGAATTCCATGGATGGATGAGCCTGGTGTGTTACTGTCTGCTGCTCCTGCTAAGTCGCTTCAGTTTTGTCCGACTCTGTGCGACCCCATAGACGGCAGCCCACTAGGCTCTTCTGTCCCTGGGATTCTCCAAGCAAGAATACCGGAGTGGGTTGCCATTTCCTTCTCCAATGCATGGAAGTGAAAAGTGAAAGTGAAGTCGCTCAGTCGTGCCAACACTCAGTGACCCCATGGACTGCAGCCTGCCAGGCGACCCCATGGACTGCAGCCTACCAGGCTTCTCCATCCATGGGATATTCAAGGCAAGAGTACTGGAGTGGGTTGCCATTAACTTCTCCTAAGGAATCGCAAAGAGTTGGACACAACTGAGCTGCTAACATTTACTCACATTATTGAACTGGAGTCCTGAGAGCCCAACCAGCTTTCAACCCTCTTTATGAAATAAAGTGTCCCTTATTACTGATTGAAATTCTGTGTTTTCTTTACATTTAAGACCTTGTATTCTCTTTTTATCTTTAATTTAAGAAAAACCAAGAGAAAATATTGTATTATGATGAGATTAATCAATCCATTTGTCTTTCAAGGATATACATATTTTTAATTTGGCGAGACCAGCCTAAAATTTGTCAATATTAATCCCATGAATTTGTAAGTATATATGTTTATCAATTTTATATTTCCTTACTTTCAGTTCAGAGGATCATGTACATGCTGTATTGTGAAATACTTCATTTTAACTCAGTGCTTATAGTAGACATGAATTGCTGTAAGAATACTGATTTAAATTTCTATGTTTTTAGGGCCATATTAAATGTTTCTTTGAATAATGCAATAAACTGGCTATTAATCAAGATGGATAAATAACTTTGCAATATATAAATACTTCTTTTATCTAAATGGCACTCTCTGTTCAAAACTAATCCTTAGGAATTTTCCTCCAGGATATTCAATATGACGTCATAATTTATACTCTAACATGCAGGGTACATCATGAGAAACGCTGAGCTGGAAGAAGCACAAGCTGGAATCAAGATTGCTGGGAGAAATATCAATAACCTCAGATATGCAGATGACACCACCCTTATGGCAGAAAGTGAAGAGGAACTAAAAAGCCTCTTGATGAAAGTGAAAAAGGAGAGTGAAAAAGTTGGCTTAAAGCTCAACATTCAGAAAACGAAGATCATGGCATCTGGTCCCATCACTTTATGGGAAATAGATGGGGAAACAATGGAAACAGTGTCAGACTTTATTTTTGGGGGCTCCAAAATCACTGTAGATGGTGATTGTTGCCATGAAATGAAAAAAAACACTTACTTCTTGGAAGGAAAGTTATGACCAACCTAGATAGCATATTCAAAAGCAGAGACATTACTTTGCCAACAAAGGTCCGTCTAGTCAAGGCTATGGTTTTTCCAGTGGTCATGTATGGATGTGAGAGTTGGACTGTGAAGAAAGCTGAGCGCCAAAGAATTGATGCTTTTGAACTGTGGTGTTGGAGAAGACTCTTGAGAGTCCCTTGGACTGCAAGGAGATCCAACCAGTCCATTCTAAAGGAGATCTGTCCTGGGTGTTCTTTGAAAGGACTGATGCTAAAGCTGAAACTCCAGTACTTTGGCCACCTCATGCGAAGAGCTGACTCATTGGAAAAGACTCTGATGCTGGGAGGGATTAGGGGCAGGAAGAGAAGGGGACGACAGAGGATGAGATGGCTGGATGGCATCACCGACTCGATGGACATGAGTTTGAGTGAACTCTGGGACTTGGTGATTGACAGGGAGGCCTGGTGTGCTGCAGTTCATGGGGTCCCAAAGAGTCGGACCTGACTAAGTGACTGAACTGAACTGAACTGAACATATTACTCCCAAGGCAGACATCCACCAGTGATTGTAGGAGTGACTTAGAACAGGAGAGGGAAGCTACTGAGGTTAAAAACAAAAAAGAGGGATACTGATTTCCAAGATAAGGAAATAAATTAATTAGGGAATGAAAAACACTGAAAAGAGAAATAAGAAAAGGAGGGAAAATTAGCAATAATTTAGGGACTACTCATTGTGGAATAGTGTTAAATTGTTTCCTCTATTTCTATCTTTCTCTATCTCCCCCTGTCTCTCTCATACACATACACATGGACATGAACAACATTAAAAAAAAAAAAAAAAAACTATTGATCAGTGTGATAAGATCTATAAATACAACCAAGAATAGGACACAGAAAACCTTCAGTATAATTGGGGAAGCTTGTATAGCCATTTGCCTCTATCCTACCAGAATTAGTTTCCACCCAATCCCTAACAATTATCTATTGTCATAATTAAACTTTTATATTTTCTCTTTGAAGCTTTCCCTAAACATATTTAATTAGTCACCCCCATTTTGTGTGGTCTAAGTTATTATTTGCAATAATTCTATCTTTGTGATAATTAGTTTTATAGTTATGACACTCTATTAATAAAAAATTATTATAAATTCAATAGTTTGATATGGTTGAATCTGAGACTCTGAAAGAATGTATGAACAGTTGTACCTTGATATTGAGCTGTGGAGACATTTGGAGCTTGAGCTTCAATTATGGGCCTCGGGCTCAGAAGAAAAATTTTGTTTAATGTTCATAGAATATCTATAAAACAAATGTTTTTTCCCCTTGCTTATAGTTAGACAGTGGGAAAATGCAGAAAATAATTATCTTTAACAAAAATTCTTAAAAATAATGGGTAGAAGAAGATTGACCCCAAGTGTTTATAATGCTAATACCAATTTCTCTCTGATTTGCAATCATCTGTATTAACTACTGTATTCTCTGTCTCTTGCACCCAGCAGAGGTGGGTTCATATAACACTCTTACTAACAGTGGCTCATGTAAACATTCAGTAAGTATTCCTTATGAATATATATCCTAATATGCATTAGTGTGGTAACTTCAGTTGTCTCTGATTCTTGCCTGTCCTCATTATTCAGTTCAATCACTTTACCATTGTTGCAAAATTTGAATTCACTCTGGATGCCACATTTTCTTATCCTACATTGATATTGTACCAAAAAATGAAAATAAATATCAATAATATCACAGAGTTCTCTTACCGCCCTGCTTTGGTAGGAGGATGATAAAAGTCTGGCTAATAAAAGTTAAATAAGTTATAATTTCTACATAAAGATTAATTATGCATAAGTTAATGTATATTTATTGGATATTTTCTTAATTATTTGTTGATAGATTTTATGACTTTAATAGACTCAAAATTTTAGTATGTCTTTGGGTCAATAAAGATTTCATATATATTAGATGCAGTGTTCACTGCGTGCATGTTCAGTTACTCAGTAGTGTCCAGCTCTTTGAGATCCCATAGACTGTAGCCTGTCAGGATCCTCTGTCCTTGGAATTTTCGAGGCAAGAAAACTGGAGTGGGTTACCATTTCCTATCCCAGGGAATCTTCCATCAAGGTATCAAGCCCTGCATCTCTTTGTCTTCTGCATTGGCAGGTGGATTTTTACCAATGCGCCAACTGAGAAGCCCTACAATGCTCGTGCTGCTGCTGCTGCTAAGTCGCTTCAGTTGTGTCCGACTCTGTGCGACCCCATAGACGGCAGCCCACCAGGCTCCTCGGTCCCTGGGATTCTCCAGGCAAGAACACTGGAGTGGGTTGCCATTTCCTCCTCCAATGCATGAAAGTGAAAAGTGAAAGTGAAGCTGCTTAGTCATACCAACTCTTAGCGATCCCGTGGACTGCAGCCTACCAGGCTCCTCTGTCCATGGGATTTTCCAGGCAAGAGTACTGGAGTGGGTTGCCATTGCCTTCTCCCTACAATGCTCGTATAATGCTATTAAACTAACTACCTAATTATCCAAACTACTAAGCAGCAGAAGCAAGTTTTTTGTTTAACTAGAGCTTTAAGAATCCTAAAGGAGGAGATTTGGATATTAACTTTGACTAGAGTCAGAAGGGAAAGCCTGTTCACAGTGTTCCCTGACTTGCTTAAGAAAGTAAAAGAAAGAAAAAGAAATGGAAAGGAAAGGAACAGAAAGGAAGAAGCAGGAATATCTTATTACAATATTCTTTACAGAGAAAGAATGAGTGGCAGATAGAACACTACAGTTCAGTTCAGTTCAGTTCAGTCCCTCAGTCGTATCTGACTGTTTGTGACCCCATGGACTGCAGCACACCAGGCTTCCCTGTCCATCACCAACTCCCAGAGCCTTCTCAAACTCATGTATATCAAATTGGTGATGCCTGATGCTGGGAAAGATCGAGTCAGCAATGCAAGTTAATTTCATATGTGTTGTTGTTGTTTACAAGCTAAATCTTGTCCAACTTTTTGCACCCCCATGAATTGTAGCCCACCAAGCTAGTCTGTCCATGGAATTTCCCAGGCAAGAATGCTGGAGTGGGTTGCCATTTTCTCCTCCAGGGTATCTTCCCAAACCAGGGATCAAACCCACGTCTTTTGCACTGGCAGGCAGATTTTTTACCACTGAACCACCAGGGAAGCCCCTTTATACATATTAGGTTAAATTTAAGATTTGGCAATATGCTAGTCTAATGACAGGAACCCTACTGCACAGCTCTTCCCAAATGTCCTTGATTAAATTAATAGATGGGTACACAAACTTGAGATCTCCAGTAAAGGAGTTCAGGACTATGCATTTTAACAAACATGCAAGGTAATCATTCATTTTTGAGGAACACAGAAAAACTAGACTTCAGACTAGAAAAATATAATTTAGATTCTGAGCTCTCCTATTAAGTATCTATTTGACTTCTCACATAAACATTTTTTAAATTAACCTTAACAGAATTTTAATATGTCCATTATATTTAGAGAGGACTTTTTGCCTGGTACTACAGTTGAGTATTTCATTTTGTAAAGTAATAGATTCAAAAGATATATGTTCCAATGTCTTTTCCTGTTTTAAAATGTTAATGTCATAAAACTGCTACCATTTTTTTTCTTGTTTATTTGTCGTCATTATTTTCAAGAGATTTGTGGGAGCATAGTTTAATTAGAAAATGCTGAGATTAAAGGGATACATTAGCAGGCGTTTAAGTACATTGAGGTTATCTCACTAGTTTTCTGATGTACACAATTTCAGATACTCTATTAACCTAATCAAATGAAATACAGCTATGATTACATGAGTCACACTCAGAGTGAGATTTTGTTTTAGCAGAATGGCATAGCAGTATCAATGATTAAAATATATGTATTTGACTTTGCCAAGTTAGTTGTGAGGCAACCTGGATAAAGGAAATCAACCCTGAATGTTCATCGGAAGGACTGTCTCTGAAGCTGAAGCTCCAATACTTTGGCCACCTGCTGTGAAGAGCCAACTCATTGGAAAAGACTGATCCTGAGAAAGACTGAAGGCAAAAGGAGAAGGGGACTGCAGAGGATGATAGCATCACCAACTAAATGGACATGAATTTAAGTTAACTCTGGGAGATAGTAGGGCTTTCCAGGTTGCTCAGTAGTAAAGAATCCACCTTCCAATGCAGAAGCCACAGGAGATGCAAGTTTGATCCCTGGGTCAGGAAGATCCCATGGACAGAGGAGCCTGGCTGGCTATAGTCCATCTAGTTGCAAAGAGTCAGACATGACTTAGCAACTGAAAAACAACAGCAAACAACTAAACTAACTGATATGGTAAATTCATACTAATCACCTTATAAAATATATAGCTAAAATTTGAATCTCAGAAAATATTTACACTAACTCCAATATATAATGTTATTAATATATTTCCTGAAAGTATACTGAAACATACTGTAAACTATGTAGTTTAGTTGCTATAATGTACTCTCTAATTCTGTTAAGGAACAACTTTGTGTATCAACATTATGGGGAGAATTTCAAATGAAATAGAAATGATGAAAAGGAAGATATTACACACTAAGTTTATTAGTCACAGAAGATCTAATGATTAGAGTGATAATCAATTTTATGATATTATTGCACTGGAAGGTTCTAAAATGACAATACTTTGGAGTACCTTGAATTGAGTAAGTTATTTAACAACTATTAACTATTAAGCAATAAAGATGAAATAATCCTGTATAATAACAGCATGATAATACCAAGGAAGATATTTATTGTTCAAGAAAGTGAATAGTTTGTTTTGGCACCCCAAAAAATCCTATACATTTACAATAGCAAGAAAGCAATTTATTGTTCAAGAAAATAAATAGGTTCAGTCTTGGCACTCCAAAAAGGTCCTATACAATATATTTCAGTACAGTTTAGCTGCTCAGTCGTGTCTAACTCTTTGTGACCCCATGGACTGCAGCAAGCCAGGCCTCCCTGTCCATCACCAATTCCTGGAGCTTGCTCAAATTCATGTCCATCGATTCAGTGATGCCATCCAACCATTTCATCCTCTGTTGCCCCCTTCTCCTCCTGCCTTCAGTCTTTCCCAGGATCAGGGTCTTTTCCAAGGAGTCAGTTCTTCACATCAGGTGACCAAAGTATTGGAGTTTCAGCTTCAGCATCAGTCCTTCTAATGAATAGTCAGGACTGATTTCCTTGAAGATTGACTGGTTTGATCGCCTTGCTGTCCAAGGGAATCTCAAGAGTCTTCTTCAACACCACAGTTCTAAAGCAACAATTCTCCGGCACTCAGCTTTCTTTATAGTCCAACTCTCACATTCGTATATGACTACTGGAAAAACCATAGCTTTGATTAGATGGACCTTTGTTGGCAAAGTAATGTCTCTGCTTTTTAATATGCTGTCTAGGCTGGTCATAGCTTCTTCCAAGATGCAAGTGTCTTTAGTTTCATGGCTGCAGTCACCATCTGCAGTGATTTTGGATCCCCACCCCCACAAAAAAAAATAAAGTCTGTCCCTGTTTCCCAATCTCTTTGCCATGAAGTGAGGGGACCGGATGCCATGATCTTCTTTTTTGAATGTTGTTTTAAGCCAGCTCTTTCACTCTCCTCTTTCACTTTCATCAAGAGGCTGTTTAATTCTTAGCTTTCTGCCTAATCTGCATATCTGAGGTTGTTGATATTTCTCCTGGTAATCTTGATTCCAGCTTGTGCTTCATCCAGCCGAGCATTTAGCATGATGTACTCTGCACAGAAGTTAAATAAACAGGATGACAATATTCAACCTTGACAATTTTGAACCAGTCTGTTTTTCCATGTCCAGTTCTAACTGTTGCTTCTTGACCTGAGTTCAGATTTTTCAGGAGGCAAGTAAGGTGGTCTGATATTCTTATCTCTTGAAAAAATTTCCACAGTTAGTTATGATCTACACATTCAAAGGCTTTGCCACAATCAATAAAACAGAAGTAGATGTTTTTGTGAAATTCCCTTGCTTTTTTGATGATTCAACAGATATTGGAAATTTGATCTCTGGTTCCTCTGGCTTTTCTAAATCCAGCTTGAACATCTGGAAGTTCATGGTTAACATACTGTGGAAGCCTGGCTTGGAGAATTTTGAGCATTACTGTGCTAGCATGTGAGATGAGTGCAATTGTGTGGTAGTTTGAACATTCTTTGACGTTGCCTTTCTTTGGGAGTGGAATGAAAGTTGACCTTTTCCAGTCCTGTGACAATTGCTGAGTTTTCCAATATGTATTTAGTAGATTCAAAAGATATATGTTTTAATGTCTTTTCCAGTTTTAAAATGTGTGCATATATATATGTATATGCACACATATATACACACATATGTTTGCACAAATATACATATATGTGTGTATTGTAACAAAAGCAAATTTATGTTTATAGGCTATTTCAGGTTTTTGTGTAATGTGATTAAAAATTATGCATATGGATTCTCCAGGCAGGAATACTGGAGTGGGTTGCCATTTCCTTCTCCAGGGGATCTTCCCAATCCAGGGATCAAACCCACGTCTCCCGCATTGCAGGCAGATGCTTTAAGCTCTGAGCCACCAGGGAAGTCAACCTAGCCTAGCTAGCAACCTGGCTAGCAAAACCCTTTTAAAACTTGGGTAGATATATTTTTCCAATTAGTATGGCACCCTAGCATGGCAGTAAAGAATGGCTCAGCAACAAATGACAGTGCCAACATTCTCTTTAGTAATGGAAGGCATTCTCTTTGTCAGTTGATATGCTATATAAATTTGTATTCTTTTTTGATACTTGTATCTTTACTGATATTAAGATTAGCACCTTTTAACTTTTATGGTGAATTTTCTATTCATATTCATTTCAGATTTTTCTCACCATACTTCTTTGTTTTAAAAATCAGAATTATTACTTCATAAATCTTGAAAATATTTAATAGTCATTTGCATTTTGATGCTGCATATTTTACTGTACTTTAAATTTTTTTCATATTGCTAATATGTGCATCTTTCCTTTATTAACATAGGTTTTCTTTTTGGCTTGGAAGATCTATATTTCAAGTTTTCTCAAGCATATTTTCTAGTATTTTCTCTAATTTTCACTGTGTCATTTAATTTTTTTAAGTTAACTCTATGATATGTTGGGTTTAAATTATCTATTTAAAGTAGTAAAATGAAAAATTAGAAAACGTGTTTTTCCTTTTAGATGTATAATCAATTAAGATGAAATCATTCATAAATAAACCTCCTTTTCCCACAGAATTGAAATGCAAACATTTCTATACTAAACTTTATAGACTATGTATTCTATTACAGTGATCTAATTCCTGTGAAAATATCATGTTATAATTAAAGTAGTTTCATAAAAAAATCAATATCTTGTAAACTCTGTCCTTCATAATTCTTTTTTAGTCTTTATATTTTCTTATTTAATAGAACTGTAGCCTTCTTTATTAGTATTAGAATTTAGAAAACCATCCTCAGGGATTATCAATGGAATTTCATTATACATTATTTTTGGAGGATTGTTTCTTTCTTGAAAGTATATCTTCTCATTAAGAACATAATGTAACCTTTCATTTTTTCTTACCATTTCAATGTCCTTAAAAAATTGTTGTTTCCCTCATATTAATATAAATCCTATACATTCCTTATTATATCTGTTCTCTGGTTCTTATAATTTTGACCACAATTTTAATATATATTTATACATGTGTGCTTATTTCTATCTGTATATGGCTCTTTCTTGGGTTAGAGAGAAACTTTTGTTTATCTTTTTACCAACTATCTTAAATTTTTTCTATTATTTCAGTGTTTAAATAGACACTCAAGTTTATAATCCTATAATTAAAAAAAAAATACATCATCTTGGCATTTCTTTCCAAAATATGTATAATTTTCCCTGACCGTGACCAATACAAAGAAAAAACATTCCTCTTTTAGTCCTTAATTTAATAGAAAATACTTCAATATGTCTTCATGTTGTCTGATGTTTTCTATCATGCCTTGAAAATTAACTCTGTCCTGGTTAACTAGTTTCTGTTTTACTTAGAATTTTGCTATGAATGACTGATTTTTCATGGCTTGGTTTCCTAGAATCTATTATTAAATTGTTTGTTTTCCTTCTTTATTTTTTACCCTTACAATGAATTTTCTGGATTTAAAGCTAAGTGATTATATTATGCTGTTTTTATGAATTGCTGATTTAATGTATAATTATGCATGTTCTATCTATATTTACAAGTGACTATACACTTGGATTATATTTGGTAGAATATTAAGTTTATACTAAGTTACAATTTTTATAATGTAAAATATAAAGAAAATTTTAATTGACAAATAGAAATCAGCTACTAAAACATTGATGTTCCATATCTTTCTTTTAAAAGTGAGGTTTTAATTGCCCTTGTGATCTCTTCATTAGTATTTGCCAGTTCAATTTTTTTAACTTCTCTTGTGTAAAATTGTTAGCTTATACTTCACTGTAAAATAATCAATTTTCTCAAGATTTTATCAAGTACTATATATTGCATGTCATATTCTTTCATGATTTTAGTGTTTTTCATTTCTAGGTTTATCTTTTTCTATTTATGAATTTAAGTTAAGATGCTTTAGTCAACAAGTAAAACAATAAAAGAACTCTGGATAATCAAATGATCTCTATAAACAATGAGATATTTTAATTAAAATGTTATCATTGCTTATTAATAACTATGTACCTAGTTATGAAAAAATTATAGATGTAATATGATAAAACAGTGGAAGGTGAAGTTCTGTAGCCAAAGATGGAGTAGAGTTAAATATTCTCTTCCCTTAGGTGGTTAAAACCCATGCTGATAATTTAGTTAACTGCATAGATTTCCAAGTGAATTATGTTCTCCCTTACATTTCAAAAAGGGCATTGAAAACTAAGTTCAAGCTGATTTATTGCAAGATAATCAAGTTAAAATATCCAGTTTCTATTAAACATTTTAGCTTCAAATAATTTAGAGAACAATTTGATGACTCTTGTCTTATACAAAGTTAGGAACTTCCCTTGGAAGTCCTGTCTGCAGGCCCTGCATCACTGCAGCCCTTTAAAATTTTGCCCAGGTCCAAGGGTACCATAGCCAAGACACCCAATCTGACATCTCTTCTTTGATAAGAATGAGCCAGTCCACATGTATTGTAACAACTGACGCCTGATTGTGTTCCTCTCATTTATACCTATTATCTGAGTGCATTTCTGTTCATTCATCTTTTCACTTGTCCTAGTTCTTAAATTCAGTTCAGCTTTTCAATTTTGCCTGATCCTTCTTCTTATCAATAATAAACAGAGCCATATTTCTTTAGTCTCAAATTATGCTCTCAACCATATGATTTATTTACCAACAGCTTTTCCATCAGAATGAAATGTTTTGAAGGCTTTCACTTTGCTACTTCATTCCCCTCCAACATGAAATCTTAATTTAGAATTATTTTGCTTTCTGGTTTTATCTCTGAGTATATTGTCAAGATATAAAATGCCTTAGTTCCTGGTTATTATATATTTTTTTCTAACATTTTATCATCTATCTCAATAATCATTACTTACTTATTTTTTACCTATAGTTACAATATTTCCATCAGAATTTAAGCATAGTATAAGCCTTTTAGCTAGCCACTGATTGCCTAATCTATCTTTTATATCTTTTGATATACATACTGATTCAATTGATATTTGTTTAGAATACATAGGAGTGAATATTTTCTGAGTTTTCATATGTCTAAATATGTAGCACTTTGATGCTGACAGCGAAGAGAGACATTGGCTGGATAGAGGATTCTGGATCACTGTCATATTCTCTCAGTCTATATATGTTCTTATAATATCCTTAGCTCCTGGTATAACAGATAACATAAATGTAAGTAGGTTTTAATTGGGTCTGAAGGTTGGTTAAATATCCATTTATCCTGAAAAATGTAGAAATATTACTGTTGTATCTTAGAATAAATCTTTAAAATTAATATTCTAAGAATTATTTTTAAAAATTTTCTTCAATTTAGAGAAATTCTCTAAATTGTAACCATCTCTGAAATATTTGCTATTTTTATTTGCATATGAGATTTCCTTTATCTGTTCTCTAAGCCTGTTATTTTCCCTCATGAATTTCATTTCCATAAATATTACAGAAAAAAGAAAGTGAAAGTCTCTCAGTCATGTCCAACTCTTTGTGACCCCATAGACTATACAGTCCATGGAATTCTCCAGGCCAGAATACTGGAGTGGGTAGCCATTCCCTTCTGCAGGGGATCTTCCCAACCCAGGGATCAAACCCAGGTCTCCCAATTGCAGGTGGATTCTTTATCAGCTGAGCCACCAGGGAAGTCCAAGAATATAGATTTAAAAACATTACCAAATGCTTATGAGGCAGCTTATTTCAAGTTAACTGTCATCTACCTAAAGGATGCCAACAAATAGTTTAAAATAAAATGGATCATAGCAGTAGTGACTCACATATTAGAAATTTTACTTTAGTACGTGGTTTCTCAGCCTAGGTATTACTTGTGTTTTAGGCTGAATAATGTTCTTGTGGGAGGGGCTGTGTAGAGTGTTTAGCACTAACCTTATCCTCTACAAAATATATGCTAATAGCACCCACTCCACAGCTTTGACAACCAAAAATGTCTCCAGACATTGCCCGTAGTCCCCTTGGGAGAGAAATTGCTGTTAGTTAAGAACTCTTGCTCTAATGTTCTTCTTCCGGGACAACATCCTTGATACTAACAAGATTTAAGCACCATATTTAAATATTTAATTGGTAAAATGGCAATTTAAATCTTTAAAGAATCTAGTTGTTAACCTGTCAATGCCAGTTCTTATCTCAGGCAGGTTTAATGACCATCCCTTAGTGGAAATATCATTTCTAAATGATTTTATTCATGGTCTCTACAGGATCACAAGGCTCTCTGTCTCAAGCTGTATCAGTCATGTCTTCTGTTTAGTTTATTGAAATAATATCTGTAATTCATCATGTGAATAATGTGTGAATAAAGCATTCACCTTAGAGCTGGTATTTCCTCCAGCCAGGATTGAGATGTCTAGTTTCCCATAGCCATCTGGGCTTCTGACAATAGTCTGGCAACACCAGGCAGACATGTTGTCCTACAGAAGGTTGACTCTTTAGTGTTTGATAAGTTACTGGGTCTGAGAGAAGAGCATCTACTTAAACGGAAGCAAGAGAAAACAAAGAGTAGGATGTATGCTCCAGTCTTTTCCTATTGAATCTCTGACATTCATGCTTTTCTCTGCTAAACATTAACTTGCATCATTGACTCAGCTCCCTGAGCTTGGCAAGAAGCCATTTCAGTTTGTTCAGTCTTGGCAAAGACATTTTCATATCAAAGAAAGGCATTAGTAGATTAGTCACACTTTTAGCACAAATATGTGGACTTTGTGTTACCAGAGCTTTGCATGCATTAATTCAGATAGTGCATAGAATAGTACTTGTCGCTCAATAAGGCATATGAGTGAAGCCACTCCAACATTAAATCTTTGATCTGCTTAGTTCTATGTTAATTTCTAGGCTTTTATAATAGCTATTCTTCAATGTTGTGCAGTATAATCACATTTACTTTTCTGAGTTATTGGAGTGGCCAAACATACATACAAATAACTTTCTAACTCAGGATGGTGGCTCTTTCCTGTTTGACATATGACAGCTCTCTAGGAGTCAAACCTACCCTCGGAGGACAATTTTGTTTATTACTTTATATGTGATACCCAAGTTTGCCCTTTATGTTTACCTGTACTTCATTTAAGGAAAAGTAGGCTGATGTTGTAACAGGGATTATATTAGTCAATTCCCAGATATTTAAAATAAAAATAATATCTATAAAATCCTAATAGTCCACCTGTTCTCCTCTTTTAGTGAGAGAAGTTAATGCTCCTCCCTATATCTCAACTCATTTTGCTATAGCCCAGGTATTACAGGCTTTCTTGGGCAATAAATTCACTTCAAAATCTTTATATCTAATGCTAGGCATAGCAGATTTCAAGCTGTGAGATCCGGTTGCCACATCTTTGAAACCAGTTCTAGGTCTAAAGCAAGAAAAAGCAAGCACATATGATCTATTTCTGGAAAATGAAATACAACATTTAAAAAAAAAAAGTAACTTTCTTTTCAACGATAACCAGTTAGTGCCCAAAGTAATTTATGTACATTTACAATTAGTTCTGTGTTTTATATATATATATTTTATATATATATACACACACACATGATTATTTGGGGTTTCCAGGCTTGTGTTAGTGAAAAAGAACCCACCTGATAATACAGGAGACATAAAAGACATGGGTTTGATCCTTCAGTGAAGTAGATCCTCTGGAGGAGGGCATGGCAACCCACTCCAGTATTCTTGCTTGGAGAATTCCATGGACAGAAAAGCCTGGTGAGTCACAGTCCATGGGGTTTCCAGGAGTCACAAAGAGACTGAAATGACTTAGCTAACACGCACACATGATTATTTTATAATATTCTAACTTTAAGAGGACCTTTAAAAATTGACAGGAATTTAGAATTAAAAACTGTTGGTAGGTGGAATTGGTTTCATTCATGCCCAGTTAATGTCATCTGTGCTCCTGATGCAGCTAAATAATGTCAATTGCTCTTGGATCAACGGTTTCAGTTCTGGGTCCATTACTTATTAGGTATATTATTTTGGCAAAATTCTTTATTTTCTGTAAGGTTTAGTTTCCTCATTGTGTCAGTGTTTTCCAGGGGTTTCCCAGGTGATGCTAGTAGTAAAGAACCTGCTAACAATGTAGGAGATTTAAGAGATGCGAGTTCCATCCCTGGGTTGGGAAGATCCCCTGGAGGAAGGCATAGTAACCTACTCTGGTATTCTTGCCCGGAAAATCCCATGGACAGAGGATCTTGGTGGGCTACAGTTCAAGGGGGTTGCAAAGAGTGGGACATGACTGAATGACTAAGGTTTAATATCAAGTATTATCTTTATGTATGGATGTGAGAGTTGGACTGTGAAGAAAGCTGAGTGCCAAAGAATTGATGCTTTTGAACTGTGGTGTTGGAGAAGACTCTTGAGAGTCCAGGGGACTGCAAGGAGATCCAACCAGTCCATTGTGAAGGAGATCAGCCCTGGGATTTCTTTGGAAGGAATGATGCTAAAGCTGAAACTCCAGTACTTTGGCCACCTCATGCGAAGAGTTGACTCATTGGAAAAGACCCTGATGCTGGGAGGGATTGGGGGCAGGAGGAGAAGGGGACGACAGAGGATGAGATGGCTGGATGGCATCACTGACTCGATGGACGTGAGTCTGAGTGAACTCCGGGAGTTGGTGATGGACAGGGAGGCCTGGCGTGCTGCGATTCATGGGGTCGCAAAGAGTCGGACACGACTAAGCGACTGATCTGATTATCTTAAATATCAAGTAAAAATCATGGTTGCTAATCTAGCTTTTATTATACTATATGTTTCAACTGGGAAATCATAATCTTGCACATTTTTGACACAATATTTTCCATTTCAATATTTTCTTTGGTTGCATATCCTGCATTGGAAGGAGACAAAGGGAGGGGAGAGTTAAATGGCAATACAAACCTGTAACAGCCTGGATAATATGCTAAGATCTATATTAATGATAGTGATGGCAGAGAAAGAGCAGGAGCAGGTAGGCAGTCAGAGCCCAAGTTCCATTGTCATGGTTTTAGCAGGCTGTGTCCATGGAATTTTCCAGGCAAGAATACTGCAGAGGGTTGCCATTTCCTCCTCCAGGGGATCTTCTTGACCCAGTGATGGAACCCATGTTTGTTGTCCTGACCCAGGGAGAGAACTCACGTGTCTCTTGCATCTCTTGTATTGTTAGGTAGGTTCTTTACCACTAGTGCCACCTGGGAAGCCCATGTTAATAACATAGAAGTTCACTAACAAGCTGCAAGATGCAAAGAATTCCTTGAATTAGAATTTAAGTCATATGTTATGGAATTGAAACTCAAGAGTAAACCCAGATTCAGAACATCCTGGCAGGTATAGTGCATTATAGACAAGTTAAAGAAATCTTTGAGTTTATCAGAAAAATTAATAGAAAAGAACTTCTGGACATGAATTTAAGCAAAATCCAGGAGATAGTGGAGGACAGAGGAGCCTGTTGTGCTACAGTACATGAGGTGGCAGAGTCTGACACAACTTGAGTGACTGAACAATAAGAACTTCTGTAAACCACTAGAATTCTTACTAGTAAAATAAGATGTTGTCATTTAGAGATTTTTTTCTTAAATAATCTTACTGAGAGTTTGTGAATTATTTTCCCTAAGAATATTACAATAAAAATTAGAACACAAGGGTAACAATAGAACATTTTCCTAAATATTATTTTAGTCACCATTTGATATACCCAGCTTTACAAGTGAAAGAGGACAGGCAATATTCTGCTAATAGAAAGTGAAAATGTTGGTTGCTCAGTCATGTCCAACTCTCTGAGACCCCGTGGACCATAGCCTGACAGATTCCTCTGTTCATGGGATTCTCCAGGCAAGAATACTGGAGTGGGTAGCCATTCCCTTTTCTGGGGGGTCTTCACAAACCAGGGATCAAACCCAGGAGTCCTCTACTGCAGGCAGATTCTTTACCATCTGAGCCAACATGGAAGCTTCCTTTAATATAAAGGCTATTTGTATAATATAATGTTATATTATGGTATTATATAATATAAATTATATATAATTATATAATACAATAAGTTCTTCTCATCTAGAAGAACCACATACCATAGTTTCTCTTTTCCTTATATTTCACTGACCATGAATGATTCCAATGATTCCAATGCTCTTTACCTCTTATATATAAAATTCTAGAGGTCTGCATATTTTATAGCTGGGCACAGGCCTTGAATTTTTAATCAGTATCCTATTCTCATCATTCTCTCATTGTTCTGTAATTTGTTGTACATTGGGAAAACTGTCAGAAATGTCACATTACATGATTTCTAAATATTTTTTCATCAGGTAGATTACTACCTACAGAGCAATACCAAAATATATGTACTTCAGAATTTTACTCAGAGAGGAACTAAGAGTCTGTGGCATATATTTTTATTTGCAAAAGCTGTCTATTCAGATTTTACAAAACAGACAATATATTATGGTGTCTGAGATGATGTATATTTCAGTAGGATGAATCTTCATTTAAATTCCATTCTGCTTTCTACTGGCTGTTTGACACTGAGCAAGGTTCTTAATATCTCTGAATCTTTTACCTCTTTATATATAGTTTCAGTAATAGCTCACTGGGTGAATTTAAATATAAAATGAGATGTTTTGTGGAAGTTATTTAGAATAGTGTCTTGTAAAGTATTAACATAGTTTTATAGTTACATTAATGTAATTACTAAATTGTATGATTAAATCAAAACATCTTTAATTATTGCTAAAATGTCAGGTATCAGGTATTGTACTAATTTTTAGGGATTTGAAGACAAGCAAATGCTTTGTTTATAAGCCTTTGGGGGAGGTAAACATCAATCAAATAGTCAGACAAAATAATAGAAAAAAATGCAATTATAATTAGTGTTAAAAAGAGACAATTCATGTTAATTAATTATATCTTTTCCCTAAAATTAAAGTTAAATTCACTTTAAAAACATGAGTTTTATTGATCTTATTAAGGATCTAATAATTTTCTAAATTTTTCTAAAGTTCTAAATAATTTTCTAAATTTTTATCAAACCAAGAGAAATCAATAATGTTTTTAAAATAAAGTGCTAACATGACCAATAATTTATGTTAAAAATTTGCCTCTGATCACTGTCTGAGAAAACAGTTAAAAACAGTCCAAGATTGGATAAGGAGAGGCCAATTATCAAATACATCAGCCTATAGATGGTGGTAGATTTTGGCTGTGAAATTTGAAAGGGGTCAAAGATTTTATTAAAATTTATGATGTAAATTGCTTGAACTTGATAATAAATGACTACAGATAATGGAAAGGAGATGTCAATGCTGACACCTGACTTACTGACATGCCTAATGATATGGATGGTACTGATATTGCAAGAGCATTGATAGAATTTATAATGATATATCTGGAAAATAGCCTATTACCTTAAGGTGACAATAGCATTTTACCTTAATAGCCTGTTACCTTACTTATGGGGACTGAAATGCAAAAGTAGTAAGTCAAGAAACATCTGGAGTAACAGGCAAATTTGGCCTAGGAGTATTGAATAAAGCAGGGCAAAGGCTAATAGAGTTTTGCCAAGAGAACGCACTGGTCATAGCAAACACCCTCTTCCAACAACACAGGAGAAGACTCTACACATAGACATCACCAGATGGCCAACACCAAAATCAGATTGATTATATTCTTTGCAGCCAAAGATGGAGATGCTCTGCTGCTGCTGCTAGACAGTCAGCAAAAAAAAAAAGACCAAAACTCACTGTGGCTCAGATCATGAGATCTTTATTACCAAATTCAGATTTAAATTGAAGAAAGTGGGGAAAATCACTAGACCATTCAGGTATGATCTAAATCAAATCCCTTATGATTATACAGTGGAAGTGAGAAATCGATTTAAGGGACTAGATCTGATAGACATAATGCCTGATGAACTATGGATGGAGGTTCCTGATATTGTACAGCAGACAGGGATCAAGGCCATCCCCAGGAAAAAGAAATGCAAAAAAGCAAAATGGCTGTCTGAGAAGGGCTTACAAATAGCTGTGAAAAGAAGAGAAGCAAAAGGCAAAGAAGAAAAGGAAAGATTTAACCATTTGAAGGCAGAGTTCCAAAGAATAGCATTGAGAGATAAGAAAGCCTTCTTCAGTGATCGATGCAAAGAAATAGAGGAAAACAGTAAATGGGAAAGACTAGAGATCTCTTCAAGAAAACTAGAAATAGCAAGGGAGCATTTCATGCAAAGATGGGCTAATAAAGGACAAAGATGGTACAGACCAAATAGAAGCAGAAGATATTAAGAAGAGGTGGCAGAAATACACAGAAGAGCTGTGGTGTGATCACTCACCTAGAGCCAGACATCCTGGAATGTGATGTCAGGTGGACCTTAGGAAGCATCACTATGAACAAAGCTAGTGGAGGTGATGGAATTCCAGTTGAGCTATTTCAAGTCCTAAAAGATGATGCTGTGAAAGTGCTGCACTCAACATGCCAGCAAATTTGGAAAACTCAGCAGTGGCCACAGGACTGGAAAAGCCAGGTTTCATTCCAATCCCAAACAGAGGCAATGCCAAAGAATACTCAAACTACCACACGATTGTGCTCATCTCAGACACTAGTAAAGTAATGCTCAAATTTCTCCAAGCCAGGCTTCAGGAATGTGTGAATCATGAACTTCCAGATGTTCAAGCTGGTTTAGAAAAGGCAAAGGAGCCAGAGATCAAATTGCCAACATCCACTGGATCATCGAAAAAGCAAGAGAGTTCTAGAAAAATATCTATTTCTGCTTTATTAACTATGCCAGAGCCTTTGACTGTGTGGATCACAATAAACTGTGGAAAATTCTGAAAGAGATGGGAATATCAGACCACTTGACCTGCCTCCTGAGAAACTGTATGCAGGTCAGGAAGCAACAGATAGAACTAGACATGGAACAACAGACTGGCTCCAAATGGGAAAAGGAGTACATCAAGCCTGTATATTGTCATCCTGATTGTTTAACTTATATGCAGAGTACATCATGAGAAATGCTGGGCTGGAGGAAGCACAAACTGGACTTAAGATTGCTGGGAGAAATATTAATAACCTTAGATATGCAGATGACCCCACCCTGATGGTAGAAAGTGAAGAGGAACTAAAAAGCCTCTTGAAAGTGAAAGAGGAGAGTGAAAAGTTGCCTTAAAGCTCAACATTCAGATAACTAAGATCATGGCATCTGGTCCCATCACTTCATGGGAAATAGATGGGGAAACAATGGAAACAGTGTCAGACTTTATTTTTTTGGGCTCCAAAATCACTGCAGATATTGATTGCAGCCATGAAATTAAAAGACACTTGCTCCTTGGAAGGAAAGTTATGACCAACCTAGATAGCATATTAAAAAGCAGAGACATTACTTTGCCAACAAAGGTCCCTCTAGTCAAGGCTATGGTTTCTCCAGTGGTCATGTATGGATGTGAGAGTTGGGCTATAAAGAGAGCTTAGCGATGAAGAATTGATACTTTTGGACTGTGGTGTTGGAGAAGACTCTTGAGAGTCCTTTGGACTGCAAGGAGATCCAACAAGTCCATCCTAAAGGAGATCAGTCCTTGGTGTTCATTGGAAGGACTGAAGCTGAAGCTGAAAGTCCAGTACTTTGGCCACCTGATGCGAAGAGCTGACTCATTTAAAAATTCCCTGATTCTGGGAAAGATTGAGGGCAGGAGAAAAAGGGATGACAGAGGATGAGATGGTTGGATGGCATCACCGACTCAATGGACATGAGTTTGGGTAAACTCTGGAAGTTGGTGATGGACAGGGAGGCCTGGTATGTTGTCATTCACGGGTCACAAAGAGTCAGACACATCTGAGTGACTGAACTGAACTGAACCTTAAGGTTTGAGCAATCACTTGTACCCATGATATTGAGGTTAAATGTCTCCTCTAAAAATGTAACTCATGGTTCAAGAAGAGTTAGAACAGAAAATAGCTGAATGTTGAGGAGATGAGAAAAATGCCATTCTTCCCAATACATTTTGAACTCGAAAACTTCAAACATCAAAAACCTATGAGTATCTCTTTCCCTTCTGGTTTCCTCAGTGTGTATGCCCGGCAGTGGGATTGCTGGATCATAAGGCAGTTCTATTTCCAGTTTTTTAAGGCATCTTCACACTGTTCTCCATAGTGGCTGTACTAGTTTGCATTCCCACTGACAGTGTAAGAGGGTTCCCTTTTCTCCACACCCTCTCCAGCATTTGTTATTTGTAGACTTTTGGATCGCAGCCATTCTGACTGGTGTGAAATGGTACCTCATAGTGGTTTTGATTTGCATTTCTCTGATAATGAGTGATGTTGAGCATCTTTTCATGTGTTTTTTAGCCATGAGGAAACCAGAAGGGAAAGATACACGTGTACCCCAATGTTCATTGCAGCACTGTTTATAATAGCCAGGACATGGAAGCAACCTAGATGCCCATCAGCAGATGAATGGATAAGAAAGCAATGGTACATATACACAATGGAGTATTACTCAGCCATTAAAAAGAATACATTTGAATCAGTTCTAATGAGGTGGATGAAACTGGAGCCTATTATTCAGAGTGAAGTAAGCCAGAAAGAAAAACACCAATACAGTATACTAACACATATATATGGAATTTAGAAAGATGGTAACAATAACCCTGTGTATGAGACAGCAAAAGAGACACTGATGTATAGAACAGTCTTATGGACTCTGTGGAAAAGGGAGAGGGTGGGAAGATTTGGAAGACTGGCATTGAAACATGTAAAATATCATGTATGAAACGAGATGCCAGTCCAGGTTCGATGCATGATACTGGATGCTTGGGGCTGGTGCACTGGGACGACCCAGAGGGATGGTATGGGGAGGGAGGAGGGAGGAGGGTTCAGGATGGGGAACAAATGTATACCTGTGGTGGATTCATTTTGATATTTGGCAAAACTAATACAATTATGTAAAGTTTAAAAATAAAATAAAATTAAAAAAAAAAACTATGAGTAATAGTTCTACTTTTGTTCAAGATGGAGTAACAAAGATCAGATTTACCTCCCTGTTTAAACAACAAAAAAAGAAAGTATGAAACAATATTTTTAAATTCACTGGACTTTACATATATTTAGTGATCCCTGAGAAATGAGAAAGAAGTACGTTGAGCTCTGTGAACATTAGAACTTATGGTCCAGAGAACATGAAACCAGACAAACTCCAAAGTATTCCCTGAGACAGAGCTGAGATTACAGAAAGACCAAGATAGCTGTTGTCACAGGAAAGACTACAGATAAGAGGGGAGAACATAGAGAAAATTCCAGAAATTTGGAATTTCTCCTTTGAGTATTTACAGTATAATGTAGAGTAGATCTTCCCTAGTGACTCAGCTGGAAAGATCCAACCTGTCAATGTAAGAGACACAGGTTTGATCCCTGGGTCAGAAAGATCCCCTGGATAAGGAAATGGTAACCCTGTCCAGTATTATTGCCTGGAAAATCCCATGGACAGAGGAGCCTGGTGGGCTACAGTCCATGGGGTCATAAAAAAGTCTGACATGATTTAGCGTCTACACAACCACCACCACCACCAAGTGTGTAATAGCATTATGTCTTAGAAAAGCAATGTATGTGCCATAATTAAAAAGTACTTTACTCCTAAAAATGCTAACCACCATCTGAGCCTGCAGCAAGCTGTAATCTTTTTGGAATAATAATGTTAAATATCACTTATCACAGGTCATCATAACAACTACAATAAAAATAAAAGGTTGAGATATTGTGAGAATTACCAAAATGTTGTTGGAAAAATGGTGCCAATAGCATTGCTTGCCACAAACCTTCAATTTGAAAAAAACATCTGTGAAGTGCAATAAAATGAAGCACAATAGACCAAGGATGCATGTATCCATAATTATTGTATATATTTTATAGACATGTTTTCCATATATATGTATATATATACATATAATCTCTCTTGTGTATATGGCATAAATATATGTACATATATGTGTCCCTCTGAAGATACTCCTAAAATAACAAAACAGTAATACTAGAAGATCCACTGTAGGATGACATGACAGCCTGTTTCAGTATTCTTGCCTGGAGAATCCCATAACAGTAGAGCCTGGCGGGCTACACAGTCCTTGGGGTCACAAAGAGTCAGACATGATGGAAGCGCACATGCAGTAAGTCCAAAAAGGAAATAAAATAGAATAAAAGATAAGTAATTCAAGCAATAGAGTAAAACAGGAACAAAAATAGACTGGAAAGTAGGAACAAGATGTAGATTGTACCATTAAAATTAATCACATAATAATAACAACTAAATAAAATGCAAATGGTCTAAGCACATCAATTATAAGAGAGACATTTTCAGACTGGACAATAAACTAAAACCCAATCCTATGCTGCCTAAATAAAGCATATTTTAGATATTAACCCCTTATCAGATATATAATTGCAAATATTTCTTCCATTTTATAGGATTTTTAACTCTGTAGATGGTTTCTTGTTATACAGACTAGTATAGTCTGATGTAGTTTAACTTGTGCATCTTTGCTGTTATTGCTTGTGCTTTTGTTATAATATTTAAGATATCACTGCTAACACCAATGTCATAAAGCTTTTCTCCCAAATTTTCTCATAAAATTTTATAGTTTCATATTTATCCTTTTCCATTGTGTATTCTTGAAACCATTATCAAAGATTAGTTGAACATATAAGCATGAGTTTATTTCTTGTGTTATTCTGTTTCCTTGCTCTGCTACTGCTGCTGCTAAGTTGCGTAAGTCGTGTCCGACTCTGTGCGACCCCATACATGGCAGCCCACCAGGCTCCTCTGTCCCTGGGATTCTCCAGGCAAAAACACTGGAGTGGGTTACCATTTCCTTCTCCAGTGCATGAAAGTGAAAAGTGAAACTGAAGTCAGTCTGTTGTGTCCTACTCTTCATGACCCCATGGACTGCAGCCCACCAGGCTCCTCAGTCCATGGGATTTTCCAGGCAAGAATACTGGAATGGGGTGCCATTGCCTTCTCCTTCCTTGTTCTACATGTCTGTTTTTACTCCAGTATCATAATGTCTTAATTATTATGGGTTTGTAATATATTTTGTAATCAGGAAGTATAATGTTTCTGCTTTATTATCCTTTCTCAATATTGAATTGACTATTCAGATTTTTTCTGGGTGGTCCCATATGCATTTTGGGATTGTTTTTGCTATTTATATAAGAAAAACATTGGATACAGAAATATCTGCAAATCACATGAAAAGTTAATATAAAAAATACAAGGAAAAAAAATGCAAGGAGATCAACAACTCAACAGTAAAAACTATAAATGATCTAATTACAAATGGGCAAGGAGTAGTGAATAAACATTTCTCCAAGGAACACATACAAGTAGCCAATGGGTATTGATAAATATTGCTATTAATCAGGGAAATGAAAATTTAAACCATGAAGAGATAGCACCTCATACCTGTTAGGATGGCCATTATCCAAAGAACAAAAGATATTATGTTAATGGGGAGGATGTAGAGAAATTGGAACCCTTGAATACTAATGCTGAGAATATAAAATACAGTGACTGTTACAGAAAAGAGTATGAAAATTTTTCAAAAGATTAAAAATAGTATTGTTGCTAAGTCACTTCAGTTGTGTCCGACTCTGTGTGACTCCGTAGGCGGCAGCCCACCAGGCTCCCCTGTCCCTGGGATTCTCTAAGCAAGAACACTGGAGTGGGTTGCCATTTCCTTCTCCAATGCATGAAAGTGAGAAGTGAAAGTGAAGTCGCTCAGTCATGTCAGACTCTTAGCGACCCCATGGACTGCAGCCCACCAGGCTCATCCATCCATGGCATTTTCCAGGCAAGAGTACTGGAGTGGGGTGCCATTGCCTTCTCCATAGCGACCCCATGGATTGCAACCTGACAGGCTCCTCCGTCCATGGGATTTTCCAACCAAGAGTATTGGAGTGGGGTGCCATTGCCTTATGATATATACAACATATATTACACTTCATGGCAAATAGATGGGGAACAGTGGAAACAGTGACAGACTTTTTTCTTGGACTCCAAAATCACTGGAGATGGTGACTGTAGCCATGAAGTTAAAAGACTCTTGCTCCTTGGAAAAAAAGTTACGACCAATCTAGACAGCATATTAAAAGGCAGAGACATTACTTTGCCAAAAAAAGTCCATCTAGTCAAAGCTATGTTTTTTCCAGTAGTCATGTATGGATGTGAGAGATAGACTCTAAAGAAAGCTGAGTGCCTAAGAATTGATGGTTTTGAACTGTGGTGTTGGAGAAGACTGTTGAGAGTCCCTTGGACTGCAAGGAGATCCAACCAGTCCATCCTAAAGGAAATCAGTCCTAAATGTTCATTGGAAGGACTGATGCTGAAGCTGAAACTCCAATACTTTGGCCACCTGATGCAAAGAACTGACTCATTGGAAAAGACCCTAATGCTGGGAAAGATTGAACGCCGGAGGAGAAGGGAATGACAGAGGATGAGATGGTTGGATGTCATCATTGACTCAATGGACATGAGTTTGAGTAAACTCCAGGAGTTGGTGATGGACAGGGAGGCCTGGCGTGCTGCAGTCCATGGGGTTGCAGAGTCGGACATGACTGAGAAACTGAACTGAATTGAACTGAACTTATGATTCAGCAATTCTACTCTGAGTACATATTCAAAAGAATTGTCATCATGATTCAAAATGATAGCTGCATGATCATTGCAACATTATCTATAAGAGCCAAGATACGGAAAACAACTAAATTTTCATCAATGAATAATGGGAAAAAAATTATAGTATATACAAAGAACTGAATATTTTTATCTCGTCTTTGTTGTTCAGTCACTCTGTTGTGTCCAATTCTTTGCAACCCCATGGAGCAGGCTAGGCCTCCCTGCCCTTCACTATGTCTGGAGTTTGCTCAGATTCATGTACATTGAGTCAGTGATGCCATCCAACCATCTTATCCTCTTTTGTTCCCTTCTGTTCATGCCCTCAATCTTTCCCAGCATCAGGGTCTTTTCCAGTGAGTCTACTCTTCACATCAGGTGGCCGAAGTATTGGAACTTTAACTTCATCATCAGTCCTTTCAATGACTATTCAAGGTTGATTTACTTTAGGATTGACTGGTTAGATCTCCTTAGCTTCCAAGGGACTCTCAAGAGCCTACTGAAGCACCACAGTTCAAAAGCATCAATTCTTCAGCACTGAGCCTTATTTATGGTTCAACTCTCATATCCATACATGACTACTGGAAAAACCATAGCTTTGATTATGTGGATCTTTGTCAGCAAAGTAATGTCTCTACTTTTGAATACTCTAAGTTTCTCGTAGCTTTTCTTCCAAGGAGCAAGTATCTTTTAATTTCATGGCTGCAGTCACTATCCTCAGTTTTGAGTCCAGGAAAATACAATCTGTCACTGTTTCCATTTTTCCCCCATCTATTTGCCATGAAGGGATGGAACTGGATGACATGATCTTAGTTTTTGGAATGTTGAGTTTTAAAGCAGCTTTTTCACAATCTTATTTCACTTTCATCAAGAGGCTCTTTAGTTCCTCTTTGCTTTCTGCCAGTGGTGTGATATCATGTGCATATCTGAGGTTATTGATATTTCTCTCAGCAATCTTGATTCCAGCTTGAGCTTCATTCAACCCAGCATTTTACATGATGTACTCATATAAGTTAAATAAGCAGGATGACAATATACAGTTTTGACAAACTCCTTTCCCAATTTGGAACCAGTCTGTTGATTCATGTCCAGTTCTAACTGTTGCTTCTTGACCTGCATACAGTTTTCTCAAGTGGTCTGATAAAAAGAAGAGAATTTTGCCATATGGGACAACATATGCCTGGAGGACATTATATTAAATGTAAAAAGCCAGTCACAGATGGAAAAATATTACATGATTCCATTTATACTTGTTGTTCAGTCACTCAATCGTGTCCTACTCTTTGTGACCCAATGGACTGCAACACACCAGGATTTTCTATCCTTCACCACCTGCCAGAGCTTGCTCAAACTCATATCTATTAGGTCAGTGATGCCATCCAACCATATCATCCACTGTTGTCTGCTTCTCTTCCTGCCTTCGATTTTCCCAGCATCAGGCTCCTTTCTAATGAGTTGACTCTTTGCATCAGGTGGCCAAAGTATTGGAGTTTCAGTTTTACCATGAGTCCTTCCAATGCATATTCAGGATTGATTTTGTTTAGAATTTACTGGTCTAATCTCCTTGCAGTCCAAGGGACTCTCAAGAGTCTTCTCCAACACCACAGTTCAATACCATCAATTCTTCGGCACTCAGCCTTCTTAATGGTCAAAATCTCACATTCATACATGACTACTGGAAAAACCATAATTTTGACCATATGGACCTTTGTCAGCAAAGTAATGTCTCTGCTTTTTAATATGCTGTCTAGGTTGGTTATAACTTTTCTTCCAAGGAGCAAGTGTCCTTCAATTTCATGGCTGCAATCACCAACTGCAGTGATTTTGTATCACAAGAAAATAAAGTCTGTCACCATTTCCATTGTTTCTCCATCTATTTGCCATGAAGTGGTATAAGTTATATATAATAGTCAAACTCATAGGAATAGAGAGTAGAATGGTGGTTTTCAGGGGCTAAGGGAGAAAGGAATGAGAGTTGGTATTCACTTAGTCAAGACGAATAAGAACTAAAGATCTGCTATGCAGTATTATACCTATAGGTAAAAATACTGTATTGTGCACTTAAAAAGTGTTAAGATTGTTGATCTAAGTGCTATTACAACAATTAGAATAAAATAAATGAAATATACTCTAAATATAAAGACTCAAATAGATTAAATAGAGAAAGTACAATACCACTGATCAAAGAAAGCAGCAGTGGCTATACTAATGTAAGACAAACTTGATTTCAAACAAAACAATGTTGTCAAGGTTAAAGAAGACTCCTTCATAGCAATAACTGTGTTAATTTATCAAGAGTAAAATAAATCTTGTGTTTGTACACCTAATAACAGAACTTCAAAATGTATAAAGCAAAAACTGATATAACTGCAGGAAGAAATACATAAATCAAAATGTAAGAGCAGATATTTCAATACCCACCTCTCAATTATTAATGGAACAAGAGATTGAAAACAAATAAGGTTAGAACACTATCCAACACTATCAAACATGACTCAATTGACATTTAAACAACACTCTATCCTACAATGGAATACACATGCTTGGCAAACACACATGCAATATTTATTAAGTTCAACTGTACTTTGGATCATAAAATACATCTCAATGTATTTTAGAAAATTTAATCTCAATACAATATATTCTCTGACAACGATGGAGTTAAATCAGTTGTTAATCTCAGGAAGATATATTTTAATAACCTCCAAATATTTTGAATAAAGATAAAACACTTTAAATAATTTACAATTCAAGAAGAAATTAAAGGAAAATTGTAAAATATTTTGAAATGAATGAAAATGAGAACACAACATATTCAAATACATAAAATGTTGTTAAAAAGCAGTATACAGGAAGAAACTGATGACTGTGGAACATATGAGAGCTGCATTAGAAAATAATAAAGGTATTCATAATAAAGGCCTCACTTTCCTCTTTAAGAAACTAAAAAAAGAAGAGCAAATTAAATGAAAAATAAATAAAAAGAAAGGAAACCATAAAGATAAGAGTCAATATCATTTAAACACAAACAGGACAAAAAGTAGATAAAAATAATGAAACCAAATTGTTATTCATAAAGAAGATCAATAAATTGAAAAATTCCTAGTCAGACTGATCAGATAAAAAAGGAAAATACACAAATTGGAAATTCCTGGATTTAGAGAATTGACATTATTACAAATTCTGTAAAAATTACAATGACAACAATTTCAACAGCTTAACAGAAATGGGAAAAATGCTTGAAACACACTTCTTAATCAAGAAGAGAGAGAAACTGAATAGAACAGTACATAATATAAAACAGAAATAGCTATTATAAAAAAAAATTCTGACAAGGTAAACCAGGCTGGAATGGATTCACTAGCTAATCCTAGTAAAAATTTATAGAAAAAAAGAATACTTTTTCTACACAAACTCTTCCATAAAATTGAAAAGGAAAGAATATATTGCAACTCATTTTATAAAGAGAGCATTCCTCTGATATAAAAACCACAGAAAATGCACTATTCTTTGATAAAAAAAAAGCTACAGAATAATATTCTTTGTCAAAGCGTATGTAAAAATCCCAAACAAAACTTTGGCAAACCAAACCCAAGGACGCATAAAAGAAAAATTCTCAGTGACCAAATTAGGCCAATCCCAGGAATGTAAGAACATTCAAATATCAACAAATGTAATTTGCCATGCTAACAAATTAATTTAAAAAATAACAAAACACTACACGATCAACTCAATTGACAAAGAAAAAAACATTTGGGAAAATCTCTTGATTCCTTTCCAATTTACTTGGATTAATTTAGATATTCATACTAATGAATGAACTTTGATCAATACTTCATTCTATATTCTATATTAAGTACATAAAAATTTGAAGTATATAAAAATATAAATTCTATATTAAAAATTAACAAAACTAGATTACTGATATAAATGCAAAATCTAAAAGTATAATACCTCAAAAATATACATACATGAAAACATTTATGATTTTGTTTGTCAAAGTATTCTTAGATATGTTATCAAAAGCACAGTCCTTTAAAGGAGGAAAAGATCAATTTTACCTCTCCAAAATTAAAAAATAAAAGTGCTTTTCTAAAAACATGGTTACGATAATGAAAGACAAGCCAGACACTAGGAAAAATATTTGAAAATCATGTAATTGAGTCTCTGCACTCAATATGCCAGCAAATTTGGACAATTCAGCAGTGGTCATAGGAGGACTGGAAGAGGTCAGTTTTCATTTGAATCTCAAAGAAGGGCAATGCCAAAGAAAGTTCAAACTGCCACACAATTGCACTCATTTCACATCCTAGCAAGGTAATGCTAAAACTCCTTCAAAATAGGCTTTAACAGTAAGTGAATCAAGAACTTCCAGATGTACAAGCTGGATTTAGAAAACACAGAAGAACCAGAGATCAATTTGCCTATATCCACTGGATCATAGAAAAAGCAAGGGAATTCCAGAAAAACATCTACTTTTCTTCATTGACTACACAAAAGCCTTTGTGTGGATTACAACAAACTATTGAAAATTCTTAAAGAGATGGAAATACCAGACCACATATATTGCTTTCTGAGAAACGTGTATGCAGGTCAAGATGCAACCGTTAGAACTGGACATGGAACAATGGACTGGCTTAAAATTGGGAAAAGAGTACGTCATGGTTGTATATTGTCACCCTGCTTATTTACTTTATATGCAGATTACATCATGCAAAATGCCAGGCTGGATGAAGCACAAGTTGGAATCAAGACTGCCTAAAGAAATTTCAACAACCACAGATATGCAGATGACATCACACTAATGGCAGAATGTGAAGAGGAACTAAAGAGCCTCTTGATGAACATGATAGAGGAGAGTGAGAAACTTGGCTTAAAACTTAATATTCAAAAATTTAAGATTATGGCATCTGATCCCATCACTTCATGGCAAATGGGTAGGGAAAAAGTGGAAACAGTGACAGATTTTATTTTTGGGGAGCTCCAAAATCACTGAGGATGGTGACTACAGGCATGAAATTAAAAGATGCTTACTCCTTAGAAGAAAAGCTATAACAAACCTAGACAGGCTATTTAAAAGCAGAGACATCACTTTGCCAACAAAGGTCTGTATAGTCAAAGCTATGTTTTTTCCAGTAATCATGTACAGATGTGAGAGTTGCACCATAAAAAGGCTCAGTGCCAAAGAACTGATGCTTTCAACCTGTGGTGCTCAAGAATATTCTTGAGAGTCCCTTGGACAGCAGGGAGATCAAAGCAGTCAATCCCAAAGGAAAATCAATCATGACTATTCGTTGGAAGGACTGATGCTGAAGCTGAAACTCCAATAATTTGGACACCTAATGGGAAGATTCGACTCATTGGAAAAGCCTCTGTTCCTGGGAAAGATTGAGGGCAGGGTGAGAAGGGTGAGACAGAGGAGGAGATGGCTGAATGGCATCACTGACTCAATGGTCATGAGTTTTGAGCAAACTCAGGGAAACAGTGAAGGACAGGGAAACATGGCATACTGCAGTCCATGATGTCACAAAGTCAGATATGGCTCGGTGACTGAGAAACAACAAATTTTAAGAAATTCTGTTCATCAAGAGGTATCACAAAGACAGTTAAAGTAAGGAGAAAAAAAGACATGGAATAGTTTAGTTAGTGCTTCATGTCATCACTAGCATGATAGTAGTTTCCAGCTGGAAGTGCAGCAGCTTCCTATGGAAAAATGGCTGAACTGGTTCTGAAGATTGTAAACTATGCAGCCTCAGGACCATGGTGAACATCAATGTTTCATTATGGCTAACAAGAGAAAGGAATGAGGAGAAAAGGAAATGTTCAGTTAGCTGCAATAATCCCATTAGTATTTTCTTCTTCTGTGTTTTTGCTTGAGAGAATTTATGATAAAGATTTGAACCTGCATGGGCTGTCCAGAACTAAAGAAATATTACTATCATGTGTTTGGCAGATGTTAGTCCATGCAGAGATTTATGATATAATTTTTTATCCCAGTTTTTTAAATTAAAAATACTCAATGCAAAGAATAATTTCCCTTATTACAAATAATATAATCTATAATTAACAATGAAGATAATTATTAACTCAAGGATTAAATAGATATTGAGGATTAAATACTAGCTTAATCTCAAATACTAGCTTAATCACATTGATAAGAATTGACATATTTTGTACAATTAGATCATAAGAAGTCTTATTTAGCTGGTCCATAATTATTTTTATCATTAAGATGTAGTACCACATCAGATTATCTATTCTTTCTCATATCAGTTTAATATCATAATTGTGTATTTACTCTTTCTCATGTCAGTTTAATATAATTGTGATATGTACAGCTGTAGTAATGAAAATAGAAATATTTCATGCAAACCAACAGCAGGGTAAGGGTATGAGTTTCATATGTTACCTTGCCAATATTTATAGAGATTTTTCTCCATAAACCTTGAGCTTAGATGATGTTTTCTAACTCTGTGAACTGAGTATATATCTAGAAACCATATTATAAAACTTCAAGGCACTTTTTTCATCTGACTAATATATGTCGTTAGGTTTCCCCATTGACCTAATTATCCCCTTCCCTTGAATCACAACAGGTCTTATGAAGCAATATGACATAATGCCCAAAAGTTCCTGACGCCTTTCATGAAACTAATCGGTGAATTCCCTCCTCTCAATAGCCATCTTATACCTTTGATGAGGCTTCTAAATTCAATTATGTCTCATTAGCAGCTTCTATATTACTTCTTCCCATGTTCTTTAAAGAAATCATTATTGGTATTCTTATTTGTGTACATATCAACTTCTTTACACACTGGAAAAAAAAATAAAAACACAATTCCAGAATTTTTTTCTACTAGAGGAAAAGAACCTTCAGAGAAAGCAATGATTCTGGCACTTTTCAAATCAGGAACATTTCAGGATTCAGAGACTATCTATCATTTTGACAGCTTTTTCAGACTTTGAACCAAAAGAACCTATTACCTCAGCGCACAATAAAATTTACTAATTGAACTACTGTGAGGAAGAGTTGTGACAGAGATAGAGTGACTGAAAAATAATAAAAACAAGAGAAAACAATAATAAACAAAGAAGAGGACAGAATGGAGGAAGAGAGAATGCTTAAAGGAGCAACATAGGAGAGGAGGAAAGAAAACGTAGCAAATCCTAAGTCCAAGAGCAAGGAGCACACAGGATGGCCATCCACACAAAAACACAAGTCCAAGAGAATTAACTATACCTTTTTTAGCTTGATAACTATTTTCAGATGAAGTATTCCTACAAAGCATATATTACCACTTCTATAGATACTTAATCTGGAGTGAATTGAAGAAATGTGTTATACAAATTCAGAAAACATCAAGAGACAAAGTTGGAGATGAACATGCTTATACGATTTCAATACAATATAAGCTGTATCATTTAGTGTCCCTGGCAGAAGACAGACACCACTCACTCTAAGGAAAAAGATAATAATTTAGTATTCGTAGTAGTTCGGAGAAGGCAATGGCTCCCCCTCCAGTACTCTTGCCTGGAAAATCCCATTGACAGAGAAGCCTGGTAGGCTGCAGTCCATGGGGTCGCTAGGAGTAGGACACGACTGAGCAACTTCCCTTTCACTTTTCACTTTCATGCATTGGAGAAGGAAATGGCAACCCACTCCAGTGTTCTTGCCTGGAGAATCCCAGGGACGGCGGAGCCTGGTGGGCTTCCATTTGTGGGGTCCCACAGAGTCGGACACGACTGAAGCGACTTAGCAGCAGCAGCAGCAGCAGTTGCTCACAAAATTGTTGAAAATGCTAAAGGAGACAGTTCAAGGCTGGAGCTCCAGGGACATCCCGAGAAGAACCTGAAATCAGCTATTTTGGCAGCTAGGTTGCTCTAGGTTGGGCCATAATGCATTTTCTACTTCCAGAGAAGCCTTGAATAGCAGAAAACTGAAATAATACAAAAAGCTGAAACTCAAGGAATAAGTAATAAGATCAAGAAATAATTGCTTCTTTCAGAAAACTGAAGAATGAACACTGGGCACCCATGTAGAAGAACAATGAATTTTCTAAAGAGCAGGGGTAGCCAGAGTTGAAGGAAGAGGGTCTTCTTGGACTTTGTCTTTTAAATTTTATGTGGGCACATTTAATTGGTGAGCACTAATTCACATGTAGAATTCTAGCTGTAAGGGAGCTTAAATTACAGTTTTCAGCAATTCAAAACCTCCAAATAAAAGATATATAGAGATTGAAGAACCACTTATATTACTCACATGAAGAGATATACAGATAGGAGATAAAAATATGATATCTATCTGTCTAGAGAGAACTGAATTTTACTTACATCAGTATAAAATAAACATGCCAGGATTAGTCTACAAATGGTACTAGAAATATGCATAATTTTTTGTAAAAATGATAATTTTCTTTTTATCACTGATATTTAGACCATACAGGAAGTAAAATGAGATGACAGATATGGATGGTACATAATAACATGTAATTTCTTTTCTAGAAACCTTAATTTGAGAATTCCTCGATCACATTATAGGGCTCAGAAAATATCTCAGTTTTTGGTAATTGAAATACAATGGCTGCAATCCTTTAGATAAATATGAAACAATGATTTTCAGATTTGATGATTTTGATATTTAAATAATATATCTCAAATCTCATGTGAAGCATACTAAATAAAGTGAATGAAATGAAAATATAAATGAATGCTGCATCTTCCCTAAACTTGCTTAACTTTACCACTACAAGAATACACGGCTTTTTAATAGGAAATGCTTTTCACAGGGGCTTCCCAGGTAGTGCTAGTGGTAAAGAATCCACCTGCCAAAGCAGGAGAGGCGGGTTCGATTCCTGGGTTGGGAAGATCCCCAGGAGTAGGAAATGACACCCCTCTCTAGTATTCGTGCCTGGAAAATTTCTTGGGCAGAGGAGCCTGGTGGGCTACTTCCATGGGGCCACAAAAAGTTGAACACAACTTAGTGACTGAGCATACGCACACAGTTTTCATATCTGTCTGTTTGTATATAGAATTCAATAGCAAAACAAAATGAATTAGCAGTGCTCAGTGGACAATAAGATATAGATTATGAATGGATTTGCCATTCTCACTTCTATTTCTTTCTTTATAAAATAAAATATAAATCAACATTTCCTTCATTTTAGACTCTATGAACTGAAGTAATTCCTTGAAGTAACTAGATAATATAGTTAACTTCTAATTTATATTTTAGCTTATCTCACTTCTCCCATTATGCTCACTTTTAGTTCATCCTAAAACATTATTTTGACTTTGTTTCACATCTGTGTACACCTTTTTACTATCTTCAGTGGTTTCCCATTAATCCCTCCACTTCTTTAGTCCAGTTTGTTTTGACAAAAAATTTAGTCCAAATGCTTTAGTTTATCACTCAGGGTCACCCTTGTCACCACAATTCTATTATCTTTTCATTTCCAAGGCAAACCATTCAATATCACAGTAATCCAAGTCTATGCCCAACCAATAACACTGAAGAAGCTGAAGTTGAATCGTTCTATGAAGATCTAAAAGACCTTTTAGAACGAACACCCAAAAACGATGTCCTTTTCATTATAGGAAACTAGAATGCAAAAGTAGGAAGTCAAGAAACACCTGGAGTAACAGTCAAATTTGGCCTTGGAATACAGAATGAAGTAGGACAAAGGCTAATAGAGTTTTGCCAAGAGAACGCACAGGTCATAGCAAACACCCTATTCCAAAAACACAAGAGAAGACTACACATGGACATCACCAGATGGTCAGTAGTGAAATCAAATTGATTATATTTGCAGCCAAAGATGGAGAAGCTCTATACAGTCAGCAAAACAAGACAGGGAGCTGACTGTGGCTCAGATCATGAGCTCCTTATTGCCAAATTCAGACTTAAATTGAAGAAAGTAGGGAAAACCATAGACCATTCAGGTATGACTTAAATCAAATCCCTTATGATTATACAGTGGAAGTGAGAAATAGATTTAAGGGACTAGATCTGATAGATGCTTGATGAACTATGGACTGAGGTTTGTGACATTGTACAGGAGACAGGGATCAATACCATCCCCATGGAAAAGAAATGCAAAAAAATAAAAAGGGCTGTCTGAGGAGGCCTAAAAAATAGCTGTGAAAAGAAGAGAACAGAAAAGCAAAGAAGAAAAGGAAAGATGTAAGCATCTGAATGCAGAGTTCCAAAGAATAGCAAGGAGAGATAAGAAAGCCTTCCTCAGCGATCAATGCAAAGAAATAGAGGAAAACAACAGAATGGGAAAGACTAGAGATCTCTTCAAGAAAATTAGAGATACCAAGGGAACATTTCATGCAAAGATGGGCTCGATAAAGGACAGAAATGGTATGGACCTAACAGAAGCAGAAGATATTAAGAAGAGGTGGCAATAATACACAGGAGAACTGTACAAAAAAGATCTTCATGACCAAGATAATCATGATGGTATGATCACTCACCGAGAGCCAGACATCCTGGAATGTGAAGTCAAGTGGGCCTTAGAAAGCATCAGTATGAACAAAGCTAGTGGAGGTGATGGAATTCCAGTTGAGCTATTTCAAATCCTGAAAGATGATGCTGTGAAAGTGCTTCACTCAATATGCCAGCAAATTTGGAAAACTCATTAGTGGCCACAGGACTGGAAAAAGTCAGTTTTCATTCCAATCCCAAAGAAAGGCAATGCCAAAGAATGCTCAAACTACTGCACAATTGCACCCATCTCACATGCTAGTAAAGTAATGCTCAAAATTCTCCAAGCCAGGTTTCACCAATACGTGAACCAAGAACTTCCAGATGTTCAAGCTCGTTTTAGAAAAGGCAGAAGAACCAGAGATCAAATTGCCAACATCTGCTGGATCATGGAAAAAGCCAGAGGCTTCCAGAAAAACATCTCTTTCTGCTTTATTGACTATGCCAAAGCCTTTGACTGTGTGGATCACAATAAACTGTGGAAAATTCTGAAAGAGATGTGAATACCAGACCACCTGACCTGCATCTTAAGAAATCTATACGCAGGTCAGGCAGCAACAGTTAGAACTGGACATGGAACAGACTGGTTCCAAATAGGAAAAGGAGTATGTCAAGGCTGTATATTGCCACCCTGCTTATTTAACTTATATGCAGAGTACATCATGAGAAACGCTGGACTGGAAGAAACATAAGCTGGAATCAAGATTGCCAGGAGAAATATCAATAACTTAAGATATGCAGATGACACCACCCTTATGGCAGATAGTGAAGAGGAACTAAAAAGTCTCATGATGAAAGTGAAAGAGGAGAGTGAAAAAGTTGGCTTAAAGCTCAACATTCAGAAAATTAAGATCATGGCATCTAGTGCCATCACTTCATGGGAAATAGATGGTGAAACAGTGGAAACAGTGTCAGACTTTTTTTTTTTTTTTTTTTTTTGGGCGGGGGGCTTCAAAATCATTGCAGATGGTGACTTTAGCCATGAAATTAAAAGACTCTTACTCCTTGGAAGGAAAGTTATGACCAACCTAGATAGCATATTCAAAAGCAGAGACATTACTTTGCCAACAAAGGTCCGTAGAGTCAAGGCTATGGTTTTTCCAAGGATCATGTATGGATATGAGAGTTGGACTGTGAAGAAAGCTGAGCACCAAAGAATTGATGCTTTTGAACTGTAGTGTTGGATAAGACTCCTAAGAGTCCCTTGGACTGCAAGGAGATTCAACCAGTTCATGCTAAAGGAGATCAGTCCTGGGTGTTCTTTGGAAGGAATGATGCTAAAGTTGAAACTCCAGTACTTTGGCCATCTCATGCGAAGAGTTGACTCATTGGAAGACTCTGATGCTGGGAGGGATTGGTGACAGGAGGAGGAGTGGACGACAGAGGATGAGATGGCTGGATGGCATTACCGACTCTATGAATGTGATTTTGTGAACTCCGCGAGTTGGTGATGGACAGGGAGGCCTGGCGTGCTGCGATTCATGAGGTTGCAAAGAGTCGGACATGACTGAGCGACTGAACTAAACTGTACTGAGGCATTGTAAAGTTCATTGTGTTATATTGACACCAGTGATTTCCAATTTTTTTCTCCATATATTTTCACTGACATACATTTTCTCCTATAGTTCATTTAAAATATCTTTTCTTCCCCACCTCCCCACTTTTGACCCCTGCTTAATCCTTTACATGTGTGCTCAGTCACTAAATCATGTCCAACTCTTTGTGACTCCATGCACTGTAGCCCACCAGCCTCTACTGTCTATGAGATTTTCCAGACAAGAACTTGGAGTGGGTTGCCATTTCCTCCTCCAGGGAATCTTCCCTGACCCAGGGATCAAATGTACATCTCTTGTATCTCCTGCATTAACAGAAGAGTTCTTTACCACTTAAGCTACCTGGGAAATCTTTCACAAATCAGCTCAAATTTACCTCTTTTAGATTTCTTTTCCCATCATCCTCACCAGGAATGATTTATTTTTCCTCTGAAGTTTCAGAAATGTATTTCAGTGTTTTTCATGGCATGTGACAATCTCGCTTCTTTAATAATTATTTTGTATCCTCTGCTGCACTACAAGCTGAGGAAGGAGAGAGAGTCTCTATGCTTTTGTTTACATAGTACTAGCATGATGACATAGGCTGAGTAGGCACAAAGTTATTGTTGATTGAATACACATTCATGAATCATTCTAGAGAGACTATTTTCTATTTATTAAAATCTGAAAACACCTTAATATTCAGTCTTATTTCTATCTTTTTTTACCTCTTATATTCTACAATGGTAGCTTGAAGCATTTTTGTAATTTTCTAAGAACTAAATCATTTAGTGTTTTCTTATTACTTCACATAATTTACTGTGTAGAATTCTGAGCTTTTTGTACAAATCAGAGTTTAAAGTTTTCAGATTCATGGAGAAAATTGTTTTGGGGATTATTTGACAAAATTGATGCACAAGAAGTTTTTAAAATGCCATTTAATACACTACACAATTGTACATTTGTAGTAATTCATTTTATAAGCTTTTTCTTAGAAATACTTAAAGGTATTCTCCTCTTTACCAACACATAGGATCACAAACAGATGATCATTATTCTTACCAGTGTGACCCAAATAGCTACCTCACCCACCTTACACCCAGCTACCACCATTATAACTGATTATAAAATACTGCAAATGTGAGACTAATCCTTCTATCAAATCTTTTAATAAATACCCATTTTCATAAAAATAAACTCCAAATACATTCTGAAATACAAGACCTGTCATGACCTCAGTTTTACTTTATGTTAACCTGGCTTCAATTTTCAACACTCCCTCTTTAATTCTATTTGAACAGTTCAAAAATACGTATCTCTTGGGGGAGTTCATTAACACATTAACTTGTGATAGATTTAAAAAAAAAAACACTTCCCTGTTTTCTGCTGGGACAAAACATAATAAAAAATTGAAATGCAAACCCAATCATTCAATTATTTTATAAATACATATTAAAGACATGATAATTCAAGCATGAGTGAGACTTCAAGAGTGAAATTTTTAATAAACCAGGTCTCTAACCAGGACAAAGGATTTTGACTTAGTGATCAGGTAACAAATCTAATGCATCCAGAGGTATTGTCCTGTGAAGACTCAGTGTCTGTTTATTTCTCAGTTCTAGAAATGGTCTTATTGCTTAGTTTTTTTTTCCCTTTTTATTTATTTATTTATTTTTTACTTTACAATATTGTATTGGTTTTGCCATACATCAACATGACTCCGCCACGGTATCCTGAACCACCCCCCCCAATCTCCCTCCCCATACCATTCCTCTGGGTCATCCCAGTGCACCAGCCCCAAGCATCCTGTATCCTGCATCGAACCTGGACTGGCAATTCGTTTCTTATATGGTATTTTACATGGTTCAATGCCATTCTCCAAAATCATCCCACCCTCTCCCTCTCCCACAGAGTCCAAAAGACTGTTCTATACATCTGTGTCTCTTAGTTTATTTATTTGTTTCATATTACTTTGCTTTGTTGTTGACAGTGTGTTAGTGATATTTAAAGGAACTGAAAGATTTGCCAATGGCAGTAAAAACAGCCTATTCAGCCTTTGCTAAGGTCAAAATGAGGATGAAAAGGATGGTCATTCCAGAGCTCAAGGTGAGGGTAGCATATAGGGAGACTCAAAACAGACCCAAATGTAGCTGTTAGGAGCAAGGTAACAAGAGAGAAGAACATCATAGCATGGACTGAGTTTGTAGTAAAATTTTTAAAAAACAAAAGAAGACAGGAAATAAAAAGAAACTTGTCAGATACATTAGAGGAAGGTGACACTGAAAGTGGAGTATAAGTCAATCCCAAGTTCTCCTTGAGGAAAAAAATATCCTCCTCTGGAAACACAAACCAAGTTCTCTTCCTGCATTCCTGACTTCACACAAAATTACCTGAAAAAAATTTTCAGGCATGACTAAGCTCTCCAAGTATTCAAGAAACCTACAGTAGGTCACTTTGAAATAATTCTTTACAAAACTTCTTCTAATTAACTCAGATATTACTGATTAAAAATAATAACATAAAAACCATAAATAGAATGTCCACTGTTCAGAAAAGTTAATTCTTACTCTCCTGTTTTCCTGACCATATGAACAAACTCTAAACTATGGGAGGAGATTGGGCATTCAGGAAAAGTAATAATTCCATTTGCGGACTTCTAAGGTATGTTGTTTATAGTTTACAAGTTCATATAATTGCATAAGTGAATTTCATAGTCAGTAGAATGATGAGGTAAGCAGATGGCATGATCATTTATTAAAAAAAAAAAAAAATCAGCCACCTTCTTTTATATAGGATAGCTCTTACTTCATTCTTTGGGATTTGCATTTTAAATGATTGAAGATCCAGCAGGACAGCAGGAAACCTCATTAACAAAGATATATCTTCAGGCCTCTACCTGAAGGGAAAGTGATGATTTTTCCACCTCATAGCCCTCAGTTTAAATACCTGCTGATTTGTTTTATCTCTGCATACTTCAAAGTATTTCAGCCACATTAATGCAGCTTTTAACTATAGAAACTGACATAACATAAAATCAAGCATTTAGCTATATCTTAAAATAAACAGACCAGAACATTTTTCATTTCTGAAGCTTCTACTTTCTATGATATTGTGTAATATATTAGTAGTTAACTAAGGGCTTCTCTTGATCCTAAGTACCAGGGAATAAACAAACCTCTGTGATTTTACAGTTCATTATGAAAACTAACAGCCGAGTTGTTTTAAACAGATGTGGTGTCTCTAGCTGCTGCCTTGATGTAAAAAGCTGAGAATAATAGGGGTGGTAGAGATCATACCTTCTCGCTGTATGTATAGTAAAGGTGGTATAATAATTAAGGTTTAATTAGAGCATTCTCCTGCTGCTTTCCCTGTCATTGTTGAACTAATAACAGCAATATAGGTTATATAGCAACTTGCAACAAATTTAGGCAACTGCATCATAAGAAGCAATATTGATGTATAAAAGAATTAGGTAAACTTAGCCAATGAAGCATAACATCTCATTCATATTAACCTCCAGCAGGGCCCTCACAGTCCCAGGCATTGATCCAATCATTTGCTTGCCTAAGTGTTTTCCACCTTCTGTGTAATTGCTTACCTCTTTTCTGAAACACTCACTGTCTTCTTTAGAAATGCTTTGTATTCTCTCTTTTATGTGGGTATCCTAAGAAAAAGAAATGGTGGGCTATTGGCCGCAAAAGACAGTACAGAAGCAGTTAAAGTTGAAACTTTAACTAGAAAAGCACCCAGAAAAAAAATGTGCGAGATTTTTCCATGTGTCTCAGATCTGGAAGTGTTAATTGAAGCACAGCAATCCTACTGACTTTATCAGAATATAAGCCCTTCAGGTACTAGGTTAAAGGAGAATGCTGGTGTGTGTGTGTGTGTGTGTGTGTTGAAGAGTGTGTGGTTTTCTTTTGCTGGTTTACTTTTTTATACCAATGTTGATTATATACTAATCAATGTTTTTCAATTCTACTTCCATGATAAACAGTACATATTTTAATAATATTTTATAAGCAACAGTGAGCATTTAAGTCCACGAAAATAATAGTCATTCTCAGAATGGAGGAGAAAATTTTGGTCTAGGTGAATTTAGAAATACCAGAGCAGAGGATTTCAGTGACCACTATAGATTCCAGTAAGGAGAGGTTTCCTATCCTGACCTCTATAAAAACATAAAGAATTATTAACATGTTTCTCACTGACCTACCATGCTAGGTGACAAATAATCAAATCTTCCATGAAAGTGGCTAAGAGAATTAAGTCAAGGTTTACTGACAGACACATTGACACCCAAGGACAAGGCAATTATAAAGAAACACAAAAGCAAGTGCTCAAACATTTTTCCTTGGTATGTAAGTTTCCTCAAATTCATCTGGGGACAGGAGTACCTCTAAATGCTGGAGAAGACAAAAGTGAGTCAAGTCTATTCTATTATCAGAAATAATCAGCTGTAAATGACTTATATGTCAATCTATTTAAGATTATAAAAAGCAAGACATTTATTTCTTTCATTTCTAGAAGCTAGAAGTCTGAGATCACAGTGCCGGCATGGTTGGGGGAAGGTTCTCTTCTAGACTGCATACATCTTGTTTCCTCACCTGGTGAAAAGGGACTGCCATAGTTGTTGTTGCTTTTTTTTTTTTTTTTAATATATTTTGTTCCAAAATGAAAATTATTAACTAGTTAAGTAGGACACTATGTTGAATAAAATGTAATTATTTAAATTTTTAAAGTTGGTCAAAATTTGAAATAAAAATTGACTATCTTAAATAACAGCATTGGATGCTTGGAAGAAACTATTCCTTCTAGAAGAAAATTGTAAGTATTAAGCTTCTCAAAAATTATGACAATCAATTTCACAACATTAAACAGTTAGGAAAGCCTTTCCATAAACTACTCTGTCACCAGTTTATCACAGGGCTTTTTAAAAGAAAACATCAGAATGAACAGAGACTGTCTGGCTATATTTTTAATACTCTTTCTTAATAAGGGAAAATATCAGTACAAGACAATCTACTTGCTTTTTGTCATTTGTAAAAGATTTGATATTTTGAAAGTTCTCATCATAATGATCAAAAATCAGTTTCTCAGATTAAAATGTAGATGAACAGATTACAGGTAAATTCCATTCTAGTCAAAATTTCTATAAGCTTTGATCAGTGAGGTTCAGTTAAAAATATTTCTCTCTCCATTTCCCCACCTCTCTCGAGGTCTATTTACAGAACAGACACAATAAAAACCACCAGTCTCCTATTAATCACTTAAATAATTTCATGTCCTTAAAATTTTTATCATAGTTGTTTCATTCTCTAGATCTTTCATCCCCAGATATGAATGCTTGTTAGAGTCTAAGGGTACATGATCTTTAAAGGATTTTTTTTTTGTAACTTTAAAGTTTTACTTTGTCTTGGGGTACACTCGATTAACAATGTTGTAGTTGTTTCAGGTGAACAGACAAGAGCCTCAGCCACACGTATACATGTATCTAGTCTCCCCCAAACCCCTCTCCCATCCAGGCTGGCACATAACATTGGGCAGAGTGTTTTTTAAGTAATAAAATATACAAAATCAAGATTGAAGGTTGCTTTAAAGTTGTAACTCAGAAAGTTTTTAGGCAATTAAAAAATGAGACATGTATCTGAATTAATGAGAACTGAGAAAACGTCTTAAGTAATTTTAAGACAATATTGCCAGACTAACCTTAATATACAAAAGTATTTTCCTTAAACCTGAGCTTCACATTTTTTTCCACTTTTTTCAACATATTTACCCCACATTTCCTTCTTTTTTTTTTCTTCTTCACTCATGAAATAGAGAATTTGATAGGGAATCAACAGGGAGTAGAATACTTCTAGGACAGGAAAAATATTAATTGCTTAAAAATATGAAGTGAAGGAAGAAATCAATTGTGAGTAAACCGTGCAAAACGAAACCTCTTGACCTTGTCAGATGCTTTATGGGAGAGACCCTTCAATCAGAAATGTGCTGATACTAAATTATCACAGGATTTGATCTACCCTTTAATAATTGAAAACTCCCACTCTTGGAAGAGAACCAAGAGCTCCTTGATAAGGATAAAAGAGAAGAGTGAAAAAGCTGGCTTAAAACTCAACATTCAAAAAACAAAGATTATGGAATTCGAGTTCATTACCACATGGCAAATAGATGGGGAAAATGGGAAACAGTAACAGACTTTATTTTCTTGGACTCCAAAATCACTGCGGATTGTGACTGCAGCCATAAAATTAAAAGATGCTTACTCCTTGGAAGAAAAGCTCTGACAAACCTAGACAGCATATGAAAAAGCAAAAATCACTTTGCCAATAAGATACATACAGTCAAAGCTATCATTTTTCAAGTAGTCATGAATGGATGTGAGAATTGGACCATAAAGAAGTCTGAGTACCAAAGAATTGATGCTTTCAAATTTGGTGCTGGAGAAGACTCTTGAGAGTCCTTTGGAAAATAAGGTGATCAAACCAGTCAATCCTAAAGGAAATCAACTCCAAATATTCATTGGAAGGATTGATGTTGAAGCTCCAACATTTTGGTCACCTGATATGAAGAGCTTACTGATCCTGATGCTGGGAAAGATTGAGGGCAGGAGGAGAAGGGGGTGACAGATAATGGCATGGTGGGATGGCATCACTAACTTGAAGGACATGAGTTTGAACAAACTCTGAGAGATAGTAAAGGACAGGGAAGCCTAGTGTCCTGCAGTCCATGGGGTTGCTGGGAGTCAGACATGACTTAGCAACTGAACAACAACAAATATGACACAAGTTAACTTATCTATGGAACAGAAGCAGACTCACGGACACACAGACATAGAGAAACAACTTGTGGTTGCCAAGAGGGGATAAGAGAAGGATGAATTGCCAGTTTGGAATTAGTAGAAGCAAACTATTATATATAGGATGCATAAACAATTTCTTACTGTATAGCACAGGGAACTAAATTCATTATCCTGTGATAAACCATAATGGAAAAAGAATGTAAATATATATATATATATATATATATATATATATATATGAATCATTTTGCTGTATAGCAGAATTAACACAACAAAGTAAATCAATTATATTTAAATAAGACACATTTTAATAGGTAGTAATATTCAGAATGATCCTTTAGGCCCATCAAAAGAAAACTTTAATTGCTGTGGGAAGCTTCTTCCAAAACTAAGAATGGCAGCAACAGCATATGGACACTCAGGAAAGTTTTGCTCTTTTCTTCAAAATTTATATGTTCTATTTGATGCAATAATGTCTCCTGATGTCTTCCCTGGTAAATTCTATATACTTTCTCCATCTCAAACAACTCACATAAACACCTGCAATTTTAGTTGTGTATATACCTTCAGACAACCTGATACTTCTTAGCTGATATTGTGTTAGAATGACAAATTCTGAAGGAAGAAAGGACAGTTTTGGGGTAGAGATAGAACTGGACTTGAATTATGCATTTTTGGGATAATCACACAAACCTCCCATATGATACTTTCTGAAACTCTTGAGAAACTTATAAAATAGGGATAATAATTACTTCACAGGAATATTGAGATGATTAAATAAATATATACATTGTCCAGAATATAATATTAGCTATATAAATTTGTTTACTTATTCTTCTTAAATTTGCTGCACTTCTTATTGGAATAATAAACCTTTTTGTTTAAATTTAGGCTTATTTTTGTATGTGTGTATATTCAGTCAACCACCATCTGGAGTGAGTTGGATATTCCATTGAACTGGAATAAAAATACCTCTTTCAATAACTAGACCCATAAAATACTGTAAATCCCTTCAAGACTTTGCAACTGAGTATACTCATTTGGGAAATAAGCATATTGAACCTGATGATCCCTGGTATCCTTTCTTGTTTCAAAAAGAATGATTCTTTTATAAAATGAAATGGGAAGTAATAGCATATTATGTACCAGAAAATGGAGGAATGGGAAAGGAAAATATTCAAAATAATGTAAAAGAATGTCCATAGTCTAGAAGTATGCATGGAACTAACTCAATGTCTGAATAATGGACCAACACACGTAATCACTGGAATAAATAGGTTTTTTCAAAGAAGCATTCCATAAAGGATTCCCCTAACCTTGTCTTCATACTACACACAGAATTCTTAATCAAATGTTTGGGAAAGTTTATGATTGCCAAATAAAATATACTAGGTGTCCAGATAAATTTGAAGTTCAGATAAATAATGTTCTTAAGTATAATATGTTTCATGCAATATTTGGGACATACTTACAAAAAAAATTTTATCCAAAATTCAGATTTAACTGTACATCCTGTATTTTTACTTGTAAATATAGCAAAATTAAATGAGTTTATCAAATATATTATCAAATATATTCAATAATACATTGACAGTTTCTTTAACCTATGCTTAATTAAGAAAGATTAAAACTGGCCTTGATGAGAGTGAAGGAGGAGAGTGACAAAGCTGGCTTGAAACTCAACATTAAACAACTAAGATCATGCCTTCTAGTCCCATCACTTAATGGCAAATAGAAGGGAAAAAACAGAAGCAGTGACAGATATCATTTTCTTGGGCTTCAAAATTACTGCAGATGCTGACTGTAGCCATGAAATTAAAAGACACTTGCTCCTTGGAATAAAAGCTATGGCAAACCAAGACAGCGTATTAAAAAGCTGAGATATCACTTTGCCAACAAAGGTCTGTCTACTTAAAGCTATGGTTTTTCAAGTAGTCATGTACAGATGTAAGAGTTGGACAATAAAGAAGACTGAGAGCCAAAGAATTGATGCTTTCTAATTGTGGTGCTAGAGAAGACTCCAGAGTCCCTTGACTTCAAGGAGATCAAACCAGTCAATCCTAAAAGGGAATCAATCCTGAATATTCATTGGTAGTACTGATGCTGAGGCTGAAGCTCCAATATTTTGGCTATCTGGTGCAAAGATATGACTCATTGGAAATGACTCTGACACTGGGAAAGATTGAAGGCAAAAGGACAAGGAGGTGGCAGAGGATGAGATGGTTGGATGGCATCACTCACTCAGTGGACATGAATTTGAGCAAACTCCAGGAGATAGGAAAGGACAGAGGAAGCTGGTGCACTTCAGTCCATGAAGTCACAGAGTTGCACATGACCTAGTGACTGAACAATAATAACAAAAACTTGGCCCAGATAATTTATTTATTATTTATTAAAATTAATTTATTATCTTTCCCTTCTCCAGGATATCTATCCTCTCAATCTAGGGATCAAACTCAGGCTTCCCACATTGCAGGTGGATTCTTTACCAGTTTAACCACAAGGGAAGCCCAAGAATACTCGAGTGGATAGCCTATCCCTTCTCCAGTGGATTTCCAGACCTAGGAATAGAAATGGGGTCTCCTACATTTCAGGAAGATTCTTTACCAACTGAGCTATCAAGGATGTCCCAGGTATTGGGCAGTTAATCTTTAACAAATAAAATGCATATTCTAATGAACTTCATAGAGATATGTACTATAGAGAGAGGAAATCAAGTGTTGCATTAAGTATTGGGTAGTCAATCTTTACAAATAAAATGCATTCCCTAATGAAATTCATAGAGATATGTGATATAGAGATAAATATAAAATGTAAAAAGTTATTTTTAGTGGATCTTGATATGCCTTCAATTACTTCACCAAGAAACTAGTGATAACTATTAAGTGATAACTATATAGAGATAACTAAGTTAGTGATGGACAGGGAGGCCTGGTGTGCTGCGATTCATGGGGTCGCAAAGAGTCAGACACGACTGAGCGACTGATCTCATCTGATCTGATAGCCTCCATGGATAAGATAAAAGTGATTGAAATTCTCCAGTGGGTTTTATAATTATTAAATATATTCTAAACCAATATAACACATTATAAATACCTATGGCTGATAATTAATTTTAATGTGTTATATTGATTTAAATTGTGAGTCACTACCATACACCTGAAACATATAATATTGTGTAGCAACTATACGTTAATAAAAACTAAAAATAATATAAAGTAAGAAAAAGTAAAACTTCTTAAATCTCTGGGAATTTTAGACACAGGTTCACTTAACAATTATGGTAATAGCACTGTCTCAATTTGAGTCCACTTCTGTGTCCCCCACTATATTCTGTTTCAACCATATTCCAGGATGTTTACTTGTCTCATGGCCTATATCATTGACCACAGATTGTTTCCAATCTTTAGTTACTGACTCTGTGAACAATTACATTGTATTTAAAACAACAATAACAAACAAGCAGTAAAACCTGCAAAACTTGTCTCTGCGACTGCAGCACTTTCTGTTTTATGTCTGTGGAGGAATCATTCTCTCTTGGTAGCTACCAACAACACTGTTCTATGAGTTGTGGGAAAGGGCTGACAAAGCCTTTGGCAGAAACAGTCACTTCTTCCTTGGAAGGCATTCTGGAAATGGAGTTACATTTCCTGTGAAATACTTAACTCTCATCATTCCTCTCTCCTTGTCTCCCCACTGCCTTCTGACAAAATGTAGTCCACTGGAGAAGGGAATGAAAAACCACTTCAGTATTTTTGCCTTGAGAACCCCATGAACAGTATGAAAAGGCAAAAATATATGACACTGAAAGATGAACTCCCTAGGTCCTTAATATGCTACTGGAGAAGAGTGGAGATATAACTCCAGAAAGAATGAAGAGATGGAGCCAAAGTGAAACCAACGCCCAGCTGTGGATGTGACTGGTGATAAAAGTAAAGTCTGATGCTGTAAAGAACAATATTGCATAAGAACCTGGAATGTTAGGTCCATGAATCAGGGCAAATTGGAAGTGGTCAAACAGGTGATGTCAAGAGTGAACATTGACATTTTAGGAATCAGTGAAATAAAATTGACTGGAATGGGTTAATTTAATTCAGATGACCATTATATCTTCTACTGTGGGCAAGAAACCCATAGAATGAATGGAGTAGCCTTCATAGTCAACAAAGGATTCCAAAATACAGTACTTGGGTACAACCTCAAAAATGACAGAATGATCTATGTTCATTTCCAAGACAAACCATTCAATATCATAGTAATCCAGGTCTATGGCCCAATCACTAATGCCAAAAAAGCTAAAGTTGAACAGTTCTATAAAGACTTACAAGATATTCTAGAACTGCTGCTGCTGCTGCTGCTAAGTCACTTCAATTGTGTCCGATTCTGTGCGACCCCATAGATGGAAGCCCACTAGGCTCCTCTGTCCCTGGGATTCTCCAAGCAAGAATACTGGAGTGGGTTGCCATTTCCTTCTCCATTGCATGAAAGTGAAACGTGAAAGTGAAGTCGCTCAGTCATGCCTGACTCTCAGTAACCCCAGGCTCCTCAGTCCATGAGATTTTCCAGGCAAGAGTACTGGAGTGGGGTGCCATCGCCTTGTCACTAATACCCAAAAAAGATATCCTTTTCATCATAGTGGACTGGAATGCAAAAGTAGGAAGTCAAGAGATACCTGTAGTAACTGGCAAATTTGGCCTTGGAGTACAAAAGGAAGCAGGGCAAAGGTTAATAGAGGTTTGCCAGGAGAATGCACTGGTCATAGCAAACACCATCTTTCAAGAACACAAGAGATGACTCTACACATGGACATTACCAGGTGGTCAGTACCAAAATCAGATTGAATATATTCTTTGCAGCCAAAGATGGAGAAGCTCTATACAGTCAGCAAAAACAAGCTGACTGTGGCTCAGATCATGAATTCCTTATTGCCAAATTCAGACTTAAATTGAATAGGGAAATCAAATAGGCCATTCAGATATGACCTAAATCAAATCCTTATGACAATATAGTGGAAGTGACAAATAGATTCAAGGGTTTAGATCTGATAGAGTGCCTGAAGAACTATGAATGGAGGTATTGTAGAGTAGGCAGTGATCAAGACTATTCTCAAGAAAAAGAAATGTAAAAAGACAAAATGGTTGTCTGAGGAGGCCTTACAAGTATCTGAGAAAAGAAGAGAAGATAAAAGCTAAAGAGAAAAGGAAAGATATACTCATTTGAATGCAGAGTACCAAAGAATAGCAAGGAGAGATAAGAAAGTCTTCCTCAGTGGTCAGTGCAAAGAAATAGAGGAAAATAATAGAATGGGAAAGACTAGAGACCACTTCAAGAAAATTAGAGATACCAAGGGAACATTTCATGCAAAGATGGGCACAATAAAGGACAGAAATGGTATTGACCTAACAGAAGCAGAAGATACTAAGAAGAGGTGGCAAGAATACACAAAACTATACAAAAAAGATCTTCATAACCTACATAAACATGATGGTGTGATCACTCACCTAGAACCAGCCATTCTGGAATGTGAAGTCAAGTGGGCCTTGGGAAGCATCACTAGGAACATAGCAATTGGAGGGGATAGAATTCCAGTTGATCTGTTTCAAATCCTAAAAGATGATGCTGTGAAATTGCTACATTCAATATGCCAGCAAATTTGGAAAACAGCAATGGCCACAGGACTGGAAAAGGTCAGTTTTCATTTCAATCCCCAAGAAGGCAATGCCAGAGAAAGTTCAAAATATCACATAATTGCACTCATCTCACACGCTAGTAAAGTAATGCTCAAAATTCTCTAAGTGAGGTTTCAACAGTACATGAATCATGAACTTCCAGATGTTCAAGCCGGGTTTAGAAAAGTCAGGGGGACCAGAGATCAAAACCAACATCCATTGAATCACAGAAAAAGCAAAAGAATTCCAGAAAAACATCTACTTCTGTTTTATTTACTACACTAAAATTTTTGACTGTATTGATCAGGAAAAACTGTGGAAAATTCTTAAAAAAGATGGGAGTACCAGACCAATTTATTTGCCTCCTGAGAAATCTGTATTTAGGTCAAGAAGCAACAGTCAGAACCAGACATGGAACAATGGACTGTTTCCAAATTGGTAAAGGAATATGTCAAGGCTGCATACCGTCACTATGCTTATTTAACTTTATGGAGAGTATATCATGAAAAATGACAGTCTGGATGAAGCACCAGCTGGGATCAAGATTGCCAGGAAAAATATCAATAATCTCAGATATGCAGATGCCACCACCTTTATGGCAGAAATTGAAGAGGAACTGAAGAGCCTCCTGATCAAAGTGAAAGAGGAGAGTGAAAAATCATCTTAAAATTCAACATTCAAGGAATATTACTCAGCCATTAAAAAGAATACATTTGAATCAGTTCTAATGAGATGGATGAAACTGAAACCTATTATACAGAGTGAAGTAAGCCAGAAAGAAAAACACCAATACAGTATACTAATGCATATATATGGAATTTAGAAAGATGGTAACAATAACCCTGTGTACGAGACAGCAAAGGAGACACTGATGTATAGATCAGTCTTATGGACTCTGTGGGAGAGGGAGAGGGTGGGGAGATTTGGGAGAATAGCATTGAAACATGTATAATATCATGTATGAAACGAGTCACCAGTCCAGGTTCGATGCACGATACTGGATGCTTGGGGCTGGTGCATTGGGACGACCCAGAGGGAGGGTAGGGGAGGGAGGAGGGAGGAGGGTTTAGGATGGGGAACACAGGTATACCTGTGGCAGATTCATTTCGATATTTGGCAAAACTAATACAATATTGTAAAGTTTAAAAATAAAATAAAATTAAAAAATATTAAAACAAAAACAAAAAACGATCATGGCATCCGATCCCATCACTTCATGGCAAATAGATGGGGAAACAATGGAAACAGTGATAGACTATTTTCTTGGGCTCCAAAATCACTGTGAATAGTGACTGCAGCCATGAAATTAAAATATGCTTGCTCCTTGGAAGAAAAGCTATGACCAACCTAGACAGCATATTAAAAAGCAGAGACATTGTTTTGCTTACAAAGATCCGAATAGTCAAAGCTATGGTTTTTCTTGGTAGTTATGTATGGATGTGAGAGTTGGACCATAAAGAAAGCTGATCACCAAAGAATTGATCCTTTTGAATTGTGGTGTTGGAGAAGACTCTTGAGAATCCACTGGACTGCAAGGAGATCCAACCAGTCAATCCTAAAGGAAATCAGTCATGAATATTCATCACAAGGACTGATGCTGAAACTGAAGCTCCAATAGTTTGGTCACTTGATGGGAAGAACTGACACATTAGAAAATACCCTGATGCTGGGAAAGATTGAATACAGGAGGAGAAGGGGAGGACAGAGGCTGAGATGGTTGGATGGCATCACTGACTTGATGGACATGAGTCTGAGCAAGCTCTGGAAGTTGGTGATGGACAGGAACACCTGGCACGCTGCGGTCCGTGGCTTTCAAAGCGTCAGACACGACTGAGTGACTGAATCGTTCTGAAGTGGACCCTCCTCCCCCAAAAGGTGACACAAGATATTTAATAACTTTATGTCTAAAGTTCTGTGAGTTGCAATGCCAGAAACTTAAACCATGCCTATCATCAAACATTTCCAAATAGATTTTAAAACGGTACCTCTGCTTCCTACCTGGACTGTGGCCTTTAATTAAATAATTAATACTATTAATATTAATTCACATCAAAAATTCCCAAATTTAAAACCTAGAATATACATGACTATATATTTAAAAGGAAAAAAAAAAACCTATCATTTGTCCATTTCAAACCAGTTGAAAAATGTGGCAATAATTAACAACCAAATTTAATAAAATTTTTATGCTTAAATCCTAAGGTAGTATGGCAAAAATGGATAAAGAAATTAGCTTGGAAGGAAGAAACCAAAACCCTGACTCTAAATAACTGTAAGTCATTTAGAGATTTTAAAAATCTTTCTTGGCTTAATTTTCTCCATGTATTAAGTAGAAAGTAGGAATGGCAGGAAGAGCAGGGGAACCGCTTACTACATATTTTCTAGATTTTTCATCTAGGCCTAAATTCTGTGTTATATTCAATGATAAAGGTCCAAACCTATAAAAGGAAAACTTACTTCTTGGAAATGTGTATTTGTGTGTGTGTGTGTGTGTGTGTGTAATCTGTCTCCAATACAATTTAAATATAATTCAAGTGAATTTATTAGCTACTTACTGAAGGTTAAGTGCATCTAACATATGGGTCTAGGTATATATAGTGTAGTTTTCTCATTATTAACAGAATATAAAATATGCCCATTTTATTATTCAGGTATCTGAAAGCCCATACATTTTTCCTCTCTTTTGTAATGTTCAAATGTTCAAATGAATGTTATTTTCAAGGCACAGACATAACAATAGTACACCAAAGAATATTTCAGTAGCCTCCTTCAAAGAGGAGTTCAAAAATTGTTTTAGCTTCAACCCACTCACTGAAACACCCACAAACGACTTTAAGATTTTGTCATATTATTAACCTTATAAGTTCTGCAAGATGCTACTCCTGTAGTGATATTTATACAGACCACAATTTCCTTAAGCATTCTTGGTTTAAGAACGATTAAAACACTGAGATAGTAGAAAAGAGTCTAGCACCCTGGAGCCCTCAGATGCTCATGTCAATCAGTGGCTCACGTCACACATTTGCTTCTTTGTTTTCCACTTCTTATCTGACCACCTGTAGTAACCACCTGCTGCAGTGGTATAAACTGATCTCTGTTTTTACTTGCTGTATGTTCCAAGTATTTTAATATTTCACACTTCCCCTCCTTCCCAAGTACCCTTCTTCAACATCCCAAATGATCAATCATTTCTGATATGGGTAATAAATGTATCAACACTCTTTTTAAAGTGTTACATTTCCATTGCACTCACTGTGGTCAGAAGGATTCCTCAATATCCAGCATTGAAATTGCCTGCTTCAAAAGCCTCCACTCCTCTGTCTACACATCTGGGGAAATAGAGATAATTGCTGCATGTATGCTGATCTTGTCCTTAGAGATTTTCACACATCAAGAGCAAGTCCACTTTTTCCTCATTAGTGCAGCAAGCACCTGTTCACACATTGTGATTTTAAAGGCTGCGGGAAGATCTTACTGCTTCTCCAACAATATTTTCCCATGCCTGTAATTCCTTTAATTGGGAAAAAGCCTTTCACATGAGAAAACATAAATGACTGATATGAGATCATTTCCTAAGAAAAGGATTTAAAATTTTAGAGGAACAAGAAGATGCAAGAACACTCAGCAACATGAACCTGAGGAAAGGAAGGATATAAATGAGATGTTTCATAAGAAGGGAATCTTAATTGGGAAGTGGAAATTGAGAAAAAGACTTGATCATCCATTTCTATATTTGCTTCCTGCAATCCCACGTTTTGCTTTATGTCTGACCATTGACTTCACTGCAATTTAAAAATAATTTAATAAAGTGTCAAACTCATCATGACTGCTTGTTGAAAAAGTATAGATATTTGACTGTATATGGAAACAATTTCCACCAGAGATTAACTACAATGCTTTTCAGTTTCTTTCAAATATCTAGAAGATATGAAATATTCCATAAAATTTACATGTGTGTTTGCAAGTGACTACTGAAGAGCATTATGCCAAACGTCCTCAAATTGAAAGAATTTGTCAAATTCCATATCAAATTTCCCATTGCATCAAGCTTTCATTTAGCATGAATATATATCAAATCATCAGACTTCACCAAAATATATTTGACTAAAAATAATCCAATTTCATATAATAAAAAGGAATGTAATATGTAAATGTGTAATTAAGGCATATTTTAACCTAGCAATAATTAACTAAATGTTACTACGTACTGGTTGAGGCAAATAAATGTTCAGAATTATATCAATAGCATTTTCAGTTATGATATATCTTTCAATAGAGACAGAGCCAAAGTGACTTCACTGGAAGCTGATGAATTGTAAAAGTAGATTAAATAGTTGGAAAGACACTGGATGACTTTGAACATCTAGTATTTAGGGCAGTTAGATATTTACCAAATGGACAACAGGATGAACAGTGACTGTCAGATAAGAGCTGATATAAATCTGGAAGGTATTTCATTTGAAAACAAATATTTTATAAAGATAGATTATATAAAAGCATAATCATGGATATATTTTCTTTTTATGACACTAAACAAATAGCCAAATTCTTTACAGGGTTCTAAAAACTTGTAAGTAACAGTCTTCCTAAGTAGGAGCAGAAATATTCGGGTATTAGATGTGACATTTAACTGTCTCTCAAAAAAGTATTATATATCCATAATATATATACCTGACAATATTGAAATCCATTTTATATTGTAATGGTTATTTCAGCTATTAATATGAAAAAACATTTTAAACATTCTCTAAAGTAACATTTTGTTCTGTGTGTTACTAGGATAAAGCAATAATATTTCAATATTTTTTACTACTCAAAACACCTTACATATGTTAAATCAAGCTACAACTGAATTAAGTTTTAATCAAGCTGTCTGATTTATGTGTTTTATTAATCTAGTTCAATTCCAATAACCATTTATTAGAGCCAGAATCAGTGCAGACCCTGTATAAGGTAGAGTATTCTTGCATTTAGTTTGAAATAAGGGTAAGATAATTGCAGACATTGAAATGAAAGCTGAACAGAACTGACAACTTGAGAACCATGACTCAGTACTGTGTTTCCACTATGCCTTGAGGTCACTCTGTGCCCTTGCCCACACTTTTAACATTAACCCCTTAATCTTAAATTTTCTTTTTTTTTTCTGGTAATGTAAGTTTCCATGTTACTCTTTCCATACATCTCACCCTCTTCTTCCCTCTACCCATGTCCGTAAATATTATCTATGTCTGTTTCTCCATTGTTGCCCTGTAAATAAATTCTTTAGGACCATTTTTCTAGATTCCATATATATGTGTTAGAATATGGTATTTATCTTTCTTTTTCTGACTTGCTTCACTCTGCATAATAGGTTCTAGGTTCATCCACCTCATTAGAACTGACTCAAAGGTGTTCCTTTTTATGGCTGAGTAATATTCAATTGTGTATATACACCACAACTTCTTTATCCATTCATCTGTAGATGGACATCTAGGTTGCTTCCATGTTCTACCTATTGTAAACAGTGCTGCAATGAACAATGGGATACATGTGTCTCTTTCAATTTTGGTTTCCTCAGGGTATATGCCTAGGAGTGGGATTGCTAGGTCATATATTTGGTGGTTTTATTCCTAGTTTTTAAAATAATCTCCATACCATCTTCCACAGTGGCTGTATCAATTTACATTCCCACCAACAGTGCAAGAGTTTTCCCTTTTCCCCACACCCTTTCTAGCGTTTATTGTTCGTAGACTTTTTGACAATGGCCATCCTGACCCGTGTGAGGTGGTATCTTATTGTAGTTTTGATTTGCATTTCTCTAATAATGAGTGATGTTTAGCATCTCTTCATGTGTTTGTTAGCCATCTGTATGTCTTCTTTGGAGAAATGTCCATTTAGTTTTTTTTCCCCACTTTTTGATTGGGTCATTTGTTTTTCTGGTATTGAGGTATACGAGCTGCTTGTATATTTTGGAAATTAATCCTTTGTCAGTTGTTTCATTTGCTATTATTTTCTCCTATTCTGAGGGTTGTCTTTTAACCTTGCTTAGAGTTTCCTTTGCTGTGCAAAAGCTTTTAAGTTTAATAGGTCCCACTTGTTTACTTTTGTTTTTATTTCTGTTACTCTAGGAGGTGGGTCATAGAGGATCTTGCTTTGATTTATGTCATCAAGTGTTCTGCTTATGTTTTCCTATAAGAGTTTTATCATTTCTGGTCTTACATTTAGGTATTTAATCCATTTTGAGTTTATCTTTGTGTATGGTTTTAGGAAGTGTTCTAATTTCATTCTTTTTTTTTTTAATTCTAAATTTTATTTTATTTTTAAACTTTACAATATTGTATTAGTTTTGCCAAATATCGAAATGAATCCGCCACAGGTATACCCACGTTCCCCATCCTGAACCCTCCTCCCTCCTCCCTCCCCTACCCTCCCTCTGGGTCGTACCAGTGCACCAGCCCCAAGCATCCAGTACCGTGCATCGAACCTGCACTGGCGACTCGTTTCATACATGATATTATACATGTTTCAGTGTTATTCTCCCAAATCTCCCCACCCTCTCCCTCTCCCACAGAGTCCATAAGACTGATCTATACATCGGTGTCTCTTTTGCTGTCTCATACACAGGGTTATTGTTACCATCTTTCTAAATTCCATATATATGTGTTAGTATACTGTATTGGTGTTTTTCTTTCTGGCTTACTTCACTCTGTATAATAGTTTCCAGTTTCATCCATCTCATTAGAACTGATTCAAATGTATTCTTTTTAATGGCTGAGTAATACTCCATTGTGTATATGTACCACTGCTTTCTTATCCATTCATCTGCTGATGGGCATCTAGGTTGCTTCCATGTCCTGGCTATTATAAACAGTGCTGTGATGAACATTGGGGTACACGTGTCTCTTTCCCTTCTGGTTTCCTCAGTGTGTGTGCCCAGCAGTGGGATTGCTGGATCATAAGGCAGTTCTATTTCCAGTTTTTTAAGGAATCTCCACGCTGTTCTCCCTAGTGGCTGTACTAGATTGCATTCCTACCAACAGTGTAAGAGAGTTCCCTTTTCTCCACACCCTCTCCAGCATTTATTGCTTGTAGACTTTTGGATCGCAGCCATTCTGACTGGCGTGAAATGGCACCTTATAGTGGTTTTGATTTGCATTTCTCTGATAATGAGTGATGTTGAGCATCTTTTCATGTGTTTGTTAGCCATCTGTATGTCTTCTTTGGAGAAATGTCTAATTTCATTCTTTTAAATGTAGCTGTCCAGTTTTCCTAGCACCACTTATTGAAGAGGCTGTCTTTGCCCCATTGTATATTCTTGCCTCCTTTGTCAAAAATAAGGTGCCCAGAGGTGCATGGGTTTATTTCTGGGCTTTCTATCTGGTTTCATTGGTGTATATTTCTGTTTTTGTGCCAGTACCATATTGTTTTGATGACTGTAGCTTTGTATTATAGTCTGAAGTCAGGAAGCTTGATTCCTCCAGCTCCATTCTTCTTTATCAAGATTGCTTTGGCTGTTAAGGGTCTTTTGTGTTTCCATTGTGAAATTTTTTGTTCTAATTCTGTTAAAAATGTCATGGGTAATTTGATAGGGATTGCATTAAATCTGTAGCTTGCATTTGGTAGTATAATCATTTTTACAATAGAGTCTTCCTGCCCAGGAACATGGAATATCTCTCTATCTGTTTATGTCATCTTTGATTTCATTTATTAGTGTCTTATAATTTATGTCTACAGTTCTTTTGTCTCCTTAGGTAAGTTTATTTACCTTAGATATTTACTAACCTTACCTTAAATATCTTACTTACCTTTAGATATTTAATTATTTTATTGCAATGGTGAATGATTCCTTAAATAATCTTTCTGATTTTTCATTGTTAGTATATATAAATGCAAGTGATTTATGTGTATTGATTTTGTATCCTGCAACTTTGCTAAATTCACTGATTCAGTTCAGTTCAGTCGCTCAGTCGTGTCCGACTCTTTGGGATCCCATGAACTGCAGCACGCCAGGCCTCCCTGTCCATCACCAACACCTGGAGTACACTAGGACTCACATCCATTGAGTCAGTGATGCCATCCAGCCATCTCATCCTCTGTCATCCCCTTCTCCTCCTGCTCCCAATCCCTCCCAGCATCAGAGTCTTTTCCAATGAATAAACTCTTCGCATGAGGTGGCCAAAGTACTGGAGTTTCAGCTTTAGCATCATTCCTTCCAAAGAAATCCCAGGGCTGATCTCCTTTAGAATGGACGGCTTGGATCTCCTTGCAGTCCAAGGGACTCCCAAGAGTCTTCTCCAACACCACATTTCAAAAGCATCAATTCTTCGGTGCTCAGCTTTCTTCACAGTCCAATTCTCACATCCATACATGACCACAGGAAAAACCATAGCCTTGACTAGACGAACTTTTGTTGGCAAAGTAATGTCTCTGCTTTTGAATATGCTATCTAGGTTGGTCATAACTTTTCTTCCAAGGAGTAAGTGTCTTTTAATTTCATGGTTGCAGTCACCATCTGCAGTGATTTTGGAGCCCAAAAAAATAATGTCTGACACAGTTTCACTGTTTCCTCATCCATTTCCCATGAAGTGATGGGACCAGATGCCATGATCTTCGTTTTCTGAATGCTGAGTTTTAAGCCAACTTTTTCACTCTCGTCTTTCACCTTCATCAAGAGGCTTTGTAGTTCCTCTTCACTTTCTGCCATAAGGGTGGTGTCATCTGCATATCTGAGGTTATTGACATTTCTCCAGCAATCTTGATTCCAGCTTGTGCTTCTTCCAGCCCAGCGTTTCTCATGATGTACTCTGCATATAAGTTAAATAAGCAAGGTGACAATATACAGCCTTTTCCTATTTAGAACCAGCCTGTTGTTCCATGTCCAGTTTTAACTATTGCTTCCTGACCTGCATACAGATTTCTCAAGAGTGGTCAGGTGGTCTGGTATGCTCATCTCTTTCAGAATTTTCCATAGTTTATTGTGGTCCACACAGTCAAAGGCTTTGGCAAAGTCAATAAAGCAGAAATATATGTTTTTCTGGAACTCTCTTGCTTTTTCCATGATCCAGCGGATGTTGGCAATTTGATCTCTGATTCCTCTGCCTTTTCTAAAACCAGCTTGAACATCTGGAAGTTCCCAGTTCACATATTGCTGAAGCCTGGCTTGAAGAATTTTGAACATTACTTTACTAGTGTGTGAGATGAGTGCAATTGTGCAATAGTTTGAGCATTCTTTGGTATTGCCTTTCTTTGGGATTGGAATGAAAACTGACCTTTTCCAGTCCTGTGGCCACTGCTGAGTTTTCCAAGTTTGCTGGCATGTTGAGTGCAGCACTTTCACAGCATCATCTTTCAGGATTTGGAATAGCTCAACTGGAATTCCATCACCTCCACTAGCTTTGTTTGTAGTGATGCTTTCTAAGGCCCACTTGACTTCACATTCCAGGATGTCTGGCTCTAGGTCAGTGATCACACCATCATGATTATCTGGGTTGTGAGATCTTTTTTGTACAGTTTTTCTGTGTATTCTTGCCACCTTTTCTTAATATCTTCTGCTTCTGTTAGGTCCCTACCATTTCTGTCCTTTATTGAGCCCATCTTTTCATGAAATGTTCCCTTGGTATCTCCAATTTTCTTGAAGAGATCTCTAGTCTTTCCTATTCTGTTGTTTTCCTCTATTTCTTTGCACTAATCGCTGAGAAAGACTTTCTTATCTCTTCTTGCTGTTCTTTGGAACTCTGCACTCTGATGCTTATATCTTCCCTTTTCCAGTAGTTTGGAAAGCTTCAAATCCAATCATAAAAGATTCCTGGTGAAGGGAAGGAAAACAGTCAATATCCAGTAATTAGAATGATGATATATCAAAAAGTTATCATAATAAATACATATTTAATATAAAATAACATTCCAATAAAATATCCACATAAATGTATATCAAGTCAACAGTGGGACTTTATAAACTATATGTACTTGTTAATTTGGATATGATTTTTTTTAAGGGAATAAAATGAATTATATAAGGCAATGAATGTCTTTGAGATAGAAACTTCAGAAATGATGAAAATTTGCTAATCTGCTTTCTCAGAACAACAATTAATCTTTAATTAAATTGAAAATATTAATGACATGTATCATGTTCAAGGCTCAGTAGTAAATCTTTACTGAGCATAGTGAGATGCGAATTTTTATTGTAGCAAAAATATATCATTTTATATATTGTTGTTGTTCAGTCACTAAGTCATGTCTGACTCATGGCTTTGTAGACAAGCCATGCCATGTCTACAGCATGCCAGGCTTCCTTGTCCATCACTATTGAGTCGGTTATGCCATCTAACCATCTAACCAACCATGGCATTACTATATGTAAATGTATCTTTATTTAAATATATAGAGCCCAAAACAAATTCACTGAACTTGAATCAATATTTTGAAGATGATATAATTTAAAATAATTAAGATAATTTATCTATATCATGGCAGAACTTTGACAAGAACTCTAGTTTTCTAACTCCCAATTCTGTTCTTCTATGAACAGATCTCCTCTTATGATGGTACCATTCTAAATGTGCACACATTTAACATATTCACAATTAAGAAAAAAACTTTCATTGTGTTTTTCCCTTTTACTGATGTATTTTTTTCTTATTGTGTTCCACTCTAAGAAGAAATAGTAACAGGATAGTTGGCCAACTGGCTACTGTTAAACTCTAACAATCATATTTACCTGGCTTTTAGATGGACTGTTGCTAGAAATATATGTACAAACATGACTATCCTTATAAAACCCTTTGGCAATTTTTACAAATACAACTTCAGTTTACTAAACTACTTCCCTTTAAAATAAAAGGTAGACACATGTATTTCCCCTGCTATTTGCTAGGACAACCAGACAACCTCTCTAATATGGCATCTGACATGTTTCTTCCACTATATTAATTCTGCCTTTTCAACATGATTTCTCACCCTACACTACCCCTCAAAAAGCCCTTAGAAATATACTTCAGCATATAAGAAAGAGTTTCATTTTTCTATCTTTACTTATCCTCTTTTTTCAGAAATATTAGTTTGTCAACATTATTTTAGTTAAAGTAAAAATATCCTTCAAGCTCAATACAAATATTTCTTTCATGTAAGTGTACTTTCTGATCACTTTAATCAAGAGCAATTTCTTCCTTTTACTTGTTTTTATTGTTTCTCTGTTGTAATAATCACATGCATTTTTTTTATTTCTATGTATACAGTTAATTGGTTGATACTGACCTAATTTGTACACATTATCGAAAACGTGAAGATCATTAAGATGAAAGAACTGTGCACTCAAGTGAAGATGGAAGATAAAAATGAAAATATAAGTTGGGAAACAAAAGTGGTAGAACAAGATGAGTGACATGTCCTCACTTCAGTAAACACTAGAGTGATGAAAACCAAATTTATCTTTATTTTTGAATCAGAAAAAGATTTTTAAACTAAAAATTAGGAAAATAGACCATTTCATACAATGAACAATTTTGGATCCCACGTGTTGCTTTTAATCATAGTTGGCCTATAGTGATTCAAGTTGCAATGCTGAATTTAATATATAGACACATGTACTGTTTATAAAGCAATTCACTAGACAGAACTACTGAATCAAAAATAATGACATTTCATGAATCTGAACATTTCCTATTCAACAATTTAATTGCTATATTTTTCTAACAATAAGAGCACATTTCCAACTATGCCTAAAATGATCTTGAGATTCTGATATGAATATTTTCTCATTCCCTCTGCCAGGATCTATTGTAGTCATCACTTCTTTTCACTGGAAGAAAATGTTTTTAGACTATTCATCAAAAATACCATAACATCACATTAATCATACTTGGCAAAACCTAAAACACAAGTCACTTATAAGCATTGATTTTTCCAAACATCTCTATGAACTAGTATAATATTTTGCAGGTTTTGCAGATTGTATTTGAGTTCTATTCTTTGACACTCAACATGTGTATCTGGATCACTGCACCCAATATTGCATCACAAATATTTGAGCATAACTTAGTAGCTATATCACAGATATATCTCACTGACATTTTCTATAATTTAAAAGGGTGACATCTGCTTTCCTTCTTATTCATTTTCATAAGAACATCCTACTTCTATTTTTTTATAAACCATCAATACATATTCTAAAATAAGATACATCCTTCAGATGTAAACCCAAGAGTTCAGAGACTAAAAAATCTGCTTCCACACCTGTATCTTTTGGCAGAAAGATGCTTCATTTGGGTAGAAAAAAAGATAGAGTGGGTGCCAGGAACAGTCATATAATCTGCTTTGGCAGCATTTGTACGCCACCGTATTTTTATTTTTAATCTCTAGGGATAATTCACAGAGAAAAAAATCTTTTATGTGTTGCTGAAATATGTATTATGTTGACAGTCAAACTGAAAACTCACTCAGTTGTATTAAAGGTTTAAAAAGATATACCTACTTTAAGATGTTATGACATGTTAAACTATGAAGATGGAAACATATACTACAAATTCATATTAAATTATTTTTCACATTTTTGTCAGCTATAATAAGTACGAGATCCCCCAAACACTATCTGCAATGATCATTGAGGTATGTGGAGTAGATTTCGTTTAAGGGGAAAATTATAATTGAATGTATTTGAAGAGGTTTCAGACTCTCATTTATGTTTATATACCTTTTCAATTAGTATTTCTGTTATAAAATTCAGATGTAAAGGAAAGTGAAGTCACTCAGTCGTGTCCGACTCTTTGTGACCACATGGACTGTAGCCCACCAGGCTTCTCCATCCATGGAATTTTCTAGGCGAGAGTACTGGAGTGGGTTGCCATTTCCTTCACCAGGGATCTTCCCAACCCACGGAAGATGTAAAGGAAAGGGATGTACTAAAAATTTATTGCTTCTTCTTCCCTCTTTTCCTCTCTCTTTCCTTCCTACTCCTTCCTTTCCTTTGTTTCAAATTTTATTGAGTATTTTCTATATATCAGAACCATACTCAGTTCAGAAGTTTTAAGATTGAATAAGACTAATGATTGAATCTGACACGACTGAGCGACTGATCTGATCTGAATGATTGAATACAGGAAATTGATACTTAAGGCAGGCTTAAAAAGGGTGTGATAAAGTAGAGTTAAGGAGATTATGTTCACCAATTTAAAAGATTAGCACTTACTCTGCTTTGGCCAGTGGAGTCTCCACATTAAATAGTACTTGAGATTCCCCAATGTTATGACTTTCTTTATCTAAGTATGGGTGCATTTGTTGATACTTTCATCTTTCCCCATGGATTTTTGTAAACCTTTTGTCTCATATAACCCATAGGATTTATACATTAAGGGTCTCTTTTTTATCACTTAAATCCATGAGATATAAGTCAAAGCTCTGTGTGTTTTTTTGTTTTTTTTTTTTTTCAAGATTTTGAACTGTCACCTCCATCACAAACTTCTCCAGGGATTTTAATGATCAGTGGAACACCAGGAATCAAGAACAAAATAGTAAGTTGACTGAATAAAATTTCCGAGGAACAGCATTTCTCAATTATTATCATATGTTATATACGACTAATAGCTACTGTTTCCCTCTTTCTTGAGATAATTCCTTCCCAACATTCACCACAGCTGGTATTCTTCACATGCATGGTGTGATCTGTTGTGTTGATGGAAAAATATTAAAAAGGTTTCCAAGGGGAGTAAAGATTTAAAAGAGTTGTGGTTTGACAGATTCAATACATAGTATCCCTCTTAAGTTCTGAGCCACGTCAAAAAGTTGAAGGCATCAGCTGAAAGAGGACATGGCTGCTTCATCCCTGACACTGCTGTTGCAGGGCACACCTCAGTGTGAGAGCTCCATGTACCAGTCCACTGAAACAGCTCATCAGAAGAAGTGTTGAACTTCTCAGAGAAGGTACATACACCCAGGTCACCAATTCACCCTGAGTTGGGATAAATGGGAGAGATTATATATAGGGATCTCTTTCATATAAACTGCAATTTTCTTCATCCACTTAATAAATGCAGACAACTGGCTGGCATTTATGAACAAATTAACTCACTCTACCTTAAATTGGAGGAGTAAGAAGAGAAGGCCAAAGGCAAAAGGAAATACCTTCCTATATAAAATAGAGAAATTTGAATTACTTGAATAAATCTCTGTCAAAACTAGATATATTTCTCTGAAAAAGCACCATATACATAATGCCATGTAGTTTATGATACCATGTTGTGATCTCCAAGAACAAGCAAATTCTTCTAAATTTCTTTGAGCTGGCTTGATTTCAGCTTTCATTTTATTTTTGCAGAAGTTCCTGGGTACATGATTACTGAGTAAGTAACCAAAATATTTAAAATATATTATAGTACAGTAATATGCAGTATCATGCATGTTATATATTATATGAGGTGTAGAAAAGAACACTTTTCTGCCAGCTAGTATGCCTTGCTATTTGACCTGCCACATAGTAGCAATTGAAATACCATGAATAAACAAATATTAAAGATAATGAAGTGCTCTATTTTTATCTTTTTAACTCAAGAGGTCAGTGTACTAATTAGCCACTTAAAAGAGTTTTTCCTACCAAAGGCCTAGGGCTTTCCTCAAAAATCAGATCAACATTAGCCCTACCACTTGAAAGGAAAAAAAAGGAAAAGCAAGAGAAAAATATAAAGAAAAGTTTGATTATTTCAGACTCCTAAAAAGTGGAGTCTGAAATCACAGAAACTTAAAAAATATGTATCTCTAGAAAATAATATTTTAGGCTTAAGAAAGACACTATAATTTGTAAATTGTTAGGTACCAGAAGAAGAACCAAGAATCTTATGTAAGTTAACACTTCACTGTTAATTTTTACTAACAAAATAGTAATGGTAAAATAAGGACCATGATGTACAAAGCATATCTAATGAACTCTTTCTGTAGGTTAAGTTTAACTACTTAAGCTTATATTCAATTTCATACACATTTTTTTTTTCTCAAATTTATATTGAAGCCCCACTACAAATCCAGGACATATAAATTAGTTGAGGTAGAAAAATTTGACTGTTCGGTGCTCCTTGGTTGTTATAGACTGAGTTGTGTCCCCCTGAAATTTATATGTTGAGGGCCTTAACCCCTTGAGGTACTCCTTAGGATTGACTGTGTTTGGAGACATGTGCTTCAAAGGGGTGATTGAGACAAAAGGAGGTGATTAGAGTGTGCTCTAATCCATTCTGCCTGATATTCTTATAAGATGATGATGTCAGAACACAAAAGAAGAAAGACAATATGAGGACACTTTGTCCTCCTTGTTCATTTTCATGGAGAGGCTCTTTAGTTCCTCTTTGCTTTCTGCCATAAGGGTGGTGTCATCTGCATATCTGAAGTTACTGATATTTCTCTGGCAATCCTGATTCCAGCTTGTCCTTTGAATGATGTATTCTGCACAGAAATTAAATAAACTGGGTGACAATATACACCCTTGACATACACCTTTCCCAATTTACAACCAGTCCATTGTTTCATGTCTGGTTCAAAATGTTGCTTCTTGACCTGCATACAGGTTTCTCAGGAGGCAAGTGAGGTGGTCTGTTATTCCCATCTCTTTAAGAATTTTCCACAGTTTGTTGTGATCCACACAGTCAAAGGCTTTAGTGCAGTCAATGAAGCAGAAGTAAAATTGTAATTTTAGTTTTTGATTATGACTTAGAGATTGAAACAACAAGGAAACCAATAAATTAAATTAATTTTACAGATGTTTATTAAAATTAACTTCTCCCTTAATATTAGTATTAATATTTATTAAAATAATTGCTTTTGCTAAAATAGCAGAAGCATCAAAAAGCTGACATTTGAAATTACTCCATGAAGCAGGTATTACCCCATTTTCTTTAGCTCACTCTATTTTAATATATACATTTAATATTGCAGTAGGATATTCACATCTCTCGACTTCAGTGTTTTTACTGCAGCTTCTTCCCTGGTGGCTCAGACGGTAAAGAGTCCGCCTGCAGTGCAGGAAACCCAGATTAAATCCCTGGGTTGGGAAGATCCCCTGGAGAAGGAAATGGCAACCCACTGCAGTATTCTTGCCTGGAAAATCCCATGGATGGAGGAGCCTCCCAGGCTACAATCCATGGAGTTGCTAAGAGTCGGACATGACTAAATGACTTCACTTCTTCACTGTAGTTTCTATATGTCATGTTTGTCTATTTTTAACACTTCATTTAACTCTTTCCTATGATATTCAAATTTTATTAACACAAACCTAACCCTGTGGCATTAAACAAAACACTGTGACTTCAAGTCTGCTCCCTACTCATTCCAAGACTGACTATGGCATATTCTCTGCTGTAGCCCAACCTATTATGGAATCTGAGAGCAGAAACAAAGTCATACCTATTGAATATACTTACATTGTTCAAGTGTTATGCAGTTAAATATAAACTAGCATTGCATACCTATAATCTCATAATCTTTTAAGTGGAAATAGAAATAACTAATTTTTGATAATAAAGGATATCAGAAAGAATGAGGAGTTAGATCTATGCTCAATTACAAAGACAATGCTTTTGGAACAATTTCTTTTAGGTCAATATTGCTTAATATAATCATACTACATTGAAAATGTTATAAATTGTTTTATTTCAACAATTTCTTCTCTGTGGTATGATATTTTTTTCATATATTGCATTTGAGTATGTTCAAGTGCTTGCATTAAAATTCAAATTTTTGGCTGGCATTATAGCAAAAACACAATTCAGGATGCTGGAAGAGTAATAAAAAAATATCTATGAACATACATTTATTCTGATTCAACAAGCTTTTTGAGCCTTCAAATCAATTAAGTGATTAAGTTAATTTAGCATTAAGCATCTGTGTTAGTTCACAAGGAGAAAAAGAGCAGGGAGAAGTGTATGGCACACACTGTCATTAGAGAGGCATATGAGGTCAAACTCTATCTAGGCCTTTGGAGAACTCTTCCTTTTCAGCTGGTGTCTAATGACCTCAGTTCATCCATACCCTCAGCCTGATCTGTCCAAGGAGTTGCTTATTCCCTAATATTTTTCACTCAGGCCCATGAAAATTTGAACCATATTCTGACAAGATGCAGAGACCAATGTGCCAGTTCACTGATATTCAAAGGTATAGAGAGCTTTTTATACTACTATAGCCCTGAGTGTCATAGACACAGCTTACATTCTAGTTGCTCAAAATTACTTCATTTTTACCAGTGCATTTACCTATAGCATAATAATATAATACATATTCATATAATAAGAGTATGTTTTAAAAAAATAAGTCATTTGTTTATAAACTGTGTTGTATCTATTTACAACATTAGGGCAGTTTATATCTGAAGCATACAGCAGGCCATTATTTTTGAGTGAATTAAACTAACAAGAGGGTGAACAGTTTTACTTAAGAATGCTTATCTTCTGTACAATGAGTCATAGCAAACAATTCAGGATAAGACATCCTTTTCATAATTTATAACTTATACTCCATCCATAGTATTAAATAACATCATTTTTATTGTACTTTAAACACACATTAACTAGTGCCTAAAACTATTGGTATGAAATTTTTTAGAAAATGAGACATTGAAAACACTGATGGCATTTTAAATCTGGCATTTAACTAATTTAATGTAATTATTTTTAAAATATCTTTGATTCTAACAAATATTTGATTTTCATTTGTAGTTTTAGAGCTGATATAGAATTTAGTGGTATTTTTCCTATATGAATATGTTCCTGAGCACTTGAAATGAACTTTAGAAATGGGCTTATAGGCATTTCATCTTCTTTTTCACCTGTATACTATACATTTCAAAACACAGTGTAAGCCAATATTTGAATAAACTAATACAGACACATGCAATTGAAACAAATATTTTAAATAATAGCAAAACTAAGTGAATTGACTTTTATCACAGGATATGAAAAAAGGAGAAATACTGTAAAAAATGAGAAACTATGAAATTTATGAGTCTGAAACAATCTAGTTTCTCAAATTAAGTTTAAAAAATCTATCACTAATATGTTATGTGACAATCACTCAGTTGTGTCTGACATTTTGCAACCCCATGGACTATACAGTCATGGAATTATCCAGGCCAGAATATTGGAGTGGGTAGCCTTTCCCTTCTCCACAGGATCTTTCCAACCCAGGGATCGAACCCAGGTCTTCTACACTGCACGTGGATTCTTTACCAGCTGAGCCACAAGGGAAGCCCAAGAATAGTGGAGTGAACAGCCTATCGCTTCTCCAGGGGATCTTCCAGACCCAGGAATTGAATCGGGGTCTCCTGCATTGCAGGCGGATTCTTTACCAACTGAGCTATCCGGGAAGCCTGACTCCAAATTGGGAAAGGAGTATACCAAGACTGTATATTATCACCCTGCTTATTTAACTTATATCCAGAGTACATGATGCAAAATGCCGGGCTGGATGAAGCATAAGCTGGAATCAAGATTGCCAGGAGAAATATCAATAACCTCAGATATGCAGATGACATCACACTACAGCAGAAAGTGAAGAACTAAAGAGCTTTTTGATGAAGGTGAAAGAGGACAGTGAAAAAGCTGGCTTAAAACTCAGTATTCAAAAAAACTAAGATCATGGTGTCCGGTCCCATCACTTCATGGCAAATAGATGGGAAAACAATGAAAACAGTGATAGATTTTATTTTCCTTGGCTCCAAAATCACTGTGGATGGTGACTGGAGCCAGGAAATTAAGATGCTTGCTCCTTGGAAGAAAAGCTATGACCAATCTAGACAGCATATTAAAAAGCAGAGACATCCGTCAAGTCAAAGCTGTAGTTTTTCCATTAGTCATGTATGGATGTAAGTGTTGGACTATAAAGAAAGCTGAGCAATGAAGAATTGATGCTTTTGAACTGTGGTGTTGGAGAAGACTCTTGAGTGTCCCTTGGACTGCAAGGAGATCAAACCAGTCTATCCTAAAGGAAATCAGTCCTGAATATTAATTGAAAGGACTGATCCTGAAGCAGAAACTCCAATACTTTGTCTACCTGATGTGAAGAACTGACTCATTGGAAAAGACCCTGACGCTGGGAAAGATTGAAGGCAAGAGGAGAAGGGTCGACAGAGGATGAGATGATTGGATGGTATCACTGACTTAATGGATATGAGTTTGAGCAAGCTCTGGGAGTTGGTGATGGACAGCAAAGCCTGGTGTGCTGCAGTCCATAGGGCCACAAAAAGTTGGAGACGACTGAGTGACTGAACTGAACTGAATATGTTCTAGGCCAGAAAATAAAGATAGTGCTTAAAACCATTAAATGTATAATTTTCATATCTTAAAATACTTTAATCTTTCCCCCTGGTGGGTAGGTTTCTTAGGATCTTAACTAAAATATCCTCATGAGATCTGAATAGAAAAAGAATCTTTAAAGTGAGTTTTCTTGCTCTGACTACAAGAAACTATTAGAAGGGAAACATGTTGAGTTGTTCATTCATTTGTTCATTTCTTTAATTTAAAAATATATATTAAGTAATTATTATTTGTTCAACACCACTCTAGGCAACATAAATTTAAATATAAGAGGACGCTGCAAGGATTTTAATTGTTTCATAAAATCTTATCAAGTAGAAGCTAAAAAGAATGAATTAATTTTTTTTTAATTTTCTGTCTTAAAATTTCTAAGATTTAAATTTAATATTGTGTGTGTATTCAGTCACTCAGTTGTGTCCACCAGACTCCTCTGTCCATGGAATTTTCCAGTCAAGAATACTGGAGCAGGTTTCCATTTCCTATTCCAGGGAATCTTCCTGACCCAGGGATCAAACCTGAATCTTTTGCATCTCCTGCTTTGGCAGGTGGATTTTTTTACCATTGCACCACCACAAAAATGTATACTAAGAGCATACAATTTCTTTCTAGAGGCCCATGAAATGTTTGACTCTTGGATTCCTCCCCCCAAAATCATCTGATTGAAAAAATTGTAATTTTTATGTCCCCTTTGATAAAACCATTTTCAGAAGCAGATTAGAGAAAAGAGATCAAATTAACCCTACTGCTATCCCGAGCCAGAGGCCTCTCTCTACCATAAAGCTAAGAAGTAGATGCAAAAGCAGAGTTTCAAGGCCAGAGCTGAATCGTGTGCCCTGCCCTGTAACAGTGTGCAGAACACCCTGCATGAACTACCAGCAATGAAAATGTCAGTAGAATGGATGACTCCCAAAGGAAAAGAGATTCTGTACCAGAAGTGGTGAGGTACAGGCTAACATAGCAGATGTCCACTGTACAGGCATTTGGTAAGTAATTAAAAGAGGGTTGTGTGTTATTAAATTGCATTTAAGAGTTCATCACCAAGGGAATTTAATATAAGGCTTGTCAAAGTCTTCCTGGTGTGCAAAATAACCAGGAAACTGTCAGATAAAGAGCAGGGAAATGGGAGTAATTAAAAAGAGATATTTTAGACAGAATAAATAGCAAATGAGATAAATAAATTTGAAATGCTGTATACAGAATATTTGATAAGATGAGAAAGGTTCAGAATGGCTGCAATCTAAGAAAAAGGAAGAAAGAAAGATAAGCAGAATTGGGGAGGGGGGCAGAGGAACAGAAAGGAAAAGGCAAAATAAACTACAGCCACAGTAGGAATTTTAAACTTGATCTTAAAAGTGATAGAAAACCACTTAAAGCTGGGATTAAAACATGATTTAAGTCTGAATTTGGCAATAAGGAGTTCATGATCTGAGCCACAGTCAGCTCCTGGTCTTGTTTTTGCTGACTGTATAGAGCTTCTCCATCTTTGGCTGCAAAGAATATAATCAATCTGATTTTGGTGTTGACCATCTGGTGATGTCCATGTGTAGAGTCTTCTCTTGTGTTGTTGGAAGAGAGTGTTTGCTATGACCAGTGCTTTCTCTTGGCAAAACTCTATTAGCCTTTGCCCTGCTTCATTCTGTACTCCAAGGCCAAGTTTGCCTGAAACACTCCAGGTGTTTCCTGACTTCCTATTTTTGCATTCCAGTCCCCTATAAAGAAAAGGGCATTTTTGGGGGTGTTAGTTCTAAAAGGTCTTATAGGTCTTTATAGAACCGTTCAACTTCAGCTTCTTCAGTGTTACTGGTTGGGGCATAGGCTTGAATTACCGTGATATTGAATGGTTTAAAACTCCAATACTTTGGCCACCACATGCGAAGAGTTGACTCATTGGAAAAGACCGTGATGCTGGGAAGGATTGGGGGCAGGAGGAGAAGGGGACGACAGAGGATGAGATGGCTGGATGGCATCACTGACTTGATGGACATGAGTTTGGGTGAACTCCGGGAGTTGGTGATGGACAGGGAGGCCTGGTGTGCTGCGATTTATGGGGTCACAAAGAGTTGGACATGACTGAGCAACTGAACTGAACTGAAAACATGATTTGAGCCATGTTTTGAAAATTATAGTTTTGCTGTTGCATGTAGAATAGAAGAGGGTATATTTTGAGATTAGTTGTTTGTCAGTTGCTTCATTTGCTATTATTTTCTCCCATTCTGAAGGCTGTCTTTTCACCTTGCTAATAGTTTCCTTTGATGTGCAGAAGCTTTTAAGGTTAATTAGGTCCCATTTGTTTATTTTTGCTTTTATTTCCAATATTCTGGGAGGTGGGTCATAGAGGATCCTGCTGTGATGTATGTCGGAGAGTGTTTTGCCTATGTTCTCCTCTAGGAGTTTTATAGTTTCTGGTCTTACATTTAGATCTTTAATCCATTTTGAGTTTATTTTTGTGTATGGTGTTAGAAAGTGGTCCAGTTTCATTCTTTTACAAGTGGTTGACCAGATTTCCCAGCACCACTTGTTAAAGAGATTGTCTTTAATCCATTGTATATTCTTGCCTCCTTTGTCGAAGATAAGGTGTCTATATGTGCGTGGATTTATCTCTGGGCTTTCTATTTTATTCCATTGATCAATATTTCTGTCTTTGTGCCAGTACCATACTGTCTTGATAACTGTGGCTTTGTAGTAGAGCCTGAAGTCAGGTAGGTTGATTCCTCCAGTTCCATTCTTCTTTCTCAAGATCGCTTTGGCTATTCGAGGTTTTTTGTATTTCCATACAAATTGTGAAATTATTTGTTCTAGCTCTGTGAAGAGTACTGTTGGTAGCTTGATAGGGATTGCGTTGAATCTATAAATTGCTTTGGGTAGTATACTCATTTTCACTATATTGATTCTTCCAATCCATGAACATGGTATATTTCTCCATCTATTAGTGTCCTCTTTGATTTCTTTCACCAGTGTTTTATAGTTTTCTATATATAGGTCTTTAGTTTCTTTAGGTAGATATATTCCTAAGTATTTTATTCTTTCCGTTGCAATGGTGAATGGAATTGTTTCCTTAATTTCTCTTTCTGTTTTCTCATTATTAGTGTATAGGAATGCAAGGGATTTCTGTGTGTTGATTTTATATCCTGCAACTTTACTGTAGTCATTGATTATTTCTAGTAATTTTCTGGTGGACTCTTTAGGGTTTTCTATGTAGAGGATCATGTCATCTGCAAATAGTGAGAGTTTTACTTCTTCTTTTCCAATTTGGATTCCTTTTATTTCTTTTTCTGCTCTGATTGCTGTGGCCAATACTTCCAAAACTATGTTGAATAGTAATGGTGAAAGTGGGCAACTAATCTCAAAAATATACAAGCAACTCCTACAGCTCAACTCCAGAAAAATAAACGACCCAATCAAAAAATGGGCCAAAGAACTAAATAGACATTTCTCCAAAGAAGACATACAGATGGCTAACAAACACATGAAAAGATGCTCAACATCACTCATTATCAGAGAAATGCAAATCAAAACCACTATGAGGTACCATTTCACACCAGTCAGAATGGCTGCGATCCAAAAGTCTACAAATAATAAATGCTGGAGAGGGTGTGGAGAAAAGGGAACACTCCTACACTGTTGGTGGGAATGCAAACTAGTACAGCCACTATGGAGAACAGTGTGGAGATTCCTTAAAAAACTGGAAATAGAACTGCCTTATGATCCAGCAACCCCACTGCTAGGCATACACACTGAGGAAACCAGAAGGGAAAGAGACACGTGTACCCCAATGTTCATCGCAGCACTGTTTATAATAGCCAAGACATGGAAGCAACCTAGATGTCCATCAGCAGATGAATGGATAAGAAAGCTGTGGTACATATACACAATGGAGTATTACTCAGCCATTAAAAAGAATACATTTGAATCAGTTCTAATGAGGTGGATGAAACTGGAGCCTATTATACAGAGTGAAGTAAGCCAGAAGGAAAAACATAAATACAGTATACTAACGCATATATATGGAATTTAGAAAGATGGTAACAATAACCCGGTGTACGAGACAGCAAAAGAGACACTGATGTATAGAACAGTCTTATGGACTCTGTGGGAGAGGGAGAGGGTGGGAAGATTTGGGAGAATGGCAATGAAACATGTAAAATATCATGTAGGAAACGAGTTGCCAGTCCAGGTTCGATGCATGATGCTGGATGCTTGGGGCTGGTGCACTGGGATGGCCCAGAGGGATGGTATGGGGAGGGAGGAGGGAGGAGGGTTCGGGATGGGGAACACATGTATACCTGTGGCGGATTCATTTTGATATTTGGCAAAACTAATACAATAATGTAAAGTTTAAAAATAAAATAAAATTGGAAGAATAAAAAAAAAAAAAAGAGGAAAAAAGAAAAAAAAAAGAAGAGGGTAAAATAAGATTTGTGGAACAGAACCACTTAGTAGGCTGACACAGTATTTTAGGAAGTAAATGATGATGGATTGGAATATGATGATAAAATAAAAGAGAGAGAAGTGAGAAAGTTCAAATCTACTTAGTGGCCAGAAAGAGAACTTGGGGCAGATCAAGAGAAAGGAAGAATTCATTCATTCATCTGGGTTTGCCTGGTGGCTGAAGGTAAAGAATACACCTGCAATGCCAGAGACCTCGGTTCAATCCCTGGGTTGGGAAGATCCTCTGGAAGAGGGCATGGTAAGCCACTCCAGTATTCTTGCCTGGAGAATCCCCAGGGACAGAGAAGCCTGATGGGCTATAGTCCATGAGATCACCAAGAGTCGGACATGACTGAGTGACTAAGCACAATTTATTCATCTAACAATTACTGAACTACTTGCAAGATTACTGACTTTTGAAATATGCCAGTGAATAAAATAAACAAAAATCCCTGCCACCATCAATTACACAAGTTAATGTAAAGAGAATTCTCAGTGTTCAAGCTACAAGCCCTTGAATTCAAATTAACATTAGCTGAACATATAGACAAATGCGGTATCTAAATCCATGATGGGTTTGATTCACCGTCATTGAAAGTCCCTAGTTCTTCAAATAAACTGGAAGATTGTAATAAAATGATGCAGCTCCTTAAGAAAAATCTTCCAGTTAATTTACATGTGGACAGTAGACTAAAGGTTTCCTACTGAGAATAGAATCTTGGCCAGCCATATAGACCTGGATACCTCAGAACTCATACCTTCTCAAAGACAGGAATTTGTGCTTATCTTTGTCCAGAAAGACCACTGTAATTCACTCTTCCTTTACTGTATTCCAAATGGCAACTTTTTACTGCCATTCTCCTGCACAATTGTGTTTTGGATGTGTGAGAGTTTATAAAATTTATCATTTCTCCACAGATTACTGGACTGCAATGAGCTCCATCTGGACCCATATAAAAGGAATGCTAATCATACTGGATGTGGAAGTGGGCAGACTATTATTATCTTCCTCTGGGGACAGAATAAGTGAATTTTCAATTATATATAGGAGAGCTGCATTATGTTTAAAGAAAAAAATTTTTTTTAATGAAGTTTATAGGAAGAGAAGTTCTGGGCCCACAAAAAAGTGGTATAATAAAGCTGGTCTATTGTGTTTTTACCTATAGAGTGTTTCTACTCCTGATTACAAATGCTCTCTCCAGTTGATGCCAACTCCAGGTTCCAGAATGTGACAATGGTCTGAACCTTGGGTATTCAGAGCACTGTCTCCCTAGGCCATACTGATTGGTCCATGGGTGATCATAAAAAGAAAAACATAGAAACATAATTAGAAGAGGAAACAGGAGATTCCTGATCACATTATTTGAACTCACAGAAATAATAATGGCAAATATCTCTAATACTAGCTGTTCAAAAGTATAAAGGCTATATCTTTCTTGATTACTGATTATTCTGTGTATTGATTATTCATATGCAATGGGAAAGTACCTGAAAGATAACATGAAGATAACTATCTGTTTAATTGAATTACATCAAATTCAATCAAATATTTTAAATTGTTTCTAGGTTATCAAAGTATAATTCTCAGATAAAAGGAGAAAGGAGAAAATTATATCACACAATGAAATGTGTGATAAGTAACTTTGAATTATTGATCTTCCTCCCATTGGCAGTTAACCTTAAATCTTACATCTTGTTCCTTTTTCATGCTCTCAGATCAAATTTGCAGCCAGAATATAAGGGGAAAATGTTCTATTTGCCAAGACTATCCCCTTCCTTTATAATATTTAGAAGATACTTTATCAACCAGAGTTTTTCATGGTAGATTATTTAATCTTACCTTTACTCTTAGTGAGATATGTTGCATTGGTTCTTCTTCAATTGTAGGCAAAAGGCTTTTTTTCTCAGACATTTGAGAAAGGGACAATAAATAAAAAGTGGAAGTTATGGGTGGAGAAGGCAATGGCACCCCACTCCAGTATTCTTGCCTGGCAAATCCCATGGACAGAAGAGCTTGGAAGGCTGCAGTCCATGGGGTCGCTGAGGGTCAGACACGACTGAGCAACTTTACTTTCACTTTTCACTTTAATGCATTGGAGAAGGAGATGGCAACCCACTCCAGTGTTCTTGTCTGGAGAATCCCAGAGACAGGGGAGCCTGGTGGGCAGCCATCTATGGGGTCGCAAAGAGTCGGACACAACTGAAGCAACTTAGCCATAGCAGCAGCAGCAGAAGTTATGGGTAGGAATATGAGTTGAGTTTCAGATGTATGGCATACTATATGATAACTAGGTGTAAATATCAAGTACATTCAGTCTGCAGACTGAAGAAATTTTTGAGCTGGAAAAATACACTTCAGTGTTATCATCTTATAGATGCTAAGTAACTGTAGACAGAGAAGTAAATGAGCCTTTTCAAGGAGTATAGCTACATTAAGAAGTGAAGAATGAAGGCAAGGACCAGCTTATATTTAAATGGTACAAAAAAACACAAAGATAAATGTTAAGAGAAGACAATAAGAAAATATTTTATGAAGTGGGATTAATGTAATCTGAATACGGGTCAAGTAAGAACCATTAATTTGTTTGTTCAGCAAACATTTTATTAAACCACTCTTAAGTGCCCGGAATTATTCTAGGTGTTGAAGAAACAGAACTGAATGAAATAGAAACTACAGCTTAAATTTGTCCATTCCCCTGTCTTCCACATACAACTACCACAAGGAAAACTAGAGAAAGGGGCCCGATAAACTATCAAAAAGAGGTTTTAATTCATGTAAATAATATCTATCTCTAGTCCAGCATAGTTTAAGACTGATCAAGAAGAGCATTACACTGCCACATTGGTCAGAGATAATGAAATAAAATTCATATTTAAAGACAAAATGAAAAAAATTTGAACTAAATATTTTCTCTGCTTCTTGGGTACCTTTCCCCTTACTCAAATGTGCATTATGTATGTGCATTATGCATTAATCAGATCTCCCTAATGGTAGAAATATCTGCTCAACCATAAAGATCAATTTTTCTTCTTCAGGAACAAGCCCTATAACTCCTTATAAGATAACATTACTTGCTTATGACCTTATTAATATAACTAGTTTTATTGTATGTACTCTGCCTATTTTATAGATTATTGTTTCTTGCTTTACCAAATGTGTGACTGAGACTCTGATCAAATGTTTGACTGAGATTCTGATAAAAATGATGACTACATGACTTGAACCGATAGACCAAATAAATAGTTCTATAAGTTCAATGATTGTAGTAGTGTAACTCTAGATATAGAAAGAAACAACAGGAGGGAATCATTTCCTGGACCATGACAGAGTGGTAAGACAAGCAGTCAAGAGGTTTTTGAGTATTGTTAAACATGATCTCCTGTTCATGGTTCACAGATTTGTCATGGTGAAGGAACTTACTTAACTCAATGAAGATATGAGCCATGCCATGCAGGGACACCCAAGACAGATGGATCATAGTGAAGAGTTCTGACAAAACATGGTCCACTGGAAGAGGGAGTGGCAAACCACTACAGTATTCTTGAGGCGAGAAAGCCATGAATAATATGAAAAGATGGAAAGATGATACCAGTAGATGAGTCCCTCCAGGTTGGAAGGTGTCTGGTATGCTACCGGGAAGGAGTGGAGGGTCACTGCTAATAGCTTCAGAAAGAATGAATCAGTGGGCCAAAGTGGAAACGACGTCTGTTAGTTCACTGATTCCGAAGATGTTAATATTCACTCTTGTCATCTTCTGCTTGACCAACTTACCTTGATTCATGGACCTAACATTCCAGATTCCTATGCAATACCGTTTTTTATAGCTCTGGACTTTACTTTCACCACCAGATACATTCAGTTGTGGATATGTCTGGTGGTGAAAGTAAAGTCCAATGCTTTAATAAAACAATATTGCTTAGGGACCTGGAATGTTAGATCCATGAATCAAGGTAAAATGGATATGCTCAAGCAGGAGATGGGAAGAGTGAATAACGACATCTTAGGAATCAGTGAACTAAAATAGACAGGAATAGGACAGGATTCCCATTCATCAGTGAACTAAAGTGAACAGGATCCAGCTGTCTAATCTGAATGAATTTAATTCAGATGATCATTATATTTACTACTGTGTGCAAGAATCATTTAGAAGAAATAGAATAGCCCTCACAGACAACAAAAGAGTCTGAAATGTAGTACTTTGTTACAATCTCAAAAATGACAGAAAGATTTTGATTTGTTTCTAAGCCAAACCATTCAACTTCACAATAATCCAAATCTATGCCCCAACCACTGCTTTCAAAAAAACAGAAGTTAACTGGTGCTATGAAGACCTACATACCTTCTAGAATTAACATCAACAAATATATATTTTTCATCATAGGGGATTGGAATGCAAAAGTAAATTAAGAGATACTTGGAATAGCAGGCAAGTTTGGCTTTGGAGGAGAAAATGAAGCAAGAAAAGGCTAACAGAGTTTTCCAAGAGAACATGCTGGTCATAGCAAGCACCTTTTTTTTTTTCAAAAACCCAAGACAATTCTACACATGGATATTACCAGATGGTCAATACTGAAATCATATTGATTATATTCTTTGCAGCCGAACATGGAGAAGCTCTATACAGTCAGCAAAAACAAGATCAGGAGCTTACTGTGGCTCAGATCATGAACTCCTTATTGCCAAATTCAGACTTAAATTGAAGAAAGTAGGGGAAACCACTATTTAGGTCATTCAGGTATGACCTAAATCAAATCCCTTATGAATACACAGTGGATGTGACTAATACATTCAAGAGATTAGATCTGGTGGATACAGTGCCTGAAGAACTTTGGACAGATATTCATAATATTGTGCAGGAGCCAGTGACCAAAGCCAACCCAAAGGAAAAAAAAAAAATGCAAGAAGTCAAAGTGGTTGTGAAAGCTTTGCAAATAGATGAGAAAAGAAGAGAAGCAAAAGGCAAGGGGGAAAGGGAAAGATATACCCAACTGATTGCATAGTTTCAGAGAATAGTAAGGTGAGACAAAAGCCCCCTGAAGTGAACAATGCAAAGAAATAGAGGAAAGCAATAGAATGGGAAAAATAAAGATTTCTTCAAGAAAATTGGAGATATCAAGGGAACATTTCATGCAAAGATGGGCATGATAAAGGACAGAAATGTTTAGGATGTAACAGAAGCAGAAGAGATTATGAAGAGGTGAAAGGATACATAGAAGAACTATACAAAAAAGGTCTTAATGACCTGAGTAACCATGATGGTGTGGTCACTCACCTAGAGCTAGGCATCCTCGAATGTGAAGTCTAGTGGGCCTTTAGGAAGCATTACTATGAACAAAGCTAGTGGAGGTGATGGAATCCCGGCAGAGTGATTTCAAAACCTATAAGATGATGCTGTTAAAGTGCTGTACTCAAAATGTCAGTAAATTTGGAAAACTCTGTAGTGGCCACAGGACTGGAAAAGGTCAGTTTTTATTCCAATCCCAAAGAAGGGCAATGCCAAAAAATGTTCAAACTACTATACAATTGTGCTCATTTTACATGCTAGCAAGATAATGCTCAAAATCTTTCAAGCTAGGTTTTAGCAGTACATGAACCAAAAACTTCCAGATGTATAAGGTAGGTTTAGAAAAGGCAGAGGAGCAAGAGATCAAACTGCCAAACCATTTGTTGGATCATAGAGAAAGCAATAAAATTCCAAAAATACATCTATTTCTGCTTCATTGACTCCATAAAGCCTTTGACTGTGTGGATCACAACAATCTGTGGAAAATTCTTAAAGAGATGGAAATACCAGACTATCTTACCTATCTCCTGAGAAACCTGTATATGAGTCAAGAAGCAACTGTTATAACTGGAGATGGAACAGACTGGCTCAAAATTAGGAAAGGAGAATGAGAAAACTGTATAGTGTTCACCCTGCTTATTTAACATCTATGTAGAGTACATCAAGCAAAATGCCAGTCTGGATGAATCACAAGCTGGAATCAAGATTGTTGGGGGAAATATCAACAACCTCAGATATGCATATGATTATCACTGTAATGGCAGAAAGTGAAGAGGAACTAAAACCCTCTTTAAGGTGTGCATATTTAGTCATGTCTGACTCTTTGTGATCCCATGGACTGTAGTGCACCAGGCTCTTTTGTCCATGTGTTTTCCCAGGGAAGAATACTAGAATTAGGTTGATATTTTCTCCTCTGTGGGATCTTCCCAACCCAAGGATCCAACCTGTGTCTCCTGTCTCTCACATTGCAGGCAGATTCTTTATCACCAGCATCACCTCTTTATGAGGGTCAAAGAAGAGAGCAAAAAGGCTGGTACTCAACATTCAAAAGATGAAGATTGTAGCATTCAGTCCCATTACTTTATGGAAAATAGAAGGGAAAAAGTAGAAGTAGTGACAGACTTTATTTTCTTGGGCTCCAAAATCACTGTGGACAATCACTGCATCTATGAAGACAGAGAAGCCTGGGGGTTTAGATAGTGGGTACATCATTTAAGCACCCCTATCAACTAAATTACCATTAAAATAAACTCTCAGCAGATAAAACTTGGTTCCTACAACAAGATGATCTATCTCTTGGTTTTCTTTCCAATTCTCTGAAGCTTATTCTTTCCACAAATACTTATTGTGAACTCTACCCTCTGCCTGACCTAGTCCAGACATGGGAGAGCCCTTGTATAGTTTGGTGAAGAAATAAGCAATAAAGTAATAATCACACATAAAATAATACTATTTCTTCTCAGTCATATTTACTAGATAATACTTACTTCTATGGAAATATCTATATTTCTGAGGCTCACTCTATCTCCCATCCAGATATTTTCAACTATTCCTCAAATATCAAATATGTATAGAGCTTTGAGTGTCAAAATCATGTGTCATGTACTCAACCTCCTCTTTGAGCCACAGCTTCAATTTTCCAAATACTCCATCTGATATGATTAAAAGAGAATGCTATCTAAGCTGATCACTGCACTGCTTTACTCCAGACACACTCAAAAGAAAAGCTTTTTCTATGGGTCTTTCATTTTTCATATGCTGTTGCTAACAAAATCTGATTTTGTAACTTCAGAATTGTTTATTCATCCATTCATTCATTTATCAAAACTTTTTAAACCACTTATTTTATGTCAGGCTCCAGGAACAAAGAAAGATAAAAAAAAAATCATAGTTTTAAAAAGAATTTAGGTACTTAATGCAAAAGATGATCCATTGTAATATAGTATGAAAAATAATATGATACAAAATCATATATCAGCATAAAGGAGGAGCCACTCTGACTGAGTGGAGTAGTCTAGAAAGAATTCCAAGGGAAAAAAGGTAAATGTAGCAGTGACATGAACAAATAAAGGCTGTTTAAATATTAAAGCAAGTTAAAAAGGGAATTTCAGCAAAGAATCCTGTGGTGCATCAGCACTGATTTTGTGAGAGAACGTGACACATTCTAAGATGTTCAAATGTTTTATTACGATTCAAGTCAATAAAGTATCAGGGGAAAGATAAGAAGGAATATAGTCAGGTAAGAACTATTTAGTGCTTGAATGTCCTGAAAGCTATCAAATAGTTATTTGACTTGTATAAACAAGATATTTGTATCAAATATGTGCATTTTGGAAAATGACCCTGACAGTATTGTGGTGAAATTCACCCAGACAGCATGAACACAAGCTTGGATGAAACATAACTTGTTAAAAACAAACTAAAGCTTTTAAGCTTAGTTGGCTCTCCCTATGTCACTAATTTAGGATTATGTTCTAGGTTTCTCAGACTCCAAATCTCTCATCAACCTTGCTCTAAGTTTCCCAATAAATAAATGTCATAACATAGTCATGTACTACATGTCTTCCTCTCTAATCTCATCTTGCACCAGTTTACATTTCATAATGTTTATTCCTGTAAGACTGAACTAAAATTCACTCAAATATCAGGACATGTCATACTTCTGGAACTTTGTTCATATTTTACCTCATGCATATCTTCAAGTGGTGCAACCATTCTACAAAATCACTACAGACCCCACTGGAAGTTTGTTTTGTCAACACTGATGATGTCACACACAAAAGGAATGAAGTTTTCTGGGGAGATGAGATATGTCCTCTCAAGCTGGCCCAAAAATGGCTTCACAGAGCAGGGAAAAAAAGAGGATCTTGGGGTTTTATGGTGGCTAAGGGGTGGAATTTCTAGATTTTGGCAGGGGCATGATTTGAAACCGCCACTGGTGCCAAAGGAAAGAACATCTACACTATGTCATTGGTTTGCCCACATGTGGAGCAGAACGAGGGAAAGGGGTGTGAGACTTAAAGCTGTTACCAGTTAAATATCAAAATTACAGACATTTTATTACAATTTGATCATGTTGTTGCTGACATAAACCCACATGATTATCACATAAACAAGCATGACTTTTATAACAAGCTTTACCCATTTACTCTGCTTTTATTTTTTTTTCCCTCCATACCTCTTAGTACTACTTGCCAAACTTTATTTCCTTGTTATTGTCTGCCTTTCTTGCTAGAACTTGAGTGCCTTGATAGCAGATTCTTGGTCTATTTTGTTCACTACTATATATCTACCATGTGGAATAGTAACTGACTAACAGTAGGTGATCAATAAAGACTTCTTTAAGTTCATCAAAAGTTAAGGGAAATGTACATTGCAATAGAAGATATTTGAACATAAACCTTAAAGCAGGCAGAATTTGAGCTGAATTTTAAAGTAAGAATGTGATTTCAACAGACTGATATGAAAAAGATTTCTAGAGCAGGGGAATCAAGTAACATAAAAAAGTAGTCTGGCTTAATCTTGTACTTAGGCAATTTTTTCACTCTACTTTGCCTCCAATTTTTCCATATTAACCTGTCACTTAGTATTTACTTAGGGTTGCCTCACCTGTCTATTGAAGCAAAAAGGAGTTCCAGTAAAAATGGTTTTGACAGTGATTGAGTAAATGTTCTTTGGTGATCTTGTTTTTGTCTCCAGCATTAGGAATGGCTCATTGGTGGTATTAATGGAGAAGTTTAAAATAACTGAAATGATATATGAACTCAATGTCCCCAACAAACTATACCTGAGGTAACAGAACAAAATACCAAATGTGGGTATTAATCCATGAGTACAGAGACTAAACCTCATGAAATAAATTGAATCTGCATTATTAATGTAGTTTTGAAGCTATGCATATTAATGGAGCAGACATTGCATTAAGAGTAAGCAAGGCACTTGTTATAGTGATCTCATAGCATCTATCTTAAATGTTGTAATAACTTTCTGTCCAACTTCAGTGCTTCTACTATTCCCCTTTCCACTACATTGTACACATTATCGCAAGATCAGTCTTCATGAAGCAAAGCTGACATCTGATTATTCTCTTTATTCATTTTTCAGCAATATATGTTGATCACCTATAACACTTAAGGCAATATTTAGATGCTATAATATATATAGATATTGTCCTGTTATCATGAATTTCAAAACATTTAATAGTTTCCTAATACCTGGAACAGCATTTTAGGATGAAACTATGTTATCAGGACTTGGGTTAGAAAATATGCAACAGTCAAGCTATATGAAAATATTGGATTAAATAAATTTTAAATGTATGTTATGACCTTAGGTATTTATTGATGAATGTTGCGTTTATTTAATAATATGTTCCAAATTTTTTGTTAAAAATTGTGTGTGCATAAGTGTGTGTATGTGGAACATCTTTGGTGGTGATGAGAGAGGTAACATTTTGCAGAAATGTGTCTTTATTCTGTATCTCACACAACATCATAAATGTTCTATAAATAGCATTGCAGAAAGAAATTTCTTCTGACTCTGGTGAAGGATAAAATAATATATTGATTAGCACGAAGTACTGAAAAACGTATATCTTAAATATTTTTAAATGACCCTGTGCAGATTTTTTTAGACTAACTGAAAAATGCCTTCAGGAGATAATGAAGATTCTATTTCTCATTCTAGAATTCATATCGCTTAAAAATTAACTCTAAAGCCCCAGTGTTTGACACCTACAACATGAACAAAAAAAAATCAATATGACATTTTGAAAATTCAAACTGTTATGATTTAGTGCCCCCAAAAAAGAGCTATTTAGCTTATTCACTGATATGTAGGTCCTATTCAGCGCTAACAGATGAATATCAATATATTAAAACCCACAAAGTATCAGTTCAAAGACAAGATTCTAGTTTTGAAGGAAAAAGAATGATAAAGAATAAAGAATGGTGACACAGTGAAACTACCTAAACCTGTACTTTCACAGTAAGTTCTTTAGGGAAAGGATATTTGCTGTAGGTACAAATCATGTTTTGTTAACAACCTGGGACAATAAGGACTGAAATTACATTATTTAATACAGCATCCAAATTTTCATTATCCCCTCAAAGACAGAGTGTTTTGTTTAGTTGTTTTTAGTGTTCAACTTAAGAGCAAACTGCAATGAAAATTCTATTGAGGTGGACAGAGACCTCCTGCTACTTTTGCTACTGATAAAAACAAATTGAACACACACTTTGCAAACTGCATATACTCAAAAGAAGCATTGCTCAATATAAGACAAATGAGGAAAATAAGCTAGACGATTACATCAAATTCAATAAAAGCAAACTTTTGTTGAGTTAAAAAAAAAACTATGAAACATTCACTTATGTCTTTTTTTTTCTTCTAATTTTATTTTATTTTTAAACTTTACATAATTGTATTAGTTTTGCCAAATATCAAAATGAATCCGCCACAGGTATACATGTGTTCCCCATCCTGAACCCTCCTCCCTCCTCCCTCCCCATACCATCCCTCTGGGTCGTCCCAGTGCACTAGCCCCAAGCATCCAGTATCGTGCATCGAACCTGGACTGGCAACTCGTTTCTTACATGATATTTTACATGTTTCAATGCCATTCTCCCAAATCTTCCCACCCTCTCCCTCTCCCACAGAGTCCATAACACTGTTCTATACATCAGTGTCTCTTTTGCTGTCTCGTACACCGGGTTATTGTTACCATCTTTCTAAATTCCATATATATGCGTTAGTATACTGTATTTATGTTTTTCCTTCTGGCTTACTTCACTCTGTATAATAGGCTCCAGTTTCATCCATCTCATTAGAACTGATTCAAATGTATTCTTTTTAATGGCTGAGTAATACTCCATTGTGTATATGTACCACTGCTTTCTTATCCATTCATCTGCTGAAGGACATCTAGGTTGCTTCCATGTCCTGGCTATTATAAACAGTGCTGCGATGAACATTGGGGTACACGTGTCTCTTTCCCTTCTGGTTTCCTCAGTGTGTATGCCCAGCAGTGGGATTGCTGGATCATAAGGCAGTTCTATTTCCAGTTTTTTAAGGAATCTCCACGCTGTTCTCCATAGTGGCTGTACTAGTTTGCATTCCCACCAACAGTGTAAGAGGGTTCCCTTTTCTCCACACCCTCTCCAGCATTTATTATTTGTAGACTTTTGGATCGCAGCCATTCTGACTGGTGTGAAACGGTACCTCATAGTGGTTTTGATTTGCATTTCTCTGATAATGAGTGATGTTGAGCATCTTTTCATGTGTTTGTTAGCCATCTGTATGTCTTCTTTGGAGAAATGTCTATTTAGTTCTTTGGCCCACTTTTTGATTGGGTCGTTTATTTTTCTGGAGTTGAGCTGTAGGAGTTGCTTGTATATTTTTGAGATTAGTTGTTTGTCGGTTGCTTCATTTTCTATTATTTTCTCCCATTCTGAAGGCTGTCTTTTCACCTTGCTAATAGTTTCCTTTGATGTGCAGAAGCTTTTAAGGTTAATTAGGTCCCATTTGTTTATTTTTGCTTTTATTTCCAATATTCTGGGAGGTGGGTCATAGAGAATCCTGCTGTGATGTATGTCAGAGAGTGTTTTGCCTATGTTCTCCTCTAGGAGTTTTATAGTTTCTGGTCTTACGTTTAGATCTTTAATCCATTTTGAGTTTATTTTTGTGTATGTCACTTATGTCTTAAACAACACTGCTTATTAGAAAAACACTCAAATTCTACAGATAATTTTGAGAGACATGAATAAATTTAATAAATCAAAATGTCTTGAATCTATTTGAGTACATGAAAATGTATCTTCACTCACTTGAGAAACGTAGACAATACATTTCACTACTTAGTATAATTTCAGGGTATATTATATAAACCAGCATAGTCATAGAGAAAGAGATGAACTCAAGAACAAAATGAGTTCATATCAAATTAAAACTTACACTTCTTGGATAAAGAATTGCAGTATTTTCACATACCCAATTTCTATCCATAAAGCCAAAATCATAAAAAAAAAGAACTATATTTATTGGTGGACATGTGGCTTTGAAATTTAAAAATGTAATGATAATGATCAAAATAATAACAATAATAATAATGATGGCAAAACACAGGGCAGAATGGCAAAACCCAGTATTTGATTCAAATGGAAAAATGCACCACAGGTGTCATTACTGACAAAAATCATATATTTAGACTTCCTTATAAGCATCATAATGCCATTTATAGTACAAAGCATAAAAATTAGTACATACAAATTGGAGAGTTAACCTTTCTTGGCTCAAGTGAGCCCATGTGGCTCTGGCCCCAACATTCCCATAAATATGATTATCAGTTCAGTTCAGTTCAGTCGCTCAGTCGTGTCCAACCCTTTGCGACCCCATGAATCGCAGCACGCTAGGCCTCCCTGTCCATCACCAATTCCCAGAGTTCACTCAGACTCACGTCCATTGAGTCAGTGATGCCATCCAGCCATCTCATCCTCTGTCATCCCCTTTTCCTCCTGCCCCCAACCCCTCCCAGCATCAGAGTCTTTTCCAGTGAGTCAACTCTTTGCATGAGGTGGCCACAGTACTGGAGTTTCAGCTTTAGCATCATTCCTTCCAAAGAAATCCCAGGGCTGATCTCCTTCAGAATGGACTGGTTGGATCTCCTTACAGTCCAAGGGACTCTCAAGAGTCTTCTCCAACACCACAGTTCAAAAGCACCAATTCTTCGGCCCTCAGCTTTCTTCACAGTCCAACTATCACATCCATACAAATATGATCATAGTGCAATGTAATTACCAAATGGACACATATATATAAACAAACAAGTGAAAGTAAAAGTCGCTCAGTCAGGTCGGACTCTTTGCCACCCAATGGGCTATATGTAGCCTGCCAGGCTCCTCTGTCCGTGGAATTCTCCAAACAATAATACTGGAGTGGGTAACCTACCCCTTCTTCAGGGGATCTCCCAACCCAGGAATCAAACAGGGGTCTCCTGCATCACAAGAGGATTCTTTACCAGCTGAGCTTCCAGAGGCAAAGAAATGCACTAATATGCATTAATGCCTGCCCTGGACTCAAAAAGTACTATGCATAGACCTTCACAAGTGCTACATACTAGTCTGGAACGTTGAAAATCATCCAAGCCTTCCAAGTCTTAACATCATCACTGAATCATGGTCATACATAAACTCTGTGTGTGTGTATAATTTTTGATAAAATAACAAAAGGAGGGAGGGGGGTTTGGGATGGGGAACACCTGTATACATGTGGCGGATTCATGTTGATGTATGGCAAAACTAATACAATATTGTAAAGTAATTAACCTCCAATTAAAATAAATAAAAAAAACAAATACTAATATATTAAAAAGCACTTCTCAGAATTACTAATGTCACCATTTTCTCTTCTTCTTTCCACCCTTTGTTCTGCTTTTTTTGTTCTTTTGGTCTTTTTATCTCTTAACACATATGTTTAATAATACACATTTCCTTAATGCAAGCATGCTAAGTCACTTCAGTCTTCTCTGACTCTGAGACCCTAAGGACAGTAGCGCACCAGGCTCCTCTGTCTATGGGATTCTCCAGGCAAGAATACTGAATTGGGTTGTCTTGCCCTTCTCCAGGGCGTCTTCCCAAGGCAGGAACTGAACTGCCTCTCTTATGTTTCCTACATTGGCCGAGGAGTTCTTTACAGCTAGTGCCATGTGGGAAGTTCTTTTCTCTTAATGTACACTTTATTAATACACATGTTTTTATTAATACACATGTTCAAAAATCACGGTTAGTATGGACACTTCCCTGATATCATCCATACTACTACTTTTTTGAATTTTTCAAAGAACACACATTTCTTCCTTCTATTTAGCAGTTTTCTCATCACTATTATCTAGTCTGTTAGATCAATATACTAAAAGAGTTTGGAAAAAAGTAATTTTTTTAAAACAAGTTAACCTTCTACATTGATTGTTCACAAGGAAAACATGTGCAGTGTTATCCTAAGATCGCCTAGAGAGCTGGCTCAGTGACTGCTGAAGACCTGTCACCAGTAAGTAAAGTGACAGAATATATATCACCTACCCTTTCGACTCCCGCCCCAACAAGTGTCCTCCTTTCCAGGGTTCTTTGAACTGGGCTCTGAAGCAAAAAACAAGACCAAGTTCGGTTTTTGGAGCAGAAAATGAACAGGTGCGTGCGAGTTCGATACTGATGACCACGCTCTCCTAACAGGCGGGAGGTTGGGGGTCGCGGGGGAGGGGTGCAGAGCGGAGTTCTCACAGAGCGGGCACAGCTCGTAGTTCATGTATTTCCAGATCGCAGTGCAGGTGCAGCGCATCTGCGCTTGGATCACCACCATCTTGAATCCAAGCGTCCTGCAGGAGCTTCAGCACAAGGCGAAACGTGAAGTGTCTGCGCAGCTGTCTTACAGGAGGGACTCTGCTGACTGGTGCCAGACCTCTACACGTGGCACCCTGTGAGCAAGTGACACAGGACAGAGCACAAGAGGTTAGACCTTATTGTCTAGATTCCATTTTACTTTTTTCCTGAGGTCTCCAGTGAGCTGTGCTGGTGACATATGTACAAATAGCGATGCTGTGAGAAAATTCAGATTTTGTGAGAAAAGCAAAGGTGACGGGAAAGTTAACAGAGCAAACATAAAATGGTCTTGTACTATGCATGACTTCATATTTGTGTAAGCGACCTGATTCATAAAGTTCCATAAACAAATATATATTGAGCACCTAGTTACCACTCTGTGTTCTGGGAGTTTAAATTCATTGTTTTGATTTGATATTTTAATTTAATTTCTATAAGTACGATAAAGACCACACAGGATAAAAAAAATATTAATACATATTTTCTGTACCTGCAACTCACAGAGATCATATTTTTTTAGAAGCTATTAATATATGTATAGTAAATCAACTTACTGAGGAGAGATGTTTCAATATTCACTTACAGAACAAATCTCCAGTCCCGGGTGTTAGTTTCTGCTAAAAGCCCTCAGTCAGTAATGTGTTAAGAAAAAGAGTTGAAGGGTAAAATAAGTTTAAAATATTAGTTTCATTTCTCAGGGCTTTTAATGTGCATACTTGCATTTTTTATCTGTAGGAAACAAAAATGGGCAGTATTTTCATATCCTATTTGCTCATAGAACTGTTTTCTCTCAGAGTAGCAGTGAATTTAGTTGTTCTAGTGTTCTCGGGGGAAAAAAAATAAAGGCAGGGAGGAAAAGCAGTGGTAGGCTAAGGGAAAGGCCTCAAAGCTAAAGAAAAACTCACTTTTCAATGAAACCTATGCATAGTAAGTAGTAGTAATTTTAGTAATTTCCCCTTTCTTTCTTTTCTTCCCTCTTCACTACACAAATGATCTTGTGCTGCTTTTTTTGTTTTGTGTTAAGCATAGTCGTTTTATTTTTTATATAATTTTTAATTGGCTCATTGATTTTCTTTACTTGTTGATGTAAATGTGGAGTGGGAAGAGTGTCTCCTTTCTAGCCAGATTTCAAGTTTGCAGTCTGTTTAGGCTGAAGTATAAAATATACTCAAGGGAAAAACATCTGTTATAACTCTCCCTTTATTTTTCTGAGCTCTTTTGTTTCACTAAGATTTGGACCAGGTAATTCTTTACTAAGTTCATCAGGATTTTGATGTTTCCATAAAGGTTTCTTTTTCTTTTTTTTAAATAAATATTTCATTTGTTTTCAATGGAGAAAGCTTTTTGAATAAATTGGCTTTCCATAACTACACTTCAGCTACCATTATGTACATTACATTTAAAAGCTTTTAATAATACAGGAAGGAATTTATTTATACTTAGGTTATGAGTATTAGTGAAAAATATTAATTCAAATGTTCAGAAGTAATATTGTAATAGAGAAGAGAGATCAGGTTCAACTTCACATACAGATAAGGACGAGCGAGGATTTATAGCCAAAAAGTTGGGTGAGGAGGTCTGTGGATAGAAAATTACTTAGAGGAGATACTAAAAAGAGGAATTCTGGTTAAAACAATTTAAAAGGATTCTTGCTGAAGACAGGCCAGGGTGATCATACATCAAGGATGGAGGACCCAATTACTTCCATTCTCATCCTTGTTCACCCAGCTGGAGCCATAATAGTACAGGAGAGCAAAATTTGCCAGCCTAGATTAGCTCTTTGGTGGGCGGATTATTTCAAGCTAAAAACAATCAAGACCCCAAAAAGAAAAAAAAAAAATGTACCTTCTCCTTAACTGCCTAAAATTTCTTTTTTTTCTTTTTTTTTTTTTTTTGGATAAACAGCCTCTTCCTAGAAAAAAAGCCATCACCAGAGAGATCGATGAAGAATATGGGGTAGGGGAATCTCTGGTTTAGAAACCACTGTATATCCTATTGTCTCTGCATGGCCCAGCAAATGATTGTACACCAAATATTTGCTTTACCATCTTCATGTGAATTGCCTTATTCCACTTTGATGTCCTAAACCACCACTCCAAACATCCTCTTTGTCACTACTTGAAGATAGTATTTAAGATGAGGGTTTCTGCTATTTTGGTGAGTTACCTAGTTTTCCTGGATCTCTCTCGCGTATATCTGGTACTAAACTTTTATCTGATTTTCCCCTGTTAATATGTCTAATGTCAATTTAATTTTTAAATCAGTCAGGGGAACCTAGAAAGGTAGAGAAAAATGTCTTACCTGACAACAATTTGTTGGCTGTAGTTTGCAGAAATCAACCTGCTCCTCAGGAACTTTGCATTTACTGCTTCCCTCTCCCAGTTAGATTCCTGAGTCAGGAAGAACCCCTGGAGAAGGAAAAGGCTACCCACTCCAGTATTCTGGCCTAGAGAATTTCATGCACTGTGTAGACCATGGGGTCACAAAGAGTCAGACATGACTGAATCACTTTCTCTTTTCACCTTCAGATACTTTCTTGATTCCCTCTCTCTCTTAATTTTGGTTGCTGCTCAACTGTCACCAGAGGAGGGCGGGAGGGGGGAGTCTTAACAATCATCCTCAATTTAAGTAGCATCTTGCCATCTAAATTTCTAACTGCATACACTTTATTCATTTCCATTGCATATATAATTCCTAGATGTTTATATATTTTTGTTATTTGCTTTCAACCATTTTACTGTATTCTGGAATGTAAACTCCAGGACTGCAGAGATTTGCTGATTTTATTAAAAACTATCCTCAGCATCTAGAAAAGCTCATAAAGATAGCAAGTATTTAATGGGTATTTTCTGCCTAAATTATAATCTCCTTGTGACTGGTGAGAAAATTGTGATTAACAGACTTTACATAACTTACCTAAAGCTTCATAGCATGTAAGATAAAAATCTGCTACATCTTTCCAAAAGTTATATCTTTAAACATGTAGTAACACACACTTGTAAATTACTGATAATACTGTAACATTTATTAAAAACAATATAGATGTTAACAATTTTAATGTATTTAAAATATATAAATTATAATTTTAAAAAATCTTACAATTGATAAATCTGAGGGCAGACACACTGAAACCATATTCACAGAAAACTAGTCAATCTGATCACATGGACCACAGCCTTGTCTAACTAAATGAAACTAAGCCATGCCTTGTGGGGCCACCCAACATGGGCTGGTCATGGTGGAGAGGTCTGACAGAATGTGGTCCACTGGACAAGGGAATGGCAAACCACTTCAGTATTCTTGCTTTGAGAACCCCATGAATGGTATGAAAAGGCAAAATGATAGAATACAGGAAGAGGAACTCCCCAGGTCGGTAGGTGCCCAATATGCTACTGGAGATCAGTGGATAAATAACTCCAGAAAGAATGAAGGGATAGAGCCAAAGCAAAAGCAATACCCAGTTGTGGATGTGACTGGTGATAGAAGCAAGGTCCGATGGTGTGAAGAGCAATATTGCATAGGAACCTGGAATGTAAGGTACATGAATCAAGGCAAACTGGAAGTAGTCAAACAGGAGATGGCAAGAGTGAACATCGATATTCTAGGAATCAGCGAACTGAAATGGACTGGAATGGGTGAATTTAACTCAGATGACTGTTATATCTACTACTGTGGACAGGAATCCCTTAGAAGAAATGGAGTGGCTAGCCATCATGGTCAACAAAAGAGTCCGAAAAGCAGTATTTGGATGCAGTCTCAAAAACAACAGAATGATCTCTGTTCGTTTCCAACTATGCCCCAACCAGTAACGCTGAAGAAGCTGAAGTTGAACAGTTTTATGAAGACCTACAAGACCTTTTAGAACTAACAACCAAAAAAGATGTCCTTTTCATTATAGGAGACTGGAATGCAAAAATAGGAAGTCAAGAAACACCTGGGGTAACAGGAATATTTGGCCTTGGAATATGGAATGAAGCAGGGCAAAGGCTAATAGAGTTTTGCCAAGAGAATGCACCAGGAGCTGACTGTGGCTCAGATCATGAATACCATATTGCTAAATTCAGACTTAAATTGAAGAAAGTAGGGGAAACTACTAGACCATTCACGTATGTCCTAAATCAAATCCCTTATGATTATACAGTGGAAGTGAGAAACAGATTTAAGGGACTAGACCTGATAGACAGAGTGCCTGATGAACTATGGACAGAGGTTCATGACATTGTACAGGAGACAGGGATCAAGACCATCTCTTAGAAAAGAAATGCAAAAAAGCAAAATGGCTGTCTGGGGAGGCCTTACAAGTAGTTGTGAAAAGAAGAGAAGTGAAAAGCAAAGAGAAAAGGAAAGATATGAGCATCTGAATGCAGAGTTCCAAAGAATAGCAAGGAGGGATAAGAAAGCCTTCCTCAGCGATCAATGCAAAGAAATAGAGGAAAACAACAGAATGGGAAAGACTAGAGATCTCTTCAAGAAAACTAGAGATACCAAGGGAACATTTCATGCAAAGATGGGCTCTATAAAGGACAGAAATGGTATGGACCTAACAGAAACAGAAGATACTAAGGAGAGGTGGCAAGAATACACAGAACTGTACAAAAAAGATCTTCCTGACCAAGATAATCACAAAGGTGTGATCACTCACTTAGAGCCAGACATCCTGGAATATGAAGTCAAGTGGGCCTTAGGAAGCGTCACTATGAACAAAGCTAGTGGAGGTGATAGAATTCCAGTTGAGCTATTTCAAATCCTGAAAGATGATGCTGTGAAAGTGCTGCACTCAATATGCCAGCAAATTAGGAAAACTCAGCAGTGGCCACAGGACTGGAAAAGGTCAGTTTTCATTCCAATCCAGATGCCATGATCTTAGTTTTCTGAATGTTGAGCTTTAAGCCAAATTTTTCACTCACCTCTTTCACTTTCATCAAGGGGCTCTTTTGTTCTTCACTCTCTGCCATAAGGGTGGTGTCATCTGCATATTTGAGGTTATTGATATTTCTCCCAGCAGTCTTGATTCCAGCTTGTGCTTCTTCCAGCCCAGTGTTTCTCATATATGTTAAATAAGTAGAGTGACAATATACAGCCTTGACATACTCCTTTTCCTATTTGGAACTGTCTGTTGTTCTGTGTCCAGTTCTAACTGTTGCTTCCTGGCCTGCACAGATTTCTCAAGATGTAGGTCAGGTGGTCTGGTATTCCCATCTCTTTAAGAATTTTCCACAGTTTATTGTAAGCCACACAATCAAAGGCTTTGGCATAGTCAATAAAGCATAGATAGATGTTTTTGTGGAACTCTCTTGCTTTTCGATGACCCAGTAGATGTTGTCAATTTGATCTATGGTTCCTCTGCCTTTTCTAAAACCAGCTTGAACATCTGGAAATTCACAGATCACGTATTTCTGAAGTCTGGTTTGGAGAATTTTAAGCTTTACTTTACTAGCGTGTAAGATGAGTGCAATTGTGCTATAGTTTGAGCATTCTTTGGCATTGCCTTTCTTTGTGATTGGAATGAAAACTGACCTTTTCCAGTTCTTGGCCACTCCTGAGTTTTCCAAATTTGCTGGCATATTGAGTGCAGCACTTTCACAGCACCATCTTTCAGGATTTGCAACTGGAATTCCATCATCTGCACTAGCTTTGTTTTAGTGATACACATTCCAGGATGTCTGGTTCTAGGTGACTTACGGTAAAAAGAATACAATTGTAGTACTCATAGATTATCTAACCCATATATGAAACTAAGCGGTATAATTCAAAGCAGTAACTGTCAGATAAAGGGTAGAGATTTCATTCTTCATCCTCTGATCTATGAATTTCCATAACTTTATCTTGTAAAAACTCATGTGTTTTACATTTTCATGTGTTTTATGAGTTGTACACTTCTTACTAATGGTGGAGGTTAGAAAATAAAGCACTTAAAAATAAATCATGCAACTTTAAAGAAAGAAAAATGCAGATGCATCACAAAAATAGTCATTTATAAAGCTTTTGAATGAATACGTGAAATTAGAGAGAAAATAGCAGGTAGAATGATTACATAATAGATTGGAGTATTCTGTTTTGAACGGAAGGCAAATACTAAGCAACAAAGACAATTGTGAGACTACGTAATTAAACCCTCTCACGAAAAAAAAAAAAATTCTTCCTCTTACCCATAGTTTGAGGCTGTCTTTAGCATAAAAGATATGGTTGTAATTAGAGTGATGTACAGCACAAGTACCAAATTATGATTATTAGTGGATAAGGGATTCACATGTAGTATTTTTTGTGTTGTTAAAAATGAAAATTATATGAACTCTCTTTGATAGAACATAATAGAATATTCTTGCTATAATGACATATTTTGTTTTTAAATGGCCTTAACTGAAAAAGCTGTAGAAGTATATCTCACCTTTAGCCACTCCATTAACCACTGTCAGTTAGGATCTTAAGAAATTTATGGGAACTTAAAACACAAGTGATAAAAGTGTTAGAAATCACTTCAACATAACTTCTCAAAGTAAAATGTAAAACAAAAGATTTAAATTCAGGATATATATATCAGTGAAATAACTAATCAACCTAACTATACAAATTTCAAGTCTGATAATTCACTTGTTAGGATGTTTATTATAACAAATCTTGAAGTAAGCTGCTATGCTATATTTCATTAAATTTTGGAGAAAAAATCCTTCTTGATAAGAAAGCAGTTCATTTCTTAAAATACATTAAATCTTTGTCAACCGACTTATCTTTAGTATATGAAAATAAGAAACTTTTCAGATTAACTTTGAAATATTCATATGTAGATATACTGCAGCAAATATGTAGCATCATGAGGATTTCTGATATACCACAAACTTCTCTGCTACTTCCCCTTGATGTGTATAACTGGAGAATTTGAACTAACATTATTAATAATTAAAGAAAAAATATTAGAAGAATACATATGTTGTGTATTCCATGCTTGTATGGAAGCACAGATATATATATACACTTTGGTGTGTGTACACACGCCTACATTGTGATGAAGCAAGATACCAGTCATCCCAATATTACTGTGTTCTTCAGTAATATTATTTAATTATTTAACTAAAGCTTTGCAAAGGTAGGATATAGAACTACGTAAGAACCGGGAAAACAAGATAGGTGTAGAATAATGGCATCAGATCAGATCAGATCAGTTGCTCAGTCGTGTCCGACTCTTTGCGACTCCATGAATTGCAGCACACCAGGCCTCCCTGTCCATCACCAACTCCCGGAGTTCACTGACACGTCCATCGAGTCAGTGATGCCATCCAGCCATCTCATCCTCTGTCGTCCCCTTCTCCTCCTGCCACCAGTTCCTCCCAGCATCAGAGTCTTTTCCAGTGAATCAACTCTTCTCATGAGGTGGCCAAAGTACTGGAGTTTTAGCTTTAGCATCATTCATTCCAAAGAAATCCCAGGGCTGATCTCCTTCAGAATGGACTGGTTGGATCTCCTTGAAGTTCAAGGGACTCTCAAGAGTCTTCTCCAAAACCACAGTTCAAAAGCATCAATTCTTCGTCACTCAGCCTTCTTCACAGTCCAACTCTCACATCGATACATGACCACAGGAAAAACCATAGCCTTGACTAGACGGACCTTTGTTGGCAAAGTAATGTCTCTGCTTTTGAATATGCTACCTAGGTTGGTCTTAACTTTCCTTCCAAGGAGTAAGCGTCTTTTAATTTCATGGCTGCAGTCACCATCTGTAGTGATTTTGGAGCCCAGAAAAATAAAGTCTGACATTGTTTACACTGTTTCTCCATATATTTCCCATGAAGTTGTGGGACGGGATGCCATGATTTTCGTTTCCTGAATGTTGAGCTTTAAGCCAACATTTTCACTATCCTCTTTCACTTTCATCAAGAGGCTTTTGAGTTCCTCTTCACTTTCTGCCATAAGAGTGGTGTCATCTGCATATATGAGGTTATTGATATTTCTCCTGGCAATCTTGATTCCAACTTGTGTTTCTCCCAGTCCAGCGTTTCTCATGATGTACTCTGCATAGAAGTTAAATAAAGAGGGTGACAATATACAGCCTTGACGAACTCCTTTTCCTATTTGGAACCAGTCTGTTGTTCCATGTCCAGTTCTAACTGTAGCTTCCTGACCTGCATACAAATTTCTCAAGAAGCAGATCAGGTGGTCTGGTATTCCCATCTCTTTCAGAATTTTCCACAGTATATTGTGATCCACACAGTCAAAGGCTTTGGCAGAGTCAATAAAGCAGAAATAGATGTTTTTCTGGAACTCTCTTGCTTTTTCCCTGATCCAGCGGATGTTGGCAATTTGATCTCTGGTTCCTCTGCCTTTTCTAAAACCAGCTTGAACATCAGGGAGTTCACGGTTCACATATTGCTTAAGCCTGGCTTGGAGAATTTTGAGCATTACTTTACTAGCGTCTGAGATGAGTGCAATTGTGCGGTAGTTTGAGCATTCTTTGGCATTGCCTTTTTTGGGGATTGGAATGAAAACTGACCTTTTCCAGTCCTGTGGCCACTGCTGAATTTTCCAAATTTGCTGGCATATTGAGTGCAGCACCTCACAGCATCATCTTTCAGGATTTGGAATAGCTCAACTGGAATTCCATCACCTCCACTAGCTTTGTTCGTAGTAATGCTTTCTAAGGCCCACGTGACTTCACATTCCAGGATGTCTGGCTCTAGGCCAGTGATCACACCATCGTGATTATCTGGGTCGTGAAGATCTTTTTGTACAGTTCTTCTGTGTATTCTTGCCATCTCATCTTAATATCTTCTGCTTCTGCTAGGTCCATACAATTTCTGTCCTTTATCGAGCCCATCTTTGCATGAAATGTTCCTTTGGTATCTCTGATTTTCTTGAAGAGATCCCTAGTCTTTCCCATTCTGTTGTTTTCCTCTATTTCTTTGCATTGATTGCTGAAGAAGGCTTTCTTACCTCTTCTTGCTATTCTTTGGAACTCTGCATTCAGATGTTTATATCTTTCCTTTTCTCCTTTGCTTTTCGCTTCTCTTCTTTTCACAGCTATTTGTAAGGCCTCCCCAGACAGCCATTTTGCTTTTTTGCATTTCTTTTCTATGGGAATGGTCTTGATCCCTGTTTCCTGTACAGTGTCACGAACCTCATTCCATAGTTCATCAGGCACTCTATCTATAAGATCTAGGCCCTTAAATCTATTTCACTTCCACTGTATAATCATAAGGGATTTGATTTAGGTCATACCTGAATGGTCTAGTGGTTTTCCCTCCTTTCTTCAATTTAAGTCTGAATTTGGCAATAAGGAGTTCATGGTCTGAGCCACAGTCAGCTCCTGGTCTTGTTTTTGCTGACTGTATAGAGCTTCTCCATCTTTGGCTGCAAAGAACATAATCAGTCTGATTTCGGTGTTGACCATCAGGTGATGTCCATGTATAGAGTCTTCTCTTGTGTTGTTGGAAGAGGGTGTTTGTTATGACCAGTGCATTTTCTTGGCAAAACTCTATTAGCCTTTGCCTTGCTTCATTCTGTATTCCAAGGCCAAATTTGCCTGTTACTCCAGGTGTTTCTTGACTTCCTACTTTTGCATTCCAGTCCCCTATAATGAAAATGACATCTTTTTTGGGTGTTAGTTCTTAAAGGTCTTGTAGGTCTTCATAGAACCGTTCAACTTCAGCTTTACTGGTTGGGGCATAGACTTGGATTACTGTGATATTGAATGGTTTGCCTTTGAAATGAACAGAGATCATTCTGTCGTTTGTGAGATTGCATCCAAGTACTGCATTTTCAGAATCTTTTGTTGACCATGATGGCCACTCCATTTCTTCTGAGGGATTCCCACCTGCAGTAGTAGATATAATGGTCATCTGAGTTAAATTCACCCATTCCAGTCCATTTTAGTTCGCTGATTCCTAGAATGTCGACATTCACTCTTGCCATCTCTTGTTTGACCACTTCCAATTTGCCTTGTTTCAGGGACCTGACATTCCAGGTTCCTATGCAATATTGTTCTTTACAGCATTGGACCTTGCTTCTATCACCAGTCACATCCACAGCTGGGTATTCTTTTTGCTTTGGTTCCATCCCTTCATTCTTTCTGGAGTTATTTCTCCACTGATCTCCAGTAGCATATTGGGCGCCTACTGATGTGGGGAGTTTCTCTTTCAGTATCCTATCATTTTGCCTTTTCATACTGTTCATGGGGTTCTCAAGGCAAGAATACTGAAGTGGTTTGTGATTCCATTCTCCAGTGGACCACATTCTGTCAAATCTCTCCACCATGACCCCCCTGTCTTGGGTTGCCCCACAGGCATGGCTTAGTTTCATTGAGTTAGACAAGGCTGTGGTCCTAGTGTGATTAGACTGACTAGTTTTCTGTGAATATGGTTTCAGTGTGTTTGCCCTCTGATGCCTTCTTGCAACACCTATCATCTTACTTGGGTTTCTCTTACCTTGGGCATGGGGTATCTCTTTATGGCTGCTCCAGCAAAGCGCAGCCATTGCTCCTTACCTTGGACGAGGGGTATCTCCTCACCGCTACCCTTCCTGACCTTCAATGTGGGATAGCTCCTCTAGACCCTCCTGCGCCCGCGCAGCCATGGCTCTTTTGACGTGTGGTTGCTCCTTCCCGCTGCTGCCCTTGGCCTCGGGTTTAGGGGTGTGGAGTAGCTCCTCCCGGCCGCCTCCCTGACCTCGGACGCGGGGTAGCTCCTCTCAGCTGTTCCTGCGCCATCACAGAATAATGGCATAGTAAACACTTAAAAAAGCTACGTAGAGAACTTGAGAATTCAGTTTCTATGAAGATGCAATCAACATTTCACTAGCTGAGAAAAATCTGAAACAGTAGGGAAAGAATGCATGCTCCTTCAGAACTGGCTGGAAAAGCCATCAGTTGGAGGAAGACACTGATAACATAAAAAGTATAAATTGAGCTTGGGTAATGTGAAAAAATTCTTAATATGGACTCTGTCACATTATAGCAAACAGGGTAAAAAGATGAGTGAAATGATTTGTATAGAAGTTTAAGAATATTTAGTGTACCTGAAAATTTAAGACTTTTAAAAAATTTCCTAGAATTGCCATAACAAAATGCCAAAAACTGGATGGCTTAAATTAATAGAAATATATTTTCTCATAGTTCCATAGGCTAGAATTTCTAAATCAAGATTTTAGTGTGGCCAGGCTCCTTTTGAAGCCTGGAAGGGAGAATCTTTCATTGCCTCTTCCTAGTTTCTGGTGGTGGCCATCCGTACAGTCTCTGACTCTGCCTTCACCTGATGTTTTCCTTCTGTCTTCACATCATTTCCTTACCGTGTATGTCTATTTCTGTGTGCACGTTTTCTCTTTTTAAAGTTCAGTGGTCATTTGGTTTAGGGACCAATCTAATATCCTCATTTTAAATGGATCACTTCTGTAAAGACACTATTTCCATAATATCACATTTTGAGGTAGTTGAAGTTAGTACTTGGCCATGTCAGGGATGGTAAGGGTGGTAAGGAGACATAATCCAATCCATAATAGTTTTATTCCCAATATATTGCATAAGAAACATAAGCACTGGGCCAGTTCTAAAATTTGGGGAGGCAGCTTACAAAAGGATGAAGAAATGAACTTCAGTTGAGAATGATTATACTCACTAATCAGAGTGCAGAGTATCCTCTGGTACATCACTACATTACAAAGTCTCCTCATCTATAAACAATAGTACCCCACATAAAATTTGTGAGGATTACCATAATGCTGACCGTGAGATACCAATTCTGCTAATCAGTATCAGAGATGTAGCCACTGAACATACATACATACATAAACTGAACAGCAAAGTAAACTGGCCTCCATATAGATGAAATCTAAGACCTAGACCTTATGTGTGGTATTCTAATCAAGGGACCAAATTAACCTATCTTGCTCATGAAAAAATCCTTCCAGATGCACATAAGCAAGGTTCTTTATCTCACCATTTCAAAATCTGATTTAGTGATAAATAATTGTTTAGTACACTCCAAATTAAAGCTATTTTAGATACATTAAAGCATTTTTAATTTCCTCCAGGAGATGCTAAATAAGCTTCAGTTCAGTTCAGTTGGTCAGTCGTGTCTGACTCTTTGCGACCCCATGGACTGCAGCACACCAGGATTCCCTGTCCATAACCAACTCCTGTAGCCTACTCAAACTCATGTCCATCGCATTGGTGATGCCATCAAATCAGCTCATCCTCTGTTATCCCCTTCTCCTCCTGCCTTTAATCTTTCCCAGCAGCAGGGTCTTTTGAGTCAGTTCTTTGCATCAGGTGGCCAAAGTATTGGCGCTTCAGCTTCAGCATCTGTCCTTCCAATGAATATTCAGGACTGATTTCCTTTAGGATCAACTGGTTTGATCTCCTTGCTGTCCAAGGGACTCTCAAGAGTCTTCTCCAACATCACACTTCAAAAGCATCAATTCTTTGGCGCTCATGTTTCTTTAGGGTCCAACTCTCACTTCCATACATGACTACTGGAAAAATCATAGCTCCATAGCTTTAATTAGATGGACCTTTGTTGGTAAAGTAATGTCTCTGCTTCTTAATATCCTGTCTGTGAAAGTGAAAGTGAAGTCGCTCAGTCGTGTACAACTCTTTGGGACCCCATGAGGACCAGGCTCCTCCGTCCATAGGATTTTCTAGGCAAGAGTACTGGAGTGGGTTGCCTTTTCTCTCTCCAGGGAACTTCCTGACCCAGGGATTGAACCCAGGTCTCCCGCATTGTAGACAGACGCTTTACCATCTGAGCCACCAGGGAAGTCTAGGTTGGAAGTCTAGGCTAACTATCCTGTCTAGGTTGGTCATAGATTTTCTTCCAAGGAATAAGCTTATACACTTTTAAAAGTTCAGAGTAGAACAATTGTTATCAACTTTTTCTAAGAAATTTAAAAGCAATGATTATTAGTCCATTAATTAATTCTATAGTACTTCTAATAAAATAATGTCACTGCCTGCTATAAGTATTTTACATTATTTTAGATTAAAAATGAAATCCCAACATGCTTCTTTTTGAATTCTGTTATTTGTATCATTATATAGAAAATAGAGGTATAGAATTATGCTTACAAGAGTGAAGATTCTCTACCAAAGATTTTCAGATAAAAAATTCCTTTGTTTCCTTACAAACTTTATAAACTTACTTATTCCTGGAGTCAGGAATATAATGCAACTCCCAAATTAAAAGAGGTAGTATAAACGTGCCCAACCTAATGCTTATAAAACCACTGGAATTGCTTTTTATTTTGCTTTGACTTTTTTTTTAAGCACATTTTTTATTTTGTGATAACATAATTTACAGAAAATTTGGAAAGATAATTCAGCAACCCCTAGAGGACCTACTCCATTTCCTGTAATGTTAATATCTCACATTAGTGTGGTATTTTTTACAACTTATTAACCAATATTGATACATTATTGTTAAATAAGTTCTGTGCTTTCTTTAGATTGCCTCTATTTTTAACTGATGTCTTCTTTCTGTTTTAGTATCTCATTCAGAATATGACATTTCACTTTGATGTCAAGACTCCTTTATCATCATGTCTCCATAGGTAGGTATACAGTTTCTCAGATTTCACTGGTTTGACTATATTGACAGTCTTGAGGTTACAGGTATTTTATGTCCCTTAATGGTGATTTACCTAATGTTCTTCTCAAGGTTAGACTGGGCTTGTTGATTTTGAGAAGATAGACACAACAGAACTAAGATGCCATTCCATCCCATCAAGTACATACTGTCAACAGGACTTATCAATGATAATGTTAACCTTGATCACCAGGCTGAAGCAGTGTTTGTCAAGGTTTTCTAGCGTAAAATGGCTATTCCCCCATATTCATACTGTCCTCTTGGAAAGAAGTCACTAAGTACTACCCACATGTAAGGAGTGAAGAATTTCTTACTATGTCATTTTTGTTCTGCCTGAAGAACTTTTAGCATTTTTTGTAAAGTTGGTGTGCTGGAAATGAATTACCTCAGCTTTTTATGATCCATGATTGTCTTTATTTGTCCTTCACTTTTGAAGAATTATTTTACTGAATACGGAATTCTAGGTTGTTTTTGTTTTTGTTTTTTCTTTTCAATATATTGAAGATACCACTCTACTCTCCTCTTGCTTTCATAGAAATGAAAATTCTGCTATAGCTTTATCCTTGCTCCTCCATGGGTAAAGTGTTTCTCTCTGTCCTCCATTGGCTCTCTTCAAGAATTTTCTTTTCTTTGATTTTCTGCAATTTGAATATGATATTCCTAGGAATGGGTTTTTGGTGTTTTTTTTTTTTTTGGTATTTTTCCTGTTTGATGCTCTCAGCTTCTTGAATCTGTGGTTTGAAGTCTGTCACTAATTTTGGAAAGTTCTCCATCATCATTATTTCTAATATTTCTTCCACTTTGTTCTTTCTTTTACTTCTTATGTTTCATGTGTGTATGTGCTGTGCTTAGTAGCTCTGCTGCTACTGCTGCTGCTAAGTCGCTTCAGTCGTGTCCAACTCTGTGCGACCCCATTGACAGCAGCCCATCAGGCTCCACAGTCCTTGGGATTCTCCAGGCAAGAACACTGGAGTGAGTTGCCATTTCCTTCTCCAATGCATGAAAGTGAAAAGTAAAAGGGAAGTTGCTGAGTCCTGTCTGACTCTCCGCGACCCCATGGACAGCAGCCCACCAGGCTTCTCCTTCCATGGGACTTTCCAGGCAAAAGTACTGGAGTGGGGTGCCATTGCCTTCTCCGAGTAGCTCAGTCATGTCCAACTCTTTGTGAGTGTGTATAGGCTACATTAAAAAAAATTAGCCTATAGTTCTTAGATGATCTCTTTGGGTGTTTTGCTCTGAATTGTATTTTGCAAAGTTTTCATTGACCTACAGTTGAGTCCATATATTGATTCCCAGTCTGTGTGCAGTTTACTGATGAACCCATCAAACACTTTCTCTGTTACACCATTTTTTATTTCTAGCATTTTCTTTGATTTGTTTTTTTCCTTAGAGTTTTTATCTCTCTACTTACATTATCCATATGTTAGAGTCCTTTACATATTTTTCATAATTATTTTTATAATGTCTGTCTCATAATTCTATCTGTGTCACATCTGGGTCCAATTCTGATGCTTTCTTCATTTCTTCAGACTGTATTATTTCTTGCCTTTGGTGATATCTTAATATCTTATAATATTTTGTTGAAAGCTGATCATGTTGTATCCAGTACTCAGTTATTTTATGTTAATCTAGCTATATATGCTGTGATATAGGTACTAAATTTTTCAAATTTCTCTAGTGTCATTTTTTAAAAAATTTTTTCTCCTGGCTTGGGAGTTTCCCTATGTACTTCTCACCAAAAAGAATCTGTTTATGGAAGTATGGAAGCTCTATCAAGTATAATACTATTATTATACTGAAGTTTGTTAATGCAGTGACAGAGTGTTGTGGAGGGAATGTTACATAATCTTCTAAGTCTTACTCTTCTGGTGTATTTGTGTCTTTGGACTATGGTTTTCACAAATGTTTTTATACCTCTTGAGAGCCAAAGAATTGATGCTTTTGAGCTGTGGTTTTGGAGAAGACTCTTGAGAGTCCCTTGGACAGCAAGGAGATCCAACCTGTCCAACCTAAAGGAAAGCAGTCCTGAATATTCATTGGAAGAACTGATGATAGAGCTGAAACTCCAATACTTTGGGCACCTGACGTGAAGATCTGACTCATTTGAAAAGATCCTGAAGCTGGGAAAGATTGAAGGCAGGAGGAGAAGGGGACAACAGAGGATGAGATGGTTGGATGGCATCACCAACCCAATGGATGTCAGCTTGAGAAAACTCCGGGAGTTGGTGATGAACAGGGAGGCCTGGCATGCTGCATTTCATGGGGTCACAAAGAGTCAGACACGACTGAACTGAACTGGTGATGTACTGTTTTTCTTCTTGTACCCTACTCCCTTCCTTGGCTACAGCTTTCCTTATTTATTTAAAATTCCTGTACACACAGAAAGCAAGAGAGTTCCAGAAAAACATCTCTTTCTGCTTTATTGACTATGCCAAAGCCTTTGACTGTGTGGATCAAAATAAAATGTGGAAAATTCTGAAAGAGATGGGAATACCAGACCACCTGACCTGCCTCTTGAGAAACCTATATGCAGGCCAGGCAGCAACAGTTAGAACTGGATATGGAACAACAGACTGGTTCCAAATAGGAAAAGCAGTATGTCAAGACTGTATGTTGTCACCCTGCTTATTTAACTTATATGCACAGTACATCATGAGAAACACTGGGCTGGAAGAAGCACAAGCTGGAATCAAGATATCTGGGAGAAATATCAATAACCTCAGATATGCAGATGACACCACCCTTATGGCAGAAAGTGAAGAGGAACTAAAAAGCCTCTTGATGAAGGTGAAAGAAGAGAGTGAAAAAGTGGGCTTAAAGCTCATCATTCAGAAAACTAAGATCATGGTATCTGGTCCCATCACTTCATGGGAAATATATGGGGAAACAGTGGAAACAAGTGTCAGACTTTATTTTTGGGGGCTCCAAAATCAGTGCAGATGGTGCTTGCAGCCATGAAATTAAGATGCTTACTCCTTGGAAGGAAAGTTATGATCAATCTAGATAGCATATTGAAAAGCAGAGACATTACTTTGCCAACAAAGGTCCATCTAGTCAAGGCTATGGTTTTTCCAGGGGTCATGTATGGATGTGAGAATTGGACTGTGAAGAAAGCTGAGCACTGAAGCATTGATGCTTTTGAACTGTGGTGTTGGAGAAGACTCTTGAGAGTCCCTTGGACTGAAAGGAGATCCAACCAGTCTATTCTAAAGGAGACCAGTCCTGGGTGTTCTTTGTAAAGAATGATGCTCAAGCTGAAACTCCAGTACTTTGGCCACCTGATGCGAAGAGTTGACTCATTGGAAAAGACTCTGATGCTGGGAGGGATTGGGGGAGGAGGACAAGGGGATGACAGAGGATGAGATGGCTGGATGGCATCACTGATTGATGGACATGAGTTTGAGTGAACTCTGGGAGTTGGTGATGGACAGGGAAGCCTGGCGTGCTGTGATTCATGGGGTCATAAAGAGTTGGACATGACTGAGCGACTGAACGGAACTGAACTAAGCACACACACACCCTTTGTTTATATTGTTTTCTTTCCCCTTATGTGAAGAAGTCTAACAGGACAAGTGGTGAGAAGCAATTCCTTTTCTTAAGAGCAGATAAAGTTCCAGAATTGCACTCTATCAAAACCCTTCTTAAAGTGTAAGCTTTAGTTAAGAAAAGAGTAAAAAGGAAAATCTTTCTTAGATTACCAGTATGAGTTTCCTGGAAGTAAAGTACATAGAAACATGTCTCCACAACACTGCAAGTTTTTTACTCTCATGTTAGTCAACACTCAGCACCACACATTGTTCAAAATTACTGAGTTTATGGCTTCTATGGCTTTTGTTCCAAGGAAGCAGACCTTAGTTGTGAATATCTAGATTTATCTGTCGCTGTGAATATCTAGATTTATCTGTCGCTCCAGAATTCAGAGTGGAGGTCTTCCCTGTAATTTCAGTTCTTTGATTATTCTAAGAAGTCATTGATTCTCAGTTTGTCTGACATTCTCTTATTGTAAAGATAAGTGATTATTACCAAGCTTTCTGCATACCACAAGTGAAACTGGATGCCCCCTAAAATCAACTAGAATCTTATCATTATTGAAGTGGCTGTGGAAAAAATTTTGGTGTTGAAGGACAGGTACTTGTTAAAAATATATAATATCTTATTTTCAGTTCTAATTTGTGTCTGATTCTTACTATATTGTTTTAACAACAGACAAAATGATCGTCCTAATAGGATTGCATGAGAAGAGGGAGAATTGGAAGGCAAAACCTAGTAAAAGCATAATTTTTCAATTTTTTCTCCCTTGATTTAAAAGGCAGAAGCAGATATCACAGTTTATTGAAACAATCATGTTAGAAACATCAAAATTTTAATGTAACCAGTAGACCAAAAGAGTATACTGCTTTCAGCATTCAGCTCGGATTATGATAAAACAAGTTCAACTCTATGTACATTTTATTATTAAAGCTGATTTACTGTATAAAATATAATGATCACTATTTTCTTTGATATTACAGTTAATGAATTATATATTTTTGGTATATCCATATGGAATGACTCGTAGAATCAGGAATGATGTATTTTCTGAAAGTTTAAATATTTAATACAGACTTCAGTCCAGGCTCATCCTATTGATGTTAAAAAATACTTTGTAATATTTATTTTCATTAAATAATATGCACAAAGTTTTCACAGTAGCTTCATTCAAAGTAGTACTATCAATAGCAGTATAAATTAATTGTGATATACACAATAATGAACAGTATATAGTAATGAAAGTTGCTGGACAATTGAAAGTTTTCAGGTAGGGCTTCCCAAGTGGTGCCAGTGGTAAAGAACCCTCCTGCTAATGCAGGAGATATAAGAGACGTGGGTTCCACCCCTGGGTGGGGAAGATTCCCTGGAGAATGGCATGGCAACCCACTCCATATTCTTGCCTGGAAAATCCCATGGACAGAAGAGCCTGGTGGGCTGTAGTCCATGGGGTTGCACAGAGTTGGACACGACTGAAGTGACTTGGCACACTAGCACACATACAGCAATGAGGGAAAAAAACTGCCACAATATGCAATAATATTGATGATCTTACAAATGCAATATTGAAAGAACAGAGACACAAAAAGTACAAACTACATATTCTGTTTGTATAATGTATTAAATAAGTAACCTGTGTTTTAGAAATTAAGAGAGTGGTTACAGTTGAGGACATAGTGGCTGGAGCGGGAATAAAGGGAAACTTCTAAGATTCTGAGGTGGTGTCCACTTAGCTCTGAACATGTTCACTCACTGAACATTCATGAAGTTACACAGTTATGATTTGTGCCCTTTTCTATAAGCATGCTATGCTTTGATGAAAAAAATAGAATGTATGATTAAACTACTTAAAAATATTGCTCGATGAATTAATTGTATAGTTCAGAGTAGGTGATTGTCTCTATTTTATTTCCTCTGCATGAAAACTTTCAATTGTCCACCTTTATACTGGAATTGGAGAAGGCAATGGCACCCCACTCCAGTACTCTTGCCTGGAAAATCCCATAGATGGAGGAGCCTGGTAGGCTGCAGTCCATGGGGCCTCCAAGAGTCGGACACGACTGAGCAACTTCACTTTCACTTTTCACTTTTATGCATTGGAGAAGGAAATGGCAACCCACTCCAGTGTTCTTGCCTGGAGAATCCCAGGGACGGGGGAGCCTAGTGGGCTGCCGTCTATGGGGTTGTGCAGAGTCGGACACGACTGAAGTGACTTAGCATTAGCATACTGGAATTGAAATAGTTTCATGAGGCATTCAAGGATTTGCAGATTTGCAAGTTATTTCACCTTTTTAATGTCATTTTCCATTTCATTTTTTCATATAATCTTTGCTCCAGTCTCCCCATATTACTTGTTATTCTTGAATATTCTTTCAGATTCAGAATATTTAAATTCCATACTCTTTAAATAATATTTTAAATGTTACTCTTTTATTGATTCTTCCAACTCATCTTGTGTATTGCTTTTGTCAAGTACCAGTAGAAAGTAAGTAACTTGGGCCATACATACATACATACATTTAGCCTATGCATCTCTATTCTGCACATTAGGTTGCATCGTTGCATGCATGTGTGCTAAGTCACTTCAGTCATATCCAACTCTTGGTGACTCTATGGACGGTAGCCCACCAGGCTCCTCTGCCCATGTTATTCTCCAGGCAAGAATACTTGAGTAGGTTGCCATGTCCTCCTCCAGGGCATCTTTCCAACCCAGGGGTGGAACCCACGTCTCTTATGTCCCCTGAATTGGCAGGCAGGTTCTTTACTACTCGCACCACCTGGGAGGACCCAAATTGCATCCTTATTGTTATTGAAATTAGAAATATGGCTCTTGTAATATTTATGAGAGTTTGCCAGCCTTATTGTCTAAGTTAGCCTTCAATATTTTGCTCTCTGTGATAACTAAGGCCATACTTGTAGAAGTTTTTGGTTGCAAGGGAAAGAAAATGACATTAATTAAAACAAAGTTATTTTTATTGAGTGAATACTAAATAATAAGAATTGTTAAGTCTCAAGAACCAAAGGTTCCTTAAGAGAGAAGAAATAAAGAAAGAAAGAGATGACAGCAGATAAACAGCAAGATCCACACTACAGAAGCAATGCACTAAATAACCTTCAAATTGTTTAAGGTTATGACAGTAAATGTGGGTTAAGCTTCAGGTTTCTATGCAGACAAACTCTCTGGGAAATGAGAATCTGTCCATGAACTTAAATGCTTATTGTTTCAATACCCAGGTCTTCCATTACTGAATACATTTATGTATTGATTATAAAGGACTATTTGTTTTCTACATATGTTCACTTATAGGAAAGGCAGTATTTTTTTTTTTCTTTGTATAAAGCAAATTCCATTTTCTCATTGCAGTGAAATTATTGCATTGTAATTTGCATTGGTTAACAAGAATTGTGGCAAAAGGTTTATATTTTTAATTTATAGTATTGAATATTAATAAACATATTGGACTTGCACAGAGAGTTACTAAAAATCAGTACATTAGTTAGTACAAGAAATATCTCTAATAGAATTTTGTCATGCAGGGATATGCAAGGCATAAACACACAATGAACGTTAGTATAACTTTAGAAATTGTTTCATTCTAAATTTCCTTCTTTGATCCCATTAAGGTTTTCCTTTTAACCAAATCTTCTAAAACTGCCAATTAAAGCAGTAAACAGGGTCTCAGAAATGTTTTCCGACCTGTTGTATTAATTAGTTTTCCACTTCAAACCAAAGTTCTTTACTACAAAGTGTTACAATTGCATGTTTAAGGTCAAAAGTAAATCAAAGGCCTAAATCAAATCCCTTATGACTATATGGTGGAAGTGAAAAATAGATTTAAGGGACTAGATCTGATAGAGTGCCTGATGAACTATGGATGGAGGTTCGTGACATTGTACACAAGACAGGGATCAAGACCATCCCCATGGAAAAGAAATGCAAAAAAGCAAAATGGATGTCTGAGGAAGTCTTACAAATAGCTGTGAAGAGAAGCAAAAAGCAAAGGAGAAAAGGAATGATATAAGCATTTGAATGCAGAGTTCCAAAAAATAGCAAGGAGAGATAAGAAAGCCTTCCTCAGCGATCAATGCAAAGAAATAGAGGAAAACAACAGAATGGGAAAGACTAGAGATCTCTTCAAGAAAATCAGAGATACCAAGGGAACATTTCATTCAAAGATAGGCTCTATAAAGGACAGAAATGGTATGGACCTAACAGAAGCAGAAGATATTAAGAAGAGGTGGCAAGAATACACAGGAGAACTGTACAAAAAATATCTTCATGACCAAGATAATCATGATGGTATGATCACACACCTAGAGTCAGACATCATGGAATGTGAAGCCAAGTGAGCCTTAGAAAGCATCACTATGAACAAAGCTAGTGGAGGTGATGGAATTCCATTTGAGCTATTTCAAATCCTGAAAGATGACTTTGTGAAAGTGCTGCACTCAATATGCCAGCAAATTTGGAAAACTCAGTAGTGGCCACAGGACTGGAAAAGGTCATTTTTCATTCCAATCCCAAAGAAAGGCAATGCCAAAGAATGCTCAAACTACCACACAATTGCAGTCATCTCACATGCTAGTAAAGTAATGCTCAAAATCCTCCAAGCCAGGCTTTAGCAATATGTGAACCATGAACTTCCAGATGTTCAAGCTGGTTTTAGAAAAGGCAGAGGAACCAGAGATCAAATTGCCAACATCTACTGGGTCATCAAAAAAGCAAGAGAGTTCTAGAAAAACATCTATCTCTGCTTTATTGACTATGCCAAAGCCTTTGACTGTGTAGCTCACAATAAACTGGAAAATTCTGAAAGAGATGGGAATACCAGACCACCTGACCTGCCTCTTGAGAAAAATCTATGCAGGTCAGGAAGCAACAGTTAGAACTGGACATGGAACAACAGACTGCTTCCAAATAGGAAAAGGAGTTGTCAAGGCTGTATGTTGTCACCCTGCTTATTTAACTTATATGCAGAGTACATCATGAGAAACGCGGGCTGGAAGAACAATCTGGAATCAAGATTGCCGGGAGAAATATCAATAACCTCAGATGGGCAGATGACACCACCCTTATGGCAGAAAGTGAAGAAGAACTAAAAAGCCTCTTGATGAAAGTGAAAGTGGAGAGTGAAAAAGTTGGCTTAAAGCTCCATATTCAGAAAATTAAGATCATGGCATCTGGTCCCATCACTTCATGGGAAATATATGGGGAAACAGTGGAAACTGTGTCAGACTTTATTTTTTGCAGCTCCAAAATCAGTGCAGATGGTGATTGCAGCCATGAAATTAAAAGACGCTTACTCCTTGGAAGGAAAGTTATGACCAACCTAGATAGCATATTCAAAAGCAGAGACATTACTTTGCCAACAAAGGTCCGTCTAGTCAAGGCTATGGTTTTTCCTGTGGTCATGTATGGATGTGAGAGTTGTGTATGGATGTGAGAGTTGGACTGTGAAGAAAGCTGAGCACTGAAGAATTGATGCTTTTGATCTTTGGTGTTGGAGAGGACTCTTGAGTGTCCCTTGGACTGCAAGGAGATCTAACCAGTCCATTCTAAAGGAGATCAGTCCTGGGTGTTCTTTGGAAGGAATTATGCTAAAGCTGAAACTGCAGTACTTTGGCCACCTGATGCGAAGAGTTGACTCATTGGAAAGGACCCTGATGCTGGGAGAGATTGGGGGCAATAGGAGAAGGGTACGACAGAGGATGAGATGGCTGGATGGCATCACTGAGTCGATGGACATGAGTTTGAATGAACTCCAGGAGTTGATGATGGACAGGGAGGCATGGTGTGCTGCAATTCATGGGGTGGCAAAGATTCAGACATGACTGAGAGATTCAAGTGACTGAACTGATTTTGTTTCTTCAGAATGTGATGGTTTTGAAGTATTTGACTGAATCTGGATTGTTTATAGAGTTTGTAGAGTTTATATCTTATGATTCACCTCAAATACATTGGCACAATATAGCTACTGTTTATCACCAAACCGTATATTTTCCTGATATCAAAATACATTTTCATTCTACACTAGGAAAATACATTTTAAACAGGTAAATTCTCTCTACAATGAACTTTAATGTATATAAAGTGCATAAGTAATACATTTAGAGATTGCAAGTAATTATAAAACATTGGGAGATGTAAAGTAGTTTATATACTCAGCGGACTAAAATACTGGAATAACATGCAATATCTTTTTTGCTCTTGATAATTGTGGTGTAATACTGATAAACAAGAAAATATAATTTTTCAGTAAATCCATATCAGAATCAATATATCCTCTAAAATTACTTTCATTTAACTTCTTTTTAAGCTACATACAAGTAAACATTTAGCACATTTTTATTGAGTGCATGAATTATGGCAGACCCTAAATGAAGACATGGGAAAACAAAGTTTAGTAAGGCGCACAATAGATGATTTCATAATTCTTTAGAGACATAATTCATAGTCACAAAAGAAATGTCAACCAAGAAATGTTTTCAAAGATGAAAACTTTCCTTGTACTAAAATGTCTATCAGAAAAACACATGTCATTAAAAATGAAGACAATGGAAAAAATAGCTTGTAGCATTATGGTATTTTAAACATGCTTTTTGTGCTTATCTGTGCACACACATTATTATTTATTTCATCCATTCAACCACAGATATTTATTGAATACTTATATCATCAGCATCTGGTAGGGTAATGGCACATAGTTGTGTCCAAGACATACATACACAGTGTCTGCTTTCATAGAGCTTACATTCTAGTGGACCACTTGCACATGGATATGTTGGGAAAGTGTGTAATTTCCTTGGACTAGTCACAACTAAACAAAAATTTGAAAGGATAGACCAGTGTTACAGCTGTGTTACAGCTCAGAGTTTTAATTGGTTAGTACAACCCTGAGGCTTGAGTGCAGAGTGGCTTCCACCCATTTTGGCTCCCTCTTCCTTTTTGTCTCCTTCTGTCCCCTACCTTGACCTATGAAAATTAGGCACAATTGCACTCATTTCACTTGCTAGCAAAGTAATGCTCAAAATTCTCCAAGCAAGGCTTCAACAGTACATGAACCAAGAACTTTCAGATGTTCAAGCTGAATTAAGAAAAAGCAGAGGAACCAAAGATCATATTGCCAACAACCATTGGACTATAGAAATACAAGAGAATTCCAGAAAAATATCTACTTCTGCTTCATTGATTATGCTAAAGCCTTTGACTCTGTGGATCACAGTAAACTGTGGCAAGAGATGGGAATACCAGACCTCCTTAACTGCCTCCTGTGAAACCTGTATGGAGGTCAGGAAGCAACAGTTAAAACACAACATAGAACAATGGACTGGTTCAAGATTGGGAAAGGAGTACATCAAGGCTGTATGTTGTCACTCTGATAATTTAACTTATATGCCAGGCTGGATGAAGCACAAGCTAGAATCAAGACTGTGGGGAGAAACATCAACAGTCTCAAATATGTAGATGAGACCACCCTATGGCTGAAAGCAAAGAGTAACTAAAAGAGCTTCTTGATGAAGGTGAAAGAGGAGAGTAAAAAAGGTGGCTTAAAACTCAATATTCAAAAAACGAAAATCATGGCATCCGGTCCCATCACTTCATAGCAAATAGATGGGGAAACAGTGACAGACTATTCTCTTAGGCTCCAAAATCACTGTGGATGATGACTGCACCCATGAAATTAAAAGACAGTTGCTCCTCAGAAGAAAAGTTATGATCAACCTAGACAGCATATTAAAAAGCAGAAACATTACTTTGCTGACAAAAGTCCATCTAATCAAAGCTCTGGTTTTCCCAGCAGTCATGTATGGATGTGAGAGTTGGACCATAAAGAAGGCTGAGAACCTTCTTTAAAAAATTGATGTTTTTGAACTGTGGTTGTTAGAGAAGACTCTTAAGATCCAAGAGTCAAGATCCAAGTTGCAAGATCCAACCAGTCAATCCTAAAGGAAATCAACCTTGAATATTCATTGGAATGACAGATACTGAAGCTGATGCTCCAGTACTTTGGACATCTGATGAGAAGAACTGACTCATTAGAGAAGACCCTGATGCTAGGAAAGATTGAAGATGGGAGGAGGAGGGGACGACAGAGGATGAGATGCTAGGATGGCATCACTGACTCAGTGGACATAAGTTTGAGCAAGCTCAGGGAAATGGTGAAGGACAGGGAAGCCTGGCAACCTGCAGTCCATGGGGGTGTCAAAGAGTTGGACAGGACTGAGCTGGACAGGACTGAGAAACTGAATGACAACAACCTATAGTGGGGCAGCAGGTGGACATGTTTGTTTCTTCCTCCTCTTTTTTCACCTGAGGTTCCTACTCAGGTCCTCGGATTTTTCCTTCCTTCCCTTCTCTTGGGCTTTCCCCCTTGCTTTCTCTGTTTTTTAGCCACTGCCATTTTAGACTTCTTTTTGTATTCTAGTTGCCTAACAAATACATAATCATACGTGCAATGATTTATGCTAAAGAAAAGAAATGACAATGTATTTATGTCTCCAGTATCTAAAAAGGTAGTTTGACTTTTTTATATAGTAAAATGAAGGGTGATAGGGATTCAGTAGGGTCAGTAATTCTGTTTTTTGGAAAGCATTTTCTCTGGTTTACAGAGAAAGATTCTCTGAAAGAAATCCTCACTGTTTCTGAGTTCTTAGCACTTAAAAGCAGGAATTTATTTCCTATAATTCTAGATAATTGAATATGGAAATATGTCCTTTCACTACACATTCCTTGTTAAGAAAAGATTCTTTTGAGAAGTCATATTAATCATTCAGATCTAAACATTTCCTTACTCAGTTTTCTTGATTTAACTCCAGATTTGATGAGGTTATAGAAAAACACTCTAGACTCAACTGTTTATTCTTTCATTTAATTTTTAAAAGAAGGGCATGGAGAAAGAAATAGATTATATATTTCAAAAGGAAAAAGGATAATTTATTTGGTTTGACTGTTAACTGAGAATACCAGGTATTACTTTTGTTTTCTGAAAACATTCTATAGTTTCCTGGAATCAGAAGCAAAGGAAATAAAGGAGTAAGCCCTGAGCTGAGATAGAATACTATGCAATCTAGCAATTCATTTTGTCTCAGAATAGAAAAGCATCAATTGGCAGTTTAATTAATGTCATGATAATCCATTCTGTCTCCTTTTATTTCTCTTGCTGCTTGAATCAGAATTTTTGAGCTTGACTATACAATATTGTATAATACATAGCACAGAATGCTATGTTGCTTTATAATCAGAGGTCTAATTTGGACTTGGAGTTTAAAGAAGTCTCCTGAGAGTGCTAAATATGAGACTGCTGCTACTGCTGCTGCTGCTGCTGCTGCTAAGTCGCTTCAGTCGTGTCCGACTCTGTGCGACCCCATAGACGGCAGCCCACCAGGCTCCCCCGTCCCTGGGATTCTCCAGGCAAGAACACTGGAATGGGTTGCCATTTCCTTCTCCAAAGCATGAAAGTAAAAAGTGACAGTGAAGTCGTTCAGTCGTGTCCGACTCTTTGCCACCCCACGGACTGCAGCCTACCAGGCTCCTCTGTCCATGGGATTTTCTAGGCAAAAGTACTGGAGTGGGGTGCCATTACCTTCTCCAAAATATGAGGCTACACAGGATAAATAGACGTTTGTATTTGTAGTAGTGGTAAGGGTAAGAGGCGGAGAAGGCAATGGCACCCCATTCCAGTACTCTTGCCTGGAAAATCCCATGGGCAGAGGAGCCTGGTAGGCTGCAGTCCATAGGGTCCCTAAGAGTCGGACACGACTGAGCGACTTGACTTTCACTTTTCCCTTTCATGCGTTGGAGAAGAAAATGGCAACCTGCCGGGGTCCAGCCCCGGCTGATCCAGGGTATTCGAAGGAGAGACGGCATAGGCGACCTATTTATTTAAATATTTATCAAAGATATAAAGAGTAATAGAATAAGGATAGCTCAGTGAGGAAATTCAGTGGAGAAAAGAGGCTGAAATAAGGATAGCTCAGTGAGGAAATTCAGTGGAGGAAAGAGGCTGAATAATTCAGCCAGAAGATAAGAGAAAGAACGACATGGTGAGACCAAGTTTTGGTGAACAAGGCCCGCACTTTATTTTCCAAAGTAATTTTTATACCTTAAGTTATGCATAGAGGATAATGGGGGAAGAGGTAGAGTCATGCAGCAAGCCAGGCTTTCTTCCTGCAAACTTACCATATGCAAAAGCTTAGGTGATTTGCATCATCTTCTGGCCTGGAGGCCTGTTAACATTTTAAGACCCTTTCTTCAGAAAACTTATTTTTCTCTAAAGGTGATTGGTCAGGAGCCACCCTCCAAAAGCATTAGATAAAGTTGCATTCCTACAGAGCAAAGGTGTGGTGGGCTATAACAAGGAAAAGAATTAACTCAAGGGTCCCAGGTTACAAACATTAAAGCTATTACTTACACCAATTATATTAATCAATACACTGCCAGGGACACAGCAGGTAAGGGATATGGAAACTTAGCAGAAAACATTGGCCCAACAAGTGAAAATCCCTTCACCAATACAATTTCTAATCAATCTTTTAACTACTTAAAAGAATCTGTGTTTAGACAGTTTAGAACATCTCCTGCCTCTCACAGTTGGGAGGCTCTGAACAATCACATGTGGCCAGAAAAACCTATTCAGGCAGGCTAGAGGATTTCCAAAGGAGTTTGTAGGTTGAAACACTGTCACACCCAGGAATTATTAACTGGAGCTGTAAGCTAACTCTTTTTTCAGAGAGGTAGTGGGGGACAGCCCCCCATAAAGTCAGAGGTGTAGGTGAAAGCACAAAGCAGAAAGTAGGCAGACTCTGGTTTTGGATGTAAATGCTCAAGAATTTCCAGGTGGACTCCTGAGGCTCGATCCCGCCTTTGCGTATGCTGAGCCTCCTTCCTCATGACCTTTGTCATGGGTGGAGCTCCTCACGCTGGCTCCTGGCAGTGATAGAATTCCAGTTGAGCTATTCCAGATCCTGAAAGATGATGCTGTGGAAAGTGCTGCACTCAATATGCAATATGCAATATGCACTCAGTATGCAATATGCTGGCTCCCGGCAGCAACCCACTCCAGTGTTCTTGCCTGGAGAATCCCAGGGACAGGGGAGCCTGGTGGGCTGCCATCTATGGGGTCGCACAGAGTTGGACACAACTGAAGTGACTTAGCAGTAGCAGCAGCAAGGGTGAGAAGGGAGTTGGAGGGAAGAGGTGGAAAATCCTGAAGCACTTGGACTTATTTTTTTCCAGTTCTATTGAGATATTATTAGCATATAACATATATAAGTTTAATATGTACAATATGGTGATTGATACAATATATATTATAAAATGCTTAGCACAAAAGGTTTAGTTAATGTCTCCATCCTCCTCATATATTACATTTTAATCTCTTTTTTTAATGTTAACATTAATATCTATCCTTTTAACAACTTTCAAGTATATAATACAGTATTGTTAATTGTAATCATCATGCTATACATTAGATCCCTAGAACTTATTCATCTCACAACTGAGTTTATACTCTTTGACCAACAACTCTCCATTTTCCCACCCTCCAGCCTCTGGTAGTCACCATTCTGCTCTGCTCTCTATTTCTATGAACTTGGCATTTTTCAGATTCCACATATAAGTGAAAATATACAGCGTTAGACTTTTTCTATCTAACATAGTCACTTAACATAATGATGACCTCAAGGTCATCTATATCATCATTGGAAAAGGGAAGATTTCCTTCTTTTTTATTGCCAAATAATATTCCATTTTGTATGTATGTGCATACATTTACTTGATCCAAATCTTGACATGATGTCACAGACATTATCATAGGGGAGATAATACTTAGTATGTGACATTAAAAATATTGAATTGTTCTATATTTGTAATACATAGAGGTATCAAATCACTGTCCTCTGCATCAGAAACTAACATAGTATTATAGGTCAATTATACTTTAAAAGGGTTGACAGTAGGGGGAATTGGATGAGTGTAGTCAAAGGTACCACTTCCAGTTATTAGATCAATAAGTACTAGGAATGAAACAAAGCATTACTAATACAGTTAACACCTCTATATGTTATATGTGAAAGTTGTTAGAAGTGTAAATCCTAAGAGTTCTCATCAAAAGGGAATTTTTTTGTCTTTTATATTGTATCTTTATGGAATAATGGATGTTCACTGAAGTTTTTGTGGTAATCATTTCATAAGGTATATAAGTAAGATCACTATGCTTAAATTTATACAGTGCTATATGTCAACTATATCTCAATAAACCAGAGGGAAGAAAAGAACACTTAACTGTGCTTAAAGCAATGAGGAGTAATTACAGGGTTTTAAAAAATTGGAAATATCAAGGAAACACTTCACCCAAAGATAGGCACAATAAAAGACATAAATGGTAGAGATCTAGTAGAAGCTGAAGAGATCAAGAAGAGATGGAAATAATACCTGGAAGAACTGTTCAAAAAAGGATACTAATGAACCAGATAACCATGATGATGTGGTCACTCACCCAGAGCCAGACATTCTGGACTGTGAAGTCAGTGTGGCCTTAGAAGAAGCACTGCTGTCCATAAAGCTAGTGGATGCAATGGAATTCCAGTAGAGCTATTCAAAACCTAAAGGGTGATGCTATCAAAGTGTTGCACTCAATATGTCAGCAAATCTGGAAGACACAACAGTGGCCACAGGACTATATTTGGAAAATCCTCATCCAAATGTTAGGTAGGTAGACTAGGTAAAAGGAGTCCAAAATGGCAGTGGCTAAAAGACAAGGAAGGTCCAAGGAAGTTCCGAGGACCAGAGTGAAGACTTCAGGCAGAATAAACAGCACTCCTGGCTAAGCCCAATTTGCATAGGGCAGGCCCAGTTGGAGGAAAAAATCATATAAAAGGAAGAGCCAAAGTGCTTTCTCACAGACTCTCTCTCCCTCGTGCGTGTGCTCTTTCTCTCTCTCTCTCTCTCTCTCTCTCTCTCCCTCCCCTGCACACTCCTCCACTCTCTTCTCTTCGAGTCTTGGATTCTCCTGCTATCTTCTAAATAAAATGGAGCTGTAACATTGATTTGCTTAAGAGCTGTAGCATGGTTTGTCCAAGACCCGAGAGCACCAAGGGCTTTAATGTCCGTTGCTCCAAATCTTTGTTGTGATGAGACAAAGAACCGAGGAACATACCCTTGCATGACACAAATATCCAAGAAGGATAGTACTAAAGAATGTTCATACCATGGGACAATTGCATGCATCTCCCATGCTAGTAATGTCATGCTTAAAAACTTGCATGCTAGGCTTCAGCATTATGTGAACTGAAAACTTCCAGATCTCCAAGCTGTGTTTAGAAAAGGAAGATGAACCAGAGATCAACTTGCCAACATTTACTGAATCATAGTGAAAGCAATGGAATTCCAAAAAAAATTTTACCTCTGTTTCATTGACTACCCTAAAGCCTTTGATTGTGTGCATCATAATAAACTGTGGAAAGTTCTTAAAGAGATGGGGATACCAGACCATCTTACCTGTCTCCTGAGAAACCTGTATGCAAGTCAAGAAGCAACAGTTAGAACCCTGTATGGAACAACTGATTGGTTCCATGATAAAAGAGTATGACAGGGATGTCTGTTATCACCCTGTTTATTTCACCTATATGCTGAGCACATGATGAGAAATGCTGGGCTGGATGAGTTACAAACTGGAATCAAGATAGATGGGAGAAGCATCAACAACCTCAGATATACAGATGATACCTCTCTAATAGCAGAAAGCAAAGAGAAACTAAAGAACCTCTTAATGAGGGTGAAGGAGGAGAGTGAAAAAGCCAGCTTAAAACTAAGATCATGGCATCTGATCTCATTACTTCATAGCAAATAGAAAGGGAAAAGGTGGAAGTCATGACAGATTTCCTCTTTCTGGGCTCTAAAATCACTGCAGATAGTGACTGCAGCCATGACATCAGAACACAGTTGCTTCTTGGCAAGAAAGCCATGGCAAACCTAGACAGTGTGTTGGAAAGCAGAGACATTACTGATAGCTTATGGTGAATGATGTCAGATTCATGATCTCTCAAGATTTAGCTCTGGGACCAGGAACTAGGATTGATCACTCAGAGCTTTTGTACAGCAGAAGTTTTATTACAGAGAAAAAAGACAGAAAAAGCTTCTGACATAGACATCAGAAGGGGGATTGAGAGTGCCCCCCTCCCTAGTCCTATCAAGGACTTATATACTTTTATCAGACCCACTCCTACAACATACATCTTAAATTAACAAGATTAGATCTAACAATAGAAAGGTCTTACCAGACCCATCTACACAAGATACAGGCCTCTGAAGATAACAAGATTAGTCAGAAGTTCTGGTTAAGAAGGAGAAACGTCCTGGAGCAAGATAAATTGTTGTTATATAATCATTGTGAAAGTTGCTCAGTCCTATCAGACTCTTTGCAACCCCATGGACTATAGCCTGCCAGGCTTCTCCATCCATGGGATTTTCCAGGCGATTAGTACAGAGCATAAGGAAGAACATACCCTTAACCAGGATGAGTTGTTTTGTTGTGTAATCATTAGCTCTGGGCTTAAAGAAAGTTAGTCTTAAAGGTTGTTGTCATAACAACTCAGAAGTTAAGAAAAAACATCTTATATGACTAAAACAGAGCAATATAGAAAAAAATGTTTGTCCCTTTCTCCTCCTCAAGGGCCCTGGACTCCTTATCAACCTACCTAGGAATTAACTCTCTCATTACTCTGCCAACAAAGGTGTGTATAGTCAAGATTATGGTCTTCCCAGTGGTCACATAGGGTTGTGAGATCTGGACTGTCAAGAAGGAAGAGCATCAAAAAACTGACGCTTTTGAACTGTGGTGGTGAAGACGCCTGAGAGTCCCTTGGACAGCAAAAAGATCAAACCAGTCAGACTTAAAGGAACATAACCCTGAATACTCATGGGAAGTACTGATGCTGAAGCTGAATCAGCTTCAGTATTTGGTCTCCTGATGCCAACAGCCCACTCACTGGTAAAGTCCCTGATGCTGGGAAAGATTGAGGACAGAAAAAGAGGGTGTCAGAGGATGAGATGGCTGGATGGCGTTGCTGATGCAATGGCCATGAACTTGGGCAAACTTCAGGAGATGGTGAGAGACAGGGAGGCCTGGCATGCTGCAGTTCATGGGGTTTCAAAGAGTAGGACATGACTGGGGGACTGAACAGCAACATTCACAAACTTTTTTCCCAGATGAAAGCCTAGATAAAAATAAATATTCAAAAAACTAGTTTTTTAAAGAGAAATCTATATTTAGTATACTACACAACAGTTTAAAATTTAAAAATTTATTTTTCTCATATCTTAGAAGAAAAAGAATTTGGGTACTTAAACATTCTAAAATTAATATACATTGTGACACATTAATATAGATTCCTATATTCATAAACATATATAAACATGTGCATATTTGAATTATATTTTCCTTTGCTTGATGGCCAAAACCAATGTTTACTTTTAGATTAATATGAGTTTTTATTTTTATTAATATTTTAATGTTATTTTTTGTTTTTTAATTTTTATAATGTTGTTTTGGTTTTTGCCATACAACAGTATGAAGCAGCCACAATTATACATATATCCCCTAGCTCCCAAGTTCCCCAGATTCCATTTTTCTTAAACTCACATCAACTATTTTTAGTCAGTAATCTGTATTCTTCTTTGTTTCTTCTGTTTGGACTTTTGGGGAAAATTAAATCCTTTTTCTCTGTTTTTGGCCACTTAATTTACTATGTGGTTTTTCAGAATGAATATCTGTTCCTAGAGTCTTACAAGATTCAAGATGAACAAGCCTGATATCTGTTTGCTTACCAACTATAAGAAAATCAAAAGAGAAATAAAACCAAAATCATAAACGTTATAATTCTTATGTAAATGATACCTCTCTAATGGCAGAAAGTGAAAAGAAACTAAAGAACCTCTTGATGAAAGTGTAAATTATTTTATGACAATGTATTGTTTAATCCATAAACTCTGTTTATATTACATTCATATTAACATTTACATGTGGGTTTAGCATAGATCTAATCAATGGCAACCACTCCAGTACTCTTGCCTGGCAAATCCCATGGACGAATGAGCCTGGTAGGCTGCAGTCCATGGGGTCGCTAGGAGTCGGACATGACTGAGCGACTTCACCTTTCCCTTTTCACTTTCATGCATTGGAGAAGGAAATGGCAACCCACTCCAGTGTTTTTGCCTGGAGAATCCCAGGGACAGGGGAGCCTGGTGGGCTGCCATCTCTGGGGTCACACAGAGTTGGACACGACTGAAGCGACTTAGCAGCAGCAATCAACATGTAAACTTTCTCCTTTTTGTTATTAACAAATCAAGTTAAGGTTTTCCTTGACAAAAAAACAATTCTGTAATATCTATATTCTCTCTATCCACACTAGTGGTGAGTCTCATTTGATTTGTCTTTTCAAGTATAATCTATAGACATATTCTAATAACACTATTATCAGGTCCCTTAGAAATCACAAAAGAAAATGCAGTGAATAATGACACCAACATAATGATTATTAATATTATATAATTATATATTATTTAATTCTCTCCATTTTCCTCATATGGGTAGGATTGAACGTCTGGGTTCCTTGGCAGTGGTAGAGACCTGTGATTAACTGTCCCAACTAGAACATCTAATTGCAGAGTAAAGCCCTCCAAAATTTATTTCCTATAGCCATGATGACTAGCAGTATTCTAGTATATCTACTCAACTAGGCTGGATGCTGCAGTGAGGACACTACAGAAATAAAAGGAACAATCCAGTCAATCCTTCACAAGAAATACACCTTTTTGAATTTAAGGAAGTGAAGTTGTGATTTTGTTACTAGAGCATAATTGATCTATATTAATACATACAATATGCAGTAGGAAATGGTAACTCACTCCAATATTCTTGCCTAGATAATTCCATGGAGCAAAGGAACCTGGCAGGCTGCGGTCCATGAAGCTGCAAAGAGTTGCACATGACTGAGCACACATGTGCACACACATACACACAGACACACAATACATACAATAAGCAGTGAATTTCTTTTACTATCAATAAATAATTTTGAAAGTTTTCCCCTTACGTTACAATAAGATAAATATAACTTGATTTCCTTCAATACAAAAGTTAGTGTCCAGAATGGCAATAAAGTTTGTTTTTCTGCCTTTTTATGCACTGTATTATACAGTAGATGCAGTTATTTTCCCCCATGCCAACTTTTTACAGATGCAAGTCTAAAGATAAAAACATGAATTTCAACAGGGAGAGAAATAATGAGTCCCCATGGGTAAGTTATCTTTGAGATCTTCAGGGGGTGAACATGAACATCATGACCTTTAGCATGTCTCAGAGAGAAAAAATAACTTTTACCATTACAAAGTAATTCTGTTTACCAAGTCAGATCTGAAAAGCGGTCACCTGGACCTCATAAAATGTGACATCAAAAATAATCAATGCATGCAACAGAATCCAAGTAACATAGATTGTACTTGTTGGTATAACAATACTTACTCTTTACAAGGCATCTTGTCCAATGTAATAATTAACATAATATGTTCATTTGAGCTTAAATTTAAATACGTGTAAAGCTATAGAAGCAATACCCTTGAACATGTTTACTATGCTTTATCAAACATCTAACAAATTTTATTAAAAAATATTGGCACTGGCAACCCACTCCGGTACTCTTGACTGGAAAATTCCATGGACGGAGGAGCCTGGTAGGCTGCAGGCCATGGGGTCATTAAGAGTGTGACATGACTGAGTGACTTCACTTTTCACTTTTCCCTTTCATGCATTGGAGAAGGAAATGGCAACCCACTCCATTGTTCTTGCCTAGAGAATCCCAGGGATGGGGGAGCTTGGTGGGCTGCAGTCTATGGGGTCGCACAGAGTCAGACACGACTGAAGAGACTTAGCAGCACCAGCAGCAAAAGTTTGTATGGCTCTGGCATATATTACCTCCATTCCACTATTAAATAGTGCTGGTTTCCAAGACAGTTATATTTAATTCTTCATACTCTGGTTTCAAGTTTCATATCGCCTAGAATGTTTTGTTTTCTACCATATTTCTTCGTTTGCTATATAGTATGCAGAGGTTTCAATTTGCTCAAAATTTTAAGGGTTGAAAAGCACATGATGACTCAAATACAAGCATATTTTTCCTTTTGATTCAATTTAACCTTCATACAATTGGCCCACATAAAGAGAGGACATGAAAGCTCAGAGTAAGATCCTTACTTTACAAATATCCTAAGCTACATCAACTAGACAGGTTCCAGTCACCTCTGTCCCCATCACTACCATTATCAAATGTCTTTAGGTCATCTGAACTAATCTACATATATCCTTTATTTCTGTGAATGTGCTGACACCTGACACCAGAATCTCAGAGTCTCAGGCCACCCTGGTCTCTCCTATCCTAATGTCTTTTCATACTCTCTTCCCTCTCTCCATCTCCCACTCACCCCTAACTCATGAAAACATGGCTCTGTCCCCTTCATTTCCCAGTGCAAAATCAGTAAATTTCTCTATGTTTTCAAGCACTTTCTGAGAATCTTCCTCATCGTCTTGCTCTAAATTCAGGCAACGTCTGAAATGCTCCTGCTGCAGCCCACTAAGACAATGACTCTTCCTGCCCCCGGTTTCTTCTCAGCACTATGTTTAAGTTAGAGTAGTCTCCACTTTGGGGCTTCCCAGGTGGCTCAGTGGGTAAAGAATCTGCCTGAAATGCAGGAGACGCAGGAGACATCAGTTCAATTCCTGGGTCAGGAAAATCCCCTGGAGGAGGACATGGCAATCCACTCAAGTATTCTTGCTTGGGAAATCCCATGGACAGAGGAACGTGGCAGTCCATAGGGTCTCAAAGAGTCCAACATGATTGAAGCGACTGAGCATGCATACACAATCTCCATTATCTTTCTTGACTCTAGCAAACGGTTTTCCTTTCTGCCTTCCTTAAAACAAATATGTGAATCATGCTACTCATTCTTCTTTCAAATAATTTCAACTTTCACTTTGCCTAAGCTACTCATTTCCATGGAGATAACCCTATATCTTGTCATCACTAATTACTGTCACATGTTGATCATCTTGATAGCCTCTTTTTTCTGATTATCCAGGTTAATGTTATGGTCAGTTCTTATAATGACTTCCTCTCATGTTCCTCAACAACTTAGTCCCTCTCTCATATGGCCTTATATGCCTGAAAAATCCATAACCTGGTTAAATTACCTGCCTACCTTGAGCCCGGACTTAATACAGGTAAATCTAGCAGAAGGAAAAGAGCAGTCACACTAATTGGTCTCCCTTTAAAAATCATGACCAGTAACCTCAAGGAGGCTTAAAACTAGTTAGGAGCCACATTATACATCTTTAGCCTCACTTCCCCATTTCCCTAAAGCATTTTACACCTTCACTAGTCTTTTCAAAAACCAACAACATGGATGGACCTGGAGGATATTATGCTTACTGAAAAAAGTCAAAGAAAGACAAATACTGCATGCAGTCACTTGTATGTGGAATCTAAAAAGTAAAACAAACAAATAATATATAAAAAGCAAAAATAGACTCACAGATATAGAGAACAAATTTGTGGTTACCAGTTGGAAGAGGGAAGCTGGGGGCATGGTGGCAGTGCAAAATAGGAATAGGGAGTTAAGAAGTGCAAAATATACTAAGTTTATACTAAGTATAAAATAAAGAACCTACAAGGACATATTTGATAGAACAGGGTATATGGCCAATATCTTATTATAGCTATAAATGAAGTTTAATCTATAAAAGTATTAAATCACTATACTGTAAATCTGAAGCTAATATACTATTGTAAATCAATTATACTTCAGTAAAAAAAAAAAATTAAAATATGCTGTAACCCCCTCCCCCTCAAAAAACAAACATGTTTTCATTTCTTATTCCTAGTTAATAACCTTTTTCTTACTTCACAGGGCAAACTGAGATAATTCTAAAAATCTTAAAAGATTCCTCACACCACATGTGGACACCTATCAACATCTGTACCCATACACTCTACCTTCCTAATAAAATGGAATTATTAATATTCATTTATTAAGTCAATTTCTTATGTTTTCTTTACATAACACCCTTTTCACCTGCTCACTCCTCAGTTCACAACTTTATACTGGATAATAACCATGAGCATATAAACATCCTGCTATTTCTCAATTTACAAAAAAAGACAAAAGAATAAAAACAAAACAAAGTAAAACAATCATAACAAAAATACTGATAAAATATTCTGTTCAGTGTCAAATTATTTGCTTTTGGTTTTTCTTTTTTCAGAAAATACCCAACAATTTCTATCTTAATTTTGAACCTAAATAGATTTTTTGTCCCTATTGTGCAACTATTAATCTTATCAGGTTCATCAGTGACCTCCAAATTGTTAATCTGGTATCTGATTTACAACTTTAATTTATTTGGCCTATTAAATAGCATTTTGACACAGTTGATAATACCTTTTGTTTTATACACTTTGTTTTCCAACTATGACACACTCCTGGGACTTTCCCTGGTAGCTCAGCTGGTAAGACTCTGCCTGCAATGCAGGAGACCTGGGTTCAATCCCTGAGTTGGAAGATCCCCTGGAGAAGGGAAAGACTGCCCATTCCAATATTCTGGCCTGGAGAATTTCATGGACTATAGAGTCCATGGGGTCACAAAAAGTCAGACATGACTGAGTGTCTTTCACTTCACTTCACACACTCCTGGACCCCACAGTTTGATTTGAAATTATGTTCTCCATTTATCAGAAAAAAGTTGCAACATTATTTAAATTGCCTTACTGACAACTAAGCAATTCATGGGAACATATTACTTTAGACCACTATAATGTAAGCTAACCTCACATGCATGTATATAACCACCTGTTAAATGAGACTTCGAACTGCTTAATTTTTCTGATATGTCTACATACAATTTCTACTCACTTTCTATATTTCTATACCTCCTATTTTTTCCAACCCATCACAATTTGGTTTCTAACCTTTATATTCCTACTGACAAAACCAACAGTAAATTCAGCAAACAGACACAGAAATGGAAGTTTTCAGATATAAAGTTTGAATGATAGCCACAGTATAGGGCAGACAACTAAAATATCAATGGAAAAAGCAGAAAATACAGTAAAATGAGAGATAAGAGATGTGTGTGAGCATTCACATATTGCCTTTAAGTTTATCTGTAGATAAGGCATCAGTTTAAGTGGATAGCAATAAAAAGGAAGATTAAAGTAACAGTTCAAAGAAACAGAACTATATGGATATTAAGCACACGGTGAGTGATTTTATGATACCCTCTGGGTACTATTAAAACACCCACAAGTAATCTGATTACTTGTTCCATCTGGATTCCACAAAGCTTCAGGTTAGTTGCTGTGTACCTAACTGCATGCCCTCAAAATAATTGGTGTTGTCTTAATATTTTTTCCTTATTAGCTTTCTTCAGCACTGTCAAAAATAATATAGAAAGAGTACCCAAAGTGATTAACTAAATATTAAGAACTAAATATTGGCAAGGGAGTCTCATCCGTTATTTTTATTTTATCTCATTTAGTCTCTTTTCTTAGAAGTTTCTCAGATGGAAGAACATTTCATCTCATCTCATCTAGTGCCTTTGGTTTAGACATTTGCCAATTTGAACCATACCCTAGTCTACATTCCAGTTAATACACATGTGGCTATGTGAGTATTGTATGCACCACTTATTGCAAATAAAATACATATCCAAGTTTTTTAAATCAATAAATAAAACCTTTATATCATTGATGTAACTTGCCCTTGTGTACTGCTATACCCTCTTTAAAATTTGTCTCTGTTTTAGACATTTCTTAGCAGTGCCAATTTAAAAAGCAGTTGTCAACATATGTTTTAATGAATTTTTAATACTTTCACATAAATTGATAAGTTAAAATTTCTTTTTGAAGTCAGTTTATTCAATAGGAAATAAGGAAGCCTAGTCATTGGCAAAGAATTAATTATTTCAAATTTACGTATTATAATGTAAATTAAGTACATGGTCCTTTGGTAACATTTCCCTTTCTCTCTCCCCGTCTTTTCTCTATCTTTCTGCTTTCTCTCTTGCTGTCTTTTTTTTTTTTTTTTTTTAAGTTATTGAAGTAATCAATCAAATCAAAAAAATCTTGGCTTATTATGTCATCATATCTTTCATGGTGACTTGAAAGTTAATATTTAGGTTCTCCCACATCAGGAAAGCCAGTAAATCCAATAATAGGATCCCTTAATACAAACAATTTTCAAAACCAACTTCCTGGGAATTGTTTAAATATGCCCATAACCAATCTAGCTATTAGTTATAAAGAAGCATGGATATATGGTGTTAGTTGTTCAGTCATGCCCGACTCTTTGAGACTCTGTGGACCATAACTCTCTGAGCTCCTCTGTCCATGGGATTCTCCAGGCAAGAATACTGTGGTGGGTTTATATTTCCTATGCCTGGGGATCTTCCTTATCCAGGGATCAAACCTGTTTCTCCTGCATTGGCAGCTGAGTTGTTTACCACTAGCGCCGCCTGGAAAGCCCCAATCTTATTCTAAATGTTCATTCTCCCATTTAGAATACATTTAGGTCTACTTCTAGGTTTAATATCCATGGATTTGATTATCTTCAATTGTAGTTTGAAAAATTTCCCAGTTTTAATAATTATCTTCATGTTCTCTTTGATGTTAATTTCAATTCATTCTCCTCAAGCTACTTAATTGTCATTATTCTCTTTGTTGTTTTTGCTGCTGCTGCTGCTAAGTCACTTCAGTCATGTCGAACTCTTAGCGACCCCATGAACTGCAGCCCACCAGGCTTCTCCGTCCATAGGATTTTCCAGGCAAGAGTACTGGAGTGGGTTGTCATTGCCTTCTCCGATTCTCTTTATTAAGGTATTGAAATTCATATTTAAATCAGCCTTTCTTAATTCCAAAATTAAAATTAAAAAACCTCTATGGAAATGGAGAAAAGAAGTATTATCTAACAATAATAAAACACAAGTGAGGCAGAAAACATACAGACAGAATATTGGGGGAATTCAAATAAATATAAAGCAAATGAAGCTAGATTAAACTGAAGCATTCTAAAATTTACAAGACCTCATCTTTTTACCAATCACACATTTTTGTAGGTATTTATTTATTTTTATGTGTTGTTTTTAAGTGTTGGAAAAGATGAGAATATTGAGTGGTGAGAGGGGACATATGTATATTTATGGCTGATTCACACTGAAATCATCAAATATCTGTTAAGTGTTCAACAGAGTACTAGAGCAGGATTTATTGAGGAAATTAGAAAATAAAGTATACACTCTTATTACACAATGTCAAAAAATTTCATATGAGAACAGAAAGCAAGAGTCATATGCATACCATCTTCACAATGATTTAACACAACCCAAGTCCTATAAGAAGCCACGTATGCTAGATTCTGAGACATTCCCTGTTCCCAGTGGTCTGCAGTCTCTTTAGGTAAAACAAATATCAGTTCTATTTGGCAACATGTTCCTGGTGGTCTTTGGTGGCTGGTGGACATTGGCATAACCAAAATGGTTTCCTATCAGTTAATTGATGTAGTATTTTTATATTAACTCTTTGCAGTAACGTTAATTCAAGTGAATATACTGAGATGCAAATATCACTGAAAATTAAAGTACAGTTCAATTGTATTACAGTTATGTAACTCTGTAGTACACCAAGACAGCCTTATGTTTATTACTAAGTGTTTTCTTATATACTGTCAATGGAAATGATGCAGTTAATTTTTATGTACATAAAATAGGACAACATGGCAGAGACAGATAACTGATTTTGGAGATGAGAGTAAAATAATTTTGTAATGATCAATTGAATGTTATTGTACACTGGATATTATTCACAACTTTGAGAATTAATTTAGGCATATAATCTGTCGGTGGACATTAATTTGGTGACAGTGAATAGGAAAAAGAGATTGAGTAAATATCCAGAAAAACATCTACTTCTGTTTCATTGATTACGCAAAAGCCTTTGGCTATGTGGATCACAACAAACTGGAAAACTCTTAAAGAAATGGGAATACCAGACCACTCTACCTGTCTCCTGAGAAACCTGTATGTCGGTCAAGAAGCAACAGTTGGAACCAGCCATGGAACAACAGACTGGTTAACAATAGGGAAAGGAGTATGACAAGGGTATATATTGTCAACCTGCTTATTTAACTTCTATGCAGAACATATTATGCAAAATACTGGGCTGGATGAATCACAAACTGGAATCAAGATTGCTGGGAGAAATGTCAACAACCTCAGATATGCAGATGATACCAGTCTAATGGCAGAAAGTGAAGAGGAGCTAAAGAGCATCTTTATGACAGTGAAAGAAGAGAATGACAAAACTGGTTTGAAACAGCATTCAAAATATGAAGATAATGGCATTCAGTCCCATCACTTCATGGCAAGTAGAAAGGGGGAATAGTGGAAGCAGGACAGATTTTATTTTCTTAGGCTCCAAAACCACTGTGAACAGTGACAGAAGCCATGAAATTAAAAGACACTTGATTCTTGGAAGGAAAGCTATGACAAACCTAGACAGCATATTAAAAAGCAGAGGCATCATTTTGTTGACAAAAGTCCATTAGTCAAAGTTATTCCAGTAGTTATTTCAGTAGTAAATGGATGTGATGATTGGTCCATTAAAAAAGGCTGAGTGCTGAAGAATTGATGGTTTCAAATTGTGATGCTAGAGAAGACGGTTAAGAGTCTTGGACTGCAATGAGAACAAAGCAGTCAATCCTGAAGGAAATTAGTCCTGAATGTTCATTGGAAGGACAGTTGCTGAAGCTGAAACTCCAATACTTCGGCCACCTGATGCTTAGAGCCCTCTCATTGGAAAAGACCCTGATGCTGGGAAGGATAGAAGGCTAATGGAGGAAGGAATGGAAGAGGATGAGATGAATAGATAGCATTACCAACTCAATGGACGTGAATTTGAGCTAACTCCAGGAGCTAGTATGGGATGGAGGAGTCTGGTGAGATGTAGTTCATAGGGTCACAAAGAATTGACATGACTTTAGGACTGAACAACAACAAAATATCAGAAGAGTGTCATAAAAGTGAAAAAGAAAGAAAATATATTAATATATATTTTCAATAGTCATCATATATCCTTTCTCAATACATTATTTTAATTAGTTCTGTATAGTACCATAATTATATGTTTTCTGTAGACTTTTAGTTCTTTCAGACACTATTCTCTTTTTTTTCTTAAATTGCATTTGTTTGTAATTCCTGTTTCAGTTATTCCAGAAAACAGGTACTCAATAAAATTCTACCGAATATTGAACTTACTTCCTTTCAGAAGCATGAGCTTGCTTTCTTTTCATTCTTCTATTGTCCTTGAGGGATGAGAGCTTTTGTGATTTAAATTCAATATGAATTATTTGGAGTCAAGTTTGTGATCATGTTCAATCCTTTCATGTTTGATAAGTTTTTCAGCAATAACTATGTACACTTTTTAGTAGTATTTTTAGAAATCTTATCATTTCCTTTTCTAATTAAGCATTTGAATCTTGGTACTGAGTAAAGGATAACACTTATAATTGAATAATAAGGTACAAAATGCAATTTAAAAAGGCCACTAGAATCAGTTTTTCTGTAATATACTACAGCTATCAGTGAAACAGATTGAAGATGATAGTAGATTAAATTTAACAACATTATAGCCAGATTCTTTACCAGCTGAGCCACCAGGGAAGCCCAAGAATACTGGAGTGGATAGCCTATCCTCTCTCCAGCACATCTTCCTGACCCAGGAATTGAACCGTGGTCTCCTGCTTTGCAGGCAGGTTCTTTACCAGCTGAGCTACCAGGGAAACCCAAATTAAATATTCCATGGTAATTATTCTGCTATTGAGATTTTTTTTGTCACAGTTGAATTGTGTTGGTTTATCACATAACTACAAAAGAGATTTCCTTGTCTGCATTATATCTAATATCTGCATTACAACAAATAAAGCAGCACAATTATTTGCTTATTAGGACTATCCATTACAAATATTCAGTAACAAAAATAGGCCTGAAACATTGACAAGATTTGTATTTTGTGTTCAGACATTTTTATCTTCTCTCACAGACATATACTTAGAAGTGATAGGGAAAATGAAAAAAAGAAAAGTAGAAGAAATACAGACTTCACATAATCTTCTGTTTGGTTTCACTAATTATTAGTTTCCTAACTATATTTTAAATAATTATTTAATTGATTAAATCAATATACATTTTCATAAAAATGGGGAAACATTCAAGAATATATTATGAATTGTTAGAAAGCAATAAAGTTTATTGCAAAGAATTTATAGTCTTCATCTCAGGATAGCAGAAACTTAACTGATAAAATTTTTCGTGTGCAGTATAAATAGCAAAATATTAACTTTTGTACAGGAATATTATACTAACATAAAGCAAAATTAAGGGCTGACTGAAGCGCCTTAGCAGCTGTAGCAGCAATGCACAATAGCCTTTTCCATTGAATTTTATCTAAAAAGGCAATACTCTAAACATTAAATGATTATTTGCCTTTGATATTTTGAAACTATTTATCATCAATATTGTCCATTTATTTCCAAAATCATTCTGTACCTTTATCCATCTTGTTCTGTGCCTGAGAAGGCTGGATTTTATGGATTGAATCAATAGGCTCTCTTGCCCTGGACTTTCCATTGATTCAGGAAAATAGCAAAGGAAATTAGTGGATAGGGTGACAATGAGGTTGAATTATGTATTCTCCTGGCTTCATTTTTGTCTGGCTGCAGATTGGCTGTGGCTGTGTTCTGAACACAAGGCCCAGTTCCTGTCTGGTGCCCCTGTTAGTCTGAAATACTCTCTTTAGGTTCTGGTAACCTCTCCATCCTCTCAACCCCTTGAGGATTAGAGCTGATGACACTCCTTTCCTTGTTGAGTCTAGTGTGAAGGCTTCACCTTTCCTTGTTTTCCTTCACCATGACCAGGTATTTGTAACTAGTCATTTTATTCAATCATCTTTAATTGTTTCATGTCAGTACACCATCTGGTTTGTGGCAGAATTTGGACTATTACATTTTTATTAGATTGTACTATAGTATTTTTGTGTTGGACTGTATTATGATTCAAATATCCAACATCATCAGAAAGGTAATTATGTTGGATTTTTAATATATGGACATATTAAACACATTAAAATTTTAACCTATCTTTAGTAATTACTAACTATACATTTGTCTACTAAGAGTATAGTCACTTAATATGGTTATTATAATTTAAATATTTTATTAATACTTATAGTTATAATTTCATATACGAATACAAATGGCATGGATCAAAAAACACTTTGCAAAACTGTTCTCTAGATAAGCTTACCATTTATACTACTATAAATACCATATGAAAGTACCTATTATTCAAGCAGTAATTGTATAAATTAATAATTCTCTTTAAATTTAGTCAATCAATAGACAATAAGTAGCATATTATTATTTTAATAAGCATTTTGATTTCCAATGAACTTAAGTAAATTTACATTTACTTTCTTTTGCTTATTGGCAAAGTGAATTCTTCTTTAGTAAAATGCTTTTCATGTTTTATCCCTTTACATTGGAATGATTAAGCTTCTAACGGTCTTTGATGTCCAAGTTTCAATTACAGGAAAATTTTGGATGGTGATATTATAGCATTGGAATAGGACAAGCAGGGAGAGGAGATATTTCTGAGTATAGGTGATGATTTTGTTTTGGAGAAATGATAAGTTTGTTGTGATTAAATGACATTCAAATAGGAGTAGGTAGTTGATTATAAAGTGTATTCAAGCTTGATAGATTGATTTTTACTAAAAATATATTTTAGTATTTCAGAATATATATAATTGACATCATCTGAATGAGTAATATGTAAACTAATAAGAAATATGACTATTCTAAGCTATACCAATTTTATGGAGTGAGTTTGTTAAAAAGTTCACATAGACATAATAGAAGTAGAGAAGGAAGAGGTCAATTAGAAGCATGTAATATGGAAACCAAGGGAAGTGAGAGAATTCTGTACTATCACATACTGGGAAAGGTCTAATAAAATGAAAACAAGATTATGTATTGTTTTAATTAATAAAAATAGTTTATGACTGACTTTGTTGAGTGACATTTCAGGGTTATGATAGAACTAGCAACATTAGGTTAAAGAGAGTGAAATTAACTGGAGTTGAATAACTGGAGATGTGAGTTGTGAAAACAATCCATTCAAGGGGTTTTATTATGAAAGAAAATAGAGACAGCTTTGGTTTTAGGAAGATCTGGAACTGTAATAGTTTAACTTAGTTCTAAAAATTAAACATTGAGTAGAATCAAGCATATTTGAATCTAATGGGAAGAAGATAGTTGGGTCAGAAAACTAAGAAGCAAGAGAAAATGGGTAACTGATAGATTTATGTACCAAAGAGTATAGAAAGGGAGAAGACCCAAAGCATAAACTGAAAACTAAAGAGAAAAACTAGCACTTTGTAATGAGAGAAACCTGGAAATCATAGATGAAGTTGTAATTACGTGTGTCAGTGCATTGGTGTTGAAGTAAGTATTATTACTTTGATGGCATGTAGATTATCTGGAAAAAGAAAACTGATTTTTTTTCTGCTTGATTGGAAAATATAGTGGGTGGTAGAGTTAAAGACTTGAGTATCATAGAAAAATTTAAAATAACTACCAGAGACAAGCACAAGCAAACTTGGGGGAAGCACATATCTGGTAAATGGGCATGAGCGATTTCATTGTGGGAGTGAGAATGTTCTAAAACTGATTTATGGTAGTTACTAACTACTTGGTAAGTTACTAAAAATCACCATATTGCACACTTGAAGTGGTGCATTTATATTATAGTGGATGTATTGTAATATATAAAATGTGCTTCAATAAACATGTCTTAAAAAATAGTTGCTGAGGCTTTCAAGATGCTAAGTAAGAAATGTATGAAAAGCATAAGAGAATGAGAACCATTCCCATTCTGTTTTCAAAACTAAGTACGAAATAGAGGTCTATTTATTTCACATTTCATTTTGAAGATGTTAGAAAACATCTTTAGTTATTGCAAGTATTAATCACTCAGTCGTGTCTGACTCTTTGTGATTCCATGGACTGTAGCCCTCCAGGCTCCTCTGCCCATTTAATTTTCTAGGAAAGAATGCTAGAGTGGGTTGCCATTTCCTTCTCCAGGGGATATTCCTGACCCAGGAATCGAACCCAGGTCTCCTGCATTGTGGCAGATTCTTTACTGTCTGAACCAACAGGGAAGCCCCACAGTTATTGCAAGGGAGGTTGTTTAAACAACGTTATAGTATTTAGTTATTATCAATATTTAAAATCAATATATAAAAGGGTGAAAGTTAAAGGATCTTAGAGAAGAATTCATATCAATATACAAAAGGGTGAAAGTTACAAAATCTTAGAGAAAAGCTTTTAAGATTGTCTGAAGAGCTTAATATATATCTTCAGGAGTGTGTAACAATGGGGGTTGTTGTTTGACTCATTCATCAATCATGAGAATAGCAGCCTGATTTGCTACTCTGGTGGTGGAGAAAGGAGAGTCTACATCAGAATTGACCTGCATTCCCAGAATTTGATGGGGTGAAAGAAGCGTATGTATTTCCTGTGCATCAGATTTGAGCCAAGTGGAAGTAATTAAGTCATGCTGGGGATGAGCAATAAGATCTCCACAGAGTGTGTGGTAGACCACCCAACATCAAAGGCTGAAATTAAACCATAAGAGGTGAGCCAGAGGAGATCTTATGCATATTAGGGGAAGGCAAGTGAGAAAAATCCAGGGAGAGGATAGTGGATCAATAAAAATATTAAGCTTTATTGAAGTGAAGTGAAGGTTGCTCAGTCGTGTCTGACTCTTTGTGACCCCATGGCCTATACAGTCCATGGAATTCTCCAGGCCAGAATACTGGAGTGGGTAGCCGTTCCCTTCTCCAGGGGATCTTCCCACCCAGAGATTGAACCTAGGTCTCCTGCACTGCAGGTGGATTCTTTACCAGCTGAGCCACAAGAGAAGCCCTTAAGCTTTATTAACACCCTCCAAATCAATAGAGGACTAACGTCATATGACATTAACAGGAAAATGAGATCATTCTTTACTATTACACCTTTTCTATCTCTTTTTTGAGCTGAAACTACTACAAATCACAATTAGAAATCTACAACCAAAGAGAATAAGAAAAGCCAGTGAAATGCAGAAGAGCCCAAATTTATCTTATTTCTAATTGCAGCTTTGATCTGGAAATAATCCAGAAATGAAGAGGGGTTGGGTGATTTAAAATGAATATCAGAGATTTCATCATTTTATGATCCTGAATTATCATTTACTGAAATTAAACTGTTATTTGTAACTACAGTTAACAAAGTTTTTTTTTTGTTTTTTTTTTTTTTTTTATTGTCTAAGTGTGATAAAAAACAAAAAAATCAACCCAGAGAATAGTAAATACAAAGAATATTTATTAATGGAGAAGTAAAATGTCAACTTTTGATTTCTCTGTGTCAAGTTCCAGATTTTTTTGACATTGGTTAAAAAGAGATAGACTGCCTGGCAGTATGAAAGACTCATTTGAAATTAGAGATCATCAAATTATGGTTATCTATAGTCAGTCTGCGGAGAAGGCAATGGCACCCCACTCTAGTACTCTTGCCTGGAAAATCCCATGGACAGAGTAGCTTGGTGGGCTGCAGTCCATGGGGTCACTAAGAGTCCAACTCGACTGAGTGACTTCACTTTCACTTTTCACTTTCATGCTTTGGAGAAGGAAATGGCAACCCACTCCAGTGTTCTTGCCTGGGGAGAATCCCTGGGACAGGGGAGCCTGGTGGGCTACCGTCTATGGGTTCACACAGAGTCAGACACTACTGAAGTGACTTAGCAGCAGCAGTAGCATAGTAAGTCTGAGCATGTGATTTTTTTTTTTTTTTTAAGTAGGCAGTGATAGAATATTGTAGTTAAAAGTATAGACCATGGAACCAGCCTGCCTTCTTTTCAATCTTGATTAAACCACTTAATGGGCATATGATTTTGGTCAAATTACTTAAGTTCTGTTTATCTCCAGTTGTCTATTTTCAAGTAATGGATTAATGGTAGTGCTAACTTTAGGTGATTTTGAGGATTATAAAATTGGTATATATTAGCACTTAAAATAACAAATGGTACAGATAAGCATTCTATTAATGTTACATATCGTTGTTATAAATGTTCCTCAGCAGCTCTCAATTGCTGATGAATAGGAAAGGAATATGATAATGTATAAAATTACACAGAATCAGGATGTGATGCAATGAAATGATTATTGGTGAGTTTGGAAACTACAGGTGAGTTAAAGAGCTATAGAAGCTATGCTGAATAAATAGAATGTAAGAGCACAAGTGGCCTGATAGCAACTTAGAAGATGATGACTTCCTTGTGGAGCAAATGAAGAGATAATTGCTGCTGCCGCTGCTAAGTTGCTTCAGTCATGTCTGACTCTGTGTGACATCATAGATGGCAGCCCACCAGGCTCCCCCATCCCTGGGATTCTCCAGGCAAGAATACTGGAGTGGATTGCCATTTTCTTCTTCAGTGCATGAAAGTGAAAAGTGAAAGTGAAGTTGCTCAGTCCTGTCTGACTCTTTGCGACCCCATGGACTGCAGCCCACCAGGCTCCTCTGTCCATGGGATTTTTCAGGCAAGAGTACTGGAGTGGGGTGCCATTGCCTTCTCCGGAAGAGATAATTAAGTAATCACATATTATGGGATATATTAAGTAAAATACAGAGGGTTATGGGACCTAATATGTAAAGGAGATTTCAAAACTGTAGAAGGCTGAACTAATGCAGAGTACCTGAAAGTGAGGAGAAGGAAATCTCTTGGTGGGCAATCAGAGATAGGATATTGGACATAGTATAGTTGCTTATGTTGAGAAAGCTCTGGGGGTGACAGTGGGAATGGTGTTTATAGTAAAAGCAGAGAAAAAGACAAAGGAAAAGAAATAGAAAAGGAAAGTTAAGATTTGAGTATCGAGCTATTTGTATATGGCTTTGAAGCTCACTCAGAGTTAACAGTTGTAGGAGGAATTAAAACTTTAAAAATGTTGGTAAGTAACTAGGACTTTGAGTTCTTCACTGGTGGCTCAGACGGTAAAGCATCTGCCTGCAATGTGGGAGACCCGGGTTCGATCCCTGGGCTGGGAAGATCCCCTGGAAAAGGAAATGGCAACCCACTGCAGTATTCTTGCCTGGAAAATCCCATGGACAGAGGAGCTAGGAGGCTACAATCCATGGGGTCGCAAAGAATCGGACATGACTGAGTGACATCACACACCAACTAGGGCTTTAATGAATACAAGTGGAGAGGAGAAATGGTGTTTGATATAAATGGATTTCATTAGTTATATTTTATTAACTATATTGTACAATTCTGATCAAAATGCTTACCATACATAATTTGCTGCATAAGTATGACTTTAATAAAGGTATGTGCCTTAGAAGAGCTAAGATTTTCTTGTTGAATAAACAATGGTCTGGAGACACATGTGGAATAAGGAGGGTCTGATCCTATATCAGACCCTCATGCAAAGAAGATAAGGAGGGTCTGATCCTATATCAGATCCTCATGTGAAGAAGACCCTCATGATCCACCTCATGTGAAGAGTTGACTCATTGGACAAGACTCTGATGCTGGGAGGGATTGAGGGCAGGAGGAGAAGGGGACGACAGAGGATAAGATGGCTGGATGACATCACTGACTCGATGGATGTGAGTCTGAGAGAACTCCGGGAATTGGTGATGGACAGGGAGGCCTGGCGTGCTGCAATTCATGGGGTCGCAAAGAGTTGGACACGACTGAGCGGCTGAACTGAACTGAACTGATCCTATATCTGTATGATAATCATAATTGGAGTTTTTGTGGGTTATGGAAGGAGAAGCAGTTTCCATCTGAAAAAGGTGCAGGCAAAAATAGTACAATTGAAGGAAAGCCAGGCATTATTGAAGACAGAGAGGTACAAGGAATGATACATAATATGTTGAAGCATATGAAAAGTTTATTTCACCATAGAATAGGATATCATAGAATGATTTCAGGTGGACAGCACAGAGTCTGATCATGTTTGTTAATTACTCTGATAGTGCCAGGCTGAAAAGTAATAATTGCTTCCCAAAGTATGGTAAGATTTGTGTTTACACATATGGTAAAAGCTTTATTCATCCATTCAGTTGACAGCAAGACATAATTCTATGTACTTTTTAAACATCAGTTCAATTCAGATGTTCAGACCTTTCCGACTCTTTGGAACCCCATGGACTGCAGCACGCCAGACTTCCCTGTCCATCACCAACTCTTGGAGATTGATTAAACTCATGTCCATTGAGTTGATAATGTCATCCAACCATCTCATCCTCTGTTGTCCCCTTCTCCTCCTGCCTTCAATCTTTCCCAGAGTCAGGGTCTTTTCCAATGAGTCAGTTCTTTGTATCAGGTGGCCAAAATATTGGAGCTTCAGCTTCAGGATGAATGAATATTTACAGCATGAATGAATATTCAGGACTGCTTTCATTTAGGATTGACTGGTTCCATCTCTTTGCAGTCCAAGTTCAAGGGACTCTTAAGAGTCTTCTCCAACACCACAGTTAAAAAGCATCAATTTTTTGGCTCTCAGCTTCCTTTATGGTTCAACTCTCACATCCATACATGACTACTAGAAAAACCATAGCTTTGATTAGACAGACATTTGTTGGCAAAGTAACGTCTCTGCTTTTAAACATGCTGTCTAGGTTGGTCATAGCTTTTCTTCCAAGGTGCAAATGCCTTTTAATTTCATGGCTGCTGTCACCATCTGCAGTGATTTTGGAGCCCAGAAATATAGTCTATCACTGTTTCCATTGTTTCTCTATCTATTTGCCATTAAATGATGGGACCAGATGCCATGATTTTCGTTTTTTGAATGTTGAGTTTTTAGCCAGCTTTTCACTCTCCTCTTTCACTTTCATCAATAAGCTCTTTAGTTCCTCTTTGATTTCTCTCATAAGTATGGTGTCATCTGCACATCTGAAGTCATTGATATTTCTCCCAGCAATCTTGATTCCCACTTGTGCTTGATCCAGTCCAGAATTTCACATGATGTACTCTGCATGTAAGTTAAATAAGCAGAATGACAATATACAGCCTTGACGTACTCCTTTCTCAATTTTGAACTCCTTTTTCCATGTCTAATTCTAACTGTTGCTTCTTTACCTGCATACCGATTTCTCAGGAGGCAGGTGAAGTAGTCTGCTATTTCCATCTCTTGAAGAATTTTCCACAGTTTGTTGTGATCCACAGAGTCAAATGTTTTACCATAGCCAATGAAGCAGAAGTAGATGTGTTTCTGCAATTCTCTTGCTCTTTCTGTGATCCAAGGGATGTTGGCAATTTTATCCTTGGTTCCTCTGCCTTTTTTAAGTCCAGCTTGAACATCGGGAAGTTCTTTTTTCATGTACTGTTGAAGCCTAGGTTGAAGAATTTTGAGCATTACTTTACTAGTGTGTAAGATGAGTGCAATTGTGTGGTAGTTTGAACATTCTTTGGCATTGCCTTTGTTTGGGATTGGAGTGAAAATTGACCTTTTTAACATAACTGACCAAAAAAACAGACAATGTTGGCTGAAAGGCAACAGATCATAAAGAGAAAACCTAATGAATAAGTTATTAGAGAGATTATAAGTGTCATGGTATTTTTAAAAAATTCTGCAAGTTAAAAAAGTTTCAAGAGATTTGGCAGGGTTACAGAGTAACATGTTAGATACTGAGAGGGAGATATTTGAGCAAATTCTTGAAGAAATTTGAGAATGTATCCATGAATACACATAGGAGAACATTCCTGTCAGAGAACAGGAGCAGTACAGAACCCTAAGGGATACTCTTTATCACATTTACTCATGTCAGAAATGATGATAGTTTTAAATTTAGTGATATATTTAAGGTTATAAGAAGTGTTAAGAATCATATATTTTAATAAATTAAAAAAGATAGGGCTCATGAATGGATAAAAGTGTGCCATAACCTAAGATGCATGATTATTTTAGTTTTCTGTGCCTGACATTCAAATGTTACAGAGCTCTGTCTGTAGTTCTTCAGGAAAGCTTTCTACCAGATCTAATCCCTTGAATCTGTCCATCACCTCCACTATACAATTGTAAGGGATTTTATTTAGGTCATACCTGAATGGCCTAGTGGTTTTCCCTAATTTCTTAAATTCAAGCCTGAAGTTTGCAATAAAGAGCTCATGATCTGAGCCACAGTCAGCTCCAAGTCTTGTTTATGCTGCTGTATAGAGCTTCTACATCTTCAGCCACAAAGAACATAATCAATCTGATTTTGGTTTTGATCATTTGGTGATGTCCATATGTAGAGTCAGCTCTTGTACTTTTGGAAAACTGTATTTTCTATGACCGTTGTTCCCTTGACAAAACCCTATTAGCTTTTCCCCTGCTTCATTTTGTATTCCAAGGCTAAACTTGCCTGTCATTCCAGGTATCTCTTGATTCCCTTCTTTTGCATGTCAACCCCCTATGATGAAAAGGACATCTTTTTTTTTTTTTTGGTGTTAGTTCTAGAAAGTCTTGTAGGTCTTCCTAGAACCAGTCAACTTCAGCTTCTTCAGCATCAGTAGTCAGGGTATAGACTTGTATTACTGTGATGTTGAATGGTTGCCTTGGAAACAATTCAAGATTGTTATATCATTTTTGAGATTGCACCCAAGTACTACATTTTGGACTCTTTTGTTGACTTCAATGGGTACTCCATTTCTTCTAAGGGATTCTTGTCCACAGTAGTAGATATAATGCTGCTGCTGCTGCTGCTGCTGCGTCACTTCAGGCGTGTCCGACTCTGTGTGACCCCATAGACGGCAACCCACTAGGCAACCCACCAGGCTCCACTGTCCCTGGGATTCTCTAGGCAAGAACACTGGAGTGGGTTGCCATTTCCTTCTCCAATGCATGAAAGTGAAAAGTGAAAGTGAAGTCACTCATTCGTGTCCGACTCTTAGTGACCCCATGGACTGCAGCCCACCAGGCTCCTCCGTCCATGGGGTTTTCCAGGCAAGAGTACTGGAGTGGGAGTAGATATAATGGTCATCTGAATTAGATTCACTCATAACCATCCATTTTACTTCACTGATTCCTAAGATGTCAATGTTCACTCTTGCCATCTCCTGTTTGACCTTGTCCAATTTACCTTGATTCATGGACCTGACGTTCCAGGTTCCTATGCAATATTGTTCTTTACAGCTTCAAACTTTACTTTCACCACCAGACATATTCACAACTGAATGTCATTTCTGCTTTGGTTTAACCTTTTCATTCTTTCTGTAGCTATTAGTAATTGTCCTCTGCTCTTGCCCAGTAACATATTGGACACCTTCTGAGCTGTGGAGGGTTCATCTTCCAGTGTCAAATCTATTTGCCTTTTCATACTGTTCATGGGGTTCTCACAGCAAGAATTCTGGTGTGGTTTGCCATTCCTTCCTCCAGTGGACCACATTTTGTCAGAACTCTTCACTATGACCTGTCCATCTTGCAAGGCCCAAAATGGCATGACTCATAGCTTCATTGAGTTATACAAGCCCCTTAGCCATGACAAGGCTGTGATCCTTAAAGGGGATCCTTGAAGGACTTTCAATTAAATGCCTAAAAATGAACAGATATCAAAGAACAATGCCTACAAACTTATAGATGTAATTATTTGTGTAACTAGATAACTAATTTATCTTTTTTTATTTATGCTATACTGTGAGAAACAGGTAGGAAAATCTGCATTTCTATTTAGTTATAAAAAGCTTCCAGAATCAAAGGAGTATATTATAAGATCTACATAGAGATGGAAGAGATGAATAAGAGGTTATAATCAAGTAGTATATTTTTCATTCTCCCACTTGCCTAAAATTCATGGTGACTCAATTTCACTTTTATGAAAGAAGCTTTCAGTGGGTGCAGCAATATTTCTTTACAGTAATTTGAAATTTATAAAATGTATTTAATTACATGATATAGAAATACAATGAGGCCTATAACAAGTGGGAGTTCAGTTCAGTTCAGTTCAGTTCAGTCGCTCAGTCCTGTCTGACTCTTTGCGACCCCATGAATGGCAGCACACCAGGCCTCCCTGTCCATCACCAACTCCTGGAGTTCACTCAAACTCATGTCCATCGAGTCAGTGATGCCATCCAGCCATCTCATCCTCTGTCATCCCCTTCTCCTCCTGCCCCCAATCCCTCCCAGCATCAGAGTCTTGTCCAATGAGTCAACTCTTCGCACGAGGTGGCTAAAGTACTGGAGTTTCAGCTTTAGAATCATTCCTTCCGAAGAAATCCCAGGGCTGATCTCATTTAGAGTGGACTGGTTGGATCTCCTTGCAGTCCAAGGGAATCTCAGGAGTCTTCTCCAATACCACGGTTCAAAAGCATCAATTATTCAGCACTCAGCTTTCTTCACAGTCCAACTCTCACATCCATACATAACAAGTGGGAGTAGAACATTTATAAATCCAGTTTTTAAATACTGTTGTTTCACTGAAGAAAATATACATCTGGTATTTATTATATGAAACTCATTGGGTGATGTAAAAAAATGAACTGAGAATAACAAAATATAAATAAAAGACATAAGAAACAATATTACAGGTAAACTAGCTGAGGGGTATATGCTTATTTTTAGTCAATTTATATTCAAAAGTAAGACCACAAAATGCTTTTATACACATACAATAGGAATTGAAAATTAGAAAGCCATGCTACTAAAGCATCAGTTCAGTTCAGTTGCTCAGTTGCGTCTGACTCTTTACAACCCCATGAATTGCAGCACATCAGGCCTCCCTATCCGTCACCAACTCCGAAGTTCACTCAAACTCATGTCCATTGAGTCAGTGTAGCCATCCAGCCATCTCATCCTCTGTCATCCCCTTCTCCTCCTGCCCCCAATCCCTCCCAACATCAGAGTCTTTTCCAATGAGTCAACTCTTCGCATGAGGTGGCCAAAGTATTGGAGTTTCAGCTTTAGCATCAGTCCTTCCAAAGAACACCCAGGACTGATCTCCTTTAAGATGGACTGGTTGGATCTCCTTGCAGTCAAAGGGACTCTCAAGAGTCTTCTCCAACACCACAATTCAAAAGCATCAATTCTTAGGTGCTCAGCTTTCTTCACAGTCTAACTCTTACATCCATACATGACCATTGGAAAAACCATAACCTTGACTAGACGGACCTATGTTGGTAAAGTAATGTCTCTGCTTTTGAATATGCTATCTAGCTTGGTCATAATGGCTGCAATTACCATCTGCAGTGATTTTGGAGCCCAAAACAATAAAGTCTGACACTGTTTCCACTAAAGCATAGGTCAACATATTTGATTATTAACTGCTGCTATACTCTTTGTCAGCATGAATTCTAAGTTTTGTAACCTCCTTATTTTTGCTTATATCTGGACTTTTTTTTTTTAATAATATGGGACTAGTTCAATTAACTGTCCCACTGTAAGGAAAAGGTTATAGCTTGGGATAAGAACATTGTATTTCTTATTTTTATTATTTAATAACTAGTGAAGCAAACTACTTATATACTAAGAATTGCAATTGCTAATTAAATCTAAAGATTTGTTACTACTGTATTATATCAGTGGTAGTAGAAAATGGATGAACAGCATTTTCCAATTTTACTCAGAGAATCAGTTACTGAAAGACTTAATGGAAAGAAAAGGTGAGAATTGGAATAAATTTTATGTGATTTTAACCTGATAAACTCTCAATGAAAAGTGTACTTTTAAAAAAATAAATTGCTAGTTAAGCAATTAACTCAACCACAAAAGATGAATAATAATGTCTTATTGAAAGATAAAATAAGATTAACTAGTATTTTCTATGGGGAAGAAATTAATTCCAAGAAGAAGGAAGTCAATAATCAAAATTTTGAGTTACACCAACAGTTTTAAAACATTCTACTGTTATGAAGCCAGAACATAAAATAAATAGAATTATAGGTTAATTCGGGTGATAGGAAGTTTAAGAGCTATTAATGATTATAGTGGTGTCATTTTTTTTTTTTTTTTTTTACTTCTGAGGAATGAGGAGTGGTCCACCATGAAATTTTCTGAAATCTGGTGAACTTGAACTTACTGCTCAACATGTTTGACATTAAAGAGATTTATTCTAGTGGGCAACCTTGCTGATGTGGACACAGAAAACAAGAAGTGGCTAAAATTTGGTAGAGTTTATCTTCAGAGGAAATTAGCCCAATGGGGCCAAGATCTGTGTTCAGAAAGAAATAGATTAAAACCATAATCCAGAAGGAAATGGAAACCCACTCCAGTGTTCTTACCTGGAGAATCCCAGGGACGGGGGAGCCTGGTGGGCTGCCATCTATGGGGACACACAGAGTCGGACATGACTGAAGTGACTTAGCAGTAGCAGCAGCAGATTATTCATTTCACATGGTTAGAGTTTTACATGGAGAACGTGCTCACATATTCTTGGAGAGTCTAAATTAAACATTAACAATATGAGAAGCCCCCAAATATCATCAGGTCTAGTTCTCAGAGATCTCCTGGCTAGGATCAGATAAATTTTGAAGATAAGTGTTTTGTTTTTGTTTTTTTTTTTTGTTTTTGTTTTTTTTTGCTGATGAGAATAGCTGAGTCTAAAACAGACAGAATTAATCCCGTCCCAATACCTCACAACATTCAAGGAGATGCCTCACCCTGGGATGAGCTCATGGTAGCCTTACTAACCTATTGCTAGTATTCCCAGTGAGAAATACATAACAGCTGAGCTTTCAAGAGATTCAATATTAATAATGTACTATTTGAAAGGAAAAAGAACAATATAGAGGGGAAAAAAAGTTGATCTGGAAGTTTTCATTTCTTTATAGTCTTTTTATGCTTCAAAGTAGATAGCCATGGAATTTTCCAGGGGTTTTAATAAAATATGTAGCACAAAAATTATAAGATGCACTACACCATGAAGTGATAGGTAATTTCTAAATACATATATTAAAGCTAAGCAAAAATTGGTTGGCAAAAATGAAAAATAAATTAATTTTATACGAATTATACTTCAATAATGATGTTCAAAATAGTTACATATATCTCTTCGTGCTATAACTTCCTCAGTTTGGTGGGATTTTTCCAACTAGGCTTCCCTGGTGGCTCAGATGAATTTACTGCAATGCAGTAAATTTACTGCAATGCAGGTGACACAGAGTTCGATCCCTGGGTCCAGATACTCTGCTGGAGAAAGGAATTGCTACCCACTCCGGTATTCTTGCTTGGAGAATTCTAAGGACAGAGGACACTGGCAAGCTACAGTCCATGGGTTGCAAAGAGTTTGACACAACTGAGAGATGAACACATTTCTTCAGTGTGTGGGAGATTATAGTGAGATCTGATTTTGTTATTTTTGTGATTAATGGTATATAAAAATTCCAATTATGAAAAGTAGATCATAAAATAGATGACAAGAAGCACATTGTAAAACACTTGGGCCTGCAGCTTGATGCACTGGAGAAATTTTTTAAGCATTCTATTCACTTAAAATAATATTTAGTTTATAAAATCATTCCTAAAGAGCTTTTTTGAAACACATATTTCGAAGTACAATTTCTAATATACTAAAGATCATTTTTGAACACAGAGAAAAAGAAGTCCATGGTAAATTTGGTAGCTATAAGAAGGTATTTCAAAGGCTAAAATTGATCAATATTAGACATACCTAGTTTTAACTTAATACCTCTTTGGGGTTAAATACAGTTTATTCCAGTATTTGCACACTGTATTTGGATTGCAAATATAGTGAATGGGGAAAAATAACAGAATCAATGTGTAGTTGAGTTAAACGTAATGGAGGTTTGTGTTATAGGTAGGGGGATTGATACAATAGGCATATTCTTTGTGGATGTGTGGTAAAAAAAAAAAAAAAAAATACTAGGGTAAAGGGCAGCTACATTTAGCTTTTCTCTAGGGAGTTAAGGCAATGTAAACTTAATTAATTTTCAAATTAATTTCAAATTTGAAATTTCAAAGTAATTTCAAATACTTTGCATTATTAATCATTTTATAAATTTGTGGCGTTTGCTTCTTACATCTTGAGAGACTTACATTTTCAGAAGTTCCATTCCAAGCTTGGTTGTTCATTAGTCTTCTTTCCTTTCAAGTATTTCAAATGTTGTTGTTGTTTTTTTTTTTTTTTTTTTAATGACCTTACATTTCCTAGAACCTTTTAGACTTATTCATTTCTCTTCCTGTGTGCTAAGTTGCTTCAGTCGTGTCCTATTCTTTTGAGACCCCACAGACTGTAGGCCAGGCTCCTCTGTTCATGGGATTTCCCATGCACAGAGGGGTACCATTACCTTCTCCAGGGGATCTTCCAGACGCAGGGATCAAACCTGCATCTCATGCACTGGCAGGAAGATTCTTTACCACTGTGCCACCAGAAAAGCCCGCTGATTGGTTATCAAATACTAAAAATTCTATCCAAACCCTTAAACTAATCTGTATCAAATCAGCTGTTCCTAATAATCATAGACCCATGTTATCAGAATTTCCTCTCAAATCCCATGTGTAATCTTTCCCTGCGTTAATTCTGTCTGCACATAGCAATCATATTTAACTTGGAGATAAATTCACAATTAGAATTACTATTAGTCAAATGATCATTTAAAGCTATATTTCTCTTGAAGTTTATTGCTCCAATTTTAAATGCTTATTTTAAAATTTTGAGTCCTATTTTCCTGCTTTGATCTCTTGAGGCAGACTGTCTTAGGGAGGAATTTAGAAATCTATGTTTTTCTACCATTTCTTCAGGTGATTCTCATGTATGATGATCTTTGAGAGCTAAGATTAATGTTCAAATCCCTGCTCATTGGAATCACCAGGGCGGCTTGTTAGAAAGGCAGATTACCATGTTGCCATTTGGAAAATTCTGACTCAGGAAATCTAGAGATAACTGTGAATATATAACCAAGATTTTTCCAGTATAGTGTATGAGAAGCTTGATTTTCAGGATTCCGTAGTCTTCAGGATTGACTCCATATTTTGAAAGTAGATGTTTAATTTCTTAACCTAGGGATCTCAGATGCTATGGATGTCAATGCTGTGCTCAAAAAATGACAGTTATTCAATGTTGTTTAGTATTAGAGCTTTTTTGTAGGATTCACAAATCTTTGTAATGTGTCTATTTCAAAGCAAACCAGTCTTACCTACTATTGGTTCTACATATATTCCTTCTGTTCTGGTAAAACTGAATTTCTTCCCTTTGGTTTTCTTCAAAAAGATGGTTTAAGCTATTCCATTAGGTGAAATTTGTAAGCAATCTGTTGTAACCCCCAAATTGGGAATCTGATTATAATTGTACTAAATGTCCTTATTAATTTTAGCAGAAGTTAACTCTTCAAATTGTTGAATCATCTCATGCACAAACTTAGTGTATTCCTGAATTATTTATTTACACTTTGTATCAGTATTTTTCTGTTTTTGTCATAAAGATCTGCACATTTCTTATATTTTTGTCTAGAAATAAAAATTATATCTCAATGAAAGAGTTCTTTCATTATAAAATTTTTCAACTGATTAATTCAGACCTAAGAAGTCATTTTCCCTACGTATTTACCATAAAACTACCATACAGATATCTTTTAACACTTGTAATAGTGGTCTCCTTTTTTTTAGTACATGCATTTCTTTTCTTCTCTTCTTCACATTATATTAGCTAAAGTCTTCAGAATGATATTGAATGAAAACATTGATGGCGGACCTCAACTGACATGTCCTTGTGTTTAGTGGCAAAAGTAACAGCAGCAATAACTGAAACTTAATAATGCTACAATGTGCCAAGACGTTGCAAACATTTTACATGTATTAGGTCTTCAAATTCTCCTAAGAATACCATGAAGGAACAAAATGTTAAACAGTGTGCCCAAAATACTAAACCTAGAAAGTGAAGTAGCCACATTTGAGCCCAGAAAGTTTGCTTAGTTTCATGTTTGCACCAGTTGAAAGTAGGTTCCTTACTGTGTAATTAAGACAAATTCCTTTCATAATTTACGCAGAAAATTTACTGTACTATTGAAAATATTTTATGTAGAATGTTTACATGTAAATTCAAAATATTTTTCACCTACACTTTTATATTACTTTCTAGTTTTCTGCTATCTTTAAAGTTGAAAAATGTTTAGAAATTTCCTTCCAGAAGTTATTTTTTTAAAATTCTATTCACAGTCAATTGCTTGCAAATATTAAACAAAAAACCTCTATTTTACTATCATAATTAAATGTTTCTTTAATCACTGTTAACAAAAATGAAGGGTAAAAAATGGTTTCATTGTAAAGTATAATGCCAGTAAGGTTTTCCTTCTACATAGTTTGTCTATTTAAACTGGACATTTTAGTATTTTCTCTATGCCCTTAAATTAAAAAAAATTTTTTTTCGAAGGACATATCTAAATAGAAAACATTTTTTATTGATCTTAAATCACTGCAGATGGTGACTGCAGCCATGAAATTAAAAGACGCTTACTCCTTAGAAGGAAAGTTATGACCAACCTAGACAACATATTAAAAAGCAGAGACATTATTTTGTCAACAAAATTCCATCTAGTCAAAGCTGTGGTTTTTCTAGTATTCATGTATGGATGTGAGAGTAGGACTATAAAGAAAGCTGAGTGCTGAAGAATTGATGCTTTTGAACTGTGGTGTTGGAGAAGACTCTTGAGAGTCCCTTGGACTGCAAGGAGATCTAACCAGTCCATACTAAAAAGGCAAGTGTGGAGTGGTTTATTTTATTCTAAATTAGTTTACTCTTTAAAAGTACAAATACTTTTGTAGTTTTAAAAAAAATAGCTAATCAAAGAGAAAGGCTATTTATAGAATTCATGTATTAGGAAGAGTGTACAAACCTAAAGTACACTTTTTTTTCTAATATTTCCTCATCAAGTGTGGCGGATGTTTTAATCTAAATTTTTATCATATTGTATTATTTTGAAAGAAATGCATATATAAAATGTTAGTAAAGTATAAATTACAAATAAAACCTTTAAATTCTAAGTAGAATGGATTATTATATTGAATTAAATTAGAGTGAAAAGGGAATGAGAGATGGAAAGGAAAAATGAAATATATAGTTCTCTGTAATTTTACAAAAGGGAGTTTTTTTGTAAGTGTGAATCTGACACAAGAGTCAAATAAATTAGGAGAGGAAAAAAATAAATGTCAAAAGTTATTTTATCTCATTAGAAAGCACAAAAATCTTTTAGAATTCTTCAGGATTGGCTAAGTGTCAGATCACGATACATAAAAAAAATAAACCTGTACCTTTCAGCTTTACAAATGTGGATTTTTTTTAGAGGTAAAACATTTCTAAGTGGTTGATTTCATTTTAGCACTTGCTCAGAAAAATTTGCCTAAATTAACTGATGATGAGAACCATTGGGGTATTTGTTAACTACAGCTTTGCAGAGTCCCTCTTACCTATGATTTATGGGGCCATGGGTATTTCTCAGGGGGTTAAGTTTTAATTACCCATGTGATTTCGATCATTGAGGAACTTTGGGAAACATTGTTTAAGAAAGGTTTTGAAATCAGCTATATGAGACAACAAACGCAGCTGAAAGAATGGAAAGAAAACTGACTATGTTCAAACCTTCTTCTTCCAAAATGGAGAAGGTCACATAGAGAAGGTCACATAAAACCAGTTCTAAGTGAAATGGGGTTTTATACTTTTGGTAGACAGTGAGCTTAAATCTACCTTTCCTATTCTAAAGGATTTAAAGACTAAAATATAGAAATGTTGATCTTTATTTTCTAGAATTTTACCTCATTTTTAGTACTCAGTTTCAAATGGTCTTCTAATTATTAAAGTTACAGATGAAAACAAATACAAAAATGAGATTTTAAAATCATTTATTATCTGGTATAAAGCACCATTTCTTAATTACCTCTGTGTAATACGTTAGTGTTAAGAGAAAAGTGAATTTATAGTCTTCTTAACCATTTTGTAAAAAAGATATTTTCATAGTTTGATTAAACTCTGAATACCTGACTGGTAAATATATTCAATAAGGAATTCAACCTATCATCAACCTTTAAGGGAAATTGCGTTAAGGCCATTCTGGTTGACAAATGTTTAATTCCAGAAAGATTACATAATCTTTCAATAACCCATGCTAAAATACAACTTTATATGCAAGAAAAATTACTTTTATGCAAACTGAAGTTCTTATCATGATTTCCCTACGATTCTTTTCTAAAATTCCCATCGAACTGCCTCAGGCTATTGGCTGTATCTCTTCTCGGTTCCATAGAGTGAGAGGCAGGATTTTCTTTCCCATTATGTTGCACTTGCAAATGTTATGTTTCATGGCAAAAGTAATTTGTAGATATAATTAATAGTGCTAATAAGCTGACCTTATAATTGAAGACTTATGTTGCCTTTTTGATTTGGGCCCAGTGTCACATGATAAAATTGTGGTGCTTTAAGCAGCTAAATTTGTGATTTTCTTATGGCTTCCCACATGGTTCAGTGGGTAAAGAATCAACATACAATGCAGGAGACTAAGATTTGATCCCTGGATTGGAAAGATTCCTTGAAGTAGGAAATGGCAAACCAACCCAGTATTCTTGCCAGAAAAGAATCACAAGGACAAGTGGAGCCTGGTGAGCTGCAGTCCAATAGGTCGAAAAGAATCAGATACGACTGAGTGACTAAGTACACAAGCAGTCAAATTTGTGATATTCATATGGCAACAATAGAAAACTAGTAGGTAATGTACCTAGTAGAGTGTAATCAACAAACGGTTCAATTCAGTCGCTCAGCCATGTCCGACTGTTTGCAACCCCATGGACTGCAGCATGCCAGGAGTCCCTGTCCATCACCAACTTCAAGACTTTGCTCAAACTCATGTCCATCGAGTTGGTGATGACATCCAATCATTTTGTCCTCTGTTCCCTTTTCTTCCTGCCTTCAACCGATCTCAGCATCAGGGTCTTTTCCAATGAAGGAGTTCTTTGCATCAGGTGGCCATGTTGGAGCTTCAGCATCAGACCTTCCAATGAATATTCAGGACTCATTTCATTTAGGATTGACAGGTTTGATCTCCTTGCAGTCCAAGGGACTCTCAAGAGTCTTCTCCAAGACTACAGTTCAAAAGCATCAATTCTTTGGCACTCAGCTGTGGTCCAGTACTCATATCCATACATGACTACTGGAAAAACTATAGCTTTGACTAGACATATCTTTGTCGGCAAAGTAATATCTCTGCTTTTTAATATGCTGTCTAGGTGGGTCATAGCTTTTTTCCAAGGTGCAAGCGTCTTTTAATTTCATGGCTGCAGTCACCATCTGCACTGATTTTCAGTTCAGTTCAGTCACTCAGTCATGTCCGACTCTTTGCTACTCAATGGACTGCAGTATGCCAGGCCTTCCTGTCCATCACCAACTCTTGGAGTTTACTCAAACTCATGCCCATTGAGTCAGTGATGCCATCTAACCATCTACTCCTCTGTCATCCTCTTCTCCTCCTGCCTTCAATCTTTCCCAGCCTCAGGGTCTTTTCAGATGAGTCAGCTCTTCACATCAGGTGGCCAAAGTATTGGAGTTTCAATTCCAACATCAGCCTGTCCAATGAACGCTCAGGACTGATGTCCTTTAGGATGGACTGGTTGGATCTCCTTGCATGCCAAGGAACTCTCAAGAGTCTTCTCCAACACCATAGTTCAAAAGCATTAATTCTTCAGCACTCAGCTTTCTTTATAGTCCAACTCTCACATCCAGACGTGACTACTGGAAAAACCATAGCTTTGACTAGATGGACCTTTGTTGGCAAAGTAATGTCTCTGCTTTTTAATATGCTGTCTAGGTTGGTCATAAGTTTCCCACCAAGGAATAAGCGTCTTTTTAATTTCATGGCTACAGTCACCATCTGCAGTGATTTTTGGGGCCCCCAAAAATAAAATCAGCCACTGTTTCCTCATCTATTTGCCATGAAGTGCTAGGACCAATGCCATGATCTTAGTTTTCTGAATGTTGAGCTATAAGCCCACTTTTTCACTCTCCTCTTTCACTTTCATCAAGAGGCTCTTTAGTTCTTCTTCAATTTCTGCCTTAAAGGTGGTATCGTCTGCATATCTGAGGTTATTGATATTTCTCCCGGCAGTCTTGATTCCAGCTTGTGTTTCTTCCAGACCAGTGTTTCTCATGATGTATTCTGCATGTAAATTAAATAAGCAGGGTGACAACATATAGCCTTGACATACTCCTTTTCCTATTTGGAACCAGTCTGTCATTCCCGGTCCAGTTCTAACTTTTGCTTTCTGATCTGCATACAGGTTTTCAAGAGGCAGGTCAGGTGCTGATATTCCCATCTCTTTAAGAATTTTCCATAGTTTATTATAATCCACACAGTCAGAGGTTTTGGGATAGTCAATAAAGCAGAAATAGATGTTTTTCTGGAACTCCCTTGCTTTTCCTATGATCCAGCAGATGTTGGTAATTTGATCTCTGGTTCCTCTGTCTTTTCTGAAACCAACTTGAATATCTGGAAGTTCATGATTGAAGCAGTGATTTTGGAGCCCTACAAAATAAAGTTTGTCACTCTTTCTATTGTTTCCCCATCTATTTGCCATGAAGTAATGGGACCAAATGCCATGATCGTAGTTTTTTGAATGTTGAGTTTAAGCCAGCTTTTTCACTCTCCTCTTTCACTTTCATCAGGAGGCTCTTTAGTTCCTCTTCGCTTTCTCCCATAAGGGTGGTTTTATTAATATCTGAGTTGATTGATATTTCTCCCGGTAGTCTTGATTCCAGCTTGAGCTAGTTACCAATCAACTACTCTAATTATTAACAGTACCTCTTGAAGTTTAAGGAATATATCTGGATCCACAGGGACTACTGAATGAGATCCATAATTTGCACTCTAGTTCTTTAAATAAAAAAAAACTTTTTTTGAACTAACCTATTAAAATTCCAGTTTGCTAATTATCTAGCTAGGTATAAGAACTGTGAAGTGTCTGATATTTTATACCACTTCAAAGTTAGCTAGTCTGCTACAGTTTCATGATGTAGGTGGAATATATAGGAATCTGGTTAGAGACAAAGGATGGTCTTCGAAAATAATGGTGCTGAAACAAATGAGCATCCCTATGCATTGTTAACTGCCCTCCCCTCAAAAAAAAAAAGGGGGGGGTATTATTACTCTCAGCAATAACAATAGTCAAAATCCCAATTCCCACAAAGTAGCAGGAAGGGAACCAGGTGGTGTCTTCCCAGTTGGTGATTGTGTTACAGGAAAAGGACATCAAACTCAAAGACTCAGTCTTTTTAGGTGGTAAGTCTTCTTAATTTTGTCCTAAAAGGAGAAATTGTATTTATCATACTGCATAGTATTCACATCTGCCTTTGGCTCCATAGGAAGCTAGTGTCTCTATCTTTCAAGGCTATTTTATATACAAATATTATTGAAAAAAATAGTCCAAACCAAAACGATAGTGTTCCACTCATTTTTATGGTTACTTTGGTCAGCACCTCCCCCCACCTCAATCTTCAGGGTGTTTTATACATTTGTAATGTAGTTATATTGTTTTTTCACATTCTATATTTTATCCTGAAATCTCCTAGTCTCCTAAAAGATATATTTATTTTCATAAATTAAGATCCCCTTTAAGTGCTGTAATGTCTCGGATGGTAAGGAATCTGCTTGCAGTACAGGAGACCCAGGTTCTATCGCTGGATTGGGGAAATCCCCCAGAGAAGGAAATATCTATCCACTCCAGTATTCTTGCCTTTAGAATTTCGTGGGCAGAGGAGTACGGTGGCTACATTCCATGGGCTTGCAAAGAGTCAGACACGACTGAGTGACTAACACTTTCATACTTTTAAGTGCTGTGGTTTTATACATAATGTCATATGCCTACCATTACAGTGTCATATAGAATAATTTCACTGTGCCTCAAATTCTGTTTCACATATTCAACCCTTTTTCCCATCTCTATTAGCCCTTAAATCTATTGATATATTTAAGTATTAGTTTTGTCTTTTCTAGACTACTGTATAATTGGAATTTTACCACATGTAGCCTTTTCAGAATTTTTGCTTTCACATAGAAATAAGCACTTAAGATTTAACCATGTCTTTCTGTGGGTTGATAGCTCATTTGCTTTTTCCATTTATTGTTTATTTTATTGGAATATAATTGCCTTATGAAATTGTATTAGTTTCTGCTGTACAGCAAAATGAATTGCTATATGTACACATATATCCTCTCCCTTTTAAACCCCCCTCCCACTTCCTCCAACCCACCCATCTCACCAAGCTGAGATGTTCTGTATAGCATATCTGTGCGCTATATAGTATATCTGCTGTGTATTTAACAGCTCCTTACTAGGCATCTATTTCACACATAGTAGTGTATATATGTCAGTGCTACTCTCCCAATTCATCTCACCCGCATTTTCCCACTTTGTGTTCACGTATCTGTTCTCTGCGTCTCTATTCTTGCCCTGCAAATAAGGTCATCTGTACCATTTGTCTAGAGTCCATATATATGCATTGACATGTGATATGTTTTTCTCTTTCTAACTGACTTCACTTTGTATGATAGACTCTAGGTCCATCCACATCACTACAAATGACCTGATTTAATTCCTTTATATGACTGCGTAATATCCCATTATGTATATGTACCACACCTTCTTTATCTATTCATCTGTTGATGGACATTTAAGTTGCTTCCATGACTTGGCTATTGTAAATAATGTTACAGTGAGTACTGGAGTACATGTGGCTTTTTGAATTATGGTTTTCTCAGGATATATGCCTAATATTGGGATTGCTGAGTCATATGGTAGTTCCATTTTTAGTTATTTACAGAACCTGCATACTATTATCCATAGTGGGTATATGAATTTACATTCCCACCAACAGTGCAAGAGGGTTCCCTTATCCCCACAACCTCTCCAACATTTGTTATTGGTGGACTTTTTAGTGATGGCCATTCTGACTGATGGGAATTGTAACTTCAGTGTAGTTTTAATTTGCATTTCTCTAATAATTAGCAGTGTTGCGTATCTTTTCATGTTTGTTGGCGATCTGTATGTCTTCTTTGGAAAAATGTTTATTTGGTTCTCTCACCCATTTTTTGATTGGGTTGTTTGTTTTTGATATTGAGATGCACGATGTTGTTGTTTAGTCACTAAGTCCTGTCTAATTCTTTTGTGATTGCATGGACTGTTGCCTGCAGGGCTCCTCTGTCCGTGGGATTTCCCAGGGAAGAACACTGGAGTAGGTTGCCATTTCCTTCTCTGGGGTATCTTTCAAACCCAGGAATTGAACCTGCGGTTGGGATCCTGCTGCAATTTATGTTATGTTCTGCCTGTGTTTCCCTCTAAGAGTTTTATAGTTTCTGGTTTTACACTTAGGTCTTTAATCCATTTCGGGTTTATTTTTCTAATATGGTGTTAAGGAAGTGTTGTAATTTCATTCTTCTACATTTAGTTGTCCAGTTTTCCCAGCATCACATATTGAAGAAGCTCTCTTTTTTCCATTATATGTTGTGCCTCCTTTGTCAAAGATAAGGTGCCCATATGTATGTAGGTTTATTTCTGGGCTTTCTGTCTTGTTCCATTGATTTATATTTGCTTTTCTGTGCAGTATCATACTGTCTTGATTACTGTAGCTTTGTATAGTCTGAAGTCAGGGAGCCTGATTCTTCCAACTCTGTTTCTCTTTCTTAAGATTGCTTTGGCTATTGAAGGTCTTTTGTATTTCTATACAAATTTTTAAATTTTTGTTCTAGTTCCGTGGAAAATCCCACTGGTAATTTAACAGGGATGACATTGAATCCGTAGATAGTTTTGGTTAATATAGTAATTTTGACAGTATTAATTCTTCTAATCCAAGAATATGATATCTCTCCATCTATTTGTGCCATCTTTGATTTCTTTCATCAATGTTTTATAGTTTTCTACATACAGGTCTTTTGTCTCCTTAGGTAGGTTTATTCCTAGGTATTTTATCCTTTTTGTTGTAATGGTAAATGGGGTTATTTCCTTAATTTCTCTTTCTGAACTTTCATTGTTAGTGTTTTGGATTGCAAGAGATTTCTAGGTATGTTTGTATCTTGCTACTTCATGAAATTCATTGTTTAGCTTAGGCTTCCCAAGTGGTGATCGGGGTTTGATCCCTGGGTCAGAAAGAACAGCTGGAGTAGGAAATGGCAACCTGCTCCAATATTCTTGCCTAGAAAATTCCATGGACAGAGGAGAATGGCAGAATACAGTCCATGGGGTTACAAAGAGTCAGACATGACTGAACACACACATACACACAGTTTTCTGGTGATATCTTTAAGAATTTTTGTGTACAGTATTAATATCATGTCATCTGGAGACGAAGTTTTACTTCTTTTTGAACCTGGATTCCTTGAGTTCCTAACCGCCCCCCCCCCCCCGATTGATGTGGCTAGGAATTCAAGATTTATGTTGAATAATAGTGGCAAGAGTGGGTACCCTTGTCTTGTTCCTGATCTTCAAAGAAATGCTTGCAGTTTTTCACCATTGAGAATAATGTTTGCTGTGGGTTTATAAAGAAAGCTGAGCACAGAAGAATTGATGCTTTTGAACTGTGGTGTTGGAGAAGACTCTTGAGAGTTCCTTGGACTGCATGGAGATCCAACCAGTCCATCCTAAAGGAGATAAGTCCTGGGTGTTCTCTGGAAGGACTGATGTTGAAGCTGAAACTCCAATACATTGGCCACCTGATGCAAAGAGCTGACTCATTGGAAAAGACCCTGATGCTGGGAAAGATTGAGGGCAGAAGGAGAAGGGGACAACAGAGGATGAGATGGTTGAATGGCATCGCCGACTCAATGGACATGGGTTTGGGTGGACTCCAGGAGTTGTTGATGGACAGGGAGGCCTGGCATGCTGCAGTTCTTGGGGTCACAAAGAGTCGGACATGACTGAGCAACAGAACTGAACTGTACTGTCGTATATTACCTTTATTATATTGAGTTTGGTTCCCACTGCTCAGCATACTTTCTAGAGTTTTTATTGTAAATGGATATTGAATTTTATTGAAAAGTTTTTCTCTCTGAGTAATATTTCATTATATAGATATATCACAATTTCTGTATTCATGCACCTATTGAAGGACTTCTTGGTTGCTTCTAGTTTTGACAATTGTTAATATAGCTGTTGTTACCATGCACATGAAAGTTTTTCTGTAGATATAGTATAGTATAGTAATGGTGAAAATTGCTCAGTTGTGTCTGACTCTTTGCAACCCCATGGACTACACAGGTCATGGAATTCTCCAGGCCAGAATACTGGAGTGGGTAGCCTTTTCCTTCTCCAGGGGATCTTCCCAACCCAGGGATTGAACCTGGGTCTCCCGCATTGTGGCAGATTCTTTATCATCTGAGCCACCAGGGATATAGATTTTCAAATAAATTGGGTAAAAACCTGGGAGTGTGAGTGCCACGTCAAATGGTAAGAGTATGATTAGCTTTGTAAGGAACTGCCAAATTCCCTTCCAAAGTGATTAACCAATTTGTATTCCAACCAGCAATGAATGAGAGTTCTGTTACTTTGCCCTCTAATCAACAATGAGTATTATTAGTTATTTTCATTTTCTGGATTCCAGATTTTCTAATACCATTTTGATTTGCATTTCCTATTGAAAAATAATATTGAGCATGTTTTCATGTGCTTGTTTTTCCTTCTCATATATTGAGTTGTATGTTCAGATCTTTTGTCAGTTTTTAAATTGGGTTGTTAGTTTTCTTATTATTGAAGTTTAAAATTCTATGAAGGTTTTAGAAACCATTGCATAATAATATATTTGTTTTGTGAATATCTTCAAGTCTGTAGGTTGATTTAGTAGTATCTTAAGCAGGAGAAGGAGATGGCACCCCACTCCAGTACTCTTGCCTGGCAAATCCCATGGACGGAGGAGCCTGGTAGGCTGCAGTCCATGGAGTCGAAAAGAGTTGGACACGACTGAGCAACTTCCCTTTCACTTTTCAGTTTCATGCATTGGAGAAGGAAATGGCAACCCAATCCAGTGTTCTTGCTTGGAGAATCCCAGGGATGGGGGAGTCTGGTGGGCTGCCGTCTATGGGGTCACACAGAGGAGGACACGACTGAAGTGACTTAGCAGCAGCAGCAAGCAGAAAGTGAAGAGGAACTAAAAAGCCTTTTGATGAAGTTGAAAGAAGAGAGTGAAAAAGTTGACTTAAAACTTAACATTCAGAAAACAAAGATCACGGCATCCGGTCCCATAACTTCATGGGAAATAGATGGGGAAACAGTGGAAACAGTGGTCAGACTTTATTTTGGGGGGCTCCAAAATCACTGCAGATGGTGACTGCAGCCATGAAATTAAAAGATGCTTATTCCTTGGAAGGAAAGTTATGACCAACCTAGATAGCATATTCAAAAGCAGAGACATTACTTTGCCAACAAAGGTCCATCTAGTCAAGGCTATGGATTTTCCAATTGTCATGTATGGATGTGAGAGGTGGACTGTGAAGAAAGTTGAGTGCTAAAGAATTGATGCTTTTGAACTGTGGTGTTGGAGAAGACTCTTGAGAGTCCCTTGGACTGTAAGGAGATCCAACCAGTCCATTCTGAAGGAGATCAGCCCTGGGATTTCTTTGGAAGGAATGATGCTAAAGCTGAAACTCCAGTACTTTGGCCACCTCATGCAAAGAGTTGACTCATTGGAAAAGACTCGGATGCTGGGAGGGATTGAGGGCAGGAGGAGAAGGGGACAACGGAGAATGAGATGGCTGGATGGCATCACTGACTCGATGGACGTGAGTCTGTGTGAACTCCGGGAGATGGTGATGGACAGGCAGGTCTGGTGTGCTGCGATTCATGGGGTCGCAAAGAGTCGGACATGACTGAGCGACTGAACTGAACTGAACTGACTAAGCAAGTATTTAATCTTAATAAAAATCAACTTTTTCTTTCATGGATAAAGCTTTGGTATTATACTTAAATCTGAGTTTACATAAAATTCACCCTGTTTTTTTATTTTTTTATTTTTTTCAGTTTTGGTGGTAAGGTGGTGAGCATAGCTGCCTTCTCCTATGTTTTCTTTCAGAAGGTTTATAGTTTTGAATTTTACATTTACACCTGTAATCCATTTTGAGTCAGTTTTTGTGAAAGATGTAAGATCTTTTCTGGGTCTATTTTTTGGACATAAAAATGCATATATGGATGCCCAAATATTCTGCACTGTTTATTCAAAAACCATCCTTCATTGAATTTCATTGGCTTCTTTGTCATAGATCAATTGTCTATGTTTAAAAGAATCTATTTCTGTGTTCTCAATTTTGTTCCATTAGAATTAAAGTCTATTTTTTTCACCAAGACTGGGCTGTGTTGCATATTGTAGTTTTATAATAAATCTTAGAATCATGTATTCTGAGTCCCCCAACTATCTTCTTCAGTATTGTGTTGTGTATCATAGGAATTTTGCCTTTCCATATAAACTTTAGAGTTTGTTGATATCTATAAAGTGCTTAGTAGTATGGCGGTTTAGTCACTAAGTCACGTCCAGCTCTTTGTGACCCCATGGACTTTAGCCCACCAGCCTTCTCTCTCCATGGGATTTTCCAGACAAGAATACTGAAATGGGTTTCAATTTCCTTCTCCAGGGGATCTTCTGCTCTCAGGGAATGAACCTGGGTCTCCTGCATTGCAGGTGGACTCTTTATCAACTGAGCCACCAGAATGCTTACTATGATTTTAAATATGATTACAATGAATTTATAGATCAATAAGGAAATAATTGACAGAATAACAATGTTTAGTTTTACAATCCATATGCATAGAATATCCATTTGTATGTTTAGATATACTTTGATTTCTTTAGTCAGAATTTTAAAGTTTTCCACATAAAGGTTTTGTAAATATTTCGTTGCATTTATACTTAAGAATTTCCTTTTCTGGTGCTATGTTAAATGGTGTTTTTAAAACAGTAATGTTAGTTGCTCATTGCTGGTATCTAGAAGGATAATTGATTTACGTGATTCATTCCAATAGTCTATTGTTTGTACTTCAAGATTTTTTTTTTCCCGTAAACAGTCATGTCACATGTAATACAATTTTGTCTATAAAATTTTGCATCCTTTTCTTGTCATATTGCATTGGCCAGAACTTTCAGTGTGACATTGACTGGACGTAGTAAAAGAGGACACCTGTATGTTGCTCTTGATCTTAGAGATAAAATGTACTATGAGATGTAGGCTTTTTGTAGTTGTTCATTTTTACATTGAGAAAGGTATTCTGTATAGGTGTGTTTTTTTCTTGTGATTTTAATTCGAAATGGATTTTTTTTTCAAATTCTTTTTCTGTATCAACTGATATGATCATATGGTTTATCTTCTTTATACTATTGATGGAGTAGATTATATTGTTTTTTGAAATATTGAACCAGCCTTGCAAATTTGGAGTATATCATACTTTTTCATGGTGTATAATTCTTTTTATACATTGTTGGATTTGATTTCATAATATTTTACACATAGATTTTTGCATCCATGTTCATAAACAGTGTAGTCTCTGATGCTTCTTTCTTTTTGCACAGAAGGTGATTCTGGCCTCATTAAATGAGACAGAAAGAGTCCTTTCTTTTTCTATTTTCTAAAAAATATTCTGAAGATTTGAAATCATTTCTTCCTTCTGTGTTTATAAAAATTCACTAATGAGACCATCTGGGCCTGGAACTCTCTCTTTTAGGACATTGTTAGTCATTGACTCACTTTTTAAATATACACTTATTCGTACTATATATTTCTCATTGTAAAAGTTTTCATCTATCAATTTTGAAATATAAGTGACATACAGCATTCTATAAGCTTAAGGTGTATGGCATGATTTGACATGTATACATCATGAAATATAACATCCAGTGTTTTATATACATACACAAATAAATAGAAGAGTATTTTCTTTGTAATGAGTTCTCAAGATTTTCTCTCAATTATTTTCATATATAACATACAGCAGTGTTAATGTTTATCATGTCATGCATTACATCTCTAGTACTTCGTTATCTTATAACTAAAAGTTGTAGAACTATATAGAACCTAGAACTATAACTTTATCTTATAACTATACCTTCTGTCTGCCTTCATCCAACTCCTCTTCGCTCTAGCCCCTGCTTCTAGTAACTACAAATGTGATCTCTTTACCTATAAATCTGATTTTGAAGTGTAATTGACCTCAGTGTTAGTCCCTGATATACAGCATACTGTTTTAATATTTCTATATATTTCAGAATTACCACTGTGATAAGTCTAGCTATGATCTGTCACCATAGAATAATATTACATACTTATCGATATTCCTCACACTGTATCTTTCATATCTGTGACTCAATTTGCAATAGGAAATTTGTCCATCTTAATCTTCACTTACATCTTTTCTCATTCCCTCCACCTCTCCTCTGGCAATCATGTGTTTTTTCTCTGTATCTATAATGGTCTGTTTGATTATTTTTATTTTCTTTATTATAACCCACATGAAAATGAAACAATAAAGACTTTGACGTTTTCTGTCTGACTTATTATAACCTATAGGCCCATCCGTGTTGTTACAAATGGTAAAATTTCCCTTTTTGTGGCTGAGTGATACTACACTGTGTATGTGTTTATACATACTGCATCGTTATCCATTCATTTAGTGATGCAAGGTGCTTCTGTCTTGGCTATTGTAAATAATACTGTATTTAACATAGTACATATATCTTTCTGAATTAGTATCATAATTTTTTTTGGATAAATATGTAGTAGTGGAATTGAAGGATCACATGGTAGTTCTATTTTTTATTTTTTAAGGAATCGCCATACTGTTTTAATAGTGGCCATACCAATATACATCCCCACCAATTTTTCTTTACATCCTCACCAATACATATTATTTGTTGTCTTTTGATGTTAGCCATTCTGACATATGTGAGGTGACATCTCATTCTGGTTTTTATTTGCATTCCTCTGATTAGTGATGTTGAACATTCTTTATGTGCCTGCTGATCATCTATATATCTTCTTTGGAAAATGTCCATTCAGGTCCTCAGCCCATTTTTTATCAGGTTATTTGATTTTTTTTTTTTTTTTTTGATGTTGAGTTGTATGAGTTCTTTATATATATAGGATATTAACCCCTATTAAGTATGTATTTTGCAAATATCTTCCTCCATTCAATAGTTCAGTTCAGTTAAGTTGCTCAGTCAGGTCCAACTGTTTGTTACCCCATGAATCGCAGCATGCCAAGCCTCCCTGTCCATCACCAAACCCAGAGTTTACCCAAACTCATGTCCATTGAGTCAGTGATGCAATCCAACCATCTCATCCTCTGTTGTCCCTTTCTCCTCCTGCCCTCAATCTTTCCCTGCATCAGGGTCTTTTCAGATGAGTAAGCTCTTCATATCAGGTGGCCAAAGTATTGGAATTTCAGCTTCAACATCAGTCCTTCCAGAGAACACCCAGGACTGATCTCCTTTAGGATGGACTGGTTTGATCTCCTTGCAGTCCAAACTCTCAAGAGTATTCTCCAACACCATAATTCAAAAGCATCAATTCTTATGTTCTCAGCTTTCTTTATAGTCCAATTCTCACATCCATACATGACCACTGGAAAAACCATAGCCTTGACTAGAAGGAGCTTTGCTGACAAAGTAATGTCTCTGCTTTTGAATATGCTGTCTAGGTTGGTCATAACTTTCCTTCCAAGGAGTAAGCATCTTTTAATTTCATGGCTGCAATCACCATCTGCACTGATTTGGGAGCCCCCAAAAATAAAGTCAGCCACTGTTTGCACTGTTTCCCCATTTATTTGTCATGAAGTGATGGGACCAGATGCCATGATCTTAGTTTTCTAAATGTTGAGCTTTAAGCCCACTTTTTCAGTCTCCTCTTTCACTTTCATCAAGAAGCTCTTTAGTTCTTCTTCACTTTCTGCCATAAGGGTGGTGTCATCTGCATTTCTGAGGTTATTGATATTTCTCCCGGTGATCTGGATTCCAGCTTGTGCTTCCTCCACTCCAGCATTTCTCATGATTTACTCTGCGTATATAAGTTAAATAAGCAGGGTGACAATATACAGCCTTAACACTCCTTTTCCAATTTGGAACCAGTCTGCTGTTCAGTGTCCAGATCTAACTGTTGCTTCTTGACCTGCATACAGATATCTCAGGAGGCAGGTCAGATGGTCTGGTGTTCCCATCACTTTAAGAATTTTCCACAGTTTGTTGTGATCCATACAGTCAAAGGCTTGTGTGTATTCAATAAAACAGAAGTAGGTATTTATCTGGATGTTGGCAATTTGATCTCTGGTCCCTCTGCCTTTTCTAAATCCAGCTTGAACATCTAGAAGTTCACAGCAACTGTATTTGCTCATTCTTCAAATATGGCTCAAAGTTTGTCATCAGAGATGTATAGTCTATGTCTTCATTTTAATTTTGTTCACTTGATGAAAGCTTTTCTCAAATTAATAACTTATCATGTGCATTTTTCCTAACCCAGTTTTCTAATGCCTAACATTTTTTCTACCTTATGTATGTGTGACTGTAACATTCTGTTAATTTCAAAATAGAGTTCTTGGTATCCTAAAATAAAGTCTGCACTTCTATGATAATCCATTATATTTCTTTTACATTCATTGCTTAACCTGTAAAACTTAATCTTTAGTTAATAAATCTTTTCCAATTTGCAATATATATTACCTACTATCTCTAATGGTCTTCCGTTGTGGCTCAGCTGGTAAAGAATCCTCCTGCAATGCCGGAGACCTAGGTTCAATTCCTGGATTGGGAAGATCCCCTGGAAAAGGGAAAGGCTACCCACTCCAGTATTCTGGCCTGGAGAGTTCCATGGACTATATAGTCCATGGGGTTGCAAAGAGTCGGACACATGAGTGAATTTCACTTTGTTTCACTTTCTCTAACAGTCACTGCCTGTGTGTGTTCTTAGTTGTTCAGTCATGCCCAACTCTTTGCAACCCCTCTTTGTGGACTATAGCCAAGCATGCTCCTCTGTCTATGGGGATTCTCCAGGCAAGAATAGTGGAGTGGGTTGCCATGACCTCCACCAGGGAATCTTGCCAACCCAGGGATCAGACCCAGGTCTCCCACATTGCAGGCAGATTTTCTACCATCTGAGCCACCAGGGAAGCCCAAGAATCCTGAAGTGGGTAACCTATCACTTCTCCTGGGGATCTGGTGGGGTGGTACATTACTGGCAGAAGAAAAATTCTGTGGTCACCAGAAAATGCAATACCATATGAGAGGGTATTTAGGAGCATTTAACTAAATTTTTTTTTTCTGTCTGTCTCTTATTTTGGGGGGTATGTTGTTTTCCTTTTCTTTTTTTTTTTTTGAAATTTCTCTTAAGATCATGCATGTGTCCTCAATTTTATTTTTATCTAGTTATATCATTTTATGCTTTTTGCATAAATTTCATGAATATTTTAATAGGCTGATTTCAGAAGTAATATATTTTGTTTTCTATGAATGAATATACATTTTATAAAAGAGATAAAGAGACTGTTAGCTAAATGAAATTTCCTAACAAGTTTAAAAATTGGAAACTCATCTGGTAAATATGTAATTATTGTAGAGGCTAGAATGGAAAGGGAAAAAAAGCAACAGGAAAACAATATAGTAAAAATTATGGTAGTTATTTGAAAATAAAGATTGTGAGGATGATTCGCTTCAGTTGTGTCCAACTCTGTGCAACCCCATATTCGGCAGCCCACCAGGCTTCCCCATCCCTGGAGGACACTGGAATGGGTTGCCATTTCCTTCTCCAGTGCATGAAAGTGAAAAGTGAAAGTGAAGTCACTCAGTCATGTCCGACTCTAGCGACCCCATGGACTGCAGCCTACCAGGCTCCTCTGTCCATGGGGTTTTCCAGGCAAGAGTACTGGAGTGGGGTGCCATTGCCTTCTCTGTGTAAGGATGATCAATTTTAGCCAACAGGATCTTAGGATATATATATATGACAAAATTTAGGATGTTGTTCTGTTCAGTTCAGTCACTCATTCATGTCCTACTCTTTGCAACCTCATGACCTGCAGCATGCCAGGCCTCCTTGTCCATCACCAGCTCCTGGAGTCCACCCAAACCCATGTACATCGAGTCGGTGATGCCATCCAACCATTTCATCCTCTGTAATCCCCTTCGCCTCCTGCCCTCAGTCTTTCCCAGCATCAGGGTCTTTTCAAATGAGTCAGCTCTTTGCATCAGGTGGCCAAAGTACTGAAGTTTCGGCTTCAACATCAGTCCTTCCAAAAAACACCCAGGACTGATCTGCTTTAGGATGGACTGGTTTGATCTCCTTGCAGTCCAAACTCTCAAGAGTATTCTCCAACACCATAATTCAAAAGCATCAATTCTTCTGTTCTCCGCTTTCTTTATAGTCCAACTCTCACATCCATACATGACTACTGGAAAACCATAGCCTTGACTAGACAGACCTTTGTTGACAAAGTAATGTCTCTGCTTTTGAATATGCTGTCTAGGTTGGTCATAACTTTCCTTCCAAGGAGTAAGCATCTTTTAATTTCATGGCTGCAATCACCATCTGCACTGATTTTTGGAGGCCCCCCAAAATAAAGTCTGCCACTGTTTCCCCATCTATTTGCTATGAAGTGATGGGACCCGATGCCATGATCTTAGGTCTTTGAATGTTGAGCTTTAAGCCAATTTTTTCACTCTCTTCTTTCACTTTCATCAAAAGGCTTTTTAGTTCTTCTTAACTTTCTGCAATAAGGGTGGTGTCATCTGCATATCTGAGGTTATTGATATTTCTCCCAGCAATCTTGATTCCAGCTTGTGCTTCCTCCAGCCCAGTGTTTCTCATGATGTACTCTGCATATACGTTAAATAAGCAGGGTGACAATATACAGCCTTGACGTACTCCTTTTCCTATTTAGAACCAGTCTGTTGTTCCATGTCCAGTTCTAACTGTTGCTTCCTGACCTGCATACAGGTTTCTCAAGAGGTGTTCCTATCTCTTTCAGAATTTTCCACAGTTTATTGTGAGCCACACAGTCAAAGGCTTTGGCATAGTCAATAAAGCAGAAATAGATGTTTTTCTGGAACTCTTTTGCTTTTTTGATGATCCAACCGATGTTGGCAATTTGATCTCTGGTTCCTCTGCCTTTTCTAAAACCAGCTTGAGCATCTGGAAGTTCACGGTTCATGTATTGCTGAAGCGTGGCTTGGAGAATTTTAAGCATTACTTTACTAGTGTGTGAAATGAGTGCAATTGTGTGGTAGTTTGAACATTCTTTGGCATTGCCTTTCTTTGGGATTGGAATGAAAACTGACCTTTTCCAGCCCTATGACCACTTCTGAGTTTTCCAAATTTGTTGGCATATTGATTGCAGCACTTTCACAGAGTCATCTTTCAGGATTTGACATAGCTCAACTGGAATTCCATTACCTCTACTAGCTTTGTTCATAGTGATACTTCCTAAGGCCCACTTAACTTCACATTCCAGAATGTCTGGCTCTAGGTGAGTGATCACACCATTGTGATTATCTGAGTCATGAAAATCTTTTTTGTGTATGGTTGACACTGAAATCAGATTTATTATATTTTTGTAGGTAAAGATGGAAAAGTTCTATACAGTCAGCAAAAGCAAGACTGGGAGCTGACTGTGGCTTGGATCATGAACTCCTTATTGCCAAATACAGACTTAAATTGAAGAAAGTGGAGAAAACCAGTAGACCATTCAGGTATGACATAAATCAAATCCCTTATGACTATACAGTGGAAGTGAGAAATAGATTTAAGGGACTAGATCTGAAAGACAGAGTGCCTGATGAACTATGGATGGAGGTTCATGACATTGTACAGGAGATAGGAATCAAGACCATCCCCCCAAAAAATAAATGCAAAAAAGCAAAATGGCTGTCTGGGGAGGCCTTACAATTAGCTGTGAAAAGAAGGGAAGTGAAAAGCAAAGGAGAAAAGGAAAGTTGTACCCATTTGAATGCAGAGTTCCAAATATTAGCAAGGAGAAATAAGAAAGCCTTCCTTAGTGATCAGTGCAAAGAAATAGAGGAAAACAATAGAACTGGAAAGACCAGAGATCTCTTCAAGATAATTAGAGATACCAAGGGAATATTTCATGTAAAGATGGGCTCAATAAAGGACAGAAATTATAGAGACATAACAGAAGCAGAAGACATTAAGAAGAGGGGCAAGAATACACATAAAAACTATACAAAAAAGTTATTCACAACCCAGATAATCACGATGGTGCTGATGTAATAATTTGCTGATTAATTGCACGAAGAAAGATGAAGGGCCAAGAGTAGTATCACTATTTGTAAACTGGATATCTGAGTAAATGACAGTATTATTAGGCGAGGGAACAATTAGAAATTAATACCATGTTTGGATGGTAGAGTATAAATTTAATGATTTTCGTTCAGAACATCAGCAGAGAGATAGTCCAAATCTGGGGAAGGACATGTGGTAGGTGAAGCAGTACTGGAAGAATAGGTTACTGAGCAAGAGAGCAAAGACAGTGAGAGAAGAGAAATGAGAAATTTAGGAAAGTGACATTGAACACAAAAAGAGTCAACTAAGTTAACAACATTTGAAACCACTGACTTTAAATGCTTTATGCTGCTGCTGCTAAGTCGCTTCAGTCGTGTCCGACTCTGTGCGACCCCATAGACGGCAGCCCACCAGGCTCCACCGTCCCGGGATTCTCCAGGCAAGAACACTGGAGTGGGTTGCCATTTCCTTCTCCGATGCATGAAAGTGAAAAGTGAAAGTGAAGTCGCTCAGTCGTGTCCGACTCTTAGCGATCCCATGGACTGCAGCCCACCAGGCTCCTCTGTCCATGGGATTTTCCAGGAAAGAGTACTGGAGTGGGGTGCCATTGCCTTCTCCAGAGCCACATTAAAAAATAATAATAATAACTACAAATTATCACAAATGCATATTTTTTAACTCTTTATAACATTTATTATCCTGGGGTAATAATAAGACCTCCAGTACTTTGGCCACCTCATGCGAAGTGTTGACTCATTGGAAAAGACTCTGATGCTGGGAGGGATTGGGGGCAGGAGGAGAAGGGGACGACAGAGGATGAGATGGCTGGATTGTTCACTGACTTGATGGATGTGAGTCTGAGTGAACTCCGGGAGATGGTGATGGACAGGGAGGCCTGGCGTGCTGCGATTCATGGGGTCACAAAGCGTCGGACATGACTGAGCAACTGAACTGAAATGAAACTGAACTGATACTAATGTAAAATATACCTTTGATATCTGTAGTTGATATGTCTGGTATCTTTGATATCTATTTTGTAAAATACTATTTACCTCTTATTTATCTATATTCAGTTTGTTCCAGAAATGATTAGAGATTAGTTATCATCATCTATTGGAGGAGGAAATGGCCACCCAACCCAGTATTCTTGCCTGGAGAATCCCAAGGGCAGAGGAGCCTGGCAGACCCCACTACTCCAAGGGGTCACAAAGAGTTGGACAGGACTGAGTGACTAAGCACAACATATTATCATCTATACCTTTATGACTTTTTTTCATAAAACTTGTCTTTTATGCTAAGAGCCAAATCTCTTATATTTTGATTCGGCCATCTCAAAGCTGAAAGCTGGATTTTTTCTTCAGACAGTTAGAGAAAAAGATGATGATTACATTATAGAAAGATAAAGCCATATTGGGATGCAGAAGCTGGGAGGTCAGGTAGACTCAATAGCTACTTAAAAGATTTTTTTCACACTAACCTGAAATTGAATTTGCTGCAAATTCCTTTCTCAGTTGATGTGTATTTACTGTATTTCATTAACCTTCTGGTAGATAAAACACAACACTGTAGAAGCTGCCAATGCTAAACCCATGAAAACCAAGATTCAACTGTATTTGGTTCAAAATATGTTCCTAATGCCCAAAGAGAAGGACACATATCTGGCTTATAGATCACGTATCCTTAAACTGTCAAATCATAAGTTTGAGAATAAGTTAAAAGTTATGAGTTCACCAATACTAAATGAGTTTGAAAGAGAAAATGAAAGCAGATTAGGGAAGTTGTAATTAATTCAAAGAATATCAACTCAGTGTCTACTTTGGGTACTGTTAGACACTAAGGGCAATTGAGCAGGTTTAGTAAAAGATTCAATAAAGTGACCAGGGGATTAAAAACAATGAGAGAATTACCATGATAAGTACAGTGAGAGTCCACCAAAGAAGTACCTAGCCAGAATGTAAGTTAGTGGAGAGAAGTGGTAGGCAAGAAAGAGCTATTCCCACCCAATTATGTATAAATGAGATTTGAGTAGTGAAATCATTCTATTCAAAATGAATAGAAGCAAAATCTCTGCCCCAAACAAAGAAAACATCATGTGGAAAATTCTGGATGTTAGAAAAGCTAGTAGATTAAAGAAACGAAAACATGTAGTGTGTAATAACAAGCTCACTTGTTGTGAGCTGTGCAACAAAGTTGGAGAAGTAATCTGGAGCCCCATGCTGAGGAGGCTGGACTATCTGATGGCAAAAAATGGACCCAGAATATTAAGTGGCTTGATGAGATTCAGGATTTATTATGATTATTCTGGTTATGGTATCCGATTCATATAATAGAAAAAAATTAAGATATTTTTTCTCCAAAAATTAAGTAGATCAGTGATAAATTATATCCTAGAATATTTTGACATAGAATAGAAGGAGCATTGGAGTGGAAATATTAACATGTATATTAAGTCTGCTTTTTGCCATTTACTAATGGTATGGGTTTGAACATGTTTCTCAATACCATTTTAAATGTAAATCTATAAATTGAAATGCATAAATTTTAATAATGTCCATTCATAAAGTGGTTTTAAGTAACAGGACCTTGAAAGAGCTTTTGAAAATCAATAACAAATATTGATTATTTTTAGAAATGTGGCTATGATTATAATATTTTAAATGCCTATCAAGATACATGAGCTCTATATTAGGTTCAAAAACTACAAATCTAAACTGAAAGAAGAAAGTATTTTCATATTTATAAGTGAAAAGCCTTTGAAATAAGTTAAAGCTAGGTCATATGGTAGCTTTTAGCTTTTAAAGGAACCTCCTTAAAATTTTCCATAGTGGCTTTACCAGTTTACATTCCCACCAACAGTGTAGGAGGGATCCTTTTACTCCACACGCTCTCCAGAATTTCTTTGTGGGCTTTTTGATGATGGCCTTTCTGACTGATGTAAACTGATACCTCACTGTAGTTTTGATTTGCATTCCTCTAATAATCAGTGATGTTAAGCATCTTTCCATGTGCTTTGTCCATCTCTATATCTTCTTTGGAGAAATGTCTATTTAGGTCTTCTGCATTTTTTTTGTTGTTTTGTTTTTTGAGCTACATGAGCTGTTTGTAAATTTTGAAGATTAATACCTTTTCAGTTGTTTCATTTGCAAATATTTTCTCCCATTCTGAGTGCTGTCTTTTTCATTTTGTTTATAGTTTCCTTAGCTGTGCAAACACTTTTAAGTTTAACTAAATCCCATTAGTTTAATTTTGTTTTTATTTTCATTATTCTAAGAAGTGATTGGAAAAGATCTTGCTGCCATTTATGTCAAAGCATGTTCTGCATATGTTCTCCCCTAAGAGTCTTATAGAATCTGACCTTACACAGAAGTCTTTAATTCATTTTGAGTTTAGTTTTGTGTGATGTTAGGGAGTTTTCTAATTTCATTATTTTACATGTAGCTGTCTAAGTTTTCTAGCACCACCCATTGAAGAGACTGCCTTTTCTCTATTGTATAGTCTTACCTCCTTTGTCATAGATTAGGTGTCCACAGATGTGTGTGTTTATCTCTCTCTGAACACTATCTCCTGTTTCATTGATCTATATTTCTGTTTTTGTGCTAGTACCATATTGTTTTGATGACCCAGCAATCCCATACTTGTGCATATATCCAAGAGGAAACCATAACTTGAAAGTATGTGTGCACCTTAATGATCATTGTAGTGCTATTTACAATAGGCAAAACATGGAAGCAACTTAAATGCCCATCAACAGAGGAATGGATAAAGAAGATGTGGTACATATATACGATGGAATATTACCATAGAAAAAAATGAAAGAAAATGAAATAAATCCATTTGCAATGAAATAGATGGACATAGAGATTATCATACAGAGTGAAGTAATTCAGAAAGAGAAAGATGAATATTGTATAACGCCACTTAAAAGTAGAATCTAAAAAATGGTACAAGTGAACCCACTTACAAAACAGAAAGTGTTACAGATGTAGAAAACAAACATACCAAGAGGTTATCAAGAGGGGAAGGGGTGGTAAGATGAACTGGTAGGTTGGGATTGACATGCATACACTGTATACTATAGTGTATTGACTATATTGACATATATACACTATATATAAAAGAGACTAATGAACTTATTTTTTAGCTAATGAAAACATCCTGTATAGCACAGGATACTCTATTCAATGCTCTGTGGTGACCTAAATGGAAAGAAATCTAAAAAAGAATATATATATAAGTATGAATACATACACACAGACACACACACACACATATATACATAACTGATTCACTTTGCTGTACAGCAGAAATTAGCACAACAGGGTAAAACAAATATATTCTAGTAAATAAATAATAAATATACTTCAATAATAAAATATATACCAATTAATTAACTAATTAAAGCTACATAAATGAATTTATAAATCATAAATCACATATAGGTTGGAACACAACTATTATATAAGCTATAACTATTGACTTTTTTTTACTTATTAATGATTTTGTATAGTTTATTAAAACTAGGAAGCTTATTAAAACTAGGAATATTATTAAAACTATAAAACTTCAGTTATAGTTTAGATGTAGCTGTTATATCAACCATTTGCTTATAATGCATTTATATAACAATATTAGAAGTATGAGATTTGTACTATAAGCATATTGTTGTAATCACCATGACAACTGAATGCATTTTTTAATTTTTAAAATTAATGTTATTCTATCATAGGTACTTTGTAGGACCTTTTAAACTATTTTTAGAGTAAGCCAAAAGATAAATAAAGTATTAAATTCATTGTCAAATATTGAATAAGCAAATAGAAGTAACTATATATTTTAATTCAGATGTAAACATGGTTTTTGATAACACAATACAGAACAGAAGAATAAGATGACATTAAATAATATTGAAAATTAGGGAATAGGATAATATTTGAGGTAAACAGTAGATTGTAAAATAAACTGAGTCCTATTTGGATAAATTGAGCTTAAAATGTTTTAATCAAATCTATGAGATTAATGAGAAAATATTTAACAAGCTTTTAGAAATTTGCATCGGAGTTCAGGAATGGGCCAAAGGCTAGAGGCATAGAATTTGGCATCAGCTACCTATAAGTAATATCTGAATTCTTGAGATTAAAAGAAATTGCACATGAAGAGATGCCCACATTCAAAAGTTGGGAAGAGGTAAGTCGAGGACATATGTTACGGTTGAAAAGGTATATCTGATAATTGAGAACCAATAGAAACCAATCTCATAGAAATGAAAAGAAAATATTTCAGGAAGGATGAAATTTCTCTTAGTGTGGAAATTAGATTGAAAATGAAAATTTTAAAAATGACCATGAAATTTAAACAAATGAATCTTTTTAGAGAAGAAATTTTAGAAATTGAAACTAACAAATATACTGAAAGACTAAGTAAATTTTGTTATGAGCAGAGCAAAACTGACAAAAAAAGAAATGACCTTTCATATAAAAACCACAGAAAAATCCAAAAGTTGAGTGATATCTTCTAGAAATCACTGAGGGAAGAAAAGAGGAATCAACAGAAATTGAGGTGAAAGAATTGACCAAGAATAAGAAATAATATGACATAAGGTGGTCAGCATGTATTTTTGTATGTCTACTGTGAACACACCATAAAATTACACTCTTCCTCTAGTAAAAATTTTAGCTAACTTTTGGAAAGATAATTGTCTTTGGGTAAGCATTTACTAAATGTTAGATATTTTATTATACATAGTTTCCTGGAAATTATTACATGTAATTAATAATTACATGTATTATTTCAGTTAATCATCACAAAACTCACTGGGAAATAGTTTTAATGTAATTCTTATTTCATGGTTAAAGAAATGGAAGCTTAAAAAGCTTCAGTTCCATTCATTCTTCAGTCGTGTCCAACTCTTTGCGACCCCATGAACTGCAGCACGCCAGGCCTCCCTGCATCACCAACTACTGGAGTCCACCCAAACCCATGTCCATCGAGTCCGTGACTCCATCCAACCATCTCATTCTCTGTCGACCCCTTCTCCTCCTGCCCTCAATCTTTCCCTGCATCAGGGTATTTTCAAATGAGTCAGCTCTTCGCATCAGTTGGCCAAAGTATTGGAGTCTCAGCTTCAAAATCAGTCCTTCCAATGAACACCCAGGGCTGATCTCGTTTAGAATGGACTGGTTGGATCTCCTTGCAATCCAAGTCAAGAGTCTTCTCCAACACCATAATTCAAAAGCATCAATTCTTCTGTGCTCATCTTTCTTTATAGTCCAACTCTCACATCCATACATTACCACTGGAAAAAACATAGCCTTGACTAGAAGGAGCTTTGTTGACAAAGTAATGTCTCTGCTTTTGAATATGTTGTCTAGGTTGGTCATAACCTTCCTTCCAAGGAGTAAGCATCTTTTAATTTCATGGCTGCAATCACCATCTGCACTGATTTTGGAGCCCCAAAAAATAAAGTCAGTCACTGTTTCCCCATCTATTTGCCATGAAGTGATGGGACCGATGCCATGATCTTAGTTTTCTAAATGTTGAGCTTTAAACCAACTTTTTCACTCTCTTCTTTCAATTTTATCAAGAGGCTCTTTAGTTCTTCTTCACTTTCTGCCATAAGGGTGGTGTCATCTGAATATCTGAGGTTATTGATATTCTCCAGGCAATCTTGATTCCAGCTTGTGCTTCCTCCAGCCCAGCATTTCTCATGATGTACTCTGCATAGAAGTTAAATAAGCAGGGTGACAATATACAGCCTTGACATACTCCTTTTCCTATTTGGAATCAGTCTGTTGTTTCATGTCCAATTTTAACTGTTGCTTCCTGAACTGCATTCATGTTTCTCAAGCGGCAGGTGGTCTGATATTCCCATCTCTTTCAGAAATTTCCAGTTTATTGTGATCCACGCTGTCAAGTGCTTTGGCATAGATAATAAAGCAGAAATAGATGTTTTCTGGAACTCTCTTGCTTTTTTGATGATCCAACTGATGTTGGCAATTTGATTTCTGGTTCCTTTGCCTTTTCTAAAACCAGCTTTAACATCTGGAAGTTCATGGTTCATGCATTGCTGAAGCGTGGCTTGGAGAATTTTGAGCATTACTTTACTAGAGTGTGAGATGAGTGTACTTGGGTGGTATTTTCAGCATTCTTTGGCATTGCCTTTCTTTGGGATTGGAGTGAAAACTGACCTTTTCCAGTCCTGTGGTCATTGCTGAGTTTTCAAAATTTGCTGACAAATTGAAAAGCTTAGAATGGTCCAAAAATTAATACAGGCATTCAAGAATCAAGGATTGAACTATTCAAGGTAATTTCTGCTGCCTTTCTGATACAGTCTTTGAGAAATTTACTGAGCTTCTTATTTTTCAAAGTAAAAAAAAAATTACATTCAAGTATGATTGATTAACAATGTTGTATTACTTCCAGGTGTACAGCAGAGTGATTCAATATACATATACATGTATCTGTTGTTTTTCCAATTCTTTTGCCATTTAGGTTATTACAGAGTATTGAGCAGTTTTATGTTCTGTTCAATAGGTCTTTATTGCTTATCTATTTAAAAAATTTTTTTTAGTATAACAAAAAATATTTTTACTAAAACACAAAATTTACAGAAGTTTCCAGACAAGCCATACAAAATGAACACAATAATTTTCTTGAAGGGAGGATTCTACACTTGACAGCAAAATCACAGTGTTTTCAGAAAGGGATGTAATGTTTGTGTAATGTTCCCATTTTGATTCAAGCAGTCAAGTTGGTCTGTCTGCAGCATCTAAATAAAGTTAGACTTGGCTAGAGAGCATATTCTAAAGAAATGGTTAGCTACTTCTATTGGTTATCAATTTTTAATATAGCACTATGTACACGTCAATAACAAAATATCTATCCATCCCTTTCCCCCACCCTGCCTCTCTGGTAACTAAAAGTTAATTCTCTCAGTCTGTGCGTCTTTTTTTTTTTTTTTTGTAAAATAAGTTCATTTGTAGCAGTTTTTTTAGGTATGCACATAAGCAATGTCATATGATATTTGTCTTTGTCTGACATACTTCACTTAGTGTAATCTCTAGGTATAGCCATATTGTTGCATATGGCATTATTTAATTTATTATAATGGCTGAGTAATGTTCCATTGCATACCATGTCTTCTGTATCCATTCATCTATCTATGACATTTAGGTTGCTTCCGTACCTTGGGTATTGTAACAGTGCTGCAGTGGACAATGGGGTAATTGTCCCCATTTTTGAACCAGGATTTTCTCTAGATGTATGCCCAGTGCTGGATTACATAGTAGTTCTATTTTTAGTTTGTTAAGGAATCCCCATAAGTGTTCTCCATAGTTGCTGTACCAGTTTCTATTCCCATCAACAATGTAAGAGGGTTTCCTTTTCTGTACACCCTGTCCAGTATTTAGTGTTTGTATGTTTTTTTGGTGATGACCATTCTGACTTCTGTGAACTCATACCTCATTGCAGTTTTGACTTGCATATCTCTAACAATTAGTGATGCTGAGCATCTTTTCATGTGTTTTTGGCCGTCTGTATTTCTTTGGGCAAATGTCTACTGAAAGCTAGAGATCTCTTCAAGAAAATTAGATATACAAAGGGAATATTTCATGCAAAGATGCACTCAATAAAGGAAAGAAATGCTATGGACTTAACAGAAGGAGAAGATATTAAGAAAGGGTGGCAAGAATACACAGAAGATCTGTACCAAAAAAACTATGATCATGGATTCGGTCCCATCACTTCATGGGAAATAGATGGGGAAACAGTGGAAACAGTGTCAGACTTTATTTTTGGGGGCTCCAAAATCAGTGCAGATGGTGATTGCAGCCATGAAATTAAAAGATGCTTACTCCTTGGAAGGAAAGTTATGACCAACCTAGACAGCATATTAAATAGCAGAGACATTACTCTGCCAATAAAGCTCTCTCTCGTCAAGGATACAGTTTTTCCAGTAGTTGTATGGATGTGAAAGTTGGACTATAAAGAAAGCTGAGCACAGAAGAATTGGTGGTTTGAACTGTAGTGCTGGAGAAGACTCTTGAGAGTCCCTTAGACTGCAAGGAGATCCAGCCATCCCATCCTAAAGGAGATTAGTCCTGAGTGTTCATTGGAAGGACTGATGTTGAAGATGAAACTCCAGTACTTTCTTTGAGCACTGATGTGAAGAGCTGATTCATTTGAAAAGACCCTGATTCTGGGAAAGATTGAAGGTGGGAGGAGAAGGGGACAACAGAGGATGAGATAGTTGGATGGCTTCACCGACTCAGTGGACATATGTTTGAGTAAGCTCTGGGAGTTGGTGATGAACAGGAGGCCTGACATGCTGCAGTCCATGGGGTCACAGAGAGCTGGACGACTGAGTGACTGAACTGAACTGGTCTGAAGTCCTCTGTGCCTATATATATACATATATATATATATATATATATATATACGTTAGGAGCATCATGAGCTGTTTGTAAATTTTGGAGATTAATCCCTTGTCAGTCCCATTTTATGGGTAGTCTTTTGTTTCCTTGCTGTGAAAAAAGCTTTTGAATTAAATTAGGTCCCATTTGTTTAATTTTATTTTCATTATTCTAGGAGGTGGATCAAGAAAGATCTTTCTGTGATTTATGTCAGAGTGTTCTGGCTATGTTTTTCGCTAAGAGTTTTATGGTGTCCAGCCTTACATTTATGGCTGATTCATTTTGAGCTTATTTTTGTGTATGGTGTTAATAAATGTTCTAATTTATTTCTTCGACATGTAACTCCAGTTTTCCAAGTACCATTTATTGAAGAGACTGCCTTTTCTCCATTGTATAATCTTCCTTCCTTTTCATAGATTAATTGACCATAGATGTGTGGGTTTATTTCTGAGTTTTCTATCCTGTTTCACTGATGTATGTTTCTGTTTCTGCATCAACACCATACCGTTTTTATGATCGTAGCTTTGTAGTATGGTCCGAAGTCAAGGAGCCTGCTTCCTCCATCTGTTTTTCTTTCTCAAGACTGTTTTTGCTATTTGGAGTCTTTTGTGTTTCCATTTAAAATTTTTGTTTTTGTTCTGAAAAAACATACCATTATTAACTTGATAGTGATTGCATTGAATCTGTAGATTACCTTAGGTGATATTGTCATTTTGACATTATTGATTCTTCCAATCCAAGAATGAGGTATATCTTTGTGTTTGTATCATCTTTGATTTCTTTCACCACTGTCTTAGAATTTTCAGAGTACCAGTCTTTTGTCTCCTTGGGTAGGTTTATTCCTAGGCATTTTATTTTTTTGATATGATGGTGTATAGGATTGTTTCTTAATTTCTCTTTTGATCTTTCATTGTTAGCATCCAGGAAATCAAGACATTTCTGTGTATTAATTTTTTATTCTGCAACTTTACCAAATTTATTGGTGAGCTCTAGTAGTTTGTTGGTGGTATCGTTAGGGGTTTCTATGTATAGTATCATGTCATCTGCAAACATTGACAGTTTTAACTTCTTTCTTTTTCCACTTTGAATTCCCTTTATTGTTTTTTCTTCTCAGACTGCTGTCATTGGTGACTTTGTATTAGCAGTGAGCCATAGCTTCCCCCTGCCTCTACAGAAAGACCTTCCAATGCTAGCAGGTAATTCTGGCCCAGTCTCTTATGAAGTCACCATTGTTTTCTTGGGGGCCTGGTGTGCATGAGACCCTGTGTGTGCCCTTCAAAAGTAGAGTTTCTGTTTTCTCTAGTCCTATGGAAGTCCTGAGATCAAGCCTCACTGTCCTTCAAAGACAAATTCTGGGTGATTCTCCTCCCATTGCCACCCCCCAGACTGGGCAGCCTGATGTGGTGCTCAGAAAGTTGACCCCTGTGAAAGAACTACTGTAGTATAATTATTTTTCCAGTCTGTGAGTTACCCACTGGCGTATATGGGATTTCATTTTATCATGATTGAGCCCTTCCTACCACTTCATTGTGATTTCTTCTCTGCCTTTGGATGTAAGGTATCTTTTTCAGTAGGTTCCAGTGTTTCTTGGCCAATGGGTGTTCAGCACTTAGTTGTGATTTTGATGTTTCTGTAAGAAAACCATGTTGTTCTACTTCGACATCTTATCTCCTCCTTGCTTTTTATTCTTTATACCTTACTTCCTAGTACATTTAGTTCATTATAATAGAATTATTTTTTTATCCTCTCCTAGTAACAGGCACTGTTTTTAAGTGCCAGTGATACACTATTAAGAAGGTAGGCAGGATCTGTGTGCTTTTGGAGTCTCTGTTCTCTGGAAATGATAACCCAATGATCATAGGAGACAGCGAGAAAGAGCAGAGCCAAGTCAGAGGAAACACTGGGAACATAGTTCTATTGCTCCAAGTTTGCTTTTCTTTAACTTCTATTTGAACTTCTTATAAATGGTTTCTAAACTTTGAGTGTTATTCAAAGATCCCACTGTTTAACATAAAGTGAAAAAAACTTCATATGAATAAAAATGCTGTAATAAATACAGCTTGTAATTCTCTCTAATATTTCACTTTGCTGTTAGCATTTACCCATTTTGTTACTTATTCTGATACTGTTTTTCTCTGGTGTTTTTAAGTTTGTGTATATGATTTACCTAGATCAACAATAGCATTGAGAAGCTTAAGATTTCAGTTTTCCAGAAGACAGGAGTCATATAGAGTAACGAACTTAATGCTATTATTTCATTTAGATCCAAAATTTAAAAGGTAACTAATACACTTTGAATATTTAAAAGAAATGACCTATAGATTCAACATTGTGTTCTGTTCCTTTTACTAACTGAGAAATTTTAAATGGTTAATTTAATCATTCAATTGCCTTATCTCTATAAGAAGAGTGATAAAATAATAATAGTAATAGTAATTAACACAATACTAATATTTGCTATACATACTTTTGTAGATTTTGGTGTAAGAAAATAAGAAATACATATTAAAAAATTTATGGAATCAAAAATATATTTAAATGATAAGACAGAAGAATGAAAGATAGTCACAAGGTGCAGAAAATGTGAAGCATTAAATAAGGTGTTTTCTGTTCAAAAGACATGGGAGCTATGCATTCACAATTTTGTCTTAATGTCATAGGCAAAGAAAATCACAGATTTTTAGAAATCAAAGAATCTCTGATTATTTTGTCATCTCCCTTCTTTTACAATTCAAAGAATTTGAGAAATAAGGCCAATAGCCAAGGTGTCACAAAATTAGAATTAAAACTCTGGTATTCTGATTGTCTGTGTCTGTATATAATATATATAAAATTTCCAATGCACCATATTGTCTCACAGAGACAAACAACTAGCACATCTAATCTCAGTATGTAGAAGGAAAACAGATAAATGATCATTGCTTACATCCAATTCAGGCTTAAATTCAAATGATTGACATGTTAAAAAATCTACTCCAGGCAGTATACTTGCAATGTCAGATAAAAGACACATCACCCAGTACTCACTAAAAATTTTTGAGGATTGTGGATTCTCTTAATGCAACATATAATGATGTGGATCCTTGGTCAAAGTTCCAATAACCCAAAACACTACAAGTCTACTCCGTGATTATCAGTATCTACCTCCCTGGTGCCCTTGGCAGCTTAAGAAACATCAGTGGCACTTTGCCAGATTTGACAGGCTCCTCTCATCTGACACAAAACAAAGAAAAATGTGTTTCCCAGATGTATTAACAGCAACAGCTGGTCCCATCAATGCAGGAAAAAAGATAATCCTCTAAAAAGCAAATGCATAATATGTACTCCAAGGCTGGTACATATCTAGCATTTCAATATGACACAAGTTTCAGCTCTCTTCTGATCTGGCTTTAGTCTCTGATTTAAAGGTTGCCAGCTGCAATAAGAGTGTTTGGAGGAGTCAACCTGGGACTACAGATAAGTCATTCTAGGATGAATGTTTGCTCTTGCTGAACATCAGGATCCTACAAGCCAATTCAAAATGAGAGAAAATGTCATTATGCTTAAAGAAGTTCAATTATAGATTCAAATGCATCTGCTATTCATCACTTTTAATCATTGTCATTGTCTGATAAGAAAGAAAGCTCAGTGTAGTGCTGATGGGTCTGTCTCCAAAAACATTCAATTTGTCAACTCTTTTTCAGATAGAGAAAAAAAATAGATCAAGTGTGTGCCTTTTAATGACTCAGTCTTGCTGAAAAATATATATTACACAATGCCAAAAAAAGAAATACCCCTCTTTTAATTTTTTTAATATCTTGTTTTTCCTTTGCTAAAGGAATTTATAAATCCACAAGTTGATCACATATGAGTTTCAGGTTTAAAGTACAACATAAGTGTTATAATGTAAAGTTGATACAAAATAAGTTAGTGATCTGAGAAATCTCTCAGGTCAATGCCCCATTATTGATCCATTTTTATCTTGAAGAGCAGGTAAAGTGACCAAAAATAATAAGGTAAATCAGATAGTTTTCATGGAAAATTTTCCCACAAATACTTTCAAACTATTCTATTCTATTAAATTATTTATTTTGTAAACAATGCATCCTCCTGGATTGAAGAAGATTTAATATCTTAATATATCTTACTCTAGTTTCTGTCTTCTTTATGTCTACCTGGGATCATGCTCATAACAGAAATGAGAATTTTAACTGAGGTAGAAGAAAAAGAAAAGTTTAGTTTGTAGAATATCTGAAACTATTGAAATCATTCACTGAATAACTATTGGAACATATGTTAAAACAATCACTAAAACAAAAATATTAAACATTTCATTTCCTATTTTAGTTAGGTCATATATTATTGATTAAGAACATGAAGTTTGTGCAAAACTTCATTGTTAAAATATGTTTAAAAAGGCTTAATTATTTATCTAGCCAAACAAAAATAAAACTTCTCAGAATATTTGCCACCTTAGCAAACCATCAGATTCACCATGTACACCAGGTCATTCATACACCCATGCTAAGAGCTTACACAATAAAAAGAGGGTGATTATTGTGAAAGATGGGTTTAGAAAACAAAATTTTTACTATGGTTTTTTTCAGATTTTTGCAAAACCGGATATATAAACCTCTTTGTAAAATAGAGTATTGTATGATCCTGATGAAACGTTGAATCATAGTTAAAATCATTATTCTGGAATAGAAATTACAAGTAAGATAAAAATCACTAAATGACTTGCCTGAAGCAATAATGATCAGCATAATAATTGTAATAGTTTGAATTGATTTCAGTTATTCATATGAAATCTAGGAAAAGACAAAGATCTTATAGTTCTTTTACAGTACATTTTCACAATATTAACAGAGGCTGATTATTTGGTACATATTACATTTCAGGCACTGTTCTGGATCTTTTCCATTTATAGGTGTGCTGCTAAGTTGCTTCAGCTGTGTCTGACTCTGTGCGACCCCAGAGATGGCAGCCCACCAGGCTCTGCCATCCCTGGGATTCTCAAGGCACGAACACTGGAGTGGGTTGCCATTTCCTTCTCCAATGCATGAAAGTGAAAAGTGAAAGTGAAGTCGCTCAGTCCTGTCCGACTCCTAGCGACCCCATGGACTGCAGCCTACAGGCTCCTCCATCCATGGGATTTTCCAGGCAAGAGTACTGGAGTGGGGTGCCATTGCCTTCTCCAATTTATAGGTGTAGAATAGAATAAAATGTTTATTTGATCACTGTGCTATAGCTAGTAATTTCCATAACTGGGATTTAAATGACTCAAATCTCAATCTCTCCAAAGCTCATTTGTCCTCACTAGAGATCATGTTTGAGTATAATCCATAAAGAATTTTTTCTAGATATTTCACAGAGCATTGTTTTGACCATAAAGGTAATGTTCATACCAAAAATATTTCATTCTTTCATTCACAAATTGTCTCCCTAGACTGAATGTTGAATACAATGGTAAAACCAAAACACATAAAACTTGTCCACATGGACCTTTTCTTGTTTTATTCGGCTTTTGCTTTTTAGTAAAAGAAACAGATTTCAACCAAATAGTTAAATAGATATACAATTATAATTGGTGTAAGGGATATAAAGGAAAAGAGCAACTTAATTTGAGGGTGGATAGCAAAAGAAACTTGATTCAAGGAATCAAGAACTCAGGAAAAGTCACGCTGAAGAAGTGATATTTAACCAAATATCAACTGCAAGGGCAGGGAAGGGCAAGAGAAGAGTGAGTCAGAGGAGTCTAGAGAGAGGAAACAGTAGTTGTTAAGCCCTTGAGTTTGAAGGAAGTGGGTTATGAACCAAATTAAAACAACAACAAAACAAACAAACAAAAATACTATTTAGATCATTTTGATGGAGGACAGTTTATCATGTGATTAGATGAAAAGGGTTGGGCAGGAGCACAGGGTCATTATTACTGTAGGTGAGAGACTTAAATATAAAAAAACAATATATAAACTATAAACAAAATCAAAAAGTTACAGTCTTAATCACTGGGAGTAGAATTAAGAATTGAGACTTTTCTTTTGTGTCTGTAAGAATTCAGAAATCTATACCTTGAGGTAACTATCTTCTTTCTTAAAAAGTTCTATTTTAGCACAGATCAATTACATAGGAATGTTGACTAAAGCCCATACACATTTCACTGTGAAGACCAAAAATATCTCAGCTATAAATCACCACAAACCTTTTGGTATTTGGCAATAAGTCCTAGGAGAAGATTTTTGAAATACTATTTTTCTTTAAAATGCTTGAAAAGTCTAATTAAATGAATATATTTTTAATTTATTATAATCTTTAACAATGTAGCATATATTTTTTAAATTTGTAATGGGAATCACAATTTGTCACAACCTGACTTTTTAGTTTTACAGATTTTAGCAATCTCACTTATAACACATTCATAGCCTGATTCTCCTTGAGCCCTCATGAATCTTGATTTTACAGCATAAGCACAAATGCAGTAGACATGGTTCTCATTTAAATTATGTGAAATTGGTATTGCGATGCATTCAAATGCCATAAAAAAAAGTGTACCTGGTCATGGCAGGGGTGTCAGAGGCAGTGAGGACTGAGGCCCTTAAGAGAGAATGCTCTAGACTTTACCTTTTCAAAAACTTCAGAATCCTTTCCAAAAAGAATTCTGATACTGTCAGGGTATTTCTAACACTGCATTTTGTTACATTAGGAAGGCTGCATTACCTATTATAAGTTCACATAACCCACTGAAAGTACAGATATTTTAAAGTAATCTATTTTTGCTAGAGATCGAGTTTGTTTTACATGAAAGTGGCATTAAACTACCTTCTTTTGGGTCTCAGAAAAACCTATTTGCTTCTAATTTATTCCCCAATGACATTAATATGTCTATCATTTCACAAGATAGAGAATCAAACTGTGTAAATGTGAGCAGCTTTCCAGAGATTAACAATGTGTGTAGTTAATTCATGGGGAAAAAATGCCTGACAAGATTGTCTTTTGAAGCTGCTTAGAATGCTGCAGAAGAACTGGATTCTACACTGCTGTTTCTATTCTGCTATCAGAAAGTGACAATTAGTTAGAAATGCTCTTCACTTAGAAATACCAAAGCTTGTCCTTTTAAGATTAAGGCCAGAAATATACTCTGAAGTGATTTATTCAAGTCTATGACCAATTGTATTATGTCTGGTTGCTAATGAATTAATCATTTGTTTTACTGATGTTTAGCCTTGCGTGCATGCTCAGCCGTGTCCAACTCCTTGTGACCCTATGGACTGAAGCCTTCCAGGCTCCTCTGTCAATGGGATTCTCCAGACATGAATACTAGAGTGGGTTGCCATTTCCTTCTCAGGGGATCTTCCTGGCCCAGAAGTCTAACCCACATCTCTTACATCTCCTGCATTGGCAGGTGGATTCTTTACACTGAGCCACCTGATTATTTAGCTTTAGTTGGGTATGTTTTCAGTTCTGCTTATAAGCATAGTAATCCATCCAAGACTGCCTTTTCTACTGAAGTGTAGTTGATGTAAAATATGTTACAGGTGTACAGTATAGTAATTCATAATTTTAAAGATTATTCTTCATTTATACTTATAAAATATTGGCTATATTCCCTGTATTTGTACAGTATATCCTTGTAGCTTATTTTTTATTTACTATTAATTGGAGGATAATTACTTTACAATATGAGTTGGCTTCTGCCATATGAAATGAATCAGCCATACATATACATTGTTCCCTCCATCTTGAAACTCACCTCCTCTCCAAACCCCATCCCATCCCTCTAGGTTGTCACAGAGCTTCAGGTTGAGCTCCCTATGTTAAAGAGCAACTTCCCTTTAGCTATCTGTTTTACATAAGATAATGTATATGTTTCAATCCTACTCTCTCAGTTGGTCCCACCCTCTCCTTCCCCCCATGTCCCAAGTCTGTTCTTTATGTCTGTGTCTCTATTCCTGCCCTGCACATAGATTCATCAGTACCATCTTTTAGATTGCATATGTATTTTATGCATAGTAGCTTGTATCCCTTAATCCCCTAACTTTATATTGCCCCCCACCCCACCACTGCTAACACTAGTTTGTACTCTGTATCTGTGAGTCTGCTTCTTATTTGTTACATTTACTAGTCTGTTGTAGTTTTTAAATTCCACACACAGGTTATATTATATAGCATTTATCTTTCTTGATTTGACTTATTTCACTTAGCATAGTATTTCTTTGATCACCTTCACAGTCATTACTCTGAACTCAGGTAGATTGTCTATCTCCTCTTCATTTAATTCTTCTGGGGTTTTATCTTGTTCCTTCATCTGGAACCTTCCCTCTGCTGCCTCGTTTTGCCTGAGTTGCTCTTTGTTTTTTTAATGTGTCTGGTCAGTTATGTTTCTAAGCCTTGAAGAGGTGGCTTTCTGGAGGAGACATCCTATGCATACCAGCAGTGCACTCCCCTTGTTACTGAGCTGTACCATCTAGAGGTTTTCTCTATGAAGGCTATATGGGTCCTTCTGTTGTAGCAGGCTGTCTGTGGAAGTGTCTGGTTGTCTTGTCTGGCCCTAGTCCAGTTAGTTGCCAGGCCCTGCCTTGTGCAGAAGCTGCCAGCTGCTTGCTTGTGGGGCCTAGTCATGAGCGACTGATTGCAGAATCTCCGGTGTCCCTGAAGCTAGTGTTGGCTCACTGTGAGTGGAATCAGGGTCCAGAAGGCTCTGGGTCTATTGCCTGCTCAATGGTGGGTGAAGCCAGGTCATGAGAGTAGTGACAGACTATTGGCAGGCAGAGCTGGTCCTGGAGTCTGATTGTGGGACCCAGGTTCTTCAGAGCTGGTGTCAGATTGCTAGTGGTGAGGGATCCAGTTTGCGATACAGTTGGGTATGAGGTCCAAGGTGTTCTACGCTTGTGTTGGACTGCTAGTAGACAGAGCCATGATCCAGCTGGTCCAAGGGCAGGATCTGGCCCACTGTGGGCAGATGGGTCTGTAGGTTGCGGGATTGTGACTTTCTTATGTCCGGTGTCTGCCCCCTGGAAGGTGAGACTGGCACAGAGGCTAGCACATGCTTCCTGGAGGGCAGGGCCAGTTCCTGCTCACTGGCAGATAGAGCTGGGTCTTGGTCCTTTAGTAGAGAGGACTGTGTATAGGGGCAGCTATGGGCCCAGTAATGTCTTTAGGTATAATGTCTGCTGATGGGTAGTGCTGTGTCTCCACCTAGTTAGTTGACTATTTTGTTTTTATACTGATCTGCGTTGTTGTAGTTGAGTCACTAAGCCTTGTCTGACTCTTTGCCACCTCATGAATTGTAACACTCCAAGTGCTATAAACATGAATTTTCCCCAGTTCATGTCCATTGAATCAGTGATACTATCCAACCATCTCTTCCTCTGCCACCCTCTTTTTTTCATTCAATCTTTCCCAGCATTAGAGTCTTTTCCAGTGAGTTGGCTGTTTGCATGAGGTAGCCAAAGTATTGGAGCTTCAGCATCAGTCCTTGCAATGAATATTCAGTGTTGATTTCCTTTAAGATTGACTGCTTTTATCTTCTTGCTGTCCAAGGGACTCTCAAGAGTCTTCTCCATTACCACAATTCAAAAGCATCAATTCTTCATTGCTCAGCTTTCTTTTTGGCCCAACTCTCAGAACTGTACATGATTACTTGAAAAATCATAGCTTTGACTATACTGACCTTTGTCGGCAAAGTAATGTCCCTGCTTTTTAATACACTCTCTAGGTTTGTCATAGCTTTTCTTCCAAGGAGCAAGCGTCTTTTAATTTCATTGCTGTAGTCACCATCTATAGTAATTTTTGGAGCCCAAGAAAATAAAATCTGTCACTGCTTCCACATTTTCCCCTTCTATTTGCTATGAAGTGAAGGGACAAGATGCTGTGATCTTGTGAAAAGTGAAAATGTTAGTTGCTCAGTCGTGTCCGACTCTTTGTGATTCAATGGCTGCAACCTGCCAGGCTCCTCTGTCCATGGAATTCTCCAGGCAAGAATATTAGAGTGGGTAGCCATTCTCTTCTCCAGGGGATTTTGCTGACCCAGGGATCAAACTCGGGTCACCAACATTGCAGGCAGAATCTGTACCATCTGAGCCACCAGGGAAGCCCATGATCACGATCTTAGTTTTGTTTTCATTTTGTTTTTTTTTTAACCTTGAGTTTTAACCCAGCATTTTTTTTTACCTTTTACAAACAGAGGATTTTAAGATTTACTTGTAAAGAAAAATTAAGTGGTTGTTTAGTTAGCTATTATCCAAAGTATTTGTTAAGTTAAATACAAGTTAGAAAACATTTTGTAAAATGATGCATTTTGATAGCACTTAGTATATCAGAATATTGAAATCACACTTAGAGTGCAGAGAAATACTGCTTTCTTCATCTACAGGAAGAGTTATTCAACATGATACTGTGTGTGCTAGATGCTCATACCCAGAAAATACTTCAGAAGGTATATTTATGCTATTATACTGAAATACAGGTTTGAGTGACACAAGACATTTTTGAAGTAATGACTTCAATAGAATTTTGGTAAACAGTTTTTTGTGTCAAGTTAAAAGGATTAGCATTTTGAGAATGGTTTGAAATAGATTTTTCCCATGGTTTTTTTGTGCCTTTAACTTTGTGGTTTGGTTTACATATGGTAAGACTGCTACTCTCACATTGAACTGAAATTAACTATAAACACCAGGAGGTAGGGCATGGCATTGTATTACTTTCAAAAGAGGGGTATGAGGGTGCTGTTTACATTCCCTTAGTTCCCCAGTGCACTCAATTAATCATTTTAGATATTCCACTTGGAGCCTAACTAATTCCTTATGATTTTGACAGTTTGAAACACATTTAATAAAATGCACATCATCCAGGATATGTGTTAATAATTATGTTTTATATTTAGGGAGAAATAAACAAGATACTGGAGGTTAATTTACTGATGAGGGGAGGAAATTTCACTTAAAGAAACCTAAATAGGAGGTCATGTTACCTCAAGTCAAGAATTCAGTTAAAATGGCAATGCCCTCATATTCTTTGTAAAGCAAAACAATACTGTTTTTTTTTTTTTTAAGACTCACCTTCAGTGGTTGTTTTCAGGAATTTCTATAGTTAGAGCTCAAAGAATAACTAAATCACAGTGGCAAAAAGGCGAGAAACAGAAGCAATAACAAACAAAACACAAGCCATCATGAATGACAGAATAAAAAGTCAAGGCTAAGATGAACAAAGATTTCAGATATTTAAATTATTAAACATCGTGTTCAAATATGTTTAAGGCAATATGTAGAAATTAAAACTGAGCAAAAAGCAAGAGTTTAAGAATTGGCAGGCATATATGAACACAATGTAAATGCATATAAACACCCTAAAAATTAAACAGAGCAATTTTATATAAACAGTATTAACTATTTATTAAAAAAAATAGTATTAACAGTGAACTATGAGAAGGTGGAGGGAATTTGTATTCTGAAAAGTTGAGAGAAATAAATGATCAAAAAATAACAGAAATAAAGGGACTAAAACTATGAAAACATTTTGTAAAGACATAGAGAGCAGAGAGAATATGTAATATACATCCAGTTGGGGTTTCTGATGGAAAAGAGAAAGAAAATGAAAGAGAATATTCAAGAAAATAGATGAGGTGGGTCATTCAGCAGCGTGTTGTTCAGCCTCCATATGTTGGAATTTTTAATAGTTTTTCTCCTGTAATTGAGATCTAATCTTACTGCATTGTGGTCAGAAAAGATGCTTGGAATGATTTCTATTTTTTTGAATTTACCAAGGCTAGCTTTATGGCCCAGGATGTGATCTATCCTGGAGAAGGTTCCATGTGCGCTTGAGAAAAAGGTGAAATTCATTGTTTTGGGATGAAATGTCCTATAGATATCAATTAGGTCTAACTGGTCTATTGTATCGTTTAAAGTTTGTGTTTCCTTATTAATTTTCTGTTTAGTTGATCTATCCTTAGGTGTGAGTGGGGTATTAAAGTCTCCCACTATTATTGTGTTATTGTTAATTTCTCCTTTCATACTTGTTAGCATTTGTCTTACATACTGCGGTGCTCCCGTGTTGGGTGCATATATATTTATAATTGTTATATCTTCTTCTTGGATTGATCCTTTGATCATTATGTAGTGACCTTCTTTGTCTCTTTTCACAGCCTTTGTTTTAAAGTCTATTTTATCTGATATGAGTATTGCTACTCCTGCTTTCTTTTGGTCCCTATTTGCATGGAAAATCTTTTTCCAGCCCTTCACTTTCAGTCTGTATGTGTCCCCTGTTTTGAGGTGGGTCTCCTGTAGACAACATATGTAGGGGTCTTGTTTTTGTATCCATTCAGCCAGTCTTTGTCTTGAATCAGTTCTAATGAGGTGGATGAAACTGGAGACTATTATACAGAGTGAAGTAAGTCAGAAGGAAAAACATAAATACAGTATACTAACGCATGTATATGGAATTTAGAAAGATGGTAACGATAACCCTGTGTACGAGACAGCAAAAGAGACACTGATGTATAGAACAGTCTTATGGACTCTGTGGGAGAGGGTGGGAAGATTTGGGAGAATGTCATTGAAACATGTGAAATGTCATGTATGAAACGAGATGCCAGTCCAGGTTCAGTGCACGATGCTGGATGCTTGGGGCTGGTGCGCTGGGAAGGCCCAGGGGGATGGTATGGGGAGGTTGGGAGGGAGGAGGGTTCAGGATGGGGAGCATGTGATTTTTTTAAAAATAAAAATTAAAAAAAAAAAAAAAAATTATGGGCCACCCAATGGACAGTTGTGTAGCCATAAATTTTATAACCAGCAAGACTGTCCAATAATATAACAACCTTTTTATTAATGCAATATTCTAAGTCAAAGGTTGGCAAATTTTGTCTTTAAGGAGCCAGGAAGTAAATATTTTTGCTTTGTAGGATACATAGTTTTTGCTGCAATTTACCCAGTTCTGCCATGTCATGTGAAAGCACCCACCGAAAATGTGTAAATGAGTGGGAATGACTGTGTTCCAATAAAACTTTATTTACAAAAAAAAAAAAAAAGAAAATAGATGAAAAATTTTCATAAATGATTCAGTACAATATGCCACTGATTCCAGTATGCTGCTGGATCCCTTCAAAAATATAAAGAGAGATACACACCTAGATATAACAAAATAAAATATAGAATACCTAAGACAAAAATAAAATTCTAAAAGCAGCCAGAAAAAAAAAAAAAAAAGGTGATTAACTTTAGTGGAATTGATATTAAAGTGACTACTGAATTTTCCAGTGGAAATAATGGATGCCAGAATACAATGGAGTAGTATCTTAAACACACTAAGAGAAAAAAAAAATGTCAGCATCACATGCTACATGATGTTAAAATACCTTTCAAAAGTTAGAACCAAATAATATTTTAAAGCAAACATTTTAAAACTAGTGTTTACTGAGAAAATAAAAATTTAAAGGACATACATAAAGATAAGGGCAATTATCCTACACAAAATCTGAAATTCATTAAAGTATACTTTGTGACAAAAGTTATAGATGTGAGGATTAATATAGCTCTTATTTTTATAAATAATGTTATCATTCTGTATAACTGAAACAATGAAAGATAAAAATTAATGAATGGAGAAGATCATGAATTTTTAAATTTTTGTTGAGCTTCAAGTGCCTTTGAGAGATTGTTCCAAAATGCCAAGTACAGAGTTATATCTGTGGATCAAAACCTCATGAGAGATCCCTGGGATGGAGATAAACTATGTGATTAATATGCTTGTAAGTGGTCATTGAGAATAATGGGCATGGATGAGATCACCCAATGAGATGATGAAAAGGATATAGACTAGGACTTGGCATTGAGGAACGCTAACATGTAATAAAGAATCTTGCTTGTAAATTTGACCATTTGAATTTGGTTTTTAAAGTGATTTTTACTTCTTAGAGATTTAGGTCATATTAATGTATTTCTCTATCCAAATGTTAATCTCAATTTCTTCTCTTCAATATAATATTGAGCCAAACAATGCTCTAGAGTCCATAAAGCACCTAAAATTAGATGCAAGTATAAACTATTACATTATTGAACATCATTAGTTAATTCAGTGAGTCTTAATTGTATTAATAAAACACATTGAAGAACTGATCCATGATTAATTTATCACTTCTCCAAGGAATGTTGCCAAGCCCACATTACATGATCCTATCAAATTAGCACCCCTGTAATTTCTGAATTCCAACCCCAGGGAGGAAACAGTAGTTCTTCAGCACTGAGAAAACATTATGTAACCTTGACCACCCAAGTTCAGAGTGTGTCAGCTACTAGACGATCTAACTGAAAAAAATACACTGGACATCAACTTTGTAAACTATATAGATATAAATTTTATTTTTTTCTTGATGAGAAATGGAATATTCTTGCCATTGATTTCAAACCCAAGATCTTTAGTGTCACTTCTCAAATGTATCCTATTTGTTTCCTACTTAGCTCCCTCATTTAATTATACTTGCCTTTCATTATGGGCTTCCAGGGTGGCACAAATGGTACAGAACCTGCCTGCCAATGCAGGAGACATAAGCAGAAGTGGGTTTGATCCCTGGGCCAGGAAGACCTCCTGGAGGAGGACACAGCCACCCACTCCAGTATTCTTGCCTGGAGAATCCCATGGACACAGAGGAGTCTGGTGGGCTACAATCCATAGGGTTACAAAGAGTTGGACACAACTGAAATGATTTAGCATGAAGGCACCTTTCATTACTTTCTGTGCAAAAGTTCCCTTCTAGACCAGCTAACATGAAAGTTTTCCTCTTGATACATTTTGAATAATTTTTCCTAAGTCTTGTAAGTCTTTGCTCTAGACTTGAATCAGCTCCACCATTCCACCAGCCATCTTCTCCTTCAAATTTTAAAATACCTATTTAAACTCCTTGGTTGGTGCACTAATTTTATTACTGAACTTTAGTCATCTCAGTGACTAAAGGTAGTCATCTCAATGAGCTCAATGTCTCTTTCAGAACTGAAGTAAATGATTTCTTCCATAGGCACTTGACACATTTTCTGTCCTATCTTTTAATATCTATTTGACCTATATTGCCCCCTTCTGTATAAATTTTAGTTACTCTTAATATTTTTCATAAGACCTAATAAAATGCCATTCACAAACCAGGAAACAGCAAAATATTCATTATTATCTTTTCTGGTTGATCATTGAATAGTAGCTTGTTTTTCTATCTAATCTATTCACTTTGAGAAATAGCTGATTTCTTAAATTTTGATAGCACTTTGTGTATACTTCTTTTAGCTGTCCAGTGGGGAAAGGATCATGGTGGAGACTTCTGACAAAACGTGGTCCACTGGAAAATGGAAAGGGAAACCACTTCAGCATTCTTCCCTTGAGAACCCCATGAACAGTATGAAAAAGCAAAAAGATAGGACACTGAAAGATGTCAGTAGGTGCTCTATATGCTACTGAGATCAGAGGAGATAGAATGAAGAGAATAAATGAAGAGATGGACCCAAAGAAAAACAACACCCACTTGTGGATGTGATTGGTGATAGAAGTAAAGTCTGATGCTGTAAAGAGCAATATTGCATAGGAAACTGGAATATTACATCCATGAATCAAGGCAATTGGAACTGGTCAGACAGGTGATGGCAAGAGTGAACATCGACATTTTAGGAATCAGTGAAATAAAATGGACAGAAATGGGTGAATTTAACTCAGATGACCATTATATCTAATACTGTGAGAAAGAATCCCTTAAAAGAAATGCAGTAGCCCTCATAGTAGACAAAAGAGTCCAAAATGCAGTACTTGGATGCAGTCTCAAAAATGACAGAATGATCTCTGAACATTTCCAAGGCAAGGATACAATATCACAGTAATCCAAGTCTATGCCCCGACCAGTAATGCAGAAGAAACTGAAGTTGAAAGATTCTATGAAGACCTACAAGACCTTCAAGAACTAACACTCAAAAAAGATGTCCTTTTCAGTATAGGATACTGGAATGCAAAAGTAGGAAATGAAGACACACCTGGAGTAACAGGAAAATGTGGCCTTGGAGTACAGAATGAAGCAGGGCAAAAGCTAAAAGAGTTTTGCCAAGAGAACGCACTGGTCATAACAAACGTGCTCTTCCAACAACACAAGAGAAGACTCTACACATGGACATCACCAGATAGTCAATACTGAAATCAGATTGATTATATTATTTGCAGCTAAAGATGGACAAGCTCTATACAGTCAGCAAAAACAAGACCAAGAGCTGACTGTGGGTCAGATCATGAACTCCTTATTGCCAAATTTACACTTAAATTGAAGAAAGTAGGGAAAACCACTAGATCATTCAGGTAAGACCTAAATAAAAACCTTTACGATTATACAGAGGAAGTGAGAAATAGATTCAAGGAATTTGATCTGATAGACCGAGTACATGAAGAACTATGGACAGAGCTTCGTGACATTGTACAGAAGGAAGGGATCAAGACCATACCCAAGAAAAAGAAATGCAAAAAGGCAAAATGGTTACCTGAGGAGGCCTTACAAATAACTGTGAGAAGAAGAGAAGACAAAAGCAAAGTAGAAAAGGAAAGATATACCCATTTGAATGCAGAATTCCAAAGAATAGCAAGAAGAGATAAGAAAGCCTTCCTCAGTAATCAGTGCAAAGAAACAGAAGAAAACAATAGAATGGGAAAGACTACAGATCTCTTCAAGAAAATTAGAGATCCCAAGGGAACGATTTATGCAAAGATGGACACAATAAAGGACAGCAATGGTATGGACCTAACAGAAACAGAGGATATTAAGAAGAGGTGGCAAGAATACACAGAAGAACTATACAAAAAAGATCTTCATGACCCAGATAACCATGATGATGTGATCACTCACCTAGAGCCAGACATCCTGGAATGTAAAGTCAAATGAGCCTTAGAAAGAATCACAATGAACAAAGCGAGTGGAGGTAATGGAATTTCAGTTGAGCTATTTCAAATCTTAAAAGATGATGCTGTAAGTGCTGCACTCAATATCCAGCAAATTTGGAAAACTCAGCAGTGGCCACAGGACTGGAAAAGGTCAGTTTTCATTCCAATCCCAAAGAAAGGCAATGTCAAAGAATGCTCAAACTGCTACACAATTGCACTCATCTCACACGCTAATAAAATGATGCTTAAAATTCCGCAAGCCAGGCTTCAACAGTACATGAACAATGAACTTCTAGATGTTCAAGCTGGATTTAGAAAAGACAGAGGAACCAGAGATCAAATTGCCAACATCCGCTGGATCAGCAGAAAAGCAAGAGAGTCCCAGAAAAACATTTACTTCTTCTTTATTGACTACACCAAAGGTTTGACTGTATGGATCACAACAAGCTGTGGAAAATTCTGAAATAGATGGGAATACCAGACCACCTGCCTGCCTCCTGAGAAATCTGTTCGCAGGTCAGGAAGCAACATTTAGAACTGGAGATAGAACAACAGACTGGTTCCAAATAGGGAAAGAAGTATGTCAAGGCAGTATATTATCACCCTGCTTATGTAACTTATATGCAGAGTACCTCATGAGAAATTTGGACTGATGAAGTACAAGCTGGAATCAACATTTCCGGAAGAAATATCAATAACCTCAGATATGCAGATGACACCACCCTTATGGCAAAAAGCAAAGAACTAAAGAGCCTCTTGATAAAAGTGAAAGAGTAGAGTGGAAACATTGGCTTAAAGCTCAACATTCAGAAAAGTAAGATCATGGCATCTGGACCCATCACTTCATGGCAAATAGATGGGGAAACAGTGGAAACAGTGACAAAGTTTATTTTGGCGGGCTACAAAATTACTGGAGATGGTGAGTACAGCCATAAAATTAAAAGACATTTGCTCCTTGGAAGAAAAGTTATGACCAACCTAGGCAGCATATTAAATAGCAGAGACATTACTTTGTCAACAATATCTGTCTATTCAAAACTATGGTTTTTCCATTATTCATGTATGGATGTGAGAGTTGAACTATAAGAAAGCTCAGCGCCAAAGAATTGATGGTTTTGAAATGTGGTGTTGGAGAAGACTCTTGAGAATCCCTTGAACAGCAAGAAGATTAAACCAGTCCATCCTAAAGAAAATCAGTCCTGAATATTCATTGGAACGATTGATGCTGAAGCTGAAACTCCAATGCTTTGGCCACCTGATGTGAAAAACTGACTCTTTGGAAAAGACCCTGATGCTGGGAACGATTGAAGGGGGGACGGGAAGGGGGATGACAGAGGAAGACATGGTTGGATGGCATCATGACCCAATGGATATGAGTTTGAGTAAACTCCTGGAGTTGGTGATGGACAGGGAGGCCTGGCGTGCAGCACTCCATGGGGTCACAAAGTGTTGGACTGAGTGACCAAATGAACTGAACTGAACTTCCCCACACACACAAATTTTTTCTCTGTGTTTAATAGTCAGTTAATTTCTGAACTCCAACCCACCTCTTCACATAATCTTTTCCTTGCCTTCTGAAACATCAAATTTTTCCTTATTCTGTGCCCTTCTGTACTTTGTACCTTTCAGTTATGGTACTTGTCACATTCTAATTTTGATATACTAATGCAGATGGTGATTGCAGCCATGAAATTAAAAGACACTTACTCCTTGGAAGGAAAGTTATGACAAACCTAGATAGCATATTCAAAAGCAGAGACATTACTTTGCCAACAAAGGTCCGTCTAGTCAAGGCTATGGTTTTTCCAGTGGTCATGTATGGATGTGAAAGTTGGACTGTGAAGAAAGCTGAGTGCTGAAGAATTGATGCTTTTGACTATGGTGTTGGAGAAGACTCTTGAGAGTCCCTTGGACTGCAAGGAGATCCAACCAGTCCATCCTAAAGGAGATCAGTCTTGGGTGTTCTTTGGAAGGACTGATGCTAAAGCTGAAACTCCAATACTCTGGCCACCTCATGTGAAGAGTTGATTCATTGGAAAAGACTCTGATGCTGGGAGGGATTGTGGGCAGGAGGAGAAGGAGACGACAGAGGATGAGATGGCTGGATGGCATCACTGACTCGATGGACGTGAGTCTGAGTGAACTCCAGGAGTTGGTGATGGACAGGGAGGCCTGGCATGCTGCAATTCATGGGGTCGCAAAGAGTTGGACATGACTGAGTTGCTGAACTGAACTGAAAGTTAATTATGGGATTATTTCTTTAGTGTATATCTCATCCACATCATAATAAGCTTTCTGAAGCAGGCACCATATGTATTTTTGGTCTAACATTGTATTCCTATTACTGTCTCACAATGCAGCATACAGTAGATAGTTAGTTTGTGCTGTGCTATCAGCACAATCAGATTCCAGCTGAGCCACCAGAGAAGCCTCTCATTTGGTTGGTCTTCATTTATTTCCAAACAATAAAGTCCTGACTAATCTCTGCCTACTATCGAGATGTTTTCGATTGGTCTTACTCTATAACTAGAGTTCTGTTCCAAAACTCAAAACTTGTATTGCTACTGATCTGCATATTTTTCAATGGGTCCTCATTGCCTTGGGAGCTGAACTAAAGTGACTCTGCTGATCACACAAGTCTGCAATCTCAAATCTTACCATTTCCCCAAATAAAACATCTTGCTGATTTCATAATATACTGAATGCTTTCATTTCTCCAATTGTTTGAACAATCTGGTTTCATTTTCTTTAATGAGTTTATCTGCTTTATCCACCTGTTTAACTTTTTTCTTTTCCTTTGAGACTGGGTTTAGCTTTTTCCTTAAAGAATTTATTTTACCAAGATTTGACTTTTTCTCATTTATTCTCCAATAATATCCTGAGGTTATTTCTACCTCACACTATTAAGATCAAACTTTTTTTTTTTAACAGATTTTTCTTCATTTATTTATGATGAAATATAACATAGAGACAGAAGAGGATACAAAGGTATATTTGTAACAACAACAAAATATCATTGAGAAGAGCCATGTTTTAGGAGGGCTTCCCAGGTGGCGCAGTGGTAAAGAATCTGCCTGCAATGCAGAAGACCTGGGTTCGATCCCTGGATTGGGAAGATCCCCTGGAGGAGGTCATGGCAACCTAATCCAGTATTCTTGTCTGGAAAATCCCCACGGACAGAGGAGCCTGGTGAGCTACAGTCCATGGGGTCACAAAGAGTCGAACATGACTGAGCTACTAAGCACAGCACAGCACATGTTTTAGGAATTAGGGCTGTGCTTTAGAGATACCCGCCTCTGTCCTGCCCCCCTCCAAATTTACATAGTCCTCCCTGCCTTCTGTGAGCATCATGTTCTGGCTTTTCTTTATAGTTGTCTCACCTAACAATATATTGAGGTATGGTTTGCTTTTTCCCAGTTTTGAACTTAATATAAGTGGAACTGTGCTGTAATGTCCTGTCTTTTTTTTTTTACTTTACAATATCATATTGGTTTTGCCATACATCAACATGCATCGGCCACGGATGTACACGTGTTCCCCATGCTGAACCCCCCTCTCACTTCCCTCCCCATACCATCCCTCTGGATGGTATATATTAATATACCTATTTAATATATTATTTTATCTATATCCTGTTAAACTGTGAATCTCAAGTATAAAGTTTGTTTTAATCAATTTTCTATCCATAGAAATTAGACCAATTCCTAGAGCATAGTAGGCTCTCAACAAATACTATTAGCTATTTTATTTCTTGTCTTAATTGTTACTCATATAGATTATTTACTAACTTGTTATAAAATAATATATAATTATATCTTAATAATATTATTATTAAGTAATTACTTACTGTTTATACCCAGTGAATCTAAAGTATTCATATTACTTTTCAGTATAAAAATACTTGGCAGTTTTTTATTTTCATTAATAATTATATACCTCTTATCCTGACAGGTAGCATCAAAAAGACCTAATAGAAATAATGCAGTAAATATGTTCTATAGGGTTTGTTGAATTTTGGGCTTATTTCAAGTGCTTCCTCCTATTCACTCAGGACCATCCTTTCCCAGACTCTAAACCACCGAGAATAATAGCGTAAGCCCATATCATTTTGCTGCCTGTGGTGGACTAGATGTTTGCATTGTAGAAGTAGGCCTTCTTATTTTTCTATCTCTATAAAATTATACCAATCTACCACATAATCTCATTTTATGATTTCTCCCACCACTTAGAAATTGAATGAGGCACCTACCATAGGGTGTGAGATCTGGCTTCCTGACTAACTAAAGAAAGGTTAGCACTTGAATATTAGAAGTGAATAGGAAATTTTCCCACATAGGGAAACATTGACCATTGAAAAAGAAGTCTAGACAGATTTTGGCAGATGGATTTGCCCTTTTCCCTATCTCCAATTGCTTATGTCACGCTGGGGAGATAAGTCCTATATTGCAGAATGGATGTACCTGCTGAATAGCTAGTTGCATCTTTTCACATTTATTGGTGAATTTGATAAAGTATCACCATCATTGCTCCCCATCCTTTCCTATTTTACCTTCCATTTCCTTCATTCTTGTTACCCTTTGATTGTTCTTCCTAAATCAAAAACTAGCAATAATCTTTGCCTCAGGTTTTGTTTTCAGGAGATCAAGGTCTAAAATAGGATGGATATAAATGTTAGCCTACAAGAAGAGCTTTTAATTTAAATGAGCGAAAAATATTGTGTAACCAATAGTAACAGAAATCTTGTCTTTGTCAACATGAAGCTTTTATCCTCTTTATATTTTTACATATAAAGTCAAAACCCCAAGAATTTTTGCATATACTTGTTATTCAGGTATATATAACCTGTATGTACTTGTATGTACAGGTTATGTGTTAAGATAGTGAAGAATCTCAGTAGTTATCTGCTAAGAAAAGTAAAGCTAGCAATGTATTTACATAAGAAACCAATTTTAGAGGGGTCTTTTATTCCAGATATATTTGGAATGGGTTCAAAGGATGGAAAACCTAGTGATCCCTGATCCTGTGAGCCATGCTGGCATCACAGACAGGGTCTCAGAACGTGAGCTTCCTGCACATCTCACCTCCTGCTTGCCGCGTTCTGTGTTAGTCCTTGAAAACCTCTGACTTAAAGGCTTTGAGGAAAAGCATGAACAAAAGGTATAATCAAGTACAGAAAAGCAGACATTTGCTGCAATTGATGCCTGACAAAGCCGTAAACCGTTCATGAACACTGGAGACATATGCTTGCCACAGTAGGAGTAAATAGGCCTGCTAGCGCAGAGCCCATGAAGCCAGGGATCCTGTGGAGTCTTTTGTAAGCTCTATATAGAAAGGGAGGTGTTTGTTGTGTCCAAATGTGTACACTGGTTGCTTTTATTTTTTTAAAATATAAAACCCATCATCTCTACACGAGTGGCTGTTTATCAATATTGGCACTCTGGAGGCACCTTAATCTACTTGAAAATAACATTGAATTTGATGTCAAGAAATGCTTCAAATGCATTTGAAGTGGAGAAGGCAATGGCACCCCACTCCAGTACTGTTGCCTAGAAAATCCCATGGATGGAGGAGCCTGGTTGAGTTAGCAGCAGTAGCAGTAGCAGTGCTTCAAAAGAGTATTTGTGTACACAGAGAAAGGTTGCAGTTCAGCAATACTAACTTCACGGGACAGGAAGAAAGATTTTCACTGAAAGTGTCAGCATAGGGCTGTGTGTGGCTGGCTGAGCTCTCCCTGTTATCAGTGTGAGTATATCAGGACGAGCAAAGAAACAAAAGTTCATTGCTAGATGGTAATATAAACTTAAAATGAGCAATAAACTTGTAACTTCTAAACACATTAATCCATAGGATTCTCATCAATTTTTCAAAATAGAAAAATATTCTAAGAAAAGTGACCCTTTTATACGAAATTAAGAATGGATATTCTACTACACTATTTAAATATATACTAGTATGCTTTTATGGACAAGGCAGTGGCACCCCACTCCAGTACTCTTGCCTGGAAAATCCCATGGATGGAGGAACCTGGTGGGCTGCAGTCCATGGGGTCCCTAAGAGTCGGACACGACTGAGCGACTTCACTTTCACTTTTCACTTTCATGCATTGGAGAAGGAAATGGCAACCCACTCCAGTGTTCTTGCCTGGAGAATCCCAGGGACAGAGAAGCCTGATGGGCTGCCGTCTATGGGGTTGCACAGAGTCGGACACGACTGAAGCAACTTAGCAGCAGCAGCAGCAGTATGCTTTTAAAACATTTTAAATAGCAATGGAAATTTAAAAAAATTAATTACGCATTTTTTTAAACTCCTGGTATCATTTGAAATCTGAAGCCCTATAGGTAGGTGAGAGAAAGTGAGCAGCTGCAAAAAAAAAGGTATTAAAATGACTACTTTGGTGGCTCAGATAGTAAAGCATCTGCCTGCAATGTGGGAGACCCAGGTTTGATCCCTAAATTGGGAAGATCCCTGAAGAGGGAAACGGCAACCCACTCCATTACTCTTGGCTGGAAAAATCCCATGGATGGAGGAACCTGGTAGGCTACAGTTCATGGGGTCACAAAGAGTCGGACACAACTGAGCGACTTCACATACATACATACTGAATATCTATATACCCATTTTGAAAAAGACTGTTTGCTTAGTTTATCCTAGGACACAAAATATTGATGCAAAGCTCATGGTTACTTCTCAAACACAGGTGTTCACAGTAAAATGGGAAATTTGGAAAATATGTTCCTTTAAGTCAAAAAACATAATATAGGTACTCTCATCTGAACAACAAAAACATACAAACCAAAAAAACCTCAAAAAATTAAAAGTCTAGGCTAAAAAAAAAGAAAGAAAAAAAGAAATCACCTGTACACTTTCATGAAAGTAGTGAGGCTTGAATTTTTGAAGAATGAAATGAAGCGTATTTGATAAAACATACTATCTAAACTTGAGGCTTCCCTTGTAACTCAGTTGGTAAAGAATCCACCTGCAATGCAGGAGACCTGGGTTCGATTCCTGGGTCAGGAAGATTTTCCTGGAGAAGGAAATGACAACCCATTCCAGTATTCTAGCCTAGAAAATCCCATGAACAGAGGAGCCTGGCATGGGGTTTCAAGAGTCGGACATAACTTAGCAACTAAACCACCACCACTATCTAAATTTATTAACTTCCAGATGTTCTTCAAGTTTTGCTTTATATTAAATATTTTAAAATAAATAACAGCATATAAGATCCATCATAATTATACTCCAAATTATGTTCCCACATTCATCCCTCTCATTTATGTACCAAATTCTTTGGTCAAGTCACTTATCTCCAGATCATACAACATTTTATTTATCTTTGCCATTCTTTATACTTAGTTCACGTGATAGTCCCTTTCCTGTTCCTCTTCCCTCATCTGTTCTGTCTCCTTTTTCATCCCCAAACTCCTACTCATTTTTAAAGATGATACTTTCTGTATAACTTCCTGAGATCATCCCACGTCCCTTCCTTCTGCTATGCGGAGACAATTTTTCCTGCAAATATATCCCATTTAAATTTTAATTGCGCCTTTATTGCCCTTATCATCCTGTATTGTTGTTATTTGCTGCTACCTTATGTTTCCTGAGCTCTTTGTAGAGGAAAAAACAAATCTTGATAATTTATGTATATTCTGCTCCTCCTTATAAGATAGCACATGGTTCAGTTCAGTTCAGTTCAGTCACTCAGTCGTGTCCGACCCTTTGCGACCCCATGAATCACAGCGCTCCAGGCCTCCCTGTCCATCACCATCTCCCGGAGTTCACTCAAACTCACGTCCATTGAGTCAGTGATGCCATCCAGCCATCTCCTCTGTCGTCCCCTTCTCCTCCTGCCCCCAATCCTTCCCAGCATCAGAGTCTTTTCCAATGAGTCAACTCTTCTCATGAATTACAGTGCAATAAATATTGTTGGATTGATGAAAATTAATTTTTACTGCATGTCACTTTAATGTATAGTTTCTAATAGTCAGTTAGCTCTTGTTTCAAAATAGTTTCTTGTAAATGATTTTGTCTGTGTATGTCTGAGAAGACTTAGTTTTCACAATAATGACGGCTTAATTGAACATACAATTCAAGGGTTATAATTTTCCTCCAAAATTTTGGATATAACAATATCTTTTTCTGATAACCAGACAAAATTATAGGGAAACATTTATCTTGCTGCTTTTAGCCAATATCCTTTCTTTTTCAAATTGTTGTCACTTTTTGGCCCGAATGCTTTGTTCTTGTCATTCACTTGGCCACATTTTGCTCTGATGTGCCTCTCTGTCCATTGATTCATTGATCATTTCTGTGATTTTCTCATTAAATCTTTCTAGTCATGTTCTACAACCGTTTTTGTTGTTGTTTAGTCACTCAGTCATGTCAGACTCTGTGACCCCATGGACCACAGTATGCCAGGCTTCCCTGTCCTTCACTCTCTCCCAGAGTTTGCTCAAACTCATGTCCATTGAGTTGGTGATGCAGTCCAACCATCTCATCCTCTATTGCTCATTTCTCCTCCTGTCCTCAATCTTTCCTAGTATCAGAGTCTTTTCCAATGAATCAGGTCTTCTCATCATAGTCTTCTTTAAACAAATTACCAAGTTTTATTTCTACTTGTTAAAAATGTAATAAAGTCCCTGTAGAAGTAATATGATTTTTGAGGGCTCAGGACTACATGTAACTTCACTTTCTAAATAACAAAATTCAATGTTAAGCATATAATTGCCCCTCAGACAAAATTCTCCAATCGATTGAACAATAGTCTGCAAGTCACTCAACTTTGCTATTACCATTTTCATTAAAATAAATTTAGTACTGGATGCAAAAATTTTCTAATTTTTCACACCATGCATTCCTTTAATAAATCACACTGGGTTATTCTGAATAATTGTGTATCATTGAATTTAGGCAGAAATACACTGGGTCACCAACAAACTTTTTTTTTTTAATTGAATGAGGTATTGATCAAAATCCTTGTCTGATTTCTCAGTTTGGAAAGATTTAATTTATTAGTGTTCTGCTAGCCTAAGAGAGTACTTCTCCCCATGCTCATTACCTACCTCCTGGCATCCTGAACAGGTAAAACAAATTTTGCAGTGGGAAAAAGGCTTTTATAATGGTAATATGAAAAACAGGACTAAGCATATTTTAATTTCAAATGTACTAATTAACTGTATGATAAGGAAATTAATCTCATTTTTATTATTGTAAAATAAAACCCTTCTTCATAGGATTGTTGTTAGAATTAATGTGAATATATAAGTAAAAAATTTGACATGGTGGTCAACCCTAAACATGACTTTATCTAGAAGAAAGTAAAATTTTTATAATTATTTTCTGTATAAGCCACTCTTAATTGGATAATTAGATAAGAGTATTTAATGAAAAAATTGCTTTTTTTAAAAATGATGTATTTTAGAGAACATTCTTACTGAAGTATTGCATTGTTTTACAATATGTTGTGTTGGCTTCTGCTGTACAACAAAGTAAGCCAACTGTATGTACACATAATTTCCCTCCCTCTTGGACTCCCTCTTACCCCACCCCCACCTTCCCATTTTACCCATTGATGTCATCACAGAGCACCGAGCTGAGCTCTCTGTGCTATACAGCAGCTTCCCACTAGCTATTTTACATAGTGTAGAAGATATATGTCAATCCTAGTTTCCCAATTCATCCCACCCTCCTCTTCTCCCCCTGTGTCCACAAGTCCATTCTTTACATCTTCATCACTATTTCTGCCCTGCAAATAGGTTCATTAGTACATTTTCTAAAGATTTTAGAGAAAACAAGTAATTTTATCTCCACTCGTTGAGCCTTTTAGGGCAGACTTAAGATGTATTACTGAACTAAGATGTATTATTAGAACCATAGTTTTTTCAGGAGAGCTCAGAAAAGAATGCTGAATAACTGTAAACTTGGTGAAATCTAATTGTATTTCTGTTTTGCTAAATAAACTATTTGCCTCCCCCTTCCTTTGCCATCCTCCTCCATACTTAGGGGTGTTGCCAGTGATTTGACAATTTGTTCGTAACAGGGAGAATAATGTATAATCAAAACTTGATTTCATGCCTGATTTGATTACAGGGTACTGATTAAACCAATGCTAGCAAATTCTATTTAATTCAGTGATTAGGAGGGGGGTAATTTCCCACACATCTTTGAGAGACCAATCACTGCAGGTAAAACTCCCTATCCTTTATGTTGGGGAGGACTGAATCAGGCTTTAAATAATGTATTCAGTCTTTCAAATGTAAATTTATTAACAGGCTTTTAGGTTTTCCTGAGAAACTGGGATTTTAGGTCCCTCAGTAAATGAAAGCAAAGCTATCTCCTTGTCTCTTGGGTTTAATGACATTTATTACTTCAGAGCTTTGACAAGTCCCATTATTACATTTCACTTTTTTGAAAAGTGGCTGTATGCTAAGCCTAGTACCTGACATAGCATTAGATATCTTGCCCAGTAGGTTTACAAGTTAATTCATTAAACCAAATCATTTTCATTAGAACACTGGCCTCATGTGTTACTATTAGCACTAAAATAAATCATTTTATCCTGTCCATTATGGTAAGTGTTCCATCTGATACATTTATTAAGTTAAAGTGTTCTCTCAAATTCTCATGTTCACCATTCTTGTCACCACTCACTATGCTGATGGCTCTCTCAGGAAGCATTACCTATAAAGATAAATTCCAACTTTGTTTCTTGGTATTGATGTTCCTCCACAGTTTTGTCACAGCTTCCTTTTCCAACTTCTTCCCCTACTATTCCATACCTAAATCTTCCTCAGAAAGCAGACTGCCCTATTTATGTATGAGCTCTGCTAGGAACACCTCAGCTGCCCGATACTTCTTCCTTTATAGAGAAGGCTTCATCTCTTCTTAGGTAAACCCTATGCTTTCTCTGTGGTCAGATCCAACCCCCACACCTTTCATGAAGATTTACCCTTCTACTTCTCATCTGTACCTCTCCTTTGCAAAGAACATTTAAATGTTTCAGAGGAAGATAGCATTGTAATAGATCTCCCAGGATGCTGGAAGAATAGGCTATACTTAGATTAAAAATTGAAACCATGAAATATGGGTAAATGTGTTTGGATAGCTTGTTGTTCACTGGCTCAGTTGTGTCTGACTCTTTTCTACTGAGTCAGCTCTTTGCATCAGGTGGCCAAAATATTGGAGCTTCAGCTTTAGCATCGGTCCTTCCAATGAATATTCAGGTTTGATTTCCGTTAGGATTGACTGGTTTGATCTCCTTGGTGTCCAGAGAACTCTCAAGAGTTTCCTTCAAAACCACAGTTCAAAAGCATCAATTTGGCACTCAGCCTTCTTCATGGTCCAACTCTCACATCCATACATGACTACTTCAAAAACCATAGTTTTGACTATATGGACCTTTGTTGGCAAAGTATAGTGATATAAAATCAATGATTCACTACTTAAATGATTTTCATGTATATCAATATAATTCTAATAATACTTATTAATATATTTGCAATATTCTTAGAACCAAGGATTTCAAAACTCAGTCCTGGATTTTAGATGCTAACAATACTAAGAAAAAGAGATATGGCATTATATAGCTATAAAATAATGTGCACTCCTCAGCTCACTTAGCTCACACACAATTGTGATGAATTCTTATTATGTGAATTTTACTAGGCTACAGTCCCTAGTTATTCAGTCAAATACTAATCCAGGTGTTGCTCTGAAGGTATTTCCATAGATGTGATTATAATCAGTTGACTTTAAGTAAAAGAGATTATTGCAGAGAATCTAAATGTGCCTAATTTAATCACTTGAAATGCCTTAAATCAGAGCTGAGGTCTCCCTGATGAAGACATTCTCCTGTAGAAAGTAGTTTCAGTCATGGCTACCAATGTTCCAGACTGCCCTTCCTGACAGTCTGCCTCAGATTTTGGACTTGCCCAGCCAAGCTCTAATATCCTGCAAGGTGGTGTCCTACAATTGATCTCTTAGTTTATATCTCCTGCTGGTCTGTTTCTATGGCTGAATCTTGACTCAACTGTGCACACTCAGAGTGTGTGTGTGTTTGTGTGTTTGCATTTGTGTATAAATATGTAATATGTAGGTTTATATGTACAACACTCATATCTATTAGAATAGGTTGACACTTTTTTACGCTTAGAGCAAAAGGGTGGTCAGCAATTAGCCAAGTGAAGAAAGTGGGTGCTGGACAGAGTGTTACCAACATAGGAACCAGTCTTACAAAAGCCTGGAGATCAGAATGAGCAGGGTACTAACTTGGAACATATAATGAATATGGAGCCAAGAGTGCAAATTGAAGATGGGCAAGAGACTAAACTGGTATTGTCCAGGTCCAATGGAATTCATCCTTGCAGAAAAATTTGTAATAAATTAAAACCTTGATCTATACCTTCTAGTTTATGTGACCTTGGGCAAGTCCCTTTAGCTTCATAGAATCAGAACCCCCTATCAATTTTGCTTTGAATAATAACTTTCCTAACACTACTTTTGGGCCTCCCTGATGACTCAGTGGTAACGAAGGAGATGTGCCAAAGCAGGAGATGTGAGTGTGATCCCTGGGTCAGGAATATCCCCTGGAGAAGAAAATTCAATGGACAGAGGACCCTGGAGGGCTCCAGTCCATGGGATTGCAAAAGAGTTGTACACAACTTAGCAACTAAACAACAACACTATTTTTAAAAATACGTAAAGAAGTGATTTGTTCTCTAAAGTTAAACATATAGTAGGTACAGCCAGGAGAGTTGTTTGGTAAAAGAGTATACAGGGTTCTCTAGAAAAAGAGAGCAGCACCTGAGACTTATTATTTAGGAACACAAAAGGTGACTTAAACCCATGCTCACCACCATATGCTGGCATCTGAGAATGCTGCAAAGGCAACAGCCAAGATAGAAAAGTACACTTTTCAAGTTCCTGAAACCGTCAGTCCAAGGGGGCACTGGTGGCCTAATAGTCCCTAGAGTTCTGAGTTTCCTTTATGTAATTCTAGGCAGAAGAATTGTGTTTCCTCTTGATAAAGAGGGATAGTTTATGACCACCAGAATATTTCCTTAGCATTTTTAATTTAAATGTAATTACATATACCATTGTTTTCAAGTATATAATATAATGATTCAATATTTGTATATATTGGAAATGATTATCACCACAATACGCCTAGTTAAAATCCATCAGTATACAAGTTTTCTTTCATTGATGTGAGCTACTCCATGAGGAGCTTTCAAATATACAGTACAGTAATATTATTAACTAGGGTCACCATACTCTATATTTCAACCCTGTGACTTGCTTATTTTATTTTTTATTTTATTTTTTTAATTTAAATTTATTTATTTTAATTGGAGGCTAATTACTTTACAATATTGTATTGGTTTTGCCATAGATCAACATGAGTCTGCCACGGGTGTACACGTGCTCCCCATCCTGAACCCCCCTCCCCACTCCCTCCCCGTACCATCCCTCTGGGTCATCCCAGTGCACCAGCCCCAAGCGTCCTGTATCCTGCATCAAACCTGGACTGGCGATTCGTTTCTTATGTGATATTATACATGTTTTAATGCCATTCTCTCAAATCATCCCCCCACCTCCCTCTCCCACAGAGTCCAAAAGACAGTTCTATACATCTGTGTCTCTTTTGCTGTCTTGCAGACAGGGTTATCATTACCATCTTTCTAAATTCCATATATATGCATTAGTATACTGTATTGGTGTTTTTCTTTCTGGCTTACTTCACTCTGTATAATCGGCTCTAGTTTCATCCACCTCATTAGAACTGATTCAAATATATTCTTTTTAATGGCTGAGTAATACTCCATTGTGTATATGTACCACTGCTTTCTTATCCATTCATCTGCTGATGGACATCTAGGTTGCTTCCATGTCCTGGCTATTATAAACAGTGCTGTGATGAGCATTGGGGTACACGTATCTCTTTCAATTCTGGTTTCCTTGGTGTATATGCCTAGCAGTGGGATTGCTGGGTCATAAGGCAGTTCTATTTCCAGTTTTTTAAGGAATCTCCACACTGTTCTCCATAGTGGCTGTACTAGTTTGCATTCCCACCAACAGTGTAAGAGGGTTCCCTTTCTCCACACCCTCTCCAGCATTTATTGCTTGTAAACTTTTGGATCGCAGCCATTCTGACTGACGTGAAATGGTACCTTACTGTGGACTGACTTATTTTATAACTAGAAGCTTGTATATTTTGAGCCATTTCACACATTTTGCCCAACTGACCAATCTCCTCTTTGTATATATAAGCTTGTTTTCTTTTTACCTCCAGATGCCACTTGTAAGTGAGATCACATGGTACCTGTCTTTGTCTGTCTGACTTATTTCACATGGCATAATTTCATCAAGGTCCATCATCTTGTTGCAAATTGCAAGATTTCCTTCTTTTGATGGGTAATAGTCCATTGTGTATATAGCAGTTTTCTATATCTATTATTCTGTTGATAAACACTAGGAACATTTTCATATCTCTACTATGATAAATAAAGCTGTGCTGAACATGGCGATACAGGTATCTTTTAGAGTTTGTATTTTCATTTTCTTAAGATAAATACACAAAACTGGAATTGCTGGATAATACGATAGTTCAAATTTTTTTTTTCTTTTTAGGAAACTGCACACAGTTTTCCATAGTGGCTACCCAAATTTAGACTTCCACCAACAGTTCACAAGAGTTCCCTATTCTTGGCATCCTCACCACACTTGTTATTTCTTATGTTTTTGATAATGGCTATTCTAACAGGCTTGAAGTGATATCTCATTGTGGTTTTGATTTGCATTTCCCTTACCATTTGTGATGTTGAGTATATAACTCTCAGCCGACTACGTGCCTTCTTTGGAAAAAACATGTGTTCAGGTTCTTGTCCATTTTCTGTTTTGTTTTTATTTTATTTTTTGTTGAAGTATAGTTGATTTACAATGTGCTAATTACTGCTGTTCAGCAAATCAATTCAACCGTATATTGTTGTTTTTATTCAGCCACAAAGTCATCTCTCTTTGTAACCTCATGGACTACCCCATGTCAGGTCCCTCTGTTCTCCACTATCTCCCTGAGTTTGCTCAAATTCATATCCATTGAATCGGTAATGCTATGTAACCATCTCATTGTCTGCCATCCCCTCCTTTTGCCTTCAATCTTTCCCAGCATCAGTGTCTTTTCCATTGAGTCGGCTCTTTGCATCTGGTGGTCAGACTACTGGAGCTTCAGCTTCGGCATCAGTCCTTCCAATGAATAAATCAGGTTTGATTTCCTTTAGGATTGACTGGTTTGATCTTCTTGCAGTCCAAGGAACTTTCAAGAGTCTTCTCCAGCATCACAGATTAAAAGCATCAGTTCTTCCATTCTCAGCCTTCTTTGTGGTCCAAGTCTCACATCCGTGCGTGAGTACTGGAGAAAACATAGCTTTGATTATCTGTACCTTTGCTGGCAAAGTGATGTCTCTGCTCTTTAATATGCTATCTAGGTTTGCCATAGCTTTCCTTCCGAGGAGCAAGTGTCTTTTAATTTCATGGCTGCAATTACTGTCCATAGTGATTTTGTAAACATTGTTTTCCATTACAGTTTATCATAGGATGTTGAACATAGTTCTCTGTGCCATACAGTAGGACCTTGCTGCTTATCAACTCCATATATAAAAGCCTACATCTGCTAACCCCAATCTCCAACTCCATCCGTCCCCTAATTCACTCTCCCTTGACAACCACCAGCCTCTTCTCTATCCCTGTGATTCTGTTTTGGTTTCATAGATATGTTCCTTTGTGTCATGTTTTAGTTTCCATATGTATGTGGCATCATGTGGTATATTTGCTCAAACTGCCGCACAATTGCACTCATCTCACACGCTAGTAAAGTAATGCTTAAAATTCTCCAAGCCAGGTTTCAGCAATACGTGAACCGTGAATTTCCAGATGTTCAAGCTGGTTTTAGAAAAGGCAGAGGAACCAGAGATCAAATTGCCAACATCCACTGGATCATGGAAAAAGCAAGAGAGTTCCAGAAAAACATCTATTTCTGCTTTATTGACTATGCCAAAGCCTTTTACTGTGTGGATCACAATAAACTGTGGGAAATTCTGAAATAGATGGGAATACCAGACCACCTGACCTGCCTCTTGAGACACCTATATGCAGGTGAGGAAGCAACAGTTAGAACTGGACATGGAACAACAAACAGGTTCCAAATAGGAAAAGGAGTACATCAAGGCTGTATATAGTTAGCCTGCTTATTTAACTTATATGAAGAGTACATCATGAGAAACGCTGGACTGGAAGAAGCACAAGCTAGGATCAAGATTGCCAGGAGAAATATCAATAACCTCAGATATGCAGATGACACCACCCTTATGGCAGAAAGTGAAGAGGAACTAAAAAGCTTCTTGATGAAAGTAAAAGTGGAGAGTGAAAAAGTTGGCTTAAAGCTCAACATTCAGAAAACAAAGATCATGGCATCTGGTCCCATCACTTCATGGCAAATAGATGGGGAAACAGTGGAAACAATGTCAGACATTATATTTTGGGACTCCAAAATCACTGCAGATGGTAATTTCAGCCATGAAATTAAAAGATGCTTACTCCTTGGGAGGAAAGTTATGACCAACCTAGATAGCATATTCAAAAGCAGAGACATTACTTTGCCAACAAAGATCTGTCTAGTCAAGACTATGGTTTTTCCTCTGGTCACATATGTATGTGAGAGTTGGACTGTGAAGAAGGCTGAGGGCCGAAGAATTGATGCTTTTGAACTGTGGTTTTGGAGAAGACTCTTGAGAGTCCCTTGGACTGCAAGGCAATCCAACCAGTCTATTTTGAAGGAGATCAGCCCTGGGATTTCTTTGGAAGGAATGATGCTAAAGCTGAAACTCTAGTACTTTGGCCACCTCATGCGAAGAGTTGACTCATTGGAAAAGACTCTCATGCTGGGAGGGATTGGGGGAAGGAGAAGAAGTGGACGACAGAGGATGAGATAGCCGGATGGAAACACTGATTCGATGGACGTGAGTCTGAGTGAACTCTGGGAGTTGGTGATGGACAGGGAGGCCTGGTGTGCTGCGATTCATGGGGTTGCAAAGAGTTGGACACGACTGAGCAACTGAAATGAACTGAACTGAACTTGGTATAATCTTAGTATAATTAATATAATCTCTAGTTGCATCTGTATTGCTGCAAATTCCATTATTTTGTTCTTTTTGTGGCTGAATAATATTCTGTTTTATATTTGAATGACAGATGTCTGTTTTAAATTTTATTTTATTTTTAATTGTAGGATAATTGCATCAGAATATTGTGATGGTTTCCACTATACATCAACATGAATCAGTCATAGTTACACATAGGCCCCCACAAACACCCTTGCACCTCCCTCCCCATTCCCCTCCTCTATGTTGTCACAGAGCACCAGCTTTGGGTTCCCTGGATCATAGAGCAAATTCCCACCAGCTATCCACTTTATATATGTTAATGCACGTTTCAGTATTACTCTCTCTAGTCATCCCACCCCTTCCCTCCTAAACCCATGACCATAAATCTGTTTTTTATATCTGTTTATCCTTTGCTGCCCTGCAAATAGGATCATCAGTAATATCTTTATGGATTCCATATATATACATTAATATATGATATTTGTCTTTCTTTTTGTGACCTACTCCATTGTGTATAATAGGCTCTAGGTTCATCTACCTCAGTAGAACTGATTCAAATACATTCCTTTTTATAGCTGAGTAGTATTCCATTGTGTATAGTATCACAAATTCTTCTGTCAGTGGACATCTAGGTTGCTTCCATGTTCTAGCAATTGTAAATAGTGCTGCAGTCAACACTGGGGGAACATGTGTCTTTTTCACTTATGGTTTCCTAAGGGTTTATGCCCAATAGTAGGATTGGTGGGTATGGCATCTTCTTTATCCATTCATCTGTTGATGAACTTTAAGTTGTTTCCATGTCTTGGTTATATGAATAGTGCTACTATGAAGACAGGGGTGCATGCATCTCTTTGAATTATAGTATTGTTCAGATATATACTCAGGACTGGAATTGCTGGATCATATTGTAACTCAATTTCTAGTTTTTTTCAGGAACCTCCAAACTGTTTTCCACAGTGGCTGTACCAACTTACATTCCCATTGACCATATAGGAGGGTTCCTTTTTTCCCACATCTTGTTCTGCATTTCTTACGTGTAGACTTTTTAATGGTGGCTATTCTGACCAGTGTGAGGTGGTACCTTATTGTCATTTTGATCTTCATTTCTCTAATAATTAGCTCTGTTGAGCATCTTTTCATGTGCCTCTAGGCTATCTGTATGTCTTCTTTGAAGTAATGTTTATTTAGTCTCCTGCCCATTGTTGGATAGGGTTGTTTGGTTTTTATTGTTGTTGTTGAGTTGTGTGAACTGTTTGTATATTTTGGAAATTAAGTCCTGTTAGTTGCATTATTTGTAAATATGTTTTCCCATTCTGTAGGTTGGTGTTTGCATTTTGCTTATGGTTTCCTTTGCTGTGCAAAATTTTGTAAGTTTATTTAGGTCCTCTTTATTTTATTTGTTTATTATTATTTTGCTTATTTTATTTAGGTCCTCTTTTTGTTTATTTTTATTTCTATTGCCTTAGGAGACTGACGCAAGAAGACACTGATACGATTTATGTCAGAGAATGTTTTGCCTATGATTCCTTCTAGGAGTCTTATGGTGTCATGTCTTATGAGTTTATTTTTATGTATGGTGAGAGGGTATATTCTAGCTTCATTGATTTACATGTGACTGTCCTACTTTCCTGTCTTCCCCAATGGCTTAGCTGTGAAGAATCCACCTGCAATGAAGGAGATGCAAGAGATCCAGGTTTGATCCCTGGGTTGGGAAGATCCTCTGTAGGAGTGCATGGCAACCCACTCCAGTATTCTTGCCTGGAGAATCCCATGGGCAGGGGAGCTGGGTAGGCTATAGTCCATAGGGTCATACAGAATCAGACATTACCTAAGTGACTTAGCATGCATGCACATTCAATTTTCCAAGACCACTTGCTGAAAAGATTATCTTTTTCTCATTGTATATTTTTGTCTCCTTTGTTGAAGGTTGACTCTAGGTATTAAGGTTTATTTCTGGGCTCTCTATTCTATTCCATTGATCTGGATGCCTTCTTTTTGCTATTGTTGTTTGTGTGTATGTGTGTTGATACCACACTGTTTGTATTTTTGTCTGAAGTCTTTGTATTTTTGTATTATTGTCTGAAGTCTGGGAGGGTTATGCTTCCTGCTTTGTTCTTTTTCTTCAGGATTGCTTTGGTAATTCTGGGACTTTAATGTTTCCATATGATATTTAGGATTATTTGTTCTAGTTCTGTGAAAAATGTTATGGGTAATTTGTTAGGGGTCTCATTAAATCTGTAGATTGCTTTGGATAGTATGGCCATTTTAACAATATTGATTCTTCCAATCCAAGAGCAGGGGATATCTTTCCATTTCCTTGAGCCATTTCGATTTCCTTTATTCACATTCTATAGTTCTCAGTCTATAAGTCTTTATGTCCATGATCAGGATTATTCCAAAGTATTTTATTTTGGAGGGTGTGATTTTAAAAGGTATTTTTTTTTAACATTCCTTTTCTGATACTTAATTTTTAGTGTAAAGAAATGCAATGATTTCTGAATGTTAATCTTATATCCTGCTGCCTTTCTGAATTCATTTATCAGTTCTAGTAGTTTCTATATGGAATCTTTAGAGTTTTCTCTGTATGATATTATATCATCTGCATATAGTGATAGTTTTACCTCTTCCCTCCCAGTTTGGATTAATTTGTTTTCATTGTCTAATTGCTGTGTCTAGAACTTCCAGTAGTATATTGGATAGAGAGGTGAGAGTGTCTTGTCTTGTTCCACCCTTGCCTTGTTCCAGATTTTAGCAGGAAGGCTTTTTGACTGTTTTTAAATGGATTTTTTTTTATTTTGTTTTTATTGAGTTCTATAATTTTCTTAACTATTTTGGATATTAACCTTTTTAAAATATAATCTGTGAATATTTTTCTCCCATTCAGTAGGTTGCCTTTTCATTTTATTGATAATTTCTTGCATTGTGCAGAGGGTGACATTTTTAAGAGCAATGTCAAGAACAATTAATAGTTACACTGGAACAGGAGTAAACCATGACTAGTAAAGACAGAATGGATAAATCTGATTATCCTATATTAAAAAGACAAAACACTCATGAGATCAAGAAAAGAGTTTAATTCTACTAAGATGAAAGCAAATATCTAAGTGTGTATTTGCCTATGAACATGTATACATATATGTCCATTTTTAGCCAGTCTCTCAAAAGGTTCATGACCCTAAAAGATTAATAATTACTGAATTTTCTTCTCTTGTCCATTGCAAATGCTTTTTATCATATTATCTATGTTAGACACAATTTCTATCATGGTCCTCATTTTTTTATGTTCTCATTATATGCTCTAAAGATTTAATGTGCCTCTTTGTTCTCTAATCCTAAAATAGTCATTCATTCCCTGCCAAACATTTAATCAGTGTGTGTGCTCAGTCACAAAGACATATCTGACTTTTTGTGACCCCATGGACTCTATGTAGCCCGCCAGGCTCCTCTGTTCTTGGAATTTTCCAGGCAGGAGTATTGGAATGGGTTGCCATTTCCTCCTCCAGAGAATCTTCCAACCCAGGGATTGAATTCATATCCCCTGCATTGGCATGTGGATTCTTACCACTGAATCACCTGGGAAGCCATTTAATTAGCACTTACATTGAAACACGTTTTTCTATATGCTGGGATATGAAGATGAATAAGATTTAATTGAGTTACTGAAGAAATCCCTGGCCAGTGAGAATGTAAACAAAGAAACAAAAAAAGTTGTATTTCTCATAATCCTCTGATATTCCACAGACTTTTAATCAAATTAATAAAATTGCTGGAAATAGAACATGTTCTCAGTTTGGATTCTCTGAATGAACAGTACAATTGATCACATGGTCTTAAGCTTCCTAACCTCAATAGTGACTTTCTTTTTGATCTTTGTAAGTGTAATACTCAGTTTCTGCTTTCTGTGTCCTGGTTTGAACTGACTGACATTGTCCATAGGGAAAGATTTCCACATTGAGTTATGACATTTATACACAAGTCTCTTTTGCTATTGGTCTGCTGTCAGTGTATCTGAAGGACTTCCCTGTAGCTCAAAGGGTAAAGAATCTGTCTGCAATGTGGGAGACCAGGGTTTGATCCCTGGGTCGGGAAGATCCTCTGGAGAAGGGAATGGCAAGCCACTCCAGTATTCTTGCCTGGAGAATGCCATGGACAGAGGAGTCTCTAGGGCTACAGTCTGTGGGGTTGCAAAGAGTTGGACATGACTGAGAGATTAAAACACACACAGGGTATTTAGTAGACTGGGATAGGGGAGGTTGTATTCTTTTGTCTCTGGATTTTCTTAGAGAAAATCTTCAGGGAAACCACAACCTTCCATCTACTCATTTCCAGAATTCAGAAACATTTCTCTCTGCTCACTTCAGTTTCCCAATTTAATCACTGATGAAATTGTAGGAATTGTTTATCCAAAATGACTTTTCAGCAGGTTTTAAGCTCTTAAATTCACCCCAAATTTCAGCAATATTGTCAACAAATATAGTCCATATATCTGGACTATAATTTGCAAATAAGTTTTTCTGATCTAAAATCAGATCCTAGACTTTTGCCCTTGATTTGTGCTTGTTCATTTGAATCACACAATAATCCTGTGGTTTGAGGAAGAAATGTAGTTCTACTAAATAAAGACACAGGGTTCTACTTTATAAACTTGCCCATGTTTTACATATTATGCCTAGTTGTTATATCAAAGTGTCTTCATTTTAAGCCAGTAATCTACCAATTTTGGACTGCCTGGTGATTCTGCATTGTTCATAATACGGCAACTTTACCATTACTGTAGTATATCTGAATAGTGGAAAAGTGTATCTTTGGCTTGTCTTTTCAGGTTTTTAAATAATTCTAAAAATGAGGTCCTTGAAACAGAGGATAAATCAACCTTTTAATGACTGTATCATGGAATTTGAAAAATACATGTAACCTGAAAGTATCAAATTTCACAAAGCAGCAACTATCAACAGCATGGGATTGTTCTATGATTTATACTGCCAAGCCTAAGGCAGCATTCCTCATGATTTTTAAGGGAATTGAAGTAAAACACAATGAAAAAGATAACGTGAAGTGTACATACTATTTCCCATGAAGACAATCTGGGCTTAGAAATAGTTTGATGAACTTCAAACAATTCAATTTTATATCTATCATGTATGAAAATCAATTCATATTTTAGAATTATTATTTTAAAATTCCTTAAGGAAATGAAGGGTGCAAATCAATTTTGTGATTATCAGCTACATCATTGTAAACTTTGGATATATGCATTGTTGACATAATGTAATCCATTGTACATGAAAATTATAGCTAGTCAAAACAAGAAGGCTTCTTTTAGGCAACAGTGCTTTAAACATTTTAAATAAGTTGCTTCTGCTAGCTAACATAGGTTACTGTAATTAATTAGAGTAGTGCAGTTCATCCAAGGTATCATAATTTTTTATAATGTCATTCCTGAGAGATTAGGAATTGCACACATTTTTGATAGGCTCCTGTATAAAGGAAAATATATTACATTTTCATAGAAAAGTGTTTTAGAAAATTTATTGCTTAATAAAATATCTATTCCTTTGCTGTTTTGATCTTTTCTTCTAATACAGTAAAGTATTTTTTCAGCAAGAACACAATAGAAATCTCTTGAAAGAAATCTTCAACAGGAATCTGAGCTTTCTTCTGAAGACTAGGGTTTATAGAGGGAAAATACGTGCTTGAAAAGCAAACAAAAACCACAACAAAATCTCTTTAAACCAAAGACAAAATAAAAAATATATAATATATGTCTTTCATTTTCTAAAATCCTTAAGATGATTATTTAGTGCTATTCCATAATTTATAAACTATCCTTCATTTATGAAAATAAAACATTCTTACATTGTTTTGCATATTAGTCTTTATCTTTCTTACTGGCTCCTCTTTAATTTTTTAATTTTTTTATTTTTTTTCTTACTACAGAAGACTATATCTTGCAAGGAGAAAGGCCTCACCATCACTTCATTAAATTTTGTTGTCTGACACTTAACAGGGCCATTTTACAACTTAGAATATTGACTTCTATCTCCTATTTCAAACACACTTTTAAATTACATGCTTCCTAATAAGTCTTTAGAGGATGACATCAGACTCATCTGTCTATGATATTTTTTCTCTCTCAGTTCCCCTACTTATTGGGACAGGATTAAACTAACCATTAGTATAATGTCTCACACTTAGATGGTGCTTAGAAAATGTGGAAAGAATTGGATTTCATTTTTTTTTCTACTAGTTATAATGAGAATAAATTTTTCATGCTCTTTTATCTCTATTCAGAGCCTGATGTTTGACTTTTTCCAATCTTTTTCTCGGGGTCCTGCTTTTACATTCATTCAGTTCAGTTTAGTCACTCATTCGTGTCCAACTTAATGCAACCCCGTGGACCACAGCATGCCAGGCCTCCCTGTCCATCATCAACTCTCAGAGTTTCCCAAACTCATGTCCACTGAGTCGGTGATGCCATCCAACCATCTCATCCTCTGTCATCCCCTTCTCCTCCTGCCTTCAATCTTTCCCAGCATCGGGGTCTTTTCAAATGAGTGAGCTCTTTGCATTAGGTGGCCAAATTTTCGGAGCTTCAGCTTCAACATCAGTCCTTCCAATGAACACCCAGGACTGATCTTCAGAATGAACTGGTTGGATCTCCTTGCAGTCCAAGGGACTCTCAAGAGTCTTCTCCAACACCACAGTTCAAAAGCATCAATTCTTCAGTGCTCAGCCTTCTTTATAGTCCAACTCTCACATCCATATGTGACTACTGGAAAAACCATAGCCTTGACTAGATGGACCTTTGTTGGTAAAGTAATGTCTCTGCTTTTTAATATCCTGTCTAGGTTGGTCATAACTTTCCTTCCAAGGAGTAAGTGTCTTTTAATTTCATGGTTGCAATCACAATCTGCACTGATTTTGGAGCCGCAAAAACTAGTCGGCCACTGTTTCCACTGTTTCCCCATCTATTTGCCATGAAGCGATGGGACCAGATGCCGTGATCTTAGTTTTCTGAATGTTGAGCTTTAAGCCAACTTTTCACTCTCCTCTTTCCCTTTAATCAAGAGGCTCTTTAGTTCCTCACTTTCTGCCAAAAAGGGTGGTGTCATCTGCATATCTGAGGTTATTGATATTTCTCCTGGCAATCTTGATTCCAACTTGTGTTTCCTCTAGTCCAGCATTCCTCATGATGTACTCTGCATATAAGTTAAATAATCAGGGTGACAATACACAGCCTTGACATACTCCCTTTCCTATTTGGAACCAGTCTGTTGTTTCATGTCCAGTTCTAACTGTTGCTTCCTGACCTTCATACAGGTTGCTCAAGAGGTAGGTCAGGTGGTATTCCCATCTCTTTCAGAATTTTCCACAGTTTATTGTGAGCCACACTGTCAAGGCTTTGGTATAGTCAATAAAGCAGAAATAAATGTTTTTTCTGGAACTCTGTTGCTTTTTCAATGATCCAATGATCTCTGGTTCTTCTGCCTTTTCTAAAACCAGCTTGAACATCAGGAAGTTCACAGTTCACCTATTGTTGAAGCCTGGCTTGGAGAATTTTAAGCAGTAGTTTACTAGTGTGTGAGATGAGTGCAACTGTGCAATAGTTTGAGCATTCTTTGGCATTGCCTTTCTTTGGGGTTGGAATGAAAACTGACCTTTTCCAGTCCTGTGGCCACTGCTGAGTTTTCTAAATTTGCTGGCATATTGAATGTGGCACTTTTACAGCGTCATCTTTTAGGATTTGAAATAGCTCAACTGGAATTCCATCACCTCCACTAGCTTTGTTCGTAGTGATGCTTCCTAAGACCCACTTGACTTCACATTCCAGAATTATTCCAAATGACTACCAATAAAAAATTTTATAACTTTCAAAATTGTTTTATTGAAAAACTTTTCCATTGGTTACTTAATTAGCCCTGTTGGTTTCCCACGTAGAGGAATATGGACATGAGTTTGAGTAAGCTCTGGGAGTTGATGATGGACAGGGAAGCTAGGCGAGCTGCAGTCCATGGGGCTGCACAGCGTTGAACACAACTGAGTGACTGAAATGAACTGAACTGATCCTGCTTGAGAACAGTTTCTCCTTCTGACTAATCCTGTTATCTTAAAATGTATATTATGGTAGTGAGTCTGGTAAGATCTTTCTGTTGTTAGTTTTAATCCCATTATCTTAAGATATGTTATGGGAGTGGATCTAATAATTGATAAGACTAGTGAGTAGGGACACTCTCCATCCCCCTTTTGATGTCTACGTCAGAAGCTTTCTCTGTCCTTTTTTCACATTATTAAAACTCTGCTACACAAAAGCTCTTGGGTGACTAAATCTGGCCTCTGGTCCCAAAGCTAAATCTTCTTTGGAGATCATGAATCTGACAGTGTTCACTGTAAGTTATCAATGTGTGTGTTAGTCACTTAGTCGTGTCCTACTCTATGTGATCCTATGGACTGTAGCCCACTAGGCTCCTCTGTACATGGAATTCTCCTGGCAAAAATACTGGAGTGGGTTACCATTCCCTTCCCCAGGGGATCTTCCCAACCCAGGGATTGAACCCAGGTCTCCTGCATTGAAGGCCAACTCTTTACAATCTGAACCACCAGGGAAACCCAGTTTTATCATATATGGGTGTTAATACTCATCAGCTAATAGATATTTAATACTACTTTTTATCTGGAAAAAAATTTAAACTCGCGTGTTTTAAACAAAATTTTATATTCATTCAGCATTCCTCTATTTTTAAGTGTGTAGAAAACTATTTTATAATGGACTGTAAATAAATTCTAACAGCTGCATTAGTGCTTTTATCTTTTTCCCTATGACATGGATCTTAAAGTAGACTGAATAGGTTGGCTTTCATTATGACTCTTTAAGTGAAAGATTCTTTAAGTGAAATAGGCTAAGCAGGACGACCAGAGATGCCCCAAAACATGAGGCTGTTGTGAAAGGTGCATATGAAATTCATACTTTGATTCATCAAAATTTTCTGGTTTTGGTTTAAAACTTTCCATGATCTTGAGAAAGAAAAATGGAACTGGAGGAATCAACCTACCTGACTTCAGGCTCTACTACAAAGGCACAGTTATCAAGACAGTATGGTACTGGCACAAAGACAGAAATATAGATCAATGGAACAAAATAGAAAGCCCAGAGATAAATCCACGCACATATGGACACCTTATCTTTGACAAAGGAGGCAAGAATATACAATGGATTAAAGACAATCTCTTTAACAAGTGGTGCTGGGAAATCTGGTCAACCACTTGTAAAAGAATGAAACTAGAACACTTTCTAACACCATATACAAAAATAAACTCAAAATGGATTAAAGATCTCAACGTAAGACCAGAAACTATAAAACTCCTAGAGGAGAACATAGGCAAAACACTCTCTGACATACATCACAGCAGGATCCTCTATGACCCACCTCCCAGGATATTGGAAATAGAAGCAAAAATAAACAAATGGGACCTAATTAAACTTAAAAGCTTCTGCACATCAAAGGAAACTATTAGCAAGGTGAAAAGACAGCCTTCAGAATGGGAGAAAATAATAGCAAATGAAGCAACTGACAAACAACTAATCTCAAAAATATACAAGCAACTCCTACAGCTCAACTCCAGAAAAATAAATGACCCAATCAAAAAATGGGCCAAAGATCTAAATAGACATTTCTCCAAAGAAGACATACAGATGGCTAACAAACACATGAAAAGATGCTCAACATCACTCATTATCAGAGAAATGCAAATCAAAACCACTATGAGATACCATTTCACACCAGTCAGAATGGCTGCGATCCAAAAGTCTACAAATAATAAATGCTGGAGAGGGTGTGGAGAAAAGGGAACCCTCTTACACTGTTGGTGGGAATGCAAACTAGTACAGCCACTATGGAGAACAGTGTGGAGATTCCTTAAAAAACTGGAAATAGAACTGCCTTATGATCCAGCAATCCCACTGCTGGGCATACACACTGAGGAAACCAGAAGGGAAAGAGACACGTGTACCCCAATGTTCATCGCAGCACTGTTTATAATAGCCAGGACATGGAAGCAACCTAGATGTCCATCAGCAGATGAATGGATAAGAAAGCAGTGGTACATATACACAATGGAGTATTACTCAGCCATTAAAAAGAATACATTTGAATCAGTTCTAATGAGGTGGATGAAACTGGAGCCTATTATACAGAGTGAAGTAAGCCAGAAGGAAAAACACCAATACAGTATACTAACGCATATATATGGAATTTAGAAAGATGGTAACGATAACCCTGTATACGAGACAGCAAAAGAGACACTGATGTATAGAACAGGCTTAGGACTCGTGGGAGAGGGAGAGGGTGGGAAGATTTGGGAGAATGGCATTGAAACATGTGAAATGTCATGTATGAAATGAGATGCCAGTCCAGGTTCAATGCACGATGCTGGATGCTTTGGGCTGGTGCACTGGGACTACCCAGAGGGATGGTATGGGGAGGGAGGAGGGAGGAGGGTTCAGGATGGGGAACACATGAGAAATAAAGGAATAAAAAATTTAAAAAAAAAAAGTAAAAAGAATTAAGATATACAAAACACGGAAAATGATGAAATCCCCTAAAAGATGATGCACTGTCTTTAAAAAATATATTATCCTGCAGTTTTCCTATCATAGTGCCCAAAGTACTGCTTTCATTTTCAAGAAGGAATAAAATAAGACTTGAAGGGACTATCTTTATGGTTTGCTTCAAGATTTCATACAAGTTGAGAATTTAGAATTTTTCATTTTCCATTCATAGTGGCAAATAAAAGGAAATTGATAGAGGAAGATGTTTCCAAGTTATTAGATGAATCAGAGGATAAATGGAAAGAGGCAGGTAGCAGCACTCTTAGACTCTGTTAATGATGGCAAAATTGGTCAGGTTATGAGCTTTCAGAGGAATATATTGTAGATGAATCTTCTCAAAACTCAATAATCGATAAATGACCTACATATTCTTAAGGACACAAAAGAAATGTGGTATTTTCATCTAGTTAGTCATTTGACAGGAAAAATGTCACTATGCAATGTTTTGTGACAAGAACTTGGACCATCTTGTTTTGCCAAAATGATGTATGATGATACTCTTTAATATTTTTTATTGTTTGTGTGTCAATGTTTGAGTTGAGGTTTACTATGTTAAAATTCTTGTGAACACTTCAAATAAAGTTTTTTTTCTTATTAAAAAAAAAAATGGAAATGTTTCTTCAACAATAAAGCCAAGAACAAGCTGACCAAACTCAAAAATAACTTGGAAGATAGCAAGAAGGAAAAAAGCTAAATCATCATTTGATCAAGAGAAAAATAACCCTGTAGATAGGGATCTAATAAATCTTCATGTAAATGGTTTTAAGTGAAAATTTAAATTGAGATTAATTGAAAAGTTGTTTTGGAGCTTTTTAGGCATAAAACAAAGCTCTATTTAGGCATTAAAATATCATCCAAATAAGACCTATACAGAAATCACTCAAAAATCAATTAAAATACAGCAAAATGTGAAGGAAGTGATATGTTGCACTTTTTCCTAGAAAAACTCAGGTTGGAATATGGTAGACATTAAAATACTGAGATCACATTTTATCAGCAATACCAGATACCTAAAAAATAGTTTCAAACAGTTAATGTACATGGTAATATTGGTAAATTGTTTCATTATACATAAATAATTGTACCTAAGATACGTGTCAAATATTTAAAAACAGTATATCTCTATTTTTGTACACAAGAAAGCTAACAATAATATTGCCCAGTGATGCTGTCCCATACTACTACAATTTTTTTGTTTTCCCGGACAGTGTGTATAAATTATATTATCAGTAGTGTAAAAATAGCTGACTTTTCTTCCAAGAACATAATCAATCTAATTATCTTCTATAATATATCCATAATAACCTGTGTAGGAATTAAAATAGCGATTTACCCTTTGCATATTAAGACATAGAAATGTAATGACCAACTGTCAGATCAATCAGCACAGATTTAAGTATTCAATATTGAAATTCCAAACAGTCCTGGTTAAACTCTCAAATTCATACTTTAAAAGACTATTTAAAATAACACAATCAGCATAATATGGGGCAACATTATAACCAGATTTATCAATCAGTTAAATTTAAAACATAAACTGATCATAGGTGCTTATAGGCAAACATTAAAAATATAAACTGAGTTCCCTTCTTACCAGAGAATACCCTTGTTTGCTCATCTAGGTGCTCTCTCTCTACCTCAGTGTTTTTTTTTGTTTTTTTTTTCTTCTCCCCTTTGCCTTGATTATTTTTTCAGTGAATGTTACAGAGCACATTGCAGGATCAAATAACTTTCCATCACAAGGATCACCATTTCCTACTGTTACTACCATAAATTGTGGTAGCATTTGGCTTTTCTAGATTCCGCAACTTTGGTTTGTCCTTTGTTTTTAGCTCCTCCTTTTTCTCTCCTCCTCTGTGCCTTGCCTTTTTGCTCTTACCTGATTTTCTTCAAACTCATCTGAACTTTATTGCTTGCTCTCTGTTTCCAATGCTACTTCCTACCTATCTACATTTCCTTTGCCCACATCTCTTTTTGTTTCACGAACTTTGTGGTGGGCTCAAGCATTCTTTCAGATGCTGCTCTTCTCCTCAGCTAGCAGGAAATACCCTTCAGGAAAATACCATCATAGAATTTTGAAAAGAAATACTATCCATTGCCACCAGGAGGGCAACTCTTGCCAAGAATCAAAACAAATCCTCTACAGTGTTTTCAGTTTCTTCAGTGTAATGCAACTCCCAATAGGATAAGTGCTGCATATCAAACATGGCAGCTCCAAGGAATAGCAGATATTGAGTTCAGTGTATTAGAAGCATGGCAATTACACTTTTATAGTTTTCTCTTTAGTCTGTTCTCTTCAGTTTTCTCTGACATTCCCTTTGATGACAATGTTTAGGAAAGCATTAACGGCAGATCATATACCCTATTTTGTCTGTGGGAAGAAGTGAGAATGGAGAAGACACTAATGAGCAGAAAGGAAATGCTGACATAGTTAACCTCTGGACAGGGCTGGTAGTCTTTTCAGAAGTAGAGGTGTGATTGTTGTGCTGTGCTCACTTGTGTCCAACTTTTTGCAACCCCATGGATTGTAGCCTGCCATGCTCCTCTGTCCGTGGAATTTACTGGGGCAGGTTGCCATTTCCTACTCTAGAGGATTTTCCCAACCCAGGTCCTGAACCCACCTCTCTTGCATCTCTGCATTGGCAAGTGGATTCTTTATGACTGGACCACCTGGGAAGCCTCAGAGATGTGATTAGTGTACACTGAAAGCTTCACATCTCAAGAACACCTTCCTGGCAGCATGGTAGACTTGTAGATAAGTTTAAGAGTAAGCATATTTTAGAATCCCTATTAGGGATATTCAATAGAGAGGACCAAGAATTAATAAAAACAGGGTATGGAGAAAGGGGAAGCAGATGAAGTAATGAAAGGGATAAAAAAAAAAAAAAAAAAAACTGAAATAGTTGGTCATTTTTAAGACTGATCTATTTCCTGATTATTAACACACTCTCCTAAGACTCAGGGAGTGATAACTCTGCTTGTATGATTGTAAATAAGATTCATTTTTGAGTCTCATAGAAAAAGGATAGGTGAATATAGTAGGTCAAGGCTTGAAAAATGCTTATATATTGTTGTAATGGAAAGAAGAAATGGGGAACAGGCCTTAGCTCTGGTTCATCAGTTTACTAGTGCATGGGCTTAGAATATACAGTTAGCTCCAGACCTCTCAAGTCTTCAAATATAAAAGTCTTCCATGATTTTAAATTCTAAATTTATAGAAGAAACTCATTGAGATTATTTAATAGTAATGATAATTCATATTTATTAACATATTTTTTTGCCAGGCACTAGAAGCAGAAGATATCAAGAAGAGGTGGCAAGAATACACAGAAGAACTGTACAAAAAGATCTTCACGACCCAGATAATCACGATGGTGTGATCACTGACCTAGAGCCAGACATCCTGGAATGTGAAGTCAAGTGGGCCTTAGAAAGCATCACTAAGAACAAAGCTAGTGGAGGCGATGGAATTCCAGTTGAGCTATTTCAAATCCTGAAAGATGATGCTGTGAAAGTGCTGCACTCAATATGCCAGCAAATTTGGAAAACTCAGCAGTGGCCACAGGACTGGAAAAGGTCAGTTTTCATTCCAGTCCCAAAGAAAGGCAATGCCAAAGAATGCTGAAACTACCACACAATTGCACTCATCTCACATGCTAGTAAAGTAATGCTCAAAATTCTCCAAGCCAGGCTTCAGCAATACCTGAACCGTGAACTTCCTGATGTTGAAGCTGGTTTTAGAAAAGGCAGAGTACCAGAGATCAAATTGCCAACATCCGCTGGATCATCGAAAAAGCAAGAGTATTCCAGAAATACATCTATTTCTGCTTTATTGACTATGCCAAAGGCTTTGACTGTGTGAATCACAATAAACTGTGGGAAATTCTGAAAGAGATGGGACTACCAGACCACCTGATCTGCCTCTTGAGAAATCTGTACACAGGTCAGGAAGCAACAGTTAGAACTGGACATGGAACAACAGACTAGTTCCAAATAGGAAATAAAGGCTGTATATTCTCACCCTGCTTATTTAACATATGCAGAGTACATCATGAGAAACGCTGGACTGGAAGAAACACAAGCTGGAATCAAGATTGCCAGGAGAAATATCAATAACCTCAGATATGCAGATGACACCATCCTTATGGCAGAAAGTGAAGAGGAACTAAAGAGCTTCCTGATAAAAGTGAAAGAGGAGAGTGAAAAAGTTGGCTTAAAGTTCAACATTCAGAAAACGAAGATCATGGCATCTGGTCCCATCACTTCATGGCAAATAGATGGGGAAACAGTGGAAACAGTGGCTGACTTTATTTTTTCGGGCTCCAAAATCACTGCAGATGGTGACTGCAGCCATGAAATTAAAAGATGCTTACTCCTTGGAAGGAAAGTTATGTCCAACCTAGATAGCATACTCAAAAGCAGAGACATTACTTTGCCAACAAAGGTTCATCTAGTCAAGGCTATGGTTTTTCCAGTGGTCATGTATGGATGTGAGAGTTGGACTGTGAAGAAGGCTGAGCACCAAAGAATTGATGCTTTTGAACTGTATTGTTGGAGAAGACTCTTGAGAGTCCCTTGGACTGCAAGGCAATCCAACCAGTCTATTTTGAAGGAGATCAGCCCTGGGATTTATTTGGAAGGAATGATGCTAAGGCTGAAACTCCAGTACCTTGGCCACCTCATGGGAAGAGTTAACTCATTGGAAAAGACTCTGGTGGTGGGAGGGATTGGGGGCAGGAAGAGCAGGGGACGACAGAGGATGAGATGGCTGGATGGCATCACTGACTCGATGGACGTGAGTTTGAGTGAACTGTGGGAGTTGGTGATGGACAGGGAGGCCTGGCGTGCTGTGATTCATGGGGTCGCAAAGAGTCGGACACGACTGAGCGACTGAACTGAATTGATGCTAACATATGAATATACTATCTCACTTAATCTTCACAACAACCTAACAGTGTTATGGATACAATAAATTGTTTTCACTTTATACACAAATAGATGAATCAAATAATTTGACCAATATCATATATCTTTCAAGGGATGGTGCTGATATTTAAAATTTGTCTTAGTCCAAAGCCCAGAATATTAACCATTTATATACTCCGCTTGTTTTCCTCCTCAAAATTTTCTTCAAAAAGCAATACTCTTGCCAATCTAATTACCCATCATATTGTATGCATGCAATCTAGATGGTTTTAACTACATTTTGGAGATTTGGCTTTCATAAAAACTATCTCTGAAGGAAACATATTTGTATTATTTCTATATATTATATGATGGAATTATGTTTCCAAGGATGTGAGGATACTTAGAAGTGACTGCTGCTTTCCATATAGTTAGACCCTGATTGGGAAAGGAAGAAAAGCTAAGACTGATAGAGAGAAAAGAGATCTTAATGGTATTGTATGTGTACCTACATCAAGCTGTATCTGAGGACAAGTCTTCTGCTAGTTATCTCTATTGCATAATCCAGGTCATTTGGGTGTCCTACAACTCACAGCAGAAATGGTCATGGCTGACATTTTCCCTCAGTTATAAGCAGTAGATGTATAATAGTTTCAAACTGGAAACAACACAAGTTCTCATAAATAGAAAAGTGGATAAATAAATTATAGTTTATCCATATGATGAAACTGACATATACAATAACACCAAATATTTTGTTACATGGAAGAAGCCAAACATAAAAGATAAAATACTGTAAGAATTCTTGTACATAAAAAAAATGAAAGTGGTGGCTCCCTAAATTGGGAGGGGAATCAATTTGAAAAGAACACAAAGAAATGTTTTGGACTAATGGAAATGTTTATATATTGTTTTGGATGGTAGTTTTATGAGAATATTCAATTCTCAAAACTCATCAAATTACTTAAGATTTATGAATTTTATTGATTATTAGTAATACTTTAATTTCAGAAGATTATATTCTCCTGTTTATATCAGTAACATCCAAATTTGCTATCCAACATAGTGGCTATTAGCTACATTTGCTATATAATTTGAGATTAACAATTCATTTTTTAGTTTCACTAGCCATATCTCAAGTGCTCAATAATTACCTACAGCTAGTGGCTACAGTATTGGTCAGTGAAGATATAAAACATCCTAATCATTGAGGAATGTTCTACTGGCCAGTGTTAATCTTGTAGAATGCCATGACCATTACCTGCTGATGAGTTGACTCCACTGAATCAGTTAATTCCACTGAATCTTCTGACTACTGTATTATTTCTTTCCTTTTTTTTTTAATTGACAAAGTTTCCCATTATATTTATATTTATTTTCCTTCATTTTATTCTTAGCTTAATTCAATTTGATTTACTGTCTTCAGAAAATATAGTCACAAGGGATAGTAGTGGACAATTAATCATAAAATCCTGCCAGCCTTTGTTAAACTTATTCTACTGGCAAAGTTAGCATCACTTAATACTAACTGCTTACTTTATTAGTAATTTGTAATTGACATGACCTGCATTTTTTTCTCTCTTTTCTTTTTTTTTTATTTTTTAAAATTTTATTTTATTTTTAAACTTTACAATATTAGTTTTGCCAAATATTGAAATGAATCCGCCACATGTATACCTGTGTTCCCCATCCTGAACCCTCTTCCCTCCTCCCTCCCCATACCCTCCCTCTGGGTCGTCCCAGTGCACCAGCCCCAAGCATCCAGTATCGTACATCAAACCTTGACTGGCGACTCGTTTCATACATGATATTATACATGTTTCAATGCCATTCTCCCAAATCTCCCAACCCTCTCCCTCTCCCACAGAGTCCATAAGACTGATCTATACATCAGTGTCTCTTTTGCTGTCTCGTACACAGGGTTATTGTTACCATCTTTCTAAAGTCCATATATATGCGTTAGTATACTGTATTGGTGTTTTTCTTTCTGGCTTACTTCATTCTGTATAATGGGTTCCAGTTTCATCCATCTCATTAGAACTGATTCAAATGTATTCTTTTTAATGGCTGAGTAATACTCCATTGTGTATATGTACCACAGCTTTCTTATCCATTCATCTGCTGATGGACATCTAGGTTGCTTCCATGTCCTGGCTATTATACTGACTTATCCTTATCTAGACATTTTAGACTTTATTCCAGACTTTATTCATCAACACTATTACTCAAAATAATTTTTCTAAATATAAAACACAATTTTAAATGGAAACATTACCCAGAATAATAACTAAAATACATCCTCCAGAATTGCTCTGTATACAGTGGTGAGGTACCCAAGAGATCATAGCCTACATTCCCACCTCAAACCGTGGCCTTGATTTTAAGTCAGGATAACTCTTCTACTCTCAGTCTCAACAAGCACAGGCTCATAGTGATTGCTTACTCTCTTATCCAAATTACTGCCTGAGTTTTAGTTAAAATCTTTAGCTGGACATTTTTTCTTACCTTTATTAACCAGTGTTGCCTGAAACAGGCCATTTCCTAAAACAACTTTATAATCTTATTTTGCTAAATGGATCCCCATATGGCTTCCCTATTTTTCTCTCTCCTTAATAACTTATTCCTATCTATCAGTAATAATCTTATGTACCCTCTTCTTTGATGTCTTCCTTGAGTACTCTGATCAACCTTATACTTTTTAGTCTCTCAACAATAACAGAACTAGTTTGGGGACCATACATAATTATCAAATCATATCATGTCTTGATATGCAATTAAATGTTATTGTGTAATTATCAAAAGAACAATGTATCCAAATGAGCAACTACCTGAATGATAACGCATAACAAAAATGTTAGCTGTCATCATTATTACGCACATATCCTGTTTTGAAACCTAGACAATAAGGCCCTTATTAATAGAAAAATATATCCAATAATTTTGGTGTACATTGGCAGTGCCTGACAGTGTTTTATATGCATATTATTATCTATACAGCACATATTGATTAAAGGTGATACTATTTTGCATATGTCAGTAATCGGTAAACTTCAAAGATTTTAATTACAGCATATATAAATGATTTAAATGCATTTATAAACAATAGAGTATAATCCACTGCTAGATGAAAGAGGAATGTAAAGAAAATCAGCACTGAATTTAACATCAATGCCTGTTGTTTATTTCATGTTTAACTCCCATGTAAACAATATTTAAAAGAAAACATAAGATTCATTGTCAAATACTTCCTGGAAACCAAGAGCTAGAACACAATGACACAAGTTGCATCTCATCCTACAAAGCCAACTGCTCCAAGCAGCCTTCTCTCTACTCTTGGGCAGATGGTACTCATTATGATTACTCTCAGATGACAGAGTGGTTTGCAGCAGGCTTGTATTTACAGTTATGACTCTCACATAAGGAAGTTTACTAAGGTTCTAAAGCTAATTAGCTCTGTCCAAATCTCAATATTTTTTGTCCTTCTAGCCCACAAACCTGGAGAAGGGAAAGGCTACCCACTCCAGTATCCTGGCCAGGGGAATTCCATGGACTGTATAGTCCATGGGATTGCAAAGAGTTGGACACAACTATTTTGGCAATAATGAAGAGAGGACAGCCTAGGAAAAAGAGGAAAACTGAGATTATAGATAAGGCTCTCAGACTGTGCTATTTTTTTAATATCAAATTAAAAAAAATAGTCTTAAAAGTATTGCTGTGGTTACAAAAACTTATGGGGCATAAGACAAAGATACAGGGTGACCTGAATATTTTTGTTTAAGAAATAAAGATGTAAAATATTGGTTTCAAACCTATGTTTGCTGTCTTATTCTGACACAGCCACAGTTGAGAGGAGGTTTGAGGTGATGTATGTCCCTTGATGACTCCTTAAGCACGGAAAGATGGAGTTCAGTTAGAGAACATTTAACTGATGGTGTATCTGACTGAGAAATCCTTTTATTTTTTTCACTTAATAAAATGAACATGAATGTATCAAGATATATTGTTATTGTAAAATCCTGAGAGTGTGAGGACAGGGGAAATAAGTGAAGACTGACTTAAGTTTTACAAATGGGAGCAGCATTCCTGAGCATAGTTAAGCTAGTAAGCCAATCACATCTATCTCCATACAGAGCAAAATTCAATCAAAAGCAAAAGTATATTAAAAAGTAAGTTGCTACATGTCATTGATTTTTAATAGTTGCCTATAAATAAAATTTCCATAATCAAGATGCAGTAGACATACCCTCTGGCAGCCTCACAAAAAGAAAAGTTTCAAACAAACCATTTATATTAATAAAAGTATATAACTTGGCACAATACTCCTGTCTCTTCATGACTTTACCATACTGTGTTACTAAACTTCATTGCTAATCTTCTAAAACGTGTCTTTATACTTAATTTTAGTGCTTTGGTTGTCACTCACTAGTTAGGAGGGAAAAAAAATTAAAACAAATTAATGAACATATTCTGTTTTGAAGTGGTTTTATATTAGCAAACACCCTCTTCCAACGACATAAGAGAAGACTCTACACATGGACATCACCAAATGGTCAATACCAAAATCAGATTAATTATATTCTTTGCAGCCAAAGATGGAGAATCTCTATACAGTCAGCAAAACCAAGACTGGGAACAGATTGTGTTCAGATCATGAACTCCTTATTGCCAAATTCAGACTTAAGTTTAAAAAAAGTAGGGAAAACCACTAGACCATTCAGGTATGACATAAATCAAATCCCTTACAATTATACAGTGGAAGTGAGAAATAGATTTAAGGGGTTAGATCTGATAGAGTGCCTGAAGAACTATGGACCGAGGTTCCTGACATTGTACAGGAGGTGGGGATCAAGACCATACCCAAGAAAAAGAAATGCAAAAAGGCAAAATGGTCATCTGAGGAGACCTTACAAAAAGAAGAGAAGTGAAAGGCAAAGGAGAAAAGGAAAGATACACCCATTTGAATGCAGAGTTCCAAAGAATAGCAAGGAGAGATAAGAAAGCCTTCCTCAGTGATCAATGCAAAGAAATAGAGGAAAACAACAGAATAGGAAAGACTAGAGATCTCTTCAAGAAAATTAGAGATACCAAGGGAATGTTTCATGCAAAGATGGGCTCAATAAAGGACAGAAATGGTATGGACCTAACAGAAGCAGAAGATATTAAGAAGAGGTGGCAAGAATACACAGAACAACTATACAAACAAGATCTTCATGACGGAGATAATCACAATGGTGTGATCACTCACCTAGAGCCAGACATCCTGGAATGCAAAGTCAAGTGGGCCTTAGGAAGCATCACTACAAACAAAGCTAGTGGAGGTGATGGAATTCCAGCTGAGCTATTTTCAAATCCTAATGCTGTGAAACTGCTACACTCAATATGTCAGCAAATTTGGAAAACTCAGCAGTGGCCACAGGACTGGAAAAGGTCAGTTTTCATTCCAATCCCAAAGAAAGGCAATGCCAAGGAATGCTCAAACTACCTCACAGTTGCACTCATCTGACATGCTAGTAAAGTGATGCTCAAAACTCTGCAAGCCAGGCTTCAACAATACGTGAGCTGTGAACTTCGAGATGTTCAAGCTGATTTTAGGAAAGGCAGAGGAACCAGAGATCAAATTGCCACCAGCTATTGGATCATTAAGAAAGCAAGAGACTTCCAGAAGAACATCTATTTCTGCTTTATTGACTATGCCAAAGCCTTTGACTATGTGGATCACAACAAAATGTGGAAAATTCTGAAAAAGGTGGGAATACCAGACCACCTGACCTGCCTCCTGGGAAATCTGTATGCAGGTCAAGAAGCAACAGTTAAAACTGGACATGGAACAACAGACTGTTTCCAAATAGGGAAAGGAGTACGTCAAGGTTATATATTATCACCCTGCTTATTTAACTTATATGCAGATTACATCATGAGAAATGCTAGACTGGATGAGGCAGAAGCTGGAATCAAGATTGCCGGGAGAAGTGTGAATAACCTCAGATATACAGATGACACCACACTTATGGCAGAAGGCAAAGAAGATGTAAAGAGCCTCTTGATGAAAGTGAAAGAGGAGAGGGAAAATGTTGGCTTAAAACTCAACATTCAGAAAACTAAGATCATGGCATCTGGTCCCATCACTTCATGGGCAACGGATTGAGAAATGGTGGAAACAGTGACTGACTTTATTTTGAGGGGTTCCCAAATCACTGCAGATGGTGACTGTAGCCATGAAATTAGAAGACACTTGCTCCTTGGAAGAAGAGTCATGACCAACCTAGATAACATATTAAAAAGCAGGAGCATTACTTTGCTAACAAATGTCCATCTAGTCAAAGCTATGATTTTTCCATTATTCATGTATGGATGTGAGAGTTGGACTATAAAGAAAGCTGAGCACTGAAGAAGTGATGCTTTTGAACTGTGGTGTTGGAGAAGACTCTTGAGAGTCCCTTGGCCAGCAAGGCCATCCAACCAGTCCATCCTAAAGGAAATCAGTCCTGAATATTCATTGGAGGGACTGAGGCTGAAGCTGAAACTTAATCCTTTGGCCACCTGATGCCAAGAACTGACCTAATGCTGGAAAAGACCCTGATGCTGGGAAAGATTGAAAGCAGGAAGATAAAGGGACAACAGAGGAAGAGATGTTTGGATGGCATCACCGACTCAATGGACATGAGTTTGAGTAAACTCCGGGGGTTGGTGATGGACAGGGAAGCCTGGCGTGCTCAGTCCATTGGCTCACAAAGAGTTGGACACTACTGAGTGACTGAATTGAAGTGAAAGTGTTCTTTATTATATCCAGCCAGTAATACCCTCCTTTATTTTCCTCTCCTGTTATATTTTGATATCACTGATTAACATACTGTTTATGGATACATGGGTAATTCTTGGTACTGTGGCCTGATACTTGTGGCCCTTGGATACTATTCTCTTTCTTAATTTTGATGTGTATATTTTTCCATTAAGAAAATAAGAATGTGAAAATGCAAAAACAGGTATTTTTCCAATCACTTGTTCACTGCTGCTCACTCTCTTATTTAATACCAAGAATGCAGGTGACAGCTTCCACTAGTCAAGCGAAATTTTAAAATCAAAGCAACTTTCTTTACAGAAAGAAAATGACAGTAAACAGAAGAAAGTATTATGCATTTTATCCTAATGTTCATCAATATGTTAACTCTAAAGGAGTTACAATATACAGAACTGAATATACAGTTGCAATATACAGAACTGAAAATCTTTCCTGCAGAACAAAAATTTATCTCCTCAATATAAAATAATTCTTAGTAATATTCTTAAGACTCTTACCTACCAGTCTTTTAGCTTAGTCTATAGATCCTTTGGTATTGCTGTAGCATTTCTAAGTTGTAAGGATAGGGGAAATGTTTAGGAATTTAAGAAGCTACAAAAGAAGCACAAGCATTCCAATGAAGTTATAAGTTTGGGAAAAAAAATTAAAAATATAGTTTTGGTCAAGAGAATGCCATATTTGGAGCTTTGATAAAATTAAGCAGATTAAGCTCTAGTAAGCAACAGAAAGTGTTGTCTACAAAATTATTTCTAAAACTTAAAACAGTGAATTAAATGAAAGCATGAACCAAAAAGCTCTAACATAAATAATAGATAAAATCTTGACTTCTGAAATAGTTATCAAAAAAGTAATGCATAAGATGTAACCTAAATTCAAAGCCAAGAAGTTCCTGAAGTGATATTCTATTTAACTTGGAATATTGTCATGCACCACTAATTTTTATATTAATCTTCCTCAAACAGGGAATTGGTATTGTTTTAAACTTAAAGACACCATATATTAACATTTGGTTTCAGCAGTTCATTATTAATTTGGCCTCAGAATCTGAAGTGTAATATTTTTAATCTTGTTCTATAATTTTAAATGCTACGTGCAATAGTGAGAAAGACTTTATAATTATAGATTAACCAATTACATCAAATTATAATTATATAGTTTAATCCACTTCCAAAATATGCACAATTTCATAGTAAGTGCTTACGAGCAAAGACAATGCCTTCTGCTTTGTAAAATGTTAACTTCTGTACATTTTTACACACAAATAAATGAAATAGGAAATTAACTATTGAATTGCAGGATTGCTAATTTCATAAATTCAGTTCAGTTCAGTCGTTCAGTCATGTGCAACACTTTGCAACCCCATGGACTACAGCATACAAGGCCTCCCTGTCCATCAACAACTCCCGGAGTTTACTCAAGCTTATGTCCATTGACTCAATGATGAGATCCAACCATTTCATCCTCTGTTGTCCACTTCTCCTCCCGCCTTCAATCTTTCCCAGCATCAGGCTCTTTTCAAATGAGTTAACTCTTCACATCAGGTGGCCAAAGGATTAAGTTTCACCTTCAGCATCAGTCCTTCCAATGAATATTCAGGACTGATTTCCTTTAGGATGAACTGGTTGGATCTCCTTGCAGTCCAAGGGACTCTCAAGAGTCTTCTCCAACACCACAGTTCAAAAGCAACAATTCTTCGGCACTCAGCTTTCTTTATAGTCCAACTCTCACATCCATACCTGACTACTGGAAAAACCATAGTTTTGACTGGATGGACCTTCGTTGGCAAAGTAATGTCTCTGCTTTTTAATATGCTGTCTAGGTTAGTCATAAAACTTCTTCCAAGGAGCAAGCATCTTTTAATTTCATGGTTGCAATCACCATCTGCAGTGATTTTGGAGCCCCCAAAAAGAAAGCCTGTCACTGTTTCCCCATCTATTTGCCGTGAAGTGATGGGACCCAATGCCATGATATTAGTTTTCTGAATGTTGAGTTTTAAGCCAACTTTTTCACTCTCCAATTTCATAAGTTAACTTGATGTAAAAATCACACTATATAATTACATGAGATTTGTTGATAAATCACAAGGTTTGTGGTTAAATATTTTGATATTTAACAAACATTTATAGGCCATAATTATTTAATTAAATAATCTATTTAAATATGACATTTAAAATGATTTCTTGAAGTAGTTACTGAAACTTTTCTTTTCCTAGAAAGTAAGTCTTAGACTAGTGGTTTCCTAAGATTTCTTCCTTATTGGAAACAGTTGAGTCTACAACTCTACATGTCAGTTGGTTCTCAAGCTAGAGGAAACATAGGTCAATTTTATGCATATGAAATCTTCAAGGTAGCCAGGTGGAGAAGTTTGGGTCCATCAGTGGTTCTGTCAGAGCCACGTATTTCAGTCTCATTCTGATTTTAGTTTGAAAAATTTCTAAAACACTAGATTGCTTTTAGTGTAATTATGTCATATCTAACTCAGTTTAGAAAATGAGGGGGGGAAAAAAGCCATGTGCTTCTGAGAAGATAAATTATCTAGTTTAGAGAGCATAAGCTGTGTATCTTCAAGGAAAATAGAGGAGTATTCCACTAGAGGGTAAAGCTATACAATTCCCAATTTAAGAAGTACCCCCCCCCAAAAAAAAACAAAAGGCAAATTACCATTTCTCTGAGCATACTTTATGTTCTGTATTTACTCCTAGGTATAAGGATGGGGTGGAGAAGGCAATGGCAACCCACTCCAGTACTCTTGCCTGGAAAATCCCATGGATGGAGGGGGCTGGTAGGCTGTAGTCCATGGGGTCGCTAAGAGTCGGATACAACTGAGCGTCTTCACTTTCACTTTTCACTTTCATGCATTGGAGAAGGAAATGGCAACCCACTCCGGTGTTCTTGCCTGGAGAATCCCAGGGACGGGGGAGCCTGGTGGGCTGGAGTCTATGGGGTTGCACAGAGTCAGACACTACTGAAGTGACTTAGCAGGAGCATGCTTTGAAAACTGTTTTACCTCTTGCAATACACTGATTTTTTTTCCCTATGGCTTTATTTTCTCATTATTGAAATGGTACCTAACACATAGATAGATTAGATTAAACAGTTCAGTTAACTTATAGTAAGTAAATTATTATATATGCCTTGTGCATAGTCATTTTTCTATAAATGTCAATGAGATATTATTGTTATAGCCACACAATATGTGATGTATAGTTTTAAAAATGTTATATATTATTGTACATTTGAACTTTTATTCTGTACTCTTTATTAAACTAAAGATTATATAAAATTAAAACATATATTCTTAAAGCCCTCAATTTTCATAGCATTATTATAATAAGTTGGGAAATGTTTTAATTATTTTAATTCACCTTTAAAAGCTCATCTGAGGTTATCAATATCTGTCTGTAGTTGTAAGAATCAGATACTATCTGCAAGAAAGGAGTAGGGTTACTTTGAAAACTAAACAGAAGGTTAAAGAAATTAAGATAAGATGACCTACTGATAAACAAGTGTTATGTAAACATGTTTTAAAAGACAAATAATTGCCACATGTATATAAAGTAACAAGCTGCTTATTAAAATGAGTATGGCTTTAGTTTTAGAAGAAAGTGTATTTGGAGTTGAGAACCACCACAGTAGATTCTTTTATATACAATAAGAAAATGGTACACGTTTTCTTGCCAACTTACTGCATTAACATTTTTATTTCAGCATAAATTTTAGTTTAAATATTATGATATTTTAAGTGAAGTGAAGTCCCTCAATCGTGTCTGACTTTTTGCGATCCCACGGACGGTAGCCTACCAGGCTCCGTGATCCATGGGATTTTCCAGGCAAGAATACTGGAGTGGGCTGCCATTTCCTTTTCCAGGGGATCTTCCCAACCCAGGGATCAAACCCGCTTCTCCTGCATTGCAGACACATGCTTTACTGTCTGAGCCACGATATTTTAAACAAATACTAAAAAATGTGACTATTTTTATATTTTAAAGTATTCCTTTGGTTACTACAGGCTTTAGCATCTAACTTGCTCCTGATACAAGGATCCCTGAAAATTCTTAAAAATGTTAAACCACACCCACAGGAAAAGTTCTAAACTCCTAGAAGATATTTTCTTAACCTTAGCACTAATGGCATTTGGGGCTGAATAATCCATCTTGGTGCATTGTGGGATGTTTACCTACAGCCATGATCTCTAATCATTAGATATATATCACCCTTTATCTATGTTTTAAATGCATTTATTTTTAATTGAAGGATAATTACTTTATAGTATTGCTTTGGTTTCTACCAAACAACAACATGAATCAGCCATAGGTTTACCAATGTCGCCTCTCACCTGAACATCCCTTCCACCTCCCTCCCCATCCCAACCCTCTAGGTTGTTACCAAGCCTAGGTTTGAGTTCCCTGAGTCAGACAGCAAATTCCCATTGGCTATCTATTTTACATATGGTAATGTATGTTTTCATGTTACTGTCTCCATACCTCCCACCCTCTCCTGCCCCACCCAGCATGTCCACAAATCTGTTCTCAATGTTTGTGCCTCCATTGCTGATCTGCAAATAGGTTCATCAATATCATCTTTTTAGATTCTATATATATGTGTTAGTATATGATAATTGTTTTCCTCTTTCTGACGTATTTCATTCTGTATAATAAGCTCTAGGTTCATCTACCTCATTAGGACTGACTCAAATGTGTTCCCTTTTATGGCTGACTAATACTCCATTGTATATATATATACCACAAATTCTTTATCCATTCATCTGTTGATGGACATCTAGGTTGCTTCCAAGTTCTAGCTATTGTAAATGGAGCCGCAGTGAACATTGGGTTACATGTGTCTTTTTCAGTTTTGGTTTCCTATATGCCTGGTAGTGGAATTTCTGGGTCATATGGTGATTTTATTCCTAGTTTTTAAAGGAATCTCCATACTATTCTCCATAGTGGCTGTGTCAATTTGCATTCCCACCAATAGTATAGCATCCTTTAGTTTTGATGATGAAAATATATTCAGACATTATCAAGTGTCTTTGGTTGAGAATCACTGCTCTAGCATCACCCTTGTCCTTTATGGGGCCTGAGGAGAAAATCCTTATTGACTCTGGTGGATTAAACACCTATGCTTTCCTCCAGTCCCTCATAAAGCCTCATTAAATTGACATAAAAGGTGTAATAAGTGACCAAAAAAAAAAAAAAAGAAAGGACAAATATGAACGGTTGAAAACCTTGTTATGAAGGCTGAGGTTAGAATAAACTCCAGAAAAATGGAGTTTATTCTGAAGAGTTTGAGCCCTGGAAACTCTAGACTAAAAAACATCATGAAGAACTGAGGGCAAGAGTCCAAGATTCATCAGAGGAGGGAGATAAAGTGCAGGACTGATTACTTGACTGTACCTAGTCACCCAGTACACAAAATCCTGAGAATGTCAGCATATATTGATTTAGATCCCATAGGAAACAGATTGGAGAATTAGTCTCTGGGGAAAATAAACCTAAAAGAAATAATGAAGAAATACAAAAGAGCATCCATTAGTTAAATTGACCAGTTGATGAGATTAACTTTACACAAAGGCACCTTATTGCTAAATATGAATTGAAAGCCAAAGAGGATCATTCATCTAACAAAAACTCTAAATATAAGAGAAAAGAAGAAAAGAAAAAATGCAAAGAACACATTAATTTTTTAAAAAGCTAATATTTCATGGGAAATGGAAATTATTAAAGTAAGCCCATAAAAATAGACATACAGATAATACAAAGCATCTGTTAAAAAATAGGAACATAATATGATAATCAAATGAATATGAAAAAATAAAGCTGAAGAACAGCACTAAAAATAATAAAAATATAAACAGAGGGAAATTGGAAAGGAATTAGAGAATGAGAAGATCAGTTAGGAAGTCCAGAATCCAAAGAATAGCCTGAAAAAGAAAGAACATGTGAAATAGTTCAAATATAAACTAACAAAAATTAATTCAAGGAAATATCTCTGAATTAAGGGAATTATTCTAAGTGTTATGGGCTGAATTATGTCCCCTCAAACATGTGCTGAAATCCTAACCCCCTGTACCTCAGAATGTAATTTTAAGACAGAGATTTTCAAGGAGTGATTAATTTAAAATGAGGTCCTTAGCATGGCCCCTAATCCAGTCTGACTGGTTTCCTTATAAGAGGAATACCAGAAGACACTTAGGGACACACTTGATCAGAGGAAAGACCATGTAAGAATACAGCTAAAAGGCAGTCATCTGTGAGTCAAAGAGAGAGACCTAGAAAGGAATTAAACTTTTTGGCACCTTGATCTTGAACTTCTAGCCTCCAGAACCATAAGAAAATATATTTCTGTTGTTTTAGCCAAAGTCTGTGGTATCTTGTTAGAACCACTCTAACAAACTAATATACCAAGAGACGAATAAAAATGCTTATTGAGATACATCGTAGTGATGTTTCAAAACACAAAATTTGATAAAGAATAAGAAAAGTTTCCAGAGAAACAAGCCTCTCAAAAGAGAAGCATCTGAACTGTGTTATACTTCATAAAAGCAATGCTGGAAACCAGAGGGAGCTGTCATACCTTGAAAATTCCAAGAGGAATTAATTTCCAAACTAGAATTTTTTATCCAGCCATCCTAGCAATCAAGAATGGAAGAAAATACTAGTAATGCAAGGTCTAAAAGTATTTACCTCTTATCCATTTCTTCTCAAGAGCACATTGATAGATACATCCCACCAAAGTAGAAGAGGTAATCGAGTAAGAAGGCATGGAACTGGCAACACCAGAGATTTAAGCCAGGCAGGAAGTGAAGGGAATCCTGGAGGTGAAAATGAAGTGCTTATTACAGTGAGGACAGAGTTTTCAAAAGAAGAGTTAGACTAAAATGAAAATGAAACTTTTAGAAAAAACAAACAGACAAACATATTTGAATATGAGAGTGAATTCATGATAAAAATACAGAAAGCTAAAGGAATGAAAATGTAAGTGATCTTAACTTATGCAAAAATAAGTATAAAGGATCTTTAATATTTATACACTAAAAGGTTCAACTGTGAACAATAATTGCAGAGATAATTATGTATACTTTGGATAATAACTTTATGTACTTGCTGGCTGTATTGGGAGGGCAGTGAAAAGACAAATACATATGAAGTGAAGTACTGGGCTGATATAGAAGCTATATTTTCATCTCCTTTATAAGGAAGGTAAATGAAAGACAATATCCAGAATTAAAATTACAAACTCACAGAACATTGTGTAAACGTATTTAGAACTAAGGAAGTGATTACTAGGAGAAATATTCAAAATAGCTGCCTCCATAAAGCAAGAATCAGAAATGAAGAGGAGTAAGGCAGGCACTGGCTTTTGTTGCTCTTATAAACCCATGAAACTTCCTGAATTTTAAAACTTTGTGCATTGGATAACTTGACCAAAAACATTTTTTGAAGACACAGGTGACCCTGAGTCAAGCCAAGTATACTGATAATCCTGATTTGAGAAAAACAAATTCAGACTATCTCTAAGCATTTCTGCTTCTGCCAGGACAAGCCCCAGGAAGACTCTGGCCCAGTCCTTCTTGACGTAGACTTCACCAGCAGAATCACTGTTTGGTTTTCAATAATCTTTTTCCCTGTATTCCCTTCTAATATCCTTGGATCCTTTTTCAGGTAAAATGATTCTTACGAATTCTTCTTGTAATTGGAAATTGGCCCAGATTCTTTGTGTCTTGTTTCCAGATAGGAACCCAGAAATTCACTGAACAGAAATTCATATATTAAAACTGGTGTCTTTGAATTAAAACAGGGAACATATCTCTTTATCATTCTTCTGAATAAGACTCTTAAAATGGCCCTCTGTGTGTGCTTAGTTTCTTAGTCATTTCTGACTCTTTGAGACCCCATGACCTGTAGCCTGCCAGGCTTCTCTGTTCATGGAATTCTCCAGGAAAGAATAGTAGAGTGGGTTGCCATGCTCTCCTCTAGGGGATCTTCCCAACCCAGGGATCAAACCCAGGTCTCCCACATTGAACATGGATTCTTTACCATCTGAGATACCAGGAAAGTGAAAGAATACTGGAGTGGGTAGCCTATCCCTTCTCCAGGGGAACTTACTAACCCAGGAATAAAACTGGGGTCTCCTGCATTGCAGGAGGATTCTTTACCAGCTGAGTTACTAATAGCAAATGAACAGTCTGAGGAACTAGGTCTTTGTCTTATTGCTACTTGTCTGCACTCTTGTTACATAAACCACTCTCAGAGTGGTTTACTGTTGGCACTGGGAATAAAGGCTTGCTCTTGAACTCTATTGCTAGTTGTAGTTCCCTCCCTGACATTCTTCCCTCCTTCTTTTATTCTTTCCTTCCTTTCATCCAATTATTCATGATTCATGCAACACACAATGGCAATGTATCTGTTGTCAGGCCTCACTAATGATGTTTTTCTTTAAAGAGGATTTGCAAAATCTCTGCCTCTTAAGCCCTGCCTTCACATCAAGTTGCTATCTCTTTACTGATATTGCTGCCTGGACTGAGTACTGCCTCCTCCTCTCATCATTATTTAAAACTTTTCTCCAGAAGCCACTGATTAAAGTCATGCTGAATTTAGGAAGCATCACTACGAACAAAGCTAGTGGAGGTAATGGAATTCCAGTTGAGCTATTTCAAATCCTGAAAGATGATGCTATGAAACTGCCACACTCAATATGTCATCAAATTTGGAAAACTCAGCAGTGGCTACAGGACTGGAAAAGGTCAGTTTTCATTCCAATCCCAAAGAAAGGCAATGCCAAAGAACTCTCAAACTACCACACAGTTGCACTCATCTCACACACTAGTAAACTAATGCTCAAAATTCTCCAAGCCAAGCAATATGTGAACCGTGAACTTCCAGATGTTCAAGCTGGTTTTAGAAAAGACAGAGGAACCAGAGATCAAATTGTCAACATCTGCTGGATCATGGAAAAAGCAAGAGACTTCCAGAAGAACATCTATGTCTGCTTTATTGACTATGCCAAAATCTTTGACTATGTGGATCACAATAAACTGTGGAAAATTCTGAAAGAGATGGGAATATCAGAACACCTGACCTGCCTCTTGACAAATCTGTACACAGGTCAGGAAGCAACAGATAGAACTGGACATGGAACAACTGACTGGTTCCAAATAGGAAAAGGAATATGTCAAGGCTGTATATTATCACCCTGCTTTTTAAACTTATATGCATCTTGGGGCTGGTGCACTGGGACGACCCAGAGGGATGGTATGGAGAGGGAAGAGGGAGGAAGGTTCAGGATGGGGAACACATGTATACCTGTGGCGGATTCATTTTGATATATGGCAAAACCAATACAATATTGTAAAGTTAAAAAAAAATTTAAAAAAAGACCAATATGGGTAATAAAATATCATGTGTATCACAGTCCTGTTCTTGTAAGAATATGGGTGTATGATCATAGAAGTCTGGAAATAAATGTACCGGGTGACCTCAAAAAAAAAAAAAAAAAAAACTTGTATGCAGAGTACATCCTGAGAAACGCTGGAGATGACACCACCCTTATGGCAGAAAGTGAAGAAGAACTAAAGAACCTCTTGATGAAAATGAAAGAGGAGAGTGAAAAAGTTGGCTTAAAGCTCAACATTCAGAAAACTAAGATCATGGCATCTGGCCCCATCACTTCATGGCAAATAGATGGAGAAAGACGGGAAACAATGGAAACATTTTCTGGCTGACTTTATTTTGGGGGGCTCCAAAATCACTGCAGATGGTGACTGCAGCCATGAAATTAAAAGACACTCCTTGGCAGGAAAGTTATGACCAACCTAGACAGCATATTCAGAGAAGGCAATGTACAGAAGAGCCTGGTAGGCTGCAGTCCATGGGGTTGCTACGAGTCGGACACGACTGAGTGACTTCACTTTCACTTTTCACTTTCACACATTGGAGAAGGAAATGGCAACCCACCCCAGTGTTCTTTCCTGGAGAATCCCAGGGAGTGGGGAGCCTGGTCGGCTGGTGTCTATGGGGTCGCACAGAGTTGGACACAACTGAAACAACTTAGCAGCAGCAGCAGACAGCGTATTAAAAAGCAGAGGGAGAGGGTGGGATTATTTGGGAGAATGGCATTGAAACATGTATAATGTCATATATGAAACAAATCGCCAGTCCAGGTTTGATGCATGATACTGGATGCTTGGGGCTGGTGCACTGAGAAGACCCAGAGGGATGGTATGGGGAGGGAGGAGGGAGGGGGGTTCAGGATGGGGAACACGTGTATACGTGGTGGATTCATGTTGATGTATGGCAAAACCAATACAATACTGTAAAGTAATTAGCCTCCAATTAAAGTAAATAAATTTATATTAAAAAAAAAAAAAGCAGAGACATTACTGTGCCAAAAAACATCCATCTAGTGAAGGCTATGGTTTTTCCAGTAGTCATGTACGGATGTGAGAGTTGGACCATAAAGAAATCTGAGCAGTGAAGAATTGATTCTTTTGAACTGTGGTGTTGGAGAAGACTCTTGAGAGTCCCTTGAACTTCAAGGAGATCCAACCAGTCCATCCTAAAGGAGATCAGTCCTGGCTGTTCATTGGAAGGACTGATGTTGAAGCTGAAACTCCAATAGTTTGGCCACCTGATGTGAAAAGCTGACTCATTTGAAAAGACCCTGATGCTGGGAAAGATTGAGGGCAGGAGGAGAAGGGGACGACAGAGGATGAGATGATTGGATGGCATCACTGACTCAATAACATGGGTTTGGGTAGACTCTGGCAGCTGGTGATGGACAGGGAGGCCTGGCTTGTTGCGGTTCTTGGTGTCGCAAAGAGTCCGACATGACTGAGCAACTGAACTGACTCAATTTAGGATAACCTCCTCAAAGTGAGTGTCATATAAACATGCCTGCCTGAAGACAGAAAAGTTTCACAAATTTGTCTTGAAGTTTATTCCAGCTTCAAAATTCTTTGTTTTTAAATGTTATTGGTCTTCTCAGATGCAGCTTACTCTAAAAGCATACTATGCTAAAAAGTAACACAGAAGCAAAGAAATGTCTAAAGCCTCAGAAAATAACAATCGACAGGATAAATATTTTAGGAATATATTTTCAATTGCTATTCTTTGGTCACTACTAAGTAACTAACATTCGGGGGTAGACAGGAAACTTTTTGGCAATTGAGCTCTTGAATAAAGAAAGCTGATGGATTTCTCTGTGGGGAAATAAGAGACACATCCTTGGCTCCTTTTTAGATCTTGTAAGTACATTAATGAATCTTGTTCTCTGGTTTTTATGAATATAAAACTCTCATTGGCTTGCATGCCCTTTAGTGTTCCTAGACTGTGGTTGGAACTTTGCCTGAGAAAAGACACAAAATAGTAAGCCATGTTGTAGGTCTCTAGGGCTAAGAGGCCCTGGACTGTACACAGATCCTGTACACAGATTCCACTGTGACAAACACTTGTCATTACAGGATCACTTCTTTCTTTTTGTCCCTCAAACATATTTTTATAAATTATAAATATATGTAAATTATGCTATATGTGCTATTTTTCAGTATTTTTCAACCTTTACTGGAACATTTCTACTAAAGGACAAATGCTTGCTTTCTAGAGAAGTCATTTCTAAAAGGGCAAAAAGAACAAAGACATTTTGACTTGTGAAAGACAGAGGTTTCCCCCCAAGTGCTATTAGAGGTTGTAAAAGCTAAAACTCAATTTCACTACTTTTCTGATGGCCATATAGTCAAGTTCTGGCCAGTGAAACAGCTCTGCTGCTTCTAAATCTCCATCTACGCCTGAACTTTCTGCATTATGCATGGAATTACAACAACAATACTGAAGATGGTAGAATAGGAAGAAAGGGGGCTTGTTCCTTGATGGCATCCTTGAGCAAGTAGAGATAGCCTAATTTTTTCTGGAAACTTGTCTTTTTCATAAATGCTGTAGACTGAACTTTTGTATCCCCCCACAACCCCTTGCAAATTCATCTGTTGAAACCTAATTCCCAATGTGATGGTATTTGGACCTGGAGACTTTTGGGAGGTGACTAGGTCAGAAGGACAGTGCCCTCATGAATAGTGCCCTTATAAAAATAAAGATTCCATAGAGTTCCTCATGCCATGTCATAAGAGGACATAATGTAAAGATGGCTATGAACCAGGAAGCAGGTCCTTACCAGACACAAAATCTACCAGCGTCTAGATCTCGGACTTCCCACCCTCCTGAATTCTGAGAAATAAGTTCCAGTTTATAAGCCACATTGTCTATGGTATTCTGGTACAGTATCCTGAAGGGACTAAAGAAATAGCTGCAGAAGATTGTCCATACACATACAAACATGACCTGTAAATAGAAATTGGTGGAAAATCATGGTTTACAAAGGCATGCCCTTCATTCAAGTTCTGCAGTCTGAAAGCACATGGCACGTTTTTAGAAAAATGATGTAATCCTCACAGATCTGTAACATGAGTTTACCAAACTGTACAGTGTACCCTTGAGTATTGAGTATATATCTGAAGGGAAATTATTGCATACTGGACAACAGGCTTGTCTTGCTCTCCTATTGAGTCTGTTTTCTAACACAATATGCAAAATTAACATTTCAGAATAATTTTAGGAAGATGGAATATTTTTATAGAAATATTTCAGAAAGATCAAAGTTGTGTATGTGTATTCCCAAAGTTAGCACAAAAATGAAATCCTATGAAATACGTTAGTGTATATACCTGGAGTATAACTGACAAACATCTGTTTCTTTGTAGAAATTTAGGTTATAGAGTCTGTTCATCACATAGTTCATTCTACTGCTAACCAGGCAGCAGAGATTCCCTAAGTTATTTAAGCAGATGTCAGTTGGAGAGGATAACACTGAACAGGGTTTGCCTGCTCTGCCTGTATTATTTCCTGCTGGGGATCACCTCTCATTAGTAGTTGCTTAAAGAGCAGAGGTTTAGAGTAAAATAAATTGATAAGCAGGGGGGAAATGAAGCACTGGGTAGAAAAATCTTAACTGCTAATACAACTCAAGCAGATTTTTTTCCTTTTAAGAATGTCATTGTATATATGAAATACTAAGCGACTACTTCTGAGTGTACACAGGCACACATGCACACAGACATACAGAGATAGCAAGTGAAATAAGAATGACTAAGGAGAGGATTCTGTTTTTCTGGCCTTTTGTAAGTCAAGCCAGGAACATGGGAATTAATACTGACACAGAGTACAAGCACTTGTACTATTGTGGGCTGAAGTTCCAATGGGCACTAATGAGCTTGCCTTCTAGCATTTCCTCATTAGACTGCAGTTCTTTTCTTCCATTGTCTGAACACTTCCATTACAAACTCCAGATTCAATCAATATTAAAATATTCAGAAATAACTATTTCAGAAAAAGTCAGCAAACTGCATCATCTTTAGTGTTTTCAATAATACATTGCAACGTGACCTTCCTTCACAAATAATTCATTTACTCACTAAAATGCCACATTCTGAAACTAGCCAGGTAATCTTAAGAAATCTGCCACAAAGACATTGCAAACAAGAGGAAGCTTCCCCCAAAACTGTCCTAGTTACTGTCCATGAGATATAACTTCTGAGCCAATGCAAAAGGAAGCTTGAGTTAAATAACACTTTCTCATCCAGCCTCGAAAACAGTAAGTCATGACAATTTCAGTTATGGGTAGTGAAAACAACACACGTAGAGCATCAACAGAACTGACCACACCATAGAATTGAAAACAGGTTTGCACATATGTTGTACCCTATGACATATTATTATTCTAATAATTGTTTTGCCAGATAGCTACAAAATAGGTTCCTCATGGTGTTTTATTACTTTTCAAGCTAAAATAAATAAAGATTTGTGATAATTAGTCAGATTTAAAGCTGCAGGAGATAACAAGAGATTTCACTGTACTAGGAAATGGAACCCCTTTCTCATTGCCCAGGCAGTTCTTTTTAAACCTCTTCAGCAGTGTCAGTGTAAGTCACCATGAAAGGTATCTAAACATCAATTAATCTGCAGAACTTTTTTTACACCCCAATTACTAATATTCAAAGTTTCAAGTCATCTTAACTAAATTATGATCTGTTTAAAATTTTCCCAAGGATTTTTAGACTTGTCAAAGGAGAGGAGTTTGTACCATTTAGACAGGTTTAAATCTTAAGAACAATTTTACAGATTAAAAATTAAAAGGTAGTTTTTAAGCATACCAGGATTAACTGAAGCCTAGATCCACTTTGGTGGGTGTGAGGATGTTAAAGAGTAATTTACCAGGTGGAGAAAATGCAAAGCCAAGAAGACAAGCAGGTGAATGATTGGCCAAAGGGAATCCTTCAGATTTACTTTTAAGATTGGATTTCCAACCTCTGACCTCAGCCATTCCAGAAGAGAACTTGAATATTTACACCATTTTTTTTTTCTACTTTATCTTTTTGCTTCTTGTGTAGGAAAAAAATAGAGACAGGAAAATAACAATCTTAATCCAAAATACAACAGAATCAACCTACTTTATCTTATAAAAATGTTCTCATTTTCATTGTTCTGTTCCCAGAAAAACAATCCTTATTGACTGTCTCTTTATTTTTTGCTTGAATTAAAATAATCTATATCTCCTGGGAGGACTACAGATTAATCAAAACCAAAAGGGAACACATTGAATTATGGGGTTGATATTCTAAGCTTCTCTGTCTAGTGACCTAATAGTGAAGAAATGATTACTTATCCTTTCAACAAATACTTTGAGTGTCTACTATGTATCATGCATTATTTCTAGACCTTTTAGATTGCAACTGTAAACAAAATTCCTATTCCTTGTGCAAATTATATTTTAAAACCACAGTATCATCATAAATAGCATTCACTGTGTTCTTGTGATACTAGAATCTTCTCTGTGAAACACAAAGGAAAAAATTAGTAACTGATTTTCACCATCAAGTCTTAAGTAAAAATTCATTTATCAGAGCTTTTCACTTTATTATTTTTAAAATTTAAGTATGTATTTATTTCATATTTGTAAATTAAACATACACCTTAAGTCAATACATTCAGAGAAAACTATGTAAAAACATTTATATTCAACATTTGATGATCTCAATAGTAGCATCAATAGCTTCAAATCCTTGAGAATGACAAAATAATGTAAATGAATAAGTAGCAACCCTTAGAGATGGTACTTTCTCATTAACCTGAGAAATTTCTTTTCAAAAAAAAAAAAAAAGATTGAGAATAAAGTTTCCTTAATGTCTTCTAGATTTTATGCAAGCAAACACACACACACACACACACACATCTGTATATATACTGTTATATTCTAACAATGACTATAAAAATGGTCATTTGATGTTTATAGTTCAAATGCAGTACTTTGAAATACAAATTCATATTTCTTATTACTAGAATACAAGTTACCATAGCAGAAGCATATGTGGGTAGAAACTTTTAAAATCTGCTAGCTGGGAACTATAATAGAAAGATACAGATAATCCCCTAGAGTGATCTTAATACCTGTTACATCTGAAAGAATATTTGTTAAAGAAGTGTGTTTAGGGAGCCTAAGTTAATAATATTCTGGATCAAGAATATTGGAAGTGCAATGGACTAAATGCAAACCTTGAGGGTCAAGAACTCATGTTTCTATTTGCTTGTCTATCCCAGGGCAGACTGTGGAAAGAACCAACTGGAAATAAAATCCATAAACTTCTTGAGAAAAAAAAAAAAGCTGTGCCAATGAAATTTTTAGTTTTGGCACCGTGAGAATTTATTAACAAAATATTCACACCTAAGTGGAGACAACTAAAAACCTTAACAACAGAAAACTAATGAAATTATTAGATCTGCATGCCTTATTTTGTTTGTTTTCTATGGTAATGATTGGCTTCAAGCCAGTTTTTCCTTCTATCACTCTTAAAATAACCTCGTAATCACTTACACATTAAAGGAAATTTCTGAATTAGCTTCTTTGAAGCCAAAACCCCAGAAACAATAGGGGCTGAGGATGGAGCTGTCTGAAACCCAGTCTGTGATACAGATCCTGTAATGTAAATGTAATGTAATGTGAAAGTGTTATTCACTCAGTCATGTCTGACTCTTTGCAACCATGCCTGTAGCCTGCCAGGCTCCTCAGTCCATGAGACTCTCCAGACCAGGCAAGAATACTGGAGTGGGTAGCCATTCCCTTCTCCAGAAGATCTTCCTGACCCAGGGATGGAACGCTGGTCTCCTGCATTGCAGGCAGTTTCTTAACCATCTGAGCTATCAGGGAAGCTTGATACAGATCCTAGCTTGGCTTCATGTCTGCTGTACTCAGTTCATACCAAAACAGATGGGAAAATAAAGTAAGCCTTAGGAAGCATCACTATGAACAAAGCTAGTGGAAGTGAAGGAATTCCAGTTGAGCTATTTCAAATCTTAAAAGATGATGCTCTTAAAGTGTTGCATTCAATACGCTAGCAAATGTGGAAAACTCTGCAGTGGCCACAAAACTAGAAAAGGTCAGTTTTCATTCAAATCCTAAAGAAGGGCAATGCCAAATAATGTTCAAACTACCACACAGTTTTACTCATTTTACAGGCTAGCAAAGTAATGCTCAAAATCCTCCAAGCTAGGCTTCAACAGTACGTGAACCAAGAACTTGAACACATGTATACCTGTGGCAGATTCATTTTGATATATGGCAAAATCAATACAATATTGTAAAGTTAAAAATAAAATAAAAAAGTAGCTTTATATATATATATATATATATATATAAAGAAAAAGAAAACATAGATAAAACCAGAGATTAAATTGCCAACATCCACTGGGATCATGGAAAAAGCAAGAGAATTCCAGAAAAACATCTGCTTCATTGACTACACTAAGGCCTTTGACTGTGTGTATCACAGCAAACTGGAACATTCTTAAACAGATGGGAATACCAGACCACCTTACCTGCCTCCTGAGAAACCTGTGTTCAAGTAAAGAAGCACCAGTTAGAATTGGACATGGAACAATGGACTGGATAAAAATTGGGAAAAGAGTATGACAAAGCTGTATATTGTCACCCTGCTTATTTTACTTATATGCAGAGTACATCATGAAAAATGCCTTGCTGGATGAAGCACAAGCTGGAATCAAGATTTCTGGGAGAAATATCAATAACTGCAGATATGCAGATGACACCACTCTAATGGCAGAAAGTGAAGAGGAAGTAAAAAGCCTCTTGATGTAAGTGAAAAAGGAGTGAAAATGCTGGCTTAAAACTCAACATTCAAAAACTGAAGATCATGGCATCCAGTCCCATCACTTCATTGCAAATAGATGGGGAAACAATGAAGACAGTGACAGACCTTATTTGCTTGGGCTCCAAAATCACCGCAGATGGGGACTTCAGCTATGAAATTAAACGATGCTTGTTCTTCAGAAGAAAAGCTATGACACACCTACACAGCATTAGCAGAGACATTACTTTGTTGACAAAGTCCAAATGATCAAAGCTATGGTTTTCCCGGTAGTCATGTATGAATGTGAGAGTTGAAACATAAAGAAGGCTAAGTGCCAAAGAATTGATGCTTTTGAATTCTGGTGTTGGAGAAAGCTCTTGAGAGTCCCTTGGACTGCAAGGAGATCAAACCAGTCAGTCCTAAAGGAAATCAATGCTGAATATTCATTAGGACTGATGCTGAAGCTGAAGCTGCAATACCCTGGCCACCTGATGCAAAGAGCTGACTCACTAGAAAAGACCTTGATGCTGGGAAAGATTGAAGGCAGGAGGAGAGGGAATGACAGAGAATAAGATGGTTGGATGACATCACCAACTCAATGGATATGAACTTGAGCAAGCTCCAGAAGATGGTGAAGGACAGGGAAGCCTAGCATGCTGCAGTCCATGTGGTGGCAAAGAGCAGGGTATGACTAAGTGATTGAACAACAACAATATCACATTAACAGAAAGTATGTTAACATATTTACCAAAGCCCCAAGTCAAAGCATGTTTACTTGATTTGTTTAATAAAATAGGTAGGTGTCTAGACTTTAAATGAAGATTGCATTTAGATTATAACCTTTTCTTTAATGGATTCAAAATCTATTAGTTTGATGCAAACATAATTGTGTTTTTTACACTGTTGAACTTTGCTGTTTATAATGGAATACATTCTTAATAAATGTGATTATATTATACATAATTTTCATGTGTATTTCTCACTTTTTTCCCTAGTGATTTATATCTAGATTTTTAAAAATTTTTATTTTGGGCTATGGACATGATCTTAGGGAAAAAGAAAACCCGAGCAATTTTATCTGAGTTCAAAATGGCTCATAAAACAATGGATGCAACTCACACCATCAGCAAAGCATTTGGCCCAGTAACTGCTAACGAATGTACTAACAGTAGTGATTCAAGAGTTTTATAAAGGGGATGAGAGCCTTAAAAATGAGGATCCTAGTGGCTGGCCATTGGAAGTTTACAATGACCTATTGAGAGCCATCATTGAAGCTGATCATCTTACAATTATACAAGAAATTGCCCTAGAAATCAGTGTCAACCATTCTATACTGATTCAGCTTTTGATACAATTAGGAAGGTGAGAAAGCTTGGCAAGTGTGTGCTTCATAAGCTGACAGCAAATCAAAATAATCACCACTTTGAAGTGTATTCTTGTCTTATCCTATGCAATAACAAGGAAACATTTCTCAATCGGATTGTGACTTGCAAGGCAAAGTGGATTTTCTACAACAACCAGCAACAGCTAGCTTAGTGATTGGACTGAGAAAAAGCTCCAAAGCACTTTCCAAAGCCAATGCACCAGAAAAAAGGTTGTGGTCACTGTTTTGTGTCTGATCCACTACAGCTTTTGAATCTTGGTGAAACCATTGCATCTGAAAAGTATGCTCAGCAAATCAATGAAGTGCACTGCAAACTGCAAGGCCTGCAGCCAGCACTGGTCAACAGTAAGGGCCCAGTTCTTCTCCACAACAATGCCCAACCACAGATTGCATGACCAATGCTTCAGAAGTTGAATGAATTGGCCTACAAAGTTTTGCCTCATCTGCCGTATTCACCTGACCTCTTGCCAACTTAGTACCCCTTCTTCGAGCATCTTGACAACTTTTTTCAGGGGAAATGCTTCCACAGCCAACAGGATGTAGAAAATGCTTTCCAAGAGTTCAATGAATCTGAAGCCCAGATTTTTATGCTACAGGAATAAACCAAGTTATTTCTCATTAGCAAAAATGTGTTGATTGTAATGGTTCTTATTTTGAGCTTAGTTATAACAATTTAAAATTCAGAGTTTGAAACAGGAATTATTTTTGCACCAACATGATAGTATGAGAGAGAAACAGATAAACATCATATTAAAAAATACTATAATATGGGAACCTAATTCTAATCATGCTGGACTTCCCCAGTGGCTCAATGAGTAAAGAATCCACCTACAATGCAGGAGACATGGAAGATATGGATTTGATCCCTGGGTCTGGAATATCCCCTGGAGGAGAAAGTTGCAACCCAGTCCAGTACAGTATTCTTGCCTGAAAAATTCCAGGGGCAGAGGAGCCTGGAAGGCTACAGTCCAAGAGTTCACAAAGAGTCGCACACAACTGAGCAACTAAGCACAATTTAAGGCACTCTACCTAGGTAGTTCTTACAGAATTGGAGTAAAATAAAAAAGATTATTGCATGAATAATGTTCTACGTTGATGAGGAAGAAATGGGCATCCCTGACAATGAACATAAAATGTACGAAAGCAAAGAAACAGCAGAATTCTTTTTTTTTTTTTTTTTTCCAGAAAAATGTGAGTAGTTGCATATAATTTAACCAGAAGTTATGAATTGGAGAATTATTGGAAAACCATTCTAGGTCCATACTATAGAACCTTTGTATCCAGAACGGAAACCCAAACCCTTCTACAGGTGATCATGCACTTATTATAGATCTTAAGCAGGGATAATCTTCCCTGGTGACTCAGTCGGTAAAGAGTCTACCCACAATTTGGGAGACCCAGGTTCAATCCCTGGGTCAGGAAGATCCCCTGGAGAAGGAAATGGCAACCCACTGCAGTATTCTTGCCTGGGGAATTCCACGGACAGAGGAGACTAGTGGGCTATAATCCATGCGGTCAAAAAGAGCCAGACATGACTGAGTGACTAACACACAATCCTGGTTTACTTTTTAAAAAGTAACACAGATAAGTAGGGAAATGGAAAAATAACACAGTGTTTAACCCATGGATTCAAAATTAGGTTTTGCCACTTGGTCATTGAGCTTCAGATCTCAGTTTTACCTTCTGGGGAAAAAAAAATTACTTTTTTAAAAGTAATGTCCTTGCTTTTTAATATGCTTTCTAGGTTGGTCATAACTTTTCTTCCAAGGAGCAAGTGTCTTTTAATTTCATGGCTGCAGTCACCATCTTCAGTGATTTTGGAGCCCAAAGAAATAAAGTCAGCCATTGTTTCCATTGTTTCCCCATCTATTTGCCATGAAGTGATGGGACCAGATGCTATGATTATAGTTTTCTGCATGTTGAGTTTTTTTTTTTTTTTTGCATGTTGAGTTTTAAGCAAACTTTTTCCCTCTCCTCTTTCACTTTCATCAAGAGGCTCTTTAGTTCTTTTTCACTTATGGCAGAAGCCATAAGTAATTAGTGTGAGAATTAAATGAGGTATTTATATAAAGTATCTGAAAGATGATTATATAGGGTAGAAGAGGAAAGATATATAAGACAAAACTATTGCCAACAAAGGTCCGTCTAGTCAAGGTTATGGTTTTTCCAGTAGTCATGTATGGATGTCAGAATTGGAGCATAAAGAAAGCTGAGTGCCGAACAATTGATACTTTTGAACTGTGGTGTTGGAGAAGACTCTTGAGAGTCCTTTGGACTGTAAGGAGATCCAACCAGTCCATCCTAAAGGAGATCAGTCTTGGGTGTTCATTGGAAGGACTGATGTTGAAGCTGAAACTCCAATACTTTGGCTACCTGATGCGAAGAGCTGATTCACTGCAAAAGACCCTGATGCTGGGAAAGATTGAGGGCAGGAGGAGAAGGGAATGACAGAGGATGAGATGGTTGGATGGCATCACTGACTCAATGGACATGAGTTTGAGTAGGCTCCAGGGGTTGGTAATGGACATGGAGGCCTGATGTGCTGCAGATCAGGGTATCACAAAGAGTTGGACATGACTGAGCAACTGAACTGAGACTAAGATTAAGATAGTTATGAATATTAGTTGGTTATAGGTGGTAGTTGAAATTGTAGAAATATAAAGGAAGCAAAAAAGATGTGATGGGAAGAGAACAGAGTTTGGAAAACTGCTGAGCCTCTAAATAGAAAGAATTGTCAGTATAAGAGGACTACAAGAGAGAAATAGGGATGGTGTATGGTCTGCAAAGAGGAAGACTTCAAAAATATATATTAATAGCCTGACGGCCAATGAAAAATACTTCCTTCCAGATCTCAGCTTAACAAATTCTGGGAAATGTTTCATACCACCTTTTCTAATTGGATGACTACAAAGATAGGGACACTTTTTGAGTATGTGTAAGTAATGAATTAGTTATTCCTCTGATGATCTCTTTTTCAACTAAGGGTAGCCATTTTCAGGCATAGTCCTATTGCTCACTGTTGTTCAGTTGCTGAGTTGTGTCTGACTCTGTGACACCATGGACTGCAGCATGCCAAGCTTCCCTGTCCTTCACCCTCTCCCAGAGTTTGCTCAAACTCATGTCCTTTGTGTCAGTGATGCCATTCAACCACCTCATCCTGTGTTGCCCCCTTCTCCTCTAGCCCTCCATCTTTCCCAGCATCAAGGTCTTTTCCAATGAGTTGGTTCTTAGCACCAGTAGCAAAAGTACTTGTAGCTTCAGCTTGAGCATCAGTCCTTCTAGTGACTATTCAGGATTGATTTCCTATAGGATTGACGGGCTTGATCTCCTTTCTGTCCCAGGGACTCTGAAGACTTTTCTCCAGCACCACAATTCAAAAGCATCAATTCTTCAGCACTCAACTCACACATACTACTGGAAAAGCCATAGCTTGACTATACAGATCTTTGTTGGCAAAGTGATGCTCTGCTTTTTAGTACACTGTCTAGATTTATCTTAGCTTTCTTCCAAGGAGAAACTGTCCTTTAATTTTTTGGCTTCATATTCCTATAGAAGGCTGCATATTCTATTGGTTGTATTTACTGAACACTTAGAAGCTCCTTTGGCTTCCTAAGAATGAAAGTTTCCATTTTTGTGGAGGCAAACTAATTTCTGGCTTCTATAAAAGACACACCACAGTTCTAAGTGCACACGAAATGTGTGGCAATGAAAATGGTGTTAGTTATTCACATTTTTTCCATATGGGGCATACAACAGCTGGGATACATAGGTTGAATTGCCTCCCACATGGCCTGTCAGATAGCTTGTTGGACTTACTGTTCCCAACTCTGTTTGGATGAATGAGTTCAATTCTTGACTTTGGAAGGACTATGTCTTAGTTCATTCATGCTGCTATAACGAAATACCACAGACTGGGTAGCTTATAAATAACAGAAATTTATTTCTCATAGTTTTGGAGTCTAGAAATCTGAGATCAGGTGCCAGTGGGGTCAAGTGAGGGCCCTCTTCAAAGTTGTAGACTTCTTATTGTATCCCCGCATGGCAGAAGGGGCCAGGGAGCTCTGTATGGTCTCTTTCCTAAGAGCATTAAGCCTCCATTCCACTCACTAGGGTTGTCCCCTCATGACCTAGTAACACCCTACACCTAATTCCATGACATTGGGCAATAAGATTTCATTACATGAATTTCATGGGGAATAAACATTCAGATGATAGCAGATTGACTGGTTCTATTTCTGCACCACTAATGAGTGTTGTATCAAGGATTCAGTTTTGATGACAGCATATTAGGTTCTTGTGGACTGTTTTATGTCCTTGCAAATTCCTATGTTGAAGCTCCAAGTTCCAACACAGTGGTAATTAGAGTGAGATGACGTACCTCACAATGGGATTAGTGGCCTTTTTAAGAGCTAGCAGAGTATTCTCTCTCTCTCTTCTCTCTGCCATGTGAAAACACAGTAAGAAAATAGTCATCTGAAGCTTAGAAGAGAGCTCTCATCAGAAACCAACCATGATGGGAAATAATATTTGTAGGGGAAATAATGAATCCAAACCTTAAGGCTTTATTTAAGGATGTCTTTCTTTTATAACGTCTCCATATGGAAAAAGCACTTAAGATACTTACACTGTCAAGAGGTCACTGGGTTGTCTGGCTCCAATGGTAAAAATTGTGCCACACTTTGTGGAATGCTTCCCCTGCAGCCAGAGGGTTTGAGTTCTTCTCAAAAGATACTGTAGGCATCTTAGTTCACATAAAGAACCAAGGAGAATGCCCAAGTGGGGCAAAAATTGTCTCCAATATCTAAGAATTAAACAAAGTCATGGGCTTCCTTTTTGGCCAAGGGGATCTGAAAAGACAATAGCCTTTCTTTGACTGATGCAGAGATTGAGTGTTGTGAATCTGCTCATAAAGCCCCAAGAACCTTTACTTGGTGAGCAGGTCCATGAATTTTATTCTGGGTATTTCTGTTTTTAAATTACTCAAATTAAGTACTCAGTATTAAAATAACAGAATATTCCCAATAAAATGCATAGTCATATAAATATTGAGAATTAGTTATAAAAATAGCATAATGTAGTTCCAGAAAAGGTAACTATATTTACTTCTGGTTTAAAATGTGTAATATAAAGGCAATATACTATTTCATAAAGGGGTATTCTTCTAATTAAATAAGTTAGCCCGTTTTCAACCTAGGTCTCTCTGGATTCCCGGCTCAGAATCTTGCTTATGGGAAACAGCCTCACTGTTCAAAAGCAAAAAAAAAAAAAAAAAAGTGGGGGGGGGTGTGTGGATAAGGTGGGACTGGAGGAAGAAAATGGGAAAGATCAAATAAAAGGGGAACTTCAAATAGCAGTTGAGGAAAAAGGGGTGGAAAACATAAAGACCCAAACAAGAGATAAGAAAGAAAACAGAAGAGGGAACTTAAGCAAAGAAGAAGCCAAGTGTCATATGCCTGCAAAGAAATGCATCTTCTAAAATCCTTAGTGGTGAAAAGAAATGTGTTAGGTAAAACATCTAAAGGAGCAAGTGGAAAGAAATACTTTAAGGGGGAAGAAGATAATAGGCTCATTAAAAATAGAAGTTATAATGAGGTGGATGAAATTGGAGCCTATTATACAGAGTGAAGTAAGCCAGAAAGAAAAACATCAATACAGTATACTAACGCATATATATGGAATTTAGAAAGATGGTAACAATTACCCTGTATCAGTTCAGTTCAATCGCTCAGTCGTGTCTGACTCTTTGCGACCCCATGAATCACAGCACACCAGGCCTCCCTGTCCATCACCAACTCCCGGAATTCACTGAGACTCACGTCCACCGAGTCAGTGATGCCATCCAGCCATCTCATTCTCTGTCATTCCCTTCTCCTCCTGCCCCCAATCCCTCCCAGCATCAGAGTCTTTTCCAATGAGTCAACTCTTCACATGAGGTGGCCAAAGTACTGGAGTTTCAGCTTTAGCATCATTCCTTCCAAAGAAATCCCAGGGCTGATCTCCTTCAGAATGGACTGGTTGGATCTCCTTGCAGTCCAAGGGACTCTCAAGAGTCTTCTCCAACACCACAGTTCAAAGGCATCAATTCTTCGGTGCTCAGCCTTCTTCACAGTCCAACTCTCACATCCATACATGACCACAGGAAAAACCATAGCATTGACTAGGTGAACCTTTGTTGGCAAAGTAATGTCTCTGCTTTTGAATATATTATCTAGGTTGGTCATAACTTTCCTTCCAAGGAGTAAGCATCTTTTAATTTCATGGCTGCAGTCACCATCTGCAGTGATTTTGGAGCCCCAAAAAATAAAGTCTGACATTGTTTCCACTGTTTCTCCATCTATTTCCCATGAAGTGATGGGACCGGATACCATGATCTTCGTTTTCTGAATGTTGGGCTTTAAGCCAACTTTTTCACTCTCCACTTTCACTTTCATCAAGAGGCTCTTTAGTTCTTCTTCACTTTCTGCCATAAAGGTGGTGTCATCTGCATATCTGAGGTTATTGATATTTCTCCTGACAGTCTTGATTCCAGCTTATGGTTCTTCCAGTCCAGCATTTCTCCTGATGTACTCTGCATATAAGTTAAATAAACAGGGTGACAATATACAGCCTTGACATACTCCTTTTCCTATTTGAAACCAGTCTGTTGTTCCATGTCCAGTTCTAACTGTTGCTTCCTGACCTGCATACAAATTTCTCAAGAGGCAGATCAGGTGGTCTGGTATCCTCATCTCTTTCAGAATTTTCCACAGTTTATTGTAAGACAGCAAAAGAGACACTGATGTATAGAACAGTCCTTTGGACTCTGTGGGAAAGGGAGAGGGTGGGATGATTTGGGAGAATGGCATTGAAACATGTATAATATCATATATGAAACGAGTCACCAGTCCAGGTTCAATGCATGATACTGGATGCTTGTGGCTGGTGCACTAGGATGACCCAGAGGGATGGTACGGGGAGGGAGGAGGGAGGAGGGTTCAGGATGGGGAACACGTGTATACCTGTGGTGGATTCATGTTGATATATGGCAAAACCAATACAATATTGTAAAGTTAAAAAATAAAATAAAATTTAAAAAAAATAGAAGTAAAACCTATTAGGAGACAAAGAGAGAAAGAAAGCAATTAAACCAAACAGTTGAAAGATAAATCAGACTCAAAGGAAGTAAATTAATGGAAACCAATTTAAAAAAGTTAAAATGACTTCTGTATTTCAAACCAACCCAAATCATGTGTAACTAATACACACACACACACACACACACACACGCACGCACGCAAATGCCTACACTCTCACTCTACAATTAGCCAAAACGTGATTTCAGAAGTTATTATAAAATGATTTGAAATTTTATTATGAATTCCAAGCAGTCAGAGATTCATGTAAAATGTTTAAATGATAAAGAAGAAACCTGTGTTTTCTAGCTAGAACCAACTCTTTTGATATGTGTAATAAATCCAGTAGGTAAGGTCATATCTCTTATTTAATATCATCAAAATGGTCATTTTAAGGTCCTAAAGTAATAATGCTACATACCCAGACAAAAAGGAATATGTTTCTGCACATTTTATAAGGTATTGGCCAGTTTTATTCATTTACTTTGGATCTATAAATGCTAAATTCATCTGACTTGGCAGTGAGGGCTACACTGGCTTTAATTTACTCCATAAGACACTTCCCAACTTTGTGAAGTTTGCCATGTGTTTATGCACATAAAACCCTTGCATTGACTGAAAATGTCTCTTAAATGAATATAGGACTTACTGAGAGGTTTATGGACATTGTATTAAATTATACACCACATTTTTAAAATATTAATCCAGGTTCTTTAGATGCTCAGTGTTATAAGGGCTACTATTACACTTCACATGCTGAGTACTACAACTGGAAATATACAGTGTCTTTTTTTTACCCCCATTATACTTTGAATATTTACTATGTTCCTGACATTAAACACTCTTACCTTTCAAAGGCTAAAAATTTTTATCTGTTTTACTTGTTTATTCTCAAAATTTAGATTTGCATGTTGAAAATGTAGGTAATAATTTCTTAGAACTAGAAATAAAATCCAGAATCTTCCCTTTCTTAACATATGTCTTTCATTCAAAATCCAGTAGTAAATATTTGAACACCTTCTATGTTTTATATACAGTTAGGTATAAAGAATATGAGGTTGAACAAGGGACACATGCTTCATTCACAAAGATTTCAGTATAGTTGGACGTAGCATAATTAATAACACCACATTTCATGAGTACATAAATTAAAGGAAGTATAAGGTTCAATGAAAGTTCAAGTCAGGGACATCTAACTTAGACTTGGAAAGTCAGAAAAGTTTCCCAAAAATTAGTGACCTCAGAGTTGAAACATTCAAAGTGGATAGATATTAGCCAGATGAAGAGTATAAGGTGAGATTGGTTGCATAGACATATCCTGGGAGTGCAAGGAAACTGATAATTCATTATGATTGCATCACAGATGGCAAGTGATGAGGGAGGAATCTGGAAAGGCAAGCAAATACCAGATTTCAGAGTCTAGTAAAGTATTCTTAGGACTTTGAACCAAAGAGCAATAGGTGTCTCTCAATCCAACAGGTCTGATTTGATGGGTTTTCGACTTAGCTATCTCATGTGAGGATGTGGGCTTAAAATGGACCCTTTGTTTTAAAGCTCTGATATTTGCACCTTGAAAGTCTTAATTATTTTTAACATGATTCCCTGCTTTTTTTTTTTTTTTCATTTTTTACTCTCTCCCACAAATTATACAGCTCATCCTACAATTGGAATTATAAATGGCTGCATGTAATGAAAAAACAAATATGTGAATAAATAAGATTGAATTCTGTTTCTCTCACATGAAAAAGATTGAAAGTAAGCAGGCCAGAACCGGTGTGACTAATCCATAGACATCAAGGACTCATGTTACCTTTCTGTGCTGCTGCTGCTGTTAAGTCGCTTCAGTCGTGTCTGACTCTGTGCAACCCCATAGACGGCAGCCGTCCCTGGGATTCTCCAGGCAAGAACACTGGAGTGGGTTGCCATTTCCTCCTCCAATGCATGAAAGTGAAAAGTGAAAGTGAAGTCGCTCAGTCATGTCCGACTCTTAGCGACCCCATGGACTGCAACCTTTCTGTAGCCCCATCTAAAATCCTTAGTATATTATATGGCTTCTAACCTCATAGCCTCAAGTCCAAAATAATTGGTTAAGTTCCAATATCACGGCCATCTTACAGGCACAAAAGGAAGAATGGCAGAAGTGCACACCTCCTTTCTGAGCCTATATTCTTTAAGGAACCTTCCTGAATACATTTGTGTTTCTGCATTTAAGAAAGAAGAAGGAAAAGCATATAATATAGCCAATTAAGGAACTCTTATACAGAAAGCCATAGAATGCATTAAGAAGGGGAATACCAATGTAAGATTTGCATTTTATAAAGATTATGCTGGCAGAAGTGTGGAGGAAGTTGAAATCAGAGACAAAAATGTTAGGTCGATAATGTAATCTTGCCCGGAGTTGATGGTGGACCCAAAGAAAGTTGGCAGTAAGGGTAGAAAGAAGTGACAAGTTCACCAACCCGCTAGGACTAGAATGCACACGATTTAGTGATTGAAAGTGTGGAGCAAAGAGAAGGAAGGAATTGAGTTAAAGCTCAGGTTCTTTTGGGGGTAGTTCTTAGTACTATTTGAAGAAAGAGAGAACAAAGTAGGTTAGGGGAGCAGGTCAATATTTAAAGAAGTGTGGTAAAACTAGGTTGACAATATTTAAGATTTTATTGTATCTGTGGGCCTGGAGCCCAGGACAAAATAGAAGCTAGAGACAGATTTAAGGCATCAGTATAGGAATGGTACTGAAATGGGAGTGGTTAGTTTTGTTCCCTCAGGGAGATCTAGCTTAAAGAAGAAGATGTAGCCTAAAGAAGGAAAATACAACAGATACAGTCATAATTTCACTTAAAGTACTTGATACATCTTATAAGAAAAAAGTGTTAATTTTAATTGACCTGAAAGAAAAGACCCTATCATATCCATAGTTGAAAAAGGCATCAGTCACTGTAAATAAAGATCTTTAATCCAGTGCCATCATTGCACAGAGGGGGAAATTAAGTGCCATGCAGAGTCCACCTGCATGTCTTTTATCTAGAAGGCCACCGCTTCAACTCCTGGATAACTTCTATTATCATTATACTTCAAAAGCTAATTTATATGTGACAGATGATGTGCAAGGCACCCAGATTACTGTGGAGAGCAAGACAGACAAGGTCCTGCCTTTATGGACTTCACAGGAGAACGCTGTTTTTGAAAAAGTCATTATCACTGTGTCATGTGACTAAAGGGGAAAGGCATTGTCTTCTCTAATCCCTGTGAAGAGAAAGAGGCCTCTTCCCTTGAATTACCTCTCTGCTATGTCCCATTGTAATAATAACATTGGGCTATATGCATTCTTTTTTTTTTTTTTGGCAACCACTTCGTTTATTTAAATTGAAAAAAAAAAAAAAAACACCTTTTACAATAATGTGTTGGTTTATGCTACGCATGCATATGTGCTAAGTTGCTTCAGTTGTCTCCATCTCTGTGCAACTCTATGGGTAGCCTGCCAATCTCCTCTGTCCATGGGATTCTCCAAGCAAGAATACTGGAGTGGATTGCCATGCCCTTCTTCATGTTTTCTGCTGTACAACAACACAAATCAGTCATAAATATATATACATCTCCTCCCTTCTTAGCCTCCCTCCCCTCCCCACTATCCCATCCTTCCAGGTCATGACATATCCCCAGACTGGGCTCCCTGTGCTACATAGCAACTTCTTACCAGCTATCCATCTTACACCTGATACTGTATATATGTTGATGCTACTTTCTCCATTCATCCCACTCTCTCTCTCCTCCACTGTGTCCACAAGTCCATTCTCTACATTTGTGTCTGCATTCCTTCCTTGCAAATAGGTTCATCAATATCATTTTCTAGATTCCATATATGTGCATTAATATGTGATACTTTTTTCTCTTTCCGACTTACTTCACTCTGTATAACAGGCTCTAGTTTCATCTACCTGACTAGGACTGATTCAGACTTGCTCATTTTTTTTGTGCTGTGTAATATTCCATTGTATATATGTGCCACATCTTCTTTATTCACTGATATGTGGTCAATGGACATCTAGGTTGCTTCCATGTCTTGGCTATTGTATATAGTGCTGCTGTGAGCGTTAGGAAAACAAACAGCCCAATCAGAAAGTAAGCATTTCTCCAAAAAAACACATACAGATAGCCAATAAACACATAAAAGATGCTCAACATCACTAATTATTAGATAAATACAAATCAAAACTGCAATGAGGTATCACCTCACACCAGAAATAACGTCCATCATCAAAATATCTACAAACAATAAATGCTGGAGAGGATGTGGAGAAAAGTGAACCCTCCTACACTGTTGGTGATGCAGCCATTGTGGAAAACACTATGGAGAGTCCTTAAGAAATTAGGAATAAATCTACCATATGACCCAGCAATCCCACTATTGGACATGTACCCAGAGAAAACCATAATCAAAAAAGACACATGTGCTCCAATATTCATAGTAGCAGTGTATGCATCTTTATTTGCATGTTTTTGTATTTTGTGTGCACATCCAGATTGAGGCTCCCAGAGCATAAATCATAGTATTATGCCTGCTGTGCTCAAAATATCTCACTCATAGTCAAAGCCAAAAATAACCTATTGCACCTGTCCCTTGTTTACCACTCTGACTTCTTCTATTTCTCTCTCCTTAGTTCAAACTAATCTGTTTACACTGGTCTTTTGTCCTAAACACATACCAAGAGCCTACCTTGATCTATCTTAACCTCTTTCAAACCTTTAACCTCTCTCTGCTTAGAACATTCTTTCTTCAGATACCTGATTAATTTATGCCCTCACTTCCTTCAGATCTTTTCAAAGTCTTAACCATTCTGAAGGAGATCAACCCTGGGATTTCTTTGGAAGGCATGATGCTAAAGCTGAAACTCCAGTACTTTGGTCACCTCATGCGAAGAATTGACTCATCGGAAAAGACTGTGATGCTGGGAGGGATTGGGGGCAGGAGGAGAAGGGGACGACAGAGGGTGAGATGGCTGGATGGCATCACTGACTCGATGGACGTGAGTCTCAGTGAACTCCTGGAGTTGGTGATGGACAGGGAGGCCTGGTGTGCTGCGATTCATGGGGTCGCAAAGAGTAGGACACGACTAAGCGACTGAACTAAACTGAACTGACTGAAGGAGACAAAAGAACTGTACACATAAAATTATAAGACAGTAACGAAGGAAATCAAAGATGATATAAACAGATCGAGAGATATTCCATGCTTCTGGGTTGGATAAATCAATATTGTGAAAATGACTATACTACCAAATGCAATCCACAGATTCAATGTGATCCCTATCAAATTACCAATGACATTTTTTCACAGAACTAGAACAGAAAATTTCACAGTTCATATGGAAATATAAAAGATCCTGAATAGCCAAAGTAGTCTTGAGAAAGAAGAATGGAGCTGGAGGAATCAAGCTTCCTGACTTCAGATTACACTACAAAGTTGCAGTCATCAAGACAGTATGGTACTGGCAAAAAAAAAAAAAAGAAAGAAAGAAAATGGAAATATAAACTAATGATACAAGATTGAAAGTCTGAAAATAAACCCATGCCCCTATGTTTTACCCTATTTTTGACAAAGGAGGCAAGAATATACAATGGGGCAAAGGCAGCCTCTTCAATAAATGGTGCTTGGAAAACTGGACAGCTACATGTAAAAGAATGAAATTAGAACACTTCCTAACACCATACACAAAGATAAATTCAAAATGGATTAAAGACCTAAATGTAAGACCAGAAATGATAAAATTCTTAGAGGAAAACATAGGCAGAACACTCGATGACATAAATCAAAGCAAGATCCTCTATGACCCACTTCCTAGAGTAATGGAAATAAAGACAAAAGTAAACAAGTGGGACCTATTAAACTTAAAAGCTTTTTCACAGAAAAGGAAACTATAAGCAAGGTGAAAGGACAACCCTCAGAATAGGAGAAAATAATAGCAAATGAAACAACTGACAAAGGATTAATTTCCAAAATATACAAGCAGCTCATACAACTCAATGCCAGAAAAACAAACACCCCAATCAAAAAGTGGGGAAAAAGACCTAAATGGACACTTCTTCAAAGAAGACATACAGATGGCTAACAAACACATGAAGAGATGCTAAACATCACTCATTATCAGAGAAATGCAAATCAAAACTACAATGAGATTACCACCTCACACCAGTCAGAATGGCCATCGTCAAAAAGTCTACAAACAATAAATGCTGGAAAGGGTGTGGAGAAAAGGTAACACTCTTGCACTGTTGGTGGGAATGTAAATTGATACAGCCACTATGGAAGACTGTATGGAGAGTCCTTAAAAAATTAGGAATGACCCAGCATATGACCCAGCAATCCCACTCCTAGGCATATACCCTGAGGAAACCAAAATTAAAAGAGACACATATATCCCATTGTTCATTGCAGCACTGTTTACAATAGGTAGAACATGGAAGCAACCTAGATGTCCATCTACAGATGAACAGATAAAGAAGTTGTGGTGTATATACACAATTGAATATTACTGAGCCATAAAAAAGAACACCTTTGAGTCAGTTCTAATTAGGTGGATGAACCTACAACCTATTATGCAGAGTGAAGTGAGTCAGAAAGATAAATACCATATTCTAACACACATATACGGAATCTAGAAAAATGGTACTGAAGAATTTATTTACAGGGCAAAAGTAGAGAAACAGACATAGAGAATAGATTTATGGACATGGGGAGAGGGGAAGAATGGGTGAGATATATGGAAAGAGTAACATGGAAACTTACATTGCCATATGTAAAATAGATCACCAACAAGAATTTACTATATGGCTCAGGAAACTCAAACATGGGCCTTGTATCAACCTAAAGGGGTGGGTGGAGAAGGCAATGGCAACCCACCCCAGTGTTCTTGCCTGGAGAATCCTAGGGATGGGGGAGTCTGGTGGGCTGCAGTCTATAGGGTCGCACAGAGTCGGACACGACTGAAGCGACTTAGTAGCAGCAGCAGCAGAGGTGTGGGATGGGGAGAGAGATGGGAGAGAGGTTCAAATGGGAGGAGATATATGTATACCTATGGCTGATTCATATTAAGGTTTGCCAGAAAACAGCAAAATTCTGTAAAGCATTTATCTTTCAATAGAATAAAAATGAATTGAAAAAAAAATGAAAAGAGACAAAAGAACTAGAAAAAATGAAAAGTGCAAACTAATAATAATGAATGGTATCTCACATTCTCTCTTTTTATTAAGACAGAGAAAGTATTGCAATCTAGAAACATTTTACAATATTTATGACAACACTGCTGTGTCCCAGGCATTTGTTATATGCTTGGAATACTAGTAATCAGTAAGAAAAATTGAGTCATGTATGTGCATCATCTTACTAAAGAACTCTTTGTCCACAATATTATAGCTATTGTGACTATGAGTATATTTACACTCAGGAATTAACACTGGGTACTTTGACCTTTTCAGACTTTTGTGAGAGGGCCACAGTCTTTTTGATTTCTTTTGTTTTTCCTTCTTTCTTGATAGGTACATGATATTAAATACCTCATCTGTCTTTCGCATTATCCAAGGGGCTGTTTTATTTTGGAGTGATATGAGTTACCTTTTTATAGTCCCCAATATTAGAATCTTTCCTGTGTATTATCCAATTGCAAAACACATGTTGTAATTTTCTGATATATCAAGATCCTCTTCCTGGCCTCAGTTTCTATGAGTCAGGAGAGGATCAGCTTTTCTACAATTGCCAACGACCAAATAGTGTAGTGTCTTAATATAACAAAGGTTACATCTAGCTCATGCTGCATGTTTATCAGGCGGAAAGAAGGATGTGCTTATTTTAGTCACTTAAAATATCAAGTTGATAGAGTTTGTGTCTCAACACAGTTTTAATGCTCAGAGAATGGGGGAAAGATATCATGAAAAACCACACATTGACTCTTAACTCTCATGCCTGGAAGTGACACTTGTAACTTGAATTTATATTTCATTGTTCTAAGCCAGTTATATTTCCATCTGAGAATTCAAACGCATGGGAATATATAATGTCACTTCAGGAAGAACCTCAAACACCTTTTTGAAAATTAATAGTCTGCCCCACCTGACTCTTTTACACAGTAAGCCCATCTTGTTTACTTTAAGGTATCTCCAATTACTTGCTCCATATATGACTTTCATTGTTTTTTTTTTAACAATGTGCATACATATATTTATTTATGGCTTCATCTGTGCCACAAGATAAATTATAATGGTTTTGCAAAGACCACAGTTCATCTGCATACAAGAGAAAGGGTCTCTTCCATTTGGTTTTGGAATATGTATGAATCTCCTGTATGGGAAAAATTTTTTTTCTGATATTTAAAATTGAAAGTATTAGTCACTCTGTCATGTCCAGCTCTTTGCAACCCCATCGACTGTAGCCTGCCAGGGTCCTAAGTTCATGGGATTCTCCAAGCAAGAATACTGGAAATGGGTAGCCATTCCCTTCTCCAGGAGATCTTTAATCAACAATCAGAGAAGCTACAGAAAGTTTTGATAAATATCACAAAATTTGAATTCCAATTTTAATATCCCCAAATTTTATTTTGCAGTATACTTTGACATTTTGTAATAGAGCCATACAGAAGCTTATGCCAAAAACCATGGGGTTTAATATATGATTATGCTAAGTATATGATGCATAAATGTATATGTGCTTATATATTGGTATTCATTTCACTATGCCTCCAATATACTTAGTCTACTAGATGTCTCAGTGGTTGAATTGCTCTCACAGTGAAAGTAAGGAGGTGCCAACTCTCTTGAAGTAAATTACTAAACCTAAAAATGATTATATGTTTGACTTATACAGTTTTGTTTTTTTTTTTTCTCCAAAGTGTTCATTGTATCGTATTGTATATTTTTAGGAGAAAACTTAAAAGAAAAAATTTTATTTAATTTATTTTTAATTGCTTTTAAATTTTATATCAGAGTATAGTTGATTAGCAATGTTGTGTTAGTTTCAGATATACAGCAAAAGTGATTCAATTATACATATCAGTTCAGTTAGGTTCAGTCACTCAGTCATGTCCAACTCTTTGTGACCCCATGGATTGCATCACGCCAGGCTTCCCTGTCCATCACCAACTCCTGCAGTTTATTCAGACTCACATCCATTGAGTTGGTGATGCCATTCAACCATTTCATCCTCTGTCATCCCCTTCTCCTCCCCTTCTCCTCCCATTTTTTTTCAATGGGGAAACAATAGAAATAGTGACAAAATTTGTTTTCTTGGGCTCCAGAATCACTGCAGATGGTGACTGTAGCCATAAAATTAAAAGATGCTTTCTCCTTGGACAACCTAGATATGAACCAAGATATCAACCTAGATATCAACCAAGCTATGAACAACCTAGATAGTGTATTAAAAATGGAGACATTACTTTGCCAACAAAGATCCATCTAGTCAAAGCTATGATTTTTCCAGTAGTCATGTGTTGATGTGAGAGTTGGACAATAAGAAGACTAAGTGCTGAAGAACTGATGCTTTTGAACTGTAGTATTGGAGAAGGCTCTTGAGAGTCTCTTGGACTACAAAGAGAACAAACGAGTCCATCCTAAATGGAATCAGTCCTGAATATCCATTGTAAGGACTGCTGCTGAAGCTGAAGCTCCAATACTTTGGCCACTTGATTCAAAGAGCCAACTCATTGGAAAAGACCCTGATGCTGGTAATGACTGAAGGCTGGAGAAGGGGATGATAGAGGATGAGATGGTTGGATGGCATCACTCAGTCAATGGACATGAATTTGCACATGTTCTGGGAGATGGTAAAGGACAGGGAATCCTGCAGTTCATGGGGTCTCAAAGAGCTGAACATGACTGAGTAACCAAACAACAACAATTTTTCCAAATTATTTTTCAATTTAGGTTATTATAGATACTGGGCAGAGTTCCCTGTACTACACAGTAGTTTTAAATACAGCAGTGTGTATGTGAAAATCCCAAAGTCCCAATCTATCCCTTCCTCCCACATTTCATACCTGGTAAACATAACCTTGTCCTTTAAATCTGTCAGCTGCTTTAATTTTTATAAATAAGTTCATTTGTATCACTTTTTTTAGATTCCACATATAAGCAATATCATATGATATTTGCCTTTCTTTGTCAGACTTCTTTTAATATAATCTCCACGGCCATCCATATTGTAGCAAATGGCATTATTTCCTTCCTTTTACTGACTGAGCAATATTTCATCATATGTGTGTATCACATCATCTTTATCTATTCATCCCTTGAACATTTGGGTTGCTTCCATACCATTGCTATTGTAAACAGCACTGCAATAAATATTGAGGTGTACCTATCCTTTCAGATCATGTTTTTCTCCAGATGTATGCCCAGAACTGGTATTGTTGGATCATATGGTAGCTCTATTTTTCGTTGTTTAGGGGATCGCCATACTGTTATCTACAGTGGCTATACAAATTTTTGTTCCCACCAACAGAGTAGGAGGGTTCCCTTTTCTCCATATCTTCAGCATTTATTGTTTGCACAATTTTTTGATGATGGCTATTCTGACTCATGTAAGATGATATCTCACAGCTAAGTTTTGATTTTCACTTCTTAATAATTTCCAATGTTGAGGATACTTTCATATGATATCATCTTTGGAGAAATGTCTCTTTAGGTCTTCTGCCTGTGTTTTTTTTTTTTTTTTGCTATTGTTAGTATATTGAGCCATATGAGCTGTTTGTATATTTACAAATATTTTCTTCTACTTTGTGGGTTGTCTTTTCATTTTATTTATGGTTTCCTTTGCTGTGCAAAACTCATTTTATTTAATTTTCATTACTCTAGGAGACAGGTTGAAAAACATATTGCTGGAATTTATCTCAAAGAGTGTTCTGCCTATGTTTTCCTCTAAAGGTTTTATAGTATCTGGTCTTACATTTAGGTCTTTAATTCCTTTTGAGTTTAGTTTTGTGTGTAATGTTAAAGAATGTTGTCATTTTTTTGTCATACATGTCCAGTTTTCCCATCACCATTTGTTGAAGAGACTGTCTATAATCTCTATCATATAGTCTTGCTTCCTTTGTTGTAGATTAATTTATCATATTGTGCATTTATTTCTGGGCTTACTATCCTGTTCCATTGAACCCTCTGGTTTTGATCCATTACCATACTGTTCTGATGACTGTAGCTTTGTAGTATAGTCTGAATACTCCAGCTCCATTTTTCTTTCTCAAGATTGCATTGGCTATTTGGCGTTGTTTGTATTTTCATACAAATTATAAAAATTTGTTGTTTTTAATCTTGTGAAAAAAAATCTCATGATGATTTGATAGTGATTGCATTGAATCTGTAGATTGCCTTGAGAAGTATAGACTTATGACAATATTGATTGTTCCAATACAAGAACATGGTATATCTTTCCCTATGTGTCATCTTTGATTTCTTTCCTCTTAGTTTTCAGAGAACACATTTTTTTTTTTTTCTTCTTAGGTAGTTTTATTCGTATGTATTTTATTCTTTTGATGTGCTAGTAAATGAGATTGTTTCTTTAATTTTTCATTCTGTATTTTGTTAGTGTATAGAAATGAAACAAATTTCTGTATATTAATTTTGTACCCTGCAACTTTACCTAATTCATTGATAAACTGTAGTAGTTTTCTGGTAGCTACTTTAGGATTTTTCTTCTTTAATGTACAGTGTCTACAGTGACAGTTTTACTTCTTTTTCAAGTTGAAGTCCTTTTATTTTTCTTCTCTGATTCCTGTGGGATAGAACTTACAAAACCATGTTGAATAAAAGTGGCTAGAGTGTACATCTTGTCTCATTCCTATTCTTAGAGGAGATACTTACAGCTTTTTACTTTGAGTATAATGTTAGTTGTAGTTTTGTCGTATATGGCCTTTATTATGTTGAGGTATATTCCTCCTATGTCCACTCTATGGAAATTTTTTATCATAAATTGATATTGAATTTTATCATAAGTTTTTTAATGCATCTATTGAGATAAGATGATTATATGATTTTTATTCTTCAGTTTGATGATGTGGTGTATCACACTGACTGATTTATGGATGTTGAAAATCTTTTCATCCCTATAGGTGTGTGTCATAATCACTTATGATCTTTGTATTTCTGTGATGTCCACTATAATCTCTCTTTTTTAAAATTTATTGATTTGAGTCCTCTCTCTGTTTTCTTGATCAGTTTGGCTAAAGATTTATCCATTTTGTTTATCTTTTCAGAGAGCCAGTTTTTAGTTTCACTGATCTTTTCTGCTGTTTTCTTCATCTATATTTCATTCATTTTTCCTCTGATCTTTATGATTTCTTTCCTTTCCTAACTTTGAGTTTTGTTTCTTCTTCTTTTTCTAGTTGCTCTGGTGTAATGTTAGAATCTTTGAGATTTTTTCTTGTTTCTGGAGGTAAGACTGTATTGCTATAAATTTCCCTCTTAGAACTGTTTTGCTGCATTCTATATATTTTGGATCTTTGTGTTTTCATCATCATTTGTGTCTAGGTATTTTTTTATTTCCTCTGATTTCTTCAGTGACCCACTGGTTATTTAGTAGCATATTGTTTAGTCTCCATGTTTGTGTGTGTGTGTGTTTTCACAATTTTTTCATGTAGTTGATTTCTAATTTCACAGCATTGTTGGAAAAGATTATTGATATGATTTTTGTTCTCTTAAATTTACCAAAGTTCACTTTGTGACTTACTGTGTGGTTAATCCAAGGGAATACTCCTTGTGCACTTGAAAAGAATGTGCATTCTGCAGCTTTTGGATGGAATAATCATTCATTCTAACATGTTATTTAAGGCCTGTGTTTTCTTATTGATTTTCTGTCTGAATGACCTATCCATTGATGAAATAGGGTGGTAAAGTCCTCCACTATTATTGCATTACTGTCAGTTTCTCCTTTTATGGTTGTTAGTATTTGCTTTATATATTGAGGTGTCACTATGTTGGGTGCATATATATTTACATTGTTATATGTTCTTCTTGGATTGATTCCTTGATTTTTATCTAGTGTCCTTCATTGTCACTTATAACCTTCTTTATTTTAAAGTCTATTTTATCTAATATGAGGATTGCGACTCCAGCTTTCTTTTGATTTCCATTCACATGGCATACCTTTTTCCATCTCCTCACTTTCAGTTGGTATGTGTCCCTAGATCTGAAGTGGGTTTCTTGTAAACAGTATATATATATGGTCCTTGTTTTTGATTCCACTCAGCCAGTCTGTATCTTTTGGTTGAAGTATTTAATCTGTTTATATTTAAGGTAATTATTAATATGTATGTTCTTATTGTCATTTTGTTAATTTTTTAAATTTATTTTTGTAGGGCTTTTTTTCTTCCTTCCTCTTTTCTTCTCTTCCCTTGTGATTTGATGACTAACTTTAGTGTTGTGTTTGGATTACTTTTTCTTTTTTTCTGTATCGATTATAGATTTTTGATTTGTAGTTACCATAAAATTTTGATGTAACATTCTATATATAATCAAGATTATTTTGCATTGCTTATATTCACTTCAATTGTGTTTCCAGTATCCTGTGTTTGTACTCCTCTCTTCTTACAATTGCTGATATTTGTAATTGCCTCAAAGTTGCCTTATTTACAACTGCCTCATATTAGTGTGTGAATGATTTCCTACCTTTACTGATGAGCTTATCATTTGTAATTGTTTTGTTTCTAGTTGTATTTTTCTCTGCCTCTTCAATACATGTTTCCTGAATTTGTGGTTGCTCCATAACTGGTCCCTTATCACCTTAGATTTCACTTTCCGAAAAAGTACTGACCTTATCCTCCTTCCTAGTTTCAGAAAATGTTACATTAAGATTCATAGCAGATTCATTTTGATATTTGGCAAAACTAATACAATAATGTAAAGTTTAAAAATAAAATAAAATTTAAAAAAAAGATTCATAACAGAGACTGTGCAGCATGTTTTACCAATTTATGTTTAATTTCTATCTTCCTGTTCACAAACTAAGACTAGTTTTACCAGCTTTGGCGCTTGTTATTGGGTTGATGCTATATGATGGAGTTTTAGCAAGTGACATACAGGCTTCCCCTAGTATCTGAAAGTACAACTTTCCTATGAAACCTCTTGTGAGTTGAAATAGTGTAAAGCAAAGAAACAAATACCTTAGGACACATCTTGATAACAGATGCACAAAATAAGTTGAGATTAAGTGCAGATGCTCCCAGGCATTTTAGAGTCATAGCTGCTTGATGATGAGATTCTGAATGTAGTTTCTGAGAAAGGAGGTTGGTGGTGCCACTCTCTCTGCTTCACGTGTGCACTTCCTCTTTAATGGCCAGTTGCAAAACAAATGCTGAATGCTACTTTCACGTTTTTCTTAAAAGTTAAAATCTTCTTTGGATTTCTTCTGGTTAGCAAAAACAGATACTAATACATGTCTTTTATAAAAGCTAAGTGTCATGAAGCAAATTTTCAAAAAGCAAGGGATATCTGAATTTGTAAGATATAGTATATTTGGAAGCTTGGTTCTGAAATATTCTATATACATCTTCTCCACCCTTTCTGTGGTTCTACCAGAAAGCAAGTATTCATGAAAGTTACATGATAGCGTGGAAGGCACACTGTGTTACCATCTGAGGATAGATTGCAAGGCATGCCATTACAGCTGCACTAGACACAAAATGAACAACAAATCTATGTGGACTTCATTTGTAGAGATTTCAGTTCATTTGTTACTGCAATTGTGACTCATAAAAATGTGAAAATAAATCAAAAGATAAAAAGTGCTTGCAATAATAACACCTATGAAAATAGAAATAAGCTTTGTGTTGTGTATTAGTCTCTCAGTCATTTCTGACTCTTTGTGACCCCATGGACTGTGGCCCACCAGGCTTCTCTGTCCATGGAATTCTAGAGGCAAGAACACTGGAGTGGGTTGCCATTTCTATCTCCAAAACTTTGTTTGAATTTAAATTATTTTAAATTTTATAAAATATAAACTTTAAGTATAAAATTGATGTGTTAAAATAAGTAATGTAAAAAAAAAACTAAATAACATAAATCATTAGTTTCAGGGAAAATAATATTTGAATGAAAGTGTAGAAAGAGTTACTAAAACTATTTTTCCATCATAGAAATCAAAAAAGACTAACATTCTAAAGTATCACAGTTTATATTAAGATATTTTATATGCATAGACTTCACCCTGGTTTCAAATTATTCAAGAAAAATTCCTGAACCTAACCAATCACTAATAATTCAGAATTATTCTCTCAATCAATTACTCTGTAGGTCCTATCAAAAATCCATTATGTATAGTTAGACTTAATACTAAATCTGATTTCAAAGAATATGTGATGAATCTCTCAAATTACAGACAATTGCTAAGCTTGACTCAATTTAGATTGAGTTCAAAAACATTAATCTCACTCTATACTGCAGGGTTCTAAATAGTCTCAGCCCTGGGATTTCTTTGGAAGGAATGATGCTAAAGCTGAAACTCCAGTACTTTGGCCACCTCAGGAGAAGAGTTGACTCATTGGAAAAGACTCTGATGCTGCAAGGGATTGGGGGAAGGAGGACAAGGGGATGACAGAGGATGAGATGGCTGGATGGCATCACTGACTCAATGGACGTGAGTCTGAGTGAACTCCGGGAGTTGGTGATGGATAGGGAGGCCTGGCATGCTGTGATTTATGGGGTCACAAAGAGTCAGACACGACTGAGCAACTGAACTAAACTGAACTGAAATAGTCTCACTCCTTCACAAACTCACTGTCTACAGTCTTTTCTCTTCAGCTTTCTACATATGTGTATGTTCTATATTCCAGGTGAACTACTTATCACCTAAAGCTCATTACAATTACCATTTAGTGTTTCCTTCATTTAAGAATATTCTTATATCCAAGTGACTGTTATCATTTTCACCTTAAAATAATTTGTTTCCTCTTTAGCTCTTTAAATTCTAAACTGTCCTTGCATCATTATGCTGAAAATCTTCATTCTAGGATCATGGAAGAACCACTCCTGAGAAATAATAAGATTTTAAGCAATATCATGACAATTTGGGCATTGGAATTCACCTAGAAGTCATTTAGACCAACTTATCACCCAACCACATCCCAGAATGTGCTGTTGTTGTTCAGTTGCCAAGTCGTGTCTGACTCTGTGACTCCTTGGATTGCAGTGTGCCAGGCTTCCCTGTCCCTCACCATCTTGCAGACTGTGCCTGAGTTCATGTTTGTTGAATCCGTAGTGCCATCTAACCATCTCATCCTCCGTCAAACTCTTCTCCTTTTTCCTTCCATCTTTCCCTGCATCAGGGTCTTTTCCAGTGAGTTAGCTGTTCATATCATGTGGCTAAAGTTTTAGAGCTTCAACTTCAGCATCTGTCCTTCCAATGAGTATTCAGGGTTGATTTCCTTTAAGACTGACTGGTTTGGTCTTCTTGCTTTCCAAGGGACTCTCAAGAGCCTTCCCTGGCACCACAGTCTGAAAGCATCAGTTCTTCGGTGCTCTGCCTTCTTTATTGTCCAGCTCTCACATCTGTACATGACTACTGGAAACACCATAGCCTTGACTACATGGATTTTGTTGGCAAAGCGACGTCTTTGCTTTTTAACACATTATCCAAGTTTGTCAGAGCATTCCTGCTAAGAAACAATTGTCGTCTAATTTCATGATGTCTAATGTCATCTAATGTCTATTCAGCAGTTCTAATGTCACTGCTTCCACATTTTCCCCTTCTATTTGCCATACAGTGATGGGATTGGATGCCATGATCTTAGTTGTTTTTTTTTTTTTTTTAATATTCAATTTTAAGCTGGTTTTGTCATTCTCTTCCTTTACCCTCATCAAGAGACTTTTTAGTTCCTCTTTGCTTTCTGCCATTAGACTGGTATCATCCCCATTTATGAGGTTGTTAATATTTCTCCCAGCAATCTTGATTCCAGCTTGTAACTCATCCAAACTGTCATGTTGCATGACGTGTTCTTCATATAAGTTAAATAAACAGGGTGATAATAAACAGCCTTGCCATAAGTGTTTCCAAGATGGGAATCTCAGCACCTTTTTTTTCCTCTAGAGTTTGTCTGCCAAGAGATACTATTTTTTTTTAATCATTTTTATTTTTGATTTATTTTTTATATTATTTAATTTATTTATTTTAATTAGAGGCTAATTACTTTACAATATTGTATTGGTTTTGCCATACATCAACATGAATCTGCCATGGGTGTACACATGTTCCCAATCCTGAACCCCCTTCCCACCTCCCTCCCCATACCATTCCTCTGGGTCATCCCAGTGCACCAGCCCCAAGCATCCTGTATCCTGCACCAAACCTGGACTTGCAATTTGTTTCTTATATGATATTATACATGTTTCAATGCCATTCTCCCAAATCATCCCCTCATCCCTCTACCACAGAGTCAAAAAGACTGTTTTATAATTGAAAGATAATTACTTTACAAAATCTGTGTTGGTTTCTGCCCCACAACAACATGAATCAGCAGTAAGTATGTGTCTGTGTGTATATATATTCTCTCCATCTTGAAATTCTGTCCCAATCCCACCTACATGCCACCCCTCTAGGTCATCACAGAGCACCTGGCTGAGCTCCCTGTGTTATATAGCAGTTCTCCACTAGCTATATACTTTATACATCAGATCAGATCAGTTTCTCAGTCGTGTCCGACTCTTTGCGACCCCATGAATCACAGCACGCCAGGCCTCCCTGTTCATCACCAACTCCCAGAGTTCACTGAGACTCACGTCCATCAAGTCAGTGATGCCACCCAGCCATCTCATCCTCTGTCGTCCCCTTCTCCTCTTGCCCCCAATCCCTCCCAGCATCAGAGTCTTTTCCAATAAGTCAACTCTTCGCATGAGGTGGCCAGAGTACTGGAGTTTCAGCTTTAGCATCAGTCCTTCCAAAGAACACCCAGGGCTGATCTCCTTTAGGATGGACTGGTTGGATCTCTTTGCAGTCCAAGGGACTCTCAAGAGTCTTCTCCAACACTACAGTTCAAAAGCATCAATTCTTCGGCGCTCAGCTTTCTTCACAGTCCAACTCTCACATCCATACATGACCACAGGAAAAACCATAGCCTTGACTAGATGAACCTTTGTTGGCAAAGTAATGTCTCTACTTTTTAATATGCTATCTAGGTTACTGACTCGATGGACGTGAGTCTGGATGAGCTCCGGGAGTTGGTGATGGACAGGGAGGCCTGGCGTGCTGCGATTCATGGGGTGGCAAAGAGTCAGACACGACTGAGCGACTGATCTGATCTGATCTGATCTGATCTAGGTTGGTCATAACTTTCCTTCCAAGGAGTAAGCGTCTTTTAATTTCATGGCTGCAGTAACCATCTGCAGTGATTTTGGAGCCTGAAAAATAAAATCTGACACTGTTTCCACTGTTTCCCCATCTATTTCCCATGAAGTGATGGGACTGGATGCCATGATCCTCGTTTTCTGAATGTTGAGCTTTAAGCCAACTTTTTCACTCTCCACTTTCACTTTCATCAAGAGGCTTTTGAGTTCCTCTTCACTTTCTGCCATAAGGGTGGTGTCATCTGCATATCTGAGGTTATTGCTATTTCTCCCAGCAACCTTGATTCCAGCTTGTGTTTCTTCCAGTCCAGCGTTTCTCATGATGTACTCTGCATATAAGTTAAATAAACAGGATGGTAATATACAGCCTTGACAAACTCCCACACATAGTAATGTATATATCAATGCTATTCTCTCAATTTGTTCCACCATCTCCTTTCCACCCTGTGTTCACAAATCTATTCTTTATGTTCTCTCTGTCTATGTCAAAACATTTTTCTTTCTTTCTTTTTTTTAAAGAAAAGCCTATTCTTTGATTAACAAGGTGAAATGATTGTATTTAATACTTCTACCAGATTATCCAAATTCTGTCTTTGGAAACAAAAGGAAATCATTATATTCTTTGTTTTGCAAAACACATTAATGTATTTTCAAGAAAGCTATTATTCCCAAAATATTTCTTCAATATATTCCCCAAATATTTTCTCCTGAAAAATAAATAAACATACATTCAGGAATGCATGGTTTTCATTATTCATTCTATATATGGGATTAATGCCCTGTACTTTATCATTCAACATTTTCAATGTCACCTCTAAATGATAGTGATAGTAAGGTTGCTTGTGATATGATAATTATATAATGATAGCTAGATTATTTTTCTTGAGCATTTCTAGGTTTTAGTTATTACATTTTGGATTTTGTATTTGTTATCTCACTTTTTGCCTAGAGTGTTGTATTACAGACTAAGTTTTGTCCCCTCAAAATTCAGAGATTGAGATCTTAACAACCAATGGCTGTATTTTGATATAAGACCTTTAAGAAGATAACTAAGGTTAAATGGCTTAAAAGCATACCATAAGTTATCCATGTGGTAACATATAAGCACAAGGATGTAAATAAAAGTTTGGTATAAAAGTAGAGAAGAACTACTATGGTATTACAAAGCTTAGAAAAGGCAAGGAAAGCACCCATTTTGAATAGCAAGCAATGCAGAATATGCTAGCAAGAGGGGAGTAAATAGTGGACAGGGAATAACTAACAAGCCAGCATATGACATGCAAGTTTCTATTTCTTAATATGTATATAACACTCCAGTTCACCAAAATCCTGTGTTACAAAGCAGGCTCTGGGTTGATCATTGTTGATGTAAAAGCTTATTAAAATCCTCTGGTAAAAAAGAGCCATCTATTCTATGCCATTACTCTTTAACAACACAAAGAATTAACAGAAATATTGAAACTGAATTTTGTTTTTAAATATAAGATTCTTAGGCAAGGTTTATGTTTCCACTAATCTCTAAAAGTAGATTGACAGTTTAGAAATTTGTTTTCCCTAGAGAAAATTTCCTCAGTCATATATATCTTTAATATTTGAATTTGTTTTCTCATAAGGTACCACATGTCCATATTAATTTATATTCAATACTTTCATTCATTATTTACACTGCTGCTGCTGCTGCTAAGTTGCTTCAGTCGTGTCCGACTTGTGCGACCCCATAGATGGCAGCCCACCAGGCTCCCCCTTCCCTGGGATTCTCCAGGCAAGAATACTGGAGTGGGTTGCTATTTCCTTCTCCAATGCATGAAAGTAGAAAGTGAAAGTCGCTCGGTCGTGTCCGACTCTTAGTGATCCCATGGACTGCAGCCTACCAGGCTCCTCCATCCATGGGATTTTCCAGGCGAGAGAACTGGAGTGGGGTGCCATTGCCTTCTCTGATTATTTATGCAATTACTTTTAAAAATTTGCTTGATAGTATTGTTATAGTTTCCATGGCTTCCAAAGTTTAGTTGTCACCATTCTCCCATTGCTAATGCAGAAAAAAAATAAATTAATTTGTCTTCAAAATATCAAGAAAATGTAAGCTCAAATAGCCTATTCTAAGCTATGTTCTAAATGAAGAGGAAAAAAAGGTTAAACAAAATAGGTCTTTGTCCTTGGATGTCATTTTGAAAGGACTCCATGCAATTTTACAAAGAACCATTATGAATAAGCAGTTATTATGAATTTACACATGGCCTTGACTGGAGACACCAAAGGGTCATACATGCATGGATTCAGCCAGCCCAATTAGAAACTATGTTCAGTTTCTTTCAGACATCACAGCTGGATGCAAAGCACTAATAAGGAAATCTATTATTTCAAGATGTGCACTGCAATCATAATTTTATTGTTTTGATTTCCATCTGTAGGCAACCACTAGAATGTTTGGTGAATAAACGTGAGCTATAACAGAAAATGGAGGCACGTGGCTACCCCGGTTCAAGCGGAAATCAAGAGGCTAGTTCTCATTTCTGGATTTAGTTTTCTTTTCTATATAAACTATTTCAAACTGTGCCACTACCAACTCAAGTCAGATCTATTGATCCTGTAAATATAATTACATATTGGATCATCAAATTAACAAAGTAAATTAACTTTTACAGGTGGCATTATTCATTATACCTTGGAAAAACATAAAAATCTTTACTAAAATACATGTCTCCTTCCACACTTCTTGTTAAATGGGCATTTTTGACCCAGATGATACTTTATTTGCCAAGGAATTCTGAAATTGCTGCATATTATGAATAGTTGTCTAAAATAAAATGAGAAAATATTATATAATTAACTCCATATGGCTTTTTCTTTGAGTCATTTGATATAGATCAAATTCTCACACTTTCCTCAATTAAGCATCTTGAAATAAAGTCTACTTAAAAAACTCATGGGAAATAGATGGGGAAACAGTGGAAACAGTGTCAGACTTTATTTTGGGGGGCTCCAAAATCACTGCAGATGGTGACTGCAGCCATGAAATTAAAAGATGCTTACTCCTTGGAAGGAAAGTTATGACAAACCTAGATAGCATATTGAAAAGCAGAGGCATTACTTTGCCAACAAAGATCCGTCTAGTCAAGGCTATGGTTTTTCCAGTAGTCATGTATGGATATGAGAGTTGGACTGTGAAGAAAGCTGAGCGCCGAAGAATTGATGCTTTTCAACTGTGGTGTTGGAGAAGACTCTTGAGAGTCCCTTGGACTGCAAGGAGATCCAACCAGTTCATTCTAAAGGAGATCAGTCTTGGGTGTTCTTTGGAAGGACTGATGCTAAAGCTGAAACTCCAGTACTTTGGCCACCTCATGTGAAGAGTTGACTCATTGGAAAAGACTCTGATGCTGGGAGAGATTGGGGGCAGGAGGAGAAGGGGACGTCAGAGGATGAGATGGCTGGATGGCATCACTGACTCGATGGACATGAGTCTGGGTGAACTCTGGGAGCTGGTGATGGACAGGGAAGCCTGGCGTGCTGCTATTCATGGGGTCGCAAAGAGTTGGACACGACTGAGGGACTGAACTGAACTGAAAAAACTTATAAATGTAACCTTGCAAATTTTATAAAAGAATGTATAGAAATGAGTAGTTAAGAACATTCTGTGAATAATTAGTACTCATTTGTTAGTTGATAATGTAGAAAGTCAAAAATAGGGAGTTTCAAAAGGGAGGGAATATATGTATACTTATGGTTGATTCATGTTGATGTTTGACAGAAAACAGCAAAATTCTGTAAAGCAATTATTCTTCAGTAAAAAATAAATTAATTTTAAAAATAGAGTTAATAATATTTCAACTGCCAGAAAAATGAAAAAATAAGTGTTCAATAATATTTAGCATGTTCGATGGGACCCAAGGCAAATTTTAAGTTTTAATATTGTCTTATATTTTAAAAGAATTTAAGTTATTAAAATTATCTAAAAATTAAATGACACATTTAAATACATTTAAGACTAGAAATGAGATGTGTTTGGTTTAATTCTACTTCTGCCGCCAAACATACGTGTACAATAATGCTATTGATGATTTATTATTTATTACTATAATTTTAGAATATGAGCTGATAATAAATCTTTATCATAGATTATTAATTATTGAAATCATATTAGACTTTCTAAGCAGTTTTAATTAACATATTTATAACTGTTTCAAAAGAGATGGGTAGGAGCAAGTTGTGTGAGTTTCTTTCCAGACATATTATTCTGTCAATATATGATAAAAATGCTTTTAAATTATTTCTGACAAGATAGTTAAATAAATATAGATATTTAATATATAATTTATTCTAGTGACATCAAAACTTCTTAATCACAATCTATAAGAATTACATTTTCTATCCTGAACCAGTATTCACACATAAACATACAATCATGGGTGTAAAATCCACTGAAAAAAATGTTATGCTTGAGGCATTTTAACATTACTTGTTGGGGGATAGACTTAGATTATTTCGATATTGCATGGTTTGCCTTGGAAATGAACAGAGATCATTCTGTTGTTTTTGAAATTGAATCCAAGCACTACATTTTGGACTCTTGTTGACTATGATGGCTACTCCATATTTCCTAAAGGGATTCTTGCCCACAATAGTAGATATAATGGTCATCTGAGTTAAATTCACCCATTGCAGTCCATTTTAGTTCACAGATTGCTAAAATGTCAATGTTTACACTTGCCATATCCTGTTTGATCACTTCCAATTTGCCTTGATTCATGGACCTAACATTCCAAGTTCCTATGCAATATTGCTGTTTACAGCATTGGACTTGACTTCCACTAACAATCACAACCACAACTGGGTGTTGTTTTTGCTTTGGCTCCGTCTCTTTATTCTTTCTGGAGTTATTTCTCCATTGATCTCCAGTAGCATATTGGGCACCTACTGACCTGGGGAATTCATCTTTCAGTGTCAAAGCTATGCGTTTTCCTGTAGCCATGTATGGATATGGGAATTGGACTCTAAAGAAAGCTGCTGCTGCTGTTGCTGCTAAGTCACTTCAGTCGTGTCCGACTCTATACGACCCCATAGATAGCAGCCCACCAGGCTCCCCCATCCCTGGGATTCTCCAGGCAAGAACACTGGAGTGGATTGCATTTCCTTCTCCAATGCATGAAAATGAAAAGTGAAAGTGAAGTCGCTCAGTCATGTCCGACTCTCAGCGACCCCATGGACTGCAGCCCACCAGCCTCCTCCATCCGTGGAATTTTCCAGGCAAGAGTACTGGAGTAGGGTGCCTTCTCCAAAAGAAAGATGAGTGCTGAAGAATTGATGCTTTTGAACTGTGGTGTTGGAGAAGACTCTTTAAGAGTAGCTTGTACTGCAAGGAGATTCAACCAGTTCATGCTAAAGGAAATCAGCCCTGACTATTCACTGGAAGGACTGATGCTGAAGCTAAAACTCCAATACTTTGGCCATTTGATGTGAACAAGTGACTCATTGGAAAAGACCCTGTTGCTGGGAAAGATTGAAGGTGGGAGGGGAAGGGATGACAGAGGATGAGATGGTTGGATGGCATCATCAACTTGATGGACATGAGTTTGAGTAAGCTCTATGAGTTGGTGATAGACAGGCAAGCCTGGCATGCTGCAGTCCATGGGGTCACAAAGAGTCAGACGTGACTGAGCAACTGAACTGAACTGAAGCATCCTCATATTCCTTTTAATTCTTTTGCTATTTTTCAGTTTTATTTTGATATAATTGATATATAACAGGGTATAAGTTTTAAGATGTACACTAAAATGGATTATGATTTTCTAGTGATTTTATGGTTCCAGGACTCAAATATTTAAGTTTTTAATCCATTTCAAGTTAGCTTTTGTGAGTGGTAGAAGGGTCTGGTTTATTTTTTTATATGAATATTAAATTTTCCCTGCACCATTTATTGAAGAGACTGTCTTTTTACAATGAATATTATTGCCTCTGTTATAAAATATTAGTTAGCTGTATATGCATGGTTTCATTTCCAGGCTCTTGATTTAGTTCCGTTGGGTATATATCTGATTTTTCCTGGTACCATACAGTTTTGCTTACTATAGTACTATATTGTAGCTTGGTATCAGGAAGTGTCACGCTTTCTGCTTTGTTCTTTTTTCTCAGGATTGCTTTGGGTATTCAAGATCTTTTATGGGCCCCTATTAATTTTAGGAATTATCTTTCCTACTTCTATAAAAAATACTTTTAGAATCTGTGGGGATTGCTTTGATTCTATAAAGGCTTTGACTATTCTGGAGATTTTAGCAATATTTTTCCAACCCATGAGTAGCTTTCCATTTTTTGGGTCTATTTGATATCTTTTATTAATGCTTTGTAATTTCCAGTGTAGAGAGTGTTCATCTCCTTGGTTAAATTTATTCCTAAGCATTTTATACTTTTGGATACTATCATAAATGGCAATTATTTTCTTTCTTTTTAAGATAATTCATTGTTAATGTGTAGAAAAGCTGCTGAGTTTTGTGTGTTATTTTGTATCCTGTAAATTTAGAGCCTTTGGGTCTATTTAGCAGTTTTTTTTTTATTCTTTAGAATTTTCTGTATATAAAACCATATAATCTGCTAATAGAGACCATTTTATTTGTTCTTTTTAAATTTTAATACCTTTTATTTTTCTGTTACTAATTGCTCTGGCTAGGACCTCCATACTATGTTGAATAGTGGTGATAAAAGTATCTCATTCCTGATCTTAAATAAAAATCTTTCAATATTTCACTCGAGTATGATGTTAGCTGTGCATTTGTCATATATGCCCTTTATTTTGTTGAGGTACATTTCTTCTATATCTAAATTGTTAAGAGCTTTTACCATGAACATAATTCTTTTACTTTATAAATTTCTTGGATATTCATCATCTTGTTTTCTATATTTTAAGCCAGCAGATAAGTTTGAAGTTTATGTTTTTCAACTAACTTTAATTTTTCCTTATTACCTTAGCTCCATTCATAGGCAGTAGCTCTAAATGAGTCATCATAACTGATCTATAAAGAAAATAATAGGCTTCCATTTTCCTGTCCAGAATGTAATTATCTTAGAAGTCATCACTCAATTTCAAGAACTAAAATTTTGAAAACAAAACAAAAACTTAAAAATCAACATTTTTTAGATCCATCTGAGAAGCTCTCTCATAGGTCAAGCCACTGTCACCCAAACTGGAGATAAAAATAGATAGATACATTGAATCCCAACCTACCAGAAAAGAAATCCACAAGCATAAACATTTAGAATAACCAGTGCCAAAATAGGAAAACCTGAATTGTAACTAACAGATTCCTGGAGGCTCAATGTGGACAATTATAAAAGTTAAAACTTCCATGGGTAACAAGTATTAAGGAGTGCCTCCACACTCTTCTGAGATTTACCTCTAGGATCTCTCCCAAGTTCTTTTGGTGAAGATTGGGGGGAGAAGAATCCTTTTATGATTCCAGAAGTAGATGAGAAAATGTAACTATTTTGAAATGCACCAGGGCATGTCATACTTCTAACAAGACCTTCCCTCAAAAGAAACTATTTTGCCAGAACCTATTGGAGTTTTATTAAAGTCTAGCTGAACATGGAGAAAAATAATTACCTCTCCTCTAAACAGTCCTGTCCCACCTAATGATGGAGTTGGAGGAGAAAGGGGCAAGTCAGGGAATAAACAGAGAGTACTTGTGAAGTTCACATCCCCATGGTAGAGACTCACTGAAAGACTAAAATCTGAGCATAGGAATATATGGCGATTCCTTTCCCCTACACCTGAACACTGTAACTAAAGGTCTATTTACTGATTTCCTTTTACTGAGTGCATCATGTCTGGCTTTCAACAAAAAATTACAAAGCACACTAAAAGGCAAAAATCAAAGATTAAAGAGACAGTGAAAACATTAGAACCAAACTCAGATATAACAAGTATTTTAAAATTATCAGACTAAAAATTTAAAACAACTGTTATTAATGTGCAAAATGTGTTCTTTCCATTTCTTTTCTAATGGGAAAGAATAACCAACATGCAAGAACAAATGGGCAACATAAGCAGAAAGGCGGAAATCCTAAGAATCAAATAGGGATGCTACAGATTAAAGAGAAAAGAATACAACAAGGTTTTATATAATATTGTAGTCTTAGGAATCATTAAAACAGTGTTTTCTGTAAAGCAAGTTAAAACAGCATTTCAAAGATACATTGATAAGCTATGTTTGAGGACAACGTACCATAGATACTAATTAAACAGTTTAAATAAGTGTCAAATTACCAGATTCTGAGAGCTATGACTGAAACATGCTTGAAAATGATGGAAAGAGTAGTAATTTATGAAGTTGAAATTGCTAATACAATAACAAATATTGAACAGTTTCAAAGTAGTTGTAAACTATGTCATAACTTTTCATTTATATATTTATCCTTTCAAGATTATAGATCGTATTTTCAGAGTGAATGCTAATGTGTCAGAATATATCAGTCTTTCATATGCAGAATTTACAACTTAAGGAAAATATAAGGTTTTGTAGATAAAATAGAAGGAACAAAAACATGAGAACAGCATGAAAAACATGAAGCAAAAAATATGTAAAAGTTTGATCAAAATTGTTTCAGTAAAAGATTTTACTTCATAGAACAGAATGTGAGGCATGAAATAAACTCATCTCTAAAACAATAATGATGACGTTTCTGCCCAGTGTCATTATAAGGATTCCTACTTTAATCTAAATTAATCTTCACCATCACATTATGAGTAATGGCTAATGGGGTGCCTACTGTAATTCATTTTATTTTACAAATGAGTAAACAGAGGTTTAGAGAGTTAATATCCTGTCTGCTGCTGCTGCTAAGTCACTTCAGTAGTGTCCGACTCTGTGCGACCCCATAGATGGCAGCCCACCAGGCTCCCCTGTCCCTGGGATTCTCCAGGCAAGAACACTGGAATGGGTTGCCATTTCCTTCTCCAATGCATGAAAGTGAAAAGGGAAAGTGAATTCACTCAGTCTTGTCTGACTCTTCACGACCCCATGGACTGCAGCCTACCAGGCTCCTCTGTCCATGGGATTTTCCAGGCAAGAGTGCTGGAGTGGGTTGCCATTAAGTAAGTGGAAGAACTGGGTATAAATTGAAGTCATTTGACTCAATAGCCTGTAGTGCTTACTGGCTGTATTAATTAGTGCCTGAAATCATTGCAGTACACCTACATGATAGCTGAACTCCCTCAGCTTGTTAGTCTTTCTCTGAAACTATACAATATAAGGAAGTTTTAGGCACCTCTCCAGGCACCTAAACTGTAGATTACCTGGCCATTGTTGGGTTAGTGTTATTCCTTAACTGTTCCCCTTACCTGCCACTCCTTCTCTGATCCATCATCAACAACACCACAGGAATAACTTAAATGATTATGTTACCCTTGGCCAAAAATCTTCAGTGATTCTCATTGATCTTGAGAATAAACAACACAGAATCAATTTGCTCTAATGAAAATAATCATAATGCTTTGTAAGAGTACACGGCTGTAGCACTGCAACAATATCTTGTCTTCGTGGAATTATTTCATAAGCTTAAACTGGAGGAAGTCTACTTAAGTAGAATACAGATTGATATATGATTTTTCACTACAGAATCTTCCACATTAATTTGCACTTAACGTTGAATTTCTTATTTGTGTTCCCAATATTTAACTCATGGGTGGATGATGAATAAATTAGTGAATTAATTCAAATACAGCATATTTTAAATTTTAAAAAATTATATTATTCATTGTTCAGATTATATGTGATATACCCATATGTACATTCAAATTTTATTTTTATTTTATTTTTTAACTTTACAATATTGTATTGCATTTCAATTTTAATATTGAGATAAAAATATAATCATTAACCAGTCTCTTCAAAAAGTATAAAATTGTAAAGAGTCTTCTTAAAACATTACCGTGGAAGGAGAAAATAATTTAATACAAAAGAGCAATTACTTTTTATTGAAACATATATAGATTGAAATTTAAATGTATATAGAAGTTCCCCTTTTGGAGAGATTCTTATGGAAAAGCAAATCTTTCTGAATATTGGTTTGTTTACTGTTAAAAGTTCAGATTGTTATAAAGATTAAATGTAGAGGGAAAAACACTTAAGATCTTAAAGTGAAAGATGTTAAACCTAAACCTCTCTACCACTCAGTTGGCAAGCTGAGCTGAGAAGGAGCAGGTGAGAAACCTGCAGTGGCATTCAAGTGAATGTTGCTTTATTTACCAAAGCAAAGAAGTAAAGTCAAAGTAAGAATGAAGAAAAATTTTAAAAGAGCAGAGAGTTCTGGGACTCCTCTTGTAGTCCAGTGGTTAAGACTCTGTGCTTCCAGTGCAGGTTCAATCCCTTGTTGAGGAAGTAAGATCCCACATGTTATCCAGTGAGGCCAAAAAAAAAAAAAGGAGAGAGTTCTTAGATGACAAAAGCCAAAATGTTCCAGGCTTATGTACTTTATTTGTAGGAAGTCAAACTCAATTTTATCAGAGAGCCACAAGAAGAGGGCGAGAGAAAGTAAAAGAAACAGACATTGGATTCGTTTATTCATAAATACATTTAAAATTAACTTTAAAAAAACATATGCTCTAGCTAAAGACTCTGCCTATCAAAGGACAGTGGTACAGTGTATGTTTGTGTGTTACTGGACAGAGAGAAAGAAAAGTAATGTGCTTTCAGTAATAAACTATATACACCATCATCTTCCTGAAATAATAGAATATTGTGAGTACTTAAGAGGAAAATAGTATTGAAATGAACATTTATTTGTCATAAATTTAAACTGACATACTGATTTGTCATATGTTGAAATGATGACAAATTAGGAGTATATTAATGCAAAATAGTAAATAATATGCCATATAAAGATCACCAAGACATTTAGTTTACTCAAATTCTCCTGAAGCAATGTATTAAATAGCATTTAAAAAAATTGTTGCTACGCAAGTTAATAAAATTTTGTTTAATACAGCCCTACCCATTCTTCTATCATTCTTTAAATGTGAACATCTCATCCTGATTTACATCAACTCAATTCCCCTACAGTCACTGTGGCAAAAAAAAAAAAAATATATATATATATATCAGTTGCTTATTCTACATCTATTTCCCCTTTTCCTTTCATATAGATGCTGAGTTAGTTGGGGGTAGGAAACAATATGCCCTGTTCTAGGCAATCAATTAATTGGTTTAAGCTAACTGTACTAATCTCATCCCTATTTGAAATTTCAGGAGTAGTTAAGTGAAAAACTTCTAGACAATGAACATAAAGGACTTAGGAAAAATATGTAATCTCTAACACTAATGGAGAGATGAAGGGCAAGCATTTTCCTCCATCCACTTTTGTCAGGATGCAATGCTTGGAGTGTCACCAAGAACAAGGTTAAAATATAGAAGCCCCTAACCTCCTGTCAATATCTTGAGTTTCTGAACTAACCCTCTAAAATGCTTGTCTTAATGTCACTGATAAGTGAAATCTGTGTTATTTAAGTTACTTTCTAAGTGGTCTGTTACCTGAGGCTGAAAGCATGATAATTGATATTACTTCAGTGTTCTTTAAAAACCAGATGAATGGAAAAAGAACATTTTTAACAACAAATTAAAAATTTTATAGATATATTATTTGAGATTTATGTTTCATTCAATATATCATTATCATATGGGCTAAAAATAGTGCATTTCATTATATTGCTGTATTATGCTATTTTTTATCCCCATGGAAACAAGGTTTATTCTGCTGTATTGTAAACATCATAAGATCAGATAGTGGATGCTGCACTTCACTGACCAAATGATTGCTCACAGACTGAGACATTCATTCTTTCAGCCTCTGGGAAAGCAAAAGGCTATCAGCTAAGAATTTCCTTGAACAAAAGAGCTCCCTCTTCCAAGGATATTCCCTGCCTTAAGGTCAGTCTGCATCTGAATACTGGATCCAAAACATCACTGAAGGATGATCCCAGCTTCAGTGCTTCCAATGGGATTGGTTGAATTATCTATTGCCTTTGTATCAAAGTTCAAGTTTAGTCTTATTTCAGTCTTGTCACCCTCACTCTCTCATAGGTGTTGTTTCTAAAAGCAGACTGGGATAATACACCTATTTGCAGATTGATATCTGGGAAATCTGACCTACAACTTTCGATAGCAGAGTCACTATAGGAAGCAGATACTAAATTGGCTTTTGGAAGTTTGACTTCCACTCAGTCACCTCACTAGTAAAAGGAATGCTGACAGTCCTTGCTTGGCATGCAGTCTTGGTGAAATTTTTGAAGTTCTCATTGATGATAAACTGAAATTGATTCACCAAAGTAAATAAATGTACTGGCAGATAGAATATCTCAGGTGTTTATGCAGTTTGAGAGGGAAAAAAGTACTTATAAGGACTACGGAAACTGAGGATACATTTTGGAGGTATGTACACACATTTTGAAGGAAAATAAAAGGTGATCACTAATCAACTCAAGGTAAAATGTGAAGGCAGCATGGTCCCCATGGGAGGTTATTAAACAGACTACTATCAGAGAAAAGTTAAGATCTTGCCTAAAATTTTCTTATAGGAATAGTATAGCTAATAGATTGAAATCAGGATCTTGGTTACAAATTAATGAGACTCATATTTGGAGTAGGAGCATTAGGATTGTCATACTCAAAATTTTTAAAACCCAAAGTCCTTCTGAATCCTTTGGGATTATAGAAGTGAACCACTTCTCTCAGTTAAACTAGCATCCTCTCCTTCCTTGAAGATGATTCAGAGTCCCCTGCCTTAACTGACAATATGTCACTCTGCTTCAGGTTCTATCCTCTTCTTTCATCCCAGCCACTTGACCAATAACTAGAATTAAGTAGCAATATAGTTTGGTCAGGAAAATGCAAGTCTGCTAGAAGAGAAGTGATTACAATGTAATAGATCTGTTGTACATGTATCAATGGAGTAAAGACAGCATGCTCAATCAAGGAGGGTGTTATACAAAGTTGGATAAATGATAATTTATCAATATGGGGGTACTCTCCCACAATATGGAATTTAACACCCTGATGAGGCCCCATCTAATTGTACTAATTCAAAGCTAGGATGATTCTTGGAAGCAGCAGTGATTAATAACCTACCCTATGTAAAGCAGAAATGATAGAACTTCTCAAGGGCTCTGAGAAGCTGACATGCCAGAACAGATACACAGATACACAGCACAGAGCTAGAAAACCACAATTTAACAATAGTAAGAGAATTCAAAAGCCACTCCATTTACTACAGAGAGAAGGCAATGGCACCCCACTCCAGTACTCTTGCCTGGCAAATCCCATGGACGGGCGAGCCTGGAAGGCTGCAGTCCATGGGGTCGCTAAGAGTAGGACACGACTGAGCGACTTCACTTTCCCTTTTCACTTTCATGCATTGGAGAAGGAAATGGCAACCCACTCCAGTGTTCTTGCCTGGAGAATCCCAGGGACGGGGGAGCCTGGTGGGCTGCCATCTATGGGGTCACACAGTCGGACACGACTGAAGCGACTTAGCAGCAGCAGCAGCAAGGGATGCTCTAGGGAGAATACACTAAGACTGTCAGAGATTTTAAACAGAAATGAGGAAACTCTAGTATGAGCAGTAGAATACAGAAAAGATAAGTATCAGTGGTATTCCTAAGACCACTACAGTGGGTGGTTTGTCCCATTAACTTTTCTCCTGTTAGTTTCCCTAGTAATAGGAATTAATCAGAATCCCAGAGGATCTGTCCAAATATGGGATAAGTTGATTATATGAAGCAAATGTGTATTTGTAGTGAAAAGGGTGAATTACAGTAGCTGATATGGTGTTCCTTCCAGATAACAGACTGAGGTATTCATCTAAAAAAAAAAAAAAAAACTCCCCTCAACCAAAGGGAACTGCCACATCTGAGGTTTTCTTCTCTTCCCAGAGTCAGTCTTCATCTGTGTCTGGTCAATACAGGAATGTGAAATCATGATCACTTTGCCTAAAACCAGGACAAAATTCAGAGCTTCCTGAACAGCATTACAACCTCCTCTTATCCAGTCTCTTGTCCTTCACTTTGTAATAGGAGGTGATGCTGAGGATACTCCCTAATCACTACAAGCTTGTAGATTTGCATCTCTGAGTCTGTTTCCCAGGAAAAACTACTTAAGATAGAGATTATTCATTTTTACTTTCAGAATTTTTAGAATACTTTTGGACATACTGTCATATAATTTTGCTGAGGAAACTCTAAATACCAAGGTTGGAATGCACAAATCCTTTCAAAGTTACTCATCCAAACCATATTTAAGCAAGTCCAGATAATATTTTCTTTGACGTGGAAAATAGCAACATCTCTAATAATTATCAGAGAACAAACATTTGAGTATACATTAAAGTTAAAATTATATGCCAGACATCTTTATCTATACTTAAGGATTGACCCCTTTCTGAAAAGAAGTATGATATATACTGTGTCAATTATGCTACCCAGAATGGCTTGTCTTATGAAAAATAAGATAGAAAATGGAAGGGGGAATGAGATGTTGCTAGGTACACTCGATTAAGAAGGACAAAGAAAGGATACACTTACAGCTCAGACTAAATGTAGCAGACAGAGGGAGTTATAAGGCCTGAATTTTACTTCCCTTGCCTCTGTCAAGGAGCAGACTCTTCAGTCTAGAAAAAGTAGGATAAATATATAATCTGAACAGAAGCAAAAGATGATTGAGGGGATAGTAGAAGAAAGTTACATGTTCTTTAGTGAATTCAATCTCCAACACAGAAACAATCTTACCAAGTCACTGTGAAGAGTGGTAGTGAGACTGTAAAGGCATTGGTAGAATTTTTGAGTAATCAATGGCTAGCTAGAAAATATGAAAGAAAAGATATGGTGGATGATATTTCAAGTTTTGAAAGGGTAAAAATAATAGAAAAATTTACAGTCCAGTGAACCTGGATCTAGACAAAATCTTCAAATGGATTATTTAAAGAAGAGCCTGTAAATATTTGGAAAGGGACATAGCAATGGCTAGATACTAGAATGCTAGATTGATGGGACTCTCATCAATTCCTATGTTGATTCAGACATTAAAATGGCAGATCAAGTCATTTTATTCTTATACACAGAATAGTTCAGAATTTCAACAAGACATTAAAGAGTCCCATGGGAATTATACATACAAGATAAAATCCATGAGCTAGATGATGGCAAAGTCTGAAGTTTTATATAAAAAGAACACACTCAGGTCAATTGGAAAGAAATTCCAGAACACTATGGCTAAAGCTTCATCCACTGCAAAAATTTAGGACACACTTTTTATGTACTTACCACAATGATATAAATAGCCCCATATTACTTTTAAGCATAGTAACAAAGTTAGAAAATGATAGAAATTGAAAATCTGATTTTTATACATTATCAGGATTATATTAACTCAACAAATGAGGTTATACATAATAAGCTATATATTTAAGTAGCAACACTTTATGGAGAAAACACTAGTTTGCTGCTACTATTCATGTGAAAGAGACTGAGGTTTCAACTAATGACAAGAAATGATGACTAAATCACTAGGAAGAAGCTTCCCAAAAGGAACAGGTCTGTCACAGGTCCGTCACATTAATAGTAGGATTATTATACAAATCAACACAAAGATAGTCCCAACTGGTGGCTTGTGAATCTTAAATTCTGTGTATGGTCCTAATTGTCATTAGTTAGGAGAAAAAGAAAGATCACCAACATTAAACATATATCAAGTACTATTTTAAAGTCACCAGAGAAACCAATGCTATCTAATTTTTATAATAATTAGTTGAGGTAGTTAAAATTATTCCAATTTTACAGCTGAAGAAATAAAATCTCAAATTGTTTAATAAATTTAGCCAAGCAAACAAAATTGTAAGTAGAGGCAGTAAGGGTTTCCCAGGTGGCACTAGTGGTAAACACACACACACACACACACACACACAAAAGACAATATAGGAGACAGAAGAGACTCAGGTTGGATCCTGAGTCAAGAAGATCCCCTGAAGGATGAAATGGCAACCTGCTCCAGTATTCCTGCCTGGCGAATCCCATGGACACAGGAGCCTGGCAGGCTACAGCCATGGGGTCACATAAGTTGGATACCACTGAAGTGACTTAGCATGCATGCACACAGAGGGAATAAGATTTAACCAAAATTTGTCAAACTCTGAAATATTTTTAGAGTTCCTAATGTAAAACTCTAATGTTCCTAATAAAGAAACACAAGCCCATGGAAGATGGGATTTCTATTGCCTACAATAACTGATCTCTTAGCACTTTTCTTGGGCTTTCCCAGTGGCTCAGTGGTAAAGAATCCACCTGCAAAGCAGGAGATTCCAGTTCGATCAGTGGGACGTAAAGATCCCCTGGAGGAGAGCCTGGCAACCCACTCCAGTATTCTTGCCTGGAGAACCCCATGGACAGCCTGCTGGGCTGCAGTCCATTGAGTTAATTGCAAAGAGTCAGACACGACTGTAATGACTGAGCACGCGTGGACCTCACTTCTCTTCCTTACTATGATTGTGACTATTTTAAGAGTCATAATTCTTCTGGTCCTAGTTAGGATATTTATTCTTCTTCTGCACAGCTTTCTTCTCTCTCACACACCTTCTCTCTTTCTCTCTCCACCCAACACATAAGTATGAATAAATGGTAAAATATTATTTATAGCAAATAAACTATAAGACAAATGCATATGTCCTCACTTGTTTCCAATTCACTCATTCATATCTAGAAATTAATGAGTATCATAATCTTATCACAGGATTTCTTAAGTAAGTTTATTCTGTTAATATATATTTTCAATATCAAACAAATTGAAATGCATTGATAAACTGCTATAAATTTCTTCACATTGTTTAATTGCAAATATTTTTACCAAGTGATGTCTTGGGGATTCTTTCCATAACTTTTATGTCTACATACACATATACAAGTTATTTTACAGTTGTTTTAAATTGCAATTCTTGAGTTTTATTAAGATCACTGTAGTTCAAAGTCCAAGTGAAAGTGATGAATGGGAATATTACAAGTCCTAATGCCTAATCTTCAGGAAAGATCTTTAGGTTTAAGAACTATTTATATATCAGGCTAATAATGACCAAGATAAGCAGGGTTGATTTTGAGTCTAGTGGCATTAAAAAACATATAATGTCTGTAACAGAAGACATTTGTTTTAGACAAGAGATCTCTTGCATTATAAGACTATAGGCTTCAAGAATGTTCAGTTCAGTTCAGTTCAGTCACTCAGTCCTGTCCGACTCTTTGCGACTCCATGAATCGCATCATGCCAGGCCTCCCTGTCCATCACCAACTCCCAGAGTCTACCCAAACCGATGTCCATCGAGTCAGTGATTCCATCCAGCCATCTCATCCTCTGTCGTCCCCTTGTCCTCCAGCCCTCAATCTTTCCCAGAATCAGGGTGTTTTCCAATGAGTCAACCCTTTGCATGAGGTGGCCAAAGTATTGGAGTTTCAGCTTCAGCATCAGTCCTTCCAATGAACAACCAGGACTGATCTCCTTTAGGATGGACTGGTTGGATCTCCTTACAGTCCAAGGGACTCTCAAGAGTCTTCTCCAACACCACAGTTCAAAAGCATCAATTCTTCAGTGCTCAGCTTTCTTCAAAGTCCAACTCTCACATCCATACATGACCACTGGAAAAACCATAGCCTTGACTAGACGGACCTTTGTTGGCATGGTAATGTCTCTGCTTTTGAATATGCTATCTAGGTTGGTCATAACTTTCCTTCCAAGGAGTAAGCATCTTTTAATTTCATGGCTGCAGTCACTATCTGCAGTGATTTTGGAGCTCAAAAAAATAAAGTCTGCCACTGTTTCCACTGTTTCCCCATCTATTTCCCATGAAGTAATGGTACTGCATTTATATTTTATCTCAGTCCACAATACACTCCTGCAATTCTTTGAGGTTTTTCATTTAGGCTTTGGAATGCAAAGGCCACCACTCCTTCAATCCTGGCCTACTATCTAGATATTAAAGAATCCACCTGCAATGTGGAAGACCTGGGTTCTATCCCTGAGTTGGGAAGATCCCCTGCAGGAGGGAATGGCAACCCACTCCAGTATTCTTGCCTGGAGAATCCACAATGGACAGAAGGGCCACAAAGAGTTGCATATGACTGAGCGACTAAGCATACATCTAGTTTTAGGCTGCCTGACTTACACTGTTCCACCATGCTGTTTACTGTCTTGCCTTTTGCATTTAATAGATATTCCCTCACTGAAGAACTTGAGGCGTTTTTATAGTAGCATGTGTTGCCTGGCTGGCAATACTTTTCAAAATTTGTATATTTAAATTCTGCTCCTTGTTAATAATAGCTTACAAAACGTTCATGTATTTAACCATGTTTAGAGAATAGTCTTTCACTTTGATATGGTAGAGAATCTGATTCACTATTGAACTGGAGTATATTAAGTAGTAAAATATTTAAATGTTACATGAATAATTGTGTTCCATGTTTTGAGAATAATGATTTGGTAGCTAGTAGCAACCAGTGGGCTTATGACGCTTTATAGCTTGTAAGTTCTCACAAAGGCAGTGACTTCATAAACTAGAAAATAACTCAGCTATCAAAATCCTAATCCTCAAGGGATTCATATTTGAAATGGAAAGTTTGTGTTATTCACTGGAGAAAAGAATTGTTAAATGCCTAACCATAGCATGAAAATGGAATAATTTTTCCAGACTTTAAGAATGTACTGCCTTTGTTGCTGTGGCCTATGATTTTTTTTTATTTATTAATGATTTATATTTATGAACTAAAGTAAGTTAACTATAATCTGTTAAATAAGAACTTAAGTATTTTTTCTTCAATTTGTGAGATGACATTCAAGAAACATCTCATATTGGTTTACTTTCAAAGAAAAAGGCAAAAAATACTATGAAAATTTGTGGTGTTTGTTAAAATAGATTATGATCAATTTTCAATTATTAAATATTTCTCACATTTTGGTGTGAATTGCTTTGCTAGGTATCCATAGTAATGTTGACTTATTCCAACTTGTGTTATACTTAAATTGCTCAGTTAACTATAGCCTCTGTACAATATTTATTTATTTAGAAGTGCTTTGCCACCACATAGGAACCATATGTAGTATTTGCTGCCTTGGACTACTGGAGTATGTTAATAGCTCTTGCCAACAGAGCACAGAAACCAATACAGATGATAATCTAGCTTGAGTTGTTTAAAAAGTGAAAATTATTACAGTGATATTAATAATAAGTGTACAAATTTAGAATTATGTCTAACATTCTTTATATATATATGGCTGCCACTTACTATTGATTTGGGCTACCCTGATAACTCATTTGGTAAAGAATTCACCTGGAATGCAGAAGACCCCAGTTTGATTCCTGGTTTGGGAAAATCTCCTGGAGAAGAGATAGGCTATCCACTCCAGTGTTCTTGGAATTCCCTTGTGGCTCAGCTGGTAAAGAATCCATATGCAATGTGGAAGACCTGGGTTCGATCCCTGGGTTGGGAACATCCTCTGGAGAAGAAAGCACTCCAGTATTTTGGCCTAGAGAATTCCATGGACTGTATAGTGAAAGTCACTCAGTCATGTCCGACTCATTGTGACTGTATAGTCCATGGAGTCTCAAAGAGTCTGTCATGACTGAGCGAATTTTACTTTCACTTACTATTGATTAATGATACAAAAAATCAAAATTAATTCAAGTATCAGTGATATGCCTCATCTATGCTGAGCCCTTAGTTCTAACAGAACCCCTATGAAGTAGATATTTTTATTATCCATTTTATAGATTAAAAGAATGAAACTAAGAATTTAAGGAACTTTCCCATTTTCAGCTAGTAAATAAATTAAGGAGTCAAGATGAAAGACAAGGCTGTTGACTTCAGCAGTCCTATTCTTGAATATCCCCTCACTTTATTCTAAAAGAGCCTTTCTCTTTAAGTATTCCTATACTTAATCAAATATTTTTTAACAGTACAAAGTGTGTATGTGTGTGTGTGTTGTGTGAAACATGGCTACAGTAACAAAAAAAGCCTAACAAAGAATTTTTTAAGTTCTGTGAAAAATCAGGTAATTAATAAGGCTCCTCTGTGCAGTGGGTAGCCATTCCCTACTCCATGAGACCTTCCTGACTTAGGAATTGAACCCAGATCTCCCACACTGCAGGCCGATGCTCTACTGTCTGAGCCACCAGGGAAGCCCACCTAGTGGGATGACTACTTTCATATTACACATATGTATACCTTAGATTTCTAATTTACTGTCAGGTACTATATTGCATATGTTTTTACACATTTCACTGGTTGAGAAGAAAAATATTATTAATTTTGTTGACATATAAAGCAGTGATCAGCAAACTAGGGCTTATGGTCCAAATTCTGCTATGTTTTTCTGTAAATAAAATATGCTCATTCCTTTATGTATTGTCTATGGTTTCTTTTACTCTATAACTGTAGAGTTAAATAATTGCCATAAGATCATGTGGCTGTACCAATGCCTCAATCAAAAATGGGGAAATGATTTTTGATGGAATCAAAAAATGTTGTGAAATAATGGTTTTTAGGAAGATTCACAGAGAACACATTTTGTTTTTGTATAAACGAAAATATTTCCATGTGTTTAATAATATATAAGTATCCCATGTGTTTCATTGACTTAATTTGTCCAACTAGCACCCATAGGCATTATAATTTGTCAATCACTGTGTCTACATGTGATCAAACCCAAAGTGTTCTTGAACTCTTTTGCATGTTTTTACCTTTTTCAGTACATCGTGTCCTGATTTCATTTTGTTCTTGCTTCTTTGTGTTATTATGCATTTATCCTTTTACAGAGGGATATAAATGTAGATATAATTATATATGTATATATAGATACATATATGGCAATAGTAATGAATATGGATATAGACATACACATCTTTCCAGTTGAACTCTTCTCAATGTGTAAGACACTGGAGATACTTTTCAAGACAATAAGTTACATACAGCTAATCTCAAGTATCTCCCCTTCGTTTTGGAAGATCATATTCCTTCCTCAGGCATGAAGTCTTCCAATGGGTTTTGCTTCTTTTAGAGGTTTTATTAGTTTTCTAGGACTGATATGATAAGGCAAAATTGGTGGCTTAAAGCAACAGATATCCATACCATCTCTGTTCCTTTCAGTCCAGGCTGGAAGTATTTCTACTGGTATAAAATTCTCAAACCCTCTTTGCCCTCTGTGAATTTTGAGGAGATCCATGCCATTAGACACCACGATTCTCCACAGAGCCTTTCTGGATAACTCCAATTTTATTCCTGGCTTTTAATAAGATTGCTGTTGGATACATAAGTCACATGGCTAATCACATGCCTAACTGTTACCTTAGTAAATAATTGTTCAACTACACTCTTGGCTCTACTCCCAGAGCATGCTGTCTGGATGGGCTGAGAACTTTCCAAATCATCAAGTGCTGGCTCCTTTTCACTAAACAGTTAATTCCTCAATTTATTTATTTTCTCTCACAATATACTACAAGCAGGAAGGAGAAATCAGGTTGTACCTTCTAAACCTGGCTTAGACATCTCCTCAGCTAAGCATCCAAGTTAACTGTGTACAAGTTTTATCTTTCTGTATTCAACAGTAGAAAACAATCTAGCCTTGTTTTATGCCACTTATGACAAGGATAGCTTTTCTTCCAATTTCCAACAGCGTGTTTCTCTTTTCCATCTAATACCTCACCAGAAAAGCCATTAGTGTTTCTGGCAACATTCTATTTATAATATATGTATACACTAAGGTGGTAGAAACTTTTATACAGTTCTGCTTATTTCTTTGAGAACTCACCAGAATCACCTTTACTATGTATGTATCTCTACCAACAGTCTCTTCAAGGTGGTTTAGACTTTACTATCATGTGCTTCCAAACACTTCCATTCTCTATTCCTTTAAGAGAATATATTCTTTGTGGAAATGAAAAATATCTCCATGTGTTTAATGAAGATACTTACACATCTGAGTATTTGATACAGTAACATTCAACTTCCTAGCACTAAAGTCTAACTTTGTTTCCTAAGACAAATAGGCAGCTTAAAAACAAACAAACAAAAATCTTTGTTTCACAGTTCTGGAACCTAGAAGTTCAAATCGAGTTGTCAGCAAGACCATGTTCCCTCCGAGTCTCGGTGGGCAGGTAGGGGAGGAGTGAATTCTAATTTTGCTTCTCCCAGTTTCAGTTAATTATCAGCAATCTTTGGTGTTCCCGTCTTTGTCTCCATTTTTCTTAACTGTTTTTTGTTGAAGTATTACAGGTATTATACCTGAAACATTGCAAATTAACTCTACTTCATATGTGTGTATATATATATATATATACATATGTATATAAAGTATATAAAGAATAAATATATATATATTCTTTTCCAGATCATTTTCCATTATAGGTAGTTACAATTTATTGAATATCTATACAGTGATACCTTGTTGTTTATCCATCTTATGTGTAATAGTTTGCATCTACTAATCCCAAACACCCAATCCATCCCTCCCCCACAGCCCCTTGGCAACCACAAGGTTGTTCTTTATGTCCGTGTGTCTGTTTCATAGATAAGTTCATTTGTGTCCTATTTAGATTCCACATCCAAGTAATATCATATGTTGTCTCTTTCTGACATACTTAGCATAAAAATCTCTAGGTTCATCCATGTTGCTGCAAATGGCATTATTTCATTCTTTTCTATGGTCGAATAATATTCCATTATATCTCTCTCTGTGCCTGTGTATGTGTGGGCACGTGTGTGTGTATGTCATGTATACACCTCACATCTTTATTCATGCCCCTGTTGATGAACATTTAGGATTTTTCCATGGTTTGGCTATTGTAAATAGTGCTCCTATAAACACTGGGGTGCATATAACTTTGCAAATTAAGATTTCCTCCAGGTATGCTTAGGAGTGGGATTCTTGGGTCATATGATAACACTGGGTTTTTTAAGGAACCTTACCATTGTATTTTCCATACTAATTTACATTCCCACCAACAGTGTAAGATGGTTCCTTTTCCTCCACATCTTCTCTAGAGTTTATTATTTGTAGACATTTTAATGGTGGCCATTCTAACTGGTGTGATGTAACACCTCATTGTGGGTTTGATTTACATTTTTTTAGTAATTATCAGTGTTGAACATCTTTCCATGTACCTGTTGGCCAGCTGTATCTCTTCTTTAAAGAAATGTCTGTTTAGGTTTTCTGCCCTTTTTTGATTAGTTTTTCCCCTAAATGTTGAGCTGTATGAGCTATTTGTATATTTTGGAAATTATTTGCTTGTTAGTTGCATCATGTTCAAGTATTTTCTCCCAGTTCATAGGTTGTGTTTTCATTTTGCTTATGGTTTCTTTGCTATTCAAAAGCTTTTACATTTAATTAGGTCACATTTGTTTATTTTTGTTTTTCATTACCATAGGAGATAGATCTAAAAAAATATTGCTGTAATTTATGTCAAAGAGTCTCCTGCCTCAGTTTCCTCTAGGTGTTTCATAGTATCCGGCCTTGAGTTTACATTTTTAATCCATTTTGAGTTAATTTTTGTATAAAGTGTTAGAAAATATTCTAATTATATTCTTTTACCTCTAGCTGTCCAATTTTCCTAGCACCACTTATTGAAGAGACTGCCTTTTCTAAGTTGTATATTTTTGCCTCCTTTGTTGTGGATGAATTAAGCTTAAGTCCCTAGGTTTCTTTCTGAACTTTCTATACTGTTCCATTGATCTATGTGTCTGTTTTTGTGCTAGTACTATAATATTTTGTTTACTGTAGTTTTGTAGTATAGTCTGAGATTAAAGAGCATGATTTGTCCAGCTCTATTCTTCTTCTTCAAGATTATTTTGGCTATTTGGGGGATCTTTTGAGTTCCCATGCAAATTTAAAAAAATTTTTGTTCCAGGTCTGTGAAAAATGTCATTACACTGAATCTGTAGATTGCCTTGAGTAGTATGGTCATTTTAACAATGTTAATTCTTCCAATCTAAGAACACAGTATATCTTTCTATCTGTTTGTGTTATCTTCACTTTCTTTCATCATCATCATACAGTTTTTGAGAACAGGTCTTTTGCCTCCTTAAGTAGGTTTATTCCTAGATATATATATATATATATTTTTTGGTATGATGGATAATGGGATTGTTTCCTAAATTTCTCTTCCTGATATCTGTTTCATTGTCTCAATTTTACATGACCTTGTGTGTTTCTGTTTCTGTGTCCAAATTTCCCTCCTCTTACAAGTACGTGACTTACATTGGATATGGAGCTTATCCTAGTCTTGAGGATCTTTGTCAAGCCCCCATTTCCACAAAAGGTCACATTCAGAAATTCCAAGTGATCTTAAAGTTTGCAGGGACATAGTTCAATTCAGTAAAGAGGTTAAAAAAACTGTTGAGAAACTCATGGAAATTCCTTTTGGACTAGCTAACTCTAAAATTTTAACTTTCCCAGAAAAAGGATTTGGACCACTATTGTTAACATTCACTAATCTCATTCCAAATAAAGAAATTTCAGGCTTTATGTAAGTTGTAAATCATGCTTGGGTCTTCTTTTTTATGGAGGAGAGCCAAACATGAGGGTTTCGGGGGCCAAGTTCAGAATCTCTTATTTTGTTAAAGGAATAAAAAAGAAAACTCTTTTAATGAATAAATTCTCAGGAAAATTGACATCAGCAACATAAACCTAAATTCAGTATGAGCTAGAGAGCCATTTATGCCTGTGAGGATATCAATTCCTTTTAGACACCAGCTTGATCAAACAAAACAAAGAACTCAATACATCCTGATCTCTCTTCCTTTCTTAGGACATTTTATTGCAGAGGTAGATTGGCTTCAAGGATTGGTGCCCCTTGCCAAAGGTCTTTGTGTAAATATCAGGTTTTGTTATGGGTCTATATGACATCAAATCTCCTTCCTTTCCAGGTGATTGTGTTGGCACCCAGACATGAGCTTCCTTCATCAGTCACAAATCAAACTCCTATACCAACTGGACTGACCATTCACTAAAGAGAGACTTCCTGAAAGGAAAAGAACTGGCACATGATATGCCAGACAGGTTGTCAATACTGTCTTTTTTATTTCTGTACGTCATTTTATGCTATTCCTTTATAATGTGTGACTGGTCACCCAGAGATTACATTTCCCTTTCAGTACATTCTACCCCAAAACAAATCAAAGACTGTCACACTACATACATTGTGAAACTTAAGCCTACCAATGTAACAGAAACTTAATGAAAACAGAAAGAACCATTAATAGTTATTAGGATACCATTCATCCATTTATTTATTCATTTTTTAATCACTGCACGCCTACTACATGCCAGATATCTTTGCATATGAAGAGGTTACAATCTGATTTCATTTTTATTAAAATATAGTGTTAGTAAAATAACAAATTTTATTTTATAGGATTTTTAATGGTTTTAGTCTTGTACATAAAACACTAGCATAGTGTTTGGTTAGTCTACCTTGAATAAATAATTTGTGCAGACACATTCTGCATGTGAAGTGTTTCTCTGGAATGTTACCACAGACAAACCTCTAGCAGTATACATTTTCAATGGAAAAATGCAGGAAATCCTTTATTTAATAAAAAATAATCCACCTTTGTCACAGAAATGTTAAGTATAATTTCAAACTTCATAAGGGCCTACAATATTGCTTGTTTTAATGAAAATTTTCACCAAGAATAGATAAATTATCATATTGCATCTGGATACATAGAATTGTCTTCCAAGTAACTTCAACTATGTGCTAATTCATTCATTTTCTTTTGCTTGTTATGCTATTATGGTGATTTTGTGTCTTATGCCATGCTAATTTGTTCCTCTACTTTAAAAAATCAAAATAAATTAAACTGATGAAGAAACACACAATTTGCTAATTAGCATCATAACAATTATCATAATAAGGCAAAGAAAATCAAAGAGAAGTAACATATAATCTTAATTTATTATCAATGTGAAAAAAGCATAACTGGCACTAATCCCCTGCAAGAAAATCTTGAAGTCTGAATAGAGAAGTCTGAATCTTTTAGAAGATCTTTGTTCCTGCTTCATTAACACCCATTAAGATCTGTGCTTAAACAATACTGCTGACTTTCAATATAGTTAAGGAAAAAGAATCCTTACAAAGTAAAGAAAGAGAAAAGGATGAATCAAAATATAAAGGACATCAATTAAAATTTTTCACTTTACTTAATTTCATTAACTGAATTTTTATATAATCCAATTATAAATCTAAAAAGTTCAGGTTTCTTTGGTGACTTGAATTTTCACCTTTAAAGTGCGGTGAATCTGTTACACATCCATGCACAAATCCTTAGAGCCACATCATTTTTGTTCACACACTTCTGAACAAATAACAGTAAATCTCTTCCATTTCAGTACACAAAATGCTGCTTCTTTTCTCTCTCTCTCTTTTTTTTTTGTCTATGACAATATATTATAGGTTATATAGTAAAAAAAAAAATTCAAAGTACAGGATACAAAATATGGATCCTAATTCCAAATAGGTGATTAACTTCTTCAGTTGAATGGAGCATGAACAATAATTCCAGATTTTCTTTTTATTTCTTTTAGTTGTACAAAGCAAGGAAATTCCATGGCAATTGACTCCTAAGAATAAAATTAATCTGTATTGTTTTAATTTAGCTTGTTACTAAGTTGAAATAATGTCCTTCATTTTTGTTTGTAGTACAAGATTTCATCCTTCAAAAATTTACTACCAACAGTTTTAAAAAATATGTTATTCAGTTCAGTTCAGTTGCTCAGTCATGTGTGACACTTTGTGAATCCATGCACTGCAGCATGTCAGGCTTCCCAGACCATCACTAACTCCTGGGGCTTGCTCAAACTTATGTCCATTAAGTCAGTGATGCCATCCAATCATCTCATCCTCTGTCATCTGCTTCTCCTCCAGCCTTCAATCTTTCCCAGCATCAGTGTCTTTTGGAATGAGTCAGTTCTTCAGGTGGCCAAAGTACTGGAGCTTCAGCTTCAGTATCAGTCCTTCCAATGAATATTCAGGATGGGTTTCCTTTAGGATTCACTGATTTGATCTTCTGGAAGTCCAAAGGACTCTGAAGAGTCTTCTCCAATACCACAGTTCAAAAGCATCAATTCTTCGGAACTCAGCTTTATTAATGATCCAACTCACACATCCATACATAACTACTGGTAAAACCATAGCTTTGATCAGATGGACCTTTATTGGCAAAGTAATGTCTCTACTTTTTACTATTCTGTCTATGTTTGTCATAGCTTTTCTTCCAAGGAGCAAGCGTCTTTTAATTTCATGTCTGCAATCACCATCTGTAGTGTTTTCAGAGCCCTAGAAAATAGTCTCTCACTGTTTCCATTGTTTCCCCATCTATTTGCCATGAAGTGATGGATGGTTTGGCATCTCTCGGTGGTCCCGACAACTCACTGCTGCCCTGTGGTGGTTCCTGCGGATTGGCGTGCGTTGCCGGCATGGGCACACTCCCAGACGCGGGGAGAACCACAGGAGCCCGCAAGATGCAATGCAAGCCAGTCAGCTATGCCCTGTGCAGCTTTATTCTTTAGAGGGTTTTGGGATTTTCAGGTTGCTTCTCATGTTTGTAAACATTCCTTGGATGGTCCGTTTGGTGGTCACTGCTCCAGTAGGAGTGGCAGTTGCATTTGCTCCAGGATATGCCGGTGAATGTGGAACAATTCAAGGAGTGGTGGCTGCATGGGCGCAGGAGGGCAGAGAGGAGTTACTCCACGTTCAATGTCAGGAGGGGCGGCTGTGAGGAGATACCACTCGTCCAAGGTAAGGAGCAGCGGCTGCACTTTGCTGGAGCAGCTGTGAAGGGATACCCCATGTCCAAGATAAGAGAAACCCAAGGAAGACGGTAGGTGTTGCAAGAGACATCAGAAGGCAGACACACAAACCATAATCAGAAAAGTAGTCAATCTAATCACACAGACCACAGCCTTGTCTAACTCAATGAATCTAAGCCATGCCATATTGAACCACCCAAGACAGGCAGGACATCGTGGAGAGGTCTGACAGAATGTGGTCTACAGGAGAAGGGAATGGCAAACTACTTCAGTATTCTTGCATTGAGAACCCCATGAACAGTATGAAAAGGCAAAATGATAGGATACTGAAAGAGGAACTCCCCAAATCAGTAGGTGCCCGATACGCTACTGGAGATCAGTGGAGAAATAAATCCAGAAAGAATGAAGGGATGGAACCAAAGCAAAAACAATACACAGTTGTGGATGTGACTGGTGATAGAAGCAAGGTCTGATGCTGTAAAGAGCAATATTGCATAGGAACCTGGAATGTTAGGTCCATGAATCAAGGCAAATTGGAAGTGGTCAAACAGGAGATGGCAAGAGTGAAGGTCGACGTTCTAGGAATCAGTAAACTAAAATGGACTGGAATGGGTGAATTTAACTCAGATGACCGTTATATCTACTACTGTGGGCAGGAATTCTTTAGGAGAAATGCAGTAGCCATCATGGTCAACATAAGAGTCTGAAATGCAGTACTCGGATGCAATCTCAAAAATGACAGAATGATCTCTGTCCGTTACCAAGGCAAACCATTCAATATCACAGTAATCCAAGTCTATGACCCAACCAGTAATGCTGAAGAAGCTGAAGTTGAACGGTTCTATGAAGACCTACAAGACCTTTTAGAACTAACACCCAAAAAAGATGTCCTTTTCAATATAGGGGACTGGAATGCAAAAGTAGGAAGTCAAGAAACACCTGGAGTAACAGGCAAATTTGGCCTTGAATATGGAATGAAGCAGGGCAAAGGCAAAGAGTTTTGCCAAGAGAATGAACTAGTGATAGCAAACACCCACTTCCAACAACATAGGAGAAGACTCTACATATGGACATCACCAGATGGTCAACACCGAAATCAGATTGATTATATTCTTGGCAGCCAAAAATGGAGAAGTTCTATACAGTCAGCAAAAACAAGACCAGGAGCTGACTGTGGCTCAGATCATGAACTCTTTATTGCCAAATTCAGACTTAAATTGAAGAAAGTAGGGAAAACCACTAGACCATTCAGGTATGACCTAAATCAAATCCTTTATGATTATACAGTGGAAATGAGAAATAGATTTTAGGGATTAGGTCTGATACATAGAGTGCCTGATGAACTATGGAATGAGGTTTGTGACATTGTACAGGAGACAGGGATCAAGACCATCCCCATGGAAAAGAAATGCAAAAAATCAAAATGGCTGTCTGAGGATGCCTTAAAAATAGCTGTGAAAAGAAGAGAAGCAAAAAGCAAAGGAGAAAAAGAAAGATATAAGCATCTGAACACAAAGTTCCAAAGAATAGCAAGGAGAGAAAAGAAAGCCTTCCTCAGTTATCAATATAAAGAAATAGAGGAAAACAACAGAATGGGAAAGACTAGAGATCTCTTCCAGAAAATTAGAGATACCAAGGGAACATTTCATTCAAAGATAGGCTTGATAAAAGACAGAAATGGTATGGACCTAACAGAAGCAGAAGATATTAAGAAGAGGTGGCAAGAATATACAGAAGAACTGTACAAAAAAGATCTTCACGACCCAGATAATGATGATGGCGTGATCACTCAACTAAAGCCAGACATCCTGGAACGTGAAGTCAAGTGGGCCTTAGAAAGCATCACTATGAACAAAGCTAGTGGAGGTGATGGAATTCCAGTTGAGCTGTTTCAAATCCTGAAAGATGATGCTGCGAAAGTGCTGCACTCAATATGCCAGCAAATTTGGAAAACTCAGCAGTGGCCTCAGGACTGGAAAAGGTCAGTTTTCATTCCATTCCCAAAGAAAGTCATTGCCAAAGAATGCTCAAACTACCACACAATTGCACTCATTTCACACGCTAGTAAAGTAATGCTCAAAATTCTCCAAGCCAGGCTTCAGCAATACCATGAACTTCCAGATGTTCAAGTTGGTTTTAGAAAAGGCAGAGGAGCCAGAGATCAAATTGCCAATATCTGCTGGATCAATGAAAAAGCAAGAGAGTTCCAGAAAAACATCTATTACTGTTTTATTGTCTATTCCAAAGCCTTTGACTGTGTGGATCACAATAAACTGTGGAAAATTCTGAAAGAGATGGGGATACCAGACCACCTAACCTGCCTCTTGAGAAACCTATATGCAGGTCAGGAAGCAACAGTTAGAACTGAACATGGAACAACAGACTGGTTCCAAATAGGAAAAGAAGTATGTCAAGGCTGTATATTGTCAACCTGTTCATTTAACTTCTATGCAGAGTACATCATGAGAAACGCTGTGCTGGAAGAAGCACAACCTGGAATCAAGATTGCTAGGAGAAATATCAATAACCTCAGATCTGCAGATGACACCACCCTTATGGCAGAAAGTGAAGAGGAGCTAAAAAACCTCTTGATGAAAGTTGAAGAGAAGAGTGAAAAAGTTGGCTTAAAGCTCAACATTCATAAAACTAAGATCATGGCATCTGATCCCATCACTTCATGGGAAATAGATGGGGAAACAGTGGAAACAGTGTCAGACTTTATTTTGGGGGGCTCCAAAATCACTGCAGATGGTGACTGCAGCCATAAAATTAAAAGACGCTTACTCCTTGGAAGGAAAGTTATGACCAACCTAGGTAACATATTCAAAAGCAGATACATTACTTTGCCAACAAAGGTCCATCTAGTCAAGGCTATGTTTTTTCCAGTGGTCATGTATAGATGTGAGATTTGGACTGTGAAGAAAGCTGAGTGCCGAAGAATTGATGCTTTCAAACTATGGTGTTAGAGAAGACTCTTGAGAGTCCCTTGGACTGCAAGGAGATCCAACCAGGCCATTCTAAATGAGATCAGTCCTGGTTGTTCATTGGAAGGAGTGATGCTAAAGCTGAAACTCCAGTACTTTGGCCACCTCATGGAAGAGTTGACTCATTGGAAAAGACTCTGATGCTGGGATGGATTAGGGGCAGGAGGAGAAGGGGACGACAGAGGATGAGATGGCTGGATGGAATCACCTACTCGATGAACATGAGTTTGGGTGAACTCCGGGAGTTGGTGATGGACACAGAAGCCTGACATGCTGAAATTCATGGGATCGCTAAGAGTCAGACACGACTGAGCGACTGAAGTGATGGATGGTCTTCGTTTTTTGAATGTTGAATTTCAACCCAGCTCTTTCAATCTCCTTTCACTTTCATCAAGAGGCTTTTCAGTTCCTTTTCACTTTCTGCCATAAGGGTGGTGTCATCTGCATATCTGAGATTACTGTTATTTCTCCTGGCAATCTTATTCCAACTTGTGCTTCATCCAGCCCAGCAATTTGCATGATGTAGTCTGCATGTACATTAAATAAGCAGGTAACTCTATAAGCCTTGACCTTTCCCACTCTGGAACCAGTCCTTTGTTCTATATCTGGTTCTAAATGTTGCTTCTTGTCCCGCATACAGATTTCTCAGGAGGCAGGTTAGGTGGTCTGGTGTTCCCATCTCTTGAAGAATTATCCAGTTTGTTGTGATCCATACAAAGGCTTTAGCATAGTCAGTGAAGCAGAAGTAGATGTTTCTTCTGGCATTCTTTTGCCTTTTTTATGCTCCAGTGGATGTTGGCAATTTGATCTCTGATTCCTCTGCCTTTTCTAAATCCAGCTTGAATATCTGAAAGTTCTCAGTTCATTGAAACCTAGCTTAGAGAATTTTGAGCATTTCTTTGCTAGCCTGTGAGATGAGTGCAACTGTGTGGTAGTTTGAACATTCTTTGGCATTGCTTTTCTTTGGGATTGGAATGAAAACTGACCTTTTCCAGTCTTGTGGCCACTGCTGAGTTTTCCAAATTCGCTGGCATATTGAGTGTAGCACTTTCACAGCATCATCTTTTTATGATTTGAAATAGCTCAGCTGGAATTACATCACCTCCAGTAACTTTGTTCATTAGTGATGCTTCCTAAGGCCCACTTTACTTTGCATTCCAGGATGTCTGGCTCTAGGTGAGTGGTCACATGATGGTGGTATCTGGGTCATGAAGATCTTGTTTTTACAGTCTTCCATGTATTCTTGCCACCCCCTCTTAATAGCTTCTGCTTCTGTTAGGTACATACCATTTTTGTCTTTTATTGTGCCCATCTTTACCCACTCCGGTACTCTTGCCTGGAAAATCCCATGGATGGAGGAACCTGATAGGCTGCAGTCCATGGGGTTGCTAGGAGTAGGACAAGACTCAGTGACTTCACTTTCACTTTTCACTTTCATGCATTGGAGAAGGAAATGGCAATCCACTCCAGTGTTCTTGCCTGGAGAATCCCAGGGACAGGGGAGCCTGTTGGGCTGCCTTCTATGCCGTCACACAGAGTCAGACACAACTGAAGCGACTTAGCAGCAATAGCAGTGCTCATGTTTACATGAAATATTCCCTTGGTATCTCTAATTTTTTGAAGTCTTATTCTATTTTAAATAGACATTCATTCAAAACCATTTTTGTTTTTCATGAAAACCTCTCCAATTTATCTCTTCATGACTAAGGTTTTTAAATTTTGTATTTATATGAAAATGTATTTTACTAAGACTGCTTAATATCAATATCATGAAAGAATAGATAAATGAAGATAGAACGTGAAATATTTTCAGTTTTTTGGACTCTGTGGGAGAGGGCGAGGGTGGGATGATATGGGAGAATGGCATTGAAACTTGTAAAATATCATATGTGAAACCAATCACCAGTCCAGGTTTGATGCATGATACAGGGTGCTCGGGGCTGGTGCACTGGGATGACCCAGAGGGATGGGATGGGGAGGGAGGTGGGAAGGGGGTTCAGGATGGGGAACACATGTACACTCATGGTGGATTCAAGTCAATGTATGGCAAAACAAATACAATATTGTAATGTAAAATTAATTAATTATTTAAAAATTAAAAAAAAATTTTTTTCTGAAAATTTGCTGATTTTTCTGACTCCAGCTCAAGGTGCCTTGACATTTTTGTGTTATGTGATTGTGTTAATTTTAGTTAAATAGTTATTCTCAATTTTCATTTGTATTCCCTCAGAGAGTTACTAGAAGACCTGGTTTGACCCTGTTTTATATGGACTTGTTTTCCTATGATCCTGAGGGTGTCTCCAAAAAGGATCCATTAGAGTTGATAATGGTCTTTTCATGTTGTTGTTGTCAGCCCTGGAAGTTAGAGAAGGAAATGCAAATAGTGGGCAATTAGATTCCAAACCCATGGGTGTGCATGTGTTCCCAGATTCATGTCAATGTATGGCAAAACCAATACAATATTGTAAAGTAAAAAATAAATAAATAAATAAATAAATAGATTCCAAACCGAAGTGAGGATAAGCTGTGCCTGCTCAGTCTCTCAGTTGTGTCCATGTCCAACTCTTTGGGACCCTATGGTGTAGCCCACCAGGCTCCTCTGTCCATGGGATTTTCAAGGCAAGAACTTTGGAGTGGGTTTATTTCCTCTCCACCAGGGGATCTTCCTGATCCAGGAATTGAACCAGTGTCTCCAGCATTGGCAGGCAGAATCTTTACCACCGAGTTACCTGAAAAGCCTGAGGATAAGCTAGTAACTTTTGAACATTTCCACAAAAGTTTTGTTGTTAATGTTGTTGCAATTGTTGTTTCTGTTATTTTAAATTTCACCTTTTACTTCCATCTAAAATTTAGTTCAAAAGAGAAGAGAACTAGCTTATCTGCTTATACTGGGTAAGTTTTCTTCTGACTTACTTTTTCTTTTCTGCTCAGATTGTGGCATTTGCAGAATCATGAGTCTATTTGTGTGTGGAGGAGGGGGAGACTTTTATCTAGCTTGTCATCCTGAGGGTGAGGATAGTTTAACCACAACCACATACAAAAACCTTAATGTTTGACAACTGTTAAGCTACTTGGTTCTAAACATGCATTCCAAATTACTGGGCTTCATCACCATGCTATCTTGAATTAATACCTACAGTTAGTTCTAATCTTATAAGTGATCACCTCTTTTTTGGTTTCATAACTAATTAATTAATTTAAAATGTGAGTTCTAATATTGAATATATTTATAACTAAACAGTGACTATCTAGAAGTTATATTTCTGGAAAATTAATTCCCTTCTCTTGTTATCTCTCTTATAACATTTTACTTAAAATTTGTGGTCCAGCTATGTCTTTTTAAACCCACCTAAAAGCTCTCAACTCTTCTTTGTTCCCAAGACACTTAGTGCATCCCTAAATTTTAGTAACTAGTAACCAAGTGTGAGAAATAAATATATCATCAAAGAAAACTGAAGTAAGAGAGATGCATTTCTAGTCCCTGAAAATGCCATATGACCCAACTGAGGTTACAATCCATTTGTTTAGACACTAATGACAAAATGAAAAACAAAACATAATTGGGATAGTCAATGGTGACCAAATATTAGACTTTTATGAAGTTTATTATTAATCAAATAGATCCAAAAGAGTTTGTGAATCTGGTATAAGTGCAAAATGTTATCTATAGTTCAAATTGTTTTTAAAGTGCAAATTTTGAGGGGCAATATTTTAACATTGACTAGTGTTAGGATTTCAAAAAGAATTCAGCAAGTTAGAAATACATTGGGTAGCAAATCCCTCATCTTAGTCCCAAGAAGAAAAGGAATTTTTATTTAATATTATGCTCAAAATTTTGCAGAGAATATTTTACAAACTAAAATTAAGTGGTCTTTCTTAAATGTGAGATAGTTGGAAAATACTAATTACCAAATCCAAATTATCAAAACTTTCTTTTTGGTCCAAATGTAATTTCAAAAACATATGAGAATCTAAGAGGAAACATCTATTAAATAATCATCAAGGGAGTGTTTAATCTCATTAGTCCAAAAGGAAACATAAATGCTGAGCTGAATATCTGTCAGCTTAAATTTAAATCTGAAGATATATTTGAGAAATGTATATAGCAAATATTTTAAAGGGAAAAATGATACTTTTGTTAAGAATTAATTGAAAATAAAACAAGGGCTATTATATTTATTAAATAGTTTGCTAAATATTTATTTTAAAAACATGTTATGTATGTACTATTCTCTTTTAGCTACACTATCTTTCTTCTTTACAAATCACTCTGTATTTAACTAACAAACTACGCCTGGCTTTATCTTCAAAGTCAAGCCCATGATATTAATATTTTCCATTTACCTGCTTATTTATTTTGCCAATTTTGAACTAAGTGAGGACATGAACATTATTTGTATAGTTTACTGCCTTGAGTTTGGACCTGACCCAAAGCCTAACATATAAAATAGTTTGTATCAAAGGTATTAAACTAAAGTCATTTTATGTAGGTTAGGCAAGTGTAGAAATAAAAAGCAACCAGATTAGTACAGGCAGAAGTTATTTATTCAGAGCTTGCTCTAGCAAGAGAGTCAACCACTATTACTTTCATTTTCACAGAATCTCAAAGGCAGGCAAAGGGAGAGAAATGGGAAAGCTTTTATAGTAGAAAAGAGGGAAAGCTTCAAGTATGCCCTGACTGGAGGGTGTTGGCATGGAGAAGCTGTAGGCAGGCTTACTAGAAGGGTGTATATTATGTATTTGGATAGGCCTGCATATTTAATTTTCTCAATTGGAATTAAAATGGAAACAGGACAAATATTAGGAAAGCAACCAATTACTAATCAGTCCTATTCACTTGGAGCTAATTGTTGTAGGAGTTGTTGTTTGTCTATATAGACTATTTTGTAGAGACAGTGGTCTGACTTCCTATAAGTTTGATTTATAGATAGTAAGATGGCTTCCTGGACTGGTTACTGTAGATAGAGTTGGTTTTTACATGAAGAGGTTCACAGCTATTGTCCTGATACATAATATTTTATCAAAATAAGCTTACTAAAAACCTTATATCTATAAATGAATAGAGATGCATAAAAATGCCCATCAGCAGATGAATGGATAAGAAAGCTATGGTACATATACACAATGGAGTATTACTCAGCCATTAAAAAGAATACATTTGAATCAGTTCTAATGAGATGGATGAAACTGGAACCTATTATACAGAGTGAAGTAAGCCAGAAAGAAAAACACCAATACAGTATACTAATGCATATATATGGAATTTAGAAAGATGGTAACAATAACCCTGTGTATGAGACAGCAAAAGAGACACTGATGTATAGATCAGTCTTATGGACTCTGTGGGAGAGGGAGAGGGTGGGGAGATTTGGGAGAATAGCATTGAAACATGTATAATATCATGTATGAAACGAGTCGCCAGTCCAGGTTCGATACACGGTACTGGATGCTTGGGGCTGGTGCACTGGGACGACCCAGAGGGAGGGTAGGGGAGGGAGGAGGGAGGAGGGTTCGGGATGGGGAACGCGGGTATACCTGTGGTGGATTCATTTCGATATTTGGCAAAACTAATACAATATTGTAAAGTTTAAAAATAAAATTAAATTAAAAAAAAATAAAGCATGAAATATCTCAGTGATCATATTTGATCTAACTTCAACAACAATAGACAAGCAATTTCAAAATTCTATTTTGGACCTTTAGAAGATCATGAATCTTCAAAAACTTCTAAAACTAGACTAGAATAGATAACTTTCAGATATAAAAATAGGAACAGTAAATATAATTGAAAAGAAAGAAAGATACTGAACTGGAATTCACCTGTGGATCATGGCATCTGGTCCCATCACTTCATGGCAAATAGATGGGGAAACAGTGGAAACAGTGTCAGACTTTATTTTGGGGGGCTCCCAAATCACTGCAGATGGTGATTGCAGCCATGAAATTAAAAGACGCTTACTCCTTGGAAGGAAAGTTATGACAAACCTAGATAGCATATTCAAAAGCAGAGACATTATTTTGCCAACAAAGGTCTGTCTAGTCAAGGCTATGGTTTTTCCAGTGGTGATGTATGGATGTGAGAGTTGGACTGTGAAGAAAGCTGAGTGCCAAAGAATTGATGCTTTTGAACTGTGGTGTTGGAGAAGACTCTTGAGAGTCCCTTGGACTGAAAGGAGATCCAACCAGTCCATTCTAAAGGAGATCCATCAGTCCTGGGTGTTCATTGAAAGGATTGATGCTAAAGCTGAAACTCCAGTACTTTGGCCACCTCATGCGAATAGTTGACTCATTGGAAAGAATTCTGATGCTGGGAGGGATTGGGGACGGGAGGAGAAGGGGACGACAGAGGATGAGATGGCTGGATGGCATCACCAACTCGATGGACATGAGTTTGGGTGAACTCCGGGAGTTGGTGATGGACAGGGAGGCCTGGTGTGCTGCAATTCATGGAGTCGCAAAGAGTCGGACATGATTGAGCAATTGAACTGAACTGAACTGAACTCAATATTAAAACCTAGAATAAATCTTGATGTGAAATACACTAGTTTGTTATGAGTCACTGGTAAGTGGTTCAGATGACTTTATGAGACTCTGGCACAACAGGAAATGCTGCCTTAGCATAATTCTTTGTGATTCCCAAACCTTAGAGGGTAACTTGAAACCAATGAGGCAGAAAACCTTTTTTCATAGACATCTACATTTGATTTGTATGTCACAGATAGTTTAAAAAATTAATATGTAAATTGTATTAAAATAAGTATCCTAGCTAAGAAGACGTGGGTTTAATAACAATGGCCACATAAGTCTTAAACCCTTCCTTCATCAATGTTGTGGTATTAACCATTTTTGGCAAAAGGCAATAAAAATGAGTAAATTTCATCACTATAGGAAAACAAAATCAGTAAATTTTACATGCTATTTCACCCAATTTTCAGGGAAAAAAATTAAACTTTTCCTTGATTTTAGTTAATATTCATATAATATATATGGAATTTAAATCATGAGAGGTAGTAATAATAATCTCATCAGAAAACCCCAAATGCATTTGGCTAACCATAAATAAAACAGGAAAATATGTTTTAGTGCACTGTCCTTATGTTGATTTATTTTCTTTCCCTTGAGATGTACCTCTTCAGCTCATGCTAACTCAAGTCTTCTGAGAATGTCCCAGCATAGATTTATTTTTCAGAACCCTCTTCTATGTAAGACTTTGGCCTATGAAAATATATAAACTATCCAACTTAGTGTTTCATACGATGCTTATTTTGTTAATATTATTCAAGTTGAAGAAGCGAACTTTTTTAGGGACAAATGTAAATCAAGATGAACTTCATAGTAAGAATAAACAAAATTCTGCTGTCCTGGAATCTGATAAAGTCATTTGAACTACTTATCACTGATTCATAATAAGCCAATGTATTTCATGTCAAAGTTTATCTGTATGTTTTTAAAGTACACTTGTTAATGAGTATAATCTTTATCAACTTTCTATAATGTGCCAGTTACTTTATTAGGTACCTTGAAAAATTATCTCATTTATTGTTTGTATTTGGAAGAAGAGTAATCTCCATTTAGCAGATGATAAAACTGAGTGTCTAAAAGTTAACTGCTTTGTTAAAGGTTGAACAGGCAGTAAGCAGTAAAACTGTTACTCAGTCCAATTCTTTTCTGATCTTCTGATTCCAAAGTCAACATTCTTTATGCCCTCCCTACTGGCTTGTGCTATAACACAGAGGAGTGAAATAACTAATGAAGCTCAAACATGGCCTGGACAGAAAATATATTAAGAATAGAACTATACTTCCTACTATCTTCCCATAAATTTCATTGCCTTCTAGATATGGTTTAAATTCTAAACACTCTAATATGCCAACATTCTCTTTTACTTGTTTGGAAACTGAACCTAGAGAGTTATAAGTCTTTTTCAAGTTCCAAAACTATACACACAGATGCAAAGCTAGGATTCTGTTCTGACACACTTTACTCTGGAAGCCACAAGTTCATAATGAAATAGTACCTGTGGTAGGATGATTCTCATTTTAGGAAGAAGTGTGCCTGTGTCAATGTAAATGATCATTTTTTAATGTAATGTCCTTTAAATTAACATAAGTGAGATGGATTGTTAGATCCAGGGATAATTCATGTGCCTTGAAATATATTTTCGTCAGTGTTTGCTTATACAGTATATTTAATAATAACGATTTACATGTTTAAATATTTACAACCTGGAGAATTCCTAGAGAAGAACCAGGAGGAGGCCTGAAAACTTGAATGCAGTGACTAAAACAAAGATTTTGCTTCACTCTTTACTAAATAAATGTGCTGATGTAAGTAACTTTACATAATAAAAAAGGAGAGTATCCTTATGCCAAGCAAAAGATGAGGCAGCAAGCTTTCAGCTTAGAATTAATCAAAAGGTCCCTTAATATTCAATAAAATCTGTCCCTCTTTTGTTATATTTAGTATTTTAATAAGGAATTAATGATCAAAATTAAATTATTTTAAGGTTGGTTAAGCAGAGACACTTAATGAGAGTGAATTTTGCTCTTGGTTGAAGGATAATAAATGCAAAGTTATATCTCTATCATAGTGCGGTTTTAAAAACGTGATTGAATTTTTCATGATTACATATCTCAATGTCCTCCCCAAAGAGAATCATTAAAAATATGTCATTATTATTTTCTATAGTATCCTAAATCTACTATGTCTTCATGATGCCAAAGAGCTTTGACATGTGAAAAGTTTAATAGACTCTTTAGTCTCTGTATTCCAAACAATTAGTATCAATTACATTTCTTTTGTTTGACCAAATTGGACTTCCCTCGTGGCTCAGATGGTAAAGCGTCTGTCTACAATGCCGGAGACTCGGGTTTGAGCCCTGGATTGAGAAGATCCCCTGGAGAAGGAAATGGCAACCCACTCCAGTACTATTGCCTGGAAAATCCCATGGACAGAGGAGACTGGTAGGCTACAGTCTATGGGGTCACAAAGAGTTGGACACAATTGAGCAACTTCACTTTCACATTTCTTTTGTTTGACCAAATTGAACAGTGATACCATCCTGGTCATTTTAACATAAAAATAAGATATTTATACTCTTGGCAAATAAAATGCCATGCAATATATATAAATAAAGCTATATCCTATAAATATCTATTTCCTGAATTTTTTCCCTAGCGTAATACTTCTGAACATATTTACTAATGTCCACAGTATATGATATGTGCTTAGTCACTCAGTCATATGTGACTCTTTACAATCCTACGGACTGTAGCCTGCCAGGCTCCTTGTCCATGTGATTTTTCAGGCAAGAATACTGGAGTGGGTTGCCATTTCCTCCTCCAGTATATGACGTGAAGTCACTGTAATAATACATGATCATTTTGTGATCACTGAGAGTAAACTGGTAAATTGCATTTAATCAGAGCTATTTGTAGCAGTTAGGGATGCATTTACCTACAAATAACAAACACACACATAACTTCATTAAAAAAAATAATAGGGTTTTTCACCTATCATTGGATGGCATCACCAACTCAATGGACATGAGTTTGGGTTAACTCCGGGAGTTGGTGATGGACAGGGAGGCCTGGCATGCTGTGGTTCATGGGGTCGCAAAGAGTTGGACACTATTGAGTGACTGAACTGAACTGAACTGAAGAGGAAAGCAGTGTTCAGTTCAGTTCAGTTGACCAGTCGTGTCTGACTGCGACCCCCATGGACTGCAGCACGCTAGGCTTTCCTGTCCATCACCAACTCCCAGAGCTTGCTCAAACTCATGTCTATCAAGTTGGTGATGCCATCTAACCATCTCATCCTCTGTCATCTCGTTCTCCTCCCCCCTTCAATCTTCCCCAGCATCAGGGTCTTTTCCAATGAGTCATCTGTTCACATTAGATGACCAAAATACTGGAGTTTCAGCTTCATCATCCGTCTTTCCAGTGAATATTCAGGGTTGATGTCCCTTAAGACTGACTGACTTGACCTCCTTGTGCAAGGGACTTTCAGGAGTCTTCTCCAGCACCACAGTTCAAAGGCATCAGTTCCTTGGTGTTCTGTCTTCTTTATGGTCCAATTCTCACAACCATACATGACCACTGAGAAGCCCATAGCCTTGACTATATGGATCTTTGTAGGCAGAATAATGTCTCTGCTTTTCAGCACATTGTCCAGGTTTGTCATTGCTTTCAAGAAGCAATCGTCTTCTGATTTCATGGTTGCAGTCACCCTCCGCAGCAATTTTTGAGCCCAAGAAGAGGAAATCTATCACTATGTCCACCTTTTCCCCTTCTATTTGCCATGCAGTAATGGAGCTGAATGACATGATCTTAGTTTTTTTTTAATATTTAGTCTTAAGCCGGCTCTTTCACTTTCCTCCTTCACCCTCATCAAAAAGCTGTTTAGTTCCTCTTTGCTTTCTGCCATTTCAGTAGTATCATCTGCATATCCGAGGTTGTTGATATTTCTCCCACCTATCTTGATTCCAGCTTGTCACTCATCAAGCCCAGCATGTCTCATGATATTCTCAACACAGATTAAACAAGCATAGATTAAATAAACAGGGTGACAACAAACAACCCTGTGGTACTTCTTTCTCAATATTGAACCAATCAGTTGTTCCATGAAAGTGAAAGTTGCTCAGATGTGTCCGACCCTTTGCAACACCATGTACTATACAGTTCATGGAATTCTCCAGGCCAGAATACTGGAGTGGGTAGCTGTTCCCTTCTCCAGCAGATCTTCCCAACCCAGGAATCGAACTGGGGTCTCCTGCATTTCAGGCAGGTTCTTTACCAGCTGAACTACCAGAGAATCCTGATAAGTGAGTGAAGTCGCTCAGTCGTGTCCAACTCTTTGCGACCCCATGGACTGTAGCCTACCAGGCTCCTCTGACCATGGGATTCTCCAGTCAAGAATACTGGAGTGCGTTACCATTTCCTTGCTTCTTGACTCACCTACAGGATCCTCAGGAGACAGGTAAGATGGTCTGGTATTTCCATCTCTTTAAGAGCTTTCCACAGTTTGTCATGATCCACATAGTCAAAGGATTTACCGTAGTCAATGAAACAGAGATAGATGTTTTTTCTGAAATCCCCTTGCTTTCTCTATAATCCAGTGAATGTTGACCTCTATTTGATCTCTAGTTCCTCTTCCTTTTCTAAACCCAACTTGGACATCTGGAAGTTCTTGGTTTATATAATGCTGAAGCCTAGCATGCAAGATTTTAAGCATTACCTTGCTAGCATGGGAGATGAGTGCAATTGCCCAATGGTTAGCACATACTGTGGAACATCCTACCTATATTTGGGGATTGGGATGAGGATTGACCTTTTCCAGTCCTGCAGCCACTGCTGGGTCTTCCAGACTTGCTGATATAATGAATGCAGAACCTTTGTGGCATCCTCCTTTAGGGATTTGAATAGTTCTGCTGGAATTTCATCACATCCACTAGTTTTATTAACAGCAGTGCTTCTTTTTTTGTGTGTGTGTGAAGTATTTTTTTTCTTTTTAAATTTTATTTTATTTTTAAACTTTATATAATTGTATTAGCTTTGCCGAATATCAAAATGAATCTGCCACAGGAATACATGTGTTCCCCATCCTGAACCCTCCTCCCTGCAGTGCTTCTTAAGGCCTGCTTGACTTTGCATTCCAGAATGTCTGGCTCTACATGACTAATCACACCATCGTAGTAATCCAGTTCATTAAGATCTCTTTTATACAGTTCTTCCATGTATTCTTTCCATCTTTTTCTTATCTCTTCAGCGTCTACTAAGTCTCTACCATTTTTATCCTTTATTGTGCCCATCTTTGGGTGGAATGCTCCCTTGATGTTTCCAATTTTTCTGAAGAGATCCCTAGGCTGGTATATATTTGCCCTTATATATAATATTTAGGCTTCAAGGTCCCTCCAAAGTAGGTTTCTTGTATGCAACATACAGCTGGATTTTCTGTGTCTCTTTGAGAATAAATGAGTTAAATCTATTTACATTTAATCTATGATTTGTTTTGTTCCAACTGCTAAACTGCTATTTTATTGTTATATCTATTTTCTATATATGTGTATTATATTACTTTTTATATGTTTTACTCCTTAGTTTTCTTTTCAATCCCTTTTGATGTGAAGATTGATTTTATTATTATATGTTATTTATTTTTATTATTTCAAGTAAAAATATTATTTTTTTTATAATCAGGTACTCTGATTTTATGTATTCTAGGTTTTCCTTTACCTATGTATGAATGTCCTTTTTTACTGATCTTTATACTTTTCTCTATTTCATCATCATGCTTTCTTTTTTAGTTTTCAAGTATCTCCTCAATACATTCATTAAATTGCAAGTGAGTATAGTCTTCCTTTGGTGACTTGTAGTTTTATATTACTTTTTATATATTTTATTCCTTAGTTTTCTTTACGTGTTTTATTCCTTAGTTTTCTTTGTATGTTTTCTTTTTTATGTTTTTATTCCTTAGTTTTCTTTTTAGTCCCTTTTGATGTGAAGATTTATTTTATTATTATATGTTTTTTTTTTATTTCAGGTAAAAATTTTTTTTTTTTTTTTAAATCAGGTACTCTGATTTTATGTATTGTAGGTTTTCCTTTACCTATGTATGAATGTCCTTTTTTACTGATCTTTATACTTTTCTATATTTCATTATCATGCTTTTTTTTTAGTTTTCAAGTATCTCCTCAATACATTCAATACATCTTAAGTGAGTGTAGTCTTCCTTTGGTGACTTGTAGTTTAGTTGTCATTTTTAAGATGTTGTAGTATTTTCATTCAATATTTTCCTGACTGTTTCATATCTTTCTATTTTTATACATCTATATCCTTGAATCAGGTTTTTAATTTATGACTTAAGACATTCTTTAAATTTGAAAATTATTGTTTAGTGTGTTTTATTCATGTTACAATGTTGTGATACACTTTACTTCAGTCTTTGTAATTGGTGGAAGAATGTTCACACTTTGAAACATTTTTTATTCTAGTTTTCTTTTTTTCCTGAAGTGTTGTATAAATGTCTCTTTTCATTTCCTGTTTTTTGTCCTACTTTTATTTCTTCTCTAGACCAGCTAAAACAGTTGTGCATGGTCATAGAGAAAAGTATGGGGGTCTAACTAGATTTCTAAGTTCAAGACTGCTCTCTTGCATTGGCATATGAAAAATGTAGTTTATTTTATTTATGGTGGAGAATATACTGAACAATAGCTCATAAAATGTGTCCATGTCATCCCAGAATCTGTGTTACCTTATATGGCAAAAGAGAATGTGTGGTTAAATTCTCTAAATTAAAGAGAGTGCCTTGAGATAGGTAGATTATCCTGGGTTATAAGAGTGGACCCAATGTAATTATTAGCAGAATGATTACTGAAAGAGTGACAGAGGAGGAATCACAGATAGAAAGAAATGTGATGATGAAAGCAAATTTGCGTTTAATGAGCTTTAAACATAGAGGAAGGGGCCCCAAGCTTAGGCTACAGGCAGCCACTAGAAGCTTAAAAAAGCAGAAATGTATTTTCCCCCGAAAACCTCCAGAATAAATCAGTCTTACAATATCTTGGAATAACACCTTGACTTCAGTTTGGTGAAATTGATTTCAGACTTCTGGCTTCCAGAACTGTAAACATGAGTTTGAGTGTACTCCAGGAGTTGGTGATGAACTGGGAAGCCTGGTGTGCTGCATCCATGGGGTTGCAAAGAGTCGGACATAACTGGGCGACTGAGCTGAACTGAATTATTGAACAAGTACCATAGTATACCTGTTGGTATCCAAGCTGATTGGTCTATACTTGAATTCTGTAAAGTGCATCTAATTTGTTTCCTAGTTTTCCTGGGATATATTCCAAAAAAGTTCCCTAGGAAAGGTACATGTCAGGTGAAAGTACCAAGACCACTGTGTATTGAGAATATCTTTTTGATATCCTAGCAAATAACTTGGAGAAGGCAATGGCACCCCACTCCAGTACTCTTGCCTGGAAAATCCCATGGGCACAGGAACCTGGTAGACTACAGTCTATGGGGTCGCTAAGAGTCGGACACAACTGATAAGACTTCACTTTCACATTTCACTTTCATGCTTTGGAGAAGGAAATGGCAACCCACTCCAGTATTCTTGCCTGGAGAATCCCAGGGATGGGGGAGCCTGGTGGGCTACTATCTATGGGGTCACACAGAGTCAGACATGACTGAAATGACTTAGCAGCAGCAGCAAATAACTGATAGATTAATCAGGTGTGAATTGTACGTAAACATTCCAGTTCCAGTTCAGTCGCTCAGTCCTGTCTGACTATTTGCAACCCCATGAACCTCAGCACGCCAGGCTGCCCTGTCCATCACCAACTCCCGGAGTCCAGCAAAACCCATGTCTAATGAGTCAGTGATGCCATCAAACCATCTTATCCTCTGTTGTCCCCTTCTCCTCCTGCCCTCAATCATTCTGAGCATCAGGGTCTTTCCAAATGAGTCAGCTGTTCACATCAGGGGGCCAAAGTACTGGAGTTTCAGCTTCAGCATCAGTCCTTCCAATGAACACCAAGGACTGATCTCCTTTACAATGGACTGGTTGGATCTCCTTACTGGCCAAGGAACTCTCAAGAGTCTTCTACAACACCACAGTTCAAAAGCATCAATTCTTTGGCCCTGAGCTTTCTTCACAGTCCAACTCTCACATCCATACATGACCACTGGAAAAACCATAACCTTGACTAGATGGACTTTTGTTGGCAAAGTAATGTCTCTGCTTTTGAATATGCTATTTGGTTGGTCATAACTTTCCTTCCAAGGAGTAACTGTCTTTTAATTTAATGGCTACAATCACCATCTGCAGTGATTTTGGAGCCCAGAAAAATAAAATCAGCCATTGTTCCCACTGTTTCCCCATCTATTTGCCATGAAGTGGTGGGACCGGGTGCCATGATCTTCGTTTTCTGAATGTTGAGCTTTAAGCCAACTTTTTCACTCTCTTCTTTCACTTTCATCAACAGGCTCTTTAGTTCTTCTTCACTTTCTGCCATAAGGGTGCTGCCATCTGCATATCTGAGGTTATTGTTATTTCTCCCGGGAATCTTGATTCCAGCTTGTGCTTCTTCCAGCCCAGCGTTTCTCATGATGTTCTCTGTATATAAGTTAAATAAGCAGGGTGACAGTATACAGCCTTGATGTACTCCTTTTCCTATTTGGAACCAGTCTGTTGTTCCATGTCCAGTTCTAACTGTTGCTTCCTAACCTGCATATAGGTTTCTCAAGAGGCAGGTCTGGTGGTCTGGTATTCCCATCTCTTTAAGAATTTTCCACAGTTTATTGTGATTCACACAGTCAAAGGCTTTGGCATAGTCAATAAAGCAGGAATAGATTTTTTTTTTTTTTTTTTCTGGAACTCACCTGCTTTTTCAATGATCCAGAGGATGTTGGCAATTTGATCTCTGGTTCCTCTGCCTTTTCTAAAACCAGCTTTAACATCTGGAAATTCATGGTTCAAGTTTGTTAAAGCCTGGCTTGGAGATATTTGAGCATTACTTTACTAGCATGTCAGATGAGTGCAATTGTGCGATAGTTTGATCATTCTTTGTCATTACCTTTCTTAGGGATGGAATGAAAACTGATCTTTACCAATCCTGTGGCCACTGCTGAGTTTTCCCAAGTTGCTTGAATATTGAGTGCGAGACTTTCACAACATCATCTTTTAGGAATTGAAATAGCTCAACTGGAATTCCATCACCTCCACTTGCTTTATTCATAGTGATGCTTCCTAAAGGCCACTTGACTTCACATTCCAGGATGTCTGGCTCTAGGTTAGTCATCACACCATTGTGATTATCTTGGTCGTGAAGATCTTTTTTGTATAGTTCTTCTGTGTATTCTTGCCACCTCTTCTTAATATCTTCTGCTTCTGTTATGTCCATACCATTTCTGTCCTTTATTGAGCCCATCTTTGCATGAAATGTTCCCTTGGTATCTCTAATTTTCTTGAAGAGATCTCTAGTCTTTCCTATTCTATTGTTTTCCTCTATTTCTTTGCATTGATCACCGAGGAAGGCTTTCTTATCTCTCCTTGCTACTCTTTGGAACTCTGCATTCAAATCGGTATATCTTTCCTTTTCTCTTCTGCTTTTCACTTCTCTTCTTTACACAGCTCTTTGTAAAGCCTCCTCAGACAGCCATTTTGCTTCTTTTGCATTTATTTTCTTGGGGATGGTGTTGATTCCTGTCTCCTGTACAATGTCATGAACCTGCATCCATAGTTCATCAGGCACTCTGTCTATCAGATCTAGTCCCTTAAATCTATTTCTCACTTCCACTGTATAATAGGTCATACCTGAATGGTCTAGCAGTTTCCCCCACTTTCTTCTAATTAAATCTTAATTTGGCAATAAGGAGTTCATGATGTGAGCCACAGTCAGCTCCTGGTCTTGTTTTTGTTGACTGCATAGAGTTTCTCCATCTTTGGCTACAAAGAATATGATCAATCTGAATTCAGTATTTACCATCTGGTGATGTCCATGTGTAGAGTCTTCTCTTGTGTTGTTGGAAGAGGGTGTTTGCTATGACCAGTACGTTCTCTTGGCAGATCTCTGTTAGCCTTTGCCCTGCTTCATTCCGTATTCCAAGGCCAAATTTGCCTGTGTTTCTTGACTTCCTACTTTTGCATTCCAGTCCCCTATAATGAAAAGGACATCTTTCTGGGGTGTTAGTTCTAGAAGGTCTTGTAGGTCTTCATAGAACCATTCAGCTTCAGCTTCTTTGGCATTAGTGGTTGGGGCATACTTGGATTACTGTGATATTGAATGGTTTGCCTTAGAAACGAACAGAAATCACTTTGTATTTTTTTGAGATTGTATCCAAGTACTGCATTTCAGACTCTTTTGTTGACTGTGATGGCTATTCCATTTCTTCTAAGTCCACAGTAGTAGATATAATGGTCATCTGAGTAAAATTCACCCATTCCAGTCCATCTTAGTTCACAGATTCCTAGAATGCCGATGTTCACTCTTGTCATCTCCTGTTTGACCACTTCCAATTTGCCTTGATTCACGGACCTAACATTTCAGGTTCCTATGCAATATAGCTCTTTACAGCATTGGAGTTTTCCTCTATCACCAGTCACATCCACAACTGGGTGTCACTTTTGCTTTGGCTTCATTCTTTCTGGAATATTTCTCCACTGTTCTAAGGTAGCATATTGGGCACCTACCGACCTGTGGAGTTCATCTTTCAGTGTCCTATCTTTTTGCCTTTTAATACTGTTCCTGGAGTTCTCAAGGCAAGAATACTGAAGTGGTTTTCCATTCCCTTCTTCAGTGGCCCACATTCTGGTTTTTCCTTAGGATTGTAAAAATTATCACTACAAAGCCAAAGAAATCAGTTTTACGTTGTATTTCACCTAAATCTGCTAAAACTAGCATTTGTTTTCTTATTTATCCCAATAGGATATAAATTAGACACAAGAGACTGATATTTTCCACTAATATAAAATTCTGAACTCTTTTTTTATAGGCCCAAGTAAGATTAGCATAGTTCGTTAACTTATTTTCCTGCTATAATCTGTAGATTAAATGAACAATAAAATGTTTTGCAATTTAAATATGACCCTTTTGCACTTGTCTAAAATATTAATAGCAGCCTGTTTTTACCATGCTCCTGAGTTATAGATTTTAAATACCTGTATCTTGCCCACATAACGGTATTTTATTTTCAAGGCCAATCAAATACCTTGAAGACTATTAATGTGAGATCAAATAATTCAGCCAATAATCTGGTGATGTTGCTGTGTAGAGTTGTCTCATCTAAATCTGCTAAAACTAGCAGACTTTGGACTGAATTTTGGACTCTCTTATTAACTTTGAGGGCTACTCCATTTCTTCCAAGGAATTCTTGCTCTCAGTAGTAGATATAATGGTCATCTGAGTAAATTCACCCATCCCTGTCCATTTTAGTCCACTGATTCCTAAAATGTCGATGTTTACTCTTGCCATCTCCTGTTTGGCCAATTCCAATTTACCTTGATTCATAGACCTAAAATTCCAGATTCCTATGCAATATGTTCTTTACAGCATCAGACTTTACTTTCACCACCAGACACATCCACGACTGGGTGCTGTTTCAGCTTTGGCTCAGCCTTTTCAGTCCTTTTAGATCTACTTCTCCACTCTTCTCCAGTAGCATATTGTCACCTACCAACCTTGGGAGTTCATCTTTCGGTGTCATAATTTTTTGCCTGTTCATACTGTTCATGGCGTTCTCAAGGCAAGAATGCTGAAATAGTTTGCTATGCCCTTCTCCAGTGGACCATGTTTTGTCAGTACTGTCCACAGTGACCCATCCATCTTGGATGGCCCTACATGGCATGCTTATAGTTTCGTTAAGTTACGCAAAGCTGTGGGAAGACATATACTAGTCTATTTTTTTTTTTTTTTCATTTTCCAGAAAACTTGTTTCATTTCATTTAGCTTAACTTTATTTGGTTTAATTCTCTGAAATCTTTCAGAATCTCTTCTTAATTATTGGTGTTATGAAGTTTCCTACTGATATAATTAAATATATATTGACTCTGTTATGGTGAGCACTTAGAGTTTTAAAAATTGAATATGTGCAGTCAACTTTGAGAAACTCTCTTCTCTAGTTATCATCCTTGCTAGAAAAACTGTTTTTTGTTTGTTCATTTTGTTCTGATAATGGACTTCCTCAGTTGACCCACCATGTCCTTTATGTTGTCCCATCATCTAATTCTCTGTTTTGCTTTGTAATCTCTGTTTGGGATACCTCTAACACATATTTTCCTTATTTTCATTTTCCACATTGCCTATCATCTTTTAAATGTTGTACAGCTGTTATCTCCTTAACTTTATCTATTTTTATGTAGCAGTCATATTTATGAAAATAATTATTTGTTCTTTTGTCTGAATATGTTAATTTAACTCTTGAAAATATAATTTTGTTTTCAATTACTTGAACATTTTATTCTGGTGTTACTTATATTTTCCTAATTACCTCCATTGTCATTTATATTAGTCATTGTTTTTATATGCCATGGAATCAATTTTCCACTATGAAAGACTGGCTTATTGTGGGCATATGAGAATCATTTTCTGTTCAATGTTAAATTAATTTTTTTGGAGTATAGTTGCTTTACATTGTTGGTTCTTTCTGCTGTACAGCAAAGTGAACCTGTTATACACAAGCATGTATCCCCTCTTTCCTAAATTTCCTTCCTATTTAATCACCACAGAGCACTGACTAGAGTTCCCTCTGCTATACAGTAGGATTTCATAGTTATCTATTTTATACATAGTAATGTATATATGTCAGTTCCAATCTCTCAATTCATCCAACCACTCCTCCATTCCCCCCTGGTCTCCATAAGTTTCTTCTCTACATCTATATCTCTGTTTTGAGAATAAGTTCATATGTAACATTTTCTAGATTTCATATAAGTGATATTATATGAAATATTTGCTTTTTCTCGTTCTGACTGACTTTACTCTGTATAACAGTCTCTAGGTTCATCCATGTCTCTGCAGATGGCACAACTTCATTCCTTTTTTTGGCTGAGTAACACCCATTGTGTTTCCCAAGTGATGCAGTGGTAAAAAACCTGCCTGCCAATGCAGGAGATGCAAAAGATGCAGGAAAATGCCAAGGACAGAAGAGCCGGTGGGCTAGTCTATGGGATTGCAAGGAGTTATACACAACTGAGCAATTGAGCATGCGTGCACAATATTCACTGTATATATGTACTATAGCTTCTCTATTCATTCCTCTGTTGATGGACATTTAGGTTGCTTCCATGCCCTGACTATTGTAAATAATGCTGCAATGAATATTATGGTTCATGTATCTTTTTGAATTATGGTTTTCTCTGAGTGTATGCCCAGGAATGGGATTGATAGACAATCAGTTCAGTTCAGTCACTCAGTCGTGTCCGACTGTTTGTGACCCCATGACTTGCAGCACGCCAGGCCTCCCTGTCCATCACCAACTCCCGGAGTTCACTCAGACTCATGTCCATTGAGTCAGTGATGCCATCCAGCCATCTCATCCTCTGTCATCCCCTTTTCCTCCTGCCCCCAGTCCCTCCCAGCATCAGAGTCTTTTCCAATGAGTCAACTCTTCGCATGAGGTGGCCAAAGTACTGGACTTTCAGCTTTAGCATCATTCCTTCCAAAGAAATCCCAGGGCTGATCTCCTTCAGAATGGACTGGTTGGATCTCCTTGCAGTCCAAGGGACTCTCAAGAGTCTTCTCCAACACCACAGTTCAAAAGCATCAATTCTTTGGCGCTCAGCCTTCTTCACAGTCCAACTCTCACATCCATACATGACCACTGGAAAAACCATAGCCTTGACTAGACGTACCTTTGTTGGCAAAGTAATGTCTCTGCTTTTGAATATGCTATCTAGGTTGGTCATAACTTTCCTTCCAAGGAGTAAGCGTCTTTTAATTTTATGGCTCCAGTCACCAACTGCAGTGATTTTTGAACCCCCCAAAATAAAGTCTGCCACTGTTTCCACTGTTTCCCCATGTATTTCCCATGAAGTGATGGGACCAGATGCCATAATCTTCGTTTTCTGAATGTTAAGCTTTAAGCCAACTTTTTCAGTCTCCACTTTCACTTTCATCAAGAGGCTTTTTAGTTCCTTAGCTCTATTTTTAGATTTTTAAGGATGGTCCATACTGTCCTCTATAGTGGCTGTACCAGTTTACATTTCCACCAACAGTGTAGGAGGCTTCTCTTTTCTCCATATACTCTCTAGCATATGTTATTTGCATATTTTTGATGATGGCATTCTAACTGGTGTGAGGTCATACCTTATTGTAGTTCTGCTTTGCATTTCTCTATTAATGAGTGATGTTGAGCATGTTTTCATGTGTCTGTTGGTCACCTGCACAACTTCTTTGGAGAAAAGTCTATTTCTGTTTTCTGCCCATTTTTTCATTTTTTTTTTTTTTAAATTGTGCTACATGAACTGCTTGTATATTTTGGAAGTTAATTCCTTGTCAGCTGCTTCATTTGTAATTATTTTCCCATACTGAATGTTATCTTTTTGTTTTGTTTATGGTTTCCTTTGTTGTGAAAAAGCTTTGGAGTTTCATCAGGTCCCATTTATTTAGTTTTTGTTTTTATTTTCATTACTCTAGGAGGGAGGTCAGAAAGATCTTGCTTTGATTTATGCCAGAGAGTGTTCTGCCTAGGTTTTCCTCTAAGGTTTTCCTCTAAGTCTTACCTTTAGGTCTCTAATTAATTTGTAGTTTATCTTTATGTACCATGATAGGGAGTAATCTAATTTCATTCTTTTCCATGTAGTTGTCCAGTTTTCCCAGCACCATTTGTTGAAGAGACTATCTTTTCTCTATTGTATATTCTTGTCTGTTTTGTTATAGACTAGGTAAACATAGACCTGGAGAAGGGAATGACTAACAGGTGCCTGGGTTTATCTCCCAGCTTTCTATCCTCTTCCACTGATCTATATTTCTCTATTGTGCCAATACTATACCAGGACTTCCCTGGTGGTTCAGATGGTAAAGCATCTGCCTACAATACAGAAGACCCAGGTTTGATTCCTGGGTTGGGAAGATCCTCTGGAGAAAGAAATGGCAACCCACTCCAGTATTCTTGCCTGGATAATCCCATGGATGGAGGAGCATTGTAGGCTACAGTCCATGGGGTCGCAAAGAGTCAGACATGATTGAGCTACTTCACTTCACTTCTTCATACCATCTTGATTATTCTAGTTTTGTGGGATAGTCTAAAGTCAGAGAGTCTGATTTCTCCAGCTACATTTTTCTTTCTCAAGATTGATTTGGCTACTCAATTCTTTTGTGTTTCCATATACATTATAAAATTTTGGTCTAATTCTGTGAAAAATGCTCTTGCTAATTTGATAGGGATTGCATTTAATATGGAGATTCATTTCGGTAATATACTCATTTCACAATATTGAGTCTTCCCCTCCAAGTACATGGCATATTTCTTCATCTGTTTGCATCATGTTTAATTCTTTCATCAGTACCTTATAGTTTTCTGAGTATGGATGTTTTCCTTCCCTAGACAGGTATATTCCTAGGTATTTTCTTTTTATTGAGATGGTAAATATAATTATTTCCTTAATTTCTCTTTCTGATCTTTAATTGTTAGTGCATAGAAATGCAAGTGGTTTTGTGTATTAATTTTGTATTCTGCAACTTTACAAAATTCACTGATAAATTCTCAACTTTACCAAATTTATTGATGAACTCTAGTAGTTTTCTGATGGCATCTTTAGTATTTTTATGTATAATATTTTGCCATCCGCAAACAGTGTAAGTTTTACTTCTTCTTTTCCAATATGGATAACTTTTATCTCTTTTCTTCTCTGATTTCTGTGGCTAGAACTTCCAAAAGTGTGTTGAATAATTGCGGTGAGGGCAGACACCTTTGTCTTGTTCCTGATCTTAAACCAAATGCTTTCATTTTTTCACCATTAAGAATAATGTTTTCTGTGAGTTTGTCCTATATGGCCTTTATTATGTTGAGGTATATTCCATCTACACCCACTTTCTGGAGAGTTTTTATCATAAATGGGTACTGAATTTTGTCAAAAGCTTTTCCTGCATCTATTAGTATCATAACGGTTTTTATTCTTTGATTTGTTAATCTTATGTATCAGACTGATTCATTTGCATTATTTTTAAGAAATCCTTGCATAGCTGAGATAAATTCCACTTGATCACAGTGTACAATCCTTTTCATGCATTACTGAATTCTGTTTGCTAGTATTTTGTTGAGAATTTTTTCATATATGTTCATCAGTGACATTGGCCTGTAATTTTCTCTTTTTTGTGGTATTGTGTTCTGTGTTTTTGTTTGTTTGTTTGTTTTTGCTTGTTTTTTTAATCAGGGTGATGGTGCCCTTGTTGCATAAGCTTGGGAGTGTATCTTCTTCTGCAGTTTTTTGAAAAAGTTTGAGAATGGTAGGTGTTAGCTCTTCTGAAAGTGTTTGATAGAATTTGCCTATGAAGCTATCTGGCCCTGGACTTTTGTTTGTTGGAAGAGTTTTAAATCAGTTTCAATTACACATGATTTGTTTGTTCATATTTTCTATTTCTTCATGATTCAATATTGGGGGCGTGTATCTTTCTAGGCATATGTCCACTTCTTCCAAGTTGTCCATTTTATTGGCAAATAGTTGCTTCTAGTAGTCTCTTATGAGCCTTTGTATTTCTGCAGTGTGTTTTAATTTCTCTGTTTTCATTTCCAGTTTTATCAATTTGAGTTCTCTCCCTTTTTTCTTCCTTTATGAGTCAATACAGATTTATTGATTTTATCTTCTCAAATAACTAGCTTTTAGTTTCATTGATCTTTGCCATTGTTTTCTTCCTATTTAGTTTTTCCTGTTACTGATTTCTAATCTCATAATGTTTTGGTTAGAAAACTTGCTTGATATGATTTAATTTTCTTAGATTTACCAAGGCTTAATTGGTGACCCAAGATGTGACCTATCCTGGAGAATGTTCCATGTAACAACAGGATATTCTGCTACTTTCAGATAGAATACCCTATGAATATCAATTAAGTCTATCTGGTCTTATTGTGTCACTTAAGGCTTATGTTTCATTAATTTTCTGTCTGGATGATATGTCCATTAGTATAGGTAGAGCATTAAAACCCCCCACAATTATTGTGTTACTGTTTATTTCCCCTTTGATGACTTTTCATTTGCCTATTTATTGTGGTGTTCATATGTTTGGTGAATAAATGTTATATCTTCTTATTGGATTGATCCTTTGATCATTATATAGTGTCCATCCTTGGCTTTTTATTTGCATGAAACATAATTTTCCATCACCTCACTTTCAGTTTGTACTATCCATAGGTCTGAAATGGGTCTCTTTTAAACAGCTTCAGTTCAGTCGTTCAGTCGTGTCCAACTTTGTGACACCATGAATCGCAGCACGCCAGGCCTCCCTGTCCATCACAAACTACCAGTTTACCTAAACTCATGTCCACTGAGTCGGTGATGCCATCCAGCCATCTCATCCTCTGTTGTCCCCTTCTCCTCCTGCCCCCAATCCCTCCCAGCATCAGGGTCTTTTCCAATGAGTGAACAATTCATATAAGGTGGCCAAAGTATTGGAGTTTCAGCTTCAGCATCAATCCTTCCAATTAAAACCCAGGCCTAATCTCCTTTAGGAGGGACTGGTTGGATCTCCTTGCAGTCCAAAGGACTCTCAAGACTCTTCTCCAACACCACAGTTCAAAAGAATCAATTCTTTTCACCTTGCTAATAGTTTCCTTTGTTGTGCAGAAGCTTTTAAGTTTAATTATGTCCCATTTGTTTATTTTTGCTTTTATTTCAAATATTCTGGGAGGTGGGTCATAGAGGATCCTGTTGTGATGTACTTTGGAGAGTGTTTTGCCTATGTTCTCCTCTAGGAGTTTTATAGTTTTTGGTCTTACGTTGAGATCTTTAATCCATTTTGAGTTTATTTTTGTGTATGGTGTTAGAAAGTGTTCTAGTTTCATTCTTTTACAAGTGGTTGACCAGTTTTCCCAGCACCACTTGTTAAAGAGATTGTCTTTAATCCATTGTATATTCTTGCCTCCTTTGTCAAAGATAATGTGTCCGTATGTGCGTGGATTTATCTCTGGGCTTTCTATTTTGTTCCATTGATCTATATTTCTGTCTTTGTGCCAGTACCATACTGTCTTTTTTTTTTTTTTAATTTTATTTTATTTTTAAACTTTACACTGTGGCTTTGTAATAGAACCTGAAGTCAGGTAGGTTGATTCCTCCAGTTCCCTTCTTCTTTCTCAAGATAGCTTTGGCTATTCGAGGTTTTTGTATTTCCATACAAATTGTGAAATTATTTGTTCTAGCTCTGTGAAGAATACCGTTGGTAGCTTGATGGGGATTGCATTGAATCTATAAATTGCTTTAGGTAGCATACTCATTGAAGCAACTGACAAACAACTAATCTCAAAAATATACAAGCAACTCCTACAGCTCAACTCCAGAAAAATAAATGACCCAATCAAAAAATGGACCAAAGAACTAAATAGACATTTCTCCAAAGAAGACATACAGATGGCTAACAAACACATGAAAAGATGCTCAACAGCACTCATTATCAGAGAAATGCAAATCAAAACCACTATGAGGTACCATTTCACACCAGTCAGAATGGCTGCAATCCAAAAGTCTACAAATAATAAATGCTGGAGAGGGTGTGGAGAAAAGGGAACCCTCTTACACTGTTGGTGGGAATGCAAACTAGTACAGCCACTATGGAGAACAGTGTGGAGATTCCTTAAAAAACTGGAAATAGAACTGCCTTATGATCCAGCAATCCCACTGCTGGGCATACACACTGAGGAAACCAGAAGGGAAAGAGACACGTGTACCCCAATGTTCATCACAGCACTGTTTATAATAGCCAGGACATGGAAGCAACCTAGATGCCCATCAGCAGATGAATGGGTAAGAAAGCAGTGGTACATATACACAATGGAGTATTACTCAGCCATTAAAAAGAATACATTTGAATCAGTTCTAATGAGGTGGATGAAACTGGAACCTATTATACAGAGTGAAGTAAGCCAGAAAGAAAAACACCAATACAGTATACTAACGCATATATATGGAATTTAGAAAGATGGTAACAATAACCCTGTGTACGAGACAGCAAAAGAGACACTGATGTATAGAACAGTCTTATGGACTCTGTGGGAGAGGGAGAGGGTGGGGAGATTTGGTAGAATGGCATTGAAACATGTATAATATCATGTATGAAATGAGTCGCCAGTCCTGGTTCAATGCACGATACTGGATGCTTGCGGCTGGTGCACTGGGATGACCCAGAGGGAGAGTATGGGGAGGGAGGAGGGAGGAGGGTTCAGGATGGGGAACACAGGTATACCTGTGGCAGATTCATTTTGATGTTTGGAAAACTAATACAATATTGTAAAGTTTAAAAATAAAATAAAATTAAAAAAAAAAAAAAGAATCAATTCTTCAGTGCTCAGCTTTCTTCACAGTCCAACTCTCACATCCATACATGACCACTGGAATAACCATAGCCTTGACTAGATGGACCTTTGTTGGAAAAGTAATGTCTCTGCTTTTGAATATGCTTTCTAGGTTGGTCATAATTTTTCTTCCAAGGAGTAAGCATCTTTTAATTTCATGGCTGCAATCACCATCTGCAGTGATTTTGGAGCCACAAAAAATAAAGTCTGCCACTGTTTCCACTGTTTCCCCATCTATTTCCCATTAAGTGATGGAACCAGATGCCATAATCTTAGTTTTCTGAATGTTCAGTTTTAAGCCAACTTTTTCACTCTCTTCTTTCACTTTCCTCAATAGGCTCCTTAGTTCCTCTTTATTTTCTGCCATAAGGGTGGTGTCATCTGCAGATCTGAGGTTATTGATATTTCTCCCTGCAATCTTGATTCCAGCTTGTGGTTCTTCCAGCCCAGCATTTCTCATGATGTACTCTACATATAAGTTAAATAAGCAGGGTGACAATATACAGCCTTGACATACTCCTTTTCCTATTTGGGACCATTCTGTTGTTCCATGTCCAGTTCTAACTGTTGCTTCCTGACCTGCATATAGGTTTCTCAAGAGGCAGGTCAGGTGGTCCAGTATTCTCATCTCTTGAAGAATTTTTCATAGTTTGTTGTGATCCATGCAGTCAAAGGCTTTGGTATAGTCAATAAAGCAAAAATAGATGTTTTTCTGGAACACTTGTGCTTATTTGATGATCCAGGGGATGTTGGCAATTTGATATCTGGTTCCTCTGCCTTTTCTAAAACCAACTTGAACATCTGGAAGTTAAAGGAGTACATCAAGGCTGTGTATTGTCACTTTGCTTACCTAACTTTTATACAGAGTACATCATGCGAAATGCTGGGCTGGATGAAACACAAGCTGGAATCAAGATTGCCAGGAGAAAAATCAATAACCTCAGATATGCAGATGACCCCACCCTTATGGCAGGAAGTGAAGAAGAAATAAAGAGCTTCTTGATGAAAGTGAAAGAGGAGAGTGAAAAAGGTGGCTTAAAGCTCAACATTCAGAAAACTAAGATCATGGCATCCGGTCCTGTCACTTCATGGGAAATAGATGGGGAAACATTAAAACAGTGAGAGACTTTATTTTTTTGAGCTCCAAAATCACTGCAGATGGTGACTGCAGTCATGAAATTAAAAGACTCTTGGTCCTTGAAAGAAAGGCTATTACCAACCTGGACAGCATATTAAAAAACAGAGACATTACTTTGCCAACAAACGTCTGTTTAGTCAAGGCTATGGTTTTTCCAGTAGTCATGTATGGATGTGAGATTTGGTCTATAAAGAAAGCTGAGTACCAAAGAATTGATGCTTTTGAACTACAGTGTTGGAGAAGACTCTTGAGGGTCCCTTGGACTGCAAGTAGTTCCAGCCAGTCAATCCTAAAGGAAATCAGTCATGAATATTCATTGGAAGGACTGATATTGAAGCTGAAATTCCATAACTTTGGCCACCTGATGCTAAGAGCCTGATTCATTTGAAAAGACCCTGGTGGTGGGAAAGATTGAAGGTGAGAGGAGAAGTGGTAGAAGGAGAAGGGACAGAGGATGTGATAATTGGATGGCATCACCGACTCGATGGACATGAGTTTGAGTAAGCTCAGGGAGTTGGTAATGGACAGGGAAGCCTGATGTTCTGTAGTCCATGGGGTCTCAAAGAGTCAGACATGACTGAGTGACTGAACTGACTGTTGACTCTGAGGTACAGCTTTGCTGGATAAAGTATTCTTGGTTGTATCTTTCTCTGTTTTATAATTTTGAATACATCCTGCCACTCCCTCTGGCCTTCAAAGTTTCTACTGAAAAATCATCTGATAACCAAATGAGATTTCCCTTGTATGTTACTCGTCGGCTGCTGTCTATGGGGTCGTACAGTCGGACATGAAGCAACTTAGCAGCAGCAGCAGCAGCATGTGTCTTATAGTTTTCCTCGTTTATGGGACTCTGTGCTTCCTAGACTTGGTTGTCTATTTCCTTTCCCATGTTAGAGAAGGAATCACTTTCTTTAATACTATCTACCCGATTGGAAAGTAGTGTGAGCAGACAAGCCGTGCCAATTCACAGGTTTTATTTTAGAATAGGCTTCCTATCAATTACAAATTCTCATGTCTCCAAACTCACGCCAATTTTTCTTTGTTATTTTGTGTGTGTGTGTGTTTAATCTCTCTGTCCCTTAAAAATGTTTATTCTTCAATAGGTTCTCTTCCTAATCATTTATTGTATATTCTTTATTCTGGAACAACAGAAATATACATTAAAAGCTTTACCTTTATCAAATCTTCTGTAATATTTCGATGTCACTCTTTTCTACCTTCTTCCCACTTCTAAATTTCACAGACATAAGAGCATCTTAGGGGTTCCAATGACACACCTTTTCCTCCTCATCCAACACCCACTTGCAACCATTTCTTTTTCACCTTACCCTCAATCATTCCCTAAGTTTTTCTTCCCAGAGAACTACGTTAAAATGTCTCATCCTTTATTGAATAGCCCACCAACTTCTCCTTCACTTAGCAGAAATTAAATCACATTCATATTTTTAAACTTTTTATTTTAGTATAATTAGAGGAAAACCTGAAGCTAAGAAAACATGCCCAGTTTGCCATCTTGATGTTAAACATGCCTATTGAAACTGTTACTAGGGATTAACAATTGATCTTATAGAACCTCAAAAAGAAGCAAAATTTTTAAAATAAGTATTTTGAGAAACAGTTAACCTATATGCAATGAGGAGAAATATTCAAATTCCTTTCTCAATAAGAAGCTTTATTTGGCCTTAGCTCTGATCATGATGCTGTCATTCCAGAGATCACATAACGAAAGTCTACCATGAATGAATACTGCCCTTTACAAACCCCAGTTCCTTTCTACATAGATTGAAATGTCAAGATTCAGATTCCTTATCTCTCCTAAGGTTGCATTGCAAGATTCTAAGTGGTAAATGCTGACTTTAGCCACTATCCCAAATCACAATTCTCCTCTAGGCCACAAAATATATATGTATTGTTAAAAAGGCAAACGGCTTCAAAATGAATCTCTTGTTTCCAAAATATCTCCTGGAAATTCTGAGGCATCTCTTGAGAAATACAGCTGACACACTCCACTATTATTAACATTATTGTCCCTGTATCTTCTAAGTCCCTACCCCCTGCCCTAGACAACATTATTATACTCAGGATGAAAGTGTTCACATCATTAAGTCCTAAAGTTTTATATTTTTTAAATAGATATACAGAGGGTATGTTCACTGCACCAGAATTTTGCAAAGGAGGAATTATCAGTCAGGGTGGTATTAAAATAAATATAAATGGTTAGCTGTTTTGATTTGTTTTTCAAAGGGGAATTCTTGTTAGAATGTGCTATTAAAACTTCTTTATTTTAAGACAGAAATAATAGCCTGTTTCTTTTGCCTTAAGATCTGAAAGTGATAAACCATCTAATTCTTAAAAAGTAAAGGGTTTTTCCATTTACATTGAATATAAGATTTTAATGATGTTATTGTTTAAGTGGTTATCTACAGTGAAAATGTGAAGGAAAATTACTCTGGGAAAATTTTCTGAGGGTATTCATTAGATTTTTTGTAGTTTATTTCTCTATGTGTGTAAAATACTTGAATATTGTTGAAAATTTTATAGAATGACAATGTTCTATTTTAAGTATGATGGAATAAAATTCTTTTTCATTATAAAAATATGTATACAAATTATTTTAATGTTTAAGCTATTATAATATTGCAAGATGCATACATCAAAACCAAATGTTATACACATTATCTTTCCTGTAATACTTGTACTTTTCCTTAATGGTACTTCATTTTAAAAGCTACGCAATTCAAGGTAAAAAAAAATGTTTAAATTATCACTGAAATATAAGTGCTCTGTCAGATATGTATTACATAAGAAAAGCACAGTATTGCATCTTAAAACAAACAAATAAAAATTAAACCCAGGAATCATTCACATATTTTAGCAGTAACTAGTGTGTATACATTTACCAAAATATTTAACTACAACATCCATATCACAGCATTTTTTCCACAAATAGATGGCTCTTTGAATAGAACATTCTGACAAAAGGACCACTTAATTTTTCAAGATATCATGCATATAGATCATAAATTTCCAAACATTGCATTCCCTATCTAAAAAACTGGCTTCAACTTTGAAAATTTTGTCCTACAATCTCAAGTGGGTGCTCCCCTTGAGCAAGTTATTTTCTCATATTGTGATATAAAATACCTCAGTCTAGAGAATTATTCTAGTACTTTGTTCTAGACTGAGTCAAAACCTAATAAAGAGCATATTTATCTAAAAATTTTTAAGTATGCTCTAAAATTATTTTCCTTAAGTAGAAAAACTTGTGCTTCATGTGTGGAATAATCATTTGGCCTAGCAATGACTTTTTTATTGAGATACAGTTGACATAAAATTGTATCAGTTTCAGATGTATAACCTTTTGACTTGATTTTTGTATATACTGCAGAAATGATTACCACAATATGACTAGTTAACATCCAACACCACACACAGTTTCTTTTTTTTTTTCTTGTGAGAACTTTTAAGATTGCTCTTTTAGCAACTTTAAAATGTATAATACAGGATTGTTAACTGTAGTCACTATAATGTGCATTACATCTCCATTAATAATTCACTATATAAAAGAGTTTGTACATTTGGTCATTCTTTATCCACTTAGTCCACTACCTACCATATTCCTCTGGAAACCACCAATCTGTATTATTTGTGAGTTTGGAATTTGTTTACTGGTTGGTTTGTTTTTAGCTTTTACATATAAATGAGATCATACACTGTTTCTCTATTCAACTTATTTCACCTACCATAATACCTTCAAGGTCCGTGCATGTTGTCATAAATGGCAAAGATTTCTTTCCTTTTTATGGCTATATAATATTCCATGGTGGTGTGTGTGTGTGTGTGTGTGTGTGTGTGTGTGGTGTGTATATCCCATCTTCTTTAGCCATTCATTCTTTGATAGACACTTAAGCTATTTCCATGTCTTGAGTACTATAAATAATGGTGTAGTAAACATGGGGGTTCATATAACTTTTCAAGTTTTTGTTTTTGTTTCCTTTGGACAACTACCCAGTTTTTTGAAGAATCTGCATTCTGTTTTCTATGATGGCTGTACCAAGTTTCATTCTCACCAACAGTGCAAAAAAGTTGTTTTTTTTTTTTTTCCCATATACCTTCCAAAACTTCTCTGTTGTCCTTTTAATAGTAGCCATTCTAATAAGTGTGAGGTAATATCTCACTGTGATTCTGATTTTCACTTCCCTGATAATTAATGACACTGTACATTTTCTCAAGTATCCATAAGCCTAGCCATCTGTATTTCTTCTTTGGAAAAATGTCTATTCAGAACCTCTGCCCAATTTTAGTCAAATTGTTTGATTTTGATATTGAGTTGTATGAGTTTGTATATTTGGATATTGACTTATTATCAAATATATGATTTGCAAATATTTTCTTCCATTCATTGATTGTATTTTTATTTTGTTAATGGTTTTCTTTGCCGTGAAGAAGCTAATTAGTTTAATATTGTCACAATTGTTTGCTTTGGCTTTTGTTGCTTTTGTTTTTGATATCAAATCCAAAAACGAATCACCAAACCCAAGTCAAGTAGCTTAACATTCATATTTTCCTCTAGGAGTTTTAAGATTTCAGGTCTTGCATTTGGTTCTTCAATTCATTTGAGTTAATTTTTGTGTATGGTATAAGAGAGTAGGCCAGTTTGTCTTATAAGCGGCTGTCCAGTTTTCTTAACATCATTAATTGAAGAGATTGCCTTTTCACCACTGTATACTATTGGCTCTTTTGTCATTAATTGATTGACCATATGTATGTGGGGTTTTTTTCTCCTGAACTCTCTATTCTCTTCTATTAACCTATCTATATGTTTTATGCTAATACCATACTATTTGATTACTGTACTTTGTAGTGGAGTTTGAGATCAAGAAGCGTGATGCGTTCAGCTTTGTTATCTTTCTTTTTCTCATAGAGTTTATATCTCATGGGTGCAAGGTAAGTTAGAGAGGTGGAGTTTTAGCTAAGAATTAGAATTTCCTAGAATGAGGCCATTATTTTCCAAATATAACACTACTTCCTAGTCATGTGGTTTTAATGGTGAAGGACAGGAAACTGTAGCATGCTGCAGTTCATGGGGTTGCAAAGAGTCAGACACATCTGAGCAACTAAACAAGAATAACGCTATTTAACTTCACTTTACCTTACATTCTTAATCTATAAGCGAAGATAATAATAGGATTTATTTCAAAATAAAGTAGATATGAGGGTTAACTAAATTAGTATTTATAAGGTACTTAGTAGTGTCTGGCACATACAACATACTAAAAAAAAATTTCAATTTGCAATATGGACATAGGGAATCCTTATTAGGATGGAATAATAACATGGATTATTACATGGAATAATTACATGGATGGATGTAAATAACATGGAAAACCATGTTATTTACAATTAAAAAAAAACTTCATAGGCGCCAACTGTGTGGTATAACATTCTACAGAGCATTCACATATATTACCTCAATGAATCCATTCCATCATTTATTATTGATCCCATTTAGTAAAAAGTAAAGAGGTCTTTCCAAGATCATGCAACCAATGCATGTCACTTGTGAATAACAGCAGCAGAGGAGTGGGTTTTTTTTGTAACTTTTATTAATCTTATTTTTTAAGTTCTAATTATATTCATGGCTGATTGCCTTTTTAAATATTTATTTTGTTCAATTTTAAAAGTTACTTTCCATTTTCAGCTATTAGAAAATATTGGCTAGATTCCTCACAATGTACAATGCATCATTGAGTTTCTCTTGTACACAATAGTTTGTACCTTCCATTCCCCCATCTTTATATTGCCCCTCTCCCCTTCTGGTAACCACTAGTTTCTTCTCTTTGTCTATGAGTCTGCTTCTTTTGTGTTATATTTATTAGTTTGTTGAATCTTTTAGATTCCACATATAAGTCATATCATATAGTATTAATCTTTCTGTCTGACATTTCACTTAGCATAATGTCCTTCAAGTCAATCTATGTTGCTCAAATGACAAAGTTTCTTTTCTTTGACCAAGTAGTATTCCATTGTATATGCATAGCCCATCTTCTTTATCCATTCATCTATTGATGGACACTTAGATTGTTTCCATGTCTTAGAAACTTCAGATAATGCTACTATGAACATTGGGTGCATTTAGCTTTTTGAATTAGTGGGACTTTTTCAGATATATACCCAGGACTGGAATTGCTGGATCCTATGGTAGTTTCACATTTAGCTTTTTAGAAACCTCTATGTTTTCCACAGTGGTTGCACCAATTTACACCTCACCAGAAGTGTGTAAGGACACCCTTTCTTTCAAATTCTCACCAACATTTGTTATTTGTAGACCTTTTTGATGGTGGCCATTGTTACCTGTTTTAGGTGACATCTCATTGTGGTTTTGATTTGCATATCCCTGATGACTAGCAATGTTGAGCATCCCTTCTGTGCCTATTGGCCATCTGCATTTTCTCATTGGCAAAATGCCCATTCAGCTCTTCTGCTATTTTTAATTAATTTTTTGATGTTTTGTTGTATGAGTTTATATATTTTGGATATTAATTTCTTATTTCTTATCAGTCATTTTATTTGCAAATATTTTCTCCTATTCAGTAGTTTACCTTTTTATTTTGTTATGGTTTCCTTCACTGTGCAAAAACTTTTAAGTTCAATTAGGTCCTATTTTTTAATTTTTGCTTTTATTTCCTTTACCTTAGGAGACATACCAAAAACAAATATTACTATTATTTATGTCAAAGTCTCTTATGCCTATATTTTCCTTTATGAGTTTTACAATATCGGGTCTTACATTTAGGTGTTTAATCCATTTTGAGTTTCTTTTCATATATGGTATTAGAGAATGTTCTCATTTATTCTTTTACATGTAGCTTTCCAGTTTTCTAAGTACCACTTATTTAACAGAGATGTCTTTTTGCCTCCTTTCTAATGAATGAATTGACCATAAGTAGTTAGGCTTATTTCTGGATTTTCTACACTGTTCCATTGATCTACGTGTTCATTTTTGTTTCAGTTGTTGTTGTTGCTTAGTCGCTAAGTCTTATCCAACTCTTTTGCGACCCCATGGGATGTAACCCACCAGGCTCCTCTGCCCATGAGATTTACCAGGCAAGAATACAGGGATGGGTTGCTGTTTCCTTCTCTAGGGGGTCTTTCTGACCTAGAGATTGAACCCGTATCTTCCACATTGGCAGGAAGATTCTTTCCCACTGGACCATCAAGGAAGCCCAGTACCACCATACTACTAAAACTCATCAATGAATATGGTACATATGCAGAATACAAAATTAATATATAGAAATCTGTTGTATTTCTGTACACTAATAATGGAATATCAGGCAGGGAAATTAAGAAAACAATCCCATTTAACATCACATCGAAAAGAAGAAAATACTAGGAATGAAAAATGACTGAGGAGGCAGAGGCCTATACTCTGAAAATTGTAAGATGCTGGTGAAGGAAATTTCAGATGACACAGATGAAAAGATATGCCATGTTCTTGGATTGTAAGAATCAATATTGTTAAAATGACCATACTACTCAAGGCAGTCTACAGATTAAATGCAGTCCTTATCAAAATAGCAATGGGATTTTTCATAGAACCAGAAGAAAAAAAATTAGATTTGTATGGAAACACAGAAGACCCTGAATAGGCAAGGCAAACTTGAGAAAGAATAGAATTGGAGAAAAACTGCTTCTTGCCTTCAGACTATAACATAGAGTTCAGTTCAGTTTAGTTCAGTCGCTCAGTCATGTCCGACTCTTTGCAGCCCCAAGAACTGCAGCACGCCAGGCCTCCCTGTCCATCACCAATTCCCGGAGTCCACCCAAACCCATGTCTATCGATTCGGTGATGCCATCCAACCATCTCATCCTCTGTCATCCCTTTCTCCTGCCCTCAATCTTTTCCAGCATCAAGGTCTTTTCCAATGAGTCAGCTCTTTGCATCAGGTGGCCAAAGTATTGGAGTTTCAGCTTCAACCAGTCCTTCCAATGAACACTCAGGACTGATCTCCTTTAGAACGGCCTGGTTGGATCTCTGTGCCATCCAAGGGACTCCCAAGAGTCTTCTCCAACACCACAGTTCAAAAGCATCAATTCTTTGGTGCTCAGCTTTCTTTATAGTCCACCTCTCACATCCATACATGACCACTGGAAAAATCATAGCCTTGACTAGATGGACCTTTGTTGGCAAAGTAATGTCTCTGCTTTTCAATATGCTATCTAGGTTGGTCATAACTTTCCTTCCAAGGAGTAACATACAGTTACAGTATTCAAGACATTATGGTACTGTTGGCTTTCTTAAGACTGCTTTGGATATTCAGGGTGTTTCATAATCCCATACAAATTTTAGAGTTATTTGTTTTATTTTTTAAAAATACCACTGGTCTTCTAGTAAGGATTGGGTTGAATCTGTATATTGCTGTATGGGCAGTTTAACAATATTAATTCTTCCAACCATGGTCATGGAATATCTTTCCATTTTTTTGTTACTTCTTCACTTTTTCTTCAGTCTCTTATAGTTTAGGGTACAGATCTTTTTTACATCCTTTGTTAAATATATTCCTAGGATTTAAAAAAAATTTTTATGGAAATGTCAATGGGAAATTTTTCTTAATTTTTTTCTAATAGTTCATTGTTGGTGTATAGAAAAATGTAATATATAGAAATGTATGTTGTATCCTGCAACAGGAGATGTAAGAATTGCAGGTTCAATCTCTGGGTTGGGAAGATCCCATGGAGGGAGGGCACAGCAGCCCACTCCAGTATTCTTGTTGGAGGACCTCATATAAAGAAGAGCCTGGTGGGCTATGATCTATAGTGTCACAAAGAGTCAGATACAACTGAAGTGACTTAGCACAGTACAACTGTACTGAATTTGGTTATTCGTTCTTATAGCGTTTTGGTCAAATTCTTAGGGATTTCTATATAATACTATATTATCTGCAAATGGCGATGGTTTTACTTTTTTCTTTCCAATTGGTTCTCTTTATTTCTTTCTCTTTCCTAGTTTCTCTGGCTAGAACTTCTCAAACTATGTTAAGTGGCAAGAGTGGATATTCTTGTTTTGTTCTTTATCTTAAAAGAAATGTTTTCAAATTATCACCATTGAGTATGATGTTAGCTATAGGTTTGTTATATTTGGCCTTTATTATGTTGAGACATGTTTCCTCTAAAACCATTTCCTTGAGAGTTTTTATTATAAATGGATATTAAGGTTTGCAAATGCTTTTTTCCTATATTTATTTAGATGTTCATATGAATTTTGTCCTTATTTTATTAATCTGATATGTCACATTGATTTGTGTATATTATTCCATTTTTCAATCCTGGAATAAATGTCATTTGATCATGGTATATGTGACTTTATTGTATTGTTGAATCTGTTTTACTAATTTTTTTTTTAGTATTTTTGCCTCTAAGTTCATAAGGGATAGTGACCTGTAATTTTATTTTCTTCTAATGCTTTCTCATAAAATCTGTTTGGAAGTGGTCACTCCTATGCTATTTTTTCAAAAAAAAAAAAAAAAAGAGAAGAATTGTTTTTAATTCTCTTTGAATATTTGGTAAAATTCACCAGTTTCTGGTCCTGGTCTTTTGTATTTTAGGTGGTTTTTAATTACTGAGACAATGTCCGTACTACTAATCAGTTTATTCAGGTTTTCTACTTTAAGATTTGGTCTTGGCAGGTTTTATTTCTAGGAATTTATTTCCTCTAAGTTGTCCAATTTGTTGGTATACATTTATACTACTCTTTTATAGTCTTTTCTATTTCTATGATAGTGGCTGCAAGTCTCCTCTTTCATTTCTGATTTTATTTGAATCCCCTGTCTTATTTTATTGGTAAGCATATCTAAAGGTTTGTTGGTTTGGTTTTTATTTTCAAAAACTAGTACATGGTTTCTGATGTTTTCTATTGTGTTTTGGTCTCTTTTTTATGTTTATTTCCCCTCTGGCCTTTGTTATTTTCTGTCTTCCACTGACTTTGGGCTTTATATCTTCCTTTTTTTCCAGTTCATTGAGGTATGATGCATACCACAATTTGGGGTATGATGTGTTTCCATTTATAAGGTATTTTTTAAATTTCTCTTTTGATTTCTTCTTTGAATCACTGGGTGGTTAATATCATGTTGTTTAATATCTACATACTGGTTAATTTGCTTTTTTTTTTTTCCTGTATTGTTTTCTAGCTGCAACTTCATACCATTGTGGTAGGAAAGGTACTTGATATAATTTCAGTCTTCTTAAATTTATTAAGACTTGTTTTGTGGCCTGTGTGTGATCTATCCTGGATAATGTTTCATGTGCACTTGAGAAGACTATATATTATTTTGCTTTTGGATGGACTGTTCCATATAAACCTGTTAAGTTGGTCTGGCCTAATATGTCACTTAAGGCCAATGTTTCCCTAATGATTTTCTGTCTGGATGATCTATCCATTGCTAAAAAGTGAGTTATTAAATTTCCCCTCTGTTACTAGAGTGCTCTCTTTTTCTCTCTTTAGGTCTATAATATTTTCCTTATATATTTAGGTGTTCCTATGTTGAGTGCAGAAAGTGAAAGTGAGGTCGCTCAGTCATGTCTGACTCTTTGTTAACCCATGGACCGTACCTACCAGGCTCCTCTGTCCATGGGATTTTCCAGGCAAGAATACTGGAGTGGATTGCCGTTTCCTTCTCCAGGGGATCTTCCCAACCCAGGGATTGAACCTGGGTCTCCTGCATTGTAGGCAGACAGTTTACCATCTGAGCCATCAGAGAAGCCCAACAGAGTGGAGTGCAGAAGCATTTACAAATATTATATCCTCTTATAAGGTTGACTCCTTTATTATTATATAATGACCTTCTTTGCCTCCTATTACAATCTTTGTCTTGAGGTCATTTTGTTTCATATAAGTATGACTACCCCAGGTTTTTTTTTTTGGTTTCCATTTGTATGGGATATAATTTTACATCATATAACTTTCATCCTCTGTGTATCTTTAGGTTTGAAGTTCATGTCTTGTAGGCACCATACAGATGGGTCATGCTGTTGTTGTTTTTATCCACAAGCCACTCTAAGTCTTTTGATTGAAGAATATAGTCCGATTACATTTAAAGTAATTATTGATGGTATAACCTTATTGCCATTTTGTTAATTGTTTCCTGAATATTTAGTAATTTCTGTGTTCCTTTATTCTTCTTCTGTTCTTTCCCTTTGTGATTTGATGATTTTCTATTGTGTTAAGTTTAGATTTCTCTTTTCTTTTATATCTCTAATATAGGGTTTTGTTTTGTGATTACCAAGAAGTTTACATAAAATTAGATAACAGTATTTCAAATCAATCACCCTTTAAGGTTAAACACGTTCTAAAGCTCTCCAGCCCCTTAAGTTTTATGTTCTGATGTCACAATTTGCATCTTTTTATCTTGTATATCCATTAACAAATTATTGTAGTTATTCTTACTATATTTGTTAACTTTCATAATAGCTTTATAATTTATTAACTCACCAACTTTATATTATCCTGAGATATACTAAATACTTAACCTCTTTAGTGAGATTTATGGTTTTATGTTTTCCTGGTACTAATTAGTACCTTTTAATTTTACCTTAAAGAAATCCCCTTAACATTTCTCTAAAGGCTGGTCTGCAGTGATGAACTCCTTTAGCTCTTGTTTCTCTAGAAAACTCATTCTCTGTTCAATTCTGACAAATAACTTTGCCATGTAGAGCATTTTTGATTTGCAGGGTTTTTTTCTTTCTTTCTTTCTTTTTTTCTTCCAACAGTTTGAGTACATTGTTCCACTCTCTGTCGGCCTATAATGTTTCTGCTGAAAAAATCTACTGATAATCCTTTGGAAGTTCCTTTGTATATAACAAGTTTGTTTTTTCCTGTCTTGCTGCATTCAAGAGTCTCTCCTTGTCCTTAACATGCAACATTTAATTATAATGTGTTATTCATCATGTTTGGAAGTCTCCAGTCATCTTGGATTTGAATGTCAGTTTCCTTCCCAGGTTAGGAAAGTTTTCAGCCATAATTTCATCAATTAAATTTTCTATCTCATTCTTTTCCTTCTTGGACTCTTATAATATAAATGTTGATCTACTTGATGTTGTTCCACAAATTCCTTAAGCTCTACTCATTTTTTTTCATTATGTTTCCCCTGCTGTACTTGTGTGAGTTCCACTGCCTTTTCTCAAGTTCACAGTTGCTTTCTTCACATCATCTACTTTGCTCTTGAATTTCTAAATTATATTTTTCATTTCAGTTATTGTATGAATATTCTTTAGTTCTATGACTTCTCTTTGGTACTTTCTTGTATTTTCTTTTTAATTAGATTCTCAATTAGTTTATCCATTCTTCTGAGTTGAGTGAACATTTATATGACCATTATTTTGAATCTCTTTGTTGGGTAAGCCATTTATATCTACTGCATTAAGTTGTTGTTGTTTTTTCCTCCCCTGAGGTTTTATCTTGCTCTTTTCTTTGGAACATACTCCCTGCTGTTTCATTTTTCTCAACTCTCCATGTTGGCTTCTAGACAAAATAGACACCTCTCTTGGTCTTGAAAGAGTAGCCTCATGTAGGGGATACGTCTTATTCTTCAACCCTACTCTAACTCTTAGTTGTTTCCCAGACACTGGTGATTTTATAAGCAGCTTTTACTTTTAGTGGCTCCTAATAGTTCAGGATGTGTTAAAACCTGTCAGTGTCCCAAAGGGTGAGGATCTTTGTCATCACCTAGAATCAGGCTGACTGGACGCCAAACCCTGAGGTAGCAAATATACCTTCTTCAAAGGAAGACTGGGAAATGAGCATTTCTGTCTGCTCCCTCTGCACTGATCCTAGGGTTGATATATAGTTCATAACTCTTTCCTCTTTTTGCTGCAGTCCAATTTAACTACTGAGCACAAACTTTGCTGACCACCAGAGTCAGGCAATCAAGTGGTATCCCCTAAGTAGCAACCACAAAACCAGGGTACCAGACAATAATAACAAGAGTAGTATCAGACATGTACATAAATTCCCCAGGAGGTACTGGCAATCTAGAGTGCAGTGGAGGGAGGAGATGAAGATAGAATCCACCCTTCCATGTCTCTGGAGAGGAGTACAGTGAGCCCTTAGTTGTGTGTTTAGTTAAAAGCCTGCTCTTTAGGCCACTGCTATGAGGATAAGCTAAGTAGGCCTCTTTCACAGAAAGACTGGACTCCTCAGTCTGTTGTCTCTCTTCTGTGTCTTGAGAGTAGTAGCTTTTTAAGAAATCTTTCTCCATTTGTTTTAGTCCTGTGGAACCTGTAAGCATAAAGCTATTCTAACCACCAGAACAATGTGATCTAGAGGTGTCCCCTGGGTAGCAATCATAAAAACTTGGGTGCCAGACAAAAATACAAACTCCCTTCTAGGGTAGGAGACACAGAATGAGAGGGTAAAATAAGGCACCCACTGGAAGAATATTTCAGGAGGCTTCTGTATGTGTTTTAAATGAGATGCCTACCCCTCAGGCAAATCCTTTTAGATAAACAAGGCTTTTTCATCTAAAGTCTGAGCATCTCACAATGGGCTGCTTCTGTGCTGGACCCTAAGGTGGGTGCGTCTGTTTGTGAGTCAATAAATAACTGTTTCTCAATTTGTTGCAGACCTGTGAGTCTCCTGGACAGAAGCCCCACTGGCTTTCAAAGTTATATGTACTGCGGAATCATCTCTCAGGTACAGGTCTTAAAACAGGTTGCCAGTTCCCTAGAGTTTGATTCACTATGCCAGGGGTGGAGTTTGTGTTAGGATGGTATCTCAGCCTCTCCTATCTGCTTTGATGTGGGTTTCTTTTCACTTACCTGATATTTAGGAATTGCTCAACTAGTTTTGTTTTGGTTTGTTTTGTTTTTTTAGAGGAAATTGTTTTGTATACAGCTGAAGATTCAGTGTGTCCATGAGAAGACATGAGTTCAGAATCTTCCTCCATCACCATCCTGAACCAGTATTCAGTATTTATTCATTTTTCATATAGAATTTGATCATAAAATGAATTTTATGAGTTAAATATATTCATTAACTCATATTTTACATAGGTATCAAAATATGCTTTCTATATCTAAATAGATATAAACTTAAGAGAGAAATTATTGAATAACCCTTATCAGCACCTTCACATTTCTACCATGGTATTTCCAATAAATAATTCACAAATGTATTTTTCTATACCAGCCATATTGCCTAGTTAGCTGTACTATATTATTTTAATCTACTAATAAAACAACTTTGTTTTCTCAAGAAAATCTTTAACTGGTGGTAGTGAGAAATAAGGGATATCATACATCCATCTTAAAATTTAATAATACTCCTCAGGAAAATGCTACAATGAGAACATATACAAAATTTCACACATTTTCTGGTATTCATACATACTGATCTCTAAGGATGCATTTGAAAAATGTTATCAGGCATTGCAATGTTTACCTGAGAGTGAGGGAAGAGAAGAAAGACCATAATAGCTATATGAATGTCCCAGATGCTGTAAATAAACATTTTGTAAGTGAATAATAGGTGGCAATAGGCCTTGCTATCCTCAGATAATTTAATGACATACTGCAGGCCTTCTGGAGGTGGAAAATAGGAATTATCTTCCCTGAATTACCAAGAATATATAGCCTCTCTGGAAATTTACATTTTGTTCTTTAATCATTTATTAAATTATTTCAATTTGAAAAGATTTGTACAAGTTGATGTAAAATAGCTTCAGTGTACTTCCATTTATCAAAGCTAAATAATGTAGTCAATCTCATTTTAACCTGACTTTTGAAAAGTGAAAAGACTCATGAAAATTGACTTACAGTGAAGATCAGAATGTGAAATGTGAAAAATAATATAAAGAAGGCATGAAGACAGTTGCAAATTGAACAAAATATTTGTCAATGTTTACAATACAAAGCTATCCTTGTGGCTAACATTTTGACCTTGGGAAATTAAGTTATAATCTATTAACATTTTATGAATAAGACAGATGGTGATCTTGATAGCAAATCTGAAAGAAGCCTAGTTTCACAAAACAATTACAATTCAAGATAGTCAAGTTTAAAAACAGTGACTTCTACTACAGGAAACAGCTCAAAATGCATGAAAAATATTCTATGAGAGTGCTAAGTTAAGAATCATTTTCAAGAAATAAAGGACTGATTAAGTGTGTGTACCACATGACCCTAATATTTCCCTATTGCCATCAAATGTAATAATCTTTGCAGCTTTCTGTGAAGTGAATAAAGATTATTTCCCACAAGAAGAAATTCATATAAGGAAAGGAATAAGAAAAATGTACAATCTTAACTCTTTTCTTGTGCTTGATGTTTTGCTGTATGTTTATTTTGTGCTGTAGTTTTAAGAAATAAAAATATGTTAGCTAACGTATAATACCATAGCATTTTCTCCTGAAGAGTAAAGTGTGGACAAATGTCTCCTTGAGTAGAACTTCCTGGATTATACCCACTTTCAATTGTTTGTCTATATTGGGGCAATTATTTAAAAATATGCTGGTTGGCTGAACTTATTCTACATCATAAGTACATAAGAAAACAAGAAACAATGTGTGTTAAAGTGTTTTGTAAACTTTAAAATATTCCACAGCGTTTTTTAAATTAGAAACAGTAACTGGAGATGACTTCTCTCACCCTCCCACATATTACCATCTGTTTTAAAAAATATTTTCATGCCCTCTTTCCTGGCTTGAATTGAGAAACAAATTTTGGCATTTTATAATGTTTCCAGTGAGAATTCTTATAATTTTATCCCATTATTGATAGACAAAATTGTGACATATCATATGATACTTCTTAGTTACTGTTCAAAATATTCACAAATTCTTTTTATTGACAGCTTAAATAAATATGGCAAATTGAAGAGAGTAGTATATTTAAGAAACTCCATTCACTAAGAATATTAATTAGAAAGGATAATGGAAAACGTGAATATCTGATAAGTATTTAATGAGTTTGTGGGTATAGACAATATAATTATTAAAGATGATTTGTTATATAGAAAAAAGAACAAATTCATGATGAGGTGCCAATATTACATTCTTAGATATTCTATCAGTAACATTATATATAACAGAGTTGCAATCCATGGGGTCGCTAAGAGTCAGACACGACTGAGCGACTTCCCTTTCACATTTCACTTTCATGCATTGGAGAAGGAAATGGCAACCCACTCCAGTGTTCTTGCCTGGAGAATCCCAGGGACGGCAGAGCCTGGTGGGTTGCCGTCTCTGGGGTCGCACAGAGTCAGACACGACTGAAGCGACTTACAGCAGCAGCAGCAGCAGCAGTATTACCTTCATGTTCATTTTGAAGAACTTTTTTTTTTTTTAGAAAGAAAGAAATTTACCACTGTAAATTCTGTCTCTAGGCTTCAAGCTTTTGTAGCACTGCTTAAGAGATGAAAAGTAGAAAGAAGGAAATTTTTCTTATAGATGTTAGTATATCTCATAGTTCCTAGAAAAGCACTGAGCCCTTTATCGGTCAATACTATCTAAAACAATAGGATATAGATATACAGACACATATATACAGATATAGATATAGATAAAGCTGTCATATATATATATATATATATATATATGACAGCTTAAGAGAGAGAGAGATTTATTTTAAGGAATTGCCTCACAATTGTGGAAACTGGTAAATTTAAAATCTGTAGGTTAGGCTAATAGGCTAGAAATCCCACTAAGAATTGATGCTGAAGTCTTATATCCAAAATCTATAGAATAAACCAGGTGACTAGAAACTCAGTCAAGCTTTTTATGTTACAGTCTTGAGAAAGAGTTCCTTCTTCTCCAGGAAGCTTCAATTTTTCTCTTACCGCTTTTAACTAATTGAATGAGGCCCACTCACACTATCAAGAGTAATTTGCTTTACTTAAAAAAAAGTGATTATAAATGTTAATCACATTTACAAAATACTTTCACAGAAACATCTAGACTAGTGTTTGACCAAACAGCAGGGTACCATAACCTAGCCAAGTTTACACATAAAACTAGCAATCACAAGTTACCCAGTAAGTATTTGACTTTTACTTTGTAATCTTAACTAAGAGATAATTGAAAGATATTATTTGTGGACCAAGGAAGGCAGGAAAGTAATATATGAAATTTATCCAAAACTTTGAATGATGTTGACTAGTTATAACTGAAATAGTTGTAACAGGTATTAAGACATCCTTGATGATTAGATTCAAAAATGACTTGAAATCAGTGAATTTGGAAAAGATATGCACAGGCATCCACTGCTAAAAGGAATTCTTCTACCTTCTTATTCAGCTTCCCATGATAGCTTAAGTAAAGACAGATGTTCAAGTAACCATATTATGCAGAGAAAAGCAATTTTACCTAGCTGCAATGATGAGTTAACAATTTTTCTTTGTTTGATTAAGATACAGTTGACATACGGTATTATATATTTAATGTATATAGCACAGTGATTTAACTTACATACATCATGAAATGATAACCACAATAACTCGGGTGAACAACTATCATCTCAGATAGATAAGAAGAAATAATTTTCCTTTGTAATGAGACCTCTTAGAATTTTCTCTTAACAATTTTCATATACATTATATAGCAATGTTAACTACATCTATCAGGTTGCACATCACATCTCTAGTACTTACTAATCTTGCAACTGGAAGTTTGTGTCTTTTGACCACCTTGAGCCAATCCTTACTCCTCCACCCTCTATTTCTTTCTGTTTTAAAATTTTATTTCACATTGGAGTGTGGAAAAGTGGTTCAGTTATAGGTATATATGTATCTATTCTTTTTCAAGTTCTTTTCCCATTTGGGTTATTATACAGTGTTAAGCAGAGTTCCCTCTGCTATACAGTAAATCCTTGTTGGTTACCTATTTTATTAATAAACATAGCACTGTGTACATGTCAATCTCAAACTTTCTGGCCCTTTAATCTTTCACTATCCCCTCACTGTTTCTCCCTGGTAACCATCAATTTGTTCTGTGAGTCTGAAAGATGGTAACAATAACTCTGTGTACAAGACAGCAAAAGAAACACTAATGTATAGAACAGTCTTATGGACTCTATGGGAGAGGGAGAGGGTGGGAAGATTTGGGAGAATGGCATTGAAACATGTAAAATATCATGTATTAAATGAGATGCCAGTCCAGGTTCGATGCACGATACTGGATGCTTGGGGCTAGTGCACTTGGACGACCCAGAGGGATGGTATGGGGAGGGAGGAGGGAGGAGGGTTCAGGATGGGGAACACATGTATACCTGTGGTGGATTCATTTTGATATTTGGCAAAACTAATACAATTATGTAAAGTTTAAAAATAAAATAAAATTAAAAAATAAGTCATTTGTGTCATTTTTGTTAGATTACACTTTTAAGTGATATCATATATTTGTCCTTCTCTGCCTGACTTACTTGACTTAGTGTGATAATATTCAGGCCCATCTGTATTGCTGCAAATGCCATCATTTCATCCTTTTTTATGCCTGAATCATATTACATTGTATATATAAAACACATCTTTATCCATTTATACATTGATGGACATTTAGGTTGCTTCCATACCTTGGCTATTGTAAACAGTCCTGCAATAAACACTAGAGTGCATGTGTACTTTTAAATCATGTTTTTCTCTAGATACATGCCCAGAAGTGGGATTCCTGGATCACACAGTAAATCTATTTTAGTTTTTAAGGGACCTTTATACTGTTCTACATAGTGGCTATACCAATTTATATTTCCACCAAAAGTATAGGAGGGTGCTTTGTTCTCCATACTCTCTCCAGAATTTATGGTTTATAGACATTTTGATTATGGCCATTCTGACTGATGTGAAGTCATATCTTGTTATATTTTTGACTTGCATTTTTCTAATAATTAGCAAAATTGAGCATCTTTTCATGTGCCTCATAGTCATCTGTATGTCTTCCCTTCTGGAGAAATGTCTATTTAGTTCTGTCCATGTTTCAATTGATTTGGTTTTTTGATATTTAGCCTCATGTGCTGTAAATTTTGGATATTACAATCTTGTTGGTTACATCTTTTGCACATATTTTCTCATATTCTGTGGGTTGTCTTTTCATTTGGTTTATGATTTCTTTTGCTGTTTAAAAACTTTTGAGTTTAATTACATCCCTATTTTTCTTTTCTTTTTTCCCCCCGTATACTCTAGGAGACAGATCTAAAAAGATCTTGCCATTTATGTCACTGATGAACATAGATGCAAAAATCCTTAGCAAAATTCTTGCAAACAGAATCCAACAACATACTAAAAAGATCATACATCATGACCAAGTGGGCTTTATCCCAGGGATGCAAGGATTCTTCAATATCCTCAAATCAATCAATCTAATAACCACATTAACAAATTGAAAGATAAAAACCACATGATTATATCAATAGATGGAGAGAAAGCCTTTGACAAAATCCAACATCCATTTATAATAAAAACCCTCCAGAAATCAGGCATAGAAGGAATATACCTCAAGATAATAAAAGCTATATATGACAAATCCACAGCAAACATCCCCAATGGTGAAAATTTGGAAGAATTTCCCTTAAAGTCAGGAACAAAGAGAGGGTGCCCACTCTCACCACTACTATTCAATATAGTTTTAGAAGCTTTGGCCAAAGCAATCAGAGCATAAAAATAGATAAAAGGAATCCAGATTGGAAAAGAAGAAGCAAAACTATCACTGTTTGCAGATGACATGATCCTCTACCTAGAAAACCCTAAAGACTCCACCAGAAAATTAGTAGAGCTAATCAATGAATATAGTAAAGTTGCAGGATATAAAATTAACACACAGAAATCCCTTGCATTTCTATTCACTAACAATGAGAAAACAGAAAGAGAAATTAAGGAAACAATTCCATTCACCATTGCAATGAAAAGAATAAAATACTTAGGAATATATATATCTAAAGAAACAAAAGACCTATATATAGAAAACTATAAAACACTGGTGAAAGAAATCAAAGAGGACATTAATAGATGGAAAAACATACCATGTTCATGGATTGCAAGAATCAATATAGTGAAAATGAGTATACTACCCAAAGCAATCTATAGATTCAATGTAATCCCTATCAAGCTACCAACAGTATTTTTCACAGAACTAGAACAAATGATTTCACAATTTGTATGGAAATACAAAAAACCTTGAATAGCCAAAGCAATCTTGAGAAAGAAGAGTGGAACTGAAGGAATCAACCTGCCTGACTTCAGGCTTTACTACAAAGCTACAGTCATCAAGACAATATGCTACAGGCACAAAGACAAAAATATAGATCAATGGAACAAAATTGAAAGCCCAGAGATAAATCCATGGACCTATGGACACCATATCTTTGACAAAGGAGCCAAGAATATACAATGGAGAAAAGACAATCTCTTTAACAAGTGGGACTGGGAAAACTGGTCAAACACTTGTAAAAGAATGAAACTAGAACATTTTCTAATACCATACACAAAAATAAACTCAAAATGGATTAAAGATATAAACGTAAAACCAGAAATTATAAAACTTCTAGAGGAAAACATAGCCCAAATACTCTCCGACATATATCACAAGAAGATCCTCTATGAACCACCTCCCAGAGTAGTGGAAATAAAAGCAAAAATAAACAAATGGGACCTAATTAAACTTAAAAGCTTTTGCACAATGAAGGAAACAATAAACAAGGTGAAAAGACAGCCTTCAGACCATGGAGAAAATAATAAATGGCAAATGAAGCAACTGAAAAAGAATTAATCTCAAAAATATACAATCAACTCCTGCAGCTCAATTCCAGAAAAAATAAATGACCCAATCAAAAAATGGGCCAAAGAAATAAACAGACATTTCTCCAAAGAAGACATACAGATGGCTAACAAACACATGAAAAGATGTTCAACATCACTCATTATCAAAGAAATGCAAATCAAAACCACAATGAGGTACCATTTCACACCAGTCAGAATGGCTGCTATCCAAAAGTCTACAAACAATAAATGCTGGAGAGGATGTGGAGAAAAGGGAACCCTCTTACACTGTTGGAGGGAATGCAAACTTGTAGAGCCACTATGGAGAATAGTATGGAGATTCCATAAAAAACTGGAAATAGAACTGCCTTATGATCCAACAATCCCACTGCTGGACATACACACTGAAGAAACCAGAACTGAAAGAGATGTGTGTACCCCAATGTTCATTGCAGCACTGTTTATAATAGCCAGGACATGGAAGCAACCTAGATGTCCATCAGCAGACAAATGATAAGAAAGCTATGGTACATATACACAATGGAATATTACTCAGCCATTAAAAAGAATGCATTTGAATCAGTTCTAATGAGGTGGATGAAACTGGAGCCTATTATACAGAGTGAAGTAAGCCAGAAAGAAAAACACCAATACAGTATCAGTTCAGTTCAGTTCCGTAGCTCAGTCATGTCCAACTCTTTGTGACCCCGTGACTCGCAGCACGCCAGGCCTCCCTGTCCATCACCAACTCCCGGAATTCATTCAGACTCACATCCATCAGTCAGTGATGCCATCCAACCATCTCATCCTCTGTTGTCCCCTTCTCCTCCTGCCCCCAATCCCTCCCAGCATCAGAGTCTTTTCCAATGAGTCAACTCCTCGCAGGAGGTGGCCAAAGTACTGGACTTTCAGCTTTAGCATCATTCCTTCCAAAGAAATCCCAGGGCTGATCTCCTTCAGAATGGACTGGTGGGATTTCCTTGCAGTCTGAGGGACTCTCAAGAGTCTTCTCCAACATCACAGTTCAAAAGCATCAATTCTTTGGTGCTCAGCTTTCTTCACAGTCCAACTCTCACATCCATACATGACCACAGGAAAAACCATAGCCTTGACTAGACAGACCTTTGTTGGCAAAGTAATGTCTCTGCTTTTCAACATGCTATCTAGGTTGGTCATAACTTTTCTTCCAAGGAGTAAGTGTCTTTTAATTTCATGGCTGTAGTCACCATCTTCAGTGATTTTGGAGCCCCAAAAAATAAAGTCTGACACTGTTTCCACTGTTTCCCCATCTATTCCCCATGAAATGATGGGACCAGATGCCATGATCTTCGTTTTCTGAATGTTGAGCTTTAAGCCAACTCTTTCAGTCTCCACTTTCACTTTCATCAAGAGGCTTTTTAGTTCCTACTAACATATATATATATATATATATATATATATATATATATATATGGAATTTAGAAGGATGGTAACCACAACCCTATACGCAAGACAGTGAAAGAGACACAGATGTATAGAACAGTCTTTTGGGCTCTGTGGGAGAAGGCAAAGTGTGGGATGATTTGAGAGAATACCATTTTAACATGTATATTATCATATGTGAAACAGATCACCAGTCCAGGTTTGATGCATGAGACAGGGTGCTCTGGGCTAGTGCACTGGGATGTCCCAGAGGGATGGGATGGAGAGGGAGGTGGAAGGGGGGCTCAGGATGGGGAACACATGTACACCCATGGCTGATTCATATGAATGTTTGGCAAAACCAGTACAATATTGTAAAGTAATTAGCCTCCAGTTAAGTAATTTTTTTAAAAAAAGAGAGTTTTCTGCCTATGTTTTCCTCTAAGAGTTTTATAATATCCAGTCTTACCTTTAGGTCTTTAACTCATTTTGAGTTTATTTTCATGTATGGTATTAAAGAATGGTCTAGTTTCTTTCTTTCTTTCTTTTTTAACATGTAGCTGTCCTGTATTCCCAGCACAATTTACTAAAGTTATTGTCTTTTCTCCATTGTATAGTCTTGCCTCCTTTGTTATAGATTAAGTAGACACTTGTGTTTGTTTCTGGGCTTTCTACCCTGTTTCATGGATCTTTATTTAATTTGTAGTATACTCTTAAAGTCAGGGAAACTGATGCCTGAAATGGAATTCTCCCCTTAATTTATCTTTCTGATAGTTTGTTGTTAGTATTTAGAAATGCAGCCTGGAATGGGCATCTCTCCTTAATTTTTCTTTCTAATAGTTTTCTGTTAGTATTTAGAAATGCAATTAATTTCTGTATGTTAATTTTGTATCCTGCAACTTTACAGAATTTATTGTTGCTTCATTCTAAGTTTTATGTGTGTGTGTTAGTTACTCCGTCGTGTCTTACTGTTTGTGACACTATGGACCGCCAGATTCCTATGTCCATGGGATTTCCCAGGCAAAAATATGGGGTGGGTTGCCATTTCCTTCTCCAGAGGATCTTTCAGACACAGGGATCTAACCCACATCTCATTCCATGCAGGCAGATTCTTAACCATCTGAGCCACCAGGGACGCCCTCTAAGTTTTATGGTTATGTCTTTAGGATTTTCTGTTTATAATATCATATCATCTACCTACAGTAATAGTTTTCTCTCTTTAGAATTTGGATTCCTTTTATTTCTTTTTGTTTGCTGTGCCAGGTACTTACATTATATAAAAATTATATAATATGTTACATTATATAAAAGTAGTGAGAGTGAACATCCTATCATTTTCCTGATCTTAGTGGAAATGCTTTCAGGTTTTTACTAATGAAAATATTATTAGCTATCAGCCAACCTCAAGGAGTTGGTGATGGACAGGGAAGCCTGGCATGCTGGAGTCCATGGGGTCACAAAGACTTGGATATAACTGAGGGACTGAACTGAACTAGCATATATAGCCTTTATTATGCTAATGTATGTTCCCTTTATACCTACATTCTGGGGAGTTTTTATCATAAATGGATGTTGTTTTGTCAAAAGATTTTCCTTTATCTAATGAGATGATTGATTTTTAAGTTCAATTTGCTAATGTAGTGTATCACACTGAGTAACTTGCTGATATTGAACCATCCTTGTATCCCTGGAAGAAATCCCACTTGATCATGGTATATGATCCTATTAATGTATTCTTGAATCTGATTTGCTAATATGTTATTGAGGAATTTTGCTCCTTCATCACTGATATTGGCATTTAATTAATTAATTTATTCATTTATTTATTTTGTGATATCTCTGTCTGGTTTTGGTATCAGGGTGATGTTGACCTCCTAGAATATGTTGGGAAGCATTCCTTCCTGTGAAAATTTTTTGCAATAGTTTGAGAAGGGTTCAGTTCACTCACTCAGTCATGTCCGACTCTTTGTGACCCGATGAATCGCAGCACGCTAAGTCTCCCTGTGCATCACCAACTCCCAGAGTTCACTCAGACTCACGTCCATCGAGTCAGTGATGCCATCCAGCCATCTCATCCTCTGTCATCCCCTTCTCCTCCTACCCCCAATCCCTCCCAGCATCAGAGTCTTTTCCAATGAGTCAACTCTTCTCATGAGGTGGCCAAAGTACTGGAGTTTCAGCTTTAGCATCATTCCTTCCAAAGAAATCCCAGGGCTGATCTCCTTCAGAATGGGCTGGCTGGATCTCCTTGCAGTCTGAGGGAATCTCCAACACCATAGTTCAAAAGCATCAATTCTTTGGTGCTGAGCTTTCTTCACAGTCCAACTCTCACATCCATACATGACCACTGGAAAAACCATAGCCTTGACTAGACAGACCTTTGTTAACAAAGTTATGTCTCTGCTTTTCAATATGCTATCTAGGTTGGTCATAACTATCCAAATGTTGGTAAATTTACCCATGAAGTCATCTGTTTCTAGACTTTTGTTTATTGATGGTTTATTTTATTACTGATTCAAGTTCATTACTGGTAATTGGTCTGAATATACTTTCTATTTCTTCCTGATTCAGTTTTGGGAGATTGTACTTTGCTAAGAATTTTTCTATTCCTTGTAGGCTGTCCATTTTATTGGTTTATAATTGTTAATAATAGTCTCATGATCTTTTGTATTTCTGTGGTCTCAGTTGTAAATTCTTTTTTATTTCTGATTTTTGACATTTCTCTTGTTATTTTTATCTTTTCAAAAAATCAGGTTTTCACTTTATGATTGTTTCTACTGTTTTAGTCTTTATTTCATTTTCTGCTCTAGTTTTTATGATTGATCTCTTTATTAATTTTGTGTTTTACATGTTTTTTTTTTCCCTAGTTCTTTTAGGTGTAAGGTTAGCTTGTTTATTTTAGATTTTTCTTATTTTCTGATGTAGGCTTGTGTCTCTATATACTTCTCTCATGCCACAGATGAGTGAAACTCATCCTGCATGCCAAAGATTTTTGTATTGTTGTGTTTTCTTCTTGGGTTTTTTTTTTTTTTTTTCTCTACATGTTTTCTGACTTCCTCTTTGATTTCTTCAGTAATCCATTAATTGTTAGTATCATATTGTTTAGTCTCTATATGTGTTTTGAGGTCTTTGCAGTTTTTCTTGTAGTTGATTTCTAGTGTTATGGCATTGTGTTTAGAAAATATCCATGATATAATTTTAGTTTTCTTAAATTTACTAAGACTATGTACTATCATATTTAAGCTATCTTAGCTTGAGCTGATATTACAAATTATCATAGACACAGTGGCTTAAACAACATTTATTACTCAGAGTTCTAGAGCTTGAAATGTTAAAAATCAATATTCCAACTGATTCATTGTCTGGTAAGGACCCTTTTTCTTGTTTGCAGAACTATGCATCTTGTGTTATCCTTGTATGATTGACAGTGAGAGAGTGTGCCACCATTTTGTTTTAAGTACGTTATTTACCTCATAGGGCTACACCATCTTGACTTCATCTAAACCTAATAAACTCCCAAAAGTCCCACTTCCAAATATCATCACATTGGGGATTAGGGGTTCCTTAATCTGAAAGAGATGGCAATACCAGACCACCTGATCTGCCTCTTGAGAAATTTGTATGCAGATCAGGAAGCAACAGTTAGAACTGGACATGGAACAACAGACTGGTTCCAAATAGGAAAAGGAGTTCGTCAAGGCTGTATATTGTCACCCTGTTTATTTAACTTATATGCATCGTACATCATGAGAAACGCTGGACTGGAAGAAACACAAGCTGGAATCAAGATTGTCAGGAGAAATATCAATAACCTCAGATATGCAGATGACACCACCCTTATGGCAGAAAGTGAAGAGGAACTCAAAAACCTCTTGATGAAAGTGAAAGTGGAGAGTGAAAAAGTTGGCTTAAAGCTCATCATTCAGAAAACGAAGATCATGGCTTTCAGTCTTGTCACTTCATGGGAAATAGATGAAGAAACAGTGGAAACAGTGTCAGACTTTATTTTTCTGGGCTCCAAAATCACTACAGATGGTGACTGCAGCCATGAAATTAAAAGACGCTTACTCCTTGGAAGGAAAGTTATGACCAACCTAGATAGCATGTTCAAAAGCAGAGACATTACTTTGCCAACAAAGGTTCGTCTAGTCAAGGCTATGGTTTTTCCTGTGGTCATGTATGGATGTGAGAGTTGGATTGTGAAGAAGGCCGAGCGCCGAAGAATTGATGCTTTTAAACTGTGGTGTTGGAGAAGACTCTTGAGAGTCCCTTGGACTGCAAGGAAATCCAACCAGTCCATTCTGAAGGAGATCAGCCCCAGGACTTCTTTGGAAGGAATGATGCTAAAGCTGAAACCACAATACTTTGGCCACCTCATGCAAAGAGTTGACTCATTGGTAAAGACTCTGATGCTGGGAGGGACTGGGGGCAGGAGGAGAAGGGGACGACAGAGGATGAGATGGCTGGATGGCATCACTGACTCGATGGATGTGAATCTGAGTGAACTCCGGGAGTTGGTGATGGACAGGGAGGCCTGGTGTGCTGCGATTCATGGGGTTGCAAAGAGTTGGACGCGACTGAGCGACTGATCTGATCTGATCTAATAGACCAAGTAAATCTTGCTTCCATATGACAAATGTCTTTTACCAGCTTCATGATTTGTCTATTTCCCTTTCAATCTTGTTTTGTTATGAAAGTGGTAGATATGTATTCCAATCTTTCCTGGAAGGTAGTATGTTGGATAATTTTGCTTCTATTCAATATACGTTTCTCTTTAGGAGGGACTTCTGTGGTAGCCTCAGACAGTAAAGAATCTACTTGCAATACAGGAGACCCAGGTTCAACCTCTGGGTCCAGAAGACCCCCTGGAGAAGGGAATGGTTATCCATTCCAGTATTCTTGCCTTGAGAATTCCATGGACAGAGAGCCTGGTGGGCTCTAATCCACAGTGTTGTGAAGAGTCTGACATGACTGAGCAACTAACACTAACACTTTTCACTTTAGGAACAATAAAATAGATGAAAATTTAACCAAGGAACTGAGAAAGAAAAACAGAAAATGCTTCTCATGTGGAATGTAATATCCTATCACCATCTTTGCTCAAGCTTCATTATCTTTTTATTCCTCTCTTCTTTATAACTGTATTTCACCTTCCAATAGTGATAATGAAGATAAGATGTAAAATATAAGAAAATATTCAGTCTTCAGTTGAAGATTCAGAAATCTTTGTGAGATTTAGATTTGTTATTTACAGCAGGCCAAAATCAGACAAATTGAACTAATAGCTTAAAGTTTTTTATAGTATTTCTATTTCCACTAATTTTCATACCGCCTGTTTATTTATTAATATTTACAAAGATCATTTAAATAGTTAACTCTTGCTTTTTCCAAACTGTTGAAGATTTTAAGCATAACAATAGAGTGACAAATCTCTGGTACCCCATTAGACTTTGCTTCTAATTAGATTCACTGTGGCTGTTGGCAGATTTCAGGAGCTTTTCAGAAAAAAATGACTTCATATGCAGGACAATACAGTCTTATGTCTTAGGGACATTTCAGAAATGGTAAGTGCATAAAACAATCCTTTGAAAAATCATAGAAAATAAGGTCAACGGTTCCCACTGATTTGCATATAGCAAATTTTTCTAATTACTACTATTTTATCTACTTTTTTCAGCTGACAATTTCTCAAGCTCTTTATTTCTCACTTATCTACCGTTTAATGAGAAAATTGACAAATAGCATAACAGTACTGTTCCACTTTAACATCATCATTAATGTTCCTACTTTCTGGAGTAGTTCTCTGTTAGAATATTTCCCTTGAGTATGATACCTTTGTAAATGCTCTTTATTATAATCTTAAAAGCCATTTATGAACAATTCAGTCATTCTATATTTGGATTTCTATTTCACTGTTCTTTCTTAAACTCTAGGTAACTTTATATTATGTTTCTTTTCATCTCTTTGTTCCATTTTCAGAATATATATTCCCATTTCTTTCTATAGCAGCCTTTTGATAAGTCACTTTTTAGAAGTTAAATTTTAATTTAATCTATTCACAATATAGTGTCTTTTATAATTTTCTAATTTGCCAGATTTTCATACTTATCTTTTCTTTGTTACACATTATAAATGCCTTAATTCCCTTAACTTTCTCTAATTGAAGTCAAATATTATTTCCTCTGATACGTAAAAGTAATGTTCTATTGTGTTAAAACAAAGTAAATTCTGGTACAAAGCCTATTTTAAAATTTGCCATCAGACTTCTATAATTATAAAGTTAACAGCATTTTTGGTATAGTAGATTTAGATCCATTTTTTATCCAAAATACCTAATAATATAAAGTATTATATACAGCTGAATAGCAGTCAATACAAAATATTTTCAGAAATATTTGTGTTTCTCATGCCATTGTCAAAATTAAATAACAGATAATAATCACATATGTTTCTTCATATGTCATTCATTCATTCAGCAACAATTTATGCCCAACCTTGGTCTGTATTTAGGAGACAAATGAGACAGGTAAAACCTCTTAATCTTCCTATGAATTGGAGAAAGACAAAATAATTTACAGATATCATGTATATGCTTTAATGAAAGTAAAGCAGAGTGAAAGATAAGGAGTGACTGGGGAACTTCTGAGGTGAAGTATTTAGGGAGGGCTTTTTGGAAGAAGGGACATTTGAGGTGAGATTTGAATTATAAATAGAAGAAAGTCTTAAGGAGAGCTACCCAGAGTGAGGAAGAGCTAGGATTAAGAGCTATCATAGCAGATAGCTTGTCATGTTTAACTATCAGAAACAAGGCTATGAGTTTGGAGATTGAAGGTAAATAAGGTACCACATATCTGCCTAGTTCTACTATCTGAAACAATACATAAACTATTCTGAGGACAATTTAAAAAATCCTGCCATCTCTTGTTTAAAGTTTCTGTGTTCTTCCCTCAAGAATATATGTGAGTATCTGAAATGATCAGTAAAATGGAAAAACTCAAAAGTTTGGAAAATAAAGGCATTTTCATGGGAGGTATATTAGGCTAAATGAACCTAAAATCAAGGCACATTCTTTTTTTTAATTTTTTAATATTTTTTTGTTTAACTTTACAATATTGTATTGGTTTTGCCATATATCAAAATGAATCTGCCACAGGTATACATGTGTTCCCCATCCTGAACCCTCCTCCCTCCCCATACCATCCCTCTGGGTCGTCCCAGTGCACTAGCCCCAAGCATCCAGTATCGTTCATCAAACCTGGACTGGCAACTCATTTCATATATGATATTATACATATTTCAATGCCATTCTCCCAAATCATCCCACCCTCTCCCTCTCCCACAAAGTCCAAAAGACTGTTCTATACATCAGTGTCTCTTTTGCTGTCTCATGTACAGGGTTATTGTTACCATCTTTCTAAATTCCATATATATGCATTAGTATACTGTATTGGTGTTTTTCTTTCTGGCTTACTTCACTCTGTATAATAGGCTCCAGTTTCATCCACCTCATTGGAACTGATTCAAAGGTATTCTTTTTAATGGCTGTGTATATGTACCACAGCTTTCTTATCCATTCATCTGCTGATGGACATCTAAGTTGCTTCTAAAGCAATCAGAGCAGAAAAAGAAATAAAAGGAATCCAAATTGGAAAAGAAGAAGTAAAACTCTCATTGTTTGCAGATGATATGATCCTCTACATAGAAAACCCTAAAGACTCCACCAGAAAATTACTAGAACTAATCAATGAATATAGTAAAGTTGCAGGATAGAAAATCCCTTGCATTCCTATACAATAATGATGAAAAAATAGAGAAATTCAGGAAACAATTCCATTCACCATTGCAACAAAAAGAATAAAATACTTAGGAATATATCTACCTAAAGAAATTAAAGACCTATATATAGAAAACTATAAAACACTGCTGAAAGAAACCAAAGAGGACACTAATAGATGGAGAAATATACCATATTCATGGATTGGAAGACTCAATATAGTGAAAATGAGTTACTACCCAAAGCAATCTATAGATTCAATGCAATCCCTATCAAGCTACCAATGGTATTCTTCACAGAGCTAGAACAAATGATTTCACAATTTGTATGGAAATACAAAAAAAACTCAAATAGCCATAGCTATCTTGAGAAAGAAGAATGGAACTGGAGGAATCAACCTGCCTGACTTCAGGCTCTACTACAAAGCCACAGTCATCAAGACAGTATGGTACTGGCACAAAGACAGAAATATAGATCAATGGAACAAAATAGAAAGCCCAGAGATAAATCCATGCACATATGGACACCTTATCTTTGACAAAGGAGGCAAGAATATACAATGGATTAAAGACAATCAAGTCACATTCTTATACAAAAGCAACAGATGCTTTAGTAGAGAAACAAGTTCCCAAGATCAAGTAAAAAGCAGTGTATAAATGAGAGGTGGATAGGAGAATAGACTGAGAAAAATCAGTTCCAATATTGCTAAATGCTGCTTTGAAAAGTGAACTTTTACTTGACAACTAAGATTCCCTTAAGAGAAATAAGAGTAAGAAAATCCTTAAACTGAAAGCAACTGAACTCTTAACAAGTAGTAACAAATTTAAGTGGCCTGAAATCATACAAAATGCTTTTTCTGACCACAGTGGTATAAAACTATACATCAACAAAAGAGGAAAGTGGAAAATTTACAACATATGGAAATTAAACAACTCACCTCTGAGCAATCAATGTGTTAAAGAAGAAATCAAAAGGGAAGTTAAAAAATATATCAAAAAAAGTGAAAATGGAAACAAAACATGCCAAAAAAAACAGCTCTGAAAGGGAAGTTTATAGTAATAAATGCAAATATCAAGAAAATACATCTCAAATAGACAAGTTAACTTTATACCTTAAGAAACTATAAAAAGAAAACAAACTAAGCCCAAGTTAGCCAAAGGAAGATAAAAACAAAAAATCAGTGTGGAAATAAAGATAAGGAAAATAATAGAAAAAAAAATTAAAGATCAACAAAGCTACGAGTTACAAATACACTGACAAACCTTTAGGTAGAATAACTTAAAAAGTCAAATAAAATAAAAAATTAAAAAGGAGACATTGTAGCTTATACCATAAAAATATATAGAAGCATAGGAGGTTACTATGTACAACTATATGCTAACAATTGGAATAACCAAAAGAAATGGATAAATTCCTAGAAACATGCATCTGCTAATCTTGAATCACAAATAAATAGAAAATCTGATCAAATCAATAACTAGTTAGGAGATTAAATCATTGATCAAAAACCTCTAAACATGGAAGACTCCAAGACAAAATGGCTACATTGATGAATTCTATCAGATATTTAAAGAAGAATTCATTCCAACCCTTATCAAAGTCCTCTCTCACCACTGCTATTCAATAGTATTGGATGTCCTAGCTTCAGCAATCAGAGTAAAATGAGATAAAAGGAATACAAATTGGAAAAGAAGAAGTAAAACTATCACTATTTGCAAATGACATGATACTATACATAGAAAATCCTAAAGATACTACTAGAGAACTACTAGAGCTTATCAATGAATTTGGTAAAGTTGCAGGAAGCAAAATTAATACATAGAAATCTGTCACATTTTTATATACTAACAATAAAAGTGAAGAAAGAGAAATTAAAAAATAATCCATTTACCATTGCATTAAAAGTAAAATATATAGGAATAACCCTACCTAAGGAAACAAAAGACCTGTACTCAGAAAACTGTAAGAAAGTGAATAAAGAAATTGAAGATGATCCAAACAGTTGGAAAGATATACCATGTTCTTGGATTGGAAAAATCAATATTGTGAAAATGTTTATACAACCCAAAGCAATGTAGAGATTCAGTGAAATCCGTATCAAATTACCAATGGCATTTTTCACAGAACTAAGAAAAAAAAAATCTTAAAGTCTGTATAGAGACACAGAAGACCCCCAAATAGCCAAAGAAAACTTGAGACAGAAAAGAAAAGCAGAGCTGTAGGAACCAGGCTTCCTGACTTCAGACTCTACTACAAAGCTGCAGTCATCAAAACAATATGTTACTGGCACAAAAACAGAAATTAAGATCTATGTAATAGGACAGAAAGCCCAGAAATAAATTGATGCACCTATGGTTTCAATTAATCTATGACAAAGGAGGAAGGATGATGCAATGGAGAAATTACTATCTCTTCAATAAATAGCCCTTGAAAAACAGAACAGCCACATGTAAAAAAATAAAATTAAAGCATTCTTTAATACCATATACAAAAATAAACTCAAAATAGATTAAAAGTCTAAACATAAGACTGGATACTATAAAACACTTAGAGTAAAATATAGAGTGAGCACTCTCTGACATAAATTGCAGCAATGTCTTTTTCAGTACATCTCCAACAATAAATGGAGATAAAAACAAAAATAAACAAATGGGAACAACGAAACTCAAAAGCTTTTGTACTGGAAAGGAAACCATAAACCAAACAAAAAGACAACACACAGAATGGGAGAAAATATGTGTAAATAATGCTACCAAAAATGGGTTAATCTCCAAAATTTATAAACAGCTCATGAGGCTCAGTATCAAATAAACAAGCAATCCAATTAACAAATGGGCAGAAGAACTGAATATTTTTCTAAAGAAGACATACATATGGTCAATAGGCACATGAAAAGATGCTCAGCATCACTAATGTTTAGAGAAATGCAAGTCAGAACTACAATGAGATATCACTCCACATTAGTCAGGATGAAAGAAAGTGAAAGTGAAGTCACTCAGTCATGTCCGACTCTTTGCGACCCCATGGATTGTAGCCCACCAGGCTCCTTCATCCATGGAATTTTCCAGGTAAGAGTACTGGAGTCGGTTGCCATTTCCTTCTCCATTAGTCAGGATGGCCATCATCAAAAAGTCTAAAAACAGTAAATGCTGGAGAGGGTGTGAAGAAAAGAGAACCCTCCTACACTGTTGGTGGGAAATTAAATTGATACAGCCACTATGGAGAGCAGTATGGAGGTTCCTTAAAAAAAAAAAAAAAAACTAAAAGTAGAGCTATTATGTGATCTTGCAACCCCACTCCTGGGCATATATCCAGATTAAAACATGGTTCAAAAGAATACATACACCCAGTGTTCACTGCAGCACTGTTTACAGTAGCCAGGACGCAGACACAACCTAAATGTCTATCAACATTTGTGGTTTCCTTTGCTGTACAAAAGCTTCTGAGTTTAGTTGCCCCCATTTTTTTATATGGATAAGCATCCAGTAGAATATTTCCAGTTGAACCTTCAGATGAGAACAGTTCCACCGATGCCTTGATTGTAGCCTTGACAGACTCAGAACAGAAAACTCAGTTAAGTTGTGACTGGACTGCTGACCCACAGAAACTATGAGAATGTGAATTGTTTTAAGCCACTAAATAAGTGTGGCATGTTTTAAGCCTCAAAGTTTGTGATTAACTTTTACCCAGCAAAGGATATCTAGTACAGGACTTATGTTCAGCATTTTCAGCTCTGTGGTTTATTTGGACGTGAATTCTTTGCAATTTTCAAACAGTTTATTTTGATGTTTCCCATTAACTCTGCTAATTAGTCAAAACTGCTTTAAAAAATAGTAATGATGCAGTATAGAATCTTGCCCAGGTAATATCACTGTAATCCAATAAGTATAAAAATATAAAAACAATATCATAACAAAGTCAGTGCTGCTAGTCTTAAAATCATATATTCTAAAATCTACCAATATTTGAGTCTTGGGTCCACTAATTTCTTATCTTCTCTGGGGCTGTTTCCTCATTTGTAAAGTGGAGAGTAACAGTAATAATATTCAGGTGGGTGTTTTTATGAATTAAATTAGATCATATGTTAAATACAAATCCTTAATGAATATTAAGTTTATTATTAATGTTGATAATATCACTATTGTTGCTCAGTACTTAAGTCGTGTCCAACTCTATTACCTCAGGGACACCAGTCTTCCCTGTCTTCACTATTTCCCAGAGTTTTCTCAAACTCATGTCCATTGAGTCAGTTATGCCATCCAACCATATCATCCTCTGTCTCTTCTCTTCCTGCTCTCAGTAGCTCCCAGCATCAGGGTCTTTTCCAATGAGTCAACTCTTCACATCAGGTGGCCAAAGTATTGGAGCTTCAGCATCAGTCCTCCAATATTCAAGACTGATTTCCTTTAGGATTGACTGATTTGATCTCCTTGAAGTCCAAGGGACTCTTAAGAGTTTTCTCCAACTCCACAGTTCAAAAGTATCAATTCTTCATCACTCAGCCTCTTTATGATCCAACTCTCACATTCATTCATGACTCCTGGAAAAACCAAAAAGCTTTACTATACGGACCTTTGTTGACAAAGTGATGTATTTGCTCTTTAATTCCCTATCTAGGTTGGCCATACATCTTTTAATTTCATGGCTTCAGTCACCATGTGCAATTATTTTGAGACTCAAGAAAAAATCTGTCACTGCTTCCACTTTTCCCCCTTCTATTTGCCATGAAGTGATGACACTGGATGCCATGATCTTATTATTATTTTTTTTTAATGTTGAATTTTAAGCCCGCTTTTTCACTCTTGTTCTTTCACCCATAACAAGAGGCTCTTTAATTCCTCTTTGCTTTCTGCCATTAGAGTGGTATCATCTGTATATATGAGGTTAGTAAGTTAGTAATAGTATATGTTATACATATCCATATTCTTTTCTTAAATAGGATGAAAGAATATAAATGCTCTTTTTCTATCATAAATTGTATAAATCACCTAATATCAAATTTTGAAAATTGTAGCACCAATAATGTAGTTTTGGAGAATAATTATGTCTTTTTGATTATTGTAACTTTTATTACATTACTCATTTTCTGCCTATAATAGCTAAAAATAAACTAATCAAAACTAAAGAGCAGAAGTTTTAAGTAATAAAAGGATTTTTTGTGAGTAGGTATAAAACATAAATCTTTCTTAGATATGTTGCCAACTAATGGCTTTATAAATCATTGCTATATTTCTTATTAAAATTTTTGCAGACTGGATGAAAAGACAGACTCCACTATACTTTTTTTTTAATATCAGCATTTCTTAGATTTTTTTCTAAAATATTAGCAAGTGATTTTTTTTATTGTTTAAATTCAGCACTGAATAAAAAAAAAAAACTATTATTTCTAGAAAGACTGAATAAATCTGCAAAGATAAGCTGATTTTGCTACCAAATTTCAAGTTTCAAGTGGAAAGAATATGTTTGAGTTCATTTTTAAACCTAATCTTCTCAATGTTACCATGGAAAATTTAGTGGAATCAGATTGATGTATTTTCTCTTCAAAAGTATGATGCAATGGGAAAAATTAATGTAGCCTAATTTCAGTGTGTGAGTCAGTGACACATGTTTTCATATCTCTCTGGTAATTAGAGATATATCAAAACTTCTCCAAGGATATTTCCTCCTTAAATCAGGAATAAAAAAATCTTTGTATTTTATGGGGGATTTTGTTTTTGCCTTGTTTTGTTTTTCATAAGAAATGGATATAAAGTCTCCAACACACAGGCAATTAAAAAAAAAAAGCTAAAAAAATAGAAGCTGGTATCATGAAATATAAATACCAATAATCAGGAAAATGAGGTATCAATCCATGACTTTAAGTTCTCATTAACTCTATTTAAAATAAAACCAAATTAAGAGATTTGTAATTTAATATGGGAAGGAGTTGGGGAGTCCTAATAGATCATTTTTAACCCCAATTAGAGAATAAACATTGAAAACAATAAACACTATAAAAAATAAGAGAAAACCAAGAGATAATATTCAGTGATACTATTCTACTTTTTGCCCATTTCTAGTACCTTTTCATTATTGATTTCTTTTTCTGTAATTACACAATCCAAAAAGTTAACCTTCTACTTATTGGTACTATGTAGTAGCTTGCTAATGAGGAAAAAGTCATATCTTGTTACCCAAAAGAGGTCATAAGGTAAAAGCTGGCCACATCTTCATTAGCTCCGCTGAGATGACAGATACCAGCACTGAAGTAGGTGGTTTTCTACTAGGAATAAGAATTTCAAAACTACAGTTGACCCGAAGGGTTTAGAGGCACCAATCCTTTGTGCAGTCAAAAAAAAAAAAAAAAAAAAAACTCTGCATAATTTAGTTATCCCTCTGTACCAACAGTTTCTTCATATCCAAGGCTCTACATTAGTGGATTTAACCCACTTTGGATAAACAAAAATTGGCATTTAAGTGCACCCTACAGTTCAAACCCTCTATTGTTCAAAAGAATTGTTTTTATGTCTGACAATGACCTAAATGGTTCTGATGAAAACCATCTCACTCATCTGGTAAAATTGTGAAAAAGTATGTAATAATATGTGATATAGTCATTCATATTCAAGTAGTTCACATCAAAGGAAAGGACCTTAAATTACATTATGTAACTATTTAGGTTGATTAAAGAATTTACTCCTTATAAGAGCAGTCAAATGTTAGAATGACATATATCTTTTCTTGGCTGTCTTATAAAATAGATTATAATTAAAGTGATGGAAATTAAGCCTTAACAATCATCCAAAATTCTACCTACCTATGACATAATATATGTTCAATACGTGTTTGTTAAAAATAAACAATGTATGGTCATTTGTGATCACTTTAGTTATTTGGGTAAAAATAGTAATTAAAATTAGCTTCAGGAAAACATTAATTTGCTCTTTTCTTATTCTTCCCATAATAATGAATATAAAATTATTAAAATAAGACAAGTTTAACAAGAACTTATATTTTGTTTGTTGAACACTGACAGCTGTCACTTGTAAACAGAAATGGTACTAAAATGGGATAACACATGCTAAAAACAGAAAATTAGATATTGCCAAATCTAGATGTTCCTTTTCAGAGAAGGCAATGGCACCCCACTCCAGTACTCTTGCCTGGAGAATCCCAGGGACAGAGGAGCCTGGTAGGAGGCCGTCTACAGGGTCGTAGAGAGTCAGACATGACTGAAGCGACTTAGCAGCAGCAGCAGATGTTCCTTTTACTATGCAGTAAGATTTGCAGCAGTGGCTTAAGTTTTTAGTGTATTTTGTGTATTTAACAATGCTTCTGTAGCTATAAGGCTCAGTTACTTTTTTCCAAATAAAGTACACACATATCATAAGAAACTAATTCCTTGTATATATTTTAGTCCATATTTGCTGAGAGCTATTTATGGCATAATAGTAAAGAATCTGCTTCCCAGCGCAGGAGACGCAAGAGACACGGGTTCCATCCCTAGGTCAGAAAGATCCCTGAAGTAGAAAATGACAACCCATTTCAGTATTCTTGCCTAGAAAATTCCATGGACTGAGGAGCCTGGGGAGCTACAACCCATTGTGTTGCAAAGAGTTGGACACAACTGAATGACTGAGCAGGAGAAGGCAATGGCACCCCACTCCAGTACTCTTGCCTGGAAAATCCCATGGACGGAGGAGCCTGGTAGGCTGCAGTCCATGGGGTCGCTAAGAGTCGGACACGACTGAGCGACTTCACTTTCACTTTTCACTTTCATGCATTGGAGAAGGAAATGGCAACCCACTCCAGTGTTCTTGCCTGGAGAATCCCAGGGACGGGGGAGCCTGGTGGGCTGCCGTCTATGGGGTCGCACAGAGTCGGACACGACCGAAGCGACTTAGCAGCAGCAGAATGACTGAGCATGGACATTCAGAATCAAGTATAATTAAATCTGAGCTCATCACAAATTAAAAGCAATGTATTTTAGTATTCCAGCTTTAACTTAAATATTCCTTCATTGAGCTATACTTTTGCATATTCACTTGATTTTGTAAAGTTTTTAACTCAAATATAATCAATTACTTAACTTCTATGATCTCCATATAGACACCTGGGACTTCCCTTGTGGTTCATCTGGTAAAGAATCTGCCTGCAATTCAGGAGACCTGGGTTTGATCCCTGGGTTGAGTAGATTCCCTGGAGAAGGGAAAGGCTACCCACTCTAGTATTCTGGCCTAAAGAATTCCATGGACTGTATAGTCCATGGGGTCTCAAACAGTTGGACATGATCGAGCGACTTTCACTTTCATAGACACCTTGATTCTCTTATAATCAGTATGAGGATTTATAAAGATTATTTCCACAATCAGAAAGGGTTAGAGAGGTAGAATTAATTGCTTAATTATTACATTCAGCAAGAACTCACTTAAAAAAAAAAAAAAGAACTCACTTTTTTTTAATTTTATTTTATTTTTAAACTTTATGTATTGGTTTTGCCAAATATGCATGTCAAGCACAAGTTAATTGTATTGTTAATAATAACAATTTACCAAATATTATACAGCAACTACTATGGCATATACATTGTGCTAGGCACTCTCAGGAACATTAACTAGAATTTTATACCTACTGACTGTATCTTTCCAAATTCAAAAGGTAATAAACACATTTTGAAAACGAATAATGATAGAATTATACACCAGTTGATCCACACTAATAAAAATATTAAAGGAGTTCTTCTGGCATATAGAAAATTATTCTATGTGAAATGACAAAGGAGGGAGAGAGGAAGAGCAACGTGATTCAATCTAATATGAGGGTAAGTGGGTGGATAAATCTATTTGCTAATTAAATAATAGTGCCTAGGATTTAAAAGGATTTTAGAATTAAAGTACATAGACATAATGACAGGAAAAAGGCAAGAAGCTGGATAATTAGAGAAAAATGTATTCCAAGACCATAACCCTTGAATTTAATGAGCATAAGTTCCACTGGAGATTCTTGTAAAACCACAGGATCTGATTCAGTGGTCTAGGGTGTGGCTTGAAAACTCTGCATTATTTCTAGCCATGTACCCAGGAGATGCCAATATTGCTGGTCTGCAGACCACACTTTGCAGAAGAAGAGTCTAATGTACTAGCACAATCTGGAATTTGTTAATATAATGTTACACACAATAGTTAGAATTAGTTTTCAATGCATACTGTAATCTATATACTAATCTCAAAATAATAGTTACAGAATATATAAATAGAGGAAAATATATTAACATAAATCCTAAGTAGTCTCAAAAATGTCAGGAAGGAAAGTATACAAGCAGCACTAATTGATAAGAAATAAGATTGTAGGTTTAAATCCAAACACCTACAAAAGGACAAAGAATATCATTAAAAGACAAACATTTTTCACACTGGATTTATAAACAATACCCAGTTTTATTCTTCCTTTAAGAGCTATTCCCAATTGTCAGGATACAAATGAGCCAACAGTAAGTAGAGGAAAAAGGTATAAATAACTAATTGAAAGTTCACTTTAAAGTTTTATTATTTCTAGTCATTACTAGAAATAATAGAAAGGAATTGTTTTTTTAATAATCCACCAGGCAAGTAAAAAAAATTCTACCAGACAAATAAAAAAATTTAATTTTGTAAGCATCTAATATCATAACATCAAAATATACAAATTAAGGGAATAAAAAGATATTTTAAAGTACAGCAAAAATAAGGGTTAACTTATTTTTTCCAATAACTGACAAGAGACATAGATGTAAATGGTTTGGAAAGGTGTAGCCATACTGACCTGAGCATATGAAATATGGCACTGAAATTTAGAATGCACATTGATTTTTAGGGTTCTTAGAACATTTATATTAATTGGCAGTTTGTATGTTCAAATAGTAAGTGCTGGCAAATTGCAAACTCATGTATTGCAACCTGAAATTAACAATAAAACAAAAAGATAACTAAAATCATGTTCAAAGAAGAACTCACAGTGAAATTTTTAAAAGGTATTGCAATAATCAAATTTGTAAGATTTAGCTGAATCTGTGATTTAAAAGACATCTATACCTTTTAAAATATGTTAGAAAGATAAGATTAGAAAATAAGGAAGTAAGAAGAATCTAATAAAAGTCATGCAAAATGTTAATGTATTGAAACAACAGAATTTTAAAGTAACTAAATTAGAAGTGGTCAAACAGAAGATGGCAAGAGTGAATGTCAACATTTTAAGAATCAGTGAACGAAAATGGACTGGAATGTGTGAGTTTAATTCAGATGACCATTATATCAACTACTGTGGGCAAGAATTCCTTAGAAGAAATGGAGTAGCCATCATAGTCAACAAGAGTCTGAAATGCAGTACTTGGATGCAATCTCAAAAAACAACAGAATGATCTCTGTTCATTTCCAAGACAAACCATTCAATATCAGACTACTCCAAGTCTATGCCCTGACCAGTAATGCTGAAGAAGCTGAAGTTGAACGGTTTGATGAAAGCCTACAAGACCTTCTAGAACTAATGCCCCCAAAAGATGTCCTTTTCATCATAGGGGACTGGAATGCAAAAGTAAGAAATCAAGAAACACCTGGAGTAACAGGCAAACTTGGCTTTGGAGTACAGAATGAAGCAAGGTAAAGGCTCATGGAGTTTTGCCAAGAGAACTTACTGGTCATATCAAACACACTCTTCCAACAACACAAGAGAAGACTCTACAATGAACATCACCAGATGGTCAATACCAAAATCAGATTGATTATATAATTCACAGCCAAAGATGGAGAAGCATTATACAGTCAGCAAAAACAAGACCGGGAGCTGACTGTGGCTCAGATGATGAGTTCCTTATTGAGAAATTCAGACTTAAAGTGAAGAAAGTGGGGAAAACCACTAGGCCATTCAGGTATGACCTAAATCAAAGCCCTCACGAGAATACAGTGGAAGTGAGAAATAGATTTAAGGGACTAGATCTGATAGACAAAGTGTCTGATGAACTATGGACAGAGGTCCATGACATTGTACAGGAGATGGGGATCAAGACCATCCCCCCCCAAAAAAAATGCAAAAAACAAAATGGCTGTCTGGGGAGGCCTTACAAACAGCTGTAAAAAGAAGAGAAGTGAAAAGCAAAGGAGAAAAGGAAAGATATGCCAATTTGAATGCAGACTTCCAAGGAATAGCAAGGAGAGATAAGAAAGCCTTCCTCAGTGATCACTGCAAAGAAATAGAAAACAAAAGAATGGGAAAGACTAGAGATCTCTTCAGGAAAATTAGAGATACCAAGGGAACATTTCATGCAAAGATGGGCTCAATAATGGACAGAATTGGTATGGACCTAACAGAAGCAGAAGATATTAAGAAAAGCTGGCAAGAATACACAGAAAAACTGTATAAAAGAGATCTTTACGACTCAGATAATCATGATGGTGTGATCACTCACCTAGAGCCAGACATCCTGGAATGTGAAGTCAAGTGGGCCTTAAGGAATATCACTACGAACAAAGCCACTGGAGGTGATGCAATTCCAGTTGAGCTATTTCAATTTCTAAAAGATGAGACTATGAACATGCTGCACTCAATGTGACAGCAAATTTGGAAGACTCAGCAGTGGCCACAGGACTGGAAAAGGTCAGTTTTCCAATCCCAAGGAAAGGCAATGGCAAAGAATGCTCAAACTACCACACAATTGCACTCATCTCACACACAAGTAAAGTAATGCTCAAAATTCTCCAAGCCAGGCTTCAGCAATATGTGAACCATGAACTTCCAGATGTTCAAGCTGGTTTTAAAACAGGCAGAGTAACCACAGATCAAATTGCCATCTGCTGGATCATCGAAAAGCAATAGAGTTCCAGAAAAACACCTATTTCTGCTTTATTAACTATGCCAAAGCCTTTGACTGTGTGAATCACAATAAACTGTGGAAAATTCTGAAAGAGATGGGAATACAAGACCACTTGACCTGCCTCTTGAGAAACCTGTATGCAGGTCAGGAAGCAACAGTTAGAACTGGACATGGGACGACAGACTTGTTCCAAATAGGAAACAGAGTACATCAAGGCTGTATATTGTCACCCTTCTTATTTAACTTATATGCATCATACATCATGAGAAACGCTGGGCTGGAAAAAGCACAAGCTGGAATCAAGATTGCTGGGAGAAATATCAATAACCTCAGATATGCAGATGACACCACCCTGATGGCAGAAAGTGAAGAACTGAAGAGTCTCTTGATGAAAGTGAAAGAGGAGAGTGAAAAAGTTAGTTTAAAACTCAACATTCAGAAAACAAAGATCATGGCATCTGGTCCCATCACTTCATGGCAAGTAGATGGGGAAACAGTGGAAACAGTTGCAGACTTTATATTTTGGGGCTCCAAAATCACTGCAGATAATGACTGCAGCCATCATATTAAAAAACACTTATTTTTAAGTGTTTTTAAACACTCATAAAAAAAATATTAAGACACTTGTTCCTTGGAAGGAAAGCTATGACCTTCCTAGACAGTATATTAAAAAGCAGAGACATTACTTTGCCAAGAAATGTCCATCGAGTCAAGGCTATTCTTTTTCCAGTAGCTGTGTATGGATATGAGTGTTATAAAGAAAGCTGAGCACTGAAGAATTGATACTTTTGAAGTGTGGTGTTGGAGAAAACTCTTGGGAGTCTCTTGGACTACAAGGAGATCCAACCGGTCCATCCTAAGGGAGATTAGTCCTGAGTGTTCATTGGAAAGACTGCTGTTGAAGCTGAAATCCACTTTTCCCACCTGATGCAAACAGCTGACTCTGTTTGCATCTGGGAAAAGACCCTGATGCTGGGGAAGATTGAAGGTGGGAGGAGAAGGGGACGTCAGAGGATGAGATGGTGTGATGGCATCACCAACTCAATGGAGATGAGTTTGGGTAAACTCCAGGAGTTGGTGATGGACAGGGAGGTCTGGCATGCTGTTCCATGGGATTCCAAGGAGTTGGACATGACTGAGCGACTGAACTCAACTGAATAAGGACTAAGAAATAAAGGAAAGCTAATACAATTATTTTTAATTTGAGAAAACATGCTAAAATAAATACTATAGAAACCTTAGCATTGAAAACTATGCTATTTCTCAAGTGTATATAGCATTTTCACATTTATTTGTTACTGATGTGTTAGAGTCTCATAATATTATGGTGTAGATATTATGGTCACTTTATATAGATTAGTGACATCAATATATATATAATAATAAAGATTGCCAACAGCAAGCCAGGTATAATATACCAAAAGCTTCAAAATTTATTGATGTTATATTACCTTTCGTTTGTCATATCTTCTAAATATAAACTCTAGTAAAATTTACTTTTTATGCAAATATGATTGTCACCACATTTTCTATTTCATTAATTCTAAACTCTTCAACCTAGCTTACAATGTGTGTGCATGCCAGTCTTGTCCAACTCTTTGTAACCTCATGGACTGTAATCCACTAGGCTCCCCTGTTCATGGAATTTTCCAGGCAAGTATACTGGAGTGGGTTGCCATTTCCTACTCCAGGGGATCTTCCCAACCCAGGGATTGAACTTGCTTCTTTTGTGTCTTCTACATTGGCAAGAGGATTCTTTACCACTGTGAAGCCCCGAACATTATAATGTACACTCTTATTTGACACTGTATTAGTCTGTATGACAAATTATAAGAAAATAATCCAATAATAGAGCCATTATTATTAAATATGTGCACTGCAGATATTACTCTTATTTTTAAACTTACTATTCACTCCAAATATAAATTTTTATTTTAGACAACCCCACTCACATGCCTTTCCTAAGTGTTATATTTTTGTCACTCTCCATATTTGCTTTCCACACATATATACCTCAATCTAATTTTTTTTCCTAAACATAATTAAAAATCACCTATGAATTTTGGTCAACTGAAAGTGAATTTCCCCTGAGTTTCTACAATTACTTACACAATATTTTATCTTATCTGCTGTTATTTCTAAGAGTTAATTCTAATTTTACTAGCAGTCAAATTTTAGCTTCTTAAAATAGAAGTTTCCCTAGTGCAAGGACTTTTCATTGTATCATTTTAATTCCCATGACAGGATAAGGCAGTCACAAAATACTAATAGGCATTTAAAATAAACAACTACTTTCGTTGAATAAATTAATACTTGATAGAATTGTAAAGCATTATTTTAATGTCATGTATTTGTTGAATAAATTCCACATTCTTTATCTTCAGTTACTGTAATTAATGAATTGTATACAAACACTGTTGAGGTGTTTATCAGACTCTATCAAGAAGACTTTTATAAATTGAACTTGGAACAGGGTCACAAAATACAACTGTACTACATTTGAGTTGTGCAATTTCTTTCTTTCTTTCTTTCTTTTCTTTTCTTTTTTTTTTTTTTTTTGCAATTTCTTTAATCTGTAATCAACCTTGTCTTCCAGCAAAGCATATAGATACAGCTAAGGTGGGGAAATTTACCTGAGTATCTAATACAGTTTTGTTTTTTTTTTAATCACAGTTTTATTTTTGGAATCACTTTTCTTTCTAATACAGTTTAAAGTCAAATTAATGTGGTAACATTCAGTCTTCTCAGATAGAATATTCAGATTGGCATATAATTGACCCTTAAGTCTGCTTTCCAGAGTTCCAGAGTTCCAAGAGGAGCCAAAGGTGAATATTCCTTAGTTCTCTCTTCATTTCACTTTACACATGTTTCTTTCAATTCAGAGTCAGAACCATGGAAACTGAGCATTAGCCTGGTTGTTCCAATCTCCTATTTCTCTTTTCTTTCTTCTACATGGCACTTCCCAGAGGCAGAAATAATTGATCTTTCTTTAAATATCTCAACTATTTCCTCTCTTGAAACCCTCAGTAAGTTCTAAAATCATACTGGAGTGTTTTACCATACTACTGACCTCTGTGCACTTAATACCCCAAGCTAGGTGATAATTGAGGTACTGAATAAATGGGGGTAAAAGAAATGTTTTAAATCCTCCCTGAAAGAATATCTAGCCTGATATGTTGTTATCCAATTGCATGGTCCTTATTTTGAGTGCCAGAAACTGAATATTACTATTAATAATGTACCTATTTCTCAACACACTCCCTCTGTTCAAAGATCTAATCTTATTCCCTCCTCGTCCATCCCCACAGATGGATGCTTGAGTAGCATTTTACAGAGAAAGATGAGAAAAGTAGAGTACAATATCACTCTCAATTATATTAATAAATTGCATTAAATATTATAACAGATCAATTAATACTTAGGAAAATGACTATAATTTCAGTGCAGCCTGCTATATTTTAATGTCACTTCATGTGTATACAGACCCTCAAAACCTTATTTAAATTTATAACTACACTATCAGCTATTTAAAGCACTTTCAACATGTACTTATCAAGATTGGAAATCTCTCAGGATATTATTCTTATATATGTTAAACCAGTTGCTTTCAATTTGTGCTATTCCTAATTTTCAGTTTCAAAATTCATTTGATCACTTATTTTAATAGAAGGCTATTTTAAATTATTAACTAATTCCTTTTGTTTTCTGCTGCTTTATGCATAATTTTGAAATAGAACATCTATTGTTATTGAAGTTTTAAAAATTGTCTAAATATTTTACATTTTTAATTTAAATTGCAAACCATTTTGCATGCTGTGTTTTAAGCTTCTATTTATATAAAATATTATTATCTTAATTAAAGTGCAATGAATCTATACTAATGAGTTCTTCTAATAAACTGGCAGACAAGGTCTTCATACACCATATAAATATGTATGGTTTTTGCTATTCAAAATGATAATACAGCAGGTGTCACATCTTCATTTAAAAGCTAGCTGAAAAACTCTTAATATATTCTTTTGATAGATTCTATTATTTTAGTTTTAAACTCAAACTTGATACTCCTTTTCAAATTTTCATTCTAATTGATAGTAACTTTCTAAATGCCATCATTCTGCCATTGTGAAGGCAATCATGATCGGGGGGTGGCTCTGATGAACTAATTGCAAGGGATGCAGGGAGTTCATGATCCCTTCCATTGGAGATATTTTTTCCAACTCAGGTTTAAGGTGTCTTTTTTATCTGAATAACTTCTTTATAAAAGTATGGAAATAATCTTGTAAATAAAAGGTCAACAAATTATGGCCTGTGGGCTGTATTCTGGCCCATCGCCTGCTTTTGTCAGTAAAGGTTTTGTTTTTTGTTTTTTGTTTTTTTAAATACAACAACACCCATTCATTTATGTATTTTAAAAGTCTCCCTTTATGCTTTAATGGCAGTGTTGAGTAGTTGCAACAGAGACCCTATAGCTGGTAAAGCTGAAAATGTTTACTACTTGGCCTTTGATGAGAGAAGTTTGCCAACCCATATTCTAGATGAAAGATACATTCTAAGTTTTAAAATTATATCACTTCAGAAATGAAATGAGTGGCCTTGTGATGTAATAGTAATATTCAAATGAAATTTACCATGTGGTAGTCTATTCTGAATAATTTTGGCATGCTGCTGCTGCTGCTAAGTCACTTCAGTCGGGTCCGACTCTGCGTGACCCCATAGATGGCATCCCACCAGGCTCCCCCGTCCCTGGGATTCTCCAGGCAAGAACACTGGAGTGGGTTGCCATTTCCTTCTCCAATGCATGAAAGTGAAAAGTGAAAGTGAAGTCGTTCAATCATGTCTGACCCTCAGCGACGCCATGGACTACAGCCTTCCAGGCTCCTCCATCCATGGGATTTTCCAGGCAGGAGTACTGGAGTAGGGTGCCATACCTCATTAAATCATCATAATAGTTTTATGATACATAGTAAGTGGCAGAACTGGAATCCAAACAGCAACAAAAAAGCTTACTTTGAAGCCTTTACTCTTAACCAGCCCTCTATGCTAACTCCTGACATTAATAAGTTTCTCATCATTAGAGATGTTCATCTTGCTTAATGAAAACTTGCCAGAAATTGTCATAAAGGTTGTTGTTCAATTGCTAAGTTGCATCTGACTCTTTGCTACCCCATGGACTACAGTACACCAGGCTTCCCTGTCCTTCATTATCACCCAGAGTTTTCTCAAACTTATCTCCACTGAGTCAGTGATGATATCCAACAATTTTATCCCCTGGTACCCTCTTCTATCCTGCCCTCAGTTTTTACCAGCATCAAGGACTTTTTCCAATAGTCAGCTCTTCAAATCACATGGCCAAACTATTAGAGTTTCAGCTTCAGCATCTGTCCTTCCAAGAAATATTCAGGGTTGATTTCCTTTAGGATTGACTGGTTTCATCTCTGTAGTCCATGGGATTCTCAATAGTCTTCTCCAACACCACAATTTAAAAGCATCAATTCTTTAGTGCTCAGCCTTTTTTATGGTCCAGCTCTCAAATCCGTACATGACTACTGGAAAAAAAAGTTGCTTTGACTAGATGGATCTTTGTCAGCAAAGTGATGTCTCTGCTTTTTAATATGCTGCCTAGGTTTTTCCTAGCTTTCCTTCCAAGGAGCATGTGTCACTTAATTTAATGGCTGCAGTCACCATATGCAGTGATTTTTGAGCCCAAGAAAATAAAACCTGCACTGTTTCTATTGTTTCCCCCATCTATTTGCCATGAAGTGATAGGAATTGATGCCACGATCTTGGTTTTTTTCCAATGTTGAATTTTAAGCCAGTTTTTTCACTCCTCTCTTTCACCTTCATCAAGAGACTCCTTAGTTCCTCTTTGCTTTCTGCCATTAGGGTAGTACCATCTGCATATGTGAGGTTATTGATATTTCTCCTGGCAATCTTGATTCCAGTTTATCATTCATCCAGCCAGGCATGTCATAAAGGAGACTTTTAAAGTCAGTTTCCACAATAAAATCCCATGAATCTATCATATACAGATAAACAGAAAATAATACAAAAAGAAAAAAAATAACATTTTTAATATCAAGAAGATCCATTGTTTGATAGTTTTATGACAGAATAAAATTTAGTTATTTCTATAATTAGAAGACAAGCTAAGCATCCAAAAAATCAAGTATTTGAGTTTTTAACCTTATGAAAATAAAAGAAGTAAAAATGGTCCCATTGAAGAGGTGGAGCATGCAAAGCACTTTTCTACAATTCCCCTGGTCTCTCACTTATTAAAATATATTAATATGTTATGTGGAATTTTTCAATTGTATAGAAAGTCATTTTTCCATTAAATATTAATGTATAAAGTCATTAAACAACAAAATCCAACTCACTAACACATGACACTGTTTGGTAAAAACATATCTATTTTAATAATGTTCAAAATAATTTATGGTTCAGACATAATTAAGAAGTACCTATATCAAGGGAGAAAATATGCCCTGTTTTCCCACTCAGACGAATAACAGAGTAACAGAATCTCATGAAACAAACCACTCCTGTTACCATATTCCCTGAGCACTGTCAGAGGAGACAGCTTAGAATTCTTTATCCTAACAATCTCAAAGGAGATCAAGACTAATAAGATAAATGTATTTCCCCTTTCTTGGTCTCCCAACATTCTCTTAATTTCTGTCCTCACCCTCCTGTTCCATTTCTTGTTCTTGCATGAAGATCTGAATCTCTCCCTGATTCCTTAGAAAATTAGACCTGAGACTACAGGGTTAGGCAGCAGATTCTGAAGTGTGTACCCATTAGTGGCTCACCTTTCCTTACTTAACCTTCACCTTCCCCATTAAAAACACATATAATAATATCAACCTTGTAGGATTTGGAAAAAATAAGTGCAAAGGATATATAAAATCTCCTTGAAAAAGTGGTCAATCTAAAATTGAACACTCAATCTTTCTTTTCTAAAACTCAGTCATAGATACACTCTAAGTCATGGTTATCTATATTATTCTATTCCTTCTCACTTAATGTATGGTTTAAATTTTAAATAATAGTATCACTCAGGACAAATTGTTATAGAGATTAGAATGCTGAAAAAAGTTACATGTAAAATCACTTTATATCTAAGAAAAATGATATTTAGGTTCTAATGGAGGAGATAAACTAAGTTCATAAGACACTTTTTTTCAGCAGATTTTGAGTGAGACTACAATTCTCACCTGTATGAATATTTGCCTCAAATTTATATGTGCATGAAATTATTTTATATTTCATCTAACAATACTATATGATTTTCCCAAATATTTTGTATAATAGTTACTGTAAGTCATGAAGCATAACTGTGGAATTCTGGAGGAAAAAAACATTAGAAAAACTCAACCCTATGGCAAAAGCAATGGCTGAATCATTTTAAAAGAATGTGTACTTCAGTAGAGGCTTGAATTTTTAATTAATGTATTTATTCTTAATTGGAGGATAACTGCCTTACAATTTGTGTTGGCTGGAATTTTAAATCTAGCAAAATATACAAAAGAGGCTAATCTGATGTCCTGAACAGCTTTGGCTCCCAGTCATAATTTGGTCTTTTTTAGACATATCTATCTTCAAAATAATACAGGAGGGGGTAGACTGTTACACTATGATTTTTTCAAATTTTCAAAAAAAAAATTTTATCAAGTTTGCTTCACCTTCAATCTATAGGCAAGATTCAACTATTCTGAATTAGACAATATTTCAGCTTTACCGTCTGCTTTTGATACTACATAAGTCACTGAGGATTAATATGAATGGTAGGTGTGCCTTATTGTTAACATTATTTTCCTTTTATTTTTCACAAAAATATTATTAATATAATGCTGGAATAATGCAAAGGCACCTTTGGTTTGAACAACTCAAAATTAACATACAAATTAACCCCTTACTAAATGTAGACTTAGCTGGCGGAGTGGCAATCACAGTGTCCTATTTTTAAAAATGGAGTCAAAGACTGGTTGGTATCATAGATTTTACACAGTACTTTGTTTCATTATTTTATGATTATTCAATTTACTTTCAAAAATAAAAGTGTATAAAGATGAACTTATATCACTAAATCATTGATTTCTAAAAAAAACTCACATGGAAAAGAATTTGTTCTTACAAATGTAAGTTTAGGCAATATAAATGAAATCATTTGAGAAACTTGTATGATGTGCTCTACTTCGAAATTCATTGCCATACTAAGCATAAGAAAATGATATCTCTGCCTGGTTATATGGGATTTCATAGAAGCAAAAGATTATTTTAAATGATTGTTAATGTAATCATATGGAGTATTTACTAATGGTGAAGAATTGATGCTTTTGAACTGTGGTGTTGGAGAAGACTCTTGAGAGTCCCTTGGACTGCAAGGAGATCCAACCAGTCCATTCTGAAGGAGATCAGCCCTGGGATTTCTTTGGAAGGAATGATGCTTAAGCTGAAACTCCAATATTTTGGCCACCTCATGCGAAGAGTTGACTCACTGGAAAAGACTCTGATGCTGGGAGGGATTGGGGGCAAGAGGAGAAGGGGACGACAGGGGATAAGATGGCTGGATGGCATCACTGACTCGATGGACATGAGTCTCAGTGAACTCCAGGAGATGGTGATGGACAGGGAGGCCTGGCGTGCTGCGATTCATGGAGTCACAAAGAGTCGGACACGACTGAGCAACTGATCTGATCTGATCTGATCTGATTATTATTACTGACATTTCACACAGATTAATTCAGATGTCACAGCATTGTCATAAATCTATCAGTTCTCTCATTACAGTGAATTACATTCAATTCTATGATACATCCATTAAAGCATTAGACTAGTCCATAAATTAAAGTATAAAATTATTTTATAAAAAAGTTCAGAAGTATCTGCTCAGTATTGCTTTAAAAATTATAAACATAGTTACCGATTACATTTCTTGGCTCCATTTTGGGTTAGTTTGATCCTCAACCCTCACTTTTTAAGGTGTATTTTACTTGTAAGTCTAAAACAAAGTATACAGAATGATACAATAATACTACTATGAAAGTAAGAAAATAGGCACATAATTTATAGTTTGAAGACTTATTTTCATTTTGTAATAACAGAAGCCTCCTGGCTATTTAGAAAAACATATGAGTAAGTAATATCATTATATCAAAGAACTTGATGAATAAATGAGGTATTTAAGTAAGACATATCTAGTAACTGGCCCAATATATTTAAAGAAAACCTTACTCCTTTGGTTTCCTGGTTACCATTACTTGGTGGGAGATTACAAAATCTCCCTCCAGAGGCTCAGGACAGTACTATTCCATATGAAGAGGGAAATATATCAACAACCTCATTCTCAAAACTCTTGAAGGACCTACAATTTATTGACATTTCTACTCCTGGCATTGCAAGGGCAATGGCTATTATTAATAGGTTCTCTATGATTCTCATCACTGCAGCCGAATATCACCATGGGCTATTATTCCAACAATCCAGGTTTTGATGTGCCCAGAAACAGCAAGCTGTGTCTGAAATCCAAACACTCCCCACTCTGCTTCTTCAACAGTCTAACCCAATACTTCTCAATATGAGTTTCAAAATACATGCATCAGAATTATGTTTAGTCAGTAAAAACATAGCTCCCTAGAGATAGGGTGGCAGAGAAGATAGAAACTCTCTCTTGTATTTTTACAAGTTTTCCATAAATCTCAGATTTTCTAAAATTAAAAGCAAATATTTTATAAATACAGCTCCCTAAGTTCCAAAACGCATCTGTTAAATCATAATTACTTGAAGGGGCACAAAAGAAAATGCATTTAAATAAACACCTCACCTGATTCTTACACACACTAGAGTTTCCATACTTCTAAGGATAAGCTTATGTTTTTTAGGATCTTTTTGGTATTTCCTAGTTGGCTGACTAATACACCTTCAATGTGAATCTGTGGCATGGATATTATTACTCTTTGTCCATGACTGTTGTCCTTGGACTGCAAGGAGATCCAACCAGTCCATTCTGAAGGAGATCAGCCCTGGGATTTCTTTGGAAAGAATGATGCTAAAGCTGAAACTCCAGTACTTTGGCCACCTCATGCGAAGAGTTGACTCATTGGAAAAGACTCTGATGCTGGGAGGGATTGGGGGCAAGAGGAGAAGGGGACGACAGAGGATGAGATGGCTGGATGGCATCACGGACTCGATGGACGTGAGTCTCAGTGAATTCCAGGAGTTGGTGATGGACAGGGAGGCTTGGCGTGCTGCTATTCATGGGGTCGCAAAGAGTCGGACACGACTGAGCAACTGATCTGATCTGATCTGATCTGATCTGTTGTCATTGGATATATCTATTGTGGCTTATATCTTCCTAGGAATAGAAGTTAGGCCTTCTCCTGAAGGCATGCCAACCTGCAAGTCATCTCTTGCCATTAGTAACTGGCATAAATACCAAACTTCCCTCACCAGGTCCAATCTTATTCCAGCAAGGATAGAGCCTCCCTAACAAATTTTACTTTGCTTAGATCAGGCTTCCCTGGTGGCTCAGAGGTTAAAGCGTCTGCCTCTAATGCGGGAGACCTGGGTTCGGTCCCTGGGTCAGGAAGATCCTCTGGAGAAGGAAATGGCAACCCACTCCAGTATGCTTGCCTGGAGAATCCCATGGACGGAGGAGCCTGGTGGGCTACAGTCCACAGGGCTGCAAAGAGTCAGACACGACTGAGCGACTTAACTTTCAACTTTAACTTAACTTTCTCTAGTATGGGACTTCCCTGGTGGCTCAGAGGTTAAAGCGTCTACCTGCAGTGAGGGAGACCTGGGTTCGATCCCTGGGTCAGGAAAATCCCCTGGAGAAGGAAATGGCAACCCACTCCTGTATTCTTGCCTGGAGAATCCCATGGACGGAGGAGCCTGGTGGGCTACAGTCCACGGGGTCGCAAAGAGTCGAACAGGACTGAACGACTTCACTTTCACTTTCACTTTCTTAGATCATAAAGGCCACCCACTGCCACAGTCCTCAGTTAGTATGGAGGCAAGAAAGAGAATGAGAGGTTCTGTTTTGGAAAAAAAAAAAAAAAGTCTTGCTATCACAGACTTATAAAATTTTTTTTTAATGGGTATAGTAAAATGGGAGTGTTTAATATGTTTCTTATGGTTTTTAAGAATCAGAACATTAATTATTATGTATTACTTATACTCATTTATTAATTTCCTTATTTAAAGTGTTTCCCATTAGGAATGCTGCTGCTGCTAAGTTGCTTCAGTCGTGTCCAACTCTGTGACCCCATAGATGGCAGCCCACCAGGATCCCCTGTCCCTGGGATTCTCCAGGCAAGAACACTGGAGTGGGTTGCCATTTCCTTCTCCAATGCGTGAAAGTGAAAAGCGAAAGTGAAGTCGCTCAGTCGTGTCCAACTCTTAGAGACCCCATAGACTGCAGCCCACCAGGCTCCTACGTCCATGGGATTTTCCAGGCAAGAGTACTGGAGTGGGGTGCCATTGCCTTTTATGACATTAGGAATAGAAGAGGTAAATTTGTCATTGTATGCAGATGACATGATACTTTATATAGAAAAACTTAAAAGATTCCACACAATTAATAGAACTAATAAATTTAGCAAAGTAGCAAGATATAAGATTAATACAGAGAGTCTGCTGCAATTTCTTACACTAACAGTGAAACATCAGAGAATTAAAAAAATAAAATCCTGTTTAAAATCACATTCAAAAAAAGAAACCTAGAAATAAACCTAAAGAGGTGAAAAACATGTATGTTAAGAACAATAATACAATGATAAAATAAACTAATGATGATTCAAAGAATGAAAAGATATACCATACCCTTGGGTTGGAAGAATTATTGCTAAAATGGCCATACTACCCCAAGCAATCTACAGATTAAATGCATACCCTTTCAAATTACCCATGACATATTTCACAAACCTAGAACAAGTAATCTTCAAATTTTTAACCATAAAATACCCAGAATTTCCAGAGAAATCCTGAAGGAAATAAACAAAACTGCAGGTATAACCTTCCTAGACTTTAAATAATACTACAAAGCTACAGTAGTCAAAACAGTGTGGTATTGGCACAAAAACAGATATATACCACAATGGAACTGAACAGAGAGTCCAGAAGTAAGTCCACACACCTCTGGCTAATTAATCCTTGACAAAAGAGACAAGAATATACAATGGACAAAATACAGTTTCTTCAGCAAGTTATGGTGAGAAAACTGACAGCTTCATTAAGCCAAATAAAATGAGGCACTCCTTCATACTGTACACAAAATAAACTCAGTGTCTTAAAGACCTTAATATAAGATGTGACAAAATAAATCTCCTAGAAAAGAACATAGAAAAACATATTCTGACATAAATTATAGCAATACTTTCTTAGATAAGTCTCCCAAGGCAAAAGAAATAGAAGCAAAAATAAACAAATTTAATTAGACTTTAAAACTCTTGCACAGCAAAGGAAACCATCAACAACAAGAAAATTCAACTTACAGAATGGGAGAAAATATTTGTAAATGATGCAGCCAACAAAGGGTTAATTTCCAAAATATATAAACAGCTCATACAACTTCAGTTCAGTTCAGTTCATTTGCTCAGTCATGTCTGACTCTTTGCGACCCCATGAATCGCAGCACGCCAGGCCTCCCTGTCCATCACCAACTCCCAGAGTTCACCCAGACTCACGTCCATTGAGTCAGTGATGCTATCCAGCCATCTCATTCCCTGTCGTCCCCTTCTCCTCCTGCCCCCAATCCCTCCCAGCATCAGAGTCTTTTTCAATGAGTCAACTCTTCACATGAGGTGGCCAAAATACTGGAATTTCAGCTTTAGCATCATTCCCTCCAAAGAAATCCCATATATAAAAAAGGAAAAACTGGGTAGAAGAGCTAAATAGACATTCCTCCAAACAAAACATACAAATATGCTACAAAGACATGCATAGATGTTAACATCATTATTAAAGGAGTGCAAATCAAAGCCATAGGGATATATCACTTCACATTGGTCAGAATGGCTATCATCAAAAAGCCTGAAAAAAATAAATGCTGGAAAGTTTAGAAAGAAAATGAAGCCATCCTACAGTATTTAGTGAAAAACAAAAACAAAAGCAAAAAAAAAAGATCTTCACAACCCAGATAATCACGATGGTGTGATTGCTCACCAAGCGACAGACATCCTGGAATGTGAAGTCAAGTGGGCCTTAGGAAGCATCAGTATGAACAAAGCTAGTGGAGATGATGGATTTCCAGTTGAGCTAATTCAAATCCTGAAAGATGATGCTGTGAAAGTGCAGCACTCAATATGCCAGCAAATTTGGAAAACTCAGCAGTGGCCTCAGGACTGGAAAAGGTCAGGTTTCATTCCAAACCCAAAGAAAGGCAATGCTAAAGAATGCTCAAACTACCGCAAAATTACACCCATCTCACATGCTTGTAAAGTAATGCTCAAAATTCTCCAAGCCAGGCTTCAGCAATACATGAACCATGAACCTCCAGATTTTCAAGCTGGTTTTAGAAAAGGCAGAGGAACCAGAGATCAAATTGCCAACATCCGCTGGATCATTAAAAAAGCAAGAGAGTTCCAGAAAAACATCCAGTTCTGCTTTATTGACTATGCCAAAACCTTTGACTGTGTGGATCACAATAAACTGTGGGAAATTCTGAAAGAGATGGGAATACCAGACCACCTGCCTCTTGAGAAACCTGTTTGCAGGTCAGGAAGCAACAGTTAGAATTGGACATGGAACAACAGACTGGTTCCAAATAGGAAAAGGAGTACGTCAAGGCTGTATATTGTCACCCTGCTTATTTAACTTATATGCAGAGTACATCATGAGAAATGTTGGGCTGGATGAAACACAAGCTGGAATCAAGATTGCTGGGAGAAATATCAATAACCTCTGATATGCAGATGGCACCATCCTTATGGCAGAAAGTGAAGAGGAACTAAAAAGCCTCTTGATGAAAGTGAAAGAGGAGAGTGAAAAAGTTGGCTTAAAGCTCAACATTCAGAAAACTAAGATTATGGCACCAGTACCATCACTTCATGGCAAATAAATGGGGAAACAGTGGAAACAGTGTCAGACTTTATTTTCTGGGCTCCAAAATCACTTCAGATGGTGATTCCAGCAATGAAATTAAAAGACACTTAGTCCTTGGAAGGAAAGTTATAACCAACCTAGACAGTATATTAAAAAACAGGGAAATTACTTTGCCAAAAAAGGTCTGTATAGTCAAGGCCATGGTTTTTCCAGTGGTCATGTATGGATGTGAGAGGTGGACTATAAAGAAAGCTGAGTCCTGAAGAATTGATGCTTTTGAACTGTGGTGTTGGAGAAGAGTCTTGGGAGTCCCTTGGGCTGCAAGGATTTCCAACCAGTCCATCCTAAAGGAGATCAGTCCTGGGTGTTCATTGGAAGGACTGATGTTGAAGCTGAAACTCCAATACTTTGGCCACCTGATGCGAATAGCTGACTCATTTGAAAAGACCCTGATGCTGGGAAAGATTGAGGGCAGGAGAAGAAGAGGACGACAGAGGATGAGATGGTTGGATGGCATCACTGACTCAATGGACTTTTGTTGGTTGGACTCTGGAAGTTGGTGATGGACAGGGAGGCCTGGCATGCTGCAGTTCATGGGGTTGCAAAGAGTTGGACACGACTGAAAGACTGAACTGAACTGAACTGAAAGCATCTAACTCTTCGTGACCCCACGTACTATACAGTCTATGGAATTCTCCAGGCCAGAGTACTGGAGTGGGTAGCCTTTCCTTTCTCTACGGGATCTTCCCAACCCAGGGATGAAACCCAGGTCTTCCACATTTCAGCTGATTCTTTACCAGCTGAGCCCCAAGGGAAGCTCAAGAATACTGGAGCAGGTATATTATCACTTTTCCAGGGGATCTTCCTGACCTAGGAATTCAACCAGGGTCTCCTGCGTTGCAGGCAAATTCTTTACCACCTCAGCTATCAGGGAAGCCCTGTCTGTGGTAGGAATGTAAACTGGGGCAACCATTATGGAAAACAGTATGAAAGTTACTTAAAAAATAAAAATAGAGCTACCACATGATCCAGTGATCACAGTCCTGGGCATATATCTAGAAAAGATGAAAACTAATTTGAAAGACACATGCACCCCAATATTCACAGCAGCACTGTTTACAGTAACCAAGTCATGGAAGCAACCTAAGTGTCCACTGACAGATGAATAAATTGATATGATATATATGCTGCTGCTAAGTTGCTTCAGTTGTGTCCGACTCTGTGCAAACCAATAGACAGCAGCCCACTAGGCTCCTCTGTCCCTGGGATTCTCCAGGCAAGAATACTGGAGTGGGTTGCCATTTCCTTCTCCAATGCATGAAAGTGAAAAGTGAAAGTGAAGTCGCTCAGTCATGCCCAACTACTAGCGACCCCATCATAATTTCTCAGTTACAAATGGATTACATATCAGTGATTACACATTTGTGGCCTGCTATTTAATATACCAAGGGGCAATTTCATGATGGAGTATCTCACTATTAACTGTCGAAGCAGTAAATTCAGCTTCTAAAAGTGTTCAGGTTTACAGTTGGAGAGGAGCTTAGATATATATGATATATATATATACACACACACATACACATATATATGTTCAGTTCAGTTCAATTCAGTTCAGTACAGTCCCTCAGTCATGTCCGACTCTTTGTGACCCCATAAATCACAGTACGCCAGGCCTCCCTGTCCATCACCAACTCCCGGAGTTCACCCAGACTCACATCCATCGAGTCAGTGATGCCATCCAGCCATCTCATCCTCTGTCATCCCCCTCTCCTCCTACCCCCAATCCCTCCCAGCATCAGAGTCTTTTCCAATGAGTCAACTTTTCACATGAGGTGACCAAAGTACTGAAGTTTCAGCTTTAGCATCATTCCTTCCAAAGAAACCCCAGGGCTGATCTCCTTCAGAATGGACTGGTTGGATCTCCTTGCAGTCCAAGGGACTCTCAAGAGTCTTCTCCAACACCACAGTTAAAAAGCATCGATTCTTCGGTGCTCAGCCTTCTTCATAGTCCAACTCTCACATCCATACATGACTACTAGAAAAACCACAGCCTTGGCTAGACGAACCTTTGTTGGCAAAGTAATGTCTCTACTTTTGAATATGCTATCTAGGTTGCTCATAACTTTTCTTCCAAGGAGTAAGCGTCTTTTAATTTCATGGCTGCAATCACCATCTGCGGTGATTTTGGAGCCCCCAAAAATAAAGTCTGACACTGTTTCCACTGTTTCCCCATCTATTTCCCATGAAGTGATGGGACCGGATGCCATGATCTTTGTTTTCTGAATGATGAGCTTTAAGCCATCTTTTTCACTCTCCACTTTCACTTTCATCAAGAGGCTTCTTAGTTCCTCTTCACTTTCTGCCATAAGGGTGGTGTAATCTGCATATCTGAGGTTATTGATGTTTCTCCCGGCAATCGATTCCAGCTTGTGTTTCTTCCAGTCCAGCGTTTCTCATGATGTACTCTGCATATAAGTTAAATAAGCAGGGTGACAATATACAGCCTTGACGTACTCCTTTTCCTATTCGGAACCAGTCTGTTGTTCCATGTCCAGTTCTAACTGTTGCTTCCTGACCTGCATACAGATTTCTCAAGAGGCAGGTCAGGTGGTCTGATATTCCCATCTCTTTCATAATTTCCCACAGTTTATTGTGATCCACAGAGTCAAAGGCTTTGGCATAGTCAAAGGCTTTGGCATAGTCAATAAAGCAGAAATAGATGTTTTTCTGGAACTCTCTTGCTTTTTCCATGATCCAGTGGATGTTGGCTATTTGATCTCTGCTTCCTCTGCCTTTTCTAAAACCAGCTTGAATGTCAGGAAGTTCACAGTTCACATATTGCTGAAGCCTGGCTTGGAGAATTTTGAGTATTACTTTACTAGCGTGTGAGATGAGTGCAATTGTGTGGTAGTTTGAGCATTCTTTGTCATTGCCTTTCTTCGGGATTGGAATGAAACCTGACCTTTTCCAGTCCTGTGGCCACTGCTGAGTTTTCCAAATTTGCTGGCATATTGAGTGCATATATATGTTCACATATATATATATATATATATATATATATATATATATATACACATACATATACATACATGCAGTGGAATATTAATCATAAAAAAGGATAAAATATTGCCATTTGTAGCCACATAGGTGGACCCAGAGATTATCATACTAAGTGAGGTAATTTGGATGAACACAAATATCATACAATATTACTTTTATGTGGATCTAAAAAATGATACATGTGAATTTACTTACAGAAGAGAAATAGAATCACAGACATAGAAAACAAACTTACGGTTTCCAAAGTGGAAAGGGCAGAGGAGAGAAAAATTAGTAGTAGTTTGAGATTGGCAGATACAGTATATACAACTTTACTGTACATAAAATAGATAAGCAACAATGATTTACTTCATAAGACAGAACAATATTCAGTCTTATAATAATCTATAATAAAGGATAACCTGAGAAAAATGTGTGTTTGTGTGGGTATATATATATTTATAAATATCTGAACCACTTTGTTCTACTTGAAACTAGCACAATATTATAAATCAACAATACTTCAATTGAAAAAAAGAGAAAAATAATTCTCATTAAGTAGTCACTAACAAAATGTAAGTTACTAGTTACTTAACTGTAATAATTTAATATAATACAAATATATTAAAATTTCTGTAATTATCATCGGTATTTGTAGAATCATCAAAAATTTCTCATATTTGCTTTGTATGAAACATTCCTCCTATGAAATCTGAAAATTACTTTGAGAAAATAACCAGATCACTTTGGACTCTTCTTGTAAATGATCTTTACTACTCTTTTTACTCAAGTGAAGTGAAGTGAAGTGAAGTCGCTCAGTCGTGTCCAATTCTTTGCGACCCCATGGACTGTAGCCCACCAGGTTCCTCCATCCATGGGATTCACCAGGCAAGAATACTGGAGTGGGTTGCCATTTCCTTCTCCAGGAGATCTTCCCAACCCAGGGATCGAACCCAGGTCTCCCACATTGCAGGCAGATGCTTTAACCTGCCTGCAGCCACCAGGGAAGCCCCTTTTTTTTGGAACACATAAATAAAGTTAATACTACTTTAAGGCACAAATTGTGAAACCTAACCCACTTTACCCTCCCATTTTCCCTCTTAGATCATTTTCCATACTGTTCAATTTAAATGCAACATTCAAGTCTCTTGGTCCCCAAATGATTGCAAAGAGTTATGTTTCTAACAGACTTCTTAAATTACTTGATATCAATCTCATCTTGTTTTCATAATTTAAATTAATGAAGAGAAAATGTCTATGTGTGTCTAACTAGAGACGAAACTGAAATATTAAAACAACCTGGAGAAAACTGATTTCACATCACCTAGTGCTGGGGAGCTGGGGTCAGGCATCCTGGCCCCCTGTGCTGCTCTTGTTCAGTGGGTACCACGCCAGAAACAACTAGTCATTGTGGAGAATTGTTTAAAAATGAATGTGCTGAAGATTTTCTGATTCACATTCATTATCCACTGACCTGTTCTCAATGGATTTCACAAAGAGAAGCAAAACTAATTACCTCAGGCCAGGCTGCCTGGAAAATAATAGCACAGTGATTTAGAGAAAAGCATTGATGCTGTACAGCCCTTCTGGAATAGTGTATATTTTTAAATTAAATATCACATTTTTTGATGATAAAACTTTTGCATTTGAACTAATGCACCATCATTTCCTTTTTTTAAAAAGCTTTACTAAACAACTGAGACCCTTGTGAGCTAAATATCAATAACATTAGCTTCTTTCATGTTATGTCATTTTAACATACTTGAAAAGAGGCACATAAAATATAGAGATCATATGTGTAGAGGGACAGCTTTAGAAATGAGGAAAAAATAACATGATAAACTATTTGGGAAGTCTAGATTAAATTATCTATTTACTAGTTATTATCTGTTTTGCTAAGTCGCTTCAGTTGTGCCCAACTCTGTGTGACCCCGTAGATGGCAGCCCACCAGGCTCCCCCGTCCCTGGGATTCTCCAGGCAAGAACACTGGAGTGGGATGCCATTTCTTTCTCCAAATATTATCTGTTTTAATTTACCACAAAAGGCTTTGTTGTTTCCTAATAAAATATACATAATGGTAAAGAGAATTATTTCTAATGAAGCCTGTCTTGTTACAGGGGATTACTGATCATACAAGTATTCAGGGAGATTCTGCAAATATCTTTAATACATTAGGTAGTAGAGACAATCTAGAAATCTATTGCATTGTTGGAGGGCAAACCATGCGAGTTGGTTATTACAAATATAACATGAGGTGTCCATGCATTCTGGAAACACAGAGTTTACAAGACTTTTGAGAAAAATAGCTAACATAAAAGGGGGCGGGAAATGTAAAACAGTTATATTCTTGTGACTATAAAAGTGAGGCAAATCAAGAACACAGTGGGAGTTTAGCCAAATGCTGGATAGCTCAGCTCCCAGAAGCCCTCATTATAGTGTCCTCTCTCTTGCACTGCTAAAGAATAATCACATCCAAATTACTATAAAAGAGTTAGAAATGGAGCTTAATTTAGTGTTCCAGTTGACTCCACTTTGGATGAAGTCTGGAAGGGTTTAGAAAAAAAAAAACTATATTGTATTCTAAGCCTCTGGTCAAGAGGATAATAGATCAAGTTATACACAAAATATTAATGTAAATTCTCACAGTGGAAGAACTGGGTTAGATCCATGCAAGTTAATTTTCCTCTTGAGCACTGTGATGTCATTTTAAGTAGCAAAAGACACAACTGACCTTTACAAGGTTTCACCACAGAAACTCACTTGGGTTCCTTTTGGGGTGAAGAGGGAACCTGCTACTTCCAGTCTTCCATTTTCACACTGGAGATGACTGTGGAGTTGGAACTGAAAATCAACTGCTCAAAACTGTTTTTATTTCTTTTTTTCTCCCTTATCTTAATCTATCATATTACTTGTAGAGAAAAGCAAATAGAAATTTCTCATTTAACTTAATGAAGAGAAAATACAGCAATACTGTTTTATCTATATTTGTAGACTGACAGTTCCCATAAATGTCAAGGATCTCAGGAGAAACAAGCTTATTTCTTTGAGCCTAAAAAGAATAAAATTATTAGTATTTTCTAGAACATGTAAGTATATGTATAATCTTTGGTTACTCACAATAGATATAAACAGAAGTGTCTTGCTTCCTTTAATGGTGAGACCAAATATTTGTGTATATATTTAGATGCAGTATATTACATAACCTTCTCGAATGGCTAAGTAAAGGATCTGCCTAAAATGCAGATTCAGTCCCTGGGTGAGAAAGATCCCTTGGAGAAGGAAATGGCAACCCACTTTAGTATTCTTGCCTGGAAATTCCCATGGATAGAGGAGACTGGTGGTCTATAGTCCACAGGGTCATAGAGTCAGACATGACTGAGTGACTGAGCACAGCACGTATTACATATATTACACTATGATGTGACTTTTGTTTTTATAATACACATTTGATTGGTTGTATAGACAACATAGAAGACATAATGATAACTGTCCAAAAAGAATACAGTTTTACTAGAGTTGTATTTACAGCTATATTAACTTTTTCTGTGAAGTTGATTATCATCATGGGTTCTTTGTTTCTTTCTAACTTTTATCATAAAAGTGTCTTTGTCTTTCAACAAACTATTATTCAAAACACTGTGCAGGTCTTTTCTTCATCCCCTGCCACAGAACCCACTACCTACTATATCTACTACCTGATAGTTCAGTTCAGTCGTGTCCAACTCTTTGCAACCCCATGAACCACATAACCTTGTGCTTAAGTCTCTATTGCTAAATTTATTGCACCCCATTTTAAGCAGAGACTTGCTGTCAATACACTCTTTATTTGAATGCCAAATAGTGTAATGTTAAAATCAATATTACAGGAAGTCAACTAATATCATCACAGAATGGGACTTAAAAAAAAACTCTGAATATGTTTCCAAAAAGGTAATTATGATTGTATTTTCACTATTAAAATTGTTAAAAGCCAATTCTAATAGTTTGAAGATTTAGTTAGAGAAGAACAGTTTCTCCACTCACTTCCAAATGAGGTCAGTGGGTGTGTAAATGTTTGAAGATAATTCTGCCAGTACAGCCATGAAATTAAAAGATGCTTACTCCTTGGAAGGAAAGTTATGACAAACTCTGACAGCATATTCAAAAGCAGAGACATTACTTTGTCAACAAAGGTCCGTCTATTTAAGGCTATGGTTTTTCCAGTGGTCATGTATGGATGTGAGAGTTGAACTATAAAGAAAGCTGAGCCCCGAAGAATTGATGGTTTTGAACTATGGTGTTGGAAAAGACTCTTGAGAGTCCCTTGGACTGCAAGGAGATCCAACCAGTCCATCTTAAAGGAGATCAGTCCTGGGTGTTCATTGGAAGGACTGATGTTGAAGCTGAAACTCCAATACTTTGGCCACCTGATGCGAATAGCTGACTCATTTGAAAAGACCCTGATACTGGGAAAGATTGAGGGCAGGAGGAGAAGGGGATGACAGAGGATAAGATGGTTGGATGGCATCTCCGCCTCAATGGACATGGGTTTGGGTGGACTCTGGGAGTTGGTGATGGACAGGGGGGCTTGGCGTGCTGTGGTTCATGGGGTTGCAAAGAGTCAGACATGACTGAGCAACTGACCTGAGTGAGTCTACTGTTGATGGTATTATTGCCACTAAGCTTGAAAGCATTTTTTTATCATCAAAGTAACAATTTATCAGCTTTAAACTCCTGTAAATTCATCTAATCAATTCCTCAAATTACAGATGTCTGCACTTCTTGAAGAGATTCTCTATAGTTTTGGAAGAGTTATATCTTCACATATTATTTAATTAGGAATATTTTTCATTAGATGCTGTTTTAAGTTCACTTGTCGGGGGAAAAATCCCCCAATCTTGGATCTAGAAATATAGTCCTGGAGAAATTTGGTTTCAATATGACAAATCTCCAAATTTCTACCTACATCTCAACTTTCATTTCCTACACACCAATTTCGGCATGTTCTGTGAAGCAAAATATTGGGAAACTCCTTAGAGCAGGCACAATGTAAGAAATACTTTTGCTCTCAAGTCACAACTGTTTCTTTTTTTTTTTTTTAATCCAGTTCTAATAAACCATGTTCTCTATAAGCAAGCTGTCTTGAAAGCTGGCCTTATTATTGTCAGAGTGCAATGTTAAATCTTTAATTCAAACATTTAAAAAAATGTAATAGCCTTTATTCCATCGTGCTTGAGCATCTGATATCTGACAAAGCAGTTCCATCGACTCTTTTATGTCATGTATTAATAGATGTTTTTGAATTAGGTAGAGTGACAACATTGACTCACTATTTTCCTGCCTAAGGGCAGTAATTCTGTTACATTTTTTGTGTTATAATTACTCTTCTAATATATAACTGAAAGATGTGAAAAAATATTCATCATATGATTATTTACATGTCATTCCCAGCTTTGCTGCATTTGTTTCATTGTCAGTCACAATTATATGACATCTGTTTTACTGATTTTCCATTCCATAAATAGTCCATTAATCAGATCCACCCTGTTGTCAGCTATGTGAGACCAAGAAACTTCTCAACGAGTAAAGCAGAAGAATAATTAAATTCTTTATTAACTCAGCATAGAAAAAAAATTAAATATATATGGTTGTACCTTTACATGTAAGTAGGTGATTATTAAAAAATCAATTCAGTAATATTGCTAACATTTTTGTTAATATGCATAGCAGAATATAAGTCAAGAACTAGTGTTTCAGTCACATGTCTTATAATAGAATTCTGTTACTTAAAATTTACAGGCTGGTTTAAACTAAAAGTTCTTTGATCTTCATCCATAGTAAATGCTTCCTATTCTATTGCAGTCATTTCAGTAAGACTTTGCTCAAAATTTTTGCCTCTTTAGGCTTAAAATCATCAGAAGGTCTATTCCTAAATCATTTGTAAAAACTCTTTTAAAGTTCAATAAATGAAAACAAAATACGTTTTTTAGTTCACCATTTACTCTAGTTTTTAAATTTCTCTTCTTACCCATTATTTTAATGTCATAATTAAAGATAATTTATCATAGATATTTGGGGAATCTTTCTCATGAAATTTTATGGTGGCATTCTTCCCTTAAATCAATTTTTCAACAGGTACAGAATTCCCAAAAAGGAATAATAAGGTCAAACCAAATTTCCATGCTTCAACTGAAGCGACTTAGCAGCAGCAGATTCAGAAATATGTTTATATGAATACTTTCTCTACCAGACTGTGAGAATCATAAGAAAAGTGACTGTATTTTATTTCTCCCAGTGTCAAGAATAAAGCATGGCAGATACTAGGAACTCACATTTGTAGATACTGAACACTTGTAGATTAAAAATATATATGTGTGTTTAAAACAATGCACCATTATGTAATAGAAAAGACTTGCATTTAGAAAGACACATCTTCTATTTGCTAATACTGTGATGATGGGCAATTTAATTAACATCTCTGAACATACATTTCCTCATCTGCAGAATATTCCTGCAACTCCCTGAGTTATTTAAATATAAGTATATTTCAAAATGCAAGCCCAATGCTTGCCATCTAATGGATGCTCAGTATGGTGACTAATAGGAAGGAAAGAAAAAAGAAATGGAGTTATTGTAGCCATTGATTAAAGAACTACTTGTTTCACATATATGACCACATATGTTGTTTCATCGCTAAGTCGTATCTGACTCTTTTGCAATCCAACGAACTGTAGCCTGCCAGACTCTTCTGTCCATGGTGTCTCCCAGGCAAGAATACTGGAGTGGGTTGCCATTTCCTTCTCCTATAAGTACGTATACAATTGGTAAAAATTTGTTCAGGGTTTTCCATAACATAGTATGATGAACTCCAAACAATCTTTCTGGTCAACCCAATATTTAAGGTTCTAATTTACTGAACTGAATTTATTGAAATGAAAAAAAAAAAAAAACACACAATAGTAATCTTCCATTAAAATCAGAAACTATTAAAAATTACAGAATAGATTAAGAATATTACAAACACCAGATATTTTCAGAGAAGTCTCTTTAAGTTTGTCCAATTAACCTTAATAAAAAAATGACCATATCTTATAGGTCCAATATCTATGGATGATTTAGCATTTGGGTCATATTTCTACCAAACTGGGGTTCCCTTGTGGCTCAGCTGGTAAACAATTCGCCTGCAATGCAGGAGACCTGGGTTCGAACCCTGGGTTGGGAAGATCCCATAGAGAAAGAAAAAGCTACCCACTCCAATATTCTGGCCTGGAGAATTTCATGTACTGTAGAGTCCATGGGGTTGCAAAGAGTCGGACATGCCTGACTGACTTTCACTTTCACTTTCTACCAAACTTTAAAGAAATCCCATAGATCTTTATATTAACATTATCTCCTCACAGTCTTCTTTATTTCTAATTATTAGTAGGGCTATTTCTTGGCTTACAACAGCAAACACAAAGGAATCTCTCCATTTTGATCTCTGCAGATTTCCAGATTCATATGAAAAATGATTTCAATTACTCACATTCTTCATGCTTTCCAATTCCCCTAAGTATTGCATAGCATATTAACCAGAATAATGTTAAAATATTAATATTCTCATCTGTCATTTCAATTTCTCAGTCTTGGTCACTGCTACCAATCACTCTTTGTATGAATGCTAATTAATTTCACTAGAAAAGGGTGCATATACCCTCAAGTTAATGAGAACCTGCTATATCAAGTGTCTAGTAAACATTTCCTTATTGATAAATTGATGACTTATTGTCCCACTGAATATATATTTTATATACATATATATATATGTAGTCCATAGACATATATATATGTATACATACATACATACATAAAGTTATTTTAGTGGAATTATGAAGTGATAAAACTTAGGAATTCATTGAAAATATTGATAGTTTTCAATCAATTATTATTAATAAGAATTAATTTAGCTGTTCTACATAATATTACATATATTATAACCTACATAATATTATAATTGGCTATTCCTACTACCTGATATTTAACTTCATAATTTAAACAATACACTGCTGTTGCTTAATTTTAAAACTTCATATGCTTCCTTTATAATGGATGATGATTTAAGTCTCTTACAAATACATTCCCCTCAGTCTTCCTCTCAACCTTCATCAAATGTATGTATGTATACACATTAAGGACGAATGTATGTATACATTTGTCAATGTATGTATGTATACATTGTCACTCCGGTTGTTTAACTTCTATGCAGAGTACACCCTGGATGAAGCACAAACTGGAATCAAGATTGCCAGAAGAAATATCAGTAACCTCAGATATGCAGATAACACAACTCTAATTGCAGAAAGTGAAGAGGAACTAAATAGCCTCTTGATGAAGGTGAAAGAGGAAAGTGAAAAAGCTGGCTTAAAACTCAACATTCAAAATACTAAGATTACATATGTGGTCATATCAATTAACTACAAATAGATGGGGAAACTATGAAAAGAGTGACAGGCTTTTTTTCTTGGGCTCCAAAACATGGCAGATGGTGACTACAGCCTGGAAATTAAAAGACGCTTGCTTCTCAGAAGAAAAGTTATGACAAATGGCAATGGCACCCCACTCCAGTACTCTTGCCTGGAAAATTCCATGGACTGAGGAGCCTGGTGGGCTGTAGTCTATGGGGTCGCTAAGAGTCAGACACGACTGAGTGACTTCACTTTGACTTTTCACTTTCATGCATTGGAGAAGGAAATGGCAACCCACTCCAGTGTTCTTGCCTGGAGAATCCCAGGGACGGGGGAGCCTGGTAGGCTGCCATCTATGGGGTCGCACAGAGTCGGACATGACTGAAATGACTTAGCAGACATTAAAACCTCTCTGTTAAAAAGCAGAGACATCACTTTTCTGACAAAGGTCTGTATGGTCAAACAGTGTTTTTTCCAGTAGTCATGTATGGATGTGAGTGTTGGACCATAAGGAAAGCTGAGCACTGAAGAACTGATGCTTTGAAACTGTGGTGTTGTGAAAGAAATAATATCAAATGAAACAACTGACAAAGAATTAATCTCCAAAATATATAAACAGCTCCTGAAGCTCAATACCAGAAAAACAAACAGCACAATCAAAAAGTGGGCAAAAGAACTAAACAGACATTTCTCCAAAGAAAGCATACAGATGGCTAATAAACATATGAAAATATGGTCAACATCACTCATTGCTGCTGCTGGTGCTGCTAAGTCACTTCAGTCATGTCCGACTCTGTGTGACCCCATAGACAGCCTCCCACCAGGTTCCCCCATCCTTGGGATTCTCTAGGCAAGAACACTGGAGTGGGTTGCCATTTCCTGAGTATCCTTTGGCATTGCCTTCCTTTGGGTTTAGAATGAAATGTGACCTTTTCCAGTCCTCTGGCCACTGCTAAGTTTTCCAAATTTGCTGGCATATTGATTGCAGCACTTTCACAGCATCATCTTTCAGGATTTGAAATAGCTCACCTGGAATTCCATCACATATACTAGCTTTGTTCATAGTCCTATCACTTCATGGGAAATAGATAGGGAAACAGTGGAAACAGTGTCAGACTTTATTTTTGGGAGCTCCCAAATCACTGCAGATGGTGATTGCAGCCATGAAATTAAAAGACATTTACTCTTTGGAAGGAAAGTTATGACCAACCTAGATAGCATATTCAAAAGCAGAGATATTACTTTGCCAACAAAGGTCTGTCTAGTCAAGGCTATGGTTTTTCCAGTGGTCAGGTATGGATGTGAGAGTTGGACTGTGAAGAAAGCTGAGCACTGAAGAATTGATGCTTCTGAACTGTGGTGTTGGAGAAGACTCTTGAGAGTCCCTTGGACTGCAAAGAGATCCAACCAGTCCATTCTAAAAGATATCAGTCCTGGGTGTTCATTGTAAGGACTGATGCTAAAGCTGAAAGTCCAATACTTTGGCCACCTCATGCGAAGACTGACTCATTGGAAAATACACTGATGCTGGGAGGGGTTGGGGCAGGAGAAGGGGATGACAGAGGATGAGATGGCTGGATGGCATCACCGACTCGATGGACATGAGTTTGAGTGAACTCCGGGAGTTGGTGATGGACAGGGAGGCCTGGCAGGCTGCGATTCATGGGGCTGCAAAGAGTTGCACACGACTGAGCTACTGAACTGAACTGAATGCATGAAAGTGAAAAGTGAAAGTGAAGTCGCTCAGTCATGTCTGACTATTAGCGACCTCATGGACTGCAGCCTACCAGGCTCCTCCATCCATGGGATTTTCCAGGCTAGAGTACTGGAATGGGGTGCCATTGCCTTTTCCATCACTCATTACTAAAATATGAATCAAAACCACGAGATATCACCTCACTTTGGTCAGAATGACGCCATCAAAAACTCTGCAGATAAAAAATGCTGGAGAGAGTGTGGAGAGGGAAGCCTCTTATGCTGTTGATTGGAATGTAAACTAGTACAGCCACTATGGAGAACAGTGTGGAGATTTCTTAGAAAACAGGGAATAGAACTGCCCTAGGACTCAACAATTCCACTGCTGGGCATACACACTGAGGAAACTAGAATTGAAAGAAACACATATACCCCAATGTTCATTGCGGTACTGATTACAATAGCTAGGACATGGAAGCAACCTGAGTATCCACTGGCAGATGAATGGATAAGGAAGTTGTTGTACATATACACAATGGAAAATTTCTCAGCTATAAAAAGGAGGCATTTTAGACAGTACTAATGAGATGGATGAAATTGGAGCCTATTATATAGAGTGAAGTAAGTCAGAGACAGGAACACAAATATTACATATTAATGCATATATATAGAATTTAGAAAGAAGTAATGATGATCCTATAGCAAGGCAACAAAAGAGGCACAGATGTAAAGAAGAGATTTTGGACTCTGTGGGAGAAGGTGACAGTGGGATGATCTGAGAGAATGGCATTGAAACATGGATATTACCATATATAAAATAGATAACCAGTACAAGTTTGATATATGAAGCAGGGCACTCAAAGCCAGTGCTCTGGGACAATCCAGAAGGATAGGGTGGGGAGTGAGGTGGGGGCGGGGTTCAGGATGGTGGGACAAATGTGCACCCGTGGCTCATTCATGTCAATGAATAGCAAAAACCATCACAATATTGTAAAGTAATTATACCCCAATTATAAAATTAAGCAATTTTTAAAAGGGAAAAAAATTCATGAAAATTACCTGTGGTGCTGGAGAAGACTCGTTAGAGTCCCTTGGATAGCACAGAGATCAAACCAGTCAATCCTAAAGGAAATCAACCCTGAATATTCACTGCAAGCACTATTGCTAAAGGTGAGCCTCCAATATTTTGGCCAACTGATGTGAAGAACCAACTCATTGGAAAAGACCCTAATGCTGAAAAATATTGAGGGCAGGAGGAGAAATGGGCAAAAGGATGAGATGGTTGGATGGCATCATCAAGTCAATGGATATGAGTTTGAACAAATGGATATGAGTATGAACACCATCCGGGAGATGGTGAAGGACAGGGAAGCCTGGCATGCTGCAGTCCATGGGGTTACAAAGAGTTGGACAGGACTGAGTGACTGAACAACAACAAATATTTCTAAAAATATAGTACAAAGTATTTTAAATTGTGTGCTGATATTTACATTTTTTGACTATGGAAATATTGACTGATATTTTAGTTATGGAATATTTTTCACAGAATACTGAATGTGTTCATCTCTATATTTCTAGTTTCCAGCTATAGCAGCTTAGAATTATCAGTAACAGGTTCATGATCACTTGCATGAATCATTTTTTTCTTAATTCCTAAACATATTAGACCTTCTCTTAGGCCCTGTCTCCTACAATTTGTAGTGTATCACTGATTTTGTATAACATCACCTCCTAAACTCAAAATTTGAATCTTGTTTAAAAAATTTGAATCTTTAATATCTTAAATCAGTCATTTAATTTTTCCATCTTTTCCTGAATTTATTTCAGTTTCTTCTAATGCATTTTGATTCTCTTTTCTGAAACTTTCTTGAATCTTTAAAATGAAAGTCACTCAGTCATGTCCAGCTCTTTTGTGATCTCATGCACTATAGCCTGCCAGGCTCCTCTGTTCATGGAATTCTCCAGGCAAGAACACTGCAGTTGGTAGCCATTCTGTTCTCCAGGTGATCTTCCAAACTCAGGGATCAAACCCAGGTCTCTTGCATTGTAGGCAGGTTCTTACTGTTTAAGCTACCAGGGAAGCCAGTTATCTAATAAATGCTTAATTCGCTATTACTATTTTTTTTTTTTTTCAAATTGCTCTTTACTCTTCTGATTCTATTTCATAACATCTTGTAATAATTGGAAACTATCTAACTCTGCATCTCTTCACATGGATCATTTCCTTCAGATTTTTAAGTTCTTTTCTGCTCTACTGTCTCTTTTTCCTCTTGTTTCTTTCAATTTGTGTTTGCTTTTTTAAATTATTTTTTATTGAAGGATAGTTGTTTTACAGAATTTTGTTGTTTTCTGTTAAACCTCAACATGAATCAGCCATGTGTATGTATGTGTGTATATATATATATATCCCCTTCCTCCTGAGCCCCTCTACCATCTCCTTCCCCATCCCACCCATCCAGGGTGACAGAGAGCCCCTGTTTGTGTTCCATGAGCCACACAGCAAATTTCCATTGGCCATCTATCTTACACAGGATAATATAAGTTTCCATGTTACTCTTTCCATGCATCTCACCCTCTCCTCCCCTCTCATCATGTCCATAAGTCTATTCTCTATGTCTGTTTCTCCACTGCTACCCTGTGAATAAATTCTTCAGCACCATTATTCTAGATTCCATGTATATACATTAGAATATATTTATCTTTCTCTTTCTAACTTACTTCATTCTGTATAATAGATTCTAGGTTCATCCGCCTCATTAGAGCTGACCCAAATGTATTCCTTTTTATGGCTGAGTAATATTCCATTGTGTATATGTATCACAATTTCTTTATCCATTAATCTGTCAATGGACATCTAAGTGGCTTCCATGTTCTAACTATTGTAAGTAGTGCTGCATGAACAATGGGATACATGTGTCTTTTTCAGTTTTGCTTTCCTCAGGGTATATGCCTAGGAGTGAGATTGCTGGGTCATATGGTGATTTTATTCCTAGTTTTTTAAGGAATCTCCATACCGTCTTCCATAGTGGCTGTATCAATTTACATTCCCACCAACAGTTCAAGAGCATTCCCTTTTCGCTACACCCTCTCCAGCATTTATTGCTTATAGAAATTTTGATGATGGTCATTCTGACTGGTGTGAGGTGATATCTCATTGTAGTTTTCATTTCCATTTCTCTTATAATGAGTGATGTTAAGCATCTTTTCATGGGTTTATTAGCCATCTGTATGTCTTCTTTGGAAAAATATCTGTTTAGGTCTTTTCCCACTTTTTGATTGGGTTGTTGGTTTTTCTGGTATTGAGATGTATGAGCTGCTTGTATGTCTTGGAAGTTAATGCTTTGTCAGTTGTTTCATTTGCTATTGTTTTCTCCCATTCTGAGGGTTGTCTTTTCACCTTGATTATAGTCTCCTTTGCTGTCCAAAACTTTTCAGTTTAATCAGGTCCCACTTGTTTACTTCTTTTTTTTTAAATTTCCATTAATCTAGGAGGTGGGTCATAGAAGGTCTTGCTTTGATTTATGTCGAGTGTTCTACCTATGTTTTCCTCTAAGAGTTTTATAGTTTCTGGTCTTACATTTAGGTAGGTATTTAATCCATTTTGAATTTATCTGGAGAAAAGGGAACACTCTTACACTGTTGGTGGGAATGCAAACTAGTACAGCCACTTTGGAGAACAGTGTGGAGATTCCTTAAAAAACTGGAAATAGAACTGCCTTATGATCCAGCAATCCCACTGCTGGGCATACACACTGAGGAAACCAGAAGGGAAAGAGACACGTGTACACCAGTGTTCATCGCAGCACTGTTTATAATAGCCAGGACATGGAAGCAACCTAGATGTCCATCAGCAGACGAATGGATAAGAAAGCAGTGGTACATATACACAATGGAGTATTACTCAGCCATTAAAAAGAATACATTTGAATCAGTTCTAATGAGGTGGATGAAACTGGAGCCTATTATACAGAGTGAAGTAAGCCAGGAGGAAAAACACCAATACAGTATACTAACGCATATATATGGAATTTAGAAAGATGGTAACGATAACCCTGTATACGAGACAGCAAAAGAGACACTGATGTATAGAACAGTCTTATGGACTCTGTGGGAGAGGGAGCGGGTGGGAAGATTTGGGAGAATGACATTGAAACATGTAAAATATCATGTAGGAAACGAGTTGCCAGTCCAGGTTCGATGCACGATACTGGATGCTTGGGGCTAGTGCACTGGGACCACCCAGAGGGATGGTATGGGGAGGGAGGAGGGAGGAGGGTTCAGGATGGGGAACACATGTATACCTATGGCAGATTCATTTTGATATTTGGCAAAACTAATACAATTATGTAAAGTTTAAAAATAAAATAAAATTAAAAAAAAAAAAGTGTTCTAACTTCATTCTTTTACATGTAGCTGTCCGGTTTTCCCAGCACCATTTATTGAAGAGGCTGTCTTTGCCCCATTGTATATTCTTGCCTCTTTCATCAACAGTAAGGTACCCATAGGTGCATGGATTTATTTCTGGGCTTTCTATCTTGTTCCATTGGTCTAAATTTCTGTTTTTGTGTCAGTACCATACTGTCTTATGACTGTTGCTTTGCAGTTTAATCTGAAGTCAAGAATTTTGATTCTACCAGCTCCATTCTTCTTTCTCAAGACTGTTTTGACTACTGGGGGTCTTTTGTGTTTCCATATGAATTTTGAATTTTTTTTTCTAATTCTGTGAAAAATGTCTTTAGTAATTTGATAGGGATCACATTGAATCTGTAGATCACATTTTGCAGTATAGTCATTTTCATAATTCTTCCTACTTATGAACATGGAATATCTATCTGTTTATATCATCTTTGATTTCTTTCATTAGTGTCTTATAATTTTCCATGTACACTTCTTTTGTATCCTTAGGTAAGTTTATTCCTAGATATTTTATCTTTTTGTTGCAATCATGAATGGGATTGATTCCTTAATTTCTCTTTCTGATTTTTCATTCTTAGTATATAGAAATGCAATTGATTTCTGTATATTGATTTTTGTATCCTGCAACTTTGCTAAATTCACTGATTAGCTCTAGAATTTCCTGATCCTATCTTTAGGATTTTCTATGTACAGTATCATGTCATCTGCAAACAATGAGAGCCTTACTTCTTTTTTTCCAATCTGGGTTCCTTTTATTTCTTTTCCTTCTTAGATTGCTGTAGCTAGGACTTCCAGAACTATGTTGAATAATAGTGGTGAAAGTGGATACCCTTGTCTTGTTCCTGATCTCAGGGGAATGCTTTCAGTTTTTCACCACTGAGAATGTTTGCTGTAGGCTTATCATATATGGCCTTTACTATGTTGAGGTAGGTTCCTTCTATGCCCATTTTTTGAAGAGTTTTAATCATAAATGGGTGCTGAATTTTGTAAAAGGCTTTTCCTGCATCTATTGAGATTACCATATGGTTTTCATCTTCAGTTTGTTAATATGGTGTATCACATTGATAATTTGCATATATTGAAGAATCCTTGCATCCCTGGAATAAACCTAACTTGATCATGATATATGAGTTTTTGATGTGTTGCTGAATTCTGTGCTAAAATTTTGGTGAGGATTTTTGCATCTATGTTCATCAGTGATATTGGCCTGTTGTTTTCTTTTTTTGTGTTGTCTTTGTCTGGTTTTGGTATCTGGGTGTTGGTGGCCTCATAGGATGAGTTTGAAAGTGTTCCTTCCTCTGCAATTTTTTGAAAGAGTTTTAGAAGGATAGGCATTAACTCTTCTCTAAATGTTTCACAGAATTCTCCTGTGAAGCCATCTGGTCCTGGGTTTTTGTTTTGGGGGAGATTTTTGATCACAGCTTCAATTTCAGTGCTTGTAATTGGGTTGTTCATAATTTGTGTTTTTTCATGTTTTAGTTTTGGAAGATTGAAATTTTCTAAGAATCTGTCCATTTCTTCCAAGTTATCCATTTTATTGCCATATAGCTGTTCATAATAGTCTCTTATAATCTTTTGTATTTCTGCTTTTTCTGTTATAACCTCTCCTTTTTCATTTCTAATTTTGTTATTTGATTCTTTTCTTTTTTCCTTGACGAGTCTGGCTAAAGGTTTGTCAATTTTGTCTATCATCTCAAAGAACCAGTTTTTAGTTTTAGTAATCTTTACTATTGTTTCTTTCATTTCTTTTTCATTTATTTGTGCTCGGATCTTTATGATTTCTTTCCTTCTATTAATTTTGGGCTTTTTTTTTGTTGTTGTTGTTCTTTGGAGAAGGAAATGGCAACCCACTCCAGTGTTCTTGCTTGGAGAATCCCGGGGACGGGGGAGCCTGGTGGGCTGCCCTCTATGGGGTCGCACAGAGTTGGACCCGACTGAAGTGACTTAGCAGCAACAGCAGTTGTTCTTATTCCAGTTATTTCAGGGGTAAAATTAGGTTGTCTATTCAATGTGTTTTTTTTTGTTTCTTGAGGTTAGGATTGTGTTGCTATAAACTTCACTCTTAGAACTGCTTTGGCTGCATCCCATAGGTTTTGAGTTGTCGTGTTTTCATTGTCATTTTTTTCTACAGAACAGTCTTTTGGACTCTGTGGGAGAGGAAGAGGTTGGGATGATTTGGGAGAATGGCATTGAAATATGTATAATATCATATATGAAACGAGTCACCAGTCCAGGTTCGATGCACGATACTGGATGCTTGGGGCTGGTGCACTGGGACGACCCAGAGGGATGGTATGGAGAGGAGGGAGGGAGGAGGGTTCAGGATGGGGAACACATGTATACCTGTGGCAGATTCATTTTGATATATGGCAAAACCAATACAATATTTTAAAGTTAAATAAAATAAAATTTTAAAAATATATATACTTTTATAAAAAAAATTTATTTCCCTTTTGACTTCTTCTGTTACCTGTTGGTTATTTAGAAATGTATTGTTCAATCTCCATGTGCTTGTGTTTCTTACAGTTTTTTTCTTGTGATTGATATCTAGTCTCATAACGTTTTTGTCTGAGAAGATGATTGATAAGATTTCAATTTTCTTAAATTACTGAGGTTTGATTTGTGACCCAATCTCTCTCCTAGAGAATGTTCCATGTGCACTTGAGAAGAAAGTGTATTGCTCTGAATTTGGATAGAATGTCCTGAAAATATCAGTGAGATCCATCTCATCTAATGTATCATTTAAGACTTGTGTTTCCTTATTAATGTTCTATTTTGATGATCCACTGGTGTGAGTGGAATGTTAAAGTCTCCAACTATTATTGTGTTACTGAGGTCCTCCTATGTTGAGTGCATAGATATTTACATTTGTTATATCTTCCTTTTGGAGTGATCCCTTCATTATGTAGTGGCCTTCCTTATCTCTTGTCATCTTCTTTATTTTAAAATCTATTTTGTCTGATATGAAGATTGCTACTCCAGCTTTCTTTTGCTTCCCATTTACATCAAATATAGTTTTCCATCCTCTCCCCCTCAGTCCATATGTCTTTAGATCTGAAGATGGCTTCTTTTAGACAGCATATCTATGGGTCTTGTTTTTGTATCCATTCGGCAAGTGTGTGTCTTTTGTTTGGAGCACTTAATCCATTTACATTTAAAGTAAATATTGATATATATGTTTCTATTTCCATTTTCTTAATAATTGTTTGGGGTTGATTTTGTAGATCGTTTTTCCTCTTTTGTATTTCTTGACTATATAAGTCCCTTTAACATTTGTTGTAATATTGGTTTGGTGGTACTGAATTCTCTTGGCTTTTGCTTGTCTGAAAAGTTTTTATTTCTCCATCAATTTGAATGAGATCCTTGCCAGGTACAGTAATCTAGCTTATAGATTTTTCCCTTTCAGTACATCAAATATATCCTGCCATTCCCTTCTGGCCTGCAGAGTTTCTGTTGAAAGATCAGCTGTTAAACATATGGGTTTCCATTGTGTGTTCCTTGTTGCTTTTCCCTTGCTACTTTTAATATTCTTTCTTTGTGTTTAGTCTTTGTTAGTTTGATTCGAATGTGTCTTGGTGTCTTTCTCCTTGGGTTTAACCTGCATGGGATTCTTTGTACCTCTTCAAGTTAATTGACTATTTCCTTTTGCATGTTGGGGAAATTTTCAACTATAATTTCTTTAAAAATTTTCTCATGCCCTTTCTTTTTTCTCTTCTTCTTCTGGGACCCCTATAATTTGAATGTTGGTGTATTTGATATTGTCCCAGAGGTCTCTGAGACTATCCTCAGTTCTTTGCATTCTTTTTACTTTATTCTGCTCTTCAGAGGTTATTTCCACCATTTTATCTTCCAGCTCACTGATTTGTTCTTCAGCTTCATAAATTCTGCTATTGATTCCTTACAGAGTATTTTTAATTTCAGTAATTGTGTTGTTTGTCTCTGTATGTTTATTCTTTAATCCTTCTAGGTTTGTTAAATGATTCTTACATTTTCTCCATTTTGTTTTCAAGGTTTTTGATCATCTTTACTATCGTTATTCTCAATTCTTTTTTCAGGTAGTTTGCCTATTTCCTCTTCATTCATTTGGACTTCTATGTCTCTAACTTGTTCCTTCATTTGTGTAGTATTTCTCTGCATTTTCATTCTTTTTTTTTAACTTATTGTATTTGAGGTCTCCTTTCCCAGGCTTCAAGGTTGAATTCTATTTTCCTTTTGGTTTCTGCCCTCCTAAGGTTGGTCCAGTGGTTTGCATAGCATGAGATTTGTGCTGAGTTTTTTTTGTTTGTTTGTTAGTTTGTTTGATTTTCCTCACGAGCAAGGCTGAGTGAGATGGTAATCCTGTCTGCTGATGATTGGGCTTGTATTTTTATTTTGTTTATTGTTTAGATGAGTTGTCCTGCACAGGGTGCTACTGGTGGTTGGATGATCCTGGGTGTTGTATTCAAGTGGTTTCCTTTGTGTGAGTTCTCACTATTTTATACTCCCTAGGGTTAGTTCTTTGGTATTCTAGAGTCTTGGAATCAGTGCTCACACTCCAAAGGCTCAGGGTTTGATCTCTGGTGTGAATGAAGATTCCATAAGTGGTTTTTTATGGCATTAATTGAGCTTAAAACAAATATCCAAAAGCAAGAAACCAAATATGAACCCCAGACAAATTGCAGTTATAAAATCAGGCAACTAATAATTAAAATAGTTGAATATACACCCATAAGTGAAGTCAAAACAGTCCAAATTAAATAAAGTACAGTAGATTGTCATGGCAAACAGAAAAAATAAAAAAAGTACACGTACCAGTTAAGAACAAAACTAACTGAAGCACAAACTGGAAATCAAAACTAAAGCAAGGTGCCAAGTGGGAAATAAAACAATGAGAACAAAACTAGCAAATATGTTGAGAGGAAAGGAAAGTAAAAGAAAGAATAGATATGCAAAGTTAAATAGAGGTAGATAAAGTAGATTTATATACATTAAAGATTAGCTGCAAGGGGAAAAGAACAGTAGGAAAAGCAAACAAAGGAATAAATGTAGAAAAAATAATCATAGGTTTAAAAAATTAAAAATCAGGAAAAAGAAAAAAAGGAAAACTCCAAAGAACTTCAAAAGCCCAACATATAGGTAGAGGTTTATAACAACAATAAAAAATGCTGGATTCATGTTGATGTGAGGCAGAACCAATACAATATTGTAAAGTAATTAGCCTCCAATTAAAATAAATTTAAATTAAAAAATAAAGTATGGATTTTTAAAAAATGTGAGTAAAAAAAAAAGCTGAAACGCTTAATTAGATTCCATAGTGCCAATAAAATTGACATCTACAACAGAGGTTGGAAAAATAGGGGGAAAAAAAATCCAAAGGAATAAACAGAAGTCAAAACATAGGAATAAAAAATGTTTTTCTTGAGTCACTGCTATCAGAGTCCTTTCCTTGGCTAGGAGTCACAGTCCACCTCACCTCCCTAGGATGCCTTCCAACGTTGTGCCGATCTCTGGCCCTGTTGTGGGGGCAGCTCAGATTCTAACTATGTATTCTTGCCTCCAATGTCCACAGCTATCAGAATGAGTGCGTTTTTGTTGTTGTTGTTATTGTTTGTTTGTTTTGTTTTGTTTTTTTGGTGAGAGCTCTCAATGGCTTTTTATATATTCCATAGTCATAGAGTCTGCCTAGTTGATTGTGTGGATTTAATTTGAAGCCTGTACAGCTGGTGGGAAGGTTTTGGGTCTTCTTCCTTAGCCAGACTATCCCTGGGTTTCAACTGTGGTTTTATTTTCACCTCTGTTTGTGGGTTGTCCACTGAAGTTTGCTCCTGAGACTTCCCTGGAGGACTTGGGTTTGCCGCTGTGAGATCCAGGTATGGAGGTGGTGCAGCTGCTTGGGTCGCAGGGGCTCTGGTAGCACCAGATTCTCACGGGAGTTGGCAGCTATGGCAGCAGGAAATATAGTGCTCTAGAAGAGTATGGCAACCAGTATTGACCAATACACTCCAGTATTCTTGCCTGGAGAACCCCCCTGATAGAGAAGCCTAGCACGCCACAGTCTACAGGGCCGCAAAGAGTTGGACATGACCAAAGTGACCCTTTGTGCATAGACACAAGGCTTTTTTTCTTTTTTTTTTTTTTTTTGCCTGTGGCAGCTCTGCCCCAGTGAGAGTAGAGCATGAAGCTGATGCAGCTTCTTGGCTTACAGGGACCCTGGTAGCACCAAGTGTGCAGTTATACGGACTGCCTGCACTACAGGAGTTATGGCCCTATCAGTCTTTTTTCAACCCTCTTGTAGCTGGTAATCAGAAGGCCTCTTTGGCTAGTCTTTATCCATAGCTCCACCCCTTCAGGCATTTAGAGAGCTCCCTTACCTGGGGTCCTTCTCTGTTGTTCATTGCATCAGGCACATAGAAGGGCCCCCCTGGCTGGGGTCCTACTCTGTATTGGTACATCAGCCACTTAAAAGAGCACTCTGGGTGGGATCCTACTCTGTAGTTCAGTGCTTCAGGCACTCTATGAGCCAGCCTCTCTATTGTTCAGCTGCTGAAGCTGGCTTGTCAGGGGAAAGAGAGGCTATGGTGATAGCTCCATCCCCTACGAGTGACTCAGCAGTATCACCTTGGTTCCATGGCTACCTGGCTTTCCTCCACTGGCATTTTCCACCACAATCTCCCCCCTCACATCCCTTCAATCCATCTCTCTTCAGTCAACAATAGCCCTCACCCTGGGATTGCTCCATAATTCCTAAACTCCACCTCCCAGCTTCCGTGCCTTCCAGAGGACCTGTGTCCCTGTCCAGGGTATGTATGGCTGTGACAAGGACTATCTGATTCTCATTCCATTTAAGCTGCCACAGATCAATTGTTTCACTCTCAGCCTTAAATGTTTCTCCTCTGAGTCAGACAATTGCCCCACTGTGGGGAACAGACCCCTGTTTCAGTTCCCCCACCCACCAAGGAAAGATCCAATCTTACTAACACTCCTGCCCCACCCCCCTCCTAGTTCCTTCATCCTACAGAGTTTTGTGTGGTTCTATTTATTTATTTATTTCTGCTTGTCAGGTACTCCTATCTGCTCTGAGCTGGTGTTCTACATGCACTTCTGTTTCTGAAGTTGTATTCCTGATGTATCTGTGGAGAGAGATGTACTCCACGTCCACCTACTTCTCTGCCACTTTTAAATCTCCCTGTGTGTTTGTTTTCAAATAAATCATACCTTGGAATACATTAAAAACTCTTACCAAGTCAGTAAGAGAAATACCAATTTTAAAAATGGATTAAATAATTGAACAAGAACTTCATAAAAGAATCTATCTAAATAGCTGATATTCAGTGAAAGTGAAAGTCACTCAGTTGTGTCCAACTCTTTGTGACCCCATGGAATTACTAGGCCAGAACACTAGAGTGGGTAGCTTTTCCCTTCTCCAGAGGATCTTCCCAACCCAGGGATCTAACCCAGGTCTCCTACATTGCAGGGGAATTCTTTACCAGCTGAGCCACAAGGAAGCCCAAGAATACTGGAGTGGCTAGCCTATCCTTTCTCCAGGGGATCTTTCTGACCCAGGAATAGAACTAGGGTCTCCTGCATTGCAGGCAGATTCTTTACCAATTGAGCTATTAATGTCATCTATCATGAGGAAAATGGAAAATAAAATGTCAATATGATACTCCTATGCCTGAATGCATGCTAAGTTGCTTCAGTAGTGTCTGACTCTTTGCAACCCCATGAACTATATAGCTCTACAGGCTTCTCTGCCTGTGGGATTCTTCAGGCATGAATACTGCAGTGGGTTGCCATTCCCTCCACTAGGGGATCTTCCTGACCCAGGGATTGAACCCGCATTTCTTGTGTCTCCTGCATTGGCTGATGGGTTATTTACCACTAGCACCACCTGGGAAGGTGATACTCCTATACATACCTCCAAATGACTTAAAATTAAAGGTTGATAATAACAAGATTTAACAAGAATGTGGAACAATGCAAAGTTGCAATAGAATAAATCCTGTTTCAGGCAGCCATGTCACACTTAACTAAAGCTTACTAGATCCTTTTTAAAAACTATAATCTTTATTCTTTGTCTACTTTATGCTGAAGGGATGATGATGATCAAGGTTATTGCTATTAAATATCTGCCACTTATCTTCTGTATTTTTATGTATTTTTACTTTATATGTTTTATGTCATCCAATACACTGGATACTGTAATATCTTCAGAATGTACTATTCCATTTATTACTGTAATATAACCCTTTTCTTATTGCCTATTTCTTACCTTCTCAAACACTGGATCAGATACTAATGTTGACCCTATTGATTTGGGCATGGGCATTTTCCTTCTAATTGACATTATACAACTTTCTGTTTTCATTTATCTTATGTGTTTCTCATTTTAACCTGAATAGTCTTTTCTTTCAACTCCTTTAAGTACTCAATTCACTATTAATTTAAACATCCATTTACTTACTTACCCACAAACACAGAAACAAACACAACACTGCTCTTTAGTCAGAGTTAAGACTTCAGAAAGATGTTTATACTTCATCTCTTAAGCAGAGATCACAATTCCTGTCTTTTTCTTTTTTCTCTCTCCCCCATTTTTTTTTTAACAATTAGGGGCATTCATAGCTGAACAAAATGGCTTATAGCAAAAGACTAAGGAATATTCTTGCCTATCTGTGAATCAAAAAAAATAAATAAATGCAACTTCAGTAGGGACTTCATATCCAAAAAATTCAATGAACTTACCCTATCCCCATTCACCATGATTAGAAAAATACCCTGAAAATACTCTCAAGAGAGCAAACTTGAGCAGAGAGTCACCCATGAGAGACAAAATGTGCAGCATGCCTGAGGGGAGAGTCCAGCATATTATTGAAACAAAAGAGTTTGGATGTAGAGGGAGAGGAGGAACTTACCAGAATTGATCCTGACCCTAAGGTGATATGTCAAAGGGCTTAAATGTTTGGCGGTGGTGGTGGTGACCTTTCCCATAGGGGAAGTGGAAACCAGAGACCTTTCCCAGAGAGGAAATGAAAAGTCAAAGTGATGAGTCACCCTGCCTATTCCAGTTGTACATGTTGTGGCTGGAGAAATCTGTTTCTCCCCATGACAACTCTGATTTCTGAGGAGCAAATTCTATCACCAGGGATAAGGGTAGGAGGTAAGAAAAGAAAAGGAAGGAGGCAGAGAAGAATATCAAAGGGAACTAAAGAATCTTGGTTCCTACTGTCTACTTCAGGACTTACAGGAAATCAACTCACAGATCTCTAGTGTTGCTCAGTCGTGTCCAATGCTTTGCAACTCCATGGACTGTAGCCCACCAGGCTCCTTTGTCCATGGAATTCTCCATGCAAGAATACTGGAGTAGGTTGCCATGCCCTTCTACAGTCACAGAGCTCTAGGAGTACCCCATTAGAGGATCTCCCCACTGGATTGCTGAGCACCCCCTAGACCTTGATTGCTAAACCCACAACTCCCTTCACTATGCTGGAAATGAATGCTCTATTACAACCAAAACTAAAGCTTCATATTTGTTAGAATAGCTATCATCAAGAAGACAAGATATAACAAGTGTTGGTGAGCATGTGAAGAGAAGGGAACTTTGTGCACTGTTGCTGGGAATGGAAATTTTTTCAATACTATAAAAAAGCAACATAGAGGTCTCTCAAAATATCTTTAAAAAGAACTATCATATGATCCAGCAATTCCACTTCTGGGTATTTATCCAAAGGAAACAAAACATTAATACAAAAGTTATAAGCACGCATATATTCACTGTATATAAAACAAGTAAAGGCCCACACTCTATTCTTAGCTATTCTGATTCAGTTGTCCTAAAATCATGTGTGAATCTCAGTAATTTTTGTTTTAATTTCCTCAAGTAATTGTAATGTACAGCCTGATCTGAGAATCACTGACTAGCTCCTGCTCTGCCTTTATTTATCTGGAGATGAATGGTATCCAGTTAAGAAAAAAGGTTCATTTAGAAAGAAAAAAGTTAGATTTAGAAAAATCATTTCATACAAGATATTGAACATGTAATTTAAGCTTTCTTGTACTCATATTTTATCTATAAAACCTGGAATAGAACGAATGCCTACCTCACATTACTGTTTGAAATAATACATGTGGTAGTGTATAAGAGATGGGGGTTTTGTTACAATAGCCACATCCTAACCATATTTTCAGAGAAGGCAATGGCAACCCTCTCCGGTACTCTTGCCTGGAAAATCCCATGGGAGGAGGAGCCTGGTAGGCTGCAGTCCTGGGGTCGCTAAGAGTCAAACACTACTGACAGACTTCATTTTCACTTTCACTTTCATGCATTGGAGAAGGCAATGGCAACCCACTCCAGTGTTCTTGCCTGGAGAATCCCAGGGACATGGGAGCCTAGTGGGCTGCCATCTATGGGGTTGCACAGAGTCAGACATGACTGAAGTGACTTAGCAGCAGCAGCAGCAACCATATTTTATTCATTAATTCAACTGTTTTTATATTAATTCAATAAGCCTTTAGTATATGCCAGATGCTGGTGATTAATTGAAAACAATATTAAATTTAAATGCTTTCCTACAGCCTAGATTCTGAGGGTAAAACAATAAGTAAATAGATGGATAGATAACTTAATGTCAGGTTGCACTGTGACATTATGAAAAACAAATAATGAAAATAAAAATTAAGAGGACATACCATTTAAACTTGGATAATCAAAGAACTCTTGAAAAGGTCATATTTGTGGTAGTTCAAGTAATAAAAAAATCTGCCTGCAATCCAGGAGACCTGGGTTCAATCCCTTGGTCTGGAAGACCCCCTGGAGAAGGAAATGGCAATCCATTCTGGAGAAGTCCATGGATAGAGGAGCCTGGCGGGTTACAGTCCATGGGGTAGCGAAGAGTTGGACACGACTGAGTGACTTCCACTCACTCATTTGTATGAAGACCTCAATGAAATGATGAAATATACCACTGGAATATCCAAAGATAATATTTCATTCAGAGGTAACAATGAAAAATACCTGAGGTGAGTGTTATTGCCTTTTTTTGGGCTGGTTTTTGGCTTTGGTTTTGCATAATTTGTTTGTTTAGAGATTAGCTAGTAAGTCAGATGCCTAACAATGTAGTCTTATAGGTACCAGGCAGACTACTTTTTTATTTTAAGATTGGAAATAAATCATTTTAGATCTTTAAAAAGTAGAATGATATAAACCGACTTTATTTTAAAGAATCCCAGAGAGTGGTCTATTTTCCTTTGGATAAATACTTTTGTATTCAAGACTGAATACTTAGCATCTAGGTAGGAGTAATGTGCATTGACTGTTCATTTGACTAAAGGGATATTGGTCTAGGTGTTGAGAAATGGTAATTTCAAAGATATGTTTTGAAATCATAATCAATTTGTTTTGTTGATAAATAAGAGATAGGCTTGAAAAAAATGTGATAAATCCAGGATAACTCCAAGTTTTATAATATACCAAGAAGTGGATTTTATTCATATATTTTCTTTTTTAACTTTAAAATAGGCTTTCAAGTTCAGTGATATTATGTTATTTTACAAATTAGGAAAAATACTTTAGGGAGTTTTAATTCTTGTGCATCACACAAAGCTTAAATTGTGTGATAGCTTGGTTGGTAAAGAATTTGCATGCAATGCAGAAGACACCGGTTCAATTCTTGGGTGGGGAAGATCCCTGGAGAAGGGATAAGCTACTCACTCCAGTATTCTTGAGCTTCCCTTGTGAATCAGCTGGAAAGAATCCACCTGCAATGCAGGAGACCTGGGTTTGATCCCTGGGTTGGGAAGATCTCCTAGAGAAGAGAAAGGGCACCCACTCTAATATTCTTGCCTGGAGAATTCCGTAGACTGTATAGTTCATGGGGTCAGAAAGAGTCAGACACGACTGAGGGACTTTCACTTTCACTATTGTTTTAATTTTACTCTACATTCTTCATTTTGTAACGTGAAAGTGAAGTCACTCAGTTGTGTCCAACTCTTTGCAACCCCATTAACTGTAGCCTACCAGGATCCTCCATCCATGGGATTTTCCAGGCAAGAATACTGGAGTGGGTGGCCATTTCCTTCTCCAAGGGCTCTTCCCGACCCAGGGATCGAACTCTGGTCTCTCACTTTGTCAGTTCAGTTCAGTTCAGTCGCTCAGTCGTGTCCGACTCTTTGCGACCCCATGAATTGCAGCACGCCAGGCCTCCCTGTCCATCACTAACTCCCGGAGTTTACCCAAACTCATGTCCATCGAGTCGGTGATGCCATCCAGCCATCTCATCCTCTGTCGTCCCCTTCTCCTCCTGCCCCCAATCTCTCCCAGTATCAGGGTCTTTTCCAATGAGTCAACTCTTCACATGAGATGGCTGAAGTATTGGAGTTTCAGCTTTAGCATCAGTCCTTCCAATGAACACCCAGGACCTATCCCCTTTAGAAGGAATTGGCTGGATCTCCTTTCAGTCCAAGGGACTCTCAAGAGTCTTCTCCAGCACCACAGTTCAAAAGCATCAATTCTTCGGCACTCAGCTTTCTTCACAGTCCAACTCTCACATCCCTACATGACCACAGGAAAAACCATAGCCTTGACTAGATGGACCTTTGTTGGCAAAGTAATGTCTCTGCTTTTCAATATGCTATCTAGGATGGGCATAACTTTTCTTCCAAGGAGTAAGCGTCTTTTAATTTCATGGCTCCAATCACCATCTGCAGTGATTTTGGAGCCCCCAAAAATAAAGTCTGACACTGTTTCCACTGTTTCCCCATCTATTTCCCATGAAGTGATGGGACCAGATGCCATGATCTTAGTTTTCTGAAAGTTGGGCTTTAAGCCAACTTTTTCACTCTCCACTTTCACCTTCATCAAGAGGCTTTTTAGTTCCTCTTCACTTTCTGCCATAAGGGTGGTGTCATCTGCATATCTGAGGTTATTGATATTTCTCCCGGCAATCTTGATTCCAGCTTGTGCTTCTTCCAGCCCAGCGTTTCTCATGATGTACTCTGTATATAAGTTAAATAAGCAGGGTGACAATATACAGCCTTGATGTACTCCTTTTCCTATTTGGAACCAGTCTGTTGTTCCATGTCCAGTTCTAACTGTTGCTTCCTGACCTGCATATAGGTTTCTCAAGAGGCAGGTCAGGTGGTCTGGTATTTGTAGGCAGATGCTTTACCATCTGAGCCACCAAGGAACTATACAATTGTTACTGTATTTTACAAGCTTTCCCATTTATTTAATTGATACAATTTTCAATCTGAATTTATTTTCAGTGATATAATCAGATGACAGTAAAAAGTTCAAATACAGGTGAGTTTATCAATAGAAATTTAGATTCAAGAAGTATAACATATGGGCAGAAAATGCCAGGACTTTGTTGTTTCTGGAGTATAGGAAAGAATGAAGGATATGTGGGTTCAGACTTCTGGGCGAGATTTGTTCACCACATTGAGTAACATGGATTTGTCTTTTGAACCAGTTATTCCCTCTTAAGCAAAATCTTAAATGGTGGATTTTTTTTTTTCTAAAGCTTTGAAATTATGAACCTTCGATAGACTATGGGAAATCACAACAAAAGAGCTAATACTTTAAAGATAAGTATATATTCTATACCAAAAAATCACTTCATAATTGAAAAAAAAAAGTATAACTATTGTAATATTGTCATTCCCTGCCTGATTTTTTTTCCTTGTATTGAAATAATAACTTGTTGAAAAATAACTTCTAGATTCTTAAATCTTAAGTATTTCAGTTTCAATAATTAATTTCTGTGGATTAATACATAAATGATTAATACATTAATACATAAATTATAACAGAAAAAGGCTACCAGGTTCATCTCTTTATATTTAATTAGAACAATATGATTTCACTTTCCAGGAATCTGTCAAAATTCAGGATGTGGTTTTACCAGCATGGTAACTCATGCCTGCTATAATAAATCACAAAGTTATAGCTAGTTGCCTGAAGAAAATATTCCTGCCTCTCTTCTGTATACCTCTGTATCTCCGTGACTTTAAATTGTTCTGACAAGTGGCGCATAATTTCTCTGGATTGAGTGCCTCTTCCTTAATGAAATCACAGTAAAGAACCTAAAAATACTTGACAACAATGACCAAATTTCTACACATTCCATTCTAAGATTGTTGCTAAGCTTCAGCACAACGGGTTTTCCAGAGTATAAAGAAATAATTTAACATTCTCATGGTATTAATAATTCATTGTACCACTCTCTCTTTTATGTACAGGGAAAAAAAAAAACAGGTTGGTATAATAGTAACCCCACTTTCAAGCTATGTGTTATACTTTATGAAAATACTTAAGTATTGTATGCTTTGGTTTGATTGTCTGTCATCCCCACTTAGAAAATAGAATTACAAAATAAATGGCACTATATATGATTAAAAACTCCTTGTTTCAGGAATACTTATTAACATGAAAAAGCCAAGTCTCTAAACAAGAATAAATTAAACAATTGGTAATGTTTCTGTGTGCTTGAAAGTTTTCCTCAGCTGACACTTATATCCTTAGTATTTTAAAACTGCACTACTCAGATGCAGCCACTGTAATTCTAATAGAGTTTGAGTCCTTGGTCTGTGTTCTGATACAAAGAAAAGTAGGCATTATTTTCATATGTGTTTCCATTGAGATATGTATTGCAATACAATGTGTCTCTCTGTACTCAATTAACACCTCACTCCATTAAAGTTGTATTCACTTTTGAAGGACAAGAAAAATGTGAGATAGGAGTCATCAAAATGAATAAATGGTAAAGTAAGCCAGAATAGGCCCATTTTAAGGAGCAGGGTAAAATGGTTCCATGCCCATCGAAATCTCCCTCCGCGATGAATTCTGAATCTACATTCGTGACAGCATCTTTTGATATTAAAGGCTTTACCATATATTAATTTACAGATATTCTTAGAAATTATATGATATGAGTCCTTGCATAGTGGGTACAGAGTTTTAGTGATTATACAAAAAGAAAATTTAAGGTTGGTTGCACAACAACGTGAATGTACTTAGCACTATTGAATCAATCATATGCTAAAAAATAGTTAAGAAGGTAAGTTTTATGTTATGTGTACTTTACCACAATAAAATTTTCTAAGTAAAAAAAAAGGGGGGGGGGGAGGAGAGACAGCCTCTTCAATAAATGGTGCTAGGAAAATTTGACAACTACATGTAAAAGAATGAAATTGGAACACTTCCTAACACCGTTAACAAAGATAAACTCAAAATGGATTAAAGATCTAAATGTAAGACCAGAAACTATAAAACTCTTAGAGGAAAACAAAAGCAGAACACTTGATGACAAAAATTAAAGCAGGATCCTCTATGTGACCCACCTCCTAGAGTAATGGAAATAAAGAAAAAATTAAACAAGCAGGACCTGATTAAACTTAAAAGTTTTTGAATGCAAAGGAAACTAAAAGCAAGGTGAAATAATAACGCTCAGAATGGGAGAAAATAACAGCAAATAAAAAACTGACAAAGCATTAATTTCCAAAATATACAAGCAGATCATACAACTCAATACCAGAAAAACAAGCAACCCAATCAAAAAGTGGGGAAAAGACCCAAACAGACATTGCGCCAAAGAAGACATACAGATGGCTAACAAACACCTGAAAAGATGCTCAACATCACTCATTATCAGAGAAATGCAAATCAAAACTATGATATATCACCTCACACTCTTCAGAATGACCATCATCAAAAAGTCTACAAACAACAAATGCCAGAGAGGGTGTGGAGAAAAGGGAATGCTCTTGCACTGTTGGTGGGGATGTAAATTGATACAGCCACTATGGAAGACAATATGGAGGTTACTTAAAAAACTACGATTAAAACTACCATATGACCCAGCAATCCCACACCTAGGCATAAACCCTGAGGAAACTGAAATTGAAAAAGACACACCTATCCCATTTTTCATTGCAGCACTATTTACAATAGGTAGAACATGGAAGCAACCTAGATGTCCATCAACACGTGAATGGATAAAGAAGTTGTTGTACATATATACAATGGAATATTCAGTTCAGTTCAGTTCAAGCACTCAGTCGTGTCCAACTCTTTGCAACCCCATGAACCACAGCACACCAGGCTTCCCTGTCCATCACCAACTCTCCGAGTTTACCCAAATTCATGCCCATTGAGTCAGTGATGCCATCAAACCATCTCATCCTCTGCTGTCCCCTTCTCATCCTGCCCTCAACCTTTCCCAGCATCAGGGGCTTTTCCAATGAGTCAGCTCTTCATATCAGGGGGCCAAAGTATTGGAGTTTCAGCTTCAACTTCAGTCCTTCCAATGAACACCCAGGACTGATCTCCTTTAGGATGGACTGATTGGACCTCCTTGCAGTCCAAGGGACTCTCAAGAGTCTTCTCCAAGACCACAGTTCAAAAGCATCAATTCTTTGGGGCTCAGCTTTCTTTATAGTCCAACTTTCACATCCATACCTTGGCCAGACAGACCTTTGTTGACAAAGTAATATCTCTGCTTTTTAATATGCTGTCCAGGTTCGTCATAACTTTTCTTCCAAGGAGTATGCATCTTTTAATTTCATGGCTGCAGTCACCATCTGCAGTGATTTTGGAGCCACAAAAATAACGTCTGCCACTGTTTCCCCATCTATTTGACTTGAAGTGATGGGACCAGATGCCATAATCTTTGTTTTCAAAATGTTGAGCTTTAAGCCAACTTTTTCACTCTCCTCTTTCATCAAGTGGCTCTTTAGTTCTTCACTTTCTGAATTTTCCAAATTTCCAAGTTTTCCATTCATCTGTCGATTTCCAAGTTTCCAATTTTCCACTTTCCAAGTTTTCCAAATTTGCTGGCATATTGAGTGCAGCACGTTCACAGAATCATCTTTTAGGATTTGAAATAGTTCAACTGGAATTCCATCACTTCTACTAGCTTTGTTTGTAGAGATGATATTTATGATATTTAAAGGGGAAAAAATCCACATATTTCAAGTCACACTTTTACATGTGTTACTCCCTCCCTGGTATAATATTATTCCATTTTTTCAAGAAATTCTAGTAGTTAAGAAGGAGAATATCACTCATCTTAGTATAAGCAAGGTTTATGAAGACTGGTGTAACCGGAAATTTGGCCTTGGAATACAAAATGAAGCAGGGAAAAGGCTAACATACTTCTGACAAGAGAACACACTGGTCATAGCAAACACCCTCTTCCAACAACACAAGAGATGACTTTACAAATGGACATCACCAGATGGTCAATACCGAAATCAGATTGATTATATTCTTTGCAGCTGGAGACAGTGAAGCTCTATACAGTCAGCAAGAACAAGACCTGGAACTGACTGTGGCTCAGATCATGAATTCCTTATTGCTAAATTTAGACTTAAATTGAATAAAGTAGAGAAAACCACTAGGCCATTCATGTATGACCTAAATCAAGTCCCTTACAATTATAGAGTGGAAATGACAAATAGATTCAAGGGATTGAATCTGATAGAGTGTCTGAAGAACTATGGATGGAGGTTCATGACACTGCACAGGAGGCAGAGATCAAAACCATCCCCAGGGAAAAGAAATGCAAAAAGCAAAATGATTGTCTGAGGAGGCCTTACAAATAGTTGATAAAAAAAAGAGACACAAAAGGCAAAAGAGGAAAGGAAAGATATATCTATCTGTATGCAGAGTTCCAAAGCATAACAAAAAGAGATAAGAAAGCCTTCCTCAGTGATCAGTGCAAAGAAATAGAGGAAAACAATAGAATAGGAAAGACTAAAGTTTTCTTCAAGAAAATTAGAGATACAAAGGGAATATTTCAATTAAAGATGGGCTCAATATAGGACAAAAATGATATGGACCTAACAGAAGCAGAAGATATTAAGAAGAGGCGGCAAGAACACACAAAGAACTATACAAAAAGATCTTCATGACCTAGATAACCATGATGCTGTGATCACTCACTTAGAGCCAGACATCCTGGAATACAAAGGCAAATGGGCCTTAGGAAGCATCACTAGGAACAATTCTAGTGGAGGTGATAGAATTCCAGTTGAGCTATTTCAAATCCTAAAAGATGATGCTGTGAACATGCTGCACTCAATATGCCAGCAAATTTGGAAAACTCAGAAGTGGCCACAGGCCTGGAAAAGGTCAATTTTCATTCCAATCCCAGAGAAAGACAATGTCAAAGAATGTTCAAGCTACCATACAATTGTGTTGGAGACAAGAAGAATAAAAGAAAAGCAGGCCCCAGTAAGGGCTGCAAAAAATTTATAATTATTGATGCTATAAGGCACGAGACTCTTGGAACAAGTCCAGAGGGAACAGTTCATAGTCTTGAAAACAAGATATGATTCTGGTGTTGGAAAATTGACCCCAGACTGTTTCTCAACTGGCATCTCAGAGTCACATGTTTCATGTATCTGGCGGAAAATCTATAGATAAGAATATTAGTCTGAGTTACTGATTTGTTTTTGATTACTGTTTCTTAGTTACTCAATGGTTAATGATCACTTTGCTCTTTGGCCCTGAAGGTCACATAAGCTATAGCTTAACTCCCTACATATTCTTTCCTTCATGACTGAAATAATAATAAAGCTGATTTGGATTCAGTTTTGGCACTTTCACCTTGGAGTGATGGTGAAGTTGGTCCCCTGATCCTCGCTTTTCACCGAATTCTTGTGTCTTGTTTCTCATTCTCTTGCCATATTGCACTTTCAGAAACCCTGCTTGTCGTGCCAGTCTCGACACAATTGCACTCATCTCACATGCTATCAAAGTAATGCTCAAAATTCTCCAAGCCAGGCTTCAACAATACATGAACCATGAACTTCCAGATGTTTAAGCTGAATTTAGAAAAGGCAGAGGAACCAGTGATAAAATTGCCAATATCCACTGGGTCATAGAAGAAGTAAGAGAATTCCAGGGGGAAAAAATCTGCTTTATTAACTACACTAAAATATTTGACTGTGTGGATCACAACAAACTGGAAAATTCTTAAAGAGATGGGCACACTAGCCACCTTATCTGTCTCCTGAGAAATCTATATGTAGGTCAAGAAGCAACAGTTAGAATCAGACATAGAACAAAGAAGTGATTCAAAATTGGGAAAGGAGTACATCATGGCTGCATATTTTCACCCTGCTTATTTAACTTATTTGCAAAGTGAGTGAGTGAAGTCGCTCAGTCGTATCCGACTCTTTGCTACCTCATGGCTCCTCCTTCCATGGGATTCTCCAGGCAAGAACACTGGAGTGGGTTGCATTTCCTACTCCATGCAAAGTACATCATGCTAAATGCTGGGCTGGATGAACCACAAGCTGGAATCAAGATTGCCAGGAGAAATATCAATAACCTCAGATATGCAGATGAAACCACCCTTATGGCAGAAAGCAAAAAGCAGCTAAAGAGCCTCTTGAGGAAAGTGAAGGAGGAGAGTGAAAAACCTGGCTTGAAACTCAACATTCAAAAAACTACAATCATAATATATAGTCCCATCACTTCATGGCAAATAGACAGGGAAATAAAGGAAACCATGAAAGACTTTATTTTGGGGGGCTCCAAAATCACTGCAGATGGTGACTGCAGCCATGAAAATAAAAGATGCTTGCTCCTTGGAAGAAAAGCTGTGACCAACCTAGACAGCATATTAAAAAGCAGAGATATAACTTTGCCAACAAAGGTCCATCTAGTCAAAGCTATGGTTCTCCAGTAGTCATGTATGAATGTGAGAGTTGGATCATAAAGAAAGCAGACCAAAAAAGAATTGATGCGTTTGAACTGTGATGTTGGAGAAGACTCTTGAGAGTTCCTTGGACTGCAAGGAGATCCAAACAGTCAATCCTAAAAGAGATGAGTCCTGAATATTCATTGGAAGGACTGATGCTGAAGCTGAAACTCCAATACTTTGGCCACCTGATGTGAAGAACTGACTCATTGGAAAAGAACCTGATACTGGTAAAGATTAAGGGTAGGAGAAGAAGGGGATGACAGAGGGTGAGATGGTTGGATGGCATCACTGACTTGATCTAAATGACTTTAAACAAGCTCCAGAATTTGGTGATGGACAGGAAAGCCTGGCAGGCTGCAGTCCATGGGTTCCCAAAGATCTGGACATGACTGAACAACTGAACTAAACAGATGAAGACTAGTGAGAGGAAAAGAAATCTGTCTCAAGAAAAAGAAAAAGCATTAAATAATGAGTGAAGACCATTCAAAAATTAGTTATCCAGAGCTTTCTGACCAAAGGAGTCAACTACATCATCTGCCTGGCCAAGACTCAAAGTCAGGAAGGGATGTGGGAAAGCTTTATAGTAAAGGAGAACAGAGAAGGCTTCTGATGTGCTCTTATTGGAGGTTGTTGGCATAGGAATATAATCACAGGCCACTTGGAAGTGGAGCATCATATTTTCCTACGGGATTGGTTTGGGCATTGTACTTGACTTTCTCTAGTTGGTCCTACAGAACAAAAAGTGGGAGGCTGGCAGTCATTGACCAAGTCTTGACCATGCTGAATGCTTCAGAAATTATGGTTTGTTTTCTTGGGCTGTTTGCTTTACAGATCCAAGTGCAGTTATTACACATTATCCATTGTACACTCAAGTACCTGGAAATGTTTAGAAATATCAAATTAGTAATAAATGGGAGAAAGAAAGTACATTGGAAGTTTTCAGGCAGTGGCAAAAGTTTCAATATGAGTCAAACCCAAGATGACATTAAAAGCAAATTGTGGGGCTTCCCTGATGGCTCAGGGGTAAAGAATCTGCCTGCCAATGCAGGAGACACAGGTTTGACCCCTGAACCTCCCTGATCTAGGAAGATCCTACATGCTGCAGAGCAACTCAGCTTGTGCACCACAGCTACTGAGCCTGTGATCTAGAGCCCATGAAGCCACAACTACTGAAGCCCATGCACCACTGAGCTTGTGCTCCACAACATGAGGAGCCACCACAATGAGAAGCCTGCACACTGCAACGCAGAGTCACCCCCGCTGTCCCCAAGTAGAAAAAAGCCTGGGTTGTAGCAATGAAGACCAAGCACAGGCGACAATAAATAAAGTTTAAAAGAAAAAGCAAATTGTGATACCTGTTAAACCTAGAATATTTAAAATCACTGAAGTGATTATTCAAGCCAGTATGCAATCTTGGCCCAACAAGAAAGAATAAAATGGAAAAAAATAAAATCAGTAACAAAATACATGTTTTTTTTAAAAAATAATTTCTCCATATTTTATCAGAAACAACAGTTCTAGCTTCTCTCTCAAACACACATCAAGTTCTCAATTCTTGACTACCAGAAGTCTCCATTATTCATTTAAGGAAGAAATAATTCACGCATGTATAATTTACAAAACGAAATTATGTAAAAGCTTAAGTTGAAATCCATTCAGTATATTTTCAACATAGTTATCTTTATGAATTATGTAGTCATTTAGTTGTTTCAAATCTACCTAGCCATATTTCTTCACTTAAGTGAGTCAGTCCACATTAACAGTAGTTAAAAATATTTTTTTTAATTTTATTTTACATAAATTGTAAATTTTACAAATTTTTAAATTTTGTAAAATGTAAAAATTATAAATTTTACAAAAACTTTACATAATTGTATTAGTTTTGCCAAATATCAAAATGAATCCGCCACAGGTATACATTTGTTCCCCATCCTGAACTCTCCTCCCTCCTCCCTCCCCATACCATCCCTCTGGGTCATCCCAGTGCCCTAGCCCCAAGCATCCAGTATTGTGCATCGAACCTGTACTGTTAAACTGTCATTAGAATATCTTTTTAAAATCATCCTAAGTTAAGAATTAGTCCCAAAGAACAATTTTGCTTTGTTTTTTTTTTTTTCTCCATTCTTTCTCCTTGATTTGTTTTCTGTTATTTATTTCATTACCCCTTTTCTTGCCCTTTTATCATCCACTCTCTTTTGTTCCTTTCTATTTCTCTCTCACGTTCTTCTTTCATTCTATCATAGAATCATTTTCTTTCCTTATGCATGAATGCATTAATGATGCTTTTTATTTTCTGATGCTTTGATACCTGGGGGCTTACTGACATGTCAGCACTGGGACTGACATTCCCAGTGCTAGCCAAATTCTAGAGATCGGAATGGACTAGCCTGCAAACGTGCATTTCACATGCAAATAAATCCATCCAAAGCCTATACCCTAAACACTCTCCTTTGTCCAGATCTCAAGCCACTTTCTTTCTATACGAATTACCCCACAGCCAGGTAAAAACATTTAGACACAGCCCTTATATCCCAGAGTCTACTGAAATTATTCAAACTTGCCAATCCTGAACTTGCCCACCCTGCCTTGCCTTTCCTGTGAAAGTTACAATAAAGACTCTTCCAGCCTCTTCTTACTTCTCTTCTGCCTCCTGCCTGACTCAGGTGTTCTTCCACATGGCTCTGTGTGGCATGGCAAAGCTCTTGCCTTGGGAGCTGTGAGAAACAAACTATGCCTTCAATGGCAATTGTACTCAGATTTGTTGGCCTGACTGTACCTGAATAATAAAATCCACCTTTTAAAATAGTAATATCTGATGTGAAAGTTGGCAGTGATTGCTGAATGAGAGGAAAAAAGGCAGCTCACAATTTCTTTTTTCATAGACTTTCTTTGAGTTCAAACAACTGATTGGTTTTCTGATGAATACTCAAGCTTTGCATGTATATAGTCCTTAATGAGCACTAATGCCCCAACCTTGTGTGAGGAAAGCATTCTGAGTCAATTTATGGTAGATGGAAAATTACATTCAAAGCATCTGGAGCACTTTTAATTTTCTTATCCTCAGAAAATAATAATAATAAGACTTGCCCCTATAACTAGTTATGCATTTCTTCAAAAAAATTGAATAGTCTCATTCTTCAAAATACCTAACCTATAGGAGCACCCAAATACTTAAATCCTCTCCTGCAAAATGAAGGATTGGAAGCGAAGACATCTAACTAGAGACACATGCACAAGAAAAACCTTACATAAGACTACCAAGAATGAAAAATAGAAAACACAAAGCTGGCTGGCCTCTAAAACCAGTGTTCTTCAAATATTTTTGATGGCCTATCTCCTCAATAAAAAATGTTGAGTGCATCCCCCAATATCAAAACTTATTTCAAAGTATAAATGTGTGTACTGACAAAAGTAGTGAAGCACAATTTACTTCCTAATTTCTAGACTCATGGAAAGAATTCTTATTTTCTTTTTATAACTCAATGCATTATTTATGATAGTCTCTTTAATACACATATTTCTTGGAGAACTTTAGGTAACATATAGCTTACTATCTAGTCCAGACTATTGAAATAGCCTGCTGTCTTTGTTTCTTCTTTTCTGGCCACACTCTGCCCCTACTAACATTCTTCACACAGCAACCACAGTGATATTTTAAAAGATTAGTCAATTTGTGTCTGCTTTAGATTCCTCCAAACCTTCCAACTATCAGAGTTTGAGTTTCCCAGATATAGACTGTGAGATGAGGTTTGGTATGCAAGTGATTTTATAAGGAAATGTTCCCAGGGAAACTGGTAAGAAGCTGTTCCCAGGGGAAACTGGGAGAGAAGAACAGAGAAAGAAAGAAATCCAGGCAGGGTTCTATCACAAGGAAAGTCCCAGAAAGGGTCATTTCAGCCTGATTCCAGAGAAGAACTCTTGAGAGAAAAGTAACCCTCAGTGTTTTCTCAAACAGAGACTGCACCCATGAATGTAATGAGTGATAGGAGTCACAGACATAAATTTTCAGATGGTTTCCTGCAGTGCGGACAAAGCAGGCCACTGCCACTTTTAGACATTCATCCCTAAAAAGGAAAAGTGAAAAGTCACAGGCACCAGTTCTTGGAAAAAAAGCACACTGAAGCTGAAATATGCACAAAAATGGTCATACAGATCCCAGGGAATTTGGGCACCAATATCATTCAGTACATACTCTCACTTAGAAAAGAAGAGAGAAGGGTAGGGAGGCCTGGCCTGCTGCAGTCCATGGGGTCACAAAGAGTTGGACATGACTGGGTGACTGAACAACAACAACATTGTTCATTACATAATCTCACTTAGAAAAGAATGGCTATGTGAGATTTAGCCCTGACTCTTCTGTAACCTCATCCTGTAACTCTCCCGCACCCCAACCCAATTAGTTTCCCATACCCAAACTAATCCACGTACATTCTCTTGCTTTAGCCAACCAAGTTTGATCCATGTAGCTTTATTCCCTCTTCCTGAACGTGCTGACCTCCTTGTTGTGTGACTCCTCTGTATGATTCTAATTTCAGTTAAAATGGTTGCTTTTATCAGAGTCCTTCCAAAGAAGTTTATGTGCCCTTCAGACTCTTGGCTATTGGAATTTATTCTTTACAGTACTGATTGTAATCTGAAGTCATCCTACTGTTTTAGTCTCTATCACCTTCATTACAATGTAAACTTCATGTCTATCTTATTCATCCTTTTATTCCCACCACACAAGATGTTGTCTAACATGTGGTAGGTGATCAATAGTTACTGTTTAAAACAAATAAGGGTCATACATGCCCTGCTTGTATCTTGTTGTCTACTTCATCTTATCCTCCTTGAATTCCTATCTTCTATTAATAGGGCTGTTCTTAGGAAATGGAAAGCATCTCATCAAGAATAATTTGGAGAAAGAATTTAAGAAGGAATTTACTCAGCATAAAATGAAACAGCTATATAAGCTATTAGAGTGCATTGCCATGTAGTTCAAACTGCCTGTTTGTGAATCTCAATTAATGCATTTTTGATTGATTTCACTGAGGTCCCTTGCCTTGGACTTCACAGCTTAGAAAAATAAATCTGTTTGTATAAACTATATTCTAGAAGGCAGCAATATACCTTAACACAATAGAAACAGAATAAAATCTGAGATTTTTGATGTATAAAATGACATATGTGGGTGTCAAAATTTAACTCACAATACTTCATATATACTAAGGGAAATATGCCTAATTTAGTTTGCCTATAACCAACGACCATTACTCCTCAAGTCTCCACTCCTGAATTAGAGAAAACTTTCAATTTGGAAACTTTTGGTTTAAAACTTAATCCAATTCAATAATTTAAAGAGGCTATTTAATAATTTAAATAATTTAAATCCAAGTCCACGATTAAAGACTCCATTTAAATGACGATCAGTCTTACTAGGAAAATTGCTCAGTCATTCAAATACCTCAGGCATCTACCTCTTACCCTGAATCCTCTCTAGGATTGGATACAAATGTATGAAGGAAGAATGTGCCTTCTGTACATGTCTGGCCAGAGGAAAGTTTCAGGGGCTTTCATTGTGATGTCTGTCCCCAGGAATATGTCCCAAGTCTGTCCCTTGGCTACTTTCAAATAGGCAAGGTATGTGGCTGCTTTGACTCAAAGTCTTGCTTTTCTCTCCCTTTATGTTTGGTTTAAATTCTAAGATACTCTTTTATAACAGGTAGAAAATACAAAGGTACAAAAATAATTTTATAGAATATGTATAGCTCAAATTTTATATATGGAAGTGGATAAGTAATTTTATTAAAATAATTATGTGTGCTTGTGTGTATGACAAGTCAAAATTATTTACATTATTAATATAATCTCTTGCATTTGGTCACAAATTCTAACATTTTATAAATAAAATGAGTCTTGAAAATCAATACATTAAATCCTTTTATTTTTTAAATGGTTTTAAAAGCTAAGATATATAGCAAAATATGGGACTTTTTCTTCCCCAGACTCAAAACTCTGGGAGTTTCAAATGTGGAATTGAGATCTCAATTCCCAGCATAATATATTTTCTTCTTTTCTACAAAGTTTAACATTACATTCTATCTATTTCCACAGCTGATCTTAAAATACAGGGGACATTTCTTAAGTTCTCCTTCTCTTTGATTTCTCCTTGGTATTTGACAGTCCTGATAGCATGTAACGTAGTACTACACATTACTGCATCTCCTCTGGGTATTAGTAGCTTGTTCTTCTTCTTTTTTTTTTTTTTTTCGCTTTCCTTTATTTCATTCTGAAATTTAACTAAAAGAGCACAGACCTCTCTCCAAAGCCATTACCCATTTTCTAGTATCTATTCTTTCTCAGGACTCTCTCTGAGTCAACTTCTTCTTCTCAGTTGTTACCACTAAGCAGATGATTCACTAATCATCTTTTCAAAAAATGTATTTCAACTTCCTCGTGTTATTTCCCACCCACACAAGCTGAATTTCTTCCCAGATAAACACAGTCCTGAGAGTAAAGAGCAATTTCCCCACAATTTTAGGTATATGGTATAACCCAGACACAAAGTCAAAAGTACAGTCAGAGTTAAAATAAATACAGGTAATTCGTTCCTGAGTTGTTCATATATATATATATATATATATATATATATATATACACACACACACACTTTTATTTTTTTAACTTTTGAATCAGAAGTGGGCATTTCTGCTGGGGGTAGAGGTGGGGAGTGGGACTCACAACCCTGAGGTTCCAGTGATTCTCACATGCTAATCATCCTGAAAAGAAGAGATAACTTCTATTTCTACTGTGTCTGTGTGTAAGGCTTCTCTCCATGCATTGTATTGCATGTTATGTATTCCATAACATCTTATGGGAAACCCAAGTGAATGTCTTGACCAACCGAATAAATACACTTCACATTATAAAATCCCGTTCTCCTCTGCCACAGATTATACTCATATGAAACTCAAAATTTCAAAGTTTTCTAAGAACCTGGGTATTCGTAATTAACAGGTAATTTCTATTCAGCCTATGTAACATTTAGTCTGGACCTAGTGATGGAGACTATGATATTATTACAGCCATTGAAATGTTTTTAGAGAATGTGTTAATACTGGAGAATATTTCGTCAATAATATTATGAGGAAAACATAGAATAATATCTAAAGAAAAACCTGAGTGAAAAATATGTCAAAAATTTAATGGTGGACTTCCCTGGTGATCCATGATCTAAGAATCTGCCTGTCAATTCAGAGGACACAAGTTTGATCCCTGGTCCAGGAAGATTCCACATGCTGTGGGGCAACTAAGCCTATGGGCCACAACTAATGAGCCCATTCCCTAGAGCCTGGGAGCCTCAACTACTGAGCCCATGAGCTGCAACTACTGAAGCCCATCTGCCCAAGAGTCCATGCTCTGCAACAAGAAGCCACTTGTTGCAACTGAAGAGTAACCCCCACTTGCTGCAACTAAAGAAAACCTACACACAGCAATGAAAACCCAGCGCAGTCAAAGAAGTAAAATTAAATGAATTTTAAAAAATGTATTTCTAAACAAATAAAATTATTTAATAGTTTCCCTTTGCAAGACTGTGGGAAGACTATGCTGGTTATAGTTTTGTGTTCTGATTCTCAATACTTCTATTGATTTTCAGTTAAAAGAAACTCTCACTTTTATAATTGAAAAAATTAAGACATAAATGGAAATGTATGGTTAAACTATGTTTTATGTATTTGTGACTTTGTCAAGGAAATTGTATTAAGCATATACCATGGAGAAGGAAATGGCAACCCACTCCAGTACTCTTTTTTTTTAATATAAATTTATTTATTTTAATTGGTGGTTACTTACTTTACAATATTGTATTGGTTTTGCCATACATCAACATGAATCCGCCACAGGTATACACGTGTTCCCCATCCTGAACCCCCCTCCTTCCTCCCTCTCTGTACCATCCCTCTGGGTCGTCCCAGTGCACCAGCCCCAAGCATCCAGCATCAAACCTGGACTAGCGACTTGTTTCATATATGATATTATACATGTTTCAATGCCGTTCTCCCAAATTATCCCCCCGTCACCCTCACTCCGGTACTCTTGCCTGGAAAATTCCATGGATGGAGAAGCCTAGTAGGCTATAGTCCATGGGGTTGCAAAGAGTCGGACATGACTGAGAGACTTCACTTTCACTTTTGTTCAATAACCTGTATTGTGAGTTCAAGAATTGCTTTTGGTTTATTTATTTATATTATTTTATTCTGGCATATAATAAATCTTCTAAAGCATATTTTCTTATTTTATGTCTAACTGTTTCAAGTATATTTGTATTCATTTGTATGCCTAGTGCTGTGCTATAAAAATAAGTCAATTTTTGCATGTTTCACACATCAACATGCTTTAAAAATCTAGACATGTTGCTTTGTGTACACCCTTTTCTCCCAGCAGGTGAAGTTGAGTTCCCATATCCCTACATTCTACCAACATGTTTTCTAAGTTAACTTACTCTATTTTAGCCCTTTATTCTTCCATAAAAACTTAAAATAATTTCCTTAAATCTCTCAAATAAATACAACCAGAAGTTCAGAATGACATATTCACAAATTAATTTTTGTAATTAATTTTTATTAATTTATAGCAATGTCATTTCTCATTATTTAAATCTTTAGGCTTTGGGGGATTTTTAATATTTTCCATATCAGTTAGATATTCTTAGCAAATTCTAATTATTTTTATGAATGCTTATATTAATGGTGTCTTTATTATAATCTCTTGTTTGTTACTGCTATAGTATGGAAATGCAATCAGTTTTTGTGAATAATCTTGTATATGGTGACCATGAACTGTGTTATTTATAACTGATTAAATTAGACCATCAGATTGTAAACATTTTCCACAGTAAATCTATTTTTTTTGTAATTTGAAATAAAGTATAAAAAAGTATGAGTTAATATATTTGAAATGTTACCATATTCTACATATACTTGAATTCTGTCAGAAATTTTCCTTATCACTGTAAGTGAGGAAATTGTCAACCATAGGACTGAAGAAAAATCTAATTAACCAACATTTATAAACTATGATCCATCCTATCATTAATCTCTAAAAAGGCAATCTTTCTAGACCATTTTCAGAAGGACTTTGAGACATTTAATATTATGGTTACTACCCCCAACTCTGTGCTCCACATTTCATTCATCCTGAGAAAATGCCATTAGACTTAGTCCTAAGCATTAGAGAAAAATGTATCTATTTCTGTCCTAAAGTTTCTTTCTACATAATAGCATTTTCCATTAGAAAAACTCTCCTAGTTTATCATCACCTATTCATTCATTTTTCGCCAGCAAATACTTGACTTTTCTGATGAAGAATGAGATAGACCTATGATTCTTACCTTCTCCATATGTGGGATCTTCCTGGTAGCAAAGGTCTTACCCTCTCTGCTTGGTCTCCAGCTGATCATAAAATTTAATTTTATGATTAAATATAGTTCTCATTATATATTTAATTTTATGATTAAATATATAGCTAAATATAGCTATCATGGCAGAGAAGACAATGGCACCCCACTGCAGTACTTTTGCCTGGAAAATCCCATGACAGAGGAGCCTGGAAGGCTGCAGTCCATGGGGTCGCTGAGGGTCAGACACGACTGAGCGACTTCATTTTCACTTTTCACTTTCATACATTGGAGAAGGAAATGGCAGCCCACACCAGTGTTCTTGCCTGGAGAATCCCAGGGACGGGGGAGCCTGGTGGGTTGCCATCTATGGGGTCGCACAGAGTCAGACACGATTGAAGTGACTTAGCAGCAGCTATCATGGATTTAGTTTTCTAGTAATATTATGTAACTTCATTCACAAATGGCAGATTTTTCCTAATAAACACAGTATTAAAGAAAGAGACTATGAAAATATCATATCTACTTATATTAAAGCAGATAAACAATGAAATGACTGGAAATCTAAAGGCTGAAGAGGTTCTTACAAAACATGTGCTTGGAACTTAAGCCTCTAAGAGTAATGCTTGCTCAGAGAATCAAGGTGAACCTGGGGTAATCGGAAAAACATGATTCAATTCTCTCATCAGATAAAAGATAACAAACGAGTTAAAAGAAATGCCATTTATTCTGGTGTAAAGAAAAAGATGCCTCCTGCTATTCCAATTCTACAAAATCCAGTGATTAGTCACTGCAGTTGTCCAAAAACAGTTGAGGGGAACAAGGATAGAGAGAAACAGGAAGCATTTTGTGCCTTGTTTATACTGGCCCCTAGACAGTCACAATATGTATCTGTGGAAAAATTTTATGACCCCAGAGTCTTGCCTCTTCCCATAAAGAGAAAAGCACTAAATCATTGCTTGAGATGTCTCTTTTTTCTGATTATCAGTCACTTTTTTTATGCTTGTTTACTGCATGATTTTTTGCAGTAAAAAAAATTCATATGTATCCTGGCTCCTCCCTTACCTCTTCAGAGTGTTTCACCCAAACTACCACAGAGGCTGTGACCTAGGCTAAAGTCCTTAGTAAGTCTTCAAAATAAAACTTAGCTTACCACTTCTAGGCTGAGCATTTTTCTTTCAGCCAATATGGAAAGAGAGAAATTTCCTAATGCGGGGAAAGTTGAACCTTCAGTTCAGTTCAGTCGCTCAGTCATGTCCGACTCTTTGTGACCCCATGAATTGCAGCATGCCAGGCCTCCCTGTCCATCACCAACTCCCGGAGTTCACTCAAACTCACATCCATCGAGTCGGTGATGCTATCCAGCCATCTCATCCTCTGTTGTCCCCTTCTCCTCTTGCCCCCAATCCCTCCCAGCATCAGAGTCTTTTCCAATGAGTCAACTCTTTGCATGAGGTGGCCAAAGTACTGGAGTTTCAGCTTTAGCATCAGTCCTTCCAAAGAACACCCAGGGCTGATCTCCTTTAGAATGGACTGGTTAGATCTCCTTGCAGTCCAAGGGACTCTCAAGAGTCTTCTCCAACACCACAGTTCAAAAGCATCAATTCTTCGGTGCTCAGCTTTCTTCACAGTCCAACTCTCACATCCATACATGACCACTGGAAAAACCATAGCCTTGACTAGACGGACCTTAGTTGGCAAAGTAATGTCTCTGCTTTTGAATATGTTATCTAGGTTTGTCATAACTTTCCTTCCTTAGAAAGCTGTTAAACAGATAGAAACTGGAAAATGATCTGCAAGATCAAGATAAAGATATACAAAGGTGAAAATGAGGTCGATTTGAATGTAACTGCTCTTAGAGACTATCTGGAAAGATTATGTTTCTCTAATTGTTTTCTATCAAATAGTATTACTCTGGCCCAAGAGTGTCAAGATCACAGAACGCAGATTAATATGACTTCCCAAGCAAGATTCAGGGTCTAGAGAAATATTGAGGACAGTCCCTTATGCCTGCAGATGACATGTCTAACATAGGAGGAACAACAAACCTAAGGATGGCTACAGCATATTCAGTGGCTGTTGAAAACTTGAGCAAATTTTAGAGAAGACCAGAAAGATCGTTGTAAAATACTGATTCAAAAGTGAACTTTACTAGAGGGTAGAGTACAGGGTTACCTGTACCCTGGACACACATGACTGAAAATGTATTAAATAAGGATTCCAATAAAAGATAGAGAAAACTTTAAGCATGGCCACACCTTTTCCATAAGGCAAAAGTAAGTAAATTAAAATTAAGGCAAAAAGTGTGCTGTGCTTTGGGTAGACACAGTGCCATGTACCGACATAAAGCCCTAGGATGGAAACACAGGTTGAACACCTCCTTTTGCAGTTCCTCATCTAAAAAGCAAATTCAACACTCTGAAACTAACCACACTGAAAGTAAGTCATAGGGAAGAACTATAGTAAATACATTCTAAGATTGAAGTAGATGTTTGGGTAATGGGAATATAGTTCCTAGGTAGGATTATCTGACTTAGAATGAAGCAAAGGGAAAATACTATTTTGAACTGGATATACCTGGCAGGCCTGTATTTCTCATGAAGGGAGACCCACAAGGAAAAATATCTAGAATAACATGTTAAAAACAATAATAACCTATCAGATAAAATCATAGAAATTGTAAAACAAAAGAAGGACTCAACTTCAACAAACAATATCCCTACATGTGTTTAAAATGAGGAAAAGGGTGAACCCAAGAAGCAGGTTAAAATGTTAAGAAGGCTCATCTGATCATTTCTAAAGTAGTAGGAAAGTGGTTCTTAACACTGCACATACTCATGCACCTAGGGTGCTTCAAAAAAAATAACTAGAATTCAGCTGTGAAGTCTTCTGGTCCTGGGCTTTTGTTTGTTGGAAGATTTCTGATTACAGTTTCGATTTCTATGCTTGTGATGGATCTGTTAAGATTTTCTATTTCTTCCTGGTTCAATTTTGGAAAGTTGTACTTTTCTAAGAATTTGTCCATTTCTTCCAAATTTTCCATTTTATTTGCATATACTTGCAGATAATAGTCTCTTATGATCCTTTGTATTTCTGTGTTGTCTGTTGTGATCTCTCCATTTTCATTTCGAATTTTGTTGATTTGATTTTTCTCCCTTTGTTTCTTGATGAGTCTTGTTAATGGTTTGTCAATTTTATTTATCTTCTCAAAGGATCAGCATTTGGTTTTGTTGATTTTTGCTATGGTCTCTTTTGTTTCTTTTGCATTTATTTCTGCCCTAATTTTTAAGACTTCTTTCCTTCTACTAACCCTGGGGTTCATAATTTCTTCCTTTTCAAGTTGCTTTAGGTGTAGAGTTAGGTTATTTATTTGCCTTTTTTCTTGTTTCTTGAGGTAAGCCTGTATTCCTATGAACCTTCCTCTTAGTACTGCTTTTACAGTGTCCCTTAGGTTTTGGGTGGAGAAGGTGATGGCACCCCACTCCAGTACTCTTGCCTGGAAAATCCCATGGGCAGAGGAGCCTGGTAGGCTGCAGTCCATGGAGTCACAAAGAGTCAGACATAACTGAGCGCCTTCACTTTCATTTTTCACTTTCACGCATTGGAGAAGGAAATGGCAACCCACTCCAGTGTTCTTGCCTGGAGAATCCCAAGGACGGCAGAACTTGGGCTCTGCCATCTATGGGGTCACACAGAATCAGACACGACTGAAGTGACTTAGCAGCAGCAGCATAGGTTTTGGGTTGTTGTGTTTTCATTTTATTTCGTTTCTATGCACATTTTGATTTCTTTTTTGATTTCTTCTGTGATTTGTTGGTTATTCAGCAGCGTGTTGTTCAGCCTCCATATGTTGGGATTTTTAATAGTTTTTTTTCCTGTAACTGACATCTAATCTTACTGCATTGTGGTCAGAAAAGATGCTTGGAATGATTTCAATTTTTTTGAATTTACCAAGGCTAGATTTATGGCCCAGGATGTGATCTATCCTGGAGAAGGTTCTGTGTGCACTTGAGAAAAAGGTGAAATTCATTGTTTTGGGGTGAAATGTCCTATAGATATCAATTAGGTCTAACTGGTCTATTGTATCATTTAAAGTTTTTGTTTCCTTGTTAATTTTCTGTTTAGTTGACCTATCCATAGGTGTGAGTGGGGTATTAAAGTCTCCCACTATTATTGTGTTATTGTTAATTTCCCCTTTCATACTTGTTAGCATTCATCTTACATATTGTGGTGCTCCTATGTTGGGTGCATATATATTTATAATTGTTATATCTTCTTCTTGGATTGATCCTTTGATCATTATGTAGTGTCCGTCTTTGTCTCTTTTCACAGCCTTTGTTTTAAAGTCTATTTTATCTGATATGAGTATTACTACTCTTGCACAAAGATATGGAGTGGAGTGCCATGCATAAAGCCGAGAAAACACAATGTCTTAAGACAGTCATGGTAAAGCTGCTGTGTACTTGGGCCACTAATGGAACCCTTATAGAAGGATTAAGAGTTCCTTCAACTCAGGAATCTTCAGGGAGTAATTCCACAGAAGGAGCATTTATGGGGACTGGGAGCCAAGTTTCCCTGGGACACAAGTTTCACAGAATAGGCAATTCCAGAACAAGAGAAGATTACATTCACCAGCGAGCAGGACAAGAAATGCCTGATCAAGAGACTGAAAAAGTCATGTTTCTACACAGAGCTCATACTCAGTATTACACAGGAAAAACAAACATATGGAGATGAGTCTGCCTGCAATGTCGGAGACCCAGATTCGATTCCTGGGTTGGGAAGATCTCCTGGAGGAGGACGTCACAACTCACTGCAGTATTCTTGCCTGGAGAATCCCATGGACAGAGGAACCTGGCAAGCTAAAGGCCATATAGTTGCAAAGAGTTGGACACAACTGAAGCGACTTAGCATGCACGCACAAAAATCAGGCATCTTGAATTATTCTGCATTAAGACCTGGGGCTAACAATATTGCAAATTCTATTATCAAAGGTCAGAAATGTTTCACATAGCACTCTCTGCAAGAGATTCAAATAGAAGTTATTTTATACATTTAAAAACTAACCACAGATTCCTGAACTGGGAAACAAAACAAAAACAAAACCATTATAAGCTCTTTTTTTCCCTAATGTTGATGCCACCACTTCTCCATTCTGTGTCTATTGCTTATGAAATAAACCATTGGGATAGTCTTCTTCTGACTCAGATGGCCTTCCTTACCCCCTTTCTGCTCCTCACTTTTTAAGAATACCCATTCCAAAAGCTCAAAATGCTATCAGCCAGGATTCCATCCTTCCGTTGTGAACCCAACCATCTTACCTCTCCACCAACAAACCACTTTACTCAGCAGAGAGTCAACAAATTCAGATTATCTTACATACGTCTTTCTTCTCCAAGATTTAATTTTCTTTTCTTATTTGAAAATGCAACCCTATAAAGTGTGAGATATAGGGTCTAAAAATTCATTCATATAAAATTCTGAGTCATGTTTTTGTGAGGTTAATGAAATGAGTAGGTTAAACCCATGCAGCTAGTTGGTCAGAAACATCAGAGTCTGGGAGATCCAGCTTCCTCCAAGTCCCGCCTACAGTCTGGTGCCACCTGGTGGCAGTTGTCCAAAGTAGCTGAAATAGTAAATGGGGATAACTCTGGGTCTGGGATAGAAGCAGTGATGCCAGGAATCTGCCTAGGAATGGACTCATTTTGTTGCCCCACCGTTGAGCAATTGGATTAGAAGAATAATGAGGATATGAAGACATAATTTCTCAAGATACAGCTGCCTGCTAGTTCCCTGCTTGGTCTTGTCTTCCCTCTAGAATGAAAAGACTTTATTCCTATTCAAGAATGTGGTTTGGGGACAGAATAAGAACTAATCACTAATGTCATTATTTCCAACTTGGATAAACTTGGATTAACTCAAGGAAGACTACCACAGGGTTTTTGCTACATTATTTTTCTAGCTCATGCCTAATTTTAGCTTCCTTTTTTAAAGATACTTGTCATGATTTTCCTAGACATTTACAGCAGCTTCTCAGTTTGTTTTCCTGCATCTTCAATTTAGCTCAAATAGAATCTTTTCCAAAATGCTTCCCAGTCTCCTTCGCCTGGCTTTCATGCCCTTCTTCTGTGCCTCTTTAGCATCCTGCATAAATATTTATATAAAGCATATCAACCTTTCATAATATGTTGCTTAGTCATCTGAGCTTTTGATATGAGCTGCTTTAGGGCAATGTTCTGTAATCGTTTTATTCCCATCATTGACCGTAGTGCCTAGAAAATTGCAGATGATTATCTAAGTGTAACTAGGTATCCCCCCCCATTTTAAACATTCATAACACTACAGATCATTTATTCACTGGCACTCTTCTACTTTATAGAACCTTTTGCTCACAGCAGCACAATCACAGCTTATTTGAGCTGAAAGAGTCTTTGTCTACAACTTAAGTATTTACTTTGTTGATCTAACATAAAAACTAAATATTGACTCCAAGATATTAATTTTACTGTCCACATAAAGTCATCTTACCTTTTATCTTTCTTTTTTTTTCTCCTCTTTCTTCATTAATATCAGTCAGCTATTAATCAATAATTTTCTGTGCACCTACCTTGAGCAAGACATACTTCTAGGAAATGTGGAGGTTATAAAAATACTATAAGAGCTTATGCTTATCCACTTGGACATAAAACATAGTTACAAAAATGATGTTGAGAGTAATGAGGATAAAACACAGTATCATCTTATAAAAAGCAGACTATATACAAGTTAGTATACTTTTTGTTTTAAAACAAACTGAAAAAGCAAATAAACATTTCCTACCCCATGGATGTTCACACTAGGAAGGCTTAATGATACCAAAACCTGCCCAGATATATAGAGTGAATAAATGTAGAGAGAGTACCTCAACCTTGACTCTTCAGATCAATGGCTCATGTCCTAAACTATGACATTGTTCACATATTAAAAAAGGTAACATAAGCAGGATAGAAAATTTTGATGCTGAAGATGAAAAGAAAATGATTACCTTTCAGTGGACTTTTCAGGAAAAGTTCTGCAAAGGATTTGAACTGGATCATAGGATCTATGGAAGGAAAGGAATGGCAAGGTGAATTAAGGAAATATGTTTGGAAAAGGGGTAACTAAATATCAAGTTTCATACTAGACAATTCTATAGAATTCTCTCTTTGGTTTTTAATAAATAAAGCTCTCATATCCTCCCTCTCAATATGGTATGCACATTAATTTATTGTCCCAAGAGAGATTTAGAGTTCATAGAGATTCTTCTAAATAACTTTTGTCCTGGAGACTTTGGGGAAAAAATGATAATGCAAAAAATAATTATTCTAGATTAGGTCTAAAGTCTGTAGTCATGGGGCAGGACAATGTAAGTATAGAGATCAAAAAAGTAGACATTGGTAGTAGGCATTTTTACTACTTACTGACAATTGGTATACAAAGTTGTCAATATTTCTGCATATCTTTTTAATTTTAAGATCATATAATTTAAAAATTAATATATTTTTATATTTCACTTAGGAACATAATAGTAACTTTTTATGAACCTTAACATAATGGCTAGAGAAGTTTTCTTGCTGTCTCATTAATATGCTAAGAGACCACAGAAATAAAAAGAATGAGCAAAATGTCAGAAGCCTATATTAATTCTAAGCTAACTAGAGTAAAAGAATGAGCATTACAAATATTAGAGTCATCATGTTTTAATACATCAGTAAAATGGTCGTTAATAAAATGTTTTATTGGGTAGAGGTATTAAAGGGACTAGATACACTCCCTTTCAAAAATACTTTAATACATCTAATATTTCATTATTGAATTTTGTTGGAGTAGCTCAGTTGGTAAAGATTCCACCTGCAATTCAGGAGACCCTAGTTTGATTCCTGGGTCAGGAAGATCCACTGGAAAAAGGATAGGTTACCCACTCCAGTACTCTTGGGCTTCCCTTGTGGCTCAGCTGGTAAAGAATCCACCTGCAATGCGGGAGACCTGGGTTTGATCCCTGGGTTGGGAAGATCCCCTGGAGCCAGGAAAGGTTACCCACTCCAGTATTCTGGCCTGGAGAATTCCATGAATTATATAGTCCATGGGGTCGCAAAGAGTCAGACACGACTGAGCAACTTTCACTTTCAGGAGAATATTTTTAAAATACCATCTCCACTTACTAGCAATGACAGAAAAACTATTCAGCAAGAAACTGTAGTCTTTATATTCTGGTGTGATCCATTTTGTCAGTGTTAATTGCTGTTTGCCAGATTGAGTTTTACTCTGCACAGGCAAGGTGTTGTGACCTTTGAGCAAAAGGAGCAAACTTCTTCCTGCTTCCTTTGTAGTTTATTTGCCCAAAACCTTCTAGCAGTCTGCAACTATGTGGCTGGATCAAGTGTACTGTTTCATAGTCCATGAATCATTTTTTGAAATCAGGTAAGAAATATGAAACTTCTCTGAAACTGAATGGTGATTGGGAACTCTATGGTATTGTCATTACTATTATTTCCTTATTATTATCTTCTTACTATCAGTTCAGTTCAGTTCAGTCACTCAGTTGTGTCCGACTCTTTGCAACCCCATGAATTGCAGCACGCCAGGCTTCCCTGTCCATCACCAACTCCCGGAGTTCACTCAAACTTACATCCATCGAGTCAGTGATGCCATCCAGCCATTTCATCCTCTGTCGTCCCCTTTTCCTCCTGCCCCCAATCCCTCCCATCAGACTCCTTTCCAATGAGTCAACTCTTTGCATGAGGTGGCCAAAGTACTGGAGTTTCAGCTTTAGCATCATTCCTTCCAAAGAACACCCAGAACTGATCTCCTTTAGAATGGCTGGGTTGGATCTCCTTGCAGTCCAAGGGACTCTCAAGAGTCTTCTCCAACACCACAGTTCAAAAGCATCAATTCTTCGGTGCTCAGCTTTCATCACAGTCCAAGTCACACATCCATACATGACTACTAGAAAAACCATAGCCTTGAATAGACAGACCTCTGTTGGCAAAGTAACGTCTCTGCTTTTGAATATGCTGTCTAGGTTGGTCATAACTTTTCTTCCAAGGAATAAGTGTCTTTTAATTTCATGGCTGCAATCACCATCTACAGTGATTTTGGAGCCCCCAAAAATAAAGTCTGACACTGTTTCCACTGTTTCCCCATTTATTTCCCATGAAGTGATGGGACCTGATGCCATGATCTTCGTTTTCCAAATGTTGAGCTTTAAGTCAACTTTTTCACTCTCCTCTTTCACCTTCATCAAGAGGCTTTTTAGTTCCTCTTCACTTTCTGCCGTAAGGGTGGTGTCATCCCCATATCTGAGGTTATTGATATTTCTCCCAGCAATCTTGATTCCAGCTTGTGCTTCTTTCAGCCCAGCGTTTCTCTGGATGTACTCTGCATATAAGTTAAATAAGCAGGGTGACAATATACAGCCTTGACGTACTCCTTTTCCTATTTGGAACAAGTCTGTTGTTCCATGTCCAGTTCTAACTGTTGCTTCCTGACCTGCTTATAGGTTTCTCAAGAGGCCTACCATATGTAAAATAGATAACAAATGGGAATTTGCTGTATGGCTCAAGAAATTCAAACAGGGTCTCTGTATCACCCTAGAGGGGTGGATGTGCAGGGAGATGGGAAGGAGGCTCAACAGGGAGGGGATATATGTATACCAATGCCTGATTCCTGTTGGGGTTTGACAGAAAACAACAAAATTCTGTAAAGCAATTATCCTTCAATCAAATAATAAATTAAAAAATGTATTAGATTCAAGTAGTTATATAAGCATAGTAATAATAGTTTTGATAACTAGAATTTATTCATAGTTTCTAGAAAAAGTTAGCCTATAAATAGCTTTAGAATATTTTCTCAGTCTTTACATTTTACAAGTGAGGAATCAGAATTTAGACTCTTTAAATAAATGTTGAAAGTCACATAATTAGTAGTAGAACCAAGGCTTAAATCAAGGTTTTTCTACTCAGTTTAAAATTTATTTTATATTAAAAGATAGTTCGTAAAGGCAGAGGAACCAGAGATCAAATTTCCAACATCTGCTGGATCATAGAAAAAGCAAGAGAGTTCCAGAAAAAAATCTGCTTCTGCTTTATTGACTATGCCAAAGCCTTTGACTGTGTGGATCACAATAAACTGTGGAAAATTCTGAAACAGATGGGAATACCAGACCACTTGACCTGCCTCTTGAGAAACCTGTATGCAGGTCAGGAAGCGACAGTTAGAACTGAACATGGAACAATAGACTGGTTTCAAATAGGAAAAGGAGTATGTCAAGGCTGTACATTGTCACCCTGCTTAGTTAACTTATATGTGGAGTACATCGTAAGGAACGCTGGGCTGGAAGAAGCAAGCTGGAATCAAGATTGCTGGGAGAAATATCAATAACCTCAGACATGCAGATGACACCACCACTTATGGCAGAAAGTGAAGAGGAACTAAAAAGTCTCTTGATGAAAGTGAAAGAGGAGAGTGAAAAAGTTGGCTTAAAGCTCAACATTCAGAAAACTAAGATCATGGCATCTGGTCCCATCACTTCATGCAAAATAGATGAGGAAACAGTGGAAACAGTGTCAGACTTTATTTTGGGGGGGCTCCAAAATTACTGCAGATGGTGATTGCAGCCATAAAATTAAAAGACACTTACTACTTGGAAAGAAAGTTATGACCAACCTAGATAGCATATTGAAAAGCAGAGACATTACTTTGCCAACAAAGGTCCGTCTAGTCAAGGCTATGGTTTTTCCAGTGGCCATGTATAAATGTGAGATTTGCAATGTGAAGAAAGCTGAGCGCCAAAGAATTGATGCTTTTGAACTGTGGTGTTGGAGAAGACTCTTGAGAATCCCGTGGACTGCAAGGAGGTCCAACCAGTCCATCGTAAAGGAGATCAGTCCTGGGTGGGTGTTCATTGGAAGGATTGATGTTGAAACAAACTCCAATATTTTGGCCACCTGATGTGAAGTGCTGACTCATTTGCAAACACCCTGATGCTGGGGAAGACTGAAGGGAGGAGGAGAAAGAGACGACTGAGGATGAGATGGTTAGATGGCATCACCGACTCAATGGACATGAGTTTGGGTAAAATCCGGGACTTGGTGATTGACAGGGAGGCTTAACGTGCTGCGGTTCATGGGATCACAAACAGTCGCGACTGACCTGAACTGTTACTATTTTATTACATTGTTGCTCTTTGGACTTTCCAGTGTACAACTTTTCTTATTTTTTCTTATTTTCTTATTTTTTTTAGTACACATAGAAAGAAAGAAAAAGAAAGTGGAGTGTCTTGGAGTGGGCTGCCATTTCCTTTTCCAGGGATTTTCTCGACCCAGGGATTGAACTCAGGTCTCCTGCATTTTGACAGATGCTTTACCATCTGAGCCACCAGGGAAGTCCAAAAAGCAATCATAAATGATCAAATATTCCAAGATGATCATCCTGACAACTTTTATCAGCAGCTACGTCATATTCAACTGTTGAAACATAATCCTAATATAATAGTTTTAGGAGGTAGGGACATTAGGATGATTAAATCAGGAGGGTAGAGCCCTCATAAACGAATGAGACTAGCAACCTTGTAAAGAAGACCTTAGAGAGCAACCTTGCTCCTTCCACCATAGAGGACACAGTGAGAATTGGTACTCTGTAACTTGAAAGAGAGCATTCACTAGAACCTGATCATGCTGATACCCTGAGTTTGCACTTCCAGCCCTCAGAACCATGAGAAATACATTTCTGTTCTTTATAAGCCACTTGGTCTGTGGTATTTTGTTACAACAGCCCAGATGAACTAAGATATTATGAACATTATCTGTAGATAAATTAAGTCAATACATTTTGTGTGAGTTATTGTAATTATAGGAATAAACATGGGACTTCATTAATTCTAAAATCTTGAACATGCTTCCATCATGGCTAATGTTAGCAAAATATCTAAAAATTTTTACATTGTGCTTTTTTCACCTTTTGTATTTGCTTTCTATTGCTATGTAACAAATTACCACAAACATATAGGTACAAAACAACATATATTAATTATCCATGGCTCAAAAAGCTGGGTATGATCTAATTAGGACCTCTGTTCAAGGTCTCACCAGGCTGAAATCAAGATGTTGGTTATCATTTTGTTTTCCTGTATTATTCAAAATTCTCTTCTGATCTTACTGGTTGTTGGCAGATTTTAGTTTCCAAAAACTATAGTTCTGAAATCCCCTTTTTCCTTCTGCATATTAACAAGAGGTCACCCTCAGTTTTGGTGACCACCTTGAATTTCATGCCATGTAATCTCCTCAATAGGCAGTTCAAATGTGAATTTTGCTTCTTGAAGGTCAGCAAGAGAAATTTCTCCTGCTTCAAATATTTTTAGCCCCCTTTTTAATGGCCCACATGTTTAAACTGGGTAAACCAGAATAATCTCCCTTTTGATTACCTCAAAGTCACTGATTAGGAATTCTAATTTCATCTTAAAAATCTCTTTGCCATATAATGCAACAATCACAGGAGTGATATTTCACAAGTACCTTTCAAAAGGAGGAGATGTTATACAGGGTATGTACACCAAGTTCATGAGAATCCTGGGGACCAATTTAGTATATTGAATCTTTATGATAGCTGCTAAACAGCAAACTCTCAAATGTTCAAGAACAAAACTTGAGCTTTTAACATGAACTCAGAAGTTGCTACCTATAAAGATTATGTACAATGTTAACTGACAATAGCAATTAAAGGTTATTTGCTCCAAGTACATATATAAAATTATTAGCATTGTGTTGAACTGTCTAAATAGCTACATATGTTTATTCTGAGAGTCAGAAATGATGCTTTTGAACTGTGGTGCTGGTGAAGACTCTCGAGAGTCTCTTGATAGCAAAACCAAACCAGTCGATCTTAAATGAAATCAACCCTGAATATTCATTGGAAGGACTGACGCTGAAGCTATTTGGCCAAGTGATGTATAGCTAACTCATTGGAAAAGACCCTAATGCTGGGGAAAATGGAAGACAAAAGGAGAAAAGGGCGACAGAGGATGAGATGCCTGGAAGGCATCATCAACTCAAGGGACATGAGTTTGAGCAAACTCCAGGAAATAGTGGAGGACAGGGAAGCCTGGTGTGCTGCAGTCCAGGAGGTTGCAGAAAGTCAAACATGATGACTGAACAACAATAAAGGTAAACATTTTGCTACTTAAATCTTTAAAAGACAACTATGAGACTGCAGATTTTAGGTCTGGCATGAAAATAGATTTTCAGTTGTCACTTCCATCCTTAAAATAAAAATCTGAATAAATGAAAGATCAATAATTTTTAACTTATCAAACAATGGTGGTTTCAGGACAAATTATCATCCCAAAAGTCAGAAGAGAAAATACAGTCACAGTGCCTAGATCAGTTCAGCTAGAACAGAAGCTGCTAGAGCCACAAATAGGTAGGAACACATACATGATGAAGAGAGTAAGAAATTTCTGGAATCTGCAGTCTTAGGGAGTTATCCCCAGTTTCATAGATTTTATTCTCTGTAAAAGGGTAAAATCTGTACGAGGTTCTATACTAGGATCTCATAGTGAAGAATCAAGCAAGCTCTTATTGTGGTTCTGGCAGGAGGAGGAAAAGAGTGCTTGGGAAATATGCTGAGATAATTCTCTATAACAAATATTTACTTTCCTGAGGAAAGACTTTGCCAGAGTCTTATTCTAGCTATGGGTTTCTAAGTGGTACTAGTGGTAAAGAACCCACTGACAATGCAGGAGACATAAGAAACAGGGGGTTGATCTCTAGGTCCAGAGGGTCACCTGGAGGACAGTATGGCAACCCACTCCAGTATTGCTGCCTGGAGAATTCTATGGACAGGTGAGCACAGTGGGCTACAGTCCTTATAGGATTGAAAAGAGTTGCACATGACTGAAGTGAATTAGCACACATACATGCATCCAGTTACAGGAGAGAACTCCTCTCACTCCCCAAAGCTTTCCTTTCTCAACTAAGGTGGGGCTGATGCTATATACTGGAAAACACTTGTGAGAGCACCAGCCTAGAGACACAGGCCCAAGAAAGGACTGAAGTTTAATCAGAAGGTGACAGAACATTTCACTCCTCACCTCCATGCCACCAGACCAACAAGGTTATATTATATTAAAAGGAAATTACCACTGATCAATGTAGCCCCTTTCTGAAGAGGAATACGTAAGAGAGTTTAAAGTCAAGAGCAGAAACAAAAACAAGATACATTAGACTTGGGCAAAACTAAGTGAGGTTTCAGACCATGAATTTTAAATCATTATAAGTAGGCTCAAACATAACTTTATTAATCAAAACAGAAACCATCATAATAAACACAGTTTTGCCAAAGAGAAGTAACTTTGTTTATTCCTGTAGCATTAAAATCATGCTTCAGGATTTGATGAACTCTTGGAAAGTATTTTCTGCCTCCTGCTGGTTGAGGAAGCATTTTCCCTGCAAAAATTTATCAAGATGCTTGAAGAAGTGGTAGTCATCTGGTGAGAGGCCAGGTGAATATGGTGGATAAGGCAAAATTTCATAGCCCAATTCATTCAACTTTTGAAGCATTGGTTGTGCGATGTGTAGTCAGGCATCGTCCTGCAGAAGAATTGGACCCTTTCTGTTGACCAATGCCAGCTGCAGATGTTGCAGTTTTTGGTGCATCTCATTGATTTGCTGAGCATCCTTCTCAGACATTATGGTTTCACCAGTATTTAGAAAGCTATAAGTGGATCCAACCAGCAGCAGACCAAACAGTGATCATCACCTTTTTTTTTTTTTGGTGCAAGTTTGGCATTGGGAAACATTATTTTACTGACAAAGCAGAGACATTACTTTACCAACAAAGGTCATCTAGGCAAAGCTGTGGTTTTTCCAGTAGTCATGTATGAATATGAGAATTGGACCATAAAGAAAGCTGAGTGATGGAGAATTAATGCTTTTGAACTGTGGTGTTGGAGAAGATACTTGAGAGTCCCTTGGACTGCAAGGAGATCAAACTAGTTAATCCTAAAGGAAATCAATCCTGAATGTCCATTGAAAGGACTGATGCTAAAGCTGAAACTCCAGTATTTTGGCCACCTGATGTGAGAAGCTGACTCATTAGAAAAGACCCTGCTGCTGGGAGAGATTGAGGCAGGAGGAGAAGAGAACAATATGGTTGCATGGGAGCACCGACTCGATGGACATGAGATTGAGCATGCTCCGGGATTTGGTAATGGACAGGGAAGCCTGGAGTACTGAAGTCCATGGGGTCGCAAGAGTCAGACATGACTTAATGACTAAACTGAACTGAACTTGGCATTGTGAAGGGATTGGGAGCTTCTTCTCGGTCCAGCCACCAAGCTGATTATCACCAGTTGTATAAAATTCACTTTTCATTACATATCACAATCCAATCAAGAAATGGTTCATTGTTGTTGCATATAATAAGAGAAGACTACACTTTAAACCTATGATTTTTTGGATTTCCAGTCAGCTCATGAGGCGCCCACTTGAACTTTTTCACCTTTTCAATGTGCTTCAAATGCTGAATGATCATAGAATGGTTGACGTTGAGTTATCTGGCAACTTCTTGTGTGGTTGTAGGAGGATCAGCTTTGATGATTGCTCTCAAATTGATCATTGTCAATTTCTAATGGCCAGCCACTGTGCTATTCATCTTCAAGCCTCTTGTCTCCTTTGCAAAACTTCTTGACCCACCACTGCACTGTACGTGTGTTAGCAGTTCCTGGGCCAAATGCCTTCTTGAAGTTGTGAGTTACCTCTGCTGCTTTACAACCCATTTTGAGCTCAAATTTTTAAAAATCGCTCAAATTTGCTTTATGTCTAACATCATCCCTATATTCTAAAATAAATATAAAATAAATAGCAGGTAATAAATCATTAGCAAAAAACATAAAGCAAGAAATGCACATTAAAATGATGCATAACTCGTTTATTTAAGAATATATTCCAACATATAATGACAAAATTCAACAATGCAATATCACAATTATTTTTGCATCAACCTAATATGAAGCCTGTGGTACCTATCCTTGGAGGAAACTTTAAACACAGCCAATTACTAGCCAGATTAACATAAAAATACACACTGTAGGCTGTGCTAATTATTTGACAAATATATTGATAAATCTGTTGCCTGGCTAACCAGAGAAAGAGAGAGAAGAGAAAGAAATTTCAGTATCAGAAATGAAACATGTAAGTGTACAACAGAGTATTATTCAGCAACAAAATGAAATGAGCTCTCAAAATACTAAAACACATAGATGGCATGTAAATACATATTGTTATTCAGTCGCTCAGTCATATCCGACTCTTTGCAACCCCATGGACTGCAGCAATCCAGGCTTCTCTATCCTTCACACTTTCCTGGACCTTGCTCAAACTCATGTCCCTTGAGCTGGTGATGCCATCCAACTATCTTGTCTTCTGTTATCCCCTTCTCCTCTTGCCTCAATCTTTCCCAGCATCGGGGTCTTTTCTAATAGGTCAGCTTCTCGCATAAGGTGGCCAAAGTATCAGAGCTTCAGCTTCAGCATCAGTCTTTCCAATGATTATTCAGGATTGATTTCCTTTAGGATTGACTTGTTTGATCTCCTTGCAGGCCAAGGGACTTTCAAAAGTCTTCTCCAACACCACAGTTGTTCTTCAGTTCTTCGGTGGTCAGCTTTCTTTATGATGCAACTCTCACACCCATACAAGACTACTGGAAAAACCATAGCTTTAACTAGACAGACCTTTGTTGGCATAGTTATGTCTCTGCTTTTTAGTATGCTATCTAGGTTTGTCATGGGCTTCCCTGGTGGCTCAGAGGGTAAAGCATATGCCTGCAATGGGGGACACCCAGCTTCAATCCCTTGGTTGGGAAGATCCCCAGAGAAGGAAATGGCAACCCACTCCAGTACTCTTGCCTGGAAGATCCCAGGGAGGAAAAAGCCTGGTAAGCTACAGACCATGAAGTCACAAAGAGTAGGACACGACTGAGTGACTTCACTTTCACTTCACTAGGTTTGTCATAGCTTTTCTTCCAAGGAGCAAGCATCTTTTAATTTCGTGGCTGCAGTCACCATCTTACTAAGCAGAAAAAGCCTATCTGAAAAGTTTACATATTCAATTATGCAACTGTATTAATTCTGTAAACACTAAAACTATAGAGATGCAAACAGATGAGTGGTTGGCATTGCTTGAATAGATGCTACTTCCTCATAGAAAATAAAATATGAAAGGGTAGAGGCAAAGGAGTAAGAAGAACTCTGACAAGCACTACCATAGCCAGGTGATCAAGGTTAACACACCAACAATGATGTCACTGTGATAGTATGTATGCTTGATATGTGATGAAAACAGCACTTTACCTCTGTGGTCTTCCTCCCCTGAAACACATAACCCAGACCAATCATGGGTTAACTATCAGAAAAATTTCTGTTGATTCTACAAAATACCTAAATTCATACTTCTCAAAAGTGTAAAGGCCATCCAAAACAAGGAAAGTCTGCCAAAGTGTCACAGTCAGTAGGAGCCTCATGAAAAATGACTACTAAACCAATACAATATTGTAAAGTATTAGCCTTCAATTAAAACAAATAAATTTTATATTAAAAAAATAAAAAACTAAAAGTAATGTGATATCCTGAATGGGACAATGGGACCAAAAAAAAACAAAGAAAAGGTGAAAGGAAATTAAGAAGCTAAAAGAGACTGAGACAGAAGGAAGACAAACAGTAAGTAGAAACTAAAGAACTCTGAGTAAATTATGGGCTTTAATAAACAATAATGTATGGAAACTGATTCATTAATTGTAATGAATGTATCACTTTAATGTAAAATGTTAAATCTAGGGCAAACTGAGTGAGGGGCATATTGGAATATTCTATACTTATCTTTGCAATGTTCTGTATACCCATAACTATTTTAAAATTAAAATTAATGTTAAAATATTATTTAAACAATCTATTATGGACTGATTGTATCCTCCCCTGCCCCTACAAATTCATATGATTATGCCTTTAACTCCCAATATGACTATTTTTGAAATCAGCGTCTTTACACAAGTAATTAAAGTTGAAAGAATTCACAAGAGCTGGTATCCTTATAAGTAAGAGTCACCAGAGATCTTCCTCCGTCCTCCGTCCCCTCTCTTTCCCTCTTTCCCCCCCCCACCCCTCCCCCACCACATTAATAGATAAGCTATTTGAGGTACAACTGAAATAAAAATAGAATGCCTTGTCTATCATTGGGGAACTGCTTTTGAACAATGAACAAGATTAGCATTTAAAGAAAAAGAATTGGGCTTATGCAATGACTGGAACTGTAACTCATCTACATCTAATGTTTACGTGTTTTTAGCATTTCATAGTACTAAAGGGTTTTACTTGATATATTGTTTCATTTAAATGGGATATGTTTTTATTTTTAAACATGTAGTGGTGACAGGTTAGTCATGTACTGGTGATTGAGGTTAGTCATGTAGTGGTGACTGAGGTTAGTCATTAACACTTGTAATCTACTTAATTTGGAAGTCAAATTATTATACAACTTGTTACTTATAACTATTTCTTCAAAGTAGGAAACAGTTCCATGTGTCTATACCTTTGCATAATGCCCCTCCTCCTCCTAATATTTTGGACTAGATAAATGTAATCTTAAAATAGAATGGGAAGTGTATACAATCTCCACTGGTACATTTTATTCCCATTTCTCATTTATGAGAATCTAAACCCTAACTAGAGCAACAACCAGAATTGTATGTTTAAACTAGATTAATATGCCACAGTTTTGCTGGGTAGAAATTCAAACAATGAGGCTTGGAGTTATGATGTCTGTCCTTATTTAACAATACATGCCCTCAATTTTTACTTAATTTAAAAGAATCATTGAAGTAATTTTCCATTTTAAATAGAATTCATAAGGATTTCCATCCACTCCAGGATCAACATTTGGAGGGCTTGAAAATTGGAGTTTTAATTATAGCTCTTCTCAAAGAATAATGAAATTACATAAAAAGTTTATTTGACTATAAACAACAGAAAGCTATTAACTCATTGGACTATGCTCACTAAAGATATGATTCTTAATAACCTTTTTTAAATATCAGAGCATATTTTAGTAACTATAAAAGCTAATAATTGATACTTGGAGCACTAAATTTATTCATTAAAAAAACATAGTTCTGAAAAGTACATGACAGTTCACCATTTTATGTCTTAGGTGATGCTTTCCTTATTTAGAATATAAGTTCTTTGGTGGCAGGACTCTTTGTTTTATTCAGTAAAATATCCCCAGCAATAAAAAAAGTACTGACCTAACAGGCAATCAGTAAATATTTGTTGAATGAATGAATTCAACCACCATGATTTTCACAAAAAGTATGAACTTGAATAGTAACTTTTTTTTCATTGAACATTTTACCAAGAAAGACATATAAATGACCAATAGGTACATGAAAAGATGCTTAACATCACTAATCATTCAATTCAGTTCAGTTCAGTCACTGAGTCCTGTCCGCCTCTTTGCAACCCCATGAATCACAATACGCCAGGCCTCCCTGTCCATCACCAACTGCCGGAGTTCACTCAAACTCATGTCCATCGAGTCGGTGATGGCATCCAGCCATCTCATCCTTTGTCACCCCCTTCTCCTCCTGCCCCCAATCCCTCCTAACATGAAGGTCTTTTCCAATGAGTCAACTCTTCACATGAGGTGGCCAAAGTACTGGAGTTTCAGCTTTAGCATCAATCCTTCCAATGAACACCCAGGACTGGTCTCCTTTAGGATGGACTGGTTGGATCTCCTTGCAGTCCAAAAGACTCTCAAGAGTCTTCTCCAACACCACAGTTCAAAAGCATCAATTCTTTGGTGCTCAGCTTTCTTCACATTCCAACTCTCACATTCATACATTACCAATGGAAAAACCATAGCCTTGACTAGACGGACCTTTGTTGGCAAAGTAATGTCTCTGCTTTTCAACATGCTGTCTAGTTTGGTCATAACTTTCCTTCCAAGGAGTAAGTGTCTTTTAATTTCATGGCTGCAGTCACCATCTGCAGTGATTTTGGAGCCCCCCAAAATTAAGTCTGACACTGTTTCCACTGTTTCCCCATCTATTTCCCATGAGGTGATGGGACCAGATGCCATGATCTTAGTTTTCTGAATGTTGAGCTTTAAGCCAACTTTTTCACTCTCCTCTTTCACTTTCATCAAGAGGCTTTTTAGGTCCTCTTCACTTTCTGCCCTAAGGGTGGTGTCATCTGCATATCTGAGGTTACTGATATTTCTCCCGGCAATCTTGATTCCAGCTTGTGCTTCTTCCAGCCCAGTGTTTCTCATGATGTACTCTGCATATAAGTTAAATAAGCAGGGTGACAATATACAGCCTTGACGTACTCCTTTTCCTATTTGGAACCAGTCTGTTGTTCCATGTCCAGTTCTAACTGTTGCTTCCTGACCTGTATACAGGTTTCTCAAGAGGCAGGTCAGGTGGTCTGGTATTCCCATCTCTTGAAGAATTTTCCACAGTTGATTGTGATCCACACAGTCAAGGGCTTTGGCATAGGGAAATGAAAATCTAAACCACTGTGAGCTATCAACACAAACCTGTTAGAAATGCTATTATTGAAAAGATAAGAAATAGCAAGTGCTGGCATGGGTGTGGAAAAAAGGAAACACTTGGGAAATATAAATTAGTGCAGCCACTGTGGAAAACAATCTGGTGGTTTTTCAAGCAATCAAAAAATAGAACTATCATATGACACAGCAATTCCACTTTCAGGTATTTATCTCAAGAAAACAAAAACACAGACTTGAAAAGATATCTGCATCCACATGTTCACAGTAGTACCATTTACAAGAGTCAAGACATGAAAATAATCTAAGTGTCCACTGATGGATAAATGGATAAAGTATGGTGTATATAAGATGGAATATTATTCAACCAAAGAAAGGAAGTACATCCTGACATTTATTACATCATGGATGGACCTTGAGAGCATTATGCTTAGTGAAGTGAAGTGAAGTGAGACAGAGAAAAGACAAATATTGTATGATCTCACACATATGAGTAATCTAAAAAAAAAAAAATAGTTTCAGAAACAGAGCAGATTAGCAGTTACAAGAAGCAAGGGGTAGGATAGGAGGTAGGTAAAATGGGTGAAGGTGTATAATTTTTTTTGTAATTTTTCTTTTTTTTCCTTAAATACTACTGTGGAACTTATAACCCTAGTAGAACCTGTGTGAATTGCCTCTTGACAAATTTTGAAGAAGAAATTATCTAATGCAAATATAGATGCATATTGCTATGTGGCTATTAAAATACAAACAAAATTATAGGCTGAACCAAAGACAGAACTAAACTTATATCAGAGTATATTTCATAGTCTTAGTATAGTCTTTGATAATCACTAATAGACTGAGAACCAGTGTTCTGAGAAATACAAAATCAAAGGCAGACAAACAGTACAGAGAGAAATCTAGAAATTCTTACCATATGAATACTTAGCTGTATTTATATTGCTGAAGGATTGTCATGAAGAAGTGAATATGACCTACTCTTTGGTACTCTAGAAGTTATAATTTATTTTGGAGGCAGTTTTGAAATCAATATGAGGAATATTTAACAGCTATTGCAGTGGATTTACAGAGTGAGTACTGACAAGTTAGGGAGACTCCTGGTACTAGGTATATTCAAGAAAAGTTTGCAAGGATGTTTGACAGTCAGAGACTTGGATAAATATTCATGAAGACCATTTGTAGTCCTAAAAGTCCACAAGACTGTTTCTTTACAGATATTTACAACAACCATCTATTTTGCTACTCTAGAATCAGAAAGAAGTATAAATTTGGTATGCAATATCTTTAGTTGGAATAGTGATTCTGCACATTAATTTTGAGAAATTGGATTATTATATCTGGAAATGTTAATGCATTCTTCAGAGAATAGTCAGGATTCAATAAGATCTATACATTCTAAAATATGATATATAATAAACCATGTATTGAACACTCATATGCAATTTTCATTTATTTTCCAAATATTAATTTAGTAGGGCTACTGTTTACCAGGAAAATAAACTGCTTTCAAGACATACAGAACTGTACTTGCAAGGTACAGCCCTCATAGATTCAATAGATTGTCTGTTATGTGTCCCTCATGATATAGTCATTGTAATACATACTTTATAGGATACAGAAGTTCAGATCATGTAATAACTTGTTAAGAACTATACAACTATCTAAATAGTTGCTTTTTTATTGGTTATCCAGGAGATAGAACAGGTTTGAGGTAAGTGTATTGTTTAATTGTTTTCGATTCACATAGATAACTTCTAGAGCTCCATTTATGTTTCCCATCATGAAGCCTTACTCTAAATGTTTCTTCCCCTTCAGAAAACCTCTTTGTTTTCAATTTGTGTGTTACTGTCATACTCCATCACAGTGTTAATCTCAACAGTATTCGCCCTCCAACTCTGTCTTTATTCAGTATAAGAGGCAGGAAATAAAACATCTTCTTTACTTCAACACATCAGAGGAAGCTAGAAATTCAATTTTCTGATTCCCAGTTCAGTTTTCTCTCTATTACAAACTTAATACCATTGAATGAACTTTAGCTACCATGTCCACAGAAAGTTCTGACATTCATAGTCGCACATCAACATCTATACAGTCTTCTTCAAATTCAGAAAGTACAGACAAAAGGGAATATGGGAAAAACAAAGCAGCTGTGAGCAACGTAGTTGGGTGGGAATTTGATTTATAAATTTTCTGCTCAGTTTATGCTTGAACTCTACAAACCCAGTTTTCATAGTATTGTCCCTTAAAGTGGCTAGTGTATTTGACTCAGAAAAGACAAAAAACAAAGGACTTCTGATTAGGAATAAGAAAATAGGAATAGTAATTAATAAAGGTAATGCCTAGTAAAGGATTATAATTTTATACTCACATACACAACTATACATAAAAATATCCAGACATCATATATAATCAAGACAATACCTTGGAGGCACGTCATTAAAAAATTAGAAACCAAGCCTCCACTCATAAACTTTTCCCTCTGATAGCAAAATTAGAAATATTAAATCAAATATCATCAAATGTTACTGTACTATAAGGATGTTGTAACTTCCCTGGTAGCTCAGATGGTAAAGCATCTGCCTGCAATGCAGGAGACCTGGGTTTGATCCCTGGGTCAGGAAGATCCCCTGGAGAAGGAAATGGCAACCCACTCCAGTATTCTTTCTTGGAGAATTCCATGGACAGAGGAGCCTGGTGGGCTACAGTCCATGGGATCGCAAAGAGTCAGATATGACTGAGTGACTTCACTTCATTTCACTTCACTTCATAAGGATGTTGCACTGAATTATACTGAAATTGAACAGAATGCTGAACAGTATCCAAATATTACTTGCATTACTCACATAAATATTACATAATGAAATGACACACTAAGAATAGAGAGAGGCATTTTATGAAAGGAAATTCTTTTAAGTGATAGTTGGTGCTATCATTGCTTTTTGTTTGTTTGTTGACTACAGTGTGAATTGAAAGCAGGGGTATAATAGAGAAACAGGGAAATTACCGGTAATAGCAAGTTCTAAATTCTCTCTCCCATCACAACATCAATCATTACAAAGAATGGTCAATAATAAATATCAGCATAGAATACTTCTTTGTAACACTCATTTTTAAATTTTGTATTTTAAAAATACAGAAGTATGAAAATTATAGAAGCAATGCTCTATCACAATATTTTTCCTAATTTTTATATTATATGTTAGCTTGAAAATTAAAAAAGCCTTCTCAAAAAAAAAAAAGATATGTTAACACAGTATTTTTTTAATTTACAAAATACTAAGTTTAAAACATTTTAACAGTTACTTGAATAAATCATCTACATGTTGAACATTTGCTGAAGTGAAATTTCTATATCCTTGTCACATTTAAAATATTTGTTTTATTGATAAAAGATGATTTGATTTCTGGGATATCAAATCACTGTGTAGGAAAATTATCATCAAATTCATTATTGATGTCTTTCAGGAGTCACAGTAAAATAAACCAAATAAGAGCACAGCAAATAAAAAACAGCAACAACAAAATCTTCTTATACATTACTATACAACCAAGAAAATGAATAACTTGTTTTCAGGTCAAGAGGAAAAGAAATATGAAAAAGAAGAGAATGAAATATATCAAATAAGTACCAATCACAAATCACATTTTTACTTTACTCTTACATTTCTGATGTTATAACTTGCCATGTTTTACTAATCTAAATTATATATGTAAAATCTGAACTATAAATTATCCTAAATTTAGTAGGTTTCATGGGCAACTACTCTTCCATAATATTAAATTATGTATATTCTTTTTATAAATAGTGTTGCAAAATTCAAGTTGAACAAAAAAAGAGTCAACATAAGAAATATTCAAACACAGATCTCCCATACATCATTAGTAATTTTTGAAAGGCTTGATGGGAAAGAACATCATGGTTGACTTCATGTATTGACTCACTCCCAATTCTGCAGATACTCACAACCTAAAAACTACATTTCCTACACTACTTTTAAACTAAAGTTTTGGAGGTAGAACTGATTTCACTGAATAACTGCACTCCTGTCAGTTTTGAAAGACAGAAATCAAGCAGAAGCTCACTTTCAGGCATTCATTCTGATTGCAAGCAGTATCATAGCAACATCAGTACAGAGAGATAATTTTAGTGGCCATACTCTATATCTAGTGAGCAAACCTTCACAGAAAACAGAAGAAATTGTAGACGAAGTAGCAGCAGTTTCCTGATCTCTGGGTTGCAGGCAGGGGAGGGTTCTTAAAACGAGGTGACCCCTCCACTCAGCCCTTCCAATCATGCTCTAAGTAATTAATTACCTGTATAAAAATCCTAGTAATTGAAATATCTAAGGGGCCATATTTTCCCTCTATACTTACTGATAGGAAAGAAAAATACACTGGATATTAACAAAGAAACATAAATACATATATCTATATATATAAAAAGAGTATATACATAAAGATATTATAGAAGATATAAATAAATGGAGATACATATCATGTTTCAGGAGAAGTATAAAATGTCTTCTTAATTAACAGGTAGTGTTAAATAAATCCCAAAGTACTAGGAGGATTTTTATGACATTTTTAAAAACAGGTTTATAAAGTTTACCTGTAAACATAAGTAGTTAAGTATAGATATAAAGTATTCCAAAAAGTGATATAGATATAGTACTAGATATTAAGATGCATCAAGATATTAATATGGTAGAGAAAAATCTGTAAATAGATGCAAGAGCCAGAATCAATGTCAGAAAAAAATGTTGCTATATTTAAGTAATTATACAATAAAGAAATTATCAAAATCAATAAGGAAAATAAAAGATAAGCAACAAATGATTTGGTGGAAAATAAAAACAAAAGGGCTTACCTGGTGCTTTATACCATAATTCAAATTTAGTTCCAGGTTGATTAACTAAACTTAGAAATTGATATCACATATACTAAAGAATAAGTTGAAGTTCTATTTAAACATTATCTAAATGGCATTGTTTTTGCCAGAAAGATTGTTTTGCTTGTCTAATAGCTGCAATAGTTATTCTAATAGAATTATGCCTGTATTTTATTTCATAACAGATTTTGTAAATTGTTTTACAAACAAATGAAATGTGTAAATTAAAAAATACAATTAAAGTAATAAAAGAAAAAAATGGGCATGGACTTTTTTGAACAAAAAGTCACTGTAACAAATCACAAAGAAAAATAAAGATTGTCACATGCAAATGTAAGATTGTCTTGTTTTTTTTGGCCTACAATCTCTTTTATCAGAACGGAGAGAAAAAAAATTGAGAGAAATATTGGCAGTGAACATGAGACAGGTTAATTTAATTATGCAAAGAATACAAAGTTGAAAAGAAAGCATGTCAATGGAAAAGTGAGGAAAGAACTTCAAAGACAGTTTACTTATGTAGTAATAAACTAAGAAATGAATTTAAGTACAAAAATAATCTTCACATTTAAAAAATAAGCTTCTAGAAATTTTCATTATTAAATAATTATGGATACAAAAAATAGGTGGTACAACAAAGAACATTGCAGTGTTGTTTACAATGATGAAAATTAAGAAGGATCTAAATTTCCATACTAGGGAAAATTAATGCTGTCTTTAAGATAGAATGATGGGGAAGGGGTTAAAATCCCATTTTCTTATAATAAAAAAGAGAAAATGCTCAAAATGTAGGAGTACATGATGGAAACAAGAACTTACTACTTTAATTAAGAAATCAGTCATTTAAAACACTAAATAAATACCTATTTATTTAAATGTACTTCCTGAAAATAAAAACACCAGAGTATCAGTTGATTGCAGCATTAGAAGTGATTTTTGTTTAAACTTTTCTCTACTTTCCTTTTTTTTTACATTTTTATTTTATTTTTTAACTTTACAATATTGTATTGGTTTTGCCATATATCATAATGAATCCACCATAAGTATACATAAACTTATCTCTACTTTCTGTAATAGCATATATTAATTGGATAATCCAACAAAGTAAATAATATTTGGGAAAAAGTGACAGATTTAACCTATACTAACTTAAGAAGGAAATGTATTGGCTTGTCAAACAGAATTTTCCTGCCACTGTGAACTTCTAAAGCAGGCTTGATTCTGGGATACAATTTCAAAACACCTTAATTCCATAATTTCTCAGCTCTACCTCATCTGCATTAGCTCCATTCTCAGACTGACTCTTAACATCTATTTGACCAGGATATTTTTATATTTTGTTCATTTATGTTTCCAAAATGCCTGTGCTAGACATATGATAAGTGTATAATAGTTTGTTGAGTGAGTAAATAAGTTAATTAAAGAGAAACAGATGTAGTATAACCAGCTTCCAACTCTCCCAGTTTCATTCAGCAGAGAACAGTTGCTTCATATGTAGCAGTATCCCTAGTCCAAAGCTCATGAATTCCCTTAGTCCATCTCTGAACCAAACAATGCCATTCTCTATCCAGACACAGTCCAGTTCAGTTCAGTTGCTTAGTCATGTCCAATTCTTTGTGACCCCATAGACTGTAGCATGACAGGCCTCCCTGTCCATCACCAACTCACGGAGTTTCCCAAACTCATGTCCATTGAGTTGGTGATGCCATGCAATCATCTAATCCTCTATTGTCCCATTCACCTCCCGCCTTCAATCTTTCCCAGAATCGGGGTCTTTTCCAATGAATAAGTTATTCACATCAGGTGGCCAAAATATTGGAGTTTCATCTTCAATATCAGTTCTTCCAATGAACACTCAGGACTGATCTCCTATAGGATGGACTGGTTGGATCTCCTTGCAGTCCAAGGGAAAATAAAGAGTCTTCAACACCACAGTTCAAAAGCATCAATTCTTCAGTGCTCAGCTTTCTTTATAGTCCAACTCTCACATTTATGTATGACTACTGGAAAAAACATAGCCTTGACTAGATGGACATTTGCTTGCAAGTAACATCTCTGCTTTTTAATATGCTGTCTAGGTTGGTCATAACTTTCCTTCAAAGGAGGAAGCATCTTTTAATTTCATGTCTGAAGTGATATTGGAGCCCCCAAAAATAAAGTCTGCCATTGTTTCCACTGTTTCCCCATCTATTTCCCATGAAGTGATGGGAGATGTCATGATCTTAGTTTTCTAAATGTTGAGATTTAAGCCAACTTTTTCACTGTCCTCTTTCACTTTCATCAAGAGGCTCTTTAGTTCATCTTCACTTTCTGCCATAAGGGTGGTGTCATCTGCATATCTGAGGTTATTGGTATTTCTCCTAGAAATCTTGATTCCAGCTTGTGCTTCATACAGTCCAGAATTTCTCATGATGTACTCTGCATATAAGTTAAATAAGCAGGCTGACAGTATACAGCCTTGACGTACTCTTTTCCTATTTGGAACAAAATTGTTGTTCTATTTCCAGTTCTAACTGTTGCTTCCTGGCCTGTATACAGATTTCTCAGGAGGCAGGTCAGGTGGTCTGGTATTCCCATCTCTTTCAGAATTTTCCACAGTTTATTGTGATCCACACAGTCAAAGGCTTTGGCATAGTCAATAAAGCAGAAATAGATGTTTTTCTGGAACTCTCTTGCTTTTGCGATGATCCAGCAGATGTTGGTAATTTGATCTCTGGTTCCTCTGCCTTTTCTAAAACCAACTTGAACATCTGGAAGTTCATGGTTCACATGTGTTGAAGCCTGGCTTGGAGAATTTTGAGCATTACTTTACTAGCATGTGAGATGAGTGCAATTGTGCAGTAGTTTGAGCATTGTTTGGCATTGAATTTCTTTGGGACTGGAATGAAAACTGACCTTTTCCAATCCTGTGGCCACTGCTGAGTTTTCCAAATTTGCTGGCATATTGGGTGCAGCATGTTTACAGCATCATCTTTTAGGATTTGGAATAGCTCAACTGGAATTCTATCACCTCCACTTACTTTGTTCATAGTGATCCTTCCTAAGGCCCACTTGACTTCACATTCCAGGATGGCTGGCTCTAGATGAGTAATCACATCATCGTGATTATCTGGGTTGTGAAGATCTTTTTTACAGTTCTTCTGTGTATATTTGCCACCTCTTCTTAATATCTTCTGCTTCTGTTCAGTCCATACAATTTCTGCCCTTTACTGAGTCCATCTTTGCATGAAATATTCCCTTGGTATCTCGAATTTTCTTGAAGAGATCTTTAGTCTTTCCCATTCTATTGCTTTCCTCTGTTTCTTTGGACTGATCACTGAGGAAGGCTTTCTTATGTCTCCTTGCTATTCTTTGGAACTCTGCATTCAAATGGGTATATCTTTCCTTTTCTCTTTTGCTTTTTGCTTCTCTTCTTTTCACAGCTCTTTGTAAGAACTCCTGAGACAGCCAGTTTATTTTTTTGCATTTTCTTTTCTTGGAGATGGTCTTGATCCCTCTCTCCTGTACAATGACATGAACCTCTGTCCATAGTTCATCAGCACTTTATCGTATCTAGTCCCTTAAATCTATTTCTCACTTCCACTGTACAATCGTGAGGGATTTGACTTAGGTCATACCTGAATGGTCTAGTGGTTTACCCCACTTTCTTCAATTTAAGTCTGAATTTGGCAATAAGGAGTTCATGATCTGAGCCACAGTCAGCTCCCAGTCTTTTTTTTTTTTTTTTTTTCTGACTGTATAGAGCGTCTCCATCTTTGGCTGTGAAGAATATAATCAATCTGATATCAGCGTTGGCCATCTGGTGATGTCCATGTGTAGAATCTTCTTTTGTGTTATTGGAAGAGAGTGTTTCCTATGATCAGTGCGTTCTCTTGCAAAACTCTATTAGCCTTTGCCCTGTTTCATTCTGTATTCCAAGGCCAAATTTGCCTGTTACTTCAGGTGTTTCTCGGCTTCCTACTTTTGCATTCCATTCCCCTATAATGAAAAGGACATCTTTTTGGGGTGTTAGTTCTAGAAAGTCTTGTAGGTCTTCATAGAACCATTCAGCTTCAGCTTCTTTGGCATTAGTGGTTGAGGCATGCTTTGATTACTGTGATATTGTGTGGTTTGCCTTGGAAATGAACAGAGATCATTCTGTTCTTTTTGAGATGGCATCCAAGCACTGCATTTCAGACTCTTTTGTTGACTATGATGGCTACTCCATTTTTTCTAAGTGATTCTTGCCCACAGTAGTAGATGTAGGGCAAACTCATAAGATAAAAGCCTACCTCAATCAGGGATGCAAGAATGGGTAGTACCCTAGATGAAAACTCAAGTATCATTATCAAAAGAATGCAGTACAGTTGTTAGGAACTCAAAAGTTGCAGTCACTGCTGTATGTCTATGTAATAAAAACATCCATACTAATCCCATTTTTAATATTTAAGTCATACCTATGAAGCAACAAACACACTTCTCTCAATAAACAGAAGACTGAATAAACATCCCATACAATCATTTGGGTTTAATGCTTTGCAAATTGCTTTGGGTTTCGTTGATTGAGCCAAGAAACTCCAAGTTTGCAGTTGTCTGCTCAAAGTGAAATCAATAAATGCTTTTCTTGGTAGTGGGGATCACAGGGGATGAAGTCTAAGTCTAAAGCACACTAAAAAGTGCTGACCTATTAAGACATATTGGATACCTTTTATTAAAAAGTAAAAACAAACTATAAGAATGGATGACTCCACTCACTAAAGGCCTTTCCATTATACTTTCGCCTTCAGTATTCTTCAATGAATTGGAAAAATGGTTTTTGAATGGGTTTCAAGGCACAAATACATTGATTCACTGAGGGACTTGGCTATCAATACAGTGTCTCCAGGATGTCTGGCACACCAGTCGCCTCCAGGCAGTGTTTTAAATGAAGAGTGGATAAATGGCCTTTATATTTATTATAGACTTTCATCTATTGATTAAGAATTATAGTAAATACTGAAATATGAAAAATAACTTATTGCCTAGTATTTTCATACAATATGTTGATGATGAAACTCAATATGATACTATAAACTAGTCCATAGTCCTTTTAAAACTGCTTTGTAAATATTTTACAAGGACACCCTAACAGTTTTCTTGAGGTTTCCTCAAATAAACCATTTTTCCATTCTGCAAATATGGAAATTGAAATGTGACTGTTAATATTTCAACTTTGGGTCCTGGAGTATATCAGCTATTTGAAATAGCTACACTGTAGTCATTCAGGGGACCCCTAATGAGAATTCAGTCTTCTAAATGCAGTATATCATACAAACTGGATTTAAACCCTTGCTTTACCACATACTAGCTATGTTACCCAGGTACAATTTTTTTTTATATTTCCTCTGTTTCAGTCTCTTCAACTTTAGGAGATATGAGATCACCTACATTTATCAGGTTTTATAAATAAGTTAGGGATTCTTAGGTGGCACAAGTGGTTAAGAACCTGCCTGCCAGTGCAGGTAGATGCCTGAGGAAAGGCTTCAGTTCCTGTGTCAGGAAGATCCCCTAGAGGAGGGCCTGGCAAGCCACTCCTCTTCTTGTCTGCAGAATCCCCATGGACAGAGGGGCCTGGCAGTCTATCATCCATAGGGTTGCAAAGAGACATGACTGAAGTGACTTTGCATGTATTCATGCATAAATAAGTTAATGCATATAAATCACATAGGAAAAACTGGCACAGCAAATGCTCTATAAATACTGACTATATGTTATATGGAGGGAGTTATAACCACCAAACTTGACAGAGATTAGTAGGTGAACACCCAAATTATATGGATTATAAATATATGAGACTCATTTTCTGTTAACTGTGCCATATGACTAAGCTGCAGCTAAGGGAATATAAGTGAATTTGGCAAGTTCTATAAAAATTTCCTTACATCCCATGCCCATTCCCTCTCTGGATGGCTTGAATATCAATGCCAGTGTTAGCTTTGTAAAGTACTTTGGTAAAGATTTGAGAATTTCTGACAGCTTGGGTTCCTGAATGTGTACAAGAGAACTGCCCAGTTAACCTGCACACTCGCCCAGGACTTTTCCATGGGCATGAAATAAGCTTCTATTGAGTAGAGGTATTACTTTGGAAGATTTTTTTTTTTTTTTTACTATTATATACCCTATGCTTTTCTAGTTAATATAGATGGCAAGAAATAAAAGATCAATAATATACATCATTTTGTTAAAGGAAATTTTAAGCTTATGAGAAGCAGAAAAAGACACAAATTAAAAGCTTAATGTTGTGAGACATTTCCAAAAGAAAAATATCATAAATTATCGGAACTCAAAGAGTTTCCAGGAAGTCAAAAGATAATTCACTCTTAGGAAATCTTTGAATATTTCTTGCAGTTGTGCCTTTTGAACTATGTCTTCAAGGAAGGATGGAATTATGGCAAATATATATAGCCTCTCAGGCACAGGAAATGGCATGAACAGAGGCAAACAGAGAGTGTTGGATATTTTAGGAGATAAGCAAATATTAAATTAGCCTGGAGTAAAAGATGGAGTTACTAAGAATGGAAAGATAGGCTAGCACCAGATTTTTGAAAAAAAAAAAAAAATTCTATGTGTAGATATCCAGGATTGACCTGATATGTAATGGGGAACATCTGAAGTTATGAGAGCATAAGATAGTGATTTGGGGATAATTAAGGAAGATGTGATCCATTTTGTTTTTCATATTCTGTAATTCAGCAATGTTAAACTACTTAAAATATTCCCAACTTTTACTCTTTCACATCCCTGTATCTGAGCATATGTTGTTGTTTAGTTGCTAAATTGTATCTGACTCTTTTGAAACCCCGTGGACTGCGGCCCACCAGGATTCTCTGTCCATGGGATTTCCTAGGCAAGGATACTGGAGTAAGATGCCATTTTCTCCTCCAGAATATCTTCCTGACCCAGGGATTGAACTCCATGTCTCCTTCATTGTCTGATAGATTCCTTACCACTGAGCTACCTGGGAACCACCATGCAGTATCACCTAGCTTAGATATCATCTTCTAGAAAATCCATCTAACTTTCTTGAAGTTAAATATTTCATTTTTCAGCAACTGCACTACGTATATGAGTCTGGCACACAGTAGGTGTCCAATAATTGTGTTTAATGAATGTATTTTTACAATAGAGTGACTCACACTTTCTTATAACACAATGAACTCGTGAAATACTCTTATTATATCTCACCTAGCATTATATCACTAGCATTTAACACATTTTTGGATTCATAGAATACCCTTAATGATGCTTTTTGAGGTAAACTGATTTGTGCTGTGGATTAACATATTGATAAATAGAAGCAGGAAAACTCTCATTTATAAACGTACCAAGTTTTCACCTTTAAATAAGCACCATAACATTTTTTTCAAGCTTATTGTTCACATTATTAAATCAACAAAGAAGCAGCACATTACTGAATTAGTAGAAAATACAATATTAATGAGTTTGGGATGCCACAGTCCATTTTTAAAAGCACAATGTCCTTTAAATTGATGCTTTAAGTGGTTGTGAGACTAGAGTCAATGCAAGCTTAGTGGTATTACAAAGAGATAGGCTGACATAACAAAAGTTCAACTGTGTAGATAATCACACTACAAATCTAAGTCAGATACAGTTTTAAATATAACATTAATAAAACCTAAAATGTGACAAAGTGTAGTAATATTGTAATTTTTTAAGATTTATGAAACAGAAAAAAATTCTCTGAGGAATGCAACTTACTTGATCAACGCTCTCTGACCACTAAAATCTTAACTACTGATGTCAGCTTGGTCTCCTTGTTTCATTTTAAAAATATTTAAATTTTTGTTAGTGTTTTTACTTGATGAGTTGAAATTAATAGAGTCATTATAAGACATTATCTAAACAATAAATTATAATGTTAGTGTATTGATAGGACCTCCCAGATGGCTTAGTGGCAAAGAATCGACTTGCCAAGCAGGAGACATCTGCCAGGCAGGACATGCAGGTTCAATCCCTGTGTCTAGAAGATCCCCTGGAAAAGGAAATGGAAACTCACTCCAGTATCTTTCCTGGGAGATCCCATGAAAATAAGAGATTGGAAGGCTATAGTCCATAGAGTCTCAATGAGTCACACAGTATAATCGTATATATAAAGATAACATATGTGATATAAAATTGATTGGGTTCTTAGCTATAAAACATGAACTGTTATGGAACTGTCAAATTTTTATCTTGTATTTTGCCTAACTTGGAATGATCTTATCTTTACAATAGAACTGACATGCTAATTTCAGAGATAGCTCAATCTATTACAGAATACCTAGCCCTTAAAATACAAATTTCATCAAGTGTGCTTAAATGGTCCTACCATTTTATATTACTACTAATCCTTCAGGGACTAACTTAAATACCATAGTTGTATCTGATTGCCTGGGAATGACTTCCATGCTGAGATGAAAGGGAATTTATAGATTTTTCTAAGATTCTGATTAGAGTAAAACACCTTCCACAGAGAATCATAGATGTTTCTTCCATTCTTAAAGGTTATGTCATCTGTGATTATATCCTATGTTAAACTATTAAGTGTTTCCACTAGTTACAATAAATGAAACTAAAGAAATATGCTCATTTAGTGTCACACTATTCTTTTTTTCTTTTTGGTTTATATCTTCTGGTTTTATATCCTCTTAGCATAGTTTAAATGAAGCAGAGCAAAGGTTAACAGTTATGTCAAGAGAATATGCTGGTCATAGCAAACACCTTCTTCCAACAATACAAGAGACAATTCTACATATGGACATCATCAGATGCTCAATACAGAAATAAGATTATGTTCTTTGCAGCCAAAGATGGATAAGCTCTATACAGACAGTAAAAGCAAGGCATAGAACTGACTGTGGCTCAGATCATGAAGGCCTTTTTAAGTGAACAATGCAAAGAAATAGAGGAAAACAATAGAAAGTGAAAGACTAGAGATATCTTCAAGGAAAATGGAGATACCTAGGGAATATTTCATGCAAAGATGAACAAAATAAAGGAGAGAAATGGCAAGGACCTAATAGAAGCAGAGAGATTAAGAAGAGGTGGTAAGAATACACAGAAGAACTATACAAAAAAAGGTCTCAATGACCAAGATAACCCCCATGGTGTGGTTATTCACCTAGAGCCAGAATTCCTGGAGGATGCGGTTGAATGGGTCTTAAGCAGCATTATTACAAACAAAGCTAGGGGAGGTGATGGAACTCCACTGAGCTGTTTAAAACCCTAAAAGATGATACTGTTAAAGTGCTACACTCAATTTCAGAAACTCAGCAGTGGCCACAGGACTGGAAAATGTCAGTTTTCATTTCAATCCCAAAGATGGGAAATGCCAAAGAATGTTCAAAGAACCATACAAGTGTGCTAATTTCACATGCATGCAAGGAAATGCTCAAAATCCTTCAAGCTAAGCTTCACCAGTAAGTAAACCAAAAACTTCCAGATGTACAAGCTGGATTTGAAAAGGCAGGGGAACCAAAGATGAAATTGCCAATATTTGTTGGATCATAGAAAATGCAAGATAATTCCAAAAAAAAAATCAACTTCTGCTTCATTGACTATGCTAAAGCCTTTGACTGTGTGGATCACAACAAAATTGAAAGTTCTAAGAGATGGGAATACCAGACCACCATACCTTCCTCCTGAGAAACGTGTATGCAGGTCAAGAAACAACAGTTAGAAGCAGACATGGAAAAAAGGACTGGTTCTAAATCGGGAAAGGAGTACATCAAGGCTGTATATTGTCACTCTGCTTATTTAACTTATATGCAGAGAATATCATGCAAAATGCTGGGCTGAATGAAGCACAAGCTGGAATCCAGATAGCCGGGAGAAATATCAATAACCTCATATATGCAGATGACACCACCCTTTTGGCAGAAAGTGAAGAGGAACTAAAGAGCCTCTTGATAAAGGTAAAAGAAGAGAGTGAAAAAGCTGGTTTAAATCTTAACATTTAAAAAACGAAGCTCATAGCATCTGGTCCCATTATTTCATTGCAAATAGATGGGGAAACAAGGAAAACAGTGACAGATTGTATTTTCGTGGGCTCTTGGGTACAGTGACTGCACCCATGAAGTTAAAAGTCTCATGCTTTTTGGAAGAAAAGTTATGATAAACCTAGACAGTGTATTAAGAAGCAGAGATATTACTTTGCCAACAAAGGTCCATCTTGTCAAAGCTATGGTTTTTCCAGTAGTCATATATGGATGTGAGAGTTGGACCATAAGGAAGGCTGAGCACTTAGGAATTGATACTTTTGAACTGTGGTGTTGGAGAAGACTCTTCAGAGTCCCTTGGACTCCAAGGAGGTAAAACCAGTCAATCCTTAAGGAAATCAGTCCTTGATTTCCAAATATTAATTGGAAGGAGTGATGCTGAAGCTGAAGCTCCAATACTTTGGCCACCTGATGTGAAGAGCTGACTCATTGGAAAAGACCCTGATACTAGGAAAGGTTGGAGGCAAAAAGAAAGGGGACAGCAGGGGATAAGATGGTTGGATGGCTTCAGCCTGGCGTGCTATGGCCCATAGGGTCACAAAAAGTCGGATAGGTAAGTGACTGAACAACAATGCTTCCTAAGCCCCACTTTGACTTTCTTAATCTCTTCTGCTTCTGTTAGGTCCATACTGTTTCTGTCTTTTATCATGCCCATTCTTACATGAAATATTCCCCTGATGTCTCCAATTTTCTTAAAGAGATCGCTAGTTTCCCATTCTATTGTTTTTCTTTATTTCTTTGCACTGTTCATTTAATAAGGCATTGTTCTCTCTCCTTGCCGTCCTCTGGAACTCTGCATTCTGTTGGGTAAATATATCCTTGCCTTTTGCGGCTCTTCTATTTGCAGATTTTTCTAAAGCCTTCTCAAACAACCAATATGCCTTCTTTCATTTCTTTTTCTTTGGGATGATTTTGGTCACTGCCTCCTGTACAATGTTACAAACCTCTGACCATAGTTCTTCAGACACTCTATCTGATCTAATCCTTTGAATCTATCCATCACCTCCACTTATAATCATTATGATTTAGGTCATAAATAAACGGCCTAGTAGTTTTCCCAACTTTCAATTTAAGCCTCAATTTTTCAATAAGGAGCCTATGATCTGAGCCAGCTCCAGGTCTTATTTTTTCTAACTACACAGAACTTTCCCAAATTTGGTTGCAAAGAATATAATTAATTTAATTTCAGTATTGACTAACTGATGTTAATTCTAGAAAGTCTTATAGGTCTTCATAGAATGGGTCAATTTGAGCTTCTTTGTCATTAGTGACTGGGACACAGCCTTGGATTACTGTGATGTTGAATGGTTTGCCTTGGAAAGAACCAAGATCATTCCATTGTTTTTGAGATTGCATTCAAGTACTGCATTTTGGACTATTCTTTTGACTGTGAGGGCTACTCCATTTCTTCTCATGGATTCTTGCCCACAATAGTAAATGTAATGGTCATTTAAATCAAATTTACCCATTCCCATCCATTTTGGTTCACTGATACCTAAGATTCAATGTTCACTCTTGCCATCTCCTGCCTGACCATGTCCAAGTTACCTTGATTCATGAACATTCCGGTTTCCAACGCAATATTGTTCTTTACAGCATCGAACTTTACTTTCACCACCAGTTACATCCACAACTGAGTGTTGCTTTTGCTTTGGCCTAGTCACTTCATTCTTTGTGGTGCTATTAATATTAGTAAGTTCCCTCCACTCTTCCCCAGTAGCATACTGGTTACCTTCCAATCTGAGAGGCTCATCTTCCAGTGTCGTATCTTTTTGCCTTTTCATATTATTCATCTGGTTCTCACGGCAAGAATACTGGAGTAGTTTGCCATTCCCTCCTCTAGTGAACCATGCTGTATCAGAATTCTTCACATGAACTGTTCATCTTGGGTGGCCCTGTGTAGCATGGCTCCTAGCTTCATTGAGTTATCCAAGCCCCTTTGCCAGGACAAGACTGTGATCCATGAAGGGGATATATTAGTTACAACTAAGTAAATTGCTTTAAAGAATATTTGTGGGCAAAAAAAGTGTTTGCTTTTGGAATATACAGTGATTTGTTTTTAGTGTGAGATTATATTAGAATGAATCAATAGTTTGAATTAGAAACTATTTTATAATATAGTTACTAAAATGACATATAGCTATTTAAAGCATTGAGTAAAAACCACTACAAATCTAAAATTTGGGTCTTTAATATTCCCTAGGAAACTTTCTTTCAAGTATCTCTCCTATTCATTATCCTTAGTACATATATGTAAATTGTCACCTGTCTTTTCAAAGTGCTTAATTATTTATTTATCAGGTTAAGTTTACTTTACTCAGTAAGTCAAGAACAACAACCAAGCCCTCTTTCAACTTCCTTCCAGGCTAATAACAAAGCTACAGAATCCACACTTTCCCTTTTTCCTTCTCATTCAATGAGAGAATAATCATCAGTTGTGTTTTCTGTGTCATCACAACTCACCTTTTTGGAGTCTGGTCTATCATCAACTCTGTATTGAAACAAATCTCCTTGGAGGTTTAGAAGTACCTCAAACCCAGAATATCCCAAACTGGATTTGGTCACTAAACCTCATAAGCCAATTTTCTCCATCTCTTTTCTATCCTAGTGAATGAGACCACCATCTATGCAGTTACCCAAGCTTAAACCTGAAGTCAGCCTTGAATACTAACACTTCATAATTTGCCACTTTTATTTTAAAACATTTTATTTTGTTTAAATCCAAGTATTCTTCCCACTCTCCCTAAAAGTGCCCTACCTTATTTAATGTCATCCATATTCTCATGTTTGAAGAGCTCCAGCAAACTTTTCAGAAAAGGCAATGGCACCCCACTCCAGTACTCTTGCCTGGAAAATCCCATGGATGGAGGAGCCCAGTAGGCTGTAGTCCATGGGGTCGCTAAGAGTCGGACACGACTGAGCGACTTCCCTTTCACTTTTCACTTTCATGCATTGGAGAAGGAAATGGCAACCCACTCCAGTGTTCTTGCCTGGAGAATCCCAGGGATGGGGGAGCCTGGTGGGCTGCCGTCTATGGGGTCGCACAGAGTTGGACACGACTGAAGTGACTTAGCAGCGCCAAACTTTTATTCGGATATCCTACCTCTAAACCTGAGATATTGGGGGGGAAAAGAACAATAATACTGAAAATTCCACTCTCTAGCCAGTGGTATATTGGAGATGGCTCTGACTGGTTCATGAGAACCAACTGCTAAGTATTCAGGGATATTTTTAAGTCAATTTTCAAACCACAGGTAGCTTGAAATTGGCCATGGTGCAAGTATTTGCATCATAGAAATTAATAAATACTTTAGCTAAATTATTAGCACACAATAGGTCTTCACTCTGAAGCAAGACTAATACTTCCGAAGTGTAATGCTGATGATGTCATTCTCAGGTTTAAAATAAGCTGGTGGCCCTGCCTCTTTCTGTTTAAAATGGTAGTTGCAGTGGAATAAGAAGACTTATCAACCTCCACACCTTTATTGTTTCCCTACTTAGCAAACCCTTCTGTCCCTGTGAGCAGACTTATCACCCTGTGATGGCTCCTGCATCTCACTGTTTTATTTATACATGTGTTTGTATGTATATAATATATCCCTCTTTTTCAGTGGCCTTTTGTCCCATATATTGGGTAATGTTATCATATGACTCTGGTCTGAGACATCTTTTCTAATCTGAGCTATCTTCTCTCCTCCCACCCCATGTCCTCCTTCTTTCCAGTATGTCTGGGACCCCAGCTACTCTACTGCTGCTGCTGCTGCTAAGTCGCTTCAGTCATGTCTGACTCTGTGCAACCCTGTAAACGGCAGCCTACCAGGCTCCTCCATCCTTGGGATTCTCCAGACAAGAACAATGGAGTGGGTTGCCATTTCCTTCTCCAATGCGTGAAAGTGAAATCTCTCAGTCATGTCTGACTCTTTGCAACCCCATAGACTGCAGCCTACCAGGCTCCTCCGTCCATGGGAGTTTCCAGGCAAGAGTACTGGAGTGGGGTGCCATTGCCTTCTCCGCCCAGCTACTCTAGCACGAGTTTAAAAAAAATCTGACATAATTTTTCTACTTTAGTGCAGTCATCAGGGACAAAAGAGGCAAAGAGGCACTGGGTCATCACTTGTTATCAGGAAACAGAGAATAAAAATACACCTCACACTCTAGGCAAATGTAAGTTTTACTGTACTCTTATATAACGACAAGATAAACTTGACTATCTTGAGTGCTTGGATTGGTGTGGTGGTGGGGCGGGGGGGGGGGGGGGGGGGCAGGCAGGCAAAAATCACAAGATCAAATAGCTCCTGCAATAAAATGCCTCTCACTGTCCCTCCTCACTATCACCACTAAAATTAAAGATGATCAAATTACGAAGAGTTACTGCAAAGGATTAAAAACAAACAAACAAACAAAAAAAGGCCTAAGAACCATAACCTAAATGATTAAGAAAGAAAATAACTTTCCCCAGTAACATTACTTCCTGTCACTATGCTGAATAGAGATGTAATGATAGAAGTGAGAATTCTTATCAATGGTCTACCATTTCATCATCAGTGACTGTGAGACATTCATGTCAGCAGATGACCTGACCATCACCTTCTAGCACTTATCTATAAGTATTAGAATCTTTAATTCAATGACAAATGCTCCCTGACTCTAACCCATTCTTGTCATATACTTGGTGTCATCAACGAAAAGAATGGCAAGAACAGACCAAGTCCTGTCAGCTTACCAGTTCCTGTGCACAAGCTAAACTGAAATTCTTGAAGAGTTTATACCCTGATGGCAAATTACTTTTGACCACATGTTTGATGTCCAGACCATAAAGAGAAATGTGACAGTGTGTGATGTCCCTGTCTTTTAAGTAATCACAGTTGGATAATAGGCATGTCCTAATGAAGCATTAAAACATGGTCTATGGTTGTTTATTCCCGAATAAGACAAAACTATAAACTCCATGTGGGCAGAAACTTTGTATTTTTGGTCACTGGTATATCCCCTACACATAGGAAAATGCTGGGTATATTTTCAGTTCAGTTCAGTTCAGTCCAGTCACTCAGTCGTGTCCAACTCTTTGCGACCCCATGAATTGCAGCACTCCAGGCCTCCCTGTCCATCACCAACTCCCAGAGTTCACTCAAACACGTCCATCGGGTCAGTGATAGCATCCAGCCATCTCATCCGCTGTCATCCCCTTTTCCTCCTGCCCCCAATCCCTCCCAGCATCAGAGTCTTTTCCAAGGAGTCAACTCTTTGCATGAGGTAACCAAAGTATTGAAGTTTCAGCTTTAGCATCATTCCTTCCAAAGAACACCCAGGACTGGCAGGACTGATCTTCTTTAGAATGGACTAGTTGGATCTCCTTGCAGTCCAAAGGACTCTCAAGAGTCTTCTCCAACACCACAGTTCAAAAGCATCAATTCTTCAGCGTTCAGCTTTCTCCACAGTCCAACTCTCACATTCATTTTAGAGGCTCAATAAATATTCGTTGATTTAATAAATACATGACAGTATGAACATGCTGTTAGTGGGATGCAGAGAAGAGAGTTGGTAATTACATTTCAGAAGGACCAGACACTACTCTAAACCCCATGATACAGAGTAAATCACCAATTCTGCCTTCAGGGCACCAGCCATTGGGATGAGGCTCTAAAATTTGGGTTAAAATCTTGATTTTATTTTCCTCTCAGTATGCAACATAGAACTCCAGTGTCTATGCTCTGGCAAATGTTTTAAACAAATAAAAAATCTCTAACTGTATTTAATGTCCTTTGTTTGAAATAGGAAGAGATAGTTCTGATATTCTGGAATATACTTATAATTAAAAGAAATGCATCCTGGTTATTGGAAGGCCCAGGTATCAGGCCTCTGTGTATCTCTAAGCCTTCAGTCAGGCCTCTGGAGCTGGTTAAGAAACTCAGTGTACCTCACTTCAGGAAGGCAGAAAGTGGCATCACTCTGGTTTTGATCCATGACTCAGGCAATATAGACATAATTGGTGAACTCCATGTTTAAAGGTCATAATATCTATTATAAATTTCCAACAAAATAATTTAGGTTAAGAGTGGTGTAGAGATAAGACACAGTTGGATAAAATCTCATAGGGACCTCATGTAGCTTATAGAAAGACCTAACATATAATGAAGCAAAAAGGTCACACTCCCCTTCTTGGCAATAACCCATCCTCTGGCTGGGACTGTGACCTTGATTTGGGGATAATGAGGATTTTGAATGCTGGCTCTCATGTTCTTTCAGTCCTCTGTATTTGAGTTTTCATATTCAAGCGATCTGACTTAAAAGATGGAACATCAATTCATAGATTTCCTTAAAATTAGTTAAATGCGAAATGTTCCCTGATGTTGGTTTATGCATTAAATAAAGACCAGTTATATGTATCATTTACTAAGCTTATCATCTTAGTATTCATGTCACTAGGTCTGGACAACAGTGAAGGTCAATTACTAAAAATTGATCAAATCATCTGCTGAAATCCATATCTCAAGTGGCTTGTAAGACCCAGTAAGCCTTTCAGCTTCTCATCTGAGTCACTATAATTAATGACTTAATTTTCTTGAAATAATTCTTTAATTTATGTCAACATTTTACAGTTGCAAAGATTGTAAAGAAAGAAGATTGGCTGAAAATGAGAAAAAGTGAATTTAAAAGAAGAAAAATCAGAAATAATTAGTAAAAGAATAGGCAAAATATATGATCAATTGTGAATGTGCATAATGAATTGTGGCATTGGAGAAGACTCTTGAGAGTCCCTTAGACAACAAGCAGATCAAACCAGTCAATCCCAAAAGAAATCTGATGCTGAAGCTCCCATACATTGGCCACCTGATGTGAAGAGATGACTCATTAGAAAAGACCCTGAGGTTGTGAAAGATAAAGGACAAGAGGAAAAAGGGGTGACAGACAATGAGATGATTGGATGGTATCACTGATTCAATGGACATGAGTTTGAGCAAACTCTGGGAGATAAGTAAAGGACAGGGAAGCATAGCATGCTCCAGTTCACAGGTTCACAAAGAGTTGGATATGACTTAGTGACTGAAAAACAAAGATGATTCATGAATTAATACAAATGATGCTTACATTTGCCAAAAACAGTGCTAAAAATGAGTTATCTTTTGCAAAGGTTGATGGAAGCATAAAGAGAAGTAGAATACTGGGTATTTTAAAAGAAACGGCTGAATGATTGTAATAGTGAAACATGGATTCTAAGCAAGTTATGAAGCAAAATGAACACAAAATGGAGCTGGTGGATAATGAAAACATGAAGGCATTAAAAAATTAGAGGTCATGACTTGGTTGAAGAATCATTGTAAGTAGAGAGTAGCTGTTCAGTTCAGTCACTCAGTCATATCTGACTCTTTGCGACCCCATGAATCACAGCACGCCAGGCCTCCCTGTTCATCACCAACTCCCAGAGTTTACTCAAACTCATGTCCATCGAGTAGGTGATGCCATCCAGCCATCTTATCCTATGTCGTCCCCTCTACTCCTGCCCCCAATCCCTCCCAGCATTGGAGTCTTCCAATGAATCAACTCTTTGCATGAGGTGGCCAAAGTATTGGAGTTTCAACTTTAGCATCAGTCATTCCAATGAACAACCAGGATTTCTCCCCTTTAGAATGGACTGGTTGGATCTCTTTGCAATCCAAGGGACTCTCAAGAGTCTTCTCCAACACCACAGTTCAAAAGCATCAATTAGTCGGCACTCAGCTTTCTTCACAGTCCAACTCTCACATCCATACATGACCATAGGAAAAACCATAGCCTTGACTAGACAGAACTTTGTTGGCAAAGTAATGTCTCTGCTTTTAAATATGCTGTCTAGGTTGGTCATAACTTTCCTTCCAAGGAGTAAGTGTCTTTTAATTTCACCATCTGCAGTGATTTTTGGAGCCCACCCCCAAAAAAGTTAGCCGCTGTTTCCACTGTTTCCCCATTTGCCATGAAGTGATGGGGCCAGATGCCATGATCTTAGTTTTCTGAATGTTGAGCTTTAAGCCAACTTTTTCACTCTCCTCTTTCACTTTCATCAAGAAGCTTTTTAGTTCCTCTTCACTTTCTGCCGTAAGGGTGGTGTCATCTGCATATCTGAGGTTATTGATATTTCTCCTGACAATCTTGATTCCAGCTTGTGCTTCTTCCAGCCCAGTGTTTCTCATGATGTACTCTGCATAGAAGTTAAATAAGCAGGGTAACAATATACAGCCTTGACGTACTCCTTTTCCTATTTGGAACCAGTCTGTTGTTCCATGTCCAATTCTAACTGTTCCTTCCTGACCTGCATAGAGGTTTCTCAGGAGTCAGGTCAGGTGGTCTGGTATACCCATCTCTTTCAGGATTTTCCACAGTTTATTGTGATCCACACAGTCATAGGCTTTAGCTTAGTCAATAAAGCAGAAATAGAGATTTTTCTGGAACTCTCTTGCTTTTTCCATGATCCAGCGGATGTTGGCAATTTGATCTCTGGTTCCTCTGCCTTTTCTAAAACCAGCTTGAACATCTGGAAGTTCACGGTTCATGTATTGCTGAAGCCTGGCTTGGAGAATTTTGAGCATTGCTTTACTAGAGTGAGACATGAGTGAAATTGTGTGGTAGTTTGAGCATTCTTTGGCATTGCCTTTCTTTGAGATTGGAATGAAAACTGACCTTTTCCAGTCCTGTGGCCACTGCTGAGTTTTCCAAATTTGTTGCTGTTAGCATTTTTCAAATGTTGGATGAAATTAAAATATCAATTTCAAAGTTCTTGTGTATTGCCAAGCTCAAAACAGCGCTGAATTGTAATCAGTGGAGACTACAAAACTGAAGGTTGTTGAAATAGGAAATTTGACCTAGGAAGTGATATCCCAAGACTGTGTAGAAACTTCATCCTATACAATGAAAACTGAAATATTAGAATCATGAGCATGCCTACTCATAAAATATTGAGTTTAGGTATTCACTGAGAAATTAACAGAAGAATAAAACACTTTAAAAAATATTTTGTTCCCTCCATACTCCTTCTGCATGAGGAAAGTACTTGCATCTTAATGTTTTCTGAGTTTAAGGAAAAAACTGTCCTCTAAAGCAGAAGTTAAACACAGTTAAGCAGGAGCTTCACTGATATTCTAAGTCAAAAGATAAAATACTCAAAATACACACAAAGAAGACAAACTTGACATTTTGAAAGAGTTCTGTTCTTAATTTGTGTTCTTAAAAAATTAACTTTTCAAACTTGTTTCAGAAAATTAATAAAATTGTATTTTAAGTATAAATAGAAAAAATCAAACCCTATAACTAGATATATTGATTTTCAAAAATTCATTTTGGACATACTATCCAGTTGGCCAATATGCTTTTGGCCAAATTGTTTTTAGCCAAATCACCTGGCACTAGAAGGCAGGCAATTACAAGCATTGGGAAATACACCAAGGCTCGGTAAGTGTAAGATGCCAAGCAAGCTCATAACCCAATCTGCCTGGGAGGTACAATGGGTCAAAGGAGAAGTCCTAGAGTAAGAAATACATGAGGTGGAAACTGGGGGAACAAATAGGAGTAAAAAAGGTAATAGTGGCAAAGAAGAAATAAGAGGAAACCACAGATGCAAAACTCTAGAATGACAGGAAGGAACCTTCCTTTGACTAGAACAGAGAGGATAAGAAGTTATCAGCACACACCATAGTACCTCATATGTTGTGAAAGTGAAAGTGTTAGTTGCTCAGTTGTGTCCTACTTTTTGTGACCCCATAGACTGTAATCCATTGGGCTCCTTTGTCCATGGGATTCTCCAGGTAAGAATACTTGAGTGGGTAGCCATTTCCTTCTCTAGGGGATCTTCCCAACACAGAGATAAAACCATAGTCTCCTGCATTGCAGGCAGATTCTTTACTGTCTGAGCCACCAGGGAAGAAAATTCTACATGCATTAGGCACACTATAAATATTTGTGGATAAGTTATTTTATTTTGCTTACATATATGTTGCATAATTAGCATGTATCACTTTAGCATTAAAAACTACAAACATTAAAAGGAAACAGTAGAAATCAGTTTTTTTTTAATAAATCCAGGAGAAATATCAATAACCTCAGATATGCAGATGACACCACTCTTATGGCAGAAAGTGAAGAAGAACTGAAGAGCCTTTTGATGAAAGTGAAAGAGGAGAGTGAAAGAGTTGGCTTAAAGCTCAACATTCAGAAAACGAAGATCATGGCATCTGGTTCCATCACTTCATGGGAAATAGGTGGGGAAACAGTGGAAACACTGTCAGACTTTATTTTGGGGGGCTCCAAAATCACTGCAGATGGTGATTGCAGCCATGAAATTAAAAGACATTTACTCCTTGGAAGGAAAGTTATGACCAACCTAGACAGCATATTCAAAAGCAGAGACATTACTTTGCCAACAAAGGTCCAACTAGTCAAGGCTATGGTTTTTCCAATGGTTGTGTATGGATGTGAGAGTTAGACTGTGAAGAAAGCTGAGCGCCAAAGAATTGATGCTTTTGAACTTTGGTGTTGGAGAAGACTCTTGAGAGTCCCTTGCATTGCAAGGAGACCCAACGACTTCATTCTAAAGGAGATCAGTCCTGGGTGTTCATGGGAAGGACTGATGCTAAAGCTGAAACTCCAGTACTTTGGCCACCTCACGCAAAGAGCTGACTCACTGGAAAAGACTCTGATGCTGGGAGGGATTGGAGGCAGGAGGAGAAGGGAACAACAGAGGATGAGGTGGCTGGATGGCATCACTGACTTGATGGACGTGAGTTTGAGTGAACTCTGGGAGTTCGTGATGGACAGGGAGGCCTGGCGTGCTGCGATTTATGCAGTCGCAAGGAGTCAGACACTACTGAGCGACTGAACTGAACTGAATTGATGGTACCCCAAATTAACAGTTTTTGCAAGACAGATGAATAGGGATGTGCATTTTTACCTAGACGATTCAACCATATTTTTCTCTTGCAACAATTTCTAATTGTACCTCTAAACACTGTACCTCATTGCCCAGCAGACTGCAAACAGTTTCAGGAAAGGTGTCTAGTTCACCACTGACTCTCCACACCTGGCTCAGTAACTATGGCACACTATAAACATGCGATAATCTGGAATGAATAGCCTCTCTTTTCAATAATTGTGCATTTATTTTCAAAGTTTCTGTTGATCACAAATCTCTACATTCAATACCTCTTGAATAGTTTTCACTTGAATGTCTCACAGACAGCTCAAAGTTTCAAAGCATGCCCTTTTTCCATGCTCCTTGTATTAGGAAATGGCACTACCACAATTGACGTCATTAACTTTTGATTACCCTAGATATTCCCCTTCTCAATTACTGACTCCTTTTATTAATTACAAAGACCTATAGATTTTCCCCTTCTAAGTACCTTGAAATCATTTCAAATTGCTATTTCTCTACCATTCCCAAGGCTCTTAATTAACTGGATTATAGTCATATCCTTTTCTAATTCCACTAACTTTCATCTCATTGTTACTACAGTGATCTTTCTAGAATGAAATTTGATCAAGTTTACCCTTTTGAAAATCTGTTAATTTCATTGGGATACCTTTTAGAATAAATTTTAGACTCTAAGGTCCCTTCTAATAATATTTTAGATTAAGAATACCCAGTTTTATTAAGAATTTATAGACCCCAAAAGAATGTATAAATACTCCCAAAATTCTGCTATAAAATATCAACAGTCTTCTATGTAGGTATCATGAGCTATTTATTAAAAGTAAATTGTAGAGTAATTTCTTCCATGATTTTAACATTATCATCAGATTTACTCCCTACTACATCTATTCATAAAATCCGTAAATTTTTCATTTATCTTTTTGCTCACTCTTTTTTCCCAGTGATGATTTTGATATTCCTAGATATACAGATGTTTTAGCCTAGGTAACATGACACCCCAGCATTCTATGTAGCACTCACTATAAATCATAGAACTGTGATGGGATTAATAAAAATCCCTTATGTATTTTTTCCAAAATTCTTCTCTCTTTTTTTTCACTAATTTCCAAAATGTTTCCCTGCCTCATTAAGTATTTAAGCTGCAGGGAACAGTCAGTATTCTTGCTTTGTTTGTTCTACATTATACCTGCCCGTGTCTCTTAACTGCAAACTCCCTGGGGCAGCAACCTGTTATTTGTCTAGGATTGGTCCACCAAGTACATTTTCTGCCTTAAACAGTAAATAATAATAACCATCCGGTAGCTGCAATGTAAAAGAACAGCATGAACAGAGCTACAAAGCAAATTATGATTCTGAATGTCACAATCATTTTGGGCACTCTGATTTGCATCAAAGTGGTAGAAATTCCAATTTCCCTTTTCCTCTTCATCTAAAATAGTCAGCACATCTATTTATTTCTATGTACTATGCTATATAGTTTTTTTTTCCACTACATACTAAAATTCTATATAGTTCACTCACAGTTAATTTAGGTATTTCATTGCTGCTGGTGTATTTTCTGACAAAATATGGCTTCTTTGTATCAATTTCATTTATTATTTTTAAGTGATGAGGCTCCAATTTGGTCAGACAAGCAGTTAACTTCCATTCAACTTTGGTGCCTTTTCTTCCTAATAATACCACATTATAGTTGTTTCCTTCTTATGCAATCAAAATTTACTACTGAGCATCTCATTTTCAACTGAGGCAAAGGCCCTCATATTTATCTAACTTTATTCATAACAGTATTTTATTCTTATGGTTTCTCTTACACAATATAGAATAAAATAAGGGGAAGTTCCATGAGAATGTCTATAAGTACAAACAAATGCCCTGTATAATAAAGCTATATTCAGATCCCAGTGATTACCCTTAGAAATAAAATATTGTTGTTTGTTACAAAGAATTGCATAATTAATCCTAAAGAATGTGTAAAATCCTATTATGTAACATCATATGTTGGTAGACTGCAAAAAAATAAAATAAAAAAGGCCACAAATCCCTCTATGCATCCATCTTTGTATTGTGGCTTAGTTTCAAGTAGTGAACTCTATTTCTCTACCTGTTGCATCAGCATTTGGTCATGTGGCTTACTTTAACTAATTAGATGTTAGCTAGCAGGATGTAAGCAGAGTCTTTAAAACTGTTTTTACACTGCAGCTTGTTCCATCTTGCTCTTAGGAGTGTTTTAATCACCCTGTGAAAAAGCGCAGGTTAGCTTATTAAATCATAAAGAAACACGTGAAACAGAAACAAGCCATACCAGTTTAAGCTCCCTAGACTGCCAACTACCAAAATGAAAATCAAATCATCCTATACACCTCAGCTTTAGTCAAGTCAACACAGAGATCAACTGTGCTAAAGCAAAGCATTGGAATTGCCTAGAAGCTGACCCAGAGGATTGTGAACAAACACAATGGTGGCTGTTTTCTGTTTGGGGCTAGTCTGAAATGCCACTGATAGAACAGATAGCTGCTTGCTTTTTTGTGTGATGGACAAGCAGAAAAGACAACGGTGCTGCATACAGCTGCAAACCAACAAGTTATATCTTGTTTCTTGCCACCAAGAACTAATTATTCTTCAACTTCTTTTATTCTCCTCTATGTTTTGTTTTGTACTTTTTTCATCTCAACCACACAAAAAAAACGTCTGTCCAAAATCTCAAACCACCTTAGAAAGATCAAAGAAACAAGGGGAAGTTCAGAAACAAGGAAAAAAAAATGTTAAGTACATATTTTTAAGTGATATCATTTTTGTTGATCTACTGCTAAATCTGATCATAACACCTGTATGTATTTCTAGAACATCTGAAAGCAAATGTGCTTTATAGAATCCTATCAGTTTTAAACAATAACCATTATAAAAACTAGCTAACTCAGAAAGTTATAATAGAACTTAACAATGTAAAAATTACATTTAACAGAGCTCTGTGATTTAAAACCATTTTAGCTTTTGGTAGTAGAAAAATACTGGAAAATGATGACTCCATAATTAACTAACTTAAAAATATGATCATATCATTGTTCACTTGACTGTTTTCTTCTGCAACTAATGTTCTATAGACATCTAAGTCTTAGATCTAGTTAATAAATAATATAAATTATTATAAAGCATGATGTGAATCATATGCATAATATCTACTGGTATTTTTTTTTATTGTAACTGTTTATGGTCACAAGCACCAGATAATCTTTAAAAAATGTCAAGAAATTGTCTGAAGTCTGACAGTAAATCTCTCAGAGAAAAGAATCAAAATCACATCCTATGTGGTTCGTTTTTGTAATTGAACCATTACAGACTGGTTTCACTGAGCATAGACACAAAAATCCTTAGCAAGACACTAGCAAATAGAATCCAATAACATATTACAGGATCACACTCAATGATTGAGATTTATCCCAGGATGCAGGGACCCTTCAATGTATACAAATCAATGTGATATATCATAATAAGAACTGAAGAATAAAAACCATACAATCATCTCAACAGATGCAGAAAAAGCTTCTGACAAAATTTAACACCCATTTGTGATTAAAAAAAAAAAAAAGCTCTTCAGAAAGTGGGCATAGAGGGAGCCTACCTCAACATAATAAAGATCATATATGACAAACCCACAGCAAGCATTATTTTTAATGGTGAAAAACTGAAAGCATTTCCTCTAAGACCAGGAACAAGACAAAGCTGTCCACTCTCACTACTATTATTCAATTCTAAGCCATTTAATGGACAGGGAAATGGCAACCCACTTCAGTATTCTTGCCTGGAAAATTCCATTAACAGAGGAGTCTGGAGGGTTACCCATGGGGTCGCAAAGAGTTGGACATGACTGAGCATGAACACATAAGCCATTTCAATGTAGTCTACAATACTCTGTAGTTGCAAGTAATATTTTCAGTGTTTTTTTTTAATTTTTTTGACTTGGAAAAAATTATTCACCTGCACCAATAGACTGCATGCTTCTCCAGTAGCTCAGTTCATTTCAGTTCAGTTCAGTTGCTCAGTCGTGTCAAACTCTTTGTGACCCCATGAACCGCAGCATGCCAGGCCTCCCTGTCCATCACCATCAAGAATAAACCTGCAATGCAGGAGACTCGGGTTCAATCCCTGGGTAGGGAAGATCCCTTGGAGAAGGAAATAGCAACCCACTCCAATATTCTTGCCTGGGAAATCCCATAGACAGAGGAGCCTGAAGGGCTACAGTCCATGGGGTCACAAAAGAGTTGGATAAACTCTTAATGACCAAACAATAACCACCACCAATAGGACTGCCTTGCTCAAATAAGCTTTGTTTCTCTTCTAGGTGAATAAATCCCAGAAAATAAATATCTAGGTAACAGTGTATTTACTTCTCTATCCAATAGGTTTTGTTTTGTTTTGTTTTGTTTTCATTCTTTTGTTTGTAGTAGGTTCTGGACCAGTCTACCTTAAGCCAGATGATAGCATTAAGAAACAGAAAACAGATCTAGATAACACTGTCAAAGCAAGAATGGTAGAATGACTTTACTAGTAACAGAGGAGACCTTTAATTATGATCTGGACCTGTCTCCAGACTAATTTTTTTTAAGCCTGCTCTCATGGTCTGCTTTAACATGATAGATTCCTTACTGTGGTTCAAAATTTGTAAAGAAGTACAACAAGGCTGTATATTGTCTCCTGCTTCTATGTAACAACTTCTATGCAGAGCACATCATGAGAAATGTCAGGCTAAATGAATGACAAGCTGGAATCAAGATTACTGGGAGAAATATCAACAACCTCAGGTATGCAGATGATACCATTCTAATGGCAGAAAATGGAGAGGAACTAAAAAGCCTCCTGATGAGAGTGAAAGAAGAGAGTGAAAAAGCTGGCTTAAAACTCAGCGTTTTAAAAACTAAGATCATGGCATCTGGTCCCACCACTTCATGGCAAATAAAATGGAGGAAAGTGGAAACAGTGAGAGAAAACAGAGAAAGTTTATTTTATTTTCTTGGGCTCCAAACTCACTGCAGGCAATGACTCCAGGGATGAAATTAAAAGACTCTGGCTCTGTGGAAGGAAAGCTAACAAACCTAGACAGCATATTAAGAAGAAAAGACATCACTTCACAAAGAAACATCCATATAGTCAAAGTTATGGTTTTTCCAGTAGTCATGTATGGATGTGAGAGGTGGACCATGAAGAAGGCTGAGTGCTGAATAATTGATGCTTTTGAATCATGGTGCTGGAGAAGACACTTGAAAGTCTGCTGGACAGCAAGGAGATCAAAGCAGTCAATCCAAAGGGAAATCAACCCTGAATATTCACTGGAAGGACTGATGCTGAAGCTCCAATACTTTGGCTAGGTGATGCAAAGCCCGATGTAAAGACCCTGATGCTGGGAAAAATTGAGGGCAAGAGGGAATAAAAGGGGGCAGCAAAGGATGAAATGGTTTTATAGCATCATCAACTCAATGGACATGCGTTTGAGCAAACTCTGGGAAATAGTGAAGGACAGGGAAGCCTGGTGTGCTGCAGTCCATGGGGTCTCAAAGAACTGGGCACAACTTAGTGACTGACAAATAGGAGTCACACTGACCACTGAACTTGGAGTGTGCACTCAGAATTTATAGGGCAAGCAGAACTGGCCTATACTTTGATGTTGATCTCTTTTACTCTTTGCTTGCTAAATGGTTAATTAAAATGAAAGAGAACATCAACCAAGTATAAATAGTCATCTTAATGTGTCCTCTAACCCTCTTCACCTAGCAGAAGGTATCTTCACATTCTAACTTAGAGCTACTTCAAAATTTCAACTAGTTGGGCTTTGTGCTTTCTAGCAACGGTTTCCATGGCATAATTATAGTCATAGTAAGCATATTTATAGCATTGTCTAGCCTTAAAACACACCCAAATGTAGCATTATAGGTTTTTAAATCCTCTCTTCTCAAAATAATAATTTACAAACGTTACATATACTATTTTCTGTGTCTATGGAAATTAACTAGGACTCTAATATAATGCATTATTTATATTGCTCCTAGTATTTAAGCTCACTGGTGATTTAGAGTATTGTAATTTATGAAATTATCTTTTCCCAATATCATATGACAAATAGGTCATCACAATCCTTCTCCTAAACTAATTAAATGGTGAAAAATGAAGCACAATAGCAAAACTTAGGACCTGAAATCTGTGAGAACCAGACAGGGAGGGGAATACTGAAGTTTTTGCTCTAAGGTATACTGTCTGCTAGACATTGAGTTGAATATTTTTTGTATTATCAACTTAAAGATTGTAAAGGTTATATGCAAAATAAGCACAAATATAAACTATAATTAGCAATGGTGATTTTTTTTTTTTTTTTTGTCATTTATCAGCAAGTGCCTAAGATATACTAGAAATTTTGTGGATGAACAAGACAGTTCAAAACTAAATCAGGGACATGGGATAAACTACTTATTGCAACTAAGCTCTGAATTTAGTTCCTATTTTTCTTGTCAAACAAGGCAATAAGGAAAATACAGTAAATACAGATTTCATTGCTAGACAAATAAGAACATCAAAGTGCATTTTGACAGCAAGCACATTCTTCACACTAAAATCTGGGCAGCACTCATACTGTGCTTCCCAAAGTAAGGTTATCATAATGAACAGTATCTTCAGATTTGATTTTATAAAAGATATAGAAACATTCTTCAAAAGGCCATGTCTTATAATAAGCCTCAGAAAATAAAGTCCAGGATGTGAAACTAAATAATAATATAAAAAGGCCTTTGTATAAACAACTAAAATAATATAACCCAGGTATTTTAATCATCATGCTCTAAATAAATTGAAGGAATGCATTTCAATAAACTACTCACTAAAGAGGATAGCATATCTGACCTGCTCCTTAGACTCTTTTTCAGACACCAGATGTTTGCACAGAGATTTTGGCAAGTGCTAGATTACACAAGATTCAAAGTTCAATTTCCTATTTCTATAGAATTTGACCCTGTAAAATGGTTACAAGAGCAAATTATAGATATTTATATTTTATAAAACCTTTTTTATATCATCTCATCTAAAAAAACTTGGATTATAGAAATTTTTACTTTCCATTTTACAGATAAGAAAACTGAGGCCTTGGACTTCCCTGATGATTCAGTAGTTAAGCATTCGCCTGCCCATACAGAGAACATGGGTTTGATCCCTGATCCAGGAAGATCCCACATGCCTTGGGGCAACTAAGTCAGAGCACCACAACTACTGAACCTCCATGCCCTTGAGCCTGAGCTCTGCAACAAGAGAAGCAATTGCAGTGAGAAGCCTGTGCACCCCAACGAGCATATCCCCCGTGCTCCATAACTAGAGAAAACCAATGCACAGGAAGGAAGACCCCGCACAGCCAAAAAGAAACATTAATTTTTAAACAAGTAAACTTAGACCTTTAGAGAAAAGGGGGTTTTCTGGATTAGTTTATTTATTCAACTGGTATTAAGTATCTATTCACTACGTTTTCTTCTCCCTTCAACCATTCTAGGTGCTGTGTTTGTAGTGGAGATACACTGATAAGTGAGAGCAAGACAGAAGTGGTCTCTAAGCCAGGCCCGCCACATAAATCAATCCTTCCTCAGCCAGGTTATCTGACTTCCACTACAAGGGTCAGCACAACTTTTATCTCTATGCCAAGACAAACCTCTACAGACAGATCTAAGACACCAAAGAACATGTTCTGAAAATTTGTCTCTAGTATTTTAAGAGATGGGTAGCCTTTCCCTTCTCCAGGGGATCCTCCCAACTCAGGGACTGAACTGGGGTCTCCTGCATTGCAGGTGGATTCTTTACCAGCTGAGCTATCAGAGAAGCCCAATATTTTATCCAAGAGCAAGTAATTTTTTTTTTTGGGGGGGGGGCGGTAAAAGCTAGTCCCATTTTTCACCTAATTTCTTCACATCATTGTGAACGTAAACAGCAAAATCTCTAGGTAAATTCTTACAGTCAAATCTTCAGTCAGCCATTAACCAGCTTTCCAAAGTATGAGAATATTACTGAACATACACAAGATTCAATGTCTTCAGCAGTAAAAAGTAGGTATTAACAGTATCTATCTCAAAGGATTTTCAAGACCATCAGATGTAATATTTTATTTAAATAGTTAAAATATTAGGCACTCAGTAAATGCTCACTGCAGTCACTGGTGACTGTAGCCATGAAATTAAAAGACACTTACTCCTTGGAAGGAAAGCTATGACCAACCTTTTCCTATAGCATATTGAAAAGCAGAGACATTACTTTGCCAACAAAGGTCCGTCTATGGTTTTTTCAAGGCTATGGTTTTTCCAGTGGTCATGTATGGATGTGAGAGTTGTACTGTAAAGAAAGCTGAGTGCCAAAGAACTGATACTTTTGGACTGTGGTGTTGTAGAAGACTCTTGAGAGTCCCTTGGACTGCAAGGAGATCCAACCAGTCCATTCTGAAGGAGATCAGCCCTGGGATTTCTTTGGAAGGAATGATGCTAAAGCTGAAACTCCAATACTTTGGCCACCTCATGTGAAGAGGTGACTCATTGGAAAAGACTCTGATGCTGGGAGGTATTGGGGGCATGAGGAGAAGGGGACAACAGAGAAATGAGATGGCTGGATGGCATCACTGACTTGATGAACGTGAGTCTGAGTGAACTCAGGGAGTTGGTGATGGACAGGGAGGCCTGGCGTGCTGCAATTCATGGGGTTGCAAAGAGTCGGACACGACTGAGCGACTGAACTGAACTGAACTGAATTGAAATTCTCATTAAAACCAAGTGCTTGTTATTACACTAATCCTTGCCAGTCTCGCAGCAGCATATGTGGAATTCAACTCACATTAGAACTTCATTTTCTCCAACCCAGCTTAACTACCTACTCCAAATCCATTCTGTTCAGATGGCTAAGCACATAACCTCAGTTTTCATCCCTACACTAGGGGTTTGCCAGGGGCCTAGAGCCGTCTGTAGTGGCAAGCTCTTGACTTGGGAGGAGGCTGGGGAGATAAGGTTCCCTGTCATCAGCAGACTTTATTAACTGCCTTCATCTTCTGTGCTACACAGTGGCTAGGAAACATTGGTCATGCTGCCCTGGGTTCTCTCTGCTGAGATGTTCCAGGCCAGCACTTGGCTCTTGGGCTTTGCTATCTCTCTGTTTTAGGAACCCCCATATTTCCATGTGCTCTCCCTTCTAGTTTTTCACTGACAGACTAATTTCCACAAGAAAAATATCTTTTTCCCCTCATCATATCAGTTTTAAATCCTTTTCCTAATTCAGAGTTTACATTTTTAGTGGGAAAGAAAAGCCACAAAACTTTTCCTATCTTCCTTTCCCCATCCATCTTCTAAATAAATGAAAGGGGGAAAACATACTCTACTGCCTCAAAATGTTCCTTTAAAGTCGAGAGCCGGTAGCTGAGTGCGGTACTATCTGTGGGTAGTATTAAACCCTGAGTTCTGTTTAGTGCTAGGAATGCGGCAGCCCTCTTACCTCTGACATGTCTGGCTCCAAGAGCGACTCTGAGCCCGCAGTTTCAGGCCTGATTTCAGGCAAGAGTAAAACCATTAGCTGGGAGATCTCTCAGGGAAGAGGCCCTCCCCGCACAAGGCTTGGATGCATCCAGTTCAAAGCAGAACCTGGAAGTTAAGACCAGAGTCTCAGGTCACCCAATTGACCTTGCTCTTCCCCCATCATGACGTTCCTAGCCCAGGTGCCTTCATTAAGAGGCCTCTTTAGAGGCTGTCTTCAGCTGAGCCCTCTACCAGGTGCCTCTGCTGAGTCCGCCCGATGCATGAGGAGGAAATGTCAAGACATTTGTCCCCACTCTGAGTCAGTGCTTTTCCACTGCTAGTTTCTCTCTCTTTCTCTTTTCAGACCACAGTGACATACAATGTCAGGAGACTTCTGTCAGAGCTCCACTGGGACTAAGGCATCCCTACAAGGACGCTGATCCATCTCATCTTAAATTGGTGCATTTCATGGGGGAAAATGCAGAGAAGGCAATGGCAATCCATTCCAGTACTCTTGCCTGGAAAATCCCATGGACAGAGGAGCCTGGTGGGCTGCAGTCCATGGGGTCGCTAAGAGTCAGACACAACTTAGTGACTTCACTTTCACTTTTCACTTTCATGCATTGGAGAAGGAAATGGCAACCCACTCCAGTGTTCTAGCCTGGAGAATCTCAGGGATGGGGGAGCCTGGTGGGCTGCCGTCTATGGGGTCACACAGAGTTGGAGATGACTGAAGTGGCTTAGCAGCAGCACCAGCATGGGGGAAAATGAAAACATGAGAGCAGTGTTTTCACCTATCTAGCCTCTTGCTTATATCACAGTATGTGATTAAACGTGTGATCGCTACTCTGATTTTGGCTTGTTGAACCCCAGCAGCTCTGGCTCCTCCCAGCTCTTGGCAAGCTCCCACACTTAGAGCAGGTCTGGACTTCTGTCTACTGCTATATTCCCCAGAACCATATTCTTTCTACATTATTCAAGTTCTTTATACTTATTACTGTTTCTGTGGCCTCTTCTCCATTCTCTTACATAAATCTGAATTCAGGTCCCAGGATGGTCTGGTTTGTTCCTCTGCAGACATCAGGGACCTCAGCAGTGCGACCTGGCCATCAAGATATGTTCTAGAAAAAGGATGTGCTCCCAACTTCAATATTTCTCATCTATTTAAAAACATGTCCTTTCAGTTCTGTTCAGTTCAGTCACTCAGTTGTGTCCGACTCTTTGTGACCCCATGAATTGCAGCACACCAGGCCTCCCTGTCCATCACCAACTCCCGGAGTTCACTCAAACTCATGTCCATCGAGTCTGTGATGCCATCCAGCCATCTCATCCTCTGTCATCCCCCTCTCCTCCTGCCCCCAATTCCTCCCAGCATGAGTCTTTTCCAATGAGTCACCTCTTCGCATGAGGTGGCCAAAGTATTGGAGTTTTAGCTTTAGCATCAGTCCTTCCAAAGAACACCCAGGACTGATCTCCTTTAGAATGGCCTAGTTGGATCTCCTTGCAGTCCAAGGGACTCTCAAGAGTCTTCTCCAACACCACAGTTCAAAAGCATCAATTCTTCGGCGCTCAGCTTTCTTCACAGTCCAACTCTCACATCCATACATGACCACTGGAAAAACCATAGCCTTAACTAGACAGACCTTTGTTGGCAAAGTAATGTCTCTGGTTTTGAATATGCTATCTAGGTTGGTCATAACTTTCCTTCCAAGGAGTAAATGTCTTTTAATTTCATGGCTGCAATCACCATCTGCAGTGATTCTGGAGCCCCCCAAAATAAAGTCTTACACTGTTTCTTTAGATACCATAAAATTCCCTTTGTGTTTTGGAAATAGAGGAACCAAATTACATGAACCTATTATTTGAAAGTTTTTAATATGTTTTTCCTCCAACGAATATCTCACATAGATTTTATGTTGAATTTTGTGCTTGCTTTGAAATCAGATGATCTCATCTCCTTCACTTCCTAGCTCTAAACTCGAGTTTCCATTTTTAATGTAAAAATGGTCATTGATACCCCCACAGGGTTGTTAGTAAGTAAAATCAGATAGCATATGTAATGTATCTAGGAATGCCCTTACCCCATGTTATACACAGAACAAAGATTAATAAAATTTTGTTTACTTAAGTTGAGAGTAAAAAAATGTATAAAAGAGATTATTAGAATTGTTACCTGAAGAGAAGAAAGGAGTGCTATTAATTTAAAGTAATCTGTTGATTTTTAATGGCTCTCAACCCTAAAGTGTCCAGCACAGTGAATAATAAATACACTCTCAAATGGCATTTTTTAAAATTGAAATGTAGTTGACATATATGAAAATAACATATGAATATATGAAAATACCATATGCTATTTGGTATGCAGTGTAGTAATCCAATATTTATATATAATGTGAAATTATCAACTATGTTAAGTCTAGTTAATGTCTATCACCACACATAATTATAATTTTTTCCTTGTGATGAGAAATTTTAAAATCTACTCTGTTATAAACTTCTAAAAATAGAAGCAGTATTACTAACTACTAACTATGAGCAATGAAGAATTGATGCCTTTGAACTGTGGTGTTGGAGAAGACTCTTGAGAGTCCCTTGGACTGCAAGGAGATCCAACCAGTCCATTCTGAAGGAGATCAGCCCTGGGATTTCTTTGGAAGGAATGATGCTAAAGCTGAAACTCCAGTACTTTGGCCACCTCATGCGAAGAGTTCACTCATTGGAAAAGACTCTGATGCTGGGAGGTATTGGGGGCAGGAGGAGAAGGGGACAACAGAGGATGAGATGGCTGGATGGCATCACTGACTCAATGGACGTGGGTCTGGGAGAACTCTGGGAGTTGGTGATGGACAGGGAGGCCTGGCATACTGTGATTCATGGGGTCGCAAAGAGTCGGACACGACTGAGCGACTGAACTGAACTGATGGTACTTTGAATTACATTTTAGATTATTTTGCTCATTTATGTGTTGAAGAATAATTACCCCAAAAAATTGTTAGCAGAGCTGACATTAAAATTTTTTCATAATACTAATAAAATGACAGCATTTTAAGTCCACACTTTAACATTTTAAGTCCACATAACTACAATTTAAGTCCACATTTATTTCTTAATAATAAAGCATGTCATCAACGGACAGAAGGATCCAGACCCCTTTCTATATACTATGACATGGAGAAATCATTTTGATTAGTTTCCAGATGTAAATTGGGAGAAGCAATGGCAACCCACTCCAGTACTCTTGCCTGGAAAATTCCATGGACGTAGGAGCTTGGTAGGCTGCTGTCCATGGGGCCGCGAGGAGTCAGAAATGACTGAGCGACTTCACTTTCACTTTTCACTTTCATGCATTGGAGAAGGAAATGGCAACCCACTCCAGTATTCTTGCCTGGAGAATCCCGGGGACAGAGGAGCCTGGTGGGCTGCCATCTATGGGGTTGCACAGAGTTGAACACGACTGATGCGACTTAGCAGCAGCAGCAGATATAAATTGAAAGAAAGAATCAGGAATCACCCAGTTCTGTACCATGCTAAATTAACACACAGTCAAAAAGGCCTCTTTCCCACTCTGAATCTTGACAGTGGTAAGTTGGTAGATTTGAAGAACAATTGCATCCTTGGCCAATACTATAAAGCTTGACCAAAAGATATTCAATATATGGAATTAATGAAATGACAAACTATTTAAAACAATTTTATCATCTTTGTTATTGAAATAAAAAGCAGAGTATAGTGGCCATCCTTAATAGAATTTCATCTAAAAATGTAATTGAAACTGACAACAATATAATCAACACATTAATAAAAGTAACTTGCTAAGAAAAGTCACATTTTAATGGATATACATTTAAATGGTTCTAAAATTTAATGTGATGTATCAGGTATTATCTTTTGGTAGTCAACCTGACCCCAGGCTTTCAGTTCCAGGGCAAGAACGAGCTTTCTATAATTACTGATCTCTGGATTATACATCCTTCTCACTTATATTCTTCCAGCAATAGGCACAGTAGGGGCTTCCCATAATTACTGAACTTTAGTAAGACACAGCTCCCTACTATTCCCTTCTTAAACCCTTCCAGTACTGTTATAAGTGATTGCTTTCAATAAATACCTCTCTGTTTGAAAACGTACAACAGTTTCTGTTTTCCTGTATGGACAATAACAGATATATTGTGAACATCAGTGGGTGAGTGATATCTACCATCGTGTGATCCATACCTACAAGAAGGGGATTACATCTAAGAGGTTAGGAATAATGTTTGTTGATTTGAAATTAAATGTATTTAATCTTATTGGTTTACAAAGTAAAACATTATTTTATCTGATTCTTACAATGTTTGAAGGCTAGGGTAATAAGTAATATTTACAAATATGTAAACTTTTACATATGAGCATTGAGAGTTTAATTGGCTTATTAATCATCATAAGGCTAATTCATTTATGGCATCACTATGATAACTATGGTATTGGCAGCATCCTTAGCTGTAAGCAACTTAAACTGAATCTAAATATTTTAAACATAAGAATAGAACATTAAAAATATTGGGTTACTCATAGAATTATTGGAAGGTTCTGGTACCAAGCTTCAATAGTGGGCAGCAACAAAAGATGCTGGACAGCACCCTGGCTAAACACTCAGATACCAACATCATGCTACCTGAGTTTGAATCTCAAGTTTGCCACTTAATAGCTGCCTGATTTGAGGCCAATTGCTTATTTTTTTCTGTTCTTTTATTACTTCATCTGTGTAATGAGGGTAAAAATAGTGCCTTTCTCCGAAAACTTTATTATAAAGAACGCTGCTGCTGCTGCTGCTAAGTCACTTCAGTTGTGTCCAACTCTGTGCTACCCCATAGACAGCAGCCCACCAGGCTTCCCCATGCCTGGGACTCTCCAGACAAGAACACTGGAGTGGGTTGCCATTTCCTTCTCCAATGTGTGAAAGTGAAAAGTGAAAGTGAAGTCGCTCAGTCTTGTCCAACTCGTAGCAACCCCATGGACTGCAGCCTACCAGGATCCTTTGTCCATGGGATTTTCTAGGCAAGAGTACTATAAAGAATAGATGGGCTTAAACAATGTAATATGTTTAGAACAGTGAAATCTCTGGAAATATTCAAAAGAACAAATGAAAGTATGGAGATAACAACCATACTATCTCCTGTGCATTGATTTCTACACTTTGTACCATCAGACACTGGATACCGCCCCTGGCAATGCAGCACATCTGCAACTGGAACACATAGCTATTCCTTCCATGGCCATGTTGAATGCTCTACTCTCCCTGTCCCCAATACCACACTCTGAATGTTGATGCTAAGTCACAAATTCATTTCTTAACTGGCATAAAGCTCAAAATATCTTGCTCAAGTTCTATAATTGCATATAGATTCTATGCAACCAAGGCCCATAGAATAGAAAATACACAAAATATAAGAAGGGAGTTCATATACAAAAGAAGGAAGGGGAAGAAAGGGAAGAAGAGGAAGAAGGAGGAGGAGCAGGTAGGATGAGATGGAATTAGTAGCAGTAAAAGAAGAGGAAGAGGAAAGGGAAGAAGGGAAAGAAGATGAGGAAGAAGAGGAGGATGAAGAAAAAGAAGGGGAAAGAGGAAAAAGGGGATGGGGAGGGAGAATGGAAGAAGAAAAAGAGACAATGTCGTTTATAACTTCTTAATATCAAAAAGACTTCATTGCCACATATTAACAGCAGGCATTTAGAAGTGAACATGGTAACTTACTCATCTTTTACATGACTAAACAATGTAATTCTGTGGACCAGCCTGTAATTACAAATTTCCTTTAGAACTCATATCCAAGTTCTGCATGTTGATAATCTTAAACAGATTAGATTGCATTTTTCTTATTTTTTTTTTCCTTTTAACATCTAGCTTTACTCAGTCTCCCCATGTTTCTGACCTCTATTTAGAAAGAGCCTACATAGTGAGTCAAAATAGAGAACTTTTGTCATGAAACAACCAGCAATCTCAATGCATCAGGTACAATTGTTGGGTAATATTAAGTATATTATTTGTGCCTGGAAGATTGTTTCCTCACTTCAAAGTGTTCAGTCCAGCTGATATTTGCTCATAAATAGAGCTTAACAAGTCTTTCATTCTCTTTTTTTCAGTATCTTCTCCCAATATATGAAACTTATAGGGAGTATCTTGCATTCATAGAACAAATGCAGAAAATGTTATTCTATAAGATGTGAGTTTGATTTATTTACAAACATAATGGTACTTAAATATACAAATAAGTGCTCTGAAAATTGTCTCCTTTGAAGTCTATATGTTATTTTAATGATACCTATTTGTGTTCAGTCACATCTAGAACTTTCAGAAACCACCTTGTCAATCAGTTGAGAGCCTACAAGCTTATTCTCTTTTCTCTAAACAAACTTTTTTTACTAAACATATAAAATATTAGCAATGATAATAAGATGTTTAATTATATAATTTGTTAGACTTTGCTGTATATAACCTTCGCATTAAAAAAAAAATTCCAATCCATATTGTAAAGATGATTTTTCCCCTAAAAAGGATTTTTTTAAACAGTATTGGCTTTGGAAATAATTCCTAAGTATAAATTTTGCTGTGTGACTTTTGAAACCAGTATCATTTGATTGTACCACAATTCATGGTTGTAGTATTCATATATATAAATGAATCTCTTTTTCTTAAAAAAAAAATCTAATCTGAAACTGATTTGTTTAGGTATTGTTACATCCTATGCGATCCTTTCTTTTTATTGTAGTTTCTAGTTATTTCACAATACATACTTACCAACAAGAGAAATATAAAATACATGGCAAGAAAGAATCGGAAAGAAAATGGAATAGAGTAAATAAAAGATACAGTTCTACCATTACATAGGCAGTTATTTAACCCAAGAACCTTCACGCCTCCTAGCCAGATTTCTCTGAGACAACATCTTGAAAACTAATTCCATTTCCTTAGAACTCTCTAAAAGCTTCAATTAAATTGTGTTCATACACAGAAGCTGAACCAAAGGTCACCTACCCAAGCAAACAGGGAAAACACATAATTGTAAAACATTCAATAAATGTGTTTTAAACAACTGCTGAATGTGCCAGGTTAACCTCCAAATTACACAGCAGAGTAGGGAGCTAGCCTAGAAAGCTGGCACATATTTGTTTTTTCCACTTCAACCTCACTCTTTCTAATAGAGGCTTTGATGTTTCTTAATCATTAAGAAATTCCCATTATTATTTAATGTGCTTCCTTAAATTCCAATGAATCATGTCCATTATCTTCATATAGATAAGCACATTAATGAATATGTTATAATTGGCTTTGGACACTTAAAACTAAAAAAAAAAAAAAGCTTCAAGAATTAAATGAATCTTTACAAACCTGATGTCCCATGTATGCTTAGGTCACTGAAATATGTACCATTCCATGATCAAACAAAACCCCATTTCAACAAATTCAAGAAAGAAGAAAAATAAGTGGATAGGTAGAAAAAAATGACTTTTTAATGGCAATTGTTACTGCAATATTTGGAAAAGCAAAATTCTGTCACTTTCTCCAGCTTTATTTGCAATTTTTCTGTAGGCAAATCTATTTTCTCTACTTTATTTGTTGAAGTACTTTTTTGCAAGGCTATGACAATAGAGACAAATAAAGTATAACTACAGTGCATCATATTGCAGGACCACTGTTTTATCATCTCACAAGTGTGACAGTAGAAATACAGCTGATACTTATTTTAGAGAGTTAATTCATTTTGCAAAATGCATAAAGATAGGCAGTTTTACAAGCAAATATTGAACATTTATTGTGCAATGACTGAATAAAAAGAGGGAAAATGCTGAGGAGGGGTGTAAGCAACTTTTTAAAAATAAATCAAAGCCTAAAATATGTGAAAAAGAAAGGTCAGATTGTTATAAGATGGTATGCTCAATTTAGAATGTGTTCTCTAAAGATTTCTGAAGGCCTGCTGCTGCTGCTGCTAAGTCGCTTCAGTCATGTCTAACGCTGTGTGACCCCATAGACAGCAGCCCACCAGGCTCCCTGTTCCTGGATTATCCAGGCAAGAACACTGGAGTGGGTTGCCATTTCCTTCTCCAATGCATGAAAGTGAAAAGTGAAAGTGAAGTCGCTCAGTCATGTCCGACCCTCAGCGACCCCATGGACTGCAGCCTACCAGGCTCCTCCATCCATGGGATTTTCCAGGCAAGAGTACTGCAGTGGGGTGCCATTGCCTTCTCCTTCTGAAGGCCTGGGTACTTCTATACTTAAATAATAAGGGATCATACAAGATAAAGATCTGGCAAGAACTACTTGTACGCTCTTATGAAATTAATCTGGAGAAGGTAAGAAGCCAATGAGAACTTGGTCCTAAACCAGGAATTAAAAATGACAGCAACAGAAATTCCATAGTAACAACAGAAATGTCAAGCCCCTGGGGAGACAGACAATTTCTTGAGCTAGAGTATACTAGATTCAGGAACAATAAGGATCAGTGAACCAACATAGGTGCAAGGAGAGTCACAGAGGTTTACATTCTGTTCTTGCCTTTCCCTCAGTCTGGAGTCTAGAAAATTTTCCTGGGTCCTTCACCAGAGCAATCTAGATATAAGCATGAAAGAGTATCTCCAAAAGAGAGTATCTCCATGGGAGAAGTGTCAGACAAACAAAAGCCCTGCTCCCTACTGAGGGAGTTGAAGGAAACAGAAGAGGACTGACCAGAAACACAAGAGGATTCACTCCTACCCTATGTCCTATTCAAATTTCAGTATGACTGAATTACAGCCTGGAGACAGTGGTGCTCACAAAGCTGCTTCTCTTTAAGGGTTTATAATGACAACCTCAGCCAAGACAATTCTTGGCATGTTATGGCTGTGGAGTCATTCACTCAAGAACTCAGTGCTAACTTCTTCCTAAGTTCCACCAGCCAGACACAGACTAATGCCTGTTTTTAGCCCTTTTCATACAAAATCCAGACGGTGCAGCTGATATTCCTCCCTACTGCTAAGTTGCTTCAGTTGTGTCTGACTCTGTGCAACCCCACAGATGGCAGCCCACCAGGCTCCCCTGTCCCTGGGATTCTCCAGGCAAGAATACAGGAGTGGATGGCCATTTCCTTCTCCAAAGCATGAAAGTGAAAAATGAAAAGTGAAAGTGAAGTCGCTCAGTCGTGTCCGATTCTTAGCGACCCCGTGAACTGCAGCCTACCAGGTTCCTCTGTCCATGGGATTTTCCAGGCAAGAGTACTGGAGTGGGGTGCCAGTGCCTTCTCCGATAGAGGAGCATGAAGTCACACCTGAGGTACATAACTACCTTAAGTATAACATAGCTTACTGGAAAACAAATCATTCAGAGCAAGTTACTGAAATTGATGTAAAATAATTTTAAATAATAATGACATAAATTTATTCTTCGTGAAGTCATGAAGTCGTTGAAGTCATGTCTGACCCTTCATGATCCCATGGACTGCAGCCCACCAGGCTCCTCCATCCATGTAATTTTCCAGGCAAAAGTACTGGAGTGGGTTGCCATTTCCTTCTCCAAAATTTATTCTTAGGAGATAAGAAATGATATAATCAAAATTAAATCAGGAAGAAAATATAATAATCAAAAGGAAGAAAAAATAGATGAAACAAATTATATAATGTATGCAATGTATTAGATGAGTAAGCAAGATATAGCCTGATGAAGAACATAGTAGTGAGCTAGAGATAAGATGAAAGACAAATTTAGCAGAAAGTGATAGAGATATAGAGACATACGGAAGAAGATACATATGCCAATATCAGATCATATCATTTCCAAAAGATAAAAAGCATAAGTGACAGATAAAATATGAAAAACCCCAAATTAAATGATCTATACATTAACACTTTGACTGTGTGGATCACAATAAATTCTGGCAAATTCTGAAAGAGATGGGAATACCAGACCACCTGACCTGCCTCTTGAGAAACCTATAGGCAGGTCAGGAAGCAACAGTTAGAACTGGACATGGAACAACAGACTGGTTCCAAATAGGAAAAGGAGTAGGTCAAGGCTGTATATAGTTACCCTGCTTATTTAACTTTTTTTTTTTTTTTTTGGCTTATTTAACTTCTATGCAGAGTACATCATGAGAAACTCTGGGCTGGAAGAAGCACAAGCTAGAATCAAGATTGCTGGGAGAAATATCAGTAACCTCAGATATGCAGATGACACCACCCTTATGGAAGAAAGTGAAGAGGAATTAAAAAGCCTCTTGATGAAAGTGAAAGGGGAGAGTGAAAAAGATGGGTTAAAGCTCAACATTCAGAAAACTAAGATCATGGCATCTGGCCCCATAATTTCATGGAAAATATATGGGGAAACAGTGGAAACACTGTCAGACTTTATTTTGGGGGGCTCCAAAATCACTGCAGATGGTGATTGCAGCCAGGAAATGAAAAGAAGCTTACTTCTTGGAAGGAAAGTTATGACTAACCTAGACAACATATTCAAAAGCAGAGACATTATTTTGCCAACAAAGGTCCATCTAGTCAAGGCTATGGTTTTTCCAGTGGTCATGTATGGATGTGAAAGTTGGACTGTGAAGAAAGCTGAGCACTGAAGAATTGATGCTTTTGAAATGTGGTGTTGGAGAAGACTCTTGAAAGTCCCTTGGACTGCAAGGAGATCCAACCAGTCCATTCTAAAAGAGATCCATCCTGGGTGTTCTTTGGAAGGACTGATGCTAAAGCTGAAACCCCAATACTTTGGCCACCTCATGCGAAGAGTTGATTCATTGGAAAAGACTCTGATGCTGGGAGGGATTGAGAGCAGGAGGAGAAGGGGACGACAGAGGATGAGATGGCTGGATGGCATCACTGACTCAATGGACATGAGTTTGAGTGAACTCCGGGAGTTGGTGATAGACAAGGAGGCCTGGCATGCTGTAATTCATGGGGTCACAAAGAGTCAGACACGACTGAGTGACTGAACTGAACTGATACATTAACAAAAAGATAGACAAGGTGAAATGGAAAAACAGCAAAGACAAAAGAAAATTCTATAAGTGTACCACAAGAGATCACCTACTAAAGTATAAGGATCAAAGAATTTCAGGTCAGTGGATATAGGAAGACAGAAAAATATTTTGAAGATATTAAAAGAAAAGCTATTGAGCCAACAATTTGATATTATTATTTAAATTGATGATATAATAACAACAACAACAATCCCTGACATGTAAGACCATGTGCCATACAGAGGTCTGAATTGGAAGTGCTTTTAAAACAAAAACTCAAATAATAAAAAACTTAAAACATATATATATTTGAACTGGTATTTGAGTCTCAATCAACATGTTTATAAAGTTATTATTTTCGCTTCACCATACATGCAAGAGTGCTAAGTCACTTCAGTTGCATCTGATTCTTTGCTACCCCATGGACTATAGCTTGCCAGGCTCCTCTGTCCATGGGATTCTCCAGGCAAGAATACAGGAGCGGGTTGCCATGCCTTCCTCCAGGGGATCTTCCCAACCCAGGAACCAAACCCAGGTCTCCTGCAGTGCAAGCAGATTCTTTACTGCTGAGCCACTGGGGCAGTCCACTCACTCCACCATACTGACTCAAAAATTAACAGGAAAAATATCTGTTTTTGATGTGTGCTCTTAAAAGTATGGAAAAGCAGCAAAAACTAGAACCGTGGCTTTAAGCTGTTAGTTGGGCTTTCCAGGTTCCACTAGTGGTAAACAACCCATCTGCCAATGCAGGAAACGTAGAAACACATGTTCTATCCCTGGTCAGGAAGATCCCCTGGAGGAGGGCATGGCAATCCACTCCAGTATTCTTGCTTGGAAAATCCCACGGACAGAGGAGTCTGGTGGGCTACAGTTCATAGGGTCGCAAAGAGTTGGACATGACTGAAGTGACTTAGCACACAGCACAGGATTGAGATGATTATTTAAAACTCAATTTACTTAAATTACATAATTTCATTATATAGTAATCAGAACATCTTTCATTATATTTAGAAGATTATAACATTATGATCATTGTGTAAATCAATATGTTTGAGAATGAATGTAAGATACCCAAAATAACTAGGAGCAGCTAACTTTCCAATTGAATTGACTATAACATTTATGTCAGGGCTTCCCTGGTGGCTCAGACAGTAAAGAATCCACTTGCTGTTCTGGAGACCCAGGCTTGATCCCTGGGTCAGGAAGATCCCCTGGAGAAGGAAATGACAACCCACTCTATTATTCTTGCCTGGAGAATTCTATGGATAGAGGAGCCTAGTGGGTTCTCGTCCACAGGGTCACAAAGAGTTGAACACGACTGAGCAACTTTCACTCACTCACTCATAGCGTTTATGCAACCCTCATCATGTGCAACAGATTGTGGTGGTACTTAATGTGAGTGCAGGGAAATGATGGTTATAATAGCATAGAGATAAAAAGGATAAAAGGATACACAGTCATTTTAACTATCTCCCAGTCCTCATAAGTAAATTGTATTTGTTCACTGTCAGAATAAATCTAAATACAACCACTTCTCACGACTCCACTGGCACCAAACTCTTCCCTTATCACTTCTATAACAGTGTTGTTCTAACTCTTTCCCCTACATCTACACTTACCTTCTTTCTATATAATTTCCCAGAGTGATCACTTTAAAAATATGGAGAGATGGCAGCATTCTCCTCACAGCCTACTTCTGTGCCTACTACTCAGTCCTACTCAGTGGCTTCCCATACATTGAAATAAGCAGGTTTCACGTGTACAACACAGTTCTAAGTGCTGACATGCACTGACTGACTTTTCTGAAACATACCTCTGCTCCTCATGAATAAATTAAAGAGCAGAGAAATGAAGTCTTACCCAAAGCCACCTAACCAGTAGGTAGTAGTCAACTGTGGAGTTCATAAACTTTGTCTCTGCTTCAACTCTGTTTAAACTACCTGATTGATAATTGTATGCTTCTCCACTATCTTTTTTCTTTTGACCTCTTAATATTACACTCCCACCCTTAGCCTGAAACATGGATACCTCAGAAAAGGTCATACTGCCCAACCACTCTTGGGACTAGCTGTTGGTCATGTGCCTAAGTTATAGCCAAAAAGATGTAAGAAGAATTGTTCTGAGGAACCTAAATGAGAACTTCTTCACCAGATGTCTAGAGGGTGCCTTTGACTTGTTTTTTTTTTTTTTTTTTTTCCTTCCTGATTGTTGGGATACAGACATGATGGCAAGTGTTTGAGTGGACATCATCATGGAGCTTGCAGAAAAGGCCTAAACTTTAAGGAACAAGCAAAATGTTAGAAATAGCCTGGGTTCCTGATCATAACAGGTTATCCTGGGTATCCTACCTCCAGACTCTTCTTACATGGGGAAAAAATATAACTTTATCTTGCTTACACACTCTTATTTATGTGCTTTTATCACATATAGCCTAGCTAATCAAATATGCCATTTATATTAGATATGAGTTATATGTGTCATGTGGAGTTATAAATAGCACATATATACTATTCAAAGGCAGGAAATGGATGAATATTTAGAGTGCATACAGTCATCATTACCACATTTCTGAACCAATAAGATAAATACACAGGTTTTATTATAATATATAGGATATTAAGGGAAAGCAAATTGTTTGTAATAGGTTTCCAATTTCTGAGATTGATTATCAAGTCTAATAATAATAAAATATGTAATAAGGATTTACTTGGGTATTACATATATCACAGGGATTGATTTATTTGATATTTATGATAACCCTAAGAGACAGGTACTAATTTTATCTCCATATGAGAGATAGGAAATTGAGGTACAGAGAAGTAAGTAACTAACAAAAAAATCAAAGTATTTGTAAGCATTGGAAGCTGGAGTTGAACTCCAACCAGCTGACAGTCTGTACATACATATTTGATGCCTCTGTGAGAGACTGCATAATTCTGTTTTATCATGATTACTTATTTAGTGTTGGTTTTCCCTTAGTTTGTGATACTCTCTGGACCAAGAAACAAGCCATATGCAGCAGTAACTTTAAAGCCAGTAAAGTGCCTGCATTCAAGAGTCACATTGATGGATTATTAATTGAACTGGGTGTCCCAATTCTCACTTTCTTAAATACAACCAAAGGAATACAGTCTAAAGCCATCTCTATTCCCAATATTAAAGATTTAAATTTTCACCACTTATGCTCTTTTTTTTTTTAAGGCTGAAGTAAATCTTTTCCTTAGCATCAGTGAAATGAACTAACAGTCAATTCACATAGTACCCTGTCTGACACAATCAAAAAATTATCCTGGAATTTCCATTTAAGAATGTAAATCTGTACATATTAAGATTGAAAGTCTGATTTCAATTAAAACATGCAACTTGATTGCAAGATAATGTAAAGGACAAATTTCCTGTAGATAAAAACTTCCAATAACACTTCTATGATGCTTGCTGCTTTTAAAATGTTAGAGCAGCATGATAAAAGATCAGACATTTCATCTGGGTTTTGTGGTATCACATTGGCTTTCTTTCCCTTCTGAATCTAATTTTTGTTTTGTTTCATACAGCCAAGGACTGAAAACACTACGATTTTTGTTCATTGTTGCCCATTTGTCAGTTTTATACCCACTTCCACACATATAACCACAGAGTCACACAGCTAGAATTTTGGAGATGCCAATAAATTGCACAGTCCCTTCCTAGTAAATAAGAGGCCACATACCACTCACTCCTCCCTTCTCTGCCTTTGTTTGCAGAGTTGCATATGTGGAAGCACAGATGACTGGTCTGTGCTGTCAAAAGTCAAATGCTTTCAGCAGTTGCCCTGGCTCAGTTCCTACCTCCCAGCAGATGTATGGATATTTCCCCAGCCCTCCATTACAAATCAGACCTGAATTCTGCATATAGAGCCAACACATTCCAGAAACTGAGGAAAGAGAGACTCATGGTACTGAATAAAACCAAAATAAGCTCCCAGTAAGATATTTGAACCATTACCAGGGTTCACCTGACCCCTTCCAGGTATAAACATCACTAACAAGTGCCAGAAGCTAGGGAAAACACTATCAGAGCAGAATAAAGAAGCTTCTCAAAACTCATTCAGAAAACCCCAGTAAAATCCTCATGACTCTCACTTGCCAAAGCATGAGCATGATGAATGAATGTGACGGATTATACACATTTATATGAGCAAACTTTCCAAATGTGAGCAATAAAGAAAAAAAGAAAAAGGAGAGATGGTCCACATGGCATGATTTCCTATTTTTTTTTTTTTCTTTTCTTTCTATACTGATATGAGTTGTTTCAAGCTGGAACTATCTTTGGATCCCCAGAAAAAAGACGTTTGATTTTCAGGCCTGGACACTTATTCTTTTTTCAATTTGGACTTTGGGTTTACACTGCCAATCCCCACTAACATTGTTAGTTACACACAGATTTCAAATTCCCCAGTGAGACCCCTTTCCAAAATTTTCTGTCCAGGCCCACACCTAATCTGTGCACTCATGTGTGTGTATCTTCAATCGTGCCCAGCTCTTCTGTGACCCCCTATGGACTGTGGGCTGCCAGGCTCCTCTGTCTGTGGAACTCTTTTAGGCAGGAATATTGGAGTGGGTTGCCATTCCCTTCTCTAGGGGATCTTCCCAACCCAGGGATCAAACACAGGTCTCTTGTGTCTCCTGCGTTGGTAGGCAGATTCTTTACCACTGCATCACCTGGGAAGCCCCACCTAATCTGCAATAGCAGGAATGCTTTTAATGCCAGCTCATTCCCAGGTTCCATATTTTTCACCAAATGCTGAAAGATCAAAGCCATTAAATACAGAGGAAGGGAGTCCAGGCCACCTCTGGAAAAAGCAAAAACAAAGGAAGGGATCTTTTATTAAGTACCTAAATGTGCCAGCACCATCCAACATTCCAAATGTATTTTAAACCTCTGAGCCACTTCCTAATATGATTGTCATCATTAGTGACATTTTTTTCACAGATGGGGAAACTGAGTCCTCAAAAATTTAAGCTGAGTGCCTAAGATCACAACAAATAAAGTGGTATGTTAAGATTCAACCCAGGCTATCTCATTCCATAGTCTTGTCTCTTAACTCCTATACTCTGCTTCCTTTCATCAGTAATGATAGCCAACATTATTAATATTTAAGCATTTTCTAGGGTTTTTCTAAGTACTCTGCAAAAGTGGGGCCCTGAGTAGCTGTCTCTTTCCGATGTGCTTAGCAGACTGAGGAAGAATCTTACTTTCCCAGATATCCACATCATGTAAAAGTGGTAGTGTTGCAGGAAGGGGGACCCCTTCCAGGGCCCAACACTGGGCTCTTGTCTAACACACGGAAATGATTTGTCCGAGGAGACACATATGCTGAAAAAGCAAGAAATTTTATTGGGAAAAGGCACCCGGGCAGAGAGCAGCAGGGTAAGGGAACCCAGGAGAACAGCTCTGTCACATGGCTTTGCAGTCGCGGGTTTTATGGTGATGGTATTAGTTTCTGAGTAGTCTTTAGCCAATCATTCTGACTCAGATCCTTCCTGGTGGTGCATGCCTTGTTCAGCGAAGATGGATGCCAGAGAGAAGGACTCTGGGAGGTGGTCAGACATGTGGTGTCTCCTTTTGACCTTTCCCAAACTCTGCTGGTTGATGGAGGCTGTGTTCCTTACCAGGACCTCCTGTTGTAAAACAACTCATGCAAATGGTTGCTATGGTGCCTGGCCAGGGTGGGTGGTTTCAATCAATGTGCTTCCCCTAACAGTAGAACCCAGTATAGTTGTCAGTCCACTTTTCCATGATGGACTTTAGGAATGAGAAGCAAATGTATCGTTTACCTGGATGAAAGTGGTGTCCTGGTTCACATCATTAAGGCTAACCATGCCCCTTACAATGTTAGGAAACACAGTGCAAGATTGGTGTTCATATTTCAATTCACTGCAATTTACTATTTTGTTAACAATTGCTTTATCCCACTTGGCACTCTCTTCTTATATGCCCAGTTCAATATTTAAATATGAAGGGGAAACTACTCTGAGCAATCTGAAGGCAAATTTAATCAGAATGCAATGTGGTGCATGTCTGCTGTTTCTTTTTTTACTGAAAATCTTCAAAAATGATTTAGATCATTGAGTTCCGAGCTCTGATTCAAATTGGAATTGGAATGAGGCAATGGATAAGCAATCTCAGTAGGTGGTGGGGGAGGGGAAGGGTATAACTAGAGATGTATCAGGATCAAGTATTGCTTTTAAAAAAGAAAACAGTTTTTCAATGTCTTTCAACATATTAAATACTTAGTAGAGACCTGTTGTGTCCACGTTATTGGAAAAGTTGATGGTTTCAGGGCCCATTATGAGCATGAGCCCATCATTTGAGCCCATCATTTGAGCATGAGTGAGAGCAAGGAGATGAAATTGCTCTACCCAGGAATGTAAGAGTACTGTGACGGTTTGCAGTTTGGTGGCCTAGTGAAGCAGCAAAGGGCATCAGGCAGAGAAAAGGCCTCAGGAGTTGGTGATACCCTGGGTTCTAATGAAGAATACAGCTGACAAGAAATTCCTTAGAATGTGGAAGAGATGATCAAATTTAGGACGGCAGTTTCTATTTGAATTTGGGTTTTGTTCTTCCTTGGGCTCTAATTACCCTTTGCTACATCTTTAGTAAGTGTCCGTTATCGGCAATAACCTTGAGTCAGTGGTGATTTAGGAAAATGAAGAGCTGGGTCTGACATGATGGCAGTTGCAGGAGCTTAGAATGATGATAAGAATGAGCTTAACTCATGAAGCCAGGTGCAGTGACTTTTAGAAGAGGACTGCAAGCCCCCTGAAAGTGATGTGACCCTAGAAAGTCAGACAGAGAAAGACCAAAAAAAAAAAAAAAAGAGAGAGAGAGAGAGGGAAGGAGGGAGAAAATAGAAGGTAGTGCTTATTCTTTTAAGGAATTGAAATTATTTTAATAAAGGGGCCACAAAGGATGATGTCCACCCTCCCACCTCACCCTTACCCCCATGAATAACAATAGAAAGAGCCGGAGGGGATGACACTCACAGTAGTCACTGCATCAAAACACAGACCAGGATCTCAAACTAGGGATACGATAATAATGTTATCATCTTTTCTCAAATAAAAACAAAGACCTCAATCCAATAGCTTTATTCAAAACAGTGGAAAAATATTGTATTAGGCCTGTAATTGTTTACCTTTGTCTGCCAATAACACATAGAAGTATCACATACATGAAGGAAAGGAAACAAATTTTAAACAGAGTTGACAGTTTTAAGGTCTAGCTGTGCATCACCTTTCATTTAGTGACCAGGATGCCTGTGAGCACATGAATAAATGAAGTAATGAGAATACATTTTTGAGTTCATGGTGAAACATTTTTGGTATATTAGAAAAGAAAAGGGAACCCTCTTACACTGTTGTGGGAATGCAAACTAGTACAACCACTATGGAGAACAGTGTGGAGATTCCTTAAAAAACTGGAAATAGAACTGCCTTATGACCCAGCAATCCCACTGCTGGACATACACACTGAGGAAACCAGAATCGAAAGAGACACATGTACCCCAATGTTCATCGCAGCACTGTTTATAATAGCCAGGACATGGAAGCAACCTAGATGTCCATCAACAGATGAATGCATAAGAAAGCTGTGGTACATATACACAATGGAGTATTACTCAGCCATTAAAAAGAATACGTTTGACTCAGTTCTAATGAGGTGGATGAAACTGGAGCCTATTATACAGAGTGAAGTAAGCCAGAAAGAAAAACACCAATACAGTATACTAACGCATATATATGGAATTTAGAAAGATGGTAACAATAACCGTGTATATGAGACAGCAAAAGAGACATTGATGTATAGAACAGTCTTTTGGACTCTGTGGGAGAGGGAGAGGGTGGGATGATTTAGGAGAATGGCATTGAAATACGTATAATATCATATACGGAACGAGTTGCCAGTCCAGGTTCAATGCAGGATACTGGATGCTTGGGGCTGGTGCACTGGGATGACCCAGAGGGATGGTATGGGGAGGGAGGAGGGAGGAGGGTTCAGGATGGGGAACACATGTATACCTGTGGCAGATTCATTTTGATATTTGGCAAAACCAATACAATATTGTAAATTTTAAAAATAAAATAAAATTAAAAATAAAAAATAAAAAAAAGAAAAGAAATTGTCATATAAACCAAACAGTTTTTATCTAGAAGACAAAAGAAGGGAGACAGACACATGTTATGTTATATATATGTTTACAAAAATAAAATGTAGATGAAAACCCAGCTTTAAATAATTAAAGTTAGTTAAAAAAAAAGAATTTTTTTAAAATAGGAGAGAAAGAGTTTATTATCTGCAAATGTCCATTTTCCAAGACTCATACAGAGATAAAGATAATAAACAAAACTATCATGCCATAACAAATACATTTTCCTGAACTCTATATACTTGTAGTGGGCTTCCCTGGTGGCTCAGCTGCTAAAGAATCCACCTGAAATGTGGGAGACCTGGGTTCGAGCCCTGGGTTGAGAAAATCCCTGGGGAAGGGAACGGCTACCCACTTCAGTATCCTGGCCTGGAGAATTCCATGGATTGTATAGTCCATGGGGTCGCAAAGAGTCGGACATGACTGAACGACTTTCACTTTCACTTCACTTTCACATACTTGTATTAGAAATGCATGTCTTACAGTTACTTCACCTGTACCCCACATGGATGATGTCTTAGTCTTTTTGGTTTACTATAACAAAAATACCACTGACTGGGGAGTTTAAACAACAAATGCTTATTTCTCACAATTCTGGAAACTGGAAAGTCCAAGTTCAAGACACTGGAAGATTTACTTTCTGGTTCACAAACAGCTTTCTCCTGCTCTGTCCTTACATGGCAGAAAGAGTGAGATAGCTCTCTGGGGTCTCTTTTTATAAGGGCTCTAATACCATTCATGAGTGATCCCCCTTCATGACCTACTTAATCACTGCCAAAATGCCCACCTCCTAGTACCATCACGCTGGGATGTCAGGATTTCAACATATGAATTTTGAGAGGATACAAATATTCAGTACGTAGCAGTGATATCACATAAATAGACATGATGTTATTGGTCTGATTTTAGTGAAGGACTGTACAGGTGAATCAGAGGGTGTGACTGTTCATTGCATGGAAGTAAAACTGATTGTCTAGAATTTACAAGGAAGTAGGCTCTTTCTATGGAGAAGGCAATGGCAACCCACTCCAGTACTCTTGCCTGTAAAATCCAAGGGATGGGGGAGCCTGTTAGGCTGCTGTCTATGGGGTCACACAGAGTCGAACATGACTGAAGTGACTTAGCAGCAGCAGGCTCTTTCTAACTCAGTGAAACATATGCCATATAGTGGATACAACTTTCCTGGAGTTTTATGTTATTTAAAAATAAAAAATTGTTTCCAGCCTTGTGTCCTGGCCCTCCTTTGCTCTAGTGACTGAGTGTTCCTAAAGACTCCATCTCTGAAACTCTAACAAAGTGTTGAGTACCCCATCCACCAGAAAGATACATACATCTATCTTTTCTAGGCTTCAAATATCCTATGCCAGCAGTTTTGAATTCATCCTGGAAAATATTAGTGTATCTTCTTAGTATATGAGACATATCTCTCACATCTCTCTACACACTGTAATTTGGAAATGAAGAACTAAAAGTTAATAATCACTTAAATTATAATATTTTAAAAATCTATAACCACAAATGCTAATGACCTTATTTCTGTCTCTATTATATTTAGGACTGCTCCTTATCTTGGATGAGGGGTATCTCCTCACCGCTGCCCTTCCTGATCTTCAACATGGAATAGCTCCTCTAGGCCCTCCTGCGCCCATGCAGCCACGGCTCCTTGGACGTGGGGTTGCTCCTCCCGTCCACTGCCCCTGGTCTCGGGCTTGGGGGCGTAGGGTAGCTCCTCCTGGCCACCCCTGACCTCGGACGTGGGGTAGCTCCTCTCCACCGTTCCTGCGCTGTCACAGTCTGGCACTCTCAGCCGCTGCCCCTGACTTCGGACGTGGGGTAGCTACTCTGGGCAGCCCCCGCTGACCTCGGACACGGGGTAGCTCCTCTCGGCTGTTCCTGCCGTGGCAGTCTGACATTCTCGGCCGCTGCCCCTGACCTCAGACATCGGGTAACTCCTCTTGGCCTCCGCCCTTCGGGCATGGGATCAGCGAACTAAAATGGACTGGAATGGGTGAATTTAACTCAGATGACCAGTAGATATAATGGGCAGGAATCCCTCAAAAGAAATGGAGTAGCCATCATGGTCAACAGAAGAGTCCAAAATGCAGTACTTGGATGCAATCTCAAAAACAACAGAATGATCTCTGTTCGTTTCCAAGGCAAACCATTCAATATCACAGTAATCCAAATCTATGCCCCAACCAGTAACGCTTAAGAAGCTGAAGTTGAAATGTTCTATCAAGACCTACAAGACCTTTTAGAACTAACACCCAAAAAAGATGTCCTTTTCATTATAGGGGACTGGAATGCAAAAGTGGGAAGTCAAGAAACACCTGGAGTAACAGGAAAATTTGGCCTTGGAATATGGAATGAAGCAGGGCAAAGACTAATAGAATTTTGCCAAGAAAATGCACTGGTCTTAACAAACACCCTCTTCCAACAACACAAGAGAAGACTCTCTTCATGGACATCACCAGATGGTCAACACCAAAATCAGATTGATTATATTCTTTGCAGCCAAAGATGGAGAAGCTGTATACAGTCAGCAAAAATAAAAGACCAGGAGAGAGCTGACTGTGGCTCAGATCATGAACACTTTATTGCCAAATTCAGACTTAAATTGAAGAAAGTAGGGAAAACCACTAGACCATTCAGCCATGACTTAAATCAAATCCCTTATGATTATACAGTAGAAGTGAAAAATAGATTTAAGGGCCTAGATCTGATAGATAGAGTGCCTAATGAACTATGGAATGAGGTTCGTGACATTGTACAGGAGACAGGGATCAAGACCATTCCCATGGAAAAGAAATGCAAAAAAGCAAAATGGCTGTCTGGGGAGGCCTTACAAATAGCTGTGAAAAGAAGAGAAGCAAAAAGCAAAGGAGAAAAGGAAAGATATAAGCATCTGAATGCAGAGTTCCAAAGAATAGCAAGAAGAGATAAAAAAGCCTTCTTCAGTGATCAATGCAAAGAAATAGAGGAAAACAACAGAATGGGAACCACTAGAGATCTCTTCAAGAAAATTAGAGATACCAAGGGAATATTTCATGCAAAGATGGGCTCTATAAAGACAGAAATGGTATGGACCTAACAGAAGCAGAAGATATTAAGAAGAGATGGCAAGAATACACAGAAGAACTGTACAAAAAAGATCTTCACGACCCAGATAATCACGATGGTGTGATCACTGACATAGAGCCAGACATCCTGAAATGTGAAGTCAAGTAGACTTAGAAAGTATCACTACGAATAAAGCTAGTGGAGGTGATGGAACTCCAGTTGAGCTCTTTCAAATCCTGAAAGATGATGCTGTGAAAGTGCTCCACTCAATATGCCAGCAAATTTGGAAAACTCAGCAGTGGCCACAGGACTGGAAAAGGTCAGTTTTCATTCCAATCCCTAAGAAAGGCAATTCCAAAGAATGCTCAAACCAGCACACAATTGCACTCATCTCACAAGCTAGTAAAGTAATGCTCAAAATTCTCCAAGCCAGGCTTCAGCAATATGTGAACCATGAACTTCCAGATGTTCAAGCTGGTTTTAGAAAAGGCAGAGGAACCAGAGATCAAATTGCCAACATCCTCTGGATCATTGAAAAAGCAAGAGAGTTCCAGAAAAACATCTATTTCTGCTTTATTGACTATTCCAAAGCCTTTGACTGTGTGGATCACAATAAACTGTGGAAAATTCTGAGCTGGGAATACCAGACCACCTGATCTGCCTCTTGAGAAATTTATATGCAGGTCAGGAAGCAACAGTTAGAACTGGATATGGAAGAACAGACTGGTTCCAAATAGGAAAAGGAGTACATCAAGGCTGTATATTGTCACCCTGCTTATTTAACTTCTATGCAGAGTACATCATGAGAAACACTGGGCTGGAAGAAACACAAGCTAGAATCAAGATTGCCTGGAGAAATATCAATAACCTCAGATATGCAGATGACACCACCCTTATGGCAGAAAGTGAAGAGGAACTAAAAAGCCTCTTGATGAAAGTGAAAGTGGAGAATGAATAAGTTGGCTTAAAGATCAACATTTAGAAAATGAAGATCATGGCATCCCGTCCCATCGCTTCATGGGAAATAGATGGGGAAACAGTGGAAACAGTGTCAGACTTTGTTTTTTTTCTTTTTTTGGCTCCAAAATCACTGCAGATGGTGATTGCAGCCATGAAATTAAAAGACACTTACTACTTGGAAGGAAAGTTATGACCAACCTAGACAGCATATTCAAAAGCAGAGACATTACTTTGCCAACAAAGGTTCGTCTAGTCAAGGCTATGGTTTTTCCTGTGATCATGTATGGATGTGAGAATTGTCCTGTGAAGAAGGCTGAGCACTGAAGAATTGATGCTTTTGAACTGTGGTGTTGGAGAAGACTCTTGAGAGTCTCTTGGACTGCAAGGAGATCCAACCAGTCCATCCTAAAGGAGACCAGTCCTGGGTTTTCATTGGAAGGACTGATGCTAAAGCCGAAACTCCAGTACTTTGGCCACCTCATGCGAAAAATTGACTCATTGGAAAAGACTCTGATGCTGGGAGGGATTGCGGGCAGGAGCAGAAGGGGACAACAGAGGATGAGATGGCTGGATGGCATCACTGACTCGATGGACGTGAGTCTGGGTGAACTCTGGGAATTGGTGATGGACAGGGAGGCCTGGCGTGCTGTGATTCATGGGGTTGCAAAGAGTCAGACACGACTGAGCAACTGAACTGAACTGAACTATGTACGTACAACCACTTTGAAGAAAAGTTTGGTAGTTTCTATCAGATCAAACATATAACATAGTAATTCAAATTCTAGATATTTTTGCAAGAGACAAAAATACATGTATAGTTCCCTCTCTGAAAGACTTGTTAAGATAGTCATTGTAGCTTTACCCCTTTACCCAAAACTGTGAACAACCTGGGAGAAGGCAATGGCACCCCAATCCAGTACTCTTGCCTTGCAAATCCCATGGACAGAGGAACCTAGTAGGCTGCAGTCCATGGGGTGGCTAGGAGTTGGACATGACTGAGTGACTTCACTTTCAATTTTCACTTTCATGCATTGGAAAAGGAAATGGCAACCCACTCCTGTATTCTTGCCTGGAGGATCCCAGGGACAGGGGAGACTGGTAGGCTGCCATCTACGGGGTCACACAGAGTCGGACACAACTGAAGTGACTTAGCAGCAGCAGCAGCAGTGAACAACCTAATGCTTATGTGTACATTCATACAATGGAATACTACTTAACAATAAAAAGGATAAATACATACATACACATTTAATGTAATAAATCTCACAGATATTATAGAACCAAAAAAAAAAAAAAAATCATACCCAAATGAGTGAAAGTGTGAAAGACAGAGTCTCCCAGTCCTGTTAGACTCTTTGTGACCCCACGGACTATAAAGGCCATGATATTCTCCAGGCCATTATACTGGAGAGGGTAGCCAATTCCCTTCTCTGGGGGATCTTCCCAACCCAGGGATCGAACCCCAGCCTCCTGCATTCCTGATGGATTCTTTACCAGCTGAGACACCAGAGAAGGCCAAGAATACTGGAGTGTGTAGCCTATCCCTTCTCGAGGGGATCTTCCCAACCCAGGAATAGAACTGGGGTCTCCTACCTTATAGACAGATTCTTTATCAGCTGAGCTACCAGGGAAGCTCCACCCAAATGAATATATACTCAATTTATGTATGTGAATATATGTGAATTTCTTGAACATGAAAAATAACTTATGGTGAAACAATTTAAAATACTTGTCACAAGGAACTGATTGCATTTGGAGAGGTAAGAGAACTTTCTTTCCAGATAACACATTCTATTGTTTGCCTACCCTTTCTTCTTCCTAATAAAATCTTTCAGTTTTAATTAATTTTTTCATCTATCCATTCATTCATTCATAGTTATCTATATTATCCTTATTTCCAGAGAGGGATCTTGCTGACTGTAACTGTTGAAATGACAGCTCAAGTGGACCTAACACACTTAAAAAGAGGGAATTACAATCCACGTTTATGTTAGAGCCTTCTCTGTTGCTCTTTCACTGAACATGAACAAATGAACGTTACCTCAGGTATTTCTATCAAGTCTTTTAAGAATATGATGAGAACCAGTATCAAAGTGATATCTACAGTTAGAATGATGGTACATTGATGTAGAAGGAACTTGGGTTTTGGTCACAGCCTAGCCATTAACTAACTCTGGAGACTACCTTTCCCTGTATTTCTTCATATTGAACTTTATATACTTAGCCAATATGCAGCAGACTGTGTGAGATAATCTGGGGCAGAAAGTCAAAACAAGCTAAATGGAATGCCTCCATTCTTCATTGGGATTCCTGTAAACCTTATTCCAATAAAATCATACTAGTACCTGGGTTTTCCTATTTTATGCTACCCCAAACAAGATTTTAGTGATTATAAGAAACATGTGTGCTCAATAACTCAATCACGTCCAAGTCTTTGTGGCTCCTTGGACTGTAGCCCATGAGGCTGCTTTTTCCATGGAATTTTTTTGGCAAGAATACTGACATTGGTTGCCATTTCCTCCTCCAGAGAATGAGAAACCTTCCACAACATAAACTTTTAGATTATGCCCTACTCCAACTAATATCTAGATAAGAATGGTGGGAAATTAAATCTTTATGACCCCCAAATCATATTTTCTTGCAGGTTTCCTCATCTACGTAAATGGTATTTCCATACTTCCCATTGTTCCTACCAAAATCTTGAGAAATATCATTGTTTCTTCTCTTACATCTCACAAATAATCCCTTCAGGAAATACTCTCAGATTTGCCTTCAAAATACTTCCTAGTATTTTATTTTTATAGGTTTAAAATATTAGAATATGTAGTTTGGGGGAAATACTGATTCTGAAATATAGTTGTTTTTTTTCCAGAACCCAACCACATCCTACCACCTCCTACCAAACCTTACTGCTTGTTATTAGCTACCCTTTTCTTCTTCCTGGGCTATCAAAGTAGCCTTACAACACTTCTCTTCTACTCATAAAACCCAATAATCTATTTTCAATTGTAGCATAAGTAATTTTCCTCAAAACTACAGCACATCATTCTATGCTTAACATTTTTAATGGCTTCTTAGCTCCATCATAGCTTAAAATTTGACCATAGCTTAAAAGGCTCAAAGTCATCTGGTCATCTCTGACTTTTGGTTCTCTGACTTGCCCTTGGCCAATGTACACCCACTACAATGACTTTTTTGACACTACTCTGAAAAAACATTCTCACTCACTTGCTCAAGATCTTCACATTTTCTATTCTTTCTACCTAAAATGTCTTCATTTACAGACCTACATGGTTTACTTTACCATTTCCTTCAAGTCTCTGTGCAAATGTTAAATTCTTGGTCAAAAATGTCTTGATCTTATGCAACAAACAGAACTAGCCCTCCACCAAAGATGTGTTTCTTCTTCTTGACGTAGAGCTATTGCTGGCAAGTGGCTGCCTTAATAGGGACTACATTTTCCAAGTAACCCTGCATCTACTGGAACCATGTGATCATATAATACTCAGTGAAATCAGCGAAGGGAGAGTAAAGTCCATCAGATCTATGCTGAACCCATAAAATCTCCTGTTAGATCTCTACACTTACACCACTTACCAACCATCTAGATATTGATGTTCCAGGCAATATCAGGAGCCACACTTTGAAAATAGAGGAGGCCTCCTTAACCTGAGTAGAGAAGGACTTCAAAGAGCAAAATATCCCACTGCCACCACTGCCATTTATACCTAAATATGAACAAGAAATTTCTATTTGTATAAGCCATGGATGTTTATCTGTTACAATAGCTGCTGTATACATTCAGTACTACATTGTCTTATGTACAATAGAAAGCCTATGATCTCCATCTATTACCCTTAATTTATCTGCTGTCTGTTTCCCCAGTAGATCATAAAATGAATGATGCTAGATAACCTGTTTTGCTTTTGTTTGCTGTTGTTTCACCATTACTTGAAGCATGCACTGGCGTCCGCCCCACCATTCACAATCTGCTCTATCACAGTCTAACAGTGGCACCTCTTTACCTCTGGTTACTTGAAGGAATCCTTTCTTTTTCACATTTTTCTCAAATCCTGCTTCCTATCCATCAACAAATCTTTTGGTTCTACCCGCAAAACATATCCAGAATGTCACCACTTCTTACTATTTCCACTGTTTCAGCATCACCTTCTAGGGGATTACTGCAAGAGCTTCCTATGCTCTTTATTTTATTGCTATGTCCCACTTCATTCTATTCTTAATAGTAATCTTAGAAGTAATCTAAGATATTCAGTCAAAACCCAAGTTCAATCATACTACCACTCTGTTTAAAACCATATCATCTCAGAGTAACAATTCATGTTTACTATGATCTCCCAAGTGCAGGTCTGAAACCCACTTTTTTCTTCTTCATTTCTTAATATTCTCCCCTCAATCACTGCTCTAGCTATAGTGGCTCTACTGTAAACCTGGATTAAATTTGTTAGGCTCTCAAAGGAGGGCCTTTTTACTTAATATCCTCTCTTCCTCAAAAGCTTATTTGTCAGACCACTGCAGGGCTTTCTCTCTCATATTTTTTGAGTCTTAACTTAGATGCTAACCTGTAAATAAGGGCTGTTCTGATCACCCAATATTTTCTAAGCCCCTTCCTTATTTATTTTTCCATGATATTTATCACTCACATAAATATTACATATTTTAGTTCAAAATTTTATCTTCTACATCTCTGAGCTAGAATTTTAGTTCTTCAAAACTAGTAATTTTTACATGTTTGTGTGTGTCATATCCCTATGTTTAGGTAAGTATTTGCTATAAAGTACATGCTCCATAAACATCATCAATAAAATAACTATAAAATGTAGGAAGAAATATAAAGCAGCTACATATAGAATGGCAGGAAGTGACATCTAATATAAGGGTGTCAAGAAAGTCCTCTCTAATATGTGCAGATACTTGAATCAAGTAATGGACAAAACCATTCAGATATCTACAGGATGAGAGATCCAGGGAGAGTGAATGGAAATACAAAAGCAATGAGGCAGGTGTGTGCTTGGTGTTTTCCAGGAATAGCAAAGAGAAAAGTATTGTTACAGTTTCAGAGAAAGAAAGAAGTAGGAGACATAGTCAAAGGTTTGCCAGGTGAGATTAATCTTCTAGGACATAAGAAACTTGGATTCTATTTCTAAGAATTGACTATTTAGTTTCAGGATCTGTGGTAGAAGATGATAGTGACCAAAATTTCTCAGGCCTGATCTATTTACAATCTAACGAGAAAAATACATGTCAATGAACCAAATCACATACATACATGTAAATTATGACTATGTTATAACTTACTCATCAGTTCAGTTCAGTTCAGTCATTCAGTCATGTCCGACTCTTTGCGACCCCATGAATCGCAGCACGCCAGGCCTCCCTGTCCATCACCATCTCCAGGAGTTCATTCAAACTCATGTCCATTGAGTAGGTAATGCCATCCAGCCATCTCATCCTCTGTCATCCCCTTCTCCTCCTGCCCCCAATCCCTACCAGCATCAGAGTCTTTTCCAACGAGTCAACCCTTTGCATGAGGTGGCTAAAGTACTGGAGTTTCAGCTTCAGCATCATTCCTTCCAAAGAACACTCAGGGCTGATCTCCTTTAGAATGGACTGGTTGGATAGTAAACTTCATTTACCTAAAATAGATATCCTCAGAGTAGTAAGGGTATATCATTACCCTAGATCTTTTAATTAATTGACTTTAAAATAATTAATTAGTTTTCTGTTGTTCTTATTTCTTTCTAGGTATTTCAGAATAATATTTCCACAGTGAGAGAATGTGAAACAAAATACTGAAATTATATGTAGTAATGAAAAAGAAAGCCCTAAATAAAAGGCTTTTTTCATACCATGCCATATATGTGAAAAAAAATGCTTTTGCCTTTTTTTCACTTACATGAAATCCTCTTTCCTTCCACTCTCTCCCCATAATCCAATTTTCCATTTAATTCTCTTCTTTTCTTGTCATTGTTCTTTGTAACACAGAAATATCCTGGTATCAATTCCTTCTAACTTTCAAAGGACAATATGCCTTAGGCCATTATCCTCCAAAACAGTTAGGAAAGAATGATCCATTGATTTAAATAAAACACTATAGTTACATTGTATATAAAATAACTACAATATGTTAGTTTACTAATATTAAAACACTGAATGAAAACAGTACACTATGTAAGTGGAAAACAGATACACATATATTAGAGATGATTGCCTTTAAAAACAACAGCAACAAACAAATGAACAGAAATGGATATGCTGCTGCTGCTGCTGCTGCTAAGTCGCTTCAGTCATGTCCAACTCTGTGCGACCCCAGAGATGGCAGCCCACGAGGCCCGCCCCACCCCCACCCCCCGTCAACCCTGGGATTCTCCAGGCAAGAACACTGGAGTGGGTTGCCATTTCCTTCTCCAATGCATGAAAGTAAAAAGTGAAAGTGAAGTTGCTCAATCATGTCTGACTCTTCGCGACCCCATGGACTGCAGCCTACCTGGCTCCTCCATCCATGGGATTTTCCAGGCAAGAGTACTGGAGTGGGGTGCCATCGCCTTCTCTGAGAAATGGATATACATGTATCCAAAGAATGAGATTACTCCTGTACCTATAGGCACAAGCAGAACACTCTGTCTTTGCTTTCTCCTGCCATTTGGAACCCTCTCTCTATGTTAGAATCTGAACTTTTGTTCCTAACTTCAAACTGATTACTTTTAATTATCATTAAGCATATATTCACAAAATTATAATAATCCACCTGCTATCACATTGAACTTATCAAACAGGCCCCAAATCTAGGTACCTTTATCCCTGTCTTATAAGTAGGGAAACTACAGCCCAGAGTGTATAAATCAATCTGTAGCCATAATAGGGAGAAGTTGTGTCTGTTTAGTTAATTGTTCAATCCTCAGCCTTCAGTGTCAGATATGCCCTAGCTCAACAATCAATATTTGTTGACTAAGTGGTCATGCTTAGATCTAAATCCAGTCTTCTAGACATCAAAATTACATTACCTTTTGCAGTACATGCTAAGAGATTTCAGTTTTATTTTCATAAAAATAGGGGACTATCTCAGATAAATTTGATGTGGACTGGGAATGATATTTGGTCATTTTATGGCTAAATGTGGCTTTTGAGTAATGAATTTTATCACAAATTAGTGGGCAGTCAGAAAGCATTAATAATGATGCTTATGAAGATAATATATAATAACTATTTGTTATAGATAATATATATTTTATATTTGTATATATAGTACCATTTTATTCCTTCTCATATTCTTTAGCTATAAGTACCATTTAGCAAATTCTTAAGGATCCAACAGACTTTAAATGGCTGTGCCAGGATTTATGACCTGTGCTGTCTGACTTTGAAGCCATTCTGCTAAATATTTAAGGGAGGCCTTTCCTGTTCCAGGTGAGATATGATGAGGCTAAGAACTAAATTAACAGAAATGTGTATGCAAAGGAGAGAATCTATTACATAGATAAATTGGTGACAGCATTGTCTAATACTGAAGAATAAATAGATATAGAAGTAAAAGATAAATATCAAAGATGAATGTAATGTTTTTAACCATTGTAATTATAGCATCACTGGCAGAGATCATAAGAAAAGAAGGATTAAGAGGATGGAGGTGAGGTGAATAATGATTTAAAATATGTTTCTCAGAACATTCATTTCCGATGAAGTAGACTGTAAATCACATTTTCCTTTTGGTGTTCGGTCACTAAGTTGTGTCCTACTCTGAGACCCCAAGAACTGCAGCACCAGGCTTCTCTGTTCTTCACTATCTCCCTTAGTTTCCTCAGACTCATGTCCATTGAGTCAGTGATGCCATCCAACCATCTCATCCTCTGTCACCGCTTTCTCTTGTCTTCTATCTTTCCCAGCATCAGGGTCTTTTCCAATGAGTGAGCTCTTGCATCAGGTGACCGAAATATTGGAGCTTAACCTTCAGTATCAGTCCTTTAGGAGGCAGGTAATGTGGTCTGGTATTCCCATCTCATTAAGAATATTCCATTTTGTTGTGATCCAAACAGTAAAGGCTTTAGCATAGTCAATGAAGCAGAAGTAGATGTTTTGTAAATTACATTAGGGAAGTTGGAGAGAAAAGGTAAAGTTGAAGAAATGGAAAAGAGTAGCTTAGAATATATAAATAGGTTATATAAAGATGAAAGAGATATAAAGTATAAAATTGCTATTGCTCAGATAAATTACTTGTGCTTATGTGAAGAGGAAATCATAAATCTTTTCTCTGAAAAACGGTTTATAAATGTACTACCTTACAAGTAGTACTGTGGAAAATTCTTAAAGAGATGGGAATGTCAGACCACCTTACCTGCTTCCTGAGAAAACTGTATGCAGGTCAAGAAGCAACAGTTAGAACCAGAAATGGAACAATGGATTGGTTCAAAATTGGGAAAAGAATATATTTCAAGACTGTACATTGTCACCCTGATTATTTAAAATATATGTAGAGTACATCATGTGGAATGCTGGGCTAGATGAAGCACAAGCTGGAATCAAGATCACTGGGAGAAATGTCAATAACCTTAGATATGCAGATGACACCACCTTTATGGGCAGAAAGTGAAGAGGAATTAAAGAGACTCTTGATGAAGGTGAAAGAGGAGACTGAAAAAGCTGGCTTAAAATCCAACATTTAAAAAAAAAAAAAAAACTAAGATCATGAAATCTAGTCCCATCACTTCATGGCAAATAGATGGAGAAACAGTGGAAACAGTGACAGGCTTTATTGTTTTAGGCTCCAAAAATCACTGCAGATAGTGACTCTAGCCAGGAAATTAAAGGACACTTGCTCCTTGGAAGAAAAGCTATGACAAGCCTAGGCAGCACATAAAAAAGCAGAGACATCACTTTGCTAACAAAGGTCCATATCTTCAAAGCTATGGCTTTTCCAGTAGCCATGTATAGGTATGAGTTGGACCACAAAGAATGCTGAGAGCCGAAAAATTGATACTTTTGAATTGCAGTGTTGGAGAAGACTCTTGAGACTCCCTTGGACTGCAAGGAGACAAAATAAGTCAATCCTAAAGGAAATCAGTCCTGAATATTCATTGGAAGGACTTAAACTGAAGCTCCAATACTTTGGCCACCTGATGCAAAGAGCCAACTCATTAGAAAATACCTTGTTGCTGGGAAAGATTGAAGGCAGGAGGAAAAGAGGATGACAGAGGATGAGATTGTTGGATGACATCACCCATTCAACAGTCATGAGCTTGAGCAAACTCGGGGAGATGGCAAAGGACATGCAAGCATTGTGTGCTGCTGTCCATGGGGTCACAAAGAGTTGGACACAGTTGAGTGACTGAACAACAAAAACGTTACAAGCAGCATGGATACAGTAAATGATCAGTATGCTTTTTGTAGTTGATATGATACTTATTTGGGAAAAATATCTGTATCCAATATTTTTTTCAAGAAATATCTTGTGGACAAAGCTTTACATTTTTGTCTCCTCCAACAAGCAGTGATTTCTAGCCTTACTTTCCTACACAAAAGAGCTGTAATGATGAGGCTTAAATGTTTGAGATTTACAAAGTTGATTCATTGCTCAGCTAGAGTGGTAGGTCGTATCCCCTCAGCCATAGGGAGCAAGATTGCACACCAAATGCTGATTCCATACAAACTGGTGTCAATGTGCCTTTCTTAGTCAAATACAACATACATTCTGGCTCTTGAATGTGCTTGCCCAGGTCCATCTGCCATGATGGCAGTATGCCCATTCATAAAATGCTCTGCCAGGTTTAGCTGGACAAAGGTATAGCAAAAAAGAGGTCAGAAAGGATATTTACTTCACCTGCAAGTGAACATGCCAAGATAAGAAAATATGCCTAAGCATGAAAGACATCAATCTGAACTGTGAACACTGGACACATTTCATACCAATTGATTAGCATCATCAATAGCCTGAAAAGATTTGAAGATTCAGTTTGTTCCCCAAAATGTTAACCATAGGTCTCTTTCATTAAAACTGCAGAAACTAACTGCTGACTCTTCAGCAAACTGCCTAGATTTTAAGAGCAGTAAGTCATTGTAAAGGTAAATTTATATAATAAATGTTAATATATAAAATTAGTAATGTTGTAGAAGAATAACAGAACATTCAGTAATCACATACTTCTTGATAATGGCTAGGTTATCATGTTCAAAGTGATCGTTTTATATTCTATATTACTTGGCTTGCTATTTATAATTACATTAGTTCCTCAACTTATTTTTCTGTCACATGAGAATTCCACCACCATAATATGTCATACAGTTTTCAATGAAAGTATGACATTCACCTGAATTATGTTTTTCCAGAGAATCTAGTCATCTGAGAGATCATCACCATGCCTTTTAAGGAAAAAAAAAAAGTTTGTTTATGGTATTTGGATACAACAATTACATAAGTAGTTAGTTATCATAAATAAATAATTATTGATGGTTTTGCTAGGTCATTGAATTGCATTCCTTTCATTGATTTATCTGGAGAAGGAAATGGCAACCCACTCCAGTATTCTTGCCTGGAGAATCCCGTGGACAGAGGAGCCTGGTGGGCTGCTGTCCCTGGGGTCGCACAGAGTCGGACATGACTGAAGCAACTTAGCAGCAGCAGCAGCAGCATTGATTTATCATCCATCAATATCAGACATATAATGGCTTTTACTTATTTAACCACTCTTTTCTTTAACTCTCTATTGTATTACTAATGAATGCAAAACTCACCATAAGTTCTTAGGGCACTAAACACAGTTTTCACCTTGGGAACTACAGGTATGTACCACCACATGCTTGCTAGTTGGCTTCCTTTCATAAACTCTTTTGATCTAGCTAGTTTTTTTTTTTTTTTTTTTTAATCTTTTTCCTTCATCTCACTGATTTTCTTCTTAGCACTAATTATTATTTTAGCATATATTTATTTGTCTATTTACTTGTTATTTATGTCTCTCCTGATAGGTTTTTACTTCTTACACTTAGAATTACCTGTTTTAATTCACCAGTTTATGTGCAGTGTCTAACCCAGTATCTTATGCTCAATAATTATGTTGAATGGATATATATATATATATATATATATATGAATGAAGACTATCTTATATTAATAAACTTTAATGAAAAGAAAGGGACCCTTCTTTCAATGTTTGAGATTGCTGCATTACTTTAGGATTCTTAGTTGTAGATGACAGAGTCCACTCCAGCAGGTTTAAGGAGAAGAGCCCTTATTACAACCTAGCATTAACTCACAAAATTGGTGAAAGTTCAGGGAACTAAACTTGATGGTAAACAGTCAAAATGACACAATGAAAAGATGTATCCAACATTACTACCCAAAATGTAGCTGATTTTACCACCTGCTGTTCAACAGTACATATATTCAAACATCAGAATCCTCTTAACAGATGTTGTAAAATCAAAGGACTCCCAGACTATGCTCATGAAAGAAACAGCTAGCCTTTTCCCCCAGTGTTTATTTTTGCCTTCCAATCTCGTATATATATACATATGTGTGTGTGTCTACTTGGCGAAAGAAAGTGTCATTGGAATCTTGAATCTAAGAAATGTAGCTTTGATGTTTTAGTCTCTGTTTTTGGTTGTGCCACTTGACTTGTAGGAATTTAATTCTACAGAATCCTAACCACTGCACCACCAGGGAATTCCCTAGCCTCTGGTTTAAAGGAAAGTGGGCTACAGGAGGCATAACTGGGGTCGAATGAGCCAATCTACAATATTGTCCACAAGCTCTGTGGCTGAAGAGAGTGTAATGCAATCAAACAGTGGGGAAAAAACAATATAGCTCAAAGACAATGAAGGTGAGTGTGCACTCTCTACGTATTTTCTCTCTTGATTCTCACCACAATTTGCTAACTCATGCAATCAACTCTTTAAACCCAATTATTTGGCTCCAGAACTAAGTACCTAAAATTTACCTGTATTTCTTTCACTGTTATTACCAAATATTGAACAGCACAAACATGCATCGATTACTTCCTGAGGGACTAATACTTTCACTTTTCCATATTATATATGAAATATCAATGGATGTCTCAAGATTTTAATAACTTTAAAAAATTCCAATAATGTTAGAACTCATTTTCCAGTAACTTAGTTGTCTTTTATTTTAGGACTTAAATTTTTAAATTCCCATTATTGCCCATTTGTAAAGCCTAGAGTAGCCCCACATGATTCTAGAAAATGAGCTGTCAATGTTAGTCCATCTTGTAGGAAACAGTCCAAAATATCCTGTTGGTCTACTTAAACTCAGTCATGCATAATTTACTGGATAATCACTAGTGTCCTAATCAATATCTCTATCTATCTACTCACTAATCCAGTTCAAAAACTGTGTGACTTAACATGCACTGGACTCAGGACTAGCCCTTGGCAAATTTGAAATCTGTCTGTGATGTCTTCACTTTTCCTTACCAGCTATCCTTTCTGAAACAGACTGTTCTTATAAAATTTAAAGCAAAAAGAAAAGGACTTTACTTTTTTTTTTCACGTATTTTTTCTCTTTGTAAGGAAATTGAAGCTTTAAATAGTAAATGACTGGCCTAAGACCATTAAATAAAACAGTGACAAAGTCAAAGCTAACAACATTCTTCTAAGTTATGCTGATTCCACATTCCATGAAACTTCCCATGTTTCTTTCTAAAATATTTTTCGGACTGTCTGTGAACGCTAGTCAGTACCATCACACAGGTCACTAGTTTGAAAAAAGAAAAAAGAAGAAAATCTCTGCCAGTATGTGATGGAATAAGTACATGGTAAAATAACTAAGGTTCTATACATCCCTTTTAATTTGAGCCAAAGAAATACACATTTGCCTTAAAGCAGACTGAATGCATAAAAAAATCATTGGATTTTTAGTCTAGCCATGGTACTAAATAGATGTTATCTTGGGCAAGTAATTTCATCTCTCTGGCCCTTAAAAATAAATAAAAAATTGAAATTCATGGCCTCTAAATTCCCTTCTAGCTTAAGAAATTCATGAAGTAGCAGCAGTGCTACTATATTCACAAAAAAAAATGACTCAGGCCAACATTGGCAAACTTACATTTTCTATATGACAACCATCTGTCCCAGTTTGACCAGGACAATGTTAGATTACGCCTGTGATCCCCAAGTAATTAAACACTTTCATCCTCAAAAATCAGTCTATTTTGAAAGAAAAACTGTAAAAAATAATCTTATAAATATAGGAGAAGTCAATGCTGGGTCAGGCTGAGATATTTATATATCATATTGAGCACAGATAATGATAATAACAATTTCTACACTTATAAGAGCAAACATGATATCTTTAAACACTTTTTCTACATTATGGCATTCCAGGAATGCAGTGTTATTGCTAAGAGTACGATCTCTTGAGTCAGACTGCTGGATTCTAACTTAGGTTTGCCATTCACTTGCTATGGGGTTAACAAAAAATCTTAATTCCTCATCAAGCGAGAGAATCTTGTTATAAGGTTTCAGTTCAGTTCAGTTCAGCTTCTCAGTCATGTCCGACTCTTTGCGACCCCATGGACTGCAGCATGACAGGCCTCCCTGTCCATAGCCAACTCCCAGTGCTTACTCAAACTCATCTCCACTGAGTCAGTAATGCCATCCCACCATCTCATCCTCTCTCCACCCCTTCTCCTCCCACCTTCAATCTTTCCCAGCATCAGGGTCTTTTCCAGTAAGTCAGTTCTTCTCAACAGGTGGCCAAAGTATTGGAGTTTCAGCTTCAACATCAGTCCTTTCAATGAACACCCAGGACTGATTTCTTTAGGATGGACTGGTTGGATCTCCTTGCAGTCCAAGGGACTCTCAAGAGTCTTCTCCAACACTACAGTTCAAAAGCATCAATTCTTCAGCGCTCAGCTTTTCCTTATAGTCCAATTCTCACATCCGTACATGACTACTGGAAAAACTATAGTTTTGACTAGACGGACCCTTGTTGGCAAAGTATTGTCTCTGCTTTTCAATATGCTATCTAGGTTGGTCATAACTTTTCTTCCAAGGAGGAAGTGTGTTTTTAATTTCATGACTGTAGTCAGCATCTGAAGTGATTTTGGAGTTCCCAAAAATAAAGTCTGTCACTGTTACCACTGTTTCTCCATCTATTTGCCATGAAATGATGGGACCAGATGCCATGATCTTAGTTTTCAGAATGTTGAGCTTTAAGCCAACTTTTTCACTCTCCTCTTTGACTTTTCAAGAGGCTCTTTAGGTCTTCTTCACTTTCTGCCATAAGGGTGGTGTCATCTGCATATCTGAGTTTACTGATATTTCTCCTAGCAATCTTGATTACAGCTTGTGCTTCATCCAGCCCGGCCTTTCTCATGATATACTCTGCATAGAAGTTAAATAAGCAGGGTGATGGTATACAGCCTTGATGTACTCCTTTTTCTATTTGGAACCAGTCTGTCTTTCCTTGTCCAATTCTAACTGTTGCTTCCTGACCTGCATGCAGATTTCTCAAGAGGCAGGTCAGGTGGTCTGATATTCCCATCTCTTGAAGAATTTTCCAGAGTTTGTTGTGGTCCACACAGCAAAGGCTTTGGCATAGTCAATAAAGCAGAAGTAGATGTTTCTCTGGAACTCTCTAGCTTTTTCCATGATCCAGCAGATGTTGACAATTTGATCTCTGATTCTCTGCCTTTTCTAAATCCAACTTGAACATCTGGAAGTTCACAGTTCATGTACTGTTGAAGCCTGGCTTGGAGAATTTTGAATATAAGGTTTAAATGAATAGATTCAGAGCAAGTGCTTAAAATTGTTGCTGTTCAGTTGCTAAGTCGTATGTGACTCTTTGTGACCCCATGGACTGTAACACTTCAGGCTTCCCTGTTTACCATTGCTCAAACTATGTCCATTGAGTTCATGATCCCATCCAACCATCTCATCCTCTGTTACCCTCTTTTCCTCCTGCTTAATATAATAGTTGGTAAATAAGATTTCAGAATGTACATTAAGTACATTCCTAAAGAAGTACTGATATATGGGCTAGATCACATGAGATCTATTTTTAACAGATTCTTACTGATGTTTCTGAGAAGATTAAAAATCTTGCCAAAAATGTTTTGCATATTCTTTATTTCAGTTCTCTAATGTGTTCAGCTCTTTCTTATCATGGGGCTTAAAGGTCAGATTTTACCCCCATTGTCTCAATCATTCTTCCTTCCAGTTCCCAAATAGCTGGCTTCACTACCTTTCAGAGTCTCAGTTTATATGCCCCTTTTTCAGAGAAGCACTTTTGGATCAACCAACTAAGCTACAAACTCCAAGTCCCATTACTTTCCCTCATGTCATTCTTCATAGCATGGATCTCAATGTTAACTTATATTTATTTTACTGGTTGGCAGCTTATGTCTATTTTCTCTGCTAGAATAGATACCGAGTGAGATCAAAATACATGTCAGTCTTTTTCATTACTGTGTATCAAGGATTGAATGCAGTACCTGGCACATAGCAAGCATTTTAATAATTTTGAAGGAGTTCAATGAATGGAAAACATGTAAGTATCTAATTCAAGATTTAAATCTGTATCCACTCCAAATCTCTCTATGCTATGAAACATGCTTTATTTGTTAGTCATTGTACTGCAACTCCTTGTTAGTTGAGTCATTCAAGAAATCTTATGTGACCATTGAAAACCATTAAAAATACAATTTTGAAATTGTATTGATTTGAAATTGAATTTCTAGATATTCCTCCAGACTTTCATTTTTTCAAACATAGAATAAAAATAGTTGTATTAGTTATTAGCCACATGAAGATATCATTTTTGTGAGTCAATATCAGTTAAATAATTCCTAACCCCAAAGTATTATTCATTCATTTATAAGAGTGTGTCTTTTTGGGTTATAGTTTCCTACTATGCAGAGTCAACCTGTTAATAGAAATAAAGGAGGCAAAAATTGACTAATATAAAAGAACAAAAGGAAGTTCTTCAAAGTTGGGTATTTATCATAAATGCCAAGGAATAAATTGAACTAAATTTTAATAAATCATATTTGAGGATTTTTTATCAATGAAAATAATCCTATGATGAATTAAAATTTATCTTTGTTATTCAGTTTAGGCTAGACTACAAACACAAAGTCAGTATTAATATTGTGTTCATATAATTCAAGAATCATTCAAGGAAAGAATAAAATGAGCTAAGGCAATTATATTGGAGAAAAACAATATTTAATGGCTGAAAATAAGTAATATGTGAGATGGTCATGTTTCTATTTTTGGCCAAAGTTACTTTTTGTCTTTTATTTTTTAGTAGGCAGTCTATAACCTAGTTTCATAGTCTCTCAGGGACTGAGGTTCTTTAAATAAAGATTAAATTACATACCACAGCTGATTCCAGTATTACAAAAAATAATTATTTCTAGATTTTCTCTAAGTCTTCTCATCATATTCAGTTTAGATTTTAGCATCTTGAAAGCTGTACATTTTATATTTAAGCAGGTAATTGAATAAAATTGTAACCAATAACTAATTAAACCTTTGAAATCACTTCTCTCCTTCCTGTTCTCGCATGAATCATACACTAGAAGAAACATCATCTGCAGAATTGGGAAGATTAGCAGAGGACAGACTCTTTAGTCAGTTTTCACATTAACAGTCAGACCAGTTGAAATCACTCCCCAGGCTTGATTTGGCCTGAAGCCAGATGGTTGATACTGTTAATAGAGAAAACATCTGTTTACACTAATGTGTTAGTTTTTCGTGCTTGGAGGCCATCAATATGAGCTGCTATGTGCACAGGTATTATGAAAGGAATGAATAATCTTTTTTCATTTGAAAGTCAACAGTAGATAGAGGACTCTTGTTTCATAGTCCCCATATCAGGTCCTGCTCAGACCCTGAAGATAAAGAATTATAGACGAACCAGGGACCACACAGTGCTCTCAGTAACTCTAAATACCTATTTCCCTTCCTTTAGTTCTGAGTGAAATCAGAAGACTATATTCTTGAGCAACTGGCTAAAATGATACAATTAAAAAGAAAATATACATTGCATGTAGCTAATTAGCAAATTCGACAATATCACCTATGATTGAATTCTGTAACTTGCTCTGAAACTGCCTCAGAACATCAGTCTGGAATTGTTTTGCATCTCAAAGAGAAATACCTGTTTTACACGTTTTACAGAGGCCATATCAAAGTCACTAATGGCACTAAGAAGCCATCACTGCAAATAGATGAAGCCTCACAAACTGTATAAATGTGTGAGAAAGATACAGAAGTGGGGTATCACCTCAGAAACTTGAAAATGACACATTCAGAGAAGTTCTTATGAAAGTCATAATGTGACCAAGCTCCTGTACTATCTTGGGTAATTATGCAAACCTTCATAAATAATTATTGGTTATTGAAGTACAAGGAAAACAAGTTTTAGTTTATATAGAGAAGGTCATTACTTAAATGTAGACCTTCTCACTGCTTTGTGGGATAAGCTAATGAAAAATGTACTTGCTCACCGCAGCAAGAATCAGGGCATGAACTAAAGCCATGAAAGTTTTATAGAGCTTCTCCACAGATACCACATTGCTTTCTATGCCTCACTCTTTGCAATGCAGTTGGTAGGAAAAAGCTAAGTGCAGTAGCTTCATTTCAAAAGGATTGCTCAAACTTCAATTGTTTTGCTTTGGAGCCAAAGCAGAGTCTTTTTGATCATTTCACTGGCTGCAGGTTTGGTGGGAGGTAAAGCCGTGTTTCATACAGTGTTACAAGTGTGAAGTATAAATCAGGTTTTACAAATATGCCCATTTGGTGTACTCAATTGACTGTAAAATAATTATTCTCTACTGTGTAATTGCTGTGCTGTGGAAGAAAGCAGGACTTCTAAACATTTAATGGAAAATAATTATGTGACCTGAATTAGGACTGTATTTTCTTCCACCAAGTTCTGTAGTGCCACAAAAGGATTTTGTAATGATTTAATGTTAAATCTACAGTGTGCAAGCCTGCCTAGGTATTAGTTGTTGCTGTCTGTGCTTGTGTGTGTTTTCACAATTTTTTCTGATTGTCTACTTGTCCTTCTGCACCACCATTGGAGAACTAGGGTGTAAACGCAACACAATTCAGTGAAAGGATCAGGAATTTCTTTTTCTTTAGCAACATTTTACTAAAGGCTGAGATTCAAGGTTTGGTGGTGGCGGGGGTTGGGGGAGGGCAGTATTCATTAACTAAAATTTTTTTGTTTTATCTTTTTGTTCTGTTCAAGCTTTTGATGAAAACTTGGTAGTTTATATTTCAAAGACTACTCCTTATCTAGGAAGCTTTGTATATATTTATAATGTAAACATTTCAGATACATTTGAAAGGTATGTTCAGTCATATATTAGGATCCATTTCCCAACCATGGTATAATCAAACAGAAACGTTCAAGTTCTGTGCCCATTTTTCCCCCAGATATTTCTGTTAACCTAAGAAGAAAAAAATTACATTAGAAAATGAGTTTAGAGCTTTCATTTGTAATATATTCAGTTCTGTACTCTACTCAGTTTATAAAATCAGTAAGTGCTCATTGTGTGAAACTCATGACAGATTTAATACAATCCTATTGTTGACATTTCCATTTATCAAGTGTACATTTTAATATGAAAATACTTTCCCACATCTAATCACCAGGGTTCTGACCATTTCCCAGTCAGTATGTAGCTATGTTTCTTGGTACCCTGAGTAATGGATTGAATGTGAACCACAGTGTACTATGTCTTAGATTATAAATGCTATTATATGGCTGTATTAAAGTTTCTTTAGAAGTATTATATCATTCCCTAGACTTCATGCTGTTAAGTCGCTTCAGTCGTGTCCGACCCCACAGACGGCAGCCCACCAGGCGCCCCCGTCCCTGGGACTCTCCAGGCAAGAACACTGGAGTGGGTTGCCATTTCCTTCTCCAATGCAGGAAAGTGAAAAGTGAGAGTGAAGTCGCTCAGTCATGTCTGACATTTAACGACCCCATGGACTGCAGCCCACCAGGCTCCTCCGTCCACGGGACTTTCCAGGCAAGAGCACTGGAGTGGGTTGCCGTTGCTCTCTCCACTAGACTTCATACCTAAACATAAAAATGTTAGCTTTTAATATTTTTCTTGTGAATCTAGAAAATTAGGAAAATATTAACTGTGAGCTCTTGAGTCCATCTTTGTTAATTTCCCTTTTAAAATGTAAGATTTGCTCCAGCTTGAGTTTATGAACATTATCGTGTGGTCTCTATTACAATAGTCATAACCAATCTAATATATGAATCTCAGGGCTTTGACTTTTAATTGCTCTTTATATGAAAAGCCTATTTCATCGTCTTTTCCTTATTCATCTTAAAATTTTCAGTAGCTGAAGAACTTTGGAATGTCTAGGGTAAAGCCATTATTCTTAAGTCTAGGTTTCTTCAAAGACCATCACAATCTATAGATGGTACTTTGAAGTTTATCTTTTTTTTTACTTGTCCTGTGAATCCCCAGGGGGCAAGCATTTAATATTTCTTTAATCTGGAGCCAAAATGACTTCCTGCTCCAGTGCTGGCCTCAATTATGGTGCTAGAAAATTATCCTTTCTTAATTAAAGGAATCACAGTGCTGTCTGGGAGCACTCAGCATTCCATTTCAAGGGGTGGGTGATTAAATTTACATCTTCAGATAAATATAAAATATTCTGTTTTTACATGTATCCTGGCCAGATTTTTGGAATAGGGTTATTTCCACCTACTTCATATGTAAGTAGCATATGTACATATCTAGAAACTTTCTAATTATTGTCAAAGACTACAGATTCAAAAAAGAATAAAGTCAATAAAGCAGTTATAATGACAGTACTTAATTTATTTAAAATCATTGAATTGAAAGTGATGTTTTTCTGGGAAAAAAGGATAATGCTGGAGTACCTCTCATGAAAGCTATTAGAATAATTTGGTGATACTGTGAAATTGTTTCTCATTTAGATGCCATTTATTAATTTACAGAAATTACCTAGTATTAAATGGTTGATTGATGAATTTTCCCCCATATATTATTTTCTTAGGTGAATATTAGTCTTTAGATACATCTTTATTTTTATGAATTTGCTGTCCTAACTCTCCATTAAATTTCTGTGAAGTGTTCTCATATTCAGTACTTCTGTTAGAGCAGAAATAGAACCTTCTGTGAAGATGAAGATGTTTTACAGCTTACACTGTCTGGTACAGTAACCATTGCCTGACATGTTTATTATCAAGCACTTATAATGTGGCTAGTGCAACTAGGAAACTAACATTTAACTTTACTTAATTTTAATTATTTAGCTTTGATTTAAATTTAAATAGTCACATGTGGCTAGTACTAGGTTGGACAGTGCAGGTAAAAGACATTCATACAAAGTCTTAGCAACTTATTCAGCCATGATTCATAAGACAAAATTTTTTGTGTGTTTAACCATATTTATGCAAGGAGATATTTTGCAGCAGTTAAGTTTATTTATTTCATTTTGTACTACCCTAAACGTAAGAATTATTGACAGTTTAAATTCTCATCTATGCCTTATCATACCCCTTTAGGAACTGAGCAAATCAGCAGAATTATTAATACCAGATCAGAATACTTGTGGCATAACATTTTAAATCAGAAATCCAGATGTTTTATTAAGCTAGGGAGAACGTTATTAACATAAGGATAGATTTGCATGTGACTTAAAGCAAATATGTTTAAGATAATGCATGTCTAAAAGAGAGTTAAAATATGTCATGATATACAAAGTGAATTCTTAATTTTTCTCCATCATCCTTAAACACAAGATCCCACAAGGCCTTTGCACTGGCTATTTGCTACACTCTCCCTCCAAAGAGCCATAGGCCTCACTACCTTATCTCCTACAAGTGGACACCAATATTACCTTCTCAGTGTGATCAACTTTTTCCTATTCAATAGCATAACTCACTTTCCCCTCAACACTCCAAAATTTCCATACCTTGCTCTGTTTTTCTCCACATCACTTATTACTTTCTGACATGTTATATAATTTATTCACTTCTTTAATTTCTTTGTATCCTAAATTGATGTGAGATTCATAAAAGCAAGTAATTTGGATCTTTTTTGTTTCTAACCAACCCTAGGACTTAACTAGGCAATTGGTAGTCCTCAGTAAGTTTTAGATACCATTGAAAAGACTTAATGAGTAGTCTAATTGACAGATTGGAAATGGTGAACTTTTTCTATTAAGTGCTAAATAGTATGTATTTTAAGGTTTATAGGCCATATATCATTTCTGTTGCATTCCTTAAAAATGTTAAAATTTCTTGGCTGGAAGACAGTATAAAAACAGATTGTAGGCCAGACTTGGTCCACAGGCCACAGTTTACTTATCAATTGTTCAACTGAATGGAAGATGTAACAGACAATAGTCACATGATGGTTAGCCCTAGACTTGTTTCTATTTTATATTATGAAAAGTTTTGATTTGGTGTGTTGTGTCCAACTTTAAACTAAAGAAAAATTAATGTGATAAATTGAGTCAGAATGGCTGAAAAGTGGCCTTGGCAACCTAAGGCCTTTGCATTCCCCAGTCTACGAAAACTGTAATTGTGGTCTCTTATAAAACCTGAGTACTAAACTGATGTTTAGTCTTTCAGTTCAGTTTAGTTGCTCAGTCATGTCTGACTCAATTCGACCGCATGAACCACAGCACACCAGGCCTCCTTGTCCATCACCAACTCCCAGAGTCCACCCAAACCCATGTCCATTGAGTCGGTGATGCCATCCAACCATCTCATCCTCTGTCATCCCCTTCTTCTCCTGCCCTCAACATTTACCAGCATCAGGGTCTTTTCCAAAAGTCAGCTTTTCTCATCAGGTGGCCAAATTATTGGAGTTTCAGCTTCAACATCAGTCCTTCCAATGAACACCAAGGACTGATCTCTTTAGGATTGACTGGTCGGATCTCCTTGCAGTCCAAGGGACTCTCAAGAGTCTTCTCCAACACCAGAGCTCAAAAGCAGCAATTCTTCGGCACTCAGCTTTCTTTATACTCTAACTCTCACATCCATACACAACCACTGGAAAAACCATAGCCTTGACTAGATGAACCTTTGTTGGCAAAGTAATGTCTCTGCTTTTTAATATGCTGTCTAGGTTGGTCATAACTTTCCTTTCAAAGAGTAAGTGTCTTTTAATTTCATGGCTGCAATCACCATCTGCAGTGATTTTGGAGCCCAGAAAAATAAAGTCAGCCACTGTTTCCACTGTTTTCCCATCTATTTGCCATGAAGTGCTATTTTACATAGATCATAAGCCCCATCTAAGAAACCAGTAAAACTCAAATACTATCTCATCAAAAACGTGCATACGCACATGATTCTGCATAGATTTTCAGGGTTTTTGAAATCCCTGAGGCCTGTGAAAAAGAATCTCATCCTTTCTTTTGAGATTGACTGTCTTTTTCACTTGCATTTGTTTTGTGCATCTAATAGAACACAAACACTGGTTTTAAGTGGGTTTTGCTTCTTACTAAATAATGAACTGGAGACTGTCAAAGAAATTTAGTCAAACACAGCACCTAATAATTCAGTAAATACTTAAAAGCATACTTTGCTTTAAGTATCATTTCAGCAGACAATTCCTTCAATAATCAGGATTTCATCAAAATGAGGAAACAAGATTTTGTTGCTTTTGTTTTTACTGATCAAGACTATTCCATCCTTATACTCCTTCAGGTTGATAAGATCCTCATTCTTTTGACTATTGAAAGTCATAGTATAATCAATAACAAGAGCATAGTAAGTACCAATATTCTTTAATTTCTTCACTGGTATTACAAAGATTTCTAGGAATTGAATGTTTGTCCATCTTCCTAACATGAATCAATGAGGTAAAGCCATTTCTAGTCTCTGAGAATTTTCAGTGTCAAGTTTTGGCCTAGTGTCTTGGATATCACCTAGAACAGCAATTCTCAACTACAGCCAAGGTATTGATATGCCACACTGGTGAGAGAAAGGCATATTAAATGATTTGTTGCTGATAATATATAAAACATTGCTTTTCCCAAATATTTTATTTTGCAAAAAAATCTTTAAATTTGGTTGTATTTATTCCTAAAATAGTAGTTTGCTGTCTTGTAGTTGAACATTTCTGAACATGTGGAAAACAGTGAACTCAAATGAGGGACTGAGAGTCCTTCGGCATAAACCCACACGAGCATGTTGGTTGTAAGAACATCTTTCATATGTATTTCTGCAGAAAATAATAAATGGTGAGGATAAATGATCTAGCAAATTATCTCTCTTTATTGAAAATATATACTTAGCATCCTTATTAAGGAAAAATGTTGCACATAGTCCCTGATATTAGTGGACACCCTGTTTAATAATTCCCATGCACATTAACTGCTTAGGCTCAAATATAAGCTGAAAATTATTCTGTTGCCTAGTTAAATACAATCTACTTACTGAGGCTCTTTGGGAGGAAATGAAGATAAAGTTATAGCAAAGCACATCCAGGATTAACAATGTCAAGGTCAAATTCACACATACTGCTTAGAAATGATATAAATTACAAGAAGAAAAACTGTGACAGAATTAGGATAATGACAACGTTTGAAATATAAATAGGTTGTTGCCAAAAGAATAAATAAATAAAAGTGATTCACCTATGTGATGATTCACAAATCCCATTGCCCTTCAATAAGACATCCCTTTGTTTTGTCTTGTCACATTTGTAGATAAAGAAAAGGCAAAATGTATCCCACTAGCCAAATATTAGATAGTATAAACAGATAAGAGTTTGAGATGCATAGCAGTAGTAGGAAGCTCAATAAATTATGGATAGAGGGTATTCTGAACAAGCTATCTCCTCTGTCTTCCAAATATAATAAATTTTTTAAGATCAAAGTGCATATCACATGAAGTTAATAAAGTAGAAAATGACACTATTTACCTTCATCAAATAATATGTCAAAAATTTATAGCTCAGCTCCTTGAAAATCTGTCTTATTTAGCCTGGTGCTTTGTGTAACATTTTAATAGCCAAAAGCAAATGGGGAACATAAAGCATGATAGGCCAAGAAAAGTTTTTAAAAACCGTTTTACTTTACTTTCAGATTCCTCATGAAATATTACTTTATTTTTTTTTCCTGTGGTGTCATCTATAATGTTACAAATATTAACATGTAATATCAAGTAGTTAGAGGTGGCAGAGTTGCATGATGAGAAACTAGCTTAAGCACCCAAGGAAGGGTAATTGGCAAGATGACCACATGAAAAAGAGTTGTTTTTATCCCAGGTCTGTCTACAGATTACTGCTTGTCCCCAGGTCACCAAGCTAAAGGTCATATTTCAAAGAATGCTGGTTTATCTGTGCATAAAAGGGAAGGATTTGTCATTCCAAATCATACTAATGATCCATTTAGTCTAACGTCCTTCCTAAGGCAGTGGTCAATTTTTTAAAAAGCAGGGAGAGGAATCTTTCTAACCTCATTTTTACCATTATCAGAAAAGGATGAATTTCATCTAAACTCTTTTGGTAAAGATGAATTCATTGTTCTTACCATGAATTAAGAGCAAGTTTCTTGTTTTACCTGGCATGGCTAATGACAACAGCAATACAAAAAATAAGCACAAAAGTGAACCAACTCAGTCTCTTTTAGTATTATATTAAATCATGTAGTTACATAAAGTTGAACAAATATAAGAAACTCCCATAGGTGACAAAAATTTTAAATCATTCTTTAGAATTCATCAGGTATTTTTAAACTCTAGTATTTTTGCTCTTGTTAGTTCATCCTCAGATGGTGACTGCAGCCATGATATTAAAAGACATTTGCTCCTTGGAAGAAAAGCTATGACAAACCTAGACAGCATATTAAAAAGCAGATACATTACTTTGCCAATAAGGATCCATCTAGGCAAAGTATGGTTTTTCCAGTAGTCATGTATGGATGTGAGATGTGGACTATAAAGACAGCTGAGCACCAAACAATTGATGCTTTTGAACTGTGATGATGGAGAAGACTACTGGGAGTCCCTTGGACTGCAAGGAGATCAAACCAGTCCATCCTAAAGGAGATCAGTCCTGGGTGTTCATTGGAAGGACTGATGCTGAATCTGAAACTCCAGTACTTTGGCTACCTGATGAGAACTGACTCATTTGAAAAGACCCCAATGCTGGGAACAATTGAAGGCAGAAGGAGATGGGGACGACAGAGGATGAGATGGTTGGATGGTATCACCAACTTGATGGACAGGAGTTTGAGTGAGCTCTGGGAGTTGTGATGGACAGGGAAGCCTGGCGTGCTGCAGTCCATGGGGTCATAAAGAGTTGGACACAACTGAGTGACTGAACTGAACTGAGTTAATCCTCATTACCTGTTCATGTGATAAATGCTTTTCAATATCAGTTTTATAAATGCAAATATGGAGATTAAAAGAGACAGAAATATCTTTACAGATAAATAAAAATCTGGAAGGTTTATTTGTGCTATGTCACAAAATTTCAAGATTCTATTATTAGTCATATATGATTAAATGCCCACTAAATTGCATTGTATGCTTTGGCTGAAAATTGCTTGAGGTGATCATCCACTGCTACCTGAGCTCTTTTCACTCTTCGGCAAAGTTGAATTTTAAAAGTTGTTTTCTTTTTAATTTGCAACTGCATCTAATCCCCTAATATTAATGCCATTGCTTAGTGTCATATAGAAATACATGGCAGCCCACTCCAGTATTCTTTCCAGGAAAATTCCATGGACAGTGGAGCCTGGTGGATTACGGTCCATGGGATCGCAAAGAGTGGGACATGATTTAGAGACTAAATAACAGAAGAGAAAACACTTCTAAACACACTGCTTTTGTATATTTTAGCTGCATAAGTTTGAGATGTAATCAGAAGTTCCTATAAGATTCATTTTAAAGTGTACCTTTTTAATATAATGAAACATTTCATCTGAAATGTGAAATGATTGCGATAGATAGCTAGGCAAATAGATCATCTATACCTACCATTTATCTAAAGAAATAAAGGGTCACATCATAATATATTTAAAAGCTTCTAAATACTTTGGGCTTCCCAGTTTGCCATACTGGTAAAGAAACTGCCTGCCAATGTAGGAGACATAAGAGACCCAGGTTCAATCCCTGGGTAGGGAAGATCCCCTGGAGGAGGACATGGCACCACATCTGGTTATTTTTTCTTTTTCTTCCCAACTTACCTACTCTCCTGAATATAATATTTATCCTTTATATGGATTCTTTCATAATTTTAACTTACATGTTTTCTTGTTGTTCGGTCACTATGTCGTGTCTGATTCTTTGTGACCTCATGGACTGCAGCATGCTAGGCTTCCCTGTCCTTCACCAATTCCCAGAGTTTGCTCAAATTCATGTCCATTGAGTCGATGCTGCCATTGAACCAACTCATCCTCTGCCAACCTCTTCTCCTTTTGCTTCAATCTTTAGCAGTATCAGGGTCTTTTCCAGGTCTTTTTGATTCCTCAAATCAGGTGGTCAAAGTATTGGATATTCAACTTCAGCATCAGTCCTTCCATGAATATTCAGGGTTTATTTACTTTAGGGTTGATTAGTTTGATCTCCTTGCAGTCCAAGGGACTCTCAAGAGTCTTCTCCAGAACCACAATTCAAAAGCATCGATTCTTCAGTACTCAGTCTTCCTTATGGTCCAACTTTCACATCCATCCATGACTACTGGAGTTATATTGCAGTCTGAGAATCACAGGAACCTAAACCTGTATTTCCTTTGGAATAATGATTCAGTAATTGTTAGTTCTGTATCTGCAGAAACTTTAACCTTGCTTATGTGTGTTTCAGTTTAAAGGCCCCTTATTTAATATATTTTTGATTTATTAACATTGCATTAATAGCAGAGCACTATAACTTTCTCCTAAAAAAAGCTTATTATGTTTTGTCCCTATTGCAAAATTCAAACTTAAATTGAAGAAAGTAGGGAAAACCACTAGACCACTCAGTTATGAGCTAAATCAAATATCTTACAAATATACAGTGAAAGTGACAAATAGTCAGTGGATTCAATCTGACAGACAGAGTGCCTGAAGGATTATGGATGGAAGTTCATAACATATACTTGTTACAGAGGCAGTTATCAAAATCATCCCCAAGAAAAAGAAATGCAAAAAGGTAATATGATTATCTGAGGAGGACTTATAAATAGCTGAGAAAAAAGAAGAAGTTAAAGGCAAAGGAGAAAAGGAAAGATACACCCATCTGAATGCAGAGTTCCAAAAAATATCAAGAGGAGACAAGAAATCCTTCTTGAGTGACTAATGCAAAAAATAGAGGGAAACAGTAGAATAGGAAAGACTAGTGAGCTCTTCAAGAAAATTAGAGATACCAACGGAACACTTCATGCAAAGATGGACACAATAAAGGACATAAATGGTATGGACCTAACAGAAGCAGATGATATTAAGAAGAGGTGGCAAGAATACACAGAAAAGTATTAGTCACTCAATTGGTTTCCTCTGTCCATGGAATGCTCCAGGCAAGAATACACAGAAGAACAATACAAAAAAGATCTTAATGATCCAGATAACCATGATGGTGCAATCACTCACCTAGAATCATATATCTTGGGGTGTGAAGTCAAGTGGGCCTTAGGAAGCATCATTACTAACAAAGCTAGTGGATAGTGGAAGTGATGGAATTCCAGCTAAGCTATTTCAAATCCTAAAAGATTTGAAATAGCACATCATGTGAAATGCCAGGCTGAATGAAGCACAAGCTGGAATCAAGATTGCTGGGAGAAAAATCAATAACCTCAGATATGCAGATGACACCATCCTTATGGCAGAAAATGAAGAAGAACTAAAAAGCTTCTTGATGAAGGTGAAAGAGGTGAGTGAAATATCTGGTTTAAAACTCAACATTCAAAAAAGGAAGATCATGGTGTCTGGTCCATTCACTTCATGGCAAATAGATGGGGAAACAATGGAAACAGTGACAGACTTAAATTTATTGTGCTACAAAATCACTGCAGATGGTGACTGCAGTCATGAAATTAAAAGATGCTTGCTACTTGGAAGAAAAGCTATGACAAACCTAGACAGCATATTAAAAAACAGAGACATTACTTTGCCAAAAGTGGTCTGTCTAGTCAAAGCTATGGTTTTTCCGGTAGTCATGGTTGTGAGGCTCCAACCATAAAGAAGCCTGAGCGCCAAAGAATTGATGCTTTTGAACTGTATTGGAGAAGACTCTTGAGAGTCCCTTGGACTGCAAGGATGGCAAACCAGTCAATCATAAATGAGCTCAATCCTGAATATTCATTGGAAGGACGGATGCTGAAGCTGAAGCTGCAATAATTTGGCCACCTGATGTGAAGAGCTGATTCATTGGAAAGGACCCTGATGCTGGGAAAGATTGAGGGCAGGAGGAGAAGGGGATAGTAGAGGACAAGACAGTTGGATGGCATCACCAACTTTATGGACATGAGTTTGAGCAACCTCCAGGAGATGGTGAAAAACAAGGAAGCCTGCCATGATGTGTTCCTTGGAGTGGTAAAAAGTTGGACAAGACTGAGTCCCTGAACAGCAACACATGCATTTTCTGTTAAGACTCTGCATAGTTTTCTCTCACTTAGGAGAAATAGACAGTACTTCAATACTACACTTGGAAATTATTTTAAGCAGCAAAATTTTCAATAAAATTTCAAAAATGTAGAAAACATGGCACTAAATAGACTGGAAAAGGATACTTATTTGTAGTATTAGAGCTGAAACCAAAACACTGAGGTCTCCTTCATTGATATCAGATGAGAATGTTTGCATTGGGTGCTTCCATTTTTTCTCTTTCTAATATGTGGATGTCCCTGAATGACTATGAAAGAATCATGAATGCTGATTTCAGGGTTACAATGAAATTCTAGTGATTATTCAAACCCACAGATGCAGACTCCACAAATGAGGATAAACTATACCTTCTTTTAAAATCAAATTCACAAAGTGAAGTGGATTTTCTGGGTATAGAAATAAACTCAAAGTTCAATAATTATTCCTCCATATCATGCAAACTTTTGTTACTATATCAGATATCTAAAGTCAGTCTGAATATCAGTTTCTTTTATATTTGTATATTTGTTTCTTTCTTATTTATCAGTTTGGTTATTGATGGGATTTTGTAGAAATTTTTTCTTAGTTTATCTTAAAGAACTATTTTCTCTAAAAAATAAAGACATGACATTAGTAAATGTCTAGTATAGCTGTTTTTAATTGTCAATCTTGCCTGGCAACTAAGAACTAAAGAGAAAATCCTGTATTTAGTCCTTTTATTTATTTATTTATTTTTGCTATTTTGTAATGTTTTCTTCTCTTGTATCTTTCATTATAGTCTCTCTCTCACTTGTTTCATTCTTTCTTTCTTCAAAGAACCTAAATAACAAATTGTTTTAGTCGCTTAGTGCCTGACTCTTTGGGACCCCATGGACTGCTGCCTACCAGGCTCCTCTATCCATGGGATTTTCCAGGCAAGGATACTGGAGTGGTTTGCAATTTCTTTCTCCAAAATAACAAATTATGTTTCTAAATTCCATGTTTTTTTTTTCCTTTTTCTTTTAAAACTTCTTTTTCTGTTCCTTCTTCAAGTAGAATTCTATTTCTTCCTTGTTTAATTTCTTCACCTTTTAGAACTGTATATTTCATTACTCCCTATTAATGTCACTTTCCAAATAGCAAAATATCTTTTATATTTTTAAAACAATTCACCATATATCCTGAAGTTATTTTTCTGATATCTGTTTATGAGTCAAAATATTTCTGAGAATAAATAGTATAATTATTTTTATTTTTTTTCCTTTGTCTCAATGAAAGGCTTGTTTAGATTATTCATTTGTTTTTCTTTGTTCATATTCCTAAGTTAAGGTGAAGGTTGTTTATTATTGGTAAATATCATGGGCTCCATCAGCAATTGCGTAAGTTACATTTTAATACCTACTATCTATCTTAGTAAAGCGAAGTCGCTCAGTCGTGTCTGACTCTTTGCGACCCCATGGACTGTAGCCTACCAGGCTCCTCTGTCCATGGGATTTTCCAGGCAATAGTACTGGAGTGGATTGTCATGTCCTCTTCCAGGGGATCTTCCCCACCCAGGGATCAAACCCAGGTCTCCCGCATTGTAGACAGACGCTTTACCATCTGAGCCATCAGGGAAGTTACTACCTATCTTAGGTCAGTGCTATAAGACTGAATGCTTGTGTTCCCTTCTAAATGCATATGTTGAATATCAACTCCCAGTGTGATATTATTAGGATGTGGGGTTTTCAGAATGTGATTAGGTCATAAGAGTGGGGCCCTCATAAATGGGAATATTGCCTTATTAGAGAACCCAGAACACTCCCCTCTACATGAAGTTTTAGCTAATGAATGGTCTTCTGTGAAAAAGGAAGTGACCTCTCACCAGGCATTGAGTCTGCCAGTGTGTTGAGTTTATGCTTCCCCAACTGCAAAACCATGAGAAATAAACTGCTATTTAATTCACCAAGTGTATAGTGCATGTGTTAAAGTAATCCAAACAGACAAGGACAGTAGGCATTCAGATTTCCAACGGGCACCTCAAACTCAATGTATCTCATCCAAATTCATCTCTCCTTTTGCTTCTAGTATTACCCAAGACAGGAATTTGGGAGTTCCTAGAAATTTCACTCATTTACAACAAATTAATATTGAGAGTCCCTTGGACTGCAAGGAGATCCAACCAGTCCATTCTGAAGGAGATCAGTCCTGGGTGTTCTTTGGAAGGAATGATGCTAAAGCTGAAACTCCAGTACTTTGGCCACCTCATGCGAGGAGTTGACTCATTGGAAAAGACTCTGATGCTGGGAGGGATTGGGGGCAGGAGGAGAAGAGGACGACAGAGGGTGAGATGGCTGGATGGCATCACCGACTCGATGGGCATGAGTCTGAGTGAACTCTGGGAGTTTGTGATGGACAGGGAGGCCTGGCGTGCTGCAGTTCTTGGGGTTGCAAAGAGTCGGAGACAACTCAGCGACTGAACTGAACTGAACTGAATATTATCTGTAGCATACTATTATTGATATATATGATTTTTTTATTACAAATCTTTCTTTATCTAAATTTCCACCATTCACCCCACTTTCACTGTTTCTCACCTAAATTCTTGCTGAGATCTCTTGCTGCTGCTGCTAAGTCACTTCAGTCGTGTCCGACTCTGTGCGACCCCAGAGACGGCAGCCCACCAGGCTCCACTGTCCCTGAGATTCTCCAGGCAAGGACACTGGAGTGGGTTGCCATTTCCTTCTCCAATGCATGAAAGTGAAAAGTCAAAGTGAAGTCGCTCAATCGTGTCCGACTCCTAGTGACCCCATGGACTACAGCCTACCAGACTCCTCTGTCCATAGGATTTTCCAGGCAAGAGTACTGGAGTGGGGAGATCTCTTAGTTGCTTACTAATTTCCCAGAAATTTCTATTTACTCTGTGTGGATGTATGTGTGTGTGTGTGTGTCTATGTATGTGTGTGTGTGCTCATTTGTGTCTGACTCTTTGTGACCCCATGGTACTGATCCTAAATCTTCAGATGTTAGAAACAGCTCAAGAGCTAATGAAGGAACACAAATGTCATACCAAATACTTTTAGACTCTCTTGCTTAAAAAGAAAATTGGCCAGCACCTCACTTGTATTTCTGTCTCTGTGCTATCCCCTCCCCGCAACTTTCTTTTAGATTGCAATATAATTAACTATGGAAGTTATTTTTTTCTTTGCAATTTGTCAATTGAGAATACAATAGAATCCACTGGGGCAGAACTATTTATTCCAGAACTGATTTATCACTATCCTTTCTTTCATATGCCATGTGTCACAGTGTATGGTAAATTTGTTCTTTTTTTTTTTTTTTTTAACATTTGTCATCACCATTACAGTATGTTTTTCTCAAAGACAAAGGTTTTTCAATTTTATTTATGCAGCCTAAAATGAAGTGAAGTCGCTCAGTCCTGTCCGACTCTTTCTGATCCCACGGACTATAGCCTACCAGGTTCCACCATCCATGGAATTTTCCAGGCAAGAATACTGGAGTGGGTTGCCATTTCCTTCTCCCGGAGATCTTCCCAACCCAGGGATTGAACCCGGGTCTACCACATGGTAGGCATTGTAGGCAGATGCTTTACCAACTGAGCCACCTGGGAATATCCTATTATGTGGCCTAACTGATCAATAAATACATAAAATAATGAATTAATGATATAGAAAATGACAGTGGCAATTTTCTGAGTACTATATCTTTTTTTACCTGCTCCTTCACACCAACATATAAATGAAAAGCAAAAACCAACTTCCAAGGATAACTAATATATGGATTTTTCTTCATATAAAACTCCTACAGTTTTAATGTTCGTATAATTGTAATTTGCCTAATCTAGTCATATATTAAGCCAGAGAGATAAATTTAACATTTTAAAGGAGAGAAGTTTTTATTAGCTTGGTTGTTAATATACCAATTATTTCTAACAACCTTTATACTAATTAATAAAACTTTGTTCTTTCAAGAATTTGGTTTAGTCCATTAAGTCTAAATTTCTATTTACCTCTTTTCCCATTGTTTCAAGTTGTTTTAAACCCCAGGTGTCTCTTTATAAATTAAACTTTATAATGGACCACTAAGTTTAAATTCTTTTTCAGTTACCATTCTCTTAGCTCTGGAAGTTGACTTAAATTAGTACAAATCCGCAATGTTCTCAGACATGGCAAATGATTAGGGACAATACCCAACTGTTATCTCAGAAAAGACAAAGAATATAACTGCAAAGGGAGAGATTTAAGTAAAATGACTGAAATAACTATCCCTGAGAGTTATATGACAGGATAGATTCTATGAGCAATTGACACTATAAAGTCAAAATTCTGAAGATATTTTAAACATTGGAAGTTGACATAATTATAAAAATACAGCTTAAAAATAGGCTCAAGTTGTATTCATCCTACGAATCCCTTCCCTGGAGACTTCCATCTCCCCAAAAGTCTTAAAAACTTTTTTGCTTTCATTTTCTCACCTTTCCGAAGGTATTTTCAATTTTTTCCAGTTCAATTCCTGTATATTAACATCAACCTGATCATCATCACCACCGATTTCTTTCTACTCTCATATTTCTCAAAGTATCTGCTGCATTGGCATTTTTATCATCTTATCCTTTATGAATTCTCTTTTTTTGATGCCATAATTCCACCACTTACTGCCAAAGTATTTTTTAAAAACGTTTGAATCATGCTGTCTATATTCTCTTCTTCCATGAGTGTGATATTTTTCAAAACAGAGCTAAATCAGTTACTTCTTTCAAAATTGGCATCTGCTGATTGACTTCAGTATAAATTCCAAATTTCATAGCATTGTTCCAAGGTCACAATCCAATCTTTTCCTAGCATTGTATTCCTGTGTCCCAATCCTGTTTACTTAGACCATGTCTGTGTCTGAAAACTTTGTATAAAGTGCCCTGTCTACTTGAGAAAGGTCTATTCATTTTTAACTCCTTGTCCTCTGTATACCTCCCTAAATCTCTTGATGACCTGCCTTCACTCCCTTAGAAAAGTTGATTGTTTCTCTGCATTTTTCACTCTATTAAAAGTTTCTCCACATTTCATCATCATTACTTGGAGTTCTATTTAGTCTACTTTTACACATTGGCATTCTTAAATGACAGAAATAATGCCTTCTCCTACATATTTTATTACCAAGTAGATTGTTTGGTACTATAATAATTGCTAAGTCACTTCAGTTGTGTCCAGTTCTTTATGACTCTGTGGACGGTAGTCCCAGGCTCCGTGAAACATGGGACTCTCCAGGTAAGCACACTGGAATGGGTTGTCATGCCTTTCTCAAGGGGATCTTCCTGACCCAAGGATTGAACCTGAGTCTCCTGTGTCTCCTGCATTGCAGGTGGATTCTTTACCAGTAGTGCCACCATAGTTGGAGCTGGTTAATTATAACAATCTTAAATTTAAATAATGGCTTAAAAACAATAGACATTTGTTTCTTGCTCACACGAATTTCTACTTCAGCAGGGAAGCTCTGCTTCAGAAACTGATTTAGTGACGGATGGAAGAAGAGGTTGGAATCTTTAAAGGCAATAAAAATTGGTTATGGAAGAAATCTTCAACTGACAGAAAGGGAAAACTGTGGATATGCTTTTTTAGAAAGATTTATTTTGTTGAAATCTCAAATCACTTCTGTTCATACCATACTGGCCAGAATTTGGCCACATGACCACTTCTAACTGTAAAGGAGACTGAGAAGTTCAATCTGTCAGGAAGAGAACAATGATTCTGGTGTGCAGCTGCTAGAATGGGTTTATTGCTCCACACCCGCCCACCACACCCAATATGCACACAAACATACGCAAAATGAACTGGATGGTACATTAGCCTTTACAATCATAATACCTTTGGAGCTTTTTTAAAATGCAAATACCTGAAGCATTATCATAAACCTTCTTAAACTAAACATCTAGCTATAGAATTTAATAGTTACACAGATGATTCTGCTCATAGGAATGATAACTCTTCTACAGGTGCTAACTAGACTACTGAAAAGACTTAATAACACACAGAAATGGGAATAGCCCTTAGAGCACAGACTAATTCAGAAAACTTTTAAAAATAGTTTTAATTTGAAATAGAACAAATAGTTCATCTATCTCATTAAAAATTCAATAAAATGAATGTTAGACTCAACAGCTCAGAAACTCTACATTGTTTTGCAGGTTTTCTTAAATTTTCTCCTGTAACAAATGCATTCTACCTATGATCAACTGAAGCATAAACACTGAGGCAACATTTTTCCTCCTCTAAGACAGCCTCCAACAATAATTAGTACTTACTTGGAAATCAATAAATATCAAAAGACCAAGTGTTATCATTTGCCCTTTGCTTTACAATAGGTTTGAATACAAGATTACATATAAATTAGTGAGTTTCTTAAGGAAAAGGGCAAGTGGTTTTACTTAACTGACAATAATATCTTTTAGGTTACATTATTTATGTGCAAATCAGGTTTCATATTGTTTCAACTTTAAGCTTACGTTCCTCATTCACTTCAGGGACACCTAATCAGTTTATAACTTGTAATCAATTTAGTCTTTCATTACCCGATGCAAAAATATTTATTTACAAGTGGCAATAATTAGCAAAGTCATACAGAAGACACACTGCACTATATTACTGTGTACACTGGGTTCTGTAGACTTCTGTCAGTTCACTGGAATAAATTCAAATCTAGATAGGCATGAATACACCTAAATGCAATGGTTTTAAAGTAATAACTAACTAAGCACTGAAGAATTGATGCTTTTGAATTATGGTGTTGGAGAAGACTCTTGAGAGTCCCTTGGACTGTAATGACATCCAACCAGTAAATCCTAAAGGAAATCAGTCCTGAATATTAATTGGAAGGACTGATGCTAAAGCTGAAACTCCAATATTTTGGCTACCTGATGCGAAGAGCTGACTCATTTGAAGAGACCCTGATGCTGGGAAAGATTGAAGGCAGGAGGAGAAGGGCATGACAGAGGATGAGATGATTGGATGGCATCACTAACTCAATGGACACGAATTTGAGTAAACTCCAGGAGTTAATGATGGACAGTAAGGCCTGGCATGCTGCAGTCCATGGGGTTGCAAAAGGTTGGACAAGACTGAGGGACTGAACTGAACTGAACTGAAGCATAGGATAAGTCTAGATGAGCAATTCGAGTAACCTTATTCACTATACTGAAAACCATGAGTCAGTAACTGGCTTATTTGCAAGAGCAAAAATGAGGTTTCCAATTTTCAAAATTATTACCTTATTTCTTATCATTAAGAGATATTTCAAAGTTTTCAACAACATTTCTTGACATGGGAATATTTTACTCAGATCTATACTGCTTTTGGATTGGTTCCGAACTTACATAAAGATGGAGTATGTCGGATCCCTTGTGAAAACACTATTAAGGTACACTTGTTTCATAGAGATGTGGTATTGATTTGTCATTAAAGCTTGAAGGCTTACATAGCAGTGGATTTCTACTTTTTGTCTAGATGGTACTAAAGCTATAGCCATGGAGGTAGTTTCTGTAAAAGGCTAGATGCTAACAATAATGAAAAGGCTAAAGGAAATTATAAAACAATTACTGTAATAGAAGGAAAGAGAATCATATTTATTGTATATCTATGTACCAGGCTTTAAGATAGTATTTTGTTTTGTTTTGTTTTTTTTAAAGCTGTTGCAGTTATAATGAAATGAACCAAAAATTATATCTATGGAGACCAAATAACACTTTGTTAAGACAAGAGAAAGTTGAAGGACTTTGGTTGGTTTCCTCATTTCAGAATCTAGTCTTCAACTTTGCATTTCCAGAAAATCAAATGTTGGACCAAAGACTTGGATAAATTCACAGAAATTACTTATGAGAAACAAGTGCAAATGTCAACTAAATGAATAATAGAATACAATAGTATTTTTTCCAGTGGCTACCAATGCAAGAGTACTGTAACAAAGCAATCAGGGGATTAAAAATAATTACACAAAATATTATGTGGTATGTTATATGCAATTATTCTTTTATACATTAATGTTATAACTAATAAAAACTGCCATTGTCTGCTAAAATTAATCTCATATATATAGATATAGGTTTAGAAAAATACATGGTCATCCAGCAATTTTGTCTTTAGCTATTTACTCAACAAAAGTCTATGTATGTGATCAGTAGCAACAAGAAAATGTACAGGAATATTTAGAGCAACACTACATGAAAAGTCAAAAATAAAAACAATCCAAACATCCATCAATACTAGAATTAATAAATAAATGATGCTATGTTCATACAAAGGAATAACAAACAGCAACCAGATGAATGAACAATTTACTATATGAAACACCATGGATAAATTCATACACAGTTAACCAAAGAATTAAAACACAATATAAGACACACTCTATGAATACATTATAAATCTCTAATCACAGGCAAAATTCGTGAATGGCTTTGCAGGGATAGAGATTGCTTTTGGGGTAGGTCTTCTGGGGAGCTAATTCTATTTAAATATTTGACTGAGATTCTGAATATATAGTAAAAGCAAAAATGTTAATCACTCAGTCATGTCCTACTCTTTTTGACCCCATGGACTGTAGCTGGACAGACTCCTCTGTCCATGGAATTTTCCAGGCAAGAGTACTGGAGTGGGTTGCCATTTCTTCTTCCACGGTATCTTCCTGACTGATGGATCAAACCCAAATCTCTTCCATTGCAGGCAGATTCTTTACCATCTGAGCCACCAGGGAAGTCCAGAATATACAGACATGTATACAATAAAACATACAGTGAAATGTTTTCACTTTTGTGAAAACTTGAATTAGACACTTATGATTTATGGGCTTCTATGTATGCATCAATAATATGCTTTAAGACATTAATAACTTGGGCATATGTAGAAGTAGGAAGAAATAGAGATGAAGCAAGATTGGCCTTGAGTTGATAATGGGTGAGGATGGGTGATGAATCCATTTCAGCTCATCACATCATGTTTTCTTCTGTATATGTTTGAAATTTGCATAATAAAAATCTAATTTCTAGAAGAATCATAGTAGTGTTCATCAACTTGTATTATGCATTTATTCAAGCTGTTTATAATATCAAAAGCACAATTCACAAAATACTGATAAATTGGACTTTATAAATTTAAAAACTTCTGCTCTTCGAATTATTCTGTTAAGTGAATGAAAAGACAGACACCATGAGGAGAGAATATTCACCTAACACATATTTGATAAAGGACTTTTATTCTGTATATATAAATAATTCTCAAATTTAATTAAGATTATAAGCAATCCAACTTAAGAAATGGGCAGAAGATTTAAACAGACATTTCAGCAAAGACAACATAGGGATGTCAAATAAGCTCATGCAAAGCTGGTCAACACAATGAGACACTAAGGGAATGCAAATTAAAATGACAATGGCATGCCACTAATAATCTATTTAAATAGCCAAAATTAAATACATTGACCATAACCAAATTTTTGTGAGGATATGTACAACTTTGCTGTCAATGAAAATTTAAAATATTACTACTCCTTTCAAAAGCATTTTGGAAGTATGTCAAAAAGTTAAATATATACCTACCTTTTAACTCAGTATTTTCCTAGACATTAAATGGAGAAAAATAAAAGCATATAAAGACTTGTACCTAAATCTTCATAATGACTATTTGTAAGAGTCAAAACTGAAAACAGCACAAATATCCACCAACGGGCAAATGGATAAAAACATTTTGGTAAATCTACACAATGGAATATCACTCTACTTATTCATTTTGATGTTTGGCAAAACTAATACAATTACGTAAAGTTTAAAAATAAAATAAAATTTAAAAAAAAATAAAAATAAAAATAATAAAGTACTTATATATGCAACATGGATCATCTAAAAATACTTGTGATGGATTTTAAAAAGCCAGATAAAAATTCATAAATTTAATACATGCAAATTTACACATTTATGCAAAATTATAAGAAATGTAAACAAATTTACGGTGTAAAAAAAGAGTAAGGATTGAGGGAGGGCTGGGGAACAGAAGAGAGGGATTACAAGTGAGAATGGAAAAATGTAACAAGTGAGCATGGGAAAACTTTGGGGAGTGTTGGATATTTTCACTTTACTCATTGTAATGATGGTTTCATGGGTGTATATATATGTCAACATGTTTCAAGGTGTACACTCTAAATTCTGCAATTAATATATCTTTCTAGTATGAATTTACTCAATATACATCTCAATTTACAATAAAATAGCCCTGAAAAATTTAGTGATTCTATTCAAGCTATAGTTCAGGCTGATTACCTGTCTCCAGTTCTCAAAAATATATACATCCTCCATGCACAAAATTTTTAAATCCATTTTTATAGACTAACCTGAAAAAGTGTGAAACTAAATTCTGCTTATTTCAATGGTTGAATCATTCTATGGTGCTTTCCCCCATATCAATATATATTTTTTTCTTTTAAAGAATGGCTACAAACTGAAAAGTCTACAACTTCACTAGAGCTAGAATCTTACAGTGTGCTCCAGCCACCATAAAATTATTTTTATATAATCACTTTTGTTTCCTCTGATAAATCTTACATGTGGCTCATCCATAATTTTAGTCTCAGAATGAAACATTATCTTCAAGTTTTGAGGAATAGTGCATTATGTTTTCCTTCTGCACTGTAAAAATATCTGTAATTTAAACTTCACACACTCTCAAGTAGTTATTATAACAAACTTTTGCTGATGAGGAACTCAGATTCAAAGAGTTAAAATTATCTGCCAAAAATTACACATGTGTTAAGTTGTTAAGCAAGGACACAAACCCAGATCTGATGTTTTGTCCCATTATCCCACTTTCCAACAAATGAATGTTTATGGCATTTCTAAGTCCATGGGGTCGCAAAGAGTCGGACACAACTGAGCAACTGAACAGAATAGAAGATACTAGAATTTTTCAATTAATTTCCTCCTTCATATCATTTTCTCTCAGAATAAAAATTCTTTTTAAATGACCCAAATCTAAGGGCACTTATGTAATGATACATAATACATAATAATCTTTTTCAGTGAGAAATTCAGACATTGACAATGATGGTATAAAAGGAAAAAAAAAGTCAGCTGCCAACAATGTACATGAGCTTAGGAAAGTTATTTCAAGCCCCTAGAATTCTATTTCCTCATTTTGTAAAATTTTGAAATAATATTTAACCTGTTGACCACTGTCAAGTTTCAAGGTAATGTATACACATGTAGCATCAAAGTGCTCAGTGAATGGCTGCTCCAAAAAACAGGGTTGCTGAGTAAAGATTACTCCAAAGGCAGTCATTAGATACTGCTACCACTTTGAAACAATTTTTTATATTTCTGAAGACACATTTCTGAAAATGCATTACAAAAATACTTGAAGAGAATAAAAAAAAAACTAAGCTCTGTGTGTATATAAAATATCTATTTTTTATAGTAAACCACAAATAAGTTTTTAAATGATACAGTTGGATATTCAGAAGACACACAGATATGAATCAGCATATTCCACTTACTCTGCTCTACGTATTTACTAGGAAGGAGGTAAAAAAGGTAGGATATATGATGATCATGTTTCCATAACCTCTTTACCAGCCCTGACTGCCTTGTGTGATTTTGGGCAATTTACAGCCAAATTTCTACCTACTATAATACGAGACAATAGAAATTCTCTAAGTTATAGTAAAATACAGAAATCCTCTCCTTATTCTATTAATTTTCCTAATTAAAGAATATAAAATTAGCACAACATCGACTATTACTTCTATCCCACAAAATTACCACTCTATAGGATAATAAATTAATCTATGCCAACACAATTCACCACCCCTACTATTGTAGAAATGTAGTGAATCACATTCGCTGGCTTTTTCAGGTTAACTGTTATGGATTAACGCCGTGGTGGGAAATTCTGAGTTTTGTTCTTAATTTTGCAGTGCACAAGTTTAAATTATCAATTCAGCCAAAACAAACAGACAAATCCCAGGGATTTGATATACTCTATAATATTCAAATTCTGTAATGATTCTCTTTTCTGCACAATCTATTTATCTCTGTGGGAGCATTGTCAGTCCGCACACAAATAACCTTGAATAAAACTCAGAATCTCTAGACCCTGAGTCCTCCTATAATCATTATCCCATTTCCCTCCCAATTGGCCCTAGTATCATTTCTCTGTGTCTATATGATTTGGCCGTCCAGCAATATTTAATACTGCTGGCCATTCTTTTTTTTTTTTTTTTCTCTTTATAGACATCCAGGATATCTTTTCCTAGTTTTCTTCCTTCTTTATGCACTACTCCTTAATCTCCTACGTCAACTTCAGTTCTACTAGTTATCAATGTTCATGGATATTATCTAGAACTCATTCTTTTCTCTGAATCTTCATTGACAATCTCATTTATCTAATAGCTTTAAATACAATGATATGCCTTTGACCTCTAAACACACACATTTAGATTTGAGGTCTTAGCTGAACTGCGGACTCATATGCCTATATTTGTTTGATATATCCTTTTAGGATTCTAACAGATATCCAGAATTAATGTTTTTAAGGAAGAACGGTTTTCACCCTCCTCCAGTCCCACTCTCCAACAATTCTGATGTTCTGATGAACTTAATTTAATTCTGATGAACTTAATCTCATTACATTTGCAATTCTCACTGAAACCATTATCTTTCATCCAGATTATTGCAAAAAGCTTCTAATCTGTCTGTTTCAACTCTTGTGATCTTCCAATCTGTTCAAAACAGAGCAAACAGAAGAACATTTTTCAAAATATAAATCAAATTGTCTTGTTCTCTGATTAAATCTGGGCTTCCCTGGTGGCCCAGATGGTAAAGAATGGTAAAGAATCTGCCTGAAACTGGGGAGATCCGGGTTAGATCCCTGGGTCAGGAAGTTATCCTGAAGAAAGGAATGGGAACCCACTCCAGTGTTCTTGCCTAGAGAATTCCATGAATAGAGGAGCCTTGTGGGCTACAGTCCATGGGGTCACAAAGAGTTGGGCATGACTGAGTGACTTACACTTTCAATTTCTGATAAATCAACCAACATCTTCCCTTTAAACTTAGAATATGGTGTACATATAACAGCACTCAATATCTATCCCCCGCTGGTTTCTGACCACATCTGCTACCACTCTGCACCTTGTTCAGAACACTCTAAATATACTGGCTTTCTCTCTGTTCGTGGAATATATCAACATCACTCAAATATTAGAGTCTTATCCTAGTATATTAGAATAGGTGATTTCTTAAAACTCAGGAATCAGCTGAAAAATTATCTCCTGAGTGTGACCTGTACTATCTGCATCATCCTGCTTTATATTCAACATATATAGTACTAATCATTTCATTATATATTCAACTATTTGATTATTGTCAACTTTCCCTGTCAATTAAAATCTCTAAACAGAACCTTGTCTAGATTACCTAATTTTTATACTTAATATCTAAAATAGTATTTGTCTCAGAGGAAACTATATATGTTGAAGGAAAGAAGTGCAAGTATATATAGATGTATCTATTCACAATATGCATGAAAATTGTATCAAATATTTGAGCAGGCTTGAATAGTCTCCAGGAAATTATCAAAATGGCAACTTAGCTTAGGCTAAGAGGAGATTTATATAATTTGGTAATAATCAGAAATCAATAATTTTTAGTACTTGTGAACAGCATAGAAGAAATGATTTTTTTTTGTCTTTAGAACATGTATATATTTTCTAAAGAATGTCTTTCCCACACCAAAGCAATTCTAGCATGCAGCATAGTGGTAAAGAATCTGCTTGCCAATGCAGGAGATGCAAGAGCCACAAGTTTGATACCAGGATCAAGAATATCCCCTGGAGTAGAAAATTGCAACGCCCTCCAGTATTGTTGCCAGCAAAATTTCATGGACAGAGGAGCCTGGTGGGGTACAGTCTATGGAGTGGCAAAGAGTCATACATGACTGAGCCAATGAGGACACATGCACAGATCAGATCAGATCAGTGGCTCAGTCGTGTCCGACTCTTTGCAACCCCATGAATCACAGCACGCCAGGCCTCCCTGTCCATCAACAACTCCCAGAGTTCACTCAGACTCATGTCCATCGAGTCAGTGATGCCATCCAGCCATCTCATCCTGTGTCATCCCCTTCTCCTCCTGCCCCCAATCCCTCCCAGCATCAGAGTCTTTTCCAATGAGTCAACTCTTCGCATGAGGTGGCCAAAGTACTGGAGTTTCAGCTTTAGCATCATTCCTTCCAAAGAAATCCCAGGGCTGGTCTCCTTCAGAATGGACTGGTTGGATCTCCTTGCAGTCCAAGGGACTCTCAAGAGTCTTCTTCAACACCACAGTTCAAAAGCATCAATTCTTCGGCTCTCAGCCTTCTTCACAGTCCAGCTCTCACATCCATACATGACCACAGGAAAAACCATAGCCTTGACTAGACAGACCTTTGTTGGCAAAGTAATGCCTCTGCTTTTGAATATGCTATCTAGCTTGGTCATAACTTGCCTTCCAAGGATTAAGTGTCTTTCAATTTCATGGCTGCAATCACCATCTGCAGTGATTCTGGAGCCCCCCAAAAATAAAGTCTGACACTGTTTCCACTGTTTCCCCATCTATTTCCCATGCAGTGATGGGACCGGATGCCATGATCTTTGTTTTCTGAATGTTGAGCTTTAAGCCACCTTTTTCACTCTCCACTTTCACTTTCATCAAGAGGCTTTTTAGTTCCTCTTCACTTTCTGCCATAAGGGTGGTATCATCTGCATATCTGAGCTTATTGATATTTCTCCCGACAATCTTGATTCCAGCTTGTGTTTCTTCCAGTCCAGTGTTTCTCATGATGTACTCTGCATATAAGTTAAATAAGCAGGGTTACAATATTCAGCCTTGACGTACTCCTTTTCCTATTTGGAACCAGCCTGTTGTTCCATGTCCAGTTAGAACTGTTGCTTCCTGACCTGCATACAAATTTCTCAAGAGGCAGATCAAGTGGTCTGGTATTCCCATCTCTTTCAGAATTTTCCACAGTTTATAGTGATCCACACAGTCAAAGGCTTTGGCATAGTCAGTAAAGCAGAAATAGATGTTTTTCTGGAACTCTCTTGCTTTTTGCATGATCCAGCGGATGTTGGCAATTTGATCTCTGGTTCCTCTGCCTTTTCTAAAACCAGCTTGAACATCAGGAAGTTCATGGTTCGCATATTGCTGAAACCTGGCTTGGAGAATTTTAAGCATTACTTTACTAGCGTGTGAGATGAGTGCAATTGTGCAGTAGTTTGAGCATTCTTTGGCATTGCTTTTCTTTGGGATTGGAATGAAAACTGACGGTTTCCAGTCCTGTGGCCACTGCTGAGTTTACCAACTTTGCTGGCATATTGAGTGCAGCACTTTCACAGCATCATCTTTTAGGATTTGGAATAGCTCAACTGGAATTCTGTCACCTCCACCAGCTTTGCTCGTAGTGATGCTTCCTAAGGCCCCCTTGATTTCACATTCCAGGATGTCTGGCTCTAGGTCAGTGATCACACCATAGTGATTATCAGGGTTGTGAAGATCTTTTTTGTACAGTTCTTCTGTGTATTCTTGCCATCTAAGAATACATGCACAGGCAGCCACTAAAAGCAATAGATGCTAGAGAAAAGCAGTGTCTAAGGGTCAATAACTGTTGGCTTGTTAACAGTCATGCTAGTTGGCATATAAGTATGACTCCATAATTAAGTCTCTGTCTCTAACTTAACCGGAACAGGAAGAATTGGATAAGACAAGTCAGGACAACCATTTCTATACAATTTCACTGGCAAGCTCAGTTTTGGGGAGTTCCAGGCACAGGCCTGATAGTTTCATTCTTCCAGAAGTCATTCTACTGATAAATGGACACAACACAAATCTTGAGATTTGGGACTGGGCCGCATTTCCTAGGTCAAGAGTCAATTCTCCTATTGTTTTTTAAAAATCTAAAATTGCCTCTAATAATTTACACTATTGGCATATCTTTAAGGATTACTAATATAATCGGACACAATTTCCTTAAGAATTTTCTGAAGAGTTACCACAGTATTGGAAACAATATGTGATCAACCTTGAGTATCTCTAATAAGCACAAAGAAACCCTTTCTCTGCTATGTAATTCAGAGCTTCACTTGGCAAGGAAAAGGTTAGTATTTAGTGACCTGAATCTTCCAAATACTTTCTTGAGTGGCAGTCATCAAACAAAGACTGCATTGCTGAGGGTTTAGGAACACTTGCTTATTTGCAGATTCTCATCTCTGTAGACAGCTCACCATTAGACCAAGTGTAACAGAACACAGACATCCCTTTTTTTCACAAAAAATTCTCTTTCCTTATTCTTTTCCTCACCAGCACAAAAAACCTGCTAATGACACAGTTCTTTAACAAGCCTAACCTCATTTATCACTATATGTGGTCTAATTTGATTTCTTTAATTATTCTCCATTTTGCTAATTGTGATTATCCAGAGTAGCACAATTTATCATATCTCTCTACCTCTTAAAAGACTCATTTACAGTTCTTGTTCTTTCATGAATTCTTATTAACATTTTCAATTGCAGCTGCTTTAAGGACCTTCCATACTTCCCTCTTCTTCTCAAAGGGTAGCAGTATTTATCTTTAATGTTTAATGTTTCTAATTATTTTTTCTAATTTGTTCTATTCCATGTTGCCTTTGTAAGTGTATTTGCTTAATGTAGGCTTTTCTACAAAGGAAAGTTAAGTCTGTCATTGACCTTCTGTTAAGACAGTAATGGCGTGAATGTCACCTTAGGAATGTAAAAGCAGATAACTTGAATGTTTTATTTAATAACCAATAAAATGCACTGGACTCGATTCAATGAGTTAGATTTTAAAATATTCCACAAATAAATAAATAGCACCTAAGTTCTGCAAAACAAACATGGATTTTCATGCAGAGTTTCTAACTTGTGATATCTTGACTTTCACGTATATCTATATTCAAGAAACATGTATTGTTTATCCACAGATTTACAATGCTATTTTAAATGATGATAAAAACTAAAGATGGCTTCCCAGGTGGTGGTAGTGGTAAAGAACCCTCCTGCCAATGCAGGCAGACTTAAGAGATGTGGGCTCAACCCCTGGGTCAGGAAGATTCCCTGGAGGAGGGTATGGCAACCCACTCTAGTATTCTTGACTGGAGAATCCCAAGGAAAGGGGAGCCTGGCAGGCTGTAGTCCTTCGGTGTGTGCAGAGTTGGACATGACAAGTGACTGAGCATGAAAACAAAAGGTGAATTCCTACATTAAATGTGTAGGGCCTTATAGATGTATAAGATATGTATGATAATACAGGAAGATGCAATATGCTTTAAGAAGCCAGCAGAAGTTTCTTCTAACTAGGAAAATCATGGAAGGCTTTTAGGAAGAGATGACATTTGAGTTGGAACTTGAATAAGATTTGGAATATATTATACAATTACTACAGCTTGTATCCCAATAAAACACAGAAGCAAAAAAAAAAAATATGGGATGTATTTTGAGAAAATAAATATAGTAAGGAGAGAGGAAAAGGTCCAAATGGAATGGTATAAGATCAAACTTAAGCATAATTTGGGCTTTGATCACAGGGAACCTGAAATTAAAATATTGCCCTATTAGGCAATAGGTAAGCATTCAACAATTTAAGTTTGAGAGGCATATGGCTGCCTGTATAATGGGAAAACAAATCTTATAATGAAAGGCAAACCAGTTATAAGCCTACCAGAATGACAGGAAGTGAAAGAGAAGCAAGGTTGATTTAATGTTAAATTTAGAGATAAAATTAATACATTGGTAGCTAATTAGATTAGAATAAAGCTGAAACCAAAGCAAGTCCAATATTCTGTAGCCAGGTTAGTAAAAATAATAAAAACAATACCTAACACTTTCTGAGAGGTTGCTAAATTATCAGTGCCCCAAATGTATTCATGTGTTTATTCCTGAGACCATTTATATGAAGCTGAGGAACCAGTGTGCCATTAACAGAAATTAGAGAATTTAATGAGGGAGTAGATTTGGAGTGAAGGATAATGAGTTCTGCTTCAATTTTGTGGTTTTAGAAACAGTTTTAGTCAAGCTAGGATAAGCAAGGCTGCAAAAAGTTATTGTCCATATTTTAGAAATCAAATCCAATGCAGGTTTATTCTTCACACTGATTAAATGTCCCACAAAGACTGGGGACTTTTTCCTATACAGTACCAGGATGGTAAAGGTTCTGCCCTCTTTTATCTTACATCTGAAACAGAGGACTTCTGAACGATCCACACAAAAAGAAAATAGGAATGGAAGGTGTATGCATTTTTTACTGCAACAGCCCAGACAGCACAGGCGTCCCTTCCTCTCACAGTTTTTTGTACAAAATGTATCACATGGTTTTAACACACTAGTTGCAAGGAAAGCTAGGATATGTAAGTGAGCACATGGTTTTCCAGGTGCCACTTGTGGTAAAGAACCTGCCTGCCAATGCAGGAAGACCTGAGAGATGTGAGTTCGATCCTTGGATTAAGAAGATCCCCTGGAGGAGGGCATGGCAAACCACTCCAGTATTCTTGCCTGGAGAATTTCATGGACAGAGGAGCCTGTTGGGCTATAGTCCATGGGGGTCACAAAGAGTCGGGACACAACTGAGTGACTAACACTTTCACTTTCACACATGGACTACTTGGTGAACACTACCATCTCTGCTACAGTCACCATCTGTTCCTTTAGAAGACATTGTGTTGTAATAGAAATGGGGTCCTGAACTAAGTATAGAGTTCCAAACTAATTTTTCAACTTATGTGCTAAATTAATTATAGGTTCTAGATTCCACTATTTTATTAATTGTGCTTTTGTCTTCCACCATGTGACTGCATTTGCTGAAAATCCCTTTCTTGTCTACGTAGTTAATCCCTATTAATTATTCAAAATGGTGCTGTGGTGCTTGGCTATCTGTATCAAAGGGAAAACATTCATCTCAAAAAAATTGATACTGAGTAAAATAAAGAGTAAACATCAATTTAAAAATTTATTAAACATTAGAAGAAAATCTAAGTTAAAATTTTAAGCATGCCATGGGCTTCCCTTGTGGCTTAGTAGGTAAAGAATTCACCTGCAATGCAGGAGACCTGGGTTTGATTCCCTGGGTTGGGAAGATCCCCTAGAGTAAGGAACAACTACCCACTCCAGTATTCTGTCCTGGAGAATTTGATGGGCCGAGGAGCCTGGCAGGCTACAGTCCATAGGGTCACAAAGAGTTGGACATGACTGAGCAACTTACAAATAAATAAATAAATATACATATAGGAAGAGTCACAGAAAAGATCAATTTGATCGAAGATCAAAGACCTAACTATATAACTACAAAATTTCTAGATATAAAATACATTGAAAAATTAAAAAATAAGCAAAAACATTTGCAAGAAGTAAATCTTAAAAATATTTTGCATCCCCAAAATAAAAATTACAAAGAACAAGCCAATTTACAAAATAAATGTTAATAACTATGAGAAACTTTTAAAATTAAAAATGATTAATTACTAAAGAAATTTTTAGATGTTTGTAGCAATGAAGTTTACTTCTACTTCCCTAATATTGGCACTCAGAATTCTAAACACAAGTAATGATAATGCTGACATTTTTGTCAGTATCATTAATAGAGACCATTTCTGGAAAGTATTTTCTAAGTTTTTTCATTCATTCCATAAATATTTGCATATGTACTCTGCACTTGATGCTATTTTAAGCATTTGAGATATGACAATTAAAAATACTAATAATAATAAAAGAAAAAATTCTTTCTTTATGAAACTTTCACTATTGTTGATAGCTCGGTTTCCTTCAGAAGCAGATTCTGAAAAATATATTGATACTTCAGTGCAAATAATTTGTATCTTCTTTGACTTGGAAGATATGGTAGTGAGTAATTGAATTAGAAATGGAAAAACAACCATTCAATGATGGATTTTTATGTTTTTTATCATGATGGGAGACTGTCAATCTTGTTCAGAATGTCTGGCTCAGAGTGCAAAATATAGGCTTGAGAATTACCCACAAGAGGATTCAGAGAGCTCACATATTTATGAACTAACTCTAGTGAGTTGGTGGAGAGCTGGCTTGGGGGTGCTGGTGTCTCCACACATTCAGTCTGCCACACAGATCCAGAGGAAAGTCATAAAGTCCATAGTTTCAGAAACTGGCCCTCAGGTAGGAGTAGAAATACAATAAAAGGTCTACTAGGTATAGGTAGGATACTGACAGATATGCTACACTCAGAAAAACAAAAAAGAACAAACATTATAAAATATAAGTTACAAGTATGCAAGATGATGGCCCATGTTATTGGCAAAAAGAAATGGAAAGGTGAGAAATATTGGTATTTCTGGGCAGAAAAATGCCAGTTTCCAGTATCTAAATAGGGAGATCAGGAAGATCCCTCTGAGGGATCTTCAAAAACTTGATCTGCAAAAACTTGAAGGAGGATAGAGAATCAACCAAACAGACATATGTGTAAGATTATCATAGACAGAAAGAACATTTGAGCAAAGGAACGATTGGATTTTGTCTGGAAAGTTTGAGGAACAACAATGAGGCTAAAGTAACAGAAATAATGACAACAGTGGGAGGAAAAGTAATGAGTTGGCTAGAGAAAGATGGCATGTGAATTGTGTAGAAATTTAGAGGCCTTGCAAGGTATATATATATATATATTTTTTTTTCACTGTAATTGAAATGGGAATGAACATCAAGGTTTTGAACAGATCAGATCACATCAGTTGCTCAGTCGTGTCCGACTCTTTACGACCCCATGAATCACAGCACACCAGGCCTCCTGTCCATCACCAACTCCCGGAGTTCACTCAGACTCATGTCCATCGATTCAGTGATGCCATCCAGCCATCTCATCCTCTGTCGTCCCCTTCTCCTCCTGCCCCCAATCCCTCCCAGCATCAGAGTCTTTTCCAATGAGTCAACTCTTTGCATGAGGTGGCCAAAATACTGGAGTTTCAGCTTTAGCATCATTCCTTCCAAAGAAATCCCAGGGCTGATCTCCTTCAGAATGGACTGGTTGGATCTCCTTGCAGTCCAAGGGACTCTCAAGAGTCTTCTCCAACACCACAGTTCGAAAGCATCAATTCTTCGGCGCTCAGCCTTCTTCACAGTCCAACTCTCACATCCATACACGACCACAGGAAAAACCATAGCCTTGACTAGACGGATCTTTGTTTGCAAAGTAATGTCTCTGCTTTTGAATATGCTATCCAGGTTGATCATAAGTTTCCTTCCAAGGAGTAAGCGTCTTTTAATTTCATGGCTGCAGTCACCATCTGTAGTGATTTTGGAGCCCAGAAAAATAAAGTCTCACACTGTTTCCACTGTTTCCCTATCTATTTCCCATGAAGTGATGGGACTGGATGCCATGATCTTTGTTTTCTAAATGTTGAGCTTTAAGCCAACTTTTTCACTCTCCACTTTCACCTTCATCAAGAGGCTTTTGAGTTCCTCTTCACTTTCTGCCATAAGGGTGGTGTCATCTGCATATCTGAGGTTATTGATATTTCTCCCAGCAATCTTGATTCCAGCTTGTGCTTCTTCCAGTCCAGCGTTTCTCATGATGTACTCTGCATAGAAGTTAAATAAACAGGGAGACAATATACAGCCTTGATGAACTCCTTTTCCTGTCTGGAACCAGTCTGTTGTTCCATGTCCAGTTCTAACTGTTGCTTCTGACCTGCATATAAATTTCTCAAGAGGCAGATCAGGTGGTCTGGTATTCCCATCTCTTTTTATTGTGATCCACACAGTCAAAGGCTTTGGCATAGTCAATAAAGCAGAAATAGATGTTTTTTTGGAACTCTCTTGCTTTTTCCATGATCCAGTGGATGTTGGCAATTTGATCTCTGGTTCCTCTGCCTTTTCTAAAACCAGCTTGAACATCTGGAAGTTTATGGTTCATGTACTGCTGAAGCCTGGCTTGGAGAATTTTAAGCATTATTTTACTAGTGTGTGAGATGAGTGCAATTGTGCAGTAGTTTGAGCATTCTTTGGCATTGCCTTTCTTTGGGATTGGAATGAAAACTGACCTTTTCCAGTCCTGTGGCCACTGCCGAGTTTTCCAAATTTGCTGGCATATTGAGTGCAGCACTTTCACAGCATCATCTTTCAGGATTTGAAATAGCTCAACTGGAATTCTATCACCTCCACTAGCTCTGTTCATAGTGATGCTTTCTAAGGCCCACTTGACTTCACATTCCAGGATGTCTGGCTCTAGGTGAGTGACCACACAATTGTGATTATCTGGGTCATGAAGATCTTTTTTGTACAGTTCTTCTGTGTATTCTTGCCACCTCTTCTTAATATCTTTTGCTTCTTTTAGGTCCATCTTTTCTGTCCTTTCTCAAGCCCATCTATGCATGAAATGTTCCTTTGGTATCTCTAATTTTCTTGAAGAGATCTCTAGTCTTTCCTATTCTGTTGTTTTCCTCTATTTCTTTTCATTGATCGCTGAAGAAGGCTTTCTTATCTCTCCTGCTATTCTTTAAAACTCTGCATTCAGATGTTTATATCTTTCCCTTTCTCCTTTGCTTTTCACTTCTCTTCTTTTCACAGCTATTTGTAAGGCCTCATAGCAGCCATTTTGCTTTTTTGCATTTCTTTTCTATGGGGATGGTCTTAATCCCTGTCTCCTGTACAATGCCATGAACCTCCATTCATAGTTCTTTAGGCATTCTATTATATCTAGTACCTTAAATCTATTTCTCACTTCCACTGTACAATTATAAGGGATTTGATTTAGTTCATACCTGAATGGTCTAGTGGTTTTCCCTACTTTCTTCAATTTAAGTCTGAATTTGGCAAGAGGGAGTTCATGATCTGAGCCACAGTCAACTCCCTGTCTTGTTTTCGCTGACTGTATAGAGCTTCTCCATCTTTGGCTGCAAAGAATATAATCAATCTGATTTCAGTGTTGGACATCTGGTGATGTCCATGTGTAGAGTCTTCTCTTGTGTTGTTTGAAGAGGGTGTTTGCTATGACCAGTGCATTCTCTTGGAAAAACTCTATTAGCCTTTGCTCTGCTTCATGCCATATTCCAAGGCCAAATTTGCCTGTTACCCCAGGTGTTTCTTTACTTCCTACTTTTGCATTCCAGTCCCTTATAATGAAAAGGACATCTTTTTGGTGTTAGTTCTAAAAGGTCTTATAAGTCTTCATAGAACCATTCAACTTCAGCTTCTTCAGCATTACTGGTTGGGGCGTAGGATTGGTTTACTCTGATATTGAATGGTTTGCCTTGAAAACGAACAGAGATCATTCTGTCACTTTTGAGATTGCATCCAAGTACTGCATTTTGGACTCTTGTTGACCATGATGGCTACTCCATTTCTTCTAAGGGATTCCTGCCCACAGTAGTAGATATAATGGTCATCTGGGTTAAATTCGCCCATTCCTGTCCATTTTAGTTCACTGATTCCTAGAATGTCAACGTCCACTCTTGCCATCTCCAGTTTGACCACTTCCAGTTTGCCTTGATTCATGGACCTAACATTCCAGGTTCCTATGCAATATTGCTCTTTACAGCATTGGACCTTGCTTATATCACCAGTCACATCCACAACTGGGTATTGTTTTTGCTTTGACTTCATCCCTTCGTTCTTCCTGGAGTTATTTCTCCACTGATTTCCAGTAGCATATTGAGCACCTACCGACCTGTGGAGTTCCTCTTTCAGTATCCTATCATTTTGCCTTTTAATACTGTTCATGGGGTTCTCAAGGCAAGAATACTGAAGTGGTTTGCCATTCCTTTCTCCAGTGGACCACATTCTGTCAGACCTCTCCACCATGACTCATCCATCTTGGGTGGCCCCACACAGCATGGCTAGGTTTCATTGAGTTAGACAAGGCTGTGGTCCGTGTGATCAGATTGACTAGTTTTCTGTGATTATGGTTTCAGTCTGTCTGCCCTCTAATGCCCTCTCGGAACACCTACCATCTTACTTGGGTTTCTCTTACCTTGGATGTGGGGTGTCTCTTCATGGCTGCTCCAGCAAAACACAGCTGCTGATCCTTACCTTAGACGAGGGGTATCTCCTCACGGCCGCCCCTCCTAATGAATGTCAAGTAGCTTCTCTTGGCCCTCCTGCACCAAGTATGAAATAAATTGATGTATGTATGTATTGCAAAATGATTACCATAAAATTTTTAATTAACACATCTGCCATCTCATTTAGCCACAATCTGTGTGTTTATGTTTATGTATATGTGTTGAAACCTTTTAAATCTACTCTCTTAGCATCTTTCAAATATGTAACACAGTATTATTAAGCATAATCATCATGCTGTACATTATATGCCCAGAACCTAATCATCTTATGAATGGAAAAAATGTGTTTTTTTTAAATATGAATATTTGAAGAATTTTCATTGTCTGATTTCAAGAACTTCTGTAAAAGTATTGTAACCACACAGTGTAGTATTGGTATAAGGAGAAAAAAAGTAACTCAATATATCCAACAGAGGGTTCAGAAATAGAACTTGCAGAAACTTGATTTTCATCAGAGGTGCAAAGCAATTCAATGGGGAAAGGGAAATCAACAAATGATATTGGAACAATTAGATAAATATATCAAACAAGATAAACTGCAAGAGCAATATCACACTTTATAACATATAATATACATATACATATATATATATATATAATTGAAACTGATCACAAACCTAACCATGCAAGATAAAAAATAAACTTCTTGGGGAATTCATATGACTTTAAAGTAGGTAAAACTTCCTTTAAGATGATACTGAAAGTTATAACCACAAAATAAATTTAGCTTTATCAAAATTAAGCACTCAAATTTCTGTTTAAGTATAATGTGGCACTATTTGGAAAGCTAGGTATTTCATCACCTTTACTATATCCTATTAATTTTACTCTTAATTATATACTCCAGGGACATGAAGACATCCATACACAGAAAGAGTTATGAAAAAAATGTTGATAGCTGTTCATAATCGTCACTAACTGAAAACTACCAAATGTCCAGCAAGTGAATGGACAATATAAGTAGTATATGTATAAAATATAAGCAGTTTACAAAATGAGCGATTGATTCCATCAACAGAAGAATCTCTAAAGTATTAGGCACACAAAATAAATGAACTATCATTGTGATGGACCAATAAATGTGATAAGAAAGAATTAGCTATTATTATAATTGAATAATATATGTGATAAGAAGTCAGAAATGTCTGTAGCCTAAATTCTGCCAATTATAGATCTGCATGAGATGCGGAAGATAGCTATGGAGTTTTTCATGAATAATCAAATCAAATTATTCAGAGTACAATGTTTCTCATCTCTGCACTCATGGTGTCATAGAAAGTACTGAACTCCCTAAGAGAACTGTAGAGTTATATGTAGTTAGTTGCTTTTTCCCAGTATGACAATCCTTGCCAGGCTCCTGTGGTGTCTAAAACTAACTCTGCCTCTTGGATGTATTTTAGGGGATGATCCAAGGAACAGCTGTAGTGTTTTGCTGTTTTAGGTGCAAACAACGAGGGTAATAGAAAGGTGGGGAAAGGCTGGGTGGAGGAGCCCCAAGAAGAATCAAGAGTAAGTGTTGATTTTGGAAATTTGGGAGTTCCTTGCTGAGGTGTATGGTACTATGCAATTCTTTTCACCACAATTAATATATTTACATTGGCTTTTATTATTCTTTTTGGTAGGAAAAAAAGAAAAAGGAACATGGAATCTTCTTGGCTCATGAGCCTGTGATTCTTTGGCATAGTTCTTATCACAAAATTGAATTCCAGATGGATAATGTGACATTTTTATAAAAAGAAATGAATATTGAAATGGGAAATAAAAATTCTAGTGAAGTTTATTTATTATGCTCCTACCTTTCATACTCTGTAACCACGCTTAAAAGGGGCAACTCCATTAGTAACTCAAACTTCCTTTATACTCTTTGTCTTTCACTTGTTCAACCAATGACCTCAATTGGGTAAAGTCATAGTTAAAGCAAATGAGCCTAAATTTGAAGGAACAAAAGCTAAAAAACAGTGTCTTGGGCCTTCTCTAAGGGTCTAAACCGAACATATTCCTCATTAAACTCAAGAATTTTCTTAATTTTCCCAGTTTTGGTAACTATAGATAGGATTCAGAAGGTAAATGGAGACCACTTCAGGAATATTCCATGGCTATACCTGCTAAGCTAAGAAGTCTCTGAGGATTTCAATTATTTTTAATTACACTAACTTTGGTCTGCACCATTCCTTATATCTTTCCATTAAAAATCTTACTATGCAAAGCTTCCAGAGAAGGCCCACATAATCTGGAAAATTTAGGCAAATATGACTCAGCTTTCTAAAACTCTAAATTTTTAAAGGAAAAAAGCTCATATGGAAAGAAACAGAATCCAGTGCTGCAGCTGTCTATAAAATCTGGGAAAGTGTGTTAAGTGGGTATCTCTACAAGTAGTTAGATGGAAACACAAACTGTGAACACAACAGGATTTGCTTTTCATTTCCATGTAATTTTGGGTTTTGCTATTTTTAGGCACACAAGTACACATACAGTTGCTATATCATGGAGCAGCTGAACCAGAAGGGGTCAGGGTTTACTGGAGTGTATCAGTGAGGATCATAACTGCATAAACAGAACATGGAAATCCTGAGGACTTAGGACTGTCAGTGGCTTTGTTGTCATTGTTGAAGTTTCCAGAGACAAGCTGTTCATCTTCTGATGCTTCTCTCTTTCCCTTGTTCATTATATTCTGAAAATGCAAGTCCAGTGTCATGGGTGAACAACATTCATGGTGATTTAATGTTTATCCGTTGATATTTAGATTTTGGCTGCTGTGTATTATTGCCAAACGCATGGGTTTATATGATTTTGTATTCTGATGTTCAAAATGACCAGAACCAAAAAAGCAGAAAAAGTGAGCAAAAAACCCTAATGGGCCATAAAAGGCAATTTTAACTCTATGGTTAGGGGCTGCAAAAGTTCATCAAGATCATCCTCTTTTCTTGAAACAGAACTTAATCTAAAAACACATTTCTCAGACTTCTCTCGCAGCCCAGTGGTTAAGAATCAGTCTTCCAAGGCAGGGGATGGTTGGGGAACTAAGATCTCACACGCAACAGGGGCTGTGTGTGCCTCTGAGGCTGTGCCTCAGCTAGAGATCCCACATGCTTTAGAGCCCATGTGCCACAACTAGAGAGAAGCCTGTGCACTGCAATGAAAGATCAAGTGTGCCACAATAAAGATACCACACACTGCAACTAAGACCCAACACAGCCAAAATAAATAAATAAAAATAAAAACATTTCTCATTTAATAAATGAATCTAAAAACTCTTAACAGTCAGAAATACTGTCTACCACCTCTTGTCAATCTCAAACTTCTACCCCAGGAACTCTAAATTTCTGCCTGTCCTTCTTCTCCTGCCTGTCCCTCCCACAGTGAACATGTGATTTAAGAGCTCACCATTCTCATTCTTCCATATTTCTCCCCCTCTTACACACATACACATAATTCTGTTCAAATACCTTAGAATATTTTCTCTTGGATATTAGTATTATAATATCACTAGCTCCAATAACATTGTTCTAAAAAAAGCACATCCAGGAATATATATGTGAACATATCTCAATAACCTATGTTCACAATAAAAATACAGCAATCCCCCAGTCTTTGCTTGCGCAACACCAAACTCCCAATGGCATTGTTCTGGGTTTCCTCAAAAAGAGGCGGCAAACACAGTGTTATCATTACTGCTATTAGCTGCTTCATATTGTGCTAGGTTGACATACTACACAAGGGTGGGGATGAGGAATGGTGCCTGATCTTGGCCAGTGTGGATCCCATTACAGAGGATTAGGTTGACACTAATGGGGTTGATTCTGCAGCCTGTTCATCCTTTGTCTGCCAATAGTCAGAGGAGCAGCCAGAGAACAGAACAGCTGACTGTTCATTCCAAAATGACTCCAATAACCAAGGCTTACTGCTATCAGGGCCTCTCCAGAATGGAAGCAGAAGGGAGCTTGGACAAGGGGATGCAGCAGTAGAGTTTTCAGTCACCTGGCAGGATGTAGCCGGGACTGTCAGGTGTCATGCTGTGCTGTCAATGCCTTTTGTTTAGGAAGGGTTGATTCCCACCCAAGTATGCCCCTCATACTCTAAATGCTGATTTGGGGAAAAGTCTGGGATTATTACAAATTCAATAAATAATGTTTTCTGCTATGCTTGGGATGATTTTTTCCTATATTTGGTGTGCCATAGATAAGATTGCATTCATATTTTTTTTTCTTGGCACAAAACCTGGCAAAGGGGTAGAATTTGCACTCCAAATGGAAAGTTTCTATATATTTCCACATGAGCCTTCTTTGGTGCCAGTTGATGCAGCCGCAGCTGATATACACAGCAGAGACCAGGAGCCAATTTCCAGAAGCAGGAAGGAGGGGAAATTATGTCCAAAAGCAGCTCTTAAATATTTAGTCCCCTAAATTCTCAGAATGGAATGTAAGCATTTGACAGACCATAATATTTGATTTATTTTTCTAAGAGAAAGGAAGAGGTTTATTTTTTTCTTTCTCAAAATCAGTAGTAATGTCTTGATTGGACAACTGGCATTTTAGGTTTAGGTCCTTAGATGCCACAATATTGTTGTCCCACTTGCTCAACCTTGACAACAGCATTAAAACTGCTATACTATCATGTGAGTATTTCTTCAAATAAGAACAAAATGCCAGCAAACTTAGAGACTAATTTTAAATGTTTTTAAAAGTGTTTATTATGTGCCATATATTTTACAAAGTACTTCAAATTCATTTCTTTTGTATTTAATTTTGTATTTAAACATTTATACATTGTTTCAATCATTTCCTGGAAAATCCTATAGATTTTTTTTTTTTTCTTTGTAAGTTGCTATAGATTTCTGAGACACCCTCTCCTTTCTTGGTATCAGTTATCAGGACAAAACACTTTTTTTTTTTTTTTCCCCTTATGATGTAGAGGATATTATACCAGGATGACTGAATAAGAATATAAGACAAGGTCTCTGACTTCCAAAGACTAGCATTTCAAATAAGAATTCATGGTAAACTCATGATTCAAAATGGTATAAATATCTATATGCACTTCAATAGGGAGAGATGTTAAGTACAACTATATTTGTAATTCTTTCTTTTGAAGTAAGAAAGTGACACCATCAACAAACTATTAACAATGTGCCTAGACCCTTTCTTATACAAATTCCTTTTTCCGTAGACATACATATTTTTTTTATTAATATTGCAATTCCTATTTTTCAAAATATTTTAGATGGATTAATTCTATCAAACCCACCTTCAAGAAAACAGGGTAAAAATATATACTGTTTTTGAAGAAAAACAAATATAAATTAAACATACACAACTTCAGAAATAGTGTACACTACCAATTTCTTTTTTAATATTATAATCTCATTATCTTTCTTTTGCACTGCACTCTTATTATAACATATGCTACTCATTACTCTGCCTAGTCTGCAATGAAGAACCTCACCAGGCAATTCAAGGATATAAGAATGTGTGGCTGGGATGAGATTACTATTAAGAAATGGGTTATTTTTTTCACCAGTGTTGAAATTTGTGCCTATAGGATAGATATCAGAAGGCCACTTAACTTTTTCCTTCCATAATTCTGAAATCTCTTTCAGAATCTCAAATGTAGCCTTGTCTGTGCCTTAGACATTTTAACTAGCCCGTGCAGTGATCCAGTCCTATGTTTTTTGTCAGAATCCAGTCATGAGGTAGAGGTCAGAAGAGTTATGCAACAGAGAATATTTAATATCAATAATTGTTAACCAGGTATTATAGAACTGAAAAGGGAAAAAGGAACACTGGGGTATCATGAAGTAGTAATTGCAAGAAGCAGATGCTAACCCAGGGCTTTGAGAACAAAAGTTTAGAATTATTAAAGATTAAAATCTTGGAGAAGAAGCCTCAGGGGAACCAGGACTCAGATCTCTTAGCAGAGAGTGAGCACTGCTTGGGCATCACTGTAGCCTCAGGAACTCATAGGATGGAACCTACAGAGTTGTGATTCAAAATTCATAAAAGGATGTCTTTAATGAGGCTGGCTCTAGTATTGCTAAGAAAACCAGAACTTAAAATGTGCTGCCCTTCGGTGAAGGAATGTTGCAATGGGGACACTGACAGACAGAAAATCTCTTCCACCCTCAACACTCCAGCCTCCCTGTGGCGTCCCCTACTGGCAGAACCTGACAGGAACCAGCTGGCAAAGGGAAAAGCATGATTTGAGCGTCTGAGCCCCAGCATAACCAAGCAGCATGTGAAAGGATAGGTCTGAAGCAAGACACACTGTTTAAACAACTGTGGCATATAAAGAGAATGTAAAGAAGTAATGAAAATCTTCCGATAGGTTTTCTCACCAGTATTTATTCTCCCAATTTCATAGAGGAAGTCTCAAGTCTGAAACTGCATATATTAGAACACAAAATATTTATTAATGAATTTTAGTTATTCTCAATCCTGGGTTAAGATGACTAACCTTTGAAGTACTTTATGTAAATGCCAGGATTCACAGTGAACAAATGAAAATCAGAACTTTCAGAAGTAGATATTATTGTGTTCTTGTAATTGACAAAATAATTTTCATGTTCAACCCAGGTTAAGAATCATTTATAAAACCAGATTGAAGAAATAAATTGGCAACAAAAATGAGATTTCAAAAATAAATTATAAATAATTCAACCTCAATAATAAAATTCAAACTGTACAAGACATTATGTTTTTACCCAAGAAGTTGACAGTAATTGTTTTTAATATAATACCATTTTATTTGATGAATGTTTGAAAAACAGATATTTTCTAAAATTTAAGAAAATCTGTATGAAAGAAATTTAGCTATTTGTTACAGAACATAATCTTTTAACCATTTAGTTCAGAGATTTGACTTCTAGAAATTCATTCCAAGAACATTCACCCATTTATTTACAAAATGTTACTGAAATGTTATTATGCAACTGGATGGTGTTAGAACTGAGATGATAAAAGCTCACCAGAAAGCAGGAACAGAAGGAAAACTTGCCTCAACATAATAAAGCCCATATCTGACAAACCCACATCTAAATTATTCTTAATGTTGAAAAGCCAAACATATTCCCTCTAAGATCAAGAACAAGGCAAGTATGTCCATTGTTACCAGTCTTGTTCAACATAATGTTGGAAGTCCTAGCCATGGCAATCAAGGAAGAAAAAGAAATAAAAGGAAGGCAAATTGGAAAAGAAGAAGTAAAATTGTCACTGTTTGCAGATGACATGATACTATACATAGAAAATCCTAAAGACACTACTATAAAATCACTAGAGTTAATTAATGAATTTGGTAGAGTTGCAGGGTATAAAATTAATATATAAAAATCTTTCATTGCTACATGCTAATGATGAAATATCAGAAAGTGAAACTAATGAAAGAATCTCATTTACCATCATATCAAAGAGAATAAAGTATCTAGGAATAAACTTACCTAAGGAGACAAAAGACCTGTATTCTGAAAGCTATATGATGCTGATGAAAGAAATAGGACACAAAGAGATGGAAGGATATATCATGCTCTTGGATTTGAAGTATTAACATTTTCAAAATTAATATACTATCCAGAGAAATCTACAAGTACAATGCAATTCCTATCAAATTTCAATGATATTTTTACAGAATTAGAACCAAAAAAAAAAACATATTTAATTTATATGGAAACACAAAAATCCCTAAAGAGCCAAAGCAATCTTAAGAAATATAAAAGGAGCTGGAAGAATCAGGCCTCTTGACTTCAACTATACTAAAAAGCTGCAGTCATTAAAATAGTATGGCACTAGTACAAAAACAGAAATATAGATCAATGGAACCGGATAGAGAGCCCAGAAATAAACCCATGCATCTATGGTCAATTGATCTATGACAAAGGAGGCAAAAATATATGGTGGAGAAAAGACAGTCTCTTCAAAACTGAACAGCTAAAGGTGAAAGAATGAAATTAGAATATTTCTAACACCACACACAAAAATAAACTCAAAAGACTGAAGATCAAAATGTAAGGATCAAAGACCTAAATGTAAGGCCAGACAAAATACTCAGAGGAAAACATAGGTAGAATGTTACATGACATAAATCACGGCAAGGTCTTTTTTGACCCACCTCCTAGATTAATGAAAATAAAAACAAAAATAAACACATGGAACCTAATTAAACTTAAAATTCCAAAAAGAGTCAAAAAATAGGCTCAATAGACATTCAGAAATAGAAATATCTAAATAGGCATTTTTCCAGTAAATTCACATGAAAAGATACTGATCACTATATATCAGAAAAATACATACCAAAACTACAGTGAGGTATCTCCTTCCACTGGCCATCAATAAACAATAGATGTTGGAGAGGGTGTACAGAAAGAGGAATCCTCCTACACTGTTGGTGGGAACGTAAATCAATACAGCCACTGTTGGTAACAGTATGGAGGTTTCTTAGCAAAACTAAAAATAAATTACCATATGATACAACAATCACATTCCTGGACATATATTTGAAGAAAAGCATAATTCGAAGAGATACATGTATCTTAATGTTACTGCATCACTATTTACTGCAGTTAATACATGGAAGAAACTTAAATGTTTAATGACAGAGGAATGGATAAAGAATAAACGGTACATGCATACAATGGAATTTTATCCAGCCATAAAAAGAATGGAACATTGCCATTCACAGCAACATGACCTAGAGATTATTGTAATGAGTGAAGTCAGACACAGAAAGGCAATATCATATTATATCACTCATAAGTGGAATCTAATTTTTTAAAAGATACAAATGAACTTTTTTTTTTCTCTAATTTTATTTTATTTTTAAACTTTACATAATTGTATTAGTTTTGCCAAATATCAAAATGAATCCGCCACAGGTATACATGTGTTCCCCATCCCGAACCCTCCTCCCTCCTCCCTCCCCATACCATCCCTCTGGGCCGTCCCAGTGCACCAGCCCCAAGCATCCAGCATCATGCATCGAACCTGGGCTGGCAACTCGTTTCCTACATGATATTTTACATGTTTCATTGCCATTCTCCCAAATCTTCCCACCCTCTCCCTCTCCCACAGAGTCCATAAGACTGTTCTATACATCAGTGTCTCTTTTGCTGTCTCGTACACCGGGTTATTGTTACCATCTTTCTAAATTCCATATATATGCGTTAGTATACTGTATTTATGTTTTTCCTTCTGGCTTACTTCACTCTGTATAATAGGCTCCAGTTTCATCCACCTCATTAGAACTGATTCAAATGTATTCTTTTTAATGGCTGAGTAATACTCCATTGTGTATATGTACCACAGCTTTCTTATCCATTCATCTGCTGATGGACATCTAGGTTGCTTCCATGTCTTGGCTATTATAAACAGTGCTGCGATGAACATTGGGGTACACGTGTCTCTTTCCCTTCTGGTTTCCTCAGTGTGTATGCCCAGCAGTGGGGTTGCTGGATCATAAGGCAGTTCTATTTCCATTTTTTTAAGGAATCTCCACACTGTTCTCCATAGTGGCTGTACTAGTTTGCATTCCCACCAACAGTGTAAAAGGGTTCCCTTTTCTCCACACCCTCTCCAGCATTTATTATTTGTAGACTTTTGGATCGCAGCCATTCTGACTGGTGTGAAATGGTACCTCATAGTGGTTTTGATTTGCATTTCTCTGATAATGAGTGATGTTGAGCATCTTTTCATGTGTTTGTTAGCCATCTGTATGTCTTTTTTGGAGAAATGTCTATTTAGTTCTTTGGCCCATTTTTTGATTGGGTCGTTTATTTTTCTGGAGTTGAGCTGTAGGAGTTGTTTGTATATTTTTGAGATTAGTTGTTTGTCGGTTGCTTCATTTGCTATTATTTTCTCCCATTCTGAAGGCTGTCTTTTCACCTTGCTAATAGTTTCCTTTGATGTGCAGAAGCTTTTAAGGTTAATTAGGTCCCATTTGTTTATTTTTGCTTTTATTTCCAATATTCTGGGAGGTGGGTCATAGAGGATCCTGCTGTGATGTATGTCGGGGAGTGTTTTGCCTATGTTCTCCTCTAGGAGTTTTATAGTTTCTGGTCTTACGTTTAGATCTTTAATCCATTTTGAGTTTATTTTTGTGTATGGTGTTAGAAAGTGGTCTAGTTTCATTCTTTTACAAGTGGTTGACCAGATTTCCCAGCACCACTTGTTAAAGAGATTGTCTTTAATCCATTGTATATTCTTGCCTCCTTTGTCGAAGATAAGGTGTCCATATGTGCGTGGATTTATCTCTGGGCTTTCTATTTTATTCCATTGATCAATATTTCTGTCTTTGTGCCAGTACCATACTGTCTTGATAACTGTGGCTTTGTAGTAGAGCCTGAAGTCAGGTAGGTTGATTCCTCCAGTTCCATTCTTCTTTCTCAAGATCGCTTTGGCTATTCGAGGTTTTTTGTATTTCCATACAAATTGTGAAATTATTTGTTCTAGCTCTGTGAAGAATACTGTTGGTAGCTTGATAGGGATTGCGTTGAATCTATAAATTGCTTTGGGTAGTATACTCATTTTCACTATATTGATTCTTCCAATCCATGAACATGGTATATTTCTCCATCTATTAGTGTCCTCTTTGATTTCTTTCACCAGTGTTTTATAGTTTTCTATATATAGGTCTTTAGTTTCTTTAGGTAGATATATTCCTAAGTATTTTATTCTTTCCGTTGCAATGGTGAATGGAATTGTTTCCTTAATTTCTCTTTCTGTTTTCTCATTATTAGTGTATAGGAATGCAAGGGATTTCTGTGTGTTGATTTTATATCCTGCAACTTTACTGTAGTCATTGATTATTTCTAGTAATTTTCTGGTGGATTCTTTAGGGTTTTCTATGTAGAGGATCATGTCATCTGCAAATAGTGAGAGTTTTACTTCTTCTTTTCCAATTTGGATTCCTTTTATTTCTTTTTCTGCTCTGATTGCTGTGGCCAAAACTTCCAAAACTATGTTGAATAGTAATGGTGAAAGTGGGCACCCTTGTCTTGTTCCTGACTTTAGAGGAAATGCTTTCAATTTTTCACCATTGAGGATAATGTTTGCTGTGGGTTTGTCATATATAGCTTTTATTATGTTGAGGTATGTTCCTTCTATTCCTGCTTTCTGGAGAGTTTTTATCATAAATGGATGTTGAATTTTGTCAAAGGCTTTCTCTGCATCTATTGAGATAATCATATGGTTTTTATTTTTCAATTTGTTAATGTGGTGTATAACATTGATTGATTTGCGGATATTGAAGAATCCTTGCATCCCTGGGATAAAGCCCACTTGATCATGGTGTATGATCTTTTTAATGTGTTGTTGGATTCTGATTGCTAGAATTTTGTTAAGGATTTTTGCATCTATGTTCATCAGTGATATTGGCCTGTAGTTTTCTTTTTTTGTGGGATCTTTGTCAGGTTTTGGTATTAGGGTGATGGTGGCCTCATAGAATGACTTTGGAAGTTTACCTTCCTCTGCAATTTTCTGGAAGAGTTTGAGCAGGATAGGTGTCAGCTCTTCTCTAAATTTTTGGTAGAATTCAGCTGTGAAGCCATCTGGACCGGGGCTTTTGTTTGCTGGAAGATTTGTGATTACAGTTTCAATTTCCATGCTTGTGATGGGTCTGTTAAGATTTTCTATTTCTTCCTGGTCCAGTTTTGGAAAGTTGTACTTTTCTAAGAATTTGTCCATTTCTTCCATGTTGTCCATTTTATTGGCATATAATTGTTGATAGTAGTCTCTTATGATCCTTTGTATTTCTGTGTTGTCTGTTGTGATCTCTCCATTTTCGTTTCTAATTTTGTTGATTTGATTTTTCTCCCTTTGTTTCTTGATGAGTCTGGCTAATGGTTTGTCAATTTTATTTATCCTTTCAAAGAACCAGCTTTTGGTTTTGTTGATTTTTGCTATGGTCTCTTTTGTTTCTTTTTTCACTAATTTTTTTTTTAAAGATAGATTCACAGACTTAGGAAACCAATGTATATGGTTACCAAGGAGGAAATGTGGCAGGGCAATAATCAAGAGCTTGGAATGAACATACACATACTACTGTATACAAGGTAGATGACAAACAGGAACCTGTTCTAGCAGCAGTCCTAATCTTTTTGGCACTTTGGACCACTCTAGACAATTTTTCCATGGACCAGGACGGGGTATGGTTTCAAGATGATTCAAGTGCATTGTATTTATTATGTACTTTATTTCTATCATTATGACATCAGCTCCATCTCATATCATCAAGCATTAGATCCCAGAATTTAAGGACCCCTGCTGTATAGCAAAGGGGACTCTACTCAGTATTCTGTGATAACTTATATAAGAAATGAATCTTTAAAAAAATGAATATATGCATATGTATAATGCAGTCACTTTGCTGCACACCTGAAACTAGCACAACACTGTATATCAACTTTACTCCAGTAAAATTTTAAAAAAGAATAAAGTTATTTACTCAAAAATCTGTATATACTGGAGGTTTACAGTAACATTATTATTGACTTCACACTGATAAAAGAAAATTTGGTAGCAGGGGTGGGGGGCACCAGGGGTAAGGATTAGCCATTAGTCCAGAATAAAAATCTGCAATTAAAAGTCAAAAAAAAAAAAAGGGTGTGTGTGGGGGGGAGGAACCTCAGAACACGTAAGAAGAAAATAAAGATAATGTCACTACTAATATGGAATTTATATTCAAGAGGGCAGAAAAATGCATAAATATACATAATCAAGTAATACAGCACTTAAATGAAAATCAATTCAAATAATGGTTGCAGAATGAACTTACTTAGGATAGTGCGGGATGGTCTCTCAGAATCTAATATTTATAGACTCAAACCCAAACAGATTTGTGATAGTTGTATTTCTTTATAGGCCAAATTCAACAAAAGGCAAAAGATATAGAAAAGAAAGAGAGTTATTCAGGAACCAGTTCAAGTAGAGCCTTGAAGGCCACCATAAAGAGGAGTCTGAACTTTGCTCAGAGTCCCAGTGATAAGTAACCTGGAGAGTTTTAAGAGAAAAACAACACTGTAATTTTAATTTTAAATGTCACTGTGAAAGCTGTGGTGAGGAGAAAGGAGGAGGGAAGTGTGTAATTAGGGGAATTAGCAGGGACACTTTTAGAGTTATCCAGGTAAGAGTTGAGAGTGATTCAAACTAAGAGCCATTGCAAAAGTAAAACACATGGATAAATACGGAACATATATTTGAAGTAAAGGATTGCATATTGAGTGAGTAAAAAGGAAAACTACCTGTGGTTTTACAAATTAAGTAGTCAGTGTTATTGTTTAGTGAGTGCAATATGGAGGCAGAGAAAAAGGTTTGGAAAAATATTAAGAAGTGTTTACTTTTATGTTTTAGAGCATATGCTAATATCGTGACTGGATAAAACAGTCTGTCCATGGAGACAGCAGAATTAAAAATATGTATTTCCGAGTCTTTAGCAGATAATGGTAATCGGAGACACTGACAAATGGCTTCACAAAGGCATTCACTGCAACATTTTTTGTAATGGAAAATGTTGAAAATCTTATGATAAAAATTAGTAAAGTACTATATAGTGTCCGTCGGAGAAGGCAATGGCACCCCACTCCAATACTCTTGCCTGGAAAATCCCATGGATGGAGGAGCCTGGTAGGCTGCAGTCCATGGAGTCGCTGAGAGTCAGACATGACTGAGCGACTTCATTTTCACTTTTCACTTTCATGCGTTGGAGAAGGAAATGGCAACCCACTCCAGTGTTCTTGCCTGGAGAATCCCAGGGACCAGGGAGCCTGATGGGCTGCCATCTATGGGATCACACAGAGTTGGACACAACTGAAGTGACTTAGCAGCAGCATATAGTGTCTGTAGGAAGAGAATCAGGTTGATGTCTACCTTCCAGATATCATCACACTTTCTCTAATTAGACAAAGTGAGAGTGCAATGATATCAACAATTATTTGGCTCTGGAACCACATTTATGATTGTGATTTTAAAAATATGTGTAGCTTATAAATGGTTCATTTATGTTCATATTAAAAAGCAGAGACATTACTTTGCCAACAAAGGTCCATCTAGTAAAGGCTATGGTTTTACCAGTGGTCATGTATGGATGTAAGAGTTGGACTGTGAAGAAAGCTGAATGCCAGAGAATTGATGCTTTTGAACTCTGATGCTGGAGAAGACTCTTGTGAATCCCTAGGACTGCAAGGAGATCTAACCAATCCATCCTAAAGGAGACCAGTCCTGGGTCTTCTTTGGAAGGACTGATGCTAAAGCTGAAACTCCAATACTTTGGCCACCTCATGCAAAGAGTTGACTCATTGGAAAAGACCCTGATGCTGGGAGGGATTGGGGGCAGGGGGAGAAGGGGACGACAGAGGATGAGGTGGCTGGATGGAACCACCGACTCCATGCACATGAGTTTGGGTGAACTCCGGGAGTTGGTGATGGACAGGGAAGCCTAGCACGCTGCAATTCATGTGGTCGCAAAGAGTCGGACATGACTGAGTAACTGAACTGAACTGACTGAAAGATTATTTAAACATTAAAATGAGAGGTGTCCGTGATTCACAGGCAAAGTTTTCTATAAATAGGAAATCTCTCCATGCACTAATGCATCAGGATTAGGAAGACCTAGCATATCTTGGTTAAGTTTATGATTTATTAGCAGTCAATGTTAGATGGTTTTACAATTTTAACTATAAAATATGGACCCCTCTACTCATTCATGAGTAAGTAAGTGAAGTTGCTCAATCCTGTCTAACTCTGCGACACCATGGACTGTAACCCACCAGGCTTCTCTGTCTATGGAATTCTCCAGGCAACAATACAGGAGTGGGTTGCCATTTCCTTCTCCAGGGGATCTTCCCAACCCAGGGATCAAAGCTGGGTCTCCCGCATTGCAGGCAGATGCTTTAACCTCTGAGCCACCAGGGAAGCTCAATTCATTCATAATTAAACCTAATTATTCTATTTTGACTTCATCTACTATTTAATGCACTTTCATTTAAAATGATTCCTATTTGGAACTGACTAGAGATCTCTTCAAGAAAGTTAGAGATACTAAGGGAAAATTTCATGCAAAGATGGGCTCAATAAAGGACAGAAATGGTATGGACCTAACAGAAGCAGAAGATATTAAGAAGACATGGCAAGAATACACCAAAGAACTGTACAAAAAAGATCTTTATGACCCAGATAAAAATGGTGTGATCACTCATCTAGAGCCAGACAACCTGGAGTGTGAAATCAAGGGTGCCTTAGGAAGCATCACTATGAACAGAGCTAGGGAGGTGATGTGATTCCAGTTGAGCTATTCCAAATCCTGAAAGATGATGCTGTGAAAGTGCTGCACTCAATATGCCAGCAAATTTGGAAAACTCAGCAGTGGCCACAGGACTGGAAAAGGTCAGTTTTCATTCCAACCTCAAAGAAAGGCAATGCCAAAGAATGCTCAAACTACCACACAATTGCAGTCATCTCACACGCTAGTAAAGTAATGCTCAAAATTCTCCAAGCCAGGCTTCAGCAACATGTGAACTGTGAACTTCCAGATGTTCAAGCTGGTTTGAGAAAAGGCAGAGGAACCAGAGATCAAATTGCCAACATCTGCTGGATCATGGAAAAAGCAACAGAGTTTCAGAAAAATATCTGTTTCTGCTTTGTTGACTATGCCAAAGCCTTTGACTGTGTGGATCACAATAAACAGTGAAAATTCTGAAGGACATGGGAATACCAGACCACCTGACCTGCTTCTTGAGAAACCTGTATGCAGGTCAGAAAGCAACAGTTAGAACTGGACATTGAACAACAGACTGGTTCCAAATAAGAAAAGGAGTACGTCAAGGCTGTATATTGTCACCCTGCTTATTTAACTTATATATAGAGTACATGATGAGAAATGCTGGGCTGGAGGAAGCACAAGCTGGAATCAAGATGGCCCAGAGAAATATCAATAACCTCAGATATGTGATGACAACACCTTTATGGCAGAAAGTGAAGAACTAAAAAGCCTCTTGATGAAAGTGAAAGAAGAAAGTGAAAAAGTTGGCTTAAAGCTCAACATTCAGAAAACTAAGATCATGGAAGCTGGACCCATCACATCATGGCAAATAGATGTGGAAATAGTGGTGACTTTATTTTGTTAGGCTCTAAAATACTGCAGATGGTGATTGCAGCCATGAAATTAAAAGACACTTACTCCTTGGAAGGAAAGTTATGACCAACCTAGACAGTATATTAAAAAGCAGAGACTTTACTTTGTCCACAATGTCTGTTTAGTCGAGGCTATGGTTTCTCCAGTAGTCATTTATGGATGTGAGAGTTGGACTGTGAAGAAAGCTGAGTGCCGAAGAACTGATGCTTTTGAACTGTGGTGTTGGAGAAGACTCTTGAGAATCCCTTGGATTGCAAGAAGATCCAACCAGTCCATTATAAGGCAGATCAGTCCTGTGTGTTCATTGGAAGGACTGATGTTGAAACTGAAACTCCAATACTTTAGCCACCTGATGTGAAGAGCTGACTCATTTGAAAAGACCCTGATGCTGGGAAAGATTGAGGGCAGGAGGAGAAGGGGACAACAGAAGATGAGATGTTTGGATGGCATCACTGAATCAATGGATATGGATTTTGGTGAACTCTGGGAGTTTTGTGATGGACAGGGAGGCCTGGCATGCTGCAGTTCATGGCATCACAAGAAGTTGGACATGACTGAGTGACTGAACTGAATTGAACTAATCTGAAACTGAACTTACCCCACAGTGTCCACAACAGCCCCAGAGAAATTCCTAGATATATTTTTACTATTATCACTTAATTTAAAAAATATAATTATTCATTACTCATTTAATTTCCATTTTTATAACCTACTATAATCTTGCAAAAAATACCCTATTTTTAAAGCAAATTTCATATTATATGTGTATATATATATATATATTTATAATTTTTGTGATTGATTTTGTTTTGTATTTTTAATATTGGATTTTTGAGGGTCTAACCCCTACTGTGTATTTTAATCTTTGTTTTTGGTATTTGTTATAAATTTTGTACTTTTAAGAATCTGATCTTCAGTATCCATTTTCTCTTTGGGGTGTGATTACTGGCTTGATTGGTCTCTCTCCTTTTGTCTCTCCCTTTTCTCTTCCAGGTCACCTCTATCTACTTCCTCTCCCTTCTCTTCTCTATGTAACTCTGTGAATCTCTATGGGTGTTCCAGACTGTAGAGGGTACATATAGAATTGGTTACTGGCTAAATTGCTCTCACCCCTTTTGACACTCCATCTTCTCCTCATGATCACCTCTACCTCCCTCCTCCCGCTTCTCTTCTCCATGTAACTATGTAAACCTCTCTGGGTGTCCCGTACTGTGGGGAATTGTTTCACTATTAACCTAGAAGTTTTATCATCTATGCTGTATGGATGGAGAAGTCTTGAAGCTACTGTAACCATAAGATTGAAAGCCAGAGACAGGAGGCTTAACTCCAAAACTTGAGAACATCAGAGAATTCCTGATTTCAGGGAACATTAATAGACAAGGGCTCATCCAAAGCCTACATACATACACTGAAACCAAGCTCGACCCAAGAGCCAACAAGTTCCAGAGCAAGACATACCATACTAATTCTCCAACAAAGCAGGACACAGCAATGAACATTAAAAGATAGGTGGCTCAGAGACATATCAAACCCATAGACACTCCAAAACTCACTACTGGACACTTCATTGCACTTCAGAGACAAGAGATCCAGCTCCACCCACCAGAACACAGATGCAAGCTCCGCTAACCAGGAAACCGTGACAAGACACTAGTCCAACCCCACCCACAGGGAGCAAGCTCCACAATAAAGAGGAACCACAAACTTTGGGCTCACAAAAAAGACACCTCAAACACAGAAATCTAAACAAAATGAAAATGCAGAGAAATATTCAGCAGGTAAAGGAACATGATAAATGCCTATCAAACCAAACAAAAGAGGAGGAGATAGGGAGTCTACCTGAAAAATAAATTCAGAATAATGATGGTAAAGATGATCCAAAATCTCGAAAAGAAAATGGAGTTATAGATAAATTAGTGACAAGGATTGAGAAGATGCAAGAAATGTTTAACAAGGACCTAGAAGAAATAAAGAAGAGTCAATCAATAATGAATAATGCAATAACTAAGATCAAAAGCCCTCTGGAGGGAACCAACAGTAGAATAACCGAGGCAGAAGATAGGATAGGTGATATGGAAGCTAGAATAGTGAAAATAAATGAAGCAGAGAGGAAAAAAGAAAAAAGAATTAAAAGAAATGACAACAACCTCAGAGACTTCTGGGACAATGTTAAATGCACTGACATTTGAATCACAGGTGTTCTAGAAGAAGACAAAAAAGAAAGGGCACGAGAAAATACTTGAGGAGATAAAATAGTTGAAAAATTCCTTAAAATGGAGAAGGAAATAGCCACCCAAGTCTAGGAAACCCAGAGAGTCACAAACAGGATAAACCCAAGGCAAAACACCCCAGTTCAATTCAGTTCAGTTCAGTCGCTCAGTTGTGTCCAATTCTTTGCAACCCCATGAATCGCAGCATGCCAGGCCTCCCTTTCCATCACCAACTCCCGGAGTTTACTCAAACTCATGTCCATCGAGTCGGTGATGCCATCCAGCCATCTTATCCTCTGTTGTCCCCTTCTCCTCCTGCCCCCAATCCCTCCCAGCATCAGAGTCTTTTCAAATGAGTCATGAGGTGGTCAAAGTACTGGAGTTTCAGCTTTAGCATCAGTCCTTCCAATGAACACCCAGGACTACTCTCCTTTAGAATGGACTGGTTGGATCTCCTTGCAGTCCAAGGGACTCTCAGGGACTCTCCAACACAACAGTTCAAAAGCATCAATCCTTCAGAGCTCAGCTTTCTTCACAGTCCAACTCTCACATCTATACATGACCACTGGAAAAATCATAAGACACATATTAATCAAACTAACAATGATCAATCACAAAGAGCCAATAATAAAAGCAGCAAGGGAAAAGCAACAAATAACACAAGGGGATCCCAATAAGGATAACAGCTGATCTTTCAGTTGAAACTCTTTAGGCCAGAAGGGAATGGCAGGACATACTTAAAGGATGAAAGAGAAAAACCTACAACCCAGATTACTATACCCAGCAAGGATCTCATTCAAATACGAAGGAGAAATCAAAAGCTTTACAGATAAGCAAAAGCTGAGAGAATTCAGCATCACCAAACCAGCTCTCCACCAAATGCTAAAGGATCTTCTCTAGGCAGGAAACCTTAGAAAAGGTTTATAAACTAAAACCCAAAACAACAAAGTAAATGGCAACGGGATCATACTTATCAATAATTATCTTAAATGTAAATGGGTTGAATGCTCCAGCCAAAAGAGAAAGACTGGCTGAATGGCTACAAAAAACAAGACCCCTATGTATGCTGTCTACAAGAGATCCACTTGAAACCAAGGGACACCTACAGACTAAAATTGAAGGGCTGGAAAAAGATACTTCATGCAAATGGAGACCAAAAGAAAGCAGAAGTAGCAATGCTCATATCAGATAAAATAGACTCTGACATAAAAGACATGAAAAGTGACAAAAAAGTGACACTACATAATGAATAAAGGATCAATCCAAGAAGAAGATATAACAATTATAAATATATACACACCCAACATAAGAGCACCTCAATATATAAGGTAAATTCTAACAAGTATGAAAGGGGACATTAACAGTAACACAATAATAGTGGGAGACTTTTATACTCCACTCACACCTATGGATATATCAACCAAACAGAAAATTAATTAGGAATCACAAACTTTAAATTGGACCAGTTAGACCTAATTGATATCTATAGGATATTTTACCCCTAAACAATGGATTTCACATTTTTCTCAAGTGCACAGGGAACCTTCTCCAGGATAGATCACATCCTGGACCGTAAATCTAGCCTTTGTAAATTCAAAAATAAATGAAATCATTTCAAGCATCTTTTCTGATCACAATGCAGTGAGATGTCAACCACGGGGGGACTGGGGGGGGGGGGCACTATTAAAAGTACAAACATGTGGAGGCTAAATAACACACTTCTGAATAACTAGTAAATCATGGAAGAAATCAAAAAGAAAATCAAAACATGCATAGAAACAAATGAAAATGACAATACAACAACCCAAAACCTATGGGATTCAGTAAAAGCAGTGCTAAGGCTAAGGTTCATAGCATTACAAGTTTACCTCAAGAAACAAGAGAAAAATCAAATAATCAAACAAATAACTTTACACCTAAAGCAACTAGAAAAAGAAGAAATTAAGAACCCCAGGGAAAGAAATCATATAAATTAGGGCAGAAATAAATGCAAAAAAAAAAAAAAAAAAAAAAGACTATAGCAAAAATCAACAAAACTAAAAGCTGGTTCTTTGAGAAGATAAATAAAATGGACAAATAATTTTCCAGACTCCTCAAGAAAAAACAGAAGAAGAATGAAATCAACAAAATTAGAAATGAAAGTGGAGAAATCACAACAGACAACACAGAAATACAAAGGATCATAAGAGACTACTATCAGCAACTATATGACAATAAAATGGACAGCTTGGAGGAAATGGATGAATTCATAGAAAAGCATAACCTTCCAAAACTGAACCAGGAAGAAATAGAAAATCTTAACAGACCCATCACAAGCATGGAAATCAAAACTGTAAAATCTTCCAACAAAAGCCCAGGAGCAGATGGCTTCACAGGTGAATTCCACTCAAACTTCTTCCAGAAAATTGCAGAGGAAGGTAAACTCCCAAACTCATACTATGAACCCACCATCAACCTAATACCAAAACCAAAGAAGCCACAAAAAAAGAAAACTACGGGCCAATATCACTGATGAACATAGATGCAAAAATCCTCAACAAAACTCTAGCAAACAGAGTTCAACAACATATTAAAAAAATCATACATCATAACCAGGTGGGCTTTATCCCAGCGATGCAAGGATTCTTCAATATTCACAAATCAATTAATGTGATACACCACACTAACAAATTGAAAGATAAAAATCATATGATTATATCAATAGATGCAGAGAAAATCTTTGACAAAATTCCACATCCATTTATGATATAAACCCTCCCAGAAAGCAGGCATAGAAGGAACATACTTCAACATACTGAAAGCCATATGTGATAAACCCACAGCAAACATTATTCTCAATGGTGAAAAATTGAAAGCATTTCCCCTAAAGTCAGGAACAAGACAAGGGTGCCCACTCTCACCACAACTATTCAACATAATTTTGAAAGTTTTAGCCACAGCAATCCTAGAAGAAAAAGAAATAAAAGGAATCCAGATTGGAAAAGAAGAAGTAAATTCCCACTGTTTGCAGATGACATGATCCTCTATATATAAAACCCTAAAGACACCAGCAGAAAATTACTAGAGCTCATCAATGAATACAGTAAAGTTGCAGGATATAAAATTAATACACAGAAATCCCTTGCATTTGTATACACTAACAATGAGAAAACAGAAAGAGAAATTAAGGAAATAATCCAATTCACCATTGTGATGAAAAGAATAAAACACTTACAAATAAATTTACCTAAACAAACAAAAATACCTATATATAGAAAACTATAAAACACTGATGAAAGAAATTTAAAATGACAGAAATAAATGGAGAAATATAGCATGTTCATGGATCAGAAGAATCAATATAATGAAAATGAGTATACTAGCCAAAGAAATCTATAGATTCAATCCAATCCCTACCAAGCTACCAATGGTATTTTTCAGAAAAATAGAACAAATAATTTCATAATTTATAAGGAAATACAAAAAACCTCGAATAGCCAAAGTGATCTTAAGAAAGAAAAATGGAACTGGAGGAATCAACCTGCCTGACTTCATACTATACTACAAAGCTACAGTCATCAAGATAGTATGGTACTGGCACAAAGACAGAAATACAGATCAATGGAACAAAATAGAAAGCCCAGAGATAAATCCATGCACATATGGACACCTTATCTTTGACAAAGGAAACAGAAATATACAATAGAGAAAAGACAATCTCTTTAACAAACGGTGCTGGGAAAACTGGTCAACCATTTGTAAAAGACTGAAACTAGAACACTTTCTAATACCATACACAAAAGTAAACTCAAAATTGATTAAAGATCTAAATGTAAGACCAGAAACTATAAAAACCCTAGAGGAAAAATAGGCAAAACACTCTCTGACATAAATCACAGCAAGATCCTCTATGACCCACCTCCCAGAATAATGGAAATAAAAGCAAATGGGACCTAACTAAACTCAAAAGCTTTTGCACAATGAAGGAAACTATAAGCAAATGACAGCATTCAGAGTGGGAGAAAATAATAGCAAATGAAGCAACTGACAAAGAATTAATCTCAAAAATATACAAAGAGCTCATGCAACTCAATACAAGAAAAAAAAAAAAAAGACCTAATCAAAAAATGGGCCAAAGAACTAAACAGACATTTCTCCAAAGAAGACATACAGATGGCTAACAAACACATGAAAAAAAAAAAATGCTCAATATCACTCATTATCAGAGAAATGCAAATCAAAACTACAATGAGGTACCATCTCACGCTGGTCAGAATGGTTGCTATCAAAAAGTCTACAAATAATAAATGCTGGAGAGGGTGTGGAGAAAAGAGAACCCTCTTACACTGTTGGGAATGTAAACTATTTCAGCCACTATAGATAACTTTGTGGAGATTCCTTGAAAAACTGAAAATAGAACTGACTTACAATCCAGCAGTACCACTGCTGAATATATACACCGAGGAAACCAGAATTGAAAGAGACACGTTGTACCCCAATGTTCATCACAGCATTGTTTAAAATAGCTGGGACATGGAAGCAACCTACATGCCCATTGTCAGATGAATGCATAAGAAAACTGTGGTACATATATACAATGAAATATTACTCAGCTATTAAAAAGAACACATTTGAATCAGTTCTACTGAGGTGGATGAAACTGGACCCTATTATACAGAGTGAAGTAAGTCAGAAAGAGAAACACCAATACATTATATTAACACATATATATGGAATTTATAAACTTAGTAATGACAACACTATATCTGAGACAGCAAAAGAGACACAGATATAAAAGCATTCTTTTGGACTCTGTGGGAGAAGGTGAGGGTGGAATGATTTGAGAGAACAACATTGAAACATGTATATTACCATATGTTAAATAGATCACCAGTCCAAGTCTGATGCATGAAACAGGGCATTCAACCTTGGGGCACTGGGACAACCCAGAGGGATGGGTTGGGGAGAGATGTGAAATGGGGGTTTGGGATGGGGGACACCCGTGGATGATTCATGTCAATGTATGGCAAAAATCACCACAATGTTGTAATTAGTCTCCTTTAAAATAAATAAATTAATTTTAAAAATAATAAAATAAAATTATTCCTAAACAATTGTTTTTAAAAATGTATGGCAATTATATACAGGGTATTAACTATTAATGCTTCTGCTGCTGCTAAGTCACTTCAGTCCTGTTCAACTCTGTGCAACCCCACAGATGGAAGCCCACCAGGCTCCCCCATCCCAGGCAAAAATACTGGAGTGGGTTGCCATTTCCTTCTCCAAGGCATGAAAGTGAAAAGTGAAAGTGAAGTCGCTCAGTTGTGTCTGACTCTTAGCAACCCCATGGACTGCAGTCTACCAGGTTCGTCCGTCCATGGGACTCTCCAGGCAAGAGTACTGGAGTGGGGTGCCATTGCCTACTCTGAACTATTAAGGAGTAGTATATATGATCATCAGACAATGGCAGTGGTGAGGGATAGATTGGGAGTTTGAGATTGGCACATACACACTGTTATAGTTAAAATTGATAACTAGCTAGGACTTAGTGTAAAAAGATTAATTAATTTTAAATAATTATTTGTTGAAAGAAAAGAAAATTGAAAAAAAAATGATGGATTAGTAATCAGTGATAGAAATGATTAGTAAAGAACTAACCACGACAACTGGAATAAATTCAGAGTTTAATAGAAGATAATTATTTTTTGTGATGGCCTTTCATTCCCCATTCTCTCCAAGGTGCTCTTAATTAATTGTATCTTCAGACAAGAAAAGGGGAAATCAAGAGAGAAGGAAAAAGTGGGGAGAAAAGGAGGTTTTATAATTTGGGATAGTTTAAATAGGAAAGAAGCAAGAGAGAACCTAATTATCCTTCTTTAAAATTAGTCTCCCTGTTCCCAACATGTGAATTTAAAAACACAACTAACAAGTGTCATTAATTAATCTTGGGGCTTATATACATTAGGTATCATATTTCCTGTAACTTGAAAAGTACCTAACCAATGAGCCACTTTCTACTACTTGTAATTATAAAAAGTATACACGTTCATATTCAGAGGCTTCACTATAAATAAATATAGAACCATCCTTAAATTAGCACTGCTTCTCTGTCACATATCAGATGTATGACAGTTTTTCAAATGAGGCATGTTTACCTGTTGAAGAGAGAATGATGAAAACTCCATTTAAATTGATTGAGAAAGAGAATTATTCTTTTTATTATATCAAAAATATTGAGAGATTATCATTCATGGGCATGCAGATATTATACACAATAAATTCCTGAATAATAGTTCAGCTCCAAAATTCTATAATAGTTAGTATTTCTCACCAATTATTATATCACATCAGATCAGATCAGTCACTCAGTCGTGTCCGACTCTTTGCGACCCCCTGAATCACAGCACGACAGGCCTCCCTGTCCATTACCAACTCCCCGAGTTCACTGAGACTCACGTCCATCAAGTCAGCGATGCTATCCAGCCATCTTATCCTCTGTCGTCCCCTTCTCCTCCTGCCCCCAATCCCTCCCAGCATCAGGGTCTTTTCCAATGAGTCAACACTTCGCATGAGGTGGCCAAAGTACTGGAGTTTCAGCTTTAGCATCATTCCTTCCAAAGAAATGCCAGGGCTGATGTCCTTCAGAATGGACTGGTTGGATCTCCTTGCAGTCCAAGGGACTCTCAAGAGTCTTCAACACCACAGTTCAAAAGCATCAATTCTTCAGCGCTCAGCCTTCTTCACAGTCCAACACTCACATCCATACATGACCACAGGAAAAACCATAGCCTTGACTAGACGAACCTTTGTTGGCAGAGTAATGTCTCTGCTTTTGAATATGCTATCTAGGTTGGTCATAGCTTTCCTTCCAAGGAGTAAGCGTCTTTTAATTTCATGGCTGCAGTCACCATCTGTACTGATTTTGGAGCCCAGAAAAATAAAGTCTGACACAGTTTCCACTGTTTCCCCATCTATTCCCCATGAAGTGGTGGGACTGGATGCCATGATCTTTGTTTTCTGAATGTTGAGCTTTAAGCCAACTTTTTCACTCTCCACTTTCACTTTCATCAAGAGGCTTTTGAGTTCCTCTTCACTTTCTGCCATGAGGGTGGTGTCATCTGCATATCTGAGGTTATTGATATTTCTCCCTGCAATCTTGATTCCAGCTTGTATTTCTTCCAGTCCAGCGTTTCTCATGATGTACTCTGCATATAAGTTAAATAAACAGGGTGACAATATACATCCTTGACGAACTCCTTTTCCTATTTGGAACCAGTCTGTTGTTCCATGTCCAGTTCTAACTGTTGCTTCCTGACCTGCATACAGATTTCTCAAGAGGCAGGTCAGGTGGTCTGGTATTCCCATCTCTTTCAGAATTTTCCACAGTTTATTGTGATCCACACAGTCCAAGGCTTTGGCATAGTCAATAAAGCAGAAATAGATGTTTTTCTGGAACTCTCTTGCTTTTTTCTTGATCCAGCGGATGTTGGCAATTTGATCTCTGGTTCCTCTGCCTTTTCTAAAACCAGCTTGAACATCAGGAAGTTCACGGTTCACATATTGCTGAAGCCTGGCTTGGAGAATTTTGAACATTACTTTACTAGCATGTGAAATGAGTGCAATTGTGCAGTAGTTTGAGCATTCTTTGGCATTGCCTTTCTTTGGGATTGGAATGAAAACTGACCTTTTCCAGTCCTGTGGCCACTGCTGAGTTTTCCAAATTTGCTGGCGTATGGAGTGCAGCACTTTCACAGCATCATCTTTCAGGATTTGAAATAGCTCAACTGGAATTCTATCACCTCCACTAGCTCTGTTCATAGTGATGCTTTCTAAGGCCCACTTGACTTCACATTCCAGGATGTCTGGCTCTAGGTGAGTGACCACACAATCGTGATTATCTGGGTCATGAAGATCTTTTCTGTACAGTTCTTCTGTGTATTCTTGCCATCTCTTCTTAATATCTTCTCCTTCTGTTAGGTCCATACCATTTCTGCCCTTTATCGAGCTCATCTTTGCATGAAATGTTCCTTCTCTGATTTTCTTGAAGAGATCTCTATTCTTTCCCATTCTGTTGTTTTCTTCTACTTCTTTGCATTGATCGCTGAAGAAGGCTTTCTTATCTCTTCTTGCTATTGTTTGGAACTCTGTATTCAGATGTTTATATCTTTCCTTTTCTCCTTTGCTTTTCACTTCTCTTCTTTTCACAGCTATTTATAAGGCCTCCCCAGACAGCCATTTTGCTTTTTTGCAATTCTTTTCTATGGGAATGGTCTTGATCCCTGTCTCCTGTACAATGTCACGAACTTCATTCCATAGTTCATCAGGCACTCTATCTATCAGATCTAGGCCCTTAAATCTATTTCTCACTTCCACTGTATAATCATAAGGGATTTGATTTAGGTCATACCTGAATGGCCTATTGGTTTTCCCTACTTTCTTCAGTTTAATTCTGAATTTCGTAATAAGAAGTTCATGGTCTGAGCCACAGTCAGCTCCTGATCTTGTTTTTGCTGACTGTATAGAGCTTCTCCATCTTTGGCTGCAAAGAACATAATCAATCTGATTTCAGTGTTGACCATCTGGTGATGTCCATGTATAGAGTCTTCTCTTGTGTTGTTGGAAGAGGGTGTTTGTTATGACCAGTGCATTTTCTTGGCAAAACTCTATAAGTCTTTGCCCTGCTTCATTCCGTATTCCAAGCCAAATTTGCCTGTAACTCCAGGTGTTTCTTGACTTCCTACTTTTGCATTCCAGTCCCCTATAATGAAAAGGACATCTTTTTTGGGTGTTAGTTCTAAAAGGTTTTGTAGGTCTTCATAGAATCATTCAACTTCAGCTTCTTTAGCGTTACTGGTTGGGGCATAGACTTGGATTACCATGATATTGAATGGTTTGCCTTGGAAACGAACAGAGATCATTCTGTCGTTTTTGAGATTGCATCCAAGTACTGCATTTTGGACTCGTGTTGACCATGATGGCCACTCCATTTCTTCTGAGGGATTCCCGCCCGCAGTAGTAGATATAATGGTCATCTGAGTTAAATTCACCCATTCCAGTCCATTTCAGTTCACTGATTCCTAGAAAGTCGACATTTACTCTTGCCACCTCTTGTTTGACCACTTCCAATTTGCCTTGATTCATGGACCTGACATTCCAGGTTCCTATGCAATATTGCTCTTTACAGCATCGGACCTTGCTTCTATCACCAGTCACATCCACAGCTGGGTATTGTTTTTGCTTTGGCTCCATCCCTTCATTCTTTCTGGAGTTATTTGTCCACTGATCTCCAGTAGCAAATTGGGCACCTACTGACCTGGGGAGTTTCTCTTTCAGTATCCTATCATTTTGTCTTTTCATACTGTTCATGGGGTTCTCAAGGCAAGAATACTGAAGTGGTTTGCCATTCCCTTCTCCAGTGGACCACATTCTGTCAAATCTCTCCACCATCACTTGCCCGTCTTGGGTTGGCGGCTGCGACGGGCTCACCATAGCACGGCCAAGAGGAGCCACCCCACTTCCAAGGTCAGGGGCAGAAGCTGGGAGGACCCCATGCCCGAAGGGCGGCAGCCAAAAGGAGTTACCCCACATCCGAGAATAGGGGCAGCGGCCGAGAGTACCAGACTGCGACGGCTCAGGAAGGGCCGAGAGGAGCTACCCCGCGTCCAAGGTCAGGGGCGGCGGGCTGGAGGAGATACCCCATGACCCTAAGCCTGAGGCCAAGGGCCACGGCGGGGAGGAGCAACCGCAAGACCGAGGCCAGGGGCAGTTGCCAGGAGGACCAACCCCACATCCAAGGAGCTTAACTCCCAGAGCTTACTCAAACTCAAGTCCATTGAGTCGATGATCACTTCATCCTCCGTTGTCCCCTTTTCCTCCCACCTTCGATCTTTTCCAACATCAAGGTCTTTTCAAATGAGTCAGTTCTTTGCATCAGGTGGCCAAAGTATTAGAGTTTCAGCTTCAGCATCAGTCCTTCCAATGAATATGCAGCACTGATTTCTTTTAAGATGGACTGATTTGATCTCCTTGCAATCCAAGGGACTCTCAAGAGTCTTCTCCAACACCATAGTTCAAAAGCATCAATTCTTTAGTGCTCAGCTTTCTTTATAATCCAACTCTCACATCCATACATGACTATTGGAAAAACCATTGCTTTGACTAGACAGAACTTTGTTGGCAAAGTAATGTCTCTACTTTTTAATATGCTGTCTATGTTGTAGTGTTACATGGTGCTCAATATCTAAAACCCTCAGAGAGGGCAGAAGTAACTGCTGGTGGTATTTCAAAACTAAGTTTTTGTGGTAAGTCACTTCAGTCACATATGACTCTTTGTGGTCCTATGGTCTGTAGCCCACCAGGCTCCTCCAGGCAAGAATACTGGAATGGGTTACCATTTCTTCCTCCAGGGAATCTTCTAACTCAGGAATCGAACTTGTGACTCATGTCTCTTGCATTGGCAGGCAGGTTCTTGCTAGCACCACCTGGGGAGTCCCAGAGCTAATTTTACCAACTCGCAAATAAAATAAAGCAGAATTACTTGTAATTGAGAGAACTGAAAAGCAAGTTTCTTTTAACTCAGCCTCAAACTTTTGTAATTTTTTCAAAAAAGAATTATTTAAGTAAAACGTTTAATGGAAGTGAAATATTCATTTATTTTCACTTTTTGAATGAAATCAATAGTGACTACTGAGGTTATTTTCTGTGCACAATATTATGGAAGACACAAAGAAACATTTTGCTCCTAAAAATTTGAAATCTGGCTGAAGAATCAAAACATTGGAATATGAATGGATCAGCAAAAACAAAACAAATAATGGACACCAAAAAAAAAAAAAATACGGATATCTGAGAAAAGTTGATTAGTGCAAGTTAAAATTCAAGATACAAGAATTTGGGACAGTGGCAAATATAATATTCATTCATTCATATAACCTACTTTGTTAAATACATTTTGATATATTGTAGGTTTTTTGCTAATGTTAGAAAAAACCAAGATGAAAAGAATGTATTTCCTGTCTTCTACATATGAACTAATTTGTAAACCATTTTGTTTTCTGCTATATTTGAATGTGAACCAAAGGTTAGAGAAGTTCAGAAAATCTTATAAAGCCTAGTTAAGTCAGGAGATGGCAGAGAATGTATCATTCAAAAAGTGACATTTGAGTCACTGTAAATGACAAATAAGAGAGCATCTTAAGCAGAAGAAACCACAGGTCAGTGAGGAGGCATAAAATATTGGTCATTTCCTGTGGCTATCTTCTAGGAGAAATGTTCATAAGTATCACAAATACTGCAAAGATAAGCAAGAATTGGATCAAGAATCCCTTGCATGTGATAGTAAGAATTTTAAAATGTATCACATGAGCTTTGTGAAATTATGGAAGAACTTTAAGACTGGATTGGTAGGATTTAAAATTTAAAAGATGTAGCTGGTGGCACTGTAGGAAACAGACTAGATGAAATAAAGAAGGAAAAGGAGTTAGGAGCCGTGTTAGACACCTCTGAGGAAACGCTTCAGATCCTCTTAGGCTCAGCTGTCTTTGTATGGCTCCGTCTGACCTCAGACAGCTGCAGGCTGACAGCACTTTTCCACATGGCCTACTCTGATCACATGCTTTGTACTGCTAGTCCTGAGGCTTCCCTGTTGACCTTTGTGGTCCCACTTGATAACCACATATGTGCAACCCCAAAGTGTAAGGCTGTAAAAGCCCCATGATAAATCTTTGACTAATGGGAGATGAGAACAAGTTGATGTATTCTTCTAATTTTAGTTTATTAGTTATTTAGTATTATTCTAATTTTATAATCTATTATAGTTCTAATAATTCTTACTTCCTTAACCATGCTCTTTCCTATAAATGCAGGTCAAAGGACTTCTCAGGGATGGTGTTTTGAGGACTAGCAGTCACACTTAGTGGCAGCCAGCTAGATACTGTGTCCACCGACATGTTCTCTTTCCTTCCCTTACTCATACCCCATGTATTCCATAAAATAATTTAACTAGCAGTGAAAGAAGGAAGAGAATGGATTTAAGAGGTATTAAGAAGATAGACTAAACATGGCCATGTGGCTGATTGGTGGTAAGTGAGTAGTAGATAGTAAACTAGAGAAGCCTCTAAGACAGTAGTCTGGGTGATATTTTGGAGAGTAGTGCCATAGAACAAATTAACAAATACAGAAAGAGAGACAGTCTTCAAAATGCAGAATATATTCAATTTTAGATAAGACATCATTTATCATTGAGAAAGAACAATAAAAAGGTCATTGGAAATATGAATATAGAGCTCAGAAAAAAAAAAAAAAAAGTTTAGTCTAGTAGCTACAATTTGGAAGTCATCAGCTTTAAAGTAGCCAGGTAAAATCATAGAGAAGAGGATCAAGGATAATATTCTTGTGTGTTCTATAAGTAAGGCCTACATAGAAGAAGAAAAGTAAGAAAAAGTCTTACAAACAGTAGTAAATGTGAAAGGAAGAGAGGAGAAATAATAAAAGGCTTGGAGCCAAGGAAAGAAGGCACTTCAAGAAGAGAGAGATTAACTGTTAAATGTGGCAAAGAGATTAGATAAATAATAGAGTGAAAATCATGAACTGGTTTGACAGTTAAGTCATTGTTGACTTGAGCATTTTCAGTAGTAGAATAGGGTGGGGGAAAGAAATCTATAGACTAAAATAACTGAAAAAAATGAAGTGAAGCAGGAAAACTGTAGAAACACACAGGTAAATATGTATGTAGGGTTTCCCTGGTGGCTCAGTGATAAAGAATCTGCCTGCCAGGGTAGGAGATATGGGTTCAATCCCTGGGTCAGGAAGATCCCCTGAAGAAGAAAATGACAACCCACTCCAGTATTGTGCCTGGGAAATTCCATGGGCAGAGGAGCCTAGCAGGCTACAGTCCAAGTTGTCACAGAAGAGTCAGACACAATTTAAGGACCAAACAACAGCAACAAATATTTATGTAACAGGTATTTCTCAGTTTGTCCCATCTTGTTCCATCAGGTTTTCTCCACCAGTAACTTGCAGACATTTTCAATGAAAGAGGTCTGGCTGGTAAATCCCCACTAAAACATGACATGGACTTAAGCCTTTCATTGTTCTCCTAGAGATTCACTAGGATGCTATTATTGGCCATTCTCTCACCTTCTGTTTTCCACGGACACTATTCCTTGTTTCAATCCCTCTAATGAAATGGTAGAATCAGGAAGACTTATCCATTGTTTCAGTTTGAAGAGTACACCATATTTCCATTGAAATACTCAGCCATGGCATTTATTTATCCATTCATTTATGGGAAATATTTTCACAGAACACTGGGAAACACTTAGTACCTAGAGCAGAGCTGCACTGAGATAGGCAGAGCCATTTTCTCACAACTGCGCTGGAAACACATATCCAGGATATGCATGATACTCCAGAAATAAACAAATCTCCACCACTTCCCTACTCCATCCTCCACCCCTCAACCACCTAAAAACAAACAAACAAACAGCGTATCTCTCTCCTTTCTCTTCTCTCCTTTTCCACTACATATATTGCTTTTCACAGTTCTAAGTCAAACATCCCATCCCATTTGGCGGTTTGGTAACCAAGTAAGAAAGAAGACTGTACAGCAGTGAGAATCCTATGTTAACATATTCAATCTTTACTGAGGTTTATTCTTTACTAAGCAAGGACTATACTTCTTATTGAACAAGAGGGATTTCTAATATTTTAACATGATTCAGAACAATTAGAATGTATCTTTATGTAAAGTGGAATTAAGAAAAGGTGATTTATGACTGCAAAGTTACTGCTTGAATAACGATTATGTGGGGATTTATTTTGTCACTGAACACATCGAATTGATTTGGGACATCATTATGAATCTAAAAAGTTATAAGAATATTAAAGAATTCCTGCTCAGTTTCCTTTTCCAGTAAAAGCAAATTCTGAAAACCAGTATGTTAGAAACTATGTGTAGGGCATGCAGGATCAAGTTTACTAATAATTTGTGATGAGTAAAATAATATTGCTAGATTATTCCAGTAAAAATAAAATAAGTTGGCACTAATGTATGCAAATATATTCAAACATGTTCTGAGACTCTGGCAGAAATGAGAAATAAAACCCAAAGTACAGATAAAATAACAAGAGAGGGATACAGAAGAAGAATGATAAAGAGGTCTGACCTGCTCAGAAATGGAGAAGGAAACAAAAATCTAATAGCTCTAAATTATACTAAAATACTAGAAATGTGTTGATTCAATAAGAAATACAGTTCTTGCTTCATAAAGAATAAGCATAGCTCATATCTGACGTACAGATATGGTCAGCTTTGTTCACCAAACTAAGACTAAAAAGAGTTGAATAGTTCTTAAGAATTGCCAGTTTTGAGGAGCTACTTCTGGAAAGGTTAAGTAAGGCCCTTCTAAAATATCCCTTATGAATATAATTGCAAGTGATATTTAACAAAATACTAGCAAACCTAATCCCAGCAATATAAAAAGATTGTATACCATGACCATGTAGGATTTATCCCAGGAATGTAAGATTTGTTCAATATACAAATGAACCACTTAATACCCCATATGACTAAACCAAAAAATACATGTTCATCTAAATAGATACAGGAAAAAAAATTGACAAAACTCAACATTCTTACCCAACTAAACACTAAACAAAGAATAAAGAGTAACTCCTCAGTCTGATTGTTAAAGGAGAACCAAAAAAAAAAAAAAAAACTCACAGTTAATATTATACTTTATGTAGAAAGACTGCAAAACTTCTCTTTATAATCAAGAAACATAATTATATCTGTTCTTACCACTTCTATTCAGCATTGAATTGGAGGTTCCAGCAAGGGTAATTGGGAAAGAATAAAAAATAAAAGACACCCATATAGAAAAGGAAGAAGTAGCTTATCTCTATCCTCAGATGGCATGATCTTATATAAAGAAAATTACAAATCTACACTTAAATACTGTTAAAACTAATCAAAAAGCACAGAAAGCTTACAAGATACTTGATCAAGATACAAAGATAATTTTGTATCTTTTTTGTATCTTTGCATCTGTTTTTATACACTAACAATGAACAATTTGAAAGTGAAATTAGGAAGGTAATTCTATTTATAATAGCATAAAAAGAATTACAAATAAGTAATAATTCGACAATAGAAAGTAAGACATACATTGAAAAACTACAAAACATCATTGAAAAATGATAAAGAAGACCTAAATAAATAGAAAAAAATATCCTATCTACATGGATGAGAGGATCAAATATTGAAGCTGGTATAGCAACTTCTTTGTGGAAAGAACTTAAAACTTCTTTGTGGAAACCCTAATCCTCAGTGGAATGTGACCTTATTTGGAAATAAAGTCATTGCACATATAATTAGTTAAAGTAAGGTTAGGTTATATTGGAGGAGCACGGGTTCCTAATCCAATAAAACCTGGTTTCCTTATGAAAAGAATGCCATGTGAAGAGAAAGAGATGTGTATAGAAGTCATGCAAAGGCACAGGAAGAATGCCATCTACATAGAACCTCAAAGGTTGCCAGCAAACCACCAAAAGCTAGGAGAGAGGCATGGAACAGATTTTAATTCATAGCCTTCAGAAGGAACCAGTTCTGCTGACACCTTGTTCTCAGGATTCTAGCTTCCAGAACTGTGAGAAAATAAATAGCTGGTGTTTAAGAAATTTGTCAGTTTGTGATACTTTGAACAGCAATCTCAATAAATTAGTAGATTTGGCAATACTCTCAAAATTTATCTGCTGATTCAGTTGTATTGGAATTCAATACAATTACAAGAAGTATTCCAGCTGCCTTTTTTGCAGAAATTGACAAACTGATCTAAAAAAGTTCATAGAGTAATTTGTGAGATTTAATATATCCAAAAGAAAAACAAAGAGGAACAAACATGTTCCCAATTTCAGAACATAAAAAGTCACAATAATTAAGTACAACATGTATTGGAATAAGTCTAAGCATACATACAGATGAAATAGGCTGAGCATCCAAAATAAATCCTTATACTCTTGGTCAACTAATTTTAACAAGGGTGCCCCAATAATTGGGCTTCCCAGGTGGCCACTATAATAAAAAGGAGAAAGGCCAGTCTTTTCAACAAATAGTGTCATGGCAACTGGATGCTGCTGCTGCTGCTAAGTTGCTTCAGTCGTGTCCGACTCTGTGCAACCCCATAGATGGCAGTCCACCAGGCTCCCCTGTCCCTGGGATTCTCCAGGCAAGAACACTGGAATGGGTTGCCATTTCCTTCTCCAATGCATGAAAGTGAAAAGTGAAAGTGAAGTCCCTTAGTCGTGTCCAACTCTTAGCAACCCCATGGACTGCAGCCCACCAGGCTCCTCCGTCCATGGGATTTTCCAAGCAAGAGTATTGGAGTGGGGTGCCATTGCCTTCTCCCACAACTGGATATCCATCTGTAAAAGAATGAAGTTGAATCCCTTCCTCTTATCTTATACAAAAGTGACTCAAAACAGATCATGAAACTAAACATAAAAGCTAAAACTATAAAACTATTAGATGAAAACATAAGAAATGTAAACCTTCATTATCTTGGATTAGGTAATGGTTTCTTAGCTATGATACCAGAAGTATAAGTAGCAAAAGATACAATAGAGAAATAGGATGACATTGTTTCACTTTTGTGTTTCCTTTTCATGTTGCCTTTTCATACGCACATATCTTTTGGATTATTTTTAGACATAAGCAAAAAATTATTATTCACAAAAATTCTAATTATTCATAATTCCATCATAATTATTTTTATAACATCATCTTCTAATTTTATGCCTATCTGTATAAGTAAGATTATATTACACATAAATTCTTATATATTTAGTATCATAGCAATTGCAATGAAGTGAACCAAGAAATCAAAATGAGATATATTTTATCTCAGTTTATCTCAATATAATGGAGATAAAATATATCTCAATATATTGGAGAACATATTTGAAATCAGATAGCTGATAAAAGACTTGTATCTGTAATATATGAAGAACCACTGCAACTCAACAAATTAGGCAGAGCACACTTGGACATAAATCCTAGCCATATCTTTTTCAATCTACCTCCTGGAATAATGAAAATAAAAACAAAAATAAAAAAGTAGGACCTAATTAAACTTAAAAACTTTGCACAGCAAAGTAAATCATAAACAAAATGAGAAGACCACACTCAGAATAGGAGAAACTATTTGCAAGAAAGCAACTAACAGGAGATTAATCTCCAAAATACACAAACAGTTCCTGAAGCTCAATATAAATAAATAAATAAATAAATGGCAGAAGACTTAAATAGACATTTCTCAAAAGAAGACATACAGATAAACAACCAACACATGAAAAGTTGTTCAACGTCTAATTAGTAGAGAAATGCAAAACTACAATGAAGTTTCACCTCATTCAGAAGACTGAATGGCCATCATCAAAATATCTACAAACAATAAATGCTAAAGAGGGTGTGAAGAAAGGGTAATTCTCCTACAGTGTTGGTGGAATATATATGGGTATAGCCACTATGTGGAACAGTATGCAAGTTCCTTAAAAAACTGAAAATAGAGCTATCATATAATCCAGCAATCCCACTCCTGGGAATACATCCAGATAACACCATAATTTAAAAAGATATATGCACCCCAATGGTCATTGCAGCACTATTTGCAACAGCCAGAACACTGAAGCAACCTAGACATCCATCAACAGAGGAATGGATAAAGAAGATGTGTTCCATATATATAATGGAATATTATCAGCCATAGTGAAGAATGAAATCATGCCATTTACAATGGATAGACCTAGAGATTGTCATACTGAGTGAAAGTCAGACGGAGAAAGACAAATATCTTATGATATCACTTATATGTAGAACCTAAAAAATAGGGTACACATAAACTTATCTACAAAGCAGAATTACTGATGTAGAAAACAAACTTATGGTTACCAGGGAGCGAAGTGGGAGAGGAATAAATTGGAAGATTGAGATTGAAGTATACACACAACTATACATAATAACTAATAAGGACCTACCTTACAGCATGGGGAACTCTACTTAATACTCTGTAGTAGCTTACCTAAGACAATATAAAAAAAGTGAATATATGTATATGTATTACTGGTTGACTTTGTTGCACACTTGAAACTAACAACATTGTAAATCAACAATGCATGCAGAGTCACTTCGATCTTATTTGACTCTTAGCAACCCCATGGACTATAGCCTGCCAGGCTCCTCTGTCCATGGGATTCTCTAAGCAAGAATACTGGAATGGGTTGCCATTTCCTTCTCCAATACCCTAATATAAACTTAAAAAAAAAATTAAAAATTGACACTGAATTTGACATTTCTCCAAAGACATACTACAAATGGCCAATAAGCATATAAAACAGTAACATCATTAGTCATAATAAAAATTCATTATGTGACTGTGGTCAAAAAGACAGATGATAGCAAGCATTGGCAAAGACGTGGGAAAACTAGAAATCTCAGACATTGCTGCTGTGAATGTAAAATACTATAGATGTTTTGGAAAACAGTTGGCCACTGTCTCTACCATATGACCTAGCAATTCCACTTTAAACTATATATTCAAACATTGAAAATACCTGCTCCAACAAAAGTTTAAACATGAATGTTCATAGCATCATCATTCATTACTGCCAAAAAAGTGTCCATCAATTAATGAAAAGATAAACAAAACATACAGTGAAATATTATTCAGATTAAAAAGGAATTAAGTTCTGATATATGCTACAACATGGTTGATCCTTGAAGACATTATGCTAAATGAATGAAACCAAACACAAGGACCACATACTGTATGATTTCATTTATATGAAAAGCCCAAAATAGGGAAATCCATAGAGACAGAAGTAGATTAATGGTTATCATTAGCTGGGAATGTCTGCTCATGTGTAAGTGGTTTTTTTGGGGGTGATATATTTTGGAGTTAGATGGTGATGATTGTACAACTTTATCAATATTCCACTCTATACACTTTTAAAGTAATACAAGTGAATTATACACTTTAAAATAAATAAATAATAGTGCTAGCAAATAAACTATTATGATTTCCAGCATTGGGTATTACATAGACTCTTGAAATCAGAATTTCTAAAGATAGGCTGAGTGTTAACATTTTGAATACTTTCAAATAAAAACTAATAGATACAAGTAGCCCATTTCCTCATAGGCAAATGTATGAGCCTCCTTATTACATAATTACTTTGAGATATCTCCTTCATTTATCATGATTATTTTTTATATTAGGGGAAAAACTATAAGTGCTAAAAAATGTTTAATTACTCATCATCCCATAATTATAACATAATTATTTCCATTTTAAATACCTTTCAATCCTTATTCTTTCCCTTGTAAATGTAATTATGTTATACATTTAAATATTTTAATCATCATAAAATTACATTGTGTTGAAATTAACAAGTAAAATATCTATTACTAACAAGTTAATATTTCAATAATGAAATAATCTTAAAATTAGAGTCTTGGTGCACATAGACTTTCTTGTCATAGACTTTTTCCTTAAGATTATCTTCCAGAAGTGATTTTTGAGCCAAAATCTTTAATATTTGCATTGCACACAACTCTCCTTCCCAGAAAAGGTGGTACTAATCTAAATATAATTGTTATTTATGTAAAATTTTTGCCACTCTTCACAAGCATATTATCATGGCCATCAATTATTTTTGCTAGATTAATGTTGTCATAATACAATGTTTAATGGTCAAAATTGTATTTTTTGTTTTGGTGTTGTTGCTTAAACAGATGTCAAGTTAGGCCCTCCTAGAAAGCTGTTCCAGATGATTCTATTAAACTACAATAGTAGGCTAATTAAACTAGCAGTATTCCAGAACAATCTGTAATACTATGTGTTTTGGAAATCATCAGAGCTGAGCTTTCCAACATTCATACTACATTCATAAAACCTTCATAGTATAGTCCTGAGTAAAATTATTAAAACTATAAGAATTGACATCTCTCATAATGACCCCTTCCCACTTAATGGCTCTGTTTTTTGCCACTCTATTTTTGATTTCACTCTTCTTTTTATTGCATAAAAATTGATACATTCTTTATAACAAGCAAAACACTGCAAGGATATGTAAATTTTAAAATTGCAAAAAAATAAAATAAAATAAAATTGCTTATCCATCCCCCTCAATATTCATACCAGTCAAATCCCAACTCTATGATAACAAATATTAACACTCTAGAATGTATCTTTAATTATTTTCCTCGATTTTTATGCAATCATATACAGAAATGTTTAGCATCCATTTTTCTCTATGACTACTAGGACTCTCATAATTATTCCATAAGCTTCCCACTAAAATACGTCCTCTATTTTCATTCATGAATGACTAACCACTTATGGTATTAATCTTCCAATAATAATTTATTGCCAATAGGCCAAAAATTTGTAAATTAGAAATCAAATTGTGACAGCAGAACTGCAAGCATACATTAGTGTATAAAAGAGGATTGTGGATAACTGGAGTAGGGGAAGGAAAGTAGGTGACCTTCCAAAACCTCAGAAATATCTTTGAGTTCTTATCCTTTCTTAAATTATAAAATATATATGTAGTAGTCTTTGAGCAATTCTTATTTGCCAAGCGTACATTACCTGGTAGGTTTCTGTTTACAGACAGATGTTACCATAACCTCACAGTCACATACAAACATGGTTATTCTTTCATCCATTTGAAGAACATATTAGTTCTTTCATGTTACGGAAGAGCAATACATGTTTATCAGTGAAAAGTGTCTTTGTGATTTATGATCTGACTTTTTATATGAGAATAAAATAAGGGGACTATGGTTTTTCCATTAGTCATGTATGGATGTGAGAGCTGGATTATAAGAAAGCTGAGTGCCAAAGAATTGATGCTTTTGAACTGTAGTGTTGAAGACTCTTGAGAGTCCCTTGGACTGCAAGGAGACCCAACCAATCAATCCTAAAGGAAATCAGTCCTGAATATTTATTGGAAGGACTGATGCTGAAGCTGAAACTCTAATACTTTGGCCACCTGATTCAAAGAACTGACTCATTGGAAAAGACCCTGATGCTGGGAAAGATTGAGGGCAGGAGGAGAAGGGAACGACAGAGGATGAGATGATTGGGTGGCATCACCTACTCAATGGACATGAGTTTGAGTAAACTCTGGGAGTTGGTGATGGACAGGGAGCCCTGGCGTGCTGCACTCTATGTGGTTGCAAAGAGTCAGACATGACTGAGTGACTGAACTAAACTGAACTGAACATGTAATGTATTAACCATTAAAGATGATTATGAAATAATAGAAAATAATGAGGAAAGAATGAGGTGATGTGCAATGTCTAGGTAGCTCCTCTCACTCTGCCCCAGGTGATATGTGGGAGAATAGAATGCAAAGGAGAAGGAAATGGCAATCCACTCCAGTATTCTTGCCTGGAGAATTCCAGGGACGGGGGAGCCTGGTGGGTTGCTGTCTATGGGGTCGCAGAGTTAGATGCGACTGAAGTGACTTAGCAGCAGCAGCAGAATGCAAAGAACATTTAAGCTCTCCTTTTGTCTGTGTCTTTGAAGTTCACACCTGCTAATTACAGCACTATATCTTTAACTGTATAGTTTAGTTGAAGAAATTACTTATGGGGATTACAGAAAATCTGACCACTGACTGCACTACACAGAGAACATCAATAGTTTTCCTGTTAAAAAAAAAAAAATCAAAACTCTAAAATACTGTTCAAAAAATTGCATGGTTCTGAAACAGTAATGAAGAGAGTTTAAAATGAAATGTTACCAAATGTCGTGGGAACATTGTTTAGAGATTTTTCAGGATAGGTAATATTAGAAGATAAATGTTTATCATTTCATGCATTCCTCTAGGATTATTTTTACTTACATTTCCCTGAAAATGGCAATGAAACCATTTCATGAAATAATAAACTAATTTATTGCGCCTCCATGAAATCAATATATTTCTGACATTAAAGGTAGCTGAGTTCACTTGGGTCATACATGTTTACATTCTAAGTATGGAAGTAATATTTCAACACTGGAAACCTATGATTTCATTTTGTGTATTATTTTCTAAAAATACTGTTCAGTGTTTCAACTTTGCTTCCATTTTCTCATCTTTCTTCTTTAACACAAACCTGCTTTGTTTCCAAAAACGTAGTGCAAATCACAATCAAAGAGGAAAGATGAAGATGAAGAGAGGGGAAACAGTACTAAAACCCAGTTTTGATCGGTGAATTAAGATCCAAGACATTAATAGTGTTCATGGTAGGAGTGGCTGAGGATTTTAGAAGCAATTTGGAAAGTAAGGTAGAATAAGGTAATGGTTACCAGGTCTATGACAAAAGAGACAAAGGATAGGTTTCATTATCTGGCAGCTGACAGCCCTGAGATGAAACTTCAAGGTTAACACAGCTATAAAACTGGATTTCTGTGTTATGTTAGAGCACTATTTGTGAATGTCCAAAGCTTACTTGATCTAATATTTTACAGCCATTAGCATATTAAAAGTGATTTATTATGTAATCTTTGAAAAATGGGGCACAAAATATGTGGTAGAGATAAAGGTTAGGGCCAGATCATAAATCACACTTAAGGCGAGACATCTAAAATATGGTACCTGATAAGTCCTGGGGCAGCATGAGGCAAGTGATAACTCAAAGGACAAAATGTGTACATGATTACAGTCATCTTTGTCTGCATAAAAATATACGTTTTCCTCAATAAATTGTCGTTAATATTTTAGAACTGAAAATGGGCCATAACAAAAGATTTATCAGATTACAAAAACAGCTTAGGAAAATGATGTTTTAAGAAAACATTAACAAAATTTCAAATATGTTCTTTAACAAAGATCAAGTGCTAGACTTAAATATGTCTTCAAAATTTCAATAGACAATATTCAAAGGTTTTAAATGCTATTGCAAATTGTTCTCCAAACAAAACAAAAATATGCACAAAATCTTGTATAATCCTACTTGAGAGTAATGGGTTCATGATTTGCAAAAAGTGTATAATTTAACTAGAAGATACATGTCCACAGCCTTCATGTATAAAAATATATACACTATGTTATACAGAGACTTCCCATTAGTTATCTATTGTTTATGGTAATGTATATGTTTTGATATTACTCTCAATTTGTCCCAACTTCTCCTTCCCTCACTGTGTCCAAAGTCTGCTCTCTATGTCTGTTTCTCTATTCCTGCCCTGCTAATATATTCATCAGTACCATTTTTCTAAACTCCATACATATGCATTAACATAAGAAATTTGTTTTTGCTCTTTCTGACTTACTTCTCTCTGTATAACAGGCTCTAGGTTCACCTCATTAGGACTGATTCAAGGTAGCCCAGCTTGGTGTTCTGTGACAAGCTAGAGGGGCAGAATGGGGTGGGAGGTAGGGGGAAGGTTCAAGAGGGAGGGGATACATGTACATGCATTTTTGTATGGCAGAAGCCAACACAGTATTGTAAAGTAACTATCCTCCAATTAAAAAAAAGTAAAAAAAAAAAAAAATGCATACATTAGCTTTATGTTTCACGGGAAAAAAAAAAGTATTTCTTAATGAAATAGATATAATTGCCTAAATTTTAATTTACTCTGATTCATGGGACAAGGCCCAATAAAGAATTACAACAATTAGAAATATTAAAACTTTGACACGGTTATTAGACTCTAGACATTAACAAACGGACTGCTATGATGACAAATATGATTTGTTTAGTCTATGAAGCACAATTATATGAGCCAATTTTTGAAAATTTAAAAATACTTCTAGTTTTGATTAGTTAAAAAGGATAGTCTGTATATTTGAATTTAAATTTACTTAGGTCTAAATGTTATTTACAGAAGTTGTTGTATAACTTTTAAGAAAAATCAAACAAGAATTTCTGCTTGTTTAACTAAAAAAAAAATGTTTTGGCACATCAAAGTACCGTCCTGCCATTCAGTTTCTTATAACACTAAAATTAGCTAAAATGCTTAAAAATAGTGCCTTCTTTCCTGAGGGTAAACAAGCTCCTTGACATTGCCTGAGGCTATTTGCATTAAAATCTGCCTCTTCACAATTGGTGCTAAGTAAACCATGTCAGACTTTATTTTTGGGGGGCTCCAAAATCACTGCAGATGGTGACTGCAGCCATGAAATTAAAAGACACTTACTTCTTGGAAGGACAGCTATGACCAACCTAGATAGCATATTCAAAAGCAGAGACATTACTTTGCCAACAAAGGTCCATCTAGTCAAGGCTATGATTTTTCCTGTGGTCATGTATGGATGTGAGAGTTGGACTGTGAAGAAGGCTGAGCGCTGAAGAATTGATGCTTTTGAACTGTGGTGTTGGAGAAGACTCTTGAGAGTCCCTTGGACTGCAAGGAGATCCAACGAGTCCATTCTGAAGGAGATCAGCCCTCGGATTTCTTTGGAAGGAATTATGCTAAGGCTGAAACTCCAGTACTTTGGCCACCTCATGGGAAGAGTTGACTCATTGGAAAAGACCCTGATGCTGGGAGGGATTGGGGGCAGGAGGAGAAGGGGACTACAGAGGATGAGATGGCTGGATGGCATCACTGACTCGATGGACGTGAGTCTGAGTGAACTCCGGGAATTGGTGATGGACAGGGAGGCCTGGTGTGCTGCGGTTCATGGGGTCGCAAAGAGACAGGACTGAGCGACTGAACTGACTGAACTGAAACCGTAATTTAACCCTTGCACTTCTCTCATTATTACAAACAGAAAATCTTGATGTCAAGCTAAGTAAAACATAATCTAATCCTTGTTCATGCTCAGTTTGCATGCTCAGTTTTGTCTGACTCTTCATGACCCAATGCATTGTCACAATAGAGATGCCTGAGGTAGTGAGAAGGGCACTGAAAGGAAACATGAGAGAAGCACCTGGGTGCAGGTCATTGCTTACCACTAGTTTGCAGTAATGCTTTGGTCTCATCACCTTATCTTTGACTCTAATTGCTTTCACCTCTATACTGAGGGCATTGAATAAGAGAATGTATCACCGATTTTCCAACTGAACCGATGAAGTAATAATCTAAAATTACTGTTCTAGACTATTTGATTTAATAATCTACTGTACACTGATGCTTTAATAAATCAGTCAAGACAGTTGGCAATAAATGCAATGTAATGTAAGACTTATGCTTAAACTTTGACAGTTGTTTGATATATTTTTAAGAACATATTTAATTGTCAGCTCTTGTTAGTACTACATAACTAAGTCTTCTAAAAATATCTAAAATAGAATTTAAAAACCAGCAGTGTGAGAGTTTAATCTCTTCAGCAGTTGATGTTTAGCTCTGTGTTCACATAAAAAAAAAAATAAATTAGGAATAAATTAAATTCCTTTTAAATTAGGAAACTTATGATTTAAAAATAAGGATTCTAACTTCTTTAAACAAAAAATGGAAGGTTTGGAAAAACTGGTCCACTCATTAATACAGAAAAACAACTGGCAAATGAAGGCAGCTGTGGCCTTTTGATAGAGCAGTTCTCACCTCAGTTCCCACTCAGCCTCACTTTCTTGTTTACATTGTAGGCTTTGGGTTTTTAGATCATAATCTATTTCAAAGGGACATCAAGTAATAAATGTGAGTTGAGAGAATAAAAGGAGACTTGGTCATCAGGGAGAGTGATGTCCTACAGGAACTCTAGCAGAAAACGTGAAATCAGCAACTTTAACTATTACCTTTTTCTATTTGTCACTAAGAAACATATCATCCTAATAATATGCAAATAAATTTTTTCCTCTAAATATGTGCAGACAAAAGGGCATTTTTTAAATTGTTATATAGAATATATAGTGCCTGAGCTGTGTATAATTTTGAATTGTAGCAGTAAAAAATTAGCTATGTGAACAGGAACCAAAAGACAGACTGTGCACTATATTTCCTGCTCATATGTTGTCTCAGCTGTTTTGCACTTTACAGTTTCAGCTGAAGAATGTCCATTTATCACGTAATGCTAATCAGTTATCATTCTACTCTACATTTTGTACAAAACATTGCTGGGAAGTCTGTTCTGGATTTGATGGATAGCCAGAATGGGACAGCACATAACCAAAAAAGGCATAAATACTCACAGATGTCTGGTCATAGAGATGAGCTAAAATCAAAGAAAATTAAAGCTGGATAAGACAGACGTGATCATAGAGCACATCAGGGGAGCATAAACTTGCTTTTTCTTCACCTTTTTCATCCAAATGGGCTTTTTTCTCATTCAAATAAATATTCAAACCAGAAGGCCTTTCATTTGTTTCCTTAAACTAGTAGATTTTTTTTTTTCTCCTCAAATGTAAACCCCACATCAAGAAGACAAAAAGCAGAAATCCTGTTTATTACCAAAGACATCCAAAAAGCCGTCCAAATCCAAATGAAAGCATATGGTGCAAATCCCCCCTTTTTATCCTCCAGCATTCCTCATCTCATCCCCTCATCTCATTGTCTGTATGGTTTGAGAAATCTGTATATTTTTTTAAATTAAAGAGCCACCTAGCAAAAGTCATTTTTCTATGCCAAAATAATTGACTAGCTGAGAATAATGCAATAAGTTTACTGTCTTCTTATTCCATCAATGATTTTGTATTCTTGCCAAGCAGTATCTGATTATTGTGAATGTTTCTCAACTGTTAATTTTACTGTTGAATATTATTCTTTCAAAGTATTGTTTTCTGTGCATCAGCCTTTCATTTGTTCATACTGTTGGTATTCTTTTTAAGAGTGCCAACCAAACATTACTCTCATAGCCACTCATGAAAATTATTCCATATGAACTAGACTCAACCTGAACATTATGACTTCAACATTTCTGCCTATAAAAATAGTTACTGCTGTTTTCTCTTATATCATTTCAACTAATGGAAACTTAAACTTAGAGAATGGTAGTTGTTTTCTTCTTGAAACTTGTCCTTTCACTTTGTGATACAACAAAATATATTTTATGTGGATATTCTATCATGTAGTTAATGTTCAATACACTGCAGCAGCAGCTCTCTCAAAGTTGTATTGTTTTCCAAATTCCTTGATAGATTTAAATCATCATAATATTTAAACATATAAAAGATACTTTTAAAGTATTAGATACTTGCCTAGCACATGTCAAGATTTCAAGTCAAGTGGTGACATCAATACCAGAAAGAGATTTGAAGATTAGGAAAGCATTGAAGATTTTAACTCTTCACACTAGATTTGTAAAGGGCAATCTGGTCACTTCAGCAACCTTGTAAAGATCAAAGAAAGAATTATAATAGGGAAGGCTCAAAGTAATCATCCACTTCAAACTCATATCTTCTGGGGATATTTTTCAATACAGATTTTTGAATATATATTTCTTTACAGTTTATTTTGAGTTGAAATTCCTAGAAGGAAATTTACTTGACTTATACATTATTATGCTTTCTTTCCAAGAAAGAAAAATACCACATTATTGAGCAGAAAAAGTACCATTTTTCAAAACTAACAGTTCATTCTTTACATACATGACCATTAGTTCTATTTCATTCTTTAACAGAATTGTACAATTCTTGCCAATACTTTTAAATGATTTAGCAAAAAAGGACCATCCCCTCTTCTTCCAGCTCAAATATTTTAAAAGGTAAAGGGAAAACTGTGAATTATAAAGTGTTGTTAGCATATTTTACCTGGTGGGTAGCAAATGAGAAACATAGCAAATAAAAATAATCATATAAAATGAAAAATAAGCAAAAAAATATGAATTTGAGACATATCTTTTCAAAATTTAAAACAACCATCTGATGATTTATATATAAATTTAAGACAGAATCTACTTAGTTCATTAATTTATTCCCTTTAAAATTTTATTTATTCAATACATAATTACTGAGTAATTTCTATGTATAAGACACTCTACTAACATGTGAAAACATGTTATTAGAATCAGACTTCTAGAGTCAAGGCCAATTAATTTCAGCTTGATTAGAGGGCACAGAAGATATGCCTTGTTACTCTCTATTTGACAAAAATGTGTATTTGGTGAAACTGATAATACAAATTCAGGATCAAAATTAATTCACTAGCACTGGGTATGTCACCAATGAATGCTAACAACACAATTTCCCATTCAAAGAGCACTGCAATTAACTTTATCAAAAAATGAAAGGAAACATGAATAACTCCAGTGCTTCATAATAATGCTTTTTATGTTTTGGCAAACATCTTAAATGTATTGATTCATCATTAATTTCATAAATGGTTATGGAACATCTACCATGTGACGTAATTCTGCGCTAGCTGTGGTGAATAAGCATAAAGATCCAACAAACTAGAGAGGAAGACAGACAGGAGAGCAGGCAGTTTCATTATAGGAGATGAATTAAGGGGGGCATCTCAAAGAAGATGGAGAGCAGGGACCATGCTTAGGGATTTCAGACTTTATCCTTCAGATAACAGGAAGACACTAAGGGTGAATAAGCTGGGAAGTAACTTAACGCATTTCCTTTTACAAAAGATCATTCTCATTGAAAGTTTGGGAAAAAAAGGAAAATAGAATAGAAAAACAAAATACTAGAAGTAAAAAGACCAGTTGGAGGATATTTTCAGGAAATAAGATAAAACAGAATAGTGTCTGGAACTAAAATCGTGATTATAAAGATGAAAAGAAGTAATTTGATGTGAGACAAAACAAAAGAGTTAGAAAAGGTTTACTAAAGTGATTGATTTGATACTTAGGTAGGTGAAAAGAATATTATAAATGGCACTGAGGAACCTGTATGATAATTCAGATTCACCATATGCCAAAATCATTCAGCTACATGGACACTCATCATATATATTTATTATTTCCATACTTAAAATTAGCTTATTAATTTGATATATAGGTTATTTCCCCAAGAAATTCAAACATTGATTCTTTCTTCATTCATGCATTCATTCAGTTATTAATCTGTCAAGTATTTATTGAGATTCATCCAAATAAACATGGTTCCATACAGTTTCAAGGTAAATGGGGCATAACTAGTTAAAAAGAGAAAGAAGATAAGAAGAAAAAAAATGTGCAAATGTGATAGTAGGGACCCAGCATGTACAGTGAACTTAGAAAGGTAGAAGATAAGTACTGAAAATGCAAAGGAAATGTGATGCAAGTAGGAGCTGACTGAGAGACCATGCTAAGACCTATATTCAACATATTACTTATAATTAGTCTAAGAAAAACTGGCAAACTTCCAAGAATTTTAAGCAGAGGAGAAAAAGGTAGTGCCATTACTACATTTGTGTTTTGAAAAGGTTATTCTGGCTACAATGCGAAAAAATAGATTGCTGGTTATTAAGAAAATAAATAGGAGAGTGCTTTTAGGGGATATATTTAATGGTATTAAGCAGCAGTGAATAGTGAAATGAAGAATATGAAGAATAGATAAATATATTTAGAAGACATAAGCTACAAAGTTCAGCAAAAAAATAAAAAAGGGAGGGAGAAAAGGGAGGTTATCAAGATTTCTGGCTTGAATTACTATATGGAGAGAACTACCATTTACTAAGATAGACAACTTTGGAAGGGGACAGTTTCATTTGGGGGAAGGTCATTCTTTTGTTCCTTTAAGATCTACAAGAAGAAAGATCTCATAGGTGGCTGGATATACAGTGTGATCCAAATAGACTAATAAGCTTGACCTCAGAAAGGTGAGCACTTCTATTTTCTCTGTGAAGTGGAATATAACATCAGAAATGGAGTAGGAAATAAAGGAAATTGGAGTTAGTGAAGAAAATAAAAGTTTTAAATAACTGAATGAACAAATTGGTCAAGGAAATAATATGTTAAGGTTGGCAAGCAATGTGGAGATTAGTTCCATGCATTTAGAGTGGAACTTATTTCCACTGGGATTTCTCTTTCAGTGTTGGGTCATAGACAAGACATAATTAGATTCGTCCATGATTTTTTGGAAAGAAAAACAAAAGTGAAACAAGGAAGTGTTGTATCTTGGTAGGATACAACTGAAATTATCAATCATTGACTTTAATTTGGATAAAAAGAAAACAGGAAAAAGAAGCCTTAAATATTGAGAAAATTAGTTATAACTGTTTTCTTATGGTGCTGAGGAAGAATTAAAATGGCAGTTGTAGAACTAGAAAGGTGGAAGAGAGCAAAGTGACGTTTAAGTGAGAAATTTTGGAGACAGGGCCATTATGGGTGATGATAGAGTCCAAAATGTTACTGTGGAAGAGAAAAACTTAAGAAATCAAAGAACTGCATGAAACAGATTATTGGAGGATGATAAATTCATGTGGATTTGAAATGATTCAAGATGAAGGCAAAGCTTATATAAATAAGGTGTTTATATTTCTGCTAGATAAGAATGAATAACATGATAAGAGAGAGAATAAAACTTGATTTTCAAAGATGCAAGAATAAGTAGGAGGCTGTCATGGGCTGAATTGCTACCCCCTCCTCAAACATATATGTTGAAGTTCTAACCTCTAGTACATCAGAACATAACTCTATTGGAGTTGATTTAAAAGGGAGTTAAGATTAAATGAGGTGATTAGGGTGGGCTCTAATCTAATCTGGTGCTCTTATAAGAAGAGAAGATTAGGTCACAGATGCTCACAGAGGGAAGACAATATCTAGATAACAGGGAGAAGATAGCAACCTATACGTCAGAGAAAGGCCTCAGAAGAAACGACCCTGCTGACACCTCCCCCTAGGATTTTTAGTCTCCAGAACTGTGAGAACATAACTTTCTGTTTTTAAGCTGCTCAATCTGAGGTATTTTGTTGTGGCAGAAAATTGACATAGGGGAAGTAGGGGAAGAATAGAGCAGCAATAGGGAACTGCCAACCCCTATTCTTGGCCCTGAGGTTCATGGACTATGGTCAAAAAAAAAAAAAAAAGGAGAAGACATTCACTGAAAAGCACTATACAGGAAATTAGTCCTCAAAGTTTAAGTTATGACGAGGAAGTAGAATAGTTCTCAGTAAAACACATGAGGATATAGAGAGTAATATGGGTACTTTTCTATTTCCAATAGTTCAAACTCAATTTTAAGGAGGAGAGCAATCAAAGGATATCAAACTCTCCACAGCTGAGGTCAGGATGTAAGCCAGTGGCATTAACTTTTCTAAGAGGCACTCCTAAATACAAACTAAATAGTTTAATTAAGTGCACCATTTAGATCAATCCAGATTTAGATAGCCAATTTAGATAGCAGCCAGTCTGGTATAGAACAGAGAGAAAAACCAACAATCTGTCTTTCACATTTCTTCTATTTTAATACTGACTAAAATATGCTCTTTTTCAAAAGAATATTTGCTATACATTCTTAATAAGAATAATGGAAGGGGAGCTGAAGGCAGAAACACTTATTGACCTGTGGAAAGTCGGAAATTTCCTTAGGTAAAAATTCGAGATCCTAGAGGGCTAACTAGACAGATAAGAAAAAGAAAAATAATATACCCAATTACAAATCCTTTTAAAGATGAATATAGAAAAGTGAAGATATCCAAATTATTTTCTTAGACAAAGTGCCCAGGACTCAAGTTGCTTTAAAAGGATAATAAGATTTGCCAAAGTAAGCTGAATTGACATCCCAAGAAGAAGACAAGATGAAGAAACGTTTGAGGCTCCCTGGAACCAAGATTGCCAGAAGAAATATCAATAACCTCAGATATGCAGATGACACCACCCTTATGGCAGAAAGTGAAGAAGAACTAAAGAGCCTCTTGATGAAAGTGAAAGTGGAGAGTGAAAAAGTTGGCTTAAAGCTCAACATTCAGAAAACAAAGATCATGGCATCCGGTCCCATCACTGCATGGGAAATAGATGGGGAAACAGTGGAAACAGTGTCAGACTTTATTTTTCTGGGCTCCAAAATCACTGCAGATGGTGACTGCAGCCATGAAATTAAAAGACACTTACTCCTTGGAAGGAAAGCTATGACCAACCTAGATAGCATATTCAAAAGCAGAGACATTACTTTGCCAACAAAGGTCCGTCTAGTCAAGGCTATGGTTTTTCCTGTGGTCATGTATGGATGTGAGAGTTGGACTGTGAAGAAGGCTGAGCGCCGAAGAATTGATGCTTTTGAACTGTGGTGTTGGAGAAGACTCTTGAGAGTTCCTTGGACTGCAAGGAGATCCAACCAGTCCATTCTGAAGGAGATCAGCCCTGGGATTTCTTTGGAAGGAATGATGCTAAAGCTGAAACTCCAATACTTTGGCCACCTCATGGGAAGAGTTGACTCATTGGAAAAGACCCTGATGCTGGGAGGGATTGGGGGCAGGAGGAAAAGGGAACAACAGAGGATGAGATGGATGGATGGCATCACGGACTCCATGGACGTGAGTCTGGGTGAACTCTGGGAGTTCGTGATGGACAGGGAGGCCTGGCGTGCTGCTATTCATGGGGTCGCAAAGGGTCGGACATGACTGAGCGACTGAACTGAACTGAACTGAACCCATAGAAAAGAGTTAGTATTTGGAGCAACTGGGGAACTTATTTTTCATGAATAGATTGACTTCATTAGAGGGGAACATATTTGAAAGAAGGAAAACTAGAAAATCCTGGATGACTACTTTTGAAGCCATTTAGTAGTTTCAAAGGGACAGTTTGTTGTACATGGGGAATCAGTTCTGCCTCGTTGAAGGTCCACGGAAGGTGAAGAGAAGAAAGAGCAGTGGCCAAATCCACTAAAAACAAGCCAGATGAAACAATTTATCCAAAACTATTATAAAAGTGTGCCTCCTGTGTGAAAATGTCACAATCAGGGAAAAGATAAGGAGAAAGTCTTTTGTTTAGTTAGTCTGTTTGTTTACCATAATAGATGCTTTGGAGACACCTACTATTCATTGGTTTTTAAAGAAACCAAGGGAAAATATAGAAAAGTATGCTCAGAAAATAAATGTTTAAACCTGAAACAAAGAAAAAGGAAACATTTTAATTCTGCCAGGAATATTATATTTTTTCCTATCAAAAAACATAAAAGAAGCATGTACAATTAAAAAGTAGATTGGATATGTTTAAGCTTAAATATTTGAGAGGATTGGGGTATATCAGGGAAAAGTTGAAGCCTTGGGAAATGGGACCTTTGCTTTAGAAGTAAAGGAAGTAAAGAGTTTTTCAGGTGCCTTTAAAATAGCTAATAAAAGATATTATTGGTTGGAAAATTAAAACTCTGAAGGGAAGCACATATTTGTGAAGTAGCAAAAAATATATCTTTTTTTTTTTTTCATTCCCTGAGTCACTGAACCTATAAGTTTAGAAATGTCAATAACAGCACCTTAAATTCAGGACTCTTGAGAATGGTCCTCTTTTTAGCAGTGAGAATACCAGGAGGAAGCCTGGTAATACAAGGCAAAAAATGGGGGGTTCCATTTGTGCTGAAAAGTACAAATACAAGCATTTGTTTGGGCTTGTGTGGAATCATAATCGTTTGCATCACTTGAAGAGCTAGCTGCAACAAAGGTGAAGTATCCTACTCATATGTGTAGAAGATACCAGAAAGCAAGCCAAGCTTTGTAGTGTGGAGCTAATGTAGAACTTTTATTTTTATTCAATCATGGAAATTTTGAAACTGAAAAACAGGAAAAGTCTGGGGTTAGAGTAATTCCCCTTTGGAGTGGAAGAATGCCCAGGCTAAAACTATTAATACATGTGTGTGCATGCTCAGTCTCTCAGTAATGTCTGACTCTTGCAACTCCATGGACTGTAGCCCACCAGGGTCCTCTGCCCTTGGGATTTCCCAGGTAGGAATACTGGAGTGGGTTGCCATTCCTACTCCAGAGTATCTCCCCAACTCAGGAATCAAGCCAACATCTCTGGAATCTCCGGCACTGACAGGCAAATTCTTTACCACTGTGCCACCAGAGAAGCCCCTAATATTAGCATATAATTAAGAGTTGTATTGCTGAAAGGGTTAATATTTATGGATGAATTCAGGATTTAACATCCTTGAAATTGAATTTCTCCAATCAATAAGGGAATTTAATTTTGTATTATAATTTTACTCTGAAAATGTATAGGGAGGAATGATTTGTCTTGTAAAATGTCCTCTCCTACACAGTATGATTGGATTCATTTTTCAGGGCTCTCAAATCTTCTGGTGGAAGAGCAAGTTTTATTTTATTTTTTTTTAAGTTGAAATAATCTAATTGGTTAAAATTTTAGCTTAATGTACAGTTTCTTTGAATTGTCTTTAATTACTGTTCTATTTAAATCAATTTCAAAAACTAAATTTCTGAGAATACAACTACTCATTTTGGTATTTGTGTGTGTGTGTGAGAGAGAGAGAGAGAGAGAGAGGTTGTGTGTGCATGTGCATATCAACCAGAAGCGCTAGGTGGACCCAGACCTGTCTTCCCAGACCAAAAGGAGGTTCCACAAGCTGGATTACCATAGTCTGTCTGGGTATCCTAATGAGCTAAGAGAGGACAGGCACAGAAAATCAGGAAAGAATACTTTCCCCTTCTCGTAGCCTAGCATAGCAATCTAGCATTGTGAATGAAAACATTGCTATCATCCTAGTTTCACAAGTTATCAATATTCAACCTTTAATAAGTTATTTAGCCTCTGCTTAGATTTTTTTCATCTTCACACTAGGATTAATAAATATATACCTCAAACAATTGTAAGCATTAAATCAAGGTACCAAATATGTTATAATAACTCAGTCAATTTGGGAGATAATTAAACTTATTAACTCGTGTCAACCTATACCAAATTCTTCATCTGTTCCACCCTAACAGTCTTCTTTGGATAAAAAAGTACAGCAAAATGGTGAAGCACATTGGCTTTGGAACCAGACTGGCTATATTCAAGTCACAACTTTTAATATGGTTTGGAAGCAGATACCTTCATTGGACCTCAGTTTTCTCCTATGTGCTTACCTTGCAGGATTGTTTTGAGGATTAAAAGAGCTGTCATACATGAGATGTTAGAAAAGTACATCTATATGGCATCTGTGTTTTAGTGTGCATGAGGTAAACTATGTAAACGTTACTTTCATCAGTATTATGATGAGAACCTGGGCACTCTAGGTTTCGTTTTACCACTCTGCCTCACCAAAGCCCTGCTTCAGCTTTCCTCTTGAACGCTGTGCTCACTATGGCCTGGCTGTAGTGGAAATATGCCTACCTCCTGAGGCAGCTTTGACTCAGTCTCTCTTTGATTTCTATAGCACAAATGTGAGAGTTGCACTATAAAGAAGGTTGAGCACCAAAGAATTGATGCTTTTGAATTGTGGTGCTGGAGAAGACTCTTGAGAGTCCCTTGCACTGCAAGGGGATCAAATCTGTCAATTCTGAAGGAAATTAATCCTGAATGTTCATTGGAAGGACTGATGCTGAAGCTGAAGCTCCGATAATTTGGTCATTTGATGCAAAAAGCTGACTCATTGAAAAAGAGCCTTATGCTAGGAAAGATAGAAGGCAGGAGGAGAAGGGAACAGCAGAGAATGACATAGTTAGGTAGCATCACTGACTCAATGGACATAAGTTGGAGCAAACTCCAAGAGATGGTGAAGGACAGGGAAGCATGTTATGCTGCAGTACGTGAGGTCTCAAAGATTGGATGCAACTTAGCAACTGAAAAATAACAAGAGATGGGGCAAGAGTAGCAGATCCATTTTGGCCCTCAGGCCTATGCCAAGGCTATGATTTAGAATTTTCCCTAGTAATCTGCATTATAAGATTAAGAAATTACACAGGTATTGAATAATTGATTCTAAATAAGTAATTTAATTAACTAAGCACCTTCTGTAGGAATCTCATGAAGTATAAAGGGAGATACTTGGCAAGATTCATGACTCAGGCAATTTGGATTAAGAATGATAGCAATACAATAACATTAAAATTTCATTCTTAATTTTAACACAAATCCTGATATGAAGCATATTTTTCAATGAGGCATGCAAATGACACCACCCTTATAGCAGAAAGCAAAGAACTAAAGAGGCTGTTGATGAAAGTGAAAGAAGAGAGTGAAAAAGCTGACTTAAAACTCAACATTCAAAAAATGAAGATCATGGAATCTGGTCCCATCACTTCATGGCAAATAGACTGAGAAACAACAGAAACAGTGAGAAACTTTATTTTGAGGGGCTCCAAAATCACTGCAGATGGTGACTGCAGCCATGAAATTAAAAGACGCTTGCTCCTTGGAAGAAAAGCTATGACCAACCTAGACAGCATATTAAAAAGCAGAGACATTACTTTGCCACCAAGGTCTGTCTAGTCAAAGCTATGGTTTTTCCAGTCGTCATGTATGGATGTGAGAGTTGGACTATAAAAAGCTGAGCACTGAAGAATTGAAGCTTTTGAGCTGTGGTGTTGGAAAAGACTCTTGAGAGTACCTTGGACTGCAAGGAGATACAACCAGTCAATCCTAATGGAAATCAGTCAGTTCTGAATATTCTTTGGAAGGACTGATGCTAAAGCTGATGCTCCAATCCTCTGGCCAACTGATGTGAAGAACTGACTCATTTGAAAAGACCCTGATGCTGGGAAAGATTGAAGGCAGGAGGAGAAGGGGACGACAGAGGATGAGATTGTTGAATGGCATCATCCACTCGGTGGACATGAGTTTGAGCAAGCTCTGGGTGTTGGTGACGGACAGGAAAACCTGGTGTGCTATAGTCCATGGGGTTGCAAAGAGTAGGACATGACTGAGTGACTGAACTGAACTGGTATTTTTCAATATTTGTAAAATCATGAGATATTATAGAAAAAATAGAACAAAATAAAATATAAAGTTTAAAACCATTAATAAAACAAATTCCAGTCCTCATCATCTAAAAAGGAACAGAATATTATAAATATCCTACATAGCAATTTTTTGTTAATTTCCTTCCTTGAATAAAATAATAAAACTTTCTCTTCATAAAATGTTCTCTTCATTTTTTTAGTGAAATCACAATAATCAATGTTAATGTATTCCTAAGTAATATAGTACAATCAGATATACCATTATTCATTTTATATCATTATTTGATTTGTAACATTGAAATATTAATTTTTTACATTCTGGATTTCTTGAATGTAGATTTACTATACATTTTAGTAGATTTAGTATATTCTGATAACAAGATTTGGAGAAGGAAATGGCAACTCACTCCATTGTTCTTGCCTGGAGAATCCCATGGACAGAGGCCCCTTGTGGGCTACAGTCCATGGGTTGGCACAGAGTTGGGCACAACTGAAAAGGTCCTTGTCCAAAAGACCACTGAAAAAAATTTTGCACATAGGAGTATAGACAAGGAAATTTTCTGTAGGGAAAATTGATGATAAGTAACAAAATAAGCTTATTTTTTAATGAAGTATAGTTGATTTTACTATATTGCATTAGTTTTAGCTGTATAGGAAAGTGTACAGAGATACAGCATATATCTATATTCATTTTTGTTCTTTTCCATTATAGTTTACAAAATAAGTGTTTTATATTTCCTTGAATCAATAATTCAAATTTGGGTGTTTAAATATATATTCAGAGAAGTGTGCAAAGATATGTATGCTCATTGTAATAGTTTTGTTGCTTTTGCTGCTGTTTATGACAATGTGAAAATAGTCTAAATACCTATTCATAGAAGAGTGGGTAATTAAAGTAAAGGTCTTTGTATCCCAAAACACTACACAGTAGTTAAAAGAAATTTAGGAGAATTATGTGTATTAAAATTGTTCAAAATAATTGAAAAGATTACCAAGAACATATATAATATGATTTCATTCATTTTTTTCAGATGTAAAACTTAAAGGGTAGACATTAGATTGTTAACAGATGTTATCATTCAGAGCTAAAAAACTATGAAGACTTCCCCTTTATAAACTTTTATATTTTAACAGCATACAATTAAGCATATATATGCACACATTTTATTTCAACAAGTGAGTGAGATGAAATCGCTCAGTCGTGTCCGACTCTTTGTGACCCCATGGACGGTAGCCTACCAGGCTCTGCCGCCCATGGGATTTTTCAGATAAGAACACTGGAGTAGGCTGTCATTTCCTTCTCCAGGGGATCTTCCCAACCCAAGGATCGAACCTGGGTCTCCTGCATTGCAGACAGACGCTTTCCATCTGAGCCACCAGGGAAGGAAACAAATGAGAAAAGAAAGGTCCCCTGAATATTATTTTCCTCAGTCTTCTGATATTCACTGCCATTCTAACATGGATTATGTAAAAGTAACTAGTCAATATTTAAAGCACTTTTATAATCTCATGAAGATGAAGGAATGTATGCAAAACAAGTCCTTATAAAAGGGCAGGAAAAAAATACAGGATGGTGCTTAGTGAAGAAGAAAGAAATGAAAGAGAGATGTATAGTGAGGTTAAGAGAAACTTGGACAATCATTTGTTTACGCTCCAATTTTTGCAGGTAGCAAGACTTACTATTCAAAATTCATTGTTGTGTTAGTCACACAGTCATGTATGACTCTGTAACCCATTGGTCTGTCCGAGGAATTCTCTAGGCAAGAATACTGGAATGGGTTGCCATTCCCTTCTCTAGGGGATCTTCCCTGCCCAGGGATCGAACTGCATTACAGGCAGATTCTTTACCATCTAAGCCACCAGGGAAGCCCAAATTTGAGGTGTCTTAAAACATTTAAAGTAATCTCTAATGAGCCAGAATTAAGAGAATTACATCAAAAGAATAAGCTGACATGGCTCTCCCGTGTATTTTCCTACACCAATGTTAAAATTGAGTTGATATCTTGCTTTTGAACCTGTTAATAGAATGAAGTATCCAATTCCTGGCATTTCTTCTGATATCTAGAGTTAGCACAAGCCATTTCTGCAAGCAGTTTCAACAGTAAAACAACATCAAGCAATGTAATTCCTGTTTGAAAAAGCCAAAAGATACAATTAAGAAAAGAATCTCTCACACAAAAGTAAATACAAGGGAAAAGCACAATTTGTCCTACCCACCACCAACCTCTTTCATGATTCATTCATGTTCCCCTTCCCTGTTGTTATCCTACCACCAGAAGTTCTACATCTGAAATTCAAAGCAACTCTAAATAAATGATATACAGGCAACTAAATGCTAGTTTTTACTTCCCATGACTTCCACATTTTATGCATTTTCCATTTTAACAAATGGCTTTCATTTGTGCTAAATGACTAAAATTGAGTTTTCCTTGTTAATCACCTGAGGTGTGTGTGCTCTTAATGTTTTGCACAGAGTAGCTGAGTTTGCAAGAAAAAATATTCTGGTGATCATAGGCCTTTAAAAGCCACTGTCTCTAAAATAAATGGTTAACACTTTCTCCTGTATGGTGAATAAACTTTTACTGGTATTAATAGAGCTTATAAATATCTACTCATGAACTGTTTCTTGAATCTGCTTTCCCATTCCAAACCGTACAAATACGCAAAGGGTTTCTTATTTGGAAAAATGGAGTGCATTACTGAGTAACTGTTGAGCTGCCTATGATGCAGCCAAAAAATACAAATAGTTCCACTTACTGAGGCCTCTCCTGAGGATTTTAAAGACCACAATTTGCTGCCTTCTAATTCTGGATTTTTGGAATAAAAATAAGACATCTTTGGAATGAAGGAGGCTTACAATCTATCCACAGGGCTAGTGCCAGAAAATGAAGTCTATTTAATTTCATTTAACATTCAGAGTAGCATTTTTTTATGAGAAATGTAGTCATACTGAAGTTATATGGCAATGTTTTGTTGAGTTTGAATCCTATAGGAAGAGCTCATTCCACTGTACATTCATCTAATTGAATATTTTCCACTGACAGTCAAACCAAGATTGTATTATTTGGCTAACAGCCAGACATTAACTTTAGAAATGTTGTAAGTGTCCTGTTCAGAGTACTCCAAGACTGCAGTTAATTTGTGAAGCCAAGACTGATGGACAGGGGTTCAGGAAATCCATTATTGAATCTTAGTGATTTATAATATTTTTTACTCTATTCTCAAGACTTGAACTACGTGACTCTATACAAAGCTGTTTCCTGTGTCAGATGTTTATCATTAGAAGTACATTCCAATAAAGTATACTCCTAAACTATAAAAACACACATATGTACATACATAACACATCCATACCCATATACACATGAATGGTAGAGCATTACATGTGGTGATACTGAAATATGTATATGTTTATATATAGTGTGTAATTCATCATATTTTTCTCAGATATACATTACACATTCACATACATATACAACACTGTACATGCAAAGATAATTCTGGAAAGACACATTAAAAATTGTTATGGAGATAATACCCTGGGATATATGACTGGAGAGCTGTGGATTTATGAAAGAAATCTTTATTTTTCACCATGTGCTTCTTTGAATTATTCATTTTATTTTGAGCAATATTTACAATTTCATAATTTTTAAAACTACAAGTATTTATGTACACAGGATTAAAGAAAAATTATTAATGTTGATTTCAGATAAATATGCAATTAATTTTATATATAAATCAAGAAAGAATAATTCCTAAGAAAAACTTTTGTCTTATTTACAGATCTAAATCTTCTGGGAAAAATTCAATCTGTTTTTCTTATGTCATATATACTCACTTAACACAGGTTTAACTTTTATATTAAACTTTTTTTCGTGTTTATAGGATATTTAACTCAGAGAGCACAGGTTCACACATATTTATATATACTGATGACAACATCTCCTTGTTGCATATAATTTAGCCATATTTTCTAACAGTGGAGTGGTTATTCTTGATTAACACTGGAAACTTCATCTCCTTGTGGGTGACTCACAAGTGATTTAATGCAAACCAATAGTGTCTCTAAGATAAAACACTTTCAAGTAATCTGAAGTCTTTAATATAAGACTTTTGCACAAGAAGGGGATATATATTGTCATAATTGGGCTACAAATGGCAAATTCAAGGTATCTCAAGGTATTTAATAAAATACTCTCATGTGTAGATAGAAGTCAAATGGCTGTGCCTCAGTTTTACTCAATATGCTCTTTGCTTCAAGAGATTAGTGAGGGACATAAAAATAATTTCCCCTCAGATAATCCATGTACAGAGTATCCAAACTGCAGTAACAAAAAATTGGAGAGTAATATCACATGAAGTTAAGAAACCAGGCTTCATGAGGATCCTTCATAGAAAGATTACATTCCACCAAAACAAAACCTAGAAATTTACTCCTTTGGAAGAGTCCAGAATCTTGGTGTTAGTCTAGCAATTGACTCTGTGATTAGGACATTGTTTCCAGCTAACAAGACCTCTGATCTATGTACTTTTTTCCCAGAGAATTCCAATATATCCTTCCCTCCTCCTTCACAGTTTCCCTTCTTATTAACATACATTGGTTTAGCACATTTGTTATAATTGATTAAGCAATAAGATACATTATTATTAACTAAAATCTATAGTTCATATTAGAATTCATTCTTAGTGTTGTATTTCTATGGGTTTTGACAAAAACATGTTACTTATCCACCATTACAGTATCATACAAAACAGTTTACTGCCCTAAAGATTATCTGTGCTTCATATATTCACTCCTCCCTTTCTCCCTCTTCTAAATCTCTGGCAAGCATTGTTCTTTTTAATATCTCTATAGTTTTCCCTTTCCAGAATGTCAGATGGTTGAAATCTTATAGTATGCAGTCTTTCAGACTGGCTTCTTTCCCTATACAAATATATATTTAAGGCTCTTCTGTGTCTTTTCATGGCTTGATAACTCATATCTTTTAATCACTGGATAATATTCTCTTACATAGCTGTACCACATTTTGTTTATCTGTTCAGCTTTAGAAGAACCTCATGGTTGTTTGCAGATATAAGCACTTTTAAATAAAGTTATCTTTCTGCCATCCCTTCTCTGAAGTTTAATTGCCACTTCAAGTAGGTAGCTGACAATTGCATTATTCATGCTTCCTGCCTTTTGTTGGGAAACTTATAGATGATCTAGCTTTAGTCTCTCCAACTCAAGAGTGCTTGTATTTCCTCAACCTTTCTGCTTTTCTAGTACCTCTTGTATGAAACATCAGCTAGATACATTTGAATCTCTGCTTGCTCCACAGGTCACTCCCCTGCATCCTGACACTACAATCTATGTTCAAAATGGAAGTCAATCTGCTCTCAAAAGTATTCCTGGAAAGAAACATGACAACCCCTAATCTTATATTTGGCTTTGTGAGTTTAGATGCATTTATCTATGCTCACTGAAACCATAAAGATAAAGCTTACACTTGGAGAATTTCAATCAACTGTGTAGAGTTTGGACCCCCTCACAAAAAAAAAAAAAAAAATAAGGTTGCTTGGGGGGGGTGGGCCGGATAGAAAAGAAAAGAAAAAAAAAAAAAAAGAAAACCAGTATAAACTAAATATCTTCATATATCTTAAATAAAAGGAGTTTGGGGCTTACAGCCCTTGAAAGAAAGTGGGCTTGATGATATTATTTATCATTTAATATTAGTATATGACAGTCACATAGTTTAGCATAAGACAAAATATATAACACATGATGTTCTATAACTTCAACAGAAATCTCTGCTTGCTCCTCAGGTCAAACATAGATTGTTTGACTTGAATGTACCATTCAAACATAGATTGTAGTGTCAGAATGCAGGGGAGTGACCTGTGGAGCAAGCAGAGATTTCTGTTGAAGTTATAGACCATTCATGCATTCTGACACTATAATCTATGTTTGAATGAGAGATGAACTATATAAAAGGCTGACACTATAATCTATGTTTGAATGAGAGATGAACTATATAAAAGACTGAGCACTGAAATGTCTGAACTAGGGTGTTGGAGAAGACTCTTCAGAGACCCTTGGGCAGCAAGGCAATCAAACCAGTCAGTCCTAAAGGAAATCAACTCTGAATATCCATTGGAAGGACTGATGTTGAACCTGAAGCTCCAATATTTTGGCCACCTGATGTGAATATCTGACTGGAAAAGACCCTGATGCTGGGAAAGATTGAAGGCAGGAGCAGAAGGAGACCACAGATGATGAGATGGTTGAATGACATCACCACTCAATGGACATGATTTTGAACAAATTCCAGGAGATAGTGAAGGAAAGGGAAGCCTGGCATGCTGCAGTCCATGGGGTGCAAAGAGTCAGGTATCAATGAGAAACTGAACAATGACAATATTGTTTTGAATGTTTATCTTCTAAATTAATTTATTAAGTTATTCTGTAATAGTTTTCAATAAGTAGTGTAATTTTATATATTAATGGTAATATTTTGATATCTTAAAATTAGCACACTATTATAACTTTAGTTTTTGTGTATTTCTAACCTCTGTGTTGAAATGTATTACATCTTGATGTCAGAGAATTCACTCAATAAATATTGATGACATTTATTTTTTAGGTCCTACATTTAAAATACGTGAAACAAGTAATTGTGGCCTATATTTACAAAAATTTCTAAATATCAGGCAATCAGAAAAATATTAATCAGTTCATATCTTACTTTCTTACAATATGACTCAGTAATAAGTAAATACAGAAAACACTTATGAAATTGAAGAAAGGGGTATAATAGGCAGAATATGCAGTGCCCCTCCCCGCCAACCTGGCATGCTGCAGTCCATGGAGGTCACAAAGAGAGTCAGATATGACTGAGCCACTTAACAGCAACACCCTCTCCCCCACCAAAGATGTCAAAAAATGCTATTTCTTTGAACCTATGAACATGTTACCTTATATGTCAAGAGGGACTTTACAGAAATTATTAAATTTGGGTCCTTGTAAAAAAGAGAACATTACAGATTATTCAAGTAGGTCCAATGTAGTCACAAGAGTTCTTATAACTGGGAGGTCAGAGGATCAGATTTTTAGAAAAGGAGATGTGAGGATGAATCAGAGGTCAGAGTGATGTTGTCATGAGCCAAGGAATATAAGTGTTTTAGAAGCTGGGAAAGGTAAGGAATGTATTTTCCTCTAAAGCTCCAGAAGAATTTAGCTCTGTAGCCATCTTAAGTTTAGCCCCATAAGACTTATTTCAGGTTCTGACTGCCAAATTGTAAGATAATATATTAATATTTATAGGTATACCTCATTTTATACTATTTTGATTAATCACAGTTTGCAGAAAAGTGTGGGGTTCTTGTTTGTATGTTTTTTCACAAATTGAAGGTTTGTGGCAACTGTTCATTGAGCAAATGTATCAGCACAATTTCTCCAGTAGCATTTGCTCATTTCAATCTCTGCGTCACATTGCAGTAATTCTTACAATATTTCAAACCCTCCACCAGAAGAAAGATTGAAACCACTGAAGGCTCAGATGATGGTTAGCATTATTTAACAACTAAGTATTTTTTATTTTTATTTTTTAAATTGGGTTTCCCTGGTGGCTCAGTGATAAAGAATTTGCCTGCCAATGCAGGAGACATAGATTCAGTCCCTGGGTGGGGAAGATCCTCTTGGATAAAAAAATGGCAACCCACTTCAGTATTCTTGCTTGAGAAATCCCATAGACAGAGGAGCCTGGCAGGCTCTTTTATAATTACATGTTGAAAAAATACAAATTGTAAAATCCTGCACATTTTTGTTCAAAATATTCTTTTAAATGTATCCCAGGCTCCTGCAATATGCTACCCAGATCATATCTTTCAATATCCCAAACTTAGATTATTGTGCTACCTAATGTTGGATTTTTATTAATTTTTTTTTATTTTTTAATTTAAATTTATTTATTTTAATTGGAGGCTAATTACTTTACAATATTGTATTGGTTTTGCCATACATCAACATGAAAGCACAAGCTGGAATCAAGATTGCCAGGAGAAATATCAATAACCTCAGATATGCAGATGACACCTCCCTTATGGCAGAAAGTGAAGAGGAACTAAAGAGCCTCTTGCTGAAGGTGAAAGAGGAGAGTGAAAAAGTTGGCTTAAAGCTCAACATTCAGAAAACAAAGATCATGGCATCTGGTCCCATCACGTCATGGGAACTAGATGGGGAAACACTGGAAACAGTGGCTGACTTTATTTTTCAGGGCTCCAAAATCACTGCAGATTGTGATTGCAGCCATGAAATTAAAAGACACTTACTCCTTGGAAGGAAAGTTATGACCAACATTAGACAGCATATTGAAAAGCAGAGACATTACTTTACCAACAAAGGTCCGTCTAGTCAAGGCTATGGTCTTTCCAGTGCTCATGTATGGATGTGAGAGTTGGACTGTGAAGAAAGCTGAGTGCCGAAGAATTGATGCTTTTGAACAGTGGTGTTGGAGAAGACTCTTGAGAGTCCACTGGACTGCACTGTAAGAGGGTTCCCTTTTCTCCACACCCTCTCCAGCATTTATTGCTTGTAGACTTTTGCATAGCAGCCATTCTGACTGGTGTGAAACGGATTTTTATAACTTATTACTTTTTCTCAATTTACATTTTTAGTTTGAAATTTCCAACAACTGCCCTTCCTGATTGGGTCTGAGCTTTCATAACACACCTATCCCATCCCATCTTCTTCCTCTTTAATGCCACCTTTTAACAGACTCAAAACTTTCAGGCTTCCAGTCCAATGAATATTATCTCCATCTTTCATTCTGGGTGCTTTATCAAGGCAGTTAGTCTTAAAAGCTATGACACATGCAGTTTTTTTAAAGATATATTTTATATCATATATGCTTTTAATGAAAGTATAGAGCAACACACCCTTTGAAAGATAATTAAGATAAAGTAATGAATTTTTTTTTTTTCTGAATGGTGAGCTTTAAGCCAACTTTTTCACTCTCCTCTTTCACTTTCGTCAAGAGGCTTTTTAGTTCCTCTTCACTTTCTACCATAAGGGTGGTGTCATTGGTGTCATCTGCATATCTGAGGTTATTGATATTTCTCCCGGCAGTCTTGATTCCAGCTTGTGCTTCTTCCAGCCCAGCACTTCTCATGATGTACTCCGCATAGAAGTTGAATAAGCAGGGTGGCAATATACAGCCTTGACATTCTCCTTTTCCTATTTGGAACCAGTCTGTTTTTCCATGTCCAGTTCTAACTGTTGCTTCCTGACATGCATATAGATTTCTCAGGAGGCAGGTCAGATGGTCTGGTATTCCCATCTCTTTCAGAATTTTCCACAGTTTACTATGATGGGAAATAGATGGGGAAACAGTGGAAACAGTGTCAGACTTTATTTTGGGGGGCTCCAAAATCACTGCAGATGGTGACTGCAGCCATGAAATTAAAAGACGCTTACTCCTTGGAAGAAAAGTTATGACCAACATAGATAGCATATTGAAAAGCAGAGACATTACTTTGCCAACAAAGGTCCGTCTAGTCGAGGCTATGGTTTTCCAGTGGTCATGTATGGATGCATGAATTGGACTGTGAAGAAAGCTGAGTGCCAAAGAATTGATGCTTTTGAACTGTGGTGTTGGAGAAGACTCTTGAGAGTCCCTTGGACTGCAAGGAGATCCAACCAGTCCATTCTGAAGGAGATCAGCCCTGGCATTTCTTTGGAAGGAATGATGCTAAAGCTGAAACTTCAATACTTTGGCCACCTCATGGGAAGAGTTAACTCATTGGAAAAGACTCTGATGCTGGGAGGGATTGGGGGCAGGAGGAGAAGGGGACGACAGAGGATGAGATGGCTGGATGGCATCACCGACTCGATGGACGTGAGTCTGAGTGAACTCTGGGAGATGGTGATGGACGGGGAGGCCTGGCATGCTGTGATTCATGGGGTCGCAAAGAGTCGGACATGACTGAGTGACTGAACTGAACTGAATGAACTATTTACTGATAGTTTAATAGACAGTTTTAAATTAGAAATTTAATAGACATTTTAATAGAAATAATTAAGAACAACAAAAATAAGAAGGCAGTAAGTCTGCCGATATCAGAGTTGTTTAAGTCCTACCTTTTCCAAGACAACTTTCTTGACCTGCTTCTTTATAATAATTTTTTAAAAATTCCTTAAAGTTAATAATTTTTGAGTGAAGTTTAACTTTATTTTTTTCATAAATCCTTAAAAATGGATTTTTTCACCTACCATATGAAATAAGGTATACAAAAAAACAGGCAATATTATTTTATTTTTCTACTCAAAAATGACTATTACCTTCCCAAATACAACTTACAATTCTATAATATCTTCCTAATATGGACGAATGCATTACTCACAGATTACATACATCATCAATGCCCTGTCTACTTCTTCTCAAAGTGAACTGGAATTTCACAGTAATAAACATTCATGATTTTTTTTTTCTGAATAAGCTTATATGAATATATTACTTGCAGGCAAAAAGAAATGTAGCAGTAAGCTGTATTGAATTTGAGTCCAATTTGAAAAAAACACTTACACAGTAGTGCACAATTTGCATAGTGCTTTTGGAAAAGCAGCAAGATGTCCAAGTATGATTGAGATTGGTTCCTAAATCCAAAATTACATCAACTCCAAGAGTTATGGTTACTTTCATCAGAAAGGTGAAAGTTGCCTGCTCAGTCAGATTACTTTCAGCAATATGCCAGAGCTTGTTGGCCATATGTTTCAAGTTGTAAGATGTCCTGTTAGAGTTATGGATGCAGTTTTGCAGTCAGGAAAATGACAAATTTCTCTTCCTTGAAGACATTAACTTTATTCCACTTTGTTCTAACACTGTGTGCAGACAATGAGAATGATATAGTAGTCCCCTGTTTTCTCAGTGAGTATCATTCAAGATGAACCTACTGATACATTCTCATATGGCTTCTGTCTGACCTTTAAATTTCAGCTTACTCTCAGCCTTGTCTTCTATCAGTGTTGTCTCACTTACGCTCTTCTGTGATTCATTTCTTACTCATTTAATAATAATGAACTGTTATTTATTCAGTAATAAGCATTGTTTATTATTACTGCAGCTGAAGAAAAGTATTAATCTTTTCATCTAGTCATTCAAAAGTTACTGCACAAGCAACTATTAAGTGTAAACTTAAGTAGAAAATCAAAAAATACAATTAGTGACCATTGTTATATGGAACATTTCACACTGGTAATTAAATTTTTTAAATATACAGATATTTTAATACTATAACTTGTTTTTATATATGAATCTTAACAAAATTTTTTCTTTCAAAATCCCCTAAATGCTGGAAATTTTTGTTTAATCCAAATGTACCCAATCCTTTAGTTTACATTTTAGATCTTTCTAACAATTCTTCCTCAAATAGATACACGCTTATTGCTTGACCCCAGAATCAACCCTGCACCTTACCGTTTCTATTTTACTTAAGCATCTTTTCTTGCACTTTCCTGAAAATTTTGCTTCTTTAGTCTGTATCAATTAACACATAAATTTTTGTTGATTTTCACATTTAATACAAAGTTGCACTCCTTTTCCCTCCATTTTAGTGAGGTATAATTGACAAAATTATATATTTAATGTGTACAACTTGATTTTTTGAGATATATATATATATAGATGTACACACATATATGTATATGTGTGTGTGTATATATATATATGTACACAGTCTATTTCCTTTTCTTAAATCATTTCATTATATCTGAACATATTTGTTTAACTCGTTTAAAATCATGAACGGCTGGAGAGCACAACAATGCACTGATTTTCTCCCCAGAGTTTTGTGTTTTATCAAACAGTTAATTAATGGTGTATAATTATGATGAAAAACTGCCTTTGGAAAGAATTTTGAGTCATTATGGAGTTTTATTTATTCAGCGAACACTGAGCACCTGCTCTTTATCAGGTATATTAGAGACATGGTACACGTGGTAGAGAAAACACCCTGCCCTCACAGAGCCTATACTAACACTTGAAGAACACAATGATCAATGAATCACACTGAATCATGATGTAAGTAGAGTTCAGATGCTTGAAGAATAAAAAGCAAGTTTTTATGATAAAAAGTGAATGGGACTGGAAGACTACATTGGTCTGAGGATGAAGGGAGGCCTCCCTAAGAAGATGTCATCTAAGCTGAAGCTTAAAGAAGATGCCAGCTATGCAGAACTTTTGCAGATTAGCATCCTGGTAGCAGAAAAGCTAACATAAAGAACCTAACACACTCTGCTCAAACTTGAAAAAGAATAGATACATGTATATATATAACTGAATCACTTTGCTGTACACTTGAAACAGACACATTGTTAATCGACTATACTCCAATATGAAATTACAAAAAAGAACTTGCTGCTGCTAAGTCGCTTCATTCGTGTCCAACTCTGTGCAACCCCATAGATGGCAGCCCCCCAGGCTCCCCCGTCCCTGGGATTCTCCAGGCAAGAACTCTGGAGTGGGTTGCCATTTCCTTCTCCAATGCATGAAAGTAAAAAGTGAAAGTGAAGTCGCTCAGTCGTGTCCAACTCTAAGGCAGAATTAACAATGGTTTTGAAACGGCAACCAGATACAAAATCAATATACAAAAATCAATTATGTTTCTAGAAACTAATGGCCAGTGAGTGAGTAAAAGTTGCTCAGTTGTGTCTAGCTCTCTGTAACCCGACCCCATCGACTGTAGCCCACCAGGAACTTCTGGCCATAGAATTCTTCAGGCAAGATTGATTACTGGAGTGGATAGCTATTCCCTTCTCCAGGGAATTTTCCCCACCTGGGGACTGAACTCAGGTCTTCTGTACTGCAGGTGGATTTTTTACCATTTGAGCCACAAGAGAAGTTAATAACAAACTATCAAAAAGAGAAATTAAGAAAACAATCCCATTTATAAGTACACCAAAAAGAATAAAAACCTAGAAATAAATTTAACCAAGGGGTGAAAGACCTGTAAACTAAAAACTGGAAAATATTGAAAAAGAAATTGAAGAGCACACAAATATATGTAAAGGTATCCCATGTTTATCAATTGGATACTTAATATTTAAATGCCTATACTACCCAAATCCGTATTTTATATATATATATATATATATATATATATATATATATATATATTCAGTGAAATTTCTATCAAAATCCCAATGAGATTTTCCAGAGAATTAGAAAAATCAAAACCAATTCTAAAATCTGTATAGAACCACAGAAGAGTTCAAATAAAGCAATCTTGAGAAAGAAGAACAAAGCTGGAAACATTATGCTTCTTGATTTCAAAATATATTACAGAACTACGGTTATCAAAAGAGTAAGTTATATGCATAAAAATAGATGCCTAGATCAACAGCACACAATAGACAGCCCAGAAATAAACTCACACATATATGGTTAATTGATGTATGACAAAGAGCAGAGACTATACAGTGGGAAAAGGGTAATTTCTTCAAGAAATAGTGTTTGGAAAACCAGACAGCCATATGTAAAATAATGAAACTGGACCACTATCTTATATTATAAAAAAATAATAATTCTGAATGGGTTGAGATTTGATTATAAGACTTGAAACCATAACATTCTTAGAAGAAAACATAAGCGTTAAGCTCTTTGATATTAGTCTTGATATTTTGTAGATTTTGCATGAAGCACAAAAGGAATAGAATCAAAAATAAATAAATGGGATTACATCAAGCTTAAAAGCTTCTGAACAGAAGAGAAAACCATCCTGCAAAGACAAACTACTGAATGGGAGAAAATATTTGCAAATCATACATCTGATAAAGGGTTAATATCCAGAATATATAAAAAATTTATTCTACTCAATACCAAGGGGGCTTCCCTAGTGGCTCAGTTGGTAAAGAATCTGCCTGCAATGCAGGAGACTCAGGTTCAATATCTGAGTCAGAAAGATGCCCTGGAGAAGGGAATGGAAACCCACTCCAGTATTCTTGCCTAGAGAATTCCATGTACAGAGGAGCCAGGTAGGATACTGTCCAGGGGATCGCCAAGAGTCAGACACGACGGACAAGACTGAGCAACTAACACCACACTCAATGCCAAAAAACAATTGACTAAAATATGGGCAGGGGATCCAAATATAACTTTTTCCAAAGAGAAACACAGCTGGTTAACAGGCACATGCATAGATGCTTGATATTGCCAATCATCAAAACCACAATGAGATATAGCATTACACCTGGTAGGCTGGCTACTATCAAAAAGAAAAAAAAAAAAAGTTGGCAAAGATGTAGAGAAAAGGGAACCCTTTTGCACTGTTAGTAGGAAAATAAATTGGTATAGCTACTATGGAAAACCATTTGGCAGTTCTCAAAAATTTAAAAATAGAACTACCATATTATCTAGCAATACCACTTCTGCATATTTGTCTAAAGAAAATGAAAACATTCTCTCAAAAAGATATTTAAACAATGGAATATTATTCAACCATAAAGAGATGGAAAATTTGCCATTTTTGACAACCTGGATAAACCTTGAGGTATTATGCTAAGAAAAATAAGTCAGAAGGAGAAAGACAAATAATGCATGATTTCACTTAAATGTGGAATTTTTTTAATAAAAATTGGTGACATGATTTGATTGGTTTTTCAAAAAGATCATCTGGAGAATGAAAAATATGCTAGCAAGGTTTAAACAAGAACATCAATGAGGAGGTCATTGTAGTAATCAAAACGTTTTACAATAGAGACTGAAAAAAATGGAGGGGGGGGCAAATTATATTTCACAGCAGCACTTTCCCAAACTGTTTAAAACTTTAGTACTTGACTATAGTACTCTCCACCTTGGAAGGGTTTCATACTACTAATTCCTCCAAATTCCAAATGAATTTTTTTTGTTAGTTTATATATCTATTGTTGTTGTTGTTATTTTCAGTAAAACAAAGAGTAGAGTTCTTATATATATTACTTTAGTTCAGTTCAGTTCAGTCACTCAGTCTTGTCTGACTCTTTGTGACCCCATGAACCACAGCACACCAGGCCTCCCTGTCCATCACCAACTCTCAGAGTTCACCCAAACCCATGTCCATCCAGTCGGTGATGCCATCCAGCCATCTCATCCTCTGCTGTGCCCTCTTCTGCCCTCAGTCTTTCCTAGCATCATAGTCTTTTCCAATGAGTCAGCTCTTTGCATCAAGTGGTCAAAGGATTGGAGTTTCAGATTCAATGTCAGTCCTTCCAAAGAAGACCCAGGACTGATCTCCTTTAGGATGGATTGGTTGGATCTCCTTGCAGTCCAAGGGACTCAAGAGTCTTCTCCAGCACCACAGTTCAAAAGCATCAATTCTTCAGCGCTCAGCTTTCTTTATAGTCCAACTCTTATAAACATATATGACTACTGGAAAAACCATAGCCTTGACTAGACAGACCTTTGTTGGCAAAGTAATGTCTCTGCTTTCTAATATGCTGTCTAGGTTGGTCATAATTTTCCTTCCAAGGAATAAGCGTCTTTTAATTTCATGGCTGCAATCACCATCTGCAGTGATTTTAGAGCCCAGAAAAATAAAGTCTGACACTGTTTCCACTGTTTCCCCATCTATTTGACATGAAGTGATGGGACTGGATGCCATGATCTTAGTTTTCTGAATGTTGAGCTTTAAGCTAACTTTTTCACTCTCCTCTGTCACTTTCATCAAGAGGCTCTTTAGTTCTTCTTCACTTTCTGCCATAAGGGTGGTGTCATCTGCATATCTGAGGTTATTGGTATTTCTCTCGGAAATCTTGATTCCAGCTTGTGCTTCTTCCAGCCCAGCATTTCTCATGATGTACTCTGCATATAAGTTAAATAAGCAGGGTGACAATATACAGCCTTGACATACTCCTTTTCCTATTTGGAACCAGTCTATTCTTATTATATTATAATATACATTATTATATATAGTCTGTTACATATTACTTGTATGCATTTAAATCTGCAATATCCTGCTTTCCTTTGATGCAAGTATCTTTCTTTTCTATTGTGCTACATAGAATCAGTTAAACGATAGCAAATCATAGTTAAAGTGCAATTGGAAAGAGATATCCTACTTGTTCTCTGCCTCCAAGTGTGAAACTCCTACCGTATCTATCCATATTTTTATAGCTATGGTCAAGACTATATTTTGTCTATTTTTACCTATCCATTCATGCATTTTATAGACAAACTGTCAGAGTCCTGACTCTGCCTGTTAAACTGATATATTTATTATTTATTAAAGGATCTTTTTATAGGAATTAGTTTCTTGGAAATTTGTGTTCTTGAAAAGAAATGGTTTTGTACAAAAAATAAGTAAAACTGTTTTTTGATCCAGTACTCAAGCTGTAGATTGGTTTAATGTGGTAACATCATTATGCCTTCAACACACCATATTATTAATTTATGGTTTTGAGAAAAGGAAAGCAATTCGTTCATATATAAACATATATAATGCCATGCTTAAACCTGAAATTCTTAAAAAAATTTTTTTCTCAATTAACAATATGTAAGTTTCCTATGAGTTTAGTTTTTTCTTTACATTTATTTTCTTAAGGCAGATTAGATAACCATGAATTCAATCTTGAAACTAGTATGAAGTTTTCAATTTTAATTTAAATCTTCTAATCTCTTCTGGCAAGAGTGGGGAAGGAGGCAAGCTTTGTATAATGCATTAAAGCCATGACTCAACCCCCCAAAATTTACAGTGATGACTAAAACAGGGTAAGTTTTACATTCTTGTTAGAGGAGTGAAACTGAGTAGAGTGGTATATTTGGGAACCAGGACCAAACTAAGAGGAAGGGCCTTTGTAGTAAAGGAAAATGTGACTGGATTTTGTTACAAAGCTATAATAAGGGCCAGGAGTCTAGGTGGAGGTCAGTTCTATGAAGCAGTAATAAATTATAGTGTAAAATTTCCATGGTCTCCTCCCTACTACTGTAATGAAGAATTCATTGCAGTTAAAATTCAAACAAGAATGAAGGATATTCAGCCATCTCTGAGACCCATCATCACCCTATTTTACCTGACAAATACTCAGAACCCAAATCCTCCCATCCAGCCCCACCTAGACCACTGATACATGGAGAGAAGAAATACTCTCCATTCTTCAGTTCAGTAGTCACAAGCAGATCTGAAGGAAAGACAGACAGCAGCAACTACACAGAACTACTTTCTACTGTGGTATGCCTGTCAAGTTTAGAGCTGACATCTATCTACCTTTGTCTCTGCCTTGACTTTTAATAAGCAAACACAGCTAAGAGATCTGTTCATTCACCATGGTTAGTATTGTATGATAAATTTTGAAAGAAAATTATAAGAAAGATAAGTTACTGGAATAGAATAGTTTCATTCATATGCCTTATCTAGAAACAATTTTGACAATATGGCTGTGATTTGGTTCTGCTTTTACTTCATATTCCTGAAGTAAGAAAAGAAGAAACACAAGCTTCAACAAATTTTCTTTTCCTCTGTTTGGTGTTGGTGGGAAAGGTCCATTATAAACTACTGCAAATTAGTTGCTTCCAGAGTGGTGACTAAAGTTGGTCATGTTTTATAGCAAAACATAATAATCATCAGTTCAGTTTAGTTCAGTTCAGTTGCTTAGTCATGTCCGACTCTTTGAGACCCCATGAATTGCAACACGCCAGGCCTCCCTGTCCATCACCAACTCCCAGAGTTCACTCAAACTCACATCCATCAAGTCTGTGATGCCATCAGCCATCTCATCCTCTGTCGTCCCCTTCTCCTCCTGCCCCCAATCCCTCCCAGCATCAGAGTCTTATCCAGTGAGTCAACTATTCGCATGAGGTGGCCAAAGTATTAGAGTTTCATAAGTTCATAAAACTATAAAACCAGTACTTACTCATGGAAAAATGTGGTAGTGTAAAATGTTAAGTAAACATTATCTTTCTTTCCTATTCCCTTCATGAGACTCTAGTCATATAACCCAAACAGTAGTCATTAATAACGCTTTGAAAGTGAAGTCGCTCAGTCATGTTCAACTCTTAGCGACCCCATGGACTGCAGCCCACCAGGCTCCTCCATCCATGGGATTTTCCAGGCAACAGTACTGGAGTGGGGTGCCATTGCCTTCTCCTAATGCTTTGAAGTGTTTGTCAAAATTTGCCATTCATATACAACATATATAATGATATTGTTTCCACTTAAAGACTGAAATTTAAAACAATATTGAACTTGCTTTTTGAAAATAACATTTAGAAACATAAATGCTTCTATACTTCTATTATCTATTAAACTAAATTAGCAAATAAAAGGTTGCATTTATTTATGGCTCTAGCAAAAATCAATGTTAGAAAGTCACAAATTTAGCTGAAATACAGTCTTTTCAATATTTCAGACTGCCCATGTGGCTTTTTAGTTAGTAATTAAGTTGAGGGAAAATAAATTTCAACTTTTGGCTCAGAAAATATCAAAGAAGAAAACATAAAAATCTAACTCTTCACCCAAAATTAAGTGTATATACTGGTAAATGTGGAAAGAAGTATCAACAAGGAATTTTTAAGAGGAATACTATTTTCACTGGAGCTGAAAAATAGTTAAATAGAGATACTGGCTAAATGAAATGAGGAAAAGCTAATGACTCCATTGGTTAGATTCTCTTAGTCCATAAGTTACTCTCCAGAAATTTAAGTGTTTTGACAGGAGCATAAAGACAGCATCCTGCAGCTGGAACATAGTCCCAGGAGCAGAATTTACACACAGAAGTTTTGGCTCACCATCAAGAAAACTTTTATCCAAATAAATTAAAAAAAAAAATTATAGTGCTAGAAAGGACAATAGAATTCCCAAAAGAGATAGAGTATATTCCCCTATATAGAGACATTCCATACCTTACAAAAGAATTTAACTTCCTTGCTTTTCAGAAACACCAGTGTTGGTAATTCTCCAATATCTCTGTGTAATGCAGCCCATAGCCTCACATCCTTATGTTTAGAATCATATGGGTTTCTGGAAGTCTAATTGCAACTTATTTCAGCTATAATTCAGCCAATTCATCTTCTGTTGTTAATGAAAGAGAACTGAACACAACCTCGCAGTTCGTTTAGGCTAAGCCTATTATTTGCATATGTCAGTCTGCGATGTTCCCTGGAGAAATATTTTTCCACTTTGCCACAATGCACCTAAAACTTTTAGCCATAACTTTGTAAAAACATCAGCATTATTTGCATATACTGTACGCAGCTGGATGACAGCACAGTTTTGATCACTGAGCTAGTATCCAGTGACATGGCAGGAAGCCAGAAAAAGCATATAAAGTGGGAGATCTCATCCCTGCCTAAGACTATTTACTCTGTAGTGAGGAAGAGGTAAAAGCCATTTCGAAATGTTTGCTGCAGCTTCACAAGAAATAGGCTTGAAATAAAAGAGCTGAAGAGCTTTCATTATGAATGATATCTGGATCTCTTGGTCCCAAAACAAAAATTCTACACAAAGCTTTTAAAGAGCAGCCAAACAAACCCCAGGAGTAAAAAGGCACAGTGGGATAAATGTATGCTCTGCTAAAGGAAGTACATTGAAAAACAGAGCTGTAAGTGGGATAGAGCTGAGGAGAAAACATAAAGTATTCACGGGTTGATTTCAGGGAATTCAAAGAAATAAACTTTTATGTGAAGTTGTAAATGAGCCATATGAAGGACCAGGGAAATGGAGAAAATGATCAAAGACCAAAGGGAGAAAAAAATACATAGGATATTAACCTTGCAGAAACAGCCTGTTTGATTTAAAGAACACATGAAAATGATCCAGAAAGTAAAGGTAGAAAATAAAATGGGGAAAACAAAGGGCACTGAGATAGAGGATAAAAGGTCTACAGATAAATAAAGCAGCAATAAGCTTACAAGGGTCACTGTTACCTCTTGAGTGACCAAAAGGCAACTAGGTTATGGAACAAGCAGACAGGATGGGGTGTGTCATCCTCTCCTCTTCCATTAGAAAGTAGAAGGAAGTGTGCTGAAAACAGACTTTTTCTTCCAAAGGTAGAGACACTGAAAAGAGACGTGAAAATTAAGAGTATCTCAAAAATATGTTTAAAAAGAATTCTTAAGCCAGTTAAAACTAGAAATTTGAAGAGACCACTAATAATGGAGGAAGAAATAAACATTTGCATGTACTAGCTAATACAGGAAAATAAAATGTACAGTTAAAGTACATTTTTATATAGGTTAATGATTCTTTTCTTGCTGGTAAATATAGTAATATTTAGGTACAGTATGAGATGGTTAATCAAACGAAATTTCCTTTCTATTTAAAATAAATGGAAATGAAAAACAATTGATGATGTTATGTGCCAGCCTGGATGGGAGGGTGTTTGAGGGAGAATGGATTCATGTACATGTATGCTGAGTCCCTTCACTGTTCACCTGAAAGCATCAAAATATTGCTAATTGGCTATACCCCTACACAAACTGGTTTTGGTGTTAAAAAAAAAAAGAATTGATGAAAACATGTACTATAGATACATCATTTTTTGGTTTCCTCATAATATAACTTTACTTCAAGTTTGATACAGCTCTAACTTCTTGCACCTATAGCAATGGTACAATCTTGTAACAATGTTGGAAAACTAAATTGTCAGTGTAAATCTGGCAGAGATATCACAGAATCATGCTTGTGAAATACCTTTAACTGCTTACTGAACATTATTACTATTATACCAAATTGCTCAGAAAATTTCTTTGAAATATCTGAATATTTTCTGTTCCTTAAAGTTTCTCTTTAAATTCACTACAAATAAAAGAAATGGTTGTCAATACTATATATCAGCATGGTAAGGTACATAAAAACATATTTACTTTTATACACTGTGCTTCATTTCTGTCAAGTGCACCCAAATGACCAGAAAGCTGTTAGGTAGTTAAATCTGAATAGCACTAGCAAAAGTCAGAATATGTAGGTTATATGCATGCTCTAGTCCATATCTCCAGATCCCATATCTCTCCATATGGCATCACATGTAGGTTATATGCATGTTCTCTAGTCCATATCTCCAGATCCCATATCTCTCCATATGGCATCACATTTTCCTTCTCATTTTAGAGGAACTGTCTACATTAAATCCAGCATGGTATACTACTCTCACTCAATCCAAGTCATTGAACCCAGACAATAAGGTTGTTTCTATGATTCTTTATCTACCAAAAGCCAGAAAACAAAAAAGAAACTTAGATGTTTGAAAGTTCTCACCACTATTTCAGATCAAAAATAATAACCTACTATATATGACTACAGAGCTTCCCTGGTAGCTCAGATGGTAAAGCGTCTGCCTGCAATGCAGGAGACCTGGGTTCAATCCCTGGATTGGGAAGATCCCAAGAGAAGGAAATGGTAACCTTCTCTTAATGATTATGTCACATAAATTGAAGAAAGATTACATGATCTTCTGCCATTTTAAATGTTATACCAGTAGCATTTTATTCATAATAGAATGAGAATACTGCAGATATATACCAGAGTTAATAGAAAACTTCAGAAAATAACTTCAAGATATTATTCAGAGAATCACCTCAAATATCTGTAGAACATTATCTGAAGGAGTGGCTTTACCTTAATGGTAAATTTCACAAGTTGTAGGAAATATGCTTTTCAATTGCAGCATAACCATAGTGGAAATGCACATGGTTTCAGGACATCAGTCTTTTCATCTCTCGGCCATGAGGAATTTCACTACTAGTCAGAGTATAAAACTTGAAGAGAAAACCACTGTTGACCCTTCATTTTTCATTTTTTATCAGCAAGTACTCTATTAAAGTAAAATGATTTAAACAATACACACAGCGGCAGTGTTGATTTTAAATTGATTCAACTTTATAATGCATACATTACCATCAAAGCAAATATTCCAGAATGGGTATGCTAATATAATGAAATACTCTCTTTATATAATTAACAGTATAAACAATTTACCCTGCAATGTCTTGTCATGCAGCTAGTACTGGGTTGGCCAAAAATCTTGTTGATGCTTTTCTGTAAGATGTTATGAAAAAATCCCTAACAAACTTTGTGATCAAAACCAATAGATTGTGAATAAATAAACCAATCATTCTCTGTAATGGACAATAAGTATCTGATTTCTGCCAAATGTACCCTTAATTACTGTGACCAAACGACACATAGCACCAATTCTTTGGTAACCTTTGTCTATTAGCTTACTATTGGGAATATAAATGGTTGAGAAAGCTATATCTCTTGCAGTGAATGGTGTCATTCAGATATCTCTGGTTTTACTTTGCCTTTTATTCAACCAATTTAACTGTAGCTTGTAAATCATGTATCAGAAATAAATTGGGTTGTAGAATATCCTATTCTCATGTTTTTTCCTACACAAAATCAATTTAATAAGATGTGGTGTAAGTCTGCCTTATAAATTACTTAATACTCAGGGAAATTAATAAAAACAGAAATTCCTACTAAAACTAGATTTTTAGCCATAAGCAAAATGTTTAATATCCTAGTGAAGTGGAAAACACAATCCTGTCTTTTATTGTGTCACTGATAATTAATCATAACAGAAATAATGCTATTAGCCAAGGAAAAGAGGCAATGAGTCAGTCAGTCAGTTCAGTTGCTCAGTTGTGTCCAACTCTTCGCAACAACATGGACTGCAGCAGGCCAGGCCTCCCTGCACATCACCAACTCCCAGAGTTTACCCAAACTCATGTCAATTGAGTTGGTGATGCCATCCAACAATCTCATCCTCTGTCATCCCCTTCGCCTCCTGCTTTCAATCTTTCCCAGCATCAAGGTCTTTTCAAATGAGTCAGCTCTTCACATCAGGTGGCCAAAGTATTGGAGATTCAGCTTCAACATCAGTACTTCCAATGAACACAGGACTGATCTCCTTTAGGATGGACTGGTTGGATCTCCTTGCATTCCAAGGGACTCTCAAGAGTCTTCTCCAACACCACAGTTCAAAAGCACCAATTCTGTGATACCCAGCTTTCTTTATAGTCCAATTCTCACATCCATACATGACTACTGGAAAAACCATAGCCTTGACCAGATAGACCTTTGTTGGCAAAGTAATGTCTCTGCTTTCTAATATGCTGTCTAGGTTGGTCATAATTTTCCTTCCAAGGAGTAAGCATCTTTTAATTTCATGGCTGCAGTCACCATCTGCAATGATTTTGGAGCCCTCAAATATAAAGTCTGCCACTGTTTCCACTGTTTCCCCATATGTTTGCCATGAACTGATGGGACTGGATGCCAAGATCTGAGTTTTCTGAATGTTGAGCTTTAAGCCAACTTTCACTCTCCTCTTTCACTTTCACCAAGAAGCTCTTTAGTTCTTCTTCACTTTTTGCCATAAGGGTGGTGTCATCTGCATATCTGAGGTTATTGATATTTCTCCCTGAAGTCTTGATTCCAGCTTGTGCTTCCTCCATCCCAGCGTTTCTAATGATGTACTCTGCATATAAGTTAAATAAGCAGGGTGACAATATACAGCCTTGACGTACTCCTTTTCCTATTTGGAACCAGCCTGTTGTTCCATGTCCAGTTCTAACTGCTGCTTTCTGACCTGCATACAAATTTCTCATGAGGCAGGTCAGGTGGTCTGGTATTCCCATCTCTTTCAGAATTTTCCACAGTTTATTGTGATTCACGCAGTCAAAGGCTTTGGCATAGTCAGTAAAGTAGAAATAGATGTTTTTTTCTGGAACTCTCTTGATTTTTCTATGACACAGCAGATGTTGGCAATTTGATCTCTGGTTCCTTTGCCTTTTCTAAGTCCAGCTTGAACATCTGGAGGTTCATGGCTCACGTATTATTGAAGTCTGACTTGGAGAATTTTGAGCATTGCTTTGCTAGCATGTGAAATGACTGCAATTGTCCGGTAATTTGAGCATTTTTGACATTGCCTTTCTTAGGGGTTGGAAGGAAAACTGACCTTTTCAGTCCTGTGGCCACTGCTGAGTTTTCCAAATTTCCTGACATATTGAGTGCAGCACTTTCACAGCATCATCTTTTAGTATTTGAAATAGCTCAACTGGAATTTCATCACCTCCACTAGCTTTATTTGTCATGATGCTTCGTAAGGCCCACTTGACTTCACATTCCAGGATGTCTGGCTCTAGGTGAGTGATCACACCATCATGATTATCTGGGTCATGAAGATCTTTTTTTGTGCAGTTCTTCTGTGTATTCTTGCCACCTCTTCGTAATATCTTCTGCATCTGTTATGTCCATATTATTTCTGCCTTTTATTGAGCCCATCATTGAATGAAATATTCCCTTGGTATCTCTAATTTTCTTGAAGAGATCGCTAGCCTTTCCCATTCTATTGTTTTCCTCTATTTCTTTGCACTATCACTGAGGAAAGCTTTCTTATCTCTCCTTGCTGTTCTTTGGAACTCAGCATTGAAATGGGTAAATCTTTCCTTTTCTCCTTTGCTTTTTGTCTCTCTTCTTTTCACAGCAATTTGTAAGCCCTCCTCAGACAACCATTTTGCTTTTTTGCATTTGTTTTTCTTGGGGATGGTCTTGATCCCTGCCTCCTGTACAGTGCCATGAACCTCCATCCCTAGTTCATCAGGCACTCTGTCTATCAGATCTAGTCCGTTAAATCTATTTCTCACTTCTACTGTATAGTCGTAAGGGATTTCATTCAGGTCATACATGAATGGTCTATTGTTTTTTCCTACTTTCTTCAATTTCAGTCTGAATTTGGCAATAAGGAGTTAATGATCTGAGCCACAGGCAGCTTCTGGTCTTGTTTTTGCTGACTGTATAGAGCTTCTCCATCTTTGGCTGCAAAGAATATAATCAATCTGATTTCAATATTGACCATCTGGTGATGTCCATGTGTAGAGTCTTCTTTTGTGTTGTTGGAAGAGGGTATTTGCTATGACCAATGCATTCTCTTGGCAAAACTCTATTAAATTTGCCCTGCTTCATTCCGTACTCCAAGGCCAAATTTTCCTATTACTCCAGGTGTTTATTGACTTCGTGCTTTTGCATTCCAGTCCTTTATAATGAAAAGGACATCTTTTGGGGGTGTTAGTTCTAAAAGGTCTTATACGTCTTCATAGAACCATTCAACTTCAGCTTCTTCAGTGTTATTGGTTGGTACATAGAAATTACTTTATTTTTGCAACAAATTTTCTTCTCTTCCTTTAGTATCTGGATTACCCTTAGTTTGTTATGATGCATTTTTTAACTTCTACCGATTTTACATCACTCCTACCTTTGGATTGATTCACCCTCAAGTAGAAAGACAAGAATGTTACCAACAATAATTTTTTAAAGCCCAGGCTTCTTTTCAGTGTGAGGCAAATCTATGGTTAAAAATATAGAATATGCTCCACTGATGGGCTCCATGTGGAATGACTCATGTTCATCAACTCTTCTGTGAAGAGTTCAAATAATCATGGACTAAACAGAAGCATGTATTTTAATTCTATTAAAAAATTGCAAGCATTCCTGTGCTATTTCTAAAATTATAATTGGTTTTGAATGGGAACACCCTTCATTGCCTTTGACACTGTATGCACTAAATTCAGTGTTTTGTGTACCATGCTAATATATAAAGTTGATGAGTATAAAATTGAAAAGACATATCTTCTCTTAATACCAGAGGTGTAATAATCTGGAAATCTATGGTTAGAACTATAGATAAGGTTAAGATAAAGATGTAAACATACCTAGACATTTCAGAAAATACGTACTGAATAAGTAAATAGCATACACTATTTGTTTCAAGCTAAATTCATAAAAAAATGTAAGATGGCACTAATTTTTTTTTCCAAGGCTTTGTGGTTATAAGTATTCATTTAACTTAAGTCCGACTTTCAAATGCCAAACACAGAGAGTGACATTGTTTCCAGATGTAGCTTTTAACAGATCATGTCTTTAGTAATTAAGTGCAGTCAGATCTGAAAAGACTAGTAATTGAAGCAACATAGATTACAATTTATTGCTGAACAATTCCAGACACAAGAAAGAAAGTAGAATTAAAGAGCTTCAGACATCAGACTCCATGTTCTTAGATGCCGCTTTTATGCCTTAAAGTAACAACATTCGTTTTGTTTAATACACACATACACGCAAGTGTGTATGCATGCACAGCTTATACAATAAATAAATAACAAAATTAGTAGAATTGAAGAGATGGGGAAATTACTGGAAATATATCATCCCCTCTGCGGTATCCATTTTTTTAGTGTTACTTTGTTTTGTTGTACATGGATATAATATTATTTAGTGCAGTAACTGTACTTACAGTGAAAACTCATTAGATGTCCACTTTACCCTTCCCTACTTAGTTCAAAGGACAGACAGCTTGACTCCAAATCTGAACATCAGCTCTTAGCTCTTGGCTCTGATGTGCTCAAAATAGTTTATGTGCATGTATAAACTGAACCATCAGAAACAGGACCTCAATCCATTAAAATGTCAGAAGATCAAGTTCCCAGTGAGTCAACAGCTAAATTTCCAAGCCCACAGTCTGGATCACTGTCAGAGTCTCACCATTATTTAGGTGAGTTGATTTACTAATATGGCAGCCAATAAGATTTATGTTCTTGAAGTCTGATTTATGGATTGAATCCATTGTGTCCTACAAACTGTAAATAATATTTACCTACATAGAAACAAAATTTCATAAAGGTGGCTTTTAAATATAAAAAAAGAATACAAAAGTTTTCAAATGTATTGTTCTGCTACAAAGTAGATGTCAGAACCATAGGCAAGATTGTTTTACCACACTCTCTAAAAGGACTCAAATGATGAAAATACATTTTTCTATTCTTTATAACTGCCATTTCTCACTTTGATGCTTTTTTAAAACACAGCTGACAACCACAGAAGAAAAAAATCATAGTATTTTTTCACCGTATCAAGCTCTTGGGTCTTCCCTGGTGGACCAGTGGTTTACAACTCTGACCTTCCACTGCAGGGAGCATCAGTTCTCTTGTCAGATTTTTGCTTTGTTAATTAAGGAAATGTCAGTCAAAAAGTAAACTGTTTTGATAGAGTTTTAGTCAGATTCCATTCAATTTGAATAGATTTTTTCATCTTTGCTTAATTAACAGATATTTCATGGATATTATTTTAGTATTTTACTTCTTTGACATGTTGGGCCCATGTGAATAAGAAGGGAGCCAGAACTTGTCTCAGAGTTATAACATGTAAGAGGTCAAGAAACAAAACACAATCTCTGATAACTCACTCTAATCTATATGTTGCCTAGATGCTGTTTATTTTTGAGCACCTATTTGGCTTCCAATAAGGACAATCAAATAATAACATCTTAATAAGCATAACTGAGGTCCACTAAGCCCTTTGCCAAACTGATACCATTGGTTACTTTGAATATTTAATACATATCATTCTGAATCATAGACTTAAAATTGGTTGGCAAGTCAATAGTTTAGTTTCTAAATGTTTAATAATTATCAGTGCACTTCTGAAAAGAGGAGTCTTTTTACTGAGTAATAAATGACTATATTTATTGCCAATATATGATTCATCCTCATCCAATATTGATGCTCTTTATTTACAATCAAGAAAACTGAGGCACAAAATTTGTACACAGATTTGAGCATGAAGTCTTATATGTGGTGAGAAATATACTTAATTTTACAGTAATGTATTAAATCAGCATTTTATTTTTTATTTTATTTTTTTAAATTTTATTTTATTTTTAAACTTTATGTAATTGTATTAGTTTTGCCAAACATCAAAATGAATCCATCACAGGTATACGTGTGCTCCCCCTCCTGAACCCTCCTCCCTTCTCCCTCCCCATACCATCCCTCCAGGTCGTCCCAGTGCACCAGCCCCAAGCATCCAGTATCGTGAATCAATATAGTGAAAATGAGTATACTACCCAAAGCAATCTATAGATTCAACGCAATCCCTATCAAGCAACCAACAGTATTCTTCACAGACCTAGAACAAATAATTTCACAATTTGTATGGAAATACAAAAAAGCTCAAATAGCCAAAGCGATCTTGAGAAAAAAGAATGGAACTGGAAGAATCAACCTACCTGACTTCAGGCTCTACTACAAAGCCACAGTTATCAAGACAGTATGGTACTGGCACAAAGACAGAAATATAGATCAATGGAACAAAATAGAAAGCCCAGAGATAAAACCACACACATATGGACACCTTATCTTTGACAAAGGAGGCAAGAATATACAATGGATTAAAGACAATCTCTTTAACAAGTGGTGCTGGGAAAACTGGTCAACCACTTGTAAAAGAATGAAACTAGAACACTTTCTAACACCATACACAAAAATAAACTCAAAATGGATTAAAGATCTAAACGTAAGACCAGAAACTATAAAACTCCTATAGGAGAACATAGGCAAAACACTCTCTGACATACATAACAGCAGGATCTTCTATGACCCACCTCCCAGAATATCGGAAATAAAAGCAAAAATAAATAAATCAGCATTTTAAATATATTTCATTCTAACTAAAATCAAGTTAAATCTCAAAGAGTCAGACATGACTGAGCAACTGAACTGAAAAACAAGTTTGAACATAAGCTATCTTACATGTAAAATATACAACTAAGAAGCTACTGGAGATCACTAAGGGCAATAACATGAATTTTTAAAAGATAAATATTTTTTCTGCCTTCATATTTTTATACTTAGAAAGCTATTACCAGAACCATCTTTAGAATAAACAAAGAATAAATTTGGCCTAAAATACATTAATTTGCTTTACTATAGAATCATGCCACAAAAGCCTGTTAGTATCTTTTAAATTGAATCACACATATTGTAATTAATTGATTGATATTTATTATAGATAAATTCATAAAACTGAGGCTGAAATAAATTATGTTTCAGACAATGCAAAGTTAACTTCTAGACTTCCATGATGTTGGGTGAACTGTTATAATGAGATAGTTGTTCTTCATCTTTCTAAGAGGCAGCAGAAGATAATCAGAATGCATTTTCAAGGGTTCTTTTTTACTTTCCCCTCGAAATGAAGCTGGCAATGGTAGTCAGTCCTTGGCTATTGTTAAGTTTATGCAAAAAAGTTGACGAATGAATGAATACATAACTTTTGCTCTTAAAAAGGACTTATAGAGAACAGTGTTTCACTTAGGAAGATTTTTTGATGTCATTACTAATTCACTTTTATTGCAGTCTAAATTCTCAGAAAGCCTACTGAAATATTCCAATCAAATATGTCATAATGACTGTATTTCACACAGCATATTTATGTTATTCCTTCTGGTGAGTGAAAGTTATTGTTTAACTCTTATTCCAAAAACTTAATCATACTTTAGATCTGATAAAAAGGTGACTATTGAGGATATTAAGATAAGACGTCTATTACTGAAACTATTGTGATAGACTTGACAGGAAAGCCTCTTTGACACACATCTTCAGTACATGACAATGTCAAAATAATTTCCCAAGGCAGATTAGATCTTGCCATGAATACCAAAATAAAACACATAATGCCTTAAAACATCATAACAGCAAACTGTATATTGTTTTTCATTTCATGCTCCTTAAACACTGGACTCATTTACTGAGTCAATCTTCTTTATTCCTCAATATGCCTCAGCAGATAGTTTACTTTCATGTTATTTGTAAGGTGAATTCTTTTGCTTATCTTTAAGATACTTCATTTTTCCTTTGGCTTCCCTCGAATTTTTTTTAATAAGAAAAAAAGTTGAATCAAACATATTTGAATTTGTGTAATATGTCTTAAATATCTTGGTCATAAATAAATACCTAAAATAATGTATGAGTATATTTTAATCTATAAATACATTAATAGGGTACAAATTTAGGCATTATTTACCCTATAATGTATTTATATGATATAAATATATATCTGTACATTTTGCCTAACTCATCTTTCTTATCACACTCACTGGCAAGGTTTGCTTTAAATTTCTTATGCAAAATCCATTTTTTTACTTCATTATAATCAAGTAAGTATTAATTATGTATGCTAAATTCAGACTTAAATTGAAGAAAGTAGGGAAAACCACTAGACCATTCAGGTATGACCTAAATCAAATCCCTTCTGATTATACAGTGGAAGTGAGAAATAGATTTAAGGGCCTAGATATGATAGATAGAGTGCCTGATGAACTATGGAATGAGGTTTGTGACATTGTACAGGAGACAGGGATCAAGACCATTCCCATAGAAAAGAAATGCAAAAAAGCAAAATGGCTGTCTGGGGAGGCCTTACAAATAGCTGTGAAAAGAAGAGAAGTGGAAAGCAAAGGTGAAAAGGAAAGATATAAGCATCTGAATGCAGAGTTCCAAAGAATAGCAAGAAGAGATAAGAAAGGCTTCTTCAGCGATCAATGCAAAGAAATAGAGGAAAACAACAGAATGGGAAAGACTAGGGATTCTTCAAGAAAATCAGAGATACCAAAGGAACATTTCATGCAAAGATGAGCTCGATAAAGGACAGAAACGGTATGGACCTAACAGGAGAAGATATTAAGAAGAGATGGCAAGAATACACAGAAGAACTGTACAAAAAAAGATCTTCAAAACCCAGATAATCACGATGGTGTGATCACTGACCTAGAGGCAGACATCCTGGAATGTGAAGTCAAGTGGGCCTTAGAAAGCATCACTATGAACAAAGCTAGTGAAGGTGATGGAATTCCAGTTGAGCTATTCCAAATCCTGAAAGATGATGCTGTGAAAGTGCTGCACTCAATATGTCAGCAAATTTGGAAAACTCAGCAGTGGCCACAGGACTGGAAAAGGTCAGTTTTCATTCCAATCCCAAAGAAAGGCAATGCTAAAGAATGCTCAAACTACTGCACAATTGCACTCATCTCACACGCTAGTAAAGTAATGCTCAAAATTCTCTAAGCCAGGCTTCAGCAACATGTGAACTGTGAACTTACTGATGTTCAAGCTGGTTTTAGAAAAGGCAGAGGAACCAGAGATCAAATTGCCAACATCCGCTGGATCATGGAAAAAGCAAGAGAGTTCCAGAAAAACATCGATTTCTGCTTTATTGACTAAGTCAAAGCCTTTGACTGTGTGGATCACAGTAAACTGCGGGAAATTCTGAAAGAGCTGGGAATACCAGACCACGTGATCTGCCTCTTGAGAAATTTGTATGCAGGTCAGGAAGCAACAGTTAGAACTGGACATGGAACAACAGGCTGGTTCCAAATAGGAAAAGGAGTTTGTCAGGGCTGTATATTGTCACTCTGTTTATTTAACTTATATGCAGAGTACATCATGAGAAACGCTGGACTGGAAGAAACACAAACTGGAATCAAGATTGCCGGGAGAAATATCAGTAACCTCAGATATGCAGATGACACCACCCTTATGGCAGAAAGTGAAGAGGAACTCAAAAGCCTCTTGATGAAAGTGAAAGTGGAGAGTGAAAAAGTTGGCTTAAAGCTCAACATTCAGAAAACGAAGATCATGGCATCCGGTCCCACCACTTCATGGGAAATAGATGGGGAAACAGTAGAAACGGTGTCAGACTTTATTTTTCTGGTCTCCAAAATCACTGCAGATGGTGACTGCAGCCATGAAATTAAAAGACTCTTACTCCTTGGAAGGAAAGTTATAACCAACCTAGATAGCATATTCAAAAACAAAGACATTACTTTGCCAACAAAGGTTTGTCTAGTCAAGGCTATGGTTTTTCCTGTGGTCATGTATGGATGTGAGAGTTGGACTGTGAAGAAGGCTGAGCGCCAAAGAATTGATGCTTTTGAACTGTGGTGTTGGAAAAGACTCTTGAGAGTCCCTTGGACTGCAAGGAGATCCAACGAGTCCATTCTGAAGGAGATCAGCCCTGGGTGTTCTTTGGAAGGAATCATGCGAAAGCTGAAGCTCCAGTACTTTGGCCACCTCATGAGAAGAGTTGACTCATTGGAAAAGTCTCTGAGGCTGGGAGGGATTGGGGGCAGGAGGAGAAGGGAACGACAGAGGATGAGATGGCTGGATGGCATCACTGAATCGATGGATGTGAGTCTCAGTGAACTCCGGGAGTTGGTGATGGACAGGGAGGCCTGGCGTGCTGCCATTCATGGGGTCGCAAAGAGTCAGACATGACTGAGCGACTGATCTGATCTGATCTGATCTGATGTAACTAATTCTAATCCCACCAATGCTTGTTGTTCCAGTTGTTCCACTTTGAGAATTTTGGCTAACAGTGAGGTGTCCAGTGGAAAATACTGGATGCTGCAGGATGAAAGAGAAATTTACAATGATTGGCACTCAAAGCCAAGATGAGACCTAGAGATTTATCCAGAGTAGGTGCTCAATAAGTTTATTATTATTCATTATTACCACCTACATTTTATGTTTTCAAATACTGTGACATTTACAATGCATGTTTCTGCAAAAATCATTATATTTATTGAAAAGTTTCTGAAACATCAAGACAGATAATCTGTCTAGATTGTCTTGGTTTCCTCTGCCAGGGTCAATTTCATAGCAAAAGACATAACTCCTTATCACTTGATCAGTTACCAATTACATGTAATAGAAAAATCAAATAAATAAATTTAATTGAGAACACTAACACATAGAGAAATAGGGATTTCATCCCAGGTTACATTTAAAAAAACAAACAACAACAAAAAGGCAGAAAGTGATTCCAGTAGTGCCAACACCAAACCTTTCTCTCCACTAGGTACATTTCTAAGATGAATTATTTCTCTGTGGTGTAGGACAAAAAGTGGTGCAGAAGGAGATGCAGAGCTGGAGCTCAGTGCCTAACATCTGAAAATATACATATCTCTCATGTCAAAACTCAAGCAATGCACAAGTCTCTGCTACCAGCTAACAAGTTCAAAGCAGGATGGTCTTTGTGCTATTGTGTTATTTTCTCCTGAAATAAGAGCACCTTATTAAGAAAATAATTACTTGTTTAGGGATTTGTTTTTAACTGATCAATCAGATCTTGGACTGGTTGACCATGAATGTGTCTCTAACTGTAAGGGAGTCTTTAGATCCCCTACAATAGGAAATGGCAACCCACTTCAATATTCTTGCCTGGAAAATCCTATGGACAATGAATGGGCATGCTACAGTCCATAGGGTCTCAAAGAGTCAGATATGACTGAGTGTCTCAGCACAGACTCTTTGATTCTTCACTAGACTCATAGATGCAACTATATTTACATATCCACTATTGTCCTTGCTGCCTCCTCTTGTTGCCCATCCTGGGATTGTTAAATTGATTACAAAATTGACACACTAAAGAGCTATCCTTACCATCAGTTTTTGAAGACACAGCTGTCACTGGAGCATTAGAGAATATACTATTCAATAATGTGGCTATGCTATTCTCATTGTAATTCTCATCTGCAGAAAACAAAGCTATATACTCATTTGTCTTGGTCGAAGTACATCTTTACCTCAGTTGTTCAGTTCAGTTCAGTTCAGTCACTCATTCATGTCTGTCTCTTTGCGACCCCATGAACCACAGCACGGTATTGTTGAAACATTAGATTGATATTTTAAGGGTCAAAAATACAGTTCAGCTTAATATATTTATCTAAAGCCTACTGATTTGATACTGAGTCACTTCATATATATCATACTATAATGATTAAGAGCATAGATTCTAATATTAGGCCTGCATGTTTTCCAAGTCCAGTTCTCTGCCTATCCAGTATGACTTTAAGCAAATTACTTAACAGATTCATAGTATCATTTTATTCACTTTTTAAAAATTTGTTTGTTTATTTGTTTATGGCTGTACTGGGTCTTCATTGTTCCACAGGCTTTTTCTAGTTGCAGCAAGCAGGGGCTGCTCTCTCGTTGTGGTGTGAGGACTTCTCTTGCAATGGCTTCTCTTGATGTAGAGCACCAGCTCTAGGACGAGTGAACTTCAGTAGTCATGGCTCATGGGCTCAGTAGTTGGGGCTCTCAGACTCTAGAACACAGACTCAACAGTTGTGGGGCACAGGCTTAGTTGCTCTGAGGTATGTAGGATCTTCCCAGAAGAAGGATGGAACCTGTGTCTCCTTCATTGGCAGGCAGATTCTTTACCAAGAGCCACAAGAGAAGCCCCCCTTTACTTTTAAAGTGAGAATATTAATGGTCCTTACTTCATAGAATTATTTTAGATATCAAATGAGTTAATATTTATAAAGTAATTAGAACACTGCCTGGACTAAATGTATTTGTTAGGTTTTAAATTAAAGTTTGTGAGGAAGGGGACATGGGGGAGAGGTACTAACTCCATTTTATAGATACAGTAATTAACAGATTGATCAAAAATTAATCCATTCATTCATCAGATTATATTGAAACTTTACATTCTGGATACTATAGCTACTGAAAGTATTTTACAGAATAGTGGAGTAGTCAGGATTTTTAATTATTTTTATGAAAAATGATAAAGAAGCACAGAGAAAAACGTAGTCTGAATGGCAACTCGAAAAGTGTTTTTAAATGACAAGCATTGAAATTCAGGATCTCTGTATTATTACAATCACCAGCATATCTGCCTATTTATATTTAGCACAATCTAAGTGGTTATTAAAACAATGCAGATATTTGAGAAAAACTGAGCCTCCTGGAAAAGGCCATATTTGTAAACTACCTCTTACCTGAGGAGAGGATCAATGATTGGGAGAAATAATCTAGAGACAATCAAATTGTGGTGCTACAGCTTTAGTTTTCTACCTATTCTATTTTCTGAAAAGAAAGTAATGAATTTAAAATGTGCTGGAAAGCAAAAGATAAGAGAGTTAAACTACTAGCCAAGCAGCAGTATATGACATTGCTTAAAAGCAAGGATTCTAAAGTTTGACTCCTTGGGTTCAAGACACAGTTTTGGCATTCTTATATCCATGACCTAGACAAGTAACTTTACTTCAGCGTGTACTGTTTCTTCAACTGTTAAATGATGTTAAAAAGAAGATTGTTCTCTTTCTTTGGTTGCAAACAGTACAATGCATGATATAAAAGATATGTTTCATTAATTATAAATAACAAATATAGGTTTGTTACTAAAAAATAGCCTCTGAAGTAAGATTGTCTGGATTTGAATTCTGGCTCCAGCAACTACAGTATGTAAAAAGTTTATAAGTGTTACTTAATCATTCTACAACAATCAAGAAGGATATTTTTAAAATCTACATATTTTAAAACATGTTGTTGCGATAGAGTGAAAAATTGTGTTTAATTTACCTTAAAAAAACAATGCTGCTCCAATTCATCAGACTATAAAAATAATCCCATATTTAGTAGCTTAAAACAAAAGTAGGCAAGCTTCTACAAGTCCTTGTAGGACTGGAAATACTGCTAAGATCATCTCTTGAAAATTATAATTTACAGAATACGACTGTTCTCTGGTCATAATAATTCATGTCCCTCTCATGTGCAAAATACAATCTCCCCTTCCCCAAGATCCCCCAAAGTCTTATCCCATTATGGAATTTGTTTCAGTATTGAAGTCCAGGATCTTCTAGCTCAGTTTCAATTGTAGATGAAGCTCCTCAGGTAACACTTGTCTAGTATAACTTCTAGAGAATAGTCCTGTTGATTTGAAGTCCTGTTGATCTGAAACTAAAACGACAAGCTATCTGACCCAGACAACCCCCAGATACCATGGTTAGACATGCAATAGATTCTTTAGTTTAAAAATAAAAATCTAAGACACTAAGAAATCACAGGTCCACAGAAATTCTAAACCCCAGTTGGAGACAGTTTGACAGGAATCATTCTCCATAGCTATTGGTTTTGCCCCCTTGGCTTTTGGGCTTTCCTGGTAGCTCAGATGCTAAAGCATCTGCCTGCAAGAGACCTAGGGTTCAGTCCCTGGGTAGGGAAGACATGGCAAGCCACTCCAGTATTATTGCCTTGAGAATTTTAAGGATAGACGAGACTAGTGGCCTACAGTTCATGGGGCTGCAAAGAGTCGGGCACGACTGAGCGACTAATACTCTGGGTTTTTGGTAATCTCCTCTACATTATTTTCCATTTGGCATTAAAAAAATTGTTGGCATTTGCAGATGAATAATTCTTTCAGCTTGCATCCTAGCTACAGAATTTTGAGTACCCAAAGGTCTCTTTTCATTTGACATTACTTCTGTATTTTTTAGTTCAAGCTGGCAGTGCTTTCACTAATATTATTCTCTTGAAGAATCTATGAATTTCTTATAAATCTTATCATAGGTTAACCCATTAGATAAAATCTACATTCATAAATCTTGAAATGTCTTTCTGTATTATGGGCTTTCAAAGATGATATTTTATTACAATGTCTCTTATGATCTTAGGAGCTTTATTTCTTAACAAAGAGGATCTATGAGATATGAAAAAGAATTTATCTAATCAAAGTACTTCTTTAAATCCTTCTAAACTTTTAACAAGGGGATATACAGTTACATCCATGTTTTTTTTTTATTTTATTTTATTTTTAAACTTTACATAATTGTATTAGTTTTGCCAAATATAAAAATGAATCTGCCACAGGTATACATGTGTTCCCCATCCTGAAACCTCCTCCCTCCTCTCTCCCCATACCATCCCTTTGGGTTGTCCCAGTGCACTAGCCCCAAGCATCCAGTATCGTGCATCGAACCTGGACTGGCATCTCGTTTCATACATGATATTTTACATGTTTCAATGCCATTCTCCCAAATCTTCCCACCCTCTCCCTCTCCCATAGAGTCCATAAGACTGTTCTATACATCAGTGTCTCTTTTGCTGTCTCATACACAGGGTTATTGTTACCATCTTTCTAAATTCCATATATATGCGTTAGTATACTGTATTGGTGTTTTTCCTTCTGGCTTACTTCACTCTGTATAATAGGCTCCAGTTTCATCCACCTCATTGGAACTGATTCAAATGTTTTCTTTTTAATGGCTGAGTAATACTCCATTGTGTATATGTACCACTGCTTTCTTATCCATTCATCTGCTGATGGACATCTAGGTTGTTTCCATGTCCTGGCTATTATAAACAGTGCTACGATGAACATTGGGGTACACGTGTCTCTTTCCCTTCTGGTTTCCTCAGTGTGTATGCCCAGCAGTGGGATTGCTGGATCATAAGGCAGTTCTATTTCCAGTTTTTTAAGGAATCTCCACACTGTTCTCCATAGTGGCTGTACTAGTTTGCATCCCCACCAACAGTGTAAGAGGGTTCCCTTTTCTCCACACCCTCTCCAGCATTTATTATTTGTAGACTTTTGGATCGCAGCCATTCTGACTGGTGTGAAATGCTACCTCATAGTGGTTTTGATTTGCATTTCTCTGATAATGAGTGATGTTGAGCATCTTTTCATGTGTTTGTTAGCCATCTGTATGTCTTCTTTGGAGAAATGTCTATTTAGTTCTTTGGCCCATTTTTTGATTGGGTCATTTATTTTTCTGGAGTTGAGCTGTAGGAGTTACTTGTATATTTTTGAGATTAGTTGTCAGTTGCTTCTTTTGCTATTATTTTCTCCCATTCTGAAGGCTGCCTTTTCACCTTGCTAATAGTTTCCTTTGATGTGCAGAAGCTTTTAAGTTTAATTAGGTCCCATTTGTTTATTTTTGCTTTTATTTCAAATATTCTGGGAGGTGGGTCATAGAGGATCCTGCTGTGATGTATGTCAGAGAGTGTTTTGCCTATGTTCTCCTATAGGAGTTTTGTAGTTTCTGGTCTTACGTTGAGATCTTTAATCCATTCTGAGTTTATTTTTGTGTATGGTGTTAGAAAGTGTTCTAGTTTCATTCTTTTACAAGTGGTTGACCGGATTTCCCAGCACCACTTGTTAAAGAGATTGTCTTTAATCCATTGTATATTCTTGCCTCCTTTGTCAAAGATAAGGTGTCCATATGTGCGTGGATTTATCTCTGGGCTTTCTATTTTGTTCCATTGATCTATATTTCTGTCTTTGTGCCAGTACCATACTGTCTTGATAACTGTGGCTTTGTAGTAGAGCCTGAAGTCAGGTAGGTTGATTCCTCCAGTTCCATTCTTCTTTCTCAAGATAGCTTTGGCTATTCGAGGTTTTTTTGTATTTCCATACAAATTGTGAAATTATTTGTTCTAGCTCTGTGAAGAATACTGTTGGTAGGTTGATAGGGATTGCATTGAATCTATAGATTGCTTTGGGTAGTATACTCATTTTCACTATATGGATTCTTCCAATCCATGAACATGGTATATTTCTCCATCTATTAGTGTCCTCTTTGATTCTTTCACTAGTGTTTTATAGTTTTCTATATATAGGTCTTTAGTTTCTTAAGGTAGATGTATTCCTAAGTTTTTTATTCTTTCCGTTGCAATGGTGAATGGAATTGTTTCCTTAATTTCTCTTTCTGTTTTCTCATTATTAGTGTATAGGAATGAAAGGGATTTCTGTGTATTGATTTTATATCCTGCAACTTTACTATATTCATTGATTAGTTCTAGTAATTTTCTAGTGGAGTCTTTAGGGTTTTCTATGTAGAGGATCATGTCATCTGCAAATAGTGAGAGTTTTACTTCTTCTTTTCCAATTTGGATTCCTTTTATTTCTTTTTCTGCTTTGATTGTTGTGGCCAAAACTTCCAAAACTATGTTGAATAGTAATGGTGAGAGTGGGCACCCTTGTCTTCTTCCTGACTTTAGAGGAAATGCTTTCAATTTTTCACCATTGAGGATAATGTTTGCTGTGGGTTTTTCATATATAGCTTTTATTATGTTGAAGTATATTCCTTCTATTCCTGCTTTCTGGAGAGTTTTTATCATAAATGGATGTTGAATTTTGTCAAAGGCTTTCTCTGCGTCTATTGAGATAATCATATGGTTTTTATTTTTCAATTTGTTAATGTGGTGTATTACATTGATTGATTTGTGGATATTGAAGAATCCTTGCATCCCTGGGATAAAGCCCACTTGGTCATGGTGTATGATCTTTTTAATGTGTTGTTGGATTCTGATTGCTAGAATTTTGTTAAGGAATTTTGCATGTATGTTCATCAGTAATATTGGCCTGTAGTTTTCTTTTTTGTGGGATCTTTGTCAGGTTTTGGTATTAGGGTGATGGTGGCCTCATAGAATGAGTTTGGAAGTTTACCTTCCTCTGCAATTTTCTGGAAGAGTTTGAGCATGATAGGTGTTAGCTCTTCTCTAAATTTTTGGTAGAATTCAGCTGTGAAGCCCTCTGGACCTGGGCTTTTGTTTGCTGGAAGATTTTTTATTACAGTTTCAATTTCCATGCTTGTGATGGATCTGTTAAGATTTTCTATTTCTTCCTGGTCGAGTTTTGGGAAGTTGTACTTTTCTAAGAATTTGTCCATTTCTTCCACGTTGTCCATTTTATTGGCATATAATTGTTGATAGTAGTCTCTTATGATCCTTTGTATTTCTGTGTTGTCTGTTGTGATCTCTCCATTTTCATTTCTAATTTTATTGATTTGATTTTTCTCCCTTTGTTTCTTGATGAGTCTGGCTAATGGTTTGTCAATTTTATTTATCTTTTCAAAGAACCAGCTTTTGGTTTTGTTGATTTTTGCTATGGTCTCTTTTGTTTCTTTTGCATTTATTTCTGCTCTAATTTTTAAGATTTCTTTCCTTCTACTAACCCTGGGGTTCTTCATTTCTTCTTTTTCTAGTTGCTTTAGGTGTAGAGTTAGGTTATTTATTTGATTTTTTTCTTGTTTCTTGAGGTGTGCCTGTATTCCTATGAACTTTCCCCTTAGGACTTCTTTTACCGTGTCCCACAGGTTTTGGGTTGTTGTGTTTTCATTTTCATTCGTTTCTATGCAAATTTTGATTTCTTTCTTGATTTCTTCTGTGATTTGTTGGTTATTCAGCAGGGTGTTGTTCAGCTTCCATATGTTGGAATTTTTAATAGTTTTTCTTCTGTAATTGAGATCTAATCTTACTGCATTGTGGTCAGAAAAGATGCTTGGAATGATTTCTATTTTTTTGAATTTACCAAGGCTAGCTTTTATGGCCCAGGATGTGATCTATCCTGGAGAAGGTTCCATGTGCGCTTGAGAAAAAGGTGAAATTCATTGTTTTGGGATGAAATGTCTTATAGATACCAATTAGGTCTAACTGGTCTATTGTATCGTTTAAAGTTTTTGTTTCCTTGTTAATTTTCTGTTTAGTTGATCTATCCATAGGTGTGAGTGGGGTATTAAAGTCTCCCACTATTATTGTGTTATTGTTAATGTCTCCTTTCATACTTGTTAGCATTTGTCTTATATACTGCGGTGCTCCCGTGTTGGGTGCATATATATTTATAATTGTTACATCTTCTTCTTGGATTGATCCTTTGATCATTATGTAGTGACCATCTTTGTCTCTTTTCACAGCCTTTGTTTTCAAGTCTATTTTATCTGATATGACTATTGCTACTCCTGCTTTCTTTTGGTCCCTATTTGCATGGAAATTTTTTTTCCAGCCCTTCACTTTCAGTCTGTATGTGTCCCAAAGAGCATTTAAACGTCGAGTAAATTCCACAAAACAACTTCCCAATGCCAGCAGAGGACATCAGGCACCCAGAAAAGCAACCCAACTCTTCAAAAGGAGAGAGAAGAAATACAGCTCCACCCACCAGAACACTGACACAAGCTTCCTAACCAGGAAACCTTGACAAGCCACCTGTACAAACCCACACACAGCGAGGAAACACCACAATAAAGAGAACTCCATAAACTGCCAGAATACAGAAAGGACACCCTAAACTCAGCAATTTAAACAAGATGAAGAGACAGAGGAATACCCAGCAGATAAAGGAACAGGATAAATGCCCACCAAACCAAACAAAAGAGGAACAGATAGGGAATCTACCTGATAAAGAATTCTGAATAATGATAGTGAAATTGATCCAAAATCTTGAAATTAAAATGGAATCACAGATAAATAGCCTGGAGACAAGGATTGAGAAGATGCAAGAAAGGTTTAACAAAGACCTAGAAGAAATAAAAAAGAGTCAATATATAATGAATAATGCAATAAATGAAATTAAAAACACTCTGGAGGCAACAAATAGTAGAATAACAGAGGCAGAAGATAGGATTAGTGAATTAGAAGATAGAATGGTAGAAATAAATGAATCAGAGAGGATAAAAGAAAAACTAATTAAAACAAATGAGGACAATCTCAGAGACCTCCAGGACAATATTAAATGCTACAACATTCGAATCATAGGGGTTCCAGAAGAAGAAGACAAAAAGAAAGACCATGAGAAAATACTAGAGGAGATAATAGTTGAAAACTTCCCTAAAATGGGGAAGGAAATAATCACCAAAGTCCAAGAAACCCAGAGAGTCCCAAATAGGATAAACCCAAGGCAAAACACCCCAAGATACATCCATGTTTTTAAGACAATAAACTGATACAATCTTTGCCTAAAAGCCATTTTTTAAACTTAGTATTATTTCCCTCTGGAGAGGTTGGGAATGGGGAACAAATTTTTTTCAAACTCGACAAGTACTTGTTCATTTGTATTTACTAGTTCCTTCTCAGCCTATGGGCTTCCCTGATATCTCAGTTGGTAAAGAATCCACATCCAATGAGGGAGACCCTGGTTCGATTACTGGGTCAGGAAGATCTGCTGGAGAAGGGATAGGCTACCCACTTCAGTATTCTTGGGCTTCCCTTGTAGCTCGGCTGGTAAAGAAACCACCTGCAATGCAGGAGACCTGGGTTTGATCCCTGGGTTGGGAAGATCCCCTGGAGAAGGGAAAAGGCTACCCACTCCATTATTCTGTCCTGGAGAATTCCGTGGACTGTATAGTCCATGGGGTTACAAAGAGTCCGACATGACTGAGTGACTTTCACTTTCTCAGCCTATAGTTTTCCTCTTGAATTTTATAATAAGCTGTGATAAAAAGCCAGGAAGCACCATTATCACTCTACCTGAAATTTCCTTAGGTAGGTCATCAGTTCATTAGTTATATTTTCTATGTTACTATAGGCAATTATTGTGAAACTTTCCACCACTGTACAAGTTTCCTCTAGTCTCTAGCTTCCAATAATATGTTACTTTCCTTTAAGGTATTATCAACAGCCAACTCACATGTCATCAGGTTTTCACCTTTTATTCTTCTGGCTTTTGCCTGCCCCATAGTCCTAGATTCACATGACTAAGTCTTACATACTTCTTGTTAAAAATAGATAGATATTTGTATCTATCATCTATCTATCCATGTATCTCTGTGTCTCATTCAGTGGCAAGCAGATTCTTTACCACTGAGCCACCAGGGAAGACCCCAAGATAGATATATAGATAGTTAGAAATGAATATCTACAGATATATATTCTGGTCATCTATTGCTACTCAATTAACCATGATTTATTTTCTGTATTTTTAGAACTGTCCCTCCGAGCATTAGTCAATTCCAACAGATACAAAACAACTCACCCTTGAGTGTGCCTTTCAAATGAAAATATAGCAATCTAGAGCTATGACAAAACTAGACAGCATATTAAAAAGTAGATACATAACTTTGGTGACAAAGGTCTTTATAGTCAAACTATGGTTTTTACAGTAGTCATGTGTGGATGTGAGAGTTGGACAATAAAGAAGGCTAAGCGATGAAGAATTGATGATTTTGAATTGTGGTCCTGGAGAAGACTCTTGAAGTCTCTTGGACAGCAAGGAGATCAAACCAGTCTATCCTAAAGGAAATCAACCCTGAATAGTCTTTTGAAGGGCTAATGCTGATGCTGATGCTGAAGTTCCAATACTTTGACCACCTGACGCAAACAGCCATCTCATTAGAAAAGGCCTTGCTGCTGGGAAAGATTGAGGGCAGACAGAGAAGGGGACAACAGAGGATAAGATGGTTGGATCTTGTGATGGTTGAATGGCATCACCAACTCAATGGACATGAGTTTGAGCAAACTTAGGGAGATAGTGAAGGACAGGGAACCCCGGCATGCTTCAGTCCATGGGGTCGCAGAGTTGGACAGTACTTAGTGACTGAACAACAAGAGTTGCCATAGAGTCCACCACAGTTATTCAAACTAGTCAATCTTAAATCCACTTACTCTGTCCATTCCTTCCTATGGAACCAAAACAAAGTCTCTTGCCCACACTTCCCCTTACTCTTTATGCTTGTGAGATCCTGGTGTTTCCCCATGTGTCTTTCTGTGGCACTGCAAACCACCTTCTCTTGGGAATTGTTTATATGAATCTTTTTGATAGCAGTCCTCTTTTGCTCTTTTGGCCTTGCCATCAGTTCAGTTCAGTTCAGTCTCTCAGTCGTGTCCAACTCTTTGTGACCCCATGAATCTCAGCACACCAGGCCTCCCTGCCTATCACCAACTCCCAGAGTTCACTCAAACTGTCCTTCGAGTCAGTGATGCCATTCAGCCATTTCATCTTCTGTCGTTCCCTTCTCCTCCTGCTCCCAATCCCTCCCAGCATCAGAGTCTTTTCCAATGAATCAACTCTTCACATGAGGTGGCCAAAGTATTGGAGTTTCAGCTTTAGCATCAGTCCTTCCAATGAACACACAGGACTGATCTCCTTTAGAATGGACTGGGTGGATCTCCTTGCAGTCCGAGGGACTCTCAAGCGTCTTCTCCAACACCCTAAATACTAATAAAATTTGCATTTAAAAAAACAATTACATAACAGATAATACCAAATAGTAGTAACTTAAAATAACACATTAGCTTGCCTCACCAAACTGAATTTGGCAAGGTGCATAGTTTAGCTTATAAATTAGTAGATGTGGCAGTTTGGGAAGAACATGTGGGGTCAGAATAGTGAGGAAGACATTTCTGAGAAATAAAATTACCCACATAGGTCCCAATTTGAGAAAAAAGCTGAACTCAAGTGCATCTTTCATCTCCTTATACTGGTAATTCTACAAAATAAGCCAAGTAAAATGCTTGAAGTTCATTATAAAAATCAATAATACCTGTAAAAAATCAGATATCTGAAATATTGTTAATTTTTGAGTTAAAATTAATTTGGTTCATGAGACATTCCTGTTGCAACTATTTAAAATACTTAACACTTCAATTCTGTTTTAGTATATGACTTTTCTCCTATACAAATATGTTAGATCACTTGTATAGATTGAGAGAACTGTCCCTTTTTAATCTATACCTATACGATGAGTTACATTTCTAAAATATTTTTACTTACTCCTTCTCTTTGCCAAATTATTTTTTTCACTACAAATTCACAAATACTAATTTATTATCCAACATGCTTAAAAATGGGACTCAATAAAACGGAATCTTCCTGATAATTAAAGTTTTCATCTTGAGAGCAATCCTTTAATTAATATAACAGGTAAAAGTAAACAGTGTGCAAACAGTGGCTTTCCTGACAATTTGGTAAATAGGCTAATACAGATCATCTTTTTTTCTTAATTCTGAATTTATCTTTCCATAGTTTGAGATTTACAGATGTCTGATTTCAAAACAGGGTTTGATGCTACATATTTTAAATTACATTTAGTTTTCCTGGTGAGGTTGGGAATTTTATTCCATCTCTTGAAATAACCAAACATTTCCAGGGGGTGTTGCAACAGTAATCAATTAGCCATTCAGATAATTTCTGTTCTAATAAAAATTTAATTAGTTTCTGTTTCTTCCTGTCTTAAGTGGTTGTTAGGTTATCATCAGTATCATCTAGTAGATTCTGAGATTTTTATTTTTTCATATTTTCAAGAAGAAACATCTGGGGTAAAGCAATGCTCTGATTAGGCAAAAGTTACGTTTTTTTCTTTGGGAATTCTCCATTTATAAGTTGCTTACTTTTGATAATGAATGTTACAAATATATGTTTAACCACAAATTTAGCTAATTAATTCGTAGAAAATGAAATAAAATTTAAAAGAGTGCTTTTTTGTTATTATTTATACACTCCATTTTGCAAATATAACAATACAATGCATAATTGCTAAATTCTTGATTTGGATGAAAAAAAACACACACAAAAAACTTTGAAATCATTATAAGAACTCTGATTTAATGCTATCTACACACAATTTCTTTAATATGATAAAACTGGTCATTGTTAACCTGTTATTGGAATTTACTGGTAGTTATATGAAGGGTTGAATTGCTATGTTTTGAAGTATATCCTGAAGAAGAAAAAAAATCTTTGTAAACAATAGAAATTATCTATTTAATTTGTAAAAAAATAATAATGTAAGTGGAACTCTGAAAACTGAACTTGGACCTGTGGAAAATAAATTGAAGCAGAACAAATGGTATACTACAAGCCACATTCGAGAGTTTAGCACTAGGTGAGTTCCATAGAAGATAATCATAGCTGTGCAACAGTGTTATCTAATCATGTCAACAGGAGAACATGAGTTCCTTTTAATAGGATCACTTTTGTTTCAGGCAATTCAAGATAGAGCAATTGATAATTCAGCATGTATTCAGGCATTCTGTTGAGTCAATGATTTACATTTTTATTTCAAATGGGGTCACATGGAGCTAAAATATTTTAAAAGAATTAATGGTTTTCTAATCATTTAGATTCTAGAATGTCCATTAATCTGTATTTTGAAACACAAAATAAGCATAATTAATGATTAATGATAATAATTATAAAATTTTATCTGACTTTCTTGAAACCCTTCTTATTCTTGGCTTTCTTGAAACAGCAGTTCCATATTATTGAATCAGTGGAAGCAAGGGCTGTCCTCATTCTGCTGCCTTTCTGTTTCTACACTGACTCTCTTAGGTCGTGAATTTTCAAATCCTCAAATGGAGAATGTGTGCATGCCTGCTAAGTTGTTCCAGTCGTGTCTGACTCTGCATCCCTGTGGACTGTAGCCCACCAGTTTTCTCTGTCCATGGGATTCTCCAGGCAAGAACACTGAAGTGGGTTGTCATGTCATCCTCCAGCAAATGGAAAATATCCTTCCTGTATGTTGATATCAATGAGAAAGAGAATATTCAGGGAGGTATGAATAAACCATGTTCAATCAGATATTATTGCCTTGCAAGCAACCTACTGAAAAAAACAAAAATACTAATTTTTTTCAAAAGAGTCGCAAAATTTAACTGGCTTACTAAATCTCATAATTATGCTAAACTAAACACTCTTCAGACCCCACATTAATATCAATCTATGCAGATGACACCACCCTTATAGCAGAAAGTGAAGAGGAAGTAAAAAGCCTCTTGATGAAAGTGAAAGAGAGTGAAAAACTTGGCTTAAAACTCAACATTCAGAAAACGAAGATCATGGCATCCAGTCCCATCACTTCATGGGAAATAGATGGGGAAACAGTGGAAACAGTGTCAGACTTTATTTTTCTGGGCTCCAAAATCACTGCAGGTGGTGATTGCAGCCATGGACTTAAAAGACGCTTACTCCTTGGAAGGAAAGTTATGACCAACCTAGATAGCATATTCAAAAGCAGAAATATTACTTTGTCAACAAAGGCCCATCTAGTCAAGGCTATGGTTTTTCCAGTGCTCATGTATGGATGTGAAAGTTGGACTGTGAAGAAGGCTGAGCGCCAAAGAATTGATGCTTTTGAACTGTGGTGTTGGAGAAGACTTTTGAGAGTCCCTTGGACTGCAAGGAGATCCAACCAGTCCATTCTGAAGGAGATCAGCCCTGGGATTTCTTTGGAAGGAATGATGCTAAAGTTGAAACTCCAGTACTTTGGCCACCTCATGAGAAGAGTTGACTCATTGGAAAAGACTCTGATTCTGGGAGGGATTGGGGGCAAGAGAAGAAGGGGACGACAGAGGGTGAGATGGCTGGATGGCATCACTGACTCAATGGACTTGAATCTGAGTGAACTCCGGGAGTTGGTGATGGACAGGGAGGCCTGGCGTGCTGCGATTCATGGGGTCGCAAAGAGTCAGACATGACAGAGCGACTGAACTGAACTGAACTGGCAACCACTCCAGTATTCTTGCCTGGAGAATCCCATGGAGGGAGGAGCCTGGTAGGCTACAGTCCACAAGGTCACAAAGAGTCGGACACAACTGAACTACTTCATTTTTCTTTTCTTTTTTTTTTAATATTATAGACTCATAGAATAAATAAGGAGAAATTATTTCCTAAATTATTTATAAGGAGTCTATAAAAACTTAAAGCATAGATAGAAAGTTGAGAATATTCAACTCAATTGTAATCAAAATACAAGCCTGCAGATGCAAGAACTAGAAAGAAACCAAAATATTACACAAAAGACTGGATGACTTTGAAAATAAGTGCAATGGAATATATTCTACTGGAATGAAACCAATTTACTCCTGCAGATAATCTAAGGAAATGATCATTGAGAACTGTTTCTACCAGACCTAGCAACAAGCACAAACTTATTTAAACCAATTCTTCCAGATGTTCACCAGTGGGCACAAAGCCAGAAAATCATGTGGTATGACCTGAGCGCCAAAGAAAAACCTTAAAAAGCACCATAAACAGAAAAAAAGGGCAGTTGACCTTAATGTCATACAACAGATGGCAATAAATGTAGAAACAAATATTTTGTACACCTTGTGCCAAGGTTGGAGAGGAAAGGAGGAAATAAACATTCTCATTTGTGGTAAGAGTGTATTGCTGTCATGTCAAATCTAGAATATTCTGCAGTACTTTTCAAAATAGAGTAAAACACTGTGAAATAAATCTATTTTAAACCAGATCATACATTTTAATTGAGCAAAATTATTTACAGTGAGTCACGTTTCTCTGCCTATGGTCAAAACAGATATAGGGTTTGATGCTGTTCATAAAACCATCTCTAAGGGTAACAAGTAATACAATAAAAGCAATAATGTACAGAATTTACTCTATTCATAGGATAAATGATGTAGTTTTTGACTTAACATTTTACTTCTTTACTTCATAATTTTCATGATTTATTTAGAACCCACTGTATACAGAGTTGAGTACCAAGATTTATGTTTTTCTTGTTTGCTGCAGATAAGCAATGAAACAAAACAGGTACAGATGGTGTAAGACTACAGTGGACCAGTTTAACCCCATTTTCCAATACGAATTGACAGCAACATATAATTTATTCTCAGTGACCCAGATACAGAGTGTCCATAGAATCAGTTAATAATGTCCACTGGTACTTTGGCACTGAAGATACTACTTTCCAGTCATCTGTTGGCATGTATTCAGAGAAGGTAAACTAATGGTGATATTACTCAGAAGAAAATGTGAATAAAAAACATATGTATAGAACACCTAGAAAAACAAACAATGCATACCAGAACAAAACAGCAAAGCCTTTGATTTATTTATTGCTTTGACTATGTGCCACTGCTTTCCAATGTGTTTTCTAATTAGTGTACAACAACAAACACAATACATGAAATGATTCCTGAAGGGCACACACACTGCACAGACTATCTTTATGCTCGTAACAGTTTCTTTCTAGAAGAGTACACTACAGCTTATTGAAGTTACCTAAATTGAGAAAAGTCACACAACCAATGAGCCACCAGACAGAAATTTTAAATTATCCATACATATTATTAATCAGATGGATGTGAGTCTCAGTGAACTCCGGGAGTTGGTGATGGACAGGGAGGCCTGGCGTGCTGCGATTCATGAGGTTGCAAAGAGTCGGACATGACTGAGCAACTGATCTGATCTTAAGGAAAACCTAAGGAACACTCTGTGTACCTAACTCTGAAATAATTATGAGTGAGACCTATTGTGTTCATTTTATCCACAGCATTATGTCGTTGGAAATCATTAAGATATCCAGTGGGGATTATTAAAGTTCTCCCCAGATATTTTACCAGATATCAATATCAATGACTTGTTAGGATACACATAGTTTTAAAATTGAGTATTGTCCTTGAAGGCTTAATTAGGCCAGATGGTTGATTCAAATGGACTGTATTTCTAAGCTGAAAAACAACCAATACTTTTGTTTTCAAAAGTGTCTCTCAGACAAAATAAACTAATAGTGATTCCCAGGGAATTATAGACTGTAGGAATACTATAAATATAAACAAATGAGGAATTAATGCTGTAATACTTTGCTTTTTCAATATGCCTATTTCATATTTTGAAATCTTAAGAGTTTTACAAGTTTGCAAAATAAAATGTTTTATATTTCTCAACAACTAATATAATATATAATATAATATAGACTTATATATTACAGTAGGGAGTGGTGGACATCTACATCCAGCCTAAATACTACTCAAAATGTGTTTAACCATAATTCTCAACCTGGAGCACTAGTAATATTATAAAAATATATATAGTCACATACAAACAAATATTACATATTCTGTAGGCATTAATCTCATTTTACAGATACATATTTAATAACCTAATCATGAATTAATCTACTCATTCATCAAATTTATATTGAAATTTTACATTCTAAATATCACAGTTTCTGAGAACCCATTCAGAAAGATGATTATGTCTTACATGAAGCTGCCATGATTAATTTAAGTATCTAAGTATTTCATGAGAACTTTATTGAATATCATTTTGAATTTAAGATATTATGCTTCCACCATACACACCATACTTGGCATAATGCTATGAACATCATAAGTCCCCCAGTGTGTCTGATAATTTTTTTAAACAAGTTTAAACTAGGTTTATCTCCCCCTTGATCCTTGTATCAAACAAAATTTGGAATGATGGGCTAATTATAGTTCAACCAGCCAGGATTTCTCAGCTCTTGTCTCATTGTAGCAAGGATTCAAAACAACTGACTAGTTACAGCTCAGCTATGGCTCAAGCAGACAGAACTTTTATTTAACAGACAGCAGATAGTATACTCACAAGATGTGTGAGCAGGCCAGTCCCAAAGGAGTGACCACAATCCCTCTTGCTTCCCTTTTTATACTTCTTGTCTCCTCTTCTTGGTTCTGCCCTGTGCAAAATAGAGTTTGTACCCACTTCTAATCAGAAAATGGAATGCAAACGGGCATATGCTCAAGGCCAAGAAGCATGTGCTCCTCCTTGGCCTTGAGGGAAGGGAGTATGTCTGGGCACATGCAAAACAGGGCTGTTAAATTCATCTAGGAGGGCATGGATTGAGAGTTTTGATTCACAGTTACAAGTTACATAACAACAGGCTCTATTGTGCATGTCTTTCCCATAATTCAATCTATTATAATCAGATATATGAATGTGTATATTTATGAACCCTAATGGGCTCCTGACTGCCTAAAGTTACTTTAGGACACAGCTGTGCATCAAGGGTGCAGGTGCCAGAGTTGGAGAAGCCCCTGTGGTTAGTTTGTATGTATTGTGTGCCTAGGCCGCATGCACAGGTGTTGGAAAAGTCTCTGTAGTTACTTTTGTGGCATATCTGTGATCTCTCCTGGACATGTCTGGGGTGAGGTTTAGAGATCAGCTTGCTTCCTTTTCATCTAGGCCACCCCTTTGTTGTTCATGCCTAACTTCCTACCTAACAAACATTTAATTGTTCTACTATGGTGTTATGTTGAGAATGAATATCAAGGTTCCACAGATTCCTGTGATTTACTAAAATAGGGTGATGATGTTACCATATACTCTATAATATTCATATAATCCATTCAATGATTTCAATGTCAGTGACTTCATTATAGCATTGAGAAGGATGTATCAGAAAATAGTTAATAGAAAAATGTGAATGCTAAGGAAAAAGAAAATATGAAAAATTGGTCTTATCCCACTAGGTGCTATTTTACTAAGTGTCATATCTTGTAAAGAATTCAGTTCAGAATAAGCAGTATAAGGTTAGGAGGATGTGATCTCTCTGTTGATAGCTCTAACTGGTAATTGAAGCTTGCTTCATTCTGAACCATCTGTAGACTCCATGTGGTCCTAGAACATAGAAAACAGAATCAGACCCTTAAGCATGGGTTAATCAATGCTACTCCGTGGTCTGTCATAATTTAGTGCAGTTACAAATGTGATCAAGGAGCACCGGTAATAAAATTACTCTTTCAAATAAAATGCAAAGCCAGCATTATAGAGTGATACTTTGGAATTGTCCGTGCAATTTCCAGCATGCTAATGTCTAGTCTCTAGGTTATTAGAATATTTTTTATGATGTGTTAATTTTGTGTTTTTGTAAAGTAGTATTTCTGTTTCCTTCTCCTTTACTTTTCTGTTTTCCACCAGCATGGATGCTAGTCAATGCAATCATTTGTCTACTTTATTCTTTTCCCCCAAATGCTGATACCAAAATCAGCTGTATAACAAAGGAAAATAGAGAAGGTGTCTGGGAAGTTTGGTTCTTAATCCCTTTGTAGGGAAAACTCTCATCTACATCTTCAATGTTTCTTATAAGAATAATTAACTCTGCTAAAATCCAGCACTTGTAACTCCTCGTGTATCCCCAGAATGGAACAGCTTATAACTATTGAATTTTACTTGGGAAATTGTGAGAAACAACTGCTCCCACTTGAGCTATTCGGAGATGAATACAATTATCAGTCAGCTTATTGGACTCTAGAAGTTGCAATAATAAAAGCACATTCCACCACTTGGAGAGTGAAAGTATCATGGAGATTGTTTTGCTCCCTGTCCTTTTGCGTCCCTTCAGGATTTTTGGTCAAACACCCATTCCTACCTAAAACATTCCTCTCACAGGCCAATCACCTGGATAATTGCATTTTCATTCTGAAAGATAAAAGGGGGGAAAACAGCCAAAAATAACACAGAGTGACTCACAGTCATTAAAAGATATATTTCTGATTTGGTCTTGTATTTACCACTCACACTTCTAAAAGGTTTTGAATTGAGTCAAACTTCACTGAGCAACCTTGTTGTTCCTTTATTGTCACCAGTAGTGTGTGTGTCTGCGTGTGTTGTTGTTGTGTATACCTTTTATCAAGGCACAGAATGTGATAAATTTCAACAGGTACACCAAAAGGCAGAAAATGAAACCTCTTTACCTTTTAAGTACTGGCTTGATAACTATGAAGAGAGAACTGCTCTCTCCTGCCCCCAAAAGGCATAAACAACAACACATCTGATGAAAGGAAAGAACATAAGACACTCGCTCATACACTGAATTCCTTTCTAGCAAGACCTTCTTAGGAAATTTTTTTGGGGTCCAGGTGCAAGCTATTACCTTGTTTGTGACAACAAAACATGTGATCTTAGCCTGAATGTTTACAAACGAGCACAGGTGGCATTACAAAATAGGCTTTGGAATAGATATTAGAAAGTAGAAAAACAGTAGTCTGTGAAAGAGATTTGCTTCAAAATTGTTTTACTTACTATTGCAATGTTTTGGCATTCAAAGGCCAAATTTTCTGCCTTAAGCCGTTATCTTTATAGTCAACATTATTGATACATATTATAATTTATCTTACAATTACAAAAGTACTCACCAAAGCCACCATCAGTTGTCTTCACTATATTTACACAGATCAAAAAAGGGTTGCCATGTAATCACAAATCTGAAATTCAGGCAGACTTGAATGACTAGCCCTTTTTCAAGGTTATTAATTTTAAATGGAGCTCTGCATTTCCAGAAATTACTTGGGGATATCAGCACAACAGATGAAATAAACATCAGAAAAATGATTTTAAAATGGAGATCAAGCAGTGATCCAAATCCTTATACACTTTTTCCTTCTTATTTTTCATTCATTGAAGCACATCATAAGTGTCACATATAACAAACTGCCTAGGACTACTACTAGCAAATCGCTGTTACACTACAGATATTAGCTCTTTGAATTCATGTCATTTTGTCCCAGATGGATATTTTTCACATATATCCAACTTTAGCTTTACTTGAAAATGAAATTTTCTTCTTTGAGAAAATTATGTGGCCTTAAGAAAAAGAAAAGGATGTATCTTTGTGTTTTTAGCTCTGTAAGACTAAGTCTGAAAGAGTAAATCTAGAATAGACTGTATATTGTCCAACTTTAACCTATAAATTTTCTTAAATCTCCATAGCACATTAAAAAAATTTTTTTAATGTTACAGTTGCTAATTAAAATAGTTTTGGATCAAAAGTTTGCTAAAATACTTTACTCTTGAGTGTCTAAATCAATAAATTAGATTACTAAAGATTTGTCATGTCTAATAGTTTACAAAACTATTTATAAAATAAATGACAATGTAAGTTAGCTCTGGACTCAAAAACTTTGTTTTAAATTGTATGTAATCTCTAAGATAACTATTTTTGAAGATACCTCATTATTTGAAAACCACCATGCAAACTTTAAAGATTCCTTATCTTAAAAAAAGTTACATTTGAAAAACTTTTCAAAAAATTACATTTTTCTTCAAACATAGAAATGTAATACCCCAGAACTCTTATCTATAAAATTCTAAATAAGAATAATGCATAGTGCTTTGTAGTAAACTCAGATATAAATTTCCAAATCTTAAGATCAATTAATTACTTTACTTGGGTTTGACATCTTAAAATGTTTTTTTAAAGATCTGTAGTATTGATTTGTTTAAATTTTTATTTGATATTGGAGTATAGTTGATTTATAATGTGTTACTTTTAGTTAACAGCAAAGTGATTTTGTTTTATATGTGTATATATATATATTCATATATCTATTCTTTTTCAGATTCTTTTGCATATGGGTTATTATAGAGTATTGGGTAGAGGTCCCTGTGCTATGTAGTAGGTCTTTGTTGATTATGCATTTTATATATATTAGTGTGCTTACATTAATTCCAACGTCATAGTTCCTGCCACACACACACTTTTCCTTTGGTAACTATAAATTTCCTTTCTAAGTTTGATTATCTATTTATGTTTTGTAAATAAGTTCATTTGTATCAGTTTTTAAATTCTACTTATAAGTTATATTATGTAATATTTGTCTTCCTCTCTCTGACTTACTTCACCTAGTATGATAATCTCCAGAACCATCCATGTTGCTGCAAATGGCAATATTTCATTATTTTATACGGCTGAGTAATATTCCACTATATATGTACCACAACTTCTTAATTCACTTATCTATAGATGGACATTTTGGTTGGTCCCATACTGTAGCTATTGTAAATAGTGCTACAATGAAGATTGGGGGAAGAAGGCAATGGCACCCCACTCCAGTACTCTTGCCTAGAAAATCCCATGGACAGAGGAGCCTGGTAGGCTGTGGTCCATGGGTTGCTAAGAGTTGGATATGACTGAGCGAATTCACTTTCACTTTTCACTTTCATGCATTGGAGAAGGAAATGGCAACCCACTCCAGTGTTCTTGCCTGGAGAATCTCAGGGACGGGAGAGCCTGGTGGGCTGCCGTCTATGGGGTCGAACAGAGTGGGACACGACTGAAGCAACTTAGCAGCAGCAGCAGATTGGGGTTCCTGTATCTTTTCAAAGTATGCTTTTCTTCAGATATATTATACAATTGTTTTGTTTTAAAATGTACTAGAAAGGGCTATGCACTTTTTCACTATTTCTACAGTCTCCTTTTTTCATGAAAATATCTTTCAAATTCTTGATATTTCTCCAATTGGTAAGAAAATAAACCTAGAAGGGGATGTTGTTTGGTTGTTTGTTTTGTCTTGCCTTTTTGCTGGATCCTGAATTGGCCCACACCTCCTGCCTCTCTCTTAGACTTGGCTTTCCTTTATTATTTTTTTTTTTTTAATTTTAACACCAAAAACAGTTTGTATTGGGATATAGCTGATTAACAATGTTGTGATAATTTCAGGTGAACAGTGCAGAGACTTAGCCTTACAGATACGTGTATCCATTCTCCTCCATCACCCTCCCATCCAGACTGGCACATAACATTGAACGAAGTTCCATGTGCTATTAATAGGTTTTTGTTGTTGATCCATTTTAAATATAGCAGCGTGCACATGACCTTTCCAAAGTCCCTAATTATCCCTTCCCCTCTGCCACCATGAGTACACTTTCTAAGTCTATGAGTCTCTTTCTGTTTTCTAAGTTCATTTGTATCATTTCTTTTTTAGATTCCATGTATAAGGGGTGTCATATGATATTTCTTGTTCTCAGTTTGACTTACTTCACTCAGTATGACACTCTCTATGTTCATCCATGTTTTTGAAGATGGCCTTATTTCTTAAAAAACTAAAAATAGAGCTACCATATGACCTTGCAATACCACTTTGGGACATATATCCAGAGAAAAACATGGCTGAAAAAGATACATGCACCCCAATGTTCATTGCAGCACTGTTTACGATTGCCAAGACATGGAGACAACCTAAATGTTCATCGACAGAGGAATGGATTAAGAAGATGGAGTATATACATACATTGGCTTTCCTTTCATTTGAAAACTTCAGACATAGAGCATTGAGCAGCTCTGCCCTATGCAGGGGCGAGTTTCCCACTGGGAAGGGTAGCAAGGACTACATACTGGAACAGAACCCTGTCCTCAGTATTGTGGTCACTGCAAGTTTCAACAATAACAAAAACTTTCTGTATAATGACATTTTGCTGCTGCTGCTGCTGCTAAGTCACTTCAGTCCTATCTGACTCTGTGCGACCCCATGGACTGCAGCCTACCAGGCTTCTCCGTCCATGGGATTCTCCAGGCAAGAACACTGGAGTGGGTTGCCATTTCCTTCTCCATAATGACATTTTACTTATCTCTTTCTCTTTCCTCAGTTCTTCCCTGGCTTTAACTAATAAAGAATTGAGAAACAGAGACAATTCTTTTCAAAAAGTCTTTCTTATTTAGGATTTTGGCATTCTTGGCCTGGGTGGGGCTGGAGAGAACTTGATGCTTTCTCCAGAATGAAGAGTCCCAGGCAAGAACACTGGAGTGGGTTGCCGTTTCCTTCTCCAATGAATGAAAGTGAAAAGTCAAAGTGATGTCACTCAGTCGTGTCCGACTCTTAGCGACCCCATGGACTGCAGCCCACCAGGCTCCTCCATCCATGTGATTTTCCAGGCAAGAGTACTGGATTGGGGTGCCATTGCCTTCTCCATCAGCTAAGGCTGCTGCTGCTGCTAAGTCACTTCAGTCATGTCTGACTCGGTGCGACCCCATAGACAGCAGCCCAACAGGCTCCCCCATCCCTGGGATTCTCCAGGCAAGAACACTAGAGTGGGTTGCCATTTCCTTCTCCAGTGCATCAAAGTGAAAAGTGAAAGTGAAGTCACTCAGTCGTGTCCGACTCTTCTCGACCCCTTGGACTGTAGCCTACCAGGCTACTCCTTCCATGGGATTCTCCAGGCAAGAGTACTGGAGTGGAGTGCCATTGCCTTCTCCGCAGCTAAGGCTAGACACAGCTAAACAGGTCTTTTGATTTCAACTGAGCCCTTTCTGTGGCCAATGAGGTAGCTGTACTTGTGAGGGTTGTCTGGCTGTTTATATGGGGAAACAGTAGACTGGGCCACAGCAAAGACATCATGCTGCAGGTAGTTTCTGTGGTGGCTGCACAGGTTTCCCAGAGAGTCTCTTGTGTGTAAGATCTCTTGAGACCTGTGCTTGGAACTGAAACATATTGCTTCCACCACTTCTCTTAACCCAAGGCAAGTTACAAAGTCAGCTCAAATTCAAGAAGCCGAGAAACAGATTGTAACATATAATGGGAAGAGTTACAAAGTCATATTGCAAGGGATGTGGATAAAATTACAGGAAATTTTGTGACTCACTTTTTCTACAAACTATAAATTACAATGATAGATTACATATATTAAACATCCCATAAAGATTTGTCAAATGTATGAGGGAATAAATGCATGAATAAGTGAATGACTGAATGATGAAGAAAAGTAATACGACTCTCCTCAGTAAGGTGGCATCTTCATTAACTGGGTATGGTCTAGGTCATAGATGTTGATAATATTTTGTAGTCATTATTTATATAGATGGACTGTTTTGACTAAATTGAGTATTCACTTCCTTTTTCTAATCATTTTTATTTAAATACAATTTTTTGAGTTTCTGTTTCCTGAAATGATAATAATATTCAATTATTAATAAATAATTTTTCAATTTCCCTTTTGAATAAAATTTTCACATTCTCCTGTTTTGTAATAATTGACCTCATAGAATTATTTATGGCCTTTAAATATCCCCTCCCAGTCTAATTGTATCAAACTTAAAATTTATAAGGGAATTAATATCATTTTTTATTTATATAAATAAATATTAATTGCTATTAAGTGTAAGAAGTCTTAAACTAAAAAACCTTACCTCAAGCAAACTTTCACTATATTTTCAACATCTATTCTTCCCTCTACTTCAAAATAAGAATTATCTGAATAGGTCTTTTTTTATCCAAATTGCATATCTTCATTTCTGCTGGGGTATTTTTATAAAGTGAAGAGCACTCTGATAATGAGCTTCAAAAAACCTGGAAATCATTCCAATTAAAATCTGCCCACATGTAACACATCACAAAGAAAAGGCACAGATCTGTGAGGGCAGAAACAATGCAAAGATAATTCAATATGAAAGAAATTTTCATATAAGCCTCTGTAATTTTGCTATATGTGACAATGTAGACCTCAGAAGTATGATGGTAAATACTTTTTCAAATGCAAATGTGAAAGGTATGAGTTTAGAACGCATGCAGAATATGAGTTTGATTTAGGCTGGCATTCTGCTTTGGAAGGTCCACATGTTAAATTAGTTTCAATCTATAATTGCACATGCAGTTAGCATAGCAGTTCAAAAAGACCAATGCTAGATTACTGTTTAAGCACAGAAAGGTGCAGGGTTTTATGGTCCCTTAGCTTGCTTCACTGTGTGACACTATTAAAATTTCCACAGAGCACAACATTATATACTGAGTTCAATCAGAAAAAAAGGGTAATGCCCCTTGGAGGAAGTTAGCTCATTTTCTTTTTATTGGTTGTAGTGAGTGTGGTGCCAAGCCACTGGTTTCATCTTCATTGCTTTAAAGAGAAAAGCTCATCTAAGTCAAAAAATAAATTAAAATGAAACTATATCCACTAAATTCATTGCCTTTTGTATACAGAAAGTTTTAGGGTTTTGTGGTAAAATAATCTTCTATTTGTTTCATTTTATTTTAATGGTGCCTCACAGCTGTCTCCCATGCATTAGGGAGGGAAGGGAAACACAATTTGAAATTAGAATAAAAAATTTCCATGATAGAGACACAGAGGTAGAGATGAAATGAATGGATAGCAAGGGAGAAGGGCAGAGGAGAGACGAACTGGGAGATTAGGATTGACATATATATATACTACTATGTATAAAATAGATAACTATTGAAAATCTACTGTGTGTATAGCACAGGGAACTCTACTCAGTGCTCTATGGTGACCTAAGTGGGAAGGAAAAAAAAAGAGGGGATGTATATATGGGTATATCTGATTCACTTTGCTGTACAGCAGAGACTAACACAACATTGTAAAGCAACTGTAATAAAACTTAATAAAAACCCAGTTTTCTGGGAATGAAATCTATTTGAATTTCACTCAAATTAGGAGTAACATGAACATTTATAGTAGCTTTCAAGAGATATTATACTACATATATGCAATCTACTAAAAGTATCAAGAAGTCCGCTCTGGGTACACATAGGCAATAACATGTGTGTTGTACAAACACACTCACGCAAGTTAGGGCACACATATATGGTACTGCCTGCAAATACAAATTAGAGTGTATATACAGTGTATACTCATTATTCTGTTTTCTTTCCCACTAATTTAAGCTCTAATATAGTCCACTTATAATAAACATGCAAATTAATATTTTTGACTTGATTCCATGAGGCAAGTTGGTAAATTTACGTAAGTGAAGAAAATAGTTGCACAGTTAAATGAAATTATCTGACAATACCCACATAACTCAACCATAGGCAATAATTGTATATATGATTGCTATTTTTTCAAAGACCTTAGAAAAGTAGAGTTAATAGTCTTTCTTACATATGAGGATTTTTATACTCAGAAACATGATTTCTCAGAGCACCCAAGAATAGAGAATCAAAATTTCCTTTCTTTGTCAACTAAATTCTTCATTTAGCCCTCACTGCAGTAACAAGTTGAAAGGTTGACATATCAATACCATGTATGTTTTGCTTTAGGCTAAGGCTCAGAATGACTTCACAACAATATTACTTAACATAAATGCAAGCTATCAGTTTACTGTAACAAGTAAAAGTATATTTAAGGCACAATATGTACTATTTTAGTATTTATGAGCTTCCCTGATGGCTCAGACAATAATCTGCCTGCGATGCAGGAGACCAGTGTTCAATCCCTGAGTGAGGAAGATCCCCTGGAGAAGGAAATGGCAACCCACTCCAGTATAAGTTATGATATTTTATTTTTTCACATCTTCATTGAGTAAAATTCACCTATATTTTAAATATTGGTTTTCTTAAGGAGAAAATTTTTCTCCAAAACATTTTGGAAACACAAGATTTTCAATTTTGAAATGAACTATAGAGATTATCTCCTTGAATTTTCCATTAATTCTAGGATTTCCTTTTATATGTCCCTAAATGTCTGCTTTTAAAAATAGGATGGGAATAGGAGTTAATTGTTTCTTTAGGAAGATCATGATACTTTTTTGCAAAATCTTATATTGAGTTAAACTTTCTCACTTTAACCCTAACCCACCACTGATAGTTCTATCCTATAAAACCAGGATTCTTTATTCCTTTCTACATGAACTTTTCTCTAATTAGTTACTAGTAATTGTACTAACAAGAACAACAATAATAATAATAGCTAACATATATTGAGTACTTATATTCCAAGAACAAATCTATATGATTTTCACATATCTTCAAATGCTAACAACAATCCTTCAGAGAAAACACTAATGCTGTTTTACAGATGTAGGGAAATTGGGAAAAGATATTGAACTAATTTACCAAAGGTTAAGTTACTTGCTCAATGACACTGAATCAAATCCAAGGATCCTGGTTATACAACTCTTAAGGCTAACTGTTGTGCTGTAATGATACAGCTCTCATATTATCTTCAAATCTTTATTTCTCAAACAAGTTTGTCTCATTCAGCTACTTTTCATATATCAAGAATTGGAATGTCTTAAGTGTTCTTTGCTTCTTCCTATGTTTAAACAGCAGCTTTTCAAAATTGAATACAATAGGTCAGATGTGGTGTAACTGGGACCCATCTTTGAGGACTGATTTTTTCCACTTCATCTAAGGACCACACTATTATTAATTTAGTTGAAGGTGGAATAAACTTAGGCATACAATATTAGCAATATTGTCGCTTTAAGAGAGCTGAAGAACAACACAGAAATTCAAAATTTATTCACATGAAATTCTGTAAATCAAATGTCCCTAAATTTTTATAGTTATTAGACCCATAAAAAGATATACATTCCTACATAGTAAATTTTACCCTTTTCAATTCAACCTATCAAGAGTCTTCTGAACTCTGTTCTTTCATCCTGCATATTAGCTGGTTTTTTTGCACTGAATTGTTTATCTTATTATTATTATCAAACAATTTCTGTTCATTAATATTTCATTCTTGAACTAAAACAATGTTTTCGGTCTAATGGTTAGCCTAAGGTTACCAAAACATCTTATATTTTATTCTCACAAAAACAGTGAGGCAAAACTTATTAAAACTTAAAACAGTTTTGAAAACTCATTTTCCTCTCAACATTCACTTTCCATTAAAGTTGCAAAGGAATTTCTTACTTGGTAAGGACTCATTTCCTTTTGACTTCTTTACCTTTTCCTTCCAATTCAAGAGAATCCTAGATAAACAACAAACCTCTCCTAGCAGAGAAATAAGTTCACCTAATAACAAGAAACTCTATTCTTACATGTACTCTAATAAAAACAATAGAAATGAGAATAAAGTCATTATGATTAGAAAATTTTGCTTGTGTTGTTGTTGGAAACTCTCTGCATAATTCCCATTGGCCTAGTCACTTTTCTTTAAGTCATCTGAAACTTCAATTCTTTCTATGCCTCATTCTGGGATTATTTTTAAATGCAGATGAGAAACTTAAAAAGTAGTGGAAAAACAATTTAATTAATATCTTTATTCAGTTAATACTCCATTTCCAAAATCTTTCCATAATACTTTAAGAAAACACATTCACCTTGCTCCAGTGATAATTATTGGTATTCACCAATTGGAGAAGAAAAGAAGTCAAATACATTACAGGAAAACATAAAATAGTACAGGAGAATGAGTTTTTATTTGATATGAATGTGGGACACAGTCATTTTATGTGATTTATAGGTCTGAAAAATAAGTGAAAATACGTTTCAAATTAATATATATCAAAGCAACCTATTCTTTAGTAGAAACTAGACTTGTGTAAACCCTCTAATAATATAATTAAGAATTCGATAATGCCTCTGTGTGCAATTCACAGTTCCAAATGTCTACAGCTCTTATTCTGACCTTTCAAAACTCCATTAAGCTATGTAAATACAGTACAAAGAAATGTGTACTGTGCATAAACAGTATTCTGAAGTCAGCCAGACAAGGACACATTGCTTGCTGTTGTCACCAGTGTTTGTTAGAGCTCCGTTGAGACATTAATACATCCTTGCTATTGATTTGTATATGACAGATCTACCATGAGACTCATTTTGTGGTCTTTCAGTTCAATACGTGGTTCAAGGGTGACCCCTACTTATAAGTATTATTCTGATATATTAGACAGATTGTGATGGTTAAATTTATTTGTCTACTTAACTAAGCTAAGGGATGCCCAGATAGGTGGTGAAACATTATTTCTGGATGTGTTTTTGAAGGTTTTTCTGAAAGATACCAGCATTTGATTCAGTAAAGTGAGTAGAAATCTGCCCTCACAAATGTGTGTAGGCATCATCCAATCCAATGAAGCCCTAAATACAACAAATAAGTAAAGAAAAGGCAAATCTTTCTCTTTTTGAACGGGACACCCATATTTTCCTGTCCTCAGACATCAGAGCTCTTTGTTCTTGAGCCTTCTAACTTAGAATCTATGCCAGCTGTCCCTTGGTTCTCAGACCTTTGGAGTCAGTCTGAATTCCACCACCAGGTTTCATAGTTCTCCACCTTGTAGAGGGCAGCTCGTGAAACTCAAGGCTTCCATAGCTGTGGGAGACAATTCTTATAACAAATCTTTTATATATTCTCTTGGTTCTATTACTATGGAGAACTCTGACCAATAAGGAAATATTATGAATATCTACAGCAATTTAATGAAGATAATAACAGTGAAATTTCTTGAATAGTAAAAGAAGAGTAAAAGTCCAGGACTCACATTAAATATCGTAAAATTCTAATAAAAGTTTTTAGGTAGCTTGCTATGGATATATTTTTAAATTACACAATTAATTTTCACTATAAAAAAAAAGTATAAATCACCTCAATTTCACCAACCATTGTAAATTCCATCAACATTTTTGTGTTTACCTTGCAAAGTATCAACTGCGTTTGGAATGTATGTATGCATATATACTTACAAACATATAAATACATATTTAGAATAAAAAAAGAATTAAGGACTAAATAAGTTTAGAACTTTTCTTAATAATATACTGAGAATATTTTATGTCAAAAATATATTTCTAAAATATCATTTTAGTGAATAAGAAAGCTCAGTGCTGAAGAATTGATGTTTTTGAAATGTAGTCTTGGATAAAATTCTTGAGATTCCCCTGGATTGCAAGGAGATCCAATTAGTCAGTCCTAAAGAAAATCAGTCCTGAATATTCATTGGAAGGACTGATGCTGAAGCTTAAGCTCCAATACTTTGGTCACCTAATGTGAAGAACTGACTCATTGGAAAAGACCCTGATGCTGGGAAAGATTGTTGGCAGGAGGGTAAGGGGATAACAGAGGATGAAATGGTTGAGTGGCATCACTGACTCAGTGGACATGAGTTTGAGCAAGCTCCAGGTGATGGACAGGGAAGCCAGGCATGCTAGATTCTATGGGGTCACAAACAGTAGGACAAGACTGAGTGAACTAAACGGAACTGAAAATATCATTTTGATGAGTAATCAATATTTCATTTTGTGTGGAATCCAAATAAAAGTTCTTCTTGTCACAGCCTTGGGGCTTACCATGATAATGAATTCAAAAGAAGCAAAATAGAATTTGTTAAAGGCTTGGCAAAGTGTGTAGAGAAGATACTGTTTATCTAATTGTATTAGTTTTCCAGCTCTATGTAATGAATTACCATGAATTTGACAAATTAAAACACCAGTAATTTGTTATCTCATAGTTCATAGAGACAGGACTTTAAATTAGCTGGATCCTTCGCTCAGGGTTGCAAAAGCTGAAATCAGTCAGCCCATATTAGATTAGTAGGTCTTAATAGGTTTCTACAAGACATTCCATCCAAAAACAGCACAGTACACATTTTTTTCAAATGCATATGGGAAGATGTCCAGGTTAGATTCCATGCTAGATACCACAAAATAAGTCTCAACAATTTTGAGTAGAAATTATACAAAGCAATTTTTCTGACCACAGCAGTATGAAACTACAAATCAATTACAGGAAGAAAAATGTTAAAAGCACAAACATGTGGTGACTGAACAACATGCTACTGAAAAAAAAAGAAAAAAACAAAGAGTCAATGAAAAATTCAAAGAGGAAATCAGAAAATACTTCAATATATATGATAATGGAAACACAGCTTTTCAAAATCGATGGGATGCAGCAAAAGAACATCAAAGAGGGAGTTTATAGCCATATAGACTTACCTCAAGAAACAGGAAAAATCTCAAATAAGTAACCTGACCTACCATCTAAATGAATTAGAAAAAGAAGAAAAAGCAAAGATGAAAGTTATCAGAAGGTAGAAGATAATAAGGAGAAGGCAATGGCACCCCACTCCAGTACTCTTGCCTGGAAAATCCCATGGACGGAGGAGCCTGGTAGGCTGCAGTCCATGGGGTCGCTAGAGTCAGACACGACTGAGCGACTTCACTTTCACTTTTCACTTTCATGCATTGGAGAAGGAAATGGCAACCCACTCCAGTGTTCTTGCCTGGAGAATCCCAGGGATAGGGGAGCCTGGTAGGCTGCCATCTATGGGGTTGCACAGAGTCAGACAGGACTGAAGCAACTTAGCACCAGAAGATAATAAAGATCAAAGAAGAAATAGAGACAAAACAAAAAAGTTCAATGAAATGAATAGCTGTTTTTTTTTTTTTTTTTTTTCCAATTAACAAAATTGATAAAACTTTAGCCAGGATAATTAAGGAAAAAAGAGAGAAAACTGAAATAAACAAAGTAAGAAATAAAAGAGAGAAATACAACCAATACTTCAGAAATACAAAAAAAAAAAAAAAAAGAAAATACTGCACACAGTTTAAATGCCAAGAAATTGGACAACTTAGAAGAAATGGAGTAATATCTAGAAACAGGCAACCTCCCCAGACTGAATCAGGAAGAAACAGACAACCTTGAGCTGGAAGAAAAATATTGTTTACTTGCCTATACTACTCAAAGCAATCTACATATTAAGTATAATCTCTATCAAAATACTGCAATATATTTACAGTACTAGCACACATAATCCTAAAATTTATAATGGAATCACAAAAGACCCCATATTAGCAAAGCAATCTTGAGAAAAAAATAACAAAGTTGGAGTATTACCCTCCCTGACTTCAGACTATACCACAAAGCTACAGTAATCAAAACAGCATGAAACTAACAAAAAAACAGACACATAGATCAATGGAATAGAAGACAGCCCAGAAATAAACACATGCATTTATGGTTAATTAGTCTAAAAAACAAGCTCTTCAATAAGTGGTGCTGGAAACTGAGCAGATACACATAAAAGAAAAGAAATGAGAATATTCTGTAACATCATACAGAAAAATAGGCTCAAAATGGATTAAAGACCTAAATGGAAGTCCTTAAACCATAAAACTCATAGAAGATATAGTAGTCAGAATCTGCTTTGACAAACATTAAAGCAATCATAGCAATATTTTTTTTTTTGAATGTCTTCTAAGGCTAAAGAAGTGCAAATATAAACAAAAGGGAGCTAATTAAATTTTAAAATTCTTGTACAACAAAGGAACTGATTGACAAAATGAAGAGAACTACTGAATGGAGAAAATATTTGCAAATGATATGACCGATAAGGGATTAATCTTCAAAATATGTAAATAGTTCATAAAACTCAATATCAAATAACCCAATTAAAAATAGAATAACTGAATAGACATTTTTTCCAAAGATACACAGATGGTTAACAGGCACATGAAAAAATGCTCAGCATCAGTACTTAACAGAGAAATGCAAATCAAAACTGCAGTGAGATATCACTTCACACTGGTGAGAATGGCTACCATCAAAAAGTATACAAATAACAAATGTTGATGAGGAAGTGGTGAAAAGAGAACCCTACTACACTACTAGTTAGAATGTAAATTTATATAGCCCCTAACAAAAAAGTATGGAGGTTCCTCAAAAAAGTGAAAATAGAGCTACCGTACGACTCAACAATTCTACTCGTGGTATATACCTGAAGAAAATTAAAAGCTAATTTGAAAAAATACAGCATGCACCCCAGAGTTCATCACATTATTTACAATAACCAAGATATGGAAACAACCTAAGTGGATATCAACAGATGAATAGATAAAGATAATGTAGTAAATTTATACAATGCAATATTGTTCATTCATAAAAAAGAAAGAATGAACTTCTACCATTTCCAAAAATGTGGATGGACTTAAGAAGTATTAGGTTTAGTGAAATAAATCAGACAGACAAAGAAAAATACTCTAAGAAACATGTATTCCAAAAATACATGGGGAGCCTAAAAAATGAAATGAATGTATACAAAGAAACGGAAACAGACTCACAGATACAGAAAACAAACTGTTGGCTAACAGTAGAGAGAGGAAAGGGATAAGGGGCAATATCAGGAGATGAGGTAAAATATAAAAACTACTATGAATAAAATTAATAATCAATAAGGATACATTGTATAGCATATGGAAATATAGCTTTTAGATTGTAATAACTTTAAATGGAGTATAACATAAAAATATTGTATCACTATGTTGCACACCTGAAACTAATATTGCAAATTAATGAACTTAATGCACTTAATTTTTTTAACTAGTTAATAAAAATAAATTCTAACTCAAAATTTTAAAACAAAAAGAGTCAGCCAGTTACATTCTCATCTGGAAGCTTGATTCAGGAAGAATCTGCTTCCGAAACTCAGGGGCGTTTTAGCAGAATACATCTTCCTACAGCTATATAACTGAGGCTTGTGCTTTTTTGCAGTTCTGGGTTGCTTTGAGGTCCTAAAGACTATACACCATGCCTTGATATCAATACAAGGTGCTTATAGGCCATTCAAACCCTGACAGTTTCTGTCCTCAAAACCAGGAGCAGTGTATCTCTCTGACTCCTTTGTCTGCTACCTGCCAGAGAAAACTCCCTGCTTTTGAAGAATATACTTGAATAGGTCAGGCTCAATCTGGAAAAGTTCCTTTTTGCTTTACAATATAACATGACCAAGAAAGTGATATCATACTGCATTGAAAGCTTTCATACATATTTGTGAGGAAGACATCATACAATGATGAGGGTTATTGAGGATAACCTTAGAATTTTGTTGACTACATCAAAACAAATTGGACTAGTAGTTGCTCAATTATTTGGAAATAAGTTCAGTTACACATATATGAGGTCTTCACAAGCGGCACTAGTGGTAAAGAACCTCCCCAATCCCCCTCCCCACCCCGCCCCGTGAATGCAGGAAATGTAAGAGACCTGAGTTTGATCCCTGGGTCAGAAAGATCACCTGGAGAAGTACATGACAACCCACTCCAGTATTTTTGCCTTGAGAATCCTTATGGACAGATGAGACTGGCAGACTACAGTCCATAGGGCAGCAAAGATTCAGACACAACTAAAGTGACTTAGAATGCACACACATAAAAGAAAGCAGTTCATATATGTAAATATGATTTTACCTAAAATGTAAAAATAATGTTTATTCACCAGTGTTTTGATACAGGGTCATATTATGTTTCTTAATATATCATGCAGATATCTGATATGAATGCTCTGAAATGGAGGAGGGCTTATGGCCCACAATTGAATTATAATTTGTATTTCCTTTCTTCACCTAGTAGGTTTTTATTTATTTATTTACCTTTTCTTCCCCAATATAAATGTAAAGATCTGTATAATACAAAACACGACTTATACAATCTTGATGTTTTATATTTACTAGTACTGTCTTTGTGACATGTGTAGAAATGAGCTTGTAAAGTATCAAATAGATATTTGGAAAGGAAATGGAATTTAGATTTCACAATAAAAAATGAGTCTATAAAATCCATCTGGCCAAACACTTTCAGGAGGCTTCATTTCATCTGCTTGTCTTTTGTTCCTCTCTCACTTACTATTCTACTCAGTCTTTTATGCTTAGTTGACAGTACTTGAATGATTTTTAGGTGTGTGATTCCTGTTTTATCTTTTTAGGGCTTGATCATTTATAAAAACCCTCTTTTCCCTGTTTGGTTTCTCCCAGCACTACACTCTCCTCCTAGGGAACCACTACTAACCTTGACCCACTAAAAATATTGAACTGAGTCAATAACAGATGACTAACTACTTACTTTTATTCAAGAGTACCATCTCCCTAGCCATACACTATGTAAACAATTCTCTAAAGAAAAAAACAATATTTATTTTTTGCAGCTTTTCTCAGTGATGTGCCTAGGTATATTCATGCTAATGACTGCTAGTTTATTTCAACAGTTAAGAAATCTGAAAATAACCATAAAGTCTAAAAGAATTTCACATTCTCACAGAGATTTCAGTGGGAACAAGTCACTGCACATACTGTAGTATATATCAGAGAATTCTTGATAATTTTGAGTACTCTCAAGTCTAGTTAATCATATGCCTATAGATAAAATGGGGTCTTAAAATGCTGTGACTTTCTAATAATCCACATACTAGAATCAATTGATAAATTTTGAATGAAATACAAAGCATAAAATGGTGTCACTATTTGTATTGAAAAAATGAAGTCTCAAAGCAGACTATTAGAGAGTCAAAAGTAAACTCAGGTACATGTATGCATACTCAATCACTCAGTTGTGTCCAACTTTGTGACCCAATGGACTGCAACCCTCAAGGCTTCTCTCTCCAAGGTATTTTGCAGGCAAGAATACTGCAGTGGGTTGCCATTTCTTCCTCCAGGGGAACTTCCTGACCAAGGGATCAAACCCATGTCTCCTGTGCCTCCTGCATTGGCAGGTGGATTCTTTACCATTGGACCACCTGGGAAGTCTCAAACTCAATTACATGTTTCAACAAATTAAAAACAAGATAAGAAACACAGGAGACCAGTGATTTCTAAGGTTAAATATCTTTATGCTTTATGTGGAAAATTCTTAAAGAGATGGGAATACCAAACCACCTTACCTGACTCCTGAGAAACCTGTATGCAGGTCAAGAAGCAACAGTTAGAACCGGACATGGAACAGCACACCGGTTTAAAATTGAGTAAGGGGTATGTTAAGTCTTCATATTTTCACCCTGTTTATTTAACTTATATGCAGAGTACATCATATCAAAAGCTAGGTCAGATGAATCACAAACTGGAATTAAGATTGCTGGGAGAAATATCAATAACCTCTGATATGCAGATAAAACTGCCCTAATGGCAGAAAACAGAGAACAAAAGAGCTTCTTGATGAAACTGAGAGAAAAATGAGAAAGCTACCTTAAAACTCTTCATTCAAAATACTAAGACCATGGCATCTGATTCCATCACTTCAAGGCAAATAGATGGGGAAAAAATGGAAACAGTGACAGACTTTATTTTCTTGTGCTCCAAAATCACTGCAGATGGTGACTGCAGCCATGAAATTAAAAGATGTTTGCTTTTTTGAAGAAAAGCTATGGCAAACTGGGCAGTGTATTAAAAAGCAGAGACATTACTTTGCCAACAGTGGTCCATCTATTCAAAGCTATGGTTCTTCCAATAGTCATGCATGGATATGAGAGTTGGACCATAAAGAAGTCTGAGCACCAAAGAATTGGTGCTTTTGAACTGTGGTGCTGGAGAAGACTCTTGGGAGTCCCTTGGATAGTAAGGCCTTTCCAGGTGACTCAGACAATAAAGAATCTGCCTGCAATTCAGGATACTTGCATTTGATCCCTGGTCAGGAAGATCCCCTGGAGAAGGGAATGGCAACCCCATCCAGTATTCTTGCCTTGAGAATTCCATGGACAGAGGGGCCTGGTGGGTTATAGTCCATTGGGTCACAAAGAGTTGGACAATCTAAGCAACTAACACTTTCATTTTCACTTGGACACCAAGGAAATTAAACCAGTTAATCCTAAAGGAAATCAACCCTGAATATTCATTGGAAGTGAAGTGAATGTCGCTCAGTCATGTCCAACTATTTGCGACCCCATGGACTATACAGTCTATGGAATTCCCCAGGCCAGAATACTGGAGTGGGTAGCCATTCCCTTCTCCAGGGGATCTTCCCAATCCAGGGATTCAAACCAGTCTCATGTATTGCAGGTGGATTCTTTATCAGCTGAGTCACTAGGGAAGCCTATTGGAAGGACTGATGTTAAAGCTGAAGCTCCAATATTTTGGCCACCTGATGTGAAGAGCTGGCTCATTGGAAAAGACCATGATGCTGGGAAAGATTGAGGACAGGAGGACAGGGGATAACAGAGGATAAGATGGTTGGATGGCATCATCGACTCAACATTGACATGGATTTGTGAAAATTTTGGGAGATAATGAAGTACAGAGAAGCCTGATGTGCTGGAGTCCATGGAGCCGCATACAGCTGGACATGACTAAGAGACTGAAGGACAACAATCTTTATGCTAACTACCCAGAAGCAGACCTAGATTTGTGGATCTATGAGCAAGTGATTTATAAGAAAATGCTCTTGGGGGAACCATTAAAAGAGTACGGAAAACAAGAGAAGAAAGTGTAGGCAGGCCATCTAAACCCAAGTCTGAGCCCATCTGAGTCAAGCCCAATTCAGAATAGTAGCTTCAGCCTGACTTCATGAAGATATTCTGGAGTATAAGTTGTGCTTAAAAATTGTCAGGAGCCCAGGTAAGGAAGCTGGGGCTTGCGCACACCAGCCCCCATCCATCATTTCTTTTTTTTTTTTTTTTTTTATTTTTAAACTTTACATAATTGTATTAGTTTTGCCAAATATCATTTCTTAAGGAGGACCACATATTTGGGCAAAGTGGTCTTCAAAATGTTAAGGTGGTCCTTCTTACTTAAATGCCTCAAATATTGAAAGTAAAAGGAAAAAAAAGGTATCATTCACACACAAACGTGGAAAACAAATGGTAGGAGATTTTTCTTTCTCAAGACTACTTTGGCTATTCAGGGTCTTTTGTGTTTCCATAAGAAATGTGAAATTTTTCTTCTAGTTCTGTGAAAAATGCCATTGGAAATTTGATAGGGATTGCATTAAATCTGTAGATTGCATTTGATAGTATAGTCATTTTCACGATATTGATTCTTCCTGCGCAGGAACATAGACTATCTCTCCATCTGTTTATGTCATTTTTGACTTCTTTCATTAGTGTCTTATAATTTTCTGTGTACAGTTCTTTCATCTCCTTAGGTAAGTTTATTCCTAGATATTTAATTCTTTTTGTTGCAATGGTAAATGGGATTGATTCCTTAATTGCTCTTTCTGATTTTCATTGTTAGTATATAGAAATGCAAGTGATTTCTGTGTATTGATTTGATATCCTGCAACTTTGCTAAATTCACTGATTAGCTCTAGTAATTTTCTGATACTATCTTTAGGGTTTTCTATGTTTTCTATGTTATCATGTTATCTGCAAACAGTTAGAGCTTTACTTCTTCTTTTCAAACTGGATTCTTTTTTTTTTTTTTTTCTTTTACTTCTGATTGCTGTAGCTAGGACTTCCAGAACTATCTTTAATAATAGTGGTGAAAGTGGACACCCTTGTCTTGTTCCTGATCTTAGAGGAAATGCTTTCAGTTTTTCACCATTGAGAATAATGTTTGCTGTAGGTTTATCATCTATGGCCTTTATTATGTTGAGTTAGGTTCTTTCTATGCCCATTTTTTGAAGAGTTTTAGTCATAAATATGCAGGTCAGGAAGCAACAGTTATAACTGGACATGGAACAACAGGCTGGTTCCAAACAGGAAAAGGAGTAGGTCAAGGCTGTATATCATCACCCTGGTTATTTAACTTATATGCAGAGTACATCATGAGAAACGCTGGGCTGGATAAAGAACAAGCTGGAATCAAGATTGCTGGGAGAAATATCAATAACCTCAGATATGCAGATAGCACCACCCTTATGGGAGAAAGTGAAAAAGAACTAAAGAGCCTCTTGATGAAGGTGAAAGAAGAGAGTGGAAAAAGTTGGCTTAAAGCTCAACGTTCAGAAAACTAAGATCATGGTATCCGGTCCCATCACTTAATGGCAAATAGATGGGGAAACAGTGGAAATAGTGTCAGACTTTATTTTTCTGGGCTCCAAAATCACTGCAGATGGTGATTACAGCCATGAAATTTTAAAAGATGCTTACTCCTTGGAAGGAAAGCTATGACAAACCTAGACAGCATATTGAAAAGCAGAGACATTACTTTGTCAACAAAGATCCAGCTAGTCAAGGCTATGGTTTTTCCAGTGGTTATGTATGGATGTGAGATTTGGACTATAAAGAAAGCTGAGCACCAGAAAAATGACACTTTTGAATTGTGGTGTTGGAGAAGATGCCTGAGAGTCTCTTGGACTTAAAGGAGATACAACCAGTCCATCCTAAAGGAAATCAGTCCTGAATATTCATTGGAAGGACTGATGCTGAAGCTGAAACTCTAGTACTTGGCCACCTGATGTGAAGAGCTGAATCATTTGAAAAGACCATGATGCTGGGAAAGATCGAGGGCAGGAGGAGAAGGGGACAAGAAAGGATGAGATGGTTGGATGGCATCATTGACTCTTGGTCATATGCTATGCTAAGTCACTTCAGTCGTGTCCGACTCTGTGTGACCCCATAGACGGCAGCCCACCAGGCTCCCCCGTCCCTGGGATTCTCCAGGCAAGAACACTGGAGTGGGTTGCCATTTCCTTCTCCAAAGCATGAAAGTGAAAAGTGAAAGTGAAGTCGCTCAGTCGTGTCCGACTCTTAGCGACCCCATTGACTGCAGCCTACCAGGCTCCTCCGTCCATGGGATTTTCCAGGCAAGAGTACTGGTCATAGGTTTGGGTGAACTCCAGGAGCTGGTGATGGACAGGAAGGCCTGTCGTGCTATAGGTCATGGTATCTCAAAGAGTTGGACACGACTGAGTGACTGAACTGAACTGAATCATAAATGGTTGCTGAATTTTGTAAAAGTTTTTTTCTGCATGTATTGAGATGACCATATGGTTGTTATCTTTCAATTTGTTAATATGGTGTAGCTCATTAATTGATTTCCATATATTGAAGAACCCAACTTAATCATGGTGCATGAGCTTTTTGATGTGTTGCTGAATTCTGTTTGCTAAGATTTTGTTGAGGATTTTTACATCTATATTCACCAGTGATATTGGCCTGTAGTTTTTCTGTTTGTGTGTTGTCTTTGGTTTCAGTATTAGGGTGATGGTGGCATTGTAGAATGAAATTGGAAGTGTTCTTTCCTCTTCAATTTTTTAAAAGAGCTTTAGAGGGATAGCAGTGGCTTTTCTCTAAATGTTTGATAGAATTCTCATGTCATGCCATCTGGTCCTGGGCTTTTGTTTTTTGAGAGATTTTTGATCACAGCTTCAATTTCAGTGCTTGTAATTGGGTTGTTCTTAATTTCTATTTATTCTTGATTTGGTCTTGGAGGATGGAACTTTTTTAAGAAGCTGGCCATTTCTTCCAGGTTATCTATTTTATTGCCTTATGCTATGCTAAGTCACTTCAGTCGTGTCCGACTCTGTGCGATCCCATAGACGGCAGCCCACCAGGGTCCCCCGTCCCTGGGATTCTCCAGGCAAGAACACTGGAGTAGGCTGCCATTTCCCTCTCCAATGAAGGAAAGTGAAAAGTGAAAGTGAAGTTGCTCAGTCATGTCCGACTCCTAGCGACCCCGTGGACTGCAGCCTACCAGGCTCCTCCATCCATGGAATTTGCCAGGCAAGAGTACTGGAGTGGGGTGCCATTGCCATATAGTTGTTCATAATAGTCTCCTACAATCCTTTGTATTTCTGCATTGTCTGTTGTAACCTCTCCTTTTTCATTTATAATTTTATTGATTTGATTCCTCTCTCTTATTTTCTTGATGAGTCTGGCTAAGAGTTTGTCCATTTTTTTTTTGTTGTTTTTTATGTTCTCAAAGAACCAGCTTTAATTTTATTAATCCTTACTATTGTTTCTTTCATTTCTTTTTCACTTATTTCTACTTGGATCTTTATAATTTCTTTCTGTCTACTAATTTGTTTTTTTTTTTTTTTTCTTCTTCTTTTCTTCTTATTCTTCTTTTTCCAGTTGCTTTAGGTGTAAAGTTAGGTTGTCTATTTGATGTTTTTCTTGTTTCTTGAGATAGGATTGAATTGGTATAAACTTCCCTCTTAGAACTGCTTTTGCTGCATCTCATAGGTTTTGAGTTGTCATGTTTTCATTGTCATTTTTTTCTAGAATTTTTTAAATTTCCCTTTTGATTTCTTCAGTAACCTGTTGTTTATTTGGAAATGTGTTGGAAATTAAAGCACATGTTAATCTCCATGTGCTTGATACAATTTGAATTTTATTAAATTTTCTGAGGTTTGATTTGTGACCCAAGATTTGTCTAACCTGGAGACTGTTCCATGTTCACTTGAGAAGAATGTGTATTCTTCTGCATTTGGATGGAATGCCATGAAGATATCAATGAGATCCAACTCATCTAATGTATCATTTAAAACTTGTGTTTATTAATTTTGTGTTCTGATGATCTGTCCATTGGTGAGTGGGGAGTTAAAGTCTCCTACTATTATTGTGCTACTGTCAATTTCTCTTTTTATGCCTGTTAGTGTTTGCCTTATGTATTGAAATGCTCCTATCTTGGATGCATAGACATTTACAATTGTTGTCTTCCTCTTGGATTGATCCCTTGATCATTATGTAATGTCTTTCCTTATCTCTTCTAATCCTCTTTAAGATCTATTTTGTCTGGTATGAGGATTGCTACTCTAGCTTTCTTTTGCTTCCCATTTACATGGAAAATATTTTTCCATCCTCTCAATTTCAGTCTATGTTTCTTAAGGTCTGAAGTGAGTTTCTTATAGACAGCATAAATATGGGACTTGTTTTTGTATCCATTCAACCATCCTGTGTCTTTAAGGTTGGAGAATTTAATTCATTTACATTTAAAGTAATTATTGACATATATATTCCTGTTGCCATTTTCTAATTGTTTGGGGTTGATTTTGTAGATCTTTTTTCTTTTGTTATATTTCTTGACTATATAAGTTTGTTTAATATGTGTTGTAAAGCTGTTTTGGTAATAGTGAATTCTCTTAACTTTTGCTTGTCTGAAAAGCTTTTTATTTCTCCATTAATTTTAAATGAGATCCTTGCTGGGTACAGTAATCTTGGTTGTAGATTTTTCCCTTTCAGTGCTTTAAGTATATCTTGCCTTTCCATTCTGGCCTGCAGAGTTTCGGCTGAAAGATCAGTTGTTAAGTGTATGGGGTTTCCCTTGTATGTTACTTGTTGATTCTCCCTTGCTGCTTTTAATATTCTTCCTTTTTGTTTACTCTTTGTTAGTTTGATTAGTATGTGTCTTGACATGTTTCTCCTTGGATTTATCCTGTATGGGACTCTTTGTGCATCTTGGTTTTGATTAACTATTTTCTTTTCCATGTTAGGAAAATTTTCAACTATAATCTCTTCAAAAATTTTCTCATACACTTTCTTTTTCTCTTCTTCTTCTGGGGCCCCTATAACTTGAGAGTTGGTGCATTTGATATGGTCCCAGAGGTCTCTGAGACTGTCCTCAGCTCTTTGCATTCTTTATATTTTATTCTGCTCTTCAGAAGTTATTTCAACCATTTTGTTTTCCAGCTCACTGATTCACTCTTCTGCTTCAGATATTCTGCTATTGATTCCTTCTATAGCATTTTTAATTTCAGTAATTGAATTGTTTGTCTCTGTATGCTTATTCTTTAATTTTTCTAGATCTTTGTTAATTGATTCTTGCATTGTCTCCATTTTGTTTTCAAGGTTTTTGATCATATTTACTATCATTATTCTGAGTTCTTTTTCAGATAATTTTCCTATTTCCTCTTCCTTTATTTGGACTTGTGTTTCTAGTTTGTCCCTTCATTTGTGCAGTATTTCTGTGCCTTTTCATTTTATTTATTTATTTTTTAAGTTATTGTGTTTGAGGTCTCCTTTTGCCAGGCTTCAAGGAAAGTTGAATTCTTTCCTTGAAGAAGTTTGAATTCTTTCTTCCTTTTGGTTTCTGCCCTCCTAAGGTTTGTCCAGTGGTTTTTGTGAGTTTCATACAGGGTGAGATTTGTGCTGAGTTTTCATTTGTTTGTATTACTTCTGATGAGCAAGGCTGAGTGAGGTGGTAATCCTGCCTGCTGATGATTGGGTTTGTATTTTTGTTTTGTTTGTTGTTTAAATGAGGTATCCTGCACAGGGTGCTACTGGTGGTTGGGTGATGCCAGGTCTTGTATTCAAGTGGCTTCCTTTGTGTGAGTTCTCACTATTTGATACTCTGTAGGGTTAGTTCTCTAGCAGTCTAGGGTCTTGGAGTCAGTGCTCCCACTCCAAAGGCTCAGAGTTTGATCTCTGGTCAGGAACAAAATTCCACAAGTGGTTTATTATGGCATTAAGGGAGAGTAAAACAAATATCCAAAAATGAGAAACCAAAGATGAACCCCAAACAAATGGAAGTTACAAAATCAGGCAAATAATAATTAAAATAATGGAATACACACACACACACATATATACACCCATGAGCAAAGTGAAAATAGTCCAGCAAAAATAAAGTACAGTGTACTGATCCAGCAAACAAAGGAAATCAAAATTATATTTACCAGTTAAGGACAAAACTAACTTAAGCACAAACTGGAAAACAAAACTAAAGCAAGGTGCCAAGTGGGGAATGAAGCAGTGCAAACAAAATTAACAAGTATGTTGAGAGGAAAGGAAAGAAAAGAAAAGAAAGAATAGATATGCAAAGTTTAACAGGAGTAGATGAAGAAGATTTATATACATTAAAGATTAACTGTAAGGGGAAAAAAAACAGTAGGAAAGGCAAAGGAAAGAATAAGTGTAGAAATAATATAATAGGTTTAAAAAATTAAAATTATAAAAGGAAAAAAACAGAAGAAGAAAGAAAAAAGGAGGACAAAAAAAAGGAAAATTCCACAGAACTACAAAAGCCCAATGTCAAGGCAGAGGTTTATAACCACAATAGAAAGTGTGACTGAATATACACATATATATATACACCCATAAGCAAAATCAAAACAGTCCAATGAAAATTAAGTAAAATAGATGGACCCAGTGAACAAAGGAAGCCAAAAATTATATCTATCAGAACAAAACTAATTAAAGAACAAACTGGAATTGTTTCCTAATTTCTCTTTCTGTTTTCTCATTATTAGTGTATAGGAATGCAAGGGATTTCTGTGTATTGATTTTATGTCCTGCAACTTTACTATAATCATTGAGGAATCAACCTACCTGACTTCAGGCTCTACTACAAAGCCACAGTTATCAAGACAGTATGGTACTGGCACAAAGACAGAAATATAGATCAATGGAACAAAATAGAAAGCCCAGAGATAAATCCACGCACATATGGACACCTTATCTTTGACAAAGGAGGCAAGAATATACAATGGATTAAAGACAATCTCTCTAACAAGTGGTACTGGGAAAACTGGTCAACCACTTGTAAAAGAATGAAACTAGAACACTTTCTAACACCATACACAAAATAAACTCAAAATGGATTAAAGATCTCAACGTAAGACCAGAAACTATAAAACTCCTAGAGGACAACATAGGCAAAACACTCTCCGACATACATCACAGCAGGATCCTCTATGACCCACCTCCCAGAATATTGGAAATAAAAGCAAAAATAAACAAATGGGACCTAATTAAACTGAAAAGCTTCTGCACAACAAAGGAAACTATTAGCAAGGTGAAAAGGCAGCCTTCAGAATGGGAGAAAATAATAGCAAATGAAGCAACTGACAAACAACTAATCTCAAAAATATACAAGCAACTCCTACAGCTCAACTCCAGAAAAATAAATGACTCAATCAAAAAATGGGCCAAAGAACTAAATAGACATTTCTCCAAAGAAGACATACAGATGGCTAACAAACACATGAAAAGATGCTCAACATCACTCATTATCAGAGAAATGCAAATCAAAACCACTATGAGGTACCATTTCATGCCAGTCAGAATGGCTGCGATCCAAAAGTCTACAAGCAATAAATGCTGGAGAGGATGTGGAGAAAAGGGAACCCTCTTACACTGTTGGTGGGAATGCAAACTAGTAGAGCCACTATGGAGAACAGTGTGGAGATTCCTTAAAAAACTGGAAATAGAACTGCCTTATGATCCAGCAATCCCACTGCTGGGCATACACACTGAGGAAACCAGAAGGGAAAGAGACACGTGTACCCCAATGTTCATCGCAGCACTGTTTATAATAGCCAGGACATGGAAGCAACCTAGATGTCCATCAGCAGATGAATGGATAAGAAAGCAGTGGTACATATACACAATGGAGTATTACTCAGCCATTAAAAAGAATACATTTGAATCAGTTCTAATGAGGTGGATGAAACTGGAACCTATTATACAGAGTGAAGTAAGCCAGAAAGAAAAACACCAATACGGTATACTAATGCATATATATGGAATTTAGAAAATGGTAACAATAACCCTGTATACGAGACAGCAAAAGAGACACTGATGTATAGATCAGTCTTGTGGACTCTGTGGGAGAGGGAGAGGGTGGGAAGATTTGGGAGAATGGCATTGAAACATGTATAATATCATGTATGAAACGAATCGCCAGTCCAGGTTCAATGCACAATACTGGATGCTTGGGGCTGGTGCACTGGGACGACCCAGACGGAGGGTATGGGGAGGGAGGAGGGAGGAGGGTTCAGGATGGGGAGCACAGGTATAGCTGTGGCAGATTCCTTTCGATGTTTGGCAAAACGAATACAATATTGTAAAGTTTAAAAATAAAATAAAATTAAAAAAAAAAGAACACACTGGAAAACAAAATTAAAGGAAGATGCCAATTGGGGAATAAAGCAATGAAAATAAAACTAACAAATGTGTTCAGAAAAAAGGAAAAAGAAAAGAAAGAAAGAATAGATATGCAAATTTAAATAGAGGTAGATGAAGAAGATTTGTATACGTTAAAGATTAACTGTATAATAGGCTCCAGTTTCATCCACCTCATTAGAACTGATTCACATGTATTCTTTTTAATGGCTGAGTAATACTCCATTGTGTATATGTACCACTGCTTTCTTATCCATTCATCTGCTGATGGACACTTAGGTTGCTTCCATGTCCTGGCTATTATAAACAGTGCTGCGATGAACATTGGGGTACACGTGTCTCTTTCCCTTCTGGTTTCCTCAGTGTGTATGCCCAGCAGTGGGATTGCTGGATCGTAAGGCAGTTCTATTTCCAGTTTTTTAAGGAATCTCCACACTGTTCTCCATAGTGGCTCTACTAGTTTGCATTCCCACCAACAGTGTAAGAGGGTTCCCTTTTCTCCACATCCTCTCCAGCATTTATTGCTTGTAGACTTTTGGATCGCAGCCATTCTGACTGGCATGAAATGGTACCTCATAGTGGTTTTGATTTGCATTTCTCTGATAATGAGTGATGTTGAGCATCTTTTCATGTGTTTGTTAGCCATCTGTATGTCTTCTTTGGAGAAATGTCTATTTAGTTCTTTGGCCCATTTTTTGATTGAGTCATTTATTTTTCTGGAGTTGAGCTGTAGGAGTTGCTTGTATATTTTTGAGATTAGTTGTTTGTCAGTTGCTTCATTTGCTATTATTTTCTCCCATTCTGAAGGCTGCCTTTTCACCTTGCTAATAGTTTCCTTTGTTGTGCAGAAGCTTTTCAGTTTAATTAGGTCCCATTTGTTTATTTTTGCTTTTATTTCCAATATTCTGGGAGGTGGGTCATAGAGGATCCTGCTGTGATGTATGTCGGAGAGTGTTTTGCCTATGTTGTCCTCTAGGAGTTTTATAGTTTCTGGTCTTACGTTGAGATCTTTAATCCATTTTGAGTTTATTTTGTGTATGGTGTTAGAAAGTGTTCTAGTTTCATTCTTTTACAAGTGGTTGACCAGTTTTCCCAGTACCACTTGTTAGAGAGATTGTCTTTAATCCATTGTATATTCTTGCCTCCTTTGTCAAAGATAAGGTGTCCATATGTGCGTGGATTTATCTCTGGGCTTTCTATTTTGTTCCATTGATCTATATTTCTGTCTTTGTGCCAGTACCATACTGTCTTGATAACTGTGGCTTTGTAGTAGAGCCTGAAGTCAGGTAGGTTGATTCCTCCAGTTCCATTCTTCTTTCTCAAGATCGCTTTGGCTATTTGAGGTTTTTTGTATTTCCATACAAATTGTGAAATTATTTGTTCTAGCTCTGTGAAGAATACTGTTGGTAGGTTGATAGGGATTGCATTGAATCTATAGATTGCTTTGGGTAGTATACTCATTTTCACTACATCGATTCTTCCAATCCATGAACATGGTATATTTCTCCATCTATTAGTGTCCTCTTTGATTTCTTTCACCAGTGTTTTATAGTTTTCTATATATAGGTCTTTAGTTTCTTTAGGTAGATATATTCCTAAGTGTTTTATTCTTTCCGTTGCAATGGTGAATGGAATTGTTTCCTTAATTTCTCTTTCTGTTTTCTCATTATTAGTGTATAGGAATGCAAGGGATTTCTGTGTGTTGATTTTATATCCTGCAACTTTACTATAGTCATTGATTAGTTCTAGTAATTTTCTAGTGGAGTCTTTAGGGTTTTCTATGTAGAGGATCATGTCATCTGCAAATAGTGAGAGTTTTACTTCTTCTTTTCCAATTTGGATTCCTTTTATTTCTTTTTCTGCTCTGATTGCTGTGGCCAAAACTTCCAAAACTATGTTGAATAGTAATGGTGAAAGTGGGCACCCTTGTCTTGTTCCTGACTTTAGAGGAAATGCTTTCAATTTTTCACCACTGAGGATAATGTTTGCTGTGGGTTTGTCATATATAGCTTTTATTATGTTGAGGTATGTTCCTTCTATTCCTGCTTTCTGGAGAGTTTTTATCATAAATGGGTGTTGAATTTTGTCAAAGGCTTTCTCTGCATCTATTGAGATAATCATATGGTTTTTATTTTTCAATTTGTTAATGTGGTGTATTACATTGATTGATTTGTGGATATTGAAGAATCCTTGCATCCCTGGGATAAAGCCCACTTGGTCATGGTGTATGATCTTTTTAATGTGTTGTTGGATTCTGATTGCTAGAATTTTGTTAAGGATTTTTGCATCTATGTTCATCAGTGTTATTGGCCTGTAGTGTTCTTTTTTTGTGGGATCTTTGTCAGGTTTTGGTATTAGGGTGATGGTGGCCTCCTAGAATGAGTTTGGAAGTTTACCTTCCTCTGCAATTTTCTGAAAGAGTTTGAGTAGGATAGGTACTAGCTCTTCTCTAAATTTTTGGTAGAATTCAGCTGTGAAGCTGTCTGGACCTGGGCTTTTGTTTGTTGGAAGATTTTTGATTACAGTTTCAATTTCTTTGCTTGTGATGGGTCTGTTAAGATTTTCTATTTCTTCCTGGTCGAGTTTTGGAAAGTTTTACTTTTCTAAGAATTTGTCCATTTCTTCCATGTTGTCCATTTTATTGGCATATAATTGTTGATAGTAGTCTCTTATGATCCTTTGTATTTCTGTGTTGTCTGTTGTGATCTCTCTATTTTCATTTCCTATTTTATTGATTTGATTTTTCTCCCTTTGCTTCTTGATGGGTCTGGCTAATGGTTTGTCAATTTTATTTATCCTTTCAAAGAACCAGCTTTTGGCTTTATTGATTTTTGCTATGGTCTCCTTTGTTTCTTTTGCATTTATTTCTGCCCTAATTTTTAAGATTTCTTTCCTTCTACTAACCCTGGGGTTCTTCATTTCTTCCTTTTCTAGTTGCTTTAGGTATAGAGTTAGGTTATTTATTTGACTTTTTTCTTGTTTCTTGATGTATGCCTGTATTCCTATGAACTTTCCCCTTAGGACTGCTTTTACAGTGTCCCACAGGTTTTGGGTTGTTGTGTTTTCATTTTCATTCGTTTCTATGCAAATTTTTATTTCTTTTTTGATTTCTTCTGTGATTTGTTGGTTATTCAGCAGCGTGTTGTTCAGCCTCCATATGTTGGAATTTTTAATAGTTTTTCTTCTGTAATTGAGATCTAATCTTACTGCATTGTGGTCAGAAAAGAAAGCTTGGAATAATTTCTATTTTTTTTGAATTTACCAAGGCTAGATTTATGGCCCAGGATGTGATCTATCCTGGAGAAGGTTCCATGTGCGCTTGAGAAAAAGGTGAAATTCATTGTTTTGGGATGAAATGTCCTATAGATATCAATTAGGTCTAACTGGTCTATTGTATCGTTTAAAGTTTGTGTTTCCTTGTTAATTTTCTGTTTAATTGATCTATCCATAAGTGTGAGTGGGGTATTGAAGTCTCCCACTATTATTGTGTTATTGTTAATGTCTCCTTTCATACTTGTTAGCATTTGTCTACATATTGCGGTACTCCCGTGCTGGGTGCATATATATTTATAATTGTTATATCTTCTTCTTGGATTGATCCTTTGATCATTATGTAGTGACCATCTTTGTCTCTTTTCACAGCCTTTGTTTTAAGGTCTATTTTATCTGATATGAGTATTGCTACTCCTGCTTTCTTTTGGTCCCTATTTGCATGGAAAATCTTTTTCCAGCCCTTCACTTTCAGTCTGTATGTGTCCCCTGTTTTGAGGTGGGTATCTTGTAGACAACATATGTAGGAGTCTTGTTTTGCATCCATTCAGCCAGTCTTTGTCTTTTGGTTGGGGCATTCAACCCATTTACGTTTAAGGTAATTACTGATAAGTATGATCCCATTGCCATTTACTTTATTGTTTTGGGTTCGAATTTATACACCATTTTTGTGTTTCCTGTCTAGAAAATATCCTTTAGTATTTGTTGGAGAGCTGGTTTGGTGGTGCAGAATTCTCTCAGCTTTGGCTTGTACGTAAAGTTTTTGATTTCTCCTTCAAATTTGAATGAGATCCTTGCTGGGTACAATAATCTGGGCTGTAGGTTATTTTCTTTTGTCACTTTAAGTATGTCTTGCCATTCCCTCCTGGCTTAAAGAGTTTCTATTGAAAGATCAGCTGTTATCCTTATGGGAATTCCCTTGTATGTTATTTGTTGTTTTTCCCTTGCTGCTTTTAATATTTGTTCTTTGTGTTTGATCTTTGTTAACTTGATTAATATGTGTCTTGGGGTGTTTCGCCTTGGGTTTATCCTGTTTGGGACTCTCTGGGTTTCTTGGACTTGGGTGATTATTTCCTTCCCCATTTTAGGGAAGTTTTCAACTGTTATCTCCTCAAGTATTTTCTCATGGTCTTTCTTTTTGTCTTCTTCTTCTGGGACCCCTATGATTTGAATGTTGTAGCATTTAATATTGTCCTGGAGGTCTCTGAGATTGTCCTAATTTCTTTTAATTCGTTTTTCTTTTATCCTCTCTGATTCATTTATTTCTACCATTCTATCTTCTAATTCACTAATCCTATCTTCTGCCTCTGTTATTCTACTATTTGTTGCCTCGAGAGTGTTTTTGATCTCATTTGTTGCATTATTCATTACATATTTACTCTTTTTTATTTCTTCTAGGTCCTTGTTAAAGCTTTCTTGCATCTTCTCAATCCTTGTCTCCAGGCTATTTATCTGTGATTCCATTTTGATTTCAAGATTTTGGATCAATTTCACTATTAGTATTCGGAATTCTTTATCAGGTAGATTCCTTATCTCTTCCTCTTTTGTTTGGTTTGGTGGGCATTTATCCTGTTCCTTTATCTGCTGGGTATTCCTCTGTCTCTTCATCTTGTTTAAATTGCTGAGTTTGGGGTGTTCTTTCTGTATTCTGGCAGTTTGTGGAGTTCTCTTTATTGTGGCATTTCCTCGCTGTGTGTAGGTTTGTACAGGTGGCTTGTCAAGGTTTCTTGGTTAGGGAAGCTTGTGTCGGTGTTCTGGTGGGTGGAGCTGTATTTCTTCTCTCTGGAATGCAATGAAGTGTCCCGTAATGAGTTATGAGATGTCTATGGTTTTGGGGTGACTTTGGGCAGCCTGTATCTTGGAGGTCAGGGCTGTGTTCCTTTGTTGCTGGAGAATTTGCTTGGTATGTCTTGCCCTGGAACTTGTTGGCCCTTGTGTGGTACTTGGTTTCAGTGTAGGTATGAGGCATTTGATGAGCTCCTGTCAATTAATGTTCCTTGGAGTCAGGAGTTCCCTGGAGTCAGGGTTTGGACTTAAGCCTCCTGCTTCCAGTTATCAGTCTTATTTTTACAGTAGTTTCAAACTTCTCCTTCTATACAGCACCATTGATAAAACATCTATGTTAAAGATGAAAAGTTTCTCTACTGTGAGGGTCACCCAGAGAGGTTCACAGCATTACATGGAAAAGAGAAGAGGGAGGAGGGAGTTAGAGGTGACCCGAATGAGATGAGGTGGAATCAATAGAGGAGAGAGTGGGCTAGCCAGTAATCACTTCCTTATGTGCAGAGGGAACTGCCTTGGAAGCTACAGGCAATAGATTAAAACCCTGTGGTTAGTACCGACTACATAGGAAGGGGCCTCTGGATCTTGAGAAATATAAGTTGGACCGAGGAACTAGCCGAAAATGAACTGAACCCACAATACCCACAACAAAACCAGAGAAAGTCCTAGATATATTTTTACTATTTTTACAATCATTCTTTCTTTCTTTTTTTAAATCTTAAAAAAATTTTAAGTCCTCTATTATTCCTTTAATTTTCACTTTTATAACCTATTACTTTGAAAAAAATAAAAGACCCTATTTTTTTAAAGCAAACTTCATATATATTTTTTTTAATAATTTTTTAACCTTGTTTTTCTTCCTTTTTTTTTTTTCTTCTCTTCTTTAACATTGTATTTTTGAAATTCTAAACTCTACTCTAGATTTTTAATTTTAGCTTTTTGGTATTTGTTATCAATTTTTTACCTATATTTTTTTTTTATAATTTCTGTGACTTTTTTTTTTCTCTCTTTCTTTCTCTTCTTCTTTTATATAACATTGTATATCTGAAATTCCAAACTCTACTCTATATTTTTAATTTATGCTTTTTGGTATTTGTTATCAATTTTGTACCTGTATTTTCTTTTTAATTTTTGCGACTTTGTTTGTTTTTGTTTGTTTGTTTGTTTGTTTTTCTCCTCTCTTTCTTTTTCTTCTTCTTTTTTTTAACATTGTATTTTTGAAATTCTAAACCCTACTCTAGATTTTTGACTTTTGCTTTTTGGTATTAGTTATCAATTTTGTACCTATATTTTCTTTATAATTTTCACAACCTTGTTTTTGTTTGTTTGTTTTTTCTCTCTTTCTTTTCCTTCTTCTTTTCTTTAACATTGTATTTTTGAAATTCCAAACTCTACTCTAGATTTTTAATTTTTGCTTTTATGTATTTGTTACCAATTTTGTACCTTTAAGAACTCAATCTTCAGTACCCATTTTTCACTAGGGAGCGAGATTACTGGCTTGACTGCTCTCTCTCCCTTTGGACTCTCCTTTTTCTCCACCAGGTCGTCTGTGTCTCCTCCCTAACCCCTCTCTACTCTACCCAACTCTGTGAATTTCTGTGTGTTCCAGATGGTGGAGAATACTTAGGGAACTGATTACTGCAGTGTGTAAGTTTTAAGAAATCATAAACACACTTGACTCAGAAAAAGAAAATTGATTATTAATAAAATATGAATAAATGAGTAAAGAACAGAAGTCAATTCTTTTAAAATGCAAAATGTGATTCATAAAAGTGAAATGCATAATTGAGAAGAGGACCAGGAATTTTATACCATTTTTTGTTGTTTTGTGTTCTGCAGTTCCTAACCACAATGAATTTTAAACAAAAATGACTCAAGGTTTTCTATTTGTTAAAATGACTACCCTGTTCAAACTCATATATCAACACACACACACACTCACACGACGTGCATATTTAAACTTTATACCCAACAATTAGAGAATACCTATTATTGTCTAGTCTACATGAAACATGACCACAGATTGGCCATAAATACATTCTTGACTATTGTCAAAGACTTGTCATAGAGATCACACTCATGAATAAGGCTAGTGTAATGGTTAATTTTATATGTCAACCTGACTGGGCCACAGGGTACCCAGACAATTGGTCAAACATTATTCTGGATGTGTCTGAGAGGCTGTTTCTGGAAGAGACTATCATTTGAATGGGTAGATTATCTTCCCTAGTCTATTTAGGCTTTATCAAATAGAACAAAAACCTAAACAGAACAAAATGGCTGAGCCTTTCCTAGTAAAGGTGGAATCCTTCTGTCTGCCTCCAAGCTGGGACATGAATTTTTCCTGCCTTCCAACTCAAGTGAGACATCAGCTTTCCTGAGTTTTCTGTCTGCTGACTCACTCTGAAGATATTGGAACTTGTCAGCCTCCACAATTCCATGAGCTATATATACATCCTATTGGTTCTACTTATATAGAGGATCCTGGCTAATACAATTAGATATTATTAACAATAAAATATGTATATTGTTAATCTTCATATATTTATAAAATATTTACAAAATTTCATGAATAAATAATTCTTGAGTCAAATAATAAATTGCAGTGGAAACTAAAATGCTCAAACTCAATGATTCAAACAATACTGTATACCAAAACTTATGAAATAGCTGCAAGGAATTCCTCTCTTCTCCTGGCCATCAAAATTCATCATGATGCAAAAGCAGCAATTTTGGTTTCCATTTTAATGGCTGCATTTGAAGCACTTTAAAATAATTCTTCAATAACTGAATATTTGTTTCTTATTTCCATTGCTTGCTTTGGAAAGGACACTACGTTTTTACCTGTGCTTTATGCTACCTTTTATCTCCTGAATTGCAGCACCTATGCTACACATACATTGTGTTCTTTACGTGTCTATTTCTTATTAGAACATGAGCACAATGGACCTGGAGTTAGGGTTATGAATTATTCAACTTCTTTATCATGGTACACAGCACATAGTAGGAATTTTTTAAACTTCACTGAAAGTGTTAAAACTATTTTGAAATTCTAAAAACAGGCTCACTGACATAGAAAACAAACTTATGATTACCAAATGGGAAAGCAGTGGGAGAGGGATAAACTGGGAGGACGGGGATTAACATAAACACACTACTATATATAAAATAGATGACCAAAAAGGACCTACTGTATAGCACAGGGAACTATATTCAACATTATGTAATAACCTATAAAGAAAAAGAATCGATGCTCTATAACCGAAACTGACACAACATTGTAAATCAAGCATACTCCAATAAAAATATTTGTATAAATATAATAAAAGTAAAACATTTTCAGTTGTTTGGGAGAGGTGGGAAAGGTATGAACTTATGGGATATGATTAACTTAATACCAATTTATGGACTTACTTGGTTATATTTCAAAAGAAAATGGTTGTACGTTACTGAACTGGTAAGTATCCAAGTTAAGATGTTTGAGAAAAAAAGATTAAGTGTAAATAAAACAGAGAGTATGATATTAAAAGATTAGGAACAGAAAGCAAAGTTCTAGAAGCAAATATAAACTAAAAAGGTTCATACTTAAAAGAATAATATAGACAAAACTCTGTAAATCTGATGGAGAAAATAGAGAATTAATCAATAAAAGATATGAGAAACAAAAGAGAACATAGAGCAGCAGGGAATGCAAAGATAATAAAATAAGATTAACAATTCCAGCAAATTAAGAAAACTCAGCTGTAGCCACAGGAATGGAAAAGGTCAATTTTCATTCCAATCCCAGAGAAAGGCAGTGCCGAAGAATGTTCAAACTGCTTTACAATTGCACTCATTTCACATGCTAGCAAGATAATATTCAAAATTCTTCATGGAGGTTTCAACAGTATGTAAAATGAAAGTGTTCATATGTACAAACTGGATTTAGAAAAGACCAGATTTCAAATTGCCAACATCCATTGGATCATAGGAAAAGGAAGAGAATTCCAGAAAGCATTTACTTCTGCTTCACTGACTATATAAAGCCTTTGACTGTCTGGCTCACAGCAAACTGTGGAAAATTCTGAAAGATATGAGAATACCAGATCACCTGACCTGCTTCCTGAGATATCTGTATGCAGAACAAGGAGCAACAATTAGAACCAGACATGGAACAATGGACTGGTTCCAAATTGAGAAAGGAGTAGATCAAGACTGTATATTGTCACTCTGTTTATTTAACTTATATGCAGAGTACATCATGCAAAATGCCTGGACGGACGAAGCACAAGCTGGAATCAAGATTGCTGGGAGAAATATCAACAACCTCAGATATGTAGATGAAACAATCCTAATGGCAGAAAGTGAAGAGGAGCTAAACAACCTCTTGATGAAAGTGAAAGATGAGAGTGAAAAAGCTGGCTTAAAACTCAACATCCAAAAAAGAAGATCATGGCATCTGGTCGTATCTCTTCATGGCAAATAGATGGGAAAGCAATGAAAACAATGATGGACTTTATTTTCTAGGTCTCCAAAATCACTGTTTGTGGGGACTGAAGTCATGAAATTAAAAGACATTTGCTCCGTGGAAGAAAAGCTATGACAAACCTAGACAAAGAATTCAAAAGTAGAGACATTATTTTGTCGACAAAAGTTAGTATAGTCAAAGCTATGGTTTGTCCGGTAGTCATGTACAGATGTGATAGTTGGACAATAAAAAAAAGGCTGAGTGCCAAAAAACTGATGCCTTCAAACTGTGGTGCTGGAGAGGACTCTTGAGAGTCCCTTGGCCTGCAAGGAGATCCAACCAGTTAATCCTAAAGAAAATCAACCCTGAATATTCATTCAAAGGACTGATGCTGAAGCTCCAATAATTTGGCCACCTGATGTGAAGAACTGACTCATTGGAAAAAAACCCAATGCTGGGCAAGATTGAAAGCAGAAGGGGATGACAGAGGATGAGGTGGTTGGATGGCATCATCAGCTCAATGGACATGAGTTTGAGCAAACTCCAGGAAATGGTGAAGGACAGAGAAGCCTGGCATGCTGCAGTTCATGGGGTTGCAAACAGTTGGACATGACTAAGCAACTTAATAGCAACAATATTCTGATAATTCATTTGAATAGTTACATGCAATAAGCAGTCTTATCAAACTGAAACAGCAAGTATGACTTAATACTGTGTAGTCTTCCAGTAATTACAGAAGCAATAGTAAATTATACTCACACACTATACACAAACATATCCTTCAGGGTTTCCCTGAAATTAGTCTCAAAGAACTGATGAAATTAACCATCAAGGATTTGGATAACCACAGTTTATTTAAGAGGTGATCCTGAGAAACATGCAAGATGATGGAAGAAATGTAAGGCAGAGAAAGAAGAATGCCTAATAAAAGCTAAATTGAGTTTCAATACCGCTGAAGACTAACAAGATGCACATACCTGGCATCTTAACTCCCCAAGAGAAAAAGAAGCAGAATATTTATCCACTGGTTTCCATCTCTTAAAGATTAAAGGATACTGTTGCAGCATCACGGTCCCAGTACTTTTAGACAAGGCAAGCTTGAGAGTGGCGAGAACAAGGGGAATGAAGAAAAGATGGGGGAAGGGGATTAAGGGAAGGGCGGCAACCTTATAGAGCACTGCCATCCAGTAATGACTTAGCTTTTAGTCTATATTAAATGTAAAACCATTAGAGGGTTGTGAAACTATCTGGCTGTGCTATTGAGGAGGAGCAAAAGTAGCAGCAATAAACTGCTAGGACATTATTAAAGTAATCCCCCAAAGAAATAAAGACATCTTAGACTAGGTTAGTACTCTGGCAATTAGTGAGATGAGGTCAAATTCTGGATATTTTGCTTATGGTGAAGACTTTTTCTATTCTAAATTATATTTAAAGTCCTTAACATTATTTAAGACAAGAAAAATAATAAAGATATGGAATTGGAAAGTAAATAAAAGTCATCTTATGTGATGACTTAATTATCTTGCTGGCATGCAAAGCTCAAAATACTCTAGAATCTAATTATTAGAAATAACCATAGAGTTTGGCAAGGTAGATAGCTAGGAGATTGATATTTTAAAAATCAATTGCATTTCAATAATGTTAGCAACACAAATGACACATAATGATTTTAAGATGGGCTTTGTTTGTGGCTCAGATGGTAAAGTGTCTGCCTGCAATGCAAGAGATCCAGATCAATTCCTAGGTTGAAAAGATTACCTGGAGAAGAGAATGGCTACCCACTTCAGTTTGTTTTTTTTTTTGCCTGGAGAATGCTATGGACAGAGCAGACTACAGTCTTTGGGGCTGCAAAGATTTGCACAAAATATACCTTATATATTAGCAGCTGAACAGATACCTAGGAATATATCCAATAGAAGATGTTTAAGACCTGTACAAATAATTCATAACATATGTGGACAAAAACATACATAGAGATAAAATTTGCAATCATGGGCAGGATATTTAATTAGGATAAAGATGTACATTTACAACAAGTGAATCTCAAAGTCAAATCAAATTTTAGCAGAAATTTGAAACACAGATCATACAATTTTTGTGTAAATATAAAGGAGCAAGAATAATTGGGCCAAAGGACAATAAAGTGAAGTAACTTCTCCTTCTAGATATCAAAATCCATTACAAAGCTATGGTATTTGGGCATGTGACTTTTGTGCCAAGAGATAAAGTTTAAGCAGTTTAATCATTTAGAGAGACTGGAACTGGGATGTATGAAGAACATAGCATACTGGATTATGGGGAAGAGGTGAGGGAGAAGGAGGAGAAGGAGAGACATTAATAAATGATGTCAACACAATTGGTGAATCCATCTTGGGAAAAAAATATTCCTACCTTATACTCACATAGAATCAATATCAGATGGATTAAAGAACTAAATGTGGAAAATAAAACATGGACCTTTATGAATAAAACTATTAAATAATAGCTTTCTTATTTGAAGTAAGGGAATCATGTTTTAAATATGACTCACCCAAATAAAGCTATAAATTTGATTACTTAAATTATGTCAGTTCATCAAAAGTATAAAGTGAAAAAATAAGCCACAAGAGGGAGAAGATACTTGTAATACATGTAGCTGACAAAGATTTGGTAGCCAGAAAAAAGGAAGCTCACATATCATAAGAAAAAAGATAATAGGTCCCTTTTTAAATTTGTTTATTTTTAATTGGAGGATAATTGCTTTCAATATTATGTTGGTTTCTCCCATGTATCAACATGAATCAACCATAGGTATATATATATTCCCTTCTTTTTGAACCTTCCCCCCTTGTCCCATCCAATCCCACCCCTCTAGGTTGTCACAAAGAAATAGGTCCTCTTTTATATTCACTTGCTTAACAAAGTTTTAGAAGTCTGCAGGTGGAGAGATGAGAATCAGTGGAAATACACATTACTCAATCTAACACGATATCTTCTGGAAAAAGGAAACATTCATATACACCACTACCTAACAACTTGATCTCAAGGAGCATTCCAGGAAACTCATTCATATGTATACTAACACATGTAAAAGAAGGATTGTAGAGGTATAAAAAGTAAATGTCCAGAAATAAGAGTACAAATTAAAAGTTAAAATATTGTAATATATGTGGCATATTATAGAGCAGTGAAAATAAAGAAGCTACAGCTACATTCAACAGCATGGATGAATCATTAAAGCATACTGTGGGGTTTGAAAACAAATTTTAGAAAACTAAAATAATATGCAAGTATGGTAAATTTCTGTGAAATGAAAAACTAAGTAAAACAAAACAATACTTCACTCAAGGTCTACTGATTTAAATGTTTATTAGATCCAAAAACTACCTTCACAGAAACATGTAGAATGAAATACCTATGTTCCACAGCTGAGTCAAGTTGACACAAAATTGATTACCACAATCAGCATTCCCAGTGTTGCTTTGTATATAATATCATCACATATTATATGAAAAAATGCAAATAATAGGGAAAATGTGTTGGAGATTAAGCTGAGATAATCTGTTATGGTTGAAAAGAAAGTGGAAAGGATGAAAGGCGATGTTACAGCTTGAAGAACTTTTAATGAGTTGTGCGTCTCTCTGAGCTACAAAAATAGATGTTATACGGAATATTAAACTTACTCATAAATTTTAAACATCCAATATTTCCAACCAGCCACTTAAAGTGAGTTACTGTGTGCAATTTACTTAAACTCTCAGTGCCTCTGCTTCCCATGGCTAAAAGGAAAAAAATAATAGCACTTATTTTTAGATTATTTTCACAATCATATAAGGTAATATGTATATTAAAGGTTGAAGAACAGTGAATAGATAGTGGATATAAAATGCTAATGTATATGATAAATGCAAAATGTTGCCATTAACATTAGTAAGATCAGTATTTATATTTGCAATCATATTTGTATTATTAATGTTTTGTTGCTATTAAATAGAGGTATGAAGATGATATACTTTCTTCATAAATGCAAATATAAACCTTCAAATAAAGAAGAGCCAAGGCTATGTTTGACTTCCTTCTTGACCTGGTAGAATCATTCCTACCAGAAAGCATTTTTGTGTACAATTCAGTTAAGTTCAGTCACTCAGTCATGTCTGACTCTTTGCGACCCCATGGGCTGCAGCATGCCAGGCTTCCCAGTCCATCACCAACTCCCAGAGCTTTCTCAAACTTATGTCCATCGAGGCAGTGATACCTGTCTCTGCTGTATAATATGCTGGCTAAGTTCGTCATAGCTTTTCTTTCCAGGAGGAAGCATCTTTTAATTTCTTTGCTGCAGTCATCATCTTCAGTGATTTTGGAGCCCAAGAAAATAGTCTGTCACTGTTTCCAATGTTTCCCCATCTATCTGCCATGAAGATACATGACCAGATGCCATGATTTTCATTTTTTGAATGTTGAGTTTTAAGCCAGCTTTTTCACTCTCATCAAGAGGCTTTTCCATTCTTTATGGCATTCTACCATAAGGGTAGAGTCATCTACATATCTGAGGTTGTTGATATTTCTCCCAACAATCTTGATTCCAGCTTGTGCTTCATCTAGCCCTGCCTTTCGCATGAAGTACTCTGTATATAAGTTAAATAAGCAAGGCAACAATATACAGCCTTGATGTACTCCTTTCTAAATTTGGAACTAATCCATTGTCCCATGTCTGGTTCTAACTGCTACTTCTTGACCTGCATACTGATTTCTCAGAGGCAGGTCAGGTGGTCTGGTATTCCCACCTCTTGCAGAATTTTCCACAGTTTGTTGTGATCCACACAGTCAAAGGCTTTGGCATCGTCAATTAAACAGAAGTAGATGTTTTTCTGGAACTCTCTTGCTTTTCTTATGAGCAGTGGTTGCTGACAATTTGATCTCCGATTTCTCTGCCTTTTCTATATACGGCTTGAACATCTGGAAGTTCTCCGTTCTCCTACTGTTGAAGCTTCACTTGGAGAATTTTGAGCATTTCTTTGCTAGCCTGTGAAATGAGTGCAATTCTGTGGTAGTTTGAGCATTGGCATTGCCTTTCTTTGGGACTGGAATGAAAACTCGCCTTTTCCAGTTCCGTGGCCACTACTGAGTTTTCCAAATATGCTGGCATATTGAGTGCAGCACTTTGTGTCCAAAAGGTGCTAAAGGACAAGAGAAAGGCCATCTTAACATATTTTATGCTAGTCTGCTGTCTGGCTAAATAAATCAAGACATTATAGCTGGTATGTGTGTGGTCTCTTCCCACCATTCAGTACCCCAGCAACAGAAATTATATATGTAAACCATTTTAACATATTTGATATATTCCCTCATTTTATAAAAGAAAAGCAGTTTTTAAAGCTATGGCAGAGTACCCTAAGGATATATCTCTGTATTTCATAAAAATCTGGGATTCACTGCTTAGAGATAATTTTTAAGCTTTTATTTGCAAATATGTATTTATATACAATTGCAGATAAAGAACTCACCTCGATGTCCCCAGTTCTTAGAAAGAATATTGATCATTTACAGTAAAATAATCTCCAAACATATAATATACTATGCCAAATCACAATTTCTTCAGAAGAACCACCAGCATCAGAAAAAGTAGCCCTTGTTCTTTGTAGGAGCAGTATGAGAATAGTTCCCTCTTTCCTAAAACATTGGTATAAAATTCCTAACTCCTGCATGATGAGTAATTCAGTCATTTTCTGTATTAATAAATGGTGCTGCTAGTGTGATCCTCTTTTGCTTTCAGAAATTATTTTGAAACCCCCAAAAGTGTCCCTTCAGTGGCCCACTTGATATTTTCCCTCTATAATGACACAGAGAATAATTAAGTTGTTGAGAGAAGATTCATAATGAAACAACAAAACACAAAACAATTAAGAAGAATATTCTATGTTCATTTTATATCGCTTCATTAGTATTTAAAGGTCAGAAAAACATTTATAATTTGGGGAAAAAGAATAAAACATAAATGCTAATTTCATCTTGGCTTCACTTGGAAAAAAAAATCAACATTATTCTGAAATGTAAACCCAAAAGCAATTAAAAAGAAGCAACAATCTTTAGGATTAATGCATGACATATTATTCATTTGTAGTTTTCAAAATATCAAAATGGACAGAGTAGTCATAACGTTAAGTTAAACCTACCATTGTGGTAGGTTTTAAAGCTTAGTCTTAAGTCATCAAACTTCAAATATTATTTAGAATTGAGGTATCTGGACCTTTTACATGGCTTGTAGGATTTGCATTCTATACACTAACCCTTTATTGTCTTACTCAGGTAAGGCCATACAATCTAGGATTATCTAGTTAATCAGAAGATTTAAATGTTCTATTCAGGGTGGAAGTTCTTGGTTAGGTCAGGAAAACAATGATTCCATTACCGATTTTGAAGTTCATTCTCTGATACTGTTGGTTTATTATCTTTTATAATAATGAAAATCTGCATTTCTTTTCACTTGGGGGAGATTTATTAAAGATCCATTTTGATTAATGCTGCTGCTGCTGCTAAGTCGCTTCAGTCGTGTCCGACTCTGTGCGACCCCATAGACGGCAGCCCACCAGGCCCCACTGTCCCTGGGATTCTCCAGGCAAGAACACTGGAGTGGGTTGCCATTTCCTTCTGCTAGATATTAAATGCCAAGTTTAAAATGGATGGCTTATTCCACACAGCAAGTTCTTCAGTTCCCACATGAATACATATTCCTATACATAAGTAGAATTCTAGATATATTTCATAACATCACTTTTATATGTTGTTTTTCTCTAATTTATCACCTTTCATTTATCAATAATATTTCCACTACTATATATGCTATAAAAATCATTTGACCAAAAACAAATCACAGACTACTACCGTGGGAAAAAAAATAAACATTTCAAAGATTAACACAATCATGATAAATTTTATTAACTCACATTCCCTTCGAATTTTAAATAATTTAGAAGAGATTTAAGCTGGGGTTTACCTAAGTTTATCTATCCAATCCTTTTCAGATTCTATAAAGGTATGTATGGACAAAGTAGCTAGGAACTTATTTTAAATAAGCAAGTCAAAGACCTATTTTCAAGAGCTTTTCAACAACTGACATAAAGAAATATATTAACTATCAGTTCAGTTCAGTCATTCAGTTGTGTCTGACTTTTGAGGCCCCATGGACTGCAGCACGCCAGGCCTCCCTATTTATCACCAGCTTCTGGACTTTACTCAAACTCATGTCCATTGAGTCGGTGATGCCATCCAACCATTTCATCCTCTATCATCCCCTTCGCTTCCTGCCCTCCATCTTTCCCAGCATCAGGATCTTTTCAAATGAGTCAGTTCTTCACATAAGGTGGCCAAACTATTAGACCTTCAGCTTTAGCATCAAACCTTCCAAAAATATTCAGGACTGATTTCCTTTAGGATAGACATTTTGGATCTCCTTGCAGTTCAAGGGACTCTCAAGAGTCTTCTCCAACACCAAAGTCTAAAAGCATCAATTCTTCTGCACTCAACTTTAATTAGAGTCCAACTCTCACATCCATACTTGACCACTGGAAAAACCATAGCTTTGACTAAACAGACCTTTGATGGCAAAGTAATGTCTCTGCTTTTTAATAAACTGTCTAGGTTGGTCATAACTTTTCTTTCGAGGAGCAAGCGTCTTTTAATTTCATGGCAGCAGTCACCATCTGCAGTGATTTTGGAGTGCCTCCATAATAAAGTCTCTCATTGTTTCCATTGTTTCCCTATCTATTTGCCATGAAGTGATGGGACCAGATGCCATGATCTTAGTTTTCTGAATGTTGAGTTTTAAGCTAATTTTTTCACTCTCTTCTTTCACTTTCCTCAAGAGGCTCTTAATACTTCTTTGCTTTCTGCCATAAGAGTAGTGTCATCTGCATATTGAGGTATTTCTCCTGGCAGTCATGATTCCAGCATAGTATTTCCCTATTTATTCATAAAAGAAAGTTCCCCACTAGTTTTACTCAGCAAAAGATTTAAGCTCATCAATTTTTTCTTTCACTTCTGTTTGGGGAATTTTATGAATTCAAAATTAACACAGAAGAACTATACAAAAATGATCTTCATGACCCAGATAACCATGATGGTGTGATCACTCACTTAGAATCAGACATTCTGGAATTCAAAGTCAAGCAGGCCTTAGGAAGCACCACTACGAACAAGTCTAGTGGCGGTGATGGAATTCCAGCTGAGCTATTTCAAATCCTAAAAGCTGATGCTGTGAAAGTGCTGCACTCAATATGCCAGCAAATTTGGAAAACTCAGCAGTGGCCACAGGACTGGAAAAGGTCAGTTTTAATTCCAATCCCAAAGAAAGGCAATGCCAAAAATGCTCAAACTATAGTACAATTGCATTAATCTCACACACTAACAAAGTAATGTTCAAAATTCTCCAAGCCAGGCTTCCACAGTATGTGAACTGTGAACATCTAGATGCTCAAGCTGGATTTAGAAAAGGCAGAGGAACCAGAGATCAAATTGCCAACATCTGTTGGATCATCAAAAAAGCAAGAGATTTCCAGAAAAACATCTATTTCTGCTTTATTGACTATGTCAAAGCCTTTAACTGTGTGGATCACAAAAATACTGTGGAAAATTCTGAAAGAGATGGGAATACCAGACCACCTGACCTGCCTCCTGGGAAATCTCTTTGCAGGTCAAGTGGCAACAGTTAGAACTGGACACAGAACACAGACTGGTTCCGTATCAGGAAAGGAGTACATCAAGCCTGTATATTGTCATCTCCTTATTTAACTTATATGCAGAGTACATCATGAGAAATGTCAGACTGAAAGAAACACACGCTGGAATCAAGATTTCTGGGAGAAATATCAATAACCTCAGATATGCATATGACACCACATTTATGGCAGAAAAGTGAAGATGAACTAAAGAGCTGCTTGATGAAAGTGAAAGAAGAGAGTGAAAAAGTTGGTTTAAAATTCAACATTCAGAAAACTAAGATCATGGCATCTGGTCCCATCATTTCATGGCAAATAGGTGGGAAAAAATGCAAACAGTGAGAGACTTTGTTTCTGGGGGGCTCCAAAATCACTTCAGATGGTGACTGTGGCCATGAAATTAAAAGATGCTTGCTCCTTGGTAAAAAAAAGTTATGATCAACCTAGACAGCAATTAAAAAGCAGAGACATTACTTTGCCAACATAGGTCCATCTAGTCAAAGCTATGGTTTTTCCAGTAGTCTTGTATGGCTGTGACAGTTGGACCATGAAGAAAACTGAGCACAGAAGAATTCATGCTTTTGAACTGTGGTGTTGGAAAAGACTCTTGAGAGTCCCTTAGAAAGCAAAGAGACCCAACAAGCCCATCCTAAAGGAGATCAGTCCTAAATATTTTTGGAAGGACTGATGTTGAAGTTGAAACTCCAATACTTTGACCACCTGATGCGAAGATCTGATTCATTTGAAAAAACCCGGATCCTGGTAAAGATTGAAGGCAGGAGGAGCAGAGGATGAGATGGTTGGATGGCATCACTAACTGAATGAACATGAGTTGAGTAAGCTCCAGGAGTTGGTAATGGACAGGGAACCCTAGTGTGCTGCAGTCCATGGGGTGGCAAAGAGTTGGACACAATAGAGTGACTGAACTGAACTGAACTGAACTGAAAATAAACACAGTGTATTTTCTTTGCTTGGGTGTGAGGTCACCAATTCAGTCCTGTCCGACTCTTTACATAATGGACTTCCATAATGGACTATAGCCCATCATCCCCCTCCGTCCATGGTATTTGTCAGGTAAAAATACTGAAGTGTGTTGCCACACCCTCCTCCAAGGAATCTTCCTGACCCAGGGATCAAATGTGTATCTCTTACACATTCTTTTCCACTAATGCCAATATTCTCTAATTCAATTTTTAATGTATTAAAATGACTTTTATTACAAATAGTCCTTATTGGAGAGATGTTTTATCAAATCAATATTAATAAATAACACTTTATCTTCCTACTAGAATAGTTCAGAGCAGAAACTCACTTATGAGTCCTATTTACTCCTACTTTCTCTATATTGACAATAACTAATGCCTTCTACTTCCTGGGCTCCTCATATTTCATGTCATAATGTCTTCTAGAAATGAAATTGTAAGCTTAATAAATTCTGAAATACAAAGAACTTACATCAAACTTCAACCAACCATGTCCAATGGTTCTTCATGATAAGTCTGCCATGTCATCTTGGGTAGACCACGATACCCAGATATTTTTTGTAGATGTTTCAGAAAAGGTATTTTGGGGAAGGGATTAGCATTTTAAAACATAGACTTTGAGTAAAGCAAACTGTCATCCATAATTTAAGTGAACATTATCCAATTAGTTGAAGACCTTAATGAAAATCCTGAGCTACCTCAAGACAGAGGGAATTCTGCCAGTAGGCTGCCTACAGATTCAAACTGCAACTCCTCCTTGAGTTTTCCACCTGTGGACTTACCCCGAAGATTTTGGACTTGTCAGTTCCATGATCACTTCAGACAGTTCCTTAAAATCCCTCTCTTTATTTTTTCTTTGTCATTTATAGGTATTTTACATATATATGCAGATATGTAAAAGTATGTGTATATATTGACATATGTATATAGATATACATATATTCTTCAACTTATGATGGGGTTATATCCCAATAAACACATCAAAAATTGAAAATATCTTAAGTTGAAAATGCATTATTACATCTAACTTACTGAACATCATAGCTTAACCCAGACTACCTTAAATATGTACAGAGCACTTACAGTAACCTGTAGTTGGGCAAGATTATCTAACACAAAGCCTATTTCATGATAAAGTGCTAAATATCTCACATAATTTATTACCCTCAAGGTGACATGACTGATTGGGAGTTGTGGCTCCCTGCCACTGCCCAGCATCTTGAAAGAATGCTTTACTGCACACTGTGAGCTCAGGAGAATGTGAAAGTTCAAAGTATGGTTTCTACTGAATATATAGCACTTTCACACTACCATAGACAAAAAAAAAAAACATGTTAACTTAAACTACTCTAAGTTGGGGACCATCTATATAAACACACATTCCATTGGTTTGTTTTCTTCTGAAAAGTCCTAGTAAAATCTATAAATACAGAGTAGGAAAAAAGATGTTTGAAGAAAGTCATTTTTCTATCCTCATACATCCTCTATAATTGTTTCAGTGAAAAGAAGTTATTTGATTATTTTAAAATACCATTCTTTTAAGCAATTAATTGTACTGATGTTAACAATTAGTCTAATCAGCATATGTAAATTTGGAGGGTTCCCAGGTGGCTCAGTTAGTAAAGAATCCACCTACAATGCAGGAGACACAAAAGACGTGGGTTCAATGCCTGGGTCTGGAAGTTTCCCTGGAGTAGGAAATGGCAACCCATTCCAGTATTCTTGCCTGGAAAATTTAATGGACAGAGGAGCCTGGTGAAGTCCATGGAGTTGCAAAGAATCAGACACAACTGAGCAACTGACCATGCATGTTCAGCTTTCCTTTCACCATGTCTTCTATATGACCAATGAATACCCAGAGTTCTGCCATAAAATAAATTGCATTTCTTCATATTTCACAAAGCCACAATGTGAAAAACAGAGGATTTCCAGCTCTCCGTAATTATAAAATATCTGAAAAAAAATATCCAACAGTAGTTCAGTTCAGTGTAGTTCAGTTCAGTTGCTCAATCGTGTCCGACTCTTTGCAACACCATGGACTGCACCATGTCAGGCCACCCTGTCCATCACCAACTCCTGGACTTTACTCAAACTCATGTCCATTGAGTCAGTGATACCATCAAACCATCTCATCCTCTGTCGTCCCTTCTCCTCCTGCCCTCAATCTTTCCCAGCACCAGAGTCTTTTCCAATGAGTCAGTTCTGTGCATCAGCTGGCCAAAGTATTGGAGTTTCAGTATTTCAGTTTCAGCTGATTTTCAACATCAGTCCTTCCAATGAACACCCAGGACTGATGTCTTTAGGATGGACTGATTGGATCTCCTTGCAATCCAAAGGACTCTCAAGAGTCTTCTCCAATACCACAGTTCAAAAGCATCAATTCTTCCGCGCTCAGCTTTCTTTAGAGTCCAACTCTCACATCCATACATGACTCCTGGAAAAACCATAGCCTTGACTAGATGGACCTTTGTTGACAAAGTAATGTCTCTGCTTTTTAATATGCTGTCTAGGTTGGTCATAACTTTCCTTACAAGGAGTAAGCGTCTTTTAATTTCATAGCTTCAGTCACCATTTGCAGTGATTTTGGAGCCCCCAAAATAAAGTCAGCCACTGTTTCCACTGTTTTCCCATCTATTTGCCATGAAGTGATGGGGCCAGATGCCAAGATCTTAGTTTTCTGAAAGTTGAGCTTTAAGCCCACTTTTTCACTCTCCTCTTTCACTTTCATCAAGAGGCTCTTTAGTTCTTCTTCACTTTCTGTCATAGGGTGGTATCATCTGCATATCTGAGGTAATTGATATATCTCCCTGCAATGTTGATTATAGCTTGTGCTTTATCCAGCCCAGCATTTCTCATGACGTACTCTGCATATGACTTAAATAAGCAGGGTGACAATATACAGCCATGACATACTCCATTTCCTATCTGGAACCAGACTGTAGATGTAATGGATAATAAAAATTTGATCCACCCATATGATGAAATATTACTAAATAATGAACAAAGGTATTTATAAAACTTTTAAGATAAAGAAACATACTAATACATTGTATATAAAAGAGCTGTATAAAAACATATAGGAGATGCATTCTCTGGTTCCTCTGCCTTTCCTAAAACCAGCTTGAACATCTGGAAGTTCATGGTTCACTTATTACTGAAGCCTGGCTTGGAGAATTTTGATCATTACTTTGCTAGCGTGTGAGATGAGTGCAATTGTGCAGTAGTTTGAACATTCTTTGGCATTGTCTTTCTTTGGGATTGGAATGAAAACTGACCTTTTCCAGTCCTGTGGCCCCTGCTGAGTTTTCCAAATTTCCTGACATATTGAGTGTAGCACTTTCACAGCATCATCTTTTAGGATTTGAAATAACTCAACTGGAATTCCATCACCTCCACTAGCCTTTTTCGTAGTGAAGCTTCCTAAGACCCACTTGACATCACATTCCAGGATGTCTGGCTCTAGTTGAGTGTGAGTGATCACACCATTGTAATTATTTGGGTCGTGAAGATCTTTTTTGTACAGTTCTTCTGTGTATTCCTGCCACCTCTTAATATCTTCTGCTTCAGTTAGGTCCATATCATTTCTGTCCTTTATTGAGCTCATCTTTGCATGAAATGTTCCCTTGGTATCTCTAATTTTCTTGAAGAGATCTCTAGTCTTTCCCATTCTATTGTTTTCCTCTATTTCTTTGCATTGATCGCTGAGGAAGGATTTATCTCTCCTTGCTATTCTTGGGAACCCTGCATTCAAATGGGTATATCTTTCCTTTTCTCCTTTGCTTTTTGCTTCTCTTATTTTCACAGCTATTTGTAAGGCCTCCTCAGACAACCATTTTGTTTTTTTGCATTTCTTTTTTGGGGGATGGTCTTGATCCCTGTCTCCTATACAATGTCACGAACCTCCATCCATAGTTCATCAGACACTCTGTCTATCAGACTTAGTCCCTTAAATCTATTTCTCATTTCCACCGTGTAGTCATAAGGAATTTGGTTTAGATCATACCTGAATGGTCTAGTGGTTTTCCCCACTTTCTTCAATTTAATCTGAATTTGGCAATAAACAGTTCATGATCTGAGCCTCAGTCAACTCCTGGCCTTGTTTTTGCTGACTATATAGAGCTTCTCCATCTTTGGCTGCAAAGAACATAATCAATCTAATTTTGATGTTGACCATCTGGTGATGTCCATGTGTAGAGTCATCTCTTGTGTTGTTGGAAGATGGTGTTTGCTATGACTGGTGCGTTCTCTTGGCAGAACTCTTTTAGCCTTTGCTCTGATTCATTCTTTACTCCAAAGCCAAATTTGCCTGTTACTCCAGGTGTTTCTTGAATTCCTACTTTTGCATTCCAGTCCCCTATAATGAAAAGGACATCTTTTGGGGGTGTTATTTCTAAAAGGCCTTGTAGGTCTTCATAGAACCATTCAATTTCAGCTTCTTCAGTGTTACTGGTTGGGGCATAAACTTGGCTTACCGTGATATTGAATGGTTTGCCTTGGAAACAAACAGAAGTCATTCTGTCTTTTTTTTTTTCTTTTTTTTTTTTTTGAATTTTATTTTTTTTTCTTTTTTTTTTTCAATTTTAATTTAAAAAAATTATACATGTGTTCCCCATCCTGAACCCTCCTCCCTCCTTCCTCCCCATACCATCCCTCTGGGTCGTCCCAGTGCACCAGCCCCAAGCATCCAGCATCGTGCATTGAACCTGGACTGGCATCTCGTTTCATACATGACATTTCACATGTTTCAATGCCATTCTCCCAAATCTTCCCACCCTCTCCCTCTCCCACAGAGCCCATAAGCTTGTTCTATACATCAGTGTCTCTTTTGCTGTCTCGTATACAGGGTTATCGTTACCATCTTTCTAAATTCCGTATATATGCGTTAGTATACTGTATTGGTGTTTGTCCTTCTGGCTTACTTCACTCTGTATAATAGGCTCCAGTTTCATCCACCTCATTAGAACTGATTCAAATGTATTCTTTTTAATGGCTGAGTAATACTCCATTGTGTATATGTACCACAGCTTTCTCATCCATTCATCTGCTGATGGACATCTAGGTTGCTTCCATGTCCTGGCTATTATAAACAGTGCTGCGATGAACATTGGGGTACACGTGTCTCTTTCCCTTCTGGTTTGAGATTGCATCCAAGTACTGCTTTCAGACTGTTTGTTGACCATGATGGCTACTCCATTTTTTCTAAGGGATTCTTGCCCACAGTAGTAGATATAACGGTCATCTGAGTTAAATTACCCCATTCCAGTCCATCTTAGTTCACTGATTCCTAGAATGTCAACATTCACTCTTGCCATCTCCTGTTTGACTACATCCAATTTGTCTTGGTTCATGGACCTAACATTCCAGGTTCCTATGCAATATTGCTATTTACGGCATCAGACCTCGCTTCTATCACCAGTCCCATCCACAACTGAGTATTATTTTTGCTTTAGTTCCATCCCTTCATTCTTTCTGGAGTTGTTTATCCACTGATCTCCAGTAGCATATTGGGCACCTACTGACCTGCAGAATTCTACCTTTCAGTATCCTATCATTTTGCCTTTTCATACTGTTCATGGGGTTCTCAAGGCAAGAATATTGAAGTGGTTTGCCATTCCCTTCTCCAGTGGACCACATTCTGTTGGACTCTCCACCATGACCTGTCCATCTTAGACATGTCCATCTCGGACCCATCCGTCTTTAGGCCCCACACGGCATGGCTTAGTTTCATTGAATTAGACAAGGCTGTGGTTTGTGTGATCAGATTGGCTAGTTGTCAGTGTTTGTGGTTTCAGTTTGTCTGCCCTCTTATGCCCTCTCTCAGTGCCTACCGTCTTACTTGGGTTTCTCTTACCTTGGATGTGGGGTATATTCATGGCTGCTCCAGCAAAGCACAGCCACTGCTCCTTAACTTGGACATGGGTTATCTCCTCTTGGCCACCACCCCTGACCTTGGACATGGGGTAGGTCCTCTCGGCTGCCGCCCCTGACCTTGGATGTGAGATAGCTCCTCTTGGCCACCAGCCCTGATGTTGGACGTGGAACAACAGGCTGATTCCAAACAGGAAAAGGAACATCAAGGCTGTATATTGTCACCCTGCTTATTTAACTTATATGCAGAGTACATCATGAGAAATGTTGGAAATGCTGGGCTGGATAAAGCACAAGCTCTAATCAAGATTGCAGGGAGAAATATCAATTACTTCAGATATGCAGATGATACCACCCTTATGGCAGAAAGGGAAGAAGAACTAAAAAGCCTCTTGATGAAAGTGAAAGAGGAGAGTTAAAAAAGTTGGCTTAAAGCTCAACATTCAGAAAACTAAGATCTTGGCATCCAGTCCCATCACTTCATGGCAAATAGATGGAGAAACAGTGGAAACAGTGGCTGACTTTATTTTTTTTGGGGGGGGGGACTCCAAAATCACTGCAGATGGTGATTGCAGCCAGGAAATTAAAAGATGCTTACTCCTTGGAAGGAAAGTTATGACCAACTTAGACAGCATATTAAAAAGCAGAGACATTACTTTGTCAACTAAGGTCTGTCTAGTCAAGGCTATGGTTTTTCCAGTAGTCATGTATGGATGTGAGAGTTGGACTCTAAAGAAAGCTGAGCGCGGAAGAATTGATGCTTTTGAACTGTGGTGTTGGAGAAGACTCTTGAGAGTCCTTTGGATTGCAAGGAGATCCAATCAGTCCATCCTAAAGACATCAGTCCTGGGTGTTCATTGGAAGGACGGATGCTGAAGCTGAAACTCCAATACTTTGGCCTGCTGATGCGAAGAGCTGACTCATTGGAAATGACCATGATGCTGGGAAAGATTGAGGGCAAGAGGAGAAGGGGAAAACAGAGGATGAGATGGTTGGATAGCATCACAGACTGAATGGACATGGGTTTGTGTTGACTCCGGCAGTTGGTGATGGACAGGGAGGCCTGGCGTGCTGTGATTCATGAGGTCCTAAAGAATGGGACATGACTGAGTGACTGAAATGAACTGAAGTGCATTCTTAACTACATAAAATACATAGGAAATATATATGTGAACCAAGACATAAGGGATGTCGAATGTAAATAAAGGTTATTTCTATTAATGAAAGATTGGAATATAGTGATTATTTTTCTATTCTCTTGTATTTTCTGTTTTTCCACAATAGGCTTCTGTTGTTTTAATTATTAGGAGGGAAGTTCTATACTTTGAGCAAACAAGTAATATGATTTTCTCAATAAATTCTTCACTGACATCACTTGAAATCTGTCTTCCATGGTGCATTTTGTATGGGCCATATTCAATCACTGTTATCTATTGTGCTGCAATCATCTATACATCCTATTTCCCTTGCTGTTTGTGAGCTTTATAATGCATGACATTGTGTCCCATTTGCTTGTACACTCTCTGAATATAATAGTTTGCAATATTCAATAGATATTTGTTTTTAATAGGTAACACATATTTACAGATATTTATTAAGCTGGCAATTAATAATTAATAACTGAGCATCAGTGTTATCAACAGCATTATTTATTTTCTAACCAATAGTACCCTTCTTCCTAAGACCTGCTATGATATGAAAAAGCTGCATAATAATTAGTGTTACGAGGAATTCTTAAATAATTGTCCTCTCCCCACTCCCTACATCTATGATTTCCCATCCTCATCCACAAGACAAGGACTAGAAATTTGACGAGATGTTATGTCTATGATTATGTTAGGTTACATAACAAAAATGATTGTGCAGATTTAATTATGTATATTAATTAGTTGACTTTTAGTTAATCCAAAGGGAGGTTGTCCCAGTGAGTCAATTGAATCTAATCTCATGAATCCTTTAAAAGCGGAAAGTTTTCTGTAACTGGTAGCAGAGAGGAAACCAGAAAGATTCAATGCCTGAGAAAGACCTGACTTGCATTGTTCATTGGAAGATGGACGGGATCACATGAGAAAGAATACAAGTGGCTTCAAGGAGAAGAGTAGTCGCCACATGACAGCCAGGAGGAAAAGTGGGAGATCAGACGACAGTCCACAAGGAACTGTATTCTGCCAATCCTAAATGATCTGGAATTGGATTCCTCCCCAGAAACTCCAGATAAGAACCCAGGTCCACTGACACTTTGATGTCTACTTTGGAAAACTAAGCAAAAAACTCAGTTGAGTTTGACCTACAGAACCTTGAGCTAATAAATTTCTGTTGTTTTTAAGATGCTGAATTTGTGATAATTCATTCTATAGCAATAGAATCCTAATATACTAATAAACTTTCGTTTTTTTAATGCAGAGGTTCCAATTATTAAGATGTTTGTCTTATACTATGGGTAATACTTTGCTGTGGTTATGAGACCCAAATGAGTATAGAATATCATACATGGAAAATTCTAAAATATTCTCAAATTGTTCTCAGAGGTGCATAAAAAAAATATAAATCCTTTGTTGTATAAACCTGCCCTAATCTACTACAGCCCACTTAACATAAAAGAAAACTCACTCCTCTCAAATAACAGTATTTCAGTCTCTTCTGATTTTTATAGTTCTGGTTTTAAACTTCAAAGCCCAAATTTCCCACAGCATAATTTTTAAGGAATTTGGTGTTTTGTTTTGTTTTGTTTTTTGGTGTTGTTTCGTTTCGTTTGTTTGTTTTGCCCTGCTCACACTTTTTAGAAAGATGCTTCATTTTTAAATCCTTGCCTCTTAATCTTTTCTTCCTCACAGTGGATTGTTGGTATATTAGGAGGCTAACAGTGTTCTCATGACATCAGAGGAAAAGTACTGGCATGCCTTGTTTCCTTTGGCTCCTCTGGTCTCTGAGGAGATTTCTTATCTGTCTGGCTGCTGCCCTTCTGCCAGAATCCCCTGCTGTAATTTACAGCAGAATTGGCAAAGCTCTGACTTACACGGCCTCACCTCAGCCCTTGCTGGTTCTACAAATTTCCTTGAATCTCTTCTAGATCTTCCAAAGCCTGGACTAGTCAATGTACTACTAATTTCTAACCACTTAGTGGTGTCATATCACCTCAGAAGTCCCCACGGGAGTAGAGTTATGAAAGAATACTGAGGTGGGGATTCAATCCACACCTCATAGATACTATAAGTAATTTGGGAAAGCTTAAAACACATCTCTTCTTCAGGCTAACAATGTTGAATTCCAAAGTTCAGTTCTTCAAGGACTTCTGAGAGGCAGTCTCTTTCCAGAGTTCCAGAAATTAATCTAGGCAAGTGTTTCTAGCCTCAGCAATTCCTGCAACTTACATATCTCCTTCTAATCAAGAGAAAGTCTGAAAATGGGAGAACAGAACCCAGATTCTTCCCTCCATTATTCAATTGCTTTTCTCTACTTTTATCTCTCAGAATTCCTTGGGACTAAAAAGAATAGGCTCTGAGCTATCTATCTACTGCTTTTACATCATATCTTCTTCACATGGGTACCAAGTCACAGAATTATCCATGAAGGTAGCGGGCATGCATTCTATACTTAGGGAAAATTTTTCCATAATATGTTCCACTGATGTCCCGGACCTATATGTTAAAAAATAGTCACTCTGAGTTCTTCTTTCAAATCTATTTTTTGTGGAAAATCCTTTCCTGGTTTTCAGAAATTAAATGGTAATTCTATCTTAAACCTTGCTTACCTGCTATAAAATTTCTAATCCCATCAACCCTACCTCTGAAACCAACATAACCTTCAGTTTAGCCAAATAGAAGTCCTTTTAAACAAAAAGTTAGAAGAGGAAATCATAATAACATAATCAAATTCACCACAGATATAGGAAATCACCATAAGATTGAAGAAAGAAGTTTCAGTACAGACAAATGTCCTAATTTGTTCATCTTTGATTGACATTAACCAGTTTACAAATTTAGAGAAATAAGAGTTAACCTTATTTTGCTGTGTCACTGGAGGAAAATAAATGTTGTATTACTTAATTACCACACTAAATGCTATAATAAGACATTTAACCTTTTTGTGGCATTGAGAAGTTTACACATATGATTGGTTCAGACTATATCACTGCAATGCATATATTATATACCTTAGAAAGTCTACCTTCTTTAATTTAAAGCAAAGATAATATTTCCATATATCTGGAAGACTTTAAGGCATTCAAGACCACAAACAAGGACAGAAACAGATAGAGCAGATCCTGTGGGGCACTTCTCTGCTAATACAGTCTTGGATTGCAACTAAATCCTAGCTTTGGGTTTAATTTAAATGCTTATACACTAAAACATGTTGTTTTTTGAAGACTTTTCTCATATATGTAGTGTTCATTCAGCTTTCCTGACAGAAAATGTAAGAAAGAAAATTTTCTCTACATTTCCAAGGCTTTAAGTGTAAGAGTAAAATAGAAGTTCAGCATTGTCCTAATTTGTTTTTAATTCTTTCTTGTTATTTATTATGTAGGACACTGGACACTCCCTAGAGAGCTAAAATTCTGCACCATAGAGTACTCAGCACTGCCATTTATTCATTTAAGTCTATATTTCTGAAGTTGTTGTGTCTAATATTATTACCAGGAAGCTCTCACAGTCGTAGAGAGTTTGCTAAATAGAAATTCCACTGTGTGAGCTTGCAGCTTCAGAGAATTCTTTCTATGGAGAAATGTCAGTAACAACTTAATTTCCTCCTGTTGTGCAAGTATCTCTTATCAAAAAAATGTTCCCAATAATCACATCACATTTTAGAATGCTGCCTTTGGTTTATACAGACTGAGGTGTTAAGTGACAGATAGAGCAAAGGGAATTGGAAAAAAAAAATAATTGTATGGTAAGGAGAGCTCAGTGACTACTAGCTGTGTATAAAAATGGGAAGTGTGCAGATTAACCGATCTGATGTCTTTCCTATTAGTCTCATTTATTAAAGTTAAAACAAACTGTTTACCCTGCTGGTTGCCCCTTATAAGAGTGACTCTGATCTCATGAATGTCAGCACTTGCCCTCCAGGTTTACTCAGCTTTCAGCATAGATACCTTTCTTGTCCAGCTCTTCAAAGCAAAGAAAAGAAGAAAGAGGAAGGGAAAAAAGCATCCAGTGGGAGATTACAACATCCTCCACAGGGGATCCCTCCTGAGATCTGCTGACTAAAAGAACATGTTAAGAAGGAGCTCAGTGTGTCATAATCCGTTCTGAATGTGACCAGAACCTTCTGTGCAAAGTGAGCCAAGAGTCTCTCTGGTATCAATAGGGTAGAAAAGAAAGTCATAGCTTGTATCTCTGTCAAATAGTTAATAAATATCGCCTATAATTTCTTATTGTCAAAAGCCAAATTCTTTCTTTTCTAACGATTTCCTCATTCTGCCAGGTGGATAACAGTGAGGTAAAATCTTCACCTAAAATACTTAGGAAATTATGAATTTGTTGTTTCAATCCATGTAAAAGAACAAGTGTCAGCCCCCAGAAAGAATGGGACTAGACTATGGAGCAGTGTTTCAGGTAATCTTAAATCTAGAAAAATCTCTAGAAAACTCAAGCAATTGAATAGCCACCTTAAGGCATAATTGATGAAACCTAATGCTTATGCCCATCTTTGCATGAAATGTTCCCTTGGTATCTCTAATTTTCTTGAAGAGATCTCTAGTCTTTTCCATTCTGTTGTTTTCCTCTATTTCTTTACATTAATCACTGAGGAAGGCTTTCTTATCTCTTCTTGCTATTCTTTGGAACTCTGCATTCAGATGCTTATATCTTTCCTTTTGTCCTTTGCTTTTCGCTTCTCTTCTTTTCACAGCTATTTGTAAGGCCTCCCCAGACAGCCATTTTGGTTTTTTGCATTTCTTTTCCATGGGGATGGTCTTGATCCCTGTCTCCTGTACAATGTCATGAACCTCATTCTATAGTTCATCAGGCACTCTATCAGATCTAGGCCCTTAAATCTATGTCTCACTTCCACTGTATAATTATAAGGGATTTGATTTAGGTCATACCTGTATGGTCTAGTGGTTTTCCCTACTTTCTTCAATTTAAGTCTGAATTTAGTAATAAGGAGTTCATGATCTGAGCCACAGTCAGCTCCCGGTCTTGTTTTTGCTGACTGTATAGAGCTTCTCCATCTTTGTCTGCAAAGAACATAATCAGTCTGATTTCGGTGTTGACCATCTGGTGATGTCCATGTATAGAGTCTTCTCTTGTGTTGGTGGAAGAGGGTGTTTGCTATGATCAGTGCATTTTCTTGGCAAAACTCTATTAGTCTTTTCCCTGCTTCATTCCATATTCCAAGGCCAAATTTGCCTGTTACTCCAGGTGTTTCTTGACTTCCTACTTTTGCATTCCGGTCCCCTATAATGAAAAGGACATCTTTTTTTGGGTGTTAGTTCTAAAAGGTCTTGTAGGTCTTCATAGAACCGTTCAACTTCAGCTTCTTCAGCATTACTGGTTGGGGCATAGACTTGGATTACCATAATATTGAATGGTTTGCCTTGGAAACGAACAGAGACCATTCTGTGGTTTTTGAGATTGCATCCAAGTACTGCATTACAGACTCTTTTGTTGACTATGGTGGCTACTTCATTTCTTCTGAGGGATTCCTGCCTGCAGTAGTAGATATAATTGTCATCTGAGTTAAATTCACCCATTCTAGTCCATTTTAGTTCACTGACTCCTAGAATGTTGACATTGACTCTTGCCATCTCCTGTTTGACTGCTTCCAATTTGCCTTGATTCATGGACCTGACATTCCAGGTTCCTACACAATATTGCTCTTTACAGCACTGGACCTTGCTTCTATCACCAGTCACATCCACAGCTGGGTGTTCTTTTTGCTTTGGCTCCATCCCTTCATTCTTTCTGGAGTTATTTGTCCACTGATCTCCAGTAGCATATTGGGCACCTACTGACCTGGGGAGTTTCTCTTTCAGTATCCTATCATTTTGCCTTTTCATACTGTTCATGGGGTTCTCAAGGCAAGAATACTGAAGTGGTTTGCCATTCCCTTCTCCAGTGGACCACATTCTATCAGATCTCTCCACCATGACCCACCCGTCTTGGGTTGCCCCAAGGGCATGGCTTAGTTTCATGGAGTTAGACAAGGCTGTGGTCCTAGTGTGATTAGATTGACTAGTTTTCTGTGAGTATGGTTTCAGTGTGTCTGCCCTCTGATGTCGACTTGCAACAACCTACCATCTTACTTGGGTTTCTCTTACCTTGGGCGGAATACACAGAAGAACTGTACAAAAAAGATCTTCATGACCCAGGTAATCACAATGGTGTGATCACTGACCTAGACCCAGACATCCTGGAATGTGAAGTCAAGTAGGCCTTAGAAAGCATCACTATGAACAAAGCTAGTGGAGGTGATGGAATTCCAGTTGAGCTATTCCAAATCCTGAAAGATGATGTTGTCAAAGTGTTGTACTCAATATGCCAGCAAATTTGGAAAACTTATCAGTGGCCACAGGACTGGAAAAGGTCAGTTTTCATTCCAATCCCAAAGAAAGGCAATGCCAAAGAATGCTCAAACTACCAAACAATTGCACTCATCTCACATGCTAGTAAAGTCATGCTCAAAATTCTCCAAGCCAGACTTCAGCAATACGTGAACCGTGAACTTCCTAACATTCAAGCTGGTTTTAGAAAAGGCAGAGGAACCAGGGATCAAATTGCCAACATCCATTGGATCATGGAAAAAGCAAGAGAGTTCCAGAAAAATATCTATTTCTGCTTTATTGACTATGCCAAAGCCTTTGACTGTGTGGATCACAGTCAATAAACTGTGGGAAAGTCTGAAAGAGATGGGAATACCAAACCACCTGACCTGCCTCTTGAGAAACCTGTATGCAGGTCAGGAAGCAACAGTTAGAACTGGACATGGGACAACAGACTGGTTCCAAATAGGAAAAGGAGTACATCAAGGCTGTATATTCTCACTCTGCTTATTTATTTATTTATTTATTTCCATTTATCACTTTGTTTTTTTTTTAATTTTATTTTTAAACTTTACAATATTGTATTAGTTTTGCCAAATATCGAAATGAATCCACCACGGGTATATCTGCGTTCCCCATCCTGAACCCTCCTCCCTCCTCCCTCCCCTACCCTCCCTCTGGGTCGTCCCAGTGCACCAGCCCCAAGCATCCAGTACCGTGCATTGAACCTGGACTGGCGACTCGTTTCATACATGATATTATACATGTTTCAATGCTATTCTCCCAAATCTCCCCACCCTCTCCCTCTCCCACAGAGTCCATAAGACTGATCTATACATTGGTGTCTCTTTTGCTGTCTCGTACACAGGGTTATTGTTACCATCTTTCTAAATTCCATATATATGCATTAGTATACTGTATTGGTGTTTTTCTTTCTGGCTTACTTCACTCTGTATAATAGGTTCCAGTTTCATCCATCTCATTAGAACTGATTCAAATGTATTCTTTTTAATGCTGAGTAATACTCCATTATGTATATGTACCACAGCTTTCTTATCCATTCATCTGCTGATGGGCATTTAGGTTGCTTCCATGTCCTGGCTATTATAAACAGTGCTGCGATGAACATTGGGGTACACGTGTCTCTTTCCCTTCTGGTTTCCTCAGTGTGTATGCCCAGCAGTGGGATTGCTGGATCATAAGGCAGTTCTATTTCCAGTTTTATGCAGAGTACATCATGAGAAACGCTGGACTGGAAGAAGCACAAGATGGAATCAAGATTGCTGGGAGAAATATTAATAACCTCAGACATGCAGATGGCACCATCCTTACAGCACAAAGTGAAGAGGAACTAAAAAGCCTCTTGATGAAAGTGAAAGAGGAGAGTGAAAAAACTGGCATAAAGCTCAACATTCAGAAAACGAAGATCATGGCATCTGGTCCTATCACTTCTTGGCAAATAGATGGGGAAACAGTGGAAACAGTGTCAGACTTTATTTTTTGGAGCTCCAAAATCACTGCAGATGGTGACTGCAACCATGAAATTAAAAGACGCTTATTCCTTGGAAGGAAAGTTATGACCAACCTAGATGGCATATTCAAAAGCAGAGACATTACTTTGCCAACAAAGGTCCGTCTATTCAAGGCTATGGTTTTTCCACTGGTCATGTATGGATGTGAGAGTTGGACTATGAAGAAGGCCGAGTGCCGAAGAATTGATGCTTTTGAACTGTGGTGTTGGAGAAGACTCTTGACAGCCCCTTAGACTGCAAGGAGATCCAACCAGCCCATTCTGAAGGAGATCAGCCCTGGGATTTCTTTGGAAGAAATGATGCTAAAGCTGAAACTCCAGCACTTTGGCCACCTCATGCGAAGAGTTGACTCATTGGAAAAGACTCTGATGCTGGGAGGGATTGGGGGCAGGAGGAGAAGGGGACAACAGAGGATGAGATGGCTGGATGGCATCACCGACTCGATGGACGTGAGTTTGAGTGAACTCCAGGAGTTGGTGATGAACAGGGAGGCCTGACGTGCTGCAATTCATGGGGTCGCAAAGAGTTGACAGGACTGAGCGACTGAACTAAACTGAATGCTTATGCTACTCAGTGTGGTTATTCTGTGTCTAATTCATCTAAGCCCATTTTTGAGAGTGCCTATTTTATACTGAAGTATTTTAATAGCCTCATATTGTGTCTTACTACTTCGTCTACTTTGTCCTATCTATTCATCACCCAAACCTCCACTCTGACACCACCTTTTTCTCTCTAAAATATATTTGTGATCATGTATTTCCCTATTGGACCTTTTATGGATCTTCATTTCATACAAGATAAACTCCAAACAACTCACCATTCAAATACATATACAATGTTTTTGAACTATCTTTTCAGGTTCATTTACTCCTTCACTATCACCCTCATTTGCAAACCCCACTCACACAATGCTCATACCTTAAACTGTTTCAAAACTCTAGCTTCTTCCAGTTCACATAATCTTGTACAAAAAGATATCTTCTACCTCTTTACCTTTGCACATATTTTATATACTTAAAATGTCAGATACTTTTAAGTTATTACTGAAAGTACAAGCGTTATTACATCCCTCCTGATCACCTAATGTGGAATTATTCCTGCCACTTTAATGTTCACTTAGAAATTAATTCCTTGTCTACAGACCATTGTCCATATAGATTCTTAGCTTCTTAAATCTAGGGGTGTATCTTATTTCAATTTTTTTTTTTCAAATACAAATTATAGATTTTTTTTTCAAATGTCAGTTGAATAAAAGCATAAAAGATTCTAATAAACTAATATCTAATATTCTTCCCTATGGCTCTATCTATCATTAAGTATTAATGCTATTAACTCATTAGTTCTAACCTGATGTTATGTTCCATTAATCAGTTCAGTTCAGTTCAGTCACTCAGTCCTGTCCGACTCTTTGTGACCCCATGAATTGCAGCACGCCAGGCCTCCCTGTCCATCATCAACTCCCAGAGTTCACTCAAACTCACATCCATCGAGTTGGTGATGCCATCCAGCCATCTCATCCTCTGTCGTCCCCTTCTCCTCCTGCCCCCAATCCCTCCCAGCATCAGAGCCTTTTCCAATGAGTCAACTCTTTGCATGAGGTGGCCAAAGTACTGGAGTTTCAGCTTTAGCATCATTCCTTCCAATGAACACCCAGGACTGATCTCCTTTAGGATGAACTGGTTGGATCTCCTTGCAGTCTAAGGGGCTGTCAAGAGTCTTCTCCAACACCACAGTTCAAAAGCATCAATTCTTCGGTGTTCAGCTTTCTTCACAGTCCAACTCTCACATCCATACATGACCACTGGAAAAACCATAGCCTTGACTAGACAGACCTTTGTTGGCAAAGTAATGTCTCTGCTTTTGAATATGCTATCTAGGTTGGTCATAACTTTCCTTTCAAGGAGTAAGCGTCTTTTAATTTCATGGCTGCAGTCACCATGTGCAGTGATTTTGGAGCCCCTCAAAATAAAGTCTGACACTGTTTCCACTGTTTCCCCATCTATTTCCCATGTAGTGATGGGACCAGATGCCAAGACCTTAGTTTTCTGAATGTTGAGCTTTAAGCCAACTTTTTCACTCTCCACTTTCACTTTCATCAAGAGGCTTTTTAGTTCCTCTTCATTTTCTGCCATAAGGGTGGTGTCATCTGCATATCTGAGGTTATTAATATTTCTCCTGGCAATCTTGATTCCAGCTTGTGCTTCATCCAGCCCAGCATTTCTCATGATGTACTCTGCATATAAGTTAAATAAGCAGGGTGACAATATACAGCCTTGACGTACTCCTTTTCCTATTTGGAACCCGTCTGTGTCCAGTTCTAACTGTTGCTTCCTGACATGCAATAGCTGCATATAATGCTAAGTATATTTTGTAATTCCATTGAAATAATTATAATCATATAATTATAATCATATAATCATACCATCTGTGTTAAACATACACTAAGTTTTACTAAAATCTTATCATTTGATGGTAAGTGAATTAGGCTGAGATAACATAATACAGTAGTCCTATTAATAGCATTTTAGACTTATTTTGTGTCATCATCATATGGTTTTATCTGATTTACACAAATCTTGAGGCATTATTAAGAACACCTACATGAAAAAAATGAACACATATCTTATGGTTTCATATCCAGTTCTTTACAAGTACGAACTTGGTCCCCTCAATTGAAGAAAAACACTTTTTTTCTCCTAGAATTGTATAGCTAACTATTTTCAGGTGATTTTCATTTGGAAACATGGAGTTTATTCTTTTATTATTTGATATTCAACAAAGGCCAGGCAGATAGTAATAATGCTTTGTTTATTAAATAATTGAGATATTGTCTAAAAAGAATTTTCTTGAATTAATTTCTAAATTATTTCATAGTTATAATTAAGGATAAGGCACACCTTCTTTGCCACATTCATCTAAGAAATATGTACCCTTTAATATTATTCAAAGAATATTTGTGTATCTAGAAGTGTTTAGGAGGTTTTTGTTAAGGTATCTTAAGGCAAAATTATTGATTTAAAATTCTTGAAATACTCACAGAATGATAAAAGGTTTAAATTTTAGGAAGGCAATCAATATCAAAGCAATTAGACATGGATTTTTGAAAGGCATTCTACAACCTCCCTGTATCAACCAACAACTAAAATAAGTTACAGTAAAGTGTAGTCAACAAAATCATGGTTCTATATGCTATTTTATTTCAGTAGCATATATCACCAGATTTTGCAAATTAAACTTCTTTTAGTTACTTCTTAAGTAGACCATGTTTAAATGATTATTCATCTGCAGCCAACTCATGGCTTCTTGCAGGCTCACTGTATTTTAGTTTTATCAACCCTTGAAAGTTTTTTTATAATTTAAGGGAAAACATTTAAATATAAGAGTTTCTAAAATAAATGTATACACTAGTTATTAAAATGAGAGAAATCTAAAATCATTATAAAGAGTTTAAGAAGGAATTTATTAGCAAATCAACATATTTTTAAATTGTCTTCAAAAAATATATAAATGTTATGAAGAGAGTTTGAAATAAGAATCTAGATGCCCTTTCAAACTTCTTTGAAATAACTCTGCAAGTTGGACCAAATCTAGCTTGTAATGATACTATAGTTGGACCTAAACTATCAAAAAGTTATTATCACCATCAAGAAACATTTATTAAACACTTAAGAGTACAGGAAATTTCCCTTTATCTCATTAAGACTCTTTAAAAAGAAGTAATCTACATCTAGGGCCATGTACCAAAATATTCTATTAATATAGCAAATGCAAGTAAATTAAATAAAAAGCAATATTACCTTTGAAAAATGTGATAAAGAGATAACCACTTTAAATCCAAGCAAGAAACGTCTTTAAGAACAAAGCAGAGTAGCACAGTTCAAACTTGAACAAAATAGGTATTAAGCTTTTCAAAATGTGGTTAGGCATTATCTATGCAGTTATGAGACTGAGTGTGTTTAACCATGAAATACACTATTCCCTCATTCACAAAAAAATAATAAAATGACCTTATTATTTATATGAAAAAGAGTATTTTTCTATCAATAATTTTAGTAGTTTGAGCAGTACCACAGTAACCTTTAGTCACAACAAATCAGGTGGCAGAATTGATTGACCTGGTTACTATATTTCAATACTTTTTACAGTACAATTTATCCCTTAGCTAGCTCATTTAAATTATATAACTATATACTGTAAACTACAAAATTTCTTATGTCTCTGGTACATAAAATTTTCTTTATTTCCTTTACAACTTATTTCAAGAAAAACATTTTGCCAACAATTTCAAGTTTATTAGGTATTGTGCTCAATAGGCAATCCATTTTACAGATGGGTAAAATGAGAGACATGTATATGGAGTTACTTAAGCAGATAAACTTAACCAACTCATCCAAAACTTGAAAAAGAAGAGAGAAATCATTAGGACTTAAGGTCAGCATAACAAATGGAAAAAAAAATAAACAGCCAAATGCATAATATGATGTATTAATCTTACAAAACTAGACAGCACATTAAAAAGCAGAGACATTACTTTGCCAACAAAGGTCTGTCTAGTCAAAGCTGTGGTTTTTCAAGTAGTCGTGTACAGATGTGAGTGTTGAACCATAAAGAAAGGTGAGTGTAGAAGAATTGATGTTTCTGAACTGTGGTGTTGGAGAAGACTCTTGAGAGCCCCTTGCAAGAGATCAGATCAGTCAATCCCAAAGGAAATCAGTCCTAAATATTCATTGGAAGCACTGATGCTGAAGCTGAAGCTCCAGTACTTTGGCCACCTGATGTAAAAACTGACTCATTGGAAAAGAACTTGATTCTGAGAAAGTTTGAAGTCAGGAGGAGAAGGGGATGACAGAGAATGAGATGGTTAGATGGCATTTCTGACTCGATGGACATGAGTTTGTGCAAGCTCTGGGAACTGGTGATAGACGGGGAGTCCTGGCATGCCACAGTCCATGGGATCTCAAAGAGTTGGACACGACTGAGTGACTGAACTGAAGTGAATCATTTGTATTTTCAAGAACAATTCAACTAACAGATAAGAAATACTTTGATGAGATGGCAGGGAGAGCTGTAAGGGAGAAGAATAAGTGAGGGTACTGAGCTCCTTCCTTGTTGTGGAATAAAGGTAGAAGACATGGTAAGAATCAGCTGGGACCATTTCAAAGTTGTTTTAGCCTTGTCTTCTAGAGCCACACTATAGCTAATAATTATTTGCAATACTTTGTGATTATTTTTCTATATACCTATCTTTATTGATCATAAAAATACTTTGACATTTCTCACTTTTTCCACATCATATATACATAACTATTGCCAGCACTTCTCTTGTCCTTTCCTTGATTACTTTAAATGTTAAAATATTTGCTTTATTATGTTTTCTTTCAAGGTGACCTTCTTTTACACCCTTCTTTTTTCTGCAGCTGAGACCACATTGAGTTAACTTTGTCCTGAGCTGGGAGCATTTTCACATTTGATTACCTAAGATTTCAGGGTCTGGGCTTTCACACTCATAGGAGTCAGCCATTCATGTTTTAAATAGGTTCTTAAACTCTAGTTCTGACCTATTTCTGAAACATTTTTTAAAACACCAACAAATGACTATTCACACAGATCCCATGTCTAAATTTTCATATAATTATATTTATATGTTATACCATATGATTATGTACTGATATTGTTGCTGTTGTTTAATCACTAAGCCGTATCCGACTCTTTGCAACCCCATGGTCTGTAGCCCACCAACTCCCCTGCCACGGGATTCTCCAGCCAACAATACTGGAGTGGGTTGACATTTCCTTCTCCAGTATAGTGGTATTGTATGTGCTATGTTTTCATAGAATAAAGCTATATATTTATAACTATATTTTTAAATAGAAACATTTTATTATATGTCGTATGTAATACAATAAAAACATTGTTCTGAGTCAATTGTGTGTTTTCAGTAATGTAGTTGTGTACAAGTCTTTGTGACCCCGTGAACCGTAGCCTGCCAGGCTCCTCTATCCATGGGATTTCTCAGGCAAGAATACTGGACTGTGTTGCCATTTCCTTCTCCAGGGTATCTTCCTGACCCAGACAGGGATCAAACCTGGATTGCCTGTATTGTAGGCAGTCTCCTGCCATGCAAGCAGTCTCCTGCAGTGCAGACAGATTCTTTACCAACTGGGCCACCAAAGAAGCCCAAAGTCCTTGATTTGACAAATATTTCTCTAAATGATTAGAAGGCTGCTATGAAATTTATCATATCTTATTTGAACGCATTAATTATTTCTTTCCCATCATGTATGTTCATGACTTTTTTTGAGCAAACTATGGAGTTGACCTTCGTGTCTATAGAATTTAATCTCAAATCCTTTCAATTTTAAAATGTTTATAATAACAACAGCTTCAGACACAACAGCAAAATTTCAAATTCAAATTATCCATAACTAAAAAGTGAGTTACATATATTTTGTTACAAAAATTTCTTTTTTTATGTTAATTTACCTACATAAGAAATATTATAGCATAAATCAAACTATAAGAAGAGAATAATGAAAAATGGTTATATCTCATCATGTGAAATTCTGAGAAATATTTATTAAAACATTAAAATGAAATTCAGTTTTCAAATATAACTGTATGGAATCAGGATTTGCATATTTCAACTAAATTCTCCCAAGTCTAATAAGTAAAAGCAAACCTCTCCTGCATTTGAAAGAATATTAAATAGGGACTGATTTTGCAGGCATATTTTTAATAAATAAATGCATATATTCCAACTTACTAAAAGGTTTTTAAAAAGCAGAGCTGGGAAATTATATGCAAACATTTTGAACAGCTAATATGCAATACAAGCTGAAAGAGCCTGAAGCAAATGTGAGTATTACATACATACTAATAGTATTCTTAACCTGTCCCTGGAGATTTCCATAAAAACCAGATAACATACTTCAGGACAAATATTGGGGAAAAATGGGAAATTATACTCTTTATGATTTTTAAATTTTAAAATCCTTTTGCTTGAATTATATTTTTTAAAATTAAAAGAATTGCGTTGTATAGAGCATTGAATTCTTTGTGATATAATGTTTTTCATCCAAAATTCTGCAGAAAACCTGCCAATATCTGCCTGATCTCATGATCAAAACTTTTTATTATTGCCTACTATCAGATTCTTAGATGGGAGTACCCCAAAGTTTTAGAGGTAAAGAAACATGAGACTGAAATAAAGATCAATTTTAATCCAAGCCAAGTAATAACACATAATATCATCAAGAAAATTAGTTTTCATGTCCTTACCAATTATTACAAGGCAGACAATGTTCAGTGTTTCATAAATACATCTAATTTAAAACTTATAATGATCATATAAAGTATATACTATTTTTATTATCCTTAATTTACAGATGAGGGAACTGGGACACAAAGATCTTAAGTTGGCCAAAAATATACAATTAGTGACTAATGGACTATAGGTTTGAACTAGGCAATATGGCTCTAGAGACCATGAGCCTAGCCACTGCACAATTCAGTTTCTCATTAAGAAAACCTGTAGACAGACATCTGCAGTTTGCATACAAGGATAAAAATTAGCCACAGATACTTTATTACATTTCATACAATTCACATAGCACTTTCTCTTTTTCTCTTAAGACTTATTTTCTACTATCTACAATTATAGATAATTTTTACATATCTCTTCTATATATACCAAGGCCCTAAGTTCCCCAACACAAAAATTAGGCCTGACTTTTTGTATCCTTCAAAATCCCTGGTAAAATCTTACATATTCTTTAAGCATTCATTTAGTATTTTTGGATGACTGAATATAAATCTGTCTCTTTCATTAAGAAATAAGAGAAAAATATATTGAACACAATGTACTATAAAAATGGATTGGGTTTTGACTCTCCTCTGCAGAAAAAAAAAAAAGTAAAAATGATAACAATCCTGCCACTGGACCTGCATCTATTTTATGAAAACTGAGCAAAACTTAATATAAACTTTGAACCTTCAGTGATCTTATGTTTAATTTTTATAATTACAATAATTTACAACACACATTATTTAAAGTTCAGTATATTTTTTTTTCCCTTATGGATCACAGTCTTGTCATGGCAAAGGGACTTGCATACTCAATGAAGTCAAGAGCCATGCTGTGCAGGGCCCCCCAAGATGGACAGGTCATAGTGAAGAGTTCTAACAAATATGGTCCACTGAAGAAGGAAATGACAACCCACTCCAGTGTTCATGCCTGGAAAATCCCATGAACAGAGGACCCTAGTAGGCTACAGTCAATAGGGTTGCAAAGAGTCAGACATGATGGAGCGCATGCAGGGTAAGCATCAGTAAAACAAATGATAAATATATTACCAACCAAATGTGATACAATTTCTCAGTTGTATTCTACAATTCTCCCTCTACTCAGTTTATCTGGGTAATGTCAGACATATCAAGAGTTTCAATGAGTTCACTTGAATTTTTTTTTAATATAAATTTATTTATTTTAATTGGAGGCTAATTACTTTACAATATTGTGGTTGGCTTTGCCATACATCTACATGAATCTACCACAGGTGAATTTTTGATGCTTGAATATATCAGCAAATTTGGAAAACCCAGCATGGGCCACAGGACTGGAAAAAGTCAGTTCTCATTCCAATCCCAACGAAGGACAATGCCAAAGAATGTTCAAACTACTGAACTATTGTGCTCATTTCACATGCTAACAAGGTCATGCTCAAAATCCTTCAAGCAAGGCTTCAACAGTACGTAAACTTAGAACTTCCAGATGTACAGCTGGATTTAGAAAATGCAGAGGAACTAAAGATCCAACTGCCCACATCCGTTGGATCATAGAAAAACCAAAAAGATTCCAGAAAAGCATCTATTTCTGCTTCATTGACTACAATAAAGCTTTTGACTGTGTGTATTACAACAAACAGTGAAAAATTATTAAAGAGATGGGTGTACCAGGACATCTTACCTGTCTCCAGAATCCTATATACAGGTCAAAAAGCAATAATTAGAACTGGACATGGAAAAACGGACTGACTCCAAATTGGGAAAGGAGTATGTCAAGATTGTATATTGTCACCCTGGTTATTTACCTTTTATGTAGAATACTTCATGTCAAATGCCAGACTGGATGATCACAACCTGGAATCAAGATTGCTGCGAGAAATATCAACAGCCTCAGATATGCAGATGATACTATCCTAATAGCAGAAAGCAAAAATGAACTAAAGAGCCTCTTGAAGGTGAAAGAGGAGAGTGAAAAAGCTGACTTAAAACTCAACATTCAAAAAACTAAGGTCATGGCATCCAGTCCATTACTTCATGGCAAATAGATGGAGAAAAAATGTAAACAGTGAAAAACTTTCTTAGGCTCCAAAATCACTGTAGATGAAAGTAACTACAGCCACAAAATTAAAAGATACTTGCTCCTTGGAAGAGAAGCTATGACAAGACTAAACAGCATATTAAAAAGCAAAGACATTACTTTGCCAACAAAGGTCCTTATAGTAAAAGTTATGGTTTTTCCAGTAGTCATGTACTGGTGTAAGATTTGGACCATAAAAAAAAAACCTGAGTGCTGAAGAACTGATGCTTTTAAACTATGGTGCTGGAGAACACTCTAGAGAGTCCCTTGGGCTGTAAGGAGATCAAGCCAGTCAATCCTAAAGGAAATCAATCCTGTATATTCATTGGAAGGACTGATGCTGAAGCTGAACTCCAATATCTTGGCTACCTGATACTAAGAGCTGACTTATTGCAAAAGACCCTGATGCTGGGAAAGATTGAAGGCAAAAGGAGAAGGGGTGGCAGATGATGAGCTGATTAGATAGCCTCTTCAACTCAGTGGACAAGAATTTGAGCAAATATCAGGAGATAGTGGAGGACAAAGGAGCTGGTGTGCTGCATTCCATGGGGAAGCAAGGAGTCAGACATGACTTAGCTACTGAATAACAAGAATGACAAATATATAACTTAGTCACTAACTTCTAGTTTTTAATTTAACTGGTAAAAAAGTTTTAGAAACCATAGAATGTATACAATTACATTTTTCACATTCTGGCATGCAAAGATAAATAAATAAGACCCAAAAAATAACTAAGACCCAAAGCAGAGAATGACCCAGATAATAGAAGTGAGAAAATCAATATCAGGCATATTGATGATATGGTGGTAAGCTTTTTTAACTAGAAAGGTACTTATGGATGTAATAGAAAGTAATAACGAAGGAGTAGTAGATAGGCATTTAACTTAATTTGAATGATAGTTAAAGCCTCAGATAAGAATTCAATTATGAAAGAAAAATGGATAAAAGAAGGAAAGAGAATAAAGAATGAGGCCACACCTTAAATAGTAACGATGTTTCATTGGCAGGGGAATATATATGTAATGTAAGAAGGATTTGGGAAAATAACTTATGGGCATACTAGCATGCTACTGCTACTGCTACTGCTAAGTCGCTTCAGTCATGTCCGACTCTGTGCAATCCCATAGATGGCAGCCCACCAGGCTCCCCCGTCCCTGGGATTCTCCAGGCAAGAACACTGGAGTGGGTTGCCATTTCCTTCTCCAATGCATGAAAGTGAAAAGTGAAAGGGAAGTTGATCAGTCGTGTCTGACTCTTAGCGACCCCATGGACTGCAGCCTACCAGGCTCCTCCGTCCATGGGATTTTCCAGGCAAGAGTACTGGAGTGGGGTGCCATTGCCTTCTCCGGCATGCTAGCATAGCTCATTTTAAAGTTAACAAGTGAAAGACAAACTTTGAAAAATAGGAATGATTAACAGTTTCAGATATTTTTGACAACATAATGAGAAAAAACAGTGAAAAGAAGTCTTCCATTTTGGTGACTAAACAGTTCTTATTGACCATAGAATAGCTTCATTTGAATTTGGCAAGCTACTCATGGTGGCAAAGAATGAAAGGTGTATGAGTACTGAGTGTATGTATGTGTGTGTGTGTGTGTGTGTGTGTGTAGTTTACTTTTAAAAGAAATACAGGAATTGAGATGTCAACCAGAAGTTTACAAAAATGTGGTCTGAGTACTGATAACAGTTGATAGAACCCTTAGCAGAAGGAAAATGTTTTTCAAAGAAAAAAAAAAAGAAAGGAGGGAGGGAAGAAAGGGACAGACATTCTTGAAGTGTAAGTCATTACAGATTTTATAATATTTCCATTATCCTATGGTACATTTGATTCTAAAATATCTTCAGAAATAGCATCTTGCAATACATAACACTTTACTTTTTTTTTCTAAACACCTTTCCTGACCTTCAAAATATTGTAATTCTCACAATAACCAACTGAGTAAAAAGGATGATTATCCTATCTTTTCAAATGAGGAAATATGTTTCCTGAGAAACATGGAATTCTAGCATCAGTGCTCTCTTCACTAAAATCAACAGTGTTCAGCAACAGTAACCTTCAAAGTTTATAACCAAGACTTAACTTTAAAGACCCTGATAACTCAAATACGCAAAAATTTAGGTGCACTTTCACCTCCAGTCTCAAGATTACGAAGTATTTCAATAGCAGTCATTAGGCACTCACTTCTCATTCCTTTTTATTTCTTATTCTGTCTCACAAAACCATTAGCTAGGTGATGTGGAAATCTTTACTTTAAAATAGAAAGAAATAAAAAGAATGAGTTTTTTGTGTAAGTTCACAAAACAGCTCACTGACAGAATAGGCAATAGAATTTTACAAACTATAGAAATGATCCCTGAAAGTATAAGATTTTTAAAGCCATTGGATCAAAAATTCTTTTTTCCTCCCCAAACCAGGCAAAAATTGAATCAGATTTTCCTTCATTCTGTCATTTAATTAAATGCACCCTGTTCTGAACTTGACTTTGATGTCCATGACACTATATAAGCTGTTAGATGAGTTAGTGATATACTTCAAAGTAAGTGTGAGAGAAGCATGCAAATACAATAGGTCAAAGGAAATAAAAGATATATAGCTTAGATATCAAGCATAATTTTAAAATATAAGCAATGTGGCTTCAGGTTGTCTGTCTCCTTATCACTATCTGAGGGGAAAATAATGACTCTGTGTAAACATTCAATACCCATGAAGCTGTAGTAACAAAATACTGCTCAGAAATATCTATCAATCATGAAATTAACTTCATGGGGAAAAATGTATATTGCACCAAAAACAGAGGAAGCACAAAATATATAATATTGCATTTACAGGGTACATAAAATCTTACTGAATCAGTGATAAATATCTGTGCTTCATATATTTGACTATTTTCCAGACTACTTTCCTTGAGAATGTTTACAAAATATATAGACAATTTACTAAACAGTATTAAAATACAGTTCTAAATCTTGTAGCATGAAATGTGTATGAAGCAGTCACCCTGAAAAATATTTAATTACTGGAATAATTTTCCATTCAAAAATTATCTTCCCTGAATAGAGTTCTCTTCTCATAGAGACAACATTTATGAGGCACATGAAGACTGGAAGGTTCTTGTTCAGAAAAGAATGTTGCAGAAAAAAAAAGTGCTTCACTTTTGACAGTAATCACATTTTAAAATACACTGATGTATGCATTAAATATTGAAGAGCAAGTTTTATTATTTATTACAATCAGATATCTGCATTTACTTCTTCTGATTCCTAAAGATTTAAATATTTTTTGTTATTCTTAATTCTTATCGCTTCTGCCAATCAGATTCTACTCTGGGGCTCCTGGTTCACAAGAATGTCAAGGAGCTATTTAACTTTCCATTTAATACTCATGTGGTTAGTTTATAATGATGAGGATGTGCTTTTTATTTTATAAATGAATTATTCATTACTAAAAACAACACAATCCATGAATACAAGCAAGTAGTATTAAGCAAGGAATACTTATGGTCATAAAACCATCATATTTAAAATCTAAAGACAGAAGACAGGAAAATACAAATTTTAAAAACGCAGTTATTTGAAGAGTAGACAAAAAAAAAAACCCTATAAATCTTGAATTTCTTCTTAAACTTCATATATAAGTCTTGATATCTCACAAATCTCATATTTATAAGGATTTAAATTCTTATTATACCAATACAACTTTGTGGTCCTTCTGTTAACTATCGGTTCTTCTCACCTCAACCTTCGAAACTGAATTTGGCTTTCTCATTTCTAATTCAGATTTAACAGACCACAAAATTAAGATCTGTGTTCTCTCCAAAGCAGATTCTTTATGACTAAGAAGGCAGAACAATAGCATGAGGTATACCAGTCCCTGGCTATTTGAATATACTTATTCAAATCAAATAATATTATTAAATCAAAAAGTGGCTAAAGAAATTAGAACACTAATCTAAGTACTTTGCTCCATTGTTGTTTTTATTTGGAGCCAGATTGATGATAATGACTATGATGATGATGGTTACAGTCCCAAAGAAGTAAGCCATGAAAGCACTGTATATATCTTTTCTCACATCAGACCTCTGTGTATGATGTAGGTATTGTTTATGCATGTCTTCCCATTGAGAAAATCATGGCTCCAAAAAAATATGTAATTTTTTTATTATAACACCATCAGTGTGAGATTGATTCAATACTTAAACTAAGATTGATTTAACCCAAAGTTTTATTTTCATTTTGCTGACCTATTTTTGAGGAGATGGACTTAAAGATCAAGCACAGTAAATTGAATGATTGCATTTATCTTTGTTCTCTTTAAAAATTCCACAAAAATTACCAAAAGGTGGGGAGGGGGGAGCGTAAACTCTAGAAGACAAAGAAGAGGGGTAAATATTTAGAAAATGAAAAGCAGAAGAAGGATAGTTGCCATGAAAGCTAGGAAAATGTAAGTTCCTGTTAGAAAGTCCAGAAAATATTAAGGCCAGATTATGGGGCAGGGTTGTTTTTTTTTTTTTTAAGATAATTGAAAAAAAATCTTTAAAATGTTGAAAACTTTTAAAATGTTACCCTAAATCCCTTTCCGCAAGTTGAAACTTTGTCTCAACCTAGCAGAGGACTCCAGTATTAGAGAGATTGAAACTGAAAAAAAAAAAAAGAATTTAGGATACTTTGGCACAGTTCAGGGGGCAGGAGGAGAAGGGGACCACAGAGGATGAGATGGCTGGATGGCATCACCGACTTGATGGACATGAGTTTGGGTTTTGGAGTTAGTGATGGACAGGGATGCCTGGCGTGCTGCAATTCATGGGATGGCAAAGAGTTGGACATGGCTGAGGGACTAAAATGAACTGAACTGAACTGAAAGATACTTACCCACCCAAAAAAAAGGAGATGGAAAATTCACATCTGAAATGTTGAAGTCCCTCTCTGAGCTATCTAGCCCGAAGCTCTCAGATGTGACCTAGGAAGCTGAGATCACACCAAGACCACCAAACCTGTACCCACCATGCCCTGGACAGGAGCTAGAATTTTTCTCTCTGTAATAATTGTCCAGGAATTTTTCTCTCAGTAATAACTGGACAGGAAAAAGTCTTTCAGAGACTGCAATTTGGTTTGTTAGGAAACAGTAGTCTTTGTTCAATCACACTATGGCTTTTTGTATGGCTATTTAAGTCTTTTTGTCTTTCTGTGTTATTTAAATCTTCATCCCTCTTATGATAGCTGTTTCATATGATACATCTTTTCAATCCTTTTATTTTCAGTCTGTTAATATCTTTAAATCTAAAATGTGTCAGGCAGCATATTGTTAGGTCCTGTATTATTTAAAATTCAGCTTAATATCTGACCTGATTTATTTAATTAATTCATATTTAAAGTTATGAATATAATTAGATTTACATCTGTCATTTTACATTCGCTTTCTATATATATATCCTTCACATCATTTTTTTCCTCCTATGCTTCATTCTCTTGTACAAAGTTGATACATTTTAATCCCTTTCATAATTTTCAATTAAATTTAAAAATGATTTTTCAGCAATTGCTCTAGATCTCATATATTTATATCAAATTGACTCTCAGTTCAGTTCAGTTCAGTCACTCAGTCATGTCTGACTCTTTGTGACCCCATGAATTGCAGCACACCAGGCCTCGCTGTCCATCACCAACTCCCGGAGTTCACTCAGACTCACGTCCATCGAGTCAGTGATGCCATCCAGCCATTTCATCCTCTGTCATCCCCTTTTCCTTCTGCCCCCAATCCCTCCCAGCATCAGAGTCTTTTTCAATGAATCAACTCTTCGCATGAGGTGGCCAAAGTACTGCAATTTCCGCTTTAGCATCATTCCTTCCAAAGAAATCCCAGGGCTGATCTCCTTCAGAATGGACTGGTTGGATCTCCTTGCAGTCCAAGGGACTCTCAAGAGTCAGTGAAACATAAAAACTTTACTCCTGTATAGCTGCATCCTCCCCCAATTTTGTGCTGTTTTTATCATTTATACTACATTTTTATATGTTTCAAACCCTGGAATCCAGTTATATTTATTAAATTTTATAATCTTAGATCTTTCAAAGGTAAGAGGAGATTAATCTTAGCTATCACTTTTTTATCCTCTTCATTTTTTTCACTGTGGATTCAAGCTACCATCTGGTATCATTTCCTTACTCAAAGCTTTATTCCCACCCACCTCCTTTGTGCTATTTTTGTCAAATGCATTACACTTCTATATGTTAAAACCTCAACAATATAATTATGTACATATTGTTTTATGCAAGTACTTCTTTATTTGCAAGTACTCTTTTAATTAGTTAAAAAAGGAAGAAGAATAAAGAATATATACAATTATACTGTCGTGTAGTTACCAGCATAACTACCGTTACTAACACTTTACTAACACTTACTGTGTACAGATTTGAATTACTGTCTGGTGTCACTTGCTTTCAGGCTGAAGTACTTTCTTTAGAATTTTTGTAGAGTAGAACTGCTAGCAACAAATGCTCTGTTTTTGCTTATCTAAGAATACCTTTATTTCACCTTCATTTTTGGAAGATAGTTTTCTTGAAAATAATTTTCTAGGTTGACAATTTTATCTTCTTTTGTTTATTTTTAATTTTTCTTACTTTCATTACTCTGAATATGTTGCATATGCTGTCCCATTGCCTTCTGGTCTCCATTCTTTCAAAAGAGAATATCTGAAAAAGAATATCTGATTTTATAATATGACAAAATAGAGACATGAGAGAAAAATCTGTCTTCAGTAGGTTTTGAACAATAGGCAATGATAAATGATGATCAGAAGAGAAGGGATTTAATTTCTTAGAAATGAAAATTGTAGTAGAAAAAATATTTTAAAGTTTTAAGAGCATAGTTACAGAAATCTTCCAGTAGGTATGACAAAAGGAAAAATAGATATTAAATGAGAAAGAAATGTCAAAATTAGAAGCATAGTTCAGAAGATCCAACATGTAAATATAACAATATCTAGAAAGAAAAAATATTAAGGAAAGGAATTTAGGGAGGGAAAAGGACATTTCTGTGAATGAAGAAAAATATTCCAAATTAAAAGGACCCATCACCCAATTAAATTAGTGAAAATATATTCTCAGTAAGTCATATTACTGTATAAATATGGCATTACACAGAATATCCTAACTGATTCCAGTACTAAAAGAAAAATGATGTCACATGAAATATCTGGTATTAGAATTGTATCAAACATAAATGGAGAAACTGGAGATACAGAACAATGGATAATTCTCCAATATTCTTGGGGAAAATATTTGTGATATAAGACCCTATATATCCCTGAAATATCAGCCATTTAAAGAATAGGATAAAAACACTTTAGACATGCAAATATCTAATATGTTGTATCTCTAATATGCATATCTCTAATATGCATCATGTATTAAGAACATACTAGGGCATGTACTTCATCAGAATATGGGGGTAAACAAACAAAGGAAGGGATTTTATCTAGGAATCAGGAAATTTAGCACTAGAGAAAAGGGATTTTCAAAATAAATGCAAATAAATTCTCAGAAGAGTATCTATATTCTAGCCTAGAGAGGAATCTTATATATTGTAGGTAAAAACCTATAGGAGAGATATCTCCAAGAAAAGTTAGATAAGCTAATATGGATAAATGTGTCAATAGAAGCATTACAGATTTTCCAGAAATTTCATAGTGTATTAATGACAGGTAAATAAAAAATTTTGTACATACCATCCATAAAAGTTAACTACAGTGGGGGTGTTCCGAGTAGCCACATGTCATTCAATTGAAAGGTATTTGGAGAAGGCAATGGCACCCCACTCCAGTACTCTTGCCTGGAAAATCCCGTGGATGGAGAAGCCTGGTAGGCTGCAGTCCATGGGGTCGCTAGGAGTCAGACACGACTGAGCGACTTCACTTTCATTTTTCACTTTCATGCATTGGAGAAGGAAATGGCAACCCACTCCAGTGTTCTTGCCAGGAGAATCCCAGGGACTGGGAAGCCTGGTGGGCTGCCGTCTATAGGGTCGCACAGAGTCGGACACCACTGAAGCGACTTAGAAGCAGCAGCACAATCATTTTAACTGTGTGGCCAATCTGAAAATGAATATTACCACAGAGCATGTTTCTTAAAGAAAAATTTCCTTGTGTCCTATGAATGGAGCTCCATCTCTCATGCTTAGAGTTCTAGCAATTCATCATTAGCTTTTACAAGTACAATGCCATTCTCCTCCATGCTGAGACAAGATAATATAAATAATGTTCCATGAAATTTACTGATGAAATGAATGTTCCCTTCCTTTCTTTCTAAGTTTTATTAGATTATACCATTCCTCTGTTTAAATTCCTGAATGGCTTCCCTTAATTTTCGAAACAATTTCCAAATCTTTTTTTGTATTCAAAAATCTCTGAGATTTTACCTTTATTTTTTAAATTAACTTTTTCATTGTAATATATTGTGTTAGTTTCTACTGTACAGCAAAATGAATCAGCCACATATACACATATATCCCTTCCCTTTTGGATTTCCTTCGCATTCAGCTCACCACAGTGCATGAAGTAGAGCTCCCTGTTACCTTTATTTTTAAAGGTTCACTTTACTCTTGACTCATTACCCCATACATTCTCAACTCTGGTCACACAGTGAGCTATGCAAGCTATTTCATATCCCTGCACCTTTGCACATGCCATTCATAATCCCCACTCTTCCTTCAAGTTTCTACAGATAATTCACTCAGTATAGATACTTTTCTGACTATTCAGACTCAAATAGCTCCTCCTGCTCCTCTAATATTATAATGCTTTCTAGCTCAATAAATATTAAAATCCAGTTTCCCAAATTCTAAGCCTGCATATTCAAAATTATTCCTTCCTCTCCTCTATGCCCCACATGAACTCAAGGACTAAATTCTATCAATTCTGCTGACAATATCTTTCCAGATAGATTATCTCAACTGCCTGTATAGTCAGACCATCCAAGGTAACTAGTCTTTCTGTACATTCCCTGGATGACCAGTGTCTGCTTCATCTATACCCTATTCACATGACTGACATTCCTAAGTATTTTCTACAGGCCCAAGCTAATGATTGTTCTTATCAAAAGGGCAGTGAGAGGGCAGGCCTCTCTGCTGGTTTCCCTGGTAACTAGTGAGGCCACTTGATATCAGATTCCTTATAGCTGTAATCTCCCCTTTCCCTACCAGGAGCAAAGACTGCCACAGTGACCTACCCACCATCCACAGCACACACAAATAACTCTAGGACCCTGCTTCAGATGTGTAAATTCCCACATCCACTAAACCATTTCTGAGGCCTACTTCATTCTTTCTTTGATCTTAAAGCTCTGCAAATACAGACCCTGTAGGCCTGTGAGTTGCAACCCAATACTGCCTTGATTCCAATTTAGAACAATATCATTTCTCCTCTAGAATATCCAGCATCTTATATCTTTATTTCCCATGTTGCTTTTTGTTCCAGTCCATCACGTAAACTGGACTTCTAGCATTAAAGAGCATGTATATTTGCTGTTATCCCAGTTCAGAGAGAAATTTCAAACTGACTACATCTAGTCCTATATTGGACATGAAGCAAGGCTTTCCTTTCATTTTGCCACCACCACCAAATTGTCCAAATCTCTGCTTCCTATCCTAGTGAAGTGGAATTCCCTCAGTTATGTCTGAATCTTTGTGACCCCATGGACTATACAGTCCATGGAATTCTCCAGGCCAGAATTCTGGAGTGGGCAGCCTTTCCCTTCTCTGGTAGATCTTCCCAACCTAGGGACAAACTCAGATCTCCTGCATTGCAGGCTAATTCTTTACCAGCTGAGCCACAAGGGAAACCCTCCTACCCTAGTAGAGGACTCAAATAAAGTTTTAAGGGCCTTTTGTTTGGGGTTTCTTTACAAGTAAAGGGATGATGGAGATGAGGGAAAGTAAAAGCTGTGAGGCAAATGTCATTTTGACTTGATGACCACTGTAAGTTTTACTGTTTTCTGGACAGCTACAAGAAGGAGATTGGGCACTGAGTCACCTTTGAGGTAGCTCCCTAGTGCCTTATAGTCTTCCTACTCAAAGTGGTGTTCCTGAAAGTGAAAGTGAAGTCGCTCAGTTGTGTCCGACTCTGCAACCCCACGAGTTGGGGTTGCACTCCTCTCCCCACAAGAGGAGCTCCTACAAGGCTCCTCTGTCCATGGAATTTTCCAAGCAAGAGTACTGGAGTGGAGTGCCATTTCCTTCTCCAGGGGATCTTCCCCACCCAGGTGTTCATGGACCACTAGCAATTTCGTCTCTTAATATCTTGGAAGAAAAGCATAGTCTCAGGCATCAACACAATCCTACAAAATTAAAATATGCTTTTTAACAAAATTTCAAATGATATAATATTTCAGATGATACATTAAAGTTTGAGTAGCTACTCTCTAAAGAAAAGTTTTCTACTAATCCACCATGCCCCAGCCCCCTTCCAGGATTAAATGCTATTTCTTGTTTTTCAATTGTCATGGCTTCTTCCTCATTTTCCAGTCTGAGTCTTATCTAGTTTCTAAAAGTGGAAAAACTTGCTCTGCTAACATGCATCTAAATCTTTCTGTCTGGAACTTTGGCCAGAAGCTTCTTTTAAGTACTAGTCTCTGTTTGTGCTTCCAGAATCTGTGAGTCATATTCCCCAGAGTGATCTGGCAAGGGAAAAGTCCCTCCAGGGGGAGGTGGAAGAATTTTCAGAGTAAGCAGGGGCACAGAAACCCACAGAAAACAACTTTTACAATTTTGAAATTAATTCTGACACTTGAATATATTAAAACACAAATGTAAGCATGCTAGTCTACTCTATCAAATATCTTCTGTTGCAACCTGATGCTCTCAAGAGAGTATATCCTCCTCATTTTGGCTTCCAAGTTTATGCTGGATATTTGTTATACTGTGGCCCATTTACTCTTCTTCTGATTTTTCTCAGAACAGTTATACCTCTTCCACTCGCAGTCTCTATGCTTCAGATAAAGCTGGTTCCATCTTTAGGTCAAGGGATGGGCATGAAATCTACACAGACGATCTGAATATGAGGAGTGTGACTAGATAGTGACATGCCCATGCCCCAGGTCAACTCAGAAATACTCACAAGACTTTACAAAAGGAGGTTAGACCAGATGGTAAATATTTTAGGCTTTGAGGGTCCAGCCACTAACTGTCTCAATTACATATTTATCTTTGTTTTTATGTCTTTGTTTATAACCTATTAACAGTACAAAAAGCATTTTTAGCTTGTTGGCGGTCTTAGTTCATGCTGCTATAATAGAATATAACAGACTGAGTGGCTTACAAACAACAGATATATACTTCTCACAGTTCTAAAGGCTACAAGATCGGGGTCCAAATGTGGTCAGGTTCTGGTAAAGACCTTCTTGCAGGTTGCAGATGATTGTTTTCTTGCTATCTTCTCATGTGGATGAGGAGAAAAAAAGAGTTTTCTAGAGTCTTTTTTTTGAGTACTAATCCCATTCATGAGTGCTCCAATCTCATGACCTAATCACCTCCAGAAAGCCACATCTTCCGGTACCATCGCATTGGGGATTACAATTTCAAAATGTGAATTTTAGGGAGATACAAACATTCAGCATGTAACACTAGCCTACAATAACAGGCTCTGGAACTGATCTGGCCCTCAGGCCGTACTTTACTTACCCCTGGCAAGTGACTAAGAAAAAGGAATTGTCTTTTCTGCTGTGTTAGAAACTGTGAACTGTCTTTTCACCAAGAGAGAAAAATGGTTGGAGAAAAAGAGCAAAAGAACAGAGACAAAATCCTGAGAACACTGTTTGAGCACCATCAGCTCTACTCCTGGACTTTTCAGTTGCCGGAACTAAAAAGTTTTTGTTTTTACTTAAGTTGCTCTGGACTAGCTTTTCTGTCACTGGCATTAGCAAGAGTCCTAACATAAAGATCCTTCTTGATCATGTCCCCATTTAGATTACCAGCACCAATTTTTATAATTACCCAACTTGATATTCTGTGCTCCACTCATTCATTCTCTTTCCCCTAAGTTACAGAATCTTCTCCTTCATCTCCCAGAAACATTCCTTCCCAACCTTACCAACTTGACTGTAACTACTCCTGGAAGATTCAAGTCTGAAGTCACCTTCTCTGAGAAGCCTTTGCGGAGCCCTGTCTTACATCTAACATGCAGTCTGTTGACACTATTCACATAGTATTTTCCACACAGTTTGGATTGTGTGTGTGTGTTTAAATACTCATATCAATTAGTATTTTAAAATACTTTTTCATATCAATATCATAATAGAGACTAATGTTATATTAAGCTTACTATATATGGGATTGATTTTAAGTCATTAAGTAATCTAATTTTCAGAAAAATCCTATGAGGAATGTAAGTGTTTCCATTTTATAAACAAGAAAACTCAGAGCTTAAATAATTTACCCTATTTGTGTTCAGGTAAATACTTGCTGGAAAAGCTGGACTTTATTGAACTGATACCAAAGTATCCAGTGCCTTATTTTACCAAAATTACTTCCCATAGGGCCTGGTACAGAGAAGAGAACTAAGTGTGTATGTCCTTGTGAATACAGAGCATCTTGAATATATTTCTATTACAGCACTTTGTAAACTGTATAATAAATAAAATGCACGTTTATTTTTCCTTCCAGACTTCTAGCTCTTGAATAATAGGTAGTCATATGAGTCTTTTAATCCTTAGTTCTTTTAGCATAGTTCTTAAAAATTAGTAGGTATTCAATAAATATACTGTCAAATGTTCTGTTGTAGTGGTGACTGTCCAATCAGTAAGTATTTAGCTCTACTCACACTGAAAAACTTTATCAATGTTAAACAATGATGTTCAAAATAAAACATTTTTTTAATCAGAGACACATTTGGTAAATATAACACATTTCTTTTTTACTGCAATTCTAAAACATTTTCTTTGGTTTGAAATTTAGATGCTAGAGAGAAAACACCACTATTTCAAGTGCTCATCAACCATAAGGTTACATGTGTCATACTTTTTTTTTGGTTTTTTTCTTTTTAATTTTATTTATTTTTATTTTTTTAGTTTTTGAATTTTATTTTTTAACTTTGCAATATTGTATTGGTTTTGCCATATATCAACATGAATCCACCACAGGTAAACACGTGTTCCCCCTCCTGAACCTTCCTCCCTCCTCCCTCCCCATACCATGTCATACTTTTTTATAAAAATCACTCTTAATGATTATGGAGTGCTGAGGTGCTCAAATAAAGGATCCAGCAGACAACGCCCACCCGGTGATACTCATACAATTTGTTAAACATCATTTGTGAATATGATGCACAACTTCAAAATGAAATACTGCCAAGCCACATTTAGTAGTGTAGTGAAAGAATAAGCAATGATTATCTGTTACACTTTTTCCCATTGCAGGGTAAAGAAGACATGATAAGGATACCTCAAAGGATACAGATTAATTTTAAAAGTAATCAAAAATATGAGAATACAGCAGGAACTGCTTCACAGCCGAGCTTCCAAAAACCTGGGACACCCTTTAGGATACCATTGAAATTCCAGCCAGGTGTCATTTGAAACTGAGTTCACATAGATGATCAAGGATGATAGATGATCAAGAACAAGGATGACAGATGATCAAGAACACGCCTGAGCTCTTACTATGTTGTCATCCTCTTGGAGCAAGAATCCACTATACTTTCCTTCACTGCTCTTTCACTTATTTGACTCAGCGCACCTCTGACCATGCTTCTACTCTTGCTATGACCTTGACTCTATCTTCCATCTTATGGTTTCCATTTATCATGGCATCTGTTGTCCATAATTCCTAATAAGCAAAAGGAGAAGACTGGGATATATGACATGTTTCACGCTCCTGGATGATAGAAATATATTGTGAAGACATCAATTCCTATCAGATTTATTAATAAATACAATATACTTACAATGAAAACACAAGTAGTTTTTCTTTTCAAAGATATGTGTGCATGTGTGTCTGTGCTTGTGTGTGTACTAAAGTGTATCTGAAAGAGTAAAGCAAGGATAACAAAAATTAGTTTGGAAAAAATTAATGAAAATAAGGGAAAACTGCCATGAGTTACTAAAATATATTTTGTAGTTATTAAAAAAAAGACTGATATTATGGAAAAAATTAAAGGGCTTTACACTTTCTAGATGTATGCTTTAATATTAATAGTGAAAAATTAACATATTATAAATAAGATATCACAACTACATAAAGAGATGATGCTGAGAAACAAATACTGTTGTTTAGCCTAGATATTAGGGAAAAGTTCCAAATGGATACTCATCTCACCTCACACAGCAAAATAAATCCCAGTTAAATTAAATTGGCAAATGTAAAAATCTATATAAAACCAGATATTCACCTCCAATAGAATTAAATAACTATAAATTAGGAAATGGCACCCCTCTCCAGTATTCTTGCATGGAACATTCCATGGATAGAGGAGCCAAGAGTTGGACATGATTGAACACACATGCACACACACACACACACACACACACACACATCTAGGTGGTGATGTGTACAACAGGCATGTGCAGTACCCTGTATGTGCAACAGAACAAACAAAAAATAAATGGTATATTTTACTAATCAAACTAGTTAAGTGTTAGGAATAATATTTCTTATTGCTGAAATAGGTGTTGGAGACAGATACAATCCTCTTCTCAGGTGAAAGTGTAATTATAAACAATATTTTTTAGAAAGTAATTTTATAGTATGTATAAACAGGTTCAAAAAAGTACATATCATTTAACCAGAAATCCTCCTGAAAAGAAACCAGAAACATGTATAAAAATACACGTACAAAAATGTCTCCCACTCTATAATTTAACACGGGCTTCCCTGATGGCTCAAGCAGTAAAGCGCCTAGCTGCAATGCAGGAGACCTAGGTCCAATCCCTGGGTCAAGAAGATCCCCTGGAAAAGGAAATGGCAACCCGCTCCAGTATTCTTGCCTGGAGTCCCATGGACAGAGGAGCCTGGCAGGTCACAGTCCATGGGGTCACATAGAGTTGGACACAACTAAAAGCATGTGCACAAAAGGCCATACAATTTAAAATCAATTTAAAAATTTTTTAAGTTAAAAATTCAAATAAAACTGTTTATTTGCCTTATAAAATACAATGATTTTATTAGGATAAAAGTTATTAATAATAATGTTGCTGTTGTTAAGTCTCCCTGTCATGTTCAGCTCTTTGCAACCCCATGGACTACAGCATGCCAGGCCTCTCTATTCCTCACCATCTCCTGAAGTTTGCCCAAGTTCATGCCCAGTGGATTGCATTGGTGATTGCATCCAGTGATCTCATCCTCTGACGTCCTCTTCTCCTCTGGCCTCAATCTTTTCCAGCATCAGGGACTTATTTCCAATGAATCAGCTGTTCACATCAAATTACCAAAATATTGGAGTTTCAGCTTCAGTATCAGTCCTTCCAATGAGTATTCAGGGTTAATTTCCCTTAAGACTGACTGGTTTGATCTCCTTGCTGCCCAAGGGACTCCCAGGAGTATTCTCCAGCACCACAATTCAAAGGCATCTATTAATAATAATAGATTCCCCTAAATATTAAAATACCTCCTAAAACTTAATATATTAAATCACTCACTATTAAAATATTGTCCTGTTAGAGAATGATATTCCAGATAGCTTTTTGTAATAAATTGAGCTTATAGTGATTGCAGCCATGAAATTAAAAGACGCTTACTCCTTGGAAGGAAAGTTATGACCAACCTAGACAGCATATTAAAAAGCAGAGACATTACTTTGTCAACAAAAGTCTGTCTAGTCAAGATTATGGTTTTTCCAGTGGTCTTGTATGGATGTGAGAGTTGGACTGTAAAGAAAGCTGAGTGCCAAAGAATTGATGCTTTTGAAATGTGGTGGTGGAGAAGACTCTTGAGAGTCCCTTGGACTACAAGGAGATACAACCAGTCAGTCCATCCTAAGGGAAATGGGTCCTGGGTATTCATTGGAAGGACTGATGTTAAAGCTGAAACTCCAGTATTTTGCCTACCTGATGCCAAGAACTGACTCATTTGAAAAGACCCTGATGTTGGGAATGATTGAAGGCAGGAGGAAAAGGGGACAACAGGGGATGAGATGGTTAGATGGCATCACTGACTCAATGGACATGAGTTTGGGTAAACTCCCGGAGTTGGTGATGGACAGGGAGGCCTGGTGTGCTGTGATTCATGGGGTCACAAAGAGTCAGACACAACTGAGGAACTGAACTGAACTGAGCTGAGCTTATAGTTACAACATTTAGTAGCTTGAGGACATTATACATGGTGCTTCTGTTTTCTGGGCTCTATTTCCTAGTAAGCAAGTAACAGGGGGAAAAGAAAGGCCTAACATTATGGTCATTTTGAAGATTACATAAACTGATAATAGTAGATGTTCAGTTAATGTTATCTCTTCCTACACTCTGTTCCTGATTTTTTCCCTATATTGTATCTAATAAAAAAGTATATGTGCACCTGTGTTTTCAAGTTGAATTATACTACATGTACATGACATCATATAAATCTGGATATCCAATTTTGTTTAGGAGACAATTGAAATAAAGAAATATGATGGCTTATCCATGGAGACACAAACACTAAGTAGAACATCTGTGATGAGGATTCAGATCCCCAAGCTCTCCACCTATTACGGAGGAGTACACATGAAGTATCAATGCTGAAACTAAGTAGCCTGTAAATACCTGAATGCCTAAAGGCTGCCTTCCCACGATTTAACAATTACGTTCTTGTTTCTGGTAACTTGGAAGCATTTTGACTTGGATGTGCCCCAACTTATTGTCTTGGTTCTCTTTTGTTTTTAATAGGGATTCAAACACTGGCAATAATAAGCCTTCCTGGAATTTGAAATGCAAGCGTAGACTTTTCTTTGCCCTCTTGATTGGAAACCTTTATAAGGAGGAGACTGATGATAATGAAGAATTTATGCACAAAAGATCTCATTTTACTTTTTTTAAACCATTGGGTGAATCAACCCCTATCAACTAAGAGTTAGAGATTCAATAACCTTAGGAAGGAATTTACTGAATATTTTTTAAAGGTCTTTTATGACCATAAAGGATATTGTAGCAGCCTTATCTTTGTATCTGCCTACTCACCTTTGGAAAACAGGGATATGAAACCAGAATAGACTGTGTTTCATTCTACATGATTATTCCAAGCTGTGTGGGAGAACTGTGTATGTTCTTTCTTGCATATCTTTGTGAAAATATATTATAGTGATCCCACTGGCCTGAGGAGTGGTGGGTGTTGTGCCATGTGGAGCTAGTAGAGTGTTTGTGGGAAGGAAAGCTGTAGGAGGCTGGTGTGATGTGTTGAGAACATGCATCAGTTTATGAGTTAAAGATGAGTCAAGTGTATGCCTAACAGTCAGCAACATCTTTTGCTCAAGTGTGGCAACATTTATTCTCTGTATACCTTGAATTAAATTTCAGCCTACCCATTAAAAACTCTAAAGACTCACTTTCAATATTACCTTTATGGTTAAATATAAACCAGAAGTATCCATGGTAGCACAGAAGGGACCAATTTTCAATGATATGGAAACACTGCATTTCCATCACTACCAGAAATACAAGCAAACTTCCTAATTTACCTTCAATTTAGAATCAGTGCTGCGTTTTAACATGCTGTGCACAAAAGAACTTCAGTATAGGAAAATAAAGTGTATAGGTTAAACTCAGAATTTAGTATGGAATTATACTAAAATATCACTTTAAATATCTATAAATTTTTCTTAAAAACTCTGTCATGTGATGTCAAGAGTAATTGATAGTATCCTTTTAATGGTTCGTTACTACTAATCATGTCGTGCTTCAGTCAGTTAAGTTCAGTTCAGCCACTCAGTAGTGTCTGACTCTTTGTGACCCCGTGAATTGCAGCACGCCAGGCCTCCCTGTCCATCACCAACTCCCGGAGTTCACTCAGACTCACGTCCATCTAGTCGGTGATGCCATCTAGCCATCTCATCCTCTGTCGTTCCCTTCTCCTCCTGCTCCCAATCCCTCCCAGCATCAAGGTCTTTTCCAACAAGTCAACTCTTTGCATCAGATAGCCAAAGTATTGGAGTTTCAGCTTCAGCATCAGTCCTTCCAATGAACACCCAGGACTGGTCTCCTTTAGGATGGACTGTTTGGATGTCCTTACAGTCCAAGGGACTCTCAAGAGTCTTCTCCAACATCACGGTTCAAAAGCATCAATTCTTTGGCACTCAGCTTTCTTCACAGTCCAACTTTCACATCCATACATGACTACTGGAAAAACCACAGCCTTGACAAGATGGACCTTTGTTGGCAAAGTAATGTCTCTACTTTTTAATATGCTGTCTAGGTTGGTCATAACTTTCCTTCCAAGGAGTAAATGTCTTTTAATTCCATGGCTGCAATCGCCATCTGCAATGATTTTGGAGCCCAAAAAAATAAAATCTGACACTGTTTCCCCATCTATTTCCCATGAAGTTGTGCTTAGAATTTGTTAATCTGTATATTGCACATTAATTGAGAGCCTATTAATTGTTGCTAGGTTTACAAAATTATTAACATATCTTTCTGGCCTTGTATCCTCTCTAAACTAAATGCACTGTTATTTTTTTTATTGTAACCAATATATATTTCTATGCCTATAGATATCTCTATACCAATTCACCCAAAATACTGAAATTCTAGTTTTCCATCTATTTCAACAACTAAACTGCAAATTTTTGAAATGAGGATGATATTGTATTTTTGTTTGCATGCTAATCCTAATAGGTCTCATATAACATGTTATACAAAGCAGTCACTCAATAAATATTGATAAATTGAGGTCATAAAAATAAACATGGAATAACTGAGATATGTATCAAATACCATAAATATATAGAGAAAAGGGGAAAAAGAGGCAAGAAATCATCTACATCATAGAAACCTGAGTCTTAATGACTGAATAAATTTATAATATAGATCTTACTCATTTGTCTTCCTGAAGCACTATAACATTAATTCCTGCATCAGTCCTTAACACATCTTACTCCTACGGATAGAAAGGAAGTATCTGGTAGTCAGCCTTACTGGCTCCCCCACAGAGATGGCTTCCTGGAAAGCAGTGTGTGGCATCAAGTCAACATTGAAGAATAACATAAAAAGAGACCAAACTCATTTTTCAGCTATTAGCCACATCAAAGAGATGTTTTATAATAAAATAAAATGAAACAAAGTAAGAAACTATCTATATCATCATTCATTTGGCAAAATATATTATAGACCTTCTGTGTACCAGGCGCTATTCATGACTGGGGTGTGGGGAGAGAGTTTTTTCCAAGTACCTTTCATTTCTTTCTGAGGGCAGAGAATGTGGGCTAGGAATGGCATACTTGATATTCAAGACACTAAATAGGATGCATTCCTCCAGTTTTTAATAGAAGCAAATGATTTTTTAAAGAGAGAAAGTGTAGGTATTATAAATGTTTTTCCTTGCTATAATTGCTTAACCTGACTTAAGAGATGGCAGGTGGAGATCAACAGATCCTGTTTAACTTATTAAGATCAATGGTCTTAAAAGTCTACAAATAATAAATGTTGAAGAGAGTATAGATTAAAAGGAAAAAGAATCCTCCTACACTGTTAGTGGGAATGTATTTGTGCAGTCACTATGGAAAACAGTATGAAGTTTCTTTAAAAAAAAAAAAAAAAAAAAACATGATATAGAACTACAATATGATCCAGCAATTCCATTCCTGGGTATGTATCAGGAAAAGATGAAAACTTTAGTTCAAAAGGACATGTGTACCCCAATGTTCATAGCAGCACTATTTACAGTAGCCAAGATATACAAACAGCCCTAGTGCTCATCAACAGACAGTTGGCTTAATAAGATGTGATATAGATACAGATGTAGATCTACAATGATATATTACTCAGCCATTAAAACAATGATATATTGGCATTTGCAGCACATAGATGGAAACAGAGTATATTATACTTAGTGACATAAGTCAGAAAAGACAAATACTGTATGATATCACTTATAAGTAGAATCTAAAAAAATAATACAAATGAATCTATATACAAAACAGAAACAGACTCACAGACACAGAAAACAAATTTATAATTACCAAAGGGAAGATGAAGAGGGGGAGGGACAAATAAGAATATGGGAATAACAGGTATAAACTCTATATATAAAATAGATAAGCAACAAGGATTTACTGCATAGCACAGGGAATTATATACAATAACTTGTAGTAACCTATAATGGAATATAATCAGAAAAAAAAATAATAAGTAAATCACAATGTTATATACCTTAACCTTAACATAACTTTGTAAATCAACTATACTTCAATCTAACACCACCACCAACAACAAAAAAACCAGATCAATAGTCTACTCTGCTCTTCCTAAAAGGCAAATTATAACTTAGAAGTATCAGAGTATCACAGTACCCATAAGAAATAATTACCCAAAGTTCTTCCAAAACCACTTCTTATTTACAAGGACTCCTCAAATTGACAATTCAATAAACAGACACTATAAGAAAAATCCTGAAAGGATGTGCACAAAAATTGCCTATATATTCTGGCGTCCTCTCAAGCTGTTTGGGTACAAAATTGGAATATGGGCATTTTGAAACTCATGTACTCAATCCTTGTATAAGTCTAAGTTCTTTACCAGTCATGCTAAACTCCATCTTATGCCTGGCACTGATACAACACTTTCAGGTCATTTTTATAAAAGTTATGCCTAGAAAGCTGCTTTGGATCACCTTTTGACACCTTAGCAAGTCTCTCCCTTTTATGCTTTTCCATGTATCACGGGGGCTGAAAGCCTGGGAACTACATTTCCCAGAACCTCTGGGTTAATTCCCACCAATCAGAGACATTCATAGGAGACTTGGACCCAGGAAGGAAAGCAAAATAGTCTCCTCAGAAATAAGATTCCGCAGAAGCCTCCTGTGAGTCACTCACCTCAGTTCTGAAGCTGTGATCATCACCAAGTAGTTTACTGCATTTTTTAAACCTTCTGAAATAATCCAAAAGCAATGACAGTTTCTTTTTTTTTTTTAATCCATTGATTAAGAAAGATTTCTTGAATATTTTCTATAAGCCAAGTCCTGGCAAGGCGCTGTTGATACAGAATCAAATAGACATTTCCCTGCCCCAAAAGAGCTTATTATAATTTTTATAACTATCTGACTACAACAAAATACTCAAATCTACCGGAGATTGATTTTCTCTCATTTACAGATAGAGAGAAGAGGCAGTGTTGGTTTTGCTTTCACTGAATACTGAATGCAACAATTTGATTCTGTAAAGTTGCCAAGGCAATGCCAACTGTCTGTGACAGCATATGGGGGTAGATAGACACTCACATACACAGACACAGTGATTTTGTAAGACTCCTTTATAAGATACCAAACTAAAAATAAGTTTTCACAGAGACTATATTTTATCACATTAAAATAGCCTAATTTGCCAGGCTGTGGAAAATAGATGCTGAACCACTTCTGGCAGTTTGAAATGTGATCTAAATATATTGGAAGATGCAATTTTTGTTTTGTTTCATGCACTTGAATCTCCTCATTGAATAGTATTAAAGGTAGCATAAAGAACAGAGTAAGAATGTTTATCACATTCTTAATCCCTATATGAACACCCATTTCCTTGTATCAGATGGTCACTCATTTCCTTATATCAGATGGAAGGCTATAAGGAGGAAATGATGATTAGATCACTTAACCCAAGTATCTTCCTATATGTAATTTAAGTCACAATTTTAAAATAAACTGTTTATAATCCTGAAACACTTTGGGCCATATACAGGATGTCAATTTTACATTAAATTCAAATAGGAGACACAGAGTTGTTTTTATGAGATAGCACTAAGCTTTTGATGCTGTCTTTTTGCTGAAATCAATGAAGAAGCCAAAGGAAAAAGAATAATTTGACTTTAATTTTGTATTTAGTCTTCACATTTCTGTTAACTAAAAAAATAACTTTTTCTTCTACCCTTATGACACTACTTACTTAAGCATGAATATTATATAAGGAATAGTTAATTAGGTTAAGAAAGAGATTAACAATAATGTATTCAGGAACACTTGATGATAAAGAAAACCAGGGCTCAAAATAATCTTAGCCAATACAAGCCATTGACCTTTTCAGAATATAAAATTTCTGTCTATTAATGGCTCTATGGATTCTTCACAGCCTTGTTCTGGCAAAACCCCTGCATTTTCCTTCTTCACCTTGTTGAGAAAGAACAAAATCATCACATTTTTAATTAAAAGGAAAAGATACACTAGAATACTCAAATATATCAAGGTGAAGACAAGTCATTAGTAACAATTTGGAGACAATATCCAAAGCAAATAATAAAGTTCTACTTTCAGTTTTCTTAAAAGAAAACCTAACCCTTTTGTATGGGAGGGGTGTTTGGGGAAGAATTAATACATGTATCACTGTCTCTTTGCTATCCACAGGAAACTATCATAACATTATTGTTAATTGGCTATACTCCAATACAAAACAAAAAGTTTAAAAAAAGAAATGTTTTTGCAAAGCAATATAACTAGTGTATGATTATAGTGTAAACATAACCACCAAAGGAAGGACTAGAAGAACAAATGAAGCCAATGTCATGACTCTGGGAAAGCTCAGAATAATGCTAACATTGTCAGTGCCACTAGGTCAGTGCTTGAGATATTCAAAGCAACATCACCAAACTGACAAAGAATGCATCTGTCTTAAACTTGACCCCCAAATAGAAATACTATTGTGTCTGAAACAGTGAATGAATGAGTGAGTAGGTACACAAATGAATACATACAGTCCTACTGATCAACCCAAGAACACACAAGATACAGAAAATTACAACCAGTGCAAATGCAAAACAGCATTCTCCAATTAAAAACAGAATATATTATATTATATTATACTCTCAAGTTAAATATAATCATAGACACTTTGTAGGAAATATCTCAGGAAATGCATGTCCACAGAAAACTTTTTATAAAAACTCAGTGCTTAAAACAAAAAATATTATCAGAGACAACAAATATTATGGAATATGAGAAAAAGGATCCTGAAATAATAACATGGCCAGTTCACAAAGCACCCTCCACACTGCTGACCCCTCTTTCCCATTCTCTGTTTTCATCAAATGCCCAGAGATTATTTTTTCCAAAATACACATTTATTATCTTGGCAGGCATAATTTAAAAACTTGCAGATGATTTCTCAGTAACCTCATTACCAAAAATTCCTTAGTTAGGAAAAACTTCAAGTTCATATCACAATCAACAAACTATCTTTATTGTTGAATATTTGTATGCTTAAGCTAATGTATCATAAAATGCATAATATTCTCATTCCAGAGAGAAGATTAAACCATATTTTTTCTAATCTCACATCATTTTCTAACTGCTTAAGCTGAACAGCTATTCCAAGTTTTTTTTTTAAGTAGTTTCTAGAATGATAAAATCTACCTGACGATTTCAGTTAAAATTCTCACACTTAAAATGGTAAAATATAAGGTAAGCATCATCTTTTAGAGAATTGTCATAATTATCTCATTTCTATCTAGGTGATACATGTTACTACAAAAAAAAATTTCCTCTGGACTTATAACGTAATTCTACTCTTAGATAAAATTCCATGTATTTATCTTTAATTTGTGTAGACAATATAGTAATTCCAATATATTTTAGGCTGATAATTGAGAGAGATAAAAAATAAAGATAAGAGACAAAAATAAGAGAGATGCTTATTTCTTCTTTAAATAAAGCCTGAATGAAAGCATTTTACTCTGGCACAGAAGCTCTGCAATGTCAGTTGTCCAGTTTTCTGTTGTATTTTCCCAAATTTCCATAAGTGGTGAGCCTTCTACTGTGTTGTCAAGATGGCTCACCTCCATGGAGAGAAAAGGGGAAATGACGTGATATTCCCACCATTTAAAAGCACAACCTGGGGCTTATTTGGTAGTTCAGTGGTAAAGAATCTGCCTGCCAATGCAGGAGACACGGATTTGATCCCTGATCAGTGAAGATCACACCAACTGTGGAGTAACTAAGCCCATGTGCCACAACAATTGGGCCTGTGCACTAGAGCCTGGGAGTCGAAACAACTGAGCCTGTGTGCCGCAACTACTGAAGCCCCTGGGCCCTAGAGCCTCTGCATCACAAGAGAAGCCACTGCAATGAGAAGTCCATGCACCACAAAGAAGAGTAGCCCTTGCTTGCCACAACTACAGAAAAGCTGAAGCAGCAACAAAGACCCAGTACAGCCAAAAATAAAAATAAATAAATAATATTATAAAAAATAAAAGCACAACCTGGAAGGTGAAACCTAATTTTCTACTTATATTTCATAGAAGTTGGTCATATTATCATTCATAGCTACAAAGAGGACAGAGAACTACAGTCTTTATTGTGAAAAGTCATGGCCCAGCCCAAACTCAAGGTTTATATTCTAAAAGCGAGTAGATAAAAACAGACATTGAGAGAAGTCTTTGTTCTTGTCCCACCCCAGAACAAATGCTGACTCAAGGAAGTGATTTTACATAGTGATTTCAGGAAACACAAATAAGGAGATGAGAAAAGTGAGAAGAAAACCCCAAAAGAAGTGAGACCAGTAAGCAGGTTAATATTATGGGACTTGGGGTTCTAGTCTTCTGGGTATACTTGCATATATGACATGAAACATGCATCAGAACCATCCCAGCTGACGAAGGGTGGCTGAAGCCTTTATTGAAGACCCCTGTTTTCACTGGAGGAGGGTTACCTCTAACCATATTCATTAACTCTTATTTCTTGGTTGCTCATGTGTTTCAGAGAAAGTTTGCACCAGGCCAGAGAAAGCTCCCGGACAAGGAGGAAAAGACTTACAGCCACTTTAGGCAGGAAGCCAGAAGCACACTGGAAATTTCTTTGCTAATGTAGTTAATCTAAAGTGTGTCACTGGGATATGGATCTCTAACAATATCCACAACATGCAAAAACTAGCATTCTTTGTATTTCATTAAAGTAACTTTTTCAACTTAGAAAAATACGTCTCTTATCACTTAATAACAAGCCTAAATTATAATATCAAAAGAACATCTTCTGAAAAATTTACATTTCATATGCCTTCATGTGTAAAAACAAATCTCAAAAAAATGTCAAAACACTATAATTTTTAGGACACATTTTTATGATTACTTTGAGTGTCTTTTATATGTGAGTACCATAATAATATTCTGTTCTGCTTAGTCAAATTCAACTGTGTCTGACGACCACCTTTTTAGACCCAAAATTACATGCACTAATATTTTTAAAAATATGAGGATTATTGTTTAAGAGTAAATACTCAATATCATGTTTCTATGACTTCCTGCACCCCGAACAACATATTAATACCAATGTTATATCTTTCATCATTATAAAACACTTTGGGACATGGCATTTGTCTTACTACTTTTCCAATCCTCATAGAGACAAATCCATGCACTATTCACAATGGATATTCAATTAAGGCTTCCTATGCTGGGAGGGATTGGGGGCAGGAGGAGAAGGGGATGACAGAGGATGAGATGGCTGGATGGCATCACCGACTTGATAGACTTGAGTTTGAGCAAACTCCGGGAGATGGTGATGGACAGGGAGGCCTGGCGTGCTGCGATTCATGGGGTTGCAAAGAATCGGACATGACTGAGCGACTGAAATGAACTGAACTGAACTGAAACTGAAAACAAGCTCCCATTTTAAGCTTCACTCAAAAGAATAATGGATAAAAAGATATAAATAAGATAATAGATAAAATGTAAATCCCATCTTAGCAAAGAGAAGTGACTGACAGTCACTATTAAACAACAATAATAGCAACAAAGGAACAAAAATACTATTAAATTATATCAATAACACAAACATAGAAAAAAGTAATATTAAAAAATAAGATGTCTCCTGCTGAGTTTTATCACTCAAATCCAATCTAAAATTTGGTCTTGGCTGGGATTTGGTTTACATATAGAAATTATATTCCCGGCCACTACTTGAGAACAGGATGCAAGTTATTATCATCATGCAAAAATCAAAGATGTATGGAGTAATATTTAGTGCAGAATAAATTAGTGCCAAAACTTACATATTCTTTACAGAATGTAACAGTATACCATATCAGTATCTTACCACCCTCTCCCTGAAAAATACTTTCTATGAAGAATTGAATCAGAAGTAGGTGAACTTGAGCTTTATTCAAATGTCATTAGTTAAAAGACAAAATGATCTAGTCAGCGAAGTAACAAGAAAATCATGAACCTGAAACAATATCATATTCAAACTAATCTATCTATAAATATCTTTTTACCTTTTTCCTATTTCTAAATTTGGCTATTTTAAACACTATGTTATGACTTACACTCACATCTGATTAAGAAATAATCTGTATCTTATTCACAGTATGACTCTGGGCTAGAAGCTAGTGCAATATATAGACTGGCCTCATGGTAGAAGGAAAATAATTCTGACAAATAAATATAAAAATATATATATGGAAGTGGGTCTCAGCCCAAACGCTACATTGGAATCACTTAAGAAACTTTTCAAAAGTAACTAATGCATAGGCCCTATCCCCAAGCAAAAAAATCAGAATCCCTGAGGTTGGTTGGGATAAATTATTTTTTTCAAAGACTTTCCAGATTATTTCAGTTTTTCAGTCAAGGTTGGTACCCATCAAATCAGGAAAAAAAACCATTAAAGTAACATCATGTATCATTACAATTACCTGTTAAAAGCATAAGGATACTCTCCTATGACACAAGAATATAAAAGATGGCAATTTAGCACATAGAACCGCCTATAAAAGGTAAAACATGAAATCAAATCATGTAATAATAGTGGTTTAAAGATTAGATCTCCAATTTGTTGATCATTTTCCTAAAGTTATCTGCTATCATCCAGACTGAATTATAAAAACTAACCTGACTGGAGATTTCTTATCATACAAGAGGAGCTGTGCCATCAAACTAGATGAGGTAATAGTTCTTAATAAGCAGTTTTCAGAAATAATGAAATAAATTTAATTATAGCATACTCCTTCTCTCCCTTTTTTTCAGGAATAATCAAGGTATTTACTTAAGTAATCTGAAAAATCAAAGATATAGACAAACTTTAATTAATATATGTCTTATATATATATTCTCATATCAAACAAATAATTATATTGATATGAAATACTAAAACTTGCATATAGTCATTGTTTTTCATTTTTAAAGTATTTTTGTTACATGTTCATATAACTTTACTAAAATATGTAAGTCTTTTACATATTTTGCAATTAATCCTAACTCCTCATCCTATATATGGCAATAAATTATCTGAGAACTGAAAGGGATCTTCAGGATCATTTTTTTATTTGAAGAAACAATCAAGGATCAAAATATCTTTGTCAAGACCACTTGGAATAGGAGTTCTCAGCAAGGTGTATCAACACACCGTCACTAGCAGTCTTAAACCATATTGCAAGTAATGTGTTATTAACAACAGAAAAAAAAGTTTGCTGTTTTCAGTTTTCTAGAGCAAAACTTAAAGCTTGTATCTATACTCATACTTCTCTCTTACCTCAATATACTATTTTGATTTACTACAAAAGTATTAGATTTGTGATGATGCTGAAAATTGTGTGAGAATGTATCACACAAGTACTTTTCATTTACTGTGTGCATTTTGACAAAACAAAATGCAGAAAATCTCTAATAGAAAGAATTTGTTATAGATTCAAGACCAGAAACTGAAGTTTCTGATTGTCTATTCAATAATTTTTCTACTTTACCAGTAACAAATGACATATTGTTGTGCAACTTACACTTGTAACACAATGCTAAAATGGAAGCTCCAATTGAGACTCTTAGAACAGTGTTAAGTAATCAAAGTGAGATGTCACACCGAATACTAACTTCAAAATAACTGGTGAAGAATCAACTGGGTAACTCAAACCCTCACTGACATTGAAAGTATAAGATGGTTTTAAGAGTTATATAGCATTGAAACATGTATATTATCATATGTGAAACAGATCGCCAATCCAGGTTTGATGCATGAGACAGGGTGCTCAGGGATGGTGCAGTGGGATGACCCTGAGGGATGGGATGGAGAGGAAGGTGGGAGGGGGGTTCAGGATGGGGAACACATGTACACCCATGGCTGATTCATGTCAATGTATGGCAAAATCACTACAATATTGTAAAGTAATTAACCTCCAATTAGGATAAATAAATTAAAAAAAAATAGTACATGCACAATAATACTCTACCACTGAACATAGCCAGGTAAAGCGTATTTCCCCAAATCTTTGCTTTTCTTATATTACCAGTGAATTTTAGAATAAAAATAAACATTAAAATTTTTTTAAAAAAGAGTTATAAAGAAAGGAAAAGGATTTTTAAACTAAATTTTGGAAAAGAACTGAGTCAAAAAAGACCTGGGAGCTGCCCTCTAAAATAGATTCTGTTCATCAGCTCATTGCCTATTTACAACCTGCTGACCAAGCACATTGAACAATCTGTCAGTAGAGCTCTTCACACCTAACCCAAACAAACTTTGATGTTCCAGTTAGGTTGAGGGTCTGATGGAAGGCTCTTAACTCTTCACCAAGGTAAGCTGAATTGGATCAGTGGGAAATTTCCCTGTTAGCAAAGGCAGCAGTGCACCCAGCACAACAATAAATTCCTATCAAATCCCTCCTGATGATTGTGTTGTTTATCAGATAATAAAGACTGTTTTATTGACTATTCACTTCAGCTTCTTCTAATATGTAATTTTTATACTCATGTCATCTAGGATATTAATGATTAATTTGAACAGGGCAAGGTTGAGGGCACAGTCCTATGGCATGATGTTAAATACATTAAAAGTTGGCCTTAATATATTAATCACATCCGTTAGGGAAAGCTTTCAACTCCCATACATCCCTGATTCTAAGACCTACACTTTTTCTCACCTTAATATGTCTAAACTCATAATAGTATCTCATAATTATTGTCTGCAGGGCAGTGATCAATGGTGTAGCTTCATTGTCAGCCCTTGCGCTAAGAACAAAATAAGCAACATGCAAGATTACTGAATGGATGATAGCTGTTTGGTAGAAAGTTCTGAAAACAGTGGTGGAGTGTTATTTCATCACTACACACCCAATTCTTTTGAGACCACAAAAGGCAATATTATGTGGGAAAACAGTCTTTGATGACACAGATTCAGGAGAATCTAAAATTAAAGACATTTTAGAAATCACTGAAGAATTTATTTCATTTACATGTTTGTTTTAGTATATACATAAGCATGACATGTAAAAAATCCATGTCAAAAATTAGACTTAAATAGCTTTTTAATAAATGAAACGCAACATTTCTAGAGAATTAAAAAAAACACTGTGCTATAATAATTGAATATGTTTTTGTTTTCTTTCATTGTGTTATAGTAGGGGGAATATATTTTATTTATTTATTTTTAATTTTATTTTATTTTTAAACTTTACAATATTGTATTAGTTTTGCCAAATACCGAAATGAATCCACCACAGGTATACCTGTGTTCCCCATCCTGAACCGTCCTCCCTCTTCCCTCCCCATAATCTCCCTCTGGGTCATCCCAGTACACCAGCCCCAAGCATCCAGTATCGTGCAATGAACCTGGACTGGCGACTCATTTCATACATGATACTATACATGTTTCAATGCCATTCTCCCAAATCTCCCCACCCTCTCCCTCTCCCACAGAGTCCATAAGACTGATCTATACATCAGTGTCTCTTTTGCTGTCTCGTACACAGGGTTATTGTTACCATCTTTCTAAATTCCATATATATGCGTTAGTATACTGTATTGGTGTTTTTCTTTCTGGCTTACTTCACTCTGTATAATAGGCCCAGTTTCATCCACCTCATTAGAACTGATTCAAATGTATTCTTTTTAATGGCTGAATAATACTCCATTGTGTATATGTACCATAGCTTTCTTATCCATTCATCTGCTGATGGGCATCTAGGTTGCTTCCATGTCCTGGCTATTATAAACAGTGCTGCGATGAACATTGGGGTACACGTGTTTCTTTCACTTCTGGTTTCCTCAGTGTGTATGTCCAGCAGTGGGATTACTGGATCATAAGGCAGTTCTATTTCCAGTTTTTATTTTAGATACATAATAGATTTGTAAAATAAAATAGTATGTATTAATATTATTATATTATATTGAAATAATGTAATTATAACATGTGAAGTACAGTTATATCCATATAATCATAATATTAATACATACTGATTAATTCAATTACATTAATATAATCAATCATTTAAAATAATTGATCTTCTATTATATTATTAACCAAATTTTATGTTTTGTATATTAAATATTATAATACAAAATATGTATTAATAAAAGCTAACTTTACATTTCAACAAACTAGCAAAGAAAGAACAAGCCAAGAAATGAAAAGATTAGAGCACAAATAAACAAAATAGAGGATACAAAAACAATAGGAAAAAAATCAATGAAATTGGAATTTTTTTTAAGATCAGAAAATGTAATAAACCTTTAGCTGAACCAAGAAAAAGGATAGAAAGGTCAAATAAACAAAATTAGAAACTTAAGAGCATATGCTATAACTTATGCTTTAGAAATGAAAAGAATTATGAGAATACTGTAAGAGTTATATTCAAATAAATTAGAAAACCAGGAAGAAATGGAAAATTCCTAGAAACATATTGCTTACCCAGAATGAACCATGAAGAAATAAGAAATATGAATAGACCAATAACAGGTAGGAAGATTGAATCAGGAATCAAAAACTTCCAAAGAAAAGTCCAGGACCTGATTGCTTCACTGGAGAGTTATAGCAAACATTTAAAAAAGAATTAGCTGCAATCTTTTGAAATTCTTCTCAGAAAATTGAAGAGGAAGGAACACTTCCTAATTCATTTTTCAAAGCTAGCTTTACCCTAATACTAAATCCAGATGAAGACCCTACATGAAAAGAAAATTATAGGCCAATACCCCTGATGAATATAGATGTAAGAGTCCTCAACAAAATATTAGCAATCTGAACTCAAAAGCACATTAAAAAGATCATATACAATGACCAAGTCAGTTTTATACCTAGGATGTAAGGGTGTTTCAGTGTATGAAACACATAACTGTGATATAGCACATTAACAGAATGAAGAAGAAAAATTTCATGATTATCCCAAAAGATGGAAAAAAATTATTTGATGAAATTCAACAACTTTTCATGAAAAACACTCTCAACAAACTAAGAATAGAAGGAGATTACTGCAACATAATAAATGCCATTTATGACAAGACACAGCTAACAGCATATACAACAGTAAAAATGCTAAAAGATTTTACTCTAAGATTCAGAATAAGATAAGGATGCCAACTCTTAAAACTTCTATTCAACATAGTAGTAAAACTGCTAGATATAGCAATCAGGTAAAAAAATAAATAAATAAATGAAAGGTATCTGAATTTGAAAAGAAGAAGTAAAATTCTTTGTTTCCACATGACGTGGCCTTACATGTAGAAAACTCTAAAGCTCCACAAAAAAGTATTAGAACTAATAATTATATTCAGCAAGGTGTCATAAAACAAAATTAACCTACAAAACTCGGTTGTATTTCTACACACTAACAATGGAGAAAACAAGCACATTCACAGTAGAATCAAAAATAATGAAACATCTATTTGTAAACTTAAACAAGGAAACAAAAGACATATACACAAAAACTATGAAACATTGCTGAAAGGAATTAAAGAGCACACATCCTGTGTTTATGGGCTAGAAGACCTGATACTATTTATATGTGCACACTACCCAAGTCAGTAAGTTCAGTCGCTTAGTCATTTCTGACCGTGATCCCATGGACTGCAGCACGCGAGGCTTCTCTGTCCATCACCATCTCCCAGAGTTTACTCAAACTCATGTCCATCGACTTGGTGGTGCCATGCAACCATCTTATCCTCTGTCGTCCCCTTCTCCTCCTGCTTTCAATCTTTCCCAGCATCAGGGTCTTTTCAAATGAGTCAGCTCTTCACATCAAGTGGGAAAAGTATTGGAGTTTCAGCTTCAGAATCAGTCCTTCCAATGAATATTCAGGACTGATTCCCTTTAGTATTGGCTGGTTGGATCTCCTTGCAGTCCAAGAGTCCTCTCCAACACCACAATTCAAAAGCGCCAATTCTTCGGTGCTCAGCTTTCTTTATAGTCTGACTCTCACATCCATACACGACCACTGGAAAAACCATAGCCTTGACTAGACAGACCTTTGTTGGCAAAGTAATGTCTCTGCTTTTGAATATGCTATCTAGGTTGGTCATAACTTTCCTTCCAAGGAGTAAGCGTCTTTTAATTTCATGGCTGCAATCATCATCTGCAGTCATTTTGGAGCCCCCCCAAAATAAAGTCTGACACTGTTTCCACTGTTTGCCCATCTATTTCCCATGAAGTGATGGGACGAGATGCCATGATCTTAGTTTTCTGAATGTTGAGCTTTAAGTCAACTTTTTCATTCTCCTCTTTCACTTTCATCAAGAGGCTTTTAAGTTCCTCTTCACTTTCTGACATAAAGGTAGTATCATCTGCATATCTGAGGTTATTGATATTTTTCCTGGCAATCTTGATTCCAGCTTGTGCTTCCTCCAGCCCAGCATTTCACATGATGCACTCTGCATATAAGTTAAATAAGCAGGGTACCAATATACAGCCTTGACATACTCCTTTTCCTATTTGGAACCAATCTGCTGTTCCATGTCCAGTTCTAACTGTTGCTTCCTGACCTGCATACAGGTTTCTCAAGAGGCAGGTCAGGTGGTCTGGTATTCCCATCTCTTTGAGGATTCTCCACAGTTTATTGTGATCCACACAGCCAAAGGCTTTGGCATCATCAATAAAGCAGAAATAGATGTTTTCTCAAACTCTCTTGCTTTTTTGATTATCCAGCAAACATTGGCAATTTGATCTCTAGTTCCTCTGTCTTTTCTAAAACCAGCTTGAACATCTGGAAGTTCACGGTTCATGTATTGCTGAAGCCTGGCTTGGAGAATTTTGAGCATTACTTCACTCACGTGTTTGATGAGTGCAATTGTGAGGTAGTTGGAGCATTCTTTGGCATTGCCTTTCTTATGGGATTGGAATGAAAACTGACCTTTTCCAGTCCTGTGGCCCCTGCTGAGTTTTCCAAATTTGCTGGCATATTGAGTGTAGCAGTTTTACAGCATCATCTTTCAGGATTTGAAATTGCTCAACTGGAAATCCATCACCTCCACTAGCTTTGTTCAATAGTGATGCTTTCTAAGGCTCACTTGACTTCACATTCCAGGATGTCTGGCTCTAGGTGAGTGATCACACCATTGTGATTATCTTGGTCGTGAAGCTCTATTTTGTACAGTTCTTCTGTGTATTCTTGCCATCTCTTCTTAATATCTTCGCTTCTATTAGGTCCATACAATTTCTCTCCTTCATTGAGCCCATCTCTGCATGAAATCTTCCCTTGGTATCTCTAATTTTCTTGAAGAGATCTCTAGTCTTTCCCATTCTGTTTTCCTCTATTTCTTTGCATTTATCGCTGAGGAAGGCTTTCTTATCTCTCCTTGCTATTCTTTGGAACTCTGCATTCAGATGCTTATATCTTTCCTTCTCCTTTGCTTTTCGCTTCTCTTCTTTTCACAGCTATTTGTAAGGCCTCCTCAGATAGCCATTTTGCTTTTTTTTTGCATTTCTTTTCCGTGGGGATGGTCTTGATCCCTGTCTCCTGTACAATGTCATGAACCTCCGTCCATAGTTCATCAGGCACTCTGTGTATCAGATCTTGCCGGGGACCAGCCCCGGCTGATCCAGGGTATTCGAAGGAGAGACGGCGTAGGCGAGGATCAGGATACAATAGCTTCAATTAGATATTTATTAAAGATATAAAGAGTAATAGAATAAGGATAGCTCAGTAGGAAAATTCAGTGGAGAAAAGAGGCTGAGTAGCTTGGTTTACGCGGGAGACCAATAAAACTTCAAGACAAGAAGTTTGCACCACTTACGTAGGCCACAGGCGTCCTTCCGTTCTCCCGAAGGACAGGAGACACTGAGGCCTCCCCGGTCGGATCTTAGAAGCCCAGGCATAATTAGTAAGCATGGTGGGTTCCGCGCTCCAGATGGAGACTCAGCCAGAGTGAGAGAGAGAGCGACATGGGGAGACCAGTATTTCGAGAAACTGATCCCAATTCTTTATTTTCCATGGTCTACTTTTATACACTGAGATGTTATGCAAAAGTCACGCGGGGTCAGCAGTCCTGACTTTTATCAAAGTCAGGTGCTTCATACAAATGTATACAGAGGTCTTAGGGGTGTTACATCATCTTCTGGCCAGGGGGGCCTGCTGACAATTTACGACCCTCTCCTTGTGACAGCGGTCAGTCAATCAGGACACTTATTTCTCCAGGGCTGATTATTCTCAAAACAGACGCCACCCAAATAAAGTTACATTCCTACAGGGTGAGGGTGTAGTGGGTTTTAGTTAAGGAAAGAATTTACTTAGCCTAAGGTCTAACGTGATTAATATCAAAGGTTAATACTTATTTCTTCTATATATTCATTAATGTGTGTAAGGGCAGGGGATGTGGAGACTTAGCAACAAACATTGGCTCAACAAATGAAAAACCCTTCACCAATACAATTTCTAATCAGCCCATTATACTTATACTAATAGTTTTCTAACTTTTCTAAGGAACCTGTTTTTAGAAGGTTTAAAGCATCTCGTGCCTCTCACGGTTGGGAGGCTGTGAGCGATCACATGTGGCCGGACAAGCCTGTCAGGCAGGCCAGAGAACCTTCAGAGGAGTTTGTAGGTTAAAACACTCTTATCACGCCCAGGAATTATTATAAACTGGAGCTCTAAGTTAACTCCTTCTCCAAAAGAGGTGGTGGGGGACAGCCCCCCGTAAAGTCAGAGGTGTAGGTAAGAGCACAAAGTAGTAAAGTAGGCAGGCTCTGGTTATGGGGGTAGATGCTCGAGGAGTTCCAGAGGGACTCCTGAGGCTCGATCCCGCCTTTGCGTATGTCGAGCCTCCTTCCTCATGACCTTTGTGACGGGCGGAGTACCTCACTCTGGCCCCCAACAAGATCTAGTCCCTTAAATCTATTTCTTACTTCCACTGTATAATCATAAGCGATTTGATTTAGGTCATACATGAATGGTCTAGTGGTTTTTCCTACTTTCTTCAATTTAAGTCTGAATTTGGTAATAAGGAGGTCATGATCTGAGCCATAGTCAGCTCCTGGTCTTGTTTTTGCTGACTGTATAGCGCTTCTCATTAGGATAGCTATAATAAAGAAAGAAAGAAAGAAAATAACTCTTGGGAAAGACATAGAGACTGTCCAATACTTGTGCAATGTTGGTGGGAATATCAAATGATGCCACCATTATGGAAAGCGGTATGGCGCTTACTCAAAAATTAAAACTAGAACTACTATATGATTTAGTAATCCCACTTCTGTGCATTTATTCCAAAAGAAGTGAAAATAGAATTGCCATAATATATTTACACTTACTTTTCATTGCAGCATTCAAAATAACCAAGAAGTGGAAACAATCTAAATACTCATAAATGGGTGAATGGATAAAGAAAATGTGAGATATACACACACACACACACAAAGACATACACAATAAAATTATTTAACTTAAAAAAAAAGAGATTCAGTTCAGTTGCCCAGTCGTGTCTGATTCTTTGTGACCCCTTGGACTGCAGCACACCAGGCCTCCCTGTCCATCACCAACTCCCAGAGTTTACTCAAACTCATGTCCATTGAGTCAGTGATGTCATCCAACCATCTCATCCTCTGTCATCCCCTTCTCCTCCTGCCTTCAATCTTTCCCAGCATCAGGGTCTTTTCATAAAAAAAAGAGGAAATTCTGTCAAATGCCACAACAAGTATGAAGTAAGAGGAAAATAAGGCAGTAACAAATGGACAATGCTGCATGATTCCAGTTAAACGAAATATCTACAGTATGCAAATTCCTAGAAACAGCAAGTAGAATGCGGCTTAAGAGAAGCTGGGTGTATGGACAAGGGGATTTGCTATTAAATAGTGTAGAATCAGTCAAGCAAGATGAAAAATTTCTAGAAATCTGCTGTAAAAAATGTGAATATATTTAAGAACTCTGTACTGCACAACAAAAATTTGTTAAGTGGGTAATTTTCATTTTATGTGCTGTTCTCTAGAATAATAAATTATCTTACCTCAATATCCCATATGTAAAACAGGGTAAATGTATGCATATCATAAATTTACTATGAGGGTAAATTTGTTAATATACATAGAACTCAGAAAAGTGCCTAGAATGTTGTCATTTACTGTTCTTAATTTTTATATAAATTCATAACTAAATAAAATATATTATTTTAATATAAATAAAGACATTAGTTCTGCATAATAAATATTCATAATTGATTGATAATTGTGAAGTGTAGAAAGATGTCAATATTAAACCAATAGTAAAATTTCCCAGGTCGGGAGTTGTTTGAAAGTTGCATGTTGGTATCTTGGTAGCCCACTATTTTTTTGTTATTGTTAATCTTTGTTCAAAGCAACAGGTAAAAGACCTATTACTATTATTTATTATTTCTTTACACACTAACATTCAGTTAAATTTGTTTTCTCATACTTAACATCATTTGCTTTAATGACATCTAATAATTATACTGAATATACTAATACCATGCAACTGTATAGCAATAGCTGAGACTATACATAAATGCTAAAACATGAAAAGGAAAGTTGAACACTAATACTGAATTTCCCCTATCACCTGTGTGATTTCAGACAGATTACCTAACCTTCTCTGGGCTCAATTCTCTCTCTGTGAGGATGAGAATGGAAAACTGAGGTGCCTTCCAAGATTGGTGCTTTTTCTTAAGTAAGCTGAATACAATTCACCCTTCTTGCTTCTCTCCTGAGCACATTTCCATATACCATCACATTCAACAATGCACAGAAATATATTTTCAGTCAAGTTTCTAAAGATGAGCGAAGGGCACTTCTATGCATGGCACAGTGCAATATGCTTTAGAATTTTTCTTCCCTATTTTCTACTCCCAAACATTCACAATGGCTTGCTCAGAAAATCTCTCCTGATCCTATATTTGATTTCCAAAAATGTTTACTCCCAAAACTCCCTCAGTGTTTCAGCATTGGCTTGTATTGTTATATGCCCTTACTGTATCCCTCCACACTTAGCTGTATGTTATGTAGATCAATTTAGCTTTTATAGATCTCAATCAATTCTGTTTGTCCATCGTTCCAGTTAGACTCATAGAGTAAAGAAGGCAAACACTTATAAATTATATATTTTTTCCTTTTATCTGTATGAAATTTTCAAATGTGGCCCAAAACTCTTCGAGTCCCAGTTCTGATCCAACCATGCATGACACTGAACATAATCCCAAGAAATATCCTTGAAAGGAGACTCATAACTTTGGCAGTACCCACAGTAGCATTACTGCCAGACACAGAATGTGGAATTAAAATGGATGGCACAATGCTCTTTCTCTTAGACAAAAGTGCTGGTTGTTGACAGAGTGCACTGAAGGCCCATATCTTGGCTAAGAAATGCAAAATAAATAAGTTGGAGATACACACTTTCTTCTATTTGCAAGAGAGGCTTTAGTTGCATTTGGGGCTCAAAATAAGATCAATCTTCTTAAATTACTTTTAGAAATAAATTGTAAAAATTGTTACCTAATTCACATTTTAAAAATTACCAATACTTTAAAAAACAATCTTGTCATTCTGATTTCTTTTATATTTTATCTATGAGTGTACTTATCAGAAAATAAATTGTTTAGCAATTGTTACGTGTACCTTGAGATACAGTCTCTAAATGAGAAATCCCAGTGATGTGGAAAAATTTAACTGACTAGAATCTTTCAATCATGTTTAACAAGACAACAAAGTGAAATGATACACACATCTACCTAAAGTATATGTTAAACCAATTTACATTTCCACCAACAGTATAGGAGGGTTTCCTTTTCTCCACACCCTATCCAGCACTTATTGTTTGTAGATTTTTGGTAACGGCATTATGACCCTTACGAGGTGATATCTCATTGTAGTTCCGATTTGCATTTCTCCAATAATTAGTGATGTTAAGCATCTTTTCATGGGCTTTTGGAGAAGGCAATGGCACCCCACTCCAGTACTCTTGCCTGGAAAATCCCATGGACGGAGGAGCCTGGTGGGCTGCAATCCATGGGGTTACTAAGAGTCAGACATGATTGAGCGACTTCACTTTCACTTTTCACTTTCATGCATTGGAGAAGGAAATGGCAACCCACTCCAGTGTTCTTGCCTGGAGAATCCCAGGGACGGGGTAGCCTGGTGGGCTGCCGTCTACGGGGTCACACAGTCGGACACGACTGAAGCGACTTAGCAGCAGCAGCAGCAGCAGTGTCTTCTTTGGAGAAATATCTATTTAAATCTTTTGCCCACTTTTCAGTTGTGTTTTTTGCTTTATTAATGTTGAGTTGTATGAGCTGTTTGTGTATTTTGGATATTAATCCCTTGTGGGTTGCTTCATTTGCAAAAAATATTCTCTTATTATGTTGGTTGACTTTTCATTTTGTTTGTTTCCTTTGCTATGCAAAATCTTTTAGGTTGAATTAGGTCCCTTTTGTTTATTTTTGCTTTTATTTTCATTACTCTAAGAGGTGGGTCAAAAAAGATCTTGCTTCAATTTATGTCAGTGTTCTGCCTATGCTTTCTTTTAAGAGTTTTTTAGTATTCCATCTTACATTTAAGTTTTTAATCAATTTTGAGTTTTATTTTGTGAATGGTGTTATGGAGAGTTCTAATTTCATTCCTTCAAGATCAAACCAATCAATCATAAAGGAAATCAACCCTGCATATTCATTGGAAGAACTGATGCTGAACCTGATGATCCAGTGCTTTGGCCACCTGATGCAAAGAGCTGACTCATTGGAAAAGACCTTGATACATGGAAAGATTGAAGGCAAAAGGAGAGGATGAGATGGTTAAATAGCATCACCAACTCAATCGACATGATGTCGAGCAATTTTTTAGAGATAGAGAAGGATAAGGAAGCCTGGAGTGCTGCAGTCCATGGGGTCTCAAGCAGGCAGACACAACTTAGTGACTGAACAGCAACAACATGCGGTTTTCCCAGAACTATTTATTGAAGAGACTGTATAGAGACTACTGTCTGGAGAAAAGTATGGAGGTTCATTTAAAAGCTAAACACAGAGCTACCATATCGACATTTCTAGGCATTATTTATATTAGCTGTAGTTGAATCTTCAAACTTACTGCAATTACTTCTCAATCTTCATGAATCCAAAAAGCTACAACATACTTTCAATCAAATCAACTATGCAAGAGTTTGTCCTTTAGCAAACCTAGGTATTGAATAATATTGTCTGTCCTGTGCTTACAGTTTCAGAATTCCATAATGACACATACCTTATTCCTGCGGTGTAGGATACCAACCAGAAACACATACTCTCTTTCAGTTTATTGTCCTTTGTTAGAGGTATGTCTCTTCTATGCATAGGTCTTCTTATTTATGAGAGTTCTTAGTAGAAGTATTAAACCAAAAGGTAAATACCACAAATCTGTCCCAGCATGCTAGTTCTGATGCTTAATATTCCAATGCTCCATTTAAGTGAAATCATTCTACTTACAGCTCCTAATGAGAGAGTAGTCCTACAGGGGCAGGATTTGTACAACTTTTCTTAGCTCCATCTTGGCCAAATCATTGGCCAACAAATAATTAAAGTTCAACAATAACCTATGGCACTCCAGCAACACATGATGTTGCCTGCTATATCAAGGTAAGCCAGAAGATATTCTCTGGCATGCCAGCTTGGAAAGAACTAAGCAATTGATGGAGAGACATAAAGCTGAACAATTGCACACAAATGATCAAGAAGATATAATTAGGGCTTAAAAGGCAAGGAACTCAAGTCAGGGAATGCGCAATCATGGAGGGTCCAATTCATGAGGACACAGAAGCTACGAGGTGCAGAAACACTGAGTGAAGGAAAGGGAATAAAAACTGTGTCAAAAGAAAAAGGAGAAAAGAAATAGGAAAATAAATGTGTTAATGATCATAAGGAAGACAGAAACTAGCTAGCTAATGACTAGACGGAAGATATAAGCCCTTTTCTATTTAAATCACTGCAACAGTATCTTAACTATAGCCCTGTGTTACACTCATCCACTGGGATTAGAAACATGACTTTTAAATCATGTATCCTATCACTTGACACCCTAGTGTAAAAACATCCCATTGCATCAAAAATAAAATCTTTGTTTTCCCTTTTCAAAAAAGTTTTATTGGACTGTGGTTGATTTACAATGTGTACTAATTCCAGGTATACAGCAAAGTGAATCAGTTACACATATACATATATCCACTCTTTTTTTAGATTCTTTTTCTATATAGATCATTACAGAGTATTGAGTAGAGTTCCTGATGCTAAAAAAAGAAAAAGCAACAACTAAGGGCCCACAGGGAGAAGGCAATGGCACCCCACTCCAGTACTGTTGCCCAGAAAATCCCATGGATGGAGGAGCCTGGTAGGCTGCAGTCCATGGGGTCGCACAGAGTCAGACACGACTGAAGCGACTTAGCAGCAGCAAGGGCCCACAGGAGCTACCCAGTTCTGATTGCTATAGCCCATCATTGTAGATCAGTCTTACCTCCTGCTCATATAGTACCTCTACCAGGAATGGTTTTTCTATGGTCTTTCCTTCACAGTTAAAACTCTGATCAAAAGTCACCTCTTCTGAGAGAACTCCCCTGACCACCCACTCTAAGGCACCTGTCACCTGTAATCAAACTCTTCTGCTAGTCGTTAATCCATTGCTGGCTTTATTTTCTTTTTAAGCACTTTCAGTATCTGCAATTCTCTTATTTGTTTACTGGTTAAGGTCTGTTATCTTTCTCCTCCAGAAGAATGTGGACAGAGACCTTGTCTGCATTCCCAGTGCTTAGAATGTGGTTGTTGCTACTGTTAGTCACTAAGTCGTGTGTGACTCTTTTGCGACCCCATGGACTGTAGCCCACCAGGCTTCACTGTCCATGGGATTTCCCAGGGAAGAATATTGGAATGGGTTGCCATTTTTTTCTCCAGGGAATCTTCGCAACCCAGGGATTGGACCCTCATCTTCTGCACTGCAGGCAGATTCTTTTCCACTGAGGCAACAGGAAATCCCAGGAACTCAATAAAGTATTTAAGAAAAGAATGGTTACAAGAGGAAAGGAGAACAAGGAGAAAACAAGGAGGGGGCTAGGGGAAAACGGGAGGGAAGAAGTGTGAGAGGAAGGAGGAAGAAGCTCTTTCTGAGGAAATCCTCAGTGTTACTCTGGAGTCTCTTTTATTTTAGATCCTGCTTTTCCTCCAGGGGTCCTTAGATTTTCTAGAGTTCTACAGTTCCTGCTCTGTCTGTGACCTGAAAGTTCACATTTTCCTCTTTGTCTGATGCTTATAAAGCTTTATACTAAACTCTTACTTGTATAAAGTAGCTTGCATAAATTGTAGTTCCTTCCTAATAAAAGAGGAAAACTCCTCATAGACATAGCAGTAATGGCAGAGAAGAACCTGAGCATTTAAAGATAAGAGGCTGTTATTTCTCCACTAATCAAAAAGAAGAATAAGTTCAAGCAATTGTATTTGCTTTTAGTTTCTATTGTCCTGTCACTCAGTACTTTCATTGACCTGTTTTTCCCTAATATAAAAATATGTTGATCTTGAAATTTTTAGAAACTATAGAAAATCACAAATAAAAAGTAAAATCCTACCATAATATTATCACCTAGTGAAGAGTATTGATAATAGTTTTTGCATGCATTCTAAATAAAAGTGACATCATAACCTAAATAGTTACATATAATCTGATATTTCTTTCACTAATATACCAATAATATTTCCATGTGTTTATTCTTCTACACTCTTATTTTTATGTCTGAAATTTATTTCACACAACACATAATTTTATATAGTTTACCATTATGTTTTACATTTAAATTATTTGGAATTTTCACAAGTTTAAGTAACATTGAGATGAACTTTCATAAAATTAAATTTTTTTTTTTTTTTTTTTTTTTTTCCTCTAATTTTATTTTATTTTTAAACTTTACATAATTGTATTAGTTTTGCCAAATATTTTTATGTAAGTTCACAATGTTTCCCTAGAATAAATTCAAGGAGTTATTTTGCCATGTATTATTTTGTCTTCTGAGTCACAAATGTACAACTATAAAATACTAAAAATTCAACAAAATTAAGATGAATTATATTTATTGCTTGAAAAACTAGAGTGGGAAAGAATATTTGTAGACTTCATGAAACAGCTTTTTTTTCCCTATAATATTGTAGAACAGTGCAAATATAAGTCCAGTTTAGGAAAGTACTGTCTCAAAAAAAATTCTGCACATAGGAAATGTTAACAGGAATTTAATGAGCTTTTTAAATTCTTAGGTTTTTCTTTAAACCCTACAGCAAAGAAGGTAATATAAAATTAAGTTGCCAATCAAATGACCTATTGGCAAAATTCTTGTTTACCATCATAAATGCTTTTTGGGTTCATCCATCAACATATATTAAAAAAACAGTTTCTTTAAAAATTCTGAACCTTTTCATTGACTCAAGATCAGTGCCTATATTTCTTTAATTTAATGGAGACAAGATAGGGGAAAGGAAGAGGAGAATAGATGAGGGGGAGGGGGGAGCTGTCTTTTCCACACATTTTTCCAAGAAGCCTTAGGTTTGAAATCCTCTGGAACAACTGCTTCATGAGCTGAGGAGAACAGGCCCTTCTTAATCAGAGATGACACAAAATCAAGATTTTTCAGGACAATACCTGCAGTAAAGGATAAGTATTCTGACAATGTCAGTGTCTGCAAACATCTCCTAATGCCACCAGGTAAAAAATAATCACCATCAGCAGTATCCAATGCTTATTCAGCTAGTCATGGACCTAAATGACCCTTACTCAGATTTCTGCTACAAGATTTATACAGAGGTAAAGAAGCTGAAATTCAGCTAAAAGGGAAAACTACTTCAAAAGAAAGAATCAAAATAGGATATGTGATCACCAGCAATCAATGGTATACAAGCTGCCAAATAGCCTGCAACAACCTTCTGTTTCAGATCTAGCTATGTGCTATGAAAAGCATTCTTTAAACAAGTAGATACTGCATGTATGTATAAAGGGGGTAGTGTAATAAAACCAGCACCACAGCTGATATTGACTATCTCTTTCTAATTCTGCTTCTTTAGTGACATCATTTGGTAGGCAGAAGTTGGCCATGTGGGAATGTTTTCATGGAGATTTTTCCCCAAAAAATGCCAGCTGTTTATTTACCAGCATACTTCTAGAAAACTAACTGTGTTTTTGTGAATTATATATTCATATATTTAGACTCTTCTGGTGGATAAAGTATAAAACTAAAATAATACGTCACAGGCTATGTGGGCAATGATATTAATATTAGGCCCAGAAAGCAAATTTTCAATACAGATCCTTCAATGAAAGCCAAAAGACAACTTGATTATTGCTTAGCGACATTGCCTACTGGAGTGAATATTTCTAAACGCACTTTTTAGAGTTATCTAATTTTACTGTGATGTCTTTTACAAAGAGTAAAACATACAACTTCTAATACACCTCCATGAGTTTTAACACATGTATAACTGTGGGATTGCAAGAGTTGGACTTGACTTAATGACTAAACAATAACAACACATACGACTTAACAACAAAATCAAGACATAGAACATTCCCTTCACCGCTGAATACTCCCTTGTTTCCCTTCCAGTCCATTACAGAAACACCCTTTTACTCTCTCCCCACACAACCATAGTTCTGATTTCTAGCATTAACATCATCTAAATGGAATCATTTAGTAAACATAATTCTGTGTTTGACTTCTTTCACTCAAAAGAATATTTTCGGTTCATCCTTGTCTTTTTCAGTAGTTCTTTCTTGTGCTTTCACTTCTGTCATACCTCTGCCCTTATTGACAGTCATTGACTCATCTGCCTCGTGTCATTGTATTTTCAACTTTTCTAGAATTTTCTAAATGGTATAATACAGTATAGAATTTCTTGTGTCTGGAGTTTTTTATTAAAAAAATGATTTTGAGAAAATACCATCCTTCTTTATTCAATTGAATACATTTGCCCAAAATCAATAAAATATATATCTGTGGATCTCTTTCCACTGATTTATGGAATGCTTACACTAGCACCAAAAACCTAGATGACAACCATTTTAGATCTTAAAATTAAATCCACCAATTCTGTTTATCTTCAAAAGTTACTCTGCAAATTCTAGATAATTTGAATTTTCATATGAGTTTTAGCATCTACATGTCAATTTCTATAAGAAATTTTGCTTTAGTTTTGAATAGAATGCATTTAAGCAAAGATCAATCTTCAGAAAATTTGATGTATTAATAATACTGAGCCTTCCAATTTATGAGCATGGGATATATCTCTGTTTAGTTAGGTTTTCTTTAATTTTGCTCAACAATACTTTGTATTTTTAGTGTACAAGTACTTCTTGTAGTCTATAAAATATTTCAAAGAAATAAAATTCCAGGGTACCTATTTAGGAATGTTTTCTTAATGAATTGATTTTATTTTCATACTGAAACTTCCTTCCTTATCCTTGGTAATATTTCTTGTCCTGATCTACTTTGTCCAGTTTTAATACGAACACTCCAGATTCTTTATATATATATATTTTTTTTTTTTTTCTATCTTTTACTTTAATTCAATCTATTCTTTTCCATTCAATCTGTGCCTTTGTATGGGAAGTGAGTTTCTTATAGATATCAACTGGATTTTGCTTTTTGTATGCAATCTGACAATTTCTTCCTGTTAATTGGGTTTATATATCTATACATAACATGTAATTAGTGTTATGAGTAGACTTCAATTTACCATTCTGATATTTATTTTATAGTCATTACATTTAAACTTTGCTCTCTGTTCTTTGTGTTCTGCCTTTCTTTGTATTGAGGACCTAGGTTTCATTTAATCTCCACTACTCAATGGCGCTAATGGTAAAGAACCCACCTGCCATAGTAGATGATGTAAGGGATACAAGTTCGATCCCTGGTTGGGGAAGATCTCCTGGAAGAGGGGGCATGCCGGGAGCCGGCATATTGCATATTGAGTGCATATTGCATATTGCATATTGAATGCAGCACTTTCCACAGCATCATCTTTCAGGATCTGGAATAGCTCAACTGGAATTCTATCACTGCCGGGAGCCAGCGTGAGGAACTCCACCCATGGCAAAGGTCATGAGAAAGGAGGCTTGGCATACGCAAAGGCGGGATAGAGCCTCAGGAGTCCCCCTGGAAATTCTCGAGCATCTACCCCCAAAACCAGAGTCTGCCTACTTTCTGCTTTGTGCTCTCACCTACACCTCTGACTTTACGGGGGGCTGTCCCCCACTACCTCTCTCTGAAAAAAGAGTTAGTTTACAGCTCCAGTTAATAATTCCTGGGTGTGACAGTGTTTCAACCTACAAACTCCTTTGGAAATCCTCTAGCCTGCCTGAATAGGTTTTTCCAGCCACATGTGATTGTTCAGAGCCTCCCAACTGTGAGAGGCGGGAGATGTTCTAAACTGTCTAAACACAGAGTCCTTTGAGTAGTTAAAAGATTGATTAGAAATTGTATTGGTCAAGGGTTTTTCACTTATTGGGCCAATGTTTGCTGCTAAGTCTCCATACCCCTTACCTACTGTGTCCTTGGCAGTGTATTGATTGATATAATGGGTTTATAGAAATGTAAGTAGTAGCCTCAATGTTTGTAACCTTGGACCCTTAAGTTAATTCTTTTCTTGATTGAGCCCACCTCACCTTTGCCCTATAGGAATGCAACTCTATCCAATGCTTTTTGGAGGCTGGCGCCTGACTTTAGAATAATCACCTTTAGAGAAAAATAAGTTTCTTAAAATGTTAACAGGCCTCCGGGCCAGAAGATGATGTAAATCACCTAAACTTTTGCATATGGTAAGTTTGCGGGAAGAAAGCCTGGCTTACTGCATGACTCTAGCCCTTCCCTCATTATCCTCTATGCATAACTTAAGGTATAAAAACTACTTTGGAAAATAAAGTGCTGGTCTTGTTCACTGAAACTTGGTCTCCCCATGTCGTTCTTTCTCTTACCTTCTGGCTGAATTATTCAGCCTCTTTTCTTCACTGAATTTCCTCACTGAGCTATCCTTATTTCAGCTGCTTTTCTCCACTGAATTTCTTCACTGAGCTATCCTCATTCTATTACTCTTTATATCTTTGATGAATATTTAAATAAATAGGTCGCCGATGCTGTCTCTCCTTTGAATACCCTGGATCAGCCGGGGCTGAACCCTGGCAAGGGCAGAAACCCACTCCAGTATTCTTGCCTGGAGAATCCCATGGACTGAAGAACCTGGTGGGCTACAATCCATAGTGTCACAAAAAATCATACACGACTAAAGCGACTTAACACACACATAGGCACACGTACATAAATTTGCAATTGCAATGTATATTATATACAACTGCACATATATACGGAGAAGGCGATGGCACCCCACTCCAGTACTCTTGCCTGGAAAACCCCATGGATGGAGGGACCTGGTTGGCTGCAGTCCATGGGGTCGCAAAGAGTCAGACAGGACTGAGTGACTTCACTTTCACTTTTCACTTTTATGCATTGGAGAAGGAAATGGCAACCCACTCCACTCCAGGGTTCTTGCCTGGAGAATCCCAGCGATGGGGGAGCCTGGTGTGCTGCCGTCTATGGGGTCGCACAGAGTCGGACACGACTGAAGCGACTTAGCAGCAGCAGCAGCAGCACGTATATATTTTATACTATAATTACAATACATAATTTTTATTCATTTATAATATATAATACATATTTGTATTTATTCACAATAAATAAAATGTATTATTCTCTGCCTTTAAATAATGCCATACTTCTTGAGGCACACAGTGTAAGAAACATACATTGTATTTCCATTTTCCTCTCTATCCTTTGGCTCATATTTTCATACATTTTATGTATAATCCCACAACATTCTGCTATTTTTGCTTTAAATAGGCAATTGTCCTTTAAAGAGTTTAATGTTATATGAAAATGTTTTTACATTCTTCTAAATATTTACTTTTCCACTACAGTTTATCCTTTTATTTAGATTCAATTTTCCTTTCTGACATTTTTCTTTTCAGATTGATAAAAGTTCTATAACATTCTTTGGGATGTGTTTCTAAGCCTCAGATTTCATTTATCTGAAATTTCTTTATTTTGCCTTCACTTTTGAAAGATGTGTAAAGTTCTAGTTACATGTAGTTGTATATTCTTAATTCCTTGACTGCTTTCAAGTGTTTGTCTATATCTTTGATTTTCAGCTGTCTGAATATGACATTTCTGTATGTATCATTTTTTGTATTTATCTTACTCGAGATTGGCTAAGCTTCTTGAATCTCCCTGTTGTTATTCTTCAAATACAGAAAATGTTCAACCAATTAAAATACTTTTTTTTTGCCCCATTTCTCTTTCCCCACTGGCATTCCAACTACATAGACATTTTTTTTTAATTTGATTTTATTTTTAAACTTTACAATATTGTATTAGTTTTGCCAAATATCAAAATGAATCCGCCACAGGTATAGACATTTGACCACTTGCTGTTAGCCCACAGACTCCACAGGCAAAGTTATCTTTCAATATGTTTTTTTCTCTGTGTGTTTAAATTTACATAATTCAATACAATGTATACATTTACATGTTTTTATATATACATGTGTTCTAACTTAAATAAATACTATATATAATGTATTATATAACAATTATATATAAATAAATATATATATATAAAATTATATAATTTTATTAGCCAGTGTTCAAATTTATTGATTCTTTCTTTTGCAATGTTCAATTTCTTCTAAATTCTATATAAGTTTTTATTTCAGATGTAGTTTTTTCATTTCTAAAATTTCTGTTTTTCTTTTATAGTTTGTATATCCCTGCTATTGTCCTGCATTTACTTACACATTTCTATCTCTTTGTATATTATTTGAAATATTTGTAATAATTGTTTTAAAGTCCTTATCAAATAATTGCTTCACCTGGGTTGTCTTTTAGTCTACTTTTACTGACAGTTTTTACTCTGGATTATGTTAACATTTAACCAACTTTTTTTCAGGCCAACTGAAAGCATACTGTATATTGTGGAGCTGCACTGTAGAAAATTTGGATTATGTTAACTTCTTATAATCATGTTGGCTTTTATTCTGACAGGCAGTTAAATTACCTTATTAGCCTGATTTTATTGATGCTTAGCTTTAATATTTGTTAAGGTGATTCTATTTTGATTTTTTCCTTTATCCTAGGGCATAGCTCTCATCCTGGGCTTACTTCTACTTAAGGGTACATGTCAATGTTTCATCCACAGTAAACTACCTCCTGGCTATAGCACTGTAAGAACAAAAAGAAAAGGATACGGACCCATAAAAGGAGACTTTAATCTTATAGTGTCCTATCAGAGCCTTTTATTGATGGCTTCTAACATTATTTAAGTTGGTGAGGAAAAAAATTTAAGGTTCAATTACAGTATCATAATTCATGGCAAAGAATAATGGATTTTGATAACTAGCACAGATGGTGTAATACCTTCTTAATTGTCACAAAGTAGAAAGGAAAGAAGTCACAGTAAGTTCATTTTCAGTCTCCAGTCACTTTGTATATCCAAACTTCAATCTGCATCTCTTCTTCCTGGTAACACTGTTTTTGTTTTTTCTCCTGCAATATCTTCTATGTACTAATATATCATCCCAAATTGGGAAGTGCATTTTTTCAGCTATTGCAACAGCTGGGTCATATGCAGTTTTGTGAGAACCTACTCAGAATTCAGTGGAATACCTGAGTTTCCACTGAGACTTTCCTATTTGGCAAGTCTTGAACTTTAAACTCTTCTCACCAGCATTGCAGCAACACCTTCCTGGAAAGTTTCACCAGCACCTTGGTGCACAGTATCCTAGTGGGTCTTGCTGACACCCAATGAAAAGCCTACTGGATAGTCCCATCACCAGCATACCAAGTTACTTCCTAGTACATTTTCCCAGAATCAAAATGGACAGTTACCTAGAGGATTTTGCTGCGATTCCAATGAGTGGTTTCTTCTCAGCAGCCGTGGCCTGTGACAGCTCAGCAAATCTCTTACATTCAGTGTTTCACACCCACATACTTCCTGTGAAGATTGAGTCTTAGTCAATCTCAGTCCTGTTGTGAGCATTATCTCTTTCAGGTTTGTTCCTTTCTTAAGTATACTCCCTCAACCCTGCATATGCTTTTCCAGGATTCTCTAGGGTTCTCCTTATCCATTCTTAGTAGTTACTCCCCTTTTACTATTTATTAATGCTGTTCAAATTGCTGATTTGTTTTCTGTCTCCTTAATGGGCCCTGACATCTTTAAACAATCTCAATGCAACATGAATTACAGTGCTTAAAAAAAACTTTTCAAATGGTATTCAGCTAAACTCAACTCAATTGAGAGTTCCACAAGCTACATTTGGTTCCTGGAATATCTACAAATGGAACAATAGCAAGAAATGTAGATTTAGTTAGAGTGAAGTTAAGGAAACATTGGAAAACATAATTCATCCTGAAACAAACACACTGCTTCAAAAACAGAGTCTAGGAACTATAGCGCAGGTGTCAATAAGTGATGCTCCTTTGATGACAAAACATTTCATCTGGAAAATATAACTGAAAATAACATGAAGCCATTTAAGAATGGATAATATGAAACTCTGAATTCGTACCCTCTGCATGGACTTTCTACTTGGTTACTGATATTTTTTAACCTGTGAACATGGGTTCAAATACATCTTTCAAAGCCCCTTGCTCAAAGTAGCTGTGTTTACCTCACAAATTCTTCTTCCAAAACAATTCATTTTTCCCTCAGTCTTCAGTCTCCCTGCTGCCCTTTCTTCATACTATTTTCTAGTGGTGTTTGTTTTTCATTGTCACAAGTGGAGACCAGGAGCCTGGAAAACTGTTAAGTACTGGATTTTGTTTTACTTGGTAGGTACTTGAAGCAAATGATTCCTTTTCCACTGCTGGGAGGTGCTGAAACTTGGGAGACTGGCTGCTATTTGCTCTTCTTGAAGCTTATTGACTGTCAGTTTCTCTGGGAACTGCCTGCTGTGGCTAGGGAATGTGAAATGGCTTCTGTAGTTCCTACTGAGAAAGTATTCATTTTCTTAGTGATAAAGTGTTTCCCTCTGAAATATCATTGAAAGATTATTGCTACTGGTTACTGCTCTTCTTGGGAAAGGGAGGTTTCCTTTTAGCAGGTTATTAATTGAAGTAGATAAATGAGCATATTTTATCATTAAAAGACTCCATAGGATTTGCAAATGCTTATTTATCCAAAGTGATACAAATTGTCAAGTTAACAAATATTCTGACTGATGAGCATATAAAATTAGTTCATTCAACTCAATAAGTTTTAAGAAGTATCTAGTATATGTTTAAAATCAAGTTAAAGCAGAAGTAGTCATAATAATTAAAAAAAAAAAATTACGGTCCCAGAGTCAAACTTCTGATATTTGAAGCTAATACTTCTAATTTTTTTTAAATTTTATTTTATTTTATCTTCTACTTTATATGTAATTTAAGCAGGCTTTCAAGACCCCAAGCTCCTCATCTGTAAACAGAGATATTTCCTGCCTCTTGGAATGAGTATGTAAGAAATTTCATGTAGAGTTATTTATAAATTGTTGTTGTTGTTCAATCGCTAACTCATGTCTAATTCTTTGCAACCCCATGGACTTCAGTATGCCAGGCTTCCCTGTCCTTCACTATCTGTCAAAGTTTGCTCAGATTCATGTCCATTGAGCTATCTAAACATCTCATATATTTTTAAATATTAGAAAATGATATAAAAATTTTCCTGTCCTCAAGAAGCTTGTATAAAACAAAAAATAAACAATAAAATACAGCATGTAATAAATTATCATGCCCTTTAAAATAAATTTTATAAATTACAGCACTGCTGCTGCTGCTAAGTCACTTCAGTCGTGTCCGACTCTGTGCGACCCCATAGACGGCAGCTCACCAGGCTCCCCTGTCCCTGGGATTCTCCAGGCAAGAATACTGGAGTGGGCTGCCATTTCCTTCTCCAATGAATGAAAGTGAAAAGTGAAAGTGAAGTCGCTCAGTCGTGTCCAACTCCTAGCGACCCCATGGACTGCAGCCTACCAGGCTCCTCCGTCCATGGGATTTTCCAGACAAGGGTACTGGAGTGGGTTGCCATTGCCTTCTCCGAACTAGCCCTAAACCTATATATATGTGTGTGTGTGTGTGTGTGTGCATCTGTGTGTGTATATATATATACATTTATATATATATGTATGCTATGCTATGCTAAATCACTTCAGTCGTGTCCGACTCTGTGCGACCCCATAGACGGCAGCCCACCAGGCTCCCCGGTCCCTGGGATTCTCCAGGCAAGATATATATATGTATACGTATATATATATATATATATATTCATGCATGTGTTAGTCTGTTAGTCATTCAGTCACGTCCAACTCTTTATGACCCATGGACTATAGCCCAAGAGGCTCCTCTGTCCATAAAATTCTCCAGATAAGAATACTTGAGTGGTCAGCCCTTCCCTTCTCCAGGGATCTTCCTGATTCAGGGATTGAATTTGGATCTCCTGCATTGCAGGCAGATTCTTTACTGTCTGACCCATCAGGGAAGCCCTTATATATGTGTGTACACACGCACACACACACACATAAAACTCTGAAAGTTATTAGTGCTGGCCCCCTAATATTTTTTTTTTCTCCTCATGAGTACATAGTACGATTGCTCTTCTCTCTCTTCTACAAGTTAAATACGACCATGTTTCACCCTCTGTAAGCAAAATGGTGTGAATCACTTCCAGGCAGAAACTTAAGAGCCCACTTACAATTCTACATGCACTTTTTCTCTCTGTCTTGACAGCAGTGTTTTGGAAAGCAGTGGTTGCTGTGTTACTTAAGCCACATTAGGGTATGTTTGGTAAGGTCTGGAGACATTTTTTAGTTGGCATGACTGTGGAGGGTGTTACCTCCATCTAGTGAGTAAAACCCACTTCTGCAATAAGTATTTTACAGTGACCGGAAACCCCTACCCCTCCCACTCTAAAACAACAAAAATTTTGGCAGTCTAAAATGTCAATAGTACCACCATGAGGAAACCCTAGCGTGGAGTAAGGAAAATTTGAATGGCGGTTCCTTATTGTCCAGAAATGGACAAGAAGCATAAGCAAGAAATACTACTACTAAGTCACTTCAGTCGTGTCCGACTCTGTGCGACCCCATAGACGGCAGCCCACCAGGCTCCCCCGTCCCTGGGATTCTCCAGGCAAGAACACTGGAGTGGGTTGCCATTTCCTTCTCCAACGCGTGAAAGTGAAAAGTGAAAGTGAAGTCGCTCAGTCCTGTCCGAGTCTTAGCGACCCCATGGACTGCAGCCTACCAGGCTCCTCCATCCACGGGATTTTCCAGGCAAAAGTACTGGAGTGGGGTGTCTTTATCTTCTCCGAAGCAAGAAATAACCTTTAGCTATTTCAGACCACTAAAAGTTTCAAACTGTGTGTTATCACAACACAGCCTAACTTTTCCTAGTTGACACATTTAGTTTGCAATTTGAGTGAAATTAGAACACAATTGGCTTCTTCAAGTGATGTTTAAATAATTTCTTTCTGATATTTCTGGACTTAATATCCATGAATACATGACTGCTGGGATTAAAATTAAGGTTGAAATTTGTTTAAAATGGAAAATAAATAGATCAATTCAGATTTCAAGATAGTTTAGCTATTTTTCAGAGTGAAATGATTGCTCATGAGAAGCATCTGACTTTAATGCTTAATATTCTTGCTCTAAGAAACCCAACCATCCAATCAAAATGCTTGGGAGAAAAATAGATTATGAAATTTGCTTTAAATATAAAACTGCAGGTTGCAATTGTGCTGGAAAAAAAATAAACTTTACATCACTTTTAGTTAAATATTTGAATATTTCCTATTATTCTTTTCATGAAATAATTTAACACACCTATTGAAGCAATCACAGAAAGACTATTTTGATTTATACTTTTAGGGAATAAAAGAGAAAATAATAAAAAAGTTATAAAGATGAGATTTTTTTTATAAGTAGTAGTTCTTTTGATGAAAAGTAGTACTTGTGATATCAGATGTAAAACATGCAATTTTGTTTTCAAAGTCACAGATTTTCTCTCAAGCTATTCATTTAATTTTTCATTTACTACTCTCCATAGTTAATATATTCACTTAATTCAAATAATTAAAATGTACGAAAAGATAAACAGTGAAAAGTTTCCCTCCCAGTTTGGCCATTACCTGTGACCCCGTAGGTGTGTGGCCATTCCACTCATGAATGGCACCACCTGGAGCTGGACACGCCGTCATACTGTATCTGATCTCATCGTGCTAACCTCATTCACAGTAACCCTGTTATTAGTTTCATATGGTTATACATATATTTGTTCCCTTATAAATTTGTGATATATAATAAATGCCAATGCATCCATATACATATGGAAACTAATACTGATTAACTTTTTTCTCATTTTTTACTATTTTTCTTATACTAAGCACATCCATAGGCTGGAACATAATCTCCATGTCCATCCACAATAAAAAATTCTCAAAAAAAAATCACTTTGTTCCACATGCCTTAGATAAATAAGCTACTACCCAAAGGCTCCCATTTTCAAATCTACCATTCCTAGCAACATCCCTTAATTGAGTTTAGTTCCACAACTTATCCTATTGACATAGTTGCCACACCCACACATACTTCATATTCCCTCTATTATGTACCTGATGATCTAATGCCTAATAATGTGTCAATGACTGATAATGCTTTGAGTGTTACCCTTCAAAGAGAAATATATACTGTGATTTTATTTTAATTCTCACTAATACATTATGTGAGGTTAAGTTTTAAAATGTTTAAACTTTCATTTAAAAGAGACTTAAAAAATCCTGTTTTTGTTGATATCAGAATCAGAGTATTTAAATCTCCCCTTCTAGCTCTGTACTCAGAAGTAAAGAGTCCACCTGCAATGCAGAAAACAGGGTCGATCCCTGGGTCAGGAAGATCCCCTGGAAAAGGGAATGGCTACCCTCTTCAATATTCTTCTCTGGAGAATTCCATGGACAGAGGACCCTGGTGGGCTATAGTCCAAGGGGTTACAAAGAGTTGGACATGACTGAGCAACTAACACTTTTAGCTATCAATGGAAATGACCTTCAAAATATGGAAAAAGAGGTAAATAAGCATTTCCATTAATCTTAGAAATGAAAATTTACCATCCATACACTAAGATGTCAAGGTATTTTTGAATTATATAATGTAGATACACTCAGATTAGGAGCCATTAAGAGCCAGCTGATTATCTATACATTTGTAAAAGAGTTGTGCACACAGGAAATATATAAATAAGGCCCCCAGACTACAACAGATGAAAAGCTTCTACATAGCAAAAGAAACAGCAAAATTAAAAACAAAAGGAGAAAATATGTGCTAACCATATATCTAAGAGAATTTAATACCAAATATATAAGGAAATCATATAACTCAATAGCAGAAAAACCCAAAATAATTAAATTATGGGCAATGGCTTAGACATTTTTCTGAAGAAGACATACATGAAAAGGTGTTCAACATCACTAATCACCAGGGAAATACAAACCAAAACTACAATGAGATATAACCTCACACTTGTTAAAATGGGTATTATCCAAAAGACAAGAGATAACAAGTATTGGTAAGAATGTGGAGAAAAGGAAATCCTTGTGCACTGTTGATGGATACAAACTGGTGCAGCAACTATAGAAAACAGATGGCAATTCCTCAAAAATTAAAAATAAAACTGCTGTATGATCCAGAAATTCCATTTCTAGGTGTATATACAAAGGAAATAAAAACAGTATCCGGAAGAGACATCTGCATTCCTACATTAATTGCCAAATCATTTAAAATAGCAGAGACATGAATCAATCTAAGTGTCCATCAATGAATAAATGGATAATGAAACTGTGATATGTGTGTGTGTGTGTATATATATATATATATATATATATAATATACATACACAGGCATATTATTTGGCCGTGAAAAAAATCCTGCCGCTTGCAACAACATGGTTGGACTTTGAGGGCATTATACTAGGTGAAATAAGTCAGATGGAGTAAGACAAGAACAGCATATTCTCAGCTGTATGTGGAATCTAATAAAACCAAAAGTAGAGAATAGAATAGTGATTGCCCAGAGCTGAGGGTGGGGGAAATGGGGAAGAATTATTCAAAGGGAACAAACTGCAGCTATAACGTGAGTAAGTTCTGGGTATCTAATGGATAGCATAGTGACTATAATTAACAATACTCTATTATATACTTCAAAATTGTTAAGAGAGTAATTCTTAAATGTTAAGACCACAAGAAAAGGTAATTATATATGGGTATAGAAGTGTCAACTAACCTTATTATGATAATCATTTCATAATATATACATATATCAAATCATCCTATTGCATACTTTAAATTTACTAATGTCATATGTCAATAATATCTCAATAAATCTGGGAAAAAAGGCCCTGACAAAAACAATAACATTTGATTTGCCATCAAAATAAAAAATAAGCTATCATTTCACTGAAAGCAATGAAAAGATATATCGTATGAGGAATAAGAAAAAGTCCAAACTAAAGCATAATTTTTTAAACTCTTTCTCTATGTAGTAGATTTTCTACAAGAAACTATGTTGTCAGAAAATAATTATTTTTCATCTTTGAAAGATTTAAATATAAGTATTTGAAAGATTTAAATACTGTAAAAAAATTGTGTTTGAAAAATATATTTCAATTTCCTCCTTAATAATGATTTTTTGTTGTTGTTTATTTGACAGACATACACACTTTGTCCCCCATATTGCATATCTCAGTACAGAGAAAATATGATCTCATGAAGTCAATGAGACTTTTTTCTCCAGGTAATTTGAATTTTGAGCAGAATCATGTGGAGCATGAACATAGTTGGAGCTAAGACATTTGATGACAGTTTCTGATGATAAATCTCTTGAATTTTTTAATGCTTAATGGTTTATTTTCCCTTCCATTTCCTAAATTAAACGATTTACTTTCTAATGAGTACCTTTTTTGCTCATTGGATTTATGGTTTCTGTTCCTAAAACAACAAATAAATTTCATTGCATTTTTATATCACCAAAATCAAAACATATCCTTGATATTAGAGCAAGAAATCAAGAAAAAACAGTATGAGACCTATAAAAAATTCAACATGAACAACATGAGGTCAAAATTTAAAATATGATATAGACATTGAAAAACAAATTTATAACTGAAGAAAATCTATTTTGGAAAAAGGAAAAGCATTAGAATTCTTCCACATTTCTGAAGGTGACAAAGCAATAAAAATTAAATAATTGTTATAGAAAGAATGCTTGTGTTTTCCCCATCCCCAATTCATACATTAAAGTCCTAACACCTATTAGGGCTGAATTTGGAGATGGGGCTTCTAAGGAAGTAAATAATGTTAAATAGGGTCATAAGAGTGGAGTCCTGGTCCTTGAGGATTGTATCCTTATAAGAAGAGAAATAAGAGAATATTTTTTATCTCTTTCCCTGCACTCATGCACCAAGGAAAGGCCATGTGAAGACATATTCAGGAGGCTGTCATCTGCAAGCCAAGAAGAGAGTCCTAACCTTCTGGGACCAAATTTGTTAGAACCTTGATCTTACACTAGCCTCCAGAACTGTGAGAATACAAATCTCTGCTGTTTAAGTCACCCAGCCTGTGGCATTTTGTTATGTAAGCCTGAACAGACTGATAAACATGGTGAAAGAAATAAAAACTAGATCCAGGAATTTTAATCTACAGGGGAAAAATAAAGAGCTTGCTTAAAGAATCCATGATAATATAGAGCAAATGGATCCAAAATAATAACTAAAGAAATTATACAAACATTCTTAAGCTGAAAATGAACATTAGCTTGGATATTTAAAGGGTTCACTAAGTAACAAAAAATAAGTATATACATGTATAAAAATAAATATCTTAAAGAATAAAGAGCATCTCTACAAATATCAAGAGGAAAAACTTAACTATAAAAATATAAAAAAATAAAACTGCCTTCAAGTATCTACCACACAATAATAAATGACAATAAAAATGGATTCATGTATGCAGCATTTTAGATAAAAAGCACTGGTGCTTAGGAAAGCTATATTACAGTTACCAAAATTTTTGTAGGGCAATATACTAAACAAACTAAGTAAATATTAAAACTAAGCACCTCAACATATTAATAGATTGACACAATCAAGATTTGCTTCTCACTCACATCACAATTCACCTTGGTCTGAGGAAGAGCCCACCCTCTCTGCTGCATGCAATCATTCATAACCACAACTCCTTCCATGCTTAGCCCAGAAGAGACATATCACTCCCTCACAAGCTGTGAACAAGTACGAGTGATATGGCCAGACCTCAAGGTAGGGGACTGGAAAATGCTTTTTGGCTGCATGCTCGGGTAAAGGAAACACATTTGAGAAACATCTAACCAGCACTATCTAATAGAACTTTCTGTAATAATGGAAATGTTCTACTGTACTGACTAATATGGTAGGCATAAACCAAATATGGAACACTGGTAAAGAATCTGTCTTCCAGTGCAGGAGACAGCCTGAGACATGAGTTCAATCCCTGGGTCAGGAAGATCCCCTGGAGGAGGAAATGGCAACCTGCTCCAATATACATGCCTAGAAAATTCCATAGACAGAGGTGCCTGGCAAGCTACAGTCGGTGGGGTCGCAAAGATCAGACACACACACACAGGCATATATGTTATTTAGCCCTTGAAATGAGGCTAGAGTGACAGAGAAAATGAATATTTGATTTTATTTATTAGTTTTAATTACTTTGAATGTAAATAAATACATGTGAGTTGTGGTTTTCATACTGGAGAATGCAGAGCACATGCGCAGGACAATAGACTGTGTGTTCAAAGATGGTCATCAGGCACTATTGGTCTTGGTAAAAATTTGGAGACGTGACAAATAACAACTATTTAGGAACTTGTGATATGACCCCTTCAGCAAATAGTTAAAATATTATCTGCTGAATATCAGTTCTGGGCCTGTGGAGGATAGACATTTAGATTGGGTAGGAAATATCAGAGTATCAGAAAATATTGGCTTTTCTAAAACTTAGTGAGGTACTGCAAAAAGCAGTATCCTTTAGTCTAAGACATCAGTTTTCTGTGGCTCAAACCAGAAACATCAGCATCACCTGGGAACATGGAAAAGGAAATTCTCCAGGCCCACTGGGGACCTATTGTGGGGGTGGGGCACAGCAATCTGTGTTCAATCAGCCGTCCGGGTAATACTACCACATGCTAAATTTTAAGAATCACTGATCTAAAGCAAAAGTTCTCAACACTAGTTGCTCATTACAATTATCAAGGGGACTTTAAAAAACAGGGTTGCCATGGCTCCATCCTCAGAGATTTTTATTTGTTATGCAGTAGAACCAAGGATTTGAAAAAGCTCTCTAGGTGATTCAAATGTACAAACAGAATTGAGAATCAAAACTGAGGTGACCCAGACTAAAAGCAGTAAAGGAAATAGAACACAGTGTTAGCACAAATGATTTTTCTGTCTGTGGTCCACAACACAAAACTGCTGAAGGTCCATCATAACTTAGGATAAATACAATAGCACGATTTGACTTTCTGTACCATTTTATGTGAGCAAAGACGAGCTACTAGGAATGCAAATAGAAGCAAGGACTGGGCTCCTGGTGGTGCCAGGAGACTGGTAAGTCTGAAGCCCCAGTCCAGCCAGCTACGCAAGCCTCCTGACAAAGCCTCTGAGAAGCATCCTGGGAAATGGCTCCCTGTGCCTCCCCTCACAGTCCAGTGCTGCTCACTACTCTGAGGAAGAAGCCAGGGCCTGAGCAGCGATCAGAGGCAGAAACTTAGGAGCCAAACTGTCTCCAGTTCTGCCACTGCCTCTTATTAGCTGTGTAACTTGAGAAAATAGAGGAACTCTTTTATGTCTCACTTTTCTTCTCTAAAATGGAGATAATACTATTGTACCTTTGGCACAGGGCTGCTCAGAAGAAAGAATAAATGAATGTATTGTTCAGACACTTAAAACAGCACTTGACACATATTGTTAGACTTAGAAATAAGATTAGAAACAAAGCTCATGTCAGCTTGTTGCTAAGAAACAAAAAACAGTTAAATGATTATTAGTTAGACAATGGTTACTAGCTATAAAAATAATTGTACATATATTATATATGATATATAATCATATACATTTTAACATATTACATGTTTTAATATATATGTGGGCATATGTATAGTTTCTAGACATCATTCTAAAAAATATCAGTGAACGAAAGAGAAAATATAATAAGAGACACCACATGCTAGTATATTTGTAGCGTGACAGAAAATGCACAGCTAATATGTCAGATAAATATCAGCACCATGATAAATAAAATAACATAAGAAATAGGAAATGGTATTTGAGAAGTAACTTGAAAGAAATTAAGAAACTCATGTTCATACCTGGGGTCAGAAAAAGAGGACCTGAGGGAACATCAATACAAAAGCCCTGGGAAATTACATTTTAAGTGTTCAACTAATAGCAAAAAAAAAAAAAAGTATCATTAGAATGAACTGACTGAAGTACAGGTATTAGATAATGAAGCTTCAGAGATGGTCACGGCCAAGACATATAAAGTCTTGCAAGGTATGCTCAAGATATCAAATTTTATTTTTAAACAATGAGAAGATAGAATTGTTTGAGCAGGCAGTTTTCTTGATCTACGTACTATACAGCTTCAAAGTCAAATCTACTCTAGCTTCCATGTAGTGAACTCATAATACTACATCAGGAGTAGAAGTGGCAGCAAGTTACGAAGCTATTGCACAATGAAGTTTGCCACCCGGGAAAAAGATTATACTGGTTTGAGCCAAGATGATGAGCCAAGATGATGTTATAGAAGTGGTGACAGTTAGATCTGAATAAACGTGGATTTGTGGATGTGATTTACGAGCATGTTTGGCCTGAAAAAAATCAATGAATCATAGGACCAGATTCTAAGACTGTGAGAAGACCCAACAGTTTGGCCTTGTTAAATGTGAATTTCATGGAGGCTCCAAGGAGAAATTGGAAATGCAATTCTGACGCTCAAGGGAAACGTGGGAGCTAAAGACATTAACTAGGCTTCATAAGTGTATATAAATCCATGAAAATACCTGAGGTTTCTTAGTGAGTGTAGATAGAGGGGAAAAATTAAATTGTTTGGCATCCAACTAATTATTTAAGTGAAGTGTTTGCCACTCAGGCCTGACTGTAAGAAATCTCTGACTGCTCACTTCCTGAAGCAATTCAGGATTTCCTAAACTTATGGAAATAGGAAAATAACTTCTAAGGTGTTAATTTCCAGAGATGAAAATCCTCCCAGTATCCTTGGAAAAGTGATCATGGAGGACATTGGACCAGAAAGGCTCCATCTATCCACACTTATAGAAAGTATGGCTGCTCCTTTGTAGAATTCATTCTTCAGCCAAGGGGGAAAACAATTTAGAGGCCATTGTCTCATAGAATAAAACCTGTATCCTGGAACTCTGATTGTTGCATGTTGCTTTCCATTTTCCCTGTTTCTTAGAGGCAGGTGTTTGTTTTATCTTCTTGTTTTTATTTTAAAACACGTATGTGGAGATGGCTTTATTTATATTTTAGCCCATAAATGGACAGAATGTGAAATTAAATATCCAGACCTGATTGAAGGAACTGAACATAAACCAGAGATTATAAATGCAGTAACTGAGTCAGATTTCAGGTGGTGTTTCAATGGAAAATAATAAATTTGTTTTCAATTACACATGAACTGATTGCCTTATTTTATCATGGACAATGTTGAAAGTTTCAGTTCAGTTCAGTTCAGTCGCTCAGTCGTGTCCGACTCTGTGACCTCATGAATCGCAGCACATGAGGCCTCCCTGTTCATCACCAACTCCCGGAGTTCACTCAAACTCATGTCCATCGAGTCGGTGATGCCATCTAGCCATCTCATCCTCTGTCGTCCCCTTTTCCTCCTACCCCCAATCCCTCCCAGCATCAGAGTCTTTTCCAATGAGTCAACTCTTTGCATGAGGTGGCCAAAGTACTGGAGTTTCAGCTTTAGCATCATTCCTTCCAAAGAAATCCCAGGGCTGATCTCCTTCAGAATGGACTGGTTGGATCTCCTTGCAGTCCAAGGGACTCTCAAGAGTCTTCTCCAACACCACAGTTCAAAAGCATCAATTCTTCAGCACTCAGCTTTCTTCACAGTCCAACTCTCGCATCCATACATGACCACTGGAAAAACCATAGCCTTGACTAAACGGACCTTTGTTAGGTATTGGTAAATGGGTGCAGACATGTCTATCAAAGACGAAATGTAGTGAATAGGTTTAGTTTTGCCTTTTTAAGAATTTCTCTCTCCTCCCCTTGGCCAGCCTTTCCTTTTGACAACAATACCTTGAATCACAATTCACAGTGATTTTGGAGCCCGTGAAAATAAAATCTGTCACTGATTCCACTGTTTCCCCTTCTATTTGCCTGAAGTGATGGAACCAGATGCCATGATCTTAGTTCTTTTAATATTGAGTTTTCAGCCAGCTTTTTCACTTTCACCCTCATCAAGAGGCTCTTTAGTTCCTCTTCACTTTCTGCCATTATAGTAGTATCAATCATCTGCAAATCTGAGGCTGTTGATATTTCCCCCAACAATCTTGATTCCAGCTTGTGATTAGTTAAAGCTATGGTAATAGCTTCAGTAGTCATATATGGATGTGAGAGTTGGACCATAAAGAAGGCTGATTGTGCTGAATTGTTTCAGTTGTGTCCAACTCTTTGTAACACTATGGACTGTAGTACACAAGGTTCTTCTGTCTGTGTGGATTCTCCAGGCAACAATACTAGAGTGGGTTGCCATGCCCTCCTCTAGGGGATCTTCCCAACCCAGGAATTGTACCTGCATCTCCTGCATTGGCAGCAGATTCTTTACCACTAGTGCCACATAAAGAAGGCTGAGTGCCAAAGAATTGATGCTTTTGAACTGTAATGTTGGAGAATTTTTGACAGCCCCTTGGACAGCAAGGAGATCCAACCAGTCAATCCTAAAGGAAGTCAACCCTGAATATTCAGTGGAAGGACTGATGCTGAAGCTGAAGCTCCGATAGTTTGGCCACTGATGCCAAGAGCCAACTCATTGGAAAAGACTGTAATCCAGGAAAAATTGAGGGCAAGAGGAGAAGGGGGTGACAGAGGATGAGACTGTTGGATAGCATCACTGACTGAATGAACATGAGTTTTAGCAAATTCTGGGAGGCAGTGATGGACAGGGAAGTCTGGTCACTGCAATACATGGAGCCACAAAGAGTGGGGCAGGACTTAGTGACTAAACAACTACACCTTCAATTCAAAGAGATTCAATAACACATCGTCTAGGTTTAAAAGGTAGGAATTCAATCCAGGTCTAGAGTCTTGTTATCAGTTCCCTTGTCCACAGTGATTGGTCCAAGCCCATTATATGATCTAATATAGGCTAAACAAATTCCTGCCCTGATTTTTTGCTTAAACAGAGTGATGATCCTTTCACTTCAGGTTGTAGAGTTTGAAGGACATGAATCGGTGGCTACTAGAAGCCATTGTCTCTCACCTTATATATGAAAAAGCTATCTGGTATAAAGGGAAATGAAGCCAAGCCCATATGAGATGAAGCTGGAAAAAGTCTCAACAGTGTCAGGCCTCTGATTTTGGAGTCTGACCCCCCAGATCTATTCTCAGTCCTGAAGTTCTCTCTTTGGTTCTTTGACCCTCAGTTTTAACACCTGATCTCAAGGACTGAAGAGATGAGACAGAGAGACAGGATGACACCTTGATTTGGAATATAAAGACCTTGATTTTATACTAAATAATATTTTCCAACTAGCTGCCCCTGTGCCAGTGGGTTGCATGAGGTTAAACAATGTGCTACCAAAATTATGTATTGGTCATTTAAGTTTAGAAAGGTTAACAAAGTTTAAATAAACAAGTTTTTTTCCCCTTCAACATTTCTCAAAGTTTCTGATTGCATTGTAATTCTTTGCTGTGATGTGGAATAGCCACAGTACCATTTATTCAAAGAAAATCATATCATTTATTAACACCTCCTCCACCAAACACAGTTTGGGAAATACTGGACTAGTCTTATGCTGTAGAGAGAGAAAATTGTCCTCCTTAGGAATCTTATTCTTATGTTGTTTGTTCTGGTTTAAAGTCTTAGAAAGAAAGAAGAATGGCCAGAAGGAAAATGCCATTTTTCCCCTGTGCAAAAACAGTCCCAGATAAGAACGTGAGCCAGTTCAGCCTAGATGCCCAACATCCAGACTGTTAAATGGAATCACAGAAAAGCAAAGCCTTAAGCCAAACAAATAAATCTTTAGTTATGGAGCCCCAGTGCTTTTGATAGGCAAATCTGGGAGTATTTATGAATAAAAGAAATTTTCTAGTTTCAAAAATGACTGATATGGCTACATTCAGCCATCTATGTGTCCTAATTGATACACATCAACTGTCTGATAAGTAGAAGTTTATTCAAGCTGTTTTAGGTGTTAAGGATCTCTTGATTGCTAGACAGTTATGAAATGACAGTGATTTTTTTTTTTTTGAGAATTGTGATATCTTAACTTCTAGATTAATCCTGAAATATAAAGAAATCATTTTCAGTTCAAAGATAAGCTGAAAAGAGATTAAATCCTCTGCTCTCAACTGTAAGGTTTAGTATTAGCCTGAAAGCATGAAGATAGGCTAACAGCCTTGAAAATCCTTGTAATCAGTCTTCTTCTAAGATAAAATGCACTGGTATTTTGCAAGTTATTGATATTCAGGCCATTTCTTTGTTTTACTTCAGCTCTGCCCAGTTTTTTGAAGTGACAGCTTTTGAGAAGGGGAGAAAAAAATGAGATGTACACTTAGAACTTATAACTGAAGGAATTAAAATTGCTTTAAGATTCCAACCAACAAAATCCACACAAAACAAATGCCAGCAACTCTGGTGGAAATAAACCTAGAAATTATATGTTTGTATATGACTGATATGTATAGGAATGCACACACACACACACACAAAGAAACAAAGTCAATTTCACCTTGGAATACCTCAGGGAACTTGGGCTGTAACATCCAAGTTCAAAAAGTAGAAATCGAATAAAATATTTAGAAAATATATATATATATAATTAAGAGAAAGATAATCGCAGAAGACAGGAAAATAATGACAAATAAAGCCTCAAGTTTATAGTGTTTAAATGTACTAGGCAGGTAAATCACAAAATTGGATAAGTATCGTTCATTAGGGTTTACCACAGGCCAGAAAAATATACTTCAAAATTGTGCACTCCATTAGAATGGAGTCCATGATATAACAAACCATCTTAGGATTACCACAATGACTTCTCACATTAAATGAGAGGTGGAGTAATTTGAATAGAAGATAAAAAGCAATCTAGTGACTGGTAATCCCTGTTTCCTATAGTAATGTAGTGTATTTCCCAGTCCACTCTAGTCCAGGGTATAAAATGGTGACATATTACTAGTAAATTTCACTTATTCTGATTCTAACCTACATATCCAATTCTTGACAGAATCTTTTCCTTTTATACTGCGAATACCTCAACAAGTTTCTTTACGTTCCCGTGAGCAATCCTACTCATACCATGTGAGACCATCATTTGTATGTTATTTGCTTGGACTTGCATGTGCCTGGAGTCATGACTAGGGTCAATAACTCCGTCTCTGCTGAAAGGCAGAAAATACTTCACCACTCTCTTAGTTTGTGCTTCATAGAAGCAGAGACTGAGTTGAGGATTCTTCTTAGAGTGATATTTTAAGAAAGTGCTTTTATAAGAAGCAAGATAAGTGAAGCAGCAAAGAGCAGGAGGAAAAGCTAAGCAAGGCTGTGTCTCAGCTAGAGACTAGGGTTTTTTTTCCCAATTCCACACTGAAGTTCTAAAGTTTAAATGGCACCATTGATGTAGCCCAAACTTAAGGCAAGAAGCTGTCCTTTTAAACACCCACAGTCATTGGACAAGGTCTACTTACAAGAGATCGGAGTCAGGGGGGAGAAAGGCAGAGCTATGGGTTGTTATTAGCCAACATTTAGAATAACAGGAAGAAAGGTGTATGAGATAGCAAAGGACCTCAAGTGAAGCACCAATAACATCCTTTCCTTACGTAGCATTGTTGCCATTTTGAGCTCATGCTCCCACTTCTGCTGTATCACCACTCCCACGAGGTATTGTCTGATCTGTGAAACCTCTGTCTCTTCCTCAGAATCCACCTCACGCAAACACTGCTGACTTCTCACTAGAAACCATAACTTTTAAAGGGATAACTGATTCTTCTGACAAGTACTTCAGTTCCCCACTGCCAGTAGTATTGATATATGGGAGACCTAGAAACCCAAAGCTCTATCATCTTTGGCTACACAGGAGAAAATGTCTCTTCCCTTTTTATGTCACGTTTTCATGGAGAAGAATTTAACATGTCCATGATCTTCAATGCTTTGAATTTTTTTACTCAGAGGTCTCTTGATTTAGGACTTTAGACATGAGTTCACACAAGGCAGGATGGAGGTTAATTTATAGACACTGTTCTCAATCATTCCTCCTATTTGAGAACTAAGGTTGATTTTTCTCTTCTCTTAGGAGTCGTTCTTTCCTAGAAGGCTTTTCTGCCACTTATACAAATATATTTCTGGAAGCCCCACCTGCCCAGTCTATCTGTCTGATATTTCTAGATATATCTGAATCCAAAAAGGAAATAGACTTAAACCAAAAGAAGATACACAATAATTTGGTAGATAATTATATATACTTCAATATTTCTAAGTCTAACAGTTTTGCCTGCCTCGCCAAGTCTAATCAGAGATCCAGTGAAGACTGAGTTTACCCTCTGAACTTTTATGAATCCTCCAAGGTGTGTCCATTCCATGAGGTCTTCCTGGAGACTACAATCAAGGTTTCCCCTCAAGGTACTGCAAGTATTTCTCTTGCAGTATTGTCTTTTTTTTTTTTTTTTTTCTAAAACAAATACGTTTCTTACTCTCCTTTTTTTTTCTCTTTCCATTCTATTCATATGAACTATATTTTTTTCATTTTTATTTGACTTTATAATGGATGCTGATTATAAACAGCAGCAATGATTCAGAAGCTCCTGAAAACAAAATATAAAGGTTGTAAAACACATGCTGCATATGTTGTAAACATTTGTTTCGTAATTTTGTCTGTAAGATCTGAAGTGTTTGAATCATGCTTAAGTTTGATAGGATTCAATAGTTTCAAAGTTGATTTTTTGTTCTGCTGTCGAGTGTTAGATCCCATTGCCTTAACTTTTAAATATTTAATTTAATAAAGATTAAAGCAATAATATAAATCAAGAGATAAATACAAATACTCCCTGGAAAACAGGAATAATTTATTTTTAGATGGTCATAGTGTATAAGACTTCCTGTAATTTGTTTTCAAATGCACAAAGAGTATACTTTGGTAGGCAACAAAAGAAGCATATTTTTTCCTATTAAATCTCTGGTTTTTAACCTCATGACATACAGTATTCTTGTGATTGAAAAACTATTAAGTCTATTAAAAAAAGAATGAAAACAAGCTTAAATAATTTGGATTCACATTTCATCTCTCAACAATTCATTTAAAAAGTTGAGAATGTATTCTATAGAAGTTGGTCATGAATATTCCTGTCTGCAAATAGATAGGAGGATTCAAGCTATTTTCGCATTTGTTTGTAGTCAAGAAATCTGAGTTCTATTTACAACTCTGATTAACATTATCAGCTAAAACCAAACATTTCACTGATTCTTTCTGGAGTTTCTATACTATAGAGTACTATCAAATAATAGCTAGTGAGCTTAATTAAAAGGATAACAGAATGTTCTTGAAGTACTCTAGCATTGAAGAACGTATCAGCATTTCCAGAGACTGCTAAGCAGCATTGTGGTACCAAGCATATATTGCATAGTCAGACTGCCAAGTTTAAATGACAGCAACACCTATACAACTTTGAGTGAGTTATTCATCATTTTTTGGCCACAGTTCCTTCACTTGTAAAATAAGGATAATAATAGTAGTCATCATATAGGTTGGTTCTGAGGATGCAAGCTATCAATATCTATAAAGTTCTCAGAAAAATAGTTGACACATAGTAAATGGAATGTTGGTTTAACAAATATTATTCAGGTAGCTATCACAAAATTTAATATAGCTTAATGAGTATACATGTTAGAGAAGGAGGCTAAGATAATAAAGAAACAAATCACAATCACTTAAAATAATACATAAAATGACATTCAGCAGAAACAAAACAAAAATGATTTTTTTCATCTGTTAAGCCACGAAGTATAGTTTTTCTATCTTTACAGTGGAAAAAATGGTGAACACAAAGATTGTGACTTGCCTTAGATTTTTAAACAGATTAGCTAAAATGATGAAAATCAAATCAAATCACCTGCTGCTCAGATTAGCACCTATTTAACTTTAAAAACACCATAGAAGTCTCAGAACTTCTTAAATAATTTCAAAACAGATAGAAAAATTCAAAATTTTAGAAATGAAAAAGTTTGAAATTTCTTTGGCAGCTTTCTCTAGAGTTAATGATTCACTTTCCTGTCCCCCTAGTACCTAGGTATGTCAATATGACTTAGTTATGGCAATTAAAATCTAAGCATCAGTGCTGTATGAGACCTCTAAGATGCCTGCTTAAGGACTTTGTTTTTTTTTGTCATTTCCTATTTCTAGGAAATAGGGAGCTCCAACAGCCAACTTTGTCAACGAGGCAGTCTTAGGAATGGAGGCCATGTGCTGAGGCTGGCAGAATTGAACATTAGACTGAGATTGGGGCCCTGATGGCTGTAGAAACACTAAGTCAGCCTTGAAAATCACCTACTTTCTGTCTTTAAATTTGAGAGAGAAATAAAACTGGACATTATTTAAGTCAGTGTTATTTTTATACTTTCTTTTATATGCAGCTAAAGATGAACTCCCCAGGTTAGTAGGTGCCCAATATGCTACTGGAGATCAATGGAGAAATAACTCCAGAAAGAATGAAGGGATGGAGCCAAAGCAAAAACAACACCCTGTTGTGGATGGGACTGGCAATAGAAGCGAGGTCCGATGCTGTAAAGAGCAATATTGCATAGGAACCTGGAATGTTAGGTCCATGAATCAAGGCAAATGAGAAGTGGTCAAACAGGAGATGGCAAGGGTGAAGGTCAACATTCTAGGAATCAGCGAACTAAGACGGACTGGAATGGACTAATTTAACTCAGATGACCATTATATCTACTACTGTGGGCAGGAATCCCTTAGAAGAAATGGAGTAGCCATCATAGTCAATAAAAGAGTCTGAAGTGCAGTACTAGGATGCACTCTCAAAAACGACAGAATGATCTCTGTTCGTTTCCAAAGCAAACTGTTCAATATCACAGTTATTCAAGTCTATCCCCCAACCAGTAACACTGAACAAGCTGAAGTTGAATGGTTCTGTGAAGACCTACAAGACCTCCTAGAACTAACACATCCTAAAGATGTCCTTTTCATTATAAGGGACTGGAATGCAAAAGTACAAAGTCAAGAAATACCTGAAGGAACAGTCAAATTTGGCCTTGGAGTACAGAATGAAGCAGGCAAAGGCTAGTAGAGTTTTGCCAAGAGAACGCATGGGTCATAGCAAACACCATCTTCCAACAACACAAAAGATGACCCTACACATGGACATCACCAGATGGTCAAAATCAAAATCAGATTGATTATATTCTTTGCAGCCAAAGATGGATAAGCTTTTTACAGTCAGCAAAAACAAGACTGGGAGCAGACTGTGGCTCAGATCATGACCTCCTTATTGCCAAATTCAGACTGAAATTGAAGAAAGTGGGGAAAACCACTAGACAATTCAGGTATGACCTAAATCAAATCCTTTATGATTATACAGTGGAAGTGAGAATAGATTTAAGGAACTAGATTTGATAGACAGAGTGCCTGATGAACTATGGATGGAGGTTCATGACATTGTACAGGAGACAGGGATCAAGATCATCCTGAAGAAAAAGAAATGCAAAAAAGCTAAATGGTTGTCTGAGGAGGCCTAACAAACAGCTGTTAAAAGAAGAGAAGTGAAAAGCAAAGGAGAAAAGGAAAGATATACCTATTTGAATGCAGACTTCCGAAGAATAGAAAGGAGGGATGAGAAAACCTTCCTCAGTGATCAATGCAAAGAAATAGAGGAAAACAACAGAATGGGAAAGACTAGAGATCTCTTCAAGAAAATTAGAGATAACAAGGGAACATTTCATGCAAAAATAGGCTCGATAAAGGACAGAAATAGTATGGACCTAACAGAAGCAGAAGATATTAAGAAGAGGTGGCAGGAATACACAGAAGAACTATACAAAAAAGATCTTCACGACCCAGATAATCACAATGGTGTGATCATTCACCTAAAGCCAGACATCCTGGAATGTGAAATCAAGTGGGCCTTAGGAAGCATCACTACAAACAGAGCTAGTGAAGGTGATGGAATTCCAGTTGAGCTATTTCAAATCCTAAAAGATGATGCTGTGAATGTGCTACACTCAATATGTCAGCAAATTTGGAAAACTCCCCAGTGGCCACTGGACTGGAAAAGGTGAGTCTTCATTCCAATCCCAAAGAAAGGCAATGCCAAAGAATGCTCAAACTACTGCACAATTGCACTCATCTCACATGCTAGTAAAGTAATGCTCAAAATTCTCCAAGCCAGGCTTCAGCAATACATGAACCATGAACTTCCAGATGTTCAAGCTGGTTTAGAAAAAGCAGAGGAACAAGAGTTCAAATTGCCAACATCCCTTGGATCATGGAAAAAGCAAGAGAGTTTCAGAAAAACATCTATTTCTGCTTTATTCACTATGTCAAAGCCTTTGACTGTGTGGATCACAGTAAACCGTGGAAAATTCTTTAAGTGGTGGGAACACCAAACCACCTGACCTGCCTCTTGAGAAACTTGTATGCAGGTCAGGAAGCAATAGTAAGAACTGGACATGGAACAACGGACTGTTTCCAAATACGAAAAGGAGTATGTCAAGGCTGTATATTGTCACCCTGCTTATTTAACTTATAAGCAGAGTACATCATGAGATACACTGGGCTGGATGAAGCGCAAGCTGGAATCAAGATTTCAGGGAGAAATATCAATAACCACAGATATACAGATGACACCATCCTTATGGCAGAAAGTGAAGAAGAACTAAAGAGCCTCTTGATGAAAGTGAAAGAGGAGAGTGAAAAAGCTGGTTTAAAGTTCAACATTCATGGCATCCGGTTCCATCACTTCATGCCAAACAGATGGGGAAACAGTGGCTGACTTTATTTTTCTGGGCTCCAAAATCACTGCAGATGGTGATTGCAGCCATGAAATTAAAAGACACTTCCTCCTTGGAAGGAAAGTTATGACCAACCTAGACAGCATATTAAAAAGCAGAGACATTACTTTGTCAACAAAGGTCCGTCTAGTCAAGGCTATGGTTTTTCCAGTAGTCATGTATGGATGTGAGAGTTGGACTATAAAGAAAGCTGAGCACTGAAGAATTGATGCTTTTGAACTGTGGTGTTGGGGAAGACTCTCGAGAGCCCCTTGGACTGCAAGGAGATCCAACCAGTGCATCCTAAAGGAAATCAGTCCTGAGTGTTCATTGGAAGGAATGATCTTGAAACTGAAACTCCAATATTTTGGCCACCCGATGCAAAGAGCTGACTCGTTTGAAAAGACCCTGATGTTGGGAAAGTTTGAAAGCAGGAGGAGAAGAGGACGGTAGAGGATGAGGTGGTTGGATGGCATCATCAACTCAATGGACCTGAGTTTGGGAAAACTCCAGGACTTCGTAATGGACAAGGAGGCTGGCATGCTGTGGTTCATGGGGTCCCAAAAAGTCAGACACGACTGAGTGACTGAACTGAACTGAAATCATATGGTAAATGAAGCCTGTGTGTTAATTGCTCAATCATGTCCAAGTCTTTGTGACCACATGAACTTTAGCTCCCCAGGCTCCTCTATCCATGGAATTCTCCATGCAAGAATACTTGATTTGGTAGTCATTCTTGTCTCCAGGGAATATTCTCAACCCAGGAATTGAACCTGGGTCTCTTGAATTGCAGGCAGATTCTTTACCATCTGAGCCCCAAGAGAAACCCTAAATGAAGCTTACTCCCACAGAAAGAACATCAATTGCTTTGCCTCTTTACTCAATGAATTGTGGAAAGATCTGAGACTCATGTTGCATGGAATGTATAGATAAAGAAAAATGAAATAAAGCAGGCATTATCCCATTACTTTGGTATGAAAAAAATGTACCTTGGTAAAAAGAAGTACTCTAGTGATTAGGTGAAGTTCCCAAATTCTCCATATTGGAATTTAGGACAATATCATATTAGAAAACTTTTGTTTTTATTCCCTTTCTTTCTGGGAATGGGTGGCAGGATTTGATATATCTGGCTTGATGCCTCGTTTGCTTTTAATAACTCACCAGGACTTCTTACCTGAAGCTGATTAGAGCTCTGGCCTCTGATGATCAGGGAGTATCTCTAAAGATGCTCACCATCTAAAGACAGTGCAGTCCCTTTAGTCATGATGATTGATCAAAAATACTCCTTGAAAATACCAATCTGTTACATGTTATCAGAAAAACTATTTTTAAGTATATATTTAGAGTGAAGCTTTAAATAATTGAGTTGACCAAAAAGTTTGAGGGTATTTGTCTGACTAAACTGTCTTATCTAATTATTATCATGCAAAACAATTTGCCACCAAGTGTACTAGTTGACTTACCAGGGAAGCCCAAGACATGTGGAATGTATATGACTTCGATCCCATAGACTATACAGTCCATAGAATTCTCCAGGCCAGAATACTGGAGTAGGTATCCTTTCCCTCCTCCAGGGGATCTTCCCAACCTAGGGATTTAACCCAGCTCTCCCATATTGCGGGCAGATTCTTTATCAGCTGAGCCACCAGGGAAGCACAGTGCAATTGGTTAGCATTTTTGGCTATTTACTGAAAGGTCGGTGGTTCGTGCCCACCAAGGGATGTCCATCACTCTTTCTTAGGCTTTCCTTGTGGCTCAGCTGGTAAAGAATCTACCTGCAATGTGGGAGACCTGGGTTAGATCCTTGGGTTGGGAAGATCCCCTGGAGAAGAGAAAGGGTACCCATTCCAGTATTCTGACCTGGAGAGTTCCATGGACTGTATAGCCCAAGGGGTCACAAAGAGTTGGACATGGTTGAGTGGCTTTCACTTCACTTCAAGTGTACTAGTAATGGACATAATCTCAAAGAGCCAGTGATTACAATTACAAGGAGTAATTGCTTATTCAATAACCAGAACTTTACTTATTTTCTCCACTAAACAAGATTCACCCAGAGTATGTGTTCTAGAAGTGAATTTCCAAAACTTGTATGGGAATGATAGGTCTGTTAGGTAGTTAAAATAGGGAAAAGGAGTCCAAAATGGTGGTGGCTAGAAGATAAGGAAGGGGAAAGTCTGGGAAAATAGAACAAAGGAAGGTCTGACTGGAGTGAGGACCTCAGGTAAAACAAAAAACACCACTGGCTAGCCCAATTTAGATAAGCAGGCCCAGGAGGAGGAGAAAAAAAAAACATAAAAAGAGGAGCCAAAGGACTGGGGGATCTCTCTTCTCTTTGAGTCTTTTGGGTTGGCATGCCCTCACGCCTCGAGGATGTATTTTCCTTTATTTTCTAAATAAAAGTTAAATGTAACATGGAGCTGTAACACTGGTCCATGGCTTCAAATTTTTGTTGTGATGAGACAGAACTGAGGAATTACACACTCCCCCAACAGGTCTAATAAAAATGAATAACATTATTAGGTAAGAAAATCTGGAACAGATATTAGCTTGCCCATTCTCTAAAAACATTGATTTGAAATGTTGCCAATACTGAAGCATTTGCTGTACAGTTGGTCAATTCCTTATCAGAAATAGAATTTCTTATAGTTTCTGTGGTGACCTAAAGATGAAAGAGCAGATAAAACCAAGGAGGGTTTTGGAATGCAGGAATGGAAAAACCAGACCCTTATCATCTTTCCCTCCCCCATGTTGTAACTATTAATGGATTTCAGGTCCTCCTAAGCAGTATAACCTGTCTCCCCTCCTTCCCCATAGGGAGAAGATATTTGCCTTACTCTTCCCCCACCCAGTATATGTTCTTCATCTGATCAGCAAATGATCCACAAGACCCCCTATCCTACTCCTTGTACCCTGGGTATAAAAGTAGACTAAGGACCTCTGCTCAACATCAGTTCTCCCTTGAGCTGACCCACTGTTCTAATAGCATCTCTCACTTTAGTAAACTTTATTTCCTTTTCATTCTGTCTCATCTCTGGAAATTCTTTTCTAATCCATGCCTGGACCATGACAGTTTTATTTAGCAATAATTAACACTATGAGATTCAGAAAATCTATCAATGTATGGATCTTCTGTCAAACAAAAGGCTGTTTTATTTTTGTTTTCTTTTCCTAGAGAAAGAAGTGGTGGAAGCTGGAGAAGTAATGCTACTTCAGAGAAATGAAAGCCTGATAGAGACTGCTATATTCATAGACAGGATAAGACTGAATTAACCACTCAATGTTCATAACCCTGTTGGTTATATAAGTACTCATTAGGCTTAAAGGGATATAGAAATAACCCAGCCTAAGAAATAATCTGTAAAACAGTGGGTCAAACTTTGGGAGAAACTCAAATTCTAATACAAATGACAAGGAAATAGTCTCAAGGAAGGATAACTTAACTCATTTGCACGTCTAAAGCTGAAAGAAGGTGTTACCTCTAGGGAGGTACCTCATAGGGAGATAGTTTGCAAAGCAAACCTTTCTGGAAAAGGCCCGTCTAAAGAAACAAAAGTTGGCATGTTTATGCAAAATTTCACAAGAAAAATGGAAACTAAATTTGATTAAAGAGTTTATTCTAGTCAATAAAGTGCATGCTCAAAAAAAAAGTTTTCATCTTATTTTATATAAAATTTAAAGTCCAAAGAAACAGCAAGTTAATATAACTAAAAGAAAAAGGTGGGTCAGAGAAAGGCAACCTCTAATTTAATCTAAAGAACACACTACTAAGAATCATCACAGCTGAGATAACCATCACATTAAAAGAAACTAAGGGCAAAATAATGACTAAATATATATTTAAAATGAGAAGTTTAACAGGCTGAGAGTAAGAAGTATCTAACTGTTAGGTAGTTAGAATAGGGAAAAGGAGTCCAAAATGGTGGTGGCTAAAAGATAAGGAAGAGAAAAGTCCATGAAAATAGAACAAAGGAAGGTCCTCGGACCCGGAGTAAGGACCTGAGGTAGAACAAACAACACTCCTAGCTAACCCAGTTTACATAGGGCAGGCCCAAGCGGGGCGGGGGGCGGGGGGCGGGGGGGGGGGGGGGCGGACATATAAAAAGAGGAGCCAAATGGCTGGGGGTTCTCTCTCTCTCTCCCCTGCGCGCTGGGGCTCTCTTCCCTTCGTGTATTAGGGTCAACATGCCCTCAAGCCTTGAGGATGGATTTTCCTGCTATTATCTAAATAAAATAGAGCTGTAACATGGAGCTGTAACACTGATTTGTCTAAGAGCTATAACACGGTCCGTTGGAGACCTGAGATCTATAACACAGTCTGTCCAAGACCCAAGAGCTGTGACATGCCAAGGGCTTTAATGTCCATCACTCCAAATCTTTGTTGTGATGAGACAGAACTGAGGAGAATACACTAGCCTAACATAACCACTAAAAGCAGTAACTGAAGGTAGAATGTACTATATTTTCAAAACAATTTTATCAGAATCTGTCTTTACCAAATCCCATTTCTATATCTGGCCTGGATGGGGAGAGGGGAAGAGATGTAATTGAAAGGATTATGAACGGAGTGTCTTATACATAAGAACAGGTTCTCACCCTCAAGCATATTGGGTCTGTTAGATAGTTAGAATAGGAAAAAGGAGTCAAGAATGGCAGTGCCTAAAAGACAAAAAGGGAAAAGTCCACAAAAATGGAACAAAGGAAGATCCGAGGACTGGAGTGCGGACGTCAGGTGAAACGAACAGCCCTCCTGGTTAGCCCAATTTACATAGCGCAGACTCAGAGGAAGGAGGAAAAAAATGTATAAAATGAGGAGCCAAAATTGAGTCTCTGTCCTCTCTTCACTTCGGGTCTTTGGGTCAGCCCACCCTCATGCCTGGAGAATATATTTTTCTTTGCGTGCCAAATAAAACTGAGCTATAACACTGGTCCATCCATTGCTTCAAATTTTTGCTGCGGTGAAACAGAACTGAGGAAATAACAAACTCCCCTGACACGTCCAAATTCATGTATTAGAGTGTTAGAATCTGAGAAACAGAGAGAGAATCCATTCCAAATAAACTCTGGGGAATTATTGAGGATAACAGCTCATAGTGAGGTGGAATTTCCCTCATGCTAATTATGGAAATATATCACTGCTACTTTTGCAGCTTCTCAAAATTCTGGTAGTGAGATGATGTGTAAGTATTGTAATCTTCAGATCTCATTATAATATCTTAAGTATCATATTAATTGATTGATTAATGTTTAATTATGAGTTTAGGTAGCATGGGATCCACACTAACTGAAAGTCACTGGTGGGCGGAGTCTCACTCTATCTTCTGTTGCTAGCTATGGTAAGAAGAATAGTAGCTGGAACATGTGAATATGTTATTTTACACAGCAGAAGGGACTTCACAGATATGAGTATCCTGAATTAAGCAGGCAGGCCCAATCAAATTGCATATGGTGGTGGTTTAGTCACTAAGTCGTGTCTGACTCTTGTGACCCCATGTCAGGCTCCTCTGTCCATGGGATTCTCCAGGCAAGAATACTGGAGAGGGTTGCCATTTCCTTCTCCAGGGAATCTTCCCAACCCAGGGATTGAACCCAGGTCTCCTGCATTGGAGGCAGATTCTTTACCAACTGAACTATGAGGGAATTTCAATCAAATTGCATGAGTCCTTAAAAATGGAGAACATTTCCTGACTCAGCAAGATGAGATAGAAAAAAGAAGAGACATTCAAAGACAGGGACTCAGTCTATCATAGGTGCTTTGAAGATGGAGGAGCCAAAGAATGTGGGAGGACTCTAGAAGCTGAGAATGTCCCTCAGGTGACAACCAGCAAGAAAAATGGGAATCTCAGTCCTACAATCACAAGGAGTTACATTCTGTCAACAACTGGAATGAGAAGGTAATATTTTCCCCAAGAGCTGCCAGTGAGGAAGCCAAGCCTGCCAACACATTGATTTTAGCCTAGAGAGAGCCCTGTCAGGTTTCTAAGCTACAAAACTGCGTGGAAATATATTTGTGATGCTTTAAACCTCTAAGTGTGTTTTAATTTGCTATGATAGCAATAGAAAAATAATACACCAGCATTTAACTTTTTGTCTGATATATCAGAGGCATACAGCATTTAAATAAATATGAATCATTCTTTCATTAAAAATATAAGAAAATCTACTCAAGTCCCTATATCTCCTAAACTTAACCAATATTCACTAAATATTGGTGTTATTCAGAACACTAGAGCCAACAAATATTTTGTAGTGATGAAGAGGGTTATAAAATATATCAACAGAGAGAATATATCCCATTTGATGATTCACAGTTTACACTAGCATAGTAAAGGCTCAAAAAAATCCTAGAAAAATAAAATATTCAATTTTGTGTTTCTCAAACTTATTTGACCTTACAAACTTTCTTCCCCAATATTACTTTTTCTTTTTAATATCCTCTAGAATAAAATAAGGAACTATCGTCTTAAGCAAAATATTGTCATTTGCCTAGTTTGGGTCTCGTTTATACTACAGGAGAATCAATAAAACTTCTTAGAAGAAAGAATAACAAAATGATCAACATATTTAGCAATTGGGACCAAAAAGGACAATATGGCTACTAATAATGCCATAGGGATAAGGTTCTAAAAGAGTAGACTGTAACATGATGGGGGTCCATTTGTTCTTTTAAGAATAGCACTGGGACGACCCAGAGGGATGGTATGGGGCGGGAGGAGGGAAGGGGGTTCAGGATGGGGAACACGTGTATACCCGTGGTGGATTCATGTTGATGTATGGCAAAACCAATACAATATTGTAAAGTAATTAATCTCCAATTAAAATAAATAAATTTATATTTTAAAATGAATAAATAAATATTCAAAAAAAAAAGAATAACAACCCACAAACTCATTTATCTTTAACCTTTTCTGGGAGACAATTTTTTAGTATTTTTATATATGTGCAGAAGTGTAATATCAGTAACTTAAACATTGACAAGAACCTAAGTCTTTGATTTCATGATAATCTTTTGTTATCACAGTATCTAATTTTAAAAGGTGGACAAATGTATACCACTTCAAAAATGACAGTACTTAAACAAAAGCAAAGGAAAATATTTTTATGTTTTTCCATCTCTTCTCATTTTCATCTCTTCCAAGATGCCTAAGGATTTTTACATTTTTCCATCTCATCTCATTTCCATCTCTTCCAAGATGCCTAAGGATTTCTATAAGAAAAAAAGAATTAAATGAAGCAGATTCAAAATTTTAAACTATTCTTAGCTCATTTCAACTCTAATATTCATTTAATAATGGGGTTTAACTTAAGCTAAATGAAACAGTAAATCAATCTGCCCCATCCATTAGGCTATTACATGTTACTTTTATTTACCAAATAATTTGAAGCCTAATGACTCAAACTGGATATCATAAAAATAAAATTTAGCTTGTCATATGATGTGTTTTTATAGTAGCCTAGTTTTCCTCTAAAGATTAATATAGTGAAAAAACAAAACTTCCAACTATGATTTCTTTCTGCAATTGAACTCACTGGGATTCATTCTACAATTTTAGATTACAAAGCAGAAAAGACTTTTACTCTTCTTAAACTCAAAATTCAAATAGTATATTATAAATGTTCTATCACATATTAATGATATAATTTTATTGAAGTCATTGTTACCAAAATTCCAGAATTCCAGCATTTTAGTGTTGTAATAAAAGCATTAAAAAGACTATCAAAACACAATTTCAAATCAAAGACATTGTATATATTTTATATTCCAACTGAAATGTGATGATATAAAAAGGTTTGATTTGTAGGTTGAAATTTTTCATCCATGATTGCTTCAGTTTTACCTTAACCTACAATTTCAGTCCCTCTTCCAATCACATCATTTAAAATCTTGTCTTTACATATGAAATATAGGAATTGTGACACAACCAATCCATTTCTTCAGCCAGCCTAACAGCTGATATTCAGCCACTGTTAGTCTGATGTAACCTACATCAATAATGAAAATGGCCAAAATGGAGGTCTTACCAGGGCCTGGTGTCATGATCAGCAGCCACTGGAAAACATGGCTGACTGTGGAGACTTGAATAATCTAAGTACCTACACCTCCAGTCATGTGTTAGCTAAAATTAATTAAATTGTGATTAGGAGATTTGGGTGATCTTGAAGGAATAGTTACTTTAAACACTTCAAAATATATTCCATTTCTTAAAAGATGAGAACGAACTCATGGAAACAATCCTTTTTATAGATACGAGAATTATTAGTCTAACAATCACCTTTACTTCTTGTCTCTTAGACTTGATAAATTTAAGAATATTGAAAGGTCATCAGAATGAACTTTTAAAAATATTACAAACACACAAATAAATTGTTACATATTTGACTCAGTCATTAGAAACACTAGAATTGAGTATGACCATTACACTTGTCTTTTTTTCTTCATACTTTCTGCTCTACCTAAACAAGGTATTCAATGAAACCTGGATTAGTAACTTCAGACACTATTTTCTGTTTATCTTACTTGCATGAGAAGTAAGGACTAAACTGCCTGTCCATCTTTAAGCAGACTCCCAGAGCCCTATAAAAGCTGGCTACAGCTGAGTGCTTAAGCCACTCAGTCTTAAAATGTGGAATTTGTCAACCAGGCCACTGGTCCATTCATTAGTCCAGAAAACCTGAAATAGGAATCTTGGAACACATCCTTCCTGATCACATAAAGGGAAGGTCTAGTGCTCTCCCCGCCATGTTAGTGGAATATGACTGGAAACAAGGATTTGCCAGCTGTTGATGTTGCCATGTGGGATAGCTCCACTATGAAAGTGAAAGTGGAGAGTGAAAAAGTTGGCTTAAAGCTCAACATTCAGAAAACGAAGATCATGGCATCTGGTCCCATCACTTCATGGGAAATGGGGAAACAGTGGAAACAGTGTCAGACTTTATTTTTCTGGGCTCCAAAATCACTACAGATGGTGACTGCAGCCATGAAATTAAAAGACGCTTACTCCTTGGAAGGAAAGTTATGACCAACCTAGATAGCATACTCAAAAGCAGAGACATTACTTTGCCAACAAAGGTCCGTCTAGTCAAGGCTATGGTTTTTCCTGTGGTCATGTATGGATGTGAGAGTTGGACTGTGAAGAAGGCTGAGCGCCGAAGAATTGATGCTTTTGAACTGTGGTATTGGAGAAGACTCTTGAGAGTCCCTTGGACTGCAAGGAGATCCAACCAGTCCATTCTGAAGGAGATCAGCCCTGGGATTTCTTTGGAAGGAATGATGCTAAAGCTGAAGCTCCAGTACTTTGGCCACCTCATGCGAAGAGTTGACTCATTGGAAAAGACTCTGATGCTGGGAGGGATTGGGAGCAGGAGGAGAAGGGGACGACAGAGGATGAGATGGCTGGATGGCATCACTGACTCAATGGACGTGAGTCTCAGTGAACTCGGGGAGTTGGTGATGAACAGGCAGGCCTGGCGTGCTGCGATTCATGGGGTCGTAAAGAGTTGGACACGACTGAACGACTAATCAGATCAGAATCAGATGTTGCCATTGCATCCCAGGTCTTGATCATGAATGCCATGAGAGGAACTAGTGATTTCCTAATCATGATATTTAAGAGACCCATGCCCTCAAGTCAGTCTTCTGGCATTGATAGATTCTTTAGCTGTTCTTAAAGGTCAACAGCAGATCATATGGCACTAGTCTCTGCGAGTTTCCCCCCAATAAATTGATTCCAAACTCCTACTCCATGTTTGCTCTCTTGTCTTCATCTTGCTTACCTGATTTGCCCTAGCATTCTAAGTATGATGAGCCTGTCTCTATTTCTTGCAAGCCCAAATTGCAGTTCTTAGATACTATTTCACATAGTCCAAAGAGAATAAAAATTCCAGGCATTTTTGATGAAAACACAGCTCTTGCCAAGAAAACAAATACTGGCAACAGAGGGAAAAGAGCTTAATATTTTACTGGCAAAGTTTAATTTTAAGAACCTGAAATTTCTCTGGATAAATGTTTAATTTTTAGGGTGTTTCACCAGAGAATAGTATTTATCCTTTTACAAATTAAGAGGCCAAGAGATATAGTCAAAAGAACCCTGGATTAAAAGTCAATAGACATAGATTGCATGGCTCTGGAAACAAATCAGCTGTGTAACCTGAAGCAAGTCAGTTTAATCTTTCTGAGACTGTTGGAAAGAGACTTTGTAAGAGAAAAAGCAAGAATTGATTCAGCAAATGAGGAATATCTAAGTCAAATACATCCTGTGGTTTGAAACTTTGAGCAAGTAGAGAGTATGTATTAAAACAGGTCTATATGGTCAAGGGGAGCACCCAGTATTTGTACTTTAAAAGACTTGCCAATTTATGAATATAATGGAAACTATATACCGAGTGCTGGATGAGATAGAGGATGAGGACTGCAATAACCTTTCCCTGACATATAGAGTATACTCAGAAACTTCATAGAGCACAGTTATTTTAGGGGTAAATATAACTAGTACATTTTGCAAAGCATAAAGCCAAAAACAGCAAATAGTCACTACCTCTTCATTTATTACCTAACAACATTTCAGAAAACATTTAGATGCTAAGAACTTTTTAAATGTGTTCATTCAAAATGTAGTAACACATTAAGCTTACATGCCATTTTGTTTTTCTAAAGAACTTAAAAGTGCTTTTCAAGATTCCATTCATCCATTACAAAGCTTTTATTTTCAATAAAGGAAGAAAGATGTCCAGATATAAAATAGCTGTGATCATAAAAGATACTAAGTACTGCACAAAGTCAGACTTTTAAGAAGAAAATTCCCTGGAATACCAGTCTTAGTCTGATGATTTTGTAACTGATTTGTATTGCTTTTTTACCTGCTCTTTGGTGGATTTTTTTTTTTTTTCCTTTTGAGGAGAAGACTTTTCATCTTATTTATTTTCCAAATCTATTACTTGGAGTTCTCACAAGTTAATGTTTTTTAAGTTTCATAATTAATAATAGCTAATGCTAAGTTGTTTTTAAATTAGGAGAGTTTTATTTTTTTATTATTTTCTGATGAATATTGTCATAAACCACTGTCTTCAGAGAAGTATATTAGGACAGCCTGTTTCATTGACACTCTGATTTCCTCATTCTTTTGCTTTTTTTAAACCAAGAATGTAGAAGGTAGAATGCAGACAATGGAAGTGGTGACACCTCTGTGGAGTGAGAAGGAATGATGCCAGGTGTATGTGATATATGCGTGTGTGCTTGCAAATCTTTGCAGCTGCTAGCTGCCATCTCTTTTCTTCCTCGGTTTTGCTTTATCCAAATCCCATCTCCCATCCTGGCAAGGTCACAGTTGCTTCACAAACTGAAAAACATTGGGAAACGCTGTGAGAAACACTAGTGTGGAAGAAAACAACACACACCGAGGATACCTTGTCTTGTCTTGACAAGATGGTGGCAGCATAAATTGGTTCTGTGTATATTAAAGTGACTTCCCTGGTGGCTCAGATGGTAAAGCTTCTGCCTACAATGTGGGAGACCTGGGTTCAATCCCCGGGTCGGGAAGATCTCCTGGAGAAGGAAATGGCAACCCACTCCAGCATTTTGCCTGGAAAATCCCATGGACAGAGGAGTCTGGTGGATTACAGTCCATGGGGTCAAAAAGAGTTGGACACAACTGAGCAACTTAAAAGATCAATTCTATCAGTGTTCCAGAATAGTGCTTTCTCTCTGCATGGTGTTAGCATATTCTTTTGTGACAATACTAATGGTGGTACTCCTTTGCTGTAGTTAAATGTTAGAAGTTCTAGATCTTTTTACCAAATTACACAGTATTCTACAAAATCACAAAACAGTGCAAAATATATTTTCATATGGATTAAACTGAAATCTCTGATTTCAGAAATTAAACTGATCTCTCTAGTGTCTTGTATTAGTTAACATTTTGTCTCAATTCAAGAGTGATGGTTTTACATTGTTTTATCTTTTAATAGAAAGGATATTTTAATCCTAGGAAGACAGCTAAGAGATGAATCATACAATCTTTTATTTTGGAATATATTACAATCATCCAAAATTCTTAATTCTGTACAAATAAATAGCAGAGTTCTCAGAAACATATCTGTATCTTTAGAAAGGGATAAATAAACAAACACAAATTTTTAAAAATATAGAGTGGGTTCAGAACACAAAAATTTGTTAAACTGAGAGCCTCTTTTCCCTATTTCTTTTTTTGATCAAGTCATAGGTTCATTATAAGAAATACTAAGAACACTTGTCTATATCAAGAACTGTATTAGATGCTAAAAGTAAGAAATATACTTTATTTTCAAAAGCTTACTGTCTCCTACACAGGAAGACAATAATACCAAAAACTATTACATAAGATAGAATATAGAAGTAGATACTAAAAATATTTTTAAGTGGTAGAAATGGTGAAGTGATTCCACTTGAGTAGAATCATTAGAAACTAACTGAAATGGTTTTGGAAATGTTGCATAACTATGGTATCTGCGGATAAGTGAGAGACATCATTCCAAACAGAGAACTGAACGAGCCAGATCTCTGAAGCAATAAGGGTTGGATACACACACTTACTCTTTTGTGGGACAGATGCTGGGTTTAGCATTGGCAATACAACAGTGATTATTAAGGAGGTTGATAAAAAGGAGTGCACGGTCTGGTAACAATCTGGAAAGAACAAGAAGAGAAACTTTGCCACTAATACCAGAACCACCCAAGGGAGTGACAAAGTAAAGGATATTGAAATCTGGAGAAAGGATGTAATTCGGTGAAATGCTGGTATGTGTATGTGTGTGCATGTGTGCACACATACATGAAAGCATAAAAGTGTGTGTGTACATAGTTTAAGCATGTGAGAGACAAAATCATAGTTGTGATTTAGGCAGATTAATTTGGTAGAAATAAATAATATGGAGCTAGTAGAATAGAAGTCATGTGGCCAGGGAAGAGTTTACTTTTGCATGGCAAATGCACTTCTTTTTAAAGTAAAGTCTTACATTTTATCTCTCTGTCCCCTTCAATCTTCATTTTTGTTTAGGTTTTCATTTTTTGTAATGGGAGATGGATGAAGGTAGGCAAAGTCTCTTGCCCTTTCCACATTCACCACCTGCTTAGGTTGCTCTTATCATATACCTTACATGCTCTGTCTGCTGCTTCTCACTGTTTATTCCTGCACACATTTTTTTTTTTTTTTTTTCGGTAATCTCCTTTGTCCCTGATGCCAATCCTAAGTACTCAAAAGCTGGTTGAATATATTACTGCCTACTTTCAAACTCTGATCTTTAAGTTCTTATATGGATATATGTTTCATTCAGGTTGGCAGTTCGATTTATTATAAGCAGAGCTTATACTGACAGAACCATATATTCAGGTCTTTTCATTTTAAGAAAATAAATTCTGGAGCCCTGGATAAAAGGGCTGCTCAATTACTGGGTGGGATAGGGCCAGATGTATGAGTATGGAGGGAAGGGTCAGGAATCATAGTAGATAAGATGACAATGGTTCACCAGTGTGGGACTACAGTTAAGAAAGGGAACATGATAGTGTGATACATGAGTAGGATCATAAAATGTACAAACCATAAGGTACTCAGCATTAATCAGTCCCTACAGATCTGGGCTTAGGAGTGTGATGACACACCAAAAAGACTGTGATGACAGGGCTTGCCTAAGGCACAATAGCAAGGTAAGTGAATTCTGCTTCAGCAGCTGCTGACCAGCCTTTTCCACACCCTGCTTATCTCCACTGACACGCATGCTGCCAGGCAGTTAGCACTCAGTGCTTCCACATGTGGCCCACCACCTTGGCCCTATCCCACATTCTAATACCATCCGGCTCTCTGGCTCTCTTTCTACTGTACTTACATTTTGAGATCAGGATCCCAGAATTCTGATAAACTGTTTTAAAGAAAGAAAGTAGTTGTGTTTCAAAGAACAATCTGAAACAATAAGACTTAAACCAATGTGATGGCTTTGTGCAACATCAGACTGTATGGCAGGTAGTATAAAGATATGTTAGGATGGAGAGATATAGTAAGGAAGGTTTTATATGCTGTTGTTGTATAAAAAATATCTAAACCAAAGCTGCATTATGCATGCATCTATCTACCATAATATATATATCTGGCATAAAATATTTTAGAATGACCTTAGGTAATTAAAAGGACAAAATAATCAAAATTCATTTAACTCCAAAACATATTGCTCTGCACTTTTTGTCAAATTTAAATTTATTTCTGACAAATTTTTCAAGTTAATAAAAATCATTTTAACTCAGATTGTCCTCTGGAGATACTGTGTGTGTGAGTGCTAAGTCACTTCAGTCGTGCCCTAGTCTGTGAGACACTGTGGACTGTAGCCACCACACTCCTCTGTCCATGGGGATTCTCCAGGCAAGAATACTGGAGTGGGTTGCCATGCCCTCCTCCATGGGATTTTCCTAACCCAGGAATCCAACCCACTTCTCATGTCTCTTGCATTGGCAGGCAGTTTCTTTACCACTGATGCTACCTGGGAAGCTCCTGTAGGTACTGTACTAGCTAATAATTCTAAATTAAGTTGTCATGAGCAAACTACATATGTGTTATAAACACACACACACACACACACGTATATATACATAATCATAAACATATACCTGTTCTTATATGTATATGTATTTATATATTCTCCAGTTTGAAATTCAGATCATTCATTAAATATTTTAAAACATTAAACCTAATTAGAAAGAGCTTGGTCTTACTCATGTTTTCTACATTGAAAATTAGTATTATATATATTGAACTCAAAGCTAAACTTCCTGAATCATTTCTCTACATCTCAGAATACATAAAAGTCTTCAGAACTATATTTTGGAAGTTTTGATCAATAGGATGATTCCCAGCACATCAAAAGAAAACAACTGAGGAATAAGTTCTTCTAAATCTATGATTGTTAACATGGGTTTCCACTTAAAGAAAATCATCATAAACAGTATGCTTTCATGATGTTTTCTTACTAGAGTCAAAATCTGCCCTGAAAATATGCATTCATTCAACATTATTTTTCTACATGCCAGTATAAACAAGACAAATAAAGTCTTTGCTTTCATGGAATTTAAATTCTGTTGAAGAAAAACAATGAATAAACCAAACAGCAACTATCAGATGAGGATGTGTGCTTAAAGAAAATACAATACAGTGGCAGGACAGTAAGGGGATGGCACGATGACACTTGAGATAGGAGGGCAGTGAAGGACATTCGAAAGGCTCGTCTTTGAATTGAGACCTGATTGTCAAGGATCTGGCCACACAAAGATATGAAGGAAGGAAGAGCATTCCAGGCACAAGGAAAAGCAAACTCCAAGGTTCTGAAGTAGGAAGAATAAACACAGATCATCGGGAAAATAGAACAATGACTGATGTAACAGCAGAATAGTGACCCAGGTCATAGAGAGAAATGAAGAAGGGCCAAATGATGTGATGATTTTTATGCCTTGGTAAGAACTCAAGTGTGATTCTGAGTCAAAGCAGAAGTCAGCAGAGAATGTTAAAGTGGAAAGCAAAATTATCTTTTTTTTTTTTCCCTTTTTAAACATGCTTCCATTTGCAGTGTCAAGAGATAGAGAGCAGGAGGACAGGAATGTAGAACAAGGGCCAGTGGGGAGACCTGCCATTCTCAGGGTAGTAGTAAATGAGATAGAGAAACGTGAAAAATTCATTCTATATTTTAATGGTAGAGCAAGTTGAATTTGTTTTATATTGGGATTGTGATGGGGGACTAATAAAGAAGAATCAAATCCCACTCAAGCAGTAGAACTTATATATTTCTTTTAAAAAGTTTAAAAAAATTAAAACTAGATGCACATTAAAGCCACTTGTTAAATTAACCCTGCTACTGCTGCTACTGCTAAGTCGCTTCAGTCGTGTCTGACTCTGTGCGACCCCATAGATGTCAGGCCACCAGGCTCCCCCGTCCCTGGGATTCTCCAGGCAAGAACACTGGAGTGGGTTGCCATTTCCTTCTCCAATGTATGAAAGTGAAAAGTGAAAGTGAAGTCACTCAGTCGTGTCCGACTCTTAGAGACCCCATGGACTGCAGCCCACCAGGCTCCTCCATCCATGGGATTCTCCAGGCAAGAGTACTGGAGTGGGGTGCCATTGCCTTCTCCAATGTATGAAAGTGAAAAGTGAAAGTGAAGTCACTCAGTCGTGTCCGACTCTTAGATACCCCATGGACTGCAGCCCACCAGGCTCCTCCGTCCATGGGATTCTCCAGGCAAAAGTACTGGAGTGGGGTGCCATTGCCTTCTCCAAAATTAACCCTACTGGGCACAAAAACTCCTTTCACTTATAATACAATAAAATTCAACTCAAAAATATTTGTTAAGAAACTACTGTGCATAAAGCATTTTGATTAGTCTTACAGATAACACAAAAGACACCATTTCTGCTCTCAGTAACTACTAAAAATAGAAGACATATAATTAACTAGAGAACCAATTTTTAGATAATGCTTTCAAATCAAGTAAAACATTTACCGAATGCCTACAATGAGCACGGTACTGCTAAGAATGAAAGGAGGTTATACACTGATGAACAAAACGTGCCACTGGCAGCATGTAATTTAAACCTAAATGAAAAACATAATTTCTCCTGGAATTAGCTACCAGAGATTATAAAATATACATCTATCCATTCCATCTTCAATAAATTGGGAATCATCATTATATCACTTAGAAAATCCATCTCCACACTTAGTAGTGACATCTAGTAGTCATATTCCTTTCCCCTTTTACATCATGGCTCAGCAAAGTGTGCTGAAGGGACTGTAGCAATCAGCACGTTGTGTTTTTCTTATAAGCACACTTTGCTTGGCTCGTGCTGTTTTAGGTAAAGAAGCTGCACTGCTACATTAAAAGGCTATATACTCACAGCGAGAGTACTGATGACCTATATGATTGGAAAGAGAGTAATTTGCTATGCCATCTGAACTCCGAGAGCACAGAGTAAAGTCACGCATGGGGCATGGGCCTGTGCTTTTCTGTGCATTCATGCGCTAGGATTTCCCAGTCCACATCATTAGTCACTTCATAATAAAACAATTAATAATAAAGGATTTTAGTGTCTTGCTCATTGCTAATGGTGTGTTGCCACTTGCATAAGAATACTTGAAATGTATCTTTGGAATATACAAGTGTTTCAAGCCAGCATCCAACATTTCCCTGGCAGGGTGGGAGAATAGTAACAGAGGGTCAGTGTTTTTTCAGAATGACTGAGATTACCTCATATGCTACTTATAATTGTGGTGTTAAATAGCAATAGTCTGTTTTCATTTTGAAGGGAAGTTTGGTATTATGTCAAAGCCAATGGTATGTTTATATTCATGATATCTGTGGCAAAGTTTGGTAGAAATGCTTAAGGGGTGGAAATTTTACATATGGAAGCAATTGGAGGGCAAAACACAGACACACATACATGAGATCTCCTCTCGGGAATTCTGAGTACAGCTGACTTCTCCGAGTTCAGATGAGTACCTAGAGGCTGGATCTGGCCCTCAGAGTGATAAAAATAACATGTTCTCACACTTATGATGACAGACACCTGTTATTTAGACAATTTCTAACCACAGCAAAAAACTAAAAAGCAAAAATCTTCATTGCTAGCACTTCCCTCCTCACAGCTGCTTCCTTTCCATACTAATCACAGCAAAGCAGACACTCATCTCAAAATTGACCAGAGAATGTAAATGGAAATAAAAATCTTCACTAACACATCTGAATATGATAACTGTGTGGTGAGAGTATTGAAGTAAAGTGAATATTTAAAAAGAAACTGAACTGAAATAGAACCAGAAAGAGATAAAGAAAAACTTTAACATTTTCCAGTTGGTAAATCTGTCTTCAGATTAAAGTGTCCTATATGTGTATGAATATAAAGATATCTGAGCAAATACGTATGTCTATATTTTTCAAGATGATACTACTTTATCCACTTATTTAGAAATGCTATCCCAGTGGCTCAGCAGTAAAGCGTTCACCTGCAACGCAGGAGACATAGGAGATTCAGGTTCCATCCCTGGGTCAGGAAGATCCCCTGGAGAAGGAAATGAAAATCCACTCCAGTATTCGTGCCTAGGAAATCCCATAGGTAGTGGCACCTGGTGGGTTACGGTCCACGGTAGGTCACAAAGAGTCAGCTGTAACTGAGCATACACATGCATCTTGAGAATAAATTATTTGTTTGTGTTAGATTGGATTGGGCTTCACAAAAATGATGACATTTTTCCTGAGTGTTAAAGAACCAAAATCTTTGTGTAGGAGAAAGATGAAAGATGGTAATGTGATCTAACAGCTCTTTCCATTCTGTGGACAATTAAAATTGATCCCACTTTGGTGAATGCCTCCGTATTGCCTGGGAAAGCTGCCTTTTAGATTCAAGTTTGGTCCTTTCTGTCAATAGAGCTGATCCAAATCTGATAGACCTTGGCTGATTTTTCCAGCTGCACATGCTTCTGAGTTATAGAGGTATGACTTGTGGTTTAGGATTGTGCAACTCAGAATTCAATCTGTAGTTTTTTCCTCCCCCTTCCTGAAATTATCCCAGTTCAGTTCAGTCGCTCAGTCGTGTCCGACTCTTTGTGACCCCATGAATTGCAGCACACCAGGCATCCCTGTCCATCACCAACTCCAGGAGCTCACTCAAACTCACATCCATTGAGTCGGTGATGCCATCCAGCCATCTCATCCTCTGTCTTCCCCTTCTCCTCCTGCCCCCAATCCCTCCCAGCATCAGAGACTTTTCCAATGAGTCAACTCTTCGCATGAGGTGGCCAAAGTATTGGAGTTTCAGCTTTAGCATCACTCCTTCCGAAGAACACCCAGGGCTGATCTCCTTTAGAATGGACTGGTTGGATCTCCTTGCAGTCCAAGGGACTCTCAAGAGTCTTCTCCAACACCACAGTTCAAAAGCATCAATTCTTTGGCACTCTGCTTTCTTCAGAGTCCAACTCTCACATCCATACATGACCACTGGAAAAACCATAGCCTTGACTAGATGGACCTTTGTGGACAAAGTAATGTCTCTGTTTTTCAGTATGCCATCTAGGTTGGTCATAACTTTCCTTCCAAGGAGTAAGCATCTTTTAATTTCATGGCTGCAGTCACCATCTGTAGTGATGATTTTGGAGCCCAAAAAAATAAAGTCTGACATGTTTCTGCTGTTTCCCCATCTATTTGCCATGAAGTGATGGGACCAGATGCCATGATCTTCGTTTTCTGAATGTTAAGCTTTAAGCCAACTTTTTCACTCTCCTCTTTCACTTTCATCAAGAGGCTTTTTAGTTCCTCTTCACTTTCTGTCATAAGGGTAGTGTCATCCGCATTGCTAAGTCACTTCAGTTGTGTCCAACTCTGTGTGACCCCTTAGACGGCAGCCCACCAGGCTCCCCCATCCCTGGGATTCTCCAGGCAAGAACACTGGAGTGGGTTGCCATTTCCTTCTCCAATGCATGAAAGTGAAAAATGAAAGGGAAGTCGCTCAGTCGTGCCAGACTCTTCACGATCCCATGGACTGCAGCCTACCAGGCTCCTCCATCCATGGGGTTTTCCAGGCAAGAGTACCGGAGTGGGGTGCCATCACCTTCTCCGTCATCTGCATATCTAAAGTTATTGATATTTCTCCCAGCAATCTTGATTCCAGCTTGTGCTTCTTCCAGCCCAGTGTTTCTCATGATGTACTCATGAAATTATCCCAACGGAACTTAAAACTAAACGGGTACTCAGGTATTCTGCCATATTTCACTTTTTACATACATCTCATCCAGCATATGGAAATTTCAAACATTAAAAATTGTCTGTGTTCTAGGACAAAATTGTTGTGTTCATTGATCTTATCCTGTCACGTGATATCCTCCAAAGTGTAAAGAATTTAATGTTACAGAAACACAGATGGTGAGAGAAAATGACTACCTTTTGTGTACTCTGGGTTTTCAGGATATTTTTCAAAATAACTTGCAAACTAGATAATGTTATACAAATATTAGAGAGTTTTTGGAGTATCAGTATCATCCCATTAGCCTTCCAAGGATACACTGACCTTGAGTCAATTTTCTCTCTCATTTTCAGTGATGGCATCATTAGACAATACAAATATCTCTACATGGTGTTCATATGACTCACACCTAAACCTTGCCAGCCATGGTTGCTGCAACTTCTAAGTACATCTGACTCACTGAGAACTAACTGACTAAGGTTGTATTTGATATGAACATAGATGCTATCTTAACCGGACTACTCTCTAACATCAGCAAGGGGAAAAAGAGCTTTCTGTCAGCTCTGATCACAAGCTCACAGAATGTCAAAGGGACCATCTGGCTGACAGGTCCTAACATGCAGCCGCACAAATTTTCTAAAAGTTATGAAATAAATTGGACATTTTCTATAAGATACTACCACACCTAGATACAAAAATAAATCTGATTTTAATTGAAAGAAAGTGAAAGAGTTAGCATTAGTCACTCAGTGGTATCTGACTCTTTGCAACCCCATGGACTGTAGCTCACCAGGTTCCTCTGTCCATGGAATTCTCCAGGCAAGAATCCTGGAGTGGGTAGCCATTCCCTTCTCCAAGGGATCTTTCCAACCCAATGATTAAACCCAGGTCTCCTACATTGCAGGTGGATTCTTTACCATTGTCTGAGCCATCAGGGAAGCACTTGAATTTAATTAGGATTATATAAATGTAAATAAGGAAACAATATGAAATTAACTGTGCATTTTCATGATCAATTATTAATACAATTTTTGATACAAATTGTTACTATTTTTTTTTAATCTCTGACTTATCTCCTGTCTTCCCCTCCATCTAATCCATTTTCCATGCTACTAACACTATACCACTTCTAACAAGTCAAATCCAATCAAAAGCTTCCTTATTTATCTCTTAAAGATTCTGATTTGCCTAAGGAACAAAGCCCAAAATCCTTATCAGAACATAGAAGACATTCAGTGCCAAGCCCCAGTCTACCTCTTCAGCTACATTTCTCATCTAACTTTTCATTTCCTTGTACCCACTCATCCACCCACACTCCTCAGTCTCAAGCCATGCAAAGCTGCATGACTTGCAGTTCCTCAAAAATGCCAGGATATTTCATGCTGCCTGGCCTTTGCATTCACTGCTTCTTCTGCCAGGAGCACTCTTTCCATCTTTGTTTGCCTAGCAAACAAACACCTACTCATCTTTCAAAATTCAGCTCAAGCATTACCTTTTCTGTAAAGAGTTTCTCCCTCCTGGACTTCTGCCCCAGTAGAATGACCACTCTCCTATTTATGGTGTATATATCACAGTACATTTAGCATAAGACACACACGCACATATACAGTTCTGCTCCTATGTGCTCACTCCCTTCCCTACCTCCCTTTTCTCCACTGCCTGGGTTGTTCTGAGGTCAGGAAATGTACCATAACTATCTTTGGCTCCTTAGTACTAGTACTCTGCCATTGACCAGTTGCAGAAGGAAAGAAAACAGCAGAGAGAGGAGGGAAGGAAGCAAAACCAGAAAGTTTTCCCAACTGAAAAATATATTTCACATCTACCAGTATCTGAGCATCTCAGTTGCTACTACACTCATCCAAATCACCCTCCCCTGGACTTCTGCAACAGCCTGTTTCTCTGATCTTTTTGCTTTTAATTTTGCCTTGTTTGGTCCATCCTCCGTACAGCTGCCAGAGTAATCTTTCTGAAAAGCACATCTGAGCATATTACTTTTCTGATAAAATCTTCCAAGGCTTCACATTGATGAGAACAACAAGAAAAAGATCTTCACATGCTGCCTTACATCTTCAATTCCATCTTTTTAAAATATATTTTTAAGGTTTATTTATTTTAATTTTTTTTTTGGCTGTGCTGGGTCTTTGCTGCTGTGAAGACTTTCCTCTAGTTGATGTGTACAAGCTTCTCACTGTGGTGGCTTCTGGTTACCAAGCACAAGCTCTAGGGCACTCGGGCTTCAGTAGTTGTGACACGTGGTCTCCATAATTGCAGCTCCCAGGCTCTAGAACACAGGCTCAGTAGTTGTGGCGCATGAGCTTAGTTGCCCCATGGCATGTAGGATCTTCCCAGATCAGGGGTTCAACTTGTGTTTCCTGCATTGGCCGGCGGACTCTTTATCATTGAGGCACCAGGGAGGCCCCTTCAATCTCATTTTGCACTGAGATTGAATGCAATCTCCTAATTCAGTATCTCCAGCCACACAATTCTTACACCTTTTTCACTAAGACAACAGTTTTCCTGTCTCAGGACTTTTGCATTTGATGTGTCAAGAATATTCTTTCTCAGATCTTCTCATGACCGCTGCTTCCACATCATTCAGAGACAAGCTTAAATATAACTAAAAGAAGTCCTTCCTGACCACCTTGGTGTAGCCTCAATCCCATTCCAAATAATACAATTGTTTAAGTGGAATTTATCACTATCTAAGATATTTTATTTTTTCACTTGTTGATTCTCCGTATCCCTCAGTAGTAGAATGAAAAAAGAGATCTGTCTTCTTCAACACTCTATTCCCAGAACTCAGAACAAATCAAGGTGCATACTGCATGCATTAGGTACCTAATACATATTTGCTGAAAGGAGAGAGGGAAAGTCCTATTTCATGTACTCTAATTTTCCTATATGACTTCTCCACAAATTCTCTCTCTTCAAACTTACACTTTCCCCCACAAATTGTTAGTGTCTCCATTTGCTCCCATCTTTATGATCTACCCTTCTCTGCTCCTCTGCCCTCTGGAAATTGACCCCTATAAATGCATCACCTAGGGCCCTGCTGATGGCTTCTCAGAATTTAAAGTGGGAGTCTTTGGAAGGATATCAAAGGGCAAAAGAAGGAGGCCCATGCTTCCTGCCAGCTGTGGACTGTGGTCTTGTCAGTCTCTGTATCCTTCTAAATGTACAGCTTTGGAAGGGCAGCTCCTCCTCTTACCACTGTTTCCTTCCCTTTATCACTTAGGCCTAGGAGTGAAAAACCTTTCTTCTAGTGTTAGTCTCCATGTGATTAATGTTTCCAACTCATTAGGAAGACTCTTAAAACAACTGAGTTTGACTGTTTCCTGAGGTGGTCTGATTAATACATTTATCCTAAGCTAGTGCTTTGTACTGTACTAAGAAAATTGGGATATTCAATTGAGAATTCCCAATACCTGGTTCACCACACATACCTACCTTTCTAGCATGTTTCAGTATCCTTTGCCTTTCTGCCTGAGACTCCAGCGTTCCCTAATATTATATAGCCACAAGCAACACATGGCCTTCGAGCATGTGAATGTGGCCAATATCACTGAGAAACAAAATGTTGAATTTTATTTAAATTTGTGCATGCATACTAAGTCCTTTCAGTCATGTGTGACTCTCTCAGACCATATGGACTGTAGTGTACAAGGCTCCTCTGTTCATGGAATTCTCCAGACAAGAATGCTGAGGTGGGTTGCCATGCCCTCCTCCAGCTTCCCCACCCAGGGACTGAACCCATGTGTCTTATGCCTCTTGCATTGGCAGGCAGGTTCTTTACCACTAGCACCACCTTAGACTTAAAGTTGAATGCTCAATTCAGTTGTAGGCAAATATTAAGTATGTTTGGAATACTTGTGTTCAGTTCAATTCAGTCAGTCATGTCTGACTGTTTGTGACCCCATGGACTGCAGCAGGCCAGGCCTACCTGTCTATAACCAACTCCTGGAGTTTACCCAGATCATGATCATTGAGTCAGCGATGCCATCCAACCATCTCATCCTTGGTTGAACCCTTCTCTTCTTGCCTTCAATCTTTCCCAGCAACAGGGGCTTTTCAAATGAGTCAGTACTTCACATCAGGTGGCCAAAATATTGAAGTTTCAGCTTCAGCATCAGTCCTTCCAATGAACACCCAGGACTGATCTCCTTTAGGATGCACTGGTTGGATCTCCTTGCAGACCAAGGGACTTTCAAGAGTATTCTCCAACACCACATTTCAAAAGCATCAGTTCTTTGGCACTCAGCTTTCTTTATAGTACAACTCTCACATCCATACCTGACTACTGGAAAAACCATATCTTTGACTAGACGGACCTTTGTTGGCAAAGTAATGTCTCTGCTTTTTAATATGCTGTCTAGATTCATTATAACGTTTCTTCCAAGGAGCAAGCATCTTTTAATTTCATGGCTGCAGTCACCATTTGCAGTGATTTTGGAGCCCAGAAAAATAAAGTCTGACACTGTTTCCCCATCTATTTGCCATGAAGTGATGGGACCAGATCCCATGATCTCAGTTTTCCAAGTATTGAGTTTTAAGCCAACTTTTTAACTCTCCTTTTTCACTTTCATCAAGAGGCTCTTTAATTTTTCTTCACTTTCTGCCATAAGGGTGGTGTCATCTGCATATGTGTATGTAAACCCATATTTTGATCAGTTCATTTTTTAAAGTCTAAATACCAATTAAGTATTTCTGATGAAAATTTAGTGATTAATTAAGATGCTCTATACAAATGGAGGAGCCTGGTAGGCTGCAGTCCATGGGATCACGAAGAGTCGGACATGACTGAACGACTTCATTTTCACTTTTCACTTTCACACATTGGAGAAGGAAATGGCAACCCACTCCAGTGTTCTTGCCTGGAGAATCCCAGGGATGGGGGAAGCCTTGTGGGTTGCCATCTATGGGGTTGCACAGAGTAGGACACGACTGAAGTGACTTAGCAGCAGCAGCATAGATATAAAATACATTATTTTATAGGAATCTGAAGATCTAGTGTAAAATAAAAATTATAAATGTAAAATTGCTTATTAATAATTGCTATTATTGATGCATGTTGAAGTGATAATATTTGTAATATACTGGACAAACAAATATAAAGGTAATTCATCTGTTAATTTTACTTTTTAAATGAATTTACTGGAAAAAAGTAAATTACATCTGTGGCTCATATTCTCTATTGCACAGCAATAGCTCCAAATCCATTCTCTGGGCCCCTTATTTAAGTCAACCTTTCATTTGTATACTAGCTCACATTCCTCTCACCTGCCTGAACACACCACTTGAGCAGTTCTCACCTTGTTCTCCAAAATAATCAATTTCTTCTTTCAATTGTATCCTTTCTATCCACACACAAACATGCTATTATGTTTCCCCTTTAGAAAAAAACATCATCTTCACTCACTTTCAACCACTGTTCTATTACTCCCCTTGGCATCAAAATTCCCTGAAAGTGTTGTTAATATTGATGTTCTCAAATTCTGGTCTTTACATTCTCTCTTAAACCACTGAAACTGCTCTTACAAAGACCACACTGCTAAGACAGTGTTACACGGACCATTTGTCTTCTACATTGTTCACCAGCTAAGTCCTGATATTAGTTGATGTAACAAATAAATTAGAAAAAAATTATTAGCCTCCTCTTTCTTGAAATTTCTTGAGGTTCCCTGGTGGTTCAGCTGGTAAAGAATATGCCTGCAATGTGGGAGACCCGGGTTCAATCCCTTCTTTGGGAAGATCCCCTGGAGAAGGAAACAGCTATCCACTCCAGTATTCTGGCCTGGAGAATTCCATGGACTATATAGTCCATGCGGTTACAAACAATCGGATACCACTGAGCAACTTTCACTTCTTTATATACTTTTTTTTCCCTAGTTTCCAGGATATCACACTCTAAGTTTTCCTCTGGTAACACTACTTTCTCCTTCTTGGTCGTCTTTATTATTCTTTCTTCTTTTCTCAACCTCTTAATATTGTCATGCTCCAAGATTCAGTCCTTGGCCTTCTTTTTCTCTCTATCTTCATTCCTTCTGTGATTTACATCAAGTCTTGTGGTTTTATCAATCCACTGTTTGCCAATGATTCTGAAATTTACATCTCTAGACCAGAGATAAGTCTGAATTCCAACTCATATTTCTTACTACCTATTTGACATCTTAAACTTAACTTGTCCAAAACTGAACTCCAGTCTTTCTGATCTGTATCTTTGGGTTACCTGGGCCAAAAATTTCAGAATCATCCTTGATTTATTTCTCTATTACACAATAGCACATCAAGCAATAAATCCTGCTTGCTCTAGCTCCAAAATATAGAGGCTGTGACTAGTTCTGTCCACCTCCACTGTCACATGCTGATCGAAGCTCCTATCATCTCCTATACGGACTATTGCAAAAGCTTCCTAATTGTTCTCCCTGCTTCTCCTTTGCCTCCAACAGTCTATTTTCCACACAACAGCCAAGAGTAAGCATGGCAACCAGGAAATCAGATCTTGTCTTTGCTCAGGAAAATTCAGTGATTCACCATTTCATCTGGAATAAATTCAAACTCTTAACAAGGGCCAACAAACCCCTACACAAAATGGCCAAGATAATGCTATGACCACATCTCCTATTATTCTCCAGTTTTCTCACTTAATTTCAGATGCACCAAGCTCCAAGTTCTTTCTAGAGAAATCAGCCATGCTCCTGTCTTAGGCCTTTGAAATGGCTATTCCCTCTGCCTGGAACAACTTCCCTGTAGATTTCTATATGCTTCTTCCTTCATGTCTTCCAAGTCTTTGCTCAGAATTCACCTTTCCTATGAAGCCTGAGCTGACTTATTTTAAATTGCAATGTTCACCAATTTTTGTTGTTATCTCCTGACACTCATTGTCTCCTTACATACTACAAGTTTTACTTATTTTTATGTCTGTTTGTTTTTCATTTCCTACTCCACTAGTAAGTACACTCTACAAGACAGGTAGTTGTCTGCTTCTGCCTAAAATAGTGCCTAGCACACAGGAGATGTTCACAAGATATTTGTAGAATGATATGATAGTTCAACTACTTTATTCAGTCTTAATTATTCAATTCTTAATCACCATGTTTTCCAATGCAATCAAGAGCCTAAGTTCCGGGTTAAGAAAAAATATGATCCAGTCTCATCCTACTTAGCCTCAGAAGTGCTTGAAATCCCTGATACTCAGAGGTCATGGTATGGAGATGGTGCTTTCAAAGCGTAAGAGCAAATAGATGATTTGCTGAGGAGCTACAGCCTATCATGAAGCCCGACCAGTCTGCAACAGCAGCTCTTCATGAAGCCTAATGCTTTCACTCTGCAGCTGGTGACTGCAGCTATGAAATCAAAAGATGCTTGCTCCCTGGAAGAAAATCTGTGACAACCCTAGACAGCATATAAAAATCAGAGACATCACTTTAATGACAAAGGTCTATCTAGTCAAACCTATGGTTTTTCCAGTAGTCATGTATGGATGTGAAAGTTATACTATAAAGAAAGCTGAGTGCCAAAGAATTGATTCTTTTGAGCTGTGGTGCTGGAGAAGACTCTGGAGAGTCCCTTGGACAGCAAGATCAAACCAGTCAATTCTAAAGGAATTCTAAAGTCCTGAATATTCATTGGAAATGATGCTGAAGCTGAAGCTCCAATACTTTGGCCACCTGATGTGAAGAACTGACTCACTGGAAAAGACCCTGATGCTGGGAAAGATTAAAGGCAGGAAGAGAAGTAGACAACAGAGAATGAGATGGTTGCATGGCATCATTGACTGAATGGACATGAATTTGCCTAAATTCCAGGAGATAGTGAAGGACAGGGAAGCCTGGCATATCACAGTCCATGGGGTTGCAAAGAGTCAGACATGATTTAGCAACTGAACAACAACCACCTAACCAGCACTCATAGAAGTACCAGTATGGGAAACTGCACAAAGTTTTAATTTATTGTACAAAATATACCAGAGTGCCAGCTTCATCAACAAGAATATACCCCCCAAAAGTTTCTGCTGTTTCTCCACAGTAGAGGTGTGTTCCATACAATAGAGTTGCTAGAGTGGAAAGTGAAGTATTTCCTCATAGTTGGGAAAGCAGATTTTAATAGGTTTTCTGTAAAATTATTGACTGCATAATGGTTGTTTTTATAGTTAAGGTTTTAAGGTATTATTTAAATAAATGCTAAAGTTCTGCTTAGACTAGTCAATAATATTGAGTATATAAGATACTCATTCTCTACTATTTCCAACTTCATATATGTGATAGGCAAAACATTGCCTACCCCTGGCAAAATACCTCCCCATTCTCATCCCCAGAACACATGAAATGTTATCTAACTTGGCAAAAGAGACTTTGCAAAGGTGAATAAAATTAAGGACCTTCAGATGGGAGATCATCCAAGATATCCAGGTGAGCGCAATAAAATCACATGCATCCTTAAATACTGAGAACTTCCCCCAGCTCCAGAGAGGGAGATGAGACTAGGGTAAAAGGCTCAGAGAGCTGAGATGTAGAATTCAGAGGACTGACATGGATCTCCCTGTATTATGTGATGGACATGTCTATTGTCTTTTCTAGAGGCTCTAGGGAAGAATCTTTTTTGTTGCCTTTTCCAGCTTCTGGAGGCCACACACATTTCTTGACCGCTGGTTCCCTTTCACCATCTTCAAAGCCAGCATTAATGGGTAAACTTCTTTCTACATCTCCGCCATCTGACCCCCTTGCCATAGTCTCATTTGTCTCTCTGACTGGAGCTGGGAAAAGTTCTCAGAATTTAAGGATGCATGTGATTTTATTGGGCTCACCTGGATATCTTGGATGATCTCCCACCTGAAAGTCCTTAATTTTATTCAGCTCTGCAAAGTCCCTTGCCAAGTTAGATAACATTTCACATGTTCAGGGATGAGAATAGGGACAAATTTGGGTAGGTGTGGGCAATGTTTTGCCTATCCAATATATGAAATTGAAAATAGTAGGAGGACTTTACCCATTAATGCTGGCTTTGAAGATGGTGAAAGGGAACCACCAGTCAAGAAATGTGACCTCTATAAGCTGGAAACGGAGAAGGCAATGGCATCCCACTCCAGTACTCTTGCCTGGAAAATCCCATGGATGGAGGAGCCTGGTGGGCTATAGTCCACAGGGTCGCTAAGAGTTGGACACGACTGAGTGACTTCACTTTCATTTTTCACTTTCATGCATTGGAAAAGGAAATGGCAACCCACTCCAATGTTCTGGCCTGGAGAATCCCAGGGACAGGGGAGCCTGGCGGGCTGCCGTCTGTGGGGTTGCACGGAGTCAGACACAACTGAAGCGACTTAGCAGCAGCAGCAGCAGCAGAAGCTGGAAAAGGCAACAAAAAAGATTCTCCATTAGAGCCTTCAGAAAAGACAATAGCCCTGCCAGCCCCAGAGTACAGGGAGACCCATGTCAGACCTCTGAACTATAAGACTCTAGGATAATATATCTGTACTGTTTTAAGCCACAAAACATGTAGTAAGTTGTTATGGCAATGATTAAATAAAACAATATTATAGTCATTTAGAAATATTTTCTCACTAACTAAAACCCAGATATCAGCTAGGATCTCCCTGTCTCTTAAAATCAAGATCACAAATGCAAGTTTCCAGTCCATTGACTGTAAGAACAATTTTCCCTCCCTCAAATTTGAATGGATATGCAAGACTAGGAGTGATTCCAACAATCATTGCCCACTATATGTTTGTCAAAATAATTCAGTGTAAAAACCATTCCATCATTTTTCTTATATATTTCCTTTTTATATAGCATAGATAAACCCAAGTGAAATTTAATTCTTGTCCACTACTTCCACCAAATTATTTGTGTGCATAAGATCTACTGAAGACAGGAAATTTATGCAACAGAAAAATAAACCACACAAAAGCAAATGTTTCTCAAATATTTTCCTTATCTTTTCTTCAATTGAAATTTCAGAATCTAGTCCTGTTTTTCTTCTCTTAATTCCTACTGTGAGCAGTCTGAGGCATTTTCTGCTACTGAATTTTACAAGCTTTGAGTTTTGGCTCTCTTCTCCCTACCAAGTGACTTATCAAGGGTTTCCTCCAAACCAAACATTTCTTCCCTCAAGGGCTGTAACTAAGATAGTTCATTTGTCATACTTCCACATAAACTTTGACTACTTAACACACTCCCCGTCTATAATCTGTATAAGAAAATATTCTCCCTTCCCAACTCTTACACACATGTAATAAGACCAAAGTTTTATAGCCATAGCACAAACTAGATAACTATTAAAATCTAATGGCACCATGACCACATTTCTTATGAAATAGTGAAAAAGAAATGTCTAACTCTAAACATTTTATTAAATTTATTTCCTACTGAAATGTTATCTATACTAATCCCCAATATAAAAAGATACAGCACTTGATTTATAAATCAACTCATTACTGATTTATAGGAAACAAGAAGGAATTTTATTGACTATTAACTATGTATATCACAAGCCAGCACAACACAACTATTTTATCATTTATTTTTCAATAAATCCATAAGGTGAGTACTAATAGTTCTTTAATACAAATGAAGAATGTAAGTCATAAAAAGGTTAAGTAATTTTCCCAGTGGCCAAAAATATGATGAAGCCAAGCTTCATGTTCTGGGATGCTTGGCTCAGAAATAATCCTCCTCCCCTATGGCTAAAATACTATACAATCAAGTTACAGAATAGCAAACCAAAGTTCCAAGAATTCAAACAACTTCCCTAGAGTCCCACAACTAATGGGCCATGGGCTAACTTTCCAAGCTCAGTCACATAGCACATCAAAGTTCATGTACTCTCCAATGTTCCTATAGTCAGCAAGGGCTAAGCAACTTGCAAGGCCAAGAAGACAAAACTTTGACTGAAAAATAACCACATTAACCCATTTTTTTCCTCTTCAGTTTTGATGCTAAGATATCCATTATATATAAGATACTATATATAAATAATATACATAATTAAATATTACATATAAGGATATTGTAGACAGGCATAATTTTATGGAAAGAGTAAAAACCTTTTAGTGAAAAAGACTTGATTTCATATTTAACACTTACATGGCTTGGAGGTTAAAGCGTCTGCCTCCAATGCAGGAGATGTGGGTTCGATCCCTGGGTCAGGAAGATCCCCTGGAGAAGGACATGGTAATCCACTCCAGTCTTCTTGCCTGGAGAATCCCATGGACGGATAAGCCTGGTAGGCTACAGTCCACGGGGTCACAAAGAGTCAGACACGACTGAGTGACTTCACTTTCTGCACTATTTCCAGAAGAGTGCATAAGAAAATAAAAAAAAAGCTTTGACTCTAAAAAATGGAGGAGTAGTTGAGACATTGAGATAAAATAAGACATTTTTCACTAAATGCATTTTATGGTTGAAGAATTTTCTGTCATACATTAGTGCATCGTTTACTGAAAAAATTTAAATTTTAAAGATACATTTAATGTAAAGTACATAGCATTGTGAGTAGCATAGAGTAGGCACTTAGTGAGTAGACTTTTTTTTTTTAAGAAAAAAATTTTTTTCTGTCAAATTTATTTCTACTTTCTGTTAAGAGTCTACTATGGAAGAGCAGCTTAACCACTCAGTGGGTTTTCCTACCATTCAGTGGCCCAAGCAGCAGAGATGGGGGCCAGTCCTCAAAGGTGGGATGAGGCCCAGTCTTCAGTAGGGAACTGCTAGGCGGCACCTGGGGCACTCAGTAACCACCAGAAGACACAGATCCGGGAATCTGAGTCAGTCGTAGTGAGGTGAATGAACCTAGAGCCTGTTATACAAAGTGCAGTAAGTCAGAAGGAGAAAAACAAATAGCATATAGATGGACAGGGAGGCCTGGCGTGCTGTGATTCATGGGGTCACAAAGAGTCAGACATGACTGAGCGACTGAACTGACTGACAGACTGAATGCATACCTATGGACTCTAGAAAAATGGTACTGATGAAGCTCTCTGCAGGGAAGGAATGGAGACACAGACATAGAGAACAGACTTGTGGACACAGCAGGAGAAGGAGAGCGTGGACAAAATTGAGAAAGTAGCATCAACATATAAACACTACCATGTGCAAAATTAGTGGCTAGTGGGAACCTGTTATGTAACAGAGGGAGCCCAGCCTGGTGCTCTGTGATGAACTAGAGGGGTGGAATGGGGTGTCGGGGGTAGGAAGGAGGTTCAAGAGGGAGGGGATATATATTGTTATGATTGATTCTGATTTGAGTTGTTGTACAGCAGAACCAACACATCATTGTAAAGAAATCATCCTCCAATTAAAAAAAATTAAATATTTATAAAGGCTGTCTGGATCTGATCAGTGAAGTTTCCAGAGTGAAGTGGCAGCAGTAGGAGTGCTCCAGTGGCAGCAGAAAAACCTTAAGCACAGCTCTCTGGCCAGTATTCCTAGAGGACAGGACACTGACATCAGCCAGGTTTCCAACAACAATAGCACAAGCTTCTCCCGGTTTATCTTCAGATTTATGATGTATTGATAGATGCCATTACTGTTCTTTTTTGTGGATATACTGTTCCATTTGGAAATCAAGGTAGGTGCCACCTAAGTAGGTTCCTGATGCCAGGGCATCCTTCTCCTTCATTTGCAGAACACCAAGGGTTCTGGCGACTCAACAGACGTGAGTTTGACCAAGCTTCTGGGGTTGGTGATGGACAGGGAGGCCTGGTGTGCTGCAGTCCATGGGGCTGCAAAGAGTCAGACACAACTCAACAACTGAAAACAACAACTGCCTTCCTTATGGTCCGGCTCTCACAACCATACGTGACCACTGGGAAGACCATAGCCTTGACTGAGCTGAACTGAAGTGTTCTGGACATTGTAAAAGTTTCCCTTTAATTTGTAATGAAAAGCCCCTCTTTTTATTTAAAAATGGGAAATCTGTCCATATCAACAGGATAAAGATTCCTGAGAAAAATTTGCTTTTGAGCCAAATAATGCCCTCATGCCACAGATGCCTCTGCTTAATAGAAATGTGGCCTTCAACAGCTGTCCTCCCACATTAAAAAAAAAAAAGGCAATTTCTCGGGAATAGAGTTCAAAATGTAAAAAATGCACTGAATCTTTATATCAGAAGCCATACTAGCTTGACATGTCTTACAAGTACTAGCTTACCAAACTCATAAAGCAAGAAATGTTTTAACTGAACACTAATTTAGAACTTCAAGTTTTAAGATATAGTAATATATTTAGCCTATAAAATTTTGCAGCTCCTATAAAAACACCAACCAAAATAAAACTCAACAAATAAAGATGCAGGTTTAGTATATTCAAATATCTCTAGATTTTTCACATGTACAAAATGAAAAATTGTGGTAATTGTCAGGATATTCATGTGAGGCATTTGCTGAGTTGTTTAGTTCTTAGAACAGATTTTCTACAATCTGGTAGGAAAAAATGGTGAAGGTAAAAAAGCCTGGCAATAGGGTATCATTTGGCTCATTAAAAAGAAAAAAACAGTGTTTGCACTTACCTAAGTTGAGCTGGAGGTACTTTCAAAGAGAAAAGAGCAAAGACAGAGAGAGAGTATGCTTCTCTGAAAAAATATCAAAGACACTACATGTCAATAAACTCTTTGAAAAAATAGAATGTTGAACACTTTAATATCATTTATTGGTCATATACCATGTGGCCAGTAACTCTAATTATGAAAATTACCAGTCCATGTTGATTCATAAAGCAACAGCATTTTCAAAGACTAAGTAGCACCCAGTGCTTTTCCTTATTCAACAAATGTTTATTGAATGAGTTCTAAGTGTCAAGTATCATGCTAAGTGCTATAAGTAATAGAACATACTTGAAACCAGTATGGCAGAGAAGACCTGTAAAATAATTATAATAAAAGTCAGTATTATACTGACTGGTATATATATTGGCTGGTGAGAGGGCCTCGTGGATTGTTGTTTGTGATCAGGTCTTTTCTAGACCAGGTTCTTCTTCCCATATACAAAAGACCCTAAAAAGTACTGAGAAGCAAGAGTCAGAGAAGAGAATAAAAATGCAACAAGAGGTGGTAGAGGTAATAAAAAAAAAAAAAAGGGGGAAAAAGGCAGTATTTGAAAGATGCTCAAAAGAAGAATCTAGCTAGATGAAAAGCGAAAGCTTAATGAAGGACAATGTATGAATGCATAGCATCAGTCCCACCCTTACCTTTATCAGCTATTCCCTCTTGTGATATAAGGAAGAAATTAAGGTTCAGAGTATGATCTGATAAGGTCTGAACGCTGGTTCTGTTACCACTACCTGGGAAACTGTGGGTAAATTTCTTATCCTCGTAGTTCAGTTCAGTTCAGTTGCTCAGTCGTGTCCGCTCTTTGTGACCCTATGAAATGGAGCATGGCAGGCTTCCCTGTCCATCACCAACTTCTGGAGCCTACTCAAACTCATCTCCATCGCATCAGTGATGCCATCCAACCATCTCATCCTCTGTCATCCCCTTCTCCTCCTGTCTTCAAACTTTCCCAGCATCAGGGTCTTTTCCAATGAGTCAGTTATTCGCACCAGGTGGCCAAAATATTGAAGTTTCAGTTTCAGCATCAGTCCTTCATTATAGGGGACTGGAATGCAAAGTAGGAAGTCAAGAAATACCTGAAGCAACAGCAAATTTGGCCTTGGAATACAAAACGAAGCAGGTCAAAGGCTAACAGAGTCTTGCCAAGAGAACACACTGGTTATAGCAAACACCCCCTTCCAACAACACAAGAGAAGACTTTACACTTGGACATCACCAGATGGTCAATACAGAAATTAGATCGATTGTATTCTTTGCAGCCAAAGATGGGGAAGCTCTATACAGTCAGCAAAAACAAGACTGGGAGCTGACTGTGGCTCAGATCATGAACTCCTTATTGCCGAATTTAGACTTAAATTGAAGAAAGTATAGGAAACCACTAGACCATTCAGGTATGACCTAAATCAAATCCCTTATGACTATACAGTAGAAGTGACAAATAGATTCAAGGGATTACATCTGATAGAGCACCTGAAGAACTATGGATGGAAGTTAGTGACATTGTACAGGAGGCAGCGATCAAGACCATCTCCAAGAAAAAGAAATGCAAAAAAGCAAATGGCTGTCTTGCAAGGCCTTACAAATAGCTGTGAAAAGAGGAGAAGCTAAAGGCAAAGGAGAAAATGAAAGATACACCCATTTGAATTCAGAGTTCCAAAGAAGAACAAGGAGAGACAAGAAAGCCTTCCTCAGTGATCAATGCAAAGAAATAGGGGGAAACAATAGAATGGGAAAGACTAGAGATATCTTCAACAAAATTAGAGATACCAAGGGAATATTTCATTGAAAGATGAGCACAATAAAGGACAGAAATGATATGGACCTAACCGAAGCAGAAGATATTAAGAAGAGGTGGCAAGAATACAAAGAACTATATTTTCATTGTACCTACCTCCATATTTGTAAAGTGTGTATATACTCAGTCATTAAGTGGTATCTGACTCTTTGCAACTCTGAGGACTGTAGCCCACCAGGTTAATATGTCCATGGGATTTTCCAGGCAAGAACACTGGAGTGAGTTGTCATTTCCTCCTCCAGGAGATCTTCCTGACCCAGGGACTGAATCAGACTCTCCTGCGCCTCCTGCGTTGGCAGGTAGATTCTTTACCTCTGGAGTAAAGAATATCCACCTGCCTTTTAAAATTTTCTTTTAGGGGTTCTGCCATTCTTAATTGATCTTCTTAGCCCTTAGCAGTCTGATTTCATCCCACTCCTGATCACTGGAAGCAGCACTGTATCAAGCACCCCTTAATTACCACTTTACTATTATTAAGTCCAATGAAGCCTTTTGACTATTATCTTAATCTCTCTGCTGTCTTGGACTTCCTTGATTAATCACTCCTTGAAACTCTTTCCTCTCAGTCTTAACAACATGCACTTGAAGCTACTTTCCTCTGTAGATGTATTTTTCAAGCTGTAGGTCAAAACTCACTAGAGGATACCATTAATGAATCACCACCAAATATTAGATTTTTTTTTCATAAAATAGAATTGACTTGAAAACATCAGATGCATCATATTAATTACAATAAGCATTGTTTGGTGGCATATTTGTTTCAGGGTGTGTGTGTGCACATTCATGCACAAATGTGTATGTATAGATAGACTACTAGACTACTGCAAATTTATTCATATAACTGGCCAAAATATAAAATGTATTTCTCATTGCAAGTCATGGTGAAAATTATGAATGCCATGGTTTTAGAGCCATTCCTTCTCAGATAATTTGTTAGTTCCTATTCTTACACCAGGGGCTTCCCAGGTGGCTCAGTGGTAAAGAATCTGCCTGCTAATGCAGGAGATGCAGGAGATGAGATTTTCATCCTTGGGTCAGGAAGATCCCCTGGAGTAGGAAAAGGCAACCCACTCCAGTATTGTTGCCTGGAAAATCTCTTGAGCAGTGAACCCTGGCAGGCTACAGTCCATGGGGTCGCAAAGACTCAGACTGAGAGACTGAACATGCAAACAAGCACTTTTATATCAACCTCTTTGAAATTGATTTTCTTCTACTATTTATCAGTTCAGTTCAGCCACTCAGTTATGTCGGACTCTGTGACCCCATGGACTGCAGCATGCCAGGCCTCCCTGTGCATCATCAACTCCCGGAGATTATTCAAATTCATGTTCATTGAGTCAGTGATGCCATCAACCATCTCATCCTCTGTCATCCCCTTCTCCTCCTGCCTTCAATCTTTCCCAGCATCAAAGTGTTTTCAAATGAGTCAGTTCTTCACATCAGGTGGCCAAAGTATTGGAGTTTCAGCTTCAGCATGAGTCCTTCCAATGAACATTGAGGACTGATGTCCTTTAGGATGGACTGGTTGGATCTCCTTGTAGTCCAAGGGACTCTCAGGAGTCTTCTCCAACACCACAATTCAAAAGCATCGATTCTTCAGCACTCAGCTTTCTTTATAGTCCAACACTCACATCCATGCATGACCACTGGAAAAACCATAGCCTTAACTAGATGGACCTTTGTTGATAAAGTAATGTCTCTGCTTTTTAATATGCTGTCTAGGTTGGTCATAAATTTCCTTCCAAGGAGTAAGCGTCTTTTAATTTCATGGCTGCAATCACCATCTGCAGTGATTTGGGAGCCCCCCAAAATAAAGTCTGACACTGTTTCCACTATTTCCCCATCTGTTTGCCATGAAGTGAGGGACCATATGCCATGATCTTTGTTTTCTGAATGTTGAGCTTTAAGCCAACTTTTTCACTCTCATCAAGAGGCTCTTTACTTCTTCACTTTCTGCCATAAGGGTGGCATCATCTGCATATCTGAGGTTGTTGATATTTCTCCCAGAAATCCTTATTCCAGCTTGTGATTCATCCAGCCCAACATTTCTCATGATGTACTCTGCATATGAGTTAACTAAGCAGGGTAACAATATACAGCCTTGATGTACTCCTTTTCCTATTTGGAACCAGTCTGTTGTTCCATGTCCAGTTCCAACTGTTGCTTCCTGACCTGCATACAGGTTTCTCAAGAGGCAGGTCAGGTGGTCTGGTATTCCCATCTCTTTCAGAATTTTCCAGTTTATTGTGATCCATACAGTCAAAGGCTTTGGCGTAGTCAATAAAGCAGAAGTAGATGTTTTTCTGGAACTCTCTTGGTTTTTTGATCTTCTATTTATAGCCCTTAATTATCTCTTTTCCAGTCCTCCTTAACTTCACAGCCAACTTTTCAGTATTATGAGTTGGCTTTCTAATAAATACCTAAGCTCATTATAAATTATTGATCTTTTTAATCAAATGACATGAAGAAAGTGATATGTTCTCATACTTAAGTGACAACAATGTGATAGGTGTGAAGAAGAGAGACAGGTGGTGGGAGATCAGTCAGAAATATATTGCTGTGATCCACGTTAGAATGATAAGAGAAAAACTGTAAGTTAAAAGTCACTATGAGGAAATAATGTTCAATAGCAACTCAGAAATTAAGAAAGCAATTTCTTAATATAGACTGATATTAAAGTGACACATGACCAATTTGATACCAAGTGTAAAATAATAGGAAGTTTCAATTACTTCTCAAAAATTGTCAGTCTGAAAATATGAATAATAATGAGCAATAATAATAATGATATGCAATAATATTATTGCAATAATAAGCAACATGAATAATAATAATCACCAGTGATAGTAATATTATCTTTATTGCCTTTTAGCTTAGACAGTAACACATACTATACTTAAGCAGTTAAAAGGCTAAAGTTTCTCTAGAACTAAGCTTAGCCCATAACTAAGTCCCATAGAAATTTTGGTTTAATAAACAGTATGCATCTATATCTAGGTTCAACCCCACACTGAAAAAATAAATATATATTCAGCAAAACTAACTTCTCTAGTGCTGACTGAACCTTTATACCTATACTTATGTCCTAAATATACAAACGAATAGTTCATAATTTTTAAATCTCTCCAACAGGTCTTAAATATTCAAGAGAAATTTAAACTATTATTTGGATATTCGAGTTCTAGATTTATGTGTAAAGTTTTTTTTCCCCAGTGGAATCCCCTTTACTTCACACAAAAGTGTTTCTTGCTCTTTTCCAGAAGTGATTTAACTTTCAAATTATGTGTCAACAAAGAAATCTGTGATACTGTTATGTCAGATAATTAATTCCTCATTTTCTCCTCCTCTTCAACTACATTTTATTAAATGCCCTCTAACTCTACTTTAACAGCGTGATGACAGCATAATTAGATCAAAATCTCAGCAAAGAAGAATCATAATGGACTGAAGACAGTTATGGGTTACAGTTTGTTTTGTATCCACCATTCAATGAGTCCATATATATAAAATGGCTATCTAAAAAGTCAATGGTGCTTATAAATTCATGTTTCTACCATCCTACTGATAAAAGACACAGCAATATATTTCTGACTGATCTTCCACCACCTGTCTCTCTTCTTCAAACCTATCACATTGTTGTCACTTAAGTATGAGAACGAATCACTTTTTTGGGTCTTTTTGTGCATTTATCTGTTTGAACTCACAGTAACATTCAAACAGAATGGACTTAAAATCAGAAGACCCTTTTTTAGGGGATTGCCTGGGAGTTCAGTGGTTAGTACTTGGTGCTTTCACTGTTGGGATGCGAGTTTGATCCCTGATCAGGGAATTAGGATCCTATGAATTGTGTAGCCCAGGCAAAACATTTTTAAAAGGCCATTTTCTAGGACTGATTTATTTACTAGTGATCTGGCCTTGGAGAAGTAACATAAATTCCCTGAGGCTCAATATTTTTCATTTATAAATAAAATTAATGTATTTTACAATTTAGAAGACCCTGACACATAAAGCACATAAATAATATTCCTGTAGAATTTATGCTGAATACTCTGTGAAACAAACCTAAAGAAAAGAAGACAAACCAGAAGCTGAACCACCAGTTACACAAAAGAAAGGAAGAAAAAGAAGGTCTAGTTCAGAGAAGTTTATCTTAAAATGGCTCCTTGCAATAATTCCAAGGGAAATAAAGTCCACACATAGCTTGAAGTATGTATGTGCTTAGTCCCTCAGTTGCAACCCCATAAACTGTAGCCCTCCAGGCTCCTCTGTCTTTGGGATTCTCCAGGCAAGAGTACTGGGGTATGTTGCAATGCCCTTCTCCAGAGGATCTTCCCAACCCAGGGATCGAACCCAGGTCTCCCATATTGCGGGTAGATTCTTCACCGTCTGAGCCACCAGGGAATCCCAAGAATACTGGAGTGGGAAGCCTACACCTTCTCAAGGGAATCTTCATGACCCAGGAATCAAACCAGGGTCACCTGTATTGTAGGCGGATTCTTTCCCAGCTAAGCTATGAAGAATACCAAGGTCAACAAATGAAACAGGGTTTTTGAAAAAGGAAGGAAAAAGAAGAATGGAGTCCACACAAATTCTTACATTGTAATAATGGAAACCTGCATGCAAAAGTGTATCACAAGCACATAAGTATACAGCTGGGGATAAGGGATCCCTCATATACAAGTAAGGGATCCTACCAGTGACATTTTTTCAATATGAATACATAAGACTCTGTGAGTTTAATGGTAATTATTTAATAAAGACATGAGACAGTCAGTCAAAGAGTTTATATATAGGAAAATGGCATTACAGTAACGCTAATAGAACAGTATTTTAAAAAGCCATACAAATTGTCTTCATGGCTTGCTTTATTATACTGCAGGTATATATGAAACTAAAGCCTGTTATACAGGGTGAAGTCAGAAAGAGAAAATCAAGTATCCTATGAATGTGAAAGTGTTAGTCGCTCAGTCATGTTTGACTCTTTGCTACCCTTTGAACTTCAGCCTGCTAAGCTCCTCTCTCCATGTTATTCTCCAGGCAAGAATACTGGAATGGGCAGCCATTCCCTTCTGTAGGGGATCTCCCCAACCCATGGATCAAACCCTGGTCTCCTGCATTGCAGACAGATTCTTTACCATCTGAGCCACCAAGGAAGCCTGAAATATTGTATATTAATACATATATATGGAATCTATAAAAGTGGTATTGATGAACCTATTAGCAGGGAAGGAATGGAGATGCAGCTATAGAGAATGGAGTCGTGGACATGGTGGGGAAAAGAGAGAGTGGGACGAATGGAGAAAACAGAATCAACATATATGCACCACCATGTGTAGAATAGATAGCTGGTGAGAAGTTGCTATATAACACAGGGAGCAAAGCTAGGTGCTCTGTGATGCTCCTGAGGGATGCAGTGGGAGGAGTGAAGGGAGTCTCAAGAGGGAGTTGGTATCTGTTTAATTATGGTTTTCCTTGGTGGCTCAGATGCTTAAGAATCCATCTGCAATGCAGGAGACCCAGGCTTGATTCCTGGGCTGGGAAGATCTCCTGGAGAAGGGAAAGGCTACTCACTCCAGTATTCTTGCCTGGGAAATTTCATGAACAGAAAAGCCTGGCAGGCTGCAGTCCATGGGGTCACAAAGAGTCAGACATGACTGAGTGACTTTCACATGGCTGATTTGCATTATTGTACAGCAAAAACCAACAGAACCTTGTAAAACAATCTTCCTTAAATAGAACTGCCTTATGACCCAGCAATCCCACTGCTGAGCATACACACTGAGGAAACCAGAAGGGAAAGAGACACGTGTACCCCACTGTTCACTGCAGCACTATTTATAACAGCCAGGACATGGAAACAACCTAGGTGTCCATCAGCAGATGAATGGATAAGAAACCTATGGTACATATACACAATGGAGTATTACTCAGCCATTAAAAAGAATACATTTGAAACAGTTCTAATGAGGTGGATGAAACTAGGGCCGATTATACAGAGTGAAGTAAGCCAGAAAGAAAAACACCAATACAGTATACTAACGCATATATATGGAATTTAGAAAGATGGTAACAATAACCCTATATACAAGACAGCAAAAGAGACACTGATGTATAGAACAGTCTTATGGACTCTGTGAGAGAGGGAGAGGGTGGGATGATTTGGGAGAATGGCATTGAAACATGTATAATATCATATATGAAACGAGTCGCCAGTCCAGGTTCAATGCACGATACTGGATGCTTGGGGCTGGTACACTGGGACGACCCAGAGGGATGGTATGGGGAGGGAGGAGGGAGGAGGGTTCAGGATGGGGAACACATGTATACCTGTGGCAGATTCATTTTGATATATGGCAAAACCACTACAATATTGTAAAGTTAAAAAATAAAAAAAAATTAAAAAAAAACAATGTTACTTTCTTGTACTTGATAATTGTGCTAAGGTTATTTAAGATGTTAAGGGGAGCAGGGTGAGGAATATAAGGAAATCTTCTTTATATTTTTTTTCAACTTCTCTTTAAGTCTATTATTAGTTCAAAATAAAATGTTTTTTTTATTTAAAAACTAAACAAATATAATAAATAATTACAATAAAAATTAAGTATTATTTTGATTTTATAATTTAGAAAGTTAAATAATGAAAAAATTTAACAAATTGGGGCAATTTCTGACTTTTGAGCCCATAACACTGAAACTTTAAGTTAGCTGGACCCCCTGTACTATCAAATTGTTGGTCTCTAAAGGAGTGTATCATTGTGATTGTGATCATCTCTCTAGATCCTTCTTACTTTAATCCTCTTTCCTGCAATTCTTATTCCTGCTTTATTTTACTTATATTATTTCTACTAGCTGAAACTTTGGCATTTGGTCTCTACATCTTGACCTCTGGCTTATCTTCAAGGATTTCAACAAAGATTCTCACTCCATTTCTTCCCACCTCTCAAGGCTCACTCAGATATATTAAATCATCCTTGTTATGAATATCTGTGTCTCACCATAATTCATATATTGAAACCCTAATATCCAGTATGGTAGTATTTGGAATAAGGAAGTAGTTACAGTTAGGTGAGGGCATAAGAATGGGGTCTTGATCCAATAGTTTTAGTGTCCTTTTAAGAAGAGTCAGAAGAGAGCTCACACATGCTCTGCCTCTCTACCCATGCTCAGGAAAGGACAAAGTGGACATCAGCAGGCCAGGAAGAGAGCCCTCACCAGAACTGACCCTGCCAGACCTTGATCTGGGACTCCTATCCTCCAGAATTATGAGAAAACTGGTGATTAAACCATCTAGTCTGTGGTATTTTGTTATGGCAGCCTGAGCCAACTAGGTCCTAGATTTGAAACCCCCAGACATAGACTCCTTACTCCTATCACACCACAATTTCCCCAATATGCCTCTCTTAAGCAGAAGTCGGGGGGAGTGTATCCACAAAACCAATTGAAACTCATAAATCAGAAGCCATCAAATTGCATCTATTTTCTCTATTATTGTAGCATGCCAGATTCAGTGGGGAAAGCAATGCAAAGACTGACAGTTAAAAAGTGAGAGTTTGTCTTCTTTTAACGTTGCAGTAACATTCTAAAGGAAATCAACCTTGACTATTCATCAGAAGGACTGATGCTGAAACTGAAGCTCCAATATTTTGGCCACCTAATGCGAAGAGCTGACTCTTAGAAAAGACCCTGATGCTGGAAAAGATTGAAGGCAGGAGGAGAAGGAGAGGACAGAGGATGAGATGATTGGATGGCATCAGCGACTCAATGGACATGAATTTGAGCAAACTCCAGGAGTTGGTGAAGGACAGGGAAGCCTGGAGTGCTGCCAGTTCATGGGGTCACAAAGAGTTGGACACAACTGAGCAACTGAACAACAACATTGCAGTAGGTGATGGTTACCTTTCTAGACATATTTTCAAAGTCAAAAATTAAGTGGATTTTAATAGTTTTCTAATTCTTGCATTTATAAGCATTGTCAGAGCTGCTATTGTAAATAGTTGTCATTCACCTTCAGAAATTCTGATTCAGTATACCTGGGGTGTGATGGAGGAATTTACATTTCAAACATCCAAGGAATTCTGACAATATAGTCCAAGACCATATTTGGTTAAGCATTAGTGTGAATATTCTAGCTATTAACTCTGTGTTTTTATCAATATTAGTACATATTAAAATATTTAGTTACATGATTTTTTTTACCATTTCTCAAAAATGTGTTTAGTTATATGACTCTTTCATAATATATTATTTGTGTAGGTCTCTAAACATTTATGTTTCCCTTCAGAGAAACAGAAAATGATATTATAATTGAGTTGTGAACTTCGATGAAGCCCTACTAGAACTAACAGAAAAAAGCATTCCTTTTTTATTTTCCTCTTTATTAGTTTATAGTCACTGATTACTCATTTACTCCTACATTTTATGTTTGAAGTAATTTGACCCCATAATCTCAAAGCTTTCATAAAGACAGAGAGATTAGGCAGAAAAAAAGATGAAAAGATGACCAAATGTGATTTTTTTCTCCTCTGATGAAATTTAAACTAGAGCTACTATGCTATGCTATGCTATGCTAAGTCACTTCAGTCGTGTCCAACTCTGTGCATTCCCATAGACGGCAGCCCACCAGGCTCCCCCGTCCCTGGGATTCTGCAGGCAAGAACACTGGAGTGGGTTGCCATTTCCTTCTCCAGTGCATGAAAGTGAAAAGAGAAAGTGAAGTCGCTCAGTCGTGTCCAACTCTTAGCAACCCCATGGACTGCAGCCTACCAGGCTCCTCCGTCCATGGGATTTTCCAGGCAACAGTACTGGGGTGGGGTGCCATTGCTACTATAGTTAACTGTAAACTGTGAGTGATAAAGAAAAAATCCACTAGAAATTAATTTTACTCATGAGGAATAGACGAATAAGAAACACTGTGCTCCCTTAACATTTTTAAAGCAATTAAAAAGTAGTCCATTAAAGACTACAGGTGATTTGTAATGTGAGTTGGACACTGTTGTCATTGAGGTCAGTCAAGATAGATTTTCATTCAATTATCTCTGCATCTCACCTCCCCAAGGATACTTGAAGGAGTCATCTAGACCAAAATCCTCAGTGATTTTTTAACTTGAAGTTCATTAGCTCAATGGCAGATTGATGTATTGCACTTAAAATACACTGAAATGTCATCTTTTTCAATATCTACTAACACAGTCTTACACTATGGAGTTAAATTCATTCAATTTAGCTTTCGTTCTTTGGAGAGATTACTTTTTTTTTTCAAATTCAAGCGGCAAGGCTGCCAGAAAATGTGTTAATCATGTCATTTGCTCCCATTAATGAAAGCTTTGTTTTTATTCAGTGTATTGCTCAACTTCCTTCTGCAGAGCCCTCCACTATGTAACTACTTCCTAAGAGCAACTTCCTAATATATGCATTGCTGTTGCTGCTGCTGCTAAGTCGCTTCAGTCATGTCTGACTCTGTGTGACCCCATAGATGGCAGCCTGCCAGGCTCCCCCATCCCTGGGATTCTTCAGGCAAGAATTCTGGAGTGGGTTCCCATTTCCTTCTCCAATGCATGGAAGTGAAAAGGGAAAGTGAAGTCGCTCAGCTCAGTCGTGTCCGACTCTTAGCGACCTCATGGACTGCAGCCTACCAGGCTCCTCTGTCCATGGGATTTTCCAGGCAAAAGTACTGGAGTGGGGTGCCATTGCCTTCTCCAATATATGCATTAGGAGGCATATTAAGCAATCAATATGTATTGAATATCTATCATGTACCTGAAAGAAGACCTTTGCCCTTTACAAGGAATTTATCATCTTACTGGAAAAACATGATATGCATACATGAAATGTTTAAATGGCCATGAAATAGTTAAAATGTAAGGTTCAAAGAATTACATGCTATATAATTTCAATGATAGGAAGTAAGTCAGGGGATTTAAACTGGTTTCAAACAAATGAGCAAGGTTTTGGAAGAAGGGAAAAATGAAAGCCACAGCAAATGGCAGAAAATGGTATGAGTGCAGAACAGGGCTCAAAAGCTAAAAGTATGGCTAGTGTGAAGTTGGGGGATGGGTCAGCCAGCCTGCTTTGACTGGAAGTTTCACATTAGGAAACAGTAGGAGATAAAATAGATTGACTACAACAAGAATAACATTTACTAGACTGCCCTGCTGTAAAACAAACAAGATCAAACACTATCTCTGATCTTTAAAGTTTACACTCTTAGGAAAAAATAATATTCTAAGACAAGTATTGCATCCTTGCTTCTTTCAGTTATTCACCTACAGACTTTTTTCTGCACTTAAATCTGATTCATTTTCCATCATCAATTGATTTGGATACCAGAGCAGAATTTAAACTCAAACTGGAGGAATCAACCTACCTGACTTCAGGCTCTACTACAAAGCCACAGTTATCAAGACAGTATGGTACTGGCACAAAGACAGAAATATAGATCAATGGAATAAAATAGAAAGCCCAGAGATAAATCCACGCACATATGGACACCTTATCTTTGACAAAGGAGGCAAGAATATACAATGGATTAAAGACAATCTCTTTAACAAGTGGTGCTGGGAAATCTGGTCAACCACTTGTAAAAGAATGAAACTAGACCACTTTCTAACACTATACACAAAAATAAACTCAAAATGGATTAAAGATCTAAACGTAAGACCAGAAACTATAAAACTCCTAGAAGAGAACATAGGCAAAACACTCTCTGACATACATCACAGCAGGATCCTCTATGACCCACCTCCCAGAATATTGGAAATAAAAGCAAAAATAAACAAATGGGACCTGATTAACCTTAAAAGCTTCTGCACATCAAAGGAAACTATTAGCAAGGTGAAAAGACAGCCTTCAGAATGGGAGAAAATAATAGCAAATGAAGCAATTGACAAACAACTAATCTCAAAAATATACAAGCAACTCCTACAGCTCAACTCCAGAAAAATAAATGACCCAATCAAAAAATGGGCCAAAGAACTAAATAGACATTTCTCCAAAGAAGACATTCAGATGGCTAACAAACACATGAAAAGATGCTCAACATCACTCATTATCAGAGAAATGCAAATCAAAACCACTATGAGGTACCATTTCACACCAGTCAGAATGGCTGCGATCCAAAAGTCTACAAATAATAAATGCTGGAGAGGGTGTGGAGAAAAGGGAACCCTCTTACACTGTTGGTGGGAATGCAAACTAGTACAGCCACTATGGAGAACAGTGTGGAGATTCCTTAAAAAACTGGAAATAGAACTGCCTTATGATCCAGCAATCCCACTGCTGGGCATACACACTGAGGAAACCAGAAGGGAAAGAGACATGTGTACCCCAATGTTCATCGCAGCACTGTTTATAACAGCCAGGACATGGAAGCAACCTAGATGTCCATCAGCAGATGAATGGATAAGAAAGCAGTGGTACATATACACAATGGAGTATTACTCAGCCATTAAAAAGAATACATTTGAATCAGTTCTAATGAGGTGGATGAAACTGGAGCCTATTATACAGAGTGAAGTAAGCCAGAAGGAAAAACATAAATACAGTATACTAACGCATACATATGGAATTTAGAAAGATGGTAACAATAACCCGGTGTACGAGACAGCAAAAGAGACACTGATGTATAGAACAGTCTTATGGACGCTGTGGGAGAGGGAGAGGGTGGGAAGATTTGGGAGAATGATATTGAAACATGTAAAATATCATGTAAGAAACGAGTTGCCAGTCCAGGTTCGATACACGATACTGGATGCTTGGGGCTAGTGCACTGGGACAACCCAGAGGGATGGTATGGGGAGGGAGGAGGGAGGAGGGTTCAGGATGGGGAACACATGTATACCTGTGGCGGATTCATTTTGATATTTGGCAAAACTAATACAATTATGTAAAGTTTAAAAATAAAAAAAATTAAAAAAAAAAAACACTCAACTTTATTTAAGCCTGAAAATGAAAGATTTAGTTGCTCAGTTATGTCCGACTCTTTGTGACCCCATGGACTGTAGCCCACCAGGGTCCTCTGTCCATGAAATTCTCCGCAAGAATACTGGAGTGAACTGCCATTCCCTTCTCCAGGGTATCTTCCCTACCCAGGGACTGAACCCAGGTCTCCCTCATTGCAGGCAAATTCTTTATTGTCTGAGCCATGAGGAAGCCTTGTTTAAGCCTATCTCCTCTTTTTTCTTTATCTGTTAGGAAGTAATGGATTTAACACAATATAATCAATTGATGACTGGACATTATTATAAACCAATATTATAAATATAGAATATTTCTATAATATCCTATATTTAGAATATTATAGAATATAGAATATATATAGAATAATTAGAATATAGAATAATTCTCTGTGAGAATTATAAATTGTGAACTATAACAAAGAGGAACTTGAGAATAACTTAATCATACCTGAAATGAATTTCAGTTCAGTTCAGTTCAGTTGCTCAGTTGTGTCCGACTCTGGAACCCCGTGAATCACAGCACACCAGGCTTTCCTGTCCATCACCAATTCCCAGAGTTTACCCAAATTCATGTCCATCGAGTCGGTGATGCCATCCAGTCATCTCATCCTCTGTCGTCCCCTTCTCCTCCTGCCCCCAATCTCTCCCAGCATCAGGGTCTTTTCCAATGAGTCAACTCTTTGCATGAGGTACCAGGCAAAAATTATAATATTTAAGTTTGGATTTGACCATCAATTCCTTTTTGCCTAGGACACTGCAGAATCTCTTCCCTTCCATTTTTTTCACCGTCATTTTTTTGAAAGTAAGGGCTGATTTATTATTCTTTGCTTCTCTGCTTTTCTGTTTTATTTTCCTCGGTGCCATGGAGGGGATTTGCTTAGACCTTTGAAAGGGATTCATAGTTTAGTTCCTTAAGAAACTGGGGCTTTGTGACCTCCCTAAGAATCCCAGTAACCCCCGTCCCTACTCTCCTTCACACTCTCTCTTGTATTGTTCTCATTATGTGTATGTAAGTGTTTGGTAAAAGTTTTGGTTGCCAGTTTAAACTATTTATTGTCTTCTCTGCCTCAGCTGGTGCTGGATTTCTGAACTTAATCTGCCAATAACTTCCATGTAACACATGCTTATGGCAGTTTTCATTGCAGCTGCCAGTTGCTGAACTCTTTGTACACATTTGCAATTCATTGTGTTACCCCCTCAGTGCTGTTTCTGGCATCTGCTCTAACTGCTGGATTTTCAGGGACAGAAAGATTCAGCAATTCTCTTTACAAACTCTCTACCCAGTGGGAGGTGCTATTATTTTACTTTATTTGGAGAAATTGGCTATGCCCCCAGCAAAGCAAACAAAATCCCTCTCTTTTACACTTCCTCATTTTCTTACTCCAACCAAAGTCAAAAAAGGTATTCCACCCATGAATACTTTTTTTTTTGTCTGTTTATTTTATTTTAAACTCTAGACTTTCCACTAAATGTGGGCATAAAATACAACTTCACAGAGTTAAGAGCTACCTGGTAGCTCATAATGCCTGAGCACCCAAGTACCAAATTGTTTCCTAAATATTCACATGATTTATTTCAATTAATTTCTACAAAAAACTTAGGAAATGGGTATTGTTAAGTAAGCTAAAGTCTACAAAGTCAAAGAAATTTCCCAAGTTAACAATACCTTACATTTAACATAGGTAGGTATAAGTAGTACAGTGGAGATGAAAATGGCAACCTACCTCAGTATCCTTGCCGGGAGAATCCCATGGGCAGGGGAGCCTGGTGGGCTACAGTCCATGGGGTTGCAAAGAGTCGGACACAACTGAGCAACTGAGCATAGGTAGTAAAGAAATAAGCAGATGCCAATTTCTTTACTTCTACAGTATATTGCATCTCAAACCACCAATGACACTGAGAATGGGACCAGTTTACGTGAGACTGTAACTTACTGCCCATGACTATTATTTTTTCCAAAAGACAGGCAGTGTTATGAGAGCCTAGGATAAGAAGAAAATAATGCACTTTCCCTTATGCATATGCATTAATAAGACTTGATATAAATAGAACCAAGTTATCCTTACAAATAGAACCAAGCCTAGCTCAAACATAATAGAAATTCATTACTCATTCAAGTAACAGTCTAGAAGGAAGAATATGTCAGCAGAGTTATTCTCCTTTATGCTATTGTTCAGGCACCCAGACTGACATGTCTGGGTCATTTATAACATATGGTGTCCCGAACTCACCTTTGATTATCACTATCCCAACCCTAAGTGTTCAGACTACCGCACAATTGCACTCATATCACATGCTAGCAAGGTCATGTTCAAAATCCTCCAAGCTAGGCTTCAACATTATGTGAACCAAGAACTTCCAGATGTAAAACTGGATTTTTAAAAGGCAGAGGAACCTAAATCAAATCCCTTACGATTATACAGTGGAAGTGACAAATAGATTCAAGGGATTAGATCTGATAGAGTGTCTGGAGAACTATGGACAGAGGTTCGTGACATTGTACAGGAGACAGGGATCAAGACTATCCCCAAGAAAAAGAAATGCAAAAAGGCAAAATGGTTGTCTGAGGAGGCCTTACAAATAGCTGAGAAGAAAACAGAAGCTAAAGGCAAAGGAGAAAAGGAACGATATACTCATTTGAATGCAGAATTCCAAAGAATAGCAAGGAGAGATAAGAAAGTCTTCCTCAGTGATTGATGCCAGGAAATAGAGGAAAACAATAGAATGGGAAAGACTAGAGATCTATTTAAAAATTAGAGCTACCAAGGGAACATTTCATGCAAAGATGGGCACAATAAGGGACAGAAATGGTATGGACCTAACAGAAGCAGAAGATATCAAGAAAAGTTGGCAAGAATACACAGAAGAACTATACGAGAAAGATCTCCATGACCCAGATAACCACAATTGTGTGATCACTCATCTAAAGCCAGACATCCTAGACTGTGTAGTCAGGTGGGCCTTAGGAAGCATCACTATGAACAGAGCTAATGGAGGCAATGGAATTCCAGTGGAGCTATTTCAAATCCTAAAAGATGCTGCTGCTAAAGTGCTGCACTAAATATACCAGCAAATTTGGAAAACTCAGAAGTGGCCACAGTACTGGAAAAGGTCAGTTTTCATTCCAGTCCCAAAGAAAGGCAATGCCAAAGAATGTTCAAACTATCTCACAATTACACTCATCTCACATGCTAGCAATGTAATGCTCGAAACTCCAAGCCAGGCTTCAACAGTTCGTGAAACATGAAATTCCAGATGTTCAAGCCAGTTCTTTCAAGAACTAAAGAGCCCCTTGGTGAAGTTGAAAGAGGAGAGTATAAAAGCTGGCTAAAAACTCAACATTCAGAAAATTAAGATCATGGCATCCAGTCCCATCACTTCATGCCATGTAGATGGGGAAACAGTGGAAACTGTGACAGACTTTATTTCCTTGCACTCCAAATTCACTGTGGATGGTGACTGCCGCCATGATATTAAAAAAAAACAAAACAAAACAAAACTTGCTCCTTAGAATAAAAGCTATGAAAAACCTAGACAGCATGTTAAAAATCAGAGACATTGCTTTGCCAACAAATATCCATATAGTCAAAACTATGGTTTTTCCATTAGTCATATATGGATGTGAGAGTTGGACCATAAAGAAAGCTGAGTGCCAAAGAATTGATGCTTTCTAATTGTGGTGCTGGAAAAACTCTTAAGAGTCCCTTGGCCTGCAATGAGACCAAACCAGTCAATCCTAGAGGAAATCAACCTTTAATATTTACTGGAAGGACTGATGTTGAAGCTTCAGTACTTTGGTCACCTGATTCGCAGAGTCAACTCATTTAGTAAAACACTGATGCTGGGAATGATAGAGGGCAGGAGGATAAGGGAACAACAAAGGAATGAGATGGTTGGATGGCATCACTGTCTCAATGGACAAGAGTTTGAGCAAGCTCTGGGAGATGGTGAAAGACAGGGAAGCCTGGCATGCTGCAGTCCATAGGGTTGCAAAAATTTGGACACGACTGAACAACAAGAAGCCCAATGTCAGAGAGAACATGGAGGGGCATGTCAGGGAGTTTTTATCATTAACCTCAGAAATGGCACATATTACCTTTACATATATAGGAGAACAGTGGACCCACTGGAAGAACAGTCTCATTACTCCATCTAAACGCAAGGGAAGTTGGGAAACACGTCACAGCTGGCTAGACACATGTCCAACCCTACAATTACAAAGGAAGATAGGAGGAGAAGTTTCTGAGGGACAAATGGCCATCTCCACCCCAGTCTACCTTTCTAGCCATCAAATATTGCCAGTAGATAAAATAGACTCATTCCCTCCCCAGAGGGACAATTCAAAGTCTTACCCATTTGCTGCAACCAATCCCAAGTCTAGTACCCCTGGAATGTGAAATTTCTCCTCCAAGGCCAGATATTTCATTTTAATTTGTATTTAGTGGTATAGAGGCTAATACCAAAGATTATCTGCCCTCACCTAAGTCAATATATGTTGATGTAGCAGGATAACCACAATAAAAGTGCCAGTTAAAATGCAAGAGAATGTGTAGAGAAATAGAAATCCTCTTTTATTACTCATATGAATATAAAGAAATTCAGTCAACTTTGGAAGACAGTTTGGCAGTTTCTTAGAAAAGTAAACATGTTCTTAACATACGATCCAGCAACCATGCTGCTTGGTATACACCCAAAGGAGCTGAACACTTATGAAAACCTACAAATGGATAATTCATAATTGCCAAAACCTGGAAGCAACAAAGATGTCCTTCAAGAGGTAGATGGCTAAACAAACTGTGGTATATCCATACAACAGAATATTATCTTGTGATTTTAAAAAAGGAACTATCAAAACACAATAGACATGGATAAACCTAAATGCAGATTGCTGAAGAAAGAAGCTGAACCATAAAGTCTACATACTGTATGGCTACAACTATATGACATTCTGAAAAAGACAAAACCATGATGACAGTGAAAAAAAATTAGTGGCAGGAGTGGCAGTGGTTGTAAGGCTTGAGGACTAAGGGTGAGATAAACAGGTGCAGCAGGGAGAATTTCTAGGGCAATGAAACTATATTGTATGATATAAAAATGGTAGATATGTGTCATTTTATTTACATTCCTCAAAACCCATAGGACATACAACACAAAGATTAAGCTCCAGTGTAAACCATGGAATTCAATTTATAATGTATCAATATTGATTCATCGATAGTAACAAATGTACCATAATAATGGACAATGTTAACAATAGGGAAAACCAGCAGATGAACAGTGAGGGAATACACAGGAATTCTCCGTATGTTCCAGTCACTTTTTCTGTAACCTAATACTGCTTAAAAAGGGGAAAAAAAAATGTATGGTTGAGGGAAATGGCGAAGTCATAGTTCACGGAAACAATGTACTCCCACTGGGGAAGCACTGGTTAAGACCTTGCCTGGTATGGAAAAGATCCCCACGTTAATTGTGATTCTGTCCTCTGGGAGAAGCTCCCTTTTCCATGATCCTCAGAGGCTCCTGAATTTGCCTTCTCGGAGCTTCCTCCTCCTCTGCCATCTTCCATGGCACATCTATGATGAGAATAGAGTGTGAGCCCTCTGAACAGGTCAGAGAGTCAAAAGCTTTCTCAGGTTTCCTTGACAGTGCAGTTCTCTCAAAAACTAAATAGGTTTTCCATCTATTTATTTCCTGTCCCTTCCAAGTAGCAGTGACAACACCCCCCAAATTCCTTAGATGTAATTTTTCATTTGTTTTTAACTTCCCTAACAGTGTGCGTGTGTATGCCTGTGCCTGTGTGTCTGCAGTTATGAACTTAATGATAGCTACTTTGAGAACATCTACAATAGCTGGGTGGGAAGATATCACTTTGTATCTGATTTTTGCTATAAGGTTAAGTACCTTAATTCAACTTAGACATCTTATTGGGCCTTTGCATCTAAAGTCTTTTTACGTCTTATTTCTTGTTTGGGTTTCAGAAGCAGTTAACTTTTCCATGAGGCTCTTCATCTGTGAATTCTCTCCCCTTCAATCTCTGAGCATAAACCAGTCAATTCATGTAATACCTTACTTGAAGCAATGAATATCAGCCAATACATATAAATATTCCAGCTCTTTCCAATCACTGTACTTAAAACTATATGAGCATAAGGTTTGTATTCTAAGTTATAGTTGGAGATAGTATTTTTTTAAAATAAATGTCAATGTGTTGCCATGATATCATGTATTTCTCCAACTTTTTAGGCTGTGACACCATGGCCCGAACTGAATTGGTTACAATAGGGAAATTGATTGAAACAAACACCAGTAATTCAGTGGTGTATATATATACACACACACACACACACACACACACATACATATACATATGTATTTGTCTTTCTCACATAAAAGAGAGGGCAGAAGTTTCAGGGCAACCCTGGCTTTTCTTCATGTAGCCATTCAAGGGTTAGTCTGACGGCTACTCTACCATTTTCAACACAAATAAGTTCCCAGATGTCTCTGGTTATTGTCATGTTGGTTAGGCAGAAGGAGAAAAGAGCACAGCAAGAGGCTCAGGAGGAAAGAAGCAAGGTATGCAAACAGAAAACATCACTTCTTACTCATATTCTTCCAGAGACAACTCTCACAAGCCAATACCTAACTGCAAAGAAAGCTGGGGGTGCAATGTGAGCATGTTCAGTTGTGTCCAACTCTTTGCAACCCCATGGACTATAGCCCACCAGGCTTCTCTGTCCATGGAATTTTCCAGGCAAAAATACTGGAGTGGGTAGCCATTTCCTCCTCCAGGGATTGAACCTACATCTCCTGTGTCTCCTGCATTGGCAGGCAGATTCTTTACCACTGAGCCATGGGGGAAGCCAGGGATGCTGTACAGCTTACTAGTCATTTGCCCAATACTTCCACTTCAGTGGGAACATGGAGAATACATTTTAATAGGCAGCAAGAGTACCCAAGTCACAAGAGGTCTTAGTCCCAGCCTAAGTTCATGGAATAGTGACTGATGTTTCTGCCACACCACACAAAAGCATCCCAACTCACCTCCAGGTCTAGACACCCAAAGAGTCATTTAGTCAGAGCAAAAAAATAATTCCTCTTCCACCTCACTTAAAGCTTACTTTTTAATTTTCTGTGCCAGAATCTTCCTCTATTCAAGATCACTGTGAGTGGGAAAGTTAATTCAAGAAAAACTCCATTTTGGGAATAGGTAAACATGGCCAAGCATAGCAGTACATATGACTGTCTGCATCTGAATTAGTCATGTGCAGGATCAACAGCTGTTACCATGAGGCACTTGTTGCCTTCTGGACTTTGTGTGTGGTCCTTCTGCAAGAGGCAAGGATCAGCCTTGGAGTTCACTCTATGATCTTCTGCCCAAAGTATCCACATCTCCAGAAAGTACAAAAATTTACTAGCAATGTGCAATCTCACTTCAGACAAAGGAATGATATATTTATTTCTTTTAAAAAATAGTGATAATCTCAGAGACATATTCATCACCAATACTAAGCCACTGACTAGATGTGTGTTTAGTTGCTACGGCCTTGTCCAACTCTTTGCAACTCTATGGACTACAGCCCACCAGGCTCCTCTGTCTATGGGGTTATCCCCTCAAGAATTCTATAGAGGGTTGCCTTTTCTTCCTCCAAAGGATCTTGCTGACCCAGGGATCAAACTCGTGTCTCCTGTATCTCCTTCATTACAGACAGATTCTTTACCGCTGAGCCACTTGGGCAACCCTGCTGACTAGATATGAGATTCCCTTTTAAAAAGTTTACTTATATTACTTTATCTTCCCAAATATTATTGTCCCCACTTTACTGAGGAAGAAAACTGAGATTGGGAAATGTTCACTAACTTGCATAAGCAGAAGCAAAATCATACGTTAGCAAATAGTTTACTTAGCCTCACAGTCCAAAATGTTTTCATTCGGGTGAACATTACATCACACTTTTCTCCCAGAACAATGCATAATTCATAAGTGATTCTTGCTTTACATTTGTGCAATTAAAGGCCCAATCAGGAGGCTTTCCCTGAGTGAAGGAACAATTAGCTCCTGAGGAGTTTTCAAGTCTTTACCCATTAAAGAAGCTACCTGTAGCTTTTATGTGACAGTTTTTATGGCTTCTACCTATCAAGATTTCAGAACACACTGTTAGAAAATCTTGCAAGTCTAAGAAAAGACTTGCTCAGGAACCATCTTAGCCTCATCCGACTTAAGATTTGAGTTATCTAAAGCTACTTGTTCTAATTCCACACTTACCAAGCAAGCTTTTGATTAGGAATTGGTTTCCCATGTGGTTCTGTAACAGAATGTGCTGATCAAAAGGATTTTAGAGTATTTATGATTTCTGTGACAATACTTTCTTATGGCAAAGTGGCTATAATTTAATAAGTGACTTAGATTATAATGTGACTTCCCATGCTATTTACCAAGAAAAGAAACTGCAGTGATCATGTAAACTCAGGTGTTCTCAAGTATGCAATAATTAAATTTGTCGTTAAAAATTAACATGTTGATATCCTGGGACCTTGGAAAAGGACTAAACACAGAAACCAGAAACCTCCCTGGCCACTTTGGTTCAAAGACACTAGGCCAATAGTAAAAGATGAAAAGACTGAAAATTAAATTGTGTGAAATTCAAATCTGAAACAGATGTTGACAAGGAGAAACTATAAGATGTTAAGGATGATGTTTAGAAATTTATTTGCTTAAGCCGAGAATACATTTGATAATTTTGCCCCACAAAAGGAAACTTTTAGAAAATAATCCATAAGAAATTAATTTGAAATTTCTTACATGATATTATACAGAGTCAGGCACTACGAATAAAGAAATTGAATTCAACTGAAATCACTGAAGGGAGAGAAACTTAAGAAGCAAAGGCTAATATAAGATTTCATGTTTGAGAGCTGTGGGAAATGGGTGTGCTTCCAAAAGTGATGAAAAATTCAAAATGGAAATAAATAGATTTTGTTTTCTGAAGTTTTATCTCTCTCTTTTCCAATTTTGATGGAATTGATTCTGACAGATATCTTCTTTTGAACACCTGTGTGAGTCCAGTGCTTTACTAGGTGCTGGATAAAATGTAAGGGAGAAATGAAAATGCTTCCAGTCGATATGAAGCTTTAAATGCTATTGAATACACAATATAAATATGCATATATTTCAAAACAAGACTGTAAAAATGAAAAAAAACATGATATAAATTGCAAGTTCATTACATATTCAGAATAGAGAGACATAAAACAGACTAGAATTATAAAAAAATTCTTGAAGGAGACAGCATTGGATATCATTACTTCATGGATGTTTTTAGACATCAGCATCATGAGACACAAAAAGATAGCTAAGTCATGTAGAAATTGTAGAAGAAACTTTGGAATAATTATAGCCTACTCTCCTTCCTCACTCCAAAAATAACATGTATGTAACTCTTTGCAAAATCATTGTGAATTGAAAAATTCTGTGACCAAGAAGTGACTGGAGACTTTGTTAGACATGCTCTGGTGACCCTTAATGATCAAAAGTTTGAGGATAATTATACTAGCTTCCAAATTTGCTAAAGTACACACACACACACACACACACACATATTCAGAAAATCAGATGAAAACTCTAGCTACCTGTGGAGTTGCATTTCTTTTGCTCACTGCCTACAGCTAGGCAGTTACCTGTGGAGGTAACTTTCAGTTAGAAGAAAGTGCCATGAAAATATCAATTAGATTCAGATGCTACTCATACTAGAGTATTCCTTTTTAATTATCATCTTGTTACATTTGGGGTTATAGAAAATCCTCAGCTTACAACAGTTCCATGACCCAAGTCTGATGATCCTTCTGGAATTAATTACATTCAAAGCATTTGATTAAGACTGATTTCTCTAACATATTAGAAATATTCTACTTTAAGGATAAAGAAGGCTGAAAATGATGGGTTGTTATTGTCATTGTTCAGTCACTAAATCCTGTCCCGTTCTTTGTGACCCCAGGGATTCCAACATACCAGGTTCCTCTGTCCTCCACTATCTTCAGGAGTTCAGACAAGTTCATACCCATTGAGTCGGTGATACCGTCTAACCATCTTATCCTCTGCTGCCTCTTTCTCCTTTTTCCTTCAGTCTTTCCCAGCATCAGCGTCTTTCCTAGTGACTTGGCTCTTCAATCAGGTGGCCAAAGTATTGGAGCTTCAGCTTCAGCATCAGTCCTTCCAATAAATATTCAGGACTGATTTTCTTTAGGATTGACTGTTTTGATCTCCTTGAAGTCCAAGGGACTCTAAAGAGTCCTCTCCAGCACCACAACTCAAAAGCATCAATTCTTTGGCACTCAGCCTTCTTTATGGTCTAGTTCTCACATCTATACATGACTACTAGAAAAAAATATAGCTTTGATGAAATGGACCTTTGTCGGCAAAACAATGTCTCTGCTTTTTAATACAATGTCTAGATTTGTCAGAGCTTTCCTTCCAAGGAGCGGCATCTTTTAATTTCGTGGCTACAGATACTGTTCAAAGTGATTTGGGAGCCCCAAAATTAAAATTTGCCACTGTTTGCATTCCCCCCATCTGTTTGCCATGGAGTGATGGGACTGGATGTTAAGATCTTAGTTTTTTGAATGTTGAGTTTCAAGTCACCTTTTCCTCTCCTTTTTCACCTTCATCAAGAGGCTCTTTAGTTCCTCTTCACTCTCTGCCAATAGAGTGGTATCATTTGTATATCTGAGGTTGTTAATATTTCTCCCGGCAATCTTGATTCCAGCTTGGGATTTGTCCAGGCTGGCATTTGGCATGATGTACACTGCATATAGGTCTTCCCAGGTGACTCAGTGATAAAGAATCCACCTGCAGTATAGGAGACAGAAGTTCTATCCCTGGGTTGGTAATATACCTTGGAGAAGGAAATGGCAACACGTTTCAGTATTTTTGCCTGGAAAATCCTATGGACAGCAGAGCCTGGTGGGATACAGTCTATTGGGTTGCAAGAGTTGTACAGAGTGACAAAACAACATCTCTACGTGTAAGTTAAATAAGCAGGATGATAATAAACAACCTTGTCATACTCCTTTCCCAATATTGAGCCAATCAGTTGTTGCATGTTTGGTTCTGACTGTTACTTCTTGACCCAATACAGGTTTCTCAGGAGACAGGTAAAGTGGTGTGGTCCTTACATCTCTAAGAATTTTTCCACAGTTTATTGTGATCCTCCCAGTCAAAGGCATTAGCTTGGTCAATGAAACAGAAGTAGATGCTTTTCTGGAAATTGATGGGTACTTGGTCAAAATTACAATATCTTACAATTTTACTCCATTTGTTGATAAAAGTTTTAATGTCTGTAATGAACTTTAACAGCATATAAGGTACTAAATAAGAGTAAAGTGTCATCGTCAGATCAGATCAGATTAGTCACTCAATCATGTCTGACTCTTTGTGACCCCATGAATTGCAGCACACCAGGCCTCCCTGTCCATCACCAACTCCCGGAGTTCACCGAGACTCACGTCCATCGAGTCAATGATGCCATCCAGCCATCTAATCCTCTGTCGTCTCCTCCTGCCCCCAATCCCTCCCAGCATCAGAGTCTTTTCCAATGAGTCAACTCTTTGCATGAGGTGGCCAAAGTACTGGAGTTTCAGCTACAGCATCATTCCTTCCAAAGAAATCCCAGGGCTGATCTCCTTCAGAATGGACTGGTTGGATCTCCTTGCAGTCCAAGGGACTCTCAAGACTCTTCTCCAACACCACAGTTCAAAAGCATCAATTCTTCGATGCTCAGCTTTCTTCGCAGTCCAACTCTCACATCCATACATGACCACAGGAAAAACCACAGCCTTGACTAGACGAAACTTTGTTGGCAAAGTAATGTCTCTGCTTTTGAATATGTTATCTAGGTTGATCATAACTTTCCTTCCAAGGAGTAAGCATCTTTTAATTTCATGGCTGCAGTCACCATCTGCAGTGATTTTGGAGCCCAGAAAAATAAAGTCTGACACTGTTTCCACTGTTTCCCCATCTGTTTCCCATGAAGTGATGGGACCGGATGCCATGATCTTCATTTTCTGAAGATCATGTTGAGCTTTTTCTGTTGAGCTTTAAGCCAACCTTTTCACTCTCCACTTTCAGTTTCATCAAGAGGCTTTTGAGTTCCTCTTCACTTTCTGCCATAAGGGTGGTGTCTTCTGCATATCTGAGGTTGTTGATATTTCTCCCAGCAATCTTGATTCCAGCTTGTGTTTCTTCCAGCCCAGCATTTCTCATGATGTACTCTGCATATAAGTTAAATAAACAGGGTGACAATATACAGCCTTGATGTACTCCTTTTTCTATTTGGAACCAGTCTGTTGTTCCATGTCCAGTTCTAACTGTTGCTTCCTGACCTGCATACAGATTTTCAAGAGGCAGATCAGGTGCTCTGGTATTCCCATCTCTTTCAGAATTTTCCACAGTTTATTGTGATCCACACAGTCAAAGGCTATGGCATAGTCAATAAAGCAGAAATAGATGTTTTTCTGGAACTCTCTTGCTCTTTCCATGATCCAGCGGATGTTGGCAATTTGATCTCTGCTTCCTCTGCCTTTTCTAAAACCAGCTTGAACATCAGGAAGTTCACAGTTCACATATTGCTGAAGCCTGGCTTGGAGAATTTTGAGCATTACTTTACTAGCGTGTGAGATGAGTGCAATTGTGCGGTAGTTAAGCATTCTTTGGCATTGCCTTTCTTTGGGATTGGAATGAAAACTGACCTTTTCCAGTCCTGTGGCCACTGCTGAGTTTTCCAATTTGCTGGCATATTGAGTGTGGCACTTTCACAGCATCATCTTCTAGGATTTGAAATTGCTAAATTGGAATTATATCACCTCCACTAGCTTTGTTCGTAGTCATGCTTTCTAAGGCCCACTTGACTTCACATTCCAGGATGTCTGGCTCTAGGTGAGTGATTACACCATCGTGATTATCTGGGTCGTGAAGATCTTTTTTGTACAGTTCTGTGTATTCGTGCCATCTCTTCTTAATGTCTTCTGCTTCTGTTAGGTCCATACCATTTCTGTCCTTTATCGAGCCCATCTTTGCATGAAATGTTCCTTTGGTATCTCTGATTTTCTTGAAGAGATCTCTAGTCTTTCCCATTCTGTTGTTTTCCTCTATTTCTTTGCATCGATTGCTGAAGAAGGCTTTCTTATCTCTTCTTGTTATTCTTTGGAACTCTGCATTCAGATGTTTATATCTTTCTTTTTTCCTTTGCTTTTCGCTCTCTTCTTTTCACAGCTATTTGAAAGGCCTCCCCAGACAGCCATTTTGCTTTTTTGCATTTCTTTTCCATGGGGATGGTCTTGATCCCTGTCTCCTGTACAATGTCACAAACCTCCATCCATAGTTCATCAGGTACTCTATCAGATTTAGTCCCTTAAATCTATTTCTCACTTCCACTGTATAATCATAAGGGACTGGATTTAGGTCATACCTGAATGGTCTAGTGGTCTTCCCTACCTTCTTCAATTTAAGTCTGAATTTGGCAATAAGGAGTTCATGGGCTGAGCCACAGTCAGCTGCTGGTCTTGTTTTTGCTGACTATATAGAGCTTCTCCATCTTTGGCTGCAAAGACTGTAATCAATCTGATTTTGGTGTTGACCATCTGGTGATATCCATGTATAGAGTCTTCTCTTGTATTGTTGGAAGAGGGTGTTTGTTATGACCAGTGCATTTTCTTGGCAAAACTCTATTAGTCTTTGCCCTGCTTCATTCCATATTCCAAGGCCAAATTTGCCTGTTACTCCAGGTGTTTCTTGACTTCCTACTTTTGCATTCCAGTCCCCTATAATGAAAAGGACATCTTTTTTGGGTGTTAGTTCTAAAAGGTCTTGTAGGTCTACATTGAACCATTAAACTTCAGCTTCTTCAGCGTTACTCATTGGGGCATAGACTTGGATTACTGTGATATTGAATGGTTTGCCTTGGAAATGAACAGAGATCATTCTGTCGATTTTGAGATTGCATCCATGTACTGCATTTTGGACTCTCTTGTTGACCATGATGGCTACTCCACTTCTAAAGGATTCCTGCCTGCAGTAGTAGATATAATGGTCACCTGAGTTAAATTCACCCATTCTAGTCCATTTCAGTTCGCTGATTCCTAGAATGTCGACATTCACTCATGCCATCTCTTGTTTGACCACTTTCAATTTGCCTTGATTCATGGACCTGACACTCCAGGTTCCTACACAATATTGCTCTTTATAGCATCGGACCTTGCTTCTATCACCAGTCATATCCACAGCTGGGTATTGTTTTTGCTTTGGCTCCATCCCTTCATTCTTTCTGAAGTTATTTCTCCACTGATCTCCAGTAGCACGTTGGGCACCTTACAACAGATTGAAAATCACATAAAACTTCTATTTTATTTAGTTAAAAAGAAATATTTATATATTTTATCATTAAGAAAGTTGGATCAAGGGTAGATAAAAATTTGAATAATCTAACCAGCTTAAGGTCCTGCCCCAAAATGCTAATATTCTGACTAGAAATGAAACCAAGATTAAAACACAAAGCCAAACACAACTTAAATGTTCTTAGAGAAAAGTAAAATGCCTTTTGAAATTTGAATTTGCACACTAAGGCAGGCAATCATATACAATATTGGAAAGTCAAAGCTATCAAGCAAGAAAAAAGCTTACCATTTAGAAATAATACTTCAGAATGTAACAGAGTTTAAAAGAACACTTTAAATATTGTTAGGCCATTTTTGTGTCCTCTCTCATGAGTTGGTATATTGTCAGACTCTTTTCCAAAAAAATACAGATATTTTATTCCCATTTTATTTTTCCTCTAGTTGGAGAAAAGCAGAAGGAAAAAACTCAAATTGTCCTACATTTTTTTTTACAGAAACACACCAGCACCTCTATTCTCTAATTCCTCTTTCCAATAGGAAGGTATAGCAAGTAAGTTAATATTCTTATTAATCTAAAGGCATTCTGCATGGTGGATTCTTCCAGCAGAACTGAATTAGATACAGGAAGCGCTGAGTGGTGGAAGGAATTATCAGGGTGCTTGTAAAATTTAAGTAATCTATTTGTTGTGGTTTGGTACATTTTTGATCAATGTCAATAACAAGACCACACATTTCTATATGTTAATGATAAATTAGATATAAGTCCAAGAGAGAATATCTTTACTAAATAAAAATACAACATCTTCAGGTTTGGTTAGCCTGAGCTTCTGTATATAAGCCAAATGTAAAATGTTTGAGTGAGAGAAACAGAGGAATAATATTCCTATTAGAGATGGGAGAACTCAATTCAGAGTCACAAACCATTCTAGTGCTAGTGCTAGTCCAGACTCAGCTGCTCACTATTTAAAATACTTACACCTTGAAACCCAGGTGTCTAACTCCCAAAATGAAAGATTCTTATACAATTCTGAATTTACATGATAATATTATAATAGATTTTGTTGGACCTTTTTTATATTAAAAATTAATTAGAAAAATGGAAATTATGCATAACTAAAAAGAGAACCTATTATATTGGAAAACTTTATAAAGGTATGTATTTGAGGGCAAAAAGAAATTTCTCTTGAGAATATAATAAATAAATCTTTAAGTATAGGACACGGTTTTATTCTGTTTTTGCTTTTATTATACTATAAACATTTAGTATATGTTCAACTACTCTGACAATGGACCAATTAGTTACATCTTTCTGTTGCAAGATTCACAAATATAGCTTTGTGGCCCATAGTGAGCTAGTGAAAGTCATTCAGTCGTGTCCAACTCTTTGCCATTCCATGGACTGTCCATGGAATTCTCCAGGCCAGAATACTGTAGTGGGTAGCCTTTGCCTTCTCCAGGGGATCTTCCCAACCCAGGAATTGAACCCAGGTCTTGCATTGCAGGCAGATTCTCTACCAGCTGAGCCACAGGGAAGCCCCATTATACTGAAGTAGGTAGCCTATCCCTTCTCCAGTGGATCTTCCTGACTTAGGAATGCAACTGGGGTCTCCTGCATCACAGGTGAGTTCTTTACCAACTTATCTATCAGGGAAGCCCTACTATACTATGTATAGTATGTGGCCCATACTACTCAGTTATTCTCGGTTATTTAAATTTCATTTTTTATAAATAAAAATATATCAGAAAATAACATGGTTATTTTTTCTTTCAAAAATGCTGGTATACCAAATAGTAAATGCTGTGTCCTACAAATCCAACAAAAAAATTTACTCAATCATATAAACATTGGCAAAATTGTGTGTTTTATCCAGGGAGAGAAGTAGTCATTACATAATGTGAGGAAATCAGAGGTCTATGTCACTCATTTTGACAGTGCAGCATGATTAGTCCTTTGTGAAATCTACACTGGTTTAGGACTGATTATCACTTTTCTTCTTTCAGCAAACAATTTGGTCCAGTCAACCAGCAAAGAACTTTTTATCAAGCCACTGTTAAAATAAGCCTGTTTATATGTACTGTAAGGCTTCCTTGGTGGCTCAATGGTAAAGAATCTGCCTACCAAGGCAGGAGACTTGGGTTAGATCTCTGGATGAAGAAGATCCCCTGGAGAAGGAAATGGCAACCCACTCCAATATTCTTGCCTGGGATATCCCATGGACAGAGCAGCCTGGTAGGCTAGAACCTGTGGGGTAGCAAAAGAGTCAGACACCATTTAGTGACTAAAAAACAACAATATATCTACTGTAACATTCAACCTCCAAGAGAGCCCCCCAAAATTATCACGTCCTAGTGTTTCTGGCCTTGTATAACTCCCATCACATTAGATAGAGCTGATATATGTATCTAATGGAGAATTAAGAATATGACAGAGTGAATTCTGAGACTAAGTCATAAAAGACAGTGGCTTCTGTCTTACACTTTCTTTTGGACTGCTTTCTGCATGAGAAGTTAGCTATTATATATAGATGATATATTGATGCATTCATACCCATGAAAATGTCCAAATGGAGAAAAGTAAAGCATCCTGACAACAGCCAATGAAGAACTAAGACCTTCTCCAGAGAGCAGTGATGTTGAATGAACTATCTTGGAAGAGAATCCTCCAGTCCTTGTCAAGTCTTCAAATGAATACAATTCTAGCCAACCTCCTAATTGCAAACTTCTAAGAGCTCCGTCATCAGAACCACCCAACTGAACTGCACCTAGATTCCTGACCCTCTGAATTCTAAAATAATAAATGTTTATAGTTTTAATTAGCTAATTTAGGGAGTAATTCATTATACAATAATAGATAACTAGTACTATTAAAAACTTTGATTTTGTTGTTTAAAAAGTTTTTTGTCAACACCACTTCATTATACACACACATATACACATGCATTCACATGCACTTTTACAAATGCATATGGAAAGCATATTCTAAAAGTTATTTTTTAGAGAATTCCTTGGCAGTCCAGTGGCTAAGACTTCAACTTCCAATACAGGGGGTGTAGGTCCAATCCCTGGTCAGGTAGCTAAGATCACACATGACTCATGGCCAAAAACCCAAAATATAAAACAGAAGTAATAGTGCAACAAATTCAATAAAGACTTTAAAAATAGTCCATATCAAAAAAAATCTTTATGATAAAAACTCTTCAGAAATCAGCATAGAAAGAACCTACCTTAACATATTAAAGACTATATACAACAAACCAACAGCAAACACTATTCTCAATGGTGAAAACCTGAAAGAATTTCCTCTAAGATCAGGAATAGGATAAGGGTGCCCACTCTCACCATTAAAATTCAATATAGGTTTGAAAGTCCTAGCATAGCAATCAGAGAAGAAAAAGAAACAAAAAGAATTCAGATTGGAAAAGAAGTAAAACTCTCACTGTGAGCTGATGACCTGATACCACACACAGAAAACCCTAAAACTGCCACCAAAAAATACTGGAGCTAATCAGTGAATTTAGTGAAGTTGCAGGATATAAAATTAATACACAGAAATCCCTTGCATCCCTATACACTAACAATGAAATTTCAAAAAGAGAAGTTAAGTAAACAATCTCATTCACTTGAGACAACAAAAAAATTAAATACCTAGGAATAAACCTACCTAAAGAGACAAAAGAACTATATGCAGAAAACTATAAGACACTAATGAAAGAAATCAAAGGCAACACAAATGGATACAGAGGTATATCGTGTTCTCAGATTGGAACAATCAATATTGTCAAAATGACTATATTACCTAAAGCAATCAAAAAATTCAATGATACACCTGTTAAACTATCAATGGCATTTTTCATAGAACTAGAACAACAAAAAAAAATTCACAATTTGTATGGAAACACAAAAGACCCCAAAAAGCCAAAGCAATCTTGAGAAAAAAAAAATGGTGCTCAAGGTATCAACTTCCCTGACTTCATACTATTCTACAAAGCTACAGTCATCAATACAGTATGGTTCTGGTACAAAAACAGAAATGTAGATGAATGGAACCAGATAGAAAGCCCAAAGATAAACCCATGCACACATGAGCACATTGTCTTTGACAAAGGAGGCAAGAATACACAGGGGAGAAAAGACAGCTTCTTCAATAAGTGGTACTGGAAAAACCGAGCAGCTATGTGTACAAAAATGAAATTAGAACACCTCCTAACACCATATGCAAAATAAACTCAAAATGGATTAAAGACATAAAGACCAGAAACTACAGAGCTCTTAGAGGAAAACAGAGGTAGTATACTCCCTGACGTAAATCACAACAATATTCTCTATGACTCATCTTCTAGATTAATTGAAATAAAAACAAAAATAAACAGACCTAATGAACCTTAAAAGCTTTTGCACAGCAAAGGAAACTATAAATAAGATGAAACAACAACCCACATAATGGGAGAAAATGCCAAATGAAGCAACTGACAAAGGATCCCCAAAATATATAAGGACCTCATACAGCTCAATATCAAAAAAAACAACCCAATCAAAAAATGGGCTGAAAACCTAAACAGACATTTCTCTAATGAAGACATACAGATTGCCAACAAACACATGAAAAGATGCTCAACATTACTCATTATTATAGAAATACAAATCAAAACTAAATGAGGTATTACCTCACACCAGTCAACATGAACACCATCAAAAAATCTTCAAAAAATAAATACTGGGGAGGATGTGGAGAAAAGGGAGCCCTACTGCACTGTTGGTGGAAATGAAAACTGATATTGACATTATGGAAGACAGTATGGAGAGTCCTTTAAATACTAGGAATAAATCTACCATATAACACAGCAACCCCACTACTGGGCATATATCCTGAGAAAAACCATAATTCTAAAAAACACATGCACCCCAATGTTCATTATAGCAATAGTTACAACAGGCAGGACATGGAAGCAACCTAGATGTCCATCAACAGATGAATGGCTAAAGATGTGGTACACATATACAATGGAATATTATGCAGCCATAAAATGGAACAGATTTGAGTCAGCTGTATTAAAGTGGATGAACCTAGAGTCGGTTATACAAAATGAAGTAAGTCAGAAAGAGAAAAACAAGTATCAACACACATATATGGGATCTAGAAACAATATACTGATGAACCTAGTAGAGAACAGACTTGTGGACTAGGGGAAGGTGAAAGAGGGATGAACTGAGAAAGTAGCATTGTAATATTATAATGTAGCATTATAATATCATATGTAAAATAGATAATGAGAAGTTGTTATATAACACAGGGAGCCCAGCCTGGCCTGACCTAAAGGGGGTGGGATGCAGGGAAGAGAGGGAGGCTCAATTATATGTGTGTGTGTATTTACATATAAATATATATATATAAAATTATGACTGATTTGTGTTGTTGTATAGCAGAACCCAACATAACATTGTAAAACAGTTTCCTACCAGTTAAAAAAATAAAAATGTTTTTAAATTAAATAAAAATAAAAATTATTTTTTACTTTGCTGCTGCTACTGCTGCTAAGTCGCTTCAGTCATGTCTGACTCTGTGCGACCTCATAGACGGCAGCCCACCAGGCTCCCCCGTCCCTGGGATTCTCCAGGCAAGAACACTGGAGTGGGTTGCCATTTCCTTCTCCAATGCATGAAAGTGAGAAGTGAAAGTGAAGTCTCTCAGTCATGTCCAACTCTTAGCAACCTCATGGGCTGCAGCCTACCAGGCTCCTCCGTCCGTGGGATTTTCCAGGCAAGAGTACTGGAGTGGGGTGCCATTGCCTTCTACATGCACTCAAAAAATGTTCACCTTCTCTAAATAATTCCCTCATAGTTACTTTCCATGTGTCACTAGTGGTAAAGAACCCACTTGCCAATGCAGGAGATGTAAGAGACACAGTTCAATCCCTGGGTCAGGAAGATCCCCTGGAGAAAGGCATGGCAACCCATTCTGGTATTCTTGCTTGGGGAATCCCATGGACAGAGGAGTCTGGCAGGCTACAGTCCACAGGTTCACACAGAGTCAGACACAACTGAAGTGACTTAGCACAGTTACTTTCATTAAATTATTGCACTGAAATGTCAGGAATTGATGTCATATTTTTTAAATATTTGTATATTTAAAATAAATTTAATAGTTAGCAGCTACTTACTAAGAATAAGCCCAACTCTATTACATAAGTATGCCATTAAAAAATAAACCATTTTCACTCTCTCAGACATTTGGTGTTCCCATGACTCAAACAGTTTATGTTACCAACAGGACTTCTTATTTTGACATGCATAAAGGTAGTCTCAGAAAATTTTGCACCTAACATTAAACATGTAAGTTTGCCATCAACACACAATGCTTGGCTAAGGTCTTTACCATAATACACCAGAAATTCATAAGTGTTGAATGTTGCCACCTCAGCTAGCTTGCCTGCTTCCCCCAAAGAATTCTGAAGTGGAACATCTTGAAGACATTCCCATATTTAACACCACAGGAAACCACTTTTGCACTCCCAATTTGTTGTGAGTTTTTTTCAAGTAGGGGCACTACAGTTTGGAAAAGCATGCAAGGGTTGTTTATTTCCTACACACTGGCCATCTTGCTGTGAGAAAAGGGAAGCTCCCATCACAAGCTTCTGCAGAAATGGCTCTGATTGGCACTCTGCTGACTTGCTGATGTTAAGCACAGCCAGCAGAAGCCTGATTGTAATTATTCTTGTTCCTGCTTTCTGTGTATACATCAGGTGCAGCGGGGCTCTCAGGGATGTGCTGTTTAGTATCAAAACCCAACAGAGTTGGAGAGTTACCCTCACTCATTCACTGGTAGGCAAGGAAACACATTTAACATGGCTAAGTTGTTTGCAAGCCAAGTCAAACATAGCAGGGCTCATGATTGGCACCTAGCCAAGTGCTCATAGTGGGTGGTCAACGCACATTTGTCTAATTTAATTGAATCATCACAGAGAGCTGTAAACTAAACTAGAGCTTTAAAAAGTTTCCATTATAGGCGCCAGCTTCTAACACTAAAGTATGGTGGCAGATTCATATTCTCAGAATGTGATTGCCAAGGCCTTTCTGGAAGCTTCCTATAGTGTAGGCTAGAATTAGTATATGTGACCAGAGTCACATCCACAATGGAAGCTTCTGCTATAATTTTCTAGCCCTCCTAGACAGGCAATGAATTATCTAGTATCCTTTTAAAGAATCATTCTCTTTTTCAAATATCCAGAGTTATTTTCTATTTCTTACAGCTGAGAATCTTGACAATACAAGGGTCCTGCATATATTTCAGAATTTGAAGCTTTTAGGCAACTAAAACAGAGAAAATACAAACTTACAGAATCAGCATAGAACTTCCAAACACATTATATTATTAAGATATGCCATTTTAACATAATATTATTTTGAAATGACATCATAACACTAAAAATGTTAGACAAATATATATATTTTTTTTAATTTAAAAGTCCCTTAGATTTATTATATTTAGCTTCATGGGGTACATAACCATTTTTCATAGTAAAAGCAGTGCTCCACACCAGTTGGAAATCACTGCTCTAGAACATTCTGCTGAATGTATATTTCTAACCACCCTTCGCAACATACCTCATAAACTACCATTTTATGTTATCTTTTGTACCCTCTATTTGTTTCCTTTCTTTCTTATGTCATGACATTGAAATAGATTTAAATAATTTATCAGTCTGCAGGATAAACTATAGGTTGGAAGAAGTGGCTTAAAAAGATGTAAAACCGAAAATTGATCTATAGAGGAAACACAATCTCTATCAAAACCCCAAATGGCTTATTTTGCATAAATTGACAAGCTAAATCTAAAATTTATAAGGAAATGTAAGAAACCCAGAAAAACCCCAAAAATTGAGACAAAAAAATAAGGTTGGAGATTTCTATTTTCTGATTTCAAAACTTACTGGAAAGCTATAGTAAACAATACCTTGTGAAGTTAGCATATGCATATACATAAATAAAATAAAACTGACAATTCAGAAGTAAACCCAAACCTTTATGGTCAATTGATTATGTACAAGGCAATTCAATGAGGAAAGAACAGTTTTTTCAATAAATAGTGCTGAGACAATTTTTGCGTTCAGTTCAGTCGCTCAGTCGTGTCCTACTCTTTGAAACCCCATGAACTGGTTTCCTCTCCAGCATGCCAGGTTTCCTCTCCATCACGTACTTCTGGAGTTTATCCAAACTCATGTCCAGTGAGTCGATGATTCCATCCAACTATCTCATCCTCTGTCGTCCACTTCTCCTCCTGCCCTCAATCTTTCCCAGCATCAGTGTCTTTTCAAATGAGTCAGCCCTTTGCATCACGTGGCCAAAATATTGGCATTTCAGCTTCAACATCAGTCTTCCAGTGAATACCCAGGACTGATCTCTTTCAAGATGGACTGGTTGGATCTCCTTGCTGTCCAAGGGACTCTCAAGAGTATTCTCCAAAACCACAGTTCAAAAGCAACAATTCTTCAGCGCTCAGCTTTCTTCACAGTCCAACTCCCACATCCATACATGACTACTGGTAAAACCATAGCCTTGACTAGACGGACATTTGTTGGCAAAGTAATGTCTCTGCTTTTCAATATACTGTCTAGTTTGGTCATAACTTTCCTTAAAAGAAGTAAACATCTTTTAGTTTCATGGCTGCAATCACCATCTGCAGTGAGTTCAGAGCCCAAAAAAGCCAATGTTTCCACTGTTTCCCCATCTATTTGCCATGAAGTGATAGGACCGGATGCCATGATCTAGTTTTCTGAATGTTGAGCTTTAAGCCAACTTTTCCATTCTCCTCTTTCACTTTCATCAAAAGGCTCTTTAGTTCTTCTTCACTTTCTGCCATAAGGGTGGCATCATCTGCAGGTTGTTGGTATTTCTCCTAGCAATCCCAATTCCACCTTGTGCTTCCTCCAGCCCAGCATTTCTCATGATGTACTCTGCATATAAGTTAAATAAGCAGGGTGACAATATACAGCCTTGATGTACTCTTTTTCCTATTTGGAACCAGTCTGTTGTTTCATGTCCAGTTCTAACTGTTGCTTCCTGACCTCAATACAAGTTTCTAAAGAGGCAGGTCAGGTGGTCTGGTATTCCTATCTCTTTCAGGATTCTCCACAGTTTATTGTGATCCACACAGTCAAAGGCTTTGACATAGTCATTAAAGCAGAAGTAGATGTTTTTTCTGGAACTCTGGCTTTCTCGATGATCCAGCAAATTTTGGCAATTTGATCTCTGGTTCCTCTGCCTTTTCTAAAACCAGCTTAAACCTCTGGAAGTTCATGTTCACAAATTGCTGACCCTGGCTTGGAGAATTTTGAGCATTACTTTACTAGCATGTGAGATGAGTGCAATTGTGTGGTAGTTTGAGTATTCTTTGGCATTGCCTTTCTTTGGGATTGGAATGAAAACTGACCTTTCCAGTTCTGTGGCCACTGCTGAGTTTTCCAAATTTGCTGGCATATTGAATGCAGCACTTTCACAGCATCATCTTTTAGGATTGGAAATAGCTCAAATGGAATTCCATCACCTCCAATAGCTTTGTTCATAGCAATGCTTCCTAAGGCCGATTTGACTTCACATTCCAGGATGTCAGGCTCTAGGTGAGTGATCACACCATCATGATTATCTGGGTCATGAAGCTCTATTTTGTACATTTCTTCTGTGTATTCTTATCACCTCTTCTTAATATCTTCTCTTTCTGTTAGGTCCATATCATCTCTGTCCTTTATTGAGCCCATCTTTGCATGAAATGTTCCCTTGGTATCTCTTAATTTTCTGGAAGAGGTGTCTAATCTTTCCCATTCTATTGTTTTTCTCTATTTCTTTGCATTGATCACTGAGGAAGTATTTCTTATCTCTCCTTGCTATTCTTTGGAACTCTGCATTCAGATGCTTATATCTTTCCTTTTCTCCTTTGCTTTTCACTTCTCTTCTTTTCACAGCTATTTGTAAGGCCTCCTCAGACAGCCATTTTGCTTTTTTGCATTTTTTTTTCCTTAGGGATGGTCTTGATCCTTGTCTCCTGTACAATGTCACGAACCTCTATCCATAGTTCATCAGGCACTCTATCAGATTTAGTCCCTTAAATCTATTTCTCACTTCCACTGTATAATCAGAAGGAATTTGATGTAGTTTATAACAGAATGGTCTAGTGGTTTCCCCCACTTTCTTCAATTCAAGTCTGAATTTGGCAATAAAGATTTCATGGTCTGGGCTACAGTCAGCTCTGGTCTTTTGCTAACTGTCTAGAGCTTCTCTATCTTTGACTGCAAAGAGTTTAACCAATCTGATTTCAGTGTTGACCGTCTAGTGATGTCCATGTGTAGAATCTTCTCCCTGTGTTGTTGGAAGAGGGTGTTTGCTATGACCAATGCGTTCTCTTGGCAAAACTCTATTAGTCTTTGCCCTGCTTCATTCCATACTCCAAGGCCAAATTTGCCTGTTACTCCAGGTGTTTCTTGACTTCCTACTTTTACATTCCAGTCCCCTATACTGAAAAGGACACCTTTTTGGGGTGTTAGTTCTAAAAGGTCTTGTAGGTCTTCACAGAACTGTTCAACTTCAACTTTTTCAGTGTTACTGTTCGGGCATAGACTTGGATTACCATGATATTGAATGGTTTGCCTTGGAAACAAACAGAGATCATTCTGTCGTTTTTGAGATTGCATCCAAATACTGCATTTCAGACTTTTTGTTGGCTATGATGGCTACTCCATTTCTTCTAAGGGATTTCTGCCCATAGTAGTAGATATGATGGTCATCTGAGTTTTAAATTCCCCCATTCCAGTCCATCTTAGTTTGCTGATTCCTAGAATGTTGGTGTTCACCCTTGCCATCTCCTGCTTGACCACTTCCAATTTCCCTTGACTCATGGACCAAACATTCCAGGTTCCTATACAGTATTGCTCTTTACAGCATTGGACCTTGCTTCTATCACCAGTCACTGGGTGTTGTTTTTGCTTTGGCTCCATCTTTTCATTCTTTCTGGAGTTATTTCTCCATTGATCTCCAGTAGCATATTGGGCACCTACCAACCTGGGGAGTTCCTCTTTCAGTATCCTATCATTTTACCTTTTCATACTGTTCATGGGGTTCTCAAGGCAAGAATACTGAAGTGGTTTGCCATTTCCTTCTCCAGTGGACCACATTCTGTCAGACCTCTCCACCATGACCCCGTCCGTCTTGGGTTGCCCCACACAACATGGCTTTGTTTCTTTGAGTTAGATAAGGCTATGTTCCATGTGATAAGATTGCCTAGTTGTCTGTGATTGTGGTTTCAGCCTGTCTGCCCTCTGATGCCCTCTCTCAGCACCTACTGTGTTACTTGGGTAGATATATTTTTTTGCTTAGATACATTCAAAAGAATGAAGTTGTGGGCTCCCTTGGTGGCTCAGTGGTAAAGAATCTGCCTGCCAATGCAGGAGACGGGTTCAATCTCTGGACAGGGAGGATTCCACATGCTGCAGAACTACTAAGCCCTTGTTCCACAACTACTGAGCCTGTGCTCTGGCATGCGGAGCCCACATGCCCTAGACCTGTGCTCAGCTGTGGTAGAAACCATCACAGGAAGAAGCCGCACACCACTGCAAATGGAGACTAGCCCCTGCTTACCCAAAAATAAATTTACTTTTTAAAAAGAATGAAGTTGGACACATATCTCAGAGCATATACAAAAATTAACTCAAAATGGATGAAATATATAACTGTAAGAACTAAAGTTATAAAACTCTTAGAAAAAAATATAGATGTAAAACTTTGAAACTTTGGATTAAGCAACAGTATTCTAAGGCATCACACCAAACTACAGAAAAAAACAGATAAACTTGGTTTCAAAATTTAAAACTTCTGAACTTAAAAAGATACTACAAAAGGTGAAAAAACAACAGAAAATGAGAGAAAACTTTTGCAAGTTATATATATGATAATGGTCTATTATCCTGAACATCTAAAAGCTACTATAATTCAATAATAAAAGGTCCAATAACCAATTTAAAAATTGCACAAAGGAACTGAACAAACATTTCTCCAAAGAATACATGCAGATGGCCAATATAAATATGAAAAAGAGACTCAGGCATTTGGGAATTAAAAATCAAAACTAAAGTGAGATACCACTTCACACCCGCTAGAATAACTATAATAAAATGACAGAAAATAAAAATGTTAGTGGAATGTGGAAAAATTAGGATCTACATACACTGCTAGGGAGAATGTAAAATGATGTGGTGACTTTGAAAAACAGTTGGCCGGTGGCACAGAAGACCCATTCTGAAAAAGGCTAAACCTTAAGGAGTAGAAAACAAATCAGTGATACCAGAGGCTTAGAGTAGAGGGAGTAGTTTCTTGCAAAGGGTCCACAGAAGAAAATTTTATGGTGATGAAATTTTCCTTTTTTCCACATAGGACTAGGGTATTAGCTGCATGACTATGCATATGTCAAGACACACAGAATTATACACAACAAAGACTGAACTTTCCTGTGTGCAAATTAAATAAGAGAGAGAGAAAACGACAAGCAAGTCAAGAGATTTCAGGATGGACTGTAGACTGTGACCAAAAATATGTCATCACATTACAAATATATTACATAACTTCACTGAAGGTGGTAAAAAAACTGACCTAAATAACTTGAAAACAGTGTTTCAACTGGTAGCTATCAGCTCAAGACAAAATAAATTATATACAACCACTATTGTCTTGTTGGTAAATTTGTCTTTCATAGAGATACGGATTTGTAATTCTGAACACATTTTATATATACCATATATACATGATATGTATATATATGTATAATTAAATTATAATTAAACATATAATTAAATAAATTGCACCTAGTTTCTCACTTCCAGAGAACATACTTACAAATAAGCAAAGCAAAATGTCTACAGTAAACCCCATGGTGCTGAGGTTAGATTCAGAAATATATATGTGAACTTATTTTTATTTTAGTGTGCATACCGATAGATAGGTTCAGTAATATAGATCTGTGCATACATGGATTGGTGGTCATACATGTATTTGCTAGTTTTGTCAGTCAAGGATGTAAAAGGTGACATCCAGAAGTAATATAGCACACCCCACAACCAGATCATGATTTCTAAATACCTGACTCCCAAAAGATTTAGGGGCTTTCCTGGTGGCTCAGTAATAAAGAATCCACCTGCAATGCAAAAGACCCAGGTTCGATCCCTGGGTAGGAAAGATCCCCTGGAGGAGGAAATGGCAACCACTCCAGTATTCTTGCCTGGAAAATTCCATGGACAGTGGAGCCTGACAGGTTACAGTCCATAGGTCTGACTCACAAAGGTTACAGTGTTTGTGTCTGACTCACAAAGAGTCAAATATTACTGAATGACTAACGTGAAAAGATTTTACTTGAAGAAATGATTTATTCTAACACTATATCTGAGGAAACACAAGATGAACCTGCTGCATCACACACTATGATAGAGAAAATAAGGACTTGAGAAGGGCAGAATACATAATGGTCCTTGTCAGAGAGAAAGAGACCAAAAAATCTCCCAATGGCCAAGACTGGAACAATTTTTACAATACAATACAATGTGATACAATAAAATACAATTACAATAAAATAAAGACCATACTAAATTATATACCCAAAGAATAATAAATAATCATTAATCCATAATTCATAAAAATCACTGTAATCATTTACTTTGGGGGAGATACTTTGAAGATTTGCAAGAATTCTGTTTCTCTTAATGGTTTTACTAGTTTTAGCATACATTGGTGAACTTTGCTCACAGCAACTACTAATGTAATATTCTAGTTCCCTCAATTCTTCATTGAATTCTTCTATAATGAGATTTTTTCAACTTCCCATTTGTTTTTTTTTTAATCAATTATTTATATTATCATAGATTCAGTTCTATTCAGTCGCTCACTCTTTGCAACCCCCATAGGCTGCAGCACACCAGGCTTCCCTGTCCATCACCAACTCCCAGAGCTTGCTCAAACTCATGTCCATTGAGTCGGTGATACCATCCAACCATCTTATCCTCTATAATTTTGGATTATATGAATTATGGATTGGGTTTCCCTCGTGGCTCAGAGGTTAAAGCATCTGCCTGAAATGCGGGAGACCTGGGTTCGATCCCTGGGTCGGAAAGATCCCCTGGAAAAGGAAATGGCAACCCACTCGAGTACTCTTGCCTGGAGAATCCCATGGAGGAAGGAGCCTGGTAGGCTACAGTCCATGGGGTCACATGATAATATAAATAATTGATTAAAAAAAATAAATGGGGAGTTGGAAAAAATCTCATTATAGAAGAATAAATAAATAAAGTGATGTTTACGACGTGTCCACAAATTTGTTGCTATTCTTCCCTCCAGATCATGAAGTTTAACTCCTCTCCCCTTGTGTCTAAGTTGGATTTGGTGACTTGCATTTAACAAGGGAAATACAGTAACCATACAATAGAGAAATTTGACAGACACTACCTTAAAAATATATCAGTTTTCTAAGATTATATTAACAAACTAACACAAACTCTGGTGTAAAACAACAGAAATGTATTTTTCTGACAGTGTGGGAAGCTAACAATCTGAGATCAACTTGTTGGTAGGGTCATGCTTCCTCTTGAGGTTCTAGAAAAGAATAAAATTTTTCCTCTTTCTTCTAATGATTACTGCCAATGCTTGGCATTCTTTGGCTTCACTCCAGTATCTGCCTTTGTCTCTGTATGGCCCTTTTCCCTGCTTGTCTGTGTTGTATTTCCAAATTTCCCTCTTAAGTGCACAACAGTCATTGGATTTAGGGTCCAATCTAATCTAGTATGATGTCATCTAAACTTGATTACGTCTGCACATACCTTATTTACAAAAAAAGGTCACATTTTCATGTTCCGAGTGGACATGAATTCTGTGAGATAGTCTTAGTACAAGTGATCAGGTCAATACCAAAGTAAAAGTCACGTTGATACCATCTTCCCACTGATTTTACAAGAGCTGATTGAATGTGTTTGTAAACAATTCTATCATCTTTGGGTTGAAACCTGTTAATCATCTTTCCATGTGCATTATGATTTTCCTGATTCTTCCTGTGCTGAGTAATTTTGGATTTTTACTCTAGACATTTTGAACACTATGCTATGAGGCTTTGTATCTTTTTCAAGTACTACGTCGATGTCTTTGTTTTAGCAGGTAATCAATCCCAGTGGGTACAGGTTTCAGGACCTGACCAACATTTCTTAGCTTGTTCTATTTTTAACAGCTTTATTGTGCTTTTTAGACACATCCTGTGTTTTTGTCACTTATTGGTTTGATCAGCCTGGGACTTGTTTGGGAATCACTCCCATGGTTCATCACTCAAAGCTGTTTGTATGCTATTTAGAACTTCCCAGGTGATGCTAGTGGTAAAGAACCTGCCTGACAATACAGGAGATACAAGAGATGTGGGTTTGACCCCCTGAAGGAGAACATGGCAATCTCCTCCAGTATTTTTGCCTGGAAAATTTCCTGGACAGAGAAGCCTGGCTGACTACACTCCATGGGGTCCCAAAGAGTCAGACATGACCGAGCACAATAGCACACATGCTATTTAGACTCACATCTATGCAAATACATCAGTGGGGTGATCTCAAGAGTTTATATAAAATTTATATGGGGTAGGTTTTCAAGCTGCTTCCTCTCTATGATTCCCTGGGTAATTTTCAGTTCATCAAGGCTTCTCTTAATCTTCCAACCAGAAAGCAGAGGCTCTGTTGACCTCACTGTACCACACACTTCCTGGCATGGAATAGAGTAGGGTGTGCTGTGCTGTGCTTAGTTGCTCATTTGTGTCCAACTCTTTGTGACCCCATGGACTGTAGCTCACCAGGCTCCTCTGTCCATGAGGATTCTCCACGCAAGAATTCAGGAGTGCATTGCCATGCCCTCCTCCAGAGGATCTTCCCAACCCAAGGATTGAACCCAGGTCTCCCGCATTGCAGGTGAATTCTTTACCATCTGAGTCACCAGAGAAGCCCAAGAATACTGGAGTGGATAGCCTATCCCTTCTCCAGGTGATCTTCTTGACCCAGGAATCTTAACTGGGGTCTCCTGCATGGCAGGCAGATTCTTTACCAGTTGAGCTACCAGGGAAGTCCCTAGGGAAGAATGGAGAGAGACAAGTGACAAGGCTTTATCCCACCCCCTTGAGAGCACATTTCCTCTGATTAGAGAGGAAGTTTCTCCTCCCTCTTAACTTTGGGCACTAGTGGGCCCATGCTATCCCCACTATTGCTAGATCTCTTTCCTACCCATCAGTCATAAAATGGAGAACTCCTCCTGGAGCTTTCTCTGTCTTTGTTAATATCCATTAGTGAGTTTCAGACTGCCTTGAGTCCAGGCTAGGAAATAAGGGGGAGAAATGATAAATTCACTAGCAGTCCAATGGCACTAAAATTTGGGGGCTTCTTTTGTCTCTATTTAATTTTAAACTCCTCAGATCACTGCTTCATTAATGATCATTTAGTAGAACAGACAGGGTGAAATATGCTTATTCCTTTTATCTGGAACAAGAATCAACAAAAATGAGATGAACTGGAAATAAATAACAGAAAGATATTGGAAAAACCTCTATATATTTGGAAGTTAAAAGTATATTCTAAATAAACAGCATATATCAGGAATATTAGAATTTATTTTAGACTATTGAAAATAAAACTACAACATCAAAATCTGATGAAAAAATATGAAACAGTGATTAGAGTAAAAACTATACCATTGGAGATTCATACAAGAACAGAAGATATGAAAATCTGTAAACCAAGCTTTAAAGGGTAGCAGAATGTACCCCTCCAAAATATGTCCACTTTGGCATATTGATTATTTTTAACTATAAACATGTCAGTTTAGTTCAGTCACTCAGTCGTGTCTGACACTTTGCAACCCCAATGGACTGCAAAACACTAGGCTTCCCTGTCCATCACCAACACCCGGAGCTTGCTTAAACTCGTGTCCATCGAGTCAATGATGCCATCCAACCATCTCATCCTCTGTTGTCCCCTTCTCTTCTTACTTTCAATCTTTCCCCGCATCAGGGTCTTTTCTAATAAGTCAGCTCTTCACATCAGGGGCCAAAGTACTGGAGTTTCAGCTTCAGCATCAGTTCTTCCAATGAATATTCAGGACTGATTTCCTTTAGGATGGACTGGTTGGATCTACTTGAAGGCCAAGAGTCTCTCAAGAGACTTCTCCAACATTACATTTCAAAAGCATCAATTTTTTGATGCTCAGTTTTCTTTATAGTCCAACTTTCACATCCATACATGAATACTGGAAAAACCATAGCTTTGACTAGATAGACCTTTGTCAGCAAAGCAACAACATCTCTGCTTTTTAATATGCTGTCTAGGTTGGTCATAGCTTTCCTTCGAAGGAGCAAGTGTCTTTAATTTCATGGCTGCAATCACCATCTGCAGTGATTTGGAGCCCCCAAAAATAAAGTCTCACTGTTTCCAATGTTTCTCCATCTATTTGCATGAAGTGGTGGGACTGGATGCCATAATCTTTGGTTTTGGAATGTTGAGTTTTAAGCCAGCTTTTTCACTCTCCTCTTTCACTTTCATCAAAAGGCTGTTTAGTTCTTCTTCGCTTTCTGCCATAAGGGCGGTGTCATCTGCATATCTGAGGTTACTGATATTTCTCCTGGCAATCTTGATACCAGTTTGTGTTTCATCCAGCCTACCATTTCTCATTATGTATTCTGCATAAAAGTTAAATTAGCAGGGTGACAATACACAGCCTTGACATACTCCTATTCCAGTTTGGAACTGGCCTGTTGTCCCATGTCCAGTTCTAACAGTTGCTAGAACTGTTTGATGTGCAAACAGGTTTCTCAGCAGGCAGGTAAGGTGGTCTGGATATTCTCATCTCTTTAAGAATTTTCCACAGTTTGTTGATCCACACAGTCAAAGGATTTGGCATAGTCAGTAAAGCAGAAATAAAAGTTTTTCTGGAATTCTCTTACTTTTTCAATGATCCAACAGATGTTGGTGATTTTATCTCTGGTCCGTCTGCCTTTTCTAAATCCAGCTTGAACATCTGGAAGTTCTTGGTTCATGTAGTGCTGAAGCCTAGCTTGGAGGATCTTGAGAATTATTTTGCTGGAGTTTGAGATAAGTGCAATTGTGCAGGCATTTGAACATTCTTTGGCATTGCCTTTCTTTGGGATTGGAATGAAAACTGACCTTTTTCAGACCTGTGGCCACTGATGAGTTTTCCAAATTTGCTGGCATATTGAGTGCAGCACGTTCACAGCATCATCTTTTAGAATTTGAAATAGCTGAACTGGAATTCCATCACCTCCTCTAACTTTGTTCATCGTGATGCTTCCTAAGGCCCACTTGACTTCAGACTTCAGGATGGCTGGCTCTAGGGGAGTGATCAGATCCTTGTGGTTATCTGAGTCTTTAAGATCTTTTCTGTATAATTCTCCTGTGTATTCTTGCCACCTCTTCTTAATATCTACTGCTTCTATTAGGTCCATACAGTTTCTACCCTTTCTTGTGCCCACCTTTGCCTGAAATGTTCCCTTGGTATGTCTTATTTTCTTAAAGACATCTCTAATCTTTCCCATTCTATTGTTTCCTCTATTTCTTTGCACGAATCACGTAGGAAGGCTTTCTTATCTCTTGCTATTCTTCAGAACCCTGCATTCAGATAGATATATCTTTTCTTTTCTTCTTTGCCTTTAGATTCTCTTCTTTTCTCAGTTATTTGGAAGACCTCCTCAGGCAACCATTTTGGCTTTTTACATTTCTTTTTCTTGGGGATATTTTGATCATGACCTCCTGTACAATGTTATGAGCCTCTGTCCATAGTTCTTCTGGCACTCTGTCTATCATATCTAGTACCTTAAATCTATTTCTCACTTCCACTGTATAATCATAAGGAATTTTATTTACATCATATATGAATGATCTAGTGGTTTTCCCTACTTTCTTCAACTTAAGCCTGAATTTTCCAATAAGGAGTTCATGATCTGAGCCACAGTCATCTTCCAGTCTTGTTTTTGCTGACCACATAGAGCTTCTCCATCTTTGGCTGCAAAGAATATGATCAATCTGATTTCGGTGTTGACCATCTGGTAATGTCCAGGCATAGAGTCACTTGACATACAGCATTTGAAATATAGCAAATTGAGGGAGAAGCCCTTTCTGAACTTTCTCTATATACTTAATGACAGACCTTCTAAAAGTGACTCAGTTGTCATAAATCTCCTCCCCAGGAGTTTCATCACCAGGGAAAATTGACATTGTCATAGATGAGACTAGAAATTGACACCACACCAGAAAAACTGTCTCAGAATATCATATTTCCCATGTCTTCTTCTAAGGGCCCATTCATCTTTCCAAAAAGTTATCTGCTCTCCCCTAGGAAACCTACAAGTACCTACCCTTTTCCTACTGAGATGGTACTTATGGCTGAATTCTAAACTACTTCTTTGAGTTAGATTCATTTTCCCTAGGTGTCTCACATGAAGCACATGTGATAAAAAAAAAAAAATTTTTTTTTGGCTCATCTGTCTTTTATTACAGGGATCTTAGCTAACACTCAGAAACTGAAAAGTAAATGTATTAGTCACTCGGTCATATCTAACTCTTTGTGCCCCCATGGGTTGTAGCTCACCAGGCTCCTTTGTCCATGGAATTTTCCAGCAAGAATACTGGAATGGAGAGCCATTCCCTTCTCCAGGGGATCTTTCTGACCCAGGGATCAAACCTTGGTCTCCTGCATTGCCAGCAGATTCTTTACTGTCTGAGCCAGCAGGAAAGCCCGAGATATAGAAGGGTAGAAGAGAAATTGTTTTTTCTCTTCAACAGTTTCTGCCTTCAGAAACTGGATAAATGAGAAATATACAAGCCCAAAGCAAGGGGAAGAAAGGAGATAATAAAGGCAAAAGCAGAAATCAGTACAATTTAAAACAGAAAAGAAACAATAAAGAAAATTAAGGAAACCCAGTGTTGTTCTTTGAAAAGATACATAAGTCAACCTACGTATTGCTAAGATGATGATAGAGCAGACATGGTGAGAAGTAGTCAGATTCTGGATATATTTTGATGTAGAGCCTCGAGGATGTTTTATGTACTAGCAGAAGGCTGTGAGGAAAAGAACCAAAGATTTCTTCAAGGGCTTAGGCCTAAACAACTAGATAAAACATTTGCCATGTAAAAGAAGGACTAAAGAATGAGCACTTTTCAAAAGGTTGGGGATTGGTTTTTTCCACACCTAACAGAGGAACCCATTATATATTACTCAAATTTAAACCCACCTCTTGAGAAACCTATATGCAGGTCAGGAAACAACAGTTAGAACTGGACATGGAACAGACTGGTTCCAAATAGGAAAAGGAGTACATCAAGGCTGTATATTGTCACCCTGCTTATTTAACTTATATGCAGAGTACATCATGAGAAACACTGGGCTGGACGAAGCACAGCTGGAATCAAGATTGCCAGGAGAAATATCAGTAACCTCAGATATGCAGATGACACCACCCTTATGGCAAAAATTGAAGAGGAACTAAAAAGCCTCTTGATGAAAGTGAAAGAGGAGAGTGAAAAAGTTGGCTTAAAGCTCAACATTCAGAAAACGAAGATCATGGCATCTGGTCCCATCACTTCATGGGAAATAGATGGGGAAACAGTGGAAACAGTGGCTGACTTAATTTTTTTGGGCTCCAAAATCACTGCAGATGGTGATTCCAGCCATGAAATTAAAAGACGTTTACTCCTTGGAAGGAAACTTATGACCAACCTGGATAGCATATTGAAAAGCAGAGACATTACTTTGCCAACAAAAGTCTGTCTAGTCAAGGCTATGGTTTTTCCAGTGGTCATGTATGGATGTGAGAGTTGGACTGTGAAGAAAGCTGAGCACCGAAGAATTGATGCTTTTGAACTTTGGTGTTGGAGAAGACTCTTGAGAGTCCCTTGGACTGCAAGGAGATCCAACCAGTCCATCCTAAAGGAGATCAGTCCTGGGTGTTCATTGGAAGGACTGATGCTAAAGCTGAAACTCCAATACTTTGGCCATCTCATGCGAAGAATTGACTCATTGGAAAAGACTCTGATATTGGGAGTGATTGAGGGCAGGAGAAGAAGGGGACGACAGAGGATGAGATAGCTGGATTCCATCACCAACTCAATGGACATGAGTCAGAGTGAACTCCGGGAGTTGGTGATGGACAGGGAGGCCTGGTGTGCTGTGATTCATGGGGTGGCAAAGAATCAGACACAACTGAGTGACTGAACTGAACTGAAGATTATTCATATCTCATGTAACACAATATTTGGGGAGATTCAAGTTCCCATATTTATGTTCTACTTCTGGCACATGTTTTCCATCATCAGTGTCACCTATTGACGTTCAGATGAGACCTAATCCAGCATACACAGGCAAACTCGAGTTAGAATTAAAAAGTCAAGTTCTCTCGAAAGGAGCCCTTTCAATTGTCACCAAGTAGCTACACCAGAAGTCCCATGCAATAGTTTCATATGTATTACATTACTTATAATTAGTTGCATGACCACCCCTATTACAAAGAAAACTAAACAATGCATTATTATCTTATACTGGGCATTGACTTTTCCAACTAAAATTAGAGGTGCAGGGGTCACAGCATAAGACTTTCGTGAGATGAAGAAGAGATGGAGATTGAGATATATATAGAACTACATGGAAATGAAATTTGGCAATGAGAAAATCTTAGAAATTTTGTGATTGATGTGATACAGGACACAGTGGCATGGAAGCAGCATGAAAAATGCTAACCATTTGTAGTAAGTGAAGTAGATGAAGGTGATATAAAGGCAGCATTCTAGAGATCTGGCCTATTCAAGAACTCAGTTAGATGGAAATCAGTATTCTAAAAGAGAAAATTCAGGTGTTATTGAACAGGATAGAAATAAGAGGAAAATGGTGAAAAAAATGAAAAACTAAATATTGTCAATGCTATTGATAGAGTGCTGCAAATCAAATTTCAATTATACAACAGTTACTCTACAAGGTCCCCAGTACAAATGGAATGGTGTCATATCTTTATCATTAATTATCAGTAATTATCAATTGTTGGTAATATTGGTCATTATTAAATATATTTTGCCAAGTAATTTAGCCAAAGAAAAATCATTGCATTTACTTCTAGATGCCTTTGAGTCTGAAGATTTATTTTTAGCCACCAAATATAGGAGGGAAAAAATCATTTTAGGTCACTCTGCTTAAATGGAAATACTATTTATATGCTAATAATTATAAAGCAATGACAATAGTCTGTGAAGGCTATGCTTTTATTAATATAGTATAACAAGTAAGATGAACACAATGTTATGTGTGTGAGTGGTGTTTTGTTGGCTCAATATATTTTTGTTTGGTATATAAGACAGAAAGGGATTAACATTTTATATTTGTATCATTATAAAATTACCTCTTTGAAGGGTAGCTTATTTCATCATCCATACCAGTGATGAGGAAATGTCTAAGAGGAAATCCATATGGAAGTATTTAGAAGAATATAGGAGATAACAGGGCAATTTTTTTCATGATTAGTTCCTACTATTATTTAAATCTACCCATAAAATAGTTGTCCAAAAAAATCCCTATTTCTGTTTTTTTTTTTTTTTTTTTTTTTAAAGACTCTTAGCCCATAAGAAAGAAACCCAAAATATTTTTTCTTGGGACTACATAACTTGACTCAACATTATAGAAATACCTGAGTTGTCATTAATAGCTTCCTTTACCTTCTATTAAAACTAAGTTGCTAGAGGAATTGCTTAACATAGGTTTGAAAATGATTGCAAATATCAACAACTGATTCAGTAACTACTAGAATAGTTTTTTTACTTAAATCTATACTATTTTACAGCTTCTAAATGAATCTAAGGTTGCAACAGTTTTATAAGAACAGGGACTTTAAAAGATAATACTTTCACATTCCACAATGATAGCATCACCGACTCAATGGATATGAATTTGAGCAAATTCCAGGGTGCAGTGAAGGACAGTGAAGCCTGGCGTGCTGCAGTCCATGGGGTTGTGAAGAGTCAGACACAACTTAGCAACTCAACAACAACAACCTCATTCTCATGGCCTAAGAACCATCTGGAAGAACTCTCCAACGAAAGTATTTTACTCCATGGCTATATGCCATTTTCTATAAATGAAGAACTGAGACTTCATAATATAAACAAAAGGGAAACATGTAATAAAAGTTGAGCAATGTATTAAAAGGGAAACTGCCCTTTAGAGATAATGGATCTATTCTCTACTCCATGCATGAATGCAACTCTCATTAACGTTAATGGAAGTTATGCGTAAGCATCAAGAAAATATACCTGGTATAATGGATTTCCAGAATGTGTAATGGCATCTAATGTATTCCTGGCGTAGCTATGTCTTTATGCAGCCAAATAAGAGTATTCCTAAAATTTGGGGATAGAGATAAGCATTTAATGGAAGAATTTTAAAGTAGAAAGAAAGTCTGAGAATATAATAATATCTTTGCATTTTTCTTCTCTCTTAAAAAAACTCCTTACAGTCACTGGTAATTTCTCTCCTACAATTGCGTGGATCTTAAGAGTCTAGTTTCAAAGCAATGATGTCACCTAATCAATTAACTGATCTCCAGCACCATATTGGACATCTACTGACCTGGTGAGTTCATCTTTCAGTGTCCTATCTTTTTGCCTTTTCATACTGTTCATGGGGTTCTCAAGGCAAGAATATGAAGTGGCTTGCCATTCCCTTCTCCACTGGACCATGATTGCTGGGAAAAATATCAGTAACCTCAGATATGCAGATAACACCAACCTTATGGCAGAAAGTGAAGAAGAACTAAAGAGTATCTTGATGAAAGTGAAAGATGAGAGTGAAAAAGTTGGCTTAAAACTCAACATTCAGAAAACCAAAATCATGATATCTGGTCCCATCACTTTATGGGAAATAGATGGGGAAACAGTGGAAACAGTGACTGACTTTATCTTTTTGAGCTCCAAAATCACTATAGATGGTGACTGCAGCCAGGAAATTAAAAGATGCTTGCTCCTTGGAAGAAAAGTTATGACCAACCTAGAAAGCATATTAAAAAGTAGAGACATTACTTTGCCAACAAAGATCCATCTAGTCAAAGCTATGGTTTTTCCAGTAGTCATGTATGGATGTGAAAGTTGGACTATAAAGAAAACAGCATCTAAAAATTGATGATTTTGAACTGTGGTGTTGGAGAAGAGTCCCTTGGACTGCAAGGAGATCCAACCAGTTCATCCTAAAGGAAATTAGTCCTAAATATTCATTGGAAGGACTGATGTAGAAGCTGAAACTCCAATACTTTGGCCACCTGATGTGAAGAACTGATCCACTGGAAAATACCCTGATGTTGGGATAGATTGAAAGCGGGAGAAGGGGATGACAGAGAATGAGATGGTTGGATGGCATCACCAACTTGATGGACATGAGTTTGAGTAAGCTACGGGAGTTGGTAATGGACAGGGAAGCCTGGCGTGCTGCAGTCCATGCGGTCACAAAGAGTCAGACATGACTGAGCAACTGAACTGAACTGAATCAGTTAACTAAGGTAACTTATAATCACAATGCCTGACACAAAGTTAGTGCTCATAAAAGTTTAGTAGCGTTCCCAATCTTACTTGGATACTACATATAAAAATTCCCCACAATAGTAGCTATCAGTAATCCAGAAATCTTTTTTCTATAAATTCAAAGGTTCCTGATTATAGATTATCTGTTGATGTTTTGGTAGCTTAGTTAGCTGCCCAAAGCTTTTTTTTTTTTTTTTTACTGTGGAATTTTTAAAAATCAGATTGTCATAACATTCAAGTAAATAGAAAATTTTATTGAGCAAATTAAAACTTACCTAATTCCTTTGTGGCTCAGCTGGTAAGGTATCTGCCTGCAATGCGGGAGAGCTGGGCTCAATCCCTGGGTTAGGACGATCCCCTGGAGAAAGGAAAGGCTACCCACTCCAGTATTCTGGCCTGGAGAATTCCATGGACTGTTTAGACCATGAGGTTACGAAGAGTCGGACATGACTGAGTAACTTTCACTTCACTTTCACTTAATTTATTGAACAGTCAAGTTGGATACTAGTATGATGCTCAAAATGTAAACCAGGGCAGTTTTGTTAACCCTTCGCCTAAATATCTTCCACAATTTTTGGCAGAGACATTATGTCAGCTGAACATAGTACTTATGTTCAGAAACTCTTCAGAACAGCCTCTCTATATAACTAATCTACATTCAATCATATGACAGAGAATAGCTAACTATTTTGAAATAAACTATTTCAGCGTTCTTGGTCTTGGTTTTTGTTTACATAACTAATTACTCATTTCATCTAAGGAGGCATTCTTATCTGTTTCACACTGATATATTAGTTTTTCCTCAATTTTGCTCTGTAATTTTTTCCTATTCAAATCCTTGAGAGCTTCCCAAACACATATCTTGCTTCTTCTTCAATAATGGAGACTCAGTAGGTCTGCCCCTCTCTTCCTCCCTCCTTCCCTTTTGCCTTTTGCTTTCCTTTCTGTCGACTCTACATAGGGTGTAAGCATTTTTCTCCCTTTTTCCCATCTAAAATGGTGGGACAATTCTATTGAAGTTTTGAAGAATAGTGAATAGAGACAAAACTGACTTAACACTCATGTAAACACTGTCATATTTTCCTTGGTAGTCACTTGTATACTACCAAAATATTTTGAGAAAGATTGAAGCCATGCCTTTTGAGATCTACAATTTGAGAAAGGAGGAAAAATGGAAATTCTGGCCAAGAGTCTGGAAATAGGATAGATCAAACAAGGTGTAAAGGGAGCTGACAAGAATAGAACTAGTGTGATTAAAAATTTCTTGTATGCCTGACATTTTAAGTATTAAGTAGTATTGCCATATATTTACTGATGATATTGCCATGTAGTATTATCCAGAGAAACTGAAGCTCAGAGGGATTTAGAAAATTTCCCAGACAGAAACATGGTAAGTGTGTGTGTGTGTGTGCGTGTGTGTGTGTGTGTAATTTGACTCCAAAGCTCCTGAACTTTCCACAGCTAGGAAAGACTGCCTCATTAATAAAATGGAATTTTATTGGTTACATTCTCTGTCTCCTGAGTAGGTCATCCAAACCATAAAATTAGAGTTTTTGGTCTCCTACCAAACTTCCAACTATTCATACCCTACACCACATAATATGTACACTAGAAAATAACATCTTCCAATTTTCAAAAGTCTCTAGTGGGCAAATTATTTCATATTTCTTAATAAATGTACACCATTCTTAATCCCATGTACAATATCTTTTCAAGGGCATGTTACTCCATTATGATTCAGAAGAACAAATTTTTCCACAATTTCCTCATGTAAAATGAGGTTAACCTGCCCTTCTCATACAATTGTTGAAGGACAAAATTTATGCAAACTAAACATGTTTGCTGGTGACAGCTATTTTGTAACTTTTCTTTTCTATGACCTAAAATAATACTTTGTGCATATTTCTAAGTAAACATTGAATGGGTGACCTTTGACCTCTTCATTCCGCATATAGCTCCAAAGAAGAAATACCATGTAAACCATTACCTATTGTATTACAAATAAAAAAATCCATTTTTAGTGTCCTAAATACTTTAGGACAGGTAACTACTCTACCATTCTCATTACATCTGTTAATTTTGAATTTAAAGAAGCACTGTGGCATAATAGAAAAAGCATGGGCAATCCTAAAAAAACATTCGTTCAAGTCCCCTAAAATACTTATTATATAGTTTATAATCTTTACTTAAGGTTAAATAATTTGTTTGTGCTTCAGTATCCACAGCTACAAAATTGGAACTGAATATTTACCCCATTGATTTGTTAAGATGAAAAAACACTGTACCTGTTCCATATTATGCAAAAAATAAATTATTGTTACTATTGTTATGATAGTAATTATCATCACTATCAACAGTATTCAAGTCAATACAATGAGGCTAGAAAGAATTACTTCATAATCTAGCATTTATATGCACATTTTACTAAAATGTGTTTTTTAGGTTGTGAACAATACTGCTAATTGATGGGCATTGAGTTAATTAGGGTACACAAAGCACCAATTGCAGAGAACAAAAAAGAATCCCTAACATGAATGTCTCACAATTTAGAGTACATTTGTAATACCGTCTATTATAGGGTATGGGTTCTATCAGCACAGCACTATAGGATATTTCCCTGCAAAATCTAAATTTATATACCCAAATAATAAATCTGTGGTTTTGGAAACTTAAAATAACCAAAACATTTCCCTTTTTTTATTTCCCTTTCTTCATTTCCAGAAATTTAGAGTTTGTTTAGTATTCCAAGCAAATAAAATAATTTGCTAATTTTCCCCACTTATTTCATTGTTTTCTTCTTTCATCCTATTCCCCAAACTCTATCACTGAGTTCCTTTACTTGTCTCAAAAACTCATTTATTCTATAATATAAAATAGAAAGATTAGATTAAAATTACAGTATTATTTGTGGAAAGAAAAAGGGTGTTATTTAGCATTTAGTTTAAATCAAAGTACCAGATCATCTAATGTGCATGCTCAGTCACTCAGTTGTGTCTGACTCTTTGCAACCCCACAGATTATAGCCTGCCAGACTTCTCTGTCCAGGGAACTTCCCACACAAGAATACTGGATGGGTTAAATCATCTAATTAGCACACGAAAATTTGGTCACCAAAAATCTGACCAATTTATGAATGGCTTCTTTGCCGAATTTTCATAGCTGCATTTTTACAAACACCCTAAGTATTGTCTCAATGCTTAGAGAAAAATATAACTGCCAGATTCAAAACAGAAGCACTAAATGCACAGAAAATCAGCTATCTAATCTAAAAACCATACATTATGATTTTATCCCAAATTTCTTATCAATTTAAAATGCTTAATATTAATAATAGATAAAAAGACCGAGAATGCTAACTTGTGGAAAGACCTATCACAACCATATACATATGTCTCCTAAAAATAAGAACACCAGCTATATTTGCTTAGGAGTCAGAAGTAAAATACTCATCTTTCCATTTTGACCCATATATACCAATGTATTATACCTTCATGTTTACTTACCAAACAATATTCCAGTCAACATCTTAGCCATACACCTCCAATCTTTGCTTAGTGTAATGGATTCTGAATATACCTTAGAGAATTGTTTTTTGGTCTATTCTAAACTCACCTTACACTATACCATGTTTCTTTTCTAGTCTGAATAGTAAATCCTTATATTTGATGGATTAAAGCAATGCTTTTTTTATTAAAAACACATACTGAAAAAAATAAACTTAAGAAAGTATAAGGACTGACTCTGTAAATTGGAACATATGAAGCTCAAAGCACAAAAGAGAGTGGAATTCCATTAAAATAAGTATAATTTAAAAGTCAAATTTAAATATATGCAGAAAGCATATGAAATTGTGTGTATTTTAACCATCAAGAGCAGACAATATTATTTGCCTCAAAATTGTTAAGTTCTTTAATGAAATAATATAATGTTTAAAATATGGGGAAAACCACTATAAAAACTGAGTAGTGTTACTATGACAACAGAAAACCATTCAACTAGTCTTAGACTAAGAAAAGTGAAAATAGATTCTTGCTTCATGAGAAATAATATTAAATAGGAATATGCAATATTCTAGTTATGCTTTTGACTTAATAAATATTCTATAATATTTAAAAGCACATTTCTTATAGAAACATATATACTGAGTCTTTGGAAATAATGTTTTTAAAAATTAAGAGAACATGACTCTAAATCTGAAGAAACATATGTTTCTTGGGATAAAGATGGCACATCAATGTATTGCATTTTTTGCTTCATTTAACATATATTTATTAGGCTTCTACTATGCTCCAGCACCGTGATAGGTACTGTGGAAAAAAATGATAAACAAACAACACAATCCTTATTATCTTGGAGAGAAAATGAAGTAGGATAAAAAGACACTAATCATTTAATCATAACTATAAGATCTCGGAATATACTGTTCCTCCTGATGGAAAGGGGATAGGGCAGAATTTCTGATACAGAGAGAATGTATGGTGAATTCTAAAAACTGTTTAAAAAAAAAAAAAAACCCAGTATAGGCCCAATCATACAGGCTTTTGTAAACAAGTTAAGACTTTTATTTTTAGTCTAAAGGCAATAGAAAACTATTGAAGTGCTAATCAGTTCAGTGAAATGATATTTTTATCTCAGAAAAAATTAAATTTCAGACTGTATTACTCACTTTTGTTATAGAAACTAATATCAAAAGCTTATAAAACAACAAAAGGTTTGTATATGAATAGTGGCAGTCAGTTGTAGCTCAGTGCTGGTTGTCAGGATAAACTTTTACTCCCCAAGATTTTTTCATTTTCAGTTCAGGCTGAAAGATTAGCTCCTATCTGGCACACCTCCTCTCATAGCACATCAAGAACATCTCTCAGCATTGCATAATATTCTAAAAGCCTCCATCTCAAAGTGAAAAGATCTCTTTTGCTCTGATTTCCTTGTCTCTCACAAGTCACATAGCCAAGACTGACCAAGTGGTCAGAAAGTATTTAAACTAATGAGAAGGTTGGCAACCACCTGGCAAGGACATAGAAAGGGGAATATGTAATTCTTCATTAGAGACAGTAGAGAAGAGTTAGGAAAAGTAAAATAATCTACAAGTGTTTAAATATACTTTTGTGACTAATGAATAAAAGTATAAGATCATATAGCAAGGTCATAGCATTCTTAAAATCACCTTGCTTGTTACTTAGGTATGAGAAAACAAGTTGGTCGACGTATCATGAATGAAACATTTAGAGGAGGTATTCAAGGATGACTACACCAGTAATAATTTGAAAGCATATACAACTTCATAAAATATGTATTCCCCGATAGAAAAGAAAACAAAATTAAAAGTCATCTCTGCTAATAGATTTCAAGACTTGCATTTGTAACCCATATGTACTTATTGTTTTATCTACAGAAAACAATTTAATCTCAAAGATTTCATAACCAGAACATTAGGGCTTATGATTATTTGTGCCCATGCAAATCAAAAGTATACACAGCACTATTTCATGTAAATAAGCATTAAAATTTAGCCAACCACTTCCTATAAAAAAATGTAGTTAATTCTTGAACATAGAGTAATGGTTTGGCACTTAAAATATGAATCATATTTTATTTGAGAATTCATAGTTTAACTTCTTCAGATATAACCAAAATCTGTGTACTAAGGTAATATTATATTCATTTTGTAATTTTTAATGAAGGAATTTTTAAACCAACAAACGATTATCCCTCACCACCAGAAAATTTGCCTAGTGATGACCTCCTGGGAGTTTCACCAGTCTGTCTAGAAATTTAAATACCTGCTGTCTGATCAAAGTGTCCCCAAGCACAGGATTTTTAAAAGTATCATATTCATACTAGCAAATACTAGTTTTTTTAAGAATTATGCCGTGAAAGGTTATTTTTGTTAAATACTATGCCATTTTAAAAATGACCCATTTGTACTATATTAGCTTTCTATTGCTAAAGGACAAATTACTCACCTTTAGCTATTTACAACCATTCTAATGTATCATACAAATTTCCTTGGGTCAAGAATGTAAGTACCATTTAGATGGCTCCCCAGCCTCAGAATCTCACCAGACTGAAATCAAGGTGTTAGCCAGAACTGCAATCTCATTTTAGTCTCAGATCGTCTTCCAAACTTACTGGTTGTTGGCAGAATTCAGTCCCTGTTGCTGCAGAGAAGGAAGTCTCCCTTTTCTTGCTAGCCGTAAAATGGAATACTCTCAACTCTTAGAGGCTACCCTCAGGACCCTGCCAAAGGTCCCAATCCAATAGGCAGTTCACGATGTGGTAGTTGGCTTCCTCAAAGACAGCAGGAAAATCTGCTGCTTGACTCTGACTTCTTTGAAGGATTCAAATTATTACATCAGGCTCACATAGTAAAATCTCTGTTTTGATTAGTTCAAAATCAACTGATGGGGGACCTTATTCATATCTACAATATCTCTTCTACCATATAAGGTCACACAATCACGGCAATGATATACCATCATATTCACAGGTCCAAACCACCCAGACCTAAGGGAGGGAATGGAATCTTCAAAGCCATCTGAGAATTCTGTCTACTACACAGGGTTATATATATATATATATATTTTTTTTTTTTCCAAATGACCCTGCTGACTCAACAATCTAAAATGTAGATATATAAATTCAACTGTACACAATCAATTATAAGTGCTATTTGACAAGCAATATGCCTGGAAAATCCTTCAGGGGAAAAAATATTTGCAATATATACCATGTTGAGAAAGCTTCTCTAAAAAACTCAGTTCATATGTTTATACATTTAAACTTAAAATAATTTTATTATAAACAGTGACTGAATCAGAGAGGTCCAAAACGAAGTTAAGGTGAGTTTTTTAATCACTCTACTCCCACACATTCCTCCAGCTCAATCTTTTCCTTTTTCTTATTCCCTTTCCTCTGTGGATGATCCTGCATGGAAAATCTCTGCTCGGAACCTCAAAAGATATGGAATTAGTAAAAACCATCATCCTGCTATAATCTGAGTTCCTGAAAAGAGTGATCTAGGTTTCCAGTAAACAAGCAAACAAATCAATGAGAGAGACTGTGTGTGTGAGAGAGAAAGACAGAGTATTGGCTGGCAACCCTAATCTTACCCCCAACCAATGTAAGTCCTAAAGTCTGTGTTTCAAATTGAATGCTCAGACCTGAAGACACACGTTCCCCTAAAATCCTCTGTGCAAACCTAACAGCTTTATTCACTGGAAACAACGCAAAAGTGCTTCAACAAGTGTCTGATAAACAAAACTTGTACCTGCACACAACAGAACATGACTCAGCAACACAAAGGACAAGCTGTCAACTCCTATAACAGCAAGGGTAACCTTAATGAATTTTTCTAAATGAAAGAGACCAGAACCAAAGAGTTCATTCTTTAAGATTCTATGTATATGACATTCTAGCAAAACTATTGCATCATTGGTTTCCAGGAGTCAAGGGTGGAAGGAATATTAACTGAGGGGGCTACACAGGGACAATTAAGGTACCACTGAACACAAGTCTCCTGGAAAATGGCAGATCAAGATGACAAAGTGTTAATAGATGATTTTCCCGCTGGAAAAAAATTTGAATGCTCAGCAAATTCCAAAATTTACATTTATTTTTCTTAGTTTCAAATTCTTAAGGCAGCTTTATATATTTAAAAATGTGTGTATGTATCTGAACCTATTTTTTGTTTCATTAAGAGTTTGTAACAAACTGAATATCTGAGGGTGAAAATTGATAAATATTAAATGATGAAGGAAATCATTACCTTTTAATGTAAGTACAAAAATTCTAAAGCTAATAAGGGATAAAAACCTAGACTATTGAGTTGCCATTTATTACTGAAAAATCATCTAATTTCAGCATAAGTCACAGTATAAATATTTAATTGTTTATCAAAAGTATTCAAGGGAGAGATGAGCTTTTAGGTACATTCTGCAGGTAGGCATAAGGAAGTGCTAAACTATTCAATTCAATTAGAACTTGAAAGCTGCCCACTTTGAGATTCGTTGCCAGTTTGAATTGATTGACATTCACTGTTTTATATTTCTGTGATTTTTTTATTGTTTATAAGATTCTTTCACTTTTACTATGCTTTATTTTTACTCTATTATAAAATACATGGTTTTGTAAAATATCATGTAGGAAACGAGATGCCAGTCCAGGTTCGATGCACGATACTGGATGCTTGGGGCTGGTGCACTGGGATGACCCAGAGGGATGGTATGGGGAGGGAGGAGGGAGGAGGGTTCAAGATGGGGAGCACATGTATACCTGTGATGGATTCATTTTGATATTTGGCAAAACTAATACAATTATGTAAAGTTTAAAAATAAAATAAAATTAACAAAAAATAAATAAAATACATGGTTCAGATTCAAAAATATGAAGATACAAGCTATAGCTATAGTTTTACCACAATAAAAAGATGAACCTAGATATATAAGAAGAAAGATTAAAACCTAACTTTAAACTGTAAGAAATGTCTGTCCTTCACACTTGCAAAAATATGAAAAATGGATGGCAAAATATACTGAATTCTCACTGTACCACTTTAATACTAAGAGAAATTCAGCAGAAAAAAGCTTATCTGTCATTTTACCTGAGATGTTTGGAAGGTGAAAATAGAGAAAGGATCTAGGTGATCACTTGCTCTGATCCCTTAAGGACTGCATTATAGAAAGATTTCACAGTATCCCTTCATTCATCAATAAAATGATTAGATATTTAAATATTCAGAAATGTATTAATAATGCTGAAAATATTTTATCAGTTTTTCCTACAAACCATTAAACATCATTCTAATATTTAAGATAAGAGCAAATAATTAAGACAGCACTAAAAATCAGATAATCTTTTAAAACTTTTTTTCCTTTGTACATTTACTTGAGTAAAATTGACCTTTTTTGATGTTCATTAAAGAAATTGTAACACATTCTTGTAACCACCACCACAAGTAGGGTCCAGCATAGTTTATCACCCCCCAAAAAAAACTGCTTCAGTCTATCCCTTATAGTTACAGCATGCTCCAGCCCCTGACAAGTACTGATTTGTTCTTTTGACTATAGCCTTGCCTTTTCCAGAATGTCACATAAATGAAAAATGCAGTATGTGACCTTTACATGTGGATGTTATATGTGGGTAGATACAAACAAGAGTAATTAAAAAAAAAAAACCTTAATAAAATCATGTAGAGCTCATTAAAATAACTATGGAAACATGCCCACAGACTTGGAACTGAAGATAAATCAGTTTTATAATATATGAGGTCAGAACAAAAGGCTAGAAATGGTGCCTTCTTTCAAAAGACTAAAGTGTAAAGCTGTCCCCAAATTCACCTCTCAGAAGTATTTATCTTTTAGATATGTTCTACAACTTGACAATTCTTATAAACTGGCTATTCCCATTTCCCCCTTTGGAATATGGGGCCACACAATATCCACCTGCTAGGGTCAATTAATTTGTGAAAGAGCTCCAACAGCTTTGAGCAAAAGCTCTTTTCCTTTTATTAAGGAATCAGAGAACTGCCATATGTTAATTGCTAATCCATTTCTCACCTAGAATAGTGAGACAACACAAAGGCATTATTTATACAGCATATTAAATCACTACTTTTTAAAAATATAAATGGATATTTCCATAACAGTAATGATAAGCTTTTCCACAAGAATTTAACTTTTATTTGTGAATTTACTTTCTCTAGTCCAATTTTGGAGAAGGCAATGGCACCCCACTCCAGTACTCTTGCCTGGAAAATCCCATGGGCGGCAGAGCCTGGAAAGCTGCAGTCCATGGGGTTGCTGAGGGTCAGACACGACTGAGCGACTTCACTTTCACTTTTCACTTTCATGCACTGGAGAAGGAAATGGCAACCCACTCCAGTCTTCTTGCCTGGAGAATCCCAGGGACGGCGGAGCCTGGTGAGCTGCCATGGGGTCGCACAGAGTTGGACACGACTGAAGTGACTTAGCATAGTCCAATTTTAGTAGGAAAACATTGATAGAGGGGAAAAGTTCTTTCAAATGATTTTTGATTCATCTTTATAAATGAACTGAAGATTATGGGTATAATAATTTATAATTAACAACTCCATAAATATTAGTTTATGATAGAAAATGCAAAACTTTATATCAATTAGGAGATTGCCTTGTTAGCTAGACCTCTCAGATAGCATAGTGATGGGATAGACAGCACTAAATAAAGTTACTACAACTTGCTAGGGCTGGCATATCTCGAAAGTGATAAAGAAGGTCCCATTTCTTACTTGAATTTATAGTACTTTATTTGTTATAGTTTGAATGACCACTGTGAATGTCTAAGAAAGGTTAAGAAGAAAATTTCAAGGCTGTTTGATGAAGCTAAGAATTCATATCCGTTACACAGGTTTGTTAAGAAAAAAAAAAATTCAGGGTTGGAGAAAAGGAATCAGTATCTCAATTTATGCTTCCTATTATCTGTCATTTTCTCTTTCCTAATATAATAATATAGAATTTCAAACTCTATCAGCCACCTAGCCATCATGGTATTTGCACACTGGTGAGAATATACAGTTTCACATATACTTCACTACCCTGGAAGTTTGCAAAACATTAACAATGAAATTTGCTCTCATAAATAATAGAATAGCAAAGCTTTGTCTTGAAATACTCTGCTTCTTCGATCTTTGCAGATTAGAGAGCTATCACACAAGATATTAAAGGCTAAAATCTCACCCACAATCTGTGAGTCCTTGGGACATGTCTATTTTCCAAATAAATCTCAAAATAATATTTTTATTTTGTTCATGTGCAATACAATCTCATGCTACAGCTGATTCATTTCTCCACTAAAAACAATTAGTTCCTGTATTTTCCTCTACTGGTTAGTCACATTTTTATAAGAAAAGAGTTATTCAAAAAGGAATCCATTTAGTTTCCCTACTTCCAATCTAGGCTTTTGGAGCATTCATTCACATGAAACAATCTAAAACTGTTCAGTTGATGAATTTAGTGCTTCTACAAATATGATAAATAGAAGACTCAGCCTTACATCTGGGGAGCAGCTGAGGATTAGCAATCTGGATGGGCATTCCAGGAGAGGTCAGGAGTAGGACTCTGGCTATGGGTTTTCAGAAAGGGAACACTGTAATAGAATAGGAATATACCAAAGGAGGGCTTAGAGAGGAAAGAAGAACCAATTCCATGCAAAAGCAAAAAGCAGCATCTATCTAGTGTCTGCACTCAACTTCACATTGTCTTTGGCCCCATGGAAAAAAATAGTTCCTTTTTGCTTACCTCAGGTAATTAGTGTTTCTTTATTCACCCACTAAGAAAATTTGTTCTTTTTAAAAATTTTATTTATTTTTAATTGGAGAATATTTGCTTTACAGTATTGTGTTGGTTTCTGCGATAGATCAACATGAATCAGCCATAGATATGCCCCTTCCCTCTTGAACCTCTCTCTCACCTTCCACCCCATCCCACCCGTCTAGGTTATCACACAGCACTGGTTTGAGCTCCAGGCCTCATACAGTAAATTCCCACTGGCTATCTATTTTACATATGGTAATTTATATTGTGTATGTTTCCAGGCTACTCTCTCAATTTGTCCCACCCTCTTCTTGCCCCACTGTGTCCACAGTTTGTTCTCGAGAAAGATCGTACTGATGAACTGATTTTCAGGTCAGCAAAAGAAAATTTGTTTTTGAAAAGGGTATAGCTTCCTTCACTTTAAGGTGTAAAACACAAATCTTCAAATTCTATCCCATTTGTCATGCACTGGAGAATAGAGTCAGGTCAAAAGTAACACAATATATTTGTCATATGCTTTCCAGGTGGTGCTAATGGTAAAGAATCTGCCTGCCAATGCAGGAGACATGAGACACAGGTTCAATCCCTGGATCAGGAAGATTCCCTGGAGGAGGGCGTAGCAAACTACTCCAGTACTCTTGCCTGGAGAATCCCCATGGACAGAGGAGCCTGGCAGGCTATAGTTCATGGGGTCACAAAGAGTCTGACATGACTGAAGCAACTTGGCACAGAACATTTGTTCTGTAAATAGCACCTAATGATCCTGCCATCTGATGGTTTGCCTTTACCCTTCCTTTAACCTATCTTTGGTTAGGCAGTTCTCCTTTTGCAGATTTGGAATTACGAAATGAGAATAAAAGCAAGAGTCAAGAGAAAAACAGGAAAGAGAGAAATCTCAGATGTTTAATTATCTAATTATATTAATTAATGAGCATAAATTACCTCTGGTCATTTCAGTTTTACACCTGACTTATTTTGGGGTTTTGGCCCTGATAAGCTGACTTTGCATCTAGACCCAGAAAGTTCAGAACAAATCACTGATGACAGCTAGACAGTGATTCAGAAATTGCATACATCTCTCAACCCGCACTCTGGTTTGTCTAATCTCGCTTTGCTCTTGGTTCCAAATTTGTGATTCTTTACAGTAACTTCACACTTCCCTTAAAACTTCACTTTGCTTGCTCTGGTTTGCTGCTAATAGACTCTAGCATTTTGGACACTAGTTTTTAGTGTCATCTGTGTGTACAAAACAGATCTTCACGACCCAGATAATCACGATGGTGTGATCACTCATCTAGAGCCAGATATCCTGCAATGTGAAGTCAAGTGGGCCTTAGAAAGCATCACTACCAACAAAGCTAGTGGAGGTGATGGAATTCCAGTTGAGCTCTTTCAAATCCTGAAAGATGATGCTGTGAAAGTGCTACACTCAATATGCCAGCAAATTTGGAAAACTCAGCAGTGGCCACAGGACTGGAAAAGGTTTATTTTCATTCCAATTCCAAAAAAGGCAATGCCAAAGAATACTCAAACTACCACACAATTGCACTCATTTCACACGCTAGTAAAGTAATGCTCAAAATTCTCCAAACCAGGCTTCAGCAATACATGAACTTCCAGATGTTCAAGCTGGTTTTAGAAAACGTAAAGGAACCAGAGATCAAATTGCCAACATCCTCTGGATCATGGAAAAAGGAAGAGAGTTCCAGAAAAACATCTATTTCTGCTTTATTGACTATGCCAAAGCCTTTGACTATGTGGATCACAATAAACTGTGGAAAATTCTTTAAGAGATGGGAATGCCAGACCACCTGACCTGCCTCTTGAGAAATCTGTATGCAGGTCAGGAAGCAACAGTTAGAACTGGACATGGAACAACAGACTGGTTCCAAATAGGAAAAGGAGTACATCAAGGCTGTGTATTGTCACCCTGCTTATTTAACTTATATGCACATTATATCATGAGAAAAGCTGGACTGGAAGAAACACAAGCTGGAATCAAGATTGCGGGGAGAAATATCAGTAACCTCAGATATGCAGATGACATCACCCTTATGGCAGAAAGTGAAGAGGAACTAAAAAGCCTCTTGATGAAAGTGAAAGAGGAGAGTGAAAAAGTTGGCTTAAAGCTCAACATTTAGAAAACGAAGATCATGGCATCTGGTCCCATCACTTCATGGGAAATAGATGGGGAAACAGTGGAAACAGTGTCAAATTTATTTTGGGGGGCTCCAAAATCACTGCAGATGGTGACTGTAGCCATGAAATTAAAAGACACTTACTCCTTGGAAGGAAAGTTATGTCCAAACTAGATAGCATATTCAAAAGCAGAGACATCACTTTGCCAACAACGGTCCGTCTATTCAAGACTATGGTTTTTCCTCTGGTCATGTATGGATGTGAGAGTTGGACTGTGAAGAAGGCTGAGCGTCGAAAAATTGATGCTTTTGAACTGTGGTGTTGGAGAAGACTCTTGAGAGTCCCTTGGACTGCAAGGAGATACAACTGCAAGGAGATCAGCCCTGGGATTTCTTTGGAGGGAATGATGCTGAAGCTGAAACTCCAGTACTTTGGCTACCTCATGCGAAGAGTTGACTCATTGGAAAAGACTCTGATGCTGGGAGGGATTGGGGGCAGGAGGAGAAGGGGATGACAGAGGATGAGATGGCTGGATGGCATCACTGACTCAATGGACGTGAGTCTGAGTGAACTCCGGGAGTTGGTGATGGACAGGGAGGCCTGGCGTGCTGCGATTCATGGGGTCGCAAAGAGTTGGACACGACTGAGCGACTGAACTGAACTGTGGGCAGCAAAGTGTTAACTTAGCGGACCTAAGTTTCCCAAACTTTCCTAAATTTCCCTGCACATTCCTGTTTTCCTGACAGGCTTTTGGCTGGTTCCTATACAATAATCTCAGAATCCATACCCCCATGCCCCCCTCCCCCCAACCAAAAAAAAAAAAAAAAAACCCAAGAGGCGATCTCGGTAAAATAAGTGTGATGGGCAGACCAAAACTGAACATCCATGTATTTAAGTAGAATTGATGACTTTTAAAATCAAATCTATGCCTAGATATTGTGTTGTCTCCCACTACTCCTTGCTCCCCACTCAACTTTGCATCTGTCTTTAGTTAAAAAAGCTTACGCACTATTGTACTATTATATGCTTTATGCCTCTGTGTCTCTGGTCATGCTATTGTCTGTGTTTGGAAGATCTTTCCCCTCTTCTCTATCTTTTGAAATTTTATTTATCCTTCAAAGCTCAGTTCAAATATAATATCTTTGGTAACACTTGTTATTTGTTGCTGTTGTTCAGTCACTCAGTCATATCTTTGCAACTGCATGGACTGTAGCACACCAGGCATCCCTGTCCTTCACTATCTCTTGGAGTTTACTCAAACTCATGTTCACTGAATCAGTGATGCCTTCCAACCATCTCATCCTCTGTTGCCCCCTTCTCTTCCTGCCCTCAGTCTTTTCCTAGCATCAGAGTCTTTTCCCATGAGTCAGCTATTTTCATCAGGTGGCCAAAGGATTGGCGCTTCAGCTTCAGCATCAGTCCTTCCAGTGTATATTCAGTTTTGATTTCCTTTGGGATTGACTGGTTTGATCTTTTTGCTGTCCAAGGGACTCTCAAGAGTCTTCTCCATCACCACAATTCAAAAGCATCAATTCTTCAGTGCTCAGCCTTCTTTATGGTCCAACTCTTATATCCATACATGACTACTGGAAAAACCATAACTTTGACTGTACATACTTTTGTCGGTATAGTAATGTCTCTGCTTTTGAACAGTTTTGTCATAACTTTTCTTCCAAAGAGCAAGCATCTTTTAATTTCATGGCTGAAGTCACCATCCCCTGTGATTTTGGAGCCGAAGAGTCTGTCACTGTTTCCATTTCAACAGTTAGAATCAATTGTTTACTCTGTGCTAATTTAGGCATTCAGGTTACACTTTATTGGGAAATCACAGTCTTGGAGTTTGCTGTGTATATCTTCAGCCATCAGAAGATTAAAGAACAGGAAAAAAAGTGTCTTAATTATTTTATATCCTCTAATTTGTGATGATACCCATAATCAACTAGGTTTGTTGCCCCCCTCCCCCTGTATAATTTTTTTTTCTCTGCTTTCCATGCCCACCACTTAAATTATAATCAAAGTAAAAAACATAACTGTTATGGAAAAAGTATCAAGACAAGTCTTCTAACCACACCTTTTCACCAGAATGCAACCAATAAACAACCCATATGAATATTCTGGAATCACTTCTAATCCTAATGCTTTAATTTTAATAAACAGTAAGTATATGAATTGAATTTGATTAAAGTGAAACGCTACCCAGTCTCTCTTAAAATATTCTCACTGGCCCACAACTAATCATCTTACTAGTTAGATGACAACTTGTTGAATATTAAGGTTTTTAAGTAACAAATGTTTAAACAAGATTGTAGGATGAGGGTATAAAAGTGTATTTAATGTGGAAGCATTATATAAAATATAGAATTATTTTACATGTATATCTAAATATCAGAAATAATTAATCATTTCTCATGAATAAATGGATTATATACCATATACAAAGAAATTACAAAGGTCAATTTTTTAAAAATAGCACATTCGTAAACAATATAATTAGTTCTGTGACCATACCTACTGCTGTCTTTTTACAGAACTATGACTACTGGATCACAACCAAGTTTGTCAGCTGAATTCCAGCTGCAGGATTCATATCTCTCATAACTATATGAGAGGGAGAAGAGGACTGCCTCATCGTCAAGCCATAAATTGGGACCACAGTGTCATCTGGAATATGATAAAGTTTGTAAATGAGCTCATTTTATTTGGAAATCACTTAGAAAAAACAAATATGAAACCAGTGATAATGTATTTTATGATACATTTCAGATTTAAGCCACAATTAGAAAGGGTAGCTATAATGCTCTATAAAATAATTTTCCTGCCTATGTCAGATAGTCCATTTAGCTGTCAAAAATAATCCTACTAGACCTATATATATACATATATATATATAGGGATTATTTTTTGTTATTATTTATTATTTTAATCATTTTATTATTTTATATATATATATATATATTTCATCCAGTTACAGATTCTCATAGTATAAGTATTCCCTAAAAAGGAAAGAGATTATCACAACATAATTTTAAATTTAATGATTTAAATCATCTTTTTCCCTTTTGGTCTTTACTTGCATATGATTTTTCTAAAAACTGTAATTTAGCCTATGGAATAGTAAGAAACAACAGTTTCCAATAAATGTACAGTTGGGATATTTTAGTTAGTTTTTTTTTGTTCTTTTTTTAACTTCTAGGTTCATTCCTAGAATTGAAGAAGACATTTTTTCATGTTATATCTTTGTTCATTGTTTTTTATCTTCAGGTTTTTTTTTTTTTTTAGAGTTAAACAACAATAATATTTGACATTTAGGAATGTAGATGCAAAACATGGCACTTAAGGCCTTCAATGTATGTGCCTACCTTACCTTATGAGCTAAGCTTTCTTCTACCATTGTACCATGCTGCTGTTGCTGCTAAGTCGCTTCAGTAGTGTCTGACTCTGTGCGACCCCATAGATGGCAGCCCACCAGGCTCCCCCGTCCCTGGGATTCTCCAGGCAAGAACACTGGAGTGGGTTGCCATTGCCTTCTTCGCCATTGTACCATAACAGGATGATATTGTTATATTGACCTTTTCAGATTGCTGAATTGTCCAATAACAATGTCTTTCACTTACTGATATCATGTATTAGTCGCAGAACAAAAGAGTGTTTGTACTTTAATGAAAATCAGCATAGAATAGTTTAGACTTGTAGACATTTGGGTTCAAATACCTGTCCAATCCTGTAGTACTTATGCAACCATGGTAAGTTACTCAAATCCTTGTGCCTCATTTACTTCATGTATGATTTAATGCTAATAATACTTAACTCACAGAATTTTTTGAACAAAAATTAGTTAATATTTGAAAAGCTCTAGACAAATTCTAAGTGCTCAATAATTGTTAATTGGTATATTAGGCCTAGCATTGTCACTAAAATAATGTGGAACATCAGGCAAGTCATTTACCTTGTCAAGTGAAGATAATACACATTCCTTAATTATTTATTAAGCTTGCTGTAAGTTCAAAGTTTAAAAATTTTAGTATTTTTAGTATTTATGTATTAACTTAAACGGATTTCTGCAAAAGGAGTGATCTTAAAGCAAATGGAGTAGAGTTAAGGATGTACCAAAAGTATGGGAAGAGAAGAAAGAGAGAATAAACCAAAATATTGACTTTTCAATATTGAGCTAGGAATTGTGCAAACACTGAACAGAATGTGTGACACATACAGACCAAGACTAATAATGTTTATAAGACACAGAAATCTGAAAAATATTATAAACTTATAATAGGGCAATTGTTTTATAAAATGCATTATGGTAAGTACTCAATAAATACTCATTATTATAAATACATATCTTCAGAACAATCTTACCATGTGTATATAGCTTTATTTCCAGTTTACTAATTGGAGACCAAAAGTTAAGAAAAATTACCCAAGGTCTACAACACAACTAAAATAATGCAGCACTGAGATGCAAATTGAAGTCTTTTGCAGATAAAGCCTGCATTCCTTCAGTAAACTACCTCTCAATTCCAGGAAATCACATCGTGTAAATCTGTCTGAAGCAATGGTGGAAAACTAGGCTGAAATGGCTAACACATTTCACCAAACGGTTTTAAAAGATTATGCTTCTTTTCCTTTAAAAAGAAAGAACATATGGTTCAGGTGGCCAGAGAAATAAGTGGTTTCATCAATATCCTAAAGGAGGAAGTTGAATAATTAATTGAAACTAGAAAAACATTAACAATTCAAGAGTGAGAAGAATTGACATTATCTACTGTTGGTTTGTATAAGGTCAACTATGTTTTATATTGTACTGTATTGGATATGTAGAATTCTATAGGGAATTTCAAGGATTGTTTTGCCACTTGCTTTAACTTTTCACATAGGCTTTAGAAACTAACATTACACTTCACATACACTGGTGAGAATCAAATTTAATCATATAATCTGTCTCTTTATATGACACTTTTTTATTTTTTTCATTTGTCTCGTGCCCTGCTGCCTCCGTATGTGGACTCTTAGTTTCCCGACCAGGGATTGAACCAGGGTCCCCTGAACTGGAAGCATAGAGTTTTAACCAGCAGACCACTAGGGAAGTCCTTAACATCCTTCTTATATTCCCTACATTAGTGAAGATAGTCTAATGACTGCAATCCACAAATGTCAAGATTTCAGTAGCTTATAACAGTAAAGTTTTGTTTCTCATTCAAAATTCCCTCAGGAGAGTTTCCCTAATCAGAGTGTAGCTCTCTTTCAAACATGATTCAGGGAGCTAGGCCTCTTTCATACTGTGAATGTGATCTCTCATCTTCCTCAGCTGGTTTCTAAGATTTAGGGACCATTTCAACAGACAGAATAGCAGGTGAAAAATTACACATGGGAGGTCTTATAAGCCTGACCTGGAAGTCTGCAGACTTTATATCATTTCTACTGAACACTCATTGTACATTGTATACATTTTGATGTATATATTAATACAATATATATTTCTTTGGCTAGAACTCAGTCACATGGTTATGTAACTGAGGTCATTCATCAGTTAGATCCATTATTTATTAATAAATAATAAACTGTAACCTACCTTCATTGATCAAGCTCACGTTGTTTTCACAAAAACTGGACATACTCCAAGCCTCAAGGGGCCTAAACAATATGTACACCCAAGTTGTTTTTCAGGAACTCAGGGTCAGTTGTGTCCAGCTTGAGCTCCACTCATTTAAGACTGATTTGGATAACTGACCCTTCAACACAAGTGTCTGGTCAGTGACCTTTTGACATGAGAGGGCCAAAAACCACCCTCACAACATGTCTATGTCGCCATTTTCTGAACATGCGGCCTGTGAAGAAGGCTGTGACTTAGTTGCACCTGCACAGGACAAAGACTATATCACCTTTTTCTTATTTCTAATCACCTTCCCTTACATTCCTCATGCCTCACACCACCTGCTTCTTTATCTCATAAATATCCAGCCCCTTACCTTCAGTGAGGCAGACTTGAGACTTTCCTGTTTTCTTGCTTGGCTGCCTTGTGAATAAACCCTTTCTCTGCTACAAGCCTCAGTATCTGGCTTGTTACACAATGGGCAAATGAACCAAATTCGGCAACAGTTACACCTATCTACAGGGGAGGATGAGAAAGACAGCCTCACTCTATGCGTGGGAAGAAGACTTGGTGACAAACTAGCAAGTCTGAGACATAGTCTCCCTCCCTGAAAACAATGTCTCATTTTAGAGTTCCACATATCCAAATACATCAAGGACTGTTCTAGATGTTCTTAAGTTTCCTGAGTTCTTACAGCATAGGTGTGTTTTTTGCCATAGGTGAGCCCTTAAACAAGATTGTAGGGTTTTGTTTTGTTTTCATTTTGCATTGCTCTTAAGGAGCTTATTCTAAAGGCCAAACAGATTAAGATGGGATTCAAGGGACCTCCCTGGTGGTCCAGTGGTTAAGACTCTGCACTCCCACTACAGAGGCCACAGGTTCAATCCCTGGTCAGAGAATTAGAATCCCACAAGCCATTAGATGTGACCAAATAATAATAATAATAATAAGATTCAAGAGAAAACATCACAAATTCAAATGCCATCATGTTTACATATTAACTTCATGGACTTGGGAAGTTTTTTTAACTCTCTGACTTCGTTTTCACATCCAAAAAATAATACTCAAGGTACGGTTAAAAGGTACAATTGGTATAATATATGTAAAGCTCTTAGAAGAGTGCCTGGCACATAGTGAATCCTCAATAAATTTTATCAGTTATTTTAAATCTGCCACTTATTATCCATTTGCTTATCTCATTATTTTTATGAAACCAAAACCTCCTGAAGACCATGATCATGTATTTCCTTTAGGATCCTCTGCATTCTTAGGCAATGCTCACCTTACGCATTCTTAGGCAATGGTACCTTAGGCAATGATAAGTCATTCAATCCTGTCCGACTCTTTGCAACCCTTTGAACTATAGCCCACCAGGCTCCTCAGTTGTTGGATTTTTCAGCCAAGAATACTAGAGCAGGTTGCCATTTCCTTTTCCAGGGGATCCTCTCAACCCAGGGACTGAACCCTCATCTCGTGTGTCTCCTGCATTGCAGGTGGATTCTTTACTCTTTGAGCCATCGGGGAAGCACCTTAGGAATATCAGGCAATCAAACATTTGTTGGATAAAGCAATGGATTTCTTTCTTAGTTTTTCATAAATACTCTATATGCACTGCCATTATATATGGTTGAAAAGATAATACATTGGAACAAAATGCATAGTGGTACTTCATATTCAGTTGCAAAATACTAAAATATATTCAGAATTTTCCCCATTACTTCTCCCAGTTTAGTACATAAATGCCCACTTAAATGTATAGGATGATATTTATGATTGAGTTTTACCCTAAGTGCCCTTTATATTAATGTAAACTCTTGAGCAGTAACCAAAAATCATTACAGCTTGATGTCTTTTCAGTGGCCCGAATAAAATGAATTGGTCTCAGTCCAATTCCTAGTGGACAAGTGTCTAAATCAAAAAACACCACCACAATTAGCATTACTTTAGTTAATAGTTTTAACCACTGAGGTCAAGGATAAAATGAATAATAAAATTTGAACTAACCTTGTAATGCAAGTTGTAACTCCTTCCAAAATAGAGATTGCATAAGTGGTATCTGATAACTAGTTAATTTGAAGAATAAACAGAAGAAAGGAACAGCAATGAGACTGATTAGGAATTTATGTAATTTTATGAAACTAAATTTTCTATAATAGTCATTCCTTTCAAAAAAATAGCCATAAAAAGTTTGCTTCATGAGAAAATAAATGTCTAACAAAACTAACCATTTTCAACCTACTATTAATTTTGCAAATAAAGCTGAGAATTTAAATACAAATATATCTATCTCTTTCCCAAGTCACCATATAGAAGACTCACTGGTGAATTTCTAAAAGTGAGGAGAAAACACAAATAATCCCTAGAATCTTTACAGACAGGTAGAAAAAACTTTATCTCTGGATCCAAAGAACTTCATCAAAGGACTTCAGAATACAAATGCTATAAGTCTTTCTAGCAGCAAAAAGGTAAACCCTGAATATTTATCCCTTTATATAAGATGATGCAATTCTCTTTATTATGAATCCAAACATCTTATTTTTACACATAATTTCGGTTCTGATACATTGAGTTGATGTACCTAAAGTTACAAAGTATCTCCACTTTTCATGTCATGCTAAGTGTCTACCTTAAAAGATTATACATTATTAAAAGTTCTTCTGTGTATGAATGTGTGTGTTTAACATTGGTCAAACCACTGAGAAAAACACTAAAGAACAAATAGGTAAAACTCCCTGCCTTCATGAAATTTACATTCTAATGATGAGAAAAAGAAAATAAGAAATGCATTTAATAATGCAGTAGCACAAGGTCAGGGAGATTAGTTTCCATGATGCCATGTCGGTTTGCTAGAGCTGCGATAGCAATGAACTGCAGATGGGGTGGCCTAATCAACAGAAGTTCATTTTCTCACAGTTTCAGAGACTGGAAGTCCAGGATAAAAGTGGCAGCAGGGTTGGTTTCTTCTGAGCGTCATGAGGGAAGGATCTGTTCCAGACCTCTCTCCTTAGCTGGTAGATAGCTGTCTGCTCCCTGCGACTTCACATCATGTTTCATCTGTGCCTGCATCAGTGTCCCCATTTTCTCTTCTTACTAGAATACCAGCCATACTAGATTAGAGCTCACCCTTGATGTGTTCATTTAAACTTCTTTACCTCTTTAATGATCCTGTCTCTAAATACAGTCACACTCTGAGGTCCTGGGGCTTGGGACTTCAACATGTAAATTTCAATGGGCTCACAATTAGCCCAAAACAAGAGGAAAATTGATATTGGAATTTTAAATGGGATGATCTAGTCTGGTTTCAATGAAAAGATGTTATTTGGGCAAAGGCGTGGAAATAATTTACAAAACAAGTTATAACCTTGTTTGTAACAAACCTTTGTAACAAAAGCCAAATTTCCAATTAATAAAAACCAATTAAACTTAACTAACGTAAGAACAAAGGGGTAACTAATAGGACCCAAGGTAAGACTCTAGCTTGGCTTCAGGAAAGGCCCTAAAATCAAAATCCAGAAAACCTCCAAGATACTAGGCAGTGCTTTGACTCTCCATGACTTGTTTCTGCATCTCTCTGCATGTTCACTTCCTTCTCTTCCTGCAGACCTCTCCCTCTCTGCTTGTCAGGGCTGGGATTGACAAAGCCTCTCCATGGTTTGCGGTTAATACATATCCCATTTTCAACTGGTTGGAGATACTTACTCAGTTCAGTTCAGTCACTCAGTTGTGTCTGACTCTTTGTGACTCCATGAAACGCAGCACCCCAAGCCTCCCTGTCCATCACCAATTCCCGGAGTTTACTCAACTCATGTCCATCGAGTTGGTGATGCCATCCAACCATCTTATCCTCTGTCGAACCCTTCTCCTCCTGCCCTCAATCTTTCCCAGCATCAGGGTCTTTTCAAATGAGTCAGCTCTTCGTATTAGGTGGCCAAAGTATTGGAGTTTCAGCTTCAGCATCAGTCCTTCCAATGAACACCCAGGACTGATCTCCTCTAGGATGGACTGGTTGCATTTCCTTGTAGCCCAAGGGACTCTCAAGAGTCTTCTCCAACACCACAATTTAAAAGCAACAATTCTTTGGTGCTCAGCTTTCTATATAGTTCAACTCTCACATCCATACATGACCACTGGAGAAACCATAGCCTTGACTAGATAGACCTTTGTTGACAAAGTAATGTCTCTGCTTTTTAATATGCTGTCTAGGTTGGTCATAACTTTCCTTCCAAGGAGTAAACAAACGTCTTTTAATTTCATGGCTGCAGTCACCATCTGCAGTGATTTTGGAGCCCAGAAAAATAAAGTCAGCCACTGTTTCCACTGTTTCCCCATCTATTTGCCATGAAGTGATGGTACCAGATGCCATGATCTTCGTTTTCTGAATGTTGAGCTTTAAGCCAACTTTTTCACTCTCCTCTTTCACTTTTATCAAGAGGCTCTTTAGTTCATCTTCACTTTCTGCTTAAGGGTGGTGTCATCTGCATATCTGAGGAGATACTTACTAGCCACTCCTGAATGCTAATTCCACATTCCCTGGTCCAGGTAAGACAAATATCTAGGATCACATAGAATAAAAATAGCTGCCTTTCTCTGTGAAAGGGCAAGATCCTTCTCTGTGGGCGAATAAGGAGACTTTGTGAGTGAAGTAGTTTACTCCAAAATAGTTTATGACAGTAAAAGTTTCCTCTTCAGTTATTAGATATCACATTTTTTTTTACAAACTATTTTAGTCCTTTTTTCATGCTTACACTTTCTTCATCAAAATTTACAAATATTCTTGAAATTACTCTGAGCATTTCTTCTTTGGCATGGAAGGATAGAAAGAGCACAAAGGAGAGGGAGTCATAAAAATTAGGTGAAATCTTACGTTTCACAGTAAATTACCTCATGTTCTTGAGCATGCTACCTTATACTTCTCAACTGGAAAAAGCATGCAACAAAGTTCTTATCACACTATATGTAATTGCTTATTTATTCAAATCCTTACCCAGTTATGCAAAATTCATTTTTTAGAAAAAGTTTACTACTTTCTCACCTTGGGCCAAGCATTCTGATAAAACAAGGTATCCAAAGGAAGAATAGGGATGAGGAGGGGATCTGACACATAATCTGTACTTACATATTACTATAGATTCATGTTTGCACCTCCCCATTTATTTTTTTGGGCTCCAAAATCACTGCAGATGGTGACTGCAGCCATGAAATTAAAAGATGTTTACTCCTTGGAAGGAAAGTTATGACCAACCTAGATAGCATATTGAAAAGCAGAGACATTACTTTGCCAACAAAGGTCCGTCTAGTCAAGGCTATGGTTTTTCCAGTGGTCATGTATGGATGTGAGAGTTGGACTATGAAGAAAGTGAGTGCCAAAGAACTGATGCTTTTGAACTGTGGTGTTGGAGAAGAGTCTTGAGAGTTCCTTGGACTGCAAGGAGATCCAACCAGTCCATTCTAAAGGAGATCATTCCTAGATGTTCATTGGAAGGACTGATACTAAAGCTGAAACTCCAATACTTTGGCTACCTCATGCGAAGAGTCGACTCACTGGAAAAGACTCTGATGCTGGGAGGGATGGGGGCAAGAGGAGAAGGGGACGACAGAGGATGAGATGGCATCACGGACTCGATGGACATGAGTCTGAGTGAACTCCGGGAGTTAGTGATGGACAGGGGGGCCTGGTGTGCTGAGGTTCATGGGGTTGCAAAGAGTCGGACATGACTGAGCGACTGAACTGAACTGAACTGAACTGATTCATACATTGAAACCCTAAATCCCTAGCGATGGTATTAGATGGTGGGGATCTTTGAGAGTTGAACTCTTATGAGTGGGATTTGTGCCCTCATAAAAGAAGCCATGGAACCTCCCTCCCACTTTCATCACATGTCACTTGAGATTAAAATGAAAAGAGATTTATCAACAAAAAGTGGGCTCTCATCAGACACCAGATCTCTCAGCACCATGATCTTGGACTTCCACCTTCTAGAACAGTGAGAAATAACGATTTCCTTTTATAAGCCACCCAGTTATGGTATTTTTGTTATAGCAGCAGGCTAAGGCAGAAATTATTATTTGCAATTAAAATTCCAATCTGCTTTATGAAAAGCTTTACTTATCCTGGTAAAGTTTGAAACAAGGTCCTCCTATGAAAATGGAGCAGAGAAAATGGAGTTAGAAACTATAACTTTCTAGAGGACAGAAACTGAATCTTGCTACCTCCAATATTCAGGATTTGATTGGCAACCAATATACAGGAGTTGGTTACCATTTCCTCCTCAAGGGGATCTTCCCAACCCAGGGACCAAACCCGTATCTCCTGCATCTCCTGCATTGCAGGCAGATTCTTTAAAACTAAGCCACCAGGGAAACTCCTTCACATGTTTTAAAAAGAACTAAAATTTTGTAGAACATGTGCCCCATTCTCATATCTTACATCTCTAAGCAACTCTCAAGTGGGAAATTTTCAGGTGAGATGGATAACAGGGTGACTCCAAGACAGACTAGTGTGGAATAAACCAACATGAAGATAGGACTATGGGATAAGTATGAAGTAAAAGCATTCCATTTGTCACATACTCTTTGTATCACAGAATCTTTTAAATTTCAAAAGATGTTTAATCTCCTTTAACCTCTACATAGGTTACCCCAAAATTCACATAGAATGATGGTTTTGTTTTACTTTACTTCTAATTTCAGCCTCTAAACTCAACATTCATATCTCCCAAATGTAAGCAATCCATGAATAGCTACACAATTTAAGGTTATTAATTAGAATAAAGTTGGCAGTTTGACTGCAGAGTTCAGCCTGTTTTCTTGTGATTCTTTAATGCGGTTGACTGCCTGCAAACATTTAAATGATTCCCCTGCCACTTGTCTATGTATTTAAGCAAATAGACTATTACAAGAACAAAGACCTACTTGGTTTTTCTAATTTGACAGACGATAAAAGAAGGCTTTTGCAGATTTGTTTTATTTCTAAACTCATTTAGCACCAAGAGCATATCCACTTCGACTTTTTTTGGAACTGGTTCATTATGAAAATGGTCTAATAAGGAGTAGTTGGACCTAGAGTTTTTATCCAGTGTTAAATGAGCCCAAGCTTGCTTCCCCTTTCTTTGTTTTATAATTATATTCTCTTTCAACCCATTTTGTGGTATCCTCTTAAACATACTCTCTTTTGTACTGTTTCCTTTGATTGTGAATACTTCATTATATGTAGCAATTTCTATTATAGGTCTACAATATAAATTCATCAACTGATCTCTAGCTGTCTATTTTTCTTAAATAACCCATTGACAATTTATAATATAGGTGCTTGCTCAAAATCTTATTACTGCATATTAGAGAAATACAAGTAAATGAGCCATTAAATAAATCAGAAGAGAAAATATAAATGTTTTGTAACTCTGAGGTTGAGCTATGCCCAAGCCAAAGGCTTGCTTGCAGATGGTTTTTGAGAATGTGACTCCAAGAAGCAGATGGTTAGGGGAGGGAAAGGACAGGGAAACATGGAAGGAGGGAAAGTAATGTAAGATTGTAGAATATTAAAAGCTAATCATCAGTACACAGCTTTTTTACTTCTCTGTAGGTGGGACATTTTTTGTGGTGTCCTGCAATTGTTTTGAATGTGCTTCCAAGTGCTGTTTGTTAATTTTCAGAAATATTGATAGGTGATTTTCAAATCACTGGCAATTTGAAACTGGTGGTATTTATACCACAGAAATAAGCAAACATTCCCCATCAGAACATGTATATATTTCCATAGGAACACCATTCATGGATACTTTTATCTGTTCTATCAGGGTCCACAGATTACATTTTTGTCAATAAGTTTTACTGACTCATAGCCACACCCATTAATTTATGTATTATCTTTGACTGCTTTTGCACTGAAGTCAGATTTGAGTACCTGAGACCCAGATCATATGGCCTACAAACCCTGAAATATTTACTGTAAGACTCATTACAGAAAAATGTTGGTCAGTTGCTGTGTTGAACTATGTTGAGTGAATTTTCTGCCTTGGTAAAACAGAGCCCTGCTGCAAGGTTATTACATTTACCACTTTGCCTTTGTTTATTGAGATGATAAGGAGTCTATTCTCACATTTCCCCCAGTAGAGCTGATGTTTATCTTCCCAATCCTAGTGCTTTGCTCCCTATATGTAGGTACCTTTCCTGATGCCCTAAATACATCTGGCAGCTACAAAAACGTTTTAAACAACAGCAGATTTTAAACTCCTTAGACCCTTGTAAACAATACCCTAGAAAAGCAGTGCAACAAGATTATCCTTTTTGTGGATTTAAAATTTTTCCTTTAGCACTATATATGTGAATCCATCCTTTGTGTTCAGTTCAGTTCAGTCACTCAGTTGTGTCCAGCTCTTTGTGACCCCATGGACCACAACACGCCAGGCTTCCCTGTCCACCACCAACTACCAGAGTTTACCTAAACTCAGGTCCATTGAGTTGGTGATGCCATCCAACCATCTCATCCTCTGTCATCCCCTTCTCCTCCTGCCTTTAGTCTTTCCCAGTAGCAGGGTCTTTTCCAATGAGTCAGCTCGTCACATCAGGTGGCCAAAGTATCAGAGTTTCAGCTTCAACATCAGTCCTTCCAAAGAATATTCAGGACTGATTTCCTTTAGGATGGACTGGGTGGATCTCCTTGAAGTCCAAGTGACTCTGAAGAGTCTTTTCCAACACCACAGTTCAAAAGCATCAATTCTTCTGCACTCAGCTTTCTTTATAGTCCAACTCTCACATCCATACATGACTACTGGAAAAACCACAGCCTTGACTAGACGGACCTTGTTGGTAAACTAATGTCTCTGCTTTTTAATTCATGTTTAGAATCAAACCCCATTCTCTCCAGAGATGCTCAGACAGCTCAAAAAAACCTTGTGCGCACCAGGACCCAGAGACCCCACAAAGACTGAGAAAGAACTGTATTTGAGCATCTCCTGTGGAGATACAGCTCAGCAGCGGACTACCACAGGGGCAGGGACTCTGGGTGCAGCAGACATGGGTATGGCCTAAGCCCTCTTGGAGGAGGTCGTGATTAACCCCACCGTAGAGCTGCCAGAACTTACACAGGACTGGAAAATAGATTCTTGGAGGGCGTAAACAGAACCTTGTGCCCACCAGGACCCGGGAGAAAGGAGTAGTGCCCACACAAGAGACTGACCCAGACTTGCCAGGGAGTTTCCAGTGCAGGCATGGGTCGGTGGTGGCCTGCTGCAGGGCTGGGGTCACTGAGTGTAGCAGTACAGGCATGGGACTTTTTGAAGGAGGTCACAATTATCTTCATTACCTCCATCATAGTTTGACCCCAGGTAAATAACAGGGAGGGAACAAAGCTCCACCCATCAACAGAAAATTGGATTAAAGATTTATTGAGCATGGCCCACAGAAGGTACACAGAAGAACTGTACAAAAAAGATTTTCACAACCCAAATGATCATGATGGTGTAATCACTGGTCTAGAGCCAGACATCCTGGAATGTGAAGTCAAGTGGGCCTTAGGAAGCATCACTACAAACAAAGCTAGTGGAGGTGATAGAATTCCAATTTAGCAATTTCAAATCTTAGAAGATGATGCTGTGAAAGTGCTACACTCAATATGCCAGCAAATTTGGAAAACTCAGCAGTGGCCACAGGACTGGAAAAGGTCAGTTTTCATTCCAATCCCAAAGAAAGGCAATGCCAAAGAATGCTCAAACTACCACACAATTGCACTCATCTCACACGCTAGTAAAGTAATGCTCAAAATTCTCCAAACCAGGCTTCAACAATTCGTGGACCATGAACTACCAGATGTTCAAGCTGCTTTTAGAAAAGGCGGAGGAACCAGAGATCAAATTGCCAACATCTGCTGGATCATTGAAAAAGCAAGAGAGTTCCAGAAAAACATCTGCTTTATTGACTATGCCAAAGCCTTTGACTGTGTGGATCACAATAAACTGTGGAAAATTCTGAAAGAGATGGGAATACCAGACCACCTGACCTGCCTCTTGAGAAATCTGTATGCAGGTCAGGAAGCAACAGTTAGAACTGGACATGGAACAACAGACTGGTTCCAAATAGGAAAAGGAGTACGTCAAGGCTGTATATTGTCACCCTGCTTATTTAACTTATATGCAGAGTACATCATGAGAAACTCTGAGCTGGATAAAGCACAAGCTGGAATTAAGATTGCCCGCAGAAATATCAATAACCTCAGATATGCAGATGACACCACCCTTATGGCAGAAAGTGAAGAGGAACTAAAAAGCCTCTTGATGAAAGTGAAAGAGGAGAGTGAAAAAGTTGGCTTCAAGCTTAACATTCAGAAAATGAAGATCATGGCATCGGGTCCCTTCACTTTATGGCAAATAAATGGGGAAACAGTGGAAACAGTGACAGGCTTTATTTTTTTGAGCTCCAAAATCCCTGCAGATGGTGACTGCAGACATGAAATTAAAAGACACTTGCTCCTTGGCAGGAAAGTTATGACCAATCTAGACAGCTTATTAAAAAGCAGAGACCTTACTTTGCCAACAATGGTCCATCTAGTCAAGGCTATGTTTTTTCCATTGGTCATGTATGGATGTGAGAGTTGGACTATAAAGAAAGCTGAGCGCCAAAGAATTGTCGCTTTTGAACTGTGGTGTTGGAGAAGACTTGAGAGTCCCTTGGACTGCAAGGAGATCCAACCAGTCCATCCTAAAGGAAATCAGTCCTGAGTGTTCATTGGAAGGATTAATGCTGAAGTTGAAACTCTGATACTTTGGCCACCTAATGTGAAGAGCTGACTCATTTGAAAAGACCCTGATGCTGGGAAAGATTGAAGGTGGGAGGAGAAGGGTTCAACAGAGGATGAGATGGTTGGATGGCATTACTGACTCAATGGACATGAGTTTACATAAACTCCACGAGTTGGTGATGTACAGGGAGGCCTGGAATGCTGCAGTCCATGGGGTCATAAAGAGTCGGACACGACTGAACGACTAAACTGAGCTGAACTGAGCATGGCCTTACCCATCAGAATAAGACCCAGTTTCCCTCTCAGTCAGTCTCTCCCATCAGCAAGCTTCCATAATCCTCTTATCCTTCTCCATCAGAAAGCAGACAGACTGAAAACCACAATCACAGAAAACTAACCAATCTGATCACATGGACCACATCCTTGTATAACTCAACGAAACTATGAACCATGCCTTGTAGGGCCACCCAAGATGGACGGGTCATGGTGGAAAGTTCTGACAAAATGTGGTCCACTGGAGAAGGGAATGGCAAACCACTTCAGTATTCTTGCCTTAAAAATCCTATGAACAGTATGAAAAGTATTATTTGTATAGGTACTGGCTTAACATACGTCTCCATCTTGGCCCTCAATTTTGCAGGACCAAGGTCCCCATTGAGTGCTTCCCAGGTGACTTAGTGGTAAAGAATCCTCCTGACAATACAGGAGATGCCAGAGACATGGGCTCAAACTTTAGGTCAGGAAGATTCCCTGGAGAAGGAAATGGCAACCCACTCTAGTAGTCTTGTCTGGAAGAGTCCATGGACAGAGGAGCCTGGTAAGCTACAGTCCATGGAGTCTCAAAGAGTCTGACAGGACTGAGTGTCCACACACATACACGTAATGTCCTTATTATTCCATCCAGTGACTTCAGTTTGTCTCTGATCCCAGAGAGCCATGGAGCAACTTTGCTGTTCATAAAGTGAGCTTAAGACGACTCTGTTTCTTTACTTGTTTACTAGGTCTTTGTTGGGTTCCATTTTCTCCTCTCCTGTTTCTTACTCCCATTATCCCACCTCTAAAATAAAATGTGCTTAGTTCATAGATAACTAAAGCAATATACAAAGCTTCTCCTTGATTCTTGGGCTTTTACTATATTTCACTATTCTCATGGAATTTTTGAAAGTTATTTAATTCAATATTTACATAACTATATTTATTTTTAAAGCACAGCTGCTCTTTTCCATATTTGACTATTTCACTTATTAACTGTTAATCCCATTACTAACCATAATATTAATAGCTGATCATAATGTAATAAAATTTAAAAACATGGGAAAACCTTTTTAAAGAACTGGATGCCAAATATAATTCTTGCTTTGATTAAAATCCATTCTATTTTTTCAAACATATTTTGAAATTATCTTAATCTAAAATGCAACCATAAATACCAAAACTAAAAACGTACCATGTTTTAACTTCCTTTTCTAAGATTCTAAATATTAGATGAGTGCAATATTTTTATAATTACCAAGGAAACAAAAAGAGTTGAGTTAGTTCGCCTCATCAACTAAGTTCGCCTTAGTTTTCATCATCAAAACACATTTTAGATGTTCCATTTATCAAGAATCTTGTCATAAAGGAAATCCAGCTAAAACTAAATTAAGCAAAATGCAAATAGACTCAGAGGTGAAAGTTGGATATATTTGGCTAGCTCCATGAGTTCCTTTCTATTTCTCTCTGTCTCTCTAGGGCTTCCCCAATAGCTCAGTTGGTAAAAGAATCTGCCTGCAATGCAGGGGACCTCTGTTCGATTTCTGGTTTGGGAAGATCCCCTGGAGAAGGGATAGGCTACCCACTTCAGTATTCTTGGGCTTCCCTGGTGGCTCAACTGGTAAAGAATCTGCCTGCAATGTGGGAGACCTGGATTCCATCCCTGGGTTGGGAAGATCCCCTGGAGAAGGGAAAGGCTACCCACTCCAGTATTCTGGCCTGCAGAATTCCATACAGTCCATGGGGTCACAAACAGTCAGACACAACTGAGCAACTTTCACTTTCACTTTTCTGTCTCTCTGTCTCTCTCTCACTCTGTCTCTTGTTTTTACTTCACCCTCTGTTGGCTTTATTCTGAGGCTGATTGTCTACATGTAACAAAGCAATGTCCTATAACAGCTTTAGCTTGCATATTACCAGATAGACATCAAAGAGAAAAAGAGCCTATTTACCAGTAGCTCAAGAAAATGTGTCCTGGGGATTTTGATAGTCCCTACCAATAGGAACTTCCCTGGTGACTCCGATGGTAAAGCGTCTGCCTACAATCCAGGAGACCCAGGTTTGATCCCTGAGTTGGGAAGATCCTCCGGAGAAGGAAATGGCAACCCACTCCAGTACTCTTGCCTGGAAAATCCCATGGATGGAGGAGCGTGGTAGGCTACAGTTCATGGGGTCGAAAAGAGTCGGATACGACTGAGTGACTTCACTTCACTTCACTTCACCAGTAGGAACACGTTCATCTTTTCCTAACTCAATCAGTGTGTTTGGGGAAAGTGAGATACTGTGATTGACCAAGGATGGATCACAGGCTCTTGCTGTGGTATTTGAAGGATAGCCACTTAAAAGCCTCAAATAATAATGAGTTCTTAAAAAAAAAATTAAACAGTAGAGGGAGAGAAAAGAGGGTCATAATACCTACCGTTGTCTTTTCTATGGACGATAAATAGCTGCTTGTTCCTAAAGTGAAAATTCACACTATGACGAAAGTGTATACTGACATGAAATATAAATAAAAATTGAATACTATTGATCTTCTCTGAAAGGGTTTGCTCCACCTCAGATGAAAGAATAATAAATAAATGGATGAATGAATGAATGAGTCATGAAACTTGGACTTACCTTTTCTGTCTAAGGTAATTCCCACATTCAAAAACTTCAAGTTCAAACCAACTATTTTTCAATTATTAAAGAAGTATTATCAACCAGGGGTTGAAGTCATCACCTGTCCTGTATGTATTTGCATTCTTGAAACAGGTCCAAACCCAGAAAAGCTAACAGAGACAATTTAGGCCTGGGGAAATGGTCAAGTTTCAACAGCAAAGTTCTAGTTCTCAAGAACATGAATATTAAAGTCTTTCTTCACATATATCTTTTAAGACAAGGAAGTTATAATCTAATGGCTCTCTTGAAACTAGATTTTGTAAATGGTCTCACTTTTTAATGACCTAAAATTCCAGTCACTACGGACATTAAACAATAAAATTTGGATTATTTAACCATCAGCAGAGCTTTCAGTAACATTCATTTGTGCAATTTTTGCCATGTTGCTTTGAGCAAGTCACAAGTCACTTTTTTTTTGAAACGCTCTCCATTCTAAACATTCCTGTCCTTTCCTTATCTTCTCCAAATTCCATACTAAACACTCCAGATTGAATGACTCTATTTTCTTGGTAAACATAGCATTTGATTTTACCATTTATTTTATCAATTTGTAATAATGAGTGTGTGTGTGTGTGTGCATTTTCTCTATGAGATGGTAAATATATTGAGAACATAGTGCTATTAATAATTATATATCTAGTTCCAAGTCTAGTGGTATAGTAGTAATTATCCAGTAAAATAGTTAATTTCCAATTTTTCAAATGGAAGTACCTGTCTGTGGTGTTTGGGAAAAAATCAAATCTAACTTTGAAAGAATAGGAAGCCTTCATATGGATTCTGATTTCAATTTCTTGGCACTTTTAAGAGTACTAGATATTACTTGCTATGATTTCAAATTCAAAACATAAAACTTGTTTCTTTGATATGTATAATGAAACATATTTTTTCTCTTTTTCTGTTTAAAAGAAAGGAAAATAGTATAATTTGTGGATAAAGGCACAAATGAGGGAAGTGTAGAGACTGAGACAGAGGCTTAAATGGTCACATGCAAGTATATTACATTTGATGGATATTTACGTATTTTCACTTTGGAGTCAGTTTGATCCTGTATGAAGTAAGAAGGAAAGATACTGTTATCTTTATATTACAAATCAGTAACTGGAAAATTAGAAAGTTAAGGAACTAGGGCAAGTTCATGAATCAAGTTAACACAGGAGTTCAGCATGTAAAATGGAGTAGGATTATAATTACAGTAACATGTTTCTATCTCCTTTACTTATTATTACATTATTATTATTATTACAAAAAATCTCTCATTTTAGCATCTTTTTTTGTTTGTTTATTTCTTTGTTTTTTTCATTTTGAAACAGAGATTAAGTAGTACTCACCTTATAAAGTCCTGGCGAGGAGAAGGAAAGAATGCACAGAAAGCACTGCTCAATAGGAAGTAGTGCTTTGCAGCCACTTCAGTAGCTTTCTTTGACTTTATCCTGCCAACTGCCTCTTTAAGAAAATATTTGCTTAAAAAAGACAGAGAAAAGTGGAAAATAACTGTGTGTTGAATGTGCTGAGATATAAGGAGAAAAAGAGACATAAGAGACACAGGTTCCATCCCTGGTTTGGGAAGATCCCCTGGAGGAGGGCACAGCAACCCACTCTAGCATTCTTGCCAGGAGAATCCCCATGGACAGAGAACCTTGGTGGGCTACTGTCTGTAAGGTCAAGAAGAGTCAGATACGACTGAAACTATTTAGCACAAGTGGAAAAGCAGTAAAAAAAAAAAAAAAAAAAAACACAAAAAACTCTAATCTGACATTCATTCTGCAGACCAACAAGAAGTGTTACTGGTTGAAAATGGATTGAATGTCATGGGAGAAATGGCTTATGGCTGAAGACAGTGAAGAAGCCTTAGTGTACCAGCAACAGGAAGAGAATGTGTAAGTACAAAATATCAATTCCCCATGATATACTTGAAGACAGGAACATTGAAAAATTAGCTAAGATCTATCTTGGACAATGGGCTTCCCAGATTGCACTAGTTTAGGTAAAGAACCTGCCTGCCAATGTAGGAGACATAAGAGACATGGGTTCCGTCCCTGGGTTGAGAAGATCCCCTGTAGGAGGGCAAGGCAACCCAGTCCCCTTGCCTGGAGAATTCCATGGACAAAGGAGCCTGGTAGGCTACAATCCATAGAGTCGCAAAGAGTCAAACACAACTGAAGCAATTTAGCATGCACACATACTAGCCAATGCGAGAAAATTTTGCAGCCTTTTAGCAGTTTTCTACATTGAAGTGCTAGTTTCAAGGACTAAGACACTAAAGTATAAATTTAAGGGAAAATGTGCTGGTGTTATTGGTGCACTTTTTAATATGCAAGTTAATTGGAATTTACTGACTTCTAATCAGTTCAGTTCAGTAGCTCAGTCGTGTCCGACTCTTTGCGACCCCATGAACTGAAACACGCCAGGCCTCCTTGTCCATCACCAACTCCCAGAGTCCACCCAAACCCATGTCCATTGAGTTGGTGATATCATCCAACCATCTCATCCTCTGTTGTCCCCTTCTCCTTCCACCCTCAATCTTTCTCAGCATCGAGGTCTTTTCAAATGAGTCAGTTCTTCACATCAGGTGGCCAAAATATTCTAGTTTCAGCTTCAATATCAGTTCTTCCAAAGAATATTCAGGACTTATCTCCTTTAGGATGGACTGGTTGGATCTCCTTGCAGTCCAAGGGACTCTCAAGAGTCTTTTCCAACAACCACAGTTCAAAAGCATCAATTCTTCAGCGCTCAGCTTTCTTTACAGTCCAACTCTCACATCCATACATGACCACTGGAAAAACCATAGCCTTGACTAGACGGACCTTTGTTGGCAAAGTAATGTCTGCTTTTTAATATGCTGTCTAGGTTGGTCATAACTTTCCTTCCAGGGAGTAAATGTCTTTTAATTTCATGGCTGCAGTCACCATCTGCAGGGATTTTGGAGCCCCCCAAAATAAAGTCAGCCACTGTTTCCACTGTTTCCCCATCTATTTGCCATGAAGTGATGGGACTAGATGCCATGATCTTAGTTTTCTAAATGTTGAGCTTTAAGCCAACTTTTTCACTCTCCACTTTCACTTTCATCAAGAGGCTTTTTAGTTCCTCTTCACTTTCTGCCATAAGGGTAGTGTCATCTGCATATCTGAGGTTATTGTTATTTCTCGTGGCAATGTTGATTCCAGCTTGTGCTTCCTCCAGCGCAGCGTTTCTCATGATGTAATATGCATGTAAGTTAAATAAGCAGGGTGACAATATACAGCCTTGATGTACTCCTTTTCCTATTTGGAACCAGTCTGTTGTTCCATGTCCAGTTCTAACTGTTGCTTCCTGACGTAAAGGTTTCTCAAGAGATAGGTCAGGTGGTCTGGTATTCCCATCTCTTTCAGAATTTTCCACAGTTTATTGTGATCCACACAGTCAAAGGCTTTGGCATAGTCAATAAAGCAAATGGCTTTCTGGAACTCTCTTGCTTTTTCAATGATCCAGCGGATGTTGGCAATTTGATCTCTGGTTCCTCTGCCTTTTCTAAAAACCTCTTGAACATCTGGAAGTTCATGGTTCATGTATTGCTTAAGCCTGGCTTGGAAAATTTTAAGCATGACTTTACTAGCATGTGAAATGAGTGCAATTGTGTGGTAGTTTGAGCATTGTTTGGCATTGCCTTTCTTTGGGATTGAAATGAAAACTGACCTTTTCCAGTCCTTGGCCACTGCTGAGTTTTCCAAATTTGCTGGCATATTGAGGGTAGCACTTTCACTGCATCATCTTTTAGGGTTTGAAATAGCTCAACTGGAGTTCCATCACCTCCACTAGCTTTGTTTGTAATGATGCTTCCTAAGGCCACTTGACTTCACATTCCAGAATGTCTGGCTCTAGGTGAGTCATCACACCATTGTGATTATCTGGGTCATGAAGATCTTTTTTGTACAGTTCTTCTGTGTATTCCTGTCACCTCTTCTTAATATCTTCTGCTTCTGTTAGGTCCCTACCATTTCTGTCCTTTATTGAGCCCATCTTTGCATGAAATGTTTCCTTGGTATCTCTAATTTTCTTGACTGACTTCTAATATTTAAAACCAAAAAGTTATTACAGATTTTTATATTAAGTGTAAGATGAAACTGTGTGTAAACTAAGTACTGTAAGGTCTGGGTTAGCAATTAATCCACTTTGTAAGAGTCCTTCTGAGCCATAAGTGTTACAACTTTCTATTTCATTTAATATTCAGTGAATGCTAACTTTAGATTCATTCTAATTCTCATGAATAAATTCTTCCAATTTAGTAATACAGATACAGATAATACAGATATTTTAAATGTCTCTCTAAGAGTTTATTCACATGATGTTCTTGCTCTACCTGAAAAAAGTTAATATAATAAAAAAAATAATCCTCTTAATACTTGCATATTGATAGTTATTTACCTGAAAAAAAGAGTGTATACCTCTGAAATGAGTGGTAAAAGGTAGTTCCTTAGAATGGGCCCTAAATTCAAAGAGTTCTTTAGGAGGAAAATTTAATTGAAGGACAAAAACTGATATTGCTTATATCTATTTTTTATTCTAGTTATTACTATTGTTATATGAAAAACTGCTGGCGTAGGTCCAGAAACCAGAAGAGATACATTCAGGTAGCTTATCTAAGATTTTGAAGAAATTCTGAGATAAAAATCAGAACTGCTAGGTTTTAAAATAATAACACAGACAAGTCTCTCTGAATTAGGAACTCAAAGAACCATTATGAAGAAGACAATATGATGAAGTCAGGTGCTCAAAGTTAAGAAAAATACCTATTTAGAAATGGACTTACCAGCCATAGATCCAAACAAATGGGACCCTGCAAATGGATTCACTACACTGAGGAAACAGAAAATATTCCCTTAAGAAGTGTTGAATTAGAATATAGATTTTGCCCACCCACTGACATGCATATCCACACATCCCCAAATTCAGTCTTAAGAAACTGGTGTCTTTATTAGAAGAAAAGTTCCAAGTTCACCTTGCATGGGTAAGTGAGTAGTTTCTTTCCATTTCTCCACAGTTAATACAAGATCTTTGAAAGGCATGGTACTAACAAGGGACTTCAAATTTAATTTAAAAAAATTGAACTGTCTATGCATATTATTCGGAGAAGGCAATGGCACCCCACTCCAGTACTCTTGCCTGGAAAATCCCATGGATGGAGAAGCCTGGTAGGCTACAGTCCATGGGGTCGCTAAGAGTCGGACACGACTGAGCAACTTCACTTTCACTTTTCATTTTCATGCATTGGAGAAGGAAATGGCAAGCCACTCCAGTGTTCTTGCCTGCAGAATCCCAGGGACAGGGGAGCCTGGTGGGCTGCTGTCTATGGGGTTGCACAGAGTCGGACACGACTGTAGTGACTTAGCAGCAGCATGCATATTATTTGTCTAAAGAAATTGGAAAACAGGCAAGAAATAATATTACACAAAGTGAATAAAATTTTGAGCCATAACTAGAATATACTACAGACACTGAATAGAAATTTAAAAGATTGCAGGAAGAAAAGAGCCACTGTTTTTAATTAATCTTCAAGCCAGTGTTGCCATTGTGATTTAAAGCTATAAAAAAATAGCATATATATAAAAAGGACTAACTCAGTGCCCTAGAACAGTATAGGCAAACAGTGTCTCAGAGGCCAAATCCAGCCTGCTACATGTTTGATGTGGGTTGTTTTTGTTTGTTTTTTTAACCACTAATGGGAATGGGTATTATTTTTAAGTGGTTATAAAAACAATATCAAGAGAAGAATTATACTTGGTGACATGTGAAAATTATTTAAAATTTAAATTTCAGAATCCAAGGTTTTATTGTGACATGTTCACACTCATTTGTTTACATATTGTCTATGGCTGCTTTCACACTGCAAGATCAGAGTGGAAATGTTGGGGCAGAGACCAGATAACAGCCGCACCATCTAAAATTTTGGTTAGCTGACCCTTTATAGAAAAAGTTTACCAACCATTGTACTGGAATAAGAATATAATAGAAGAGAAGACATCTCTGTCTCTGTCAGTTCCACAAATGTACATGGAGCTGGGGAAATATATTTTGTCCCCTGGTTAGGCTGTTCTAAATCTAGTAGACAGTTTCACAACGGACAGTAGAACAAGACATGGATGCTCAGAAATGAGTTGAAATAGAAGTGATTTGGAGTAAAGAGTTCATACCTTCTACTGAAACCCATTGTTCTTTAAAATTCTCCCAGACATTCATTGTTGGTAAAGCACAGGAAAATGAGGACAGATTAGAAAGTACCAGAAAATCTGGATCAACTAAGAAATTCAAACTGAAGTACCAGGACAAATCTGATAAAACAGAAGGGATAAAGATGTCTCTGCCTTTAGAAGATGAAAGATCCCAGGGGGCTGAAATAAATATTTTCCCTTCTTAATCAATGGACTCCCCTAGTTACAGGTTAAGACTGGATCTGAGAAGAATTAGTGTGCTTGCATTCAGAACTCATCAGGATAGAATTGGTTACACAATTGCTCTAATTTTGGCAAAAAAAAACAAAAACAAAAAACAAAAAAAAAACACTTTTCTTGGTAAATACTTATTATAAAGTAAGCACAATCTATTTTTCAAACTGCTGTTCAATGACACCTAGAAAGCACAGGAAATAAATGGTGAATGCCCTTCCCCCAGTCTAAAGTAGAGAAATGAGACTGTAATAAACCCAACAAGTTCCTGCTTGGCAGTGTTTCTAGAGTTTTTCCAGATAATTACTCAATGCTCACCAAGCCCTCGTTCTCTGCTCCCAAAAACAGAATTAAAAGAAAGTAAGTTAGGGTGCGATTGATTGCCAATACAAGGATCATCTGAAAGTCCTATTTAAATATTGGATTTGCCTTTGAAGGCATTCTGTGAAGACTGACAGGGGTAAATGTGTTAAAAGGGTAAAATTTTTAACTTATAAATTCCCCAGTTCTTTCTACCTGTTAAATAAACAGAATGTACTCTCCCTATTTTGTTTCTCCTTGATGAAGTGTGTCTTTGTTATAATATTATGATATAGAATCAGATAATAGTCAGAAAGAAGAAAGAAGTAGATGGAGTAAGGAAAGCCTTTTTGTGAGATACATAGTAAAAGTAAAGACTGTAAAATAAATCAGAAAGAAAAACCTGCATTAATTGAGACACACTGAAAAAGGGCTTTGTTATCACTTATTTACACTCAAATATATTTTGAGGTATTGGCTTTAGAGAAAGACAGACGCCAAAGCAATATAGAGTAGAAGAAAATTAGAGAAAAGAGAATATGAATAGAGTCCCAAAATTTGGATAGCAGAAGTATCACTGCATTTAGTTTTCTGCATACCTATTTGCATATGAGGGTGAATAAGATGATATCAGTTCTAGGATTCAAAAGCTTGTAATATACTTTTATCATGTAGAGCACTTATTCAGTAAATGATTGTTGCATAGACGTTTTATTTGGAACAGTACTTTATTCAGAGGAGGTGAATCAAATTCATAACCTGGGTGACCAGCCATAGAATTTCACTGCAACCTAAAGACTGTTGGTTGACCTGTTTTAGGCATGCCATCTTGGATACCCTTTGCCCTCATGTTAGTGTTAACAAATCATTTTTCTATAACCTCTCCTCAAAATTTGTAAACATTTAGCCATAAATTCTAATTTTTGAGATGATATGATACTATTAAGCAACAGTTAGAACTGGACATGGAACAACAGACTGGTTCCAAATAGGAAAAGGAGTACGTCAAGGCTGTATATTGTCACCCTGCTTATTTAACTTATATGCAGACTACATCATGAGAAACGCTGGGCCGGAGGAAGCACAAGCTGGAATTGAGATTGCAGGGAGAAATATCAATAATCTCAGATATGCAGATGACACCACCCTTATGGCAGAAAGTGAAGAACTAAAGAGCCTCTTGATGAAAGTGAAAGAGGAGAGTGAAAAAGTTGGCTTAAAGCTCAACATTCAGAAAACTAAGATCATGGCATCTCATCCCATCACTTTATGGCAAATAGATGGGGAAACAGTGGAAACAGTGTCAGACTTTATTTTGGGGGGCTCCAAAATCACGGCAGATGGTGATTGCAGCCATGAAATTAAAAGACATTTACTCCTTGGAAGGAAAGTTATGACCAACCTAGATAACATATTGAAAAGCAGAGACATTACTTTGCCAACAAAGGTTCGTCTAGTCAAGGCTATGGTTTTTCCAGTGGTCATGTATGGATGTGAGAGTTGGACTGTGAAGAAAGCTAAGCGCCAAAGAATTGATGTTTTTGAATTGTGGTGCTGGAGAAAACTCTCCGGAGTCCCTTGGACTGCAAGGAGATACAACCAGTCCATCCTAAAGGAGATCAGTCCTGGGTGTTCATTGGAAGGACTGATGCTGAGGCTAAAACTCCAATAATTTGGCCATGTCATGCGAAGAGTTGACTCATTGAAAACTACCCTGATGCTGGGAGGGATTGGGGGCAGGAGGAGAAGGGGATGACAGAGGATAAGATAGCTGGATGGCATCACCAACTCGATACACATGAGTTTGGGTGAACTCCGGGAGTTAGTGATGAACAGGGAGGCCTCGGGTGCTGGGATTCATGGGGTCTCAAAGAGTCAGAGACGACTGAGTGACTAAACTGAACTGATACTATTTACTTTTCTAGAAAGACAATAAAATCTTAATATTTCTCTACTCTTGAGAATATCTTGACAGCATATTTCCCTCTTATGCTCTAAAAGGAAGATAAGTATAATCAATGCACAGTGAAATATTTATGTGCATAACTTCCTTTCTAATGCATTATCAAAATATCTGTTAGCACCACTTAAGTAAAAGTTTAAAACATTGTGTTTCTCTAATCAGAAAATGTCACAAAATCTTTAAAAGGTAAAGGACTAGCACACTTTTGGTGGCATTTTGATGCGTTGAAGCAAAAATCTGACAAAATTGTCTCCAATCAGACCTCCCCTCAAACGTGAGGAGATAACTTATACTCAAGGATTGAACACTTTTTTTTTTTTTCAACCTGGAAAATACTGTTTTTAAAAGTGTCTCTTAGAGATATTCTGCAACTGAATAGGAAGGTGAATATAAGTGAAGAGCAAACATATTCAAGAGAATGACTTTTGATGAATGGCAAATACTTCTCCACTGAAGATAAATATATGTCAAAGAATCAGTAAAACATATGCACTCATTCAATCAGTTCAACAATCATTTATTATCTTCTTCATGAAGGCAACGAATTAGGTGTTGGGATATATAGATGAGAAAACCACAGAGTAACATGAAATAAATATGCCAGTTTCTCCATTCTAATGCCAAATGTGCTAGAGAGTCATGGTGTACTATTGGGGAGAGAGAGGAATTATGCTGACTGTGGGAATAAGGATGACTTCATGTCACATGTGGGTTTAAACTGGGACTTCAAGGATTATAACTAGTTGTGATAATATGGGGGAATGTAGAAAAAAAAAAACTGAACAAAGTAGAAAAACTCACAGGGAATGAGGTAGGGAGGAGTGGTGTGTGTGAATATAATAGAGGAATTAATTCCAAAAACACATCAGAGATAGAATTAATAGGGCATAATGCCTGGAAAATCCCATGGACGGAGGAGCCTGGTGGGCTGCAGTCTATGGGATCGCTAAGAGTCAGACACGACTGAGCGACTTCACTTTCACTCTTCACTTTTATGCATTGGAGAAGGAAATGGCAACCCATTCCAGGGTTCTTGCCTGGAGAATCCCAGGGACAGGGGAGCCTGCTGGGCTTCCGTCCATGGGGTCGCACAGAGTTGGACACAACTGAAGCAACTTAGCAGCATCAATGGTGTAAGATTGGGATAAGAAAGCCAATGTTGGAAAGTTTTCATTTGGAGCATCTTCCTGCAAAGTTAGGTTCCTAAGTGATTCTGAAAATTCAGGATAAAATGTAAGTTTTCAGGATAACTAAATCCATTCTGTTTTGAGCATATTATCTTGAGTTGACTATAGGACTTTGAACCAGAAATAACTGGCAAGCAATTAAAATCCTAGTTTCTGGACCACAGGAGGAGCTTCAGTCAATTATTTATTCAGTCAATAAATATTAAGTATAATGTGTTAGGCACTGTGGTGGAAAAGAAAGTATAAAAATTAATTAAGATGATCCCACTCTTTAGAGGCTTCCAGTCTAATGGTTGAGCTAAACCTGTAAACACATAACTAGAAATCAATGTGAAATGTGTCCTCCTCAAAAAAAGGAATTACATATAAAAGGTTATAAAAGGAAAATGGGAGACATACAACTCCATCTGAGAAGAAGAAGGGAAAGTTGGCTTCAAGGCAGGGCTATTTCCAGGAAAGTTGGACCTTGTTATCTGACTCTTTCTGGCTAGAACTCCTCCTTATGGGGCTTCCCAGGTGGCTCAGGGATAAAGAATTTGCCTGCCAATGCAGGAGCTGCAGGAGAAGTGGGTTTGATCCCTGAATCAGGAAGTTCCCCTGGAGGAGGAAATGGAGATCCACTTCAGTATTCTTGCTGAGATCCCATTGACTAGCTACAGTCCATGGGGTCACAAAGATAACAGTTATGGCTGAGTGACTGACAAATAGATGGGGAAACAGTGGAAACAGTGGCTGACTTTATTTTTCTGGGCTCCAAAATCACTACAGATGGTGATTGCAGCCATGAAGTTAAAAGACGCTTGCTCCTTGGAAGGAAAGTTTTGGCCAACCTACACAACATATTAAAAAGCAGAGACATCACTTTGTTAACAAAGGTCCATCCTAGTCGAGGCTATGGTTTTTCCAGTAGTCAGGTATAGATGTGAGAATTGAACTATAAAGAAAGCTGAGCACCAAAGAATTGATGATTTTGAACTATGGTATTGGAGAAGATTCTTGACAGTCTCTTGGACTGCAAGGAGATCCAGGCAGTCCATCCTAAAAGAGATCAGTCCTGGGTGTTCATTGGAAGGACTGATATTGAAGCTGAAACTCCAATACTTTGGCCACCTGATGAGAAGAGCTGACTCATTTGAAAAGACCCTGATGCTGAGAAAGATTGAGGGCAGGAGGAGAAGGGGACGACAGAGGATGAGATGGTTGGATGGCATCACCGACACAATGGACATGGGTTTGGGTGGACTCCGGGAGTTGGTGATGGACAGGGAGGCCTGGCATGCTGCAGTTCATGGGGTTGCAAAGAGTCGGACACGACTGAGCAACTGAATTGAACTGAACTGAGCAATTGGCTCTTTATGGACCTGGGTTTCATCCCACTAAGAACTTACACAGTGGTACCACTTCAAGGTAACGCATTTAAAATATCTCCATACCCATCCTAATGACTGCACCTGCCACTTGAAATGCAGTTTTCTCATAAGACTAATAAAGTAGGTAATAGGATATTAAAGATATGTAGTATTTCCAATATAGGGGCTTTTCCCCTCCTTGAGCTCAAAGCTTGTACATATTATTGTCTGTTATCTTTACTTGATTGCAAACTTACAATATTCAGAACAAAAGTGCTGATAAATCTTCTAACTTCTCACTCTATAACCATTTGCTTCTCTCTCAAGATTCCTCATCTCATAAATGGCACCTTTGTTCTTCTGGTTGCTCAGTCAAAAAATTGTAAGCTGTTTCTCTCACATTCTTATATCTGAACGGTCTCTCTGATTTTGCCCTGCCTCTCAGGACAGCATTTAGGGGCGATTCGGGGGAAAAAAAAAACTGATTTAGCTATTCTTCAGTTTGGGCTTTCCAACCCTCTCTGAAGAAAAGGGAAAATCCTCAGTATAAACAATAGGGCCCTAAATGATATTTCTGATTTTCTATCTTGAATCACTCCAGGCATTCACACTTCCCTGTTATTTCTCAGATACAACAAGGTTATTCCCATCTTGGGGCCTTTGCTGTTTCCTTTGAATCAAATATTCCTTCCCAGTCATCCCTAGGCTTGCTGTCTCCCCTCAATCAAGACTTAACTTAATTTTCTTGTTTTCAGCAGACAAAACCTACTGTGATCATGTTATCTAAAAGTTTAACCTCATTCCTCATACATACACACACACAATACCCTTCCTCTACTTTGTCATTGCTTTACTATTTAATACTTTCCACTAGAATGTAATTTCCACGAGGTCAGAGAATTGTTCATTTTTTTTTTCACTGTTATATCCTCTGTACCTAAAACAGTGCCAGAAACATAAGGGGTGACCGATAAATAAGTCAAATTAATACTTTAAAGCTAATGAATTATAATCCTTGTTGTTGTTCAGTCTTTCAGTCATGTCTGACTCTTTGTGACCCCATGGACTGCAGGCTTCCCTATCCTTCACTATCTCCCAGAGTTTGCTCAATTGAGTCAATGATGCCATTCAACCACCTCATCCTCTGTCACCACCTTCTCCTCCTGCCCTCAATAATCCTTGAATAATTGCTAAATGTAGTACTTTAATAGAAAGGAAGGAAGGAAGGGATGGAGAGAGGAAGGAAAGAAGATAGTAAGGCATGAAATTAGAACAGAAGGGAGAGATGAAGGGAGATGAAGATGGAAGGAAGGAAGAAAATTAGGAAAGAAGGGAGCGATGAAGGGAAGGAAGGCAAGAGGGAAGGTGGGACGGGATAAGGGAAGGAGGAAGAGGAAAAAAGGAGAAGAACAAAGAGAAGGAAAATAGGCCATGCATTTTCCAAGACAATTTACCAGGTCTCCATGCAAGATACTTGCCCATAGTAGAAGAGGCTCACTTCTAGATCTCCCTGCTACAGCTGAAACTGAATGGAGGACCAAATTATCAGAGATGTTAGCATTAAAGAAAGAATACATATATGATAAAGAATGAATCCAAGAAGAAAATTCTGCTTTATATCAGTTAGTTCCCCTGTTAACACTGGACTTTTCCCAATTACCAAATTAGAAGTAATCACTAAATTTTTAAATTTTACTTAACATTGTTTTGTGTATAAGCCTCTGATGGTACTACTGGAATCCAGAATAACTGATTTCATATTTCAATTGCTTCCATCTGATTGTGAAATAAAGAGGGTTATGGTAGCATTTCATTTCTCTTTGATTCCCAATCTAGCATACTACCTATCATATAATAAGTCTTCAATAAACTGGCTGAATTTAATTGTGCAGACAATAAAGAAACATAAAGAGCAAACTTAGAATTACAAGCTTTTTCAAATTTAACTTTAAGAGACAACTCTTCCCCTCCTTACCCATCCTGTCCTTCAGTATGGTCAGATTTGAATGAATGATAAAATGAACACTCATACACACACACACACACACACATACACACGCACACACACACACATTTATTTTTTCCTATGTAGCCATGCCCCTAAAGTTCTCAGTCTTCCAGGTCACTCTTCAACCTATCTTTAAATTTAAACGTTACTTACCTAGAGCTGATACCTTGCTGACTATGAGAAATCCAGTGCCTTGCCCCAGTACTTTGGTATTTACAGTTCATTTCCTCTGGCCAGGTGACCTAAATGGGTGAGATGGAGGAAGGTGGGAAGGAAGTCCCAGAGGAAGGGGATATATGTATACATAAGGTTGATTCACTTCATTGTACAGCAGTGCGTGCTAAGTCGCTTCTGTCATGTCCGATTCTTTGAGACCCTACGGATTGTAGCCCGCTAGGCTTCTCTGTCCATGGGATTCTCCAGGCAAGAAAACTAGTGTATTGCCATGCTCTCCTCCAGGGGATCTTCCTGATACAGGGATCGAACTCTTTTCTCTTACGTCTCCTGCATTGGCGGGCAGGTTCTTTGCACTAGCCTAAATCCCAAAGAAAAAAAAAAAGTGTCTCCTGCATTGGCAGGCAGGTTCTTTACACTAGCCTAAATCCCAAAGGAAAAAAAAAGTTATGGATTTTTTTGACTCACTTCCAGTACAAAATGCACATACCAACTTCTCCTCCTGTCTTATAAATTATCACTCATCTGAGATATATGAATTGAATGCTGTATTGAAAAATAGCATAATAAAAATGAAAATTAACCATTAAGTCTGAAAGATTTCCCTTTACTCCATGTCCCTAGTGTTTACACTTTCTCTTCACCTAGATTTGTCACCTTGGTCCTAGGGCTCACCGCTTAAACTAGAGACCTCTTCTTAAATTCTCTTTATTAAGTCCCTGAATTCCATATCTGGTCTGAGTCCTCAGATAACATAATAATTATCTATACAGAAATATTCCTACTCAATTCTGTGTCAGAAAAATCCCCTGGAGAAAGAAATGGCAACGCAATCCAGTATTCTTGCCTGAGAAATCTCATGGACAGAGGAACTTGGCAGGCTACAGTCCATGGGTTTACAAAGAGCCAGACACCACTTAGAGACTAAACAACAAACACCAACAATAGAAAAATAAAATTATAAGTTTGGTATTTAGCTAACATCTGCATGTCTATAAATACTCTTAAAAATGTTAACTTCTAGAAACAAGGAAGAGTCCACCAACAAAAGTATATGGCTTCTATCCTTAGAAATATTATAGATCAGCCTCAAAACAATATATTAAATAGATCAATGTAAACAAAGAAATTAAAATTATGGTTGTATAAAGTGAGAGTTGAGGACTTTACAACTTAGTGCCAAGGAAAGTGGAACCACATGTATAAAATATCCTGACATTCAGAAACTTATTCTGGGTCCTGGAATTATTGTAATGAGATACCATAAATAATTTTTGATACTATACTTTTCTGAGTACTTATAAGGGTATAAACCTGAATGCCCAATGAATGAATAGTGATGATTTTAATTCTGAACTGAAGTTGCTTTCTTAAAATTTCTATTTACTGAAATGTTCCATTAAATAATAATTGTTTGGGGTTACATTTTCAGAACTGTATGGGCATATCTTTTATCCAGTTGCTTTGCTTAAATGTGCTTGAATCTTCACAGCCCTTCAAGGTGGGAATTTTCCCTTTTTTTTTTCTTCAAGTGAACACAGATAAAATAGATTTAATGGCTTTATAGCTCATGCTCTCAGTCCACTGTACTACACTTGCTCCAAAGAGAGTGAACAAAATAAATCATTTATTTCTCTGCTCCTTATGATATGAAGAATCTTATGAAGTTAAGAACAAGACAAAGGATAGCCTGAAGATTATCCTTGTAGTACAAACATGTTAATTATGACAATGAGACATTTTTATTACTCATCAATATTTCTCTTATCTTTAAAATTGTGCTTATAGGCAACTGAATGCTTAAATTTTCTTCTAACCACATTCTGTCATCTGAATGATCTCTTGCCTATTCTTTCAAAACACATTTACAAATATGTTTTTACATTAGCAGAACATATTATATATACTTTTTACTTGAATAAATTTAAAGCATCTGTATTCATGAGAATAGTTCTTATTTCATTCTTACTAAAAGCAAAGAAAGTCTCATTATTTCTGCAAAGATTTTTGTAAGGGTGGATGGGGTGAGGGAAAAGGGATGGGATAATTTGACAATTTTTTCATTACAAGCATTATTCACAGAGCAAAGGTTAGGAACCGCTGTAAAACAAAAATCATAATGAAATCTTTCTTGGATTCAAAGCTAAGAAAATATTGTCCTAAGACTGCATTATCTAAAATACTTAACACACTAGTATACACAGGTGCTACTTAATAAAAACTATTTTAATACCATGATTTGTAATGAAGTCAAATAAGACTTATACCTTAAGATTTACAAAGCCTCTTTAAAAAATGTTCATGTAAGTGTTGCTTTTAAAGTGTGTTCAAGTTCTAACAGTATTAAATAATTAATTTATTGTGTTATTTTAATTGCCCAGCTGCCTGTAGGCATTTGGAATATATTTCTATGAATAGTTAATGTGGTACAAAAAATCAGATACTTGTATGTAATGTACCTAATTCAACTAAGCTGGAAGAAGAATTTAAATTTTTCCAATTTCTTCTCAAATTAATCATATGTGTTCTAAAATGAAATAATGTGTCAAATTGGTTAGGGCAAACTACTTAAAAACTTTAACAAGCTAAAAGGTTTCTAAATTTCAGTTAATACATGTTACAGGCTGCAATAAAAATATTAAAGCTTCCTCCCACTAAATGTAGAGGAATGTAAGAATTAGTGTTTTCTTAGTGTACCAGAGATCAAATTGCCAACATCTGTTGGATCATCAAAAAAGCAAGAGAGTTCCAGAAAAATATCTATGTTTGCTTTATTGACTGAGCAAAAGCCTTTGACTGTGTGGATCACAACAAACTGTGGAAAATTCTTTAAGAGATGGGAATACCAGACCACCCGACCAGCCTCCTGAGAAATCTGTATGCAGGTCAAGTGGCAACAGTTAGAACTGGACACGGAACAACAGACTGGTTCTACATCAGGAAAGGAGTACATCAAGGCTGTATATTGTCACCCTGCTCATTTAACTTATAGGCAGAGTATATCATGTGAAATGCCAGGCTGGAAGAAGCACAAGCTGGAATCAAGATTGCCAAGAGAAATATCAATAACCTCAGATATGCAGATGACACCACCTTTATGGCAGAAAGCCATAAGGAACTGAAGAGCCTCTTGATGAAAGTGAAAAAGATAGCTTAAAATTCAACATTACAAAAACTAAGATCATGGCACCCAGTCCCATCATTTCATGGCAAATAGATGGGGAAACAGTGACAGACTTTATTTTCTTGAGCTCCCAAATCACTGCAGATGGTGACTGCAGCCATGAAATTAAAAGACACTTGCTCCTTGGAAGAAAAGTTATGACCAACCTACACAGCATATTAAAAAGCAGAGACATTACTTTGCCAACAAAGGTCCGTCTAGTCAAGGCTATGGTTTTTTCCAGTAGTCATGTATGAATGGGAGAGTTGGACTGTAAAGAAAGCTGAGCACCAAAGAATTGACCTGTGGTGTTGAAGACTCTCGAGAGCCCCTTGGATTGCAAGGAGATCCAACCAGTCCATCCTAAAGGAGATCAGTCCTGGGTGTTCATTGGAAGGACTGATGCTCAAGCTGAAACTCCAATACTTTGGCCACCTGATGAGAAGAACCAATTCATTAGAAAAGACCCTGATGCTGGGAAGATTGAAGGTGGGAGGAGAAGGGGACGACAGAGAATGAGTTAGTGGATGGTATCTCTGATGCGATGGACATGATTTTGAGTAGGCTCAGGGAGTTGGTGATGGACAGGGAGGCCTGGTGTGCTGCAGTCCATGGGAGTCTCAAAGAGTCAGACATAACTGAGCTACTGAACTGAACTGAAGTAGTATATTATGACTGCAGAATTTTGCACAGTTCCTAAAAGAATATTAATTATCCTATTGTCTGAATTTGTTCAGATAATTCATTTATCCTGGTAATTAACCATCTTTTTTTAATATGATTGTCTATATTCTAAATATAATTAGAAATATTTTTATTAAAAGAAGCTTTGATTTAGTTTGTCAAAATTGAAAACTTTTCCAAATCTCAGTCTCAAAATGCCAACATTGTGTTATGCATATATATTCATGACTGTAAGTACTCAATTTTAAATTATCATAAATCTCTATATAAATAAATGATTTTAAACCCAGCATAACCATATCCAACAAAACCAGGATTCTGATGTGACAACTTACACAGTGCAAATTGTCAAGAGATGTCTTTGTGAAATCACTTGTACTATTATCATTGCAATTAGGCATTTGGAATTCTAAGAATTTACAAACTTAATAGCAATGTCTGCTTTCAAGTGGAATGGAGCAGCTTACAACAGATCAGTTCTTCACCTAAAACAATTAGAAAAGCTGGATTAATGGAAAATTCAAAGAGGTACTTAGACAATGATTATTAGAAGAGTTAAAACTCTAGAGAGGAAACTTTGGAAAGTTAAGTTTACTTTTACAGCCATTTTTACCCTGGAGCATTTGCCAATTATGAGAGTAGGGGGGACTTTGAATAGGGTGGAGAGCACTTCTGTGATTAGGTTATGTTGACTAGGGAAAACATTGCCCTTGAAGGGCTAGGTCATTCCTGGTGAGAGATTCCAAATGTGACTGGTACTGAAGGAGTTTCTCCTTTGCTGTGTTTGAAAATGGAAGGGGGCACATGGTAGGGCACAGCAGGCAGTGTCTAAGGGCTGAGAGTAATTGCTGGCCAACACACAGCAAAAGATGGGGACCTCAGTCCTACAACTCCAAGGAACTGGATTTTCCCAACAGCCTGAATGAGCTTGAAACCTGATCCTTCCTTAGTGAACTCTTCACATGAGCACACAAACTACTTGTCTCGATGTCAGCCAGTAAAACAGAATTTCTTAATATACTTTACATAAAATGGTAAAATATACTTTACATAAACATATCAGAAAAATCAAGTTAAAATCAAGGATGAAATCCTTTTGGAAATCATAATAACAAATTTAAGCTTCTAATATGTCAGTTTATAGTAAATTATTATGAAATAGATTCTAGATTTATTCATATATGCAAATTAAAAGCCTTTTACACTTTAAAAAACAATATTCTTTTATTCTATACTCATTACTGAGTATTATAGACAAGTATCCTAAAATGGGAAAAATGAACTCTTCTTTTTATAGTAGTCATTAAAATGAAACCAACCTGTAAAGTATTTCAGATCTGAGTTTAGACAACACTACATTTTCTGAATTTTGGATTTTTTTCTATAATTCGACTTTTGTATTTATTTCAAGCTTAGTCAGTATAAAATTTCACATTCTATGTGAATGGTTTTTATTTCTGGTCTAGGTCTTAAACTGCACTACAGGTGTATGCTAAAAATGACTTAGCAAAACAAATAATATTGAGCCTTCCTGCTTCCCAGATTTTAATTTCTAGATTAAAGAATGACTAATAAACACTAATAAATAAGAAAAGATCCAAGAAATATATTACACATATTTATCATGATTAAATATGGTTTATGGCTTATGCTTATGTAACCCATATCTGAGATGCCTCAGGCTTGCAGCCTACTTTATTTTACAGTAGGCAAGGCAAAGAAACAAATGACATTTTGGTTGGCCTAAGCCCTCATTTAACTCTTAGGAAAAAATATTTCTTTGGATTTAACTTTATAAGGATAAAAGAGAATGAACTTTGAAGTTAACAAATCTTTGTTCCAATTGTATTCCTTTCCCTTGTTTGCTTTTAGAAATTTAACAGATTTCTTAATTTGTTTTAACCTGAGTTTCTTTATCCATGAAGTGATATGCACTGTAGATGTCCTTGCCTGTATAGGAATTGTCGGGAAGGGTTTAATTTCTCCCTCTACCTTTCTTGGGGCTGTACTAATAATAAAATTGATAACAAACCGATTAACAGAAGGAAAAGAAAAAATTTTAACTCATACCCACAGAGGTCACATAGAAATGGGACCTAAGAAGTGGCCAAAGCAGCTTTTATACATTTTAGACAAACAATAAATTTGGGAGTAATTGACAGGGTAAAGAAACTTGGGTTTTCGGGTACTCAATTAGTGAAGAATATCTATATAGAGTTTGGGCTTCAGGCAGTAATTAAAGTAACAAGGTTTGTTTATACAAACTTTTCAGCTCTGGATTCACAGTCTCTGGTGATAAGGGTGTCTTTCTACCTCCAGAGGCAAGGAGGGCATCTTTTGCATTAGAGATTTATTTTCTGCTTTCAAGGGGACAGGGAAGGATCAGAGTTTCCTTCTTGCATCTGCAGCTTCTCAAGCAACTTCAATTCAAAATAATGAATGTGACATTGTGGCTCATGTTGAGGTGACCTGCTCTGAACCCCAACAGAATATGAATATGTATTTAAGACTCTTAGCCCTTGGTGGGCATTCAGTAGATGGTAGATATTCTTGAATGCCATGACTCTCTACTGGCCAGTATTCTATCCAGTGGTTCAAAATAGTTAATTAACAGAAAACAATGTTAACTAAATCTGAGGTATGTGTAAAATGACTAAAACTAAAATTCAGATTGGAATCAGATCCCACAATGAACGTTTTTCATCTAGGTAATACACAAGTATTGCGACGAATTTCTCAATTGCTTTCCTAGTGAGCCTTGCCAGATATTGTCTTGAATGTGACTTCTGAGGCACTCAAGGCACTTTTGCTTGGAGCACGTTTCATTCTTAGATGAAGGAAATCTCTCTAGCTATTTGTAATATTGCTAGATTCTTTTCTTTGCTCTTTCTAAAGCAATTCTTGCTCAGGAAAATTAGAAAGTATGATGCATGTGTAAGTGTATTTCTCCTTCCCAGTCTCCTCCATCACAGACACCAGTCCTACCTTCCTTTTTCAAGGGAAATTCATATTTTCCTTGATGCTTGTATGCTTTGAGATATATGTGACTTTATCTCTCTTATTCTTTACATCCTGCTTGAAGCTCATTTTCCAGATTGAGCATCCACACAAAAGAACTACAGAATTTCTAGGGAATATCATAAATGCACTACTTGAAATTATGTAAGATTTTTTGTGTTATTGCAAAATCTGACTCACTGACATTCAGTTAAAAGGTCAATCCCACCATTAAAGTTTCCCTCATCAGCTCAACCTTCCTCAAAACTCCAATTGCAATTTATAACTCTTCAGTTCATATCATTCTTGGGCTTATATTACAGTTTTGTAAGTACATGACTTCTTGTTTTTTACGCATATGGGAACAGCATGAGGAATAAGAAAGAGTATGGACTTTGAATATTACACAAACTCAGGTTGAAATTTCAGCCTCACAATGACTGGCTGTGTGGCCTTAAAAGTTACTTTCATCTTGACTCAATTGCTTACTTACTGTTTGACATTTAATCTCACTGTATCCCAATCATCTATAAAATGTGGATAACAATAGTATTAGGTAATATGCAACTATTGTGGTGACTAAATCAGATATTTCATGTTAAGTGTTTAGTACAGTTACTGGTACATGGTAAATGCATTAAAATATTATTTTTTATAATAGTAAAATAATTATAAAATTATCAGTATTATCAAACTCTAAATTTTAATTTGCATAATATGTGTAATCATACTTTCCTTTCAGGGATCTTGTATGAGTTAAATATGATATTTTATGAAAAAAAAACCTAGAATATTTTCTGAAAACTAATATGTATTTTCTAAATTAATCTATCTTCTGTTTCAAAATCTAATTTTCTTCACAATAAAATGTTTTACTCATTTTTGAAACTCTCAAAAATTTTTGTACATAATTGAATATAATAAATGTTTGTTGAATTAATTAAATCATAGAGTCAAAGAGAATTGAAATAAATAGCATCCTACCAAATAAATTTTTGTTTGTAAGGCTAGATCTCATCAGCATTTCTGATTTTGAAAATCTGCAGATTCTGACAAATAGTATTAAAATTTGCTATTCACTTATAAATAAATATTCCCTTCTTTCTCCAGACATCTGGAGAAATCTGTCTCATTCTTATATCCAAAGAAAGTAATTTGTTGAATCAGAGAATTTAAATGGAAAATATTCTATATATTTTACATCAAAATTGAGAAATATCTAAAAGAAAAGTAAAAAGTTTGTTTCATTATCAATTGAAGAAACTTTAACTCATTTAATAAACAATTGTTAAATGCATACTGTGTTTACCTCAAGAACAGACATGCCAGGCCACAAGGACATTTAAGAAAAAAATCATTCTATATTTTTAATAGGCAACAGTATTTTAAGTGGATTAGGCATGCAAATGAATGAATATGAATAATGTGATTTGCATGGCAACATGGAACAAAATATGTCTTAAACTCTGAAAATGACTATTTCTAGCTGAAAAAAATGGGAAAAGACTGAAACAATGTAGTATCTGAGTAAAGTCTTACAGCATAAATGTGTTGATGAGTCAAGATGGAGAAAAGAGCACAATCAGACTTTAATAGAATGAAGATAGTTTTTGTGGGTTCAATTATGTCCTGAAAAAGATAGGTTCAAGCCTTAACCTATGGTTCCTATAAATGTGACCTTATTTGGAAATAGGATTTTTGCATTTGTAATCAAGTTGAAGTCACACTGGATTAGAATGGACCTTATATCCAATGGTTGCTTACCTTATAAAGAGACAAAGATTTGGAGACACCTGGGAAGATCCCCTGGAGGAGGGCATGGAAACCCACTCCAGTATTCTTGCCTGGAGAATCCCATGACCAGAGGAGCCTGGTGGGCTGCAGTCCATAGTGTCACAAAGAGTCTAACAGGACTGATGCAACTTAGCACACACACACATACACACACACACACACACACACACTCACACACACACACACAATCAAGTTAAGTTGAAGTCCTACTGGATTAGTTCAGTTCAGTCACTCAGTCTTGTTTGACTCTTTGCGACCCCATGAACCAAAACATGCCAGGCCTCCCTGTCCATCACCAACTCCCAAAGTCCACCCAAACCCATGTCCATTGAAGCAGTGATACCATCCAACCAACTCATCCTCTTTCATCCCCTTCTCCTCCTGCCCTCAATCTTTCCCAGCATCAGGGTCTTTTCAAATGAGTCAGCTCTTCGCATCAGGTGGCCAAATTATTGGAGTTTCAAATTCAACATCAGTCCTACTGGATTAGGATGGGCCCTAAATCCAATGGTTGGTCTCCTCTAAGGAGACAAAGATTGGGAGACACCCAGACACACAGAGGAAATAAAGCCATATGACTATGGAGGCAGAGATTTTAGCAATGCCCCTTCAAGCCAAGGAACACCAAGGATTGCCTGCCTTCACCAGAAGCAAAGAAGAACCAAGAAAAGACTTCCCTAGAGCCTTCAGAGGGAGCCTGAATCTACCAACAGTTTGATTCCAATCCTCAGAACTATAAGAGAAATCCTTGTTGTTTAAGCCACCAAGCTGTGGTAATTTGTTATGGAAGTCTAAGAAACTAACACAATGTTTTCCACAGTTTACCTCTTCTGTTGGAGTGGGCTTTAATAAAAACAATTTGAGATTCAATCCTAATTAAAATCTTGTCTGTGTCATTTTTACTAGATGTGTAGCTTTGAGTAAATTAATTACTTTCTCCTAGCATCAGCTTCACTACAAAAAGAATATGAAAATTACCTACAAGTTCTTCAGATTTTTTGTGGATCAATTGAGATGAAGTATATATGTCATCTGATACATAGCAGATTTTCAGTCAACATTGACAGTGATAATGTTATAGTAATCACCCGGTTTCATTCCTGGGGAGGGGAGATCTGTTGGAGAAAGGATAGGCAACCCACTCCAGTATTCTTGGGTTTCCCTTGTGGCTCAGCTGGTGAAGAATCCGCCTGTAATGTGGGAGACCTGGGTTTATCCCTAGGTTGGGGAGATCCCCTGGAGAAGGGGAAGGCTACCCAACCCAGTATTCTGGCCTAGAGAATTCCATGGACTGTATAATCCTTGGGGTGGCAAAGAGTTGGACACGACTGAGAAACTTTCACTTTCATTGTTGATTGCAGTTACAAAGATGACTGGTGTCATGATAATAAACAGATAACCTCATACTTTAAATTATACCTCACTTAAATTTACTAAAGATTTTGAAGATGACAGCAAGGAGATCCAACCACTCCATTCTAAAGGAGATCAGTCCTTGGTGTTCTGGAAGGACTGATGCTAAAGCTGAAACTTCAATACTTTGGCCACCTCATGAGAAGAGTTGACTCATTGGAAAAGACCCTGATGCTGGGAGGGATTGGGGGCAGGAGGAGAAGGGGACAACAGAGGATGAGATGGCTGTATGGCATCACTGACTCGATGGACATGAGTCTGGGTGAACTCCGGGAGTTGGTGATGGACAGGGAGGCCTGGCGTGCTGCGATTCATGGGATTGCAAAGAGTCGGACACAACTGAGCGACTGAACTGAAGATGTACCTGAGACTTTTAAAATCTTGAAAAGTCAAGATTTTATTTGAAAATAGATAAAGGAGTTACGAGATACACCGTTTTTTCCTCTTATTTGCATAATTACAATAGATACACCTGACTCTTAAGCACCATGTTTGATTGACACTGGTAGTCAGATGATATGATTAAATAAACAAATGTTACAAAATTTTATTTTGTAACTGGATCAATAATATGTTGGCATTATATTAAATAGCATTAGATACAGTTTTAAATATGGACATATTTTTGGTACTATGTATAATTGCATAACTTGAGGAATTACATAGTCCCAGCTTTGTTCTTTTCTGATAAATAGAAGATAAACAGTGCCATATGCTTTGATGATGCGTCTCAAAATGAGAATAGAAGGTATGTATAGTACTGTGCTAGGTGATACTTAATAACTTCACTAGTAAACAGTGCATACCTTTCTATAGGTTAAATTTTAGGGAGACTAAAAAGGTAATTAAATGTGTAATATCAAAGCAAGCACACCAATGAACAATAGCTAACAGTGCTGATTCTAAAGCCACATAGCCTTGGTTCATTTTCTTGGGTCAATCATTATCTTTGTGAACTTGGGGTAAGTTTCTCAACCTCTGTGTGCCTCAATTTTCCTCATCTGTAAAGTGGGGATAATCATTACTATGACATTTAATATGCTCATTAATTGAGCTAATAATATATGTAAGCCACTTAAAAGTAGAGTGCCTGACACTAGAGTTGGATTTACCTTGAAGCTGTAAACCTTTAGCATCAGGTTTTTATTTTTCCTTTGCATTTCTCATTTTAAGCCTTGGGAGGCACCATTGCAATGTTTTCACAGGCTCACATCTTTTTATAAATACGCAAAAGTAAAACATTTATCCATAATCACTTAAGACAGCTGTCTCCCTCCATTTTGATTCCCACTGCATCAGCTTCCTTTCATGTTAAACGAGTTGAAATGGCCCTAGGCATTCTGAACCGGCTGTGGGTAAGCTGAACTGAGGACTAATTGAGTTTAGGGTCAGTAGTGTAATTTGCATATATAGTTAAGGTACTACTGACTATCTTGGTGAAGGAATGCATTCCAGGACTACTCCTAGCATACTGTGCTGATGTGCCCAGTGTCATAATATGAAAGTATAGGGCCAGATGATAAACTCATCCTTTAGCAAGTTGCACTTATCCTGTAGCACTGGCAGTGGAAGCATGTGGGTAGTAGAGAAGAAACAAGGTTTGAAATGTATACAGCCAGAAATTAGTTTCTAGAAAATTCATCCAAATCTTGCAACTTATATATGAAATAAAGTTAATAAAGATTTCCCCAAATTTGAAAACAGTCCAAAAAATTTACATGGTATTATACATAATGAATCGTGATGCTGAAAGAAGTTTTTCTAATGTCAGTATTAGCTTTAAAAAATATTAACCAATCAGTTATGCTAGAAAGAAGACTAAATTATCTTTCTATTCTCTCTATAGAAAATGATATTTTATGATTCTTGCCACAAAAAGGCAAGGAAAGGTATGAAAACAAAAGAAAAGATAGTATAGAGATATATTATGCATTTAATTACTAAAGATGTTTTATTATTTTTTTTTTTATTTTATGACCCTGGTGATATTTGCTATGATTTCCCTTCTAAATAAATCATCACTTACATACTTAAAATAATTTTATATACATAATTTTGTATTCATTTTCTTAATGAGCCAACAAAATTTTATAAGCTTTAGAATCTACAAAATCTGGACAGGGTTTATATTAAGTATTAAGAACAATCAAAGAGACATTAAAATACGTGAGATACATATATATATATATATATATATGAATGTATAATTATAAATAATATATATGAGTGTTTTAAGTGCCCAATTTTAAAATGTAACCTTGAGAGTCCAAAGAAATTTACAGCTCACAGAGGTCAAACTACCATCATCATGTATAAGTCTGAGATGTATTGTTTCATTGAAACCATTCAGCAGAGATATATTGAGCTTCCCCTAAATGTTGACTGGAATACAAATTGAAGACTTCACTGTCTCCCTCTTTAAGGCACAGAGTATCTAGAGGGACAGAGAGTTTCTATAAGACAAATGAATGAGAATGATAGGAAGGAAGAAAGAAAGGAAAGAAAAGGCAGGAAAAGAAGGAAGAAAGAGAGGAGGACAAAAGTAGAAAGAAAGTGTGGCAACATTTCTACTTCATTTTGTTTACTTGAGACCTTGGATTTTCTGACACCTCTTGTTGTTTTCTGAGTGTTAGTCATCCTTTTGTCATCCCCAAGAGAAATTAATCAAGAATACTAAACAACAAACATTATGTTGCTAAGTCACTTCAGTCGTGTCTGACTCTGTGTGACCCCACAGACGGCAGCCCACCAGGCTCTCCCATCCCTGGGATTCTCCAGGCAAGAACACTGGAGTGGGTTGCCAGTTCCTTCTCCAATGCATGAATGTGAAAAGTGAAAGGGAAGTCACTCAGTCATGTCCGACTCTTAGCGACCCCATGGATTGCAGCCTACCAGGTTCCTCCGTCCGTGCGATTTTCTAGGCAAGAGTACTGGAGTGGGGTGCCATCGCCTTCTCCGACAGACATTATGTAGTTCCAAGTAATTAGTGCAACATTTCTAGATTTTACCAAATCAAAAGAGTACTTCAGTAATGATATATAACAAGCAAAAAAAAAAACAAAAAACAAAAAATGGGTGAGAAGAAAACAGTGAAATAAGAAAAATAGACATAGATGTTTCAGATGTAACTGATGTTATCCTCGAAACTCAAAATTTTGTTTTCATAAAATCACTGAGAACAGTTTCTCAACATAATATAGAAAATCCATTTGTAAAATGAATATTCCTTTCAATTATTTTTAAAATAAGTTTAAAAAAATAGCCGTGACAAAAATAGGAAATCAACTTGAAAACGTGGAAGCAAACATAACTAACGAATCAATGGAAAAGCTCTGGTGAATTAGCACAAAGAAGTGAAAAGAACAGGACAGGAATCAAATGTAACATATTACTGGGTCTCTCATCCAGTTAAATAAAAGCTTTAACATACGTTACTGTCACATTTTCATGAGAGTCTTAATTTTATACTCTTAAAACCCGTCCATCAAGATGTCCAATGGTTTCCCATGACAGAGATTGGTAAAATGTGCTGCCAGATGATTGCATCTAATAGATGGTTTAAGCTCAGACACATATTTTTTGAACTCCCAGAGATGAATCACAATCATCAAGAATTTTACTTTTCTATTTCTCTAGCTCTTGTTCTCTGCTAATTTCGTGTTTTGTTTAGTTTTTGGTATGCATAGGGCAGAAAAATTTTTGCCCATTGATGGCAGCAATGATTGATAATTTTGTTTTATGGCTTTATCATTTAGTGGTTTCTGAAAATAGATTAATAAATTAGAGAGATTCATTCCCTCTTGAATAAGAGCTGAAAGAGAATGTGGTATGTTTTCTTTTGTTTGTTTACTTGGAGCTCAAATAATTTAAGAATGTCATGCCTACCAGCAATGATAATAATTTTTTGTATATGGATTTCTTAGGCATTGTGTTTTTGTTTACCTGTGATTAAACTGAAGATTTTATTTTATAAGATTATTTCATGTCTGCCTGTCTATGTGTCTGTATTTCGTGAAAGCATTTCTTTTGTTGTTGTTATATTAGTGTGAAATATTTTTTAATTTCCATAAAATATTAATAATTGGACTATAAGTTACTTGAACCCTGTTCTAATTGCTTTGTGGAGATAAATAAGTGAATATGTAAAATAAATATTCTTAAAATTGCTAGATAATAAGAAATTTTAACTTCTAATATTTTAAATATGCTAGACATTTAAAAAATATTCTTACAGAGACTAACTCAGAAATATTTTAACAATCCAGGTTCATATACTTAAGACATACTTAAATAATAATGAATTTTATAAATTTAAGGTCAGTCTCTGGTAAACAAGAACATTTTATAATTTTGGTTTAATAAAAAAAAGTATGCCTTCTCTCTGCATCAGTTCAGTTCAGACGCTCAATCATGTATGACTCTGTGATGCCAGGGACTGCAGCATGCCAGGCCTCCCTGTCTATAACCAATTACTGGAGTTTACTCAACTCATGTCCATTGAGTCGTGTCATCTAACCATCTCATTTGCTAAACCCTTCTCTTCCCGCCTTCAATCTTTCCCAGCATCAGGGTCTTTTCAAATGATTCAGCTCTTCACATCAGGTGGCCAAAGTATTGGAGTTTCAGCTTCAACATCAGTCCTTCCAATGAACGCTCAGAACTGATCTCCTTTAGGATGGACTGATTGGATCTACTTGCTGTACAAGGGATTCTCAAGAGTCTTTTCCAACACCACAGGTCAAAAGCATCGATTTTTTGGTGCTCAGCTTCCTTTATAGTCAAATTATCACATCCATACATGATTACTGGAAAAGCCATGGTCTTGACTAGATGGACCTTTGTTGGCAAAGTAATGTCTCTGCATTTTAATACGCTATCTAGGTTGGTCATAACTTTTCTTAAAAGGAGCAAACGTCTTTTAATTTCATGGCTGCAATCACCATCTGCAGTGATTTCGGAGCCCAGAAAAATAAAGTCTGCCACTGTTTCCACTGTTTCCCCATCTATTTGCCATAAAGTGATGGGACCAGATGCCATGATCTTAGTTTTCTGAATGTTGAGCTTTAAGCCAACTTTTTCCCTCTCTTCTTTCAATTTCATCAAGAGGCTCTTTAGTTCTTCTTTACTTTCTGCCATAAAAGTGGAGTCATCTGCATATCTGAGGTTATTGATATTTCTCCCAGAAAACTTGATTCTAGCTTGTGCTTTATCCAGCCCAATGTTTCTCATGATGTACTCTGTATAAAAGTTAAATAAGCAGGGTGACAATATACAGCCTTGACGTACTCCTTTTCCTATTTGGAACCAGTCTGTTGTTCCATGTCCAGTTCCAACTGTTGCATCCTGACCTGTATACAGGTTTCTCAAGAGGCAGGTCAGGTGGTCTGGTATTCCCATCTCTTGCAGAATTTTCCACAGTTTATTGTGATCCACACAGTCAAAGGCTTTGGCATAGTCAATAAAGCAGAAATAGATGTTTTTATGGAACTCTCTTGCTTTTTCCATGATCCAGCGAACACTGGCAATTTGATCTCTGGTTCCTCTGCCTTTTCTAAAACCAGCTTAAACATCTGGAAATTCATGGTTCACACATTGCTGAAGCGTGACTTGGAGAATTTTGAGCATTACTTCACTAGTGTGTGAGATGAGTGCAATTGTGCAGTAGTTTGAGTGTTCTTTGGCATTGCCTTTCTTTGGGATTGAAATGAAAACTGACCTTTTCCAGTCCTGTGGCCACTGCTGAGTTTTCCAAATTTACTGGCATATTGAGCATAGCACTTTCACAGCATTATATTTTAGGATTTGAAATAGCTCAACTGGAATTCCATCACCTCCACTAGCTTTGTTCATAGTGATGCTTCCTAAGGCTCACTTGACTTCACATTCCAGGATGTCTGGCTCTAGGTGAGTCATCACACTATTGTGATCATCTGGGTTGTGAAGATCTTTTTTGTACAGTTCTTCTGTGTGTTCTTGCTACCTTTTCTTGATATCTTCTGCTTCTGTTAAGTCCATACCATTTCTGTCCTTTACTGAGCCCATCTTTGCATGAAATATTCCCTTGGTATCTCTAATTTTCTTGATGAGATCTCTAGTCTTTCCCTTTCTATTTTTTCTTCTATTTCTTTGCACTTACAGTTGAGAAACTTCCCTGGTGGCACAGATGGTAAGGCATCTGCCTACAATGAGAGAGATCCAGGTTCGATCCCTAGGTTGGGAAGATCCTTTGGAGAAGGAAATGGCAACCCACTCCAGTACTCTTGCCTGAGAAATCCCATAGATGGAGAAGCATGGTAGGCTACTGTCCATGGGGTTGCAGAGAGTCAGACAAGACTGAGTGACTTCACTTTCACTTCACCATTGAGGAAGGCTTTCTTATCTCTCCTTGCTATTCTTGGGAACTCTGCATTCAAATGGATAGTATATCTTTGCTTTTCTCCTTTGTTTTTTTACTTCTCTTCTTTTCACAGCTATTTTTAAGGCCTCATCAGACAACCATTTTGCCTTTTTTGCAAATTGTCTTGGTCCCTGTTTCCTCTACTATGTCAGGAACCTCCATCCATAGTTCATGAGGCACTCTGTCTATCAGATCTAGTCCATTAAATCTATTTCCCACTTCCCTGTATAATCATAAGGGATTTGATTTAGATCATACCTGAATGATATAGTTTTCAATTTTTTTCTGTTTTATATATAATACAAGCATACATTTTCTTCTACCTGAGTTTGCTTCAAATTTTAAAATTTTACTGACTAAACTGATTATACACCTATATAATGTTTCCAATTATTAAAATATGCATTTGTATTCAACTAAATTGAATAGTTGTTCTGAAACTTTTGATTTCAAAAGTAGTTATATTTTGTAGTGTCAACTTACAGATAATTTCCAAATTATCTTAAAGGTAGCTTAAACCAAGGATTCAATTAATTAATGGATAATTATTGGATCCCTAATTAATTTGCCGGACAGAATACTGAAACATCCAAACCATTGATTAATACTTGGAACTTAAAGTTTATATATTTTTACCTATTTTCTTATGTTAAAGAGAAGCTATATCTTTGGGTGATGTTAATGAGTGTTCATTTTTGCCACTTTAAGGAAGTATAAAAGGGATATGTAGTTATTGAAAACTTCATTTTGCATTTAGTTTCACAAACTGTGCTAATCTGTTAAAATGCTTGCATAAGAGGACAGCTCTCTATTATTCACTCTGCAGTCCACTGTTTTCTATGTGAAATAGAAGCTATTTACTTTTGTTAAAAATGTATAATTACAGATGTTCAAGCTGGTTTTAGAAAAGGCAGAGGAACCAGAGATCAAATTGCCAACATCTGCTGGATCATTGAAAAAGGAAGAGAGCTCCAGAAAAACATCTATTTCTCCTTTATTGACTATGCCAAAGCCTTTGAACATGTGGATCACAATAAACTGTGGGAAATTCTTCAAGAAATGGGAATACCAGACCACCTGACCTGCCTCTTGAAAAACCTATATGCAAATCAGGAAGCAACAGTTAGAACTGGACATGGAACAACAGACTGGTTCCAAATAGGAAAAGGAATACATCAAGGCTGTATAGTCACCCTGCTTATTTAACTTCTATGCAGATGTACTCTATGCAGAGTACATCATGAGAAATGCTGGGCTGGAAGAAGCACAAGCTGGAATCAGGATTGCTGGGAGAAATATCAATAACCTCAGATATGCAAATGACACCACTCTTATGGCAGAAAGTGAAGAGGAACTAAAAAGCATCTTGATGAAAGTGAAAGAGGAGAGTGAAAAAGTTGGCTTAAAACCCAACATTCAGAAAACGAAGATCATGGCATCTGGTCCCATCACTTTATGGCAAATAGATGGGGAAACAGTGGCAGACTTTATTTTTTTGGGCTCCAAAATCACTGCAGATGGTGACTGCAGCCATGAAATTAAAAGACGCTTACTCCTTGGAAGGAAAGTTATGACCAACCTAGATAGCATACTCAAAAGCAGAGACATTACTTTGCCAACAAAGTTCCATCTAGTCAAGGCTATGGTTTTTCCAGTGGTCCTGTATGGATGTGAGAGTTGGACTGTGAAGAAAGCTGAATGCTGAAGAACTGATGCTTTTGAACTGTGGTGTTGGAGAAGACTCTTGAGAGTCCCTTGGACTGCAAGGACATCCAACCAGTCCATTCTAAAGGAGATCAGTCCTGGGTGTTCTTTGGAAGGACTGATGCTAAAGCTGAAACTCCAGTACTTTGGCCACCTCATGGGAAGAGTTGACTCATTGGAAAATACTTTGATGCTGGGAGGGATTGGGGGCAGGAGGAGAAGGGGATGACAGGGGACAAGATGGCTGGATGGCATCACGGACTCGATGGACATGAGTTTGAGTAAACTCCAGGAGTTGGTGATGGACAGGGAGGCCTGGCATGCTGCAGTTCATGGGGTCGCAAAGAGTCAGACATGACTGAGTGACTGAACTGAACTGAAAGACTACTTAAGACAAAATATTGAGAATTCAACTTTTTTTTTTTTAAGGAAAAATAGTCATTTGTTTCAAAGCAGGATTTCTCAGACTTCTTGGTCTTTGGATACCTTCCCATTCTTAGGAATTATTGAGGACCTCCAAAACCTTTCATTTATGTGAATTATACTTATCAATATTTACCATATTAGAAATTGTGATTTTTAATTTCTTTGATGAGAGTAGTGATGAATTCACATGTATGAATATATACATACATATGAATCTATCATTTTATGATGAATACATGAATACATCACAATGTATTCATCATTACTCTCTTCAAAAAAATAAACATTGTGTGTTGTCAACAATATCTTAATATAATTATGAAATTTGTTTTTACATGGTTAGAGATATCGTAAAATAATTGTATCAGTTTTACAATATGAAAAAGCATAATATAAAATGAAACTTGGAAGGCAAATTGCATTTTCTTGCATTATAGTACCTAAATCTAAAAAGAAACTAAGCAATATATTAATCTTTTACCAGTTAATTTAATCCTGAGTGGCTTGCTTCCTTGGTTTACTGATTAATACCTTCATCTACAGTATGAAAGGTAACTACCTTCTGTGTAATCTGCCTTGTTGTTGTTCAATCACTAAATGATGTCTGACTCTCTGTGACCCCATGAACTATAACACACCAGGCTTCCCTGTCCTTCACTATCTCTCAGAGTTCGCTTAAACTATGTCCTTTGAGTCGGTGATGCCATCCAACCATCTCATCCACTTTCACCCTATTCTCCTCTTGCTCTCAGTCTTCACAACATCAGGGTCTTCTCCAACAAGTCAGCTCTTCACTTCAGGTGGCCAAAGTATTGGAGCTTCAGCTTCAGTATCTGTCCTTCCAATGAATATTCAGGGTTGATTTCCTTTAGGATTGACTGGTTTGATCTCCTTACTGTCCAAGGGACTCTCAAGCACCACAATTTGAAAGCATCAGTTCTTAGGCACTCAGCCTTGTCTATGCTCTAACTCTCATCTGTACATGATTACTGGAAAAACCATAGCCTACATTGTAAAATTCTGTGTTTTCACCAAAATGGTTTTCTGTGCTTTATGTTAATTTTTATTAGGCCTTGAATACTTTAGAGGAAAGAAGAACAAAAACAAAAGTTATCACTTACCAAAGAACTAAGGTTCTTTAAATCTTGTTATCATATGTTGCTTTAAAATATTTTATTGTCACTTTAATTAAATGGTTAACCAAGTACTGTTTCTCATATATCCATGATCCTTTTAAACAAGTGTCCAATTCTCTTCTAAAAACTTTTTAAAATTTTCCTTTCAAAAATCATATCTTAGAAGCAGAAAAATAAGATAAAAATTTCAGAATATTTTAATATCTGAAACTATAAGACTACATCAGAGGGTCCCTGGAAAATTACAAAGATTTGTTCTTTCACTTAAAAAAGAGAGTTTAAAAAGTATCTAATTAGATTTGTTTGACGAGTTGTATAGGCAGACTTGTCAAATCAGAAGAGACACTCAGCCTTCCTTAGGTTAAAACTGATATTGGTAAAATATTATTGATATAAATATTCCAGAAATTTCAGAGTTTATGGGAAGTCTTTGTGTATTTCTTTCAATAACATGTTTCAACCTCAGGGAAAACATTGATTCAAACTCTTATGAAATTTTTTTTCAAGTTTTCCTGCATTTTTCAATCTTCTGGTAGTGCTTTATCTAATATTAGTCAATATCTATATAATGTTATCAGTCATAGTTTCAATTATTACTTAAAATATTTATTGACCACCTCCTTACTTCTGTAATTTCAAACTACCATCTTCAAGGCCAGTGATTCTCCAACAGTGAGACATATTAGACTAATGTATGTGTAAGCTTTACTCCAGAGTTTACTTGACATTTTTGGTAAACTTTTGATTTGTATGTTTCAGGATCATTAAATGTTATATCTCAAGATTCTTTTAAGAAAAACTCCATCCATTATTTAATAAATAGTCACTGACTTCTTTAACAGAAATATATCAGTCTCCTTCAACAAAATATAGTCTCAAAGGTTTATGGAAAAGGACCGTTATAGGTACTTTACACTATTGACATTTCAATGAATAGAATTTTGGATATATGTTTCTGACCTGACATTGTTTAGACCACTTTTAGATTCTGCCAGGGGACTACATCAGGATTTTCAGAACTCTTTTCAGTCGAGAAACAGATGGCCTCATCAAAATGCTAACCCAATATCAAATAGAACAAGAATTAATTACATAGGGCTGAATAAGCTGGTGAGGGGAATTTTAACACAGCTTTTTAAGGGAAGGGTATATTATTAATATATCTTTAATGTTTTATTTCCTGAATATGTAAGAAAGTGTTTTCTCTTTGTTAAGCTATCTGAAACCCAGAACAACTGTGTAAACTCTGCTTTTGTAAATTGAGATGAACTATTTTAGATGATATCTAATTCTCACTAATCATCAAATGCAGAAACTTACTACTTCTATTTACTTTTATGCCAATATAGTTATTTGCAGAAGATTGATAAAAATGTCTTCCTTTTTACCAGAATATAATAAAACAAAATGATTGTGAAAGCATGGCCTTATCTTGAGTGTCATATTTGAGAACAATGCTCATTTAATCAGATATGACAAGCTGCTTTTGAAAAATAAAAGCTAGCCTTCTTATGGAGACAATGACTACAAAACTGTTCCAGGAAAACTGCCTGATACCTGGTTTGCAGAGCTCAGCCTCACAGAGAGTAAGGAAGGTTACTTCCTGTTTGATCAAGAACCTTATAAAATTTGGGGCACTATGAGAAGAGAAAAAAATGACGCAAGTTTAGAGTTACTGCAAATGAATGTGGTAGAAGGAGCATCTTGGACTTTATTTCCTTACCTTGGACTACTAGATAATAAGAGTTTTAATAAGTCAAATCTGATATTACTTACTGTAGTTTTCTAAGTAGATGTTAGCCTTCTGGTGTTTACAATTCTTAACTATTATATGGCTCTTGATTTGTAAAAAGTCTAAGGTGTCCATGGTAAAATAATACACTTACTGTACCTGTGTAAGTAATCAGACCAACCTAGTGAGACAAGACTTATTTTGTAATCAAGAAAATCTTTTTTTGGGATTATCATGATTACAAGGGAAGAGGAACCTGTCAGGAAGAATTGTGAAAGACTTTGAAAGGTATCAAAAAGATTACTAGGTATCTTCAGTGGAAAATTATGTATTGTTTAGAGCACACCATTTCAGGTTTTCTGACACTAAGGGGTTTACATTTTTCATTGTCTTTGGCCTAGTTTATAACTTTATAAGTTGTAGAAAATCAGTGTGAAAGATTCTTGCCCATGAATGTGTAAATTAATAGTGTTTGGTGGAATTAAGTTGATTATTGCTCTTTAGATATTGATGAATTTTGCCAGTTTTGCATCTATTAAGCAAATTTATTTGAATGTTCAACATGGATCTACCTAAGATGGCTGCCCTTTGGATATTCCTGCAAACTGGTTGCAACATTTTACAGGTTCCCTCATTACTTAATGGATTATGTAGAATTCTGGGCACGTGTTCTTTTAAAATATAAGAAGTTATGATAAGTAGAATACTTGAATAAGTAGCAAGAAGAAAAGTAGGCCACCACAGGTTCAAGATTAACCATATTTAATATATTTAAAAGGTAAAGTGTATAATTAAGGCTTAACTTTGATTTCACAAATGCAATGAAGAGAGAAAAATATTAGATATTAGTTTTATGTCAGCACATTTTATATCTTTATCTTCTAGAACATTGGTTGGCTTATCTCTCAGAAATGGTTTATATGAGTACTGTTCAGTCACATCATTTCATTGATTTAAACTGGTTAAAAGGCACAATGGTTACATTTCTGAAACAATACAAAAGTTCTGTCACCTAAAAAATGGTATCTCTGAAATGAGAGAAACCAAGCTCTATATATTGAGTTGTGCACTCCCGAAGATAGATTTCTAAGCATTGACAATTTTTATCAGCTGACAAAATTTCATATCCCTGCTCTTGCTTATCAGTGTTATGACAATAAGGTACCTAGTGTAGAGATCATCAATTGTCTTAAGGAAACTTATGCTAACACATCATTTATCAAAGTAATATAAGAAATATTCATTTTATAGTAATTTGATACATATTTTATGCAAAAAGAATTCAGTATCAATTAAAATTGGAATATTCTCAATGAAAATTAGAATATTAGAAGTTCTGTATACTCTTACCATTGAAAATTGTAACTGTGAAGCTTTAAAGTTTTCCAAACCTATGTGAGCATTTCATCCCATAGATACCCATTAAGAGCATGTGGAATAATATTCCTCATAAAAACAGTTTAGGGTATGCTGTACCGTCATGAACCATATATTAGATTGTTAATAAACTCTTGATAAATCCTATAAAAATAAGGTAATTTTAATGAGAGCAGTTAAATTTTCTTATAATATAAATATAAATAAGAATAAGTAGAAATAAATTATATAATCTTATATATAAGATTTTCTTAAAGTGTTTCATTTTAAAACTTTGTGTCATTTCTTTATGTACTAGTAAGTTCACTTTTATAAAAAAAAGGAATCATACTACTTTCTTTTATATAACTTCCAATTTTTATTACACATAAACATATTTCTAGGCTGTTAAATGCTTTAAAACACAATTTTAATGGCTTCAAAATATTCTATTTATGAATATACCAAAATATTTTAGACAAGCCTTATCAATGGGCATTATATATGGGTTTGCTTTTCACTATCATAAATTCCACACAGAATTCTTATGACTCTTTAGGATAAATTTCTAATCCAAACATAGTAGATCAAAAAGTATGCAAAATTCTAATGTTCTTCATCTATATAAGTATTTGGCCTCCCACCTCCATCAGGTTTTCCAACTGGCAGACCTGTGTTATGTTTGTATTTTACTATCAGTTCTCTTGTTACTTTCTGAAGATGTTTAAAATCACGACTAATCTCTTCAAACTTTCAACTGTATTCATTTTCAGCCAGCTGAATTCATATCCTTCTTTTGAAAGAAAATAGAACACATGCTTCCTCACCTAAAATAATTTTACATATTTACTTCTCTCTTACGTCACTGTCTATCCTTTTCACTTTTACTCAGATTAAAATGTAAATCTTTGTCCTGCATCTTGGATTCCACTCTTGTGTTGCTCAGAAGACCATATTCTTTATTCTGCGTATCTCCCCACATCTATTATAGATTCTTTCACAACATAGACCCCAAGCAAACAAATAAACAAAAAATCTCAACACCACAGTCCACTCCAGCTACTACTTTAAACTTTCTCCCTCCACAGTCAAAATTTTTCAGAATGTTATTTCTACTCACAGTTTTAATTTCCTTACATTTAAGGCTCATTGAACGAGTCTGACCCATCTCCTACACTGCTTTTGCCAAAGGCATATTTTTACTAATAATTTTAGTGAAACTTATTATTTGGTCCTTATTTTATTTGCTTTCCCTGTAATATTTAGCATTCTTGATTACTTCATCTTTGAAATATTCACTTTCCCATGTTTTACAAAAGCATACTCTTCTATTTTCCCTCCTACATTTCTGACTCCCTGATTACTCTGATTTGAAAGCTTCTTTTATTGTATACATGCTTTAAAGTAAGTTATTTCTCAAGTACTGCACCAGGCTCTTTATCTTTATTATTTTTTGTTTTGCTTCTTTTCTGCATAAAACATACTCTCTCTAGGAAATATAGTCTATATATGTGTTTTGATTATCATCAATCTCATGTTTCTCCTGTCCTATAGTACTAAGTATCTGGTAATTTCCATGTACCAGCTGTATCCTCACCCAAGTTATTGATAGTTAAGTTATCTCAATGTTAGTTTACTCATTTGTAGAATGGGAATAAGAATTGTTTATCTGCTTTGGGTCACATTGGATAACATCAGTGAGATAATTTCAACATTTTACTACAGTACCTGGCAAATAACAAGTGCTTAATAAAGACCCTTTACTCTTAATCCATAGTGTATTCAAAACAATTTTGGACAAAAATGTTATAACACTCAAGTAATTACTGGGAAGAAAATCCTTGGTGAATAACAAAATTAAGGTCAAAATAACACATTGGTATGTACATGAAAGTATATTAGTTAAGATGACACTAGCTGCAATAACAGATGAACCTGAATTTTTCAATGGCTTAACACAATAGAATTTTATTTTTCATTCACTTAAATAAGTGGGGCAGAGGCTTTGCCCCAGACTGATGTAGATTTGGTATGCATAGAGTCTGCCATCTAGCATGTTGCAGATAGTATTTTTGACAAATATTTTGGCACTGACTATCTTAAGTCTTTCCAGCCCCTGACACAAATTTTCTTGCCATCCACTGCCTTCTTACTAAGCCATGATATATCTTTTATGGTTTTGTGTTTTAGAAGTCCTACTTACTTCTACTGGCAATTTGTGTATTAGTTGTTGTAATACAAACTGCCTAAGAGATAATTGCCAAAATCTCAGTGGCTTACTACAGTGATCGTGTAACACTGATAACATTAATATCATTTGTATAGTAACTTCTTCCATTTCTTAATGACCTGTAAGTCAAGAAACATATATTAATTCTAACATTGTAAGCGATGGCACCCCACTCCAGTACTCTTGCCTGGAAAATCCCATGGATGGAGGAACCTGGAAGGCTGCAGTCCATGGGGTTGCGAAGAGTCAGACACGACTGAGCAACTTCCCTTTCACTTTTCACTTTCATGCATTGGAGAAGGAAATGGCAACCCACTCCAGTGTTCTTGCCTGGAGAATCCCAGGGATGGGGGAGCCTGGTGGGCTACCGTCTGTGGGGCTGCACAGAGTCAGACACGACTGAAGCGACTTAGCAGCAAGCAATTGCTAATCAGTAGTAAGACTTGGGCTTCCCTGCTGGCTCAGACGAAAAGAATCTGCCTGCAATAAGGGAGACCTGGGTTCAGTCCCAAGGTGGATAAGATCCCCTGGAGAAGGGAATGGCTACGCACTCTAGTATTCTTGCTTAGAGAACCCATGGACAGAGGAGCCTGGCAGGCTACAGTCCATGGGATCACAAAGAGTTGGACATGACTAAGCAACTAAGCATGCATGCACAAAGTATGATGTAGGTGAAGTTATTTACCTTGTCACTTAGACTTGTATATCTGCAAATTAAGGGGCAATAATGATAAATGCTAAGATACCTTCAACTATAACTTGGTCAATTTAACATCATATCAAGATAGCCTTACCAGATAAAGTGTTCATGGTCGTGGGTTTGTTTGTTTGTTTTTCTTTTTCTTTCATCATTTAGACTGTAGCATTTACTATCATCTGGCTTGCAAAGTTTCTCCTGAAAAATCAGCTGGTTGCTTTATGAGCTTTCCCTTGTACATCAGTTCAGTTCAGTTCAGTTGCCCAGTCCTATCTGACTCTTTGTGACCCCATGAACCACAGCACGCCAGGTCTCCCTGTCCATCACCAAATCCCGGAGTCCACCTAAACCCATGCCCATTGAGTTGGTGATGCCATCCAACCATTTCATCCTCTGTCATCTCCTTCTCCTGCCTTCAATCTTTCCTAGCATCAGGGTATTTTCAAATGAGTCAGCTCTTCACATCAGGTGGCCAAAGTATTGGAGTTTTAGCTTCAACATCAGTCCTTCCAATTAACACCCAGGACTGATCTCCTTTAGGACAGACTGGCTGGATCTCCTTGCAGTCCAAGGGACTCTCAAGAGACTTCTCCAACACCACAGTTCAAAAGCATCAATTCTTCAGTGCTCAGCTTTCTTTGTAGTCCAACTCTCACATCCATACCTGACCACTGGAAAAACCATAGCCTTGACTAGATGGACCTTTGTTGACAAAGTAATGTCTGCTTTTTAATATGCTATCTAGGTTGGTCATAACTTTCCTTCCAAGGAGTAAGCGTCTTTTAATTTCATGGCTGCAATCACCATCTGCAGTGATTTTGGAGCCCCAAAAAATAAAGTCTGACACTGTTTCCACTGTTTCAACATCTGTTTGCCACGAAGTGATGGGACCAGATGCCATGATCTTAGTTTTCTGAATGTTGAGCTTTAAGTCAACTTTTTCACTCTCCTCTTTCACTTTCATCAAGAGGCTCTTTAGTTCTACTTCACTTTCTGCCATAAGGCTGGTGTCATCTGCATATATGAGGTTATTGATACTTCTCCTGGCAATCTTGATTCCAGCTTGTGCTTTATCCAGCCCAATGTTTCTCATGATGTACTCTGCGTATAAGTTAAATAAGCAGGGTGACAATATACAGCCTTGACATACTCCTTTTCCTATTTGGAACCAGTCTGTTGTTCCATGTCCAGTTCTAACTATTGCTTCATGACCTGTATACAGGTTTCTCAAGAGGCAGGTCAGGTGGTCTGGTATTCCCATCTCTTTCAGAATGTTCCACAGTTTATTGTGATCCACACAGTCAAAGGCTTTGGTATAGTCAATAAAGCAGAAATAGATGTTTTTCTGAACTCTCTTGCTTTTTCGATGATCCAGCAGATGTTGACAATTTGATCTCTCGTTCCTCTGCCTTTTCTAAAACCAGCTTGAACATCTGGAAGTTCATGGTTCACATATTGCTGAAGCCTGGCTTGGAGAATTTTGAGCATTACTTTACTAGCATGTGAGATGAGTGCAATTGTGCGGTAGTTTGAGCATTCTTTGGCATTGCCTTTCTTTCGGATTGGAATGAAAACTGAACTTTTCCAGTCCTGCGGCCACTGCTGAATTTCCCAAATTTGCTGGCATAACTAGCATATTTTCTCTTGCTCCTTTTAAGATTCTCTTTTTGTATTTAATTTTGCTATTTTAATTATAATATGTCTTAGTGTGAACCTCTTTATGTTCGTCTTGTTTCAAACTCTCTATGCTTCCTGAATCTGGGTATCTGTTTCCTTTCCCAGATTCTGCAATTTCTCAGCTTCTGTTTCCTCAAATAATTTTTCTGCCCCTTTCTTTATCTCTCTTCACCTTCTAGGATCTCTATAATGCAATTTTAGTGTGTTGCTGTTGTCTCAGAGGCCTCTTAAACTCTGCTCATTCAAAAAATTTCTTTTGTTCAGCTTGAGTGATTTCTACTACTCTGTCTTCCTCTTCACTGATCTGTTCCTCTGTATCATCTAATCTACTCAATTTTATCTAGCATATTTTTATTTCAGTTACTGAATTATTCAGCTCTGTTTAGCTCTTCTTCATGTTTTCTCTTTGTTAAACTTATTACTGTGTTCACCCATTCTTCTCTCAAGTTTGTTGAACATACTTCATTTGGAATATATTCCTCTGTCTCCTCATTTTGCCTAATTGTTTGCATTTCTATGTATCAGATAGGATGGTTATGTTTCACCTCTTGGAGAAATGGCCTTATGTAGGATATGTTCTATGGGACCCAGCAGCATACTCCTCTCTGGTCACTAGAGCTAGATGTTCTATGAGTGTCCCTTATTTGGGCTGGGTGGGCTCTTCTCCTTTGGCAGGTTGACCACTATGGGTATGATGGTAAGCAGAAATGGCCCCCAGCCCAGTTGGTTGCCAGGTCCACCTTGTGCAGTGGCTGGCAGCCCATGTGTGGGCAAATAAGCACTAATAGGCTAGAGGGAGAATGCCAAAATGGTCCTCTTGCTGGAACAAGCTCGCCGAAATAGTTGCTGCCAACATCTGTGTTCCCAAAGAGAGTCCCAGTGGCTTTCTCCCTTTCCAAGGGACTCTCCAAGATCAGCAAGTAAGTCTGACCTAGGTTCCTTTCAAATTACTGCCTCTGTGCTGAGACTTGGAGCATGTGAGATTTTGTAGCTGCCCTTTAAGAGCAGAGTCTGTTGTTTCCTACAGCCCTCTGGCTTTCCTATATGTTAATCTCTCTGGCCTTCAAAGCTAGATGTTCTGTGGGCTCCTCTTGTTGGTGCATAGAGTGCAGACTCTTGCTCTTTGGAGAGAACCTCTGAAATTGTAATTATCCTTACTTTTTGGGTCACCTACTTGGAAGTGTAGGTGTTATCTATACTTCATTGTTCACCCCTCCCATCTACCTTGTGTGGTTTCTTTACATCTTTAGTTGTAAAAAATCTTTTCTTCTAGTCTTCAAGTAATTTTCATAGTTGGTCTGTAAATAGCTGTAACTTTGGTGTGCTTATAGGAGGAAGTGAGTTCAGACTCTTCCTATTTCATCATCTCAGTCATATCTAGTAAAATTCATTTCATCATATAAAACTTATAAAATACAGATAGGTAAGAAAGGAAAAGAAAATTACTTGTAATCACATCACCTAGAGGTCTATCATTAACATTTTGATTTATATGCTTCAAACAGCTATTTTATAATTACTTAGGTACTGTGTATTTGAACAATGTATGGATAATAGCACACACACACACACACACACACACACATATATATATATATGGTATGTGCTTAGTTGATCAGTTGTGTCCGACTCTGCGACCCCATGGACTGTAGCCTGCCAGGCTCTTCTGTCCATGGCAATTCTCCAGGTTAGAATACTGGTGGGTTGCCATGCCCTCTTCCAGGGGATCTTCCCAATCTGGGGATTGAACTCAGGTTTCCTGCATTGCAAGCAAATTCTTTACTGTCTGAGCCACCAGGGAAACCCAAGAATACTGAAGTGGGAAGCCTATCTCTTCTCCAGGGGATTTTCCTGACCCGGGAATTGAACCAGGGTCTCCTGCATTTGCAGGCAGATTCTTTAACAGTTGAGCTACCAGGGAAGGCCCTATATATCATATGTATGTATATGTGTGTGTGGTGTGTGTGTGTGTGTGTGTGTGTGTATGTGTATGTGCATGCACATTAAGTTGCTTCAGTCATGTCTGACTTTTTCGACCATATGGACCATAGCCTGCCAGGCTCCACTGTCCATGGGATTCTCCAGGCACGAATACTGGAGTGGGTTGGCATGCCCTCCTCCAGGGGATCTTCTGAACCCACGTCTCCTGAGGCTCCCTCATTGCAGGCGGATTCTTTAGCACTGAGCCACAGGGGAAGACTCCTGTGTGTGTGTGTGTGTACACCTACATATATATTCTATATATTTATAGAAAGTTTTCTAGTGTTTCTACGTGTTAAGCATTTTTCTAAGCACTTCATTTCATATTTATTAACTTCTTTAATACCCACAAGGACTTTCTATTAATACCCCTGTATACAGATAAGTGAGCTGAGGCCCAGTATATCTACATTCACATTGTTTTATCACTGAGCAAACTGATTTTAAAAACTAGTATATAATAACAAGGATTGGTGAAAGGGAATATAGAGGGAACAGTCACTCTGGGAACCCTCAATATGGAGGGTCTGCCTTATGATCCAGCAATCCCACTGCTGGGCATACACACTGAGGAAACCAGAAGGGAAAGAGACACATGTACTCCACTGTTCATCGCAGCACTGTTTATAATAGCCAGGACATGGAAGCAACCTAGATGTCCATCAGCAGATGAATGGATAAGAAAGCTATGGTACATATACACAATGGAGTATTACTCAGCCATTAAAAAGAAAACATTTGAATCAGTTCTAATGAGGTGGATGAAACTGGAGCCTATTATACAGAGTGAAGTAAGCCAGAAGGAAAAACACCAATACAGTATAATAACACATATATATGGAATTTAGAAAGACGGTAACAATAACCCTGTGTACGAGACAGCAAAAGAGACACTGATGTATAGAACAGTCATATGGACTCTATGGGAGAGGGAGAGGGTGGGAAGATTTGGGAGAATGGCATTGAAACATGTAAAATATCATGTATGAAATGAGATGCCAGTCCAGGTTCGATGCACGATACTGGATGCTTGAGGCTAGTGCACTGGGACGACCCAGAGGGATGGTATGTGGAGGGAGGAGGGAGGAGGGTTCAGGATGGGGAACACATGTATACCTGTGGCGGATTCATTTTGGTATTTGGCAAAACTAATACAATTATGTAAAGTTTAAAAATAAAATAAAATTTAAAAAAATTAAAAATAGTATTATGCTAAGTGAAATAAGTCAGCAAAAGACGAATAGTGCATGATCTCATGTATAATGTGGACTCTAAACATAGAAACAAACAAAACAGAAACAGATTCATAAACACAGAGAACAAACTGGCTGTTGCTAGAGGGCAGGAAGATAAGGGATTAGAAAACAGAGGTGAATGGGACTAAGAGGTGAAGACTTCCAGTTATTAAATAAACATATCATAGAGAAGTAACACACAGCATAAGTAACATGGTCAAAAATATTGTAATACTGTAATAACTGAATGATGACAAATGGTTACTAGACTTATTGTGGTACATATTTCATAATGTATTTATTTAAATGTCCAATCAGTACATTGTACACCTGAAAAATAACATAGCAGTGTACATCAACTATACTTCAATTTAAAAAGTTGGGAAAATTTTTTTTTTAGTTACTGGTTTGAAAATTTTAAGCACATCATTAAGAATATCTTACTTGTTTACATTTTAACAAAAGCCTTCTAGTGACACACTTTGTCACTTTCATAGGTTTCAGTACATGATGAAAGAATAGTAGAAAGCCTTACAAACCCTTAATCACTACTTTTAAAAAACACACACATTTCTTTCATTTCTGTATAATGCAAGTCCAGAGGTCAACATTTCTCAAAAGATACCCTGGAATCCAGCTGCTGGAAGACAGGACAGACTTATGTTAGCATCCCATGTGGTGGAATCAGGGTTAAAGGAGCTATTCTTAGGTATCTACCACTCCTTCCTCCAATACCTTAGGTTACATCTCCTTACACTTGATGAGATCTGGAAAATACGTGGGCAAAATGTCCTTATTACATTCAGAGATAACAGAGGAGCCAGAAGGTGATTTAAAACCCCAAACTTAGCATATTAGGAACTGTGGTATTCTTCTCAACTGTGAGACTCAAGAATCCGTGGAATGTCAAATCAAGCAGCATTTTATAAAACTGTGACAACACTGCACTGAGTGAAAGTTGCTAAATACGCTTACTATATTGCATTCTCTATTTTGAGAGAAAACATTAAAAATATATATGTAACATTTGGTGATTATATCTTTGCCAGTTTGATGTAAGAAAATGTTCAGTTTTTATTACTTGTATTTTAAATAATGAAAATGCATAGAATATATTGAATTAATCTCTCCAATATACTATAGTAATGACATAAAATATTACTATGGTATACCATGTATTGTGCATATAACTATGCTGCTGTTGCTTAGTCATTCAGTTGTGTCCAACTGTCTGTGGCCCCATGGACTGTAGCCTGCCAGGCTCTTTTGTCCACAGAATTTTCCAGGCTAGAATACTGGAGCCAACTGCCATCTCCAAACCCAGGAGATCTTCCTGATGCAGGGAATTAACCTGCATCTCTTCCATCTCCTGCATTGACAGGAGTATTCTTTACCACTAGTGCCACCTGGGAAGCCTGTATATAACTATACATAGCTACAGCTTGACCACTATGATTGTCTTTTCAAATTTAATCTTCATAAAATAGAAACTTTTCTGTGTTGCACACACTGTATCCCCTAAGGATGGATATGTGTCAGGCATATATATGTATTCATTTAATAAATACACGTGACTACATACTATTAACAAGGAAACAAGTTACAGAGACTAATATACTCAGGTTCACATAGCTAGCCTACATTGATTAGAATTCAAGATTACACCTAAAGTAATTCATCATCACCACCAAGTAGGAGGAAAAAGTTTACAGTGACAGATAGAACTCTAGAACTCACACAAACCCCTAGGTCTACCCTAGAAGTGAATGTAAATGTATTAGTTGCTCAGTTGTATCCAACTCTTTGCAATCCCCTGCCAAGCTCCTCTGTCCATGAGATTCTCCAGGCAAGAATACTGGAGTGGGTTGCCATTCCCTTTTCCAGGGGATCTTCCTGACGCAGGGATAATACGCAGATCTCCCATATTGCACACAGATACTTTACTGTCTGAGCCACCTGGGAAGCCCTAGAAGAGAGCCACTAGAAAATATTTTCAGTCACAGAATTTGAATCATTGTCAAGATCCATATCTCTACCTGCTTATATTATGGGTATTTTTGTTTCCAAAATATGTGACTTCATAAAGAATACACATTACGCCTTATTCATATACATTACTATGGAGCTAGTTGACACAAGAGACCTAGTAAAGTTCTAATGAATTGAATTAGAGATGAACAGTATGTTAGTGGCACAACTGATTATAGAAATGAATATCCTTTTTATAGGACAATGACAATCCATTAGACACATGTATGTACAGGCATGCAGATTGATCTACTATCAATACAGGATCAAACTCCAAACCAAAGGGTTATAAAGTGATGTTTCTCTCTGAATTTTATAGAAATAACCTGTGGTGGATTCATTTTGATATTTGGCAAAACTAATACAATTATGTAAAGTTTAAAAATAAAATAAAATAAATAAAATAAAAATAAAACCAGCTTGAACATCAAAAAAAAATAATTATAGAAATAAAACAAAACTGGATTTTCCATCAATGAAAGGAATACTTCCCATGAGTTGAAGCTGGCAGTGATGGGCCTGAATCTCAAACTAGACATAGATGCTGAGTTGTAAAAGGTACTTCAAAGGCAAATAGTATCGGAAAAGTCAACCAAGTAAAATATGGTGCAGGTAACAGGAACCATGGTTAGCATTGATGTAAATACATACCAGCACCTCCTATTGGACTTTCTTATACCATTAATATGCATGTATGTGTATATATACATGTGTGCAATACAGGTATGCTTGTATACAAACACATAGCAACAGATAGATGGACAGAGAGGCTCACATTCAGAATTGAGTCTATCAGGCCAAAGGTAACAAGACCACCTATGTAGATCTGGCCTTTAGAAGGGATACAATCGGGGAAGAAGAGAGATTATAGAAAAAGTTTATCAAAATAAAGAAATGCTCCATTCACAGAGGAAATGAAATATGAAGATATGTAGTCAAGCATAAAAGAGTAAAGCAGCTGTCCCAGCTACTCCAAGTTGGATTCAGAGCAAAAGCTTGTTCAGTGAATCAAGGGAGAAATCATTAACTTAAATGGAAGAAAATTAGGCAGAACCAAACCTGAAATATTGAAAAAAATGTTAAAATTTCTCACGTCTCTTTCTCTTTAAGTCTCTTTCTCATCTTTTTCTTTCTTATCTTCAATAGGAAAAGTAGGTACGGTACAAATTAAGGTCACAAATGACAAAACTGTAACATCATTTAAATAATTACAAGAGACAAGTAATGATGGGAACAATAATCATCTCAGACAACGAAGTCTAGGGAAATTCTTACTATTGTGCACAGAACCAAATGCTTATCTTTCAGGCATTCAAAGCAAAAGGGGAACATAATAGGATACATAGCTTTCAATAGCTAATAAGTAGAAAAACCAAATTATCAGGAAAGAGATATGCCCCTAGCTCTGAAATCTGAGAAGAAACACTGCATGGATCTACACTGAAACTTTTCAAAACCACACAGACAGTATTGCAATAAGGTCTTTAAGGAGGAGGGGAAAAAGTCATAAACTTTGGATGAAATGAGATGAAATCATAGAAATAAGATAGAAAAAAATCAGCAATGCAAGTGACAATGAGACATGTAAGACTAAAGAAGAGAGGCAGAAATAAATAATTACAAAAGGTAAAGAAGAACCAAGAAGATAAAAGTGGTAGAATCGTTTTCACAATTGAACTGGACATGAAAAAAAATACAGATTTTAAAACGATACAAAATCCAGTGGCTAATATCTGTCATTGTAAATGTCTCCATTTCCCCTAGGAATGTATTCCTCATTTTCATATAGGTCTCTCTGGCAAAAAATCATTGCTTCATAATTATTATTTTAATGCAGTGGCTACTAAGTTAAAATTTCAACTATTTTATAAAAATTCATTTATGTTATCTTTCAACATCTTGCTTTAAAAGATTGTTTTATTCTGAAACGCTATGTTATTTTGTAGAGTTGATCTTTCGCTAATCTGAACATGTAAGTGAAGGAACATAGGTTGTAGAATTAGATAGGTTTAGGTTTGAATTAAGCCCTTCAACTTAATGGCTGTTTGACTTTGAGCAAGTTAGCCAGCCCTTGGCCCTCTAAATTTACAATATGAAGTAAATAACTCCTATACCTCAGAGTTGTTTTTATTGTTAAATGAGATCATGTATATAATGTTCCCGGTAAGTTTCAAGGCAAGTATTAGATAAATGATACTGCTACTCTGATAGGCTTCAGATTCCATATCTTAAATAGGTAAATGAAATACACTTGTGGCAGGTAGTAAAAAAGAAACTTTCAAAGGAAATAATTTTTTAAATAAATACAATAAAATTTTTTAAATAAATACAATAAAAACAGCCTTAAGAAAATAACCTTAAAAAAAAAAAGAAAATAACCTTAGTTTATAGTTTTTAAATTGTTTCACATTCAATGGTTCAATCACTGAATATCTAGTCAATATGAAAGGGATCTTACTGGGTAATATATGTACTAAAATAAATTTTAACTGCTTCCCCAAGAGTCTAATGGAGGACAGACATTTTAAACTAAATACTGAATGTTAGCCAAGTTTTGAGAAAGATACATGAGGCTGTGGAAAGTAGAACGAATGGGAAATTTTAGAGTAGTTCCAGAAAGAGTCAGGAAATACTCATGAATGTTCCTGATCAGCTGTACATTTAAATATTATGCATATTAATAAATGTATGCAGCACTGTAATGATTTTTGCTTCTCCCCACATTCCTCTCAAAAGGATTTCAGTGACTGTATGCTAAGAAATTCATAAGTACTAGGATACTTCAGTACAAAATCAGCAATATTTATACCCCTGCAAGTTTAACTTCAGTTTTCCCAAATCAGATTGGAGGTCTGATCTCTCCTTCTCTAATAAATACAAATCACATTTAGTGATTTTTTTATCCTTGCTCCACCACCTGAGACCCACCAGTTTCATAGAGCTGGGTTTTTTTTTTTTCATTAAAATAAATCTCTGTAATACAGCAACCACACTATAGTTTAGTTCTATAAAATTATCTAAAGTTTTTTTTCATGATTTATTTTGTTATTTAGAAGATATTTCAAGATTATGGTTTATCTCTAGGTAACAGCAAATTTTTTCTTATAATTATTCAAGGAAGTTTTTCTAATTTCAAAAAATATCTGTGTGATATTTGTAATAACTTATTGACAGAGTATATAACTTGCCCGGGCACCAAGGTGGGTTATAGAAAAGTAATTCCTTCAGCTCACTTACCATAGCTTCCCAAGGTTCCCATGAGTTGTATAAGGCTAGAGTCCTGCGGTTAGTTCAAAGGCTGGTTAGCCTATTGCAGAATTATTCTTGAAGTTTTAAGTGCTGAAGTGGAAGTAACAGTACATTCTAGGTTAAGCCACACAAACCAATTTCACTAAGGGAATGGAAAACTAATTCTAATGGAAAACCAAGGTGATATTTTTAGCCATTCATATGTTCAGTAAATATTTATTGAACATTGCTATATGCAGTTCCTGTTTTACTTGTGGAGAAATATCAATGAGTAAAACAGAAAAAGTTCTCATCCTCCAAGAGCTTACATTCTGATGGGGAGACAGTTATAAACCAAGGCCAACTTATCCATTCATAAAGAGCCTAAGGCCCATGGTACATTAGGGCCCATAAATATGTTTTAATTTTGATTCATTTTAAAACTAGAAGAAAAATGTGAATGTTATAATAATGTACCCGTCCTGCATTATATTTTTCTTTATATCAATGCAGCTGTAAAATATAATTAAAAAAATTTTTTTGAAGAAGGGGACCATTAAAGCAGAAGTGCCTTGAGACCACAAAAGTCATATAGTAGACCAGTAATAAACACATATGAACAACTAAATTATGTGGTATATCAGAAAGTGAGAAGTTCTGTGGAAGAAAAAAAAAAAGGAAGTGTGATGAGTCTGGGATAAAACTGTTGGCAATTTTAAATAGAGGTGAGGGAAAGCATCCCTGAGAAGTAACATTTGTGCACAGACTGGAAGGAAGCAGTGCAGACCTCTGCAGGTAAAGAGTGCTCTAGGTGCAAGGATGAGCAGATGCAAAGCCCTGAGACAGGAGTGTGCTTGGAAAGTGGATAAGCAGCAAGGAGGCTGTTACTGCTGCAGCAAAGTGATCTCTGGGGAAAGGAGCTAAAGGTCAGGCTTTAGGGGTGTTGGGAGTTAGACTGTATAGTGCTTGGAAGGCCACTCCAGACCTCTCTGAGTGATAAAAGAACAACTGGAAGATTTAAGGCAAGGCCACTGTTAGGTGTTAAATTGAGCACCCTAAAAAGTTACGCTGACGTCCTAACTCCAGGTACTCGTGAATTAGATATTTGGAAACAGGGTCTTTGTAGATATGATCAAGTTAAGATGAGGTCACTAGATTGAGTCCTATTCCAACATGACCATTGTCCTTATAAGAAAAGGAAAATAATATGGAAAGACAGAGACATACAGGGAGAATGCCATGTGATGACAGAGGCTAAATTTGGAGTGATGCAGCTGGCAACTGGAGAAGGCCAACAATTGATGGCCACCATCAGAAGCTAGGAAGAGGAAAGGCAGAATCCTATCCAGAGCCTCAGCAGGAGCATAGCTCTGCTGACATCCTGACTTCTAGCTTCTAGTAGAACCGCTAGACAGTGAACTTCTGTTGTTTTAAGTTACCCAGCTTGTGGTACTTTCTTACAGTAGCTCTAATACAGTCACTTTGCTCTCACAGCATGTATCTGACTAAGTGTCAAGAAAAAACTATAGCAAGGGCAAGTGTAGGAACTAGGAGGCTATCTTATGTCAAGTGTTCTGGGAAGCAGATTCTAAATCAAAGACTTGCAAACAGAAGGTTTATCCAGAAGTATGCTCAGAAACAATACTGGGTGGGAATGGAGGTGGATGGGGGGATGAGGGACTCAGAACTAGGCAGGGGGAAGAGTGGAGCTTGCAAAACACCCAGGCAATTCAGTGGGTCTCACTGAATGTGAGATGGTCCTTCAGGGTCAACTTGAAGGAGGTGAGCCTACTATAAGTATCCCTGTGAAGGACACGTATTGAATTAGTTTCCTGGGGAGGGAACATAATCTTGAGTTAGAGGTCTCCCTTCAGTAGCAGGAAGGAAATACTTGAGGAACTCCTCTGTGAGCAGCCCACATGCTTCAGGCTGTTGAAACAAATACTTTGGTCCTGGGGAGAAGGAATATGCAAGGTGCTTTATATCATCTCCAGAAGAGGATACTGCATTTATAGAAGAGAGATTCAAACAGCATGGGAAAACTGGAATTGGAGTATAGCTATGGAATTCTGTGTGTGTAAATGGTGTAGTTGTTTATGGGGGGTGTGTGTGTATGTGTGTGTGTGTATCCTAGCAAGGATGTTCCATTTGCACAGTACTCTAACTTTATATGTAATTTGATGGCCACATTAACCTTATAGTGCAGGTAAGACAGGTTTTTAAAATACTAATTTCTACAATAAGGAAAACCCCTAGAAATATCAACTAATTGCCCAATACTTGGTGAGTTAATGGTAAAGGCAAGACTGAATATATGCTCTTCTGAATCCATGTTCTGAGTTGTTTGTTCCAAGTCATATGGCTTAAATATCACTTCAGATATGTGATAGTGATTGTACTACACCATTCTGCATATTCTTTTACACCTTGTTATGTTGCAGTACTCCAAGAAAGTATGTGGAAAGAACTACATAATTGTTTATCAAATTCACAGCAGTTTCTTCCTGGATCCAAAGCTAGACCACATTTGCCAACTTCCTTTACAATTAGTGTAGCCATATGACTGAGTTCTCATGAATGGAATCTGAGCAGTGATAAGGATCATTGTTGTTGTGATCTTATGGACTATAGCCTGCCAGGCTCCTCTGTCCATGAGATTTTCCAGGCAAGAATAGTGGAACAGGTTGGTATTTCCTTCTTCGGGGATCTTCCCGGCATACGGATCAAATCCTTGTCTCCTGCATTAGCAGGAGGATTCTTTACAACTGAACCACCAAGGCAGCCCACCATACCATTCATTTGTGTGTGTGTGTGCATGCTCAGTCACATACAGACTGTAGCCTGCCAGGTTCCTCTGTCCATGGGATTGTCCAGGCAAGAATACTGAACTGGGTTGCCATTTCCTCCTCCAGGGGATATTCCTAATCTAGGGATTGAAATCTCATCTCCTATGTCTCCTGCATTGCAGGAGAATTTTTACTGCTGAACCACCAGGTAAGACTGCAATAAGAATCCTGCAGGCACATAAATAAAATGCTAGGGAATCATCCCTCTCTGTTCCCCAGGGTCTTCCCAGTGCAAAGCCATGTGTTAAAGATGGACGAGTATCCACTAGCCTGGATCTCTGAGTGTTTGAAGGGAACAAAGATACTCATACACTAGCTCCTGTTTCAGTTTAGATTCCTAATCCAGTGATTTTTTTTTTTTTTTATGAGTAGAGAATTGGAAACACAACGTGTTTACCTTAGTGTAAGATACGTAGTAGAGTTTGGGGGTTTTACTTCATGACATTTCACATAAGCCTAACTAATGTATCTTATTAAAATATAATGCTAAATAACTTAAGAATATACCAAGCTGTTTATATATGTATATTTAATTGTTTCACCATTTTGTGAGAAAATCATTATTTTATTTTTCTAGTTGTTAAATCCCTGAGAGATGAACAATTAACTGATAACTAAGCAAACGTGAGTTTGAGTGAACTCCGGGAGATGTGATGGACAGGGAGGCCTGGCGTGCTGTGATTCATGGGATTGCAAAGAGTCGGACACGACTGAGTGACTGAACTGAACTGAACTGAAGCAAACAAAAAACACTTGAGATTTAAACCATTCCAGCTTGAAAACACACCAGAGAAGGTGGGAAATTTACTCAGTGTTCATATTTTAAAAACTGCATGGAAGAACTCTGAATAGCCTGGCTTAAGTCACATGGCCATCTATAACAAAACACTGGGTAGAGCTGGTTACAATATGTGATTTGACCTGGTTCATCTGCCTTCCCTGGGTACCACAACGCACAGATCATTACCAATACATAAGTGCAGAGGAAAAGTACACCCAAGAAATAGGCATGCAATTTGCAAAAGCAGGAAGAGGGAAATGACCAGACAAAATCCATTGATGACTATGACTAAGTTATGCTGGCTTCATCAAAAAGGAGAATGTACTGTAACATCTCAAGGGCTGTTTTCCAGAAACTAAGTATAGCAATGTAGCTGGATCTTATAAAAGAAATAGAACTCATGTCCAGACAGCCATTTAAAAACGCTCTCTGCATTTCATGTAGACTCTTCTCTGTGCATATGTTTTATGACTCTTTCTGCAGATTATCATCATTTTCTTCACTTCTGCTGGGTGCCTAAAGGCAAGTTTAAATGGTGATAGAATAGTTCAGGTCTCCCATCAAACACGAACCATCTCTGAATCTTGAATTAAAATGGCAGGTAAATGAGGGCCATGTCACAATTTGGTAGCTTACCTGGCCTATTCAGAGAAACAATGACTCTCTCAAGGCCAATTCCCTGGAAACAAGACTTGTTTATCCTGCTAATCAAGCAACCTACCTCCTTCCCTTCCTGATTCAAAGAACCATAACCAAGGAGCAGTGTTCTCATTGGAAAAACTCACTTTCAGGATCTCTACGAATGTTGCCAAAGGTTTAATAAGATAAATGTGTCTAAATGCTGTACTCTATTAATACTAAATGTTCATCCTTGAGAAAGATATTATACTCTATGAATCTTAGTATCATTATTATTAAAGTAGAAATAATACCTATGTCGCTGGTTTCTTGGGAGGATTAGGCCTTGCCCATAGAAGGTGAGGATGAGAGATGGACATGAGTTTGAGTAAGCTCCAGAAGTTGGTGATGGACAGGGAAGCCTGGCTTGCTTCAGTCCATGGGGTGGCAAAGAGTCAGACATGACTGAGTGACTGAATTGAGCTGATAGAAGGTGAGGGTCATTACTTTAAAAGAGTTTCAGTGCAAAAATAATCCACATAAAAATTAGTCATGCTTTATTTTGAACAACAAAACATATTTTTTTCCTGGCTTGATGGCTAATTAGATGATTTCCAAGCTCTTTTCCAGTTCTTTAATGCAAGTGATTTTTTCCAGCGGACTCCAAACCATTAGCCAAAAAAACAGTGCTTTCAAGGCAAGAGATTCACTAATATCTCAAGGATATTCCAAAGCATGTCATAGCATAAAATTATTTCAGAGGATTCAATTTGTTTTAAGCAACAGCAGCCTCCCCTTGTCAAGGTGACTAACTTGAATTTGATAGCTTTAATTTAGATGTATAACTTTTATTAATATATAATCTTAATAGAGTGATATATAATATTAATCAGACATAACAGATAAATCTCATATATTTTATAACATATATAATACTTGCCTTGAATTTTTTCATCACCAAACATTTATTAAATATCTAATATGGTCCTGAGCACTATATTTTTAAGTAGGCAATAACTATTATTTTTCCTACACTCTTCATTTTGCTTTTATAAGAAAAGAGGTGAGGTGTATGATTGAAGCAAATATCAGAAATGAGAAAATTATCTAACTGGGAGTTAGATAACTATAAAAATATTATTATCAACATTCCAAGAGGAACAATGCAATATGTGTTCTACAAGCCAAGCTTATAGGAAAATCCAGCAGACAGTATTATAGGGAACCTAATTTCCTAGATATCACCATAATACAGGCTGCATGTTAGACTATAACATGTCCATACAGAATTTTCCCTCTGTGTACATCTTTATTAGGAGTTTAGATATAGATGCCAAATAAAAAATAATTTATTAAGGCTAGCAGTATTTTTAAGATCTGATTGCTTTCTTCAAGAATATATTGCACTAAATCAGTCTTAGATATATAGCAGAAAATGTGACCATGTACCCCTGATCCTCCACTATCAGGGGTGTTGAGACCCTTTGCATAATATAGTCTGAAAACTCCTAATGAAGGATACTGATTAGCAAAATTTGGGCCAGCTGCCCTTGCCTGGTCAAACATAGCCAAGGGACAGGGCCAAACGGTATGGCGAAAGCCTCCTCATACTTATGTTGAGGAACCACTCTGAGAGAAGGGGGAATAATGAGTCAGTCAGGAAGATCCCCTGGAGAAGGAAATGGCAATCCGCTCCAGTGTTCTTGCCTGGAAAATTCCATAGACTGAGGAGACTGGTAGGCTACAGTCCATGGGGTCTCAAAGAGTCGGACATGACTGAGCGATTTCACTTTCACTTTCACCTCCTATTGGTGTCTAAAAAGAATAAGGTTGAGGAGCAGAGCCTAACAGGGTGCAATATTTTACAAAGAAACAAAAGTATTTCCCTTTTGTTCTAGGCCATGACAATCATTATTAAATACCTGGTTGACCATGGTATTTTAATTTGTAATGCATAAGCATGTTTGCCTTTATAAGAGGGAGATCTTAAGAAAACAGTTTTGGGTTTTGGAATATTTTTATATTTCTAGAGTCTAGAAGTTAGATACTGTGTTGTGATACTTTAACAGCAACCATGTTTATAAGAGTGCTGAATACTTCTCCAAGGGCCAGTGTTCTATTCGTAACATTTATAGTAAGTAGTTTAAAGCATTTGGTGTTGAACCTAATTTAAAGTTATGAAAGGTAATTTAATTGTGGGATCTAAGACAAAGTAGCAGGGAAAGTTAAAAAGAAAAAAACTAAAAAAGAAAAAGCTTGTTGTTTCTTTCACAGTCATGCAGAACTGGCATGCATGTATGCAAGCATTAGGGAAATTATGAAAAGGAGTTCTAGAGAGACTCTCCACTGAGAAGAAAAAAGGATATAAAAAGAATGTTAAACAATTAGGAGAAGCTCTTTATAGAAAGTATCTATATCTAGATTTGTTTTATATGGGTCTATTGATAAATTTCCAGGTTATTTAGAATGTATAATACATAGATCCTCTTTTGGACCAAAAAAGACTAAGGCTGAATTGCTTTGAATCAAGGTAAGAATAGATGATACCAAATCAGTAGGGATATATAACCAACCTTTTAAAATGGGTCCTTTGATGTACATCCCAAGAAATGAAGAACATCACTGGATACTTCTTAGAATTAAACTATCCCTTAGTCAGTCAAATATGTTCTGATACTATATATAATCTTCACTTGAGTCATCATTCTAGTGAACCCCAAATCCCTTAGACTTCTAATCATACCATGGCACACTAGGAATCTGAATATTAAGCTCTGGTACATACTTTGCTTGCAGGTATGATTAACCCTGCAGTGTATTTAGGCCCAGTAGCATTTAAGATGATACCTGTCTGCTGATAATTGATTAGGTATTAGAAAATATTTTTCCTAGTAACAAAAGCTTAGTAATTTATAATCTTGTGAAAGTTTACATCTGGTTGAAATACAAGGTCATTTCATGTGAAGGTGCATTGTCTAGTGTCTGCAGAAGGGACAGTTTGGTTACTAAAAGCCTCAAATATTTGAAGCTCAGCCCAGGGTAGTACATGTCAAGTCATAGGGTAAGGAAGAGTTGAATCATTAATGAATCCTGATTTTCACTTGCATGCATGCCTGCCTGGAATAGTCAACATTTCTCATTTTACTTGTAGCTGGGTGTTACCAGCTCACTATTTCAGAAAATGAAATGAAAGGGCAAATGGTGTGTGCAAGTTTAGGAAAATGTCTCTGGGTGTGTCTTTCTTTTCTTCCTTTTCTTCTCTGCTCCTGCAGTGTAGGCATGATAGCGAGAACTGGAATCAGGAATAACTACCCTGCATGGCTGAGCAAGAAGATAAGGAAGGTGTCTATTATAGGTTGGAATGCCGCAACAGCCCAGGATCACTAAATACTATACTTTAACCTGAAAAAATAAATAAACTTTTATCTTATTTATTGTTGATGTGTGTTTCTGTTGCTTGCAGCCAAAGTGAATCCTAACTAATATAGAATTATTAAAAAAAAAAAAAACTTTGTTAACTTTAACTAACTTCCCCTAATTGAATAACTATCAATTCCAATCAGGTAAGAAGGCATTTACTGAGTATGCAAAAACAAGGTATCTTACATACTTACTTTCTTCATACAACAATTACAACTGAGAGGTATGCCACTGTGCAAAAGCCTTGTCCATACCTCTGTTTATTTCTGTAGAAGTGACATCTGTGAATAGAAACCATGGATTAGTGACATATATTATTCTAGTAGGCAGTTGACATAATATCAGCTTTCTTTCCAGAAAAATTGTGTCAGTAAATATCACTAGCATAGAGGCAGGCATGTCTCAGTTCAGTTTTGTTAGAGTTTAGTAGTACGAAACTGCTATTTTTCAGCTAATTTCATGAGTGAAACAAAATGGATCTGGTACTTGTATATATTTTTACGTACTGGACTTACATTGACAGAATATATTTCCTTTTTTTTGGCCATTTGTATTTATATTGTGAACATGTTATGCATGTTCTTTTCCTACATATCATGTGCTGGAGATTTTAGTGTATTTATTTGAAAAGTCTTTTGGTCAGGAAATATTTTAAATTATTAAAATATTTTAATTGTGATTATCTTATTTGGCTATTCAGCTTTTAAAATTTTTTTGGGGAGGGGTTCTTTTCAATTTTATAAATATTGATTTATTTTTCAATTTTAATGTAGTTAAAGTCAACAGTGGGAACTTTTTTGAAAACCACTCTTGCACACAGAGCTACCACATATAATAGCTTCTTTGCTCAAACATCATTTGTCCCGAGAAGAAGGTGTTAAATAGAGTTGTGTAGCAAAGAGGGCATAGCATTTTATTTGATGGTATTTTCGTGGAAGGTTCACCTTAGAAAAATATTGGCAAGAGTCATGGATTTCCTGGCAATGGAGTATTGACACTTTGTATCTTAAATCAAATAGAGAAGACTATGCCCATCAGATTTAAAATGATTTGGAAGCATGAGGTTTGAACCTAAAGTACAGGTAGCTGCTGTAAAAATTGTTACCTTGACATCTGATTAAGTTGTATAAACCTTTAACCTATTCTTTTCTTTACAGTGCTTTTCATTAACCATCAGCTATTTTTATTCACACATTTTTTCCCCTTTTTGGTTCTTTCTTCCTCATTATTTTGTTTGTAATTTTGTTTGTTTGAATCAACTCCTCTGTGGTGAATACTTTAAATTATTTATTTAACTTACAATGCTTAGTTTTCACTTATTATATCTCGCATGTTGATAAACATATTAATTATATTTTAAAATTTATTTTTCTCACATATCCTACCAGACCTGCCATATCATGATGTCTGATTCTAAAAATTGGTCTATAGGTGCTGTTTATTTATATTTCTTCTGCTACCACTTATACCATTTAATATCTATATAGCACCTTTCATTCTATATTCTGTTCTTATTACTTTTCTACATATCTACATTTGGGGGATGAATTGAGTACTTTCCATTTTTCCTCCTTTACAAATAAGAGCCTCTTGTCACAATTGGTTAGAGTCTACTCTTTCCAAAATCATTTAAGTAAAAGTGACTCCAGATGTCAGTTTACGGTTTCTTTAAGTACTCTGGGGAATTCATGGATGCCCCATATTAAGCAAATTCAAGTAGCCTAACTTAAGCCTGTGAATATTTAGTTGGTCAGAATTCAGCAATATCATTCAACCTCTTTCCCATTTTTTTTCCAAAATAAAAAGAATTATAATGTGCAAAATAATGTGGGTACAGATTAATCTTACACAGATGATTGAAATTTGTAATTTAAATTCCAGGAAGATACTCTAATGTGAGAAGGCATACAGCAAGCAACTAATACCTTTAAAAGAACAAGAAAAAACCAGAATGAGATGAGTGTAGAGATACAATCAAAGTGCTATGGGAATATAATAGAAGGGGTGATTATTTTGAATGGGTAGCAGTTGGTACTGGAATTGAGTTTTGAAGACTGAGTGAGACTTTGATAGTCACTTGTATTGGGTTTGGTCTGTTAATTCGAATGAGGTTTTATGTTCTTCAGATGTTGACTCTACCTCCCTAATAACTGAGAGGGCATTAGATCATTCTGAATATATTATATACACTCAAATGTAATTTGGATATAATGTGCTTGTTGAATGCATATAATAAATCTTGGTTTCTCTTATAATTGCAACTCGAATGTACTGATACAGACAATAACACCTTAGCCATTTCAAATTATGAAATTTTAGAGCAGGAAAAGACCTTAGAAATTACCTACTTAACCCTCTCATTTACAAAGAAGGCAGAAAAGGGCTCAGTAATTGAACAAGGTCACTCAGTTAACTTGAACAGACTTTTCCTCCATCAAAAGGCACTGCTTTGGAAGCGACACCTTTCCATATCCATTATGGTAATTTTTACTGATGTGAAATAAAATCATTTAATCCCCACATCGGATTATCAGAAGATACTTTAACGACTACAATGAACTTGCACGCTGTGGTAAGTTTGAAGGAACATAAAATGGACCAAAGGCAGAAAACGCACTGGGACTGGAAACCTGCATAATGAAAATATGGAATAATTTGAACCTGTAAAAAGAGACGCTGGCAGTAGTTTCAATCTGATGTCACTTATTCACCTGGGGTGGAACGAAGGAAGAAGAGAAGAGAGAGAGGGAGGGGGGGGAGAAAGAAAGAGGGGAGAGGGAAGCTCGAAGGGGGAATGGGGGGGGCGAGAGAGAGAGGAGGAGGGAGAGGGAAAGGAAGACAGAGGGGGAGAGAGAGAGAGAGAGAGAGAGAGAGAGAGCTTGTCTCAAAGCCGCGAGGAGAGGTACCCTTTGTTTGACAAACCCTGAAAGGAAAGCCTCTTGTAGCAGCTCTCTCGTTCCCACCTCCAAGCGTTTGTCGAGCTGCTAGGTGGAGCCCGCGCGGCGGAGCCCGAGCGCACTCCATATCCGGGTTTTGCCTCCCGCCACCCCTTCTCGCGGCGCGAGCCCCCTCTTCGGCTCTCGGCGCTCGCTTGCCCGCGGCTCATTCTGGGCTCGGCTAGGGCCCCGGCTGCGTCCGCGGCACGCAGGCTGCTCGGCCTCGGCGCGCCCGCGCTCCGACCGGTTCTCGGCGCGTCGCCCGGTTGTCTGCTCGCCCCAGTTCCCAGGAGCGGGGATGCAGATGGTGCCGCTGGTCCGGGTGGGCGCCGCCGCAGCCGCTGCCGCCTTTTCCCGGACTGCTCGTGGCCTCAGCTCTCGCAGCTGCCGCCTGTGACTCGCCCCCTCCCCTTTCTTTCTTCTCTTTTTGCCTCCGTCCTCTTTCTCCGGGTGTGCGCGCGCGCGGGTTGCACGGCTGGCTTTGGCAGAAGCTCGCTCGTGTGTGCGTGTGTGTGAGTGTGCGTGTCTGGAGAGCGCCAGAACCTTGCTCCCTCGCGGGGAGTCGAAGAAGAGAACGAAGCGAAGAGGCGGCGGAGGCAGCGGCGGCAGCGCCGAGCCCGGGGCCGCGCGATGAAGCTCCCACATGTCCGCAGCTGCCCGGCCGGGCCGACGAGCTAATCAGCCACCCTCCGGGCTCGGGGCTCCGCGGCCCCCGGGAAGCAGCCCTAGGCGGCCGGGCTCCCGCTCCGCCGGCAAGCCCCCGCTGTGCACCTGGGAAGGAGTTTGTGGGTCCCTCGCTCCCGCTCTCGGCGGAGGTTTCGGGCGCGTGGGGAGACCCTCGGCGGCGAGAGAACCCCGAGAGGAGAAGGAGGAGGGTTTGGCGGAGAAGGATCCACCCCTGGCCCTCGCGGCTCCCCCTACCTTTTCCATCGCTCCCGCTCTCCAGCGGAAAGGGGAGGACGAGGAAGAAGAAGAAAAAGAAAGGGGGTGGGGTGGGAGAACTGGATATAAAGATCGACTGGGGGGATGGTGGCAGATTTTTGGTCTCTTCAGCAGCGTGTTTCCTTAAGCGGTAGCAGCAGCAGGAGGAAAAGCAGCCCCAGCTATGACTGCCGCATGTTAATAGCTGCCGCTGGGGTCCCTCGGCTGCTGCTGGAGCCAGAGCCTGACTCCGAAGTTGTGCAACTGTGGACTGGGAGAGACATTTGAACCCTCCACTCTCTTTGCTCCGTTTTTACTCCCTTGGTGTGTGTGAAGCGAGGAAACGTAAAGGAAGACAAGCATTTGGCTCCCCCCGCCACCCCACCACCCCGTCGCTTTTCTTCATGGCTGTGTAGCAGAAGAAAAGGGGGAAGGAGACTTTTCGTTGTTTCCTTGGCCGGGGTCTCCACCCTCCCGCTGCCTTCTCTGCGCTCTGGTTATAATTCCTGGACGCGTGTGCTGGGGGTGTCTACGCTGGGGCTGCTCGGTATTTTGCCCCGGGCTCCATGGTTCGATTGTGGAAACTGCACCAGGCTGCAGGTTGTTGAGCAACTGATGGGACGAGCTCAGGGACCGGCGGTTACGAAAGGTAATTTATTCTTCTCACTCTTCCTAATAGTGGTGGCCCCGGCCCGGCGCAGGCGTCTGCGTCCGCGGGGCAGGCGACCGAGGGGGCGCAGGATTCACGCACACTCAGCCTCCCACTTGCACACTAGCCCGCACACACACTCATCCAGTCGTGATGTGGGGCGGGAAGGGAATCTCAAGGCTGGTGGACGCTGGGGGTTGGCACGGGTTCGAGGTTTTTCCAGCTACTGGGCGGTTTGGCGGCTGAGAGAAATGAAGGGGAGAGTGGCCGGTGAGCATTCGCAGTCCAGCACTCTGGGGGATAGGAACGGTTTCCACCCTGGGAATTTTCCCTCCTGTCTCACCCCAGTGTCATTCCCCTGGTGGGAGCCCAAAGCAAACCAGGGGGCGCCTTCTCGCTGCCGGCCCGGAACCTGTGCCGCTTGAGGCCGGAGAGGGCTGGAGGACCCACAGGGACCTGGTGAGGAGCTCGGCTCAGGGGTGATGGGGACTGAGGGGACCCTCTCAAGACACCTGCCTGAAGCATCCATGGGGGTCGCGTTTGCCCAGTTCGTGTCCCGGAGTCGCGGAGCCTCACCACCTCCCCATACCCCGCCCGCTGTGTCCCCTTCACGGGCAGTTTGGTTTAGACCTGCTTGCTCTGGCTTTGTTAGGCGGTTTTGGCTGGAGAAAGCGGCTACTTTCGTGGGTGGCCGGGGGCGGCGTGGTGTTGGGAGTGGGCACTGGGCGGGGGGTGGGGGCGGCGGTGTTGCAATAATCAGTCCGGCCGGGGCGCCGGGGCAGGGTGGTCAGAGCATTGGTGGCCGCGGTCGGCTAGGTTACAGGTAGGAACGCAGGCGCCCTGTATTTTTTCACCAGTGAAGGGAAAGCTCCGGGCTGCGGCGGAGCTTCAGTGTCACCGCACCCCGGGCGATGGTCCCGCGTCGGAGCTCAGAGGCTAAGCGTGCCAGGCCCCCTGGCACTATAGGTGGGTGGGTGTGTATGTGTGTGTGTGTATAGGAGGGAACCTCCGCTACCGGGGTTAATCGGCAGCGGGATCGGCGTGTTCAGGTCTACGTGTGCGCGCGTTAGTGCGCTCCGGGCATGGCCCGGAGATATTTGCCGGGATGACAGAGCTGATGCTACTTGAGCTGAGCTTGCTTATCGAAATCGCCTGGGATCCGCTTAACCGGAAAATCTGGTTTGAGGAGGCCGAGGGGGAGGTAGGGGTTCTGAGGAAGCCCTACTGTGTCCCCTGTCCCCTAGTGAGCACCTCTAAGAGATGCGTGCTGCGCGTGAGAATCTCTGGTGCAGCGCGCGATGCACCCCAAATTGGCCCTGGTGAGGACCAAGCGATAGAGTAGTCCTCTTTCGGTCAGGTTGAAATAACCAAATCAAGCCCGTATAACCCTTGATCCTCAGAATTCTCTGGCCACTCTCAGATAGAAATGTGCGCTGCATAATTTATGGCCAGAGATATCACAGCAATTGGGCGAACTCGAGGCGTGTGAGCCACCTCTGGGTGTCTCCTTCCTGTGCCTGTGTGTGATCCTGCCTGCGGTAGTTAGAGCACATTGTAAACAACGGTGTAAGCAGCCCTGCCAGTCTCCTTCGGAGCCCGACCTGGTGATGTCTGTTGTGTTTACTTTCTTGGGTGGATTACTCATTAGGAAGTATAAGCCTTCTTGGACCTCCGATTTTACATCCTTTCAGCCAGCTGCTGGGGAAATGAGGAGATGCACAGACGCTGGCAGGAAGGAAAAATTGCCTTCTGTGTTTTGCTCTGAAGTAAATAGGCAGTCTGCTAATTTAGTGTCATATGGGCTATCAACACTAGTTAAAAGATGTCACTGTAGAATCTACAGAGAAATAGTTCTTCTGTAATTTTTCATTTGGAGAATGTACTTTGTTTCCCTGAGATTAAACAGAATTTAGCTAGATTTCCCTGGTATATTTTTCAATCTGTAATGGTACTAAATGACCTAGAGTTCCAGCATTCAATTTGTCTATATATGGATTATAGATAGAATTGTCAGTTCTTTTATAGAATCACCAAAAGAGATTCCCAGATATTTGTCTAGGAGTTAGAATATTTGTAGTGAAATATCTCACCTTTGTTTCACCCAATCTTTTGTTGTTGTTATTGTTGTTGCCAAGGGTTAAAAATGTACAAAGACAGTTTTAAAAAGTTGGAAAGCTAATTACTTTTCAGTTTCAATAATCAGAGACATGAAATTCTTTGTTGTAGATTAGCCCTGACTGCTTTCATGTTTGTTGTCCATGGTTTTGTTGAAAGAAAGTATAGCACTGTAAATGTAAAAGGGTACTTTGATTCTGGGTACCATCATTTTCATATTTCTTTCAATTTTAAGATACTGGCGTCTTGGAATAGCTTAGATTACCCCTCAGTTCCCTCACCAAAAAAGGAATACTGAATCACTGATGCCTGATTTTGATTGTTATATTTGTATGGGATAGGGCTAGTGGAAAACTTAGGAAATTGTGATTTCATCCATGCGATTCTAGCTTCTTACATTTCTTTCCTTTCTAGAGGGTATGTGTTAAAGCCTTTGCCCTTGCAAGTATTTCTGAAGATTAAAGAGTACTTGTCCTCTTATTTTAGATCTAATCACAGTGATTCCAGGTCCTGTGTTAGAAGATTTGATCAGATCTGTTCTTTGTTTCCTAGCAGCATGTGTTTCCTAGCAGTCATACATTCCACAGGTCCTGATGTCATTAGAACTGTGTCTGTCAGGGTATTGTGCTGTCTTTAGCTGAAGGTGAATGTGTCACAAGTGCCTGAATGCCATTCCCTAGCACTTCTTCATAACTAAGTGTTCAGTAACCTGCTCTGTTGGTGTGCATGGTTGATGAGACTGTTTCCGTAAACTCAGGGTAGGAGGAATGATTACTATGAAGGTTTATGTGAACTATTTAAAAATTTTAGATAGATACATTAGGTTGCTCCAGGCATCCATGGCCTAAAGAGTGATAAGCCAGCATGTGATTTGCTTAATGGATAAATGCTTTTGATGTCTCATTTTAAGTTGCTTGGTGTGATTATCCTTCAGATTGGGAGCCCTCCATGAAAATATGAATGGAAGGTCTTTTAGAAATGAGTTTATTAATGATGATCTTCTTGCATTTTGGAGATTTTAAACATTCCTTTAAAACATTCCTTTGCACAGGGAATAATAGTGAGTATGAGACTTACTGGCTCCAGCTACTGTGCCTGGCATTGTTTCTAGTAATTAGGAAAGACAAATTTTTTATGGACTTGTTTTCCTTTTGATTTCTTGCTGAGCTCTAGTGAAGTTAATCCTAAATAGCAGATTTAAAAAAAAGTTATCAAATCGAAAGAATTGAAGTCAGTCAAATAATATTATGCTAAACTGAAATGTTTTTTCAGATTTCCTTTGGACAACTTTAACTGCTGGATGAAACTCTGTTTGAAAAGAGCTGCCAAGTAGGAGTGATAGTTACTGTTAGAAGTGGGGCATTTTTTGCCCAGAAATCAGCAAGGAAAACTGCTTGTGTACTTAAAAACAAAATAATTTTGAGAAATGCTGTGTAGCTTTAATTTAGCATGGTGTGAATGGCTATAGCATTTGGAATTAGAGGGAGAATATCTTTCCTTAAGTTTTGCAAATGACTATTTTCCCTTTGATTTCTTAGATTTGCAAAGCATTCAAAATATACTCTTGTTCACATAGGGAGGAACCCTAAAGACAGAGGCTGTATTGTAATTTAGCATTTGTTTGCCTTCAAGGACATGTTTGCGCTTTGATCGCTATTGCATTTATGTCTTTTTCGTTTATGCAAATTAATTTCCTACTAGAATATCCTATTTTATAATAAAATATAAACAAAAACTTTAAAATATGAGTAAGGGCTTCCTGACATGCTTCCTTTCTTATCTTTGAGTGTGTGTTATTAGGAATTTGCTGATCAGTGGGAGAAAAACTCAAATTTTTTGTTGATTATGATTTTGATATTGATGTTTATTAGCCAGTGTGAAAGAGTAGTACAGGTGTGCCTGTGAATAGCATTTATGAGCCCAAAGATGTGCACACTGTCCCCCAAATTCTTTTATGTCAGTACCCTGGTCTGAGTCTACGTGGCCCACTGAAATTAACTTTTCTACTGCATAAAGTAACCAGGTGTCATTTTTTTTCTTAGAATTGTTAAGTGTGCCCATGAGCTCACAAATACAAATATATATATAAAAGACTTAGCTGTTCTACTCTGAGTTCATTGAAATTCTCCATCTGTTTTTAGAGAGTGGGTGAAAGGAAGAGTCCTTTCTGTATTTGATAATAACAGATTCTATGTGTGTTAGTCACTCAGTCATGTCTGACTCTTTGCAACCCCACAGACTGTACCCTGTCAGGCTCTGCTGTCCATGGGATTCTCCAGGCAAGAATACTGGAGTGGCTTGCCATACCCTTTTCCAGAGGATCTTCCCGACCCAGGGATTGTCTCCTGCATTTCAGGCAGATTCTTTACCCTTTGAGCTACAGGGAAATCCTAACAGATTCTATAGATCTTAATAATTTATGTCTTACTAATGTCTTGTTGACATTTAAAACAAGAATTTAGTTAAATATTAACGAATTTCTTCAGGAGTGATTACATATACACATTAGAAGTTGTTAGCATTTGGTCCATATTCAAGAACTTAAATGGAATACTGTTGGTGGTAATCATAGTTATTGTGAACATTATCTCTGGGATGGAGATTTGATTCATCCAACTGAATATTTCTTTCTGGTAAACTTCTGTGTCAGTTATTTTGTAGAGCAGACAAACTTCTCTTTTCAAACTTTATTCTGGAGAAATCTGTGGGTTTGTGGGACCCTTTCAGGGGTACTCTAAGAAGAAAACATTTTCACAAAAATGCTAAGATTTTTTTTTTAAACCTTTAAATCTCATACTTTAACAAGTTTATGGTAGAGTTTTCCAGAAGGTATACAATATGTGATGGCATCATTACTTTGATGGCATATGGCATGCTGGTGTATTCTTGTGTTTTAAAATTTTATGAGCTTAACTATTATTATTTAAATATTGATGGTTGTAACCAATATAATCAACAGTTGCTTTAGGTCACCAATTTTAAGTGTGTAAAAGGGTCCTGGAACCGGAGAATTTGAGAACCAGTAAAGTTGACTTTTCAAGATCTGCCTCCTTGTATTCCAAAGTTCACCTCACTGGACCATATAAAGAGTCATCTAGGATGAGAAAACAAATTGTTCAAGTTTTAAAAACACACAAGCCACACGGGTATTTTATTAATTATTTGACATTTTCACTTTTCCCTTCCCAGTGTAGAGAGCTTCTTTCTAGTTTCTTTGGTCCCCAGTTAGTGGAATGGAAACATTAAGGCTATGGGTCTCCAGGGAAAATTTAAAATCTAGGCCCCAATTCTTGATATTCTGCTGTCTGGACAGGCAGAACAGCTTGGTGGTGATGAGAAGGAACTCTGTGATGTGTTTGCCGAGGTTTGATAAATTATTTGATTTTTGCCAAGATATTGGATCTCTCTCTCTATGCCTTAATTTCCTGGTATGTTTTTGTGGGTATAACAATTGTTCCTAATTCATAGGTTTTTCCCATTTTTAAAATTTAATGGGAAAATATATGCAAAGTGTTTGAAGCAGTTATAGGCACAATTGTAACTACTTGCTACTGTCATTATTATTATTTTTTAGGTCTCATGAGGGGCCCAGGAAACTTTAATCAATTCCCCATGTGACTATGTGATTGAAATTTACAATTATGTGTTATCTCATTGCTTTATAGCATACCTTAAAATGCGATTAAATTTGAAAATTTCATATAAAAGATAATCTTGGCTGTATTTTACACTTGCACTTGAGAACTTAAGAGTTACTGGATTTTTTTTTTTTTTTTTCTGTATAGTAAGAATGAATCAAACACCTTTTTAGTCTGGGCCAAGTTTGAAGTTTGGTAGAGGATGAATGCCCAATTAAATTGAGATTTCAAAGACCCTAATTGAATATTTATGTATCTTGGGAATTATTAGGGAGGAAATCACTTTTCTGAAGTGATATCAAGACGATTCACTACACTCTTAGTCTGTTAATCACTATCTAAACAGGCCATTTTCAGTGAAAAACATCCTTGGGGTAATTATACACTGCAGTTCTGTTTGTGAGTGGTCATATGCTTGACGAGTAACAGAAACCCCACACAGAGATTACTTTTAATAGATGCTAAAGTTTAAAGATGACCTGTAATACTTCCGAATGGCACTTTGACATCTATTGGAAAACTTTCTCTCTCTCTCTCTTTAGTCACTAAGTTGTGTCCGACTCTTGAGACCCCATGGACTGTAGCCTGCCAGGCTCCTCTGTCCATGGGATTCTCCAGGCAAGAATGCTGGAGTGGGTTCCCATTTCCTTCTCCAGGGGATCTTCTTGACCCAGGAATTGAACCTAGTCTCCTGCATTGCAGGCAGATACTTTACCAACTGAGCTATGAGGGAAGCCCTAACCTTATAGAGATATTTATAAATTCCATACATATATTTGAACATATTTCATGGCTAGTTTTGGAGAAGGAAATGGCAACACAGTCCAGTACTCTTGCCTGGAAAATCCCATGGACAGAAAAGCCTGGTAAGCTATAGTCCAAGGGATTGCTAAGAGTCAGACACGACTGAGGGACTTCACTTTCACTTTTCACTTTCATGCATTGGAGAAGGAAATGGCAACCCATTCCAGTATTCTTGCCTGGAGAATCCCAGGGACAGAGGAGTCTGGTGTGCTGCCTTCTCTGGGGTTGCACGGAGTCGGACATGACTGAAGCAACTTAGCAGCAGCAGCAGCATGGTTAGTTTAATTTCTGACTTAGGGTGACCACTATGAAATGAGTGCTGTAGCACTGATCTCCAGCTCTTTGGCAAAACCTGACTTTTTCTGCAGAAACTATACTATACTCCTTAGATGGGCATACCTGGACAGTGTTCCTGATTATGAACTGCTTAGAAATGGTCTTTGGAAAGAGAGACACTTGAATACAGTCTCAGATCTGCAACTTTATAGCTATATCATCTCTCTTTGTGAAGTAAAGGTAATAAAATCTGCATTGCTGGTTTGGGGTGAGAAATAGGAAATGAGCAGAAAAGGACCTGATAGAGTGAGCATTTAATAAATGGTACCTATTATTATTAGAGTGATATTAGAAATGTCCTCCGCTACTGATATTAAGAAAACTTAGCTAAATCAAATATCATTTTTTTTATGGAAGAGTTCTTGATGATCTATGAAAATCAATAGCATTTTCTTAAGAAATTGAGAAAGGTTTCACATGTATTTTTGTCTTTTCCGTTATCTTTCCCTCTCTCTTGTTTTAATCTTTTAGTAAGTACCTATTTCTGAGCTCTTCCTTGTAATGTTAAAATGTTGTATGTACTTTGCTACTAATTCTGCCCCCCTCCATCATAATCCTGACAGGAAAATATTTTTGACAGCCACAAAGTGCTGTGTCTGAAGATTGACTTTAAATCAGGTATAAAATGAAAGTAGCAATTTAACTTAAGACATTTTAAATTAAACTCCTGATCATCTTTTCACATGGCGTCAGCAGCTCTTTAAGCTTTAACTGCATCAGAATATTCTACATGTTGTAACCAAATCATCATAAACTTCCAAGATTTAAGGATTTCTCACATTTTTGAAGGATTTATAATCTTAAAGTTTAGTCCTCATAAGACTGCTATAAATGCAGATGAACCCTTAAAATTCAGATCCCCAAATTGTTTTAAAGACTAGAAGTATAGAAGGGGTCATAAATAAGTCCATGTTTTAGAATGAACATGTGTATTTCAGTGACAGTTGCCATTAAGAGAAGCTATTAAAATGTGTGACTCATATCTAATCATTCAAAATGTATGTTAAAATGAAAAGAGTACAACATGGTTGGTGGTAAAAATGAATGAAATAATAAACTGCACGTTGAACGGCTGACTTGCTAAATTGTACCAGACTTAAGTGTCTTAAAGTATGACTCAAGAAAACGAAAGCCAAGTAGAAACGACTCCCCCTTTTGTTTGATCAGCTTGTGTTGGTGTTTATGCATCCCGCAGAGGCAAAGTGTGTTACTATTCAAGACAGCCCCAGTGGCTCCACAGTAGCCTGAGCCTGTGAGAATAGGGGAGAGACTTAAGCCCAGTTTTTGATGTTCTGCATGGGTGGGTAACCTGAATACTAAAGTGCATTCCATTGACAGCTGACCCTCTAAGAGGGTTTTCAACAGTCTCTTGTTTTGTTTTGGTCCCCCCTCCCCATTTTCCTTTCCTCAGAGTTCTTCCAAATACTTTTGGATAAGAGGAAATGGTCCTGACGGATGATTCTTTTTTTTGTATGAGATTTTATTTCTGGCCAGAACGGAAGGGCTCAACTGGTTAACATTTCTGTCTCTTGTTTTTTTTTTTTTTTTTTTTTTCATATTTTCAGTGTTGATTTGTCAGTGGCTGATGGTTGTTGTTTGAACCTTAACTCAGAATACTGATCATGACTTCAAGGAGTAGACAAAGAGTCTATTGAGAAATAGGTTTGTATTAGCATGAGGCATGTGTATATCTATAGACTTCTTTCTGCTGGCTTTAGTTGTTCAGTTGAATTTGTTGAGTTTTAATCATAATATTAACAGTAGTTGACTTTGGAAGAAGAACTTAGGAAATCCATTTTCTTTTAAAATAACATACCATCATGATTTGAATTTTAGGCATATTCAATTAAATTTCACTTTAGTTTTCAATAAATTTTATGTGTGACAGTTAAATATTATTTTGCAGTCATTCCAAATGAAGCATAGTTTATAACATCTCAGTTGATGCTATATGATATATCATATGATAATATCTTTGTTATTATGATTACATATGATAACCATCATATGATATATCATATGATAACATCACCATATGATAACATCTCAGTTGTCAAATGGACTTAAATTTAGCTTAAATGATTTAGCAGAATGGGTGTGCTCATTCTTTTTCTTTTAATTGCAGACACCTCCCACTAGCTTTAGGCCATAAATGATTAGGGGGAGGTTTTTGTGTTTCTCACCTGAAAAATCTTGGGGAAGGATGGAGGTTTACCTAGGCATCATAAAAAATTAGCACCTTGACTACCACTAGGATTCCGTTCCAGTTTCATGATCCTGAGCAGACTGTCTCTTCCTTCTCTCTGGCTTCACTCTGGATTCTTAACCTTTCACCACAGTCTTAATTAGGTATTCAGCTTTAGATCAATCTATTATCACCAGCTTATGGAGTCAGTAAGAACACTGCAGTTCCTCTGTCGATGGACTAATATCTAGAAGAAAGAAAGGCTCAATTAAGAGAGGGATATTGTCGACAGAAAAAGGTAGAGGGACTGATGAAACCTGAATGTCCACTGCAGTGATCCTTTGTTAACTCATATCAGGCATTAGGAGAATTGGTTAGAAAAGCCATTTAAAAGGGATGTATTCTTTTCTTTTCAGTAGCCAAAGTGATCATTGGAAAACGGTCTCCTTTTACTTGACTCAGAAAACACAACAAAAGCATGCTGATCAAAGGAATTCAAATTTTCAGATTCAAGAACATCTGTGAAACTGTCTAATTTGTCCAGGTTGTCCATGTCTGAAAAGCCATTAAATATCTGCAGATATTATTTACATAAACAGTGTGTGCCATTCCATCATTTGATGGCAGAGTTGCCTTCCCACAATGCTGAACAGGGGACACTGGAGACAGATTCCTTGGTACACAGAGTGCTAACTTTTTGCTACTCTTCCCCACAGTGCTGATCTTACTGGTTAGATCGTTTAGGCATTGAGTCCTAAAATCCAGGTGAAAAATCCCCTAACGTGCCACTGGGCATGGAACTCATGGTTAGGTTAATTTATGTATAAGCTCCATTAGCCATATTTAGATGGTCCTTAATGAAAAGGAATAAATTGTTCCTAAACCAGAAATGAAAGTTTCACAGAATAAAAAGTTATCCCAGAAGAAATCAAAGAAACAAAAATTTATGTCATGGGATTAAATACAGCATAAAATAAATGCAAGTAGAAGTAAAAGGAGAAAAAAGTGGATTTACAGATATAAATCCATCCATCTGTTTGAAACATCCAATTATTTTACACTTGCTAATGTACTCATTATGTCTTGCTACTGATGGGAATATATTTTTATTCAAATTAACCTTATGTTTAGAGGCAGATGTAGGATATTTCAAATAATTGAGTATAGATAGCTTTATTAGCTAAGCATCCAATGAAAATGTATCTTCAATGTATCCATTAATAATGTTATTGAAATGATAGACATCTAATTTGGATCCATGATCACAAAAACTAGAGCCTAGGTAGTGTTTAATCCTGACACTTGACCAGCTGAAGTTAAATGGTGCTTTAGAGCTATTATTTGTGTAAGATGGGAAACCTTAAATTTACTGTGTTTTATGTTTTTTGTATTCAAACAGAAAGTTATTGTTGACTTTTCTTTTAATATGACCAACTTGATATAAATAGTAACATAGGAAAATTTGGGAGAGTTTTTAAAGGTTGATAGAAGCCTTAGTTAGAAGAACTCCTGTGTACTTTCCTTATTGTTGTGTATCTTTGAAGAAGAAAGAGTCCTAAAAATTAGTAGGCTGTCAGCATTTTATTTTTGTGATCTGACGCTATTAAGCAAACTTTGGGAGTATTTCTTTTTGTGGTGCATTTGATTAAAGGTGTGATCTTATCTTGGTGAAATAGCCTGCTGGGCTGCAGACAGTAGTATTCAGAAACGAAATTTGCTTAGAGCCTCTGAGCAGACGTTTATTCATTGAGACCCTTACTGAATAATGGATGATAGTGAAATTGCAGGAGTGTGTATGTGTGTTTTCTTGCCTGAATATAAGGGTTGAGATAGAGCAACAACAAAAACGTAATGGTGTATGAAAGGTAGAATAGGTTTATAAATGAGAAATTAACCTACATTATTGCAAATGAATGGACTCTCTGTGTGGAGGACTCAGAGTATCATATCAGGATGGTGTGCTAGTCCATTTGCTTTGTTTCAGTATTCTTGCTGAGTTCCTTCCTTTTCTGCTATTCCTCATAGCTTGGTAGATGTTATTCTGGGATTTGTGCAACAATCTCAGTGTATATCCTTTATGTATGCTCTTTTGATTCTACTTGGGTGCCAGTGATAGCTGAATTTTGATTTCTATTCATTCTTCCTAGTGCAACTTATTCTACATTCTTAGTGATCACACTTAAAAATTTTTTTTTTCCTATGGCACATGCTCCTAATGAATACTTGTGAAATATAGTGATACATAAAGTCAAAACAGAAATCAACCAGTATATCATAATATAATACTACATTGCAGTGTTCACAGAGGTTATGTCACACATTTTTAGGCTGATTATCCATGTATTTATCTATGTATTATCTGCATTTTATGTGTGTTTGTGTCTTTGTTTTAGAAGAATTGAGGCTAAAATATATATAGTTTGTATAATTCTCTTCAGGTTCCCAATGGCATTAATTTTTTACAGCATCATTTTTAATGTTGTAAAATATTTATTTTGTAATGTGGATATACTCTGATTTATTTAAACATTTCCTGAGAAATTCCCTGGCAGTCCAGGGGTTAGGACACTGTACTTCCACTGCAGGGGGTGTGGGTTTAATCCCTGGTCAGGGAACTGAGATCCCACATGCCACACGGTGTGGCTGAAAATAAATAAATAAATTTAAAAAAATAAAAAAATTTGGACATTTCCTTATTCATGTGAGTTGTATTTTGTGATGATAAATAATATGAAGCTTGGCCTATTCTCTGATCATTTTTGTGGTGGAGATTCCTTGAAGTACAGTTATTAAGACAGAGTAAATAATGACTGTTTGACTTTTACCACTTGGTTATAGTAATCCATATGCATCATTGTCTAACTGATTTTCATGGGAAATTTTGAAGAATTATCAACTGTCGATTGTGTAGAATTAGTAGTTATTAACTTTTCATTATTTATAAAGTTAGTAACAGTTGTAATAACAAAGTTGTTTGATAATTCTAAAGAATTACTAACTCTCATATTAATGCATAAAAGCAGAGGTCAGTAAACTGCTCAGTAATAAAACAATTAAATATACTGGCTATTAATATTTAAATAAGAAAGGTAATGGCAAAGAATGCGCAACCACACAATTGCACTCATCTCACACACTAGTAAAGTAATGCTAAACATTCTCCAAGCCAGGCTTCAGCAATATGTGAACCGTGAAAATTCAGATGTTCAAGCTGGTTTTAGAAAAGGCAGAAGAACCAGAGATCAAATTGCCAACATCTGCTGGATCATCGAAAAAGCAAGAGAGTTCCAGAAAAACATCTATTTCTGCTTTATTGACTATGCCAAAGCCTTTGACTGTGTGGATCACAATAAACTGTGGAAAATTCTGAAAGAGATGGGAATACCAAACCACTTGACCTGCCTCTTGAGAAACCTGTATACAGGTCAGGAAGCAACAGTTAGAACTGGACATGGAACAGACTGGTTCCAAATAGGAGAAGGAGTACGTCCAGGCTGTATATTGTCACCCTGCTTATTTAACTTATATGCAGAGTACATCATGAGAAACACTGGGCTGGAAGAAGCACAAGCTGGAATTGAGATTGCTGGGAGAAATATAACCTCAGATATGCAGATGACACCACCCTTACGGCAGAAAGTGAAGAGGAACTAAAAAACCTCTTGATGAAAGTGAAAGAGGAGAGTGAAAAAGTTGACTTAAAGCTCAACATTTAGAAAACTAAGATCATGGCATCTGGTCCCATCACTTCATGGGAAATAGATGGTTAGACAGTGGAAACAGTGGAAACAGTGTCAGACTTTATTTTTTTGGGCTCCAAAATCACTGCAGATGGTGATTGCAGCCATGAAATTAAAAGACGCTTACTCCTTGGAAGGAAAGTTATGACCAACCTAGACAGCATATTCAAAAGCAGAGACATTACTTTGCCAACAAAGTTCCATCTAGTCAAGGCTATGGTTTTTCCAGTAGTCATGTATGGATGTGAGAGTTGGACTATAAAGAAAGCTGAGTGCCAAAGAATTGATGCTTTTGAACTGTGGTGTTGGAGAAGACTCTTCAGAGTCCCTTGGACAGCAAGGAGATCCAACTAGTCCATTCTAAAGGAGATGAGTCCTGGGTGTTCATTGGAGGGACTGATGTTGAAGCTGAAACTCCAGTACTTTGGCCACCTGATGCGAAGAGCTGACTCATTGGACAGGACCCTGATGCTGGGAAAGATATAGGGCAGGAGGAGAAGGGTTCGACAGAGGATGAGATGGCTGGATGGCATCACTGACACAATGGACATGGGTTTGGGTGGACTCCCGGAGTTGGTAATGGACAGGGATGCCTGGTGTGCTGCTGTTCATCGTGTTGCAGAGTCGGACACGACTGAATGACTGAACTGAACTGATCCTTAATGTCTTTGATTTTAACTTAATATTAAGGTAAAACCGGGCAATGAAACTAATTTATGAAGAATTAAGAAATCCACCATCCAGTTTATGTCCCCATAAAATTTCTTAGTTTTGTTCTCTGCTCTGAATTGACTTAATCTCTCAAGTTCATCTGTAAACATCAATTTTTAACAAAGCTCTTCTTTTCCAAACCTCTCATGGAGCAAGAAAATTGGTGGACTAGATTTGGGCTATTGTAAATTTTAAGAATGAAAAGCAGGGATAAACTGTCAATAAACACATTTATAGTAATTGAAGATTGCCTATAAAAGGGGAATGAGATCAGTAAAGAAAGTAACTGACTGAATAGTATGGCTCATAATTAGTAAATGTCAGCTCAGTTTTTGCTAGGTTTAAGTTTAGTTAGAGATCTGTCCATTGGATAAAAAATGACTACAAAATATTAATGTGTTCAGTAGCACTGAAGTGAAATATAAGAGGAAAACAGTAGGTTTGTAATGCAAATTTTTATCATTTTAACAATAATGCCAATACCTACTGAGTTTAATTTCATTATTTCATTCTTTGTTCAGAGGGACCAGTTGTTCTATTTTTAACCATATCTTTTTGATTTCTGTGTCTGTCATAAAGACATTTATTTAGGATATACATCCTAGCAGTCAAGTTGGAGACCAGTTCTTACTTCACTTTCTATATTTTCTTTAAAAATACGTACCAGAACATAGTTATGGGACCGAGTTTAATGCTGGATTAATAATGAATGTATACCTGCATGAGAGTGCTTTATGGACCTAGAAGAAATAATTGAACATGAAAGCAGTTTTTGAAGTTACTGTTGCAGGATAAATTCAAGTGCCATTCAAAATTGCTTTGCACCTGCAAGTAGAATAATCAAGGCATAGAAGGAATCCTAAATGACACAGTCTTGCACACTTTGGTTCCTTGAAAAAAATTAAAATGTTGCTTAGCAATTCCCCGTTTACTAATCAATGGCTATAACGTTTCAGTTATGCAAAATAAGTAAGTTCTAGAGCTCTGCTGAATAACATTATGTCTGTAGTTAATAATATTATATTGTCTGCTTAAACATGTTGTTAAGAGGGTAAATCTCAAAGGTTCTTACCATAGTAAATCTTTTTAAAAAGTGACATGTCTGATGACTATGAGCACATAGCCCGAGGCCTCCTAGAACCTAAAGACTGAAAATGTTAACTCCGGTGACACCACCTTGTTACCTGTGTCAGAGAATTGTATCCATTCTGATCACATACCCTGTGACTCCCACTGCCCCTGCCTTTACCTGGCTTTTAAAGTTGCTTTGTTAAAACCCTTTAGGAGCTTGAGGCTTTTTAGGGCATGAGCCACTTCATTTCCTTGCATGGCCCTGCAATAAACCTTTCTCTGCTCAAAAAAAAAAAAAAAAAAAGTTACTTGTTAGGAATTGAACTGACTTGCCCAAAGTACCATGACTGGTTTATAGCATATGCTGCCTTTTGTTAAGTGTATGCATTGATGTATTTAGTGTATACTTAGATGTATACTTAGTGTTTCCTTTTCACTTGTTTTTTTCTCACATGGATGAATTTACTTACATAAAATTATTATAAATTATTGTAAGGTTTAAGTATTAACTTGCATTTAGTTCTATATTAATGCTCTTTACCCAAAGTAATAAATACACATGTGGAGAAATACAAAATACAAGAACATATAATGTATATTAATGAGAAGCAAAGTGGTAGAATAGCAGAAGCTTGAGAGTCAGAAGTGCATGATTTCCAACCTGCTGTCTGTTGTGACTCTGAAAACATGACTCAGCCTCTCCATGGCTTCGTGTAAAATGGGGATAAAAATAATGCTTACCTTTCCAAGTTATTTTGAGGATTAAATGAGATGATAAACATAAAACATATACCACACTGATAGCTTGTATAACTTGTGTTAGTTTTTCATAGATTTTTAAAGCGGATATCTTCTTTTAAGTAGGACTCTAAATCATTCTGCTTTTTCTGCAGTTCTCAAAAGACCAGCTTTATGAAGTCATTAATTTTGTCATTCACTATGTATTTGTTAGCACCAGATGTCTGCATGATGTTGGGGATGTGGAGCATAATATGGCAAAAAGAGCCTCTGACTTTAGTACTTGCACAGACATAGAAATAAAGAGGTATTAAGCAATGTATCTATCATGGATTGTTAAAATTCTGGTAAGTGCTACAAAGGTCAGGTTCAGGATACTATGAGATAGCAGCAGGATCAGACCTTGTCTGAGTTGACGGGGTGAGTGAGTCTGCAAAGACTTCCCAGAGCAAGGGACATTTGAACTGAGATATGAAGGTTGAGTAGGCAGCCCTAGAGAACGTGCTGGTTCACTGCTTCCTTCACATTCTGTCATCAGAAGAGCTCATCACAGACCCAAGCATGTTCAAGTGGAGGAGGTTAATAGAGGTGAGTAAAGGGAAGAAAATCGAGCATAGTTACCTTGATTTGACAGTAGAGACAACACATTACAACACATCTGAATTTTTCATTTTACCTGAGTTAACACAGAGAATGGTTTAATATCAGTTGTCTGGCTATGATGCTAAATTTCAGAATGTCATAAACTGTCTAATGACCATAAAGTATGATCAGGCACTGTAGATTTGAGATGAGGAGAGTACTTAAACTATGTATGGATACTGAAACCACAATTTCCTAGTTTAGCTTTAGGCATGTGTATCTGTGTGTGTGTGACCGGGAGAGAGTTTTACTCCAGAAGGTTGGTTTCTGTTCATTTTTATCCTAACTTCTCCCCCTGCCCATTGTCTTAGTAAGTGTGTGGTGTCTTTGGTTCTGAAACTTTAGAAATGGAGGAACTAGTTTTAGGAATACCAGTTCGATAGTTTGGCAGTGGTTACAACTCTTTACTTGTCAAAGAAAAGTAGTAATACATCAATATGGAAAATGATTGTTAAGAGAGATATAGTATAATCATTTAGTAAAGACAGATTTTCTCTAGCATCTCTCCACTGTGAGGATTAAGCTTGTTATTTATTTTTTGAAAGCTTTCCATAGTATATGATGATAAAACTGGTTTTACTGTTATTTAGAACAAATCATTGAATGTTAATAAAGTAACAATGAAGTAAGTTCTACAAAAAAATGATATTAAAGTCTATGAATGAAAAATAAGTGTGGTTTAAGAAAATTATCTTAGAATAAAAAAATTAATATAGGACAAATGCTATAATAGGAAGATAGTAACTTTGGAATCATTAATCTTTTGCATCCGTTTATCAACATTTTTCTGTGTACTTCCTGTATGATAAAATTAAACAGAATAGTGATAGAGATTAGAAAAAAGTAAATAGAATAATTGCCCCAAGAATCTCAGGCACTCCAGGTAAATGTTTTTCTCACCTTACCAAGCCCTGGAGGATTTGTAAGAACTGGCTAAGCAGACAATCTTCCTGCAGAGGGGATCCTCCAGTCTCAAGGCCTAGAGTGAGACTGGAGCTCAGCTCCTGTGAAGAACTCAGGGAAGGTTCTTGTAGCTGGAACATCAGGATTGAGAGAGGCATGAGATATAGCTAAGGGAGTAAGTACGAGTCCAGAGTTTATAGGTTTCTTTTTCTTTTTTTAAGTATTTTGGATTTTATCCCAGGAGCAGTGGGAAAATCATGAAAGGTTTGAAGTGAAGTGAAGTTACATGAAGTTACTCCGTTGTGTCCAACTCTTTGCGACCCCATGGACTGTAGCCTACCAGGCTCCTCGGTCCATGGGATTTTCCAGGCAAGCGTACTGGAGTGGGTTGCCATTTCCTTCTCCAGGGGATCTTCCTGACCTGGGAATCGAACCCAGGTCTCCCGCATTGTAGGCAGACGCTTTACCATCTGAGCTACCAGGGAGGCCCTAAAGGTTTGAAGCAGAGTAATAACAAGATCAGATTTTCATTTTACAAAGATCATGTTGGCTCTTCTGTGTAGATGTCATTGGGGGAGGCTTAGTGAGGGGATGTGAAGAGACCAGTTAGATGAGAGTCTAAGCTTCTGCCTCACCCCTTCTCAGTTGGGAAGTGTAGTCCAGAGCTTTATGTATAAGAAGGGAGTTTGTATTATATGATATCCCTTTCAACTCTAATATGCTGTGCTGTGCTTAGTCACTCAGTTGTGCCCAACGCTTTGTGACCTCATAGACTGTAGCCCACCAGGCTCCTCTATCCATGGGGATTCTCCAGGAAAGAATACTGGAGTGGGTAGCCTTTTCCTTCTCCAGGGGATCTTACAAACCCAGGGACTGAACCTGGGTTTCCTGCATTGCAGGAACATTCTTTACCTTCTGAGCTACTAGGGAGCCCAAAGTCATTCAAAGGAATTCCTGTTTTAATGACACCTGAAAAGACAGTACTATAGGTTTATTGCAACACTACAGTGGTGTGATAGTCTGAGTGACAAATGCAAAAATGTTGACAGGATATTATTTAAGAACTTCTAAGACATTTTGCCCCTTATACACTTCATTAACAATTTAAATACTATATTTTCCCCTTGTATTCTGTTTTCTAATTTCCCGTAACACTTTTTAAATATCTCTTTTATATTTATAAATTTTATATTTATCTCCCAGCCTTCAGAATGGGAGAAAATAATAGCAAATGAAGCAACTGACAAACAACTAATCTCAAAAATATACAAGCAACTCCTACAGCTCAACTCCAGAAAAATAAACGACCCAATCAAAAAATGGGCCAAAGAACTAAATAGACATTTCTCCAAAGAAGACATTCAGATGGCTAACAAACACATGAAAAGATGCTCAACATCACTCATTATCAGAGAAATGCAAATCAAAACCACTATGAGGTACCATTTCACACCAGTCAGAATGGCTGCAATCCAAAAGTCTACAAATAATAAATGCTGGAGAGGGTGTGGAGAAAAGGGAACCCTCTTACACTGTTGGTGGGAATGCAAACTAGTACAGCCACTATGGAGAACAGTGTGGAGATTCCTTAAAAAACTGGAAATAGAACTGCCTTATGATCCAGCAACCCCACTGCTGGGCATACACACTGAGGAAACCAGAAGGGAAAGAGACACGTGTACCCCAATGTTCATCGCAGCACTGTTTATAATAGCCAAGACATGGAAGCAACCTAGATGTCCATCAGCAGATGAATGGATAAGAAAGCAGTGGTACATATACACAATGGAGTATTACTCAGCCATTAAAAAGAATACATTTGAATCAGTTCTAATGAGGTGGATGAAACTGGAGCCTATTATACAGAGTGAAGTAAGCCAGAAGGAAAAACATAAATACAGTATACTAACGCATATATATGGAATTTAGAAAGATGGTAACAATAACCCTGTGTACGAGACAGCAAAAGAGACACTGATGTATAGAACAGTCTTATGGACTCTGTGGGAGAGGGAGAGGGTGGGAAGATTTGGGAGAATGGCAATGAAACATGTAAAATATCATGTAGGAAACGAGTTGCCAGTCCAGGTTCGATGCACGATACTGGATGCTTGGGGCTGGTGCACTGGGACGGCCCAGAGGGATGGTATGGGGAGGGAGGAGGGAGGAGGGTTCGGGATGGGGAACACATGTATGCCTGTGGCGGATTCATTTTGATATTTGGCAAAACTAATACAATTATGTAAAGTTTAAAAATAAAATAAAATTAGGAAAAAAAATCTCTTTTATAGAATTTATAACACTCTGCCATGGTAAGTCACTTCAGTCTTTTCCAACTCTGTGCGACCCCATAGATGGCAGCCCACCAGGCTCCCCCGTCCCTGGGATTCTCCAGGCAAGAACACTGGAGTGGGTTGCCATTTCCTTCTCCAGTGCGTGAAAGTGAAAAGTGAAAGTGAAGTCGCTCAGTCCTATTCGACTCTTCGTGACCCCCTGGACTGCAGCATACCAGGCTCCTCCATCCGTGGTATTTTCCAGGCAAGAGTACTGGAGTGGGTTGCCATTGCTTTCTCCAGTGTCGTTTGATTATTTGTCTTCTTGTCTTATACTTGTATGGAAATATAATTTCATTTATAGTTGGGACTGCTTTTAGTCTTTTGATAACCTAGAGTAGGTGACTATGTAAATAGAGTTTATGTTTTATATTGATAGGTTATTTTTTTTTAAGGATGGAGTTATAGTTGCTAGGTAAGCATCATGCATGAAATATATCTTGGGTGATTTAAAAAATTAATAGTATAACCTCTAATAACTTGACTGTGTCCATGAGACTTACTGTTTTAGAACATAGACTTTAGAGTCAGATGAACTTAAGTCTAAACTTTAGAGCTGCATACCAAGTAAGAGCTGTGTGATTTTGGGTCATTTTTTGAGTCTCAGTTTACTCTCTGTATCAATGGTTTAATGATATCTATTTCACAGTGATATTATGATAATTAGATTAGTTTCTGTTATATAATACAAGGTTTATATATTGCATATGAGAGTCAGATGGGAAAAATAGATACTGTCACGCTTGCATGTAGCAAGGAGTGAAACATGGTGGTTCAAGCCATCTCTTTTTATCCTTTAATCCCAAAATTTTTGCAAGATTGACATCACTTTACATCTTGTCTTCAATCTTCATGGCCTTCCATTTGGGATTATTTTGTCGTGTTCCTTCATATATACCATACTATTTTTTTTTTAATCTCTGACTTACTATGAAAGGAATGATTATCTAGTAGTTTATGAGATACAAATGAAAGCCTAAAAAAAAGAAACATTTTAAAATTTGAAGAAAGTTGCTTATTTTAAAAAGGGACAACTTAAGAAAATAGCATTACTCTCATAAAGAATTAACTCTTAGGAAGAATAGGGTATGAACTCAGTGTTGAATGGAATACAGTTTTATAAAAACCTGAAGCAATGGGGAATTATAATTAGGTAATAGTTACCAAAATTATTGGCGGTTTTGAAAAAAAATTGTACAGTTGGTATGCATAATAAGAGCAGTACAGTTTTCAAAAATATTTTGTAGCCAAGTATTCTGAGAACAATTGCAGATGTGTAAGAACTAGGGCTTGGTACCCTTTGTACTTAGCTTGTGAGAACTTGTTCTTCAGAGGTAGCCTTGTAGTATGTCAGTACTTGTATCCTCATGAAGAACTGCTCTTTCAATTTAAAGTGAAGTCGCTCATTGGAGCCCAACTCTTTGCAACCCCATGGACAATAGTGTGCACCAAGCTCCTCAGTCCATGGGATTTCCTAGGCAAGAGTCCTGGAGTGGGTTGCTATTTCCTTCTCCAGGGAATCTTCCTAAACCAGGGATTGAACCCAGGTCTTCTGCAATGTAGACAGACGCTTTACCATCTGAGCCACCAGGGAAGTCCATTTCAATTTAAGATATTCTCTATTCTCTAATTGTACTGGGTAGAAGAGTTGCAATTTTAAAACTCTCTTGACAACTAAAAGGACTTTTTGAATGCAAGTAAAAACCCTAAGTTCTTCTTCTGGGTAATTGAATATCTAATATTATTTATAATCCTGCCTGCTCTAAACATGAATTAGTAATTTTTCCATAAGTTTTTGAGTCTTTCATTGGAATTAATATTTTATTCTGTAATTGTTTTATTGTTTTTTCTGAATGTTGTATTAAAAAGAACTGTTAAACACAGAATGACATAGTTAAGTATATCAAAAAAGAACTTATTTTGAATAATTTTGGGTAATTGTACCAAACCAGATGTTGCTAAGTTCTTATTTAATCAAAGATAAAAAATATTCACAATATAGTTTTGTCTAGCTGTCAGCTTAGATAAATGAATCCATTTCAATCAGCATGCTCCTAGTGAAAAAAGGAGAGGATATAATAACATTTTTCTAGCTACATTTGTTGAAAATAAATATTAATCTTCTATGTGGTTAAAACCATGCTGAGCCAATTTCATCATAACCATAATTGCGGAGAAGCCATTTAGACTTTTTATTTTTATGAAGTTTGCTTCTTTTTCTCCTCTGGAGGCATTGAGTTAAATTCTACTTTTCATTTAGATTATATGTTCATGTAGGTTTGTGTTAATCTTATATAGTCTTGAGGCTACTTGTTAAGACACTATTGGGTGATTTATTCTCCAAATATAATGCTGTGACGTGGCCAAGATTTTTTTTCCCTCCCAAACCTAAACTTATTTAAAAAAAATGTTGTAATTCTTGTGAGAAATTTAAATATTAATACTTTAAATATTCCCTGTTCTCTTTTGTTCAGTGGCTTTAGTTAAGAGAAACTGCATCTTGAGCTGTGCTGATTTCTTAGAGAATGATGTATAAGATAAAATACTAAATGAAAACAAAAATCAACCTAATACAACAAAATAAAATAAGATGTTAGGCCAGGAAAAAAAATGTTATTTTCAAGCTCCATTAGAAATGCCAGGGAGAAGAATGTCAGAAAAGGATGATAGGTATCAGGACCAAGTTGGTAAGTAATGAGTTTATATGTTTTTGTCTTTTTATTGTGCAGTCAGGGAAGGTGGAAAGAAAAATCTCAGACCATAAAGTGAATAATATCTTCTTAAGAAAGTATTGACAATGTCATACTTTCCTGAACTGATAAAAGTTTTGAATTTATGTGCTGTCTTAAGGGATTCCCAGATGGCAAAGTGATAAAGAATCCACCTGTCAGTGCAGGAGATGCAAGAGACTTCAGTCCGTTCCCCGGGTTGAGAAGATCCCCCGAAGGAGGGCATGGCAGCCCACTCTAGTATTCTTGCCTGGAGAATCCCATGGACAGAGAAGCCTGGTGGGCTACAGACCATGGGGTCTCAAAGAGTCTGACACGACTAAGCACACACACACACAAACACACTGGGCCTCCACTATTGTTGTATACAGGAGTTGTAGTGAGGGGTTTGATATTATGGTTGCAATTGTTGATTTTTATCAAATACATGGAATGCCTGTAGGGAAAATTGTTGGAGCCTTCTAGATGTGGCTCAGAGGGTAAGGAATCTGCCTCCAGTGCAGCAGACCCAAAACCTCTATGAGCTGTAATAATTGCCAGAACAAATTGATTGTTCCAGTTTATGCAGATGCTTGTCTAGGCTATTCATAGAGGAAATATAGAAAATAAAGATTGAGTTGCAATTTTATTTCTACCTCTAAGAATAATTCTTAAGGATGTGTCTTAGATTATTATTATTTTTTTTTTTTGAGTCAAACTCTTATCTCAGTTTTGTGTCCTTTTCAGAAAGCAAGTTTTAAAGTGTTCTTAATTGGTAGTTAGGAAATTGGTTGGAAACATATCACAAAAATCTCTTTGGAGAGAGATTGGGATGCCAAGGAAGAAGGGGGAAATCATAGGTATAAATTTATCTCTTTTTACTTTTATTATGGAAGTTTGAGAGAAGAGCAGAAAGCATATTTAATGGTCTTTCTGAAGTTATGACTAGTAGTACAATTTGAGCAGTGAGAAGAGAGTGATGCAAAATTGTCCTTTTATGGATTTCTCATTGGTCTTGCTGCTTCAGTGACTTTGAGAGAGAAATAAAACAATTCTTTTTGCTTCTCCTGGAACACAGTGGTTTTGAATGTAGGTGTAGAACCAGATTGGTGAGTGGTGGTGTCAGTCACATGCCTCTACTTGTGGTTAAGATTCATATGCCAACAATTGTGGGTGTTTTGCCCACACACTATGGGGTAACAACCTGTATTTGATTTTTATTTTCTTCCTACTGTGCTGAGGGTGTATGTCTGAGTGTTTGTGACTTACTGATTGTTCGGGCAGAAGAGTAGGTTTCTTTGAGGTACCTTGTCATTCTTATACTGCCTAGTTTCTGCCTGCCTCCCTATGCCTTTTGAAGCACAATAGAAATGACAATCTAGAACCAAGCAATCAGCTTCCAAGGGCAAATACTAACAGATCCCAGACTTTAAATGCATCTGAAGAAATCTCCAAATATTGCAATCAAAAATGTGATAGGAAAAAAGGTAAGTGTCTTTACATTTGCCACCCTCTCTTTTAAAACTCTTGCTGCTTTGTTTTAACTGGTCAGTACTTTTTTCACTTATAACTTTTTTTATTGGTAAATTATAACTTATTTTTAAATACTGTTTACAAATCATACTTTAATTTTTTATTTCCAAAAATAATCCTTGCGTGAATATCTAAGTGGGGTCTCAAAGATGGATCTGATGAGAATTTCATATCTAACAAAGTCTTTATCATTACTCTTTTTTTCCCAGCTTTGAGAAAACTTTAAATATGTTTATTTTCCATAGTTATAATTTTTGGGGTGGACATACATATCTAAAATTTATTTAAGAGCCTTTATTTAGGTCTTTGTTGACAATGTATTCTACATGAATGTAGAATCCACTCTTTTGTTCTTTTAAAACTGATTATAATTTGATATAGTAGTGGCCAGAAACTTGAAATGTATGGATGTTCTTCTGGTATCATGATATGACATGAGTCATTTCCTGGCAGATACTATGGGCTAGTTAATTTCCAATCAAACCCACCTTCCTGGAGTTGATAGCCCTGTGGCTGAAACGGCTATGTAAGACTGAAACTTTTCGGAACATGTCCAGTTTTTTGTAGTTGCTGGGTCAATGTCTGGTTTTCCCATTTCTTCCCTTCTTATCTCTATGCTGTTAGGGGCATTATCCTTTCTGCCTCATCTTCCTTAACCTCAGTGTTGTCTCCAGGCAATATAGTATCACTTAACTATCCTCTGCTAGGGAAAAATAGTCCTAATACCATAGTCAGTGTTTCTCTGTGCAGATAATTACAACTATCACCTTGTTGTTCACCCTAGCTGTATGTAGCTTCATATATTTTAACAGGCATCTGGTTTTTTAGGCATCTCTTTTTACTTCCTTTGCTCTTTTAGTGACATCCAATTTAATTCCAGAGCTGAGCTTAGTTCATTCTTAGAGGAGCAAGGCCGTTTCTTCTGAGCCCTAGTCAACAATCAAAATTGGTCTTCCAGCAAGAACTCTGGCTCATCCAGTTATTTGGATTCAGTCCTATGTATCTATTGCTTTTCCTGGCCTATGGTCAGAGTGAAAATCCACTGACTGTTCCCCTGGTTTCATTTGTTAATAACATCTTTTCCATCACTGTTTTCTACCATCTTGTTATCTGACTTTTTTTTTGCTAGTAGCTCTCAAGTTCTCATTTTTCTCTAACAGCCTCTCAGAGTGCTCCCCACCCTTATTCTTTGTCTCCCCCAGAATAACTACCTAGAATTTATAATGACTCCTCATGGGTTATAGGAGAGTCACTTTGTCTAGCTTAGAGTTAGTTCTTTATTGTTCCTTTTCAATTCAAATATCAGCATATAAACATCAACATTTCTAAACCCAATTATAATTATCATGTTTTCCATCCAACCTTAGCACAACTTTTCCTCTTAGCTTGGTGATGGGTGTCTCAATATCTGTAGTTATCCTAGTGGCTGAGCTTAAGGACCACTTCTTTAAAAGAAAACCTGAGAATCTATATTAGCTGTAACTGGACACACGTTAGAATTTGTAACAGTAAATAAATCATTTCACTTTGAAGTGTGGTAGGAAAAGTCTTTTTTTTTTTTTTGAAATATCACATTGGTTTCCACATGGTCAGAAATCTCTTGTTTTCTGTGCATATATGATTATTTTAGCTTCAGGGTCATTGATAGAGCTGAGATTTTGATGAGTGGATAGCAGAAATTCATTCATTTTATGGGACTCATTTTAGATTTATGACTTTAGGTGAAATGCAAATACCACTACTTAGGTGAATAATCTCTGAATTATAAAGTAGGATATATTTGACCTTTGTTTATTGGCATCACTTTATGAGAAGATGGAGGAGGTGAAAACCCTGAGAGATTTTCTACTTTGACTGCAAATTGCCTAGCAAACAACTAGAGGGACAGCTCAGGTGGGAATGTGGCATGAAGTTGTCATTTCAACTCACTCTGGAGAAATGTGGGTGTCAATTAGAAAAAATTAATGGAAGGTAGATAGCCTATAAAATCCAACTCTTGTCTTCAATCCTCAGAATAATTTAAAGGTATATGAAAGTAGAGCCTCATTATCTTTGTAAATTGAGATTATTTAAGCTCAGTGAAGAAGAAACAGAAAATATACCCTTCTGAGAAACCAAATTTAACTCTTTTAGGTATTTAAAACTAGATTATTTTACTAATTTGTGCTTTGGGAGCAAGTTATATATCAAAATGATAATATTTTTATTTAAGATTTTGTTTTCTGGAGCTCAACATGAATGGCAATACTAGCATATAATACATGCTTCATAAATGCACATTGATGAATGAAGAGGTAAAACTTTATTTTGCCTTAGCAAAGATATCTGGCAAAGATGGAGTAGGGAATTTTAACCTTTTCTTATGGCAATGTATTTCCTGTAAGTGTTTCTTTTCTTTTAGAATTATATTACAATCCTAATGGAAAAGTATAATCTATTCTTTAATTCTGCCCTTGGCCGAACTGAACCTTGGAATTGTATAACTAATGAGATACAGTGTTTTGCTTCTCAGGTTCAAATGTAGCACTTAGGTTTTCATTTTTCATTCATGGCTCTATCTTTGTAAAACCATTCCTTTGTCAAAAATCAAAGGTTAATAAGCCCTAATTGTTAAACACAGCCAGTAGAAGCTATGTTATGCTGGTATTCTAAAGCTCAGAATATTTGAAATGGTCTTCATTTGATGTTCTGTGACATCTGGACTGCTCAGCAAGCTACTCTAAAATTTTCTGTTAAAAGAACTGGCAATTTTCTTAAATGTTTTATTTTGGATCAATTTCAACTTAGAAGTTGTAAAAATAATAGAAGAGTTCCCATATACTCCTTAATTAGTGTCCCCTAATGTTATTGCTATGGTTTGAAGGTGTCCTAAATTTCATGTGTTGAAATCCTAATACCTAATGTAATGGTATTAGGAAATGAGGCCCGTAAGAGGTCTTAGGTCATGAAGGTGGAGCCTCATGAACCAATGGAATTTACGGTCTTATGAAAGAGACCCCTCAGAACTCCCTACTGCTATTGCTAAATCACTTCAGTCGTGTCCGAATCTGTGTGACCCCATAGACAGCAGCCTACCAGGCTCCCCCCATCCCTGGGATTCTCCAGGCAAGAACACGAGTGGGTTGCCATTTCCTTCTCCATGAAAGTGAAAAGTGAAAGTGAAGTCGCTCAGTCGTGTCCCCGACCCTCAGCGACCACATGGACTGCAGCCTTCCAGGCTCCTCTGTCCATGGGATTTTCCAGGCAAGAGTACTGGAGTGAGGTGCCATTGCCTTCTCGAAGCCACAGTGAAAAGACTACCATCTATGAACCAGGAAGCCCTACCAAACACTGAATCACTGCACCATGAACTTAGAAGTTCTATCTCCAGAACTGTGAGAAATAAATTTCTACTTTTATAAGCCACTGACATCTCTGGTATTTTGCTATAGTAGCCTGAACAGCCTAAAACAGTAACTATAGTTCAGTTATCAAACCTGGAAATTAATGTTGGTAAACTACTATTAACTAAATTCTGAGCAGATGTAAAATAGCTTATGCAAATCGAGTCATATAGCTAGTACATCTTTGAGGAAAATCTTTCAAATAGGTAGTAATTAGGCAATGAAAAGAGTTATTCAGGTAGTCTTATCTAGACATTATTTGCTTTATAATATTGTTTTGAGAAAACTTGAATTTGTGGATAAGATTTTGTACATTTGAAATGTAATGTAGATGTCTCAGATTCACACTGGACATATGAGTTTTTTAACTTAATTTTTTCTTTCAACCATACATGTATTAATTTTAATTTGTAAATATGTGAAAAAGAAGCCAGGCTAACATCAAATGAGTATGAATCAAAAATTCAGAATGTATTTTTAAAAAACTTATTTCGGTATCAGATATTTATGTGAGGGCTGAATAATGTGTGGAAGTCAAAATGTCCCAAGTATAGGCTGTGGCTCTGGCAATGGCTAGTTAGGTGATATTTGCACTTTCCTGTGTCTCTTGCAAGTTGGGAATATTAAATAGTACTTACATCCATAGTATTAAGATTCATGAGACTATATATCTAAAACTCATAGCACAGTTTGGTCCACAATAAAAACAGCAAATATTACTTTTTATAATTCTTTAAAGAAGGCATCATTTTAGGATTTTAAATCACTGTATACCGTATGACATATTTTGAGAGAGAATCAAGGACAAATCAGCAGAGGTGTCATTGTTAGGTAATTAGAAGTTACATTGTTAAATTTTGGTATATTTTCATTATTTCCATTTTAGCTAAGGAAGATATTTGTTAACTTGCTATTGAATGAATTTAGAAATTATCATAACATGTAACTATTTTATCCAAGAATAGGTAGATAATCAGGAAGCCTTAGAAGTAAAGAGAAGTAGAGCGGTGGGAATAAATTAGAAGTGGTATGACAATAAGAAAAGAAGAAAACTATTAAATAATAGTGACTAATAAAATTTCCCCTTAGTATTGTAGTAGTTAAAATACTGCCATGTGCTCAGTTGTGTCCAACTCTTGTGACCCCATGGATTATAACCTACCAGTCTCCTCTGTCCATGGAATTTTCCAGGCAAGATTACTGGATATGGTCACCAGTTCCTACTCCAGGGTATCTTCCTGACCGAGGAATCAAACCCACATCTCTTGTGTCTCCTGCATTGGCAGGTGGATTCTTTACCACTCTGATACCTGGGAAGCCCTGAATATTGCCATAGAGGCATTTTAACTTTACCAGGCTCCTAGAATAAGAATATTGCCAGTTCAACAAAGTAAAAATCCAGATAAGACAATGCATGCAAATACCTAGAGATTTAACTAAATATAGTTTTGATTTTTTTCATGCAAAAATAGTTCCAGAAGTGAGTAGTCCAGTGCTAGTGTAAAATGTTTTTGATGACAGTGAGACCTGAAGCTCCTATTGCTTAAGCCTAGTCATGTTGCTCTTACATCCTGTGTATTCTCATAGTTGGCCTTCACATCAGCCATGGGAAGAAGGAGAAAAAGTTGTGTGGAGGTACTGGAACTAGTAAAGGTAGAGGAAAACTTTTCTAGAAAATACTCAGTTTCTGTGTCTTTCAACAGTGGTGAGTCATAGGACCACTCCTAGCTAGAGGGGTGTCTGGGGAATTAACTAATTTTTAAATAAGTGTATCCTTACTCTGAACAATGTGAAGTTTCTGCTACTTAGGAAAAGGGAGGTGAATGACAAGCAGCTAATACTGTCTGCAGAATCCCTTGGCACCGTTCTCAGCACCTAGTGAGTCCTCATCGTCTGATAGGCATTCTGCTTTGTTATTGTTGTTGCTCTATTGCATGTAAATTCTTTCAGATCATCAGCATTAGACCCAGTTTGGTTAAATGAAACAGTACTTAGTAGAACTGTCAAGTGTTGTGAAAATATTCCAGATGTTTCAGTCTTTCCTTATCTTTTCTGAATTTCTAATGTGGGGTTCACTGCATAAGTTGTTAAGAAACTGTAGTAAGGTCGTTTCCCCAATTTCCTAAAACCCTTTCACCCCTGTTGTTGTTTTTTTATTTGTATGTTATGATTTGTAAAAAATGTATTATTGTTGAGCCCAACCACCTGTCACACGAGTTTCATAGTAGTAGAGCTTTATTTAACCATTCAACAAAATATTTATTGTGCACTAATTAGAAGTTTATATCATGATATGCCTAATAATATCTTGAGGCTTATCAAACTTGCAGATATGTTGCAAAGATTTTAGTCCTAGATGAAAGCCAGTAGTTTCCTGGAGGGAAGTGCTGATAAGAACTAGGCTAGTTGGCTTGGGCACTGTCCCAGGCAGTCCCCCAGCCCAAGCAGGTGTTGTTTGTGCTATACAAGGAGACTGAGGCAGCAGCCCAGTTGGATAAAATGGTCCAATGTGAGGATTGTTCTGTCTCTAGGAGACGATGGTCTCCGTGTGTGCAGGACTGAACTCAGGCATGCCAGATAAGCAGTTTCTTGCAATAAGGGTAGATTCATGTGCCTCCATGTGAGGTTGTTGTTATGCTTGTCTTCTCTGGAGGCTGGGTAGGACAGAAATTAAAGTTGGAAGACATCTTATGATTCCAGGTGAGAGGTTTTGTAGAATGAAGAGGCCGCTAGCTAGTAATTCATGCAGGGAAATCATTTATGGAGGGTATCGGGAGGGGACAAAACACAAAAACAAAGCCTCTCCCAGAGTTTGGCCTTGAAAGTGAAAGCATTAGTCACTCAGCTGTGTCCGATTCTTTGCTATCCCATGGACTGTTATCTGCTAGGCTCTTCTGTTCATGGACTTCTCCAGGCAAGGATACTGATGGAGTGGGTAGCCATTCCCTTCTTCTGGGGATCTTCTTCACCCAGGGATCGAACTCTGGTCTCCTGCATTGCAGGCAGGTTGTTAATCATCTGAGCCACCAGGGAAGCCTGAGTTTGGCCTTGGTCTTTTCTTTTCTTCCCGGTATACTTTACTGTACTTCCATCTCTCCATCCTTCCCTCTTCACCGGGTGATTTCAGGCTTATCATTTAGGACTCAGTTTAGATGTCACTCAGCACCCAAATCTGGATAAGATTATCCTTTTCTGCATTTCTTAGCAACTGCACTTTCTTTGCTGTAGCATTTCTTAAGGCTTTTTGTCGCTATCTACTTATTGTATTTTCCACAAATAGTATCTGTGTTCTACATTTTATCCCCTAGAGCAATCTCACTGCCTAGGACATGGTAAATGATAAACATAAGGTACCTGTGGTGTCAGATATCTGCATTGCAATGTACAATACCTGGATAGGAGTTTATTTGAGTGTATAGCACTGAGGAGGTAATGGTGACTGTACCATGCTATTACAATGCAAGAATGAGGCCATTAGATAGAAAGGAGGAAAGAAGCATTGTTCAACAGATAGAGGTGGGAAATTTAGAGATATGAACTTGTGCAAGTACTTAACCTCCCAGAGGCCCAGTGTCCTAATCTGAAAATGGTGGAGAGAATGGTGATTTCTCCCTCCTGGGATTGTGTGGAGATTAAATGTGATGATGTGTATGGAGAAATCAGAGAAAGGCTTGCTACAGAGTAAGTGATCAATTATTGTTACACATATTGTATTACACCTCTTATATATTCTTATCTAGATTTAAAGAGGTAGGATGTCTATTCTAATGTTTGCATAGGTTTGAATTCCAGTTCTTTCAGTTACTAGCAGTGTCACTTTAGAAAAGTAAGTTTATTCATCCTGAAAATGAGCTAATGATAGCAGCACCTTCACATTGCTGTTCTAAGGATTGACTGGCTTAAAGTATGTAACATGTTTAGAACCGGGCCTGGCATTTCGAAAATGTGCTTTAAGATAGTTGTTATTATAGCTAAAGTCTCTGAAAATACTGTATTAAGAGACGGACCTTCTGCTTTCATTAGAGCACTCACCAGAATAGAGCCAAAGGAGGCCACACCATGTGTGTGGAACTGCCACCAGCACAACTCACCCAAAGGTGTCATCAGCCAAGATAATTTTGTTGCCTCTGTGTCAGCCTGAATGTAGATAGTGACAAAGCCTCAACATTCTGTAATATTGCTCTATTACAAAATTATTTGCTTGAGTATTTATTATTATAGACTTTTAAAACAAATTTAAAATTTTATAATTAGTACTAAAATTCATTATGAAAAAAGCCATTTGGTTTATTTGAGTACTCTAATGAAAAATCCCTTAATAATGATAACATGTGGCACAGTGGTAAAGAATCTGCCAGCCAGTGCAGGAGACACTAGAGATGTGGGTTTGATCCCTGGGTTGGGAAGATCTCCTAGAGGAGGAAATGGCAACCCATTGCATATTCTTGCCTGAGAAATTCCATGGACAGAGGAGCCTGGAGGGCTAAAGTCCATGGGGTCACAAGAGTCAGACATGACTGAGTGTGCACATGCACACACACACAATAATAATAATAATAAAACCTTATATTCAACATATTAAACTTAATTTTAGTTAAGTGCTTCTGCACACATATTTTCATTTAGGACCAGGTCATCTCTTTAGGCCGTTGTGAGTGGTTGAAGTGATATGGGTTAAATTCCTACAGTTCTTCTTTTATAAACTATTCTCCTTTATTTTAGTTTCCTGTGCTTTTGTCTTCTTTCTTTTTAAAAAGGCCGTTGTGCACCCCTGCTTTATGCCATATATCTCTTCTATATTTTTTCTTCCTTTATCCCTTTGCTTGCAAGAGCGTTAGCTGTTCTTCCCAAGCTATACTGTTAGAATAATACAGTGTTTGTATTTACCATCTAGATCCTTCATTTTATAGACTAAAAAGTTGGAGTTGTGGAAAGGAGAAAGTATTGGAACAGAGTGCTCAGAGGAACACACAATAATGAAGTTACCCTGAAAGCCTGCATGTCTCCTGACCAGTCAGCAGACCTTATGTCAGTGCTATCTCCGCTGTGGGAATTGGAGCCCTGGAGAAGGGTACTGAGTGGTGTTCAAAAAATCCCATGGGCAGAGGAGGCTGGCGGGCTACAGTGCATGGGGTTGCAAAGAGTTGGACACGACTGAGCGATTGAGCACGTAGCACTGGGTGGTGGACTGTATGATATGCGAGACGATATAATAAGGTTGACTTCTCTGGTGCTGACCATGGGAACGTTCCCATCTTACAAGTACCATTTTCATCATAGATTACTGCTTATTAACCAGTTCAGACAAACAGGTGAAATGAAATTATGTATTTAATATTCAACCAATGTATATTTGAGTACCTATTCAAAACCAGATGCTGATCTGGTTACTTGGGATGAGAAATGAGCAACAGCCAAAGATTACTGTCTTCCCAGAATGCTTTTCTGTGGTGGAGAATATATGTAGTAGTAAAGTTAAAAAGTGAGTGAATTACACTGCCTTTTGGAAGGTAATAAGTGCTCTAGAGAAAAGGCAGAGCAGGATAAGGGGATTAGAGGAATAGGTTGAGGGGAAAGGAAGGCAGGTTGTCATATTAAACAGGGTAGGCTTCATTGAGAAGGTCACATTTGAATAAAGACTTGGAGGATGTCAGAATGTATAAGGAAGTTTAATCCAAATTTCTACACAATTTTAGTAGTATAGCAGTTAGAAAATGAATAAGGAAGTTAAAGCATGTTACTTACAGTCTCTCCTGCTTGGGGCATTGAGATATATCATCCATAGCTATAGATATGAACTATGTTCTACAGGTAAATAGCCAAATTCAAGGCCATTTGTTAGGGAAAATTTTAATATTAATAAGGAGAGATGCATGTTTTGCTGACAGAATGAGAATGATATATAAAATGACCTGCTTAGGTTAAGAATTTTGGCATTCTCCTTAGTCCCACAATGAAAAGGACCTCTTTGTAAAGGAAAGATTTTTTCTTTTGAAAAATTACATTTTCTTCACTTTATAGTAAGTTCATTATATCTTAAAATGTGTTTTGTATAATGGTTGCTGTATATATCTTTAGTGACATTTGCATCAATGTTTGTATCCTGTTGGGTATGGAAGGCAGTGTTATGTTATCTGAGGGAATGCATGGCCTTGCTCTCAAGGCTCAGCATCAAATTTAAGTTGTTTCTTGACACTGGAAGTTATAGAATATCAGAAGTGCTTGCTAGTACCTCAGAGCAACATACTCACATATTCAGTATTCACAGTCTTAGTAACATTAGCATTCTATTGTTAGTGTAGGGGTTTATTATTATCGTGAGCTAAAACTGCTAAGAAATTCAGAAGTTCTCATATAGTAAGGTATGAGCCCTGTTATTACTGGTGGATGTAGATAGAAAGCTTCTTAATTTATGACAGTGAAGAACATGATAATACACTGTGTCCATAATTCTTGTTATGGTGGAAGTTGTGGTTTGGCAGTTGTGGTTTGGCATATCTAAACTGGCGACGTGAGAATTATTTCTGTTGACACTTAACTGAGAAGAGAACTCTGCAATTTTTATAATCATGCCTTGGTTTTAAAACATATTGTGGATCAGGTCAGTCAACAAAGAGGTTGAAATTGGCTTCCTGAGACTCCATTAGGTGTTGGATCAATGTGGCACTGACCTGAATATTGTGTTGAAAGGTGTAGCAGAAAGAGGATGAACTTTAGGATAAATCTGGTGTGTGTGCACAGGCATGGGTGTTGTATTGATGTGGTTTACAAGAGGGGTCTGGAATTCTGATGAATAAAGCTGGAGCGGTATGGGGACTTCCCTGGTGGTCCAGTGGCTAGGGCTCTAAGCTCGCAGTGCAGGGAGCCTGGGATGGATCCCTAGTCAGAGCACTAGATCTCACATGCTGCACCTAAGAGTTTGTACGCTCCAACTAAAGTTCCCAGATACTGCAGTGAAGATACTGTGTACCAAAGCTAAGATCTGGTACAGACAAATAGATAAATCAAATATATAGTTTTTAAAAAGCTAGAGAGGTGAGTTTGAGCCAGGTTCTGGGGCTTGGACTTTCTTGTGGTTAACAGGTGTAGGACATGGAGGATAAGAAGTTCTGCAAGAGGGGCCAGTCTTAGGTGCCTCTTGGCAAGATGTTAGGGACCTCACCAGGCAGTAGCCATGGGAATGGTGAGAAGGTTGTAAGAAAGTAAAATATTTCGGAGCTAATGACTAAATTGTGGATGGACAGTAAAGGAGAAGAAATCCAAGTTGATTATATGTTACCTGAGTGATAGAGAGGATGGTGGAATCATTTTATGGTGTTAGAGGACCATTAAAAAAAATGATGGGAAAGGTATTGTATTCAGTATAGGACGTTTCTTTCACTTCCTCATGGGTATGATCTGGAGATAGATTTCTGAAGCTATGGGGAGGATTTGGGCTAGAGATACAGATTTTGGCATCTTTGGGGTGGAGGTTGAGGCCAAGGTTATGGATTAAATTACTAGGAGGAGTCATAAAGTACAGGCACAGAATATAGCCAAGGATAAATTCATGAGGAACTCTGAGGGATCCAGATAAGAAAAGGGAAACAAAAAGATATGGTCACAGAGTGTGGAGGAAAAACACTTAGATTTTAAAATAGAAGCAAAGAAAGAGTATTTCAGAAGTTCTTGTTCAAATCTAATTAGTGACCTTTTTCCAGAGTGTTTCAGTGAAAACTGGCACTGGCCAAAAAAGATCATTGCAGAGGGTTTGTGATTGAAGGAGAGGTGGGTAAGAACAGACAGCAAGTATAAATTATTTCCCCATTTGTTGGGAAGAGCAAGAGAAATTTTTGGCAGTGTCCAGAGGAGAGTTATAGATGGCTGTGAGGGTTGGTTTTTTGTTTGCTGCATTGCTCACTTGCACTTTGAAGATAAGAGAGGGTGGAACATAATTGTGAGTTGTAGAAGTCAGTCTGAAGAGAATATGTGAGCAGACGAAGAACTTAGCTAACAAAGCAAGGTCTTAGGAACACTTGGAAGGAGAGGCTTAGCTTATTCTTCTGCTCATGGAGATAATGCCCACCCTATGTCTATAAGGAATTAATGAGAGAATAGGTTCTCATTTATCTAGTTATATGTCTAGAGGTAAGAGGCATTCAGTAAATGTTTGATCTATTCAGCTCCCAAATCCTTACTCCTGAAATGTGCTTGCTGACCTAGAGTTTGTATTGGCAGATATGTATTAAGTGTTGAACTGCACTCTGTTAAAAATATGATAATCTTAAGAGGGTGGAACTAGTTGATCTGTAATTCTTAATTTGCTGTTCAACCCTGTTTTTTGGCTAATCTTTTTTATTACCACATCTTTTCTGGCTATGCCACTGATTGTACCAAGCTTTACAAATATAATCCTTACACTGCAGAATGATAGTGCAGTGTGTGAGAGCTTATAGACCAAAGTGTTGCTTATATAAGTAAGGAAGAAGGGAAATAAAAATTCCTCTAAAGGTGAGATAAGCACAGAACGGATAAAGCATAGGTGTGTAAAACTATCTCCAAAGTGACTGAATTGCACTTTGGCCTATAGCTCTTTGCTAGATTAAAGTATGATTAGATCTGATGAATACTGTGTCACTCAGGAGAAGAGCTGGTTAACTATGGTTCTGTAGAAAGGAAATTCTTCATCCATTGGTGAGACCATCTGCCCTTAGAGAAATGGGCTGATGGCTGAGACTCTAGTATCTGGGTCCCTGTGAAGGTTATTTCTCCTTGTAAGTTAGTAAGGTGATATTCTGCTTATCTATGTCAATCTCTGTGGGCTTGGATATAGTGAGTCTGCTTTTGAGAGGCCTTTTCTTCCGCTCTAGATGTTCAGCTTTCATTAATGTTTCTAAGTATATGAGAATGAATCCTTCCTGTAAATGGTCAAGGAGGAGACATGCTTTTTTCTTTGGTGAATCCATCAGCCATTTTTCTACTCAACACCACAGAGATAAAATACTACTACTGAAACTTTTCTTCTTTATTTTTTGGTATGTTATGAAAACAATCTTTACTAGATTGAACATGACTGTTATTCTAATAAAGCTTTTTAGGGCTTATACATATAAAATGAACTTTTATGAGCATGTATCAATATTATGATAGCCAACTAATTATTTTAGTGATTATTAGCATCTGTAAGTGGAGGTCTGTTTAAGAAAAGCATGGTAAATCCTAGTAATAACTCCTCTGAATTACAGTTGTCACATGAGGTTGTTTTGGAAAAAGTATTATTTATTTCATAATTCAATAAAGTGAATTAGAGCTGAGTTTCCTCAGTGTAGTATATATCAAAACTTTTTTGTCCACCCAATGAAATCATAATTGTAAATCTGTCTAGGCTTGCTTTCTTCCTATCTTTTAAGATAAACAAGGCTATGAATTTGACTTTCTCTTTCAGATTTTACTACATTAATAGCTTTTGCTCTGCATGTGAATTTACATATAATTCTTTACTCATTCCTTTTTCAGAATGCAAAGATATTTATTCATCTGTAGTTGTGTTCCATCAGAGTTACAGTTTCATATTTTACTTTATTGTTGTTGCTGACTACTAAGAGATTGCTTAAGCTTATTTTCCCTAAAGTTTTTTCTTTCTTTTTTTTTTTAATACATGAGCAGTACATTCTGAAGATGTTAAGAATCTTTTCATTTTCCAAGTGTATATTCATTTGGACTGCCAGGACTTTGACATAGATTGAACTTTTAAAATGTAAGGAATCCAGAAAAATGGTACCGATAAACCTATTTTCAGGGCAAGAATAGAGACACAGATGTAGAGAATTGGTATATGAATGTGGCGGGGGATAGAGAGAGGATGAACTGAGAGACTGGAATTGATATATATACGCTACCGTGTGTAAGATAGATAGCTAGTGGGAAGCTGCTGTATGGAACATGGAGCTCAGTTTGCTGCTCAGCGATGACCTAACAGGGTGGGATATAGGGGTTGGGTGGAGGAGGGGAGGTCCAAGAGAGAGGGAATATATGTATACATATAGCTGATTCACTTTGTTGTACAATAGAAATTAAAACAGCATTGTAAAGCATCTATCATTTCAGTTCAGTCAGTCATGTCTGACTCTGTGATTCTATGGACTGCAGCATACCAGGCTTCCCTGTCCATCACCAACTTCTGGAATTTGCTCAAACTCATGTCTATCAAGTTGGTGATGCCATCCAACCATCTCATCTTCTGTCATCCCCTTTTCCTCTTGCCTTTAGGCTTTCCCAGCATCGGGGTCTTTTCCAATGAGTGTCTTGTCAAGGCTATGGTTTTTCCAGAGGTCATATGGATGTGAGAGTTGTACTATAAAGAAAGCTGAGCACCGAAGAATTGATGCTTTTGAACTGTGGTGTTGGAGAAGACTCTTGAGAGTCCTTTGGACTGTAAGCAGATCCAACCAGTCCATTCTAAAGGAGATAAGTCCTGGGTGTTCATTGGAGGGCCTGATGTTGAAGCTGAAACTCCAATATTTTGGTCACCTGATGTGAAGAGCTGACTCATTTGAAAAGACCCTGATGCTGGGAAAGATTGAGGGCAGGAGGAGAAGTGGACGATAGAAGATGAGATGGTTGGATGGCATCACTGACACAATGGACATGGGTTTGGGTGGGCTCTGGGAGTTGCTGATGGACAGGGAGGCCTGGCGTGCTGCAGTTCATGGGGTTGCAAAGAGTTGGACATGACTGAGCGACTGAACTGAACTGAACTGAAAGCATCTATACCCAGATGAGAAAAAAAAAATTAAGGAAAGCATTGCATGTATGTTTTCTATATCTTGCCATCCCTTATGCCATGATTTTTAGTTTTTTGGGGGTGGATTCCTGTTGAATATTTAAATAAACTTTTGGCCAACAGAGCTAGGTTAGCTGCATTTTCCCTCACTTTAGGGGGAAGGGGAGAAGGGAGACAGTAGGTTCCTAATAGTCTTTGTTTTTTGACACAGGGAAGAAGACAAAATGTGATGGAAGAGATCACCATTGACCAAATCCTAGATCTTTTGTCTGTACCAACTCCTTGAGTGAAGCTGAGAAATGCCGTTTTTTTATTTGACCTGAAGTATAACCCTGTCTGCTTTTTAGATGTCGTGAATATTGATAAACATTATAAAAGATAGACCTATTGGTTAGCTTTAAAAAAAAAAGAAAGCAGCTGTATGATAATTAATGCAGCTGAGGTTTTCTGCAGTTATTAGTATTCTGGAAATACCTCACTAAGTTGCATTAGCTTTTTGAAAACTCTGCAACATCTATTTTTAAAATCTGGTTAGTAGTCATATCTCTAGTATATTAAATGTAAAACAAGATCTCCTTAAAAGGCAGATTATATTATAATATTGTATATAGAAATAATATGTAAGTGAATGGTCAGAGTGAAATATAAAAACAGAATAAAAAGCATTTCTCTTATAACAATGTGAATCCGTGTAGCTGAGGCATATATTAATAAATTGACACTAGCTCTTTTGCGCTCTTGATATTTCACTGGTATCAATTCATTGGAGGCTGACAACTTTCTCTTTTCAGTTGATTGATTTTGAATTTTTCAAACTGATTAATGTTTTCATTTGAATGGTAATGCTGACTTTGCAGAAGATGTGATCTTTTAATTAGCAGATGCTGAGATTAGCATTAGGGCTGAACAGTAATTAGCATTTGTTCTTATAGTACAAGAGCACAAACTAAGTGCTGAAGCAAATAGAGCTCCTGTGTCTACTTTCCATTGTTCTTTAGATCTCATTTATGAGAGAGGTTAACAATTATTGAAATACTTAATTACTGTGGCTCTAAAAACATTTTAATACATTGAGGATTCACTTAAGAGAAAAATATTTTCAATTCCTTAAGAATTTCTGTGTGTGTATATGTATTGTTTTGTTCAGTCGCTCAGTTGTGTATGACTCTTTGCAACCTCATGGATTGCAGCACACCAAATTTCCCTCTCCTTCACCATCTCCCGGAGTTCGCTCAAACTTATGTCCAATGAGTTGGTGATGCCATCCAGCTATCTCCTCTTCTGCTGTCCCTTTCTCCTCCTGCTTTCAATCTTTCCCTGTATTACAGTCTTTTCTAATGAGTTGGCTCTTCACGTGGCAATCCCACTCATAGGCATATACCCTGAGGAAACCAAAGTTGAAAAAGACACATGTATTCCTTATTCATTGCAGCCCTATGTAGAATAGCCAGAACATGGAAGCAACCTAGATGTCCACTGACAGATGAATGGATAAAGAAGTTTTGGTACATATGCACATGGAATATTACTCAGCCATGAATAGGAACACATTTGAGTCAGTTCTAATGAGGTGGATGAACCTAGAGCCTATTCTACAGAGTTAAGTAGTGCAGAGAAAGATAAATATTTCATCAGTCAGTTCAGTTCAGTCAGTTCAGTCACTCAGTCATGTCCGACTCTTTGCTACCCCATGAACTGCAGCATGCCAGGCCTCCCTGTTCATCACCAACTCCCGGAGTTCGCTCAAACTCTCGTCCATCGAGTCAGTGATGCCATCCAGCCATCTCATCCTCTGTCATCCCCTTCTCCTCCTGCCCTCAATCCCTCCCAGCATCAGAGTCTTTTCCAATGAGTCAACTCTTTGCATGAGGTAGCCAAAGTACTGGAGTTTCAGCTTTAGCAGCATTCCTTCCAAAGATATCCCAGGGCTGATCTCCTTCAGAATGGACTGGTTGGATCTCCTTGCAGTCCAAGGGACTCTCAAGAGTCTTCTCCAACACCACAGTTCAAAAGCCTCAATTCTTCAGCGCTCAGCTTTCTTCACAGTCCAACTCTGACATCCATACATGACTACTAGAAAAACCATAGTCTTGACTAGACGGACCTTTGTTGGCAAAGTAATGTCTCTGCTTTTGAATATGCTATCTAGGTTGGTCATAACTTTCCTTCCAAGGAGTAAGCGTCTTTTAATTTCATGGCTGCAGTCACCATCTGCAGTGATTTTGGAGCCCCAAAAAATAAAGTCTGACACTGTTTCCACTGTTTAACCATCTATTTCCCATGAAGTGATGGGACCGGATGCCATGATCTTCGTTTTCTGAATGTTGAGCTTTAAGCCAACTTTTTCACTCTTCTCTTTCACTTTCATCAAGAGGCTTTTTAGTTCCTGTTCACTTTCTGCAGTAAGGGTGGTGTCATCTGCATATCTGAGGTTATTGATATTTCTCCCGGCAGTCTGGATTCCAGCTTGTGCTTCTTCCAGCTCAGCTTTTCTCATGATGTATTCTGCATATAAGTTAAATAAGCAGGGTGACAATATACAGCCTTGACGTACTCCTTACTAACATATATATAGACCTTAGACAAATGGTACTGAAAAATTCATTTCTATGGCAGCAGTGGAGCAACAGACATACAGAATACACTTATGGACATGGGGAGAGGGGAGGAGAGGGTGAGATGTAGGGAGAGAGTAACATGGAAACTTACATTACCATATGTAAAATAAATAGCCAATGGGAATTTTCTGTGTCTCAAGAAACTCAAACACCCTAGAAGGGTTAGATGGGGAGGGAGATGGGAAGGAAGTTCAAAAGGAAGGGGAAATATGTATATGTATGTCTGTTTCATGTTGAGGTTTGACAGAGAACAACAAAATTCTGTAAAGCAGCTATATGTCAACTAAAAAGTAAATAAAAAAAATTGGGGTTTGGAATCAGACTTAGAATAAAATCCCTACTATGATACTTTTGAGGGTGTATTACTTGACAGTTTTATTCACAGTGTCTTTGACTGTGAAAACGGAAGAGTGTAATAGAATTGCTATGAAGATTAAAACTGTATTTTACATAAAGCATGTGCATGCTGCATGCTAAGTTGCTTGCCATGTCCGACTCTGTGTGAACCCATGGACTGTAGTTCGCTAGGCTTCTCTGTCCATGGGATTCTCTAGGCGAGAATACTGGAGTGAGTTGCCATACTCTCTTCCAGGGAATCTTCCCTACCAAGGGATCCAATCCATGTCTGTTATGGCAGGACAGTTCTTTAACACATCCACCACCCAGGAAGTCCACATAAAGCATGTAGTATACATTAAATAATGAGTAACTATTACTGTTCTAGGGCTTCCTTCATAGCTCAGTTGGTAAAGAATCTGCCTGCAATGCAGGAGACCTGGGTTCAATTCCTGGGTCAGGAAGATCCCCTGGAGAAAGAATCCAATGGACAGATGAGCCCGGCAGGCTACAGTTCATAGCATCACAGGAGTTGGACACGACTTAGTGACTAAACCACCACCATTACTGTTCTAAAAAAACCTACTGTAAGTAATGTTAAGTAACATTATTTGGCAAGAGTACTAATTGGTGCCATTGCCTTCTCCGATTATATACATAATATAATCATATATATAAATATATGTATATACAAATTATATACATATAATATATATGTATAGTATCTATAAATATATAACATATAATGTATGTGTATGCAAATTATATACATATAATATATTTATAATATATAGTATAATGTTAGATAATACGAGATAGGAGAATGAGATGGTTAGATGGCAACACTGACTCAATGGACGTGAGTTTGAGTGAACTCTGGGAGATAGTGAAGGACAGTGAAGCCTGGCATGCTGCAGTTCATGGAGTCACAAAGAGTGGGACACAGCTTATTGACTGAACAACAACGTGATGACCTACATTTAAAAAATACAGAAACACCATTTATTTTAGCTTAGTTAAGCCTAACAAAGAAAATAAGTGATAAACACCTGTAGCCTAGCTAAATTCCCTTGTTGTACTCTCTTGTGAGCATCATGTATGCCTCTGCCTCCTCTCCAGAAAGCCTTGTTCTGCTGGTCATTGTATCCATCCTAGCTCTTCTTCATATAGGATTTCTTACAGATAAGCTGAGGTGTCCCCTCCAGAATTGCTGCCTAGCAGTGGCAGTTTCTGTTTTGTTTTTTATGTAAATGGTTTCCAGAACAAATGACAGGAGAAAATAATCAAACCATGAATGGTGAAATACTTATATAAACTGAAGGCTCTTTTCCCACATATACAGTGTGGACTGCATTTTTAGGCTAAAGGTAGAGAAGAGAGTGATAATGTATAGGGATGCTAAACATGTTGTTGACTCAATGTATATCAAACATCAACATCGTGAGAGTTTAACCAATGACATTTAAAGGGAAAAGTGCCGCTAATCCCCAGTGCCTGGGAGACATGTTGCTATATAGAATTTTTTTTAATCTAGTCATACCATTTAAAATAGCCCTAAAGTAAGTGCTTTTACATCTGTTACTATGGATGTTAGTTTCTCCCAGGAGACATCAAACACAACACTTAAGCTGAGTGAGCAGAATAATTGACAATCTAGATCTCTATTCTCACAGTTTGCTGCCTGCCCACTTAAATACAAACAGAGGGAAAGAGCAAAAAATGAGTCAAAGAAGATTTCTAGAAAAGAAAAAAAAGAAGCTTCAAGATATAATGCTTTATTTCTTTGGAGGGTTTAAATGGTACTTGAATGTAATGAAATTTTAACATAGAGAGAATAAGATTTTCTTTCAGGGTATCACATCCATTGAAAATAGGTAAAACTAAATATGACATTGAAGCAGGAGAGTTTTTACTTTAGAATTAGAAAATAGTTGAGAACCACATTCTTGAGAAAAAACTGGCTTAAGTTCGTAAACTGAAATATCTTTTTACTTGAGTGTGTATTTAGTTGAATATCAAAAGATAATAAGGTGATTGACTGTTTGGCAAGCATTTCAGTTTTCAGACCTAACTAACAGGAATGTTTCCAAATAGATCTCAGATTTCCTTTTCTGCTCATCTCGACAAGAACTTTTGTTCCCTAAGTTCAATATAAAGAAAAGTCCATCTTCAGCACCATGTAAATCAATGAAGTTAGGACATTCCCTCACGCCATACACAAAAAATAAACTCAAAATGACTTAGAGACTTAAATGTAAGACATGGCACCATAAAACTCCTAGAAAAGAACATAGGCGAAACATTCTCTGACACATGTCATACCAATAATCTCTTAGGTCAGTCTCCTAAGGCAACAAAAAATAAATAGGACCAAATCAAGCTTATAAGCTAAAGGAAACTATAAATGAAACAAAAAGAACCTACAGAATGGGAGAAGATAACTGCAAACGATTTGACCAACAGCTTAATTTCTAAAATATACAAATAGTTCATACAGCTCAATAACAACAAAAAAACCCCAAGCAATCCAATCAAAAATGAGCAAAAGATCCAAATAGGTATTTTTTTAAAAAAAGACATGGAGATGACCAATAGGCACATGAAAAGATGCTCACCATCTCTAATTATTAGATCAACGCAAATCAGAACTACAAAGAGATATTACTTCACACCAGTCAGAATGATCATTATAAAAAGATCTACAAATAACAAATGCTGGAGAGAGTGTGGAGATAAGGGAACCATTGAATACTGTTGGTGGGGATGTACACTGGCACAGCCACTATTGTAAATAATATGGAGGTTCCTAAAAAATCTAAAAATAGGGTTGCCACATGAGCCAGCAATCCTACTCTTGGGTATATATCCACAGAAAACTAATTTGAAAAGATACATACACCCCAACGTTCATAGCAGCACTGTTTTCGGTAGCCTCATACATGGAAGCAACCTTAATATCCATTGACAGATGAATAGATACAGCAAATGTGGTGTATATATGCAGTGGAATACTACACCACAACAAATGAAATAATGCCACTTGCTGAAACATGGATGGACCTAGAGATTATCACACTAAGCATATGTAATCTTGAATTAGGCATCAATATATTGAAATTACTTTTGTCAGTATCCATTTTAGCCAGGTTAATCTCTATGTGGCTTGGAAATGCTTTTGCTAGGCAATTACTTTTCCATAATTGTTTCTGTTTTTAGGATGGGTAATATAAAGGAAAAAAATTAAATTGTGCTTTCTATCAATACATTTGGTTTTTATAAAATTTGTAAATTACTTATAAGCAGAATATGTAGTTTGAATTGGGAGTGACCTCTCTTCCATTGTCCAATTTTACCTTAGTCTTTCTGGTACTTTAGTAAGCATCACCATATTTATCACTTGGTTATAGCATAATGTAACTTTTTTTACTTGTGCGTACAAAAATACACTCGCTATACCATGTACTCTAGGCATGGTTTGAGATTTATATTCTCATATTTTGTTTAACAATATATTACTTGAGAGAAGTAGGTTTTATGTTTCTTAATATATGTAAATGTTAAAAGTTACTAAATTTGTTATGGTATATGGCACAATTTATATTATTAGAATATTCCTGATCATGTAATTCTGTGCTCACTACTCTCACCTAATTCCTTTTTTTCTGGGCAAACCTAAATCATAATTTTATTCACTTGATTATCTGTTTAATATCTAGGACTTTATACCAATTGTAACCTCAGTGAGGCTGGGATTTATGTGTATTATGTTGCACTGCTGTACTTCTAGTCCCTGTAGAGGACTGGGCATGTAGTTGGTGTTCAGTAAATATTTGTTAAATGAGGTGAATGAGTGCCTTTCAGACCGATGAAATTGTGCTTCAGTGTTTTTTAAACATTGTTAATTGCCACAAGGAAGCCTATGTATAATTATTAGAATGCTTCTGCAATTTTCCTTTTTCCCAGTATTTCATAAACTGATTTTTATTTGAATCAAAGGATATTTGCATTATTTTGAACATAAAATCTCTTATTTATATAAGCATAAAATTAGGAATAATGTCTGAAATCTCATGAAAAACCAAGGCCTGGGTTAATCAGTGAGGAGCTTTCCATTGAAAGACTTGTATAAATTTTTCATAAACATTAGAACTAGCAGTGCAGAAAATACATAGAAACTCCTAGTGCACAAGTTATCATTGCCTGAAGGCTGCTGGCTAACAGTTTCCCCTGAACTATTCAGGAATGCAGTCTTATTTGTTGGCTAAATAGAATATATATGATGAGTTCATTTTTACAGACTGTCATTCTCTTCATAACACATTCTTGATTTCAATATCCTCACATTGAGAAATATATAAATTTTAGAATTTAATTTTACAATTATTGAACAGTTCTACGCAAGGCATTGTTTGAAAAACACACCAATAATTTATTGTCTCTGGCTTTATTTGTAAGCTAGTGAAGAAATAGAACAAGTGCTATAAGCAAACTACAAAGTGCCCTGGGAACATTGAGGAGAAAGTTAATTTCAACAAGAAAATCAATGAAATGTTTACTGAAATCGGTGATACTAGACATGAACATTTAAAGATGAGTAGAATTTCAGGAGGTGAATTGGTAAGAACACCGTGACCCCACTGTGTATTTGGTAGGGAGTTCAAATTCAAAACAAATGGGAAATAAATACAAGTCAGGTAGAGATCAAACCATCTACTTTATTATTACTGGTTATATATTACTTTATTATTATATCAATTAGAAACCACAGTCTGGCAAGGTAGCAGTGGAGATGCAGACAGAGAACAGACTTATGGACATGAAGGCGGGGTGTAGGATGAATGGAGAGTAGCATGGAAAGACACCATCATGTAAAATAGATCAGATCAGATCAGTCGCTCAGTCGTGTCCGACTCTTTGCGACTCCATGAATCGCAGCACGCCAGGCCTCCCTGTCCATCACCAACTCCCAGAGTTCACTCAGACTCACGGCCATCGAGTCAGTGATGCCATCCAGCCATCTCATCCTCTGTCGTCCCCTTCTCCTCCTGCCCCCAATCCCTCCCAGCATCAGAGTCTTTTCCAATGAGTCAGCTTTTCGCATGAGGTGGCCAAAGTACTGAAATTTCAGCTTTAGCATCATTCCTTCCAAAGAAATGCCAGGGCTGATCTCCTTCAGAATGGACTGGTTGGATCTCCTTGCAGTCCAAGGGACTCTCAAGAGTCTTCTCCAACACCACAGTTCAAAAGCCTCAATTCTTCAGCGCTCAGTCTTCTTCACAGTCCAACTCTCACATCCGTACATGACCACAGGAAAAACCATAGCCTTGACTAGATGAACCTTTGTTGGCAAAGTAATGTCTCTGCTTTTGAATATGCTGTCTAGGTTGGTCATAACTTTCCTTCCAAGGAGTAAGCATCTTTTAATTTCATGGCTGCAGTCACCATCTGTAGTGATTTTGGAGCCCAGAAAAATAAAGTCTGACACTGTTTCCACTGTTTCCCATGAAGTGGTGGGACCAGATGCCGTGATCTTTGTTTTCTGAATGTTTAAGCCAACTTTTTGACTCTCTACTTTCACTTTCATCAAGAGGCTTTTGAGTTCCTCTTCACTTTCTGCCATAAGGGTGGTGTCATCTACATATCTGAGGTTATTGATATTTCTCCTGGCAATCTTGATTCCAGCTTGTGTTTCTTCCAGTCCAGCGTTTCTCATGATGTACTCTGCATATTAGTTAAATAAACAGGGTGACAATATACAGCCTTGATGAATTCCTTTTGCTATTTGGAACCAGTCTGTTGTTCCATGTCCAGTTCTAACTGTTGCTTCCTGACCTGCATATAGGTTTCTCAAGAGGCAGGGTAGGTGGTCTGGTATTCCCATCTCTTTCAGATTTGTCCACAGTTTATTGTGATCCACACAGTCAAAGGCTTTGGCATAGTCAATAAAGCAGAAATAGATGTTTTTCTGGAACTCTCTTGCTTTTTCCTTGATCCAGTATATGTTGGCAATTTGATCTCTGGTTCCTCTGCCTTTTCTAAAACCAGCTTGAACATCAGGAAGTTCACATTTCACATATTGCTGAAGCCTGGCTTGGAGAATTTTGAGCATTACTTTACTAGTGTGTGAGATGAGTGCAATTGTGCGGTAGTTAAGCATTCTTGGCATTGCCTTTCTTTGGGACCAGAATGAAAACTGAATTTTTCCAGTCCTGTAGCCACTGCTGAGTTTTCCAAATTTGCTGGTATATTGAATGCAGCACTTTCACAGCATCATCTTTTAAGATTTGGAATAGCTCAACTGGAATTCCTTCACCTCCACTAGCTTTGTTCGTAGTGATGCTTTCTAAGGCCCACTTGACTTCACATTCCAGGATGTCTGGCTCTAGGTCAGTGATCACACCATCGTGATTATCTGAGTCATGAAGATCTTTTTTGTACAGTTCTTCTGTGTATTCTTGCCATCTCTTCTTAATATCTTCTGCTTCTGTTAGGTCCATACCATTTTTGTCCTTTATCGAGCTCATCTTTGCATGAAATGTTCCTTTGGTATCTCTGATTTTCTTGAAGAGATCCCTAGTCTTTCCCATTCTGTTGTTTTCCTCTATTTCTTTGCATTGATCACTGAAGAAGGCTTTCTTATCTCTTCTTGCTAATCTTTGGAACTCTGCATTCAGATGGGAATAATCTTTCCTTTTCTCCTTTGCTTTTCGCTTCTCTTCTTTTCACAGCTATTTGTAAGGCCTCCCCAGACAATCATTTTGCTTTTTTGCATTTCTTTTCCATGGGAATGGTCTTGATCCCTGTCTCCTCTACAATGTCACGAACCTCATTCCGTAGTTCATCAGGCACTCTATCTGTCAGATCTAGGCCCTTAAATCTATTTCTCACTTCCACTATATAATCATAAGGGATTTGATTTAGGTCATACCTGAATGGTCTAGTGGTTTTCCCTACTTTCTTCAATTTAAGTCTGAATTTGGCAATAAGGAGTTCATGGTCTGAGCCACAGTCAGCTCGTGGTCTTGTTTTTGCTGACTGTATAAAGCTTCAGGGAACTCAAACCAGGGCTCTGTCACAACCTATAGATGTGGGGTGGGAGGTGGGATGGAGGCTCAACAGGAAGGAGACATATGGATACCTATGGCTGATCCATGTTGATGTATGGCAGAAACCAACATAATATTGTAATTATCCTTCAATTAAAAAAAAAAGAAATCACGGCCTGGACCTGCTGCCAAATGGCTTCTCAAATACTTCTTCCCTGGAGTTAAACTTATTCAGACCAAATGGGAAAAGACACCCAGGTTTTGGGCAAACTTTTTACACCTTTTCTCACTAAATTGAAGTACATGAAATTACCCACTAAGTAATCTCTGCTTCTCACAAGGGCAGCAGTGACTACAGAATGAAGAGATTATTAAATATGTTTTCCTCTTGGGAGTAGAAATATCAGCATGAGAGAGGGGATTATGGTTCCCCCTAATAGTAGGTATCTTGGTAGAAACTAGCTTAAGCTTTAAATACTTACTAGTAATATTTAAAGAAAGCTTTGTTAATTCTAATGTTGGCTTTTTTTTAGAGCTGTCATTTTGTTTTGATGGAAAGCTATTTAATATCCATTCTAGTTCCTTTTCCTTCAGAGACCTTTCAAGGGAAGTCATGTTTGTATTGGTGGAAATCTTCAGCAAATAAAATTAAAAGTCTCTTATGTCTGATTTGTGAATGAAATCCAAGGTTGATTTTAATACCATCATCATAAAATAAGTTAAAGGACATTATATCACTGTGCAATCAAATGAAGCTAACCATGCTATTAAGATTAATTTAAATTAAATTTTACTTCATTACTAAAATATTTTGATTAAATTCTGTCCTTGGACTTATGATTTTTTTCTCCATTGAAAGTAAATTTGTACTGGCAATTTCAAATACAACTCATTGATAGAATACAAATATTAGGGTCATTTATTGCTGTCCAGATCTACCTAACTTTCCCAACCTGTCATATTTTATAGAGCAAATATTTGTGGGTTATGGAGTTCAGCATGAGACCTTTGCTTGTGAAAGTTTATTAGCTGACTCCAGTTACACTGATTTATGCAGTAGTAAATTTGATGAAAGGGGAGGGATTGTGTTTTACTGATCAGAAAACACATTGAGAGTTAAACTTGTATTTCAAGTCTTCTGGGGGAATATTTTCCTTATAAAAATGTTTTAATGACATAAATACCCATTTGATAGAATAGAAATAAAAGTCACTTAAATAGTATTATAGAAGAGTTGCTGACCTTGGTTTGCTTTTTCCATGAGGCCTAAATAACTGTACGAGTAATAAACATAAAACTGGTGTTTCCTTTTCTCTCTTTAACTAAATGTACACATATGTAAATATATGTAGGGCATATTCTCTTATATTATGTGCCTCTGATCTGGTTTTCTTCTCTATTTTCTGCCACTCATCTTTGCTTTTTACACCTTATACTGTTTTTCTTTAATAAAATAATACTTGTTCAGAGAGATGTGAAGGGTTTTGAAGGGTTTATTAAGAGGGGTCCTTTCCACATCATCCTCTCCTTGCCCTACTCTTCTGCAGATCCTCGTGTGAAGAACTAAGATGTAAACAAGAGAGAGGATCGGGTAGTAGTAAATGGAGAGACAGCATCTTGGCATTGTCTTTCTTTCTCATCGTTTCTCCCCTGAAGCACATTCAATTTTTTTAAACAAATTTATTTTTTATTGATTTTTGGCTGTGCTAGATCTTCCCTGCTGTTAGGTTTTTCTCTAGTTGTTGTGAGCAAGGGTTACTCTTTGTTGGGGTGCGAGGGCTTCTCATTGTGGTGGCTTCTCTTGTAGGGGAGCACAGGCTCTAGGGCACGCGGATTTCAGTAGTTGTGGTACATGGGCTCAGAAGTTGTGGTTCCCTGGCTGCAGAGGACAGGCCCCATGGCTGTGGCCCAAGGGCTTAGTTTCTCCTCTGCAAGTGGGATCTTCCCAGACCAGGGATCAAACCGGTGTCCCCTGCATTGGCAGATGGATTCTTTACAATGAGCCACCAGGGAGGCCCCCAGCACATTCGGTTTTGCTGTCCTTACTCCTGCTTTCTTTGGCAGACTGTCAAGAACAGCTAAAGAAAACCAAATAGACTTGTGGATCAGTGCTATTACACATGTAAGGTTTTTAGCCTCAGCTGAACCTCAGCAGATCTTTCACTTGTCTCCCAGTCAGCTTCCTTTGCCCATCTATCATGGTGCTTATATTTGCATGTGCTATTCTTTTCCTGAAATATCTTTTTAAAAAGTTCCTCTTCAGATAAACCCCAGTCATCCTTCAAGACTGGCTGGAATGTTACTTGAATTTATGAAGTTTTGCAGCTTGCCCCTTTTTTCTTCCCATCTTCCCCAGGTCCTTCCCCTAGCCTAGCTACTGTCTTTCTTTTGCATGCTTTTAGTGTGTCACAGGTAGCATTGTTATTAGTGTTGAAACCTTTCTCTCCCACATGCAGTTTCTGGAGGCCATGTCCATGCTTCATTCATTTTCTAGTTCAGTGGAGGGCAGGGGGTGGGGGAAGCATGGTTGACATCAGTCTAGGTTTGCTGAGTTAACCAGTGCCTTTGAATAGGTTGTTGGTCTCAAAATATGGTCTGCTGGGGAAGCCAGAGTCATCGTCTTCTTGACATTTGTCACAAATATCTACCTGTTTATAATGGCCATAGTTTATTTAAAACACATCACTGCATGGTAATAGCATTAAGTGGTAAACAGATGGAAGGGTGAGGAAATAGTTCAAATAATAATCTAGCTTTGCTCCATTTAGATAAGGCAATAAAATACCTTCAGGCAGATATCTGTTTTTTTTTTTTTTTTTTAAACAAGGTCTCTCATTGGCTCCCATAATTTCTATAAGTAGTTCCTGCCACGGTGTGTTCGCATCAGTAGGCTATTTCTCTGTGTTTCTCTTCTTCCTGTTTCTTTTCCACCCTCCTCTTTTTCCCTCTGTGCTACTCTCTGTTGCCTCCTGACTATGGCTCTCCTCTAAAAATCTACATAAAATCTATAACTCCTTTCAGATCTCTTTCCATCGGCCACCTGCCAGCTGTTGAGGCAACAGCTGATTCTCCTTATATAGTGAAAGGGTGGGGCCACAGATTCACAGGTGCCAGGCTTCTGGTTCTTTTCCCTCACCATATTGAAAACCCAAGTTCCTTATTACACAAAATAGCCCAGCTGCCATCTGTCTTGTTACTGGTGATCAGGGAGGAGTTTTCTGTAGAATGGTTCATAGTGGGACTCATTCTGGGGGGAGTAACTAGCAAAACTTACAAGTATCAGGCATTGGCATTGGAGGTAAGTTTAGTCATTGCTATCCTGCTGCAGTTTGGGACCCTAAAAGGGTATTGTATTATGAAAATGTTCACAAACCTTAATAATTGTTTGTCCATAATTATTTAGTTTCTCCATAAGTTTAAATTTAAATATGTATTTAGGTTGGAATTTGGCATTATGACTTTGACTATGTCTCAATCTGTAGCAAGTTTCAATTGATTTTGTCTTTTGTCATGTTATTACTTTAATTTTATTTTGCCCAGAACAAATGAAGATTACTTATATCCTAAATAATAGATTTATGCTAATAACCCTTTTCCTATACAATATTTTAACCAAGATGAGTTTTCAAATTTTTCAGGGGAGGGGGTAATGGATCAGAATTGGGGTGAATGTTTTTACTCTGATTACCTATTTGTGGAGCATCAAATTTTATCATATGCTTATAGGAAAGAAACTAGGTTTACAGTCTATAAGGCCACACAATTGAGTGCTTCTACTGATTATCTTTTAAGCAAACACTAATGATGTAACAATCTGAGATTGAGATGTTTCTAAAGAAAAAGAAAGGAAGCAAATAGTTAATTTTTTTCCATATGCTTTAGATTCAGATATTTTTGTCAGGAGCATATTGGCTTTTTAAAGCATGATCGAAAGCAGGCACTTTTAGTTTTAGCTGAATTCATTTAGCCATTAATAAAAAATATAATGTTCCTGACACTGAGCTACATCCAGGGGATAGAGAAATGAGTACAGCAAACAAAGAGCCTTCATCATATTCTATTCCTATTCAGGGGGTGTTTTTATAAATAGAAATCTCCCTTGTATACTACCTCCTATGCTGCTGCTAAGTCACTTCAGTCGTGTCTGACTCTGTGCAACCCCATTGATGGCAGCCCAACAGGCTCCCCCATCCCTGGGATTCTCCAGGCAAGAACACTGGAGTGGGTTGCCATTTCCTTCTCCAGTGCATGAAAGTGAAAAGTGAAAGTGAAGTCGCTCAGTCATATCCTACTCTTAGTGACCTCATGGACTGCAGCCTACCAGGCTCCTCCATGGGGTTTTCCAGGCAAGAGTATTGGAGTGGGGTGCCATTGCCTTCTCTGACTACCTCCTATAGGCAGACCAAAATGTATATGACAATTTGTGCATTGTAAGTTCTATAAAGTTAAGCTCTTTTGTAAAAGTTCATAGGGCATTTACTTTTTGATGGTGTGGATTGTAAAACTTAGGTAGGTTTTTAAATACCCCATCTGCATAATTTGTGATAGGAGTTAAAATATATTGAAGGGCATATTTTGCACTATGCTGCTGCTGCTGCTAAGTTGCTTCAGTCATGTCTGACTCTGTGCGACCCCATAGATGGCAGCCCACCAGGCTCCCCTGTCCTTGGGATTCCCCAGGCAAGAACACTGGAGTAGGTTGCCATTTCCTTCTCCAATGCATGAGAGTGAAAAGTGAAAGTGAAGTCGCTCAGTCGTGTCCAACCCTCAGTGACACCATAAACTGCAGCCTAACAGGCTCCTCTGTCCATGTGATTTTCCAGGCAAGAGTACTGGAGTGGGGTGCCATTGTCTTCTCCGATTTTGCACCATACTTCCCACCTAATGCCATAATTGACAGTTGTTCATTTTCTTGCCCCACAATGATATTTAAGTAATGACACTTTTTGCTAAATTTCAGTCAGTTGTGGGGTTTGAATAACAGAATAATTCTACCATTATTTACATTATATAGCATTTTATGTTTTAATGCATTTTCACATAAAAAAATCTGATTGCATTTTCCCAACCTCCATGAAATTTAGCTTTACCAGAAATTGTTATTCCTTTCCTTAAATAATAAAATGATACTCAAAGATGTTAATAATAATAATAATAATAATAGCAGCTTTTCCTTTTAGATCAAGAACAAAGGTTTGTCCAGAACAGTACCAGGAACAATACATCACAGTGGCTATGGAAGTTATGCATTATTAACTTTTTCTTTACAGTTGAAAAAATGGAAGAACAGCCATGGTAGATCCGCCCTACTGCCTGGCTATATCAGGATTTGAACCTAGATCTATCTCAGACTTGATTGGAATGTCTTTATTATATATTCTAATATATTAAAATACGAATATTCTTTATTATATATTCTAATTATACCCTTCTGTCCCCCTTGTATGAATTAATCAAGTCGTTCAGCCAGTTATTAGAGCGGGAATATCCAGATCTTATGGGACATAATCTGGTGCATTGTCATTCACTGACTCATTATTTATTCAAAGGTTATTTATGGCATGCAGACTTTATTTCTGTGATTGTGTCTTAGCTCACAGAGTTAAGAGCAAAGACACCGATGTGAATTTACAGTTTATTAGTAATGCTTTAAGGAAACATGAAACCGTTCAAAACAGAATTAATGTGATTTATGTTTTAGAGCTTTTCTATTTGTTCCAGACATCCCCCACAAGGAGAGCAGTAAACTAATTTGAATACCATTTAAAAGTTTCAGAGAGGGATGGTCAAAAGGGAGGGCATATATGTATACCTATATGATGTTGAGGTTTGACAGAAAACAACAAAATTCTGTAAAGCAATTATCTTTCAATAAAAAGTAAATAAATTAAAAAAAAGTTCCAGAGGGGTAAACTGCTACATGTGTGAAATGCAGTGTTGACTTACTGAATTGAAGCTTTCTCACTTACTTGTCTTTGCTTCTTTAGCATTTCGATCAAGTGGTACTATATATTTTTTATCACTCTCATAGATTTTCAGATTATCTTCTAAAACAGACCCATGGTGAGTTGTTGAAATGCTTCATTTTAGAAAGTTACATATGACTAGGCATGCTGTAAATTGAAGTTAAATTACTATTATGTAACATTTCTTTCCAAGTATATTGAGTTTGATTTCCATTATTTTCTAAGCTATTTCCACTGCCTTAGTCTATTTGTTTGTTTAAAGTCTTTTAAAAAACAAATTTCACTGCTGATTTTATAATCAGTTGACTAAATGGCAAATACTGATATATTGATTGATATAATTTGATCTGCAGTAAAACCTAATCTGACGTGATTTTTCTGTGGGTTGATGATACATGGGCAGAAATGGGTAATAGCTAAAGCATCTAAACTTAGCTGTCTTATATTTGTCTAAAATACTCTTTTTTTAGACATCAACCAATTTTTCTTTTAACAGTACATCTAATCAATTTCAAAGTGAAGAAAAATAAAGCCTGAGCCAGTTTTGAAAATTATTCCTCCTTGAAATGTTCTGAGTGTTGGAATTTATTTTACAGTTCCAGCTAAGTAGGCTTCTAGGCTGAAAAGAAGGGGATGAATAGTGTCTAAATCTGCTTTAGCAGAGAGCTTGTTTATCGAGCTACACCTCATTTTCCTTTATCTGTCACTGGGTAAATAATGGGTAGAATTTCTTGGTTGGTTGTATTGTACGTGCACAGCATAAAGCTTTGAGTCAACTAACTGTAGCATTTCTGATTCTTCCTCAAGCTGTCTTTAACTTGCTTAGCTCCCTTCTCCATCTCACCTCCCTGCCTGCAATATGATCCAAGCAGAATTATGCAGTTTAGACAATTATAGTCTTCAGTGTCTATCTTTAAATTTGTACATTCAATCTTGAAGTATAGATCCTTTGCCAGATGAAATAGAAATTACAGTGAAGTAGATTCTTAGGTATGAATTGAGTTTTAATTTTTTTAGGAGCTTTCAACATTTTGTTTGGCAATATTTTTCTGTAAAGGTAATACATTAGTAAGGATTTGCAGTGTCTCATAGCATTTATCAGAAAACCCAGCATGTTAGGAGCTTAAACAGTATAGAAGTTTCTCTGTCTTAGAAAAGAAATCTCTCAGTGGGCATACATGGTTGTAGGTTATTTCCATGGTCTTCAGAGACCAAGGCTCTTGCCTCCTTCCACCTTTTGACTCTGGCTTTCATTCTCAGGATCATCTTATGTTATGCCATGGCTTCTGGAGCTGAAGCGACCTCATCTACATTCCATATTGCAGGAAGGAAGGGAAAATGCAAAGCAGGAAGCACAAAAGGAATGCATTTTACAGCTGAATCAAGGCCTTCTAGGAAATTCCACACAGCACGTATATATAGCCTGAATGTAATAACATGGCCACACCTAGCTACAAGGGTGGTTGGGAAGAAACCTAGTCTTTAAGTTGGGGACATTGCCCCCTTTGATGAAATAAAGAAAAAAAAGGAGAATGAATTTAATATGCAACTGTCATTGTTCATATACATGATGGTTGCTTCTCCAGTTTTCAGTTTTTTCAACTGTAATTTTGGCAAAAGAATATCCTCCCCATGGTGTTTGTGTGAGGGTTGAGGGAGATAGTGCATGAGTGATGCTTAGTCCTGGGACAGAGTAAACATCACCATGGTTACTTTTCTAATTCTCTTTCCCTTGTCATTATTGCAACATTAGAGCAGCAGGAAGTCTCAGGGCTTTATGGACACTTAGGATATGATGATCCACATTAACTTGTGAATTACTTCACTTTCGGGACTAATATGTGCTTTGTTTGCAATTGGTGTCTCCTTGTATTGTCTCTCTTCTATAATGCCTTACATAGCAAAGGCACATTCTATCTTCATGCCCTAAATATAACCGATAACTGGGGATTAGTCACCCTTTGAAGTGGAAAAGGATTAGCCACAGCCAGGATTAATCTATTCTGAAATTTTGGAGACTATGGAGTTTACTGAAATAATCAGTCTCCTTAAAGAAGCAGGCTGCTCTTTAGTCAAGGATTCTAAAAGAGTGTCAGTTAAGAAGGGCAGGCATGGGCAAGCCACATGGCTAGTCTCCTTGTCAAAGGAGGCATTGGATTGGCTGATCTCTAAGGTCCTTCTTTTTAAATGATGTAATTGTAGAAATTCCATTCTCTTTAGGGCTGTTAAGACCATGTTGGTCTTTGTGGTGTTTGCTGATTTTTATATGAAGAAGGATAGTGAGGGTGGGCTGATCTGGTGGGCTTTAAGCAGCCCTCACAATTTTATACCATTAAGCTTTGTTTCCTGAGGTATCAAATTGTTTATTTTCCTCTCTGGAGTTCTAAGAATTGCAGATTTAATCAGATTTGAGCTATTTCAAGAAAATACTCTTGAAAATAAAAGTTCAGTGGGATATACATTAATACATTTTTTTGTTACTGTAAAATGGTACATTATTTTCCTTTCAGTTCAGTTCAGTTCAGTTGCTCAGTTGTGTCCAATTATTTGCTACCCCATGAACCAGAGCACACCAGGCCTCCCTGTCCATCACCAACTCCTGGGGTTCACACAAACTCATGTCCATTGAGTCGATGTTGCCATCCAACCATCTTATCCTCTGTCATCCCCTTCTCCTCCTGCCCTCCATCTTTCCCAGCATCAGAGTCTTTTCAAATGAGTCAGCTCTCCGCATCAGGTGACCAAAGTGTTGGAGTTTCAGCTTCAACATCAGTCCCTCCAATGAACACCCAGGACTGATCTCCTTCAGGATGGACTGGTTGGATCTCCGTGCAGTCCAAAGGACTCTCAAGAGTCTTCTCCAACTCCACAGTTCAAAAGCATCAATTCTTCAGTGCTCAGCTTTCTTCACAGTCCAACTCTCACATCCATACATGAATGCTGGAAAAACCATAGCCTTGACTAGACGGACCTTTGTTGACAAAGTAACGTCTCTGCTTTTGAATATGCTATCTAGGTTGGTCATAACTTTCCTTCCAAGGAGCAAGTGTCTTTTAATTTTATGGCTGCAGTCACCATCTGCAGTGATTTTGGAGCCCCCAAAAATTAAGTCTGACACTGTTTCCACTGTTTCCCCATGTATTTGCCATGAAGTGATGGGACCTGTTACCATGATCTTAGTTTTCTGAATGTTGAGCTTTAAGCCAACTTTTTCACTCTCCTCTTTCACTTTCATCAAGAGGCACTTTAGTTGTTCCTCACTTTCTACCGTAAGGGTAGTGTCATCTGCATATCTGAGGTTATTGATATTTCTCCCAGCAATCTTGATTCCAGCTTGTGCTGCTTCCAGCCCAGTGTTTCTCATGATGTACTTTGCATATAAGTTAAAGAAGTAGTGTGACAATATACATCCTTGATGTACTCCTTTTACTATTTGGAACCAGTCAGTTGTTCCATGTCCAGTTCTAACTGTTGCTTCCTGACCTGCATATAGGTTTCTCAAGAGGCAGATCAGGTGGTCTTGTATTCCCATCTCTTTCAGAATTTTCCACAGTTTATTGTGATTCACACAGTCAAAGGCTTTGGCATAGTCAATAAAGCAGAAATAGATGTTTTTCTGGAACTCTCTTGCTTTTTCCATCACCCAGCGGATGTTGGCAATTTGGTCTTTGGTTCCTCTGCCTTTTCTAAAACTAGCTTGAACATCAGGAAGTTCACGGTTCATGTATTGCTGAAGCCTGGCTTGGAGAATTTTGAGCATTACTGTATTAGCGTGTGAAATGAGTACAGTTGTGCAGTAGTTTGAGCATTCTTTGGCATTGCCTTTCTTTGGGATTGGAATGCAAACTGACTTTTTCCAGTCCTGTGGCCACTGCTTTTTCCAAATTTGCTGACGTATTGAGTTTAGCACTTTCACAGTATCATTTTTTAGGATTTGAAATAGCTCAACTGGAATTCCTTCACCTCCACTAGCTTTGTTTGTAGTGATGCTTCCTAAGGCCCACTTGACTCCACATTCCAGGATGTCTGGCTTTAGGTGAGTGATCTCACCATCGTGATTATTTGGGTCATGAAGATCTTTTTTATACAGTTCTTCTGAGTATTTTTGCCATCTCTTCTTAATATCTTCTGCTTCTGTTAGGTCCATACCATTTCTATCCTTTATTAATACATTTAATTTAAAAAAATTATTTATTTTCAATTGTAAGATAATTGCTTTAAAATACTGTGTTGGTTTCTGCCATACATCCATGTGAATCAGCCTTAGGTATACATATGTCCCCTTTCTCTCAAACCTTCTCCTCACCTCCCACTGCATCCCACCCATCTAGGTCATCACAGGTCACCCTTTTGAATTCCCTGAGTCATGCAGCAAATCCCACTGGCTATCTATCTATATATAGTAGTGTATATGTATTTGACATGCACTTTTATGAAAGGAATTGGACTATTTTTCCTCCCAAATGAGCAATGGACTACTAATAACTAAGTTCTTCCAAATAACTCCCAAGTAAATACTTGTTCTGGTATGTGTTCTGCCATTTTCAGAGACTACTTACTATCTCATCTGCATAAATGGGAATATTTATTATACTTGTTTTTTAGGTCAAGGAGGGAGAGTTAAAGAAAATCATGAATGTGAAGTTTGTTAACCATTTATCTGGAGCTAGAGATTATGACTATTTATTACTGGTACTAAATAGTATTCTTCCTATTATGGAAATGAACTTGATAGCTAGCTAATTTAATTGGGGAGATGATCATTTATCTACTGCTAAATAACAACTATCAATAACCTTTTTATTTTGCTCACACACTATATGGGCAGAATTCTGACAATATGCGGAGGGCTTGCCTCTGTCCCACACTTGTCCGGGCACTCAGTGGGGAAGATTCCAAAGGCTGAGTGTGCCTGAGGTCTGGGACCTGGATCATCTGGAGGCTCCTTCACTCACAGGTTTGGTTGCCGGGTGGTGCCTTGAAGGCTATGTCCAGCTGTATGATTGACTAGAGAACCTATACATGGCCTCTCTGTGTGGCTTGGATTTCTCCCAGTATGACAGCTGTGTTTGGAAGGGGACATTCAGAGATCAAGTGTTCCAGGCGACCCAGGGGAAGCGGCATGGCACTTTTTGACCTTGCTTCAGAAGGCACATAGCATCACTTCTGCCACATTCTATTAGTTGATGAATTCTCAAGCCCTCCCAGGTTCAGGGGGCAGGGCATAGACCTTCTGTGTCCTTGGAAAATGTGTCAAAGGACTGTAAGGCCATCCCCACTGCCCTCCTGTCCTTATAGAAGGTTGAAAGTGATGAGGGACAAGCATGATTTCATTTGAAGATAGTTTGTGTGTAAGTTATTCTCAGAAGTAATGAAACTCTAATCTGTCAACATTTTAATATGACCAAGCAGGTAAAGTTTTTCATCAAAGGTGTAAAATTGCTGAAAATACAATCCTAGCTTTTAATCCTGCTAATCTTCGACCTTTACACTCTCAACTCTATGATAAATCTTTTTCTAAAAGAAAATTTAAAAGTCATTGTGGTGGTCAGGCACATTTTATTTTTCTCATATAGGAGTTATATCTTCCTAAGGTTTTTGAAAAAATAATTTATTTGTTTATATTTATTTTTGGCTATACTGGGTCTTTGCTGTGCAGACTTTTCTCAAGCTGCAGTGAGTTGGGGCTACTTTCTAGTTGCGGTGTGTGGGCTTCTCATTGTGCTGGCTTCTCTTGTTGCGGAGCCCAGAATCTAGGGCACGTGGATTCAGCAGTTGTGGCTTCCAAGCTATAGAGCGCAGGATCAGTAGTTATAGAGTACTGGCTCAGTTGCTCCATGACATTGGTCCGGGAAAGGATTGAACCCATGTCTCCTGCATTGGCAGGCAGATTCTTTACCACTGAGCTACCAGGGAAGCCCCTAAGGTTTTAAAGAAGATTAAATTGTCTATTTTTAAAATGCTTAGAACAGTACCAAGTATATATATTACAAATCCAAAATAAGTGCTTATTATACTTTAAAAAGGCTTTCCAGGTGACTCAGTGGTAAAGAACCTGCCTACCAATGTAGAAGATCTGGGTTTGATCCCTGGGTGCGGAAGATGCCCTGAAGGAGGAAATGGCAACTCGTTCCAGTATTCTTCTCTGTCTCCCATGGACAGAGGAGCCTGGTGGGCTATAGTCCATGGGGTCGCAAAGAGTCAAACACGACAGAGCGATTAAGCATGCACACATGCACGCATGCACACTTACAAAATGCTTGTAAATCCCTTTTAAAATGGCATAAGGAATAATTAAATTATTGTTAAATCAACATAATATTTACCAATATTTGTACCATCAGGATTGTTACTATAATATTTCTTCAGATTTGATAAAAATGATTTTGTTTATTTGTTTTAAAGGTCAAAATTTATTGTCAACTAATTAGTGATTCTGATTTTTAAATTACAATGAATATTCTTTCTCAGATCTGTAGTTAAAATTATATTTCCAATGTGAATGTCTCATTAATTTTCCAAATTGATCTCACTTATTTTTTGGAAGCAACAGCATATCATCAAACTTGTTCAGATTTATTTTGGATCATTTCTGACTTGTATTTTAGTTTTCTCAAATTTAAAGTACATTTTCTGAGGGGCCCCAGTCGAATGTTTTAAAACCTGAGATTATAGCACCTGGTGGCTGATGATGCTCTTCTAAACTTACTCAAACCAGAAAGCAAACTTATTTACATCTAAATGACCATACTTTCTTTTGCTCAGTATCAAGCCTGCTGTTTCATTTTTATTTATAGTGACCTCATGCTTAGAGTACCTTGCATAAGTAGGAGTTTAAAAATTATTTGAATAGCCAGGATGAATATATCTTTTCTTGATGTTTTGATTTCTGAGTGAAGTGAGGATACTGAGGTTAAAATGTGTCGTGCATATTTTTTTAGTTACCACTCTCAGTCTAAGCCAGGCATATGGACATTTCTGACAGTTAATTTTGTAAATCATTCAGGAATCTGACTGCTTTCTCAAAACATACCTGGGTCTTTCAGGCAGAAGTCTACAGGTGATTGCCCCTAGATATTTGCCTAGAGATGATTTAGAAAATTGGTGGGGAGCTTTGCTCTTCCCCAGTTATCAAAAATTAACCTGCCAGAAATTTGCAGACACAGCAATGATATGTTAATGATTCTGCACAGGATTTTTTTTTTTTAAGAAGTTGTCTATTCCAAATTTCAGAGATTCAGCATTTATTATTTGGTAATTTACTTCTTTATTTGCGCTATGAACAGGACATTAATTATCAGGCTCCTTGACTGTCTCAAACCTCTAGTGTACTGATTGTATTTATTGAACTCAGGTAACCAGCGTTCTGTTACTCCAGTGGTCAACATAGTTCTCATTTGCTGGGAGAAAAGAGAGGAAAATCTTTGCACCAACAACTTAACTCCAAGAGGGACTGTTGTCTGATTTCCAAACAGGCCGGGGAGTAGTACACTGTCCTGCCGGATCCCCTTTGGTATTCATTATAGCATCCTGACTGGGTCACAGGGTGAGAGCCCAGAGAGTGAGAGGGGCTGAGGTTGTGACGTTTTGTTTATATGTTCAGTTCCACTAAGTCATGTATTTATGACTTAGTATACCGTCAGAGCCTTTTATAAATTTAAAAATTTAAAAAAATCATTGCTAAAAATTTTATGTACTTTGTAATTAAAGTTAGCTTCAAATGCTTTGAGCTTTTACATGTGAGTTGGTTAATTTATCTCTGTGAGGATCGAACCAGGTGATCTCCAAAGGCAGTTCTAAATCCCTATGTTTCTATAATACTGGTTATTTTTCTAAACTTTAGCCTCCAGTTTGATTTTTTACCTTTGTTTAATTTTTGGCATAACCATTATTCTGATCAAAGTGCTGTACAAGCGATCAAGGTGCATTATCAATATTATTGGTTAAAACAGGAAAGCTTTTTACCTTTAGCTTTTGCTGTTTTAACTACTTTTCAACCTCCTTGTGCATTTTTTGTTTGCTTGTTTGTTTCATTTACGGGAGTTGATTTACATTCAGCATCTTCAGGGTTAGTCAAAGTGCGTGGTTACTCTTCCATCCCGCTTATACTCCTTATCCTATAGAAGTATGTGAGTGGCTCAGTCCTTTGAAAGTTTGAAATTTGATCATAAACTCAGAAGCTTCAAGATCTAAGCGGAGAGTCTTAATAAACTAGGAATATATTGTGTAAGTGCTGCCAGCTCCTCAGATTATTTTACTAGAAACTGGAAACCTAGATTTTTACTGTTACACATTTTACCTACTTGGTGCCATTTGAAATGATTTTAAAACTCTGAGGGAAGAAAGATAAAAGAAATTAAAAGTGATACGACTTTGGAAGACCAGGTCTACTAGTCCTTTAAGTTCTAAACCTTAAACCTTAAAAGGCACACTTTTCAGCTTTGTGCTGACTGCTACTCTGTTGTGAATCATTCCCCTCAGTAGACCCCTCCTCTGGGGACTCTCCATTCCTGAGTGCTATGTTTTACAAGTGTGAACTTGCCTAGGAACTATAATTATCCCTGGACTTCAACATGGGTTCCTCAGTAGTAGTTGCCATGCTTATTAAGTTCCTGAAAAATGTCTGTCTCCTGAACTAACATCAATTTCACAGGCATCCAGGATTGATGCTGATCCTTAGGTCATCCTCACACTCAAAGCTCTTCCTTTTTACTAGTCATTTGTCTTCTGTCTTCTGGATCAACCTACAATATTTTGCATGTTTTCTGATTTATTCTTCATTTTTCAGAGTCATTGCCACTCCTGACTCAGTGCTCATCTCAGCACCAGTGATTGCTTTCATTCTTGTTATCTTTTCACTTCTGTCATTGTGTACTCCTTCTTACTACTTTTTACACTCTTGCACTTTCTACGTGAATGGAAAAAATGGAAGGGATAATGTCAATAAAGTAACTTAAGTTATAGCATAAATATAGCAACCACATGTTAGATTAAAGAAGGATGCTGTGGGTTGGCATTAGAATGACATTACCTGACCACTGAATGCATTTGTTTTTGGCAAATCAGTTTTGATATCCCATTGTTCTTCAACACAGACTTGCTCACTTTTGTGAAATTTTGAAAGTGGTAAGTTCTCAAGAAAAGAGCTTCTGTTCCTAGGTAGCTTTTACACACAGAAGTTACAGTATACACAGTATACTGTATATATTCAGTATTTATAGACTGGTGCATTAGAGGTCCTGAAATTGTTCAGCTGGCCCTCTTATTAAATGCTTTTTGGGTTTCTCTTACTAAACTTGGAGCATTTTAACACTCAGCTTCAGTCATATCCAACTCCTTGTGACCCTGTGAATTGTAGCCCTCCAGGCTCCTCTGTCCATAGGATTCTCCAGGCAGGAATACTGGAATGGTTTGTCATTTCCTCCTCCAGGGGATCTTACTGACTCAGGAATCAAACCCACCTCCCTTATATCTCCTGCATTGGCAGGTGGGTTCTTTACTGCTAGCACCACCTGAGAAGCCTTGGCTTGATTTTATTTCTGTACATCCCATTGTGAGGACAGGACTGTCATGAGTGTTCTCACCAATTGCCTTGTGTTGTTGTTTAGTCTCTAAGTCATGCCCGACTCTTGTTGTTTAGTTGTTAAGTTGTGTCTGTCTGTTTTGACACCCCTTGGAATTGTATTCTGCTAGACTCCTCTGTTCGTGGGATTTTCCAGGAATACTGGAGTGTGTTGCCATTTCCTTCTCTGAAGAATCTTCCTGATTCAGGGATCGAACCCACGTATCCTGCATTAGCAGGTGGGTTCCTTACTGCTATGTCACTAGGGGTAGGACTGGTTAAACTCAGTCTTCTTTGCTTCCCTCTTTACATATCTGATATGTTTAGAAAGGATGATGTTGTAGTTAGAGATGCCATTTTTAATTATTTATACTGAAGAAGATGTGCATTATTGTTTTATGTCATCACTATTAAATACATTTATTTTTCATAACTCTGTTATGAAGAGGTCCTGTTATTACTGTTGTACAAATAGGAAATCAAATTGTAGGGAGTGGAAATTACTTGCCTGGATCACACAGGTTGTACATAATTCCTGGGAGCTCTCACTATTCACCATTGTTCTGTGCTTTCTGTGTCTCAGTACTTCATTTCTGGTAACTCATGGTTAGTGTAGCCAGGTGGCCCCTGGTAAACAAGAAATCCTTTTCTAGCACCATGCAAATCAATTCCTAATAAGTTGTTATGTAAGCTTTTAAAAGAATAATGTAAAATTCTTATGTCAATATCTTGAAGAATTTACTGTTCTCTTCTTTTGCAAATTGAAAATGCATTTGTCTGAGTCTGCCTGGTGACTCAGACCCCTCTCCAATCTTTTAAGTTCCTTCAAAGATAACTGCGTTTGTTGGATCTATTTTGCAAGTCCTTTCAAATAATCTGCTCTTTAGTCAAATGGTCTACGAGATTGGAATACTTTCCTAGTAATACAATATTTCTCAACACATTTTCACATTTTCTTACCTTTAGCTCTACTTTTCCTTCTGACCAGTTTTTCTTCTGCTCTTTACAGTCAAGTGATTATTCTCTGATAGAGAATTCTGAGGCAACATGAACATTAGTTGTTTGGCTATCTTTTAATCATCCTTTTATATCCTTTATATCATTAATTTTAAAATGTATGTCTCCCTTGCCTTCCTTTGTGGGTATTTGCTTATTGCTTTAAGTTGTTGCAGCACATAGTTAGTATTTAGTTGTTAGAGAATTTAAAAGTAAATCAGAAGTTATTTTCCTGCCAAACTGAATAGAATTTACTAGAATTATGAGTCTTCTCTGAGGTAGTATCAATAATTACAGACGCTTTTTTTCCTCTGCATGAGTCAGTAAAAGTACTCGACATTTTTAGGAACATCATATCTTTCAAGATAAATCTTCAAAGTTTAGCTTCTTTTGTTTGTTTGTTTTGTGTGAAGGAGTATTGTGAGTTAATCAACACTAAATCAACCTGAGAAAGCACATTTTTACTGTGCTTTGCCAGTGATTTACTTTGTGTTAATTTTTACCTTTCATTACTTGTAATCTAGAACAAACCAAGTTTATAAACTCTAAAGATGATGAAGGACATCCAGGGTAGAATCACATTTTAAAAATGCAAAGCCAGCTAAGTGTGTCATGCATTTGACTATGTGTATTCTCACATCCTGTCATTTGTATTTATGGAAAAATCTTTATATTTGAAAACTAACTTTAATAGGTGGTGCACTGTTAAAGAATCTACTTGCTAATGTAAGAGACACAAGAAATGTAGGTTTGATCCCTGGGTCAGTAATGACCTCTGGAGCAGGAAGTGGCAACCCACATCAATACTCTTGCCTGGGAAATCCTATGGACAGAGGAGCCTGGCAGGCTACAGTCCATGGGGTCCCAAAGAGTCAGACATGACTGAACACAGCATATACATTAAAAATTCTAACATTTTGGTGATTACTTTTCTCATTTCTTCTGTTTCTAGTATTTTATACACACAATCAAATTTTAATATGAATTGAAATATGAAAATTATAATATTCCCAGCTATACACAAAAGTACAGGAAAAAATCTTAACATGCTTAGAGTCAGTTTCATTGTAAAATATATTCAGTGCTTTTATTTCACCTTTCACTATTTTTAAGTCTTTGGCATTGAAATCCATTATTTCCATGAGGTCCATGTTTCCAAGTCTATTGCTAACATACTTGCCCTCCTACAAATAATATCATAGTAGTTTATGATAGATCACAATGTCAAAAAGATCACAAGGTCACACTGATCTTGGTCTAATTTTTTTCTCTGTTGAAAGAAATAAGAAATTCAGTTTGGCTCCAAATTTTGGAGAGAGGATAATGTTATTCAAACCAGTGAAGTGGCTCAGCTGTGTCTGACTCTTTGCTATCCTATGGACTGTAGCCCACCAGGCTTCTCCATCCATGGAATTTTCCAGGCAAGAGTACTGGAGTGGATTGCCGTTTCCTTCTCCAGGTGTTATTCAAAACAATAGTTTAAATATTTACTCATGATATCTAATTAGTGCTATTTATAATTGTTATTTTAAAACCATAATATTCCTTTGGTATCAAGTTTATGTTGTGGGGACCAGTGAATCTATTTGTTTACGGTCATAGACTAGGTATATATTTAGACAGATCTGTGTTCTTTGAACTTAGTTTTAGACACACTGACTAGGATAGCTTAGGAATACTTTAAATCTATTCTGTGAGTACCAAATTTAAATAGTGGAGATAAATATTAAAATTAAGTTAGAAAGCCTCACTACTGATGATAACAGTCTTGAAATAAAAGTCAAATAAAACATTGTAATGCTCTTATGTTGTCCTTGCTGTTCTATAGTTATGTCATATGAACTTATTAAAGATTATTTCACTTTATAATATTTTTGGATCCATTTTTCTTACTGAAGGTATGGATGTGTGTGTGTGTGTGTGTGTGTGTACCTGTGTGTACATGTGCATGCACACTTTTGGGCAGAAGGCACAGTGGTTTGTGGGGAAAATGTGTATGTGGTTTCAACTGCCTGTTTTTCTCCAAAGTAAGAAGAGATATATGAACAGGTACAGGTTAGAGTCCTTTAAGGTTAGGGCTACCAACTGCCTGGGGAGCCCTAGGACAAATATTTTTGTAAACCTGAGTGTTAAAATTTCTACCCCACCAATACTAAAATGTTGGTAATACCAGGAGATCTTGCTTATTAGCACTGAATGAACTAATGGACCAGGTCCCTTGATAAAATTTAGTCTTGGTTCCAGTTAAAAAAAAAAAAAGCCCTTATAACATCAGAGGATCCCCAAATGAGGATATACTTCGCTGTATAAGCCTCCATGGTTTTGGTATTGATGATGATTTTTCCAACTGTAATAGAATCTGCATATTGCTCTTCCAATATTTAGGACCCACCAGAACCCTGGGGTGTGTTAGCATGTGTGTTACATCATCCTAATGTGGTTCATGTAGCCTTTGGATCAAGTTTTTGATCTATTCTGGGATGTGTGACATTGGGGATATTATTTTACCTCCTTGATTTCTACCTTGTAGAAGGGGAATACAAATAGTAACTGCTTCTCGATTATGTTAAATAACAGAATGCATATAAAGTGATTAGTTCTGTATCAGGCACATAGTAAGCGCTCAGTATTATTGAAATCAACTAATTGTCATTGACACTCCTGAGATGTTGTCAGACTGCTTGAAGAGTAAACTTACAGTACTATTCATAACTATTCATTGTAGACCCTAAACCTATAAAATTAATGTGTCCATAACAGTAGGTAAGGTGTTTACCTCAGGATTAATCATATATTCTTATATGAATATATAATAAAAATAAAGTAATTCAGTTTTGAAATATAGAGAGGTATTTGGGTATCACAAGTATTAAAAAAAAGCCCTCATAATGGCACCCCACTCCAGTACTCTTGCCTGGAAAATCCCATGGACGGAGGAGCCTGGTGGGCTGAAGTCTGTGGGGTGGCTAATAGTCCGACACGACTGAGCAACTTCACTTTCACTTTTCCCTTTCATGCATTGGAGAAGGAAATGGCAACCCACTCCAATGTTCTTGCCTGGAGAATCCCAGGGACGGGGGAGCCTGGTGGGCTGCCGTCTATGGGGTCGCACAGAGTTGGACACGACTAAAGTGACTTAGCAGCAGCATACCTCATATACTAATACTTTGCATAATTAAATCCTGTGTCTAAGATAAGAACATACAAACTTGTGCTTTCTTTTCTGTCATGCCAAGATTTTTAAGCATTCCCATATTTGCCTGATTCGCTCCCAGTATCACTTCAGGCATGCTTCTTCATCAATTGAATTTATTTCAAAACTAATTAATGATATATTCCAATAAAATCTTTCACCAGCATCCTCCCATTCCCACCATATTTAATTATTTTAAAATCAAGACAAATAACAATTTGATATAAGATCATCACTATTCAGAACTGGTCAGGCTTCTTCCTCAATGTAAGCAACTCAGCAAAGCAGTTTTCCTCACAGCCTGGAGTCTTGCAGTTTTATCCTCCCAGTGTTTGTGTTGCATAAAGTCTGACTGAAATGCAAGTTAGTCCTTGTGTCTCACTGACATGATGACATAAAGGAGAAAAATGGCATAATTAGCTTTTTGTATCTTGTACATTTTTTTCTTTGAACATATTTATGTTCTAAAACACTTACTTTCATTGGAAATATATGAGTTTCTGTTATAAAGCGATGCAAATCAATGCATACTCACATAGGTTACCAAGATATATGCCATTGACACATTAGATTTCCTCTTTTCTACAGTTTCAAAAATCATTACTTTATGATTCAATTTAGAAGACATCTGAGTAAGTACTTAGTATCTAACATTGTGCTAGAGGCTTCAGGGATTTGCAAGGAAGTATAAAAATGCTTCTTGCAATCAAGGAACTTCAATAAGATGTGTATGATTAAATGTTAAAATATATGATGAGCATGAAAGTGAAGTCATTCACTCGTGTCCGACTGTTTGCAACCCTATGGACTGTAGCCTACTAGGCTCCTCCGTCCATGGAATTTCCAGCAAGAGTGGGTTGCCATTCCCTTCTCCAGGGGATCCTCCCAACCCAGGAATCGAACCCAGGTCTTCCACATTGCAGGCAGATGCTTTACCTTCTGAGCCACCAGGGAAGGCCATGATGAGCATCAGATCAGATCAGATCAGATCAGTCGCTCAGTTGTGTCCGACTCTTTGTGACCCCATGAACCACAGCACGCCAGGCTTCCCTGTCCATAGATATTAATACCATACAAGGTCAGAGTTGAAAGAGATCAGAATGATTTAGATATTTGAAGATGATTTCATTGCATATTAAACCTGTAAATTTGTGAAGCTTATGAAGAATATTGGAAAACTGATAATGGTTTGGTTGTTTTATACTTTTTGGACAAGAGATAGACTAGATAGAGCCTCAAACTTTATATCTTCTACCAAAGCATTTAGCTAAAAGCTGTTTATAGAAGGAAACAAAATGTGCTTTTCTGTCTATTATTTTCCCTGGGCATTTCTTGATCTACTTGTTAATAAATAATGAAGCCTAGAGACAGTCTAGTACTTGATGGCAGAAGTGGAGTTAATGGTAAGATCACAGGCTTTGATGTAAACAATGTGATTTTGGCTCTTAATTTTGATACGTACTACCTTTCCAATTTTGGAAAACTTATTTAATATCATCATGTCTCTTTTTTCATACATAAATAGTATTTCATGGTAGTTGTGAGAATTAAATAAGTAAGTGAAAAGTACTTAGCAAAAAGTCTGGCACACAACACACCTCAACACATACAAATTTAGCTCTATGTTAAACTAAGAGCCTGGTTTAAGATCTTTGTAATCATATGAAACCAGATCTGGTTTTTTCATCTCTATGAAGAGAACAATAGTGATTTACCAAGGTGTTTCAAAGGATTGAAACATTGGTATTTTGAAATTGGCCATGGAGTGTGTATGTACGTGCAGTGGTGGCAGGGAGAGAATGTTTTGCCATGGAAATTGATAAACACTTCAAATTAGAGATCCTTATTTTTTTCAAGAGTTGACTTACAAGCACACTGCTGGATAAAAGAAACATATGATTAAAGAATCACTGTAAAAACTATGATACAACTGTAATGCAGTGTTTCAGTTTAGTATTTACAAGGACGTTGAAACCAGCCAGGAAGGTCAAGGAAGAATATCTCCTTTGAAAAGAAGTAATGTCTATATTGAGGATTTGCCATGTGATAAGTGAGGACAACAGTTTCTGAAACAGAAGGAAATAACCTATGTGAGGTTCTAAAGCTAAGAGAGAATTGTTCTTTCAAACAGCTGAGTTAATTGGGGCTTGGTCTTAGACTTCTATGGAGATAGAGATGTTAGGAAAGGAGAGGTTGAAGAAGTAAAATAAAGATCAGGGAAGGACTTAGCCATGGTTAGAAGATTGACTTTTAACGTTATTCCATGTTAAAGTATAATAATCCAGCCTTATTCATGAAAATCATCTTTATAATAGTTATGAAATTTATTATTTGCAATTTTAAGCAGTTCCACAATCTGTGGTAATTCATAGCCATCTATGTGGTATAGTCATTCACCCATCTCTACATAATTATGATCTATTTTTCATTCTTTTGTATTATATATTTTATTTTTTTAAATGGAAGACTTTATGAAATTAAATATATGCATATCTGAATTCTACCTGATAATATTAACTCTCAAAATTAGAAAATGAAGTTAGTTTGGTACGACTTTCCTAGGAACCTCTGTAAGTGGTAATTCTATTTTATACCTGTTTCAGTTTTGCCAGGAAGAAATATTAACCTCAGAATTGTGTTATTTTGGGGCTTCACTCTTCTGAAAAAAACTCAGCTAATGCTTTCTTTCACATTCACTAAAGAGCATATTAGTGATCACCACTGTTAGATCGTTAACTAACCTGGGCTGCTTCTTGCCTGGCCAACCACCCTGAATTAAAAAAATAAATAAATAAATAAAAATCTGCCTTGGTTTCTTTTCATTATATTTTGAATTTGGAACACTAGTTTCTTCCTGATCATATTTATTTTATAATAGTTTTACAAGCATTTATCTTGTTATAGAAAGGAGAAAAAAAATAAAAGTGAAGGACTTCTGTCTCCTCTAATTTTGCCCTACTTTATACAATGCCACCTATACATCAAGAACTAGACTTCTTGTCTGTTTTATTTTGAATAATAAGGAACCAGTTCATTATTTTTGTCCTGTGATGCACTACCACTCTTAAAAACTTCTATGACTCAACCATAAAGGAGTGTATCTTTTAAAATATTTCTGGAAAAATGATCAGCATATCAGCTGTCAAATGGTAATGCTAGGGAAGATTTAAAAAATAGTGCACAGATGTATTAGGAACTGTGCATATTTAGATGAGTTTAAAATGTAAAAGTGGGGATTCCATATTTAAAGTTTCTGAAAATTGTTCAATACAATCTTGATATAAAGAGTCATTGGGTAAATTATGAATTCCTGGATGGCTCAGTGGTAACGAATCCCCCTGCCAATGCAGGAGACTCTATTCCTGGGTCTGGACAGTTTCCTGGAGAAGGGAATGGGTACCCACTCCAGTATTCTTGTCTGGGAAATCCTGTTGACAAAGGAGCCTGGCAGGCTACAGTCCATGGGATTGCAAAAGAGTTGACTTAAGACATGACTTAGCCACTGAGCAACAACAACAAACTGAAAAGTTAGGTAAATGTAAAATCATTGCAGAAACAATTCATAGTCTGCTTTCTGCTGTGTTATTTTCCAAGTAAAGTATATACCATTTTGTTAGCATTATTAAATGAAAATAATTGGAATGAAATCAACAGTATGCAATATATTATTTAATAGGAATTGAACTTTGTAGTAAAGATATCCCTAATTTTCCCAGAGAGAGGGGATTTAAAATAGTTTATTAATTCACTTTGATATTTTGAAAAGTTAGGAAATTCCTAAGAGGAGGAACCTTGTGGTTGGGGTTTAATCTTTTTAATCTTATCTGTAATTAAATATTAATTATAAAACACTTGTCTTTATATATAGTACCTTACGGAACCTGGAAAATCTGGTTTCTTTGAATTTTTATGTATAGTTCTAGCTCTTCATTTTGCAGGAAGAAAAAATACTGCTAAAACTTTCATATTTGGATGGAATATCTGTCTACTCTGAAGTGCCAGAAAAAGCCTTAAATGACGTGTGATGTGCTGCTAGTCATCTAATGAGGCATTCAGTGCAATGTGATTATGACTACATTACATGGGTACTGTGGATACTGGTTTCTCAAATGAATCAAAAAAGTTTCCAGGACCTGCAAGTACTGAAATAGTGCTGCTGCTAAGTCGCTTCAGTCGTGTCCGACTCTGTGCCACCCCATAGACGGCAGCCCGCCAGACTCCATGATCCCTGGGATTCTCCAGGCAAGAACACTAGAGTGGGTGGCCATTTCCTTCTCCGATGCATGAAAGTGAAAAGTGAAAGTGAAGTTGCTCAGTCATGTCCGACTCTTCGCGACCCCATGGACTGCAGCCTACGTCTGTCCATGGGTATTCTCCTGGCAAGAATACGAGAGTGGGTTGCCATGCCCTCCTGGAGGGGATCTTCCCGATCCAGGGATCGACCCAGGTCACTGGCCAACAGCAAATGTAATGGAGACAGCATTGTGATTGCAGATAAAACAGACTGTATTTGTCCATTTAGGGTGGACTTTTACTCATTTGCTTCAAGATAATTTTGACTTTCCTTGAAATAAATGGAAGTTATAGACTTGTTGGTATCTTTTATTATCCATGTGGTGTCTGCATGAAAGAAGAAGCAAGTAGATTTCAGGAAGTTTCCATAGCAGTAACAGATGCAATCAAACCGGCCAATATTGGGAATTATTGTTCCATAAGTAATTGTGGTTGGTTTCTAACTTTGATTTTATTCAGTCTAATAACAAGTATTGCTCTAGAGATAATTGTTGATGGTTGCAGACACTGATTTCATTCAATTAAGCTGGTAACCTTTTTAAGAAACTGCCTGGGAGAAAGCCAAGAATTCCAGTCAACTGATTTCTAGGGGAAGTGAATTGCAGTTGTCTTAGCCTAGAAAATGTTCCAGGTAGACCACAGCTGTGTTAATTAACCTTTTCTTTAAACTACCTTCCCTACACAGAACTGCAGATGAGCAACATAGCTGAGGACCATGTTATCTGGATTCAGATTTTGCTCAGAGTGATTATAAAGTTGGTAAGACTTATAAAATATGTTTGAGACATATACTAAGAGTATGAAGGATGGTCTGTCTTTGTAAATCACATCAAAATTCAGATTCTCCCTCCTTTCTTCCTTTCTAAAAATCACTGATGTGTGTATTCAACAAAAGCAGAACCAGTGTGTATTATACAAAAGTTTGCTTTCTTTATGTCAAATTATAAATCCATAATGATAGATAATATGGTTGGAAGACATTGGAAACCTGGTCTGACATACTTTTTCTTAATGAAATGTAGAAATATTGGAGTAGTATAATTGGCTTATGACTAATGTGGACAATACTGAAACTTTGCTGTTTATATCTTTTTGTTTCCCAGAATGGGAGAGTAAAAAATTCTTTGTGTTGAAAGTATACATTATATCTGGGGAAAAATGTTTCTTTAAATAAATGAAGCCTTTTGTGTAGGTACCAATGCAAAAGTCATAGGTCCCAGTGACCATGTGTGTCAATAAAAGGCATTTATGTGTCATAGCTACACCTAGTCATCTATGAAGTTATATTGTCCATCAAACTAGTAAGAGGCAGGGAAGTATTAATGTGATTCCACAACCATCCATCCTTGCCTAGGTAAGGTAGGAAGAAAACTGATAAACTCTTCAAAATATACTCATTTGAGTGATCTTTATATACAGAATCAGTTCAGTTTAGTTGCTCGGTTGTGTCTGACTCTTTGCGACCCCATGAGTTGCAGCACGCCAGGCTTCCCTGTCCATTACCAACTCCTGGAGATCACTCAAACTCATGTCCATCGAGTCGGTTTGAGCTAAGTTTTATTAACTGTATCAACCTGATTAATATTTTTATATTTTTGAAAAAATAGAATCTACCAAAGAACAACTTGCTAAAAAAAAAATATTCCTGACATTGCTATTGATACTGGGTTTTAGTAGGTGAAGATTCATCATCTGCTGATGATATTCAGGTTCACAATTAAAAAGATTATGTCCAAGATGATTTTGATTGATTGACTTTTCCCTGGCTCATGGCCAGGGTTGCCGCATATGTGTATGGCAACCCACTCCAGTACTCTTGTCTGGAAAATCCCATGGACAGAGGAGCCTGGTAGGCTGCAGTCCATGGAGTCGCTAAGAGTTGTGCACGACAGAGCGACTTCACTTTCCCTTTTCACTTTCATGCATTGGAGAAGGGAATGGCAACCCCCTCCAGTGTTCTTGCCTGGAGAATCCCAGGGACGGGGGAGCCTGGTGGGCTGCCGTCTCTGGGATCGCACAGAGTCGGACATGACTGAAGTGACTTAGCAGCAGTAGCAACAGGCTGTATCTTTTAGGTTTTGCTCTAACTCATGACAGCAGCAATTATTTCCTATCTTCCTGGGCTGAATAAAAGGAGGAGAGTAGTTAATAAGGTGACTTTGAACAGTGACAGAGGAATGTAGTGGGTATATGTTATGCTGTAAACAAGTTCTAATCTCTCTAAGAGTTGTAAGTAATATAAGATAAAAAGTATAAATCAGAAGTTTTTACTCGGGGAGGGAAAAGTGAGATAATTGGCTAAAATGGACAAGTTTTGAATTTTACCAGCCTTAAACATGATGAGAAGTTTAATTCAAACTGGCTTTTGAATTAAAGCAATATAGCATACTGTGGGGGTCAGTCAGTTCCAGTAAGTGGGCGGTACTGGCACACATAATAAGATAATGTGAAAAATTAACTACAACCCAAGATTTTTGACCTTCAGTGCAACTTCAAAGTTGAAAGAGATTAACTTAAAATAATGATCTTTTTAATTTGCATTTTGGAATTTATCTTTTCCTTAGTTCTTGCAAAAGCACATTGATGCACATAGATATTTGGGATATTATCTATAGTGGTATAAAATTAATAAGGAATTTTATCATATTACCTTTTCAATTTTACATCTTTTAGTCTTTATGTGTTTCTAGAATTCTTCTTTGGGTAGTTACAATTTGATAACAAATCCAAAAGTAATTTGTAGCATTTCAGGTTAAGTTTTTATTTTGTAATGAATAGATTTTCAGAAAGTTTGTCTGGTCTTCCTCCTTCATGCCTCTGCTAGTCGCCTGGCACAACTATATCCTAAAGGGCTTGGACTCGATTCTTCACGTTTTTTCTGACTCAGGACTACTTTAGAAAGAGCTCTGTTTTCTAGGCTTTTCCTGTGCTTCACTACAATATTACCTTTAAAAAGTGCATTTAGGGATACTTTAGAAAGATTAAATTGTACTCATACATATTCATAAGGCAGAATAAAGAGCTGACTCTTATTTGGGGTGACTTTTAGAGAGTAGGGATTCTAGACTCTTAAGAAGATGCCATTCAGTTTTAACATACTTTTGTAGGAAAGGAGATTTGTTATATATTGCTTTGATTCACTAAATCTTTACTGGATGTTTTTGGACATATTTGGACAAGCATTCATGACTGGAAAATCCCACAGATGGAGGAACCTAACGGGTTACAGTCCATAGGGTCGAAAAGAGTCGGACACGACTGAGTGTCCAAACACATAGGCTCGTGTGAACTAGGACAAGCATTTGTGGGCAGGGAATGTTCTACAGTGGATTTTATACTGTGATTTTTCTTACATACAATTTACAGACTGTTCTAAAAATATAGGGATAAAGATTCTCCCTTTATCTTTAAAAAAAGGAAGTAGTTTTTCTACTATAGTCGCTCATTCTTATAGAATGAAATAGCTTTATATATAAGAATAATCTAATCATTCCAAAAATATTTTATGCTTGACAAAAATTCTATTGATCCGAATTGGGGCTTCCCTGATTGGCTCAGATAATAAAGAATCTGTATATAATATGGGAGACCTAGGTTCAATCCCTGGCTTGGGAAGATTCCTTTGAGAAAGGAATGGCTACCCACTCTAGCATTCTTGCCCGGAGATTTCCTTGGACAGAAGAGTCTTGTGTGCTGCAGTCCATGGGGTCACAGAGAGTCAGATATGATTGACACTTTCACTTTCACATTGTAGTCCACTAATTAAAGTAAGCCATAGGCTAGTGTCAGTGCCTTTGTTTTTAATAATAAACTCATAGAAACATTACTGCTGTAGAACAATGGAGAGTTAGTGTTCAGAATTGTATGTTCAATGATGAAAATGTCCTGGACTATTGCTAATAAATGAATTCAGTTTAGTTTTGAATAGTATTTTTGTAAATATTCTTCATTTTGATGTATTGTATTTTGTCTAAGTATTATAATTCTGAGCTCAGTAGCAATTTTGATGTGTTGAATGCCATGTTTTTAAATACATTTAAAAGATTGAAACAAACTCAAACAAGTTACATAAATGAAAGCAATTGCAGTTCTTGTTGGAAAATTAAGGTTTCAACTCTGTTGGAATATATTTTTCATAACCTTTTCTAAAAGCAAACACCCTATACAATAAATTACTGGCATGTGATATTTAAGAGACATCAATCAGGATTTCTTTTTTTTTCAGAGAGGGTCCCAGCTGCAACTTAGCGTGAATAAAAATCTCTATCCCTTTCCCTCAGAAAGATTTATATGGTTAAAATATGAGTTATATAGTGAGTTCTTATATCACCACTGATCATCATTGATCTCAGAGACTGGCCAATCTGTAGACTTCGTCCTCATTTCTGCTGTACAGTAGGCCTGAGAAGTTGAGGCAGCCCGGATTTTATTCATTTGCACGTAGAGGGTCAGTTTTCTTATCCTTCTTTACCCTTCAGCATTCCAGTACAGACTAGAAAGAATATTTAAAGTGAGTTGATGTCAGCTTGGTAAAAAAGAAAAATACTGTCCGTCTACTAATACCATGGTTCAATTTAAAAAAAAAAAAGAGGAGGAAAAGGTGTTTTCTTTTCTCTGTCCCTCTCTCACATACTTGCTCACAGAAACTGAGAGCTACTCAATTAAAAGGCAGGCTGAACATGGACTACGTCTCTCCATCTGTTTCAGTAAAGCATCGTCCACCTCAAATTTGGAGAGGGTGTAGAATATTTTAGTTGTCTTCCCTTTTTATTTTGCTACTTTGATTCAAGTATTGTAATTATATAATAAATAGTGTACTGGTATTTTCGGGGAGGTATTGATGGAAATGCTTTTGAAATACAGACTATTAAGTAAGTTTTGTGGAAGTATATGAGCATGCTCTTTGTCCAAAATCTTGGCAAGAAAATATTGATAACTGATTATTTAAATTATGAATATGTATAATTATTAGTGGCCAACATGCCATTTTTTAATGAGCCCATGTAAATGTTTGATTGATTTCCTAAAACATGGGCTTCACTTTTTAGTCTATAACATTTAGTTTGCTTTCGTTATGAATCCAATGTATTAACTGATCCAAATGGAAAAAATATAAGTAGTTTATGGAGAAGTTAATATTGCTTCAGTTCTTTTGAAAGTTATTCATATTTTGAGTGGACAGTGTCCACTTATTAGTGTAAAAGTCACAGGCCTAATATTCCAATTTGAAATCATTGCAGGTATTCTCTTCTGAATTCAGTTTTTCCCTCTTTGTAGATGCAAGGTAAAGAACTTCATCCCAAGGTTAGCTATCTGTTTTTACTTGCTGATTCACCCAATTTATATCTTCCTACTATCAGGTATGTTTTAGTCTAGGGTCTAATAAAGTATATAAGAATTTATTGGACTAAGCTATTTTGAGCGAGGTAAATTCTATCGTTTAAGGAAGATATTTGTATATCATTATTTCCTGTGGAAATGCCCTGTGAAATATTTAGCATCAAGTTGCTAGCATACCTTTTTAGTACTTAGTACTAACAGCCTCCTCTAAAGAAAAAGAAATGGCCTTCCTTTTCTTTTTTTCTAGTTGTGTGTGATGTATTAAAATATGACCCATATTTGGGAAAAACATTATGTAAAATTAAATGTTAGACCTGTAGTACATCATTTATTAATTGGCAAGATAATTTCTTGAGAAACACTGCTACAATACTATAGAAAGTGTGACCGAGTTTCTCAGGTAGCAAAAACTATCTTAATTCTTTAAAACAAAGGACATTTATTTGGAGAGCACTCTTGGGAAAATGAATAATTTTGTCAACTCATTCATTATTTGCCCTTTATACTTAGGGCTTTAAGAAGTGAAAGGCAGGTGATAGTATATCCACTGTTTCTTGGTCATTCAGATGGTAACTTGTTCAATTAAAAATTCTTGTTAGGTCAGACATAATGGATTCTTGTTGTTACTTTAGTATTTATTCAATGAAAGGGATCAATATTTTGGGCCCGAGGGAGCAACACGGATAAGACACTCTGCAGTAAGTCTCTCTGTTCATTATAAACTTTTGGCTGGCAGGTGCAGTGTCTGCTGTAGGACTTATTTTAATTAGAAGATCAAGGTGGAATAAAAATTCACATATTCTTTTTCTCCCTTTTTAATAGCACATAAGCTTTGTTAGTGCATTTTACATTCTCCTCCCTGTTCTCTTCTCTGTGTGCTCTTTTTAGAAAGGATTTCTAAAAGAGAATTTGAGAACAATAGATCTGATTTTGAGAAATTTAACTATCGTGCATTTGAACTCTGTACAGAGCCCATTTGTTTCGAGTTTGAATAGATTAAATCTTATCGTGGTAATGTACACTCTGGTGGTACCTGATAGGTAGAGAAGTAATCATTCTTCATTAGCATAGTCACCTTTGCCAAGTTTTAAATGTATCTTTGTTTAAATTTAATGAAACTGATTTGTGATTTTTCTGAAGCATGGCATTAAATAAAGCTATAATAAATTCTATTTTGCTTTGCTAGTTGAAGTACTTTCCAAATATGGCCTAATGCTCTATTCAAGTAATAATGTCATTTGCAGAACAAGCTGTCAAATTTGACTTGCTCTAAATTTGGCAAGAGCCAGTATTTAAAAAATTAAACCAAAATGCAAGTCCTTGCCATTCTGCAGCAAAACCTTACTCAGACCATTACATTCAATCTAATAGATGATTTATTAACTTGCCATTTAATTCATCTAAGTAAAAGATTTAAATGAGATCATCGATCTGAGAGCTGGCACGAACCTTTCCAAATCCTTTAGTTCTGCTCCCTTGTTTTACAAATGGAGAAACTGAGACCAGGAGAAATTAAGTGGCATGCCTAAAATTACATAGCAAATTGTTGCCAGGAAAACCCGATTCTGTCAACCGAGTCTTCTTTTCAAAACATCATGTCAAAGAGATTGATTGCTGTTTATAAGAAACAATAATGGTTTAAAATTTATTTATGTGAGGACTTCCTCAGTGGTCCTGGGGTTAAGACTTTGTCTTCTAATGCAGGGGGTGTGGGTTTGATCCCTGGTGGAGGAGGTAAGGTCCCAAATGCCCTTTGGCCATATATAATCAAAATATAAAGCAGAAGCAATATTATAACAAATTCAATAAAAATTAAAAATGGCCCACATCAAAAAAAGAAATATGTAAGCCAGTTTGTCTTCAGATCCCAATTTACTTAGAATTACCACAGTACAAATAATTTAGACATGTGCAGCTTGCAAAAACCATCATATTTAAGGGTCAGAATATGTAAAGAATAAAGGTTAGAGGCTCAGAAATGTTAGGTATACCCTATAAGACTAAATTTAAAATTATAGGCTCCTGAGTGCAGGGCCTCTTCCTGAGTGCAGGTTTACTTCCATGTCTTTATACAAGAAAACCTTTAGGGGTAAAATTCTAACAGGATGTTGTTGTATGACTGATTGAACTCCATAAAGTGTGAGAATTTGAGAAAATGTTACTTGTGACTAGCACCAATATTTCCCATATGGGAATCACATTATTTGTATCACTTTTCAGTTAATCTTCTTATTAAGAAAAATATTGTTTATCTGACATTAGACATTCCTGGAAACATATCCTTGTCTGATTGTGAAGGTCCTAAGCAACATAGGAGAGTGGCAGTCATAGTAGTTTAGATTTGCTTGTGAGATAACACTGCATCAGAGGAAAGAAGTTTGAAATACAAAGGCACTTGGAGAGGTTGTCAGGAAATTAATGTTACCCGAAGCATGTTTTTATTATTGCTGCCAATAGGCAGATGAAATGTAAGAATGGCCAAGAAAATCAGAATGTCCTAAACACCTGCCATTTATAGCAGCTAATACAGTAAAAAAGCAAGCATTTCCTTAAATATGGAATCGAGCTCTTGCAATGCCATGAATATCTGATATTATTTGAATGACTTTTCTGATCACTTCCTTCATTGGCTACAGTTATGTTGAAACTTAATTTTGGAAGACTTGATGGTGGTAGGTGACAAATTCTTTTCATATCATGGGTATGGGAGATGATAATATTTGTATGGCATATGCATTCCTAGAAAACTCCATCTCGTAATAGACTGTCAAAACCTGGTAGTTAAAGGAAACAACAGAAAAGCAGTAGTGGTTATTGAGCATCTCTTATATGAGACGAATATGAACCCTTTTCTTGGAAAGTGATAAAGATGGGTATCAGTGTTCTTTTCCTATAAAATTAATGCTCAGGAAATACAGCTAAGAAGTAATAGAACAATAATTCAAATCCAGGTGTTTAGTATCCAAGTCAGGACTATATAAACTCAAATGCCTTTAGGAGACAAGAATGTAAAATGAAACTGAAATTTATATATGTTGTAAATCTTTGCTCTTACTATGGTATTATATTGATTGTCCAAGTCCTTGATCTTAGACAAAGATTTGACAGAATTGAATGTTACCCAGTTTTACAGATCTCTCAAATGAGGTCATACTATGGCATTAAAAATATAATTATCCTAGGGCTTTTGGTTTCTTAGAGTAAGCATTGTTTAGGTTTTGTTAGTATTTCAGATATTTAAATAAATGGGAAAAGTTTGTGAAATACAATCTATCGTATGTCCATAGCACTTCATGTACACATCATTGTGAAGTAGGTCTTTCTAAGATTGATTTTGTGGCATTTAAGAAAAGAAAGTAAATTACTAAAATCAGAAATGGATGCGGAAATGGAGAAGCCTACTCTTTTCTGAACTCTTTGCTGAAGGCAGCTGCACTGCATCCCATAGCTAACTAATTTATGGTAGAGTATTCACTGCTTTTGAGCTTCAGATTATTCAGAAGCAGCAATCAAGGCCAGCCCAGAATTAATGTGCAAGTGACCTTTCTCAGAACTGGGTCAGAGGAAAACATCACTTATCATTGGAAGAGGTAGATTTTCAGATGTCATGAACTTCTCTTGCCTCTGTTTGAGCTAAATGGTAGAAGGGTTTCCCTTTCATAGATGTTCATTCTCAGTAGAGAATGAATGGGTGATATAGATCCATCTAATTCTGAATTGTTGCTGTTCATTTGTGTGACGTTTAATGCAAAGCCATAGGGAAGAAAGTGATGTGTCCATTTAAAAAAGGACTTTTCAGTGCATATTAAGTTTACCATTAGAGGTGAAAATACATTGTTTTTTAAGTGCTTGATATTTGTGAGATCTTCAAATACAAGAACGAATTCAGTCAAGTCCAGGTAGTTTGAATATGTGGGAATTATTTGGAACATCTGATTTCTCTAAGTAACGGTATCTCATAGGACACTAAAACATTTAACTTTCTCATATAAATTTGTGCTTATGCTAAAATAGAGCTTCTAGAGTTTCAAAAATGATGTGGTTTTATGATACTAAGTTTAAAATTTTTGTGTTCATTTTTTTTATTTCTGTGACAAACTTAAAATGTTAATGAAAAAACTATGCCTGGAAGCAGAAGTATGTTCAGAAGTCATGATTTAAAAATAAGCAAAGAGAGTGAATCTAAAAAAAGGGGGAGGTAGGGTAATAACTTACATTTTTCAAATGAAATTAAAGTAATTGGTAAGATTAATGTTGCATTCATGTGTATAAATCAAATATCTGTGTAAGCCTTGCATTCTGTGTAATGAGGGCTTTGGATAGATTTTACTTTTTGAACAGCTTTTTAAAATTAGAAAACAATGCAGTCATGATTTTAATGAAAAAAAAAAAAAAAAACCTGTTCTAACATTTCTCCAAACAGCTTGGGATACACTGCTAGTGAGAATACTACAGACTTTTAAGTCTGGCCTCTACAGACTTTTAAGATGAGATGGTAACTAAAACCATCATGGATACAGCTATAATCCTAATTAATACTTAGAATGAAAAGTAGATTTTGAATAACTTTAACTGTCAGTCATATTGAATTTATTTTGATATTATTAAGATAGGACTCTTCATTTAAAGTAAATTAGGGAGATTTTGTGTAATCAAATGCCCACTGAAGAGCATTCAGACTGCTGTATAAAGTATATTCTTCATAGACAGTAAGTTGAAAATAAATAAACTTTGCTCTAAACTATTATATGGTATTCTGGAGTGATTTTTTTGGTTGACAAAGAAGTTCTATAACATCTTATGGAAAAACCCAACCAAATTTTATGGTCAATCCAATAATATATTTTGGATTCTATTATCTACTGTCTAGATTTGCTTCCTTCCCAAACATGCTAGCTGTTTGAGTAAGTTACTGTCTCAAGTCTCAATATCCTCAGCAATATACAGGAGATAATGAGAAAAACTACTTTTGGCGGGACTTGGGGCTGGAATGGAGAGGGGAATGGCAAACCACTTCAGTATTCTTGACTTGAGAACCCCATGAACAGTATGAAAAGGCAAAAAGTTAGGACACTGAAAGATGAACTCCCCAGGTTGGTAGGTGCCCAATATGCTACTGGAGGTAAGTGGAGAAATAACTCCAGAAAGAATGAAGAGATGGAGCCAAAGGGAAAACAATACCCAGTTGTGGATGTGACTGTTGGCAGAATTAAAGTCCAATGCTGTAAAGAGCAGTATTGCATAGGAACGTGGAATGTTAGGTCCATGAATTGAAGGCAAAGTGGAGGTGGTCAAACAGGAGGTGGCAAGAGTGAACATCAACGTTTTAGGAATCAGTGAACTAAAATAAACTGGAATGGGTGATTTTAACTCAGATGACCATTATATCTACTACTGTGGGCTGGAATCCCTTAGAAGAAATGGAGTATCCATCATACTAAACAAAACAGTCCAAATGCAGTACTTGGATGCAATCTCAAAAACGACAGAATGATCTCTGTTCGTTTCCAAGGCAAACCGTTCAATATCACATTAATCCAAGTCTATGCCCCAACCAGTAATGCTGAAGAAGCTGAAGTTAAATGGTTCTATGAAGTCCTACAAGACCTTCTAGAACTAACATCCAAAAAAGATGTCCTTTACATTATAGGGGACTGGAATGCAAAAGTAGTAAGTCAAGAAATTCCTGGAGTAACAGGCAAATCTGGCCTTGGAGTACAGAATGAAGCAGGGCAAAGGATGATAGAGTTTTGCCAAGAGAACACACTGGTCATAGCAAACATCCTCTTCCAACAGCACAAGAAAAGACTCTATACATGGACATCACCAGATGCTCAATACAGAAATCCAACTGATTATATTCTCTGCATCCAAAGATGGAGAAGCTCTATACAATTAGCAAAAGCAAGACTGGGAGCTGACTGTGGCACAGACCATGAACTCCTTATTGCCAAATTCAGACTTAAATGGAAGAAAGTAGGGAAACCACTAAAGCATTCAGGTATGGCCTAAATCAAATCCCCTACGATTATACAGTGGAGTGACAAATAGATTAAAGGGATTAGACTTGATAGACTGATTGCCTAAAGAACTATGGTTGGAGGTTCCTGACACTGTACAGGAGGCAGGGATCAAGACCAACACCTAGGAAAAGAAATGCAAAAAGGCACAATGGTTGCTGATGTGGCCTTACAAATAGCTGTGAATAGAAGAGAAGTGAAAGGCAAAGGAGAAAAGGAAAGATATACCCATTTGAATGCAGAGTTCCAAAGAATAGCAAGGAGAGATAAGAAAGCCTTCCTCAATGCTAAGTACAAAGAAATAGAGGAAAATAACAGAATGGGAGACTAGAGATCTCTTCAAGAAAATTAGAGATACCAAGGGAACATTTCATGAAAAGAAGGGCTCAATAAAGGAGGGAAATGGTGTGGACCTAACAGAAGCAGACAATATTAAGAAGAGGTGGCAATAATACACAGAAGAACTGTACCAAAAAGGTCTTCATGACCCAGAAGATCATGATGGATTGATCACTCACCTAGAGCCAGATATCCTGGAATGCGAAATCAAGTGGGCCTTAGGAAGCATCACTGTGAACAAAGCTAGTGGAGGTGATGAAATTCCAGTTGAGCTATTTCAAACTAAAAGATGATGCTGTGAAAGTGCTATACTCAATATGCCAGCAAATTTGGAAAACTCAGCAGTGGCCACAGGACTGGAAAGGTCAGTTTTCATTCCAATCCCAAAGAAAGGCAATGCCAAAGAATGCTCAAACTACCGCACAATTGCACTCATTTGACATGCTAGTAAAGTAATGCTCAAAATTCTCCAAGCCAGGCTTCAGCAGTACATGAACCGTGAACTTCCAGATGTTCAAGCTGATTTTAGAAAAGGTAGAGGAGCCAGAGATCAAATTGCCAACATCCCTTGGATCATCGAAAAAGCAAGAGAGTTCCATAAAAATGTATACTTCTGCTTTATTGAAAACACCAAAGCCTTTGACTGTATGGACCACAACAAACTCTGAAAAATTCTTCAGGAGCTGAGAAAATCAGGCCACCTGACCTGCCTCTTGAGAAATCTGTATGCAAATCAGGAAACAAAAGTTAGAACTGGACATGGAACAGCAGACTGGTTCCAAATAGGGAAAGTAGTATGTCAAGGCTGTACATTGTCACCCTGCTTATTTAACTTATATACCAGTACATCATGAGAAATGCTGGGCTGGATGAAGCACAAGCTGGAATCAAGATTGCGGGAGAAATATCAATAACCTCAGATATGCAGATGATACCATCCTTATGGTAGAAAGCAAAGAAGAAGTAAAGATCTTCTTGATGAAAGTGAAAGAGGAGAGTGAAAAAGTTGGTTTAGAACTCAACATTCAGATTATTAAGATCATGGCATCTGGTCCCTTGATTTCATGGCAAATAAATGGGGAAATGGTGGAAACAGTGACAGACTTTATTTTTGGGGTTTCCAAAATCACTGCAGATGGTGTCACTGCAGAGATGAAATTAAAAGACACTTGCTCCTTGGAAGAAAAGTTATGACCAACCTAGGCAGCATATTAAAAAGCAGAAACATTACTTTACCAATAAAGGCCCATCTAGTCAAAGCTATGTTTTTTTCCGGTAGTCATGTATGGATGTGAGAGTTGGACTATAAAGAGAGCTGAGCGCTGAAGAACCGATGCTTTTGAACTGTGGTGTTGGAGAAGACTCTTGAGAGTCCCTTGGACAGCAAGGAGATCAAACCAGTCCATCCTAAAGGAAATCCGTCCTGAATATTCATTGGAAGGAGTGATGCTGAAGCTGAAACTCCAATACTTTGGCCACTTGATATGAAGAATTGACTTATTTGAAAAGACCCTGATGCTGGGAAAGATTGAAGGCAGGAGGATAAGCGAACGACAGAGGATGAGATGGTTGGATAGCATCACCAACTCAATGGATATGAGTTTGAGTAAACTCCGGGAGTTTGTGATGGACAGGGAGGCCTGGCATGCTGCAGTCCATCAGGTCACAGAGAGTTGGACATGACTGAGTGACACTGAGTGACTGAGCTTAACGATGAAAAGTACTTCTTGGGGTGGAGTTGGGCTAGAATGAGGTAGATGGTGCGTGTAAATGCTTAGTACAATTTCTGGCATAAATGTTAACTCACTGTTTTGTTTGCTGAAGTTGTTTTTAACAGAGTAAGGACACATGTTGATGCACTCAGAGCCAGATTTTAGTTTCCTTTGTTGAATTTATTTAATTTGGAAAGGAACATAAATATTTAAGTATGACCACTGTCATTAGCCCAAACCTCTCTTTCCTAAGTATCGTATTTGGAGGAAATTGTGCAGTATGTTGTCTTTCTGCAATTAGCAGAGGCAAGGCAGCACTAAGATCCGTGTCCTGTGTATGGAGAAAGCTGGAGTCATGCCTTTGCCTCCATATGAGTGGCAGAGTTGCCACTTTTGCTCCCATATGCTTGTCTGTCCAGCTGATGTTGCAGAATTATACAAAGGTCCTGTATTTGCTGAAAAATATGCTTGTCTGGAAAAGACTTTGTGACATACTTTGTATCTTTGAATTACTTCCATCTGTTTCTTAGTCAATGTTAAAAGACAAAGAAAAAAAAAAGAGAAGTGGTGTTAGAAAATGGAAGTGTAGTTTCATAAAAACTGTGGTAAAATTTTTGTTTATGACCCATTCCCCACCCTCCACCATGAGACATTTGAGAGGAAAATGGCTGCCACACTCACAATTTCAAGTTTACCAATTCACAGCTGCATATAATAAAAGCATTTAGAGGTTTTAAAGAATACCTTTGCTGTTAACTAACGTCTATTCCCCCAAATGGAATTTGTGATGCAAGTCTTAAATGGTTCTTTGTTATTTACCTAATATATATTTTAAATGTATTTCCTCCTACGAATATATCTGTTCCTAGGCATAAAGAATGCCATTTTAAGATAAACTGATGTAATATATTTTAGTGGTTTTAAAAATTGTGAAAACTGTGACTTTTTCCGTATAATCTTCAGCAATCTTGACTACAATAAAAGATTCTAAAATAACCTTCATCTTTTTAGTAAAAAGAGAATCTACATGCAACATAATAAAGAGAAATTAAGAAACTTTAAAGTGCATACGTAGCAATATTAGAAGAAAGTTTCTATAATTTGGAAAGATTTGGCAAGAAAAAGTTAAAGTGTGGAAGTCAGAAATATTCGATGACAGAGTTCTGGCAGGAGTGGTTTTTCCCTACCTTTCAACATGAAGAGTCTCTAGCAGTTTAATGAGCAAATATAAAAATGATAAATGTTGGCATTATTATATAAACCACAGGAGAGACTGCTATCTCCACTATGAAATTGAAGAGTTTTAAATCGTATCCGATTAGTGGAAGACAAGAAGGGAAGAATATGTTACAAGCTTTCAACTACATTGCCCCCAAGTTGTAGACATCTAATTCCCCAGGGTACTGCCTTTCCATGAGGGCAGGGCTGTTTATGTTGTGTTTAGCAACTTACACCCAGGGTCTAGCCTAGAACTCCTCAGTAAATGTGTTGAATGAATGACTGTATTTATCAGAATGAATGATTTAAAAACTAACATGTTTAGGGTTCATAATCTGTCTTCTCTGTATGTTTCTTTTGTTATCATAGATGGAGTGCTGGTTAGGGAAGAATACAAGATGGACACTTAGAAATTGGTTCCTGGCTTTGCCCCTCACTGGTTTTGTGACTTTGAATAAGTCAGTTTCTTTTTCTGGGCTCTTTCCTGGAAGACATTGGTCTAGAATTAAAATTAGGAAAATTTTAACCTTCAGACTTGTTTCTTTCCTTCAGCTTTATTAAGATGTAATTTGCGTAAAACATTATGTAATTTTAAGATGTACACCATGTTGATTCGATTCATTGATAAACTACAAGATCATTACTGCCACCCAAAGGAGGTTTTAAATAAGGGTCCATTATATGGTTTAGGGCTACATGTGTGATTGTATTCATTTTCACCCTGGTCCTTAGCCTTCAGAGGATAGGACATCTGTATCTATGTCTGTATTGTCCCACAAACTACATGCTCTCCATACTGCTGGAACTAAGTGTTTATTCCTTTCTGTCAGTATTGCCTGCTGTACTACTTAAGCCTAAACTTCACTCCCTTGCATTATCAGATAACTATATTCTCTGTGACACTACAAGTTTATCTGAAGGTAGGAGTTTTGCCTTTATCAACTTTGAATGGTACCTGTGCTGTGTTACACCTAACAAAATACATTCTTCACTAACAACAAAAAGTACCTTTCGGTAATAATTATTTTTTCAAGAGCATCTGTACCAGCTGAAGGGTATTTGTTTCTAATTTCTCAGGATGTGCATATACAAGTTCATATTGATAAAGGGTCTGCTACCGTGTCACTGTGTTATCTGAAAGGAAATACCAGGTCTCTAGTTCTTCTCTTTTCTCCAGGCATCACAGAATGTCCTACGGGGTCTACTCAGTCTGCAAAACTGTCTCTAGGTGCTCTTTACAGATTTTAATGAGATCCCTGTTGAGGAACATGCGGGCTGTAGTGTACTTGAATTTTCACTACTTCTCTTTGCTTCTGCCCTGTCCACTTGACTCATTTAAACAACCTGCCAGGTTCCTGCAGGGCCTTGTGTTTGAACCATGTCTAGACAGATCAGGGTGAGCATTCAGTTACTTACGTATCTAAAATAAAAGCGATGTCTGTTGGCCTCAGGGGACACTCTGTTGAATCTATTTATTCTCTTAAAAATAGAAGTAGAAAACTAAATAAGGATTTAAGAAGTAGACATGTGTGTCTCTACATTTTTTATTTAAGCAAAAGGTCTGAGACTGTACCACAGGCCAAAGACAGATGTTAGGGAAAAGACAATAAGCTGCCATCAGAGTTCATGATAGAAGAGTGTGTGCCCAAAACAGAAAGATAGGAGTTATTCTGCTAAATAAGGAGTAGGTACCTGAGGGCAAAGACTGAGAAAAGAAGTTGATCATCTTATTCAGCAAAACAATCTATTTCAATAAAGGTCATGATGCTGGGCAGAAAGGAATATATGATTTTTAATATCTTCAAAACGTTGCTGTCCACAACAGAGGGTTCTTTCCTTATCTTAACTTCAGAGCTTTCCTGACCAACTCCGTTAAAAGCAAGTCATCCATAAATTTAGACATTTTAAAGCCATTTATGATTTCAGTCCATACAACTTCTTGGGTTCACATATAATGGTTTCAGTGTAGAGAATATGTCTTTTGTTTGTTATGTATTTACCTCTTTCAAAAGAATGGCACTCAGTTCTACAATATGTGGCTGCAGTAAATTCCATGTAGTCATGATTTTACAGATCAGATTTTGATTGTATTTATTTTTTTGTTTTTGGCTTTCTGGGCTATATGAAGTAGTTCATTCTTTAATGGAGTTTCCACAGATGTGTTTAAAAGATTATTTTATATCATAGATTTTAGAATTCTTGCTGTTCATTTATAATTCCTTTTAATCAACTTAGGTGGTAATGTATAACTGAGCTCTGAACTTTATTTTATCTTGATATGCCTATTTTTCTTATTTAGACAGTTTTCTCTATTCTTTTTTCAAGCTGACATGTTAGCAAGAAGATATCTCAAATTTAGAAAAAGCTTGCGTTTTATTTTTTCTCTAAAAATTTTTAACCATCAAATCTTAAGCTTATTACTTAACTTTTTAAAATGACAGTGCACTCATCTGTAAAATAGGGATAATATACAAATATTGGATTAGACAAAAAGTTCATCCAGATTTTTCTGTAAGACAACGTAGAAAAATCTGAATACAGTTTTTGGCCAACCCAATAGATACTGGTATATACATAATTTGCAATAATAGGTAATATACATAGCAGATATAACCAATACACATGCTATACATAGTAGATACTGTTGTGAGAATCAAATGATTTATGAAAGAAACTGGAAACTGAAGGACTAAATAAGTTGAAAAGTTTTTTTTTTCTTTTTTAATGTAGCTATTATTAAAAAATAATGTCTGGACATTCAGTTCAGTTCAGTTCAGTTGCTCAGTCATGTCCAACTCTTTGCGACCCCATGAACTGCACCACGCCAGGCCTCCCTGTCCATCACCAACTCCTGGAGTTCACTCAAACTCACGTCCATCGAGTTGATGATGCCATCCAGCCATCTCATCCTCTGTCGTCCCCTTCTCGTCCTGCCGCCAATCCCTCCCAGCATCAGAGTCTTTTCCAATGAGTTAACTCTGCATGAGGTGGCCAAAGTATTGGAGTTTCAGCTTCAGCATCATTCCTTCCAAAGAACAACCAGGACTGATCTCCTTTAGAATGGACTGGTGGTAGTGATGCTTTCTAAGGCCCACTTGACTTCACATTCCAGGACATCTGATGCTATAAAGAGCAATATTGCATAGGAACCTGGAATGTTCGGTCCATGAATCAAGGCAAATTGGAAGTGGTCCAACAGGAGATGGCAAGAGTGAATGTTGACATTCTAGGAATCGATGAACTAAAATGGACTGGAATGGGTGAATTTAACTCAGATGACCATTATATCTACTACTGTGGGCAGGAATCCCTTAGAAGAAATGGAGTATCCATCATGGTCAACAAAAGAGTCTGGACATTCAGCAAGTGTTTTTTGATCATTTCTGGCTTCCTATGGGTGGGGTTTATAACATATACATTTTATTTACTCAAACTTTACTAGAGCCAGCAACCTGATTTCAGTTTCTGATATTGCCATATAATGATGTGCAATTTTGGGAAAAATAAGTCATTTGACTTCTTGAACCTCAAGTTATATATTTTGTGGATGATAAGATAGGACTGACTGATATGGGTTAGAATTATGCCTGTGAATCTTAGAATAGCACATGGATTAAAGTAGTTCAGCAGAGGTTGATGTTGATTTATCTTGATGAATGTGGGTAACATATAAAGCACCTAGCATGTGACAAGGTAGCACATGGATTAAAGTAGTTCAGCAGGGGTTGATGTTGATTTATCTTGATGAATGTGGGTAACATATAAAGCACCTAGCATGTGATAAGATCTAGGTGGACACACATCAATATTAATTGCTTCACTTTCTTGTGAAGTTATGGCATTTTTAAAAACTATGAATACCATTTTGGTCAAATTTTCATTTACTTCGATAAGAGTCAACATCTTGGCAAAGAATTTCAATAGAATCCAGAATCTAAAATCACAGGGATGTAGTGGAAAGAATGTTTGAATAGAGAGTCTCAAGATCTTAATTCCAGTCCCAGAGCCACACCTTACCAGCTGTGTTGTTCAGAACAATTTACTTTACCTTCCTGAAATCCACCTGTCATTTACAAAAATAGGATAATAATATCTATCCTATGTACCAGCAAAGATTGTTGTGAGAATTAAATGAAATAAATACATGTCAAAATGTTTCTTTAAGCTCCATTGCACTACAAATGATGCTATTGTTCCTATTAGGCCAAGCAATGCAAAAGTTAAGAAGGAACACTCAAAAGAAAATAGGTACACCCTCAGACCTGTAGAAGCAGCAGTGATGGGCTAATTCCATGAGGGAAGCCAGCCAAGAATTTATACCTGTGGGGTAAATTCTCAGTTGTAAGGGTCTGTGGCTGTGAGCAGTCAACAATTTTCAAGAGGCTGGTTAGGAAATTAAGAGAACAGATTAAAGTAAAATTGGGTAATGTTTCCCTTGGATCTTTATACTTGAAAATTTTCAACTGAGATACAGCTGATCCTTTCATTTATTTTTTAACGGTAGCTAAGTTTGGCTGCCTGCAGTGACACCATGAATCATGTTTATATTCTGATAAAAATGGTCTCTTTCATCTGCCCTTTCTCTTGCCCCACAACATGCAACTAAGATCTAAAAGTATTTTTCCTCAAGGGAATTTTCTCATCAGATCAAAACTCTGAAGTTCTGTGCAAAGATAATGAGCTAGTAGCAAATTGAATTTTAGCTTTTCCAAGAGTATTGAAATATTTCTTACAGTATTTCTGGTAGGGTTCACAAGTGAAAATATGAAATATGACATTAAATTGCAAAATATCTTAGGAAACATTGCAGTGGTGTTTTGAAGGGAAAATGAAGCACTTCATTAGTAAGAAATGGTTTTGAATCCATATACAAAAGGACCAGATATGAGCATGTACAGTATCATTCTGATTTATACCAAAGGTTTTAGTTCATTTTGTATACAGACATGCCAACTCTTAATTCACATTGAACAAGACTCCTTTAATAATAAAGTCCTTATGTGGCTACAATTTAGTGCCTTAAGTTTGTTGCTGCTCCATGTCTGTTCATGATCATAAAAGAAAAATATTTCAGACTCCAGCAGATTCTGTTTGTCTAGACTGGTTTCAAAAAAAGTATTGCTTTATTTGATAATGGAAGTTGTAATATTTCAGCTTAGAGGCAGTTCCTTTTAAAATATAGATCTATTTGGACTGTCTGGAGGCCAAAAATGTATCACTTCTGAAACTTAGTTTACTGGTACACAAGTAAACTGCTGCATTGAAAACTAGGTATTCATTGACATTTCTGAGTGGGCTTTTTTGTGTTTATTAAGTAAAAATATTTGTTTCCATGAATTAGATCCTTTGTTTTGTATTAGCCAGCCGACTGTCTTCCCGTTCATCTGTTCAGAGTACATTTACTGAACACCTTATACAAATGGCATAATAGCAGACGTTGTTGAGAGTGTGATCAAGGAAAGCATCTTTAAAGAGATGACATTTAAGGTCAGGCCTAAAACATTAGAGCTGGCCCTTCATTTTTGTAAGGCTGAACTTAATGATATCTAAAGTCATATCTGTGATTCTGTGTGTGCCTGAGTAGTAGAATTATCTGCTGTGACTGACTTTATCATGTCTCGTTATGGCCTTATATTCCTTCCAGTTTGAGAACTTAAGAGGTTTCTGCTGATGTTTTTTCTTTGTTTTGCTTTTTGCCTCATTTTCCATCTATTATTTATTTTTTCCCATCTCCCCTTTCTCCCTTACCTTGTGACAGAAACTCTTGGCTTTACGAGATTAATGTTAAATGTGTTGTTCTTATTTGGTTCTGTTAATAAATGTATGCTTATGGCCAAGTCACTTAACCTATTTGGGACAAAGTTTCCTCATCTGGAAAATGAAGGTAATTAAGCTTTGTAAACTACTTCAGAGTATTAGAAGGTTACTGATAGTTCAGTATTAAATATACTTGTGAAGAATTCTGAGAAGTATAAAATATGTGGGGAATATAATGTATGTTGGTAATTTCACCCCAGGAGACACTAACACTATCAAAGAAAATTTAAACCATTGGATGTATCGCTCTCTAAAATACATTTAAAGTATTATTTTTAAGAAAAAGGACAAATAAATGGAAGTAAAGTAGGTTTTTATATAAGGTACTGTTTGTTATCTCTAATCCATCTATATACAGCGTTGCCTTTATAAACAACACATAATTTTGGGAGACATTAATAGGGATTACATATTGAATATGTAAATTAAATGTTAACATTTTATTTATTTATTTTTTAAATGTTAACATTTTAATGTGAAATTAAAATCCCCTCTACAAAGTAGGGCTTCCAGGTGGCACAGTGGTAAAGAATCCTGCCACGTAGGAGATGCAAGAGACGCAGGTTCAATCCCTGGGTTGGGAAGATCCCCTGGAGGAGGAAATGGCAACTCACTCCGGTACTCTTGCCAAGAGAATTCCATGGACAGAGGAGTCTGGAGGGCTACAGTTCATGGAGTTGTGAAGAGTTGGACACAACTGAGTGAGCATTCCAATGTATAGTTTGTTATTATCTGATATTATTTTTCCTGAGAAGATTATTTCAGAGTAGATAGGCTTTCTGAATTACAGCTTTGTTATTATTTAATGAATCAAAAGGTATATCTTTTTTTAAAAGTAAAAGAAAACACAGAAGTCCATGAAAAGATATATATTTTAATAGCAAATATCAGAATCAATTTGTTTGCCTAACGAAAGAGCTTAATTAAATGTATTGTGAAACATTCACTTAGTGAAATGCTTTGCAGCAATTCAAACTTTTGATGCAAAATTTAAACATGCTGACCCAGAAAACAGCTATTAGTTGATTGACAGATAAATGTAAAAAGAAGATCTGGTATATTACACACACACACACACAATATTACTCAGCTTTAGTCTAGAAAAAAAGAATGAAATAGTGCCATATGCAACAGCATGGATGGGCCTGGAGATTATCATATTAAGTGAAATAAGCAAGACAAAGACAAACGTCACATGATATTGTTTATATGTGAAATCTAAAAATATGATACAAATGAACTTATTTATAAAAATAGGCTCTAAAAAAATAATAGGCTCTAATACATAGAAAACAGTATTCTGGTAAGGAAGAGGAAGACAGGGATAAATTTGGAGTTTGGGATTAAAATATGCATGTGTGCTGTGCTTAGTTGCTCAGTTGTGTCTGACCCTTTGTGACCCCATGCACTGTAACCCCCCAGGCTCCTCTGTCCATGGGATTCTCCAGGCAAGAATACTGGAGTGGGTTGCCATGCCTTCCTCCAGGGTATATTCCCAACCCAGGGATCGAACCTAGGTCTCACACGTTGCAGGCAGATTCTTTACCATCTGAGCCACCAGGGAAGCCTAAAATATGCGTACTGCTACTGCAGCTGCTGCTGCTAAGTTGCTTCAGTCATATCCGACTTTGTGCGACCCCACAGATGGCAGCCCCCCAGGCTCCCTCGTCCCTGGGATTCTCCAGGCAAGAACACTGGAGTGGGTTGCCATTTCCTTCTTCAGTGCATGAAAGTGAAAAGTGAAAGTGAAGTCGCTCAGTTGTGTCCGACTGTTAGCGACCCCATGGACTGCAGCCTACCAGGCTCCTCTGTCCATGGGATTCCCCTTATCAGACAAAACAATAAAGCTGCTTTCTGTTTTTCTTTTTCGTGGAAAGGCTTTTTATTTTAAATGTAGCAGTATGTGGATTGACATGAGTTTGAGCAAACTCTGGGAGATAGTAAGGAACAGGGAATCCTGGTGTACTCCAGTCTATGGGGTGACAAAGAGTTGGGCACAGTTTAGGACTGAACAACAGCAACAGTGTACACATGTCCATCCCAAATTCCCAAACTATCTCCCCACCCCTTCCCCCTGGTAACTCTTAAGTTTGTTCTCTAAGTTGTGAGTCTGTTTCTATTTGGTAAAAAAGGTCCTTGAATCATTGTTACAGTTTCTTTGAAAAAAAAAAAAAAAGATTGGACTGTTTGAATTACATTTCCTAAACGGGAATGTTACTCCAAAAACCAGTGAGATTACCGTAGTCTAAACCAGATTTTTGTTGTGATTATTGTAGCAAGTATTTTTTAAGCTTTTCACATGTAAAGCTCCTTGTGTTATGATTCTTGCAGTATTTCTCTGATCTAACCTTTTGGCACCTCAAGAATAGTATTTCTTGTGCATTAAATTGCATTGTGATGAGGAGGTAATATTTTAAGATGATTTAACATACTTGGGAGTAGTTATATTTTTTTCAATAAGGAATTGTTAATTGTTAAGAATATCTATAGAGATTTTTTTCTTGGATGAAGCATTAAGAACAAGGTGTGGAAAAGAAGGCAGGATTTAGACTTTAGAATCTTCAGACTGAAACACTCCTTACCTTTGATTTCTTCTAAATGCCTTAAGGCCAAAGGAGCAAAGGCAGGAGAGAATCCTGAGAAGCAATTCTATAGAATTGGATTTTTTATATCTGGGCAAGTTGGGTGACCTCTACTGAGCCTTGGTTGTTTTTCTGGTTACAGTTTTCTTGTACAGCATTCCATTTCTTTTATTTGACAAAACCATAATAATGATTTGGGAAAAAGCATTTTTAATGAGAAATATTAAATTACAAAAGTAGGTATGTTTCAAAGTTGAGAAAATCTTTTCAGTTTGTTATTGTCAATATCTATTTAGAGTCACTGAAGTGAATGTGACTTTCAAAACACCTACTTAGATTCTCTGTGTTGATAAGGTACTTGGTCCTTATTCTCTGGGTCTTCCAATTCAGAACTATATCCAACCTATTTTTTATTTTGCTATCAAGATTCTAAATAGGGTACGGTATCTGCTTTTGCTTGCCTTTCAAAAGTGGAGCATTGTAGTAGACTCAGTTCAATTCAGTTGCTCAGTCATGTCCGACTCTTTGTGACCCCATGGATTATAGCACGCCAGACCTCCCTGTCCATTACCAACTCCCGGAGTTTACTCAAACTCATGTCCATTGAGTCGGTGATGGCATCCAACTATCTCATCCTCTGTTATCCCCTTCTCATCCCACCTTCAGTCTTTACTAGCTTCAGGATCTTTTCAAATGAGTCAGTTCTTCACATCAGGTGGCCAAAGTATTGGAGTTTCGGCTTCAGCATCAGTCCTTCCAATGAATATTCAGGATAGATTTCCTTTAGGATGGACTGGTAGGATCTCCCTGCAGTCCAAGGGACTCTCAAGAGCTTTCTACAACACCACAGTTCAAAAGCGTAAATTCTTTGGCCCTCAGCTTGCTTTATAGTCCAACTCTCACACTCACACATGACCACTGGAAAAACCATAGCTTTGACTAAACTGATCTTTGTTGGCAAAGTAATGTCTCTGCTTTTTAATAAGATGTCTAGGTTGATCATTGGAGAAGGCAATGGCAACCCACTCCAGTACTCTTGCCTGGAAAACCTCATGGACGGCAGAGCCTGGTGGGCTGCCATCGATGGGGTCGCACAGAGTCAGACACGGTTGAAGCGACTTAACAGCAACAGCAGGAACAGGTTGATCATAGCTTTTCTTCCCAAGGAGCAAGTGTCTTTTAATTTCATGGCTGCTGTCAACATCCGCAGTGATTTTGGAGTGCCCAAAAATGAAGTCTGTCACTGCTTCCACTGTTTCCCGATCTATTTACCATGAAGTGATGGGACCAGATGCCCTGATCTTAGTATTCTGAATATTGAGTTTTAAGCCAACTTTTCACTCTCCTCTTTCAATTTCATCAGGAGGCTCTTTAGTCCTTCTTTGCTTTCTGCCATAAGGTTACTATCATCTGCATGTCTGAGGTTATTGATGTTTCTGCCGGCAGTCTTGATTCCAGCTTGTGCTTCATCCAGCTCAGCATTTCTCATGATGTACTCTGTGTATAAGTTAAATAAGCAGGGTGACAATATACAGCCTGAAGTTCATCTGGAAGTTCATGGTTCACATACTGTTGAAGCCTGGCCTGGAGAATTTTGAGTATTACATTTCTAGTGTTTGGGATGGGTGCAATTATGTGGTAGTTTGAACATTCTTTGGCATTGCCTTTCTTTGGGATTGGAATGAAAAACTGACCTTTTCCAGTCCTGTGGCCACTGCTGAGTTTTCTAAATTTGCTAGCATATTGAGTGCAGAACTTTCACAGCATTATCTTTTAGGGTTTGACATAGCTCAATGGGAATTCTATCACCTCCACTAATTTTGTTTGTAGTAATGCTTCCTAAGGCCCACTTGACTTCTCCTTCCAGGATGTCTAGCTCTAGGTTGGTGATCACATCATCATGATTATCTGGGCCATGAAGATCTTTTCTGTATAGTTATTCTGTGTATTCTTGCCACCTGTTCCTAATATCTTCTGCTTCTGTTAGGTTCATACCATTTCTGTCCTTTATTGTGCCCATTTTTGCATGAAAAGTTCCCTTGGTATCTCTGATTTTCTTGAAGAGATCTCTAGACTTTCCCATTCTATCGTTTTCCTGTATTTCTTTTCTTTGATCACTGAGGAAAGCTTTCTTATGTCTTCTTGCTGTTGTTTGGAACTCTGCATTCAAATGGGTATATCTTTTCTGTTCTCCTTTGCCTTTCATTACTTTTCTTTTCATAACTGTAAGGCCTCCTCAGACAACCATTTGCCTTATTGCATTTCTTTTCCTTGGGGATGGTATTGATCCCTGCCTCCTGTACAGTGTCATGAACCTCGATCCATAGTTCTTCAGGTACTCTATCAAATCTAATCCCATGAATCTATTTGTCACTTCCACTGTATAGTCATAAGGGATTTGATTTAGGTCATACTTGAATGGTCTTAAAGAGATGGGAATACCAAGACCACGTGACCTGCCTCTTGAGAAATCTGTATGCAGGTCAGTAAGCAACAGTTAGAATTGGACATGGAACAACAGACTGGTTCCAAATAGGAAAAGGAGTATGTCAAAGCTGTATATTGTCACCCTACTTATTTAACTTATATGCAGAGTACATCATGAGAAACACTGGGCTGGAGGAAGCACAAGCTGGAATCAAGATTGCCGGGAGAAATGTCAATAGCCTCAGATATGCAGATGACACCACCCTTATGGCAGAAAGTGAAGAGAAACTAAAAAGCCTGTTGATGAAAGTGAAAGACGAGAGTGAAAACATTGGCTTAAAGCTCAACATTCAGAAAACGAAGATCATGGCATCTGGTCCCATCACTTCATGGCAAATAGACGGGGAAACAGTGGAAACAGTGTCTGACTTTATTTTTCTGGGCTCCAAAACACTGCAGATGGTGATTGCAGCAATGAAATAAGAAGATGCTTACTCCTTGGAAGGAAAGTTATGACCAACCTAGACAGCATATTAAAAACAGAGATGTCACTTTGCCAACAAAGGTCTGTCTAGTAAAAGCTATGGTTTTTCTAGTAGTCATGTATGGATGTGAGAGTTGGACATAAAGAAAGCTGAGCACCAAAGAATTGACGCTTTTGAACTGTGGTGTTGGAGAAGACTCTTGAGAGTCCCTTGGACTGCAAGGAGATCCAACCAGTCCATCCTAAAGGAGATCAGTCCTGGGTGTTCATTGGAAGGATTGATGCTAAAGCTGAAACTCCAATTCTTTGGCCACCTGATGTGAAGAACTGACTCATTTGAAAAGACCTTGATGCTGGTGAGAGGAGAAGGGGACGACAGAGAATGAGATGGTTGCATGGTATCACCAACTCAATGGACATGAGTTTGAGTACACTCCGGGAGTTGGTAATGGACCGGGAGGCCTGGCATGCTGTAGTCCATGGGGTCACAAAGAGTTGGACAGTACTGTGCGACTGACCTGACTGATGTTTAACAGCTGCTCTCAGAAGATCAAATTCAGGACTGTATAATGAGGTTTTACCTCACATTTAAAATCTATCTTTGATTATTAAGTTGATTGGTAATATTTTAATTTTCATATTAGACAATTTTTGTGTTAGAGTTTTTTGGAGTATGTGGTAGTGTAGCATAATGGGAAGTTGGCTTTGAGATTGAGGAAGTTAGATTCATAATGCTTTTAATTCATAACATTTTAGGTGTTTTTTGAGTAAATTTTTTGGATATTTTGTGGATTCACTAAAGAGATCCCACACCTTTTATTATAATTAACCTGATATATCCTTTCTAGTTACTTTTTTTAGTAATCTTTTTATGTTATATCAGAGGAACTGTTTATCAATGGTGAATACGGTTGATATAAATAAAATCTGAAATTCTGCAGTAGCTGACATTCAAATTTGATCTTTAGACTCATAATTCAAATTTACTGAATAGTTGGAACCTTTTGCTTGGAGTGTGACAACCAGTGGTTATTTCATTCATTCACAATTACTTGGTAGACCTAAAGTTTTTGTTATTCATTGAAAGTTTTCGAATGTGAAAGACTTCCTCATAATATGACATAAATTTTCATATTTGAGATTGTTTTGTTTAATCATGGTCCAGCTACTTTTCATAGTGAAGAACACATCTCCTTTTTCCCCCATTGTTTAGTCATGGTCCTGCTATTAAAAAAAAAAATCTACACTGTTGTTTGTAATATGTTCTCATGCCAAAGAGAATCCTAATAGAAGGTTGCATTTAGCTTAGTAGCCAATCACACATTGTAAAGGTCTTCAATAAAGCCACCAATAATTCTATCACATATTGCCTAATATAATTTGGAAGAACGAAAGTATTCCTCTCTGATTCCTTTATGTTTATGTTTTTCTTGCAAATAAAGTAGTAAATGTATAACTTTGGTTTATTGAAATTGATTAGCCTTCCTGCTCTTCATAACTATAGGTAGCACTGGCTTGATGGCTAAAACTGTCTTTCCTCAGAAATGGCTAATTAGCAATTGAGTTTTTTTTCAGGGACCCCTTTGCAGTGGTAGTCATGAATAGGACTTTCAGGTCTTTTAATTCCATCTTTTTCTATTTTTTAACTTTTTCTTTCTATTTTTTTCTTTTTGCAGCAGCTGCCTCACTCAGATGCTGATGATCTCAGTTAGACCTGCCCTAGTCTATTCCTTCAGCTCTGCTGCTTATAAATTCTGTTACCTTGTGCCTAGGAATTCAGAGACACTACTCTCTGTTAACTAAATTTCAGAAATGGTGCCAACTCTTCAATTCTCCAAAGTATAGTAGAGAATCGACTCCAGTGGTTCAGACTTTACTGATAAAGTTCAAGGATAACAAAAGAAAAATAACACACAGTACAATACAGATGTTGTTAAAGAAATTTCATGTCTCAAAGGCTTACGTTCATCCTAAGTCTTCTAGCTCCTTACCTGTTTCCAGAACCCTGGGGCAGCTTACTCTACGAAGTGGAGTACTTTATGCACCCACCTCACTGCCCTCTACATTTTGGTACAAATTTGAGAGGACCGTGCCCAGAGTCCTTAATCTCCCTGGATATTGAAATGATTCATAGGGCTAAGGTCCACACTCCAGAGCATCCCCCTACAATTATGTAACTATATGCACTTCATCCACAATTACACAGTTGTGGTCCTGTCCCTAATACATGATCGAAGCCAGTGCATTCTGGATTGTTTATTCTTAATAACATATCCTGACTATTTCAGTGTCTTTCCATGCATCTTAATTGATGTGAAGTGACACCGAATGGTCTTTAATTCCAGATCTCCTACAAACATCTATTCAAACAAGCAGGAATTTTCATAGAGCCTTCTCCAGAAGGAACAAAACACCGTAACCTTGTAACACATTTATACTTAAGACATATGATTGACTTTCTTAACCAGAGTCCACTGTCTCTCTTTCTAAAATATCTGTATCCAGTGATTCTATTGCTTTTAAGTCTCCTGTGAGAAATAATGGACAGTTGTTCGCTTTATATTAACCTAATAGGGCCATATTCTGTACCTATATGTACAGAAAAGTGTATGGCAGATATAAATAAAAGCTCAGTGCCTACTCTCTACCAAAGCATCTCACCACATATTATTTATGAGCTACATATGAATGATGGATCCAGAGATATATTTTTCCTCATTCTAAAAGTATGCAGCATTTTATCTATTAATTGGTGTTTTTTGATTATCAAAGAAATCAGTTTCCTATTTATTAAAATATTTTCATTGCATTCCTATGGAAAGTTTAGAATCTATTATCAGTTGCTCTTAAATTAACTTTATCTAGCTGTAAAAATAATTTAACTTTATCTAGCTGTGAAAATAATTGGTGGAACATATCCAAAGTTTTAGCATTGGGGTATTCACTTATATTATATAATGGAAGAATTCATTGAAAGAATATGTGTTTTCTTAAAATGTCTAAAGAAATAGTGAGATCTCATCATGTTGACGTGGGTAGGAGATCAAACTGGAAAATATATCAGCATATGTGAATTGACAAGACACTATCTGTGCTTCCTTTCCTTCCTTTCTTTCCTCCCTCCCTCTATCCCTTCCTCTATTCGCCTTCAAGTTATCCTGAGTTCTTATTTTATCATCTTATTTTACCAATGGCTTTGTTTCATCATTCCATGTTAGCTTAATGATCTTAATGTTCAAAAATATGTATTTGTGAGATGGTTGGCCATAGGTAGATGGATATGGTTTCAGGCAATGAAAGAGAAACTACTTAATCTGTCAAGAAAGAAAGAAATATGACCCTGACTTTATTTAGTATAGTGCTTTAGCCAGCAGGAATACCGTACATTAAAAAAAAGAAAAAAGAAAAAATCCCGTCTCCAGATGCTAATTACAACAGAAGGGTTTACCACCTGCACTGATTAAATCAACCTTAAAAAATTATGCATTTATCTTACTGAGTAAAAATAGAGAATATTTATCAACAAATGGAGGAGCAGATATATGGGGTAATGTATATATATAGTTTTAGTTTTCATACCTGGAATACTGCTGAGTTTTAAGTTATACATGTAAAATGAGGGGTATATGTCTTACAATTTTTGTTGGTTGCTGGAAATAGTTAAGTAATTTTCTTGATGTTAAATTGGACAAAATATAATTTCTAAAATATAAAATGCATATCAGTACTTTTTTTCAGTTTCCCTGGCTGTGTATCTAGACTGTAAATAGTCCATGGATTGATCCTCATGCTGTCCCCTTGTGGAGCAGCCTCGTCCCTCAGTCCCACTTTGCAAATCCGAGTGTCAGTGTCTTGCTCAGCGCTTTTCTGTGCCACTAACTAAATCATGCTTCAGGCTGATGAAACAGGACAGTCATTCATTGTTGCAAACAAAGGAAAACGTGTTCTCCAGACTCACTTTTAACTTATCCTTGCTTCAGTCAGAGGTTTAAAGGGATCCAGTTTGGAGCTCAGCCTTATGTTAAAAATCATCTTAGGTTTTGTGAAATGCTTTCTCCTTTTGGTGCTTTCCCTGTGTTCCAGTGATCTTGAATTAATTAATATGGTACCATTAAGAACAAAGAGGGGCTATTCCCTCTTAGGAATTTAAAAATCATTTTCTTTTACTTGGTGCTTCCACTTGGACTTCTAGTTTAACTTTCCTTATCTTTTTTTTTTTCTTTTTTTTCCTGCAACTCATGCATAGGAGAACTGAAGAAGAGTGTTTAATTCTCTTAAAATTAAAAAAAAATAAACATGATCTTAAATATATTAAAATAGTTTGATTTATTCTGCTGTAAAATTAATTCTCTTTGTGGTCAACTGTTTCACAGCATCTTGGCATGTGGATATATAGTGTGTTTTTAAAAATATAGTTATTTGAAACTTGATTTATCATTTTGGCTCAAATATGTGAACCCATAGAATATTTCACATGGATTGCAGTGCCAAATTCATGTCATCCCCCAGAACAAAACAACAAAGTTTGTTTTTTGATTGGAGCTTGGAGTCACTTGTTTAGTATTTTTTCTTTTTTTCCCAACATTTAAGATTTTTCACTTCGACATGAAAGCCGACGGGCCTTGGCAATGAAGTTTTAAAATAATGTTTGACTTTTAACAATCCTGTTTTTTTGGAAGTAAAATTTAAAAGTTTTTTTCTAGAATATTTTAAAGCATTTCAGATGGTGACAGAAGTCATAAAATGAAAGAAGATAAATTCAGTCTGACACTTTAAGATGGTATCTGTGTAACTAAGGCAAATTGGTGAGTTGTATATAAATACCCAGTGAATTGGGAAACTGCAAATAGTTACATATAATAATTCAGTCCGACATGAATTTTTCCCTCTTTTGTATACCCAGACGAACCATGTGTATCTTTGTAAATTCTTTTGTAAATTCATCATATTCATTGAATTTTTTAGCAGTATGTTATTTCTAGAAGTCCTAATTTGAATAAAATAAGAAAAGGAGGGGAAAAATCCCCAAAATTCAGTACACACACATTCTTTCTCTCAATATATAGTGTTGGAAATAATATTTCTTTCAAAGTTATAACATCCACAATTTTTCTTTTTAAATGTGGTCACCAGTTTTATGCACATTTCTTCCCCGCCCCCCCAAATTTTATCCTCTTGTTTTTGGTAAACAAGGTGTCTGTGAAGTGAAAGTTGCTCAGTTATGTCCGACTCTCTGCAACCTCATGGTCTATACAGTCCATGGAATTCGAATACTGGAGTGGGTAGCCTTTCCCTTCTCCAGGGGATCTTCCCAGCCCAGGGATTGGACAAAGGTCTCCTGCATTGCAGGCAGATTCTTTACCAGCGGAGTCACAAGGGAAGCCCAAGATGTCTGTATTCTTTTATAATTACTAAAGGACTTAAAATTACTAAAGAAATTTTGTAATTACTAAAGTCAAAGGACTCCTTAAATTTATAAGAAAAAAAGCAGTGTCCAGCTTTACTTTCACTGACTCTTATTTAATGACTGAATATCAGCAATAAATATGGAGCTCTTTATAGTCATGATTTTGCATAGGTAGAAGAGACCAAGTTCTCAGTTCTTGAATAGAAGATACATTATAACACATCAAAGTAGAAACAGTCCAAGCGCAAACTACTTGTGGATATTGTGGTTATATTGTAGAAGTGTAGCTATGTAGAAGGTGCACTTCAATCATCATTTGCCCCCTTTAACATCTTAGTATTTTAATAATAGACCATTACTAATGTAGTCTTCTATACTGTGGTCTTGCACCAGGGCATAAATATGTTTGACGCTCTTGTTAAGGTGACACATCCTTTTCTTGAACATTGAGATTTTCATCTTAATGCATTATACCTGTCCGGTGAGGAAAACTGTAATGTGCTCTTCAGACGTGGGTTTGGGTGAACTCCAGGGGTTGGTGATGGACAGGGAGGCCTGGTGTGCTGCAGTTTATGGTGTTGCAAGGAGGTGGACACGACTGGGCGACTGAACTGAACTGAAACATTAAAAAAAACCAAAAAACCTGGAAAGTAAAAATGTCCACTCTAAGGGATTAGAGGTAATTTTACTGTATTTTTTCTGTATTATAGAAAAATGATTGTTTGAATGAATGTTACTATTTTGTGTAGATTTATTAAATTGTATAAGAATTCTGTAAGCAGCTTTCTCAGTGGTGATCAAAAGCATAAAAATATGGGCTATGCTTGTGTGATGTTTTTCAAAGGTACTGTTTATAGCTCTGCCTCTTTAGGAGAAATTGAAAATATAGGATGATGGATACAGATTTTTTGCTAGCTTGAGAAAACTTATCTTTGAGGACAGATAGTACGTGTCTTTTGATATATAACTTTAGTAAGTTAAATTGTTTAATATGATTAATGGTTTTGAGGTATTATAGTTGAAGTAGTGATAATGATTTTAGGAACAGGTAAAAATCTGACCTAGGTAACAATAAAATATGTGAATGTATTGATTTTACTAGTGAGTTGAAGGATATATCTGGCTTCAAGCAGGATGATCAGAACTAGCATTTCTCTTTTTCTACTTCTTGGTGCTTCTCCCTCACTGTTGACTCTGTAGTCTAGTGACCCGAAGATAGTGTGGCCACAAGCTGTAGGACTACAGGATTTTTCTTCAAAATCCTGATCCAGAGGAGAAAAATCTGCTTCTCATATTGTTTTGTAAAAGTCCCAGGATCAATGCTATTGACTCCAACTGGCCTGACTGGGAGAAGAGACCTATCCCAGTCCATCTGTAGGTCAGTGAGGATGGCATGTACTAATTGACCTCAATCAATAAAGGGTTATATTTCAATGAGTATGAGACCAGTTTCCTATTGCTGAGAAATTTGGGGTACTATTTAGAAAAGATAATGGATGCAGGGTTGACAACCACAGATTTTCACTGTAGTCTTAATTGTTTTATTTTTAGAGCTCATGGACAGTGAGACTACTGATGGGTTGTGAGGGCTTAGCATACTTGTTTTTTAATGTTTTGAACACTGACATTCACCTCCTCGTCCTTATTGTTGTTTAGTCGCTAAGTAGTACCTGACTCTTTTGCAACTCCATGAACTATAGCCCACCAGACTCCTCTGTCCATGGAATCCTCCAGGCAAGGATACTGGAATGGGTTGCCATTCCCTTCTCCAGGGGATCCTCCTGACTCAGGGACTGAACCTGGGTCTCCTGCATTGCAGACAAATTCTTTATGGTCTGAGCCACTAGGAAAGCCCAGAAGCAGACTATAACATAATTCTTTTAGACCTTACCCTAATGGGCTGCTGGAGAGGACCATTTTCTCAGTTCTGTACCATCAATAGTAATAGTATGCCATCAGAAGTTCTGCTGGGAGAAAAATGTTTCTCTGTGCTTTCTAGCTGCAATGTGCCTCCCTTCATAAATGGATTTTTTAACCTAGTCCTTAAGATATCTCCTTGGTTTAGCAGCTTTTGGTTCTATATAACAGAAGATCAAGCTAGCAGTGACCTTATCCAAAGGACACTTGCTTACTTCAAAAGAATTCCGAAAGAAGGTGGTACCTGTGATTATTTGGTTTTTCAACTGAATCATCAAGGACCTTTTCTCTTTTCAGAGGCTTTGGTATATAATTTTGCTAACTCTAGGTAGTAAAATGGCTTTCAGATATCTTGGCATCAGGTCCTGACATAACAGCATTCAAAAACAGAAGTATAATAAATTGCACAAATATTTTTCTAAAGTCACCCGATACACCACCCCTGCCCCCAATTCCATATCATTAACTAGAACAATAAACCGTAAATAAATGTTATCATTTTGTATATTCATAATAGAGACTGCCAGGTAGAGTGTGACTGAGAGCAGTTGTGTGGCTGGTATCTCCCACAACTGCTCAAAGTAAATAGGAGATAATTGCTTCGTTTTATGTAGAGTCATGGGGGTGAGAGACTAGTCCCATACTGAAGACTTTGTAATGAAAACCACTTTTTTATCTGTTTTAGTTCTTGTGCTTTTTCAGTGGTTCTGAATCTTTAGAATAATGTCATTTAACAAAGTATTTCACATAATAGAAGCAAGTTCTGCTAAACTTGTTATCCTTGCCTGCTTCCTCCATCAAGATGCTAATGATGAAAACAGGATAGGTCAAAATAAATTAGGCGAAAAATTAAAGTAAAATTATGCATATATGTACATATATACACATAGAATGTTATACACACCTAGATATGTATATGTATTATCATGTATTTTGGAGGTGCGCATTGCCATGATGTAGCACAACTGAAGAATTCTAGTAATTTTAAATAGCCTTATCATGTTTTCCTTTCATTTGCTGATTTCCAAGATTTCTTCTTTCATAGGCTCAGATATTGCTCTCTTTCCATTCAAAATCACCCACAGAAAGTATTAGCATCATCTTAGAGAAGTGTTTGCTTATTACACTTTGCACCATCTTTCTGTTTCACTTCATGTTTGATTAATAAGATACTTTTTATTGTACTAGACTTAAATAAATACAATGTAGATAATTTTGCTTCCCTGGTCACTTCCAACATTAGAAGACTTAACATGTTGTGTACTAAATTATATAGATATAAATTATGGCAATAGTTGTCTTTATGACATGCTCATGATTTATATTATAAAATACATGTTTATAGATAAGTTACGGCAGAACGTGAAGAGGAACTAAAAAGCCTCGATGAAAGTGAAAGAGAAGAGTGAAAAAGTTGGCTTAAAGCTCAACATTCAGGAAATTAAGATCATGGCATCTGGTCCCATCACTTCATGGGAAATAGATGGGGAAACAGTGGAAACAGTGTCAGACTTTATTTTTCTGGGCTCCAAAATCACTGCAGATGGTGACTGCAGCCATGAAATTAAAAGACGCTTACTCCTTGGAAGGAAAGTTATGACCAACCTAGATAGCATATTCAAAAGCAGAGACATTACTTTGCCAAGAAAGGTCATCTAGTCAAGTCTATGGTTTCTCCAGTGCTCATGTATGGATGTGAGAGTTGGTCTCTGAAGAAAGCTGAGCACCGAAGAATTGATGCTTTTGAACTGTGGTGTTGGAGAAGACTCTTGAGAGTCCCTTGGACTGCAAGGAGATCCAACCAATCCATTCTAAAGGAGATCAGCCCTGGAATTTCTTTGTAAGGAATGATGCTAAAGCTGAAACTCCAGTACTTTGGCCACCTCATGTGAAGAGTTGACTCATTGGAAAAGACTCTGATGCTGGGAGGGATTGGGGGCAGGAGGAAAAGGGGACGACAGAGGATGAGATGGCTGGATGGCATGATCGACTTGATGGATGTGAGTTTAAGTGAACTCCAGGAGTTACTGATGGACAGGGAGGCCTGGTGTGCTGCAATTCATGGGTCGCAAAGAGTCAGATACGACTGAACGACTGAATTGAACTGAACATAATAGTATTTTTTTCTCATGCTATCAGATTCAGAACTTCTAAGTCAATTTTTTCAAACTTTTGAATGAGCCAGATATTTGGATGTTGCTACATGAAAATTTTTCTCCATGATTATTAATTTGTTCAGGTGAGATATATTTTTAAAAAGAAAGAAAAGGCAAATTTAGTGATTCCAATATAATGTAAGGAGATAGTAATAGGATACTAAAGACAAAATGTTTTAATTAACATTAATTTTTAAGTCTAATCTGCCTGCAATGCAGGAGACCTATGTTCAGTCCCTGGATGGAGAAGACGCCCTGGAGAAGGAAATGGTAACCCACTTCAGTATTCTTGCTTGGAGAATCCCCTGGACAGAGGAGCCTGGTGAGCTACAGTCCATGGGGTGGCAAAGAGTCGGACACAAGTTACCAACTAAACCACCACCTTCAATTTTTAAGTCATGCAACTAAGAAGGGTGAAGCAAAGAGTGCTCCCATTAGAGTAGAGTAAATGAGATGGAATTGGAGTTTCTCCAGTGTCCATTGACTGTTTTAGAGTTTGTAGGGTCAAAAGTATAGAGCCACAATTATAATGTAGTCAATATAAACCTCAGTACAGAAACAGTTATAACTTATAGAGTGTCCGTGATCTCTTCATAATTAAAACTACCTTATATATACTGAGATATACTTGTTTTTCATTATGGCTCATGTATAAAATATCATTCTGGGTATTTAATCCAGTTTGTTTAGTTCAAAGAGAAAGTCTTCAAACTTTGATGAAAGAAAGCAAAGTAATAAAATAATCTCTGTGGGTTTTGGGACTATAGTTATAAAACTGGTAACATTTTTTGCGGTTTATCTAGAAAGTACCGATAGTGTTTGGAAATTAGATTATTGTTCACCTAGATGGCGAGCTTGTACATGTTTGTAATTACCTTTTGTTTATATGAAAATATAATTGTGTATGTATGTGTAACTTTGTATCCATAATTTGAGCATTAAAAAAAAAAAGCAGTCTTAAGACTGCCAACAATGTAGTCTTCATGACTCTCCTATGTATCCAATGAGTGCATGGTGGGACAGGAGTGAATCAGTCAAATAAAGAAGGTCTGCCCCAGGGCTTTTCTTTGTTAATAGCAAAGTAAGAGACCTGGAGTCTGAGAAAATCCTGAAAGCTAGGAGGAAGCTGGAAGGCAGGAAATAATCTAGCTGTCAAAGGAGGAGAATTTTAGAGACTTTTCTATGTTCTCTTAGATGCCTTTTCTCAAAATGCCTCTTTCTTCAGATTGCACCACTGGGAAAGCAAATAGAACCTCCTTGACCAACAACCAAGATTCATTTTAACAAAATATGTACCCAAGTGGCTTGACTATAATTTCCTGAGACTACCTGTCCAATTTGAGGCTCCAAGGGAACAATAAGGAGAGATTTCACAGACTGTTCAGGTGAACCTCTTCTTCCTCTGTTTCAGTCACAAACACAGCTAGTTATCAGCACCAAGCACTTGCCTCAGCAAAGCCAGGATGTGCAGAAAACAGAGGTGGTGGATTGCTGAGATAGGTTATGTACCAGCTGGGGGTTTTGTGAAATGAAAGACACCAAGTCAAAACCAAACACTGGTTATACTGAGTGGAAAAAACATGGAGCGGACTCATCAGAAGGAAGAGTGAAGGTATTTGGAGTGGAGAGAACAGTAGCATTCCCCTTCCTCTTTTGTCTTTTAAACCATTATGATGCCTAAGATATTCTACTAGGTTTATATTAAATATGATTGTTGAATAAAGCTTTCTTGATTCACTTGCGAGTCATATGATTTAAAGCAGTTGCTCAGACATTTCCAAATGGATTTATTTTCATTTCCTCACAATGATATTGAAACTCTACCTTTTCCTGTAAATGGAAGTATTTAAATAGATGAGGTACTCAGAATTTAGACTTACGATTTATTTTACTTGTGATGATATATACTGCAGTACTGAATATGTTAGCTAATACCTTACCTATCTGTGTGCATCACAACTGCATTCATTAATCAGAAATTAATAAACTCAGATAGGAATATTCTGATTGATGCTATACTAGTTGATAATACTTAGAAGAAAGTGACAAAATAGAGAGGTATAATCTATTGGCCCCAGGTATTTGTTTACTCACTTTTTAATAAGTGAATCCAATTTCAAGTCTGTTGATGAGAATTCAGACCTAGCAAGCAGTAGGAATTGAGGAAGGTTTAACCAATGTGGGATTAATTCAACATCCTAACTGTAACCTTCCTAGTTGTTCTGTTAGAACAAGTAAGTAAATCTCCCTCTGCCATTTTCTCTACTTTATAGGTATGAAATGCTGTCTTGTGGTTTTCAGGGATAAAACGTTAATGACCTTAAGAGTTTTGTACAGTGACTGGAACATACTATAATTTATCCACTCAAAGGCATACATTATATTCTTATTTTTGTGTATCTGAAAATGGATGCCTTATAATATTTGATAGTCTATCAATGTAATTGGTAACATGCATTTCCCCTTAATGGTGCATAAAATTATGTTCTATCGTATAAGCAGTGGCATCGTGTGTTTTTTGAAATATGAGTCATAAAATGGCTTCTAAAATAATACTCCACCCTATAATGAAAGGTGTCTTAATGTTTTACAAATTGAGAATAGATGTGCCCAAACTGTTAGTTCCCTTTCCTTTTCTGTAGAACTGTTATTTGATGTTAGACATTGTTCAATACTGATGGCTAATTTAAGCCTCAATCTATGCTCCGTTTGTGATGTTTCAGATTATATATATGTGTGTGTGTGTGTGTGTGTGTGAATTATTTTCGATTAATAAATATAGACATCACAAATATGAAGCAAGTAATAAAAATAGTTAAATTCTTGTAATTGCACTTAATAATAGCTGTGCTTTGATAAAGATATTTTCACACATCACCAAGTTTATGATGAAACAGCTGATCTCTACATAATACATGGGGGCTATAAACAGTGAAGAATGGCGTGGCAAACTACTCCAATATTCTTGCCTGGAGAATCCCATGGACAGAAGAGCCTGGTGGGCTACAGTCCATGGGTCACAAAGAGTTGGACACTAATGAAGCGACTTAGTACTCACACATGCATTAACAGAGACTCTATTCAGTATGGAATTGATAATATATGTTATGTGTTTTTAAGTGGACTTTGCCATGGTGTCTCATCTAAAGTAAACTGGTTTTTGTGGCTGTGTTGTATGGATGTGTGCAGTATGAAAAGGATGCTATGAAATAGAGGCTATTGGATTTTTCTGATAAGAAACTAAACAAAGCTAGCTTAATAACACTGTTATTTTTTTTTTTCCCTGCCACTTCAGCAGGTGATGTGATGAAGGAAACTTGAGTGCAGTGATGAAATATCAGGACAAGAACGTGAAAGGTTGAGTTATAGGAAATGAGACAGAAGGTAGACTGACTCTTTACCCAGATCAAATCTCAGGTTAACTGAAATTCTTGTGCTAGGAACAAAGAAAAACTCATTGCCTTTTCATGGTAAATGTCTGTTAACCCAGTCGTGAGGGAACTTCTGAGAAGCCCTGGTGTGCTTTTCAACAGATTTGTAAATTCAGTCAATACATGAAATAAAAATCAGCAGTTGGGAGTCAGTGCTTTGCCTAATATTTTGGTAGATCAATTGCTTAAGGATTTAAAATCCATCCACAGTAAGGATGATACATACTGGATTAGAATTAAGGGATTTATTTGGTCTTCTTTTCCCAGAAAACCAGGATTACTTCATGTCAAAACAGTGTCTTGAGAAAGTGTAAATAGCAAAAGGCTTTACTTGAAACTTCATTTGGAGATGAAGACTTTTATTTCCAAAATATATTATCATTATAAGATGTGATTTTGTGTACCGGTATTTTTGAAAGTAAGTAGCTTACTTTATACAAAGCAAAGCTTGTTAAATTGTGTTTATAAAATGCTTCTTGTGAAAGTAGCAGTGCTCAAATACATAATTTATATCTCTCTTCTTTGGCTTCCTACTTTAAAGTTGTATTAATTATATCTATGAAATTAAAAATGCTTTATTATGGTATATTAGACATATTGATATTATTTGAAAACTCTCACCAAAGTATTTTGCAAAGAGAACATCAGTTTTATAGCAGTTGATATTCTCCCTATACCTCCTTAAACTATGCCTGTGTGTGTGTGTGCCTACTTGCTCAGTTGCTCAGTTGTGTCCAACTCTTTGCAACCCCATAGACTGTAGCCTATCAGGCTTTTCTGCCCATGAAAATTTCCAGGCAAGAACACTGAAGGGGTTACCATTTCCTTCACCAGGGGATCTTCCCAACCCAGTTATCAAACCTGAGTTTCTTGTGTCTCCTCCATTGGCAGGCAGATTCTTCACCACTGTGTGACCTTGGAAACTCTATAAGTATTAATAACATGAAAACAATAGATCAGGCACCATGATTAATACTGTTTGTTGTGCTATTTAATTGCATAGGTAGCTATTTATTTTTAAAGTGTTGTTTTATTTCCTGGATAAAATGGATAATTCTTATTTCTGAATAGATACATTGAAAATCATTGCTGGATACCAGAAATGTTTCTGGGGTCCCTTTAATTGCATTGAATAGACTGCACCTAATCAGTTTTTGATTTCAAGTCTTTTGTCAATAGAATGGTGATGTTTATATGTACTTTGAAAACTGTAGGGAAGACAAAATCACTGAAAGTTTATTTCTAATTTATTAGTAATGGTGATAAAAATCTGCTGCATTTTTAAGTTTCTGCCTTGAATTTTTGTAAAGTGTGAGACTGCAGATCTTATGTACTAACATAAGATTAACAACAAAAGATTTTTCCCCTTCTGTTTGTTTTTTAAACAATTATTTATTTTTAATTGTAGGATGATTACTTCACAATACTGTGTTGGTTTCTGCCGTGTGTGTGCATGTGTGTATGTGTGTTAGTCACTCAGTTGCGTCAGACTCTTTGTGACTCCATGAACTGTAACCTGTCAAACTCTGCTGTCCATGGAATTCTCTAGGCAAGAATACTGGAGTGGGTTATGTATGTCCCCCTCCCTCTTGAACCTTCTTCTCACCTCCCACCCCATCCTACCCTACTAGGTTGACACAGAGCACTGGGTTGAGCTCCCTGAGTCACACAGCAAATTCCCAGTGGCTATCTACTTTTGAATATGGTAATGTATATGTTTCCATGCTACTCTGTCAATTCATCCCAGCCTCTCCCTCCCAAACTCTGTCCTCAAGTTTGTTCTCTATGTCTGCATCTTCATTGCCGCCCTACACATAGGAGCTGATCAGTACCATCCTTCTAGATTCCATTACATCCATTAATATATGATATTTGTCTTTCTCTTTCTGACCTACTTCACTCTGTAGCTTCATCCATCTTATTAGAACTGAATCAAGTGTGTTCCATTTTATGGCTGGATAATATTCCATTTTCTATACTTTCCAAGACCTTTTTAATCCATTCATCTGTCCATGGACATCTAGGTTGCTTCCATGTCCTAGCTATTGTAAATACTGCTGTGATGAACATTGAGGTACATGAGTCTTTTCCAGTTATGGTTTTCTGAGTGTATATGCCCAGTAGTGGGATTATTGGGTTATATGATAATTTTATTCCTAGTTTTTAAAAGAATCTCCATATTGTTCTCTGTAGTGGCTGTTATCAATTTGCATTCCTGTTAACAGTGTAGGAGGGTTCACTTTTCTCCACACCCTCCCTAGCAATGAATGTTTGTAGACTTTTTAGATGATGACCATTCTGACCCATGTGAGGTGATAACTCATTTTAATTTTCATTTGCATTTGTCTAATAATGAATGGTTTTGAGCATCTTTTCATGTGTTTATTAGGCATCTTTATGTCTTCTCTGGAAAAACTGTCTCTTTATGTCTTCTGCCCAGTTTTTGACTGGGTTGTTTGTTTCTCTATTATTGAGCTGAGTGAACTGCTTGTATATTTTGGAGATTGATCCTTTGTTGGTTGTTTCCTTTGCTATTTTTTTTATCCCATTCTGAAGGTTGTCTTTTCACCATATTTACAGCTTCCTTCACTGTGCAAAAACTTTTCATTTTAATTAGGTCCCATTTGTTGATTTTTGTTTTTATTTCCATTACTCTAGGAAGTGGGTCATAGAAAATCCTGCTGTGATTTATGTCAAAGGGTGTTCTGCCTGTGTTTCTCTTAAGAGTTTTATAGTTTCTGGTCTTACATTTAGGTCTTTAATACGTTTTGAGTTTATCTTTGTGTATGGTGTTAGGTGGTGTCTTAATTTCATTCTTTTACACAAAGCTGTCTAGATTTTGCTGTACCACTTATTGAAGAGACTAAATTTTCTCCATTGTATATTTTTGCCTCCTTTGTTAAAGACAAGGTGCTCATTTGTATGTGGTTTAACTCTGGACTTCCCATCTTGTTCCATTGGTCTGTATTTCTGCTTCTGTGCTAGTGCCATACTGTCTTGATGACTGTAACTCTGTCTGAAGCCTGAAGTCGGGCAGGTTGATTGCTCCAGCTCCATTCTTCTTTTTCAAAATTTGTTTGGTTAACTGGGATCTTTTGTGTTTCCATATGAATCTTGAATTTTTTATTGTAGATCTGTGAAAAATATCATTGGTAGTTTGATAGGGATGGCATTTAATCTTTAGGTTGCTTTGGTCATTTTCACAATATTGATCCTTCCAATTTAGGAACATAATATATCTCTCCATCTGTTTGTATCATCTTAGATTTCTTTCATTAGCACTTTATAGTATTCTCCATACAGGCCTTTTAACTTGTTAGGTAGGTTTATCCTTGGTATTTTATTCTTTTTGTTGCAGTGATGAATGGGATTATTTCCTTAATGTCTCTTTCTTATTTTTCATTGTTAGTATATAATAATGCAAGGGATTTCTGTGTATTAATTTTATATCCTACAACTTTGCTATATTCATTGATTAGTTTTAGTAATTTTCTGGTGGCATCTTTAGGGTTTTCTATGTATAGTATCATGTCATCTGCAAACAGTGAGGGTTTTACTTCCACTTTTCCAATCTGGTTTCCTTTTATTTCTTTTTCTTCTCTGATTGCTCTAGCTACGACTTCTAAAACTATGTTGAATCATAATGGGCACTCTTGCCTTGTACCTGATTTTACAGGAAATACTTTCATGACGGTGTGATCACTCACACTCACCTAGAGCCAAATATCCTGGAATGTGAAGTCAAGTGGGCCTTAGGAAGCATCACTACGAACAAAGCTAGTAGAGGTGATTGAATTCCAGTTGAGCTATTTCAAATCCTGAAAGATGATGCTGTGAAAGTGCTGCACTCAATATGCCAGCAAATTTAGAAAACTCAGCAGTGGCCACAGGACTGGAAAAGGTCAGTTTTCATTCCAATCCCAAAGAAAGGCAATGCCAAGAATGCTCAAACTACCGCACAATTGCACTCATCTCACACACTAGTAAAGTAATGCTCAAAATTCTCTAACAGGCTTCAGCAGTATGTGAACCATGCACTTTCAGATATTCAAGCTGGTTTTATAAAAGGCGGAGGCACTAGAGATCAAATTGCCAACATCTGCTGGATCATGGAAAAAGCAAGAGAGTTCCAGAAAAACATCTATTTATTTCTGCTTTGTTGACTATGCCACAGCCTTTGGCATATTGTGGATCACAATAAACTGTGGAAAATTCTAAATGAAATGGTAATACCAGACCACCTGACCTGCCTCTTGAGAAACCTCTATGCAGGTCAGGAAGTTAGAACTGGACATGGAACAACAGACTAGTTCCAAATAGGAAAAGGAATACGTCAAGGCTGTATATTGTCACCCTGCTTATTTAACTTATATACAGAGTACATCATGAGAAACGCTGGACTGGAAGAAACACAAGCTGGAATCAAGATTGCTGGGAGAAATATCAATAACCTCACATATGCAGATGATACCAGCCTTATGGCAGAAAGTGAAGAAGAACTAAAGAGCCCCTTGATGAAAGTGAAAGAGGAGAGTGAAAATGTTGGCTTAAAGCTCAACGCTCAGAAAACAAAGATCATGGCATCTGGTCCCATCACTTCATGGGAAATAGATGGGGAAACAGTGGAAACAGTGGCTGACTTTGTTTTTCTGGGCTCCAAAATCACTGCAGATGGTGATTGCATCCATGAAATTAAAAGATGCTTACTCCTTAGAAGGAAAGTTATGACCAACTTATACAGCATATTTAAAAGCTGAGACATTACTTTGTCAGCAAAGGTCCATCTAGTCAAGGCTATGGTTTTTCCAGTAGTCATGTATGGGTGTGAGAGTTGGACTATAGAGAAAGCTGAGCACCGAAGAATTGATGCTTTTGAACTGTGGTGTTGGTGAAGACTCTTGAGAGTCCCTTGGACTGCAAAGAGATCCAACCAGTCCATCTTAAAGGAGATCAGTCCTGAGTGTTCATTGGAAAGACTAATGTTGAAGCTGAAATCCAATACTTTGGCCACCAGATGCTTACAGCTGACTCATTTGAAAAGACCTTGATGCTGGGAAAGTTTGAATGTGGGGGAAGGGGACGACGGAGGATGAGATGGTTGTGTTGCATCACCGAGTCAATGGACGTGGGTTTGGGTAGACTCTGGCAGTTGTTGTTGGACAGGGAGGCCTGGCGTGCTGCAGTTCCTGGGGTCACAAAGAGTCAGACACGACTGAGCGACTAAACTGAACTGAAATGAACTTTCAGTTTTCACAACTGATAATGTTTGCTGTGGGATGTTGCATACAGTGTTTAATATGTTGAGGTATGTTCCTTCTATGCCTACTTTCTGCAGGGTTTCCATCATAAATGGTGTTGAATTTTATCAAAAGCTTTCTCTGCATCAATTGGGATGATCACATGAATTTTATCTTTCAATATGTTAATATGATGTATCTCACTGATTGATTTGTATATATTGAAGAATTCTTGCGTCCCTGGGATAAAGCCCACTTGATTATGATGTAAGATGCTTTTAATGTCTTGTTGGATTCTTTTTGCTAGAATTTGGTTGAGGATTTTTGCATCTATGTTCATCTGTGATATTGCCTTGTTTTGTTTTTTTTGTGGCATCTTTTCATGGCTTTGATGTCAGCATGATGGTGGCCTCATAGATTGTATTTGGGAGTTTTCCTTCCTCTGCTATTTTCTGAAGAACTTGAATAGGATAGGTGTTAGCTTTTTTCTAAACTTTTGGTAGAATTCACCTGTGAAGCCATATGGCCCTGGGCTTTTGTTTGTTGTTAAATTTTCTATTAGTTTACATTTCTGTGCTTGTGATTGGTCTGTTTATATTTTCTGTTTCTTTCTGGTTCAGTTTTGGAAGGTTATACTTTTCTAAGAATTTGTCCATTTCTTCCAGGTTGTCCATTTTATTGGCATATAGTTACTTGTTGGAGTCTCTTATGATCCTTAGTATTTCTCAGTTGTCTATTGTATCTTTTTCATGCTAATTTTATTGATTTGGGTCTTCTTTTTCTTGATGGATCTGGATAATAATTTGTTAATTTTGTTTATCTTCTCAAAGAATTAGCTTTTAGTTTTATTCATCTTTGCTATTGTCTCTTTCATTTCTTTTTACACTGATCTTTACAATTTATTTCCTTCTACTAACTTTGGGGTTTTCTTTTTTCTTTTTCTAGTTGCTTTAGGTGTAAGGTTAGGTTGTTCGTTTGAAGTTTTTCTTGTTTCTTGAGATAGGTTTGTATTGTTATAAAATTCCCTGCTATAAACTTACCTCTTAATACTGCATGTATTGCATCCCATAGGTTTAGAGTTGTAGTGTTTTCACTGTCATTTGTTTCTTGGTATATTTTTCTTTCCTTTTTGATTTCTTCGGTGATCTGTTGGTTATTAAGCAACTCATTGTTTAGCCTCCATAAATTTTGTGGGTTTTTTTGGTTGTTTATTTCTTGTAGTCTTATATATTCTTATAGCATTCTGGTTAGAAAAGATTCTTGAAATAATTTCAGTTTTTTAAAATTTACCAAGACTTGATTTATGACCCAAGAAGTGATCTATCCTGTAGGCATTTCCATATGCACTTGAGAAAAAAGAGGAATCTATAATTCTAGTATTGGTACACTTAATAGTGTCCCAGAGATCTCTGAGATTGTCCCCATTTCTTTTTATCCTTTTTTTGCTGTATTCTGCTCTGCCTCAGTGTTTCCACCATTCTTTCTTCCAGTTCACTTATTCATTCTTCTGCCTCAGATGAGACTACTATTAGTTTTATTGGTTCCCTTTAGTGTGTTTTTAATCTCAGTTATTGTGTTGCTCTTTGCTGATTGTCTGTTCTTTAATTATTATAGTTCTTTGTTAAATATTTCTTGTATCTTTTCTGATCTGTGCCTCCCATCTATTTATCTGTCCTCCATTTTATTTCCATGATTTTGGATCATTTTTGCTATTGTTACTCTGAGTTCTATTTTAGGTAGACTGCTTATTTCCTCTTCATTTGCTTGGTGTTGTGGATTTTTACCATTTTCCTCCATCTGCTGCATGTCTCTCTGTCTTTTCGGTTTTTTTTGATTTACTGTGTTTGGGGTCTCCTTTCTGCCTGCAGGGTCGGGGGTCATAGTTCCTTTTAATTGTGGAGTCTTTCCCCTCATGGGTGAGCTTGGAACAGTGACTTGTGAAGGTTTCTTTGTTGGGAGTACTTGTTCTGTGTTCTGGTGGATGGAGCTGCATATTATCTCTCTGAAGAGCATTGACATGTCCAGTAGTATGTCTTGGGGTGTCTGTGTGCTTGGTATCACTTTGAGTAACCTTTCTACTATGGGGGAGGGTTGTGTTTCTGTTTTGCTAATGGTTTGGCATGAGGCATTCAGCACTGGAGATTTCTGGCCTTTGGGTGGGGCTTGGTTTTAATGCAGAGGTCTCATTGATTAATGGTCCATGTCAGGAGTTCTCCGGTAGTCTAAAGTCCTAGACTTGGATCTCCCACCTTGGGGATTCAGGCCTGACACTTTATTGTAGCATCAAGACTTCACAGGCCTCACAGCACAGAAGACAAAACCCCGAGGGTAACAATGAAAGCACCCCTCAATAGCCAAGGACACCCAAAGAAACTTGCACACTTACAAAGGGAAAATAAGAAAAAAAAAAAAAAAGAAGAAGAAGAAGAAGAAAAAAAAAAAGGATAAAAACAAGAGCCAAAAAAGAAGAGATCAATACTGTAGAAATAAGGGAGAACAATTAATGAATTTATTTAGAAATAAGACTTTTTTTTTAGGTAGTAAAAATATATATATTAAAAAAATTTTTAATATAAATGTATTTATTTTAATTGGAGATTAATTACTTTACATTATTGTATTGGTTTTGCCATACATCAACATGAATCCTCCACAGGTATACACATGTTCCCCATCATAAAAAGTAAATTATAAAAAATAAAAATTAAAGACATAATAAAGAACATGAACAATGTGAAAAAGAAAATACTAAAGGGAAAAAAGGAAGGAGAAAAATGTATATAAGTGGTAGTTCCACCTCCACCTCCCTAGAAGGCCCTCCAATACTATACTATTCTCTGGACCTGCTGTGGGGACAACTCAGACTCTTAATTTGACTCCGCTTCTGTGTGTACTTGCCTCCAATGCCCACAGTTGCCAGATCTAGGGCTTTTTCTTTTGTGTGACCACTCATTGTCCTTTTATTTATTTTTTCCCCATTTTTTTTCTTTTTATTTTTTAACTTTACAATATTATATTGGTTTTGCCATACATCAAAATGAATCCGCCACAGGTAGTCTACTTGGTTGATCATATGGATTTACTCTGCAGCCTGTACAGCTGGTGGAAAGTTTTTTGATCCTCTTCCTTAACTAGAGGACCCACATCCCTGTTGAGGTTATGTAGGGCTGCAGTACAGATTTTCTATATGGTTCTGACTCCATTCAGACTGTCACAGATCAGCTGCTTCACTCTCCAAGATCCCATATGCCTCCTCTCTGTCCCAAACTATTACTTTGATGTGGGAATCTCACCCCTGCTTCAGTTCCTCTATCCCCCAGGTACAGGTCCAGCCCTGCTCTCTCTCCTCCTCTTTTCTCCTCCTCATTTTCCCTTCCTTCCTTTGCTCTACCAAGTTTTGTGTGGTTCCATATTCCTTTCTCGTGGTCAGGGACTCCTGCCAGCTTTCAGCTGGTGCTCTGTGAGATCCTCTGCTTTTGAATATGTATTCCTAATGTATCCCTGGAGAGAGAAGTAGTCCATGTTCAGCTATTCCTCTGTCATCTTGATGTCTTATTCCCTTCTGTATTTTTCCTGAATCATGTTTCTATAACTGAAGGCACAGGGTGTCCTGGGGAAAAGGAGGGTTTTTGAGGAGACAGAACTTACTGAATTTTACTACCTTATTTTTTACCTTAGTTAGAATACCCTCTTCTTTCCTTTCTGATGTGTGGGTATAAGGGAGGAAAAGTAATTTTCCCTCTACCCTTGTAAGTTCACAGCTGTGACTCCTGTAATAAAAGACAGATAACAAGAAAAAAACAAAAGAAGTTTATTACCTTGTATACCTCATGTGTATATAGGAGATATCCAGAGAAAAATGACTAGTAACTCCCTGAAGTGGCTTAGAATTCAGTCTTGAATGCCATCTTAATAGAGAAAGGGTAGAGGGATTTAGATCTATAAGTTGGAGAGAATAGATGATTTTAGGGAAGATGAATGGGCCCTTGGAAAAATAGATGTGGGGATGATAGTTTGAGACAAACTTTGGTTTGTCTTGGTGTGGTGTCAACTTTTAGTCCCCTATCCTGTGACAAAAGTCAGTCTTTCTTGGGGATGAAGTTCCCAGGAAGTGATTTCTGACGTTGAGTTCCTCTTGGGAGATCTATCATTAGGCAGATAAGAGAAATTCAGAGAAAGCCTGTCCCTGCATTTGCTGTTTTTCATATGCCTATAGCTGAAACTAATCAGTGTTTCAGAGCAGTATAATTTGTGGTAAGGTATCTTGAACTCCTGTAGTCATATTTTGGGGTAGTATATTTTGATATCCTTCAAGGGTTTGTTTTAATTAAGTCAGGAGATTCTTGTGAACTTTAAATAAGATACCTTCTAGAATGGTCCTTAATACTCATATATCACTGTTACCACCACCACTCAGTTATTAAAACACATACAATTTGCCAGGCTTTCTGTTATGTGTTTTATTTTTAGAATTTTGTATAATCTTCCAAATTGCCATTTTACATGCATGGAAAAAGGTTTGAGGAGAATCAGCTCCTCAAGATTACATAGTTAGTACATACTATAACCAAGGATTTCAGCTATTTAAAAAACAAACAAAAAAAACAACAAAAAAAACATTTTTAATGATTTTTGACATGTTTGTTGCAAACTAATTTGAGCATGTTTTAATTATTAAATGTTCTGGAATTCATTATAAACTTGTTCATGTGAAAGTTATTTAAATTGTTCCTATTTCTATGTGCTTTTTTTCTTTTTGGTAAAAGCATGAAGATATTCAGAAAGCTGTCATGAGACTATCATAATAATATTAAGGGGATAGAATCAGATTAATACTATCTATGCTGTGTTAACCAGCCTACATTTGTGATCCATCTCCTTGGGCACACAAGCTGCTTGCTGTATTGTGCTGGTAAAGATAACCCTTAATTCCTCTGTATCCTGTTTTTGAATCATTTCATTAAACAAAAGCCTTTGAGTCTTCTTTTGTTGTGGAGAACAAATGGTTAGATTTTAGGAACTGTAGCTACTTTTGTTGTTCACAAATTCCAGAGCCTTTCAAAATTTATCATTCACATTCTCAGCTCTGCACACAATCAGTCATTATGTCAGCAGCTGCCCAGGGAGCCTCACTTCAATTCATTCAGCCAAATAATAACCATCAGGGCAACCATTGCTACATTAAAAATAATAATAAAATCAAATCCTTAAATAGCAGAGTTCTTTACTTCTGTAGCTAAAAAGCTTATATTGAGTAGAAAACCCATTGTACATTTTGACAGGAAGAGAAAAGTAATATCTGTTGAAAGTTAAATTGATTAGATTGATATGTTTTAATACTAGGAAAGGTTAGAAAGGGTTCCATTTCCAAATAAATGACTTCAAATGATTTATTACAGGGTACCACAACTTAATCAGATGTTGGCTTTGGTTTTTATAGTCTAGAGAGCGAGCAATCAAAAATCTGTAACCATGTGAATAATTATACATTTTGAAATAACTTTAGCATAAATGCATATCTTTTGTACTTTTCTTCATTAGTGGTAATGGACACATTGTATATTGAACATTTACCTTGTTTTTGAATATGTGATATAATCTATTTGTAATTAAATAATTAAGAAAATAATTTCTAAAATTATAACTTGAGTGTTTGTCTCCATCCTTCTTCCACCGTGTACACTCTCCTCATCTTTTTTCTCTGCTTTCCTGTGATGTGTCACTTCCTGCATTCCCTGGCATATCACTGTTTAGAACACTGAAGAAGCACTTCATATATTGCAGGCAAAGCATAAATATAAATATTAATTTATACAGCATCATTGTGAGGCTGTGTCAGGAACACTTTCACTGAACTGTTTTGTGTAATGTCAGGTTCTCCCTATTTTAAATGTCCTTGATCATGTTATTTACTGGTGTCTTAAACGAAAACCTATGTTTTTGTCAGCATCTTCACTTAATTTCCTTCTCATGCTAGAAATAAAATGAGAGGTAAGTGCTGACTCAGATGATCAGTTTGCTGGCAACTTGCTTTTAAGTCACATGGAATTTGAGCCATTAATTTATGCACAATATTGCCACCTTTTGCATAAAACTTTACATCTTTGAAAAGATCTGTTTTACTTTCTGAGTTACTAATAACTTGAAAAAAAATGAGAGGTTTTATGTGAATTTAAATTCAGTTTTGGTTACATAAAAATTAGATGCATATGTCAGGTGACCTGCAGACTTGTTTCTTTTTTTTTGATATATGTAAGGTCTCTTGTTAAGAATCTGGATACTTTTCGTTAAAGATTTATGTTGTATATTTTCTGAGCTATATGCAAAGACTTAGTAATTAAAATTTCACTGTTCATTAGCAAATCTGGTATAATAGATGTGATTTCTTAAAAGGTAACCAAGATAATTTTGGTGTTTATAGTAGAAAATCTATATGGTATCTTTTATTATTTATTATTATTATTACTCAAATATCCAGTGGGCAGAGAAGCTTGGTAGACTGCAGTCTATGGGATCGCAAAGAATTGTACATGACCAAGAGACTGAGCCCCTGGAGAAGGAAATGGCAATGCACTCCTGTATTCTTGCCTGGGGAATCCCATGGACAGAGGAGCTTGGTGGGCTACAGTCCTTGGGGTCACAAGAGTTGGATACCACTTAGTGACTATACCACCAGCACCAAGAGACTGAGCACAGCACAGTCTCTCTTATTATTATTTTTACCTTGAATGTTTTTAGTTACTGTCTCATTTACCATCAAATTTGGGATCCAGTTTTCTATTTTAGACAAGCATAGCAGCTTGCTGAAGAGTGGCTTTTTAAATTTAAGAATTATTTAGCTTATGCTTATTAATAATGGGTAATTCTGATATTTTCTTTTATTGATCTTGAAAGAAATAACTCATTTAGTTGAAATACAAGAACTTCTTAAGTTATATTTGCTAAGTATATCATTCTCATATATAATGCCAGTATTTTATCTCCATTTAATCTCAGGTTACTGCTGTCATAGCCTTCATTCAGTGTTTCAATGCAAATGTTTCTAAAGGGTTGCTATGATTTTGCAAATACTTTAAAATCTGCCAAACAAATGTACATGCTCTAAATGCATAAATCTTCCAAACAGATCTGATATGGGATTAACATGAAACTGGAATAGACCGGACTAGTGAATGCCAAACTTAATGTACAGTCTTTTTTGAATAAATTTTACAGAAGAATTGCAGAGTTTGTAAATTACATAGCCATCATAAATCAATACCCTTTAGATTGCTCTGCCTTAGATAAGGAGTTGCCCTGCAAGAGGCCATGACATACGTGAAAGTGAATGCGAAGAAAGCAGTTAAAAGGACAGAGGAACACCCATTAAGGAAAGGGAATGCTTAGGAAATTATTATAAAAGTTGAGGACACAAATTACACATTCCTGGGCACTGGTTATTTTATGCAGAGTGCATGGATGAATGAAATGGCTCATGCTGGATTTTACTCTAGACTGTTATAGGATTAAGATGTTTGAACTGGTCTTGTAAATTTGTCCTAATGCTTGAGAACAAGTCCTCAAATCTTAATGTTGTTAGTTTCTTAATAAAGATTTTGTACTTATTGATGAGGGGCTTCCCAGGTGATGCTAGTGTAAAGAACCTGCCTTTCCATTCAGGAGACATAAAACACGGGGTTTCTATCCTTGGGTTGGGAAGATCCACTGGAGGAGGGCATGGAGAATCTTATGGACAGAGGAACCTGGCGGGCTATAGTACACAGGGTTGCAAAGAATCAGACACTACTGAATCAATTTAGCACACACGTAGTTATTGATAAAGTTGTAGATCATGGTCTCTATTCTCATCTCAATGTTGTGTAAGAAAATTAACTTCCATGGAGGATACTGGTAATCTCTTAAAAATATTTCACTATGAGCCATCTAATCATTTTATTATAATAACTTACTCTGCCATCCACTTTATAATTTTACTGACTAAATGAAAAGTATTAGCAGAAAAAGATTGTAAGGTTAAAACACTACTTTTTAAAAATACTGTCTATACTGGCAAAACAAGTTTTGTGAAGAGATGTGAACACTTTTTATTTTATTTTTTTTAAAAAAAAGCTTTTTCACAGGATCAAATTAACTGCCAGAAAGTTTTGCCAAACAGATTTTAAGGGGAAAATCAGGCTATCCTAACTGTCCAAATGTTTTCTCACGTTTCAAACAAGCAGCTGCTGGGAGTTCATGCCAGTAGTAAACCTTTCAAGGCAGAATGTGAGCAGCTGTCAATCTTGTGTCAATATTTTAAATTCACTTACAACTATCTTAACTGGTGTAAAAATGTCTCTTTCCCCCAAAAGGACTAATAGATAATTCCTTTTCATACTTTGCCTCCTTTTACTTCCCTAGTGGTGAAATAGCCAAATAAGAAGCTTTGGAAGAGAAAGAGAGATTTCTTTTGAGTATTAGGAGTAAGAACAAATCTCAATTTGTCTCTTGATGAGGGTAAATCAAAAATACCAACAGCAACTAAAATATACTAACAATATGAAAAATGTTAAAAATTATAATCTATAAATAGTTTAGCAAATATTTGCATAATAAATTTTAGGGGTTATTGCTAGAACTTTTTTATTTTTATTTTTTTGTAAAGACAGTCTAGAATTTGACCTTCAGAAGCTTATAGGTAAAGATTGGCAGAAGAAAGAACAAAATGCTTAGAAATTAGTTTGAAGATATCTATTAAGCTTAAACACTGGTGCATAATTATCACTTTGACTCTTAGATTATAATACAAAGATTATATTGTAATCCTTGGTCTAAAGAAGTTTTCTTTAAAATAGATAAGACTCAAAAGTGCCAGATATTATTGTGTATGTAAATTGAGAGGAAAATGTAAAAGATTGTGCTTGAGATATGATTGTATAATTTTTGTTCACTAGAGTAGGAGGATTTTATTAAAAGCATGATGATGGATAATCATAGGGTAAGTAATGAGGGGAAAAGATGAAGAAACAGCAAACTGAAGCCTCTTGTTTGCCTGGAGAGTGAGGATTTGTACAGAGCTAATAATAGGGAAGTGAAGGCTATCAGTGGAGACACTGAAGCAAATGGTTAAATCTCATCCTATCCTTGAATGTTTTTATCTAACAAGTAGGCATTGGGGAATTTTTCTATAAAAAGCTGAATGATTTATGGAACTAAACATTGTTTACTTCTCCTTGAACAACTTTTCACTTTCTTTTTTTTCCCCCTGCTTAATACTGAAAAAAATTCCTTTAGTCATGGAAAATTTTTATAAGATTTGATTTTACCTCTAATGTTACATTTTTGCTATCCAGGTTCAAAAACTATTAACATACATCATTATGCATATTGATGATGGTTAAAAAGTAGCCATAAAACAAAATCCTAACTCATTATTCATATTGGATTATGAGATATAACTACAAAGTATGTGATTTAGGAAAAAAACAAACTTTCATAATTGCAGCAATTCATGCAAATAAGACAATCTTTTAAAATAGTCATTTTGAGATACTATACTCTTATTCTAGTGATAAGGATATTGCTAACTCATTTTTGAACTTCTCACTGGAATTGTCTATAACTGGTAATAAATAAGAAAGTAAGAACCACTGTTTTGTCAATACTTATGAAATATTTCTGTCACATCATGATCTGACTTGGCTCAAAATATATTTAGCCTTTCAAACGTGAAATCTATTTCTTACAGTTACTATGAAATGTAATATGGACCTCATCAGTATCCCTGAAACTTTAGTGAGTAATGAATATGAAAATGAATTCTGTCAGAGGTGCTAAATTGAAAAAGGGGTTCCAACATATCTATTTTTAAAATTGATGGAAAAGTTGCTGTATTATTGCATAAATTTTTAAGGTAAGTTATAAGGAATCACATTCCTTATCATGTATAAATTCTAAGAAACTGTTAAAATTTTCTTTTATAGTATCAACTCATATGACTATGGGAGAAGGCAATGGCACCCCACTCCAGTACTCTTGCCTGGAAATTCCCATGGATGGAGGAGCCTGGTAGGCTGCAGTCCATGGGGTCGCTGAGGGTCGGACACGACTGAGCGACTTCACTTTCACTTTTCACTTTCATGCATTGGAGAAGGCAATGGCAACCCACTCCAGTGTTCTTGCCTGGAGAATCCCAGGGACGGGGGAGCCTGGTGGGCTGCCGTCTATGGGGTCGCACAGAGTCGGACACGACTGAAGTGACTCAGCAGCATATGACTATTCAAATTTATAACTTTTCTTTGTGGAGTGAAAACACCAAACATCTGCATCTTGAAAGAATAGTTTATATACTAGTTGTGTGGTACTTAGGCTCTCAGAGCTTGTGAGATAGAATGGCTACTTTGAAAGCCCAGCTTCAGCTTTTACTGAAAAAAGCCACCTTGGCTTCAGAGGTGGTGCTAGTGGTAAAGAACCTGCCTGCAAATGCAGGAGACACAAGAAACGTGGGTTCGATCTTCGACCCCTGGGTCAGGAAGATCCCCTGGAAGAGAGCATGGCAACCCACTCCAGTATTCTTGCCCGGAGAATCCTATGAACAGAGGAGCCTAGTAGGCTACAGTCCATAGTGCTGAAAAGAGTCAGACACAACTGAAGTGATTTAGCATGCAGCACACACATAGCTTTTACATGCTGTGTGGTCTTAGGGGAAAAATATCACTTCTTCTTCCTGTAACTCCGATTCCTCATCTGTGTTTTGGGAATAACAAGAGTGTCTCATAGGTTTTAAAGATTAATAACAGTGTATGTGAAGTATTTAGAATGGTGCCCTGAACATGGGAAATGTTATCTAATGTTGACAGATGTTAATACTGATAAATTTGAATTTTTTTTTCTTCACCAGCAAATTTAATATTAAGTGATCCTATGTGTGATTTTCATCTGAAAGTAGTTATGACAGAAACTGTTTCTGGAAGAGTACTGTTATATGCCTAAATCTGTAATTTCCTTTGATAGTTAGGAGTCTTACACTTTTGTAGTAAAAAATTAATTAGATATTTATACATTTTTTTGCATTTCAGGTGGCATCATTAAATGCCAGAAATGTGAGATTTTTAAGTTTAGCATAGCTTTCTTTCTCAGGATTTTAAAGTAAATCATTCTGTGTTCATATACTACAGTAGTGAATTTTATGCATGGTTCCACAAACTACCTAGTATAGTTTGATTTCCTCATTTAATTTAGTAAATATTGATGAGTGTACACCAATCTTGGATGGCTACCTAAAACATGGATGTGATGAAAAATAAAGATAGGTTAAATCTTGCAGAAATCACAGTTTAACTGCAACACAGAATCTTTACTCTCTTCACAAGGCATTATGTTCAGTATTAGCAGATGATAATAGATAGCTTGTTTTTTCAAGGGTGTGAACATGTTCATTTCTGTGCCTTGGGTAGCAGCTGTGGCTGCTGTGCACAGATGTGACAGACTCTCCAGGTAAATGAGAGCTACAATGTTGTTTGTGTAGCTGCTGCTGCTAATTGTAGAATATTTGTGCAGTAGCCCTGCTGCCTGACTCTTCTGCTGCTTTCATAGTGGTAAAGACCTCATTGTGTGATTGCTTTTGCCCTCATGTAATTGATTCACTCCTTGTTTTTTGTTTTGTAGTGAAATGCATTTGATTTTAATCCAGGAGTTGTGCAACTCTCAAGGGAATAGACATTGTTCTATTGTAGGTGAAATACTCCCTGTGCTCTTGAGGTCTTGGGACTTCCAGTTTGTTTGTTTATATTATTTGGTAAAGTGATTAAATACTTCACCCCTCCTTTAGGTTATGCCATTGAAAAACAAACTCCTGAATTGTAACAGGCAGTGAGGAGCCCTTATTTATTTATTTTTAATGTTTACGTTTTATACCTGAGGTCACTTTGTGCATTCTCACATTTAGTAGCTTTGAATGTTTTTTGGCTTTTGTATACTAATTAGTGCTTTCCTCTTCTTATATTGGTTAAAATTTTCAGATTTTCATTTTAGAAGTTATTTGTGTGTGTGTGCGTGTGTGGTGCACATAGCAGAATGGTGAGTGCTTCCTTGTAATAACATGTTTCTGATCATTTCTGTTTTAACAAGCTCCAAAGGACCTTGGTACAATGTTTCCTGGGTGTCTTATTGATTTAAATCTCAGTATTAGTAATACAGTGAGTGTTTATGGAAAATCCCAGAGCAAAGGAATTTTGATAGGGAGGTTCTTCCCATCTTAAAAATCACCTGAAATAATCCTGGTAGTCTTAGCAGCGAATCAGTTTCAACAATGGAACACCAGTGCCTACCCTAGAATCCTTTGTCTTTGGCTCAAATTTCAGTCAAAAAAGCAGAGTTCTGTGTCATATGTATTAAGTTATGAGGCAAGATTAAATTGTTAAATTATGAAGTCAGATTCTGTTATTCAAAATCAAACAACTACTGTTTGTTATCAGTCCTAAGCCTTATGCCTCACATGAACCATTCACAGGAATAATTTGAACCATTGATTCTTTGAAACAAAAGATTTTACAAATTTTTTCCAACTATTGTACTTCAAGTATATAATAAACAAGACATAGCGTCCATGCTTAGTCACTTCCGTTGTGTCCAGCGACCTTTTAAGACCCCATGAACTATCGCCCGCCAGGCTCTTCCAGTATTCTTGCCAGGAAAATGGGATTTTCCCGGCAGAAATACTGGAGTGGGTTGCCATTTCCTTCTCCAGGGATTTTCTTTACCCAGGGATGGAACCTGTGTCTCCTGCATTGCAGGCAGATTCTTTACCACGGAACCACTAGGAAAGCCCCCATACTTTAGTTCCAACACTTAAATTGTGAATATTTTCCTTGAAAAGTGAGTTTTAATCTACATTTGGAGCTTTGGTAGTAAGAAATACTAATACTCATGTATTAAAATTTCTATATTATTATATCATTCCAGAACTTATAAAGTATCTCGTGCTCTTTCTAAGGAAAGTTCAAGTCTAAAGTAACAAAACAACTATATTATATATTGTTGTAGATTGTATTATAATATCAGTGAGAATTTGGTTCACAAAAGTATGGTATGTTGGTGTAGGAAATGCTAGAGTTGGTAGGGTCTGGGGAAACTCTAAAAGGTTCTCTTTTATTTGTCTTTCAGTTCAGTTAAGTTCAGTCGCTCAGTCGTGTCTGGCTCTTTGCAGCCTCATTGACTGCAGCATGTCAGGCTTCCCTGTCCATCACCAACTCCTGGTGCTTACTCAAACTTATGTCCATCTAGTTGATGATGCCATCCAACCTTCTCATCCTCTACCGTCCCCTTCTCTTCCTGCTCCCAGTCTTTCCCAGCATCAGGGTCTTTTCAAATGAGCCAGTTCTTTGCATCAGGTGGTCAAAGTATTGGTGTTTCAGCTTCAGCATCAGTCCTTCCGATGAATATTCAGGTCTGATTTCCTTTAGGACTGATTTTTAAAGAAAAGTAGGGCATCTTGATTTCCAAGTAAATTTTCCTATTTTTTTAAAATTGTTTAATAATATGTGGTTCATAGAAGAAAAGATGTATCTTTCCAAAAAGTGTTTTGGTTTTCTGACTCTCAGATTAGCTTGAATTTTAAAAAAATCAAGATGTAATTAACATGAAATATACACAGCTCTTCAGAGAAGGCGATGGCACCCCACTCCAGTACTCTTGCCTAGAAAATTCCGTGGATGGAGGAGCCTGCTAGGCTGCAGTCCATGGGGTCGCGAAGAGTCAGACACGACTGAGCAACTTCACTTTCACTTTTCACTTTTCACTTTCATGCACTCGAGAAGGAAATGGCAACCCACTCCACTGTTCTTGCCTGGAGAATCCCAGGGACGGGGGAGCCTGGTGGGCTGCCATCTCTGGGGTCGCACAGAGTCAGACACGACTGAAGTGACTTAGCAGCAGCAGCAGCAGCAGCATACACACCTCTTAAGACATCTCTTTAATGACTTCTGACAGTATACATACAACTGGATAACCACCACTTAAAACCAGGTTTAGAACATTCTCACCACTCTAGACAGTTCCCTGGTGTACCTTTCCAGTCAATTCCCTATTCTCCAAGTGTGCAACCACTTTCTGGAACCTTATCATAAAGGACAAAGAAATTCTGTCTCTACATCAATCTTTAAAGCCCAAGGGCTAAAACTTCCAATGGCCATTTTCTGCTATAAAAGAAAACAAAATGAACTCAAAGTGAACTTCCTTTGGTCAAGGGAAGGAGGGAAAGAAAATAACATTTGTTTAATGCTTACTCTGTGCTGACCACTTTACATCCATTATTGAAGCCTTGTGTGCAAAATAATGCAGTTTTTAAAGCCTCTAGATGCAGGGACTGAGGCTTGTAATGAAACGATGACTTGCCCAGTGTCAACAATTAGTAGGTAAGGTGAGAAAGAAAACCCAGAATCATAATATTAAAGATTTCTTTTTCCTAGTATAAACTTGGAAATGTGTTTTTGAAAATTAATATAATAATAAAAATGGTTTTCTATGGTTAGATTACCACATGGTGACAACAGCATCTAAAATATTACTATTGTTGTTCAGTTGCTCGGTCATGTCCAACTCTTTGCGACCCCATGGACTGCTGCACGTCAGGTTTCCCTGTCCTTCACCATCTCCCGGAGTTTGCTCAAACTCACATCCTTTGTGCTGATGATGGCATCCAACGCCCTCATGCTCTGTTGCTCCCTTCTTCTCCTGCCTTCAGTCTTTCCCAGCAACAAGGTCTTTTTCAAAGAGTCAGTTCTTCACATTTAGGTATCCAAAGTATTGGAACTTCTGCTTCACCATCAGTCCTTCCAATGAATATTGAGGGTTGATTTCCTTTAGGATTGATTGGTTTGATCTCCTTTCAGTCCAAGAGCCTTCTCCAACACTGCAGTTCAAAAGTATCAGTTCTTTGGTGTGCAACTCTCTTTATGGTTCAACTGTCACATCCATACATGACTACTGGAAAAAATGATAGGTTTAGCTATATGGACCTTTGTAGGCAAAGTGATGTCTCTGCTTGTTAATAAGCTATCTAGATTTGTCATAGCTTTTCTTCCAAGGAGCAAGCATCTTTTAATTTCATGGCTGCAGTCCCTATCTGCAGTGATTTTGGAGTCCAGGAATATACAGTCTGTCACTGTTTCCAATGTTTTCCCATCTATTTGCCGTGAAGTGATGGGACTGGATGCCATGATCTTAGTTTGTGGAATGTTAAGTATTAAGCCAGCGTTTTTCTCACCTTCACCTTCAATAAAATATTAATATATTCATTTATTAATTGCCTGATGCTATTCTGACATACTAATTTTGACCTCACAATCAAATTTAAGAGGTAGTATTTTTATTTGTATTTCATAGATTAGGAAAATAAGGACTATAGAGTGTATAGTCAGGCCACTCAAAATGGCTGCTGTATGGCTTTCTGTATGTCTCCTTCCTGACATGGGCCTTGCTTCACTTGTATCCTACACATATGACTGACCTTCTTAGATACTTGCCCCAGGACCTAGCTAGTGATTGTTCTCATCTAAGGGGCTGTGAAGGCGTGGTGCCCATCTACTGGTTTCCCTGGTAACTAGTGAGCACACCTGACATGAATTCCCCTCCCACTGGTAATCTCACCCCCCAGCATGCCCTATACTGCCACCGTGTCCTTCCTGCCTTGGGATGCAGAAGATGGGATGTCGCTCTAGGATTTTGCTTCATCCATCCAAGCTTCCCTATCCATCTAAACGACTGATGTTTCTGTTGCTGACTCCAGTCTCTCTTATGTCTTAAATCTGGGTAAATACAGACCTTGTAGGCCTGGGGGTGGTGGTGCAGCCCAACAGAGTTATTAATTACCTTTTTCAAATTCACATATCAAATTAATCAATTAGCCAGAATTTAATCAGGGATCGTTAACTCTAAGGATTGTACTTTTTATAAAACTTTTGTTATTTGTTATATTTTATTGATTTAATATTACTGACTTTTACTTTGAAAGAAAACTTGACTTATTCTGTGACAAATGTTTATGGATTACAGATATCAATTTTAATGGGATATGAAGTGTGAAAGTACACAAACACTATAAATGTTTCTAAAAGTGTGGAAACGATATGGGTGAAAGATTATATATTTTATATATGTGTAATATAGTAAAAAAACTGTTTAAAGTGCAATTAAGATGTATATCATAATTTACTGAATGGTGGTGTCTGTAGTCCAGATATTAAATAATTAGCAATTTAATGTTTTGTCTCATTGGTGGGGTTGAATAGTACACAAGTCCACCCTTGGTTCTGTCTCATTTAGGAACTAATTGGCAAATTAAAATCAAATTATTTTTTGAATGATCAAGGCTAATTTAAGAGAAGGTAGCTTGAGTAAAATGTGCTGTTTTAAACTATCCCCCTGAAATGGTCTCATCTACCTCTTTATAGAGGAAGAAGCTGGAGAACCAAGATCTCCCGAAAGCAAGCTCAAGACTTGTCTTAGTAATTCTCTTCCCAGGGGGAAGAGAAAGATGCTTAAGGGCATAGTGGCGTGTGGAGAAGGGAAAGAGCCAGGGACAGACCCACATAGAAGTGTTACCTTAACATTTTTATCTCTGCTGAAATTGAGTACATAACGGACTTAAAGTTAGCGTCTTGCCAATTCTATTTCTCCTATTTGGGGAACAAATATAGGATGGAGACATAGTAGGATTTTCCAGTGATTCTGCCCCTGAGAGTGGAAGGGTGTTGAGGGAATGCAAGCACCTCCTTGGAAGGATGGCAGAGAACAGAGGGACGGAGGGAGGGTGGTCCTTTATTAACTATTACTTATTGTTTTCATGTACCTTGAGGTTATGACACTAAAATGTTTGTGTATTTATAGTTTAATGTTTTTAAGACTTCCTTCGGGGACACTTGCTGTGCTTAACCTGCTTATTCACTTCAGTCAGCTGCTAGTGTGTTAATTCATCCTGACACTATAAATGCATTTGAAGTTCACAATAAAATAAAAACCATTAGTGAAGGTATCAGTCAGTAATAAAAATAAGATCTGCAAAACTTGTACTTTAATTAAAAATGGGGGCTGTTGAAATGAGAGATTAATGGAGCCATAAAGTAGAAAAATTAAAATGCATATGTAAAACTGAATGGAGTAATAGTTCCGAAGATTTACCTTGTCTTAAAATGGTTTTTGAAACCTTACTCTCATTAGATTGTAATTCAGAAGGTCATGAAGCCACAGAAGCAGGAATTTGCATAATCATCATTATTGGATTGATGATAGGTATTATAGTTTACTGTCTTATTTAAAAAGGTAATAGTGGAAAACAATACCATTTTGCCTTTTCATTTTATTTTTCTTAAAAACAAAGTAAAATATTTATTTGTTTGGCAAGTTCTTTAATTATATGTTTGTTGCACATATAGAGAAAAGACTCCTTCAAATTATATGGTCTCAAAGTATATCAAAATGTTTTGAGACATTCAAATGTAAAGCTTTAAATGATGCTCATTTCTAATTGATTTTCCAAAAAGGAGAATGATAGGAAGGAAGAAGGAAAGTCACATCTGTCAATTACTTTCCTGGAAATCCATATGAATTTGATAAATTAAGAGATGTCTTGGTCCACTGTATGGGCCAGTATCTGAGGTCAGGACATCTGGTACCCTAATTTGGCTCTGTCATATTTGTACAGTGGAGATTTGAGTCAAACCATTTAAACACTTTTTGTTTTGCCCTCTACCAAGCCTCTACAGATAAACATGCTGGAGGGTAAAAGCTCGGGTATGATACTAGCATCTTATCTACTCCTTGTTTATGTCTGAAATTAATAAGACATTTACTTCCATTTTGATGCTTCCTTAGTGCTATATAGCAATGATCACTTATCGTACTAAAGAATCTCTGATACATGTACACAACTCTAATAAATCATGTTTAGCATAACAGTGTCTTCAGATAAGAATAACAACCTTATGCTTTAAAGAGGTTGCTGCTGCTGCTGCTGCTAAGTCGCTTTAGTTGTGTCCGATTCTGTGCGACCCCATAGATGGCAGCCCACCAGGCTCCCCCGTCCCTGGGATTCTCCAGGCAAGAACACTGGAGTGTGTTGCCATTTCCTTCTCCAATGCATGAAAGTGAAAAGTAAAGAGGTTAGCAGGAAAAAAAAGACAGATTGCTGATAATTCACTGGTTCAGAGTACTGGTTTTTAGGTATTTTCACCAGTGGACATTCTCCACAAAAACCTCCCTACACAGTCTTCCACCCCTCAGAAATGAAAGATATGAGTTGGTTATCCCATATATCATCTTTCCAAGAAAGCGAGCTGTTCTTGCAATAGGATGGCAGATGGAACAGCTTTTTACCAGTGGGGGATTGTTCTCTGCTGCCAAGTATATTGAGGAAAGAAGGAATTATTTTAATTTGTCTGTTATTCTCCTTTGCAAGCAATTTTATATGTATAAGAAGCTCACTCATTTTGGGATCTAAGTTATTATTTTTGGCACTTTGTGTGATGAATGTATATGCACTGGTTAACCTTTAAACAGATATAAATGCAATACACTATTAAAGGGTCTTCTGCTTGTTGAATTTCAAAAAGTCATGGGAGGTTAAGGTGTAGAAAACATTATAGGTAGTCTCTCTTGCTGCCCAGTTTCTCAAATGTGCAGAGTAGGAGAACTCTTATGAGAGGAGAAGTTTTCTTTACCCTGGCTAAAGCCTAATGAAAAAATAAAAAATGGTCCAGCTCTTACTCTGATCAAGCATGTGAAGATTATTTTATTAAATGACCAGATTTATAGAGGGATAGAATGCTTCAGCTCTTGGTAAACTTTATTCGTGGTATTGACTTTTGATATACATACAGATAGTTTTACTGTCTCTCCTGACTTTATACAATGACTACTTAAATGCAGAATCTGTTTTCTTTCTGTGAAGTACAATACCAATGTTCTAATCTTTGCCAAGGGCATGGGTTATTCCAGGGTGTAGTCAAGTGAGCAGTCCATTGGGACACATAATTATATCCTGCTCTTTGGTGACTTCAAAGAGAATATTTTGAGAGAATTATTAGTTTTCTCAAACAGCCACACATGTATTGAAATAGCAAGATCAAGTCCAAAATCCTGTGAGCTCTTTTGCTAAAAAAGATAACATGTAAAATGCTGCACATCTTCACTATAGTTACTGCTTTCTAAGAAACCCCTTTTCCATGCTGTCTAAGATCAGCTTATTTTTTTAGAGTTCTTTTTTCTTTCATTTCTTTTTTCACTTGTCCCACTTGAGGGGAAGATAACTGAATCACCTCAGGCTCTGTGCTTGTGGACCCTATGAATTTAATGCCAATAAATAAATTATGCATGAGTATATTCCAGTCTAGGTTGTGATTTCAGGTGAGTAGTTAGTATCTTAGGTGTTTTGTGTTATTTGATAGGGAGGAGATAAAAAAGGATATCCAGATCTTAGGAAGGGACATTCTACATTGTGCCAGATTTTAACTTTAAGTAAAATACTGTGCTTTAAAATAGTATTTTAAAATACTGTCTTCTGTGTTCTGAATGCGTATCAGGTGATTTTCTTGAATATTTCTCTAACACCTTATTTGTAGATCCAGGTTACTTCCATTGTGTTGTTATTCTTTCTGGAATATGTGGTTTCTAATATTGCTGTGGGGCTTCCCAGGTGGCTCAGTGGTAAAGAATCTGCCTGCCAAGCAGGAGATGAGGGTTCAATCCCTGGGTCGAGAAGATCCCCTGCAGAAGGAATGGCAACCCGCTCCAGTGTTCTTGCTTGGGATATCCCATGGACAGAGGAGTATGGTGGGCTACAGTCCATGGGGTTGCAAAGAGTCGGGCATGGCTTAGTGACTAAATAACAACAACATTGCTATGGTAGTATAAAGAGAACTAGAAGACCAAGAACTGTATTTTGTGGGCCAGGTCTGACACATTTCATAATGCAAAACTTACTTATTCTGCAACCTCACTGCAAGGAGAACTGGGAATAGCCCTCTTTTGGTATGCCTAGGAAGTAGTAGCAATGGGTTACTAGGCTTCATTGTCTCTGCCAATAGTGCTTTTATAAATTCATAACACAACCTATAATATCATCATCAGAGTCAATTTCAAATTATGTTACTCACACCTGGATACATTATGTATCTTAGTGTTCATGAAACTCTAAGAGAAAACTAGAACTTAAGACTGACACTACTCAACTTCAAGATTTTACAAAGCTACAGGAGTTGAGGTAGTATGGTATTTGGTGAAGAGTGGACAGACTGTTTTTGTCAAGATTAATGGAACAGAAAGAAGAATCCAGAAGTAGACTCACAGAAATATAGTTAACTCATCATTCACAAAAGAGCAAAGGCAATTTAATGAAGAAAAGATAGCTTTTCAACAAATGGTAGTGCAGCAACTATATATCCACATGCAAAAAATAATGAAATTAGAAACAGCCCTTAAACCTGTCACAAAAATTAACTCAAAAATGGATCAAAGACTTAAGTGTAAAACCAGAAAAAAACTCCTACTCGATCACATAGGATAAAGTCTAGGTGACCATGGGCTTGGTGAATAATTTATATACAACTAGAGCACAGTATTGGAGAAGGCAATGGCACCCACTCCAGTACTCTTGTCTGGAAAATCCCATGGATGGAGGAGCCTGGTAGGCTGCAGTCCATGGGGTCGCTGAGGGTCGGATACGACTGAGCGACTTCACTTTCACTTTTCACTTTCATGCATTGGAGAAGGAAATGGCAACCCACTCCAGTGTTCTTGCCTGGAGAATCTCAGGGATGTGGGAGCCTGGTGGGCTGTTGTCTCTGGGGTTGCACAGACTTGGACACGACTGAAGCAACTTAGCAGCAGCAGCAGAGCACAGTATATGAAAGAAAAATACTGACAAGTAAGGCTTCATGGAAATAAAATCTACTCTGTGAAAGACACTGTTAAGAGAAATGAAAAAAGAAATTATGCCTGGTAGAAAAATCTGTAAAACCTATTTGTGACAAAACTGATACCCATTATATGCAAAACTCTTAAAAATGCAATATGAAAAAAAATCCAGTTAAAAAGTGGGGAAGAGAGCTGAACAGACTGCTCTGTGAAGATGATATGCAGTTGATAAATAAGCCTATGAAAATATGCTAAGCATCATTTGTCACTAGAATATTCTAAATTAACTATTCTATTTAATTACTATTACACACCTTTTAGAATGATTAAAATCCAAACCACTGACAACACCAGTTTGTTGACAAGGCAGTGGAGGAACAGGAACTTTAATTTGTTGCTGATGGGACTGCAAAATGATACAACTATTTAGAAGATAGTTAGTTTAACAGTTTTTTTAAACTGCATTATTACTGTGTGATACAGCAGTCATGATCCTTGGTATATATTCAAATCAACTGAAAACACATGTTACACAAAAACCTACTCACAAAAGTTGATAGAACCTTCATTCATAATTGCTAAAACTTGTTAGATATCCTTTAATAGATGCGTGTATAAACAAACTGTGGTACATCCAGACAATGGAATATTATTCACAGATAACAAGAAATGAGCTATCAGGGTGGTCCACTGGTTGAAATTTCACCTCCAATGCAGGGAGTGTGGGTTTGATCTCTGGTTGGGGAGAGAAGATACCAACATGCCTCATGACCAAAAAAACGAAGTATAAAACAGAAGCAATATTTTAACAAAATTAATAAAGACTTTAAAAAATGGTCCACATCAAAAATAAAATCTTAAAAAAAAACAATAAAATGAGCTATCAAGGCACAAAAAGACATGGAGAATTTTAAACACATGTTGCCCAGTAAAGAAACAGTTTAATTCCACACAGTATGATTCCAACACTGTGGCATTCTTAAAAAGGCAAAACTTACCAGTAAAAAAATCAATGAGTGGTGTTGAGCATCTTTTTATGTGTTTGTTAGCCATTTGTATGTCTTCTTTGGAGAAATGTGTGTTTAGTTTTTTGGCCCATTTTTTGATTGGGTTGTTTATTTTTCTGGAATTGAGCTGCAGGAGTGGTTTGTATATTTTTGAGATTAGTTCTTTGTCAGTTGCTTCATTTGCTATTTCTCCTATTCTGAAGGCCATCTTTTCACCTTGCTTAGAGTTTCCTTTGTTGTACAGAAGCTTTTAATTTTAATTAGGTCCCATTTTTTAATTTTTGCTTTTATTTCCAGTATTCTGGGAGGTAGGTCATAGAGGATCCTGCTGTGATTTATGTTGGAGAGTGTTTTGCCTATGTTCTCCTCTAGGAGTTTTATAGTTTCTGGTCGTATGTTTAGATCTTTAATCCGTTTTGAGTTTATTTTTGTGTATGGTGTTAGAAAGTGTTCTAGTTTCATTCTTTTACAAGTTGTTTACCAGTTTCCCCAGCACCACTTGTTAAAGAGATCGTCTTTTCTCCATTGTAGATTCTTGCCTCCTTTGTCAAAGTAAGGTGTCCAATAAATGCTGGAGAGGGTGTGGAGAAAAGGGAACCCTCTTACACTGTTAGTGGGAATGCAAACTAGTACAGCCATTATGGAGAACAGTGTGGAGATTCCTTAAAAAACTGGAAATAGAACTGCCTTATGACCCAGCAATCCCACTGCTGGGCATACACACCGAGGAAACCAGAATTGAAAGAGACACGTGTACCCCAATGTTCATCACAGCACTGTTTATAATAGCCAGGACAAGAAAGCAACCTAGATGTCCATCAGCAGATGAATGGATAAGAAAGCGTGGTACATATACACAATGGAATATTTCTCAGCCATTAAAAAGAATACATTTGAATCAGTTCTAATGAGGTGGATGAAACTGGAGCCTATTATACAGAGTCAAGTAAGCCAGAAAGAAAAACACCAATACAGTATACTAACACATATATATGGAATTTAGAAAGATGGTAACGATAACCCTGTATGCGAGACAGCAAAAGCGACACTGATATATAGAACAGTCTTTTGGACTCTGTGGGAGAGGGCGAGGGTGGGATGATTTGGGAGAATGGCATTGAAAGATGTATAATATCATATATGAAACAAATCGCCAGTCCAGGTTCGATGCAGGATACAGGATGCTTGGGGCTGGTGCACTGGGATGACCCAGAGGGATGGTATGGGGAGGGAGGTGGGAGAGGGGTTCAGGATGGGGAACATGTGTACACCCGTGGCGGATTCATGTTGATGTATGGCAAAACCAGTACAATATTGTAAAGTAATTAGCTTCCAATTAAAATAAATAAATTTATATTAAAAAAAAAATCAATGGTTGCCAAGGACTCAGGAAAATGGGACAGGATGAACAGGTAGAGCACCAGGGAGCTTTAGGGCACTGAAAAGATTTCATAGGACACTCTACTGTTGGATCCATGTTACTATATATATATTTAAGTTCTAAGAGTGAAAGTTCTAAATATGAGATAGGAAGGATTATGGTGAGCAAAGGGTACTCCGAGTGGTGGTCACATTCTCAGAGATTGGTAAAAATCAGTTTAGATTTCTCAAGATGAGGAAGTCTGCTCAATTCTTGCCCAAGATCTTAACTCACAGTTGCCTTGTCTCTGAATCCCCTCCCTTCCTTCTAATCTGATATCTAAACCCTTGGTTGTCTATGGACAGTATGTGTTTGATCCTTTATCTCATTTCCATGACACAGAATTAATGACTATTCTTTTAAGTACCCCCAACCTATTCATGGGAGTTGAGTGGAAGTTCTTTCTAACCTAGATTAGTCACAAACACACTAGTGATCAGCCTTGGGATATTAGACAAGGTCTCTATATAACACCTTCTTCCCAGTGGCTCAGTTGGTAAAGAATCTGCCTGCAATGCAGGAGGCCTGGATTTGATCCCTGGGTTGGGAAGATCTCCTGAAGAAGGAAATGGCAACTCCAGTATTCTTGCCTTGGAAATCCCATGGACAGAGGAGCCTAGCATGCTTCAGTCCATGGGGTTGCAAACTACAATGAGGCCAGAGACTAAGTCTCCAATGGTAGTGTTAAAAGTGTAGTTCAAGTGATCTTGAAGGAGGTGCTGGAGAGGCAAGGAATCAGGCTGGTCTTGATTTTAAGTCTTGGATATATAAATTAACAGGTACCTTTTGCCATCAACTTCTGGAAACCGTGAATGATCAAGGTTAAGGACCAAGAGTCATATATATGTACTAGGAGTTAGACTAGGTTGGATTTTGTGCAGCTCTTGACTGCTGTAAACAATCATAAGACCATATTCAGATCTCAGTCTAGGTACTAGAGTCGTCAAGATGACACTATTTTTTGCAGCAAGTTAAGTGAACTAACAGAATAAATGTGTCTCATTTTCTCTCTGTTTTCAAGATATGTACCATGTGTAAAAATAGTTTTGAAATATCATAATTTAGAGTTTTCATAGATATTAATTGAGTATCTGCTATGTACCAAATAAGTTTGAGGCACTGGAATGTTGTTGTTGTTCAGTCACCAAGTTGTGTTCGACGTTCTGTGACCCCATGGACTGCAGCACACCAGGTTTCCCTGTCCTTCACCATCTTCCAGAGTTTCCCCTAGTGCATGTCCATTGCATCAGTGATACCATCCAACCATCTCATCCTCTGTCACCCTCTTTTCCTTCTGCCTTCATTTTTTTCTCAGCATCAGTGTCTTTTCCAATGAATTGGCTGTTCTCATCAGCTGACCATAATATTGGAGCTTCAGCTTCAGAATCAGTCTTTCCAATGAAAATTCAGGTTTGATTTCCTTTAATATTGAATATAACAGTAAGTAAAATTTACCCTTGCTGTCATAAAACTTCCTCTACTTGAGGAAGACTGATTATGGAAAACATTTATAAATAATCTAGTGAATAATTCCCAGAGAAGGCAATGGCAACCCACTCCATTGTTCTTGCCTGGAGGATCAGGGACAGAGGAGCTGGATGGGCTCCCGTCTATGGGGTCACACAGAGTCGGACACAACTAAAGCAACTTAGCAGCAGCAGCTTCTTTTTTATACATTTTTGGAAACTACATAAACGGAAGTAGAGAATTTTAGACCATTTTTACTGTCATTTTTCCAAGATGTGCTTTATTAAAAATATTAGGAAAATTATTGATAATGTAGAACTTGAGCAGTGTAAATTGATTTTTTTGAAGTTTTTTTCTTCAGGCTTGGGAAATTTTAAGCATTCACCCAGACTTACCTGTTGGGGGTATATATTTAATTATCCAGAAATTTATAAGACGGACACAAACTCTGAAACTTGTAGAAATAAAAGCAGTACTGAAAATTTTGGTCATGTTGTGATGTGTGACCATTGTGGAATAAACCATGAGGCTGGATTGTCTGTGCTTTAAGAATGCTAGTACATTTTTGAGAGCTAAATCTGGGGGTGGATCTGGCAGACCAACATCCTAGCTTCTGGTATCACTAAAGAAGTAGCAATTATTTTCAATTTTTAAAATATAAAGCAGATTTTTGTTGGAAGCATGTACAAGTACCCAAGTAGATTGCAGGACAGTTTTGGCCCAAAGATTAATGGGACCATTACAAAGGCTTTCACCAGGTTGTAATTCTAAGGGTGGTTAGAGTACATTCATTATGTACTGCCAGGATCCTTAAGGGGTTTTTGGGAGAGCTGGAAATGGATCTTTCTACATCAAAAGCTATTAACTTGTTTTTCCCTTCTTATGTAAGGCATACATTAGTGACTTTTTAAAAAATGCATTGAATTGGTTACTTTTTTGAAGTGCAGAGTAAAAATGAATTGTGAAATATGAGTACAGATTAGTTGAGAGCAAATTAACTTAGTTCCCAACCATATTTTATCACTGGGTAAAGAAATGCAAAACTGAGAAGTGTATCTTCTATCTTTATAGAATAACAAGGGACTGTACTAGCTTTCCAGGCTGCCACACTGACAATTTAAATAACTGAATATCTTCTTAATTTCTTTTTTTTCCCTCTTCTGTACCCTGATGTAACACTCAAAAAGAGAGCTATTATTTCTGTGCACTATAAGAATAGGATATTATTGTAAATAAATGATTTTTTCAAATTCAGTCTACTCAACTTTGGAAGAAGATTGTTACAAACAACACCACATGAGGAGACTCAAAATAAGGATTTTAGCTCTGGTTTTGCTAATGGGCCAGATTATTACCTTCTTAGAAATCCAGTTCCCTTAGCAGCAAAAGGGCCAAAATATTAGTTTGCTGTGAACATAATTGTGGTTTCAGACCATGCATTTTAAATCATTATAACTATGCTCAAACAGATCTTTATTAATCAAAATAGGAACTCTTAAAATCAACATATTTTTGCCAATGAGAAATAAGTTTGTTTATTCCTGTAGTGTAAAAGTCATGCTTCAGGATTCAATGAACTCTTTGAAAGCATTTTCTGCCTCCTGTTGGCTGTGGAAGTGTTTTCGCTGAAAAATGTTGTTGAGATGCTTGCAGAAGTGGTCATTGGTTGGTGAGTGGTCAGAATAATATGGCAGATAAGCAAATCTTTGTAGCCCAAACATTCAACTTTTGTAGCATTGAATGTGTGACATGCGGTTGGATGTTATCTTTGAGAAGAATTGTGCCCATTTTGTTGATGGATGCCAGCTGCAGGCCTTGAAGTTTTGGGGGCATCTCATCGATTTGCTGAGCATACTTCTCAGATGTAATGGTTTCACAGTGAATTAGAAAGCTGTAGTGTACCAGCCCCAAGCTTCCTGTATCTTGCATCGAACCTGGACTGGCAATTCCTTTCTTATATTATACATGTTTTAATGCCATTGAGGGATGGTATGGGGAGGGAGGTGGGAGGGGGTTTCAAGATAGGGAACACGTGTACACCCGTGGTGGATGCATGTTGATATATGGCAAAACCAATACAATATTGTAAAGTAAAAAAATAATAATAATAAAAATAAATAAATAATAAAAAAATAAAACTGTAGTGTTTCAGACCAGCAACAGATCACTAAACAGTGACCATCACCTTTTTTGTGTGCAAGTTTGGCTTTGGGAAGTGCTTTGGATCTTCTGTTCCATCCAGCCACTGAGCTGATCATTGCTGGTTGTCCCATGCAATTCACTTTTCATTGCAGTTCAAAATCCAATTGAGAAATGGTTTGTTGTTGTGTAGAATAAGATGACACTTCAAAACAGTGATTTTTTAAATTTTTGATCAGCTCATGAGGCTCCCACCTATCAATCTTTTCACCTTTCCAATTTGCTTCAAACGCCAAATGACCATAGAATGGTATGGGTTGAGTTCTTGGGCAACTTCTTGTGTAATTGTAAGAGGATCAGCTTCGGTGATGCTCTAAGTTGGTCATTATCAACTTCTGATCACGGGCCAATACGCTTCTCTTCAAGGCTCTTGTTTCCTTGGCAAAACTTCTTGAACCACCACTGCACTGGACCTTTGTTAACAATTCTCAGGCCAAATGTGCTCTTGCTGGTGCAAGGTGTCTCTGGTGCTTTATGACCCATTTTGAACTTGAATAAAAAACTTGCTTGAATTTGGCTTTTATCTAACATTATTTCCCTAGTCTAAAATAAATATAAAATACACAGCAAGTAATAAGTCATTAGCAAAACAAAATAAATCAAGAAATGTGCATAAAGATTATGTGTGACATAGCCACATTTATTTAAAAATGTATTCCAATATAAAAAGGCTAAGCTCAACAATGCAAAACTGCAGTTACTTTGGCAGCAGCCTAATATATGCCTTGCCTTCATGTCAAGACGTTTTGAGGATCAAATGAGGTAATTCTTGGACAAGTTTGTGAATTATGAAGTAGTATAAAATCATTATAGTTTTCTTGATTTGAGTCATCACTCCTTTTCAGAAGAATTAGCCGCACACTGCTGAAGTTTTGTTCTGTGGAGTTAACCCCTGGTAGTCGACAGAATGACAGAGGCACTATGAATTAGTCTTCAGATAAGCATCAGATCTCTCATCAGTGTAACAGCTCTGTAATCACCCCAAGACACTGCAAGTACAGTTATAGTGCACTGCTGCTGCTGCTGCTAAGTCGCTTTAGTTGTGTCCGACTCTGTGCGACCCCATAGACGGCAGCCCACCAGGCTCCCCCGTCCCTGGGATTCTCCAGGCAAGAACACTGGAGTGGGTTGCCATTTCCTTCTCCAATACATGAAAGTGAAAAGTGAAAGTGAAGTTGCTCAGTCGTCCCCGACTCTTAGCGACCCCATGGACTGCAGCCTACCAGGCTCCTCTGTCCATGGATTTTCCAGGCAAGAGTACTGGAGTGGGGTGCAATTGCCTTCTCCGGTTATAGTGCACAGTTTTGTCCTATTATAAACAGTTTCATTCTGCATATATGAAAACTCCCTCAGTTAAATATTCTGTTTTTTTTTTCTTGACAAATTTAATGTTCTAGAGAATTTGAAATATTTTAAATGGAATTATTATGTTGACAGTCACAATGCTAACTAAATGTCATATTTATTTAGTAATTATTGGTTGTCAGATATTTGACAAGTCCTGTAAATTCTCAAATTTAATCCTTACAACAACCTTGTATTATTATGCCCATTTTACCTAAAGGAAATCTGAAACTTCAAGATATTAAATAACTTGTGCAGGTTACAACTGGTTAAATGGTGTAATTAAGAACCAGACTGCCTGGTTTTAAAATATGCCCTGAAATACTACGTTTTACTACCTTGCTAGAGTCATTTTCTGGTAAAAATATTTCAGAAAAAAATTAGATAGACAGCACTTTCATAAACTCAAAGAAAACACCACTTAAGAAAAACACATGATAGTTCTTCACTTTTATTTCATTCTGGGGAGAGAAAATTTTAGTCCTCTCTACAAACACTTGGAATGTTATTAAGTCGTTTGATAAAAATCTTCACATCAGTATTACTTTCAGTCCCATATGCCCAATATATTTAAAGTTTATCTTTTATTCTATTAAGAACTCTGGATATATTTACATATTTATACTTGACTTAGGATACTCTGAGCTAAGAAATAAATGGGAAACTGGATAATTCTTGAAAATTGACTTTATTATGTTAGTCTCTAGATTCTCCCACTTTCTCTCTTATATCACAGTTGATGATTAGTTCTGAATATGTAGAACCTATGGTATTTAGAATCAATGCATGTAGGCTCAATTCCAGCTTGCTCTTTGTGAGACTATAGTATTGAAATTTAGTGTATCCCACTGAATTCTAATTTGATCATACATAACATGAGAATAACTATTAAATTTTTCCTAATCTGAGAGAATTTTATAAAGTTTTAATGGTATATAAATTATATTATGTAATAAACTATAGGATTATAAGCAATTAATTAAGATAAGGTGTTCATATCTGTGTAACTGTTGTAAATTTTAAATATAAAAGCTACTAAAATATGTGCATGTGCTTTGAAGAACTGTTACTTCTCTGCTCTGGACTGAATTGTTCTCCATTCTTATGTTGAAGTCCTAACCCTAATAATGTGACTGCATTTGGAGTTAGGAGCAATCAAAGAGTGATAAAGGTTACATGAGGCCATAAGTGTGTGGCACTAATTAAATACTGTCAATACCAGTGCCTTTATAAGAAGGGGGCTTCCCTGGTGACTCAGTGGTAAATAATCTGCCTGCCAATGCAGAGACATGAGTTCGATACCTGAGTCAGGAAGATCCCTTGGAGGAGGAAGTGGCTACCCACTCCAATATTCTTGCCTGGTAAATGACATTGACAGACAAGCCTGGTGGGCTACAGTCCATAGGGTTCAAAGAGTTGGACACAACTGAGCACAGATGCATATACCCATGCATGTGTATATGAGAAGGTGAGAGACAGCAGAGTTCCCTCTTCCATAAGAGGGCACAGTGGGAACCCAGCTGTCTGCAAGCCAGGAAGGGAGTCTCACCAGGAACCAAGTTGGCTTGCACTTCGATTTTGGACTCCCTAGCCTGTGAGATATAAATTTCTTTAAACCACCCAATCTGTGGTGTTTTGTTATGGCAGCCCAAGCTCACTAATATACCTTCCTAAGTATACTAATAAACCTAAGGATAGTTGTAATAAATAGAACTAGGAGCAAGTTACTTACTAGTAGTAAATTACATATATAGTGTGAGATTGGGTGAGGGGGGGAGAAAGAGACAGAGAGATTTTGACTTTAAGGAACTGGCTTAGTCTGGAGAGTCAGTCAGGTAAGAATTGATGTTGAATTTTTAAATTGCAAGACTGGTCATCAGAATTTCTATGTTGTATCCTAGAGGTAGAATATTTTATTCTTTGGGAAAACATAGTATGTGGTCCAAAGGCCTTCATCTTATTGTGTAAGACCCACCCATTTTATGAAGAATATTCTGCTTTGCATAGTTGCTGCTGCTGCTAAGTCGCTTCAGTTGTGTCCAACTCTATGCGACCCCATAGACGGCAGCCCACCAGGCTCCGCCATCCCTGGGATCCTCCAGGCAAGAATACAGGAGTGGGTTGCCATTTCCTTCTCCAGTGCATGAAAGTGAAAAGTGAAAGTGAAGTGGCTCAGTCATGTCTGACTCCTAGGGACCCCATGGACTGCAGGCCTCCAGGCCCCTGCATCCACGGGATTTTCCAGTCAAGAGTACTGGAGTGGGCTTTGCGTAGTTAACTGATTATAAATGTAAATCACGTTTATAAAGCACCTTTACAGGAACATCTAGTCTAGTATTTGGCCAAACAATTGGTAAACCATTTTGTTAGCCAAGTTAACATACAAAATTAACCATTGTATTGCTGTAATAAATAAGTATAAATTTAGTAGCTTAACAGCACAGATTATCTCACAGTCTGAAAGTCAGAAGTCTGAAATGGTTCTCAGTTGCCTAATACCAAGATGTTAGCAAGACTCAACTTGTGGAGAAAATCCACTTCTTTGTCTTTTCCAGCATCTAGAGGCTGCCTCCATTTCTTAGCTCATGGTTTCATCCCTCTGTCTTCAAAACCAAGTATGTCTTACATTATCATCTCCCTATTTCTTTTCTTCTGCCTTTTCTTCCATTTATAAGAATCTTTATGGTTACTTTAGCCCTACACTGATAATCTTAGATATTCTCTTAATCTAACAGTCTGAAGAGTAAATTCCTTAATTCCATTTGTAATCTTAACTCCCCTTTGCTGTGTAATTTAAGATATTCACAAATTTGAAGGGTTTGGAACATGGATATCTTGTGGCGAGATGGGATGGCTTCTTCTACTGACTTCACTAGCTGACTTATGTGGCCTAAGAAGGGTACGGTAGTTGTTGAGACCAGACATTTAAGCAAAAGCACCTAAGTTGGTAGTTCTAGCTCTTCCTTTGAGTTTAACAGGCAGATAACTTTATTTTTTCCCAGATTGAAGTGATAGTTGCTAAGTTATGTTTGACTCTTTGTGACCCCATGGAGTGTAGTCTGCCAGGCTCCTCTGTCAGTGGGATTCTCCAGGCAAGAATACTGGAATGGGTTGTCATTTCCTTCTCCAGGGGATCTTCCCAACCCGGGGATTGAACCTGGGTCTCCTGCATTGCAGGCAGATTCTTTACCATCTGAACCAAGAGGTTTGCTCATCTATAAATTGAACTGAAAGTGTTTGAAAGGATAAGTGGTTTGATACTTGTAAAGCATCTAGAGGAGTGATTAACACATAATAAGAAATCAGCTCATTTATCTGTTATTATTTTGATTACATAGTTCATCTGTGTTTTTTTAGAAAATTAAAAGTAATATAACTTGGTTCGGGGAAATGAGAGATATATAATTATTATCACTTTGTTCCATGACTTTTCTTTAGGTTTTATGCAGTCCAAGATAACTTACTTTTTCTGTTTTAAATTATCTTAAAATCTAGAGACACAATGATATTTTATGCATATACATATGTATCTAGTAAATAAAAGATACTTCATGCCTGGCAATGGAAACAGGAAAACAAAGCATCACCAAAAATATTGAGCACATTAAAATAAGAATTTGAAAGAAAATTGATTTTTTCCCACCACTTTCTTCTGATTTGAAGGAGGTGGAAGTTTTAGAAAAAAGATAGAGTAAGGCAGACTTGATTATTTTTAAGAATATATAATGTTATAATTAAATGTAAAATATTCTCAATAGAAAATCAAAAGCAAAACCAGACTATATTACAAAATCAACTTTAGTCATACATATGTGTTTGTGTGTGATTTTTATTGTTAGAAATGAGACTTAATCTGCCAAATGTTTTATCTGTTAGGCCCTGGCAGTTCAACAGACAAATATGGAAGCCACAAAAATGATATATATTTATTACATTGAATTTATAAATATTTACAGAACATTTTGATGTGCACTTTTTAGATTTAATATTTTTGACAACAGCGGCCACATATTGAACTTTTCTATACTTTTTTTTCTTGGCTTTGACAATTCCTGTCTATAATAAATTTTGTGAATTTAGTTCTTGCATTGACATAGCTAGGTACCTGGGTAATGTAACCCATTAAATCATACATGAAATAGAATGTTAAATTCTGAAAGCCTCAAGTAATAACCTTATTATCACAATCACAATACAGTTCTTCTGTGTGGACCTCTCACTTATAGAGTACTGAATGCATTGCTTAAGAATAGTGTTTGCAAAATCTGTAACCGATTTTGTACTGATAATTTTATTTATGTTGTAGTCCAGTATTTAGATATTGATATATGGTCATATACTAAGGTGGAAGTACCTTAGTATATGAAATGTGAGTAGAAAAACATTTTTAGTAGCTTAATAGAAAGCTATCACTTTGAAAGTTACGTGTGAGTTCTCATTTTACAGGCTTTTTCTTTTAAATATTTTTCATTTAACAGATATTTGTTGAGCATGTTCCAAAACAAATTCTACTGGTTGCTGCTGCTGCTAAGTCGCTTCAGTCATGTCCGACTGTGTGGACCCCATAGATGGCAGCCCACCAGGCTCCCCGTCCCTGGGATTCTCCAGGCAAGAGTACTGGAGTGGGTTGCCATTGTCTTCTCTGCTAGTGGTTGAGAAGTTAATAAAATAGAAGACACACTTTTTCTATGCATCTTATATTCTAGCCTTTAAAAAAACCAATATGATGGCTTTTAACCTTTTCTGATAATTTTATGGTAGTATTCCTCTGTTATTGGATTAGAGGAGTAAACGTATATTTAATATAATTTATTATATAAAAAGTTAATTTTGAACTAATATGATTAAATAGATTGCTGTGAAATAGAGAAGGGCTTCCCAGGTGGTACAGTGGTAAAGAAACTGCCTGCTGAGGCAGAAAACATAGAGTTCGATCCCTCAGTGGGGAACGTCCCCTGGTGGAGGGAATACACTCCAGTATTCTTGCCTGGAAAATTACATGGACAGAAGAATGTAATGGGCTATATAGTCCATGGAGTCGCACAGAGTTGGACATAACTGAGCATGCACAACCTCAAACCACAAAAAGAGAAGGGGATCATTGAGCAAATAGTTATTGATTACTTACATATTTAAAAGGATTATGTCCCTTTAGGAATACTAGAACCTATTATACTGAACAGTATAACTTCCTCATAGCAAACTAAGAAGTAGGGCCATACAGAAGCTGGGACCTTAGAAACTGAATTATTTGCTGTGGTTGTGCATTTGATGAAGCTGAGTCCAGAAACCAGGTATGTTTTATTCCAGTGTAGAATACTCTTGACCCAAGTGCAATGTGGTGTCTAAGTTTGTAAGTTTTTTAAAGTATTTTATTGAAATATCGTTGATTTACAGTGTTATGTTGATTTCTGCTGTGCAGCAAAGTGATTTATATATATATATATATATATATATATACACACACACACACACACACATATTATTTTTCATATTATTTACTATTATGGTTTGTCACAGGATATTGAATATAGTTCCCTGTGCTATACAGTAGGACCTTGTTGTTTATCTGTCCTGTATATAATAGTTTGCACTTGATAATCTCAAACTCCCAGTCCTTAACTCATGCACCCTCTTCCATGTTGGCAAGCATGATTCTGTTCTCTATATCTGTGTCTGTTTTGCTTCACAGATACATTCATTTGTGTTGTATTTTAGATTCCACATGTAAGTGGTATCATGTGGTTTGGTCTTTCTGATTTATTTCATTTGGTTTAATAATCTCTAAGTCCATCTGTGTTGCTGCCAATAGCATTGTTTCATTCCTTTTTACGGCTGAGTAGTAGTCAACTCTATGTATGTGTGTATACGTGTGTGAGTGTGTGTGTATCATGCATCTCATATCTTCTTCATCCATTCATCTGTCAGGGGACATTTAGGTTGTTCCCATGACTTGGCTATGGTAAACAGTGGTTTTGCTGCAAACGTAGAAGTGTATGTATCTTTTGAAATTATAGTTTTGTCTGGATATCCCAGGAATGGGTTTGCTACAGCATGTACTAAGTTGCTTTAGTCATGTCTGACTCTTTGTGGCCCTGTGGACTTTAGCCTTCCAGGCTCCTTTGTCCATGGGATACTTTAGGCAAGAATACTGGAGTGGGTTGCCATGCCCTCCTCCAGGGTTTTTTCCCAACCTAAGGATTGAACCTGTGTCTTTTATTTCTCCTGTATTGGCAGGTGGTTCTTTACCACTAGTGCCAGCTGGGAGGCCCAGGTGCAGCATATGGCAACTCTATTTTTAGTGTTTTGAGGAACTTCCATGCTGTTTTCTATAATGGCTGTACCAGTTTACATTCAGTTTGGTTTGTAAATAACTCATTCTCTTGAGTGAGATGTTTCTACTTGTTAATATGTGTTGTGTTATGAAGAGTTTGAAAGTCTCTTTGGCCATGGTGTTTGTATGTATTATCATACAGAAGAAGTCCTCTGACTTCAAGCCATTATAACCTATTGGAATCCACATGCAGGGAAAAAAATGGTCTCTTTTATCTACACGTCAATGGGAATTCTAGGAAATATATGATTTGTATATAAATTTCAAGTGAGCACTTAAATATTTGAAAATTGTGTAGAAAAATTACTATTTATTACTTGTCTAAGTTGTAAGCTGTTTTTTAATCAACAAATTTAAATTTCTGTAAGCATGAACTTATTTTCTGTAGTTGAAATTTATTTCTAGTTGTTCTCTTTAATTTTTCATACATGGAAAATTTTTGTCAATGTAATAAAAAGTTACTTTGTTTATGTGAAAAATACTACATGTTTAATATGTTGTTAATGTAAAAAAAATGGAGAAGGAAATGGCAACCCTCTCCAGTATTCTTGCTTGGAGAATTCCATGGACAGAGGAGCCTAGTAGGCTATAGTCCATGGGGTTGCAAAGTGGGAAATGACTGAGCTACTATCACTAATGTAAAAATACTACATGTTTAATAAGATCTTATAGTAAGCATTTCTTGAGTAGTTACTCTTTGCTCTTTGCTGGATGTGAGGAGGTGAATTTGCCAATCTCTTTCCTCAGGGGGGAAATATTTAGGAATACAGTCATTTCATTCAAATGCTGTCTGAGACACAAAAATATGTATCTGGTCATATGCTATATTTTATTAGAATTTTTATCAGAGAAAGAATTTATAGTCATAACTATTTTGCTGTTTTAAAACTATTATAAAAAATAGAAAAATTTAGGTAGCTGTTATTTCTCCTAAGAGTAGACAAAATTAAGTTTAGTATGACAAAGTCTATGAAATTTTATTAAATTTTATTTAGAAGAATTAATTTAATCATGTTTTTTCAGTGTTAATAATCTCCAGCTACCCAGTTATTCCAGTTTAAAAATGTTATTACAAAAAGAATTTAAAATTTGATATTTGATATTTAGAATATGTTTCACTCAGAATTACTGAGAATTAGTACCATCTGACTATTTTTTGCCAAACTATCATCATTTTTGAGTGAAATCTCCAATTAAAATATTTGGAAGAGTTTCTTTATGAGATTAATCTTAATGGGCTACAGACCTATACTTATTAAAACTTGCTAGTCCTTTGTTTTTGCTTTGAAAATTGAATGATTATTTTTATGGAGAAGAATTTATATTTTGAATTCAAGAATGGTGAATTGTAGTTATATCAGAAAAAGATAGATTTGTGTTGGAAAATTTTAAATTTCTTTTGGGGAGCTTTTGTTTACATGCTTTGGGGTAAATTTTCAACACAGTGTGTGTTAAGATTGAACCATGCAGCTCTCACTGATGTTATTGGGAATCTCTAGGCTACATTTGCTCATGCTGTGCTGAAAATGTACCTCCTAATGTTTGAGTAGTTTTCTGGCTATCATACATGCTAAAATAGAGTGATTATGGCCAACAGTATAAATATATACTTAGATAGTTTTAAAATATGTGTTTGATAAAGGGTTATGTGAATTGTTATATAGAGCTCCAATGTAATACACTGCAACTTAACATTGAAAATAGTAGCATTCAGTGAACCATAGCTTATATTTCACCAGGACCAGATGATATGGTTCATTTTGACTTCATTTTACTCCTTGCTATGATTCTGAACAGAAGCCACTATGGCACAAATGGAGAGCACCCCAATGGATTCGTTTATGAAATGCCATATGCTAAGAGAATTCTTAGAGCTTCCCCCTCTTTCCCCTTGTCCTTATTTTTAATCAGTACATCCAAGGCTTCAAGAACAAGGCTTCTATCTAGTGTAAGCTACACAATGAATTTTGCTAATTTTTATTCCTCATTTTGCTTGTTGAGGCAAAGTACAGAAGTATTTTCTGGAAAGTGTGTCCCTAGATTACTTTCTTTTTCTATTTAAGTGCAAGTAGATGCTTTATCATTAACATACTTGTCCATGATTGATTTAGAGAAATTAAAACTTATTGTAAAACTGATTTATCAGATATTTACTGTATTTTGTGTGGTTTTTGAATGGTTTTATATACTTATAGAACTCTATGATTCTTTAAATAGTAAAGAGTCTATTTTTTTGGTCATTGAAGAATGATTATAGAATGTTTCTTATCTAGTACTTTCAGGTTAGTAAGGTTCACATGAGAAGCATCCTAAGTTTTGCTTTGCTAGTTTTTAGTATTTATTCAAAGAAACATTGATATATGAAATTTTACAAGAAATATAAGAAAGAAATGTAACCTGAAAATATACCTATATTAAGCCATATGCATTTATTATTGTGATAAATTAAGGAAAAGGAAATGGAGAAGATTGATGATTTTTTTTTTTTTTTTACTTTGGAAGACAAATCAGACTAATTCCACAACATGTCTGATTTTAAATGTTTGGCTTTCTCCATGTCAAAAATGTTTTCTCTTTTATACAGTTTACTGAAGTTATTGAATATTACTATCCAGAACTAAAGTACCATTAGATACTCTCCAAGTTAGAAAGATGAATAAAGCCCTTGGAATTAGAGTAAGATTACACATTTAAGAGTGATGAAAATGAGTTTGGACTTTTTCAATTCATCAAGCCTCTTGATGCCATAAGGAAAATCTACCAGCCTGATTAAAATTGAATGTCTTGAATTTGGCGGGGGGGAAGTCAATTCAAGGGACAGATTTAGATGTCACAGAGTGGTAGCTGAAATTCTGGGATTAGAGTAGATCACTCAAAAAAGGAAGTAGAATAAGAAATGAAATGTCTAGGGAAACCATACAAATAAAGAGAAAGAGAAACAGAGAAAGACAAGCAGAATTTGAAGAGTTAAGAGACTGTGAAAATGATAGACAAGAAAGAAGCAATTTTAAGAAAATGAAGAGCTCAAATATCTAATGTTTCATGTTGTTTTTGGCATATTGAGTGAGAAAAGGGAATTTAATTAATTAATTCACGGAAATGTTTAGTAGCTTTAAAGAGATATAACTTGAGCCCTAAAATATTGAAGCTCAAATGGAAAATAAAATGGAAACTGTAATTAAGACTGTCAAAAATTATTTCAGTACATTGGTTAGTCCCTTAGACTGCAAGGAGATCAAACCCGTCAATTCGTAAAGGAAATCAACCCTGAATATGCATTGGAAGGACTGATGCTGAAGCTGAAGCTCCAATACTTTGGCCACCTGATGCAAAGCGCTAAGACAAGTGCTTGGAAAAGACCCTAATGCTGGGAAAGATTGAAGGCAGGAGGAGAAGAAGGCTGCAGAGGATGAGATGGTTTGATGGCATCATTGACTGAATGGACATGTGTTTGAGCAAATTCCAGGAGATAGTGAAAGACAGGGAAGCCTGGTATGCTGCAATCCATGGGGTCGCAATGAGCTGGACACAGCTTAGTGACTGAACAACACTGGCCATGAGAAGAAGGAATCAAGTATAATGGTGGTATGAAACAGAGCAGAAGTTGTGGGAGGATGTTTTGATGTTGATTTATTTCTTTTTCACGGGCAAGATTTGCACTAATTTTTCACTAGGAAGATAATGTTAATTTATAGTCCACTGTCACCTCTGACAGTGAAAAGGGGCTATTAGTATTTGTTTCAGGATGATAGGCATATACAGGAACTCTGAGTAGCAAACTAGGATGTAATAGTTACCCTATTAAGTAGAAGGAATTAAGCCTAATAATTTTCAGTTCTAGACAGACTAAGGTAGCATAAAAAGCTTTTAGGTGTCTGGATGACATAGAGAGCAGAAACATTGCCACATTCATTCCGGAGATAATTGGATCCAGTGACAGTTTCCCAATGATTGACTATAAAGTAGAGGCAAAACATATAAGGCCTATGCCAATTTTTTCATTATATATTTTAAAGAGTATCTTCTTTGCATGAAAGGGAAAGACAGAAACAGCATTTGACACACTAAACAGTTGTTACAGAGACATGTATACACAACCCATAAAAGAAAATGACAGAGAATATCATCCATTACAAAAGAAAGCAGCCAGGTTTGCAGTTTTTTTTTTTTTTTCCTTCGTTTGTTTGTTTTTTAAGTTCAGGTTAACTATTTTGGATATATTAAAGGAAACTATATGAGATTTCAGTGAAACTTTATTTGCATATTTTAAGTTTTTTTTTTTCTAAAGCAAAATGTTTTTCTGTAAATATGGTAGGAATGTTAGGTGATACAAATGGCCTCTCTTTATACTAAGAGGATCACATTTGGTTTGTTTTGTTACACTATTGAATTCTCCTGGTCCTCCTCCTGCTTTATTGTGTACTGTTCCCCATAGTCCCTCAAGCTGAAAATTGATCTCCAGTCAATAGTGTGCATTTATTCAACCTGCTTCGTAATCGGTCCTGCTCTGTGAATGAAATTCATCGTGGGAGACTTGTTTACTATCTCTGTTAGGACTGACCTGGTTGAAAGCCCTGTCAAGCTGTCTGAATTTGGATGCTTTGGACGTTTGCCGTAAGGAATTCTTTGCTCACCAAAGGAGCTAAATTGAGCAGAGATGAAGGACTGGTGTTCATTGATTTTTTTTCCTCCTTGCTTCTGAACAGCTTAGAGGACAGGGTACAAATTTAAAAGCTGTACCATAAGCATTTAAATAAAATACTCTTCTACTCTTACAAGTCTAACTGATGTGGTTTATAAAATAAAACAGGTTTATAATTGGGAAAGCATTTAGCTGGCTAATAGAAATTCAAAGAAATCTTTGGCAATATTGTATCATTTCTTGTACCTGCTCTTGAAAGCTGTTAGTAATGCCAGGGTTTCCTTCTTAGAAGGATCAAACCATCCTTTGTTTGAAAATAAAATTCAGTCCTTTGATGTTTCACTGGGCCTTTTCTTCCTCTTGCTCTTTTCTTTTTTTTGATTCTATTCTGATTTATTTTAATTGTAGAAATTCTATTTTTTCTGACATATAAAAAGATAAATGCTCAATGTAAAGCCAACAATACAGGAAATTAGAGAGGAGATAAAGTCATCTGACATGTCTGAAAAATTAATTTTGTTAAGCTTAGGTCACTATCCCTCTGTGCACATATATTGAATTGATGGTGTTCTGTAATCTGCTGTTTTTTATTTTTTTTTAACTCAACAGTGTGTTGTGACCACTTTCTAGAACAATAAAGATAGGTCTGTGTTATCTTCCTATGACTTAAAGGATTCTGATTTACAGGATTCAGATATTTTACTGATTGTCTAAAGATGGACATTTCTAAAATCATAGAAGAATAACTTTGTGTTAATCCTTGTTTCATGTCAGAAGAGAGCTATTCAGGCTGTCTGAGCACAGGGGAATGTGTTAGCCAGGGACAGGTGCACCTCAGAGAACCTGAGGATATTCAGTACAGTTGGGTCTTCTTTAAAGTCTGGAATCAAGGAATAAATTTGGATTATTTTTTGGCACGTTTCATTGTCTTAGCTTCTTTTCTTGCATCTGCTCACAGTGTTTACATCTCTGTGGTTGTTCAGTGGCCCAGTCGTGTTTGACTCTTCGTGACCCCATGGACTGCAGCATGACAGGCCTCCCTGTCCCTTATCATCTCCTGGAGTTTTCCCAAGTTCATGTCCATTGCATTGGTCATGGCATCCAGTCATCTCATCCTCTGGATTGCATTGGTCATGGCATCCAGTCATCTCATCCTTTGACACCCTTTTCTGCCCTCAGTCTTTCCCAGCATCAGGGTCTTTTCCAATGATTTGGCTCTTCACATCAGGTGACCAAAATATTGGAGCTTCCGCTTCAGCATTAGTCCTTACAATGAATATTCAGGGTTGATTTCCTTTAAGATTTACTGGTTTGATCTCCTGCAGTTCAAGGGACTCTCAAGAGTCTTCTCCAGCACACAGTTCAAAGGCATTAATTCTTTGGATGTCATGCTTTCTTTTGGGTCCTGCTCTCACAACCATATGTGACACTGAGAAGACCATAGCCTTGACAATATGGACCTTTGTCAGCAAAGTGATGTATTTGTTTTTCAGCACACTGTCTAGGTTTGTCATAGCTTTCCTGCCAAGAAGCAATCATCTTCATGTCTGCTGTTACCATCCACGGTGATTTTAGAGCCTAAGAAGAGCAAATCTGTCACTGCTTCCACCTTTTCCCCTTCTATTTGCCATTAAGTGATGGAGACAGATGCAATGATCTTAACTTTCTTGTTTTTTAATATTTAAAAAACTGGCTGTTTCACTCTCCTCCTTCACCCTCATCAAGAAGCTCTTTAGTTCCACTTTGTTTTCTTCCATAAGAGTGGTATTATCCACTTACCTGAGGTTCTTGATGTTTATTCTGCCAGTCTTAATTCCAGCTTGTATCTCTTCTAGCCCAGCATTTCTCATGATGTGCTCAGCATATAGGTTAAATAAACAGGGTGACAACAAAGAGCCTTGTTGTACTCCTTTCTTAATCCTGAACCGGTTAGTTGCTCCATACAGGGTTCTAACTGCTGTTTCTTGACCTGCGTACAGGTTTCCCAGGAGACAGGTAAGATGGTCTGGTAATTCCATCTCATTAAGAGTTTTCCACAGTTTATTGTGATCCACACACTTGAAGGTTTTAGCGTAGTTGATGAGACAGAGGTAGGTAGTTTTCTGGAATTCCTTTGCTTTCTCTATGATCCGGAGAATGTTGGCAATTTTGTCTCTGGCTTTTCTAAACCCAGCTTGGACATCTGGAAGTTCTTGGTTCCTGTAATGCTGAAGCAAAGCATGTAAGATTTTGGTGGTCTGAACATTCTTTGTTACTACTCTTCTTAGGAATTGGGATGAGGATTGACTTTTTCCAGTCCTGTGGCCATTGCTGGGTCTTTCAGATTTGCTGACATGAGTGCAGCACTTTGATAGTATCATCTTTTAGTGTTTTAAATACCTCTACTATAATTCTATTGCATCCACTAGCTTTATTGAGGAGAAGGCAATGGCACCCCACTCCAGTACTCTTGCCTGGAAAATCCCATGGACAGAGGAGCCTGGTAGGCTGCAGTCCATGGGGTCGCTAAGAGTTGGACATGACTGAGCAACTTCACTTTCACTTTTCACTTTCATGCATTGGAGAAGGAAATGGCAACCCACTCCAGTGTTCTTTCCTAGAGAATCCCAGGGACGGGGGAGCCTGGTGGGCTGCTGTCTATGGGGTCACACAGAGTCGGACACGACTGAAGTGACTTAGCATAGCATAGCATAGCTTTATTGACAGCAGTGGTTCCTAGGGCCCAGTTGACTTCATACTCCAGAATGTCTGGCCCTGGGTAACTGACCTCATCATCGTGTTTATTTGGTTCCTTGATAGCTTTTTTGTGTGTGCAGTTTTCTGTGTCTGTGTATTCTTTCCATCTCTTCTTGATATCTTCTGCTTCTACTAGGTCTCTACCATTTCTGTCCTTTATTGTGTCCATCTTTGGATGAGATTTTCCCTTGGTATTTCCAGTTTTCCTGAAGAGATCTCTAGTCTTTCCCCTTCTGTTGTTTTCCTCAATATCTTAGCATTGTTCATTGAACAAGGCCTTCTTGTCCCTCCTTGTTATTCTCTGCTGCTGCTGCTGCTAAGTCGCTTCAGTCGTGTCCGACTCTGTGCGACCCCATAGATGGCAGCCCACCAGGCTCCCCCGTCCCTGGGATTCTCCAGGCAAGAATACTGGAGTGGGATGCCATTGCCTTCTCCATGTTATTCTCTAGAACTCCACATTTAGTTGAGTGTAACTTTCCCTTTTCCCCTTACTTTCTACTTCTCTTCTTTCTTCAGCTCTTTGTAGAGCCCTCTCAGATAGTGTTTACACATTTTCCCAGGGTTTCTTCCTTCTGTTTAAATTTCACAGATGAATTTTTCTATGATCATCTTTGGCTCAATTTGCAGGGCCTTTTTTTCTTAACATTTGGGTTATTAATACATTATCATTGATTAGAAATTATTTTCCCACTTAGACTTTCAGCCTTGTTTATAATAGCTTTGCTATATGGGCATCTAAATTGTTTTATTTCAAAAGTTTTTAAGCATGACAAAATTTTGGGTTGGAGAAATATACATCCAAGTAAAATTAACTTTAGCTGTAAGTAGTAGTTTCTGTTATTGCTAGGTATAAGTTGCTAATGCCAATATATAGTCATTATTCTAACTTGAATGTACATTGTAATTCCAGACCAGTCTTTTCCTTTTTGATTTGGGGAAATAGGAGCACAAACTTAGAAGCTCCCTCATAGCACTGAGACTTAAAAAGGTGGGCACATTTACTGCGTTGAAAGTAGACGAATCTCTTAGATATCATGGGTTTCATCTCATCTGCTGTAAAGCAAGGCATTTGGAATTGTAATCTCTACAAATGTGTATTGAGCATCTATAATTTATTGGCTTATTTACATGTGCTCTTTATTTATTCATCATTTCAACTGCGTAAGATGAGTGTTGCTACCTGCTTCCCATGTGTTGAGAATCTATGGTTCAGAGAAACGAATTAAACTTTATCATCATATATTTAATAAATGGTAGAATTGAAATGTGAATTTAGTTCTTTCAGAATTTAAAACCTGTTGTTTCCCTGATTATATCGTATATTTATGTTAATTTATATACCCTGTGTGCTCCAGAAACTTAGTTTCTAATTGGACAGAGGGAATATTGGGTTGGCCAAAAAGTTTATTTGAGTTCCCAGAGTAACTTTTTGACCAACCCAATATTTATTATTTGCCATCCAGACCAGTGATGCTTAACTAGAATGGTACCACCCCTGGAGCATTTGAGAATGTGGGAGAACATTTTCATTTGTCACATTGACTGGGAGTTGCCACTTGCATTTAGTGATTGAGGCCACAGGAATATTAAACACTTTACAGTGTCTACTTCAGGCTCCTGGAACAAAGAATTTCCCCCTACAGTTGCGCCCTTGGTGCCCATGTTTAGAAACAGTATTTTTCTGTGATATCTGTGAGGGCAGGAGACATTTCTTCTTGTTGTATTATTACTGCCTAGTAGAAGTGTAATGCTTTAGTTTTTCATAATGTGTACTGAAAACTTCCTGGAGTCATAGCCACAAGTAGGAGTAGCCATACCAATAGGATAGTAATTATTACTACCACTTAACATACAACCCAGAGTTTCAGTGCTGAGCACATTTGTTTACTAAGAGAATATCCAAAGCCTTCATGATGTTATAGATTTTACATCATAAACCCTCCTGTGATATTAATTGTTCTCTGCCAGAGTATTTCACTGGTTACTTCCTTCACACTTATATTCTGTTGATAGTATCTACCAAAGAAATTGTGCTCTTTCAGGTTGCCCTTTCTTGGGTCCTTTTTTTTCTATACTAGGAAGGGGAAGTGTTAGTCGTTCAGTTGTGCCCGACCCTTTGTGAGTACATGGAGTGTAGCCCACCAGGCTACTCTGTCCATGAGATTCTCCAGGCAAGAATACTGGGGTGGGTGGCCATTTTATTCTGCAGGGAATCTTCCTGACTCAGGGATCAAACTTTGCTCTCTCACTTTGCAGGCATTCTTTACCGTCTGAGCCAGATTCTCCTTTGGCATGCAGTTCCCATTTTTTATTATCTTGGTAGACCTAACTCACTTTTCCTTATCTAGTTTAGGTATGTAGCTGTTCTTCTTGCACAATTCCAGAATACCCTGCTTGTACTGCTATTAAGGTGTTGACCGCAGTGCTGTGTTTTAGTTTTCTGATCTTGTTTTTCCTCTAGCCTGTAAGCTCCCTAAAGGTAAGGGACTGTGTTTACTTCAGTAGATAAAAGATTATAGGTTACTTTCCCCATAACTTGAACTATTCTTGATGAGAGCAGTTTTAGAATGAGTAGTCCTTCAGCCAGTTCAGACTATCCAAACTTTGTATTATGTCTTGGCATTCTTTTCATTGGAATGAGTCTTGTAAAAATCTTAGTATATAGTCTCTTCACAGAAGATATATATATATATATACGGCTTTAAATCCATCACTGATTTTTAAATCTGTCATCATTGGGCAGTAGACACATTTTTTTTTGGCTTAATAAGGCTAATTTTTTGTTAAAATTTACTCTCTGTAAAGGCTCCATTCCAAAAATATTTAAATCATTTGCTTTAAAAAAGCATTTAACCAGTATAGAAGATAACCGCATATACTTTGAAAGTAGAGTACGAACAGGAATTAACAACTGTGAATAGGAGAGAACACTTGAAAATTTATTATTTCTATTTTGTACTGCTATCACAAATTGACTTAAAAGCAAATTGTTTCTTGATTAAATCCTTAAAAGGAAATCTTTAGTGGGCCTGTGCCACTATTAAAAATGCAAATATTTTAAATTCAGACTTACGAGAAACCACTTATAAATAGAATTCTTGGATATTAACTGCTCTGACTTAAAGGATCTTCAAATTTATCACAATAAAGTATAAACTAGTTACCTCAATTTTTCAGTTGTATTAAAAATACTTCTATAATACTTTAGTCCATTAAATTAAGGATAGAACACTATAGAAATGATATATCCTCTTTGATTTAGGCTCTTACAATTTTTGAAACATGAAGTTCTTAATTGTAATTATGGGTTATAAACAGAATTATGTTGTACATTTCTTGAGTCTAGGATATACTCTGGGTGATAATGTTTTAAGAATAATAATTTATAATATACTTTCTTGTGATTTATCTTTCTCTTAAAAACTATGTACAATAAGAAAGAGTTTATCTTAGTTGGGACTTTGTTGATAATTAAGGTTTTAATATGTCTGTTAAATATAAGCTCATTTGCTGATGAGTGCTAATGACCAAAATGAACTATGGAAATATTAATTCAAATTAAGTGGTTAGAGGATGAGAAAAATAGTAAAGTATCACTAAAATTAATGAAACAGTCTTTCCTATTATGATATATATATATATATGTATGAACTTATTTTAGCTTAAAATTATGTATACTTACATACAGTAGTGAAGGAAATCAAGCTGTTCCATAATTCTCTTTAAAATGGTGTATTATTTTATTCTACTTTTTATAATTAAATTGAAATGATGTGTATAAACTGAACTTCAGTGAAAATAAAAGTGTCATCTCAAGCTTTGTGGATTTTGTCTCAAAAAAACACATGATTTAAACATGTTAGATCAAGGTTAATGGATGTATTGTCTTTGAAGGCTCTGACAGTTGAGTTGCTGGCATGGTAAAAGAATTTGTATTCCATTAATGGGTGAACTTCTTACCCATGTAATAAATAGTGTATTTTACAAAGAAGTAAAATGATGAATTTATTTCCTTTGCTTCAGGGAGATGAGGCAAGGTGCATATGGCTATCTTGACGGACAAAGTTGTCCCCTTATCAAGAAATGACACATAAAAATGGCTAAATTCCAAATCATGAGCACTTGAAAATACTTATTGAAATTTTATTTTATTTGAACTCCTTTGTATATAAGTAAAAAATAATACATTGTGAAATTTTAACTCTGATATAAACAATACTAATATTGTTGACAGTATTAATAACTTTGTTATAAGTTAAGTATATTCTATGTCTTTAGTACATAGAGCTGTGATAACTCAGGGAACATGGTTTGAAATCTGGAACTTTTGCATCCTTATAAATATGAACTAATGGAATTTTACTTTATTTTTTGTTCTGTTTCTCAAAGTACAGTAAAACAGCACGAAATAAGTAGTATAATAACTTGGGAATGTACTGAGTTAGAAGCTGCACTGTTTTATTTTGGAATGTCACTTAAATGTGTTGTGTTAAATCTGGGTACGTTGAATTCTTACTTAACCTTTCAACTTTATTAAATGTCCTGATCTTCTTATTCTCAAAATATCCTTTAAATATAAATTTTATTTGCAAAAAATTAAAATAGATTTCCATAGTTTGCAGATAATTTAAATTTATTTCTCTCTTCAAGGGTTGGAATAGATGTTTCTGGAGCACTGGGGAGAGAACATCCACCCTCAGAACTAGTTGATCTCCTTTGATATGATCAGGAAAGCAGCTCTGAGAAAACTGTATTGTGAAGTGATATTAATTACATGTAGCAAAATGTAAAAGTGTGCATTTGGCATGAAATGAAAGTGAAAGGAAACATTTTAAACTTTAGATACCTAATGCATTCCAAGAAAAAAACAAGTGATGTGACTATCAAGAACCATCCGTAAGTGTTGTCAGGGACAGCCTTTTCTTCCTCATACAAAGTGATAATTCCCACAAATCTAGAAAATGTACCTTAGAAGCAATGTTTTTCTAATTACATTTTAGGACACTAGGGAAGCTTCTGTAGATGTCTCTGCTTGCATTTTACTGTGTTAATCTCACCTTCCCTTCCCCTTTTTCTTTCTTTGGTTAGGAATAACCAGTGTGACTAGAACGTTATACATTTTAAAAAGACTCCTAGACAAGACTATAAAATATGTCTTTTTCAAATTCTTTTGAGTTAGATTTGTGACAGCTTTGGTTGAATTTTTCTATTTATCAAATTGGATTTAGAAAGAGATTTATCATCCTAATTGGTTAAATGGGGACAAAATCTCATCTTAAGTTGTTTTCATTGAATAAAAGTTATCAAATTTATATAGTAGATACAATATTTGCTTCCTCATTGAAGAATGCCTATTATAATCCACACGAAAAATTCTTAACTCTTCCTTTTAACGACACATATATAAGCTATTCTTATGAAAAAAGTAGAATGATTTCTGTCTTTTCTTGGTGGAGATTGCTTAAAGTAATGAAACTGGTTTGTTAAAATACTAGTATAATGCTCAGTTAATAACCAATTATTGTGGTTTTTGTTTGAAGAAGAGACATTTAGACGAACCTCATCTCTTTGTAGAGAATATACCTCTGGGATATGACACTGGACTTTTCTCATATTTCCGGGTAATACCTAAAAAGCAGTGCATAATGCATAGATTCCTTTTCATTCTGTTTAACTCTTAAAGTTATTCAGCTTTTAAAGGAATATCATTACTGCTTGAGATTATCCCTATAATGAGAAATCACAGCATGCATCTTGAAAAAATGGTTCCCCTTCATCTCTTCTCATTCATCTCCTTGTGAAATTATAAATGCATGAGTGCAGTGTATGGCTATTCAGGTCAAATTCTCTTTCAGGACTGATGTTCCTGTTATACAGTTTATCCATCTATTAACATGCTGAAATGTCAAAAGCTTCATTTTTTGAGAGTAGAATGTCAGTTTCTTTTTTTACTTAGAGCAATTTACCCAGGGAAAAAGCAAGAGATTTGACAGTTATAGCCATCAGGGCAAAGTCTGGCTGATGATTTGAGAAAATAGGAGTAAATGTTCAAATATAGGGTGCTCTAAGTTTATATGTTTTCAGGATGGTGTATGAGGTAAAAGGGACAGTGCATGCAGTAAAAGGTAAATAGAGATCAGAATAATCTGTGCCTGTGTATATAAAAAGCTGCATCTCATTCCTAAATTTCAGGTTTTGAGAACTATTTTTTCACTCCTCTAAACTCTTGAATTCAAACTCTTGAGTGACTTTTGAATTGCAGCCAAGGGTATCATTGTGATTGCCTGTAAGTAAAGAAGTTTTCAGTTACCTGTTGTTTACATCTAAATATTTAAAACTGTGATTGAGAGCTTTTCATTGATAATTAGAATTTTATTTATTGTATGTATATGGGTAATTAAGAAACTAAAGATAGCATATGTATGTGGAAAAGAAGTTGGATAGAGTACAAAGATTCTGTATATTAATGTAGAATATATAAGATGTATTCAATAAGTACTTCATTAGAATATATAAAGTGAAATTATTTTAAAAATACTATAAATATGAATATTAACTCAGTTGTGTTGATCATTCAGTAGACAGTATTGGGATCAATGAACAATTACACAAGAGCACAGTTTTCAAGGTGCCAGTCAAAGCCAAACAATGAGCTTCCCCTCAAATTTCTGAAAATTCTCCCTTTGTGAGATAATGGATTGGGGTGCCTCTTTTTCTTTCCCACTTAAAAAGTCACTTGGCACTGAGGAATGATGTGGTTGTTATCCACATTCCACATGGATTGAAAATCCCTTCCTACATGCCCATGCTCTGGGATCTGTATGAGTCCACGAGATCCTGTATGGTCTGTGAGCCTCTGCTCCTTTATGTTCTGTCTCTGGATGGGACTGTGCTGTCTTGAGAGGTCTATCTGTTGAGGGTATTTCCCCCATGAAAGGAACGTGAAGAGCTTGGAGGGTAGCAGGTTATTTTGCAAGCTTCTGAGCCTCAGTGTATAAGTGTGTGAGGAGGTGTTAGGGTGGAAATTGGGCTCATTATGCCTTTCAGTTTATTCGTTTGTTGGTTCCCTGTCAACCTGCCAGCCTCTCTGTGGGACAACTGCCCTTTGTATCATAATCTGCCAACATTCATGGTGGTTGCATTCACTGTATCCGTTGTACTTTGGAACTCCATTACAACTGGTGTTTGAATGCAAAGCTTCATGATATCTGGGTATATAGACAGTGTGCTGAGCCACAAAGGCACCCTTTGTATTTCTTAGTCTTATAATCCTTTAAAACAAAACAAAACACAAAAATGCCCAAACCAGCTTTGAAGAAGGGATTTTCTGAGAATAGGAAGGAAAATATGCTTTTACCACGCTGTTCCATACTTTCATAATACAGTGTTTGGGAAGAAGGGGAAATTTCTAATATTAAAGCTAGATTTGTTTCTTGGGCTAAAGTTGGCTATGTCTAAGACTAATTTTCTACCTGTGGAGATGTGAGTGACTTTGCACCTGTCTTCATCTGTTACCTTGCCTAGGCAGGTGGCTACATTGATTATTTTTGGCATATGCTTTAGAAGTACCTCCATGACCCTTGTGAGTTCCTACTTTGTCCACAGTCCTGGACAATTCTTAACTTTGAACTTCCTTTTCAAAGGAAGATGTGCCTCTGACCTCTTTATGGTCACCTCCTCTGAGTCTTTTGTTTATCTTCTCTTTTCTGTGAGTGTGCAATTTGGTTTTGAGAATTAAGAATAACAGAATCTTCAATCGGCAGACGGGTGACAATTACAAATGAAATAAGGAAGGCTTGTTTTTCTTCGTTCCACACCCCCTCCCATTACTTTAGAGACAGAATTCCAGTTCTGAGGTATGAGGAAAAGCGACACAATTGGGATGCTACAGCAAGCTCAGATAAATGCTCTGCTCTGCTTCTGTCCTTCCTCCCTCTCCGGGGGCTGACGCAAGCTTTGTGAGGGTCAAGGTACTCTCTTCCTTTCTTCCTCCTTTCTGTTGAAATACTTGACATAATTGGAAATGATATATTTACTCTTTTTGTTAAATATCAGTTTAAACTGATATTTAAGTTAGTGCATTAAAGCATTGAGCACTTGCCCAGTACTCTGGTTCACATGTACTTTTCTCGTTTAACTGATAAACTTGCATAGGACCATGGAAGTCAGAGCTTCCTTTGGAGATTCTTTGGCTTCTTAAGAATCCTGAGTCTGTTCATGCTACTGTAGCTTGTTGTTTTGGCAGACCATTGACTTTCATAAATTCATACACATGCACACATGCGTGCACACACACACACACACAGAACACACTAGTTATAGTAGTGTCTGTTACGGTCTTCATCAGTATGAATACAAGCAGATCCTAGGTCCTTTAGTTACTGTAATTAAAAGAAAAGAAAGTCCCTGTTACATGGTGGTCTCTCTAGCATTGACTTTTACTAGAGTGGTATTTTCAGGACTTCAATGACAATATATAAAAGAAAGAAGGTGTCTTTCTGTTCTTCCTGTTTGTAGATGGTTCTCAAAATTTAGTGTGCATTTGGTTCACTTGTGTTATGGTATGTGTGACAGAGATAAGACTGATTTGATTTAATAGCTATTATGTGGCACAAAGATATGCATATTAAATAAACATTCTGATTTTCAGAAAAGAGGCTCAGAAGACACAGTTTGGGGACCACTGAGGAAAGCCTTCCTGTGTGGTCTCTAGTGTGTTATAAATGAATCATTCTGTGTGAGGCTTTGATCATCAAGCTAGTTTATCATTTCTAAGTTTGATCACCATAAAGGCCATTTAATCTATATATAGTCATTATATATATGTATATATGTAAATATATTTTAGATAATATCCTATATTGGTTTCCATTCATAATTCAAAATTATTGAATAACTATTAAATGAATGTCAGTGTACAAATCATAATGAGCATTTTATGTGAATGTAGATTATTATAATCTTCTGACATTGTAGGTAAACTAAATGAATAGTACAGTATTATGAAATTGTCTTTTACATTAGGTAGAGCTTATCAAGTACCCTATTTCCATGTGTCTACAAACTTAACTCATGATCATTCCATTTCACACATATGTATGATTCCTAATCCTTACCTCCTTGCTCATTAATGAGTACTGAAAAAATTTGTTCTCTGTAGGCCCACCGATAAAATATTTAAGTGCCTTCTCATCAGACTGACTCTAGCAGTGATTGATACAAACTCACTCTTTTCTAGTCTTTGCTTAGGATCCTTAACTTCTCAGTTGTTGCTGTTGTTCAGTTACCCAGTCATGTCCGACTCTGTGAACTGATGGACTGCAGCACACCAGGCCTCTCTGTCCCTCTCCATCTCCCGAAGTTTGCCCAAGTTCATGTCTAGTAGCATCCAGCCATCTCATCCTCTTATGCCCTCTTCCCCTTTGCCCTCAATCTTTCCCAGCATCAAGGACTTTTCCAGTGAGTCAGCTGTTTGCATCAGATGACCAAAATACTGGAGTCTGATTCAGGGTTGATTTCCCTTAAGATTGACTGGTTTGATCTCTTGCTGACCAAGGGACTCCCAGGAGTCTTCTCCAGCACCATAGTTTGAAGACATCAATTCTTCAGACAAGAGAGGGTGAGATGGTTGGGTGGCATCACTGACTCATTGGACATGAGCTTGAACAAGCTGTGGGACATGGTGATGGACAGGGAAGCCTGGCATGCTGCAGTCCATGGGGTCGCAAAGAGTCAGACACAACTGAGCAACTGAACAACAAAAACAACTGTCCAGCTCTCACAACCATACGTGACCAACGGGAAAGCCATAGCCTTGACTATATGGACCTTTGTTGGCCTTCTCAGTACTTGGCATTAAGAAATTACAAGAATAGTTCCAATTTACAGGTTTATTTTGATGCTTGATGAAAATATATTTGCAGAACCCTTAGCATAGTGCTTCACACATATTGAACCTTCCTTAAATGTTTAGTTAGGTGGTCAAGAGTGTCTAGGAAACACATACTGTCTCTGGATTTTTTATTTTTTTTGATTGTGGGTATCAGCAGTTTTGTTTTTATTTAGGCATTTGTTAAATTCAAGAAGGCAGTTAGATTGGTTTACTTTATACTAAAAGAGATCTTAGAGATTTTTAAATGAACACCCATGCCACCATTTTTCATTTCAGAACCTGAGGAACTTCATGTAGAATAATTAATAAGCTGGCACTGAAAATGGTTTACTTGCTCCAGCTATGGAATACACATCTCCTAGCCTCATTATACTTCTGAATATTAAAGTATGGTGTTCGATGCATGATACAGGGTGCTCGGGGATGGTAAACTGGGATGACCCAGAGGGATGGGATGGGGAGGGAGGTGGAAGGGGGGTTCAGGATGGGGAACACATGTACACCCATGGCAGATTCATGTCAATGTATGACAAAACCAATACAATATTATAAAGTAATTAGCTTCCAAAAAAAATAAAGTGAAAAAAAAAAAACATATGGTGCCTTAATTCACAGAAATTGGGCTATTGTCATCAAATAGCACACATTTGATAATCACTTACACTGTATAAGATATTTTGTGGTAGTGGTTGGTGGTTTAGTCATTCAGTCACGTCTGACTCTTTGTGAACCTATGGACCATAGCCTGCCAGATTCCTGTTCATGGGATTCTGCAAGAATGCTGGAGTGGGTTGTCATTTCCTTTTCCAGGGGAACAAAGACATTTTGTATGTATTTTAAATATTTGCAGGAATATAAAACTGTTTTATACTAAATTTTTAACATTTTTCTCTTTGAAAAATGCTGTTGGGTCTAATAACAGCATACAGCATATATCAAACAGCCTTGTAACTACAATTGTCTTGCGCTTTGTATATTAATAAAAATTGGAAGACCCGGTTCTATAGTTTGGCAGTGGTTTTGCATGATGATGGAGCCCAGGGGGACAGTCTTAGACCTCTTGGTCCTTGAGTTTGTGAAGCTCAGGTGTTTTGGAGCCAGTTTGCTGCCAGCTGGCTTACTCTCAGAGGCAGTGCTCTGGCAATAATTCTTCAGACAGATAGAAGCAGTCAGATTGGTCAACAAAACTGAGAACCAAAGTTTTGGAATCCCTGTTCAGGATAATTCCTTTTCAGCTGACACTGGCTGCCATGTAAAGAAAAGTACAAAGTTGGAGGGGTGTTGACAGACCTTGTTCTGTACTTCATAACATAACTCCATCTGAAGATGCAGTGCTTTATTTTGGCAGCTGTGATGTGGTGATTAGGCACATATTTTAGACAGGACATGCATCAGAGCCATCATCCCTCAGATTCAAACTAAATTGGGCATTTTCCTTTAGGGAGTAAGTCTGCCCTACTCACCACATCTTACTACTTGCCACTTATCAGAGAGTGGCCCGACTGGCCCCATTAATCCTCATTTTAAAGTCCAGACCAAAATATTACCTTCTCAGTAAACCCTTGTCCACTGTCCTCTTTTATACAATATCTGCCATGCTGCTCTCTATTTTAGCAATCACTGATTTCTAACTTTTTTGTCTGACTTTTGTCTCACAGTGTAAATGATTATCAGAAGGTTGTTATTTGATGACAAGTGTGAGATGGGCATTCTCACACTTTTACTGTACAGCTTTATTTTTGTTTTTCCAAGTCCCCAGTGTAATGTCAGGCACATTCTCAGTGCTTAATAACAGTGGAATGAATGAATGTGCCGTTTGGATACTTCTTTGTAAGGTAGAATTTAATAGATATAACTGATCTTGAGTGAACAGTGTTGCTATTGTACAGTGTAATTAAATGTACTTTATGATGTTCCATCTCAAACTTTCTTGCTCTGAAATAGTACAGATCATCTGGAAAATTTTGCTCAACTTTCTCCTTTAAAGACACTTTTACAAAGCCGTTTTTCACTATTATTTAACAGTAAATCAACATTCACAAAGCTAAGATCATGGCATCTGGTCCCAACACTTTATGGCAAATAGATGGGGAAAAAATGAAAAGAGGGACAGACTTTATTTTCTTGGGCTCCAAAAGTGACTGTGGTTGTTGACTGCAGCCATGAAATTAAAAGACACTTGCTCCTTGTAAGAAAAGCTATAAAAACCTAGACAGTATATTAGAAAGCAGAGACATTACATTGACAGCAAAGGACCACATAGTTGAACCTATGTTTTTTCCAGTAGTCATGTATGGATGTGAGAGTTGGACCATAAAGAAAGTTGACAAAGATCCCACAAAAAAAGAAAACTACAGGCCAATATCACTGATGAACATAGATGCAAAAATCCTTAACAAAATTCTAGCAATCAGAATCCAACAATACATTAAAAAGATCATACACCATGACCAAGTGGGCTTTATCCCAGGGATGCAAGGATTCTTCAATATCCGCAAATCAATCAGTGTAATACACCACATTAACAAATTGAAAAATAAAAACCATATGATTATCTCAATAGATGCAGAGAAAGCCTTTGACAAAATTCAACATCCATTTATGATAAAAACTCTCCAGAAAGCAGGAATAGAAGGAACATACCTCAACATAATAAAAGCTATATATGACAAACCCACAGCAAACATTATCCTCAATGGTGAAAAACTGAAAGCATTTCCTCTAAAGTCAGGAACAAGACAAGGGTGCCCACTTTCACCATTACTGTTCAGCATAGTTTTGGAAGTTTTGGCCACAGCAATCAGAGCAGAAAAAGAAATAAAAGGAATCCAAATTGGAAAAGAAGAAGTAAAACTCTCACTATTTGCAGATGACATGATGCTCTATATAGAAAACCCTAAAGACTCCACCAGAAAATTACTAGAACTAATCAATGACTATAGTAAAGTTGCAGGATATAAAATCAACACACAGAAATCCCTTGCATTCCTATACACTAATAATGAGAAAACAGAAAGAGAAATTAAGGAAACAATTCCATTCACCATTGCAATGGAAAGAATAAAATACTTAGGAATATATCTACCTAAAGAAACTAAAGACCTATATATAGAAAACTATAAAACACTGGTGAAAGAAATCAAAGAGGACACTAATAGATGGAGGAATATACCATGTTCATGGATTGGAAGAATCAATATAGTGAAAATGAGTATACTACCCAAAGCAATTTATAGATTCAATGCAATCCCTATCAAGCTACCAACGATATTCTTCACAGAGCTAGAACAAATAATTTCACAATTTGTATGGAAATACAAAAAACCTCGAATAGCCAAAGCGATCCTGAGAAAGAAGAATGGAACTGGAGGAATCAACCTACCTGACTTCAGGCTCTACTACAAAGCCACAGTTATCAAGACAGTATGGTACTGGCACAAAGACAGAAATATAGATCAATGGAACAAAATAGAAAGCCCAGCGATAAATCCACACACATATGGACACCTTATCTTTGACAAAGGAGGCAAGAATATACAATGGATTAAAGACAATCTCTTTAACAAGTGGTGCTGGGAAAACTGGTCAACCACTTGTAAAAGAATGAAACTAGAACACTTTCTAACACCATACACAAAAATAAACTCAAAATGGATTAAAGATCTAAATGTAAGACCAGAAACTATAAAACTCCTAGAGGAGAACATAGGCAAAACACTCTCCGACATACATCACAGCAGGATCCTCTATGACCCACCTCCCAGAATATTGGAAATAAAAGCAAAAATAAACAAATGGGACCTAATTAACCTTAAAAGCTTCTGCACATCAAAGGAAACTATTAGCAAGGTGAAAAGACAGCCTTCAGAATGGGAGAAAATAATAGCAAATGAAGCAACTGACAAACAACTAATCTCAAAAATATACAAGCAACTCCTACAGCTCAACTCCAGAAAAATAAATGACCCAATCAAAAAATGGGCCAAAGAACTAAGTAGACATTTCTCCAAAGAAGACATACAGATGGCTAACAAACACATGAAAAGATGCTCAACATCACTCATTATCAGAGAAATGCAAATCAAATCCACTATGAGGTACCATCTCACACCAGTCAGAATGGCTGCGATCCAAAAGTCTACAAATAATAAATGCTGGAGAAGGTGTGGAGAAAAGGGAACCCTATTACACTGTTGGTGGGAATGCAAACTAGTACAGCCACTATGGAGAACAGTGTGGAGATTCCTTAAAAAACTGGAAATAGAACTGCCTTATGATCCAGCAATCCCACTGCTGGGCATACACACTGAGGAAACCAGAAGGGAAAGAGACACGTGTACCCCAATGTTCATCGCAGCACTGTTTATAATAGCCAGGACATGGAAGCAACCTAGATGTCCATCAGTAGATGAATGGATAAGAAAGCTATGGTACATATACACAGTGGAGTATTACTCAGCCATTAAAAAGAATACATTTGAATCAGTTCTAATGAGGTGGATGAAACTGGAGCCTATTATACAGAGTGAAGTAAGCCAGAAGGAAAAACACCAATACAGTATACTAACGCATATATATGGCATTTAGAAAGATGGTAACAATAACCCTGTGTATGAGACAGCAAAAGAGACAGTGATGTATAGAACAGTCTTATGGACTCTGAGGGAGAGGGAGAGGGTGGGAAGATTTGGGAGAATAGCACTGAAACATGTAAAATATCATGTATGAAACGAGATGCCAGTCCAGGTTCAATGCCCGATACTGGGTGCTTGGGGCTAGTGCACTGGGACGACCCAGAAGGATGGTATGGGGAGGGAGGAGGGAGGAGGGTTCAGGATGGGGAACACATGTATACCTGTGGTGGATTCATTTTGATATTTGGCAAAACTAATACAATTTGTAAAGTTTAAAAATAAAATTAAAAAAAAAAAAAAGAAAGTTGAGAACTGAAAAATTGATGCTTTTCAAACTGTGGTGCTATAGAAGACTCTTGAGAGTCCCTTGGACTTCAAAGAGATCAAACCAGTCTATCGTAAATGAAATCAACCCTGATATTCTTTGGAAGGACTGATGCTGAAGCTCCTTTGGCCACCTGATGTGAAGAACTGAGTTATTGGAAAAGACCCTGATGCTGGGAAAGATTGAAGGCAGGAGTAGAAGGGGATAGCAGAGGATGAAATGGTTAGATAGCATCACCAACTCAATGGACATGAGTTTGAGCGAATTCTGGGAGATAGTGAAGGATAGGAAGCCAGGTGTGCTGCAGTTCATGGGGTCATAAAGAGTTGGACGTGACTGAGTTGACTGAACAATTGAAAGACAACAATAATAAATAATGATACACCAAGAGCCAAAGGACTTTCTTTAGTTTTTTTGTTTGTTTGTTTTTATAGCTTTCTTTCTTTCTATTTTTAATGCAGTGTGTCTGTGTGCAAGGGGTCATGTGATATGAACAGTGGCAACAACTGCATTAGTTTGAGGAATCAAGACAATTTTGAAGTGAAAGATTTAATATCAGTTCTTTAAAAGGAGTTTGCTTTAAATGTACCCTTAGATGAATTGTACCAAGGTAACACTGAGGTTTTTAAAATGCATATTTGGTCTAATGATGTGTGTGTGTGTGTATTTTTGTTGTTCTTATATTTATTGCAAAACTGTTTTGTTAAATCTATAATCTACTGAAATTAGTATAATTCTGAGGAATAGCTACTTTCATATTTCCAAAGCAGTTAATCTAAAGAGAATTTGTTAACATTGTGATAGTAGTTACTATTTCCTTTGGGAAATTTTAATTTTAATATATTATAATTACAAAACTAATTTATAAGTACTTATAAAAATTAAGGACTACAGAAGTGTATCAAGTTGAGTAAAAATTAACAACCCTTCTTATTGGCCATAAGTAAATATGGTAAATGATTTAGTATGTATTTTTCTAGATTTTTCTTTATGTATACAGTCATGTGTGTGTTCAGTTGTGTCAAACTCTTTGTGACCCTTTACACTATAGCCCACCAGGCTCCTCTGTCCATGAAATTTTTCAGGCAAGAATAAAGAAGTGGGTTGCATTTTCCTCCTTCAGGGGGTCTTCCCGACCCATTGACTGAACCCACCTTGCCTCTGTCTCCTGCATTGCAGGCAGATTCTTTACCACTGAGGTATCAGGGAAGCCTTATATAGTCATATATAGGGTAGTGTATTTATATATGGGCTTCCCAGGTGGCACAATGGTAAAGAATCCACCTGCCAATGCAGGAAATAGAAGCAATGTGGCCTCGATCTCTGGATCAGGAAGATCTCTTGGAGTAGGAAATGGCAACCCACTTCAATATTCTTGCTGGAAAATTCCTTGGACAGAAGAACTTGGCGGACTACAGTCCAAATGGTTGCAGAGTTGGACTTGACCGAGCACACATATACACAAACACATTTATATATGCAGTATATGCTTATACATATATGTGGTATATACCTATAAAGCCAATAGAATATTCATAAAAATGGAAATGGTATTGTTATTCATAACATTCTCAGATGTTTTTGTTGCTTCAAAACTTATCTTGGAAATCTTTCTGTCTTAGTGTAGATAAATTTGTTTCTTTCCTTTTTATCAGTCTCTGAAAGTGAAAGTTGCTCAGTCGTGTCTGACTCTTTGTGACTCCATGGACTATATAGTCCATGGAATTCTCTAGGCCAGAATACTGGAGTGGGTAGCCTTTCCCTTCTCCAGGGGATCTTCCCAATCCAGGGATTGAACCAAGTCTCCCACACTACAGGCAGATTCTTTACCAGCTGAGCCACAAGGGAAGCCCAGGAATACTGGAGTGGGTAGCCTATCCCTTCTCCAGGGGATCTTCCTGACCCAGGAATTGAACTGGAGTCTCCTGCATTGCAGGCAGATTCTTTACCAACTGAGCTATGCTCTAGTGGTTCTTTATTTACCAGGTCCACAGTATAGTGATTCAATCTCCTTTTCTTGGCCTTTTGCATTGTTTTCAGGTTTTTCCTACTTTGATTTCTGTTACAGCACACATCATGGGCATATTTATTGGTGCAAGTATTTTGGGAGATTATATTTGTAAAGTGGAATTATAGGGGAAATTATGAAATATATAATAAATGCTTTTGCTAAACACAATGCAAATGCATGAGTTCTTTCTTTCACATGGTTGTTTTAATAACAGGATCTTGCTATTTTAGAGTAAGTACACTTTTTTCTAATTATAAAATAATGTATATCCATTATAGAGAATTTAGAATTATAGAAATGTTAAGGGATAAAAAGAAAAGCTGTCTAATCCTACCATCTAGAAATAAGCACTGTTGCTCTTTTGACACGTTTAGTTCCAGTCCATATTTTCCTATGCATAATTTTTACTGTACTGATAGCTCAGATTTTCTTATTTATCATTATAGTGCATTTAACCCTGCATCCGGAGAAGGCAATGGCACCTCACTCCAGTAGTCCATCCCATGGATGGAGAAGCCTGGAAGGCTGCAGTCCATGGGGTCGCTGAGGGTTGGACAGAACTGAGCGAATTCACTTTTACATTTCACTTTCATGCATTGGAGAAGGCAACGGCAACCCACTCCAGTGTTCTTGCCTGGAGAATCCCAGGGATGGGGGAGCCTGGTGGGCTGCCGTCTATGGGGTCACACAGAGTCGGACACAACTGAAGTGACTTAGCAGCAGCAGCAACCCTGCATCATTAGAAATATTAAAACATTGATATACTGATTCCCTCATTATTCATTATATAGCACTAGCATGATACTTAAACTATATTTCTGTTTTATATTGATACTTAATATGTCTCCATTTTCAGCAGTCATAGTAAGAAATATCTTTCATGTAAAGCTTTCTATGTGTTTTGTATTAGTCTCTTAGCACACATTAAAAGTCATGTAAATACTGGGTTAAATAGTAGTAATACTATGATGTATTTAGATGCCAAATTATTTCCCACAAAGACTGTATCAATTGCAGTCCTTTTTGTACGGTTTAAGTATGCCTATTTCAGCATTCTTAGGCTGCTACTGATGGGTTTTTATGATGTTTGGAAGGCTACGATCCATTTCATTTTTAGTCTTAGAATATTATTTCTTATTCGTTATAGGTACTCCTTTATGGTTTTGGCTTTAAGTTAAAACTTGTTTTAAACCTCTTGAACTTTGCCAGTTGGCCCAAATTATTAGACATTTCAGGACTATTTACTTGTGTAGTTTTACATGCATCATGTGTAGTGGGGTAGTCAATGATGAACAATTCAATAACATAAATGTTTAATAGTAATAATGAAAACCTAGAGTCTCCAGAGAAATTCAGTATGCATGAAAGTTCCTTTCAACTTTGTGTGTTTCTTGGTGCTCCCTTCGGAGACCATGTCGTCTGCATCCATTCGTCATACACTCTGTGCACCTCAGAGAAGGAAAAAGTGTGTAAGTTTCTTTTTCTGTTGCTGTTTCCTCCTTCATATATGTCTTCTTTTTGTGAAAAGCCATATTCCCTGGTGGCTCAGATGGTAAAGAATCTGCCTGCAATGTGGGAGACCCTGGTTCAATCCCTGGTTCAGGACGATCCTTTGGAGTAGGAAATGGCTACCCACTCCAGTATTCTTGCCTGGAGAAGTCCATGGACAGAGGAGCCTGGTGGGCTACTGTCCATGGAGATGCAAGATTCACACACGACTGAGCGACTAACACTATGTTTTTTTGAAGCTTTTGCCATTGAGCTTTACCACTTTTCTTTCCTTTTATTGTTGACATGACTGAGCTCTTATCATTTTCTAATTCAAGGAACCTTCTAGGATTATCTCATAGCTTTCAACTTACTGAACCTGTAACTTCAAACAGCCGTGATTTCAATACAGCTCAGTTATCAAACTATCTCATATAAATTTACTCATATGCCATGATTATCATAAATCTTATCAACAGATTATTTCAGTTTTCAAAACCACAGAAACCAGACCTACCTCTGATTACAGTCTTCTCTTCTTCCAATTAACTTTCTCAGGTACTGTCATAATATCACTACCATTAATACGTTGATTTTTGCCCTCACCATGTTCGATTCATTGATCATCATTTTTCTTACAATCTTGCAAATACTCTCAAAATCCTTGTTGCTCTGTTTTCATCACGCTAGCCTGGCAAGATGCCTTACCGTATGTCAAAAATGATGTGTTGGAAGGACCCTGGCCGCATCAGGGTTTAGTCCTTGCTCTCTGTGCTGACTAACAATATAACCTTGGCAAGTCACTATACTAATCTAGCCTGTATAAATTTTAGTGTTTAGACTAGATCATCATTTTCTAAAATATAATAGACACTAGATCCAGATGTTATATATAAAAAATTTCCATAGTCAAATATATTTGGTAACACAGCGTATTATTCCCTCTTACACATTCACTCTGCATAATAGCATTTTAAAGGCTCCGAGGAGTCCTATGGGGAGGAAAAAGCAATTTGACATTATTTATCCTACTATTTCTCAAACTATTTGACTGTGGAGCCTCACACACTTAATTTCTATCTGCAGAACTTGAGTCACATTGAGCACACATTTGGGATTGCTAGGCCAGATTATCTTTGGCATTGTTTATTTTTGGTCTTTAATTTTCATGATTCTGTAATTTGTTTTATGTGCTTGTTTTAGTCACTAAGCATATCTAGGATAGATACAATCCAGAGTGTCCATAATTCAATGAGATGGATTTATACTACATATCACCCACAAATAGTGCTTGACAGTGGTCCTTCCTTAAGAAGTATTTTTTTTAGATCAGCGGTATTCTATATACTGTATTAGAGAGGGAGAAAAACAATGCCTATGACTTATTAACTACAGTGTGGCAAGTAATCCCTTATTCCACAGTCATCAGGCAGTGAATAAGAAGGTTTCTTTAAGTCCTTCCTTCAAAGTCACTTAAATGGAGAAGTAGATGCATTTTTGTGGCGGAGGCAATGTATATATGTAAGAATTGCCAATACTTGCTTTGCATAATGTAGTGATTCTGATAGGTTGCTGGAGTAAGTACAAGTTAAAGAGATGCATGCAAGTACAGGATTGTACAGTTCAAACGAAATGGAAACTTGATTAACAGAAGTCACTGTCATAGACTAATTGTAATTCTGCAGCATATGAATCCTTGAAAAATGTCCCCTAAAAGGTCAGCCAAAAGTCCTGCTTCTGTCTACTGTTCCCCTGAAGAGAATTTTCAAACTTAGGTATTTCCTGGCATGGTAAAAACCAAGGGACCTTTAAAATAATTTTTAAAATATTTATATAAGTTAAAACAACATGAGTTTAGTGGAAATGATGGTAGAGCCTTTCTGGTCATTAAGTAATATGAGATTTAGCTTTCAATTTATTTAACTAAATACTATATGCAGGAGACCTGGGTTCGATCCCTGGGTCATGAAGATACCCTGGAGAAGGAAATGGCAACCCACTCCAGCATTCTTGACTGGAAAATCCCATGGTCAGAGTAGCCTGATAGGTTACAGTCCATTGGGTCGCAAAGAGTCGGACACAACTAAGAGATTTCACTTTCATTATATGTGAATGAGAGCTCTTTAAACTGTATATATCTCTTTATTTTTTGTTCCTATGTTTCATCGTCTTTAATTTACTTTTTTGAGAAAATATTTCTAAATTTGTCCTTTTTCGTGTATTAAGTTAGCATATAAAAGATTCATGCAAATGTTATTAGTTATGCATTTTAAAATAATTATGTTGGCTTTATTATAAATATGGGATATAATTCCCCAAGAGCATGGCAGAAGTAATGAATTAGTACTTAGAGATTTTTCTAGTGCTAATGATTAAATGATTGCTTCAGTAGTGTAATTTTTCAACTCTACATAATTAATGACTCTGAGTAAGCAATTAAATTATGTTTAATTTTGATAACTGTTATGATTAAATAATCACATATTTTGTTATTTCTAAAAATTAATTGTTTTATTGGCTGTGATGTTGATTGAGTCCTCACTTAATTTATTGATTTTTGTTGTATGGGAAATGTTTTTTAAGTCAAACAAATGCCCATGATACAACTAGGCAAAATCTCTACGCATTTACTACAATAGGCAAGAATAAAAACTGTGGTTCAAATACAAGAGCAGTTCAGTGTATTACTAACTGATTCACGAATTATACCAACAGGACGGTCATTGATATTTTCTGAAAGGAAATCCTTAAGTGGAATACTACACTTTTCTGTCTCTTTTGCCCTTTTATAAAAAGTTCAACATTTTATTAATGACTTGAAGAAAGACATCAAAGGGAATATTTTCAAGATTTGAGGAGGATATTTATTTGGTAGCAAAAAGTTATGTTTCAGAAATAAATTCCAAAATTGATCTCTATAGGCTATAAAATTTGTATGAGTTATACAAGAAGAGGTTTATGTCATCTTATTTCTTCAAGAAACCATCTGAGAAAATACTCTATCACGATGAAGTGAGTTAGGAGCTGCAGGGTGAGATAGGACTGAGGATTTTTTTATTCATTCATCAAACCTGATTGAGCGCTAACTACATGCTAGGTTCAGCTCTTCCTGAGCCCCTAAGGAACTCGTAGAACAGTTGAAATAGGTATTTGCTAAATGGTGGTGTTAGTGAAAATAGATGCTCTTTCAGAAGTAGAAGGTTTGTGTAGACACAAAATTAAGATAGTTTTAATACTGACATTACTTAGGATGTTTGAGGTTTCAATTACCGTACCACAGTTTGACCTTGTGGTGTTATCATTAATGGCAATTATTAATATTATTCAGAATAAAATGTTGTATTGAAAATTGAAAAATTGAAACTTAAGAATTAGGGTCATTATTACAAACCCTAACTATGAAAAACACAGTGGTGTAGAAGGTCTAGACTGTATTATATAAAGAAATATTGAAAGACTGTTTAGCCTAAGCAAGAGAATGCTTAGGGATATGAAAGCTTTGTATTGATATGTGCAAATGCCATAATCCATGTTTTTATTATTCTTTGTGTTCTGAAGTGTAAGTGTCCTGAAGATGTGTGCGAGTTAAAACAGTTTTCAGTTTAAAACTGTTTAAGTTATATACAGTGAGGATATTAGGAACCATAAGCTTCTCTATTGGTATGTGAAACTTTCTTTGAAATGATTGTGAGGGAAATTGCTTTAAACTCTTTATGTACCTTTCATTACACCAAAGTGAATATTTCCAACTGTAGGAAGAAAGAAAAGAGGTATAAATATATATACTTCATGATATTGAGTAGGAAGACAGTATATTCAATTTGATTAATCCTTGTAACTAAGTCTCTTCCTATTGCTATTGGAAGGCACATTAGCTCTTTTAGGCCAGCAGGTATCACTCAATGCATTATTCAAATAATAGAGCCCATTGGGTTATTAATGCACCAATCTGGTTTTCAGTATATAACTCATAACTACTTAGAATGGTTCTTAGAACTACAGTCTTCGAGTATGATGACTGAATTCACCAAAACAAACAAACAAACAAAAAAATCAGTGTATGCCTGGGTTAAACCTGATTCATGTTTAAAGTCTCAGGGAAAGCAATGACTTGATTCATATCAAAGGACCTATCACAGGTACTTGAAAGTCTTAGATATTCTGTGAGGAAAATTGCTGAAGTTTTATACTTGCTCAAACCAAAATCAAGAGATGCCTTCACCAGTTTGAGCCATGCTGTATTTCTTCATTAACCCATATTTTTACATTTTATATATGGAGAGTTTGCATTTGTTTAATCATGGTAAACATTCAACTGGAGATACTTGTTAAAATATTATTAGAAATTTTATATCTTTATACTTTCTGTATCTATGGATATAAGCTCTATGCAGAATTTTTCTTCTTATATCTTAAGAAGAGTCTGTTAGTGAATTATTGGACCTCTAATGAATCATTTGTCTATCATTTATTGAAATCAGACAAACTGATTTGTTAATATTTCTTCATCACCTGAAACCACTGTAGAGCACTCTTAGAAAATTTTAGCACATTTTCTAAGCTTGTAATACAAGCAGATATTACTGGAAAAGCAGAGAACACGATTACCAAAGAGAAGAAACCAAATCAAACCCCCAAACCTAAGGACAGACACTTTTTATTCTTAAGTGCACATATGAATATTTTAATCAAATGATTACAGAGTGATTATTTTCCTATGTAATTGATTCTTTATTGTGTATATATTTATATCATAGAATTTGAAATTACCTTGAGGGTAATTTTTGAATGTTCATTGAGATATTTGTTGATATTTTTATTTAAAACATAAGTCACAGTTGCTCACTCAACATTTTGTAATATTCTTCCAGGAGTACTTTAATCAGATCATGTAATAAATATTCTTTATTACTGCAGAGCAGAGTTGTGGAGAAAGCATGGTATATTCAAATGAGTATCCTAGTAGTACTATCAGAATAAATCTATGTTCTTAAAACACAAAACTTATGTTCTTTGGAACGTGGAAGCCTAATTCCAAACTTAAATTTTTACAAGGCAGAATTAAGATTATTTAATTGGCGAAAATAAATTTCTATAATACAGAAAGCTTAAATCTGAGAAAATGAATAGTCAAAGGTGTAAAATATGGTAGATACAAAAATGAAATAAAAACTCATAGTAAATCATGACTCTGCCATTTTATTAAACTTTGTTTCATAAACTGGAAGACTTGGCAATCTGATAAATTTGCCTTTTAATATTCAGTGGTTAATTTTTAAAATAAATGATTCCTTTGTCTTCTACTGCAGTAGTTAGCTAAATCTGTCTTAAGGAATGTGGAAATCTGCAGTCTTGACTAAGTAATAATAGAAGATATAAGCAGAAAAGTTCTGGACTTAAATCCAGAACTGTTATTTTAACCGTATTCTTGATATGATTTAAGAAGAGAATTTGAAATGAAGATGACTAAGTTGGAAGGGTAGTTATTTAGGATATGTGCATTTCATTTAACTGCCTTAAGGTATTTCTATAAGATCTGATTATGTTTGAGTGCTAAGAAAAAAGCTTGTATCATGTTACTAGTTTCAAATACAAAGGCAGTGTTATTCTTAAAAACTTAAGGAACATTTTGAATCTTATAAAGTAGTGAAACTTGATAAACAGACTTTTGATTTTAGTATTTAGATATATGTTCCAGATTCCCTGGTGGCTCAGAGGGTAAAGAGTTTGCCTGCAATGTGGGAAACCTGAGTTAAATCCCTGGGTTGGGCAGATACCTGAAGAAGAAAATGTCAACCCACTTTAGTATTCTTGCCTGGAAAAATCCCGTGGATGAAGGAGGAGCCTAGTGGGCTACAGTCCACAGGGTCGCAAAGAGCTGGACATCACTGAGCAACTTCACTTTCACTTTCCACTTTTGTATGTTGATTCCTTTCCTATATTCTCTGAATTGCAGAAAAGAATAACAATTTTTGAATATTTTCATTCTACTGAGAACCACTTATGATACATTTTTAAAGATAATTAAGCATTTGGTTATTGCTTTTCTGTGATTATAGAAAATACAATGCAACAATAATACCCTATGATTATTTTAGAAATAAACCTCTTCCCTCTTCCTAAAATGCCACACCATAATTATCTGTATTCTCTCTATTTGGGTCACCATACTATAATATAGAGTGTCCCTTTATAAACTTTGATCATGTCCAGAATCCTGGCTGCATCATACACAATGCTATGACTTACTTCTTTGATCATCTGTTGGACAGCACAATATTAGTACTTGTCTTGTGGGTTGTAGTGGGAAATGATGAAATAAGGCTTAATAAATACTAGTACCTTTACATAAAGTAACCAATCAAGAATGTTAGATGCCATTATTTTCCTTTAAATATGGGTGCATGGGGCTTCATTTTCTGTAATATTTATCCATGGCTTCCGAAATTGTGCCTCCCTAGAGTCAATGATTTTTAAATGAATCAGAAAATAAATGAATGAGTGGTTCATAGATGGACTTTTCATTCTATACCTCACTCCTACTCATTTTTGAGATAGGCATTGAAAATTTAAAAACATGCTTTACTTCCTACATTTATTCTACAAATGTTTCTTGAATAATAACTTAGATCCATTGCACAGTCTGAGGTTGTCTATAAATTGGTGGTGGTGTTCAGTCGCTGAGTCATGTCTGACTCTTTGAGACCCCATGAACTGCAACACACGAGGCTTCCCTGTCCTTTACTATCTCCCAGAGTTTGCTCAAACTCATGTCCACTGAGTTGATGATACATCCTACCATCTCATCCTGTCACTCTCTTTTCCTCCTTCCCTCAATTTTTCCCAGCATCAGCATCTTTTCCAATGATTCAACTTTTCACATTGGGTGGCCAAAGTATTGGAGCTTCAGCTTCAGCATCCGTCTTTCCCATGAATATTCAGGGTTAATTTCTTTTAGGATTGACTGGTTTGATCTCCTAGCAGTCCAAGGGACTCTCAAATGTCTTCTCCACCACCACAGTACAAATGCATCAATTCTTTGGCACTCAGCCTTCTTTATGATCCAGCTCTCACATCAGTACATGACTACTGGACAAACCATAGCTTTGACTGAACAGACCTTTGTTGGCAAAATGATGTGTCTACTTTTTAATAAGCTGTCTAGCTTTGTCATAGCTTTTCTTCCAAGGAGCAAGTGTCTTTTAATTTCATAGCAGCAGTCACCATCTGCAGTGATTTTGGAGCCCAAGAAAATAAAATCTCTCACTGTTTCTATTCCCCACCCCCCATCTATTTGCCATGAAGTGATGGGACTGAATTCCATTATCTTAGTGTTTTGAATATTGAGTTTTGAGCCAGTTTTTTCACTCTCTTCTTTCACCTTCCTCAAGAAGCTCTTTAGTTCCTCTTCGCTTTCTGCCATTAGGGTGGTGTCACCTCCATAGCTGAAGATACTGATATTTCTCCTAGCAATCTTGATTCCAGCTTGAGTTTCATCCACAATGGCATTTTGGATGATACATTCTGAATATAAGTTAAATGAAATAGTAGATTAGGATGTATTTATTTATTTTAAAGGTTCAGTCATTTTATAAATACAAATTGAGTATTTACTGTTGGTTTGGGCCAGATGTGATAGAGAGTGTTTCAGAAGGGACTCAAACTGGAAACAGGGAAAAAAATTCAAACACAATGTTGATAAAAATTAGAGAACACTATTTGAGATCTGTTGTCAATGGAGCATGAATCCGTATCTGTAATATTTTCAGTTAATACAGACTTTATTTTCCTTTTTGTATTTTGAAATTTATACTGAAGAGTAATTGCAAAGAGAGTGTAATTTTTCCAAAAAAAGGATGCCTCCTCCCAAATATTCTCATATAGAATATTTTCTTTCTGTTTAGGCAGATGTATACCTTTATAATGATTGTTCTGTCAGAACTATAAAATTAAAAACAGTGAGGTCGTGCTCTTTTTGTTATTCATAAATACTACTTTAGTACATTCAGTCACCTAATGATTTAAGTTATGAATTGAAAGTACTTTTAAAGGTGGCTTAGAGGTAAAGAATCCACCTGCAATGCAGGAGATTTGGGTTTGATCCCTGGGTTAGGAAGATTCCCTGGAGAAGGAAATGGCAACCCACTCCAATATTCTTGCTTGGGAATTCCCATAGACAAAGAAGCCTGGGAGGCTACGGTCCTTGCTATTGCTGAGTCGGACACAACTGAGCATGCATGCATGAATTAAAATATTCAATGCATGTTAGTTTCCAGACATGTCATTTTGACATGACTGGAAAGGATCTGAGTCTCTCCATCTTTTTAATTCGTGGCTCAAAAGTCCCAAAAGAGAAGTCTTTTCTGTCTAACTACTATAGCTTAGGCTGGTCCTAGCATTTCCAAGGAGGAGTTTGGTGATGTTCTGGGCAAAGTGCTCCAAGTTTTCTAAATTGTCATTTATTTGTGTGCTGTTTTTTTTTTTTTTTTTTTCCTAAAGCCACATCACAAGACTTGTGGGATCTTAGTTCCCAACCAGAGATCAGATCTACGCCCCCTGTAGTGGACTACCAGGGAATTCCTTTGTGTGCTATTTTGAATAGGTGCTGCATGTACTTATATATTTGCATGCGTGCATATATATATATACACACATGTCTATGTGTGTATAGCTATGTATATATATAAATATACGTTACACCGTGCCATTTTACAGAATTTCTGTTTCTAGTGCATTTTAAATTTATAAGTTCAGTTCAGTTCACTCGCTCAGTCATGTCTGACTCTTTGCGACCCCATGAACTGTAGCACACCAGGCCTCCCTGTCCATCACCAACTGCTGGAGTCTACCCAAACCCATGTCCATTGAGTCAGTGATGCCATCCAACCATTTCATCCTCTGTTGTCCCCTTCCCCTCCTGCCCTCAATCTTTCCCACCATCAGGGTCTTTTCCAATGAGTCAGCTCTTCGCATCAGGTGGGCAAAGTATTGGAGTTTCAGCTTCAGCATCAGTCCTTCCAATGAACACCCAGGACTGATCTCCTTTAGGGTGGACTGGTTGGATCTCCTTGCAGTCCAAGGGACTCTCAAGAGTCTTCGCCAACACCACAGTTCAAAAGCGTCAATTCTTCGGCTCTCAGACTTCTTCACAGTCCAACTCTCACATCCATACATGACTACTGGAAAAACCATAGCCTTGACTAGATGGAACTTTGTTGACAAAGTAATGTCTCTGTTCTTTAATACGCTTGTCTAGGTTGGTCATAACTTTCCTTCCAAGGAGTAAGCGTCTTTTAATTTCATGGCTGCAGTCACCATTTGCAGTGGTTTTGGAGCCCCAAAACATAGCTATTTCCATAAAAAACCTTGTTAAAGGCCCATTGCTTGCTCAGTCACTTCAGTCATGTCTGACTCTCTGCAACCCCATGGACCATGGCCCGCCAGGCTCCCCTGTCCATGGAATTCTCCAGGCAAGAATGCTGGAGTGGGCTGCCATTTCCTTCTCCAGTGATAAAGTACGAAGTGAGTGAAGTGAAGTCACTCAGTCATGTCCGACTCTTTATGACCCCATGGACTGTTGCCTACAGGCTCCTCTGTCCATGCGATTTTCCAGGCAAGAGTACTGGAGTGGGTTGCCATTTCCTTCTCCAAAAGCCCATTTAGTAGTTTAAAAATGTTTATGAACAAGGATTGTGTGCTCAATCATGTCTGACTCTTTGTGACCTCGTGGACTGTAGCCTGCCAGGCTCCTCCATAGAATGTTCCAGGCAAGAATACTGGAGTGGTTTGCCATTTCCTTCTCCAGGGGATCTTCCCAAGCCAAGGATTGAACATGTGTCTCTTGTCTCCTGAATTAGCAGGTAGATTCTTTTACCGCTGTGCCACCTGGGAAGCCCAGAGAGAGAGAGAGATTTGTATTCATGTAGATTAAAAAAATCATATAAAATTACCATTAGTACCCCAAGGAGGTGCCTTAATAGGTAGCTTTATCTTTCAAACTGTTTTCATGAAAATATCTGTGTTAGTTTCTTTGGCCATTTTCTAGTCAATTTTGTATAATTTTCTAAGTTACTTACAACTTTGAGAATAAAAAGAAAACTATTTGGTTTTCTATATATCATTTTAATGTTTATATTAAGGTTTTGATATTAAATTTGTTAATGGATAATAGACAAATGAGGAATTTGATATGTGACATTACTGAATATAATTAATGAGAGTTGTAAATGTTAAGTGATTGGTAAGAATGTGAAACAGTTGTTCTGATCCTGTTTTGGGAAGTTGTGCTTCTTTTAGCAGGTGTGTTGAAAGAATTGAAAAACTTGGAAACATTTTGAAAAGTAATTTTGATTAGGTTAATAGGTCTGGAAAAAATGTTATATAAGTCTGAAATAATTGGTGGTTGTGGCATATTAATAAACTAGTTAAGATTAAATAGGAAAGATATCACATTAAAATGTACTACTGTGGGAGAAGCTCTCTTCTCTACTAAAAAATCATTAAAAGCCATATTTAAATATTGACTATAAACCATTTTAAGATACTTTTTTTAGACAAATCAGCAGTAAAAAAATAAATTAATAATGTGTGATATTAAATAGTGATTGTTAAATCAGGTTTGAGAATAGAATGTTGGCTAAATAGAAAGTATTCTTGTTTTTTGATTATTGGGACTGAAAGGCATTCTGATGTAGTTAAATTTAAAATAACGTCCAACCACCATTCTGAAAGAGATGAAGGGACAAGATACTTAGCAGTTTTCAATATGTAGATGATTTATATAAATTCATACTTAGCATTTTTCTCTACATTTCTGTAGCTGGAATTAATTTTTTTAAGTAATAATGTTTACCAGTATGATTTCCTACTTTTCTTTCTAATACCATAAATGGGTTAAAAGGATCATTTTCATTTTCTTGGTAGAACCTACCCCCAGCCATACTTTTATGTAATATAAAAGTAAAACTACCCCCATAGTTTTAGAGTCTCTCTTTTCTCTCAGAGACATACTATATAAATCATAACAAATACCAGACATTTAATTGGTTGCCATTTGCCAGATATGGTTTAAGTGATTGACTTCTGTTAAATCTTTAAATCCTCATAACATCCCTATGATACAAATAATCATATATTGCTTTTTCAAAGGGGAACACCTTGATATACAAATAATCAAGTGGCTTATCTTAGGTTGCACATCTAGTCTTTGGGGCATCAGGGAATGGCGTCATTAGCCATCTAACTACATTGATCATGCTATGAACCATTGAACTATTCTGCTTCTTATGAAAAATTTTATTCCATCACAATATAAAATTTACATTACAAAATAAAATTTGCATTACAATATAAAATTTACTTCCAGAAACAAAATTAAGAAAAATGATATGTCAAGGGCAATGCAAATAATTGTAGAAATGAAGGAAAAGTTAATGGCCAAGATTGTTTATTTGGGTATCAAAGGATGATGGCATATGTTACATACTTCATATAAAGTTCTCTACTATCCACAGTGGATAAGACTTTTTTTTCCAGTGCTTTACTGACCCAAATAAAATTCTGACTTTGAACTCTGACTCAATAAACTATTGTAATATATATATAACATTTTAAAAATTACTAATCAGGAATGTGAATGATCTACCCATTACCTGTGGGTTCAGAGAGGCCAGGACAGTGGTTTCTGAAGAAATTAGCATGATTTATTAGTAGTTCCAAGTTGTATTCATTTCAATTTATCAGCATGACCTTGCTTAGACTCTTTAAAAAGCTTCTAGTTCACCTTGAGCCTCTGTTCTGCCTTGGTTTGAACAGTGGTATAGTTTTATGGCCTCTTTTCAGTTTATACTTACTAGAGCAGGTCAGTCTCTGGTTTCAACATTTCCTTCTGTCATAGTCTGAATTGATCGGAATACTTAAGGTCAATGGAGCAGAATAATTTGTCCTTGGCCCTTTCTTTAGTTCCTTAAAAGTAAAAATATAAAGGCTAGTTTCATTTTATAAAAATAGGAGTATAGAGATCTCCTTTCTCTTATCAATTCTTTAACTGCCTGATGAGTAATATTAGATGAGACACTTAACTAAGCAGGATTCATTCTCATCTGAAAGTCTGGTAAGATGAAAAGTTTACTATCAGAAATGTGAAACCCAAGTAAGATAAAACATATTCATCAGCTACAAACAAATCCCATATTGTATTATTAAATTATCATTATAACTGATTTTTGTTCTTTTTAAGCCTCTTCCAAAAAGACTTCCTCTAAGATACATATTTTGCTTTTAGAATATATATATATATTCTATGTATATATGTAGAATATATATATCTTAGGATATATATATATTCTATGTATACTATGTATATATATATGTGTGTGTGTGTGTGTGTTTGGGGATGTTTGTGTAGTCTATCTTTTTTGATAATTTCTTAATCTTTTAATAATAGTAATATATTATTCATGTAAATTAGTTCCTGTTATATAAGCACAGCTATTGTGCTTGGTTTAAATGCATTTATAAGTTCTTGAATGAAGAAGGTACATATCCAACTATGGAAATCTCCTTTGGTAAACTAGAAAAGTAATAGATAATATCTTTCTATGGTAAAGGAGTACCTTTCTAAGAAAGTTAATAGATGATATTTTTCTAAAAGTGACAATTTGGGAATTAAATTGAGTGTTTTCAATTTATGGAAGAAATGTAAATGAGTCCTTTTTGGCCATGTTTGTTGACAAAATATGCCTTGGCATTCAGAGCAGACATTGACCCACTCTCTTTAAGTATATATGTAGTTTTATTTGCTGATCATTTCATATCTTAGCACAGCTATACTAACTTTCCTATGAGAGTAATGTATCTAGCAGAGAAGAAAAGGAATGAAAGATTTTCAATAAATGTTGCTTACGTGAATGAAGAGTAAACTCAAGTATATGTTTCACTGGTAGTCTGTGGCTTCAGAGATAATTTTCATGGTTATATTCAGATTTTAAAGTGTTATTCTAAATCTGTTACTTCAGTTCAGTTGCTCAGTCCTGTCCAACTCTTTGTGTCTCCATGAACCTCAGCACGCCAGGCCTCCCCGTCAATCACCAACTGCCAGAGTCTACCCAAACCCATGTCCATTGAGTCAGTGATGCCATCCAACCATTTCATCCTCTGTTGTCCCCTTCTCCTCCTGCCCTCAATCTTTCCCACCATCAGGGTCCTTTCCAAAGAGTCAGCTCTTTGCATCAGGTGGCCGAGTACTGGAGTTTCAGTTTCAGCATCAGTCCTTTCAATGAACACCCAGGACTGATCTCCTTTAGGGTGGACTGGTTGGATCTCCTTGCAGTCCAAGGGACTCTCAAGAGTCTTGTCCAACACCTCAGTTCAAAAGCATCAGTTTTTTAGCACTCAGCTTTATAGTCCAAGTCTCACATCCATACATGACCACTGGAAAAACCATAGCCTTGACTAGATGGACCTTTGTTGACAAAGTAATGTCTCTGTTCTTTAATATGCTGTCTAGGTTGGTCGTAACTTTCCTTCCAAGGAGTAAGCGTCTTTTAATTTCATGGCTGCAGTCACCATCTGCAGTGATTTTGAAGCCCCCAAAAATAAAGTCAGCCACTGTTTCCCCTATTTCCCCATCTATTTGACATGAAGTGATGGGACTGGATGCCATCTTAGTTTTCTGAATGTTGAGCTTTAAGCCAACTTTTTCACTCTCCTCTTTCACTTTCATCAAGAGGCTCTTTAGTTCTTCTTCACTTTCTGCTTTAAGGGTGGTGTCATCTGCATATCTGAAGTTATTGATATTTCTCCCGGCAATCTTGATTCCAGCTTGTGCTTCTTCCAGCCCAGCGTTTCTCATGATGTACTCTGCATATAAGTTAACTAAGCAGGGTGACAATATACAGCCTTGACGAACTCCTTTTCCTATTTGGAACCAGTCTGTTGGTTCATGTCCAGTTCTAACTGTTGCTTCCTGACCTGCATACAGGTTTCTCAAGAGGCAGGTCAGATGGTCTGGTATTCCCATTTCTTTCAGAATTTTCCACAGTTTATTGTGATCCACACAGTTCAAAGGCTTTGGCATAGTCAATAAAGCAGAAATAGATGCTTTTCTGGAACTCTCTTGCTTTTTCGATGATCCAGCGGATGTTGGCAATTAGAAAGCATCAATTCTTTGATTCTTAGCTTTCTTTATGGTTGAACTATGACATCTGTACATAACTACTGAATAAAAAACACAGCTTTGACTATATGGACATTGTCGGCAAAGCATTGTCTCTACTTTTTAATACTGTGTCTACGTTTGTCTTAGGTTTCCTTTCAAGGACCAGTGTATTTTAATTTTATTGCTGTAGTCACCGTCCGCAGTGATTTTGGAGCCCAAGAAAACCTCTGTCACTTTTTCTATTGTTTCTGCATCTATTTGCATGAAGTGATGGGACCGGATGTCGATGATCTTACTTTCTTAAATCTTGAGTTTCATGTCAGCTTTTTCACTCTACTCTTTCAGCTTCATCAAGAGGCTCTTTTATTTTTGCCATGAAGGTAGCATCATCTGCGTATCTCTAGTTTTTGACATTTCTCCCAGCAGTCTTGACTCCAGCTTGTGATTCATGCAGCCTGGCAATTTACATGCTGTACTCTGCATAGAAGTTGAATAAGCCAGGTGAGAGTAACAGCCTTGTTGTACTGCTTTCCCAATTTTGAACCAGTCTGTTGTTCCATGTCTGTTTCTAACTGTTGCATCTTGACTGGCATTAAGTTCTCTCAGGAGACATGTAAGGTGGTATGGTACTCCTATATCTTTGAGCATTTTCTGCAGTTTTTGTGATCCACACAGTCAAAGGCTTTCACGAAGTCAACAACGCAGGCATAGTTGTTTTCTGGAATTGCCTTGCTTTCTCAATGATCCAATGGATATGGGCAATTTGAACTCTGGTTCCTCTGTCTTTTCTAAACCTATGTATATCTGGAAGTTCTCTGTTCAGGTACATCTGAAACCTAGCTTGAAGAGTTTTGAGCATTACTTGACTAGCATGTGAAATGAGTGCAGTTGTATGGTAGTGTGAACATTCTTTCACATTGCTCTTCTTTAGAATTGGAATGAAAATTGACCTTTTCCAGTCCTCTGGTCTCTGCTGAGAGTTCCAAATTTGCTGACATATTTAGTGCAGCACTTTAACATCATCATCTTTTAAATATCTCAGCTGGAATTCTGTTACCATCTCTAGGTTTGTTAGTACTAATGTGTCCTAAGGCCCACTTGACTTCATACTCCTGGATGTCTGGCACTAGGTGAGTGACCATGCCATCATGGTTGTCCAGGTCATTAAGACTTTTCTTGTATAGTCCTTCTGTGTATTCTTGCCCCCTCTTCTTATTCTCTTCTGCTTCTGTTAGGTCCTTACGATTTCTGTCCTTTATCATGCCCATGCTTGATGTCTCCAGTTTTCATTGGAGACATCTTTAGTTTTCCCCATTCTATTTTTTCCCTCCATTTGTTTGCATTATTCATTTAAGAAGGCCTTCTTATCTCTTCTTGCTATTCTGTGGAACTCTGCATTCAGTTGGGTAAGTATATCTTTCCCTTTTTCTCTTGGCTTTTGCTTCTCTTCTTTCCTCAGATATTTGTAGAGTCACCTTGGACATCCATTTCACTTTCTTACATTTCTTTTTCTTTGGGATACTTTTGATCACTGCCCCCTGTATGATATTATGAACCTCCATCCATAGTTCTTCAGGCCTTCTGTCTACCTGATCTAATCCTTTGACTCTAGTCATCACCTCCACTGTATAATCATAAGTGATTTGATTTAGGTCATGCCTGAATGACCTACTAATTTTCCCTGTTTTCTTCAGTTTGAGCCTGAATTTTGCAATAATGTGCTCATGCTCTGAGCCACAGTAAGCTGCAGGTCTTTTTTTACTGACTGTATAGAGTTTTTACATCTTCAACTGCAAAGAACATAATCAGTCTAATTTCGCTATTGACCTTCTGGTGATGTCCATGTGTAGAGTCACCTCTTGTGTTGTTGGAAAGAGGTGTTTGCTAGGACCAGTGTGTTTTCTTGAATAATATAGATTAGTATATAGTAATATAGTTTATTGTTTCCACTGTTTCCCCATCTATTTGCCATGAAGTGATGGGACCAGATGCCATGATCTTAGACATAGGAATTTTAGACATAGGAATCTTTTTAGACATAGGAATCCTAAAAATGACCAAAACCCTTAGGAAAGATGATACATGTTAAATCTGTAAAAAATTGAGATATTTAGCCTGAAGAAGAGAAATGTCATACGGATATGACAAAGGGTATTGATGAAATGGTTTCTATAACTACCAAAAACAGAAAAAAGTAAGGTAAGAAATGATCTTTGGCCCCGATTGTATTATTTGCCTTTAAGATAGAATTGTTGAATATGAGGATATTAAAATAATAAAATTATCTATATAAGAAAATTATCTTTCCATGATCAGTTCAGTTCAGTAGTTCAGTCATGTCCAACTCTTTGTGACCCCATGAACTGTAGCATTCCAGGCTTCACTGTTCATCACCAACTCTCTGCTCCTGCTGCTGCTGCTAAGTCGCTTCAGTCGTGTCCAACACTGTGAAACTCCATAGATGGCAGCCCACCAGGCTCCCCCATCCCTGGGATTCTCCAGGCAAGAACACTGGAGTGAGTTGCCATTTCCTTCTCCAACGCATGAAAGTGAAAAGTGAAAGTTAAGTTGCTTAGTCGTGTCCATCACTTAGCGACCCCATGGACTGCAGCCTACCAGGCTCCTCTGTCCATAGAATTTTCCAGTTGAGTACTGGAGTGGGTTGCTATTGCCTTCTCCTACCAACTCCCTAGCTTGCTCAAACTCATGTCCATCGAGTCAGTGATGTCATCCAACCATCTCATCTGCTGTTGTCCCCTTCTCCTCCTGCCTTCAATCTTTCCCAGCATCAGGGTCTTTTCAATAGAGTCAGCTGTTTGCATAAGGCAGCAAAAGTATTGGAGTTTCAGCTCCAACATCAGTCCTTCCGATGAATATTCAGGACTGATTTCCTCTGCGATGGACTGGTTGGATCTCCTTGCAGTCCAAGGGACTCTTAAGAGTTTTCTCCACCACCATGGCTCAAAAGTATCAATTCTGTAGTGATCAGCTTTCTTTATGGGCCAACTCTCACATCCATACATGATTAAGGGAAAAAAAAAAAAACATAGCTTTGACTAGATGAATCTTTGTCGGCAAAGTAATGACTCTGCTTTTAAATATGCTGTCTAGGTTGATCGTAGCTTTTCTTCCAAGGAGCAAGCTTCTTTTAATGTCATGGCTTCAGTCGCCATCTAGGGTAATTTTGGAGCCCAAAAAAATAAAGTCTGTCACTGTTTCCATTGTTTTCCCATCTATTAGCCATAAAGTGAAGGGACTGGGTGCCATGATCTTCATTTTTTGAATGTTGAGTTTGAAGCCAGCTTTTTCACTCTCTTTCAGTTTCATCAAGAGGCTCTTCAGTTCCTCTTCACTTTCTGCCATAAGGGTGGTGTCATTTGCATAACTGAGATTATTGATAATTCTCCTGGCAATCTTGGTTTCAGCTTGTGGCATCCAGCCCAGCATTTAGCATGATGTACTCTGCATATAAGTTAAATAAGCAGGGTGACAGTATACGGCCTTGATGTACTCCTTTCTCAATTTGGAACCAGTTTGTTGTTCCATGTCTGGTTCTAACTGTTTCTTCTTGACCTAAATACGGATTTCTCAGGAGGCAGGTAAGGTAGTGTGGTATTCCACTCTTTTAAGGATTCTCCACAATTTGTTGTCAAAGGCTTTGGCATAGTCAATAAATCAGAAGTAGATGTTTTTCTGGATCTCTCTAGCTTTTTCTATTATTATTCAATGGATGTTGGCAATTTGATCTTTGTTCCTCTGCTTTTTCTAAATCCATCTTTTACATCTGCACATTCTCGGTTCATGAACTGTTGAAGCCTTGCTTGGGGGAATTTTGCGCATTACTTTTCTAGCGTGTGAGATGAATGCAATTGTGTGGTAGTTTGAACATTCTTTGGCATTGCCTTTCTTTGGGATTGGAATGAACACTGACCTTTTACAGTCCTGTGACCACTGCTGAGTATTCTATATTTGCTGGCATATTAAGTGCAGCTCTTTAATAGCATTATCTTTAGGACTTGAAATAACTCAGCTGAAATTCTATCATCTTCACTCTTTTTGTTCTTAGCTATGCTTCCTAAGTTCTGCTTGACTTCAGACTCTAAGATGTATGGCTCTTGGTGAGTGATCACACCATTGTGATTATCTGAGTCATGAAGATCTTTTTTGTATAGTTCTTATGTGTATTCTTGCCACCTCTTCCTAATAAATCTGCTTCTGTTAGGTCCATTCAGTTTCTATCCTATATTGTGTCCATCTTTGCATGAGATGTTCCCTTGGTATCTCTAATTTTCTTATAGACATTTCTAGTCTTTCCCATTTTATTGTTTTTCTCTATTTATTTGCATTGATCACTGAGGAAGGCTTTCTTATCTCTCCTTGTTATTCTTTGGAACTCTGCATTCAGATGGGTATATCAGATGGGTATATCTTTCCTTTTCTCCTTTGTCTTTAGCTTCTCTTCTTTTCTCAGATATTTTTAAGGCCTCTTCAGACAACCATTTTGCCTTTTTGCATTTCTTTTTTAGGATATGGTCTTGATCACTGCCTTATGTACAATGTCAAGAACTTCTGTCCATAGTTCTTCAGGCACTCTGTCTATCAGATCTAATCTCTTAAATCTATTTGTCACTTTCACTGTATAATTGTAAGGGATTTGATTTTTGTCATACCTGAATGGTCTATTGTTTTTCATTACTTTCTTCAATTTAAGTCTAAATTTTGCAATAAGGAGATCATGATCTATGCCACAGTCAGCTCATGGTCTTGTTTTTGCTGACTGTATATAGAGAATCTCCATCTTTGGCTGCAAAGAATATAATCAGTCTGATTTTGGCATTGGCCATCTGGTGATGTCCATGTGTGGAGTTGTCTCTTCTGTTGTTGGAAGGGGGTGTTTGCTATGACTAGTGCCGTCTCTTGAGAAAACTCTGTTAGTCTTTATCCTGCTTCATTTTGTACTCCAAGGCAAAACTTGCCTGTTATTCCAGGTATCTCTTGACTTCCAACTTTTGCCTTCCAGTCACCTGTGATGAAAAGGACATCTTTTTTCATCTTTCCATGATAGTTTTTTTTTTTTTTAAATGAAAATCCTTTCCCTGAGATTTGGCTTTTCAATTCAGTTTAGTTGCTCAGTCTTGTCCGACTCTTTGTGACCCCATGAATCACAGCACGCCAGGCCTCCCTGTCCCTCACCAACTCCCAGAGTTCACTCAGACTCACGTCCATCGAGTCGGTGATGCCATCCAGCCATTTCATCCTCTGTCATCCCCTTCTGCTCCTGCCCCCAATCCCTCCCAGCATCAGAGTCTTTTCCAATGAGTCAACTCTTCTCATGAGGTGGCCAAAGTACTGGAGTTTCAGCTTTAGCATCATTCCTTCCAAAGAACACACAGGGCTGATCTCCTTTATTTTTTTCTTTTCTTTTTTAACTTTACAATATTGTATTGGTTTTGCCATATATCAACATGAATCCACCACAGGTATACACGTGTTCCCCATCCTGAACCCTCCTCCCTCCTTCCTCCCCGTACCATCCCTCTGGGTCGTCCCAGTGCACCAGCCACAAGCATCCAGTATCGTGCATCAAACCTGGACTGGCGACTCGTTTCATGATCTCCAGTATTCTTGCCTGGAGAATCCCATGCACAGAGAAACCTGGTGGACTACAGAGCATAGGTCACAAAGAGTCAGACAAGACTGGGTGACTTAACACTTCACATGATGTTGAGAGGATTCGATGAGTCCCTGCATGCAAAAAGGCTTAGTGCAGGGTCCAGCATATAATAAAGTTAGGCATTTTATTTACAAATTTACCTGTATTTTAGAACACATAAAGCAATAAACAGTGTGAATCAGTAGAGAATGGAGATATATTAATAAAAAACTATGATCATGCTAAGTCGCTCGGTTGTATTCAACTCTGCGACCCCATGGACTGTAGCCCGCCAGGCTCCTCTGTCAATGGGATTCTCCAGGTAAGAATACTGGAGTGGGTTGCCATTTCCTTCTCTAAATAACAATGATATATTTTTATAAATTAAATTTAGCAAAAATGTTATTAAAAATACCACAGAGTTTACTTAACATTAAAAAAAATAAACATAAATGGTGAAACATACATATTTGGTCAATTAAAGGAGTTATGAAATATTGTGTTAATGTAGAAAGTATTTTGAGGAAGGATGTATTTTCTTGTATGCTACTAGGATATATTTGAAAGTGCTATTTTTATTATATGTGTGTATGCAAAAAAGGTTACTTTCTAGTATTTCTGTTGTAATATATCCCAGGGTCTATTGTTAGTATCTCTTTTTAAAGTTTGTTGAGACATTTACCAATGACAAGCTCATGTTCCTGTATTTTAATTCAGAGCATGACATTGATACCAGTGTCCGAGGGCTAGCCCTTAACTACTTTTTCTCTGATTTTAAATTCTGTATTGTTAATACAACTGCCTGTCATGAATAATTTAAAATATTTCTTTTGCTGCTGCTGCTGCTAAGTCAATTCAGTCATGTCTGACTATGTGTGACCCCATAGATGGCAGCCTACCAGGCTCCTTTGTCCCTGGGATTCTCCAGGCAAGAATACTAGAGTGGGTTGCCATTTCCTTCTCCAATGCATGAAAGCGAAAAGGGAAAGTGAAGTCACTCAGTCATGTCCTACTCTCAGTGACCCCGTGGACTGCAGCCTACCAGGCTCCTCCATCCATGGGATTCTCCCGGCAAGAGTACTGAATTGGGTCGCCATTGCCTTCTCTGTACAATATTTCTTTTAGAACTTTATATTGGATGCATGTTCAGATCAGATCAGATCAGTCACTCAGTGGTGTCCGACTCTTTGCAACCCCATGAATCCCAACAGGTCAGGCCTCCCTGTCCATCACCAACTCTCAGAGTTCACTCAGACTCACGTCCATCGAGTCGGTGATGCCATCCAGCCATCTCATCCTCTGTCGTCCCCTTCTCCTCCTGCCCCCAATCCCACCCAGCATCAGAGTCTTTTCCAATGAGTCAACTCTTCACATGAGGTGGCCAAAGTACTGGAGTTTCAGCTTCAGCATCATTCCCTACAAAAAATCCCAGGGCTGATCTCCTTCAGAATGGACTGGTTGGATCTCCTTGCAGTCCAAGGGACTCTCCAGAGTATTCTCCAACACCACAGATCAAAAGCCTCAATTCTTCGGCGCTCAGCCTTCTTCACAGTCCGACTCTCACATCCATACATGACCACAGGAAAAACCATAGCCTTGACTAGACGAACCTTTGTTGGCAAAGTAATGTCTCTGCTTTTGAATATGCTATCTAGGTTGGTCATAAATTTCCTTCTAAGGAGTAAGCATCTTTTAATTTCATGGCTGCAGTCACCATCTGCAGTGATTTTGGAGCTCAGAAAAATAAAGTCTGACACTGTTTCCACCGTTGCCCCATCTATTTCTCATGAAGTTATGGGACCAGATGCCATGATCTTTGTTTTCTGAATGTTGAGCTTTAAGCCAACTTTTTCACTCTCCACTTCCACTTTCATCAAGAGGCTTTTTAGTTCCTCTTCACTTTCTGCCATAAGGGTGGTGTCATCTGCATATCTGAAGTTATTGATATTTCTCCCGGCAGTCTTGATTCCAGCTTGTGTTTCTTCCAGTCCAGCATTTCTCATGATGTACTCTGCATATAAGTTAAATAAACAGGGTGACAATATACAGCCTTGACGAACTCCTCTTCCTATTTGGAACCAGTCCGTTGTTCCATGTCCAGTTCTAACTGTTGCTCCCTGACCTGCATACAAATTTCTCAAGAGGCAGGTCAGCTGGTCTGGTATTCCCATCTCTTTCAGAATTTTCCACAGTTGATTGTGATCCACACAGTCAAAGGCTTTGGCATAGTCAATAAAGCAGAAATAGGTGCTTTTCTCGAACTCTCTTGCTTTTTCTATGATCCAGCGGATGTTGGCAATTTGATCTCTGGTTCCACTGCCTTTTCTAAAACCAGCTTGAACATCAGGAAGTTCACGGTTCACATATAGTTTCTCTTTAAACAATTTGTCAATACTCTGTATTTTTCTATCTAAATTTTATATGATATAGTCTTACTCCAGAAGACTGAAGATATTAATATCAATTTGAATATTTTATAATAGGCATAATATAAAATATCAGAAATGATTACTTAATGTTCTTGTTTGTTTACTAATAAAGAATGCATTGATATCTATATTTTGTTTAGATCCCTGAGACAAGAGTCCCAATTAAAAAAAATCTAAAGCTAGTGGTATTTGAATATTTATGATTTTTTTTTAATGTCTGAAAAAGAATGTTTTCCTTTGTTTACTCTGGCTATTTTTTTTTTTTTTCTTGTAGTGATACTCACTTATTTCTTGAAATCGCTAGAATTGTAAGCCCATAACTTATGATACCCAGCATGATATAAGCATGTCATTTACTCTATCCTTTTTGAATACTGTAGAGCTATATTATCTTTTGACTCTACCATTTAGTATTTATCTCATGTTTTGTAAGTTTTACATTCTCTATGCTGTAGATTCTTCATCTGTTGAATTGGTGGTACTCTTCTTTACTTTGTAAGCTCTAAAGTTTTAAAAAATAAAATAAAAACTTACACATAAAACATGGAGTGTAACATTTATGGCCGTGATAGCAAAAAATAATTTGTGCCTATTATGTGCTGAAAAGGGTTCCAGGTTTTTCATATTGTTTATTTAAAATCTTCTCAATAACACTTTAAGATACTTCAAAATAGCTCATTTTCCCAGTTTTACAGATGAACAAATTGGAACATAAATAACTTAATCCAGTTATTGTCAGAGTTAGAATTTTAAATCAAGTAGCCTGGTTCCAGAGCATATATTTTATGTTTCTTTTTTTTTTTTTTACTGTTATTACATAGATATTTCATATGTTGTATGTATAATTTATAAATAATTGGGGTGTAATAAACCACTCAGTAGTGATATATCGTGTGGTGCTTGAAATATGAAATAGAGTATACAGAACAACATGATATTATGCTTATCTTATATAAAATCCTATTGAACGTCTTTTCTGCTTTCAGTTCTTTTTCTAAAAAACAAGATATTTACCTTATGTTTTTGAATATTTATTTATACACATTTCCTCTGTTGGGTGTGGAGCTTCTTAGTAAACCAGGTTCTCATTTTTTATTTTGTATCACACATAGTAGCATAGTGACTTCCACCCAGTAGATCTTGAATACATTTTGTAGGATGAATGAGTGAACAAGAAAATGAAACCATTAGCATAAATGGAGAATTAGGAAAGGACAGTCTAAATGTTTCTCATGATATGTATATTACAAACAGGTTGGAGTTTGAAATGGGGACATTTGCTAGATAACCAAAATGCAGTAGTAATACTAATGGTTACTGTAATGTGACTTGCAGTAGTCTTTTCATTAATAAGTGCACCTTGATGTTATCAAGTTTTGAACAGCTGTATTTTCGGTAATGTTGTAGTAGATGTAATACACAGTAATTGTGCACTTGTTCTTAAAATGATGAGATGGTTGAATGGCATCACTAACTCTATGGACATGAGACTGAGCAAGCTCTGGGGGTTGGTGAAGGACAGGGAAGCCTGGTGTGCTGCAGTCCATGGAGTTCCAAAGAGTTGGACATGACTGAGCGACTGAATGTTGTCATTCTTAAAACCATTGTAGCAAATATGATAAGCCTTACTTTAGCCTTAGTTTGTATTTATAGAGAGAACATTAAGCAGCAGAATATTCTCTAAATGACAAAAAAAAAAAAAAAAAAACTTGTCTGGTAAAGGAAATGAAAGATAAAATATAAGCTGATATCATTATACTCAAGCCATTAAACAATAGTTATGATACGATTTTCGTGCAGATGCCACTGCCCAGGTGTTCTAACTAAAGTTGGTTGTTCTAAACAGGAGAGGGGGAAAACGTCACTTTTAGTTTTGAGTTTACTTGACAACTTGACTTTGGAGGTGACAGTGCCAAATGCTACAAAACTTCAATCTACCACTAGAAGTTTGACTGACTTTTCTAAAATGTAGAAATGTATATTTTAGCTCTAAAGGGACTGCTGAAAAGACCAGTACTCTGGGAATTAAACACTTATAGAGAGCCTCTCAGCAAAGACAGGTTAATTGATGTTCAATATCATTTGAACTAAACTACATCAAAGGAAGAATTACAGCCTCCACGTACTGAAGACACTTACTGTGTCCTCGGTGCCACCCTTGCCATACATTTTCAGGTGGTACAGGGATAGTTTGCTGTCATACTCTTGCATGTCAGAAACTCTCAGTTTTGGGATCAGCCAAAGTTTTGAGGGGGTACTTCAAGGTAGCAAGCTAAAATTGCTTCTGCTTCAGAACTAAGAGCAATTCCTAGAACTCTTCAACTTTTGCACCACAATATTTTTTGTCTAAAATATATGTGTGTATGTGTGTGGGTAGCTGTGTCTGAGTCTGCAACCTCATGGGCTGTAGCCCCCCACACTCCTGTGTCCATGGGATTTTCCATGCAAGAATACTGGAGTGGGTTGTCATGTTCTTCTCCACAGTATCTTCCTGACCCAGGGATTGGGTCTCTTGCATGCCCTGCATTGACAGTGGATTCTTTGCCATTGTGCAGCCTGGGAGGTGCCTAAAGTATAAACTGTAGAACAACAGTTAGTACCCTTAGAAGTTGCAAATGTTAACCCCAAAACTATTTTGCTTTCTCTCTTGCTCCCCAAAAAACATTAAAAAATGCTTATTTCTGTTTTGTAAGAATTCTGTATAATGGCTGCAACATTTTCAACACATGATGAATATAAATTCATGAGAATAATGATGAAGGGAGGTTTAGGAAAGCTATTATTCTAACTGTGTTATGAAGTTCAGTGAGTTTTTCAACAAAGTAGACTACTTATTGAATAACTGATTTGAATGGGAGTTTACAATTTACAATATAATGAAATGCCAGATAATTTTTCCTAAAAGTAGGGTAGTAATTTTAGGGGGAGAAAATTCATTTTATTTTATTTTTTAAAAAGAGATAATGGTACTTAATAACTTTATTTTAAAACAACTCTTCTTCCAAATTGTATAGAGTCACTAGAAAGGCTGAAAAGTTTTGAGATTTCTATAAAGCCATAATTTTATGGAACATTTAAGTGTCAGTAGTTTGACTAGCTGCCATAGACACATAAACATCAGTGTCTGTTGAGACACTGTAAAGGCACAAGTGGAATGTAGCCTGTCTTGGTGCTGTCTGTGCTGGGTTTTAATAGTGCATCTGCACGTATTTTTCCCAGTGGAAAATGACTGCATGTCACATGGTAGTTTTTTTTTTTTTTTTTTATAACTACTGTATAATAAAATATAGCCATGATAAATAGCATCTAAGCAAATAAAGCAGATTTGGACTGAATCCATTTTGCCTTCATCACTCAGGCTTTGAAGTAGTTGTGTATCCTAAATCAGTTTAATTGGATCAAGTTGTATTTGCAGTGAAGTTGAGAAAGATTTTATTTGTTGTTTAGGTAATGTTTTCAGTTTAGTTTCCTCTACACTCCACTGTGTTTGTCCAGATTGTAATGTAAATTGCCATTTAAGGTAGTTGACCTCTTCAGCTATTTTTTTTTCTTTTCTTTTTTGTTGTTACTATTATTATTGTTATTCTATTACTTTGCCAACAAAGGTCCGTCTAGTCAAGGCTATGGTTTTTCCTGTGGTCATGTATGGATGTGAGAGTTGGACTGTGAAGAAGGCTGAGTGCCTAAGAATTGACGCTTTTGAACTGTGGTGTTGGAGAAGACTCTTGAGAGTCCCTTGGACTGCAAGGAGATCCAACCAGTCCATTCTGAAGGAGATCAGCCCTGGGATTTCTTTAGAGGGAATGATGCTGAAGCTGAAACTCCAGTACTTTGGCCACCTCATGTGAAGTGCTGACTCATTGGAGAAGACTCTGATGCTGGGAGGGATTGGGGGCAGGAGGGGAAGGGGATGACAGAGGGTGAGAGTCTGAGTGAACTCCGGGAGTTGGTGATGGACAGGGAGGCCTGGCGTGCTGTGGTTCATGGGGTCGCAAAGAGTCGGACACGACTGAGCGACTGAAATGAACTGAACTGAACTGAACTTAATGAAGGAAAGAAAGTGAAGTTGCTCAGTAGTGTCTGACTCTTTGTGACCCCATGGACTATTTGTTGCTTACCAGGCTGCTCCCTCCATGGGATTTTCCAGGCAAGAGTACTGGAGTGGGTTGCCATTTCCTTCTCCAGGGAATCCTCCCGACCCAGGGATCTAACCCGGATCTTCTGCATTGTAGGCAGACTCTTTACCATCTGAGCCGCCAGGGAAGATTCCTAATGCTGGTAATTAAATACCTCCAAGTTAGGATTTTGCACGTTGTTAAGAATTTGTACAATTGCTCTGAGTGTCCTGGGAGCAGGAATAATGTTTGATTGAATTTTGTAGCTGTTACCTAACTCAGCGTCAGATTTTCTGTGGTTTTGTATATTGGATTGATTATTGAATGAAAATGACTATGAATAGTTTTCTTAGTTAAAAATCTAAATATATAAATAGTTTTGCTTTATAATATATTTAAAATTTCCATACACTTTAATGTAAAATTACAAGGTGAAAATATAGAATTTAATTTTGTGGGTGAAAAATGATTCCAGCCGTTTTTCAAACCCTTTCTTACTTACTCTTCCAAAAATACCTTATTCATCTTTGGTCTTGATTTTTAACTATAATAACCATAGCATGCTATGTTTGCAGTTATAATAGGTACATAATTGTCATATAAGAGGGATTAGATATATGACTGTGTTTTCTATAAGGCATGGTCTTTTAGTTCTAAATGCTGTTGGAAGGAATGAGAAACATTAAAAACTTTATTTTCATATAATAGTTAAAGGTAAATTTATATTTACATATTTTATCACATATGAATTTGAGAACTTAACTTTATTTTTTAAGAGGAAAATACAAAATTTTTGGACAGTTAGTATTAATATTTCCTGTATGTTTTGCCTCCTGAAAGCATAATTTACAGTAAATTGATTGTATTCAGTAACAATGGAGACTAAAATCAATTTCAAGTAAATTTTAAAAGCTCAATATTTATATTCAGTGATTTTCTTTGTGTTATAGTCTTTGATTTGTTAATCTGAAAAGTGCTATTTTGGTTTGATCAACCTTACTTTTTAAAGATTTGTGTTGATTGTTTGCAAGCAACATGTATTACTTTTAAAAGATCTGTGAATAAATATGCTTTCTGCCTGTTTCCTCCCAAAATCTCAACTAATTAAAAAAAAAAAAATTTGCCTGGACAATATTTAGAAGAAGTGATATGAATTTCCCCCTTCATGGGTATGTGGTATTTAAATAACTTAAAATGTGGGTTTATATGCTCTTCTTTTGATATACATAATACATATAAATAAACTAGATATACTTAAAATCATGTCTTGATAACACAATAAAAGTGGGAGACTTTAATACCCCACTCACACCTATGGATAGATCAACTAAACAGAAAATTAACAAGGAAACACAAACTTTAAACGATACAGTAGACCAGTTAGACCTAATTGATAGCTATAGGACATTTCATGCCAAAACAATGAATTTCACCTTTTTCTCAAACGCACATGGGGAAAAAAAAAAATGTACATTAGGACTTCTCATTATTTGGAAATAATCGACTTAAAAATAATCCTATTGAATTCAAAGTTCATTTGTTTTATCATAAGAAATCGCAGCAAGAAATCACAAGACATTTATACGTAGAACTGAAAAGAGAAAACATTATTTGGTTCTTTAAATATAATTTCAGCGGTTGACATTTTGAAAGGTTCCCAGAAAATGGTTGTAATTTTTTAATTTCTAACATGTGCAGTTTCTTGTTGATAGGGACTCCCCCCAAAATTGAAGAGATTACCATTAAAAAGTTTTGATCAGGATTTGAGGACAGCATTTGTAGTGTAAAAACTGATGTACAAAAGTCATGTCCTTGGAAGAAAGTTCCTATTTCTCATTTAACATTTTGAAAAGATTTTATTTTGAAGTTTAATACAAATCTCCATTTTCCCTGTGGCGGGGGTGGGGGGGGAATCATGTCTTGAAAAGGCATGGACAAAACACACTTATGTATATACATATCCTTTAAACTTTATCAAGGGTGTTAACTTTTAATTGTATTTAATACCAGCATAGTTTGACCTTACTGAATTGAACATGAATAAAAATGCAGTTGTATAGAGTCTGGTTTGGATATTGTGTTCTTTGCAGAGAAAAACTTCCGAAAATTGGAAGCAACCCCCACCTGATAAAAATGGCAAAACTCCGAATGTTTGATACTTTGAATAAAACCATTTCCAAACTTCTTTGTGGGTAGATTTCAGTTTTCTTTAGAGCTTTAGGTGTTTGTGTGGGTGGTTAGCCTGTCAGTGTCATAGTGCTGCCTCTACTTCTGATTTCTACTTAATAGACCCTATAGAAAATAAACAATAAGAGTTGACTGAAGGCCTCTCTGTGAGTCAAGCTCATTGGGTTTTAGTGCACTGTATTTTCTTTTTACACCATATTTCATGATTAAGGACTGTGTGTTAGATTGATCCGATTTCCAGATGGTAGAGTCTCAGATAAGGAACTTATTGCAGTGGCATATAATGTACATCACTTTAAAGATCTCAGTGCTCAAAATTTTCTGCTTGAAATCTTACACAAAGTGAAGAATAAAGCTATAGGCAGTGTAAGAATGGAACAGGAAAAAAAAAAAAAAAAAGGAGAAAGCAGAGCAGTGTGGTGCAATGGAAATCTGATATTTGATATGTTAGCTAATCTCTTTTGGTCCTGCAGCCAGATTTTTCTCTTTTTTTCTCTTGTGAGAAGCATTTCTTTATTTCTTTCTTTCTGCTTTTTGATCCCATACTCTGCCCCTTGCACAGTTGGAATGTCCCCAAAAGACTTTGGCAGAGGTCACTTCTCAGAGCTTTTTAAACTTTAGTTAGAATACATTTATTGATTTTTTTAATGACCAGTGGAATGAGAATTTTTGGAAAAAGCTCATCTGAGATTCAATGTCTGACTTGGCAGTCCGAACTCTTTTAAACCTTTGAGAACACTTCATTAGATGCCAGGTCTTCATCGTTAGTAAAACTCTGTGAGGATTCTGGCATATTGGATTTTCCTTGGGATTGGTATCAGCTGACAATTTGGCCTTACAGACATTGGAGAAAAAAATCATTTTTCTGGAGCTAACTGTCAGAAACTGCATAAGTATGTGAAGTTCAGTAACACTTTTTAAAAAAATTCAATCATGTGCCTGTTGACATTATTTCGTAGAAAGAGTTGACATGATAACTTGTTCTTAGACTCTTTTCCTTATTTATAATCATTTGAAATTAAGCTATTTTGTTTGTCTAAATTAGCCATAAAGGGAAAGTACATTTTTGTCAACCGAAAACCTGGTAACTAAGAATAGGATAATGCTTAAAGGAAAATATCTTTTTATATTTCAGCATTTCTGCTTCAGTGTACTTTAAAGATTTTTGTTAAAATTTTCAACATAAGATAAAACATGACAAAATTTTCTACATCCATATTTCTGAGATAATTCTCATATGAATCCATGAGTGTACTAGCTACTTTATTCAAGTTAATACCATTCTAACACTCATGCTTCATGTTAGGCTCTAGTGTCTGCTTGACTGGTATCAAAGGCAATGAGATGTATTGATTGGAGGGTATTTAAATAATATACATTGAGGGTTGATTATTATGCATTTTATTTAAATGTTATTTGGAGATCATTTAAATAGGAAATATCTGTAATATATTCAAAATGAATGAATTCATTTGCAACCATTCAAAATTACCTATAAAGAATAAGGTGACTATTTTTTTCTTTTTGTAATCCACCTTCAAAAGGATGCATTATGAGCTTTAAAATGTATATTCAAAGAAGCAGTGGCAATCAGTATCACTTTACTGAGGTATGTATTTTGAAAATTAATTCTGTATAATTCAGGAATCATAGTTTCATATTTTAAAAAGAATTCTGAGACCACATTTTTTCTAACTCCTGTATTTAGAAGAAAACATTTATTATTCAAAGTTTGATATTATATATTGCTACTGAAGTTGAAACAAATGGACATGGATCTAAATAATCCTCTTTTAAGAAAAATTCTTGGATAATCAATTATTGTATATTTCATTACTAATAATGCAAACTGTTCAAATTATTTTGCACTGCTCTGTTAGAAACCATATAAATATATATATTTTTAACAGCTGATACTTCATGATATCAGTAATGAAGTGGATTTTAGTGTATTCTACCAGAAAACAATTATTTAAAAGTATATAGAGTAGGCACTTTTTACTATAAATGACAGAAGCTAGATAACGCCTATTATTATAGAACTTGCAAATTATGACTAGGAAGCAAATATGTGTTATGGTTAAAACATAACCATTTTTGAGGGTTAGAAAGAGATTAAATTGGATGATTGTTTTTTATATTGATAACTTGAAAGCTATTTCTCAAGCAGAGAATGCAAAGAACATTCATTGCTTAGGAAATAATCTTCCTAGAACACCACCAACTCTTCTTAGGGTTAGAGCAATGGGCTGCTGACTACTTGTAATGCAGAAATGTTAAAGGGAAAGCAGGAAACCCTTCAGACATCAGCCATTAATCCATCTTCCCTACACAGAGTTTCTATTATGAACTGAGTCCTTTAAAGTATTGGTTCTAACCTTCAATAGTCACATCTGTTGTATATTTTACCAACTTTTCTCCCATCATGGGAACTTTCTCATTTTTCCTGTAAGCAATAGAGTGCTTGAACTCCTTTTGATGGTGAATTATTCACAGCAGGTCATATTTTCTTCCTTATGCCATAGGTTGATAGCTGCAGAGTTCCTTACATAGGAACAAGCTGAAGCATCTGTGACTCAGTGCTAGGCCAAGCCCTAAGAAGGAGGTACCTGTGGGTGTGAAAACTTGGGTGAGGTTAATATTCTTGCCTTGTAGTATCATAATCAAGGCCAAAAGAATACAGTGAAAGCAGACCCCTGAAGGAATCGCCAGTCAAATGCAATGCCTTAACCAAGATGAGAGTTTCGGTATTATATATGCCATGAACTTTTAATTATCAGGAAATTATCATTTCTGTGGGGCAGAAACAATCTTTGTGTGTAATTGAATTACAAAGTAAAAGGCCTGTTCTTTGGTTTTGATTTTAATAAATAAAAACTTTAATAAATGCTGGAGAGGGTGTGGAGAAAAGGGAACCCTCTTACACTTTTGGTGGGAATGCAAACTAGTACAGCCACTATGGAGAACAGTGTGGAGATTCCTTAAAAAACTGGAACTAGAACTGCCTTATGATCCAGCAATCCCACTGCTGGGCATACACACTGAGGAAACCAGAATTGGAAGAGACACATGTACCCCAATGTTCATCGCAGCACTGTTTATAATAGCTAGGACATGGAAGCAACCTAGATGTCCATCAGCAGCTGAATGGATAAGAAAGCTGTGGTACATATACACAATGGAGTATTACTCAGCCATTAAAAAGAATACATTTGAATCCGTTCTAATGAGGTGGATGAAACTGGAGCCTATTATACACAGTGAAGTAAGCCAGAAAGAAAAACATCAATAAGGTATACTAACGCATATATATGGAATTTAGAAAGATGGTAACAATAACCCTGTATACGAGACAGCAAAAGAAACACTGATGTATAGAACAGTCTTTTGGACTCTGTGGGAGAGGGAGAGGGTGGGATGATTTGGGAGAATGGCACTGAAATACGTATAATATCATATATGAAAAGAGTCGCCAGTCCAGGTTCGATTGTACGATACTGGATGCTTGGGGAACTGGGATGACCCAGAGGGATGGTATGGGGAGGGAGGAGGGAAGAGGGTTCAGGGTGGGGAACACATGTATACCTGTGGCAGATTCATTTCGATATTTGGCAAAACCAATAGAATATTGTAAAGTTTAAAAAAAAAAAAAAAAAGACACCAAGATCAACATGCAAAAAAAAAAAAAACAAAAAACCTGTTCTCTGTAAGAACTTCGTATACACTGTTCTATTCCTTGATATTAACCACAGAGACTGGGTATACAGTGGACACAGATGAAGAGCTTTTCCCTTTCCTTCCATGTGTCTATTGATCCTATATTCTTCTACTTTATTTTATCTAACAATCCTATTAAAAATGCACTGGTCATAACAAACACCCTCTTCCAACAACACAAGAGAAGACTCTATACATGGACATCACCAGATGGTCAACACCAAAATCAGATTGATTATATTCTTTGCAGCCAAAGATGGAGAAGATCTATACAGTCAGCAAAAACAAGACCAGGAGCTGACTGTGGCTCAGACCATCAACTGCATATTGCCAAATTCAGACTTAAATTGAAGAAAGTAGGGAAAACCACTGGACCATTCAGGTATGGCCTAAATCTAATCCCTTATGATTATACAGTGAAAGTGAGAAATAGATTTAAGGGCCTAGATCTGATAGACAGAGTGCCTGATGAACTATGGAATGAGGTTCGTGACATTGTACAGGAGACAGGGATCAAGACCATTCCCATAGAAAAGAAATGCAAAAAAGCAAAATGGCTGTCTGGGGAGGCCTTACAAATAGCTGTGAAAAGAAGAGAAGCAAAAAGCAAAGGAGAAAGGAAAGATATAAACATCTGAATGCAGCGTTCCAAAGAACAGCAAGAAGAGATAAGAAAGCCTTCTTAGGCAATCAGTGCAAAGAAATAGAGGAAAACAACAGAATGGGAAAGACTAGAGATCTCTTCAAGAAAATCAGAGATACCAAAGGAACATTTCATGCAAAGATGGGCTCGATAAAGGACAGAAATGGTATGGACCTAACAGAAGCAGAAGATATTAACAAGAGATGGCAAGAATACACAGAAGAACTGTACAAAAAAGATCTTCATGACCCAGATAATCACGATGGTGTGATCACTGACTTAGAGCCAGACATCCTGGAATGTGAAGTCAAGTGGGCCTTAGAAAGCATCATTACGAACAAAGCTAGTGGAGGTGATGGAATTTCAGTTGAGCTATTCCAAATCCTGAAAGATGATGCTGTGAAAGTGCTGCACTCAATATGCCAGCAAATTTGGAAAACTCAGCAGTGGCCACAGGACTGGAAAAGGTCAGTTCATTCCAATCCCAAAGAAAGGCAATGCCAAAGAATGCTCAAACTACTGCACAATTGCAGTCATCTCACACGCTAGTCAAGTAATGCTCAAAATTCTCCAAGCCAGGCTTCAGCAATATGGGAACCGTGAACTTCCTGATATTCAAGCTGGTTTTAGAAAAGGCAGAGGAACCAGAGATCAAATTGCCAACATCCGCTGGATCATAGAAAAAGCAAGAGAGTTCCAGAAAAACATCTATTTCTGTTTATTGACTATGCCAAAGCCTTTGACTGTGTGGATCACAATCAACTGTGGAAAATTCTGAAAGAGATGGGAATACCAGACCACCTGACCTGCCTCTTGAGAAACCTATATGCAGGTCAGGAAGCAACAGTTAGAACTGCACATGGAAGAACAGACTGGTTCCAAATAGGAAAAGGAGTTTGTCAAGGCTGTATATTGTCACCCTGTTTATTTAACTTATATACAGAGTACATCATGAGAAATGCTGGACTGGAAGGAACACAAGCTGGAATCAAGATTGCTGGGAGAAATATCAATAACTTCAGATATGCAGATGACACCACCCTTATGGCAGAAAATGAAGAGGAACTCAAAAGCCTCTTGATGAAAGTGAAAGTGGAGAGTGAAAAAGTTGGCTTAAAGCTCAACATTCAGAAAACGAAGATCATGTCATCCGGTCCCACCACTTCATGGGAAATAGATAGAGAAACAGTGGAAACAGTGTCAGACTTTATTTTTCTGGGCTCCAAAATCACTGCAGATGGTGACTGCAGCCATGAAGTTAAAAGACGCTTCCTCCTTGGAAGGAAAGTTATGACCAACCTAGCTATCATATTGAAAAGCAGAGACATTACTTTGCCAACAAAGGTTCGTCTATTCAAGGCTATGGTTTTTCCTGTGGTCATGTATGGATGTGAGAGTTGGACTGTGAAGAAGGCTGAGCGCTGAAAAATTAATGCTTTTGAACTGTGGTATTGGTGAAGACTCTTGAGAGTCCCTTGGACTGCAAGGAGATCCAACCAGTCCATTTTGAAGGAAATCAGGCCTGGGATTTCTTTGGAAGCAATGATGCTAAAGCTGTAACTCCAGTACTTTGGCCACCTCATGGGAAGAGTTGACTCATTGGAAAAGACTCTGATGCTGGGAGGGATTGGGGGCAGGAGGAGAAGGGGACGACAGAGGATGAGATGGCTGGATGGCATCACTGACTCGATGGATGTGAGTCTGAGTGAACTCTGGGAGTTGGTGAGGGACAGGGAGGCCTGGCGTGCTGCGATTCATGGGGTCGCAAAGAGTCGGACATGACTGAGCGACTGATCTGATCTGTTTCTTTATATGTAGGCAACCAATATATTTTTCACCATAATATTTCTTCCCTTGTCTTGTTTTAGTTATAATTTACTTTTTATTCATCTATAGAAAATGTGAGAAATTCAGTATTTGACCAGTTAAAGTGTTGGATAATATATTGATCTTTGAAGATTATTCTCTATTTTGCATTATCTGTGTACTTTTCCCCTAATAAACTATGAGTTGTCATATACTGTATATAATTTATACCCTTTGTAGGTCTGTTGACTGTTCCAAAAACTATGTTATATTTTTATTGATGGGGAAGAAGTTTATGACTAATTTATTCTAATTTATTAAAATTGAAGACACTTTAGGTCTTAAAAGACATGGATTTTTTTGTAACATAAAATATATAATTAGTGGGAGTGTGTTCATCTTAACGTTGGTGTTTGGTCAACATTATCCCTTCTTTCCTTTATTATTCTCTCATTTTTGTTAAGTTTGCATTTAGTTTGCTCTTCTTGTCAGCTTAGTTATTGGTTTGGAAACTTCTTTTGTAATATAGGTGTTTAAAACTATATATTTGCTTTTAAGCAGTACTTTAGCTGCAATCCATAAACTTTGTCATGTCGTGTTTTAGTTTTTCATAGTTGAAAATATTTTTAAATTTCTCTTGTGATTTATTCTTTGATGCACTGGATATTTAGAAAAATTTTTAAAATTTCCAAATATCAGGGATTTTCCAAACTTCTTTCTTTTTGATTTTGATTTTAATTTTGTTTTGGTTTGACAAATGACTTTGTATACTTTTCAGTTCTTTTAAATTAGGAAAGAGATGGTAAAATTCCCAGGTATAAATGCCACAGCATCCCTACTGTTCTTACCAAAAGTAGAATAGTTTTTCTGGCTTAAGCACTTAATCTGTTGTATAACTAGTCACTTTCCATGCTCCTGAAATAGCTAATTTTTGACAGTGTTGTCTAGTTTTATAATTGATTTAGAAGTCTGCCTTAAGACACTCTCCTTTATATGCGCTAAGTCACTTGAGTTGGGTCTGACTCTGTGTGACCCTATGTATAGTAGCCCACCAGGCTCCTCTGTCCATGGCGTTCTCCAGGCAAGAATACTGAAGTGGGTTGCCATTTCCTATATCAGGGGATCTTCCTCACCCAGGGATGGAACCCATGTCTCTTATGTCTCCTGCATTGGCAGGCGGGTTCTTTACTACTAGCACCACCTAGGATTTCTCCTTTTGACAATGGCATACATTCGTGAGTCCTTAAACTATCATGTGTGAAAAATATGGTGCATTTAGAACTAAAGTTTGTACTGTCAGTTTCAAATGCACCATGTTTAGAGATGTGTTTGTACCCGAAGTATTCAGGCTAAATTCATGGGGTTTACATTAACAAGGTACTCTATCTTAGCTGCATTCTGTCTGAGGAGCCAGCCAGCCAGCAACCCAAGCTGGCTGATGGGAAAATTCTATTTAATGGTATAGACAGTGTCAAAAAGACTCTATGGAAAATAATAGGGACATTTTTGGATTATTGAGGAAAATGAGACCTTAGATTATTCTGGCAGATAGATTTAAGAGAGGAATAGATGGTAATCCAAGAATATCAAGGCCTATTGCAGTATGACAGGAGGGGCCAGTGGTAACAATATGTAATAACAGGTGGCCAAACTAAGTGTCCACTGCTTTGGATTCCTATTTTGGCACTTTTACTTGATAGCCATGATAATCTTTATGAGTTGCCTTTTCTAATCTGTAAAATAGGAATTTTTTTTTTTTTTGTCTCTGCCTGCTTCACATGGCTGGGATGATTATGATACTGGAAATAGAGGTGAAAAACAAATCTAAAGACTGCACAGAGAGAATAATATAGTGGTGCATAGTAACGCTCATCCATAAGGACTTAAAGTAGAAAATATTTGAAGATAACTCATAGACTAGTAGATTGAGAGATGAAAGATGGTAGTTGAAAAAATGATTTGAATAATATGATCTTATAGAGGTAGAATGTCAATAGTGTTGTTACTGTATCTATTTATAAAGCTTTATCTTTTATTTTCTTAACTTTCAAACAATTTGAAGTGATAGATGTGAAGACTATATACTTCCTTTTACAGTAAGATAATAAATTGTGGTACCCAGTGTTTATTTGTTTAATTTAAAAATGAATTGAGCTCTAACTCTCATAGATAAAAATTTGCCTTATGATAATTTGATTCATTGTATTTTTATATGAATCTAAGTTCTCATTGATCTTTTAAAAATATCTGTCATGTTAGGCTGCCGATCATCTATTAATTGACATTAAAATGATCTTTTAATTATATGTTTGTGCATGTCACTTCTTTATCACTTCATGAACCTTTCCTGGGCAGTTGAGCAGGAGTTGTCAAATACTTTTGAATTAATGCCACACAAGGATATGGTGGCATTATAAAAAAATGTAATTTCATCTTAATTCCAGACTGATTTTTACTGAGATTTCCTGGGGAATCTCATTTAAGTATCAGAATATGAAGGTATCTTCTAATAGTCATGAATCCTAGGAAATTCTGAGATGACTATTTCCTGAAAAATTCACTTAAGGAAGCTTGTTTTCTGTCTTCCATTGTAAATGTGCTCTTAACATATATGGACAGTAATAATCAGTATTAATGCTATTTGAGCAGCTTGAGGGTTTAGACTCTGAATCTGGAATATTTGTGATCAAATTCTAATTTTACCATTCAGTGTCTCAGAATATTTATTTGTAAAATAAAGAAGATAACATTTATACCAACCTCAGAAAATTTTTCTAAAGATTAAGCAGAATATAAAATTTTACAGTATTTAAATATTTTTAAGTTCATTGAGAATATTAATTGTTCAGAAAATAATGTTTAAAGTTTAAAAATATTTTCAAAATGTCTTAAGAATATAAAGTCAAACTTACTCTCTTCCCCTTCCTCTCTTTTTCTCATTTTGTTCTTAGTTCCCATTGAGAACAAAGTCTAAACTCTGTAAGTGATATTTTTGTCTGTTTGGTTCATTTCTGAATCCATAGTACCTAGATCAGTGCCTTGACACAGGGTAAATAACTTAATTGCTTTTGGAAGAAAGGAAGGAAAAAAGGGAGAAACGAAAGAAGCTAGTCTGTTTTTTAAACTTGCTATCTCAGGATCAGAAGATTTATCTTTAACTTTCATGTCTTTATCTTGGGTTTTTTTAAATTAGAGACTCAAACTTTATTGTTATGTTATTTTCCAATTTGATATATATGTGTTTGTTTACATTTTATCAAGAGCAGGGTCTAATTTAACTTTATTTTTTAATTTAAGCACTCTAGTATTCATATCAGAGAAGGCGATGGCACCCCACTCCAGTACTCTTGCCTGGAAAACCCCATGGACAGAGAAGCCTGGTAGGCTTCAGACCATAGGGTTGTGAAGAGTCGGACACGACTGAGCGACTTCACTTTCACTTTTCACTTTCATGCATTGGAGAAGGAAATGGCAACCCACTCCAGTGTTCTTGCCTGGAGAATCCCAGGGACGGGGAAGCCTGGTGGGCTGCCGTCTATGTGGTCGCACAGAGTTGGACACGACTGAAGCGACTTAGCAGCAGCAGCAGCAGCAGTATGCATATCCAAAGTACTTCATCTAACTAACTCTTACAACTGACATTCAGTTTCAATAATTGATCATGAATTGGTTTTTATATAACTTTTATTTTTGGATAGGGAAAGTTTTCATTTTTAATAATGTTTTCTGGTGAACACTATTGAGTTCCTATTTTAATGCTATCATATTTGCAAAATATTTACTTTAAAAATATACCTTCTTTTGACAGAAAAGAAAGACCCCAAAACAAATAGAACTGACTCCAAAAGTATATTTTTAAAGTAAATATTTTGCAAATTTGATAGCATTAAAATAGGAATTTGATGTTCATCAGAAAATATTATTAAAATTAGTGAAATGACAGGCCACAAATAGAAGGTATTTTTACCACTTAACCAAGAAAAGATTACTTTCAGTATTAGTATATAACCCTAAAAGTCAAAAGGGAAAGACAAAGGAAAGTTTATGGAAGTCATGAGTAGATACTTTATTAAATGTGAAAGGGCAATGAAATATTGCAGTGATACTCAGTTAATTGTATTTATATAAATTTTGAACAGTAGTGAAAACATGTCAGTATAAATACATTGAACTGTTATATCCTCTGTGAGTGTTTTCCTTCAAAGTAATCACTTTGATCAAAAATAATTCTAGCAACTCTTCTTTTAAAAATCCCTTTTAGACATGTTTACTAATTAGAAAGAAATTCAGCCTTATTGCTCTATACTGATAGAACAGTGTTATTTGGTATGGTATCTCTGTTTGCTTTTCTAGTCCCTTTGTCAGGTCTGTTTGTTTTGCTCCTTTGGTTTTTGTCTTATTACAGCAAAGATTTCAAATGATGGACTAAAGGGTTTAAACCAACAGAGAAGTTACAGCTCAGTTGCAGCTCAAGCAGACAGAACTTTTGTTCAACAGACCCTGCCAAGACATGGGAGCAGTCCAACCCTGAAGGAGTCATAAAGATCTCTCTTGGCTTCCTTTTTCATACTTCAATCTCATTTTCTCGGTTGTGCACTGTGTAAAACGGGACTTGTACCCATCACCAGTCAGGAAAGGGAGTGCAAATGGGTATATGTATGACTGACTGACAGTTGGCAAGCTTCCCTGGTAGCTCAGAGGTTAAAGCATCTGCCTGCAATGCGGGAGACCAGGGTTCTATCCCTGAGTTGAGAAGATCCCCTGGAGAAGGAAATGGCAACCCACTCTAGTACTCTTGCCTGGAAAATCCCATGGATGGAGGAGCGTGGTAGGCTACAGAACATGGGGTCACAAAGAGTCGAACACAACTGAGCGACTTCACCTTTCACTTTCTGTTGTGTAAGTCTTCTCAAAATTCAGTCTGTTATAATCAGATGTATGTATGTATATAAAAAGGAGGCTGGTAGGCTACAGTCCATGGGGTCGCAAAAAGTCGGACATGACTGAGCAACTTCACTTCAATAGGCTCTTAGCTGCCTAAGGTTACTTGAGGAAGCACCGGTAGTTTGTATCTACTGTGTGCCTCAGGCCCAAATTCAATAGTTGGAAAAGTCTCTGTGGGTTTTTTTTTTTTTTTTTGCAGCATTATCTGTGAGCTCTCCTGGGTGTGTCTGGGATGGGTTTTAAAGATCAGCTTGCAATCCTTTTCAGCTAGGCCACTCCTTGTTGCTCATGCCTAACATGAGTTGATGTTAATTGAAGAAAACAGCCAGTCCCATTGCTTTAATGTTTTTAAATCCTGAAATAAAATATAATGCTTCTATTAGTGACTATTTTTCCACTGGCTTGTTTTCATATATATCTGATGGTAATCAATAATGTCTGTAAATAAAAACTCAATTTTTATTTTATGCTAATGGCTTTCTGCCTATAACTAATTCTTAATCCATTTGAGGGACAAGATACTAGAATAGATAATAGATTTTGTCATTGTTTTGGCATGTACATGATTACTTAACCTCTGCTAATAGCACAATACTAACAGCATAAAGAATACCAAATATCGTAATAATTGATATAGGTGATGCTTGCATTAAATGGACTCACTGTAAAGTTCAGAAATTGAACTTGTTGCATGACAGTGAAAACACTGAAATACGAAAGAAAATAACCTTGGAGGACATTATTCCTTTTAAAAATTTATGTGTGTGTGTGTTTATATTATTTCTTTTTTGATAAAATGTCTGACATTGATAGTACTTTAATAATAAGATAAATAGGAGAAACTATAGTAATTTATAGAAAATAAAGACTAAAATTTGCCATTTAAGGAAACTTTAATGTTATTGTTTATTACTTCATAATATTCTTAGAGCCTGAATTTCTCTGAATTATTATAATCACATTCTGTGTGTGCTGTGCTGTGCTAAGTCAATTCAGTCATGTCCTACTCTTTGCAACCCTATGAACTGTAGCCCATAGGCTCCTCTCTCTGTGGGATTCTCCAGGCAAGAATAGTGGAGTAGATTGCCCTGCACTTCTTCCTTCTTCCCAACCCAGGGATCAAACCCTCATCTGTTATGTCTTCTGCATTGACAGGTGAGTTCTTTACCACTAGCACCACCTGGAGAATCCCAGAGACGGGGGAGCCTGGTGGGCTGTCGTCTATGTGGTCACACAGAGTTGGACAGGACTGAAGGGACTTAGCAGCAGCAGCACCACCACCACCACCGGGGAAGCCCCTAAACACTATCTATTTATTCATAAATACACAGAGCATGTATATTTTGGGGGCTTGTGTGTATATGTATGATAGAGTAGCAAGATATACTAAGGCCTTCCTCCAGTATTTTCTCACAATAGTTCTAGTAATAAATGTGATTAAACATATCCCAGGATCTTAGCTAAAAGTCCCTATGGCAAGAAGTAAGAAAGTTTCTTGGAAATCTCAAAATTTATTTTAAAACCCTGTGTGTTCATTTAATTAGGAAAATATTTAAGCTCCATACCTATCAAATTCATTCACTTTTCCCACTGAACATTATAGTAAATTAGATGGTAAAGGAAGATAAATCACATGTGAATTGAATTTTGTTTTTATATGTGGTTCTGCTTCTCTGGACAGAGAAGCCTGGAGGGCTTGACATGACTTTGTGACTAGCTGCTATACCCTAACCTTTGTTGGAGAAATACATTTGACAAACGATAAGAAATACATGTCTACTCAAATAGTCCTACACCTATAACTATAAAGTGTATATTTTTTCTCATCATCTAATTAATTTTTTTTTTACAGAAATGTTTAAGTGTTCAGTAAATCGGAGGAAAAAAACATGGAGTTTTAGCAACTGAAGCGCAAATTAAGGTAATTATTAGATTATTGCTGCCAATCATGATTGTTAGTAATTTCAAAGTATATTTACTATATTCAAGTTAGAATATGCTTTTATGTGTTTCACTGAAAATTGAACATATTGTTTGATGGGCTACTGAAATGCAATTTTACATAGTTTTGGAAAATAAATTGACTGCTTGTGAACAAATATGTAAATAATATACTACAAAGTACTTGTTGTTGTGAAGAATTATACTCTAAATATTTGAACACTAATGGGCTGCTAAAAATAATTTCAGCAGTGTTCTACTTTTGAAAACCATATGGCTATCTTACACTCCTATGTAATATTGGATAACTATACAGATTTTTTTAAAAAATTAGTACATGTATATGACAATTCATTAAAGTCACTTTTGCTTAATTCGTTCTATTTGCTCTCAATTACCTATCCATGATGGTGAAAATGTATATTAGGAAATAAAATGTATGGATCTTATAGATCAGACTATTTAATGTAAAGCACATTCTTTTCAAAAGTAATGTTTTTATTTATCATAAATATATGTATGCAGTTGAACATAAGAGCCTTTAAGGTGTATGACAGTAGGCCAGTACATGTAGTTTGTTTTGCAGCAAATCATTTGAAGACAAAATAATCAATGGTAAAATTGGAATATCCTTTCTTCTTGAAGTTACTAAAGTTAAACTCCTTAAAGTGATTTTGAAATTTCTAAAATGTACACTATTATAAACATGCAGCTTGAAAGTAGAAATATTAACTTTATTTTCTTTATAAAATCATATTAATCTAATTTTGAATTGAGGATATAATTGGTATGTATTATAAATCATTATAAGCCTGTTTTCAAAGATTCTGTATTTTGCTTTTTAGTCTAAGAAGAATATTGAGTGACTTAAGACTATAAAAGTATCACACTCACCTTTGTAGATATAAATTTTCCCATTGATTTTGTTTCTTATAGATATTTTGTTTCAGTTTCTTTGTCACTGTTCTCTTCTGCCCGTTCCTTTACAAATGCAAGCAAATAACATTATCCCTCTTTTCCAGAATAGATATGATTTAATCTACTAGCTTATCTATACATTGACATATAAATTTCACAGAAGTTCTTTTATTGACTTGAGTAAAGTGGTTTTTCCAGCACTTAGTGAAAGAAATAAATTTTAAAACAGTCTGAATCATTTTTAAAAAAATTAATCCAAGATAAACTTAGATGTGCTTGCTATAGAGAAATTAAGGCTAATGAGAAAGACATGAAGGTCTATAGAAATGATTATATATATTTTAAAAGCATCAGTAGCAAACTGCTAAGGACACAGACATGGGAGAGCTTACTTTTGCTGGAGGCCCTTGAAACCTTCATGCATGCTGTGAAATTCACTGAGAGGGGTTGCTGATACAGAGAAAGGGAGGCCATGTGGGAGACCATGCATTCCAGATCAACACAATACCTTTTGAAGGGGTGCATAAAGGAGAAAGGGATGGCCATTGAAGGACTGAGGGATTACACATGTGACAGTACTATGTTAAGAGATGAGTCTGGAAAAGTAGATTTGGAGCAGCTCATATAATATATCATGTTTACCAGACGAAAGCTTAATTTTCCATCTTAGCTGTCTCTAGAGTGCTTAAGTATCCATAAGGTTGTGAGGAAAATTTTTCAGAATCTCTCCTGATGCCTATTTTCGTTAAGAAATATAAGAAACAACAAAAACCTTATAATATTTAATATCATGATTGCTACTGGCCCCCAAAATATGAAATTTCTGGAAAAGTTTTGAAATTTTTACAGTATTAAATAGTAGACAGTATTTGCTTCCTGGTTTTTTAATTGACCTATAATACATATACCATAGGTTCATCCTTTTAAAGTGTATAATTCTGTGATTTTTAGTGTATTTGCAGAGTTGTGTACCTGTCACCGCTATCTAATCTACAAAAATTCTCTCATTCCTAAAAGAAACATTGTACCCATAAGCAGTTACTCCCATTCTTCTCTCATCTCATCTGCAGGAAGCCATTAACATATCTTCTGCTTCTATGGATTTACCAAATAAAGGGAAGCATACAATATTTTTGTATCTGCTCTTTTCACTTAACATAATGTTTTCAAGTTTCAAGTCTTGTGTAAATTAGGACAATTATTTTATGCATGGATAATAGTAATGAAATCGCATTTTGTTTATCCATTTATCAGTTGACGGACCTTGGGTTCATTAACACTTTCTGGCTATTATCAGTAATGATGCTATGAACATATATGTCCGAGTTTTTGCATAGACATAATCGGACACGACTGAAGTGACTTAGCAGCAGTAGCAGCAGCATGTATTACTTTCTCTTGGGTGGATAGGTGGGGTGGAATGGTAACTGTATGTTTCACCTTTTGAGGAACTTCCAAATTGCTTTCCAAAGCAATTGGAAGGATTTTACATTCCCACCAAAATTATGTATGTTCTAATTTCATCATATTCTTGCCAAAAGTTTTTATTGTCATTTTGATTACAGCCATTCTAATGGATGTCAAGTGGCATCTCATTGGATTTTGATGGCAGTTGTATTTTTAAGAGTATTTTAGTATACTGATGTTACAAGTGTTTTGATAAGTGTGTTAAATAGAATCATTGTCTATTTTCAAGTAGACTGATTCTCATATTTAGACAATAGTCTTTACAAAAGTAAAAGTGAGAGTCACTCAGTCATGTCCAACCCCTTGCGACTCCATGGGCTATAGAGTCTGCGGAATTCTCCAGGCAAGAATATTGGAGTGGGTAGACTTTCCCTTCTCTAGGGGATCATCCCAACCCGTGGATCAAACCCAGGTCTCCCACATTGTAAATGGATTCTTTACCAGGTGAGCTACAAGGGAAGCCCAAGAATACTGGACTGGGTAGCCTATCCCTTTTCTAGTGGCTCTTCCTGACCCAGAAATAGAACCGGAGTCTCCTGCATTGCAGGTGATTCTTTACCATCAGAGCCATCAGGGAAATTTGAGTTAAACTTATAAAGGTTATTTGATTAATCCCATGCATAAATTAACAACAAATGGTATAGCTGGCATTTTCTCTATTTTTATTAAAAGACATTTTCAGATTCATTATAAGCATTGATAATCACCATAAATTTATTCAGGGTATCAAAAACAACATAATCTCTTATATGTGATTAAACTTGGCCTAAGAGCGTATTTGTCTTGAGGTATAGGTTAGTGACAGTACACAGCATCATTAATACCAAGATTTTAATAATATCTGGAACACAACTGCACCCCTTTCTGGGTTTTTCAGCAATGTTTGAAGTCATGCTCAATCTAGCCATTTACAAATTTTCACTAAATTTATGATAAATGTTTGGAAGTTGTATTTGAGATTTCCTGCAGGGAAGGAATGAAATCATTGGAGAAACCATAGTTCTTCCTGCTGTGGTAAAGATGGTTGAAATCACACAAGATAAATTACATGGCAACAAATAAAATTATGTTACTTTATCACTAAATATTCTTAGAAAATTACATGAGAAACATTGCTTTAACCAGAAAAAAAAAGTAATGTTAGAACAAATTATGTAGTATGAGAGATTTGTTTTGCCTTTGGACAAAACCTGTTTTTCCAATATCAATCAGTTTATGATATTTGCTAGATTGCTTGTTAAATTCATATTTATTGATATATAATTATATTAAACATATTCTTTTTAATGTACAATTATATTTTGATGCAGAAAATTGTGTTAGAATGTACCACCAAAATCCAGATGTAGACTATATCCTTCACCACAAGTTCTCTTGTGCCTGTTTGTAGTCATTCCCTCCTGCCAGTATCATTCCTGGGAATCTCTAGATTCTTCTTTAGTAATGAAATACAACAAAACAAACAATAACCCGAGAGGAAGCTGGCTGAAGAAGATGCTGACTAAAGTTTTGAAAAAGGATTCTATATATGACCTTCAAGGTGTTACTTATCTTCTCTCTGCTTCAGTTTCTTTATTAGAAATATGGAGTTAACAACATCATCTACCACATATCATTTAGAGTAGAGCTAGGTATATTTAAACACTTCTGGACACTCATGTTTTTTTTTAAATTAACTATAATTTTTTGAATCTTGTACGAAAGATTTATTGGAGTATATTTTCCACCGTAAATGACTTCTTAGTATCAATTCAGTCACAAAGAATCAAATCACATTTTTCAAAATAATACAAGTAATTCAGAAGCATGATGATCACACAAGTTTTGGTTAATGGTTCCATTCTTCCAATTCCTTAGGCACAGATGCTAAGAGTGACTCTTGAATTTTCTTTCAGTTGCATTGCATATCCATCAGCATCTTTTGTTGGGCTACTGAGTACCTCTTTTGCTACTACCTTCATCCAATCACAATCCACTTGACTGGAGAATTGCAGCAGTCTCCTGTTTTTCTTGCCTCACTGTTTTCTCTCTACAACACTCAGTCTTTCTTGCTCTACCTTCAACCTTATCTAAACTCCAACTGCCCTGACACCATTTTCATTCACTGACCACAGGAGCCCTCTCTACCAAGGAGCCTTATCCCAAGATATCCCATGGCTTATTTCCTAGGCTTCAGATACCCTCTTCTCATGGCAGCCTTCCTTGAACAACCTATTTAATATTGAAACTGTCTGGGGGCATACCCCACCCTCCTCTCTTGCTTTCTTTTTCTCCAGATCATATAATACCACATTACACACAATTCTGTTTAGTGTCTCATCCTATTAGTCAATATATTTGAAATATTTCCTCTTTATAGCATTCTTTTAATTTTTACTTTAATGTGTCTTTTATATTGTTACACTGGCCTTGGTCATGACTTTGAATATTAGAAAATTAATTCTGGAGGCATGCAGTGTGGGGGATTGTCTGACTTGAGGCAGGAGAATTATCTGGGAAATATTTGCAATATCTCATGTAAGAGATAAAAAGATTTGATTTAAGGTGACAACACTGGGGATTGAGTAGTAATAATGCATTTGAGACTCTGTATTTAAAGAAAATTGACAAGTAATAGTGACTGATTATATTTGATTAGTGAGAGTTGAAATCTCAGTGGGACAAATCTCAAGAAGCTTGAAACTGATGTCTCCATGGGTGGTGGCACCATTTACTGAGCTTTAGGGAGCAGGGTTCTAGAGAACCCTGTATGTTTCTTATAGAAAAACAATTATCTTCATAGGAATAATAGAGTTTGTTTTTTTACAGAAATTATTTCCAAAGCCAGATGTTAATTTTTATATCTAGGTAGGAATGATCTCTGAAAATAGAACACTTTTAACTGAAGGTCATTTCATTAATTGTCTCAAATTATTTACCCACTTGTTTATAGAAATTGAGAAAAAAATGTTTTGGTATGCTCTGAAAGTACATTTTCTAATTTCAAAACCACAGTCAGAAAGTGTAAGATGTATAAACTGGCCATGGGCAGAGTAAAAACACATTAATTATTCAGACAGTCATCCTTACTTATTCCATTCTTGGAGATATAGTGGCTGTCAGAATCTGTCAGCTGTATAGTTAGTACCCTTCAGAATTTACATGCATAAATGGTGACCTTTGGAAATTTGCATAAAGATAAGTCTGGCATTGGAATGATAGCTGCCAGTCAGTTTTGCAAGGCAAAAGTTGTCAGCCACCATTTAAACGACAAAATGGGCAATGAAGCAGGGATAGCAAATGGAGTATATACAAAAACAGCAATTATACCTATTTGACCAAAACAAAAATATAACTTGGTTATAACTAGAGCTTTATGAAGTTAAAAAAGTTATAACCAATTACTAGATATCTTTGGAACAGTATTTTTGCTTTTCTCACAACATATTTGTTCAAAGTTTTGTTTTATAATATCAGAATTTAAAAATTTAATTATTTAATGTTTACTAGATTTTGTATTATAAAATCAGTGTATAATTATTATAGACAATTTAGAAATATTGCAAAGAAAGCTTATAATTATCTATAGCCTCACATTCAGAGAAAGCCATAGTTAATGCTTTAGTGTTAATTCTTATTTATCCTTTTAAATAGATAAATATACACATATATATTTATTTATTTAAATAGATAAGCATATTCATAGCCTCATAATGGGCAAGTACTTTCTTACTGTCATTATACTATATTTTATTCATCATAAATATGACAGATAAACATGTATAAATCCTTTGATACATAGTGATTATTTTTTGAATAGATTTTTAGTGGTGGAATTATTTGATTTAATTTATGACTCTCTTTAAAACTTTTGATGTATATTAAAATTTCCTTACAGAAAGTCAATTTATTGAAATACCTTCTCCCTTTAATCATTTTCAGATGTTATATTTTAAATGTCTGATTAAAGATTGCCATTTAGGGAATGTTGTACTAAAATCAAAATCTATGTAAGGCATAAAATCATTTTCAACTAAAAGTATCTTTTCTTTTATTATTGTTACTAATTTCAATTTCTATGTTTCTATATATGCATGTCACTTACTACTTAACACACTCATCACCCTAAACCTGAAACATTCATATTTCAGAACAGTGCTGAATACCTAAACCAAAGTAAAAAATAATGAGAAACAAAATTTAAAAAATTTGTGCATTCAAAAGAATTATATATAAATCATGTGATTTATAGAATGTATAGAATATTGAGATTTGTCCCACTGAGACTTCAACTCTCACTAATCAAATACAACCAGTCACTAAGACTTGTCAGTTTTACCCTTTAAATACAGAGTCTTAAATGCAGTACTGTCACTCAGTCCCCAGTGTTGTCACCTTACACTAAATCTTTTTTATCCTTTACATGGGATATTGCAAATATTTCCCAGATAGTTCTCCTGCCTCAAGTCACACAATCCCCTACACTGCCTGCATAATTTATGGCGTTGAAAATATTGTGGTGGTTCAAAAAAGACTGGTCATTTCTGCCTGAATTAGAGATATTATGTGGAGTATAGAGAGGACTGCTCTATAATATAAATATTTATAAGTTGGAAGGAATGGAATTTTTGTTTTGTGCCATAGTGAAAAACTAAAAATAGTTTACTACTGACGATTTTTATTTATTTTTTGCAGGAGAGGGATTTTTAAATAATTTTTAAATTGAGTATATACATTTAAAATGTTTTCCTAAGTACATGTATTTCAAATTATGAAGTAATTTGAAAATACTGGAGGAATTTTATCAAATGTGTACACCCATGAAACTGTGACTGTTATTTGTCTGTCTTTATATCTGTCTATATATCTGACTATGTATCTATGCTTATAGTATTTGTTTTGTTTTCTACATTCTATTCTGAGATTTAAGACTTGTATAGAACTATGTTTTTATCATCATAAGTAGGATACAAAGTAGTTATAGCACCTAAAAGTTTCTCCTTGCTGCCCATTTTTAGTCATTTTCTGCCTGTGTCTCTAATCTATAGCAACCACTATTATGTTCTTCATTCCTACATTTTTAGGTTTTTTAGAATACCATATAAATGAATCATACAATAAGCAGCCTTTTGAAACTGACTTCTTTCACACATCATAATGCCTTTGAGATTCATCCTTGTTTTTGAGTATATCAACAATTCATATGTTCTTTATTGTTGGCAGTATTCCAATCTATAGATGACTCACAGTTCATTTATCCATCTGTTCCCTTGTTGAAGATATTTGTGTTGTTCGTAGTTTTTGGTGAAATTAAAATTCCTGTAAAAATTCATATGTATGTGTGTGTGCATAAATTTTCATTTCTTTAGTATAAATACCTAAGGATTGTAGTGTTGTGTCATGGTAAGTGTATATATTATTTTTTTTTATTGTTTCTGTTTTGTATTTCCAGGTTTATTTTCTTCCTGTTGCTGTTTTATTTGTATCTTATGAGACATTGTTGTTATGTAAATTGGTGCTATGCAAAGATTTTAATATTCAAGTGCTAAGTTAACCTGTTATTTTTTAATGCTAACGTCAAGACCTGCTTTTCTTTATCTCTGATTTTAAATAGAAAAAATTCTATCATCCAAGTGGAAAATGCCGCTTTCATGATATTTCCTTCCATAATATTTTTCACTTTTCTTTAGGATATGTCTTGTTTCCTTTAGTAATTGATCCCCAAACAATTAACCATAGGAACAGCAGTTTAACTGTTTATCCACTAGGTACAATATTAGCTTGTATTCTAATTAAGCAAATTAGTTTTATTCTAACTAAAGCACTTTTTACATAGAAAAGATCCTCACTGAAAAAAAAAAATACAATATATTTTAACAAATTTGGTCATTTAGCATTCAAGACTTAAGAAGTGAAAATTTTTAAAAAACCACATATAAAACTTTAGAAATACTAAAAGCTAAATGTTAATCTGTTTATCAAGTATGAGGCATGAATAGCCATTGAAAGTCATCATAAAAAATCTTGTAAATGTAGCAGTCTATTATATCTCAGAGTAAAGTTTCCATATGTACCTAAGAGTCTCTGAATTATACGTAGTTTAGAAATGTGGTTCCCATCAGGAACACCTCTGAATCAGGTTCTGTTCCCTCTAGGCTTGGTCTTGCCATTAACTTGCTATGAGACTCAGGGCACATCATATAATCTCTCTGGATTATAGTATTCTCCTTTGTCCAATTAGTGAGGGTAGTGCTAGATTATCCATAAAGGACCTTCTTGCTCTTAAAAAAAAAAAAAAAAATAGGATGCTGCAATTCTGTAGTGATCTTGGGTCATTGAGAAGAAAAGTTAGTTTGTGTGTATTTAATATACTTTGTCAAAGGCAAGGATATATACAGTACGTTGTAAAAGACTTAAAAATATGTATAACTTTGAAAAACAGTTTTGGTACTTGGAAGAAATCCACTAACCTAGGAACCTTGACTATTATCAAATCATTAATTTTCTTACTATTTTTCAAAAGTTAAGTAATTTTAAAAATTCTAGAATTGTTTTAAGTATTTACTTGAGTAAATATAAATTGATAACTCCTTTTTTAGTACCATAGAGCCTTATTGAAAATAGCATTTAATCATTTTTTCCCAGAATTTCTGTCAATACAAATTTATTGAATTAGTACCTCTCCTTAATTATGAAACATAGACTTCATAATGATTTCTCAAATTTTTTTCAGAGTAAATATGAGGTTTTTTTTTTGAAACAGAATTTTCACTTATATAATCACAAGGAAAGGGGACTGATTAAAAACATCATCTTTGGTTACATTTACTTAATGCTGGGTAACTACTACCTCATTAAGTAAAATATTTCAAATGCTGAAGAATGTCATTGTGAATCTTGAAGAGGAATAAAGGTTAAAACATTAAATTTGTTTTTAAAAAATGATTTAGTGGGTATTATGTTAATATCTGGGATACTTAAGACCTCTGGTGTGGTCTATAGGGATTGTGCTGTCCTTGTCCTGACACAGAGAAAATCACAACTCTAGCAGGGGATAAAGGATCATGTAAAACTAGCTACATTATAATGTCCTAAATACTATAATAGAAACATGAGAAAAAGGACATAATTAATTCTGAATAAAAGGCCTTAGGAAAGCTTTGCAAATTGCTAGCATATGGGAAGGATTTTACTTTCTGAGAACAGAGAATGGACATTCTAAAAGAACAGATATTCTTTATAAAATACTGTATTCATTAGAAAATAGTGAATATTCTATTTGAGGGACTGTAGTTTTCCTCAGTGATGGAGTATTAGGTAAAGATACCCGAGAAAATTTAAGAATAATAAGAGATCCTTTTGATATGATTATATATTAAGTAGAGAACTATATAGCTGTATTGTCATGCTTTTTTTTTTTTTAAGAACAATATCTCTTGAAAGTGTGCGAGTTGCATTAAAGGTGGGATATAACCATCAGATAAGAAACATTAACTAGAGGGCTAGAACTGATAGCTATTGTCTTCTGTAAGCTGATCGGAAACACTAGTGTTTTCAGCATTGATGAATTCCAAGTGCTTAACTTCCTCCCCTGTATTTTTATATAAACCTTCGACATATATACCTTTAGAACATACTTAGTTGAGGGGGACTACAGTTTTTCTTCTTTAAAACATTATAAATTTTACACATAAATAAAAATTTCTTTCATATCTTTCCAATTCATCTCACGTACATTATATACATTTTGTTGTTGAGTCCTAAAATGTGTTAGTGGAGGAGAATTTAATTCTTTAAGAAAAAAGAATAAAGAAATTGAATTTCTTGGTTTGGCTTAGTGTTGCCTTCAATGTTCTGAGAACAATAATGCAATTAGATAAAATGTTTATCTACAAAATTTAATTCCTGGGGAGTAGCTTCTCAAATTGCCTGTTACAAGTGTAATGGAAGCAAGCAGTTGTTTGCTGGCTTTGTTGCCAAAAATTGTGAATGGCTAGATTTTTATAAAACGTGGTGGTAATGCATATATAATCATGTAAACTCTCCATTGTCAATTTGAATGAAGAAACTGAATTTTGTAGACAAACAGTTTTTGTTATATTGTCTCAGTGTTCTCAGCCATGAGTGAAGAAATCTTTGATGTTATTAATTATTCCACAAATGAAGTTCTTAATAGAGTTCTTTTTCATTTCAATTTAATTTCATCCTTGATTAAATACACTGAATTAGTACTATTTTGGATTGTTATTTTATGGATAATCTAGTAATAAGTAGTTGAAAAGGAAAGTTTGATATTTATTCTGGGAATATGTAAATATCCAAAGAAAACAAATGCTTCTTATCATTATACCTCTATCAATAAATATTGTAGCAGTAATTCCCTCCCATTAGCAGCTAATGATGACATAGCTGAATATATTTTAATTGGCATGAACTTCCATATAAGGGACTTCCTCACTGGCTCAGAGGGTAAAAGCATCTGCCTACAATGCGGGAGACCTGGGTTCGATCCCTGGATTGGGAAGATCCCCTGGAGAAGGAAATGGCAACCCACTCCAGTATTCTTGCCTGGAAAATCCCATGGACCGAGGAGCCTGGCAGGCTATGGTCCATGGGGTCGCAAAGAGTTGGACACGACTGAGCGACTTTACTTCACTTCACTTCCATATAATGACAAGGAATAAATTTAATAGAAAACAATTTGGAAAACATTGATATGGAGGGGAATAGCCCAACCGTTCATTTAGAAAGAGTGACAGACAGTGAAAGTTGCTCAGTTGTGTCCGACTCTTTGAGACCCCATGGGCTATACACTTCATGGAATTCTCCAGGCCAGAATACTGTGGTGGATAGCCTTTCCCTTCTCCAGGGAATATTCCCAACCCAGGGATCGAACCCAGGTCTCCCACATTACCACATTACCAGAGGATTCTTTGCCAGCTGAGAGACAAAGGAAATGCTTAGAAAGGGTAGCACTGTTTTTAGTCCCATCTTTAAGATTATCCCACCTTGCTGCTGCTGCTGCTGCTAAGTCGCTTCAGTCATGTCCAACTCTGTGCGACCCCATAGACAGCAGCCCACCAGACTCCCCCGTCCCTGGGCTAATGCTAACAGATCAACAAGGAATGAGCTAATGGAATGTCCAACAAACTGTATTCATCATAAATTGAAGACAACATCTGGACTGAGATCATTTCCAAATTGCACTTACTATAGCTTTTGTTACCTAAAGGGGAAAGGATGTGTTTCTGAAGTGCTATTATGTGTGTTTTTACTCAAATGCTTGATACATTTCCTGTACATACATGATGCCCACTGATAAAATTCTTTTAACTTTAATTACAGCAGAAAATAAACATCTAGCATAGTTTAAATTAATGAAATAATATTAGATTTTGTTATGATTATGTGTATTTGTCTTTAATATATTTAGAATGTAAACTCAAAGTTCTGGTCCATTTCTGCCATTAATGATGATAACGTCTTAAATTTTATTTATGTATTGCTATCTTTCATAATGTCATAGATCAACAAAAATGGGTACTCAGAAACTTTTTAAAGAATGTATATATATCAAGTTATATTAAAACACATTTCTTTTTTTGCCATTTAAAAATTTTATTTAATTTTATTGAGGGATAACTGCTTTACATAATTTTGTTGTTTTCTGTCAAACCTCAACATCAGTCAATCATAGGTATACAAATACGCCCTCCCTTTTGAACCTCCCTCCCATCTCCCTGCCCATCCCACCCCTCTAGGTTGATGTAGAGCCCCTGTTTGAGTTTCCTGAGCCATACAGCAAATTCCCATGGGCAATCTATTTTACATATGGTATATAAGTTTCCGTGTTACTCTTTCCATACATCTTACCCTCTCTTCCCCTCTCCCCATGTCTATAAGTCAATTCTCAGTGTCTGTTTCTCCATTGTCACCCTGTAAATATATTACTTTTGTTTTTATTTCCCTTACTCTAGGAGGTGGGTCATAAAGCATCTTGTTTGATCTTGTTCTGCCTATGTTTTCCTCTAAGAGTTTTATAGTTTCTGGTCTTACATTTAGGTCTTTAATCCACTTTGAGTTTATCTTTGTGTATGGTAGTGGAAGTGTTCTAATTTCATTCTTTTATGAATAGCTATCCAATTTTCTCAGCACCATTTATTGAAGAGACTGTCTTTGCCTAATTGTATAATCTTGTCCCGTTTGTCAAAAATAAAGTACCCATAGGTGCATGGGTTTATTTCTGGGCTTTCTGTCTTGTTCCATTGGTTTATATTTCTGTTTCTATGCCAGTACCATATTGTCTTGATGGCATAGCTTTGTAGGATAATCTGAAATCAGGAAGGTTGATTCCTCCAGCTCCATTGTTCTTTCTCAAGACTGCTTTGGCTATTCGGGGTCTTTTGTGTTTCCATATGAATTGTGAAATTCTTTGCTGTAGTTCTGTGAAAAATGCTATTGGCAATTTGATAGGGATCACACTGAATCTGTAGATTGTATTTGGTAGTATAGTCATTTTCACAATATTGATTCCTCCTACCCAGGCACACGGAATGTCTCTCCATCAGTTTATGTCATCTTTGATTTCTTTCATCAGTGTCTTATAATTTTCTGTGTACAGTTCTTTTGTCTTCTTAGGTAAGTTTATTCCTGGATATTTAATTCTTTTTGTTGCAATGGTGAATGGGATTGATTTGTTAACTTCTTTTTCTGGTTTTTCATTGTTAGTATATAGAAATAGAAGTGATTTCTGTGTATTGATTTTATACTCCTGCAACTTTGCAACGGAGAAGGCAATGGCACCCCACTCCAGTACTCTTGCCTGGAAAATCCCATGAATGGAGGAGCCTGGTAGGCTGCATGCAGTCCATGAGGTCGCTAAGAGTCGGACATGACTGAGCGACTTCACTTTCACTTTTCGCTTTCATGCATTGGAGAAGGAAATGGCAACCCACTCCAGTGTTCTTGCCTGGAGAATCCCAGGGACGGGGGAGCCTGGTGGGCTGCCGTCTATGGGGTCGCACAGAGTCAGACACAACTGAAGCGACTTAGCAGCAGCAGCAGCAACTTTGCAAATTCACTGATTAGCCCTAATAATTTTCTGATACTATCTTTAGGGTTTTCTATGTACAATATCATGTCATCTGCAAACAGTAAGAGCTTTACTTCTTTTCTGATCTGGATTCCTTTTATTTCTTTCTCTTCTCTGATTGCTGTAGCTAGGAATTCCAGAACTGTGTTGAATATCAGTGGCAAAAGTGGACACCCTTGTCTTGTTCCTGACCTTAGTGAGAGTGCTTTCAGTTTTTCACCGTTGAGAATAAAGTTTGCCATAGGCTTATCATACATGGCCTTTCCTATGTTGAAGTAGGTTCCTTCTGTGCCCATTTTTTGAAGAATTTCAATCATAAATGGGTGCTGAAATATGTCAGAGGCTTTTTCTGCATCTGTTGAGATTATCATATGGTTTTTGTCTTTCAATTTCTTAATATGGTGCATCACACTGTTTGATTTGCATATATTGAAGAATACGTACATCCCTGGAATAAACCCAACTTATTCATGGTATATGAACTTTTTGATGTGTTGCTCAATTCTGTTTGCTAAAATTTTGTTGAAGATTTTTGAATCTATGTTCATCAGTGATATTGGCCTGTAGTTTTCTTTTTTGTGTTATCTTTGCCTGGTTTTGGGTGATGGTGGCCTCATAGAGTGAGTTTGGTAGTGTTCCTTCCTCTGCAATTTGTTCAAAGTTTTAGAAGCATAGGCATTAGCTCTTCTCTAAATGTTTGATAGAATTCTCCTGTGAAGCCATCTGGTCCTGAGCTTTTGCTTTCTGGGAGATTTTTTATAACAGCTTCAATATCAGTGCTTGTGATTGGGTTGTTCATAATTTCTATTTCTTCATAGTTCATTCTTTGAAGATTGAACTTTTCTAAAATCTGTCCATTTCTTCCAAGTTATCTATTATATTGCCATATACTTGTTCATAATAGCCTCTTATAATCTTTGTATTTGTGCATTGTCTGTTGTAACCTCTCCTTTTACATTTCTAATTTTGTTGATTTGATTCTTCTCTCTTTTTTTCTTAATGAGTCTGGCTAAAGGTTTGTCAATTTTGTTTACCTTCTTAAAGAACCAACTTTTAGTTTTATTAATTTTTACTGTTGTTTCTTTCATTTCTTCTCAGTTTATTTCCACTTGGATCTTTATGATTTCTTTCCCTCTACTAATTTTGGGGTTTTATTGTTCTTTTTCCAGTTGTTTTAGGTGTAAAGTTAGGTTGTCTATTCGATGTTTTTCTTGTTTCTTGAGGTAGGATTGTATTGCTATAAGCTTCTGTCTTAGAACTGCTTTTGCTGCATCCCATAGGTTTTGAGTTGTCATGTTTTTATTGTCATTTGTTTCTAGAAATTTTTTGAATTCCCTTTTGATTTCTTTAGTAACCTGTTGGATATTTAGGAACATGTTGTTTAATTTTCATGTGTTTGTGTTTCTTACAGGTTTTTTTTTTTTTTTTTTCTTTCTTGTAATTGATATCTAGTCTCATAGCATTGTGGTTGGAGAAGATGCTTGATACTATTTCAGTTTTCTTAAATATACTGAGATTTGATTTGTGACCCAAGTTGTGGTCTATCCTGGAGAATGTTCCATGTGTACTTGAGAAGAAGGTGTATTCTGCATTTGGATGGAATGCCCTGAAGATGTCAATGAAATCCATCATATCTAATGCATCATTTAAGACTTGTGTTTCCTTATTAATTTTCTGTTTTGATGATCTATCCGTTGGTGTGAGTGGGGTTTTAATGCCTCCTACTACTATTGTGTTACTGTCAATTTCTCCTTTTATGTCTGTTGGCGTTTGTCTTATATATTGAGGTGCTCCTATGTTGGGTGCATAGAAATTTACAATTGTTATGTTTTCCACTTGAATGATCCCTTGATTATTATGTAGTGTCCTTCCTTATCTCTTGTAATCTTCTTTAATTTAAGGTCTATTTTCTCTAATATGAGGACTGCTACTCCAGCTTCCTTTTGTTTCCCATTTCCATGAAATATATTTTTCCATGCTCTAACTTTCAGACTATATGTGTCTTGGGGTCTGAAGTGGTTTTCTTGTAAATAGCATTTATGTGGGTCCTGTTTTTGTATACATTCAGCCGTATGTGTCTTTTGATTGGAGCATTTAATCCATTTACATTTAAAGTAATTCAGTTCAGTCACTCAGTCATGTCTGACTCTTTGCGATCCCATGAACCGCAGCACACCAGGCCTCACTGTCCATCACCAACTCCCGGAGTCCATCCAAACCCATGTCCATCAAGTTAATGAAGCTATCCAACCATCTTATCCTCTGTCATCCCCTTCTCCTCCTGCCCTCGATCTTTTCCAGCATCAGGGTCCTTTCCAATGAGTCAGCTCTTCACATCAGGTGGCCAAAGTATTGGAGTTTCAGCTTCAACATCAGTCCTTCCAATGAACACCCAGGACTGATCTCCTTTAGGATGGACTGGTTGGATCTCCTTGCAATCCAAGGGACTCTCAAGAGTCTTCTCCAACACCACAGTTCAAAAGCATCAATTCTTTAGTGCTCAGCTTTCTTCACAGTCCAACTCTCAAATCCATACATGACCGCTGGAAAAACCATAGCCTTGACTAGACGGACCTTTGTTGGCAAAGTAATGTCTCTGCTTTTGAATATACTATCTAGGTTGGTCATAACTTTCCTTCCAAGGAATAAGCGTCTTTTAATTTCATGGCTGCAATCACCATCTGCAGTTTATTTTGGAGCCTAGAAAAATAAAGTCAGCCACTGTTTGCACTGTTTCCCCATCTATCTGCCATGAAGTGATGGGACTGGATGCCAAGATCTTAGTTTTCTGAATGTTGAGCTTTAAGCCAACTTTTTTACTGTCCTCTTTCACTTTCATCAAGAGGCTCTTTAGTTCTTCACTTTCTGCCATAAAGGTGGTATCATCTGCATATCTGAGGTTATTGATATTTCGCTGGCAATCTTGATTCCAGCTTGTGCTTCCTCCAGCCCAGCGTTTCTCGTGATGTACTCTGCATATAAGTACAGGGTGACAATAATAATAATAATAATAAGCAGGGTGACAATATACAGCCTTAACATACTCCTTTTCCTATTTGGAACCAGTCCAGTTCCATGTCCAGTTCTAACTGTTGCTTCCTGATGATATATATGTTTGTATTTCTGTTTTCTTAATTTTTGGGGGTTGATTTTGTAGGTCTTTTCTTCTCTTGTATTTCTTAACTATACAAGTTCTGTTAACATTTGTTGTAAAACTGAGTTCTCTTAACTTTTGCTTATCTGAAAAACTTTTTATTTCTCCATCAATTTTGAGTGAGATCCTTGCTGGGTACACTAATCTTGGTTGTATATTTTTCCCTTTCAGTTCTTTAAATATATCCTGCCATTAACTTCTTGCCTGCAGAGTTTCTGCTGAAAGATCAACTTAAGTGTATGTGGTTAAGTGTATGAGGTTTCCCTTGTATGTTATTTGTTGCTTCTCCCTTGCTGCTTTTAATATTCTTCCTTTGTGTTTAGTCTTTGTTAGTTTGATTAGTAAGTGTCTTGGCATGTTTCTCCTTGGGTTTATCCTGTATAGATCACTTTGTGCCTCTTCAACTTGATTGACTATCTCCTTTTCCATGTTGGAAAAATTGTCAATTATAATCTCTTCAAAAATTTTCTTATACCCTTTCTTTTTCTCTTCTTCTTCTGAGACCCTTATACTTCAAATGTTGGTGAATTTGATATTGTCCCAGAGGTCTCTGAGACTATCCTCAGTTCTTTTCATTCTCTTTTCTTTATTCTGTTCTTCAGAAGTTATTGCCACCATTTTATCTTCCAGCTCACTGATTGTTCTGCTTCAGATATTCTGCTATTAATTCCTTCTAGAGTATTTTTAATTTCAATAATTGTGTTGTTTGTCTCTGTTTGTTGATTCTTTAATTCTTCTAGGTCTTTGTTAATGGATTCTTGCATTTTCTCCATTTTGTTTTTAAGGTTTTTGATCACCTTTACTATCATTATTCTGAATTATTTTTCAGGTAGTTTGCCTATTTCCTCTTCATTTATTTGAATTTCTGTGTTTCTAGTTTGTCCTTTCATTTGTATAGTATTTCTCTACCTTTTCACTTTTTTTTTTTAACTTATTGTGTTTGAGGTCTCCTTTTCCCAGGCTTTAAGGAAAGTTGAATTCTTTCCTTGAAGAAATTTGAATTCTTTCTTCCTCTTGGTTTCTGCCCTCCTAATGTTGGTCTAGTGGTTTGTGTAAGCTTTGAGTACAGTTTGTGCTGAGTTTTTGTTTGTTTGTTTTTCCTCTGATGGGCAAGGTGAGTGAGGTGATAATCCTGTCTGCTGATGATTGGGGTTTGCATTTTTGTTTTGTTTGTTGTTTAGCTGAGGCATCCTGCACAGAGTGCTACTGGTAGTTGGGTGATACTGGGTCTTGTATTCAAGTGGTTTCGTTTGTGTGAGTTCTCACTATTTCTTACACCCTAGGATTAGTTCTCTAGTAGTGTTGGGTCTTGGAGTCAATGCTCCCACTCCAAAGGCTTGGGGCTTGTTCTCTTCTCTGTTTTCCAGTCTGTCTTGCACTCAGCCAGTGAGGCATGAAAGATTCCCAGTGAACAAATTAAAGACAATCACTTTCTCCTTAGGGTCAAGGGTCACTCCCTTCTGTCCCTGTAAGTTCTAGATCTCTGGCTCATTACAAAAGATTAATCTCAGTAACAGCCACATGGGAAAGGTGCAGTGTGGGCAAGGTCTGAGAGGGGAGGACTCTTTCCAGGCTGCCATTCTCCCCAAATCTCCACATGATCACCTGAAACACATTTTTAATATCAATCTTGGAAGAGAGATTTTTGACATATATGAAAATTATTGTCATCATGACTTGCACTGAATTTTTGAGTAGTTTATCATTTGAAAGGCTTTGATCTCTGACAACATATTGTGTAGTATAGGTAAAAATAAAGAGTAACCAAGACGCTTTGGCTTTCTCAGACACTGTATTTTCTGTAATATCCAAGTTTAACTCATCTAAGAAGAAAATTTTATTTGTTGTTTTATTAATGTATAATGTAGTTACTGAAAATTTATTCTAAATCTAGATTTTTTCCAGATAATAAATTAGTTTTTAAAGTTACATGGTAGCACGTATTTGTGTCATGCTTTGGTGTTTTTGATGTTTTTCACATTCAAATTGATATCGCTGAGTATATATTATTTTCCCAAATAGTAGGAAACATATTTTAATGAAATTTCTAGTAACTCATTACCTAGTAAAGAAGAGATTGTCACTCTAGACATTGCGAGGAATGGAAATTTGATTTAGTAGAATAACATTTGATATTTCATAATTAGTTTCCAATATAATAAAATTATATTAAAACTATAAAATAATACATAGCAATAACAATAATGCAGTTTACAGCATTTATTATTTATTATTATATTAAAAATTAATCAAATCATTACATCATCATTCACTAATTATTACAAAATTATATAAAGTTAGGATTTTTAAATGATGAACTTTTCTTTGTTGCATGTTGATATAACTTATGGTTTTTGTCCTGTGGCAAAGCCTTCTTGTTCTCACAGAACTTTCTCAATTTAAAATTTAAATTGTTTTACAAGATCAGTTAAGGAATAGAACTAATATGACTGAAACAGAATTCCCCTTCATTTCTGTGATCTGGCCAGCATTAAAAACCAAATGGTAAAAAAGATACCCAAAAGGGAAATGGGGCAAATGTGGGGATATGAAAATATGAATGTACATTTTGCCTTTTAAAACTCGTTTAGAGTTTTATTATTAAAAAATGGATTAAAGACAATCTCTTTAACAAGTGGTGCTGGAAAATCTGGTCAACCACTTGTAAAAGAATGAAACTAGAACACTTTCTAACACCATATACAAAAATAAACTCAAAATGGATTAAAGATCTCAATGTAAGACCAGAAACTATAAAACTCCTAGAGGAGAACATAGGCAAAACAGTCTCTGACATACATCACAGCAGGATCCTCTATGACCCACCTCCCAGAATATTGGAAATAAAAGCAAAAATAAACAAATGGGACCTAATTAAACTTAAAAGCTTCTGCACATCAAAGGAAACTATTAGCAAGGTGAAAAGACAGCCTTCAGAATGGGAGAAAATAATAGCAAATGAAGCAACCGACAAACAACTAATCTCAAAAATATACAAGCAACTCCTACAGCTCAACTCCAGAAAAATAAATGACCCAATCAAAAAATGGGCCAAAGATCTAAATAGACATTTCTCCCAAGAAGACATACAGATGGCTAACAAACACATGAAAAAATGCTCAACATCACTCCTTATCAGAGAAATGCAAATCAAAACCACTATGAGGTACCATTTCACGCCAGTCAGAATGGCTGTGATCCAAAAGTCTACAAATAATAAATGCTGGAGAGGGTGTGGAGAAAAGGGAACCCTCTTACACTGTTGGTGGGAATGCAAACTAGTACAGCCACTATGGAGAACAGTGTGGAGATTCCTTAAAAAACTGGAAATAGAACTGCCTTATGACCCAGCAATCCCACTGCTTGGCATACACACTGAGGAAACCAGAAGGGAAAGAGACACGTGTACCCCAATGTTCATCGCAGCACTGTTTATAATAGCCAGGACATGGAAGCAACCTAGATGTCCATCAGCAGATGAATGGATAAGAAAGCAGTGGTACATATACACAATGGAGTATTACTCAGCCATTAAAAAGAATACATTTGAATCCGTTCTAATGAGGTGGATGAAACTGGAGCCTATTATACAGAGTGAAGTAAGCCAGAAGGAAAAACATAAATACAGTATACTAATGCATATATATGGAATTTAGAAAGATGGTAACGATAACCCTGTATACGAGACAGCAAAAGAGACACTGATGTATAGAACAGTCTTATGGACTCTGTGGGAGAGGGAGAGGGTGGGGAAAAAAAAAAAAAAAAAAAAAAACTCGTTTAGATACCGCCTTAATCCTCCAGAAAATTTTGAGTTTCATAGCATCTTCCTACCTCTTAGTTCCTAGTTAGCTATGTTGCCTATATCTTCACCAACTTTTCTTCCCTCTTTTGCATCACAAAGTCGAATGACAGTATTTCTAAGATGGTCCTTGAGACTAGTCCTGTTCTATTCTTTGTGTTTTCTGAGTGCCACATGTGAGTACTATCTTTAGAAAAATTAAGTAACTGCAGGAGTTTCTAATCTGGAGTAAAAAAAAAATAAAATAAAAATAGTAAATGGTTTTTTCAGGCTCCAGAGAAGTATACTGAATTTCTTATCTCTTAAGAATCATTTCTTTAAAGAAGGAATTTTAAAGCATAAAGATTCAATTTCTCTTCTGTATTGAACTCCAAAGATATTTTGAGTGTATATTTGTAGAAATGGAATGGATGAGTAATAAATCGTTCACTGGAGAATAGTACTAAACCATATTTTGAACAGGTAAATAAATCTGGAACTGTTGAAAGCTCTAGAGTGAATCATTTTTCATAATATTTTAGAAGACTTTATCATACCCAGGAGGTTAGACTCTGAATGATGAAATAATAAAGTTATGTTAGTTTTGATAAATTTATTTTGCCTTGAGAAAAAAATTCAATGAACGTTTCACTAAACTAATCCTGAAAATTTGTCAGAGCTCTTTGTGAAATGTCTAAAATTAAAATTAAGTAAGGAGTCGAATGTGATAAAGTAATTAATTAAATAAGAAATCAGCCTTTGTGAAGCTGAAATCCCATATAAAATTTGAGATTTTAACTTTGGATTTTGATTGATTGAAAATACACATTTAAGCAGACCTTTCATTAGATATCAGAAGATGAGAAATTTTAGCCTCTGTAAATATATTGATGGTGAATAGCATCGCAGTTCAACTTGAACCATATTTTTTTTTCATTGAGATAAGTTATCTTATCTTTTTTCTTGTCTATTAGCATTTAAAGCATGGCAAAGAATTTCATTTAAAGTCATCATCTGAACTTGGTTAGCAAGTTCAATTCATGATAATCCTGTCCATCAACCTTACTCTGATTCAGTTAATACCTGGGAAGATAGTATCTTCTTTTCTACCTTTCCTGACATCCCTAGGTTTGCTGACCATACCACCTTTTTGGCTTCCTTTGTACTTTTGCCTTCTGACACCATATATGGAGCCGGTGGTACTAAACACTTTCTACACTTTATTTAAAAACATGTTTGACTTTATTGGTATACTTCTGAAATATGAACCAACATATTCAAAGGATCTGTCAAAATCTAATATTCAGTTAAAGAAGTGAATCAGATCTGATGTCTAGAACATTTAAATAAAGGAATCGTCTCTTTTTTTTTTCCTTTTTTCCTCTTCTCTTTTGCATTGTGTTTTTCTCCTTTCATAACTGTCTCCCTAACAAACACACATGCACATATACACACCCAAGTGCTTTTTTTACTCCTTTATTTTTTCTTACAGTAAAGAAAAGAATAATGTATACTAAAAATAACAGCAGTGAATGGACCATTTATAGGATAGGACAATTCCTTACTTGTAAGTAGAAAGTATATGGAAATAGAAATTGTCCACAGAATTGAACATTACTAAAATTATTCTTATTCAAATGTCAACAGGATATTTGATATGAAAGTATCTTAGTTCAGTTAGTATTCTGTTCTTCATTAATATATAAATAACATGAAATGAACTGTGTGAAACTCTCAGGAACAGAGATGATTTTTTTGTATGTTTCACAATAGAAATTAAGATTATTTAGGAAAGGGCACTGGTGAGTAGTTTGACATTGACTTTGAAAGTGTGTTTTCATGGCTAAAGATTTAATTTTTAAAGCAGATTATTTTCCATATGAAATCTAATTTTTAAATGATATAGATCATATATTAGACTAATTTATAGCAGAATTATTAATTCATTATTGTTTCATCTTTTTGGCTAATTTGATTAAGTTTCAAGATCTATTTTAAAAATACTATATATACTTTATATTTTTAAAGTTTAAAGTTTTTAGGTTTGTAAGCAAAAGTAGAAAAAGGTATCAATTAATAATAAGATATTTAACTCTTCATAGTGAATAAAAATGCTAAATGAGTATTTAAAACTACTAATACTGGTTCTTTCACTGTACATATTAAAGATAGGGTTTCACTTCCGTGGACTTGAGTTTCTGCTGTAAATTTGAGAGCACTGAACTTAATGATTGAGATATCTTTCTGATGTTAAATGTTTAATATTTAAATTTTCCTTTGTGCTCTACAAACTTAAACTCTTGCCTTTGGGAATTTAGAAGTGAGAAAGAATGTCATTTATGTTTGCTCTTATATATGATAAAGTAGACAAGAACTTCAGTTGGAATGACAGGGTATGATTTCCAAATTTAAAATGTTGCATTGACAAATGCAATAAATTTATACTTAGTTATAAGTAGAGGCAGTAAGTAGCAGGGCACATGATAAGTGCAAATATGCTCCTGAGATAATATAATTTTCTATAAATCAAAATAATCAAGAGAGCATATATTTAATGGATATGGAGAGTTTATCAGCTTGTATTAGAGTATTCATTTAAAATAAATGAAGAAAAGGGAAAAGATCTAGTTGAATTTTTAAATCTCAGTTAATTAGAAAAATTTTGCATATATAATGTCTTAATGATTAACATATCTGGAGAGATCAATTCCTTGTTGAAAGTAGTATAATAATGATAGAAATGAGTATGCTACTGTTACTACTAAGTCACTTCAGTCATGTCCGACTCTGTGCGACCCCATAGACGGCAGCCCACCAGGCTCTCCTGCCCCTGGGATTCTCCAGGCAAGAACACTGGAGTGGATTGCCATTTCCTTCTCTAATGCATGAAAGTGAAAAAGTGAAAGTGAAGTCGCTCAGTCGTGTCCGACTTTTAGTGCACCCATGGACTGCAGCCTACCAGGCTCCTCCATCCATGGGATTTTCCAGGCAAGAGTACTGGAGTGGGGTGCCATTGCCTTCTCCAAGAAATGAATATAATTATTATAAAAAGCTTTTGCTCCAGTGAAAGTCAAATGAAATATAAGAATTAAAGACTTACAGTATAAGAAGAAATAGGGTGTATATATATATATATATTTTTTTTTTTTTTGTAAAGGAGACTAGTAAGACAACTAGAAATGATTCCTGTTAAAACCTGGCATTTAATAAAAGAAGACTATCACTATATATTGTCTATGAGATTCCTTGTGAATAACTGGCAATGTGAGGCTATAGTAGTCAGAGCTCTTTATTCCTTCCAAACCAGTTATTGTGCTGCTAATTAGAATTGGATATTGCTGGTAGTGGAAATGAGGGAGACTATCAATGTTACTTTGTGTTAAATTTTAATCACACAAGTTAGGACATTCAGAATTATGGTTTCCGTGGTAACCACAACACTAAGCCCTGTGTGAAGGCATTACAGTGGGGGTCTTTGATTAAAAGAAAGTAAACCAGAAGTGAAACAAAATGCTCCATATGTGCAGCTAAAGTTACAAAAAAAAAAAAAAAAGTTCAGTTCCCTTGTCCTTAATTATATTTGTTTAATAGTATGTCACGTGTTTGTGCAGTATACTGAAAGGTCTGTTGTAATTCTCATGTGGATGCTGTGTTTTCATTAGGTTTCAAATGATTATTTTTATAGCAGCTTTTGCATTTTTAAAATTTATTCAATTTATGATTTTCATTTTTAACATCTGCAGAATCCGACCCTAGGGAATTCGTGATAATTCATGTGGAAGAGAATTGTTTTTCAGCGAAAAATTTTTATAAAATGTGTAGATAGAATTGTGTGTTGTGTGCTAGTCGCTCAGTCATGTTCAACTGTTTGTGACCACATGGACTGTAGCCCACCAAGCTCCTCTTGTCAATAGGATTTCCGAGTCAAGAATATTGGAGTGGGCTGCCATTTCCTTCTCCAGGGGATCTTCCCAATCCAGGGATTGAACCCATGTCTCCCACATTGCAGGCAGATTCTTTATTGTGTGAGCCACCTGGACTTTTGCTTGTAAGGTTTTTATTTTTTATTTTTTTTTAAATAAAAATAGGTTGACAGCTATTTAAAGTTCCATTTTTAGTAAGTTAATTTTTACCATCAAAGTGAAAAGAGTCCCAAGGAAGAAATGAGATTGACTAATTAAAGGCATTAAAGAGCATTGGAACCATAAAGAGAATGTCCTGGTGGTCTAGTAGTTAGTAATCTGAGCCTTCACTTACAGGGGCTTGGGTTCAATCCCTGGCCAGGGAACTAACAACCTGCAAGCCAGGTATTTCAGCCAAAACAAAAACCCACAAAACAGTGAACCCATAAAGAGATTGGTATAGTTTAAAAGCAGTTGAAGACACCGATCACTATAGAAAAAATGTACTTACAGAAGATTTTATTTTTGAAGAATACATTTTGGTCAAGAATGGGGATAGAAATCACTAAACCATTGTGTCGCATTCATGTCTAATTTTTACAGAATATAATATTTAGCATATACTGGAAAACAAATGTGTTTCATACAGTTGAATAAAAATACACATATATGTATAAGCATGACAGAGTAATGTTTGTGCTGTAAAAATAGAGGAGATATACTCTGATGAGGATTTTTTCCTTTTACTATAGTGGTGATTTATTGAGCATCTATTATAGGGTTAATTATGCTAAATTTGTCATTATCAAAATTGAAATGCTTTAAGAAACAAATGATGTGGTGACGTTTTTGACAAGAATAAGTAAAAATAAGAAAAATAGTTTTCTACATTTTCATCTGTAAATATAAAACATTCTAATCATACTATTACTTCCCATAAATATCCCAAAATATAGACTATAACATATATTCAAATCAGTAACGTAGATAAAGTACTTTTCTATGAATACATAATCATGAAAGAAATGCCAATGGGTCAGACTTGGGCCCATTTTTATACAGACATTTAGTCTGTTGCGATATCAGCAAACTTTTTCTATAAGGGCCAGATCAGATCAGATCAGATCAGTCGCTCAGTGGTGTCCGACTCTTTGCGACCCCATGAATCGCAGCATGCCAGGCCTCCCTATCCCTCACCAACTCCCAGAGTTCACTGGGACTCATGTCCATCGAGTCAGTGATGCCATCCAGCCATCTCATCCTCTGTCGTCCCCTTCTCCTCTTGCTCCCAATCCCTCCCAGCATCAGAGTCTTTTCCGATGAGACAACTCTTCACATGAGGTGGCCAAAGTACTGGAGTTTCAGCTTTAGCATTATTCCTTCCAAAGAAATCCCAGGGCTGATCTCCTTTAGGATGGACTGGTTGGATCTCCTTGCAGTCCAAGCGACTCTCAAGAGTCTTCTCCAACACCACAGTTCAAAAGCATCAATGCTTCGGCGCTCAGCCTTCTTCACAGTCCAACTCTCACATCCATACATGACCACAGGAAAAACCATAGCCTTGACTAGATGAACCTTTGTTGGCAAAGTAATGTCTCTGCTTTTGAATATGCTATCTAGGTTGGTCATAACTTTCCTTCCAAGGAGTAAGCGTCTTTTAATTTCATGGCTGCAGTCACTATCTGCAGTGATTTTGGAGCCCAGAAAAATAAAGTCTGACACTGTTTCCACTGTTTCCCCATCTATTTCCCATGAAGTGATGGGACCGGATGCCATGATCTTTGTTTTCTGAATGTTGAGCTTTAAACCAACTTTTTCACTCTCCACTTTCACTTTCATCAAGAGGCTTTTAAGTTCCTCTTCACTTTCTGCCATAAGGGTGGTGTCATCTGCATATCTGAGGTTATTGATATTTCTCCTGGCAATCTTGATTCCAGCATGTGTTTCTTCCAGTCCAGCATTTCTCATGATGTTCTCTGCATAAAGGGCCAGATAGTAAACATTTAAGTTTTTGCATGACATATGGTGTCTGTCCTATCTTCTGAGCTCTGCTGTCATAGTGCAATGGCACCTGTAGTCAATATGTTAAAAAATAAGCATAGCTGAGTTCTAATAAAATTAAGTAGATGAAATTTGAGTTTCATCTAATTTTCACAACATGAAATCTTCTTCTTCTTTTAACTACCCTGAAAAATATAAAATAAATCTGAGTTTGTGAGATGTACAAAAACAGGAAACGTGGCAGGTTAGTCATGTGGGCTGTAGTTTTCCAAACCCTTGTCTTTATCACTTTCTGATATTTGTTTCATTGTTATATTTGGAAAGGGTTTGTTTCTTGGTTTATCGAAATACAAATATAATTTAAATACAAATATACTATCAACCTGCATGACAAAAATTAGTACTTAAAACACTAGACACTTATGTATTCAAAATTGCTTTTTAAAATTCTACATCAATTTCTGCTTATGATGTGAATATTTTATGACCCATTCTATTTTCAAACAATGGTAATATCATCTACCTAGATTTAATAGTATCGCAAAATAGCAGTTTTTTCCCCCCACTTATGAAGTTTAATCAAGGTAAGAGCTAGGCAAATATTTGGGTAGGTGGAGATCAAAATGTGAATAAAGTGATTGGAGAAGGTACTGTATACATATAGGTGCAGTGCGCATTGCAGCCCAGAATTAAGCAGATGAATACATATAGGCCTCCCCATGTAGATTGTTGCTGCTGTAAAAATTATTGAATGAAACACTAGAATCTGTGTTTCCAGTGTGTGTCTGGTTGCTCACAGATGGAAGAGAGAGAAGAAACTAGTCAGGTATGTCATGTTCCTTTTCTGAACTTGTCAGATAAGTCTCAAATGTTTTTTTTCCCTACAGCAGAGTGAATAAAAGCTGGCAAATGACAGAAAGTTACATTAAATGCTGTTCTTTGTCTGAAAAAATACATTTAGAGGAAAGGCTTTTGTTTTTCCTATCTTTTATTCATTCATTTATTCAGTCATTCAACACATCTTTTTAGTTACCTACTCTATTAGTTGTAGTTACCTACTCTATTAGCCTTACAAATAGCTGTGAAAAAAAGAGAAGCAAAAGGCAAAGGAGAAAAGGAAAGGTATACCCATTTGAATTCAGAGTTCCAAAGAATGTCAAGGAGAGATAAGAAAGCTTTTCTCAGTGATCAATGCAACGAAATAGAGGAGAACAATAGAATGGGAAACACTAGAGATCTCTTCAGGAAAATTAGAGGTACCAAGGGAACTTTTCATACAAACATAGGCACAATGAAGGACAGAAATGGTATGGACCTAACAGAAGCAGAAGATATTAAGAATAGGTGGCAAGATTACACAGAAGAACTGTACAAAAAAGATCTTCATGACCCAGATAACCACGATGGTGTAATCACTTACCTAGAGCCAGACATCTTAGAATGCAAAGTCAATCAGGCCTTAGGAAGCATAACTAGGGAAAAAACTAGCAGAGGTGATGGAATTCCAGTTGAGCTATGTCAAATCCTAATAAATGATGCCATGAAAGTGCTGCACTCAGTATGCCAGCATATTTGGAGAACTCAGCACTGCCCACAGGACTGGAAAAGGTCAGTTTTCATTCCAGTCCCTAAGAAAGACAATGCCAAAAAGTGTTCCATCTAGCGGATAATTGCACTCATTTCATACTCTAGCAAAGTAATACTGACAATTCTCCAAGCAGGCTTCATCTGTACATGAACCGTGAACTTCCAGATGTTCCAGCTGGATTTAGAAAAAGCAGAGGAATCAGAGATCAAATTGCCAGCATCTGCTGGATCATCAAAAAAGCAAGAGAGTTCCAGAAAAACATCTATTTCTGTTTTATTGATTACACCAAAACCTTTGACCATGTGATTTACAACTAACTGTGGAAAATTCTTAAAGAGATAGGAACACCAGACCACCTTACCTGCCTCCTGAGAAATCTATATGCAGGTCAAGAAGCAACAGTTAGAACTGGACATGGAACAACAGACTGGTTCCAAATCAGGAAAAGAATACATCAAAGCTGTATATTGCCACCCTGCTTATTTAACTTACATGCAAAGTACATCATGAGAAATGCTGGACTAGATGAAGCACAAGCTGGAATCACAATTGCCAGGAGAAATATCAATAACCTCAGATATGTAGATGACACCACTCTTATGGCAGAAAACAAAGAACTAAAGAGTCTCTTGATGAAATAGAGAAGAGTGAAAAAGTTGGCTTAAAACTCAATATTCAGAAAACTAAGATCATGGCATCTGGTCCCATCACTTCACGGCAAATAAATGGGCAAACAATGGAAATAGTAATAGAGTTTATAGAGTTTATTTTTTTGGGCTCCAGGTCACTGTGGATGGTGACTCTAGATATGAAATTAAAAGACACTTTCTCCTTGTAAGAAAAGTTATAACCAACCTAGGCAGCATATTAGAAAGCATAAACAATCCTAACCTAGATAGGTTCAGAGAAGGTCTCCTTGAGGATTGAAGAGGAATCTTCTAAAGAAGAAAGCAGCTTGTGAAAAATAAAAAAAAGTCCTTGTTACAGTGGGGAGCATGCTCCTATAGTCTTTCTTGTTCAGTTACTATGGAGAATAGTACCTTGCTTTTTTCCAATTGTAGCTTAATTTTTGATCTGTATAAATGAAAAAAATAAATCCATAGTCTGAAAATATTTAGCTATATTTGAAACAAATTATCTGAAGAAATTTAGAATTACATCATTTGATATTTGTTTATCTTGGCTTTAATGCTTATTAACAGAGGATGCCTCAACTAGGTGTTGCTCCTACGAAGTAGAACATTCTTTCAATTGATCCATTTTTTATTACCACTTGGAATGCAATATAAAAATCCGGATAGTGTATATAAGTAGTTTAGTCTAAGCTGATATCGTATTTCCTCTTTTCCTTTGCAAAAAAAAAAAAGAAAAAAAAAGTCTGGTTAATAGTCAAAGGGAAAAATCTATTATTATTTTAAAAATTCAAGTCAAAAATATCAGAATTTGATATTTTTGATCAGAATATCAGAATCATTAGATAATGTCTTAAATAAAAACTTTGTTTTTTTTTTCTTGAACTCTAGTGTGTCAATAGTCCTAATATTGCCAAAGAATATAAAATAATTGAAATATTCATGAGAATAACATAGAAAGTGATGATAAATTCATATACCGACAACTGAGATATAACTAAAGATGTGGTGAAAGTGAAAGTGAAGTTGCTCAATTGTGTCCGACTCTTTGCGGCCCCATGGAATGTAGCCTACCAGGCTTCTCCATCCAGGCAAGAATACTGGAGTGGGTTACCATTTCCTTCCCCAGGGGATCTTCCTAACCCAGGGATCAAACCCAGGTCTCCCGCATTGGAGGCAGATGCTTTAACTTCTGAGCCACCAAGGGAAGCCCATATACTTAAAATGCGCTTCGTTTGACCAGTTCTTTGCTAAACGCTTTCCCAGACTGGAGCTTGGATAGTTTTCATATAACTACTTACATCTTTGAAAAGAGATGGGGTTAATTGAAGAGGGAAGCTGTAGATGTCAGGAGTGTTTGGAAACACTGCTACTTGCTTATTATGGGGAATACTAAAATATTGGCAGATTAAAAAACATGATTTTACAGTGAATAAACAATTCCATTTGGAAAGGAAGCATAAAATTTTATACACTTTGATAAATTTTTCCATGTGTGACAGGAGCTCAGTCTTAATTGCACTTAGTATTGTAGTAACTATTTACATTTCTTATTACTATATGTAAAAGGGCATAGTTCTGTAAGAGGTACAATTTATAGACTCCTAGCACTTAATCTCAGAGAAGGCAATGGCACCCCACTCCAGTACTCTAGCCTGGAAAACCCCATGGGTGGAGGAGCCTGGTAGGCTGCAGTCCATGGGGTTGCAAAGAGTTGGACACGACTGAGCGACTTCACTTTCACTTTTCACTTTCATGCATTGGAGAAGGGAATGGCAACCCACTCCAGTGTTCTTGCCTGGAGAATCCCAGGGACGGGGGAGCCTGGTAGGCTGCCATCTCTGGGATCACACAGAGTCAGATAAGACTGAAGGGACGCAGCAGCAGCAGCACTTAATCTTAATTGTATTAGTTATGACCTACCTAGTCTAGATACAAATCTGGAGTAATACCAAAGGAGTTCTTTAGCTTGAGATTTATGATGACAATAGCAACTTTTGTTCAGAGTGACTTAAGCATTCCTATGGCATGAGAACTATCCATGAAGCCCAATGAAACACCAGGTAATATTTTGGTATACATCACTTATTGTAGTTGATTCAAATTCCTCCTAATTATGAAAAATATCTGATGTGAAATTACAAGTAAATATTAGTACTGACTATGAGACAGATTGTTTTTTGAAATTTAGGGATGCAAAATGAAATTTAGATGTGATCCTAAATTTATCAAATTCTTATGTTGAAAGGCTTCTTTGTATTAAATGCAAAATATGTTTTTCAGATTGCCAAATGCTAACCTTTCTAAGTAATGAATGTTACTCCGTGGTCAGCCACAACAGGAAAATAATGCATTTTGATCTGTGTATTTCAACATCTGGTTGTCACTATGATGCTAAACCTATCAGAAATACTCTTTGCCAGATGTGACTTATGGTTATGTTATATTTTATTTAGTTCAGCAAAATGTATTTGAAAAGAAATCAAAGATGTTACAGGGAATAAGCAAACCTAAGCAGTCTGTTCTGAAGGAGATCAGCCCTGGGATTTCTTTGGAAGGAATGATGCTAAAGCTGAAACTCCAGTACTTTGGCCACCTCATGCGAAGAGTTGACTCATTGGAAAAGACTCTGATGCTGGGAGGGATTGGGGGCAGGAAGAGAAAGGGACGACAGAGGATGAGATGTCTGGGTGGCATCACTGACTCGATGGACGTGAGTCTGAATGAACTCCGGGAGTTGGTGATAGACAGGGAGGCCTGGCGTGCTGCGGTTCATGGGGTGCAAAGAGTCGGACATGGCTGAGCAACTGAACTGAACTGAACTGAAGCAGTTTATTCATTCATTAATTAAAACAGTAAAACATTCATAATGAAAACAGTTAACATTTATTGAGAAGGACCTACACACCTTCTATTTGTATACATAACAATTGTTTAATTTTTACATCAACTGTATGAGAGCAGATTCTATCTGTTCTTCATGGTATAGATGAGGAAACTAAAGAGAAAAACGTGGGTAGTCATATAGCTAATGTGGGCTTTCCCACATTATATGGCAAGCTTTGAATCTGAGCTGAGGCCAAAATGCTATACAATACAACCTCAGTGTATGCTGCTTTAGTTTCTACTTGACTTTGACCCTACCTAAAAGAAGAACAAATGGTTAAAATTTACAGGTCTAATGACTTTTTAATATTAATGACTATATGCTGCTTTTATGAATAACTAGTACATTTTAAAGATGGTACATATTGAGGGAGATAGATAAGGCAATATTTTATTAAGGTATTTTTCTCTGATGAACATATACCTTTTTTTCTGTATTTAAAATTATTTCTAACATGTGTTGATAGATAATCCACTTTTATTTCTAAAAGGTCATTTCTAGATTTGTATTATTTTAAATTTAAGTCATTTTCTTTTATTTATCAAAATATAACAGGGTAAATAATGTGGCTGATAAATCATTGAAATTATTAAACATTTTCAATGTTACACATTCATGTTTGGAGAGGCAAAGGTAGTTCAAATATTTTAACTATAGTGTGTTTGTGGAGTAAAATATTCTGTGCAACTTATTCATCATGTCAATTTAGTAAAAATATAAAACACTGTTAGTATTGTTCTTTAATAGGTGAGCTTATCTAGTATAATTGCTGAATGATGTCATTGGTATTTCCCTTAGCTAAGAACAGTATGCGTTATGCCACAAATCATTCCATGGAACCAACTGTCATAAAATACTGTATAGGGTTTTACATTACAACTAAGGTTAAAAATAACAAAGTAGAATGTTATGAATTTGATTACTTTGGTCAGATTTGTATAGATTTTATTTCATTCCAATGGTATGCGAGTTAGGCAAATAATTGTATAAGTAATTCAACAGGACTTCTATACTTGGATTTCAGTGATAAAATTTATATTCAGTGCTTAAGTCTGATACAATGAAATCTCATAGTACTTTATTGTACTTTTGCAGAATTAATAATAAAGATAATTTGAGGTACTATTTTTCTAACTGGAAGCCAAGATTTGAGCAATATGGAAAAAACTATTGAAGAATTATACTAAAGAAATATGTTTAAAATAATTTATTTTGATATTGCAAAAGAGGATATGTCATTAGTCTTTCACATATTAATTTTCTCTTTGCTCAAATCATAATGATAGAATAGTGCCAGACCTTTAAGGTTTGGACTTCGTCTGACAGTGTAATTTAATAAATATAGTAGTTAATCCTTTAATTTCCCTCTTTTATATCCTATGAAACCCTCCAACTTCAAGGTTTGAGGTTCTCATAATCTTTCTTTATTTGTAACATCTTGATTATGTCTTAGAGTTGCCCATAAGAAACAAAAGAAAACGCCAGCTGTGTAAACCAATCCTGAGTTTACATTGCATCTGGTTTTACCTTCCAAACAAAGTTCTCTATAACAAGGTTCTCTGTCATCATCATAGCTTGAAGGATTGGGAAATAATAGAGAGTTGAATCCCAAGAGATGAAGGAGACTGGATTAGCTCATACATAATGTACATACTTTGCCATTAATTTCAGAAATGCCTGTACTTAAAGCTATAAAAATTATTGGGGACTTCCCTGGTGGTCCAGTAGCTAAGACTCCAGGCTCCCAATACAGGGGGCCTGGGTTTGATGCCTGGGTAGGGAGCTAGATCCCACATGCTGCAACTAACACCTGGCATGGCCAAATATATAAATAAAAATATTAAAAATTCTTTTGACTTGTATTCTCATGTTTATATGTGTATAAATTATAACTGAATGAATGAATTCATTAGAGAATGACAATATATTAGTAAATGAAGGGACTCTTATAAATCATAAATCATAGACTCAAATTGTAAATTAATTTTCCATAACAAACATTTTGTACACTATATTAATAGAAATGCATCTGAAAAAAAAGAAAAAAAAACATTTAAATACAGAAGATGGTGAGCCTGCAGTGCATCGTATTTTCTAACACAGAGGACAAAGGACAGGAGGGAGAAGGAAAGTAAAAAGATAAAACTTTAAAATAAGGAGTCTTAACTGCTGATTCTAAGATGAATCTGTGCTTCTCAAAGAAATTTTACAAATTTAACATCCAGCAAAGTTCTTTTGAACATTGCACTAAAGTGACTATTATACTCTTCAGTATTCTTACTTTTTTGTGTAAAGTTTCCCTGCTCTTTGCCTGTAATGGATTCCAAATGTGCTAGGCTTGTTAGTATGGCTGTTACTTCTCTTCTGGGCCCCAGTTAACCAATGAGAAGGTTATTTTAAACTACTAAAGCTGCACCTGGGTGTTTGTAACCCATGGAGATATTAGATCTTTCCCTTTCTTTCTTGCTTGTAGAGATTTGCCTGGGTGTATTAACAGACTATACAGAGATTAATTTGATCATTCCCTGCTTGTGAGAGGGAGAAGGCACTGGTGACCCACTCCAGTACTCTTGCCTGGAAAATCCCATAGACAGAGGAGCCTGGTGGGCTGCAGTCCATGGGGTCGTTAGGAGTTGGACACAACTGGGTGACTTCACTTTCAGTTTTCACTTTCATGCTTGGAGAAGGAAATGGCAATGCACTCCAGTGTTCTTGCCTGGAGAATCCCAGGGATGGGGAAGCCTGGTGGGCTGACGTCTATGGGGTCGCACAGAGTCGGACACAACTGATGCGACTTAGCAACAGCAGCAGCAGCAGCAGCAGCAGCAGCAGCGGCTGCTTGTGAGAATAGGTTACCGGAAGCTGCACATCAGTTTTTCCAGCTCTTACTGATTTTTTACTGAATCGTGGTTTTGCCTCTTTAAGCCTTGTGCAAATGTCCCATGCATACCAGTATTTAACTTGGAATTTGCTTTTTAAATGTAGATTATTCAATTTATATAAGTTTCATGATAATCAGTAATCATAAATCTCAAGATTCTTGAAACTAATATGTATGGTTTTAGATGGACTGAGGTTCAAACCTAGATTCAATGATAGCCTGATTTATTTTCCTGGAAGTTGAATAAGAAAACACTGAATTTAAATAATACCAAGGTGTTTATATTGTCTCTTGCTAAATCTAATATAGTATTGTGTGTGTGTGTGTGTGTGTGTGTTAGTCGCTCAGTCATGTCTGACTCTTTGCGACCTCACAAACTGTAGCCCGCCAGAATTCTCTGTCCATGGAATTCTCCAGGCAAGAACACTGGAGTGGATTGCCATTCCCCTCTCCAGAAATATACTATTAAGTTTACTTTTTTCTGAGTTTTATAAATTATTCTTATAGATTAATTTAGAAGAGTCATTAGTAATGCAGAGAGCTGCTGATCAGATTTACATATATTGACTTTTAAGTCTACATAATGTAGTTTACTTATTAATTTTGTCTTCTTTTCTCTTAGTGTGTCAGAGCAATTATTGTGTGTATGGAATTCAGATACTGGCATTTTATGCCTCATGACTAGCTCTGCCTGGTTCATTAGTTTTTTTTTTTTTTCCCCCCCAGTTTTTTGTATCTTATACCAGTATTTTATATTTTATTATATTATATATATTTATATTATTTATTTATTATATAAATACTTTTATATTTATATATTTTGTATCTTATAAAACAAAGATGTTTAGAAAAGTCACTAAAAATTCTAATTTTGTTGAAAAAATTTATGAAGATTATGTCTCTTCTCAAACTTTTCCTCTTAATATTTATCAAGTCGCTAAATCATGTCTGACTTTGCAACCCCATGGACCCCCTCCAGGCTCCTCCTCCTGTGGAATTTACCAAGCAAGAATACTGGAGTGGTTTGCCATTTCCTTCTCCAAGGGATCTTCCTGACCCAGGAATCAAACTTGTGTCTCTTGCATTACAGACATTCTCCTGCATTGAAGGCAGAGTCTTTCTCATGGAGCCACCCAGGAAGTCCACACATCAAGCAGTATACATACCATTTATTTTACTTTTTGATATGTCTTATAATTAGGCATTGTTCTAATCCTAATTCATAACCCCAAAACTCTTGACGAGTTGAGCCAAAAAATGGAAAGGCATCTTAAAAACAAAATTGTGTACAGAGTTCTAAATGTTTCAGTCATACACAAAGTAACCTCATTTGTTATTCATTTTTAAGTAATATCTAAAAAAATAATATTAATAAAAAGCCATTTTAACCAAAATTTGAACCAGAAAATAAAAGGTTATACTTTCTTTTTAAGGTGACTTGTAAACACGACATAATACCTTTACTGGGATTCAGAAAATGATTACACTTATTTTTATGCTTGATTTATAATCTTAAAATTTAAAATACTGATGATTTGACCTGTAAAGTTAATTGAAAGGAAGAATGGATTTTGTTGTGCCTTATTTTTAAAGAAGTGTTATCCCAACATTTTTAAGTGAACTTTTTGAATATTTATTCTTTCGTAGGATTAAAACTTAATTCAGAGTTTAATTAAGGGATCAGGAAAAGGAATTTTAGGATAGAGGAAATGCAGTTACATTTTTGTCTATGAGTATGTACCGCATGCTGCATCTGCTTCAGTCATGTCCGACTCTTTGCAACCCCATTGACCATAGCCCAACAGACTCCTCTGTCCATGGCATTCTCCAGGCAAGAATACAGGAATGTGTTGTCATGCCCTACTCCAGAGGATATTTCTGACCCAGGGATCGAACCTGTGTCTCTTACATCTCCTGCATTGGCAAGTGGGTTCTTTACCACTAGTGTGACCTGGGAAGCCCCAAGATATAAATCTACTTAATTTTTATAATAATCAATCCATATTAAATTGTGTGTGCATGTACGTAATGTTCTTTTTTGGGGAAAAAAGTGTCAATCAGCACTTTGGCAACTGAAATGGAAGAAAAAACTCTAAAACTTATTTGTTTCCATTTATTCATTAAACAAATTGGTATTGGACATTTTAAAATAGCATGTTTTTCCATAAATTTATATTTGTAATTCTTTAAACCTAGGCTATAAAAATGAAATTTTGAGAGATAAGCTGGAAAACAGGATATTTTTTATTCTTTTAATTTGTCATATTGCAAGAATTACGCAAAGAATTTCTGTATATTCTTCAACCACATTCCCACAAATATTAAACTTTTACCTGTAACCACAGTTCCTAAAAAAAGAATATCATTTTTTTAACATAGTGACATACATAGTTTATCATTCTTTTCACTTCACATGCAAACACAAATGCAAAGTTAAAATTATGAAAAATTTCAAAATGATTACTGGAGAGCATTTAGCCTAAAGTGCTGAGTGTTGGGTTCATGTGACTGCATTGGTTGCTTGTCCATGATGCCATCACTGTTTATAAACCTCAAATATTGTCCATTTTACCAGTAATGTCCATTATAGCAAGAGAAAAATCCCTAATCATGCATTATATTCAGTGATCATGCCCCTTTAGACTTTTTTCCTTTTTTTTTTTGGTGGTGGTTTCTCAGCCTTTCTTTGTATCTCATTATGTGATATTTGTAAATTCTATAAGATAGTTCTTTTATAAATGTCCCTCAATCACACTTTTTCTTATTTTTTCTCATGGTTACATTTATGTTAGACATTTTTGACATGAATACCACAAAAAATGATATGATGTTCTCAGTACATCATAATAGGAGGCAAGTGATGTCAATAACAAAAATTGCCTGTCTTCCTTCCTCTATTCAGTTCAGTTCAGTTCAGTTGCTCGACCGTGTCCGACTCTTTGTGACCCCATGGACTACAGTACGCAAGGCTTCCCTGCCCATCACCAACTCCTGGAGCTTGCTCAAACTCACATCCATTGAGTCAGTGATGCCATCCAACCATCTCATCCACTGTCGCCCCCTTCTCTTCCTGCCTTCAAATTTTCCCAGCATCAGGGTGTTTTCCATTGAGTTAGTTCCTTGCATCAGGTAGCCAAAGTACTGCAGTTTCTGCTTCAGCATCAATTCTTCCAATGAATATTCAGGACTGATTTCATTTACAGTTGACTGGGTTGATGTCTTTGCAGTCCAAGGGACTCCCAAGAGTATTCTCCAACACCACAGTTCAGAAATATCAATTCTTTGGTGATCAGCTTTCTTTATGGTCTAGCTCTCACATCCATACTTGACTGCTGGAAAACCATAGCTTTGACTAGATGTACCTTTGTCAGTAAAGTAATGTCTCTGCTTTTTTTTTTTTTTTTTAAAGCTTTGTCATAGCTTTTCTTCCAAGGAACAAGCACCTTTTAATTTCATGGCTGCAGTCACCATCTTCAGGGATTTTAGAGTTCAAGATAATAAAATCTGTTACTGTTTCCATGTTTCCATATCTATTTGCCATACAGTGATGGGACTGGATGCCATGATCTTTGTTTTTTGAATTTTGAGTTTTAAGGCAGTTTTTTACTCTCCTATTTCATCAAGCTTTCACCAAGAGGCTCCTTAGTTCTTCTTCCCATCAATCAACAGAAAATTTGATTAAAGATTTACTGAACATAGCCCTCCCCATCAGAGCAAGAACTAGATTCCCTCATAGCCAGTCCCTCTCATCAAGAAGCTTCCAGAAGCCTCTTATCCATCAGCGGGCACACAAAATGTAAACCACAATTGCAGAATATTATGCAGACTGATCACTTGGATCACAGCCTTGTCTAACTCAATGAAACTATGAGCCATGCCATATAGGGCCACCCAAGATAGACAGGTAATGGTAGAGAGTTCTGAGAAAACATAGTGCACTGGAGAAGGGAATGGCAAGCCACTTCAGTGCTCTTGCCTTGAGAATCCCATGAACAGATTGAAAAGGCAAAAAGATATGACACTGAAAGATGAGCTCCTCAGGTTGGAAGGTGCACAACGTGCTACCTGAGACAAGTTAAAAAATAGCTCCAGAAAGAATGAAGAGGTTGAGCCAAATGAGAACAACACCCAGTTGTGGATGTGACTGGTGTTGTAAGAAAAGTCCCAAAGCTGTAAAGAACAATATTGCATTGGGGCCTAAGATGTTAAGTCCATGAATCAAGGTAAATTGGAAGTGGTCAAACATGAGATGGCAAGAATAAACATAGACATTTTAGGAATCATTGAACTAAAATGGACTGGAATGCACAAATTTAATTCAGATGGCCATGATATCTAGTACTGTGGGCAGGAATCCCTAAGAATAAATGCAATAACCCTCATAGTAAAAAAAAAGAGTCTAAAATGCAGTACTTGGGTGCAGTCTCAAAAATAATAGAATGATGTCTGTTTCCAAGGCAAACCATTCATTATCACAGTAATCCAAGTCTGTGCCCCAAAAACTAATGCCAAAGAAAGTGAAGTCAAATGGTTCTATGAAAACTTACAAAACCTTCTAGAATTAACAGCAAAAAAGACGTCCTTTTCATTATAGGAACCTGGAATGCAAAAGTAGGAAGTCAAGAGATCCCTGGAGTAACAGGCAAGTTTGGCCTTGGCGTACAAGATGAAGCAGGACAAAGACTAAAAGGGTTTTGTGAGGAGAATGCACTAGTCATGGCAAACACCCTCTTCCAACAACACAATGGATGACTCTACACATGGACATCACCAAATGGTCAATACCAAAATCAGATTGATTATATTCTTTGCAGCTGAAGATGGAGAAGCTCTATACAGTCAGCAAAAACAGACTGGGACCTGAATAGGGCTCAGATTTTGAACTCCTTATTGCAAAATTTCCTCTTCTGTAAAGATGATATTGAAAAATCAGGATTCTTTCTTAAAAGTTTGCCACAGTTTCGTGCACCTCTTATGTGGATAACTGTCTGCTTCACACTAATATAATGCATATTAACACAAGAGCAGTATTTAGCTTCTAGGTTTGAATCATTAATATTTCCAATCTTTCAGATTACAATTTTAGCCAGTACCTCTTTCAGTCTTTATATTTTTTGGATAAGTGATCAATTCTCTTTACCTTACCTTGAAATTTTATTCTTTACACTTTTCTGACTTGTCAGAAATTTCAAGTATATCTTAAGCTGAGCTGCTGAAATGACTCCTTATATGTAACTTACTGGACATCAGGATATACTTGGGAGATTTGAGAGATTTCCTGGACACTTTCAATTGTAGTGATATTACTGAGAAAATCACTTTAACAATTCAGCTAATGGAAGGATAATTCTATTTTAAGATGAGAACCAATTATTGAAATGATTTAAATATAAAGTCATTAAAACTTTTCTTAGTTTTTAAATTAAATAATAAGAATGTGTTAATATGAATGCTAGCACTCATTTATTCATGTTAATACACATGAATTGAGTTCTGGTAATACGTCACCTCTCGAATGTCCATGCTTGATGACTACATGCTGTGATACCTTTTTTCAAAAAGCTCAGTATTTGGCTAGAGTCATAGACAGGTAACTCAATAATTTTAGTTTAGTGGGGCTAATTCTTATGACAGGGGCAGGCAGAGGATGTTCCTGAAGCACTGATATGGGTGCCTGACTCAGCTTAAAAATGTACTGAAGTGTTATGTTTCCCAGTAATATTGCCTGAATATTTAATAAATTTTAAAGGATGACTAGAGGCTGGGGGCCAGAGAAGGCAATGGCACCCCACTCCATTACTCTTGCCTGGCAAATCCCATGGACGGAGGAGCCTGGTGGGCTGCAGTCCATGGGGTCTCTGGGAGTCAGACACAACTGAGCGACTTCACTTTCACTTTTCACTTTCCTGCATTAGAGAAGGAAATGGCAACCCACTCCAGTGTTCTTGCCTGGAGAATCCCAGGGATGGGGGAGCCTGGTGGGCTGCCGTCTCTGGGGTCACACCGAGTCGGACACAACTGAATCGACTTAGCAGCAGCAGCAGAGGCTGGGGGCAGCACTCTAAACAGAGTAAATAAATTGGAGATCTCATTCTTTTATCATCTCTAATGGTTATTCATTTTATAACATTGATTCTCCAAAAGAGGTTCCATATCTCCATGAAAATACTCCACCTAACTTATGCAGAAGCAGAAATTTAGGATTAGTAAATAATGTATGACCAACCTAGACAGCATATTAAAAAGCAGTGACATTATATTGCCAACAAAGTTCCATCTAGTTAAAGCTTTGGTTTTACCAGTAGTCATGTATGGATGTGAGAGTTGGACTATAAAGAAAGCTGAGCATCGAAGAATTGATGCTTTCGAACTGTGGTGTTGGAGAAGACTCTTTAGAGTCCCTTCGACTGCAAGGAGATCCAACCAGTCCATCCTAAAGGAAATCAGTCCTGAGTATTCATTGGAAGGATTGATGAAGCTGAAATTCCAATACTATGGCCACGTGATGCAAAGAACTGACTCATTTGAAAAGACCCTGATGCTGGCAAAGATTGAAGGTGGGAGAAGGGGATCACAGAGGATGAGATGGTTGGATGGCATCACCAACTCAATGGATATGAATTTGAGTAAACTCCAGGAGTTGTTGATGGACAGGGAAGCCTGGCTTGCTGCAGTCCATGGGGTCACAAAGAGTTGGACATGACTGAGTGACTGAACTGAACTGAACTGAGGTACACTGAATCTGTAACTAATGCTGCAGTGAATATGTGGATGCATATAACCTTTTTGAGTTAGTTTTTTTTGTATTATTTGAATACATAATCAATAATCAGAAGTGTAATTGCTTGATTATGTAATAGTTCTGTTCTTAATTTTTTAGCAACAGTCTTCATTTTGTTTTCCACTGTGGCTGAACCAATTTACATTCCCATCCACAGTTCACAAGCGTTCCCTTTCCTCCACATCCTTGTCAACACTTGTTTTTTCTTGTTTTTTGGTAAGAGCCATTCTAACAAGTGTGAGGTGATTATTCATTGCAGTTTTGATCTGATCATCCCTGATGATTAGTGGGCTTTTACATTCTTACTTCACTCTGCTGCTGCTACTGCTGCTGCTAAGTCGCTTCAGTCGTGTCCGACTCTGTCAACCCCAGAGACAGCAGCCCATTAGGCTCCCCCGTCCCTAGGATTCTCCAGGCAAAAACACTGGAGTGGGTTGCCATTTCCTTCTCCAATGGATGAAAGTGAAAAGTGAAAGTGAAGTCGCTCAGTCGTGTCTGACTCCCAGCGACCCCATGGACTGCAGCCCACCAGGCTCCTCTGTCCATACGATTTTCCAGGCAAGAGTGCTGGAGTGGGGTGCCATACTTCACTCTACTATAGTTTAAAGTAAAAAGTTAGATTTTTTTTAAGGTAGTCTTTTTATTTACTTGTTAATCTCAATTGAAGTCTCCCAAATGTTTTGGGTTTTCAAGGAAAGGGATTAAAAAGACTATGTGACTTTATTGCAACTAAGCCTTGATATCAAGCTTGTGATATTCCAAATAAACATCACCATCTTGGGGGAAATTTTTCCATACACCTTAAAAGTACATAAAATGTTTAATATAGTGAATAATTTAAAAAGTGTATTCAGTTCAGTTCAGTCGCTCAGTTGTGTCCGACTCTTTGCGACCCCATGAACCACAGCACGCCAGGCCTCTCTGTCTGTCACCAACTCCCGGAGTCCACCCAAACCCATGTCCATTGAGTTGGTGATGCCATCCAACCATCTCATCCTCTGTCGTCCCCTTTTTCTCCTGTCCTTGATCTTTCCCAGCATCAGGGTCCTTTCCAATGAGTCAGCTCTTAACATCAGGTGGCCAAAGTATTGGAGTTTCAACTTCAACATCAGTCCTTCCAATGAGCACCCAGGACTGATCTCCTTTAGGATGGACTGGTTAGATCTCCAGATAGCAGCCTATAACAGGAGGCTTAGATTTGATAATGCTTTGTAAAATAATAAAAATATAAAATACTATAAAATTACCAACATTAAGATATTCCCACATATTAACTGAAAAATTTGGTTTATTGATTTCATACCAAGGAATTTCAAGTACATCAAATATATTCAATATATATTATTGCTTAATATTTCCATAGCACACAGTGTTTGGTATCAACCATGTACTAAAAAATACGTTTTTTTTTATTAAATTATATCAATTTTATAATCTACATGTAATTTTAAGTAGTATGTAAACAGAAAGAGACAGACATAATGCCTGAAGTTATCCTTACATCTTAAGAAATGATACCAACACTTTTATTTTTGCAATTTAAGAAATAATTAATGATGTGAAATTTATTCTTTTAAAGTAATACTATAAGTAATTTAACTGTCAAATATATAATTACTTTTATTTAATTTAAAATTATGTATTATAAATGTTTCTATTTTGAAATACTGTATGTTTTATGTATATATCTAATATTAACAGTTGAATATGTATGCACATTTTGGAAATTTAATTATACAATTCCCCTAGGATTTACTGTACTAATCATTTTGGTAAATATTTGAACATTTTATTACTTAGATAAAATTTTTGATGTCATTTTGAAAATTATTGGAAGAACCTAATATTTGTATTAGTTTACAAATATGCATAATTATAGTGCCTCATTATTCCATATTACAGTTCCTATTGAAGGCCCTGTAGTAAAGTATCATAAGCAAACATTAATTTAAACAAATTTTAATATTAATTTTTTATTTTGTTTTTTACTAAAACATACATACATTTTACAGATAGATGTAGGTTGACATGTAAGAAATACAATGGAGAGACTTCCTTTACTAAGTTTTCCCCAATAGTGATACATGGCAGACTGCTGTAATTATAGACTGGGTGTGACATTGGTTCAGTGAAATACTTTTGCTTTCTATATGCCTATCTCCTTATATCAATATTTGAAGAGAATTTCTTATAGATACCATATCTGCCAATCTTTGTATTTAATTTGGTTTAAATTTTCATAGTATAATTATTTAATATGTTAAGGCTTGCATCTTCACTGTTGTTGGTTTTGTGGTGGCTGTACTGTACAACTTCTGGGATTTTAGTTTCTTGACCAGGGATTAAAACCTGGACTCTTGGCAGTAAGAGTGTGGAGTCCTAACCACTTTGTCTTTTATGTGTCTTTATATAATTGCTTTCTTTGGGCATTATATTATATATAAATAACATCATGGTGAACTTTTGTCAATTTTTCACCAGTACAAGTTTCTCCACCAAAATTGTCGAGACTTTATATCCCTTATGATCCCTTTACCCTTCCTCATGTATAAATAGTTGTCTTATTTTCTCTCCATACATTTAGAACCACATCAGTGTCAAAATTTTGCTACTAAAGTCAAATATAACTTAAGAAGAAATGGAAAATCTGTTTTATTAACACTTATTTTTATCTTACTGTTTTCCTTTGTAATCAGTGATTCCTACTTCTATTATTTCCATTCAATTTAGAGAACCACTTTCAGGCATCCTCTTAGAATAGTTTGTTTGGCAACACATTTCTTTAGGATACCTTTATTCCCTGTGATTCCTGAAGGAAATGTTCATATGTTCCTTGATATATAATGTAGTGTGTTCACAGGTTCCACTGATTAGTATTTGGTGGGGGTTGGGGGGAATTTTGTGTCTATCAAAATGAGGATAGTAGATCTTTTATTATAGTTTCTAAGACTTTTCAAATTTTTGTTTTCATTTGTTTCTCCTCTGTGGTTTAAATTGGATAATTATTTTGCTGTATATAAAATTATGTATCAGTTCAGTTCAGTCACTCAGTCGTGTCCGACTCTTTCCAACCCCATGAATTGCAGCACGCCAGGCCTCCATGTCCACCACCAATTCCCAGAGTTCACTCAGACTCATGTCCATCGAGTCGTTGATGCCATCCAGCCATCTCATCCTCTGTCGTCACCTTCTCCTCCTGCCCCCAATCCCTCCCAGCATCAGAGTCTTTTCCAATGAGTCAACTCTTCATACTGGAAAAACCATAGCCTTGACTAGACGGACTTTTGTTGGCAAAGTAATGTCTCTGCTTTTGAATATGCTATCTAGGTTGGTCATAACTTTCCTTCCAAGGAGTAAGCGTCTTTTAATTTCATGTCTGCAATCACCATCTTAAAAATCTTAAATTAAAAAAAAAAGATCACATGATATCAATGATGTGATGACATCTGACTAAGCTTTTAAGGTGACTATCACAAAAAATGTCCCAAGAGCAATTACAGAAAAACCTGAACCAAGAAAAAAAAAAAAAATAGCAAAGAAACAAAAAGTTTCAGTAAAGAAACATAAGATGTAAAGAAGAAATAAACAGAAAATTTAAGGCAGAAAAATATAATAATCAAAATTTAAAAACTCAATGTATAACCCCAAGAGCCTAACAGATAATTCTCTTTTTTTATTTCTTTGAGATTTTATTGGTTATTCATACGATGAATAATTTTCTTTTAAACTTGAACATTTTGTGTATTATGTGATGAAGCTCTGGATTTTGTTTAAATCTTCTCTTTTAGCTGATTTCTTTGGTTACTGCCCCAACTGGGAAGATTGAGTACTGCTCTGTTATTTTATTATGGAGATAGAAGTACTCATTTGGCCATTGTTAAAACCTGAAGGGGAGCACCTTATCACTGCTGGATGAGGCTAGAATATGAAGTTCCCAGGAGTCCTCTACTGATATCTCCCGGACTGGGAGGAAGAAGAGTACTCCATTATTACTATCTATGTGGCTTCCACTTCCTGTGTGCACTGGTAAAATCTTGCTTGGCCTCTGCTCACCAACCTTATAAGGGGTATTTAATTACTCTTGTTGAGTGTGGGTATCCAAGTTCCCCATGTAGCTTTTATTGATAACATGGAGTTAAGAGTTCTTATTATTGCCTAGAGGGGATGAAAGTGTGACCTCCCCACTATACCTTCTCTGATATCACCCTTGTGGGGAGAGTATTGAGCTATATTGTTATAATCTAATAGGAGCTGAACTTTAGACATTTCTTGGTATTTGATGATGTCAATGGTGATGGGGTACAATGAGTTCAATGTTGTTTGCCTTGGATAGAGTGTTTTTGTTAAGTTTCCTGCATTGCTGTGATGCATTTTTCCTTATTCCTTGGTTCAAGAGAGGACGCTTTAGTTGAACAGTTTGTTGTTTGCATCTTTTCTTTTTATAGGTTCCTAGGTTTTTGTGTTCCAAGCCCAAACTCTATAAATCCAAGAGAAAACCCAAGGATTCACTACCATATTGTTCCTTGAATCCTGAGGACCCTAGCTTGTCTGCCTATTCTCTCTAGTTTTCAGGGTCTTCTTATATTTGTTTATGTATAGTGTCCATGGTTTTAAGTTTTACTTGACTGAAGAAATAAAAAACAAACAACAAAAAAAAAGCAACAACAGCAAAAACTCATGTACCTTCTCACTGGGATCAGAGTTCTCTTTACCTTGTTGTTAAGCAGATCAGTCCCAGATACTGCTCTAATTTCCAAACATCTATTCATTTGGATTTATTTAATATTCTGTGTGGACTCAGGATCAAGGAGAGTGAATTGGTTATTGCTAAATTTTTTACTATTAATGAAAATATATTAAAATCATGTCCCACTGATATGAAATATCTTTGTGTATAAAGACCAGATTAGTATGAAACTTTATATTTAATGGAATGCTTTCATGTTACCAATCTACAACTTTACTATTAGCTTCTAACTTTATATTGTTTTAATTTTATTTTTGTTATCTTATTCCCTTTCTATGAGAGTATTTACTTTAGTGATTCATACTACTTCAGGCTTTGACAAATTTTTCATTCTTAAAATATTTGTATGACCAAGTTTTTTTTTAAATCCTTGCTATTAATGTGCTAGCGGCTTAATGATAGATATGTTGAAGAATGAGAAATTATTGTGGTTTTTATTTTGAAAATATGAGAAAATATACATGTAAACTTAATTCCCTTCTATTTGCTTTCTATATTCTTTTTTTGTATTAAGTCTTGGTACCTCGGATTAAGAAACCAAATAAGAGTCAAATGTTCACATGGCATGTCATAAATCTTATTGTTTATTAAAGATATGCATTTTCAAATAGTAAATGTACATTTGGCAGCTATGTGTGATTTTCCTGTATTTATTGGGAATATTTATGCCCCAAAGTCCTATTTCTAATATTAAGTTAAACCATATTGGTGTGACTGAAATTCATCAACTTTGTGGAAAACATTTCAGAAAATTATCCCAGAAGACCCTCTTAGGCTGTCATAGATAATTGTGATGAGAAAAAAGCATTACATAGAAATAGGAGCCCAGAAGCTAATTCATCTGGAAAAATGGAAAAAATAATATGAAGGGATTTCACTTTCATAACAAGTTTCATAACTAGTGAAGTGAAAGTCACTCAGTCATGTCTGACTCTGTGGGACCCCATGGTATATACATCCATGGAATTCTCCAGGACAGAATACTGGAGTGGGTAGGCCTTCCCTTCTCCAGGGGATCTTCCCAACCTAGGGATTGAACCCAGGTCTCCTGCGTTGCAAGCGGTTTCTTTACCAGCTGAACTATGAGTGAGACAGATGAAGTTTAATGAACTCTTCAATAAAAATGCTTCACTAACTTAAGATACATCGTCCCTTGTATGTAATATAAAGAGGCTCTGCCAAGACTATTCTTCCTGCTACTCAGTGCATGTTAATTATTTTGAACATTGGAGCTGATAATTGAAGATTTGAAGATTTTATTTATTCTTTTATAAGTATATGTCACTCTTTTTCCAGAGAATAATTTTATTGCTTAAATTTTCTTCTCTTCTGGTAAAGGTAACATGATTCAAGTGAATATTATCAAAAGTTTTTATTATTATGTTTGATATTTTGCCTAACTCTTTGACTATTATTCTGTGCTCTGTGTCAGTTTTTGCATTTTGTGAGGGTTTCCTTTTTATTTATTTTGTTCTTATTCCACCTATAAGTGAAATCATACAGTATTTGTCTTTCTCCATCTGACATATTTTACTTAGCATAACACACTCTAAGTCCATCTGTGCTGTCGCAAAAGGCAGATATGTAGCATATCCTGTTTATCCATTTATCTATTGATGGGTACTTAGGTTGCTTCATATCTTTACAGTAAATGATGCTGTGATGAACATAGAGCTGCGTTTATCTTTTTCAATTAGTGTTTTCATATTCTTTGGATAAATAGCCAGAAGTTGAAATATGGATCATATGGTAGTTTTGTTTTTAATTTTTTGAGGAAACTCCATACTGTTTTCCATATTGGCTGCAGCAGTTTACATTCCCACAAACAGTGTATAAGGGTTCCCTTTCTCTATATCCTCGCCAGTATGTATCATCTTGCCATTTTGATAGTAGCTATTTTAACAGGCATGAGGTGATACCTCATTTTGGTTTAGATTTGCATTTCCCTACTAATTAGTGATTTTAATATCCTTTTACATGCCTATTACCCATCTATATGTCTTCTTTGGAAAAATGCCTGTTTAGCTCCTCTGCCCAATTTTGTTGTTGAGTTACATGGATTCTTTATACGTTTTGGATATTGGATATCCATTTTATTTGGATATATAATTTGAAAATATCATTTCCCATTCCATAGGTTGTCTCTTTGTTTTGTTATTCATTGTTTAGTTCCTGAAAAGTTATTAGTTAACCTGTGCTTATGCAGTTATATTAAGAGAAATGGAGGAGAGGAGGCAGCAACAAAGAAAATATGAGAATGGTTTTGTTTTTTGTTCGCACTAGTGGTAAAGAATTTGCCTGCCATTGCAGGAGATGCCAGATATGGGTTCAGTCCCTGGGTTGGGAAGATTCCCTGGAGAAGGAAATGTCTACCTACTCCAGTATTCTTGCCTGGAAAATCTCATGAACAGAAGAAAGAGCCTGGTAGGCTACAGTCCATAAGTTTGCAAAGGGTCAGACACGACTGAACACACAAATACTTAACTTTGTCATAATATAGTAAATCCAAGAATTGTATTTATGAATTTTTCCTTTTGGTTTTTCTCTGCTTGTTTACAGGAGTTGATATTTGTTATAAACTGTAAAAGTGATTTTTCACCTAATTTTTTGTAAAAGACATAAAAATTTTATTTTTCCAACCTTAGTCATTAAAATAATGGTATGGAAGTTTTTCTGTTATTATTTCAGCTTAAATTCTCCAACCTTTCCTGGCAATATTAAGCAAATACAATATTTACTTGGACTTCCTAGATTGCTCTGTGGTAAAAAATCCACCTGCCAATGCAGGAGACATGTGTTTGATCCCTGGGTCAGGAAGATCCCCTGGAGAAGAAAATGGTAACCAACCAACCAGTATTCTTGATTGTGAAATCCCATGGACAGAGGAGACTGTCAGGTTACAGACCATGAGGTCACAAAAAAGTCAGACATGACTTAGCAACAACAACAATAATATTTACTTAATCTACCTTATAGCTTTCTGGTTGTCGTAAAATAGTTGGAAATGTGCAAACCAATATTCTAAGTAGGTTTCTGAATTTTACCTGAGTGGAAGGAGTGTTTTTATTTCCAGCTATTTCTTGTTTTGTTTTTCTTTGACTTTAAATAAAGTTCTATATGTTTTGAATAAAAAGACGAGAGCCATTAAAATAGGCTTTACTAAGATATATCACTAAATGCTAACCAAATTTATTGTGGAATACTTTAATACAGTATTCTATGTCAATTATAGATAATTAAAACTAGGAATTGATTAAATTACAACCTACTTACTAGGAGTCACATAATAAGAAACTTATATTGATGTAGTTTACCTTTCACGTATTGGTAAATCACTTTTGAAAATTTTATTTATTTGTAAATAGTTGCCTATTTTCAGGAATTCTTTTTATTTTAGGAAGACTTTTTTAATGAGGAACTAATGAATTCTTGAGAAAAGACAAAAGTGGTTCCCCCTACCCCCCGCAAAGTTGTGTATCTGAAGCAAATTTTGTAGAATGTTAATACTAGTTAGGAAAACTTTAGAAAGTTATCTCATGAAGGCCACAATAATTTAAATTTGTATCATCTACTACATCATTATTGAGGTGCTATTTTTATAAAGATGATAAAATTCTAATGAGTACTAGTAACACATATAATTGACCATTTTAAGTTTATCTCATTTTCCTCTATCTTTGTTTCTACTTCCTTTTGCCAATCTTTTCTTTTTCTATTTATTCCTCTTCTTCATCCCCATTAAAACAACAAAAACAAAAACACAAACCTTTGTTTAAAGTACCTTTTTTCCCCCAATATAGTATATATTTTCAGCTTTTCAAATAATCGCTTTATAGAGACAGGGACATACACTTCAATAATAGGGGCTGTGATATATCTCAGTGTAGGGAATCTAGATAGCATTTTTCCCGTGTTCTAACACTAACATATTATTCTCGTTTTTGAGCTATTCTCCAGCAGTGTTTCAGAAGTTAATAATGGTCTATGCCTTTTAAAGGCAATTTTTCCCTTTCTTCTGTCTCTTTTGTGGTTTAGTTAAGACATTCATCAAGATTCCTCAGTCTCACTAATAAGAAGCTTAGATTATTATAGAAAGTAATTTTCAGAATATTAAAAAATACATCTTTCAGTTGTGTTTTTCTATGTGCTAATTTTTAGAATTGGCAAATTATGTGAAATACATTATAATGTATTATTTGATGTTATTGTTAGTATATATTCACAGGCATAATATTGACTTACATCGGTCTCAATTTTGGCTGAAAACATAATGGGAGATAAGAAATTAGTACTTTTTCAGTAAAAGCTAAAATGTTGAGTATTTTTAATATTTATATACCTATTAGAAAAAATAAATAAATAACTATGAACTTCTTTCAAAAGTCATTGAACTTCCTTTTCTTCTTCATCCAAGCCTTCCCCAGATTCCTCAAAATGATGCTGCTTTATTCAGTTTCAACTTGTGATAAATAAAAAAGGATAATTGAGTACTAAACTGGGTCAACGTATGTAAGAATTATGTTTAGAAAAATATTTTTGCTTGTATTTTTAAATTCCAATACAAATGATTTTGAAAAATGGTATAATAAGTATGGGCTTTGGATCAATTCCAAAGTGCTAATAACTGCTTATTTCTAGTGTGCACCAAAGCAAGAAAAAATTGAGATTAATTTTTGGAAAGTGTTATTGCACTTTGATGTCTGTTGTAATCTCTAAACATATAATCAGTAGGCTTATTTTGTTGAGAGGGATGTATTTCATAAAAGAATTGGTCTGTGACACATTGTAATGAAAAAAAGAAGTCCTTCACCACAGATAGTTTGTAAAGCAGTGGTTTATAAAAACAGTACTCTTGTTTAGTTTGAATGGCTATTTTTGAGAAAACTTAGAAACGTTTTCCTTAGTGGTAAATATAATGATAGCAGATGTTGTAGTTTAAGTTAAATTTTATTTTTTAGTTTAAATCAAATTTTATTTTTTCATTATAAGAGGAGTTATATAGAAATATAATTGAGAATGCAATTTTGTGCTTAAACTCTGTCTACTCCATGACTGACTTATGGAGTTTGAACTTTGGTGAGGCAGATAGTTTTAGGGCAAAACCTTTGACTGCTGGAGTAATAGACCCAAAGGAATCAGATTGATTGCATGTTGATAGTATAGCAGTGAAGATTTTTGGTAAAATATAATTTCATTTTCAATGAGATACACATTTTAGGCACAAGTACTAGTTAGCAGTTGAACTTGGTCCAACCTGATTAAAGATAGAATTTAAAATTTTTTACTATGATGAATCATACAGACACAGGGAAACAATGTAGTTTCCTAGGACTAAGCTTTTCTGTTGTCCTTAGTATGTAACCTTCATTCTCATGCGTGCAAACTGGTGATTGTCTAGTGCCAATCACCATGTTCTGGCTGGAAAGGGAGAAGAGCAGGATGCAAAAAGCATATTTCATCTAAGGCTACCATTCATTTTGGAGATTTTCTAGATGTTGTGCTTAATAGCTTTCATATTGTATCCTTTTGTATCTGAAAGAGTTGAAAATATTACTTTTTACCCTTAGAACAGAGCTTCTGCCACAAGAAATGAAGTTCTGTTAGTAAGGAGACACTAGAGAAAGGATATTGGGTGATCATCTGGAAGTCTCTGTCATCAGAATGGCTTGATATTCCCTAGTTCAGCATATGTCGAGCTCTGAACATCTGGCCTGGTTTTGTCTTCAAAATGGAAGCAGATTGATATAAAATTTTGTTTAGGGTCATCTCTGTTCATTACTTCAGTATCTTGAGTGTTAACTTCTTTTTTTTTTTTTTTTTTAATGTTCTTGCAGTACTTTATTCCTGACAGTCTTCCTGTTACCACCATACCTTTTTCATTTTTTGTTGGTTTTGGCAAGAGCTATGTTCTTTGATAAAATGATATGTATCGATAAATTATATAAAAGAAAATACTTTAAATGAAAACAGACCACTTGAATAGGGAAATAACATCCTGCTCAGAAAACTCTCAGTAACGCCCAATGTTTGTTTTGTTAATTTTTTCATAAAATGTTCTTTTCATATCAATATGAATTCATATAATACATCTAAGTATTAATTGTATTAACTGTGTTGAATATTCATGCTTCTATGAGTAGAGTTTAAGAGGAAATTCTTGATTGGATATACAGGTCAGATCAGATCAGATCAGATCAGTCGCTCAGTCATGTCCAACTCTTTGCGACCCCATGAATCGCAGCACGCCAGGACTCCTTATCCATCACCAACTCCCGGAGTTCACCCAGACTCACGTCCAACGAGTCAGTGATGCCATCCAGCCATCTCATCCTCTGTCATCACCGTCTCCTCTTGCCCTCAATCTCTCCCAGCATCAGAGTCTTTTCCTTGAGTCAACTCTTTGCATGAGGTGGCCAAAGTACTGGAGTTTCAGCTTTAACATCATTCCTTCCAAAGAAATCCCAGGACTGATCTCCTTCAGAATGGATTGGTTGGATCTCCTTGCAGTCCAAGGGACTCTCAAGAGTCTTCTCCAACACCACAGTTCAAAAGCATCAATGCTTCAGCGATCAGCCTTCTTCACATTCCAACTCTCACATCCATACAAGACCACAGGAAAAACCATAGCCTTGACTAGATGACCCTTTGTTGGCAAAGTAATGTCTCTGCTTTTGAATATGCTATCTAGGTTGGTCATAACTTTCCTTCCAAAGAGTAAGCATCTTTTAATTTCATGGCTGCAGTCACCATCTGCAGTGATTTTGGAGTCCAGAAAAATAAAGTCTGACACTGTTTCCCCATCTATTTCCCATGAAGTGATGGGACCAGAGGCCATGATCTTCGTTTTCTGAATATTGAGCTTTAAGCCAACTTTTTCACTCTTCATTTTCACTTTCATCAAGAGGCTTTTTAGTTCCTCTTCACTTTCTGCCATAAGGGTGATGTCATCTGCATATCTGAGTTTATTGATATTTCTCCCGGCAATCTTGATTCCAGCTTGTGTTTCTTCCAGTCCAGCGTTTCTCATGATGTACTCTGCATATAAGTTAACTAAGCAGGGTGACAGTATACAGCCTTGATGTACTCCTTTTCCTATTTGGAACCAGTCTATTGTTCCATGTCCAGTTCTAACTGTTGCTTCCTGACCTGCATACAAATTTCTCAAGAGGCAGATCAGGTGGTCTGGTATTCCCATCTCTTTCAGACTTTTCCACAGTTTTTTGTGATTCACACAGTCAAAGGCTTTGGCATAGTCAATAAAGCAGAAATAGATGTTTTTCTGGAACTCTCTTGCTTTTTCCGTGATCCAGCGGATGTTGGCAATTTGATCTCTGGTTCCTCTTCCTTTTTTAAAACCAGCTTGAACATCATATATTACTGACACCTGGTTTGGAGAATTTTGAGCATTACTTGACCAGCGTGTGAGATGAATACAATTGTGCAGTAGTTTGAGCATTCTTTGGCATTGTCTTTCTTTGGGATTGGAATGAAAACTGACCTTTTCCAGTCCTGTGGCCACTGATGAGTTTTCCAAATTTGCTGGCATATTGAGTGCAGCACTTTCACAGCATCATGTTTCAGGATTTGGAATAGCTCAACTGGAATTCTGTCACCTCCACTAGCTTTGTTCATAGTGATGCTTTCTAAGGCCCACTTGACTTCACATTCCAGGATGTCTGGCTCTAGGTCAGCGATCATACCATCGTGATTATATGGGTCATGAAGATCTTTTTTGTACAGTTCTTCTATGTATTCGTGCCATCTCTTCTTAATATCTTCTGCTTCTGTTAGCTCCATACCATTTCTGTCCTTAATAGAGCCCATCTTTGCATGAAATGTTCCTTTGGTATCTCTGATTTTCTTGAAGAGATCTCTAGTCTTTCCCATTCTGTTGTTTTCCTCTATTTCTTTGCATTGATTGCTGAAGAAGGCTTTCTTATCTCTTCTTGCTATTCTTTGGAACCCTGCATTCAGATGTTTATATCTTTCGTTTTCTCCTTTGCTTTTAGCTTCTCTTCTTTTCACATCTATTTGTAAGGCCTCCCCAGACAGCCGTTTTGCTTTTTTGCATTTCTTTTCCATGGGGATGGTCTTAATCCCTGTCTCCTGTACAATGTCACGAACCTCATTCCATAGTTCATCAGGCACTCTATCTATCAGATCTAGGCCCTTAAATCTATTTCTCACTTCCACTGTATAATCATAAGTATTTGATTTAGGTCATACTTGAATGGTCTAGTGGTTTTCCCTACTGAGCCACAGTCAGCTCCTGGTCTTGTTTTTGCTGACTGTATAGAGCTTCTCCATCTTTGGCTGCAAAGACTATAATCAATCTGATTTTGGTGTTGACCATCTGGTGATATCCATGTGTAGAGTCTTCTCTTGTGTTGTTGGATATGGGTGTTTGTTATGACCAGTGCATTTTCTTGGCAAAACTCTTATTAGTCTTTGCCCTGCTTCATTCCATATTCCAAGGCCAAATTTGCCTGTTACTCCAGGTGTTTCTTGACTTCCTACTTTTGCGTTCCTGTCCCCTATAATGAAAAGGACATCTTTTTTGGGTGTTAGTTTGGAAAGGTCTTGTAGGTCTTCATAGAACCGTTCAACTTCAGCTTCTTCAGCGTTACTGGTTGGGGCATAGACTTGGATTACTGTGATATACAGTTAGCATACAGTAAAATTTAAAGACTCCATATTATTAATATATAGGAAGAAAAAGTATTTGATTTCATTCAAATACTATCTACATGCTACTTAATTCAGATACTATCTACATGCTACTGATTGTAAATTGAAATCCTTTTTCATATGTCACAATAGTATACTTGATTTAGAATGGTTTCCATGGTTTTACACTTTTATAAATTCATATATGACACTTATTTTATTAAAAATGTATATATAATACATTTGTGATACATGCAAGTAGATTTTTAGAATTATAATACTATATTTTGGTATTTTCAGAGAAATAAAATATATTCAGATATGTTAAAATATCTATGTTTTACAACTTTATATAGATCTGACTGTTCATGACTACAAAGTTAAAAATTTTAAGATACACCTTTCTATTTTATTTTTTTTTTCTTTACATGGTATCTTTTACATTAGGGAGTATGGCTCTGTGAATGTGTATAAGAGTTACTAATCAGGAATTTTAAAACATTTTGGTTTCTCTAAATGCACACATGGGTTAATGTATCTGTAGACATATTTTTATCATGATAAATTCTAATATAATACTAAAACATTTGCAGTGGATAAAAGTGTGGTAATTTATTCAAAATCTCATTTCTATAGATGAAGAAACTAAAGTATAAAGTAATTTGGAGTCATACCCAAGTTTATAAAAAGCGACTTATTGGGTGAGGTCAAGTAAAACTTCGTCCTCTAAATCTTTATTTTTCTATCACCTGTCTTAAAGAGGAAATTTGCCTACCAGATAAGAAATGCCAGTCTGGTTGTTTTAGAATACTATTGGAAGACCTATCTTCAAGTTTTAGCTCTGGTTCTTAAGAACTGCGTAACTTGGAGCAAAATACATGTTATCAGTTTTCTGTGAAACTGGCAAGTGCCATCTTAGGAACAAATTCACACAATTGCTGTGAAGATCAAATAAGATGTGTGTGAAAAACACTAGAAGTCTTATAATAGTATCCACAACAAGAGTAATTCATATCTCTTTGGCACTTTTAGAAAGTACTGTTTATTATTGCTCTCATGCCTAATTCATTTGACCCGCTTATTTATCTTTCACTTTATAGAATTGTTAGTTGAGTGTATTCTCCTCGATTCCAACTCGTCTCAACAAAAATTTGAAGTGAAGGACGTTAAAGCCCTCAGTGCATCACAGCTCTTGGACAGACGGTGTTATAGCTCTGAGGTCTTGAACAGACCGTGTTATAGCTCTTAGACAGATCAGTGTTACAGCTCCATGTTACAGGTCAATTTTATTTAGAAAATAGCAGGAAAATACATCCCTGAGGCGTGAGGGCATGCAGACCCAAAGACTGGAAGAGAAGAAAGGGTGAGCATGTGAGTGCATGTGGTGGTGGTGGTGGTGGGGGGCCGGAGAGAATGATCTCAGGAGAGAAAGAAACCCCTAGCCCTATGGCTTCTCTTTTTATATGTTTTTTTCCTCCCCCCAGGCCTACCTTATGTAAATTGGGCTAGCCAGGAGTGCTGTTTGTTCTACCTGAGGTCCTCACTCCAGTCCTCAGACATTCCTTTGACCTTCCTTTGTTCTATTTTCCTGGACTTTTCCCTTCCTTGTCTTTTGGCCACTGCCATTTTGGACTCCAGTTTCCTATTCTAACTACCTAACAGGTGTATAGCCGTTTTTATGCAAGTGTTAATTCTAGTATCTCTAAAAAGGTTGGGTAAACTCTGGGAGTTGGTGATGGACAGGAAGGCCTGGCATGCTGCGATTCATGGGGTCGCAAAGAGTTGGACACAACTGAGCGAATGAACTGAACTGAACTGAAAAAGGTTACCAACTAGAATATCCTGTTTAAAACATCTTCCTTAATACATTCTTAAAATTTGGTTTTTCTAAATGTTAGTTTGATTTCTTCAGTTCAGTCACTCAGTCGTGTCTGACTCTTTGTAACCCATGGACTGCAGCACACCATGCCTCCCTATCCATCACTAACTCTTGGAGTTCACTCAAACTCATGACCATTGAGTCAGTGATGCCATCCAACCATCTCATGCTCAGTTGTCCCCTTCTCCTCCCACCTTCAATTTTTCCCAGCATCAGGGTCTTTTCCAATGAGTCAGTTATTCACATCAAGTGACCAAAGTATTGGAGTTTCAGCTTCAGCATCAGTCCTTCCAATAAATATTCAGGACTGATTTCCTCAGTCTATTTGATTTTTTGTCACGTATGTTCAGTTAAAATTTTAATAAACATACGTCATTATTATGCTTGTTAATATATGCAAAGTTATTCACAAACATAGCCTGTTTATGTATACACACAGATAAGACAAAATGGTTTATGGTTAAATTATGGAGCATCTTACTTTTTACTAGGTTATTAAGTACTGGGGCTTCACTAGTGGCTCAGTGTTAAAATATCCAACTGCAGTACTGGAGATGTAGTTGACACAGGTTTGATCCTTGGGTTGGGAACATCCCCTGGAGGAGGAAGTGGCAACCCACTTCAGCAGTCTTGGCTTGAAAATTCCATAGTTAGAGGAGCCTGCTGGGCTACAGTCCATGGGTTTGCAAAGATTCAGGCATGACTAAGCTGTAGAGCATATTGTGTACTAAGGATTCCAAGATATTTTTTAAAACATGATAAAATCAAAATTGATCTAAGATATTTTTCTGTGTAGTATATTCATATAAGAATTTTTGAGGCTAATATGAATGCTGCTGAATATCTAATTTATTGGTATTATAAATTTTGATTAAATCTGGCATGGGGGTATTACATTGTCTAATTAGTAAATGTTTGGTTATCACTGGTGGTTTTATTTTCTTATGAATAGTGTTCAGTTCAGTTCAGTTCAGTTCACTTCAGTCACTTAGTTGTGTCCGAGTCTTTGGATCTCCTTGAATCGCAGCACACCAGGCCTCCCTGTCCACCACCAACTCCCAGAGTTCACTGAAACTCACGTCCATCAAGTCGGTGATGCCGTCCAGCCATCTCATCCTCTGTCATCCCCTTTTCCTCCTGCCCCCAATCCCTCCCAGCATCAGAGTCTTTTCCAATGAGTCAACTCTTCGTGTGAGGTGGCCAAAGTACTGGAGTTTCAACTTTAGCATCATTCCTTCCAAAGAACTCCCAGGGCTGATCTCCTTCAGAATGGACTGGTTGGCTCTCCTTGCAGTCCAAGGGACTCTCAAGAGTCTTCTCCAACACCACAGTTCAAAAGCATCAATTCTTCAGCATTCAGCTTTCTTCACAGTCCAACTCTCACATCCATACATGACCACAGGAAAAACCATAGCCTTGACTAGACGAACCTTTGTTGGCAAAGTAATGTCTCTGCTTTTGAATATGCTATCTAGGTTGGTCATAACTTCCCTTTCATGGAGTAAGTGTCTTTTAATTTCATGGCTGCAGTCACCATCTGCAGTGATTTAGGAGCCCAGAAAAATAAAGTCTGACACTGTTTCCACTGTTTCCCCATCTATTTCCCATGAAGTGATGGGACCAGAGGCCATGATCTTCGTTTTCTGAATGTTGAGCTTTAAGCCAACTTTTTCACTCTCCTCTTTCACTTTCATCAAGAGGCTTTTTAGTTCCTCTTCACTTTCTGCCATAAGGGTAGTGTCGTCTGCATATCTGAGATCTTTGAGATTTCTCCTACCAATCTTGATTCCAGCTTGTGCTTCTTCCAGCCCAGCATTTCTCATGATGTACTCTGTATAGAAGATAAATAAGCAGGGTGACAGTATACAGCATTGATGTACTCCTTTTCCTATTTGGAACCAGTCTATTGTTCCTTGTCCAGTTCTAACTGTTGCTTCCTGACCTGCATACAGGTTTCTCAAGAGGCAGATCAGGTGGTTTAGTATTCCCATCTCTTTCAGAATTTTCCAGTTTATTGTGATCTACACAGTCAAGGCTTTTGCATAGTCAATAAAGCAGAAATATATGTTTTTCTAGAACTCTCTTGCTTTTTCCATGATCCAGCGGATGTTGGCAATTTGATTTCTCATTCCTCTGACTTTTCTAAAACCAGCTTGAACATCTGGAAGTTCATGGTTCACGTATTGTTGAAGCCTGGCTTGGAGAATTTTGAGCATTACTTACCAGCATATGAGATGAGTGCAACTGTGCGGTAGTTTGAGCATTCTTTGATATTGCCTTTCTTTGGGATTGGAATGAAAACTGACCTTTTCCAGTCCTGTGGCCACTGATGAGTTTTCCAAATTTGCTGGCATATTGAGTGCAGCACTTTCACAGCATCATCTTTCAGGATTTGAAATAGCTCAACTGGAGTTCCATCACCTCCACTAGCTTTGTTCATAGTGATGCTTTCTAAGGCCCACTTGACTTCACATTCCAGGATGTCTGGCTCTAGGTGAGTGATCACACCATCGTGATTATCTGGGTCATGAAGATCTTTTTTGTACAGTTCTCTGTGTATTCCTTCAACCTCTTCTTAATATCTTCTGCTTCTGTTAGGTCCAAGCCATTTCTGTCCTTTATTGATCCCATTTTTGCATGAAATGTTCCCTTGGTATCTCTAATTTTCTTGAAGAGATCTCTAGTCTTTCCCATTCTGTTGTTTTCCTCTATTTCTTTGTATTGATCACCGAAGACGGCTTTCTTATCTCTTCTTGCTATTCTTTGGAACCCTGCATTCAGATGGGTATATCTTTCCTTTTCTCCTTTGCTTTTTACTTCTCTTCTTTTCACAGCTATTTGTAAGGCCTCCCCAGACAGCCATTTTGCATTTTTGCATTTCTTTTCCATGGGGATGGTCTTGATCCCTGTCTCCTGTACAATATCACAAACCTCATTCCATAGTTCATCAGGCACTCTATGAGATCTCGTCCCTTAATCTGTTTCTTACTTCCACTCTATAATCATAAGGGATTTGATATAGGTCATACCTGAATGGTCTAGTGGATTTCTCTACTTTTTTCAATTTAAGTCTGAATTTGGCAATAAGGATTTCATGATCTGAGCCACAGTCAGCTCCTGATCTTGTTTTTGCTGACTGTATAGAGCTTCTCAATCTTTGGCTGCAAAGAATATAATCAGTCTGATTTTGGTGTTGACCATCTGGTGATGTCCATGTTTAGAGTCTTCTAGAACACATATTATTCATATATAAACTATGCACATATGATTATATATACTTAAGAATAGGTCATATGATTGAAAGAACAAAATTAGAAGTCACTGTTTTTCTTTAGCTAAAAAGTATTGTTAAACAGATAATAGGAAAAGTATCGATTTTAATTGTGAAATCTGATGAATATAAATATAGGTGAAACATTCAATCTTAGCCTTAATATTATGAAGAGGTATTGCTAAAATTTCTATAGGGATTGTATTTTGTGATTTTTAGCATTATTTCTGGTGTGTGGGGAAGTTTGCATGAGACTTTTTAAAATTAATAGGAACTAGATTTTGTTTTGAGTTAATATATAGTTTGTTTGTGTTGGCTACATGTTGAATACTCCCAAAGTTTTATACTTCTTTAATCTATTCTGCATAATATTTGTTTTGCACATAAACCTTGTATTTGAGAGTCAACTGCTCAGAAAAAAACAGCAAGAAAGGCATTGATCATTTCACTAAAGAAACTGAGCTATTAAAATTCTGTTAAGTAGAGAAGTAACTGTGGGAACAGTAGGATAAAACAAGAAGCCATGAACTTTCTTTATATTCTGGGGAACGTTGAATCTAGTATGAAGCAGATTAGCAAGAGATGAGCTAGAAAGGTATACTGAGGTTGAATTTCAAAAGTTCTTTAATGTTATGGTAGGGAGTTTGGGTTTCATCCTACAGCAGCATGAAGTCATCTGAAACTTGATGAAGAGATAGGGAGAGGTCTTTTCAAATAAGCCTGGCTGATAGCAGTGTAGAAGATGAAAGTCAGACAAGAGTTCACAGGGCCCTGAACTTGTGGAATGACAGAAATCGAATGAAGGAGGTGGTGTTAAGAGGTATTCTGGATTTGGTTTAAAGGAATTCATAGGCTTACATGTGGAGAAGAATGAGGAAGAGGGAAATCTCCACAATTATAGCAGGATTTGTAATGTGACTGACTAGAAGACCAGTGATGTTATTTTAATAGGTTGAAATCACAGGATGTGAAAGAGTTGGATTACTGGGGGAGGGTGATGATTGTGGGATGTTTCAGAACTGCTGAAGATCTTGGTTGTTTTCTTCCTTACAAAGTTGGAAATGTGTTGTTTTGGAACTTAGAAACAAGACCACAGTTAAATTAAGATATGAAGAATGGGATGTACTGTTTATTTTTTTTATTTTTTTTTTAATTTTATTTTATTTTTAAACTTTACAATATTGTATTAGTTTTGCCAAATATCGAAATGAATCTGCCACAGGGGGATGTAGTGTTTACAGTAGCCATAAGCCACGGATGGACTGTAGGGTAAAACCATGTTTAAAAATGGAACTTTGATGAAAACCTTCATATAAAGATGAAGTAGAGGATGAGGCATTAAGTGAAGGAAGCTGAGAAGGGTTAATATTAGAGATTCAGAAGGAAACACAGAAAGGGAGGACAATGTCACAGAGGTAATATTGAAGAAAGATTCACGGAAAACAACCCACAGTGTCAAAGGTTGCAAAAGTTAGATCTGAAAAGATTCTGTGGTCTGAAAATAGAGTTTGTATTTAGATATTGAGAAGTATAATAGTATATCAAGTGAGAGTTAGCTCAAAATCCCAGGAAATAAAGGAGATTGGTGGTTGAAAATTTTAAAATGAAATTTAGCAAAGCAACTTTTGTTGCTTAAAAAAATTCATTTTGATATTTGGCAAAACTAATACAATTATGTAAAGTTTAAAAATAAAATAAAATTAGAAAAAAAATTAAAAAAAAAATTCTTAAAAAAAAAAATACTTCCAGCAATGGCAAATTAAAGACACACAAGAGTATTTAATGAAATGTCACCCTCACGTTGTTTCCATTGCACCCTGTCACTCCAGAAAAGAGTGTGTGGGTAGAAAGCACGCTGAAAAATTAGAGGTAAAGGAAGATCAAGCATATGTTAAGTAAATAGAGAAAGAAGACTCTTTGGACGATCATCTTTAGTAGTATGTGGGTTCATATATTGGAGAAGGAAATGGCAACCCACTCCAGTGTTCTTGCCTGGAGAATCCCAGGGACAGAGGAGCCTGGTGGGCTTCCGTCTATGGGATTGCACAGAGTCGGACACGACTATTGTATAAGATATATTATATTTTAAAATTGCATGTGGTCATTTTACATTCAATATAATTGAACTGATTTTTACCCCAGTACTCTTGTTTAGAGTTGGGGAAATGCTTATAGCTTTATCAGTTTTTCTGTGAACATAAGAGGAAGCTCTGTAAATTCTCATGTCTACATTTCAAGAATGTCAGTAAATGGTTTTAAAGAAAGTTCCTGTTTGTAGGCATTATGAGTGAAGAGATTAGGGCATTAGCTTGCCTGAGTACTGGATATTCAGACTCTCAAGTTATTATCAATTACAGTTCAGAAATATGGATGGGAAATAGTCATTTTAATTAGGAAGAGACTCTTGGAAATGAAGTAATTTTTTAAGGTAATTTTCTTGGTGAATGATCACTTGAATTTATTTATCACATGAATGTCACAATGAAATAGATATTTATTGGGTAGTTTTTAATTAGAAATAATGGCTTGTGGAGTTGAAGTGCTGAATCATTTTATCTGTTTCATGGCTCAAGTGTCCCCTATTGAAAGATGATCCCATTGATAGGTTTGGAGTATCCTATCTTAATGGTTTGTCTTCTAAAACACAGATAAATCAGTCTTATATTGATATTCAAAAACTACATCAACAGTGAAGTACAAAGATAATCAAATTATTAACCTGTACTTTGGAAACAAACAGGTAATTTTGCCTTTCATCATAACTGAAGTACTTTATAAATTAATAGAAAAATAAGTTATATGGCTACCTATTTCTAAATGTAAATAGGATTGGAAGCGAATCAACCAACCTTGTCAAATTTATGAGCATGAGTGCAATAGTGTAACTGATGAGATGGCTTCACTGTATGAAGGATGTGTCATTCAGAAGGACACATTGATTCAAGTTAGTTCTTTTCTGTTTGTTTGCATTTAATTATGTCCTAAAAAGATTGGTATAGAGAATAAAATATACATGAACTAGCACTTCTGATTTATAAAAGTACATCAATGACATTTCAATTTTGAATACAACCTCTGTAGGGAGAATAGGACTGAACATGCAACTTGCATTAACAATATTGAATTCAAATGAAAATTTATTCCTATTTCTCATTCATCTTTTAGCCAAGATATTTCATCCATACTGAAATGTACATTTTAACATTGCTTGTACTTAAAACCCATAATCAATAAAACTGAGATACAAAAATAAATGAAATTGAAAAAATTATGTACTTAGTTTTATTATTTGTTCGTCCTTTATATAAATGTGGTGTTTCTCAGTGCCCTTTAGGAAATAATGGGATTAAAGAATTGAATCTGCCACTAACTGATTATGGATAGTTAAAATTTTTCTTGTGAACATGGTATATATCTGATATGTTTATATATATCAAAATATATTCTACCTAGTATTTTGATGTTAAGGGTAGAAGAGGTTTAGTGGCAACATTAAAACCTCAAGCTCAGGAAAGCCTCAGGGTGATTATAAAAAGAATAATGAATGTTAACCAGTAGTTTCAATCATAATGTCTTAGATGTTTAAGTAGCCATTGAATGCTACTAACAGCCTTCTCCTTCCATAAGTCTTGGTTTGTTTCTCAAAAGTTTGTGCCCCACCAGGGTAAGATAAACTGGGTCTCTCTTTAATTGTAAATTATTTGTCTTTGTAATCATTATTATCATCACTTGAAACCAAAGAAAAGAGGTGGATTGGGAATGCAGTCTTGGTATATTTTCTGTCATTTTAATTGAAACAGTCTGTCTTTGTGAGGAATCTGAGGTAAACTGTACGAACCATGAAATAGGATCTTTGAAGTGCTTAAACAGTCCCTCTATAAAACAAAACCAATGGACGTGAGGGCCATCTGGCAGAAGCAGCTGTCCCCTGTCTCTCCTTCCTTAATGGGTATTCTCATTCCACAGTAGGTACCATTCCTTTGTCCAGGGAAGCTGTTGTCTCTTTTGAGACTGAACACTCAACACAAGATGGCCTACTGAGATAGAAAACTATTTTTTTGTAGGAGTGTTCAGCCTCAAAGGGGCTTGAGACTGATTCTGATGGATCAGACAGTAAAGAATCTGCCTGTATTGCAGGACACCCGGCTTCTATCCCTAGGTGGGAAAGATCACCTGGCAGAGGAAATGGCAACCCACTCGAGTATTCGTGCCTGGAGAATTAAATGGATAGAGGAGACTGTCAGGTTACAGCCCATGGGGTTGCAAAGATTCAGACACAAATGAATGACTAACACTTTCAGTCTCAAGAGCCTGGACCTTTTTGTTACCTATAACAAGTTCTACTGATATTGAACTGTTCTAATTGTGTGTGTGTGTGTGTTATACAGAGAGCAAACTAAATATAGTTGACTATGGAACAATACCAGTTTAAACTGTGTAGGTATACTTATAGGAGTTTATTTTTCAACAGTAAATAACTCCAGTACTAAGTCCTTGATTGGTTTAAATTGTAGATGTAGGGGAATGGAGGTTACCTGCACTGAATATAAATTATAAGAGGATTAACCTCTGCATTGTTCATAGTTTATATGTATCAACAAAATGAACTGGGATAAACAAATGTCTATTGTAAATTCACCATGTAAGAAATGATTGGGAAAGAATGAAAGCAATAAAACCTGAAAAGATAGATTTTAATATTAAATTTTCCTCAGGAAGGAAGATATTTTAAGTCATATTTTTAATGTCAGTAGTAGCTTATAATGTACTTTTCTCATAGAGTCAGTATTTTAAAAATAACTATAAGCTCTTACCAACAAAGGTCCGTCTAGTCAAGACTATGGTTTTTCCAGTTGTCATGTATGGATGTGAGAGTTGGAATATAAAGAAAGCTGAGCACTGAAGAATTGATGCTTTTGAACAGTGGTGTTGTAGAAGACTCTTGAGAGTCCCTTGGACTGCAAGGAAATCCAACCAGTCCATCCTAAAGGAGATCAGTCCTGGGTGTTCATTGGGAGGACTGATGTTGAAGCTGAAGCTCCAATACTTTGGCCACCTGATATCAAGAGCTGACTCATTGGAAAAGACCCTGATGAGGTTGAGGGCAGGAGGAGAAGGGAACCACAGAGGATGAGATGATTGGATGGCATCACCGATTCGATGGACATGGGTTTGGGTGGACTCTGGGAGTTGGTGATGGACAGGGAGGCCTGGCGTGCTGCAGTTCATGGGGTCACAAAGAGTTGGACACAACTGAGCGACTGAACTGAACTGAACTTAATAAATTAATAGCAATGCTATCCCCTGTTTCAGTGACCATAGATAAGCTAATTAATTTATCTCTGCTTTGGATTTCTCATAAGTAAGATAGGGATAGTAGGTACTTTATAGTTTTGTCATGGCAATTGAGCCAGTAAATGTTGAGTATTCAGAAGGGTTCTAGGGAAGTAAGTTAAGTATTTACTATTATTTTTTAAAATTAGTAGTAGCAGAATCACTTGTTTCGTTTGATGTATGTAAGCAAATTGATCTTTTCCCCTGAAGAATTAGTGTAAGACCAAGTTCTTGAAACTGGCTTATTTTAAAACATAATTGAAAATGTGCTGCCATTTTATGATTCTATAAATGTAATAAATTTTTGCTTATAGTAACTGTACATATAAAAGTTGACTCTTTTAAATCAAGTTATTATGTCATGTTGGCCTGGTTATGACTATTCAGCCATGATGTATTTCATCCATGCTCATCCATTTTTAGTCCATTTCACATGTCTAAATTACTCATTATGTAATAAGATTATAAGGCAGGCTTTAACTTTTAAAAGACAAGAGAAGCCTGATAAATAGCAGGTACATTAGACCTTGTCCTAATCCTAAATGAGTATCGCTAATGTCTCATTAATTATAATACTTTTCTTACTCACACTTGGTGTTTTCTGTGTTTCTAATGCTCCATTTAGGCATGAAGTTACTAACTTCCTTAAGCAAAGGATCAGGGTATGCTACAAGACCAACAGCCTTATAAGGGCTCTCTTAACATTTAGGAGTGGCAGTTCTAGAATAAAAATATATAGAATAGAGATATGATTATTTTCCTGCATTCCAATGATCCTGGTACTTCGTTTATGCACTGTTTCTATCTGGTATTTTCAGTGTTTCTTATGTATATTTTTTCATGATGTTTTGGGCTCATTATATGTAAGAATTGTATCTTGTGTATTATTCCTCTGAGTTGCCATCTCACAGCAGATGACGTGTCAGTAGAAACTTAATAAAAGTTTGTAAAGTTTAATTTATGAATGTATACATGGTGGATAAGATATGTAGGTATCATATTAGTGAAATGTTTACAAAGGCATGACATGATAATTTACAGAGTCAGGATTGTGAGTGGCTTTTTCTTTTTTAAATTAACCTAGCAAGTCACCTAACTCAGCACAAATCCTCTAACTTCTGTGTTGCTAAATATGATGGATAATCTCCAGTCTCATCTTAGTTAAGTCTCAGTAGTATTCAAAACACATAATAACTCCCCTTATTTCTGACACTTTTATTTTTTTATGCAATGAACTAAATCACATCTCTGGAATTTCCATATCAGTTTCAGGCACCACCATTCAGTATTCCCCTTTGCCTGTTTATTGAGTTCTTTCATTGAGTTTTTTTTATCCTCCTTGTCTTCTTGCATTCCTACTCTATAAATACTATTTCTGGCTCACAAATTTGTATATATATGGTCTTAATTACAGACTCGTATTTAGCTATCCCCTGACATCTCAACTTGGGTATCTTATAGTCTTCAAGGGAACCTTTCATGCAAACGTGGGATCGATAAAGGACAGGAAAGGTATGGACCTAAAAGAAGCAGAAGATATTAAGAAGAGGTGGCAAGAATACACAGAAGAACTGTACAAAAACAAATCTTCATGACCAGATAATCATGATGGTGTGATCACTCACCTAGAGCCAGACATCCTAGAATGTGAAGTCAAGTGGGCCTTAGAAAGCATCACTACAAACTGGAATTCCAGTTGAGCTATTTCAAATCCTGAAAGATGATGCTGTAAAAGTGCTGCATTCAATATGCCAGCAAATTTGGAAAACTCAGCAGTGGCCACAGGACTGGAAAAGGTCAGTTTTCATTCCAATCCCAAAGAAACGTAATGCCAAAGAATTCTCAAACTACCACATAATTGCACTCATCTCACACGCTAGTCAAGTAATGCTCAAAATTCTCCAAGCCAGGCTTCAGCATTACATGAACCGTGAACTTCCAGATGCTCAACCTGGTTTTAGAAAAGGCAGAGGAATCAGGGATCAAATTCTCAATATCTGCTGGATCATGGAAAAAGCAAGAGAGTTCATCTTGGAAAAAGCAAGAAAAACATCTATTTCTGCTTTATTGACTATGCCAAAGCCTTTGACCTTGTGGATTACTATAAACTGTGGAAAATTCTGAAAGAGATGGGAATACCAGATCACCTGACCTGCCTCTTGAGAATCCTCTATGCAGGTCAGGAAGCAACAGTTAGAACTGGATATGGAACAACAGACCAGTTCCAAATAGGAAAAGGAGCACATCAAGGCTGTATATTGTCACCCTGCTTATTTAATTTATATTCAGAGTACATCATGAGAAATGCTGGGCTGGAAGAAGCACAAGCTGGAATCAAGATTGCTGGGAGAAATAGCAATAACCTCAGGTATGCAGATGACATCACCCTTATGGCAGCAAGTGAAGAGCTAAAGAGCCTCTTTATGAACGTGAAAGAGAAGAGTGAAAAAGCTGGCTTAAAGTTCAACATTCAGAAAACTAAGATCATGACATCTGGTCCCATCACTTCATGGGAATTAGATGGGGAAACAATGGAATCAGTGTCATACTTTATATTTTTGGGCTCCAAAATCACTGCAGATGGTGATTGCAGCCATGAAATTAAAAGATGCTTACTCTTTGGAAGGAAAGTTATGACCAACCTAGATAGCATATTCAAAAGCAGAGACATTACTTTGCCAACAAAGGTCCGTCTAGTCAAGGCTCTGGTTTTTCCAGTGGTCATGTGTGGATGTGAGAGTTGGACTGTGGAGAAGGCTGAGTGCCGAAGAATTGATGCTTTTTAACTGTGGTGTTGGAGAAGACTCTTGAGAGTCCCTTGGACTGCAAGGAGATCCAACCAGTCCATCCTAAAGGAGATCAGTCCTGGGTGTTCATTGGAAGGACCGATGTTAAAGCTGAAACTCCAGTACTTTGGCCATCTCATGTGAAGAGTTGACTCATTGGAAAAGACTTTGATGCTGGGAGGGATTGGGGGCAGGAAGTGAAGGGGAAGAAAGAGGATGAGATGGCTGGATGGCATCACCTATGTGATGGACATGAGTTTGAGTGAACTCCAGGAGATGGTGATGGACAGAGAGGCCTGGCGTGCTGCGATTCATGGGGTCGCAAAGAGTTGGACATGATTGAATGTCTGAACTGATAGTCTTCTCAAGTTAACATTTTCAAAAAGATAAAAAGTAAAAAAAATCAAAAACAAAAAAACCCTCTCTTTCACACCTGTTCTAACTGCCAATCTTCCCATATCAATAAATAAAACTTCCATCGTGCCAAAGACTGTTGAATCATTTATGATAACTCTGTGTTGATTGGACACTGCCAGAATATGTCTTAAATGAATCTGATTTTCATTATATTTCTAAAAGCCATCTGCTTAGTCCAAGCCACTTAGTTTTCTGATTTAGTCTCCTTCACTAGATTATAACCTCTTAAGCACAATACTTAGATATTTTGAGGTTCTTGTTATTTTTCAAGTGATTAACCCAGCACCGGTCTCACAGTAGTTATTGGAATATATTTGCAAATGAATGTATTTGTTAGGGCTTCCTGGAGGAAACTCTTCTATAACAACTTGTAAATGATACTTTGATAAAATTTTGCTGCAGTCATGGTGGAAAGACTGCTGGCAGATAGTGTATTAATTGACTCTGATATTATTCAAAATAAATTCCAATGCCCTTTTGATGAAATCTCTCTAGAACTTTGACACAGTGATAAGTTTTGACAGAGCAATTCATGATTTAAATAAAATTGTTGTGAAAGCCATGAGCGTATATATCTTTAACTCAAAAATATATGAGTTAGCTTCATAGCTTCTCACTATGAAACTCCATACATTTAATAGTAATAAAGTCAGGTGATATATGTAGTAATATAATCAGATGATATTCTGATTTTAACCCTTTGTTTTATAGTCAGAATAGATAATGTAGTCATAGAATGTTTTCCTTCTTTAGCATAAATGAGAGCTTAATGATTATCCTGAATCCTGCTATTTTAAAACTTCTCAATTTGACATGTAGTAATTTTGAATCAGAAAGAATACTTTATACTACTGTATTTAGTGAATATTTATATTCTTATTCTTTGAGTAATTTCAAAATTAACCAAAGTACTTCAGATATGCTGGGTTTTTTTTTTTAGTTTTAGTTTTTTTTTTGTTAAAGCTGATTTTAAAACATATACATAGCTTGATTTTAACTAATATAAACTAGCAAAATGAAGATTTGTAAATTTGAAGATGTGCATTTAGCACTCCCATTTTTTGATTCAGTCAGACTTTACAAATATTTTTAAATATTAATTAATAATAATTTACATTTATAAAACAGAACTCATTCATTTGAGATATTTTCAATTGAGATAAATAATATGGCCACTGAGACTTAAAAATGATATCACTCAAGTTTTGAAGAGAAAGTTTTCAAACATTAAATTGAAGAACATAGATTTTATAATTCCATTTATTATAAATTGTGAAATAAAAACAATGTAATTCTTAGTTTTAAATGTAAGAACAATTTACCTTATTAATTATGTTATAAGTATTTTAATACTTTTATATTTTAATACTTTTAATATTTTTTGTTAATTTGTGTGATGTTACCATTTAAATGTAATATCCTTTATGTAGCTAGAACTATCATTTTTATGGATTGTAGACCCTCAAATTAAAAAAGAATAATTGATTTTGCCATTTATCTCATGTTTTTTCATGATTAGAACTATTTTTCACTGTCTATAAAGGAGTTCAAGGTTACTAATAAATATCAAAGAAAAAAATAATAGCAAATATAGAGAGTAAAATGTAGAGATCCCTTTCTAATCCTCTGCTTAAATTTCAACTACCACCAGACATTCATGGATTCATCATAAATATAGTAAATTCTCTATACCAGTTGATTTCTTGGTTAATGTATCAATACATGTGCCCATTTTCAGTGTGAAAATAGAAAGGTTAACTTAGGTTTCTATGTATTGTATAGGCTTGACAAGGTATTCTATTCTGTACAGTGTATTCTATTCTGTATTTTGTTGTCTATATAATATCATCTCTTTCTAAAATATGTATTAATCGGTATAGTATTCATCATCTCCTTTAATCAATGCATAATCTAGATGTTTAATCCTTCCCCTAGGAAACTGTACAAGTCTTCTTTCTGGTCCTCTACCTTGTTCCCAGACAGTCTTTCATCCTTAAAACAGCAAGTGAGGGAATTCCTTGGTGATCTAGTGTTTAGGACTTTGTGCTCTCATTGTCAAGGACCTGGGTTCGATCCCTGGTTGGGAAACTAAATTCCTTACAAGTCACATGGTATGGACAAAATAAATACACATAATATAAAACAGCAAAAGGAACCTCTCAATTTTTATAATCTAGCATATTTCAAAGAGTGTATTAAGAAGTTAAATTAATAGTAGTTCCAAACTTATAATATTTATACATAAATATAAACTTGCATAATAGACTCTGTTTATAAATTTGGAGTTTATTCTAGGAATTTAATTAGTATATAATTCTTGTAGACCTGATATACTCTGAATAACTTCATTAGTATGAAAAGCCAAAAAAAAATTAATTTCATTTAACATGTAATCAAGAGTAAGCCAGGATGGGTATTGAATATAGCTTATGATTCTAGATGTCAGCAACTTTTCATAATAATAATTTTTTCAATACAGATTAATTCACATCATTAGCATCTATTCGTTGGTTGATTAAAATTTATTCTTTGTTTCTTGGGAAAATCAAAGATGACAGCTTCATTCATTTTTGCTTTTCTTTGAATTTTAAACTGTTTTAAAATTTTGATTTTATATATGGAATAAATGTTTGCTGCTGCTGCTGCTGCTAAGTTGCTTCAGTTGTGTCCAACTCTGTGCGACCCCAGAGATGGCAGCCCACCAGGCTCCCCTGTCCCTGGAATTCTCCAGACAAGAACACTGGAGTGGGTTGCCATTTCCTTCTCCAATTGAATAAATGTTTATGGATATACAATTTGATCAGTACCTCATGCTATAAAAGAACGTGATTAATAGATCACTCACCATGTGGATAAATTCATTCTGGTTCTTCTGTGTTCATTCACGTGTTCATCCATGAACAGTTCCTGAGTGTCAGTCTGTTTTCTATATTAGTACTTGTGATGCCCATCTGTCTCCTTCTACATAATACAAATATGTCCTTCTACATAACTTACACTTCAGACAGACTTTCTCCATACTTAGTTCATCCTCTTATTCCTGCTTACAATTTCCTTTGTCCTCCTCCCTCCCTTTGCAACACTTGCCCTCAGTTCACGCTCCAGATCATATCCTATTCTTCACTGGACATCAGTGACATTTTTCTCTGAATTCTTTTCAAACTCATCCACACTTAGAAGTTGATCCAAATGAATTGTTAACATTATTAACAAATCTCCATAATTGACTTCTCAGCCCTGTGTACCTTGTTTTTGCTAGCTACCTGGAAAACTCCACTAGGACTGGCTGCACATTTTTTTGTTCTTCTTGGAGTTCCTCATACTTAGTGTTTTGTCTGTCAAAATACAGTCTTTCTTTAAGCATTTTATGATAGAATGATAAGGCAAATGTGCCCTCAGTGAAGTGATGAATATGAATATGACATAGTGGAAAGAAGCTATGAATATTTTAATACACTTTTTAGGAATTTGCATGCTAAAATGCATGCAAACCTATAAAACTGTCTGTAGGTATTCAAGTCACTCTATCACTCTCTTTCACATTAACCTATTTCAGTTCCTTCAAAGTACTAAATATCAGGAATGAACTTATTTCTTTACATATTTAGTTGCATTTCTGTCTAGGTGATACATAGACTAGACTCGATAGGAGACTTGTCTGTCTTCACTACTGTGTTTCCAGCACAAGCATAGTTAGTACCTGGAACTTAGTCAGTATAAGATTAAATTATTAATCAATTAACCAAGCAAAAATATGCAATTTTAATACTCTAAGATGAGGCCTACAGATGAAATGATGTGCTTGTGCTCAGTGGCTAAGTCTTGCCTGACTATTCTATGACTCCATGCCCTGTGGCCTACCAGGCTCCCTTGTGCATAGAATTTCCCAGGCATGAATACTGGAGTGGGTTACCATTTCCTTCTACAGGGGATCGTCCCTACCCAGGAACTGAACCCTGCATTGCAGGTAGATTCTTTACCACACAGTCACCTGGGAATCGCTTCTCCAAAAATGATATTGAATACCAAATTTAAGGTATTTGGGAAAACATCATTATGTTGTAATAATCTCTTCAATTTAATCTTCCTAATTCAGACTTCATTTGATAAAGAAGTTTCTCTGTAAATCTTTCTGAGATGTATTAACTTTCCAGTCACTGTACTTTGAAATTATTGAAAGAGTAGAAAAGACCCTTGGAGGTTGAAAGACAGTAGTTGATAAAACCAACTTTTTCTCAGCTCACATTTTTGTCAACATTTGGTCTCAAATAATTCTTGAGAGTGACCCCCTTATAAATAAAAGGTGACATTTTTCTTGTAAGAAAATGTATAAATATATTGGCTGAGTTTTTTTTTTAATTTTAAACAAATTCTTTTTTATCTTAAAAAGATGACCCTAGGAAAGATGCATTTCAAAAAAATATGCTACTTTTTCTTTTTTTCCTACACTCATTCTATACCTTCACTCCCTTTTTATCCATTTTGATACCTGTTTTACACATGCATATATACGTAAATATATACACAAATAGATTGAACATGTATGTATGTCATATGCAATAAATATCATTGTATTAGTTGTTTCTATCAATTATATATCTGTCCTATCTTTCTTGTAATATAAAGTTTATGGTTCTTAAATTTCGAATATTTTTTCACACTTCATATGGAAACTGACAAAGTTTAGAAGAAGCACTTAGTAATTGGGCTGCTCAAGTCATGTAACAGGTGATTCAAATCCTATTTATAAAACACCATCTGTTGTCTCAAGGGACTTCTCAGATGTATTAGCCATGTCAGTAGATTTCTTAAAGTTTGTCAGTGGCTTTTCTTAAGAGAGCATGAGGCAGATGATTTCATAAGAGGGTAACATCTGCAGATGGCAGAAGTTGAGTTGCTATTTGAAAATTTGAAATAGAAATATATATAATGTGTCATAATGTGCTGTTGACCTAAGATGTCCAACTCAGTTTTCCTATCATGGTTTGTATTGTGCTAAGTGTCCTGCACCAGATCACCTGACCTGCCTCTTGAGAAGTTTTTTTTCTTTTTTTAAAAAAAATATTTATTTTAATTGGAGGCAATTACTTTACAATATTGTAGTGGTTTTACCATACATTGATATGGATCAGACATGGGGGTACCTGTGTTCCCCATCCTGAACTCTCCTTGCACCTCCCTCCCCATCCCATCCCTCTGGGTCATCCCAGTGCACCAGCCCTGAGCACCCTGTCTCATGCATCGAACCTGGACTGGTGATATGTTTCATATATAATAATATACATGTTTCAATGCTATTCTCTCAGATCATCCCACCCTCGCCTTCTCCCACAGAGTCCAAAACTGTCCAATACATCTGTGTCTCTTTTGCTGTCTCGCATATAGGGTTATCGTTACCATCTTTGTAAATTCCAAATATATGCATTAGTATACTGTATTGGTGTTTTTCTTTCTTGCTTACTTCACTCTGTATAATAAGCTCCAGTTTCATCCACCTCATTAGAACTGATTCAAATATATTCTATTTAATGGCTGAGTAATACTCCATTGTGTATATGTACCACAGCTTTCTTATCCATTCATCTGCTGATGGACATCTAGGTTGCTTCCATGTCCTGGCTATTATAAACAGTGCTGCAATGAACATTGGGGTACACAGGTCTCTTTCAATTCTGGTTTCCTTGGTGTATATGCCCAGCAGTGGGATTGCTGGGTCATAAGGCAGTTCTAGTTCCAGTTTTTTAAGGAATCTCCACACTGTTCTCCATAGTGGCTGTACTAGTTTGCATTCCCACCAACAGTGTAAGAGAGTTCCCTTTTCTCCACACCCTCTCCAGCATTTATTGCTTGTAGACTTTTGGATCGCAGCCATTCTGACCAGCATGAGATGTTACCTCATTGTGGTTTTGATTTGCATTTATCTGATAATCAGTGATGTTGAACATCTTTAATGTGTTTGTTAGCCATCTGTGTGTCTTCTTTGGAGAACTGTCTGTTTAGTTCTTTGGCCTATTTTTTGATTGGGTCATTTATTTTTCTGGAATTGAGCTTCAGGAGTTGCTTGTATATTTTTGAGATTAATTCTTTGTCAGTTGCTTCATTTGCTATTATTTTCTCCCATTCTGAGGGCTGTCTTTTCACTTTGCTTATAGTTTCCTTTGATGTGCAAAAGCTTTTAAGTTTAATTAGGTCCCATCTGTTTATTTTTGCTTTATTTCCATTACTTTGGTAGGTGGGTCATAGAGGATCCTGCTGTGATTTATGTCGGATAGTGTTTTGCCTATGTTTTCCTCTAGGAGTTTTATAGTTTCTGGTCTTACGTTTAGATGTTTAATCCATTTTGAGTTTATTTTTGTGTATGGTGTTAGAAAGTGTTCTAGTTTCATTCTTTTACAAGTGGTTGACCAGTTCTCCCAGCACCACTTATTAAACAGATTGTCTTTTCTCCATTTTATATTCTTGCCTCCTTTTTGAAAGATAAGGTGTCCATAGGTGTGTGGATTTATCTCTTGGCTTTCTATTTTGTTCCATTGATCTATATTTCTGTCTTTGTGCCAGTACCATACTGTCTTGATGACTGTAGCTTTGTAGTAGAGCCTGAAGTCAGGCAGGTTGATTCCTCCTGTTTCATTCTTCTTTCTCAAGATTCACTGGTTCCAAATAGGGAAAGAAGTACATTAAGGCTGTATGTTGTCACCCTGCTTATTTAACTTATATGCAGCGTATGTCATGAGAAATGCTGGGCTGGATGAAGCACAAGCTGGAGTCAAGATTGCTGGGAGAAATATCAATAACCTCATATATGCAGATGACACCACCCTTACGGCAAAAAGTGAAGAAAAACTAAAGAGCCTCTTGATGAAGGTGAAAGAGGAGATTGAAAAAGTTGGCTTAAAGCTCAACATTCAGAAAATGAAGATCATGGCATCTGGTCTCATCACTTCATAGGAAATAGATGGGGAAACAGTGGAAACAGTGTCAGACTTTATTTTTCTGGGCTCCAAAATCACTACAGATGGTGACTACAGCCATGAAATTAAAAGACTCTTACTCCTTGGAATTAAAGTTATGAACAAACTAGACAGAATATTAAAAAGCAGAGACTTTACTTTGCCAACAAAGGTCCATCTATCAAGGCTATGGTTTTTCCAGTAGTCATGTATGGATGTGAGAGTTTGACTGTAAAGAAAGCTGAGCACCAAAGAATTGATGCTTTTGAACTATGATGTTGGAGAAGACTCTTGAGAGTCCTTTGGACTTCAAGGAGATCCAACCAGTCCATCCTAAAGGAAATTGGTCTTGAATATTCATGGAAAGGACTGATGTTGAAGCTGAAACCCCAATACTTTGGCCACCTGATGTGAAGAACTGACTCATTTCAAAAGACCCTGATGTTTGGAAAGATTAAAGGGGGGAGGAGAAGGGGATGACAGAGGATGAGATTGTTGGATAGCATCACCGACTCAATGGACATGAATTTGAGTAAACTCTGGGAGTTGGTAATGGACAGGGAGGCCTGACGTGCTGCAGTCCATGGGGTCGCAATGAGTCAGACACGACTGAGCGACTGAACTGAACTGAAGTTGTCCTGATTCTCATTGTTCCTGCCTTTCCTCTTTTTGTCCCTGATGGTAGGGGATGTGATAATGATTATTATAACAATATAGCAACAACAGCAAAAAGTAATGATCAAATTGTGTTAAAAACTATAGTCCTAATATGTAATAGGTCATGTGGTATTTAATTTAAATATTGTGACAACTGATCATAATTACATTTTAAGACTTATGTTAAATTATTTGTGCAGTGCTTGTATGTTTAATCATTAAGTTGTATCTGACTCTCTGGTCTCATGTAGCGACCCCATGGTCTGTAGCCCACCTGGCTCCTGTGTTGATGGGATTTTTGCAGGCAAGATTACTGCAGTGGGTTGCCATTTCCTCCTTCAGGAGATCTTCCTGACCCAGGGATTGAGCTCTCGTGTCCTGAATTGGACATCCTGCATCTCCTGAATTGGAAGGCTGATTCTTTAAAACTGAGGCACCTGAGAAATCCATTTGTCTTGTATTGTGCAACAACAACAACAACAATAATAATAATAATAATAATAATAAATATCAGAACCAGTGTCTGAGTTCAGTTCTCTTTGAGATCCTGTAGAGTGACTCTCTAAACTTTATTTTTTCGTTATTCCTCTTCTTTTTGTACTTTATATTTCCTGCCAAACTAATTCATTCTTACTTCATCAATTTTCATGTCTTTGTAGATAATTCTTAAATTGATATCTATAACCCCATTCCCCTCTTTTTTCTGACTTCTGCGTCTCCAAATCTGACCAATGCCTCTGCCTGAAAATACTCTAGAAATATCATAATCTTTCTACAGTATTTAAAATTAATTCTTCTTGGTTAAATCATCCTTATCCTTTTAAATACCCTCACTCAGGACATTGTCTTTATCTCTGTTCTCTCTTTCAGTTGTTATCTACAAACAGGAGGCACACAGTGTTGATTTTTATCTTGTTCCCTAGTTTCCTGCATTGTTATTCAGATATATAGCATTTTTGTAAATATTATTGCTATTCAGCATGTTCTAAAGCCTACAAATAGCCCTACAAGTTACGTCTATATGCCATTGCTGAATAATCTTTCTGAAATATTGAAAAGATTCTCTTTATGCTCATAACAGTCTTCATTGCCTACACCTTTTCAAAAATAAATAGAGAGGGCATGTTTGCCATATTTCCATTTTGGTATTTACTATCTTATGTAATTGCAAGCCAACACATACTGGTTACATCCAGAGATCTTCTTCATAATTCATAAACTGAAGCTGGACAATTTTCATTACTTATCAACGTATCCAAGTCCTTGTGCATGACTCTTTCATCTTCCTGAATGTCCTATCCTCCCCACCCTCTGCCTTTCTGAATTCTACCCTTTATCCATTCTATTTAGGTAACTTTTCCAATGGGAAGTAATCTCTCCCATGAACAAATTGACCATGGTTGGCTGAACTTTGTTCTATCTGTTCTAGGTGTCTAATGAATGTCTATTGAATTGAACAGGCCTCATCTAAATTCTAACTTTGGCTATTAATATATAGATAATTTTACAGCTCTAAGATTACATATAATACTGTTTTTGCTGCCATCATATTAATTCTGATTTTGAGCATATTCTTTGAATATGCTTTCATTTTTTACTACATTAATATAGTTTGAGACGATGTTCATGAAACTCTTATTTAAAAACTGAGAATATTTTTTACTATTTATTGAAAATTTGAAAGAGCAGTTTCAGCTAAAGGAATAATTTGATTGCAGTGAGCAAATAGTTTTCTTCATCAAAACTATTAATATTTTAGTGCTTATAAAGTATTACTAAACTGTAAAACATACTAATTAATTTTTTTTTTTTGATCTTGAGAAGATATTTAGAGCACTTAGTAGGTGCAGTGTTCTGAATGTCAGGAAGATGAAAAAGAACCCCAGTCTGTACTTAAAATAGAACTCCAATTATTAACAAAAATCCTTTGATAATAACTATAATACTAGTTCAAATAAAGTATTTGAGAAACACTGAATAGATACAGTTGGTTATTTCACAGAAAGAGTTATATCTGAGTTGAATCTTGAAGCATAAACCTGAGTATAGGAAAGACATTACAAGTAAAAAGTGTTAGTCAATCAGTCATATCTGATTCTGTGACCCTATGGACCATAGCCCACCAGGCTCCTATGTCTATGGGATTTCCCAGGCAAGAATACTGTAGTGGCTAGCCATTCCCTTTTACAGGGGATCTTCTGACCCAGGGATGGAATCCTGGTCTTCTGCAATGCACGTGGATTCTTTATCATCTGAACTAGCCGGGAAGCCCATTGCAAACAGACAGTTTTTGGAGGGATAACTAGTGTGTTGTGCTAGAGAAAAAGTAAGTCGAGCTGATGAGGTAGAGTATTAGATATGTGTGAAAAAATGACAAGAAGTTAGGCTTAAAAGTAGGCTGGAATAGGTCAAAGAAAACCAGGCTCTTCTGTCCATGGAATTCTCTAGGCAGGAAACTGGAGTAGGTTGCTGTTTCCTTCTCCAGGGGATCTTCCCAACCCAGTGATCAAACTCGTGTCTCTCATGTCTCCTAGTTGGCAAGCAAGTTCTTTACCACTAGTGCCACCTGGGAAGCCACAAAGAAAGCCATTAGATCATTTTAGGCAGAGAGACAACAAAGTCCTAGTAACAGCATTATAAATTCTGGATTTGAGAGGGAGAACTGGTCAGAGAGATCATTTAGGAACCACTTCCAATAATTTTGGTAAGAATAACATGCGTAGACTGGGATTTAGAACAAGAATGGAATGAGACAAGTGTGGAAAGTCAAAGAAAATAGTACTCCACTGAGTAAGGATTTAAAAGAGAGAGTTAGGTTTCATCTTGAACCTCTGGCTGGGTTGTAATAATACTGCCTACTTAATAGAGAAAGCAGGGGAGTTTAGGAGGGGAAGCAATCATAATGAGTTTGTCTTGAGTTTATTAAATACTTAACCTTATATGTAGGTTCCTTGAAGTCAAAACATGCTTATGTATCTTAATCAGTTCAGTCATTCAGTCGTGTCTGACTCTTTGTGACCCCATGGACTGCAGCACGCCAGGCTTCCCTGTCCATCATCAACCCCAGACCTTACTCAAACTGATGGCCATCGAGTTGGTGATGCCATCCAACCATCTCATCCTCTGTCGTTCCCCTCTCCTCCCACCTTCAATCTTTCCCAGTATCAAGGTCTTTTCACATAAGTCAGTTCTTCCCATCAGGTGGCTAAAGTATTGGAGCTTCAGCTTCAGCATCAGTCCTTCCAATGAATATTCAGGAGTATTCAAGACTCAGTTTTCCCCGCAGTCAGTCTTTCCCATCAGGAATCTTCCATAAACCTCTTATCCTTATCCATCAGAGGGCAGACAGAATGAAAATCAAAGTCACAGAAAAGTAATCAAACTGATCACATGGACCACAGCCTTGTCTAATTCAATGAAACCATAAACCATGCTGTGTAGGGCCACCCAAGACAGACGGGTCATTGTGGAGAGTTCTGACAAAACATGGTCCACTGGAGAAGGGAATGGCAAACCACTTCAATATTCTTGCCTTGAAAACCCCATGAACAGTATGAAAAGGCAAAAAGATAGGACACTGAAAGATGAACTCCCCAGGTCGGTAGATGTCCAATATGGTGCTGGAGATCAGTGGAGAAATAATTTCAGAAAGAATGAAGAGCTAGAGCCAAAGCAAAATAAATAAATAAATAAACCACCCAGTTGTGGATGTGACTGGTGACGGAAGTAAAGTCTGATGCTGTAAAGAGCAATATTGCATAGGAACCTGGAATGTTAGGTCCATGAATCAAGGCAAATTGAAAGTGGGCAAACAGAGATGGCAAGAGTGAACTTCGACATTTTAGGAATCAGTGAACTAAAAATGGACAGGAATGGGCAAATTTAACTCAGATGACCATTATATCTACAACTGTGGGTCAGACTTCCTTAGAAGAAACGGAGTAGCCCTCATAGTCAACAATAGAGTCTAAAATGCAGTACTTGGATGCAGTCTCAAAAATGACAGAATGATCTCTGTTTCCAAGGCAAACCATTCAATATCACAATAATCCAAGTCTGTGCCCCAACCAGTAATGCTGAAGAAGCTAAAGGTGAACGATTCTATGAAGACTTATAAGACCTTCCAGAAATAGCACCCAAAACAGATGTCATTTTGATTATAGGGGACTGGAATGCAAAATTAGAAGTCAAGAGATACCTGGAGTAACAGGCACATTTGGCCTTGGAGTACAGAATGAAGCAGGGCAAAGGTTTACAGAGTTTTGCCAAGAGAATGCACTGGTCATAGCAAACACCCTCTTCCAACAACACAAGAGAAGACTCTACATGTGGACATAACCATATGGTCAATACCGAAATCAGACTGATTATATTCTTTGTGGCTGAAGCTGGAGAAGCTCTATGTCAGTCAGTTCAACCTCTCAGTCATGTCCAGCTCTTTGCGACCCCATGAACCATGGCATGCTAGGCTTCCCTGTCCATCACCAACTCCCAGAGTCCACCCAAACCAATGTCCATTGAGTCAATGATGCCATCCAACCATCTCATCCTCTGTCGTCCCTTTCTCCTCCTGCCATCAATCTTCCCAGCAACAGGGTCTTTTCAAATCAGTCAGCTCTTCGCATCAGGTGGCCAAAGTATTGGAGTTTCAGCTTCAGTATCAGTCCTTCCAATGAACACCCAGGACTGATTTCCTTTAGCATGGACTGGTTTGATCTCCTTGCAGTCCAAGGGACTCGCAAAAGTCTTATCCAACACCACAGTTCAAAAACATCAATTCTTCAGTGTTCAGCTTTCTTTATAGTCCAACTCACATCCTTACATGACTACTGGAAAAACCATAGCCTTGACTAGACAGACCTTTGTTGGCAAAGTAATGTCTCTGCTTTTTAATATGCTATCTAGGTTGGTCATAACTTTCCTTCCAAAGAGTAAGCGTCTTTTAACTTCATAGCTGCATTCACCATCTGCAGTGCTTTTGGAGCCCAGAAAAATAAAGTCAGTCACCATTTCCACTGTTTCCCCATCTATTTGCCATGAAGTGATGGGACTGGATGCCATGATCTTAGTTTTCTGAATGTTGAGCTTTAAGCCAAATTTTTCACTCTCCTCTTTCACTTTTATCAAGAGGCTATTTAGTTCTTCACGTTCTGCCATAAGGGTGGTGTCATCTGCATATCTGAGTTTATTGATATTTCTCAGGGCAATCTTGATTCCAGCTGTGCTTCTTCCAGACCAGGGTTTTCATAATGTACTCTGCATATAAGTTAAATAAACAGGGTGACTATATAAAGCCTTGACATACTCCTTTTCCTATTTGGAACCAGTCTGTTGTTCTATGTCTAGTTCTAACTGTTGCTTCCTGACCTGTATACAGGTTTCTCAAGAGGCAGCTTCTCAAGAGGAGAAGCTCTATATAGTCAGCCAAAAAAAGACTGAGAGCTGCTTGTGGCTCAGATCATGAACTCCTAAGGCTACCCACTCCAGTATTCTGGCCTGGAGAATTCAGGGTCACAAAGAGTCAGACAGGACTGAGCAACTTTCACTTTCACTTTCTGCATTTTAATAACTCATACTTTAAAAAATACAACATAACCATTTACTTGTTAATAGAGTTTTCCATTCATAAGCTAGGATTTTTTTTTTTTTAATTTTAATCAGGAAAAGGAAATGTAGAATATTTTTATTCAAGGCACTTACTGATATGGGGCATTTTTCAATTTGAATTCATTTTTATCTAATGCATCTTGCACTGTGTAGCATTTTAAACAGTAGTTGAAAGACTCTAATACAAAACCATTTTGTTCTAAATCTAGCGCACCATTTCTGACCCCTTTCCTACCAAATTCAGCCAGTGATATCAATGAAATCTTATAATTTTCTCAACTAAAGGCCACTTAGTTTTGTTTTATGCAAAACAGTCTGTTTACCAGCAAGTGAAGTAATTTTCCAAATCCCTTGCAGCTTACACAGCTACATTCTTTGCAATTACTCCACTTATTTTTAGATGTTAAATGAGGATTTACAGGAACTCATGCTCTAAAGAACATTTCAGGACTTGCTATTCAATCTTACTTAAAATTTAAGTAATTTTTTTTTTAAAGCATTAGGTTCCATGTAGTTTTATGTTTAACAGGGATGTTATATATTATCACTGTTCAGTCTTTATGGTTATTATCTTATCTAAGTAATCCTTTAAAAAGCCCAGGAACTTCCCTGGCAGTCCAGTAGTTAAGATTAAGTGCTGCCAATGCAAGAGGCATAGGGAAATGGGAACCCTCATGCCATACAGCAAGATAAGAAAAAATTAAAAACTCCAAATAAACTTAACATATAAACCAGCCAGCCTTTAATTCTGTTATTTAAAAATATTTCTTTAAATTTGAAGATATTTTTGATCATGTTTTTGCACTTCATGTGATTGTGGTTTTCCTTACTTCAGACCAGTGGTGTGTGAGCAGTATATTGGGTTTGCCAAAAAGTTTGTTTGGGTTTTTCTGTAACAACTTATGGGAAAAAACTAATGAAGTTTTTGACCGATGCAGTAAAAATTTGTTCACATGTTTTGGCCCTTCCTACTCTCTGTAGTCATTGAGTAAACCACCTATCAATTTTTCAAAGAAAAACAGAATGAAGATAAGCCATAACTAACGTCTAACATGAAAGCCTTTTGTTTTTGTTTAGAGTAAATGTGTTTATAAGGACAGAATTTATTATGAATAATGTGAGATTTATATCAAAAACATTAATGTATTAACACTAAATTTGATGGTTTCATTCTCAATGGATATCACTTTAAAAACATTGCAGATATATTTGATTCTGATGGCTGAATCAGTGTGTGCTGTTAGATGAATAACAATGACAGGAATTTATATTATTCAGTATAGGCAAAGGACTCCCTCTATTTGCTGCAATAAAAAGGCATTCCTTGTTCATAGTATCAAATCAGTTCTATGCATTTAATAATCATAATAATTTGGGATGGAATGACATTCCATATATGAAGGCATATTTGCATTGCTTCTTGGTGTTTTTTCAGTGTAATGTCATTAATTCTTTCAGGTGAGCAGCTTTTAGAAGTACTTTGTCTCTGGTCATAGGCTTTTTATTCTTTTTTCCTAGCTTATGAATTGTTGAATCCTTAGCTCTGTCTCCTTTCCAAACTCTTGGATTGGTCTATGGACACCTTTATCACCATGCTTGACCCTCCCCCTCAAGCACCAAATTCAGTAAGTGACTTTTATCTTGATATCTGGGCCCAGCCTCTGATTTGAACCCACTTTGGCTCAACCTGAATTTTGTTCCCTTACTCCAGTCCCTGCATTCATCTCTTTTTTAATCTTCTAATTAATTACAAAGATTTTGGTCATAGTCCTAGATCTTACCTTAAGGTAATTCTTACATTCTGTATATCATGTACTTACATAGTTTAATCTCCTATTATAGATATCCCTTTGGGTCACTTTTTCTCAGTTCACTCAACTTGTACTTTATTTTTTTATAACCCATCACTGGCATTCAACCGACCCAGTATGGTCTGTATTACCAGAGGCCATACCATGGTTATAAGCTCATCATGAACCAGGTTTCATGGTTTTTCCCCCCTTCAATAATTCTTGGTCTTAGGACAAATACTTTAGATTAGCTTTCTTGAACCTATGAGATGGTATTGACAGCTGACAAATTACTAAAATGTGGTTGTTCTATATGGAATTTCTTTTCATGTTTGTACGTTCTGCATCTTGAAAGACAGTCTAAACCCCAACCCAGTCTCAGTGCTAGTAGCACTGCCTGTTGGAAAACATGTATTCTGTGTGTCTGTCTAGGGTAGTTGAAGAAAATATAGATGAGCATGAGGGAAGTCAGAGAAGATTTATATAAAGGCAAGGGCAAACTTCTTTTTGTTTAAATCCCAGAATTTTCCTCAGTGGCAGGCATAGAGCAGTGTTACATATTGGTTGAAATCACTAATATTGTGCTGATATTACACATTACACAGGAGAAGCAGGAAGATTCTCCTGATTCCTTCTCAGTTGTTGGCAGCCAGGTGTATATTTATTTAACTGCTTTTAGGCTTAGCCTGGAACAACAGTAACAAAAAAATGTATTTGACAGCAAATCGTTTGCTGCTACAAAGCTGATAATATACCTGTTAAGAAGAAGTGGACACAGGGACAATACTAAGAGATAAAAGACTTTGGACAATAATTCTAAGCAACCTAGCTGTTTAGGATGAGATTCTCTTGGGGGATTTTGGACAAGTGATTTTCCTGCTTGTGCTTTAGTTCGTCCCTTATTTGTGGAGTAAAAATAATAAAACTGCTATATAGATTATTGTGAGGTTTAAATGACAATTACAAGTGCTTAAAACACCTCTCAGGAGAAGGCAATGGCAACCCACTCCAGTACTCTTGCCTGGAAAGTCCCATGAATGGAGGAGCCTGGTAGACTGAAGTCCATGGGGTCATAAAGAGTTGGACACGACTGAGCGACTTCACTTTCACTTTTCACTTTCATGCATTGGAGAAGGAAATGGCAACCCACTCCAGTATTTTTTGCCTGGAGAATCCCAGGGATAGGGGAGCCTGGTGGGCTGCTGTCTATGGGGTCGCACAGAGTCGGCCACGACTGAAGCGATTTAGCAGCAGCAAAACACCTCTCAGCATATGCATCATTTGATCAATCTTACACCTTCTGTCCTGTGGACTTCAAACAATTAAGTTGAAATTTGATTCAAATGCACTTCATTAGCAGCTTTAAAGGGCAAAAATGGCATTAAAGATTGAGTGTTGGGAGGTTGAAAAACCCTTCATCACCTAATTTTTTTAAGCAGACCTAGATTCTTAACTCATCTTGATAATTATTTAGTGACAAATTTAATTTAGAATTTATCTTGATAAACTGTTTCTAGAATTTGGAGTGATGCTGTTAGAATATATCAGGCCAGAGAATAATGTACATATAGGGAAAAAAAATAACCTATTGTTTTTCCACTCTTTTGGAGTCTTTGACCACAGGTATTTATAATCTGTAGAGTGTATGACTTGCTAAGAATAATGGTGTATGAAACCACCATTTCATTTACTTTGTCTTAAATGAAACAAAATGAAGAACTTTGAGAACATATAGAATAATATATATATATATGTATTCTATTTCTCTCTGCTGATGTTCCATTTCTTTTTTCTCATAGCAGTACAGTTTCAAAGTCAGTTAACAGAATATGTAATCTCAAATTTCGTACGACATTTTCATGGGCACTACTTTCTAATATTTGCAGGGTTCTCATGTACAATGTATAGTTTGTTTACTGTGCAAGTCAAGGAGGCAAATAAAGTCTGAAATCAGACTCTGCTTTACTTCCCAAGGCATATGCTCTAGTATGGGCTGAGTGTGCACAGACGGGGCATCTTTTTCGAATGAATTTGCAGTTACCCTATGGGACAGAAATGGTATGGACCTAACAGAAGCAGAAGATATTAAGAAGAGGTGGCAAGAATACACAGAAGAACTGTACAAAAAAGATCTTCATGACAAAGATAATCACGATGGTATATTCACAGACCTAGAGCCAGACATCCTGGAATGTGAAGTCAAGTGGGCCTTAGAAAGCATCACTACAAACAAAGCTAGTGGAGGTGATGGAATTCCAGTTGAGCTATTTCAAATCCTGAAAGATGATGCTGTGAAAGTGCTGCACTCAATATGCTAGCAAAATTGGAAAACTCATCAGTGGCCACAGGACTGGAAAAGGTCAGTTTTCATTCTAATTCCAAAGAAAGGCAATACCAAAGGATGCTCAAACTACCGCACAGTTACACTCATCTCACATGCTAGTTAAGTAATGCTCAAAATTCTCCAAGCCAGGCTTCAGCAATACGTGAACCGTGAAATTCCAGATGTTCAAGCTGGTTTTAGAAAAGGAAGAGGAACCAGAGATCAAATTGCCAACATCCGCTGGATCATGGAAAAAGCAAGAGAGTTCCAGAAAAACATCTATTTCTGCTTTATTGACTATGCCAAAGCCTTTGACTGTGTGGATCGCAATAAACTGTGGAAAATTCTGACAGAGATGGGAATACCAGACCACCTGACCTGCCTCTTGAGAAACCTATATGCAGATCAGGAAGCAACAGTTAGACCTGGACATGGAACAACAGACTGGTTCCAAATAGGAAAAGGAGTACGTCAAGACTGTATATTGTCACCTTGCTTATTTAACTTCCATGCAGAGTACATCATGAGAAATGCTGGGCTGGAAGAAGCACAAGCTGAAATCAAGATTTCCGGGAGAAATATCAATAACCTCAGATATGCAGATGACACTACCCTTATGGCAGAAAGTGAAGAGGAACTAAAAAACCTCTTGATGTGAGTGAAAGAGGAGAGTGAAAAAGTTGGCTTAAAGATCAACATTCAGAAAACGAAGATCATGGCATCTGGTCGCACCACTTCATGGGAAATAGATGGGGAAAGAGTGGAAACATTGTCAGACTTTATTTTTGGGGGTTCCAAAAGCACTGCAGATGGTAACTGCAGCCATGAAATTAAAGTACGCTTACTCCTTGAAAGCAAAGTTATGACCAACCTAGGTAGCATATTCAAAAGCAGAGACATTACTTTGCCAACAAAGGTCCGTCTAGTCAAGGCTATGGTTTTTCCAGTGGTCATGTATGGATGTAAGATTCGGACTGTGAAGAAAGCTGAGCGCTGAAGAATTGATGCTTTTGAACTGTGGTGTTGGAGAAGACTCTTGAGAGTCCCTTGGACTGCAAGGAGATCCAACCAGTCCATTTTGAAGGAGATCAGGCCTGGGATTTCTTTGGAAGGAATGATGCTAAAGCTGAAACTCCAGTACTTTGTCCACTTCATGCGAAGAGTCGACTCATTGGAAAAGACTCTGATGCTGGGAGGGATGGGGGCAGGAGGAAAAGGGGACAACGGAGGATAAGATGGCTGGATGGCATCACCGACTTGACGGACATGAGTTTGAGTGAACTCCGGGAGTTGGTGATGGACAGGGAGGCCTGGTGTGCTGCGATTCATGGGGTCACAAAGAGTCAGACACGACTCAGCAACTGAATTGAACTGAACTCTGGGCTAAGAGCAGCCCTTTATATTTGGGTTTTATATTCATCTAAGTTACAAATAACGGTAAGCATTAGATAATATAATTGAATTCTGTCACAGATGTGTTATGTTCTAGAGCTATTCAATGGCAGAGTTAATTATTCTACAGAAATACCACTCCCAAAATACATGGCACATTCTTATACTCTTCTTTTAACTCTTTGGGAAGAAGAAAAGAAACTCTTCTTAGATATTTTATCATTCTCCCTCTGTTAAATAGATGAAGATGGATCATGCACTTGTAATCATGACTAGAACTTAGTATTGTAATGTAGATCAAGAGTTGAATATTAAGATCAGCTTTTTTTTCTTGACTGCTTTAGATTGATAAAATATTCAAACGAATAATATTAAAGGTCCTAGTAGAATGTTAAGAGAAAATGTCAGATTATAAGGCATGGATGTGTAATTTGTGAGAAAATTGAAATTTTCCATGTTTGTTTTTTTCACATTTCAAGGGAAGCAAAGGGAATTTAATGAAATATGGATAATTATGAAGAAGTGACTCTTTTAAGTGCAAAGTTTATAGAATGAATAGAAATCATATAGCTTCTTTTACCTTCAGTGTGGATATACTCAGAGTTCCAGACTTTTAATATCATTGCAGAGTTTGATTTATAGCTCACTATTTGGTTAATTTACTTTGCTCCTTGGTTTCACAGTTTATAAAAATAAGATGATAATAGTGGATATTGTTTGGATTTTTCTAAGAGTTAAATATCATAATGTACATGAAGAACTAAAAACAATGCTAGTTAAATTTTGTAGACTCAAAATGTGAGGTATTATTTTTATAATTATTGGTTTTAACTACATCTTGCATAGCTGTTTATTTACTCTTTCATCTATAAGTCTAAGCCAATGCTTATTTTAGCATTTTAATACCATACCATATAGTAAGATGATAGAAATACATATATTTTCTCTTCATTGTCACTTTCAATTTAATGAGAGCATTGGTGTTAGGGGTGTTTAAATAACAAGTGAATAGACATGAAAAAAATAATCACCAAGAATTCATTCTTTAGAAGGAAATTATTGTATTATTATTACCTTCATCATGCTGTGCTGTGGTATGCTTAGTCACTCATGGTGTCTGACTCTTTGCAACCCCATGGATTCTAGCCCATCAGACTCCTCTGTCCAAGAGGCAAGAATACTGGAGTGGGTTGCTTTGTATTCTTCCAGGGAATCTTCCTGAACCAGGGATCAAACCCAGGTCTCCTGCATTGCAGGCAGATTCTTTTCTGTCTTAGCCACCAGGGAAGCCCAAGTCGGGTGCCATGGACTACCATTCGCTGTATTTAGCGAAGGTGTTAAATATGAACACTTTACTTTTTGTTAGTTTCTAGAGTTCTTATTTAGTCAACTAAAAATTAGATATATAAAAAAACCTTTAGCTAAAGAAATTACATTTCTGCTATCTAGATGATAACTTGTGTGAACATACTTTAAGGAATTTACATCATGTTAGAGAGTGTTACATACCACAGTGGTTATGTTCATGGTCCAGACTGGGCATACAGGAAGTTGCATGATTTTGAGCAAGTCGTATCTCTTTACTGAATCTAGTTATGCTTTGAATAAATAAGTGAGACTTAGAGTTTTCAAAATATCTTCCTAGTCACACAATCTGATATTTATTTTTTTCTTCCAGATAATATTTAACTAAAAAAATAAAAGTAAAAAAAAAAAGACAGTCTCACAAAGGAGGGGGAACCTTTGTTCAGATTCAGGTTCCCCTGCCTTTAAATTCTAAGTGCTCTAAATAAATTATTTTGTCTCTTAAAATTTTCTTATTTAAAAAGGGAGGGAGCATAAATCACTATTAGGAACATTGTTTTCTCTCCCAAAATCTACCAATTATTTACTTTATTAGTTTTTGCCATTAGTCCTGTTTTCTATGAAGTTAGCATTTTGGAGCCACACAACTTATAATACAGTCTTTTTGTATAGATATATTCTTTTAAAAATATGTTACTTTTTGTTACATGACACAATTTTGTGACAGTATTTATTTTAGTCTTAACCTTTTATACAGTTTATCAATCTCTGCCTGTTGAACTGGCATATTGAGTTTTGTTGTTGTTGTTTTTCATTCACTAAGACCTATCTGGCTCTTTGTGACCCCATATTCTGCAGCATGCCAGACTTGCTTGTCCTTCACTGTTTTCCAGAGTTTGCTCATATTCATGTCCATTGAGTCAGTGATGCTATCTAACCACCTCATCCTCTGCTGCTCTCTTCTCCTTTTGCCTTCAGTCTCTCCCAGCATCAGGTTCTTTTCCAGTGAGTCAACTCTTCGCATCAGGTGATGAAAGTATTGGTGCTTCAGCTTCAGCATTATATCTAATATAATTATTTATTTTGGTATAAGACTATTATGTTCATGATTCATATCTATTTGCCCCATCTGTTTTTGTTCTCTCACCTCATTTAAAATGCAATTGTTTATTATTGAAATCTATGTTTAATAAAGGCATCTGATAAAAATAAAGATATTTGGCAAAACTAATACAATTATGTAAAGTTTAAAAATAAAATAAAATTTAAAAAAAAATTAAAAAAAAATAAAGATAGAAAGTTTTATTATATATAGATTTAATATGTATAAGCAAAAGAAATTTCAAATTTTGCTGTCTAGAAATTTCTATACACTACAGTCTTAGACGTTTCAAACATCTATGAATAATTAATAAAAATATTTGAAAACCATTTAATGATCACTTATTGTTTGCTGACTCTTTTGCTTATTATCTAACAGGTTAAATATTCTTGAAGGAGTAAATCTGATACAAGAATAGTCAGATAAGTCATTAGAATAGAATAGGTAGCCTAGAAATTGACCTTGATTTGTATGTGACCAGATTATATGACAAAATAGATGACTCAAACAAAACAGATTGAAGTATTTCAGAACTGGTGCTCTGTTAATTTGTTAGACAGTTCTATAAAAATATATTTCCTCTCTTTCAAACTGTATAACTAGTACATTTAAAAGATATAACATTTTAATGGAAAAAAGGGGCAAAGGGCAATGCAGCACTTTCTCTGAATGGTGAAGGATGCTATGAGCTTGCAGGTAATGAAACGTATCACGGAAGCTATACAACCACTGTGTTGAATATCAGTAGATTCAACAATTTCCAGATTGATGGATTGGCCAGGTTAGATACTGCTAAGGTACATAGAAGAGGTTACTTATATAACATGTTTTCAAAAATCTCAGAGCAGTCTGGATACAGCGAGATGGGCATTATTTTCTATATAAATGGACATTCAGACTTTGAGCTCATGTTCCTCACCAGAGAATACAATGGAGAAGAAAGTAACATTTGTAAAGATTACATTATGCTTTTGGAAATCCAGCTGAAAACCTCCAACTCTCTCTATAGATGGATGCAAGTGTCCACATGTTTGGAGTAGTCAGAATCATAGCCTAATCTGAACATATTCTGGACACCACTTCAACTGGCCAGCCTTCCTTAATTTTTTCTGCTCTGTGTGGATCAGAAAGGGGTCAGCTTCCCAGAAGTCACAAGAAGTCACAGTAACAAAACCAACTAAAGAGTTTTTGCTAAAGTATACTAAGGTTAATATGTACTGAACTCTGATTTTGTATCACATCATTTTCAAATCCCCTTTTTTTCTCCCTACATAAAAGAGGTCACTGATTGGTGATTTATGTTTTATACAGGGTCCAGAGTCCTCTCCTTTAGAGCCGATTCCCCTAATTGACTGGAGTGTGGCTGCTTTGGGGTGACAGCCAAATCTCTGAAGGAATTTTCCTTAGACATCAAGGTTTTGTCTCTGTCCTAAGGAAGTCTCCAATAAGTGGTCAATGCTCGGGTACCCAGGCCTTCTCCATTGCTGTACATGACTGCCCTTAAGGGCCATCTTGCTTTGAAGTCTCTTCATTATTAGGGTGAAGCCTCTGTATTCTTATTACAATTCAGCCTTGTCCTCTGCTTAGCTCAGCTTTCCTAATTTCTCTTGGTTACCCCCCTCTCCCCCCAGTATTCTTCCTGCAAATATATCTTGTACTCAAGGTGTGCTTCCCAGGGAATCTGACCTAGAACTCTAGTCATATTCATGATAATATTCCAAACCTTGCAGATATTATTTCAATTTCTGTTGATTCCTAGAACAGGAAGACAAACTTGTTCTTAGATGAACTTGGAGTGATGTTTGAGAATTTTTTAAATGTACCTTACTTAAGCTAAGCTAAGCTAAGTCACTTCAGTCGTGTCTGACTCTGTGCAACCCCATAGACAGCAGCCCACCAGGCTTCCCCATCCCTGGGATTCTCCAGGCAAGAACACTGGAGTGGGTTGCCATTTCCTTCTCCACTGCATGAAAGTGAAAAGTGAAAGTGAAGTTGCCCAGTCGTGTCCGACCTCAGCAACCCCATGGACTGCAGCCCACCAGGCTCCACCGTCCCTGGGATTCTCCAGGCAAGAACACTGGAGTGGATTGCTATTTCCTTGTTTGAAATTATCGTTGGCATCTTTTTAATCCTTAGCAGGGCTTTACAGCACAAAACGTGTAAGACTAATTCTGTATTCTCCTCATTCTCACTAAAATTGTACACATAACTAGAATGATTATGATGTGTTCACAATCTGTGTTGAGACTTGGAGTGTTTGTGACATGAAATTTCATGATGTACTTTTATTTGATAATGGAATAGGCAAGTGAGACAGCTCTTTTTTCACAAAATGCCTGAAACAAAGATGACAGAATGTAAAACAGCTTGGCAATTTATGGACAATTTATTATTAGTTTTTCTTGGTTTTTAAATTATATTTTATAGATTACTTTGGAGAAATTCTCCAGAAGTTTAATGTTGACTTTGCAATGACTTAGAGAGACATGCATATAGTCTTTGTTTAGGAATCATAAATGAGAACTGGTTAAATTTGTAAGTGCTACTGTAGTTCAGAAGTATCATACTATATGATTGGGAGACTGTCATAAAAGAGAAGAGACTAGTTCAGTAGTGAAAGATTTGCATACAGCATTGGGAGAACATCTTAAGTTTGAATAAGGTCAGGTAAGATGGAAGTAAGTTTAAAAGATTTTGACTGTTAGTCTAAGGATGCTGAACTTTACCTTTTAGGTAGTATGCAGTTTTAAACGATTTAAGAGGCAGGTTAGGTAATATATGAAAAATATATTACAGGAGAAAAAGTGATACAAAAGGGAACTGGTAAAGGAAGAGAATGGTGGAAGGGCCCTATTTAGGATGTGATCACAATAAGGCAGAATAAAAGTCTTCTTGATGGTCATATTCTCAATTCCATTATTTGGAAATCCTACAAATATATTTATGTTACATATCCCTTGGAATGATTCCTATGGTTACTGTTGACGTGGACTATCTCAGATGATTGTGTGGCTGACAGACCCCTTTTAGGCAGTGGGACTAGTGATGTATTTGGTCACAAAATTATAATTTTGGGATATAATGGTTATATTATTGATTAAAATCAAAACAGCCACTGAAGTCCACAGATTAAATATACTGCTTTCTCCTTATCTTCATTGCCTCAGAATTTATCCCAGGAGAAAATTAAATTGGTTTGGAAACATTTATGTTTTACAAAGCCATGTTTGATTTACCTAGAATCTCATGCTTATGTAAATAATGGAAAATTGATTTGAACTTAGATATACATTAATCTGTACTTAAAATTATTGTCCATTTCTTATACAAACTCAATTTATCACTAGATTTCTGTTGTCTCCACTATCTTGCTTATTTCATTTAAAGACATTTTGCTAGGTAGTAGCCCTAGGAACATGGACATGGAATAACAGACTGGTTCCAAATAGGAAAAGGTGTATGTAAAGGCTGTATACTGTCACCCTGCTTATTTAACTTCTATGCAGAGTACATCATGAGAAACTCTGGACTTGAAGAAGCACAAGCTGGAATCAAGATTGCACAGAGAAATACCAATAAACTCAAATATGCAGATGACACCACCCTTATGGCAGAAAGTGAAAGAGGAACTAAAAAGCCTCTTGATGAAAGTGAAAAAGGATAGTGAAAAGGTTGGCTTAAAGCTCAACATTCAGAAAACAAAGATCGTGGCATCTGGTCCCATCACTTCATGGGAAATAGATGGGGAAACAGTGGAAACAGTGTCAGACTTTATTTTTTGGGGCTCCAAATTCACTGCAGATGGTGACTGCAGCCATGAAATTAAAAGGCGCTTACTCCCTGGAAGGAAAGTTATGACCAACCTAGATAGCATATTGAAAAGAAGAGACCTTACTTTGCCAACAAAGGTCCATCTAGTCAAGTCTATGGTTTTTCCAGTGGTCATGTATGGATGTGAGAGTTGGACTGTGAAGAAAGCTGAGCACCGAAGAATTGATGATTTTGAACTGTGGTGTTGGAGAAGATTCTTGAGAGTCCCTTGGACTGCAAGGAGATCCATCCAGTCCATTCTAAAGGAGATCAGCCCTGGGTGTTCTTTGGAAGGAATGACGCTAAATCTGAAACTCCAGCACTGTGGCCACCTCATGTGAAGAGTTGACTCATTGGAAAAGACTCTGATGCTGGGAGGGATTGGGGGCAGGAGGAAAAGGGGAAGACAGAGGATGAGATGGCTGGATGGCATCACCGACTTGATGGACATAAGTTTGAGTGAACTCCGGGAGTTGGTGATGGACAGGGAAGCCTGGTGTGCTACGATTCATGGGGTCACAAACAGTGGGACACGACTGAGTGACTGAACTGAACTGAGCCCTAGGAATAATACTAGGTAAAACTTGCATAAATATTTCTATGGAGACACATTTCTTACATATATGCTCAAACATATAAATGTACATAACACCCAGATTCATTGATGTATAAATATGTGTTTATAAATATAAATATAAGTGTATTCAGTTCAGTTCAGTTTAGTCACTCAGTCATGTCCGACTCTATGCGACCCCATGAATTGCAGCACACCAGGCCTCCCTGTCCATCACCAACTCCTGGAGTTCACTAAAACTCATGTCCATCGAGTCAGTGATGCCATCCAGCCATCTCATCCTCTGTCGTCCCCTTTTCCTCCTGTCCCCAATCCCTCCCAGCATCAGAGTCTTTTCCAATGAGTCAACTCTTCTCATTAGGTGGCCAAAGTACTGGAGTTTCAGCTTTAGCGTCATTCCTTCCAAAGAAATCCCAGGGCTGATCTCATTCAGAATGGACTGGTTGGATCTCCTACAGTCCACGGGACTCTCAAGAGACTTCTCCAACACCACAGTTCAAAAGCATCAATTCTTTGGCGCTCAGCTTCCTTCACAGTCCACCTCTCACATCCATACATGACCACTGGCAAAACCGTAGCCATGACTAGATGAACCTTTGTTGGCAAAGTAATGTCTCTGCTTTTGAATATGCTATCTAGGTTGGTCATAATTTTCCTTCCAGGGAGTAAACGTCTTTTAATTTCATGACTGCAGTCACCATCTGCAGTGTTTTTGGAGCTTAAAAAAATAAAGTCTGACACTGTTTCCACTGTTTCCCCATCTATTTGCCATGAAGTGATAGGACCAGATGCCATGATCTTCATTTTCTGAATGTTGAGTTTTAAGCCAACTTTTTCACTCTCCTCTTTCACCTTCATCAAGAGGCTTTTTAGTTTCTCCTCACTTTCTGCCATAAGGGTGGTGTCATTTGCATATCTGAGGTTAATGATATTTCTCCCGGCAATCTTGATTCTAGCTTGTGCTTTTTCCAGCCCGGCATTATTTATACAGTTATAAATGTAGACCTGTGTATAAATAAGTGTATAAATATTTGTATATATGTATTATAAATGTAACATATTATACAATAAATGTTTTACATTTATACAGTTATTGTTGTATGCTGCTGATAAGTCACTTCATTCGTATCCGACTCTGTGAGACCCCATAGATGGCAGCCCAGCAGGCTCCGCTGTTCCTGGGATTCTCCAGGCAAGAACACTGAAGTGGGTTGCCATTTCCTTCTCCAATGCATGAAAAGGAAAAGTAAAAATACTTTTTTACAGTAGTGACTTCACTACTGAAGTCACTCAGTAGTGTCGGAGTCGTAGGGACCCCATGGACTGCAGCCTACCAGGCTCCTCTGTCCATGGGATTTTCCAGGCAAGAGTACTGGAGTGGGGTGTCATTGCCTTCTCCAATGTGTATGTATAAAATTTATAATTATGTATATACATTAGCATTTATACATTTTTAATGTATAAATGTAATACATGAATTATATAATATGTTACCTTTATATCATATATATACACATATTTATACATATATACTTATTTATACATTTGTAAGATTCGTCTAGTCAAGGCTATGGTTTTTCCTGTGGTCATGTATGGATGTGAAAGTTGGACTGTGAAGAAGGCTGAGCGCCAAAGAATTGATGCTTTTGAACTGTGGTGTTGGAGAAGACTCTTGAGAGTCCCTTGGACTGCAAGGAGATCCAACCAGTCCATTCTGAAGGAGATCAGGCCTCGGATTTCTTTGGAAGGAATGATGCTAAAGCTGAAACTCCAGTACTTTGGCCACCTCATGCGAAGAGTTGACTCATTGGAAAAGATTCTGATGCTGGGAGGGATTGTGGGCAGGAGGAGAAGGGGACGATAGAGGATGAGATGGCTGGATAGCATTACTGACTTGATGGACCTGAGTCTGGGTGAATTCCAGGGGTTGGTGATAGACAGGGAGGCCTGGTGTGCTGCATTTCATGGGGTTGCAAAGAGTCGGACATGACTGAGCGACTGAAGTGAACCGAACTGAATTGTATAACTATAAATGTAATACATTCATTGTAAAATGTATTACATTTATAATATATATACAAATATATATTTATACATTTATAATTGTATAAAAGTATACATTTATAAGGAGAAGGCAGTGGCAACCCACTTCAGTACTCTTGCCTGGAAAATCCCATGGACGGAGGAGCCTGGTGTGCTGCCGTTATGGGGCCGCACAGAGTCAGACACGACTGAAGTGACTTAGCAGCAGCAGCAGCATACATTTATAAATGTATTAATTTATACAAATAGAATTGCATTTATACAACATGTATGTGTGTGTATAAATGTATATACCTGTACACCTGTGACTGATTCATGTCGATGTGTGAGGAATACCAACACAGTATTGTAAAGTAATGGCCTATTATTAAAAAAAAAAGTATGCATTTATAAATGTATTACAAATGTACACTTCTACAATTATAAATATATAAATATGCATATATATAAATGTAAACACATGCACATATGTATTATAAATATAATACATTATATAATAAATATATTACATTTATACAGTCACAAATGTATAAATATGTTTATATAGATATGTATATTGACTTGAATTCCTTTGACATCAGATAGCTAGCATTTCAAATTAAAAAAAAAATGTTTGGCATCTGCATTTATATTTCACTTTTCTAGATTCTATGAATTCACATTTGCTAACTTGTTTTCCATGTGGTTAATGGAAATAGTACTACCTGTCCAACTATAGGTAGGCATCATTCTTAATGAACTTGTATCTTCCTAATTCCCACATCTGTCACGTAATTGTAAATATGTCATTATTAAAAGCTATGTGACTTATGTAAGCAGAGATCCTATTTATGTTAACAGAGGTATCATTAAGAGATAAGTAAAAAGTAAAAACTTGAAGTATATGTAGGTAGAGTCTTTCCAACCTATTTCCAACTGTGAATAGCAGCCCCAATGAGAAGTAATTATCAGCCTTGCCATGACTCTACAGTGGCTTGCTTTGTTCCACTGCTTCACCTAAGGATAAAGCAGCACATTTTATACTATTTTTTTCTGAAGTGTCATTTATCCTTAATTTTATGTATACAACACCAAGCTAACTATTACTTACTAGCTATTTTGAATATAAATAAAAGTTATTAATGCTCACAATTTTTAATATAATATTCTAAGCAACAATTCTACCTGTGTGCTCATTGCTCAGTTGTGTCTGACTCTTTGAGACTCCATGGACTGTAGTGCTCCAGGGTCCTCTGTATATGCAATTTTATAGGCAAGAATACTAGAGTAGTTTACCATTTCCTACTCCATGATTTGACATTAATACATGTTCTTAGGGGGCTTCCCAGGTGGTACAGTGGCAAAGAATTCACCTGCCAATGCAGGAGATTCAAGAGACTCAGGCTAGATCCTTGGGTCAGGAGTATCCCCTGAAGAAGGAAATGGCAACCCACTCCAGTGTTCTCACCTGGAAAATCCCATGGACAGAGGAATCTGGTGGGCTACAGACCATGGTGTCACAAAGAGTCACAGATGACTGAGTGTGAGCATGAACATGATCATGAGCAAGAAATGTTTATAATGAAAAGTAAAATGTCAGAGTGAAGAGAATGGATGTGGAACATTCAGGTCTTAAATACTGGCCCTGCCAGCTACTTGGTGAGTGGCCTTGGGCAAGTCACTTATAGTCTCAGTTCTTCATCTTATTTGCATAAAGTTTAGGGATACTAAAAGTTCTACTTTGTAAGGTTGGGGTGAATATTAAATGGATTAACATATGAAGAGTGCTCAGCACAGTGCCTGTTACAGAGGAAAACTTCAGCTATCTTGTTGCCTATCCTGAGTTATAATTCTCCGTACAGCTGTAAATCTCCATGAAGCTTTATTTAAATAGCTCCTATAACTAAGTTTCTCTTCATTTACTGAAATTAGAAAAGAATTGAAGAGAATACCCTAGCAGTCCAGCGGTTAGGACTCTGTGCTTTCACTGCAGGGGCCTTAGATTCCATCCCTGGTAAGATCCTATCAAGTGGCCCAGCAATTAAAAAAAAAAAAAAGAAGTTAAGAAAATAAATCTGTACTACTTTCTGAATACAGGTTTCACTGAGAGAAAAGAGAAGAACATCTTTAGGAAAGATAAATTCTTTTGCTCAATTTTTTTTTTTTTGTTTCCTCACTTGAGTTGTTTTTCATTCCTACGTTCTGTTTAGGATAATATTTAGATAAATTATAATATGACACAAATATTTTACATTTTAAATTCAAAACAAAGATTTATTTTTAAAACAAAGCTATGAGAATGTATGCAAGTAAGATGGGTTTTTTTTGCAAAAAATGTGATCTATTTTTACATTGTACTGGAATGTGAAGAGCTTGATTTATAACCATGGATAGTTAATATGAATAAATCATACATTACAACAGTGAGCTTCTTCTGAGATTTAGAATGCATTCTTTGCATATAATCAGAATGAATTTGGCTGAACAAGTGGTAGCTTTTTGTTTGTGTGATATATATATATATATTTGAGTGTGTGTGTATGTATGGTAAGTATATATGTATACGTACCTATAGTCTACAATCTTTTGTCCATGTAGATTCATATATAAATATATATAATCACAAAATAAATCATACAAATATATGATTGGACAGAATGTAAGATTTTTTTTTCCCCTTAATATGTGAGAGGAGTATTTACCTTTGGTATTTCTTTTGTTTAGAGCTCACTTTATCAGGAAGCATGAAGGCCTTTCACATTGGAAATCCTTCTTCAGTGACAGTGGTATTATAGTTTAAATATGAAAAACTTAATTATGTAGCTAGTAATATATTTTACCTGTTTGTTAAGGCAAAACAAAAGAAAACTCTTAAAAAGTGACTTCAGGATTTTGGGCTTATATTTAGTCTATTTTCCTTTTATGTAACTAAAAGTAATCAGTCAAACATGGTGGTGGGGTGGGAAAAGACATATTTTAGATTTGAAAGACTTCAACGACATTATTTTCTAACTAATGATGACAATTGCAACAGAAGGAATATCCCATTAAGGTTTGAGAACTGGACAAGGCAGTGGAGAAGCATCAAAGCACTATTATTAAAAATAAAAAAGAATACTTAATCATAATTTTGGAATATTGTCAAATTTGAAAATGTTTTCCCATGATAGGGATTATAGATGATGAGACTTCTAACTAGAAAAGGTAAAAATACGGCCAAAGCTTAGCTATATCTTGAGACTGAATGCCGAGACCATTGTATTCTAAGTAGTTTATTTATTTATTCAACAAATGAATATCAGCCATGTGCCTGGCCCAGAGAGTGTAGGTACGAACAAAATAGACAGCAAAAATGCTTTTCTGTAACTATTACCATATTACTATAGTATACACAGTGTGTGTGTGTGTATATATATATATATTATATGGAGTATGTATAGTATATAAGGTATATGCTATAGTAATATAATAATAGCCTATACATATTCAACTATAGTAATAGTCATCTATTCAACTCAGCTATTTTTCTATTCTGTTCTATCCTATTCTACTACATTTTCTTCTTTATTTGGTTATAAAATAAAAGCATTTCCGGGTAATAGCCCTATTGTACTTAAAGAAACTCATTCTTTTACATAACTGAGGTATTTCAAATTGAATAAAACTGTTACTTCAAAATTAGATGTAAAACACTTTTGATCTATAACATTATGGATAAATGTGTTTAGCTGTTTGGGGCTTCCCTCAAGCTCAGTTGGTAAAGAATCTGCCTGCAATGTAGGAAACCCTGGTTTGATTCCTGGGTCGGGAAAATCTGCTAGAGAAGGGATAGGCTACCAAGTCCAGTATTTTGGGGTTTCCCTTGTGGCTCAGCTGATAAAGATTTCATTTAGTTATTTGTTACAGACAAATTTCACTCAAGTACTAGGCCTTATATCTGTATTATTTGTTTGATCTCTACTAAATTGTCTTTTTGTTTCACATGTATTTAATAATAAACCTGATGATTGAACAAAGTATTATGAAACAAATGTTAAAGGAGTTCAGTGACTTATTTATTCCATACGTACTACCTGTATTCAAATCTAAAATATGCCTCTTCCAACAACACAAGAGAAGACTCTACAAACGGACATCAACAGATGGTCAGCACCAAAATCAGATTGATTATATTCTTTACAGCCAAAGATGGAGAAGCTCTATACAGTCAGCAAAAACAAGACCAGGAGCTGACTGTGGCTCAGATCATGAACTCCTTATTGCCAAATTCAGACTTAAATTGAAGAAAGTAGGGAAAACCACTAGACCATTCAGGCATGACCTAAATCAAATCCCTTATGATTATAGAGTGGAAGTGAGAAATAGATTTAAGGGCCTAGATCTGACAGATAGAGTGCCTGATGAACTATGAAATGAGGTTTGTGACATTGTACAGGAGACAGGGATCAAGACCATCCCCATGGAAAAGGAATGCAAAAAAGCAAAATGGCTGTCTGGGGAGGTCTTACAAATAGCTGTGAAAAGGAGAGAAGTGAAAAGCAAAGGAGAAAAAGAAAGATATAAGCATCTGAATGCAGAGTTCCAAAGAATAGCAAGAAGAGATAAGAAAGCCTTCTTCAGCGATCAATGCAAAGAAATAGAGGAAAACAACAGAACAGGAAAGACTAGACATCTCTCCAAAAAAATTAGAGATAACAAGGGAACATTTCATGCAAAGATGGGCTCGATAAAGGACAGAAATGGTATGGACCTAACAGAAGCAGAAGATATTAAGAAGAGATGGCAAGAATACACAGAAGAACTGTACAAAAAAGATCTTCATGATCAAGATAATCACCATGGTGTGATCACTCACCTAGAGCCAGACATTCTGGAATGTGAAGTCTAGTGGGCCTTAGAAAGCATCACTATGACCAAAGCTAGTGGAGGTGATGGAATTCCTGTTGAGCTATTTCAAATACTAAAAGATGATGCCATGAAAGTGCTGCACTCAATATGCCAGCAAATTTGGAAAATTCAGCAGTGGCCACAGGACTGGAAAAGGTCAGTTTTCATTCCAATCCCAAAGAAAGGCAATGCCAAAGAAGGTTCAAATAACTGCACAGTTGTACTCATCTCACACACTAATAGGTAATGCTCAAAATTCTCCAAGCCAGGCTTCAACAATAGGTGAACCCTGAACTTCTGGATGTTCAAGCTGGTTTTAGAAAAGGCAGAGGAACCAGAGATCAAATTGCCAACATCCAATGGATCATCGAAAAAGCAAGAGAGTTCCAGGAAAACATCTATTTCTGCTTTATCGACTATGCCAAAACCTTTGACTGTTTGGATCACAATAAACTATGGAAAATTCTGAAAGAGATGGGAATACCAGACCACCTGACCTGCCTCTTGAGAAACCTATATGCAGGTCAGGAAGCAACAGTTAGAACTGGAAATGGAACAACAGACTGGTTCCAAATCAGAAAAGTAGTATGTCAAGGCTGTATATTGTCACCCTGCTTATTTAACTTCTATGCAGAGTACATCATGAGAAACGCTGGGCTGGAAGAAGCACAAGGTGGAATCAAGATTGCCAGGAGAAATACCAATCACCTCAGATATTCAGATGACACCACCCTTATGGCAGAAAGTGAAGAGGAACTAAAAAGCCTCTTGATAAAAGTGAAAGAAGAGAGTGAAAAGGTTGGCTTAAAGCTCAACATTCAGAAAACTAAGATCATGGCATCTGGTCCCATCACTTCATGGCAAATAGATGGGGAAAGAGTAGAAACAGTGTCAGACTTTATTTTTTTGGACTCCAAAATCACTGCAGACAGTGATTGCAGCCATGAAATTAAAAGACGTTTACTCCCTGGAAGGAAAGTTATGACCAACCTAGATACCATATTCTAAAGCAGAGACATTACTTTGCCAATAAAGGTCCATAGTCAAGGCTATGGTTTTTCCAGTGGTCATGTATGGATGTGAGAGTTGGACTGTGAAAAAAGCTGAGCACCGAAGAATTTATGCTTTTGAATTGTGGTGTTGGAGAAGACTCTTGAGAGTCCCATGGACTGCAAGGAGATCCATCCAGTCCATTCTAAAGGAGATCAGTCCTTGGTGTTCTTTGGAAGGAATGATGCTAAAGCTGAAACTCCAGTACTTTGGCCACCTCATGTGAAGAGTTGACTCATTGGAAAAGACTCTGATGCTGGGAGGGATTGGGGGCAGGAGGAAAAGGGGACAACAGAGGATGAGATGGAATCAGGGACTCAATGGACAGGAGTTTGAGTGAACTCTGGAAGTTGGTGATGGACAGGGAGGCCTGGCATGCTGTAATTCATGGGGTCTCAAAGTGTCGGACACGACTAAGCAACTGAACTGAACTGACTGCCTGTCTTTACTTTGTTGCTTAGACAGGTCAAATATAATGTAAAACACAGTCCCTCAGGTTTTGGGAGGGCTTCACTGATGGCTCAGTTGTTAAGAATGCACCTGCAAGGCAGGAGACTGTGGTCCATCCCTGGGTGGGGAAGATCCCCTGGAGCGGGAAGTGGCAGCAGACTCCAGTATTCTTGCCTGTGAAATCCCGTGGACACATGAGCTTTGTGGGCTGCAGTCAATGGGGTCCCAGAAGAATGAGTCACAGCTTAGCTTCTCAGCAACAACAACAGAGTTTTGGGAACAAGTGAGGACAGACAAAATGATATATTGGTCAGATAAAAGTATGTAGGTTTACTTTTGGGTCTAGAAGAGTTAAATAAAAGTTTTTACAAATTGTGTAATGAGGTGAGTCTCAAAATTTGCATAAGGATTTGTCGAAAAGCAAAGATGTTTAAAATTTAGTCATACAAATTTTATTATATAATAAATGTCGAGCTTTCCCTGGAGCTCAGTGGTAAAGAACCTGCCTTCAATACAGGAGACACAGGAGACTTGAGTTTGTGTCCTGGTGAGGAAGATTCCCTGGAGTAGCGAATGCTTCCTTGGAGAATCCCATAGACAAAGGAGCCTATGTCTACCAGTCTGTGTTGTTGCAAAGAGTCGGACATGACTGAGTGAGCACTCACAGCACAAAATGTAGGGAGTTATATAATTTACTTTCTCTCTAAATTCCTTTTTGATGTTTTCTACCAGTGACTATCATTTATATTTTGATATACATTTTAGTCTTCTGAAAAAAAAATGTACCCATGATATTTTTTTCTAATAGAGAGTCATTATAGATGAGCATGCATGCAAAGGTTGTATCTTTTACTTATGTCAAAATATATCATGAAGTACTCTGCATCCCCATAAATGTTTTTCAAAATGTTATTCAGTGGCTGTTTGCATTGTTTCTAGTGTCCCTTTATTAAACCATGGTTTGAAAATATATAATTGCCCAAGTTAATATATTTTCCAATGTAAAATGGTTACATAGTAATTAAAAATTTTATTTCACTCAATTGTATGTAGTTATCCTGAAATACTTAGGGGTTGGCATATGGTGGTCATAGTGCTTAATTTGGAAAATGGTTGGAAATTGATCATTAAACATAAATTAACAAAAATATAATTTTAATTAAATTACTTACCATCTTATATATTAACAAAAAGTCAAGAAAAATTTAAAATTCAGAAGACTCTGTTCATTGTCATACTCTTTTCTGAGAATACAATTTTGAAAGCAGAGCCCCCCACCTTAAATCATGTAATAGTCATGTTCTGAAGTAGATTAGTTTGAAAACCTATGTTAAGATACAATTACATAGTTTAATAATGGAAATGTAATCAAACTAATGGCGCCTTAATTTACATTTTTAATCCCTTCTGACTTGTTTTTTGTTCTTTGTGACTGGTTAGATTCAGTATATTATTCTGAAATATAAACTGGCAATTAAGATTCATGTATTGGCTTTTAAGGTCTGTGTCAATTTTTGGAAAGTCATTTAGCATTCCTTATTTTACTAACATAAAATGACTCGATTGGACAAGGTTAGAATTTCTTAGTTATTCACAAAGATCTTGAGTTTTTGGAGTTCCTAATTCCCCAATATAAATAAATAAACATTGATTTATAATGCCTCTTGCAAATATAGAATTCATTCTTTCTGGAAGTGTTCAGATTTCATGAAATGCTTTTTGCCATAAATTTGCCAAGATGCTTTGTCAGAGTTAATGTGTTTGTACATGGTAACTATCTAATAATAGTTTGCATATGATAACATTCTTCTTTTTGTCATAATAAGAGGGGTACTTTGCAATATGATTTTTGACCACTGCAGTTTAATTTGTATCTTTTTCATGGGAAGTGAAAATAACTAATTGGATATGTCCATAAATATGAATAGTGGTGTTTTAATTCATTAAAATATCATAAAACAATTGTTAGTTAATGTATAAAAATAAAAATGTTCTTTATTTAAAAAATCTGAATAAAATGAATTATTCTGCTTGATTTTCATGGAGATTTCTAAAAATGCAGTAAGTAAAATCTTCATTGTTTGGTTAGAAGAATTAATATAATTTCAAGACTAGAAATATCAACTCCAATGATGTTTCTTTTTACATTAAATATGTTCTAGATATATGATTTATAAATGTTCTTAAAATATGAGTGTGATCTAATAATATTCACCTTGCTTTCAAATAGTGATGTGTCTTATTTATTTGGAAAAATAATAGAAATAGATAAATTCCTAAAATTTAATCCTTGGATACCCATTTAACTTAAAAAAAAAAAAAGTTTTCTTGCCCTGTAACTGAATTTTACCTTATCAAATTACCCAACACAAATTATTCAGGTCATCTAATATTACTGACCAAAATTAATTTTAAATTATATAAGAAATACAATTTTAAATTATGGATCTTTTATTTGTTTTCTTTTTGGAAACCCATTATCCCTAAGTGTTCTTGAGACAATTTATTTTTTGAAATAGTGATATTGTAATGTGACTTGGTTGACACTAGCATCTCAGAAATTCAGTTCCATTTATTTTTCTAATTCCTATTTTTCATGTTTTCTTTTAAAGGATTTGATACTTTTAGAATAGCACCAAGAAGATAGTTGTTCAAAAACATGTTTATATTTAGTGATATAATGGTAATTTTTTAAGGCTGAACTTTATATCACAGTCAAAATAAATATTTCTCTTATTTAGCTCATCTTCTACTGTATAGAGATTATCTTTATAAATTTGTCTATTAGATATTAAGGATATACATTTAATCTTAAGTTTTAAACCTTTTCTCATTTTTTGACATTATATTTTTGGGTATTTATCTTAAAAATCAGTAGTAATTAAAAAAGTCATTAGGAACTGAATTGTTTCATCTTCCTAAGTCACCAGCACAGATCTTAGTAGATACCATATTTCATGGATCTATATAAATGTGGTATGGTAACAAATAAAACCCAAGTTGAATCAATGATTCACCTCCAGATCACACCTAGTGTAAGTTCCATGTGTGATAGCTGATATGTCAACTTATAAGTGCATTGTTTATTTTTTGTTTCATCTATTCAGAGAGGCTGCCTATTCCTAATCAAGGAAAAGAGTAATTAAAAAAAATCAAAAACATCATAAATGCCTGAGCATGTATTATTAACTGCATGAGGTAGAGTAAAATGCAATATTTATACATGTAATTAAATAGCATCTTATTATAAAATTTACATTTGACCTTTAATTTTAATAGCCCTTTTAGGAGCCTGGTTATCTTCATTGCATGTGTAAATGGGGATAGGAAGAAATATGATTTCATCAAGTGTTTCTAATTTGACCTGTTCTTAATAATAGCCTAGTAAATTGTTGTCTATTGTTATTTCTCAAGGGTTCCAGAAGGGCCCTGGATCCACTAATCCTTTCTTCTCTGATGAATTTAATCCCCAATAAGATAAATTCTTGATTTTCATTGAAATGCAGATGTTCCAGGGGAGGATAACAACTTGAGCCCTAGAAGAACGTTATGCTTTATAAAGGAATTATTCACATTATCCTTAAGTAAGGCAGGTAAGAAAGGAGTGAGAATTTGAGAAAAGGGTGCCTTTAAAGGAAAAAGACATAGTGTGGGGACAATAAGTTTGAAATAGAGGATACTGGGCATCAGTCCCCTGGATGCTTTGGGCTTGGTTTGGTCCAGTTCATCAAATCAGTAAAAAAAATTGTTACGTACTAAAACATAAACTAAAACTCAAACTACCGCACAATTGAACTCATCTCACAGGCTAGTAAAGTAATGCTCAAAATTCTCCAAGCCAGGCTTCAACAAAACATAAACCCTGAACTTCCAGATGGTCAAGCTGGTTTTAGAAAAGGCAGAGGAACGAGATATCAAATTGCCAACATCCGCTGGATCATCGAAAAAGCAAGAGAGTTCCAAAAAAACATCTATTTCTGCTTTATTGACTATGCCAAAGCCTTTGACTGTGTGGATCACAATAAACTGTGGAAAATTCTGAAAAAGATGGGAATACCAAACCATCTGACTTGCCTCTTGAGAAACCTATATGCAGATCAGGAAGCAACAGTTAGAACTGGACATGAACCAACTGACTGGTTCCAAATAGGAGAAGGAGTACATCAAGGCTGTATATTGTCACCCTGCTTATTTAACTTCTATGCAGAGTACATCATGAGAAACGCTGGGCTGGAAGAAGCACAAGCTGGAATCAAGATTGCCGGGAGAAATATGAATAACCTCAGATATTCAGATGACATCACCCTTAAGGCAGAAAGTGAAGAGGAACTAAAAAGCCTTTTGATGAAAGTGAAAGAGGAGAGTGAAAAAATTGGCTTAAAGCTCAACATTCAGAAAACGAAGATCATTGCAACCACTCCTATCACTTCATGGCAAATAGATGGGGAAACAGTGGCTGACTTTATTTTTCTGGGCTCCAAAATCACTGCAGATGGTGACTGCAGCCATGAAATTAAAAGACACTTACTCCTTGGAAGGAAAGTTATGACCAACCTAGATAACATATTGAAAAGCAGAGACCTTACTTTGCCAACAAAGGTCCATCTAGTCAAGGCTATGGTTTTTCCAATGGTCATGTATGGATGTGAGAGTTGGACTGTGAAGAAGGCTGAGCGCCGAAAAATTGATGCTTTTGAACTGTGGTGTTGGAGAAGATGCTTGAGAGTCCCTTGGACTGCAAGGAGATCCATCCTGTTTATCCTAAAGTAGATCAGTCCTGGGTGTTCTTTGGAAGGAATGATGCTAAAGCTGAAACTCTAGTACTTTGGCCACCTCATTCGAAGAATTGACTCATTGGAAAAGTCTCTGATGCTGGGAGGGATTGGGGACAGGAGGAGAAGGGGATGACAGAGGATGAGATGGCTGGATGGCATCACTGACTTGATGGACATGAGTTTGAGTGAACTCCGGGGGTTGGTGATGGATGGGAAGGCCTGGCATGCTGCAATTCATGGGGTTGCAATGAGTTGGACATGAGGGAGCGACTGAACTGAACTGAAAACATAATTAGGCAAAGATATGATGACTTGAGAGTGTCCTTGTCCCTTGATAAACTGTTTCTTTACTGTCAACAGCAGGAAGTAATGGATCTGATTATTTGAGAGAAATTAAAAAAAAATAGTAGAGAAAGAAAATAAAAAACTTTTGTTGAGTTTTGTTTTCGCCTTGCCCTAGTATATTGGGCGAGTCAGCCCAGCCAGATTACATGGTGTTACTTAGGATACGCAGTCATTGTTCAATGAGTATAATGGTTGTACAGTACCTGCTTCTTGGCAAAAGGCAAAAGCCAAATCCAAGTAGCACAGTCCCTACAACCAAGGAGATTAATACTCAGTCACATTTGGGGCTAATCAGAACTGTTTCAATGGCCTCCTGCTCAGATGTTTGCTTATTCCCACCTCCAGGGTGTTTGGTAGAAAACTATAAGCCTTAGTTACACAGCTAATAGTCTTTCCAAGGTGGAATAATTTAAAAGTAAAGTGAATGTAGAAAGGCAATGTGAAAAGGAGCAGATGAAGCCCCGTTTAATTTTTCTCTTTGGAAGTTCAAGGGATTGGCAGGGTATGTGTTGCTGCTGCTGCTAAGTCGCTTCAGTCGTGTCCAGCTCTGTGCGTCGTGTCCAGCTCTGTGCGACCCCAAAGACGGCAGCCCATGAGGCTCCCCCGTCCCTGGGATTCTCCTGGCAAGAACACCATAGTGGGTTGCCATTTCCTTCTCCAGTGCATAAAAGTGAAAGATGAAAGTGAAGTCGCTCAGTCGTGTCTGACTCTTAGCGACCCCTGGCAATACTCAAGACATACAGTTATACACCATTAAAAGTATATGCTGTTCCCTTGTAACTAAAATTTTCTAGCATCCTGCATATTTTACTATAATCTGGCAATCCACATTTAGGGGACAAATTAAAAAAAAATAATAAAGCAACAAAATACACACAATTCATGTGGTACTTTACGTTGATAAAGACTTTAAATTTTTTATGGAAGTGGGGGTTAGTTTGTGAGTTGTGAGGAAAGAACTGATATAAAGTGTATGTGAAAATGAGAAGGACATGGCAAACCACTCCAGATTCTTGCCTGGAGAATTCTAAGGGCAGAGGAGCCCAGTGGGCTATAGTCCATGGGGTCGCAAAGAGTCAGACACAACTGAGCGACTAACACTTATGTGAAATTGGATAGAAAGTTTCAACATCATATTAGATCCTGAAGCCACCTGTGGACATTTGAAGTTGTGTCTGTTCATTTTCCTTGAGCTAGAAAAGGCTGTGGTCCAAGTGATCAGTTTGGTTAGTTTCCTGTGAGTGTGGTTTTCATTCTGTCTGCCCTCTGATGGATAAGGATAAGAGGCTTATGGAAACTTCTGATGGGAGAGACTGTAAGGGGAAAACTGGGTCTTGTTTTGATGGGCAGAGCCAAGTTCAGTAAATCTTTAATCCAGTTTTCTGTTGATGGGTGGGGCTGTATTCCCTCTCTGTTACTTGATTTGAAGCCAAATGTGGTGGAAGTAATGAAGATAATGGTGACCTCCTTCAAAAGATCCCATGCACCCACTGCCGCACTCAGTGCCTCCGACCCTGCAGTAGGCCAGTGCGGACCCAAGCCTCCACTGGAGACGTCTGGACACTGATGGGCATGTCTGGATCAATTTCTTGTGGGGTCACTGCTCCTTTCTCCTGGGCCTTGGTGTACACAATGTTTTGTTTGTGCCCTCCAAGAGTCTGTTTCCTCAGTTCAGTACAGTTCAGTCATTCAGTTGTTTCCGATTCTTTGCAACCCCATGGACTACAGCACACCAGGCATCCTGTCCATCAACAACTCCCAAAATTTAACCAAACTCATGTCCATTGAGTTGGTGATGCCATCGATCCATCTTATCCTCTATCGTCCCCTTATCCTCCCACATTCAATCTTTCCCAGCAACAGGGTCTTTTCAAATGATTCAGCTCTTTGCATCAGGTGGCCAGAAGTTTCAGCCGTAAGATCAGTGCTTCCAATGAACACTCAGGACGGCTCTCCTTTAGGATGGACTGGTTAAATCTCTTTGAAGTCCAAGGGACTCTCAAGAGTCTTCTCCAACATGACAGTTCAAAAGCATCAATTCTTTGATGCTCAGCTTTTTTTATAGTCTAATTCTCAAAGCCATACATGACTACTGGGAACACTATAACTTTGACTAGACAGACCTTTGTTGGCAAAGTAATGTGTCTGCTTTTCAATATGCTGTCTAGCTTGGCCATAAATGTCCTTCCAAGGAGTAAGCTTCCTTTAATTTCATGGCAGTAGTCACCATCTGCACTGATTTTGGAGCCCCCAAAATAAACTCAGCCACCGTTTCCACTGTTTCCCCATCTATTTGCCATGAAGTGATGGTACCAGATGCCATGATCTTAGTTTTCTGAATGTTGAGTTTTAAGCCAACTTTTTTACTCTCCACTTTCACTTTCATCATGATGGTCTTTATTTCTTCTTCACTTTCTGCCATAAGGGTGATTTCATCAGTGTATCTGAGGTTATTGATATTTCTCCTGGCAATCATGATTCCAGCTTGTGCTTCATCCAGCCTGGCATTTTGGCCATGTAATCTGCATATAAGTTAAATAAGCAAGGTGACAATATACACCCTTGACATACCCCTTTTCCTGTTTAGAACCAGTCTGTTGTTCTATGTCCACTTCTAACTGATGCTTCCTGACCTGCACACAGGTTTCTCAGGAGGCAAGTCAGGTGGTCTGGTATTCCCATCTGTTGAAGAATTTCTCAAAGTTTATTGTGATCCACACAGTCAAAGGCTTTGGCATAGTCAATAAAGCAGAAATAAATTTTTTTCTGGAACTCTCTTGCTTTTTCAATGATCCAGTGGATGTTGGCAATTTGATCTCTTGTTCCTCTGCCTTTTCTAAAACCAGGTTAAAAATCCAGAAGTTCATGGTTCACATATTGCTGAAGCTTTGCTTGGAGAATTTTGAGCATTGCTTTCTAGCATGTGAGATGAGTACAATTATGCAGTAATTGATTTCTTTGGCATTGCTTTTCTTTGAGATTGGAATGAAAACTAACCTTTTCCAGTCCTGTGGCCACTACTGAGTTTTCCAAACTTGCTGGCATATTGAGTGCAGCACTTTCATAGCATCATCTTTTCGGATTCAACTGGAATTCCATCACCTCCACTAGCTTTGTTCGTAGTGATACTTCCTAAGGCCCACTTGACTTCAGATTCCATGATGTCTGGCTCTAGGAGAGTGATCACAGTATCGTGATTATCTTGGTCATGAGGATCTCTTTTGTACAGTTCTGTATATTCTTGTCACCTCTTCTTAACATCTTCTGCTTCTGTTAGCTTCATACCATTTCTGTCATTTTTTAGATTGCATCCAAGTACTGCATTTTGGACTCTTTTGTTGACTATGATGGCTACTCCATTTCTTCTAGGGAATTTTTGACTACAATGTTAGATATAATGGTCATCTGAGTTAAATTCACCCATTCCATTCTGTTTTAGATTGCTGATTCCTGAAATGTCGACATTCACTCTTGCCATCTCCTGTTTGACCACTTCCAATTTGGCTTGATTCATGGAGCTAACATTCTAGGTTCCTATGCAATATTGCTCTTTACAGCATTAGACCTTGCTTCCATATCCAGTTACATCCACCATTGGGGGTTGTTTTTCCTTTGGCTCTGTCTCTTCATTCTTTCTGGAGTTATTTCTCCACTGATCTCCAGTAGCATATTGAGCACCTACTGACCTGGGGAGTTCATCTTTCAGTGTCCTGTCTTTTTGCCTTTTCATACTGTTCATGAGGTTCTCAAGGCAAGTACACTGAAGTGGTTTGCCATTCCCTTCTTTGGTCAGTCCTCTGCAAGTTCTGTTGGTTCCATTGTGGGATTAATAGCAACCTCCTCCAAGAGGGCTTATGCTATACTCAGGTCTGCTGCACCCAGAGCCCCTATACCAGGCCACTGCTGACCTGTGCCCTTCCGAGGTCTGAGAACCTCAGGCGACCAGGTGCTTGGTGAGCTCACTGTCCTAGGTGGGCCATGCGTCTCAATTACTTCCTCGGGCCCCACTGCTCAGTTTCCCAGGTGTGCTGTGGGAGCACTGTCTCAGGTGTGCCCTATGTCTCCTCTGGAACGCTTGAGGAATCACTAAGAACAAAGCTAGTGGAGGTGATGGAATTCCTGTTGAGCTATTTCAGATCCTAAGATGATGCTGTTAAAGTGTTGCGCTCAATATGTCAGCAAATCTGGAAAACACAGCAGTGACCACAGGACTGGAAAAGGTCAGTTTTCATTCCAATCCCAAAGAAAAGCAATGCCAAAGAAATTCAAACTATGGCACAATTGTACTCAGCTCACACACTAGCAAAGTTATGCTGAAAATTCTCCAAGCCAGGCTTCAACAGTATGTGAACTGTGAACTTCAAGATATTCAAGCTGGGTTTAGAAAAGGCATAGGAACCAGAGATCAAATTCTCAACAGCTGTTGGATCATTGAAAAAAAATACAGCTCCAGAAAAACACCTTCTTTTGCTTTATTGTCTATACTAAAGCCTTTAATTGTGTGGATCACATCAAACTGTGGAAAATTCTTAAAGAGATGGGAATATCAGACCACCTGATCTGTCTTTCAAGAAATCTGTATGTAGATCAGGAAGCAAAAGTTACAACTGGACCTGGAACAGATTGGTTCCAAATAGGGAAAGGGTTACGTCAAGCCTGTTTATTGTCACCCTGCTTATTTAACTTATATGCATAGTATATCATGCAAAATGCCAGGCTGGAAGAAGCACAAGCTGTAATCAAGATTGCTGGGAGAAATATCAATAACATCAGATACTTTGATGAGATCACCCTTATGGCAGAAAGTGAAGAAGAAATAAAGAGCCTCTTGATGCAAGTGAAAGTGGAGAGTGAAAAAGTTGGCTTAAAACTCAACGTTCAGAAAAGTAAGATCATGGCATTCTGTCCCATCACTTCACACTAAATAGATGGGGAAACAATGGAAATTATGACAGACTTTATTTTTTGTGGCTCCACAATCACTGCAGATGGTGACTGCAGCCATGAAATTAAAAGATGCTTGTTCCTTGGAAGAAAAGCTATGACTAACCTAGACAGCATATTAAAAAGCGGAGACATTACTTTACCAACAGAGGTCCGTCTAGTCAAAGCTATGATTTCCCAGTAGTCATGTATGGATGTGAGAGATGGACTATGAAGGCTGAGTGCCAAAGAATTGATGCTTTTGAGCTGTGGTGTTGGAGAAGACTCTTGAACGTCCCTTGGACTTGAAGGAAATCCAACCAGTCCATCCTAAAGGAAATCAGTCCTGAATGTTCTTTGGAAAGACTGATGCTGAAGCTGAAACTCCTACACTTTGGCCACCTGATGCAAGGAACCGACTCATTGAGAAATACCCTGATGTTGGGAAGGATTGACTTCGGGAGGAAAAGGGGACGACAGAGGATAAGATGATTGGATGGCATCACCTGCATGATGGACATCAGTTTGCGTAGGTTCCAGGAGTTGATGATAGACTGGGAAGCTTGTATTGCTGCAGTCCATGGATTCGAAAAGAGTTGGACAAGACTGAGCGACTGAATTGAACTGAACTGAACTGTTCATTTTGTGTGTTCTTCTGCAGGTGAGTTCAGTTTAGTGCAGCCATTTACCTAAGGGGCTAGAGAGGTCAGTTAAAGTTATTGGACCTTTAAGCCTGAAAGTAGTAGACAATACATGAAATGATGGTCCTGGCTGTCTTCCAATAAAACTTTTTTTTAAAATGAAAACATGTCACTGCTGATTTCACATGAGTTTGTAGATTTTGGCTTAAAGTTTTCTGCCTACCAATTCTTAAATAAGCAAATCTAAAAATTGCATTATGTTTAAATGGTTCCTGAACCACATCAGTTGCATCAGAACAAATTTATGTTTTCAAACTGAGTTTTCAATTTCATTCTTAAGTTTGGCATATTGGAGTACATGGACATATGTATATAGCAAAAGAGTAAAACTTTAAGAGTCATTAATGCCTGTACTAGGAATATAAATATGAACATTTGTTCACTGCAACATGCTAAGTCAGGTTACTCTCTCTGCCAAGGTGTCTTCATATTTTCATTTGTTACATTTAATTTCTTAAATTTAACTTTTGGCTTACAGTGTTTAAGTATGTGGTATTTAAAAGTATCTATTTACTCTAGCAAGCTTGGTAGTGCCTTTTGCATTTAATTTAGACATTTGGAAACATTTTAACTAAAGTTATAAAATGCAAACATTTAAAATATATATTTCTATTATTTTAAAATAACATATAACTAATATTATAATGCCTAAAGAATGTTTGTTTTGTAATACACATTTTAATATTGGAACTAGATATATGTATTGCTTGCATTTGATATGGAAGGTATTCTTTCTTCACCTCCTGATTTAAAATTGCTTTATAATTTAGGTAGCATATTTATTAATTATATATTCCTTAGAAAACTTATCAAGGTTGGAACATATGAATACTTTGTTTACAACCTTCTAATGCAGGCAAGCAGCTTGTGTTTATGATATGTATCATATCATGCAAATATGTTTTCTTTGTGGGCATATATATTCAAATATAAAAATAGTGTTATTTGCAAGACTGAAAATATATTTCATTTTAATAAATATTTTTTTTGTTTTAAAATTAGTAAAGCTTGTCCAGAAGAAGATGGGAAGGATTTTAGGAAATAATTGCGAGAAATTTTTAAATAGTCTAAATACAACCTACAAATAGCTACCTTTTTGTCCTAAACAAACAGATTAATCAGCTGTAATACAATTCATAATCCTATGATTAAATATAATTGGGATACAATTGCAAATATATTTATTTGTCCACTTTATAAATAATCTTGATGAATTTTTATTGTAGTTTATTGGAAAAATACAAATATTCTTTCTATGTATATTTCTTATAATTTTAAAATTAAATGTTCAAAAAAGTCCAGTAATTACTTGAGTATGAATTATTTCTAACTGCCAAATGATTTTTCCAAAAAGTTCTTTTTTCTTAGTAAGTTAAGTTAGTTCAACAGGATTGTTGAAAATTAAAGTGTGGTTTGTTTTGCGTTTTCGGGCTGGTTCTTGAATGGTTCAGTTTGGTTCAGTTCAGTTCAATCACTCAGATGTGTCCAACTCTTTGTGACCCCATGAATCGCAGCACGCCAGGCCTCCCTGTCCATCACCAACTCCCAGAGTTTACTCAAACTCACGTCCATCGAGTCAGTGATGCCATCCAGCCATCTCATCCTCTGTTGTCCCCTTCTCCTCCTGCCCCCAATCCCTCCCAGCATCAAAGACTCATCAAAGATATGAGTCAACTCTTCGCATGAGGTGGCCAAAGTACTGGAGTTTCAGCTTTAGCATCATTCCTTCCAAAGCAATCCCAGGGCTGATCTCCTTCAGAATGGACTGGTTGGATCTCCTTGCAGTCCAAGGGACTCTCAAGAGTCTTCTCCAATACCACAGTTCAAAAGCATCAATTCTTCAGTGCTCAGCTTTCTTCACAGTCCAGCTCTCACAGCCATACCTGACCACTGGAAAAACCATAGCCTTGACTAGACGGACCTTTGTTGGCAAAGTAATGTCTCTGCAGTAATATACATTTAAATATGAGATACATAGTTTAGACACATTGTATCCCATTCAGTAAAGATTACTTCACCTTTAATGTGAGAACTAAAATTATTTAATATTTGACAGTAATATTTAAAATAATTTCCACTTACTGATCCTTTTCAATCTTATTTCTAGATTGTCTCATACATTAGCCAGTATCAGAAAACAAAGCCATGGGGAAATATGTCATCTCTAAAATGACTGTAAAATACTTTTCATACATTATTTTCTTATATGAAAATTTTTTTTAAAAATTCTGAACATTTTGTATCTTTAGTGTCTCGTGTGAATATAAAGAATGATGAACACTGGATAATTCTGCTGTAGTTTTTCTAGTTTGGTAGACCAGGGAGGATACAAAAATCAGATTATGGATGAGTATGATTTACATTACCTTCTTCATGTTATTAAATTGCCAGTCAATGTGTCTAATACCATTGGAAAATTCAGTATCCTCAAGAGACTGTATGTTCCATAAGCTCAGAGACTGCTAGCTTCATTCCCTGCTCTCTCCCGACTTAGAATGTCTGGTATAAATTAGGCACTGAGTAAATATTTGTTGAATGAATGATGTCTTCCTGTGTTTGTTAGACCAATAAAAGTTCAATTAAACAAATAAATCATTTGTGAAAATTTAGTGTATGAAAAACAATGGAGTCAATTTAAAATCAAATAGAACCCAGCTTGACTGTTAGCTGTGTTGATTTTAGAAAAGCACCTGAGTGGCCACATTAATAAAGTATGGATGATGATATGTAAATTATAAAACTATTATAAGGGCCAAATGAAAAAAAAACATGATTTTAAAGCATTTAACAGTGTGTGTATAAGATAGAAGGGCTTCCCAGGTGGGTCAGTGGTAAAGAATTAGTGTAGGAGACACAGGAGCAATGGATTTGATCAGAAAGATACCCTGGAGAAGGAAATGGCAAGCTACTCCAGTATTCTTGCCTGGAAAATCCTTTGAACAGAGGAACTGGAGGGCTACTGTCAATGGGGTCACAAAGAGTCAGACAATACTTAACAACTAAACATCAATAGACCATACAATTAGTTTAAGCATTCCAACGCATAATACACATTTAAAGAAATTGTGTCTACTGCTCTATAAATAATTTTTGAATGAATGAATAAACTTATTAATGTGAGGTTTGATTGAATTTCAAGTGTGAACACAGTGAGTGAGTTAGTGAATGAAAGTCACTCAGTCATATCTGACTCTTTGCAACCCCATGGACTGTAGCCTGCCAGGTTCCTCTGTCCATGGAATTCTCTAGTCAAGAATACTGGAGTGGGTTGTCATTTCCTTCTCTAGGAGATCTTCCCTACCCAGGGATCAAATCCAGGTCTCCCATATTGAAAGAGGAATCTTTACCATTTGAGCCATCAGGGAAGCACATATATATGTGAATAAATGAAATTTGAGGCTTATATAGTTGGAGAACAGTTTCTTTGAGAAGTGAGGCAGTGAAATACACTCTTATTTCAAGTTAGAACACTAAAGTAGAAGTGATCTGTAGTTCTCTTCTCACAGTTAATATGAATGTAGCTCAATCACCACCTAATTATTTTATACCTTTTTCTCCCATTTGTAACTTTGCAGATCTTACTTTGTTTGAACATTTTCCCTTTTTCATTAAAAAAAAAAAAAAAATCTTTGATTTATTTTCATGGTTCTCCACCTCTCCCTCTCTTTCTCTCTTTTCCTCCCTCCTCCCCTTCCTCTTTCCTTTCATCAATTTTTGATTTTTGGACCACTGTAAATATTTATGAAAAACCACCTATATTTTCTTCTCTATGCATGACTACTGGCTGCGTGTTTGTCTGTCTATGTCTGTCTTATTAATCACTGAATTGACATGTACACTTGGAAAAATGTTCTAATTATTGTAGAAAATTATGTTCTTATTTCCTGAAAATGTTTTGTCACATCTTTGACCTTTGTCAAAGGAAGGATAGATTAGACCTTAGGTAAGGCAAGTATACCATGATATCTCAGGTAACACAGATAAAAAGGGACATGGAGAAGTACACAGGTGTCCAGAGAAGAGAACTTGGGGTAAGGGGGTGAACTGGAATAAGAAGTAGCTACCTTAGATATGATCTATCAAGCATTTGTCAATAAGACAAATGTGTGAGACAAATGTTCATGTTTTAAACTTTGGGGTAATCTGGCTGGTCAAAGTGTCTCTTTTATATGAATAAGTCATAACTGTGGAAAAAAGCCAACATAAAACCTTGAGAAAGCTTTAAAATGGTAGCATTGAATATTGATGCAAAGTTTTAAAGATATCAATCAAATTATTTGTCTTTGTTTGTTTTTCTGTTGCCATCCTTACAAAATATTGAGTTGTAGAAGTTCACATATAATAGTTTTATGCTATGTATAATGTACAGTAATTTAGGATTAAGTAATTGAAGATACATGGACTTATGTTCTGACACATTCATATGTAATACTTATTACTTTCCTTTACTTGTATGTTAGGGAAGCAATAAATAGCTAGGCTCCAACAGGTTTTTACCCTGTAGTCTTTATACTTATAAAATCACTTCAGAGTAACAGCTTTCTAAATCATAGCAGCATATAGTATATTGCAACAGGTGCTACGGAGGAAATAAGCATAAAAGGGAATAAAACAAAGTAAAAACCCCATTGTTGAAAAACAGTTATTACCTCAGGCATAATTTCTTCCACACCTTCTCCTGAGCCCCTGCCTGTATAACCATCCCAGTCTCTTAAGCAGCAGTCAGGTCACTTTGTGAAACTGTATCTATGTTTTACTGCCTAGCATATAAATACCAGGTAGCTCAGCTTTAGCAGTTGTTTTCCTGACTTCATAGCTTTGCTAAATCATTATGAGGTGCAACTGGGATGCCAGTGCTAGAAGGCTAGAGAGGGATCTCTTTTTTCAAAAAGGTCTGCTTTTGTCAAATCACCCTGAAAGGAACCGTTTTTCTCAAAAAGACTTTTTCAGAATGTCCCAAATAGTCTGTCATATATAGGGTGACTAGAGTTTAGAGAAAGATTTCACTTTATCAACAACATCTTAAACTCAACTGAATTCAAATTATTTCCTTTGTCCAGAATAATAGTGTCTTAGGAAGCCACATGTTGGAAATAGTAGAGAGCAAACTGAGCGAGACTTACACCAAAGGCTGGAAATAGGACTAGGATGATGATTAACTGTAAGAAGCCATTGTTTCTTATTTAATGGACTTAATAAAAAGGGCTCTGTTGCAGTGACTAGCATCAATAGAGGGAGTGTCATTTAGCAGAGCCTGCACTGTAACCTCAACCATGGAAAGGACACAACTTTTCAACTTCAATCATTGGCTATGAACCCAATCACCTCTTAGTACTGACAGAACTTCTCATTTCTCAAATGAAAGTGAAAGTGAAGTAACTCAGTTGTGTCCGACTCTTTGGGACCCGATAGACTGTAGCCTATCAGGCTCCTCTGTCCATGGGATTTTCCAGGCAGTAGTACTGGAGTGGATTGCCATTTCCTTCTCCCGGGGATCTTCCAAACCCAGGGCTCAAACCCGGGTCTCCTGCATTGTAGACAGACGCTTTACAGTCTGAGCCAAATAGGTAAAATGGAAAATAAAAGTAAAATAGGTTACCAAATTATAAATATGTTGTAATTAAACTCTTCCTACTTCTTGGTGTCCCTGGAGCCAGACTCAGATTTCTGGCTTGTGTGCTCTATTTGGCTGAGCTTTGTCGTCTTACCCTGCCCTCACTCCAGGGAGCATGGCATTTTTCTCTGTTCTTATGAGGGGTCCAGCTACCATTACTCCTTGCTGATTCCCAGTCTTTGGATCTTAAAAGGAAAGGCAGTACACTGCCTTGTGGTCCTGAGTTTAGACTCGAATCAGACTACCTGGTTTGAATTCCTTTTTGGCCACTGTGTGACTATATGGACAGAGATGTCTTCTTTGAAAATTCTTAATTGTTCTATATTTCAATTTTTTTTCATCCATAAAGTGATGAAAATAATGTTTAAAGAATGTTTATGAAGAATGAATTAATTAACCTTTGTCAGGTATTTTGAATGAAGTTGAGTACACTGTAGGTATTCAGATAGGAAAGGCTTTCCTAATTAAAAACTTCTGCTTATGAGCACACAGCCCCATAGATTTCTGTTTAGAAGCACTGGTCAGAGTTGCACCTTTCTGTTTGTGTGTGCATATGTGTGCGTTTGTGTGATTCAATTTTGTTCCTTCATTTGAAAGCTATGCTCTTTGACATTTAAAAACCTGTTTTATATTAAAACTTGTTTTTTGCATCATCCTAATAACATTTTATCCCTTGTAAAATATTTTCAGTTTCTCTTTGGAGGTTGAATTTAGAAAAAAGAGATAAATTTGGCTGTATGAAGATTCATAATTTTTAAATGCTATCTATTTTCAAGACCAATTGTAATTTACATCAAGAGAATATTACACAGAATACAAGTGACAAGAGAATATATAATGTGGACATTAATTTAGGATATAGTTATTTATGAATTGTTTTGAGAAGTCAAATACAACTCTATTGTTTGTGCTTAGGAAGGAGAAGATATTATCTTATTTCAGATAGGTCAGGAGGTTGTGTCCTCCATAAGACCGTGTACCTGTCTTATTTGTTTAAAGAAGAAAAATACACTGAAGGAATGCTTTGATATTCTATCAGGTGGGTGCCTTATTTTTCACTATTAACTATATACATTGATTAGGTAAGGCAAATTTAAATGCTGCTTTTTCATTCTAATCACTTTGTCACACTTTTAGACAGTACATCATAGTAAGATTCTAGACAGCTCATAGGAAAGCCTTTTCCTAAAATTGGAAAAAAAAAAAAAACTATGATTTTGAACATCTGTTTCTCTTTTATTGACTATGCCAAAGACTTTGACTGTGTGGATCATAATAAACTGTGGAAAATTCTGAAAGAGATGGGAATACCAGACTACCTGACCTGCCTCTTGAGAAACCTATATGTAGGTCAAGAAGCACCAGTTTGAACTGGACATGGAACAACAGACTGGTTCCAAATCGGAAAAGGAGTACGTCAAGGCTGTGTATTGTCACCCTGCTTATTTAACTTCTATGCAGAGTACATCATGAGAAACGCTGGGCTGGAAGAAACACAAGCTGGAATCAAGATTGCCGGGAGAAATATCAATAAACTCAGATATGCAGATGACATCACCCTTATGGCAGAAAGTGAAGAGGAACTAAAAAGCCTCTTGATGAAAGTGAAAATGAAGAGTGAAAAAGTTGGCTTAAAGCTCAATATTCAGAAAACGAAGATCATGGCATCTGGTCGCATCACTTCATGGGAAATAGATGGGGAAAGAGTGGAAACAGTGTCAGACTTTATTTTTGGGGGCTCCAAAAGCACTGCAGATGGTGATTGCAGCCATGAAATTAAAAGACACTTGCTTACTCCTTGGGAGGAAAGTTATGACCAACCTAGATAGCATATTCAAAAGCAGAGACATTACTTTGCCAACAAAGGTTCGTCTAGTCAAGGCTATGGTTTTTCCAGTGCGAAGAGTTGACTCATTGGAAAAGACTCTGATGCTGGGAGGGATTGGGGGCAGGAGGAGAAGGGGACGACAGAGGATGAGATGGCTGGATGGCATCACCAACTCGATGGACATGAGTTTGAGTGAACTCCGGGAGTTGGTGATGGACAGGGAGGCCTGGTGTGCTGCGATTCATGGGGTCGCAGACATGGACACAACTGAGCGACTGAACTGAACTTAACTGATAATTTTGAATGGGGAGAAAAATCTTGATCCTCAGTATTTTTTGAGGCAGAGTCATTTTAAAAATTGAACAGGTTGAATTTTAGGTTCTGGAAATTGATTATCTTAAAGCTATCTGAATCCTATACCTTTTAGAGAGTCTTTCCGTATTCCCAGAGTAGGCGTACCTGAGTTTATTTTACAACTTCGGTAACAACTGAAAATAGCAGTAGAGCCAATGATACAGGATGGCTCTTATCTGATTTACAAAACATTTACGTAACAGTGATTTCATAGAATTGCAGAAATCTTCAAGGTAAATATTATTGTACAGAATTTTTGTCATTTTTGAACATTTTAAAATAATATTTAAATACCTATTCTAGGGTTGCAAATGTTCCAATAACAAATAGCAGAAGGAAACCACTGTTTATATTTGAGAAACAGTAAACCAGTTAACACAAACTGGAAGACTTTGGTTGTCTTTGGGTACTAGACTCAGTATTTTTAACATATCTGTGTTTGTTATTATTTTTATGACATTGCTTATTGGGACATTGAGTAACAGAAAAACATGATGTGTGTGCTGGTGTTGGAAGGATAATGGAGTAGAACAATACAAAATGGAGTGAAGAGATACTTGAATTAATAATATTACAAGTAGTTTCAGGATAAGATGTATTATCTTTGATGCATGAGAAAAAATTACTCAAAAATAAGCATATTCTTGTAGTTCTGTGGGTTATGAGCCTTAGTATTACTTACTTGAGTGTCTCTAGCTTTGTCTCTCTCAAGAGATTGCAGTCAGGCTATTGGACACAGTCTTATCTTTAGGCTCAATTGGACGAGAATCCACTACTAAGCTTATTCACTTGGGACTCTCTACTGGCTACATCATAACGTCATGACATCATACCAATAACATCATGACCTTACATCATATATCATGAGGTGGCAGTTGGATACCTCCAGAGTAAACAACACAAAAGGCCTAAGACAAAAACCGCAGAATTTTTATAATCTGATCTTTAAAGTGACATCCTATCACTTCTGCCATTCTGTTTATTTGAAGTGAGTCAGTAGATTCAGTTCACCTACAAGGGGATGGATTACGCGCGAGTATAGATACCTGCAGGCAAGAATCACTGGGGGTTCATCTTGAGGCTGCCCACCACAGATATGAAAGCCTGAGATGTAGATTTGGTAAAAGTACTGAAACAAAGATCTATGTTGAAGAAAGTATTAATAGACTTTGAAAAGATAGCCCTAAATTTTAAACATAACTCTGTGTCAACTCAGATATGACCTCGAAAGAGTTAACTTAAGAGTTCCCATTGTAAAGTGAAATGTTGGGTTCAATTATACCTGTTTTCATTATTATTTCATATTATTTCCTTTTATCCTTTGTATATCATTGAATTTTAGGAACCAAGGAATCTGAGTGGTATAAAGGTCTTCTGTGCTACTAATACATGAAATAGATTGAAAACTATGAAGAGACTGCGGGATTTGACAATTAGGGAATTTTTTGACAGAATTCTCAGTGAGTGAAGAAGACAGACCTGACTGGAAGTAATTAGAGGGTGAAGTGGCTGTGAGGTATTGGAACCAATAATTTTTGGTTGCTAAGGTGAGAAATTTGACAGTGAAATGAAAAAGATATGTATGTTTTTGAATGTATGTCTTTTTTTTTAAGCACTAGAGACTTTCAATATTTCTGAGAAAGATGGTGACCAGAGAGCCTCAGCTTTATTCACCTTTGTGCCTTAGATACTTGTGTAATGCCTGAAGCAAAGCAAATGCAGGACAAGGGGATGGTCGATGAATGAAAGCAGCTTTTCCTTCTCCCTTCATTAGAGGCAGGGCTGTGTGCCTAAGAACAGACACTAGATTGAGATTGCTTGGACTGAATTAGTTTGGTGACACGTATTTGAGCAAGTTCCTTAAAGGTTTTGTGGCTCAGCTTTTCCATTAGTAAAATGGGTATAATTCCAGACTGAACAAGAAATAAATGAAGAAAAACAAAGACAAACCAAAAACATTTATATTGTTTATAATAGGGCATAAGACCTTGATATATGGTTAATTTTATTATTAAATACTTTTATTTAGGAAAAATATTTAGAGTCATTTTCTCTTTGACCTAACCAACCCTTAACTTTTCTTTTATCTGAAACTTTAATCATTTGCTTAATTCTACTACATACTAGTGAAGCAGAAATTTATTCACCTTCTATTAGATGCCAAGCTTTGTGCTAGTTGATGCAAATGTAGAAATGAATGAAATATGACCATGTATTTTTGGCCTGTTCTCTAGGAAGAGACACATATACGTGAACAAATGAGAATAGTAAAATATTCTTGACTTTGTGATACAATTGTGAATAGAAATTTTTATGAAATTGTCAGAAAAAAATTTACAGGGAAAGGGATTTGTAAATATTATAGAAGTAAGATTTACTTTGTAATGGACAAGATTAATGAATGTATTATTAATATTGATGATTACGGAGCTATTCCTGAATCTTTAATTTTACAATAGAGCAAGCAGAAAATTTTGCAAGGCTCAAGTTCTAGTGTACAATAAGAATGTTAGGATTCTGATGTACAATAAGAATGTTAGGATTCTGATGTACAATAAGAATGTGGTGCAAATCCCTCTGAAATATTAACAATGTAATCTTGACATTTAGGTACAACTGTCTTATATGAATAACATTTAACTAAAGGAAAGAAAATAATTTGAAGATCCTATTTTATCTTTTGTGAATGACAGTGAAAGCAATTAATTTGAGTCTTTTCTATGGGAGGCTTTGTTTTTCCATCAGATCAGAGATCAGATCAGTCGCTCAGTCATGTCAGACTCTTTGCGACCCCATGAATTGCAGCACGCCAGGCCTCCCTGTCCATCACCAACTCCCAGAGTTCACTGAGACTCACGTCCATCGAGTCAGTGATGCCATCCAGCCATCTCATCTTCTGTCGTCCCCTTCTCCTCTTGCCCCCTGTCCCTCCCAGCATCAGAGTCTTTTCCAACGAGTCAATTCTTCGCATGAGGTGGCCAAAGTACTAGAGTGTCAGCTTTAGCATCATTCCTTCCAAAGAAATCCCAGGGCTGATCTCCTTCAGAATGGACTGGTTGGATCTCCTTGCAGTCCAAGGGACTCTCAAGAGTCTTCTCCAACACCACAGTTCAAAAGCATCAATTCTTCAGTGCTCAGCTTTCTTCACAGTCCAACTCTCACATCCATACATGACCACAGGAAAAACCATAGCCTTGACTAGACCAACCTTTGTGGCAAAGTAATGTCTCTGCTTTTGAATATGCTATCTAGGTTGGTCATAACTTTCCTTCCAAGGAATAAGCGTACTTTAATTTCATGGCTGCAGTCACCATCTGCAGTGCTTTTGGAGCCCAGAAAAATAAAGTCTGACACTGTTTCCGCTGTTTCCCTATCTATTTCCCATGAAGTGATGGGACCAGTTGCCATAATCTTTGTTTCTGAATGTTGAGCTTTAAGCCAACTTTTTCACTCTCCACTTTTACTTTCATCAAGAGGCTTTTTAGTTCCTCTTCACTTTCTGCCATAAGGATGGTGTCATCTGCATATCTGAGGTGATTGATATTTCTCCCGGCAATCTTGATTCCACCTTGTGCTTCTTCCAGCCCAGCATTTCTCATGATGTACTCTGCGTATAAGTTAAATAAGCAGGGTGACAATATACAGCCTTGACGAACTCCTTTTCCTATTTGGAACCAGTCTGTTATTCCATGTCCAGTTCTAACTGTTGCTTCCTGGCCTGCATACAGATTTCTCAAGAGGCAGGTCAGGTGATCTGGTATTCCCATCTCTTTCAGAATTTTCCACAGTGATCCACGCAGTCAAAGGCTTTGGCATAGTCAATAAAGCAGAAGTAGATGTTTTTCTGGAACTCCCTTGCTTTTTCCATGATCCAGTGGATGTTGGCAATTTGATCTCTGGTTCCTCTGCCTTTTCTAAAACCAGCTTGAACATCAGGAAGTTCACGGTTCACATATTGCTGAAGCCTGGCTTAGAGAATTTTGAGCATTACTTTACTAGCATGTGAGATGAGTGCAATTGTGCAGTAGTTTGAGCCTTCTTTGGCATTGCCTTTCTTTGCGATTGGGATGAAAACTGACCTTTTCCAGTCCTGTGGCCACTGCTGAGTTTTCCAAATTTGCTGGCATATTGAGTGCAGCACTTCCACAGCATTATGTTTCAGGATTTGGAATAGCTCAACTGGAATTCTATCACCTCCACTAGCTTTGTTCGTAGTGATGCTTTCTAGGGCCCACTTGACTTCACATTCCAGGATGTCTGGCTCCTGGTCAGTGATCACACCATCGTGATTATCTGGGTCATGAAGATCTTTTTTGTACAGTTCTAAAAGTTAAGGACACATAACAACAACAACAAAAAAAAAATTAGTGAGTGTTACGGTAAATAGTACTTTTGTGACACAGAGATAGCTTATTTACATTATTTTTTTTACCACAAAGGCTTTATAGAATATTATTAGTTGCTAAATTCATAGGAAACAACGTTATATCATTGAACTTAAATGCTGATAATTTTTTTTTAAGGGAGAACCTGTAACAAGAAGGTAGAGTGAGAACATTTCAAATAATAAACAAAAAATGAGAAAAGCCCTCATTGTTTTATTTTTACAGTTTTTCACCCTAAATAGTAATGAGTATATTAACTTCATCAATTCCGTAATAGATTTTATTAACAGGAAAAGACCTGCCCATCTCAAAGCTATAGCAATAAGGAATTACCTGCTGTTTAGTATCTAAAGCATAAATTTATTTCACTTGAGTGCTATTATACTTCATCTATTTATCCAAATGTAGTGTATCTCCTCCAAAGATAAATCTGTTTTTCCCTGCAGGACTTTGTTGCTGATTAAATTAATATAAATTGCTGTCCAACTCTCATTAAGTCACTGTTGTCCAATTGTACAAAGTTACATTTTATTTGAAATGATTATTTTCTCTCTAAAGAACGTGTGTGCTTAAAAACAATCCAACTATTTTAGGCTAATCTAACAAACTATTTTAGAATGCGATGGAAAATGTAAAATAAATATCTTCTCACTGTGCTCTAATTGAACATTCTGAAGAGAATTTTCACAAGCTGGGACATTTTCTTGTGCTTCTTTTTTTTTTACTATTGATTTGTTCTATAGCAGTATCTATTGCATGTCACATGTCAAAGGGTCCCTTGATTCTCTGTGTAAAAGATAATGATATTTGAGTCATGAAATTTTAAGCATTTTTTATCGGAACCTGAAGGAGATAAAATAAATTGGGATACTGTTAACAGCACTGCTGTATTACTTTAGCTAAGAGAAAAAGAATACGGTTCATTATGATTGAATTCAGGGCTCATTTCTAAAAGTGACATAGATTTATAGTTTCTTTTCTGTCAGTCCTGCTTGGTCCCCATGGTACTAGATCTTTTTTGAAGTATGTAAGAAAGAGTTAGTGCTAATGGCAAGATTTTTTTCTATAAAGTTGTATTTTAAAGTTAGATTTGGGAAATGTTAGCAAAACGACTCTGATTTTTTGAAACTGTGATGAATTATGACTACCAAATATAGGTTTTGATTAATATTCATAAGACAGATCTTACATTTTCTTTGTTTTTTCAAAATACCTGCCAAGATCTTATGTTAACTGCTGCAACCATAGAGATTCCTCAGAAGCCTTGATAATATTTCAGGGATTTAAACTTCAATTCAAGAATATTAAATCAGGGGTAAATGAAGCTTCTAAATTCTATTACCTCAGTAGATTTACAGACCATGTGTGTTTAGTGAAATCTATAGACATCATCCTATTCATATTGAAGCAAATATGTAGACTGTATAATGATGAAAAAAATTACAGCTTTTAATTTCAAAAAGCACATGATGTTACACAAGAATTTTAGTTAAGAATTTAGACTTTACTCTTAAAAGATTAAATGGCTTTTCAGAAAAATCTGGCAGCATCACAATCAGTCTTGGCCCAGGGGCATTTTGTGGGTTGTGTTCAGTTTGGGTCATAAGGTTCCCAATATTTATCATTGTATTTATACATCAGATTTTCTGTTGTGCAATAGCTACTCTTCTATCTTCTGGTGAATTCCTTTCTATATTAAGTATTTGAAAACCTTCATTAACATAATCAAGTATTCAACAAATATCCTTGCATATCAGTACTTTTTAAGAGTGAGTATTTCTTCTGGGGAATTTAAGTCCCACCTCCTACTTCCCATTTTATTTATTTATTAAGCAAGAACTTGAACTCAGCTCATGCAAAAAATACTGATGACATATACAGAAATAAATGAAAAGATAATGCACTAAATCTTTGTAGTTTGGAAAAGAAATGTATTGTAATATGTCTGATACCTAATTTTAAAAATCTTTTATAGCTTTTCAATAATTTTTTGTTCAATTTATCCAGTTTCAACTACAGTGTAGGTCTCCATGTATGTGCAGGCTTGACTCTTGCAATCCCACGGACTATAACCTGCCAGGCTCTTCTATCCATGGTGTTTCCCAGGCATGATTACTGGAGTGGGTTCCTTCTCCAGGGGATCTTCTCCTACATTGGCAGGCAGATTTGTTTTACCAAGAGATACTTGGGAACCCCATAAAAATAGTATAAAATCAACAAAGTCAACTGAATTAGAAACATTAATGAAATTCCTCATTATTATGTTAGAGTATTCATAGTCAGAATTTTTATCTGGTAATATGGTCAAGCTTTGGCTTGGTGGCCATTTATGTTTTGTTATTAATAAGCTGCAATAACATTTACTTTATTTGAAGAGGTAATGATCCATATCAATAATTATCAAAAAGAGTTGAACCAAAAAAGCCTGAAACTTTTTTTTTTTCTTTGTAAAATCATTAATGTTACAAGAACAATTTAATTCTCTGAACAAAACTACTTGGTACAAAAATGTGTGGAATCAAGAATTTGAACTATACCCTTTAGCTCCTTGGCTTCCCTGATAGCTCAATTGGTAAAGAAGCCTTCTGCAAAGCAGGAGACCTGAGTTGGATTCCTGGGTGGGGAAGATCCCCTGGAGAAGGGAAAGGCTACCCACTCCAGCATTTTGGCCTGGAGAATTCCATAGACTGTATAGTACATGGGGATGCAAAGAGTCTTGGACAAGACTGAGCAACTTTCACTCTCACTTTAGCTCCTTGTAAACAGAAATCTATTCCTACTGTATTTATATTTTCTTTGTAAATGTGTTTCAATACTAGGAAGCATGTATAGGGGAAGGATGCAGAGAGCTTAGGGAAGTTTATAACATTATCTCCTTCTCACTTGGCTTAGGAGATTTAAAAGTTTGTGCATACATACTGCTGTATATAAAATAAACAAGGATCTACTGTATTGCACAGGGACCTATATTCAGTATCTGGTTAATAACTTATCATGGGAAAGAATTTGAAAAAGAATAGATAGATGTGGGGGAGTGGGGATTGGGGTGTGTTTGTGTGTGTGTGTATAAAATTGAGTCACTTTGCTGTTTACCTTAAACTAATACAGCATTTTAAATACACTATACTTCAATTAACAATTATTTTGAAATATATTTTGTGTTTGAGTTACTACTTTCTATCTTAGTCTTATAGTTCCTCTTTATCTTTATTAATTTAAAAACTATATTTTGGCATACAATGTATAAGAGCTCATTGACTTTTAATGTTTAATTCATTTCATTTCTCCTCTTTAAAAAAGGCTTGAAGAAGATGATTGCAAGAGTTTTCCTTTGTTCTGACACATCAAAATTACCCAAATATGGAGTTTGCACTTTTTACATATATAAAATAATTTCTAGTTAATTTCTCCATAGAGTATCTTAAGTGTCATATGTTTCATTTTTATTTCCTTATAAATTTTCTTTGCGAATAGAGCATAGAATAATAATTACTTCACTTGCAATGTGATCTCCCAAAACCAATAAATTGTTGATCCTTATCAGAGTAATTTTTATAGGTATCTAGGATTAACACTATGCTAAAAGGATTAATGCTATATTTCTTTCCAGATAATTTTGTGTCTTCTGATTAATTTTTAAGATACACACTCTCACACTGAGACATGTATTTGTATCAGAGGGTGATTCTGGTAATGGGGTTAGTGATCCTTTGCTTCCTTGGCTAGACCACTGTAAGTCAACAAAGCAAAAGATGAAGAAAAAAAGAAGGAAACTTAGTGGGGTCATGTCTGAGAGGGGCTAATGGATGCTTTTGGTTTAATGATATCTGAAATGTATTTTTCAATGTTCCTTAGAATTCAAAGAAACTTTTCCATTAACTGTTTTAGTCCCAGGGAATACTGATGTTCTCCACAATGCCATTGTTTCTGCTATGTATTTTCATTTCTGAATCTTTTATATTTAAGAAATCCAGTGTGGGACTATTTGACTCTTTTCTGTTTGAGATGAAGTGAATCATTTCTGTATCTATGTCTTGGATTTGCATGGTGAAATTGTTTTACATTGGATGTTTACTGGCAACATTCAGCAAATTTTCCCTTAAGTACTAATTTGTAATAATACATCCATTTCCATCTAAGATTTTTAAAGGTGCCTGTGAGGACACATGTGTGTATGTCTTATGTTCAAATGAAATAATAATATTATTTCAGGTAATATTTCAATGATGTAGAAAATGTATAGATACACTGTAAAAAATGTTCTTTTCTTTCTATAGCATGGGTCACATAGGAAATATTCATTGTCTTTTCACTGTTTGATTGGTTGGTTAATATTTGTTGGTATACTTCAGCTGAACTGGTGAAGTTTTTCCTTTTTTTTTCTTAGTTATGGGCAGATTAACTCTATACAAGATTGTCAAATAGATGCCCCTTTGACATCTTGATTCCCAAATAATTTTTTTCTTTTTTGACACCAGGCTCCCAAACAGATTGAAATTTTTCTGTTAGAAGAAAGTTAATAAACCACAAATACCTTAGTATAAATCAACTACCCATGCTTTGTTGTTATTGTTGTTCAGTCACGGAACCTTTCGAGCTCTTTGTGACCCATGGGCTGCAGCATGCCAGGCTTTGCTTTCCTTCACTATTGCACTGAGTTTGATCAAACTCATATCCATTGAGTCAGTGATGCCATCCTACCATTTCATTCTCTGTCACCTGTTTCTCCTCCTACCCTCAATCTTTCCCAGCATCAGGGTCTTTTCCAGAGTAGACTCTTTGCATCAGGTGGCCAAAGTATAGGAGACTCAGTCAGTCCTTCCAATGAATATTCAAGGTTGATGTCCTTTCAGTTCAGTTGCAAAGTTATGGGCAACTCTTTGTGACCCCCCGGACTGTAACACACCAGGCTTCCCTGTCCATTACCAACTCCCGGAGCTTGCTCAAACTCATGTCCATCCAGTCAGTGATGCCATCCAGCCATCTCATCTTCTGTCTTCCCCTTCTCCTGCTTTCAATCTTTCCCAGCATCAGGGTTTTTTTTCCTAAGGAGTCAGTTCTGGGCATCAGGTGGCCGAAGTATTGGAGTTTCAGCTTCAGCAAGTGTCCTTCCAATGAATATTCAGGGCTGATTTCCTTTACGATTGACTGGTTTGATCTTGCAATTCAAGGGACTCTCAAGAGTCTTCTCCAGCACCACAGTTCAAAACTATCAATTCTAAAGTACTGAACCTTCGTTATGATCTCTCACATCAGTACATGAGAACTGGAAAAATTAAAAAGCAACAACAACAAAACAACCATAGCTTTGACTGTATGGACTTTTGTTGGCAAAGTGTTGTCTCTGCTTTTTAATCACTGACCTGGTTTGTCATAGCTTTCCTTCTACAGAGCAAAAGTCTTAAGTTCATGGCTGCATTCACCACCCACAGTGATTTTGGAGCTGAAGAAAATAAACTGTCACTGCTTTCACTCTTTCTCCTTTTATTTACCATGAAGTGATTGGACTGGATGCTATGATCTTAGTTTTTTCACTGTTGAGTTTTAAGTTAGCTTTTCCATTCTTCTCTTCACCCTCGTTAACAAGCTCTTTAGTTCCTCTTTACTTTCTGATATGAGAGTGATATCATCTGCATCTGAGGTTGTTAATATATCTCCCTACAATCTTGATTCCAGCTTGTGATTTATCCAGCCTGGCAATTTTGCATGATGTACTCTGCAAAGAAGATAAATAAGGAGGGTGACAATATACAGGCTTGTCATACTCCTTTCCCATTTTTGAACTAGATTGTTCTATTTCTGGTTCTAACTGTTGCTTCTTAACCAGCATACAGATTTTTCAGGAGACAGATAAGGTGATCTGGTGTTCCAATCTCTTTAAGAACTTTCCTTGTTCATTGTCATCCACACAAAGTCTTTAGAGTAGTCAATGAAGAAAAAGCAGATGTTTTTCTGGAACTCCCTTACTTTCTCCATAATCCAATGAATGTTGGAAATTTGATCTCTGGTTTGAGAGTGTATTTATCTGTGTGTTTTTTTTTTCTTCCTGTTTTATTAGATAAAATTGACATACAACTGAACATTAAGTTGTACAGCATAATGATTTTATATATATATAAATTTCATATGAATATAAAAATTATTTATATATAAAACATATATATAAATGATTTATATATATGTTATGATACATATATATACTGCTACTGCTAAGTCACTTCAGTTGTGTCCGACTCTGTGTGACCCCATAGATGGCAGCCTACCAGGTTCCCCTGTCCCTGAGATTCTCTAGGCAAGAACACTGGAGTGGGTTGCCATTTCCTTCTCCAATGCATGAAAGTGAAAAGTGAAAGTGAAGTCATTCAGTCATGTCCGACCCTCAGTGACCCCAGAACTGCAGCTCTCCAGGCTCCTCCATCCATGGGATTTTCCAGGCAAGAGTACTGGAGTGGGTTGCCATTGCCTTCTCCGATATATCATATATATATATGTTTATTTATATATATATATATAAAATATAATGATTGCCACAATAAATTTAGTGAACATCTATTGCCTCATACTGGTATAATAATTAAAGCGATTCTTTTTTTTGGCAATGAGAACTCTTAGGATTTACTCTGTTGATAATTTTCATAGATAAATACAACAGAGTTAATTATATTGATTGTGCATTATATCTCTAGTATTCATTTATCTTATAACTGTAACTTTGTGTCTTTTGACTACCTTTGTCCCCATACAAAGATACTAAATTGTTATTGACTATGTTACCCCCCTGTACATTTCATCCTTCTAACTCATTTATTTTGTAATTAGAAGAATCAGATACTAAACTATACATTTTCATTAAAGGTAATAAATAAGACTTAACATAAAGAAAAAAAGAAAGAGACCCTTTTCAAAAGGCCATTATTTTATTTGCCTAAATAATCTTATTGCTTTACAAAGAAAAATAATTATCTGCCTTTTATTTTAAGAGGTTTAGGAAAGAAAAATAAGGGCTATAAGCTTTGTTTTTAAACTGTGTTATGTTTCATGAATAACATTAAAAATTATTGCAATGGTAAATATTCCTAAAAGCAAGACTATGTTTCTTTGGAAATTCAAGTTTCTGAGATACTCAGAGCATACCTTATTTTTTTTAATATCCTTGAAAGGTAAATCAATGTCTCCAAAACAAGAAGAAATAGTCTTTTGGGTGCTTTCAAGTATATCTTATTCAGTAGTCATAGATATACTAGGAAATGAAAAAGCCAGAACATAGATAATTGTTGCTTCTAAAAAGTAAAGTTTTGTAATTATTCTAATTCACAAAATTTTAACTGCTCCAAAGTTAGTGCAAATATAGTTATTGTTTCAAAAAATATTTTTAACCTAAAGATGCCTCAGCAGTTTGCATGATAGAAAATCATGTACTTTGGTTCTTTATCTGCCTTCACTATGAATTATATTAGAAGAATAGTTAAATAAAATGTTGGTTAAAAAGGTCCAGATATTACTGTGTATAGTAGTCTTCCAGCTTTGTTGTTTCTGATGGATTTTCCATCACAGTTGATCTGTGTTTCTTTACTATATTTCTAGCTAGAGCCAAGTGTTGAACAATGATGCTATATATCTTTTTTGTACAATTTGCCAATTTTGGTTATTTTAGAACCTAGGTGTTCCTGAATTGTCCTTGTGAATCATCACCATTCTGCAGAGAAAGGACTGAAGAAAGAAATGATTTATGTACTGAAGCATCAATGTGATTTTTAAACTACATAACTCAAAGATATTTTTACCAAAGACAGGGAGAAAAGCTTTTTCTAGGAGATCAAAACTGCAGTATCTTTAAATAAATAGAAGCCATTAAGCCATTTTAGAAATATTAATTATTAAGAAAGTCAAATTTTATGAAGAAAGTTTTTTACAGGCAATATCTTAAATAGTACTCTTTGTCCCAATAATTTTAGGCAGCTACTTTTGTACTGCTCGTTTCCAAGTTTTGTTTCCTTATGCTTTTTCAATTGCATAGTTTCTAGAATGGATTACTTTTAGCCTAAACTCAGTTAAATATAACTTAGAAGTACTTCTATAGCATCCTCTTATCTAATGGGAAATAAAAAAACAGTTACTGTATATAAAAGAGTATCTTGCTCAAATTTCATTTGATTTCATTGATGTGTGTAGATTTTGAACACTTTGAAAAGTATAGACAACCAGAGGATGGAATGTAAAGACTTCTAGGTGAGATGTGTATGCTTTGTGTGGCTTGGTCTTCATGCATTTTCACAGTTCTTAATGGGACTATTTTTTTCCACAACAACAAGAACAACTTGGTTATTCTTCCCACTAAACAAGACTCTCTTTTTTTCCTTTGTTTTTATCAGGTGTCTTAATTAAATCACCATATTTGATTTAATTATCTTTCTACATCAGAAAATGTGTGCTGTTATTTGTGTAGACATCTTTAGGAGTCATTCAGTTTAATTTTTTAAATGAAAATTCTTGACATTATTATAATTTAAGATGACACTTATTTTTATCATTATAAAATATTCCAGATATATAGAAAGTACACTGAGAGTTAGAAATTGACTATTTGAATGATAAGTTTCCAGTACTCTTGCCTGGAAAATCCCATGGACTGAAAAGCCTGGTAGGCTACAGACCATGGGGTCCCAAAGAGTCGGACAGGATTGAGCGACTTCACTTTCACTTTGTTTTATCTATTCATATGCATTCTGTTTTATTAGGTTACTAAAATAATAATATTTATTGAATAAAATGAATATGATAAAATCTATGTTATCATTGTATTAATATTATATGATATTTATATAAATTATGTTACATATATATGAATCAATAAATTAGTATATTAATGACTAAGTATAATAAGTTCTGTTATAAAATTCTTTAATTATGGGAATCTTAACAGAACCTGACTTACTGACTTACTTTTTTTTTATTTGTCTAAATACGTCCTTTATTATTCTATAGTTAAGGATATTACTGAAACCTGTTTAGGGTTTCCTTTTCTGTTGAGGTACTGCCACTAGGAAATTTTCAATTTCTTTCTTTTCCTTGACATTTTCTTTCCCAGGCTGTTGGTTACTGATTCCCAGATGTAATTGCTTTTTAGATTTTTCCAATGTTGCTCAGGTCAGCTTCTATAGTGATAGGGCTAGAAATATGATGAATGGAACATAAAGATGATTTCATTCTTGTTTTGTTTAATTCCTGTTGACTGTTTTGCCTACTAGTTAAACCCTGGAAGTTGAGGAAATGTTGCTGATATGAAAATACATTTCTTTACCCTAAGCAGCAATACCCATAGCTCCATCATATACTTGTTTTATGATTCCTGAAGAATAGATGTTATAATGATTATTATTTCTACTAAATTATATATATTTTATTATAAAGATTAAATAGAGTTTAGATATAATTTTCTTCCCCATGAAGAATATACTTTGAGGTACAAGCAGCTGTCTTAAAAGTTGAGTTTTGTAAAATGACTGTATCATAATTTGGTAGCTACCTGTAAATGCTAAATCATCAAAATATTAATATAAAAATGTATTGATGCATTCAAATTTTTAATCTGTGTTTTGGTGTTGTATTAAACCAGACTATGGTAGCTATTGATTTTAAAACCATTAAGTGTATATTTAAATAAACTCTCAGTCATATTAAAGTTACAGCATAAATATTGCATCATATGCTACAACCTTAGAAACTCTCCCTTAGCATTAATGGTCCCTGACTCCCTTTGGGTATTTCAGGAATTGATACTCCATAATGGGCCATTAAGGAAGATGTTTAATTTGAGACCTATCCAGGTGCACCCTACTGAGATGAGATAATTTCAAAACCTCTGATTTTCCTCCCGCCTAGTTACTACTGATACACTAACTGCAAGGAATGAAACATAGCAAAGTTATCTGTATGACTCTTAAAGGGCACTACATTTCTTTCATAATCTCAAGAACAAGGCATGTAGAATATATAGATATCCTTATGTTAGGAGGTTCTAAAGGAATTATTTTTAGACCTTATCTGTTACACATTTTTTTTAATCCACTATTGTATAGTAATCTCTTTATTATCAATACTTGTTTAAACTTCTTTTGAAAAGATACATACTGATCTTTTTCTTTTTAATGTGAATATGAAGGGTTTAAAGTCAAACTGTTTATATGAAAGAGATGATTGGGACTGACTAGTCATGATAACTAAACCCCAGTGAAACTCTGATATAAGCATCTAGCTCATAACGAGATTTAGCTCCCCCTGCATTCCACTTGGTTTTGGAAAGTCTTCAAAGAAACTGTAAGTAGATGTGTTTTTTTTTTTTTTTTTTTTCTTGTGTGCCTGAAGGAATTGGAATAGAATGATAGAATGAATTTGATATTACTACCTCAGTTCTGTAGCTTTCCTATTCTAGAATTTACTTTTAATTGTCAGTTATTTAGTAACTGTCATTGTTTTCAGAGAAGTAGTGTTAAGATTCCCCACCCTCCCCATTCAGCCTTCTAAACTCATTCTACAGCTTGATATGAGTCTAGCATCTAAGTTGACTTTTAAAGTTTATTGTTCCCAGCTATGCAAATAGCTTTTTACCATTGTCAACTGTATTACTATCTGCATTGGTATGATATTTTTAAATTTTGCTAGAGAAAACATAATCATGTTTTTTATTTCTCCAGCAAACCCTGGTACTTAATTTGTAACTAAAACTTATGCTAGATAGAATATATTATCATGATTGTCAATTATGAAGTACCCAGGTGATTTCAGTTATAAAATTGTCAAAAAGAAAGCAACATAAAACAATACTAATCTATCCCAATCATGGAATCAGGGCAGAAAATAAAAATCCAATAAATATTAGAAATGTTTGAGGTTCATGACCTAATCACCTCTCAAAGCCCTCACCTACAAATTCCATCACATTGGTATTTGTATTCAACATATAACTCCTTGGGGAAGGGGGACAAACATGCAGTTTATAGTATGTAGGTTGTAGAGTCAGTAGTCAATGGGAGTGATGAGAGAGAGTAGGATCTTAAGAATGAAAGTACACACCATGTGTCTAGACTGCTGCTGCTGCTAAGTCGCTTCAGTCGTGTCCGACTCTGTGCGACCCCATAGACGGCAGCCCACCAGGCTTCCCCGTCCCTGGGATTCTCTAGGCAAGAACACTGGAGTGGGTTGCCATTTCCTTCTCCAATGCATGAAAGTAAAAAGTGAAAGTGAAGTCGCTCAGTCATGTCCAACTCTTAGCGACCCCATGGACTGCAGCCTACCAGGCTCCTCTGTCCATGGGATTTTCCAGGCAAGAGTAATGGAGTGGGGTGCCATTGCCTTCTTTATTCAGGTGCAAATCTGAGCATGTTTATTTTTAGCTTTGTGACCTCAGCAAACTCTTTAACCTCTTGGTCTTGCAATTTCCTCATTTGCCAGTTAGGAAAAGCAATAGCCCCTTTATTTGAAGTTGTTACAGAATTAATATTAATGTTTATTTTTAAAATAAATTAAGGGTATTACAACAGTACCTGATAGTAAGGAATCAGTAAATGTTCATTGTTATTATGAGGAGGACTATTATTTTGCCTCGTGCTCTAGATTTTGGAACAGATTCACCTCCTCCTGTCAGAAGTAGAATTACTTACTTTGAAATAGAAACCCGATGAATCTGCATGTGTTAAATATAGCTTGCTTGCCTTTGTTAATTTCTACTTCCCTTGGAAATAGAAACCAGTCCTTGAATATTATCATAAATGACATTATAAAACAGTTGTTGATTTTTTGAATATCCTTTTAAATAATGGCTGTGTTCATCAGGCTTATTTTTAACAGCTAATATTGATGATAAAAGTTTGAGATTCTATTGATGACAAAAGTTTTCATTTGTAGAGACCATAGTATCTATTTTACAAATCATCTACATGAAAAGAGTGTGAGATCTAGTTTTAAGTTTTCCTTATCTCATTTCAAATAGCATTATTTCTCAAACTGGTTGCATTAATGCTATTATTTATACTTAGGTTAATTTCAAACTCACTGATTTTATTTCCTATTGAACATATCAATGGAGGCAAATATCTTATCCAAAGCCTATTGGAAATAACCAGATGCTTTGTAGAATCTCAGGGAAAAGGTTAATTCAAGGACACTTTGCAAGGAAATGATCCTTAGTAAAACATCAATCTATTTCATGGCTAAATGATATGCTGCCCTAAAGCTAAAAATAGCATTGCTCATTAAATCCAAATTTGTTCCCAAACATTAATAGACACTTGTTAGATCATAACATCATCTGAAAGACAATTAGATGGGACTTTTACTCTAGAGGACTTTCTTATAAAAGTTACCTTTCTGGATTACCTGTTTTCTTACATAATATCAAATTATATTTGAAATATAATTATAAGGCAATATGTGTTTTACTTAAGCAGTAGAAAATACTTTGTTAGGATTTCAGACAATGGGTAGAGACTTAGCATTTCATTGTTTGAAAAGTGTGGTGGGTAAATTAAAAAAAATAATTGAATACAAATGGATCTTTTTTCTTATCACTTTGTAACTTGTGGGACAATAGTAGGGAAGGAATGAGGAAAGAATGAAGACTTCAGGAAAGTTATAGTGAAAATGTAGTTTTACTTTTGGACTATTCTAACTCTAATGTTTTTTTCCTGTATCTTCTTAACTATCTTCTATTTTTTTCTTTTTCTTTTTCATCCTGATTTATTCTTTTTCTTTCCACCCTTACAAAATATATAACTTTGATATTCTGTAATATGAGAAATCGTTGTCTTGACTTTCTTCAAGTAATCTATACTTTAAATCACAGTTCTACACTTGGAGGTGACTGTGAACTCCCAAAGTTCATACTCTGGTAATATTGTTACTAATACCACTAGCCTAATTTTCTTTCCTCTCCATTTTTTTTCTCCGTATGCCAGGACGAATTTGATCTTCTAAAAGTGTGGTGTTTACATTATACTTTCTGATTCTATCCCAGTTCTCACACAACCAATCATCCATTCCTATTGACCACTCTTCTGTCTCAGTCACCACCAAATGTAATCTCTTTTACCATTTATAATCCTACTTTTGAATATAAAACCCTTCATTAAATCAAAACATGGATTTTTCTTACATTTTGAATGCCTGCTCTTGCCAGGTATCTTTATAGGTCATGTATGTGTATAACTTTTATTTAAGCCTTCTAACCATATGGTGGAATAAGTATTAATTTTATGTGTGAACATTAGAGTATAGAAAAATTAAGTCATCTGCCTGTGGTCCTACAGCTCACAGCTTGAAGAGAGAACTTTAAAACTTTCTCACTCCAAAGCTCATATTATGCCTTCTATTCATGCTGATTCTCATGGCTCTGTTTAATACTTGATAATAGGAGTTTTTTTTTTTTTTTTTTAATGTGCAGAAAAATGGGACTAAGAAAGATATGGCCGCATCTGGTTCTAGGTCAATTCAAACATATACTTAGTGTATGTGGAATTTCTTCCAGGTTGTATTTGTCTTGAATGTGTTATAAAATATACATCTGAACAGATAAGTAGCAGAGTTAAACACATAGTCTGTTATTTGGTTGTAATACACTTCTGAGTGCATACCACTGCCGTTGTATCTGAAAGTGTGGTAATTTTCTGAAATCAGTATTTTATCTCAGATAGCATAACAGCTGCTTAGAAATGTTATGCAAGTTTAGAACCCTGATAAATGCATCATATTATGAAAATGAAAAGTCTCTGATATTTTTGTGTGGTGTCATGTTAGGTACTATCTAAATACTAGTTAGTTTATTAATTTGACAGTTCACTTAATACTTCTATTTTATTTAATATCTTAACTCAGTTTCTCTATATCAAACCAAAGATGATTCACATAAATTACTTTCAGAGCAAAATGCTCAAATGTTTAAGAGTAATTTAGAAGATTAAAAAAATTTTTAAATATACTTTGTATAAATATTTGACTTCCCTGGTTGCTCAGATGATAAATAATCTGCCTACAATGTTAGAGACCCAGGTTCAATCCCTGGGTTGGGACGATCCCCTGGAGAAGGGAATGGTTACCCACTCCAGTATTCCTGGGGCTTTCCTGGTGACTCAGAAGGTAAAGAAACTGCCTGCAATTCAGGAGACCTAGGTTTGATCCCTCCGTGGGAGATACCCTGGAGAAAGGAAGGGCTACCCACTACAGTATTCTTGCCTGGAGAATTCCGTGAATTGACTAACACTTTCACTGTAAATATATACCCTCATTTTTGAAAGATAATGTTTGCAGTGATTTTTATTTATGCAAATTGTGCTTTTAAAATGAAGAAATTAAAAAAAAAATAAAATAAAGAAAATAAAGAAATTCAAATTTCAAAATTCATCATTGGAAACTAAGTAAATTGAATTCAAATTCTTTGTATAGCTTTCACAACCTTTTCTCTTCTACCCAAATCCTTCTTTATATGATATTCCCTTGCTCCTTACTTACTCAGTAGACCTCACATACTAGACAAATTAGAGTTCTATAGCATGCTGTTTTTTATCTGCTCTTAACTTTCTTCATAACAACTCATAACCTAGAAAAATCCTTCTCCAACCACTGTTTAGTCAAATTTTGTCTACTCATGCTCTAGCAGAAGTATCCTTACAAACTTAAAAATTCCATAGTCTACTCAAATGTACTCTCATTTGAGAAGTTATATATAATAATTCTTTTGGCAAGCAGCAAGAAAACTTTAAAGAAAAAGTACTCTTTTTAAAGTTTTAGACATTGTGCTGCTACTGCTAAGTCGCTTCAGTCGTGTCCGACTCTGTGCAATCCCATAGACAGCAGCCCACCATGCTCCCCTGTCCCTGGGATTCTCCAGGCAAGACCACTGGAGTGGGTTGCCATTTCCTTCTCCAATGCATGAAAGTGAAAAGTGAAAGTGAAGTCGCTCAGTCCTGTCCGACTCTAAGCAACCCTACGGACTTCAGCCTACCTGGCTCCTCCATCCATGGGATTTTCCAGGCAAGAGTACTGGAGTAGGGTGCCATCGCCTTCTCCATTAGACATTGTAAACTATAGCTAATATTTTAAAAATATGTATTTTACTCAATCTGAACTTTAAACCTTATTTTGCTTCTACTCAGTGATCATTAACACCAGACGTTTAAATATTTTATAGGATGGTGATTGGGAGAAGTTGTGTAATAGTCATCTAATTTTTCATTTTACTGCTCTACTTCTTTTCCCTAAAAGTTAATTATAACTTGGAGCATCCATTCACAGCAGAATGAGTCTTCCATGTAGAACCATGTTAGAAAGACATGTTTGTGAGAATAGATACCATGTATCGTTTTATAGGACATGGATTATGGAGCACTGACCTGTATGTGCTTATGATAAATCATGGAAATATTGCCATATTAAATTTGAATATTTAGCACTTAAACTCCTTATCTAAGCATCCATGCATAATTAAATACTCTATTTGAAATATATTTTCCATCCTTGTTAAATATTTCTCAGAAACACTTGATTCTTTTTGGTTAATATGGATAAACTTTTTTTGAAAATGTATCACTTTCATTAAGTTACCATATGTCAGTTTTATATTGCTAAGAAGTTAATATTTGTTAATGAATGTAATTGCAAATCATTCAAATTTCAAAATCTGTCTAATAACCTGGAAGAATACAGATTACACTCAAACAATATTTATAAACATTTCTAAAGTAAGAGGATTTTTTTTTTGGGGGGGAGGGCGGAAATAGCTGCAGTTTAGCTATTTGGAATGGGGAAATGTTGCTGAATGGGAAACTGTTGTTTTATAATTAGCAATGGTGTTATAGGACTATGTATCAATCAGTTATTAAAACAGTGCCACAAGGCATTTTAAACATTCGGCATGTGCCAAACATGTAAAAAAAATCAAGCTCTAAAAATACTTAAATGGCAAACATGTAAATATATAAAATGAAATGTGGATTAATATAAATTTTTAAGGTAGATATGAAATGCAATTTGTAGTTAGCAGAATTTGTAATAAGTGAATATTTAACCGGTGGAACCAATACAATATTGTAAATTAAAAAATAATTAAATAAAAAGAGGATATAAAAACATTGTAAAGAAGATATTATAGTGTCTTTAGTAGGTTATTATGAGGGTAAAGTACAATAATGACATGCAATTTAATTTGGAAAAGATTGAGGTTAAGATATTTTATAGATTAGTTGTTTGTCAGTTGCTTCATTTGCTATTATTTTCTCCCATTCTGAAGGCTGTCTTTTCACCTTGCTAATAGTTTCCTTTGATGTGCAGAAGCTTTTAAGGTTAATTAGGTCCCATTTGTTTATTTTTGCTTTTATTTCCAATATTCTGGGAGGTGGGTCATAGAGGATCCTGCTGTGATGTATGTCGGAGAGTGTTTTGCCTATGTTCTCCTCTAGGAGTTTTATAGTTTCTGGTCTTACGTTTAGATCTTTAATCCATTTTGAGTTTGTTTTTGTGTATGGTGTTAGAAAGTGGTCCAGTTTCATTCTTTTACAAGTGGTTGACCAGATTTCCCAGCACCACTTGTTAAAGAGATTGTCTTTAATCCATTGTATATTCTTGTCTCCTTTGTCAAAGATAAGGTGTCCATATGTGCGTGGATTTATCTCTGGGCTTTCTATTTTATTCCATTGATCAATATTTCTGTCTTTGTGCCAGTACCATACTGTCTTGATAACTGTGGCTTTGTAGTAGAGCCTGAAGTCAGGTAGGTTGATTCCTCCAGTTCCATTCTTCTTTCTCAAGATAGCTTTGGCTATTCGAGGTTTTTTGTATTTCCATACAAATTGTGAAATTATTTGTTCTAGCTCTGTGAAGAATACTGTTGGTAGCTTGATAGGGATTGCATTGAATCTATAAATTGCTTTGGGTAGTATACTCATTTTCACTATATTGATTCTTCCAATCCATGAACATGGTATATTTCTCCATCTATTAGTGTCCTCTTTGATTTCTTTCACCAGTGTTTTATAGTTTTCTATATATAGGTCTTTAGTTTCTTTAGGTAGATATATTCCTAAGTATTTTATTCTTTCCGTTGCAATGGTGAATGGAATTGTTTCCTTAATTTCTCTTTCTGTTTTCTCATTATTAGTGTATAGGAATGCAAGGGATTTCTGTGTGTTGATTTTATATCCTGCAACTTTACTATAGTCATTGATTATTTCTAGTAATTTTCTGGTGGAATCTTTAGGGTTTTCTATGTAGAGGATCATGTCATCTGCAAATAGTGAGAGTTTTACTTCTTCTTTTCCAATTTGGATTCCTTTTATTTCTTTTTCTGCTCTGATTGCTGTGGCCAAAACTTCCAAAACTATGTTGAATAGTAATGGTGAAAGTGGGCACCCTTGTCTTGTTCCTGACTTTAGAGGAAATGCTTTCAATTTTTCACCATTGAGGATAATGTTTGCTGTGGGTTTGTCATATATAGCTTTTATTATGTTGAGGTATGTTCCTTCTATTCCTGCTTTCTGGAGAGTTTTTATCATAAATGGATGTTGAATTTTGTCAAAGGCTTTCTCTGCATCTATTGAGATAATCATATGGTTTTTATTTTTCAATTTGTTAATGTGGTGTATTACATTGATAGCAACTCCTACAGCTCAACTCCAGAAAAATAAACGACCCAATCAAAAAATGGGCCAAAGAACTAGACATTTCTCCAAAGAAGACATACAGATGGCTAACAAACACATGAAAAGATGCTCAACATCACTCATTATCAGAGAAATGCAAATCAAAACCACTATGAGGTACCATTTCACACCAGTCAGAATGGCTGCGATCCAAAAGTCTACAAATAATAAATGCTGGAGAGGGTGTGGAGAAAAGGGAACCCTCTTACACTGTTGGTGGGAATGCAACCTAGTACAGCCACTATGGAGAACAGTGTGGAGATTCCTTAAAAAACTGGAAATAGAACTGCCTTATGATCCAGCAATCCCACTGCTAGGCATACACACTGAGGAAACCAGAAGGGAAAGAGACATGTGTACCCCAATGTTCATCGCAGCACTGTTTATAATAGCCAGGACATGGAAGCAACCTAGATGCCCATCAGCAGATGAATGGATAAGAAAGCTGTGGTACATATACACAATGGAGTATTACTCAGCCATTAAAAAGAATACATTTGAATCAGTTCTAATGAGGTGGATGAAACTGGAGCCTATTATACAGAGTGAAGTAAGCCAGAAGGAAAAACATAAATACAGTATACTAACACATATATATGGAATTTAGAAAGATGGTAACAATAACTCTGTATACGAGACAGCAAAAGAGACACTGATGTATAGAACAGTCTTATGGACTCTGTGGGAGAGGGAGAGGGTGGGAAGATTTGGGAGAATGGCATTGAAACATGTAAAATATCATGTAGGAAACGAGTTGCCAGTCCAGGTTCGATGCACGATGCTGGATGCTTGGGGCTGGTGCACTGGACGGCCCAGAGGGATGGTATGGGGAGGGAGGAGGGAGGAGGGTTCGGGATGGGGAACACATATATACCTGTGGCGGATTCATTTTGATATTTGGCAAAACTAATACAATTATGTAAAGTTTAAAAATAAAATAAAATTAGAAAAAAAAAAAGATATTTTATAGATATGTAGTTAAGAATAGCTTAAAAGTAGAAGCAACAATTCCAAGATGAATGGCATTCACAGGCTAATACTAATCTTTATTTAGAGTATAGAAAGATAGCAAATATAAAATAAAATTTCAAATATGATTTGAGAAGGATGTATGAAAAAATTAAATTGAGAAAAAATTATGCCATCAGAATTTAAGGTATCAGTTTCCTCAAAGTAAATCAATGTCCAAGTTCAGAAGAACTTTTATTTCAGCAGTAACAAAAAAAATTAGTTTTAGCATATAATTATGCTAGATATGAATTAAGTTTAATCTGAATTAAATAAATTTTATTAAATTTTAATCTGAACAAATAAGGAATTTTCCATGTAATTTATGAGGAAAGATTTTACTTACATAAAGCATTTATAGAATGTTTTCCATATTATGAATTTTTTTTTAATGTTTAGTTGAAAATGAGTCAAATCACAGTTTCCTAACTATAATCTTAAATATTAGTGATATAAATTAGAACACTTTCATCAACCTCAATTTTTCCTTTATAATATGGTTAAGTGTAATGAAGTTATATAGTTTTGATGGAGGACAGATTACCTAATCAAGATAAATATATTCCTTCCAAGTTTTTGAGAGCTTCTCTGGTGGCTCAGACAGTAAAGAATCTGCCTGCACTGCAGGAGACCCAGGTTTGATCCCTGGGTTGGGAAGATCCCCTGGAGAAGGAAATGGCAACCCACTCCATTATTCTTGCCTGGAGAATTCCATGAACAGAGGAGGTTGATGGGCTACAGTCCATGGGTTGCAAAGAGTCCTTCATGACTGAGCGACTTTCACTCACTCCAGATTTTTGATACCATAACAGGGAAAACTGTCTGCCATCTTCTGATAATCTTTGATATATCTTAAAAACTATCTTTCAGTAGTAATTTTTAAAGCAACTTAATTTTAAATTAATTTAATATGTTTTATTACTAGAAATTAATATCCTAAGTAACATAGTGTATTTCAAACAAGAAGAACATACTGAAAATTCTTTTTAAAAAATAAAATCTTACATTGTCTTAGTATCCATTACTCATTCATAGCTTTCTTTAGGACAGTGTGCATCTCTCTCAAGGAGACTGTGTATGATTTTCCTAAATATGTAAGTGATATTTAAGGTGTGGGAGTCAAGCATATGGTCTGTTCCTCAGTTCTGAAGAAATTAAGGAAACAAAGGAATTGGTGAGTGACAAACAAGCATTGGTAGACATCCATGATGACATGACATCTCTGCATCATGCAATGTGTGTGCTAAGTTGCTTCAGTCTGACTCTGTGGACACTATTGACCATAGCCCCCCAGACTTCTCTGTCCATGGGGATTCTCCAGGCAAGAATACTGGAGGGGCTTGTCATACCCTTCTCCAGGGGCTCTTCCCAAGCCAGGAACTGAACCTGCGTCTCTTACGTCGCCTGCATTCGCATGTGGGTTCTTTACCAGTAGTGCCACCTGGGAAGCCCCAGTAATTTATGGTATGCTAATCTTCTCAGCAAAATACAGGTGTATATTTTTCTCTTATGCAGTTGAAGAAACTGAAATTCAGAGAGCTTTGTAAACTTGCCTAGCACCAGAATGTTCAGTCAGCATGTTTTTAAGTCCTTTGCTGTTTTTTTCAAAAGACTTTTTGGCAAGTTGTGTGTGTGTGTGCACATGTTTCTAGAATATCTCACTTAACACATATCACATTTTGCACAGCACTTTAAATTATTGGTGAGTACACCTTCTGGCATCCATATTTTACTAGAAGTTGTTTAAAAATAGTAATATTTTAGACTTTCAGCCACATTCTCCTATTTTGACCCATAGTATTAACATAGAGCTTTGTACATGGAAAAGTTTAAAGAAATTCTTTAGAGTTGGAAATATATGTTGAACTTGACTTGTCAAATTCTTTTTATTAGTAGTAAATTTTTTTGAGTAATCATTTTGTTCAAGAGTTATTTAATGAGTCTTATATCTTTTCTTGGTTTTTCTCCTTTATGTGTTTTTGAAGAGCTATGTTTCCAAAATGATTTGAGTAAAAATCCCCTTTATATGAAAACTGATTGGTTTGGCTAATAACAATGTGTAATTGGAAAAGAAAAACATTCCAAAAAGTTTTCTTTCTTTCTTTTTTTTAATGTTAGTATTGAAGGAGTAATGGCTTATTTTTCTGTAGATTATCAACAGTCTGGTCTGGAACATTATCTACTAAAATTTCTATGTTATTATTTGTACCTCCAAATTAGCATATTATTGTGGGACTGTGAGTGAAAGGTCCATGGATGGTGAGGCTAGAGTGTGAGAACATGTCACTGTCGTCAAATAACAGCTTCCATTCATCTAAATTCCTTTCCTCACCTCTGTTTACACACAGGTGTTTACATAGTAAACAGTACATAGTTACACTGTAATTGTGAAAACAAATTTTTATGCATAAATCAAGTTCAAAGTAGTCTTAGTAGACATGACTTTATGCCCTGCCATGATATCCTAAAGTAAGTCATTATTATAGATAATCACTTTCTTATACTTCCTATGATTTTCTCCTGTCCCTTCATCAAGTTGAAAATACATGAAATAAACTGCTGGTTTTCACTAAAACTAGACTTAATTTACTTCATAATTGTGTTACTCATATTTCACTATGGAAATAATTTTTTGATTCCTTCAAAGGGTGCAATATTATAATTTGTCCAGTTTCCTTTTAAGCATGTCTATCTTCTTCTTTCTCTTTGTCCCTCTAGACCTACTTCATATATCCATGCTGTTCGTTTGTTCTTTACTCAGCACAATTGGGTAACATGTTAAAGCAAAGCCTAACTCTGTCCTCAAAAACTTGCTATATTTTGTCTATTCCTTTACACAAGTAACACCCCTGATTATGATCATAAGTAAGTAAGTGTTATTCGCTCAGTAGTGCCTGACTCTGCGACCCCATGGACTGCAGCCCACCAGGGTCCTCTTGTCCATTATATTTTCCAGGCAAGGATACTGGAATGGGTTGCCATTTCCTTCTCCAGGGGATTTTCCCAACCCAGGGATCGAACCCGGGTTTCCTGCACTGGAGGCAGATTCTTTACCAACTGAGCTATAAGGGAAGTTCCGTACATCTTGTTTATTTCTACCATAGAGAGAAGAAAGAGCACTGATGTTGGAGGCAGACATTCAGTTTGAAATTCTTGCTCAGTAACATGTCTGATTTCCTTCTCAGTTAGACATGAGACAATATTATCTGCATGATAGATCTGTATGGATAATTTAATCATATAATTGTGTAAATACCTAGAAAATTAGTTGTCATATGAAAAGAACTGAAAAATGTTAATTCTTCTCTTTATATTGAGACTTCATGTATTATGATTTTCCCATTACAGGAGAAGTTGTGGGAGAAATTTTTCTACTTTAATTACATTCTCAATAGTATCCACCAAGGAAGATATTTAGTATATATTTTTGAAATAGTGAATAAATAACTCACCTAGAATAGTTGCTATTAAATTAGTATTGTATATATTTATCTTCTACATATATGTGTGTGTGCGTGTGTTTGTGTGTATTTGTTTATGTACATATACATGTCCCTTGATGCTATAGAGGGGAAGAAAAGATAATTGAATGTTGAGGGGGATTGTTTACTTGTTGATGGGTCAGTCAATTTACGTATCCTTATTTAAGTATCCATAATCATATTCATGTAAAAGAAGGCTATTTTAAATTAGTACCTGCTTTCAAATTTATTTTCAGAAAGAGTTATATACTTGTGACATGACAATTAAATATAAGTTCTAAATGTTTTCTTATAAGTCACAGTGTTAATTAAAAAAACAAGCAAAATGTTACACAGAAATTCTTTTCACATTATTTATCTCAACCTCATTTTTTCTTGTCAATGCTTTCTCTGTTTGTAAAAGTAAAATGTTATGAGAGTGTTTATTATGAGCTTAGTTTTTCTATTATGTCTGTGAGTTTAGAAAGAAAATTATTATATCTGTTGTTTCCAGATTTAGTTTATTCCATGCCTATCTTTACAATTGTGACTCAGTAAATAGTTTTGCTTGAATTTTCAAATGTCTTGCTTCTTACACAACCACATTAAAAAGTAAAAGTAAGATAAAATTGAAAACTCATGAGATGTATAAGAATTGTTAATATATATAGCACTTTCATACTTATTGTTCGGAACAACACATATTTTTATGTATTGCATATAATATATGACAAATTTTAACATAGTTAATGTTCATGTAACCATATGAATTAAGTAACATTGCTTCCCCACCATTAACAGACAGGAAATCAAGGAGCTGAATGCTTAAATGACTTACCCAAAGTCTTAGTACTAGTAGAGTTGTGTGTATGTTAGTTGCTCAGTTGTGCCCGACTCTTTGCAACCCCATGGACTGTAGCCTGCCAGGCTCTGCTGTCCATGGACTTCTCCAGGCAAGAACGCTGGAGTGGGTTGCCATTCCCTTCTCCAGGGGATCATCCCAACCCAAGGACTGAACCTGGGTCTCCTAAATTGCAGGCAGATTTTCTTTACTGTCTGAGCCACCAGGGAAGCCCACTAGTAGAGCTAATAATTCAAATTAGATGGTCTTGCTTCAGAACCTGTGCTCTTACTTACATACTGTGAATAGTAGTGCCAGAAATTCAGATAAATCTGTGTAATTTTGCCTTATAATGAATGCGAGCACTTCAGAAATATTTTCCAATGTGTTTTGATAGAATGAAGGTTATTACAATCCTCAGTAAACTATCTCTATTTTGAATATTTCTTTCCAGAAAAAAATTTAGATTTATACTCAAAATGTGAAATATATTTCACACTATTTCACAATAGTGAAATATATACTATCAATAATTACTTGAATAGAGGGAAAGAGAGAGGAAAGAAAAGAAAGAAAGAAAAGGAATACCTAGTTAGTACTTGATTGATCAGTTTTAAAGATGTTCACTGTAAAAAACAACATCTTCAAAATTGAGGTCGTGTACCTTCAATACTTTTACTTTCTAACATATATATCTGCAAACTTTAAAGAGAGGGCAGCTATATCAGTTTGATTCAGTGAAATAACTTTACAATGCTTAAAATTTTTAGTGTCTTCTATATGTGTTTAACACTTTTAAGCAAAATTCGTCATTTTGAGTTGTAGGATCCTGGAAGATAGGTTGCATGTTTTATTCAATATTTTGCCCTATTTTCTTAGCACTGTACTTTGTAATTTAGAGGACACTCAGTAGACTTTTGCTAAATGAATTGATTATGATTGAGCATAATTAATTAACATAAATTATAATTTTCCCAAATTTAATTACAAAAATAATTAGAAAAGTAATATAGTTAAAATTTAGAATAATTTCTGAATTATTCTCAGGGTCTAGAATGAAAGTAGGACTCATACATTTAACTTTTTTGTTCACACATATAGTAATCATAATGAATGGTTTTTTAAAAACTTTTCTATTATTAGTAAAAATTATATTTGTGGATAATATTTACCCTAAGTAAACACCAAATGTTTAAACCTATTGACAAATTATACAAATTAATTATTATACTAATGAGTATAGTTTATTTATATTAATTTGTCCAGTGAGACTGAATTACTTGTGTCAGTAAGTTTGGGGATTGGGAAATAAATACTGTGGTAATACGTAAGTTAATAATGTCTTTTAGGTTACTTACTTATTTTTATGTATGATGTGTGTATTGATTACAATGAGGAAGGGAGGAGGTATACAGATGTTCTTGTCAGCAAGGAAACTTTCAAGGAAATGATAAAACCTATATTTGATAACTTTTTTTTTTTCTTGTTTGCAGGATTCTGAATTGGGTATTGGTGTTTCTGTTTTGAAGAATATTTCTTTTTGAGCTGTTTTATTTTTAATCATCCATCTTGGGATACAGAAAAAGAATCAGAAAGACACTTATTTTAAGTTTAGAATACTCACTCCTGAGGCATCCTCACTGCCGAGCTCACGACAATGTGGCCATCACAGCTACTAGTCTTCATGATGCTCTTAGCACCGATAATTCATGGTAAGACTTTTAATTATATTTTTCTGTGACACTTAATGTTGTCTTAGTAATTTACATTAGATCCTTTATTTTAAATTTTTGTGCTATGATTTTGCAGTTTTTGCCTACCATGTAATAATAGCTGTAAGTAATGTATTTTAAGCTGTAATAAATAGAATGTTGAGTTTTATTTCTTAAAATACCATTTAAAATGTGTATCTAACCAAATTATTTTTTTAATTTCATGTTTTATTATTTTTATCACCCTTAAAGAGTATCATTTAAATTATTAACTATCATTTATTATGAATTTAAATGACCTGTTTTGCTAAGTAAAATAGCTTTTAATATAGTAAATGCCCTTTCGAAAGAAAACACTCCCAAATTCTACTTTCCTGAACCCAGTAATTATTTGTTTCTGAGTATTTAGTACCATGCTCAATCCTTAACACACAAAATTAAATTGAAACCTCTCATTAAGACAGAATTGTGATATCCCTTTTAACGAGAAAAGAGATAAAAAGCATTATCAAAACAGTATCAACATAAGCAAAAATGTATTTTTCCTGAAACATGCTAATATACTCATAAAAGACTGTATACATGTTCATTTAGACATCTTGGTACTTATAGCATGAGTATGATAGTTAAGAAATAATCTATCTTTCTTTGCAAATTTTTATAAAACATCTAATTAGTCAATAAATAAGCAAAACAAATTCTGTACCACTTAGAATAATATTTATTTAATCCCTCTAAAAATTGCCAGATTAAAGTCTATACATTTGTTACTTTTTCCCAATTTAAAGTTTTCTACTGATTATCATTGGTTTTGCCCTCAGATGAAAATGGCATAATACAGTCACTGTCGCATATGTTAATGATAATTATAGCAAAGAAAAAAGGACACAGCTGTACTTGCCACTGCTTAGGAGGTCTCAGAGTATTAGAGTTTAGCAGGCAGCTGAAATGACTTTTTAGCCTCCTTGGCTCATTTTTGGTTTTTAATTGACTGTAGAAATCTATTGTAGTTTTTCAGTGATGCAGTTCTTAAATTGACTCATTCATATGTTTTAACATGAATTGCATTCTACTGTCATTATAAAAATGGGATAAAATCACTTGTCTTTTGATATTTCCCCTAAAGTTTCCCTGCTTTCACAACTTTATTTCTAACAAATTGCTATAAGATAGTGCTTTTTTAAAAAATAAAAGTAAAATTATACAACCATCTCATTTTAAACAATGTAAAATTGTTAAATATTTCAAATTTTTCCCTCAATTCTTATACTGATGTGACACTTGCACATTCATATACTTGGGCATGTATAACATTTTGTGATATGGCACAGTATAAGAATTATGTTCTTTTAAACAAATGCTTTTCTAATTGTCAGTGTACCTAAAGATGATTCTACTTAGCCTTTTTGATATTATGAAAATGTCTCACTCGTAAGTTTATTTGAAGATTAAATAAATAGGATATGTAAAAAATCTAGCACAGAACATGACTGATATTAAGTGATTGAACATGTTAATTTCCTTCATCATACTATCTACCCTTCCCGTATATTTTTGTTCTAGTAAATTGTAACAGCTAAGAATTAGCTTACCCTGAGAGCTTCTTCATTTGATACTGATATTCAGGAAAAAAAACTCTTAAGTATATGTACAATTCATGTTTACAAAGTCAGTCTAAAATTGTACTATTAGAGCAAGGTAGGTTAAAAATAGCAGAAATACACATTGTAAGAAAGACTTTCTTTTCAGAGGTGCAGTTTCTGGTCTCCTAAACCTGACACCTACTTTGTACCTCATGGGTCCCAAAGATCACTGAGCCTTACACCATGATTCTTGAGTTGAGACCTGTATTGAACAAGCATACAGAAACACACATATAATCTCTTCAAGCAACTGTAATAAGTATTTAAAAACTAATAAAGTACAGAAACTATTGACCCTGGTATATAAAAATATATAAAATATTTTGACTAAAAAACTAAAATAATGTTTTCATTTTCTGTGAACTACTTTATATCATCCTATGCATATCAGGCTAAACAGTATAGAAACTTTCCACTTATAAACTTTATTCTTATTACCTTGTGTAAGTATTTTAAAATTTTTCACCAGAGAAAATACAAGTCAGTTTTGACTGCCTTCTGTGGAAGGCTTTCTCCATTGCCTTGTGATGCCACTTCAAACTTGTAAATGAAGGGCTCCATGTAAGCAGATTTTTTGAGTTCAGCTTGCTCATAAACAGAAAGTGTGTGTGCCTTTGATCAGTGCAAAAATATAATAGAATTAGACATTTTTGGAGTCCCCACCAGTCTTGGCTTGAAGGAATACCATATAGCTTGAAACCTGAGAGGACTGAAATAAAATAGATGTCTTAGTAATAGAGGTACTTTTTTTCCAAAACATCCCTGGATAGCATGTCCTTGCCTACTGTTGATGCAACGCCTAGCTATATTTCTTCTCCTGATCAGAGAGAATTAACTTTTCTGGACATGACCCAAATTTCTGGCCTTTTCTCGAGAGTATATAATAATGATGACTACTTCCCTGGTGTCTCAGACAGTAAAGAATCCACCTGCAATGCAGGAGACCCGGGTTTGAGACCTAGATCAAGGAGATCACCTGGAGAAGGGAATGTCTACCCACTCCAGTATTCTCGCCTGAAGAATTCCAAGGACAGTGGAGCCTGGCATGTTACAGTCCATGGGGTCACAAAGAGTTGGACATGACTGAGTGACAAGGACATAGTGATTCAATAGCCATAAACTTTAAATGTATTTGGTACAATTAATTATCACAGCATTCTCATGGGTTTAATATTACTTATTATTATCATTACTTTGTATATAACTTTTTATAGTGAAAGTATTGGGGTACCAAGTGACCAAACAACTTGACTAAAGTTGCACATGAGACCCAAAGAGGTCTTAAAATGAAGGATTTAGCTTCTTGAGCTCTGGTCTTAACTGCAGGTAAATAATCAGTTCCTATTAAAGCCATTCTTCCCTGTAGAAAATTCCACATCAGCTCTCCTGGTTCTTGTGAACAGATGAGGTAAAAAGGTAGATTTCTGCCTCTTCCATGTTCTGGGCATAGACCAACTGGGCTTTGAAGTCTTAACAGATCTGAGATAAAATTTAAGCTCTACTGCCTACAAGTTCTGTAACAGTTACTTGGTAAATTAGTTAACAAATAACATTTATCATAGACTGTGAGTCAGATGACTGTGCTAGCTACTAAAGCTATGGTAATGAACAAGGGATTCTAAATTCTTCCCTCAAGCTTATAGTAACTTAAAATTTGTAAGCCTGCTTTTCATCTGTAAGAACAAACACTCCATGTAGGGTTATTTTAAGAAATGAATGATATACACATAGTTCTAACATAGTGCTTGGCACTCAGTTAATCTTTTTTCTGTTTTATTTTCCTACCCCTAATTACTTTGAAATAGAGCTAAACCTCTCAGCATTAGATAAGGAATATATACAATTATCCTTATTCTTACCCTGAGAATTGAAGTCTTTTGCTACTAGAACCTCAGCATTTTGATTTTGCCAGAAAATTTTAATACTAGTATCTAAACAAAATTATTGTCAAACTGATTATATATATCAGATATATATATAAAGACTTAATATATAATTGTCAGTATATTATATTTTAGTATATAATTCTCTATTGTCAGTGGTAGTAGTATGTAATTGTAAGTGATGCATTTTTTGCATGATTTCTGCATGGGTAAAATTAGAAACTAAGCTAAATAATTAATTCTGAATAATATTTACACTAGTTGAGTAATCTCCCACATCATCCTAGAGAGTCTGGCTAGTATTTTTTATAGGAAAATAAACTTAATTAGTATATCCACATTTTGTGTATATTTATATTTATATATATATATATTTATATATATATATACAACTTTAAACTTAAGAAATGTCTCTGGTTCTATGTTTATCTGTCCATATTTTATGTCTCTGTGTACCTCTGTATTTCTATTTTTCTGTTTTCCATGACTGTGTCTCCTTCCTGTATAACCATAAAATCCTTATCTATAATGCAATGAGACTTGGCAGAAGTAAAGAGAAGTAGTGAAAGCAGATGGCCAGTTCTTTGGTGTTAACTAATGTAGTGTTGCATGAAGATAAAAGACTTTTTTGTTCTAATGATGTGGTTGGGAGCAAGGGAAAATAGAGAGATCAGAGAACAAAAATCCAGTGATACCATGAGCACCTGGGACTCATCCTGACTGGCGGTAAAACAATATCATGGTTCAGTATAGGACCCACACTAGGAGACCTGTTCTTGGGAGGTACGTCACCCAAGCCATAATGGGTTGGGAGTTGAGAAGGTGATTGCGATGCTCAAATATTTTAACTGCATCTTGTGTTCATTAAACTGTACTTAGCAAGTGTATCACAATGATAGAGATAGAAAACAGGATCATTGTAGCTTACTATATGTAAAAGGAAACAGTATTTTTAATGATATCTTTGCAGAAAAAAGTAGAATTTAAAAAATTCTTTCATGAGCCACCATATATGTACTTTTTCCCAAGTTTAATTTGTGTTGGTAAAGTTGCATGTGTATTTATATATTAATGAACTTTAAAGCTAACAAATTAGTTATTATAAACAGTTCTTAGCAGGGACAAAACAATGATCAAACACATATATCTTGTACTATTATGGTTTTTGTAATTTGTTTTATTATGAATCTATTTTTAGTTATAGTAATATTTAATGTGCCAATGATTTAAAATAATAATTCAAAATATTTTAACCTCTAATAATATGTGAAGCTTGAGAAAGTACCAAATTATATTTTACCACAGAAAATATTACCATATAAATTTTTTTATGAAGTCATGTTTTATTAATGGTGAAAGTGGTAGGTTGACTTCTAAGCTCTGCTTAGCTATTTTTTTTCTAGAAATTAATCATCCTTTAAATGTTCATAATGCTTGCCAGCCTAGATAATTTGTAATACTTACAGTAATATCACTATCTGTATGGTCAAATATGTTATACTGAGAAATCTTTGTCATCATCATGATACATGAGATTATTGAGAACACATCCAATAGCATCTATTAATGCATTAGCCACTTGGTACTGAAATTCAAAATAAATATTAATATATATTTCAAAAGTTAACTATGCAGTCTCTAATACAACAGTATGTACTACCAATATGTACATCTGACAGCTTTCCTTTGTAAGAATGTGTTTAGGAGCCTTCTCTGTGCATTCAGTATGCAGTTTGGCAATTGGAAAATAATTTTATTTTGCCTTTGCATCTGCAAAACATGTTATGTGTGAATTTTATTGTGGTGATACTCCTCTACAAGTAAGAAATGTGCACTTTGAGAGCAAAGTAGCATTTTCTATCTTCAGATTTTATGTACTGTGACTGTTTCAAGGGTTTAGAATCATATATTATTTTTTGTGCTTCTTGGCTTTGGGGTAAACTGATTATACTAGGATGGTTGTTGTGCACTTGATGTTGAATACATTTCAAGTAGTTTGATGTGTAATATATAAGTATCTAATTGTCTCCCTCTTCTTTGTATTGCTATTTATTTTCATTCTCAATGTAAGAATAGTGCTCTTACATTTATAATTTCATGTAAATAGCCATAGGGCATTTTTCATACAATTATTTCCTGCATTCAGATTGGAAAATAATTGCTTAATGACCAATCAAAAAATTGAAATGCAATAGGAAAGAGTCTTATCATGCAAATAAGATGCTATATATCAATGTTACATTATGATCTGTTTTGACAGTTCAGAATAAGGCCCTGTTGAAAACTAGGGTTAAGTCATTCTCTAATTTATTTCAGATTTTTAATTGATGAATTAAAAATAAACTTTATTTTAATAATTATATTTTTATTTTATTTGAATCTATGTTTCTTTACCATCGTAGCAGAACTAGTTTCTTTAAATATAAAAACTTGTCTTTGTATCAGAAAAACTGTGTATGAATTATTTGACCAAAGGAGTTAGGCTAGCTAAGGATTTGCAAGAGAAATATGCTGGTTGTAATTTCCAAAAGTAATGGCTAGACACCTTCAAACAAAACTAGGCTCTCACAGTGACACTTAATAAACTTTCTGTGTTTATTTGATCTATTCACACTGTAGTTTGTGGTGATATGAATGTCATGAAGTCAAGGTTATAGCTTGATAAAGTATAAGAACATAGTCTCGTATATTTCTTTGTCTGTCATTACCAATGTCACCTATTTTATTGTTTAAGTAATCCTCTTCAAACAAATTTAAATCAGAAGGCAAAAATTCAATAATCCCATGACCTGGTGGTACAATTAATACTAATGGTTGTTAGATATTTTTTGCAGTCGTGCAAGCGCATATTTTTAAAAAGTGGAATAACTTTAGAAATAAAAGTTGTGTCTTTAATACTGATTTCACTTTAAAATTAAGACATTTCTAGCCCTTCATTAAAGTTTAAAAAATTATGAATGCATGTTATATAAGAAATAATTGTGTATCTAACCATAGATTATTGGCTCAGCACTGAAGGTCATTGATACATTACAGTTACAAATCGCAGTATAAGGGAACATGGTTGTATATAAAATTTGACTGTATCTTTGTACCCATAGAAGAAAATCTCTTGATAATACGGAAAGTAAAAGAATGACTCATTTTTGACTCACAACTATATAAAATAAATGGTCATAAATGATCAAAACAGCCTTACTTATTATCACCACCATTTATTTAAAATAATTCCACAAGTTTTGGCTACTATAATAATCAACAAATGTAAACCAGAATAAATATTCAAATATTAAGATATAATTGTTATTTGCAGGTAGATTATGATGCATTCAGAAAATCAATAATATAATAACTTTCCAGAATCAATGAAAGCACTAAGTTCAGGTTTATGATTCATACATGCATATATGATTACATCACAGTAGAAATGAAATGCCTGAGTTACTTAGGAAATATAGGAGGAGCTACATTAAACCTAGGAGAAGAAAACTGTGAAACTTACTGTGAATTATAAAATAAAACACCCAATATACCATGTTCCTGAATAAAAAAAGACTAGGAACAACAAAATTGTAAGTTATTTCCAAGTTAAATTTTATGTATGTTCACACAACTGCTTTCAGAGTACTGATGTGAGCTTTTCCATGTAGAAATTTAACAAAATTATTCTAAAATATATATTGATATATATATATAGAATATTAAGCAAAATTTTACAAAAGTGAAAAGAATAATAGGTAGATATAAATTTAACATATATATTATGAAAGAACAGTAATTAAGATATAATATCAAAATTAGTGTAATTGATCAATTTTGAAAATGAGATTCCTGAAAAATCACTGCACTCTGTATTGTAATTTTCAAGGAATGACTCCTCAGAAAATCAAATATCTAAGACAAGAAAGAGTCAAATAAGGATCAAATCAATTGTGTGTGTATGTGTTTCGAATTATATACTATGGAACTTCTGGAGAAAGACTTCTTTGAGTTGCCTACTTTAATTTCCATTCTTAATGTATTAGATAGCGTAAACTTTGGCTGTGGTCACAGTAGAATTCAAAATGAATAATAGCTTCTAGAGAATATATTCTTGTTCACCAAACGTTTCAAGAAAGATAAATGTTTCTGGTTGGACAGTATATGTGTGTGTGTGTGTGTGTGTGTGTGTGTTTGTGCACGTGTGTGCATATCTCTGTGTTTGAAGGACAGAGGGGATGCCATTCTCTTGTTCTCACAGTTATTTATAGACTCAGTCTATTAATGGCACAAGAGTTCCAATATCTTTCTGAGGCTCATTGTCATTCCTATCCACAGAAGGAAGAAGAGTATTGGGAGGATTCCAGTGGGAGGTTCTTATATGGATATGCTTGGAAATAGTGCGCATTACTTTTGTTTCCGCTTCCATTAATTAAAACTCTGCCTCATAGCCACACCTATAAATAAGTTTGAAAATCGTAGTCCTCTTGTGATGAAGGAAGAAGAAAATATTTTTAAAATATATGGTAGTTTTTTAAAAATTAGATTTGATGCATCAATATCTTTTTTAATGTATAAATGGGTACTTAAAATATCTTTCTTGAGATATATTTCATATACCATAAAATTTAGTTTAGTGGATTTTAGTGTTTGCATAGTCGTGCACCTTTTAGAGTGTAATTAGTCCTCCAAAAAGAAATCCTATATCCATTAGTAGTCACATCCATCTTCCCCTTGGGAAGACCCAGTCCTGGACCATCAGTAATCAATGTATCTATGCTTTTCCCTATTGTAGACATTGCAACTTGCTTCTTTCATTTAGCATAATATTTTAAAAATATATGTATACCATGGCATGTATCAGTGGTTCTTGTTTGTTTCCAAGTAATCTGTTGTATAAATATACCACATTATATTTATCCGTGGATGGAAATTTGGATTATTCCCCACTTTTTGGCTATTCTGTATAATGTTTTTATGAAAATTCATGCATAAATTTTTGTGTGGACGTTTTCACTTTTCTTGGGTATAAACCTAGGAGTGGACTTGCTGAGTCACATGATTACTATATTTAACATTTTGAGGAAGTGCTAAACTACTTTCCAAAGTGGTTGCACAGTGACACGTTGCAAACATTCTTGCATTCTCAACTATATTTGTTACTGTCTTTTTTCTTTTAATCAATCTGGTCAAAATGAAGTAGTATCTCATTGTATATATTTTTTTTTTTTTTGCTACTCAATAGTTTCTTTTTGATGATCTATTTTAAATATAGTAGTTTGTACATGTCAATCCTAAACTCCCAATCTTGACTTATATTTCTCTAATGTATAATCTTGAGCTCATTTTCGTGTACTTGGTTATTTGCATATCTTACTTGAAGAAATATGATTTAATCATTTCTTAATTTTTATTTTTCATTTCTAAGTATTCTTTATATAAATATATTTTTTTGTAAAAAGGTCACAGGGTACCATTGTTACAGTACATTTGGATTTAAGAAATCTTTAGATGCATTTTCTAAGAGGCTTTTTGCTTGGATTTGCCCACTTACATCTCAGCTATTTTAAATTCACTTTGAAATCATATATCATTTGTCTAGCCCCACTCCACCTTCTTTTTTACTTATTCCTAAAAATAGTTCATTAACTTGTTTTTTTATGATTGCAAAAACTACTAATTGACAATGATTGAAACTTTATTCTGATATGTGAATTGAATAGTGGTGAATGATACACAGAATAGTTAGGTAATTCATTGAATTCTTCTAGTTAGTTTCCAATTACTCCTCCTTAAGAAAATGATAAAGAACATTAAACTTTAATTTGATGGCCAGAAGCATTTCTATTTTTGTTCTAGTCTGAATTCTTCTATCAGATTCAGAAAGCCCTCTTTTTTACATTTTTTGCGTCTTTGCTCAAATTATAAACAGTGCATCTTTTATTTCCATACACTTATTTTCTCTGATATGTTCTACAAATAGCTCAATGCCTCTTTAAATCTTAAGAAAGTTATGCTATTTGTTGTGTCTGTCAAATCTACACATGTTACTTAGTATCCTTTGGACTCACTCATATCACATCTTTAAACAGAAAAAGATGAGAAATGGAAAAGGACTTGAAGTATTATTTGGAAAGAATCCTAGTCAACTTGCACTATTTCAGCCCACTGGACTTATCTGAAATAATACTATTTCAGGAGAAAAGATTAGGACTAAATAAAGATAATGATTTATAAATGTTATTACTAAACAGCTGTTACATTTTTAAGAAACCTTGAATAAAGGAAGATGTCCTATTTAGAAAATAATGCTTACATGAAGCCCAGAAACTGAAGTTTATAGTATTATTCAATTTAAACTGCTTTGGAATTCTAATTTGCATGGTTCTATTGAATGAAGTGAAAAGATTTCAGGCCTTAGAATCTAATTCCAATTCTGTTACTTCCAAGAAACATGACCTTAACCATGTGAATCACGGTTTTCTTATTTTTTATAAGGGTAATTAGGCCTACTTTGTTGTACTATGAGGATTAAGTAAAATAATGTATAGAAAGGCCTTAGAACCAAGCTTCACACATTTAATCTTGGGAAAATGTGGGCATTAAAACATACCTTTAAGAATTAGACCTAAAAACCAAATGACCTGGATAGTTAGCAAATTTTAAAATACTACACTGTCTTGGGTCACTTACTTTCCATAGTGTTTTTCAAATACTGCATTGTATATTCTTAACCCCCAAATGTGACAGTTTCTCTAATTATGAGTCTACACATTTGTACACACATTCCATCATTATATTCAGGACTCACCCACTGAACTGTAACTAAGTCTTTAATGAGTTACTAATGAACATCTTAAGCTTAGATAAACAAAAAAAGAAAAAAAAGTTTGAGCGTTTTGAAAAACTATTCATAGTTAAGCCTGTTGCTTTTAATTAGGCTATAAGCCCAGTGAAATTTCCTGTCTTTACTAATCTTCCCAGGTTTGAAGAAATTGAATAATAAGTGACAGATGTACCCTCCCTTTGATATTATTAATGTGAGGTAAAAAGGGATAAATGCATTGAGCTAAATTAGAGAAATCATTGTTTGATTAAACACAAAGATAATATACAAATTCAAAATAGTATATTTCAATGATTCATTTTTTTCCTTAGACTCTGATAACTTCAAAACCAGTTAATTTTGTTGTTGAATTAGAAAATAACAGATGTCATGAGGAAAAAAGATCCAGAGATGATTAGACCTTGTAGATGAAAAAAAAATCCTCTATATGGATGAAAGAGCAAACAGCTTTTACATATAACTGCTTCTCTCCAAGCTGTTAGAGATACTGTGAAAATAGTGATCACAGACACTACCTGAATTAGATCAGGACTATTATTTTCTGTAGCTCTTGTTATAAATCAACAATGGTGGTGACTGTTTAGCAATGATCCATTTTAAAAATTCCTTTTGATAGTGAAGTTGATGAAACCATGCAGACCTTAAGGGCACATGATTAAATAATGAAGACAGATAATACATAAAATTCAAAGCAACAGGATGGCATGATGCTCCCTCCAGGGAACACTCATATTTGTTTAAAAGGAACCCTTTTATATCAGTCACAGTGGCTCAGGACAGTGGGAAGAGCTGAGATAGCCCAGATGTTTTACGGGTTACACACTGTTGTTAGAGGCAAGCTTGACATCATGCCTCTGTACACAAATTAAAAATCAGCATGTCAGTTTTTAAAAGTAAGTGTCCAATAATAATTACACTCTCTATATATGTATCATAATATAAAAACACAGTCAGTTGTTTTGACCTGTGAGACTGTTAACATGTCTGCTGGCTTGTGAACCAGCATTTAGGCATTCATTTTGTATATGTGCTGAGGATGGGGTTGATTGGTAAAAGTCCCTTATTATTTGGAAAAATAATACCAAAAACATTTTCATTCTTCTCAACTACCTTCAGAAATGCCAGTTATGATTAGCTTAGGATGGGGAGAAAGCACTGACTAACAAGACAGATCTCTGTCAAAATATGTATAATTTTTGCTGCTTTTTTTTTTTTTTCCTACATGTCAAGTACAGGTGTCAATGGGATTAAGGTAAAGTGCCTCATTACTATCGTTATAAAAATTTTCAAAGAAATTATCTGGAATATTCTGAAGGCACATTTTCTCTACCATTAAAATGTTAACATTCTTTAAGAGGAGAGTAGACGAAGGGAAATTAAAGGAATATTTGTATTCTTCAAAGAATAAATTCCAGAGTTATACTTTTGTTATCATTAATTGAAATCTGTTTGCATTATGTTTGCAAAGAGACAGTTGTGACATTTTATTTAATTTAAATGAAAATAATGTGCTTTCAAGAGCTGATTTTTTTTTCAAATTTGTATCAGTACCAGAATTTTATTCTCTGCTTATTCATTTTAACAAATATTTGAGATATTTCTATTGCAGTATTTCAGTATAAGCAACCACAGTGAGCCACAATTTTTCTTTTATTTTTAGAACATAGAAGATATCATGGTTGAAAGACAATTAAAAATAATCTTTTAATGTTGTTTCTTTTGTTTTTTAACACTGGGAATTTAATTTCCCTTTAGCTTTATTCATAACAGGTGTTTGCTTTTTCCACTAGTCTCAGGATGTCTTATATTGCTTTCAGAACTTGAAAGTTCAGTCTTTTGATGAAAGTTTAAAACATTTAAAAGTGTTTATTTTCCTGTAACAAGTTCTGTTTTAGAAAAGAGCAAGAAACTCAGTTTGCAAGGAAAGATGCATGAACACATAGAGCATATGAACACTACATAAGACAAGCATTAGAAGAATCTGTTGAGTTAAATAATATATGCATATACTCTAAAGGTTGCTTCGTCATATACAGGTAGAAAAGTCATCACTTCTGAGTCATTTCTTCTAAGACCCAGAATTAAATCAGAGTTTTCTCTGTATTAGAACTCCCATGATGTAGTTTCTACCTGGTATTTTCTACCTTAGTCAGGTAGAAGTGGAACATTTTTGACAATTGTTAGAGATTACTTTGTTGTTGTTAAATTGCTAAGTCGTATCTGGCTCTTTGCCACCCTGTGGACAGCAGCACCACAGGCTTTCCTGTCCTTCACCATCTCCCAGAGTTTGCTCAGATTCATGTCCCTTCACTCAGTGAAGATGTCTAACCATTTCATCCTCTGCTGCCCTCTTCTCCTTTTGCCTTCAATCTTTCTCAACATCAGGGTCTCCAATGAGTCAGTTCTTCACATCAGGTGGCCAAAGTATCGGAGCTTCAGCTACAACATCAGTCCTTCCAATGAATATTCAGGGTTGATTTCCTTTAGGATTGACTGGTTTGATTTCTTTACAATCCAAGAACTCTCAAGAGTCAAGGGACTCTCCAGCACCACCACTTGAAATCGTCAATTCTTTGGTGCTAAGCCTTCCTTATGGTCCGAGTCTTATATCCATACATCACTACTGGAAAAATCATAACTTTAACTATATGGACCTTTGTCAGCAAGGTAATGTCTTTACTTTTTAGGTTTGTTATAGCTTTCCTTCCAGGGAGCAGGTGTCATTTAATTTCATGGCTGCACTCACCATTCACAATCATTTTGGAGCCCAAGGAAATAAAATCTGTTACAGCTTCCACTTCTTCCCCATCCATTTGTCATAAAGTGATGGAACTGGATGCCATGATCATAGTTTTTTGCATGTTGAGTTTTAAGGCAGCTTTTTCACTCTCTGCCATTAGACTGGTATCATCTGCATATTGGAGTTTGTGACTAGTTCTCCTGACAGTCTTGATTATAGCTTTTGATTCATTCAGCCTGGCATTTTGCATGATGTACCCTAAATATAAGTTAAATAAACAGGGTGACACTAAAGCCTTTTCTTATTCCTTTCCCAATTTTGAATCAGTCTGTTATTCCATTAAGGTTCCAGCTTTTGCTTCTTGACCTGCATACAGATTTCTCAGGTAGCAGGTAAGGTGAGCAGGCAGGTAAGGTCTCATATTCTTATCTTTTTAAGAATTTTCCAGTTTGTTGTGATCCACACAGTCAGTGGCTGTAGCATAGTCAATGAAGCTGAAGTAGATGTTTTTCTGGAATTTGCTTGCTTTGTCTATTGCCCAAGAAATGTTGGCAATTTGATCTCCGGTTCCTCTGCCTTTTCTAAATCCAGTTTGTACATCTGGAAGTTCTCAGTTCACATAGTGCTGAAGCCTAGCTTGAAGGATTTTGAGAATAACCTTACTAGCATACAAAATGAGTGCAATTGTACCCAGCCTATAAAGCAATTTTGCAGCTGTCATACTTACTTTAGGGAGAAATCAGGAAAGAAGTAATTTATTAATACAGCCAAGATGAAGGTGATGGCAGGAAGGTAGAGTCTTTCAGGTATGCGTAAAGAAACACAAAAAATGGGAAATGACAGTTACTTAAAAGCAAAGAAATAATAGCAGTCATCTCTCTCTCTCTCCTCCCTTTCCTTCCTGCTTCCTCCCTCCTCTTCTACCCTTTCTCTATGGCTAGATAGATAGATATAGATATGGCACTAAACTGGATTAGGTATTTTGTTTCACTCAGTCATTTTTTGATAACAAGCATTTCAATATAATTTGTAGCATTTATGTAGCATGTTGCCATTAGTTGAACACTTTTTCACACAAAAGCTCAGTGACTACTCATAGCAACTCTTCGAATCATACATAGTAATATCATTAATTCTAAGATGCACAAATAAACTTGGAACTGTCAATCTAATGATGTAATGACATTTCACATAGTTATTAGAAGAGAAACTCAAATCAAAATCCCTTAACCAGCTCTTAGAGGCTTCTCCCAAAGCATTTTAATAACCTGTTGAGAATCACCTTATTTTGTAGACCTGTGATTTTAATTAGAAATAAACCATCAGAGCAGCACATGTTAATAGAAGAATGAAGTAGAAATAAAAGAAGAAAAGGAAAGAAGTAAAGTTTGATTTAAGGAAAACGATATTGTATTTGCTTAAATCTTGTAAATAAAAAGACAAATATTTGAAGACAGGTGTCTTCTAGAACTAGATTAATGTGTTTTACACATAGCCTATTTGCACTGAATTTAGACAAGTGGGTAGAGAATGCCATAGTACAGATATCACATGTTTCTCAACATGAAGAAGGACTTGCTTCTTCATATGTAATTGGGTGGGTGGCTCAAGAACAGAGTGAATTTGTAGTCACAGTTTCCTCATATGAAACTTAGTGATTTTTAGCAGACATAATCTTAGAGTTATTATCTATTGTGTGAGTTGAATGGTTCTTTTCAGACTTGAGATTGCATATTTTTAATGGAATGCCAGACATATAACTGCAATATTTATCTTGAAGACTTAGTTTTATAATAGCTTCAGGAAGAAAAATTTGATTTATATTTATAACTCAAATATTTCCCCAGAATTTATATAATAACTTAGGGGGTAACATATACACTATTTTTTTTAAAACAAAACTTAAGATTTTAGCTCTGTTCTAAGAATATTAGAGATACCAAGGGAACATTTCATGCAAAGATGGGCTCAATAAAGGAAAGAAATGGTAGAGACCTAACAGAAGCAGAAGATATTAAGAAGAGGTGGAAAGAATACACAGAAGAACTGAACAAAAAAGATCTTCACAAGCCAGATAATCACCATGGTATGATCATTCATCTAGAGCCGGACATCCTGGAATGTGAAGTCAAGTGGGCCTTAAAGCATCACTACGAACAAAGCTAGTAGAGGTGATGGAATTTCAGTTGAGCTATTCCAAATCCTAAAAGATGATGCTGTGAAAGTGCTGCACTCAATATACCAGCAAATTTGAAAAACTCAGCAGTGGCCACAGGATTGGAAAAGGTCAGTTTTCATTCCAATCCCAAAGAAAGGAAATGCCAAAGAATGCTCAAAGTACCACACAATTGCACTCATCTCACACACTAGTAAAGTAATGCTCAAAATTCTCCAAGCCAGGCTTCTGCAATACGTGAACCGTGAACTTCCAGATGTTCAAGCTGGTTTTAGAAAAGGCAAAAGAACCAGAGATCAAATTGCCAACATCCACTGGAAAAAGCAAGAGAGTTCCAGAAAAACATCTATTTCTGCTTTATTGACTATGCCAAACCTTTGACTGTGTGGATCACAATAAACTGTGGAAAATTCTGAAGGAGATGGGAATTCCAGACCATCTGACCTGCCTCTTGAGAAACCTATATGAAGGTCAGGAAGCAACAGTTAGAACTGTCATGGAACAACAGACTGGTTCCAAATAGGAAAAGGAGTACGTCAAGGCTGTATATTGTCACCCTGCTTATTTAACTTATACGCAGAGTACATCATGAGAAACACTGGGCTAGAGGAAGCACAAGCTGGAATCAAGATTGCCGGGAGAAATATCAATAACCTCAGATATGCAGATGACACCACCCTTATGGCAGAAAGTGAAGAGGAACTAAAAAGCCTCTGGATGGAAGTGAAAGAGGAGAGTGAAAAAGTTGGCTTAATGCTCAACATTCAGAAAACTAAGGTCATGGCATCTGATCCCATCACTTCATGGCAAATAGATGTGGAAACGGTGGAAACAGTGACAGACTTTATTTTGGGGGCTCCAAAATCACTGTAGATGGTGACTGCAGCCATGAAATTAAAAGTCTCTTACTCCTTGAAAGGAAAGTTATAACCAGCATAGACAGAATATTAAAAAGCAGAGGCATTACTTTGTCAACAAAGGTCCATCTACTCAAAGCTATGGTTTTTCCAGTAATCATGTTTCATTGTGAATGTTGGACTCCAAAGAAAGCTGAGTGCTGATGAATGGATGCTTTTGAACTGTGGTGTTGGACAAGACTCCTGAGAGTCCCTTGGACAGCAAGGAGATCCAACCAGTCCATCCTAAAAGAGATCAGTCCTGGGTGTTCATTGGAAGGACTAATGTTGAAGGTGAAACTCCAATACTTTGGCCACCTGATGCGAATAGCTGCCTCATTTGAAAAGATCTTGATACCTGGAAAGATTGAGGTCAGGAGAAGGGGACGACAGAGGATGAGATGGTTGGATGGCATCACTGACTCATTGGTCATGGGTTTGGGTGGTCTCCGGGAGTTGGTGATGAACAGGGAGGACTGGTGTGCTGCGGTGCATTGGGTCGCAAAGAGTCTGACATGACTGAGTGACTGAACCGAACTGAACAGACTTCATCCATGTGGGCCGTGTTACAGCCCCTCCACTTTTGCTGCTAGTGGTCGGTGACTCAGATTCCTTTGTAGAGATGGTCAGTTTAAAGATTAGTTTGATCTATTCACACAAGATACCCCGACTTCATGGAACACCTTGCAGTCTAGTCTCCTTCAATTTAAGAGTCAAAATCTATTTAAATTCACAGTATTTTTGTGCTTCTCCATCTTACCACATGAAATAATTTTATCATCTGATCCAGACCTATTCTTTGTAGGTCCACAGACCTTGCTTTCTAGTAGTTTAAGCACTCTTATTTCTTGTTTAAGGTGAGATTCTTTCATTTAATGCAGAAACTCATATTTTTCAACTGATAGTGAGTCCATTCCACATGCGTTTTCAATCACAGTTTTCTGCCTACTCTAGCGTTTTACCTTTCCTGAAATAATTGATCTCTAGTTCCGTTCTTATGTCTTTTTCCCTTTCCTGCCCTAGTCCTTTTTTCCCTAGAAGCTCTATTCAGTATCCTAACCAAGTGGCTGGTTGTTCCCAAACTAAACTCCTTAACCTGGTTTACAATGCCAATGATCTGGCTGTTGCTCACCTCTCTGATCTCAGCCCAGAACATTCTTATCCCAGTCCTGTACAGATTCATTGGCCATTGTGATAATTCTTGATCAGCCCAAGGCGATTCCAGATTGAGGCCTTCGGAATGCTCTTTACTCCTGACTTTTTATGACTAGCAACTTCTAATTTTGCTTCCATATGTAAATCTGTAAAAATCTAAACATAGTAGCATTTATTATTCTATTTAAACTTTCTGTGGATTACTCATATCTATATGATATTAAAATTACTTATGTATTTGCATGTTCTCTGTCTTCCATACAAGAATGGGTGATTCATTAAAGTAGGTATGTAATCTCTCTTTTTCACTAAAATCTCCAGTACCTAGAAAAGGACTTGACATATAATTGCAACTCGAAACATATTTGTTGAATGAATGAACAAGTAAACGCATGCTCCATCACTCCAGATCTTCTTGTTAATTTGGCTGAGGGTGAAATCTCTCAACTTTATTATAACTGAAGCTTGAAGGATACATAATAGCTTCATAATCTTTTCCTAATTCCTTCCATAGACCATAGATATTTTAGGGAAAATATACCTGTGTATATGTTCATGTGGCCTTCCCTGGTGGCTCAGCAGTAAAGAATTTACCCCCAGTACAGGAGACATGGATTTAATCCCTGGGTCAGAAAGATCCCCTGGAGAAGGAAATGGCAACCCACTCCAGTGTTCTTGCCTGGGAAATCCCATGGACAGTGGAGCCTGGTGGGTTACAGTCCACAGGATCACAAAGAATCAGACATGATTGAGCGATTGAGCATGCACATGTTCAAAGAATCAGACATGATTGAGCGATTGAGCACACACATGTTCATGTAAAAATAATCTAAAAAATAGTCACATTGTCAACTTGGGTATAAGGAGAATGATATTTTGGAAGTTGAAAGATTGGAAAAGATGTCACTGGAGGTGATTTTTTAGATATTTTCATTTTTGTCACAGCTGTATTTGGCCTTAAAACTTGTTACTTCTTTTGATACCTTTTCATTCACACAAACTGTCAAAATAGCATTCAGATTAACTTTTGGCTAGATATTTTAGTGTACATACATTATAATGAGTTTAAATAAAAATTTGTTTTAGGGTGGTGCCTTAAAGATATATTTTAAACTTTGTCATTGTGGACAAATTTCTTAATATCATTTTTGCTTTTTATAAGAGCTATATCATTTGTCATGATTTGGAGGAGAATGTGTTTTTCACTCTTAATTTTCAAATACTTTAGACACCAAGAAGTTGTAGCACTACTGTATAAGCTTCTAGTATTAGAAAGATGATTATAAAATTCTCTTACTTTATCGGATTTCTTAGTTTCTCTCCTGACTGTTGAATGGTAGCCATATAGAATCCTTATCATGTTTTTAATATGCATGTTATGTTAAAATAATTGTGTAATGCAAAATTGTTTTCCTTGTAAAGTCTTTTTCTTTCTGTTAGCAGGAACATTATCATTATCACTCCTATTTATTACACTAGTTGCAATTAGTATAGAAAAGTGTATCTGTAGCAATTCACACACACAAAAAAGAAGTCCTGTACTTAAACCGTTCTGTTTTTCATAGCATAAAATGTATGACTGTTCTGTGAATATTAAAAAATAATCGTGTGTGTAATTTTATTTTTTCATTATTGTCTTGGTCTTCCATATTTATCCATTTATGTAATATGTACCATTTGTCAGTAAAATCACTGTGTATATATATGGCAAAAATGTATGTATATATTTTTCATCCTAATGTCCATCACAAACCTTAGTACAGCATCCTTCCAAAAATGTTAAATAACCTGAAACATATAAATAAATATAAAACAATCCATGTAACAATTCCACAAACAAAATTAATAAAAAACTTTCTGAAAGTTTTTCACCCATTATTATATCAAGCTTTTTGTGTGTAAATATTTAATTCAATAACCAATATTTTCATTGACACAAACATGAGTGCCCATAAATTAGAACAGAATGCTGTGAATCTATAACAAATATAATCATTATATTTTTTTCAGGCAGCTTTTTCTTTCCATAATTATAGTTAATTTTCTAATGGTTGTTAGGAGTTAGGATGAGGTTTTTGGCTTACTTAAGATCATGATTAACTAGGACAGAGGTACACAGTCCATATCACACTAGCAACCAGGAGATGTGAGCTCCTTAGCTCCAGGGTTGCCTGTGGGGCCTGGGGTGGTGGAGTCCACGGCCTAGGGCCCTCAGCAGAGAGCAGCCTTGGGAATAGCCCCAGTAGGGCTCCTCTGAGGCTGGCCTGAGCTAAGCGGAGTCTGATGGTGCGCCCTGCGGTCCCCGCAGGTGGCAAACACAGTGAGCGACATCCAGCCCTTGCTTCTCCACTGCGACATGCTGAGCGCGGCCCAGGAGGCGCTCTACCTCCCAGACATCTCCTTCAGCAGCCAGCTGCGGAGCGCGCCACTGCTCATCGCGGACCAGGGCCCCGTGGAGCTACCAGAGGAGTTCGTGGTCCAGGTGCCCATGGAGCTCAGATCTCAGCCCAAGGTGCGGCCAGCGGTGGGGAGAGAGGGCTGGGGGTGGCTGGGTAGGGGCCCCTGGGAGGCTCGGCCCCAGGCAGTGCCCAAAACGTGTCTTCTCATAGATCTCTGCATTCACTCATGTGGCTGATGTTTACACCCAGTGAGACACTGACATGTTGTTGAACAATGCATGCTTGTTCTACATTAGAACCTCATCGCTGTTTCAAAATGTTTGACTTTAAATTTCCGATTCGGTTTGAAATATTTTCACTGGAAGTTTAAAATTACTCTTAGTGACCATGTCAACGGTTGTAAATTTGAATGGTTGTAAAAGACACATTTTAACATTTCCGATCATCTGTTTGAAAATATATTCCCATCAATGGAAACTGGAAAGAGTTTTGAAATTATGGTGAAAACATCTTGATTAGGAATTGTGTGTAGTCATTTAAAGAATACATCCTGATAGGAAAGTGATGGTTGCAGAAGTAACCAAATTTTTTAATGGAAATGTTGGAAAGTGCTTTCTTTTTATTATTGTCTCTTCAGTTGGCAAGTACAGTGTGAGACACCCAGCCTTTGAAGTTCCAATGAGGAAAGTTATATAATATTTTTAGAAAACCCAGTTTTATTCTTTTCCTCAGTACTTCATATATATATATATATATATATAATCTTTACATAATATTTAGGCAATAGAGTTTTTTTCTTTTCACTCATCAGACTTTATGAAGACTGTCTTATCTCTCTAATTTCCCTCAGGGAACATAATATGTATAATATAATATGAAATAATATATACAAATATTATGTGCTTATTATACACTATTTATATACTTTATTTATAATTTTCTTTGTGTCTGCAACATGAAAAAGGTTGAGAAACATTTGGCAGGTGGAACCATGAGTATCAAGCTTTATCCCAAAACACACATCTCCTACACCATAATTTAATAATACAGGAAAATACTGTCTAAGGAATCTGAAATGCCGCTATATTAACTGAGCTTATCTTCTGAGCACCATTACAGAACTCTCTGGTAAAATATGTTGGAATACTGTATTTTAGTTCAGCGACAAAGGGTTATTCAACACCTTTTTATCAATTTGAGATTTAAGAGACCTGTGATATTTAAACCTAATTCTTCAATTACTTCAGCCATGTAGAGTAAGTGTGTGGTGATGTTGGCACTCACAGTGGCTCCTTCCACTCAATCACATATTTTAATCAGTGGCCTAGAGTCTTTCAATTCGGATTAGCACTACTCCCCTGATAGCGATGATTGGGGGTCATTGCTGGGAGGTAAGTGCATGTATTTCTACAGAAGCACATAGAATTGACTCCAGAGTGTTTAGAAAAATCATGGAAAAGATATAATAAATATTCTTTAAGAATTCATTTTTTTTCTTTTCTGTTTTGTATTATCATTTTAAATCTGAAATTCTCTAAATTGAGTACAGTTATATTTTTCACAAAATGTGCTTTAGCAATCAGAAAGTTTTCATCATGACATTGGCTTTTGATTTATATTATGAAAGAGTAACACAACATTAATGTTTTTTTTAATTTGCTCAACTACATATGTGTTCATCACAATTTCTAGTACTAGTGAAGAAGAAATCTAGAAATGAATTTTACTTTTTGAGTAGATGTTATAAATGTTTAAATCAGCAACTGTAACATAAACACAGAAACACACACAAACACCTGCTGGCAATTCAAAATAGCAGTCAATTAGCACACGTTTTTTCCTATAGTACTTTTACTAATATGTTGGCTGAATTTATACGTTCCCCAGCTTTTACAGCTTAATAAGATTTTTCTGTATTACTAGCTTTTACTTTTTGCCATGTGTGTGTCAGGTTACATTGTAGTAAGGGGATTAAGTCACATTTTTCTATCTATTTACAAATAGGAAAATTGAATTATATTCTATTTTGGGCAAAGACAAAAATGAGGGTATCAGGAAACCTTTACTTGATCTTATAAATGAACACTTAGGTAAATATCATGTGATTTAAAAGGAGCCTAGGTTATTATGTTAATCTGCTATGATGAGGTAATACTTTCTGAAAGTCACTTTTGTGCAAAAGTAATTTTATCAGTCAGAGAGCAACTAAAGGTCATCTTTGAAAGCTCTCTATAGAAAGAATAAAGAAGATGAAGTAAATATTACAGGGGCATAATCTTTATTGATATGGAAAATAGTACATACAGCTAGAACACATGAACTGGTATTAAATATGAAATTAAAATAAGAGATATCACATTACTTTGAGCTCTTCAAACTGAAAAGACATGAAAGAATTCAAACTGGAAAATGTCAATGAACTCCAGCTTCCTCCCTTCTTCTACCTGCCTTTCTAAAAGAGAAACAACAGTCTGTTATAGAAACAAGATATTTTAAGATACAGAAAACTCAGAAAAATATAAATAGTAAAGCTTGATATTAATGCAGTCTTTGATTGGAATACAAAATTGATATTACGTTAAAAAAAGTTAACCTCTGTTTGTTCTGTAGATAGCCAAAAGAGCAAATAGAAACCCAACAAACACAGCCTTCACAACATAACAAAAACCCTTTTATTTGTTTGAAATTAAACTTTGCCCTTTTTTCCCCCTTTATATTCGATTCCAGATAGCTAATAGCAGTTCTTGAGAGTTAACGAGTGTTTGGATTCACAGGAATTAGGACTTCACAGTAGAGCAGCAAAGCATAAAGAATTAAAAAATATTGTTCTCAGAAGACATTTTTCTCTTTAGCATATTAAGGCAGAAGGATGTCTGAGGGCAGATTGCATGCTTAATGACTAGATATCAAGACTTTTCCTTGAAGCTAAAGGAATGTTAATGTGTTTTTTATCAGCATTTTCCTTGCTTTAATTGTGATTTTCATGCAGATGCATAAAAAGTTCATTGAGATGATCTACAAATAAGCCTCCTGCAAGCCACATGTATAGTGTGCAGGGTTCATACAGGTGTTCTCTCGGAGTATACCTGAAGCATTTCAATCCTGACAGGTCATAAAAGCTCTAGAAGTCTGTGATCATTTTTAAGCTTACCTTTTGCGGGAGTCAAAATGCTTTTACAAGTGGCTTGTGTAGTCTCTCAGTCTCTTGAGGAATCACATCCACCTCTGCCGTTACTATTTTTTTTTTCCATTTTCTCCTGTTCCTTCTTCCATCTTTTTATGTTTATAGATGAGAATTCTTTCACGCTAATTAAGCTCTATTTGATTTTTTTTAATTGCTTTACACAAGTCAGTCTTTAAATTAGTCTGCTGTTGTTGCTCCTAAGTCAGTTCAGTTGTATCTGACTCTGTGCAACCCCCTAGACGGCAGCCCACCAGGCTGTGCCATCCCTGGGATTCTCCAGGCAAGAACACTAGAGTGGGTTGCCATTTCCTTATCCAATTAAATTAGTCTGAATACTGGTAATTCCTTTATTCATTCTTACCTTCATTATGTTTTCCTCTTTTGATTGTTCATAGATGCATGCTGGGCCTTGCTCTAAAGTGGCAGGAAGGCAGAGATGGAGAACTAACAAACTTTAATGGTACTGGGAGATAAAAATAATACATTGTGACAAAAGTTTGCTAGAGGATGTCTTTTCCTTGCACCCAAAGAGCCAAGAGCTTTGTTTGTAAAGTAGTGATTAACTTATGCCTTTGTATGTGTGTGTGTGTATTTGATGGTAGGTGATACCTGTAGGAGCAGTGTTTTAAGAATTCATAATTCTGACTTCCCTGGTGGTCCAGTGGTTATGCAATGAAGGGAACACTGGTTTGATCCTGGGTCAGGGAAGATCCCACACGCTGCGAAGCAACTAAGCACACATGCCATGACAATTGAACACATGGGCCAGAACCCTTGAGCTGCAGGAGAGAAGCCACCACAATGAGAAGCCACCACAATGAGAAGCCCTCACAATGCAACTAAGAGTAGCCCAAGAGCTTGCTTGCTGCAAGTAGAGAAAGTGAAAGTGAAGTCACTCAGTCGTGTCTGACTCTTTGTGACCCCATGGACTGTAGCCCACCAGGCTCCTCTGTCCATGGGATTCTCCAGGCAAGAATACTGGAGTGGGTTGCCATTTCCTTCTCCAGGAGATCTTCCCAACCCAGTGATTGAACCCGGGTCTCCCACATTGTAGACAGTTGCTTTATTTACCATCTTAGCCACCAGGGAAGTCAAGTAGAGAAAGTTCAAGAGCAAAATGAAGATGGAGCACAGCCATTAATTTAAAAAAAAAAAACATAATTCCTATGGAAATCTAAGGACTATTAAGCACTGGACCTTGGTGATCAGTAAATGATACCAGGGAATTTTTTTTTTCCCCCCAATGGGCCTAGTTCCTCTTTGATTCTTCTCTAGCTTTCTGACAGCTTTCTTTGCTCATTAACATTGTAAATGACTGCCTTCCTGAATTGTACACCACTGCCCTTAGCAATAGCACTAAGCACCAACTAGCACTTGTCTTACCTTTTAGTTTGAATTTCCAAAAATAATATTTAATCTTCATTGGTTAGGCCTGATTAAACCCCTGATTTAATTATTCATGTCCCTGGCCATCTTAGGATGTAGGGCCACATAGAAGCAGTTTTGTAGCAAAGAGGAACTACAGAGACCCTATTACAAAAGTGAGTATAAAGTCCTATGGTACACATAAGGAGAGTATCAACTCAGTTTTGGAAGATTGGAAGAGATGCTTGTGAAGAAACATGACATTTAACCTGGGATCTGACAGCCAAATAGTAGTTAACCAAGTATAGCGGTAGAAAAAGAAAGATACTATTAATTTTTAAAGAAATGGTACCAGACCACCTTACCTATCTCCTAAAAAACCTGTATGCAGATTAAGAGGTAACAGCTAGAACCAGATATGGAATAACTGACTGGTTCAAAATTGGGAAAGGAGTACAACAAGGCTATATGTTGCCATCCTGCTTATTTAATTTATATGCAGAGTACATCATGTGAAATGCCAGGCTAGATGAATCATGTGGGGAGAAATATCAACCTTAGATACGCAAATGATACCACTCTCATGGTAGAGCGTGAACAGGAATTAAAAAGTCTCTTGATGAGGATAAAAGAGGAGGCTTGAAGCTCAGCATTCAGAAAACTAATGGCATCTGGTCTCATCACTTTATGGCAAACAGAAGAAGAAAGAGTGTAAGCAGTGACAGATTTTCTTCTTTGGGGCTCCAGAATCACTGCAGATGGTGACTCTAGTCATGATATTAAAAGACACTTGCTCCTTGAAAGGAAAGCTATGACAAAGCTAGACAGTGTATTAGACAGTAGACATTGCTGACAATGACCATATAGTTCAAGCTATGGTTTTTCCAGTAATCATGTATGGTTGTGAGAGTTGGGACATAAAGAAGGCTAAATGCTGGAGAAATGATGCTTTTGAATTGCAGTGCTGAAGACTCTTGAGAGTCCCTTGGACTTCAGGGAGATCCATCAGTCAATACTAAAGGAAATCCATCCTGAATATTTATTGGAACGACTGATGCTGTAACTGAAGCGTCAGTACTTTGGCTACCTGATGCGAAGAGCCAACTCATTAGAAAAGACCCTGATGCTGGGCAAGGTTGAAGGCAAAGGGAGAAGGGGGCGGCATAAGATGAGATAGGTAGATAGTATCACTGACTCAATAGACATAAATTTGAGCAAACTTTGGGAGTTAGTGGATGACAGAGGAGCCTCGTGTTCTGTGGGGATGCAAAGAGTTGGATATGACTCAGCAACTGAACAACAGCAACTAATATAGATAGGAAACAGTAGTACACAGGCCTAGTTCAGAAAGGATAATTTCTATTTGTTTGCCCAGAAATAATCTACAGAAGGTAAATCTGGCACGATATAATGTTATGAGGAGTTTGGAATTTCTCTGATGGCAGTAAGGGTAATATTAAGTTAATTTTAGAGGAATTGAGGGAGGAATGAACTGCCACCTGCATTTGACAAATAAACTAGAGGCTTCAAGGCTTGAAATGGGAGATTATTCTATTAATTCAGATAAGAAATGATGTGGCACTGACTCTGGGAACCAATGACATTGGTGATAATGAGGATCTATTGACAGGAGTTATAGGATTCATTGGGTAAGTGAGTAAGACAGAGGGAAAACCCAAAGAAGACTACCAGGTTTCTATCTTGCATGAGTATATGAGGAATGATCCTATCACTTCCTGAGATAAGAAAGACAAGAGGAGACAGAGAATGTTGATAAGGAATGATGGTGGTGTTACCCAAACATTTATAAATGACTTCTTCAATACATTCCTGTGAATAGAAACCCAGGTTTCTGGCTCTGAATTTAAGAATGCTCAACTTAAAAATAATATGTTAGTCTGAAAATATAAATATAAATGCTATTAATTGAGCATGACATTCTCATTAAAAAGAAGAAAAATATTATTATTCTTCATTAGGTATTCTATTTTGCCTTAGGTATAATAAGGTTCTTCAACAAATGAGCATCTGGTAGGCATTCAGGCATTCCTTCTATCTAATACTTGCCAGTAATACCTAGCAGGGCTATAATGGAGCCAAGATGAGATTTGATTTTGAGCTCTCCTGTGTTGCCATGAAACAGCTGGAAGAATTCTTCCTATATATATTCTTTTGGAATGTATACTTTTCAGTACTATGGCAAAGAGGCAAATTGAATGAGGTTAAGACAGTTGATCTGCAGGCCTAAATATATTTGGCATTCATTCAGTTCTTAGTACAATGTTCCATGGCAAAATTCAGAAAGAAAGTAGGAGACTAGTCTCCTCATATTTGGGCTCGTTAACAATGTAACAGAGAGCATAGTTTAATGAAATAATAACAAAAAATAATCTTCATGTGCATGAGAGAATACCTCAGAAATGAATCTTTATTTATACTTTTGCCTAATTAAAAATGATTAATAAAACAGAATATCTCTTAATGTCATTGTAAAATGATGTTTTATCTTAAGGAAATATTTAATCAATTATTACTCAGCTATTAAAAAGAATACATTTGAGTCAGTTCTAATGAGGTGGATGAAACTGGAGTCTATTATACAGAGTGAAGTAAGTCAGAAAGAAAAACACCAATAGAGTATATTAATGCATATATATGGAATTTAGAAAGAGGGTAACAATGACCCTATATGTGAGACAGCAAAAGAGACACAGATGTAAAGAACAGACTTTTGGACTCTGTGGGAGAACGCGAGGGTGGGATGATTTGAGAGGATAGCATTGAAACATGTATACTATCATATGTGAAATAGATCACCAGTCTAGGTTCGATGCATGAGACAGGGTGCTCAGGGCTGATGCACTGGGCTGACCCTGAGGAATGGGATGGGGAGTGAGGTGGGAGTGGGGTTCAGGATGGGGAGTGGGGTAGGAGGGGGGTGCAGGATGGGGAGTACATGTAAACCCATGGCTGATTCATGTCAATGTATGGCAAAAACCACTACAGTATTATAAAGTAATTAGCATCCAATTAAAATAAATAAATTAATTTTAAAAAACAATTGATTAAAAGTCTCAAAAAATAAAAGCTGCACTCCCCCAAAAATAAACACTTTCAAGTCATAGATCCACGACCACAGCTGCAGAACTCACCTAGTTGTACACATGAAGGCATTAAAATAAACTGATGGAGGCAGGGGGAGGTTAGCAAAAACTCATTTACTGTGATAGTTGTAAGACAGTGATTTGGAAATGGAGCCAGTTATACCATGATCTCATCAACATGATAGGGGAGGTCATGGACACTGGAATAAGTGAAGAACAGGAAGAGGTAACATGGGATGCTTTAAAACTTACAAGCCAAAGTACATGCATCCAGTAAATGAGATTAGTGCATGCATGCTCAGTCATTCAGTTGTGTTGAACTCTTTTTAACCCTGTGGGCCATGAGATAATCCAGGCAAGAATCCTGGAGTGGGTTGCCATTCACCACTCCAGGGGATCTTCCAGACTCAAGGATCAAACCAGCAGCTCCTTCATTGGAAGGCAGATTCTTTGCCATTGAGCCACCTGAGAAACCCAAAACAAGATTAGTAGGTAGCACACTTTTTTCTTACCTCACACTACATCTCCTTCCACACATTTCTTATCTTTCAATCCCATGGAGTTTCTAACAATTTGTTAGATAAGCCCTTCCCCCTTCCTTCCACATCTTTGGCAAGTGATCTTATTTTTGCTGGTTGGCATGTCCTATACTACCTGAGTCCTCTTCAGCTCAGCTAAAAAGTCAATGTAGGACAGCCCTGAATTGATTTTTCTCTCCTTGCACTCATCCTTAGCTGTATTCTTGACCAAACAATTTCTATCCTCCCTCTAATTCTGAATTAGAGTGGCCTGAAGATGTGTGTGTGTGTGCATTTGGTAAATAACTTCTCTTCACTTCCTCCTTGCTTTTATATTTTCATTTTATATAAGTAATGATCACAGGAAAACCTGAGACTTTTTTACTCTTAATATGTTTTTATATGTGTTATTTATATTGACTTTGATGAGTTATCCTTCTAGCATGTTCTAATGTTCTTACTCCCCAGGTTCTGAAAATCTGGTTTTTATTTTGTTATTACATTGCAGTCTGAAGTGTATAGGTTAAGTCCCAGAATTCAGGGGGAGCTAGAGAGATGAAAGAACTTAGAACAGAGATAAATGTTGCTACAAAAATAGAAACCCTCTGTTTTACAATCTCAGTCTTTTGGATATAACTGTTACAAATCTCAGTCTTTTGGATATAACTGTTACAAATCTCAAAGTGAATAGTATAACATGGCCTTCAAAGTGCTGTGTTAGCTTCTTGTTTTACATGAAAATATAATATTTCAGATGAAAGCCCCTGTTCATATTTGTTTCTTTTAGTGAGGTTTGCCAGTTTAAACAAAATGTCAGGTCTAATTGATATGCAAGATTTATCATGTGGACACCACCCTTTAGAATTATTGTGTGTGTGTGCTAAGTTACTTCAGCCATTTCCGACTCTTTGCAACCCTATGAACTGTAGCCTGCCAGGCTTCTCTGCCTGTGGGATTCTCCAGGCAAGAATACTGGAGTGGGTTGCCATGCCCTCCTTCAGAGGATTTTCCCTACCAAGGGATCGGACCTGAGTCTCTTAAGTCTCCTGCATTGACAGCCAGGTTCTTTACTACTAGGCACTAACTGGAAAGCCCTTTAGAATTATTAGGTACACAATATTATATTTTTATATGGGAAGGATAATAGGTATTTAGAAAAATAGGTATTTAGTTTAAAAAAATAATAAAATTTCTGGCCTAAAACATGATATTTTAAAACATTTCTTTAGGATCTTGTCTCTGTCCCCAAATAGTATAATACTAGAATGATGTATACAATGGAAAATAAATGTATTAATGAGATTGGCCTTCAGATATTTCCAGGAAAATATGATAAACACTTTTGTTTCTTTATGTTGCATAAATTATATTTTCCCTTTCCATCTGACAAGTAAATTTTTAGTAGCTTTTCAAAATGCTCATAGAAATTATATTTTTTGCCACTGAAATTTTCTTGTTACCAAGAATTTGTATCATGAAAAAATTCAAATCCTTGACATTCTAGCCCCAAAAGAGTTAATTAGGGATATATAAATTGTTTCATTATTTTATTGTTTGCCACATAATAACAATTGTGTATATGTTCCAAAGAAATAGGTTTTACCCTTCCAGTCACAGGTGCTTTTCAGAATAAATTATTTACTGGAAAATCTTTTCCTTTTTCTTATGTTTCCCTTCAACTCAAATAATACGTGATAATGAGAAAGATCTGAAGTATATTCCAGATATAGAGAGGAAGCTTCCATTATTTTTATAAAAGCCTTACTTCAAATTAAGATGAAAGGGAAGAGGAGGGCAGGTGTTGTTTTGCATAGAATATCATACATTCATAGATTGGTTTATGTCTGGTTTTTAGATTTTTGCATTATTCATGTATGTCTCCAGCACAGAAATGCAAACATTTGGCCAGGCACTCTAATTTATTATTTTTCTCTTTCATATGTATAGTTAGCCAAATTGATAATTTCCCTCCCGAGTAATACATCCTAAAGAAGCAATTCCTTTTTCTTAGTCATTATACATGTCTTTAACTCTTCACCATTTTGTTTTTATTGCTATTGAGAGAGTAGTATTATGGAATTACAGTAACTATATGAAATTTAGAGTCTGACAGATTTGAGTTCATTCTCACCAGGGGCTTCCCTGGTGGCTCAGATGGTAAAGAACCCACCTGCAATGCAGGGACCAGGGCTCAATCCCTGGGTTGAGAAGATTCCCTGGAGAAGAAAATGGCAGCACACTCCCATATTCTTGCTGGGAAATCCCATGGACAGAGGAGCCTGGCCAGTATAGTCCATGGGGTCACAAAGAGTTGGACACAAGTGAGCAACTAACAATTTCAGCTTTATTGTTTATTAACTGTATCAACTGAGGCCAAGGTCTTACATTTTAAAAAATCTTTGTTATCTCATCTGTATAGTGTACTAATAAAAGTATATACATTGTTGTTCTTATGATTAAGCATCATATGTAAATATACCAAATATGATTAAACTCATAGTTTTTGAGACCTAGTATGCACTCCTTTTTTTGGTGTCATTTTATAATAATCTTACCATAGATAAATAATGCAAGATCCATGAAAAATTTTCAATGAACTGTTTAGTTTCTTTTAATATTTTTGTTGACTTTGGAAGAGACAAAATGCTGTACTCAATTACTGGCTTCATGTTTCTGTCACAATCATGGGTTCATAGCTAGGGTAATTGAACACTGAGTGTAAGTATTCTGATGAGAAAATAACTTCAGTTAGTTTACATGTTGGTTGTTTCTATAAAGCACATAGAACCCTCTATAAGGCTATTTCTTTCCTCAAGGATTTATAGTCAATTACTGGTGACAGAGAGAGTTGGCAAACCATAGGCATTTGACGCAATGATTTGGTGAAATGGATGTCATACAACCTCTGGAGAATGGAATGGCTACCCACTCTACTCTTCTTGTTAGGAGAATCCATGGACAGAGGAGCCTGGTGGGTTACATTACCATGGAGTAATACAAATGCTGTAGTATTTTAAAGGAGGAAGAAATGGCTTCCCTGGTATGAGCTGGGGATTTTGGAGAAAGGAGTACAGGTAAAGCTAAGACAATGTGGTATTTTTTTATTTCTAGATTTTGATGTGAAGCCTTTATTGAATTTCTTATGATATTGCTTCTGTTTTCTGTTTTGGTTTTGGCTGCAAGGCATGTGGGATCTTAGCTCCCTGACCAGGGATTGAGCCCACATGTCCTGCATTGGAAGGCAAAGTCTTGAAGCACTGGACCACCAGGAAAGTCCTGATAATGTGATATTTTAACAAACTCTTGAAAAATCCCCAGAATCATTTGCAGCCTTAGATGGGAGGTGCTGGACGATGCTCCAGGGAATTGAATTATGTGAACAAAGTTATAGGTGAAGAAAATTATGACATTTTCATCAAACAGTGAATAGTTTAACCCACAATAAGGGAATGAGAAAAGAAGTAGTGAGGCAGGAAGTTTGAAAAGTAGTCTGTAGCCATATTATAGGGGGTCTTAAATGCCTGGGTGAGACTTTGTATGTAATTTTGTCTGTTATAGGGATTGTTTAGAAGCTTTTGATGAGAGTTGCAGTTCAGAACTTGTCAGGATTATGTAGGAAGATTTGTGGTAGAGAGAGACTTGAGCATGGAGAGATCAGTTAGGTTGTTGCCCTAGGGCAGAAGGTAATGAGTGTCTGAACTGGGGAGAAAGCAATGGGGATGGAAAGAAGAGGAACGATATGAGAGATGCACAGAAATTGAATTTGCAGTGGTTGACTACTAATTGGATGTAGGGAGTGAGGATAAGGGAAAAGTCAAAGATGGCTAGATGACTAGGCCATTCATAGAATTAGGATGACAAGAGTAAGCTTTGGTTTTCAGGGGGAAAATGATGAATCTGATCTTAGAAATATTGAGTTAGATATATAAATGAGAACCAGACTTTGAAATATTAATCTAAATATTGAGAGAAGTTATTGCTAGTAATAGAAGTTAGACACTTTCAACATAAAGGTGATGGATAGTTAAGGTTACTGGGGTTTAGGAGATTGTCAGCGCAGAAAAGAGAATGAGCAAGAAGATATCCTGGGGGCACACTTTCGTTTAGAGGAGGGAATATTATAAGCCAGTGGAGGGGTAATCATATCATAGGTTGATACAACTGGCAAAGGGAAGTCCCAAACTTTTAATATGCTTTACCACTCTGGCAGTCTCTGCTGATGTGAATCCACAGAAACTTCATAAATGCATGATAAGATGATGAGAGAGTGTGAGCTAATAAGTGACAAAATGCAAGTATTTTTGATTCTCACTGATAGATTTGTGATGTGGCAATCTTTCTCAAATATCCTCTACCAAGTAGAGCATATGATAGATAATTAGATTTATTAGTATGTATGTTAGAATTGGGGGGGGGAATGATTATGTCTAGTGATTTTCTTCTATTTTGGAATTTTCACATATTCTTTTCTCATCATAGTTTAGTTGTGAATAATCAGGCTAAAGTAGTCTAGAGTGGACACATGTTACAAGTATGTAAAATTTTTTAAAATTTTAATTTCTAGAATGTTGTAATACTGTTTGAGATTCATAGAAAAATGCTGGGATTTTTTTGATGAGACTTGGAAATCAGTAATTAAGCTAAAAATTATATACTGTAATAAGTTTTGACTGGCTGAATCTAAATATATGCAGTCAATAGCAAAAAAAAAAAAACTTGTTTAAACACTTATATCACTTTAAAATTTAAGAATTATACAAAGCAGATTGATTTTTAAATTTTATTTGAAACTGCTGATCTTGTGAAAGAGTAACTTATTCCCACAGTTTCACATCTGAAAGGAAAAAGATACCATTTGTTCATCTGGTATTTATAAATTTTATTTTATTTATATTAAGTAATGTGATTATTTATAGCATTAGAAAACTAATATGATTATATTGGGAAGATATTCTACCAGAATTATTTGACTAGCCTATGAAGATGTGTGTTTTGTTGGTTTTCTTCTTACTCCTTACCTATATTTTATTTGTCCTGTTATACAGATTTGTTTACCATCTTAAACATCTATGACAGCATAGTACTGGTGAAAAGCTACTTGTATGAGGTCCATTTTTTCATTTCTCACATTTTTAGTCAACATACACATAAATGCATATTCGTAGGAATTTAAACAAAATAAACACGGTTATGTAACCCATGGATAGGACTACGCTAGATTAGATGTAAGTTAAAAATCTTTATTTGTATTCATTGTAGTTCGGAGAACGTGAAATTTTTATAAGATATTGCCTTACATTAAAGGAAAGTCGTCACTAATTGAAAACTTCAAGGCTTGTTTTATTTTTTGCGTTTCATTCCGCATGATGTATTCACTTGTTTTCCCCTTAAAATATTGTAATGTACACATTGAGTTATGGGGACACCTGACAAGGAAGGTGATGAGGCATTTTGATAAAGCCTATGGTAATCTCAGTTTCTGCTGCTGCTGCTAAGTCGCTTCAGTCGTGTCCGACTCTGTGCTACCCCATGGACGGCAGCCCACCAGGCTCCCCCGTCCCTGGGATTCTCCAGGCAAGAACACTGAAGTGGGTTGCCATTTCCTTCTCCAATGGATGAAAGTGAAAAATGAAAGTGAAGTTGCTCAGTCGTGTCCGACTCCTAGCGACCCCATGGACTGCAGCCTAGCAGGCTCCTCCATCCATGGGATTTTCCATACAAGAGTACTAGAGTGGGGTGCCATTGCCTTCTCCCTTCATATCTGTGCCATGTTTTGAACTCTGTTGAAATATGGTGGTTGTCTTCATTTATATTCTCACTATGCACTTTTCTCCCTTTTTTGCATTTCTAATTCCCATTCATATTGTAGTGCTTGGCACCTGGGATATGACAGTGTAATTTGGTGATGAAGAGGGTGGTTTCTTGGACCAGAATGCTCTGCATTCAGTCCTGACTCTTCTACTCTACTTCATAGAGATGTGTCACCTCTCTATGCCTTCCTTCTCTTATTTTTCAGATAGGAGTAATAACAATACTAATTCATAGGGTTGTTATGAGGACTGAGATAGAAAATGGTACAGCATGCAGTAACAATAAATGTTAGTCCTTGTTTTCCTTCTTTTCTGTTTTGTTCTATACTGTATCCTTTTGTGTCCCTTTCTCCTCGAAGCCTTCCTTGATCCCGGGAGGCTAGGATATAACAACATTATTGTATCTTGTCTGTTTACTCATGTGTTTTCCTCTTTGGACTCTGTTTAAGAATAGAGGCTGTGTCTTTCATTTTTATATCCCAGGCACCCAGAAATGAGCATACTGGGTGGTAGACACTCATATTTGTTGAATGAGTAAATAAATTAATGAGATTTTAGAGATATGTGCTGTTGTGTGGGAATTTATATCAGTGCAGTAAAAGCCTCTACATAAACTACCAGACAAGTGAAATTATGACTGCAAGGCACACAGACCAAGGCATCAAGATTCTGGAATTACATGCTTTATATATTCTGTCATCGGAAGCCCATTACAAAGCTGTAGGATACATTTGCACAGATAGGAAGAGTTCCATTGGATGGTTGGAAAGGTCACACTTTCATATTCTGTTTATGCAGTGTCGCAATATCCTCATTCACTTTCTGCTTCATCAGCTACTGATGTGATTACAAAAAACAGATAAATAAGGAAGTTCAATGTTTGGGAAGTATCTACAGGTAACACTAGCTTAGTTTATTGGAGAGATGCAGAGACTTGTACACTTGACTGCAGCTATACCCTGCTGTTTAATGTATTGGGCTGCTGTGGCTTATATCTGCCTTTTTCAAGAGAAGAACACATGGAATCAGAAATGGACCATAACAGATGTAACTAAGAGGTGCAGATGTAGCTGCTGCTGCTGCGGCTGCTGCTGCTAAGTCACTTCAGTCGTGTCTGACTCTATGCAACCCCATAGATGGCAGCCCATCAGGCTCCCCCATCCCTGGGATTCTCCAGGCAAGAATACTGGAGTGGGTTGCTATTACCTTCTCCAATGCATGAAAGTGAAAAGTGAAAGTGAAGTCGCTCAGTCGTGTCTGACTCCTAGGGACCCCATGGACTGCAGCCCACCAGGCTCCTCTGTCCATAGGATTTTCCAGGCAAGAGTACTAGAGTGGATTGTCATTGCCTTCTCCTCAGATGTAGAGGGGAGGTAACTATTAATCTAGAGGTGATATAATCTGGGCTTTATGAGTGTTTAAGATGTATGGTCTTTATATCCCTTTCTAAGTAACACTCTTATTTGTTCCATTCTTGAAATTGTTTCATTAATTCTGTAACATGTGTAAGGGTTAGTAACTTACTCATTTTATGAATTTTGCCTGTATCTCCCAAGTTACTTGCTTATACTTAATGGATATTTAACATATAAGTTTTACCTATACATTTGTTTCTTATATCTATAGCAGATTAAATGTTTTCAATTGAAGTAGCAAATACACACTGCATGTGTTATGGCTAACCATAATCTCTGGTTTCCAAAGAGACCCAGTTTATACCTGTTGTCCTCCAATAATCCTTAATAGTATCCTCTCCCATTCTCAAAAGTGTCCTGTTTTAAATGATAATGTATTGGGTTGGCCAAAAATTTTGTTTGGGTTTTTTCATATGATGGTGCAGAAAATCTGAATGAACTTATTGGCCCACCCAAAATATTGCCACCTTAGTATTAATCCACCATCTGTTACTTGTGAAACTATGTAAATTGAGGTAAGTTATGGAATACCCCATCTATACAATTAGTGGATTAGCTGTTATTTGTAAAGCCCTTGTGAAATCCAAAAGTCTTTGATACTTAGGAAAAAATGTATAAACCATTTTACTTCATTGAGTCTATTCATATAACTACTACCCTAAAGACAAGAACATTTTTCCATTAGAACTGGACCTAAATGAAGGTTACATGTAAACGTTTGCATTAACTACTTTGAATTGTACAAAATTACAGTTTTAATTTATACTTGAGGTGAAATATTTGAGACATTGTGACCATCAACTTAAGTTGAAAAACTAAAAGCACTTTAATTAATTTGTTTAAAAATGGAGTATATTAAATATAACATTTTGAAACTATTATGTGGTTTTTAAAATACTTTATGGCTATGAGTTCAACCTCTGCTTGTATTCTATCTATATATTGAATTAAATGGTTGGCAAGGAATACTGTTTTTTGAGGAAGGTAATAACTTCAGTTTTCAATGTGATATATTTTCAGATATCCATAGCCAGTTCTGTAGGGATTTTGAGAATAATGGGAATTAAAGTAAATCAGATTTTTAGCAACAGATTTGTATGTCACCTACAGAGAGGAAATCACATAAATATATGAATTGTCCCAGAAGGGTTAGTGTAGATGTAGAAGGGAAGTGAAGAAAAATTTGGATAGTACATTTTTTACCAGTGAATTAATTCTTGCCTTGTGGATCTTTCAAGATTGACAACTAAAAATCTTACCGGAGAGTAACTGAATTTTCTCTACTCTGTAAAAAGAAGTCTTCCTGGAATATATGGATATCTGAACTATTTCGTTTTAATGCAACACTGTTTATTTTAGTTTTTTTCATAGGTAGAAAATCCCATGGCCCAGGATTGAGTTTGTTGAACACAGATTATCGAGAGGTTTTGCTGTTTGGAATTTTGCACTTATATATGGTTATTCCAGTTTGAAGGGGCTGGGAAAATACAGTCAATGTTATTCAAATGTCCCTACTCCCTTGCTTAGCTGATAACGTGATACCACTGAAAAAAATGATTCTACCAGTGTGCTCTTGTACCACATTAAATTTGAAAATACCAGGAGATTTGATGGGTGATTAAATGACTTGAGCTCAGTGGAAACCCTCCTTTTTGTAGGTGGATGGAGAAGCAAGATTGATGGAAATATATTGATCTGTGTATACATAGCAGTTTATAGGAATTCGTATAGGTGTAGATGGTAACACTTGGCACTCAAATGTAGTAGAGAATTTATCACAGTCACATTATAGTTATTTATATATGTACCTTTTCCTCCTTACCTGATTATAAAAGTCTTGAGGAACTTTTATTCATCATGCATTTGCCTAGTTTCTTAATATTATATTATCTATGGCTTTGGGTATTTATCCAGTAAATATGTCTCTAATCATATATTAACTGTAATACAACCAGTTGGTGATGGACAGGGAGGCCTGGCGTGCTGAGATTCATGGGGTCGCAAAGAGTCGGACACGACTGAGCGACTGAACTGAACTGAACTGAACTGTAATACAAAGAGCACAATGTTTGTGAGCTGTAGACAACCATTTATGAAAGCAGGAGCTAACTGATAAAATACTGATATTCTTGTATGGCATATCACTGACAAGCGTATTAAGCAAATAAAACGAGTGTGCATGTTTGCACACATGTTCTTTCACAGACCCGAATCTCACTTAAATAATTAGATGCTTTGCTCCCATCTCTACCCTGCAGGAAACATGTTTTTCTCCTGGTTTAACTTGTGTTATACTAACAGGCTGCAGTTCTGATTTTAGTTGTTTGCTTCTGGGCTTTGTGGAAGCTGCTCATTAATTCCTTTGGGGTTGTGGAGGGGAGGAAAGGTAAGTACCTTTCATCATTCTGTGATAGCCTCGGGGGTTCATTCAAGAACCTTAGTGGCATGCTGTGGTGAGAGCAATGAACAGCTCTCCAGTTGGAAAGACATTATAATTAAAGCATTTCATTTCCTTCATTCAGCAAGCATTTACTATGAACCTAGTGTGTGCAAATGAATGACTCTCTTTACATAAATAATAGGGATCTGAAGATGTGACTCCTGCTTGGGAAGAAATGATAAACCAATAAATAAGACAGAAGATGGAATAGAGAGGAGAGCAACCCTGTTGTAAATCATTAGAGGAAAAGGGATAATTATTGGAATAAAATTCCCATATATGATGTGCTCTCTGATTTTCTAATAGTATGTCTTGTGTTTCCTCCTGTTTGCATGACTTTGCCCTTAGTAATTCCTAAGAAAAGCAGACAGGTCTTGTTATTCTCTAGTATACTTTTGTTAGCCTGTGGAAGTATTATGTTTTACCTCCCATGATACAGTGTCTGTGTTTCAAATTAAGGTGGTATGTTTTCTACCACATGCATGTAAAATAAGGAAAGGATCATTTTGGCTGTCTGAGCAAATTACTTATTTGATTCAGTTCTGTCTGTTTTATAATACCGATCGTTAACAAGCTAAAACAAGCTAAAAATATTTGGCAGAGTTGGTGATCCCTTTCCTTAGGTGAGATCTTGGAATCAGAAATCGTGCCTCAATTTATATGAAGGTCACCGGTTTATACTGAGTGTGTGAGGAAAGGAGGCAGTCAGATATGCATGGCTGCATCTAGACAGGAAAAGCATTGCGCATATAGCCACACCAGCTTTTGCTTTATCTTCAAAGTTGGAATAAAAGCTTGTGTGACTTGGAGTGAAAAAAAGTTTATCAGCAAGATCATTAATAACTTGGTACTCAGCTTTTCAAGTTACAATTAGCTGCTCAACAGCTGTGACCTTCAAGAACTACTCATTATTGTTGGTCTGATTGTTCACTCCCACTCAAGTTCTCCTTTCAGAAATAGTTTCTCTGACATCATTGACCCCAAGGGGTCAGAGTGAGAAATGAGTCTTCAAGCATCCATTTGTAAGTCTTGCTTTTGCAGAATGCTATACATGTGTGGATGTGTGTGTGTGTCTGAGGAATTCAGCCGATAGTTAATGTTTCACTGTAAATCCAGCTGTTTGGTCAGATCCCAATTAGGATGATGCCTGTTGGAAGAGGGGGCACCCCTGGGAGTAGGGAGAAGATTTAGTGGCCTCAAAAACAAAGTAAAACTGATGGTAACACAGACTCCATTTTATTTAGATTTTTTTTTTTTTTTTGAAGTCTCAGTGTACATGCTTGCCAAACTCTGTCATGCACTGTGTAGCATCTCAACGGATCAGCAGGGATTTTAAACATGCTGTGTGTTTGGCATACACTGCAACCCAAAGAGAAAGTGAGGATTAGAGCAACTGTAGTGAAGTATGAAATGAAAGCTCAGCTGGAAAAGGAGGACTGGATTATGTTCAGCTTCTTTGCCTCAGTTCCTTTGGATATTAAGAACATGGTGCTCTTAGGAAAAAGGGATTTGCTTTCTCAAGGTGCAGTGCCTAATCTCTGTGTTCTGAAAGGAGGCTTAATTAGGGAAAAGCTATCTGTCATAAAACAAAGAATGAACAAATCGACAAGAAGGTTGATAGAATTTGATGATGAAAAGGACTTTTTTGCCCAATTATGACTCAGAATCCTATCTTTTACTCTTTAGGGAGTCTGGTCAGTAAAATGTATATATAATGAAGTTCGTGAAAATGCAGCCTTGGCAGTTTCAACCTAAGATTTCAAACATGTGAAGTCATTGTGACTCTGGATGGAGACGTCTGCAGAGGACAAGATGGTCTGGTTTCTAGTTCTGACTCATTTGCTTCTACATCATGTGGTCCAGGACAGCATCTCTGGCCTGTGTGCTTTTTAGTTTTCATTTGAGAAGATGGTGGGACTTGGTTAGACTTGCATAGTTTGTGAAGTTTTTGAGGAACTGCAGTTCTTGGCATTGTAATCTCTCTGAATGCAGTTGTATTTCTCTATCGCCTCTATTTTAACCATATTCACTGGTTTTACTATTATTAGCTTTAGTGACCAAAAGAACCACCAAATAAAATCTAAATAAATTTCAAAGGTCTCTTCCTTTGTTCTCTGACTTTAGCCTTTCTACCACAAATCTGCCATTTCTTTTCATGTCTAATATCAAATGGTTAGGTTACTATTTTCTATTTTTTGAAATGTCCATATTCATGAATTTTTTTCATATAATGATTTCTAAAGCACAGCTTTTTCATACTGTTCATGGGGTTCTCAAGGCAAGAATACTGAAGTGGTTTGCCATTCCCTTCATGAGAAATGCTGGGCTGGATGAAGCACAAGCTGGAATCAAGATTGCCAGGAGAAATATCAATAACTTCAGATATGCAGATGACACTACCCTTATTGCAGAAAAAGAAGAAGAGCTAAAGACCCTCTTGGTGAAAGTGAAAGGGGAGAGTGAAAAAGTTGGCTTAAAGCTCAGCATCCAGAAAACTAACATCATGGCATCTGGTCCCATCACTTCATGGCAAATAAATGGAGAAACAGTGGCAGACTTTTTTGGGGGGGCCCCCAAATCACTGCAGATGGTGACTACAGCTATGAAATTAAAAGACACTTACTCCTTGGAAGGAAAGTTATGAAATAAACAGCATTTTAAAAAGCAGAGACTTTACTATGAAAACAAAGTTTCGTTTAGTCAGGGCTATGGTTTTTCTAGTAGTCATATATGGATGTGAGTTGGACTATAAAGAAAGCTGAGTGCTGAAAAATTGATGCTTTTGAACTGTGGTGTTGGAGAAGACTCTTGAGAGTCCCTTGGACTAACCAGTCCATCGTAAAGGAAATCAGTCCTGAATATTCATTGGAAGGACTGATGCTGAAGCTGAAACTCCAATACTTTGGCCACCTGATGTGAAGAGCTGACTCATTTGAAAAGATCCTGATGCTGGGAAAGATTGAAGTCAGGAGGAGAAGGGGACCACAGAAGATGAGATGGTTGGATGGCATCACTGACTCAATGAACTTGAGTTTGAGTAAACTCCGGGAATTGGTGATGTACAGGGAGGCCTGGCGTGCTGCAGTCCATGGGTTCTCAAAGAGTCGGACATGACTGAGCGACTGAACTGAACTGAACTGAAAGCATGGCTTTGCATTCAAATATCTAAGTATCCTCTAAAACATAACTTATTATGATGAAATTGAAACTTCATCATTAAAGTTGATACTTTCAGCTAAAAGACTGTACAGATGAACAGCAGCAGCAATAAAAATAGCTTGCTTATTAAAAGTGTACTGTGTACTGGGTGCTTTTTGTTAAGTACTTCACATTAATATATGTATTTCATGCCAACCTATGCTGTAGGGACTATTTTTATTCCTTTTACAAATTAAGAAATTGAGACACAAAGAAATAACTTATTCAAAGTCTTGCAGAAGTAAGACTTAACCCCAGGCAATCTGTAGCAAAGTCTGAAATCCTTTCCTCTATAACCATACTAATATTGAGTGAAATACAATGGACTTTCTTCAGGAAATCTAAGATTTCCATATGTTTTAGATATTAGAATTATTAAACACATCCCTAAAACTGAATTAAATATAGTAAACTTTTGAGGGATAAGATTTGAGAATGTAGCAAAATTGTCAAGATGAATTCACTGCATTTGAAGATTAACCTGAATTTAATACCCCAAGTTGATATTTCAAAGGTATATTTTAAGAAAGTTTATATTTGTGCATATTGGAAATCTATCACTGATAACTATAACTGATTAATGTAGAAAGGAAGTTGAAATATACAACATTCATTCACTAGATTTTTATCAAAGGTTTCATATGGTAAAAAGGGAAATAGTCACCAAAATAAAGAAAAAAAAATAGCCACACACCTTTAGTCACAATGTAATTAGGATCAGCTGGGTTGAGCTGGGACACTAATGACTTTGAAGCTTGGTATGTAAGCAGAAACCTCTGCTGCTGCTGCTGCTAAGTCACTTCAGTCGTGTCCGACTCTTCACAATCCCATGGACTGCAGCCTACCAGGCTCCTCTGTCCATGGGATTTTCCAGGCAAGAGTACTGGAGTGGGTTGCCCTTGCCTTCTCCCAAGCGGAAACCTCTAGGACATTGTTATCAGAGACAGAATAGGAGAAACATTCCAAGTTCATAGAAACTGCTGGCAGCCTAAAGAGTCCTAGGAAATGAAGGTCCAGGGCAAGATGGGCAGGAGTTCGTGGCCCCAGCAGCAAAGGAAAAGCACTGAAGCAGCTTGATTGCTCACTGTTGGCCTGTTTTTATTTGTTTCACCCCCAGTGAGAGTTAATCCTGAGAGAACCTGGCCAGCAGGTGAGAATAACTGAAAACAGCTGGCTGTTATGAGGGCAGGGCTAGAGCAGATGCTATTTTCTGGTAGATTTTTTTTTTTTTTTTTTGACAATTGGATAAGTCACATGTAGTTTACTCTTTTAGCCAGACATTTTAGTGGTTCTTCCAATAATCCCATGCCCACAAGCCTGCCATTCTTATGTGCTTGAAGCCTGATCTAAGGCATTATAAAGGAAGGATTGGGAATGAAGCATTGATATTCTTCAGTAAGGTTGATTTACTTCCATCTCAGAGTTAACCTCCAAAGTCACCTTGACAGGGAAGCTCTCATTGGAAAGAGGAAGAGAGCTCCCAAGAAAGCGAGAAGGAATAAGCCTGAGTTCTGTTCAGCTGGACTACCTGGAGAGCAGTTCCTCTGTACATTTCCAGAGGGAGCTCTGGGCTAAAAGAACTAGATGATGATACAGAGTTCCCTTGAGCCTGTAAATGTATCCTCTTCCCTCTTTTCAAAGCAAGCAATCTATAAAGAAAAACAACCAACCAGGCAGATGGAATGGATATATTGAGACATATATACATATCCTAGTATTTCAGTGTCCATGCTGGTTGAGTTTTGAAACTTTTTTATTTTATTTATATTTATTTTGAATTTTATTTTTTATTTTTATCACCAAAAACATTTTGTATTGGGATATAGGAGAAGGCAATGGCAACTCACTCCAGTACTCTTGCCTGGAAAATCCCATGGACAGAGGAGCCTGGTGGGCTGTAGTCCATGGGGTCGCACAGAGTCGGACACGACTGAGCGACTTCACTTTCTCTTTTCACCTTCACGCATTGGAGAAGGAAATGGCAACCCACTCCAGTGTTCCTGCCTGGAGAATCCCAGGGACTGGGGAGCCTGGTGGGCTGCCGTCTATGGGGTCGCACAGAGTCGGACATGACTGAAGTGACTTAGCAGCAGCAGCATAGCTGATTAACAATATTGTGATCATTTCAGGTGAACAGCAAAGGTACTCAGCCATACATACACATGTATCCATTCTCTCCTAAAACCCCTCCCAACCAGGCTGGCACGTAACATTGAGAAGGATTCCATGTGCTATACAATATTATCCATTTTAAGTATAGAAGTGTATACATGACCTTCCCAAAGTCCCTAACTATCCTTTCCACCCCACCCTCTGGCAACCGTAAGTTCATTTTCCAAGTCTGTCTCCTTCTGTTTTGTAGGTAAGTGCATTTGTCTAATTTCTTTTTAGATTGCGCATATAAGGTATGCTGTATGATATGATTTAAACTGGCTTAAGTTTATCCTTGCCTGTGACCATATTTAGTGACGTAGTGCTGTGGGGTTATGGCAAGTGCATCCAAACTTTCACAAGCACTAATTACCAGAAGTGTAGTCAATGAGAGTGTCTTTTTTTCTGATGATTTTTGATCTAGGTAAATTATATGACTTTCTTAGTGTGAATATATAATAATTTATTCAACATTTGAAATTGACAAGTAATGCCATGTCTGCACATAAGTATCATTTCATTTTTTCCAGTGTATTTTTTAGATAAATCTTTGAAATTTGAATTGCAGGCTACACAGGTAAAATGTGTGTATTCATTTCACTAGTTATTTCCAAACCAGCTAGATCTGAGCGTGTTTGCTCTACCATAGCCCCACCAAAAGAATATACTGTCAAAGTTTTAGGTTTTCCAATCTGATAGTAGATAAAGGAATATTTCAATGAGTTTTAGTTAGCAGTTTTCTTAATGTGAGAAGGCTGGACAGTTTTTTTTATCATGAAAGGCTTGGGATTAGTTTCTTAAGGTTCAGGTCCATTTCCATTTCTTTTTTGTGTGGACTATCTATTTCTATAATGTTGTTGGCTTTATCATCTTTGTTTTTAGAAGTTTTATATACTAGGGATATCAACACTGTAAGTTGTCATTATTCCCAGTTCTTCATTTATCTTTTATAGAATTTTATATAAATAAAACTTTTATAAATATTTTATAGAAACAAAAATCTCTGTTTTCCTATTTGAAAGTAGGAATGTAATTTGAATCTGGATATTCTCAAAAATATTTAAGCTTAGAAGGGTCGTTTGAGATCATGTCTATAATCCACTTATTTATAAATGAGAAAATTGTGGCTCAGAAGCTTCATGTAATTTCCCCATAGTTAATGGGCTGACACCAGACCCAGTTTGATCTCTAAACAAGTTTTAGTTTCTTTATTGTGAACACATATGCTTTTTAAGTGAACTAATTATATTTTCATTTTAGTTGTTTAAACAAAAACAATTTTGAGGAATCTAGCTATGTCTAAACATTTACATTATTTCTAGAAATTAAAAAATAATTCATGTGCATAATATTGGTAAAACGTAGGAAACTTAAAGAAAAAAGCATATATCTAGCTGCTAAAGGCAATCACTATGAAGAGCTCTACATACTTTTTTTATCTTTTTATCTATGCTGTTTATGTATCTATGTATTTAATGCAGTTGTGATTATACTATAGTTTTTATCTTTTTTCAAGAGTTTGAAAACATCAGACTGGTTCAAAGTGTTTACAAAGTTATATTTGCATGATATTGCATTAAGAAATAGAATAATTTGTGTGTTGTCTACTTTTGTGACATTTCATTTTTACTAATAGACTTTTGCATAATATAAATACATCTTAGAGAAGTGACATTGTATTTTCACACCATTACTACACCTAACATTCTCCTTAATTTTAATTAATTAATTAAATTCACTTTAATTCAGATTAATTCAATTTAATCCTCCATTCTTTGCTACCACTGTACTCAGATTGCTTTTTTTAAGTTCACCAAGAATTTCCATTTTGTCAAATTCACCGTTTGTTTCCTCTGTCATCGTCTTAATTGACTTTTCAGCATCATCTGACATAGCTGATAACACCACAATCTCATAGTCCTCTTTTTTCTACACTATTTTAGGATATCAGGTTACAGAGCATTCAGATATTATTTGATTCCTCATGGGTGTCACACTATCATCACTCTTCCAGCTTGTTCAATCTTTGTTTTTATTTATTCATTTTTATCTTTCCCTGTGGGGGGCAGAATAATGGCTTCCCTAAGTGGTCATCATTCTAATTAATTTCTAACTACTATAAATCCCTAACTACTTCCCTAACTACTCCAGAAAGGAACACAACCCTACTGGATTTTAGCCTGTTGAGAACCACAGCAAATTTCTGACTATAGAACTGTAGAATGACATTTGTGTTGTTGCAAGCCAGTTAGTTCATGGTAATTTGTTACTTCAGAAGTAGAAAACCAATATATGCTTCTCATCTTCCTTTCTCAAACTAATTCTCCTTCTCCACTCTAGTGCTTTGGATATATATTCTTTTAGTCATACTTTCCACATTTGTTTAAATGTACCTATATTCTTATAAAATTAGGAAATATTTCATGAGTTTTTTTTTTTTTACATACATGAATGCAGAGATGGTATTGTGCTATTCATCTTATTTATTACTTTTTTTCACTCACTATTATTGTTGAGCTTTATCCATATTGCTGTAATGTTTGTTCAGTTATTCAAACATACTCCGTCATCAAGTATTCCACTGTTGTATCATATTTCATCATATGAATGTACTGCATTTACCCATCCAATCTTGTAGTGATTCTGTCTGCTTATCTTAGCCCATCATATGGGTGGTTCACATTTTACTAATCCAATAATGGATACTTTGCATGCTTCTAACTCTTCATAATCAAAACCAATGGGCTACACGTTGTCCTAGTTGTCTCTTTGTGTATCAGTATAAGTTTCCTTGGGAATAAATACATTCCACACAGATAGATCACACACAGATAACTAACTTCACTAAGCAACAACAAGTTGCTCTTCAGAATGGTTGCAGCAGTTTTCACTTCAACAAACAGGTCAGAATTTTTCTTTCAAGCTTAATTATAGAAGCCAGCGTTTTATTTTGTCTATGGATAGATATTAAGTGGTATTTCAGTGTTTTAATTTGGATTTCTCTGATTACTAGTGAGATTGAATATTCTCTTTCAAAATTAATTGTCCAATTGGACAGTAACTTCTGTAAATTGACTCTTCACAGTCATTACCTGTTTTTCTCCGGGGTTGTTTTTTTTTCCCCCTAGGTTGTAAGAACTCTAATGGTAAGTCTTTGAGATTTTTAATTGTGCAAATATCTTCTTCCTCTCTTTTGACATTTAGATAGATTTGAGCATAAATCTTTCATTGAAATATAGTCAGAAGATGCCATTTTCTCCCTTTTGGTTTGTGATTAAGAGGTATTTCAAAACCATTCCTCACCCAATATCATACATATTTTACCTTTCACATTTAGAGCCACTCCTAAAATTCAAATAAATTAGCTTGAAGTTTTTAATATGTTATGAGCTAGAAATAAAATATTTTTTGAATGTAGTGAGCCAATTTTTTTTCAATACACATTACCAAATAATACAAGCTGTCTTCAGTGGTTTGTGATGTTATTTCTGTATAACAAATTCTCGTGTACTCATACCTTTTTATTCTCTTTCACTGGTTCATTAGCCAGCATCTAATCCAGTATGCCACTATGACTTTGTAAAACTCTTGTAGGAGCAAATTCCTTCCTTTTACTCCTTTTTAAAATCGGCTTAAATTTTTTAAACTAGATTTTCAAGTTTCCATCCAGATTTTATGATTAAGTTTTAATTAGAAATACACTGAATTTAGATTGACCTGTGGGACACTGATAAAGTGAATCATATTAATAGCTAGTAAAAATTCTAGAAGTTCTCTTCAATTTTTATTTTTGTTTACCTCCTACTAATGCTATGTTACCTTTAATATTTGTGGAGCTAGAACAGGGGCTTATGTGGAAGCCTGCATATCATACATTCTAGTTGAAAGTTATCAATTAAGCTATCTTCCATACTCTGCCCATGTTACTACCCTGAAATATAGAGGCTAAAGGAGTTCCCCTCCTTGTGGGGCAAATGATAATAAGCTTGAGGGTGGTTCTGTTCTGCTTGTAGGAGATGCTAGGAAGCTGGGCTTATCCGGGATCTACCCAGAGGCAGGACTGATACCATCAAACTTTAATGAGACAGGGTGGGTAATGCCTTTCCTCTGTATCTCACTTTTCCCACTTCGGGTTTCCAAGCAGTCCTAGGTTCTTCCAAGAAGAGGGGAAAAGAGAAGGAACTCTGTCTTCCTAGACATTGATTTCAGCTAATTTGAGAAAGACAACTTTAAGCAAGAGTTGTTTAAGCACTCTTTTCTCTGATTTTCTACTGCAGAGTTTTTCCTCAGTTCTCTCCTTCTACCACCACTGTCCCACCCTTCCCTTCCAGTGCTCAGACTTGCAAGTACTTTGGAGACAGTTCCTGTATCTTTCCCAGTGATTCTCTTTGGGTATGGAGCTTTCAAAAACTCTTTCTTATGACCTACAAAGGTGTTTCTGTGAATGTTAGATGTGGATGTTCTTAGCTCGACCCAAGGCCTCTGCTGCCTCCACCTCAATCCATCAATAAGTCAAGTTCCCTCCAAAACATCATTGCAATGAGTACTTTCCTCCCTAAGCCATTATTATCTCTCACCTAGGCTTTTATAGTAACTTCTTTCTGGTCTCCCCGTATCTGTTTTTATGTTTTTGGAATTAATTCTCCAGAGTACTGAGAAGGAATGTTTTAGAATACAAATTGTTACAGCTCTCCCCTGATTCCCACACTCTAGTGGTTTTTCCTTGTTCTTTCAATTAAATAAAAGCTCCATCCATTGGTTTATAAAACCTTTACTGGCTATGTCCCTGTTTATATCTGCAGCCTTATTTATATCACCTTATATCAACATTGAACTGGAGTTGGCTTGTACTGACTGTGAGAATGAATTGATAAATTTTCAAAAAATTTGCAAGTCAGTTGTTAAAACTATTAAAATATTATCTAATCTTACAATAAATTAAATTACATGGTAAACAATAACTAGTTCAAGCTCATCACTTCCTAATTATTTTATTGCATTTTATTATACTATTGTTTAAGCTCTTGGGGTCTTTTCATGTATATTGTATGGGTATGGTTGAATATTTTCTAATGGTTTTACTTAGTGTATAGTGAAGTCATGTTGATAGCTTGATATCAGCTCTTGAGAGAATTTTCACCATAGAAAAGAACAAATATTACAAATCAGTGCTTACTTAATGTTTTGTTGATTGTCTAGACCTAAAAATGTGTTGTAAACAGTTGTTAATGCATAGTAAACTATGAGCGGGGCTTCCCTGGTGGCTCAGATGGTAAAGAATCTGCAATGCAGGAGACCAGGGTTTAGTCCCTGTGTTGGGAATATCCCCTGGAGAAAGGAATGCCTACCCACTCCAGTATTCTTGCCTGGAGACTTCCATGGGCAGAGAAGCAAAGTAGGCTATAGTCCATGGGTTGCAAGGAGTTGGACACAACTTGAGGGACTAACACTTTCACTTCACTTCAAACCATGGATAGCACAAAAATTTGAGGAGCTATTCCAGAATTTAGAAGCTACTGTGCAATATAACACAGAAGTTACATTACTAATGAACTAGTCAAGTTTCAACATTTGTCTTTTTTATGTTTTCATCTTGCTCATTAAATAAATAGAAATATCAATCAACATTAACTTTAACTACACTTGTTCATCAGTTACAACTTACTTTGGCTACAGATATAAGAAGTTAGTGACAGAATTCCGTGAGAGTCAATTGGTTGTATGTAATTTATAACATAGGGTATTGTATGCGTTACTATTGTTTACAGATTGTACACTGTACATCTTTTATATCAGTAACATTTATTAACAAATTTAATATTTGTATTATACCCATGGTTTTCTAGAAAGCCAGTCAAACATTTGTTAGCACATCATTGCTCTTCATGCAGTATTTTTATCTTTGTAAGTAATATTTTTTTATTAGAATCATTTTACTTTGGAATTCAGTTAAAGTCCAAGAGATAAGTAAATTCATGGAACTAAGTTGTTTTTTCTTCTATTGTGGTTTCCGAGTTAAGAAAATTAACTGAAGGGTGCTAAAAAAAGACAATACTGTTAATAATGAGAGAGTCAGCATGACAAATTGCTCCCCAGGTTGCTCACTGGTAAATAATATGCCTGGCAATGCAGGAGACATAGGAGATGCATGTTTGAATCCTGGGTTGGAAAGATTCCCTGGAGGGGGAAGTGGCAACCTACTCCAGTATTCTTGCCTGGAGAATCCCATGGACAGAGGAGCCTGGTGGGCTAAGTCCACAGGGTCACAGAGTTGGACACAACTGAGCAACTGAGCACACACACATATAGTGTGATAAAGTAATTCACTTTTCTTAGATAATTTTGAGCTTGTGTACTTTTGTTATCAACCCTCTCACATTGTTCCTAAGTAAGAATCCTTCTGCCTAGTATTGTTTGAGCTAAGAGAATGAGACTGAGTTTGGTTCAGAAACAAAGGAATGTTTCATTCTTTGATCAGAGGATGGAGGGATGCTAGCTCATCTTTAGTCCACGCTCTTTCCCACAGGCTGTGGGCAGAGCTGCTCATAGGGCTGTCTTTAGTGGGGAGTGGTTGCTTTGGGCAGGGGCAGCTGTGCTTGCTTCCCCTTCAGATCGCAGCGCCAGGCACAGTGTTTTGTCTTCTTGCCTGCTGACATCATCTTGAGTCTGTGTGTCCTCTGCTTTGCTTCTGCACAAACCTGTCCGTTTAGGTATCGGGCACAGCCATTTTGTAGGAGAAACTCTGGTCTGAAGTAAAGGGTTTGAGGCCCCTGTGCTCAGCACCCTATGAACGCAAAGGAAAAGGAAGAAAAAGCTGAGACTTTGTCTTATTACCCAGATTGTTTTTATTTCTTGAGAAGTCTTAATGGATTTTGCCACTGACACTTTCTCAAAAGAGGCATGCCTTATTTGTATAGGAATTTATATGCTGATTCACACATGTGTGTGTTTTCTAACTGATAGGCCAACAAAATATTAAAGGAATACAGATTGCTTCAATGTCCTATAATCTTTGTTGATTCACTTTATGAAGCAACAGACAAAACATTTTATATATTTTGCTGTGGTGACTGATGAATCAATGATAAAGGTGCTGAGTCCAGGATAACAAAGAAAGGTGTGTATTGATAAATATGATTCCAGAAGTATTCTTACTTGTGAAGCTAATTGATTTTGAGGGGCTGACTAAGGCATAGTTTTAAAGTTGCAATATATTTATTAATTTATGGGTCATTAATCTAGGGAGCTGGCCAACTAACTAGTTATCCTGTTAAATAATAGCACTATAAATCTAGGTAATTCTTAAATATCTCACTATTTACATTATAAATTATACTGCTCATGTGATCTTTCAATTCTCAACTGTCAGCTCGTGTGTGTGTGTGTGTGTGTGTATGTGTGTGTTTATGTGTGTGATTAGACACTTTTAAATTTTTACATTAATAATATTTATCACGTTGTATTGATAGCTAAATAATACTTACTCATTTCAACTCCACAGTTAGTACGCTGTAGCTAAACACCTGATTGAAGAGTCACTGTGCATATTTTTTTGTAGATTAAGGACTCTATGGCTATTTTTCTAGCATCAGATCTTGAGGCATGTAACTATTTGAAATTATATAGTTCAGTTCAGTTCAGTCGCTCAATCGTGTCTGATTCTTTGCAACCCCATAAACCACAGCACGCCAGGCCTCCCTGTCTATCACCAACTCTTGAGTTTACCCAAACTCATGTCCATTGAATCGGTGATGCCATCCAACTATCTCATCCTCTGTCGTCTCCTTCTCCTCCTGTCCTCAATTTTTCCCAGCATCAGAGTCTTTTCAAATGAGTCAGTCCTTCCAGGTGGCCAAAGTATTGGAGTTTCAGCTTCAATATCAGTCCTTCCAATGAACACCAGGACTGATCTCCTTTAGGATGGACTGGTTGGATCTCCTTGCAGTCCAAGGGACTCTCAAGAGTCTTCTCCAACACCACAGTTCAAAAGCATCAATTCTCCAGCGCTCAGCTTTCTTTATAGTACAACTCTCACATCCACACGTGACTACTGGAAAAACCATAGCCTTGACTAGATGGACCTTTGTTGACAAAGTAATGTCTCTGCTTTTTAATATGCTATCTAGGTTGGTAAATCCTGATTAATTATTTAGAAACTTGCCTATCAAGTATTAGCAAATTCCTAGTGATGTTTTGTGTAATTATAAAGCCAGTTATGTGCTTGTTGGGGAAGAAAATTTTTTCTTTCTTCCCTTTTAGGTTCTTTGGTCAAATAATTAAGTTGATATAAAACAGATTAACAGGAGGAATACAGATAAAACTGCATGTATATGCAGGAGCCCTATAAAGATGAAGACTCAAAAGGCAGCCAGGTAATTGAAGATTATATAACATCCTAAGCTAAGGAAAGGGCTAAGAATATAGGGATACAGAATGGTGGAAGGCCATACATATGAAAGCAGAGATGTTTAGAAAACAAAGGTTGCTGTTATCAGTTTCTTAGGTAAAAAGATAATTCTGTTAACAGCTCTCTTCCTGATACAGGCCCCTTTTTCCAATGGAAATTAAGGCTATTGGGGGGGTATAGAGAATTGTTCCTCAATCTGTTGCGTTTTTGATTACCTTTCACTGAAAATAATCTTCCGGCAAAACCACCATATTTTAGGAGGACTGACAAAATCTGTTCCCTCATGGTCAATGAAAAAACGTATACCTCAAAGGTCATAATTTGAATTCTTCATTTTAGCTAGAGTTGAAAGTATTTACAAAATCATGATACTGTGGATATTTTAATGTTAAAAATATTTTGGTCTTCTTCTTTGCTTTCAAATATGAAAATTAAGAGTAATGAGTATGGAGGAGACTGAAGGGACTGTGATGACTGAGAAACACTGAACATTTTATTCATAGAAGGTACTGTCAACATTTATATAAGGTGTGATTGCAGTTATACATAACTCATTACTGTTGACCCTTTATCAACATGGTTTAACTGCTCACATCCACTTTTGCAGACTTTTTTCAGAAGGTAACATGTGCTAAATACTAAAGGACTACACTATCCATGGTTGGTTGAATTAGAAGATGTAGAATAGTGGAAATATAGAAACTGTACATATAGAGAACCAACTATAAGTTATATACAGGTATTTGAGGGCACAGAGCTTTGTGCCCCTAACCTCCATATTGTTCAATGGCCAACTCTATATAAAGACTTAGAAGGTCAGGAATATAGCTTCATAGGTGAATTCTATCAAATATTTAGAGAAGAGCTAACACCTTTCCTCAAAACTTCCAAAAAATTGCAAGGGGAAGAACACTCCCAACCTTAAGAGGCCACTATCACCCTGATACCAAAATCAGACACAGTATCACAAAAAGAAAATTACAGTCAAAATCACCAATAAACACAGATGCAGACAGCCTCAACAAGATACTAGCAAACTGGGATTTTATCCCAGGGAGGCTAGAAAACTTCACTATATGCAGATCAATCAATGTGATGCATCATATTATCAAGGGTTCCTTTGGACTTATTCACATAGTTACATTTTCGAAGATGTTTCAAGTGAAACTGGACCTTATAAATTCTGTGTCTGATAATTTAGAGAATTTTTCTTTTCAGTTGTTCAAGAAACAACAGTATTTATATCGCCCACAGATCTCCTTTGTCAAAGTTAATTTTTCTTTAAGTCCTATCTGGAATCACCTTCTTTTGCTCAGAGGCAAAGAGCTGGGAGGTGGCTCTTTGGAAAAGAGGTAACTGCCAATTTGTAAGCCCTTGGGATAAGTTGGACAAGAAAGGCAATTAAATAAATTTCATCTTGATGCTCTCAGGCCATAACAGCTACTTTGAAAAGACTGCATTAAGTCTTTTAGGATGAAATCTTTGAAGAGAACTCAGGATGCAATTGGTAAAGAATCTGCCTGCAAATGCAGGAGATGCTAGAGACATGGGTTCTCAAGTTCGATTCCTGGGTCAGGAAGATCCCCTGGAGGAGGAAATGACAACTTGCTCAGCATAATACTGAATACCTACCCACAGCAAATATTCTCAGTGGTGAAAAACTGTAAGCATCTCCTGCTTGGCCACGTCCAATTTACCTTGATTTATGGACCTTACCTTCCAGGTTCCTGTGCAATATCGTTCTTTGCTACTTTGGATTTTAGTTTGACCACCAGATATACCCACAACTGAATGTCATTTCTACTTTTGGCCCAGCCGATTCATTCTTTTCTGGAGCTATTAGTAATCTGCTCTTTGCTCTTCCCCAGTAGCATATTGGACACCTCCAACCTGGGGTGCTCATCTTCTGGTGTCACATATTTTTGCCTTTTTGTACTGTTTATAGGATTCTCATGGCAAGAATACTGCAGTGGTTTGCCATTCTGTCCTGCAGTGGGTCACATTTTTCAGAACTCTTCGTTGTGACTTATCCTTCTTGGATGGCCTTGCCCAGCATGGCTTATAGCTTCATTGAGTTTTATGCAAGCTCCTTAGCCACAGCAAGGCTGTGACTCATGAAGGGGACATAAACACTGCTGTATTTAAAAATTTTTAATCCAGATCAAAACAAACAATAAAAATAAGAATAAATGTTTTCAATGCATAGGTAAAATGGAAAAATAAATATAGATTTGTTTTAGGAAGAGGAGAAAGAATTATTTTAGCTGGATAAAATATTATAGCACAACTATTAATTACGCTCCCACAAACATACAAATTATAAAACTTCTCAGAATGCTAAATGAAGAAAATTAAAATGTATAAATGATTTAGCATTAAAATGGAGCCAACCTCCCCAGTTGATTATACAACTTGTCAATTTCTGTGACTTTTCACCATCATTTAGTTTTATTTTTTCCCATATGGACTAATTAATTATTGGCTAACCTTGCAGTATAATAGGGCATCACTAGTGGTTAAAATGGAAAAGAATCTGCCTGCAATGCAAGAGACCTGGGTTCAATCCCTGGGTCAGGATGATCCCCTGGAGAAGGGAATGGCAACCTATTCTAGTATTCTTGCCAGGAGGATCTCATGGACAGAGAAGCCTGGCCGTCTACAGTCCATGGAGTCACAGAGTCAGACACGATTGAGCAACTAGCATTTTCACAATATAATAGAAGGGATGGTTTTTAAGTATTAAGATCAAGTGTAAGCATAAAATAAATGACAATAATTCTCATTCATTGGGCATTTTTCTATCATGTTCTCTATGATAGATTGCCAGATATTTCTCTAGCAAAGATAGATTTATTCAGAATCAGCAAACAATTATAATTTGGCATCTGTGACAGTGGTGAACCACAGGCAGTTACGTATACAGCAAGGAAAGAGAAAGGAAAACTTTTTTTTCTTTAAAGAAAGCACTTTTTTAGAGGAGAAAAGGAAGTTGGGAGAGCTCAAAGTGTCTGGAAGAAGAGGTGCTTTTTTTTTTTTCCAATATTGGGCTCTGTTATCATCATAAGGCATGAGAGCTCCTCCTTCTGGTTTCTCAACTCTATTTAAATGAGGATTCTGTATTAAACTTTCACACTGTTGTTCTAAACACCTCACCAAGTGGCAGTATTTGGTTAATTAGTGGCTAGGCAACAGGATGATTTGTAGACTTGCTAAAAATTTTCTGAACTTCTCAATTAACTTCTGCAATTAATATCTTTGGGTTTTTAGATTCTCAATCTTGAAACAGAGTTAAAATCCCATTTTTAAATTAGCTTATGCAAATGAAGAGTATTTGAGCTGAAGCAATCAGAATTTACATATCAATGATATGTGGAATTTCCTTTAAATTAGCGCTGGGGTAGTGCCTCTACTTGTTGGAGGACCCTGGAGAAAGTTTTTGAGTGAAAGCTATTAAAAGGAGAAGTGAAGTGTCCATTTTTTCAGTCTTTGTTTTAGGGATTCATTGTAATCCTCATTAATTCATGATTATTAAGAAATACTTTTAGCTCAATTTGGAATGATAGTTCTTTAATGAGTACCTCAAAGTCATATTAGCTACAGACTTTTTTTTTCTGTAAATTAGACTTGGACCTTTAAAATGTTTGATTCTATTTACTTGTAAAAATTTTTCTCTCCTGATTTAGGTTTTTAGTTCTGTCATTTATATTCATATTTTCTGCTTTTTCCTAATCCACCATCTGTGTGTGTGTATGTGTGTGTGTGTGTGTGTTCCTGAGAGTGAAAAACTGAAAAAAGGTGAAAGAAGAAAATTTGATTATATATCTAAGTGTTTAAAAACAATTACAGGGTTATTTTATTTTATGGCATTTCTACAGTTTAATTTCAGGGTCACATTGAATTAAGTTGTATGTCAGAGTCTTCCCTGGTGCTCCAGTGATTAAGACTTCATACTACCAGTACCCAGTCAGGAAACTAACTTTCTGCATGCCATAAGGCGCAGCCAAAAAAAAAAAAAAAAAGTCAGTATAATTGAGGGTAAAACTTTTCTTTCTGCTTTCTTAGATTCAATATTTGGAGCCTTCACATTAAAGTGACACAGGACAGATTAGCAGGAGAGAAGGTGTATGCATATGCATATTCATATGCATACAAGGGGACAACACAGAAAAGAAATTAAATCTCCCCAAATGAGAAATATGTGGGTGCTTACATACCATTTTAACAAAGCATGATAAAGTGTGGATAAGGGACTTTTTATAGGAAATGCTTTGGGAATTCTGGTGGAGAGAAGGAATTGTAGGAAGGTGACTGAGAAAGGTAGGGTAATGAGGGCTTTCTAGACAGATTTGTTGTCCAGTCATCTCAGATAAGAGTTGTCTCCAGATTTGTACTCCCACTCCTGGAAAGGGAGAGGAGGACACATTTACAAATGGAAATTTCCTTGATATTTTCTCTGCAGAAAGGAAATGTATCTCCTGCTTTTAGGTAGAAAGTGGAAGGACAACTCCTCCTGAGTTTTGTTGTTGTTGTTCAGTTGTTCCGTTGTGCCTGACTCTTTGCGACCCCGTGAACTGCAGCATGTCAGCCTTCTATGTCCTTCACAAACTCCTGGAGGTTGCTCAAACTCATATCCATTGAGTCAGCTTTTTCTTAATAGCTTTCAGCTCAAGATAATCCTTACACCAATGTGGCTTATTTTGGGGTGACATGTTCTGGTCCTTTTCATCTGCTTTAGAATGTCACTGAGTGTCCAGTAAGGGAATTTTCTCCCAGTGAATATAGGTATGCTTTAATTTTAACATATTGTATACCTTAGCTGTTTGTGCATGCTAAGTGGCTTCAGTGTTGTTAGACTCTTTGCACCCATCAAGACTGGCCTGCCAGGCTCCTCTGCCCATGGGATTTCCAGGAAAGGATACTGTAGTGGTTTGCCATGCCCTCCTCCAGGGGATCTTCCTGACCCAGGGATCAAACCTCAATCTCATGTCTCCTGAATTGGCCTGTGGGTTCTTTACCAGTAGTACCACCTTAGCTCTTTATTTCCTATCTTAAAAGTAGCAGAAATCTATATTTTAGTGAATGCAAATGACAAATGAGCCTATTAAAAAATAAAGCCAGGGTTATATACATTCTGCCTTTTTTCAGTAAATATTAATTGATTCCCATTGTACTCTAGGAGCTCTTTTAGATACAAGAACAAAATAATGGGATAGAAATAAGCAGTAGACAATATTCTGTTTTCTTCAGTAGGCAGCCTTGGGAGAGCAGATAGAGAAAACAAGATTGGAAATAAAATTCATTGGTATACTATATCAAAGGAAAATATTCATATACCATTCTAGCTTCTTCTGGTATTATAGAACCTAACTTTCATCCATGTCTGATACACAGCAAAACAGTTTACTGACACTAAGAAAATTATAGCATTTAATGCAGGGTACCAAGCAGGGAGAATGGACAACTCTTTTCAAATTACTTGAACTACCTGATGACTTTCATAGATGGTTTTTAAAGGCAGTGTCTTGAGTTAAGGTTACAGGATACATTACTTTCTTCTGATTGGTTGGTGATGATGTAACAGGTGGTATTTTGGGAATCTCAATCATTAACCTTATAGTTCCAACTAGTCTGGGGTCTACATGCTTATGGTCACCATATTCCCCCAAGATAGAGGTCTCAGTTTTTGCCTAGGAACTTAACATTATATATCACATTGTTATATGTATCTTTTGAGGAGGAACTGGGCTCTTATTTAAAGGCTGAACTACTGTTCAAGCTGCCTTGCTTAACTTCTTTTCCTTTGTTTATGCATTCCCTCACTTCTCTATTTAGTAGCTGCTCTTTGGAACTCAGCAAAAGCCTAGGAGATTAAAACCTTTTTTCTGCAAATAAGAAATGAGGGATATGGAAGAGATTTTGTACCTGGGAGGGTTTGTAGGGACCAGATTGGTTTCAATACCCTCTCTTTTGATACTCCTTTATCCTAAGGGGAACAAGGGTGGGATAAAAAAGGAATGAAGTTTTGAATAGAGAAGTTAATCATAAGCTTGGCAGGGGAACTTGGTTTTAGGGGGACTCTGTTTCACTGGATGTTCTAAGAATAAAACTGACATGAGACATGAACACAGGAAAATTGAATTTAATTTCATACATGCATTAACCCCATATACATGAGAGGTTCAGAGACAGAATGGTAAAATGAACTATACATGACATCCTGGGCTAAAGAATGGAATAAGGGCCTGAAATTCTCAAGGACATTGAGGGTCATTCACAGTGCAATAAAAAGAACAGATATTGGGTAATTAGATGTTTGCTCTGCCATACAGATGGAATCATTTAAATAAAATTTCTCTCTGGTAATAATTCTGTTTTGGAAAAAAAAAAAACACAAATTCTTCTAGGTAGTTAAAAGGAGGGCAGTGATTTCTCTTGAACCTCAAGGTCTCCATTGCCTTTAGCATAAAATAATCCACATACCAAGTTGATATGTCTCTGGGAGGCCTGTTCTGAAGCTCTGCAATGAAAATGAAAGTGTTAGTAATTTGGTCATGTCCAGCTCTTTGCAACCCCATGGACTGTAGCCTGCCAGGCTCCTCTGTCCATGGAATTCTCCAGGCAGGAATACTGGAGTGGGTTGCCATTTCCTTCTCCAGGGGATCTTCCCAACCCAGAGATTGAGGCTGGGTTGCCTGCACTGCAGGCAGATTCTTTACAGTCTGAGCCACCAGGGAAGCCCATGCAATATCGTATATCAAAAACCATGGTATATCATACATCAAAAAGTAATATAAAGAAAAATGTTAGGGTAGATGGAAAAGGTTGCAAATATAAAGAATATAGTCAGAAAAGAATTTAATGAAAAAGTGACTTCTGATCAATATCTTGGGGGAGATCATTCCAGACAGAAGGAACAAACAGAAAAAGAAGGCTGAGAAAGGAGTGTATTGAAGAACAGCAAGGAGATTGATGTAACTAAAGCAGAATGAGCAAATGGATGATTGTTGCAGAATGGGAGAATTATGGAAATGGGAGTTGTGTGTTGAGGGGGTTGGTTGGGTCAGAGTAAGGAGTTTGCATCTAAGGAAAATGAGACTTTTAGTAACAGGACTTGGCTACCATGTTTCCAAGGATCATTCTGTCTATTATATAGAGAACGGTAGGGAAGGACCTTCCTTATTTTGAGATGGAAAGTTTTCCTAAAGCTCCTTGGAGAAGGAAATGGCAACCCACTCCAATATTCTTGCCTGGAGAATCCCATGGACAGAGGAGCTTGGTGGGCTACAGTCCACCAGGTCGCAAAGAGTCGGATAGGACTGAGCTGAGCGACTTCACTTTCACTTTCTACTGAAAACACTTAGATGCCTCTAGGGCTTGGAGTTAACATAAAAGAGTAAAGCTTAGTATTGAAAGCAACTGTTAAAAGGATTAAGGAAATGGGTGCTTTGCCTCAGTGATAAGCATTTTAACTTGTGGTGAATGAGGAAGCACATTATGAAAGGGCTGTCATTGCTCACCTCCAGTTTTCACAAAATGATAACATAGGCCCAAGTGTTTCTGGGTCTTCAGATTTTTTACAAGAAGCCAAAAAAATATTAATTTTTATGTTAAATCTGCTGATCTTTAGAAGTATGGCCTTTCACTCATATTTAAAACACTCAATCACCCACACTATCTGAGCTGATTATAACATTTCTGAGGGAAGGGTTTAAAGGAAGGTTTCCAGTTTGCATTTTCTAATCTATATGTAGCAAGATGAAGCTGGTGGGTTCAACAATGATAAATAAGAGATGAGATAAAGATGAAGGGAGAGAGATCTGCTCTTATATTCTGATCTTTTTAGGTAAAAGGCTTATGAAAATTTTCTTCTTAGACATATTTTGTCATAATCTAATATTGAGTATGACCTAAATTATTTTACCTTTAATATTCTTCAATTTTTATCACAATAAAATGATTCTTAACACATTCAAACACTATAAGACTTTATCCTTAAATAAGAGGAACTCATATGTATGTGTAATATCTAAAACAAATTTTTATTATGGACCCTTAATGAATGCAAGATACAGTCTTTTTTTTTTATCACTAAAAATACATCATTGATTCACAGGCATGAGGCATCAGGAAGTGCTAGAATTCAAAGACTTACTATGTGGTTTTGTTAAAAATAAGATGGTAAAAGTAGATAACCCACTTATTATCAATGTGTACCATCTACAGAATTGGGTATTTTAATGATGCACTGCCTGTTCCAATGGATAAAGCTGTCTAACAGGCATTTATAAGTTATCACCAGTGAAAAATTACCTAGCAGGTTGACTGCATTTTACTGTGTAATGCTAAGGTGCTGTAGGTCCCCAAAGCTGCAATTAGTAAGAACACTTGAATACTAACTTTTGGAATCTCTCGCAGAGTGTGGTTTCTTTAGAATAAAAGTATATGTGTCTGTATATATACTTTGCTTATTTTACCTTGAATCATTGATTGGATTTTTTGTAGTCTTTTTTTTTTTTTAAATAAAATAATCTTAAAGAACTGTAATTGACTCCAGCACTTTTTCATGAGAAGGGATTAACAGATTGGCTGGATAACAATATTTACAAAACAGATGAGGTAATATGGATCTTTATTGTAAAATCTTGTGGGAAACTATTGGGTAAAAATGGTACCTTTGATGTAATGGCTTGGGAAATATGATTTAAAAAGTGCCCTAAGTTTGGGGAATTTCACAATATATACCTTGAGTTTTATTAAAGTACCCCTGTTTAGTTCAGATTTTGAGGTTATTGATTTATATTCTTTCCCATCACAACGTATTTAAATTTCTGGTTACAAAATATGATGATAGTCTGTTTGAATGGAGCTTTGATAGAACTCTAATATTGTTAAATCATTTTTCCTTTGTGTTTCTAGCTCCTTTCCTCATGGACTTTCCCAGTCTATATTTGATGACCACTTTAGAAGCTGAGTGGAAAAAAGTAACACTGTGAGACTGGTGTTTAGCCCTTTGGTAAACCTCTAACAGGGATGGGGGAGCCTGGTGGGCTGCCATCTATGGGGTCGCACAGAATCAGACACTACTGAAGCAACTTAGCAGGAGCAGGAGCAAACCTCTAATATATAATATTGCTTTTAGTTCTACTCTCTTTTACCAGTACCAGACATAAGAGAGAACTCTCCTTTTTTCCTAGGTACCTATCTATCTGCATAGATTCACTGCCTATAAAATTGCTTGGAGAAATTATTGTTATTATCCAGTTGTTTTTCAAACAATCTCAAAATTCCTCCAATATAAACTTTTTATTTTAAAAATGGATCATTTTAAGCTTCTGGCTGAAATAGGTACTATTTCTAGGTCCTGAAGGAAGTATTTGACATATTCAAGTGTCTTATAAAGTTTCAAAGTGCCTTGAACAGTGGCGGATGATTTGAACTTTCTGAGTGGACTTGAGCTTTCTTCTTTTCTCATTGGGAAATGCAGATTCGAATACCCCTCAGGTTATCATAAGCATTAAAGGAGCATACTATGTGTGCATAAGAATCATATGCAAATTAAATGAGATTAATGGTTTGCACAAGTCCTGGTGCAGGATAACTGCTTCGTCATACTTTGGGATTATTATCACATATTGTGCTATACATAGCATAAATGAGACAGGTTGCATAATCCGTTTAATGCTGTGTTTTGCACAATGTAAGCTCTCTGTAGTGATAGCTTCTTATAATTGCCACCACCACCATCATCCCTGACCATTGGCACTTTCTCCGTATATAAATTCATATTTTTTTTATTAAGAATTAAAATAATCTATTTGTAGAAACATGGGACAGTTGGTACAACTGGTTTAATTCCCTTTAATTTTCATGTGGTGACTTGAAAGTCTTCTGTAAGTTGTTCTCCCTTTGCCAATATAAGCTGCTTTTGTTTATGGCCTAGCTGAATACTTAAATAAAAATTAGAAAATGAAAAAGTTTAAAAATAAAACCTTGGCTTGCACCCAGCATGGCATTTAGTGTTATTAGGCTGAATTTGGCTCGTTCTTGTCTACTAATAGTCAGTGCATCTGACACACTGGCAGTAGGTTTTTCCAGCACAAATGTTCATGCCTTGTAATATTTTGTACTCAATGTGTGGACATATTTGTTATGTGTTACTTTTTTTTGGCAGTACCATAAGGGGATGAAAGTGTGACTAAAAATGTTGGAAACAAGAAAAGCATGAGTAAAATATTTGTGTCTTTCTTCCTCATTTGCTTATGTCCATATTAGGGTGTATAGTCCACTGACCTAAAGAGGAAATAATGGGATAGTTGCACATAATTATAATTATGTTATTTTTATTCTAGTTTTATAGAACAAAAATGAGCTTTGATGGAATTATGGAACTGAATATGATATGTGATGTATGTGTTACCCTTTGCAAGTGCTGTATTCATTCATGCCTATTCTGTCTGTGTAACATTCTCTTCTTTGATCCTTAACCATACCCCTCTGATTCACATGACAAACTCCTAATTATCTTTCAAGATTCAGCTTCAAGACTCATTATATCCTCCTGTGCTATTACTTCTTCCCTGGGCAGGGAAGATTAGAGAGCTCTCTCTCTGCTCTCATGGCTTGCCTTCCACAGTCTGTTATGACACTTAGCCTGTTATATTGTTATTGATTACTTGCCTGAAGCAAAATAAAAGTATGAACTGGGGAAGAATGCTGGATGTGTCTTTCTGTTGTTTTAAATGTATTATGCCAGGCAGTGATTAACTTATGATATACAGTAAATGATTGTTTTATGAAACAGTGCATGCTAACTATAATAGTTAATAAGGTATCTTTTATGTACCCAGAAATTAGAGTAATATAATGTAATTTCCCTACAAGTAAAAATGATAATAACTAATGGTAAACTATGTTTGACCTTTAACTGACCAGGAGGCTCTAAATGTCCAAGTATATTATATCCTCAAATTGTTGTGATGGTTAGCTTTCTTTTTTGGGAAACGGTGTGAAAATCTGAGCACGTAAAGTGATTATGGTGGATACCTGCCTTTGGATGTCACTAAGTGTATAGGGATTGAGAAAACCAGTCCTACCAAATATGTCCAATATTTCAGATCGCACTGCAAAAGCCTTGTTTTTTTAAACCTTACTTTAAAGAAAGTAATCTTTAGGAGATTAATCTACTAGTGTCCTAGTTAGTAATCTACCCCTTCATAAGGAAGGGGTGTAGTCTACCCCTTCATAAGAACCTAAATAAGTCTTTTATCTTCATCTGGCTGATTTCACATGGCCTCCACACTTAGGCTTGCTATCCATGGATCTCTTTTACTGTGACAATAAGACAGTGGGAAACAGATATGCCTATTTGTTCTCCAGTCATAGTTTTCTTTTCATTGTCACTAAAATATAGACTCTTTGATTTATTTATGGTTGCAGCAGTTTTCTTTTAGATGAAATGTCATGATAACTTATGTTGCTAATAACTTTAAAAAAATTGAGAAAGATAGAGTACCATATAGATAAATTAACATAGTACCTTTTATTTTAACTTTCAAGGTGCTTAAGGAATAGAATATGCTTTACTAATAATACTGATCAGTACATGTATTCTGAGGTTTTATATCAATTTTTTTTGCCATCCAGGGAAAATTAATTCTGCCATTCAAGACTCATTTCTATTGGGATGCAGTGCTCCATGTTGAATACCTTCTTTGGCAGTAGATAAAAGAAAAATTAATTCTGCTTGTCTTATTTAACAATGCCATTTAAAAATAATTTCAAAAGAACACATTTTGTTGCCATTATTCTTACTGAGAAAAATGTCAAGAAAAGAATACATGTTCTGGATGAGGATAGATATTTTAATTATCGATATTTAATTATTTCAATGTATATCTCATTTATAATCTCATTTACCTCTAGGTACATTAGATGTCTTGAAACATATTTTCTTCAGAAAGAAAAATAAGTAATTTACTGCTTTCTTTTTTTAAAACAGATGATTCAAGGAAATGGGTAAATTTTGAATACCTGAAATTTTCATAGCCTTATTCTAAATAGTTATTAGTTAATTCCTTACACAGAAAGCAGATATTCTCTGCATGTTTCTTTCTATTATGGAACATACTAACAATTGTTCCATTTCTACTTTAAGGAAATTATAAATTACAGTCTATAAATCTCATAAATCTACCAAATAAATAGGAATTATTGGTTTACTTCTCAGTAAGGTTGACTTTATAAATTATTTTTTGTTATGTATCATAATGTTTGCTTTTATCTTGTCATTTCATCTATCCTGTGGTTTATTAATTCTAAGCTCAGGCTTGCCATCTTGAGAATTTATGTATTACTCATAAGATGACCCTAACTCTTAGTGTTCTGAGTAAAGACTTGTAATTTATATTTAATCACATATTATTTTGGCACTCTTAATGATCACTTTAGTTCAGTTAGTCGCTCAGTTGTGTCCTACTCTTCGCAACCCCATGGACCACAGCACGCCAGGCCTCCCTGTCCATCACCAACTCCTGGAGTCTACTCAAACTCATCTCCATTTGTTGGTGATGAAATCCAACCATTTCCTCTTCTGTCGTCCCCTTCTCCTCCTGCCTTCAATCTTTCCCAGCATCAGGGTCTTTTCAGATGAGTCAGTTCTTTGCATCATGTGGCCAAAGTGTTGGAGTTTCAGCTTCAGCATTGATCCTTCCAGTTAATTTGCCTGGGCTGCTGTAATAAAGTATCACATAGTTGGTGGCTTGAACAACAGAAAGTTATTTTCTCTTCAGTTCTGGAGACCACGAATCTGGGAACAAGGTATCCCCAAAATTCTTTTCCTCTAAGTTCTGGGAGGGAAGGACCTATCCCAGGCCTCTCTTCAACTTATTGATGGCTGGCTTCTCTCTGTGTTTCTTCACGGAATCTCCCCTCTATGTTTTGTCTCTGTGTCCACATTTTCTCTTATAGGGACATCAGTCATATTTGATTTCACTCTATCCTAGTAGCTTCATTTTAATTTGATTATATTTGTAAAGATCCTATCTCCAAATAAGGTCACATTCTGAGATGCTGAGGGTTAGGACTTTAACATAGAAAATTTCCTTCAATATGTGTAACAGGATGGGAAATTTGCATTTCAGAAAAACATCTGCAGCTTTTTTTCCCAGTGGGCTGGATCTGCTATTTAAAGTTTTTTTTTTTTTTTTTTAATATGAACAATTTTTCTTGATATCTGTTAGAAGAGATTTAACAAAATGTGTTTCGGCATAGACTCAATAGTTTTATTGTGTCTGATGATGGTAAGACATGTATGGTTAATAAATAAAATTAAATATTATTTATAAATTCAGTCTTGACACTTTATGCAAGAAATTTTTGTTCTTAAAGGATATTTTAAAAATAATTTAGTATAAACTTGTATAATTTTGCTATCATTAATAACACATGTGTGCTCCTTTTTATTAAAGAAATGAGTTCTTTATATGAGTAAATATGATCTATTTGCTCAACAGAAATATGGCATTTTAACTCATAGAATATGGAACTGCCTGTATTTTATCTGTCACCTATTCTACTTGAACTCTAAGCTTGGACAACATTCTTAATCATTTATTTACCATGTTTAATGAGAAGGAAATAGATTCCTGAAGCAGAGACGCAGCTTGTCAGATGCTATGCAATTAGTCGAAAATGTCCGGTAAGAAACCAAAAATCATAGAATAAAAATCCAACAAATTTTACAACTTTAAATGACCTTTGAGTTCATCGGCTTTGTAATTTTCCAAATGAGGGAACTAAGGCTCAGAGAAGTTGAATAATTAGTCAAAATCATACAGTTAATTCAGTGGCAGAGTAAATACTAAAATGCACGTTTAATTAGTGCACTCATTTCAAAATCAGTTCAAGCAAGAGCAATCTCATGGGATGTTTTAGGGGCCACTAGCCCCTAGGCCACTAATCTACTCTGATCATCATCACCCCTTCCTCCAAAGACCCCTATAGGTAAATGCTAAAAATAGTTAAGCAAATATATACATAGGTAGGGAAAATAGGCAGAGTATCTGCAGTCTTCACACTATTGAAGTCACAGCTCAATTTGTACTACCACTGGTATCAATAGCCAGTCATTGGGAAGAAAAGTATATTAAAATTTAAGGACAAGACCCTATGTTCTTCTACCTTCTAATTATCCAAGTAGATTGATAGTCCTTAGCCCCATCTGAAATCTCTATTGAATTAACTGATGGTTCCCATACACCATTCTTTTCAAGGCAGTAAGTAAATTAAGTTTAATTATTAATTTGTTTTGTTGTGATTTTTCTTCTTATTATGGTGCCTTATATTTTTCCTCATTCAGTTTCCATTTATCTTCTAATCTACCTAATTATATTAGTATATGATCTGATTTTGTTTGAAAACTTCCTTTCCTATCAATATGTAAACTTATCTCCTTTCATTTTGAATCTTTTTGCATGGCCCCATACCAAATATTTATAAACACTTTAAGAATTCTCCAGCAAATAAGCAAAGAAAACAAAATAGTAGCAATTATAATTTCTAAAATCTGTCTACCATACCCTTCAACCTATTTTCTGCTGCTACTTTTACATCAAATCATACTAATAATTTGAAACTAAATTTATTCTTTATCTTTTGTGGGTTTAAATTCCTGTTTTTTGTTCTTTTAACTATACTATAAAACCAATTCTTGTAACGTGGAAGCAGTAGAAGAAAGGAATTCTGAAATTGTTCACACTCATAGTTGAAGCTCTGAGGAATTGAGAAATTATTCAATGGTTATAAACTGAACAAGTGGTAAGTCAGAACTCGGTAAAAAAGAATTTTTCCAGAGTTCATAGTAGTCCCACTGTAATATATTAATGCAAATCTATCAACTAAATGTCTTAGTCCGTTTGGACTGCTATAGCAGTTATATACCATGGATGGGGTGATTTACAAACAGTAGAAGATTGTTTCTCATAGTTCTGGCGAGTAGAAAGTCTAAGATCAAGGTGCTGGCATGTTTGTTGTTTGATGAGGACCTGCTTTATGATTCATAGATGGCCATCTTTTTGCTGTATTCTCTCATGGTATTAGTGATAGGTGGAAAAATCATCTCTGGAATCTTTTATTAGGGAACTAATCCCATGTGTGAATGCTTTGCCCTACTGATTTAATCACCTCCCAAAGACTTCCCACCTGCAAATACTATCATATTGGGAATTAGATTTCAACATACGGATTTAAGGGGAAAGGAGACACAAACATTTAGCCTGTAGCACTAAGTTATAGGTCTTTTTCACTCTTCATCATCAGTGAAAATTCTACATTACTTGATACTAATTGCTAGTTCTTTCATGATCCCCTTCACTCTATCTGATTTTGTAAAGTATAACCATGGTTCTCCTCTGGCTTCTTTAACTCTCTTTTCCCTTCACAATTCCTTCTTCTATTTTTACCCTTTCTCCTCTGAATGAATCTACTTCTGAGGGTAATCCTCAGCTTTCTTATCTTTTCTAGAATTGTGTGTTTTTTTTTTTAATCTGTAGATTATGATTGATGATTGATTTAGAAACTCAATCTAAAGGGTTGGTATTAGAATTATTTTAATGTACAACAATAGAATAAATCTTATATAGTGAGCATAGGGGTTGCTAAGAGTCCGACACGACTGAGCGACTTCACTTTCACTTTTCACTTTCATGCATTGGAGAAGGAAATGGCAACCCACTCCAGTGTTCTTGCCTGGAGAATCTCAGGGACGGGGGAGCCTGGTGGGCTGCCGTCTATGGGGTCACACAGAGTCGGACACGACTGAAGTGACTTAGCATAGCAGTGAGCATCAGTATTAGTTGGAGAGGCTTCTTTCCACTGTGTGTGTGTGTGTGTGTGTGTGTATGAGAGAGAGAGAGAGAACTTTGTATTGGGTTAAGTAAAAATGTATTTATTTCTAGAGAGTCATGGTCAAAAAAGTTTCAGAAATACCTCCCTGTATAGATTGTCTTCCTTGGCAACTGAAAAAAATAGCTTTAAAAGTAGTTCACATGCAGTAAAATCTATCCTCATAAAATACACAATTCAGTGATTTTTCGTATATTCACAGAATTGAGCAAGTGTCATCACACAGAATTTAGAATATTTCATCATCACCATAGAAAATCTATAACTATTAGCAGTCACTCACCATTTTTTTTTTTCAAATTCCCAAGTGCTAAGCAACCAATAATCTACTTTCTGTCTCTATGGATATGACTGTATATTTAATATAGATATAATAATACAGTATATTGTATCTTACAAACTGGCTTCTTTTACTTGGCACAGTGTTTTCAAAGTTCATATAAGTTATAGCATGTATCAGTACTTTAATTTTTATTTTTCTACTGACGTGAAAGTCACATAAAGTCAGCCATTTAAAACTGAACACTTATATGGCATTTAATACATTCATTATGATGTGCAATAACTATATATATCAAGTTCTAAAAGTTTTCGTCATTTCATTCCTAGTTATTGCTGAAAGATCTTCTGCATTTTGTTTATCATTCATCAGTTGGTGAACATTTGTTTTGTTTTCATTTTTGGCTATGACTATTGCTGCTATGAACATTTGCATCACATTTTTAATGGCAACTTTTTACAACTGTTGTACTTCATGTATTATTTTTAATTCAGGTGATTAACACATGTCGCCCAAGATTGATTTACACAAGCACTTGAAATTTAAGGGCTAAATAGTTACTGAGTCTTTATGTATATAAAAACTTAAAGTGAACTTATCTTTGTCTCCTTTTCCACCATTTTGAAAACTCCTGCGTTTTCCTTTCTCTGCTACTAATACAGCCATCTCTATCTACTTTGACACCATCCTACCCTTTCTTCTCACTATTGAAAGTCAATCAGTTCAGTTCAGTTGCTCGGTCGTGTCCGATTCTTTGCAACGCCATGAATCACAGCACGCCAGGCCTCCCTGTCCATCACCAACCCCCAGAGTTCACTCAAACTTATGTCCATCTAGTTGGTGATGCCATCCAGCCATCTCATCCTCTGCCTCCCCTTCTCCTCCTGCCCCCAGTCTCTCCCAGCATCAGAGTCTTTTCCAATGAGTCAACTCTTTGCATGAGGTGGCCAAAGTACTGGAGTTTCAACTTTAGCATCTGTCCTTCCAATGAACACTCAGGACTGATCTCCTTTAGAAATGGACTGGTTGGATCTCCTTGCAGTCCAAGGGACTCTCAAGAGTCTTCTCCAACACCACAGTTCAAAAGCATCAATTCTTCTGCACTCAGCTTTCTTCACAGTCCAATTCTCACATCCATACATGACCACTGGAAAAACCATAGCCTTGACTAGACGGACCTTTGTTGGCAAAATAATGTCTCTGCTTTTCAATATGCTATCTACGTTGGTCATAACTTTCCTTCCAAGGTATAAGCGTCTTTTAATTTCATCGCTGCAGTCACCATCTGCAGTGATTTTGGAGCCCAGAAAAATAAAGTCAGCCACTGTTTCCACTGTTTCCCCATCTATTTCCCATGAAGTGATGGGACCGGATGCCATGATCTTCGTTTTCTGAATGTTGAGCTTTAAGCCAACTTTTTCACTCTCCTCTTTCAGGTTCATCAAGAGGCTCTTTAGTTCCTCTTCACTTTCTGCCATAAGGGTGGTGTCATCTGCATATCTGAAGTTGTTGATGTCCCAGCAATCTTGATTCCAGCTTGTGGTTCTCCCAGCCCAGTGTTTCTCATGATGTACTCTGCATATAAGTTAAATAAGCAGGGTGACAATATACAGCCTTGACATACTCCTTTTCCTATTTGGAACCAGTCTGTTGTTCCATGTCCAGTTCTAACTGTTGCTTCCTGACCTGCTTATAGGTTTCTCAAGAGGCAGGTCAGGTGGTCTGGTATTCCCATCTCTTTCAGAATTATCTGCAGTTTATTATGATCCACACAGTCAAAGACTTTGGCATAGTCAATAAAGCAGAAATAGATTTTTTCCTGCAAGGCTCTGTTTTTCTTTATTAACATTGTCATTTCTTCTTATCTGGATGATTACAATTAGCATCTTGTTTTTTGTTTGTTTTACCATTTTTCACTGTAAATTCTCTCAAATCTGTCTTGCGCATCTCAAGCAGATTATTTTTCTTAATGTGCAATTATGACCAAATCGAGACTCCATGCAAAGATCTCAATGCCTCACATCTGAAACAATTCCTTGTCCCTCAGAGTCTGTGTTCCCTGGGTCCGAAGCCTACTGATGGTCGTGCTCTCAACTAGGAACACCAGAGACATTTACTTGAGCATGTATTATTTATAGTTAGCCCCACAGATATTACTGGGCCATTGTCATGGCTGAAAGGGCCTTGTGCTTCTTTCTGTTATCTGAGGAATCAACTCAGCAAAAATATCCAAGGGACTCTGAAGAACAAAATTTATTGCTCAGAGGTGCTCCAGGGCACATAGTACATGCAGGAGCCACACAGGAAAGTTGTAGGAGACGGAGGGCAAACATGGACCTGGGGCTCTGCCTTTATTAGTATCCCTGGGTTCACTTTATTGGCTAAGTTTAACTATAAAAGTGGGAATTAAGGTCCAGGAAGGGAGACGCAGAGTCACTCAAGCAGTTAGTTTTCTAGATTACCAAGGGTTTTCTAAAAGAAGGATCTTAATGGATGGGGGTGGCCTAGTTCCTTATCTGATTGTGTCACACACCTGGGGAATATGTTTATTGAAGATGATTGTCTTTTGAAATGGGCACCTCAAAATCAAAAGTTTAGCATCAGACACTTGCACTGTAATCAGAAAGATTGTCAGGATCAAACACTGCAGTCTGTTATATTTTTTGCCATTATACTTACCATTAATGGACACAACATAAATTTATGGTTCATTTTCTATCTCCCCCAATCATTAGTTAGGCTCCATGAGGTTAGATATTTTTTTCTGTTAGTTTACTGCTATGCTCCAGCTTTTTGGATGGTGTGTAGGAACTCAGTAATTATTTGTTGAATGAAGTAAAAATCAAACCCAGACCTCTCTTTAACATAAACTATTATATATTTTCACTAGTAGCATGTATTATTTCTTGCCTTATACCTGTAACTATAGCAAAAGTAGACCTCGTGCCATTTCCTAAATTAATTTCTGTGTTAATTTCAATTTAAATCAACTGGAGAAGTGGGTGGTAATGGAAATTACTGAGGCTAGAGGCTATGGCTCTGGATTACGAAAGAGGGTTGATCAAAGTCGTTCTGAGATTAAGGTTATCTGGAAAGCCATCGTTAGACAGTGGAAACACAGAAAAAGACATAAGTATGATCTTAAAAAAAAGCGTGAAAACCAAAGGAGATTTATACTGAAGTGGAGACCATAAACATAGGGTATTATATAGTAGACATCAAGGCAATTAGTGGGCTCGGATTAGAGGAGTGTGAGAGTTTGGGGCAGCATGAAAGCAGGTAGCTGTTTTACTGGATGCCTGTGTAAACCTCCCAGGCCCCAAGATGATGCTCTACAGCTTTATTTATACCATCTAATCTACTAGGAATTATTTTGTGTATAATTCTCATATTCACTTAAAACTCAGGCAGTATTGAAATTTACAAGATGTGTAACTTTGATCAAGCACTTATTATGTTCCTGGCACTATGCTTGACAATTGACTTAATTCCTATGAAGGAGATTCAAATTATTATCCTCATTTAATACAGAAGAAGACTACTACTTGAAAAGTTTGAGAAGGTTGTTCATGAATAGATAGCTTTGGATAGGAAACATGACATTTATATTCATTACACTCATATTCATCTTGCTGAAAATAAAGCTTATTTCTTGGCATATAATAAAAATCAACAGCTGTTTGTTGAATTAACGGCTGAGTAGATAGATAAATAAATTGTATTAGCTTACAAATAATAATAATAAGATGTTCACATCAGATGATGTTTCCCAAATGACGAGTTTGGGTGTTTTTGAATATTTTAATAATATTTGTTAGAGAGTTTTCAAAAATTTTTTGGCTTGTTTTAAATCCTTTTTCTTGGCAAAACTTGTTTTAATCGATTTAGTGTTATGGTAAACAGGCCCATAAACCATAGAAAACACTATAATTATGCAATTCACCACTTTTTAAAAAGTGCAAATATTATTCCAATGGGCTTATATTTTCTCTACAGTAACTGATCAGGGGACCACAAATATTGAAGAAAAGAAACTTCAGCTTTTCATGAATCCTATCTGTGCAGTTATTCTTACTTGTGTTATTTTTTTGCTTCAGTGAAGACCACTTTTAATTCAGCCTCACTTGGTCTTCTGTTTTGTCTTGTAGACCAATTTATAGCCCAGTTTGTCCTTAGACTTAATAGTTAAAATTCGTTTATCCAGATATTGTAATGTGAGAAAACAAATATGGTTTAAATGCTTATGTTTTTAAAAAGAGCAATTTATGAGACTGTGAATTATCTAAGGGACTACAGATGAATCCCTTTTTAGTATATACTTTTAAAAATATAAAACCCTATCTTAGAAAACCTAAAGCATGTGACATGATATTCATGGCAATGTGGTATCTCAAAATAGTATAAATTAAATAATATACCAGCAACTTCTCATTTATAAAAATGTCACTATTTCACAATTTCCCCCCTAAATAACACTGCATTAATTTGTGTCATGTGAAATTAAATATGGCAGAGATTATTACATATGTGACAATTGTGTGTGTTCTCAAGGCCCCATTCTGTGATATGACCTCTTCTTTGAGACCACTGAAATAAAGAAGTGCCTTTGACAATTCGAATCTCCAGGCATCTTTATGTAAATGATCATCTTTTGCCAAAAGTTCAGGATATCTGTGACAAATTCTTAGTGTATTTCTGAAGTAAGATTTATAGGCCATCTGAGCAAAGCTGTAGGACCAAAATAACAGTTATTCATTAATGCAGAAAATCAGCAATAGAAATACACTTATTCAGTAATGTGTGCTAAGCATAGTACTAGGCATTGGGATCTGGTATTATTAGGTATTATATTTTTTGAAAATTAAATCAAAGATCTGAAAATCATTTGTTTACAAATGTCAGCATTTCTATCAAATTTGTTTAAACATACTTGTAAAATGATATGGTTTGATTGAAGTGGGGTCAATATTGCAATTTATCCCTTCATTTTTTTTGGCATGAATCACAGAAAGCCAATTATGAATATAATCATCCTTTTTGCTCTGTTCTTCAACAACTTATTGATTAAAGTCAATGTCTGTTTATAACAATACATTTTTGAAAGCTTCCTCTAATAAGAATTTGAGCAAGACTTAATGAAATTATTTTAAATAACATTGAGCTCTATACGATTTAAAAATTGTGTTTTAGTAACTTTAAAAACAATCTTGTTAAAATCATTTTCAGTTCATTTCAGTTCAGTTCAGTTGCTCAGTTGTGTCCGACTCTTTGAGACCCAATGAATCGCAGCACGCCAGGCCTCCCTGTCCATTATCAACTCCCGGAGTTCACCCAGACTCACGTCCATCGAGTCAGTGATGCCATCCAGCCATCTCCTCCTCTGTCGTCCCCTTCTCCTCCTGCCCCCAATCCCTCCCAGCATCAGAGTCTTTTCCAATGAGTCAACTCTTCGCATGAGGTGGCCAAAGTACTGGAGTTTCAGCTTTAGCATCATTCCTTCCAAAGAAATCCCAGGGCTGATCTCCTTCAGAATGGACTGGTTGGATCTCCTTGCAGTCCAAGGGACTCTCAAGAGTCTTCTCCAACACCACAGTTCAAAAGCATCAATTCTTCGGCGCTCGGCCTTCTTCACAGTCCAACTCTCACATCCATACATGACCACAGGAAAGACCATAACCTTGACTAGACGGAACTTTGTTGGCAAAGTAATGTTTCTGCTTTTGCATATGCTATCTAGGTTGGTCATAACTTTCCTTCCAAGAAGTAAGCGTCTTTTAATTTCATGGCTTCAATCACCATCTGCAGTGATTTTGGAGCCCAAAAAAATAAAGTCTGACACTGTTTCCACTGTTTCCCCATCTATTTCCCATGAAGTGATGGGACCGGATGCCATGATCTTCGTTTTCTGAATGTTGAGCTTTAAGCCAACTTTTTCACTCTCCTCTTTCACTTTCATCAAAAGGCTTTGTAGTTCCTCTTCACTTTCTTCCGTAAGGGTGGTGTCATCTGCATATCTGAGGTTACTGATGTTTCTCCCGGCAATCTTGATTCCAGCTTGTGTTTCTTCCAGTCCAGCGTTTCTCATGATGTACTCTGCATATAAGTTAAATAGGCAGGGTGACAATATACAGCCTTGACAGACATTTGTTCAGGCTTCAGTTGGTGAAACTATGCTGTGTTCTCTCAAAGTATCATTTTTTTTTTTTCATTTCTTTTTTCTTTCATAGTCTTCGTGATTATCTGGGGGAGTTAACCACTTACATATTTAATTGTTCTTAATGTGTATTCCTTTCTCCCATTTATGTTATAAATTCCCTAAGGTCATGAATCAGTGTTTTATTGACCATTGAATACCCACAACCTGGAACAGTGTTCGGTACTTCCTTTAATGATCAATTTATTTTTGTTGAATGAACAGATGAAATTAATCACTGATTGATATTTATCTTTTAAGCATGTCACAATATGTATTTCTCAAATATCACCTTGACAGTTTTTATTTCACAGCTTTCTTGTTTAATGATTTGAGGAAGCATCAAGGTGGATGTTTAGAACTTTATTTCTTTGGTTTTAATCTATTTCAAAAAGTTGCTGTGTGGTTCTGAAAATACATAAATACTTTGTATTAACTTTTTTTAATAGGTGGGAAAATTTTATTAACCTCAATAATGTATTTTGAGGTTGAGCTGAACAAATAAAATAGAATCCTGGATATGTCTTATATAATTTCATGACACATACACAATTTTTATCCACATATACAATATTCTTTGGTATAGCCTTTATCACCTGTTTTCTGTGATTTTTTTAAAATGTGATTTTTGAAGGCAGTTCATAAGAATTTTGAAACTTAAGTGTGTGAGGTGAGTTTCTGCCTTCAGGATATTTTTGTTGTATTTATTGTTGTTAGAGAAAAGAGAAAAATCTATTCAGAATCCTTTTGGTGGCTTTGCCGCAAAGTTGGGGAGAGATGAAATTTCCCTTCTGACCCAGCCCCATGTATTACATTTTCACTCAAAAGATCTTCCCTAATGTTCAGAATTATTCAACATGTGCTTGGGATTTTTGTTTGTATGTTGCTTCGCTTAAGACTTACAGTTTCATTTTAGCTAGATTTTTTCTACATTCTGATTCCTTTTTTTTCCTAATTTGGAGAAGAAATCATCATCAATATTTATGAAAAAGCATGTTACTATTCTTCCTAATCCTACAGTCTGCATGTTTAGCAAATATCTAAACTTTCATAGGCTTAGAGGTTTTGTTAGTATATTGCTCATTTACTGATATCACTTAGTATTGATTTCACTGTATTTAAAACTAGAATTTATATTCAGTATTTAGTGTTTAGTCAACTTCTTAATATGTTCATTTAAAAGAATTGTTAATAAAATATTCACTGGGAATAAAGAGTAATTCATTTTGCAAACAGCATTGTCCATTTGCAACATTTGTTAGCTTCTGTAAACAGGTAGTAGGAAATTTGGGCAAAAAATCCAATGAACATGTAGATATGGATTTGGTCAGGCTCTTCTTGATTCGATTTTTTGTTCTAATCTCTGGTGTATTACACAGACAGTAATGCTCAGCACTGATTTGGCGAGTTTATATATGTGAAAGCTGTTGTAAATCTTGTGGATAAAGAAATTATAAATATTGTTCTATATGTTTTTTGATACTGAAGATTACCAAAGAGGATATTACAAGGTCTTATCTGTTGATGATTTGTGCTGCTGAATTAGAAAGAGATGTCTTAGCATTGCTTTCCTTAAGGATAAAACAAAACAAAAACATATAAGCCACTGAAAGCTCTTTATCCTTTCCGGTGAATATACTGTGTTTGCAGGATAGTCGGAGGAGGGGAAAAATGTGAGTAGGTGCTGCTTGTGTATTTCTGAATGGTATTTGTAGTGCATTTGAGTTCATTCACTGTTTAGAAACCCCTTCCCTTTACAATTGAACATCATTTGGTCTTAACCTGTGACATCACTGTTTGTTCAAAACTGATATATATCCTTCACTAAATTTCCTGTCTATTTCTTATTACAATCTGTATGACTGCAGATATTCTCTGGTGTATGACAAGAAAAACATATATTTTAAACTTGGTGATTTGCAATAAAGAAAGTCATTTATTTATATACTGTAGTAAAAATATAATTGCATTCGAAAATTAATGCCTTATTTTAAAATCAGTGATTTTCCATCTTACCACAGTAGATTTTCACACAAAGGAAATTTTCATCTTAGTTTTTGTGATATAATATTGAAATGTATTAAATGTTAGAAAGAAATTTTAAGATTCTTGAAATAATAATAGTATACTGTTGTATTTTGTGCTATTAAAAAAGGGCTCTGTCAGACACAGTAAGTGGAATAATAACTTGAATTTCAATTCAGACATTAGGCTTAATTTCACTAAAGAAATGGCAATCCATAAATTTTACATTATTAATAACTAGTGTGATATTGTCACATTGCCTTATGTATCTCCTGATATAATCCCCCTTCCTTTGTTCTCTGTGAAACATACAAAGAGAGTCATTGCATCTTTTTCCCTATATGAATTTCTAGTTAAATCCTCAATCTTGCTGTTTTAAACTAACCCATTTGCCTGGAGAATCCCACGGACAAAGGAGCCTGGTGGGCTGCAGTCCGTAGGGTCGCAAAGAGTCGGACGTGACTGAGCAACTAACACATAGTTTCTTGGTGTACACTAAATAGGGATGATGATGTTGACAAGCTTTAGAGTTTGAAATACAATGATATATAAGAAAATAAAATTATACTTTTAAATCACCTGATACATGTTAGCTTACCATCATCATATGATCTTATAGCTTATTGCAGTATTTGTTTCATCAATTTCTAGATGTTATTTTTCACTCTGTTCTTTTTGAATAATCTTTTGGCTAGGGCTTTTAGGATTATTTTAATTAATATTATGTTATTCTTTTAGGCTGTAATTTTCCACTACCCTATATCAGTTCAATTAAGTTGCTCATTTGTGTCTGACTCTTTGCGACCCCATGAACCGCAGCACGCCAGGCCTCCCAGTCCATCACCAACTCCTGGAGTTCACCCAAACCCATGTACATTGAGTGAGTGATGCCATCCAACCATCTCATCCTCTGTCGTCCCCTTCTTCTCCTGCCCTCAATCTTTTCCAGCATCAGGGTCTTTTCAATGAGTCAGCTCTTCCCATTAGGTGGCCAAAGTATTGGAGTTTCAGCTTCAACATCAGTCCTTTCAATGAACACCCAGGACTGATCTCCTTTAGGATGGACTGGTTGGATCTCCTTGCAGTCCAAGGGACTCGCAAGAGTCTTCTCCAACACCGTAGTTCAAAAGCATCAACTCTTCAGCACTCAGCTTTCTCCACAGTCCAACTCTCACATCCATTCATGACCACGGGAAAAACCATAGACTTGACTAGACGGACCTTTGTTGGCAAAGTAATGTCTCTGCTTTTATTAAAAAGATATGCTGTCTAGGGTGGTCATAACAGAGACATGCTGTCTAAGTTGATCATAACTTTCCTTCCAAGGTGTAAGCGTCTTTTAATTTCATGGCTGCAGTCACCATCTGCAGTGATTTTGGAGCTCAGAAAAATAAAGTCAGCCACTGTTTCCACTGTTTCCCCATCTATTTCCCATGAAGTGATGGGACCAGATGCCATGATTTTAGTTTTCTGAATGTTGAGCTTTAAGCCCACTTTTTCACTCTCCTCTTTCACTTTCATCAAGAGGCTCTTTAGTTCTAATTCACTTTCTGCCATAAGCATGGTGTCATCTGCATATCTGAGGTTATTGAGATTTCTCCAGGCAATCTTGATTCCAGCTTGTGTTTCTTCCAGTCCAGCGTTCCTCATGATGTACTCTGCATATAAGTTAAATAAACAGGGTGACAATATACAGCCTTGACGTACTCCTTCTCCTATTTGGAACCAGTCTGTTGTTCCATGTCCAGTTCTAACTGTTGCTTCCTGACCTGCACACAGGTTTCTCAAGAGGCAGGTCAGGTGGTCTGGTATTCCCATGTCTTTCAGAATTTTCCACTGTTTATTGTGATCCACACAGTCAAGGGCTTTGGTATAGTCAATAAAGCAGAAATAGATGTTTTTCTGGAACTCTCTTGCTTTTTCAGTGATCCAGCAGATGTTGGCAATTTGATCTCTCGTTCCTCTGCCTTTTCTAAAACCAGCTTGAAAATCTGGAAATTCATGGTTCACATATTGCTGAAGCCTAGCTTGGAGAATTTTAAGCATTACTTTACTAGTGGGTGAGATGAGTGCAATTGTGCAGTAGTTTGACCATTCTTTGGCATTGCCTTTCTTTGGGATTGGAATGAAAACTGACCTTTTCCAGTCCTGTGGCCACTGCTGCATTTTTCAAATTTGCTGGCATATTGAGTGCAGCACTTTCATAGTGTCATCTCTCAGTATTTGAAATAGCTTAACTGATATTCCATTACCTCCACTAGCTTTGTTCGTAGTGATGCTTCCTAAGGCCCACTTGATTTCCCATTCCAGGATGTCTGTCTCTAGTTGAGTCATTACACCATCGTGATTATCTGGGTTCTGGGCATCTTTTTTGTACAGTTCTGTGTATTCTTGCCACCTCTTCTTAATATCCTATATGATTTGGACTATATTCTTGATCTGATTTCAAGACTCTTTCTGAGTTAACCACTGTTTAGTTCTTTCTGCCATCTACTGACCCTCTTGTGAATATGTCTCCTCTTTCTCACATTTGTTGGGATAGAGTTGATAACATTATGTTTGTTTAAGGTATACAATATGTTGATTTCATACACATGTATTTTGTGAAGTGATTACCATAATAAAGTTAGTTAATACCTTCATCATCTCACATAATTGTGATCTGATTTTTGTTATGGGAACATTTAAAGTCTACACTCAGCAAATTTCAAGTATATAATACAGTTTTGTTAATTGTGCTCACCACGCTGTACATTAGATTTTCAGAATTTATCCATCTTATAAATAATAGAAATTTAAACCCTTTGGTAATATATCTCCATTTCCTTAACCCCCAGCCCCCAGAGACCACTAATCCATTCTCTGTTTCTATCAGTTTGCCATTTTAGATTCCATATATCAGTTCAATTAAGTCACTCAGTAGTGTCTGACTCTTTGTGACCACATGGACTGCAGCAAGCAAGACCTTCCTGTCCATCACCAACTCCCATAGCTTACCCAAACTACTGTCCATTGAGTTGGTGATGCATTCCAACCATATCATCCTCTGTCATCCCCTCCTCCTCCTGCCTTCAGTCATTCCCAGCATCAGGGTCTTTTCCAACCAGTCACTTCTTTACATCAGGTGGCTAAAGTATTGGAGTTTCAGTTTCAGCATCAGTCCCTCCAATGAATATTCAGGATTGACTTCCTTTAGGATTGACTGGTTTAATCTTCTTGAAGTCCAAGAGACTCAAGAGTCTTCTGCAACACCAAAGTTCAAAAGCATCAATTCTTCAGAGCTCTGCTTTCTTTAGGGTCCAACTTTTACATCCATACATGACTACTGGAAAAACCATAACTTTGACTATATGGACTTTTGTCAGCTAAGTAATGTCTGTACTTTTTAATACACTGTCTAGGTTTGTCATAGCTTTCTTCAAATGAGGAAACATTTTTTAAATTTCAAGGCTGCAGTCACCATCTGCAATGATTTTGGAGCCCAAGAAAATAAAGTCTCTCACTCTTTCCATTGTTTCCTCATCTATTTGCCATGAAGTGATGGGATCCGATGTCATGACCTTTGTTTGCTGAATGCTGAGCTTTAAGCCAGTTTTTTCACTCTTCTCTTTCACTTTCATCAGGAGGCTCTTTAGCTCCTCTTCATTTTCTGTTGTAAGGGTGGTGTCATCTGCATCTGAGATTATTGATATTTCTCTTAGCCATTTTCATTCCAGCTTGTGCTTCATCCAGCCCAGTATTCGAACGATGTACTCTGCATATAAGTTAAACAAGCAGGGTGACACTATACCAACTTGATGTACTCCTTTCCCAGTTTGGAACCAGACCATTGTTCATGTCCAGTTCTAACTGTTGCATCTTGACCTGCATACAGATTTCTCAGGAGGCTGGTAATGTAGTCTGATCTTCTTATCTCTTTAAGAATTTTACACAGATTGTTGTGATCCACACAGTCAAAGGCTTTGGCGTAGTTAGTAAAGCACAAGTAGTTGTTTTTCCGGAACTCTTTCGCTTTTTTAATGATCCAACAGTGTTGGCAGTTTGATCTATGGTTCCTCTGCCCCTTCTAAATCCAACCTGAACATCTGGAAGTTCATGGTTCATGTACTGTTGAAGCCTAACTTATAAATTATGAGCATTACTTTGCTAGCATGTGCTGCTGCTGCTAAGTCGCTTCAGTCATGTCCGACTCTGTGCAACCCCATAGATGGCAGCCCACCAGGCTCCCCCATCCCACCAGGTTAGAACACTGGAGGTGGTTGCCATTTCCTTCTCCAATGCATGAAAGTGAAAAGTGAAAGTGAAGTGAGATGAGTACAATTATGTGATAGTTTGAACATTCTTTTGCTTTGCCTTTCTTTGGGATTGAAATGAAAACTGACCTTTTCCAGTGCTGTGGCCACTGCTAAATTTTCCAAATTTGCTGGCATATTGAGTGCAGCACTTTCTCAGCATCATGTTTTAGAATTTGAAATAGCTTAACTGGAATACCATCACCTCCACTAGCTTTGTTTGACCTCTACAGACCACTTGACTTCTCATTCCAGGATATCCGTCTCTAGGTGAGTGATCATACCATCGTGGTTATCTTGGTCATTATGATCTTTTTTGTATAGTTCTTCTGTGTATCCTTAAGTTGTATTATACAGTAGTTGACTTTCTCTCATCTGACTTTCCTTACTTAGCATAATGTCCTCAAGGTCCATCAGTTTTGCAAATGGTGTGATTTCCTTTTTTCACATGACTGAATGATATTCCATTGTGTACATATACCACATCTGCTCTATTCATCCATCCATCGTTTTTTACATTGTAATATAATCACACTGTTTCCAATTTTTGACTATTGAAAATATGCTGTAATGTAAAAGGGGGTAGAGGCATCTCCTGAGATCATTACTCAGGATGTTGAATATATCTTTCTTTGCTCCAAACTTCTGCCTGGAATATTTTATTCTCTTTTCTCCTATATTCACTTATTATTTCATCTTTAAAGGATATCTCAAGTTTGCTTCCTTAAGAAATCTATCTTAAGCACCCAAACATTGCTTCATTACTTTGTATTTGTTTCCCATTTTCCTTGTATTTTGGTTTGGTTAAACTTTTCATAGGTTGTGCATTTTCTTACCAACTATAAACTTCCAGAGTGGCAGGAAACACTTAGGAAGATTCTCAGTTCTTTTGCTGTGGACCATCTGTGTGTCTGCTCTCTCCTGCTATGAAGTTTTACCCAATGGATCTTGTTGCCATTATTCTATAACCTTTGGTTTTGGTAATCATGGATACTTTCTTTTGGCTTTGGGGATTTTGCCACACTCACATCATTAGGTCTCTCTAGATTGTTTTCCTGTTATATTCATGAGGAATGAAATTTCTAAGCTGTCATATTTCACATATCACATTATCCATATTATCTTTATATCAAGTCTATCTCTATTATCTGTATTTATGTTTATCTGTCTATTAAGAGATCAATATGGAGAAATTTATAATGAGGGATTGACTCACACAATTATGAAGGCTGAGAAATCCCATGATTTGCTGGTTTGCAAGCTGGCAGCCTGGGAAATGCAGTGATATAGTTCCAGTCCAGTTTTCAGGTTTGTAAACCTGAAAATCAGAATGTCATTGATATACGTCCTGGCCTGTGACTGAGGGCCTGTGATCTTGGAGCTCCAGTGTTAGAGGGTGGAAGATACTTATTCCAGCTCATGCAGAGAGAAAATTTATACTTCTCCATTTTTGTTGTATTCAGACCCTCAACAGCCCACCTTAAATTGGTGACAGTGATTAGTCTTCAGAATCAAATGCTAAAGTTTGTTAATCTTTTCTAGAGAGGGCCTAATGATACTCTCAGAAATACAGTTTGAGCAGCTACCTGGAGCATCCCTTTACCCAGTCACATTGACACAAACAATTAATCATCACGTACAAATGTCTGTCATTTTCTTGATTTCATATGATAGCTCTGAAGGTCTTTTTGCCCGACTTTTGGAATCCCATTCTGTAGAGGACCACTGCTAGGCCTGAGATAATCACCCATGTGGATGGAGAATTTAAACAGCATCCATGTCTTATGTTTGGTAACACCCAGCAGCCGCCTTGTTGTTCAGTTGCCCAGTCATGTCCAACTCTTTGCAACCCCATCGACTGCAGCATACCAGGCCTCCCTGCCCTTCAGCATCTCTCATAGTTTTCCCAAGTTCATGTCCATTGCATTGGTGATGCCGTCCAGCCGTCTCAGCCTCTTACACCCTCTTCTCCTTCTGTCCTCAATCTTTCCCAGCATCTGGGACTTTTCCAATGAGTCGTCTGTTCACAGCCACCCTGTAATTGATAAATATACATTTGAAATTAAATTGGCATATCTTTTAAAATCTTTTGAATTGTATATTATTTTTTAGTAGACTCTCGTTTATCTTGAAATTATAATTTTTAGTCTTAAGAACATTTTGAACAGCCAGGTTGGTGTTTTTGACATTTAGAAAAAGACTGGGATAATTGTGATATGTGAAATTTGACACAGTTTTAGACATTTTATCCCTCATGAATATAATTGGAAGGAATGTTGAATATAATTTTATTAAATGTTGAAACTTATAACAAGTATATATGAACTCATTTAGTCAGACACTTGATACATTTTTTAGGCAACCTCCATGTGGATAATTTCACTTAAAGGTCACCAATTTGTATATGTATCTTTAAAAAGAATGATTAATGTTATTCTCATGTTGAAGCTCGATAATTCAAAAGGATAGCTTTGCATTAATTGTTTCATGATATTAATCTCTTTAGAATACTTTTTCCTGTAATTTCAGAATTGTAATTTTCATGCTTTATTTTTTCTTTAACCTCAGACCATAATTGCCTTTGGTTATTTCTTTATGATGTCAGTTCTAATTGTCACTGTTACACTTAATTAAATACTAAAGTATTTAAATGATATGTATTCTTTATTGAAGTAGACTTGTTGAAATTCAGTGTATTGGATGCTTGCTGGTAGGAGATGTACTTTTATATACAGTAGATGATAGGTTGATATTTCACTGGGTTTCCAATATTTTTGCAGCCAAACATTTCAGACTAGGTCTTCAGAGCACATTTTTAAAAATTTGGATAAGTATGTTGGCATGTAAAACAACACAGAGAAACTACACATATTTAAGAACATTATGTCATAGGCTCTGTTGAAACTTAGAATTGGGAATATTTGCTTTTTGGAGCTTGGTGGGCTGCAGTCCATGGGGTCGCGAAGAGTCAGACACGACTGAGCGACTTGACTTTCACTTTTCACTTTCATGCATTGGAGAAGGGAATGGCAACCCACTCCAGTGTTCTTGCCTGGAGAATCCCAGGGACAGGGGAGCCTGGTGGGCTGCCGTCTCTGGGGTCGCACAGAGTCGGACACGACTGAAGCGACTTAGCAGCAGCAGCAGCAGCAGCAGCTTTTTGGCAGCATTTAAGTAATGAAGTATTTTAAAAAGTCATTACTGATAATTTATGGTAGAAAGTAGCCCGCTCCCAGATATGTTCTTATTCTCTATAATTACATTCCTTTAAAATCATTAGCTTTGACTTATAAATGATTTATTTTTATTTTTATTTATTTTTATTTTTTTTACTTTACAATATTGTATTGGTTCTGCCACACATCAACATGAATCCGTCACGGGCATACGCGTGTTCCCATTCTGAACCTCACTTAACTTACTTCTTTCTCTTAAGGAAAGAGATCTATATCTATATATATATAGATATTTTATTTTAAAGTTTCCAATAGAACTTTTCTGTTTTTTTTCTTTTTCTTTTATTATCATTGGAATACAGAGGACAAAAATTAACACCTATTAGTAATCTGTTTATGGTACCGAAAATTGATTATGTATTATAAATAATATAAAAATATGTGTATGATAAATTGAATAATAAAATACAATTATATATATAGTTGTATTTTTAAAAATTAATTGCCTGAACTATGTTTAAGCAAAGGGATGGTAATATTAGACTGCCTGTGTGGGTCATTCATAATATTTTTCTTTTATTGATTTTGTAATTCTTCAATATCATCCAACAGTTTTAATATCCACTCTTTAAGCATTCCTTCGGACCTGATTCTACACTCTATTATTAATAGATAGCTCCAAAATTACTGGCTTAAAAGAATAAACATTTATTATTTTCTATAGTTTCTTTAGGTTAGGTATCTGGAAGTAGCTTAGTTTGCATTTGCTGGTTCTGGTTCAGTCTCTCATGGGTTTGTAGTTCTTTCTGGTGGCTGAAAGGTCAGCCTCCAAGATGCCTCACTCACCTGCCTTACGAGTTCATTCTAGCTGTCAGCATAGTGTTCAGTTCCTTTTCCGGACCTCTCTTTGGGGCTGCTTGAATGGTTTCAAGATTTGATAACTACCTTTGTACAAAGTGAGTGGTTCAAGACAGAGGTTAAAGCTGCAGTGTCTTGTTAATGAACTATTCTTGGAAAGCGTACACTCTCATGTCTATCAAGCTATGTTCATTTGAAGTGAATTACTACAGAGGATAAGATGGTTGGATGGCATCACTGACTCAATGGGCATTGATTTGGGTGGACTCTGGGAGTTGGTGATGGACAGGGAGGCCTGGCGTGCTGCGCTTCATGGGGTCGCAAAGAGCTGGACACGACTGAGCGACTGAACTGAACTGAACCGAACTAAGTAAAGCACACGTTCAGGGTAAGGACGATGAAACTGGAGAAGTAGCAAAAAATTATGAACATATTTTAAAACTGCCATATAGACCTCTTTAGTAAAATCTGTTCTCCGTCTTCTGGGTTGTTTTTATTTACTGCTTTGGTTTTAAGTACTACTTTACAATTCTCAAATTTATAAAGATCTCTTTTCTAAATCATGACCTTTTCAACTTCCTAATAGATTTTGTTCATGGCACTGTACTCTAACTTGCTTCTTCCAGAAACCTGGTAGTCATCCTTGTCACCCTCACTTTTACCCTTCATGTTCAACCAGTCATTAGTCATGTAATTTTTTTTTGTCCCTAAACATAGATATATTATCTGTTATTACCATTTAAAGCAACCATTTTATCTTTATTACTGCAAATATCCTTCTAATATGCATTTTCCTCTCTATGCTTAATTTTTTCTTAGTAAATTTAATTTTGTTTAATACATGGGATAATATGCTTCTCAGGTGGTGCAGGAGAGAATCTGCCTGCCAATGCAGGGGACACAAAGACACAGGTTCAATCCCTGGGTTGGGAAAATTCCCTGGAGAAGGAAATTGCAACCTGCTCCAATATTTCTTTTCTGGAAAACTCCATGGACAAGGAGACGGGTAGACTATAGTTCATGGGGTCACAAAGAGTCAGATGCGACTGAAGTGATTGAGCATGCATGTAGTCACACATACTTGATTCATCTGTCCTGAAGCTAAGTGGTAGTGGCAGGTATATTAGTCCTTTTAGGCAAAATCTTCTTTAAGTAGATAAATAGTGCTTTTCTCTATGTTATAGATATCCAGCATCTAATCAATACACTCATCTATGTGTCTTCTGAGGCCACTGATACTCCAACTTCTGCATTTATCCTCTTCTACTCTATATGTACTCCTCAAGCTATTTTATGTCATTACCATGGTTTTAGCCTATATTCTATTCTTAAATTCTAGACTCATGAATCCAAATGAGAATTAAACATTCCTGAGTATTATCCTGACACTTAAATTCAATGTGTTTAAAAACTTAGTTAAATTATACTAGATTAATGCCCTCAACCAACTAACTGATCGCTTGCCTCTTAATCTGTTCAGTCTTTTACTTAGTTGCTATCTTTTGTCCTGCAATCCTGTTTCAAGTTCCACTCCCTTCTTTTAGTGTTCCCCTCTATAAAGCTCTAAAGTTATCCTAGCAAGACTCTGACCCCTGTTCTTGAGTCCAGGTGGAAGCAATTAACTCTCGTGTGGTCATTAGCTTTTAGCACCCAGTTCCCAATCTCACCAACCACCTCCCCGTGCCTCCCACCACCAACCCCGTCCTGCCCAGGCAATCCTTAGATTGGTATCTTTAGTTACCCAAAACTCACCAAGAATTTAAAGTATTTTGAGTCAAATGTCATCAACCCAGCATTATGATAGGAAAGCAACAAGAGGCTTCAATAGCAGAGTGGCCGAAGTCTCAGAAAATGAAGAATCAGAGTGATTTGTGCTGAACCAAGTGAGCAAAAACTGGGATCTAATTTTCTTGTTGTTTAATCCCTGGCTAGGATCACTTTTAATTAAGGATGTTTTTCACATAGAACTTGGGCACTTTCTGAGGTTCTGGCCATTGGTAGCAGAGAAGTTCATTTCCTTTGTGTCCCCTTTGTCCCATGGTCAGTGGGTAGTAACAAACTGTAGTACCTATCAGAAGTCTACCAGGTTTCACATTTAGTTTTTCCAATTTATTCTGTCAAAGTCTGTCTATCATATACATAATAGGTAACACTCTTATTACTACAGATTAACTCATGGTAAGAAAGTGAGATGGAGCTCAAAAATATGTTTTCTTTGCCCTGTATTATTTTTCCATAGCCGCTTCACAATGCCCAGTGCAATATATCCTGATTAAAAATATGGTAGATTATTTCACTGGATAAATGCAGTAAATATACTATGAAAATACTATGACATTTTCCATGTCATAGCATTTTTCCATAGTAACCAAAGTCTCTCCCTTGTTATCATGGTAACTGAATGGAAAGCAAGACAAAGTGATGAAAATAAAAACTTTTAAGCATTTTATTTTTACATTTGAATTGCTCACTGATTAGAGTATTTAGCAACATAATTAGAAGTAATTTAAGTAGCTAATCAGATAATGTTATAAAATAGTTTCCAGTGATACATTCCTTTAAACAAAGCATACACATTTAGGAATGTAATTTATCACTGAGTTATTGATACAAATGCAATTATATGTTACATAGAAGAAAGCATCCACAAATCAACCGTGGTACCTTGTAAAAATGTCCATATCTATAACTTTTGAGTAATTCTCATAGGGTTAAAAGAGATACATGGGAAACTGGCCCTCCACATTTTAGCTCTCTTTGCCATTTTTTAGTGTCTGGTTCTAAATCATATTTTGACAGTTAAAGACAGATAAAGCTATGTCTGTGTGTGTACTTGTTTTAGTAAAATTGACTGATGAGTTTAATCAGTCAAATTGTCCACTTAGACAAATGCTTTGACTGTATGATTTGCTTATTTGTTTTTCTTTCTTTATTAAATTAACTTGTTTTAAACAATTTGATTTAATTGGTTAGGTTAACAAAACATAGCAAGATCAACTCAATGTTTGGAAACAGTTTCGATGTGATTTTTTTTAATAGTTATACCAAAGTTAAGAAAAAAACTGTCTCTTAGCAAATGCTCAAGAGTTTACTGTAAAACATTCAGAAAAATTCAGATTTCAAGAACGTTTTGTAAATAAACAAGCAAAAAGTGTCTATTATTCTATTTTAACTGATCAAAGTTATGTAACTAGATTCCAAAATCGGAGCATGTTTATTGTTCAACGATTTTATTAATTAAAATACTATATACATTAATGAAAATGTCTTTTTCCTTGAAAGAATCTCATTATTAAAAAGAACTTCAGGTTTAAAATAGGTGTCTAGTTTCTAAATAATATATATATATATATTTTATATTATGAACCATAGAAATGCACATTTTAGAAATTCAGTGTCTGTTGTGAGACTACCCTGTCAAATATTGACTCAAGATCAAACTTTAAAAATAATGTTACCTCCAATCTCTATGTTCATTCTCTTTGATCAGTGCTGTGGCTGTGATAGATTTGTGTGTGTGTGTGTGTTTGCCTGTGTGTATCTGTCTCTCTGTGTTTAAAGGTGATGGAGGACAGAATAAGAAGGATGCTGAATGGAAAGAATGGAATTAACTGTACAGTTTGGCTTGAGTGACTTACTTACTCGGAAGTTATGCATGGGGTCTTTGAGGGTATTTATGGTTTTTCCAAAGTAGTATTGAGATAAAAACTAATATCAGTCTCAATTTAGAAATGAGTTATGGTTTCATACAACAAATCAGTATTTTCTCTAAGTTTCAAGTGAAAATGTTTATAGTAATAAAATCTCATTTCCCCATTACAACTCTTTTTATACTTTGTTTCTCTTCTCTCTTCTTTGCTTTTTAGGTTTCATACTTAATGTAAAAGCCGTAAGAAAAGTTGAATGTATTTCTTTAAATACATTTTTATGTATGTACACACTGAGTTAATCAACCATCAATTAAAATGTAATGGTATCATGTGTTTATCTCTATAATTAATTCTGTTATATGAATATCAACTTACTAATTGGTTGGTAAACACTTAATTTTGGAATTTCAGTCATGTGCTTTTAAAAGAAGACTTGTTGAGTTATTGCAATTAAACATTTGACTATCTTGCAATAATGTACTGATTATGTTCACAGTCTTAGATTATGAAACTGTTAAATCTGACATGAAAAGATAGACGGTTTGCTGTATGAAAATGAAATAGATATGCACAGCAAATATCTGAAACCAAATAGCAAATGAGAAAAACACAAAGGACAAAATTTCAATTTTCTTGCTATGCAAAAAAGTTTTGCAATAACAAACTACAAATGTGAGCAAGCAGTTCACAAATGAAATATATGTGGAGGATTAATAAACATATGACAATATATTTCATTGTATAAATAAAATGGTGAAAATTAAAATAATGATTGTTGTATCATTATTTGTCTATCACTGGCAAAATATAAAAGAATTGGTAATCTGTAGTTTTTTCTTTATAGATAGAACTAGAAAACTTTATTAAAAGCTATTAAAAAAAATCCAACCGAAATAGAGTGATAAGACTGAAGTGACTTAGCAGCAGCAGCAGCAGCAGTTTTAAAGAAGAAAGTACTGCTGATAGAAGTATGCATTTATATTAAGCTTTTTGGACATTTAGTTGTTGATATTTGGCAAAATTCATATATATGTACCCCCCTATAAATTTTATTTATAGACATATGCCATAAAATATATTTAGATAATTATATTTTTTCTAAAGTATCATAGCCAAGTACACAGGTTTGTACTTCTTTACAATATTATGACACAAAAACACTGGGACATTTCTAAGTACCTGTTAACATAAGACCAATTAAATAACATTTTATGTGTATATGTATGTGCAATGCAGGTGTTAAAAATGTGAGATTCAACTAGGAATGAAAAGATTTCCACCATATATTGTTAAATTAATAAGTAAAATAAATCAGTGTATCAAGCAGTATGTATAGTGTGATGCTACCTGACTGAAAGTTACTTAAGTAAAATTTAAAAAGGGAAGGGAAGAAAAATACAATGTTTTTTTTCTGTAGGTAGTTTTTATAGGAAGATCACCACATTGTTAACTAGTTACCTCCTGACATTGAAAGATAGATGCGAAGGAATTGTAATTTGTCTCCTTACAAATCTCTATCTTCTAAAAGAACATTCACTATTTCTATCATTAACTGAAAAAGTATATTGATTTATTTTCATTATTTATTGAAACAATAAAACAGTTTTAAAATTGAAATAGATTACCTTTTTAAGTAAGTATCTATAAGCTCAAGAACAGTACTTTTTTGGAGAGGGGTAATGGTTTCCATAGAAAAATGAAACAGATAAAGTATTCCTGAGGTTAATTTGAGACTCTTGTTTTACAAATTGGATGATATTTCTGTATAGTCTTTAACTCATCTACCAGCCAGTGCTTTAGAAAATTGAGTGCTTTGTTTCCATTTATAAGGGGGGAAATCAAACAAACAGACTGTAAGACTAGGTTTTTAAGAAACAATTGTTATAGTTAGATTTTTAACATTTGATTTGATTTTTTAACATCAAAAACATTTTGTACTGGAGTATAGCTGATTAACAATGTTGTGCTAGTTTCAGGTGAGCAGTGAAGGGACTAAGCCATACATATTCATGTATCCTTTCTATCCCAAATCTCATTCCCTTCCAGGCTGGCACATAACATTGAGCAGAGTTCCATGTGCTGTACAATAGGTTCTTGTTGCTTATCCATTTTAAATATAGCAATGTGTACATTTGCTTCCCAGAGTCTTAACTGTGCCTTCCACTGGCAACCATGAGTTCATTTTCTAAGTCTGTGAGTCTCTGTTTTGCAAGTAAGTTCACTTGTATAATTAGATTTTTAAAAATCCTGTCAAGTTACTGAAGTAAAACGCTCCATTTTTAGTAAAATTTATGAATTGAGGTTGCTTTATTCCTTACTATTAGTAGACCAAAAACACATATTTTTCCTTTGTATGTAACAAAGATGTTTTATTTTTCTTCCTCCTTTTGGTAGCTTTCAGCCGTGCCCCCATTCCGATGGCTGTGGTTCGCAGAGAGCTCTCCTGTGAGAGTTACCCCATTGAGCTTCGCTGTCCAGGAACAGATGTCATCATGATTGAAAGTGCCAACTATGGGAGGACTGATGACAAAATCTGTGACTCTGACCCTGCTCAGATGGAGAATATACGATGCTATCTGCCTGATGCCTATAAGATTATGTCTCAAAGGTATGATATTTCTAATATTCTTTCTGCATTTAGTATAGACAGTCAACATGCATCTGTGTGACATATTAAGCATAGGTAAGAACATAAAATCCTGTACTTTAGAATACTTTACAGAGCTTTTTCAATATCAAACTGTTCCCCATATCACTAAAATGCTAGTGCCATAAATTGCAAATGGCATTGGAAAATATTAAAATGTATTATTTATTGTTTCATGTGTTCTCTTCTGCATTCTCTAGACCTAGATTCATTAGTTGAGAAATCAAATTAATTTCTCAGTTTTCAAAAACAGAATTATGTAATTTTATCCAGAAATTACAGAAAAATATGTTACTACTAACAATGCTTTTCCATTAGTGTGGCAAAAGCAAATAAAATTTAGATTCATGGGCAATTTTATAAAAAATATATAGTAAAGACTATTGATTAATGATTATTTGACCTTGGAAAGCAATTTTAAAAGTTTTCCTTAGATATCTAGTATATGAGTTAATTCATTTAATACATTTAAACTATCTGAAGTATTACAATATTAAAATAAATATAAATTAGAGTATCATACAATATCATTGGATAAGTAAAAGAAAATCTTCAATTCTAAAGAGACTGGTTAATTCAAATTTATAGTTTAGAAAGTTTATATTAGAATTTCTTAATGTTGTTATTCAGTCGTATCTGATTCTTTGTGACTCCATGGACTGCAGGCTTCCCTGTCCTTCACTGTCTTCCTGAGTTTGCCCAAACTCATGTCCATTGAGTTGATGATGCCATCCAACCATCTCATTCTCTGTTGCCCCCTTCCCCTCCTGCCCTCAATCTCTCCCAGCATCAGAGCATTTTCCAGTGAGTTGGCTCTTCACAACAGGTGGTTTAGTATTTCTTAATAAATTAGTTAAATACTAAATATCATTCATATATTTGCTCACTATTGTGATTTATCAGAAAGCAGTAACGAAGTGATTCATCTTTGACAAACCTTTATACTGTCTGACTACTTACTCACAAGGTATTTTTTTAAAACTTAATAAATGATTTAGTGAATGTGTTTTTAATTAGAATTTCTGTTCAGGCATTTCTTTCTTTTGATTAAGGATTTCTTAAAATATGGAGGAAGTCATACCATATGTAAAAATAAATTGAATTAAAACTGCAAAAACAGTGATTTTCAGGATTATCTTTCCTGTACTTACGAAAGATTGCCTTATTTTTAACCTTCTTGATACTTAAAATTCAGATACATAAGTCTCTATTTTTATAAATTACTGTTGTATAAATTATTCAGAGAAATTATATCATGCCAGGATTCTGATGATAGAGCATCTGGGGTATAATGGAAGGATAGTGGTCTCTGGGCAAATCTGAGGGCTCTTATTTGTCTGTTTCTAAAATGCTGGCTCATGGTAAGATGAGTGTTAATGGGAAATAAGATTTTAAAATTAGGAATTCCATTTGATACAAGTTTGGTGATTAGAAAGCTAATCATTTTATTGCATATAGGTGTTAATATCATCTTTCAAGAGCAGTTTTTCCACAAGTGGTATGGAATTGGCACAATGACTAAATTGTTATTTTATTTGTTTTGGTTAGCAAACCAAACATAGGATTTTTCAGAATCCTTTTTGGGAGTGGGTTGAGGAGGAATTTCTGCTTTTCTGTGATTATGTTTTCATTTAAAATGTAGAGAAGCATTAACTTCTCTAGCTCTTTGATCTCTATATGATTTTTCACAAAAAATTGTCTTAATCCTTTCATTGATATTATTAATGGCTCCCAAAATAAGCCCTTAATCTTATAATTATTGCAAAAAACATTGTTACAATGGATCTTCTGGAGCTACTGAATTAGATGGGATGCATCTGTAAAGTGACAAATCTGCAGAGGAAAATTGCTTTAAGCACCCTGAGTAAATCATTTATAGAATCCTTGCTGGGGGGCTCTCAAATAAGAATTGTCAGTTAACTGTAATAGCTGTGGCTAATTCTCCATGGAGGCAAGATTCTTGCTTGTATTTGAATTATTAAATGTACTACATTTACACCTGTCCAAAATAAATGGAGAGAAGATATCTGGTTCCATTTTGTAAGCTCCCAAGATATGGGATGATCACGTCCACTTAAGCTGCTTCATAATGAACTCTCACTGTCATGCCAATGCTAGCATGTTTAATAATGCTCAAAATTACTAAGTAGCAAATTAATTATGATGTTGAAAGTTTAAAAAATATGTTTGAATTAAAACCATAATAGAAAACATCTTTTTAAAAGGTATTTTAGATTAATTATTGTGTTTTCTTTTATTTAAACTTCTAGAAGGACATTTTATCAGAGTCTACAATTTTTAAGCATGTCTCTAATGGGTGAATTATTACTGAAGTCAAAAAATCATATATGTATCTTTGCAAAACCTTGTTAAAAAAGGCTTCATAACTTCAACCTCATAAATTAGACAGATGTCACAGACAAGGACAGGCATGACATGTTATTTCTGTGGATGTTTGAATACACATTGAATGAATGCATAAATAAATTGTATGCTAATATGTACCTATGGTGTGAAAAATTGGGGACTTGTATCAAAAAGGGTATGACACATGATTTCTACATTTTTTTCCCCCAGTAGAACTATAGAATCTGCTCTGGAGAGTTCAGTTTCCTCACTGCCTTTCAGATTAAGCCTGCTGTTCTCAAATCCAAGTGTGTTTTCATACCATTCTTCCCCCAGTTTCTCTGTGTATTTTGTGCCTTTTTTTTTTCATTATATTGCTTGAAGATTCGTTAAAATGTCAGAACACATTTACTTTCTCTTCTCAGAACTTCTCATGCCGCCCCTCACCTATTATCATCTACATCCACTTCTTTTGCATCTAAATAATAGATGCGTATTACCATATTTTAGATCATTTCCTTGTCTAAAGCAAATAGTAGGCTTCTAGAGTGCAGACTTGCTCTTGATTTTACCTAAAAGTAAATTTTGAATGTAGTAATCATAAATATGTATATATTTCAAGTCAAGTCAAATATATATATCTTAAATCAAATCAAATCAATGTATTAATGAAGAAATACATATGCTGTCCAATTTTGTCATGCCAGTCAAAAGCTTTCTTAAATTTATTATCTGATTCATTTTTGTTAATTTGCATTTTATGTTTATACAGTTGAGTTTAAAATACAATACATACAACTTTTGAATCTAAATGAACATGACTGGCAACTAATAACTGCAGGACTTTTACATTTTGAATGCACCTGTTATCACCAGCTATTAATGGAAATACTTGTGTTTTTTAATTCTACCAATATCTGAAAGTTCATGATATGAAGTACACTGTGAGAGTTACTCTGGAGTTTGGTGGATAAATAAATCAGTCATGATTCTGATTCATAAAACTATATATTTTTGTTCAATAAAAACTAAATTGCTATATCATTTGTTCAGTAATTTATTTTTATCTTATTTACATTAATTGAAGAGTTCAAAACAGGAAGTTCTCTGTTACCTACATGGTATTAGGGAGCATACAGCTGAAATGGAAGTGTTAGACTGGTCTTTGAAGGATTGCAACATTAGTGGAACTGGAAGAGACCAAAGTGATGTTAGATATAGAAGTGGCTGAATACTGAAAAAGGACACGGGGAGCAGCTTCTATTCAATAACCATTCACCCATTCTTTTCTGTCAGGAGTTCATATGATTATTGATGTCTGATGTGCACAACTTAATCTCTCTAGATCCTCTTCCCAATGGGCCTGAGGCCAGCATCTCACACCAACCATTCCTGTAGATTCAACACATACGCTCTTAGGAAGCCTTGATGATTCGACAGTAAAGTAGCTTGGATGCTATTCCCTTGTTAATAAAACTACCACTGTCCATTTTATAAACTAAACACAAATTCCAAGTAAATATGGGAAGTTTGAAAATCATATTTTATGACATCCTCAGCCAATTTTTGACAAGTATTTTAAGTATCTGATATAATAGCCTTACGTTACATACAATTGCCCATAATGTTAAAGTTGAAAAGGAAATTTAAATAAGCATATGTATATGAATGGGCTTCCCTGGTGGCTTAGCTGGTAAAGAATCCTACTGCATTGCTGGAGACCCGGGTTCAGGACACCTGGGTTCAATCCCTGGGTTGGGAAGATCCCCTGGAGAAGGGAATGGCTACCCACTGCAGTATTCTGGCCTGGAGAATTCCACGGACTAGTCTATGGGGTCACAGAGTCAGACACGACTGAGCAACTTTCACAGTATGTATATGAATATGTATAGGAGGGATTCCCTCATAGCTAGTTGGTAAAGAATACACCTGCAATGCAGGAGACCCCAGTTCAATTCCTGGGTCAGGAAGATCCACTGGAGAAGGGATAGACTACCCACTCCAGTATTCTTGGACTTCCCTTGTAGCTCAGCTGGTAAAGAATCCGCTTGCAATGTGGGAGACCTGGGTTTGATCCCTGGGTTGGGAAGATCCCCTGGAGAAGGAAAAGGCTACCCACTTCAGTATTCTGGCCTGGAGAATTCCATGGATTGTATAGTCCATGGGGTCGCAAAGAGTCTACAGGACTGAGCAACTTTCACTTTCAATATGTATATGAAATACTGTGATTTATTGCAGTATAACATACATACTGCTAATTGCACACTGCTGTTGTTCAGTTGCTAAGTCATGTTGGGCTCTTTGTGACCTCATGGACTGCAGCACACAAGCCTTCCCTGTCCTTCACTATCTCCCAGAGTTTCCTTAAACTCATGTCCGTTGAGTTGGTGATGCCATCCATCAGTCTCACCATCTACTGCCTCCTTTTCCTCATGCCCTCAGTCTTTCCTAGCATCAGGGTCTTTTCCAATGAGTAGGCACTTTGCACAGGTGGCCAAAGTATTGGAGTTTCAGCTTCAGCATCACTCCTTCCAATGAATATTCAGGGTTGATTTCCTTAGTATTCTCTGGTTTGATCTCCTTGCTCCAAGGGAGTCTTGAGAATCTTTTCCAGCAACACAATTTGAAAGCATCAATTGTTTGGCACATAGCCTTCTGTATGGTCCAATTCTCACATCTGTACATGACTGCTAAAAAAAACATGGTTTTGACTAGACATATCTTTGTCACCAAAGTGATGTCTCTGTTTTTAATATGCTGTCTAGGTTGGTCATAGCTTTTCTGCCAAGGAGCAAGCATCTTTTAATTTCACGGCTGCAGTCACCATCTTCAGTGATTTTGAAGCCCAAGAAAAGGAAATCTGCCACTATTCCATTTTTGCTCCATCTATTTGCCTTGCAGTGATGGGACCGGATGCCTTGTCTTAGTTTTTTGAATGTTGAGTTTAAGCCAGCTTTTTCACTCTTCTCTTTCACCTTCATCAAGAGGCTCTTTAGTTCCTCATTTGTTTCTGGCATTAAGTCGGTATCATCTGCATATATGAGGTTTTTAATATTTCTCCTAACAGTCTTGATTCTAGATTGTGATTCATCCAACCCGACATTTCACATGATGTACTCTACATATAAGTTAAATAAGCAGGGTGACAGTATACAACATTAATGTACTCCTTTCCAATTTGGAGCCAGTTCATTATTCCATGTCTGGTTCTAACTGTTGCTTCTTGACCTGCATACAGTTTTCTCAGGAGGCAAGTAAGCTGATTGGTATTCCCATCTTTTTAAGAATTTTCCAATTCATTATTATCCACCCAGACAAAGGTATTAAGATAGTCAATGAGGCAGAAGTGGATTTATTTTATTTTATTTTATTTTATTGCCTTTTCTGTGGTCCAGTGGATGTTGGTAATTTAATCTCTGGTTCCTCTGCCTTTTCTAAATCCAGCTTGAACATCTGGAAATTCCAAGGTTCACGTACTGTTGAAGCCTATCTTGAAGGTTTTGAATGCTACCTTGCTAGCATGTGAAATGAGTGTCATTCTACAGTACTTTGAATATTCTTTGGCATTGCCTTCTTTGGGATTGGAATGAAAACTGACCTTTTCCAGTCCTGTGACCACTGCTGACTTCTCCAAATTTGCTGCAATATTGAGTGCAACACTTTAAGCACATCATCTTTTAGGATTTGAAATAGCTCAGCTAGAATTCCATGACCTTCACTAGCTTTGTTCGTAGTAATGCTTCCTAAGACCCACTTGTTTTACACTCCAGGATGTCTGCCTCTAGGTGAGTGACCACACCATTGTAGTTATCTGGGTCATTAAGACCTTTTTTGTATGGTACTTCTGTGTATTTTTGCCACCTCTTCTTAATCTCATAAGTGTGCATCTCACTGAATTTTTACAAACCAAGCTCATCTAACAGCAACCAAGTGAAGACAGAATATTAAGTATATCTCAGATATCCCACCTTGTGCTCTGCACCAGCCATATTCCCCGCAACCAAGAATTGCTGTTACTGTATTGTCTATTACCTTAAATTAGTTTTGTTCAATTTAAATTCAAATAAATTGATTCATATAGTATATGATTTTTGGTGTCTAGCTTCTCTCACTCAGTGTGTTCATTTTAAAATACAACTTTATTGAAGCATTTTTATATACTGTGTAATTCACTCATTTTGCATGTATGATAACTTTTTTCTACTTTGTTTATCAAGAGGTGCAATCATTTCCATAAATCAGTTTTAGGATGTTTACATCACCACATTAAGATTATTCATGCTTTTCATTGTTAATCTCCATCTGCTTCTCTACCCCGTGTTGTCTCTACTGTATCTTGTCTTTGTGTCTATCCTTAATGCATTCTTTTTAAAGCTAAAACCTGAATATTAAATCTAAATATTTAAATTAAATATTAAATATCTAAATATTTAGATTTTACATCTAAAATCTAAAGTCCAGTTAGATTTAGTGGGTGTTTCAATGGGGATATTATCAAAGAAATATTAGCAGTTGTTTCTGGAGGCATGGACATAAATATGTTTATTACCTTTTGAATGATCTTGGAATCAAATATCATGAATCTAGACATTTAAGAAGTACCCTCTTTAGAGTTTTCTATCAAGAGGAGATGTTAAATGTATAAAGTAGTAATTTTTTCTATTTAAATAAGTGATTTAAGTTTTACTTTTAACCTGCCAGCACCATTTCAGCAATATTACATTTCCACATGTCATAGTTACATCAGGAATATGCAAAAAAAAAAAATGGTGGGAGAAAATTGTTTCTCACATTTCTGAAAAAGTTCTGTTTCAGTTTATATCAGTACCACTGCAGGGGATTTTACAGTGTACAAAAAGGGCTTTGTTTTTGTTGCAGTCAATCCTAGTGATGTTAAGAACTCTTTCAATTATCAGTAAAGGAGGAAATGCCAAAGTGATAGTTTTTGTATGTACATAGAAGGAAATGGCAACCCACTCCAGTGTTCTTGCCTGGAGAATCCCAGGGACAGGGGAGCTTGGTGGGCTGCCGTCTATCGGGTGGCACAGAGTCGGACACGACTGAAGCGACTTAGCAGCAGCAGCAGCTGAATATATTCTGTAATAACTTTGTATATAGACATGAATTTTTCAGTTTGAGTATTCTCCTTTGCTCCCTTGACAGATTCATTGCATTATGTCCTGTATTTCTCTTGGAAATTATAACAGATCAAAAACAATTCCACATTTTCAGGAATTTTTTCATTGAATACATATTTTAATGCAATAAAAAGAACAAAAGAATATAAGCATATAAACGGTAATATATAACTCTTTGCTGTAAGTATGAACAGTAATGTTCATATGTATGCTTATTAAGGAAACACAAAGAAAAAAAAGAAGAGTGAAGGAAATGAAGGAAGGAAGAAAAGTCCCATTCCCAAAGCCCAAATGTAGAGAATATGGAAAAACTGAAAAGTTTATATCTGAAAGGCATTTATCTCTTCTCTTATATTTTGTTGCATTTTGATTTTGAGAATACCTATTTGATAATACTCTGCTAAAGTACTTCCTAGTCCTCCTCACTGGTCATCTGATTTTGCATGAAATTATATTATGCATGTGTAGTTTGAAATTTAAAAATCAGTAAATTATTCAAGTGTTTCAGGAAAGATTAGGGGAAAAGTTAAAGGGGGTTGTGTTGGCTGTCTCTTATAGGCCTTGGGAGTGTTAACGCCTTGTGCAGCCACTCTGTAACACTGTTCATGGAAACTTGTAATCCTTGGGTTCTTTCTTGACATTCCGCAACATCAAAGCTATTTTCATAAAAATTCTGACATTATATTTGCCATTTTCATCGTATTTAGTGCAGGTACTGATGGCGCAAAAGCAGTGGTAGGTAACATTAGCAGGGATCAAGGCACTAGCAACAATGTACTTTTAAAAATATCTCAGTTATTTAATTTCTAATATGGTAAATATTGATAGATATAACTCATATAAACTGATAGTTTGGAAATCTTAATTATTTTAAGAGTTAAGAAGGTCATGAGTCCAAAATTTAGAAAAATTGATGATTTTCCAAAGACTTTTTTTTCATTTCTAATAATTGGGTGAAATTAGTGATTTATGTTCTGTTTTAATTATTTTTACATTGCATAATACTCATCCTGTTTGTTTTAAAATCATGTAGACATTTTCTATAAGTGAATTATTTTTGAAGGGATTAATATCTCTGTGTTATATAGTACCCTCTGCTAATATAAAATCAAAGAGAATTAGACTCATGCCTAAAACTTACTAACATAATTTTCTGTTCAGATACTCATAACTTACATAAAATTACAAAACCTGCTAAAATTACAAATAAAGTGATTAAAACAATAGAAAGTTAGAATAGCTATTTTTTGAATAAAATTACTACACAGGTTAGCAGTATGATTTTGTGGGAATGGCAAGATAGCCCTGTTATGATATTATCCTAAACACAAATATTTTAGAGAAACTGAATTTATATAAGTATGTATAGTGGAAAATATTTTTCATTTTTGTGTATTGTTGCTATCAGTTTTCTTTTTTAAAAAGAGTCAGCCTTATAAAGACAGAATTGACGAATGTTTGGGCAACTGTTCCCTGGCACTCTATATTTTCTGAGTTCTTTTTAATTGTTTTAATTCATGGTAATTCCAGTGCCTGAAGCCATTAGCAAATGCATTGGGAAATATGCTAAACAAAATAAACCTAAAAGCGACCTCGAAATAGAGGTAGAGTGAGAATGATAGATTTACCTAGGGTTTGTTCTGTTTCACATTTGATTTATAAAATATAAGAATAACTTTTTTCATTCATAGTGAAAGATCATCATATTGTTTCTGCATTTCTAGAATTTTTAGAAATTTTACACCCTGTGGTCACTGTGTAGAACTTGACATCTTGTATAAAATGTTTAGCAGATACTAATAAGGGAAGAAGGATAAGAATTTTCTGAAAATTAGAGAACATAGGATAAAAACACTGAAGCTATTGAGTATAATTTCAATTGAAATGGAAAACAACTAACAGTTTATGAGCATAAATTTTGTTACTGATTAATGCAATGTAACTGGACTCTGGAGGAAAATAAGTTATAGTGATATGTAGCAGATATTCAGAATAAATACCTCAGTTTCTCTTATCGTTACAGTGATTTTAAAAGTTGCTGAGGATATTGTGGGAGTGGCTTTCAGAATATATTTACTGTCTTTCATTTTTCATTTTACTGATGAGGAGGCTGAGTTGTACAGAGTTAAGAAATTTATCTGAAATTACTTACTGTATGATTGTGCAAACATACCTGCTCTCTTTGGGCACAAAGCCTATGATTTTTTTTTTTTTGCTGTGCTCATTTGTCTTCTTCTAAGACACTAAGAATACTTTTTTATCTTTGTAAATTTATGTGCAGTTGATTTACACAATTATGTTAGTTTCAACTATATAGCAAAGTGATTCAGTTATACAGATGTATATATATATAAATATATATTTCTGATTATTTTCCAACTATAGGTTATTATATGATATTGAATATTGTTCCCTGTGTCATACAGGAAATCTTTATTGCTTATCTATTTATACATAGTAGGTTATATTAATATATGCTAATCCTATACACCTAATTTACCCCACCTTTCCTTTTGTCACTATAAGTTTGACTTCTATTTCTCTGAGTCTGTTTCCCTTTTGGATACAGATTCATTTGTGAGACTTTCCCAGCAGTCCAGCGGTTAAGACTTCATGCTTCCAGTGCAGGGGGTGCAGGTTCAATACCTGGTTAAAGAACTAAGATCCTATAGGCCATGTGGTATGGACAAAAAAAAAAAAAAAGATTTGTTTGTATTATTTTTGGATTCCACATATAAGTGATACAATATTTTGTCTTTGACTAACTTCCCTCAGTATGATAATCTCTAGTTCAGTATCAATTTAAAAAGGATTATTTCATTCTTTTTACAGCTGAAAAATGTTCACATCTTCTTTTACCCATTCATCTGCTGATAGACACTTAGATTGACTTTTGGCTTTTTTAAATACTGCTGCTGTGAACATTGTGTTAAAGTATCCTTTTAAATTAGAGTTGTTTTTTTTTTTTTTCCTGGATGTACGCCCATGAGTGGGAACACTGAATCATATGGTAGCTCTATTTTTTGTTTTTTTTTTTCAGAACAAAGTCCTTTATTTTTTTTTTATTTTTTTTTAAATTTTTTATTCCTTTATTTCTCATGTGTTCCCCATCCTGAACCCTCCTCCCTCCTCCCTCCCCATTAAGAAATCTCTATACTGTTTTCCATAGTTGCTGCACCAATTTGCATTCCTACCAACAGAATAGGATAGTTATTATTTGTAAACTTCTTGATGATATCTGTTCTGACTGGTATGAGTTGATAACTCAGTGTGGTTTTGATTTGCATTTCTTTGGTAATTAGTGATATACTAAGAATAATTTCTATCATAAGGAAAGGTCTTTTTACTTTTTTAGTATATCAGAAAAAGCAAGTGGAATATTCAAATCTATCCACATTTCATATAATTCAATCTGTTGTTCAAGCAAGAGAAGGGTTTTAAGGAAACCAACCTTACAAAATTGAACAATATAGCCATTTAGTTTCATCTTTGGAAAAATATCCTTTCTTACTGATTTTTACCTTTTGATGGAGTATTAATGTCTAGAATATTATGTGTGTGAACAAATAGAAATCATATTTAGTTGTTATTGATAATAATACTTGGATATGTGTATGGATGCTTTTTATTTGATATATATTCTGGTAGTGATTTGTACCTTTCATTCACTTGTATATTCCTCTCAATAACACTAGGAAATACATTTTATTATTATTTCCATTATACAAATAGATTATTAAAGCATATAGAAATTAACTTATTTTAGAATTTATTTTAAGCCCACTTTTAACTAGAAGTGCCTTAGTTGAGAAATTTGGGGTTTTGTTTGCTATAGGAAGAATAATAAAGTATTAAGATTAGTTAAGAACAGTACTCCTGATTGTGTTCATGATGGTGAGTAAAGAAACTCATTACCTCTCATGGAAACACTCAACCAAATATTGGGTTGGTTTAGCTCAGGTTTTATTAATATTCAATTATAGCCACAAATTTTTATCACTGACATTTTTGATAGAAAAATTTATTCTTTGTGAATCTGACACTGTCCAGCTTCTCAACCCCTTGTTTATTTGAATCAATTATATTTATAGAATGTTTAGTACAATGTTATGTATCTTGTATTGACAGATACATGCACTGATAGAACAAATCTGATTGAGTTACTAAATATTACAGCTATAACCATATATCAAGCAATATTTATTGAGAACTTCATATTAGCCAGACAGTATTCTAAGCACATTACATGAACTAACGTATTTAATTCTTCTCTCACTTATATAAAATGGGTACTATTATCATTCTTCCTTTACTGATCTGGGAACTAAAGCATAGAGAGTTTGATTAGCATCCCAAAGCTGCAGTTTTAACATAATAAATCCAGCTTCAAGATCATGATAACTACTACAATCTATTGCCTGATGTGCTCTGTCTGAAATATGTACTATTTTTAATAAAAGGCCTTACCCAGGAAAGAAGTATGAACCAGTCACTGTTCCTGAAAAGAAATCAAACACACATATATGTGTGCATGTTCACCCCGCATACATATGTATACATTAGTGCTTAGCTGTCATCAGTTCAGTTCAGTTCAGTTCAGTCGCTCAGTCGTGTCCGACTCTCTGCGACCCCATGAATCGCAGCACGCCAGGCCTCCCCGTCCATCACCAACTCCTGGAGTCTACCCAAATTCATATCCATCGAGTTGGTGATGCCATCCAGCCATCTTATCCTCTGTCGTCCCCTTCTCCTCCTGCCCCCAATCCCTCCCAGCATCGGGGTCTTTTCCAGTGATTCAACTCTTCACATGAGGTGGCCAAAGTATTGGAGTTTCAGCTTCAGCATCAATCCTTCCAATGAACATCCAGGACTGGTCTCCTTCAGGATGGACTGGTTGGATCTCCTTGCAGTCCAAGGACTCTCAAGAGTCTTCTCCAACACCGCAGTTCAAAAGCATCAATTCTTTGGTGCTCAGCTTTCTTCAGAGTCCATCTCTCACATCCACACATGACCACTGGAAAAACCATAGCCTAGACTAGACGGACCTTTGTTGGAAAAGTAATGTCTCTGCTTTTTAATATGCTATCTAGGTTGGTCATAACTTGAAACATGGCATGAAGCTTATTAAATTATATGATATTTTCTCTCTAAGGATAAGTTTTCCAAAAAAAATCACTCAATTGCAAGACGTTTTTTCTTAAAAAATAATGAAATCAAATTCTGTTATTCTTTTTAATGTTTTAGAGTTTATAGGGAAACAATTATCCATGGAAATACTTCAGTAAAGATGAACTTATAGGTAATAATGGGGAATAATATACCAGTTTTTGTATGTGTATGGAAATAAAAGGAAATAGATATCAGTTGATGCGCAGACTTTAGCAAAGTGAGGCTCATGAATTAGAAACTACATATATCACATAGGAATTTGAAATACTTATAAAAGAAAATATATCATGTCAATCTTTTTAAAATCAAACTTGAGTAACACAATACATTAAAATTTCTAATGTTTTATGTAATGAGATTTTAGGTAGCACAAATCTCTATAAGGCTTTTGATAATAGTTATAGAAAAAAAATTGGTCTTTATTTGTGCTACACTATGGTAAGTTTGTTTTATTTGTGGTCAGTTTATGCTCATTTTCTATTTTATTTTGCATATTCTGCCACATCATGCTGAAAACATATTGGTAATTTTGCCTCCATGAATACTGTGTTAGACACAAGCTTAAACTGATTTATTTTCTCTTCATTAACAAGTCATTCTGTGTAATACATTTTGAATTTCTCATTATGTTATGTGATTAATTTATAAAAAAATGGTATTTCCCAAGTCATTGGAGAATAACCATTACTCTAGCATTTGTTAGTATGAAAAATTGCATTAATTGATACCAGTTTCTGTGAAATTAGGTATTTACAATACTTTGTCACATATGTTAAGCAAGATATGTAAATCATATTTATTTGTAATTAGACTTACAAACGGTAAAAGCAAAAATATGTTTTTTTTCATGCATATGGGCTTATTTCCATATATAAATATATGTTGAGAGTTTTGGCTTGAAAAGACTTTGATCTTTCCAAAACTGTTAGTTATCAACCTTATGAAAATAAACATTTGGAGCTGTTTCTTGGACATGTTAGTTCATTGAGGAAGTACTATTAGGAAAATAATATAATTCTATAAAAATATTGCCATATGAAAGAGAAAAGCATACTTCAAAAGTATTATAAAATACAAGAGGATATGGTTATGAGCTAATATGAAAAGAGGAATATAAATGGCTATGGGTTTGAAGTTAACAGTATAGTAATGTTACATGAAAGATTTATAAGTCTTCTACCAATATGAACATCTTACTAAATATACTATTCTAATATTATTTACTGATTTAACATTGAGTTTCTTATTTCATAGTAATTGGTTTTGCTTTAATTTCAGGATTATGCCCACCAAGTTCTGGCAACATGCTACATCCTTGAGCATTTCTGTTGTATATTATTCAATTATTTCTTCCAACAGCATTTTCCTACTGTGACATTAAAAGAAAACACTGCAACTATAACAACAATAATTATATAAAATATTTTAATGAAAGTCATAGAAAGTGTAAATTAATAAAAAAGCACAAATCCACATGGGTATTAGAATGGAATATGACCCTTATCCTGCAAACTAATGGAAAGAAAAATGTGTCATGGTGTAAGTTATGAGGTACATAACATATATCTCAAATGTTACATTATTGTATGTAAATGAAAAGATGATTTTCCTATATGATATAATTGGATATATATTTTATAGCTGTAATTGCATTATAATAACCTGTGAGCAACAAATGACCAAAAAGGAGCTGCAATATAAGAAATATCTTCCAGAGTCCTTTAGTCTGTTGTTCCACAGTTTCTTGCAGGAACCAGTTGAAGAACACGTTGCTTTGATGGTGGTGGTATGAACTCAGTGTACCCTTAGTTTTGAAACTATTATGTCAGCAGTGTTGGCATGTACACAGATATAAATAAATAATATAACTTCTGAGACATAAGTGTATAGAGCATTTATTTTATGTATTTCTTGGATGTTGATTGATTTTAGGAAAAAAAAATGTGTCTGCCCTGGAATCACATTGTTATATCATTATCAAAATTTAATATTTACTTTTTCTTTCATTTATTGATAATTAGAGGGATATGTTTCTCATCCATTTCTGTATTTTATTTTAAAATATATTTTATTTGTTTTAGGATGATGGAGAAGACATTTACTGTATTTTACTATTTATGATACTGATACTCAAAGATAAAATGATTAATCCAGAGTTAAATATGATCCTGTGCCTTGAAGTGTAGATATAGATTAATCTGTTTTCATAGCTAGTTTATTTGGGAAGCAGATTGACTTATCTTTAGTTTTATTAATAAAAGGATGTCTTTTGTTTATTAACAAAATGAAAAAAAAACAGTTTAAATTCTTAGACTTTTGAATTCAAAAGTAAAATTTCCTAATTATAAGTGGAAACAAATTGGAAATGAGATATTCAGCAATGGTATAGAGACGTTTTAAGAAAATATGTCTTTTGAAGCTCCAAAATCATATTAATACCTTTAAAAAGACATTTAGAAACCACCCCCTTACTCTCAGATATGTATGTCCCCTCTTGTAGGTTCAATGCATTGATTGTTTTGCTTTGAGATCTTTGAAGCAGACTTTGGTTTCAAATCCAAGCCATGTGTCCCAGTACACATGGATTTCTGAGCAAGTTAGATTTAAAATATTTGCCTTGAAGGGCCATAATGAGAATAGAAAGTTTGTGGGTTTTTTCACATGTGAAATAGCATGATGCCAAAGTGATTGTTATTATGACTAGACAAATGTTTTCTATATTATCTTCTATTGTTGAATAAGAGGTGTTAGTCTGGATTTGATGTTTGTTTTCTTATGAATGTCAAAGTTTTTAAATAATTCCTGTCTCCCTCTATCATCAAGTTCATATTCCAAAGAAATATGATAGGATGTGTTTATATTTGTAGATGTTTTTCTTGCTGTAGTTTCTAAAAATGTTATGGTCACTGTGTAAAGAGTTCTGGTTCTGGGAAAATCCTTAAAGCACATGAAGTTTATCTTTAAAGCCAGAAAGATTTTTAGGGGTGAATGTGTTGCAGACTTTTACTTCTTTATGTTCTGGGACCTTAGACCTCATTGTTTTAGTATGTTTAGTCTCTCTTCCCTACCCCACTCCTTGCTTTATAGTCCTCTATAAGCATGCTATTACTTTCTTACTTTAAAATTACCTCTGAAACTAAAAATTGTTCTAATTTCAGGTGAAGCACATGCCTCATAATGAGGGAAGAATGCTAACCAAAGGTTTATCTGTCTGGAAAGGAAAAAGAGAAATGCATGCTAAGGAGATAATCCAAACTAGCCACCCCTGTTCCAAAGACAAATTTGAATTTATGTGGAATATCACAAAATGATTTATCTTTTGTGGCTCAGCTGGTAAAGAACCTTCCTGCAAAGCGGGAGACCTGGGTTCCATCCCTGGGTTGGGAAGATCCCCTGGAGAAGGGAACGGCTACCCACTCCAGTATTCTGGCCTGGAGAATTCCATGTGCTGTGTAGTCCATGGGATCACAGAGTTTGACAAGACTGAGCGACTTTCACGTGACTAGATTAATAACAGGCATAATACTGTACAATATGTTACAGATATAAGCAAAGCTATTATTTCTTGAAAGTGTTTGTTTCTCTATTAAGAGTTCACCTACATACTTATAAGAGGCTATATTTTGCATTATGAAAATGTCACTTGTCTGAAAAGAAACGTGGCCTCTGAATGTCTTCACAAGTCACTCCTTTAGTCTTATCATTGAATAATCAAGCTTTGTAGATTTTTTTCTCTTCTATTTAAATATTATATTTCAAGCAGTAATCTTTGTAAATTTTTAAAGGAAGTCTTGTTAATTTTGTCTTACCAGTGTCATTTTATTCTGTCAATATTGTTGGAAACATCTTGATAGACTACGTAAGGAATAGTCACACACACACTGTTTACGTTAGTAATAAACAGAGATAGAATTTTAGGAGGGAGTATAGGCAATACGATCTTTACAGAATCTTCCTCTTAATGAAGGAACTAGCACAATGGAGAGTCAGCTGTATTTTTAAACCCAACAAACAAAAGCGTGAAATAGAAACGATTACGTGTCAGAAGAAAGGGTCTGAATATAAAGTTTGCTAAAACTGAGCATGATAAGTTCTCCTCTAAGGAAATACCTCTTGGGCAATCCAGTCTCAGTTCAGTTCAGTCGCTCAGTCATGTTCGACTCTTTGCCACCCCATGAATCGCAGCACGCCAGGCCTCCCTGTCCATCACCAACTCCCAGAGTTCACCGAGACTCATGTGCATCGAGTCAGTGATGCCATCCAGCCATCTCATCCTCTGTCGTCCCCTTCTCCTCCTGCCCCCAATCTCTCCCAGCATCAGAGTCTTTTCCAATGAGTCAACTCTTCGCATGAGGTGGCCAAAATACTGGAGTTTCAGCTTTAGTATCATTCCTTCCAAAGAAATCCCAGGGCTGGTCTCCTTCAGAATGGACTGGTTGGATCTCCTTGCAGTCCAAGGGACTCTCAAGAGTCTTCTCCACACTACAGTTCAAAAGCATCAATTCTTTGGCGCTCAGCCTTCTTCACAGTACAACTCTCATATCCATACATGACCACTTGAAAAACCATAGCCTTGACTAGACGGACCTTTGTTGGCAAAGTAATGTCTCTGCTTTTGAATATGCTATGTAGGTTGGTCATAACTTTCCTTCCAAGGAGTAAGCGTCTTTTAATTTCATGGCTGCAGTCACCATCTGCAGTGATTTTGGAGCCCAGAAAAATAAAGTCTGACACTGTTTCCACTGTTTCCCCATCTATTTCCCATGAAGTGATGGGACCGGATGCCATGATCTTCGTTTTCTGAATGTTGAGCTTTAAGCCAACTTTTTCACTCTCCTCTTTCACTTTCATCAAGAGGCTTTTTAGTTCCTCTTCACTTTCTGCCATAAGGGTGCCATAATATGCCATAATCTGCATATCTGAGGTTATTGATATTTCTTCTGGCAGTCTTGATTCCAGCTTGTGCTTCTTGAAGCCCAGCGTTTCTCATGATGTACTCTGCATAGAAGTTAAATAAGCAGGGTGACAATATACAGCCTTGATGTACTCCTTTTCCTATTTGGAACCAGTCTGTTGTTCCATGTCCAGTTCTAACTGTTGCCTCCTGACCTGTGTACAGATTTCTCAAGAGGCAGATCAGGTGGTCTGGTATTCCCATCTCTTTCAGAATTTTCCATAGTTTATTGTGATCCACACAGTCAAAGGCTTTGGCATAGTCAATAAAGCAGAAATAGATGTTTTTCTGGAACTCTCTTGCTTTTTCCATGATCCAGTAGATATTGACAATTTGATCTCTGGTTCCTCTGCCTTTTCTAAAACCAGCTTTAACATCAGGAAGTTCACGGTTCACATATTGCTGAAGCCTGGCTTGGAGAATTTTGAGCATTACTTTACTAGCGTATGAGATGAGTGCAATTGTGAGGTAGTTTGAGCATTCTTTGGCATTGCCTTTCTTTGAGGTTGGAATGAAAAGTGACCTTTTCCAGTCCTGTGGCCACTGCTGAGTTTTCTAAATTTGCTGGCATATTGAGTGCAGCACTTTCACAGCATCATCTTTCAGGATTTGAAATAGCTCAACTGGAATCCCATCACCTCCACTAGCTTTGTTCGTAGTCATGCTCTCTAAGGCCCACTTGACTTCATATTCCAGGATGTCTGGCTCTAGGTCAGTGATCACACCATCGTGATTATCTGGGTCATGAAGATCTTTTTTGTACAGTTCTTCTGTGTATTCTTGCCATCTCTTCTTAATATCTTCTGCTTCTGTTACTGCTGCTGCTACTGCTAAGTCTCTTCAGTCGTGTCCAACTCTGTGCGACCCCATAGACGGCAGCCCACCAGGCTCCCCCATCCATGGGATTCTCTAGGCAAGAACACTGGAGTGGGTTGCCATTTCCTTCTCCAATGCATGAAAGTGAAAAGTTAAAGTGAAATCACTCAGTCGTGTCTGACTCTTAGTGACCCCATGGACTGCAGCCTACCAGGGTCCTCCATCAATGGGATTTTCCAGGCAAGAGTACTGGAGTGGGGTGCCATTGCCTTCTCCCTGCTTCTGTCCCATTCCATATTTGTCCTTTATCGAGCCCATCTTTGCATGAAATGTTCCTTTGGTATCTCTAATTTTCTTGAAGAGACCTCTAGTCTTTCCCATTCTGTTGTTTTCCTCTATTTCTTGGCTTTCATATCTCTTCTTGCTATTCTTTAGAAATCTGCATTCAGATGCTTATATCTTTCCTTTTCTCCGAGCTTAGAAAACTAGGACCTTTTCCAAATTCACATTGCCACACAATTTCTAGTATAGCTGGACACTTTGTAGGCTAAGGCCACAAAGCCTAAATAGAATTTATAATAAGATACTTAATTATCTTTGAATTCTGAAGACTCTCCTCCATAAGACTAAAACCAGAATTATTTAAGTAGGCTCTTTTACATATGCCCATAGGTTTGGAAATAAAGTAGTTATCTCTTCTGCATTGAGATATTTCCAAAAGGAAAAATTGAACAAGAAAGAAGCAGCTATTTAAACTTACTCCCACTTCTCTTATTTTTCCTCCCTTTCCTGACATCTGGCCTTTGGTTAATAGCACCAATGGCTAAAAATGATTCTGATCTCAGAGAGGCCCATGGCTACAAATAAGGGAAGAACACTCACCACTGCAAATCTGTATATTCTTGAAAGAAAATGAGGGATAGATGGTGGGGTGCATTTGCGTGCTGGTTGCTTCAGTCGTCTGACTCTTTGCAGCCCCATGGACTGTAGCCCACCAGGCTCCTCTCTGTCCATGGGATTCTCCAAGCAAGAGTACTGGAGTTGGTTGCCATGCCTTTCTCCAGGGGAATCTTCCCAACCCAGGGATCTAACCCATGTCTCTTATGTCTCTCTCCTGTTGTGGTCTTGTTTTTGCTTTCTGTATAAAACTTCTCTATCTTCGGCTTCAAGAAATATAATCAGTCTGATATTTGTACTGACCATCTGGTGATGTCCATGTGTAAAGTTGTCTCTTGTATTGTTGGAAAAGGGAGTTTGCTATGACCAGTGTATTCTCTTGGCAAAACACTGTTAGCTTTTGTCCTGCTTCATTTTGTACTCCAAGGTCAAACTTGCCTGTTACTCCAGGTATCTCTTGACTTCCTACTTTTGAATTCCAGTCCCCTCTGATGAAAAGGATATATGGATGCATATGTCTTTCTGAATTATAGTTTTGTCTCAATATATTCCCAGGAGTGGGATGGCTGGATCAAAATGGTAATTCTATTTTTAGTTTTCTTTGGAAACTCCATATTGTTCTGCATAGTGGCTGTGGCAGCTTACATACCCACCAACACTGTACAAGGATTCTCGTTTTTCCATATCCTCTCCATATTTTTTATTTATAGATTTTTTAATGATGGCCTTTCTGACCAGTGTAAGGTGTATTGTAGTTTTAATCTGATTTTTCTAATAATTACTAGTGTTAAACATCTTTTCATGTGCCTATTGACCATCTGTATGTCTGGATAAATATTAAGGTCTTTTTCCCATTTTTCAGTTTTTTTTTTAATTGTTGTAGAATTGTATCATCTATTTGTTTATTTTGGAGAATAAGCCCTTGTCTGTTGCATACTTTGCAAATATTGATATTTTCTCCTACTCAGTACATTATCATTTTGGTTTTTTATGGTTTTATTTGCTAGGCAAAAGCTTGTAAGTTAGGATTATGTCCCATTTTTTAATTTTTATTGACTTGGAAGACTTAAAAAAATAAAAGTGCAATTTATATCAGAGACCGTTTTGACTATGTTGTCTTCTATGAATTTTATGTTGTCATGTCTTATGTTTAAGTATTGAGGACATTTTAGTTCCTTGTATCACCTCAACAGAACTTTTGCCAGGCTCTCCTCTTACCTTTTGTGGTTTGACTATGGTTCTTTTTGGCAAAACACTTTGATTGATAAAACCTAATGTGGAACACAGGATCCACTGGGGTGGATAGGGAAAAAAAAAAGAAAGAAAATACCAAAGTAACTTAAAGAATTTGTATCATTGAAAAATGATTTTTTTCACTTTTTGTGTATATTCATTGAGTAAATAAAATTGTTAATTTTATTTTGTTAGAGAGACACCTTGATGTTTCATCAATTCAGTTCAGTTCAGTAGCTCAGTCATGACAACTCTTTGTGACCCCACAGACTGCAGCATGACAGCCTTTCTTGTCCATCATCAACCCACAGAGCTTGATCAAACTCATGTCCATCGAGCTGGTGATGCCATCCACTCACCTCATCCACTGTCATCCCCTTCTCCTCGTGCCTTCAGTCTTTCCCAGCATCAGGGTCTTTTCCAATGAGTTGGCTCTTCATATCAGGTGGCCAAAGTGTTGGAACTTCAGGTTCAGCATCAGTACTTCCTATGGATATTCAGGGTTGATTTCCTTTAGAGGATTTACTGGTGGTTTGGTATTCCCATCTCTTTAAGAATTTTCCACAGATTTTTGTGATCCACATAGTCAAAGGCTTTTGCATAGTCACTAAAGTACAAGTAGATGTTTTTCTGGAACTCTCTTGCTTTATCAGTGATCCAACGGATGTTGGCTATTTCATCTCTGCTTCTTCCGCCTTTTCTAAATCCAGCTTGATCATCTGAAGGTTCACGGTTCACGTACTGCTGAAGCCTAGCTTGGAGAATTTTGATCATTAGTTTGATATTTTGTGAAATGAGTACAATTGTGTGATAGTTTGAGCATTCTTTGACATTGCCTTTCTTTGGAATTGGAATGAAAACTGAACTTTTTCAGTCCTGTGGCCACTGCTGAGTTCTCCAGATTTGCTGGCATATTGAGTACAACACTTTCACAGCATCATCTTTTAGGAAATGAAATACCTCAACTGGAATTCCATCACCTCCACTAGCTTTGTTTAGTGATGCTTCCTAAGGCCCACTTGACTTTGCATTCTAGGATGTCTGGCTCTAGGTGAGTGATCACACCATCAGGGTTATCTGGGTCATGAAGATCTTTTTTGTACAGTTCTTCCATGTATCCTTGCCACCTCTTAATGTCTTCTGCGTCTGTTTGGTCCATACCAGTTCTTTCCTTTATTATGCCTATCTTTGCAGGAAATATTTCCTTGGTATTTCTAAATTTCTTAAAAAGATCTCTAGTCTTTATTCTATTTTTTCCTCTCTTTCTTTGCACTGATTACTTAGGAAGGCTTTCTTACCTCTCCTTGCTATTCTTTGAAACTCTTTGGAACTTATAGGGATATGATTGTATTATGGGTAGTTCAAGATCCTTAATTTCAAACTAAATGCATAAGAAAAACAAAAAGCCTGCCGTTTTATTTTGTCAATAAAATTACTTTCATACAAGAAGTGCAAGTTTTACTTTTCAAACATTTAACGAATAGCCAGGGTTTCTATATTGCAGTTGACCTTTATAGAAAGCTTATATATATGAAATGAGTATTGAAAGCTGAGGCTGAGCAAGTCCAGGCTTGATGGCACAGATACATTAAATTAACCATAGAAATAAGCTATTCCTAAAGATTCTCCCACTTAATGCTACTATGTCAGGAATCTTGATAAGTGCTAGGCATTTAAGCATGACTAAAATAGTCCTTCATTATAAGGAGGTTTAATGGAGAAGATTATATAAGCACTTACATCGAAAAAAAATGTGGTAGATGCAGTAAGAATGATGTGGATAATTGATACATTATCTATTTATTATTATTGCAGACACATGTTTGCTATTGAGAATTGTTATGAAACATCAAGGTGTCTCCCTCACAAAATAAACAATCTTATTTACTCAATGGATATACACAAAAAGTGAAAAAGATTATTTTTTAGTGATACAAATATTTTAACATCTAAACAAAAGAACTCCTGTAGTAGACTGGGAAGCCTAAAGTGTGAAATCTTAGCTAAATCTTAAAGTGTACATGAAAAATCATCAGAAGAACATTCAGGGTTAAGGAGAGTTACGGGATTGCATAGATGGGAAGGGAAGTAAAAACTAATGCAGTTCAGTGACACTGAAATTCAGTCTAAGAAAAGATGAGGTATATAGACACAAAATAATGGCCTTGACTATCATGTTCAGAATGCTGGATTTTATAATGGCTGTAGTAATTTGCTAGGACTGCCATAAGAAAATGCCACAAACTGTGTGGCTTAAACAAAAAGACATTTAACTCTGAACAGTTCTGGAAGCTAGTTGTTTAAGACCCAGATGTTGGGAGGTTTGCTTTCTCCTGAGGCCTCTCACCTTGACTTGCATATGGCTTCTGTGTGCTCTCTCACAGTCTTTTTTCTGTGTATATGCATCCCTGGTCTCTTCCTATTCCTATAAGTACTTCATTCCTATTGAATTATTGAATTGAATAATGGAAGCCTGAGAACAAGTTAGAATTCCTATTGAATTATAGCCTCATTTAATTTTAGCTCTTTAAAGCCCTTATTTCCAAATATGGAGTTTAGGGCTTCAACGTATGATTTGGAGGGACACAGATTTGTCTATAATGATAAACATGAAGAGAGTCGACTGAAAGATTTTAAGAGAAGAAGCACATTCCTACATTTGTAAAATTTGTGTCTAGATACATAATGAAGATAGATTTGAAGGTAAAAAATAATGGAGGCTTGAGGACAAGTTTGAAACATAAAACAAGCTGTCTGTTATGAAAAACTTCATCTAGAGCAGTTGTAGCATGAACAGAGAATGGCAGACTGAGTTGAGAGAAATGTATCACTAATTGGATGCAGATGAGAAGGGAATTAAAAAATAAAAGTCCCAACATCTGTCTTACAAAAATAGTATTTCTACCTTAAGAGTACAGGTTAACATGGAAAGAGAATTAAAAAATGGCCTTCAAAGCTGGACCAACCTGCCTCCATTTCCCGCCTCCCACACTTGCCTACACAGCTTTGCTTCTTTGATCTTGTCTCTTTGTACTCCCAGTCTTGCTCCTTCTAATCCAGAGGTGATTGTGCCCTTGAAAAAGACTGACACGAATGCTATTCTTCAATTAATCAAGTTAACAGCATAAGTATTGTTTTTGTTACCTTAATGTGGAATGCTGTAGACAGTTTCAAAAGTATATACAGAAAAATAGAAAAACCTCCTAAGTACAGTCAACATTATAAATAAACCAAGGAAAAAAAAATCCCCAATCAAACAAAAACTGAGGCAATATTAGAAATGCAAAAGCAAAAGAAAACCAGCACTTTGCAGACTCATTCAATCAACATTTGTTTATTTATGTATTGAATTATAAAGACAGACTGTTAGCTTTAGGGTGGTAATGGTAAGGAATGTGTTAAACCTAAGATATGTATACTCTTTAGAGGTTTACTGTAGGAATGCTAGCCATGTGCAGCTAACCTTTTTATTTTTAAAAAGAAGTCAGAAATTGGACTTTTACAAAAATCTCCTAAATTTTTGAATCAATTAAGGTGTGGGTTGAACAAACTATCTGAAGAAGAGATTTACCTTGTATTTGACTCCTGTCTACTAGAATCTGGGAAATCAAATATGAATTATCATGGATAATGATTATTACATCAAGAAGTCAGTAAACAAGGCTCTATTTAACCTTCTGTTTAAAATACATTTCAATCATTCAAGGATTTTAATAAGTGTAGACAATCTCTTAAGTTCACAGAACCGACAATCTCAGGGTTTGTTTGAGTTTACTTTCAAATTCAGTTAGCATGCACATAAGTTCCAAGATTCTGGGTGGTGGTAATGAAAAGAAGAGTAAAGAGCATCAGAGTATAGCTTTGAAACACAAACTGGAGTTATGTCAAAGCTATGTTTTCATAATTACATTTGGTTAGCACCAGATAGCAAAATAATAAATGATTATAGGCTTATTAGAAATGTTTTCCCTCAGACATGATGTCATTAGAAACGGTATGCCTTCACTTATTTGTAATTTGAGAAGATGCTGCCTAAGTAGAGCAAATGAGGCAGGACAAATTGTCTTTGATTTATCATAGTTGAAAAATATAGACACATGCTGTTTATAAATTTTCAAATATAACTTAGCTATTTAGGAATGAAAAACCTCAGATTTGTTACAGAGTATTCTTTTATTGATTTGGTTCTTTTGCTGGCATTTTCACATACTTTACCCTATGTATGCATATGTGTAAGAGTGAGAAGGAGTTGAAATTTTTATCTATTAGTATTATCTTTTAAACCTCTTCCTGTTTAACTTTATGAGGTAAGTCATTTACGGGAAGCATTGGAAGTTCATGGGTATATGGAATTTACTATATACTTAGAATATTGAGAATAGTCTAAATCATTGATATATACAATATCATAAAGATGTGACTTAGATTATAAATATACCTGCTGGTATTGTTAGTGGCATCTAGTCAGCTCAATAATATGGCAATGTTTGAAACAATGTATTATCTTTTATGGAAAATTAGTAATTCACTGACTTACCCATGAACTTATTTGTAATTTCTTGCTTAGGATTATGATTAGAAAAAACTGATAGTTATTTTTGTGTTAAAATTGTGCCCTTATTTTGCATTTTACAGTTTAGCATTCTGTTAAATACATGATAATGTTTATTTGTTTCTGTTTATGTAGATAGGCCTTATCAACTGTGAAGCTATTAACTGTGTAGAGGGAGTCACAGCAGGCATGAGGCAAGGAAAGTCCTTGCCAACAGTATTCTTATTGGTTATTCTGTTTGCCAATATTACAATGAAAAAGATACCTGAGTTCCAAATTTTTTAATGTTGAGATTAATTAAAATTTACTCATCAGTATTCCCAGAGAAATCTACACTATGTGTTATTCTGCACCTTCTGAAATAATAAATTCTAACTCTGAAGACTTGTGCAAATACATAATTAATAATCAAGGTACAATATGCTGCATATACTATTTTGGACTACACCCTAAAGGCTATTTTAAAACCTTTATTGGGTTTCATAAAGTCATTTATGAGTAAGAATGTGCCTGATTAATTTTCATAGCTATTAATATTTAATAGCATAGCTCTTAAAATTAAAGAAATAAACATGGTTCATGGGGAAAACACCCCGAATATCTGGAATTCATTTTTGAAGAATTGTTTCATACATATTATTAGCATATTATTTAGTTCAGTTTCTCTGTATTTTAAGAATTTCAGAATTCTACTTTCTGAACTTTCTTTCCAATATTTATATATACAGTCCTGATTAAGCAGCCTAGCTTCACCTAATATTATTATGTCTTAATCTTTCTTCCCTTTGGCATGCCCCATGTTACTTTCAAATGTGTAATATTATGATAACAAATATTTCAAATTAGGATCCTCTAGCTTCTGATATGAATTTTAAAAATTGCCGATGAGTAGCTGGTTTTAATGGAGAAGGCAATGGCACCCCACTCCAGTACTCTTGCCTGGAAAATACCATGGACGGAGGAGCCTGGTAGGCTGCAGTCCATGGGGTAGTGAAGAGTCAGACATGACTGAGCGACTTCACTTTCACTTTTCACTTTCATGCATTGGAGAAGGAAATGGCAACCCACTCCAGTATTCTTGCCTGGAGAATCCTAGGGACGGGGGAGCCTGGTGGGCTGCCATCTCTGGGGTCGCACAGAGTCGGACACAACTGAAGCGACTTAGCAGCAGCAGCAGCTGGTTTTAATATGCAGATAAAATGGGCATAAATTATCAATGGTTCTTTTTGCTGCTTGAGATAAACTCTCCTCCCACAAAAGAAAATGAAATGAAACAAATATATAATAGTTACTAAAGACATGTCACATGTAGGCTGATACATATTTTTGTTTAAAGAAAGACATTTTAGAAAGTCAAAGTAGGCATTGTTAGTAATTATGTCAAGATTACAGGAGTATACAAGTAGCGTGTGTGCTAAGTCACTTCAGTCGTGTCTGACTCTTTGTAAACCTATGGACTGTAGCCCACCAGGCTCCTCTGTCCATGGGATTCTCCAGGCAAGACTACTGGAGTGGGTAGCTTTTCCCTTCTCCAGGGGATCTTCCCAACCCAGCGATGGGACCCAGGTCTCCCGCATTGCAGGCAGATTCTTTACCAGCTGAGCCACAAGGAAAGCTGAAGAATACTGAAGTGGGTAGCCTATCCCTTCTCCAGCGGATCTTCCCTACCCGTGAATCAAACCGAGGTCTCCTGCATTGCAGGCAAATTTCTTACCAACTGGGCTATGAGGGAAACCCGCTGCATTGGCAAGCGGGTTCTTTAACTAGGACATGTGTATAATATCTAGCTTCCAGAATTAATTATCTTTTTATGAGCATTTCATGTTAAAATAAGAGAAGTGATACATGTGTCTCTTTTATAAAAGAAACTGATTTTACTTTTATTTTAATGCAGGAAAATCTATGATTTGAACATTTGATTATAGATTTACTGACTCTCTGACTTAGTACTTTTCTTTAAGACAAATGTCACATTCCTAAAATCCATTCTTAATTTAAAACTTATTTTAGTAATGCATTGATTCTTCATGTCTAATGGATCATATTGCCAAAGATTGCCCAAAGTCAGCAAACTACATTTTAGAAGATGCGTAATTTCAAATTTGTACATATTAACTTACCTTCTTATATCAGAACTGATCTTTAAAGGGTGTCCTTGACCTCAGGGAAATACCACTTAATGTTTTGATACTGTAAGTGATCTGGCAAATTAAAAGAACAACCAAAATATAAGTATTTGTTGAAGAGAAAGCCTCTAAACATAATTTCATGGAGATAATAGTGAGATGGTCAAGTGATTAGAGTGGATCATATTTTCCCTTGATTTTTAGCAAGAATATAGACAAACATTCAGATGTTTCAATTTAATTCTTCTAACGTTATCTGCTTGTCAGTGCAAAGAGAAAAGAAAATGGTTTTAACCATGGGGAACAGAACACTACATGAGTACTTTGAAAGAGAAAGTCTTTTATTTCTTTTAGATTAGAAATTCATTTCCTAGAGGTCAAAAAATAAATACTAAATAGATAGTGAGGTGAAGAATGTTTGCATATAATCAGCATTAGCAATTTTTTCTGAAAAGCGACAACTACTTATAAAAATCTTTTAATATTCCTTGGCATAGGGAAAATATTGTTTCTTTTTGTTTCTCAAGTCCATTATGTCAAAAATGTCAGTATATTCAGGGGTATTCTCTTTTAGGGAAATGGTAGATGCTCTCACAAATAAACCCCAAATCTTTAGAGGCTTAACACACTGAAGTGTGTTTCTTGTTCTTATAAGACTTCGGAGCTGATATTTTGGCAGGCTATTTTCTTTCATATGGTTATCAAAGAACCTGGGCTCCCTCTAACTGTGATTCCCATCTTCTCTGGTGCCTAAGAATTCCCTCCATCCAGCTGGCACAGAAGACAGGGGACATGGACTAGATACAGAGGAACCCCCAGAATTGAAGGTGTTAGTTGTTCAGTCGTGTCTGACTCTTTGTGACCCCGTGGACTGAAGCCCACCAGGCTCCTCTGTCCATGGGGTTCTCCAGGCAAAAATACTGGAGAGGGTTGCCATTCTCTTCTGCTGGAGATCTTCGTGACCCAAGATTGAACTTGAGTCTCCTGCATTGCAGGAGGATACTTTGCCATCTGAGCCACCAGGGAAGCCCTACAGCTCCTCAAAACTGTGACCTGGAAAGGTCATCTCTTCCAATCATGATACTCTGGCAGGAACAAGTCACATAGCCAAGAATAAAGAAATAAACAGTCATATAGACAACTCCTGATAAAGCTGTCTTGCTGGCCTGTAGTTTCTATGAGTGGCTACTTCCCACACTCTGGAGTAAAGAACACAATTTTTTGTTGAATAACTAACTGTCTCTATCAGAGTAACTATGATAAATTTAATTTGATAGTGAAGGTCCATTCCAAAGATGAGTATTAACAAGCAATCAGAACGGTACCTCTAGGTGGAGTAAGCTGAGTCCCCAAGGGGAAAGATACCTTCAGTTACTACCTTTTCACAGTTTGAACTAATACCATGTGTTTGAATTATTAATTATATTTTAAAATGTTTCTCTATAAATTTAATGGAAAAGAATTTTAGTAATCAGTAACTCATCTACCCTAGTGTTTTATTGTATATCATACACATTTTCCATTTACTTAGCCATTACAAAGTGGGAATTTGATGATTTGAAGAGATAAAAGTTAAAAAGATGAAATAGGGTTTGCTTAATTTTCCTGTTAGAAAACATTTCTGTTAGTTCACATGATGAAAGAAAAAAATCCCTTTATTCTGGTCAGATTGAAATCTGGCCAACTTAAGTATATGATAAGTAATTTAGACACAAAAGCAGATATAGCACAATACAGTATAATTGGCATGATTTTGATATTTTTCAGTCTTTCATCCATGAGATCATTGTGAATTTTATCAACTGAAGGATTTACTGGTGGGGAGTCTGCTATCTTTACCTTTGAGAAATCTGCAAGTGATTTATTCTGCTAAAAGACTCATGAGAAAACAGAGATGATACTCAAAGGCTCGCTAGACATTAGATAGTAAAGGTAATCACAGTTACTCTTGTAATTTGTCTTGAAAACATACACCTTAACTTATTTGTGCATCAACCCATAATATGAAGAGTCTTTTAACTAGTTCTAAATAATTTACCATACAGTAATGACTTTTTCTTTACTTTTACAAGATGATTATCACCCTTGTTAGAGGTGGTAATATTCTTTGAGAGAGAATTAAAAGATGAAGGCACTCAAAAAATCCTTTAATACAAATATCAGTCAGTCTCTTTTGCCATTGAGAAAATGGATTATATTACTATCTACAAACAGGGATGGACTTAGGCTTTTGCGATGTAGTATGCAAAGGTCCGTCTAGTCAAGGCTATGGTTTTTCCAGTGGTCATGTATGGATGTGAGAGTTGGACTGTGAAGAAAGCTGAGTGCAGAAGAATTGATGCTTTTGAACTGTGGTGTTGGAGAAGACTCTTGAGAGTCCCTTGCACTGCAAGGAGATCAAACCAGTCCATTTTAAAGGAGATCAGTTCTGGATGTTCATTGGAAGGACTGATGCTAAAGCTAAAACTCCTATACTTTGGCCACCTCATGCGGAGTTGACTCATTGGAAAAGACCCTAATGCTGGGAAGGCTTAGGGGTGGGAGGAGAAGGGGACAACAGAGGATGAGATGGCTGGATGGCATCACTGACTCGATGGACATGATTTGAGTGAACTCTGGGAGTTGGTGATGTACAGGGAGGCCTGGCATGCTGTGATTTATGGGTTGCAAAGAGTCGGACACGACTGAGTGACTGAACTGAACTGAACTGATGCAGAATAAAGGACCAGTATAGATTTCACTACTCAGAACTGCTAAATTATTGATTGTTAAACATGGGATGTCTCAAATTGTATACTCACCAGTTTAGTCTAGCCAATGTATACATAAAATTGGCAGTCCCACATAAAGTAACCTCAAGAGCATAAATGGAAGCTGATATTTGCTTTAGAGAAGAAAGGGGAGAAAAGGAAATCTTAAAGCTTCTTAAAATCTCAAGACGGTTAATTTATTTGTCTTTTTATTTTCGTCATCCCAAATCATTGTATAGGAAATATATGTATAATTTAGGCCAAGTCTTTACCCTCATAGAGCTGAAGTAATTTAACAAAAAATGTTGAAGGAGCAGATTATCCCTTAAATTATCATATTTTTCTGACTTACCATGGCCCTTTAGACTCAATATGATATGGACTACTGTCTCACTTATCTCCTAACCATGATCCCTATTCTTCCCATATTCCCTTCGAATGTTATGATCCTATATTTGCCCCTTTAATGTTTTCTTTGTGTTGGTCTGGGGAAGCTTTGAAGCTGGCTTAAATAAGAGCATAATTTTAATTTATTTTCTCTATTTTTCTTTTTTTGCATATTTTACTGCAAAGTGGTATATTTAAGGCCTAAGCATAAAATTCTGAGTTCTTATGAAAATTTTCACTGATGTTTTTGATGAACTATTTCCTTTAAAAAATTGATCAAGAGTGGGTCCTGGAGATGTGTTGCAGTAGTAGATTTAATTTTAATCAGTACAGTGTTACATAAAATACATAAACTGAGATTCAATTATGGAAACATTTGTTTTGTTCAGTCACTCAGTTGTGTCTGACTCTTTGCAATCCCATGGATTATAGCACGCCAGGCTTCCCTGTCCCTCACCATCTCCTGGAGTTTGTTCAAACTCATGTCCATTGAGTCAGTGATGTCATCCAACCATCTTATCCTCTGTCCTATTATGGAAACACGTGTGAAAATGTACAGTGTGATAGCAGTGCTGCAACTTGACACTATTGAGAACAAAATTCCAACTGCGAAGACACAGGTGCTTGTTAAATTCCTAAATGGTATATGCATCAAAATCATCAGTGTGAATTTGTCCAGAATTTAATGGTGAGGATGCATTATGGGTAGTGAATTAATTCCCCACATGTTTAATTTTTAATAAAGTTGAAAACAATTATTTTTACAAAAGAAATAAAATATCCAGGTCTCAAGAAAAATATTGCAAAGTAAAAAGGCCCTACTGCTAACTGTATTTGCAATATTCACAGCCACAGAACTGAAAGCTGTTGCTGGAAGACTCAAAAGCTGCCAGCATACAGTACTCTCACTAATAGCATTATGCATGCTTACATTGAGAGTGATCTCAAAAAATTGAATTTATCCCAAGTGGCAAACTTCAGAAGGCTCTCTTTCCAAACTTCATAGCATGCAGTTCAGAAAGTGATTGATCTTATTAAGCAGCTGCTGTTGTCTGCTATGAGGCAGTGATGCTTAAGGTCACTGCTTATTCTGTGCACCATTTATCCCTACTGAGAATATTTGCACTGCAGGATGTGAGCAATCAATTGGGATCATGATGGCTAAAATATAAAGGCTAGCTTCTGATAGTCTCAATAAGCTGCACTAGATTTAAAGTACATTTTAGCATAGTAATCACCCTAGTGCTCTGAGAATTCAGATAAATTCATCAAGTCTAATACAGAGAAAAAAATCCAGGATGCCAAGAAATGATGTATTGGATGTGGAATGATACTTTAGTCTCTGCTTAAAAATCATCTCTTAAAGACTTCTTTCCTGACCTCCGTGTCTGAAAGAACAGTGGTGACCCCTATCCCCAAACACACTTATTTTTGTTTCCATCTTCTCAATTATTTTTCTTCAGATATGATTACCAATTTGTATAACTATTTAAATGTATGCATGTATGTGTATGTCTCATCTGACTAGAGTATCATCTCTATGAGGGTAAGGACTTTGTCTTTCTTAGTTTACTGCAAAATGCTGTTGCCTAAAACAGTACCTGGAGTATAAGAGACACTTTAAACATAAAAGACTGTTGTGGAGTAAAAAGGAATGTATTATCCTTTTTTTTCACTGGAGCTGAAGTAAGGAATTTTTTTTTTATAAACATTCTCAGAGTATAGAAAAGAGTTTTACAGAGAACCCTTTAAAATGGACAAAAAGCTATTAATGTATAAGATAATGATAAAAAATACAGTTTGAGAGAAAAAAATGAATATTTATATGAGATATACATAAGGATGAAGATTTTAAGAAATCTAACATCTTGAATTATGATTGCTGTACATTGACTTTTAGTAATTATTAAATTATCCCTACTATACCTGACATTACTTTAGACCTTATGCATAATAAGATTAATAGAGCATATGTCCTGCCCTTCAAAGGTCCACTATCTGGAGAGAGTTGAAAGCAGCTATAGTATATTTGAATCAATAATGTATATGTTAAAATAGAAGCTAGTATAAGGCACTTTGGGAACAAAGTGAGGAAATGCCTTGCTATTTTGAGGGAAAGCTTTCAGAAAGAATAGCTATTTAAATTTAATTTTGAAATATGAGATTTGTGTATCGGTTAGACATAAATTCTTTCTCTAGGTGTGAGAAAGAATTTGCGTATTCTGGTCAGAATCATGTGTGTATGTGACAGACCGACAGGAGACTGATAAAGAGGGAACAAATTATGGTTTTGAGTATCAGATTAAGAGAGTACATTTTCATTTTATTCTCTAGGTGATAGGAAGCTGTCAAAGAATTTTAAGCAAGGGAATATAACTTGAACAAAATTATATTTTTTAAAAATGATTTCTATGTCCAGAATGTGGTGAATACATTGGAGGGAGACAGTGGCAAGGTGGGAAATTGATATCTTAGACCTCTGGTTTTCCCCCAAAATTTTTTCAGTGGCATGCTCGCTTTGGGGAATGTCTGTTGAGAGTGGGTGAAAAAAATATTGCAAGGTTAGCTATGTTTTGGGAATATTAAGCAAAGATAAAAGGTTTATTATTTGCTTTATTATTTTATAATTGCTATTACTATTATTATTATTACAGAACTTCTTAGCAAATTCAGTACAGTTCTGTGCCTCATGAATCTCTGAGTTGGGGGAATGTTATGTCATATTTCCAAACATGATTAACCATGGAACGATGTATCTTCCTTCCTCCTGTAAACTGCCACCTCCAGTCTTATCATCTATGACATTCTTGAATCATCATTAGAGCTAGTATTCAGGAAGACTCTCTCAGCTGGGCTTCCATGAGAAATTAAGTCCTAAAGAAAGTTATTTGAGTTAGTCTTTTGGCAATTTTTCCAGTGGTTCATAGGTAACACCATTCTAGATTCGTAAAAGATAAGCTAATTCCTTACATACAGTGAATGCCCTTGGATATTAGAAATTGATTCTTTAATGATCTCTTTAATTAATGAGAATTCTTTAATTCTCTCAATTGAGAGAACACACTTTAAGGGCTAGAGTTAAAGCAGTAGGAGTGTTAAGAAAGAGGCTATGCCAAATACTTTAGTAAGTTATTTTGATATGGAGAGGAATTTATGGCTTGGATAGACAGCTGTTATCATAGATTTTTTTTTATTATTAAAGATAAATGAATAATGCACCAAAAATAATCTCGATACATATATGTTTCAATTTAAAAGTCTGACATTTCTTCCTCATATTTACATGGAATCAAGGCAGAGTTCTGTTCTAAATGATGTAGAGACATTTTAATATAAAGAACAAACTTTTTCTATAGAAAATGATGGGTAAGGAATGTTTGCATCTCAGAGAGTCTGGGAACATATGTTTCAACAAAACTGAACATTTTGTTGAATCACAGGAAGGGCATAAAAAATATACTAAAGCTCCCATTGGAAATTATGAGAAAATTAGACCCTGAGAAAAATGGTCCAAAATATTTATTTTTTAAGGTTGACAATATAAGTGGTAGGAAAAGAAAACATGGACTCAAGATATTTGATCAAAATGATTAATTGTTGCATAATAGCTGTGAAGTAGGGACATGTTGAAAACAAACATTATTAGAAACAAAGCTTTTTAAAATCAATGTCTTATGAAAATATTAAAATTTGCATAGCAGATGCCTGAACCTGATGCAATTAACATTATAAACTATAAGGTCATTTATATTTTTATTTTCAGAGTGAAAGCCATTGGATAGTTTAGTGGGAAAAAACAATTTTATCACTACTGAAAATTAATTTTCACTTCTGTAATCAAAGAAAGGATTTAAAATTTTCTGTCCTTCAAAGATGTTGTATAGAATTTTAAGCAACACAAAGACCGCACGAGAAGGCTTGTTTTTCACAAGCAGCTTGATTGATGGAAGATTTCTTTTTCTTTTAAGTAGTGCTGTCTTGCTAGTGAGATAGTCGCAATTCAGTTATTGATACAACCTCCCCATGTTGACAAAGATTTTTTTTCTTTTTAATTTTTATGATTTTAATTGGTACCTGGAAGGAAAAGCTAGATTTCTGATACTATTTTTTTTACTTTCAATTCTGTTATCCATACTATACAGTGTGACTGATGTTTAAAAAATAAGCTTTTATAAGTATGTTGTATTCTTTTAGGGTAGTATCCAAAATTAGAAAAAAAAGTAGCAATAGGTGGGTTGCTAATATTTAAACATTATCCTATAATTTTTGCTTTCTTCCTATATAAAAATCTTATCATTATGATACAGTGGATATTTATTTTGTTTAATCCATTTCATGAAAATCGGGAATTACTGGGATACTTTCATAGATATGGGATTAATTAATTTTGATTTCTAAGGAATTTGACCACAGATGCAAATGATCTGTATTGTTTATTGGAATGATTTTCCCTTTGTACTAAATGTGTGAAAATACAAATTACACATAGGAATACTGCATTTTTTTTAATAGTGGGCTTATCAAGTTTGATGTTTATACTATTCAGGACAAATACTGGCCTTTAGAATTTCTGATAATTGCTTGAATACATTCATTTTTCCATATTGTATTTATTTTTTTAAACTTTTGTTCCCATTATATGATTCATATTTTCTTAGGCTTCAAAACCCCTAAGCATCTGCTTTATCTCAGCTGTTTCAACGAGCACTTCCTTTCTAGGTGTTTAATTCCTCTCATTATTTTTGGTGGTCATTCCACCTCTTGCTTTTTCCCCCAAATTAGTTTGAGTGCTTCCAGTAAGACTGGTACCTCTCAATCGAAAAGAACCTTATTTTCAAAGTTGCTCCAAATATAAAATGTTAAAGTATGAGGCAGCCAAGAATTCAAACAGCATCTGCCCCATCTCAAGTCACTTGAATGCTTCTTGTTCAGCAACTCTATTTTTATTTTTTCAATATGAATCTTATTGACATAGCTTGAACTCTGAAGATGTGCTTAATATTTCACCCTGACCTATCTGTTCTGTTAATTTCTGTTATAGACTCTACTTGAGTATCTACTTACTTCTGTTATTTACCTTAGGGTCTCTCTGACTGCTCTCTGTCAAAACAGGGAACTTGTTCTAGTAAATTAAGCTCAGTAACATCATACGAATATCTACTATTTTAAAATCTTTAACTGGCCTGAGTTATTAGAACTCACTGACAATATGACATCTTCCTGTCTTTGAAGAGTTAAAAATCTAGTAAAAGTCACATATATGGATATCTTTCAGCCTAATATTTTAAGCCTTGAAATTATAGGTGTGATCAGGATTCTGTTGTAATCTAGAAATAAATTATTTGCTCAATATTGAAATTGAAGACTAATAGGTTAGTGCAAACATAATTGTGGTTTTGGACTGTGCAATTTAAATCATTATAACTAGGTTCATACACATTTTTATTAATCAAAATAGGAACCATTGCAATCAACACATTTTTGCCAACAATAAGTTTATTTCTGTAGCATAAAAATCTTTACTTTGGAATTCGACAGACTCTTGGAAAGCATTTTCTGCCTCTTGCTGATTGTGAAAGCATTTTCCTCCAAAAATTTGTCGAGATGCTTAAAGAAGTGGCACTCAGTTGTTGAGAGGTCAGGTAATATGGTGGATGAGGCAAGACTTTATAGCCCAGTTCATTAAACTTTTGAAGCTTTGGTTGTTTGATGTGTGAGTGGGTGTTGTCCTGGAGAAGAATTGGGCCCTTTCTGTTGACCAATACTAGCTGCAGGCATTGCAGTTTTCTGTGTGTCTCATTGATTTTCTGAGTATACTTTTCAGATGTAATGGTTTTGCCAGAATTCAGAAAGTTATAGTAGATCAAATGGGCAACAGATAACCAAAGAGTGACCATGACCGTTTTTGATGAAAATTTGGCTTTGGGGAATGCTTTGAAGCTTCTTCTCAGTCCAACCACTGAGCTGGTCGTCACTATTTGTTGTGTAAAGTACACTTTTCATCACCCAACACAATCCAATAGAGGAATTGTTTGTTGTTGTTGTGTAGAATAAGAGAATATGACATATCAAAACTGTTACCAAGCCCAAGCTCATTCTGCTCACCAAACAACAGGTCACCAAACAATCAGGAGACTAGTTGTTGGAACAAGGAGTGATGGCTTTAATTGAAAGGCCAGCAGACCAAGGAGATGGCAGACTAGCATCTGGTTGAACCATCTTATCTCAATCAGGATACAGAGTCCTTTTATATTCTATGCAGAGAAGGGGAAGGGACTTTCAGTTGCACCAACCAATGGCAGAGTACGACTGTTAACTGGTTGCTGCTTGACAGTTGCTCACTTGGTTGGGAGGGGGGCCCACCGGGGTGCCCAGTCAATGGCTGAGTAGGATTGTTATAGCTGATGTCTGTCTCAGTGGAGCATGCCAGCCAGAGTGAGGGACAGAAAGGCCCCTTATGTCTTGGGTCCCATCTGAGACCACCGCTGCAAAACAAGAATTTTTTGATTTGTGGTCAGCTCATGAGGCACTCACTTATTAAGCTTCATCTTCCCAATTTGCTTCAAATGCCAAATGACCTTATAATGGTTGACACTGAGTTCCTCAGCAGCAGCAGCAGCAACAAAACAAACATGAAGCAAGAAATGTGCAATAAAATGATGTATAATGTTCCAAAAGTTATTAGAATGTATTCCAACATGAATTGACAGATTTCAGCAGTGAAAAACCATGATTACTTTTGCAGCAATCTAATAGCTTCCTAAGAAAGATTCTACCTTGGAAAAGTAAGCAAGATATAGGAAGATATTTCTAATAGCAGAAGCCCAGATATGAAACAGAATGAATGTGAGAAAAACTATAAGGTTTATATTTTTATTTAATTTATAAATTTTTGTATTGTTATTAATACTTAGTTTAAAATGTTATTCTTAAAAGTGAAATTTAATAAAAATAAGATAGTGCATAAAATTGCCATATCAGGAGTTACTATTTAACAAATCATCCCAAAACTTAGTATCTTAAAATGATAAATATTTATCAAAATCGCAATTTTGTTGGTCAGCTGTGTGATTTTTTTGATCAGATCTTGGCCTGCTAGGCTGAGGCTTGATGGTCTACAATAGCCACACCTATCATAGGTGGTAGTGGTTGGCAGAGAAAGTCCATTCGTTAGAGGAGAGTTGGAGGGATTAGATGGAACTGGTTGTCTGAACTTTTCCTGGCCTTCAGTTCTCCAGGCTTCTTTAAAAGGTGGTCTCAAGGTTCCAAGGGACTGCAAGCCAGAGTAAGTTCCAGTATTCTAGCACTTTTCAAATCTCTGCTTGAGTCATATTTTTTAAAAGTGAACTATTAGCCAAACAAAGTCACTTTGGCCAATCCCAGAGACAATTGTGGAGAAAGAAGCTTCACCTCTTTTTAAGGGAATAGTTGCAATTCAGATTTCAAACATTATTTGTATATAGATAGAAATGATCTGTGGCTATGTTTGTAATTTACAGTCACCCTGTAGATTTTAATTTTTATCATTTTATTATTTTTTTCTTATTTCATTGTTGTTTTTTTTTTCATATTGAAAATTACATTCCAGTTTGTCTCAGGATTAATTATTAGTTATACATTTACAGTATGAAGAGTGGATCTGTTCTTTTTTCCTTTTATTTTATTGGTTTCCCTTTTTATTTGAATGTTAAATTATCTGTATTTTATTTTTAGTTGGAGGGTAATTGCTTTGCAATGTGTTGGTTTCTTCCACAGAACAAGGCACATCAGCCATAAGTATAAATATACCTCCTCCCTCTTGAACCTCCCTCCCTCTCCCCATCCTTGCCAAAGGAATGAATGTGAATCAGTTGAATTCAGGTGGATGAACCTAGAGTTTGTTATACAGAGTGAAGTAAGTCAGAAAGAGAAAATAAAATACTTATATTGGCACATATATATGGAATCTAAAAATATGATACTGATGAACCTATTTGTACAGGATTAGAGACACAGACATTTTGTTACTATTAATTGAACACATTTGCTTCCTTACAGACCTCCTTTATTCTTTCTACTTGGCCTTTTTAAATGCACTATTCCATAAAAAGATGTCCCCAAGTAGATTTTTTTCTAGAAATCAAAGTAAAAAAATAATTATTTTCTTTGGAATGAGATAGTAAAATTATTTTTAAAAGACATTGTGTGCTACTAAGTATCCACATTTGAAATATTCTGTTTTTGTTTGGTAGCTTTAGTGCTAGGCTTCTGCAGAGTATGTTTTGTGTGTGTGTGTGTGTGTGTGTGTGTGTGTGTGTGTGTGTGTGTGTGTGTGTAGTCATGCTTTTGGATATATAGCGACTCTGATGATATTTTTTATCCTGTTTGCCCCCAGGTGTCCAAAGTAGTCCTAACTAGTGATTGAAGCTCACAAGGCTCATTGCTACTTTCTGGCCACTCGGGTGCCATTCAGAGCAGAGACACTGTAGCCACTGCAGTTCACACTTGGAAGTTCTAGGGACTGAAACTTACCTCACTTTTTTCTTTCTTTCTCTACTTAAAATATACCATCAGTTTCAAAAGAAACATATCCTTCCAAAGGAGTTTACATTCTGGAGAAAACAAGTTTAATATCAAGAGGTTACTGCTGATTAATCAAAAATATGCTGCTACTCATCCTAGTAAAGAAAAAATAGTTAAAATTTCTCTGCATCAAGTTTCTGGTGGAGTTTTTACCAGTAAAAAAGAGACAAGTGGAGTAAAATTATAAGCGGAATATTTAAAATCTGTTCTTAGATACTTTTGGATAATTTTTTTGATATTTTAGAGATATATATATATATGTACATATATATACATGTATTTAATGTAGATGTATATATACATATACATGTATGTATAAATAAAATGAAGCCTGCTTTTAGGCTTTTTTCTTAAATTGTTGGGAGTTCTTTAATAATATAGGAAAGTACAAACAAGAACAATTTCTACTATATTTAGCAGATTTAACTCATACAACAAACTGCTTTCCCTTCTGAAAATCATAGTAATGACAGTGAAGAGATTTTTTTTAAGATGTAAATTCTACAAGAATGGAAAGAAAATAAAGAAAAAGTAGCTAGGCAGTTTTTGAAGCAGGAAAGCAGATGGATGAATAGTAAATAACTATTTGAGTATAACTGAGAAATTTCAGTTCTAAACTAATGTTGCAGAAAGCCTAAAATCAATCCCATCCAGAGGTCTTAAGGAACCAATGGTACTGGTCCAACTGGAGGTGGAAAAGAAAATAAAAATAGCTATTTAATAAGCCACACTCGCAGAGAAGCCTGGACACTTGAATCTACACAAGTGTCTCTAGTTTGCCTTTTATTCTTTCGCTCATCTCTTAAGCAGTAATAGATAAAGAAATAGTTTGGCTGACTTATTTTCTACTCTTGTGTATAATGTATGTAGTATAAATTTTGCCTTCCTGTAGAATAGTTCATTTCTGTATCTAATTTTATGGATTTACTTGGCTTTTTTCTTTCTTTCTTCTCTGTTTTCCTCTTTAGTTTTTTGTTTGTTCTGTTTTAAACAATTAAGCCTTCATTGGACTGTGGAAGATTCCCCTCATTCAAAGAGTGTAAGTCAATAATGAACAGTCTTACGGCTTTATTTAGTATTGATTAATGATTAATGCTTCCAGAGGTTCAAGATGGACTTAGAAAAGACTCCCAACATTTGTTGGATCATCAATAAAGCAAGAGAGTTCCAGGAAAATATCTACTTCTGCTTTCTTGACTATACCAAAGCCTTTGACTGTGTGGATTACAACAAATTGTGGAAAATTCTTAAAGAGATGGGAATGTCAAACCACCTTACCTGCCTCCTAAGAAGTTTGTATGCAGGTCAAGAAACAACAGTTAGAACTGGACATGGAACAACAGACTGGTTCCAAATAGGAAAAGGAGTACGTCAAGGCTGTATATTATCACCCTGCTTATTTAACTTAAATGCAGAGTACATCATGTGAAATGCCAGGCTGGAAGAAGCACAAAATGGAATCAAGATTGCTGGGAGAAATATTAATAACCTCAGATATGCAGATGATACCACCCTTATGACAGAAAGTGAAGAGGAACTAAAGGGCCTCTTAATGAAAGTGAAAGAGGAGAGTGAAAAAGCTGGCTTAAAACTCATGGCATTTGGTCCCATCACTTCACGGCAAACAGATGGGGAAACAATGGAAACAGCGACAAACTTTATTTTTTCAGGCTCCAAAATCACTGAGGATCATGACTGCAGCCATGAAATTAAAAGACAGTTGCTCCTGGAACACAAGTTATGACCAACCTAGACAGCATATTAAAAAGCAAAGACATTAAATTACTTTGCTGACAAAGGTCTGTCTAGTCAAAGCTATGGTTTTTCCAGCAATCATGTATGGATGTGAGGGTTGGACTATAAGCTGAGTGCTGAAGAATTGATGCTTTTGAACTATGGTGTTAAGAGAAGACTCTTGAGAGTCCCTTGGACTGAAAGGAGATTAAGCCAGTCCATCCTAAAGGAAATCAGTCCTGGATATTCATTGGAAGAACTGATGCTGAAACTGAAACTCCAATACTTTGGCCACCTAATGTGAAGAACTGACTTATTGGAAAAGACCTTGATGCTGGCAAAGATTGAAGGCAGGAGGAGAAGGGGACAACAGAGGATGAGGTGGTTGGATGACATTACCAACTCGATGGACATGAGTTTGAGTAAAGTCCAGGAGTTGGTGATGGACAGGGAAGCCTGGCATGCAGCAGTCCATGGGGTCACAGAGTCAGACACAACTGAGTGACTGAATTGAACTGAACTGAATTGAATGCATTTCAATCTTGTTTTTATATTCTATCTTTTCCCCTAACTTCTTCTTTACCTATATCCTTTCTTTATTATATAGCTTATTTTAATAACATGGATGAATTGAAGCCGATGATTACAATGAAATTATCACAGATTAAATTCTTATCTGGAATTTAAATAATAACAGTGATGACAAGCACACAGTGATCTCTAAAAAGATGGTTCATGCCCCACCTGCACCCTGTTACCCCAGTGGACCTCAAGTTTCAGTTGGCTTTTTAGAAATGTCTTAGTGCTTGTAAGTGTGACAATACTTTAATAAATTAATTAATTTATTTTTGGCAACTCTGGGTCTGTTGCTGTGTATGGGTTTTCTCTAATTGGAGTGAGTTGGGGCTACTGTGGGTATGTGGCTTCTCACTGCAGTGGCCCCCCTTATTGCAGAGCATAAGCTGTAGGAGTTAGGCTCAGTAGTTGTGACAGACAGGTCTAATTGTTCCATGGACACGTTGAATCTCCCAGATCAGGGGATCAAGCCCTTGTTGCTTGCATTGGCAGACATATTCTTAACTACTGGACCGACAGAAATCCTAGGAAAACTTTCTATAGTAAATTTGTAAAATTTGCGTGGAAAGGAAATTTTGTTAATCTTGAATTTTATTTTGTCTTAAAAATTCTTCAATGTTGGGATTTTATCATATGTTTTAACATTTTGCTCCTCTTCACTGAACTGTTTAAAAAAGTATTATACACTTAATAACAATAAAAGTCTTTGTAAGTATAGTGTTTGTTCTCGGTATAACCAACATTATCCATTATTGCTCATGTGTGCTTAGTGAATTCTTCTAACAGCTAATTTTCCTTTTACATACTGTCACTAGGACAGCAGAGCTAATTAATTTGTGTGCAAAAAGGCAATTTTTAGGTTTTTTTATGCTTTTAATTTTTGCTGTGAAATTTAAAATTAAAGAAAAAAATAGTTGTATATTTCATTTCCTGTTATAAAATGGGAAAAGGGCAATTAATTTTTACTTACATAATTTATTCAAAGGTGGAAGGGTAAAAGAAATCGCTGTTTTCATCTGTCTGTACTTGTAAGCAAAATTTTAGTCAGACAATTAGACCACTTTAATTATTCATCAAGACACTGCTTATATTTTTGTGACTGCTGTTGGTATATTTATATCAAAGTAGTCAGTATTTCTTTAGCATTTTCTGAGAGTTTATAGAACCAAATTTGAGGTATATGCACAAAACAAAGTTTGGAAGTGCATCTCTTTTATATATTGAAAAAAAAAAATCCTAAAGGAAAATGATATAATCATTGATCTGATATTAGTCAGCCAGTTGTATTTATTTTCATTCAAAAAATTCTATAAATTCTATTGAGGGTATTCTGTTAAAGTAAGATAACAGTAATCTAAACCAATATTGATGTTATAGCTGCAGGGTTAAAAATTGTCCATATGAAGTCCTCCTTGAGCATTATAAAGTGGTCTATCTTAACATGCTCATCATTGCCTCCCATTTCCCCAAAGCTCTTATAAATTCAATCTGATTTGTTAAGATAACTTTTTATACATTTTGTAGGATAATAATATTAAAATAAGAATACACTAATAATATGAAAATCATGATAAAGGTGAAAAGAATAGTTAGAATTTATTAAATATTTGCTACATGCAGGCATTCTAGCAGGTGCTTAATGTGAACATCTGCATTTAATCTTCATAATTAAGTAGATAAAAATTTTGTTTCCATTTAAAACAACTAGAGCAGGGAAAATTTTTAAATATTTCAAAAGTCATAAGTCTAGTGAGCAAAGAAGCTGAGATTGAAATCGAAGCAGTCATTTTCAAGGATATACTATAACCATAACATTCTTTTTTCCTCCTTCATGGCAATTTAGTCCAATCATAATGTAACTATAATGATGCCATTTTTCTCAGGAAAAATTATGAAAAACTGAGAAAACCAACTGCTCAGTTCTCAGTCTTTACGTCTCAGAAGAAAAAAGAAAATATTGAAAAATAAATGTTCAGTTTCCTTCAATGGTCATATTAATAGGAGAGTGAATAGGAAAATGTGTTAAAAGCTAATTTGAAGTTGACAGTTAACCAGGATCATTCTTACCCATCATGGCCTAAAGTAACATTTTTGCAGTTAAAGAAAATGACTCAGTCATACCTCTTTTAAGCCTTATTCTACTGTCTTATTATGTCTTTGCCACATATCTTCTCTAATGTAAGGTCCTAACTTCTTCCCTAACTTATTTTATCTATTTGCTTATTGCTAGTAAAACCAGAGCTTACTCAGCAGTCTTAATTTTCTAAGACCCTGTCCTTCAAAGCAAAAGATAACTTGAAAAAATGAAAAAGAACAGGACCATGTTCAAACATAGCTGAGCTTGAACTCTAGGTCACAACTCTACAATTTACAAAGATTTTAATATGAATTTATTGTCAAACACAAAAATCCTCTTAATATCTTACTTCATGTTTGAATCGTATGATGTAATTCTTTCTAAAATAATTTTTACGTTTTTTTCAAAGATAAAACACATTCAACCTTCGAGAACTGATACAGTTTCTTCCATCATTACCTGTCAGTCAGTTCAGTTGTTTAGTCATGTCCAGCTCTTTACGAACCCATGGACTGCAGCACGCCAGGCTCCCCTGTCTGTCACCAACTCCTGGAGCTTACACAAAGTCATGTCCATTGACTTGGTGATGCCATCCAACCATCTCATCCTCTGTTGTCCCCTTCTCTTCCTGCCTTCAATCTTTCCCAGCATCAGGGTCTTTTCCAGTTAATCAGTTCTTCACATCAATTGGCCAATGTATTTCTGCTTAAGCCTCAGCAGCATCCCTCTAATGAATATTCAGAATCGATTCCTTTAGGATTGACTGGTTTAATCTCCTTTCAGTCCAAGGGACTCTCAAGAGTCTTCTCCAACACCACAATTCAAAAGCATCAATTTTTTTGGTTCTCAGCCTCCTTTATGGTCCAAATCTCACATCCAACATGACTGCTGGAAAAACCATAGCTTTTACTATATGGACCTTTGTCAGCAAAGTAGTATCTTTGCTTTTTAATATGTTGTCTAGTTTGGTCATAGATTTTCTTCCAAGGAGCAAGAATCTTTTAATTTCATGGCTGCAGTCACCATATGCAATGATTTTGGAGACCAAGAATATAAAGTCTGTCATCGTTTCCCCATCTGTTTGCCATTAAGTGATGGAACTGAATGCCATGATCTTAGTTTTTTGAATGTTGAGTTTTAAACCAGCTTTTTAACTATGCTCTTTCACTTTCATCAAGAGACTTTAGTTCCTCTTTGCTTTCTGCTATTGCTTTCTCCACTTTGCTTTCTGCTTTCTGTGGTATCATCTGCATATCTGAAGTTATTGATATTTCTCCTGGAGATCTTGATTGTAGCTTATGCTTCATCCAACCCAGCATTTTGCTTGATGTACTCTGCATATAAGTTAAATAAGCAGGGTGACAATATACAACCTTGGCATACTCCTTTCCCAATTTTGACCCCATCCATTGTTCTATGTCTGGCTCTAACTGTTACTTCTCAATCTGCTACCACTTTCTCAGGAGGCAGGTAAGGTGGTCTATTATTCCAGTCTCTGTAAGAATTTTCCACAGTTTATTGTGACCCACACAGTCAAATGCTTTAGTGTAGTCAATAAAGCAGAAGTAGATGTTTTTCTGGAACTCCCTTGCTTTTTCGATGATCCAGCGGATGTTGGCAATTTGATATCTGGTTCCTCTGCCTTTTCTAAATCTAGCTTGAACATCTGGACGTTCTTGGTTCACGTACTATTTAAGCCTAGCTTGGAGAATTTTGAGCATTACTTTGCTAGCATGTAAAGTGAGTGTAATTGTGCAGTTGTTTGAAGATTCTTTGGCTTTGCCTTTCTTTGGGATTGGAGTGAAAACTGACCTTTTCCAGTCCTGTGGCCAGTGCTGAGTTTTCCAAATTTGTTAGAATATTGAGTGCAGCACTTTCACAGCATCATCTTTTAAGATTTGAAATAGCTCATTTGAAATTCTTTCACCTCCACTAGCTTTGTTCATTGTGATGATTCCTAAGGCCAACTTAACTTCTCACAACCAAGATGTCTGGCTCTATGTAAGTGATCACACCATTGTGGTTATCTGGGTCATGAAGATCTTTTTTGTATAATTCTTCTATGTATTCTTGCCACCTCTTCTTAACATCTTCTCCTGTTGTTAGGTCCATACCATTTCTTTCCTTTATCAAGCCCATCTTTGCATGAAATGTTCCCTTGGTATCTCTAATTTTCTTGAAGAGATCTCTAGCCTTTCCCATTCTATTGTTTTCCTCTATTTCTTTGCATTAATCACTGAGGAAAGTTTTCTTATCTCTTTTTTAACTCATGATGAGACTAGCTATAATAAATTGATTGTATTTAATAACTATGATACCTCAGAAACAGCTTATATATTTTATTATATATAATTAAGTTGTATCTTTTAAAAACTCATAAAATATGTCCTTAAGAATTATACTATAAGACTTCCCTGATAGCTCAGTGATAAAGAATCTGCCTTGCAATGCAGGAAACTTGGGTTTGATCCCTGGTCTGGAAAGATTCCACATCCTGCAGGGGAAATAAGCAGGTATATCACAACTAAGACCAAGGCAGCCAAAAAAAAACACACTATAATAGTAGATATGCATCAGTAATGTAGGCTTTCTCATGCTTTAGAGACAAAATTTTTCTTATTTAAAATGTAAACGTTACATATTTAAACATTCTTTTTGAAGTATGCATAGGTTACTATTTTGAAGTGTAAAACTGGAAATTATTTTTAAAAATTGTCCATTTGGTGATAAAGACCCCAAAAAAGACTTAAATGTTGAAAATGAAATGTCTAAAAAATTAAACAATGGCATTTGAACTTTGAACTTTAGATGTAATTATATTAAAGTATTATTTTTCATCCAGTCATTCAGTAGCTTTATTTATCATCCAGTCATTCAGTATTTATTTAGTGCTTGGTATATGCCAGGGAGTATTTATGGCACTGGCATAAATCTGTGAACAAACTAGATAAAATGAATGCTTGTATGTGGGGTAGGCCAGATTGCTATTTATATAACGTGTTCAGAAAAGTTCTTGTTAAAATATCATAAACAAGATGGATATTATTTGGTTCAAAAAGTATATGGACTTAGCTTATAAACTAGGTACTTTTTGCTATTTTTTTGTTCTTTTTTTGGATAATAAACTTAGATGTTAGAATAATGCCTGTATATATTTATTAGTATGTAGAAGCCTACATGGGAGAAGGCGATGGCACCCCACTCCAGTACTCTTGCCTGGAAAATCCCATGGATGAGGAGCCTGGTGGGCTGCAGTCCATGAGGTCGCTAAGAGTCGGACACGACTGAGCGACTTCACTTTCACTTTTCACTTTCCTGCATTGGAGAAGGAAATGGCGACCCACTCCAGTGTTTTTGCCTGGAGAATCCCAGGGACGGGGGAGCCTGGTGGGCTGCTGTCTATGGGGTTGCATAGAGTCGGACACGACTGAAGTGACTCAGCAGCAGCAACAGCTGCAGCAGCAGCAGCAGCAGCAGCAGCAGAAACTTACATATTGGTTACAATAGATAATTTTTAAAATATTTTAACAATACTTAGATGATTTCCCCTTTTTAATTTAAATATTTTTGAATTTGACAATCTGACCATTCACAGGCCACATATACCTGATATATTAAGACACATAATACAATCTGAGAACTTGGAGGGGGCTTGACTTAACATGGATGTAGGAAAGAACGCTTCACAGAGAATATATTAGCTACTTGATGGAAGAAAACAGTTCATTATAAGTGTGGCTGTAGGCACTCTATGTATATTATTAAAACTATTTTTTAATGGTTATTAAGTATATGTGGAAAGCATTGCATCAATTGACAGTATTTTATTTTACTCTATTTTATATACTTCTGTATACCTTAGAATGGAGATCCTATTTGGTTCTACAAATAGTAAATATTTATTAAGTAAAACCCTATGTATTTGCAGAGTAAATTAAATTTGCCTTGAAAATGAAGGTTTGAAGTGAATGAGTCCACTTATACATAGATTTTTTTTTCACTATATGTACATATACTTATTGTCGGTTGAATTGATGGATACAGACTCCATGGATATGGATGAGTGACAATGGGCTTGAGTATCTGCAGAGTTTAGTATCTGAAATAGATCTCAGGGCCAATCACTTATGGATACTGAGGGACAACTGTATGTTTCTCACCATTTTATAGTGTAAGGTATATGTTTATAGAGCCTTTTATTTAATTTTCATATCAAATAAGAAAACTGTAGGTAGAAATAATAATCGCTCACTTTAAATGTCTGTAAGAATCTAATGAATTATTTTTACATGATTTAATGATTAATTTTATTCAGAAATATTACTGTTTTAGTGACTAAGTGAATGTTTCACACACAATAACTTATGTCTGTGTTTGTCTTCAACTCCATTTCCTCTCCTCTAGATACCTATTTATTTGGATTAAGCCACTTACCATCAAGTATTTCTATTTTCATACAATTCTTGATTTAGCATATTTCTTCAAACAGAAAAGTTAGATTGGAAACAAGTTAGAGTCATTGACTATATGATACTTCTATTCTCCTCAAACTTTTTTTTTTCTTGATATTCATTTTTATTGTTGTAGCTCAATATTTTTTTGATTAAGAGCCCAAGCTTTAGTTACCAACAAATTATTTTTTATTTTGTTCATCTATATTCGATAAGGAAAACTATTTCAAAAATGAATCAAAGCTACATATTATTATTGTTTTTCTTTTATACTCTAATAACAGAGCCTGTTTTATCTATTAAAAGCATATTCTTTGCCCTTTTTTTATAACATATTGATACATAAACATACACCCACATATCCATATATGCATTCATATACATTTCTCTAAGAATACAACTGTATGTATACATATTGAGAATTGTAACCCATATGTGTACAAGTATATATTGGTCTCCTTTGTACAGCATAGTATCAGAATTTTTGTTTACTCTTCATGGGCAATGATACATATGAAGATAAAATTATTTTTATTAATAAATAAGACTTCTGGAAACAATGTTGGTGATCCATAGGGATGATATGAGGAGTTCCCAGTGAAATGGAAATGCACATTTACATGATACATTTTATATACTACATAATCTGCTTTGTGTTAAGTAATTTTACTAATAATAACTAAATGAGGGACATTACTATCCACATTTAAATGAGGCAATAGAAACATGTTATTCTTTTCACTTCATACAAATAATAAAATACTGAGATTTAAATCTACTATTTGGAGTGGAAGAGTAACTGAATTCATTCAATACAAAGATGAAACAGGAACAAAACCACCTTCAGGAAAACCAGGTTACTAAAAATGGATATAGATGTTATTTAGGAATCATTTTACAAGAGTTGAAACCATGATCATATTTTCATCTCCTTATTACCAATATTCTTGTAGCCTGAAATTTAGATTAAAATAGTGTATATAACTACTACTACTAGCATTCGTTTTAAAATCATTTGCTTTTTTTCTATTTTTTAAATTTTATTTTGTATTGGGATGTAGCCAATTTCCAATAGTTTATTGTAATAGTTTCAGATGAACAGCAAAAGGATTCAACTTTAAATAAGCATCTATCCATTCTCCCTCAAACTCCCCTCCTATCCAGGCTGCCACATAACAGTAGCAGAGTTCATGTGCTATACAGTAAGACCTTGTTGGTTATCCATTTTAAATATAGCAATGTGTACATGTCCATCCCAAAGTCCCTAACTATTCCATCTCCCCATCCTTCCTCCCTGCAACCACAAGTTCATTCTCTAAGTCTGTGAGTCTCTTTCTGTTTTCTAAGTAGGTTTATTTGTATCATTTCTTTTTAGATTCCATATAAAAGGGATATCATACAATATTTCTCCTTCTCTAACTTACTTCACTCAGTATGACAATCTAGAGCCTCAAACTTTTTAAAAGATGTATGTATTTCTCTATTGATTTGTGTTTTACTATCCTGTTAGTGTTGTCTACCCTCTGGCAAGGTTGAAGAAGTAAAAATGTTTCCTCCTCAAGAGGGATCAAATGCAAAAACAAATATTAATCATTAATTAAATTTTATGTTTCAGGACACTTCCTGAATTATGTTTATAAATTTCATAATTTCTAATTTCATTTCTATTATATTGTTATGTAAGAAAATTCTATGTTTATTACTAATGAATTAATGAACACTGACTTTAAAGTGATGTACACTTAAAGTTAATAATAATTTTATTTGTGAAACTGCCTTTGTTTAATCTTTGTGGTTATTACTATCTTAATCTATAAAATGGAAAATGTAATATCAAACATATGGGTTTTATGAAAATTAAAGAAAATATAATATACAAGTCATCTTGCAATCTACCTGATATAAAGGTAGTACACAATTGTATTTCCTTTTGAGTTTTCATCCTCATTTATTAGAGCAATAATATACCATATCAGTTTATGTTTTTAGTATGGACATGCCCTTTTCCAAAGAAATTGGGGGAAAACTACTCTTCCGATTTTCTTCTGATATTAACATTTTTATTATCCTGTCCCTTATATATCAAGTGAAATGATTATTCTGATATTCTGTCGAATTTTTCATCTTTACTATACCTTATATTCATTTTACCTTATTTAAAATTTGTCTTTTCTGCTTGTACTTTGTGAAAAATAATAATCATCTTTCTCTAAATGTTCCTTTGATCTGGTACATTGGTAACTGTTAACATCAAATCCTAACTCTCAGTATATTGTAAGTATAACAGATTGCATTAGAAAAAGTAGAATAGTTGTCAGTGCTTGGCTACTTCAAGGGTACAGTACTCTCCTTAGCCCCCTTTGCTTGCTTATAGTGCCTTAATTTTCCAATCATTTAAACCATTTTTTGCATTAAGGTTTCTTTTAAAGTATGACCACATTATATTAAAGATTATCTTTGAGTCACTGTCTTATATTTTGTGAAAGGTTGGCATAGTGACGCAAGAGAGGAAAGGACAAGATGCAGAAACGAGAGTATAGAGATAGAATGTAAACCTGAGTAAACATGACTCTTGGACCAAATAGGTGTATGTTTTATGGTAGCTCCCCTTAGAGTTAACTTGATAGCGTGGTAGGAAGAGATACACAGTGTAGTAATAATGATAATAATAACTGCAGCTAATGCATAACAAAGCTATTTAGGACTTAATGATTAGTGGGACAAAATACTGCATGTTTCAGATTCTTTGAGAAAGTATTTGTTTTAAAAGAAAGGAGTTCTTGGAGAATAATGGGTATTTATAATTTGGTTTACCCATGACTGAGTACATTAAGAAATTTCATTTAATATTATGCATCTCATTGATGATAACTTTTAGTTAAGTTCAGTTCAGTTCGTCGCTCAGCCGTGTACAATTCTTTGTGACCACATGGACCCAATGACCCATGACACCATGCAGGTCAGGAACTGTTGCTTCCTGACCTGCATAACGATTTCTCAAGAGGCAGGTCAGGTGGTCTGGTATGCCCATCTCTTTAAGAATTTTCCACAATTTATTGTGATCCACACAGTCATAGGCTTTGGGATAGTCAATAAAGCAGAAATAGATGTTTTTCTGGAACTCTCTTGCTTTTTTGATGATCCAGCGGATGCTGGAAATTTGATATCTGGTTCCTCTACCTTTTCTAAAACCAGCTTGAACATCAGGAAGTTCACAGTTCACATATCGCTAAAGCCTGGCTTGGAGAATTTTTACCACTACTTTGCTAGCATGTAAGATGAGTACAATTGTTGGTAGTTTGAGCATTCTTTGGCATTGCCTTTCTTAGGGATTGGAATGAAAACTGACCTTTACCAGTCCTGTGGCCACTGATGAGTTTTCCAAATTTGCTGGCATACTGAGTGTAGTACTTTCACAGTATCATATTTTAGGATTTGAAATAGCTCAACTGGAATTCCATCACCTCCACTAGCTTTGTTCATAGTGATGCTTCCTAAGGCCCACTTGACTTCATATTCCAGGATATCAGGCTCTAGGTGAGTGATCACACCATCGTGATTATCTGGGTCATGAAGATCTTTTTTTGTACAGTTCTGTGATTCTTGCCACTTCTTCTTAATATCTTCTGCTTCTGTTAGGTCCATATGATTTCTGTCCTTTGTTGAGCCCATCTCTGCATGATATGTTCCCATGGTATCTCTAAATTTCTTGAAGAAATCTCTATTCTTTCCCATTCTGTTGTTTTCCTCTACTTCTTTGCACAGATAACTTTAGTATTATTTTTAGTTCAGTAACATACATCTTTCATTGTAGGGCCATACATTATTAGTATCTGAAGAGGTACTACATGTTTTTCCTCCATCTTTAAAGCAAAAATCCAAGTAATTTGGATTCACCTAAAAATCGTGATGCAGATTGCCAGAATCAGTCATTTGCATTGAACATGTGTCTTAATTATATCCATGTGTTGGCACGATATTCTGTAGAGACTAATTCTAATCAATTCTGTCTAAACATTCTGGATTTCCCATAAATTACTATGCTAAATCGTTGACAGAATTCCTGCCAGTCTTTGGGCAAATGCTTCCCAATACTGCTATTTTAATATCCCAGAATGAGAGCAGCTTGACAGATCTCTTTGTCTATGTATTTTACATACCCACCTTATTTAAATGTGAAAGATTACTCCTGTGAAATCACTACTTCAAGAGTATTATATTTTTCATGGATTTTATTGTACTGTGTATATTTGACCCATATATTATGCTATTTTTTGAACTGAATTGACAATTGAAATATTAAAGCAGATTTATACTTATGTAACATTCAGGCACATTTTAACTTTCTAACTAGCATGCATGAATGAGTTCTAAGTCATTTAAGTTGTGTCCAATTCTTAGGGATCCTATGAAGTATAACTCACTAGGTTTCTTTGTCTGGGAGATTTCACAGGCATGAATACTGGAGTGGGTTGCCATGACCTCCTTTAGGGGACTTTCCTGACCCAGGGATTGAATCCGCATCTCTTACATCTCTTACATTAGCAAGGGAATTCTTTACCACTAGCACCACCTGGGAAACCCTCTAAATAATATAATGCTAATCAAAAGGTGAAGTTAAATTCAGTCAAGTCGCTCAGTCGTGTCTGACTCTTTGCGACCCCATGAATTGCAGCACGCCAGGCCTCCCTGTCCATCACCAGCTCCTGGAGTTCACTCAAACTCATGTCCTTCAAGTTGGTGGTGCCATCCAGCCATCTCATCCTCTGTCGTCCTCTTCTCCCCCTGCCCCCAATCCTTCCCAGCATCAGAGTCTTTTCATATGAGTCAACTCTTTGCATGAGGCGGCCAAAGTACTGGAGTTTCAGCTTTAGTGTCAGTCCTTCCAAAGAACACCCAGGATTGATCTCCTTTAGAATGGACTGGTTGGATCTCCTTGCTGTCCAAGGGCCTCTCAAGATCCTTCTCCAACACCACAGTTTAGAAGCATCAATTCTTCAGCCCTCAGCTTTCTGCACAGTCCAACTCTCACATCCATACATGACCACAGGAAAAACAATAGCCTTGACTAGATGGACTTTTGTTGGCAAAATAATGTCTCTGCTTTTGAATATGCTATCTAGGTTGGTCATAACTTTCCTTCCAAGGAGTAAGCATCTTTTAATTTCATGGCTGTAATCAACATCTGCAGTGATTTTGGAGCCCCCCCAAAAAAAGTCTGACACTGTTTCCACTGTTTCCCCATCTATTTCCCATGAAATGATGGGACCAGATGCCATGATCTTCATTTTCTCAATGTTGAGCTTTAAGCCAACTTTTTCACTCTCTTCTTTCACTTTCATCAGGAGGCTTTTTAGTTCCTCTTCACTTTCTGCCATAAGGGTGGTGTCATCTGCATATCTGAGGTTATTGATATTTCTACCAGCAATCTTGATTCCAGCTTGTAGTTCTCCCAGCCCAGCGTTTCTCATGATGTACTCTGCATAGAAGTTAAATAAGCAGGGTGACAATATACAGCCTTGATGTACTCCTTTTCCTATTTGGAACCAGTCTATTGTTCCATGTCCAGTTCTAACTGTTGCTTCCTGACCTGCATACAGCTTTCTCAAGAGGCAGATCAGATGTTCTGGTATTCCCATCTCTTTCAGAATTTTCCATAGTTTATTGTGATCCACACAGTCAGTTTTCCATTATTGGCATTGAAGCCTTTGTTAACCACTCACATTGTTGTAATTTCATATATATATATATAATATTATCCATGATATTTCTCTTTTAATCATAGACCTTTTTAGTGAAAGAAATAGGATCTTAGTAAAAGTAGTTTGATTGAGAAAGTAATTATTTTTTAGAAATATATTGTGTTGTCTACTGAGTTTACATTTTCCTGAAACAAAGAACTGTTAAAACTTCATAGAGTCAGTAAGTTGTGGGTCTTTCTCTCTTCCACGTCCTTTCTCATTTTTTTTTCCATTACTCTCTTTATAATTCTATTTTTTTTTCGCTTAGTTTTCCAATGTCCAATGTTTCTTACAGTTACTCTGTATAAGGATTGAAAAAAATCCCATTGAAATCAAGTTTACATGTCTGCAGTTCAAGAAACCAGCCAAAACTGGCTAGCCAAGCACCCAGGGAAGAATACTTAGGTTGGATTGTAAACCTTGGTCACAGAGAGTCACACATTCATTTTCACATGAATGTGTAAAAAGCTCATACATAAATATGGAGCCTTTTTAATGGACAATGATATAGGTGGTAGTTCTCAAAGAAGAGGTGGGCAGACACCATAAAAGGTGTTCAGTTATATTATCTTTTCAAGAATGTTGTATTCAGTCATTAAACTATGATACATGGAACTAGATGATAGTTTATTCCTCAGTGGCTGCCTACCTAGCCTAAATAATTCTGAATTCTAAATAAATATTTATTGTTTGATTAAATGAATGAAGTAATAGTTGGCAAGCTGACATACCTATTGGTATCTCAATTTGTGTTGATGACTTCATTATTTTCCCATTCCCCAGGCTAAACAACATGACAGTTATCTCCTTTATGCCTCTTTAGTACACTCTCAGACATTTTTCTTGTTTCTGTCCCTTCAGTATGCTTAATGAATTTGTACCTTTCTCAGTATTTCCAATGGCATCTCCTTAATCCTGACTTCTCCTAGATCAGCACTTTCTAAATTGAATTTTGTGGAATAGTCATATCCAGTGAGATATTAATGTGATGTGTGTTCTGGGAGAAAATAATAAAAGGTTTCTATTTTCAAGTAAATTTGGAAAAGATGCATACTCTATCACCCCTTGGATATTCACAGTGAACATTAGTGCTTTGATAAATCATACAATAAAGAAACTGTTTTTAATGTTCATTATTCTACCATTTCTTTAAACATTTGACCAATCGTGGAGTGTCTGTTTGAATCTCATGAGACTGGTGTTCTATATATCAGTGTTTGGGAAATGTTGAGGTGTAGTGTGTTAGAAGGAATTAACCACTTTCTCTTTGTTTCTTGTCTTGTTGAGTCTCTGCACCCTATACCTTCCTACTGAAACAATAATTATGAAATAGCACTATGTAATGGGCATATAGAAAGTAGTTACTAATTCTGTTGACCGTATTTAACACCTAGAGAAAAAAGAAAATAAGTTTAATTAAAATCAGATATTATTTGCTAGAATATAACATTTATTAGTTACTTAAAATAAGCTTAAGGTAATTTCAAAAAAGATAACTAGTACTGTTTTCTTTAAAAAAAACCTAATTATTTATGTATCTAAATGAGTAAAGTTCTTATAAGGGAACTATGAAACAAAATATCTAAATAGCTTCTTATACATACCATCTCAAAAGTAATAATTGCTACTGGGACAAAATCAAACTGCAGTCATTTTGTTCATAACTTCCTTAACATTTAGTTGCCTCTGTATGTGTTATTTTATTTTGAATGATGATATTGGGAAATGTTCTGCATTTTAAAATTCCTGTCCAGAAAATATATTTATTTATTTTTGTGTACCAGAAATATTAAGGTCATAATATTTTTCCATTTTAAATAAAACATTTCTCTAAGTATTGTGAAAGTCACACTAAGATTTTGTTATTGAGCCTTCAAATCTTCATGAGTATTAGCTTGTTCCTTTAAGTTAATGAAAAGAAGCAATAGTGATCATCAAAGCATGCAGTATTTAAAAAACAATAAGGGATCTGCTCTCTGTTTTTCTCTTTGCCCTTTAATTTTTTTTTTTTTCCCTCTGCCTTGAAGCTTAGGAAGACTCTTTTTTGAGCACTTAGATGCACAGTCTGGTGTCATACCTATTAAGTTCATGATAAAAATGAACCAGGGTCTCAGTCTAACCTAGATACTGGTCCTTGATGTTTTATACCTGGAAGGTAATTATTGTTTCGCTTTTCAGAGCTTCATTACCCCCAAACAACTTTCCTCTGCTCATGCTTATTTTATTCCTCTTGCTAAGGATGATTGCATATAGTTTTTATTGCTGTCCTTAAAGGTGTATATATAAATTATCTATACAATGTAATTGTTGGCTGAGGTAAATGACCTTTCTGGGTTTCCAGAATGTTTTCACCTTAATTGATCTACCATATATGGCTGCATTGATTTACTATATGTGAATTCACATTATTAATAATTTAAAAGGTTCCTTACTTTTTGTAGGAAATATCATTGATAATTTTGAAGTTTGGAGCTCCCGATAATAACAGTGATGTTCGCAGATTATATTTGAAAGTAATTTACATATTTGTAGATGTGCTTTCACATATATTATCTTATCTTGTCCTTGCAGCAACACTGAAGATCATAAATATTATTATTCCAAATAATGAAGGGATGAACTCATTATTGGAGAGTCAATTACATTGTGTCCTCATACATATAGTAAGTTTTGGAGCTGGGATTCCAAAGCCTGTATTCCTTACTCCTTTATTCCTGAAGTAGTAATTTAATAACACTGACCCATGTTACAATTTTTTGTTTTAAAGGATGATTATTGTTTGGCATACACACTTAGGTTTAACATCTACTTCATGTACAATCCTGAGTTTGTTTTACCTTTTGCAACTTAGTTTTACAATGCAAAAATCAAGTGGAGAGAACCCCAACATTAATGATAATTTATTTCTGAGTTACCATACTTTGTAAGCATATGATTTCACATATTCTAAAGGCAAAGAAAGGAAACAAATATTAGGGCACTAGGAAGTAAAAGCAGTATTCTGATTAAGATTGAGGGCAGGAGGAGAAGGGGACGACAGAGGATGAGATGGTTGGATGGTGTCACCGACTCAGTGAACATGGGTTTGGGTGGACTCCGGGCATTGGTGATGGACAGGGGGGCCTGGCATGCTGCAGTTCATGGCATCTCAAAGATTCGGACATGACTGAGTGACTGGACTGAACTGAACTGAACTGATCAAGATAACCTAGAAAGTCAGACCACATGGGTTTTAATTCACTCCTTCTAAGTGAGCTTTGTGATCTGGCCTACGTTGCTTAAGACTCATTTTTCTTACATGTAAAGGGAATGCCATAAAAGCATTTTCCTTGTTAAATTGTTCTGAAAATGAAATGACATAATATGTGTGCTGTGTGTGTTTAGTCACTCAGTCATGTTACCCCGTAGACTGTAACCTGACAGTCTCCTCTGTCCATGAGGAGACAACCCTCTCCAGCCAAGAATACTGGAGTGAGTTGCCATCCCCTCCTCCAGGGGATTTTCCCAACCCAGGGATCAAACCCAGGTCTCTCACATTGCAGGCAGATTCTTTACCATCTGAGCCACCAGGATAGCCCAGAATATGTGTAATTCACTTAATACAGTGTTTCTACTTAGTAAACACTTGCTAATTTTTAGCCATGAAAAAAGTAATGGAATTGTCTTGTTGGTCCTATTCATAATGCTAGTTGTCTTGCTGTTCACAGTGTTCACTCTGTTCACTGAACCCAGGGTAGGCAAGGTATGGTCTAGGAGGCTAGAAGAAGACTCTAGGAGCCATAGGAATTGCAGACATATTTATTTTCTCCTGGCTGGCACAGCAGCCATACACAGCCTCTCTCCTGGCTGATGCAGCAACTGTAGCAACAGCCATAACATAAGCATAACTTAGCCATAATGTGGCCATAACATAACCTTGTATAATGTAACCATGGTATTGCTCCAATGTAGCCCTGATGCAGCAGCAGCCAGGGCTTTCATGGTGAAGCTCATACAGGCATATTGCACACAGTAGCCCATGAGCAAGTGAGTACCTCGTGACATTCATGTACAGTGGCATAAGTGATCTCAGATCTCAGCTGTTACATAATCATTATTTACAAAACATGGGGCAAGAGTGAGAGGCTGTGGGGCAAGAGAGCCTGACCATGCCACCTTGGCTAATTTGCTATTTCCCTATAGGAATGAAAACTTGAAACTATATTGAGACCACTGGAACATCAAAGCATACAGGCATACAGAGAAGGGGGAAATGAAAAGGGAAACAGGGGAATGAGATAGGGTAATTAAAAAGAAATGCAAAGGGGCTGCTATTTCTAATGAGGATGTACAGTGTTGCAGGGGAATGTCCCTCCAAACCTAACAAGGAAAAACAAGCTGAATAAACTATAAAATCAGTAAGTTTAGCCCATCAAAGAATCAGGCCCAAAGCAATTGAATAAATTAAAATCCAAAATTTGACAAACCTCTCTTAGGATATATAGCTGCTTTCATTTTTGAAATGTGGGAGGAGGAACTCACTAAAGTAAAAATAAAGCAGCTGAACTTTTAAATTTTTAAATGCTGAATGTGGGCTGAGCGTAGGAGTTTAGAATTTCTAGGAGTCCTAAATACAAGAGGAATCTTTGCTCTCTCCTCATCTTCTTTCTCATTGGCCTTCACTTGAGAGCCCATGAGAAAGGTCAGGATAAGGTCAGGAGAACTGAGAAGTGCATCTTACGAGAAGGCTCACCAGGTTTGCTATAGTCTCCATGTGCTAATGAGAACTAAGAGAAATGCTTCTGCATTCGGGGACTCATGTTCGATAAGCAGCAGAAGCAGTCTGCCTCAGGAGAGATCCCCACTGCCCCCATCTGAGGTTCATTGGCATAAGGCTGAGGCAGTGTATGGTGGTAGGGAGGTCTAGCAGAGCTGAGACTTCCTGTAGAGCCCGCTTAAGTTTAAGGGTAGGCAGAATGAAGAGAAGCCCAAAGGCACCCTCCCCTGAGTAAGTCAATATCTGTCTTCCTTTAGAGGAGGGAGAAGAGAGTTGAGAAAGAAGTTTCCTAAGTCACAGGTGCAGAGATGCTGTTGAATGAAGTCTGAAGATGGAGAAGGAATGGGTGTCACCAGTGCACTGGGGTTAAGATCAGAACTGAGAGAACTCTGACAGGCACTCTGGGCCCTTGCTCTTAAGAGTACCAGGAAGCATTTTTATACCACTGGGATAGGAAAAAGATTGCTGAGATATACCTCTGGGACATCTGAAAGCAGAGTATGACAACTAAGACAAAATCTGCCGTCACTTAGACTGTAAAGTGAGTTTCTAATTCTACTTTCAACATTTAAGCCTGTAGTAGACTGAATTTAAACAACACCAAAGCTCTGGTGCATTGTACTAGTTTGATAGATACGCTATAAAAAACAACTATCGCCTGAGTGACTTAACAGAAACTGATTTTCTCATGATTTTGAAAGCTGAAAGACTGAGATCAAGGTGTCATCAGAGTTGGTTTCATCTGAGGCCTTTTTTCTTTGGATCATAGATAACAGACTTCACCAACTGCCTTCAAATGGTTTTCCTTTATGTGTTTCTGTGTGCAGATTTCCTCTTCTTAGAAGGATACTAGTCATAATGAGACAGGATCCAGCCTAATGAGTACCTAAATTCTAATGTAGCTATTTAAAGACCCTTTATTTAATCACAATCATATTCTGAAGTACTAGGAGTTAGGGTTTCAACATATAAATTTTGAGGTTACACGCTTTAGTTTATAATGTCTTTGTAAATTGTTCCAACTTCCAGTCCAAACAAGAGGTGTACCCTTTTCTTTGTATGAATATTATTCATCTCAGTCCTTATTGTTTTTTCATATGATGTTAATTTTCAATCCAAAAATTACAATACACAAGAAAATATCCTTTGTCAAAGGAGGAAAGAATCAATAGGAGATCCAAGACATTGCAGTTATCAGACTGGATTTTAAAATATCTCTAATAACACAGACATCAATAACAGGTTTGTGGACACAGCAAGGGGAGGAGAGAATTGGACAAATTGATGTAGTAGCATTGACATATGTGCAATATCATGTGTAAAATAGATAGCTAGTGGGAAGCTGCTATATAACACAAACAGCCCAGTCTGGCATCTCTCTGGGAGGGGTACAGGAGGCTCAAGAGGGAGGGGGTGTGTATATATATATATATATATATATATATATATATATATGACTGATTTGTGTTGCTGTACAGCAGAAACCAACACAACATTACAAAGCAATTATCCTCCTGTTAAAAAAATTTTTTAAATACCTTTAATGTATTAAGTAATTTTCTTGAACAAAGGACAACATATGTGAGCAGATAGGGAATTTCAGCAGATAGAAACTATCAAAAAAAAAAATCAAATGTGAATGCTGGAAACAAACAAACAAAAAATACTGCATTGGAGTTAAATAGTTCTTGTGATCTTTTCAGTAATCTAATACGTGAAATAGTGATTCTGGCCAACATTGAGCAATATAAATTTTCTAGCTTAAAGCACAGGAAGAAATATAACAAAGTGACTAATTTCTGTAAGACTATGTTTAATTAGCATCCCAAGATATAAAAAGAAAGAGAATGAGAGAAGAAATACTTGAATAAAAATTGATAATTTTCCAACATTAATGAAAAACATCAAACCACAGATCAAAACACTAGAGAACTTCAATCAGTGTAAATTCAAAGAAAAACATATCTCCAATATCCTAATCAAACACTGAAAATCAAAAATAAGAAAGAAAACTCAAGGAGGCAACCAGAGAAAAAAGTATTAAATATAGGACAAGTGATGCAAATGATGTTATTTTTCCTCAGATGCAGTGGAATCCATGAAATAACAAAATAGCATCTTTAAAGTTCTGAAAGATAGATCTGGCAACATAGAATTAACACCTCACAAAAATATTTTTCAGAAAAGAAATTGAAGACTTTTTTTCTAAATTAAAAAAGCCAAAATTTTCTCTGAGTTCTCCATTACAGATATGTTAAAAATAAAAAGGGAAAAAAAAAAAAGATTCTTCAGACTCTTGGGAAATGATAGCAGATATGTATCTGGTTTGCTTTTAGGTGAAGAATACCTTAAAGATATGAAATATATACATATGAATATATATATACAGGAATAGGTATGCATGTAATATATACATATATTTTATATAGTACATAGAAAAACGTTAAATATATTATCAATCTAGTTAGACATTTGTGTGATTAAGGAAAAATAATGGCAATATAGTATGTCTCTAACATCTATAGAAGTTAAACATATGATAATAAAGAGTACAGAATATGGGTGGATGATAATTGGAAATATATGGTTGTAAAGTTTTTATGTTTTATTTTTATAAGTAGTGATAAATTAAAGATGCATATTGTAATGTTTTGAGCAATAACTGAAGTAAACAGAGCAAGGCATTTATATGGACTGAATTCTTTCATCTCCCCAAATTCAATTCCTAACCCCAGTATCTCAGAATGTACCCTTCTTTAGAAATAGCATCATTGCAGGGGTGATTAATTAAGATGAAATTCTATTGCAGTAGAGTGGACCCTTCATTCAATGTGAGTGTGTGCTTAGTCAGTCAATCATGTCTGACTCTTTGCAACCCTACTGATTGTAGTCATCAGCCTCTTCTGTCCATGGGGATTCTCCAGCAAGGTATACTGGAATGGGTTGCCACGCCCTCCTCCAGGGGATCTTCCCAACCTAGGAATTGAACACAGGTCTCCTGCACTAAGGCGGATTCTTTACCATCTGAGCCACCAGGGAATCTGTATAAAAAGGGAAAATTTGGACACTGACAGGAACGCTGGAGAATGCCATTTGAAGATGAAGTTAGAAATAATGGTGATGTTTCAACAAGCCAAGGAACACCAAAGATCACCAGCAAACCACCAGAAGGAAGGGAAAGGATATAGGACAGATTCCCTAGCAAATTAATGAAGGCACAAATAAAAAGTCAGTAGAGAAGATAAAATGGAATACTAAAAATATTTGGTTAACGCATGCCCAAAACAAGAGAGGAAGAAGAAAGAGGAAAGAAGGAAGAGAGAAACAATACAGATCGCATGAAACAAAATCAAACACCTGAATAGTAAATTAAATTAAAATGGTGCAGTAATTGCAATGAAGATAAATGGACTCCAATTAAAAGTCAGAAATTGCCAGACTGGATCATAACAGTTTGTCAGATTCTTTTAAAAGTTAACATGTATCAACTTTATGACAGTAATTCCAATCCTAATGAAAAATGAAGATAAATATCCACAAAAATATTTGTGTACAAGGATGTTCATACTAGATTTATTGATAATAGCCCAAAACAGGAAATAGCCAACATGTTTATCCATAGGAGAATGAATAAACAAACTGTGGTATATTGCTAGAATATGCGATTACTCACTGATGAAAAGGAACAAACCACTGATGGATGCCACAGAAAGTAAAACTCTTAAAAACATTGTTGAGTAAAGAAAACAAGACTGCTAAATATATACTGTTTGATTTCTTGGTAACAGAAATCAAATGAGTTGTTTGTTTGTTTTTTTGTTTGTTTTAAATGTGTGTTCCAGCAGCGTGGGGATGCAGTGAGAAAGGCATATGTGGGTCCTGGGGTAATGGGAATAACCCATGTTTCATAGTGGTGTGGGTTAGGTGAATCTAGACATCTGCCAAAATTGATTGAAATACATTTAAGATCTCTTTATGTATACAACTTGAAAAAATTGGAATAAGAAACACATTTACTTATATTGGCATGCAGTCAATTTTTACTTGACTTTATCTTGAGTGAACAATGTGCACTATGTTTTAATCCAGTTACTACTACCACAACTAGGGCTTCCTTGGTAGCTCAGACAGTAAAGCATCTGCCTACAATGTGGGAGACCTGGATTCGATCCCTGAGTTGGGAAGATCCCCTGGAGAAGGAAATGGCAACCCACTCTAGTACTCTTGCCTGGAAAATCCCATGGATGAAGGAGCCTCGTAGGCCACAGTCCATGGGGTCGCAAAGAGTCAGACATGACTGAGCGACTTCACTTTCTTTCTTTCTCTTTCTACTACTACCACAAATATTTAATATAAATGTTTATACTGAGTTTCAGTTTACAAAGTATTCTGCATATATAGTATTTGACTCGGGCTTAAAAATCACTCCAAGTTAAACAGGAAAGGCTCAGTATGATTATCCCTGTTTTATAGAGGGGATGATGTCACTCATGTTTATTATTCCAGAATCAGTGAGATGATCAGTGGACAAAATGAATCTTAAATGAAAATATTTTGACTCTGTCTCATTTCAGTGAATTTCTTCTACTGAAAACATAATTGTATGTAAATTGAGTTCCTCCACTTCTCAACTCTCACTTAACCTGCCTGCTTATGTTTCATTTATGTAAAGTAGTTCTCTTGGAGCACTGAGTGCCAAAGGGCTTGGTGGTTTATTGCACTGATCCTGTGTTCTAGGACTTCCCAGATGGCTCAGATGGTAAAGAATCTGCCTTCAATACAGGACACTGAGTTGTCCTAAGCCAGTCATATTGCACCTCTGTGTCCCTGAATCAAACCAGTTATTGAAAACAGCCAATGACAAGAGTGAGATTATTTTGTTTGTGCGTGTAATAGGTTTAGAAGTAGAAGAAATGCCAACTCAATATGTCTTTGTACTCTAAAGTATGAAACCTATATGTTTTTTAACCATATTTTTTTCCTGTTACCCTCCTTCCTCAACCTCCCCAAGGCTGTTAGATGTGTTGTGATGATTTTTTTTTAAGTATTTATTTATTTGGCTGCATTGGTTCTTAGTTGCAGCACTCTAGATCTTCCTGTGTCATGCAGGATCTTTAGTTGTGTAGCAGTAACTCTAGTTGTGGTGTGCGCGCGAGCTCAGTAGTCATGGGCCTAGCTGCTCCACAACATGTGGGATTCTAGTCCCCTAACCCGGATCGAATCCATGTCCCCTGCCTTGCAAGGCAGATTGTTAACCACTGGACCACCTGGGAAGTCCCTGTTGTGATGATTATTAAAAGATCTTGGGTTGTTGACACGTTAGGTCTTAACAACTTTCTTAAGAGAAATGTAAAACTTTGGAATAATGCTTAATGTAGTATGTGAATAATGTATATCTTAATAAGTAAAATGATACGCACAATTAAAAAAAATGGAAAATATATCTCCCAAAGTAGTATAAAACATTACTGCTATGTTCTGAAATTGGTCATAAAAACTTATATACTGCTGCGATCATAGAAGTGACATTTCAAGAGTTACATTTGTAACTCAAAACAGGAAAGAGTGAATATAAATTAGAATCTCACTGGAAAGTAGGTTTATCATGCAAAATAGGACAGATTCATTAGGGGGATTTATTTTACTCAATTAATAAAATATAATATCCTGCTGAAGACAATGGCTGAACAAGTATAAACTGGTAGCAGAGAGGTCATAAAATCTCATTAAAAAGGATTTTTAAATTGTAGTCTCAGTAGTGAGTTAAATTAAAGAAAATGAGTCCAGATATTTCTCACCCAGAATTATGTGTTCATAACCATAATTTTTAAACTTTAGTCATAGAGGCCATATTAAGTTCTAATTAATATTGACCATTTTCTCAAATAATTTTAGTATCTATCTAGATTTCTACTTAGTCTTTCATGTTACAGATTACATAAAAAAACAATTGAGACCATCTGTATTTCACAGAGGCTAACGTGTACTCCACGCTCATTAAAGGAAAATGGAATTGTCTGAATAAATTACTTCTGACTTTACTCCTGACAGCTGGAATCTAGAGAACAGTTCAGAGTGTAATATCCTTACCTCCCTAGGCAATAAGTGGTCAGAATAGTTAAACCTCTTTTTACTTTTTGCAAACTTACTACTTAAGAATCATTTAAACTGCTGTGATCAGATAATCAGATCGTATCATGCTACTGCCACCAACTAAATCTATTCAGAAAGCAGAATATGAAAGAGAAAAAAAAATATGTCTTAATTTTGTATAGAAAAAAAGTAAAGGAAGTAGTAATTACAATGACATGTTTTTTTAGCACATGTCATCTTTTGAGAATAAGTTACATAACAGATCCTTCTGCCACTGACAGTATCCATTGGAGGATACTTCTGCCTTCTGTAGTGTGAACTAAGAAGGTTAATGCTACCCTGCAGAAGACTGCTGTTATCTAGTTAGTCATAATTGCCTTTTTAGGGCACACAGTTTCATAAAGTGGGCTTTTGGGAGCAAACCCTGGTTCACTGTATTCTCCATATGACCATATAGTTGTGACAGTATCCATCATATACTTTTTAAATCTATTTGTCCATATCCATGTCTTCTCCATAGCATAACACTGGGTGTGAAAATTCCTTTTTATTAATTTATCAGTTATAGTGATCTCTGTTAGAACTTTGTGACACATACTAGATACTCAATAGATAGTTTTTATTTGTATGTGACACTTTTTCTTAAAATAATAATTGATTTCCACAAGTCAGTACCTAGAAAAAGATACTCTTTGTATAGGTCATTGGGTATCATTATCATTCTTGAGTTCTGCTTGGATGGGCTTTTTTTTTTTCCCTCAAAAAACCAAAAATGATTTATTTTTCTAGAATAAATTTGTTTTCCTTTGTGAATTAATCAGAGTTTGACAAAGCTGTTTCATTTTCTGTTTCACTATTCAGTGTTTGAGATTAATGGATATAGATCTTAAAAAAAAAAAAATTGCTTTTGTAATTTTTTAAAAGCAGGTTTAGGTTAACAAATCAAGAGGAAGAGATTTTCCTTATACCTACTCATACCCCCTGTACTCCACAGCCTCCCTATCATCAGCCTCATTCACCAGAATGATACTTTTTTTTTTTTTTAATTAAGGGTGAACCTATATTGACACATTATAATTATCCACAGTCCATAGTGTACTTTAAAGTTTCCCTTTGGTGTTATATAATCTATGGGCTTGGACAAAAATATACTCACATACATGAATCATCATAGTATCATAAAGAATATTTTCACTGCCCTAAAAGTTCTTTGTGATCTTCCCACCCACCCCCACCATCAACCATTGATCACAGTTTTTATTGTCTTTATAATTTTACCTTTTACAGAAGGTCATATAGTTGGAATCATACTGTCTGTACCCCTTGTGGATTGGCTTATTTTACTTAGTCATCCACATTTAAGGTATTTCCACGTCTTTTCCTGGTTTGAGAGCTGTTTTGTTTTTATAGCTGAATAACGTTTATCGTTTGGATTTGTGAGAGTCTATCCACTCACCTAAAGAAGGCCATCTTGTGTGCTTCTGAGTCTTGGCAGTTATGAATAAAGCTGCTATATTCATCTGTGTGCAGACTTTTGTATGGACGTAAGTTTTCAGTTCATCTGAGTAATTATCAAGGAAAGTGATTGTTGGATCCTCTAGTATGTTTGTTTTGTAAGATACTGGCTAACTGGCTTCCAAAGTTGGTTATAAATTTTGCATTCGTACCAGCAGTGTATGAGAGTTCCTTTGGCTCCACATGCATGCCATCATTTAGTGTTGCCTGTGTTCTGGTTTTTGATCATTCTAATATGTGTGTAGTAGTATCTGGTTTTGGAGAAGGAAATGGCAACCTACTCCAGTGTTCTTGCCTGGAGAATCCCATGGACAGAGAAGCCTGGTAGGCTGCAGTCCATGGGGTCGCACAGAGTCGGACACGACTGAAGCGACTTGGCAGCAGGCAGCAGCAGTATCTGGTTTTATTTTTCTCTAGTGGCATAGGATGTGGAACACCTTTTCATATGTTTATTTTCCATCTCTATATGGTCTTTGATGAGATGACTTTTATGATTTTTGGCTCATTTCTTATTGTGTTGTTTTCAACAGTTCTTTTATATTTAGGATGCATGCGTGTGTGCTCAGTTGCTTCAGTTAAGTGTGACCCTGTGTGAACCTATGGACTGTAGCCCATCAGGATGCTCTGTCCATGGAATTTGCCAGGCAAGAATAGTAGAATGGGTTGCCATGCTTTCTTGCGGGGGACCTTCCAGACCCAGGGATCAAACCCATGTCTCCTGCACTGCAGGCAGATTCTTTACCCACTGAACCACCTGGGAAGCCCATGTTTAGGATAGCAGTCCTTAATCAGATGTTTATTTTTCAAGTATTCTCTCCTACTCCATAGACTGTCTCTTCATTCTCTTGGCATTGTCCTTTGCCGAACAAAAAATTTTTATCTAAAATTTTGGTGAGTAGGTTTGAAGAATTGGGAAATTAAATCTGCATATAGTTTTTAAATATATTTTTTTTATTTTTTAACTTTACAATATTGTATTGATTTTGCCATATATCAACGTGAATCCGCCACAGGTATACACGTGTTCCCCATCCTGAACCCTCCTCCCTCCTCCCTCCCCGTACCATCCCTCTGGGTCGTACCAGTGCACCAGCCCCAAGCATCCAGTATAATGCATCGAACCTGGACTGGTGGCTTGTTTCATATATGATATTATACATATTTCAATGCCATTCACCCAAATCATCCCACCCTCTCCCTCTCCCACAGAGTCCAAAAGACTGTTCTATACATCAGTGTATCTTTTGCCATCTCGTATACAGGTTTATTGTTGCCATCTTTCTAAATTCCATATATATGCGTTAGTATACTATATTAGTGTTTTTCTTTCTGGCTTACTTCACTCTGTATAATAGGCTCCAGTTTCATCCACCTCATTAGAACTGATTCAAGTGTATTCTTTTTAATGGCTGAGTAATACTCCATTATGTATATGTACCACAGCTTTCTTATCCATTCATCTGCTGATGGACATCTAGGTTGCTTCCATGTCCTGGCTATTATAAACAGTGCTGTGATGAACATTGGGGTACACGTGTCTCTTTCAATTCTGGTTTCCTCAGTGTGTATGCCCAGCAGTGGGATTGCTGGGTCATATATTTTTAAGTAGAAAATAGCTCTTAATGAGTCACTTCCTGTTCAGCAGTGTTGGAATGACACATTCCTTTCTCAGATACTCAGTTAATCAAATTAAGGATTTGTCCCATTACCATTCCTATCAGTTACAGGTATCATTGGTACGAGGAGGGCTTTGTTTTGTTTTTTGGTTTTTAAAAAAAGCCTTCTCCTCTTTCAAGTCTGTGAAGCTACATATCTAATAAGCTATGTGTCTGTTCTCTAATTACGGGAGAAAAAACAGTCTAGAATATGAATACTATTGACTTTCACTAATGAAAATGGGAGGAAAATGACTAAACTGGCATTCATGAAGTAACTGCTGTGTGCCAGACACTGTTAAGCACTTTTCATATATTATTTCAATTGCTACCCATCTAAGTCAGGCATTTAGATGAAGAAATTCAGTTTTATTGATGAAGAAATTGAGGCTCATTGGATGTGATAACTTTTAAAAACAGCTTTTCACCTTAAAAGTACTAGGGACATAGTAAGAACAGTTTCCTAGGACTTCAGCCTTCTCTTTCCATTATTCTTTATACTATCTTTCTCCCTCTTAAGTAATTTAACTTACAGAAGTAATGCCCCCCCCCCGCAAAAAAAAACACATTTTAGTCCTTTTAAGTAACCACTTTTAACAATCAGATATAAATATATTTAAGAAAATGAGATCTTACTCTATACATTGCTCAAGATACAAAACAGTTAAAATGGATATTAGCTATTAAAATAAGTTTTGGAAAAGAGTGCTAGTAAAAATAATGCTATCTAATTTTTTTCTGGTAGTTACATATAGAAGAATCATCACTGACTAGTTAATAAAAAAAATCAAATTCATAAATTTCTATAATAATATAACAGGATGTATCCTTCTGATATTTGGTATTTTATTAATAAGATAAACATTGCTAATTAATTCATCCTTAGGAGTCACAATATCTAAATTTGCCAAATAAATTTTTAAAGCTTTAGGCCTCTTACTTTGGGCGTGTTTATGTTTTATTTGTATGCCTTCAGTTCTCAGTAAATTTATAGGTTCAACTTTGCTTTGTTTTTTTATATTATTATTTATTTTTTAGAGGTTTTTCATTTCTGAGAATAAAAAGAGGTTGTTTATTTATTTTGTGCAAGGGTTTAACCTTTTGTCACATCTCTTTATTTTAATGATCTATGATTTTTTTTTAAGCTCTAGGCAAAATACAGAATGTCTTTTGGGCTAACGCTAATGATTGGTTTCTTATCATTTTACACCCTTTGTTGTTTAAGATGAAAGTTTTAGAGAAAGTTCATTACTTTTTCTTAGATGAGAAAATTAACATATCAATATATTTCTTTGACCTGTAAATACCAAAGTTAGAAGCACTCTCTAGTTATTATCTCTGGAAGATATCCATCTACATACAAACATGAAATTGAGTCCACATCTCAATTTGCATTCCTATTACAGAAATCCTTCAAAATTTAGGAGAGAATTGTGATTCTTATTCCAGTAAAAATGGCATACCTTTACTAATCTAACCTTGTCTAGCCTTCACTGTGACCTTTTTCAGGTTGGGCAGTTGGAGTTGGAGTTGCAATCCATTGTTTGGTGTCTTTTCCGCCCTTTTAGAACAGTATTGTTAATAATTATGTATAGTAAAACCAGCTAAAGGTGTGAAAATGAAGAAGCAACTTAGGGCAATTAAATCTACCAAAAATAATAAAACCTTTTAATCTTCGTCTTAAAAATAGTAAATATATTTGTATATTTTATGTTATAGGAATTACAAAGAAAATTTATTAAGGAAGATAATCAATGAAATGCAATGCTGTTTTAAAAAGTATAATCAAAATTAGACTTTGATTCTTACTCAAAATACTACGTTTTAAGAAATAAATTATAATTGTTGGGAATACATACTCCATAACTTTAGGAAAAATGTATTGAATGGAAGCATATTATAAGACCTCCAAAAGTTTTATCAGATTCCATATGCAACGATCTTGTAAGCACTCTTTATCTTGTCTGAATTTTCTCTATTTTATATTTTGTAATGATGCATTCCTAAAACTTTTGTAATGGTGTATTCCTAAAACTTAAATAGTGAAGGCCAACTTTAATGATTTCATAACTGTTTATTTTAAAAGTTATGACTACTACCCCTCGTGTTTCTGTGTTTGGCATTTTTATTTTAATATGTATTTTGGGGTTTTATGTTAATTTTTTTGTTTTGCAATTTTTTGGCCATAGGTGACTATCAAGTGAACTAGTAAATAAATGATATTAATTTGACCTGTATCCTTATCAATTAAAGAAGAAGAATCTGACTTTCTAACTACAAAGTCATGATGGAGAATATCAGCTATCATCACCTTAACCGTAGTATATAAAATAATCAAATAAAATAAACTATGAAAATAGTGAAAATTAATGTAGCCCCTATATTTATACATGAGTCATCAGTGACCTGGCAAAATCTATGCTGATTGTGGCCAATGAGCAATAAATAATTTTTCAGTTCAGTTAGTTGCTTAGTTGTGTCCTACTCTTTGCGACCACATGGATTGTAGCATGCCACCCTCCGCTGTCCATTACCAACTCCCAGAGCATGTTCAAACTCATGTCCATCGAGTGGGTGATGCCATCGGACCATCTTATCCTCTGTCATCCCCTTCTCCTCTTGCCTTCAATCTTTCCCAGCATCGGAGTCTTTTCTAATGAATCAGTTCTTTGCATCAGGTGGTCAAAGTATTGGAGCTTCAGTTCAGCATCAATCCTTCCAATGAATATTTAGGATTGATTTCCTTTAGGATTGACTAATTTGATTTCCTTGCAGTCCAAGGGACTCTCAAGAGCCTTCTCCAACACCACAATTCAAAAGCATCAATTCTTCGGCGCTCAGCTTTCTTTATGGTCCAACTCTCACATCCATACATGACTACTGTAAAAACTATAGCTTTGACTAGATGGACCTTTGTTGGCATAGTAATGCCTCTGTTTTTTAATATACTGTCTCAATTGGTCATAGCTTTTCTTCCAAGGAGCAGGATCTTTTAATTTCATGGCTACAGTCACCGTCTGCATTGATTTTGAAGTTCAAGAAAATAAAGTCTGTCACTGTTTCCACTCTTTTCCCATCTATTTGCCATGAAGTATGGGACTAGATGCCATGATCTTATTTTTATTAATGTTCAGTCTTAAGCCAGCTTTTTCACTGTCCTCTTTTACTTTCATCAAGAGGTTCTTTAAGGGTATTTTTTGAATATCTGATTGCCTGCTTAAGAAAAACAAAAAGTAATAATAATAATAATGATAATAAAAAAACAGGGATCAATGACATGACAAAAGATATTTAAATAATCAATCAATATGATTCTTGAATAAAATAATTTTTTCCCACTAATGTTGTAGTTTTAAAATGTTAGGAGGAAAGGTTTTAGCTTATGCAGGCACTTTCCATATGAGAATGAGGTTAAAAATCTTATCAACTCATTACTGGTCCATTAGAAAGAAAAAATGATAATTTTTTGGATCATATTACATGGATAATTGCAATCACCAAACAATGCAAATGGGATGATGAAATGATGAAAACTGATAAATAAGCTAATAAATGTGCACAATGACTATAAATCCTTTGTCTTTAAACTGTTTCCTAAATCACTAAAATACCACTAGATATATTTACATTATTTATTGAATCAGTAAAAAAAAAATTGAATTATTACCATGTCTTGTCATTAATTGCTATATAAGAGCATTTCTAATAGCCTTATCTAATAGCCTTATCAACCAGCTACAAATTTGAAAATATATTCCAGGTAGTTTTGCTGTTTAGTGCTTTTTACACAGAGACCAGTATTACTTTGGGAAGGGCTTAAAAGTTGTATTGAGTAATGTTTTAAAATAAATTACTTATTAAGATAATATTTAAGATAATTTTAACATTTTAAAAACAAAATTGTTATTAAAAATATTTAAGCCAAAGAAGGCAATATAATTGAATTAACTTATTTTTCAATCTTTCTGACAAAGTTTGCATATGCATATTAAAAATAATTTCCTTAATACCATCTAAAGGAATTGAAAAGTGTATAGCAGAAAGCATAATTTATTCTCTATGTTGTGCCTAGCGTCTAAGGTGTAGCCTTAGTACAATTAACTTCAACAGAATATCACAGAATACTGAAATGTTTTTTGTTGTTGCTGATAGTGGTTGTGTTTGTTGTTTGTTTTGTATTAGATATCAATATCTGCATGGAATGCAAAGCTATATAATTTTAAATTGGGGGAAATTTTAAAAGTATTAATTAATGGTGGAATGCTTTGGATTTTAATAAATATCGTTCACCTTATTTTTCACCCAGTCAAAAGTTAAAGGTAGCTATTATGGCTGAAATCAAAAAAAGAGGGTTCTTTAGGTTCATTGATTAAAAATCAGGGGAGATCAAGCAATGGCCCTCATCCAAACTAGACCTGTAGTAACACAACGTATGTATTTGTTTTTTGTCTGTGGAGACTTTCTTGATACAATGACAGAGCTGAATAGTTGTGACAGAGCCCATAAATCCCATAAGGCCTAAAATATTTACCACCTGAACTTTAAAGCAAATTTATGATGACTTCTCAAAGGAATACATACATGTATATCATATATAGGTTATTGCCATATTATAGTGTGTTTTAGAAATCATTTTGAAGAAAAACATTTGGCTACAGAATATATAAACTCTTCTAAGACTATCTCTGTTTATGCTTCCCTGATCTATAATATTTGTATTTCTGTCATAATTATAATCATCTTTTTTCTTGTAAGAGCATGTTTTATATAATGTCTACCAATGAAATAATTAATTAATGCCTTAATTACTGAACACTTGCTAGATACAAAAAATGTAAATACTAATGATATCAAAGTGAATAATTTTGTTCACAATCCACTGAGAGAGTCAGAGATAATCTGAATCAACACGTGCATTATATGCATAGGGCAAGATGTAGTCAGGCCGGAAGGAAACTCAGCTGTTTACTGCTCTAAACTGCAGGGAGCTCAAGCCTAACTTAAAATGACTTACAGAGAAAGGAATTACTCTCTTACCTGCAAAGCCCCGGGTTTAATTGACTTTAGGTCTCTCTTCATCTACGTGCTCAAGTGAAGCCGCCAGAAATCTGTCTTTCTCCACTTCTGTTGTACTTTGTATTGGGCTTCATTTTTAAGTGTTAGCATATTGGCTTTAAGCAGCAGCAGGATTATGTACTTGAACTTTTAATCTCAGTTTTATGTTACTAGCATTTTTTTTTCCCCCAGTGTTTTCAGCAAAAATTCCAAGCTTGGATATTATCGACTTCTGTTGGATTGCAAGCCCATCCCTGATTCAGTCAGTGAGACCAGGGAGCTTCATTAAGCAGATGTGGCTCACATGTCTAAAGAGACTGAGCTTGTGAGCAGTGATTCTGCAGAACAAAATTTTCTGCAGAGCAAAATCCAGATGCTCTTACAGGTGTGAGTGCTAGGTGGACAAATTGATATTGACTGCATTCAGTTAACCTGAAAACCTCTTCTAGGGAAACTTTTCAATAATATGTCATTCTATATAACTAGGATTTTCTTTGTGATATTTTGGGCTAAAAATAATATGACTTTTATATCTGGTCATGGAGAATCAATCCATAGGGAGTACACTACACTATTTTTTGGTAAAAGTTTGTATTATGTATATCCTGGTGATTAATTAATTTAGAAATTTGAAGCATTTTTTAAAAGTTTAAATTTTTCTGTATCACTGATAATTAAAAATTTATAATGAATGTGACTTACATTACTATATATATTCATATATATATATATGTAGGAACATCTTAGTACCCAAATTTAGGTATAAATATAAATACATTAGACTGGGTTCTCTATTTCATTATTCCTTATGAGGTAAGATTGAAGTATTTCTGTGTTCAGTTGTGTCTGACTCTTTGTGACCCTTTGGACTGTAGCCCTCCAGGATCCTTACAGGGGATTTTTCAGGCAAGGATACTGGAATAAACTGCCATTTCCTCCTCCAAGGAGTCTTCCTGACCCAGGGGTCAAACTTGTGCTTTTCCTGCATCTCCTGCATTACAGGCAAATTTTTTACCTGCTGAGACATCAGGGAAGCCCAGAAATATTTCCAGGGGAATATGTAAGATTATTGATATACTGTAAGATAAGTACCAACTTGAAAATTAAACATGAAAGTGATTTTAACACTTCTGTATTTCTTAGAATTCTCTTCCATGCTCTATTACTTCCTAAAATAAAACTGATTATAAAATTTATATTATATAGCAAAAGACCTGATATTGTATATATAAGTATATAAAGAAAACTGGAAAAGAAACTATTTTGAAAATGCAGTTATTCTAGAATAATCATGACTTTTTTAAATGAGCTGCCTTATCTATGTATTTATATATATATATATATATATATATATATATATATATATATATATATTTTTTTGGCATGGCTTTTGCTATCAGCACTATTAATACCTAAAAGAAAATGTCTACTTTTTAAGCAATATTGTACTTACACTTACTTATACTATATGGTTGGCCTCTTTTACTTCATACAGGAGCCCTATGAAATGTGGGTACTATTATCTCTATTATATAGATTAGGAGTTTGAGGCTTGGAGAGGTTAAGTAACTTATATAAACTATAATAGCTGATAATTGACTTGTGATAGATTCTCAAGTTTGCATAATTTTTAAGCAAATGTTTTTAACTTATGCAAGACTTCCTCCAATTTCACGGCAAATAGATGGGAAACAATGGAAAAAGTTAAAGACTTTATTTTTGGGGGCTCCGAGATCACTGCAGATGGTAACTGCAGCCATGAAATTAAAAGATGCTTGCTCCTTCTCTGGTGGCTCAGAAGGTAAAGTGTCTGCCTGCTATGCGAGATCTCTGACCTGGATCTCTGACCTGGGTTCAATTTCTGGGTTGGGAAGATCCCCTGGAGAAGGAAATGGCAACCCACTCCAGTACTCTTGCCTGGGAAATACCATGGACAGAGAAGCATGGCAGGCTACAGTCCACGGGTTGCAAAGGGTCGGATACTACAGTTATTTCAGTTTCAGTTTGCTCCTTGGAAGAAAAGTTATGACCAACTTAAACAACATATTAAAAAGCAGGGACATTATTTTGCCAACAAAGGTCCATCTAGTCAAAGCTATGGTTTTTCCAGTAATCATGTATGGATGTGAGAGTTGGACCATAAAGAAAGCTGAGCACCAAAGAAACAATGCTTTTGAACTGTGGTGTTGGAGAAGACTCTTGAGAATCCCTTGGACTGCAAGGAGATCCAACCAGTCCATCCTAAAGGAAACCAGTCCTGAATATTCATTGGAAGGACTGATGTTGAAGCTGAAACTCCAATACTTTGGCCACCTGATGTGAGGAACTGACTCATTGGAAAAGACCCTGATGCTGGGAAGGATTGGGGGGCAGGAGGAGAAGGGGATGACAGAGGATGAGATGGTTGGATGGCATCAACAACTCAATGGACAAGAGTTTGAGTAAGCTCTGGGAGTTGGTGATGGACAGGGAGGCTTGGTGTGCTGCAGTCCATGGGGTCTCAAAGAGTCAAACACGACTGAGCTACATAACTGAACTGAGCCCCCAATTATCTCTGTCATGTAATTTGAAAACATGAATTTGAAAATATTTATAATAAAAGCGATACTATATATATAAAGACTTCATTCAGTTCAGTTCAGTTGGGTTGTTCAGTCAGAAAAGGAAAGATGTACCCATTTGAATGCAGAGTTCCAAAGAATAGCGAGGAGAGATAAGGAAAGCCTTCCTCAGTGATCAATGAAAAGAAATAGAGGAAAACAACAGAATGGGAAAGTCTAGACATCTCTTCAAGAAAATTAGAGATTAAGAGATGGGAATACCAGACCACCTGACCTGCCTCTTGAGAAACCTATATGCAGGTCAGGAAGCAACAGTTAGAACTGGACATGAAACTACAGACTGGTTCCAAATGGGAAAGGAGTATGTCAAGGCTGTATATTGTTACCCTGCTTTTTTAACTCTTGAGAGTCCCTTGGACTGCAAGGAGATCCAACCAGTCCATTCTAAAGGAGATCAGTCCTGGGTGTCCTTTGGAAGGAATGATGCCAAAGGTCAAACTCCAGTACTTTGGCCACCTCATGCAAAGAGTTGACTCTGATGCTGGGAGGGATTGGGGGCAGGAGGAAAAGGGGACAACAGAGGATGAGATGGTTGGATGGCATCACCAACTAGATGGACGTGAGTTTGAGTGAACTCCGGGAGTCAGTGATGGACAGGGAGGCCTGGCATGCTGCAATTCATGGGGTCACAAAGAGTCAGACATGACTTGAATTTAATTCAAATAAAATACATGTGATGTTACCATAGCTTTATTTTTTTTTTTAGCATTTTTTTTTTTTTTAATTTTTAAAAGAAAATCCATCCTGAACCCTCCTCCCTCCTCCCTCCCCATACCATCCCTCTGGGTCGTCCCAGTGCACCAGTCCCAAGCATCCAGCATCGTGCATTGAACCTGGACTGGCATCTCGTTTCATACATGACATTTCACATGTTTCAATGCCATTCTCCCAAATCTTACCACCCTCTCCCTCTCCCACAGAGTCCATAAGCCTGTTCTATACATCAGTGTCTCTTTTGCTGTCTCGTATACAGGGTTATCGTTACCATCTTTCTAAATTCCATATATATGCGTTAGTATACTGTATTGGTGTTTGTCCTTCTGGCTTACTTCACTCTGTATAATAGGTTCCAGTTTCATCCACCTCATTAGAACTGATTCAAATGTATTCTTTTTAATGGCTGAGTAATACTCCATTATGTATATGTACCACAGCTTTCTTATCCATTCATCTGCTGATGGACATCTAGGTTGCTTCCATGTCCTGGCTATTATAAACAGTGCTGCAATGAACATTGGGGTACACATGTCTCTTTCCCTTCTGGTTTCCTCAGTGTGTATGCCCAGCAGTGGGATTGCTGGATCATTAAATTTTGAATAAAAACATGTATTTCCTTTAGATGTATGAGATTCTATTTATATATGGAATATATTTTTCTAACTTATTAAAAAAAATACCTGCTTACTTGTTAATGTTAAAATTCAAGATCATTGGTTGACTTGGTCCCAGCTGTTTGGTTTTCTCCAGTGGCTTTTCATGCATTTTCTTAATCATGTTTTTAATGTTGAAGTAAAGCATTAAGTGTTCATTGTATTGCTGAAAGAATGCTTATTGTTTTAGTGAGTCATATATTTCATCTTTCAGCAGACAGAGATACAAATTTCATGAATGTCCCTTAGTACTCTCTTTTGGTACGACAACTTATATGTATTATTGTTTAAATCAACATCTTAAAAATCTTTAAAAGATTAGTATGAATCTGTAGTTCAGTTTTTTCTCTATGAAATTAAAGTTATATATGATCATTTGTTGAGTGAAATAACTTGCATTGGATATACATGAATTGGTTGAAACGTATAAAAAGTATTTCTTGTTACACTTTTTTTTTTTTTTTTCATTTACTGCTGCATGTAGTGAACTCAAGTCCTTGACGATAGGAATAAATATTTATTGGAACCCATATCCCTTAATTTTGAAATCTAAATTTTAAAACTGCATGTTATAAATGACTATATAAATGAGTTGTTTTGTCCCTAGGTAAAATTAAGTTCAGAAAAAGTTTCTTTTGTTTTTATCTCACTAGTTTGTAAATTTTGGCAAGTTGAGATGCAGTAGTTATATCCTACACCTCTAGAGTGGGTCTCCATTGATGGGGACAAAAAAAGCCAATGTATAATATAGAAAAAGCAATGAATTTCCTAACTTTTTCTGCCTCCTCACCCAGGTTATACTTGTTAGTTGACTCCTTGTTCGTGTCCACTTAGATATTTCAGATTCACTTAGCCATTGCTGCTACCTAACTTTTATACCCTGCTGTTTCTCTCTTTGCTGAACTTCCACTGATTTTCTCTGTTGATGTGCTAGTAATGGCAGTCTCCAGTACTCTTCTGCCCTTGTAAAAGCTGCAAACACATCCTTCAGTTTGCATACATTCGCCAAATGTTGACCCTTTTGATATATTTTTAAAAGTCTATTTACTTATCAGGTGAATTTAAATTCTTGAAATATGGTAAACAGTAAAAAGCATAATTTTTTTTTCACCTTTTCTTCTGTCCATTCTTATACTTTCCTTCAGGCTTCTCCATTTTCTTTCCATCATTTTTATGTAACTTGCTTCCAGCTGAAAAGCCTCAATGGGAGTGCCTTTCCCTCAAACTGAGGAAAGTCTGGCTGTATAATTAGACCACAGGGAATGCTGCAGAAGGAAACAGCCACCTTCTTCCCTGTCTTTAGGGACTGCCTATCATCTCTGCAACATGCTCAGACATTATAATCCTCAAGAGCTAATGCTACAGACATACATATATGCCTTGTAAATGGTTATTTATAATTTCATATGTTCAAAAATATGATAGTAACTTTAATGATAGTAACTTTAATCAATATCGGACAGTATGGGATTTTATTCACTTAGGTACTGTTCTCTCTGGAGACCCAATTCTTTAAAATCTGTTGTAAAAATTATCATTTAACACTAAAGCCAAGAAACAAGATTGTGCTTTTAATTCTGTAGCTTACTGACTGCCTCAACCACTTCTAATATTTGTTCTTCTAAGAAATGTGAATCTTTCTGACTAATTTTGAAAATGTTTCTTTCTTTGGAGAATGAACAAACAACAAAATCTGGTTATTTGAATGTGTATATTGCAATAGAAATTGTTAAACATTTCATATTATGTATTAGAAATCCAAAAGGTATATACCCCAGATATTTCTGTTGACATATGAGATTTAGGTTTATATCTTAATCTCTTTAAGGATAATGGTAAACATTGGAGAACAAGGGAGTCTGTTTGGAGTCTGTTTAACAGAGTGATACCTTACAGCAGAATATAGCAGAGAAACAGCACTTGCTGAGGGACATTGGAGGTTTACCATCAGCTGTTTAGAGTTCCTATTGTGTACAGGGGCTTCTCTGGTGGCTCAGATGGTAAAGAATCTGCCTGCAATGCAGAAGACCTGAGTTCGATGCCTGGTTGGGAAGATCAATCCCCTGGAGAAAAGAATGGCTACCCACTCCTGTATTCTGGCCTGGAGAATTCCATGGACAGAGGGGCCTGGCAGGCTACCATTCATGGGGTCACGAAATACACATCAACACAGAACCAGTGCTTCATGTATCATGTTCCTAATGTAGTTCTACTATAAATTATGCCCCTTCTTGTGTTCTCTGCCTTCTTTTTAATTTTTTAAATAATTGGAGGATAATTGCTTTATAATGTTGTATTGTTTCTGCCATACAGCAACATGAATCAGTCAAAAGTATAGATATATCCCCTCCTTCTATTCTCTGCCTTCTTGTGTTTTCCCACCACCAGACATTTAATTTCCAAAGCTAGAGTCTTCAACCTTGCTTCCTCCCTCCTTTTAAGTCTTGACATTTCAAGCAATTATCAAGACTTTGCAGTTTTGCCACCTTAAATATATTTTGAATCCACCTATTTCTCCATCTCTGTTATACAATCCCCACGCCTATAGGCCTGTACTTCACAGATTCATTTTCTATAGAAATGTCAGATTAACCTATAACAAAAGTAATGAGAGTTTATTATTGGATGGACAAAAAAGTTCATTTGGGTTTTCCCATATGATGTTAGGGAAATCCTGAACAAACTTTTTTGCCAACCCAATACTTCCTTGCTTATAACACATTCTGGGATCTCACTTAACCAAATAGACTGACTCCAGACTCCTTTAATAACTAACTGGATAATGTGTACACAAATAACAATTTTTCAAAGCCTTTCTTTTCTCATATGCACATGTATACAATCGTATTAAGGTCATTGTGAAGATTGTTACAAGATAACGCACATAGAGCACTTTGCACAGTGTTGAACTCGGAGGAAGCGATAGATTCATGTTAGCTACTCTCTTTATTAACATGTTACACAAAATCTCTGTGTTTGAGCCTCTGTTTGCCTCTCTGACCTCTTCTGTTGTCAGACTGTGTCTTCTACTCCAAGGGCACAAAGTGACTTCTAGATATGTATGTAGTTTCAATTTTCTTTCTCTTGTCATCTGTCTGAAATGCGTGCTCTTTTCTTCTAGTAATTTCACCAAGGTGACTATTATTCATCTCTTAACACTCAATTCTGATGTCATATCCAGGAAAGCTGCCCTGATATCCACTGTTCTGTCCCATTAGATATCTGTATTTCCTAGGGCTGCCAAAATAAAGTACCACAAACTAGGTGGCTTAAAACAATGAAAATTCTGTCACTGTTCTGAAAGTCAGATGTGCTAAATGTCATGGGTTTGAGGTCCTAGATAGAATCCTTCCTTGCCTTCCTAGCTTCTGGTGGTAGCCATCAAACTTGGTACTCCTTGGTTTGCAGCCTCATCACTGTAATCTGTGCCTCAGTTATAGAATGATGTTCTTTCTACCTGTGTGTCCAAATTTCCCTATACTGTGATATTGGATTAAAGGCCCACCCTACTCCAGGCTGACCTCATTTTTCCTAGTTGCATCTGCAACAAGTCTAAGTCCAAATTAGGCCTTATTCTTAGGTACTTGGGGATTAGCACTTAAACACATTTTTTGAAAGACAATTCCACCAACAATAGTGACTCTCATGTGTACTTTCATATCACCTGTCATACAACTGTTTTTGCATTTAACTCATCATGTGTTAATAACCTGTTCATGTATCTCCTCTAATAGATTTCAAACTCTCTAGAGCATGCACCAAGTCTAATCTCTGTCTTCCTAGCACAGGACACATGATAAGCTTTTAATACATGTCAATTAAGTAAGCATATTATTGTTCACTATTTAAAAATAGGTTTTGTGATACAAAAGATTACAAGAATTGATAATGTCACATAATACCTAATAATCTGATTTTTTACTTTCTCATTACTACAAAGAGAAAGAATATAGAAATACCTTGAATCAGAAACAAAGAGAATATAGTTCTTTCCCCTGGGTCCTCATTGTTAGTGTAGCTTTGGGGAAAATATCTAAGTACTTCATGTTTATCTATAAAATATAAATGAAAGAAATTATAACTTACTGATTCATTTTCAGGCATCATACGCTTTTCCTTCCAGAACCGTCAGAGACTTAATTTAATCAGAAAGTAGAGTCTACTTATAAAGGGACTGATGTGTCATGTTTAGTTTTCAATCTGAAGGAAATGAAGGACCATGAAAGTCAAGTAAGGATTATGAGAAAAGCTGAGATAAAGCAGCAGTAGTGAATCTGGTTAAGAAGGGATACTGGAGATGGGGTTGAACACAGAGGTATGGGGCTGATTAAATGTTGGGAAGGACGAGAAAGAGGTTTGGGAAGCAGTGTTGAATGAATTTTTGAACTTGTTATCAAATGGGAGATATCATGATATGGATGTGTGAGTGTGCTCAGTCATTTCTGAACTCTTGTGCCTCCATGGACTATAGCCCACCAGACTCCTTCGTCCATGGAATTGTCTCCTTTGTCCAAAAATACTGGAGTGTGTTGCCATTTCTTATGCATATGTTAGTCGCTTCCATTTCCAGTTCAGTCACTCAGTCGTATCCGACTCTTTGTGACCCCATGAATAGCAGCACGCCAGGCCTCCCTGTCCATCACCAACTCCTGGAGTTCACTCCAACTCACGTCCATCCAGTCGGTGACGCCATCCAGCCATCTCATCCTCTGTCGTCTCCTTCTCCTCCTGCCCCCAATCCATCGCAGCATCAGGGTCTTTTCCAATGAGTCAACTCTTCACATGAGGTGGCCAAAGTACTGGAGTTTCAGCTTTAGCATCAGTCCTTCCAATGAACACCCAAGACTGCTCTCCTTTAGGATGGACTGGTTGGATCTCCTTGCAGTCCAAAGGACTCTCAAGAGTTTTCTCCAACACCATAGTTCAAAAGCATCAATTCTTCGGTGCTCAGCTTTCTTCACAGTCCAACTCTCTCATCCATACATGACTACTGGGAAAACCATAGCCTTGACTAGATGGACCTTTGTTGGCAAAGTAATGTCTCTGCTTTTTAATATGCTACCTAGGTTAATCACTTAGTCATGTCCAAATCTTTGTGATCCATGGACTGTAGCCTGCTAGACTCCTCTGTTCATGGGATTCTTCAGGCAAAAATACTGGAGTGGGATGCCATTCCCTTCTCCAGGGAATCTTACTAACCCAGGGATCAAACCCAGGTCTCCTGCTTCACAGGCAGATTCTTCATCATCTGAAGGGAAGCCATTTCCTACACTGAAATCTAAAATTTTAGAATTCGGTAGAATGATATTTTTGAAAATATAAGAGGTTTTACATGCCTTTCTCTGTAAATGTGTACCTCAGTGAGACCTCTACTGAAGTTATTATACCCTGTAATTATAAAATATTTACATTTTCTTCACTATTCCCCATTTCATGCCTTTCATATAAGGAGGACCTGTAACAGTTGTTTTACACATGAGTGGAATAAAACTCAGGATAAATGGTTTGCTTGCATAATTGTTACTTTGAAAATGGTCTTTTAATTTAAATTTTTTTCTTAAAGCTTATATGTAATTTTAGTCTTTCTTTCTCCAACTTCATCTACATGTATTAGTTCCTTTTTCAACTAATAATCAACAACTGTTTCTTAATCATTTTCTGTTTTCATGGATTATTCTATAACTGTTGAAAATATTGTGTATTTTTGGAGATGGGTAGGGTCTTCAAATGCAGCACAATTCTCCAAACCCAAACTAAATAGCTTCCTAATTTTGTCCCCATTAATCAAGAGTATTTTAATTAATCTGTCATGAAGAAGATCTAATAGCACAGTGATATAAAGGTCACAATATATTAATAACTTTTATTGACAGAAGAGAATTGAATTGAAGTGCACAGTGGCTTCTTAGTTGAAGAAGCTTAGTGTCTTCTTTCTTCTGAGTAACTTTCTGCATTGAGCCAGCTTTTTAAAAATGAAATTGTGAGGTTTCAACATATAGTGCTTTGCTTGTTTGTCAGTGGATTTGTTTCATTTTACTTGGAATTCCAAAGTGAAGACTTTGTAGAATTCATTCATTTTGTTTTATATTTTCAATAATTTCTTACATTTTTAATATTAATTATCATATATCTTTGATTCAGGAATCCAGCATTTATGAGTACCTACACCATCCTGTGTTATATATTGCATTATCCTATGTAGTATTGTTTTTGAGTCTTTAAATAATCACAGATTATAATTAGAAATATGTAGAAAGTGAGACCCTGAGAGACTACATATTTTGTCTTGTTTTTCACCATAGTATAGGTTCAAAGATAGGCTTCTGAGCTTACTTCTAGGATATTTTCTATATTGCTAATAGTATCTAAACTCTTGGCTGTGGACTTTTTAAGTACCTTAAAATTATTCCACATTTCAAGCATTCTCCATAACCTGAAATCTTCCTTTGTGCATTTTTCATATTTTCAAGTGTGTATAAGATTATTTGACTGATTTAATATAAATACATTTAAAAACAGTAAAAATAAAATGATCAATTCCCATGGTAGGTTTTTTAATCAAAAAACAATGAAACCAAAACTACTATTCTATAGTAGCACAGAATTTTTCTTAAAAAGGAAGTCTATATCCTTGAAGAAAATTAGAAACCATTGGCTTACATCAGAACATTCTCTTGGTTAACTGCTGTATTTGAATAATAAGAAGTCTAGTACATGGTAGGCACAAAGTAGGTATCCATAAAGAACTGTTTTTATTGTATGTTTAATAGTTCTAAATATATTTATAAATGTCTTTCTCTAAAAGGAAGCAATTCTTAAAGAGTAGTGTAACAAATGTTTAATTATATTTATATTTACTAATTTTTTGTCTCTCAAGTTTAAGACATAAGATAATAATTGTATGTTTCATTATAAATATTTTAGAATTGTGCCTTATGCATTATATTACATATTTTATTTCTATTTCATATATGTGATTTCAAATTAATAAAGGATGTTAATAAAGCATGTATTTCATCTTTTTGGGTTCATTAATACAAAGTCCTTTCACTTAAACTTAAAAATGTTTAGATTATTTGTTAAATATCTATCTATCTGTATCTATCTATCTGTCTATGATCCTAAATGCAAAAAGAAGCACCAAGTGCCAGTCATTGAAAATGGCAATCTGGAAACCAAGAAAATAAATAAATTGTGTTTACCTTTTGCTTGCTATCTTTAAAGGAAAGCTATTTTACCAGATTTTTTTCTTCCTTTTTGCTTTTACTGCAAAGCTTAAATTATTGGTGGCTTTCCCAACCATGCATAAATTCTGAATCATATATCTCAGATAATCACTGTGTTGGATTGAGTAGTATAGTCCACTTGAATATATTTCTCTCATATATGGAATAAAGACCACAACTTTCAAAAGGCAAATGTGAAAAGTCCCTGAACACAATGAATGCATTTAAAGTTGTCAGAAATTTTCATCATAGTCATTCTAAGATGAATCAACCAACATTGTTATCATCTTAAGTTCCTTCGAAACTGTTGCAGAGATTATCCAGCTATGAATGATATGTATAAGCTTTCCAGACATGTGGCAAGATAGGTTTTCATTATGCCAGAGTTCCTAGGTGACCTACACCTGTACATTATCTCTAGAAAGGCTATTTCTCCCCTCAATACTAAAAATAAATGTAATGTTTTACAGGGAGAGAGATGTACAATAAATATAGGAGAAACTTTGTTTTATAGAAAAAAAAACTTAAGAAATTAAAAGACGCTTGCTCCTTGGAGGAAAAGCTATGACCAACCTAGACAGCATATTAAAAAGCAGAGACATTACTTTGCCAACAAAAGTCCATCTAGTCAAAGCTATGGTTTTTCCAGTAATCATGTATGAATGTGGGAATTGGACTATAAAGAAAGCTGAGCGCTGAAGAATTGATGCTTTTGAACTGTGATGTTGGAGAAGACTCTTAAGAGTCCTTCGGACTACAGGGAGATCCAACCAGTCAATCCTAAAAGAAATCAGTCCTGAATATTCACTGGAAGGACTAATGCTGAAGCTGAAACTCCAATACTTTGGCCACCTTATGCAAAGAACTGACTCATTTGAAAAGAGCCTGATGCTGGGAAAGATTGAAGGCAGGAGGAGAGGGGACAACAGAGGATGAGATGGTTGGATGGCATCACCGATTCAATGGACAAGAGTTTGAGTAAACTCTGGAAATTGGTGATGGACAGGGAGACCTGGTGTGCTGTAGTCTGTGGGTTCTCAAAGAATCGGACACAACTGAGTGACTGAATTGAAACTGAACTTAAGAAAGCTGTACTGTATAGATGACATTACATAAAATTTTTGGAGTTAAAATTTGTCAGAATATGAAGTAGTATGGATAATCTTAAAATTTTTCATTTTATATGAATTTTATGTACACTTTGAAGCATAAATATTCACTTTGAAATATTCACATGAAACAGTAAATTTTCACTTTGTTTTAAAAAGCATAATATCTATTAAGAAATTGAGAACTCACACTTATTCCATATCTCATTGATAATCACTGTTGCTGCAGATCCTTTCTAGATATTCCCTAAATTTATGCATATATTCAACTATACACGTTTAATGTTTTTATTTAAAATGTAAATCTGGAGGTTTTGCTTTCTTTTCAGATTAGTAAAGGAAGAGTTGCTTCACCATTAAATGCTGTCTAGCATTTAATCCCACAATAGGCATGCATTTTAATATATTTAACCAGACTGTGTACCTTAGAATGCATAAACTATATACATGCTTTCAAAATAAACTGTTGTGTTTTAAATTTGAATAAAGACTTATTTTTATGTCCTAATATTTTTGATAGCTGTGCTGAAGACTTTACAATATTTTAAATATGAGATGCTTTTCACTAAAGAAGGAATCTTGAGAGAATGGTATATCTATACATTTGCTTGTGACAAACCCATCCTCACTAGCAACCACAATTTATTCCCTCTTCTGTAAGTGGCTAGTGCATCAAAGGAGACTGCTTGCCTCTCTAGCCCTCTGATGAAGAGCCATCACTGGGTAAAACCAGTCATGTGGATTCCCCTTATTTTAGGCATAGGACTTTTTTTTTTAATTTGGGCCATTGTTCTTTTTTTAATATAAATTTATTTATTTTAATTGGAGGTTAATTACTTTACAATATTGTATTGGTTTTGCCATACATCAACATGAATCCACCACGGGTGTACACGTGCTCCCCATCCTGAACCCTCCTCCCTCCTCCCTCCCTGTAAGGGCTGCCTATGGAGTGGTTTTTAGTGTAGAACATCCTTACTCTTAAAATGAGACACAAGGTAGGAACTTTACTTTTTTGGATTTAACTTATTCATGTAAGAACTACAAATACAGTGTCCATTTTAAGACTATAGGACATAAATCCAATAAAATTTCACAGAATCCAAGTCATATACATGATGCTAAATGTTCAGTGTTAAATCTCTGAATTAATGAACTTGAATCAATTCATCTTCCAAATTTAATATATGAGATGATACAACCCTTATTTTTAAGCTACTTTAATTTTCATTTGCTTTTTTTTTTTTTTAACAGCCTAAAGTAGAAATGCCCTTGCATTTATCTTGTACTTACTGCTTCCCGGAAATACCTTAATTCAAAGCAGGTAGGATGTACACTATAGAATGTACTGTGTAGTGTACATGAATTAGGTCATGACTGGACCTAATTCAAAAGAGCCAGCCCAAACAGGACAGGTACCAGAAAGGAGAGATGAAGCATCTTAGAGGAGATGGACCTGTGAGATTTAGTGGTCTTCAGAAACTGGCATGTGTGGACTTTCTTTCACAGTTTATTATGCTGTACCATGTATATTATACTTACAAACCATAAAGATGGCTAAACTTATTTTTTTGTAATATAAATCTTACTCTTATACTCTTCAAAAAGTCCATGTATGAAGACAGTTAGACATGAACGTTTATTTCTGCTATATAGTCTCCTTTGGAAGTCTTCTTATGTATCCTAATATAGGCATGTGCACACATACAAAGTTATTCATTTGCTTTTATTTGGCACTTCATTGAAAGCAAATGTGAAGAAATCAAAGACATCTTTCTGAGCTCATGTCGTTCCTTTCATAGGCTTTCATGTTAAGTGATTTCAGGAGCCAACATTAGTAAAATACCATTTCTTTGCAATTTTCTTTCTCTGGATTTGATTTTATTCCTTTTTATTTTTATCACACATAAATAATTTGATCTGAAAATATTACACATTGAGAAGACAAAAGACTAAACTGAATTCGTATGTCTCTAGTCTTAGTCCTGTCATGGCAGCTAGAACGTTCTTGTAGCTTGGGGAAGAGAAGAATGCTTTGCAGCACTCACAGGAAGTGTAATCAATTATGTCTGTTTTTAACTTAAAAAAAAAGAAAATCTGTCTGCGAAGTGAACATTGTCTTCAATAAGAAAAATACATACATGCAAATATTGTACCTCTTTTAGAAGAAAACAAGTTATACCTCCATTTACTATACTTTAAGATAATGTATTCAGACACACACTGATTTATTTGGTTAACCAAACATGCAGCTTCAAAAATGTTCAGTTCTGATATGCAGCTGCAAGTAGATGGTTAATAAACTAATATAGAGGCAATTCCTATAATTCTATATATCCATTGTTGTAGCATTCAGCTAGTACTAGAAGATTACAGCTTAGAAATCACTGGCACATAACTCAGAACTGAAATGCTTTTCCAAGCAATGCTTCTGAGCATATTAATTTTAAATGTACATTTCCATTTATTGTGAATGCATGCTCTATGAGTTGTATTCATGTCTGACATAGCTAATCATTTTGTTTTTGGAATGGGCTCCATAAGTATTCTGTGGATGGTGACTGATGATTATGATAATTTGTTCTATCAAATATTACCCAGAGATGTGTGCAATATTTGGCAGTTGGACTTCCTTGCAAGATTTTCAAACATATTTTTGTATTTTCAGAATATTACTAATATTACTAAGGCAATTTGAAAAAAAATTCCCAGTAATAAAACCCGTAAGGTTCCTAAACTTGTTCATACTATAGTAAGACAATCTGAAAATTTTTCTTTTTTTAAATTGCCACAGAAATAGTTTAGAGCACAGGAAATAGTATCTTTTTAGTGCAGTAGAAAATTAGTATATTAAATTGAATTTTGTCAAACTAAAACTGCTTACTTAAGTTGTAAACATGAAATAGTCACTTTTTTATTTATTCGTGTAAACGTATAATAACACATATACATGAATTAATACATCAGTTGGGTCTCATTAATAATTTCTTAATGTTTGATATTTCACATTTTATGAAGTTTTATTTGTGATATTTTATACTTTATGAAATAAAATGTGAAACAATGACCTAGTTTCTGTAAAATGCTTTAATAATTGCCTTTGTTGGTCAGGCAAACCTAGCTCATTTGCTCACATCTATTGCAATAATCTTTATCCACTGAAAATCCCATTGTGATCCAAAGAAAAACAAGCATAACATGATGTCTTTTAGCCAAGCTGTAATCAAAACATTTGCTTGCACTGAAACATATATGTAAGTATAGGCCTATACATCATGTTAATAAATAAAACTGTATATTATGGAAATGTTAAACATCTTAGCTCTACTAAACATGCTCTGCTATAACAACATGCATCTTCCTGTGTAAGAGTTCTATAAAGTGACTGCCACAGGAAGCAATTTCAGTGAGTCTTTTTGCTTAAGTGCTTATGGTAGGCTGTATAATACCTCTTCAATGGTCTTGACATCTTCATTCCCATAGCCTGTGAATTTTACTTTATATGGATAAAAGATTTTTATGTATGCAACAATATTAAGACTTTTGAGGTGGAGGCATCATCCAGGTTTATGGAGATGGGCCTTAAATATGATCACAGTGTCCTTATAGAGGGAAGCAAGAAGGTCAAAGAAGGAAGAAGGTAGCGCTGGTCAGAATCAGGGTGAAAGAGGTGATGTGGTGTGGGGCTACAAGCCAGAGGAATGAGGGAAAGCCTCTAGAAACTGGAAAAAAAAAAAGGCAAGAGAACAGATTCTTCTCAGACCCTTTGTGGAACCAACTCTGCCAACACCTTTGTCTTAGTCTTAGAAGACTATTTTGGACTTCTACCGCCAGACCTGTTTTGTGGTAATTCGTTCCAGAAGCAACAAGAAAACGAACACAGTATCCTAGTTTCTGTGGTCCTCCTTACTCCTCATTTTGGTCATGTTTTTACTTGCTTGTGTCACATCACCTTTGTAATGTAAAGAGTATGAAATAAAATATAAAAATACAAAATATGAATGACTTGGGGTTAAAGAATTACCTTGTGAATCATAGAACTTGATTTAAATTCATTGTTACAGTGTCTTCTGTAAAACATTACAATACTTTTAGTTTATGGTTTAGAATCAATGTTCCAAAAATATAAACAGCAAATAAGAACCTTATCACTTTTGTTGCTCTTTTTAAATTGTCACTTAAAGTGTATGTGAACAACTTTGGCAGATTCCTTTGTTAATTTTAGGTGTAAAGCTAAACTATAAGAACTAGAGAATTTTTAAAAATATTGATTTATAAAAAAAAATATTGATTTATTTTTCTCTGACCATTTAGTTATTATACTAATTGAAACCTGCATGATTCCTTTATGATACATATATTCATATTCTACCAAAACGTAGTTGCCTTATTCTTCCTAAGCAGGTCCAAACTGAATGATGTATTTGTAGGCCTCTGAGCAACGGACAGTGACACATAGGGAAAGTACTGTCTTAAGGAAAAGATAATTGTTCTGATTATGGACATTGAGTAAAATGTTATTGATATTCATTGATGAATTCGTTTTTTGTATATCACTACAGTCCATCATGAGAATTAAAAATTGCTAGTAACCCTGATTCGTTGTTGTTCAGTCAGCAAGTTGTGTCTGATTCTGCAACTCTGTGGACTATACCATGCCAGGCTCCTCTGTCCATGAAATTTCCCAGGCAAGAATACTGGTTTGGGTTGCCATTTCCTTCTTTGAGGGATCTTCCCAGATCAGAGATCAAACCCATGTCTTCTGCATTGATAGGCAGATTCTTTATCACTAAGCCAGCAGGGAAATCCTGATTACCTAAAACTTTTTCAGATTTTTAACACTAATGTAGCATGAGGATAGTACCTTGCTTTTTGTATAAATTAAATGTGCTTAGTCATTCTGTCATGTTAGAATCTTTGCAACCCCATGGACTGTAGCCCACCATGCTCCTCTCTCCATGGACTTTTTTTAGGCAAGAATACTGGAATGGGTTGCCATTTTCTACTCCAGGGCATCTTCCCAACCCAGGAATTGAACCTACGTCTCTTGAATAGATCTAAAACATTTTTCTCTTAGAACAGAATTCCTTACTCATATATGGCTCAGATATTGATATGCCGTATTTTAGATACTGTATTACTTGGGTATACTCAGTGTATGTGTTTCTCATCAGTCATGTGATAAATACTAACATAAATTCGTATGACTAATTTTGCTAACAAAAGATACAAAGTGCCTATATTTTTACATGGTCATATCTTGTAATTCCAATGATTTTAAATGGAATTTTATATATTTGCATGACTAAAGAATTAAGTTTCTGAACATTTGTTGGATTAGATTTTTTGTACACACTAATTTAAGAGCATAATAAAAATATGTATTCGGGTTTATTAATGGATAACCCTATGGATCACAGTCCCAGTGTATAAATACAATAATACTTTATTTAAATTTTTTAGTTTTACCATAGTAGAATACTAGAGCCATGGAACCAACCAATATAATCCTTATATGTCTAGTATGTAAGAATGTTTTGAAATACAGTTATGTTTAGTATTCATTTTATATTCTTCATCTATAAATACTTGTAACTAAATGGCAGCTAATGGGATGCTAATTTTTATCTAGATATGGAAGTTAAAACAAATATCACTGTATTAAATTCAGCAGAAAAGAGGCCGATTATTTTCTATATAATTAGAACTTACAGAATAGATAATATGTGCATAAACCTAGCAATTTCAATTTTATTATTTTCTGCAATATATTATGGTGAAATTTTGCCCAATATTACTTTTTCATTATCACACTTAACTAATTTTTTCTTATACTGCTATGAATAATATTAGAATGAATAAGTTAGCAACAAATGATTCTGTGTCTAATTTATAATCCTGTAATTATGTATATCTTCCCTGACAGTCATCATAAGACATCTAAGTTAAGCAATATTACCTTAAAATTAGTACTTATTAATTTGCTTTAAAATTAGTACTAATAACCAATCCTACTGAACATATTATGTAATATTTTAAATAAAATTTTATCAATAGGAGGCAACTGTGCTTAGTTTGAATCCTTGTATATGGATTGAATTAAAATGGCCTGTTTTTTTCTTTTTTTTCTTTTTTTATGTTTTATATATAAGTGTATATATATAAGTATATATATATATATATATATATGTAAGTCTTATCACTCCTTCTAACTTGTGTTCAGCAATTCATCTTCCTGATTGCTTCATTCCAACTTGAATTGAGAAGACCTTGTTATGTCATGTTAATTTAAATTCATAACATCCTTTGAATGCCTGGTTCACACCACATCTGAATGAAAATTGGGCCAGTTAGATATTTCACAGCAAGTCTACCTCATCAGATCATCATCAGTTCAGTTCAGTCACTCAGTCGTGTCTGACTCTTTGCGACACCATGAATCGCAGCACGCCAGGCTTCCCTGTCCATCACCAGCTGCCAGAGTCTATCCAAACCCATGTCCATTGAGTCGGCGATGCCATCGAACCATCTCATCCTCTGTTGTCCCCTTCTCCTCTTGCCCTCCATCTTTCAGAGCATCAGGGTCTTTTCAAATGAGTCAGTTCTTCACATCAGGTGGCCAAAGTATTAGAGTTTCAGCTTCAACATCAATCCTTCCAATGAACAACCAGGACTGATCTCCTTTAGGATGAATTGGTTGGATCTCCTTACAGTGCAAGGGACTCTCAAGAGTTGTCTCCAACACCACAGTTCAAAAGCATCAATTCTTCGGTGCTCAGCTTTCTTTATAGTCCAACTCTCACATCCATACATAACCACTGGAAAAACCATAGCCTTGACTAGATGGACCTTTGTTGAGAAAGTAACGGCTCTGCTTTTGAATATGCTGTCTACATTGGTCATAACTTTCCTTCCAAGAGTAAGTGTCTTTTAATGTCATGGCTGCAATCACCATCTGCAGTGATTTTGGAGCCCAGAAAAATAAAGTCAGCCACTGTTTCCACTGTTTCCCCATCTATTTCCCATGAAGTGATGGGACCAGATGCCATGATCTTAGTTTTCTGAATTTTGAGCTTTAAACCAACTTTTTCACTCTCCTCTTTCACTTTCATCAAGAGGCTATTTAGTTCTTCACTTTCTGCCATAAGGGTGGTGTCATCTGCATATCTGAGGTTATTGATATTTCTCCTGGCAATCTTGATTCCAGCTAGTGCTTCCTCCAGCCCAGCGTTTCTCATGATGTAGTCTGCATATAAGTTAATTAAGCAGGGTGACAATATACAACCTTGATGTACTCCTTTTCCTATTTGAAACCGGTCTGTTGTCCCATGTCCAGTTCTAACTGTTGCTTCATGACCTGCATACAGGTTTCTCAGGAGCCAGATCATTATAGTACTCCCAAAAACCTATAAGAGTGACTTACATTAGTTTCCCAGAGTGCCATGAAATATATGACACACTCACTCAAGACAAAGGAATCATGGTTTTCAGGTCACCATTCTGGAATCCAGTGCCTATTGTTTAATTAGGAGAGTCTGAAAAGTTATTTCACATCACCACACGTATTCCCTCCATGGTGAAATTGGGACTAGTAATATTCATCTCAAAAAGAAGTGGCAAGTAAGAAATGCATGAATGTGCTTGATTAGTTTAAAGAGTTACTGTAAATTGCAAGCTTTTTGTATCCTGGCACATGTAATTTGCATATAAATAATTTATTTGGCTCAGCTGTAAGGAATCCACCTGCCAATGAAAGAGACACGGGTTCAACCCCAGGGTCAAGAAGACCCCTTAGAGAAGGAAATGGCAACCTACTCCTGTAATCTTGCCTGGGAAATCCCATGAACAGAGGAGCCTTGCAGGCTGCAGTCCATGGGGTTGCAAAAGAGTCAGAAATGACTTAGCAACTAAACAACAATGGCTATTTATTTGGCCTACTGTAAAAAGAAACGTAAATCTGCTTTTTTCCTATTTCTACTCTCAATCCAGAGAATTTATGTGCTTTTCTTTGTGTCAGCTTTTTCTGTGTTGTAGGTTTATCTCAAAGACTCAGTCTATCTAGAATAAAGTGTGACCAACCCATGCCAAAACAAATGACTAATGATAATAATGAGGATAGCAACAGTAATTAATAGTATATCTTGTGCATTTGTATGATACTTTACAGAGTTTTAATACAGTTTTATAAACACATTAACTTTATGAGGTAGTAAAATAATTTAGCCTCCATGTTGTATTGAAGCTACACGTGTTATACTGAAACTACATGATATTTCTTTGAGAGTTCTACCTGATATTTGTTATTGTCACCTGCTTTTTAATTCAAATGCTTTATTTGAAAATTGTCTATTGTTGATATAGGAATATTTTATTGTATAACATTTCTGATAAAAAATGTTGAAATTTTTATCAAATATTGAAGCCTTAATGCCATTATACGATAATGGCATTTTTCCTGTGAATATTAGTAGATTTGATTGCATTTGACTATATTATTATACTCTTTTCTCATCCTTTATTGTGAGTTTTAAGACTATCTTTGACATCAGAGATACTGAAAATAATTTTTTAATGTATACTTGAATTAAAATGAAATTAAAGAAAAAACTGAATGTAAAACACATGAGAACATTCGATTATTTTATTTTGCTTTTATCATAAAAAGTAGAATAAATTTAGTTTTGACAACTTTGATATAATTGTAAAAGTTTTCTTACTGGAATATATTGATCAATAATCTTTAATACAATATTAATTTAATTTTAACTCACAATGACTGAAATCATAAAAGAGAAATAAGAGGATAGACTTTTAAACTGCAGCTTTTGAAATGTAGATAGTTTTTAAACAATCCGTAATATATCTAATACAGAAATAATATTCTAGAGGTTGTCTACCTTTTGATTTCTAAAGATCTTAATTTATGAAAAGCATTTGATACAGGAATAGAATATAACCTATTGAAAATACTGTAAAGCATTGTTTTCAATAGAACAATGATGACAATAACTGCAGTATATTATTTATGTAGCATGTTTTGGTTTATATACCTTTTCAAACACATGTCTCATCATTTAGAAGGCTTTCTTAATTCTTCTTTAGTTACCATTAAAAAGATATTTGGGACTCATGACAGCATCTAATGTTTGTAATAAATGTGGCTTGCTTCAGTTTTCCTACATATACATTAATAATTAGTATTTTTGTAAATTAAATAGTATATGATATTCAGAATGGTCAGTTCACATGTTTAGATAGTAAGATGGGTGGATGTAAATAATATGCATAATATATTTTAATATCTGATCTATACAATTATAACCATGTGAAATTATTTTTGATTCAAGACAGTTTTCTTAGAAACAAACACTGTCATAATTGCAAATTTTAACCTTTATGCCCTACTCATAAATAACTAGTAATTTGGTTTGCTGGTATCAAACATTGGTTGTTTAAACAATATAAATTTGAAATTGCCCACTTATATCTGAAAATTATAAAAATAGCACTGATTCAAAATTAATTTCATTACTATAAAGCTGTAGTAATTAGGAAACAGGTTGATGATAGGAAGTAAAACAATAGGCCAAGAAACAAAACATTATATTTATATACAGGGAGAGTGAAAAAGTTGGCTTAAAGCTCTACATTCAGAAAACTAAGATCATGGCTTCTGGTCCCATCACTTCATGGAAAATAGATGGGGAAACAGTGGAAACAGTGTCAGACGTTTATTTTTCTGGGCTCCAAAATCACTGCAGATGGTGATTGCAGCCATGAAATTAAAAGACACTTACTCCTTGGAAGGAAAGTTATGACCAACCTAGATAGCATATTCAAAAGCAGAGACATTACTTTTCCAACAAAGGTCCATCTAGTTGAGGCTGTGGTTTTTCCAGTGGTCGTGTATGGATGTGAGAGTTGGACTGTTAAGAAAGCTGAGCACCGAAGAATTGATGCTTTTGAACTGTGGTGTTGGAGAAGACCCTTGAGAGTCCCTTGGACTGCAAGGAGATCCAACCAGTCCATCCTGAAGGAGAGCAGTCCTGGGTGTTCATTGGAAGGACTGATGCTAAAGCTGAAACTCCAATACTTCGGCCACCTCATGCGAAGAGTTGACTCATTGGAAAAGACTCTGATGTTGGGAGGGATTGGGGGCAGTAGGAGAAGGGGACGACAGAGGATGAGATGGCTGGATGGCATCACCAACTCAGTGGACATGAGTTTGAGTGAACTCCAGGAATTGGTGATGGACAGGGAGGCCTGGCGTGCTGCGATTCACGGGGCCTCAAAGTGTTGGACACGACTGAGCAACTGAACTGAACTGAATATAATATATATAATATTTATTTCAATCTTATAATTACTTGAGATTAACAATAGTATTTTATTTATAGAATATTTAAATATAATCTTGTTTTCATCATGTATATTTTCATTTTTCAGTATTTCTACTTTTAATTCATTCCTGATAATAGCTGATTTTTCTGTAACGATCTGGATATAACTGAGTTTATATAGCTGCTCACTGTATAAAATCCTGACACAGATTTAGGATTTTATCTTTTCAAGGTGTGATGTTAAAACTGTATTTCTTAACTGCAAAAAAAAAAAAAAGTCATGTCTTTTAACTTAAGACAACTGTCTCAAAGGGTTTTTCTATGTAATAGGAAAGTACTGCTGATTTTAAAAAATGTTAATACACTAAAATATTTGCACCACCTGTTTTCTGTGTATGTTGGTGACAGCCACATTTATGTTAATGTTATTATTAACATTATCAATTGTTTGATAATCATTCTTAGACCTAAATCTATGCAAGAGAATTTTATAGTATGCTGACCATCAGAATTAGCTGTTATTCTATACTGCCTGTTGAGTATGGAATATTGACCTTTATTACTCTTCATTTTCAATACAAAATATATTTTTAAGTTAAAGCATTCACTAATGAATCCATTTTAATTTAGGTAATAAATAAAATCCTCATTATGCCTGACAAATGGTAGCCTCAAGTAAACTCAAACCATTTTCACTATAAATCAAAATGAGTTCTGCCCTAAATACACCTTATACAGCTAGTATCCTAGCAAGGATTCAGAGGTATAGGTCATACCAGGAAATGAAACATATCATTAAGAAAATAATAAAAAAAATAATAATTAAGGAAGAAATAAAGATACAGAGAGAGAGAAAATCTAGCTTGAGATATATTTCTGAGAAAAGTAAAATGAGAACATAAAGCAAATGACAGTGAGAATGTCTCATACTGTGTACTTAGCAATACTCTTTTGGGTAGGAGAAGCCATATATTTTTTTTTTCCATAGGAATGTCTACTTATTGATAAATTATTGAGTTAAAAAGATTTTGAGTAAAATTTGCTATAACGAGGATGCTCTGAAATTGAGTGTCTTTTTCAGAGCCAAAATCATTTTCATTATATGTATATTTACCCATGAGTAAATCTAGGTAACCCAGATCTGTTTAAAAAGCCACAAAAGATGCCTAATTTGTTTTTCTATTTCATTAGTAATGTCTGATCTTTCACTTTGGTGATTTTAAGTTATTTTAAATTATAAGATGCTGACATTTGTGAATAGCAGTCTGCAACATTAATGTCATTATTTGGCTGATCATGAGGAATATAAGAGTACGTTCTTAAAAATAGTCTTACTTATGGGATTATGTATTTTTACACTAATTTGTATAAATTAAATTCTTAGATATATTTTGATATTTAAATATTGACTTTTTACTGAGTTTATTTTTATTTTTTAGGTATAGCTAAAAGTGTTTCAAAAACATATGTTCACTGCCTATAAAAGTGATATGATAATCAGTGAATTTATTTTACTACTGCCTAATAAAGTTCTGAGAGAAGGCAATGGCACCCCACTCCAGTACTTTTGCCTAGAAAATCCCATGGACGGAGGAGCCTGGTAGGCTGCAGTCCATGGGGTCGCAAAGAGTCGGACAGGACTGAACGACTTCACTTTCACTTTTCACTTTCATGCATTGGAGAAGGAAATGGCAACCCACTCCAGTGTTCTTGCCTGGAGAATCCCAGGGATGGGGGAGCCTGGTGGGTTGCCGTGTATGGGGTCACACAGAGTCGGACACGACTGAAGCGACTTAGCAGCAGCAGCAGCAGCAATAAAGTTCTGTGGTTCTATTTTCTTAATTATTATTATTTATTTATATAATGAGAGTATTTTCCTACCAAATAGTCCTGTCTTCACATTGACAATATCCTATGGGCCAGTTAATGTTGCTTAAGCTGTCTTTTAACTTCTAACTCAATACTGTGCTGTGCTCATTCTAATATTCAATTAGTTACTATGAATAAACTGAATGAATTTTTTAGTGTCTAGCTTTTTAAAGTATACTATAGACATTACCTTAGTAAGCCTAAAACCCTGAATTACCCAAAACCTTGCTTAAATCTGTGTAATTAGAAAGTATTTATTAGATAAAATTTGTATTTATGTTTATAATTACTTAACTATATAGACACTTATTATTTTTCTTCTCCTTTGACTTTAGGTGCAATAACAGAACCCAATGTGCAGTGGTGGCAGGTCCTGATGTTTTTCCAGACCCTTGTCCAGGAACCTATAAATACCTTGAAGTGCAGTATGAATGTGTTCCTTACAGTATGTATATTCTTGTACTTCTTTTTAAAAAGGAAAGATATTAAGCATTGTTTTGCATGCATTGACAACATATTCTCTATAAAACATAAAAATAATCACATAAATTATATTAAAAACTGGATAATTTTAATTTTTCAAGGTCATACATTATCCTCACACTGGACTAATTCGATGTTGCCTGCATGATCTTGCAGCATTTAATTTTGACTCTATTTTTCTATATATTGGTCAGTACTTATTCTAAAACTCTTTTCTTATTGCAAGAATATAAAATATTTAGGAAAAAGGATGAATGAATGATATGTCAGTACTATATCCCTGTAGTTCCAACAAACAGCAGTAAAAGTGAATAATGTGCTTGTATATATAGTAGCATAGAAATTGATACATTTTCAATTTGATAGAAGCAATTAAATCTAAGCTTCCTCTGCTGCCAACATATTGAGAATTAAAAATATTCATCCAGAGGGAACAGACTGGATAGAAATTGCAAGAATTACATGAACTAAAGTACTCTTTAGAATGTATCTTTTATACTCCCAAGAAGTTAGTCTTTACAACCCTTATGTCAGAAAAAATATATACCAACAACTTATTTTTTTTTCCTTCAGGAATAATGAAAAATCAAACATTCAAAAATGAAACATTTTTGTTCCTTTTTTTTTAATTCAAAGGTAGAATCACCATCTCAAAAGAAAAATTTTTGATCTAACTAGTTAATTATTCATGGAATACCTTAGTGAAGATAACTTAGGAAATCCTATTTTCTCATGCTAAATATGCAGCTCATCCTAGAGGCAGAAAACTCCTGGGATCAAAAACAAATTCCAGGTTCCAATATCCTTTGACATCTCAGAAGAAACGAACTGTCGGGGGATCAGCAAATATACTGTGCTTAGAGATATTTCTATGCTTCACTCATTTCTGTTTATTTAAAAAGTATGGCAAAACCAATACACTATTGTAAAGTAATTAGCCTCCAATTAAAATAAATAAATTTAAATTAAAAAGAAAATAAAATAAAAAGCAGTGTGTTGCTTATGAGCTGTAAGTGTGCATACTCTGATAATAGAGAGAAATTTGGCCAGCAAGAAATGAATTTAAATGTAAAAGTAATAGTGAAAGCAATCAGGAGAAAATACCATTGTTTGTTTATTTTAGATGTGATTGATTAGAAGTATATCTAGTGAAGTTTTATAGGCTAACTTTGTTATACAGAAGCATAAGTATATAGGTTTTATTGAAATCCCAGTTGAGGTTCCCCATCTTATATTGTTATCTCCAGGGACTGACCATTCTATAAAAATATAAAGCTAAATGACCATTTATTGTTCATCAGTGATATTTTAAAGAACTAAAATTTGTAGTCTGTTTTAGAACTGTGACAATTATACTTGGATTGCATAATAATAATATCTATGTGAAAAATGTAGAATAGCTACTTCCAAAGGCATTTTTTTTTTAAAGTATGAATTAAGGTGTTCTTCAGTTTTAAAGACAGTTTTAAGAAACTTACATTCATATTTTGGAAACATGAAAGCTGAAGAAGGCTTGTTGAATATTTGTTTTTTACACAATTTTTAAAAATTAAAGAATTTCACAGCTGTTTTTTCCATTTTATGTACTTTTTCCAAATTTCTTTCAGGATAAGTACTCCAAAATCCTGTGCCAAACTCATTCTGAAAAAATCATTTTCTTAATTCATTTTGATATAAATGAGAACTTGCTCCGACACATTTGTATAAAGGGATTGTGATTTATCAGATTTCCTCTCATAAATTTTTAGAGTTGGGCAATTTGATTCCTGAATATCCTGTATTTACATGTTTCTGATAATCCTAAAAATGTACTGATTACTTTAGAAGTATGTCCATATTATATTAGAATATTTATCTGATTATTTCATTAAATAAGAATTATAAACACAGGTGCAACCACTATGCAGGTTATACATGGTTTAATTTATATGATATAGTATGATTATGTTTGTTTGAAGTATCTTCAGTCTGTTTCAGTTAAAAATATAATGATTAACTAGAAATTCATTTAGTAAATTTAACTTGAATTTAAAAGAAAAGAATCCAAAAGAAGTTGAAAACCATAAAATAAAATAGAATGACTCGTTTGAAAGGTAGGATAGTTTAGTAAAAAAATGACCAGGTAGCAGGACCCTGGTTAATTTAACAAAAATCTGGATTTTTTAGCTTAGGTAAGCTGTTAAAATTTTTTTTAATCTCACCTTACCAACATTCCCTCATCTATAGTACAGTCATCCATTTTATCTGTGGTTTCATTTTCCATGATTTCAGTTACCCGTTGTCAACCTCAGTCTGAAATTATTAAATGGAAAACTCTAGAAATTAACAATTTGCAAGTGTTAAATAATATGCCATTCTAGGTAGCTGGATGAAATCTGCTGTCCTACCGCAGACATGAATCCTCCTCTTCTCTAGTATACTTACTGCATTCACTACCCACTTGTTAGTGTCTTAGTAGTCATCTGGGTCATCACTTCAGCTGTCTAGTGATGATAGCTGTCATGCCATCATAGTACTTGTGTTCGAGTAATCGATATTTTACTTAGTAAAGGGCCCCAAAGTGCACGAGGAGTGATGCTGGAAATATGGATTTTTTTTTTACTATGACTAATTAATAAATTAAATGTTATCATAGATATGTATAGGAAGAAAAACAGTATATTTGGGGTTTGGTGCTATTTGCAGTTTTAGGGATCCACTGAGGTCTTAGAATATATTCCCCTTAGAATGGTCTTGGCATGCGTAAGTCAGTGGGAGACTATTACAAGTCTTGATTTAGGTGATGATAAGCTCCTTTACTTTTCTCCAGAATAAAAAACCACTGTTTGTTGTTGTTGTTGTTTTCCCAAAAATAAAAATATTCACTTATAAAAAGAGCTGACATTTATTAACATTTACTACATGCCATTTACTACACTGGTTTTAGAACTCTTTACGGGTGACCCCATGGACTACACAGTCCATGGAATTCTCCAGGCCAGAATACTGGAGTGGGTAGCCTTTCCCTTCTCCAGGGGATCTTCCCAACCCAGGGATTGAACCCAGGTCTCCCACATTGCAGTAAGATTCTTTACTAGCTGAGCCACAAGGGAAGCCCAAGAATATTGGAGTGGGTAGCCTATCCCTTTTCCAGCGGATCTTCCTGACCCAGAAATCAAACCGGGATCTCTTGCATTGCAGATGGAATCATTACCAACTGAGCTATCAGGGAAGCCCTTTATGTTTACATACCCTCTTTTATTTAATTCTCATAATCTCCTCCCTGTTAGATATGTGTGTCACAGCTTTACTAAAGAAGAAACAAACTCAGTAGGATAGGTAGAGTGTTTCTTATAAAGTGTAGAATAGCTAGAAAATGGCAGAGCCAAGAGTTGAGTCAGTTTGTAATATTTGTTCTGAAGGACCCAACTCTACTTCCACACATAGATTTTCCCCTTTATATTTTCATGAGTTATTCAGTGGTGTTCAGTATTCAGCTTTCATCAGTACAGTAATGGCACGTGATGAAGAAAGAGCTTCAAGAACCCAGGCCCTTTTTCTCAGTTCTTTTGCTACTTACTTTTAAGAGGTTTGTATTATTCTCTTAAAGCAGGTGAATCGCTGCAAACTTTTATTTTCCCAAACACCTAGTGAAGCTTTATGGCAAAGACTAATTTGCGCTCTAAAAATACTACCCACAATTTAGAATGAGGCTCTTACCTACATAGTAACTTTAAAAGTTGTTTAAATTACCTGCATTATAAGAAAAAAAAAAATCCTTGTACTTAATTAAAATGCTTGTTAAAAGACCTCATTGTATTAGTAGAAGACAGACTTCATATTTAAGATTCAGTATTAATATTTTTAACATTTCTAACTGTACCACTGAATAAACAACCAAACAAGAGATGCTGTTAGGTTCTGTTTGTCATGTAGTTTTATAATATCCATTTTAATTTTGAATTTAAGATGATATTTTAAAATGTATGTGGTGATATATTTTATACTTATGAATGCTTTGATCTTAATATTGATGTATGGGAAAATATTGATATTTTATATTTATTTGTATATATATATATTATATGTATACACACACTGTATTTTTCCATGGTAATATTGATTTTTAAGGTGATGCTTTTTCTTGTTAAAATATAGAAAAGAAGGAAATATAGAAATACAGGGGAAAACAAAATTATGTATAAAAACATATCAATATTAATTATATATAAACATATGAGAGGTAATATAGAAAAATTCAACAAAGTCTCTTGTATCACATAGGAGAAAGAAAGTTGAAAATATCTAAGATAAGCTTGCAATAATTTTTGCACAGAGTTTTAGGAGTCAGTAAATAGGTGGATAATTGAGCAATAAGTTTTAAAAGGACCTTTGCCTGAATCAATCAAATGTTATGACTTCTTTTGAAAAGATGACAGTAGGAAATAAAATAAGGAAAATGAGTAATTGTTAACAATGTAGTGAGGCTACTGAATTGTCCTATACTGAATTTTTGGATCTCTTGTACTCAGTTTTTTTTTCAGATTGTAAAAGTTGGATTTAATCTTTTTTTCCTACTATTTATATTCTCTTGTTTGGTTTTATAGGTACCCTGTTTTGGGGTAAGATGAATTAATATTTTTTCTGTTGCTGTTACACCTTAGTTCCACTGTGGCTTTTATAGCTTTTGCCTTTCCTTCTGCGACTTGATTTTCCTCCTTTGTGATATTTTCTCTCCAAGAGATGACCCAAATATTCAAGAGGTTAAACCTCAGCCTTTAGCAGTGCCACATATTTGCTCTCTCATCTTCTCACCCTACCCCATGACTTCTAGCCTGATTTGGATAAAAAATTGTAAGCATCTTTAAGTAGAGTTTCCTTCATTTAGCCAATTTACGGGGATGACTTGAGTTAGAAAGAAAACAATAAAACAACTAACCACCTACACAGAGTATTTCTGAGCAAAAATATCTTTACTTTATATCCTGCTGACAATTTGTCTTTCTTCCAAGGCATGCAATTTCACGCACATTACACTCAAAAAGTGCTTGTCTTCTCTCACAGTCCAGCTTTTCTATTCAGTTGTTTCTTCTTTTTAAAACTACAAAGCACAATTTACTTATTCTAGTAATCTTCTCCTCTGGTAGATTTTCTTAGGAGATAGATGTGGGAAGCACACAATTGGAGAAGTACTAGAAACAAGTGTTTGGTTAAACCAGTCTTATTTTATAGCACTTACAGACTTTTTCACCATTCACATTAGCCATCTGGAGTTATGTATAAGATTGGCTTTATAGAAAGACTTGCAAAAAGGGCATTATCAGAAATTAATATTCATAATTAATTATATAATCTACTTTTTTTTAACTGAAAAAATGCCATACTTTCAACATTTAAAGTGAACAAAGCCTTTAAATATTTAATTATAAATAACTCAATATATTTTAGGGCTTCCCTTGTATTTCAGTTGGTAAAGAATATGCCTGTAGTGCACGAGATCCAGGTTCAATCCCTGGGTTGGGAAGATACTTTGGTGAAAGAAATGACAAACCACTCCAGTGTCCTTGCCTAGAAAATCCCATGGACAGAGGAGCCTGGTGGGCTGCAGTCCATGGGGTCACAAAGAGTCAGGCATGACTGAGTTACAAACACACACACAAATATATTTTACAAGTAATGTTTAACTGAGTATATATTTTAAAATGTGCACTGAGTATATATTTTAAAATGTGCACACATTGATTTCCTACTGGTATTTATTATGTAAGTAAATCTTTATATATTTTAAAGCTCATTGTACTGAAATTAACCCATAGGTTTAAGTTTTTAAATATCCAAAAATGTCAAGATATAATTTGATTTCCAATGGCTCAGTACATTTTCCAGTATGATACATAGGAGATATTCAATAAATATGTTTTGAATGATTGAAAGAAGAAAGGAAATGTGATAAAAGTATTATGTTCATTGCTAGAATGATAAACAAAAGAAACTCTTATCTACAAGAGAGACCTTATTAACTGAAAGATCTATGGTAAAAAAAAAAAAATATATATATATATATTAATTTTAGTTTCTCCAAGTTATTTGATGTTTGTTACTATATCCCTCAAGAAATCTATGTTGTGCTGTGCTAAGTTGCTTCGGTCATGTCCGACTCTTTGCAATCCTATGGACTATAGCTTGCCAGGCTCCTCCATCCATGGGATTCCCCAGGCAAGAATACTGGAGTGATCATTTCCTTCTCCTGGAGATCTTCCCAACCCAGGAATCAAACTAGTGTCTCTATGCCTCCTGCATTGGCGGGCATGTTCTTTACCACTAGTGCCACCTGAGAAGTGCCTCAAGAATGCTACTAGCAACCAATTTGTTTTCCATATTATTATTTTATACCTTCTTATAATATAGCAAGTATTATCCTTCTATAAGAAGAATATCACTTATCTAAATTCTCTGTTTTTAGAATGATACTTAAAAGAACATCAAAATTCTTCCTTTCCTTTCTCCTTTTTCTCCCCACTAGTTTCTTTCTTAAATATTTTCTCTATACTTGACAGTATCTTGCACCTAACATACAATTTATAAAGCTTTTGTAAGTCGGATTATTTAGCAGTTAATTAAAACTTTTATTGTATATAATAAATATGAAATATTCATAAAAATTGCTATTATACGTTTGAAAAACAGGAAGGATGAGTGGACTATATACTTTCTTAGAAGTTCTTATCCAAAATTCTCTCATACTTTTGTCTAACTGCTTCACATTTTTATGGAAATTAGTTTCAACTAGATGATATCAGTTGCTTTCAAGATCTCCCTCTTTTATAGTCCTTTCCTCAATCAGTTTATATTGCAGACCAGACACTGTGCTAAATAGTTGGTAGAAAGCTAAGGTAAAAGTTCTGTCGTTGAGGAATTTAGCCAAATGAGACTCAAGGTCCCCAAAGTTACACTGTTACTTGTTCAGCAAAGCAGTTGAGCACTTCATATTCACAGCGCACTGAGGAGATATGCCTGTCTCATAGCGCTTGATGTTTGTAACGGGTGGGTACATCTTTAGGGAAGGTTTTCTGAAAGAGATGACCCTTGAGCTGAGCCTTAAAGAATGAGCAGACTTTAGTGAGAAGGGCAATCAGTTTGGGCTGATGGGGCCACGACAGATAAGAAACTGTTATGGTGAATATAAAATGAAAACAGTTCGGTATTTGTATAAAAACAAAATACAAGAGTGACAGGAAATGAAGCCATAGATTGGCAGGGTAGGAATCCTGATGTTGCTCTATGCTGGGATTGAGTCCTGATACTCATCACAGTGAGGAACACAATGATAGAAAATTATTTTTAATGTAATTAACTAATACATTAACTAGAAATACTTGTTTGCAATCTACAAAAAACAATTTTGACTAAGTTGAAAAACAGTCTTTTGCGGGGAGAGAGGGTTGGGAAATAACACAGTAATAGTTCCAGAATCAAAAGAGAAAAAGGTAAAACTCAAGTCTGAAAAAATAAGATCCAGTGATCTAGAGAGTGTTAGTGGACAGCAAGGACTCTTTGTTTGGATAATGTTCCAATAATGTTCCAAAAATGGTCTGTGTAATCTAAGTCCTGTAAAGATCTCTACTAGGACATCAGTGTTAGTTGCTCAGTCATTTCTGAGTCTTTGCGACCTATGGACTATAGCCTGACAGGGTCCTCATCCCTGGAATTCTCCAGAAAAGAATACTGGTGGTGGTGGTGGTTTAGTCACTAACTCATGTCCAACTCTTGTGACCCCATGGACTGTAGCCCTCCAGGCTCCTCTGTCCATGGGGTTCTCCAGGCAAGAATACTGGAGTGGGTTGCCATGCCCTTCTCCAGGGATCTTCCCAACCCAGAGATCAAACATGGGTCTTCTGCATTGCAGGCAGATTCTTTACCATCTGAGCCACCAGGGAAGGCCTGGGGCATCAGGACTGCATGAAATTCAGTTGTTTCCAAGGAAGGAGAATGGGGTTGTCAAAGAGCCTGAATGTAATTAAAAAAAAGCAAACTCCTCAGTAGACTGTGCAATTCAGTCACTCAGTCATGTCTGACTCTTTGCGACCCCATGAGCTGCAGCATGCCAGACTTCTCTGTCCATCACCAAATCCCGTAGCTTGCCCTGTGCTAAATACAGCCTGCAGGGGATTTCTTTAGGCCTCTCAGATATCAACAAGTCAGTTTTAACATTAAGTCTGGAGAACACTTGACTGGTATTCCCTTGAGCAACTGCAGACCAGAGCTGAGTGTGTGCTGCACCTTTTAAACAGGGTCTGTTCTTTGCTACTTCGTATAATTTCCATTCCTTTTGGTATTGTATCTGGTTCATTATGGGCTCCCCAGGTGGTGCAGCCTCTTCCAACAACACAAGAGAAGGCTCTACACATGGACATCAGCAGATTGTAAACACCGAAATCAGATTGATTATATTCTTTGCAACCAAAGATGAAGAAGCTCTATACAGTCGGAAAAACAAGACTGGGGGCTGACTGTGGCTCAGATCATGAACTCCTTCTTGGCAAATTCAGACTTAAATTGAAGAAAGTAGGGAAAACCACTAGACCATTCAGGTAAGACCTAAATCAAATCCCTTATGATTATACAGTGGAAGTGAGAAATAGATTTAAGGAACTAGATCTGATAGACAGAGTGCCTGATGAACTATGCACAGAGGTTCGTGACATTGTACAGGAGACAGAGATTAAGAGCATCCCCATGGAAAGGAAAGGCAAAAAAGCAAAATGGCTGTCTGAGGCGGCCTTATAAATAGCTGTGAAAAGAAGAGAAGCAAAAAGCAAAGGAGAAAAGGAAAGATTATTCCGATCTGAATGCAGAGTTCCAAAGAATAGCAAGGAGAAATAAGAAAGCCTTCCTCAGTGATCAGTGCAAAGAAATAGAGGAAAACAACAGATTGGGAAAGACTAGAGATCTCTTCAAGAAAATTAGAGATACCAAGGGAACATTTTATGCAAAGATGGTACAATAAAGGACGGAAATGGTATGGACCTAAGAGAAGTAGAAGATATTAAGAAGAGATGGCAAGAATACACAGAAGAACTGTACAAAAAAGATCTTCACAACCAAGATAATCACAATGGTGTGATCACTCACCTAGAGCCAGACATCCTGAAATGTGAAGTCAAGTGGGCCTTAGAAAGCATTACTACGAACAAAGCTAATGGAGGTGATGGAATTCCAGTTGAGCTATTTCAAAACCTGAAAAATGATGCTGTGAAAGTGCTGCACTCAATATGCCAGCAAATTTGGAAAACTCAGCAGTGGCCACAGGACTGGAAAAGGTCACTTTTCATTCCAATCCCAAAGAAAGGCAATGCCAAAGAATGCTCAAACTACTGCACAATTGCACTCATCTCACATGCTAGTAAAGTCATGCTAAGAATTCTCCAAGCCAGGCTCCAGCAATACATGAACTGTCAACTTCCAGGTGTTTAAGCTGGTTTTAAAAAAGGCAGAGGAACAAGAGATCAAATTGCCAACATCAGCTGGATCATCGAAAAAGCAAGAGATTTCCAGAAAAACATCTACTTTTGCTTTATTGACTATGCCAAAGCCTTTGACTGTGCGAATCACAATAAACTGTGGAAAATTCTGCAAGAGATGGGCATACCAGACCACCTGACCTGCCTCTTGAGAAACCTATATTCAGGTCAGGAAGCAACAGTTAGAACTGTACATGGAACAACAGACTGGTTCCAAATTGGAAAAGGAGTACATCAAGGCTGTATATTGTCATGCTGCTTATTTCACTTATATGCAGAGTACCTCATGAGAAACACTGGACTGGGAGAAGCACAAGCTGGAATCAAGATTGCTGGGAGAAATATCAATAACCTCAGATATGCAAATGACAGCACCCTTATGGCAGAAAGTGAAGAGGAACTAAAAAGCTTCTTGATGAAAGTGAAAGTGGAGAGTGAAAAAGTTGGCTTAAAGCTCAACATTGAGAAAACGAAGATCATGGCATCCGGTCCCATCACTTCATGGGAAATAGATGGGGAAACAGTGGAAACAGTGTCAGACTTTATTTTTCTGGGCTCCAAAGTCATGGCAGATGGTGATTGCAGCCATGAAATTAAAAGACACTCCTTGGAAGGAAAGTTATGACCATCCTCTATAGCATATCCAAAAGCAGAGACATTACTTTGCCAACCAAGGTCCATCTAGTCAAGGCTGTGATTTTTCCATTGGTCATGTATGGATTTGAGAGTTGGACTGTGAAGAAGGCTGAGCACTGAAGAATTGATGCTTTTGAACTGTGGTGTTGGAGAAGACTCTTGGGAGTCCCTTGGACTGCAAGGAGATCCAACCAGTCCATTCTAAAGAGATCAGCCCTAGGTATTCTTTGGAAGGACTGGTGCTAAAGCTGAAACTCCAGTACTTTGGCCACCTCATGCAAAGAGTTGACTCATTGGAAAAGACTCTGATGCTGGGAGGGATTGGGGGCAGGGGGAGAAGAGGACGACAGAGGATGAGATGGCTGGATGGCATCACCGACTGGATGGACGTGAGTTTGAGTGAATTCGGGGAGTTGGTGATGGACAGGGAGGCCTGGTATGCAATTCATGGGGTCGCAAAGAGTCAGACATGACTGAATGACTGAACTGAACTGAATAATATGTAAATGTAAACATGATGCTAATTATCAGTAAACAAGATGAATTACAGCTCGGTTCAGTTCAGTCGCTCAGTCGTGTCTGACTGTTAGCGACCCCATGTATCACAGCTTGCCAGGCCTCCCTGTCCATCACCAGTTCCCGAGTTCACTCAAACTCATATCCATTGAGTCAGCGATGCCATCTAGCTATCTCATCCTCTGTCTTCCCCTCTCTTCCTGTCCCCAATCCCTCCCAGCCTCAGGGTCTTTTCCAATGAGTCAACTCTTCAAGGATTTAAAATTAATTGGATTTGGAGAATTAGGAAAGTATTTGATTTAGGAAGCAAACTGTTATTATAGACTTACAGTTTGAGAGGTTAACTTACCCATGCTCACTCACTTACTTCATTTGAAATAGTAAGATTATATAACTAAGGCACTTAAACTTAATTCAAATAAAATTTTATAAGGCCCTCAAATTGAATAACATAAACATGACGTTTAAAGAGACATGGAATATAACATTTTGTTTTTAAAATATATAGCATATGGAACAAAAAGTAGTGAAAACATGTGAAAGTGAAGGTTTTCTTTCCAAAGTGTTTGCTACTAGGAATATCTTATAGCAAATATGATGTGTGAGATCTTCGGAGTTTATTTTTCAGAAAAATTTTTTCTAAATTCTTGTAATATCAATTAAATACTGTGAAAGGATATTATTGTATTATAATCATTAATTTTATGAAAGCAGAAAAAATAATTGTGTAGAAAGTACTTAATCCAAATATTAAAATTTTCACATAATAGTACCTCAGTAAAATGTGTAATTAGTAAAGGGAAAAATGTATATAAAGTTTAATGTTTTATTTTATTTTTGAGTAATTTCTCAAATTCCTTCTATCTGTGATAGGAGATCACAGATCCTGTGAATCTTGTAAATTTTATTAAATTGCTTAAAATTTTTTCAAAGCCTTGCTATTAAAGCCAAATTATTTTACACAATTAAATACTTATATGGTAGACTCAATATCGTCCCTTAAAAAATCCATATCTTAATCCCATGGTTAGGTGTTTATAAGTGGCAGAGAGACTTTGCCGATTTGATTTCAGACTTTGATGATCTTGAGATGAGGACATTATTCTGGATTATCCATGGAGACCCAATCTAATCATAAGTGTCCTTATAAAAAGGAGGCAGGACATTAACAGTTGAATGGATAAAGAAGTTTTGGTACATATATACAAGGCAATATTACTCAGCCATAAAAGGAGTGAATTTGATTCTGTTCTAGTAAGGTGGATGAACCTAGAGCCTGTTAACGCAGAATGAAGTAAGCCAGAAAGAAAAAAACATATCATATATTAATTCATATATATATATAATCTAGAAACAAATGGTACTGATAAACTTATTTGCAGGTAGTAATTGAGACACAGACATAGAAAAGAGACTTGTGGGCATAGTGAAGGAAGGTGAGGGTAAGAAAAATTGAGTGAGTAGCACTGAAACATATACATTACTATATGAAAAATAAATCTAGTGGGAAGTTGGTATATAACAGAGGGTGTTCAGCCTAGTGCTCTGTAACAAACTAGAGGGGTGGGATGGGGTGGGGTGTAGGGGGAGGTTTAAGAGGAGAGGGACATATATATACTTATGGCTGATTCACTTTGTTGTATGGCAGAAACCAACATGACATTGTAAACAATTATCCTCCAGTTAAAAATAAAATTTAAAAAAGAAAGTAATAAGTAATATTCAAAAGAAGAGATATGACAACAGAAGCAGAGATTGGAGGGATGCACATTGAATATGGAGGCAGAGGCTACTGGCCAAGGAATGCAGGTGTCCTGTAAGAAGCTGGAAAGAACAGGGACATAGACGTTCCCCTTGAGCATCCAGAATGAACACAATTCTGCTGACCACTTAATTTTAGCCCTTAAGACCCATTTCGAACTTCTGACAATGTATGTTGTTTAAAATCACCAAGTTTGTGGTATTTTGTTATGGCACCACTAGAATTCTAAGTATAACCTGTTACAATTTTTTTCTGACATGATTAACATATTTGGAAAAAAAAAAACATTGTTTACTTATGACATAAACTAGTGAAGACAGTTTTATTTTCTGAATAAAGATTGTTGTGTATTTCTCTAATGATATTTTTAAAAGGTAAACATGGAAACTGTCTCTGCCATGGACTCGCTGGATATGAGATGCATAACATGTTGTTATAGACAGACATCATTTTAATTCTATGAATGTAGCAAGCCTAAAGCAAACCAAAGTCAAGTCAATGGTTCAAAAAATCAATTTTAATGTATTACATATACCTACTGCTTATAATAGGCAGCAAAAATATTGAATGGGTGAATAAGTGGTTTATGGTAAACATATGAGCTAATCAGATATGGTGAATAAATGCAGTGAGTTTCCATTTAAATTTTCTTGTACTTTAAACAAAGAAGAATTTTTTATAGTAACTGACTTGTAATACTTGGATTAAATCCATTATTTATGGACTTCCAAGTCAACCCTGCATGTATTAATTTAATTCCATTTTATCAGCACTTAGTTGCTCAGTCATGTCTGACTCTGTGACCCCATGAACTGTAGCCTGCCGGTCTCTGTCCATGGGATTCTCTAGGCAAGAATACTAAAATGGGTTGCTGTTTCCTTTTCCAGGGGATCTTTCTGACCCAGGGATCAAACCCTGGTCTCCTGAATTCCAGGCAGTTTCTTTACCATCTTAGCCACCAGGGAAGCCCAATAGAAACCTAATTATCTTCAAAATTTTACACAATATCTAAATGCCCCCAATATTATAAATATGATTGTTTTCTAACTTTCAAGAAACCATAATCGTCTCATAATTCTGTCATCCTTAGAGTAATCATATTAACATTGAATCAGAAAGGGAAAGGAACTCAGTATTCCTTTGTTTTTATAATTGTGTTTTAATAATATATTTTGTCCTCTGTGCTAATTGCTTTTATACTTCAATTGGAATAGAAACCAATGCAGGATAGAATAATAAGTGACATAGAGGCAAAAGAAGTGGCTCCTTCCTAGTGTTCTTCATGGCAATGACATATTTCTAATTATTACTTAGGCACATGGCAGGTCCTGTCACATTTTCCATTCCCTTACCAGTTCTCTCAAGCATGAGACTATAACAGTGAGAGTGAGAACCTTAGAATTTATGTTCTGATTTTGCTAATTAATAGCTGTTTTCTAGTGAAATGACTTTGTTGCTCTGTGAATGAGTCTTTTCACATAGAAAGTAGGGATCATAATCAATTCATATAGTGTCTGTGAAAATTAAAATTAAATATACATAAGATTTATCCAGTGACGGCCATATTAAATTAAATTCCCAGTATATATATTAAATTCTGAGAATATCATAGCTATTAAAATTAAGATGGTTGTGACATTTCACCCATTTCTGAAGTTTTTGACAATCAGTGCTATGGTGTACTTGGACTTAGAATTGTTATGCTTTTAATTTATCCCAGGAAGCCCTGGGTATCCTAGCCATCTCTATTGCTCTAGACTGTCAGTACAGATTCACAGACAAGATTTTTTGTCTTTGTTTTTGTTCTTTTTTTTTTTTAAATCACCTCAGGATTTTGAGTCCTTCTTAAAACTAGTTACAGAGCAATCTGTCCTTTGATTTAGCTCTTGAACCAGTGCTATTTTATGCAGTTGTTATCTTTGACCCCAAGGTGGTACTAAGACACATCAAACAAATTTTCTCATCTACCCTCGATTCTGTGCATTCTTTTAGCACATATTCCCTACTCTGCATCCTCTTTAGACTAACCTTAAACAGAAAATTGGATTAAACATTTACTGAACATGGTAAACATTTACTGAACATTTATTTGCCCATCAGAACAAGATCTAGTTTCCCCCTCCGTCAGTCTCTCCCATCAGGAAGCTTCCATAAGCCTCTTACCCTTCTCCAGCAGAGGGCAGACAGACTGAAAACCACAGTCATGAAAAACTAACCAATCTGAACACATGGACCACAGCCTTATCTAACTCAATGAAACTATGAGCCATGCAGTGTAGGGCCACACAAGATGGATGGGTCATGGTGGAGAGTTCTGACAAAACATGGTTCACTGGAGAAGGGAATAGCAAACCACTTCAGTATTCTTGCCTTGAGAACCCCATGAAGAGTATGAAAGGTGAAAATATAGGACACTGAAAGATGAACTTCCCAGGTCGGTAGGTTCCCAATATGCAACTGGAGATCAGTGGAGAAATAAATCCAGAAAAACTGAAGAGACGGAGCCAAAGCAAAAGCAACACCCAGTTGTGGATGTGATTCCTGATGGAAGTAAAGTCCAATGCTGTAAAGAGCAACATTGCATAGGAACCTGGAATGTTAGGTCCATGAATCAAGGCAAATGGGAAGTGGTCAAACAGGATGGCAAGAGTGAACATCGACATTTTAGGAATCAGCAAACTAAAATGGACTGGAATGGGTGAATTTAACTCAGATGACCATTATATCTACTACTGTGGGCAAGAATCCCTTAGAGGAAATGGAGTAGCCATCATAGTCAACAAAAGAGTCCTACATGCAGTACTTGGATACAATCTCAAAAATGACAGAATGATGTCTATTCATTTCCAAGACAAGCAATTCAATATCACAGTAATCCAAGTCTGCCCGAGCAGTAGTACTGAAGAAGCTGAATTTAAATGGTCTATGAAGACCTTCAAGACCTTCTACAACTAATACCCAAAAGAGATGTCCTTTTCATTATAGGGGACTGAAATGAAAAAGTGGGAAGTCAAGACATACTTGGGGTAATGAGCAAATATGGCCTTGGCGTACAGAATGAAGAGGGCAAAAGCTAACAGGGTTTGCCAAGAAAACGCACTGGTCATAGCAAACACCCTCTTCCAACAACACAAGAGAAGACTCTATAAATGGACATCAACAGATGGTCAATACTGAAATCAGATTGATTATATTTTTTGCAGCCATAGAAGGAGAAGCTCTATACAGTCAGCAAAAACAGAACCAGAAGCTAACTCTGGCTCAGATAATGAACTCCTTATTGCCAAATTCATACTTAAATTGAAGAAAGTAGGGGAAATTGCTTTTTCTAGGGATTAGACAGAGTGCCTGATAGAGTACCTAAACTATGGATGTAGGTTTTTGACATTATACAGGAAGCAGTGATCAAGAACATCTCCAAGAAAAAGAAATGAAAAAAGGCAAAATGGTTGTCTGAGGAGGCCTTACAAACAGCTATGAAAAGCAGAAAAGTGAAAGGCAAAGGAGAAAAGAATAGATATACCCATTTGAATGCAGAGTTCCAAAGAATAGCAAGGAGAGATAAAAAAGGCTTCCTCTGTGATCAATACAAAGAAATAGAGGAAAACAATAGAATGGGAAAGACTAAAGATCTCTTCAAGAAAATTAGAGATAGCAAGGGAACTTTTCATGCAAAGATGTGCACAATAAAGGATGGAAATGGTATGGACCTAACAGGAGCAGAAGATATTAAGAAGAGATGGCAAGAATACATAGAAGAACTGTACAGAAAAGATCTTCATGACCCAGATAATCACGATGGGTTGATCATTCACCTAGAACCAGACATCTTAGAATACTAAGTCAATTGGGCCTTAGGAAGCATCACTATGAACAAAACTAGTGGAAGTGGTGGAATTCCGGTTGGGGTATTTCAAATCCCGAAAGTTGATGCTGTGAAAGTGCTGCACTCAATATGCCAGCACATTTGGAAAACTCAACAGTGGTCACAGGAATGGAAAAGGTCAGTTTTCATTCCAATCCCAAAGAAAGGCAATGCCAAAGAATGCTCAAACTACCGCACAATTACACTTATCTCACACGCTAGCAAAGTAATGCTGAAAATTCTCCAAGCCTGGCTTCAACAATACGTGAATCATGAACTTCCAGATGTTCAAGCTGGGTTTAGAAAAGGCAGAGGAACCAGAGATTATATTGCCAGCATCCGCTGGATCATTGAAAAAGCAAGAGAGTCCCAGAAAACCATCTACTTCTGCTTTATTGACTATGCCAAATTCTTTGACTGTGGATCACAACAAACTGTGGAAAATTCTGAAAGTGATGGGAATACCAGACCACTTGCCTGCCTCCTGAGAAATCTGTATGTGGGTCAAGAAACAACAGTAGAACTGGACATGGAACAGACTGGTTCCTAATTGGGAAAGGAGTATGTCAAGGCTGTATGTTGTTGCCCTGCTTATTTAATGTAAATGCAGAGTACATCGTGAGAAATGCTGGACTGGATGAACCACAAGCTTGAATCAAGATTGCCAGGAGAAGTATCAATAACCTCAGAAAATGAGATGATGCCACCCTTATGGCAGAAATTGAAGAAAAACTAAAGAGCCTCTTGATGAAAGTGAAAGAAAAGAGTGAAAATGTTTGCTTAAAACTCAACATTCAGAATGACATCTGGTCCCATCACTTTGTGGCAAATAGATGGGGAAACACTGGAAGCAGTGACAGACCATATATATATATATATATATATATATATATATATATATGTATATGTATATATATATGTATTTTTTTTTTTTGGCTCCAAAATCACTGCAGATGGTGACTGCAGCCATGAAATTAAAAGACGCTTGCTCCTTGGATGGAAAGTTATGACCAACCTGGACAGTTTATTAAAAAGCAGATACATTACTTTGCCAAAAATGGTCCCTCTAGTCAAAGCTCTTGTTTGTCCAGTAGTCATGTATGGATGTGAGAGTTGGACTATAAAGAAAGCTGAGCACCAAATAATTGATGCTTTTGAATTGTGGTGTTGGAGAAGACTCTTGACAGCCTTCTCCCTTGGACAGCAGAGATATTCTGCCAGTCCATGCTAGAGGAAAGCAGTCCTGAATATTCATTGGAAGGACTAATGCTGAAGCTGAAACTCCAATATTTTGGCCACCTGATGCAAAGAACTGACTCATTTGTAAAGACCCTGGTGTTGGGAAAGATTGACGGTGGGAGGAGAAGGGGAAGACAGAGGATGAGATTGTTGAATGGCATCACCGACTCAGTGGACATGAGTTTGAATAAACTCTGGGAGTTGACAATGGACAGGGAGACCTGACGTGGTGCAGTCCATGGGGTTGCAAAGAGTCGGACACGACTGAGCAATTGAACTGAACTGAATAGTGCTGGAAATTGCATGAATCACACCCAATCTTACTATGGATTTGTGCATTGTGTCCTTTAGAGTCATGTGTTTCTCACTGATGTTAACTTTTTAGTGCTAGTTTATTCACCTCCAGACCCATTTTTCTCCATAGATCGCAATAGATAGTGAAAGTGTTAGTCTCTCAGTCATGGCTGACACTTGGTGACCCCTTGAACTACATGTAGCCCACCAGGCAAATCTGTTCGTGGGATTCTCCAGGTAAGAATACTGTGTTTTCCCATTCCCTTCTCCAGGGAAGATCCCAACAAGGGATTGAACTCGGGTCTCCCACGTTGCAAGAAGATTCTTTACTCCCTGAGCCACCAGGGAAGCCCAACACTAGATAGGATGTCAGTGTCCTCCAGCACCTCCAGGTGGATCCTGGCCACGTTCAGTTATTTCACTCAACAAATATTGGTGCAGCCCTTATTATATGAGTTTTCACATACGGGCTCTAGGTTAATAACGCTAGTGAATAATTATGAAGCAATCTAAACTTTTTTTGGGGGGGAGGGTAAACATCCTAAGATTCAGAGTGTAGTTGTATAGTATGATTGTATAGTTATATGTAAATTGAGCTGTCCTTTCCTCATTCTGGTAGACTTCCCTGGTGGCTCAGATGGTAAAGAATCTGTCTACAATGAGGGAGACCCAGGTTTGATCCCTGGTTCGGGAAGATCCCCTGGAGAAGGAAATGGCAATCTACTCCAGTACTATTGCCTGGAAAATCCCAGACAGAGGAACCTGGTAGGCTATGGTCTATTTGGGTCGCAAAGAGTCGGACATGAATGAGCGACTTCACTTTCAGACTTCACTGTCTTCATTTACTCTGTTTCTTTAAATTTCTGAATAGTTTTATGTAGCCTTGGAAAACAATAGAATGGGAAAGACTAGAGATCTCTTCAAGAAAATTAGAGACAGCAAGGGAACTTTTTATGCAAAGATGTGCACAATAAAGGACAGAAATGTTATGGACCTAACAGAAACAGAAGATATTAAGAAGAGATGGCAAGAATATACAGAAGAACTATACAAAAAAATCGTAATTACCCGGATAAACACAATGATGTGATCACTCACCTAGAGCCAGACATCCTGGAGTGTGAAGTCAAGTGGGCCTTAGGAAGCATCACTATGAACAAAGTTAGTGGAGGTGATGGAATTCCAGCTGAGCTGTTCAAATCCTAAAAGATGATGCAGGCAAATTGCTGCACTCAATATGCCAGCAAATTTGGAAAACACAGCAGGGACCACAGGACTGGAAAAGGTCAATTTTCATTCCAATCCCAAGTAAGGGGAATGCCAAAAAATTTTTAAACTACTGCATAATTGCACTCATTTTATATGCTAGCAAAGTAATGTTCAAAAGCCTTCAAGCTAGGCTTCAACAGTTCTAGAACCGAGAACTTTGAGATGTTCAAACTCCATTTAGAAAAGGCAGAGAAACCAGAGAACAAATAGCTAACATTCATTGGTTCATAAAAAAAGCAAGGGGATTTTAGGAAAACATCTATTTCTGCTTCATTGACTACACTAATGACTTTGACTGTGTGGATCACAACAAACTCTGGAAAATTTTTAAGGAGATGGGAATACCAGACCACCTTACCCGCCTCCTGCGAAACCTGTATGCAGAAGAAAAAGCAACCATTAGAACTGAACTTGGAACAATGGACTGCTTCAAAATTGGGAAAGGAGTATGTCAAGGCTGTATATGGTCACCCTACTTATTCAAGTTAAATGCAGAGTACATCATGTGAAATGCTGTAATGGATGAAGCTTAAGCTGGTATCAAGATTGCCAGGAGAAATATCAATAACCTCAGATACACAGACAACACCACCCTTATGGCAGAAAGCGAAGAAGAACTAAAGAGCGTCTTGATGAAAGTAAAAGAGAAGAGTGAAAAAGTTTGCTTAAAACTCAACATTCAGGAAAAACTAAGATCATGGCTTCTAGTCCCATCACTTCATGAGGGAATATGGAAACATGAAGAAACAATGAAAACAGTGACAGACTTCATTTTCTTGGGCTCCCAAATCACTGTAGGCCATGAGTGCAGCCATAAAATTAAAAGATGTTTCCTTCTTGGAAGAAAAGCTATGACAAACCTAAGTGTATTAAAATGCAGAGACAGTACTTTGTCAGCAAAGGTCCATATACTCAAAACTATCATTTTTCCAGTGGTCATGTATGAATACAAGAGTTGAACCCTAAAGAAAGCTGAATGCCAAAGAATTAATGCTTTTGAACTGTGGTGTTGGAGAAGACTCTTGAGAATCCCTTGAACTACAAGGAGATCAAACCAGTCAATCCTAAAGGACATCAACCCTAAATATTCATTGGAAGGACTGATGCTGAAGCTGAAGCTCCAATACTTTGACCAACAGATGCAAACAGCAGACTCATTGGAAAAAACCCTGATGTTGGGAATGATTGAGGTTAGGAAGAGAAGGGGATGACAGAGGATGAGATCATTGGCGGCATCATCAATTCAGTGATCATGTTTGAGCAAACTCAGGAAGATAGTAAAGTTAAAGGAAGCCTGGCCTGTTGCAGTCCATGGGGTCACAAAGAGTCAGACACGACTGAACAACTGAACAACAGAACAACAGTAATAGACAGGAGAAGTGAATAAGGCCTTCTTTAACAGATATAAGTTTAAAATGTATCCCCTTTAATTGCTGTTTGGCATTCTAATTCAGTTTCTCATATTAATTAAAATTCCTCCATGAAGATTTCAAAATTCAAAATTGCCCTCATGTGAATAACTTGGTTATTTTGTGTTTCTTTACCTTCAGTATAGCCTATATTAATACAATTTGCTGCTACTGCTACTGCTAAGTCGCGTCAGTAGTGTCCTACTCTGTGCGACCCCATAGACGCAGCCCACCAGGCTCCTCTGTCCCTGGGATTCTCCAGGCAAGAATACTGGAGTGGGTTGCCATTTCCTTTTCCATAATACAATTTAGGATAGCATATTGAGACATCAAAAAACCCAACTTTCTCAATATCATGAAAGAGCAATCTTTTGTGCATATAGCTTGATATCAAGTCTTGTAACATGTCCCAAGTTTATTTCAAAATTACCTAGAGAAAGCCAATAAGTGGACATTTTTAGAGAAGGTGGGGTGTGCCATTTCCTTTTATGTTCACTATAGGCTGTTTACTTTTGGAAGCTTTCAAATTTACATCCAAATTTCTGCAGCAAATCCTTTCTCATTTTAGTTTTTAAAGTAGGTTGAAATAGATTCACTACTCAGTTACATTGAGATTTAATAGTTTCTAAAAACTGTCTGCAGTTAAAAACAACCAAACAAAACCCAGCAAATGTAATTATGGAGACAAGAAAGGAATGAATCTCTCTCAAAAGGCAGAGAGGAATGATTCTCTCTCAAAAGGCTTTCCTATACTGTTGTTTTCCTTGACTTGCTCTCTTTCCTATTCTTAATCTTAGAAAATTCATTGTTAAGTTTATCAAGACAAAAGGAAAAATTCAGATGAAGACCATATTCAAATTTGTTGGAAACAAAATGCGTTTATTTCTACAACAACACTTTTGAGGGATTTTTTTGTTTGTTTGTTTTTTTACCTTCTGTATTCATTCTGTTTTCTCAAGTACTGATTGAACTGGTAGTTGGCTGTGTGCATCAAATTCTAACAAACTTTTCTTATGGCTGTATTCTGGCTTTATCCTGATCTGTTCTATCCTACTTATTGAGCTATTTACCCAAGGCTTAATTCCAGGAAAAGTGCTTGCCTAGTCAAAGAATATTGTGGAGATTGTCAAGGACTAATACTCATATTGAATTAGTTTCAAATATCAAGTTCAGATCTCATAAATTATGAAATGACTGCCCTGCAACAGATGGTATGTGTTACTCTTTTAAAGAATGAATGATAAGTGTAAAGTGAAAAACATAAACTATCGTTTGTCTTTAGGACCCAGCAGTCTTTCAGTCATTTTTCAACATTTGCCTACATTTGTGATTAGCACTGATTCTAACACAAAATTCAAGAGTTTATGATGTTATATTACTTGATTGAATCTTACCAGCTGCTGCTCCTTGGGGGTGTCAGATGATATTTTCTAAAATGTTGAAATGCCTTTTCTTTATCATCAGGGAGTAGCTTAAACACTGGAAGTGACTCTTCACTAAAAATCCCATTTGTCATTGGTTCTAAAAGTGCTGAAGATTCAGAACTAATAGAGACCAATGTATGAAGGTCATTTTATTTTACTTAAGTATTAGAAAGCTGGGATCTTGTCTGCCTCATTGATGAAAAATAGAGTTGAAGAGTCTCACTGTTTACCAGAAATATTCAAATGAATCTAATGTTTTAAAATATGATTTATCTTTTCAATGTAAGCACTTACATTAGTTATTTTGACTCTTCAAATAGCTATACACACAAAAGAATAAAATAGTTTCTGGCATGTAATTAGTGCTTGATAAAAATTTGCTATTAATATTTTAATCTTTCATACAATATGGGTAGAGAGCTTATCTATTGTTGAAAACACCAAATAAATAATAAAATTCTGAACTGTTGTTGTTCTTTAGTCACTAAGTTGTGTCCTACTCTTTGTGACCACATGGACTGGGGCCCACAAAGTTCCTCTCTGTCCATGGGATTTTCCAGGCAAGAATACTGGGGTGGGTTGCCATTTCCTTCTTCAGGGGATTTTTCAGAACTAGGGATTGAACCCACATCATTCTTTACTGCTGAACCACCAAGGGAATCCCCGAGCTAGAAATAGTAATGTACTTTCCTGATTCGGGCTCTTGAGATATTCTACCTGAGTGTGTTTTTAAGAGTTAAAATTCTGATATGGACTAGTATTCATCTATCTTTGAATTATTTCAGTATATACTGTATACTTTAACAGAAACTCAAATCTAATTTTATATTAGTGATGGTTGCTAGGTAACTATTTGATGCAAATAGTTCTGAAACATTTAGCAGATCATTCTCTGATTGGAGTGGAAACTGGAGTGACTTAGAAGCTGATGGTCCAGGAAACGATTGAGAAAGAACATTGTGGAGTGTTTAATAAAAATAGACTGTAACTCTTCTACTTGATTTTCTTTCTCTTTGTCAAAATTAAATATAAAAGGGAGAAATCGCTAGAGAAAAATGAAGTATTTTTCCTGAATAGTAGATATTGTTCTCTGAGCAAGTACCAAGTGTTGACACTATGCTAAATACTTTGTATACAGTATCATTTCCTAACAGCAAGGCCAAGGGCAGCCTTTAGCATTCAGTTGCTTCTGTGTGCCATTACTGCTCACCCTGTTACCAGGCAACAGGTCCCACTCAGCCATTGGTCTGCACCACAGAGAGCCCTCTCACAGGCAACCAACTGTCAATAAGTGACCCTTAGTGGTCATGCTGAGCCTCTGGTCAGCACTACAGTGGACCTCACTCACAAGCAGCCAACTGCCAAGGAGTGTCTGTTAGGAAGAGGATTTTAGCCAAAGGTTGGTGAAGTGGTGGCCTTAGTGGAGAGTGAGGTAAGATGTGGATCCCAGCCTTCTCCCCGGGGCCCTCCAGCTCACCCAGCCTTGAAACAGATTAACAGAAACATCATTATTGACTTCAAGAACAAAGGATCTGACAACAAGAAGTTTGCAGCAACTAACCACTCCCATCTCTCACCTTTCCTAGAAAAGGGCTTTGCTAAAGCTTTCGGGAATTTGGTTTTTTTTAAGGCATGAGCCACCCATCTCCTTTGTTCCAGACTCTGACATTCTGGTATTGTTTGCTCTCACTGTGCATCAGGCACACAACTTGCTTTTGGTAACGGTTTTGTCCTATAGCACTTTGTTTATTTATGTAGTATAGTTCCCATTTAAAAAATAAGGAACACAGGAAAATATTCTTAGTCCTTATTTTGTCCAAGTTCCCATGCTTAGTAGATGGGTGGAAAGAAGGGGTGGGGATTTTAATACAGGTCCCTTTGACTTGTGGAATTCTGTTCATTTTATTAAAGGCTGGTAAAAATAGCTTCTTATCTGGGCATTGATAATTTTTATCAGCTATCTTTTGCAAAATGTTTTACTATTCTTTAGGGCGATACCTAAAAATTAGAGTCATGTTTGCTGAAGTTAGCTTGACATGAAAACAATTTCCATCAGGAGGTGAAAATCATTGTTAGGAACCTGTGTTAGTACAAGGGTACACAAGAGAAACTCATTAGTGAGTAGGGTGATCACTGTCACTTATGCTATATCATTTTATTCTTATAGCAGTTTTTTTATTTATGTAGTATAATTCCCATTTTAAAAATCTTGAAAGTCTTTCTGTGAACTGAATCTGATATATAATGCTTTGTTTCTGTTAATAATTGTTAAACACTTGCATTAGTTTTCTACTGCCACTATATTGCAACAGTGATAATTTTATTCCCTTACAGATGTGAAAGTGGGGAGCATGTGATTTTTTTTTAAAAGTAATAAAGAGAATTAAAAAAAAAATAAAATAAAATAAGGTTATTGATAGAATCCATTTCTATTAGAGGCGTCTATTCCCTTGACTTTTCCAGCTTCTGAAGGGTACCTGAATCCTATGACTTGTGGCCCCTTCCTCCATCTTCAGAGCATATCATGCCACCCTCTGCTTCTGTCCTCAGGTCTCTTCTCTGACACTGACCCTCTTGCTTCTCTTTCATACGGACCCATTATGGGCTCACCTGGATGACTCTGGATTGTCTTCTCATCTCAAAATCCTTAACTTAATCACACCTGTAAAAGTTCATTTTGCAATGAAAATTAAAACATGCACAGGCTCAGGGGATTATGGTATGGACAGTTGAGAAAGAGGGCATTATTCATCCTTCCACAATTTTTTTTTTTAATTAAAGTGCATGATTTTATTTTAAAAAGAGTATAGTGCAGTATAGAATATACTTCAAGAATATACTTCAAGAATTTATGTCAAGCTCTATTGCTCTATTGCATAATGACCAAATATACTTGTTTATCAAATATCAGCTATCATAGAATGCTCATATCTCATATTATCTAGGAGAAAATGGGCAGTCCATGGCTGATTTCAGATTGATGGATTAAATTGAAACCAGTCTGCTTACCTTTTTCTTCTACAGCAAAGTGTCTTTTTTTCTGATTACATAAATAAAGAATAAGTGATCATTTAATAAAAATATTACAAAAATATAAATGAAGATGAAAGTAAAATTTACTTGAGTTTCTATAACTGGAGGTAAATTCAACTATCTTTGGTTCCAACCATTTTAGGTGTTGCTTTATACATTTATATATACACATGTGATTTTACAAGAATTTATAATATATATAATATTATATATATTATATATATATATATATATAAAAAACCTTAATGATATTCCTTAAGCAGTTAGTAGCTATTTCCCCACCATATTTTTCCTCCACTGATTCACTGATAATATTTTATCAAAAACTGTATGAAACTTTTCTTTGAGTCAAATTTTATTTTCTCAGAACTTGCTTTTCAATATCTCCACAATAGTTGTGACCATTTACTATTTCCTTCGTTACTAAGCTCTCCCTTTTGACTTATCAATATTTCTTTAAATTTTGAAGCACTCTCACCAATTCAATCTCATAATGTTTTTGTTGAATTTCTTATACTTTGAATAATGCAATGATCCTAATCCTTCCACAGACATGTTGCAAGTAGCTTCAGTGTATTCTTGACTACTCATGGAAACATGTGAGTTCTTATCTTGAAAATTAACATACTCCAGTCCTTTTGCTCCTTTGCAATTTCTTCATCTTCCCAAACTATTATATAATTTCATTTTTAGAAAGCATCCCAGTGTGATAGTAATTTAGAACCCAGGGAAAAATGCCAGAATCCATGAATGAGAATACTTGAGGACAATTTTTCTTTCATTCTTATTTTTGTGAGGTTTAATGATCTTCACTTTTGTAAAAAGATTAGAATAATAACAGAAAGTGTATGCTTTTGCTTTATGCTCTTCTATTATCATACTTTAACTCAATATAGCCACTGTTATTTAGTTTCTTACACAAAATAACCAGATTAACCTTTAAACTGTCATGTTCACTCTTTTCAAGCTTCAAAGGAAATGGATCACTTTAGCACCAAGCAAAATTTATTCCATTTTTTGTGATAGTTTTAGACAAACCAACAATTTAGCATGCCAGAATTCTAACTGGCATGCCTAAAGCTTTTAATGTTATACCCTTAAATTTACTGTTATTAAATCACCAAGAAGTTTCAAAGTGGTAGAATAAAGATTATGTTAAGTCTGAGATTAAGCTGTCACATCATAGTAATTTGATTTTAAGTCTGGCTCCACCACCTCCATTAGTAATCACATCTTTGACAGAGACAAAGTTCATCCAATATGAGTTCTTATTGCAGATGAAGTACTGATGATTTTGTGTTACTTTGGTCAGTCAATAAAGTTAAAAGGATAAAGTTTATTTAGTTTTCAACTTGAAGTCAAATGTCTATTTAATTAAATTTTCCAGTATTTGGCAAGAAAGAACTAGTCACGTCATCTTTCTTCAGCTTGATATTAAATAGCATATTGTGAAGGTTGGTAAACAATATCTACATTAATATGAAACAGATATACTTGGAATCTATTTAGAAGAGCATCAGGAAGTCCAACTTCTTTGTTAAGATAGTTGATAACTTCTGATAATCCCCTAATGCTAAAAGTTTGTATTACATCTGCAGGTTTTAAGTATGATATTCATTTTCTAATTGGCTTATGTTACTCTCTAGTATTCTACTTGTTCAAATATTGAGTGTATATATCTATATATCTATATCTATATATATCTTTTATAATTCACAAAATAATTTCTGAACCAAGCAGATGATAATGATTTTAAAACAGTATGTCTTCTACATTTCATTTCTAATCCAGACACCTATCACATAATCATCTCTTCTACCCTGTGCTATTGAAAATTTACAGTGCCTTTTTTAATATACTGATGATGTATGTAAAGAAAAAGTAAGTAGAAAATATACTATTAATAATGTGGTCACGTTATATTTACTTGACAAGATAAAGAACCCACCTACCAGTGCAGGAGACTTAAGAGACATGGGTTTGATCCCTTGGTCAGGAAGATCCCCTGGAGGAGGACATGGCAACCCACTCTGGTATCGTTGCCTGAAGAATTTGATGGCCAGAGAAGTCTGGCAAGCTTTGGTCCTTAGGGTCACAAAGAGTTGGGCACTACTAAAGTAACTTAGCATGCATGCATATATCATATCACTAAACATATATTATACTTAGTATATATTCAGTGACCAATTGAAGACTAACTACAAAGATAACCTTAATATCCTTAAAAAGCTTATAACCAATTTCATGAGAAAATACAAATTCCTGAATTACTCTTATAGTTTTATACGTGCAAAATAAAAATTCTCATGAGCCAGTTTCTATAGAAGTAGAAAGAAATATTCAAAAACAAAAATTGGCAAAGATTCAAGGTAGAAGAATACAGTGAAGTGAGTTAAAAAATTAGTTGTAATAATATTTTAAGTCAAAAAGTATTTAATATTATTTGAAAATTGATTAAAAAAAATAGGTGGGAACATCCAAAAGCTCAGTGAAACAGCAGAGGACTCTATGCAAGAAGTGGTAGTGATAGAGATGTTTCCAAGAAAACACTATCAACTTTTTCTGTCCATTTCTGAATTCTCTAGAAACTGGCCTAATAATTGTAGCATATAGTGGTTATGTGTAGGGTACATTACTCTGTCTTTGAATTTTAGCTAGTATTCTCTTTGTAAACTCACAAAACTTCTGTATGAGTTCTTCTTGAGATGGTCTATACTGTTAGCATGGAACTTCATTTACTAATCTCAAGTTATTCTATTATGTGCATCACTTAACCACAGAGAAATTTCTGCCACAGGAAAGCCAGGAGTGATTACAAGACTAGAGTAAATCAATCTGATCTATACCCTTATCTCTTAGCTATGGAGTAATATTTAAAATTACTAAATACTAGAGTTAGACAGAGGACCAAAACTGATGCTTTCAAACTTTGGGGCTGGAAGAAGATTCTTGAGAGTCCCTTAGACAGCAAGACAATCAGACCAGTCAATCCTAAAGGAAATCAACCCTGAATATTCATTGGAAGGACTGATACTGAAGCTGAAGCTCCAATACTTTGGCCACCTAATGCGATGAGCCAACTCATTGGAAAATAACCTGATATTTGGAAAGATTGAGGTCAGGAGGAGGAAGGGGACAACAGAGGATGAGATGGTTGGGTAGCATCGCTGACTCAATGGACATGAGTTTGAGCAAACTATGGCAGATGGTGAAGTACGGGGAGGCCTGGCACACTGCAGACCATGGAGTTGCAAACAGTTGGACATGACTTAGTGAGTGAACAACAAAAGACTATTCAGGGAGCCTCCCACCATTCAGGATTAGGAGCCATAGAGAAGAATATTACTCATCTTAGTTTTCAATTTTAACTTTAATGAAATTAAAAGACGCTCGCTCCTTGGAAGAAAAGCTATGACCAACCTAGACAGCATATTAAAAAGCAGAGACATTACTTTGCCAACAAAGGTCCATCTTGTCAAAGCTGTGGTTTTTCCAATAGTCATGTATGGATGTGACAGTTTGACTATAAAGAAAGCTGAGTGCTGAAGAATTGATGCTTTTGAACTGTGGTGTTGGAAAAGACTGAGAGTCCCTTGTACTGCAAGGAGATCCAACCAGTCGATCCTAAAGGAAATCAGTCCTGAATATTCATTGGAAGGATTGATGTTGAAGCTGAAACTCCAATACTTTGGCCACCTTATGCAAAGAACTGACTCATTGGGAAGACCCTGATGCTGGAAAAGATTAAAGACTGGAGAAGGGGACGACAGAGGATGAGATGGTTGGATGGCATCACCGATGTGATGCACATGAGTTGTGTAGGCTCCGGGTGTTGGTGATGGACAGGGAAGCCTGGCGTGCTCCAGTCCTCAGAGTTGCAAAGAATCGAACAGAGACTGAGCGACTGAACTGAACTGAACTAGTTTTCTGTTTGGTTTCTGACTCATTCTTTGAGACAATGGTATCAAAACTTATTCCGTTATGTGAAATTATAAAGTATTAATGATTGTAAAAATCATGATTTATTTTTAAAAAGGCATTTACTGAGTTTCAGTGCTATATGCTAGGCACTTAGTGAAATGCTGAAGCAAAAAGTGAAAAAAATAGTGGGTCACTGACCTTACAGAATGAAAAGAGGTTACGCACATTTAAGTTCTTGTGATATTTTCAAATGCTTAGTTTTTAAATTCCACTAATTCCGACCCAGGGATTGAACCCGGGTCTCCCGTATTGTAGGCAGATGTTTTACCATCTGAGCCACTAGAGAAGTCAGTAATTATACATTAAATAAATTATTTAGAGTTGTTTATTTAGTATGTGAGATTATCTCAAGAAAAAATGTCATTAAATATCATAATCATTTTGGTGTGTTCTTCTTCATTCCATCACAGTGTATTGCAATCTTTGATTCCAGCCCCAGCCTATAAAATGAGGTAACTGCATATTACATAGAGTTCCAGAAAATCCACTTTAAATTATGTCTTATGTAAATGGCAGGCTGTTCTTTTGCAATGGGTGGCATTATTTAATCCAGTTAAAATTACTTTCTTTTTAACTCTGGAGCTTTGACTTAAATTAGTTTATCCTCAGGCTTCAGCATCTCACTTAAACCATTAGTGTTCTTCTTCCTCTAGGGACTCCCATTTATACTTTCCCATCCAGAATGTAATCCTATCAGAAATGGTAATTATACTTTATACTCAGTAATATCTTTCATCCAGAGAAGTCTTGAGCATTTTAAAATATGACCTTGTTAATGTTTTCCACCTCCCTGAGATGTAGCCACTAGCTGAGAAGAATTTCTGCAGTTTTACAGATGGAAAAAGGGGGTGAAGGAGAAAAATAGAGTTCTCCAAACATGATTTTAAATATGAGAAGGTATAAGTTGAATATCAGAGGTACTCCACAAGAATATAAAATTTTTTAGAAATATAAGCAATTATAAAATTTAATTTTCATTTAAAAAATAATTTTCCAGTCATTATTCATTAACTGGCTACTCTGGCCCAGTGGTATGCTAAACACTGAGTACAGCAGAAAGCAAAACAAAACCAGGTGAAGTGGGACAAGAAGACACAGGTTTCAGATCCTACAAGGCCTATGGGCCACGAAAAGGGTTTTAGACTTGGTTTAAGTTTGTTGAAGGGCTTAGAGCATGTTTAAGTTTTAAAAAAGAATCATCCCCAATAGAATGTGAAATAGGGGATTTAAGACAGTGAGCAGAGAAAATCCATTAGAATTTTTATTTCCAATGTTGTATATTGGTTGTTTTTGCTCTAAAACTTCACCATGTGCTCAGTGGTTCCTGAACATATAATAATAACTTCTAGAAATCTGTGCAATTATATAGGAATAAGTAATGTTGAATGTATTGAATTTTCTAATAAAATATGCTGCTTTGTTTATTGAGGAGCTTCTTGAAAATTGTTTAACTTGGGATAAAGTATTGTAGATAAATCATGCTTTTATGAAATTGTAGACTGATTGGAAAATTTAGATCTGTACTCAGATAACAAGTATCTACCTATCTATGTGTCTTATTGGCTAGATAGGGTATTATAGGAGTTCTAAAAAGAAAGTCATCATTTAAGGGGAAAATGACCAGGAAAAGAGAAAGAGGCTATATATTATGTGAATCAGTTCATGAAAGTATGTTTAAAAACTCACAAATAGTCATGTCATTTATTTCCCAAACACTATGGAAAGTTATAAAGAGGATGTAAATGTGTTACATTGTGTTTGTATTCAGTCAGGTGTCAAGTGCTAGTGACTCAATAATGTCTGACTCTTGTGACCCCATGGACTGTAGCCCACCAGGCTCCTCTGTCCATGAATTCTCCAGGTAAGAATACTGGAGTGGGTTGCCATTTCTTTCTCCAGGGGATCTTCCCGACCCAGGGGCTGAAGCCAGGTCTCCAGCATTGTAGGCAGTCTTTACCAACTGAACCACCAGAGAAGACTTTGTATTCAGTGGTCATAGTCTATTTGAAGAACTGCATACTTGCCCAAAACTCTTAATACTAGGCACACTACCAGAAGTACCACAAAATAGAATATGAAAGAAGAAATTTAATCTAACCGTAGAAACAAAGCAGTTTTTAAATTTGAGAATAGTAGACAATAAAATATCAAGTTTTCATTCAAGAGAGAACAGATTTTACCTTAAATATCAGTTTGAAAGAAGACAATAGATCAGAGAATTTTAGAAAATGCTGTGAAAGTTGCATTCAAGTGCCTTAAATTCCAGAAAGAATAGTTAAGTAGATGTATGCCACCATCTAGGTGTTCAGTGATTCCTGCTAAACTAAAGTGCTGATGATGGTGAGGGGGAGAAATGAGATTAGGGTGAAGTGGTGAAGAAAATTTGACAGAAACTAATAAATTCTTGAGTGTGGCTTTAAAAAAAAACCAAGTACTGAGTTTTGAGCCATAGTGATTATGCAAGTGGCAGTACTATTATTTAAAATAGGAAAGTGAAGAATTCAGTAGAATGTAGAGTTCAGTGAAGTGGGATTGGAAGTAAGTTCTTAAAATCTGAAGTTTGAGGTGCTGGGGAAATTTATAGTGTTCAGCAGTGATCATATCCCTGGGTTTAGAAAAGAGCTTGAGGCAGGAAAGAAAAGATATTTGAGGCATTTTTCCTGAAACCTAACTTAATTCTCAAACCCAAGGTCATACAGCTAATAAGTAGACCTGAAGTTTAACCTCCTTCACCATCATTTTTTTTTAACCAAACCACTATGCTTCCACTTCAGAAGGAACTAAATATTTGAGAATCAATTGTAGAGAGGTACGAGTGAAATTTTGAGAGTGGTGCAAGTATCTGAAACAAACCAAAGGGTTGGTGGGAGGAGCAGGGAGTGTAGAGAACAAAAATTTTGAAAACAGAATGAGATATATATGCAGAAGGTTTGTCAAAGTTGAAAGACGCTAGTCCAGAACCTAGGGAAAAGGCTATTGTCACAAAAACTAGGAGAAGAAAATTTACAGAAAAAAAGAAACACATTAACTTGTAGAATTCTGTAAAGCAGTATTTCTCAAAATATGTTCTACGGAACATTAGCCATGCAACATAATTGAGAAGTGCAAAGGAAAGATTGCATCTATCATATCAAGTAAGTTTGTAAGACACAAAATAATAGGCTATCACAACCGTCTTTCTCCTCATCTTCTAGAATCACAGTGTAAATTAGCATTAAAACTATAGAGAAATATGAAATTTAACTTCATCTTAGTGAGCATCTTTTTTTTTTAATGTTTTAAACCTAGGAATTACATATTTGAAAATATTTTTAAGAAAAGAATCATTTAGGGGTAGGATGAAGATTCTTAAAGAGGGGGCTCTTGAGTCACTAGAATCTAAGAAATGTTAAAAGAGGTGTTGCAGAGATAAAAGGACAGTTTAAATCTGGACATAGGAATTGGGGTAAACAATGAAAGAGAGTTGTGGAATTGTAGAATTAGAAGGAAAGGGTGAGGCCCACTAGGTTAATGACTGTGTTAAAATTACCCTGGAGCCAGATTGATGACAAAGCTGACTACTACTGGGACTCTGGGCTGTGTAAAGGTTGATAGGAATACCAGTCCCTGAACTATTCTGTCCTGGCAATGACTCCAGTTTCTCTCTCCATGGTTTCTAGACTCCACTCCTTTCAAGTTTCAATCTTTGAACTCGTCCACCTTGATTACGTTTATCTCAAAAAGTATTGCTGAGAACTAAAGACAGAACCCCTTGCCTTTCTCTAGGGTACTGTGTGTTTCGTCTTTTCTGACAACATGATCAGAGGGTGGGTTCTCTTTGAAGTTAATTCAGTTGTGTTTAATTTATATGAATCTTTAAAATTCTTCTAGTAGCTATCCAACTTTTGTACATGAATGAAACACCTTTTTAAGGTTATTTTATAACTTTGCATTACAATTTGCATTTACATTTTATTAGTATCAGCCCTTTATCCTTGCCTGGATTTAAAGGACTTTTTCAAGTATTCATCCTGACTTTCTTTTTATGGAAGCCCCTATCTTTGTGTGAATTGCAGATTTTACTTTTATGCCTTTGATTTCTCCAACTGAATATTAATATTAGAGTGATCAGCATGAAGGACAAAGGTTTGCTGAAAGCTGCTATAATCGTTGTCCAACTTTAACTTACCCAGAAATCTCTTCGAGTGCAGTTATTAATTGCATCCAGCTCATTGGGTGTGGCTTTTTCTCTTAAATTAATCATCTCTGTTGTTTTATTTCTACAATCTATCCACTTACATATTAGGATAAGCTTTTTCAAAGCCATGTGGTGTCCTGTAAAATCTTTATTCCTGCATTTCCTGATTTTCTATGAAGACAGTGGTATTACTTTGATATAATTTGTGATTCTGTTTTCATGTACTTAGTACCCATCTCATCATTCTAGAATCTTGCTTGTACCCTAAGTCAGTATCACTAAAATGTTTCTCTAAACATACATTTCCTCCCTTTCTACTAAAGGCATGTGTCTTTCCTCTTGCTTCCCCACAACTTTCCTTTGTATTTTTTTATTCTGTTTTTAAGGTAGTTTATCATAGTGGCTTTAGAATCTTCATTTATGCACTCAAATTCTTTCAACCTCAGTTTCCAGATCATTGTGAGAATTAAATAAACTTAAATGCTGGAATGTACTTTGCACAGTAAATGCTCAACAAATCCTGGATATTATTCTTTCAGCACCCTAGTCTTGACTAAGAACCTAGATCCATTTACAAACCTAGGGTGAAAGTAATTTTGGGAACTGTAAGTCATTGAATACATACAAAAGTTTCTTTCAATTACTAAGCTTAAGGAGTGTGAGACTTATGCTGGGAACTTAGTCTTTAATTGTTTCTACAAAAACAGCTTGTGGGAAACATCTTTCCAGTAAAAAATATGTAATAGTAAAGGGTCTGTTTATCCATTCAACATCTTAAAATAACTTTCTGAATTTAAAGTTACAGTGCCAAGTATCAGAAAAATAGGGTATGGTTTTAGGAAAAATGGATCAATTTATAAAAGAGATAGACATCAAGACTGTTCTTTCCATTGTTAGGGAGAGCAAATTAGGACAGTCTTGCTGGGCAGTGACTCAGAGAGGCAGATGACAGAGAAAATGGGTACTAAAAAAAGACCAAACCTTGTCACCACAGAATTTACATCCACTTCCTTCAACAGGCCATAGGATACTCTTTTATGATATATCTCATCTATTGTTTGCTTTGATATTTAACTATTTTTCTTTATGTAAATGTCTTTACATAAAGACATTTGTTTAGAGGCCAGAATGGAGAAGAGATGAGGAATAGTATCTGCACCTTAGGGAAGTGGTTTCTTATCACTGGGGGCTCAGAATTGCTTGCTTGTATACCTGTGGCAGATTCATTTTGATATTTGGCAAAACTAATACAATTATGTAAAGTTTAAAAATAAAATAAAATTTAAAAAAAAAAAAAGTTGAGTGGAGATACTTTCTTTGGGGGTAGCATCTATATTCTCTAGACAATGTATAGCAGTCTTTGGAAACTCATTAACAATGCTTCAAGGGGCAACGCTATTACCAGCTGAAGGATTTTAAGGGGAACATAAAAAGTAATTGCTAAAGGAGGTCAAGTGTGCCCAGGCTTTGATATCACAGCACATCCAAGACTGATTGGAAAATATGTATCAAAGTCTCTCCACTTATCAATAAATAAACATTTCCATAGGAGTACAAATATTTGGAAAGGAAGATAAACTATAAAGTATTTTGATTCAAAAAAATAACAGTGTGTTGATTTCTTTTTAATGTTTCTATATCTTTTCAATGATTTGATTTATTTTTGTTGACGTATATTTGCTTTACACTGCTGTGTCAGTTCCTGCTGCATAGCAAAGTGAATTAGCCATACCTATACATATATCCCCTCTTTTTTAGAATTTCCTTCCCACTTAGATCACCACAGAGCACCAAGTTGAGTTCCCTGTGCTACACAGTAGGTTGTTATTAGTTTTCTACTTTATACACAGTAGTGAATGTATATCAATCCTAATCTCCCTATTTACACCTGCCTTTACCCTTGGTATCCATACATTTGTTCTCTAAGTCTGTATCCTATTTCTGCTTTGCAAATAAGGTCAGCTATACCTCTTTTGTAAATTACACATATATGGGTTAATATACAATATTTGTTTTTCTCTTTCTAACTTAACTTCACTCTGTATAACCACCTTTAGATCCACCCACATCTCTGCAAATGACACAGTCCTCTTACTATTTTATAGCTGAGTAATATTCTGTTGTACTTATGTAGCACATCTTCTTTATCTGTTCCTCTGTTGATGGACATTTAGATTACTTCCATTTTGAATCATAGTTTTCTCTGGGTATATGCCCAGGAGTGGGATTGCTGGATCATATGGTAGTTCTGTTTTTGTTTTTTTAAGGAAAGTCCATACTGCTCTTCATAGTGGCTCTGCCAACTTACATTCCCACTAACAGTTTAAGAGGGTTCCATTTTCTCCACATAGTCTCCAGCATTTACTATTTATAGATTTTTTTGACTGTGGCCATTCTGACCATGTGAGGTAATACCTCATTGTAGTTTTGATTTGCATGTCTCTAATAATTAGTGATATTAAACATGTTTTCATGTGTTTGTTGGCCATCCAGCATCCTTGCCTTGAAAATCCTATGGATAGAGGAGCCTGGTGGGCAACAGTCCATGGGGGTCACGAAAGAGTCGGACACAACTTAGCAACTAAACAATAATGTATTCTTTAGAGAAATGTCTATTTAGATCTTCTGCTCATTTTTTAATTGTGTTGTTTGTTTGTTTTTGATTCTGAACTGCATGAGCTGTTTGTGTATTTTGGAAATTAATCCCTCCCAGCTTCCATGGAGGCAGAAGCTGGAAGATGAGGAAGTGGGTTAATGGCTGCCATGCCCCTTGCATGCCACTCAATATCAATGCTTTGCTTCTGTGGTGCCAGGGCTTCTTCCACAAACTTTTCCAAGGTCTTAATCTTTTTTATTCCTCTTTTTTTTTTTTCTTTCTTTCATCTTACCTCTTCTGAAGGTATTTTTCTTGTCGTTTTAGGTTTCCGAAATCTTCCACTTATGTTCAGCAGGTCCTTTCTGAGAATTGTCCCTTTTGTAGATGTATTCTTGATGTATGTATTCGTGAGGAGAGACAAACTACACATCCTCCTATTCTGCCATCTTGACTCCTCCCCTCATCAATGATTTTAAACGTGTTTGTTTGACTTTGACTTTTTTAAAGCCTTATTTAGTTTAGCTTTTTTCAAACATGTAAACATCTCTAGCTATCTAATCAGATCTTAGAGACACTTTTCAGCATGATTAAGTGTACTGAGAAATTTTTTAAGCAAACAAAGAAGAATTATGAGAAAGAAATGAAAACCCTTAAGCTTCATGTGCTTGTCTCTCCTCATATGTAACCCAGCATATACTCCTTGGTGTGTGAGATTGTCTGCTGTTTAAGACCTCCTGATGAAAGGCCCATATGTGTTTGCATATTGGCTGCAAGTCTACCAGGACCCCAATATGAGCACTGCGGAGGGCTTAACTCACCATGTCACTGCCCGTACTACTTTATTTCAAGCTTACTGTGGGTCACTTCATCTTACTTTCATTCTTTACCCCCTTTTGTGGCTATAATGTATAATTTAAGTATGTTTTCTTCAGAATATTGCATTCAACATTACCCCAATTTCAGACATTTTTTTCTGAAATTCAAGCTTCCTGGGTCATTTGGCACAGTTATTGGCTTATTTCCAAACTTGCCATCTCCCTTTTGTTTAGAATTGCTGACATTTTCATGCTTATTCATGAAAAATACCATGTGAATTTACACTGGCACTGGGAGAAAATGGTTGTGGTGCCAACAGTCAGTGTCATTTGGATTACAGAGGAATTTAAGGCTGTAATAAATTCTCTCATTCTAAATAAGGTAATGTATCAGAGTAATAAATCTTACCTTTCAAATGCCTTTCTTTAATTGCAATGGCTGTTTTTTTTCCTACACCACTAGCAAGAAAACTTTGATTATTCACAAGTTTTTAATGGTACTGTTTTCTGCCATGTTACTGTTTTTTTAAACTCTTAAGGTCTTAGTTTTTTAATGTGGTTTCCAAGTTGAAAATTTAGACTCTCTTTGATCTAGGTGTTTTTTTTGGTTGTTTTTTTTTTTTTAAGTAGGAACTGAAAAACTCAATAAAAATTTAAGAAAACACATTATGCTTTCTACTTTTATTTTTTAAGTTATAAATGAAAATTGATCAAAATTAAAAGATAAATTCTAAGATTTTTAACATTTCTTAATCTTTCAGTTTCAGTCCCACCTTACCAACAGAACATTTCATAGAGTTATATCCATTTTGATATTACACCCTTCTTACAATTTATAGCTCAATTGTATCTACTTAAATTTAGCCCTTTATTTTAGGCCATTTTATTTTATCTCAAGTTATATTAGGTTGGTGCAAAAGTAATTGCAGTTTCAGACTGTGAATTTTAAATCATTATAACTAGGCTCAAACATATATTGATTAATCAAAATAGGAACCATTCATCAATACACTTTGCCAACAATAAATAAGTTTGTTTATTCCTATAGCATAAAAATCCATGTTTTGGGATTCTGTGAACTCTTGGAAAGCTTTTTCTGCATCCTGCTGGATATAGAACATTTTCCATGCAAAAAGCTGTCAAGATTCTTGAAGTAGTGGTAGTCAATTGGTGAGAGGCCAGGTGAATATGGCAGATGAGGCAAAACTTCGTAGCCCAATTCATTCAGCTTTTGAAGTGTTGGTTGTGTGATGCACAATTGAGTGTTGTCATGGAAAAGAATTGGGCCCTTTCTGTTGACGAATGCTGTCTGTAGGCATTGCAGTTTCCAGTGTATCTCATCGATTTCTTGGCATACTTCTCAGATATAATGGCTTCACTGGGATTCAGATCTGTTGTGGATCAGATCAGCAGCAGACCACTAAACAGTGACCATGATCTCTTTTTGGTGCGGTTTTGGCTTTGGAAGTGTTTTGGAGCTTCTTCTCAGCCCAGCCACTAATCTGGTCATCACTGGTTGTCATAATAAAACCCACTTTAATCACAGGTCACAATCTGATTGAGAAATGGTTCATTGTTGTTGCATAGAATAAGCAAAGATAGCACTTCAAAAATTACATTTTTTTGATTTGCAGTCAGCTCATTAGGCATCTACTTACAGAGCTTTTTCACCTTTCTGACTTGCTTCAAATGCCAAAGATCTGTAGAATGGTCAGTGTTGAGTTCTTTGGCAACTTCTCATGAAGTTTTACTTAAGAGGATCGTTTTGATGTTGCTCTAGGTTGTTGTCAACTATCCATGGCCCACCACTATGCTCCTCATCTTCAAAGTTCTCGTCTCCTTTGCAAAACCTCTTGAACCATCACTGTACTGTACATTTATTGGCAGTTCCTGGGCCTAATGCATTTTGATTCTATGAATTGTCTCCACTACTTTGTGACCCATTTTGAACTAGAATAAAAAAATCACTCAAATTTGCTTTCTATCTAACATCATTTCCATAGTCTAAAATACATATAAAATAAATAGCAAGTAATAATGCATTAGCAAAAAAGCATAAAGCAGGAAAGTTACATTAAAATGATGTATAACATAACCACATTTATTTAAGAATGTATTCCAATATCAAATGGCAAAGTTCAACAATGAAAAATTGTAATTACTTTTGCACCAATGTAAGTATTTATTCTGGTAATTTATTTCATATTTAAATATTACTTAATTTCCCATGTATTTAAACTTCTAATTATTCAATTAGTAGAAATAATATCTTTAGCAAAATTACAAAAATCATAAAAGGGACTCATAAACTTCCCTGGTGGTTCAGTGGTAAAGAATCCACCTGCCAGTGCAGGAGATTCGGGTTGAATCCCTGGATCAGGAAGATCCCCTGGAGAAAAGCTAATGGATTAGTCTTGGAGAATGGACATGAATCCAGTCTTCAGCTTTATAATACCCTTAAATTTATGCCATAGAAGATCACTCTTCAAAATGCCTATTTAATTGCCTGGAGACCCTCACCTGCAGGATGTTGTTCCCTTTATCTTGAATCATAGATCCTTTGATTCTTCTGCCCAGATGACACACCAACAGGAGTATAGCATTCTGTTGAACATCTGCATTCCCAGACAGAATTTTATAAGCACTGTACTGGGTAAGGTTATTGCAGATTACACCTAGAGTATATATTAATGATTCTGGACCTGTGTGTATATGTATATATATTCAGATCAGATCAGATCAGTCGCTAAGTCGTGTCCGACTCTTTGCGACCCCATGAATCGCAGCACGCCAGGCCTCCCTGTCCATCACCAATACCAGAATCTTGGTGGGTCTCTTGAATGAATTCAAGTTAATTCAAATATACAGCACTGTATATTCACTTTAGTGTGTTCTCATCTCAACATAATACTTTTCTGGACTGCTATCCTTATACACATGTAAAATTATTTTATACATTTCAAGTAAATATTAATGATTTGGATTTTTCTTTTTTAATTAACTTTTCTTTTTATTGAAGGATAATTGCTTTACAGAATTTTGCTGTTTTCTGTCAAACCTCAACATGAATCAGCCATAGGTATACATATCAGTTCACTTCAGTTCAGTTCAGTCGCTCAGTCATGTCAGACTCTGTGACCCCATGGACTGCAGCATGCCAGGCCTCCCTGTCCATCGCCAACTCCCAGAGTTTACTCAAACTCATGTCCATTGAGTTGGTGATGAGTTCCAACCATCTCATCCTCTGTCTTCCCCTTCTCCTCCCACCTTCTTTCTTTCTCAGCATCAGGGTCTTTTCATATAAGTCAGCTCTAAGCATCAGGTGGCCAAAGTATTGGGTTTCAGCTTCAACATCAGTCCTTCCAATGAATATTCAGGACTGTTTTCCTTTAGGATGGACTGGTTGGATCTCCTTGCAGTCCAAGGGACTCTCAAGAGTCTTCTCCACACCACAGTTCAAAAGTATCAATTAGTCAATGCTCAGCTTTCTTTGGAGTCCAACTCTCACACTGATACATGACTATGGGAAAATCTGTAGCTTTGAGTAGGTGGACCTGTGTTGGCAAAGTAATGTCTCTGCTTTTTAATATTCTGTGTATGTTGATCATAACTTTCCTTCAAGGAGTAAGCGTCTTTTAATTTCATGGCTGCAATCACCATCTGCAGTGATTTTGGAGCCCAAACAAATAAAGTCTGACACTGTTTCCACTGTTTCCCCATCTATTTCCCATGAAGTGATGGGACCGGATGCCATGATCTTCATTTTCTGAATGTTGAGTTTTAAGCCAACTTTTTCACTCTCTTCTTTCACTTTCATCAAAAGGCTCTTTAGTTCTTCACTTTCTGCCATAAGGGTGGTATCATCTGTATATCTGAGCTTATTGATATTTCTCCTGGCAATCCTGATACCAGCTTGTGCTTTCTCATGATGTACCCTGCATATAAACTTAAATAAGCAGGGTGACAGTATACAGCCTTGACGTACTCCTTTTCCTATTTGGAACCAGTCTGTTGTTCCATGTCCAGTTCTAACTGTTACTTCCTGACCTGCATACAGGTTTCTCAAAAGGCAGATCAGGTGGTCTGGCATTCCCATCTGTTGAAGAATTTCCCACAGTTTATTGTGATCCACACAGTCAAAGGCTTTGGTATAGTCAATAAAGCAGAAATAGATGTTTTTCTGGAACCCTCTTGCTTTTTTGATGATCCCACGGATGTTGGCAATTTGATCTCTGCTTCCTCTGCCTTTTCTAAATCTAACTTGAATATCTGGAAGTACGTAGTTCATGTATTCTTGAAGCCTGGCTTGAAGAATTTTGAGCATTACTTTCCTAGCGTGTGAGATGAGTGCTATTGTGTGATAGTTTGAGCATTCTTTGGCATTGCCTTTCTTTTGGATTGGCTTGAAAACTGACCTTTTCCAGTCCTGTGGCCACTGCTGAGTTTTCCAAATTTGCTGGCATATTGAGTGCAGCACTTTCACAGCATCATCTTTCAGGATCTGATATACTCAGCTGGAATTCCATCACCTCCACTAGCTTTGTTCATAGTGATGCTTCCTAAGGCCCACTTGACTTCACAATACTGGAGGTCTGGCTCTAGGTGAGTGATCACATCATCGTGATTATCTGGGCCCTGAAGATCTTTTTTGTGTAGTTCTTATGTGTATTCTTGCCACCTCATCTTAATATCTTCTACTTCTGTTATGTCCATACCATTCTGTCCTTTACTGAGCCCATCTTTGCATGAAATTGTTCCCTTGGTATCTCTTGTTTTCTTGAAGAGCTCTCTAGTCTTTCCCATTCTATTATTTTCATCTATTTCTTTGCATTGATCACTCAGGAAGGCTTTCTTATATCCCCTCCCTTTTGAAGCTCCCTCCCATTTCCCTCCCCATCCCACCCCCTAGGTTGATTGAAAATATGTTTATTTTGGAAGGTTTTATTTTTGACAATGGCTGTATCCTATGTGTTATCACATGACTCCACTGTATTTAACATTTTATCCAGTGGAATTATGTTTCTCAGTTGTATTATAATGATTTTGCACACTGATCAAAAGTTGGCACAACATCTGTAAAGGATTTGTGATATATTATGAATTCTATAGATTTTTTTTTGAATTCTATAGATTTTTCAGACTGTTCATAAAAGTCAGCACACATGGGCCTTAAATCTAAGAGACAACTCCCTAAATTTCAATGACCTGATTAGATCCTTTTTTAAAAAAGTACAGTCTCTTCTTATATCAGAGATTGCTTTGTGGTAGTGTGACTATGGTAGTCAACAGTATTATTTGCCTGTTACAATTTGAATGGAAAATGTTATTCACTACACTAGCTGTATATGATACTTGGTTTGCAGTGTTGAGTTGCTCTTAAATAAAGAATATGCAAAGACTGCTAGTGCTTCTTTTTATCCTTCTTCTCTGTTACTAAAGTTAGGATCCATTTGGCTGCAACTATGAACCTAACAGTGCTGTCTTAAAACATATGCTTCAGAGATTTTGCTGTAATAGTACAATTATAGAATTAATAGATGCAACTATTAGTAAATTATCAGTAAATTAATGAGAATACCATTAGCTTTAAACAGTGTCAGGAAAAAAACATTTTTGAGGGTTTTTGGAATCATCACAAGTGAAATTATATTTTACATTTGCATTTCATTCTGTATTCTATTATATCCACAAATAAACATATAGCATTTTGGTTAGAATGTAGTTTTTTTATCTGACAGATCATTTATTAACAAATAATTTTTTATTGTCTGACAAATCATTTATTAAAAATGTGCCATGACAAGTCCACCATAAGTATATCCTGATTATGCAATCATTTGTGTTAAAAATCATAACTTTTCTATATTTCATGGATTTACTCTGATTATCAGTATCTCATTTTCAATTTTAACTAATTTTTGGAAGAATATAGGTTTTTTAATCCTACATATCTGGATCGAAATATCAAGCTTGTCGATCACAATTGTATGATTTATATACTTGGACTACTTAGTTCACTGAGCTTCCATAAGGAAATGAAGACCTTAACCTGAGTGTTTTTACCAAGATTGATAAAGAATAGGAATCTGGGAAAACACGAGAGGACAAAATGTTTGAATGAAGATTGGTAAACTGGAGGTAACTTAGGCCTCTTCTTTTGGATTCTTCTATCATCTCTCTGTCTTCTGGGAATGAATAAGGCACCTCTCACAAGACGGCCTAATGACCTGCTTCAGGAGAGAAAAGGAAGGTCAGAGAGTCCTTCCTGCACCTGAGGTTTCTTAAAATATTTAATATGTCAAGGCACCATGTCTTAGGGTTGCATATTCAGATCCCCTTCGTGTCCATACAGTTACATAGCTGATATCACAATGGGAACATTCTTGCCACCTGTTGAAATTCAGGGGATGGTTGGCATCTGCACAAAGGCAAATGGAGCCTTCTTCACTGTGGTTTTGGTTGCTTTTGTCTCTTGAAGTTGCATGTCTCTGTATACACTTACGTTCCATGTTTCTTCTTGGAATGTTTTGTTTTCAAACTAAAATTGCCCTTTTTGAAAAAAGTGACTATCATATGCTTTCAAAATTGGCCATCAGTTAAACATGGGTATCTGAGTTGCACAACACCCAGATACATGGAAAATGATGAGGACTGATATTGCAGTTACTTCCAAATACCCTCCTCATTACAAAGTAATAATATATTCCTGTAATAAGACTTTATTAAAATTATTTTAGTGTGTAAGTATGAATGTCTATTACTATATTACTAGCCTGATTCTGTAGGTACTTTTACATTAATAAACATAATGTCATTTTATAATAATTATACAAATAGTTAATGGTTGTTGGTACTTATTTCCTCCAGTGAGAAACCAATTATGCTTGTATGACCAGCACTGAGTTCACTCTTTTTTTCTCCCCTTCAGTATGTTCTTTCTCTGTCTAGAAATTAGTTCTTATTAACTCATCATTATGTTCATTAAATCAATAACTTAGCAAATATTTACTGTGTAACCAGTGCTCAAGAAAGCACACATTTTGTTGCCTTTAAATTGCTTACAAATATTTTAGGTTGCTTCCTAATTTACTGTGGTAGATTAATCGACCTTGATCTACTTCTCAGTTTAAATGATGTCCTCTCGGAATCTTAAAATTTGCATGGGCTCACTTTTCTGTTTATGAGTTAGTAAATGAAAATATATGAGTTAAAATGGCCAGCATTGCCCATCTTTTCATTCTTTATTCAAGAATTTTAGGTTCCTTTAATCATCCTGAACTGAACGTGATTTATTAAAATAACTTCACATGCTGTATTTTAAACGGCCAAGAAGTAGGACACCCAAAAATGAATAATGGTTTGTACATAGGTAGTATTTGAATAGTTTCTTATGACGAAGGTCTATCTAAACACATTTTCTCTTAAGAAAATAGGAAGGACTATCAAAAGGCTAAATTTAAATGAATGTCATAAAAAGTAGCAGAAAAGAATTATTACATCTGTTGAATCCCTCCTTGTCCACTGGGTCCTAGCTGCTTGTGAAGTGAGAATATATGATCTAGGTGATTTATCTTTCTCTTTATATGTTCCCAGAATTCACATGAGAATAGACAGAATCAGCCACAAGTTCTGTTTTTCCCCTTTCTATGTCTGCAGCAGGGGTTCTGCGGAATGTGTACATTTTAGACCTCAGCTATACTTCTTTTCTGAACTTTTCTCTCAGCTGCATGTAACCAGAAAGGATGTTACAAAAATAAGCGAGTAATATTACAGTAGTAAATATTTTTTTTTTTTTGTGGTGGTTAGGAGAAGGAGTGAAGAAAAACTGCTATGTAAAATGTCATATGAGTAACTATCTTTTCCTATATCCAAAATTGAAGGGACTACTAAGTAAATTTGAAACTCAGTATTATGAGTTAATGGAAGTAAAAGATTAAGGTTTAGGTACTGTTGTTGTTTATGTACATGCATATACACATCCTGGTGGCTCAGACAGTAAATATTCCGCCTGCAATGCGAGAGACCTGGGTTGGATCGATCCCCTGGGGAAGGGAACAGCTACCCACTCCAGTATTCTCTCTCTCTCTCTCTCTCTCTCACACACACACACACACACAGAGGCACTTAGCAGATGCCTCTGACATACATATAGCAACCCCTTGGCTCAACTGTTGACCATTTGGTGATGTCCATGTGTAGAGTCTTCTCTTGTGTTGTTGGAAGAGGGTGTTTGCTATGACCAGTGCATTTTCTTGGCAAAACTCTATTAGTCTTTGCCCTGCTTCATTCCATATTCCAAGGCCAAATTTGCCTGTTACTCCAGGTGTTTCCTGACTTCCTGCTTTTGCATTCCAGTCCTCTATAATGAAAAGGACATCTTTTTTGGGTGTTAGTTCTAAAAGGTCTTGTAGGTCTACATTGAACCGTTAAACTTCAGCTTCTTCAGTGTTACTGTTTGGGGCATAGACTTGGATTACTGTGACATTGAATGGTTTGCCTTGGAAACGAACAGAGATCATTCTGTCGTTTTTGAGTTGCATCGAAGTACTGCATTTCGGACTCTTCTGTTGATCATGATGGCTACTCCATTTCTTCTGAGGGATTCCTGCCTTCAGTAGTAGATATAATAGTCATCTGAGTTAAATTCACCCATTCCAGTCCATTTGAGTTCACTGATTCTTAGAATGTCGACGTTCACTCTTGCCATCTCTTGTTTGACCACTTCCAATTTGCCTTGATTCATGGACCTGACATTCCAGGTTCCTATGCAATATTGTTCTTTACAGCATCAGATCTTGCTTCTATTACCAGTCACATCCACAACTGGGTATTGTTTTTGCTTTGGCTCTATCCCTTCATTCTTTCTGGAGTTATTTCTCCACTGATCTCCAGTAGCATATTGGGCATCTACTGATCTGGGGAGTTCCTCTTTCAGTATCCTATCATTTTGCCTTTTCATACTGTTCATGGGGTTCTCAAGGCAAGAATACTGAAGTGGTTTGCCATTCCCTTCTCCAGTGAACCACACTCTGTCAGACCTCTCCACCATGACCTGCCCAACTTGGGTGGCCCCATGGGCATGGCTTAGTTTCACTGAGTTAGACAAGGCTGATGGAGAAGCTCTATACACTCAACAAAAACAAGACCAAGAGCTGACTGTGGCTCAGATCATGAACTCCTTATTGCCAAATTCAGACTGAAATTGAAGAAAGTAGGGAAAACCACTAGACCATTCACGTATGACCTAATCAAATCCCTTATGGTTATACAGTGGAAGTGAGAAGTAGATTTAAGGGACTAGATCTGATAGATAGGGTGCCTGATGAACTATGGACTGATGTTCGTGACATTGTACAGGAGACAGGGATCAAGACCATCCCCATGGAAAAGAAATGCAAAAAAGCAAAATGGCTGTTTGGGGAGGCCAAAGAAGAGAAGCGAAAAGCAAAGGAGAAAAGGAAAGATATAAGCATCTGAATGCAGAGTTCCAAAGAATAGCCAGAAGATATAAGAAAGCCTTCCTCAGCGATCAATGCAAAGAAATAGAGGAAAACAACAGAGTAGGAAAGATTAGAGATCTCTTTAACAAAATTAGAGATATCAAGGGAGCATTTCATGCAAAGATGGGCTCGATAAAGGACAGAAATGGTATGCACCTAACAGAAGCAGAAGATATTAAGAAGACGTGGCAAGAATACACAGCAGAACTGTACAAAAGAGATCTTCATGACCCAGATAATCATGATGGTGTGATCACTGACCTAGAGCCAGACATCCTGGAATGTGAAGTCAAGTGGGCCTTAGAAAGCATCACTACGAACAAAGCTATTGGAGGTGATGGAATTCCAGTTGAGCTATTTCAAATCCTGAAAGATGATGCTGTGAAAGTGCTGCACTCAATATGCCAGCAAATTTGGAAAACTCAGCAGTGGCCACAGGACTGGAAAAGGTCAATTTTCATTCCAATCCCAAAGAAAGGCAATGCCAAAGAATACTCAAACTACCACACAATTGCACTCATCTCACATGCTGGTAAGCTAATGCTCAAAATTCTCCAAGCCAGGCTTCAGCAATATGTGAACCGTGAACTTCCAGATGTTCAAGCTGGTTTTAGAAAAGGCAGAGGAACCAGAGATCAAATTGTCAATATCTACTGGATCATGGAAAAAGCAAGAGAATTCCAGAAAAACATCTATTTCTGCTCTATTGACTATGCTAAATCCTTTGACTGTGTGGATCATAATAAACTGTGGAAAGTTCTGAAAGAGATGGGCATACCAGACCACCTGACCTGCCTCTTGAGAAACCTATATGCAGGTCAGGAAGCACCAGTTAGAACTGTACATGGAACAACAGACTGGTTCCAAATAGGAAAAGGAGTATGCCAAGGCTGTATATTGTCACCCTGTTTATTTAACTTATATGCAGAGTACATCATGAGAAACGTTGGGCTGCAAGAAGCACAAGGTGGAATCAAGATTGCCGGGAGAAATATCAATAACCTGAGATATGCAGATGACACCACCCCTATGGCACAAAGTGAAGAGGGACTAAATAGCCTCTTGATGAAGGTGAAAGTGGAGAGTGAAAAAGTTGGCTTAAAACTCAACATTCAGAAAATGAAGATCATGGCATCGGGGCCCATCACTTCATGGAAAATAGATGGGGAAACAGTGGAAACAGTGTCAGACTTTGGGCTCCCAAATCACTGCAAATGGTGATTGCAGCCTTGAAATTAAAAGACGCTTACTCCTTGGAAGGAAAGTTATAACCAACCTAGATAGCATATTGAAAAGCAGAGGCATTACTTTGCCAAGAAAGGTCCATCTAGTCAATGCTATGGTTTTTCCAGTGGTCATGTATGGATGTAAGAGTTGGACTGTGAAGAAAGCTGAGCACCGAAGAATTGATGCTTTTGAACTGTGGTGTTGGAGAAGACTCTTGAGAGTCCCTTGCGCTGCAAGGAGATCCAACCAGTCCATTCTGAAGACCAGCCCTGGGATTTCTTTGGAAGGAATGATGCTAAAGCTGAAACTCCAGTACTTTGGCCACCTCATGCGAAGAGTTGACTCATTAGAAAAGACTCTGATGCTGGGAGGGATTGGGGACAGGAGGAGCAGGGGACGACAGAGGATGAGATGGCTGGATGGCACCACTGACTCGATGGACGTGAGTCTGAGTGAACTCCGGGAGTTGTTGAGGAACAGGGAGGCCTGACGTGCTGTGAGTCTTGGGGTCACAAAGAGTCGGACAGAACTGAGTGACTGAACTGAACTGGCTAAACTGTAAATTTACCTTTTTCCTGAGTGAAAGTCATTCAGTTTGCAACTCCATGGACTGTAGCCCACTAGGCTCCTCTTTCTATGGAGTACTCCGGGAAAGAATACTGCCATGGGTTGCCATTCTCTTCTCCTGGGGATCTTCCTGGCAGAGGGATCAATCCCAGAATTTTGCATTGCAGGCAGATTCTTTACCATCTGAGCCACCAGGGCTGCCAAAATTTTACCCAGACCCAAAGTAAACTATTTTGTGAGCACTCAGGCCTACCTCAGTTACCTCATTCTCACCTTCTGTGCTTTCTCTTTGTCTTGTAATATTCTGCGATAAGACTTTCCCCAAGTCTACAAGCTTCTATGATTGGCACTGAGCCATTCACTTGAATGCAAGGGAGTTCATCTCGTGAAGATCATCCTCAACCACTGGGGAGAAGGGCCTGTGTATCATTACCCCAGATTTATATTACTCACAGAAATATCTCAGAGATCTGGAAAGAATTTGGGTTTCTTTGCCAAAAGTGGCAATTCCAATAATAATGTGTAGTGTGACTTTTCTTCCTTTTCAGTTTTTCTCTCCCCGTTCCTTCCAACTGCTTTCCTGGAATCACCCCCTGAGTATACTACCTACATCAAAGTTCTTGTCTCAGGCTCTACTTTTCAGAGATCCCAAATTAAGATACCAAACCACATAAGATTTCTTGGAATTATTATGTTTGAATAACTCAAAACATTTGTAGGCATCATCTGTCAGTATCTACCTATCATTATATAATTATTTAGTGTTATAAAAATATTGCATAGCCTTTTGTGTAAGTTTGATTTTCAAAATATTAATCATCTCACTACCTCTTTTAACATTTACCATATTACATACCTTCTTCGAAAGCAGCTATAATCTTGCTGAAGAAGTAATAAGCTTTACATGTTTGAAACAGTTGATCAATGCTCCTCTATTATTCTACTGAATACTGAATTTCTTGTTAACATACAATTGAAGTGGTGTCTTACTCCAGATCTCCCAAAGTGAACAATTTCTGCAAAATCTTCTTCCTAAGGCTTATTTTTCAAATGCAGGCTTTCCTAAAAGCTGTGTTTCACATAGGAAGTTGTTGAAAACCTCATAAGAAGGGGTGGGATTTCAACTAATCTTAGGTAAATGTATTGGAGAATGGGAAAGTCAGTATTAAATGATAAGTGGTATGTGCATTGTTTAGTTGCTAAGTTGTGTCTGACTCTCTTGCAACCCCATGGACTGCAGCCCTCCAGGCTCCTCCATCCATGGGATTCTCTAGGCAAGAATACTGGAGTCGGTTGCCATTGCCTTCTCCAGTGGTGTGTGCATGGGCACAGCTATAAGAGAATCATTGTGTTTCATTTCAAAAGAGATAGCTTGAGAGAGAGTGACCCTATAACCAACTTGCTTTTTCTTATGTAAAAGACAAGTTTGTGTGCAATAAAATAGTATATAAAAATGAAAGCAAGACGTCAATTCACACACAGCTTTTCAAAAGTAAAATCAAATATATCATCATAAAAATTCTGGCATTTATCTACTGAGACATATTTTGCACTCATGCTAGGTATGTAAAATATACAGTATAGTTATGTTACAGCTGTGGGCATGTTCTGATTTAGTAAACATCAATATTGTCATAATCAAGGATAAGATGATTGCCACATAGAACTGGGAGAGAGCAGGTTTTATTATCTGTGAGCATCTATTCTGACTGTTGCATACTTGACCAATTGCTCAGAATGGCTCTAGGGGATTGATTATGTAAGCTTATCTATAACCATCTTCTGTGGGAGGTAAGGGACTGTAACAGGGCAGAGTTTGTCTACCTTCAAAATAAAAAGTGTTTTCCTCTATAATACTATTAAGGGAAGTACTGACTATTTCCAACATTTTGTTTAATCCCTCAATTATCAGTTTAAGAATATTGGACTAAATTTGTTTTTACTTTATTTTTATGGAAATAATCTAGGCTTGTCAATAAGCCATTGTTATAGTAAATTTAAGAAAAGCATCAAACTAACATTATAAAATTCAGTCAGTTAAGCTCTCTTGCCTCTTTCTATACTGAAGAGTTGTATGGCTTGAGAAACAATAGATTGAATCTTTTAAAGTCTTAATATACTCCTCATTTTCTCTTTTCTAAATATTCCCAAGTATATATCAGAAATATATATCTAGTCCTATTAAACATTTACAAAGTAGCATTTCTGTCAGGGACCAAAAAAAAAGGGTGGGGGGAATAACCTATCTTTCTGCCTTCTTGAAGGTTGCAAGATAAATATTTACTGATTTTAAATTAAAGTGAACATCAGCAAGCTAGACAGATTTATAGAGTTATCTTGTGGAAAAGGAGCTTGCTCTATTTTCACATGCTTTTTCTGGTAGCAAATGTTTTAATCTATTGATGCCATGGAGAAATGCTACATTAGCTGTAAAGCAGAAAGAGAACACTGTTCAGAGACAGGACTGATAATGTATATAGTGCAGGAACGACTTTGCAAGAATTTAATGGCCCTGAATTCAAATAGACAATATATAGTTTACCAGTCTGAGAGAGAAGATTCATAAAAGACTAGTGCATTCTCCAAATGCATAAACTAAACTTAGATATGAAATTAAGATAATATTTTTTACAGTGGCGGTAGAAATTAGTTGATTTGAAAAAGAAGGAAAATTCATTTTCATAGCTTGCTACACACTAGAATTTTGCACTCTGTTCTTTTCATAGTATAAGCATTTGACCTTCATTTTTGCTACTAAAGGATTTATAATTTTCCATCACAAATCTCTCCTCTAAAATTTTTAGGCACAGTAGAACATAGTTCCTCACTGTTTTCTAATGAATCCATGGTACATGCATAACAAATGAACTGATGCTAAGAGAAGACTGGTGAGTTGAGATGCAGATGCTGATGCTGCTGCTGCTGCTGCTGCTGCTGCTGCTGCTGCTAAGTCGCTTTAGTCGTGTCCAACTCTGTGTGACCCCATAGACGGCAGCGCACCAGGCTCCCCCGTCCTTGGGATTCTCCAGGCAAGAACACTAGAGTGGGTTGCCATTTCCCTCTCCAATGCATGAAAGTGAAAAGTGAAAGTGAAGTCGCTTAGTCGTGTCCGACTCCTAGCAACCCCATGGACTGCAGCCTACTAGGCTCCTCCGTCCATGGGATTTTCCAGGCAAGAGTACTAGACTGGGTTGCCATTGCCTTATCTGGAGTTGAGATGGTATTGTTTGAAACAAGAAAATATCAACTGGAGAAATCTAAGAAACCTTATGCTCTCTTTCCAAATGTACATGTCATTTATTTGAAAGTGGATACCAAATTCTGTAGGTCACATACTTTTCATGTAAGTGGTAAATCAGCCAACATTCACAACTTGAGAATTCACTCAAAATATCATAGTTTTGAATCTAACTTTTCAAATTTATTGACATTTAAAATGGGCATCAAACTGTTGTGTTACTTTATTTTCTGAGTGAGAAACTTTAGTCAGTACAAACTGATAAGTAATTCTCAGGAGACCATGTAGAACCATCTGATGAGAATAAGCTTTTGGAGTCAGATTGTCTTTTTTCAAATTCTAGCTCTTTTTCTTACTAAATTTGCAACCTTAAGCAAATAATTTCTCCTTATACTTCATCTGTAAAATGCTGTTTGTACCTGGTGGCTCAGACAGTAAGGAATCTGCCTGTAGTGCAGGAGACCAGGGTTCAATCCCTGGGTCAGGAAGATCCCCTGGAGAAGTGAATGGCTACCCACTCCAGTATTCTTGCCTGGAGAATTCATGGACACAGGAGCCTGGCAGACTGCAATCCATGGGGTTGCAAAGAGTTGGACAAAATTGAGCGATTAACACTTTTTCACTTTCATACTTACTTTAATGAGTTGTTTTGATAATTAAATGAGTTCATAGTAGGGGTTTCCGCATAGTACACATTCAGTAACTGTTAACTGTTGTTACTATAAATGCTTCTTGTTTCAAATTATGCAGTTATTGCTATGTTTTAAAATGCCAAAAAATGTAAATGACTTTGTTTTCAGTGTTCATTATTTTTAAATGCAGTGTGTTTTTTTTTCTTTTTTAAGTAATTAAATATTAATCTAAAATATCAAATGGGTTTATTAATTAAACATCATATGTAGAAAATATTTACTTCAGTGTAGCAATTACACAATCTACATATATTAGTTAATTTTTTTTCCTTTCATCTTATCTTGGATGATTTAAGTTTTACCAGTTATTCAAGAGCATTGTAGATCGAGACCCTTTGTATTGATTTAACAAATTCAGAATATTTATTGAATAGCTTCTATATTCTAGGCACTGTTCTAGGAACTAGGACAGAGCAATGAATAAACGAAAGAGGGACCTTGAATATATACAGCTAACTTTCTAGTAGATTAATAGAGAATGCCATAATATGGATGCTTCTGAGAAAATATATAGTTTCTATTTGAAATTTATTTTTGGTCTTTAGTATTTTTTAATCACCATCTGTGGCAGATTCAATAATATTTTTATGTTCTACCTGTAAACATGAAATTAAAAATTTAAATAATTATCATCTATAGTCAGTTTGTAGGAAAAAAAAAAAAAGTAAAAGTGAAAGTGTTAGTCACCAAGTCTTGTCAGATTCATTGCCATCACGTGAACTGTAGCCTGTCAGGCTCCTCTGTCCATGGAATTTCTTCAGGCACAAATTCTTCAGGCAAGGATACTGGAGTGGGTTGCCATACCCTTCTCCACAGGATCTTCCCAACCCAGGATCGAACTGCACTTCAGGGGTCTCCTGCATTGCAGGAAGATTCTTTACTGTCTGATCCAACAGGAAGCCCATTGTCAGTTTACAAGTTAGCTTTTTTTTCTTTTGGTGTTTGTTTATAGGAAGTTTTTAAATTAAAAAGTGAGAAAATTATACATAATAATGTTATATTGTTGAGAGTTCCTTCCTGAATGCTCTAACCAGGAAATTTATGTTTTATGATCCTTCTACAGATAGCTTTTAAGACAAAATTAACTAACAGACAAACAACTGTAGTCAAGTTAAACTGTAAAGTATCTTGCCAGTGTCCACTAGAGTAAAAAATAGAGTGATTATTTATTTTATTCTGTGAAACTTGCCTTTCATTTAATTTGACATATTTTACTAAAACAAACTAAATACTACATTTAGTGAATTACTGAACAGATGTTGGCTGGGTATTATAAAGAATGGGATAACACACTTTATGCTGTTCATATTTATTTTAAATTTAATGTCTGTACTTTGGGTGTTGTAAACAGTATATCCATTTGAAGAACTTCCTGCTTATTATTTCCTTTTGCAACTTTCACCTGGCTAATTTGCAACACATCTTTTAAGGAATATTAATTCCTTCTGTTATTGTATCTCAAAGGAAGAACATAATATGACAAGGAAAGGAAGGAAGAATATGTTCTGGTTATTAAGAGCATAAGAATTTGACATAAGAATACTTCTTATGTTAAATATAACATTGCAGAGCTAAACACCATTATGAATGCTCTCACCTATGGGTGAGAAAAAAGTAGGAACTTTTCACTATACAATTAGCTATGTTTAACTAGACTAAAATGAAATATTGCTGCTAAATTGTCATAGGCATGCTATGATGGACACTGAAGAATAAAGAAACAGAATGAAGAGTAAAGAAACTTCTCCTATGAGAAGTATGCTATGTCTACAGTTTAGGATGCATAATTAATAAAACATAGTTTTTCTTTCTAGTAGGAAAAAAAGTAGCAGATAGTTTTATGTGTATCTATCAACTTTATTATCATATCCTTAATTATTCTACCTCTGTGTTTCTTTCAAATCTCTCTGACGTTATTGATTTAGGTCAGAAGCTGGCTCCTGCCTTTACAGGTGACCTGTGTGTGCCTTATGAGTCTGGGATGTGACACTGCCCTAAAAGGCATGAAAAAAGAAAGGTTCTTGTCACAAAAGAGATCTTAAATAGGCAGCTTTGAGAAGAGATTCTTAGGCAAAAATCAGTAAAATACTTTTGTTCAAGTTAAGTTATTGCTAGTTATTAATACTAACCTTTCAAAGGTTTTGGTTGTTGTGGAAATCACATATTTTTCTTGTGGGAAGGAAATCATTTTTTTATATCTGGTGAGTATAATTTAGTGGATAAAGCACTACTGGCATTTAGAAAGTAATAGGGATAACTGAGATACTATTCCTCAACTGATGGATTTATTCAGCAATAGTTTGCACTTGAAAGATACTGATTAGCACTGAGGTTCTTGTGTCAGAGGCCTGGCATTGGATTCTGAGTCTGCTACTTACTATTAATTTATCTTATCTTCATCTAGTTTCCTTCTTAATACTGAAATAATAATGCTGCCATTTTATAATGGTAATGTGACTATTGTATGAATTGTTGTTGTTGAATAGTCCCTAAATTGTGTCTGACTCTTTATGACCCCATGGACTGTAGCAAGCTAAACTCCTCTGTCCTCCAGTAACTCTGGACTTTGCTTAAATTCGTGTGTGTTGAGTTAGTATTTCTATCTATATATGAATCAGATCAGATCAGTCATTCAGTCATGTCCGACTCTTTTCGAACCCATGAATTGCAGCACGCCAGGCCTCCCTGTCCATCACCAACTCCCGGTGTTCACTGAGACCCACGTCCATCGAGTCAGCGATGCCATCCAGCCATCTCATCCTCTGTCGTCCCCCTCTCCTTCTGCCCCCAATCCCTCCCAGCATCAGAGTCTTTTCCAATGAGTCAACTCTTCGCATGAGGTGGCCAAAGTACTGGAGTTTCAGCTTTAGCATCAGTCCTTCCAAAGAAATCCCAGGGCTGATCTCCTTCAGAATGGACTGGTTGGATCTCCTTGCAGTCCAAGGGACTCTCAAGAGTCTTCTCCAACACCACAGTTCAAAAGCATCAATTTTTTGGCGCTCAGCCTTCTTCACAGTGCAACTCTCACATCCATACATGACCACAGGAAAAACCATAGCCTTGACTAGACAGACCTTTGTTGGCAAAGTAAAGTCTCTGCTTTTGAATATGCTATCTAGGTTGGTCATAACTTTCCTTCCAAGGAGTAAGCGTCTTTTAATTTCATGGCTGCAGTCACCATCTGCAGTGATTTTGGAGCCCAGAAAAATAAAGTCTGACACTGTTTCCACTGTCTCCCCATCTATTTCCCATGAAGTGATGGGACCGGATGCCATGATCTTCGTTTTCTGAATGTTGAGCTTTAAGCCAACTTTTCCCCTCTCCACTTTCACTTTCATCAAGAGGCTTTTGAGTTCCTCTTCACTTTCTGCCATAAGGGTGGTGTCATCTGCATATCTGAGGTTATTGATATTTCTTCCGGCAATCTTGATTCCAGTTTGTGTTTCTTCCAGCCCAGCATTTCTCATGATGTATTCTGCATAGAAGATAAATAAGCAGGGTGACAATATACAGCCTTGACGTACTCCTTTTCCTATTTGGAACCAGTCTGTTGTTCCATGTCCAGTTCTAACTGTTGCTTCCTGACCTGCATACAAATTTCTCAAGAGGCAGATCAGGTGCTCTGGTATTCCCATCTCTTTAAGAATTTTCCACAGTTTATTGGGATCCACACAGTCAAAGGCTTTGGCATAGTCAATAAAGCAGAAATAGATGTTTTTCTGGAACTCTCTTGCTTTTTCTATGATCCAGCGGATGTTGGCAATTTGATCTCTGGTTCCTCTGCCTTTTCTAAAACCAGCTTGAACATCTGGAAGTTCACGGTTCACATATTGCTGAAGCCTGTCTTGGAGAATTTTGAGCATTACTTTACTAGTGTGTGAGATGAGTGCAATTGTGCGGTAGTTTGAGCATTCTTTGTATATGTAAATTATTTTAAACAATAGATCATCAATAATTAGTAAGCCCACAGATGATATTAGTTATCCTCATTATTATTTTCATCATCATCAGTTTCTTGTTTGCTGGAGAGCATAGCATAGAGGTTAAGAGTACAAGCCCAGAAGTTCAAATAGCAGCTCTACCAACTGCTAATTATGTGAACTCTGAACTCACCTGTATAACTCTGACAACATTCTCATCAGGGTTGTGGTGAGGATTAAATAAAATAATCTAGATAAAGTATTCACAAATAGCCTGATATAGGGAAAGTATTAAATAAATGTTTTAAAAATTAGAAAATCATTTTTTTTTTCGATATCATTAAGGAGAAATTCCACAGAAATTACAAAATGTTTCTTAGTAATTGATTGTAGAAGAAACATTTTGCTGTGTACAATCATTTTGGTAGACAGTGAGAGTTACAATGGACTCTATTATAGGAAGATAGTAAGTGGGATCTAAGGGGAATTTTGTCTGTTTACCGGAAGTACTTCACTGTCTGTAAGATTTGCCCCTTCTCTTTTGTGCACATCATCAAATAAAGCATATCAAGTTCGTATTTGGAACTATTTGCCTGTGATTTTAAAAGTGTATCAGTGCCAGCATTTTTTGACCAGCAGTTATAGCAAGACATTAAGCTAGACCCTTATAATCCCTGAGTGAGTGATACAGCGTTTTTGGGCTTCAAGAACTTCCAAGTTCAGTTGATCCTTGAATAACTTGGGGATTAATCTGAGTATAACTTATGGATGGCCCTCTGTATCCACTGATTCAACCAACCATGGACCATGGAGTACCATAATATTTACTATTGAAATATATCTGTGTATAAGTAGTCTTGCATAGTTCAAACTCACATTGTTTAAGGGTCAGCTGTGATTCCAGAAGAAGGATAGAAGGTTAAAATACCAAGGGCCAGGAGAATAATAAATGAGACAGTAATTAAATAGAATAGATATTAGCAAACTGTGGCCAAGGGATAAATCTCCAGTGGGTTGTCTACATACTGGCCCATGAGCTAAGAATATCTTTTACAGTTTTGTAGAGTTGTTTCAAAAAAAGGGAGACAAAGACCACTGTGTGACAAAGCTTATAGGTGGCTCAAAAACCGAAATCACTAATTGGCTGTTTGTAAAAAGTTTGCCAATCATCGGACTGGGACATTATAGAATACCATCCTTCATCAACTCTGTTGGAATTATATACATATTCAATATGGACCTAGAAAATAATTATTAGTAGTGCTTATGAAGGAATGACCTAAACACAGAGTTTGACTTACTGAGATATATTGTGTGAGGCATTCTGGGTAGGGGCTACAGAGTGAGTAAAAGTTGAAAAATAAATATAGGTATAAAGTATATTGAAAAACAAATATAGGTGGTAAGCATATGAAGGAAAATGGAAAAAAAAATACTGTGACAAAATAGTAAAACACAAAATGAGAATAATAACATAACACATTTTTTGAAATTTATAGCAATGAAACTAAAGACCTAAAATTTATTCAGATGAATTGGTATTATTGGCATGTTAACTTTATCAAATTCAAAAATCTAAATGAGCAAGTATCTTAAATCTACTTTTCAAGAAATTCATATGACATATATAGGATATTTTTGGTGTATATTTTCTACTAATGAATTCTGGATCTAACTGTTTTTGTTTATAGTTATAGTTTCATAATTCTATTATTAATCTTATTCTTATTAACCATGCTATTCCCAAATACAAAATGTTTTCTGCTCTTTGGCTACTGGATCTAGTCCAGTTTGGTTGGGATATTTGGAAGAGTCATACCAAGTAACAGATTATGTAGCAGCTCTTCAGATCCCTAAGCTATTTCTCAAAACGTTATTTTCTTTTTTCCTTACTGAATGTCATTGTGAGTTTTGTTGTCTTATTCCCTTGCACCAAGTGATTATACAAATTTTCAATTCCAAGAATAAGTCACAAGATCTTAAGAACTCCAGTGAAAACTAAAAGAATAATATTTAGACAAAAGTAAAGTAATTGGACTTCCTTCAGCTTCTGTTTTTTTGCATCAATATGATTATGACAAATAGATTCAAGGGATTAGATTTGATAGACAGAGTGCCTGAAGAACTATGGATGGAGGTTTGTGACATTGTATAGGAAGCAGTGATCAAGACCATGCCCCCCAAAAAAGGAATGCAAAAAGTCAAAATGGTTGACTGAGGAGCACTTACAAAGAGCTGTGAAAAGAAGAGAAGAGAAAGGCAAAGGAGAAAAGGAAAGATTCACCCATTTGAATGCAGAGTTCCAAAGAATAGCAAGGAGAGATTAGAAAGCCTTCTTCAGTGATCAATACAAAGAAATAGAGGAAAACAACAGAATGGGAAAGACTAGAGATGTCTTCAAGAAAATTAGAGATACCAAGAGAACATCTCATGCAAAGATGGGTACAATAAAGGACAGAAATGGTATGGACCTAACAGAAGCAGAATATAAGAAGAGGTAGCAAGAATACACAGAACTATACAAATAAATTTTCATGACCCAGATAGCCCAGTGATGTGATCACTCACCTAGAGCCAAACCTCCAGTAGTGTGAAGCCAAGTGGGCCTTAGGAAGCATCACTATGAACAAAGCTAGTGGAGATGTTGGACTTCCATCTGTGCGATATCAAATCCTAAAAGATGATGCTGTGAAAGTACTTCACTCAATATACCAGCAAATTTGGAAAACTCAGCAGTGGCCACAGGACTGGAAAAGGTCAGTTTTCATTCCAATCCCAAAGAAAGGCAATGCCAAAGGATGCTCAAACTATTACATAATAGCATACGTCTCACACGCTAGCAAAGTAATGCTCAAAATTCTCCAAGCCAGGCTTCAGCAATATATGAACTAAGAGTTTCCAGATGTTTAAGTTGGATTTAGAAAAGGCAGAGGAACCAGAGATCAAACTGCTAACATCGCTGTATCATCAGAACAGCAAGATAGTTCCAGAAAAACTTCCACTTCTGCTTTATTGACTATGCCAGTGCCTTTCACTGTGTGGATCACAACAAACTCTGGAAAATTCTGAAAGTGATGGGCATACCAGACCACCTTACCCGCCTCCTGAGAAATCTGTATGCAAGTCAGGAAGGAACAGTTAAAACCGGACATGGAACAATGGACTGATTCCAAATTAGGGAAGGAGTAGGTCAAGGCTGTATATTGTCACCCTGCTTATTTAACTTCTATGCAGAGTACATCATGCGGAATGCTGGACTGGATGAAGCTAGGAGAAATATCAAGTACCTCAGATACGCAGGTGACACCACCCTTATGGCAGAAATGAAGATGAACTAAAGAGCCTCTTGATGAAAGTGAAAGAGGAGAGTGAAAAACCTGACTTAAAACTCAGCATTCAAAAAACAAAGATTATGGCATCCAGTCCCATCACACCATGGAAAATAGATGGAAAAACAAGGGAAACAGTGACAGACTATTTTCTTGGGCTCCAAAGTCACTGCAGATGGTGACTACAGCCATGAAATTAAAAGATCCTTGCTCCTTGGAAGTAAAGCTATGACCTACCTAGACAGCATATTAAAAAGCAAAGACATTACTTTGCCAACAAATGTCTATCTAATGAAAGCTCTGGTTTGTCCAGTAGTCATGTATGGATGTGAGAGTTGGACTATAATGAGAGCTGAGTGCCACAATATTGATGCTTTTGAACTGTGATGTTGGAGAAGACTCTTGACAGTTCTTTGAACTGCAAGGAGATCACATGACTGAGCAACTGAACTGGAGATTAGGATAGTCATTTTTGCCCTTACAATGCATAGCATTAAGTGACTCAAAAAGAAAATCACTTTTCTTATTGATTTAATACTATTGAGTTAAAAAGTAAACTGAGTTGAGACTGATATATTAATTCTCTGGCTTCCTTTTTCTAATTTATAACATTTTTACTGTGACTAGATAATAATAATAAAAAAAAAACACCTTTCAGCTGTAAAACCCAAGGAGAATTAATTGTATTTACTAACTGCCTGAGATTAGGTTTAGATTCACTTTGAAATATATTTTATTTTTAAATATACAGAGCTGGATCCATAGAACCTAGTAACAGGCATCAATCAAAAATATATTTCTCAAGAGCAAATGGATGACATTTTCCATAGGAAATTTGATCATAGTCAAACTGTTATGCCTTGTGTTTGTAACTCCAGTTTCTCATAACAGTTCCCCCTTTCTCTGCTCTTCACTTCTATTCTTTTTTATTTTATCTTTCTATATGAGTTCTTTTGAAGACATTTAGAAAGAACTTATCATTGGTAAAAACTATTTTGAAAATCACCAGTTATTGGATTGTAAGCTTCCCTAAGGCAAAAATCAGTACTTCCTTTGTAACATGTTCATAAAAGTACAACCAAGTTCATCTTTTTGAGGATTAAATTAAATGATCTCCTGAATAATTATTCACATAATACATGTTCAGTGATTGTTAGGTATTTTGATTGTTATTACTTATTTCTGTATTCACATCTCTGAGGGCCCCCATAGCAGATACGTTTAGTGGATCTAATATATAAATATGGATGTATAGTCGAAGACACTCTGATGGGACTTTGCCTTTGATTTTTTTTTTTAATAAATCTAATTGCCACATGGTTGTTACATAGTGTGACAAATTATTATGATAAGGGTACATCCTTGATGAACCAAATGTGATGTTGACTTTGCTGTTACCAATAATAACTTTGAAAATTATTATCTTTTACTAGAAACTATTACTAATAGAGTCACAAAAGAGTCAACCAGTAGCACCATTTTATTGAAAGGGTCTAAATTAACAGTTGAAGGATTTTACAAGTCCATCAATGGAATAGAGAGTTAATACAAAATAAGAGACAGTCTCAGTTTCTGTGGCATCTACAGATATTGTATTTAAGTGCTTAAATTATAATGTGGCTAGTGAAAGGATTTTATGAATTATTGATATTTTCAATCTACACACTCCAGGATGAAATTCATTAGGAGGTGATAGTTTAGGAAACACATTATATAAAGGCATTGTAATACAAGCTGATTGAGCAGCAATTTTATTCACTGGTACATGGGTATCATTTAAAAACATAATTTAGATGCTGAGCTGCAGAGATTACCCTTGTCTTTCATTAAAAAAAAAAGTATTAGCACTTTATTTATGGAAAGAGACAGATGTCTTTCAAAATTTTTGATACACAGTATACCAAAAATTAATGAACATCACAGATCTTTTTATTTCTGTTTACTGAAGTGCTTTTGTATTTTCTTGGTGGATGTAAAATGCATGAGGAGAGAATTTTCTCTGCTTCAGAATAATAATTAATAGGACATGAGTTACTTAGCACTGGTTTGTTTCTGGTGATAAGAAATATCTTGTTTCCTTGGCCAAGAAATGAGGATGCCATTTTTTTTTTCTGTTATTTTATCTTCTCCGGAGAGATGCATTACATCACCATTCTGAAGCCTGCTAGCACTGGAAAGTATGACATTCAGTTCCTTTCTTTGAAAATACCACAGTACAATTTATCATTGCGTGGTGGTGTGAGAAATATTAATTGAGCTATTTCTGTGTGCTGGGTATTGAAGATGCAGTGATGAATAAGACCAGAACTTGGTTTTGAATTTCAATTCTACTACTACTTAATAAAAGAGCCATATATCTTTGTACCTGTTTTGTCATTTGAAAAATTAAGATAATGAAATATCTACCTCATAAGTATGTTGTGAGATGATTAAATTAGTATATATGCAATACTGAAATATGGGACATGCTTAATTGTTGTTCAGTCACTCAATTATGTCCAATTCTTTGCAACATCATGTGCTGCAGCACGCCAGAGCTGCCTGTCCTTCATTATTTCCTGGAGTTTGGTCAAACTCATGTCCATTGAGTTGGCAGTGCCATCCAACCATCTCATCCCCTTCTCTTCTTGCCTTCAATCTTTCCTAGGATCAGATTCTTTTCCAAAGAGTCAGCACTTCACATGAAGTGGCCAAAGTATTAAGGCTTCAGCTTTAGCATCAGTCCTTACAATGAATATTCAGGGTTGATTTCCTTTAGGATTGACTGGTTTGATTAACATGCTTAATGAATGTTGAGCTTATAGCAGACACAGTGCCTGCCCTTAGGGAGATTCCATTTGTGTTATTTATCTCCTCTACACCCCTCTTGGATTTGGTGACAGAAAGGAAATGGAGAGCAAAAACGCAATAGTGTTTCATTAAGTTTAAATGTTGTGAGAACCAGTATATGATATTAGACAAGTGCTAGGAGTCTGAAACCTACCAGTGTTGATCTTGGTTAAGTTTTTAAACCTTTTAAGTTTTGGTTGACTTTTATGTTTGATATGGTAGTAACTAGGACCATGTCACATCAAAATATTTTGTTAACTTCAGTTCAGTCACTCAATCATATCAGATTGTTTGTGACCCCATGGACTGCAGCATGCCAGGCTTCCCTCTCCATCACCAATTCCTGGAGCTTACACAAACTCATGTCTGTTGAGTTGGTGATGCCATCCAACCATCTCATCCTCTGTGTTCCCCTTCTCCTCCTGCCTTCAAACTTTCCCAGCATTAAGGTCTTTTCCAATAAATTAGTTCTTCACATCATATGGCCAAAGTATTGGAGTTTCAGCTTCAGTATCAGTTTTTCCAATGAATATTCAGGATTGATTTCCTTTAGGATCGACTGCTTAGAAAGTACTGTACTAATATAAAATATTATTATGAGCTTTTGGTTATCCGCTTATAGGAGATTTTCTTTGTAAATAATGCACTAGCAAATTTTTTTTAGAAGACTAATTTGTTTATTGCTTTTGTGTGCTTTTAGCTTAACTACTCAGCTATCCTGAGAAGTTCAGTTCAGTTCAGTAGCTCAGTCATGTAGAACTATTTGTGACCCCATGAACTGCAGTATGCCAGGCCTCCCTGTACATCATCAACTCCCGGAGTTTACCCAAACTCATGTCCATTGAGTCAGAGATGCCATTTAACCATCTCATCCTCTGTCATCTCCTTCTCCTCCTGTGTTTAATCCTTCCCAACTTCAGGGTCTTTTCAAATGAGTCTGCTCTAAGCATCCAGTGGCCAAAGTATTGGAGTTTCAGCTTCAACATCAGTGCTTCTAATGAACACCCAGAACTGATTTCCTTTAGGATGGACTGGTTGGATCTCCTTGCAGTCTTAGGGACTCTCAAGAGTCTTCTCCAACACCACAGTTCAAAAGCATCAGTTCTTCTTTGCTCATCTTTCTTTATAGTCCAACTCTCACATCCATACATGACTACTAGAAAAACCATTGCCTTGACTAGACAGACCTTTGTTGACAAAGTAATGTCTCTGCTTTTTAATATGCTGTCTAGGTTGGTCATAACTATGTTTCCAAGGAGTAAGTGTCTCTTAATTTTATGTCTTTAATCTGCAGTGATTTTGGAGCCCCAAATAATAAAGTCAGCCCACTGTTTCCCCATCTGTTTGCCATGAAGTTATGGGACCGGATGCCATGATCTTCGTTTTCTGAATGTTGAGCGTTAAGCCAACTTTTTCACTCTCCTCTTTCACTTTCATCAAGAGGCTTCTAGTTCTTCTTCACTTTCTGCCATAAGGGTTGTGTCATCTGCATATCTGAGGTTATTGATATTTCTCCCTGCAGTCTTGATTCCAGCTTGTGATTCCTCCAGCCCAGCATGTCTCATAATGTACTCTGCATATAAGTTAAATAAGCAGGGTGACAATATACAGCCTTGACATACTCCTTTTCCTATTTGGAACCAGTCTGTTGTCCCATGTCCAGTTCTAACTGTTGCTTCCTGACGTGCATACAGGTTTCTCAAGAGGCAGGTCAGGTGGTCTGGTATTCCCATCTCTTTCAGAATGTTCCAGAGTTTATTGTGATACACACAGTCAAAGGCTTTGTCATAGTCAATAAAGCAGAAATAGAAGGTTTTCTGGAACTCTCTTGCTTTTTTGATGATCCAGCAAATGTTGGCAATTTGATCTCTGGTTCCTCTGTCTTTTCTAAAACCAGCTTGAACATCTGGAAGTTCACGGTTCACATATTAGTGAAGCCTGGCTTGGAGAATTTTGAGCATTACTTTACTAATGTGTGAAATGAGTGCAATTGTGCTGTAGTTTGAGCATTCTTTGGCATTGCCTTTCTTTGGGATTGGAATGAAAACTGACCTTTTCCAGTCCTGTGGCCACTGCTGAGTTTTCCAAATTTGCTGGTATATTGATGCAGCACTTTCACAGGATCATCCTTTAAGATTTGATATAGCTCAGCTGGAATTCCATCACCTCCACTAGCTTTGTTCGTAGTGATATTTCCTAAGGCCCGCTTGACTTCACTTTCCAGGATGTCTGACTAGGTGAGTGATCACACCATCGTGTTTATCTGGTTCATGAAGATCTCTTTTGTATAGTTCTTCTGTGTATTCTTGCCTCCTCTTCTTAATATCTTCTGCTTCTATTAGGTCCATACCATTTCTGTCCTTTATTGAGCCCATCTTTGCACACAATGTTCCCTTGGTTTCTCTAATTTTCTTGGAGACATCTCTTAGTCTTTCCCATTCTACTGTTTTCCTTTATTTCTTTGCACTGATCACTGAGGAAGGCTTTCTTATTTCACCTTGCTATTCTTTGGAACTCTGCATTCAAATGGGTATATCTTTCGTTTTCTCCTTTGCTTTTCACATCTTTTATTTTCACAACTATTTGTAAGGCCTCCTCAAATAGCCATTTTCCTTTTTTGCATTTATTTCTCTTGGGAATGGTCTTGATCCCTGTTTCCTGTACAATGTCATGAAGCTCTGTCCATAGTTCATCAGGCACTCTATCTATCAGATCTAGTCCCTTATATCTATTTGTCACTTCCACTGTATAATCATAAGTGATATGATTTAGGTCATACTTGAATGCTCTAGTGGTTTTCCCCACTTTCTTCAATTTAAGTCTGAATTTGGCAATAAGGAGATCATGATCTGAGCCACAGTCTGTTCCCGGTCTTGTTTTTGCTGACTTGTGTTTGCTGTCCTGTGAAAAGTGTACCCAAATGCATTTTAATAATCTAAGCCAAATGTAACAAAGAAAATAGTTTGGTTCAAAATACTACATTTCAATAATAAAAATATTTTTATAATTATTTAATATTTTACAACTCTCTTATTCTCTTCATAAATGTCATTTCTATATATTAGATTAGATGCATTAATTACATAAAATTCTGCTCATTTAGAATATTTAAATTTTAGATAGAAAATGGGTTGTATGACTTGCAGTTTAAAAGGAAAGAAATTTTAAGCTACATTAGCATTAGATACAATTTCATAGTTCTCAGTTATGGCAATTTAGTTCTACCAATTTTTGGTAAGCAACAATTTTATTTCTCTGTAATTTGTAATACTATTTGAAAAAGGTTGACCATGCATATGCTCTCTCATCCATACATTTTCTAATTAAAGAATGCAATCCCAATATTGCATATGGTACAGATATGGACAGAACTAATATAGAACTAATAACATCTTATTTCTTCTAAACAATAACATGACTGTATTATATTTTATGAATTGTTGTGGAATGAAGTGGAAATTTGCTAGTCTTTTTTTTTTTTAACTGTTTCTTCCTTTTATTCAGAATGCAGTTACCCTTAATTTGAATTTGCCCTGTAGCTAACCACAGGATGTAGCTTGTGACATTAAGTTTGACAAAGGACAACAAGAAAATCACTTTAAGGCAACATATAAACATATTTATGGAGGTTGCATGAATGAAAAAAGTAGTTTGGGTATTAAAATTGAAGACAGAAAAGTAGAGAAACTACTTCCAAGGAGGTTTGGAAATGAACAGCAACAGCTAAAATGTCAGAATTCGGGATATTGGATCAGAGTAACAGACAAGAGATCCTGAAGAAGACCTAGCAGGGTTGTCATCATACAATTCATTTATTCATGATCTCATAACAGAAAGAAGAAAAGGGAGTATTTTCCACTTGTGTTTCTAGATTGTCATAGACTGCTTTATAGTGACAAATTTCTCTTGCCATTATAACCTCAAGACCATGCTTTTTTTTTCTTTCCTTTTTTTCCCTTTGGTTTTACATTTAATGAGTTGAAGATACAAATTGCTTATTAATTTACTTTCCTCCCCATCCTTTAAAATATTCAAAGACATCATCCCATGTATGATTCTATATAGCAAATCCAGATTCTTCTTTGCCGTTTTTTTCTTATCACATACCTTAAATATCTACAAAACAGAATTAATTATCTCTATGTGGATTGTGTATTAATTCAGTGGATGTTCATTGAGTATGCATTACGTGCCAGGCATTGTGAGCTTGTGAAGGATACAGGGGTAAGCATGGTTTTTATACGCAGGCAGTTTGTTTGCATTTACTTCTTCAGGTGAGGGAAGCATCTAGAATTAGATGATGAACAATGACTGGAGAACCCTAAATGTTACTTAGCTTTTCAGTGACAAATTATGTTTGCCATACTAGTTTTTGTTATGGGAATATGATTTGTATGTACTTTAACTCAACTTAAATTATAGGATTGTTTTACTTTAGTCTTAGAAATGGCAAATAAATGATGAATGAGCTACAGCCAGTCATGACATAGGCAACACCATAATTTTCTCTGAAATAGAATTGCCTAATAAATCTTAATTTAAAGTCAAAAGCAGTGCCAGAGGTGCACTTTACTTGGGCTACAGTTTATGACAGTTTCTTCAAATTAGACCAGGACCAGAGAATTAAAAGTTAAACTTTGCCTAATGACAGTTGAGAAAATAAAGGTAAAATTTATTTGAAAAATAAAAATCTCCATTAAATTATAAGATAGTAGTTATAAATTATAATAAATATACCTTATTAATACTTTTTGCACATATCCATCTTGCTCATTAAGCATTTGTTGGAGAGAGAAATACTAGTCACCAAGAAGTTAAAGTAATTGCACACAAAAATGAGATGAATTTTATATGGAATAAGACTAAAGTTGTGTGATTGTACGTTTTATGTTGTATAATATAACCAGCTTCATATATAATCCAAAGCACATATATTTAGAGCTATTTCAAAGAACGAAATTAGTTCTAGGAATCCCTTGGTAGGCTAGTCCTTGACAAATGTCAACTTCAGCGTAAGACCCCACTCTCAGCCTCCACTTTCATGTGAAATGAGCCTCCAGTACAAACTTTTTGAGACTATTGATTAATTTTTAAAGTGCTTACTTCCGTTTCTTCTACTTGTCAGAGTGAGCTCAGGTTTGTTAGTAATCTAGTCATGAAGTTCATCTCTTAGGTAAAGTATTTAAGTGAACTATATTGAAGTATACAGTCCAGTAAATACTACATTTACTTGATATATGTTTAATTAATGATGATGATAAATTATAATAATATAAGAGTATCATAGTTTTTTAAAAAGTCCTAAAAATCCTGTTAAAAATAAGATTTGTAAATGAATGACATATCTTAAAAAGGATAACCCCATTTACAACTTTCTAAACATAAGTTTTCCTATATACCATTTTTGTCTTCTAACGCATGTGATTTTGAGCTTTCAAAAAAGTCAAGGAGAGAAATGAGTGTGATTTTGCTGGTAATTGAAGACATGAGCTTAGGTCAAAGCACAAAATCTTACCTGAAAGTAAATATCCAAAAGAGTATTTCTCCCTTGTTTTAAAATGTTCCTAGAGTTTTATTTATTGTACATGTAGCTCAGTTTATCCCTTCCACTGAAATTATCTTAGATTTATATCACTTGGAACCTATTATTTTTCTTTTTAATGTTTGTATCATGAGCCCATTTTCTTTTGAGTCTTTCCCTCTTTCTTCCCCACTGATCCTTTTTTTTTGTTTGTTTGTTTCCTTGTTGTGTGGCAAGTTCTCCCTATAGAGACCAATATTAATTAGAAAAAGAAGATGTCGCTTGATGAGTTCCCTGAATATGTTACAGTTTCTCAAATTTTTCCTCTACTTGTAATAATTGATACCTTAAAATCATAATGGAATCTAATTTGAAAGATACATAACCATAAAGTGTTGGAGAATCTCAATTTATTCTTAAAAGAGTTTGTTGAAAGACTTGCTTTAGAATTTCAGAAAAGCCCAGAGCAGGTGGCTCATTATTTGTGTCAACCTTTGGATATATTTTTTCCTGAAGATAGTATTTTTCCACAGTAACATAAAATACTGATGAGTGGGAGGAAGAAAAGCTTCTTCAGTAAGGATTCTAAATATATTTATTCAGGATGAGAGCATTTCCTGTTAATGTGTCACCTCGCAAGGTACATTTCTCATTAACTACAGAAAATATTAGGCCCTAAGAGATGAGTTACAGAGTAGTTTCTTCCAAAGAGATCAATTCTTGAGATGGGTAAAAAGCAAGACCATTTTGTTAAGTAGTGGTATAAACAATAATTAATAAATGAGACTATCAAAACTATCTGAAAGCTTTCTATATATAATTACCAACCTATCTTTCAAATAGAAAATCCTTGTGTTATTATTATGAATATTGTATTTCCTGTGTCTATAGTTTGGAATGATATGTTAATTCAATCTTAGCTTAACTTTTGCCTTATTTTTTTTTGAAACTTATACTGTATTTTTAAGCTTATAATGTGGTTGTTTCTTAAAAAATAATTTTATAGAGGAATGGGTTCTTTTAAGAAAGACATGATGTTCAATAAATCGAGTTTGAGTGCAATAAATTATTTACTTTCAGTTTGCAAGAGGTGAATAAAAAGTGCTTGGCCAATATCGTACCATTAATCTATTCTCTTTTCTCCTTTCTCTCTTTACTTCTCTCTCTCCAATAGAAGTGGAACAAAAAGGTAATTAAATACCTTTCATAAATTATATACTATTTATAGGCTAAGTTATTTAACAGTTTAACATCTAGTTAAAATAATTGTTATTAATTTTTATCTATTTTCTGAAAATTTATTTACTACTTCTGCTGCTCAACTTCACGTTAATCTGTTGTACTGACCAGTGCTGGTTTGATTATTTTTATCCTAAAACAGTTTAATAGTGTAAAGTTTTAAACCATGCATTTTATTCCTCTTTATTTTTAAATGAGTAGTTAGAAATCCAGTAGATGCTGATGCATAATGACTGCTTCAGATTTGTTTTTATTTCTAGACTAGATAATTTTCCATAGCTCTGGAGTGATTCCCTGTTCTTTTGATTTTTAACTATTAAGGGAAAAGGGGAGATGGTTTTCTGAAATACATTAAAATAAATTGCTTTTGTAAGCAAGGGCTGATTATTAACTAACATAAAGTTTATATACAATTTTGACAAGAATACCTACCCATCCTTTATAATTATAAACATCATATTGCGTGTGTGCTAAGTCACTTCAGTCGTGTCCAATTCTTTATGACCCTATGGCCTGTAGCCCACCAGGCTCCTCTGTCCATGTAATTCTCCAGGCAAGAAGATGTAATGAGTTGCCATTTCCTCCTCCAGGGGATCTTCCTGACCCAGGGATGGAACCTTCATCTCTTATGTCTCTCACATTGGTTGGCGGGTTCTTTACCAGCAGCACCACCTGGGAAGCCCAGGCATCATATTAGAGTCCTGAAAAATTCTTCCAATAATGAATTTTATTATTAATTATAATTTGATGATGATCCTCTATCCTTGCTATGGAAGATTTTGACAGTTAAATTTTCCCCTAAATGTCTCATTTTCCCAAAATTGAAACTTTGGACATTTTAACAATGTACTTTTGTTTTTAATAACCTGCAAACCCTAGTTGAGTTTCATCTTAGATTTTCTCTTAGATGTAGGTTTATAATTGCTGTTAAAGAGCTAATCACTAATATCAAGAGAATAATACTTTAATCATTAAAATACGAATCAACCTCCAAATTTCTTGTGATTTCTTAATTTCTCTTCCCAATATACTTCTAATCATTTCAAACATAACAGTGAACCGCATGATTATTTTTCAGTGTGTTTGCTCTGCAAAAATATTGGAGCAGTGTTTCCCATAGCAGGTTCAGAAGAAAATTACATCCCATCAGGCTCTGTAGAAAGGGTTCTGTGATCAAATTAATTTGTGTAAATTTGCTCACACTCCCTTCTTCTGCCTTGCGGAGTCACTAATGTACCTCAGCACTTAGAATCTTGATATTATTTTAATTAGATATTTCTTAAGCATGTGTGGCTAGGAATCCCTGTTTTTGTGTTGGGTTTTTTTCTGTGTATTATATATCTAAACCATATAAATAGGTATTTCAAGGACCTCCTTTTGGGAAACATTGCTTTTTAGCCCCTTTGTTACAGATGAATCAGTCAAGCTTTCCTTACCACCACTCACATGATGTGCTACTGAAAAATAAAATTAATCAGACAAGTCCTGCCCATTTTCAGTCTGAAGTATGAGCAGCAAAATATTGTAGCAAGTAATCTTGTTTTTTTAATGTTCTTCTCATGTAACAGTAAAAGGTACATGTTTTTAAGTTCCAATTCTACTGTATTTAACAGGACATTTTTAACTGATTAAAATCTAGATCTTGGGTTCTTCTCTGTAACTTTTCACCTTTTCTTCTTCCCTTATTTCTTCTTTCCTTTCTTTTTCTTCCTTTCTCTTTTTCCTTCCAGTATCCATCCATCACTCATTTTTAATTGTGTGAGTTGCATGCTCTGTGTGTGCTGTAGCAGCTTTAAGGGCTTTTTTGCTATAAGATTCAGTGGCCTGTATTACAAGGTTTTTCTTTTCCCTTATTATGTTTTTAATTACTTTTGTATTTTCATTTGCTTCTTAATGACAAGTATAGAGTAGTTACTAGCATCAGAGTGAAAACAATATTTTTTAAAAAGTTTCAAATAAGATATATGAAACTATCACGTGTAAATGTTTGTATTTGGTATATGTCCATAGAATACACAGACATAAGTCACATCTATATAGATAGCATATCCAAAATTATTGCAACACTCTTGCAAAGGTAAAATGCAAAAGAAAGCACAGCCACTCATGAAAAGGCCAAATTTCATCAGCAAATCAAATCAGAATGATTCTAAAGAAATGTCAAAATTAATGTGGAAAAATACTTTATGTTCTCAGAAGAATGCAGCAAAATAATTAAGTGGTGGTGGGTATTTCTTATTAGAGTTGAATTCCACTTGGTGAAAAGTAAGAATATATGACAAAATATTTAAATTAATATAATTATTATTTTGACTCTTTCCCAATTGACAGTTTTTCTTTGTCCTGGACTACTAAAAGGAGTATACCAGAGTGAACATTTGTTTGAATCTGACCACCAATCTGGGGCATGGTGCAAAGACCCTCTTCAGGCTTCTGACAAGATTTATTATATGCCCTGGACCCCATACAGAACTGATACCCTGACTGAGTACTCATCCAAGGATGACTTCATTGCTGGAAGGCCAACTACAACCTACAAGCTCCCTCACAGGGTGGATGGCACAGGATTTGTAGTGTATGATGGAGCTTTGTTCTTCAATAAAGAGCGCACCAGAAACATAGTAAAGTTTGATTTGCGGACTAGGATAAAGAGTGGAGAAGCTATCATAGCAAATGCCAATTACCATGATACCTCCCCTTACCGCTGGGGAGGCAAATCTGACATAGACTTGGCAGTGGACGAGAATGGGCTATGGGTCATCTATGCAACAGAACAAAACAATGGTAAAATTGTCATTAGTCAATTGAACCCTTACACCCTACGGATTGAAGGGACATGGGATACTGCATATGATAAAAGATCAGCTTCCAATGCATTCATGATATGTGGAATTCTGTATGTGGTCAAATCTGTCTATGAGGATGACGACAATGAGGCCACGGGAAATAAGATTGACTACATTTACAACACTGACCAAAGTAAGGACAGTTTGGTGGATGTGCCCTTTCCTAATTCATACCAGTACATAGCAGCTGTGGATTACAACCCCCGGGACAACCTTCTTTATGTGTGGAATAACTATCACGTCGTGAAATATTCTTTGGATTTTGGACCTCTGGATAGTAGATCAGGTAAGTTTGACTTTTGATGGTACTTTAAAGGGAACTATTTACAGCTTGAACTTAGTAAGTTTATTGTATATTTTTATTAGACTTCTTTCTCCTGGTTTTTCTTCTGGCCTGTGTTTTGAAAGTTATTCATTTTCTTATTAGCTAAAAAATGTTGCTGTTAATCACTGTTAAAAAAAAAATTTATAGGCATGAGAATCCAACTCTTACTCCTCTATGCAGCTAGTCTCCAACTTTCATCCCTTCTTTGAAGGGCATTTTCATTATCAGCTAGTTAGTTTGTGTGCCTGTATGTGTAGTGAACTATAGAAAACCTTTGCAAAAATAGAATGCTATCCCACCTAATTAATTGTGACATGCCCTACAAAGTGCCCTCTACTTGAAAATGCCAAAGGGTTGGCTTGATATAATTCTTCAGGAGCCCTATACCAATATATTCAACTCACTGAGCACATCATATATGACCACCCCTACTGGGAATATTGTCAGTTTATTCATATGTATAAGTGTACCTAATTGATATATACAGAAAAATGTTCATAACTGATACAGATAAAAGAATAGATCTCAATTGTAAAAGAAAAAACAGTACAAAACTCTGCTTAAAAAAGAAAAAAAGACATTTCAACTCCCTTTCTTTAAAAGTATCTTTTCTTCTCCAGGAAATACTGTTTACTTTTAGTATTGTTTGAAGACAGTCATCAATTGATCCATCTTTTACATTTTTAGTTGCATAACTGAGCAGATTTATCTTAGTTTAGAAGTTAAATTATTTTAGCTAGCAATTTTACTGTTCAGTTTAGTTCAGTCTCTTAGTCGTATCTGACTCTTTGCAACCCAATGGACTGCAGCGTACCAGGCTTCCCTGACCATCACCAACTCTCAGAGCTTGCTCAAACTCATGTCTGTTGAGTTGGTAATGGCATCCAACCATCTCATCTTCTGTCATCCCCTTCTCCTCCTGCCTTCAGTCTTTCCCAGCATCAGGGCCTTCTACTGAGAGTCAGTTCTTCACATCAGCTGCCCAAAGTACTGGAGTTTCAGCTTCAACATCAGTCCTTTCAATGACAATTCAGGACTGATTTCCTTTAGGACAGACTGGTTTGATCTCCTTGCAGTCTAAGGGACTCAAGAGTCTTCTCCAACACCACAGTTCAAAAACATCAATTCTTCAGTGCTCAGCTTTCTTTATAGTCCAACTCTCACATCCATACATGACTACTGGAAAAACCGTAGCTTTGACTAGATGGACATTTGTTGGCAAAGTAATGTCTCTGCTTTTTAATATGCTGTCTATGTCGGTCATAGCTTTTCTTCCAAAGAGCAAGCTTCTTTTAATTTAATTTCATGGCTGTAGTCACCATCTCCAGTGATTTTGAAGCCCCCAAAAATAAAGTCTCTCACTGTTCTCATTTTTTCCCATTCCATTTCCCTGAATTAACGGAAACAGTGATAATATTGTTCTTCCTGATAAAATATAATGGAAAAGTAAGATATAAGTGTCTGAATTTTCATAGTGACATAGCAATTCAAAGTTCATTTTTTTTAAATTCTTACAAGTTATTATTTCTTATTTTCTGCATTGTTTTTACCATGCTTTTACTAGCATGTCATTTTGCTTTATTAACTTACTTCATTATATACTTATCATCATACAATTAGAGTCTAAGTGCCATATAGCTAGTAATCTTGCTTTACTTATCCTTTTATTATTTTTCATCTGACCATTATTTCTGCCTTCTTAGATCCTAGTGTACTATATAGCATAAAGATAATACTCAATAATTCTTTGCTGAGTGAATGAATGGATGAAAGCATGAATGGATGCCTTTCTATTTCTCACTATGATAGAATGTCAAATTGGGTGGCATTTTCTCTAATGCCTGAGAAGCTTCTACAAGACTGAGAGCTGTTCTTTCCATGGGCAGCATGTTGATATTATGTTGAACTGCTTTTTGTAGAAGAAAAACCCTAATAGGCAATAGTAGCAAAAGCAACTTCTCATTATTAGTCCTGAAAAATCTCCTAGACCTAGCTAACCTCTGTACAGGTAAGGTTTCTTAAACCAACACACCTTTCAGTTAAAAAGCTAAGCATCTGAAATATTCTGGGAAGACAATTCTTTCAGACCTGTGATATTCTTGAGTATTTTGCCAGTGGAAACTCTACTGTTGAGTGGTTCTTAGCCTTTTTTGACTTTTAATTGTAACCAAAGTAATTTCTAATTGCCTTAAAAGAAATGATACATAGTAACATAATCATCATTTGGTGTTAGTGAAATAAGGGCAGTAAAATACCTTAATTTTATTTATTGGTAAAATCATGCATTATTTTTTAGACTAATGATAAGTTTAAATTAATTAGTATTCCAGATTTTAACTCAATGAACTAAAGCAAATTCTTAACTTACTTTTTGTAAATTATCCTTAAAGATGATACTATAGCCCCATGTATTTAGAGACTTGCCAAAAATATTTCTGGCATACATTAATAAAATTATATTTTTACCCCATACATGTATCCCTATGCATAATAATTCATTGTAATCATGGACACAGGAAAATTATACCACTCGCTTAATACTTTTTGTTTGTTTGCTTATAGAATTAGATTATGAGCCATCTTGCCCACTTATAATAGTTATCATATTTGTTAAAAGGATATTATTAAAGTGGCAAACACTAAGAAATGAAAAAGCTCAGCTTTTGAAACAAATCACTATCTTAATTCAGGAAATTCAGTTTTCATTCTTTTTAAATGACAGTGAAATTGCTTCTGTTTTCCAAAAAGTGAGACTTCAGCTATATTAAACTTGTATATGTAATCACAAGGAAAATGACCAATTTTCATGTATGAATGCTCAAATTAAAAAGCTAGAACTTTGGTGTGTTACTATAGTGGAGAGGCAGAAAGAAAAAGTAGAGAATAAGAATGTGTACATTTTATGCATCAATATGAGAATTTCAACTAGCATTAATGGAAGTTAGTTGTTCACCCTATTATACAAAAACAGTTTCAACTGAGTGTTTTTCTTTAGTATAAATTACACTGACATTTTTCAAAGAAATTTCCTTTTGACTTGTTTTTATGGACATTTTTATGTGTCTGTGTATGGAAACCAACTTACTGTAAATATTTAGGGTCAAAAAAACTACTCTGTAAATTAAAATTTCTGGGTATTGGAAGTTGAGACAAATATGTTCCCCCTGATGTATAAAAATCCCCAGGTGAGACATCCATAGAGGTAGCATACTGCTTCTGAACATAAGTCTGGGAGCCAAAGAACTTGGGTTTTAATTCTGCCTCTAGTGCTTTTTGGATTGTGGGCCTCTTGGTCTTAGTTACCTCAACTATAAAATGTAAAAATAATAATAATAATAATACCTGTGTCCAAAGATTGAGTTTCCCTGGTGGTTCAGTCATAAAGAATTTGCCAGCAGTGCAGGAGACCTGGGTTCAATCCCTGAGTTGGGAAGATCCCCTGAAGAAGGGAATGGCTACCCATTCCAGTATTCTGGCTTGGAGAATTCCATGGACAGAGTTGTCTAGCAGGCTAAAGTCCATGAAGATTATTGTTAGATTTTAATGAGATGATATATGTATAGATATAGCAAAATTAACATAAAACTACATATCAACCCTACATGGACCTTTATTATCCATGTTATCTAATTGAGGGGCTTAAGGCACTACTGCTCATATAATTTTATTAAAAATCACCAGCTACTACAATGCAGCATGAACTTCAAAGTCATGGTCCCTTCTGTGACACTAGAAGTGGAAAGTATGCTTACTGAAACAATGTGTCCAAATTCATTCATTTGATAGAAGTGATCTCAGTATCCCCATGTGCCAGGCACTCTCCAGATGTCAATCTAATTTGTAAATCTCATGATTGGATAATTACCATAGATCTGCACTCCAAAAAAAGTGCTTCTGATTTTCAGTGGTGAAATCATGTACTCTATGAAGATTTGCTAAATAATTTAAGAAATAAATCAATGAATTATAATATATACATACATATTTTATATCTTATTATTCAGAATATTATGGTAATTGGAGTAATAGTCCAATAATGTATTTTATTAAGATTATACATATGCTTCCCTTCACTGTTGGCCATGCACTCCTGTGATCTGGAAGTTATTATCTGGAAGTCACCCCAGTTATTCCCCACCCACCACACACACTTACTTCTTATCTTCATTCAGATCGTAGTGATATTTGGTAATATAAAGGAAGGTTGGTGTGGTAAGATGTGCCTAAGCACGTTACAGGACCTAGTGCATTTTCTTCTGGAAGTAATTATAGAATTACTCAATAGTTTTACAATGGCAAAGAAAATGAGCAACTATTCAATGGATTCTGTTTTCAGAACATCTCAGATTTTTCCATTGATGAACTGCATGAATCTTTTCAGCTTAGAGAAAATGAAAAGTGTATCCATTGAATACACCTGTGTATTCAAGTGAATAAGTGTGTTTCTTTGAAAATATATTTTGTCTGCAGAATAGGTGGTTAAGTTTTGGACACCAGAATCTTAAATATTTGTAAGCATTATCACCTGAGCTAAAAAGTAAGTATGTGAAATTGTTTTTGTTTTTTTTTTTTTCTGAACCGAGGACTAGCAAATCTACAATTTTCCTGAAATGTACTTTTAACTGAGCCTTTTTCCTCTCTTATAAAATATGATAAATTATGCATTCATCATTTCCTTCAATGGCTATCTTTTGTAAGACATACTTTTAAAACTTCCAAACAGTACTTAGCTATTTCACATGTTATTTGAGTGATTCTCATGTTGCCATCATGATTCTAAAATTCTACTTGATATCTTCATATGTCTGGTGTGAGGGAATCAAGTAGTTACTTTACTTGTCGTTAGTTCACTGCTGTTGAATGACTCTTACTCTTGGAGTTCTTTCTCTCAAATCATTTTGTGCTGAGTTCATAATTCATTAATAAAAAAGAGATGTGAGGTATTATCTTTTACTCTCTCATTTTGTCTCTAAACTGTTGACTAAACAATCTAAATGTTCTTTGTCAAATATACAAATATTTTCCACTATCTCATCCTGAAGAAAGAAGAAATATGTACAGGTTGATAATAAGAATATACAGAGAAGGTAAAGGCCAAAATTCCTAAAATTAGTATGTCTAACAGATCTACAACCCTATTGGTTGAGATTTAGTGAAACACACCAGGCAGTCAGTATGAACATCAGATGACAACGACATGTAGCTGTTGTCTAGTGCCTGCTCTTCTACTTCCCAAACACAATCCAAATTTTGAAAGCCATTTTATATTATGTAAATGTAATCATTTTGTATATGCTGAAGATAGTAGAATCTAAACCAACAAAAAGCCTACACATAACACTTTAATAATGCAGATAAGGTGAACCTTCTGTCCTTATAATATGCTAATTAAGTGCATTTGTGTCTCCAGTAAAAGCTGTGGCTATGTAGTGATGAATAAGAACTTTAAACACACATGACACCTCGTTAAAATGTAATTTTCACATCATATATCTGAGCCCTTTACTTTGACAGCTGAGTAATGTGAATGCTGGGCAGAGAATCTTGAACATTTTGAAGCTGTCACGTGCTTAATAGGTAGCCGAATCTGCTTCCTGAACGGTTTATTTAAATATGTTGCATCCTAGTCACAAAATAGAGCCTGAAAGTAGTGGGATGTTAAATCAAACTTGCCCTCAGCATATAGGTTATGATTGCCTCATGGTTCCACTCGAGATATCACATTGTCTCTAAAGTTTAATTGACGTAAATCTCAGTAGCTGAGTGAACTTCACAGAAAGAAAAAATAGTCAGCTACTTGTTGCTAATTTCATCCAGGTCTTTATTTTTATGCATCAGCTGTTTGGCTGTCTGCAGAGGCGCCCCCTCTCTTTCTCTCCACTCCTGCTTCTTTGCTTTTAGTGACAGCTGCTGACGGAAGGGCATTGCTGCTGGTGAGTTGTCAGGGAGCACAGCCAAAACTTACAAATTTTGCAAAAGCTATTCTATTGCCACTTAATGTCAGCTGAATTCTCTTATGTTTGTTTTTACATTTCTTATATTTTTCTTCTTTGTCATTTTAAGGCTAAACCTTTCCAGAATGACACCCTCTGCTTTTCAGGCTCTTAATATCAAAATCTCAGTCCTGTCGGGTTTCTACAACCAAACCCAGTGTTAGCCTTTCATCCCACATAGAGGTGACCCTCTTAATAAAGGAGACAGATACAAGGGATAAAAATGTTCAAAATTTTTATTAATTTTTTCCTACATAGTGACATCGCTGAAAAATGTATAATTATTAGAACAGTAATCAGAATTATTTCTACATGTAGCTCACAGTCATACAAGATGACTTACTTGTGAATAAGCTTCCCACTCACACCAGCTGTCTTTTCTGTAACCATTTCACTGCTCATTAGCACGTCCACCAGAGGGCAGACAGGTGGAACTGAAACAGTTTGGCTGTTGATTATTAGCACATCTTGTCAGGGATGGCAGTAGTGATTAAAATGGGATTTCTGATTATCAAGAGATTCCACTTTAGAATACTCTACTTCCATCTGTATTACCATAGGTAAGTCAGAACTGACTTTATTAGTAAAGTCTGATTTTTGCTTTATTTTTCCGTTTTTTTTTTTTTTTTAACAATCAGAATAGGGTTACCAAGCAAAAATACAAATTTAAGCAAAAAATATTTCCCCCTTAATAACTACTTTTACACCACAAAGCTACATTCTCAGATAATAATGATGAATGACCAAAAATTTAAGATACCTAAATTACAGGTATAATCTACCATGCTATATAATTTTATGGAATGAGACATGTTGTCAGATATCTCTGAAAACAAATGGATTATGTATTTTTGTTTAATAATAATTATTCCTGATTTTCTTCATGCCCTTCAGTAGTACAAATCCTTGGCCAAACTCTATGTATCCACTTACGCCAAAGAAGACACAAATTGAAATTGCCTACTGTCATGTGACTGAAGTATTCTAGCCTTAGAATTTGGATTTTAAAAACTAATTGTTAAAAAATAAAATTCTACCAAAAATATACAAATGCACGTGAAATTAGGTATTTGTTGATTTCATGGCTTAGAATTATCTCTTTGAGAAAAAATGGCACTTTATTTGTAAATGCTTTGTTCCATAAAAATACAAAATGATAAACTTTAAAAATTGTTTAAACAAACTTTTCAAAATCTATGAAAATTTTGCTACGTAGTATACATATTTGCATATTAAAAATATACTTTTATGTTTTATAGAGAAGCCCACTGAGATAAATCTGAGAGAAATAGCAATAATAGTGGGGAGCAGTTCTGAAAATTCATTCTTCATTTTGATACAAAAAAAAATAAATCCCTTAACCTGTTTGTGGAGAGGAAGCTTGAAAGTGGAATTGAAAAATATTAAGATAGAGGTGAAAAGTGAAATTCAGGCACAAAATCAAGCCTGCTATAGAAGGCCAAAGCAGGGAGCCAAACTGGGCTTAATTCGGAAGTCCAATGATTAATAGTTGTTTCTTCCCCTCTTTCTCCCTTCTTCCTCCCTTCTTTCTTTCCTTTCATTTTTCAAGACACATGTCTTTAGGTAGCTGAGGTATGCTCTGTGGTTACAGTTGTTGAACAGGCCAGGCATTGACCCTGCTCTCATAGAGTTTATAGAATAGGGAAAACTTAGAAGAAGAAACAAAAGGAGAAAGGGGGACGGTGTGTCAGAAAACAGTGTTACTGATTAGCTATTAATTTTTGAGTATTTTACTTTCTGGCCTTTTACATAGATTATAAAATTTAATCCTAACAAAAATCTTGCCAAAAAAGCATTAGCTTCATTTCCAGTTAAAGAAATTTAGGATCAGAGACAGTAAGTAACTCAAATGTCACATACATAGTCCAGAGTTGCAGTTAAAGTATTAATTGTCAGACTTTCCACTGTGTCGTGTTGCCTCCCTTGGTAATTAAAAAGAATACAGGTGCCATAGTTACAGAGCAAGGGGAAAGCAGGAAGGCAGTGTACAGATAGTACATAGAATATAAGTAAAGCAGATAAAGTGAAGTAGCAAATGCAAAGCCGAAAGGCCACATCAAACTCATTTAGAACAAGGACAAGCAAACAGCAGCTAGTGTTGCAAAGCACCTAGTGAACAGTGCCCCGTGTCTGCTGTCTGTGCAGTGGGGTAGGGCCTTCCTTTGCATCTGCTCTGCCTGAGTGCTTGGCAAGCAGTATTAGCATATGACAACGGGGCAGCTGTCAGACAAGCAGACCTTCCTCACCTTGATCTCTGGTTTCATTTGCCTGAAGGATAAAAGCAAGCAGTCTACTGCTTTCATGTGAACTCTGCCCACCTGGCTGAGATCTGCTCTCATAAAATTGAGGTGCACTGGTCTTGTCAGGCGGAGAAGGCAATGGCACCCCCCTCCAGTACTCTTGCCTGGAAAATCCCATGGACGGAAAAGCCTGGTAGGCTGCAGTCCATGGCGTCACTCAGAGTCGGACATGACTGAGCGACTTCATTTTCACTTTTCACTTTCATGCATTAGAGAAGGAAATGGCAACCCACTCCAATGTTCTTGCCTGGAGAATCCCAGGGAAGGGGGAGCCTGGTGGGCTGCCGTCTCAGGGGTCGCACAGAGTGGACATGACTGAACCGACTTAGCAGCAGCAGCAGCAGCAGGTCTTGTCAGGAAGAAGGTGTAGGCTGAGGAGCTACAGGTGTTTCTGGAGAGAGATTTGGAGAATTGAAGAGATCACTCCAGAACACTTCTGTTTTCTAAAAGAAGCACCTGCCATCCCTCCACATTGCACTAGGTTTCACATACATGCCTTAACACTTAAAAAAATACTGTGAAGTGCAGATGTGAAAACTAAGATTCAGAAATGTTAAGTCATCTGTCTGGAGAAACCCAGTTTGTGAACATAGATGTGAACTTTAAAGAAGCCCAGGTTTATTTAACTAAATCATGAAGCTGAGACACTTCGTATTTACAATGAAAAAATTCTAATGTACACAAATATACAGTAGAATGTGATATAATGGTGTGTGGTTTTTCTGTGTGCGTGTGTGCGTGTGTCTTCTTATAAATGCTTGAAGAAACAGATTTAATTATTGAAGGATTAGAAGACTTAGAAACTTGCAGAAATTCTGAGCAATTTAAAAGACTTTAGAGATTTGGGGACTGGCTCTTTATTAGATTTACTTAGCATGTTAATTCCATTTTTTTAATCTAGATGTTTTGCTAGCAATACTTTAATGGTTACTATCTATGAGCAAGATTAGTAAAATGGGGAAAAAATGAATATAAGAAAGGAGGTGGTGAGGCAAGAAATGAGGGAAATAAACATTTTTATCCTAAAACTAAATGGACAAGAAATGAATGAGTTCTTTTACTTCAAGAAGAAAGTGGTGAAAAAGCATGAATTTAAAAATGTTATTTTCCAAGATTGATTTAAGAAATAACCTCAAGTGGTTAAAGATAAACTTAAAGACAAAATGTGGCATACTTATGCCTTGCTGGTTGAAATACAAATTGTTGTTAACCACTTTTGAGGGAAACTTGGCAATATCTAGTAAAGTGCATGGAGCTTCCCAGGTGACTCAAATGGTCAAGAATCTACCTGCCAATGCAGGAGACACAGGTTGGATCCCTGAGTCAGGGAGATCCCCTGAAGGAAGACATGGCAACCCACTCCAGAATTCTTGCCTGGGAAATCCTGTGGACAGAGGAACCTGGTAGGCTACAGTCCATGAGGTCGCAAAAAAGTCAGATAAGACTGAGTGACTAAGCATGCATTTAGTAGAGCCCATGTCTAAGTGATACCTTATATACTAGTAAGGGGCTTCCCTGGTGGCTCAGATGGTATGGAATCTGCCTGCAATGCAGGAGACCCAGGTTTGATCCCTAGGTCATGAAGAACCCTGGAGAAGGGAATGGCAACCCATTCCAGTACTCTTGTTTGGGGAATTCCATGGAGAGGAGCTTGGAGGGCTGCAGTCCACTGCTTCGCAAAGAATCGGACTTGATTGACTGACTAACACACACAAATACTAGCAAATCCGCTTTTAGATTTGCTTCTGGAGAAACTTTCTTACTTTTGTCCTAAGAGAGCAAGGTTTGTGTGTGGTTGCCCAAGTGAATAATAAGCAGCTAGAATAGGAGATATGAATGTCACACCTATCTTCACTGGCACCAAAAATTATAAAAGCCCTGGTCAGTGTTGAAAAGTGAAAGTGTTAGTAGTTCAGTCAACTCTTTGCAACCCCATCCTATAATCCCCCAGGCTCCTCTGTCCATGAAATTCTCCAGGCAAGAATACTGGAGTAGGTATAACAGTTCCCTTCTCCTTGGATCTTCTCAAACCAGGGCTCGAACCCAGGTCTCCTGCATTGCAGGCAGATTATTTACCATCTGAGTCACCAGGTCAGTGTTGAAGGTAGAGGGAAGCATTATGTGATCAGTTATCTTAGAAAGAAATATACCAAGTCAAGTACTGGTACCCATGGAATGATAAATAAGAAAAAATCTTATCCTGAGATTTACCCTTTCTAGTAATAGCATCCATCTGGTTTCACGCTGGCTATAATAACTCAAAGAAGCCAGAATTACAGTTTCCCAGGCACCAACAGCCTTTAACTTCTGTAACTCTTTCTCAGAAATCATTGCGCTGTTAGTGAAAGAAGCCCTCTCTTGTCAGAAAAGGAAATTTTACTCTGAAATTTTAATTGAGTGTGACTTATTATAGTAACTCATGTGTTTCAGCCACTGTGCATGTTAAACAATTCTTAAGATTTAATTGCTCTAAAATTTGTTTTATATCACCTTCACTGAATTTTCCCCTGAGTTTGAATAGATTAACCTGCTATACATTCTAGTCTGCCATATATTCTGTATTCTTATAACAGCTTTTAGTATAATGATAATTTTTAAGCTGTCAGGATCATGGCAAAATACTTCAGGGGCTGAACAAGATGACTGAGTTGGTTGATCATATTTGAGTTAAGAATTTGCAATGCCATGACATCAGCTCAAGAGCCCAGTTTTTGAAAGCATGGAAAATATAAAATTTTCTAAACCGAATAGGGAACTAGAGGATTTACATGTGAATGAAAGTTGAGGTTTTAATTCTCTGAGTTACAATAGAAAAAGCTGAGTTAGTCAGAAGAGATTTGTGCCATAAAAATATTGTATTTCAGGACAGAATATCACATAAGGAATTTAAAAAATAATTACCTAGTAGAGTTGAAAGGTATATTGGGTTAGATTCTAAAACCATCTATTAAAGTAAAATTAAATATTACCAAACCTATTTTTGAACCTCCTGTAGTAGTTTATAAAATATAATGAGATTTTAAAAAATATATATCCCTAGAGTACAGAGATAACATTATATGTTATAGTGTAATGTATATTGTACATAATAAATTGTACCTTTACAAAGTATACTTTTACAGTAATTTAATTACATAACAGAACTGCATGAGTTCATGTAAATTGAGTGTAATATCTGTGATACAATTCCTTTGTATTAAAAAAAGAGTTCCATAGTTACTCCTGTGTAAATCATTTACATGAGAACTTTTTCCCCAAACATATATTGATTTGTACTTTCCCATTAAACTTATATGGAAGTATTAGAACACTTATTAAGTGCCTAAATGATACAACTACAAAAGTATTGTGGTATAAGAATATTTAATGATATGAGAAATGTTCATTATATATTGCTAATTCTTTTTAAAGCAGGTTTAAATGATTTAGAATTTAGGTCATTATACATTTTTCTACTTTCATTTGTGTTTGAAAAATTTTACACAAAGCTTTTAAAAATGCTTTATGTGGAATAAATCCACTCATTATATCTAGTACAGTTATTGACAAGCATAGAATCCAAAGGTTTAATGGTAGCTAATTCTTTTTTATTGGCCTTGCCATGAGACACTCAGGATCTTCCTCCACCAGGGATCCTACCCACCTACCCTTGTTGGGAGTGCAAAGTCTTAACCACTTAATTTCTTATGGGTTCAGATTTGAGCTTATCTGGGATTCTTCAGATTTCTTTAGTGAATATGTGCGGTCTTCAAAATATATGAAACACATTTCTTAAAATTAATATTCCGCATTACTGGCATATAATAATCTTTAGAATTCTATGATGAGATATTAAAAGGCCTTCTAGTTCTGTTCAGGACAATTGCCCAACTGACTGATTCTCACCCACGTGTGACTAGGACACACAAACCAGAACGTGCCAAAATATTCTTGAGAGAATGAAACTGAAGGAGGGGAGCCTTACTCTATTTCTAGCTTTTTTTTTTCTTTGCTATAGAAGAAACTTTGTAGTTCTTAAAAGTATTGGGTATTCCTAGAAGCTTTACCTCTACCCCTGATTACTGAGACATTATTTGGTTTAGTGGTACTTTCTGTCAATTTTGACTTTTAAACTTTTTTAACCATCAGTTTTCACCAGTTGTTTATAAAGGTTAAAATTGAAAAGGAAAAAATATAAAAAGAGAACCATGTATTTAAATGTATTGAATAAAAGAGTCAACCTTCCTAATCAGAGATGCAACTTAAATATTTTACTTTTAGCTTTGACAGGAAGGCAGGTTAATTTGCTCATCTATGACATTCAATATTATTTTCTTATGTATACAACTGTCCCCTTTTTGTGAGCCCCCCTAGATGACTCAGCAGTAAAGAATCTGCCTGCCAGTGCAGGAGACGCAGGTTCAATCCCTGGGTTGGGAAGATGCCCTGGAGAAGGAAGTGGCAACTCACTCCAGTATTCTTCCTTGGGAACTCCCATGGACAGAAGAGCATGGCAGGCTATAGTCCAATGGGTCACAAAAGAATTGGACACAATTTAGCAAGTAAACAAGAACAACATGCTTATATTTTCTAAGAAGTAGAAAATAAATATGTTTATTGAATAGCAACTGTTCAGTTCAGTTCAGTTGTTTGGTCATGTCCAACTCTTTGTGACCCCATGGACTGCAGCTCACCAGGTCTCTCTGTCCATCACCAACTCCTGGAGTTTTTTCAAACTCATGCCCATTGAATCAGTGTTGCCATCCAACCATCTCATCCTCTGTCGTCCCCTTTTCCTCCACCTTCAATCTTTCCCAGCATCAGGGTATTTTCAAATGAGTCAGCTCTTTGCAAGAGGTGGCCAAAGTATTGGAGTTTCAGCTTCAGCATCAGTCCTTCCATGAATATTCAGGACTGATTTCCTTTAGGATGGACTGGTTGGATCTCCTTACAGTCCAAGGGACTCTCAAGAGTCTTCTCCAACACCACAGTTCCATTAAAATAAGATATCCAAGACATACTTTAGATGACTGAGAAGCACTAACGGTTGTTATCTTTGTGTAATTATATTAAAAACTGTTGACAAAACTATTAGAATATTTTGCTGCAGTTTTATGTAATTATTTTGGGAGACAAATAATTTTGTTTTATTGATCAGTGAGTTTAAATACTCTGATGAATTAAAGCCTCTTTTGATATTTCTTTGTATAATAAAACTTCAGTATTTGCAAGTAGGTTATTGGCAAGAGATTGCTAAGTTATATAGCATAATGGATCTCAAAACATAGTCCAACAGAAATTTTTTAAAATGCAAATTCTCAGGTTTCACCCCAAATTAAATCAGAAACTCTGGGGGTGAACTCAGTAATCTATTTTTAATAGGCTGCTAAATTTGAGAATTACTATATAGGCCATAATCTCTCAATTATATAAGCTAGAGTAGTATATACTACAAAGTACAATAAAAATATTACACTACATTTTTTATTTTTTTGCTTTCTAAATTTCTGATTGCCTTTAAGTGTTTCCCAATCTCCTGTCTGAAAGAAGCTATATAAATCACTAAGGGAACACGTTAAAATGCAGATTTCCTGTCTCTCTCAAATCACAGCCCTAAGATGTTGATTCAGCGTCAAGTGAGACCTGGGGACAGTATTTTTAAAAAGTGATTCTGGGTTTGAAAAAATATATCACTGCTTTAGATTCCCTAAGGTATAAATAAAATTTGTATCTTAGCAGGAATGTTATTTTAATGCATTAAGAATCTGTGGAGCGATATAGACTATCTACCTTCTCTCTGAGTTAAGGCTGTTCTGGCAGTGAAATGCATCACTTTTTTTTTTTTTATTAAATGACCCTGTTTTGTGTCCTCATAGAATTACTACCTGTGTGGTTGACAGAAAAGAACAGTAGCCTAATACAGGATTGACACGTCCCCTCACAGGCTTGTTCTGGCAAAGCAAGGTGCCATTCATCTTCACCTTGGGTAGCTGGAATAAATTAACACACTGAGAAGAGCAATGAGACACTTTGTAGTCATGCAGGGCCTTAGGAACACTCATGGTATAATCATGTGTTGGCAAACAAACACCAAAGGTAAGAAAAGGGGCAGGAAAACAAGTAAGGCCTTTCCCTATAGTTGAAAGAATGTATAGTATAATCCTATGAGCAATACCTCAAACTTCCAAATTTTAATTTAAGGCTAAGTTATATTTCATACTCAAAGGTAATGTTAGCTAGAATTCTGAATTTTTCATTAATGTTCATAATTTTCCAAGTATATTAACACATAGTCAGGAACACATGATATGTCCTTCTGCTAACTTTCATAAACATGGACAGATGATGAGATGTTTTGAAATGCTATTTTGCTCTCTGAGTCTGATCACCCTTTATGACTATTTCTTCTGGCTATTCAAGGCAGGCATGAATGGCACTCAGCTTTGCCAGCTGAGATCTGAGTGGAATCAGAAAATGTGCCCATGCTGAATCAAACTGATGTGTAAACTTTCTTTTGTCCAGCCCCCTGCTGCTCTCCATTTTTTTCTTTTTTAAGATAGAAACATCTGGTGGCTTTGACTCAATAAGGATGTAAACTTTTAAAGCACATTTTCAAATATGAACCTGTTGAATAAATATGCTAACTCACTTAAAAGGCACTCAAAATTTTATATCATTTTAATTTTTAAATTAAAATTGTGCTTGGAAGTGCTGTGCCACTAAACAAAGTAACTATTTTTAAGAAAAAACTTTTCTTTACGTTAAATTCTCCCTTCATTTTTAAAAATATATCTATTATTAGAGTTATCCCTAGAAATGTTTGCCTTAGTAACTAGGTTGAGTAATAGTTGTTTATTCTGAAGATATTTTTGTTCACTTTCCTCTAATTCTTTAAATTTTATACTGTCTCTTCCCCCAATTTAAAGCTGAAAATGCAGTCATTCATTCTTCTTGCACTGAAGTTCGATTTATTTGTTTTGAATGTACTCTATTCTGATTAGGATGAAAGGTAATTCTGCTATTTTTCCTCTTTAAAATAATATGAAATAGTAAAGTAATAAAATAATATGAAGCCTCACACAAGCCTTTGGGATTTTTTGCATTCTTAAACTGTAGGAAAAAGGAAAATCTAAGAGATGGAATATCTAAAAATCATGTTTCACTAATAGCCATCATGATTACCTATTTTAGATTCTAAGTATATCCTCTTTGAGATAATTCAGAGGCTTTTTAGATTTCTTTAATTATTTTACATAATAAGGCTAAAATTTTTATGTAATTCAATCTGTTAACAAATAGTTATTGAATTCTTATGCCCCGCTCTGTACTCAAGATTCTTAAATTAATTAGAATGAATATGTGATAGAATTGATCCTTTTAAATTTCAAAGCAATTCATTTAAGTGTTAAAGTGGACTGATTATACTGCTTGAAATGGGATGAGGAGGACACAGTTATCATTTTGCAGAGTATCGATGGGTACTATAAGCAGAGGATGTAACACTGGCTGCATCCTAAATATATGAGCTCCCTGATATTTTGATATGCTAAGGTTTTACCAGATTCATTTCTTTTTCCATTAATGAGAAGGAATAATATTCACTGATTCAGTCTGTAGTACTTGGCCATTATATGCTGAGCTGTATAAACAATGAGCAACTGTATCATTGTTTATATTACATGATTTTGTTTATTCATTAAAAAATTTTATGACAGCAGTATGGCTTGGTAGCATGCTTATGGTAATGAAGAAGTTAATTAGTAATGTTGAGCAGAATTTCAAGAGATGACTTTTAGTAAGTAATACTGAAAATATTATAGTAGTCATCAACAGATAAACACAAGCTTTAGACAAATGGGAAACATGGTCAGATTACAAAAATCATATTAGAATCCTTTCGCTTTACGTTTCCAAAGAATAGTACAGATAAACATACTCACCCACATACCATAATTTCCCTAGGGTTTTTTTTTCCCCTAACAGTAAACTAAAGTAAGCAATCATCTTTAAATAATAAATTCACTCTGATAGAAGACGATGACTCTGCCAGTAAAAGAAGCAGACGGCTTACCAAAAATTCTGGAATTGCATGAGCTTTCCAGTCCAGAAATATTGATAGACATAGTCTGAGTGTGTTAGTCTGCTTCATTTTAGAGCCAAAGAAGTCTTAATTCAAGCACTAGGAAATCCATAATTGGAAAGAATCCCACAGTCACTGCTGATATTTTCCTCTAATTATAAGTGACTTTGTGTGTCATAAGTCCACTTAAGAACTCTGGATTCTGATAAGAAAAGTATTCTCAGTCTCCATTTACTAGATCTGGTGTTATCAGAAATTCACTTCTGCTGGCTATGCATTAGAGTGTCATGTAGTATTTGATACAATGATATGAAAATGCTTATATTGGTGTATTTTAATGCAGCGTCAATTTTTGCCTGAAGGCTAAAGAGAGGTTAAACTTACATTTCTTGATATTTGTAATTTAGTGGATGCTATGACTCATTCAGGAATTCATTGTGATTGTGGCAGGTGACGTTACTTTATTCTTGTGTCATGTCACCATCACCAGTAACTCCATATCTGGGCCAAGCCCACTGGATTAAATATGGATTCAATTCTCATAGACCTGAAGAGGTTACTTTTAATGAGGAAAAAAGGTATTTTTTTTCTTGTTTATAAATATCATAGATGTGTGTGTGTGTGTGTGTGTGTGTGTCTCATCTGAGTGGGAAGTGCCAAAGTTATTAAAGCCAAGAGATGTTAGAAGCTTGGAGATATGAGATATTTTGAAAAGAGATAATGCCAGGAATTGTACATAAAACCTCTCAAGATTTTTTAGTTGGATGGGTTATGAGCACACTCAAAATATCAGATTTTATTTATTCAACATTTCATGAGTATTTACTATGTGCAAAATATTGGCAGAAATGGCTAGAAAAGGAGAGAAGAGAAAGAGATTATTGATAAATAAATAGAATGGTTTAGGAGAGAAATCAGAGGTGCCTTCAAAGACCTGAAGTCTGGATGAGAAGATATTCATACTTCATTCTTCCTACAGTGAGCACGAGCAAGTAGTTAGAAACCATAGGGTGAAGACAGATCACATTATGTTGTAAAATATAACTTAAAATTTAAAAAATTAGTCAATTATAATTTTGAAGTCCTTTCCTCCTTCCTAAATTTTGGTAATTTCTAAAATGATGCAGAATTGGAAAAAGTTAGCTTCAGCAACCCTGCAACCTGACAGCTTTCATGCGAACTAGGTGGCAGTGTTTTTAAGGTCTAAACAAATTTCAGAAATATTGTCAACTCCAAATATGGAAACAAAGTTTATTCTAATAATGGTTTGGAACGTAACTGAGTACATGCCATGTGAGGGCATGACTGCCTACTAACTGATAATATAGCTGGTAACCAGAGGTGGTAGGGTCCTTGTTCCAGCAGTGGTTCTGCCAGAGATTATCTGAATATATTCAAATAATTTTCTTAGCCTCTGTTTTTCTATAACCAAATAAAATCTCATCAGTACAGTGCTATTACTAAGATTTCTTATAGTAACGGATCCTACTGTGGCAATTTGTCCTCAGATTATTCTTATTGGATTTACTGAAACCTCTTTTGGTAACATTAATATAATGTAACATTTTCAAAGTAAAACCATGGTTATGAATAAAGAGGAGCTTTTGGAATGGTGTTTTTAAAAATTATTTCCTTAAAAGGGAATTGTTTTTTTTCCCCCCTTGGTATTCTAAGCCTACAATATTTTTAGGTTATCCAAAAATAATCCAGAAAAATAAATGTTAGCACATCCACTTGAAGGCTATATTCCTTAGATAATTGTATGTATACTAGCTGCAGTATCACAGCTTCATCTATAGAATGTTAGTGCTGTGTCTCCACTGATACATATCTACATTTATGCTACTAGAAAGCTATTTAATGTTGATTTGACTGTTTTCAAAATGGCCAATTTCCCCCTATTAGGCACATGTAAGGTTAGGGTTGTGATTAGTAAGCAGTCAATTTTTGGCATTCAGTAAGTTCTCTTATTCATAATTAAGTTCACTTACTCATCTTCATACAGAGAAAGAACAGGAAGAACATTCATAAAATGATGATATAATACTCAAAAACGAAAAAGGCATGAATGACTCTGGGAGAAGGAGAGATATGAGATATTTGGTGAGATACTCATTCCTTAGTTGCTCTTACCCAACAAAGTATTTTATTTCTCATAGTTTTATATATATTTTATTCTTTAACCAATAATCTATCCAAAAGGGTATTATATTAAGTAGTATAAAGACTGGATTTTTAAAAATTGCAGTTCTTGCTCACAGATGAGCTTATAAACTAACAATATATTTTTACCCTAAATAAGTTCTTGGTCCGGTTCAGTTCAGTTCAGTGCAGTCACTCAGTCATGTATGACTCTGTGACCCAAAGGACTGCAGCATACCAGGCCTCCCTGTCCATCACCAACTCCCAGAGTTTACTCAAACTCATGTCCATGTGTCAGTGATGCCATTCAACCATCTCATCCTCTGTCATCCCCTTCTCCTCCTACCTTCAATCTTTCCCAGCATCAGGGTCTTTTCAAATGAGTTAGCTCTAAGCATCAGGTGGCCAAAGTATTGAAGTTTCAGCTTCAACATCAGTGCTTCCAATGAACACCCAGGACTGATCTCCTTTAGGATGGACTGGTTGGAAATCCTTGCATTCAGAGGGGCTCTCAAGAGTCTTATCCAATACCCAATTCAAAAGCATCAATTCTTCATTGCTCAACTTTCTTTAGAGTCCAACTCTCACATCCATACATTACTACTGGATAAAACATAGCCTTGACTATCTGGACTTTTGTTGGCAAAGTTATGTTTCTGCTTTTTAATATGCTGTATAGGTTGGTCATAACTTTCCTTCCAAGGAGTGAGTGTCTTTTAATTTAAGGGCTGCCGTCACAATCTGCAGTGATTTTGGAGCTCCCAAAAATAAAGCCAGACACTCTTTCCCCATCTATTTGCTATGAAGTGATGGGACTGGATGCCATGATCTTAGTTTTCTGAATGTTGAGCTTTAAGCCAACTTTTTCACACTCCTCTTTTACTTTCATCAAGAGGCTCTTAGTTCTTATTTATTTTCTGCCATAAGGGTGATGTCATCTGCGTACCTGAGGTTACTGATATTTCTCCCAGCAAACTTGATTCCAGCTTGTGTTTCATCTAGCCCACTGTTTCCCATGATGTCCTTTGATTGCAAGTCAAATAAGCAGGGTGACAATATACAACCTTGACGTACTCCTTTTCCTATTTGGAAACAATCTGTTGTTCCATGTCCAATTCTAACTGTTGCTTCTTCACCTGCATACAGATTTCTCAAGAGGCAGATAAGGTGGCCTGGTATACACATCCCTTGAAGAGTTTTCCACAGTTTATTGTGATATACACAGTCAAAGGCTTTGGCATAGTCAATAAAGCAGAGATAGATGTTTTTTCTGGAACTCTTGCTTTTTCGATGATCCAGCGGATGTTGGCAATTTGATCTCTGGTTCCTCTGCCTTTTCTAAATCCAGCTTGAACATCTGGAAGTTCGTGGTTCACATATTGCTGAAGCCTGTCTTGGAGAATTTTGAGCATTACTTTGCTAGCGTGTGAGATGAGTGCAGTTGTGTGGTAGTTTGAGCATTCTTTGGCATTTCCTTTCTTTGGGATTGGAATGAAAACTGACCTTTTCCAGTCCTGTGGCCATTGCTGAATTTTCCAAATGTGCTGGCATATTGAGTGCAGCACTTTCACAGCATCATCTTTTAGAATTTGAAACAGCTCAACGGGAATTCCATCACTTCCACTCAGTTCAGTTCAGTTGCTCAGTCATGTCCGACTCTTTGTGACCCCATGAATCGCAGCACACCAGGCCTCCTTGTCCATCACCAACTCCCCGAGTTTACCCAAACTCATGTCTATTGAGTCAGTGATGCCATGCAGCCATCTCATCCTCTGTCGTCCCCTTTTCCTCCTGTTCCCAATCCCTCCCAGCATCAGAGTCTTTTCCAATGAGTCAACTCTTCGCATGAGGTGGCCAAAATATTGGAGTTTCAGCTTCAGCATCAGTCCTTCCAATGAATACCCAGGACTGATCTCCTTTAGGATGGACTGGTTGGATCTCCTTGCAATCCAAGGGACTCTTAAGAGTCTTCTCCAACACCACAGTTCAAAAGCATCAATTCTTTGGTGCTCACCTTTCTTCACAGTCCAACTCTCACATCTGTACATGACCACTGGAAAAACCTTCCACTTCCACTAGTTTTATCCAAAAAATATTCTAAGGCTTGCCCATTATTTTTTCATGTATTTTCTGTAATATAATTTCTTAGTTGATGCTTTTATTGAGAGTCATTCAGCTATCTGAATAAAACAGGCAGTGGTTTAGTAGCTAAGTTGTATCCAGCTCTTGGGACCCCATAGACTGCAGCCCACCAGACTCTTCTGTTCAGGAGATTTCCTGGGCAAAAATACTGAAGTGGGTTGCCATTTACTTCTCCAGGAGATCTACTAGACCCAAGGATAGATCCCTGGTCTCCTGTTATGCAACCATATTCTTTACCGACTGAGCCACCATGTGGTATCCCCCAAATACCCTTTATATTGTGACTGTGATAAGCCTTACATCCGAAATAGTCCTGTTATTGATAAAAGCAAATGTTTTATATTTAAGAACTTTCATTTTAAATATGAATAACAAAAATTAGATTTTTGTGAAGTCTTATCCTGATTACTTGAGTTTCTTTAGTATTAAAAAAGGAAAAAACAAAATTTGTCTTACAAAGTGATGCTAATTCTTTTGGCATTCACCAGTATACAAAAGATAAAGAAAAATCAAGAATATAAATTAATTAATTACAAAATGCATTAAGTTTTCTTAATTCTCATATTAAATATGCCCTGGGAGGTTGCTGGGGCATATGACGCTCCTCTGTCCATGGGGATTCTCCAGGCAATAATATTGGAATAGGTTGCTATGCCCTCCTCTAGGGGATCTTCCCAAGATTTCAAATCCAGGTTTCCCACTTTGCTGGCAGATTCTTTACCATCTGACCCACCAGAGAAGCCCCCTTAAAAAATATTGTTTTCTTAATTTCCCATACTAAATATGCCCTGTGAGGTTGCTATAAGAAAGGAAATTGCTGTAATATCTTATAAATGTCAAAATTTGTAAATAATTGACTAACTTCACAATGGAAGGTATCATTTCTTTGATTGATATGTCATATAAGATTTAAAACCAAAAATAACATAATGGATTTTTAAAAGTATAGAGCTATATAGGGCTTCCCTTTTGACTCAGATGATAAAAAATCTGCCTGCATTGCAAGAAACCTGGGTTTGATCCCTGGGTAAGGGAGATTCCCTGAAGAAGGGAATGGCCACCAATCCAGTATTCTTGCCTGGAGAATTCCATGGGCAAAGGAGCCTGGCAAACTTGTGGGTCACAAAGATTGGGACACGACTGAGAGCTAACACATTTCACTTTTTCATAGGACCATATAAGACTGAATTGGGATTAAATAATATTTTGCTACTGTGTTCTTTGAAAATCTTATTGTATGTGCCTTCAATATTATAAAGTAACATCATAAAAAGTGTTTGACAGATTTCAGTATTAGCTTAAGCTTGTGAAAGAAGAAAACAATCCAGTGAAATTTAATATCGAAAACAAACCCATTCCAAATAATTCTGTTTTTCTTGAAGTTTATCATTCATTGAAAGTTTGCCAGAACTCCTTGTATGTTATATTCCTTATTTTTTTTTTACTAAGGCCCTACCTTACTTAAAAAAGATTTTGTTATTTTTTTAAAGAATTTAATAAATTATATACTTTATATTATATACATTTATAATTTATAAATATAAATTATTTATATATTTATATAAATATATAAATTATATACAAATTCACCACTTTAGTATGGGTTTCTGTAAATTTTATAAAATGTTGTTTTAAATTCACTACTATAATCAAGATATAGAATTGTTATTGTTCAGTCGCTGTATAATGTCCTACTCTTTGCAACCCCATGGACTATATATAGCATGCCAGGCTTCCCATCTCCCTGAGTTTGCTCAAACTCATGTCCATTGAGTCAGTATGCCATCCAATCATCTTATCCTCTGTCATCCCCTTCTCTTCCTGCCTTCAATCTTCCCCAGGATCAGGATCTTTTCCAATGAGTTGGCTCTTTGCATCAGGTGGCCAAAATATTGGAGCTTCAGCTTCAGTCTTTCCAATGAATATTCAGGGTTGATTTCCTTTAGGATTCATTGGTTTGATCTCGTTGCAGTCCAGGGGACTCTCAGGAGTTTACTCCAGCAACACAGTTCAAAAACATTAATTCTTTAGCATTCAACTCTCTTTATGGTTCAACTCTCACATCCATACATAACACTGGAAAAACCATAGCTTTGACCATACGGACCTTTGTCAGCAAAATGATGTCTCTTCTTTTTAAAATGCTGCTAGCTTTTTCATAGCTTTCCTTCTAAGGAGCAAGCATCTTTTAATTTCATGGCTGCAGTCACCATCCACAGTGTTTAAAATCTATTCTGTTCCCATTGTTTCCCCATCTGTTTGCCATGAAGTGACAGGACCAGATGCCATTATCTTTATTTTTTGAATGTTGAGTTTTAAGCCAGATTTTTCACTCTCCTCTTTCACCTTCATCAGGAGGCTCTTTACATAGAGTTAGGAGCACATAAATAAAAACTGAAAAGGACTAAGAAAAAAAAATAAAAAATACAGTGAAGAAGGTAATGTCCAACAGATGTAAAGAAGAGTCTTTTGGACTCTGTGGGAGAGGTGAGGGTGTGATGATTTGAGAGAATAGTATTGAAACATGTATATTATCATATGTGGAATAGATCACCAGTCCAGGTTCAATGCATGAGACAAGGTGCTCTGGGCTGGTGCACTGGGATGACCCTGAGGGATGAGATGGGAAGGGAGGTGGGAGGGGGTTCAGGATGGGGAATTCATGTACACCCATGGCTGATTCATGTGAATGTTTGGCAAAAACCACTACAATATTATAAAGTAATTAGTCTCCAAGACATATTACATAATCTAATATCTGGCCACAAATTTGACCGTAAAGATCTTTTCCAATTGATGAGAATATCATAAAAATATTATTTGTGTATGTTTATGTAACTGAATTATCAAATATTGCATTCAAAAATCATTAAATGTTTTATATGTATTATATATATTATATTATGTATTTAATATATATATTCCATTTCTGAGAATGGATTCCAATGTCAAGAACTGATTCCATTGTTTCAGTGCAATAATTTTTTCCTTATTGAAGTCAATTTCTTTTACCAGTTTAAAAGATATGTTCTACTTCCCTTTGGAGCAAGATGTACAGATTCAACTTCCCTTTAAAAATAATGTTCATCACAAATGTAATAATTGCTTATTTTCAGTCTTCTTCTCCAGTCTGAACATCCTTAGTGTTCATTCATGTATCATCATAACAATGTTCTTAAGACTCCTTTTCGCCTTTTCTCTTTCTGTTCTCAAAACTGGGCACCACATAGAGATATAATGAGACCACCAATATACAAGTGGTTTGACTATCATCAATGGTTCACCACTAAAATTTATTGAGCTTTTCCAATGAACTGTGATGTTTCATTTTTTTTTCCTTTTTATATATAAAGAAACTGGAATTTACAAAGATTGAACTGTATCTCTGTGATCATATAACTCAGCTTAAGAACTGAGATATCAATCTACATTTAACTTTGTGGAGAATACTAAATCATTATAATTCAGACTGAGTAATCAGAATTTAAGCATCTGTATTGTTCCACTGATTCATGATGAATTTATGGTTAAGAAACCAAGTACTATAAAACTTCCCAATATATGATTTCTTTATTTGAAATATAAGAGTATGTCTCCTCAATCCTATATATACATGTACAATCCACATTTTAAAACAAATTCAGAGTAATTATGAGATCTTAAATGAAGGAATTCTTTAAAAACTTAAGTAGAGAATAGGAAATACTTCACTAAATTTTCACCTTGGATTCAGAATATTAGAAATTTATATATTTATGGCATGAACACATGTGTTAAAGCAGAGGTATTTATCTTGACTGTGTTTTTAGTTTTTCCTCAAAATATTTTTGTTAAAATATATCTTAAATTTTATCTATTATTGGAATGAAAAGCAAGTGTTTATATAGTGAATTTATATTTTCCTGGAATACTTTTCACTAAATTATACAAATAAAATTATAGATATAAGTATTTATTAACAAAGGAAGAAAATTTCAAATGTCCTTTGAAGACTTAATATGACACAAACACATACCAATTAATTGTCAAATGTGCTAAGTAAAGTAATTGCTTTGTCACTTGCTAAAGGAAAATCTTACATTCCACATCACTTTTTCTAAGGCTTATTATATATGTGGGCAGATATTTCAGGAATCTTATACATTTTAAACTTTATTTTTTTCTTCAGAATTTAAAATGCATTATTGTTTTAGATTTTCTAATTATGCATGAGATAATGTTACTAAGTAGTATGCTAAGCTTCCCTTTAATTGACAGGTTTGAACTTTAAGTATTTAATTGGTACTTCATAATAAAAATGACTGAAAGTCCACTTTCAGAGAATTCTCTAAGGGATGAAATGTCAAGATGTAATTAATTTTAAATTATTTCCACTTTTGCCAAGATATATTCATATACTAGAATATACATTCCATAACTCCAGTGGTAAAGATTCCAAAATGACACTGAAAAAATGTTGCATAATCAAAACTGGAATGTGCAATATAAAGTGTAAATTCATAAATGAACCATGCCCTTTTATTGGCACCCGTTATTAAAACTGGAATGAAAGTTTTCCTATTTGAATCTCGCAGAAAATGAGTCATTTTGAATAGCTGAATTCTCTGTCTAAATGAGAATGCTTAAGTAGCCAGAACATTTAAGACACATTTTAATCTTTTTGAAGAAATTCCTTCTGTAAATTATTCTATACACTATATATATTTAACCACCCTTTTTTTCCCTGTAGCCAAGCTAGCTCAACTTGAATTGACTGTTCTAGATTATCATTATGTTTTGTGGCTTTTGACCTGACTTACATATATTTCTTATATAAATTCCTGGTTTCAAAGTAAGTGGGTTATACACAAACTGGAATCAAGATTGCCGGGAGAAATATCGATAACCTCAGATATGCAGATGACACCACCCTTATGGCAGAAAGTGAAGAGGAACTAAAAAGCCTCTTGATGAAAGTGAAAGTGGAGAGTGAAAAAGTTGGCTTAAAGCTCAACATTTAGAAAACTAAGATCATGGCATCCGGTCCCACCACTTCATGGGAAATAGATGGGGAAACACTGGAAACAGTGTCAGACTTTATTTTTCTGGGCTCCAAAATCACTACAGATGGTGACTGCAGCCATGAAATTAAAAGACGCTTACTCCTTGGAAGAAAAGCTATGACCAACCTAGGTAGCACATTGAAAAGCAGAGACATCACTTTGCCAACAAAGGTTCATCTAGTCAAGGCTATGGTTTTTCCTGTGGTCATGTATGGATGTCAGAGTTGGACTGTGAAGAAGGCTGAGCGCCGAAGAATTGATGCTTTTGAACTGTGGTGTTGGAGAAGACTCTTGAGAGTCCCTTGGACTGCAAGGAGATCCAACCAGTCCATTCTGAAGGAGATCAGCCCTGGGATTTCTTTGGAAGGAATGATGCTAAAGCTGAAACTCCAGTACTTTGGCCACCTCATGCGAAGAGTTGACTCATTGGAAAAGACTCTGATGGTGGGAGGGATTGGGGGCAGGAGGAGAAGGGGACTACAGAGGATGAGATGGCTGGATGGCATCACTGACTCGATGGACGTGAGTCTGGGTGAACTCCAGGAGTTGGTGATGGACAGGGAGGCCTGGCGTGCTGCGATTCATGGGGTGGCAAAGAGTCGGACACGACTGAGCGACTGATCTGATCTGATCTGATGGGAAATTAAGTGCCTATGACTAGAAACATATATATTCATTACAAACATTTATAGTTCTAAATTAAACTTTGACAGCTCCTATGACAGTAGATGGCTGTACATTTATTTGTGTAATCATAAGTTACTTGGATTACATTGAATGAATGCATTTGTCATATTATTTCAAATAATTAAAAACTGAAGCTAGAACAGTATTGTTATAGTGAATTACCTCACTTGCATCCATTCTCTTTAAATTCTGGGATACTAGATTTATTTATATTTTTTACAATTACATAACCTTGGTGTCCCCCCTTTTACCCCACTGACACTGTTTTACTTCAGTCCATTGATCCTCTATTCAGGTGGGAGTAGGGGTATTACACAGAGAAGGAAATGGCACCCCACTCCAGTACTCTTGCCTGGAAAATCCCATGGATGGAGGAGCCTGGTGGGCTGCCATCTATGGGGTCGCACAGAGTTGGACACGACTGAAACGACTTAAGAGCAGCAGCAGCAGGGGTATTAGAAATTATGTATTACAGTCACCTGAACACATGAAGATTCCAAAACCGCCTCATCCTCCAGAGTTTCACCTGTTGATAATTATTGCTGGGTGAATCACTGTTTTTGATGGAAGTGTGTCTTCCTTACATATTTAGAGACTGAAATGTGGGAGATTGGTTGAAGCTCCCAACGTCACTTTCCTATCATCTTGTAGCAACTGATTGATGTTTCAACTTATAGTCTCAACAGACTCCTCTCCACCCTCATTCCCATTGTCAATCCGTCCTCCACACAGCTACCAGATAATTCTAAAACTCAAAACAATCATTTAAATCCTATAGTTTATTTTCTTGACTTCCTATTGCTTTTATGATTAACCTTACAAACCATATCATGAAAAATATAACCTCAATATATTGTCTTCATCATAAACAATGTGTTGTCATAATTTCATCTAAATTTATACTGTAAATTAGAATACATTTTATATATTTAGCTTCTAAATAAGAATATTAAGGTAAGCTTATTTTAATAGATTTTAAATACATTAAAGACCTGGAAAAGCTAGAATAATTCCCTGATAATGATCTGCATATTCTTTGTGCTCATGCTCAGTCACTCAGTCATGTCCAACCCTTTGCCACCCTGTAGACTGTAGCCTGCCAGACCCCTCTATCCACAGGATTTTGCAGTCAAGAATACGGGAGTGGGTTGTCGTTTCATAGGAAATATGTTTTACGAGAAAGGATGCTAGGTGCCATCTCCATGATGTCATAATCTATTTTGCAGACAGTCATAGTTGATAAATTTATATTGCCTTTAGAGAACCAAGTAGATTATATTTATTTTTGTAGCTAAAAGAGTCTTAAACATGTGATGTACTCTAGTCGACGATATCTACACAAAATTAGCCATTTTTCCTACTTAGAAGTTTGTTTACCATTGGAGAGTGGGGGTAGATTCACTGTCACCTGAACATTGGCTGTGGGTAATTTTATCCCACAAAAGTAAAGATGTAAGTGGATGAATTATTACAGCATACAGTCTTTAGTATTTTTCCACTGTAGAAGTTTATACTTTTGTGATGTCCATTACAAACTTCAAAACAAGAAGGAAATTTCTGCTTGTAATACTTTCTAAAAAGAACAAATTGGTTAGTTTTAAAACCAATTAATCTAAAAATGAGAACACCTGTCTCTTCTTAAATAGTGTGATGTTTTCCTATGAATTCAGTTTGAGATAATGCAAATCTGAATAGCCATGATTCATTTCTAGTTGTCTGTTTCTTCCAATTTGAAACAAATGAAAGCTTCCTGTTATTGAGTTTCCTGGAAAGGAAAGACAAGTGATTGTTCACTTGCCTGTGGAGATATTCTTAGTGAAGAGGAACTCAAATGCACTTGGCGATGATTGACTGACTTTAAGAATAAGGTAGCAGAGTTTAAGAGGCACTTGCTCATTTGTAAGTCGTAGAGTCTAAATGAGGAAAACCATTAGGTGATGGCTTCTTCAGTTTTCTGTCATGTTTGCTTGTGAACTAATGACCATTTTAAGCATAGATCTTAACTGAAAATTATTCTAAAGAAAGTCATTCATCACGGTTGCATTCACAATTACTTCCACATGAATAACTTCTTATCTCTTAACCTCTTTTCATGCCTAAGCAGCTCAAAAAATTCATATGCAATAAATGCATTTTACATGAATGGCTTTATGTCAGGCCACTGAGGAGAAATTGAAGAGCTATTCATTGGATTTTTCTGTATATCAAATAGAAACAATAATAGCTATTTTCTAAAAATGAAAAAAAAAATCAGTGTGAGCTCAACCTAGATTTAAAAAAAGAATGTATCAAGAATGATTAAAGAGTAACTACTGATTAGAATTCTTGAGTTTCATTTCTTTCAGTTTATATGTGACCTTGAGGAAACCATTTGCACTCATCTCTGTTTAACTATGACTAGAGAGTACATACATTATGCAAAATTTGAAAATAAAATATAGAAACATAAAGGAAATGAATCACTTTTTCAGCTTATCAGCTACCGTCTGCAAGTGAATACTTTACAGCTGCTGCTGCTACTGCTAAGTCACTTCAGTCGTGTCCGACTCTGTGTGACCCCATAGATGGCAGCCCACCAGGCTCCCCCGTCCCTGGGATTCTCCAGGCAAGAACACTGGAGTGGGTTGCCATTTCCTTCTCCAATGCAGTAAAGTGAAAAGTGAAAGTGAAGTCACTCAGTTGTGTCGGACCCTTAGCAACCCCATGGACTGCAGCCTACCAGGCTCCTCTGTCCATGGGATTTTCCTGGCAAGAGTACTCACAGTAAATAGAAGTCACTTTTCCAGCTTATCAGCTAATCTGTTCAAAGGAACACTTTTCAGCTATTCATAGGGGTTTTTATTGTTTCTTAGAATTATATGTAGGTCAGAAAAAAATCCAAAGATCCTTTTTGGAAAAGGGTTTTTTTTTTTTTTTTTTTTTCACTCCCCCAAAAGATTATTCTGTGACCTTTTCAGAAAATATATCGAAAATCTGCTCCTGCTTATGTCTCTTATCCCACGTCCCACTCCCTTGCAGTTGGCACTCAGTGCAAAGATGGCCCTGTGCTACTTCATGTAAATGAACTTCCCCGTGTTCTGGTACCTTGATGCTGCCTTTCTTTCTTCACTCAGGAAGCCAAGTCCTCTGTACCTTTTGTGATTGGGATGATCATAGAATTAATCACCCAAATTGGGACACTTGAGAAGAAAAGGACAGCTAGTGAGACAGGAAGTGTGAAAATAGATGTCAACAGCGCCGTATGGAACCATTATTTAAGAGCCATCTAAAATATTAGCTCCTCTGTGATGGTTTCTCCCCAAACAGAAATGCTTGTCTCCTGTTTTTATTGCTGTTGACCTCCATTATGACACTTAACACATTGTATTGGGTTGGCCAGAAATTTCATTCAGGTTTTTCCGTAACATCCTTGGAATAGTTTAAACAGTAATAGATTTCATCCTAACAAAGTAGAAACAGATTTCAAAAGGAAAAAAGAAAACAGTTTGCATCCCTTCTGGTGTTTTCAGTTTTATAATCGAACAATTTGATTTTGTGGTAGAGTTGTTTTCCCCTATTCTTTAGAATTTTTAAAAGGTCAGCACTTAACAGCCTGTGTTTTTTCTTCTCTCAGGATCACTTTATTTTTTCTTCTAAAACACAGCACTCTTTGCTTTTCCAAAGAATTAAATAGATTTCTCAGAAGTTCTTGGCCTTTTTTCCTTACATGGACAATTAAAATGAAATTTGGTACTACTTTCCTTCTTTCAGTTCTTTGATAGCTTTTCATCCACACAGAAGTTAAGCAATGAAAATTTATAACAGAAGAAATTCGAAACTCTGGTGTCTAAGAAGGATATTCATACTCTATGCCACATGATAAAGAATGTTTTAAGGTATCAACTGTTTAATTTTAGACCAATGTTAAGTACCCTACAAAAGAGTATATCCAAATTAAAGTCCTTAGTTTTATTTTTTTTAATTTTATTTTATTTTTAAACTTTACATAATTGTATTAGTTTTGCCAAATATCAAAATGAATCTGCCACGGGTCCTTAGTTTTAATTTGAAGGTTATACTTTCTTAAAAATTACTACAAATTTGGGGCAGAGAATATGGGGGCAAAACATATTTAAACTGAGACTCAGTTGCCTCGTTTGTTAAACAGTGATAACTAGAGCAATTACTGTTTTGATTTGTTGTAAGGATAAACATAGATTTATAAAATCCTTAATAGAGAATTTAGCAAAGTGTTAGATATTTAACAAATATCACCAACATTATCATTATCCTTATTTTTATATTATCTTTTATAGCAGTTTATCATTACCCAAACCAATTGATAAACCAGTTGAATTGGTTTATTGAATATATAACAAAATGTTCACACTATCAGGGGAAAAACGCAAAACACATATTCCTTTTTAGATTAAATTTGACCACGTGAACAAGAATGTGAATGTGAAAGTCACTCAGTCGTGTCTGATTCTTTGCGACCCCAAGGACTATACAGTCCATGGAATTCTCCAGACTAGAATACTGGAGTGGGTAACCTTTCCCTTCTCCAGGGGATCTTCCCAACCAAGGGATCAAAGTCAGGTCTCCCATATTGCGGGCAGATTCTTTACCAACTGAGCCACAGTGGAAGCCGAAATTTGACCACAGTTCAGTTCAGTTCAGTCACTCAGTCATGTCCGACTCTTTGCGAACCCCATGACTCGCAGCACACCAGGCCTCCCTGTTCCTCACCAACTCCCGGAGTTCACTCAGACTCATGTCCATTGAGTCAGTGATGCCATCCAGCCATCTCATCCTCTGTTGTCCCCTTCTCCTCCTGCCCTGAATTCCTCCCAGCATCAGAGTCTTTTCCAGTGAGTCAGCTCTTTGCATGAGGTGGGCAAAGTACTGGAGTTTCAGCTTTACCATCATTCCTTCCAAAGAAATCCCAGGGCTGATCTCCTTCAGAATGGACTGGTTGGATCTCCTTTCAGTCCAAGGGACTCTCAAGAGTCTTCTCCAACACCACAGTTCAAAAGCATCAATTATTCGGTGCTCAGCCTTCTTCACAGTCCAACTCTCACATCCATACATGACCACAGGAAAAACCGTAGCTTTGACTAGATGGACCTTTCTTGGCAAAGTCATGTCTCTGCTTTTCAATGTGCTATCTAGGTTGGTCATAACTTTCCTTCCAAAGAGTAAGCATCTTTTAATTTCATGGCTGCAGTCACCATTTGCAGTGATTTGGGAGCCCCCAAAAATAAACTCTGACGCTGTTTCCACTGTTTCCCCATATATTTCCCATGAAGTGATGGGACCGGATGCCATGATCTTCGTTTTCTGAATGTTGAGCTTTAAGCCAACTTTTTCACTCTCCACTTTCACTTTCATCAAGAGGCTTTTTAGTTCCTCTTCACTTTCTGCCATAAGGGTGGTGTCATCTGCATATCTGAGCTTATTGATATTTCTCCCGGCAATCTTGATTCCAGTTTGTGCTTCTTCCAGTCCAGCGTTTCTCATGATGTACTCTGCATAGAAGTTAAATAAGCAGGGTGACAATATTCAGCCTTGACGTACTCCTTTTCCTATTTGGAATCAGTGTGTTGTTCCATGTCCAGTTCTAACTGTTGCTTCCTGACGTGCATACAAATTTCTCAAGAGGAAGGTCAGGTGCTCTGGTATTCCCATCTCTTTCAGAATTTTCCACAGTTTACTGGGATCCACACAGTCCAAGGCTTTGGCATAGTCAATAAAGCAGAAATAGATGTTTTTCTGGAACTCTCTTGCTTTTTCCATGATCCAGCAGATGTTGCATTTTGATCTCTCGTTCTTCTGCCTTTTCTAAAACCAGCTTGAACATCTGGAAGTTCATGGTTCATGTATTGCTGAAGCCTGGCTTGGAGAATTTTGAGCATTACTTTACTAGCATGTGAGATGAGTGCAATTGTGCGGTAGATTGAGCATTCTATGGCATTGCCTTTCTTTGGGATTGGAATCAAAACTGACCTTTTCCAGTCCTGTGGCCACTGCTGAGTTTTCCAAATTTGCTGGCATATGGAGTGCAGCAACATATATGAATTCTCAGTTCCTATCATGTCCTAATCACCAAGTTAAATTCCTCCATGCTCAAAGGGTTTAATGAACAGTAATGATACTTCTCCTTTGTCTCAGAGAAAACAAATGTAAAATAGCCATGACACAAACAGTAATGATGACAAATGTTTAACATTCGGGCCTTATTATGTGTCAGGCACTCTGCTTCATATTTGTGATTTTTTTTTTTTTAACCCTCACCACAATCCTAGGAAATGGAAATGCTATTGTTTTCTTTTTGTAGATGAAATGGACACTGAAAGACTAATACACCCACTCCCCAGCATCCATAAGTGATATAACTGTATGAGTACCCACAGGTCTTATGTCTCTACAACCTGTGTTCATAACCATGGTACTACAGTGCCTCACTACTGAAACCCATGTGTTCTGGGATATGTGGCTTTGATTAGAATTAGTGAAACATAGCTCAGCCTTGTAAGTGTGGTCTAACAAAGACTAGCTTCTTAACCATCTAGTAACAATGAGCTAGGAGTGCAATAAATAAATGGAAAAAAAACTACACACATACATTCATGTATATTTATCTTTTTAAAGATTCCCTTAGTACAACTGAAGCAAGACATATGCTGTCAACATGAGATTCAGTAGGAGTGATTGTTGTATAGGGATATTGAATAATACTTTAAGACTAAGCAACTTGTCAAAATTCATTAGCTAATTATTTTCATATTACTTATATTAATTCTGCTGTAGGAGGTCCATTGATTTAGATCATACCTGAATGGTCTAGTGATTTTCCCTACTTTCTTCAATTTCAGTCTGAATTTGGCAAGAAGGAGTTCATGATCTGAGCCACAGTCAGATCCTGGTCTTGTTTTTGTTGACTTTATAGAGCTTCTCCATCTTTGGCTGCAAAGAATATAATCAATCTGATTTCGGTGTTGACCATCTGGTGATGTCCATGTATAGAGTCTTCTCTTGTGTTGTTGGAAGAGGGTGTTTGCTATGACCAATACATTTTCTTGGCAAAACTCTATTAGTCTTTGCCCTGCTTCATTCCATATTCCAAAGATTATACAGTGGAAGTGAGAAATAGATTTAAGGGACTAGATCTGATAGAGTGCCTGATGAACTATGGATGGAGGTTCAAGACATTGTACAGGAGACAGGGATCAAGACCATCCCCATGGAAAAGAAATGCAAAAAAGCAAAATAGCTGTCTGAGGAGGCCTTACAAGCATCTGAATGCAGAGTTCCAAAGCATAGCAAGAAGAGATAAGAAAGCCTTCCTCAGCGATCAATGCAAAGAAATAGAGGAAAACAACAGAATGGGAAAGACTAGAGATCTCTTCAAGAAAATTAGAGATACCAAGGGAACATTTCATGCAAAGATGGGATCGATAAAGGACAGAAATGGTATGGACCTAACAGAAGCAGAAGATATTAAGAAGAGGTGGCAAGAATACACAGAAGAACTGTACAAAAAAGATCTTCACGACCCAGATAATCACGATGGTGTGAGCCAGACATCCTGGAATGTGAAGTCAAGTGGGCCTTAGAAAGCATCACTACAAACAAAGCTAGTGGAGGTGATGGAATTCCAGTTGAGCTATTCCAAATCCTGAAAGATGATGCTGTGAAAGTGCTGCACTCAATATGCCAGCAAACTTGGAAGACTCAGCAGTGGCCACAGGACTGGAAAAGGTTAGTTTTCATTCCAATCCCAAAGAAAGGCAATGCCAAAGAATGCTCAAACTACCGCACAATTGCACTCATCTCACATGCTAGTAAAGTAATGCTCAAAATTCTCCAAGCCAGGCTTCAGCAATACATGAACCGTGAACTTCCAGATGTTCAAGCTGGTTTTAGAAAAGGCAGAGGAACCAAAGATCAAATTGTCAATATCCGCAGGATCATGGAAAAAGCAAGAGAGTTCCAGAAAAACATCTATTTCTGCTTTACTGACTATGCCAAAACCTTTGACTGTGTGGATCACAATAAACTGTGGAAAATTCTGAAAGAGATGGGAATACCAGAGCACCTGACCTGCCTCTTGAGAAATTTGTATGCACGTCAGGAAGCAACAGTTAGAACTGGACATGGAACAACACACTGGTTCCAAATAGGAAAAGGAGTTCGTCAAGGCTGTATATTGTCACCCTGCTTATTTAACTTCTATGCAGAATACATCATGAGAAACGCTGGGCTGGAAGAAGCACAAGCTGGAATCAAGATTGCTGGGAGAAATATCAATAAGCTCAGATATGCAGATGACACCACCCTTATGCAGAAAGTGAAGAGGAACTAAAAAGCCTCTTGATGAAAGTGAAAGTGGAGAGTGAAAAAGTTGGCTTAAAGCTCAGCATTTAGAAAATAAAGATCATGGCATCCATTCCCATCACTTCATGGGAAATATATGGGGAAACAGTGGAAACAGTGTTGGACTTCCTTTTTTTTGAGCTCCAAAATCACTGCAGATGGTGACTGCAGCCATGAAATTAAAAGATGCTTACTCCTTGGAAGGTAAGTTATGACCAACCTAGATAGCACATTGAAAAGCAGAGACATGACTTTGCCAAGAAAGGTCCATCTAGTCAAGGCTATGGTTTTTCCTGTGGTCATGTATAGATGTGAGAGTTGGACTGTGAAGAAGGCTGAGCGCTGAAGAATTGAGGCTTTTGAACTGTGGTGTTGGAGAAGACTCTTGAGAGTCCCTTGGACTGCAAGGAGATCCAACCAGTCCATTCTGAAGGAGATCAGCCCTGGGATTTCTTTGGAAGGAATGATGGTAAAGCTGAAACTCCAGTACTTTGGCCACCTCATGCGAAGAGCTGACTCATTGGAAAAGACTCTGATGCTGGGAGGGATTGGGGGCAGGAGGAGAAGGGGACGACAGAGGATGAGATGCTAGATGGCATCACTGACTCAGTGGACGTGAGTCTGAGTGAACTCCGGGAGTTGGTGAGGAACAGGGAGCCCTGGCGTGCTGCAAGTCATGGGGTCGCAAAGAGTTGGACACGACTGTGGGACTGAACTGAACTGAACTGAACTGAGGGGGTCCATTGTTCCCTGCACCCTTTTTGGCTGTTGCTAGATAAGAAGAGTGGTATTTAAATAAGGTAATTCATAAAGTTTCCAACCTCATAAATTCAGGTCAGAAAAAATTATAACGTGTCTGGTCTTTGGTGTATTGAAAATCATTAACTCAGAGCTGAGATAATGACAATAGAAGTTCAATATATAACTGAAACCCTTCATGTTGTTTTTATAAGTAACCCTGCATGATCAATAAGTTCCCCTGGAGTTCTCCTGAACTATAATTGAAGATATTTGTTTAAACAACTTTGGTCATATTCTAATAATATAATTTCCTTTAATGAATTATGAACATCTAGGCTTGGGCTTCCTTGGTTGCTCATCTGATAAAGAACCCACCTGTAATGCGGGAGACATGGGTTTGATCCCTGGGTTGGGAAGATCTCCTGGAAAAGGGAACGGCTACCCACTCCAGTATTCTGGCCTGAAGAATACCATGGACTGTATAGTCCTTGGGGTCGCAAAGAGTCGGACACTACTCAGCAGCTTTCACTTTCATGCTTGGACTAAACTCATCTGGAGCCAGTTGTAGGCCATCAAACGTAATTCTAAGAAGGATTCTCATGAAAATAGCCCTTCCATGTGTATAATATAATATAGATAATGTGATAACCATATTCTGTAATAACCACTTACTGTTTTTCCTTTAATAGTGCACTTTATGGCACAAAAGTCAAATTGCTTTTTTGTGACAAACTTTTATTTTCTCAGCCATGTTCTAGTACTGATGTTCTCCTTCATACTGACGTATAGGACTCCTGTCCTATGCAGTTAACTGTGCAATTTGATCAGACTGAAGAGATAATTGAGGATCCACTAGCCTCAAACCTTCCATGAAGTTAGCACAGTGTCACCTTTGATATTCAGTGGGAGATAACTCAGCCCATCAATATTCAATATTGCCATTTTGGTTTTGAAACTGTAGGTATGACCTCATGCTCTACTGCACAGATAATCTACTTAAGAATATGTTTATTTTCAGAAATAAGATTAGTGATGGTTAATCTTATTTGGGTTATGGTAAGATGGGTAATCAGTAAAGTCATCACTAAAGTAGAGGCTATAGATAGTCGCTTTTGGAAGGTTTATGTGATTTTTTTCTTGAGATAACATTTCTATGAGCATTTAGAACATAATGGCTATTTGAGTACAGCACTAGCACTTGATGTAAAATATTAATGGTAAGACACAATGATTTGTATATACCAAAACATGGAAGAAACTTTGAATTAAATTGAAAGGATTTGAATTCTATTCATTCTCTAGCTATTATTTTTTAATAGATTCTCACATTTATCTCACAGAAATAAGATGTTGGATTCTAGAGTAAAGTGAAGAATTCTAGAATTCTTTGTCATTGTAGCAATGAAATATAAAAAAAGAAAAGTAAAAATATTGTGATGCCTCGTGGTATCATGATGGTAGTTGTGGTTTAATCACAAAACAGTGTCTGACTCTGCAACCCCGTGGACTGTAGGCAACCAGGCTTCTCTGTCCATGTGATTTTTCAGGCAAGGATACTGGAGTAGGTTGCCATTTCCTTTTCCAAGGGATCTTCCCGGCCCAGGGATCAACACTTGTTTTCTGCATTGCAGGCAGTTTCTTTACCAACTGAGCCACCAGAGAAGTCCTTGGTATCATAAAATAAGGCTAAATTACTTGTTCTGTACTAAAGGAGGATACAGTAACAAAGTCCAGCACTTCTATATAATATTAGCAGCTCATAGTAGGATTTAACAATATTGATTGATCCCTAATGTCCCTAAAAGTGCATTTTCAAGATATAAAAGTATTTCAGTATAGTTAATTTCCAGAAATGAATATTCTCCTTAATGAGTTAATGCTTTATCATCACCAACATTTAGTGATTTAGCTAGTTTCTCTATTTTTTGTAGATATTTTTGTCTGAACTTTCTAAGGCATCTCCCCTTTATTGACAGTTAATAAGCACTTTAGGAGGTATGATAATAAGCAATTTTTTTTAATCGTATATTAGCTCTCAATATATTCCCATTCAAAAAGTGATAAATTAAGATGTGTTAGTTGAGTTATAGGTGGTTGAATTAATTGAATCATGGCTATGTTAGTAAGTTTTTGAATGGCCAAGGGAAAAAAGCTGAAGTGATTAGCTTCCTTTTGTAAGGTGTGCTTATTAAGGGAAGAAAATACTTCTGCTACCCAGACACACGACACATTTCTACACAAACAAGATGGTTTTATTTAAATTAAGAAAAACTCAATTCAAATTGGCTAAAGCTAAAGGAAGGAATTAGATGTCTGACATACGTAGACTTCCAAAGACAGAGGCTTGCTTCAGACCTAAAAAGGAAGCGTTCATTTATATTGTCAAGGCTCTATCTCGCTCATCCAGAAGCTCAGCTTGCTTGTGATTGACTCCTGTTTCATGACTTCCTCCACATGCAGCGAGATGATCACTGGCATCTCCAAACGTAAGTTTTTCATGGAGCTCAAGTTCTCTTCAAAAGAATGTTCTTTCTGTCTGCCGGGAGCCGGCATATTGCATATTGAGTGCAGCACTTTCCACAGCATCATCTTTCAGGATCTGGAATAGCTCAACTGGAATTCTATCACTGCCGGGAGCCAGCGTGAGGAGCTCCACCCATGACAAAGGTCATGAGGAAGGAGGCTCGGCATACACAAAGGTGGGATCGAGCCTCAGGAGTCCCCCTGGAAATTCTCGAGCATTTACACCCAAAACCAGAGTCTGCCTACTTTCTGCTTTGTGCTTTCACCTACACCTCTGACTTTACGGGGGGCTGTCCCCCACTACCTCTCTGAAAAAAGAGTTAGCTTACAGCTCCAGTTAATAATTCCTGGGTGTGACAGTGTTTCAACCTACAAACTCCTTTGGAAATCCTCTAGCCTGCCTGAATAGGTTTTTCTGGCCACATGTGATTGTTCAGAGCCTCCCAACTGTGAGAGGCAGGAGATGTTCTAAACTGTCTAAACACAGATTCTTTTGAGCAGTTAAAAGATTGATTAGAAATTGTATTGGTGAAGGGATTTTCACTTGTTGGGCCAATGTTTGCTGCTAAGTTTCCATATCCCTTACCTGCTATGTCCCTGGCAGTGTATTGATTAATATAATTGGTGTAAGTAGTAGCTTTAATGTTTGTAACCTGGGACCCTTGAGTTAATTCTTTTTCTTGTTATAGCCCACCACACCTTTGCTCTGTAGGAATGCAACTTTATCTAATGCTTTTGGAGGGTGGCTCCTGACCAATCACCTTTAGAGAAAAATAAGTTTTCTGAAGAAAGGGTCTTAAAATGTTAACAGGCCTCCGGGCCAGAAGATGATGCAAATCACCTAAGCTTTTGCATATGATAAGTTTGCAGGAAAAAAGCCTGGCTTGCTGCATGACTCTACCCCTTCCCTCATTATCCTCTATGCATAACTTAAGGTATAAAAACTGCTTGGGAAAATAAAGTGCGGGCCTTGTTCACCGAAACTTGATCTCACCATGTCATTCTTTCTCTTACCTTCTGGCTGAATTATTCAGCCTCTTTTCTCCACTAAATTTCCTCACTGAGCTATCCTTATTTCAGCCTCTTTTCTTCACTGAATTTTCCTTCTGAGCTATCCTCATTCTATTACTCTTTATATCTTTGATAAATATTTAAATAAATAGGTCGCCTATGCCATCTCTCCTTCGAATACCCTGAATCAGCCGGGGCTGGACCCCGGCATCTGTCTATTAACACTAGCAAGTTCCAGGGAAAATTGTAATAGGATCTTCTGATATATTTGATAGAACTGTCCGAGTAACCAAGTTCAGTTCAGTTGCTCAGTCATGTCCGACACTTTGCAACCCCGTGGACTGCAGCAGGCCAGGCCTCCCTGTCCATAACCAACTCCCGGAGTTTACTCAAACTCATGTCCATTGAGTCCGTGATGCCATCCAACCATCTCATCCTCTGTTCCCCTTCTCCTCCTGCCCTCAATCTTTCCCAGCATCAGGGTCTTTTCAAATGAGTCAGCTCTTCGCATCAGGTGGCCAAAATATTGGAGTTTCAGCTTCAGCATCAGTCCTTCCAATGAATATTCAGGACTGATTTCCTTTAGGATGGACTGGTTGGATCTCCTTGCAGTCCAAGGGCCTCTCAAGAGTCTTCTCCAAAGCCATAGTTCAAAAGCATCAATTCTTTGGTGCTCAGCTTTCTTCATGGTCCAACTCTCACATCTATACATGAGCACTGGAAAAACCATAGCCTTGACTAGACGGACCTTTCTTGGCAAAGTAATGTCTCTGCTTTTGAATATGCTGTCTAGGTTGGTCATAACTTTCCTTCCAAGGGGTAAGTGCCTTTTAATTTCATGGCTGCAATAACCATCTGCAGTGATTGTGCAGCCCCAAGAAATAAAGTCTGTCACTGTTTCCACCATTTCCCCATCTATTTGCCATGAATTGACGGGATCTGATGCCATCTTAGTTTTATGAATGTTGAGCTTTAAGCCAACTTTTTCACTCTCCTCTTTTACTTTCAGCAAGAGGCTCTTTAGTTCTTCTTTACTTTCTGCCATAAGTGTGGTGTCATCTGCATATCTGAGGTTATTGATATTTCTCCCAGCAATCAAACTCTATACTTTTACTTTATAAATATTTTCACTTTTATGACAACTTTAACTTTTCATAGATAACTATAATATAAATGCCAAGTACCTCTAAATTATGCTAATAGTGCTTTGCTATTCTTTGAGTGTAAAGCTAAATTCTAATTTTTTCAAATTCTTTTGATTAAGACTGCAAACATAAAAGTGGGATAAATCTGCCAAAAATGAACAATTTGCACAAAGAGTTCTGACTTTTCAGCTGACAGCATTTTAGCACACAGAGGGGTGTTGTCAAAATTTCGCTACATGCAGTTTCATTCTATACAATGATATAGTTTAGAGTTTATGAAAAGAATTACATGGTAAAATTCACTGTCGTCATCCTTGGAGACTATCCATACCCTTTTATTTCTTGGTGTAAAAATCTAGTCTTATCATATTTGAAGCACTCTGGTCCCACTATTGGAAGCCTATACATGGAATACCTTTTGCACAGAAATTTCTGAATTCATGTCTTTCGTGGGTGTATATTGATCTCCAACAACTAACTGAACATGCTGGCAGGTCCTGCTGGGCTTTCTTCATGATCGATCCTCTCACAGATTCCATGGATTAATGAAAAGAGAGGAAAACAGTTCTGAGCTAATTGGCCTGATTGTGGGGAAAATAGGCATCTCCTTATTTCTTTTCTTTGGAGAAAAAAAACTAATTTTATGATCAAAGTGAAAGTAAAGTCTCTCAGTTGTTTCCGACTCTGAGACCCCATGGCCTGTAGCCTGCCAAGCCCCTCTGTCCATGGAATTCTCCAGGCCAGAATGTTGGAATGGGTAGCCATTCCCTTTTCCAGGGGATCTTCCCAACCCAGAGATCAAACCCAGGTCTCCCTCACTGCAGGGGGATTCTTAACCCTCTGAGCCTCCTCTTCCTGACACAGAAATTGAACCTGGGTCTCCTGCAGTGCAGGCAGATTCTTACTGCTGAGCCACCAGGGAAGCAACTATATCATTACACATATAAAGAACTTCTTTGATCCTGGACCTATAATTAATATATTTGAATTTTTCAACTCCTTTCAATTCAGAAATAACTTGTGGTAAATTTCTTATACTACAGTATCCAAAGTTCTCATTCTAATTCTCCTATAGGTATGCCTTCTCTAATTTTTACTGACTCAGGAGCTGTGAGGAAAAATGCCTGAAGGGCATCATTTGAGAGTAACACATGCTCAGTAGCTTTTACTTGGAGACCTGTGCTGTCGCACTTCTCCATTTATAGCATTTATTCAACCAAATCCAGGCTGCTACTCTTCATATTCTGTACCCTTCCGTGGGGACCAGGGCTAAGGGCAGAGTGTAAGCATTTTTTGCCATCCACCTATGAACTTTTTTTTCAAGTACATTTAACGTGCTTTATCATTCTACTTTGTGAATAAGTGTTGCTGTATATTTTCTATTAGAGGGGAGGATAAGAAAATTTAACATGTTATGTTTTTCTTAGCATGCTAGGATAATCTTTGAAGCAGAACTCTAAAAATACAAGCACAGCAGGCCATCTTCCTGGCTCTGTACTCCAGGGAACAAACTTCTTTATTGTGAAGACCCTAATCTATACTTTTCTTGTTGTTGCTTGCTTCTGTGATCCTAGAAGCAAATTTTCATTTGCTAGTTCTCATTTGAAGTAATTCGAATAACACTTTTCAGGCACCATAACCCTTTATTTTTGGGGGCTCTAAAATCACAGCAGATGGTGACTGCAACCATGAAATTAAAAGACAGTTACTCCTTGGAAACAAAGTTATGACCAGCCTAGATAGCATATTGAAAAGCAGAGACATTACTTTGCCAACAAAGGTCCGTCTAGTCAAGGCTATGGTTTTTCCTGTGGTCATGTATGGATGTGAGAGTTGGGCTGTGAAGAAAGCTGAGCACCAAAGAATTGATGCTTTTGAATTGTGGTGTTGGAGAAGACTCTTGAGAGTCCCTTGGACTGCAAGGAGATCCAACCAGTCCATTCTGAAGGAGATCAGCCCTGGGATTTTTTTGGAAGGAATGATGCTAAAGCTGAAACTCCAGTACTTTGGCCACCTCTTGTGAAGAGTTGACTCATTGGAAAAGACTCTGATGCTGGGAGGGATTGGGGGCAGGAGGAGAAGGGGACAACAGAGGATGAGATGGCTGGATGGCATCACTGACTCGATGGACGTGAATTTGGGTGAACTCCGGGAGTTGGTGTTGGACAGGGAGGCCTGGCGTGCTACGATTCATGGGGTCACAAAGAGTCGGACACAACTGAGCGACTGAACTGAACTGAACTGAACCTTTTATCCTAAATACACAGTTCTAGTCTTTCCTTTATGGCATTAAATATGTTCAATTCATTAAATACAGATAAATAAATAGAATTATAGTGTCAATTTATCCAATTTTTTACAATTTATTGTAATTATGTAATTGTCACCTACTTAATAAATGTTTTGAGGGGAGTAAAATTGATAAAGTTACAATAGAAGGTTTTTTTCCCCTGCTTTTTATTTTGTGTTGGGTTATAGCCAATTAACAATATTGTGACATTTTCATGTGAACAGCTAGGAACTCAGTCAGACATGTACATGTATCCATTCTCTCCAAACAGAAGAGTGTTTTTAAAAAGATCTACTTTATATAAACACATTGGGTTAAAGTCTGTATTTGGAGAATTGCCGTGTATCTCATTTGGTAGAGACATCTTCAAGAGCCCCATAAATGTTTTCTGCTAGAAATGGACAAGATGAGAGAGGTGAAATAGTTATAAATTTGTAACACTTTTTAATTAAGCAAAATTAGTTGCACTGTGAATTTATTTCCATATGTGATGGAAATTTTCCCAGAGTTTTACTATTTGCCTTGTTTATGATTTGAAGCGTAGTGTTTTTAACATTCATCTTGATTGTCTATGTCTTTATTGTGAATTTTCACCAGATGAGACTGGGTGCATTTATGGCCATAAATGAATTTTCATCAGAAATGCATTGACAATGGCACCCCACTCCGGTACTCTTGCCTGGAAAATCCCATGGACGGAGGAGCCTGGTGGGCTGCAGACCATGGGGTCGCAAAGAGTCGGACACGACTGAGAGACTTCACTTTCACTTTTCCCTTTCATGCATTGGAGAAGGAAATGGCAACCCACTCCAGTGTTCTTGCCTGGAGAATCCCAGGGATGGGGGAGCCTGGTGGGCCGCCATCTATGGGGTCGCACAAAGTCGGACACGACTGAAGCGACTTAGCAGCGGTAGCAGCAAAACATTCAAGTGAGTCCTAGAACAGCACAGAAGACATGGAAACTGAAGTTGTTATCCTTCCAGCTCTCATGGAGTCTTATACCTGGATTGTCCTATGTAAAGTCTTTGTGTGTTCAGTGAGCTTACTCTTCCAATAAAGGCAGGGAAGCCTGGTGTGCTGCAGTCCATGGGGTCGCAAAGAGACATGATTGAGCAACTGAACAACAAGGCAAATTAGAGAAGTGAAAGGGTGTTTCAGTTTAATATTTATAAAATTTTAACAAATGTTTAAACAAGTTTAGAAATCCTAGAATAATTTGAGGGTGTGTGTTTATGTGTGCATGTGACAATAAATATAAATATGCACACAATTGCTACTCATATTTTCCCACATAGCACACAACTTCTGGAGAACATACATTTATAAATATTATGTAAGTTTTCATTACATAAAATGAGTATAAAGCCAACATCATCTTTTTTATTCTTTAGAATTTGATACCTAGGCTGCATGTTGAAAATCAGGTTAAATAATTGTTATCTTTTTGATATTGTTTTGATAGTTGAATTTAATTATAAGAAAATAAGTGGATTCAAGAGATGAACAGACTATGCCCTTTATGCATTTCTTGCCATAAATCAGATGCCATGGAAAACACCTCTTCTTCTCTCTCTTAAAAAGCACTTTTAAATATTGTGAATCATATTTCCAAATATCATAAGAGAATTAGGAGAGTGAACATGACAATTTTAGTCTTACAAAGTCACAGTATCTGCCTTGTGCTGGTCCCCTGCCAGTCTTTCCTGAGTCACCCGAGGAGATTTTACTTGTTAATAATCAAGGTTATTTTTGTCTTTCTTATAGATGCAATTAATAAATATTTGTTGAACAATTACTCTGAGACACACACATATTTATTGGGCTCCCTTTACCTTAACAAGTTGATTTTTCACTTAAATCCCATAGTTTTTACCTCTGATTATAGATTTCAAGAGTTAACAGTTTACTTATTTCCAACACTTGGTATCAGTCATATGAGTGAAAGTCACTTAGTCATGTCCAACTCTTTGTGACCCCATGGACTATACAGTCCATGGAATTCTCCAAACCAGAATACTAGAGTGGGTAGCCTTTCCCTTTTCCAGGGGATCTTCCCAACCCGAGGATCGAACCCAGGTCTCCTGCATTACAGGCAGATTCTTTACCAGCTGAGCCACAAGGTATAGTAGGCATTCATTAAATATTTGTCCTAATGAATAAATGAGTAATTGAGGATATTAATGAGAGCTACTCACCATTTCTTTTTATTTTGCCATTATTTGAGATAAAGAGTTATTTTACTCAGTTTTTGCAAGTTCCATGATCAATAACTGGTATAAAACTAACATTTGGTATTTTATTTTAAAAATTTACAAACTCTTGGACAATGATATATCATCAAGAACATCATAATCACTTTATTACCACAATGCTGCACAAAATTATATTCTTAACATGCCAAATATATCTAATAGTAACAAGAAATTCAGCAGATACATAATAGCCCACATTTTAATATCCCACTGCACAATTAGATTCTGAATGTTGGAAAACATGACAAAGAATGATTCCAGTTTAATCCAAAATTTTCATGTCTTAATTTCCTCCTCGTCAAAATTAGATAATAAAAAAGCAATTTTAAAAAATAAATTATTTTTCATTACTTACACTTATCATTTATATTGACTGATGAATTAGGTATCAGAAAATCACCACACAACAATGAAATAAGCCAAAAGGAAATAGTTAGTAAAGGGGTAGGAGTGGTAAAGTGTGTTTAATGAACCTTGATTCTATACTAGACAGTAGTCATCTTTATGTCACTATTGATTTCATTCTCACTGTAAATCTGTGACCTAGATAATTTTGTGAAAGTGGATTGACTCCATGTCTCCCTTTTATATAAAACTTAATTTTCCTATAATGCAGCATTCCTGGCATTATTTTGTCCAGCCAAGTTTCTACACTTTCTCCATTCTCTGTCATAAAAATAAGAGAAATAAAGGAGGAGAAAGGATGAGTCAGCAAAGCACAGAGAATTTTTAGGGTTGTCAGTTCAGTTCAGTCACTCAGTCGTGTCCGACTCTTTGTGACCCCATGAATTGCAACACGCCAGGCCTCCCTGTCCATCACCAACTCCCGGAGTTCACTCAAACTCACATCCATTGAGTCAGTGATGCCATCTAGCTATCTCATCCTCTGTTGTCCCCTTCTCCTCCTGCCCCCAATCCCTCCCAGCATCAGAGTCTTTTCCGATGAGTCAACTCTTCGCATGAGGTGGCCAAAGTACTGGAGTTTCAGCTTTAGCATCATTCCTTCCAAAGAACACCCAGGACTGATCTCCTTTAGAATGGACTGGTTGGATCTCCTTGCAGTCCAAGGGACTCTCAAGAGTCTTCTCCAACACCACAGTTCAAAAGCATCAATTCTTCAGCGCTCAGCTTTCTTCACAGTCCAACTCTCACATCCATACATGACTACTGGAAAAACCATAGCCTTGACTAGATGGACCTTTGTTGGCAAAGTAATGTCTCTGCTTTTCAATATGCTATCTAGATTGGTCATAACTTTCCTTCCAAAGAGTAAGCATCTTTTAATTTCATAGCTGCAATCACCATTTGCATAGGAATCTGGAATGTTAGGTCCATGAATCAAGGCAAATTGGAAGTGGTCAAACAGGAGATGGCAAGAGTGAACATCGACATTCTAGTAATCAGCAAACTGAAATGGACTGGAATGGGTGAATTTAACACAGATGACCATTATATCTACTACTGCAGGCAGGAATCCCTTAGAAGAAATGGAGTAGCCATCATGCTCAACAAAAGAGTCTGAAATGTAGTACTTGGATACAATCTCAAAAATGAGACAATGATCTCTGTTCATTTCCAAGGCAAACCATTCAGTATCACAGTATTCCAAGTCTATGCCCCAACCAGTAATGCTGAAGAAGCTGAAGTTGAACAGTTCTATGAAGACCTACAAGACCTTTTAGAGCTAACACCCAAAAAAGATGTCCTTTTCATTATAGGGGACTGGAATGCAAAAGTAGGAAGTCAAGAAACACCTGGAGTAACAGGCAAATTTGGCCTTGGAATACAGAATGAAGCAGGGCAAAGGCTAAAAGAGTTTTGCTAAGAGAATGCACTGGTCATAGCAAACATCCTCTTCCAACAACACAAGAGAAGACTCTAAACATGGACATCATCAGATGGTCAACACCAGAATCGGATTGATTATATTCTTTGCAGCCAAAGATGGAGAAGCTCTATACAGTCAGCAAAAACAAGACCGGGAGCTGACTATGGCTCAGATCATGAACTCCTTATTGCCAAATTTAGGGCTGTGAAAATACTCATATGATACCATAATCGTGGACTGATATCATTATACATTTGTCCAAATCTGTTGGCTATACAACACCTAAAATGAGCCCTAATACTAAATGGACTTTGGGCAATTATAAAGTGACAGAGTCAGTTCATCAGTTGTAATAAATGTACCACTGTGGTGGGGAGCATGGATAATGGCTACACCTGTGTGGGACAGGATATATAGGAAAGCTCTACCTCTTCCTTAATTTTGCTGTAAATTTTTAACTTTTGTAAAATTCCTCATAAAAAATGATAAAAAGACAGAATACTAAAATTTGTATAATTATTATGCTATGTCTGTCTCTGCCCTTAACTAGAGGGTGACCTTAGGTGAGTCCTATATCTTCAGTTCAGTTGCCTAGTCATGTCCTGACTCTTTGAGACCCCATAGACTGCAGCACACCAGGCTTCCCCATTCATGCTATTTCCTCCTGTAAATCACAAGAGTTGGGCTAGATGATTTCCAAGGAAAGTATCCCATCTCTGATTTTTGTTTTGCCTAGTTTTGTATAGTTGTGTTTTATGCTTATCATTTATTTACAGTCATCAAGTTATGTTGCCTTGTGAAATGATCTCTTTTTTGATTAAAAGAACTTTGTCCTATCTATACTATTGGCTGTATTTTAGATGATTGTACATTCTTAATAATGTGATGCAGGAATTTGTATGCATTATAAACATGTGGTTAAGCAGTTGAAGCTCTAGAACTGTCATTTAGAGCAGTCCTGACAAAATGCAGAATCTCAGTGTGTTATAATATGGCAGCAATTCAAATAAATAAATACATGGTAGATTGTGTATATGTGAGTGTATTATAAGGGCATAGAATAACTCCAGAATGATATACTAGATAAAAGAGATTGCCTGTGGGAAGTATCAATATGATTAATCCTATCATTTTATCGCAGTTAAATGTGTACCACATCCATGTATTAGCTATTCAAATAATTAGTTCATTAATATGAACGGAATGTGTTTAAGATATATATATAAGGCTTCCCTGGTGGATCAGATGATAAAAAAGCTGCCTGCAGTGCAGGAGGTCTGGGTTTGATCCCTGGGTCAGAAAGATCCCCTGGAAAAGGGAATGGAGACCCACTCCAGTATTCTTTTCTAGAGAATCCCATGGGCAGAGCAGCCTGATGGGCTACAGTCCATGGCGTCTCAAAGAGTCAGACATGGCTGAGCAACTAAGCACATCACTATTTATTGTATCGTGTCTTAGTTTTCTATCACTGATGGAACAAAGTACCACAAACTTAGAAGGATAAACAATGGTAATTTGTTATTTCTTTATATTTCTCTAAGATGGAAGTTCGACATAGGTCTTATTAGACTAAAAGTAGTTCTTTCTGTAGACTGTAAAGAATCTTTATGTTTATCAATTCTAGAAGCAGCCCTGATTCCTTGATTCAGGTCCCCTTCTTCCATCTTAAATGCCAGAAATGACTTATTTAGTGTTTCTCACATTGCATCAATCTGACTTACTCTTCTGCCTCCCTTTTTGACTTTCAAGAACTACTGACATAAGGATAATCTCTCTATCACCACCATAATCACATCTATAAAGTCCTTCCTGCCATATAAAATAACATATTCACAGATTCTGAAGATTAGGAGATAGGCATCTTTGAAGAGATGTTGTTCTATCTTCCATAAGCTATAAGCAGAATATCTGAGGAGACTATAATTCCTAAATCAGAATTGCTCTGAAAGAGAAAAAGTCTTAGAAACAGCCTCTTCTATGGCCTGTGCTGATTGATCAACTGAAGTTTATGACCCCTGTTTTCATGCTAACATCACAATTCTGGTCATTAGGTTAGCCTATGTTTTTTTCCAATCTAGCTTTTCACAGTTCTGCACCCTGAACACATACTGCCAGTGGAATAGGTCTGAATATTACCTACTTCAATTGTATTTTCTTCTATGCAGAGCATGGGGTTAGTACAATGATGATAAACATTAGGAAAGAAAGAGTTGTGTATGGAGAGGAAGACTGCCTCAAAAGTCTTTTTTTCTAACTGTTGGATTCAAAATGATTCAAGGAGATCTGTGTTACTGAACCTTATCATTTTTAACACCTCCATTAAAATAAAATTAAAAATTCCAAGGGAAGACTAATACAGTTAACCTATTATTAAATAGTACATAATGTTTTGTCCATTGTTTGAGGAAAATAATTTTAGAATCCCAATTGTTCTGTGATTTAGTAATGTAAATACTTAGTTTTAGGTTAGCTTAGAAAAGGAGAACTAAAAATTTCAGAATTTTAGTGTATTTGCCTCTCTCCGCCCTCGTGGGTATATTTATAGGATGTGGAGGCAGTAAGCTATATTCTAAGAACATGGTTTCTGGACTTGAAACCTGATTCCCACCCACACTGTTGTGTAACCTTTGAAAATACACTTAACCTTATAAAGCTTTAGTTACTGCATTTCTATAATAGGAAGCAACATTTACCTCACATGGTGCTTCTTGATATTAGTCTTGTAGAAAATAATCATTTTAATTAATATGTTCTTCAGTATTCAAAGTGTTCATTCCTCTTTGTTCTTATAGGACTATAAAAACTACTAACAGAGGACTGTAGTTTTTCTATAAACACTAGAAATTCAGGAAAGAGAAATGCTCTGATTCATTTTCCTTTTTTTATTCTCTTTCTAGTTTATTTTTGTAAACCTTGCTACAATAGGTTTTTGAGACTTCAAGGAATAATTTTGAAGTGATGCCTCCAAAATTCAGTGTTTGTCATTTTAACCACCAAGTCTATTTTTCACACTTGTGAAAGAAAGGGAAGCATTTGTATGGCTTTGTAAAATAGATTCCCCCTCTATATCTGTGAGCACCTGAAATTCATCATCAATATAAAACATTCCTCCATCCAATACAATTTCAAACCTACAACCAATGAGGTATTTTGCAGGCCGACAGGTTTCATTTCTCTCGGATATGAAAGGCAATTCTTCCTGAAAATTGCTCCATTGAATTTTACATTAAATTCCTTTCACAGTGTATCTTCTTAATTTTTAGGTATCATAATGGTATTGTGGTTGTTTTAAAGAACTCTTATTTTAAAGACACATACTCAAGTAATTTACAGATGAAATTATATGATATTTGGGGTTTGCATCCCATATTCTGGGTGGGATGGGGAAAGAGGCTTGGGAGGAGACCAGTGAAACAATATAGGCCATGATATCGGAAACAACATTGCCTCCAAAAATATGACTCAGGGAATTGACCATTGTAAGACAAAAAGGTATGAACTTGGAGCAGTTAGTGAAGAAGTAACAAGGCTTGTTTATGCAGCTTTCTCAGCCCTGTCTCTGGGACAGTCATGCCTTCTGTCTTCCTGGTGCAGAGAGGATACCTTTCGCATGGGAGATTTATGTCCTGCTTTCAGGGAGACCAAGAAGGGCCAGAGTATCTTTATGTATCATTTCTTTCTCAAGTAACTTTAATTCAGATAAATCAGAGTGGCATGCTTTGGGGTGGTATAGTCTATTCTCCTTCACATGTATTTTTTAATTCTTTCCTTTTTAATACATTTTTCAATTTTTATATTATTTTAATTGGCTTTTTCTGTCTACCCTCCTTTGTGGATTCCTGTCCTGTATCCCTCCCACTCATTTTATTGGCAGGCGTTACCTCATATCCTTCCTTCTACTGCCGGGTGCCTGCCATGCTCATTAACTACATTGCTACTTGCTGTTCCCTCAGTCTCATCTTTCTTCAGATCCTGTTCTTCCCTCACTTCACTTTCTTCAGTCCAGTGCTATTGTTGTGCTCTGACTCTCACCTCTATCTGGGTACGTATCATACTTCATTGCAATTACCTAAACATGTGTTCAAGCTGCAATCTTTTTATTGAATCATTCTAGTTTCTTGTTTCTATGGTTACTGTTAATACTGATCACAGAATGGGATCGGGTAATGAAGAAATATTTGCTGGATGAAATACACACCAAACATAAACAAAACGCACAGAAGTTACCTTCAAATTACTCTATTTGTTTTCTGTGTGGCAAGTGATATCTACAGAGAATCCCATCAATGACCTTTGAGCCTCCTTCAATGACTTTATATCCTCAATAAATGTAGTTGTTTCTCTGTTACCTCATATGTTAGTAAAGTCACTGAAAATAAGTGTGAGTAATTGGATGAAGGGGGGAATGGAAGCCAGAGTGAAAAATAGTCATTAAATTGGCAAATTTACAACTCTTTTCTTCAGTAATTACCTTTGATTGGTGTTACATCTTCACCTGAAAGCTAGCTTTTTGAATGCCAGACAGTTATAGTCAGACTATATGAAGACAGAAAAGCAAGCTGTTGTAATACTAGGCACACCCAGTTTTCCATCAGCACATACAACACACTGATCGCTGCTATTTTTTTTTTTAAATCAGTAGCTGAGATTATTTACCCAGTTTTCCATCAGCACATACAACACACTGATCTCTGCTATTTTTTTTTTTAAATCAGTAGCTGAGATTATTTTCAACAACAACAAAAAAATTAAGCTCTTTTTTGAGGAGGCTCATCTACTTTCAGAGTATTTGAAAAACTTAGAAAAAACCTCATATGCCATTCTTGAAGGCAGTGTAGTGTGTGTCGCCCCCCTCCCCCCTTTCACGGGTCACTTCTCGTGGTGATGGGCCTTGCATAACTCAGTGAAGCTGTGAGCCATATCGAGCAGGGCTATCCAAGACAGGTCAAAGTGAAGTGTTCTAACAAATGTGCTCCACCAGAGGAGGAAATGGCAACCCACTACAGTATTCTTGCCTCAGGAACCCCATGAACAATATGAAAAGACAAAAAGATACAACACCGGAGATGAGCACCTCAGGTCAGGAAGTGTCCACTGTGCTATTGGGGAAGAGCAGAGGACAGTTACTATAATAGCTCCAAAAAGAATGAAGAGGCCAAGGTGGAAATGACACTCAGTTGTGCATGTGTCTGGTGGTGAAAAAGCTGGCTTGAAATTCAACATTCAAAAAACTAAGATTATGACATCCCATCTCATCACTCATGGCGAGTAGAAGGGGAAAAAGTGGATGCAGTAACAGATTTTATTTTCTTGGGTTCCAGAATCACTGTGGATGGTGACTGCAGCCATGAAAGTAAAAGATGCTTCCTCTTTGGAAGGAAAGCTATGACAAACCCAGACAGCATATTAAAAAGTACAGATATCACTTTGCCGACAAGGGTGCATATAGTCAAAGCTGTGATTTTTTCCAGTAGTCATGTATGGATGTGAAGGTTGGACCATAAACAAGGCTGACCACAGAGGAATTGATGCTTTTGAACTGTGGTATTGTAGAAGACTCTTGACAGTCTTTTGGATTGCAAGGAGGTCAAACTAGTCAATCCTAAAGGAAATCAACCCTGAATATTAATTGGAAGGACTGTTGCTGAACCTTAAGCTCCAATACTTTGGCTACCTTATGTGAAGAATTGTCTTGCTGGAAAAGACCCTGATTCTGGAAAAGATTGAGGGCAAAAAAGATGGGGCTGGTAGTGTATGAGATGGTTAGATAGCGTCACTAACTCAATAGACATGAATTTGAACAAACTCTGTGACGTAGTGGAGTTTAGGGAAGGCTGGCATGCTACAGTCCATGGGATCACAAAGAGCTGCACATGACTTATTGACTGAACAACAATGATAGGTTCCCCCCTTCTACATGGAATCATTATTATAGTAGGGCAGAGAAATGGAGAGTTATCACTTGCTATCATTCTAAAGCTTGTAAAAGGAAAATGAATCTCATTAAAAACCCCATGAACAAAAATATGAGATCTATATTATTGTTTGTAAGAAGGGTAAAATGTCATATCTCTAGAGGAAATAATTAAGTTCAGAAGTTGAAAATTTAAAGCAAACAAAAAGAAGGCATGAAATGTTCCTGGATGGCCATAAACTATTAAATTTGTTTACAGCACTGTATAGAAAATGAGGAAAATTTGATTTGAAAGTTGGTGTAACTGGAGAAACCAGTGGGGACTTTGTTATTAAAGTATGTTTTTATTTCAGGAACAAAGTTGTATTGCCAACTACATACTGCTATATTTTATTTGTGTGCTCTTTTACTTATAAGTGACATTATTAATGTGTCTGTGTGTAAAATTTGAAATAAATATGTTAGGAAAACCATTTGATAGCAGCACATTTTGGTCTTTCATTCTTAATTAATAGAAATAGATTTGGACTCATCCATATTTTTATCTTTTTACAATTTCCTATAAAAGTCAGATAGTATCTCTTGCCTTTTCTTGAACTTTTCAAATGCTATTCATAGAAATTAAATTAGGCCTTCCAGATCATTGTTTAAAATTGCAACCTGCCAGTCCCACTTCAGTTCCCCTTTAGCCTATTTTAATTTGTTTCCATTGCCTTCAGCATCTCACATATATAATATTTGTTGTATTAATTGCTTATTGCCTATCTTCCCCTATGTAAGAGTGTGGATTATCATTTGTTATGTGCTACCTAAGAAGGCACCTGTCACATATTAGGGACTCCATTTATTTTGTGTGATGAATTAATGAATGAATGAATTTATAATAGTAATAATCATAAAGCTAAAAATTCTAAGCAATTTGCCACGCACCAAGCACTGTTCTAATTGCTGTAAGTGTGTTAGTTCCTCAGTCGTATCCAACCCTGTAACTCTGTGGACTGTAGTCAGCTAGGCTCCTCTGTCCATGGAATTCTCCATGTAAGAATACTAGAGTGGGTTACCAGTCCATTCTCCAGGGCACCTTCCCAACGCAGGGATCAAACCCTGGTCTCCTGCATTGAAGACAGATTCTTTACCATCTGAACCACCAGGGAAGCCCTATATGTATAAATTTAATTTTCAGAATACCCTATGAGCTCCATACTATTATAATCCCCCTTATCCAAATGAGGAAATTAAGGCACATAGAAGTTAAACAGCTCTATAGTTACTGGCTAATAACTTATGTTGTTAATAATTCTATGGCTCAAATGTGGCAGAATCCCAATACTATGATAGGCAGTTCTGTGTCCTGGGCATGATTTTACCTGTTACACTAAGCTGACTTTAGTTTACAGACCTAGCCAAATAGAAAAAAAAAAAGTACATATTTTTGTAAATAAATAGTTTTCAACCCTTTAAGGTGTCTACACACCTGAAAGTTGATGACCCAAACACCTTGAGAATAATAGCTTGCTAAGACTTCAGAGGTAAGAGGGAGTTGAGGGCAGTTTTCTGCAGGCTACTGTATCCCCTTTATCACTGTTCCTCTAACATCACTCTTGACAACCACTGGTTTGATTTGGCTTTTGAAAGTCACCAATTTCTCAAGATGTCAGTTTTCTTATTCTAAAATGTTTGGGACTATATGCTATCAAATGTCTTCAGACGTCCAAATTCTATGGTTCTAAAAATGTATTTCTGTGTTCTGATGTGCCAGTAAGGTATTGACAGAAAGAGAGGGGAAAAGCCTTTTCCTGTACCTAGTGCTGGCCAAGTCTTTTCTATATTTGAACTTCAGTAGAAATCACACAGAATTCCTAAATGAGATGCAAATTAAATGAAAGTTGAAAGAGAGATTGAAGATAGAAAAAAATGGCTTTTCCAAAATGCAAAATGGCCCTTCAGGTTCTGCTAACAAGCACCCTTAATTTTTCTATATTTTGGGCATGCCTAACACTGGATGGTTCATACATTTTCACTTCAGAATATAAGCTGCTCTTTTTCTTTTCCTGTGTATATGTGTACTTTTTGGCCAGATCATTTTTTCCTCTTCTCTCTCAATGTGGATGACCGAAATCTTGTTTCTATGTTTATTTGGTGAGATTATTCCCTTCCCAGTTGTCTTAATATTAATTATTTCAAGGTTTTATCAATCCTAATTTAACTACACTATCAGCTTAAAATGAACAAACAAGCAAAAGACCCTGAAAACCATCTCTGTGATAGGGGAACCCTAATATGTCCCTAATGAAAAGTAAAATGGTACCTGTCGGCTCAGTGGTAAAGAATCCGCCTGCCAGTGCAGGAGACACAGGTTTAATCCCTAATCCAGGAAGATCCCCTAAAGAAGGAAAGGCTACCCACTCCAGTATTCTTGCCTTTGAAATCCTATGAACACAGGGTCCTGGGCACAGGGGGATATATCCACAGGATTGCAAAGAGTCAGATGCAACTTAGTGACTAATAACTGCTTCTTTAGAAATCATTTCCACAAAAGTTTAAAACATAGAATTTACTGTGTGACCCAGCAATTCCAATTCTAGGTATATATATTCAAGAAAATTGCAACATATGCCTACACAGAAGCTTGTAGATGAAGGTTCATAGCAGAATTTTTCATAATAGTCAAAAGGTGGAAATTATTCCCAAAGTCCATCAACTGATTAATGGATACAAAATATATGGTATGTTTTACAATGAAATATCTCCAATTTCCTTGAAGAGATCTCTAGTCTATGTACATACATGTGTATACATAAATGCATATATATGATACCTTCATACAAATGACATCTTCATACAAATGACATCTTCATACAATGCCATCATACAATGCCATCTTCATACAAATGCATACAAATGTATTCATACAAATGCATACAAATGTATGCAGGTGAATCTTAACCTGGGAATATATTTCTTATAAGAAACAAAGATCACAGATCATAATCAAAATGCTATTTTAAGTGTATATAGCTCTAAGGATCTATTAAGGTAGAATCAATAACTAATTATAACAATGAAGGTCAAAAAATATAAGTGAAAGTCACCAAGAAAATTTAGAAATATTGTTAAAAATAGGGAAAATAGAATACTTGCACAATGAAATATTCTTATAAACAAAGTATAGACAACTTCAAAAATATTTTTATTAAAAAGCAATTCAAACAAAAGTCAATTTAAAATATATGAAGACAAACTATTTAGAATGTCTATTCTTCAAACTGTTTACAGAATTAATGTAATTCTTATAAACTTTCAGTATGGTTTTTTTTTGCTTTGAAATTTAGAAAACTGCATTAAAATCAGAAGGAAAAATAATCAGATAATATCCTTTTTAATTTGGAAAAGTAAGGAGAATATCATATATTTAGATATACAAAGCTGTGGTTACAAGGATGAGGTGAAACTAGGTATCAGTTCAGTTCACCTTCTCAGTCCTGTCCGACTCTATGATCCCATGGACTGCAGCACACCAGGCTTCCCTGTTCATCACCAACTCCTGGAGCTTGCTGATGCCATCTAACCATCTCATCCTCGGTCATCCCTTTTTCCTCCTACCTCCTAGTCTTTCCCAGCATCAGGGTCTTTTCCATTGAGTCAGTTCTTCACATCAGGTGGCCAAAGTATTGGATTTTCAGCTTTAACATCAGTCCTTCCAATGACTATGTAGGACTGATTTCCTTTAGGATTGACTGGTTTGATCTCCTTGCAGTCCAAGGGAGCCTCAAGAGTCTTCTAGAACACCACAGTTCAAAGGCATCAATCCTTCTGTGCTCAGCTTTTTTTATAGTCCAACTCACATCCACACATGAACACTGGAAAAACTACAGCTTTGACTAGATGGACCTTTGTTGGCATAGTGATGTCTCTGATTTTTAATATGCTCTCTAGGTTGGTCATAGCTTTTCTTGCAAGGAGCAAGTGTTTTTTAATTTCATGGCTGCAGTCATCATCTGCAGTGATTTCGGAGCCCCCCAAAATAAAGTCTGTCACTGTTTCCATTGTTTCCCCATCTATTTCTCATGAAGTGATGGGACTGGATGCCATGATCTTAGTTTTCTGAATGTTGAGTTTTAAGCCAACTCTTTCACTCTCCTCTTTCACTTTCATCAAGAGACTCTTTAGTTCTTCACTTTCTGCCATAAGGATGATGTCATCTGTGTATCTGAGGTTATTGATATTTCTCCTAGCAATCTTGATTCCAGCTACTAGGTATAAGACTAGGTATAAGACTAAATTATGGAGGAAAATGTGTCAGATGTTTAAAAACATGTATTTGATATGCTTTTTACTCTCTTTGCTCTTTTTGAAGCTGACCACATTTTTCTTATTGAATATTATTCACCATAAATCCACGAGAAAATTTTATGGCAGTTAATTATGGTTTTAGCTGGTCCTGGGGTCATTATCTGACTGATGATGGGCAGGGCTGGAGCCTGGTATGTTTGGCCACAGGGACCTAGGGTCCCAGGTCTAGTGCCTGTGCACTGATATGAAGGACCATATCCTGGGCCGTCTGGTATACAGGGTGGTGTCCTGGGGAGGCTGTGGGCTCAGGGGATCTTAAGGCAGCCCCACCCAGTTAGTTACTTGTCCTGATGCATCCCAGTACTGGTGTAAACATGCTGGTGGTCAGGGCGAGGTCCCAGTGCTAAGAGACTTCAGGAAAGATTCCAAACTGGCGCTTACCAGTACCATTGTCCACGTGTAAGAATGAGCTCCTCAGAATGACTGTCACCAGTGTCTATATCTTGACAGTGAGCTTTAGTTTCCTTCTGCCTCTTCTCAACGTTCTTCAAGGTGAGCTGGTGGGTCTGACCTAAAATTACTGCTTCTGCCTTGAGTCCTAGAATGTGAGAGACTTTGTGTGTGTCCTTTTAGAGGGGAGTTTCTCTTTCCCACAGCCCTCTGACATTAAGCCCCTACTGGCCTTCAAAACTAAAATTGTTCTAGGGGTTGGTACAATACTCTCAGACTGCGGAGCCTAATGTGGCGCTCAGACCTCTCACTCCTTGGAGAGAACCTGTGCAATTGTAATTACCCTACCCCTGCACTGCCTAAAATATGTGGGTGGAGCACTCTGAAGTTACATGATTATCCCAAGAGCAGAGGCAAATGTGCCATTTAAAGGGACCATTTACTTCAGTTTGAATATAGAGGTGACAGTTTCAAAGGCAGTTACTTGTCAGAATTTAATCACTGAAATCTACACACATTACTTCCAGGTTTAGTATACTTTCTTTGAGAAACATAATATAGAAGAACAAACTTCAAATTTGTTTGTCAAATGCTTTTGTCAAAAGTCAAAATGCTGCTGGCCTTGCTCTTTGCCTATTAGTTACTTACATTTTTTATTTAAAATTTTTATTACATTTTTTATTTAAAAATATGTGTATACTTATATAGTACCTACCTTTGAAACCTTATAGTGATACTGGTTGCATAAAATGAGATGCTGTATGTATGAATACGTAGTGGCTGTTATGATATGTAGTAAAAGCCATGTTCCTTAGTTAGACATAAAATCAACACTTTTATATGCTGAGGTTATTTCGAACCAATATGAAATGACTCTTATTTTCATTTACATGATCAATAAAGTTTGAAACTGATTCATTTGTAACAACACAGGACCTTAAAAATAAAAATGTTTTTGCAACAAAGTATGTAACATAAGTAAACATCCGATGTTTTTATAATTAATATGAAATTTTTAATATGCTCTATTACACATGAACTTGGTAATAGTGCACAATTGCTCTCTTATTACTTTTATAATAGTCCTTTTAGTATTCCACTGAAACATGGCCAGTGAATGCACAATATTCTTAGCTACCATTATGAGGGGCTTTGTATATTACAACCTTTTCACTGTGTCTGCTGTTAGCTAGAAAAATGCTGGGAGCAACAGCAGCTACTATCAACAGGGAGCCATATTAATTATTTGAAATGTGCCTCATAAGAGGAATCAGCAGACTTTATTACAAGTCGAATATTACTTGAAACGGGAAGGTTACTCTGTTATCATAATCTATATATCGTTAACTTTCCTTGTTTAGGAAAAGAGATTAACAACCCTGTAAAGTGCTTTAGTAAATGTATAAAATACAACTGCATATCCCTTGTAGAAAGAAAATGATGGGTTCTCTACTTGTACCCAATATTTTTTTCATATAAAGTGGCTTTAGTAATTGAACTCCGTAATTATACTTTCTTGCCTTAAAATTCAAATTGTTTACTGGATTATCAGTCTACAAGCTATAGCTACTTTGAGCATTAGAAAATCCTTTTGTTTTTAAGTTAGAATTGTTTTTTTTTTTTTTTTTTTTCCAGTCAGCAACTTGGTCTTCAAAGGAACTTTAACACTTTAACTCATACAACAGAAAGTGTATTACAAGTTTGTGTGTGAGCTGACAAAATACTTTACAAGAAACAGAATGAATCCATCTACCTGCTTTTTATATTGTGGGTAGTTATTATTTTTCCATCAAATACAATAAGCAAGTAGAAATAGTTTTTAAATAATAAGTAAAATGTTGAAAAGTAATAATAAATATAAAGTTAATTAGGATTGTAAATAAGTGCTATTAAAAGTGTTATCTGACATGGATGCCTGTCTGCAGATTGTTACTGATCTTCCTTGAAATAAGTGCGAAAATCAAAAGTCAGTGTTTAGAAACATTTAAAGCAAACAGAGTATTTAATGTCTCTTTAGAAATGAAAAATGGGGACTGTATTTTATATGTCTTGTTTTCAGTTTTTATATTTCATTTTTCTTGCCAATCACTTTTATGGTGTTTTTCAAAGTGTCATTTCACAATAAACATGATTTAAAAGCAACAAGTTCAAAATTGGAGAAGGAAATGGCAACCCACTCCTATATTCTTGCCTGGGAAATCACATGGAGAAAGGAGCCTGGTGTGGTTGAGTCCATGGTGTCACAACAGAGTCAGACACTACTTAGCAACTAAACAACAACAATAAAATTAGCTTAAGAAGGACTGTTTTAATTGGTTGACGTTTGGATGACGCATAATGTTTGCATTCTATAAGGCTATGAATTCAGTGTAAAGAGAGATGTATGAAATCATAAAACTAACCAAAAAGTATAAAAACATTATTATAGTATTTTAACATATATTTTTGGGTCCACAGGGCAGGCACATCATGGACAGGTATCATACATCTCTCCACCAATTCACCTTGACTCTGACCTGGAAAGACCCCCTGTTAGAGGTGAGTTGTTGTATTCTTTTTTTTATTATTATTATTTAAAGAAAAAGAGAGTCTATTCATTATTTGATGAAGACAATTAATTAAAGATGATTATAAATATGTATGTTACAGTGCAGTGCCTGTTTAAAAAAAACAGGAGGAAAATGGTTTGTAAGGAATATGATAACAGAGAGTAAGTCTTATTTACAAAATAAGATGTGAAAGATTTTTTTGAGAAATACTTGTAAACCAAATAAAAGATGTGGCTCCATAGTGAAAGACTAGTTGAAAACCAGCCTAGATTTAAAGATTATTATATAATCATTTCCTTTTTTATTGGAACTTTCTTCTTCTACTATCTTTTTATATTTTTTTTTTAGTAAATTAAGATGTCTTAAACTAAGTTACATTGACAAATTTATTTCCTTGCAAATTGATGTTTTATGTTTTATTTTTCTTTTAAAAAGTCATTTTAGTATTAATAGCATTTATTTTTAAATTGTATAAATTTAAATTATATATTTAAATTGATGCCATATGTTTAAAGGTTTTTAAAAATAACTAATCATACAAAACAGAAATTAAAAGTAACATTTATCTTATCTACAGAATTTATCTTTCTACTTTTAAAGGATTATTAATAAATTTTAATGTTGTATAATGTTTAATCTGATGTAATAATAGATACAACTTTTAGTTTCATAAATACCAAATATCCTAAGGTTAGTTTTTTTATTTAAAGTAATACAGTATATTTTCTTATACTTTTAAAAATATGCAATAAAAATCACTAGATCTGTCTTTTATGAGCATGTTCTCCATACAGTTTCCTCTGCTAGGAGTCTCAATTTTTCCTTTGCTACCCGTTAAGTTTCTACCAGTGTTTCAATGCCCTGCTTTATCTTCAGTTCCTCTGTTAAGCCTTTGCTGACTATGTATTAGGCAGAAGCTAAGTGCATGCCTCTGTCCTCTGCGCCTGCCTCAGTTATTGTACCTAAAGCAGTGCATTTTATTTTTTCAGGCTAAATGTTTCCCTTTCTTTTTTGTAAGGTCCTTGAGGGCAAAAGTGTCATAATTATTATTTCTCCTCCAACCACTGGTCTGTGCTTGACACATAATGGGAAGTCATACAATGATTTCTGAATGTGACAACCTATATTGTGAAGGATGCATCCTCATTTTTTTAAAGAAGTAAACTGAGCAGGAATAATAAGAAATTTCACAAAGAGGACACAGAATGTACCAAAATATGGGTTTGTAAAGGTTGTGATATTTTTAAGGAAATATGCTAGGTGCACAGTAAAATGAAAGCAGTTTTAGATGAAGAAACTGGAAAGATGTAATGAGGCAGACTGTAAAGGATTCTGTTTCATATGCCAAGAAGTTTGTCTTTTATCCTGGAAAAACAAAGTCATCAAATATTTTTAGATAAGTTAGTGGGGTGTTACATTATAACATCACCAGTTCTTGATATTGGAAAAATATCACTGTTAATGTAGATGATGCAAGATTGACAGAGAGAGGCTGATTCAATAATCTAGGTAAAAGATGAATAGGAAATTAACAGTGTATTGGTGGCAGGGGTAGGGTCTGAAAAGTATTTTGAAGAAACATAGTATTGATTGAACAGATATAAGGGAAAGAGCAGAAATACCTCTAAGATTGCTTTACTGATTAATTACCTGAATGCTTATAATGTAATTTCTCCTCATGAGGGAAATATGAGTTATGAAAGGATGTCTTGTTTTAACCTTGCTAATTCTTAGTAGAATGTCATTTCCACCAGGGGTGGAGGCCTACTTATGCAAGTTAGTGACTTTAATTCAGTTCTTCATACATAGTCCTAGTATAAATTGGGAAGCATACTGTACAGTCATGAGTAGAATAGTGTAATAATCCACTCCGGAATTTAGTGGCTTAAATCAAGAAACATTTTTTATAGTTCTCAGAGTTGGTTGCATTACATGTGTACTGCCTTGACTGAGACTGGATATTTAGTACTTAGCAGACTGGTCGGTTTTTCAGGGGAGGAAACTCACTAACAGGTTTGATAGCCATCTTGATGTCATCTTGGGGCTTCCCTTGTGGCTCAGACGGTAAAGCATCTACTGCAGTGGGGAGACCCAGGTTTGATCCCTGGGCCAGGAAGATACACTGGAGAAGGAAATGGCAACCCACTCCAGCACTCTTGCCTGGAAAATCCCATGGACGGAGGAGCCCGGTAGACTGCAGTCCATGGGGTCGCAAAGAGTTGGACACAACTGAGCAACTTCACTTTCTTTATTTGATATCATCTGGGTGGTAGCCATATGACTCTCATCTAGCAGGCTAGCACCAGCTCATTCCCATTGTGACAGGATTCCCAGAAGTAAGTAGGAAAGTCCCAAAGTTCAGGTATTGTTCAAGACTGCTTGTGCCATGTTTGTTATGTCCTATTGGCCCAAGTCAGTCACATAATCATCCCCAGACTTAAGAAATAGACTACATCTCTTGAAGAAGGAACCACAGTATGAAGGACTATGGACAGAAGAAGGAGAGGAATTCGGGCCATGTCAACCTATAGTATTCTTGCCTGGAGAATCCCATGGACAGAGGAGTCTGGCAGGCTACGATCCATAGGGTCGCAGAGTTGTACATGACTGAAGTGACTGACCACACCTACAAGCAACCTACTATAGCTAGACAGATAGAATAAAATAAGTTTAGAATAAAATTTGACAAAAATTGAGTGATAAAGGGATTTAGAGACAATAATTTTAAACTTGGGAGTTCTAGAACTTTCTTGTCTTTAATTCCTCAACTGCTACACAGAAGACAGAAATAAGAACTCAACAATGTCTTTGTGAGGATTAGGGATAATATAGACTAGAGTCTGGCATTTGATAAGCCCTAGATAAATTGTGGCTATTAGTATGTACTTTGGGGTTTGCTGTTGTGGCATATAGGAAGAAATTTGGCATTGAGGCCAGGCAGACCTACATGACCTTAAGCAGCTTCTGTCTGTCATCTGTAACGCAAGGATAGTAATGCAACCCTGGCAAGTTTATAAGTGAAATAGTGTCAATTCCTGGCAAATAACTTGACATAAACTAGACTCTGAAGAGTCGGTTGGCATTATTAAGAACTTCACTTTAAAGTGGCATCATCTTAGTAAAAGTAGTGATGATACTGACGTGGTGAAGAATGAATTACTGGAATCCAACAGTGTCCTGCTTTATGAAAAAGTGAAAGTATTGGTCCCTCAGTCATGTCTGACTTTTTGTGACCCCATGGGCTGCAACCCACCTGGCTTCTTGGAATTCTCCAGGCAAGAATACTGGAGTAGGTAGCCATTCTCTTCTCCAGAGGATCTTCCCAACCCAGGGCTCAAACTCAGGTCTCCTGCACTGGAGGTAGTTTTATTTTTTTACCATCTGAGCCACCTCAAATTGTGTCCTCGACCTTAGAAGGATTGTCCTGATAACTTGTAGTTCTCAAATCTTTCTTCTATATGCCCAAGACCCTCTTAAACTATGCTGATTAATACAATTACAGTTATAGTTATAGGCTCATGTGTTATAGTTCTGAACCTTTTTTAAATGAACATTTAATTAAAGAGGTTTGTATAAATCACCAAAATTGTAGTACAAAAGATCTTGTGTTTTTAATTAAAACTATCTAATATTTAATTTAAAACAAATATTGGAAATAGTGTAGAGTAGGCAATATCGTTACTTTGGAACCAAAAATATTTCAACTATCACTCATTTATCGTCATTTACTATTTTTAATTACACTGTATATTTTTTATGTTTTTATGAAGTCAAATGACACAAATGACCTATAAATGATCTTTATATATAGAGTCTCTCATGCATGTTATAGATTTTTATTTGAATATGTGCAAAAAGATAAATGAAGTTCTTTATTTTGGAATTCTATCTCTAATAATTTTTGTTAGATTATATAGCAATATACTTTGAATTACCTGAAAAACCACACTGCTATTTTAGCTTTTCTTTTTCTATTTTCCTTCCATAATTTTATATATGTTGAGACTATGAGAGCTATGTCCTGATATTCCCCTCCCACCCACTAAATTACAGTTTACTGTATTATTTCTCTCTCTTCCTATACCAGTTTCCATTACTGTACATGAATGTCCATGTTTTAAGAATTCTTGCTATATACATATTAATTCCTTGAGTATTTTACAGACTTGACTATATTTTTATAGAATATCATACTTAAGTTATTGACATCAAAAAAGCAATACAAAATGATATTTAGAATGTAGGAAAGAAAGCTGTGACAAAGCTAGACAGCACATTAAAAAGCAGAGACATCACTTTGCCCACAAAATTCCATATAGTCAAGGCTATGATTTTTCCAGTAGTCATGGACAGATGTGAGAGTTAGACCATAAAGTAGGCTAGGTACCGAAGAATTCATCCTTTCAAACTGTGATACTGGAGAAGACCCTTGAGAGTTCCATGGACTGCAAGGAGATCACACCAGTCAGTCCTAAAGAAATCAACCCAAAATATCCATGCTAAGGATTGTTTCTGTAGCTGAAGCTCGAAAACTTTGACCACTTGAAGTGAACAGCCAGCTCATTGGAAAAGAGCCTAACGATTGAAATGAATGAAGGCAAAAGATGGGAGCGGCAGAGGATGAGATTAGTTAGCATCACTGACTCAATGGATATGTGTTTGAGCAAACTCCAGGAAGATAATGGAAGTCAGAGAAGCCTGGTGTGCATGGGGTCACAAACAGCAGGACACAACTTAACAAATGAACAACAGTAATAACAATACATTTACTAATGTTTTCACTGGGGATTCTTCAGTAGAAAGTATCATTTATCCAACATACAATTACGTATCAGATTGCTTCTGATATTTTGCCATTTTATACTATTCTCACCCCAAACATTTTGTATTACTTGCCACTTTTTTTTAAATAATGATTTTGCTTTTAGTATTTGAGATAGTGAACTAATTATTGGTAATTTTGGAATTATTTTTAAACTGATATTTTAAAAAATAATTATATAATTGTTTTCAGATATCTATATTACATTTTCATTTATTTTTCATGGTTTTAAATTTTATATAATGTATGAATCATTCCAGCTTTAATCTACATGTCACCATACTACCTCCTTTCAGTTTTCTTGATTTCTTTCGCTTTTGCTCTCATTTTTAGGGGGAAAAAGTGTATCTTTCAAAACTGATGCATTTGTTTGTCATAATATATTTCTTCTTTGATAATGTGTATTCTGTGACCAACATGCTTATTGTAACCATATGGATAATATAGTAGCACGTTACCAAATAACCTTGAATAAAATGTTGAAATTTATATTTCAAAGTAGCTGAAGTATATAAATTCAGTAGCACTTAGCCCACTGATGAGTAAATTTGAGAGATGCTGTTCTTTAAATCTAATGTGATCATACATGGCATTTGGTCACATAATTTATACCTGTGATGATTATATATGCATTCTGCAATTTACAGATTTTATTACTGAACAGGGATGTAAATTCCAATAGTTTACTAGTACATTAATGTCACAATACATTACAAGGTAGGTAACCAGAGCTGCCACTATAAATAGAAAAATAGTCACAGCCCTCACTATAAACTACTTAATAAAAATAAGATCCTGAATCAGCATTCACCATTATAGTAATTTTACTCACCACACATCTCATTAATCAGGACTTAAAAAGAAATAGTTTCATCTAGAAGCCTTATTATTTTTAAGCCCTACATTATTAAAATGTTTGTTACAATTTGTACTGAATTTAATGGGGTTGATTATATATTTCTTATGCATATACATTCTCTATGCTTTTCAGACATATTTCCCAATTTTATGTATTACAATTGGAAATGAAAGTCTACTTTTGTAATTTTGTAGCAGATTTGTAAATAAGAACAAGGGAATTCTTCAGTTCAGTTCAGTTCAGTTGCTAGTCATCTCCGACTCTTTGCGACCCCATGAATCACAGCGGGCCAGGCCTCCCTGTCTATCACCAGAGTTCACCCAAACTCATACCCATGGAGTTGGTGATGCCATACAGCCATCTCATCCTCTGCCATACCCTTCTCCACCTACCCCCAATCCCTCTCAGCATCAGAGTCTTTTACAATGAGTCAGCTCTTCTCATGAGGTGGCCAAAGTATTGGAGTTTTAGCTTTAGCATGAGTCCTTCCAAAGAACACCCAGGACTGATCTCCTTTAGAATGGACTGATTGGATCTCCTTGCAATCCAAGGGACTCTCAAGAGTCTTCTCCAACACCACAGTTCAAAAGCATCAATTCTTTGGTTCTCAGCTTTCTTCACATTCCAACTCTCACATCCATACATGACCACTGGAAAAACCATAGCCTTGACTAGACAGACCTTTGTTGGCAAAGTAATGTCTCTGCTTTTCAATATGCTATCTAGGTTGGTCATAACTTTCCTTCCAAGGAGTAAGTGTCTTTGAATTTCATGGCTGCAGTCACCATCTGCAGTGATTTTGGAGCCCAAAAAAATAAAGTCTGACACTGTTTCCACTGTTCCCCCATCTATTTTCCATGAAGTGATGGGACCGGATGCCATGATCTTCGTTTTCTGAATGTTGAGCTTTAAGCCAACTTTTTCACTCCCTCTTTCACTTTCATCAAGAGGCTTTTTAGTTCCTCTTCACTTTCTGCCATAACGGTGGTGTCATCTGCATATCTGAGGTTATTGATATTTCTCCTGGCAATCTTGATTCCAGCTTGTGCTTCTTCCAGCCCAGCGTTTCTCATGATGTACTCTGCATATAAGAATAAGCAGGGTGACAATATTCAGCCTTGACGTACTCCTTTTCCTATTTGGAACCAGTCTGTTGTTCAATGTCCAGTTCTAACTGTTGCTTCCTAACCTGCATATAGGTTTCTCAAGAGGCAGGTCAGGTGGTCTGGTATGCCCATCTCTTTCAGATTTTTCCACAGTTTATTGTGATCCACACAGTCAAAGGCTTTGGCATAGTCAATAAAGCAGAAATAGATGTTTTTCTGGAACTTTCCTGCTTTTTCCATTATCCAGCGGATGTTGGCAATTTGATTTCTGGTTCCTCTGCCTTTTCTAAAACCAGCTTGAACATCTGGAAGTTCACGGTTCACATATTGCTGAAGCCTGACTTGGAGAATTTTGAGCATTACTTTAGTAGCTTGTGAGATGAGTGCAATTGTGTGGTAGTTTGAGCATAGCAGGGCTCAATAGAAGTTGCAGTTCTGAAGGTCATGTGTCCACACCAAGGATCCTTTCTCCCTAACCTTTATTTTGCTTCCTAACTACTCACAAAATACTCTGCACCAGAATAAGATCTATCACAGACAGAATCACTCAAATTCTTAGTGTTTAGGAGGGAGTTTATTTGGGGAGCTGCGTCAGAATCCTAAGCAGAGTTGAATATTGACATTCAGCTATACCAGTTGAGGCACCCTCTTCAGTTGAAACTGTTGTTTTATTGTTTGGTTTGGTTTGGTTTCATTGTGTTTTCTATAAAATTCGCTGACAGCTTTAGCAGTTAATGATAGAACCCTTCCTATAAATTCTTCACAACATCATTAGCAATTCAATTCAGATAAGTTCCTGTCAATAACCAAGGAAAGACATTAACTTCTGAGAAATGTCTTCCTAGTATGTAACTAACAGTGATATTTTGAATATTATGCTGCAGAAAATTTTGACTGTTCCCAGATACATTCTGCCTTCCAATATGATAAGACACTAGTAATAAAGCTGGCAAAAAACATTGTTATATTTTGTATACTATTGTGTATAATCTTCTTTTAGGTAGGTTCTTATATTTGATCATAAGCCTAATGTGATGTGAACTGCTAAGTCGCTTCAGTCGTGTCCAACTCTGTGCGACCCCATAGACGGCAGCCCACCAGGCTCCCCCATCCCTGGGATTCTCCAGGCAAGAACACTGGAGTGGGTTGCCATTTCCTTCTCCAGTGCATGAAAGTGAAAAGTGAAAGTGAAGTCGCTCAGTTGTGTCCAACTCTAGCAACCCCATGGACTGCAGCCTACCAGGCTCCTCTGTCCATGGGATTTTCTAGGCAAAAGTACTGGAGTGGGGTGCCATAGCCTTCTCCAATGTGACGTGAACAGTCATGTCCAACTCTGCAACCCTTAAACTGTAGCCTGCCAAGCTCCTCTGTCTGTTGGATTCTCCAGGCAAGAATACTGGAGTGGGTTGTCGTTCCCTTCTCCAGGGGATCTTCCCAACCCAGAGATAGAACCTGGATCTCCTGCTTTGCAGTCAGATTCTTTACCATCTAACTACCAGGGAAGCCCCAAAGGGGATGTTGCATTAATCTAATAATACTCAATACTAAAGGGTGTGTTGCATAAGCCTAATACTCAGTACTCAATACCAATTTATACATTTTTAAACTTCTTTTTCTGTAATAAAATGAGTAATATAAACATGGTTCCATTGGCAGATAATCAATGAATAGAATAATGTCAGGCATTAAGTTTCACTTCCAAACTGAATTACATTCAGCAAATCCACACACAGAAAATATTGTTTCAGCTCAAAATAAACAGATGGTCCTGTGTAGTGCATATATATATAAAATAGACTATAGCCAAAGATATAGAGTCACAAATTTGAGATGTTAACACACAACATTATTTAGTGAAATATAAAAACATTTTATATTGATTAAAATAAAATAAGTTCAACACATCTGGCATTCTTACTGAGGAGTCTCCAGGCTTCTTTAATGTGCTATGATAATGTTTTTCTAACTTATTTGGTTAACAAATATTATATAGTGAAACATAATTGCCAAGTTTTATCCACCCTTATCCTAAGGTAATAAAAATTAAATTTGCATATAATGAAGTACTTTGACCATGTTGGATAAACTGCCTACAGTTGCAAATGCCAAGCTTTTTTTGTTCTGTTTATAGTACACTGTGAACACATACAAAATAGATACAGAGAGTATATAGCTTGTTATTATTAATGGTAAACACCACTCCCTTTCATTAAGTATGTATCTTATGTCAGACACAGGAAAAAATATTTTATACACATTGTCTTCTTTAGTCTTACAAGGATCCTGTCACTTTTCATTCAGGCTTATTGGTCATCATCATTCTATTTCTAACATCAAGCATACAACTATAATACAATAAATTAATAATTGAATTTGGGCTGAATTTAAGTGAAGTTAAATTCTAACTCAATGGTAAAATGTACTTTTTTCTCAATATCTTTAGGAATAAGTCGGAGGGTTTTGTAAATTGTAATCTACTTTCAAAATATAAATTATTGTTGAAAAGTCAACATTTATCATTTGAATTAATTTAGTATACTCCTGCAGGTCCCTTGTGGAAGATAGTTTATGTGTTGAGAATAAATATCCAGAGAATAGTGTGATCTGGTAGGTTATCTCATTAGGTTCCTAGTCAGCTTATCTTGGTGTTCTCTCCATGAGCCTGATTGAGAAGAGAGCTTGTTTGAACTCTCCTTCCCCATTGGTTGATTAAATAATATTCTTAGTATCCAAAGGGTATTAAGTGAAGACAGAAGCTTGATACTGTTATGATATGTACATTCTCCTTCAGATTTGGTGTGCCTAATGGCAGATCCAGTGATAATGGTCCTTGACTTGAATATGAAGATTCCTCCATTGGAGCTATTGTTCAAGGCAAGCAAATGTCTATGGTATTAGGATATCTCTAAGAAGCTATGACCATGATTCAGTTCACTGAACTTCACGCTTCCCCACACCTCCCAACCACCCCTGGCTCTCTGTGCTCCCTCTTAAGATTGCTCAATGGCCCAGCTTTCCTAAGAATGCTACTATAGGTTCCAGTACTTACTTCTCTTTGTCTTGTTTTAGTTTTAGTCTCATTAAGATACATGAGGGTAGAACTGCTTTATTTTGTTCAGAAATAAAATATTTAATGTTTTCCAGATGTCATAACTTTACAGTGAGGTAATACTAGTCATTAATAATAATAGCTAACATTGATTATACAAATTAACCTTAAGACATATGATCACCTAAAAATTATCCATATGATCCCCTTTCTCCCAATTCTCAAAGACAGTTTCTCATAGTATTCATCAGGATGTTCCAGTAGATACTACTTTTTTGAGTTGACTTGGTATGAACACTTGATATTTATATTTAGTGTTTGTCAAGCTCTATTCTAAGTACTTGACATGGATTAGTACTTCAATAAGTTCCCAAATCCCATGAATCAGATAGTATTATTGTTGTAACTTTATGAATGAAAAAACTGAGACATAGAGAATTTCTTTAACTTCACAAATGCCATACAAGTATTAACTATTGGAACCAAGATTCAAATCGAGACTTCTGAAATCTGGTATGACAGTTTTTCATTTATACAAACTGACTTAATTTCTAAAACTATGTATTACAGCAAGTATTTAGTAATAAAATATCATCAGCAAGCAATGGGAGTCTGACCATTCATAGTAGAGTATTTTTTAAAACAAATTCACCACTCTCAGTATTCATCTCAAGAACACAATATGATACAAGCAGTTCAGACACTTATGTACTACTGCTCAATGAGAAATAATTTGTGTGTGTGTTTCTTTCTCTATAAAATAGAATATTTTGTTCTGTTGTCATTCTTGTTACCTTCTACTCTTCATAAAATGTGTTACTTTTTCCTCACAAAAGGAGTGTATACTGTGTTTTCCAGTATTCTCTCCCCAAAATGGTTATTTATGTAATCACTAAAAAAAATGTTATACATGTATACTCAAAATAATTGTACTGCCAGGAGCAGACTGCTATCAGTTGTATTAACCACCACCACCAGAGCCTGGGATGGGGAAGAAGGAATTGTCTTGAACTCCAAATATAGCAGTCACCTGCATCCCTACCTGCTGAATACTCACAGCTGCAAGGTTCTCATTTCTTGGTATACCCCCACAATACATGCATACAAATACATATGCCATTCAGAAGTACCATCTTTAAAAACAATTCTTGACAATAGATTTAGAAGATTGGTATGATAAATTTAAAATATATAGTAAATCCTAAAACTTTAAAATATCTTCTACTTTTACTGTCAGTTGCCTGAGATGTGATAAAATCTCTTTTCTCCAGGTTCATCTTTTTTTATCTGGATGGTAGTAGATGAGGCTGTCACAGATACATCATATATATCATAGAAATGAGGAAAGTGAGGATCATGTTTTCTTAGTTCTAAAAGATATATGTATGGGAAGCATTGACTTTGGGTATTATTAATCCCATGACACCCAAAAGCAGCATTGCCTTTACGCTAACAGGCACTTGGCACCCTCAGTGCTGAGAAACACTTTTCTCTTAGCTAATTATAGCTTTGGGTCCAGCAATAATTTCCAGTTCTTCAGAGGCCAGCGGAAAAAAAAAAAAAAAATTCCCTCACTGGAGCAGTTAGTCCTGTTGTTTGGCATCAGGATTTTCTGGGTGGAATATTATGAAAGTATGCAGCTACAATTCTAATTCTTGTATTTAATCATGATAACCTTAGTTTATGTTAGGCTCAAAATCTTGCAAGCTAAGCTTCAGCAGTATGTGAACTGAGAACTACCAGAAGTATAAGCTACATTTTGAAGAGGCAGAGGAATCAGAGATCGTAGAGAAAGCAAGGGAGACTCGGGAAAAAAAAAAAAATCTACTTTGCTACACTGACTATGCTAAAACCTCTGACGGTGTGGAATACAACAAACTGTAGGAAATTATTTAAGAGATGGGGGTACCAGACGACCTTACCTGTCTCCTGAGAAACCTGTATGCAGATCAAGAAACAAGAGTTAAAACCAGACATTGAACAACTGACTGATTCAGTGTTAGGAAAGGAGTTCATCAAGGCTGTATATTGTCACCCTGCTTATTTAACTTATATGCAGAGTACTTCATGCAAAATGCCAGGCTTAATGAATCACAAACTTGAATCAAGATTGTTGGAAGAAATATCAACAACTTTAGATATACAGATGATACCACTCTAATGGCAGAAAGTGAAGTGGAGCTAAGGAGCCTCTTGATGAAAGGGAAAAAGCTGGCTTAAAACTCAACATTCAAAAAACTAAAATCATGGCATCTGTTCCTATCACTTCATGGCAAATAGAAGGGGAAAAGATAGAAGTAGTGACAGATTTTCTTTTTGGGGGCTCAAAACACTGTGAACTTTGACTGCAGCCATGAAATTAAAAGATGCTTGCTCCTTGAAGAAAAGCTATGACCAACCTAGGCAGCATATTAAAAAGCAGAGACATTTCTTTGTTGTTGAAGGGTCTTATAGTCAAAGCTATGGTTTTTCCAGTAGTCATGAAGGGTTGTGAGATTTGGACCATGAAGTAGGCTAAGCACAGAATTGATGCTTTCAAACTGTGGTGCTCCAGAAAACTCTTGAGAGCCCCTTGGACTGAAAGGAGACCAAACCAGTCAATCCTAAAGGAAATCAACCCTGAATATTCGTTGGACGTACTTATGCTGAAGCTAAAGTTCCAATCTTTGGTAACCTGATGCGAAGAGTGGACTTATTGGAAAAGACCCTGATTCTGGGAAAGATTGAAGGCAAAAGGAGAAGGGGATGGCAGAGGATAAGATGGTTAGATAACATCATCGACTCAATGGACATGAATTTGAGCACACTCCAGAGATAATGGAGTTCAGAGGATCCTGGCATTTATAGTCCATGGTGTTGCAAAGTGCTGGACATTACTTAGTGATTAAACAACAATAACAAACCTTAGTTTGCTAACTATATATGATCATGGACAAATCCAATAACAGCAACAAACTCTCTCCCAAGATTTTTTTAAGTATCAAACACCAAATATGACACTATATGTGAAAGTGCCTCATACACTATAGATTGCTGTACATATATTATTAATATAATTTAGCACCAGTGCTTTATTGCTTTAGTCTAAATCTCATTATACCTCATACACATTAAGATCCAGAATATAAGTCCTCAAGAGGGTTTACAATGTTTTAATACTCCTTAAATCCTATTGGCATATCTATGAAATTTTCACATTAAAAATATCCATGTTTACCCTGTGAATTTATGTACATTTAAAATCTCAAAAATGTATCAGACAATAAAGCTATACATCAGCTTTTTTGTCCTTTCCTGAAAGACTGATTTTTATTTAATATTCTGTGCTGTTACATCTTATGAATAGGTTAGGTTCTGCGTTTATAGAGTAAGACTAGAAAAAAACCACAAAACCCATCTTGAGATACCCTCAAAATTATGTATAAAATATAGTTTATCCAACACTGAGTTGGATGTCAGAAAATGTGAATAAAAATACCTCAATTTTCTCTTGGAAGTAGAGGTATTTTTGTGATGATCATGTGGGAAGACATAGAACCAAGGAAACATAGCTCTTGAGGTCACTCTGGGCCATGTGTCCCTTGAGTAAAATGGCAAATGGACTCTTCTCTCAAATCTTTTTTGAGTTAATATCGTTGAATTTAAGTCAAGTTAATTTTGCAATAACTATACTATAGGTAATAATTAGGAGAAGGCAATGGCACCCCACTCCAGTATTCTTGCCTGGAAAATCCCATGGGTGGAGGAGCCTGGTAGGCTGCAGTCCATGGGGTGGCTAAGAGTCGGACACGACTGAGAGACTTCACTTTTTACTTTGATGCATTGGAGAAGGAAATGGCAACCCACTGCAGTGTTCTTGCTTGGAGAATCCCAGGGACGGGGGAGCCTGATGGGCTGTCGTTTATGGGGTGGCATAGAGTCGGACAGGACTGAAGCGACTTAGCAGCAGCAGCAGGGAATAATTATTATGTGCCGAACACTGTACAGGAGATGGACAATACAGTGATAAACAGGAGAGAAAACCTGGGCTTAACCTGGTAGTGGAAGAAGTTACCAGTATATAAATATAGATTCAACAACCAAGGTTATGAATAGGTTATGATTAGATGTATAAAGGTGGTATATAAGTGGATGGTCAATAAAAACAGTTCTAGAGAGATAAATATTGACCTGAACTGTGAGATCAGAATGAAAATGAGTTAGCCATGATTAAAGTTGAAGGATAGTGTAATCAAAGCCCCTGACATAGACAAGTCATGGTGTTATTTTTTTACTAAGCAAATACTGATTAGAGCTTCATATGTGCCAGGCACTCCTGGGACTGTGCAGTTTAAAGGTCTGTCAACACTTCTGTTCTCATGGAACGTACACTCTAGACAGTGAAAGACACAGTAAATGAACAAAATAATTAACAAATATGTGGATGTGATTAGTTCTGAACGTAGAGGGAGGACTGGGGATATAGGCAATGCATTTAGTCAGGACTCAGACTATACAAGACTTTTCAAGGAAAAACCAGAGCTCGACAGTAAAGTGGTTAAAACGTTTCTTTTTTAGAACTATTGCAGTAGAATAAAGACCCTGGTATAGACGGGGCCTGCTCTTCAAATACAGCATAAACTAGTGAGAATTTATAGCCAAGAAACAGGGCAGGGATCAGTGGATGGAAAATTACTAAGAGGAAACATCAGAGGTGAGGGTAATTCTGAAACCAACTTCATAGGATTCTAGCTGAAGACGGTTCAGGGAGATTGGACATCATCAGATGTCCAGTGGTGGAGGATGAGGAATATGATCAGATATGGAAGGCAAGCAGATACTGAGGGTGGGGTTCTAATTAAACTAATTTAGCAGAGTCATTGTTAAAACTGGATTTTACAAGTGCATGGATGGACCTGAAAGAAGGTTCAGGAGTCTAATTAAAGTTGGTTCAAGCAAAGAATCTCCGTTGGCCTTGTAGGCCATGCAAGGAGTTTGGGTTTTATATTAAGATCTTTAAGGATCCCTGAGTAATTTTTACACAGAATTTTGCATAATCTGGTTTTGATTTATAAAAAATCACTCTAGATACAGTGTGGAAAATGGCATAGGATCCAACCATATCGTTGTGTCCCTTATTTAAATTTCATTTAGAGAATTCCCTCCTGTCACTTGATTTTTTTTTTTTTTTTCCCTTAAGATTGTCTTTTCTACTTCCCACTCCATTTTTCACCTTATTGGCCTTTGGGTAATGTGTGACTTCTCTGATCCAGAAGTAGAGAAGAATTTGGAAATTTGCTGTAGGGCTAACTGCTGAGCCCTTTAGAAGCAGAACCTGAGGGAACACATGCCTGGATTCCAGAAATGCATGGGAGTTATAGTCCCTAGAGGGAAGAAGGGCATTAACTGATAACAGATAGCCCAGGAAAACACTGTATTTGCTATGCCCAGTCTGGGTACACTGAATATTGACCCTGTTAAAGCAAGAACAGCCTTAGATTCTTGGCTGGTGATTACTAGACTGTTAACCTATTGGTCAGGTTGGTCTGCATTGCATTTGGAGCTGGGAAAGCCTTCAGTGTTCACAGTTGATCTGATGTGAAATGAAAAGACAGAAGCTAGCATGAGGGATTATAGCAGATCTTTGTGTACTAATCCCAGCCATTCAGTTTATCCTATAGAAACTAAAAATTACTTTGGGTATGGAAGGCTTCCCAGGTGGCACTAATGGTAAAGACCCCACCTGCCAATGCAGGAAATTTTAAGATATGCGGTTCCATCCCTGGGTGGGGAAGATCCCTTGGAGGAGAAAATGACAACCTACTCCAGTATTCATATTGCCTGGAGAATCCCATGGGCAGAGGAGACTGGCAGGGTACAGTCCATAGGGTCGCAAAGAGCCAGAAACGAGTGAAGCAACCTAGCACACATGCATAGGAGGCATTAATACCACAATTTTGCATAGGAATTTTGACTACTTTGTTTAGGATTAGATTGGGAATAAAGAAAATTAGTAGGCTATTTCAAGAAAGGATTCTTGGGACTGCAAACTTAAAGACAGTAGGTTTGGGAATACAGATGACATGATGGATTCATAGACTCTGCAGTTAAAGTTATAATAGCATGGTGGGTTTTTGGATATATTGGGGAGAAAAAATATGTAATTCCTTGATTTATAATTCAGATAATTTGGGTGAATATTGATACTGTCCTGGAAGACAAGGGAAATTCATATTCAAACTAAAGATCACCTATTATTAATTATTTGAATATACATGCAAAATGAAACGTGATTGGAGCTTGTTTCCTTTCAGTCCACAGGAGATACGAAAAATAATTTCAGGGGTGTCTGAGACCTTTAACCTTTTACAAGTAATTGAATTGGCCCTTTGGTCACCAGGTGGTTAGTTATCCCAGGATGTAATTTATTTAGAAGAGTATGACTAGTGAATTTATGGGATACTGAGTCTGATAAAGTTCTTTCCTGGAACCTGAAAGGCATGCCTGCCAGATTTTATTTAGGTTTTAATGAATGAATAAATGAAGGCAAGGCTATAGAGTGAAAACCACCTCTGGTCATCAAATGGTCCATGCCTTTCCTTTGTTTCACTCTTTTGAACAATTGTACTCCTTCATTTCCAGTGTGTATGTTCATTTGAGAGGGGCACCTCAGGGCATACGTGTTTCCTTTTTTTTTAGATAAAACCATTCTTGAAGATGAAACACAGAACATACAGGCTGCACTGCAAGCACATAAAACCTGGGATACCAGCTGGAAAATGTCTTAGCCTTGTACTTCTGATTTCTTAAAGTTAAAAAAAAGGGGGAGTGGTAGTGGATAAACATTCACGTTTTGTGTCTGTTGTTTTTCTCTGTTATATAGAAAGGTGATGTTGATGTCTTACAGAACAAGACTTTTTAGAAGCAAATTCTCAGAATTTTAACACCCCCCAAAATATGTGGTATTATTTTTCTTTGTAAAATCTATCCAGCTAAAATATTTTCTGATAAGTTTAAATGTATATGAATTAATGCCCTGGAGAGTTTCTTGAGTACTTCATTTTGCATTTTACTGAAATGTGTATTTTGAAAACATTGGTGAAATTTGTCATTTCCCACCTTGCCCCAGCAGCAGCTGGAGCCTGGACCATTTTCAATGGCTGAAGCTCAGGCAGCACTAATCTAAGGCAAATGACATATTAAAAGCTACCTCACCACCTCTTCTTCTATTAGATGTGCCTAAGGTGAAAGAAAGAGGATAATATTGTATTGAAGTTCCAGCCATTTTCCTTTTTCTCCTCTTCCCTTTCCATTCCTATTACCTTAAAACTATTAACTACTGGTCATGCTCTTAACATCAAAATACTTACAGGAAAAGATTTGTTTTGAATGAGCAGATGGACCAGTTCTAAGACAAGCTGCTATATTAATAAACATGTGTGGTGCTTTATCTGCAAAGGAGCCTATTTTGACATTTCTCCTGGATGATTTGTATAACCTATCACTATCACACCTGGAGCAGGGACAATAAATGGGCACTTAATAGTCAAGCAGTGTGTGAACACCTTCATTATAACTTCATTATGTCAGATATAATCATCTATTACTGAATGTCAGGCATTTAATTTATGAACAGTTACCCTACAGAGTTAGTGGCCATTCAAATGAATGGGCCATTCATGTCCCTTTTACTGTAAATTTCCTTCTCCCAGTACCATCTCCTTTTTTATACATACAGTATTAATTTGACATCTTTTGGGGATTTTAGAATATAAGATGTGTTGTTTATATTTATGAAATTTGAGAAGAGGGTAAATGTGAATCACATGTGATGTACAATTGCATATATTAATATGCATATCTATTTACAATAATAGTACAGTTCTATCATTTACTTATGAACTTTTATTTGATTTTGATAAAGAAGTGATAATGCTCTTAGGAAAAAGCAAAAGTTTCCCCAGAAATCTACAATGATATAAGGTGCGTATCATTAATAATACTGTTGTTTAGTCATTAAGTCATGTCAGATTCCTTTGCAACCCCATGGATTGTGGCCAGACTCCTCTGTCCATAGGATTTCCCAGGTAAGAATACTGGACTGGGTTGCCATTTCTTTCTCCAGGAGATCTTCTGAACCCAGGGATTGAACCCATGTCTCCTGCATTGGCAGGTTGATTATTTATCAGCAAGCACCAGAAAAGCCCTAACAATGCTGTACTGTGCATCTAAATGTTCATTGAGAGTAAATTTTTATTCTATGTATTTTTAGCACAAAATAATAATAATACCAACAATAATAATAATTCCATTGGACCATAATCAGTAGTCAAAAGTAAAAGTTGCTCAGTCGTGTCCAACTCTTTGCAACCCCATGGACTATATACAGTCCATGGAATTCTCCAGACAAGAAGACTGGAGTGGGTAGCCTTTCCTTCTCCAGGGGATATTCCCAACCCTGGAATAGAACTCAGGTCTCCAGCATTGCAGGCAGATTCTTTACCAGTTGAGCCACAAGGGAAGCCCAAGAATACTGGAGTGGGTAGCCTATCCCTTCTCCAGCAGATCTTCCCAACCCAGGAATCGAACCAGGATCTCCTGCATTGCAGGCAGATTTGTTACCAACTGGCCTATGAAATTAAAAGACGCTTACTCCTTGGAAGGAAAGTTATGACCAACCTAGATAGCATATTCAAAAGCAGAGACATTACTTTGCCAACAAAGGTTCGTCTAGTCGAAGCTATGGTTTTTCCTGTGGTCATGTATGGATGTGGACTGTGAAGAAGGCTGAGCGCCGAAGAATTGATGCTTTTGAACTGTGGTGTTGGAGAAGACTCTTGAGAGTCCCTTGAACTGCAAGGAGATCCAACCAGTCCATTCTGAAGGAGATCAGCCCTGGGATTTCTTTGGAAGGAATGATACTAAAGCTGAAACTCCAGTACTTTGGCCACCTCATGCAAAGAGTTGACTCATTGGAAAAGACTCTGATGCTGGGAGGGATTGGGGGCAAGAGCAGAAGGGGACGACTGAGGATGAGATGGCTGGATGGCATCACTGATTCGATGGACGTGAGTCTGAGTGAACTCCAGAAGTTGGTGATGGACAGGAAGGCCTGGCGTGCTGCTATTCATGGGGTCGCAAAGAGTCGGACACGACTGAGCGACTGTTCTGATCTGATCTGAACTATAAGGGAAGCCCAATCAGCAGTGGCACTACCTAAATGATATGTATAAGAGAGATAGTGAAAAGAGAAGCTTCAGTTTGTGAGAGAGAAGCTGAGGGAAATAGGAGAACCAGAACTAGCATTTTGTAGTTTTTCATAATTGATGTTCTTACTGGCATCTACAGAACCCTTCAGCCCTTTTCTCTGGACTTAAGAAAATACAGCCAGAGCTTCACCATATCTGTTTCCAAGTTCAGTATTAGAGAGAGCTTCAGTTGTTGTGAAGACTCCAGATCTTCAAACTGAAATTACTATCTGTGAGAAAGTTCTTTCAGAGATGTCCCAACTGCTGTCTGTTTAGAAACTTAGGACTGGGGTGATGGTAGGATCCAGTACATGGAAAGAGAAATCTCAAAGTCTATTGAACAATCAGTGCCACTATTAGACTTTGACCTCTCAGATTAGAACAACATGAATAATACAGACAGAAAATTATTAACAAACTGACAACAGAATTAAATGGTATGAGGATGAATCTACATTAATACCAAAACCATATTACAATTGCCTTTGGCTGTTTGAAAGGTTGGTGCTGCCAACAAGAAGCTTCCTCCTATATATTAATAATACAGACCTGCTTTTCTTCCACCCAGTTCCAGCTTTTAATGTGATGAATGGTAGCATTCACACAGGAAACTAGGTGGCAGAAGATTATGAATTTCTTCATTAGAATTATAAACTTAAAGAAACCATGTATTTTGGAAGGATGTCTCACATAACTGAAAAATATCATTGAGGATAAAGAAGGGGAGGATATTTAGTTTTAATATCCCAAAGAAACAAAGGCTCTGGTAGTGTGACAGAATGCATTTGCAAAACCTGACTACACTGACACATCTCTAATTGGCATGGACATAGCTGCCTTTGATTTCTGTTCTCTATAGATATCAGTGATCAATAGTCATATTAGTCTATAGACTATTTCATTGACTTGAATGACTGGAAAGTTCATTAAGGGACCTGGGTTGTACAAGATGATCTTTTAACAACCAACCCAAATACTATGGTTAAGATTTATGTGATGAAAACTCATGCTGAAGATGACATAGAATGATTTTGGCCAAGACTCTTCAGGGATGCAAGCTCCCCAAATGAACTGATTAGACTTCTCTCTTTTACAGATCTAAACCCTTGAGCAAGTGTAACCAGAATCATGGGAGGCTGGTATGAAGGCTCAGTTGGTTGGCAAAAAAATTTCCAAACCTTCAGAGTAAGCTTCACATAGGAGGGCCCTGAGATAGTCAAAGCACTAGATGGCTGACTAGACCTCAGTGCCTATTCTAAACTACCAGACTGCACTTTGCAGGAATCTCATTCACTTACTTTCCTTTCCCCTTTGTCTTACATGTATCTTTCTCACAACTTCATTAGATCTCCACTATCAAAGATTTACATCATTTGGGACCATATTGGAGCATATATCATGATATATAATTGGTAGGCAAAATATGGGTTACCCTGAAATTTCATGTAAAATTCACTAGCATAATTTTTGCAGGGACACTTGGTTCATACTACATTTAAAAATGTACAAAGGTGAATACCTTGCCTTTTTGCTTTCAGCTATTATTACAATCTTTAAAATCCATGTTACTGAGTAACTTTAGTTATCATCCATACTGAAAGTGGGCTTAACTCCTGCTAAGATACAGGAGCCTGGCACGCTGCAGTCCATGGGGTCACAAACAGTCCAATACTACTTAGAGACTGAACAATAAGATACAAAGAAAATTCAAGAAAATATATGATCAAAGATTTTACATGTTTAATAAGAGAAGTGGAAATGTTAATCAAAATAGAAATGTTTTTTAAAAACATTTAATGAAATAGTTCATGGATGGTAGAAAATAGTACAATAGTAATCTGTAATAATAACAGTGGAAGTCTGTGATCTAACTATAATTTTTTCAAGGTGTGTACAATCACAGTGAAAAGACTATAAATTTACAAATCTTACCTTGAACACTAACCATTTGACAAATGTTTATGGAATTTAACAGAAAATTTTAAGATACAGCATCTATTTTAGGCCATAGGGTAGCAAAATGTAAATTGCTTTCCATCAGCAAAAAAATGGAATAATTCTAAAATGTAAGCAAAATTCTTTTCCCTCTAATATAATTAGAATCATTATTAAATCAGATACATTAAACTGCTGGGAATTTGGGGACAATAATTAGATTTATTTACAGAAGTTGATTGACATATACCCAGTCTAATGAAAAATTACATACATTTTTGAGAATTAAAGCTTTTTACTGATTTTTTTCTTTTTTCATGTTTCAAATAGTTTGGGGCTTAATCTTTTCATCTTCTAAACTAGAAATAGTTGCTTGATTAAAGCTCCAAAATTCTATGTTCTCTGAGGAACAAATATTGTATAATTAGGGTCCTATCAAATTATGTAAACTCATTATTGTATGCACTGTTGAATAATATATGCAATGCAAATAATTGAAACCTTGGAGTCATAAAGTTGTAAAAGCTAAGTGAAAACAATTTAAGTGCATTCTTTCTTTTATCAAAAGCACTAGAATTTTTTTTTTCCTTTTTGTAGTCTATGTTTTAGAATAGCCAATGTTAGATTACTGACATGAAATGTTATATTCTCTTGATCATTTTACCAATCAAATTTGAATATGTGATATTCAGGCCATTATGCATTTCTAAATCTGAAGTACCCATAATTTCAAATCAAGAGACATGTAAAACCCAAATGTCTTCCTTATGCTAATATTTTTCCTTGAATAAAAATATTATTCATGAATGCTTATTATAGTACTCATTAACATTTCATATTTAAGTGACTGTATTTATCATGAAACAAATTTATTTTTGTGGAACTTTTTGATGTCTTCTCAATTAAGAAAGGAATTGGTGAGTGGTTTTTATTTATTCTGTCATGTGAAATCTTTGCCTTTGAACACATGTAATTTAAAATGACTTTTACTCAGCTTCTATCCAACTGTAACTGTAGGAGTAGTACTGCATAATAGAAGAAAATTTGAAATCTAATACTTAGGAAATATCTTTAGAAATGCTATTAGCAAATAAAATAAGAACAAGAAAGGTCACCACCAACTGAATGGCAGTTTTAAACCTGGTACAGTATTTGGTGCTTCACATAGGTTATTTCTAATTCTTATGAAAACTTGGGAAAGTAGGTCTCTTTATCCTCTTTACAGGAATAAGCTGAGACTTAGAGAAGATGCTGTAACTCATCCAGTGTTGTACAGCTATTAAGTGCTAGAGCTGGAATCCTGCAGAAGATTCCAAGCAGCTGCTGCTGTTGTGTTCAGTTGCTAAGTTGTGTCCGATTCTTTGCGACCCCATGAACTGCAGCACGCCAGGCTTCCCTCTCCTTCACTGTCTCCCAGAGTTTGCTCAAACTCAGGTCCATTGAACTGGTGATGCCATCCCATCATCTCATCCTCTGTCGCCCCCTTCTCTTCTTGCCCTCAATCTTCCCCAGCATCAGGGCCTTTTCCAATGAATCAGCTCTTCACATCATGTGGCCAGTGTTGGAGCTTCAGCTTCAGCATCCGTCCTTCCAATGAATAGTCAGGACTGAATTCCTTTAGAATAGACCAGTTTTATCTCTTTGCAGTCCAAAGGACTTTCAAGAGTCTTCTCCAGCACCACAGTTCAAAAACATCAATTCTTCAGCCCTCAGCCTTCTTTGTAGTCAAATTCTCACATCCATACATGACGACTGGAAAAAACATAGCTTTGACTATATGGACCTTTGTCACTAAAGCAATGTCTCTGCTTTTTAATATGCTTCAGTATTCTTGCCTTGAGAACCGCCCCCCCCCTCCCCCCGCCACCAAAAAAAAAATTCCAAGCAGTAACCATATTCTTATAGTCAGTAAAATATATAATAATAGTAGCAAAATACCAATATCTCTTAGGAAACAATGTAAAAACAAAAACAATTGTGATAACCTTCTAGAAAGTAAAGATCACACACTATTATCAGGTATTAGTAATCTCCCAGACATGGAGCTTGAAAGAATGGTATTGAATTATTATTTTAAAGTGAAATGAATCCCATTTGTCAGAATGTACTATATGCAGTTAGGAGTAAGCTTTAGAACTGTCTTGTTTGTTGCTGTTGATAACGTTTGTTTCTCATCAAACTCTCATTATCATTGGTCACATTTCCCAGACCCCAAGTTGTAGCTATATGTAATCCACATTTTGTTGGTATTAGTAATAATTACACTTGCTGGATTATATCATGGGGCAAAGAGGAAGAAATGTGTTCATAAATCTCTTTGGTCATTTCATTATATATAAAGTTAAGTATCCAGTTAAAAATCAAGAAACCTTGTGAAGTTTCTGAAAAATCAGTGCTATTTTATTTGGGTTCATGGTAGTTTAAAATTACTTAAATGTGAACCTGTCTCTGTAAAAAGGAAACAGAAATGAATAGGAAATTTTTCATAAGTTTCTCATAGCAATTTAGCATTTGTCATATTTAAAGAAAGATTGTCAAGCAGGTAAATTCGAGACCATTCTTGTATTTGTTGAAACTTCGGTTTTGCTTCTATGAAGTAAATTAGAGCTACATACAAACATGTACAATTGAGTTACTTTGGTTACATATGGATATAGGTTTATCTAATATGTGGAACATCTTGAAGAATCCCCAACTCTGTTTATATTAATGAGTGAAGTTTTAACACAAGCAAAGCTGTAACTTCTCTGGCGGGAAGTAAAACAAGGTCTGTGCCATTTATCTTTAAGAAAATGTCTGAATATGCAAATTCATTTAATTTCTTCTCTTTGTTATATTTTATTGTGAAGGAGATAAGGGAGTTGGTTTAATTTAATGACAAAATAAAAGGCTCTGTCTGTAACTCTCATTCATTCATGTGTCTTAAGTGTCTAGAAAAAATGGAAATGACCTTTTAAGACCTGAGTTGAATACTAGTGAGACTAGTACAGAGGTGTTCTGCTGCTGCTGCTGCTGCTGCGTAGCTTCAGTCGTGTCCGACCCTGTGCAACCCCATAGACGGCAGCCCACCCCCCATCCCTGGGATTCTCCAGGCAAGAACACTGGAGTGGGTTGCCATTTCCTTCCCCAGAATCACTTAATATAAAGGGTTGTATTGATAGCTGCTATTGCTGCTAAGTTGCTTCAGTCGTGTCTGACTCTGTGCAACCCAACAGATGGCAGCCCACCAGGCTCCTCCATGCCTGGGATTCTCCAGGCAAGAATACTGGAGTGGGTTACCATTTCCTTCTCCAATGCATGCATGCATGCTAAGTCGCTTCAGTCTTGTCTGACTTTGTGCGATCCCATGGACAGCAGCCCACCAGGCTCTCTGTCCACAGGATTCTCTAGGCAAGAATACTGAATGATTTTCTATTAAGGAAACTTCATGGGTAGGGTGGAGTGAGGGAGAGCAGGAAGGAAGAAGGCATGTGCTGGACTATTTAAAACTCTCATACTTTGTGCAGTAGTTCTAAAATTCTTTGTTTTTATATATAAAATTTATAGTTGAAAAAAGAAAAAAATTCCATAAGAATACATTTTTTCTTGTTAGTATTCTTATGCTTTTTTTTCTTTTTAATTGTCATCATTTTCCAGGTTTTCTTCTTTTTAATGATTTGGTTACTTTTGATTTACTTATAGGTTTTTAGAGATAAGCAATATGAAAAGTTACAGATTATAAAAGTATGGTTCTCATGTAATGGTATAGAATGTCATCTATTTAACTTTCCCAAAGATATCTAATGTGATTAAAAAATCCAATTTACATATGTTAAAAGATAAACTAAGACACATTAAAATTTAAGAATTTGTTGAAAAAAAAATTGATCAAATCAGGCAACATACAATCTAGCACATAGAAAGGAGATTTGAGGAGCTATACAAAATGAAAGACTTTTACAGGCAGAAGGGAGTGAAATCAAGAAAGTTATACTAGGCAAAAATGCAGACTAATTATTGCGAGGTTACTTTCCTTTAGGGGATGACAAGGGTCTATCAGCAGATTATCTAACTAGTGTGCATGCCTGTGTGTCCTCAGTTGTGCCCAACTCTGTGATTCCATGGACAGTAGCCCACCAGGGTCCTCTGTCCATGGGATTATCCTGGCAAGAATACTAGAGTGTGTAGCAATTTCCTTCTCCAGGGCATTTTCCCTACCCAGGGACCAAACCCACATCTCCTGCATTGGCAGGCAGGTTCTGTACCACTGCACCACCTGGGAAGCTATCGGGCAATTCCCAGCTGACTGATTTAAGACTCCATTTCTGGGAGAGACAAAACTGTATTGGGACTTACCATAAGCAGCTCCATTTGGGGCTTGTTGTCTTTTTTTTTTTTTCCACATATAAGGAAAGGGAATCTCTAAGAGTTTGTGACTGATAATAACACATTTTGACTATACTACCCTTTGTAAGTCTAAGTCTGAGCTAACTCTTCTGAATCAACAAGCAGCTCCATGTATTGCCTTTCAGTCAGTTCAGTTCAGTCGCTCAGTCATGTCCGACTCTTTGTGACCCCATGAACCGCAGTACACCAGGCTTCCCTGTCCATCACCAACTCCCGGAGTCCACCCAAATCCATGTCCATTGAGTTGGTGATGCCATCCAGCTATCTCATCCTCTGTCATCACCTTCTCCTCCTGCCCTCAATCTTTCCCAGCATCCGGGTCTTTTCCAATGAGTCAGAACCTCGCATCAGGTGGCCAAAGTATTGGAGTTTCAGCTTCAACATCAGTCCTTCCAATGAACCCCCAGGACTGATCTCCTTTAGGATGGACTACTTGGATCTCCTTGGAATCCAAGGGACTCTCAGAGTCTTCTCCAACACCACAGTTCAAAAGCATCGATTCTTCAGTGCTCAGCTTTCTTTATAGTCCAACTCTCATATCCATACATGACCACTGGAAAAACCATAGCCTTGACTAGACGGGCCTTTGTTGGCAAACTAATGTCTCTGCTTTTTAATATGCTGTCTAGATTGGTCATAACTTTTCTTCCAAGGAGTAAGCATCTTTTAATTTCATGGCTGCAATTACCATCCGTAGTGATTTTGGAGCCCAGAAAAATAAAGTCAGCCACTGTTTCCACTATTTGCCCATCTATTTGCCATGAAGTAATGGAATCAGATGCCATGATCTTAGTTTTCTGAATGTTGAGCTTTAAGCCAACTTTTTCACTCTCCTCTTTCACTTTCAGCAAGAGGCCCTTTAGTTCTTCACTTTCTGCCATAATGTATTGCCTTTAACTGACCTTTTCTAGCTTTGCTTTTCTTTTTCATTGTTTTATTTTACTAGTTACTGTTCTAGGGCCTTTAGTAATAGTAATAGTAGTGTTAGTTACTCAGTCGTGTCTGACTCTTTGTGATCCCATAGAATGTAGCCTACCAGGCTCCTCTGTCCATGGGATTCTCCAGGAAGAATACTGGAATGGCCCATGCCCTTCTCCAGTGGATCTTCCCAAACCAGGGATCAAACCCAGGACTCCTGCATTGTACGCAGATTCTTTACCATCTGAACACTGAAGCCTTTAGGAGGTTATAATAGAGGTGTTTGTTGTTTGCTTAGTTTTCTTGCTGTCCCATCTTGAAATGACATTTTTTCCCAAAAAGAATGGGTCAGATAATTAGGGAAAGCTATATTCCTGGGTTTACATCTGGATTTGGATGAAGGAAAAGGTTGAAGAATGCCTCTGGATGATCTATCAAAATATGCTACTTAAGGAAGTGATTACACCTTCAGCCAAGGGGAGAGATGGTTTGTGTGTTTTGGTTTAGATTATGTTTTCTTAAAGGATTGCTTCCTTCCATCCTTCCTTCTCTTTTTATTTTCCAAGGCTAATAAAAATTTCCTTCTCAAACTTCCTCTAATTTCTAGGGAAAGTAATAACTAAATTCCAGGTGTCCTTTATCAGTATAAACGGAAAATGTACACTGGCTAAGTTTTAAAGTCAAATATTCCATATTTTACATTAAAGGCAGCCTTTCTGCCACCAGCCTCCCCTTTTCTTTCTTCACTAGGGTTTCTCCTTTTTTTTTTCCCTCCTCTGTTTTGCCTAAACAAATGCAACCATGACAACAATAAAAATCCTGGTTCAAACCTTCAACATTTGAAAACTCAAAAGTATGACAGTCTTATGGCAAAACTGAAAATCATTGGTCTCCATCAGTCCTTTCCAATATGCTGGAGGCTCACTTAAGTATTTGCATATAAATTACGTAGTTTCTTAAATTTTCATATACATCCTCAGGCCTAACAGATAGTCTCAGGTGATTTTCAAGTCAAAATCACAATAACCAGTACCCTTAAGGAAGTTCTTTTAAACTTTTCTGTTCTCCCTACCTTTTCATCTCACTGCTCATCTTAATTGACTCAAAACTTCATGTCAGCGCCGCATAGCTGGTAGAGATTTTGAGAATGAAAAATGAGGGAAAAAGTTAACAAAGCAACACAGATTTGTTACTAAGAATATTTTACAGAAGAAGGACAAATTGTCTTTCCAGAGAGGAAGGAACAATATCCGTTGTTGTTGTTTAATCGCCGTCATGCCTGACTTGTTGAGACCCCGTGGACCGCACCTTGTCAGGCTTCGCTGTCCTTCACTGTGTCCCATAGTTTTCTCAAACTCATGTTCATTGAGTTGATGATACCATTCAACCATGTCATCCTCATTCCTCCCCTTTTACTCCTGATCATTTAAAACCATGAGATAATTTCAAAATTGTAGAATGGGAGAAAAAAAATTTTATTGGACAAATAAATTATCATGAGGAAAAAAATTCCACAGTGAAATCATTTGTACCTGCTTGCTATTTTCTTGAATATTTGAGTTCCTTGCTGCCTAAAGGACTTTACTCTTATCTTTGCACACACTGCTATTAGAGTAATACTTGTAGTGGGAAAGGAGAGGGCATGGGAAGAGGCCAGCATGTATAGAGATAAATGACTGAAATTTGACTTTAGTTATCCCTTGTAGAAGCCAGCAAAGTTGACACTGTGGGTATTTTGCAATCATTTGTTTAATTAGCTGAAACTCCTAAGGGAAAATTTTATGAAATGGCAAACTTCCAAAGAGTAATTTAAATCTGTTTTTCTATGTATGACAGAATTTTTGTAATACAGAGCTGTTAAAAAGGTACCAGTGTATAAAAGTCCATACAGTCAAAACCTTTAATAGCAAAAGCAATATTTTACAGAGAAATGTGAAAGTAAGTTAAAATAAAGGTTAATATAGGGTAAAATATTATTCACCTGAGAGAATTGAGATACATGCTTGCAGGTGGCTAAGAAAATCATATTTTGACTAAGAGGATTATTTTTAACAGTCTCCACCCCCACCCCCAAGCCTTTCTTGTTTCCTTTGGATTTTTCTGTGTAGGTAAGTATATAATTAAGTTTACATTCTGTTTTTACCTAGTGGGTTTTTCAAGCTACAAGATAATTCATTTTTGTAACAACTAGAGGCTATTAAGTTTTCATCATCCCACTTTAGTACTTTCAGAGTTTAGATTTAGGTAACTGGTTGATTCGGAGAAGGCAATGGAAACCTACTCCAATACTCTTGCCTGGAAAATCCCATGGACGGAGGAGCCTTGTAGGCTGCAGTCCATGGGGTTGCTAGGAGTCGGACGCAACTGAGTGACTTCACTTTCACTTTTCACTTTCATGCATTGGAGAAGGAAATGGCAACCCACTCCAGTGTTCTTGCCTGGAGAATCCAAGGGACAGGAGAGCCTGGTGGGCTGCTGTCTATGGGGTCACACAGAGTCAGACACGACTGAAGTGACTTAGCAGCAGCAGCAGCAACTGGTTGATTAGAGGCTAGAGAACTAGGTTTTCCTTTGCATTTGGTTACAAAGACACAAAAATACTGTGAGTCATCCTCCTAGGGGATAAAACAGCAGCTGGCCATAAAACCAACTCCTCAGGTGTTTTTAGTTTTGTTTTGTTTTTTTTTTTTTAATCTACTGTATCATTTAGAAAATCAAAATCTTATTAATGTACTGATTGCAGTTGAATAAAATCCATTAGATTTGTTATAATCCTGAAGTTAGAGGAAGACTTTATACAAGCTCTGGTTGAAAGCAGTTTGCATTTTGTGTGAAGCTGCATCATTTGTTGTCTGCAGTAGCTGATGATTTTCTTGAAAAGATCAGCTAAATGGAAGCTTCTAGTCATGAATGCATGTAGTATACACTGAAGATGTAGTTTACACACTGGAGATTGGAAACAGGTGTTCTGGAACTGGTTCTATATGGGATTGCTTTCAGTAGGAGCCTATGAGGAAACACACAAGAAAAAGAGCAACTCATAATTCTTATGATTATTACCTCATTCATACAAGTGCCAAATGACTCAAATGGAAAAAGGGTACCATAGGAGTAAAGCTTTCAAAACGTAGGCCTAGGTGGGAAGGGTGTGACAGTACAGACACAGACAGAATCACTGTTCATGCTATGAAATAGTTTCATTTCCTTCACTCTCAGAAGTTGTCTAGTTGACATCATTTCTAAATTTATAGATATAAACATATAGATATGTAAAATCCATGTAGCAGAGACAACTGGATGTCCAGTGCCTGTTTACCTTTTCTTCAGTGGTAATGGGGCCTTCATTTACAGCTGGACCCTTGGCTACTGGGAATAAAGAGATTTTCCCTTACAGTTAAGATATGTCCTAGCCAACAGTATATAAGTAGAGGTGATTTGTGAAACTTCTAAGAAGTGTTCTTGGATGAAGGTGGCATTCTCCTTCCCTTCTTTTGTCCTCCCCACTGCCTGGTTGTAATATTCTAGGGGAGCCATTATAGATCACAAAGTAGATTTTTATGTATTAGAGAAGTGATGAATGTGATAAAAGGTACCTGCTTCCATATTAGCCCAGGAAAACTGTTTTGTCTTGAGAGAGAGAGAATATGGTCTCTTGAGTTAACCATTCTTAGGTTGGATTTTTTTATCACCAACAGCTGAATCTCATCCTGTTATACTCTAACATGAGATCCAATAATAATTTCACTAGTAGACTGTGCCTATTGTCAATTCATGAGGGTCTCTGATTCTCAGAAGTGTATAAAAATGCAAAAAGTATATTTTTATGTGGTTTCTCTTTCATCTTTGCTTTCCTTTCTTTTTTTGCAGTTCTAGTTTTACCATAGCAATTGCATTCAAAAAAGTTTTCAGAGAAAAAATTAATTAAAAGCTATATATTTATCTTATTAATGTACAAGTTGGGAAAAGACTGGCTAAAAGTAAATAATGGCAATAAATTTTCTGTTTTGTAGGTTGAACATTACTGCTTTAAAGATTGTCATTGATGTAGCCTTTGTATCCATTCCAACTGTCCTTGCCTTTTGCAAACCTCTTCATATCTTTATGTGGTGGCTCAGTTGTAAATAATCCCCCTGCCAATGCAGGAAGCACAAGAGTCACAGGTTCGATCCCTGGTTTGGGAAGATACCCTGGAGAAGGAAAAGTGAACCCACTCCTGTGTTCTTGACTGGAAAATCCCATGGACAGAGGAGCCTGGCGGGCTAATGTCCATGGGGTGGCAATCGGGCAACTGAGCACATAAGTACCAGCCTTATATCCATTCCAACTGTCCTTGCCTTTTCTGCAAAACTTCTTCATATCTTCATAGATATATAATTTTAAAAATTTATTGTAGTACAATTGCTTTACAATGTGTTAGCTCCAGATGTACAGCAAAGTGAGCCAGTTATACATATAAATATAGCCACTCTTTTTTTTTTTTTTTAATTATTTTCCTCTATCGGTTGTTACAGAGTGTTGAGTAGAGTTCAGTTCAGTTCAGTTCAGTTGCCCAGTCATGTCCAGCTCTTTGCGACCCCATGAGTAGAGTTCCCTGTGCTAAACAGCAGGTTCTTGTTAGTTACCTTTTTTATATGTAATCATGTGTATATATCACTCCCAAACTCCTAGTTTAGCCCTCCTCACCTTATTCCCTAGTAACCATAAATTTGTTTTCTGCATCTGTGACAGTACTTCTGTTTTATACATAAGTTCATTTGTACCTCTTTTTTTTTTTTTTTCCAGATTCCACATATAAGCCATTATCAAATGCTATTTGTCTTTCTGTGTCTGACTTACTTGACTCAGTCTGACAGTCTCTAGGTACATCCAGGATGCTGCAGATGGCATTATTTTGTTCTTTTTATTTGCAGTATTCCAGGAGACTCAAACTGCATTCATAGCTTTCGGCCTATTTTCTTTGCCTTATCTGACCAGCTTCCTCGTTGCCTTGTGCTGTGGTGTATCTCTTTCACAGTTAACAATACTCTGTGTTGTGACTATTTACATGCCAGTCAAAAACAATGGAAATGTTAGTTCCTACATGCCAGTTATCTGTCCAGACTAATGGGCACACAGTAGCTACCCATTAAATATTAGGAAAGAAAAAGAGATGGAAGATAGGAAAGAAGGAAGGGGTTGTCCTTAGAGTAAGTCAGCTTTCTTCTTAATATTAATCAGAAGTATTATGTGGATAAGTGTAGTCATCATATACACTACTAGTGTGTACAATAAACTTTTTTATTACAGTTTTGTGTTTTGATAGTTTAATTCTTGGTGTCTTAATTTTATTTTTTAGACATAAATTCTCTTGGAATGATCCCTTTTCATTTTTGGAAAATTTCTTATGAGGAAAAGTAAGAAACTATTCATAACTATTGATCATAAGTCCTGTTATATGTTTCTTCTTTTTATTAACAATTATTATACTCCACTATGCTCTATTTAATGACCCAGAATTTGCTTAGTGGTAATATTAATCCTTAATGACAGAAATCAATAACTATTGTGGGAAAAGTGTGGCATTTGGAGGAAAATTGAAGAGATTATAAGGATACAGTAAAATAGTTAAACTGAAACAGTGTGAATATTTATATGATGAGATGTAAACCAATTTCTGTGAACAATTACCTCCTCCAGTACTATTCTATTAATGTATACTGCTCAGTGCACTTTTATAATATTTATTGTCATTACATTATTTTATCAGTGATTCTTCCATTCTTTCGTTACAAAACTTTATATTTGCATAATATCTTCATTAAAAATTATATACTTGCTCATGTAGGACATGTTAAAAATTAAAAAAGAGTAAAATTAAAAATTACTCATATATACACTTCCCACAAAATTGCAGTGTTGTCATTTTAGTGTATAGCCACCTTACCTTCTGTTTTGTTTGTACAGGGAATATTATTATACATTCTATTTTTCAATCTATTTTATTAACTTCAAAATAAGTCATGAAAAAAAGTTTACATCAACAAATATTTTTCTACAGTATTATTTGTGTTTGTATTATATTTCATTTGTATGGGTATATTTAACTGTTCTCATATTATGAGATATTTAGTATAATTCCAATTAAATCATATTATAAATAGCTCTGCAGTGAATATTCTTGCAAAGTGTGTGATTATATCTTTTGTGCCCATCTGTGATTGTGTCCTTAGACTAAACTCCTATTTAATGAAATTCCTAAATTTAAGGATAAGCATAATGCTACCACAACTTTTAAAATATTCATTGACAGTTGTCCTGCAGAAATGTTACACTGATATACAATCTAAGTAGGGCTCTCCCCCACATCTCACTAACTATTTAGAACCACTTAGAAAAATGTTTAACAATTTAAGTAGAGGGGTGTGCGTGTGTGTGTATATCACTTGAAAGTAGATACTATACTTTTTGTATGAAGAATCATTAAATTTTTATCTTAGAATTCTATTTGCTTCAAAGTCCCAGTTGGGAATTTATGTTAAGTGAAATAATATTTATGTATTAAATAGTAGTAGAATGGAAGAATATTTTTAAACCGTGTACTGTATCTAAAAATCTAATATTATAAACCACAGTCTTTTTTTTTTTTTTTTTTTGGTGCTGAAATATATTAGCTCTTCTAACTCTGAAACCACATAAGTTAGTTTCCTAAGGAGGCTATAATAAATAATCACCATATTTTTTAATGGCTTCAAACAACAAATTTATTCACTCCATAGTTCTAGAAGCTAGAAGTTCAAAATCAAGATGTCAGCTGGACTATAATCTCTTCAAAGCTTCTAGAACAAGATCCTTTATTGCCTCTTAGCTCCAGAAGTTCCTTAGCTAGAGGCAGCATAATTGCAATCTCTGCCTCCATCTTCACACACTGTCTTCCCTGTGTACCTCTATCTCTAAGTGCCAGTCAAAAAAAGAAAAAAAAGATAAACACCAGTAAAGTTGGATTTAGCACCACCCTTCTCTAGTATGACCTCATCTTAACTTGATTACATCTGAAAAGATTCTTTTTTTAATAAAGTCAAACCACATTCACACAGGGTCAGAAGTTTCAGCCAAGCTCTCTTTGGAGGACATATTTTAACCCATTACCCCATATATCTTAAAACTTATCCTCAATTATTATCTATTTTGATAATGAGGTAATAGTGGTTCTTACTTGTGGGTCAATACTTTTAATAGTATTATCTCATACAATGAGAAATCAATTCAATCACCAAACCCTTCACCTTGTGACTACTTTCTGTTCCAGAGACCCTCTTATATACAAATAATAGGAAAATCAAAGTTCACTGAGGATTTTCTGAGACATGCCACTGATATCAAAGGTGACTAGATTATGACAGACAGCAATGAATAAAGTTCCAACCCATTCAATCCTCTGTTCATACCAGTTTGTAGAGAAGTACTTTATCAAACTGTCCAAATACTTTAAAATAACCAAACCAACTCACATAGATAGTATATGCATTTTAACAAGTTCAGCTTTTAACAATATACAGTAAAGTTATAGTTATGTTTTCTTCTAGTGAAAAATCTTAGCCACTGTTACAAAAAAAATCATATTTAGCTGATCTGAATATCTTTTTTCTCTGCTTTAAGTTCTATTGATTCTTTTCTTATTTTGAAAAAAAAAAAAATTCTACTATTTTTTTTAAATAAGGGCACTTAACCATTCTCTATAAAAGTCCTGCGTGCTATCCAGTGATGTTTAGCTTTGTATTACCAATGAATTATTGCTTCCTTAGGGCACAAACTTCTAAATGCTGTCTGCTATATTTGTTACCTGGCTTCAGTTAGTGTCAAGTTCTCTGTATCATTAGGATAGATTCTAATGCATATTCTGCTTTCCTGTAAAAAGGAATATTGTATATACTTTTTGTGAGATGTGGCTCAAAAACTGGATCCCCCTTCTTTCATCAGGCACAGACTGGTATATATTAACTCTTACTATGTAACCCCATTCAACAGTGATTGTTGGGGGTCTTTTTATCCATTTTATATAGAAGTTATATATGTAACCTTTAGAACAGTTCTTGTTCTCATCTCTGATTTTAATTGTCTTTAGGTTAAGTTTTCAATTCTTTCTTACAAATATTGTATTCGTTTAATATCTAAATGCCAGCAACAACTTTATTTCTTACAAAGACCAAGTGCAATCAGCATAACCAAACACATTTAGTTTATTCTTAATTTGAGGACTGCTTAAAATATTTTCATACTCCAGTGAATATTGCCATGATTGTTTTAGGTATAAACACATTACATGTAAACAAAATGCTTCTGCAAAGCAGATTGACTTGAAAAATATTCCTTTGAATTATGATATAGCATATTTAAGCAATTTTTGGCATTATTTTATTTTCCTAGTTTCTCTTACTGAAGACATCAGAATCTAACTCCTAAGAGATAAGTAGTAACATCCTCTGATCCAGGTCTTGATGAAAACAGTAACTAGTAATTCTTTAACTCAGGACAGTGGCTGGTCAGTCTATACTCTCTTAATATTTATTAGGCACATGCCATGGGCCACATGCACTCTGCTTCTTAACCTTATGATTATCTCCTTTTATCCTCACAATAATTCTGAAATATGATTATTATTAATTTTTCCATTTAAAAGATGCAGACAGTGAATCTTAGAGAAACTGTATTTTCTTTCCTAGCTTTATTATTCAATTTACTAGATAGTTTACCATCAGTGAAATACAATAAGTAGGACAGTTTTGATATCAGACTTTAGATTGTCTTATCATTATTATATGATAGCTTTAGTGACTAAGTTAATAGTACTGATCCATTTTAGATCCTTTGTCCTAATTTTAATTCTAGGCTTAAAAGTTTCAAATTATGCAGGCAAACTGTATTGTTAATGATAGAAAATGTCAGCATAATTGTGCTAGTTTCCTGGGATCCTTCTAGAACGCATTTTCTTTGCAGCATTTTGCCCTTAAAGAACATACAAACATTAAATACTGAAGAGGCTCTGGAGAAAAGAGAAGCCTCTTGATTGTTGGTGGGAATGTAAATTGATATAGACACAGTAGATAACTGTATGAGTTTCCTTAAAAAATGAATAAAACCACCATATAACCAATAACCCAGTACTGAGCCTATACCCTGAGGAAACCATAATTGAAAAAGACACATGTACCTCAATGTTCATTGCAGCACTATTTACGATAGCCAGGACATAGAAACAACCTAGATGTCCATCAACAGATGAGTGGATAAAGACGTTGTGGTACAAATATACAATGCAATGTTACTCAGCCATGAAAAGAGATACATCTGAATCAGTTCCAATGAGGTAGATGAATCTAGAGCCTATTATACAGAGTGAAGTAAGTCAGAAAAATATTGTATATTAATGCATATATATGGAATACAGAAAGATGGTACCGATGAACTTAACTGCAAGGCAGCAGTGGAGATGCAGACATAGAGAATATACTTGTGGACACACTGGAGAAGGAGAAGTTGGGACAAATTGAGAGAGTAGCATTGAAACATATATATTACCATACATAAAGCAGAAAGCCTGTGAAAATTTGCTTTATGACACACGGAACTCAAACCTGGTGCTCTGTGACAACCTAGGGAGATGGGATGGGGTGGGTATATTAAATAAATTGATTAAAAGCACAAGCAAAACAAATAAACCAAAAAAGGAAGATACTCTGGACCAGGCTATTACTTCTTTATAATAGCACTAATTTTTTTCCATGTTATATAGGATTGTACTTAAGTGGAAATTTAAATATAGATAGAAAATCTGAATTTTTTTTGTCAGTAATCTATATAAAAATTATCCTCTGTGCACCAAAAGGGAAGATAAAAAAATACTTTAGATACAACAAAATATAAATTATCCCCATCAAGATATATTGCTATTGAAAATTCTGTCCCCAAACGGAATCATCTTTGCCAGTAGCATTCCCCATTGAAATAAACAAAAGCGTATTCCCTAATAATGAAAGTGAATTAAAAAGTGAACCAATGTCATTTTTCATCATTCATTAGTAGAGATTTGAAGAGTTGACTCATTGGAAAAGACTCTGATGCTGGGAGGGATTGGGGGCAAGAGGAGAAGGGGACGACAGAGGATGAGATGGCTGGGTGGCATCACTGACTCGATGGACGTGAGTCTCAGTGAACTCCGGGAGTTGGTGATGGACAGGGAGGCCTGGCGTGCTGCAATTCATGGGGGTGCAAAGAGTCCGACATGACTGAGCGACTGATCTAATCTGAGTAGAGATTTGAATTGAATGCTTGTATAGTTTATTCTAAAACAGACATAACTTTATCTTCTTTATCTACTATTTTTATTATTTATATTACCTTGATATTCAAGTCTTTTATCTATTTCTTTTTAAATATAGTGATTTATCCAAAAGTCATATTATGCAGAGAAATTATGAAATCTTTAGTATTAAGTGAACAAAGATGTATAGATCAGTAAAGATATATATTAATTTCAAGAGCATTTATTAAGTACTTATAATGTGAATAACAAATTAAGGTTCTTATTCAATGCATTCAAGTGGCACTTTTAGGGGGTAGTTACTACAGTAACTTTGATCTTGTTAAAAATTTCACCTTAGCTCCATTTCTCCTGATATTATATTTAAAATTATTTTTTTCATTTGAAGTATTATATAGAATAAACCTCTCCAATGACATGTGATACTGTTTGTGTTTTTAATATAACATAATGAATATAGTGGATTTACTTCTTTAAATTTTGAAAGACATTGTCAACATACTATAGTAAAGATTTGTTTTGCTATACAACTAGAAAAAACATAGACAGCTTTTACTTTGTCAGGAACTGATGATATAATTCGGAGAAGGCAATGGCACCCCACTCCAGTACTCTTACCTGGAAAATCCCATGGATGGAGGAGCCTGGTGGGCTGCAGTCCATGGGGTCGTGAAGAGTCAGACACGACTCAGCGACTTCCCTTTCACTTTTCACTTTCATGCATTGGAGAAGGAAATGGCAACCCACTCCAGTGTTCTTGCCTGGAGAATCCCAGGGACAGGGGAGTCTGGTGGGCTGCTGTCTATGTCGCCCAGAGTCGGACACGAATGAAGTGACTTAGCAGTAGCAGATGATATAATTATGTGTTTATGGAGGGAAAAAAAAATGTCATAGCTAAAATATATATTGTTAATGTCCAAATTTTTCCTAAGCAATTTAAAATTTGAATCTTTAAGTTTGCATGTTAGGAGACTGCCAGGATGGTGGCCATATTATTAGGTTTTTGTTTACTTAGGACAGTTTTTTAAGATATTTTATTTATTTATTTTTTAATAAAAAAAGTGGGGGGGGGGAGTGCGGAGTTTGTCCAATTTCTCTAAACTCTGCTTCGTTAACACTATTATATTGGTGTGCTACTTAATACAATTAATGTAGATGCCATGGTTATTTAATCTGCTTGTTTCATTTAGTTCAAATGTGTGAAGTTAAAAGTGGAAAACTTTTATGAATGAAGGTTCAAAATATGTGGAATTATCAGACAGATATTTCTGCCAACAGTTCAGTTCAGTTTGTTTTAGAACTCACCTTCTTAGAACTACTTCTAACTTTCCTCTTTTGAAACCACCAGCTACTGACTCTAGAAGAAAGAAACTTGTTTTGTGCCCTGGAGGTGTATGCATGTCAGAGCTTATCCCTCTTTGTACTCCTGTTCTTAATTAGCACAGTGTCCAGGCCAGAGGTGGGGGTAGAGTTTCACACTGGCAAGATATACTAATCTGGTATTCACTGATGGCCTTAAGCAATCCCTGTTTCTTAAAGAAATATAAACATATAGGATAAATGTAAACCAGTATCTGTTTAAGGATCTCCTGGGTTTCACACTGCAATATCCTTAAGAAATACCTGGCATGCAGATTCCCAGGATCCATCTCCCAGATTGTAACCCTTTAGACTTATGACGTGGAGAAGGAAATGGCAACCCACTCCAGTACTCTTGCCTGGAAAATTCCATGGATAGGGGAGCCTGGTAGGCTAGTCCATGGAGTCACAAAGAGTCGGACACGACTAAGCAACTAACACACACACACACACACACACACACACACACACACAGACTCATGATGGTGGAATAGAATTTGCATTGTTAATAACGTTGATAATTGTAGCTGATTTATCTCTCTGATCTGGAGAAATGAAGTACAAGTCGCTAAGTCATGTCCCAGTCTTTATGATCCCATGGACTGTACATGCCACGGAATTCTCCAGGCCAGAATACTGGAGTGGGTGGCCTTTCCTTTCTCCAGGGGATCTTCCCAAACTCATGTCTCAAACCCGGGTCTCCCACATTACAGGCAGATTCTTTACCAGCTGAGCCACATCCCTGTAAAACTACTATTATTATTGACAGTTTGTGTTACAACTGTTTATTAAATACTTGTCATGTGCTTGACAACATAGCATGTACTTTTTAAAGTTGTTATTGTTGTTCTGTTCAGTTTATAAGTCATGTCCAACTCTTTGCAGTCCCACAGACTGCAGCATGCCAGGCTCCTCTGTCCTCCTCTATCTCCTTGAGTTCACTCAGATTCATGTTGATTAAGTCAGTGATATTATCTAACCATCTCATTCTCTACTGCCCCCTTCTCCTTTTGCCTTCAGTATTTCCCAGAATCAGTGTCTTTTCCAGTGAGTCACCTCTTCACATTAAATGGCAAAAGTATTGCAGTTTATGCTCCAGCAACAATCTTTCCAGTGAATATTGAGGGTTGTTTTCCTTTAAGATTAACTGGTTTGATCTCCTTGCCGTCCAGTCTCCATCACCACAATTTGAAAACATCAGTTCTTTGGCCCTCAACCTTCTTTATGGACCAACTCTCACATCTGTACATGACTACAGGAAAAGCAATAGCTTTGACTCTAGGGACCTTTCTCGACAAGGTGGTGTCTCTGTTTTTTAATATACTGTCTAGGTTTGTCATAGCTTTCCTTCCGAGGAGCAAACATGTTTTAATTTCATGACTGCAGTCAGTGTCCATAGTGGTTTTGGAGCCCAGGAAAATAAAATCTGTCACTGCTTCCACTTTTTCCCCTTCCATTTGTCATGAAGTGATGGGACCAGATGACATGGTCTTAGCTATTTGAATGTTGAGTTTCAAGCCAGCTTTTTCACCCTCCTCATTCACGCTCATCAAGAGGCTCTTTAGTTCCACTTCACTTTCTGCAATTAGAGTGGTATCATCTGTATTTATGAGGTTGTTGATATTTCTCCCAGTGGTCTTTTTTCCAGCTTGTATTCCATCCAGCCTGACATTTTACATGATGTATGTTGCATACTAGTTAAATAAGCAAGGTGACAATACACAGCTTTGCTGTACTCCTTTCACAGTTTTGAACCAGTCACTTCTTCCATGTCTGATTCTAACTGCTGCTTCTTGACCTGCATACAGGTTTCTCAGGGGACAAGTAGGTGATCTGGTACTTCCATCTCTTTTAAGAATTTTCCACAATTTATTGTAATCCACACAGTCAAAGGCTTTTGCATAGTTAGTGAAGCAAAGTTCAGTTCAGTTCAGTCGCTTAGTCATGTCTGACTCGGCAACCCCACGGACTGCAGCACGCCAATTCTCCCTATCCATCACCAACTCCAGGAGCTTGCCCAAACTCATGTCCGTCGAGTTGGTGATGCCATCCCGCCATCTGTTGTTCCCTTCTCCTTCTGCCTTCGATCTTTCCCAGCATCAGGGTCTTTTCCAAGGAGTTAGTTCTTTGCATCAGGTGGTCAAAGTATTGGAGCTTCGGCTTCAGCATCAGTCCTTCCAAAAGTAGATGCTTTTCTGGAGTTCCCTTGCTTGCTCTATGGTTGATCCACTCTTGGCAATTTGATCTCTGCTTCCTCTGCCTCTTCAAAACCCAGCTTGAACCAAAGTTCATGGTTCATGTACTGCTGAAAGCCTAGCTTGAAGAATTTTGAGCATACTAGCATGCTTCCATGGTGCTGCTGCTGCTGCTAAGTCGCTTCAGTCGTGTCCAACTTTGCGACCCCATAGACAGCAGCCCACCAGGCTCCCCCATCCCTGGGATTCTCCAGGCAAGAATACTGGAGTGGGTTGCTATTTCCTTCTCCAATGCATGAAAGTAAAAAGTGAAAGTGAAGTTGCTCAGTCATGTCCAACTCTTAGAGACCCCATGGACTGCAGCACACCAGGCTCCTCCGTCCATGGGAGTTTCCAGGAAAGAGTACTGGAGTGGGTTGCCATTGTCTTCTCCAGCTTCCATGGTGGCTCAGTGGTAAAAGAATCTGCCTAAAATACAGAAGACTCAGAAGGAGCCACAGGTTTGATCCCTAGATGGGAAAGATCCCCTGAAGAAGGAAATGGCAACCCACTCTAGTATTCTTGCCTACAAATTCCCATGGACAGAGGAGCCTGGCAGGCTATAGTCCATGGGGTTGCAAAGAGTCTGACATGACTTAGTGACTAAATACAATTTCTAGCATGTGAAATAAGTGCAATTGTACAGTAGCTTGAACATTCTTTGTCAATGCCGTTTTTGGGACTGGAATGAAAGCTGAGTTTTCCAGTCCTGTGGCCACTGCTATTTTCCAAACTTGCTGACATATTGAGTACAGCACTTTAAGAGCATCATCTTTAGGTTTTTAAGTAGCTCAGCTGAAATTCCATCACCTCCAGTAGCTTTCTTCATAATAATGCTCCCTAAGGACCACTTGACTTCACACTCCAAGATGTCTGACTCTAGGTGAGTGACCATAGCATTGTGGTTGTCTGGGTCATTATGAGTTTTATTGTATAGTGTATTCTCTGTATTCTTGCCACTTCTTCTTAATCTCTTCTGCTTCTCTTAGGTCCTTGCTGTTTCTGTCCTTTATTGTACCAATCTTGGCATGAAATGTTTCCTTGGTATTTCTAATTTTCTTGAAGAGATCTCTAGTCTTTCCTATTTATTGTTTTCCTCTATTTTTTGCATTGTTCACATAGGAAAGCTTTCTTGTCTCTTTTTGCTATTTTCTGAAACTCTGAATTCAGCTGAGTATAACATTTCCTCTCTCCCTGCCTTTCACTTCTTTTCTTTTCTCAGCTGTTTCTAAAGCCTCCTTAGACAACCATTTTGCCTTCTTGTATTTCTTTTTCTTTGGGATGGTTTTGGTCACTGTCTCCTGCACATTGTTACAAATTTCAGTCCACAGTTCTTCAGAAACTCTGTCCACCAGATCTAATCCTTCAAAACTATCTGTCACCTCCATTGTATGTTTATAAAGAATTTGATTTAGGTCATACCTGAATGGCCAAGTGGTTTTCCCTACTTTCTTCAATTTAAGCCTGAATTTTGAAATAAGGAGCTGATAATCTGAGCCACAGTCAGCTCCAGATATTGTTTTTTGCTGGAACAAAAAAAACTGTATAGAGCTTCTCCGTATTCAGCTGCAAAGAATATAATCAATCTGATTTTGGTATTGACCATTTGGTGAGGTACATTTGTAGAATCATCTCTTAGGTTGTTGGAAAAGGATATTGTCTATGCCCATGGTGTTCTTTTGACAAAACTCTGTTATCCCTTGTCCTTCTTCATTTTTAACTCCAGGGCGAGAAATGCCTGTTACTCCAAGTATCTCTTGACTTCTTACTTTTGCATTCCAATACCCTATGATGAAAAGCATGACTTTTATTGATGTTAGTTCTAGGTCTTGTAGGTATCCATAAAACCAGTCCACTTCAGCTTCTTTGACAACAGTGGTTGGGATTTAGACTTGGATTGCTATTGTTGAATGGTTTGCCTTGAAAAGGAACCAAAGTTATTCTGTCATTTTGAAATTGCACCCAAGTACTACATATCAGGTTTTTGTTGTTAAATATGAGGGCTACTCCATTTCTTCTAAGGGACTCTTGCCCACAGTAGTTGATATAATGGTCATCTGCATTAAATTCTTCCATTCCCATCCATTTTAGTTCACTGAGTCCTACAATGTCAGTGTTCAATCTTGCCATCTCCTGCTTGACCATGGCCAATCTTTCCTTGATTCATGGACCTAACATTCCAGGTTCCTACGCAATATTGTTCGTTACAGCATCAGACTTTACTTTCACCACCAGTCATATCCACAACTGAGGGTCATTTCTACTTTGCCCAGTCATTCATTCCTTCTGAGGCTATTATTAATTGCCCTCGCCTCTTCCCCAGTAACATATTGGACACCTTCTAAACTGGGGGATTCATCTTCTGACTTCATATCTTTTTGCCTTTTTGTACTGTCCATGGTGTTGTCTATGCAAGAATACTCAAGGGAGTTGCCAATTCCTGTGGATCATGTTTTGTCAGAACTCTTCACTATGTACTTTTTAAAGCACTCCAAGTGGAGAAGATCCCCTGGAGAAGGGCATGGCCACACACTCCAGTATTCTTGCATGGAGAATCCCATGGACAGAGGAGTCTGGCGGGCTACAGTCCATAGTGTTGCATAGAGTCAGACATGATTGAAACGACTTAGCATACACTGCTTTTATATCCTTCTGACAACTATTTCTGGTAGAACTATTTCTCCCCATTTTATAGATCATGGTTACCTTCCCCAAAATAGCAAAATTAATAAGTTGATTTATAGAAATCCCTCACTTAAATTTCTTAACATTTATTTGAGTAATCATGCTCTCAAATGATTTTCACAAGAAGAATGAAACAAACAAAACAGTAAACCCAGACTACTCTCACATACACATTCTATATCTGCCATGTGATATCCACTTAACAATGGTTTAACTTGTCTCATTAGAATAGCACTGATTTTTAATGTAAAAGTTTGACAAAATCCCTTTAAATTCAGTTTTTCTTTAGGTTCTGACCCACTTTGGTCTAATTAAACATCCTATCTTGTGTTATAAATGAGTTCTTCACAATCAAGAATGTGCACAGTCAGCAGTAGTCTTCATGAGATTTAGCAGTTATTAAGTAACTTAAAGAAATGTGAATGAATACTTTGCTTTTCAGTGATAACTAATACTGAACGTATTTATCCAGCTTTGTGTTCCACCCTTGCTGCTGCTGCTGCTGCTGCTGCTGCTAAGTTGCTTCAGTCGTGTCCGACTCTGTGCGACCCCATAGACGGCAGCCCATCAGGCTCCTCCGTCCCTGGGATTCTCCAGGCAAGAACACTGGAGTGGGTTGCCATTTCCTTCTCCAATGCAGGAAAGTGAAAAGTGAAAGGGAAGTCGCTCAGTCATGTCCGACTCTTAGCGACCCCACGGACTGCAGCCTAGCAGGCTTCTCCGTCCGTGGGAGTTTCCAGGCAAGAGTACTGGAGTGGGTTGCCAGTGCCACCCTTGCTACCTAATATATTATTATCCTTAACATAGTTCACCCAAACTATTCTAACAGTGTATGTTATATGCCCTACAGGAGCCTTTTTCTCACTAGTAAAACTTAACCAACCATATATATATATATATGTATATATAAATCAAGGATGATAAATCAAGAATGACAACATTTTTGCCAATAAGGATATTAATTATATGTGTATATTTTAAAAATTTATTGGCATCAGTTTCATAAGAAGAAAGAACATTTTAGTCCCTGTTCCAGTGATGAAAATGAGAATAAAATCATAGTCTCAGAGTAAAAGATGTTACTTTAAGTTATGGATGGAAGTGACATGGATTGGTATATGTTCCTTCACGGGCTCTTCACAACCGCAGCTTTAGGCAGGTACTGGGTTTGTCTTTTCAAGAGCTTCCTAATGACTTATTCCATTGCTTTTGTACTTACTTATAAAAAGCCACCCTTCAAATTTTCAACAGTTTTTTGATTAATGCAATATTTAACATTTCTTTTTGAATTTAAGGTTTTGTAGCATCATTGCTATGATGCATCATTTCCTCTCTAAGTGGCAAGCAATCTGTAGTGGTTTTTAAATTTCTATAAAAGTGCATTCCTAGTGCTTTTCTCTCAGTCTTCTACTTCCTTTTTAGACTAAAAGCATACTTATTATGCTATTGGTGTCTAATAGTATCTTTAAAAAAGGATAAAGAAGTTCTCATTTGCAATTTCAAAATAATACCAATAGTTCTTTTGTTTCTATTTTTCTTACTACTACTGCAGTAGTAAAGAATCTGCCTGCCAACTCAGGAAACACAGAGACACAGGTTAGATAGATCCCTGGGTCAGGAAAATCCCCTGGAGTAGGAAATGGCAACCCACTCCAGTATTCTTCAGTGGAAAATTCCATGGACAGAGGAGCCTGGCGGGCTACAATCCATGGGACTGCAAAGAGTTGGACACGACTGAGCGACTGCACACACGCTACACTGAAGGCACTAAGAAAAGGAATTCTGGAATTAGAATATTTAGGGACTGTATGGTGTGCTCAGTCACTCAGTCATATATGACTCTTTGAGACCCTGTGTCCAACCCTGGACTGTAGCCTGCCAGGCTTTTCTGTCTGTAGGATTTTTCCTGGCAATAATGCTGGAGTGGGTTGCCATTTCCTTCTTCAGGACTACATGGTATATCTTTCATTTTTTAAAGTATGTTTTCATATCGTTTGTGTGTATTGTTTTCTGACACAACTCCCAAGACTGTCCCCACTCAGATTCCAGCCACAAAAGAGTGCCTGAGCTACCCACACTTCTGCCTGCCCGACTACAAATTCAAGGGGTAGGGCAACCCATGAAACTCTGAACTCATGAAAATGCTCTATTATTATTTAGGATTATAGCTTTAGATGCAACTCAAGCCAAATTGAAGTAAGAAGATGTGTGGGGTTCTGCACAGCCTCAGTATCCTCTCTGGGTGTCACCTCCCAGCACATTAATGTGTTCATCTAATCTAGAAATTTTCAGAATCCTAGAATTCAACAGTTTTTATAACCAACTCTCCAGTCCCCTTTCCTCTCCCAGGAGGTTAGACAAAAAGGCCTAAAATTCCCACCCTCTAATCCTGTGTTTGGTCTTTCTGTAACCAGCCCCCTCCATCAAGAGACCCCATTCTGAGTCACTTCTATTAGGATGAACTCAGAATTTGTTATTAGTGAGAAAAGACATTCACAATTCTGAGAATTTTAGGAGTTCAGTGACAGGAACCAGGGATCAAGACCAAATATATATATATATATATATAAGTTTGTTTTCTGAAGTGAGTGGAATATTATGATCAGATTTTCCTCTCCAGAAGCATCAGCAAGCATTCATAGTGTGTTTACTGTCTCATCATCTGGTAATTTTCTTATGTTCTACTACACAATTTCACTTTTGTCTGCAGCATAATGGCTACAAAAATACTTGGAGAAATTAAAAAGTACTCTCTACTATGAAGTATTATTATTACTTTAATAATTTTGAAGAACATTGCTCCCCTGAGTCACTAAAGAAGCATGTTTGTGTCCCTTGCCTCTGACCCATAAGAAGGTAAACTCAAAGCCACCTGCTGAAGCTTTTTTGTTGTTGTTATATGATTTGCCTTCCTTGAGTTGATGTTTATATATAGTTCCTAATATTTGAAATATATTCTTAATTTCCAGGAGTCCCAGTATCCATCATAAGAATCAGGTTCATTTGTAAAACTCAATATGGGAGAGCCAGATATGGAAAGTATGAACCATGATTACTGTACATAATTTTTATAGAAAAGGGTTCTTTTCAATAGCCCAGACTTGAGATCTATACTTTGAAAGCATTTTTTTTTGGTGGTAGTTATGGATTTTGATATGTTACAGTTTTCATTTGCACATATGATTTAGTTTATTTGCTAAGAAATCTTCTTTCTTAGCATATTTATAAGCCAGAGTACTTGGGAACTTTTTGTTGTTCAGTCACTCAGTTATGTCTAACTCTTTGCAGCCCTATGGACTGCAGCATGCCAAGCTTCCCTGTCCTTCACCATCTCCCAGGGCTTGCTCAAACTCATGTCCATTGAGTTGGTGGGAATTTATTGCCTCTTTATTGGTAGAACTACATATGTGTGACTATGCTTATACTCGTATTCTTAGAAGGAGTGATGGAATAATGGTGGGCATCCAGAAAGTTGACTAGTCAATATCTTCCTTGCATAATTGAAACCAACCTCAAAAATAAAAGAAACCATGTAGCACTTGATTTCTGAAATGATTCTCCAGTCAAGGAACCAGCTCCTTGGAGGAATGTCCAATTCTGGGACTAAGGCAAAAAGTATACAGAACAAGCCTGGAAAATCTTACAGTGACAGAAAGTAAAGAAAGTCTCAAAAACTAAAACAATGGTGATGTGTCAAAGAGAGATGAGAGTGACCAAGAGGGAAGAGCTCCGATGGCCAAAGTGGAAACAATTTGTGCAACAGACTAAATTATGTAACGTTGGAATACAACTTAACAATACAAGAGGAATATCCATGAATTCATACTAATACAAGTAAATGATTAAACAAGTAAATAAATGGAGGGGGAGAGACTGATTTCCTTTAGTAACTTGCTATCAAAGAATACAATATGGAAGGGGCGGGAGGGAAACCCAAGTAAGTTTACAGTGGAGAAATTTGGGAAGCACTACTTTACTCATAGGATTGATGCTAATATCTTCACCAGTCAGACATGTTAATAGCACATACACTTGACATGATGTGATTGAAATGACACTTCACTTCTGTGGCCATCTTTCTAAAAGACTACATTCCCAGTCTAATCATGAGACAGGGCAAGAGACAAGCCCTAATTTAGGGACATTCTACACATTATCTGACCAGAACTCAAAATTATCAACATCCTTAAAAACATGCAAAATGCAGGAAAATGTCACAGTCCAGAGAAAGTTGCAGAGATGTGGCAACTAAATGTAAAGTGACATCCTGGGTGTGATCCTATAACAGGAAAAAGACATTTAGGAAAAGCTAATAAACTGGTGTTTATTTAAACTGAATATTCATTGGAAGCTCTATTGCTGAAGCTCCAATATTTTGGCTACATAATGCGAAAAGACTCACTGGAAAAAGCCCTAATGCTGAGAAAGATTGAAGGCAAAAGGAGACGGGGGAGGCAAAGGATGACATGGTTATAGCATCACCAATTAAAGTACATGAATTTGAGCAAAATCCAGGAGACAGTGACGGACAGAGGAGCCTGGCATGCTGCAGTCCATGGGGTTGCCAAGAGTCGGACGTGATTTAGCGACTGAACAGCAACAACAAATTAGTTATGATAAGTGTCCTACACATTACCTACCGTAATGTAAGATGTTAAAAATTAGGGAAACTGAGTTCTGGGTATGTAGGAAACCAGTTGCAAAGTAATCTTTGCAAACTTTATGTAGTAAACTAGAAACCATTTTTAATTGTAAAATAAAAAATTAAGAGAAAAAAACATGAAACAAAAAATCTCACATTTATAGAGTTGCCTGGGATTTTATATAGAAGAACATTTCTGGAAGCAATCAAATACAGAAACTGAAAAGATTATGGTGTTTGCTTGCTTTCAACAGAAAGGAGTTCTGATTTAAAGACACTGTTTTGTGAGTGAATTGACAATCAATGAAGTATATTGAGATAACAATAGGGGATATCAATAAAGATTATTTTTCACTTTTACCAATTTTTCTGGGCTATTTAAAAGATCATGACAGTTTTAATTTTGTTATTTAGATATCAGCAGTTTGTTACTAATAAAATGCACAACTGTCCCACACTGGGACTTTAATAATCCACTTTAAATCATCTTAAAGTAGTTTAATGACAGTTATGTGCTATGAGTGAAGAAAATACTTTCCTAATATTCACTGAAAGGTGAAAGATATAATTCCTTTAGTTTTTTCCAACAAACATTAATTGAATGCCTACCAGTTGTTAGGCTCTGGAGATACAAACTTAATCCCTAATTTCAAAGAAGTTATGGTCTAGTAGAGGGCAATAGGCATATAATCAATAACAATAATTAAGTAAACTATGCCTTGGTCCATTGAGAGCACTGAAGAAGGATTCATCAATTGCAGAGGACAGGGACAGTTTAAAAAGGCTTTGCAGAACAGGTTATTCCAGAGCTTAAACATCTTTCATCACGCTAAAAATGTTGGGAAACCAAATGCTTAGTCTGAAGCCTGAAAGTAGTATATTAGATTCAGGCAACTGCTAGTATTTGAGAACTTCTCAGCCACAGTGAGAGTAGAAATTCTATAAGAGAAAAGCCTAGAAATACGGCCATACCCCAGGTTATAGGGAGCTTTATAAACTTGGCTAGAGTTTTAAATACCAGAATAAAATAATCAAGTTATTCTAGCAGCTCTTTGTCAAGGACAGTGAAGGTGGCTTGCCTATGAGAAAGTGTTGGGGCCTTATTTTAACTTTTTACCACCTAAGCACTGCTAATTTCCTCCACTATGATGAAGGAGTACACCTAAGTGTGGCATTACAACAGCTGTTAAATGTGTTGGGGTGAAACACTGAAGAAACCTTTGGAAGAGCATAAAATTATAGACAGCTGAGATTAGATGTTGAATGACTGTTTTAATAGTCCACATGAGAGATCCAAATTAAGTTTTAGCGATAATGACAGAGAGGAAGACAAATTTGGGATAATTTGATGAGGCACAATCATTTGGAATTTAATCATTGATAAATAGTGAGAATAAAGATATCCCAAATGAGTTTTCATTATTGAAAGGAACAGAAGTTGGCTTGTGAGGAAAGATAATGAATTAAGTTTTAGCATATTGAGTTTGAGATACCAATGGGAAGCAGAAGTGACATACCCAAAAGGTAATGAATAACATGATCTAGAGCAGGAGTTGCAATTTTTTACTGCAAAGGACTAGATAATAACTCTTTTAGTCTTTGAAGGCTACTGTCTCTGTCACAGCTACTTAGTTCTGTTGTTGAAACTGGGAAGCAGCCAGGGTCACTATGTAAACAAACTAAGAGAGGCAATAAAACCTTAAAACACTAAAATTTGATTTCATATCATTTTCATGTCATGTAGTATTGTTTCTTTTTTCTAACTATTAAAAAAAAGAACAAAAAAAACTCTGCTCTCATCGACCATTCAAAAACAGACTGGGGGTAGGGGTGGGAGGGTGGGCAGATTTGGCCCCAAATCCTGTAATTCGCTGACTTTTGATCTAGAAGGAGGTCTGGCTTAGAGATGGGAACTTTTTGTTGTTGTTGGTATTAACCTATACAGAGAAGTCTGAAGTGATGGTTGTGAATACCATGATGTCTATGTATTGATGGAGAAAAGAGCATGGCTAGTATGTGGTTAGGGAACCAGAGTTTATGGACTAGGGGTCAGTAATGAGATTTGAGAGGTATCAATAAATGAGATCTGGAAAGTATTAATAAAACAAATCCTATATTTTTAATGAATAATCCTATAATCATTATTTTTTACATATACTATGACTCTGAATACTATCAGCATATAAACTATACTGCTATTTCCATTTTTCTGTGTATTTTTCACTGCTTAGTGTACCACCTACAGTAGAATTTGCATTTGAAAATTGTCTAAAGGAGGATGGATGGTTAGTAAAATATTTTAAAAACCCTTATTTAGAACTGTTTGATTTAACTTAGGAAGTTGTAGGTTGTGTTCTTTTTCTACCTATTAATCTAGATAAGCAAAAAGGAAACTAAATGAAAAGCTTAGAACTTTAAAATAACTTGTACGTTAAGTAATAATAAAATAATTAGTAATGGTAATATTGCAAATTAGGGGTTACGTTTACTTTTTTCAGACTTCAGTCATGATGGTCTTAAGTGTTTATGTTTTTATTAATTCCTTGATGGTGAAAAATGATTAACTAAAACATTTGTTAATGAAGTTCCTCACCATTACGTAGGTTTCAGTGACCCAAAGCCCCATATTTTTTCAATGTTCTCTTTCCAATTTGTAAGTTGTTAAAAAGTATGACATAGTAATAATAACCGCATGCAGTTCTGTAAGAAGTAGAAGAAATTCAAATGTCAAAAAGTTAAAAATGTTATTAAATGATGTTTATAATTTAGTTCTGATAAAATGCTAGGAAATTAATGTGATTATGAATCCACAGTAATGATCTGTTTCAGCAGTGTGTGGTATTAAAGTGGCATTATTCTTACTAAAGAGGCAACTACTAAACAGAACTAGTTATCTCATCAGTGAAACCAATTTTAAAGAAAGATAGTGCCTAATTATGTTAGCAAAATAAATGATGTTATGTTTTTCGGATGCTTGTCTGAGTTAGAGAAATATGATCTTATTGCCTTTAGGTTAATAAAATACCACTATACTAAAAGCTGTTTTTCAGAGCACAAATCCTCATACTTAACTTAAAAAATAGAAGTAAATGTGTGTGTGTGTTTATATATATATAGTCATTATTTTGGAATAAAACTTTTAACGACAGGGTATATTTCAGGTTTACCTGTGGAGACTTTTGATTCTGTAGCTTCAGAGTGGCAGGGCTTTGTAATTTTTAAAGCTCTCCAGGGGTTTTCTAACTTGCATGTCAAAGGCAAGAGACACAGTTGTGCTCTGTGCAAGTATATGTACAAGTCTGTGTATTGTTTACTTGCTTCCCTGCAACTGGCTTTGGACAGCTAACCTGAGAACAGTGCCATTCTCTTCTCTTTCTTTTCCTTAACAATATGGAAATAAACTGAAGCCAGATGAACATTTACTTACCAACATTGTCCAAAATCAGATTATCAGAATTGAAGTGAAATGTGGAATTATTTGCCATGCTGATCAGAAAGTGAACAAATTTACCCACAAGCAGAGATAGATAACAGCAGCTGTCAGCTAATCCTTTCTTTATTTTATCTCTCTGAATCTGGGTGGAGTAGACTTTTATGATGCTGGCATCAGTGCACTGTGCTGATGCCAATATCTTGGTCCTTTTGTTAATGCCAACATTATACAAATCTTCTCATCCACTTTACTTCATCTACAGTACTTCCCCTGGGTGCTACATCTAAGAGTTGTCACTGAATGCCTGATTCCCATGCAGTTGCCTCTCAGAGTTCTTTCAGGTTGTTAATAGCTGCTATGAGAGTGCCTGCCATGTGGCAACTACTCTTTGGAGCACTTTATGACTTCTTATTCAATAATTGTCACTGTATTACAAGATAGCTAACATCATCATCTAAGGAAAGGCAAAATTCAGGGGAGATGAATGAGACTCTCCCTTTTGATAAGAGCATGGCAAGGTAGAGTAGCCAAACCTCTTTGTTTCCCCAGGACTTAGAGAGTTACCATGACATGAGCCTTTCTGCTTTAAAACTGGGAATGTCCCAGGAAAGCCACGATATGTTGGTTTCTCTATGGTAAGCCCAAGTTCAAAAGAGCATTTAGAATAAGATAACTGTTGCTCAAGATATAATCTGTGCCAAAAACGGAAACCATGGGACAGAGCTATAACTATGAGAAGCCAGAGTCCAGATCAGCCAAGGCATAAACATTTATACGGTTCAGCTGGCCTGACCCACTTTTAGCTAGAGATGTTGGTTGACATTGTCTAATGTGGTTTAGAAGAGAAAGAGACTCATCTATGATAGGATATTGAATAACCTGACCCTGGATGAAAACAAAGCAAACCATTCATTGTCCCCTCACACATGTTCCTTGGTGCTCTGTGTAGCAGCACTGCCAGTAGTATCCTTGGGGAAAACCTCAACTCTGCGTTTCTGCTTGTGTCAGTGGCCTTGCTCTCCATAACAAAGCAATTCAGAATGTGATCTCTGGACCCCTAGGATTAGCCTCCCCAGGACCTTGTTAGAACTACAAATTCCTGAACTCTATCTCAGACTAAATCGGAACCACTCTGAGATAACATAGGAATCGGTTTAAATTCACTCTTCAGGTGTCTATGATGTTCAACAAAGTGTGAAAAACATGGCTCCAGCAAAAATACTCCAGCACAACTAGTAGGTTTGTGGTTCTCATTCTGGTTATGCATCCAAATAATTTTTTTTTGGTGGGGGAGCAGGATAAGAGGTATATATATATTCTTTAATTTTATTTTATTTTTTAACTTTACAATATTGTATTGGAGGTATATTTTTAAATCAGACAAAAATCAGCTTCCTAAGTTGCATTACTAAGGTGAGTCTGATTTAGTATATTCAGGAACCAGTAGATAGGCAAAAGAACACAGGATTTGAATTTCAGAAGCCAATATTTGCAGCCCAGCTTTGCTACTTAAATACTGTGTGACTCCTCTCTGAAAGAACAGGTTGAACCAGATGAGCAGAATGAACTTTTTCTGTTCTTACATTCTGTAATATGCTTGATATCCTGAACCCACTAACAAAGACCAAACATTACTGACAAGGAAACACTCTACTTCACTTAGTGTGTGGACGTCATTCATGCTCAGTAATTCCAGTTCTACATCTTTTACTGTGGTAAATTGGATACTTATGTGGGTAGCAGTAGACAGACAAACACACTCAAGTATACATGAATTATTTTATTTTCAAACATTATTTAACAAAAGTCTTGCAAATATATCACCTTAGTTGGGGAGGAAGTTAGATATTTTATAACTTTAGGGCTATAATTTATTATTGGCAACAAAATGAAAAAACCTCACTGCCAGCATGTGGGCACAGTTTGAAGCGATTGAAATCATACAAACATCACTTAATAAGCATTGATTTTGAGTAGCATAGCTTCAGAAAGGATTGATTTTTAAAGGATATTTTAATTATGCTCTAACAGGTGTTCAGAATGAAATGCTATATATCAATTATCCATATGAAGGTTTAGTCAGCATTGATTATTCTGAATGTCTAGCTTTGCAAGAGAGCAAAAAGGAAAATGATTTTAAATAGACTCTTCTGGCACATATTTTATACTACTAGTAGTTACAGTGTCATCAAACCTTGAAAATAGTCTCAATGTATATAAGTGAAAGATGGTGGACACTAAGCCTTTATAGAAATAAGCTGTATCTTTTTAGGTTATCTAAGACATTAAATTCCTGAGTTAAAATTCTAAAGAAAAGGTACCAGTGAACTTTTCTATAAAACAAAACTAGAGTTATGGATGTGGAAAATAAACTTACAGTTACCAGAGGGTAACGAGGTTAGGTATAAACTGGGAGATTGGGATTGACATATGCATACTACTGTATAAAAAACAGATGACTAATGAGAACTTACTTATAGCACAGGGAACTATATCTAATTCTCTGTTATCGCCAATATGGGAAAAGAATCTAAAAAAGAGTGGATGTATGTATAACTGATTCATTTTGCTGTTTAGCAGAAACAAACACAATACACAAAAGAACTATACAGAAAAGATCTTCATGACCCAGATAATCATGATGCTATGATCACTCACCTAGAGCTTGACATCCTAGAATGTGAAGTCAAGTGGGCCTTAGGAAGCATTACTACAAACAAAGCTAGTGGGGGTGATGGAATTCCAGTTGAACTATTTCAAATCCTAAAAGGTGATGCTGTAAAAGTGCCGCACTCAGTATGCCAGCAAATTTGGAAAACTCAGCAGTGGCCACAGGACTGGAAAAGGTCAGTTTTCATTCCAATACCAAAGAAAGGCAATGCCAAAGAATGCTCAAACTACCGCACAATTGCACTCATCTCACATGCTAGAAATTAATGCTCAAAATTCCCAAGCTAAGCTTCAACAGTATGTGAACCATGAACTTCCAGATGTTCAATCTGGTTTTAGAAAAGGCAGAGGAAGCAGAGAACAAATTGCCATCTGCTGGATCATTAAAAAAGCAAGAGAGTTCTAGAAAATCATCTATTTCTGCTTTATTGATTATGCCAAAGCCTTTGACTGTATGGATCATAATAAACTGTGGAAAATTCTTAAAGAGATGGGAATACCAGACCACTTGACCTGTCACTTGAGAAATCTGTATGCAGTTCAGGAAGCAACAGTTAGAACTAGACATAGAACAACAGACTAGTTCGAAATTGGGGAAGGAATACGTCAAGGCTATATGTTGTCACCCTGCTCATTTAACTTGTATGCAGAGTACATCATGAGAAACGCTGGGCTGGAGGAAACACAAGCTGAAATCAAGATTGCCGGGAGAAATATCAATAACCTCAGATATACAGATGACACCACCCTTATGGCAGAAAGTGAAAAAGAACTAAAAGCCTCTTGATGAAAGTGAAAGGGGAGAGTGAAAAATTTGGCTTAAAGCTCAACATTCAGAAAACAAAAATCATGGCATCCGGTCCCATCACTTCATGACAAATAGATGTGGAAACAATGGAAACAGTGACAGACTATTTTTTTGGCTCCAAAATCACTGCAGATGGTGATTGCAGCCATGAAATTGAAAGACGCTTACTCCTTGGAAGGAAAGTTATGACCAACATAGACAGCATATTAAAAAGCAGAGACATTACTTTACCAACAAAGGTCCATCTAATCAAGGCTATGGTTTTTCCAGTAGTCATATGAGAGTTGGACTATAAAGAAAGCTGAGAGCCAAGGAATTGATGCTTTTGAACTGTGGTGTTGGAGAAGACTCTTGCGAGTCCCTTGGACTGCAAGGAGATCCAACCAGTCCATCCTAAAGGAAATCAGTCTTGAATATTCATTGGAAGGACTGACGTTGAAGCTGAAACTCCAATATTTTGGCCACCTGATGTGAAGAACTGACTCATTTGAAAAGACCCTGTTGCTGGGAAAGTTTGAAGGCAGGAGGAGAAGGGGATGACAGAGGATGAGATGATTGGATGGCATCAATGACTCAATGGACAAGTGTTTGAGTAAATTCTGGGTGTTGGTGATGGACAGGGAGGCCTGGCGTGCTGCAGTCCATGGGGTCACAAAGAGTCAGATATGAATGAGCACTTAACTGGACACAATACAATACCGTAAATTACCTATATGCCAATAACATTTTTTTCAGATTTAGAAACTAAAAATCCATTTAGACTTTCTCTTCAGACCAGTTTTCTCATAAATGATTCTCAGATATTCGTTTGAATTTATGAAATTAGCATGAAATGTTGGGAACTGATCTTTAAAAATAGGTTCTCTAAACCAATAAAAATTTCCTTACTGAATTCAAGTCCTTGATCAGAATAGGAAAGCCAACTAACTAGTTTTCCTCTCAGTGCAAAAGGCCTTTTAGGAGCCTCAGTAAATATTAGCAAGTCCAGCATAAAACCTTGCTTCTTCCTAATCTTGCATTTGATTTGAACATTTCAAAACCCCAGAGTATCAGATATTTAAGTTAAACTGAGCTCACCAGAAAACCAAGCTTTAGATGTTATTGTGATATTATGACAGTTACTTACTGCCTAAATCACATGCAGAAACTATAGTAATGCTGGCTTTAGAAGATCAGAATTTTGATCTACTATTTCCTTTTATTTGTGGTAGAATAACTTTATGCTACTGTGGCAACTAATAAAGCCGAGGTCACTAGCAGGAACTGGAGTAAATAATGGAATTTTCAAGCAAGATTCTTTTGAATCTGGTGTTAAACTGACTGAGGGGAAAAATGTTACATTTACTGAATATATAGAGTTCTGTGAATAGTGCCCCAAAGACACATTCAAAGAACAGGTTAGAAAAACTGGTAAAGCTGTGAAACTGTTGAACTAAAATGCAGTCATTAGAAGCATAGTATATAATGTTTCATTTAACCGTATTTTGAGGTTATTTTCTTTGATGGACATACACTATCACATGACACGTACTTTGATCCAGAAAGACCCAAATATCTTAATAATGATGCAGAACCTAGTGATTTTTAGCCTGTGTGGAGAAAATGTAGAGAGTATTACTTATATATGAATGTTTGTAATCCACTTAATTATTTATATCTCACTGAATGAGGTTGGCTTAAACTAAGCGTAAACTATGAAATAAAATTTTAGTCTAGAATAAAATGAGTATTTTAGATAAGAAACTTGAACCATTCACGAGGGCTTAAAAAAAAAAAAAAAAGTATTAAATGTATTGGTTTCTTCAGGGCCTTCGTCTAGCTGTCCTGTATCCTGGGCTTCCCAGATGGTGTTTGTGGTAAAGAGCCTGCCTGCCAATGCAGGGGACATAAGAAATGGGGGTTTGGTCCCTGGGTAGGGAAAATACCTGGAGAAGGACATGGCAGCCGACTCCAGCACTCTTGGCCTGGAGAACCCCGTGAACAGAGGAGCCTGACAGGCTACCATCCATAGGGTCTCAAAGAGTTGGACACCACTGAAGTGACTTAGCACAGCATACTGTTGTATCCTGTATGATTTCACTCAGGATGTAGATTCCCAGGAAGTCTAACTGACCTAGCTTGACTCAGACCAGAGAGGGTCAAGGCATCTTGAGTGGCATTTCACAAGTTTATATACACAAGCTATATAGTTCTACAAAGCAAAATTGAGATGCTTTTCCAAGCAGAAGAAGTGAAAGTCAGGAAAGCAAAAACAATAAATATTCAACACAGAAAGCAAAGTGAGAATTAATTTTTATTAGTCCTGCTAATTTAGGATAGTTTTTGTAACCAGTCTGACACTTTTCCACTTCAGTTAACAGATTATCAACTATCCCTGAAACACACGCACATTCTTTGTTTGATAGCAAAAATCCAAAAATGCTTATATCTGTTCCTTCTCCCTATTACCTACTGCGAAATTTCTCACCTTCCACACTTCTGGCAGGTGCCCATTTGGCATCTTGACATCTGGGGCAGGATGATTCTTTGTGTAGGGTGCTGTCTTGTGTATTGTGGGATATTGAACAGCATCTCTGCCCTCTACCCACCAGATGCCATCCCTCTTGGTTGTTACAACCAAAAATCTCTAAATATTGATGAGTGTCCTCTAGAGGACACCATCATCCCATTGGTACTCAGTGAACTCTTTGACCATATTTGAAGAAAATCTCTTTTTTTTTTCTTAATGAAAATAAATAGCAAGCCTTCTAATACATTTTAGCTATTTGAAAGAAATTTCATATAGAGGAAGATTGCCCAATATACTATTATTAACATTTCTTTTTGTCATAGTCTGTAATCACACATTAACTAAAGGTTCTGAGTCTAATCATAAAACACCTTTTGTTCTAATCCTACCATATTTCTTTCCTGCCTTTAGAGCCCCCTTTGCCCCACAATCATCATTTCAGCCCAAAGAATAATCTGATTTTTGAAGTTTCAATTTCCATTTACAGTTCCATATGATAGCAAAATTTCCAAAGTTCATTCACAGTAAAATTTCTTCCCAACTTTCCCTCTCCTCCATGCTATAGGAAGCTTGCTGTGTGAACTGGGTGCCTAGCCTGCTTCCTCTCTGTTTTTCCACTGAACATTTTCCTTGTCTTCTGTGGGACAGACTGCCTCTAGCTCCCAATGGTTTAGCATCACAGGTGAGGAAGAGAGGACAGCTGAGGCATAGGGATCATCTTATGTGATAGATTCAGATTGGGCAGCCGATAGTTTCTCCTTAGGAAGATACATAAAATGAATCTGTCTTGGGCAGATATCTGAAAGCTGAAAGGTCCCACTGATAAATATTTGACTGTGTTCCATGTGAAAACAAATGATGCACACTCTTCCAGCTGGATGACCATTCATGATTCCTCCTTATGCCCCTGGAAATTCCTTTGTACACCTCTTCTACTAATACCATTTTTCACCTCCAAAAAGTCATCTTGGGCTTCCAGGCTGCACCCTTCCCTGGTCCTTGAGAACTTATGCAGCCTTGCTGTCATCTTGAGAGTAGAGCTATAACCAGTTCTCTGTGCATCTTGGTCTCTTTTCTCTGCTTTGTCAACAAACTCTGGGGCATACATATTAAGCACCTGTGAATCCTTTCTCATTAGCTTTAAATGAGAGAGAAACAATGACAACCCTTCAGTAACTTGATCACACTTGATGGTGGCATATCTCACGATTCACACTGTAGTATATTCCTCAGGTTCATATCACTTGTACAAATTGCCAGGCCAGGAGTGCAGAGAACTTCCTTAGGGCTGTCTGCAATTTAATGACAGATTTGTCTGCTCTGGAGCTAGTTAGCCTGTCCTCAGCATATATGTTCTCTGTGGCAGGAGGAATTCAGATTCTATTGGTACTGGCCTAAAGCTACCTCATTCATTTCTTTCGTGTCTATAGTAAGTCTGGAAAACACGCGGATTTCCAAATACCTCCAAGCTTTCCAGTATAACTTCTGAAACCTTATAATTAAGGAACTCCCTGTTCAGCAAGTCTTTTCATTGAAGACTCCTTTTACTTCCTGGCATTAACTAAAATGCATGTCTCCCCTGAGCACACCCTCAAGTCCTCTTTTGAAGGAAAACTATTTTCTTGTGTCTGTTGTAATTCTATTTTAGGGATTAAAGGTAGTGTCACATAGATCAATCTTCCACATGCTTGTTGAATAACAATATTAAACAGGACAAAAAAAAAACAAAGTAAAAACCTCCTCTGTTCTTATGAAGCTCATGGCATTCAACTGTTTTCCCTGAGAATCAACTACAGGCCAGAGAAGGCAATGGTACCCCACCAGTACTCTTGCCTGGAAAATCCCATGGATGGAGGAGCCTGGTAGGCTGCAGTCCATGGAGTCGCAAAGAGTCGGACACGACTGAGCGACTTAACTTTCACTTTTCACTTCCCTGCACTGGAGAAGGAAATGGCAACCCACTCCAGTGTTCTTGCCTGGAGAATCCCAGGGATGGCGGAGCCTGGTGGGCTGCCGTCTCTGGGGTCACACAGAGTTGGACACGACTGAAGCGACTTAGCAGCAGCAGCAGCAGCAGCAACTACAGGCACAGTAGAGATTATGTACAGACTATCAGAAATGTATTGACTTTCTTACAGAATTTTTTTTTTCATTACAACATGAAAAATTCTTGTGTACTTGGCCTTCAAATTCTGTTTCTTAGGTTAAACATCATAAAAAAGGGATTTTGATATTAGCTCATATCTGCTTCTTAACAGATATGCTAAGGAATATTTGCATTATTACTAGTTAGATTAAACCAAACAGAAACCAGAAACTTACATCTAAAGGCAAAATTTTTTGAGATCATCATATCAGCACCTGATAGTAAGTTAAAGAATTAAATTTAAAAATTGAAGAGGAAGAAGACCATTATGAGGGGAAGAGAGGCAGGAGGAGAAAAAGGTTAAGTGTGTGAGAAGGTATTCAGTCAGGTGAAATCAAAGCAAGAAATGAGAAAGGTAGTTAATAAAACATGAGCAGATTCAACCTGATTAAGTATAGGAGTCAGATAGATCTTATTTTGACTCCCTGCAATACTTCTAAGAAGTTGTATTTGGAGTTACTAGCATTGCCTTCCAAATGACAGTAAGGTTTTTTGTTTTTTTTTTCCCCCAAAAAAAGCATTACCGAGTAATTTAAGTGAAGTTGATTTTAAGGAGGATCTGGTGGAGTCTAAGATCAAATAGTGTGTATATACTTTCAAGTAGGAGCAGTAAAATGCAACTTAATTGTGCATTAATAGTACAGAGAGTCGTTTAAGCAACACATTTAAACTAGTAGATTCGACCAATGTTTATAGTAAAATATAAGCAAATATTTTATTTTGCTATATGAAAGTGTTCCAGTGAGAAAGAATGGTATCATTTGTTTATTTTTTAAAGTTATCTGAATAACCCTTATGTTAAAGTTTTACCAAATGCATTTAGAGTAATTGATAAGAGGTAATGGATTTTTGCTTTCATGATAAAGGTGAATTTATATACTTTTTCTTCTCTATGGGAAATGTCACTTAATAAAAATGTTGCCATTGTATGTTTTTGATGACATTTATTTGCCTGAATATATGACATATTCCGAAAAAGAAATATAAATGAACTTCTTTTAATACAAGGTACAGCAGAGAACCTTTCAAAATTACTTTCACATTCTGTGTCTTTTATTACATACAAGTTGACATGAAATGTCAATCTTTTATTAGGTCAATGCCATATATGACAGATTGATTTATGTTTTTGTTAAGTTTCTGATTAAATATGTAGGATAATAAGTGATAATATAAATAATATAAATGTTACCATTTACTTTGATAACAGTATTTAGATTTTTCACACTAAAATCAGAGTAACTTAAAATATGTTCACAGGCAGGGTGAGAAAAGTGTAAAATTTTTCTTTAGATTAAAATGTTTAGGCCTAAAATGTGAACATAATGTGACTAGAGTTTATTTTGTTCTCTTAAGGCAAAAATCTATTTATCAAGCCATAAGGAAATTACAAGCCCGGCTTTCAGTTCTTTGTTTAAAATGCACTGTAGTGCAGTATGATTTGCATGTTAATGATGTGAATCCAACTGTATAATAAATGAGAAGGGGAAGATATAAACTAGTTTCATGTAGCGGACTTTTTTGTTTTTCATAATTTATTCCTTAAATGTTTAACTTGAGAAGACTTCTATGATATATGTTTATGTGAAAGCTGATAATTTGTGGTCATCAAATGCAGTGGCATTGACGCCAGAAGTTTCATTCTCAGATTTCTTGCTCAGAAAGTAACTGGACACTAAAGGCATTTGAACATCTTTGGAAGGCAGATCTAATATAGTCAACAAGAGTCTCACAGAGTTTATTCTGTGCAGTGTGGTCACTGAAATCAGAAAACATGAAACCACCACGGTTTTTCTTTCTCTCACCAATTTTCCCCGCCCTTGATCCAATTCAAGCATGCAACTGAGATGCTTTGTGTTTTGTGTTTTTCATTAATTTCCTAGTATGCTGTTATGTCTATTCTCCTTAAGTAAAAAAGCAAAATACAGCCATTTTTTAGATATTAATGTGTGATTTATGGAAATGTGTTTTAGAAGCATGGAATCACTAGAAATTGAAAAGCATAATCTGTATTTTTGAAAGCCATCCAATTTCCTTTATTTACAGACTTTGACTCATTTCACAAATTGAAAAGCAACCATCCAGCCATTTCATGTTTAGATTAATATATGTTTAAAATATTCTAAAACCATTATCAGCATGCAGTAGCCCTCTCATTGAATAAGTATAGGTAAGAGGTAAATGAAGAAATTCCTGCAAATCAATGGTTCTCAAATGGAGGTGATTTTCCCAAAAAGGTTATTTGGCTGTCTCTAAAAAAAGACTCTGATGCTAAGAGGGATTGAGGGCAGGAGGAGAAGGGGATGACAGAGGATAAGATGGCTGGATGGCATCACCGACTAGATGGACGTGAGTTTGAGTGAACTCCGGGAATTGGTGATGGACGGGGAGGCCTGGTGTGCTGCAGTTCATGGGGTTGCAAAGAGTCGGACCCGACTGAGCGACTGAACTGAACTGGAAGTTATGTTTGATGGTCACAACTAAGAGCAATGAGTACTACTGGCATCTAGTGCATGAAGTCCAAGTCCAAGGATGTTGTTAAAACCCTAACATGCACAGGACAAACCCCACTCCCTAAGACACACACACAAACCCACACACACACCAAAGTGTCAGTAGTATCACTGTTGGGAATTCTTGCTCTCAATAAAGTTGTAGAACCAAATCATACCTTAAATTTTAAATTCTAAATCCCATACAACTGTGACAACAGTTAGAACTTTTGTTATCTACTGGTATATAACAAGGTATCTACAGGGGCTCTTCCCAACTCAGGGACGGAACCCAGGTCTCCTGGGTTCGCAGGCAGATTCTTTACTGCTGAGCCACCAGGGAAGCTCCACAAATAACTATAGTTCTTTCTGTTTACTGTTTGATCTATTAGCTATACTATAAAAGACATATTCTATGGTACTTAATACATATGTGATGACTGATAAAATTGCATTTTGATAGATATCAAGTATATTTTTCACATTCATAGAATTCAGAGTTTCTATTTTATAGAAAATATACTCATAATGCATAATTTTGGGGACATGAAAATTATATAGTCAAATAGAATTTTCTGTTTCTTTCAAATAACTTCATTGGACATTTGAGCCATTTGCATATCTTACATGGATTTCACACATACACAAAATGTTTATTAAGCACCTATTATCTAACAGGAACTGGGTACTAGGTGTGCAATATTTCATTCTCATTCGTAAGTCTGTCTTACCCATTTTTTAAAAAAGGGGACGAATACTTTTCCTGGTTTAGAGGTTTGCCCAAAGTTTCAAATCTAGAAAGTGCAACAGCTGGTACTCATATGCAAACGTCCTTTCATGTGGTTCTTCCTAACTGGTGGTGTTAAAAAAAAAAAAAAAAACACTCTGAGATGAATGAAATCTTGAACTCTCAGTCTAAATTAATGTCCTAAAATAATAAACATACACTGAATACAATTATGAGTCATCTAAAAATGATCATTTCTTTCACTCTTCCTCCTTTTCTGATTGCAATCATTACAAATCACAGCTATCTTTATGATTAGGGATTTAGCGAAATGAAGTGGGATATGAAAGGGAAAAAATAGTTAAGACTGAGAAGAGTATGTTCCAGAAAGAAACATTTGGATCACTGAAGTTGACAGGGAGCCTTTTTGGGACAGGAAGTAAATCCAGGATTATTAGAAGGGAGAGAACAAGGGCAGGGTGGCTTCAGTGATGCTTGAGAAGTAGGCAGGATGAGGATTAGAGGCCTTTTAAAATCATGTTTAAGCATGTCAAATTTATAATAATATCAGTTGGGAGCTTTTAAAGGCAACAACATTATATTTGCATTTTTCAGAAATCATTCAGGTAAAAGGTGAAAGATTGCAGGTATTTTCGTGATGACTTAACTATTGATAACTGCAACTACCTGGGTGGACCTGATGGGGAATACATGTATACCTGTGGCGGATTCATTTTGATATTTGGCAAAACTAATACAATTATGTAAAGTTTAAAATTAAAAAAAAATAAAGAAAAAAAGTAGTCTCAAAAGTTTCATGCTTATGATTCTACTTACATATCATTCTTGAAAGGTTGAAAGTATAAAGATGCAGAATAGTTAAGAGGTTGCTAGGAAATAGGGATGAGAGGGGAGTGTATAGGTATGAATACAGATAGAACATTCCTGTATCATTCAGGTGTAGACAAACATGTCTACATGAGATACAATCACGCTGAACTATATGCAGGTGTGCATAAATGAGTGCAGGTGAAGAACAGTGAAAATTAAACAGTTCTGTACCAATGCCCATTTCCTGGCTTTGACATTATACTGTGGTTACATAAGGATTCACCATTGGAGGGAAGATAAAGGAAGGGACTCTTTGTACTATTTTTTGCAACTTCCTATGTGTCTATGCTTATTTCAAAATAAAAAAGAGTTCTAAAAGGCTATCATAATAGAATAGGCTTAGGTTAGAATGGAATGATAGTAAAGAACAAGAAAGGCAATGTCCTCTGGGCTCAATGACAATCACATTTGCAAGTCCCAATGTTAAGATTTTGTAATGAATCAAAGCAGTTGATGCTAGAGTGCTTTTATTGAACAAATACTAATTGAACAGCCTCTCTGTGTCCCAGGCTGTTGCAGGCACTGAGCATCATTGTTGGGCAAAACAGCAAGAGTCTGTCTTTAATGGGGCTTTTGGGCTATCAGGTGTCTTAAAACATGCCTGCAGAGTGTTACAAAATTTTGGCACTCTCCTATATAAAGACCAGGCTGTGCCTCTAAGAGATCAAGCTACTGATTGAATTTTATTATGATTTGTGGACTCCTAAATTATGTGGGCCATCTGTAATTTTGATTTTACAGTAGTTTGATCTTATTCATATCATATATTTGAATATTGATTTAAAATATTGATTTCCTTTTTCTCTCCACTTTGAAACTAAAGTCCCTCCGATTTTACTTTTAAAGCTAATTATTGAATTTAACTTTATTGGGATAAAATGATTTGTTATACCCTGTATGCTCCCAAATTTCATGTTCTGAAATACCACAGAGCAGACAAATGATTTTGAAGAAATATTTTCTCCTTATTTAAATTATTCTTACTTAAAATATATATATATATATTTCCCCTTGGAGTGCAAGTAACAATATCCTATATCTTTTCTAAAGCTGGTTTGGATAAACTAGGTAGTAGATTACTAGTGGGGTTTTAAATGTCCTTCAGAGCTTGAGGTGAAAAAGATAAACTTTATGACTATACTTCAGGCTGGTCTAATTTCAGTTCTTGTTATATAAATTCAGGAAATAGTTCAACCTTCTAAATTAGGTGGCTGTTTATAACTTTCCTGAAACAGAGTCAGTGGCATGTTAGGATAACCTGAATTTGATTATAATAATGTTACGTTGTGTGTGCGCTTAGTCGCTAGTTGTGTCCAACTCTTTGCAACCCCATGGACTGGAGCCTACCAGGTTCCTTTGTCCATGGGGATTCTCCAGGCAAAAATTCAGGAGTGGGTTGCCATGCCTTCCTCCAGGGAATCTTCCCAACTCAGGGACTGAACCCAGGTCTCCCACATTGCAGGCAGATTCTTTACCATCTGAGCCACCAAGGAAGCCCAAGAATACTTTAGTGGGTAGCCTATACTTTCTCCAGGGAGTCTTCATGACCCAGGCATCACACCAGGGTCTCCAGCATTGCAGGCAGACTCTTTACCGGATGATCTACCGGGATTGTTGCTGAATATCTATTGTAAGTCTATATTATTTTTAATAATTTGAACACATTATAACATGTAATATATTGTATGTCCTATATTCAAGTGAATATAGGAATCCACATCTTTAAAGCTTTAATTTTTGCTTTCTGGAGAATTAACTTGACCAAATCCACACAGCTAGTAGATGATTATCCAATATTTGAAGTTAAAATGAATGTTCTTTCCAGTACACCTCAGTGTCTTTAAATTTTTTAATATACTGTTTTATGAAGCCTTTGAGTTCTCTTCATAGGCCTCTGAAAATGAACATAATTCTTTTGGAGTTAAAAAAAAAAAAACCTCAGTATAATCAGTATCCATTTTATTTGCTTGTTTCCCTAGCAATTTAAAATATATGTGAGATGTGCATATGCATGTATTTGTGTGTATGTTTATGCATATGTGTGTGTGTATATATATATATATGTATATCCATATATTTTAGTAGAGAAACCTCAAAATTATTATTCCAAATTGTAATTTTTTCCTAACAATTTGCTTCTCTGATCCATTTATTACTACCTGTGAAATGCATGACTCCATCTTATTGAAAGAAAAATCACCAGGAGAAAGCAAACTGGGGAGGTTTTTATTATACTATCTGGAATGTGTTCAGTAGGCATGGTTGGCATGATAGTAAAAAGAAAAATAAACTATTTGGTATATATTTGAGTGAGGAGAAATTACTAATTTCCCAACATGAGGACTAGTCAAAACATTTGCCTTAGAGATAAATGTCCTGAATTTTTTTCTTGAATATAAAACAGAAAATACCTTGGCCTAATCATTCAAGCACTTAATTCTCTCAAGATAGACAACTTCTATGCAATATTATTCTTTATAGCATCAGACTTTACTTTCACCACCAGACACATCCACATTATCAGTTATTAGTGAAGTCGCTCAGTCATGTCCAACTTGTTGCGACCCCATGGACTGTAACCTACTAGGCTCCTCCGTTCGGGGGATTTTCCAGGCAAGAGTACTGGAGTGTGTTGCCATTTCCTTCTCCAGGGGATCTTCCCAGCCCAAGGATCAAACCCGGGTATCCCACATTGTAGGTAGACGCTTTATCATCTGAGCCACCAGGGAGTCCCACATCCACAACTGAGTGTCATTTTCACTGCCCTCCACTCTTCCTCAGTAGCGTATTTGGACACATTCTGACCTGGGGGGCTTAACTTCTGGTGTCATATCTTTTTGCCTTTTCATGCTGTTCCTGTTCATGGGGTTCTTATGGCAAGAATAGTGGAGTCCATGGGGTCGCAAAGACTCAGACACGATTTAGCAACTGAACAACAATAAAGACAATTTCTACCCCTTCCTTTATTTTAGAGGAAATTAATGGAATTACCAGTATCTATATAAATATGTAAGTTTCTCAAGAGTCTAGGTCTGTATTTTCTGATACTAATCTTATGGCTTAATATTATGGAAGTAAAAGTTTGAAACTCCTGTAAATTAAATCATACAAAATTTAATCTGGAATGAACAATTAAATTATTTAATCCAACTTTATTGAAACCTTAATGTAATGAGATACAGTTACATATATACATATATCTGAACATACTTTCAAAATAAAGCATAGATAATTATTATATCATGCACTCATCATGAATTACTGAGTATTTAATATATGTCAGATAGTATACTTGCATGGAAAACAGAGTAGAATATCAAATTTCCTTGCATTCAATAAGCTATAGAGTTGAAGAGTTTAAATGTGGTTTTGGAAGGATGAATTACTTTATCAAGTCTGTAATCTATATGCTGATTATTAAGTGACTTAGAAGAATGTTTATGTTTTTACTTGAAATTAAGTATCATTTATATGACGATTATGCAGCTCTCTTTCTTTTTTATAATTTTAATTACCTGAGGAAAATGAAATGTTTAGTGGTCTTATCAGTGTTAGAGACATGATAGGCACAGTGAAGAGCCAAGATTTGACTGTCTACAACTCATAATACAATAAACCTGATTACCCTACCCTATAAACTCCTTGAGGAGAGGGGCCATGTCATATTCAATCTTGTATTCCTATTCCAGCAATGAGTTGGATCTCCCATTTGTGTCACTGTTAGGTTCTTTGGTTAAAAAAAAAAAAATACTTGAGTTTGTTTAATTGTTGCTTTTAAGAAAGTGCTTAGAATACAATCTAATGACCTTCTTTTTTCCAGACTCTAGACATAAACAGCAAAACAAATAGCTGAGAACTTCAGCCACCTTGAACAAAGGCCTTACATTTTATCAGTTTCTTAGGAACTTGTGCATATATAACAGGGATGACAACATATATATTACTTTAAGCATCTGCAATACATCAAAGTTTCTAAAATTACATTCTTAAAAAAAAAAAAAAACTGGAGCTTAAATTATGAGCTCTTCTTCCCTATTCACTTTGAGTGTTTCATTTCCAGAAACAGAATAATTTTCTTTTTCTTGAATTTAACTTCATACTTATAAATAAATCATGTATAACCCATATATTTTGGAACCACTTTGTCTTCATAGGTAAACTACAATTATAATAATATTAAATTATAAATTAATAATAAAACATATGTCACTGCAAATATTAGGTGATAACTTCAGTAACTGGATGTTACTGATGTTACATCATTCAGTAACAATGATGTCAAAACTAGGGAAATAAAATACAATATTGAGGCTGTAAGTAAGAAATTATTCTAAATCCTAATACCAATTCAGCATCATTACACTCTGAATGTTTTGCTGCTTGATGAGAAATCAGTAAATTCAATTCAGTTGAATTTATTCCCCCAGTTTTTGTGTGTGCATAGTTTTGTAACCAACAAAATTTACTTAATATTCTCATAAATCAAAACTTCTGGAAATTTTACTGTAATGAGAAAATCAACATAACTCTGCTGATTATAACTCAGGAATTCTCAGAAATATGTTCATACTGTTTGAAGTTAATATGTCTATGTGGTCGTTTCAATTTTAAGTAAATAATAGTATTTGAGATGAAGCTGAAGAGGAGTTTACTTGAGAAGGACTAACTCTTCTTTTGTTAAAATAAAGACTCAGGCATTGACTCAATTCCACCAACATTATTGAAGGCCTAGTATGTACCAATGAGGAGCATAGTATCCATATTCAAAAGCCATCACCTCTCTTACAGCCCCATGTTCTCGTCTGTATGCATGTGACCCATAGTATTCCAGTCATCTTCATCACCACTGAACCCTCAAATATATGGTCACATAGGAACTTGTTCTCCCTACTTCCATTTCATTTACTCTTGAACACAACAACTGAACTGAACCTAAGTCGGGTCATATCTTTCCTCTGCTCAGAACTTACTGTGGCTTCCCACACCAGACAGAGTGAATACTGAAGTCCTCCCCATACCTGTAAAGTCCTATATGCTCAGTCCCTCAACACCTCTGTGCTCTCATCTCATACTGGTTTTCCCTCATGTTGCTCCAGCCACACTGGCCATCTCACTGCATAGAGACTTTTGCAGATGCTTTTCCCTCTACCTGGAAAGCTCCCCAGTTATTCACATCTCTCAGTCTTCCACTTCCTTCAGGTCTTCCTTGTCACCTTAACAGCCAAGCAAAACCTGACACCCTATTAAAAATTGCAATTCCCTCTTCTAACACTTCTGATTATTTTCCCCTGTTTTTCTTTTCTACTTGTCATTAGCACTTTTAAATATTTAATATGCTATATATTCTAATTTCTGTCCTGTTTATCATACTAAAATATGAGCTCTTTGAGGGCAGGAGTTTTTACTTTTTGTTGTTTTTGTTGTTCATATCAGTATCCCAGTGTTTAGAACAGCACGTGGTAAGCAATCAATAATTCTCAGTTGTGTTGAGGAATAAATAACAATATCATGTCCTGTGCTAAGTCACTTCAGTCATGTGTGTCCAACACTTTGCAACCTCATGGACTGTAGCCCACAAGGCTCCTCTGTCCATGGGATTCTCCAGGCAAGAATACTGGAGTGGGTTTCCAGTCCCTTCTCCAGCAATACCATGACTGATAGTAAATGTTTATTAATCTGTTGTTCTCTGTCATTTGCTTTGCCAAGTGTGTTGGTAACACTCTTTAATAAATGTAGATCTTTCCCCACAGCATCTACCAATAAAAGGTTCTTTCTTGGGTGCTGGCCACAATATGTGTATATCACTAGTTGTACTTACTCTTCCAAAAGCTGGCATTGAGCAGAGCCCTTGTGAAGTCTTACATGGCAGTAAATGGAAGGGAAGGGATGAAGGATCAGAGACAGCTTTGGAAATAGACTTTTATTCTGCTTAAAGTCAAACAGAAAGATATGACCCTGCTTGTAGACATCTCTCTGAAGCACAGCTCTGAGGGAAAAAGTTCTATACTGATCCTTAACATTAGTATTTCTGTATTAAACTAAATGAAGTCCTTACAATGTACTTCATAACAAATTAAACATAAAAATATAATTTTTATCAGTGTTAATGCTTCACAAAAATAATTCAATTTAAATATGATTGTTCTGAGATAAGAATTTTCTTAATGGAGAGTAAAATGCATTGATAAAATATATTTTCCAGCCCATCAACTGTAGATATTCTTAGATGCCCTGCTTGCTGTTTTCCCCATTTATCCATTCCTATCTATTGTGAAGTTTTACAGTGGGACCCTCCCCTGCTTCCTTGACCTATCCCTGATGGTCATCTATATTGGCTGGGAGCTTATTAACTCTTAGACACAAGGCTAAAAGTTGAGAAAATAATTTTTTCATAACACATTGTAACACATAATCCTGTCATGTTAAATTTGAAAAGGTCTCTTGATGGAGATTGTATCCAATCCAAACTCCACAGAATACATAGGAATTATCAGATGGAAATGAGGGTAGGAATACTGTAGCATATGCAAAGACCCTGGGGCCAAAAGAACAGGACAGCTGGGAAACTACTGGTGATTTCCTATGGTTTAAGAGAAGAAGTAAAGATGAAAAAACATTGTACATGAGCTGAAGGAAGAAACTCCTAAGGGCTATAGGCATGAAGAAAAAGCAGTCAGCCTTTGTTTGAAAGGCAGATGGAAAACATTCAAGGATTTTAATCTGGTGAGTCACCTATTCCAGTGTATACCCTAAGAATGCCCCTGGCAAAAGGTAGAGAATGGTTTGGATAGTGAAATTTTAAAGAAAAATAAAGAACATTGATTTTCATTATGTGATGCTATTGCTAAATATAGTTTGGTAGGATACTGTAGTCGCTAAAAATCTGAAATCTGGATCATTTAAATAAAGCATAATGATCATATTAAATCAATGCTAAAAGACAAATACATTCAAACTTGGCAAGTCTGGAATTATAGCAAGCAAAATCTTGTGATAATGTCATTACTCCTCGTGCATTAACCATGTAATTGACACAGTAAGCTGAAGAATCTTCTCACCACACATGTGATGCACATGTAATGGTGCAGCATCTTTATCAGAGCAAACATGATTGCAAACAAATCTCTTCTCTCAGAGCGTTGTATGTTAATTAAAATATCTAACTGAAGAAGGATGTATTTATTCAGAAAGCATTCGTTAGTACCTACATAATTCTCAAGAAGAGAAGGAGGACAGTTGAAAATCAATGACTGAACTAGAAGGCAAAGAACTCAAAATGCTTTGCTTGAAACAAAAACTGTAGCTCACTGTCAATGAGAAGATTTACAGTTCCTTTCAAAAATTTGTTATTCAAAACAGCTCCTTCAAAAGTCCAAATGAGAGATGGCATTATTGAAATTGGAATCAGAAAAGATAACTTGAAATTGATTTTTAACTATTGCCTTACTACTCCATCAAGCAGTAAGAAGTCAAAAAAGAACTTTTTCCATCAGCTGGAAAAATTTGCACAGAAAATGTGTTAACATCCCAGCAATGACACCATTGACACACATTTTTAAACCTATTGCTTAATATTAATAAAATTATATCACTTAATTTTAACATTAATTAATATCAATACATAATTTTTAAACTTCAAGTTTTTATTATTAAATTTTCTTAATTTTATGTTTTCTTTTTGAAACATCCAGATAATTTTATATGCAAAAAACATATATTAAAATCATTTTTACTGTTGATTATTTTAAGAATTCAGTTTCACTTAGTATTTTAAAATATGTTGCTAAATTTTATATTTGAATTGAATTAAATGCTGGGTCAATAATTTTACTTTATAAATCCTGAATTTGTATTTTGCAAAAGTAGCTAGTGAAATACTACTGTTCATATTTTTTGCTTTTATTAGTAAAATGTTAAAAGACTGCTGTTTTCATTCACTGATGATGATAGGCTGAGCGTAGGTAATGATGACTGGGAAGAAAAAAAAGTTTTTTAATGAGACAGAATCAGCCAGACCTGACAATTTAAGTATATGTGTATAAGGCAAAAGAAGGGAAAAGAGAATACTCTGCTTTCTTGTATGAACTTTGAGTAAATGTAGTTACGAACATTACCATTCCCATAGAGAGAGGAGACACAAGAGAAAAAGGAGGAAGAGAGGAAACAGAAAAATAAGCAAGAAAACAAAATAGCAAATAGTACCTCTGTCCTGTTTTATACCCCAAATGCACTGTGATGGATTTGGCAACTCTGCTGGATTAGCAGAGTCTAGTTGATGGCACAGTAAAGCAGACCATGAATGGCAAGCAGAAGGTTCATCACAGGACTCTCTACAGTTTCTTAATCCTGAGATACTTTGAATCTGACTGGAGCCAGTGCCCCTACTGTTTGTTGCCTGTAAGTGAGGCTGAGTAGTTTCTAACCTTACAGTTAGAAAAGCAGTGTATGTATGTGGAGGGCTGGTATATGCTTGTATTCCTATGATGGGAATCTGACTGTATTATACCAGAAAGATGATTCTCTGCAGTGGTTATTTCTATAATATTATTAGGACATTCCTTTGTATACATTATAGATTTAATAACCTGTTAATATCTAGGCTTCACTGTTAGCTCAGATGATAAAGCACCTGCCTGCAATGCAGGAGACCTGAGTTCGATCCCTTGGTGGGAAGATCCTCTGGAGAAAGGAATGGCTACCCACTCCAGTATTCTTGCCTGGAGAATGCAGTGCAGAGTGGAGCCTGATGGGATACAGTCCATGGGGTCACAAAGAGTTGGACTTGATTGAGCCACTAACACTTTCACTTTTCACTTAATATTTCGTCAAATAGCCTAACCACTTTCATTTGGATTTTGGAGTACATTGGGAATAACCACTTTCATTTGGATTTTGGAGTACATTGGGAAAATGCCAATTAAAAAAATCTAGTTAGTAAATAATTTATGAACACACCAATAGGAAACTACTTATGGAGATAGTGAATGACAGGGAAGAATAGCACGCTGCCGTCCATGGGGTCTCAAAAAGTAGGCACGACTTAGTGACTGAACAACAAATATCAAGCTTGAAAGTTCTGATACAATGATACAATAACAGCATCAGAGTAAAATCACCAAGCTACTCCAATTTGTGTTAAGGAGATTCAGAATTGCTCTTTTACTTTTTAGTTTGTAAGCACTTAAATTTCTGATGGTTTTTTTTTTTTTTGGTCTCTCCTCTATTTGCAACAGTTTAGAAACTCATGTTACAGTTAATGTGGAAAGAATACTGTTTTCAGTATATAGCTCCCTCCCTATCTATACTGAGTTTGAAAATGGTACAGAGAGGGCTTTAAAATATTTAATCCCCTAATTGTTGAAAAGTCCTGAAGCTTCTTAAAGCTTACTGAAGAGTTGAATTGCGCTGTAACTTTGTTTTCTATAATTGAAGTCCAAGAGAACCACAGACAAGACTACATTTAACATTAGTCAAATGACTTGTTTTGATACTCAAGTGGCACTCTCAAATTTTGACATTGGTTTATCTTTCCCATGTTTAAAGCTCCTTGAATCGTCAAATAAAGAAGACTTCTGACATATTAGGATGTCTTTAGGTCCTACTGTGAACCAGCAATGCAGGTGTTTTCTTCTGGATTTTATTTCAGAAATCTCTACCACAGGACCTCTTGGCACGGGAAGCACCACCACCAGTACCACCCTTCGGACCACAACCTGGAGCCCAGGCAGGAGTACCACCCCCTCAGTGTCAGGAAGAAGAAACCGGAGTACCAGCACCCCATCTCCAGCTGTCGAGGTGCTTAATGACATTACCACACACCTTCCATCAGCATCGCCCCAAATCCCAGCTCTGGAAGAGAGCTGTGAGGCTGTGGAAGCTCGTGAAATCATGTGGTTTAAGACGCGTCAAGGACAGATGGCGAAGCAGCCATGCCCTGCAGGAACTATAGGTAAGTTTGTCCTGCAAAACTAAGCTAAAGGTGTATTGCTAGTTTGGCTTGCTTTCCTAGCATTTTCTTGTCTTGTTTATTTGTTGTCGGTGTGGTTTGGGGTTTGTTTGTTTGGTTTTTGTCATGACATATTTTAACATTTGATTACATTCTGGATTCAGCCGAATTACAATTGAAAGCAAAATATTGCCAGAGTTTGAGAATGCACCCTAAAGAAGTCACAGGTGAGAATCTGCTGGTAATATTTATGAGACCAGTAGTTCTCACCCATGCCATGCAGTTTCTAGGTCAAGTTTCAATTAAGCTCCAAAGGGACTTCCCTGGTGGCTCAGATGGTAAAGAATCCACCTGCAATCGGAGAGACCTGGGTTCAATCCCTGGGTTGGGAAGATCCCCTGGAGGAGGGCATGACAACCCATTCCAGTAATCTTGCCTGGAGAATCCCATGGACAGAGGAGCCTGGGAGGTTGCAGTCCATGGGGTCACAAAGAGTTGGACAACTGAGCAACTAAACACGGCACAGCACAAGTTCCAAAGAGCCAGCTCTTCTACACAAAAGCTCAGAGTTAAATCACTGGGTTGGTGGGCACTAGTTCTCATGCTTGTTACCATCAAATATATATTACACAAAACTAGGCTGAGGACTTCTATATTAGATAATCACTGGAACTACATATCATTTAACAAGAGAAAAGATTTAACTATCTTTTATTACCAGTCCTCATAGCCGGCCTTAATAATCAGAGGCTCTTTGTTGTCAGGGATGATGCTGGGAGGAGCCAACCTCCTCTTACCCAGCAACCACTGGAGACATCAATCCTGCATCGTTTTCTGTAGGGAACAGTCAAGAATTGGATAGCTCTTTGCCCTCCACCACCACATCCCCGCCCCCTGCTTTTTTCACGCTTAACAATTCATAATATCCCAAACTCAGAAATAGTTTGATTTCTTATTGTTACATATAAATCATCATAAAATTAATACTTGATACCCTGCATAAAATTTGAATTATTCCATAAAATATGTAAATAAAACAAATAGGCAATAGATGTCATTAGACTAACATTGTTAGGACTCTGTCTCTGGGTTTTATTGATTTGATTACTTCAATAGGTTTGTCTTAACAAAGTTTCAATGTGGACGTGTACTTTTGAATTCCATGGTATATGAAGTGATGGGAAGATCAGAAGATGTATATTGATTTTTATAAAAGTGCACATTTAATTTTTTTCAGCAAAGTGTTTAAAATTATTCTGAAATCGTTCTTCCCTTTATGAAGGTGCACAGTGTTTAGTCCCATTGTTTTCTATGGTATTGGAATCAGAAAACATTTTTAATTTCTCTAGAACTGTCTCCCTAATTTTAGACTCAATTCCTTTATCTCTAAAAGAGAAATAATAATAGCACCAACTTCTTCAGATGTTTGTTGTAGAGCTTAGTGAAGTACTTTTTCTTTGAAAGCAGTTAGCAAACTGTAAAGACCTACAGAAATATGTCGTTATATTTCTGTGAAAATGAAGAAAGAGATTTAAAGAAAACCTGAAACCCTCCCTCCCAGGTGACTGTGTTATGCTGTGGTCTTACTTTTACCCTTTGTCTGTCCCCTGTGCTGATCCTGTGTTCAGGCCCACACAGTCTTTTCTCACTTGAATTATTGTGATAGCTTCCTCATAGCCCCCGCATCACTCCCCGAAATTCATCCTCCATCCTGCTGCCACAGATATCTTTCTAAAACCTAAATCAGCCCATTTGTCTCCTCTGCTTAATGGCCTTCATTGATTTTCCAACACCCGCAGATGACAGACAAGGGCGTTTACGATCTGGCTCTGCCAGCCTTTCCAACTCCATTAAATACAACTCCCCTACCCAGCAGACCTCAATTCAAAACACTTGATTCCCAAAGACACCATATTTTTCCTTTGCCTGGAATGCCCTTACCCACCTTGCAGAGTGATTCCTTTATGACTCAGCTGCTACCTTACATCTGAAAACTCAAGCAATAAGCCCCATGGAGGCTTATTCATGTAATTCATGAAATTATTCCCTGTACCTGGTGTAGTTGTCCGTAAATGCTTTAAAAATACTGAGTGTTTGTTGTGTTATGATTTTCTAATGATAGTTGCTTTGCTTGCCAGGTACTGTAAATGGTACTTTAATAGTCATTACCTCAGTTCAATGATCACAATCTTATCTTTTGCTCATATGTAAAAATATCATGGACATAAAGTCATTATAATGAAGATTGTTTGAATATTTGAAGCAGACCTATTTCTCTCATTATTTTAGGAGTATCAACTTATCTCTGCCTGGCTCCTGATGGAATCTGGGACCCCCAGGGACCAGACCTTAGCAACTGTTCTTCTCCTTGGGTCAACCATATAACACAGAAGGTAAACCATGTGACTGTCAAGGAAGGCTTTGCCAGTTCTAGATCCTCGGTTGTTGAATATAACAGCTAAAAACAAAATAGTCAATATTTGTTTTAATTAATGTGGAAAAATTCTCCCATTTTATTTTAACTCAAGATTTAATGACAGTTCTAATATGCTGTGAGCTAATTCTAGAATTTTTTTGTTCATAAAGGGCAAATCTGTGTATTTCCCCTAAACTGGCATTATGGCTTATAATAGTTTTATTATTAATACAAATTTTATTGTATTGTGAACTACAGATATAAAAGTCCAAGAGGTATTATAAATCAAACAAGCAAAAGCTTCTAGTATTCATACATATGGATTTTCCTGTGGAAATAATAATTACCAAAAGAAAAAAAATCTACCTTTGGAATCTTAATCCATTTGATAAATGTTCTGTAACCTATTCATTTATCAGTGTTAAAAGTATACACATATGTGACAGAATCTTGCAGACTCAAATTTGCAGGGCTTATTTGGTTGCAATATGTTGAACATTTTTATTATTAATGCACTGTGGAGCTTTGAATTGATTTCATTACAAACAGAGACCAGATGTGCATTTATGCCAAAAGGGCTATGGGATGAATCCTTATTATAGCAATTTGTGCAGATTTATGCACTCCTAAAATGGAGAGTCCTTCTATAGCACATTAGCTATGCTGAGGAATTTTTGAAAGAGATTTTTCCTGAGAAATATTACAAGTGATGGCCTCACTAAAAGCCTGTCTGTGCCATTTGCTCTTTTCTCTATTTGTTTTTAACCAGGCTTATCCTCAATAATATACTGTATAATAATCCATAAATATCTACCCAGTAGATCATTTAGCAGATGAGCCATAACTATCTATTTACCCTAAATCATGGAAGACCAGTGGTTATATTGACTCCAGTTACCCTCTTACATATGCATCTCCATACTTGTTGCTATTCATAATGATGCTTCTCCAATTTCAGTACTGTTCCTGCCACAGTTTTTATGTTCTTTGATTTTATTACAATGTAGCTCAGACCCCAGGGCAAATAACTTACTGGATGTGATCAGATTAAAAGATCAGTAGCATATCACCTTACATTAGCAACTTTTAAAAAATATTCCCTACATACTTAGCCTGGGGGTTAACATTAATTCAGCAATAATTCACCTAGAAAGCTGTGTTTTCATGATAATTCTTGAATATGGTTGGCGTATTTCATTGCAGAAATTACCGGTGACTTTAACTGATAATATTGCTTAATTCTTTCCTTTCCTCTGCAGACCTTCTAATCTTATGACAAAAGACACAGTTCCTTGCAAAGACCAGACAGTTGTTGCCCATTTGATTTAGGGATGGAATGTTTTTATTTTATAACAGATATGTTCCATTCTTTTGGAAGGTTTCTGTATAATCCTATAGCATCTGTAAAAATATATTAAGATTATACAGTTTAGATAGTTGAAATTTATAATGCCTTAGCTAGATTACTTATAAATTTGTAGAATTGTCAAACGTTTAATCCCTGCAAATCGACTTATGTGCTTATTGCCAGGTCAGCGTTGGAGCTGGTGTTTAACTGGGTCTACCTTTAACAAGATGTCATGCTTAGCAACAATACCAGCTACACAGTGAATAGGTCATGATGGCCTTTATATGCCATACCCACTTAGCTAGTCTCTCTTCAATTGTCTCCACTCTTTTCCTTGGTGTATCCATTATACCTCCAACTATTTATCCCATTCATTAAACATGATGGTAGTTGAACAGGCTACCACAAAACTCCAACATATTTAAATATTGATGTTGTAAACCTCTGAGAGAGAATCTGCATGCACTTCCCATAGTGATTTTTCTCTGTTTTCTCTCCCTCCTTCCCAAAACATCTTCCACAGAATTCATCCTTTTACTCATTTCCTCCCTCAGTACCCAAGTCCCAACAGCAAACAGATGGAACCTGGGCAGAAAATTTGTTTACAGTGGTATTGAGGGAACAAAGGTGAACTGCAAGGGATTAAGAGGAATTCCAATGCTAGGAACACAGATGGAGCTTTCCCCAACCCCAGGCCTATGGTTGCCAGATCAAAGGAATGGTGAAAAATTGGTAACAGAGTGTCTGACTCTGTGCAACCCCATAGACGGCAGCCCACCAGACTCCCCTGTCCCTGGGATTCTCCAGGCAGGAACACTGGAGTGGGTTGCCATTGCCTTCTCCAATGCATGAAAGTGAAAAGTGAAAGTGAAGTCGCTCAGTCATGTCCGATTCTTCCCGACCCCATGGACTGCAGCCTACCAGGCTCCTCTGCCCATGGGATTTTTCAGGCAAGAGTACTGGAGTGAGTTGCCATTGCCTTCTCCAAGCCTCCCCACTAGCCAAACCCAAACAAAAGCCAAAGGGAGAGATGTTGTCTTAAACATATCATGTAAGTCCATTTCTTAAGACAGAGAAAAGGATGGAGGAGGATGGAAAGTGGTCTTCTCTGACTTAAGAAATGGAAAGTATCCAGCAGAGTTCAGTTTTTCTTTACTTCTCTCACCCCTCCTCCCTTTCCCATCCTTCTCTTCCTCTCTTCACTGCCTCTCTCTTCCCTCCTTCCTTTCTCTTGCTCCATCCTCTTTCCTCTGCTCTGACCTCCCCATTTTTCTTATGTTTTATGTCATGTTGAAAAACTTAAAGTGAAATAGGTATCTGATCTATTCCTCCCCTCCTCCACTCACTGTGGTTCTGAGAATTTTTCAAGTAGAGGAACACTGTTTACCCCCAATAACAGTATAGATGGGGAAAAATAAAGAGGGAGTGATTCTCTCATTTGAACAGTATATTCAGTTTCCCCTACCCAAGTCTGTGGTACCATTATAGGCTGCAAATATGAATAAATAAATGGATCACGATGCTCACTTTAGTTGGAAAAAGCAAACATTATCATTTTTCTTAAGAAATGAGTTGTGTTTTTTCTTCCTGCAGTCAGGCAAAGAGGGAAGAACCAAGCACAGAATTTTGATCGTTTTGTGATTCACAAATGAAGTCAGGCCACTTCATATGGGTGAAATGATAGATTGAATTTTGAGTGGTATTATAGAGTAGATTACATTTCACTAGAGAAAATGTAAGCCTTTAAAGTCAGAAGAAGTTTGTTAAATGCTGGCCATAATACTTTCATAGTCATGAGATTTAATAAAAAGCCAAATTTGTGTAGAAAGGAAAAGCAAAATACAAAAAGGAAAATTTACCTCAGCAGCAATGGGGAAGTGTAGGGGCAGAGAAAGAAGGAGAAACTGGTAAGTGAGTGGACAAATCGATGGGCAGGTGGACAGAAAGGTAGATACAATGATAAATAGATGGTTGGATAAAAAGATTAGATAGTGAAGCTGAGTACATACGTCTTCAAATTAATGTTTTAAAAACATTTTCCTGTTTATGGAAGCCAACAAATTAGTTTAGAGCTCTGCCTTCTCAGATACATGTGATGAAATATCTGATTTTCTTACCTTTCTCAAAGACTGTTCACTGAAACCATGATCTCTGGCTTTAGTTTGACCTGTAGTTTAGACTCAAGTCTTCAAAAAGGAGTTTATATTTTCTATTTTTGCATATCTGTAAAGAATTCATTGTACTTTATAATCCCTCATATCTTTTTTTTCAGTTGAAAACTGTGAAATTATAAATGTGAAGACCCTCCATATTTATAATATTGCCATGTAAAGTGAGATCTGCTTCCTACTTCATTAACTGGTCCAAGTATTATATGCAAAATAAACGCCTGAATTGTTACTGGGAAATAGTCTTTCTGTTTCTAGCAAACTAAAGTATCTTTTCTTTTGTCTGCACACAAGTTACTGACAGATTTTGAGATAATGTAAGGTTCTTCCTGCATTTTCTAAAGAAGGATGTGTAGATCTAGAAATGGTGTTGCTGTTTTATATTATGTGCGTGCTAAGTTGCTTCAATCATGTCCAATTCTGTGCAACCCTATGGACTGTAGCCCTACAGGCTCCTGTCCATGGCGATTCTCCAGGCAAGAATACTGGAGTGTGTTGCCAGGCCCTTCTCCAGGGGATCTTCCCGACCCAGGGATCGAACTCACATCTCTCATGTCTGCTGCATTTGCGAGATCTTTACCACTAGCACAACCCGGGAAGCCCCAGGTGCAGGTTACAGTACAGAATAAACCAACTGTTTGTTCTGAAACTCTGGCTGAATCTTGTACCCGGATCTTAATTTCACCATTCTTTTCAAACCCATAGATCTACTATGGAATAAAAGTAAATTGCTTATTATTTTTATCAGAGATTTGTGGCATTTCCACATCTTCAAGCTTAATTAGCCTACATTCAATTGTAAGGTAGAGGCATTTTATTGTCTATAAACCCACTTGACTCAGATTCACAGAAAAATAGGTAGATCTTTCAAAGAAATGGTAGCTTTGTACTTAAACACTGTAACTCCTCCATGAATTGTTTTGCCACCTAATTAATGTTTGATGTATAAAATCCCATGAAATGTCAAAGCTTATTTCAAATAAAATGGTTTTTTCTTGTGTCAAAATTTGAAATGCAAATAGTATCCATCTCTGTCATAATTATTATCCTTAACTACAGCAGCAGGGTTTCCCCTCCTTTATTCAAGCCTTAGGTATAATCCCACCATTTCAATACAGGCATTAATTTACTAATCCTCACAAAACTTATAAGATTTCTCAGTATGCATGTACTTATTTCTGAGGAATAATTTTAGCAGAATTTATTAAAAGAATTGTTAGAGATAGACATTGTAATGATGTCTTTAAGCTAGAATAAGCGAAATAACTATTTCAGTCTTGCTTCTTTGCATAGAAGACTTGAGGCAGATGTAAGATATGTGTATATTTTTGTATGGAAATAAGATAATAATAACTGTGGTGAGTGAAATAAATAGGACAATCAGAAAAAAGAGTAGCTTCTGGATGCCACTGGAAAGACTGTGATTCATGCAGGCCTGATCTGGATAGGCAACTTTTGAACTGAGCTTGAACCTTAAAGTCATAGTAGCTATCAGTCAGTCAGTTCACTCAGTTGTGTCCGACCCTTTGCAACCCCATGGACTGCAGCACACCAGGCCTCTCTGTCCATCACCAACTCCCGGAGTTTACTCAAACTCATGCCCATTGAGTCAGTGATGCCATCCAGCCATTTCATGCTCTGTCCTCCCCTTTTCGTCCCGCCTTCAATCTTTGCCAGCATCAAGGTCTTTTCCAATGAGTGAGTTCTATGCATCAGGTGGCCAAAGTATTGGAGTTTCAGCTTCAAATTTAGTCCTTCCGATGAACATTCAGGACTGATTTCCTTTAGGATGAATTGGTTGGATCTCCTTGCAGTCCAAAGGACTCTCAAGAGTCCTCTCCAACACCACAGTTCAAAAGCATCAATTCTTTGACACTCAACTTTCCTTATAGTCCAACTCTGACATCCATAAAAGCCATAGCATTGACTGGATGGACCTTTGTTGGCAAGGTAATGTCTCTGCTTTTTAATATGCTGTCTAGGTTGGTCATAACTTTTCTACCAAAGAACAAGCATCTTTTAATTTCATAGCTGCAGTCACCATCTGCAGTGATTTTGGAGCCTCAAAAATTAAAGTCTGCCACTGTTTCCACCGTTTCTCCAGCTATTTGCCTTGAAATCATGGGAATGGATGCCATGATCTTTGTTTTCTGAATGTTGAGCTTTAAACCAACTTTTTCCCTCTCCTCTTTCACTTTCATCAAGATGCTTTTTAGTTCCTCTTCACTTTCTGCCATGAAGGTGGTATCATCTGCGTATCTGAGGTTATTGATATTTCTCCTGGCAAACTTGATTCCAGCTTGTGCTTCATCCAGCCCAGTGTTTCTCATGATGTCCTCTGCATACAAGTTAAATAATCAGGGTGACAATATACAACCTCAAAATACTCCTTTCCTAATTTGGAACCAGTCTGTTGTTCTGTGTTTAGTTCTAACTGTTGTTTCCCGACCCTGCATACAGATTTCTCAAGAGGCAGGTCAGGTGCTCTGGTATTCCCATCTCTTGAAGAATTTTCCACAGTTTACTGTGATCCACACAGTCAAAGGCTTTGGCATAGTCAATAAAGCAAAAATAGATGTTTCTCAGGAACTCTCTTGCTTTTTTGATGATCCAACAGATTTGGCAATTTGATCTCTGGTTCCTCTGCCTTTTCTAAAACCAGCTTGATCATCTAGAAGTTCATGGTTCATGTACTGTTGAAGCGTGGCTTGGAGAGGTTTGAGCATTACTTTACCAGTGTGTGAGATGAGTGCAATTGTGCATTAGTTTGAGCATTCTTTGGCATCACCTTTCTTAGGCATTGGAATGAAAAGTAACCTTTTCCAGTCCTATGGCCACTGCTGAGTTTTCCAAATTTGCTGGCATATTGAGTGCAGCACTTCACAGCATCATGTTTTAGGATTTGAAATAGCTCAACTGGGATTCCATCACCTCTACTAGCTTTGTTCATAGTGATGCTTCCTAAGGCCCACTTGACTTCACATTCCAGGATATCTGGCCTAGGTGAGTGGTGACACTATCGTGATTATCTGGGTCATGAAGATCTTTTTTATACAGTTCTTCTGTGTATCCTTGCCACCTCTTCTTAGTATCTTCTGCTTCTGTTAGGTCCATACCATTTCTGTCCTTTATTGAGCCCATCATTGCGTTGTTACCTTGGTATCTCTAATTTTCTTGAAGAGATCTCTAGTCTTTCCCATTCTGTTTTCCTTTATTTCTTTGCACTGATCACTGAGGAAGGCTTGCTTATCTCTCCTTGCTATTCTTTGGAACTCTACATTCAAATGGGCATATCTTTCCTTTTCTCCTTTGTTTTTCACTTCTCTTCTTCTTACAACTATTTGTAAGGCTTCCTCAGACAGCCATTTTGCTTTTTTGCATTTCTTTTTCTTGGGGATGGCCTTGCTCCCTGTCTCCTGTACAATGTCCCAAATTTCCGTCCGTAGTTCATCAGGCACTCTATCAGATCTAGTCCCTTAAATCTATTTCTCCTTTCCACTGTATAATCATTAAGGATTTGATTTAGGTCACACCTGAATGGTCTAGTGGTTTTCCCTACTTTCTTCAACTGAAGTCTGAATTTGGCAAGAAGGAGTTCATGCTCTGAACCATAGTCATCTCTTGGTCTTGTTTTTGCTGACTATAGAGCTTCTCCATCTTTGGGTGCAAAGAATAGTAGCTATGGGAGAATCCAATTTATGGCACCACTGCCATTAACAAGAAGCCTGGAAATGACTCTTGGTGCCTCTCTCTCATTTTACTCACACATCCAATCAGAGTGTAAGCCTGTCTGTACTTGTAAATCTCTACCAAATCAGGCCACTCTTCATTTTCCCTGCTGCTCCAACCCTAATCCACAACAGCTTTTTCTACTGTGTTAGCTTCATAGTAGGTCCCCTTTCACTCACTCCTGAACCCTCTAATCCATTCCACTGAGTTCCATAAGCCTGAGTAGACCACTCCTATTTAGATTCTTTAATACCTTCAGATTGCTCTTGGCACAATTTCTCAAAATCATCATCACACCTTCCAAGTGGTACTACTGCTCTGCTCCTGCTCGTATCTCCAGCTGCCTGAACCCCAGTCACAAGTACCCTCGTGCAGCGCCCTTAAATCTCCCTGCACCTCTTTCCTAAAAGCTTCTCTCTCTGCCTAGAAGCTCCTATCCTCATCCCAACCTAATTTTCTCTTTTCTATTTGTCTTCAGATTAAACATTCTTTCTCAGAGAAGTATTTCCTAAATTATTCCCTAACTTCAAACACCAGGCTAAACTGCCTTTAGGGCTTCCCTGGTGGTCCAGTGGTTAAGAATCTGCCTTGCAATGCAAGAGACACCTGTTCGATTCCTGATCTGAGAAGGTCCCACCTGTGTCAGGGCAGTTGAGCCCGTGTGCCACAACTAGCGAGCCCGCACTCTGGATCCTGTGAGCTGCAACTAGTAATCCCGTGCATCACAACTACTGAAGCCTGAACACCCTAGATCCTGTGCTCCACAAGAGAGGTCACCACAAGGAGAAGCCTGTGCACGGCAACCAGAGAAAGTCTGGAAGCAGCAACAAAAACCCAGCACAGCCAAAAATAAACAAATATTAAAAAAAAAAAAAAGTTGTCTTTAAATTTGATCCACTGCACTGGGATTCTGGATTGAATTCAAAAAAATTAAAATTAAATAATTGTGCAGTTAATTTATTAACAGCTCTTTCCAGATCCTATTATGGGAAACCATTTTATTTACCATTTTATCCCCAGACATTAGTATAGTGTTATTCATAGAAATTCAAATTGTGGTTAAATAACAAATGAACATATAGAATGATAGAACAGTTTTTGAAATTAGAAATGTTTTATTCTTTAAAACTGTATATATATATATGTATGAGTATATATACATGTGTGCATGTATACATATACACAATTTATGCTATGTTGGTAGTAGATTTAATTCTAAAGGTATAAAATTTTTTTTTTTAATTTCTTTCCCACTTTTAGTACCCTGTCTTCCCAAAGCATGGTTATTCTAGACATCACTTACTTGTATAGCATCCTCTTGGCTCCCTCCACAGTCCCCATCAGAATTTTATCTTACTGGGTCACTCTCAACTTGTCTGTTAACTTTCAACTTATTTGATATTTTCTGTTGCTTTCTTACATAGTCTCCATGTCTTTATTACCCTTGTACTATATTCCCATAAAACCTCACAGACATTATCTTATAATTGCATTTTTGAATTAATACCATCTGCTTTTATGTACCCCGCATACCAAGCAGTAGAATGTGAGGTTCCTGAATGTGAGCAAAACTACATATAACATTTGACTTTATTTCTTTAGGAAATAAGTGTCCAAATGATTGTTTAATGAATGAAATATTTTTTAATATTTTTTAATTTTTTTAATATTACTACTACAGTTTCTTCAATTTTAAGAGGAAAAGGGGATCATAATAAATAACTAGTTATATCCATTTTTATTTTACTTTAAATATGGTTTCACATTTTTATTTTAAACATTTTTTTATAATTTATCTGTACTTTAGGTTTGTTTTTTTTTTTTTTTCTGTTGCAGCTTTCTTGTTGGTGAACCTTGAGTTCCAGACTTCTTTAGTGGAATTAATTCAATTTATTCTTCATAAATAAACACTTCTTGAATGCTAAAACATAATAACTATTTTTAAGATAAATTACTGATGATTTTTGTATTTGACTCACCATTTACAACAACACACTGTCATTGACACATACATTGGCAACATCATTATCTTTTATGTTGAAAACAGTTATATTTTGACTTGTCATCTATATTTTCAGCTTTTTCATTACTGTATTTTTAAAAAAATTTAAATATTTATATTAGGGAATTATATAGGCCTTCTTTTTTAGCTTATCATATCCTACCCCAATATTATAATACTTAATGTTGAAAACAACATTTGTACAACAGATGTTGTTGTACAACATCTACGCAGAACCAAAAAAATAAATTGAATTGCAATATGACAATACCTATTATTTTTTTCTGTTTGTTAAGTAATTTTTCTTTTTATAATGTTCCCTGATAGCTGTAATGAAAGTCAGTACTTGAATCTTTAGTTTTGAAGATAATGTGTTAAAGCCTATTATTTATTCTAGTAGATCCCAGCCTTTTTCCAAAAGGACTCATTTAACTGAATCACAAGACTCCAGAGGTCCATATGCCTTGACATTTTCTCATAGAAAAAATACTATGTGGTAATAAAGACATAGAAGCAAACAATACAATAATAATGATAATAGTAACAATGGTAATAAAACAATTACACAAGAGCACAATGCTTAACAAAGTAAAACAATAGTAATTTCACAAATATATTCATTTTTATGAGAACAGCATAGGCGGAACACAATAGCAAATGCAAGACTCTGTGCATGGTGCACTGATTTAAAGAATATTCCTTTGGAATATTATAGGAACTCCAGCTATCTGGATACTCATGTGCACAGGGGTTTTGTAACATTGCTAAGCAATTGTATCAGGTGTTTAGACTTAATTGATGGAATGATGAATCTGAACACTTTATGCATACTAGCATTTTACCAATTTAATTAATGAATGCTGAATTTTATAAATCATTAAGTGAGTTAATAGATTACCAGTAAATAGCTCTAAATTGTATATAATGATTAAATATATGGATTATAATCACTTTTATGTCACTTTGTGACTGCTTCAAAGTACTTTCACAATCCATCGGTGGGTCACGAATGCTACTTTGATCTACATTGACTCTGTTACACATTTATCCTTGAACCTTATAATGTATTCCGTTTGGTGTTACAAGTATCTTAGTTTTTTAGGCCCTGATATTTTACAAATTCAGTAAACTTAGTGCAGGTGTTTTTCTCTTTTTTTCATTTTAAAAGTTTTTAAAAATACCAATTAACCATATAATACTTTAACATATTCTTCTTACACTATATATTCTTGTAAAATTTAAGCATTGAACAAAATGATTCTTCTCTCGATTTCCATCTTTCAATTTTGTCCTATGTGTTTAAACATACACATATATATATATAAACATACAAAATATCTACATATAATATTTATTTTTCATAGCATGTTTATATGCTACTCAAGTAGCATTCATATTTCACAAATACCATGCCTATATATATTAGTATATATTTATAATTTTTATACTTGCATTTAAGTCAATATTACATGTTGAAGATTGATGTTAACAGTATTGTTCTCTTTATTACAAAGCTGTTTATAGTATTCCATAATTTTTATATATATGTCCAGTTTTGTACAGACATAACCCATTTTGTTTTCTATTATAAGCAAGCTGGAATGAATATCTTTGAACATTTCCCTTTCATAACAGTGGGATTATTTTTTTACTGCTCATAGTGATAAGAAAAATCTGTCTTATACAGTCTTCAGATTTCAGAGTTTAATAGACACTATAATTTACATAGGAAGTATACAAATATACACATCAAGTAGTAGTTTATGACTGTCATATGTATACAAATCTTTGTCAACACTTGGTTACTAAGCTGTTTTTGCGTATTTGAATTAGGATTTTATATAAACTTAAGAATGTGATTGTTAACAATTTAGGTATTCCAATTGCTCCAATTTATTCATTTATTTCTTTAACATTTGGTCCTGCTACAAATATATTAAGTATCCCTGCATAAACAGTGGTAACCAGTTTGAGTTTTTTAGGGTACCCCTTACAGCTTTCTGAATATCGATTAGGAAGATAGCCTTACAAAGAGAGGCCCTTTCTATTTGTGATCCTAAATTCTATATATGACTGTTAAAAACAGAAAAAGAGAAGAAAAGAAAATGTTCTAAATAATGACACTTTTGTATAAGTAATAGTAGGGCAGACTAAAATTAGGAAAGATGTATGCCGAACCATTAACAATCTCTACAAAATGGGAATGTATAGAGTCAAAAGAAGAGACACTCATTATTTTTGCATTGCATACCTATATCTATATTGCATAAATGTGTTATAATTGTACTTTAGTTTAATTTTAAAAAAGATAAAGGACGTGATAACTTGGAAAATTACACTTATTTACCTTTTTAAAAAAAGTTTTACAAGCCTTCCTTACAAATTAATATATATTCCTATCTTATTACCCAAAGCTGTCAAATTTGTTCAAGTGATCGTAGCATATAAGTTTTATCTCTTTTAACATCTTTGGATTGTTGACAATTTGAACAATTCTTATAGAATATACTTAAAAAATCAGCATGTAGTTTTAGAGAAGGAAAATGCTAGAAACTAAGCACTAGTTTGCTACCAAGTACATGGGGGTGAAATCTTTTACTTAGTAAGAAGACGAAGACCATTTTAAAAAGCAGAGTTTTTATTTGAAATTACATTTTCACAGAGCTTAGCAGACAGTGAGTATTCGTTGTGAACTAAGTGTTAAACTAGACATAATGAAAAATTTGTATTGTCCTCTGAGAACACAGTTGTCCACAACACAAACTCATCAATGTTCAATTTAGAAATACATAGAGAAAAATCACTGGGCAAACCTTAGACTTAACCCCTCAGATGGGTAAAGTGAGAATCATTTCTAGAAGTTAGAGTCCTCAAGAGGAGCTTCCTAAAGGCGTGACTTTCAAGTTAGTTATTAAAGAAAATAATGAATTAGCAGGAAAACTCAGGGAATGTATACCAAATAAAGAGGGAGTTTAATAACTTACTTACCTCAATGATTATAACATATGCAAAAACAATTGTCCAAAGAAGCCAATAAAATTACTTAAGATCTCTTTCCTTTTTGTTCTGTTTTCAAAATTGTAGTTGAAATCTGGAGAGACAGCCGCCAACATTGCTAGAGAACTGGCTGAACAGACACGAAATCATTTGAATGCTGGAGATATCACTTATTCTGTCCGGGCCATGGATCAGTTGGTAGGCCTCCTAGATGTACAGCTCCGGAACTTGACTCCAGGTGGAAAAGATAGTGCTGCACGAAGTTTGAACAAGGTAAGGCCCTTAGTTACATGCATCTTTAAAGTTGTAGTAAAATCAGTGAGAATTCCCTGATTAATTTCCCTCTCCATAAAATCAAATCATTCTAAAGAAAACTGCTAGCTATATTCAATTCACTTCACTGTCTCATTATAATAATGCCCTTATTTGACTTTCAATCTAAGGAACAATAAATGATAATCTCTTTGCATATATTTTGAATCATAATTCATTTTCTGTAGAATTCTGTTCTGGATGCTAAATTCTGACATGGTTAATATAGATAAATGCCGCTTCTTTTGTTTCTTTTTTTTTTTTATCCCTTTCAAGCCTTTATTAATATGATTAATAGTAAAACAAATATCTAATCAATAAAGAGAAATTTAGAAAATAACAGTGAGAAAAGATATAAATAATACATTATAGATTAAAAAAATAATTTAACCTAATTCATATTACATTTAAAAGCTCATTGGACAAAGTGGTTTAATTTTCCTTTTTATTTTTAAGTAACTTATTTTGCATCACTACCATTATAATTTAATAGGTTTTAATGTGTTTCAGCAACTTGGAATTGTAAGTAATAAAAATGTTTTTAAATTGTAAGGAATTTTATGTGTTTTAATTTATAGCTATAAATCTACAATAAATGTTTATATACATTATATACACATATGTAAACATTTGGTATATAACTTATACAGATATAAGCATTGTATTTACTTAAATGTATAAAATATGTTTTATATATATTTATAAGGAGTATCATTTATGTAACAAAATTTCACATTGTGAAAAGATAATAGAATTGCTGCCATTAGATAACATATATTCTCTTAATGGCATTTTTGTAATAAAGATGATCAGTTATTGAAACTGGATTTTAAGGCCTTAAATATCAGGGATAATCTTAATATCAGGGATACTTCAAACAGCAAGAATTTGGCAGCAGCAGACTAATATCCTGTATGGAATTCACTGAATGAATATTCCCCTTTAGAATGAAAAAATAACTTTACAGAGTGGTCTTTGTTGTGTTTATTTCTTTTCTGTCTTATTTGACTAAGAGTCTCATGAGATGGAAGACATTTTTAAAATGATGATTGTTTGACATTAAAGAAAAATAAAAGCTAGGTATTTTATCCAGCAGTTTTTTCTGCAACTTCATCCTCAGAAAATAGATTCAGTTTTATCAGTTAGATAGAATTTATTACTAAGGTATTTTTTTTTGGTTATTTTCATGCTGAGTGAAAAGGAATTATTTTGTCACTCACATCCATGATAGAATCTCAGCCCAGCCCCTGACAGAATATAATCCACAGCTGTCTATGTAATCTGGGCATGCTGTGATTTTACCAAGGTTTACTGGATGCTGTTAATGAATATCGCTGCCAGCTATTGTTATTATAATGTACTAGAAGTAGTAATTTCTATTAATGCTACATATCCATAACACTACTTGTTATAGAATATTTTGTATCTTTATTTATAAATGATGTTGATGTCTGGCAATATCAGGTAAAGCTGGCAATTAATGTCACATTCTAACAGGCTACAGCTAATCAGCTTGCCTAGTCTGAATATTAAATAACTACATAATGGGCAAATTTCCATTTGTGAAGCTTTTTAATGCTCTCTTTTGTTTCTTATTTAGCTCTTTTCAGTTGTTTATATAATGTGGTTTGTCATATGTTAATTTGCATGATGGGGTAAAGAGATGGGATGGCAAAGGTTATTCACATGCTTCCTGGCTTGCTACCATTTCCCGTGGTTCCCACTGTTCCCTGAAGCAGTTATAACCCAACAGATTTGCAAAGTCAACTCAGTACAAATCAATTGTGCTCCACATTGAAATTCTGAAGAGTTTAGAGACCTTTTAAACCAAGATGCTAGTCAGTAATCCAATGACAACACTGGCAATTTACTTGTACTGATTACTCACTTAATTCTTTAGAGGAGTAACTACTCTATGCTCACTGAAGAATGTATGAATTAAAGTTGAGAGAGTATTAGCCACACAAAAGGTATCAGAGTAACTGCTTCTTAAAATGGGTAATTTTCTCCTTCAACAATCAAGGCTACTGAAGGAAAAAAAATACTAGAAAAGGAGGAAAACTACAATCTAATTTATAAATTTTGCAGTCATTTATTTAAACCGAACAAATATATGTATTAATAATTCATTTTATCACCAGGAAAAAAAAAATATTTGGTACTGAATACGAGTTGCTGTTAATCTTTTTCCCAAAAAAACATCATTCTATATGCAAATAAATAAATACAGTCTTGTTATTCCACAAAAGTTTCTAAAATGTGTAAAATCTTTTGGTCAAAACCATTAAAAGAAATTCTTCAAGAAATAAAAACAGAGATAAATCAGAAGATTAATCACATTCTTTTAATCAGAAGTTACTTATCTCTTGGTATTTGTCCCTTAGAATCAACGAGTCAAATGAATATGCATTTCTATTTTCTCAATAAATGGAACTTTTTATATGTATGAACAAATGGTTTGTGGTACATGTTAACTACCTAAATTATCTTTAAACCACAAACAATTTACTATCTTTAAAAAATGGGTTTCAAATCCTTGACATAATTTAATTACTTAACACATCTTTGTCTGTGGCCCACAAGTTAATAACTAACCTCATATGAAATGAATCATGTCAAAAAATAAAGCATATTGATTTTTACTAATTTCTACTAAATTTATTCTAAGATTTCTTTCCATCATTAACAGCTTTATACCATCCAGTTATCACTTGGGTTCTGGAAAGGTATTGGTTACTATTTTTCAAGCCAATGCTGACATTTTGCTGCTGCTTAGCTGTCATTCTCTTCTAGGAAGTAGTGCACAACAATATAAGGTGTTTGTGTAGGTGTGTTCTTTTATTTTTCTTGTTTTCTTCTGTCACTAACTTGTTTTTTCTATTCTGTGTTTAATCTGCTGTCTTAATGGATTCAGCTTCAGAAAAGAGAGCGCTCTTGCAGAGCCTATGTCCAGGTACTTTCTGCGTTTTTATAAATGTGTTAAGTTGTTGAATTGTCTCTGATGGCAATAGCATGTATGGGAATCTGACAGAAAGATGATAATGTATTGAACTTGAAGAATTTCAGGGATGGCATAGAGGGTGGGAATGGAAAGCTATATGAAAGAGCATGTGCTAAAAAGAAATTTGAAAAGTGACAGTGCTCTATCATACAAGAGGATCACAGACTAGCTAAGAGGTGCAACTTTGGTGTGAGAATTTTGATCATCATTGAAAGGTGAGTTGGATATAATATATAAATCTCCAATTTCTTCAGAGGGGGCTATGAAAACATTTCATTCATATATTGATCTGGTTAATATTTGATTAACAAGTTATCCAGAAATGGCACTCAATCAAATAAGACAACAGTTCCAGGATACTTGGAATGTTTACTTCTGTACCAAATTGATCAAGACATGCTGTAATGATCTTATTCTTCCACTCATTATAAGCACATGAATCCCAATGTGAATGTTTCAGTTAACGTTGTAATTTGTTTCTAAGCAAGATTAAAAAAAAAAAAGTTTCTATGTTTATGAGTTCTTGTGGAAAGGAATCCCTGAAGCCAGCTTCATAGTTATTTTTAGAAGGAAAAGAAGTGTGGGGATATCAGAAGATAGGAGAGAGAAGAAAGGAGAGAGGTGAAGGAAAGAACAAAGGAAGGGAGGCAAGGTCAAACAACAAAATACTTTAGTAATGACTTCACTCTGCTTTATTCAAGGTAAATCAATCCACGGGTTGCCAGAATCAGTGCCTCACCATCAGTAGCACACTCTTCCTGCGGGATATTGGGCAAGAGTTAGTTTTATGGAGACAACTCGAAACAGGGATTGCAAAGGAAGTTGGGGATTTCCTTATAAGGCTAGCAGATCCAGTTTTCTAGGGTAAAGTGAGCTGGGTTAGAGGATTGTGATTGGCTCCTTGACAATCATTTCCCATAAATGCAGGTTTAGATTTGTGATATGGGCCAGGCTACTGAGGCAGCTTCCATTCTGTGGGTTCCAATATACAAATTAACTTTATCAGAAGGAAGAAAAATATGAAACTGTGTCGCTGTAAATGTTATTCCCTATGTGGATATATCAGCATTTTTAAAGGGGAAGGTCAACTACATTTGTAAAGAAGGATGTCCTCAAGACCCATGTTACTAGTTCTCAGATTGGTAGTCCAGAAATTAAACTGTATCCGTTTATTCACAATAAGGGCATTGTGCGAGACAGTCGTTTAAAGCGGGGGGAAATCTGCATAACAGAGGTTAGGAAGAAAACCTTTTAATTTGTATTTTTTCTTATAAAATAATGAACTGTTGTATGTAAGCAACTGTTCAGGTTTTTCTCATATTTTGGAAAAGAAATTACTTTGGGAGGTATATGTATATATACTGCTTTGTGTGTGCAATAGATAGAAAAATTGAAGTACTCTTCAGAACTGAAAGCTGAGGATCATTTTTGAGCAACATTAGTATTGTTTTTGATTGCAATCTATGTTATCCTTTTAATAGGGCCTTGGAAATAATTAGAATTAGCCTTTCAGTATTTAAATCTATGAAATGCATGGTCATTCAAACAAGAATCTCTGATGGAAAATTAATAGCACAGTTTATTCAATGGCTGATTTCCTGTTGTTATAATTGACTGGCTATGAATAAACGTTTCAGCTATTGACTAAACATCTGATAAGACCAAATACAAACAGAATATTGGTGAAGTGGAAATGCTCTGCTTGCTAATACATGACATTATTTCTATTCCTTTTGTATAGATCATTATTCTGTGAAATTCTAGACTGAATAATACCTAAATCTTTAGTCTATTTGGCTTTTAAAGACATGTTCTCTATTATTTCTATATTCAGAGCACATTCTAAGCTACCTGTGAAATAGGAATGAAATATACCAGAAAGGTTTTTTGCACTAAATTTGAAAAAAAATATTTATTATAAGATACTTAATTTTTTTTTTCCTTTCCATGGGCACAAGCAGTGATTCTTCTAGATATGATTTTGACCATCTAAATACATTTAACATTTAATTATTTAGAAGTACAGTGTCTATTTTATGAATTATCTAGATCCATTCATTACTTCTTGCTTCCCACTTTTTATTTCACACACACACACAATAACAGTGAAATCTGGACTATCGATAGTCAGCTATGATAACTGATCTATAAGTGAGCAATTAAAAGTTAGTTGCTTTGATTTTTTAAAATAATATATGAATCTCCTAAAACTTATTATGCTTTTATATCAAGAATTTTAATGAAAATAAAAAAACTGGGTCCAATATATTTTATTTTCCCTTATTCAGTTGTAATTTTAGATTACCCTAAAAGTTTTGTTGACTATTAAAATATAGGTATTCACATATGTCAAATTAAAATATCATTACCATATCCCAGACACAATGCATCATTTAGAAGAGGGTTTTAAGTTTTATGCCAGAGAAGACAAGTAAGGCTTGTGTTCCATATGCATATTAATATATATGTTACTATATATATTATTACCAGGAGGGGCCATAGAGGTGAAGATGAGTGAATTGAAATCTGGAGAGATCCAGTGACTGGAACTAGGTCACACAGCTGGCACTGATGGCACTAATGCTTCTATCCTGGTGCATCCAGTGCTTCTTCAACACCATCTTAAGAATAACAGTGATGTAATATGAAGAATAAATCATTTATTAGGCATTGTGACCGTCACTGAAAAGCATTTTGCATAAATTCTTATTTCATAGTCTTTTGCAGGAACTATTAAAATTTACTGACATTCATTTTTTTCCATTTTAAATGCTTCAAAAGCAGGACATTTTCCTAGTTAAGAAATATGTTTTGACTTTTGCCAGCAGTTTCCTTTCTCCTCCAAATCCCATAGGTGGCATGGACTCCCTGGAGACTCACAGTCAATCTTGCTTGATGGTAATGGAGTCTGCCTGCCAATGTAGGAGATGTGGGAGATGGGGGTTCAATACCTGGGTCATAAAGATCCCCTGGAGGAGAAAATGGCAACCTACTCCAGTATTCTTGCTTGGAAAATCCCATGGAGAGAGGAGCCTGCCAGGCTACAGTCCATGGGGTTGCAAAGAGCTGGACACAACTGAGTGACTGAGCACACATGCATCGTTATTGATGTGAATCTTTTGAGTCATTCTTTGGAAACCACTATTATTTGCATACTTAGGCCAAGAATTGATTTAACAATTAGTAAATAACTGCAAAATTTTTTTTAAAGACACACACTTGGTTTCTTCTCTTCTTCCCATTCTTCCTTCCATTTTTCATTTTTTTAAAAGGCAGATAGTCTATGTTTCAAGTCTACAAAGTATTTGAAATAAGCCCTCTTTTTATTAGATTTTACTTATTTTATTTGGACTTAATATTTACTTATTTATTTATTTATTTTGTTTGTTTCACCTTCATTATCCACTAGAAATCTGTATCCTAGGTATTAGTGCCGGGGTCCAGCCCCGGTGGATCCAGGGAATTCGAAGTGGGGACGGCGTCGGCGAGAATCAGGAAACAACTGCTTAATTAAACTTTAATTAAGGACATGAAGAGTAATAGAATAAGGATAGCTCAGTGAGGAAATTTAGTGGAGAAAAGAGGCTGAAATAAGGATAGCTCAGTGAGGAAATTCAGTGGAGAAAAGAGGCTGAATAATTCAGCCAGAAGGTAAGAGAAAGAACGACATGGTGAGACCAAGTTTCGGTGAACAAGGCCCGCACTTTATTTTCCAAAGTAGTTTTTATACCTTAAGTTATGCATAGAGGATAATGGGGGAAGGGGTAGAGTCATGCAGCAAGCCAGGCTTTCTTCCTGCAAACTTATCATATGCAAAAGCTTAGGTGATTTGCATCATCTTCTGGCCCGGAGGCCTGTTATCATTTTAAGACCCTTTCTTCAGAAAACTTATTTTTCTTTAAAGGTGATAAGTCAAGCGCCACCCTCCAAAAGCATTAGATAAAGTTGCATTCCTACAGAGCAAAGGTGTGGTGGGCTATAACAAGAAAAAGAATTAACTCAAGGGTCCCAGGTTACAAACATTAAAGCTACTATTTACACCAATTATATTAATCAATACACTGCCAGGGACACAGCAGGTAAGGGATATGGAGACTTAGCAGCAAACATTGGCCCAACAAGTGAAAATCCCTTCACCAATACAATTTCTAATCAATCTTTTAACTGCTCAAAAGAATCTGTGTTTAGACAGTTTAGAACATCTCATACCTCTCACAGTTTGGAGGCTCTGAGCAATCACATGTGGCCGGAAAAACCTATTCAGGCAGGCTAGAGGACTTCCAAGGGAGTTTGTAGGTTGAAACACTGTCACACCCAGGAATTATTAACTGGAGCTGTAAGCTAACTCTTTTTTCAGAGAGAGGTAGTGGGGGACAGCCCCCCGTAAAGTCAGAGGTGTAGGTGAAAGCACAAAGCAGAAAGTAGGCAGACTCTGGTTTTGGGTGTAAATGCTCGAGAATTTCCAGGGAGACTCCTGAGGCTTGATCCCGCCTTTGCGTATGCCAAGCCTCCTTCCTCATGACCTTTGCCAGGGGCGGAGCTCGCTCCCCGCATATTAGCACTGTAAAAGCAACCTCAGCTTCAACTGTAAAAAAAATAATAATAATAATAAACTCACACAGTAGTTAACAAAAACATTCAAGAATTACTAGTTGAGCGCATTTGCACAATAATCCTCTCAGTACTGGGAATACAGCAGTGCCCACAACAGGTCAAAATCCCTGTTCACTCTCCTAGGGTGAAATATCTAGTAGCAGAATATAAACAGTAAATATATGGTATGTGAGATGATAATAAATGTTATGAAGAAAAACAGAGCAAGAAATGCATCACTGAGGTGAGGTGACATTTGAGAAAAACTATGAAGGGGTGAACTGTGAAGATATGTAGGAAAAAGCACTCTAGCAAAGAAAACAGAAAGTTTCTGAGATAGAAATAAGCCTGTGTTGTCTAGGAAGCCAATGCAACTGGAATGAAGTGAAAGAGAAAAGGATGACAGGACGTCAAGGGCCCAGATCTGACAGACCTTTGTAAGGACTTGTATTCATAGAGAGGAAACCACTCCAGGGTTCTGAGCAGAGGGATGACATGGTCTGATACGTTTTAAAATTAGAAAATAGATGATAACAGGAAAAGTAAGGACTGAAATAGGGTAACCATTTGGGCAATAACAACTACTTAAAACAGGATATGAGTATGGGATGCTCAAATAATTTTTCTGGTTCAAGATTTTTTTTTCAAAGTGGAACAAATAGGAATTTACTGTGTGGATCACAATAAACTGTGGAAAATTCTGAGAGAGATGGGAATACCGGACCACCGGACCTGCCTCTTAAGAAACCTGTATGCAGGTCAGGAAGCAACAGTTAGAACTGGACATGGAACAACAGACTGGTTCCAAATAGGAAAAGGAGTACATCAAGGCTGTATATTGTCACCCTGCTTATTTAACTTATATGCAGAGTACATCATGAGAAACACTGGGCTGGACGAAGCACAAGCTGGAATCAAGATTGCCAGGAGAAATATCAATAACCTCAGATATGCAGATGACACCACCCTTATGGCAGAAAGTGAAGAGGAACTAAAGAGCCTCTTGATGAAAGTGAAAGAGGAGAGTGAAAAATTTGGCTTAAAGTTCAACATTCAGAAAACAAAGATCATGGCATCTGGTCCCATCACTTCATGGCAAATAGATGGGGAAACAGTGGAAACAGTGGCTGACTTAATTTTTTGGGGCTCCAAAATCACTGCAGATGGTAACTGCAGCCATGAAATTAAAAGACGCTTACTCCTTGGCAGGAAAGTTATGACCAACCTAGACAGCATATTAAAAAGCAGAGACATTACTTTGTCAACAAAGGTCCATCTGGTCAAGCCTATGGTTTTTCCAGTGGTCATGTATGGATGTGAGAGTTGGACTATAAAGAAAGCTGAGTGCCAAAGAATTGATGGTTTTGAACTGTGGTGTTGGAGAAGACTCTTGAGAGTCCCTTGGACTGTAAGGAGATCCAGGCAGTCCATCCTAAAGGAGATCAGTCCTGAGTGTTCATTGGAAGGACTGGTGTTGAAACTGAAACTCCAATACTTTGGCCACCTGATGCGAAGAGCTGACTCATTGGAAAAGACCCTGATGCTGGGAGGGATTGGGGGCAGGAGGAGAAGGGGACGACAGAGGATGAGATGGTTGGATGGCATCACCAACTCAATGGACATGGGTTTGGGTGGACTCCGGGAGTTGGTGATGGACAGGAAGGCATGGTGTGCTGCAGTTCATGGGGTCATAAAGAGTTGGACACGACTGAGCAACTGAACTGAACTGAAGGGATTGTAAGGTGAAGTGTCTGGAAAAGAGAGGTGTTGGAATGACCCACAGTGTTTTGCCTGAGCAACTGGAAGAATGAATTTGCCTGTTACTGAAATGGTCTATCTGTGACCAATTTGGGAGGAACATGAAAAGAACCTCACTAAAAAGTATGTTAAGTTTCTTATCAGATATGCAATATTGATGGTAAATTTGCAGTTAGGTATATGAGCTTAAAATTTAGCTGAATATTCACGCTAGAAGTAATCATTTAGTAATGTTTCAGGAACCAGTCAATCCTAAAGGAAATCAATCCTGAATATTCATTAGAAGACTGATTCTGAAACTTAAGCTCCAGTACTTCAGCCACTTGAGGCGAAGGGCCAACTCATTACATAAGACCCTGATTCTGGGAAAGACTGAAGCCAGGAGGAGAAGGGCATGACAGAGGATGGGATGGTTTGATGGTCTCTCTGATTCAATGAACATGAGTTTAAGCAAGCTCCAGGAGATAGTGAAGGGCAGGGAAGCCTGGCATGCTGCAGTCCTTGGGAAGGCAAAGAGTCGGACATGACTGAGCGACTGGAAAACAACAAAAACAAAAACAATGTGAGAGTGGCATTTTCAGTCAATGTTTCATTTCCTAGATGAGTTTATCAAGGAAATGAGTATAGAGAGGAAGGAATCTAGGGCTGAGACCCAGGACACTGTCATATGATGAGGTCTGGGAGAGGAAGAGTAACCAGCAGCAGAGAAGGAGGAGGACCTGAAGAGTATGGCATCCAGGAGTCAACTCAAGTTCTTATCTCACACAAAAGAAAAAGATGTCAGGTGCTGCTGAATCTGCTCAGAAACACAAATACAGCTTTTCAGTGATAAAAGTAATGTCAACATTTGATGAATTTTAAAAGATTCTAAAGCCCGGATACATAAACATTTCTACCTATTGCTTCTTTTTTTTCTCTCTCTTTAATACAGGCTTTCTGTGAACCTAAGTTGCTACTTGCGCCTTTGACAAAGTGAAAATTGAATTATGCCAGTTTTACTTGTGTGCCTTTGGTGGATGAGACAAGAAAAGATTCTAACCTCCATTTATACTCCTAGGAAGAAATTAATGAGTATTTTCAAGTTCCTTGTTTGGTCACTTAATTGGCTGTGTGACAAAGAGCTCCGTGGTGCATGTCAAACAAGTTTTTGAGTCTTCTAATGATTTGTGCTTTGCTTGACTTGTGATACTATTCTTTGTGGCCTGTCAGGCTGGATATCCTTGTTAAAGTGGCTAGAATAAATTGGCTAGTGGTGTGCATACAACGTAGTATATTAACTATAGCAATGGGGAGTACTTTTAGCAACTCTTTCAAGAGATTTCAGTGTTTGCCCATAAGCATCAAAGCCAACTCAAACTTTCATTTAATATAATTAAAAGGACATCTGAAAGTAGTTTGAATCACGCCAGGTTCTTGAGATTTGGTAACCCTTTGTTAAAACACTATGAACTTAATGTATTTCACAGCTTGATAAATCTGCACTTGATTTGTGTAAGAGAGAAAATATAAATCTGTACCCTGCATGTTTCTGGTGCTCTGAACCTATTGCTAAAAGACATTGAGATCAAAGAAAGTGACTTCCGTGTAAAAGTAGTTTTCTTTAGATAAAGAAGAGATATGAATTCTTTTTTATACATTGTAGTCATTAAATAAGGCAATTGTTGAATCAAAAGATAGTAAAACCATATGTAATATAAGCAGTGTAAATTATACAGGCTATTATTTAAGATCTTGGACAGGTCAGTTCATAAATCTAATGATTTGAAAACTTCCAAAGGATAGTGACAGATAATGATGATGGACTTTCTGCTTTGACGTGCAAAGAACATCATTTTGGGAATCTCTCAAAATCCTCGTGGCTAGTGTGTCAGATCAGGCAGAGATGGCTGCTTTACAAAGTTATTTCCAACTCTTCCGTTTTGCACATTTCCTATAAATCAACAAAATGTTCCTGTTTACATATATATATATATAGCTAGAATATATATGTGATTTATATATATGGAATATATATAAAATAAATATAGAATATATATATATGGTTTGTAAATGCTTCAGGAAGTAATTCTAATAAGGGTGGGAGAAAAAGGCCTTTTATTTCTATATAAAATACTTTCACCTAAAACAAAAGTATTTTCTCACTTTTTTCCACCAAATTTTATTCTCTCCTTTCTTGATTAAAGCCTGGATCATTATTTAATTGTAAAATTGTTTCTTTAAAGTCCATTCTAGTTCATCATTGCTCTCTGAACATGAGTTTACCTTCAAAGAAGTTTTAAATACATAGAACATAAATATATATTATTTCTATGCAAACATAAGAGAGTACACATCAATTTACCTTACTATGTGTCTTTAAAAGCCTTATGATCGTATACCTAACCAGAAGGAAAAAAATACACTTAAAATAACATTAGAGATTTAAAATCCTACTTTCTGAACCTATCATAAGCATTTCTGGTGCAGGTTAGACAAGAAATGAAAGCTTTAAGGTGTCATTTGCAGTAAAGTAGTTGCCTAATGACTTGGAACCAAACAAATGATTTTTTTATTCTACTACTAACAGAATTATAATTTTTATATTTTCACTTATCTCATGTATGAACTTTTTACAGCCAGTAGTCACAGAAACTTAACTATGGTAACTTAAACTAGGACTTTATTTTCATAAATAAAAAGGAAATACAGTTGAAGCAGTTCAAGATTAGTATGAACACTCCATTTCAGAGACCAAGGCTTCATCTGTTTTTCTGCTATATTGTATTTAGCACCTGGGCTTATCTTCAAAATGACAAGATGCTTACTTAGCATCCAATCATCACTTCATGCTAATTTCTACACAGAGAGAAGGATAGTAAACTATTCATTTCTGTTACAACTTTCCAAAAATCTCACCCAACTACATTTAATCATTTCTCCTACTCCTAACTGTATCCCTTGGCTGTTTAGTTTACATAAGTAAATTCTTCTTTGATAGATACAGTTTTGCAGCTGGGCATAGTGTCCAATGATTCTGTGTCTAAAACAAGAGAATTATTGGGAAGTAGTGTTCTTAGATGAAATAAAAAATATTTTTTTTTCGTATTTGATGGTACATATTGATATATTCATCCAGTTTTGATATGATATCTGCCAGAAAGTTATGATGATACAATACCAGTGGTTACTTTTAAATCCTAAGTAGAGATTAAAATGTCCTTTTGATTGTTATATTCTGAAGGCAATCATTTTTGTTCAAAGGAAAAAAAAACAAGGTTATTTCAAATTATTTCCAGATGGCATTTCTTTCTTTATAAGTACTTTTCTGAATGGATAATATAGGTATATGTTACAAAATTCAAACAGTGGAATAATAGATATGTCTCCTTCCCACTCAGGCCACATGGCTAACTCCAAGGCATGCCACTGATGTTGTGATGTATTTCAGTGGTGTCCCCTCGGAGTTGAATGGTGCAAGCAGCCCTGCCTCTCTCCCTAGTAATTCATATCTCTTTCCTCAAAACAATTACTGTATCAACCTCTTAAATATCTTACCATGGAAGACTAGCTTTGCTCACATCCATATTTTTATAATGTTTCTTTATAAATCTTGTCATACAATTGCAAAACAGTGTTTGTTCTCCTCGCCTATGACTAGGACGTTGAGAGTAGCTGTGGCAAACTCATGTTATGTGGTAGCGTTCCACCACTGAAAGAATGAACATACACTGATGATCAAAGGCAGTCTTGCATCACAGTTTATATCAATAAAACAAGTTTATCAGTAGGAAACCAGTTGAATAAAATGCTACACCAAATAGTTGAATACTCTCTAGCCACAGAAATGTTTTTAAAATGCAGATTGATCAAGACTTGATCCCACTCAAAGACTGTCTTTTTCCCTTAAAAAAAAAAGTCCTGTTTTGGACTATAGTGTTTGAGAATTTGACTCCTCTTGCTGATTTCCCACATCTTAGCTGGCCTCTTCCATAAACTTGGAGTCTACACTCCCAAATGACCTAAGGACTTGCATTTCATATTTCTGTGCCTTTGTAGTCACAGTGCCTTCTACTTGGATTCCTTCTCTACTTCTCCTTCCCTTCTTCTCAGTAGCATTCACTTATCTGACAACATTTAGTTGATGCATGAATAGGATTATTCATGTTTCCTGAAGACCATTTAAATTGTACTTAGCACATGAAAAATGACCTCTAAATATTTACCATTTAATTTAGGCCTTCGTCTAATGTTTCCAATTGCTTGATGGTATTTGCACTGAAGAGTATGAAAGGCAAAAAGATATGACACCAAAAGATGAGCCTTCCAGGTCAGTAGGTGGTCGATATGCTACTGAGGAAGAACAGAGAAATAGCTCTGGAAAGAATGAAGAAGCTGCATTAAAACAGGAATGGATCCAGTTGTGGATGTGTCTGGTGGTGAAAGTAAAGTCTGATATTGTAAGAAAAATATTGTCCAGGATCTGGGATGTTAGGTCTATGAATCAAGGTGAATTGGACATGGTGAAGCAGATGATGAAAAGAGTGAACTTCAGCATTCTAGGAATCAGTGAACTGAAATGGATGGGAATGGGCAAATTTAATTTAGATGACCATTATATCTACTACTGTGGACAAGAATCCCTTAGAAGAATTGGAGTAGCCCTCGTAGTCAACAAAAGAGTCTGAAATGCAGTACTTGGGGGCAATCTGAAAAATGACGGAACGGCCTCTCTCCGTTTCCAAGGCAAACCATTTAACATCACAGCAATCCACATCTATGCCCCAACAACTAATACTAAAGAAACTGAAGTTGAGCAGTTCTGTGAAGATATACAAGACCGTCTAGAACTAACACCAAACAAAGATGTCCTTTTTCATCATAGGGGATTGGAATGTAAAAGTAGGAAGTCAAGAGATACCTGTGTGACAGATACGTTTGGCCTTGGAATACAAAATGAAGCAGGACAAAGGCTAACAGAGTTTTGTCAAGAGAGCACACTGGTCATAGCAAACATCCTCTTCTAACAACACAAGAGACAACTTTACACATGGACATCAACAGATGGTCAATACCCAAATCAGATTAATTATATTCTTTGCAGCTGAAAGGGGAGAGGTTCTATACAGTGAGCAAAAATAAGACCTGGAGCTGACTGTGGCTCACATAATGAGCTCGTTTTTGCAAAATTCAGGCTTAAATTGAAGAACATAGGGAAAACCACTAGGCCATTCAGGTGTTTCCTTAATCAAATCCCTTATGATAGTTGAGTTGACTAATAGATTCAAGGGGCTAGATCTGGTAGAGAATGCCTGAAGAACTATGGGCAGAGCTTCATCACATTATACAAAGGCAGTGACCAAAACCATCCCAAAGAAAATTAAATGGAAGAAGACAAATTGCTTGTTTGAGCTGAGAAAATAAGAGAAGCTGAGAAAAGAGAAGCAAAAAGAGGAAAAGACATAACCAACTGAATGAAGAGTTTCAGAGAATAGCAAGGACAGATGTGAAAGCCTTTTTAATTGAACATTGCAAAGAAATCAGAGGAAATCAAAGAATAGGAAAGACAAGAGGTCTCTTAAAGAAAATTGAAGATACCAAAGAAACATGTCATGCAAAGACAGGCACAATAAAGGACAGAAATAGTAAGGGCATAACAGAAGTTGAAGAGATTAAGAAGAGATGACAAGAATACACGGAAGAACTATACAAAAAAAGGTCTTAATGACCTGGATAACCACATGGTGTGGTTACTAACCTAGAGCCAGACACCCTGGAATGTGATGTCAAGTGTGCCTTATGAAGCATTACTATGAAAAAAGCTAGTGGAGGTGATGAAATTCCAGCTGAGCTATTTCAAATCCTAAAAGATGATCTGTAAAAGTGCTGGACTCCGTATGTCAGCAAATTTAGAAAAGTCAGCAGTGGCCACAGGACTGGAAAATGAATGTAATGATACAGAAGTTTTGAACATTCTTGGTTCATAGATAAAGCAAGTGGATTCCAGAAAGATATCTACTTCTGCTGCATTGACTACACTCAAAGCCTTTGATTGTGTGGATCACAACAAACTGTGGAAAATTCTCCACAAGAGATGGGAATGCCAGACCACTTTACCTGCCTCTTGAGAAACCTGTATGCAGGTCAAGAAGCAAGAGTTAGAACTCTACATGTAACAACAGACTGGTTCAAAGTTAAAAAAGTAACACATCAAAGCTGCATATTGTCACCCTGCTCATTTAACTTATATCCCAAATACATCACATGAAATGCCAGGTTGGATGAAGCACAAGCTGGAATCAAGATTGCTAGGAGAAATAGCAACAACCTTAGATATGAGGATAATACCACTCTAATGACTTAAAGCTAAGAGGAACTAAAGAGTCTCTTCATGTGGTAAAAGAGGAGAGTGAAAAACTAGCTTAAATTAAACATTCAAAAAAACTAAGATCATGACATCCAGTCCTATCACTCCACTTCATGGCAAATAGAAGGGAAACAAGTGCAAACAGTGACAGATTTTATTCTCTTGGGTTCTAGAATCACTGAAGATGGTGACTGCAGGCATGAAATTAAAAGACGCTTGCTACTTGTAAGCAAAGCTACGACAAACCTAGTGTGTGCATGCTAATTGCTTCAATCACGTCTGACTCTTTGTAACTCTCTGGACTGTAGCCTTCCAGGCTCCTCTATCCATGGCATTCTCCAGGCAAGAATTCTGAAATGGGTTGCCATTTCCTCCTACAGGGGATCTTCCTGACTCAGGAATCAAACCCATGTCTCTTACATCTCCTGCACTGGCAGACATGTTCTTTACTACTAGCACCACCCAGAAAAATCCTAGACAAATCTAAACAGCATATTAAAAAGCAGAGACATCATGGTGCCAACAGAGGTCCATGTAGGCAAAGCTATGGTTTTTCTTGTAGTTACGTACAGATATGAGAGTTGGACCGTAAAGAAGACTCAGTGCTGAAGAATCGATGCTTTCCAATTGTGGTGTGGAGAATACTCTTGAGAGTCTCTTGGACAGCAAGGGGATAAAACCAATACATCCTCAAGGACATCAACCCTGAATATTCATCAGAAGGGCTGATGCTGAAGCTGTAGCTCCAATACTCTGGCTACCTGATTAGAGGAGCCAACTCATTGGAAAAGACTCTGATGCTGGGAAAGACTGAGGGCAGGAGGAGATCGGAGCTACAGAGGATGAGATGGTTGCATGACATCTCTGACTCAGTGGAAATGAGTTTGAGCAAGCTCCGAGAGATAGTGAAGGGCGGGGACGTCTGTTGTGTGGCAGTCCATGGATTCACAAAGAGTTGGACACTTCTTAGCTACTGAAAAACAGCAACAACATTTCCACCACAGTAGAAATTCTCAAAACACTTCTCTACATCACTGTCACCAGCCCCTCTCCTTTTACTGTCTCTTAATTTCATCTCATCAGACTTTGCCCTCACTACCTTACTGCAGCTGTACTAGTTGAGGTCATTAATGATTTCATGCTGATGAACTCAGTAGTCAGATGTCAATTAACTGTACTTAACCAGTCAGAAGACACAGTTGATTTCTTTGTCTTCTTTAATACACTATCCTGAAGAAAACCCATTCTCTTGATTTTCCTCCTCTTGATGCTTCTTTGCAGTCTCCTTTCTTCACTCCTTTTCTTCTAAATCCATGGGTTTGGGTGCCTCTTAGCTCAGTCGGCTCTTGTTTGCTCTTTGTTCTGACACTCCTATGTGATCTAGTTGATTTAAGTGGCACCTATGTGCCTAAGACTCACAGATGTTATCTACAGCACAGACCACTTTCGTGAACTCCAAAATTAGTTTGAAGGTAACTTTTCAAATCTTCACTTTTTTTTAAATAGGCATCAAATTCATAACTGAATTCCCAGTCTTCACCTGAAAACTAGTTTCATGTGCAGTGTTCACCTACTCAATTGATTTGGTTCACCCCCGCCACCTCCTGTTTTCTAAATAAAGCTCCAAACATGGGCCTCTCTAAGATTTTGAAATATGCAAAGCATATTTCCACTTGTTGAATTGCATTCTGTTTATTCACCCTTTTGGAATACCTCCTCCAAATATCTACATGGATAACTCTCTCAGCAACTTTGTCTTTTTAAAATCATTACATTTTCAAGGAGGCCCACTTGGACCATCCTAAGTAAAATCAAAAGCCACCCTGTCCCCAACCCTACCCCTAACTCTGAATCCCCCATCATGTATATTTTCCTTTTATTTTACATGATAAATAGATAGATGATTGGTAGGAAGACCTGATTTACCCCTTGTCTGTTTGGTTAATGTTGTATTTAAGCTTGAAATTCTCATGGAGCCGTTCTAATACAAAGCTTGTACTTCATGTTTCTACTATTATAATGCTTGTCATGCTGTATTTTACTTGTTTATTTCCCTGGCTTCACTCTATTGTTATCACTTTGAAGGAAGGAAGAATAACTATCTCTCTTTGCAGTATCTCAGTTAAAGGCACTTAATTAATATTTGTTGAATGAATGTTGAGTAAGTAAAAAGTTAATGGCAACCCACTCTAGTATTCTTTCCTGGAGAATCTCCATGGGCGGAGAAGCCTGGTGGGCTACATCCATAGGGTTACAAAGAGTTGGACGTGACTGAAGGGACTTAGCACAATTTCTCTAACACAACATAGATTTGACAGCATTCAATCATTTAATTTTATATAAGATTTAAAAATAATACAGTCAGTTACAGTTTGTTAAATATATTTTTGAATAAGAAGTTTCTTGAAGAGGCAGAGTCTTTTGTAAAATTTCTGTTTTATCTTGTTCTACTATTAAAGGTTCTTATTACTATATTCAAGTCAGTTGTATTATACAGTCATTTTTATTAAGACTTGAAAATGCCAACATTTCTCTGTAATATAAAAGGGAGTTCAGAGATTAGTGGTTTTTATATGCTTAGTAATATTAAATAAGAGTGATTATTAAAAAAATCTTAGGTTTATTGATCAGATGTGTAAATATCAGTCACTCAGCTTGACTTCTAGTAAAAAAACTTTAAGTTTAAAACTGTTTTGAAGACTTCTAACATTTGCCCTTTAAAATTTTGATTTGAATCAATGTCTAAACATAGATTGGAGTACAATGTGCCCTATTCAGGAATGATGTTAAACTTTTGCTCTATTTTATTTTATTCTCAAATGACAAACTTATTACAAAGTCAAAAATGAAGTTAAGGTTTTTAAAATTTTTAATTATAAATCAATGTAAATTTTATATATATATATATATATATAAAATATATATATATAGAGAGAGAGTCAGAGAGTCAGAAAGCAAGAAATTGGAGCATAGAAGATCTGAATACTTATTTTTCTTTCTCTACATAGCCTGAGATTTATACGTGACATATATTAAACATGGAGAAGGAAATGGCAACCCACTCCAGTATTCTAGCTTGGAAAATCCCATGGGCAGAGGAGCCTGGCAGGCTACAGTCCATAGGTCACAAGAGTAGGACACGACTTAGCACTATCTTTCTTTCTTTCTATTAAACATAAATATATATATATATATATATATAATATAGTAAGAGAAACAATGTTCAGCATGATTACTGTATATATTGATAAAAAATATTGTGTTCATGAGAACACAGGAAAAAGATAAAGATGTGGAGATAAAAAATAAAATTTCACTTTTCCAAAGGATGTCAGCAACTTAATTTAAATTTATCCACTAAGGGGAGATAATTGCTCTTAACATTCTAATGGGCTGCCTAATGATTATATACATATATATGAACATATGCTTCAACACAAAAGAAAAAAAATGAAAATTCATTAAAAAATAATGAATGACCTCAAGAACTTAAGATCTAAGTTTATAAATCCTTTATGTAAATATACTTAATAGCTGTAGATTTTCTACACAATACAGCCCAAACTGCTATCATACTGAAAATCTTCTAAGATCTGAATTATACTCACCATTTCTCTCACTTTACTCTTTTTACACTTTTTTTTAATCTATCTTTTCTTACATCATGCATTCTTCTCACCCCAAGCACAAACCATTTCTTGCCTCAATACCTTCGTTTTTGTCTTTTTTAATCCTTAACTTGCTTATTATGTTCTTCAGCCTCAAATTTCCTTCTCTTAGGTAAAAAAAGCTTATTTATCTTTTAGTGTCTGATTCAAAACCAAACACCTCTAGGATCTTTTATCCTTCTCAGCAAGAATTCAGTACACTCTGTCCCATGCTATATGTTTACCTTCTGCTTTGGAGTGTAGGCAAATTGAGAACAGATTTTCTTATTTTTCCTAACTTCACCCAGCAGTGATTTCCCTAGTTCTTTGCATATCATACATATTTAATAAAATATGAGTTGCACTGAAAGTTAAAATGAATTACCCTTCATTCTCTGCAACTCATTCTGCCTTCCTTCCAAACCATGCTAATATCTGGTCATTCAGAAGACTTCTTGGGTGACATAGCAGAAAGTTACAGGAGTAAAAAAAGATGTTTTCAGTTTCCCTATTGTATTAATGATTTGATAGTAAAAGTAGGATATTTTTGTTTAATGAGCCTTTATAGAGTACTAAAATGTCTCAAAACACTAAAATTTACCCTGGAAAAATGAAAATGAACGTGATATGTCCCCTGAGGACATCAGAATCTAGTGAGAAAGCCAGACCCACATATGAATAATTCTATTAAAGGTGAATAAGTACTAAAAATGGGAGCCCATTTTGACATCGAGTCTCTGATGATAATGATTTGGATAATACTGGCTTAGTTAATAGATCTTTTCATTTGTACTTAATCTTTGCTCTTATAAAATCAGAGATTTTTTTTTTTTCCTTCTGATATGAAAAGGGAGAAAACTCACTTTCATGTGAATCTTCACCAGATGGCAATAATTCAGCAAAGAGTTATTGAACACTTACTGTGTGCCGGGCAGTTTTGGGCACTTACAAATGACACAATCACTACCTTCATGAAGTTTACCTTTTTCTGAGTGAGTGATCTACCAGTTAAATAGTTTTTTTAGGTAAATAAATATCTGACACACCTTAGATAATGATACCTGTTACAAAGAAGACAAAACAGATAATGGATTTAAGTGGGTGACTCTCCTTAGATATGCTGCTAAAGGAAGACCTATATGAGCAGCTGATACCTGAGCTAAAACCTGAATGAGATCATGATTAAAAAGCTTGTCTTCAAAAAAACTACTATGATGGTATAGTTGTATATCCTTTCAAAGGCATTCATTCTGTTTGGATCTTTATTTTAATGGTTTTCAAGCAGAGAAGAAGGGTAACTAAGTTTCCCAGGTGATTTGGTTACCTAGTTACCTAGTTTAAGATTTAGAATTTACCTTGGTAAGAAATGCCATTGATATATTTCTCACCATGGACCCTTTTATGTATTCTTGCTAAGGAATTCTAGACTATTTCACAAGGACATTCTTCTAGAAAAATGATGAAAATTGATATTGGAAGATATACAGCTATTTTTCACCAAAATTTCACAGTAGTTAACAACAAATAAAAACACTGTCCCTTTTGAAATATATGAAGTGTGATTAAACAGTTTAAAACACCTTTTAACAAACATGCTATAGTTAAATGCTCAGTGTAAAATTAGTCAAATGAATTTGCTTAAGATCTGAATTTAATGATGAGGGGTCAGATAATATTGTGCAATGCCAATATATGTCAGGAAAGATATGGGATGTCCATAATTCTGGTATGAATCTAACTGACTTTTCACACTTTCTAATTTATGTTTGATTTTTAGGAAGGCAAAAGTGACTTTAGAGTCTAGTCTGTAAACTGTTTAATAAGAAAAGTAGTATCTTATATAGTATGCCCCTAACCACACTCAAATTGAAATATGATGCATCGTATTTTCTTATGCAGTTCACACTTTGTTAATTGGTTAGAAAACATCAAATTGCCCAAAGGCACACTGAAATGTGTGGTGAAACCAGAATATAAATTCCCAGGTCCATCTTCTATTCAGTTTCTTGTGTTTTGAAAATATAGTGGGGTGAATTAACATTTAGTTTCTGGCAAAGATATTTTAATTAAATTAACATCCCCAAATTTTAGATTATTTCAGTCTATAATGTCAAAACCGTTAGGTATTTTTGTTTTCCCTTTTCAACCTTTTGTGGTTAGAATATATTTTAAGATTTATCCAGAATTAGTCTTATTTATTATAACTTTAGAATATAAATCTTAGGTCAATAAAAAAAAAAATGATAGCAGATGAGAAATTGATGAGAGCCATTGATCAATGTCCCATTACCTCACTTTAATCAAATGCATTGTGTATTTCCTGTTCAACTTTGGTTCTAAACTGTAGTTAAGTTCATTTCTTTGGAACCAAATAAAATGAAAAAGCAACTTGTATTTTAAAGAAATGTTTTTGAGGTAGTGAAAGCAATACAATAACTAGTTTGACCAGAAAACCCCCCAAAATGAAAGCTTTATTACCAAATGTCATCATTTGTGTGTAAAATATATAAATGTATGAATATATATAGAAAAAATGAAATATAGATGTTATTTTGCTGTTGAATATTGTGACTGTTTATTTGGTCTTCATGAAACTAGTAACAGGGACATGTTGAAAGGTTGTTGTTGAATCACGCGAATACACCAGGATTCTTGGCCCCCGGAGGAGAAGAATTCAATCCGGGGCCAGAGACGAGGCTTGATCTCTCAGAGCTTTTGTGTAATAAAGTTTTATTAAAGTATAAAGGAGATAGAGAAAGCTTCTGACATAGGCATCAGAAGGGGGCAGAAAGAGTACCCCCCTGCTAGTCTTCAGCTGGATGTTATATAGTCACTAGCAGTCTGTTAATGAAAGAAAGGAATGTCTTAAAATTCAGAATGGCACCAGGCCCCTCACCCGTAAGATGCATTTTGGGATAATCTTGGCACCAAATGGTTTATCCTGGGCCATAAAATGATTAACTTCAATCTTGAAGAAGGGCAGACCACCATACAAATAGTTTCATTTACATAGATTAGGGGAACAATATCTGAGTATAACATACTGGTTTGTCAAGTAGGTTCTGGGCCAAGAGGCGGAACCGACTTGGAGACAGAGTTTGGGGTAAAGGCATAGTACATTAGCATAGCTTAAGACAAACATTTCCGTAAGAAAAAGGCATTGGTTATCTCTAGGCGAAACCAAGTGTCATTATGGCAACACAGTATTTTAAGAGAAACCTCCCTTTAAATTTGTATAGAGAAGGAAAAAATATTGTTTTAAGAGAGATAAAAATGTCTGACACTTGCAGGCTATTTCCTCCATTTGGAGACCCCTGGCCTTCCTGCCTGTTACCCTCTCAATGTCAACAACCTTTGGAAAGCTTACACAAATTGTATTAATTATAAAGCTATTAAATTGACCTAATTATGCTATCTCACTAGCAGAAAACAGATAAGTTAGTTCAAGCCTCTAGAATACATATTATGAATTTTTTAAAAAATCATGTATCTATTTTTTACAGTTAGTCTTTGTTGCTATGTGTGGGTGTTCTCTAGTTGCGGTGAGTGGGGGCTGGTCTTCTTTGCAGAGCATGGGCATCTCATTGTGGTGGATTCCCCTATTGTGGAGCACAGGCTCTAGGGCACACAGGCTTCAGTAGTTGTGGCACACGGGCTCAATAGCTGAAGCTTGTGGGCTCTAGATAGCACAGGCTCAGTAGTTGTGCATGGGCTTAATTGCTCCATGGCATGTGGAATCTTCCTCTACCAGGGATCAAACCCTTGTCCTGTCCAATGGTAGGTGGATTCTTACCCACTGTACCACCAGGGAATATTATGAACTATCAAATACACATGTTCTTCCCATTCCTCCATAGTAGTTAAGTTGTATATCAGTTCTGCTTATGAGATTGGGTTGTAGAAGAGGCATTCCTTCCAGATCTCACTTCAGTGTGAATATTTTGCAATTATCAGGGATGACTTGTGCTTTATTCAGTGAATACCTCTCTCCTTCCCACACTGAACTTTGATATCAAATTAAAATACAGATAGGATTGCACCTAAACACTTGTTATGAGCCAGGAGACCTTATGAAATGATTTCATTATCATCTCTAATTTACAGAAGAGTACAAAAAAGTTAAAAAACTTGCCCAATAGCACACAACTAGTAAGGTGGCAAAGTACAATTGCAGACTCAGCAGATCTGGTTCCAAATACCACACTGATTTTAGCATCTGAGAATTCTGTCTCAATTCATGTGTTGACATTTCCTATTATATACTTAGGTAATCATAATAGGTGCTATTTTAAAAATAAATAAATACTAGGTTTGTGTCTTAACCCACCCAGATTTTAGGACCTGTCATTTCTGCAATAAACTTGGAAATCATTTAGGCTTTAATAGAAAACTTCTATTAAACCTTACCTCAGGGAACATTTTGGGAAGATAAAGCAATGTTTCTGTTCTGCCCTCTATAGATTTTATTTTTTTTTAATTTAACAATGCAAAAGGAAAAGAAGCAACTATAGTCAACTCTGAGATGTTCTAAATAGGAAACTGTTTACAAATGGGGTGCTTTAGCTAAAATACTGAGTCTTTAAACTGACAGTAAATACATCAGACACACTCCTTATTATCTTAGTTTTGCAACTGAAAATGTATAAGGTGTAATATTTTTTCATTATATATTTTGAGCATATTTTAACAACTGCTTTGTGGGACAAAAATATTGCACCTTATACATTTTCAGTTGCAAAACTAAGATAATAAGGAGTGTGTCTGATGTATTTACTGTCAGTTTAAAGACTCAGTATTTTAGCTAAAGCACCCCATTTGTAAACAGTTTCCTATTTAGAACATCTCAGAGTTGACTATAGTTGCTTCTTTTCCTTTGGAATTTTTAAATTAAAAAAAAATAAAATCTATAGAGGGCAGAACAGAAACATTGCTTTATCTTCCCAAAATGTTCCCTGAGGTAAGGTTTAATCAATGTAAGGTGCTTCACTAATGTTAAAATGGTTGGTCCATAAAGAACTGGCGTAGGTTTTGTCACATATGGAGCTTTCAGAGCATTTCTAATGAATTAAGAAGATCAGTGAATCCCAGAAAGAATACTTCCTTGCACTCAAGAGGTCAATGTCTTCTGTTTGGCTTCAGAGAATACATAAACTTTTTTGTTGTTTGATTTCTATCCGGCACCTCCTTTTTTTGGCATGTCCTGTTGGCATCACCCCATAGAGAACTTCCTGGAAAGCAGATCAGATTGCTGTGATCCAGAAATGCTTTTGTCTGGTTTCTAGGTCATGTTTTAAACACAGAACAAATGACAGAGCTAAGCATACTATGTGGAAATACTCAGTCATTAAACTCATGAGGGACTTTTTTTTTTTTTTTTTAACAATGCAAAGTACTCAACTTGCAAGTAGAACTATTTTATGTACAAAGCCAGTGATGTAGATTTTTAGCCAGAACTTGGAAAAGCTGGGAAAAATATCAAGAAAAACTTTTATCAAAAGGCAGATTAGTTTTTGAAGTTGGTGTTAATTGGCAGCAAGGTGTTTCATTATGAAGCTGAATTTTTAACAGTTGTTACTTGGTTACTATGAAAACACCAGCCAGAAGAAAACACTGCAGCTTAAGGGGTATTCCCCCAGTCTCTGCCACTCCCTCTCCCAATGTGTCAATACTGTGAGTCCTGTTTTAGAACACCAATGTACTGCTTGGAAAGTGCCTGTGTTTGCTGTTTATTCAACTTATTTCCGGATTAGATGCATATTTCATAATCAACAGGTTCAAGGAAGATCACTTTCAAACTGCCAGTGGTGTATTTTTCTGTTGTGCAATTCTCTATGTTTGAGTGAAATCTTAAGACCTTAATGGAAAATTGTCTTTTCTTGCAACCCAGAGTATTGAGCTAACCGTGGGAAATATATAAATTGTAACTAGAAAGACAGTTCTTTTGGATGAAGCAGAGAGAACCTTGGTACTTTATCTCTATGTGTGAGTGTACTTACTGCTGATTTTTTTTTTTTTTTTTTTTAAGGAAAAATGCTCAAAGGCCATAGGTAGCAAGCTCCAAGTGCTTACTCTCCTTCCTAGTAGTAAACAGCACAAATGTTTCTCTTCCGAAGCCCTGGGAGTATGTATGCTTTGATATTTTTCCCATAGTGACATTTTACTAGCTGGCTAAGAAAAAAATTGGTTTGCTTAGTGAGTTCTTTGCAGAAGGCAATGGCACCCCACTCCAGTACTCTTGCCTGGAGAATCCCAGGGACAGAGGAGCCTGGTGGGCTGAAGTCCATAGGGTTGCTAAGAGTTGGACACGACTGAGCAACTTCACTTTCACTTTTCACTTTCATGCATTGGAGAAGGAAATGGCAACCCACTCCAGTGTTCTTGCCTGGAGAACCCCAGGGACAGAGGAGCCTGGTGGGCTGCTGTCTATGGGGTCGCTCAGAGTCAGACACGATTGAAGCAACTTAGCAGCAGCAGCAGCAGCAGAGAGTTCTTAACCTATACATAACAAATTCTTGTATTGTCCTGTCTTTAGTCATCCTTTTGATTTCTATTATGTTCAGCATCTAGTTTTATGGTGATGTATAGAGGAAATCATTTTTGTGGTGATGTGATAGAAGTGTTAGTTTGAATTACTTGCCAACAGTTTCCCAGCCAAATAATTTAATTATGTGATTATAGTCTTATTGAAGCCTTTGCTATTGATTTTAAGAAAGAAGCATAGCTCTATTTGTTGTCCTTCAGAACAAAAAGCAGGTTTTCCTGTTGTCTTGCAAAGTCTCAGCTAGGATTTTACAGCACAAAATAATGAATGCTTCCACTGCAGCATGTCACAGGGGAGGCTGGGACAATACTGAACTCATGCACACCAGTGATTCTTACTTGCTGGGCAGCATGTATGCCTGGATTTCTGACAGCCCTGTGGGTTCACTAGAGACCTCTGTCATTCTGTTCATCTTCTTGTAGGCAATGGTCGAGACAGTTAACAACCTCCTCCAGCCACAAGCCTTGAATGCCTGGAGAGACCTGACTACAAGTGATCAACTGCGTGCAGCCACCATGTTGCTTGACACTGTGGAGGAAAGTGCCTTTGTGCTGGCCGATAACCTTTTGAAGACTGACATTGTCAGGGAGAACACAGACAATATTCGTAAGTGGCTTTTGTTATACAGAAGGGCCAGAGAAGGACAAGAAAGAACTATCATCTTGTTCAGCAGAAGAGGGAAAAGAAAAAAGTATCATCTATGGTGGACCACATATTATGAGTGGTACTTTATTTCAGGGGAGATAAGTTATTGTTTTTTCTATACTTAGGAGGGTATCACTTGTTGTTAGCTTAGGAGTGTCCTCATAATCACACATGTGTATTTCCAAGGACATTTCAATACTGACTATATTAGCCTCACCTGAGATCAAGGACAGTGAGACCCCCCCCCCCTTTTTTTTTTCTTCAATTTTTATGTATGAAACTGATGTATGCATATAAGTTTCTATCTATGGAGGGTAGTATTTTAAATTTTACCCTACAGGTCACTTCAGTTATAATAAGAATCTCTCTGAATTATAAACTATAAAGAAGGTAGTAATTTAAGTTAAAGTGTTAAAAATAATTTTTGATAATTGTGTTGCTAGCTCATAAAAAGTATAAATCTAATTAGTGTGTTTAAGGATGTAGCTGACAGTTTTATTTCAGAAGACTTGATAAAATTATTTCAAAGTTATTAGGTTTAAAGATAAATCAATATTGATATAATAGTAGAGTGCCAGATTATAAAAAGATTTCACTTAATTCATAAAATAAAGACAACATTTTGAAAGTAAACTGATAGTCAATGACAAATTGTATTTGAGCTTTAATTTTAAATTCTAGGCTTTATAATTGATAGTCTTACCTATCTGATTTTTAATAATTTTATTTGCTTTATTTTGAAAAAAATTGAAATACTAAAAAAAAAAGAATTTCTATAAACACTGAACTACTATGAAGTAGAGCAGATGAAGATTAGTTCTAGTGTTTTGATTTCAGAAATGTTTCAGTAATTAGATTATCTTAACTTTGGCATGTTTCTCAATGAGTACTGACATCTTTTTACCATTAATAGAATTGGAAGTTGCAAGGCTGAGCACAGAAGGAAACTTAGAGGACCTGAAATTTCCAGAAAACACCGGTCATGGAAGCACTATCCAGCTTTCTGCAAATACTCTAAAACAAAATGGCCGAAATGGTAAGTTAGAATGTGTCTATTAAGTTTGATGGAATTGAACTTGTCATTAATTCATTGAGTCTTAGGTTGGAATTTTAGATGGACTTGAACTTGTCATTAATTCATTGAGTTTTAGGTTGGAATTTTAGATCTGCTATCTAAAATCTTTTCTCTCCTCTCACTCCACTGATCTCTTTCTTCTCCTCTTTTTTAGCTTCTGCACTAACAATATTTTAATGATATTTGCTCTACAAAATTCCCAGTTATATTTGGAAATTGTTGTTACCTTTCAGATGTAGAAAAATATCAGAAACTTGAATGTGAGGAAAATTGATAGACAACAAAATCCAGAAGTTCTGACTTTTTCCTTTGGAAGGAGTAACACCCACCAACTTGACAGATTTTGCTTCTAACATTTCTAGTGGAAATTTTATTTATAATTTAAAAATTATAAATACATCATTTGCTATAAACTGCATGGACTTTGAGGGCATTATGCTAAGTGAAATAAGTCAGATAGAGAAACACAAGTATCTCATTTACATATGGAATCTTAAGAAAAAACAAACTAGCTAACTGATAAAGAAAACAGACTACTGGTGACTAGAAGTGAAGGGTGAGGGTAAGCAAAATAAGGGTAAAATGTAAAAACTTCTATTTATGAAATAAATAAGTCATGAGGATGGTGACTATCATTAATGATGCTAGATTACCTGTTTTGAAAATTGATAAAACAATAGATTTTAAAACTTCTCTCAAGAAAAAGAAAATTAACTCTCTATGGTGATGAATGCTAACTAGACTTATTGTGGTGTCATTTCATAATATATACAAATATCAAGTCACCATGTTGTACACCTTAAACTAACATAATGTTATATGCCAATTATATCTCAATTTAAAAAAGAAATCAAGACTGGACTGTCTAGATCACAGAGAGCATGCTAAAAACGGAGAGGAGCTGGAGCAGCTGAGGCAGGAAGGAATTGGACTAGGGAGCATGTGATAGGTCTGTGAAATCATTTTATTTCTTCCTAAGTGTAAGCTGGGATGAAGAACTCTCTGTCAACACATGTATACCTGTGGCGGATTCATTTGGATATTTGGCAAAACTAATACAATTATGTAAAGTTTAAAAATAAAATAAAATTTAAGAAAAAAAAAGTAAAAGATAAAAAAAAAAAAAAAAGAACTCTCTGTCAGTAGGATAAACTGATGTGGGCCAAGAGCCAAAGAAGGGAAACCATTAGGAAGAATCAGGAATCTGATTTCACTCTACAGAAAATCTTAGCACTGCCTCAATATTCACACTTAGTAACAAAATAAATACAATTTTAAGTTAGGGCTGATAAAATTTCCAATACTAAAGAATTTTGTTCTGCTGGCAACAAACATAATCTGTTTTTCTTGATATTATTTTAGTCTCTTCTTTTTCAAAACGATTTACCTTGTAATATGAAACATCAGCTCTGAGCTGGTTGTACAACATGAAGTCATCTTCCTATCACATAGCAGGTTAAAAGATATCACCTCCTTATTTAAAAATGTTAATATTAGTGAGGCTTGAGACATACTGTCTATGAGATTATTTTTTTAATATTTATTTAATTTTAATTATACTCAGTTACTATAATCTAGTACTAAATTGATCTGTATCTATTGGTTCCATTGTCCAAAAGCATCTGTTTACATTTTCTGAATGCTTTGCAAAGGAAAAGCATAAAAACATCATCAAAAATAAGTTAATAAGGATCTCCATGAGAACAAGAAGCTTTCCCAATATGTTCTGTGCCTGGCACATGGATGCAATCACTAAGGGTTTATCAAATAAATGTATGGATTTTCATATATAAAGCCAATGAAGATTGAAATATGTCTACATTAGTCATATAGACATATAGTTTACATAGTTATATACTTTTGAACTCATTTTATTTGCTAAATTAATGTGTGCATGTGTATGTGTGTGTTTTAGGCCACATTTAAGCATGAATTCTGGAGTGGAGATTTTGTAACAATTATATATGTTAAATTGCACTGGTAAAGCAAGGTGGGATGACAGTCTGATGCCATTCCACAAGGGGAAATTGGTATGAATTATCACCAGTTATAAGCCAATTAAAATAGCCGTTGTTTCTGTCAATGAGAAAAATACATAGCCATTCCTAAAGTTTAGCCCGCCAAAAATTAACATTTTTATGTTAAATATAGAGGAAAAGAACTAAAATTAAATGCTATGTTGTAACAGTCAAAAAGTATTTAGTACATTATTGTTTGTATTAGAAAGTATAAGAATGCCCCTTGCCATTATGTGGCTCGGATAATAATCTCTTTACTGGATTAGAAATCTTATAGTATTACTGAGACAGCTAGATAATCAGGTCCAGAAAACATACAAGATCAAGGAGGCCGACAGAAGCCTGTGTCATCACAAAGAAATAGTGCTGTGAGACGTCACTGCTGCCACAAGGGAAGGGGCTGCTGCTGCTGCTCCACCTCCTACTTCCTTGAGTCACTAATTCCCCATCTGAAATCTGAGGCTAGTGCATCTGACTGGACACGTTGAACTTATGTGCCCTGAGCAACCTCTTTGAAAGGCAAGCTGGGAAAGCAAATATATGTCCCTTTTGTGTCTGTAAGTATCTAAGAGTAGGGCATTTCCCAAACGTGGGAGTGCAATTTAGATATTGGACAGCCCCCTCCTTCCTCAAAAAATGTATTAATTTTTATCTTTATTCCCACTTCACTTTACAATTCAGGGATTTCCATGTCAGTTACTACAGTGGTCAGGACAGTGCCTGTCTCTTGGGGAACCAAAATGGATTTATACTGGAAGGAAGACATAGGGCTTTAAGAAAGGAAATTATGTAAAATTTAAGAGAAACATACTAAAAAGTTAATTTTACAGGGGATTTATATGTAAGAGATTGTCATAAGAGAAAAAATAAGGTAGAAGGACATAAGAAGATGTCATCTTGAATATGATAGTTGAGGTTTAAGACAGGTAAGGAATTTTTAAAATTCATTGAAATAGTTAATTTACAGTGTTATATTTACAATATAAATATCCATTGTTTTCCATTATGGTGTATTGCAGGATATTAAATATGCTGCACTCTATAGTAGGGCATTGTTGTTTAATCATTCTCTACATAATTTGTATCTGCTAATCTCAAACTCCCAATCCTTACCTCTCCCAGACTCCCTCCCCTTCAGTAACCACAGGTAAAGATTTTGAATATTTTATTTTGTTTTAATTGAAATTGAGAAATAATTGGAATATAATAATGTACTTAAGTGTTTGATCTCCTTGCTTGATCTGATCTGACAGCAAACAGATCAAACAAGTCAGTCCTAAAGGAAATCAACCCTGAATACTCATTGGAAGGACTGATGCTGAAGCTGAAGCTCCAGTACTTTGGCCACCTGATGCAAAGAGCTGACTCATTGAAAAAGACCCTGATGCTGGGAAAGACTGAAGGCAGAAGGAAAAGAGTGGAGCAGAAGATGAGATGGTTGGATAGCATCACAGATGCAATGAACACGAACATGGGCAAGTTCCAGGAGATGGTGAGGGACAGGGAAGCCTGGCGTGCTGCAATCTGTGGAGTCACAAAGAGTCAGACATGACTTGGCGACTGAACAACAGGATCTTAAGTATTTAGCTTGATGAATTTGACAGTTATACATTCCTCTGTTACATCACATGAAATAAGATGAGTGATGTTTTTAAAGTGCTGCACTCAATATGGCAGCAAATTTGGAAAACTCAGCAGTCACAGGACTGGAAAATTTCAGTTTCATTCCAATCCCAAAGAAGGGCAATGTCAAAGAATGTTCAAATTTTTGTACAGTTGTGTTCATTTCACATTCCAGTAGGTTATGCTTCAAGCTAGGCTTCAGCGGTGTGTGAACTGAGAACTTCCAGATGTAAAAGCTGGGTTTAGAAAAGGCAGAGGACACAGAGATCTTATTGCTAGCATTTACTGATCATAAAGAAAGCAAGGGGATTCCAGCAAAGCATCTACTTCTACTTCATTGACTCAACTAAAGCCTTTAACTTATATAACATATAAGTTATATATAAATTTATAAGTTATATAAGTTATAACTTTAACTTATATAACATATAAGTTATATAAGCATATAACAACAAACTGTTGGAAAATTCTTAAAGAGATAGTAATACCAGACCACCTTACCTGTCACCTGAGTAATTTATATGCAGTTAAAGAGGTTCATGACATTGTACAGGAGACAGGGATCAAGACCATGCCCAAGAAAAAGAAATGTAAAAAAGCAAAATGGCTATGTGAGGAGGGCCTCACATGTAGCTAAGAAAATAAGAGAAACGAAAAGCAAAGGAGAAAAGGAAAGATATACCCATTTGAATGTAGAGTTCCAAAGAATAGCAAGGAGAGATAAGAAAGCCTTCCTCAGGGATTAATGCAAATAAATAGAGGAAAACAATAGAATGGGAAAGACTAGAGATCTCTTCAAGAAAAGTAGAGATGCCAAGGAAATATTTCATGCAAAGATGGGCTCAATAAAGGACAGAAATGATAATGGACCTAACAGAAGCGGAAGATATTAAGAAGAGGTGGCAAGAATACACAGAAGAACTATACAAAAAAGATCATCACAACCCAGATAATCATGATGATGTGATCACTCACCTAGAGCCAGTCATCCTGGAATGTGAAGTTAAGTAGGCATTAGGAAACATCAGTACGAAAAAAGCTGGTGGAGGTGATGGAATTCCAGTTGAGCTATATAAAATCTTAAAAGATGATGCTGTGAAAGTGCTGCACTCAATATGCCAGCAAATTTGGAAAACTCAGCAGTGGCCACAGGACTGGAAAAGGCCACTTTTCATTCCAATCCCAAAGAAAGGCAATGCCAAAGAATGCTCAAACTACCTCTCAATTGCACTCATTCACACACTGGTAAAGTAATGCTCAAAATTCTCCAAGCCAGGCTTCAGCAATATGTGAACCGTGAACTTCCTGATGTTCAAGCTGGTTTTAGAAAAGGCAGAGGAACCAGAGATCAAATTGCCAACATCCGCTGGATCATGGAAAAAGCAAGAGAGTTCCAGAAAAGCATCTATTTCTGCTTTATTGACTATGCCAAAGCCTTTGACTATGTGGATCACAGCAAACTGGAAAATTCTGAAAGAGATGGGAATACCAGACCACCTGACCTGCCTCTTGAGAAATCTGTATGCAGGTCAGAAAGCAGCAGTTAGAACTGGACATAGGATAACAGACTGGTTCTAAATCAGGAAAGGAATACATCAGGCTATATATTGTCACCCTGCTTATTTAACTTATATGCAAAGTACATCATGAGAAATGCTGAGCTGAATGAAACCCACGCTGGAATCAAAATTTCCAGGAGAAATATCAATAACCTCAGATATGCAGATGACACCACCCTTATGGCAGAAAGTGAAGAAGAACTAAAGAGCCTCTTGATGAAAGTGAAAGAGGAGAGTGAAAAAGTTGGCTTAAATCTCACCATCAGAAAAGTAAGATCATGGCATCTGGTCCCATCACTTCATGGCAAATAGATGGGGAAACTGGCAGACTTTATTTTTGGGGTTCCAAAATCACTGCAGATGGTAACTGCAGCTATGAAATTAAAAGATGCTTACTCCTTGGAAGAAAAGTTATGACCAACCTAGACAGCATATTAAAAAACAGAGACATTACTTTGTCAACAAAGGTCCATCTAGTCAAAGCTATGGTTTTTCCAGTAGTCAGGTATGGATGTGAGAGCTGGACTATAAAGAAATCTGAGGGCCACAGAATTGATACTTTTGAACTGTGGTGTTGAACACTCTTGAGAGTCCCTTGGACTGCAAGGAGATCCAACCAGTCCATCCTAAAGGAAATCAGTCCTGAATGTTCATTGAAACGACTGATGTTGAAGCTGAAACTCCAATAATTTGGCCACCTAAAGTAAAGAACTGACTCATTTGAAAAGATCCTGATGCTGGGAAAGATTGAATGCTGGAAGAAGGGCACGACAGAGAATGAAATGGTTGGATCACATCACTGACTCAAAGGACGTGAGTTTGGGTAAACTCCAGGAATTTGTGATGGACAGGGAGGCCTGGTGTGCTGCAGTCCCTGGAGTCACAAAGAGCTGGACCTGACTGAGTGACTGAACTGAATTGAACTAAAAGTAGCAACAGTTAGAACTGGACATGGAACAACATATTGGTTCAGAATTGGGAAAGGAGTACAAGAAGCCTGTATATTGTTTCTCTGCTTATTTAACTTCTGTGTAGAATATATCATGCAAAATATTTGACTAGATGAATCATAATCTGGAATTAAGATTGCCAGGAGAAATATCAACAACCTCAGATATGCAGATAATACCACTCTAATGGCAGAAATTGAGGAGGACCTAAAGAATCTCTTGATGAGGGTGAAAGAGGAGAATGAAAAAGCTAGTTTGAAACTCAACAAAAAACTAAGATCATGGCATGTGGTCCCATCACTTCATGGCAAATAGAAGGAGAAACTGCAAGCAGTGATAGACTTTAATTTCTTTTGCTCCAAAATCACTGTAGATAGTGACACCAGCCATGAAATTAAAAGGTGCTTATTCCTTGGAAGGCAAGCTATGACAAAGCTAGACATCAGAGATATCACTTTGCAGATGAAAGTCCATACAGTCAAAGCTATGTTTTTTCTAGTAATCATGTACAGATATGAGAGTTGGACTATAAAAAAAGGCTAAATGCCAAAGAATTGACATTTTTGAATCACGGTGCTGGGGAAGTCCCTTGGACTGCAAAAAGATCAAACCAGTCAATCCTAAAGGAAATCAACCCCGAATATGCATTTAAAGGACTGATGCTGAGCTCTAATACTTTGGCCAACTGATAAGAAGAGCTGACTCACTAGAAAAGACCCTGATTCTGGAAAAGACTGAATTCAAAAGGAGAAGGGGTGCCAGAGGAAGAGGCGGTTAGAGAGCATCACCAACTCAATGGACATGGATTTGAGCAGACTTCAGGAGATAGTGAAGGACATGGAACCTGGCATGCTGTAGTCCATGGGATTGCAAAAAGTTGGACATGACTTATCAACTGAACAACAACCCAGAAAATGTCCTGATGCCTCTTTCTGGTTTTCTCACCCCATCTCCCGACCTGATGAACTGCTTTATTCTCATTAATATTTCTAATTACAAATTTTATCTGTTCTTAGACTGGAATAATAAAGTGTGTACTCTTTCCATCTGTATTCTTTAACTCTGTATAATATTTTGTGGATTCAGTCATGATGCTCCATCTATCATTTGTTTGTTCTTTATTGATGTATAGTAATTCTGTTATTTTAATAAGCCATAATTTGTTTATTCTCCTATTGACATACTTTGAGTTGTTTCTATTTTTGGACTTTTGTGAATAAGGTAGCTATAAACATGCTTATACAACCTTTTCTTTCTTTGTGTATATATGTTTCCATGTATCTAGCAAGGGTAGATATATGTTTAACTTTATAAGAAATTGCCAAATATTTTTCCAAATAGTTGAACTCCCACCAATAGTATGCAGAGGTTCATTTGTTCCACACTTTTACCAACATTAGTGTGGCTAGTCTTTTGTAGTGTGAGTTGTGGAGATTCTAGTGGGTATTGCTATCTCAATATTATTTTGATTTTTACTTCCCTAATTATGAATAATATTGACAGTTTTTCTTGTATCTATTAGCTTTTTATATATCTATAATAAAGTATAATAATACTTTGTAATAATTTTATGTGTTTTGCCATTTTAGTATGAAATTAATTATTTGTTGAGTAGAAGAAATGCTTTATGTATTTATGAGTCATATGCATTTATATTTCCTAGTTTGTGGCTATCTTATTAATTTTCTTAATATTGTATTTGGTAGACACAGATTTTCAATTTTGATAAAGTTTAGTTTGCCATCTTTTTCTTTTATAATTAGTGGCTTTCAGGTCCTATCCAAAGAATCTTTGCTTTCCCCAAGATCACATAAATATCTGATATTTTGTTCCAGACTCTCTTTGATTTGAATGAGATAGGGATTGAGGGTTTTGTTGTGTTTTTTTTAGTACTGATATGTTATTTTCGTATCATTAGACTCTCCTTTCCTCATGAATTACTGGCACTTTGGTTGAAATGAATGTTTGAATTTTGTTGTGAATATATATAATATAATATAAATTTGATTATAATCTAATTAGAAACATCTAGTCTAAAAAGGATGTACAAGCTAATTAGTTTCTTCCCAATTTATATGTACTTATTTTAGGAGAGATCAGAGTGGCCTTTGTCCTTTATAACAACTTGGGTCCTTATTTGTCCACGGAGAATGCCAGCATGAAGTTAGGAACAGAGGCCATGTCCACCAATCATTCTGTTATCGTCAATTCTCCAGTTATTACAGCAGCCATAAACAAAGAGTTCAGTAATAAGGTTTATTTGGCTGATCCTGTGGTGTTCACTGTTAAACACATCAAGGTAAGAAAATGTTTATCCACATTATATTTGTTATAAGTATGAAGTATATTAATTTCCTTTCATTGTCCCTATTATTTGACATATAGAGATCCATTTTCTATAAAATAGTGATTTTTTTCCCCAAAGTGAGGGAGGAGAGTAATTGTTGTATATGTGTATCAATTCAGTTCAGTTCAGTCGCTCAATCGTGTCTGACTCTTTGTAACCCTATGGACTGCAGCATGCCAGGCTTCTCTGTCCATTACCAACTCCTGGAGCTTGCTCTCAAACTCATGTCCATCGAATCAGTGATTCCATCTAACCATCTCATCCACCATTGCCCACTTCTTTTCCTGCCCTCAATCATTCCCAGCATTAGGGTATTTTCCATTGAGTCAGTTCTTCGAATCAGGTGGCCAAAGTATTGGAGCTTCAGCTTCAGTGTCAGTCCTTCCAATGAATATTCAGGATTGATTTCCTTTAGCCTTGACTGGTTTGATCTCTATGCAGTCCAAGGGATTCTCAAGAATCTCTCCAACACCACAGTTCAAAAGTAGCAATTAGGTAAAAGTATAGATGGATTTATAAATACTTAATTGTAATTAAAAAGAACTAGAAATATGTTCAGTGGAACTGGTCATAACTACACATCTGACATTACAAGTAATTATGCCCTTTGTGTGTAGATATAATTTTATGCATATGCAAAGATTGTAGTGTAAATTGAACGAAAAATTTTAAAAACTGTTCTCTCAGAGAGGCTTTCCTGGTGACTCAGATGGTAAAAAATCTGCCTGCAATGCAGGATTCCCAAGTTTGATCCTGGGGTTGAGAAGATCCCCTGTAGAACAGAATGGCAACCCATAGTTCTTAGAGTACTAAGTATCTTTGCCTGGAGAATTTTCATGGACAGAGAAGTCTGGTGGGCTACAGTCTATGGTACAGCAAAGAATCAAACAAGACTGAGCAATTTTCACTTTCACTTTTCTTCCACTTTCACTTTTATCATCTCAGAAGTTTATTATATACAGCAATTCTTTGCTTTGTAGGATATATTAATTGATGTGATTTTGAGATAATACTAGTATCTCTTCAATATTATTTTTAAATGAATTCACCTGGAATCAAGGGGAATAAATAACATATATTCATATATTCACATTTATTTAGAATTGATAAGCCCCACTTAATATGAAAACATTGGTAGACATCTCCAGAAATATTGGAACATAGTATGAAATTTTGTTAGATGTAAATAAAATGCCTACTTAATTTGCATGATCATAAAGTAGTTATTGGCTTTACTGATTTTTTTTGTTTGTTTTTTTCTGTAGCAGTCTGAGGAAAACTTCAATCCTAACTGTTCATTTTGGAGCTATTCCAAGCGCACAATGACAGGTTACTGGTCAACCCAAGGCTGTCGGCTCCTGACAACAAATAAGACACATACTACATGCTCTTGTAACCACCTAACCAATTTTGCAGTACTGATGGCACATGTGGAAGTTAAGGTAAGATATATAGCGTATGATAAAATTCCTTAGCATACAGTTAAGACACTAACTATAAAAGGTCTTACCTCTGCACCTATCTTAGTATTCTAGCTTTTGTAGTAATTTTATTCAAGAACTCTCTGATGTTCAACCCATACCATAGTAGATGATTCAAATAACTCTTTTTTTTCTAGTATCAATATAGTTCATAATATTGAAATCTGATATGAAATAAAATTTTGCTGATAAAACTTCCCCTGTTATTCCCTGCTTTTATTTTGTATGAATAAATGTCAGACCATATCCTCATGATCTGGACAAGATAGGACCTCAGCATTACAGGCCAGGGCAATGGGGTTAAGAAGCTAGAATCTGTTAGGCTGAAGACTAAGGAGCCATGCATGAGATCAAATACTCTCAAAATGAGTGTTGGGAAAATAGCCATTAAACACATTGTAATAATGGTTCTGCCCATTCAAAAGACACGATTATAAGGAAAAATTCAGGTAATGGATTGTTTCCAAAATCATAAACATGACTAACTTGGATGCATCAGTCTCTTTCTAGTTGATTGGTTGTCATGGAAGGCAGGATGAGTATTTAGATTTCTGATATAGCTAGGATATAAAAATACAAAGGGATTACTAACTTGGCTATAGAGATTGATAGATGGGTTATAACAAGAAATTATGACTGTGAATTCTCTTCTCATCTTCCTGATGTGAATAAAAATAGAGGAAGTATCATTGGTTTTCCAATGCATCTTAAAACATGAAAACCGTGGCAAAAATTTTATCTACCTGATATCATCAATCCAATAATTTTATCCAAAATTTTATTTTACGGAACAGCAGACAAATCTGCACATGATTTCAATAATGAAAAGTTTTTTTAAAATGCCATACATACTACCACAGTTTGGTATAAAACTATATTATATAAACTTTCATAATGGAAAGAGAAGAAAATCTAAAAGAGAAGAAAATTTATTTGGCTCTGTCGAAGTTAAAAATGATAAAGGTAGAAGAAAACAAAATCCAAGCCCACTCAGCACCTAATAAATTACCTTAGCTGTGTCAACACAGTCAAATTTGGTCTTTTAAGAAGAAAATCAAATGTTTCCATAGACAAGAGAAGCAGAGAAAACTCAAAAGTAGTTAATCAGCTGTGTAGGACTGAGCAGGACCCTGTGGGGCTCCCAGGCAAAAATGTCTTTCCATGTTCCCCATTTCTAATATGAAACAGGCTTCACTCAGCCTCCATGATCTTCCCTGAGTTCCAAAGGACAGATTCAAACAGTTGCTAATAAGAAAAGGGAGGAGATGAAGAGACAAGGAAGGAGCAGTCAAGAAATAATAGTGCAGCCTTGGGAAAGGGTTCTGTTTCCTCCTTAAGGCATATACATAGCAATGCCTTTGAATTCTGTACAGAACCAAAACCCCCACCAAATGGAAGTTGTTAACTTAATGAAGCCTCCTTCATTGCAGACAGAAGGTCAGAGAAGAACCTCAAAAACCACAGAAGCTCATCCAAAGACCACCTGATGCCAGATGACCTCTGGATTGAAGGAATGCAGGCCCCACATGCACCCTGATCCTCATCAGCAACCCTGCCTACAAACTCTAAATATAAGACTCCTCACAACAGCCCCTCAGGTGGGGATGCACAATTTTGAGGGCATTAACATGCAGTGGCCCCCTTTACTTGGTAAAGCAATGTTCTTTCCTAAATCACCCAAAATTCTGCATCTGAGATTCATTTTGGTACTGGTGCACAGAGGCAGGTTTTCAGTAATATTGTCACTTCATGTGTGTGCGTACTAAGTCACTTCAGTTGTGTCTGACTATTGTGACCCTATGGACTCCTCAGACCATGGGATTCTCCAGGCAAGAATGCTGGAGTGGGTTACCATGCCTTCCTCCAGGGGATCTTCCCAACCCAGGGATCGAACCCTTATTTCTCCTGCACTGGCAGGTGAGTTCTTTACCATTAGCACCGCCTGGGAAGACCTATTGTCACTTTAGTGCATCCCTTTCCTTCAAAAGTCAGTCTTAATGCTTCTCTCCCTTGATAAACTGTAAATTGGCTGAGACCAGTGACCTCCTTTCTCTTACTTCCCACAGTCTTTTGTGGGGATGGGTTATTCCAGAGCTTTTGGAAAGACAGAGTAACCATTTACTAAGAAGGAAAAAACTTATAGGAAAACACCAAAAGTGTTGTTCTGGAATTGTGACACTGATTAGAAGTCTAGATGGATATATCAAGTTAACTATTGAATCTAGGAGTTTGGAGTTAAGAAATGGAGATGAAACCTGGGGATCATGAGATGATGGTTATAGCATACCACCATATGAGATCAACTACAGAGAAATGGATAGTGCCTGGAGTACATTTAGGATTACACTCCTGGCCAGGGCAACACAAGAGGCTGTGGAGATGGGGAGGCACCAGCAAAGGAAGCTCAAAAGGACCAGTTGCTGAGGTAGGAAAGAGATAAGAGAGAATACTGTACCCAAGGCAAACTGTTCCAAGAATGTGGTTGATGCAAGTTTTACACAGTTTACCTTACTAAATTCATCCTACTTATCCTTCAGCGTAGGTCACTTTTTTGATAAGCCCTCTCTCTGATCAGTCCTGCCTTAGATGAACCCCTTCTGTGTCCTAAATCACAGTGTAGGTATCAATTATAAGGCTTATCACAATTATGACTGAAGCTTCATTTCTCTGCCCTTTCCTTCCCCTTAAAAATGTAAGCATCATGAATGACCTAAGTTCCACTGGAATGCTAGAATCTTCTGGTATCTCTGGCAGATTAGAAGAAGGGAGTTACATTTATTCAGAACCTATTGTGTAACACATCAAGATCTTTACTTAGGTGCTTGAAAAATATTCTTTAAAAGAAAGAAGGAAGTCTGAGGAGTCCATAGGGTCACAATAGTCAGACACAACTGAAGTGACTTAGTACGCACACACATGAAGTGACAATATTACTGAAAACCTGCCTCTGTGCACCAGTACCAAAATGAATCTCAGATGCAGAATTTTGGGTGATTTAGGAAAGAACATTGCTTTACCAAGTAAAGGGGGCCACTGCATGTTAATGCCCTCAAAATTGTGCATCCCCACCTGAGGGGCTGTTGTGAGGAGTCTTATATTTAGAGTTTGTAGGCAGGGTTGCTGATGAGGATCAGGGTGCATGTGGGGCCTGCATTCCTTCAATCCAGAGGTCATCTGGCATCAGGTGGTCTTTGGATGAGCTTCTGTGGTTTTTGAGGTTCTTCTCTGACCTTCTGTCTGCAATGAAGGAGGCTTCATTAAGTTAACAACTTCCATTTGGTGGGGGTTTTGGTTCTGTACAGAATTCAAAGGCATTGCTATGTATATGCCTTAAGGAGGAAACAGAACCCTTTCCCAAGGCTGCACTATTATTTCTTGACTGCTCCTTCCTTGTCTCTTCATCTCCTCCCTTTTCTTATTAGCAACTGTTTGAATCTGTCCTTTGGAACTCAGGGAAGATCATGGAGGCTGAGTGAAGCCTGTTTCATATTAGAAATGGGGAACATGGAAAGACATTTTTGCCTGGGAGCCCCACAGGGTCCTGCTCAGTCCTACACAGCTGATTAACTACTTTTGAGTTTTCTCTGCTTCTCTTGTCTATGGAAACATTTGATTTTCTTCTCTTTTAGATTTTCTTCTCTTTCCATTATGAAAGTTTATATAATATAGTTTTATACCAAACTGTGGTAGTATGTATGGCATTTTAAAAAAACTTTTCATTATTGAAATCATGTGCAGATTTGTCTGCTGTTCCGTAAAATGTTGAATACACTAAATTCAAATATCTGTCTCTTCTCCTACTAGTAATTCTCTTTGTGAACAATCTATTTGGGAGGAGTATTTTAGTTTGCAGGATCATAAGTTTCAAACTAATTGACTAACGTTTCTACTGTGGTTTTTGAGAACACAGTAACAAATGCTTTAGAAATCACCGATAGCTGTTTCCTCTACTCAAATGATAATTCTTTGGGAGAGAATTTAAAAAGTCCCCGTGATCATTCCTGTCAGTTCAACTTGATGTTGATTTTTATTATGTTTAAAAGGCTTCATTTTCCTTAGTTTGATGCTTGCATCTCTCTTTTGCCCTCTCTTTTCTTTTTAGCTTAGTATATCCTATTGCTTCTACCTCAACATTACCCCAGTCCAAGTATAGGTATTATTTTTCTGTTTAAAAACATTGTATTTTTTAATTTAATATTGATTTAAAACAATTTGAACAATTTCAAACAATTTTGAAATTTTTAACTTCATATCATGGTTTCTGTGTGTCAGGTATTTTATAACTAGATTTTCTAAGTTAGAAGGAAATACACTGTAGGGTTCTGCAGTGGGACATGAAGAAAAGTACTTGCTTTTTAAAAAGTCTAATTTTATTTTTAAAGTCCAAAAGAAAAGTTAAGAGTTTAAGAGAGGATTTTATTAGTGAAAAATAGAATGTTTAATGTTTGTTGATAAAGGTTGTACACTTTCATTCCCAGTTTTTTTATTCTCATTTTATATATTGTCATCTGTACTGTAATGGGTTTGAGGTGAAAGTAGAGATTAAAACTCATAACTGCTCTTGGGCTCCAAAATCCATGTGGATTGTGACTGCAGCCGTGAAAATAAAAGATGCTTCCTCCTTGGAAGAAGAGCTGTGACAAACCTAGACAGGGTATTAAAAATCAGAAACATCACTTTGCAGACAAAGGTCCATCTAGTCAAAGCTGTGATTTTCCCAGTAGTCATGTATGTATGTGAAAGTTAGACTATAAAGAAAGCTGAGCACTGAAGAATTGATGCTTTTGAACTGTGGTGTTGGAGAAGACTCTTGACAGTCCATTGGATAGCAAGATCAAACCAGTCATTCCTAAAGGAAATCAGTCCTGAATATTCACTGGGAGGACTGATGCTGAAGCTGAAGCTCCAGTACTTTGGCCATCTGACACGAAGAGCTGACTCATTGGAAAAGATCATGATGCTGGGAAAGACTGAGGACAAGAGGAGAAGGGGGTGGCAGAGGCTGAGATGGTTGGATGGCATCACTGACTCAATGGACATTAGTTTGAGCATACTCAGGGAGATAGTGAAGGACCGAGAAGCCTGGCATGCTGCAGTTCATGGGATCACAGAGTCAGACATGAGTTAGAGACTGAACAACAAGAGTATATAATACTTTAATTGATGTATTTATTCAGAGGGAAAATAAAAAAAAAAAAAACTAGGTAACTCACAAATTGAATACCCTCCAAATATGTAAAATTCCATGAAAACAAAATGGTTTTAAAAATGTAAAATTTTATTGTATAATCTTAAATATTAACTCTATCAAAATTTTTGACAACTTCTTAGAACCAAGAATTATTATTAGATTTTCTTATCAAACAATTTCATAGTAATATGTTTCCTTCATAGATTTATTAAAATATGAAATTATTTATTTGCTAGTATGCTGTTTTATTGGAGAAGGCAATGGCACCCCACTCCAGTACTCTTGCCTGGAAAATCCCATGGACGGAGGAACCTGGTAGGCTGCAGTCCATGGGGTCGCTAAGAGTCGGACACGACTGAGCGACTTCACTTTCACTTTTCACTTTCACGCATTGGAGAAGGAAATGGCAACCCACTCCAGTGTTCTTGCCTGGAGAATCCCAGGGACGGGGGAGCCTGGTGGGCTGCTGTCTTTGGGGTCGCACAGAGTCAGACACAACTGAAGCGACTTAGCAGCAGTAGCAGCAGCATGCTGTTTTATTGTCTGCCTCCTCTGCTAGACCCTAAGCTCAGTATTATGAACAGAAACCTGAAAGAAATGAGAATCAGTCTTACAGATCATCTGGGGAAAGACTCTTCTAGGCAGAAGGGACAAGAACAAAATCCTGAACTGGGGGTAATTCTGATGTGAACTGCAAGAACAGTGTAGTTGGAGTGGAAAAAAATTTTTTTCGTTACTTATTTTCTCCACTCTTTATAGAACTTTAATAGAAAAAGATGAAACAGTGGTAAACACCCACATACTCCTTATTTGGAATTACATTTAAATTTTTGACACATTTGACTTTAACTTTTTTCTGTATGTACATAGCATATATAATGTATTATTTGACCCCTTGAAAGTAAATTGCTGATTTTATAACATTTAATTCCTAAATCTTGCAGCAAATGTGTTTCAGGAAAAGTCTCTACCGTTAAAACACACAAGAAATTTAACTTTGACTCAGTATTATCATCTACTGTATAATTCATACACAGGTGTTCTAATTATCCTGATAAATTGCTTTATAGCCATTGTGTTTCCACTTAGGACCTAGTCAAACATCATGCGTTACCTTTAGTTGTGACATTTCTTTGGTTTTCTTTAGAAGTAACACCACCTATTTTTGTCTTTCATGAAAATGACATGTTGCAGAGTTCAGGTTATTTGTCCTATAGAATGTTTCACAATCTCAGTCTCTCTTATTGTTTCCTCATAGTTAGATCCAGGTTGCATTTTTTGGGCAAAATAATACCTTGTAGGAGATGCTGTATCCTTCCCATTGTGTAGCTCACACGGTGAAGAATCTGCCTGCAATGCTGGAGACCTGAGTTCAGTCTCTGGGTGGAGAAGATCCCTTGGAGAAGGGCATGGCAATTCACTCTAGGATTCTTGCCTGGAGAACCCCATGGACAGAGGAGCTTGGTGGGCTACAGTCTATGGGACTGCAGAGTCAGGCACAACTGAGCGACTAACACTTTCACTCCCACTGGAAAAGGAAGCCACTTATAGGAGTCACTAAGTTTGATCACCTTGTTAAAGTTACATTGTATGGGAACATTTAAGTTTTTAATTAAGAGAAACGTGGATGAAAAGTTAGTTTTATCCATCTCAATTTATTTCATTGTAATCACTTTATCCCACCCTTCATTTGTTCCTCAAATATTTAAGTACTGTTTTTGGGACGGACAAAATTTGTGATCTAGTTTGTAATACAGATAAGTAATCAGCAAAATTAGTGTCTTATGAGAAATGTCTTATTGTTGTGTTAGAGAATGCTGTAGAAACACATGGTGGGCATGCTATTATTCTGTCAAGTCTGACTTTTTGCGACCCCATGAAAAATAGTTGGCCACCTCCCTCTGTCTATGGAATTTTCCTGTGAAGAATACCACAGTGATTTGCCATTTCCTCCTCCAGGTAGAAACACATAGGGGAAAGCCTTAATTTGACCTTAAGAGATCGTAGAAGATGCTCTAGATGAAATGCCATAACTTTAAGCAAAATGAGTGATGGGGTTGAGGTAGCATGAAATAGGATTCAATTTTTTATGGTGTGTATTTTCAGTAAATTTTATATTATTTTAGAGAGTATTAGTTGCATTCTTCCTCTTATTTGTTTTATTTCTAAGACGTAGCATTTTTAAGCAAAAAAAACAAAAACAAAAAACCCTGCAATCTTCTAACACATCCTAAATCCTTACCCTTAAATTTCTCAGGTTCTTGGTTGTCTTCAGTATATAAACATGGCTAAAAATAGCAGCTGGAGCTGCATCTGCAATTCTAGTGAGAAATACTTTATAAGAAAAATAAGTAATCAAGTTTAAGGGATTGCAAAAAGTAGAGATTTGATAAGGACTTCAAGCCTCAGAGAGGCCAGTGATAGTAGGAACTAATATAATTTCTTTAATGTCTACTTACATTGTCTTATTTGATCCATAGCACCATAATAGGTATTGTCATCATAATTTATTTCCTTGTTTTATAATCTGAAGGGAAGTTAGGATAAGAAAATTTAGGAAACTTAGTATCCTGATTCCAGCTAATTGCCTCTTCTTCTACAGCACATTATCTGAACTCACTGTACCCATTATTAATCAGGTAAATGAGGGTAATAAAATTATTTTCTAACATTGTCTCAGGGTTAAATTAGTGATTGAACAGCAAAATCTATTAAAATCATGTTGAGAATTATAAAGATTTCTGAAAATATAAATTTTTAATTCACTATATACTCAAGTGCCCTCACAGTGCTTTGCATCACTGTTCAAAGTGACAGATTATTTTTTTTTACAATGAAATTGTCAAGTTATAAATAGATTTACAGCAAGATATCATCATAACTGCCCAAAACTTCCCAATGCTTCAAAATGGTTGTGTGGACATTGTGAATTCCTATAATGTCAGCACCACCAAATTCAATTTAACTACAATCATAAGTTAGTACTAAGTATACATAATCCTTTCATTGATTGGATTTTTTCTTCATGTGTGAGATGATTTTTAAGATAGACCAAATGATGAAAAGACACTTACTCCTTGGAAGAAAAGTTATGACCAGCCTAGACGGCATATTAAAAAGCAGAGACATAACTTTGCCAACAAAGGTCTGTCTAGATAAAGCTATGGTATTTCCAGTAGTCATGTATGGATGTGACAGTTGGACTATAATGAAAGCTGAGCACCGAAGAATTGATGCTCTTGAACTGTGGTGTTGGAGAAGAATTTTGAGAGTCGTTTGGACAGCAAGTAGATCCAACTAGTCCATCCTAAAGGAAGTCAGTCCTGAGTATTCATTGGAAGGACTGATACTGAAGCTAAAACTCCAATATTTTGGCCTCCTGATGTGAAGAACTAACTCACTGGGAAAGATTGAAGGTGGGAGGAGAAATATCACTATTTCCTTCTTTTTTATGTTTGAATAATTTTCCATTGTGTATACTATATCTTCTTTATTCATTCTTCTGTCAGTAGACTTTTATGTTGCTTCCGTGTCTTCACTTCAGTACAGTCGCTCAGTCGTGTCCAACTCTTTGTGACCCCATAGACTGCAGCACCCAGGCTTCCCTGTCTACCACCAACTCCCAGAACTTGCTCGAACTTGCTCATGTCCATCAAGTCAATGACACCATCCAACCATCTCATCCTATGTCGTGCCCTTCTCCTTCTGCCTTCAATCTTTCCCAGCATCAGGGTCTTTTCCAGTGAGTCAGCTTTTCACGTCAGGTGGCCAAAATATTGGAGCTTCTGCTTCAGCATCAGTCCTTCCAATGAATATTCAGGACTGATTTCCTTTAGGATTGATTGGTTGGATCTCTTTGCAGTCCGAAGGACTCTCCAGAGTCTTCTCCAACACCATTGTTCAAATGCATCAATTCTTCAATACTGAGCTTTCTTTATGGTCAGCTCTCACATCTGTACATGACTACTAGAAAAACCATAGCTTTGACTAGACAGAATTTGTCTGCAAAGTAATGCCTCTGCTTTTTAATATGCTGTCTAGGTTTGTCATAGCTTTTCTTCCAAGGAGCAAGTGTCTTTTAATTGCATGGCTGTAGTCACCATCTGCAGTGATTTTGGAACCCAAGAAAATAAACTCTGTTACTGTTTCAATTGTTTCCCCATCTATTTGCCATGAAATGATGCGACTGGATACCATGATCTTCTTTTGTTGAATGTTGAGTTTTAAGCCAGCCTTTTCATTCTCCTCTGTCACTTTCATCAAGAGGCCCTTTAGTTATTCTTAGCTTTCTGCCATAAGGGTGGTGGCATCTGCATACCTGAGGTTATTGGTATTTCTCCCAGAAATCTTGATTCCAGCTTGTGCTTCATCCAGACGGGCATTTCCCATGAAGTATTCTTGCATATAACTTAAATAGACAGAATGACAATATACAACCTTTACATACTCCTTTCCCTATTTGGAACCAGTCCATTGTTCCACTCTGGGTCTAACTGTTGCTTCTTGACCTGCATACAGGTTTCACAGGAGGCAGGTAAGGTGGTCTGGTATTCCCATCTCTTGAAGAATTTTCTACAGTTTATTGTGATCTAACAGTTGAAGGCTTTGGCATAGTCAATAAAGCAAAAGTAGATGTTTTTCTGGAAATCTCGTGCTTTTTCTATTATCAAATTGATGTTGGCAATTTGATTTCTGGTTCCTCTGCCTTTTCTAACACCAGCTTGAACATCTGGAAGTTCTTGGTTCACATACTGTTGAAACCTTGCTTGGAGAATTTTGAGCATTTCTTTGCTAGCATGTGAGATGAATGCAATTGTGTGGTTGTTTGAACATTCTTTGGTATTGCTTTTCTTTGGGATTGGAATGAAAACTGACCTTTTCCAATCCTGTGGCCACTGCTGAGTTTTCCAAATTTGCTGACACATTGAGTGCAGCACTCTAACAGCATCATATTTTAGGATTTGAAATAGCTCAGCCTGAATTCCATCACCTCCACTAGCTTTGTTTGTTGTGATGCTTCCTAAGGCTACTTGACTTCGGAATCCAGGATGTCTGGCTCCAGGTGAGTGATCACACCTGGGTCCTTAAGATCTTTTTTGTACAGTTCTTCTGTGTATTCTTGCCTCCTCTTCTTAATATCTTTTGCTTCTCTTAGGTCCATACCATTTCTGTCCTTTTTTATGCCCATCTTTGCATTAAAAGTTTCCTTGGTATCTTTAATTTTCTTTAAGAGGTCTCTAGTCTTCCTGATTTTATTATTTTCCTCTATTTCTTTACATTGATCACTGAGGAAGGCTTTCTTATCTCTCCTTGCTATTCTCTGGAACTCTGCATTCAGATGGGTATATCTTTCCTTTTTACTTTGCCTTTGGCTTCTCTTCTTTTCTCAGTTATTTGTAAAGCTTCCTCAGACCTCCATTTTGACTTTTTGCATTTCTATTTTTGAGGGGGACGTTCTTGATTGACACCTCCTGTACAATGTCACAAATCTCCATCCATACTTCTTCAGGCACTGTATCAGATTAATCCCTTGAATTTGTCACATCCACTGTATAATCATAAAGGATTTGTTTTAGGTAATACCTGAATCGTCTAGTGATTTTATCTACTTTCTTCAATTTAAGTATGAATTTGGCAATAAGAAGTTCATGACCACATCAGCTCCTGGTCCTGTTTTTGCTGACTGAATAGCTTCTCCATCTTCGGCTGCAGAATATAATCAATCTGATTTCAGAATTGAGCATCTGGTGACATCCATGTGTAGAGTTGTCTCTTGTGTTGTTGGAAGAGGGTGTTTGCTATGACCAGTGTGTTCTCTTGGCAAAACTCTTTTAGCCTTTGCGCTGCTTCATTTTGTACTCCAAGGCCAAATTTGCCTATTGCTGCAGGTTTCTCTTGACTTCCTTCTTGTGCATTCCAGTCCTCTCTGATGAAAAGAACATGTTTTTATTTGGCGTTAATTCTAGAAGGTCTTGTATGTCTTCATAGAACCATTCAAGTTCAACTTCTTCGGAATAGTGGTTGGGGCATAGACTTGGATTACTATGATATTGAATGATTTGCCTTGGAAACAAACAGAGATCATTCTGTCGTTTTTGAGATTGCACCCAAGTACTGCGTTTTTGGACTCTTTTGTTGACTATGAGGGCTACTCCATTTCTTCTAAGGGATTCTTGACCTCAGTAGTAGATACAAAGGTCATGTGAATTAATTTCACCCATTCTGGTCCATTTTAATTCACTGATTCCTAAAATGTTGATGTCAACTCTTGCCATCTCCTGTTTGATCACTTCCAATTTACCTTGATTCATGGATCTAACATTCCGGGTTCTTATGTAATATTGTTCTTTATTGCCTTGGACTTTATTTCCATGACCAGTCATATCCATAGCTGGGCACTGTTTTCACTTTGGTTCCATCTCTTCTTTCTTTCTCAAGTTATTTCTCCATTCTTCTCCAGTAACATATTGGGCACCTACCAACCTGGGGAGTTCATCTTTCAGTGTCCTATCTTTTTGCCTTTTCATACTGTCCATGGGGTTCCCAAGGCAAGAATATTGAAGTGATTTGCCATTCTCTTCTCCAGTGGACCACGTTTTATCAGAACTCTCCACCATGATCCATCCATCTTGGGTGGCCCCACATGGCAAGGCTCCTAGTTTCATTGGGCTAGACAAGATTGTGGTCCTTGTGATCAGTTTGGTTAGTTTTCTGTGAATGTACTTTCATTCTGTCTGCCCTCTGATAAATAAGGATAAGAGGCTATGGTAGCTTCCTGATGAGAGAGACTGACTGTGGGGGAAACTGGGTCTTGTTCTGATGGGTGGGGCCATGCTCAGTAAATCTTTAATCCAATTTTCTGTTGATGGACAGGACTATGTTCCCTCCTAGTTTTTTGTCCTGAACCCAAACTATGTTAAGGGTAATGAAGGTAATGGTGATCTCTTTCAAAACAACTTGTGCATGCACCTTTTTATTCAGTGCCCCGACCCTATAGCAGGCCACTGTGGACCCTTGCCCCCACCGGAGACTCCTGGACACTCACAAGTTAGTCTGGCTCAGTCTATCGTGGGGACACTGCTCCTTTCTACTGGTGTCCAGGGCACACAAGGTTTGTTTGTGTCCTCCAAGAGTCTGTTTCCCCAGGCCTGTGGAAGTTTTGTGACCAAATCCCACTGGCTTCCTAAGTCAAATTCCCAGGGGATTCTCAGTCCCTTTGCCAGATCTTCAGGTTGGAAAATTTGTTGTAGATCCTAGAACTTTCTTAACAGTGTAAGAATTTCTTTGGTATAACTGTTCTGCAATTGTGTTATTACTACCTAAAAGTTATAGTTACTACTTAAAAGTTACAGTTAGTATTTAGTACTAATTAGTAGTAGTGCTAATATTGTGAAAACCTATAATTATATTTTTAAATGTTTCTTTCTGTCCTCTGATACAGCAAAAATATTTACTGTATATTTAAATTTTTAGGCTATATTATTACACATTTTATAAATGTGAGAATTAAATAAGTTAGTACAACAAAATAATTAAACAGATATGATATATGTTTAATAAAAATAACTATGACATGTTTTTTTCTATGTGTAGTCTTTATCCTTTTTTTGGTAGTGTTAAAACTGAATATACTGTATAGTAAAATTCACTCTAACCTGTAGTTTTCATCTTATGAAACCAGATTACATTAATTCTTAATGTCAATACAATATGATGGCATCAAAATAAATATCTTCTCAACAAAACTTTTCAGCAAAGAATATTTAGGACTTTACTTAATCACTTGCTTAGTAGGTTTTTAGACTTGTGGGTATTAGTTCCCAGCTCTCCAAAAATTCCCATTCACTTTATATGTACAGGCTTTTTTTGGTAAACCAGCTGTTTTTTAATTTATTCCTTTGCATCTCTGAATTTACCATATAGTCTGTCCATGTCCAAAATATTCATGATTTAGAACCATTTTCAAGCACATCGAATGTCAGCATAAGATAAAACACTATTAGAGATAATGGCTTTAAAGTACTTAAATAGTTGTGAAATTATGAAATAAAGATTGGAATCCAATAAAGTTTTAGTTTTAATATAGAAATCATAAAGTCCTATTTAACATAACTGCTCTTTTCTGGTGAGATATTTTTTGTAAATAAGCTTAAATCCCAAAAATAAGCAATGTTTTTCTCTGTAATTTTTTTTTTTTCCTAACCTACACAGAAGTTCACACAACTCAGGTAGAATAAGATAGAGTATCTTTTATCAGATTCCCTATAGCCGCTTCAGAGCTCATCAAACAGTTTTGGAAAAACATATAAATGTGTCATATTATAATATTTTTCTCCATTGTCATCTGTCATATATATAAAATTTAGAGAAAGACATTTTCCTTGCTTTCCATACTTTGAAAATAGGATTTTATGAAAGTCAGTATTATAGCATCTTGTCTATGGCCAGCCCCAGTAATAGTCATCCTGAAGGCACATGTCTCAAGGAGACTGTCTCCTTCCATTTTCAGAAAGTGAAAAGGCTCATTAAGTACTTCTACACACTTTGAGGAAACTGAAAAGTGACCAAATAATTTCATTATGAATCCTCATTATCACAAATAAGCAAATCACATCCCTTTTTAGAAGCCTTTTCTACAAGGTGTACAGGACATTAAGTGGGTAAGAGCTGTTCATTTTCTTTTGTAAAGAGTTTATAGGCTGAATTACATTTTCCAAAATTTACATTTGCAATGTCTATCAAATATGCAGATTGATAAGCAAAGTCTGTTTTATGTCTGGACAAGATATTAACAGTCTTTTGTGTCTTCTGAAGTTTAATCAAAATCTTTATGGAAATCAAGAAGACAATTGAAACTTCATTTTTCAAATTGAAATATATAAGACATAGGGGAAACATTATTTTGTTTCTGAGATTAAACACATCATTTTTTTGTCATTAGTAAGATCTGACAGAATCAGCTCTACACTGCTGCTGCTGCTGCTAAGTCACTTCAGTCGTGTCCGACTCTCTGCGACCCCATAGATGGCAGCCCACCAGGCTCCCCTGTCCCTGGGATTCTCCAGGCAAGAACACTGGAGTGGGTTGCCATTTCCTTCTCCAATACATGAAAGTGAAAAGTGAAAGTGAAGTCGCTCAGTCGTATCCGACTCTTAGTGACCCCATGGACCTCAGTCTGCCACTATAAGGAAGCAAAACGTTGATTATCAAAATTTCCCCTTTTGTCTACCCATAGGACATTTCATTTGCAACCTCTGAATCTGGAAAAGTACATCAGGAAAAATGCACCTTTACAGGTGTACAGACAAATCAAGGGAACAAAGCATTAATGCATGTTTACTTTTTTGGAATACTCAAGCTTATCCCATCGTTCACGTCTTTCAAACTGAACCTATCTCTGATCTCTGGAATAGTATCATTGTCTTGGAGAACATTTTCCCAGGGTTCCAAATTTTATTGCTAAAACTAGGACATTCCTGAGCAAACCTGGATAGGTAGTCACTCTGCCATTGATGCTGTATCTGCCACATTACTAGTTGAATAATCTTGGGTAAATTACTTCTCTGTGCGCCAGTTTCTTCATCTGTAAATTGGAAGTAATAATAGTATAATGTCATATTGTTTTATAGGACTAAGTGACTACCCTAATAAAATAAATTAGCACTTGTAGAAGAATCTGGTATTTTGAAAGTTGTGTGTCAGCTATCATCATCATTATTGTTATCACCATCATCATCATCACTGTCAGAAATGTTAAAGATGAAATTTTCTCTCTACCTCACTTCATTTCTTACCCTCACCCCAGTTCTCTAAAATCTTTTTCTTATTTACTGCTTGATTACATCATTTACTTAAAAATATTCTAATTGGCCAGCAACTATTTTTTTTTTTAATCAACTGTACTTTTTAAAAACCTATATCCCCATGTAATTCTCAGCTACTGTATGATACTTAGCTTCCACATTTCCTACTATTTTTTTTTTTTTTCTGTTTCCTTCATTAATGTAGTGGTGAATCTGGCTCACCAAATGTGATGAAATTTAAAAAATAATAATTCAAATCAAGTAAATCTTACATAACTTAGGCATACAATGCTGTGCTTCTAAAACCAAAGAGATATTCTGAGTAAGTTCTGTTGAACTCTGAAGACAGTGGATATGTATGTTTTTGTATGCTCTTACTTGCCAGTGTTTCTCTCAGCAATTAAAGTCTGAAAATATTTGATTGATTTTTTTTCAATTTGATATAAATTTGGAAATTACTGCTGAGTTATTTTGGTTAATTTACTGTAAAAATCATAAGAGGTGCAGCCTAATCATTCTTTTTATTGTTACTCAACTTTGACCTTCACCCTATTCCACAAAGAAAATCCTTATTTCCTCAAACCATTGAGCCCTTTATTTTGCCAAGTATTTGTAGGGTGACCTTTGTGTTTGATGATCTGTTAGAGCAATGCAAGAAACTATTTCACAGAGTTCTTACCACATTTATCAGAAAATAGGACTTTCATAACAACACTGGCTTCAGTAAAATTCTTGAGTCAGAACAATGCCTTATGCTGATGTGATACATTAATAACAAATCTAGTGCTCCTACATTGGCAAAGAATAAAAAAATGAAACTCATTTTAGCTATAATGCAAGTACTTCAGAACAAGATATGTTTGAGAGGCAATTTAAAAACCATTTTATTATACCTTAGTAAATCTGACTCAACATTAAAATAATACATTTTAATACAGAAAGTAAAACAGATTCTTGAAAATTACTGGCCAACAATTAATAATTATTATAGGGTAATTGTTTAAGTAGTGTCTGGAAAATTCAGCTTTCTAAAAATATATAAAAGAGAAAACATCCAGAAGGGTTCAGAATTAATTCATACAGTTTGTGTCCCATCTGGAAACACTCATGAAGTTAAAATGAAAAGCATTTCAAAATCTATTTCTCCATCTTGTTTGCTGACTTACTTTTTGGAAAATAAAGTTGGAAATATCAAAATTTACATAAGGGTCTTAGTTGACTCAGATTGAGTTATTTTTATATCATGAGGCAAAAACCACATTTCCCTATTCCATGAATTTGGGCTTTGTTTCATTAAGTATACCTATTGGTTTATTTAAGAGTTTTATATTGACAGAGTGAGTTTCATAAAACATCATTGTTTAAGCCATCTTTTTCCTTTGTTGAAGTACTTATTCCTTTTGTGGTATTTGAATTACTCAGTAACCCAACAGTGATAACACAAAGCAGATTCATAGAGATGAAGATAAAAGGGAAATCAGAAACTTTCTGAAATATCTGCATTTCATATGTGAATATAAACTTCATAAAAAGCTGGAAAAACAAATGTTATTTTCATAAAAATTTCTTTCTAAAATGGAAGAGTCAGTGAATTTCCTGGAAGTGTATTCTGATGAATCATTCTGCTTGTAAGATTTTCTCTCATAGTTCTCCATCATCTTTAAGATGTTAATTGTCCTGAAGTTTTTTCATTCTTTTTATTTTTTGTGAATTTTCCAAATGTTTATAGTAACGAACAGTTTATGGTACAACTCTGGAAAAATAGGTATAGAGGTGAAATTAAGTACTTTTGGGCTTTGTTATTTAAACTTCATAAACACAACTGTATAGTAATGAAGGGCTTCCCAAGTGGTCCTAGTGGTAAAGAACCCTTCTGCCAATGCAGGAGACTTAAGAGATGAAGGTTCAATCCCTGACCTGGGAAGATCCCTTGGAGAAGGGTATGGCAAATGACTCCAGTATTCGTGCCTAGAGAATCCCATGGACTAAGGAGCCTGGCAGGCTATAGTCCATAGGGTCACAAAGAGTTGGACACGACTGAGGCAACTTAGCACACACATATAGCAATAAAGGTTGAATTCAGATTCTAAAGTTAAAATCTGTCTCTTCATATGCTATGGATATATTTTGCTCTTAATTTATAATAACCCAAATATTATTAATGATATAAAGTAAACTTACAATGTTATAAGAAGAAATTAGGTAATTAATTAGTCAGTTGCAATAATGTTTGATATCTTTAGGCAAAATAACATTAACATTTGTTCTTGTTACAGTTATTATTTTTCTGTTCTACCCTGTGTTATTCATATAGACTTTTGACTTTTAAATGAAGTTTGCTGTCAAGCATGAAAAAATTTAAGATTATTTTTAGATTGCTGCTGTTGCTGCTAAGTCGCTTCAGTCATGTCTGACTCAGTGCGACCCCATAGACAGCAGCTCACCAGGCTCCCTCGTCCCTGGGATTCTCCAGGCAAGAACACTGGAGTGGGTTGCCATCTCCTTCTCCAATGCATGAAAGTGAAAAGTGAAAGTGAAGTCGCTCAGTTGTGTCCGACTCTTAGGGACCCCATGGACTGCAGCCTACCAGGCTCCTCCGTCCATGGGATTTTCCAGGCAAGAGGGATGCCATTACCTTCTCCATTTTTAGATTAACCAAGAACAAAGAAACCAAGAACAAAGAAACCAAGAACAAAGAAACAAAGATTGACTTCCTTACTTTAACATATATTATCTTACTTACCACACAATAACCTGAATCCTCTGTTATTTTATCTCTATGTGTATGAGGTTTTGATACTGTAAAGGGTAGGTGGTTGTTCAAGATAACAATTGCAAAATTAGAGTGACAAGGTTAAATCCACATCTTTTAACTCTCAGATTTACTCTGTGGTCCTCTTATTTCCATGCAGAGTTTTGCCTTTCTTGTCATAATTGACCCCTTGATATATCCACATATTTTAAGATACTGTGGTTTAACAGCCTCCTCATTCTCCAGCTCTATTTTTTTTTTAATATCTTGCTCAAGATTTTAGAGCAGATGATTTATGAACCAAAATGGAAGTTCCCTGCTGGTCCAATGGTTAAGACTGTGCTTCTACTGCAGGGGCAGGGATTCAATCCTTGGTCAGGGAAGTAAGATCCCACATTCCTGCATGTCACGTGCCATGCGATGTGGCCAAAAAAAGTCCCAAAGATTGGGCAGCATGATACAACTTTTAGTTTATAATATAAGGCCATTTCAGAAGAGAGGGATAATTAGAATTTAATTTATTCAGTTCATATATTAATTGTGCATCTACTCTAGGATGCAACTTTATAGGACCTGGGGATACACTGGGGATCAGAAGATAAAACAACTTATTCTCTTGGAGTGCAATTTCTAGTAGAGGCCACAGATGATAAACAAATACTAATAAAATATCTAATATAGGTAAATGTTAAGGGGAAAAATAATGCAGGAAAAGTAATAGAGTCAGTTGGTTAAATGAATTTTGCAGTTTTTGATGGGATGATTCAAACGAAGCTCTGTGAGAAGGTGACATTTGAATGAAGTAGTGAATGAAGGTAGTGGATTAAGTCACACAGCTATCTTTTGGAAGAGCATTCCCGACCAAGAGAACATCAAGTACAAAGTTTGTGAAGTTGGAATGTGCTTGACATATTCATGGGCCAGAGGAGGCCAACTGGGGTTGAGTAAACTGAACGAAGGGGAGAATAGAAAATGTTTCCACAGAAGTGCAGACTTCTGGGACCTTGTAGATCTTTGTAAAGACTTTGGTTTTTACTTTTATTGAAATGGGAGACGTTGGATGCTTCCATCAATGAGTCTTATTATCTGACTCGCTGATGGAAGCATCCAATGTCTCTATCTTGTTGAATAGAGAGGAAAGGGCAATACATGAGGGTCAAAGTAGGGAATTCATTTAGGAGGCTGTTAAAAAAAAATCAGGTGGTTCTAACCAGTGTGGTACAATTGAGATGACTGGCAGCTGTCAGATAGAAGACAGGATCTATGAGATTTCTTGATGGATTAAGAGTAATTTTTGCGTGTGTGTGTAAAAGGAATCAATACGATTCTTAAGTTGGCCAGAAAACTTCAAAGAATGAAGTGTTGCTATTTACTGAAATTAGTAAAACAGAGGGAAATGTAGATTTGGGAGTGAGAGTGGAGGGAGAAACAGGATAAGGGACTCAGTTTTGAACATAATGTTTGATACTGATCCTTTTTAAATTCCAATGGAGAGTAAATGGAAGCTAAAGCTATACTGATGTAAGAGGGTCCAGCTCCTAGGACATTTGGTCTAAATGGTGCAGGGTTATAACCATTCAAAAACAAATATTAAGCATTTTTTATGTGGCATATCAAGTACTGAGTGCTAGAATATAATAATAAGATATAAGCTTAAAAAGATCTCAAGTCACATAATGATATGTAGTTCATGTCAAAGGTGATTTGAGTCATATAGTGTTCACAAACATGAAACCTTGGAAATAAGAATACTTGATCTGTTATAGCATTGTTAAAGCTATACTAGGAGTTTTAGTCAATTGACCATCCTCTTGAAGAAGGGTTGGTTTTTATCATGGTTTGGTCTCCTGAAATTTCTGTTATGACAGATATAAAGAACGCTAAACTTATAGATCTTGTTCACATTTAATGCCTGTCATTCTTTCTCTTTCATCTTACTGATAAAATTCAAGTGGTGAGTTGCATTCGATCATAGTATGGTATATATAAGGTTGTTGATGTTTATGTTTTCTGAGCTAGACAGTATTACCTGAAAGATGATTATTAATTAATTGCTAGACTTTTTTGTTCCTCATTTGAGTGTTTTGTACTTTTTGTACTGTTGTTTTGACATTTGGTATTCTTCTCTTAACAACTCTGCATGAGGTTTTTGAAAGACCTGTGAAGGCACTGAGTATAGTATATATACGTTTCTAATAATGCAACTACCCAGGAAAGGCAGAAGTTATTTGGTTTCCTTTTTTCTTTTTTTTTAGTTTTATAGGTCTTTAGGATACCTTTGAGAATGTATTATATCTGCCATTATGGAAGACTGCTGTGCTGAACGTTGGTGCTTGATATTCAATTACAGCATCTTTCCTTTAAGTCAAAGAAGAGAGCAAATAGCCCTCTGTTCAAGGAACCAGTAGCACTAACCACTCTCCAACAGTAACAGTAATTTAAGCTGTCAGAGACCAACACTAGTCTGTGTCCCCTGGAGAAAAAAGCAGTTAAAGCAAAATTTCATGTGGTTTTTCTTTCATGATTTGAGCTCCTTCTGAGAAATACATCTAGAGTTATGCAGGAATATATCAAAACTGTTTCATTGACAGTGTCCTAGCAGAGTTCTTTATCAGATAACAACTGTGAAGTTGTATCTGGCGGTATGTGAAGTGCTGTGATGCAGGTTGCAGCATGGTGGCTCACTTGTAAGGAGAATTTCCACATTCAGAATAATCTTTATATGAAGTTTCCATAAAACATAAAAGGACAAAGTCTGGATAAAATAAAAAATTAAAAAAAACTGTATGTATGTGTGTGTATATATATATATATATATATATATATATATTTCTAAGGTGAGCTAACAATGTGGAAGACAATGAAATGTAAATAGTAACTCCATCCTAAAACAAAAATCAATGTGTATGATCTCTACAGTTGAAAATATGTCAATTAGAAACACGTCTCTTTGTTTTCTACTAAAAAATTTGCTATGCACATGTTATTCTTTTTTCTCTTCTTTTTTTTAAAATTTTATTTTATTTTTAAACTTTACATAATTGTATTAGTTTTGCCAAATATCAAAATGAATCCATCACAGGTATACATGTGCTCCCCATCCTGAACCCTCCTCCCTCCTCCCTTTATGCATAGATCCATAAAAATCAATGTAATTGAATTGTATCTTTTAAAATTTTACATAAATGGAATCATACTGTATAGGTACTTTTTCTACTTGCATTTTTTTAAGTCTAATATTAGATTTTTGAGAAGTATTCATGTTTGGGAGTGTACCTCTAGAACACTAATTTTCTATTCCTCTTTTGAATATCATTTCCTAAGTATCAACCAATATTTATTTATTCCCCTTTTGATGGAAGTTGGGTCTTTATGACTTTTCAAGAAACCTAGAAAGAAAAAAGGAATTGACAGATAATTTCTCAAGTCTGCTCCAACATGTTGGCACATAAATGTGTTGGGTTACTGTAAATTCTAAAGCTTCACAGAATGGTTTTGGATGGGGGCAAACTATCATAGAGTAGAAATAGAGTTTTGAATCTTAGAACAAAGACACAAATGAGATTGTGGAAAAACCTAGAAACATATCAGGTATGGAACTCACAGGTCTATAAAAGAGCCACCAAATGCAGTTTCAGTGTGGAAGGTCTCATGAGCATATTTCTTTTTTCATAATTCTATTATCTGTTTTGGGCTTCTTATATAGTATAGTGATTTTGAATGCTTATTTTCCATCTGTATGTAACAGGTTCTATTCATGTAAAACCTTACAGGGATCACAATTCTTGATCTCTTTAAGCCCTTCAGTATGAATATAAATCCAAGGACTATCCTTTTTCTTTTAGATCTTCTACTAAATAAATGGTACACATATGTGACTGTCCTTCAGAATTAACTGGGCATCTTTATAAAATCACATACTTTTATAAACTCAACCTTGGAAATTCTGATAAAGGATTTATAGAACAGATAAATTATAATTTGTATTTAAAAAACAACAATAATTCAGAGAACATTTCAATTAAGATACCACTTCCCTAAATGTATAACAATTTTTAAAGAAAATATTCCCTAGCAAGAGTTGTTTAAAAAAAAAGTTGTAAAAAAGCAACATGGTGTAGAAAAATGAAAAGCTTTGCCTTGAAATCTTTGGCTGGAACTAAGTTGTTTTGCTTCAACTATTTATATGCTGAAAATGAACATATCTAGGAAATGTGTGAACACTACTGACAAACTGATTCACACCTCAGAGTAAAGATAAAATGCCTTACCTGTGGACTAGGAAAAAATAAATAAGTCTTCTTACTCATTGTTTGTGTGGAGGATTTTTGGTACATTTTTAAAGTCATGTTTCATGAATCCAGGCCCTTATAAAGCTTTGTAATTGTTATGTATGACTGGAACTTACGTATTTTCCGTCATGTTTCCAGCATAGTGATGCTGTCCATGACCTCCTTCTGGATGTGATCACCTGGGTTGGAATTTTGCTGTCCCTTGTGTGCCTCCTGATTTGCATCTTCACATTTTGCTTTTTCCGTGGGCTCCAGAGTGACCGTAACACCATCCATAAGAACCTCTGCATCAGCCTTTTTGTAGCAGAACTGCTCTTCTTGATTGGGATCAACAGAACAGATCAACCAGTAAGCAACTTATGTTGTTATTAGAAAACAATTTCTCCGCTTGTAGCTTTCCAGTTCTCAAAAGATTCTTGTTTGAAATGTCCTCTCTTCCAGTTGTCTTAGTTATGAATTTTCATATCTTATTCAGTTTTCCCTTTTTCACGTCAATTGTCATAAAGAAGTAGTGAATATATGGATGTATGAATGTACATTTCTTGCGAAATTCTGTTCATAAATTTGCCTTTCTAAAGAACCATGTTTCTTTATTAGTCTTTATTTTTTAATCACAGAGCTGAATATTGAGGAGAGTTAAGTCATTTAAGGAATGGAGGAGTATCTTTTCTAACACGTATTTGTTGTTCTTTCATAACAAACTTTTTAAAGACAATGGAAATTATGTTGAAAATTGCATGTCTAACATGACTTTTTTAAAATATAAATTTATTTATTTCAATTGGAGGCTAATTACTTTACAATATTGTATTGATTTTGTCATACATCAACATGAATCTGCCATGGATGTACACATGTTCCCCATCCTGAACTCCCCTCCCACCTCCCTCCCCATACCATCCCTCTGGGTCATCCCAGCAAAAGAGACACAGATGTATAGAACAGTCTTTTGGACTCTGTGGGAGAGGGCGAGGGTGGAATGATTTGGGAGAATTACATTGAAACATGTATAATATCATATGTGAAATGAATTGCCAGTCTAGGTTCGATGCATGATACAGGATGCTAACATGACTTTTCTAATTGACTTATTTTGGAAAATAGTTCAAACTATATATTGTTTTTATAATTTATATACTCATCCCAAGTTTTGTTTTACACTTTTTATTTTTTCAAGTTCTGTTTACATTTTAAATGCTAATGTCATACCTTATTACTAATGACATTTAGCCATATCAAGAAAGGAAGGGAAGGAGGGAGAGAAGAAGGGAGGAAGGAAGGGAGGAAAAGAAAGAAAAGAGGATAACAAGGAATAGTACCAGCCAACTGTTCTTGATAAAAACCAAACAAAAAATATGATCAATAGATAATATCTAATATATTAAACAAACTTTATGCCCACTTGTAACTTTTGTGAGGCCCTTTCTATGTCCTTGAGATTCATGAAAATAGCACATTTGTTCTCATGACTAAAACTACGAATGAAAACTCATTTTTTAGAAGACTTTTAGGCATAATAAATAATTCATTCACTTAATGCTGTTCTCTGGTATGAGTCCATATGTACAGTCTTTACAATGAAAAAGCAGTTGAATTCATGTTTGTGATTACACATTCATGATTAATTAAAGGGTGCAATTACAGTGATTATACTTTTAATTGGTTATCATATACAAATGTGACAATTTTTCTCAGAAATGCATATAGATGAATAAGCAATCAAAGTACACATTTTTTTCTCCAAAAACTACTCTCTGATAACAAAAGTTAATAGTTGAAGCCCTAACTCTAAAAATCAAGAAACTGTGATATTTCCCAAGAAGAAATCATTTCATTCTCTTTTTAACCTGCAATTCAACTGCTCTTTGATTTTTCCTTTCATTTAGAAACCTTCTTATTCTTGCTTCCTGATGATACATATGGTATGATAAACTTCTCCAAATTTTGCAGACTGCACAAAACTAATTTCTGACAGTAGCATGAGGACAATGATTGATATGAAACTTGGATAGGTGCAGCTCAGCCCAACTGTCTTTACTCTTGTTGCTGGATATGTGTCCTCTTCCTGCATCTTATATGGCAGTTAGGCTTTGCTTTCTCTCTCTGTGGGCCTCCCTGGTGGCTTAGACATTAAGGAATCTGCCAGCAATGCTGGGGACATGGACTCAATTCCTGGGTTGGGAAAATCACCTGGAGAATGGAATGACAACCCACTCCAATATTCTTGCCTGGAAAATCCCATGGACAGAAGAGCCTGGTAGGCTTCTAAAGTCCATGGGGTTGCAAAGTGTAATACACAACTGAATGACTTTCACTTCCCTTTTCTCTCTCTAGCTCCTTTGGTGCCTGACTTCCTTATCACCCCTTCATCATCATCTCTCTAACCCAAGGATATAGACCTGCCTTTTGCCTCATTTCTCAAGGATCATACTCATCATTGAATCTATACTAATCAGATCATTTGTATGAATTTGTTGCCTTTTTTTTTTATAGGAACCACAGATTTTACTTAGGACTCATAAAAAATAAAGACTTCCCCTCCAGAAGAATGAGAATTTCAGAAACAGACATAAGAAAATTAATATATGGTCAGCTGAAACTTGTAGTACCTTAGAAAATATGACAGAGTAAGGTCCAACTGCCTTTTTTACCAAGCTTGTGTAGACCAGCATTTAGTAAAATAACACACAAAATAAGAAAATGAAAGCACTTATGGAACAGTTTATTTTTACCAGATCTACTTTTACATCTTTGCAGTACAAACTTCACAATTCAGCTTAAATCCTTTCTGAAACAAGGCAAGGAAGAAATAAACAATTAATAATAAGTAATAATCTCATAAACTATTTTAATTATTATATTTTTATTTTGAGCTATTTTTCTCCTTGGTTTTAGTGTTTCTCCTTCATTTACATTGAAGAATTTAGTATGTTAATAAATACAGGATTATTTATACAGGACCAAGAAAAAAATTTGTGAGATCTATTTTAAAACCTTTAGACTAATCTCTAGTATAATTATCAATAGAATCTTCTTAGAACCTTTTCTTACATGTTATACTTTTTTCTTATTATAATGCTCTGCTTTCATCCATATATATTATTAATCAAATGTTAAATATGGCAAATAGATGAATAAACAGTGGAAACAGTGACAGACTTTATTTTGGGGGGCTCCAAAATCACTGCAGATGTGACTGCAGCTATGAAATTAAAAGATGCTTGCTCCTTGGAAGAAAGTTATGACCAACCTAGACAGCATATTAAAAAGCAGAGACATTACTTTGCCAACAAAAGTCTGTTTAGTCAAAGCTATGGTTTTTCCATTAGTCATGTATGGATGTGAGAGTTGGACTATAAAGAAGGCTGAGTGCTGAGAATTGATGCTTTTGAGCTGTGGTGTTGGAGAGGACTCTTGAGAGTCCCTTGGACTTCAGGGAGATCCAGCCAGTCCATCCTAAAGGAAATTAGTCCTGAATATTCATTGGAAAGACTGATGCTGAAGCTGAAACTGAAACTCAATTACTCTGGCCACCTGATGTGAAAAACTGGATCATTTGAAAAGACCTTGATGCTGGGAAAGATTGAACACAAGAGGAGAAGGGGACGACAGAGGATGAGATGGTTAGATGGCATCACTGACTCAATGGATATGAGTTTGAGTAGACTCTAGGAGTTGGCATTGAACAGGGAGGCCTGGCATACTGCAATCCATGGGGTCGCAAAGAGTCGGACACGACTGAGTGACTGAACTGAACTGAACTGAATTGATGATTTTTAAATATAGGTTATATTTGATTAGGTTTTAATATATGAATTAAGTATATGAATTTTAAGAATCTTGTCTCAATTCTTTTGCAGACCTATTTTACTACTGTAGTCTTGATAAATATTTATTTTAACTTTATGGCAATTGAAACTTCTTTTGATAGTTATCTGACTGACTCATGTGTTCCTTTCCCTAGATTGCCTGTGCAGTTTTTGCTGCCCTATTGCATTTCTTCTTCTTGGCTGCCTTCACCTGGATGTTCCTGGAGGGAGTGCAGCTCTATATCATGCTGGTAGAGGTTTTTGAGAGTGAACATTCACGAAGGAAATACTTCTACCTGGTTGGCTATGGGATGCCTGCCCTCATTGTGGCTGTGTCAGCTGCTGTAGACTATAGGAGTTATGGAACTGATAAAGTGTGAGTTTATGTTTTCTTTCCTTTTTTCTCTTCTTTTTAAATCTAGTTGAAATTGAAACTTTGAATTTTCTCAGAAACTAAGATCTTTATATCACCTTACAGCAATAAATGACAGAACTATAAAAGCAAATGAGGATAATTCAATTCATGGGTTGTACTTTTGTTATTATGTAAAAAGAGATAGTATTCCGAGATTCCACATCTACATCACAGACTTGAGTAATTGTAAAGGGATGATACTTTTAATATCTTTCAGAGCATTGAGACTTTTGCCAACTCAAGAATTAGCTATGTTAAACATGTGTATTCAGAGGAGACTTTAGTCTCTGACACTGAAACCTTGTCTCCTTCCTGACATATCAATTCTAGTCAGTAGAAAGTAACTTATACCATTAATAGAAAGGTAGACTTATAGGATCAGGGGCAACTTGTGGTTTCCCTTTTTTCCCCGGGTAGCTACTGGGGTCTAGTGATGACCTTTATTTTCAACATACCTTCAAACTGGTGAGACATACCCATAGAGATGTTAAGCATAATTATGGAAAGAAATTCAGTGAAAAATATTCCTGTAATTCACATCATTATAATAACTGGGATCCTGAGAATTAATTAGTTTTCAGAGAAGAAAGTTTAGAAAGAAGAACAAGACATCTCTGATGAATACTCACATTTAAGTCATAGATTGAGGAAGGAAATTAAAAATAGAGAAGGAAGAGAGGTGAAAAATAAAGCCTCTGAACTATGGAGAAAGTGAGAAAAAGTTTCAAGGTGGGACTTTATGTCCAAGATAATGTAAGTAGGGTAAGCATGGAGGAAAAATCATTTGTCCTATTTTGATAAAGTGCTAGAAACAGAAGTCAAATTGGAAGATGTGAAGAGATAAGTCAGTGGCAATAGAGTAGAATCTTCATGTGTTAACTACAGCTTGAAAACATTTGATTGAGAAATAGTACAAATATTAATTTATGATACCAGTGATGAAGAATTCTTAAAAGTGAAGGTGCAAGAACATCTAGGGTGTGAAGAATCAAGTTGGAAAGAGGAGATTAGCAGACAGAAAGTATCTTATGCCTCATTTGTATTCAACATATATAGGCTGAATGAAAAGGAAAGGTCCCAGGGGGATAGAAAAGCATAGATTAGACATAAGATGAGAAAAACCTTGATTCAGTACTGAAAGTGGCCTTCGAATTCACCTAGTCCAAGGCATTAATTTTACAAATGAAAAAATCAGGAGCCAGGTAAATTGCCTTGCCCATGATGATAGAAGTAGATGGTGGCAGACATGTAATGAAATAAGTCAGGTTTATTTCCACTAAAACTAGGATGTTTTTGAAATAGTCAGATGACCCCTGTCTTCTGAGGTGTGAAGAAAATAACAGGTAAGATAAATTTGGAAGTGGAGGAATTTTTCCATCAAGTAGGAGATGCTGATCTTTGCTGAATGAACAGGTGAGGTCATGTTGAAAAGACAGGAGATTTGAAAAGCTTTGAAATGAGCACTATGGAAAATGTGTTAAGGAGCCAATTAGATATTAATAAAAAGATTTCCAAGCAATAGTGAAGGCCCAGATGAGGTTAGATAACATCAATTTATACAGAAGTTAATAAGCCAAATTTCATGACTTTCCACCAGCAGTCAGCAGCCTGAATATGCTAGCAATAAAGCAGCTCATTTCCCAGAAGAGAAGATTCAGGAGGGAATGACAAGAGGACTCCACAGTTACAAGGAGCATAGTTAAAATAGAATATGCTTTGATGTAGAAGCACCAACAGTGTATTTAAAAGGAGACCGTATCACTTCTTTTGAATTTTTTATTGAGAACAGTGACAGGCTACATAAAACCATTTGCCTAATATTGCTATTAGTAATTATTTTTTAATCTAAACCTTGTGAATTGTAGTCAAATCTAAGGTCATTTTGTGTATCTCGGTGGCAATCATGGACCAGATTAGGATTAGATAAAATTATTGTCTATATTTTGCTGTAAAGACATTTTAGGAGATGGAGATTAGATAGATGATAGAATTTAATTTAAAATCTTTTATTGATATAATTTACATGCCATAAAGTTCACCCTTTTAAAGAACATGCTTCCATTGTTTTTAGTATATTCAGTGTTAGGCATCCATCACCACTATCTAATTTTAGAATATTTTTATCCTTTCTGAAAGAAACCCATTAGCAGACATTGCCCTTAAATCATAGGATTTTTGTTTTAATTAATATGTTTCCACTCTCATATATTAAATTGACTGACATAGTTATTTTTTATCTATCTTTTCTTAGAATCAATACTATATATTCTCTTGTGACTTTGTTAAAGCCTTGGGTATCATTGCTTTAATTTCCTGTACCATACCTGGAAGCTCTCATTTACTGACATTATTACTTTGTAAGAATAGAGGCTAATTTATTTCCCAGGCACTGATTTGAAACAAGCCTTAATGATAATTCAGTTTCACCATTATGATTTTTCCCAAAACAAGGAGAAGTAAAACAGATACAGATAAAATAATGGATAAATGAAAGAAGTATAGAAAAGGATAGGGAAAATTGTCCTAAAACTCTATCACAGGTGGGCATAGAGCAGTTAGTGCCTCATTTTTATATTTTCAATAAATTGTCCAGAGACAGACCTTCAAAATACATGGAAAAGATTTTTGACTTACCCCTTTGGGACTTCATCTAGCCCAGTGTCTATAGAGTTCTGTTTTGCTCTTTGAAGAAGCACGTGTTGAAAAAGAAATGTTATTCAGTCATTTGTATGTACTTGATAAGCTGAAACGAAGAGACCTGTTTTTCTAGGGAGTTTAATCAAGATATTGTTTAAAAATACATATAAGCAAAGAATTTCTATACAACCAGAAGAATTTCTGTATATAGAATTATGTATCTTATTGCTTATTATTTTTTTAAATTATTTATTTTAATTGGAGGCTAATTACTTTACAATATTGAATTGGTTTTGCCATACATCAACATGAATCCACCACGGGTGTACACGTGTTCCCCATCCTGAACGCCCCTCCCACATCCCTCCCCGTACCATCTCTCTGGGTCATCCCAGTGCACCAGCCCCAAGTATCCTGTACCCTACAACGAACTTGGACTGGTGATTCGTTTCTTACATGATATTATACATGTTTCAATGCCATTCTCCCAAATCATCCCACCCTCTCCCTCTCCCACAGAGTCCAAAAGACTGTTCCATACATCAGTGTCTCTTTTGCTGTCTCTCATACAGGGTTATCGTTACCATCTTTCTAAATTCCATATATATGCGTTAGTATACTATATTGGTGTTTTTCTTTCTGGCTTACTTGATTCTGTATAATAGGTTCCAGTTTCATCTACCTCATTAGAACTGATTCAAACGTATTCCTTTTAATGGCTGAGTAATACTCCATTGTGTATATGTACCACTGCTTTCTTATCCATTCATCTTCTGATGGGCATCTAGGTTGCTTCCATGTCATGGCTATTATAAACAGAGCTGTGATGAACATTGGGGTACACGTGTCTCTTTCAATTCTAGTTTCCTCGGTGTGTATGCCCAGCAGTGGGATTGCTGGGTCATAAGGCAGTTCTATTTCCAGCTTTTTAAGGAATTTCCACAATGTTCTCCATAGTGGTTGTACTAGTTTGCATTCCCACCAACAGTGTAAGAGGATTCCCTTTTCTCCACACCCTCTCTAGCGTTTATTGCTTGTAGAATTTTGGATCACAGCCATTCTGACTGGTGTGAAATGGTACCTCATTGTGGTTTTGATTTGCATTTCTCTGATAATGAGTGATGTTGAGCATCTTTTCATGTGTTTGTTAGCCATCTGTATGTCTTCTTTGGAGAAATGTCTGTTTAGTTCTTTGGCCCATTTTTTTGATTGGGTCGTTTATTTTTCTGGAGTTGAGCTGTAGCAGTTGCTTGTATATTTTTGAGATTAGTTGTTTGTCAGTTGCTTCATTTGCTATTATTTTCTTCCATTCTGAAGGCTGTCTTTTCACCTTGCTTATGGTTTCCTTTGTTGTGCAGAAGCTTTTAATTTTAATTAGGTCCCATTTGTTTATTTTTGCTTTTATTTCCAATATTCTGGGAGGTGGGTCATAGAGGATCCTTCTGTGATTTATGTCAGAGAGTGTTTTGCCTATGTTCTCCTCTAGGAGTTTTATAGTTTCTTGTCTTACATTTAGATCTTTAATCCATTGAGTTTATTTTTGTGTATGGTGTTAGAAAGCGTTCCAGTTTCATTCTTTTACAAGTGGTTGACCAGTTTTCCCAGCACCACTTGTTAAAGAGATTGTCTTTTCTCCATTGTATATTCTTGCCTCCTTTGTCAAAGATAAGGCATCCATAGGTGCGTGGATTTATCTCTGGGCTTTCTATTTTGTTCCATTAATCTATATTTCTGTCTTTGTGCCAGTACCATACTGTCTTGATGACTGTGGCTTTGTAGTAGAGGCTGAAGTCAGGCAGATTGATTCCTCCAGTTCCATTCTTCTTTCTCAAGATTGCTTTGGCTATTCGAGGTGTTTTGTATTTCCATACAAATTGTGAAATTATTTGTTCCTGCTCTGTGAAAAATACCGTTGGTAGCTTGATAGGGATTGCATTAAATCTATAGATTGCTTTGGGTAGTATACTCATTTTCACTATATTGATTCTTCCAATCCATGAACATGGTATATTTCGCCATCTATTAGTGTCCTCTTTGATTTCTATCACCAGTGTTTTATAGTTTTCTATATATAGGTCTTTAGTTTCTTTAGGTAGATATATTCCTAAGTATTTTATTCTTTTCGTTGCAATGGTGAATAGAATTGTTTCCTTAATTTCTCTTTCTGTTTTCTCTTTATTAGTGTATAGGAATGCAAGGGATTTCTGTGTGTTGATTTTATATCCTGCAACTTTACTATATTCATTGATTAGCTATAGTAATTTTCTGGCAGAGTCTTTAAGGTTTCCTGTGTAGAGGATCATGTCATCTGCAAACAGTGAGAGTTTTACTTCTTCTTTTCCAACTTGGATTCCTTCTATTTCTTTTTCTGCTCTGATTTCTGTGGCCAAAACTTCCAAAACTATGTTGAATAGTAGTGGTGAAAGTGGGCACCCTTGTCTTGTTCCTGACTTTAGGAGAAATGCTTTCAATTTTTCACCATTGAGGATAATGTTTGTTGTGGGTTTGTCATATATAGTTTTTATTATGTTGAGGTATGTTCCTTCTACTCCTGCTTTCTGGAGAGTTTTTATCATAAATGGATGTTGAATTTTGTCAAAGGCTTTCTCTGCATCTATTGAGATACTCATATGGCTTTTATTTTTTAATTTGTTAATGTGGTGTATTACATTGATTGATTTACAGATATTGAAGAATCCTTGCATCCCTGGGATAAAGCCCACTTGGTCATGGTGTATAATCTTTTTAATGTGTTGTTGGACTCTGATTGCTAGAATTTTGTTAAGGATTTTTGCATGTATGTTCATCAGTGATATTGGCCTGTAGTTTTCTTTTTTTGTGGGGTCTTTGTCAGGTTTTGGTATTAGGGTGATGGTGGCCTCATAGAATGAGTTTGAAAGTTTACCTTCCTCTATAATTTTCTGGAAGAGTTTGAGTAGGATAGGTGTTAGTTCTTCTCTAAATTTTAGGTAGAATTCAGCTTTGAAGCCATCTGGACCTGGGCTTTTGTTTGCTGAAAGAATTCTGATTACAGTTTCAATTTCCATGCTTGTGATGGGTCTGTTAAGATTTTCTATTTCTTCCTGGTTCAGTTTTGGAAAGTTGTACTTTTCTAAGAATTTGTCCATTTCTTCCACGTTGTCCATTTTATTGGCATATAATTGCTGACAGTAGTAGTCTCTTATGATCTTTTGTATTTCTGTGTTGCCTGTTGTGATCTCTTCATTTTCGTTTCTAATTTTATTGATTTGATTTTTCTCCCTTTGTTTCTTTTTTTTTTTTTTTTTTAAACTTTACATAATTGTATTAGTTTTGCCAAGTATCATAATGAATCCGCCACAGGTATACATGTGTTCCCCATCCCGAACCCTCCTCCCTCCTCCCTCCCCATACCATCCCTCTGGGCCGTCCAATAAGTCTGGGTAATGGTTTGTCAATTTTATTTATCCTTTCAAAGGATTTGGCTTTGTTGATTTTTGCTATGGTCTCTTTTGTTTCTTTTACATTTATTTCTGCCCTAATTTTTAAGATTTCTTTCCTTCTACTAATCCTGGGGTTCTTCATATCTTCCTTTTCTAGTTGCTATAGGTGTAGAATTAGGTTTTTTATTTGACTTTTTTCTTGTTTCTTGAGGTATGCCTGTATTGCTATGAACTTTCCCCTTAGCACTGCTTTTACAGTGTCCTACAAGTTTTGGCTTGTTGTGTTTTCATTTTCATTTGTTTCTATGCGTGTTTTGATTTCTTTTTTAATTTCTTCTGTGATTTGTTGGTTATTCAGCAGCATGTTATTCAGCCTCCATATGTTGGAATTTTTAATAGTTTTTCTCCTGTAACTGAGATCTAATCTTACTGCATTGTGGTCAGAAAAGATGCTTGGAATGATTTCAATTTTTTTTTTTAATTTACCAAGGCTAGCTTTATGGCCCAGGATGTGATCTATCCTGGAGAAGGTTCCATGCACACTTGAGAAAAAGGTGAAATTCATTGTTTTGGGGTGAAATGCCCTATAGATATCAATTAGGTCTAACTGGTCTATTGTATCATTTAAAGTTTCCTTGTTAATTTTCTGTTTAGTTGATCTATCCATAGGTGTGAGTGGGGTATTAAAATCTCCCACTATTATTGTGTTATTGTTAATTTCCCCTTTCATACTTGTTAGCATTTGTCTTACATATTGCAGTGCTCCTATGTTGGGTGCATATATATTTATAATTGTTATATCTTCTTCTTGGATTGATCCTTTGATCATTATGTAGTGTCCTTCTTTGTCTCTTTTCACAGCCTTTGTTTTAAAGTCCATTTTATCTGATAAGAGTATTGCTACTCCTGCTTTATTTTGGTCTCTATTTGTGTGGAATATCTTTTTCCAGCCCTTCACTTTCAGTCTGTATGTGTCCCCTGTTTTGAGGTGGGTCTCTTGTAGACAACATATGTAGGGGTCTTGTTTTTGTATCCATTCAGCCAGTCTTTGTCTTTTGGTTGGGGCATTCAACCCATTTACATTCAAGGATAATTATTTATAAGTATGATCCCATTGCTCTTTACTTGATTGTTTTGGGTTCGAGTTTATACATCCTTTTTGTGTTTCCTGTCTAGAGAATATCCTTTAGCATTTGTTGGAGAGCTGGTTTGGTGGTGCTGAATTCTCTTATCAGACTTTATTTTTGGGGGCTCCAAAATCACTGCAGATGGTAACTGCAGCCATGAAATTAAAAGACGCTTACTCCTTGGAAGGAAAGTTATGACCAACCTAGATAGCATATTCAAAAGCAGAGACATTACTTTGCCAACAAAGGTTCGTCTAGTCAAGGCTATGTTTTTTCCTGTGGTCATGTATGGATGTGAAAGTTGGACTGTGAAGAAGGCTGAGCACCGAAGAATTGATGCTTTTGAACTGTGGTGTTGGAGAAGACTCTTGAGAGTCCCTTGGACTGCAAGGAGATCCAACCTGTCCATTCTGAAGGAGATCAGTCCTGGGTGTTCTTTGGAAGGAATGATGCTAAAGCTGAAACTCCAGTACTTTGGCCACCTCATGCGAAGAGTTGATTCATTGGAAAAGACTCTGATGCTGGGAGGGATTGGGGGCAGGAGGAAAAGGGGACAACAGAGGATGAGATGGCTGGATGGCATCACTGAATCAATGGACGTGAGTCTGAGTGAACTCCGGGAGTTGGTGATAGACAGGGAGGCCTGGCGGGCTGTGATTCATGGGATCGCAAAGAGTCGAACACGACTGAGCGACTGAACTGAACTGAACTGAAAGCTTTTGATTTCTCCTTCATATTTGAATGAGATCCTTGCTGGGTACAGTAATCTGGACTGTAGGTTATTTTCTTTCATCACTTTAAGTATGTCTTGCCATTCCCTTCTGGCCTGAAGAGTTTCTGTTGAAAGATCAGCTGTTATCCTTATGGGAATCCACTTGTGTGTTATTTGTTGTTTTTCCCTTGCTGCTTTTAATATTTGTTCTTTGTGTTTGATCTTTGTTAATTTGATTAATATGTGTCTTAGAGTGTTTTGCCTTGGGACTCTCTGGGTTTCTTGGACTGGGGTCATTATTTCCTTCCCCGTTTTAGGGACGTTTTCAAGCTTATTATTAAATTTGTCTTTGTTGTCTCATTTCTGTTACTATTGCTTATTTCTTTTATTTCTAATGGCATTTCCTTCTTCCTGCTCATCATACTTAAGTGTTTATTTGGGGTTTTTTTTGCCAATGTTACCTCCTTATATGCTACATTGATGTTTTTAGTACAAATATGTAAGTCCACAGTCATAATAAACAGCAATTAGCCAGAAATCAAAGACATATTGTCACACATTTTTTTGTAAATTGTCATTAAAATTGATACAGTAAAATTTTTGTCTTAGATGTCTATTTTACTTATTTTTGGAATTTTATTATCATAGATTTTTACTTGTTAGCCTCAACTGCTTGATTACATCTAGAATAAAACCATTGAATATATATTACAATATTCCAAATAACAGGTTTCTCTTTCTTTTTTTCTCATCTTAGTGTTCTTAATGTATTTTATTATAGTAGCCATGAGGTTTTATTTCTGAAATCTTTAATAATAATAGCTTAAATTTCTAAAAAGTACAGACAGAATCATATCAATGGTAGGAGATAAAATTGGAGACAAAACTGTTTTTGTAGATTAAATAAATGTTATTTTGATACAGATAGAGGTAACTATCATATTCCATCTGGCTGATGGATTATGATGTGTTTTTCTATGAAAGTTATTAGAGTTGTTGAATTGATTATTATGTACAAAACACATACTGACACACAAAGCATATATAATTTGATTTTGAGAAATTGCTTAGTGTGCCATCAATTTGCAAAGTTTATAAGAGAATCTCATTATTTCATGATAGTGTTTAATTAAATCTTTTAATCTGTGTTGACATTATTCTTGAGACAATTTACTTAGAATTACATTTAGTCACAATTATAAGATACTTAGAAAATCAAATTAAAATTTCAATACAATTGTTAAAAAAAAAAAAAAAAAGCCCTCAGCTAGTAGACCACAGGTCTAAATTGTACTAACTATGGGATTTTTTCCATTTTCTGTCTTCTTTTATATCTTCCTTTAGTCTCTCTTATACTATTATTTCGGGCTTTCCCAGTGGCTCAGCAGTAAAGAATCCACCTGTAATGCACGAGATGCAGGAGTCACCGGTTTGATCCCTGGTTTGGGAAGGTCCCTTGGAGGAGGGCATGGCAACCTATTCCAGCATTCTTGCCTGGAGAATCCATGAACAGAGAAGCCTGGCGGGCTACAGTCCATAGGATCACACAGTGTCAGACATGACTTAAGCGACTTAGCATGCAGGCATGCATCCATACTACTATTTATATAGATATTCAGTGAAGCCATTGGGTATGATTCTGTCAAAAGATAAAAAGTTGACTTAATAATTAAAACAGAACTGATGTGGAAATTCTGTGATAAATAGTTTGATTTTATGACCTGAAACTAATCAGTTCCTGTAAACTTTATTTACCTCAGTATTACCTCCCCAAATGTAAACTGTTTGAACAGTTAATTTTTATTCAAAGGAAAAAAATGCATTTATATTTTATAGCACTTTCCTTGAAATCTAAGTTTAGGGCAGTAAAAGCAGTGGTTAAAGTGATGGGTAGATTGAAAAAGGGCTGTAAAGAAGTCGGTTCCAACAGGAGGAGAAGGGAGAGTGCTGGGAAGTAGTAAACCTCAGAGAATAGCCCAGGAATTAAAGTGCAAGTTCAAAAATTGGTAAGAGGTTTCTGAAAGACGTTGATTAGGTCATGAACATTTATAATGGACCAGAACATCCTTGAGTTCTTGAAGCATAACTGAGCTCTTAAAGATAATTGAAATCAATTTTATGATCTGAAAATTATTATAAATCATCTATTAAGTCTTAGATTTGTCTTCCTAGCAAGCTTAACAACAGCTCTAAAAAGCATAGTCTCTCCTCTGCTAGTTAAAATCCCCCCTCCAGTTTCTTTATTTTAGTTTCATTCTCTAACCTGCATAATCATTTGAACAGAAAATTGATTATTGATTTTTAAAATACTGGATTATATTATCATTCAAGAAGGAAGCCAGCCAAGGAACATTATCCTTGATAGTATCTTAAAGTTATATGCATAGGTTTATTCAATACATTTACAATGTCTAAGCACTTCATCCTACACATAGAACATTATATATTCATCTGAAATATTTATCTAATCATATTATTATATATAAAATATTCCTACTTTTAATATTGCATTAACATGAAGCATTTACCTCATTGAATATGTTGTCACCAGGCATGTTTGACTTTAAGTTGGCCAGGGGGAGATAATATAGATAATGAACCAGTATTTATCATCGACATATATCAAGCTAATCATTCAATATGTGTGTGAGGAGTGCTCTGTGTGTTATATGTTATGTTGTTAAAGCCAAGAGCATGTTTTATGTATGAATTACAGAGACTGAGGGCTTATTATATCATCATTTCATCACCCAGGAACCTGCATTGAGCATGAGATTATCACTGTATGCAGTATATAAGAATTTAGGGTTCAGCATATTTTTTTTTGTTTAAAGATTTAGCTCTATCACAGAACATCAAGACTACTGTCTTGTTATTTAGAAAATGTGACTGATGTCAAATGTAGGACTTAACTTCTTACTGGAACCAAAGAAGTATAATATCTTATCAAGTGATCAATTTATAATTGCAAAGATCTAATATTTTTACTTGGGCAATCTGTGATTTATGTGCAACATATACATTTCTCATCTAATCATTTAGAATTGTCAACAAAACTTAGATTTTATTATTTTATATCTTGTGTGTTTATTCTTTTTGAGAAACACTAGGTTAAAGGACTTTGGAGTCAGGTAGACTAGAATCAAATTCAGGCTCAACTAATTATGAGTGATGTGGCTGTGAACAAGTTAGTTTCATTTTCTAATTTGTAATATGAGGGCTATTATATAAGTACCTTGCAAAACTACTGCAATATTTGAAATTGTGTGTGTATGAGTAAGTACATATGTGTATGTATGTGTGGGCATATATATATATATATATATTTAATTATGTGTGCATGTGGGCTTCCCTGGTGAGTCAGTGGTAAAGAATTTGCCTGCCAATTCAGGAGATGGAAGTTTGATCCCTGGGTCAAGAGGATCCCCTGGAGAAGGAAATGGAAACCCACTCCAGTATTCTTCCCTGGGAAATCCCATGGACAGAATAACCCGGCAGGCTGCAATCCATGGGGTCTCAAAAGAGTCAAACATGACTTAGTGGCTAGACAACAACAGCAACAAATGAGTGTATGTAAAATATCTGGCATATATAAACATTTATTGTATATTACTGGTGCTATTATTCAACTGGGATACAAACTATGATTAGCAACATAGTTTTAATTGCAAAATAAATTTTATTAAAAGCAACCATTTATAAAAGTAATGATTGCAATTCTTATGCTACTGCCTCCTGTTAGTTTAAGCAACATGGGACTATAGGGATTATTCCAGTATTTACTATTAATAAATTATAATAGCACTTTTCTTACCTTTGTAGTCCACCATAAAGTTATAGGATGTATTTTGCTGAAGAAATAATGAATCACTTATTTTTAAAAAATAAGTGCATATTGGGTATATGAAGACAACATAACCTATATTTGGTGTATGAGATGTATCAGATGCAAAAGTCGAGCTGAACTACAAATGCTAATCTGGAGTACCAGTGGATCACATTCTATTCCTACATCACTCTGCCAATCTATTTTCCAGTTTATGTACTTGCAAAGTATTTCAAGTTTAGATGGAACAGTGTATTGTGATATAAATTACATTAACAAAATCCTTAGCAGGTGTATTATTCAGTAAGCTTAGAACTAGATTTATGCTTGAAGTATATATCTGTCCTTTTTCCTCTTCTCTCCTTTCTTCCCTCAATTCTCCTTATTCCTTCTTTTCTCTCTCAATCTTGCCAGATATATGTAGTACAAATATACAGAGATCTGCATATGTTACAGAAAAAAGACAAATATGTAGTTTACAAACTTTCATAAACAACCTGATATGATGAGACCATGTAAAGTTTATGATCTACCAGTAGCGAAGATTGTTTACTGGTTACATTTAATACTTCATCAAGGGCAGTTTTGTCTGTGATTTAGAGTTTGCAGAAAATGAAGCAAATACCATTGTTAATTTACATTACTTCAAAAAAATGGTTCATAGTTAGATGTCTACTTTGATAAAAGTGAATAAATAGGCAAAAAAATACAGTGCACCATGGCCTCTTAATTAAGCGGCACTGTATTAAACATGGTAACTTTGAATAAGGAACTGTACTAATGCAGTGTTTCTGGATTATAAAAGCATTATAAGTCATATGTTTTTGGTAACATTTATATATATTGGGCAATTGGTTTTACCATTTTTCTAAACACAGAATCATTCATGTTTTTGTGTGTGTGTGTTTATTAATTTATTTTTTATTGAAGGATAATTGCTTTACAAAATTTTGCTGTTTTCTATTAAACTCATCATGAATCAGCCATAGGTATACATATATCCCCTCCATTTTGGAACTCCTTCCCATCTCCCTCCCCATCCCACCCCTCTAGGTTGTTACAGAGCCCCTGTTTGAGTTTCCTGAGCTATACGGCAAATTCCCAAATTCCTGTTGGCTATCTGTTTTACACATGGTAATGTAAGTTTCCATGTTTCTCTTTCCATACATCTCATCCTCTCCTCCCCTCCGCTTGCCCAGTGTCCATAAGTCTATTCTCTACATCTGTTTCTTCATTGTTGCCCTGTAAATAAATTCTTCAGTACCGTTTTTCTTGTGAAAGGGCTTCCCTCATAGCTCAGTTGGTAATGAATCTGCCTGTGATGCAGGAGATTCTGTTTGATTCCTGGGTTGGGAAAATCCCCTGGAGAAGGGAAAAGCTACCCACTCCAGTATTCTGGCCTGGAGAAGTCCATGGACTATATAGTCCATGGGGTTGCAAAGAGTAAAAGAAAACCAGTGAGGAATATTTTAGTAGAAGAGAATTAGCTTTAGAAGTATGGTTTTCTCTGGTCTTGTTTTGAGAAATGAATTTGTTTCATTATTTTTATTTTTCTGTTTTCTGGGTAAACTTTAAGGTAGTACTTGCTGGATTGGTAATTGATATTTTTATATGAGACTGATCCAGATATCAATACCTGTCAGTTCAGTTCAGTTCAGTCACTCAGTCGTGTCCGACTCTTTGCGATCCCATGAATCGCAGCACGCCAGGCCTCCCTGTCCATCACCAACTCCCGGAGTTCACTCAGACTCACGTCCATTGAGTCAGTGATGCCATCCAGCCATCTCATCCTCTGTCGTCCCCTTCTCCTCCTGCTCCCAATTCCTCCCAGCATCAGAGTCTTTTCCAATGAGTCAACTCTTTGCATGAGGTGGCCAAATTATCATCTAATTTGCAAATGTTTCTTATATTTTGGAAGAAGACAATTCTGGAAGAAAACGATAATTTAGCTATGTAAATTAGCATTACTTCTTTAGCATATTAAACCAATAAACTTGAATTAATGTAGTAAGACTTTTTCAAATATTTGGCAATATATGCTGATTTTATAATTTTTTAAAATTGCTACAAAAATTTGATGACATCTTTGTATAGGTACATGGGAGGAAAAGTCAAAGTTTATGGTTTGTGACAAGTTCTCTTTTAATTACAGGATATATCTGGTCTTACAAGGTTTTCCAAACTTGAGTCAAATAAGCATGTTGTGTCATCAGAATACACTTGCTCTTTCAACAGCGGATTATCTCTCTCGTTATAGTACTGCTATAAACCTAATGTATAGATTATATATAAATGACAGAAGTTCATTAGAAAAGAATTGATATAATCTTAAAAATTAAACAAAAGTGGCTTCCTGGTGGCTCAGATGGTAAAGAATCTGCCTGCAATGCAGGAGACCTGGATTCAGTCCCTGGGTTGGGAAGATCCCCTGGAGGAAGGCATGGCAACCCACTCCAGTATTCTTGCCTAGAGAATCCCCATGGACGAAGGAGCCTGGTTGGCTACAGTCCGTGGGGTCACAAAGAGTTGGACATGATTGAGTGACTAAGTACAAAATTAACAATTTCACAAATTAAATGATGCTTAGTGAATAAAGGAAATTTTCAGATAAATCATATTTTTCAGTGGCAGATCTATGCAGTCATTTGCAAACTAGACTTTAATGTGTTTAGTGCAATACATTGTTCCTTTAACATTTGTCTTTCCTTACTTAATGGTTTTACATTGTATCTAAGTGACATTGAATTGTCTAGACTTTTGGAATACTACGAGGTGGACTGTATGTGTCCAGGCATGTAAAAACACCCACATAATACAGCTGGCCTTCCAGATCCATGGGTTCAGCATCTATAAAAAAGGAGGACCAGCTGTAAGGGACCTGAGCATCTGTGGATTGAGGGTTTGGGGTCCTAGAACCAATTCCCATGGATACTGAGAGATGTCTGTATTCTCCCTGACCTTAAAGCCAGGGTGAGTTCTTTCAACACTGGCATAGGAAACTCAGGGCACAAATCACACAAACTTTTGAGATAGTTAATGAGAAAGAGAGGAAATACAGAAACTTTTGAGAAAGCCAGCGTGCAGCCAGAAACAGCAGGTATGGCCATATGGCAATTGAATTAGAAAAGGAATTCTTGCCACATTGCCTTCCAGAAGATAGTCAGGCCCAGGCAGCCCTTAGGGATGGATGATTTATTCAGCACATGTTAAGTCTTTCATATTGCCTCATTCGCTGTTTAGTTCTCCAGGGAATTTAAATCTATTGTACTGAAAAGATATTGAAGAATTTTCTTTCAAAAAAATTTAAAAAAACACTTATATAGTAATTTTATTTATACCAAATAGATATTGAAGAATTTTTTTTACCCTCCTCCCCAAAGAAAACTTCTAAAGTAATTTCACTTCTACATTTAGAGATCACTATGCCAAAAGCACATCTATTTCCAAACAAAGCATTTGCTAAGTAGAGAAGACATTTTTTTCAAAAAAGTATAAAAGTTTTGTAAGACTAAAATTTAATATGTTATTTTAACAACACATTTGGTGAGATTATGTAAAGTTTTTTAAATTTCCTACTTAATCCAAGATACTCTGCAATATTGTAATTAAAACTACTATACTTAACCTGTACAGTAACTGTTCTCAGAAATCCTCGAAATACATTTCTCTTTGAAAAAATTTGCAGAGAATGTGTTTTGGTTCTCAGATTAACTCTCAAAAACTTGTTTGACCTCCACATGAACAGGGGCTATACTAATAACAGGCACTCTTAAATGTGCTGTTAGAATATCATGCTGCTATAATTTCAGAGGTCTTCCCTGGTAACTCAGATGGTAAAATATCTGCCTGCAATGCAGGAGACCTGGGTTCAATCCCTGGCTTGGGAAGACCCCTTGGAGAAGGAAATAGCAACCCTGTCCAGTATTCTTTCCTGGGGAATCCCATGGACAGAGGAGCCTGGCTTTTTAGCAACATTCTTGGACTCTGTGTCTGTGTGTGTATGTGTGTGTGTGCACGTGTGCTTATGTATGTTTTAATCTGGGAAAATATTATGCTTTGTCCTTTATTGATCTTAATTTGTGGGAAAATATAATCCTTGTTGAAAACCCTGAAAGACCCATGGATATTTCCTCTGCTTTGGTCTCCCGGCAACACACACAAACTCATTATTAGAGGGGTAACAAACTAGCCTACAGTCAGAATGAAGACAGTGTTCGTATTTCAATCGTTGAGTTCCCTGGTTTGTTTCTGCTTATTGCCAATACCACACTTTTATTTTTCCATGGCCAAACTTTGTTAACAACAGCACAACAAAAAGTTTACTAAGTACTCAAACAAATTAATGGCTAGTAGTTTGAGTATTGATTGCTTCTCTAACATTTTTTCAAATATGATTATTATGTTTATTGTGAATGAAGAAAAATTATGTAAAAAGATGAACTTGTAGTCAGTTTCTTATTGGACTGCAAATATATCCCAGTGTAAATTATTTGCAAATATTTTACTTTATAGAATAAAGCCCAATTTTCTTGTTTTAAAATCAGGTTTTTTCAGGGCATTTGATTATTTCTTTACTTAAAAAATCTAACTTTTAACCTTTATAAAAAATTTAAGTTACTTAAAAGTAAAAAGAAAAAAAATAATAATAAACCTCACTGGCCCTATTGCTCAGATGATAAAACTGTTAGTATTTTGGCAGGTAGCTTTCAGGAATTTGAAAAATGAAGCATATAGCTAACACCTCTTTTGTGCATTTCTAGTCCTCTGTACACCCATATGAGAGGCAATCACTAACCTGAGTTCGGTGATTTTTTCCCAATTAATTTAAAAAATTGCATTCATATTTAAATATATCTGTCAAAATATGAATATTATAGTTCATATAGCTATGTCACTTTAGTTTTTCACTAAACTTTGTTCCTGTGATCTATTTTACTGACATATAAAGACCCTTACTCTTCACTACTTTATAACATTTCATCACATGTATAGAAAAATTTTTTTAATTTGTTGCTGTATTGACATACATAAATTTCTTCATAGCTTTTCTGGTTCTCCATTATTGTTGAGATTTAATGAGTAGTTACATAATGAGAAATATTTACATACTTCAGACAACATACATGCTGTTTTAGAATGCTTAGCACACCACTGAACTATTTTCTAGTTTGTTTTTTTTTTAATTATGCTTCAAATATATCCACATGGCAAATAATTTAAGATATGATTTTTAACATCAAAGGTAATTTATTCAAGATTTACATTAATCTTTCTCATAATAGTCACTTCCATTTTGTCTTCCTGTCATCCTGAAGAAAGAAAATGTAATTTCCCAAAGGCTTTAAGAATTGGGGGAGTATTAAATGTAACTGAAATTAAGTGATTAATAATTTACTTTTGGGTCATGAATCAACTTCATGGAATGCTAAGGATCATTTGCAACCTCAGAAGCACTAGCAGTAACAATGCACTTTTTAAGACTCAAGAACTCTCAAAGGTTGGCTGCCCAACCTAATTAAACTTCAGTCTTCTGATACCAAATTTATTTCTTCTTTGTACTGAATCTCCTCAGATCTTCTTGACAGGAAAATGTCACTTTACCTGACAGCTGATAGACAGGTTATGTAGCACCATAATTGGAGAGAAAAGGATAGCTTAAAGCTACTCGACTTAATGGCTATATGTATGGCTCTTTCTTTCTTTCTTTTCTTAAGATTTCTGTGACAGACACAAAAGGCCCCAGCAAATAGGCCCAGTGCCATTTATTCCTGCTTCCTCCAGGGGTAATTATCTTATTCCATCAATAGTGCTGTCAGAAATTGGGCACATAATTCAGCATTTAAATGAACAAGCAGTGTAATATTTCCTGTCTCCCAGTGGAATGCTTTGCAGCTCACATTCTTCTCTGTCACTCACTCACTCTTGATGTATGTCCCATAGCCAGTCCTTGAATGCCTTCTCTCCCTGTGTTTCATTGCAGATGTTGGCTCCGACTTGACACCTACTTCATTTGGAGTTTTATAGGACCAGCGACCTTGATAATTATGGTGAGAACTCCTAATTAACTATGTGTTTCCCAGGTCAAGAAATAAAACTTTCACTCTCCCTATGCTGGCTATCTTTAATTTACATAGATTAATTTGGGGGTAAGCATGCATTTATTTGACACTACATAACTCAAGCAATTAGACACTCATTAGTCTACTTTTATATTGTAAAATGCTTAATCAAAACCCTCGGGAGCAGAAAACATGCATTTGCACAAGTTTATGCAGTTATTATAGCTCCTCAGGAACCTGATCTAGCATAATCCATTTGGTTTTATAGGTTTTAAACAGTGATGACTTTGTTTGACAGTAGTACATTTTCTTTCTTTTTCATTTGGATAATTTGAATTATGAATGGAATCAAATTGGAAATGTGGCAAAAAAATAAATAAATAACCTTCCTGTTCCTTCCAATTCTGTTTTTATATAAATTTCAAAAACTTTAAAATTTAAGAGGATTTTACTTGAGAATGACAAATAAGTTAGGCAAACATTCTGGAATCATGCTTTCTTTTTTATTTTTAAATGCATAGTATCTTTCAAATATGAATTGTTTATCCTAATTTAGATACTATTGTTGGTATCATTATTTATGCTTATCATTTTAAAATACAAGGTTGCCCCAAGTTCTGAAGTATAAACAAAGCAGGTAACAAGGGCATTTTAACATGTGGTTTGTTTTGTTTTATTTGCAGTCATATGGTCTGTCTTGGTCCAGTGATATAAAAATGTCATTGGGGGTGCCCACTACTTTAATTCTAGTTTGTTGTAGCATGAGAATTTAACCAGCATTTTATAACCCTTTTGATCTAGCTATTCACAAATATTATGATTTTGAATATTAGTTTTGTAATGCAGCATTTGAACAATAAGTTAAGGTCCATGTTTGGAGGGTGGATATAATATCAACCTGGAATAGATATTGTCTTTTTTATAAACATATACTTGACTTTGAATTGTTTTATAGTTCTACAGCATCATTCCAACTGCTGCTGATTTTCTATTTGCATTTGGCATATCAATGCTTTGTAATCCTCTGGTATCTCAAGTTTCCAAGCTGCCTTTACAAAAAGACTAGATGATTATCTGTGATCCAATTATTTTATGAGAGCTAATTTCCCAGAACAACTCATCTGTCATAGAAAATAGACTTACTTTTTTTTCTACTCCAGTTATGCTACATAACAGTACCTTTTACATTCCAGCTTAATGTAATCTTCCTTGGGATTGCTTTATATAAAATGTTTCATCACACTGCCATTCTGAAACCTGAATCTGGCTGTCTTGATAATATCAAGTAAGTAACTTTTCTTTTGCTTTTCTTTAGTCTACCTTACCTTGATACACTAAACTATTCAAGCTTTTAATTGTATTGAGATATTTATGACAAAATGATAAAGATCAATGTGTTTTATTTGCTGAATAAGATCATTTACTGACTACTGCGGTGACTTGTTCTGCCTGAAAATAAGTATAGTGAAGCTTTGTCTTCAAAGAGACTTTTTCCCCCCTAAATTATAATTTAAAAAATGATAAGTTTTTTATTGAAACTGTGTTAGTCTCTCAGTCATGCATGACTCTTTGTGACCCCATGATCTTCCCAACCCAGGGATCGAACCTGGGTTTCCTACACTGCAGTTACATTCTTTACCAACTTAGCTACCAGGGAAGACCAAGTTTTTATTAGATGCATTTATTTATTTTGTCCAGGAACAAATACGTAGTTACTATATTGGGCAGACTCCTGTTTCGTAGAGTAATAGCCACACCAGTGCTCAACATTCCATCTCCTACTTCAGAGCAGTGGGAAGAGAGCAAGATGGTGCCACCTGCAAGTACCAAAGGAGGATGTTTATACTACAGGGGAGGAACCCAGAAATTATTAATCTGGGTGTTTACGGAGGAATTCTTATACTGCTGCCCTTCTGTCCTCCTGAGAGAGAAAGAGAAACTTAACATCTCCCTAATGTAAAATCTTATGGTATACAAATGTAATGCTCCAGATTTTACCTTCTTTGAAATGTTAACAAATCTCTTGGGAAGTAAACCCCACCAGAAGACTCTCAGTATGCAATCATCTTTTAACTCTCAAGGTTTATCCTTTAACGAAAATCTGCTTTTTTATGCTCAAAAAATCTGAAACATGCAGAGATAAGAAAATATCCACATTCCTTTCCTCCCTAGTAGTACTTCTTTTATATATACACAAAAAGAATCCAATTTACATTTTCTGGAAAAAAAAAAGTTCTTTAGTATAACCAAGAACTTTGTCTTATTCCCTTAAAGGGTGTGACATTTGAGAAAGAATAGTATGACTCTGTTGCAGAGGGAGAGGGTGGGAAGATTTGGGAGAATGGCCTTGAAACATGTATAATATCATGTATGAAACGAGTTGCCAGTCCAGGTTCGATGCACGATACTGGATGCTTGGGGCAAGTGCACTGGGACGACCCAGAAGGATGGTATGGGGAAGGAGGAGGGAGGAGGGTTCAGGATGGGGAACACATGTATACCTGTGGCGGATTCATTTTGATATTTGGCAAAACTAATACAATTTGTAAAGTTTAAAAATAAAATAAAAATTAAAAAAAAGAATAGTATAGAGATGTACTTTAGTTATTAACATATAGTCTGTATTAAGTAGCTTTTGTAAGTGATTGCCTATGCTACGTATAAACTGGTTAAATGTTTTTATTTAAATGAATGTACTTTCAGAGGTTTAATGAGGTTGCCTGTAACTTTCATGTGCTACTGACATTCTCCTTGATATCTCTCAGATAGCAGCTCTGTCACCCATTTCTCATCGACTTACGTTTAGCACCTGACATAGTTCCTTGCCCACAGTTAGTCCTCAATGTGTTTTCAGAATAAAGTAATGCATTAAAGACTGTAGTGACAAAAGTGCATTGAAATTAAGTGCTTAATTTGGTTTAAGGGATCTTCTGTCTATAACAGTTGAAAAAGTAGCTAAAGGGTTAGAAAAAATAAAAATATAATGTAGTAAACTAGAACTTATCTACTGTGAGTAATAGTCTTTTGTAGTTTAATATTACTTAGTTGAGTCATTACACTTTTGAATTATGTACAACTAGACTGCCCTTCTAAAATGTCGTTATGGTTCCTTGGACTCTTTGTTCCTAATGGTATTGAATTTAGATCAATTATATAGGCACATAAAATATAACTTCTTTATCTTAGCATATTTGTACTCACTTTCATATAAATTATATCTTTATATGTATCTTTATGTAATATAAAAATGCATTTAATATTTTATTATCATTTTTGTTACATTTTAAAGTACTATCAGAAATAAGTGAATAACACTTTGATATTTATGTGACAGCTTTTACCAAATTAAAAATTTTAGAAATGTCTTGAACTTAGTACAGTCACATATTTTAAAAGATATATTTGTTTTCTCATTATTCATATGTATTTCTTTAGGTAATATGAGTTGAATCTCTGTGATATTACTAATTAGAAAAACAAGCACACAAAAGTGATAATTACATGTCATAGTATAGAAGGCATCAAATTTTATATTATGAAGCAAAATAAAGCCTTAAATGATGCTGTCTTGATTTGAATTCTGTATAAATTCCTTTATAGTTTACAGCCATTGGCAAGTTTGAGCCTTTATCTCTTCTTTAAAATGGGTACAATAATGAAGCATACATACCATCAAATGAGCAGAGGAATGTAATCATGAATGTAATGATGATGGTTTTTAAGGAAAAGTCAATAAAGTACAAGGAGATAAATAAGGTAGCTGTTATAGAGAATACAGAGGGTAGTTTTAAGATGGAAAGATATGCATATGGATATGCTGATAGGAAAGAACCAGTTTTAAAAGTGGTTAGAAATAGAGGAAAGGGAATATGTGCTATAATCATGATCCAAGGAACATAGGGGAATGAGATCCAGAATAGTGGGACGATAATTCCACTTCATTCGATTTCATGAGACACTTTTGTACTGAGATACCATAAACCAGCCAGGGGAATTCTTTTCTACTCAGAATGGATAAAATAGTTAATAGGTATGATGTACATATGTGGTAGAACCAGAGTGGAACAGTAAATTGAGGAATTTCTGTCTATTCTCCTCTACAAAGTAAGAAAAATGGTCATCTACAGGTTATGAGGACATGTGGGATAGAGAAAATTAAAAAAAAAGTCTCAAGAAAATATTTCTTAGAACTTTATAGAATTTGAAGAACATTTTATTTCATTCAAAATATGTTAACTATTTAATAGGTGCTTGTAAAAAAAATCACCAGGGCATAATTAAAAAGAAAAAAAGAGAATTTAAGAAAAAGCAAAATACAAAATCTGGCATCCTTTTTGTTTGTAGTAAAAATAAGGATCTGTATAATATAAATTTTAAGTGGTATGGATGATATGAGGGTATTTATTTTAAAGGCATAGCATGATTTATTTGGAAAATATTTTTTAGTATGGACAGAGGGCATAAAAATGTATGTTTTCTTATTATGTTTTGTTTTGTAAAGTAATGAATAAGATCCACCACCTTACACAGTTTGCTGAGAAAATAAGCTCACCATGTAAGACCTTTTGCCAGACAGTGTCTTTCTAAAACTATTCATTCATTTATTAAATATGTGTTATTTTTATTATATATATTCTTTCACAGAGAAGAAATATCTTCTTTACCCAAAATTTGTTGCTTCTTCCCATATTCACTACCACCACTTCCTTTTATGCCACAGTGAACTTCTGCAAAGCTGCTTCAGTGGTCTTCTGACATTTTCCCCCACACTGATTCTTGCCCCTGCCTCCATTAGCTAGAACGATCTCTTGAAAAGTTTAAATCTGATCATGCACCTCTCTTGGGTAAAACTCATCGGTGGTTTCCTGTTACTCTAACACCGAAGTCCAAATTTCCTACCATGGCCCACTAAGCCTTCCTAATCTAGTTGCCCCTTTCTTTCTACAGCTTCATTTTAAGCCATTTTAAGGGCCATTTAAGCCCCTCTGGCCATTCTAGATGCACTCACTTTTCCTTCAGGTCTTATCTGCTATTTCTCTACAGACTTTCTTTTCCCTAACACTGCGTGACTGATACTACCCTAATTAATTAATCATCTAAAAACTATTTAGTTATATTTTAATTTTAATTTACTTCATAGTCATCATATTAATAACACTTTTTTGTTGTTGTTGTTATGGGGAGAATATTTGCTAACCAGCTGACATGAAGTGTTCCAGCCTACTTGACAGTTAATTCTTATTATAAGTGGATAAATTAGTGTTTGAATTATAAAAAATAAGTAAATAAATACATTTTGATGTTAGTATATGGTATTCATTTGGTTTGATAATGACTATATTAATGATATACTCTGGGAAAAAATAATAATATATTAAATTGCTATAGTTAACATACTTATGGAGGTAGAGGTACTCCACGTCTCAGATATAACCAAAAAAATACTTAAAACTACATTTCTGTTTGCTCTTTTCTTACTTGTCCTTTGTCTTCTTTTCATCAAAATAGGTAATTATATTTGGAGGAAAAAAATAACTCCAGTCATTTGAATTTTTGGGTTGAATTTCAGACATAAGGAAAATCTAGCCTAATTTTTAAAAATATATATATATATAAATATAATAAAGCAATTAATGAAATGTTATCAGCACAAAAGTAATTTATAGTATTGCTGAAGCATTATGACATGTATAACTTTAATTTTTGAGGAACATTTATAGCACCTGTGACATTTCCCTTAGAAATAAAAATTGATCATTTCTATAGTTATCAACTACTTGTATTGTTGAAAAACTATTTAACAGCATCACAATGACTTTGAATAATAAAAATAAATAATAGAATTTTTTAGGGCACAGAAAGAAAATTGGTGCCCATATGGAGAGAAAAAGAATCTGCTAAACTTCCCTTTTCTATATCTGTCCCTTTGCCCTTTTCCAGGGACAGATATCTTCTGCATCCAGACTTCTTATCTTGACCTAGTCCTGTTTTCCAATTTCTGGTATCTCCCCTTCATTATGGTTTTGCATGAGTGATGGATTGGCAAACACAATGTCAGATAGTTTAAAGAAACAGTTTTCACTTTCCTTCCTTCCTCCCTGTGCTCTGATTCCTAACGGAAGGTATAATGTTGAAGAGAAATAACAACTCATGTTATACACAATTTCAATTTGAATTGGTTATATGATCTCACAAGTTACATCATGGCTCTAAAGTCTTAGGATCTCCTCAGAACTAGGAATAATTGATTCTGCTTTATTGAGTTTTGTTATAATTAAAACTATCATATATATAAAGAATACAAAACATAATTTAGTGTTCATATAGTATGGTTTGATTATTTTTAACCAATCTATGTGGAAATACATTTCTGCCTTTCATTCTTAGTGTTTTTCTTAGTGAAATTTGCTCATTCTCTTATCGAAATCTCATTAGAATTTGACTGGCTTTGTTTCTCATGTAGAACTGGCCTGATATGATCCTCTTTTTTTTTTTTTTTTTTTTCCCTTTTAAAGCAAAAGTTATCCTATTATGAAAGAATTAGGCTCCAGGAGTGAAATGCTCATTTGATTAATAAGTAACAAGTTCTGTAGTTAGTTTTAAATTAGGGGGGAAAAGAAGTGTCTCAGTGAACTTAGACATCTGCCACACATAAAGAAATCTAAGAAGGCTTCTGAGTAGCTTCAGGGATGAATAGAAAAATGTTTTACCTTACTGGTATCCATAGTAACTTACTTATTCCTTAGCAAGGTAATTTTTGCTGTGTACTGTATTTCTAGATATTTGTAGAAATAATTAAGTCATTTACCTTTGCTAGTACTACATTAGTACTTCATGGAGTTAAATGTGGTAGGTTCTTAAAAACTGAAGGTGGAAAAGTAGAATGATATAATCATTAAAAATGTAACAGTATCACAAAAACTTTCAATACTCTGATTTTTCTTCTTTATGTTAATATATTAAGATGGAATATATATATATTCCCTGCTTTTTAAAGTGGTATCATTTTTATACTGAAATCAGTGCAGTATCTTAAAAAGAATTTGATCCTTTATGAAAACTGGAAACCTAGTTCTGAATTATATGTAATAAATATATTTGCCCACTTCAGTGACTTCTGGATGAGTTATGAGAAAAATATAGTACTTTCTCATTCTTCTTAAAATATTAACTTGTTGTTCAGTCACTAATTCGTGTCTGACTCTTTGCGACCCCATGGACTGCAGCATGCCAGGCTTGCCTGTCCTTAACAGAAGTTTGAGTTTGCTCAAACTTATGTCCATTGAGTCAATGATGCTATCTAAACATCTCATCCCTTGCTGCCCTCTTTGCCTTTTGCTTTCAACCTTTCCCAGCATCAGAGTCTTTTCCAATGAGTCAGCTGTTTGCATCAGTTGGCCAAAGTATTGGAGCTTCAGCATCAGTCCTTCCAGGGAATACTCAGGGTTGATTTCCAGGTTCCTATGCAATATTGTTCTTTACAATATTGGGTTTTGCTTTCACCACCAGACACATCCGCAACTGAACATCATTTCTGCTTAGGCCAGCAACTTCATTCTTTCTGGAACTATTAGTAATTGCCCTCTGCTCTTCACCAGTAGCATATTGGGCACCTTCCATCCTGGGGGCTCATCTTCCAGTGTCATAACTTTTTGCCTATTCATACTGTCCATGGGGTTCTCTTGGCAAGAATACTGGAATGATTTGCCATTCTCTCCTCCAGTGGACCATGTTTTGTCAGAACTCTTCACTGTCACCTGTCCGTCTTGAGTGGCCCTGCACAGCATAACTCATAGCTTCATTGAGTTACTCAAGCCCTCTCACCATGGCAAAGTTGTGAGCCATAAAGGGAAAAATATTAGCTGTGAATTAAAAGGTTGAAATATTGTTTTGGACTTTTATAAAGGAAGCTCAGTATAGTTTGTATAGTCCATGAAGACTTGAAAAAAAACAAAAACAAAAAAAACTTGTGTCTCTATTCAGCTAATTTTATTCATTGTTTACCTTCCACCACCCAAACTACTACATTTAAATGAACATGCCATAGATTTCTAATTATTTTAAGCATTTAAAGATGTGTTTAGAAACTGTCACCTCTTGTAAAAAAAATTCCTCGGCCAACACACTTTACTGAGATGTGTTTTTCCAAAACTTTTTAATCAAATATAATTGTCAGTACCCACACACACTGTGAACACTTTAGTCCTTAAAAGGGAACTAGTAGTTGATTTACTTTATTCACTGTAATAAAATAATTTTTAAGAATATTCTGAAAAGAATATCATTCAGTATCTCATTTTCCCCACCTTCCCTCCATTTCCTTGGTCTGTGGTTAAACATCACTGAAAATGTTCCACAAAGTTATCTTAAATGATCGAGGTATATTTGAAGAATAATACAATCTAAACAGCACTGTTTGGAGTTCTGTGTATTTTTATGACACCACTAGATTTACTTCAAATAAGTTAAGATTTTCCTCAGGTTTTAGTTAGTCCTTTACTGATTAACTTAATTTCAACTGCAAACATTTAACAATCACTTCTATGGAAAATTAACTTTAGCCACCAGTTCACAAAGCTGTGCATTCAGCCAGTCTTGTTGCCAGTCTCACTGTATCATGCATTTTAGGCTGTAGTTTTAAGTTTTGTGAAATATTAAAAGTGTTAGTCTCTTTTTTCAGGCTTTCTCTTTAAAATGCATTCAGATCCCCATGAGATCTTTCTAGAACCAGGTGTTTTTTACATCACTGTGTTTGGCATACTTCATTTTCTGGGAGCTGACACTGAGAGAGAAAAAAAAAAAAAACAGTTTGAAGGATGACTGTCACGGGCTCACTGGAAAACTGTTAGGCATTTTACCTTGAGATCAAATAATTCTTTCACTTTTTCCCAAAATTATCAGGTTATATCAGGATTAGGATAATCAATTACAGCCTAAGGATGAGAAAGCCTAAAAGACTACCTAAGGGGGGGAAAAATTATTCTTTATGAGCAAAACTTAAAAGCTGGTAACTCCTGTGTTCTTTATATGTTGACTAAACTCAGATTTCCTTTGTATCCTATATGAAATGTGCAGTCAGACTTTGGGAAAGCTTGGTAATCAGAATTGTTTTATGAAACCAGCATTTCTGTAGTAATTATACACACAACAACAAAATTAATCTAAAATAAGCAGTTATAACAAGGCTGTAGTTTTTCCCCCAAAATAATTAGGAGATAATATTCACTTAAACTTTCATTAGGTCGGAAGAAATACAAAAAAATTATAAATAAATAATATTTATATTCCATATTATTCATATATTTTATTTGTTTAATGTATAAACACATTTTATTTTTGTCTTTTACTCATTAATTTATTTAATAAATGAAAAGTCATAAAATTTTGGATACGTATTGAAGATATAACTTACTGAATTGATAATTTATTTACACAGACTATAAGAGAAAGGTTCTTATGCAATATTGCTCTGTACAGCATCGGACCTTGCTTCTATCACCAGTCACATCCACAGCTGGGTATTCTTTTTGCTTTGGCTCCATCCCTTCATTCTTTCTCGAGTTATATCTCCACTGATCTCCAGTAGCATATTGGGCACCTAGTGACCTGGGGAGTTCCTCTTTCAGTATTCTATCATTTTGCCTTTTCATACTGTTCATGGGGTTCTCAAGGCAAGAATACTGAAGTGGTTTGCCATTCCCTTCTCCAGTGGACCACATTCTGTCAGATATCTCCATCATGACCCGCCCATCTTGGGTTGCCCCACAGGCATGGCTTAGTTTCATTGAGTTAGACAAGGCTGTGGTCCTAGTGTGATTAGATTGACTAGTTTTCTGTGAGTATGGTTTCAGTATGTCTGCCCTCTGAAGCCCTCTTGCAACACCTACCGTCTTACTTGGGTTTCTCTTACCTAGGGCGTGGGGTATCTCTTCACAGCTGCTCCAGAAAAGCGCAGCCATTGCTCCTGACCTTGGACGAGGGGTATCTCCTCACCACCACCCTTCCTGACCTTCAACTTGGGATAGCTCCTCTAGGCCCTCCTGCGCCCATGCAGCCAGGGCTCCTTGGATATGGGGTTGGTCCTCCCAGCCACTGCCCCTGGCCTCGGGCGTTGGGTAGCTCCTCCCGCCCGCTGCCGGTGGCCTCGGGCTCCCATCACTTCATGGGAAATAGATGGGGAAACAGTGGAAACAGTGTCAGACTTTATTTTTCTGGGCTCCAAAATCACTGCAGGTGGTGACTGCAGCCATGAAATTAAAAGACACTTACTCCTTGGAAGGAAAGTTATGACCAACCTAGATAGCGTATTGAAAAGCAGAGACATTACTTTGCCAACAAAGTTCGTCTAGTCAAGGCTATGGTTTTTCCTGTGGTCATGTATGGATGTGAGAGTTGGACTGTGAAGAAGGCTGAGCACCGAAGAATTGATGCTTTTGAACTGTGGTGTTGGAGAAGACGCTTGAGAGTCCCTTGGACTGCAAGCAGATCCAACCAGTTCATTCTGAAGGAGATCAGCCCTGGGATTTCTTTGGAAGGAATGATGCTAAAGCTGAAACTCCAGTACGGTGGCCACCTCATGCGGAGAGTTGACTCATTGGAAAAGACTCTGATGCTGGGAGGGATTGGGGGCAGGAGGAGAAGGGGACGACAGAGGATGAGATGGCTGGATGGCATCACTGACTCAATGGACATGAGTCTGAGTGAACTCCAGGAGTTGGTGATGGACAGGGAGGCCTGGCGTGCTGCGATTCATGGGGTCGCGAAAAGTCGGACACGACTGAGCGACTGATCTGATATGATCTGATAAGAGAAAGGAGTAGAGTGTGATTCCAAGATTTTTGGCATTGGGTATTGAGATATGACTGTAGAAAAAAGACACACTGGGGGCAGGTTAGCAGATTTGGGAGGGGAGTTGAACAACATAAGTTTGAAAGATTTACTAAATATTGCAGTGTAGATGATGCATAAGAAGTTGGAATAATGAAGAGAGCTGAAGATTTAAATTTGAAATCATTGGTATATAGATTTGATTTGATTTTTGCATTTAGTGTTTTTTAGGTATTAAATATTGATTTTGTTTTATATATCTTTATTCCTTTCTATAGTGGTAAATGATTCTGCTTTTTTTTCCATTTATGACAATGATATATTTCCTGTTCAACCATTACGCAAAGTGAGATGATTTTTTAAAAATTAATAATGTAAAGGTGGTATGCAGACATGACAAAAGCTTAAGATAGTGATTTCCCAGTCAGATTGGTTTGTGTCACTTGTCATGGTATGTTACTGTTAGGATATCCTTGCTGTGAGTATCTACATCATAATGCTCCTAATGAGTAATAAAAACTGAAATCCAGAAGTAGGTGTCTTTGTAGCTGGTTTAATAGCTCAGTGATGTTAGTAAGTACCTTAGCTCTTTCCATCATTTATCACCCTTAGCATATTGGATATTGTCACTCACAGTGTCAACTTGTGGTCCAGGAATGTCTCCTTCAGTTTCTACCATCTCATCTTTAGCAATTGTGTTCAAAAGCAAAAGCAAGGAGAGAAAAGAGTGCTTTCTTCAAAAGCCTCTTCTATACAATGTTACAAACCTCTGTCCTTAGTACCTCAGGCACTCAGTCTATCAGATCTAATCCTTTGAATCTGTTTGTTACTTCCAATGTTTAATCATAATGGATTTGATTTAGGTCATGACTGAATGGCCTAGTGGTTTTCTCTACTTTCTTCAATTTAAGTCTGAATTTGGCAATAAGGAGTTCATGATCTGAGCCACAGTCAGCTCACAGTATTGTTTTTGCTGACTATATAGAGCTTCTCCATCTTTGGCTATAAAGAATATAATCATTCTGATTTTGGAACTGACCGTCTGGTGATGTCCATGTGTAGAGTCATCTCTTGTGTTGTTGGAAGAGGGTGTTTGCTATGACTAGTACATTCTCTTGGCCAAACTATTAGCCTTTGCCCTGCTTCATTTTGTATTCCAAGGCCAAACTTGTCTGTTACTCCAGGTATCTCTTGACTTCCTAATTTGCATTCCAGTCCCCTTTGATGAAAAGGATATCTTTTATTAGTATTAGTTCTTGAAGGTTTTGTAGGACATCATAGAACTGTTCAACTTCAGCTTCTTCAGCATTAGAGGTTGTGGTATAGACTTGGATCACTGTGATATTGAATCATTTGTCTTGGAAATGAACAGAGATCATTCTGTCATTTTTGAGATTGCACCCAAATACTTCATTTCAGGGTCTTTTGTTGATTATGAGACCTACTCCATTTCTTCTAAGGGATTCTTGCCCACAGTAGTAGATATAACGGTCATCTGAATTAAATTTGCCCACTCCCGTTCATTTTAGTTCACTGATTCCTAAAATGTCAGTGTTCACTCTTACCATCTCCTGTTTCAACACTTCTAATTTACCTTTACTCACAGACCTAACATCCCAGGTTCCTATGAAATACTGTTTTTTATAGCAGCAGACTTTTCTTCCACCACCAGTCACATGCAAAACTGGACATTGTTTCCCCTTTGGCTCAGCCACTTCATTCTTTCTGGAGCTATTTTCTCTGCTCTTGTCTAGTAGCATATTGGGCACCTACCAACCTGGGGAGTTCATTGTTCTGTGTCGTATCTTTCTGCCTTTTCATACTCTTCATGGGTTCTTAAGGCAATAATACTGAAGTGCTTTGTCATTCCCTTCTCCAAGGAACCGTGTTTTATCAGAACTCTCCACCATGCCCTGTCCATCTTGGGTGGCCCTACACAGCATGGCTCATAGATTCATTGAGTTAGACAAGCCTGTAATCCACGTGATCAGTTTGTTTTGTTTTATGTAAATTGTAGTTTTCATTCTGTCTGCCTTCTGATGGATAAAGACTAGAAGCTTATGAAAGCTTCCTGATGGGAAGGACTGACTGTGGGAAAATTGGAGTCTTGCTCAGATGGGTGGGGCCATGCTCAGTAAATCTTTTTTTTGTTTGTTTTTGTTTTTGTTTTTTTTCACATTATATATTTTTTTAAATTTTATTTTATTTTTGAACTTTACAATATTGTATTAGTTTTGCCAAATATCGAAATGAATCCACCACAGATATACCCGCGTTCCCCATCCTGAACCCTCCTCCCTCCTCCCTCCCCTACCCTCCCTCTGGGTTGTCCCAGTGCACCAGCCCCAAGCATCCAGTACCGTGCATCGAACCTGGACTGGCGACTCGTTTCATACATGATATTATACATGTTTCAATGCTATTCTCCCAAATCTCCCCACCCTCTCCCTCTCCCACAGAGTCCATAAGACTGATCTATACATCGGTGTCTCTTTTGCAGTCTCGTACACAGGGTTATTGTTACCATCTTTCTAAATTCCATATATATGCATTAGTATACTGTATTGGTGTTTTTCTTTCTGGCTTACTTCACTCTGCATAATAGGTTCCAGTTTCATCCATCTCATTAGAACTGATTCAAATGTATTCTTTTTAATGGCTGAGTAATACTCCATTGTGTATATGTACCACTGCTTTCTTATCCATTCATCTGCTGATGGGCATCTAGGTTGCTTCCATGTCCTGGCTATTATAAACAGTGCTGCAATGAACATTGGGGTACACGTGTCTCTTTCCCTTCTGGTTTCCTCAGTGTGTATGCCCAGCAGTGGGATTGCTGGATCATAAGGCAGTTCTATTTCCAGTTTTTTAAGGAATCTCCACACTGTTCTCCATAGTGGCTGTACTAGTTTGCATTCCCACCAACAGTGTAAGAGAGTTCCCTTTTCTCCACACCCTCTCCAGCATTTACTGCTTGTAGACTTTTGGATCACAGCCATTCTGACTGGCGTGAAATGGTACCTCATAGTGGTTTTGATTTGTATTTCTCTGATAATAAGTGATGTTGAGCATCTTTTCATGTGTTTGTTAGCCATCTGTATGTCTTCTTTGGAGAAATGTCTATTTAGTTCTTTGGCCCATTTTTTGATTGGGTCATTTATTTTTCTGGAGTTGAGCTGTAGGAGTTGCTTGTATATTTTTGAGATTAGTTGTTTGTCAGTTGTTTCATTTGCTATTATTTTCTCCCATTCTGAAGGCTGCCTTTTCACCTTGCTAATAGTTTCCTTTGTTGTGCAGAAGCTTTTAAGTTTAATTAGGTCCCATTTGTTTATTTTTGCTTTTATTTCCAATATTCTGGGAGGTGGGTCATAGAGGATCCTGCTGTGATGTATGTCGGAGAGTGTTTTGCCTATGTTCTCCTCTAGGAGTTTTATAGTTTCTGGTCTTACATTTAGAAAATCTTTAATCCTATTTTCTATTGATGGGTGGGGTTGTTTCCCCTACTAGTAATAATGGAGGTAATGATGACCTCCTTTTAAAGGACTTATCCCAAAAAAAAAAAAAAAAAAAAGGACTTATCCCAGGACTACTGTATTCAGTGCCCCTTACACCATGCAGGCCACTGTCAACCCACACCTCCACTGGAGACTCCTGGACACTCACAGGCAAGTCTGGCTCAGTCTCATGTGGGGTAACTGCTCCTTTCTCGGTCCTGGTACGCACAAGGTTTTGTTTGTGCCCTCCAAAGTCTGTTTCTCCAGTCCTGTGGAAGTCCTGTAATCAAATCCCACTGTCCTTCAAAGTCAAATTCCCTCGGTTCTCAGTCCCTTTGCCAGATCCCCAGATTGGGAAATCTTCTGTGGGCCCTAGAACTTTCACCACAGTGCAAGAACTTCTTTGATATAATTGTTCCCCAGTTTTTTCTCATGTCTAATTATCTGTTATTAAATGTCTGCTGTGGATATGTCTACATTATAAAAATTCAAGTAAATCTTATGAAAATGGAAGTATTATGTTATTGCAGTTCATTCATCCCCAAGTTTTTTGACAGATAGAACTTATTCTAGTCTTTGCTTTTGTTTATACCATAGAAGAGATTAATGTAAGAATCTGTTTATTATTTAGGAATTAAAAATGTTGAAATTTACTGTTTTAATCTTTTTTGTTCATTTTTTAAAAATGCAGTTGCTGTGCACTGTCCAAACAGGTACTTGTATTTGGCATTATCTTGTTTAATTCTATATTGTAAAACTTAATCTTGCTTGCTGTTGGTTAAACTCACAAATTCTATCCTAAAGTGTTTTCATTAATTTGTAATATATTTATTTTAATATACTTTCAGCTTATAAACAATTATACAAGGAAATAATAGATTTGGAACTATATATTTCAAATATAAATAAAGAGATTTGAGTCACTTTGATTTATTTCCACAAAGATCATCTTTCTTTTAAACATATAAGTCAGTTTTTGCACCAGTGACTACTTAAGGTCATAATTCTTTAAAATATAAAGTGAAAACTATGATCGCTTAAAGGCTGAATGAAATATATGAAATCTCATGGATGTCACAATTATGTGGCTTTTAAGAGCTGTCTTGGTTGTTATAATCAGAACCAACTAGTAATAACATTTTTGCCTAATATAACTATAAAGTGACTCTGAGAGAGTCAGACATGACTGAGTGACTCAGCACAGAACAGCACAAAGTGACACAAATTATTTTAAACTGAAAATTCTATTTACTACAATGATTATCAGCATATAAATTTGTCTGAAAGTTGACCAAAACTTATGATTTAAAAAATTTGATGTGAGAAATTTTGCATAAATATTATTGGGCTCAAAGACATTTTTACTTGCAAATCCTAATCAACCCATATTTAAAGTGTTTCTTGGAGATGTTTAAAGAAAATTTACGGGTAATATTAAGTTAAATATTGAATTGCATTTTGAGTCACATACTGCAGATAAAAATTTAGTCGTAGATTCTGAAATAAATGACCTAAACCCTCTGGTTCTGCCCTTCAGTTCAGTTCAGTCACTCAGTCATGTTGTACTCTTTGCAACCCCATGGACTGCAACACACCAGGCCTCCCTGTCCATAGCCAACCCCTTCAGTTTACTCAAACTCATGTCCATTGAGTTGGTGATGCTATCAACCATCTCATCCTCTGTTGTCCCCTTCTCCTCCTGCCTTCAATCATTCCCAGCATCAGAATCTTTTCAAATGAGTCAGTTCTTCGCATCAGGTGGCCAAAGTGTTGGAGTTTCAGCTTCAGATTCAGACCTTCCAATGAATATTCAGGACTGATTTCCTTTAGGATGGACTGACTGGATCTCCTTGCAGTCCAAGGGACTCTCAAGAGTCTTCTCCAACACCACAGTTCAAGAGCAACAATTCTTTGGTTCTCAGCTTTCTTTATTGTCCAACTCTTACATCCATGCAGCTACTGGAAATACCATAGCACTGACTAGACAGACTTTTGTTAACAAAGTACTGTCTCCGCTTTTTAACATGCTGTCTATATTGGTCATAACTTTCCTTCCAAAGAGCAAGCGTCTTTTAATTTCATGGCTGCAGTCACCATCGGCAGTGATTTTGGAGCCCAAGAAAAGAAAATCTGTCACTGTTTCCACTGTTTCCCCATCTATTTCCTATGAAGTTATGGGACCAGATGCCATGATCTTAGTTTTCTGAATGTTGAGCTTTAAGCCAACTTGTTCACTCTCCTCTTTCACTTTCATCAAGAGGCTCTTCAGTTCCTATTCACTTTCTGCCATAAGGGTGATGTCATCTGCATATCTGAGGTTATTGATATTTCTCCCGGCAATCTTGATTCCAGCTTGTGCTTCCTCCAGCCCAGTGTTTCTCAAGATGTACTCTGCACATAAGTTAAATAAGCAGGGTGACAATAGTCAGCTTTGACATACTCATTTCCCAATATGGAATCAGTCTGTTGTTCCATGTCCAGTTCTAACTGTTGCTTCCTGATCTGCATACAGGTTTCTCAAGAGGCAGGTCAGGTGGTCTGGTATTCCCATCTGAACTCCCCAGGTCGGTAGGTGCCCAGTTTGCTACTGGAGATCAGTGAAAAAAATAACTCCAGAAAGAATGAAGAGATGGAGCCAAAGAAAAAACAACATCCAGTTGTGGATGTGCCTGGTGATGGAAGTAAAGATGATGCTGTAAAGAGCAATACTGCATAGGAATCTGGAAAGTTAGGTCCATGAATCAAGGCAAATTGGAAGTGGTCAAACAGGAGATGGTTAGAGTGAACACTGACATTTTAGGAAACTAAATTGGACTAACATTTAGCAAACTAAAATGGACTGTAATGGATTAGTTTAACTCAAATGACCATTATATCTACTACTGTGGGCAAGAATACCTTATAAGAAATGGAGTAGCCCTCATAGTCAACAAGAGAGTCTGAAATGCAGTACTTGGATACAATCTCAAAAACAGAAGAATGATCTTTGTTCGTTTCCAAGGCAAACCATTTAGTGTCACAGTAATACAAGTCTATGCCCCAACTAGTAATGCTGAAGAAGCTGAAGTTGAATGGTTGTATGAAAACCTACAAGACCTTCTAGAACTAACACCCAAAAAAGATGCCCTTTTCATTATAGGGGACTGGAAAGCAAAAGTAGGAAGTCAAGGACTACCTAGAGTAACAGGCAAAATTTGGCTTTGGAGTACAAAATGAATCAGGGGAAAGCCTAATAGAGTTTTGCCAAAAGAACACAGTGGTCATAGCAAACACCCTCTTCCAACAACACAAGAGAAGACTCTACACATGGACATCACCAGATGGTCAGTACTGACATCAAATTGATTATATTCTTTACAGCCAAAGATGGAGAAGTTCTATACAGTCAGCAAACACAAGGCCAGGAGCTGACTGTGGCTCAGATCATGAACTCCTTATTGCCAAATTCAGACTTAAATTGAAGAAAGTAGGGAAAACCACTAGACCATTCTGGTGTGACCTAAATCAAATCCCTTACAGTTATACAGTGGAAGTGACAAATAGATTCAGGGGATTAGATCTGATAGACAAAGTGCCTGAAGAACTATGGACGAAGGTCATGATCGTACAGGAGGTAAGGATCAAGACCATCCCCAAGGAAAAGAAATTAAAAAAGGCAAAATGGTTGTCTGAGGAGGCCTTACAAAGAGCTGTGAATAGAAGAGAAGAAAAAAGCAAAGTAGGAAATGAAAGATATACCTATTTGAATGGAGAGTTCCAAAGAATAGCAAGGAGAGATAAGAAAGCCTTCCTTAGTGATCTATGCAAAGAAATAGAGAAAAACAATACAATAGAAAAGACTAGAGATCTCTTCAAGAAAATTAGAGATACCCATGGAAAATTTCATGCAAAGATGGGCACAATAAAGGACAGAAATGGTATGGACCTAACAGAAGCAGAAAATATTAAGAAGAGGTTGAAAGAATACCCAGAAAACTATACAATAAAGATCTTCACAACCCAGATAATCACAATGATGTGATCACCAGTGTAGAGCCAGACATCCTGGAACGTGAAGTCAAGTGTGCCTTAGGAAGCCACACTATGAACAAAGGTACTGGAGGTGATGGGATTCCTGTTGAGCTACTTCAAATCCTAAAAGATGATGCTGTGAAAGTGCTGCATGCAATATGCCAGCAAATTTGGAAAACTCAGCAGTGGCCACAGGACTGGAAAAAGTCAGTTTTCATTCCATTCCCAAAGAAAGGCAATGCCAAAGAATGGTCAAACTCCCACGTAATTGCCCTCATCTCACATGCTAGCAAAGTAATACTCAAAATTCTCCAAGCCAGGCTTCATCAGTAGGTGAACTATGAACTTCCAGATGTTCAAGTTGGATTTCGAAAAGGCAGAGGAACCAGAGATCAAACTGCCTACATCCTTTGGATCATTGAAAAAGCAAGAGAGTTCTAGAAAAACATCTACTTCTGCTTTATTGACTATGCCAAAGACTTTGACTGTGTGGTTCTGCCCTTAATCAGCCCTAATAGTTGCATTTGATCCAACATCAGTTTAAGATTTCATGTGTTTTGTCTATTTGAAACTGTGAGTGAAATAATGAGACATACTTATGTATTGAAGTTTTGCTATATATCAGGCACAGTTCTGCACCCTCTACATGTGTAAATTTAATCTTTGTAATAGCTCTTTGAGATTTCAAAAGGGATAATTAACTTACCTTGAGACCTTACAGATAGTTAGTGCCAAACCTTGTATTCCAATAGGCCGTCTGGTTTGAGTCCATTTCCTAATTATTACCATATATTCCTTATTCTATTACATTGTACATCTATAAATAAACTGTGCTTCACTTGAGTTTTTTCCTAAGGATCATTTTAGAATGAAGACATGCTTAAAGATTTAAAATCAAATATGGACTGGAATACATGACTGAAGAACCCCATCTTCAAAATCCTGTGATTATTTTAGTATTTTAAATAATGAGCTGAAAAATAAGGTTAGTAAAGTGCAGTTTTCAGGAATCTTAATGTAACAGTGGTCTTAGAATTAGAGATAGAGATTTCAGAGTACCTAGAATTTAAAGTGAATTACTGAATGAAGCTACCCAAGAAGGATGTGGTTTTGGTAAACAGTCACTTTGGTGACTCAGAAAGTATAGTCAACATGGTAAATAAAAAATTATGTCATAGAAGCCAAAAAATAGAAGGGGATGATCAACTATAGGATGTTCCTGAGTACTCAAGTATGAAGAGATGGAAAAGTTGACAAGGGATTTGACAATGACAGGACATTGTGGAGTTAAGAGGAATGTGTGCCTAAGTAGAGTGGCTTTTATGAAAATGAGAAGTGAGCCTGTATGAATTATATGTTTAGAAAACTCTTGACAAATTTTTCAGTAAAGATAACACCAAAGATTCTTGGAGAATCTGTGGGATCAAAAGGTGTTTTGTTTTGTTTTTTAAAGTACTTTTGAATCAGTTCTAATGAGGTGGATGAAACTGGAACCTATTATACAGAGTGAAGTAAGCCAGAAGGAAAAACACCAATACAGTATACTAACACATATATATGGAATTTAGAAAGATGGTAACGATAACCCTGTATACGAGACAGCAAAAGAGACACTGATGTATAGAACAGGCTTATGGACTCTGTGGGAGAGGGAGAGGGTGGGAAGATTTGGGAGAATGGCATTGAAACATGTGAAATGTCATGTATGAAACAAGATGCCAGTCCAGGTTCAATGCACGATGCTGGATGCTTGGGGCTGGTGCACTGGGACGACCCAGAGGGGTGGTATGGGGAGGGAGGAGGGAGGAGGGTTCAGGATGGGGAACACATGAGAAATAAAGGAATAAAAAAAAATAATAAAAATAAAAATAAATAAAAATAAAGTACTGAAGTATGTTTGCTGATGGGAATGAACCTATAGACGAGGAGATGATTCATAAAAAGCAGGAGAGAACAATCCTCAAAGGAGCACAGTTCTTGAGAAGCATAAGAATGAATGGATATGTTGCCATAATAAGAAAGAGGCATTTCTCTCATTATAAAAGGAGGGAACACAGTGTGTGTGGGTACTGTTGAAAGTAGTTTATAGATTTGGTTTCAGAAACGTGAGGATGTTTCTGTCAGTAGTCTCGATTGAGTTCTCCCAGAAGTGGACTCTGAGCCAAGGATTCAGCACAAACAATTAATGAAGGAATTCCTTTAATAGGAAATCAATAAGAAAGTAAGGGGAAGCAGGATAGATAATAGGAAGAAGCTATGCAAGGTTGTCATTCTGGTGAAGTCTCAGACTGACCCTGATCCCGAAGGGAGCTCTGGAGTGTAAATAACACTTTGGAACTGTCCAGTGTTAAGGCATAGGAACCGGAATTCTATAATTTCAGACCTGTTAGTAATTGACTACAGTCTTGCTGAGGGACAAGGGATGGGTTGTTAGAGTGGAATGTAAACTCCCAGGCACTTCTGGCTGTATGGGCCTAGTAGCTCTGGTACACAAAAACAGTCATCTGCAGGTCATGGCACAAATCTTTATCAGCTAAGCGTGCAGCAGATGAGGGATCAAGTCAGGATCTGTACAAGGGATTGTGAGGTCCAGACAGTGCACCAATGCATTTGCAACTATCAGATTGCTTTAAGTAAATAGGAGGCAATATTCAGTTGAAGGTGTTGGGATAAAAAGGAAGTTTGAGGTACAAGGAAGATGTTCAATATTCCTCATGGGGTAGGGGAAAGCACATTGATAGGGGAGTTTAGTTGACCTTCTGGGTATTGTTAAATGTTATTAGACATTTGTTTTGTTCAATACTCATCTATTCAGGGTTGTGTATTTTTTCAAATCATTAAAGATGAGAGGAGATGCAAGAAAAAGGTTATAGAATCTAGGCTGGTCAAGCAGGAAAGGATGAATACAAAATGGGGGATATATAGTGAAAGTGTGGAGGGGTCGAAAAATGAGATGTCTGGAGATGCTAGTATATAACAACAACAAAAAAAATAGGAAATAAATGGTGGTAGTAGATATTTGATGGCAAGACTCTCAGAGGAGCTGGGTTTTTGACAGAGGTAAAAGTCATGGTTTGACAGTATTACTTCTACTGCCTGAGTTGTAGGAAAACCAATATTTGAGTTTGTGTGGTCTTCAGGGAAAGCACTGTAAGCAGACAACACTTAAAGCATGAAGGTGACAAAAACACACCCAGGATGGAATATTAGAATGGAGCGGAATTTGTTGATATTAGATTCTGAATTTCAAGGGACAGGATGGAATTGGGGGAGAACAAGGGAAATGGTGGACATTTGGATTGAATTAAATTACATTTTAAGTAATTAGATGGAGCAAGCTTGGGACCATTTTTGTGGTCCCCATTCATTATTTACTATCTTTTTGCAGTCACTTATAATCTTAGATAATAGATTTTGTACCCATAGAATGGAAAAATCCCCCTAGAAAGATGAAAACACTACTTACACTCTGCCTTAGATACATACATTTCTCCTCAAATTCTAGAAAATATCAAGGTACTTAATCTTAAAAATCACATCTCAAGCTATTTAATTATATTCCAATTCATTAAAGGAGACTGAAATGCTCTATGATTAAAGATATTATTATATTATTATTATTACAGATGATCGCTGACAGGCAAACTAATCATCACAAATTATGGTTTACACAATCAGGCTGAAAAACTTACTAGCACACTCTGGGTGCATATCAGTATCCCCTAATTCCAAGGGAATACCTCTCATTTAAATAAGAACAACATTAAAGCAAAAACACTTTTTTAAATTTCAGCTTTTCTCATTCTCCTACTTTCAGGAGTACTTTTTTAATAGGAGGGTTACTTTGTTTTTAATAAGTTTACCTCATATTAAGAAGTAGTGAAACAATGTAAGTCACAGTTATTTTAAATAAAAGACTGTGTAGTAAATCACTGGATTTGTAAATAAAATGTGCAGACAGTATAGTGGAATGTTAGGTGTCTTGAGCTGCTCAGTCCACGCTTGAAAATTTCCTAATCTAATTTTCTCTTGGCTGAGTCCCAATTGTTGCTGGATTTTTTCCACTATATACAATTATGTATTTTAAAAAGATCTGTCATCCAAGTCCCCTGGCTCTTTTATAAATGTATATTTGAGCATGTATTCTAGAATACTCAGAAATGTTGTTTATAGAAGTTCATATTTTCAATCAGACATTTAAACATGCTAACACAAAAATCCTCTCAGTTCCAGAACTGAGATTAACGGTTTTAGCTTTAATTTCAAACTGTTTATGAGATAAAGAAAGCAAGCAAGCCATGAGTATAAAAAGTAGTAATATATCAGTGAAAAATATTGACATAATTGAATATTAACATTACATATGCCAAGAAGTAAAAAAAATGGCGAGTTTTCTTTGTGATAGTCATTATCATTGCATTTTTCTCATTTTTCTGCCTTCTTTGAATTTACAGCATCTTGTTCAGTTAGCTGTAGAAAGATATCTAAAATTACCAGATCTTCCACTCAGTTACTTTCGTTAATGTAATATATATAAACTTAAAGCAATAAAACAATAAATATTCAACATCTCAGTTCATACTTACAGGAACCCTATTAGTAAAATGATTATGGTCATTTGTTTCTATTTTTAATCTTCCTAAAATCATTTTCATTTCCCCTCCTTTTTTTTTTCAATGAGCCTTTCTGTAAACTTTCTCATTTACTTGCTAATATAAAGTTTGAATACTTCGGTTATTGCATGTAGCTTCTCCATTTGTCATGTCTCTGTTGATTCTTGTTTTACTACAGAGAACAATATTATATATTTAAACCATCAACTTTTCCTCTGTAGTGTGTGATTTTGAGGTCTTTGGAGGACATGTTGTATTCCTAATATGATCAGCCAAATTTCCAACATTGTTCGCAAAATAATCCATCCTTTTCCTCAAGATTTTTGCTGCTACACTGTCCCAAACCAAATCTCTGTGTGCTCTCTTCTATTCCATGGACATAAACTTCATTTCTCTACCATTACTTCATTATTACCAACCTTGCTTAGTATCTGGTAGCATGAGTCCTCCCATTTTGATCATCTTTCAAAATTGCTTTATCTTCTCTTAGACTTTTATTTTTCTTCAATGTAAATTTCAGAATCAGTTTTTAAAGTTCTTCTTCACCATTATGCAATAATTAATCATGATGTTTATGCACCATTAGATTTTGCTATCTAATAGCTTATTTAGGATTTTCAAGTAAGATTTTAAATAAAATATTCTAATTTATTCTTTTATTCTCTTAAATTTTACCTACCTAGTAAGTTATAGTAGTCTCATAAAGCTTTTCTTCTTTTTCACTTAGGCCTGACCTATATGAAAAAAGGATTATTTGTTGTTTTAATATTAAATAGAACTTATTTGTAAAATATTCAGGGTCTTGAGGTTTCTTTGGAGATGTAGCAGCATATGGATAATTGTTCATGTATATCTATGCATATTTTATAAGTTATTTATTTCAAGATTTAATGTCACTGCATCAGAGAATGCAGTTGGTTTGATATTAATTCTTAGTATTTTATTAAGGTTACCCTTTGGCCTAATGTGTGACTGATTTAAGAACTGTTATTTTGGTATTTGGAGTTTGTATGTCTTTAAAGTTTGATTTATGTGTATATTTGCTTAAATTTTCTATACCATTTCTCAATGTTTTCTTGTTGACATAATTTTAAGATTATATTCAGATTTCTAGTTATAAATATATTTAGGGGCTACAACATCTCACAGAGCTTCTGTGTTAGAAGCAGACTAGAAGTAGAGATTGTGGGTCATTACCTAGGTCTACTCACTATTCAAGAAACTAGTTGAGGCATAGACTATTCTTTCCTTGGTTGCATTCAATTCTAAAAAGATCACAGTAAGACACTCCAGTATTCTTGACTGGAGAATTCCATGGACAGAGGAGCCTGGAGGGCTAAAATCTATGGGGTCACAGAGAGTCTGACACAACTGAAGTGACTGAGCATGCACACATGCAAGATTATGTCATTCATTGTTAAAGTGAGTAAACTAGGCCTAATGAAAGTTACATCACTTGACCAACATTAAATAAGACTTGTCTGTATCCTATTGTGTTTCAAGGTCTGCCTTGGTTCCATTTATTAGAATCTTTAGTAAATACCAACATGTTTAAAATACACAGTTGTACTTTTTTATGTTTTAGTTGTTCATACAAGTGGTTTATAATAAGGTGTTTATTCACAGATAGGATATGATGAATGCTTCTGTTGCAAGTTGTTGAAATGAGAGGTGCTGATAACATATGGTATGAGAAAGATATAACAATTCAATGTGTCAAAACACATTTGGCAAGAATATCTAAAAGTTATCAATTTTTCTCTCATTTTACTTAACTTAAAAGTTTTTATATCTTCTAAATTGAAAAAAGAAACCTTGAAAGTATGTTATACCTTTAAAGTACCTTTAAAGTACTTCCTGTCCTTGCATTCTAATGATCAAGCTTATCAGCTTGAAAAACATTGGTCCTTAAATAATAAGCCAGGAAACATGATTCTATCTGTAAGTTTTAAAATATAAAAGATGTCAATTTGTTGCCATTATTTTAAGATCTTGAGATATTTCTATCACATACTAGAACCACAGTTTTCATAGATTATAAGACAAAAATCATTAGTAAGAAATGCAAACTTCTTTTTATATAGTCATTTACTTTATCCTATTCAGAGTTTCAAGTTTTCAAAAAATCACAAGAAACTATGAAATTCAATTTTATAACAGATATCTTAATGAATTTTCATGAACATTTCACATATAATTTTATGTTGTTTATGTCTTACTTGATGATCAAAGGGTTACGTTTAGTGAAATATTGCGGTTATTAGTGTACTTTTTGACACTGAAGATACAATATATTTATCAATTAAATTTGGATTTCTCATGTAATACAAAGAACTATTGGTTTCTATTTTAATGTTCATTAGGAATCTGGATATATACCCCAGTTCAAATGAAAATGCAGAATTTCATAGCATATACTAAGCCTAAAGAAATCCAGAATAAAACATCAAATAGACTGAAGCTTTCTCAATCTAAATATTGATTTCAGAAAAAGGCAGTGATTCTCCCTTGCTCTTTGGATGTCTAGTTAATATATGAATTTCCAAAACACTTAAAAGAAAAACACTTTTTTCCCTGTAGCTCTTTTTTTGAGGTCAGAAGGTCAGTACACAACAGCAAATGTAATAACAAATATGTGTATGGTACTTTTGTATATTAAAGTTATACGTTGTTGAGTAATTTTTTGCATTTTAAGTAAAAGGAGCTTTTTGGAACTTTTATTTAATACACACAACAGCCCTATGAACAAAGATCTATATTTATACACATTTCAAAGATGAAGCTTGTGAGGGTGAGAGTAGATGAATAATGTGCCCAATGTTGTAAAATGCCCATCTAAGTGCAGGCAGGATGATTCACAAATCAGTGCTTTCAGTTACTAAGATACACTATCTTTCATGATTAATATTGATAATCATACAATGATCTTATTTGCTTCCAATGTGATTCCAAAATTTTATATCTTAATTGCACATGTATATTTGTGATTAGTTGCTCAGTCATGTCCAACTCTTTACAACCCCATGAACTGTAGCCTGCCAGGCTGCTCTGTCCGTGAGATTGCCCAGACAAGAATACTGGAGTAGGTTGCCATTTCCTTCTCCAGGAAATCTTCCAGACCCAGGGATTGAACCCATGTCTCCTGCATTGCAGGAGGATTCTTTACTGTCTAAGCCACTAGGGGGAAGCATCTTATTTTCATGGAAACTACCAATTCATTTTTATAAATTTTCATAAATTCATTTTTATAAACCTACTAGTTCATTTTATAAATCTGATAGATGGAGATACTAAAGTGTGATAAATTTTTTGCTGTTTGTGTCCAATATACTAATTCATTTTTCATTCTCATAATTGATGCTCCTAATGTCTTTTATATATGTTAGCTCTTTGACCATATTGTACTGAGTTATAAGAATTTGTATAGCATTAAGTTGGGGAGATAATATAATTAAAGTTTTATTAGTCATTTATTTAATATTTATTAATCCAGGCAAGAATATTGGAGTGGGTTGCCATGTCCTTATCCAGGGGATCTTCCTGACCCTGGGATTGAACCCATGTGTCTTATGTCTCCTACATTAGCAAGAGCGACTTCCCTGGTGGCTCAGACGGTAAAGAATCTGCCTACAATGCGGGACACCCAGGTTCAGTCCCTGGATTGGGAAGATCTCCTGGAGAAGGAAATGGCAACCCTCTTCAGTATTGTTGCCTGGAAAATCCTATGGACAGAGGAGCCTGGTAGGCTACAGTCCATGGGGCCGCAGAGTCAGACACGACTAAGCGACTTCACTTCTCACTTTTCTTTACCACTAGCACCCCTAAAAATTCTCTACCATAGAGGCCCCTAAAAATTCTGAACTTTATTCTAAGGATCACTCTTAAAGATAATATTATGACCTTAATATTTAAAATTTTGAATTTTAGATGTAAGGATAAAATGATAAATGTCTGATAAAAGGAAAATGTACTTACTAAGAAAAATGTATATTTTTTTCTTATTTGTACCTTGAAAACTATACAATATGTTTTATTTCATTTTCCATGTCACAATTTGTAAATTCTAAGATAACTTGTAAGTTCCTATTAACATCACCAAGAACATCTTAAGCCCTTGTGTCCATATTTTCATAAAACCTTAAAATAATTACAGTAAAATTGTTTCAGTCTTACAACCTGGGATGAATTTTTGAATCAGTGGACTTTCATTGGTGAATCAGAATGAAAATTATTCAACTTTAGAAGCTAGCTGTGTAGATTTTTTTTAATAAAAAGTGAATCAATAGCATATATCTTTGTCACCATAACATGTGGCAATATTATCATCAATTTAATTTAGATTTGATGGAAAGACATTCTGAAACTAGATTCTTTAAGCCAGTAGAATATCTGACAACATGATGGAAAATAACTGACAGATTATAGATAAAGTTTAGTGATATTTAGATTTTAAACTATTGTATATTATTCATGTCATTCTGGAGGTAAAATTAATGAATAGTTCTTTGTCATTAGCATGAATTTCTATATTGCATGTGAATTGCTGCCGCTGCTGGTAAGTCACTTCAGTCGTGTCTGACTCTGTGCGACCCCATGGACTGCAGCCCACCAGGCTTCCCTGTCCCTGGGATTCTCCAGGCAAGAGTACTGGAGTGGGGTGCCATTGCCTTCTCCTATATTGCATGTGAACTAGGGATTCTTATAGCTAAAACCTGCTTTAGTAATTATTGCACAGGCTAAGCCACGATAAAAATTACTCTAAATTACAGTAGCTTAAATTTACATTAGAGTATAGAAATAGGTGATCTAAATCTAAAAGGTGGCTCCCCATCAATAAACAGACTTCCTTTTAGATCTGAGGCTGTACTGTCGATGTCTCCTAGGAAAAGAGAAGGATAAAAAGGTCCAGGGAAGCCCAGTTCCAATCTTTTAATTGCCAAGACCCAGAAATGTCACAGTTCACCTATGTTCATATTCCCGTGAATTAAACACATTGCCATCAGTTCAGTTCAGTCACTCAGTCCTGTCCGACTCTGCAAAACCAAGGACTGGATCACTCCAGGCTTACCTGTCCATCACCAGCTCCTGGAGCTTGCTCAAACTTATGTCCATTGAGTCAGTGATGCCATCCAACCATCTCATCCTCTGTCGTCCCCTTCTACCTTCAATCTTTCCCAGCATCAGGGTCTTTTCCAAGGAGTCAGTTCTTCACATCAGGTGGCCAGAGTATTGGAGTTTCAGCTTTAGCATCAGTCCTTCCAATGAATATTCAGGACGGATTTCCCTTAGAATTCACTGGTTTGATTTCCTTGCTGTCCCAGAGACTCTCAAGCATCTTCTCCAACACCACAGTTCAAAAGCATAAATTATTTGGTGCTCAGCTTTCTTTATAGTCCAACTCTCACATCCATACATGACTTCTGGAAAAACATAGTTTTAAATTGATGGGCCTTTCTTGGCAAAGTAATGTCTCTGCTTTTAATATGCTGTCTACAATTGTCGTAACTTTTCTTCCAAGGAGCAAACATCTTTTAATTTCATGGCTGCAGTCACCATCTGCAGTGACTTTGGAGCCCAAGAAAATAAAGTCTCTCACTGTTTCCCTACTTTCCCCGTCTATTTGCCATTAAGTGATGGGACCAATGCTATGATCCTCATTTTTTTGAATGTTGAATTTTAAGCCAGCTTTTTCACTCTCCTCTTTCACTTTCATCAAGAGGCTCTTAATTAGGTTCATCTTCGGTTTCTGCCATAAGGGTGGTGTTATCGCCATATCTAAGGTTATTGATACTTCTCCCGGCAATCTTGATTCCAGCTTATGCTTCATCCAGCTCAGCATTTCTCATGATGTCCTCTACATATAAGTTAAATAAGCAGAGTGACAATATATAGCCTTGACGTACTCCTTTCCCATTTTGGAACTGTTCTGTTGTTCCACATCTGGGTTCTGTTGCTTCTTGACCTGCATACAAATTTCTCAGAAGGCAGGTAAGGAGGTCTGGTATTCTCATCTCTTTAAGAATTTTCCAGTATTTGTTGCAATCCACACAGTAAAAGACTTTGGCATAGACAATAAAGCAGAAGTAAATCTTTCTGGAACTCTCTGGCTGTTTCTGTGATACAATGGATGTTGGCATTTTGATCTCTGGTTCTTCTGCCTTTTCTAAATCCAACTTGAACATCTGATAGTTCTCGGTTCATATACTGTTGAAGCCTCACTGAGAATTTTCAGCATTACTTTGCTGTCATGGGAGATGAGAGCAGTTGTGTGGTCGTTTGAACATTCTTTTACCTTTGCCTTTCTTTGGTATTGGAATGAAACCTGACCTTTTTCAGTCCTGTGGCCACTGCTGAGTTTTCCAAATTTGCTGACATATTGAGTGCAGCACTTTAACAGCATCATCTTTTAAGACTTGAAATAGCTCAACTGGAATTCCATCACCTCCACTAGCTTTGCTCATAGTGATGCTTCCTAAGGCCCACTTGACTTCGGACTCTAGGGTGTCTGGCTGTAGGTGAGTGATAACACCATCGTGGTTATCTGGGTCAGGAAGATCTTTTTTTGTGCAGTTCTTCTGTGTATTCTTGCCACCGTTTCTTAATATCTTCTGCTTCTGTTAGGTCCATACCATTTTTATCCTTTATTGTGCCCATCTTTGCATGAAATGTTCATTTGGTATCTCTAACTTTCTTGAAGAGTTCTCTGCATTCAAATGGGTATATCTTTCCTTTCCTCCTTTGCTTTGGCTTTTCTTCTTTTCTCAGCTATTTGTTAGGTCTCCTCAGACAACCATTTTACCTTTTTGAATTTCTTTTTCTTGGGAATGGTCTTGATACCACCACCTGTACAGTGTCAGGAACCTCTTTCTGTAGTTCTTCAGGCCCTCTATCAGATCTAATCCCTTGAATCTATTTGTCACTTCCACTGTATAATCATAAGGGATTTGATTTAGGTCATGCCTAAATGGTCTAGTGGTTTTCTCTACTTTCTTCAATTTAAGTCTGAATTAGGCAATAAGGAGTTCATGATCTGAGCCACAGTCAGCTCCCAGTCTTGTTTTTACTGACTGTATAGAGCCTCTCTATCTTTGGCTGCAAAGGATATAATCAATCTGATTTCAGTATTGACCATCTGGTGATGTCCATGTGTGGAGTCATCTCTTGTGTTGTTGGAAGAGGGTGTTTGCTATGATCAGTGCATTCTCTTAGCAAAACTCTGTTAGCCTTTGCCCTGCTTCATTTTGTACCCCAACTGCAAACTTGCCTGTTACTCCAGGTATCTCTTGTTTTCCTACTTTTGCATTCTAGTCCCCTATGATGAAAAGGACATTTTTTTTTTTTTGGTGTTAGTTCTAGAAGTTCTTTAGGAGTTCATAGAACCATTCAACTTCAGCTTATTCTGCATTAGTTGTTGGGGCATCGTGGATTACTGTTACATTGACTGTTTTGCCTTGGAACGAACAGAGATCATTCTGTCATTTTTGAGATTGCACCTAACTGCTGAATTTCAGACTCTTTTGTTGACTATGGGGGCTACTTCATTTCTTCTAAGGGATTCTTGCCCACAGTAGAAGATATAATGATCTGAATTAAATTTGCCCATTCCAGTCCATTTTAGTTCACTGATTCGTAAAATGTCAGTGTTCACTCTTGTCATCTCCTATTTGACCACTTCCAATTTATCTTGATTCATAGACCTAAAAATCTGGGTTCCTATGTAATATTGTTCTTTACTGCATTGGACTTTTACTTCCATCACCAGTTCCATCCACAACTGGGCATTATTTCCACTTTGGCTCTGTTTCTTCCTTCTTTCTGGAGTTATTTCTCTGATCTCCAGTAACGTGTTACTGACATGAAAGAGTTCATCTTTCAGTGCCCTATCTTTTTGCCTTTTGATACTGTTCATGGAGCTCTCAAGGCAAGAATACTGAAGTGGTTTGCCAATTCCCTTCTCCAGTGGACCACGTTTTATCAGAACTCTGCACCATGACCCGTCCATCTTGGGTGGCCCTACAGGGCATGGCTCAAGTTTTATTGAATTAGGCAATGTGGTCCTTGTGATCAGTTTGGTTAGTTTTCTGTGACTGTTTTTCATTTTGTCTGCCCTCTGATGAATTTGCTCAGTAAATCATTAATCTAGTTTTCTGTTAATGGGTAGGGCTGTGTTCCCTCCCTGTTGTTCGGCTTAATGCCAAACTGTCAACCCATGCCTCCACTGGAGACTCCTGGCACTCACAGGCAAATCTGACTCAATCTCTTGTGGGGACACTGCTCCTTTCTCCTGGCTCCTGTGTGTACAAGGTTTTGTTTGTGCCCTCCAAGAGTCTGTTTCTCCGATCCTGTGTAAGTTCTACAATCAAATCCCACTGGCCTCCATAGTCAAATTCCCTAGGGCTTCTCCATCCCTTTGCCAGATCCCCAGTTTGGGAAGTCTGTTGTGGGTCCTAGAACTTTCTGAACAGTTCAAGAATTTCTGTGGTATAATTTTTCTGCAGTTTGTGTGTAGATAACTCTAAGTAAAATTGGAATTGGAATTGCAGTCTTTGCTACTGAGTATAGCAAGCAGCTGATCCCCAGAGTTGCCAACAAAAATCACAGAATAGCACCCTGATATCTCTCTCTTTTGGTATTTCTCATTAAGGCAGACATCTCACTCTAGCAATTATAGTCTAAGTTCTATATATGTATATATATATATATATATGTGTGTGTGTGTGTGTGTGTGTGTGTGTATGTATAACATTTTTAGTGACCCATAGTTGCTTTACAATGTTGTGTTAGCATCTGCTGTACAGCAAAGAGAATCAACTGTATATTGTTTTTGAAACATTTAGGTAGCTTAATATAATTTTGTATAGCCCTTTGTAGGTATCCCTACATGTTAACCTCTGTAACTTTCTTTACCTAATATTGTACTGTATAAATTAAAATAGAGTCATTCTAATCATAAATTTAGCATCATAGATGGAAAATATTGATACCATGGGGATGCATATAGTAGAATAAATATCATGCTATTATCTTCTGTAAGTTTTCAATATTAATATAAGTACAGGATTTTCTTTTTAGGCACAATTTACAAGTGTTAAATATGATTGATTCTTAGAAATTCTTCTCTTTATCTTTTTACATATCCATGGCATTATTTAAATATTTTAGAATTTCATTTCCTGGCTAAAAACTTTCTTTGACTCTTCTAGTTCAGCACTGTCCAATAGAACTTTCTGTGATGACAGAAATATGTTCTAGAACTGCTGTGTTCAATATGGTAGCTATTGAAGTTTCTAAGTATTTGTAATGTAACTATTGTGACCAAAGGAAATGAATGTTAAACTTAATCTCCTTTTAATTAATTTAAATTTAACTATAAATAAATCCATGTGGCCAGTAACTCCATATTAGACATTATAGTTAGTCACTCCCTGCTCCATCTCCAAACTTATTTTCACCACATCTATTTTACAGCATAATATTTACTCCTGAAGCATCATCAAATGAATTTAACTGTTCAACATTTATTATTTTCTATTATATTCTTTGGGGTGGTAAGAAATTCTGTATTTTCAGAATGAAAATAGTCTAATAGTAACTACGGGGAATTTATCAAACAATGTGTCAGGTACTATTCTGAGCACTTGATACATAATGTATCATTTCATTATCACAGGAAACTTACATTATAATTATCACCATTTTATAGATGTAAAAATTGACACAACCTAAGGTAAATTATTAATAATTTTTGCCTAATATCAAATAGCTAGTAAGTGACTAAATTAGGATGTAAACCTCAGGCAAACTGGCTTCAAATCCCAGGCTGTCACTCTGTTCTTTACTCTTTTATCACCCTGGAGAGTGAGACTTTTTTATCTGTGGTTCGCTTTGTTCAAAATGCATCACAGTTGGAGCCTTTCTAAGAGCTTTACTTTGTATGCATGATATCAGAAACCATTGCCTCTGGCAAGAGGTAAGAGAATAGAGGATCAAGCTTTCTGTTTCTTTTCACTCCTGTCACAATTCACTCAGAAGCAACTATGTTTAAAAAAAAAAAAAATCCAAAATATCCCCTAACTAATCTCTACTAATTTGGTGCTTGGATCTCATTTTGTGTGGATGATACTAAATAGTACATACAAGTGATAATGGACAGGTGCTGTCTGTTTGCTCCTATTACTACATAAGATTGTTCAAAATTTTTTCTCAGTGCGCCATCAGAAATAATTTTAAAATAGTCTTGTTGATTATTTTCAATGGGCTATAATGTTCTGATTTAACTCAGGTCAATCATCTGCAAGTTAAAATTACTCAGAAGTGTACTGTCCATAATTAAGTAATCTCACCTACTAATATTATAGAATAAGGAGACCTTTAGATGACATGAAATCTATCATTTTAAGTATGCCCCCAAGCCTTTTCCAGGTTGCTCATAAGATTTCTCATTCTCTAGAGAAATGTGGTCTCTTAGAAATAAATGTCTCTGTCAAGTCACAAGTAATATGTGCACATGATGAAAAAAAAAAATGGAATTTTTTAGTCTCCTAAGGGATATTACAGTATTGTAAAATTGATTTTGTTCCTTGTTATTTAGGTTCTCATTGTCATTTTAGGATTTACCTTCTGGATATAAAGGGAAGATTATGATGCCTTCTAGGGAGGTGGGCGACAGAGGCCTTTGGGAACCAGGAGAATATTTTTCATATGAAATTCTTTGTCATAAAATGCTAATGTTGGTGTTCTTGTCTTTATGTCTATGCATTCTTTAGCTATGAGGATAACAGACCCTTCATCAAGTAAGAATGACCTGAATGGCTGATAAATTCCATTTATCAGTGTGGTCCCATGAACCAGCTGTCAGATCAGTACTGGAAAATCATTAGAACTTCTGTCATTCACATTGAGGCAGAAGAGCAAACTGTGCAGGAAAATAATCAGGCATACAACTTCTCTGCAGAATAAATATGCTGCAGGTGTATTGCCAGGAAAATTCTGCTTCACCTCTTTTAACTGGATAGCACCTGAACTTAGTGCCACAGTAATAGCAACTTCATGTGGTACAGACTTGTTTTGCTTTTATTGGCTTTCTCCTTTCATTGTGATGTGCTCCTCTGTGCTGCATATGTCGTCATTTCTGTTGCTTGTTCGGACATCATTCATCTAAAACTATTTCATGATTTAGTGTTATTTCTTCAAATGATTTTCTGGATATGAAACTACCAAGTTACAAATGATACTAATGAAGTTCTTAGGCTAAATATCCAAAAGAAGGGGAAATACCTCCTTCAAAAATTAAATCTTGCATTGCCAAATAATCTCTTTCAAATTTGACACATATCTTGATTATTGATCATATCTTTTAAGCTTCTGAAACAAAGCTACAAGTCTGTACTAATCTAATAAAAATAAACCTAAATATTAAGATTTGGGCTTTTTCTCCTTTGTACATTTTAAAATTCTATGTCCTGCAGCAATAAACAAGATTGGCAACCTTTCGGTGATCTTGCTGTAGACTTTCAGTTTGTTCTTCTGGTGAAGAGTCCTTTGTTTTCATTTTCTCCAGTACCATTTCACTTACTTCTTCATGCTCTTCTTTTTTCTTTAGAATTTGGGCTCATCACTGTTTTATATCATTAACACTTGAGCCCATTATGTGTTTTCTAGTGGATAGCTGACTTGAATATTTTATCCTATCATTTTATTTCTAAAGCTGAATAACAATTTTGTCTTGGTTTAATGGCAACTCTTCCCATTTTTCCTTTTTCCAATATCTGTAAAAAACTGAGAGCTTTATCTTGAAAGTTCTCATACTTCTGAATCTGCTTTTGAAACAAGATATTAACTTCTAAGATGTTTTCTAATTTGTATATACAAACATGTCACATACATGTTTGTGGCATGGCAAACTTCCTTTAGGGATTCTTTATTCAAGATTATTAATTTTTTAATTAAGCACATTAAATTTAGTGGATGTTTCCATCTGAAATATAGTGGCTGATGGTTATAGAAGGAAAATGGTAAATATTTGAGATTAACTTTAATAAGACTTTAATAATATTTAACTACTCTGGGTCATATCTTTCTTAAAATGTAGTTCTCTCTGAAAATTTATTAAACCCAGCTTCAGATTATAGTAAATATATGCAATTTTCCATCCTTTGTTTTGCAAAGTTTCAATCCCTGTAAATATTCATTTCTTAGACAATGTAAGTAGAGGATAGTAGTCTGCTGAAAAGAAATATTAGTTTACCATGTTCAGGAAGGTATACTGGGAAAGGAAAGGATGGGCTAAGACTATAGAAATCTAGACTGTTTTGGTCCTATCATATGTACATAGAAGTTGAGAAGATTACACTTTCAATTATTGGATTCCTATCTATTGGAAAGATTTATTTTATGTTGATAGTGAATACATAACCACAAATATATGAACTTTTGTCACCCATTTACTAGTATTGTGAATGGCAGCTTGGAGGAAACTAAGGGAATGGAGTGAGAGTGAGAATTTGTCTTCCGTTCTAGACTACTTTGTTCATACCTCTCCATCCCATTTTCAACTTCATTTTCTCCCATGAGTTTACAGACACTTCAAAGACATGAAGGTGTCCTGAGCCTTTGGGCTTCTTTTCAACAAAGCTGCCAATTGCCTGATTTCCAAAGTCTAGTCCAACATAACCCAGAAGACAGCAATCCAAAGGCTGAAAGAGTAGATGGTGATCTAGAGGGGAACTATTTTTTTTTCCATCTACTGTATATCACATTTGTTCTACATAACTACAGAATCAGACAGAAATTTATATGTGTTCCATATATTGGTTCCTTCTGTTTTTATCAGTACACATTAAAATTTTTATGGAAAAAGAGGAAATTTGGAAAAATGGGGTAAAAGTGTATCAGGTGAAGCACTAATGGAGAGTCTAGTCAAATAAATGTTATCATACCAATGAGACCAGTGGAGACTAACATAACTTTACAGACTTTCCCCCTTGCCATTAACCATAACTACATCTCCATATCATTCACATATGTGCTGCAAATACGTGAATAGTTTAATAGTACAAATCTGCTTTGCTTAAATGAATTTCTGTGTTCATAACATTTTCATTCATGTATATCTCCTCAAGCTTGAAAACTTGTAAGTTCTCATTAAAATCTTGAAGTACTTATACCACCTGTCTTACATTTCCTGTCAATAAACTTACCGTAACATTTTTTTCAGTGTCAGTATTGTTGATACAATATGACTATGTTAACTAAAGACAAACTATTTGATAACTCTTAATTTTCTCTTCTCTTTGCAGGTCATGGGTTATAGGTGCAATAGCTCTTCTCTGCCTATTAGGATTGACCTGGGCCTTTGGACTCATGTATATTAATGAAAGCACAGTCATCATGGCGTATCTCTTCACCATTTTCAATTCTCTACAGGGAATGTTTATATTCATTTTCCATTGTGTCCTACAAAAGAAGGTAAGCTAGAATTCTCTGTTCAGGAACAAATGGCATACAAAAAAAAAAGAATAAATGGCATATATTCTATGATAACAAAACACCGTAATATAAATCATTCTTGATCCTTTTGTCTCTGAAAAATAAATATATGATTTGGTTAATTTCATTTTTATAATAGAAGAGAAAAACAGACATAAAATGCAATTGTAAAAGTTGATGAATGTGTTAACAACAAAAGACAGAATCATATTTTGATTTAGACAGTGCACAAAAATAATATTCTTATAGATTTGACCTTATTGTCTTTGATATTATTGGCAGACACATGGAATTGTATATTAGGAAGTAGATGTTCTAAGATGTATGGAGGCAAAGAATATACATATGTATATATTATATAGCATGGCATAGGAAATATATATTTTTCTATTTTTAAAAAAACTAGTTGTATATTCTAAGAAATATAAATATCTAAACAATTTATGATAGAAAGCATTTATTATTTTAATGAATGGTAAAACACTTAGTAAATATCTCTATGTATGTGTTAGTTGCTCAGTCATGTCTAACTCTTTGTGACCCTATGGACTTAGACCCTATGGACCATGCTCCTCTGTCCATGGGATTCTCCAAGCAAGAATACTGGAGTGACTTGCCATTCCCTTTTCAAGGGGATCTTCCTGACCCAGGAATTAAACACAGGTCTCCTGCATTGCACACAGATTCTTTACTGTCTGAGACACCAGGGAAACCTGAAGATCTCTGAACTTCTTTAAAAGCATATTTTATTAAAATTTATGATTTTGATGATTAGAATGCAATATTTAATTTTTATAATGGTCTATTTTTTATTATTTTTCACATCTACCAAGACCTAAAGTACTCATTTTAAAAGTTAATTTTAGCAACTAAACACTTACATTGCTTTTTTTTAAATCTCAACATTGATTTTCTCATCTTATACTTTTTAACTCAATTAAAAATGTGGTCTTTATAGTTCTGATCACATAGACCCCTGAGCCAAGACTGTGTCCGAATCCTAGTTCCTCTACTTAATGGCTTATGTGACTTTGGGCCATTTAATTAGCATGCATGTGCTCCAGTTTCCTCATGTATAAAGTGGAGCTAATAAAATAATTATGATATATTGAGATGTGGCACTGAAGATGAAATGGGAAAATGTGATTTTTTTTTCCCTAAGCAACAACAAGATCCACAGTTTTTCTTTGGAAAATGAAGAGTAAATATATCACTCTATATGATTTTGGGTTTGAAAGACTAAACAAATTTGAGAAATGTGTGTCCACTTATTGAGATGAGTTCAGTTTTATCCTGTTTTCAGCTTTATATCATGTTAGATATTAAAAATATGCTGGCATGATATTAAATGTAGGCTAGAATAACAATGTTGACTTAGGCCAGTTAATGTAGGTTACAGAAAACAGGTTAAGATGTTAGAATGGATGAATCTTCCTAAATACTTAATGTGCATACACCCCAATTGCAATCATTTAACCTAATAAATGTTTATTCTTTTTTACTCATGGCCCAATTGATGCAGGTGCCTAATGGAGGAACACAGCCAGTGACAGCTCAACTAACCTCACTATTTTATTTCGATAGTGATACCAACACCTTTACTAACACTTTGGATGTTGGTATCCAGCAGATAATCTGAGAAAAAGAGAGGGGACCTTGTATAAAAAGTCTGGAAATGTTTCATATCATTTCCACTCACATTCCATCAGATAGGACACTGTCAGTAGTACCACTCAAACTGCAAGCAAGGCTGGGAAACATAGTCTACCTCTTACACCCCAGGAAGATGGAGAATTGGGTATTATAATACAAACAGCTAGCAGGTGATGACACTTGGTCAGTGTGAAGACTTGGAGACATGAGCGATGAGTAAGAATAGAAATGGAAGAAAGTGTCTGAGGAGAAGAATGAAAAGATAGTATCTGAATTAAAGATGGGGGGAAATGTCCAGAAGTAAACAGTGGTCAGTATTATAAAACACTGCAGAAAAGTCAGAAAGACTTGAAAAGATTTCTAGATTTTGTTAGAAAGGAGCCATAACTGATTGTCAAGAGAAATATGTAAAAAGGTGGAAGCAAAATCAGGAAAAGGTAGCATTTGTTCATGTAAATAAGGGAATACTGGGCCATCATAGGTGGTTATACTAACATTTTCAAATAAAGTAAACTGGATTGCCAATCCTTTTCTATATTAACTGGAAATTTTGTTTCAATGTGCGTATTGAAATTTTCTACAGAACAGAAAAGATTTTTGTGCTTTATGCATGAATTATTTTGATAGGGATTATTTTCATTAGCTAGTACCTACTAGAGTTTTCCCTTATTATTTTAGTATGTCCAAAATACACATCACTGTTTTGATATCCAGGTAGAGATACCAAACCTCAGAATCCAAAAACAAATTATGGGTTTTAGTATATGGAACATATTTAATAGAGGTGAATTTTTAAAAATTACATGTGATCAAGTTCAATTTTGTGATTCATTACAACAGAGTACAGCAAACTACAGTTTTCTTCTTGATTCATTCATTCACTGATGGACAGTTTGGTTACTTCCATATCTTGGCTGTTGTGAATAGTGCTTCAGTGAATATGGGTGTGCAGATATCTCTTTAAGATCCTGATTTTTGTTTTCTTGGGATATAAGCCCAGAAGTGGGATTGCTGAATCATATGGTAGTTCTATTTTCAATTTTGTGAGGCACTTTCATATTGCTTTCCATAAGAGTTGTATTTATTTATATTCCCACCAACAGGGCACAATAGCTCTCTTTCCTCCATATCCTCACCAATTCTTATTGTGGTTTAGTCTCTAAGTCATGTCCAACTCTTTGGAACCTTATGGGCTATAGCCCACCAAGCTCCTCTATCCATGAAATTTCCCAGGCAAAAATACTGGAGTGGGTTGCCATTTCCTTCTCCAGAGGATCTTCCTACCCAGGGATGGAACATGTGTCTCCTGTGTCTCCTGCATTGCGGCAGATTATTTACCCCTGAGATAGCAGAGAAGCACCAATTCTTATCTCTTGTTTTCTTCATGATAGCCATTCTAACATATGTGAAGTGATATCTAATTGTGATTTTGATTTTCATTTTTCTAATTAGTTATGTTGAGCATCTTTTCAAGCTAGCCATTTGCATGTCTTCTTAGAAAAAATGTCTATTCACTTCTTTAGTCCATTTTTAGTTGGACTGGTGGGGGCTACTTTTGAGTTGTATGAGTGCTTTGCATATTATTGGTGTTAACTACTTATCAGATGTATGATTGGCAAATATTTTCTTCCATTCTGTAGATAGCCATTCAACTCTGTTGTTTCTTTTGCTGTGCAGCAGCTTTTTAGTTTAATATAGTACAACTTACTCCTTTTTCTTTTGTTGCTTGTTCTTTCTATGTGTGTGTGTTAGTTGCAGAGTCGTGTCCAAGTCTTTGCGATCCCTGTTCATGGAATTCCTCCAGGCAAGAATACTAAAGAGTAGGTTGCCATTTCTTCCTCCAAAGGCTCTTCCCAACCCAGGGATTGAACCCGGGTCTCCCATATTTGGTGAGATGTAGTCCTCTCCACTAGTCCACAGATAGCTTCTTTTATATTGGAACCCACCTCATGTCCAGCACAGTTGCAGCTGCTCATGCGACCAGACTTCAGGAGAAAAGAGGCTCATTTACTTATGTATAAGCAGAAGCAGCCTAAGGGGCAGGTGTCTAACTTAACATGTACTTCCAAGAGCTTATGGATGCCCCCCAGTGAGGGCACCAGGGGTGCCATCTTTGGTGTTATCCCTCTACCTGCTCTAGCTCTGAGGTGCCATCTTTTTTTCCTCTCCACAGGGGTCTTAAATTTGTAAAAAAATTGATTGATTGATTTAATAAAGCAATGGCACCCCACTCCAATACTCTTGCCTGGAAAATCCCATGGACAGAGGAGCCTGGTAGGCTGCCGTTCATGGGGTCGCGAAGAGTCAGACACAACTGAGTGACTTCGCTTTTACTTTTCACTTTCATGCATTGGAGAAGGAAATGGCAACCCACTCCAGTGTTCTTGCCTGGAGAATCCCAGGGATTGGGGAGCCTGGTGGGCTGCTGTCTATGGAGTCACACAGAGTCAGACACGATTGAAGTGACTTAGTAGTAGTAGTAGGCCTAGGAATTCCCTGATGGTCCAGTGCCCAAGACTCAGCACTCCCAATGCAGGGGGCCCTGTTTGATCCTGAGTCAGGTAACTAGGTCTCACACACGGCAACTAAGAGTTCGCAAATTAGATGTTGTGTATCGTATAAGATAGTGAGGTTCAGTTTCATTCATTTACATGTGGTTATCCAGTTTTCCTAATGCCATTTATTAAGAGACTGTATTTTCCCCATTATTTATTCATAGCTTTCTTATCGATATTAGTTAACCATTTCAGTCCAGTTCAGTTGCTCAGTCCTGTCTGATCTTTGCAACCCATGGACTGCAGCACCTCAGGCTTCCCTGTCCATCACCAGCTCTCAAGCTTGCTCAAACTCATGTCCATTTTGTCAATGATGCCATCCAACCATCTCATCCTCTGTTGCCCAATTCTCCTCTGACCTTAAATCTTTCCCAGAATCAGGGTCTTTTCCAAGGAGTCAATTCTTGCATCAGGTGGCCAAACTATTTGGTGGCCAAAGAGTTTCAGCTTCAGCATCAGTCCTTCCAATGAATATTCAGGACTGATTTCCCTTAGGATTCACTGGTTGGATCTCCTGGCAGTCCAACGGACTCTCGAGAGTCTTTTCCAACACCACAGCTCAAAACCATTAATTCTTTAGCACTCAGCTTTATTTATAGTCCAACTCTCACATCCATACATGACAACTGGAAAATCATAGCTTTGACTAGATGGACCTTTGTTGGCAAAGTAATGTCTCTGCTTTTTAATACTAGGTTTGTCATAGCTTTTCTTCCAAGGAGCAAGCATCTTTTAATTCCATGGCTGCAGTCACCATCTGCAGTGACTTTGGAGTCCTCCAAAAAATAAAGTTTCTCACTGTTTTCCATAGTTTCCCCATCTATTTGTCATGAAGTAATGGGACTGGATGCCACGATTTTCGTTTTTGAATGTTGAGTTTTAAGCCAGCTTTTTCACTCTCCTCTTTCACCTTCATCAAGAGGCTTTTTAGTTCCTCTTCACTTTCTGCCGTAAGGGTAGTGTCATCTGCATATATGAGGTTATTGATATTTCTCCCAGCAATTTTGATTCCAGCTTGTGCCTCATCCAGCCTGGCATTTCTCATGATCTCTGTATATAAGTTAAATAAGCAGGGTGACAATACTTGACATACTGCTTTCATGATTTGGACTAGTCTGTTGTTCCACATCCGGTTCTAACTGATGCTTCTTGACCTGCATACAGATTTCTCAGGAGGCAGGTACCAAAGAGATGGTTTGGTACTCCATCTCTTTAAGAATTTTCCACAGTTTATCATGATCTACACAGTCAAGGGCTTTGCCATAATCAGTAAAGCAGAACTAGATGTTTTTCTGATATTCTCTTGCTTTTTCTATGATGCAGTGTTGGCAATATGATCTCTGGTTCCTCTGCCTTTTCTAAATCTAGCTTGAACATCTGGAAGTTCATGGTTTACATACTGTTGAAGCCTCACTGGGAGAATTTTGAGCATTACTTTGCTAGTGTGTGAGATGAGTGCAATTGTGCCGTAGTTTGAACATTCTTTACCATTGCCTTTCTGTGGGATTGGAATGAAAAGTGACCTGTTCCAGTCCTGTGGCCACTGCTGAGTTTTCCAAATGTGCTGGCATATTGAATGCAACACTTTCACAGCATCATCTTTTAGGATTTGAAATAGGTCAACTGTAATTCCATCACCTCCACTAGCTTTGTTCGTAGTGATGCTTCCTAAGGTCCACTTGACTTCACATTCCAGGATGTCTGGCTCTAGGTGAGTGATCACAACATTGTGGTTACCTGGGTTATGAAGATCTTTTTGGTGTAGTTCTGTGTGTTCTTGCCAACTCTTCTTAATATCTTCTACATCTGTTAGGTGCATACCATTTCTGTCCTTTATTGTGGCCATCTTCGCATGAAATATTTCCTTGGCATCTCTGACTTTCTTGAAGAGATCTCTAGTCTTTTCCATTCTATTGTTTTCCTCTATTTCTTTGCATTGATCACTGAGGAAGCCTTTCTTATCTCTCCTTGCTATTCATTGGAACTCTGGATTCAAATGGGTATGTGTTTCCTTTTCTCCTTTGCCTTTCATCTCTTTTTTTCAGCTATTTGTAAAGCCACCTCAGACAATGGTTTTACCTTTTTTCATTTCTTTTTCTTGGGGATGGTCTTGATAACTGCCTTCTGTTCAATGTCATGAACCACCATCCATAATTCTTCAGGCTCTCTGTCTGTCAGATCTAATCCCTTGAATCTATTTGTCACTTCCACTGTATAATCATAAGGGATTCAATTTAAGTCAAGCCTGAATGGTCTGGTTTCCCTACTTTCTTCAATATAAGTCTGAATTTGGCAATAAGGAGTTCATGATCTGAGCCACAGTCAGCTCCTGGTCTTGTGTTTGCTGACTGTATAGAGCCTCTCTAACTTTGGCTGCAAATAATATAACCAATTTGATTTTGGTATTGACTATCTGGTGATGTCCATGTGTAGAGTCATCTCTTGTGTGTTGGAAGAGGATGTTTTTACTATGAGCAGGTATAGACAAGGGTTTATTTATGGGCTCACAATCTGTTCCATTGGGCTTGCATTGTAGCTCAGCTGGTAAAGAATTTGCCTGCAATGCGGGAGACCTGGGCTTGATCCCTGTGTTGCGAAGATCCCCTGGAAAAGGGAAAGGCTACCCACTCCAGTATTCTGGCCTGGAGAATGCATGGACTGTATAGTCCATGGGGTCAGATAGAGTCAGAAACGACTGAGTGACTTTCACTTCAGAATCTGATCCTTTGTCTATTGATCTATTTTTCCAATACCGTACTGTTGGGATTACTATAGTTTTGTGCTATGGTGTGCAGTTTGCAATGTGATGCCTCCATCTTTGTTCTTTCTTCTCAGAATTGCTTTGGCTGTTTGGAGTCTTTGGTGGTTCTATATACATTTAAGGATATCTTTTTCTGTATCTGTGAAAAATATTGGAACTTTTATAGAAACTGCATTGAACCTATGGATAGCTTTGGTTCTTATGGACATTTTAACAGTCTTATTTCTTGTAGGAGGTTTTTCTTAAGCCATCTGACTGATTTCAATAATATGCTCATCTTATGTAGTTACTCATATTTGAGTAGAGAAATGTAAAATATTCCATTTTTTAGATCATTTGTTTTATAGGATTATTTGTTGATTGATTCAACTCATTAACAACAAAAATCAAACTTTGTATTGTCATTTTCTAGAGTGTAGATTGTATGATTGTGTCACCAGCATCTCTACTTTATCATTAAGGTTGTCAAGTTTTCTTTGTTGTTAATTATGTGAATCATCTCAGAAAGTTTCATAATTATTTTATTTCTGATCAGAGAGTATAAAAGAAATATTCTTTGGGCAGGTGTATTTTCTTTTCCATCTTTATTTTAGAACAACCTCATGTTGAATAATCACATGCCATATCTGATTGGGATAAGATGTTGTATCATGTGAAATAGTGGGTTAGAATATGCAAATGACTAAATTGACAAAAAATTATAATATGAAGAGATACCTCTCATGGAAATGGTGCATGTTATTTTTGCTTTTTTCTTTTTAACATACATGCTCACCACTTCAGATCTAGTCATAGAAAAATTAAGTCTGTAATGATTCAGTAAGTAATATAGCTAAACGTGGGACTAGGTATCACAAGATATCTTTATTTGCTGGTTATTTATATAATCAGTTCAGAATATTTAACATTTTTTGGTATATTTTCATGGTGAATTCCTTCTTATACAATACTGTTCCCTTTGAAAGTAACAGAAATGGAAGTGGTTCCCTTTCTTCTTCTTTCTCTAATAGCCTCTCTCTCCCCAAAATATCTGTTTAGGTTTAAATCACTTCACTAAAAAACACTTCCTCTTCTAAGGAGAAAACCATCACTTGTTGAGTTCATTAAGAAAAACAAAATAGGATATAGGTTATGGTGAAAATTTAGGTTCTAGGAGATATTTAATAAATTGAATACAAATTACTAAACTGTAATTGATAATGCCTCCATATGGGTGGAGATTTTTAACTTTCCTGAAATTCTAATTAAATATTTGTCCTCATTTTCTCCAGAGACAAAGAATGAGATAATCTAATAGATAATAATATATAATACCTTATGTTGGTTATAGCAATATTAGAAATGTGGCATCTTAGTGAGCGCTTTCTGATCATAGAGCACCCATGAGATTTGGATATTTTCACATAATGCATATCACTTAACCTTTTCAGTCTTTCAGTTTACTTTCATTGCTTAATCTTTTTAGTGTTCTTATTTGTAAAATGTCAGTAATAATTACTTCCTAGATTCATTTTGAGTGAGGAGCCTAGCATCAGATCAAATCAGATCAGATCAGTCACTCAGTCGTGTCCGACTCTTTGCGACCCCATGAATCGCAGCACACCAGGCCTCCCTGTCCATCACAAACTCCCGGAGTTCACCCAGACTCACGTCCATCGAGTCAGTGATGCCATCCAGCCATCTCATCCTCTGTCGTCCCCTTCTCCTCTTGCCCCCAATCCCTCCCATCATCAGAGTCTTTTCCAATGAGTCAGCTCTTCGCAAGAGATGGCCAAAGTACTGGAGTTTCAGCTTTAGCATCATTCCTTCCAAAGAAATCCCAGGGCTGATCTCCTTCAGAATGGACTGGTTGGATCTCCTTGCAGTCCAAGGGACTCTCAAGAGTCTTCTCCAACACCACAGTTCAAAAGCATCAATTCTTCGGCGCTCAGCCTTCTTCACAGTACAACTCTCACATCCATACATGACCACAGTAAAAACCATAGCCTTGACTAGATGGACCTTTGTTGGCAAAGTAATGTCTCTGCTTTTGAATATGCTATCTAGGTTGGTCATAACTTTCCTTCCAAGGAGTAAGCGTCTTTTAATTTCATGGCTGCAGTCACCATCTGTAGTGATTTCGGAGCTCAGAAAAATAGTCTGACACTGTTTCCACTGTTTCCCCATCTATTTCCCATGAAGTGGTGGGACCGGATGCCATGATCTTCGTTTTCTGAATGTTGAGCTTTAAGCCAACTTTTTCACTCTCCTCTTTCACTTACATCAAGAGGCTTTTTAGTTCCTCTTCACTTTCTGCCATAAGGGTGGTGTCATCTGCATATCTGAGGTTATTGATATTTCTCCCGGCAATCTTGATTTCAGCCTGTGCTTCTTCCAGTCCAGCATTTCTCATGATGTACTCTGCATATAAGTTAAATAAACAGGGTGACAATATACAGCCTTGACGTACTCCTTTTCCGATTTGGAACCAGTCTGTTGTTCTATGTCCAGTTCTAACCGTTGCTTCCTGACCTGCGTACACATTTCTCAAGAGGCAGATCAGGTGATCTGGTATTCCCATCTCTTTCAGAATTTTCCACAGTTTATTGTGATCCACACTGTCCAAGGCTTTGGCATAGTCAATAAAGCAGAAATAGATGTTTTTCTGGAACTCTCTTGCTTTTTCCATGATCCAGCGGATGTTGGCAATTTGATCTCTGGTTCCTCAGCCTTTTCTAAAACCAGCTTGAACATCAGGAAGTTCACGGTTCACATTTTGCTGAAGCCTGGCTTGGAGAATTTTGAGCATTACTTTACTAGCGTGTGAGATGAGTGCAATTGTGCGGTAGTTTGAGCATTCTTTGGCATTGCCTTTCTTTGGTATTGGAAGAAGAACTGACCTTTTCCAGTCCTGTGGCCACTGCTGAGTTTTCCAAATTTGCTGGCATATTGAGTCCAGCATTTTCACAGCATCATCTTTCAGGATTTGGAACAGCTCAACTGGAATTCCATCACCTCCACTAGCTTTGTTCGTAGTGATGCTTTCTAAGGCCCACTTGACTTCACATTCCATGATCTGGCTCTAGGTCAGTGATCACACCATCGTGATTATCTGGGTCATGAAGATCTTTTTTGTACAGTTCTTCTGTGTATTCTTGCCATCTCTTCTTAATATCTTCTGCTTCTGTTAGGTCCATACCATTTCTGTCCTTTATCAAGCTCATCTTTGCATGAAATGTTCCTTTGGTATCTCTGATTTTCTTGAAGAGATCTTTAGTCTTTCCAATTCTGTTGTTTTCCTCTGTTTCTTTGCATTGATCACTGACGAAGGCTTTCTTGTCTCTTCTTGCTATTCTTTGGAACTCTGCATTCAGATGTTTATATCTTTCCTTTTCTCCTTTGCTTTTCGCTTCTCTTCTTTTCACAGCTATTTGTAAGGCCTCCCCAGACAGCCATTTTGCTTTTTTGCATTTATTTTCTATGGGGATGGTCTTGATCCCTGTCTCCTGTACAATGTCACAAACCTCAGTCCATAGTTCATCAGGCACTCTATCTATCAGATCTAGGCCCTTAAATCTATTTCTCACTTCCACTGTGTAATCATAAGCGATTTGATTTAGGTCATACCTGAATGGTCTAGTGGTTTTCCCTACTTTCTTCAATTTAAGTCTGAATTTGGCAATAAGGAGTTCATGGTCTGAGCCATAGTCAGCTCCTGGTCTTGTTTTTGCTGACTGTATAGAGCTTCTCTATCTTTGGCTGCAAAGAATATAATCAATCTGATTTTGATGTTGACCATCTGGTGATGTCCATGTGTAGAGTCTTCTCTTGTGTTGTTGGAAGAGAGTGTTTGTTATGACCAGTGCATTTTCTTGGCAAAACTCTATCAGTCTTTGCCGTGCTTCATTCCATATTCCAAGGCCAAATTTGCCTGTTACTCCAGGTGTTTCTTGACTTGCTACTTTTGCATTCCAGTCCCCTATAATGAAAAGGATATCTTTTTTGGGTGTTAGTTCTAAAAGGTCTTGTAGGTCTTCATAGAACTGTTCAACTTCAGCTTCTTCAGCGTTACTGGTTGGGGCATAGACTTGGATTACTGTGATATTGAATGGTTTGCCTTGGAAACGAACAGAGATCATTCTGTCGTTTTTGAGATTGCATCCAAGTACTGCATTTCAGACTCTTTTGTTGACCATGATGGCCACTCCATTTCTTCTTGCCCACAGTAGTAGATATAATGGCCATCTGAGTTAAATTCACTCATTCCAATCCATTTTAGTTCGCTGATGCCTAGAATGTCGACATTCACTCTTGCCATCTCTTGTTTGACCACTTCCAATTTGCCTTGATTCATGGACCTGACATTCCAGGTTCCTATGCAATATTGCTCTTTACAGCATCGGACCTTGCTTCTATCACCAGTCACATCCAAAGCTGGGTATTGTTTTTGCTTTGTCTCCATCCCTTCATTCTTTCTGGAGTTATTTCTCCACTGATCTCCAGTAGCATATTGGGCACCTACTGACCTGGGGAGTTTCTCTTTCAGTATCCTATCATTTTGCCTTTTCATACTGTTCATGGGGTTCTCAAGGCAAGAATACTGAAGTGGTTGGCCATTCCCTTCTCCAGTGGACCACATTCTGTCAGACCTCTCCACCATGACCCGCCCGTCTTGGGTGGCCTTACGGGCATGGCATAGTTTCATTGAGTTAGACAAGGCTGTGGTCCTAGTGTGATTAGAATGACTAGTTTTCTGTGAGTATGGTTTCAGTGTGTTTGCCCTCTGATGCCCTCTTGCAACACCTACCGTCTTATTTGGGTTTCTCTTACTTTGGCGTGGGGTATGTCTTCGTGGCTGCTCCAGCAAACCACAGCCATTGCTCCTTACCTTGGACAAGGGGTATCTCCTCACTTTGCTAGGAGCCTAGCATAGTTCCCAACAAAGAATGTTTAAGATGGAGAAGCTTCTTCATCTCACCCTTCTATCTCACCCTCACGCATATCTTCAACAAACACACACACAGAAGTTGTCACAGACTTATTTTAAAAAACAAAATATGAATTGGCTTGTAAATAATGAATAAAAATGATGATTTCTAATTAATGATAAATGGCATAAAAACTTGGTTGGAAACAATATAATTTAAATATATTAAAATATGTAATTTTGGCATAACCAATGAAAGGCTTTAAAGATTAGCACATCATGCCTCTTTGTTCTGCTCACACTGAGCACCTTTTTTCTCTTATCTATCCTATCTTTCAACTTAATTCACTAAACCAACAAATTCCAACATATATATATATTTTTTAATTAATTTATTTTTTAATTGAAGGATAATTGCTTTACAGAATTTTGTTGATTTCTTTCAAACCTCAACATGTATCAGCCATTGGTATACATGTGAAGATTATTTCAGCAGTCTTCTCTGGGAAGCCTTTCTTGGTCCCTCTCTACTTCTATCAGGCACTCCTTCTCCATGCTTCGATTCACATGACTTTGTATCATTGTTCCTATCACATAATTTAGTGAATGTGAGTTCTTCAAACAAATCTGAATCTAGTCAGTATCTGATTTTGCCATATTATAGATGGAATGAACTGTAATATATTGAGATAATGTTTAATTTCAAATACTAACTTTACTATATCATACACACTCCTTATTTTTCTCTTGATTCTAAGTAAAATTTCTCAGGAAAGCATGTTTTTATAAGTTTGTTTTAAATAATATTACATTGTCACAAATTCTGGAAACTATGAACTCATGTGAAATCAATGAAATGCTAAAGATAATATATATACAATATTATTTCATAATGAATGTAAACTTTGTGAATATAAAACCAGTAAGTTATCCTATAATGTATTTTAATTGAGGAACAAGTAATTGGCATTTATTTTTCTTGATGTCACTAGTGGAGATATGATTTAGAACAATTTCTGTTTATTTTTGTAAGTCTTGTTTGATTAAATTGATTTCCCCCAGAATTGTTGATATATTTTCCTGTTTGAAAGTATCAGCTAAAAAATGTGTATCTCCTTTTATATTGTGATTTTTATACTACAAGGATTAGTTAATTGCAGTCCTATATAGGAAAACAATCATATTTCTCTGTAATTATTTAATAGAACTATTTTGATGAAGGTCTTCCCTCATAGTTCAGTTGGTAAAGACTCTGCAACGCAGGAGACCCAGGTTCAATTCCTGGATTGGGAAGATTCCCTGGAGAAGGAAATGGCAACCCATTCCAGTATTCTTGCCTGAAAAATACCATTGACAGAGGAGACTGGCAGGCTATAGTCCATGGGGTTGTAAGAGTTGGAGATGACTTAGTGACTAAACCACCACCATTTTGAGGGATAAATTTTAAATATTTTGAATTTTATATTCTCAAATTGACAATTTACCTCTTTTAAGAGAAATACATTTCAAAGAAATATAAATTATTTTAAAATGCTTAGCCCAACACATTCTTTTTTTCTGCTCTGTCTTTAAATATTTTGTCTCTTCTTTCTCTCTCACCTGTTTCCATTTCCTCTTCTCTCTAACTTCCTGGCTAGACCTCTGCCTAAATGATAGTTGCACCAATAGGGATACTTTGTATCAGATCTATGAAGCTAAACATAGTGTAGAAAAGTCTTTTAAGTTTTTGTTTTTTCAACTAAGAGATTATATCATTATGGTGTGATTGGGCATATGTGTGTTTATGTGTTTTAAAAAGTCCAGTTATACAAATTTCAATCTTCACAGTATGGATATTATTTTATATTGGATTCAATGCACGATACTGGATGCTTGGGGCTAGTGCACTGGGACGACCCAGAGGGATGGTATGGGGAGGGAGGAGGGAGGAGGGTTCAGGATGGGGAGCACATGTATACCTGTGATGGATTCATTTTGATATTTGGCAAAACTAATACAATTATGTAAAGTTTAAAAATAAAATAAAATTTAAAAAAAAACATAAAATATATTCTGAACAGACTTTCTTATTTATATCTGTAGGGCAAAATGTTTTAATTATCTGAAAATAAAACTCATGTACATTTTATATTTCTAGCTGAAATGAAGTCTTTGCTAATAGAAGTTAATGTTTTTGACTAGGTACGAAAAGAGTATGGGAAATGCCTGCGAACACACTGCTGTAGTGGCAGAAGTACAGAGAGCTCCATCGGCTCAGGGAAAACATCTGGTTCTCGGACTCCTGGGCGCTACTCCACAGGCTCACAGGTAAACAATATTTGTTAATTAAAATGAAATAACTCTTATCTGTATTCGATTATGAGTTGCTGTCCTTTCTTGATGAGATTTATTTTCTATCCCCAGCATTTAACAAAACACAATTTTGTTGTTTTGTATTAGTGTGTCTCAAATGAAAATGGTTATGACAGAAATTTAAGAAACCAAACTGCAAAAAAATTTGAAGTTTAGAGTCTAAGTTTGAATAGTAATTCATGATTTCAGATTGTTCCTAGTTGAATGAAAAATGAACGTGAGGAAAGGAATTTGACATATAACCTAAAATTTTAAGAAAGTAATACTTTACATAAATGTTCTTAATTACTTCTTTTAATTAGTCTAATAATTCTTTATTGTATACTGAATATATTTACTTATTAAATAGGTTTAATAGAAAGTTATAACTCATTTCATGTTGTATGCTAGTAGATCAAAGGGCAATTCAGAATACCAAAGTAGCATCATTGATTTAACTGGTTAAAGTGCTTGCTTCCATGAGTCCAGAACTTCAGTTCAGTTCAGCTCATTTTAGTCTCTCAGTCTTGTCTGATTCTTTGTGACCCCATGAACTGCAGCATGTCAGGCCTCTCTGTCCATCACTGACTCTTGGAGTTTACCCAAACTCACGTCCATTGAGTCGGTGATGCCATCAACCATCTCATCCTCTGTCGTCCCCTTCTTCTCCTGCCTCAATCTTTCCCAGCATCAGGGTCTTTTCAAATGAGTCAGCTCTTTGCATCTGGTGGCCAAAGTATTGGAGTTTCAGCTTCAACATCAGCACTAGATATATTAATAATGACTGCATCACCCCTCTCAAAGGAAATTCTGAACTTCTAAGTAACTTGTCTTCTATTTTCTACACAATGTCAGTCCAAAGATTACTATGTAGAAATTTCAGCAACTCTAGGATGCTAAAATGCACCAAATAAAAGACATATGTGGGTCATGCATGAGTGAGTTTGAGTTCCAATTACCAAACTAATATTTCTAAGAATATATGATTCAGTGGGAAAAACAATCATTTTGTAGTGTTGTTAACTGAAATTTTCTGAAGAAGACTTGAATTGAAATTCCAAAATAAATTTATAAATCAAGAGCATATTTTAACTCTATTAACGCAACCTTCTAAATTAATTTATTTTAATTTGGTAAGTATTTATATACACATATATATAATAAAAAAGATCATTTGTTCTTTGACTAATTCCAATTGGCTTATAAATATAATAGGTTCAGTTTCCCTAGACAATTCCATTCATATGCTTAGAAAATTAAATATCCTTGTAACCTTTAATTATAATATCACTTGCCAAGCTAATATATCTTATTCTCTAAAACACATTCATTGTCAGGCTGGACAGTTGTACACACTGAACTAGAACTTGAAAAACTCTTAAAAACCAAAGATAATAAACAATATTCTCAGAAATGTTTTCATCACACTAAAGGAGTTATGTTTTATTTTATAAATAAAACCACATATCTACTATCAATCTAATAGTTCCAACTAAACATTTTAAAACAAACATGTAACTGTCAAACCTATCAGTTATATGTTAGTTTTAGAATATTTATTTTTATTTTGACAAGTTATCTTGACATTTAACAACCACAAATTATCATAATAATCATGGAACTTATTCCCACATATAAGAATAGGCAGTTATTTAAAATTTGAATTTATTTTATTATTTCTATGGCTTAGTAAGGTTGAAAAGTTGTAAATTACGGAAGCAAATGTACCAAATTAGATGGACTAAGATTTCTGAGTCAGGACTAGTAAATTTTCATTCCGAATCTGAGTTTCATGTAAGAGTGCAGGCACACCTGGATACTTTCTGTATGACCTTCTTGTGATCCAGTCCTTCATTTTCAACCTGATAAATTCTTACCTCTCTTTTTTGTAACAGTCTTTTCAACAATTTTAAATTGAAATTTCTGAGATTCTGTATGTCATTTAACTTGATCTGTTTCTGCATTCCTTTCATATAACTGAGCTCATTAACCATTATCCCACAGCCATTTTATTGACAAATGTCTTCAGTGAAATCATAGTATTTTGGAGCTTCACACATTATATTAGAACAGAGTTGTGCAATGTTTAGCATTACTTCTAACCCACAAGATAAAATACTGCAGTTTAAAAGAACAATCATAAACTTTGTGAGTGTGTAGACCTTGTTTTAATTCTAGCCTTGCCATATTCCTACCAGCTGTGACACAAAACAAGTCATTAAATCTCATTAGCCCTCAATTTTTTCATAAGTAAAGTGGTTTCTGATTTCTTACATCATTAGGAAGATTAAGCTAATGTGTACAAACATGACAAATTGTGTATGCTCAAAAAGTTGGAATAGATATCACTTACTAGTGGCATTATTGCAGACTATAATTTCAGGTATATATTTTAAAGCCGTGTCTTTTTTTTTTTTTTTTTTTTGTACTTTTATAGTTATAACATCACAATTATAATATTGGGAAGAAAAACCTCACATTGTTTTCTTGTGCTTAATATAATATCAATTCTGTTTAACTTTGACAGTCTGACACTACACAGAGTACTATTACTTAAATATAGTCTGTTTAGGTAGAAATAGTAAACATTTTACATTAACTGTGAAATTCCATGCGCAACATCTAAAACATTCACTGATATTGAGGTAATATTTTGAGAGTATAGGTGTCTTTTTCCACATCAGAGAACTTCTAAAATAACAATCATTATTTTTTGTTGTTAAGAAACATTGGATTTATGTTATAAAATGCCAAGCAATATTATAAGCTCTGGTGATAAAATGGTTAAAAGACAACTTCATCCAAGATCTGGGGCTTTCATACTAACTGTAAAAGGCAGAAAATTTATTAACAATCAAATAAACCAACAGAAAATATCAGATTATAAAAGTTGCTGCAGAACCAAATATAGCCATATGATGCATAAAGTCCAGGTGGTTACTTGGATTAAGTGCTAGGCCAAGACTGTTGGGAGAAATGACAGGAAGGGTGTTCAGGGAAAGAGAATTTCAGGTGAGAGTGCATCAAATATAAAGCCATTTAGGTGGGTAAGAACTTGAAACTTTGGGAGTAGGAAGAATGTCATTGGTTCAAGTGGTGTGTGAATGGGAAATGAAGAAAGCTGGAGACGGATCCTTAGGTATTTGTAAGAGAACTGGAGTTTTGATTTTATTTTGACTATTTAGAAAGTTAAGGATATAATTTAGAAAAGGAGGTGACAGGAAATCACCCACATATAATAAAATCATGTGGCTACTGTGTAGGTAATGGAGGGATGTGATTTTCAAGACTAAAAAGTAAAAATCCTCTCCATCTGTTAATCTCCCAGTGGTAATCACTTATAAAAGATTGGTTTATAAAAACTCTGACTGAAGTATTGTTCTTTCCACCTTGACCTTTCATTAATTGTTCTGTCATCTATTCTCAGTTGTTTTGTTGAATTTGTAGATGTATTTACTTTTGTTATATAGTATTTTAAACCAAAAATATATGTACCATAGATTAAATTGTGAAGTGTAGTAATAAAATCAACACCTGTGAACTCATCATCAAACTTAGGAAATAGAGTATTTGCCATATGTTTTTCCCTTCTTGAAACTTCTCCCTAAGCAATCCCTGTATCTCCCTACCAGAGACAATCTACTAACCTTTGTTTGTCATTTTCATGACTTATTCTAAAAATTTCTTCACCTCTCCAAAAGATGTTAATTACTTCACCTAAAATATCTTTTTTTTTATTATTATTATTTTTTAAATTTTTTATTCCTTTATTTCTCATGTGTTCCCCATCCTGAACCCTCCTCCCTCCTCCCTCCCCATACCATCCCTCTGGGTCGTCCCAGTGCACCAGCCCCAAGCATCCAGCATCGTGCATTGAACCTGGACTGGCATCTCGTTTCATACATGACATTTCACATGTTTCAATGCCATTCTCCCAAATCTTCCCACCCTCTCCCTCTCCCACAGAGTCCATAAGCCTGTTCTATACATCAGTGTCTCTTTTGCTGTCTCGTATACAGGGTTATCGTTACCATCTTTCTAAATTCCATATATATGCGTTAGTATACTGTATTGGTGTTTTTCCTTCTGGCTTACTTCACTCTGTATAATAGGCTCCAGTTTCATCCACCTCATTAGAACTGATTCAAATGTATTCTTTTTAATGGCTGAGTAATACTCCATTGTGTATATGTACCACTGCTTTCTTATCCATTCATCTGCTGATGGACATCTAGGTTGCTTCCATGTCCTGGCTATTATAAACAGTGCTGCAATGAACATTGGGGTACACGTGTCTCTTTCCCTTCTGGTTTCCTCAGTGTGTATGCCCAGCAGTGGGATTGCTGGATCATAAGGCAGTTCTATTTCCAGTTTTTTAAGGAATCTCCACACTGTTCTCCATTCAGAGCAGAAAAAGAAATAAAAGGAATCCAAATTGGAAAAGAAGAAGTAAAACTCTCACTATTTGCAGATGACATGATCCTCTACATAGAAAACCCTAAAGACTCCACCAGAAAATTACTAGAACTAATCAATGATTATAGTAAAGTTGCAGGATATAAAATCAACACACAGAAATCCCTTGCATTCCTATACACTAATAATGAGAAAACAGAAAGAGAAATTAAGGAAACAATTCCATTCACCATTGCAACGAAAAGAATAAAATACTTAGGAATATATCTACCTAAAGAAACTAAAGACCTATATATAGAAAACTATAAAACACTGGTGAAAGAAATCAAAGAGGACACTAATAGATGGAGAAATATACCATGTTCATGGATTGGAAGAATCAATATAGTGAAAATGAGTATACTACCCAAAGCAATTTATAGATTCAATGCAATCCCTATCAAGCTACCAACAGTATTCTTCACAGAGCTAGAACAAATAATTTCACAATTTGTATGGAAATACAAAAAACCTCGAATAGCCAAAGCGATCTTGAGAAAGAAAAATGGAACTGGAGGAATCAACCTACCTGACTTCAGGCTCTACTACAAAGCCACAGTTATCAAGACAGTATGGTACTGACACAAAGACAGAAATATAGATCAATGGAACAAAATAGAAAGCCCAGAGATAAATCCACGCACATATGGACACCTTATCTTTGACAAAGGAGGCAAGAATATACAATGGATTAAAGACAATCTCTTTAACAAGTGGTGCTGGGAAATCTGGTCAACCACTTGTAAAAGAATGAAACTAGAACACTTTCTAACACCATATACAAAAATATTTCTCTAAAATGATATCTTATTGTGTGTAATCTTCTGTGACTTGCTTTCTTCATTGGCATATTCTAAAGCTTGTCCTGGTCCTTTCCATGAACACTTAAGTATAAGCTTAATGCTACATATTATATATTTTTCTCTGCTTGCAATACTTTACCCTTTTCTCCTTTTACAATTATTATTTGATATAGTATAATAAGTTATAATCTCCTAAATCAGGAGCCAAATGATTGAAGTCAAATATTGGTTATACCACTTATTAGGTCTGTGATATTGTACATGTTAACCTCTAAACCTCAATTTTGTAATGAATAAGCGAGTACATACCTCAGGGAGTTCTTGGGAGATTTCAGTGAGTGAATACATGAAAAACACATGAGAGAACCTAGAAGAATTAATTGAAATATTTGTTATATTTATAATATATATTTTATATACACACACAATAATTATTATATATCAGGTACCATTTCAGGTGAACAAAAAAGGACAGAATTTTTATTTTACTTTTTTCTTTTGGCTGCCTCATGCGGCCAATGGAATCTTAGTTCCCTGACCAGGAAATGAACCTGGACCCTCAGCAGTGAAAGCGTGTATTCCTAACCATTCAACCACCAGGAAACTCCCAAACTTTCTGTTTTTCTAGAGCCTCAAACCTATATGCAGACATTGGACATTACTGTTTGGACATTAAATATAAATATAATAAATAACTATATTATAATAATATGTTGTATGTAGAAAATGGTAAAGCTATGAGGGCAAAAAGTTGCAGAGTTGGGTGCATGAAATACAACTTCTATATAGGATGATCAAGTTAGGTCTCTTTAAGGAGAAAGTATTTGAGCAAAGATAGAGATGTAAGAGTTATCCATACCCATATCTGGGGGAAGAGTACTCCATGCAGAAGAAATAATCATACAAAACCGAAGGCAGAAGCATGCTTGGCTTGTTATGTAAGAGCAGGGGAACAGGTGTGGCAAGCCCAGGTTGAGAGACTAATGCTGCTGCTGCTAAGTCACTTCAGTCGTGTCCGACTCTGTGTGACCCCATGGACGGCAGCCCACCAGGCTCCCCCGTCCCTGGGACTCTCCAGGCAAGAACACTGGAGTGGGTTGCCATTTCCTTCTCCAATGCATGAAAGTGAAAAGTGAAAGCAAAGTCGCTCAGTCATGTGTGACCCTCAGCGACCCCATGGACTGCAGCCCACCAGGCTCCTCCATCCATGGGATTTTCCAGGCAAGAGTACTGGAGTGGGGTGCCATTGCCTTCGAGAGAGAGAGAGAGAGAGACTAATAGAAGATAATAATAATAGAAGATAATGGGGCCAGCTCAATAAATGTCACCTAAAAATAGGCAGGGAGGCCTGGTGTGCTGCTATTCATGAGGTCTCAAAGAGTCGGACGCGACTGAACTGAACTGAAAAATAGGCAGGCTTCCCAGGTGGCTCAATGGTAAAGAATTTGCCTGTTAATGCAGAAGGCACAGGAGACATGGGTGGGCAAGAGCCTCTGGAGGAAGGAAATGACAACCCACTCCCTATTCGTGCCTGGAAAATTCCATGGACAGAGGAGCCTGGCAGGCTACAGCCCATGGAGTCACAGAGTCAGACACAATTGAGCACACATGCAAAAATGGCCATAATTCCATCAACTCTCAGTTGAGATGTCACTTCTTCACTGCAGTGTTCTCAGATTTACTTGGTTCAGTTCAGTCGTTCAGTCGTGTCCAACTCTTTGTGACCCCATGAATCACAGCACACCAGGCCTCCCTGTACATCACCACCTCCCAGAGTTCACTCAAACGCACATCCATCTAGTTGGTGATGCCATCCAGCCATCTCATCCTCTGTCGTCCCCTTCTCCTCCTGTACGCAATCCCTCCAAGCATCAGAGTCTTTTCCAATGAGTCAACTCTTCGCATGAGGTGGCCAAAGTACTGGAGTTTCAGCTTCAGCATCATTCCTTCCAAAGAAATCCCAGGGCTGATCTTCAGAATGGACTGGTTGGATCTCCTTGCAGTCCAAAGGACTCTCAAGAGTCTTCTCCAACACCACAGTTCAAAAGCATCAATTCTTCAGTACTCAGCTTTCTTCACAGTCTGACTCTCACATACATACATGACCACTGGAAAAACCATAGGCTTGATTAGACGGGACATTTCTTGGCAAAGTAATGTTTCTGCTTTTCAATATGCTATCTAGTTTGGTCATACTTTCCTTCCAAGGAGTAAGTGTCTTTTCATTTCATGGCTGCAATCACAATCTGCAGTGATTGGAGCCCCCCCAAAAAAAGTCTGACACTGTTTCCATGTTTCCCCATCTATTTCCCATGAAGTGATGGGACCAGATGCCATGATATTCGTTTTCTGAATGTTGAGCTTTAAGCCAACTTTTTCACTCTCCTCTTTCACTTTCATCAAGAGGCTTTTTAGTTCCACTTCACTTTCTGCCATAAGGGTGGTGTCATCTGCATATCTGAAGTTTTTGATATTTCTCCTGGCAGTCTTGATTCCAGCTTGTGCTTCTTCCAGCCCAGCATTTCTCATGATATACTCTGCATATAAGTTAAATAAGCAGGGTGACAATATACAACCTTGACGTACTCCTTTTCCTATTTGGAACCAGTCTGTTGTTCCATGTCCAGTTCTAACTGTTGCTTCCTAACCTGCATATAGGTTTCTCAAGAGGCAGGTCAGGTGGTCTGGTATTCCCATCTCTTTCAGAATTTTCCACAGTTTATTGTGATCCACACAGTCAAAGGCTTTGGCATAGTCAATAAAGCAGAAATAGATGTTTTTCTGGAACTCTCTTGCTTTTTCCATATCCAGCAGATGTTGGCAATTTGATCTTTGGTTCCTCTGCCTTTTCTAAAACCAGCTTGAACATCTGGAACTTCACAGTTCATGTATTGCTGAAGCCTGACTTGGAGAATTTTGAGCATTACTTTACTAGTGTGTGAGATGAGTGCAATTGTGTGGTAGTTTGAGCATTCTTTGGCATTGCCTTTCTTTGGGATTGGAAGGAACACTGACCTTTTCCAGTCCAGTGGCCACTGCTGAGTTTTCCAAATTTGCTGGCATATTGAGTGCAGCACTTTCACAGCATCATCTTTCAGGTTTTGAAATAGCTCCACTGGAATTCCATCACCTCCACTGCCTTTGTTCATAGTGATGCTTTCTAAGGCCCACTTGACTTCACATTTCAGGATGTCTGGCTCTAGGTGAGTGATCACCATCGTATGGTATGAAGTCATGATCTTGGTCATGAATATCTTTTTTGTACAGTTCTTCTATGTATTCTTGCCACCTCTTCTTAATATCTTCTGCTTCTGTTAGGTCCATACCATTTCTGTCCTTTATTGATCCCATTTTTGCTGAAATGTTCCCTTGGTATCTCTAATTTTCTTGAAGAGATCTTTAGTCTTTCCCATTCTGTTGTTTTCCTCTATTTCTTTGCATTGATCACTGAGGAAGGCTTTCTTATCTCTTCTTGCTATTCTTTGGAACTCTGCATTCAGATGCTTATATTTTTCCTTTTTCCTTTGCTTTTCATTTCAAAGCTATTTGTAAGGCCTCCCCAGACAGCCATTTTGCTTTTTTGCATTTATTTTCCATGGGGATGATCTTGATCCCTGTCTCCTGTACAATGTCACGAACCTCAGTCCATAGTTCATCAGGCACTCTTCTAGGCCCTTAAATCTATTTCTCACTTCCACTGTATAATTATAAGGGATTTGATTTAGGTCATACCTGAATGGTCTACTGGTTTTCCCTACTTTCTTCAATTTAAGTCTGAATTTGGCAATAAGGAGCTCATGATCTGAGCCACAGTCAGCTCCCAGTCTTGTTTTTGCTGACTGTATAGAGATTCTCCCTCTTTGGCTGCAAAGAATATAATCAATGTGATTTCAGTGTTGACCATCTGGTGATGTCTATGTGTAGAATCTTCTCTTGTGTTGTTGGAAGAGAGTGTTTGCTATGACCAGTGCGTTCTCTTGACAAAACTCTATTAGTCTTTGCCCTGCTTCATTCCATATTCCAAGGCCCAATTTGCCTGTTACTCCAGGTGTTTCTTGACTTCCTACTTTTGCATTCCAGTCCCCTATAATGAAAAGGACATCTTTTTTGGGTGTTAGTTCTAAAAGGTCTTGTAGGTCTTTATAAAACCGTTCAACTTCAGCTTCTTCAGCATTACTGGTTGGGGCATAGACTTGGATTACTGTGATATTCAATGGTTTGCCTTGGAAACGAACAGAGATCATTCTGTCGTTTTTGAGATTGCATTCAAGTACTGCATTTCGGACTCCTTTGTTGACCATGATGGCTACTCCATTTCTTCTAAGGGATTCCTGCCTGCAGTAGTAGATATAATGGTCATCTGAGTTAAATTCACCCATTCCAATCCATTTTAGTTCGCTGATGCCTAGAATATCAACATTCACTCTTGCCATCTCCTGTTTGACCACTTCCAATTTGCCTTGATTCATGGACCTGACATTCCAGGTTCCTATGCAATATGGCTCTTTACAGCATCGGACCTTGCTTCTATCACCAGTCACATCCAGAACTGAGTATTGTGTTTACTTTGGCTCCATCCCTTCATTCTTTCTGGAGTTATTTCTCCACTGATCTCCAGTAGCATATTGGTTTCAGATTTCCTAGACAAGGACATATTCTTTTGTTATGTGCACTTAAAAATTATTTTAATTGTGTATCATAACAGATATTAACAAAACCACACAAAATTTAAGTGTATGGCACTTTGATTTATCCTTCCCCAGATCAATTATTAGAATATTGGCAGTAACTTAGAAACCCTTTGAATGCTTCTTAATCAGTCATCTCAAGACATAATCACTATCTTAACAGTAGCTTTTCTTTTGCATGTATTTGATACTTATCCACATGAAATCATCCAGTACATATTCTTTTATGTTTTCCTTCTTTCCTTGGGCATTATGTTGCTGCAGGTGACTCTGTTGCTCTTTTGTTTTCATTACTCTGTGTGTTCAGTCCATTCAGTCATGTCCGATCTTTGTGACTTCATGGACTGTTGCCCACAAGGCTCATCTGTCAATGGGATTCTCTAGGCAAGAATACTGGAATGGGTTCCCATACCTTCCTCCAGGGGATCTTCCCAACTGCCAGATTGAACCTGTGTCTGCCTGCATTTCCTGCCTTACAAGCGAATTTTTTACCCACTGAGCCGCCTGGGAAACCCTTCATCACCATACATTATTCTATGATTTATGTGTCCATCGTACCATTGATAGGCATTGAATTGTTCACAGTTTTCAGCTATAATTAGTAATGCTTCTGTAGAGATTTATGGACATATTGTACTTTTGCATTTATTTTGTTAATTTATATGTGATTAATCTGTCATGTATTAGTCTAACATCTCCATGAAGGCAAAGATGTTTGTGTTTGCCTTTCCCCTTTGTATTTTTTACATTAAAGAGGCCAATTAATATGTTTATAGTTAATTAGCCAATAAAACAAATGTGAGAAATTGATTCCAAGTATTTCAGTTTGAATTTTGAAGTATTCTTCAATAGAAAAATTTTTTATGTGTCAGGTTTAATGCATCGGTTTTCTTATTGTATTTTATTATTTTTGCTTTTTTTGTATGTGTAATATGTGTATTTTCTGATCTATATAACAAAATAGTATTTCCAAAGGATAAACATGACCCAATGTTCATAAAACCAATCGTCTAATATTTGAGGATTAGGTACTCCTATTATTTGAGTTCAGATATATTTGGAATATAACCCTTTTGTGAGCCTTGGTTTCACCATTAGTACTAGTTAATACTAGTTAGTATTATAACTTTTTCATCCTTGGAAAAGCTTCTTAAAATATTTTGTTTCCTGTTCACAAGACTGTTATTTCTTTTTTGATCCCTAACTCTAATAAAGTAACTAAACAGTAAACCAGAAAAAGTCTCCCCCCAGAGTGGAAAACTCTTTCTTGAATTATCAGACACTTAAAAAATTGAATTTGAGAATTTATATAATGATGTAAGAATTTCAGTTCTCTATAGAACTTCCTACTATATGGAAATGAATAAAGATCAATTGAATTCCTTTGTTTCCTTCAAAAGATAGAGAAGTCAAGATAGTATGTAACCTGTAAAATTACATTGCTCTTCTTACAAAATGTATCGAAAATGTTAAGTTTCAGTTCAGTTCAGTCGCTCAGTCATGTGTGACTCTTCGCGACCCCATGAATCGCAGCACACCAGGCCTCCCTGTCCATCACCAACTCCTGGAGTTCATTCAGACTCACGTCCATCACGTCAGTGATGCCAACCAGCCATCTCATCCTCTGTCGTCCCCTTCTCCTCCTGCCCCCAAACCCTCCCAGCATCAGAGTCTTTTCCAATGAGTCAACTCTTCGCATGAGGTGGCCAAAGTACTGGAGTTTCAGCTTCAGCATCATTCCCTCCAAAGAAATCCCAGGGCTGATCTCCTTCAGAATGGACTGGTTGGATCTCCTTGCAGTCCAAGGGACTCTCAAGCGTCTTCTCCAACACCACAGTTCAAAAGCATCAATTCTTCGGCACTCAGCCTTCTTCACAGTCCAACTCTCACATCCATACATGACCACAGGAAAAACCATAGCCTTGACTAGACGGACTTTTGTTGGCAAAGTAATGTCTCTGCTTTTGAATATGATATCTAGGTTGGTCATAACTTTCCTTCCAAGGAGTAAGTGTCTTTTAATTTCATGGCTGCAGTCACCATCTGCAGTGATTTTGGAGCTCAAAAAAATAAAGTCTGACACTTTTTCCACTGTTTCCCCATCTATTTCCCATGAAGTGATGGGACCAGATGTCATGATCTTTGTTTTCTGAATGTTGAGCTTTAAGCCAACTTTTTCACTCTCCTCTTTCACTTTCATCAAGAGGCTTTTTAGTTCCACTTCACTTTCTGCCATAAGGGTGGTGTCATCTGCATATCTGAAGTTTTTGATATTTCTCCCAGCAATCTTGACTCCAGCTTGTGCTTCTTGTGATCTACACAGTCAAAGGCTTTGGCATAGTCAATAAAGCAGAAATAGATGTTTTTCTGGAACTCTCTTGCTTTTTCCATGATCCAGCAGATGTTGGCAATTTGATCTCTGGTTCCTCTGCCTTTTCTAAAACCAGCTTGAACATCAGGAAGTTCACGGTTCACATATTGCAGAAGCCTGGCTTGGAGAATTTTGAGCATTACTTTACTAGTGTGTGAGATGATTGCAATTGTGCGGTAGTTTGAGCATTCTTTGGCATTGCCTTTCTTTGGGATTGGAATGAAAACTGACCTCTTCCAGTCCTGTGGCCACTGCTGAGTTTTCCAAATTTAGTAGCATGTTAATAATACTTGTTCTTTTCATCCCAAACTATTTCTTCTTATAAAATTCTGAATTAAGTAAAATTTTTGTTACTAAAGCTTTAATGCACATTTAAATATTACATTCCCATAAAATTACAGTGTAAATAATTTTTTTTACCTTAGAAATTGAAATTACTAAATTCTATCTAGAGTACACTTCTATGTATCTTCATATGTATCTTCCATGTATCTATACATGTATCATATGTATCTTTTATATTGGCATATCATATTACATTTGGGGCTTCCTTGGTGGCTCAATTGGTAAAGAATCCTCCTGCTATGCAGGAGACTGCCTGCAATACAGGAGACACAGGTTTGATCCCTGGGTCAGAAGAAGGAAATGGCAACCCACTCCAGTGTTCTTGCCTGGAAAATTCTATGAACATAGGAGCCTGGTGGGCACAGTCCATAAAGTTGTGAAGCATCAGACACAACTGACCTACTAAACCACCACCATTACATTTATTTTAAATAGTTATAATGACTTCTGGCATACGCATTTAAGAATACACTTAATAAGAACCAATGATTATCATTAATTTAGTTCCTGATGTTCTCATGCTCCTGTACTACAAGCATGTGTAAGCTGTGTATTTGCCAGATGCCAGAAATAAAAGCCTCATATAAGCCTATATTACAGAAATAAAATAAAAGAGTGACTTGTGCAAAGGTTCACTGTATAGTGATTTTATTTCCTTTTTCCTTTTTCTTCATCCAGAGCCGAATTCGTAGAATGTGGAATGATACGGTCCGAAAGCAGTCAGAGTCTTCCTTCATTACTGGAGATATAAACAGTTCAGCGTCACTCAACAGAGGTAATTAGAAATAATTTTTCATATTTATTCTTTTTGTGATTACTTTAAGAAGTTCCTAAATACATTTCTTTATTTGCAACTTCTGGACTTTGTTCCATGTGATAGGAATATTGCAAATATATAAAATGTGGTTGAGTGTAGCAGTGTATTCCATTATTCATAAGGCTTCTTTTCTCAATCCTGAATTTTCAGATCTTTTTTGAAAGTAAGTTAAAAAGTGAGAAATTTCTTTCTCTAATCATCTGCCACTGCTGTAAACTGGTGAGTTGTCAGGCCTCATTGGAAGCTGTGAAAATGGGCAATTATGTGGCTATATAGTCTGCTAAGCATCATAGAGTTTCACATTGTCCCAGGTATAGAGCAATTTCTTAGTCTTTGTGGAAGTAAAATTATACTGTCTAATATACTTAAGGCAACCTGTGTATTTGTGGAAAAATCCTGTCTAATCTTAATATCAGTAAGATGTGTTCAGATAATATTGGATATTTAAAGATACAGAAGGAAAAACCCACTATATGTAAATTTTATACATATATGTATATAATAATTCTTTCGGTGTGTATATGCTTCTGGTTAAAATTTTTCTGGAATATCATTTAGATTTTAAAAACGGTGTTCCCTTAACTACTATTTTGTTTGTGCTTGATCTTTCTTATTCCCTCTGTCTCTCTCCCTCTCACTTTCTCCCGCTCCTCCCCTTCCCCATCATAAGTGTATGTGTGAGTGTGTGAGAGAGAGATTAAAATTAAATTGACTAAAAAAAAAAAAAATTAAATTGACTGCAGTAAAAATGGGTAGAAACAATGTTTGTGCAGAGCTGGGGTACACTACAGTCTGTGCTGGGAGATCTTTGGAACATAGTTTTATCTTGGGGATGGTGCTGGCATGAGCACATTTTAATCAGACTGTCCTAAAAGAGACATTTTTTGATGCATACATTCGGTGGTTATTTTCATGACTTTTTTATGATCAATATTGTTATTTTTATTAGCTCCAAACTAGAATTGTTTGCTTTAAACCTGCTTCTGTCTACTTTTTGTTACATCAAATGCTACTTAGCAACAACTAATTCACTAATTATGGCTTATGATTAAGAATGATTCAAATACTGGTGTTCTTGATTACTTTTAGTCAAATAAGTTGCATCTTGTTTATATAAAAGAAGTTATAAAAAATAGTGTCTAAGTTAAATTTGATTTAGGGATTCATCCATGTTGTATAAATCTTGATTGACTTCCATGCTTATATGTGTGGTAGTGATAAAGTAACTATAACCTAGTGATGATATTAAATTTTCTACAACACTTTTGCTTAAGTAGAACGGTGAGTGCAAATATTCTTGCAAATATGAAGAAAATACATTAAAATAAAACAATTACCTTCTTGTATTTTTTTTCAGTTTATTTTACATAGTATCTCACAAGTGTTCTCTTTTTAAGTTTACTTTTATGATTAGTTTTATGAAAATTTAAATATGAATACTCTTAACTCTTTGACACACTTTCTAAATCAGAGCAAATATATTGTCTACACATCCCTCCAAAGTTTAGGAAATAAATTGCTTTCATAGTGACAGATTTTCTTTTTACTTTAAATAATATATAGAAATAATACATTGAAAATGTATGGCAGATTCATTTTGATATTTGGCAAAACTAATACAATTTGTAAAGTTTAAAAATAAAACAAAATTAAAAAAAAAAGAAAATGTATAGTATGCTCCTTTAAGAAAACTATTCTTTTATTCAAAGCTATTCTTATTAATAAGATTTTTTGTTAGTATCTTGCATCTAATGATCACAGAAAGCATAGAATGTATTATTTAAACAAAAGATGAGGTTTGATTGTAATAATGCAGCATTTATTTGCTTACTGTGAAGACAGAGAACATGTAAACTACTTGGCTTAGCATTGTGATCTAGATTTATATTGACATGAAAGCATGTAGCTTTATTAAAAATTATTTTAAATGAATAATTTTTATGACCTTGATTTTAAGGTCAATTGTACTATGTAAGATTGCTTTGCTCTTTTTAGTTCCTTCTCAGAAATTTCATCAACTTGGAATATGTGCTATGTATGACTAGGTCAATTTAAAATATATTTAAAGAAAATAATAATATTTTATATTGTCTGATTATATATTAAATCTATTTTTAAAAATCTTTAGTTTTAAAGGATACTTCTTAAAGTTATTGAAGAAAGCATACAAAATTTCTTGTGATACCCAGTAAGTTATTTGATGATGACTTTGGGGAGAGGGTAAAACTGACTTTATGGTTTGTTTGAAGTATGCCTATGCAGTGATCTTTTCCTTCAGGATATATATTCTTCCTTTTACTCAGTGACTTTAATGGGGAGAATATCATAGTGATCTTCCTGATCTCCTGTATTAATTTCCTAGTCCCCCGAGTCAGAAACTCCTCATTTTGTTCTCATCTCATTATTTTTTATCTTAGATGAGTGCAGTACTTTAAAATTTTATTTCTTCATATAGTGTCTCTGAAGCTAGTCTTTAACTTCCTTCTTTAATCTTGTCTTGTTCCCCAGGGTCCTATCTTCCCTGCATTCAGGCGTGTGTATCATATTTAGGTAGGTGGCATATAAGATTCACCCTTCCAGATAAACACTTCAGTCACCTCAGCACAGAATTATTTACATCTATGTATTCAAAAGATTATATTCTCTATTATTAAAATAAAAATGTTAGGCACTACATCTTTACATCTTCATATATTCTAACTTCCCATTCATTCTTAGTTTCTTACAGTTATAAGTTTTTAATTTCCAACTTCATTTTCCTTTCTTTCTAAATTAGATATTTTAAATCTCTTATGTTTGTCTTTAGAGTGCTTCTGACCTTTGAAAACTACAAGAAGTTGTCTAAAAATTAGTCTTATTTTCAATTCAGGATTTCTTTTCTATTCATACCACTGTCCAATTCATTTAAAGAAAATTATCTTAAATTTCTGTATGTCTTATCATCTGTTCTTCCAAATAAGAACCATTATTATCATCTTTGGGATTCATTAAGAATAGAAGATCTACCATGCGGTGAATAAATCCTTCTCAATGGTTTATATTTTTTCAAATTATCTCTAATGTTGGTTCTTGAACAAACTAGTTATATCCTATGTATCAGATTATTTGTCTAGAATCCCCAATGTGATAAATTTGATTACCATTGGGATTGTACTCCTTGGAATCAAGCAAGACTTTGGAAGATTTATTGATAATTTTCAAATTTATGAAATCATTCTTAGACATTCTCTTGGGGATTTTGTTATTTGGTCACCTCATCTCTTTAAAAGCTTTCATTACATTGACCTTGGAATATCTATATTTTGAAGATGTTTTCCAAGTGTTCAGTATACATTTTCAGACATTTTTCTTCTGATGACTTGTTTGCCACAATGCTACACACTCATACAAATCCAGAATTTCATGAAACCAATTCCCCAAATCCCAGAACTAACATCAAGTTAACTTCACCCATGCCACTGTATACACAGGGAGAAGAAGCTTTCTGAGAGCCCTGAGGTGATGGTTGTTTACAGAGAGTTTCAGAGAAAGCTAACTCTGATCAAGCCATGTTTCACAAACCCCACAGGATAGTTTGTTCCTTTGTTCATTTAAATATATACAATTTGCATATACCTTGAAGTCATCCTCAGTTCTCAAGCTGCTCCCAGGACAATGGAACGCTAATTCAAATTTTTGGTAGCTCAGAACTCCTGATAGTAGTAGAAACAATTTGTAGCTAAGGTTAGGTTTCCCACCTGTATCCCCTACCCAGTCTCTACTGGCCAAACTGAATTCTGAGTATTTAGATTAGCAAACTTGAGTTTGATCCAAATATGTAGCATTTGATGAGAAATTCTCTGGTAGTTCAGTTATAATAATTGTTACATGTTTCCACTCTTTTTGTAGATATATATAGAAATTGTGATATTTTCTGAAATGAGATCTTATTAGGCTCTATCATCATGAATAATATTTACAGCTTTCATTTTCTTTTTAATAGTTGAATTGACATCAGAAATTTCAATTTAGAAACAAGGTTTGGTAGGTAGCTGCTACCAATATGTCTGAATTATCAAAAGGTGCCTCCCCCCCTCCCAGCTGTGGACTGCAAAAATGTGCCCCATTTGAGTGGGAGAACCACCAAAAAGGCATTTGTCCTGGAACAATGACTTGGCTAGTACTGTGAATTTTATTTTCCCTTACTTCCCATTCTCCATCCCATCAACATCCCACACAATGTAGATTTTTCTTCATGCAGATATGACCAGTAAAGCTGTATTTATGTAAGCCAAGTTTAAGTGTTATGTGGCAGAAGACTGTCTAATCTGTAGCTGTATTTTACATAGCAGCTTTGATTATGAAGTGTTAACCTAGGAACTTTCAGTAAATTGCTGAACTTTTCAGTGTCTTTGCAGTACGGATATAAATAGTACCCACTTCAGAGGGACCTTGAAAGGATCCAGTTAATATATCATAGTTGCTTACAACATGCCAGGAACATAATAAGTACTATTATTATTATTGTATTCACAAGTTTATTAATATTTTCTAACAACTGAAAACTGATTCTTGCCAATGCTCTCAAGTAATCAGATATTAAAATTCATCATTCATTGCAAAGGTTTCTTTTACTTTGTAGTTTCTAGTAATAGGTGGGAGGAATGAAGTAATTACCTGAATGTCAAGTAAAAGAAATAATTTACCTAGTATGGTGCTTCCCTTGACACTAACAAAAGGAAATAAACTAGTAAAACTGAATTGTCTCTTTTGAATTAAAAATTAAATGCAAATTACACCTATGTAGTTGCATTTTCTATTTTTGATTTGTATCTATATTTTAGCATTGAGGAAATAAATGTAAAATATTTTTTCTCCCTACCTTAGATAGTATAAACAAGCACAACCTTCTCTTTCCTCCAAGCCCTCCTGTGCTTCAGAGGCTTCGAGACACTAGCTCAATGTAGACCGGTCCTCTAGATAACCAGATACATAGCAGAGTAGGAATATGACTTGTTCCCTTTTTAAATTCATGTCTTCTCAGAACCTATATTGTCTTTCCCAGGAAATCGGTCATTGGGACAGATGAAACTTCACAAGAATCACTGGCTGTCTCCTTAAAATTTAGGCTACTAAACATATTTTATTTTTATATTTTTAAGAAAAATGCAAATGAAAAATATAAGTGGTCTTTCACTGTAATTAATGATTCATATATATTAAAACTACTAGGGTGAATACTCAAACTCATTCATCACCTTATTAATCTCAGTAAGTATAATTTGGCTTACATGCATATGATATGTCTTATTGCCCCCAAAGCCTTGCTGTTTTGAAGGATTATAAAATCATTGGCTGTAAATATTAACCAGATTCTATTATAATTTGATATCTATTTGTGATATTTGTAGACACCGTTAATTATATGCCTAAGAGAACTTGCATAGCTAACAGATCAGACTGGGCTATATAACAAATTACTTTGTTATGAATAAGTATTATGATGACATGAGTGCAAATGCAGTAAGTATCCTATGCATGGACACATTTTATATTTGAGATTCACCATTTTATTTATATCTAGTATTTTTCACTTTTATATTTGTGATTGTTAATGAGGCAACAGTGATTTCTGTGTTTCTTTTCCTTTCTATGTGTCTTCAATATTCTGAAAGTATATGGTAAAATAAGAGTATCTCCTGTTTTAGGAAAATCAGTTCAATACACAAAAGCAAAATGGATACAGATTTTAAAAGTGAAATATTGCATCAAATAGATAATGTAACAATGCTACTAATAACCTGATTCCTTGATTCCTCAAGGAAGACCAAGTAACTTTCAGAATGAACTTTCCATTGCAATATGAGATATATTAAATATTGATCTCTAGTCAGTCTGGGGCATATGTTCTTGCTATAAATTGTTAGCAGGAACTGAAAAAGAAAAACCTTTAAAATGCTTGCCCAGTGAGTCCTGCTTATGTTTTGCTCTTAACTTTGTCCGTTTGTTAGGAATCCTTGAAATCATCCAGGCTGTTGCAGCCAACTGTACAATAGTAAAAATGGCGTTATTACTATTGTTATTATTATTATAATTTTTAAAGATCTCTTCACAAAGAGGGTTATTTATGTAGAGTAGATTTCTTATTTTTATAGAATATGATCTTTCTCCCTTTATATTTAATTTATAGTTAGCAGTATCCCATACTGCTTTGTTATAAACCAAACAAGCCACAGTGAGATACCTTGATAACTTCTAAATATGGTGCTATAGAACATTTCCAATTAGTTTTAAAATACTACTATTTTGTGTAAGTTGCTGAGGATGTAATTTTTTTATTTTAGAGAACAGTATCTTTTTTGAGAACTAAATATGAATACTCCAACTTATCTTCAGAAATTACTAGTGTTCTTTTCTCTGCTAGAACACAATATGCTCCTTTTTAGCCTTCATAAATTTGAAATTTCTCCATTATTGTGTGTAACTGTCATTTTCTTATTGTACACTGTTCACTATTTATTATCCATTATCTTTATATCGATGAAGAACTTGGGTTTCTTGGTAACTTGTCCAAAATCATGTGGTTAATAAAGTACAAAATCTAAATTCCAAACAAGGTCTTTCTGACCAGAGAGCCCTACTTACAGCAATAAAAATTTTCATTATTTTCTTATGATGACAACTTTTCAGGAAGCTTACTGAGGATTAGAATTAGAGATCTTTTCCAAGAATGTATTTCAGAATGATTTTTATTACCTTGTATGGAAATAAGTTGTTCTTAAAGCACAGTTATTCACATCTTTATTTCTTAATTGCCTTGATATAATATTCATTTCCTTTCACTTTATTTTGTTCTAAGCACAGTTCTTTAGTATGGATTCATTCATCCTACTCACTTAGGGAAACTGTAAGATATTGTGAGTAAATTGGGAGATGGATTGACAATACCATTTTTTTACAAAATGATTTGATATTGAATATGCAGAATTACTAACTGTTTAACTATATGTTTAAATATAACTGCAGGACTTAGGTTGCAAGAATTTATGATCATTCTTTTTCCTGGAAGTTCTCAAATACCCAAAATATCAAGAAATTTTATTAGTAGAATCCTTTTCTCTTTTATTTTTAATTTCTTGTGTTTCAGTAAAAGGATGAATATTTTGATTAGAGAAAAGATTATGTTAAAAAAAAGCTTGTAAATAGCTTCTGCCTATAATAATTTAGTAATAGAACCAAAGATATAACTTTTCCACATCTCTATATTCCTGAATTTGATGTACCTTGAACTGTGTTCTCTCAGAGGGCAGTATAATAATACTGAGAAAAAAATTGAAAATTTATTTGAGTTGATTTCAGTTAGGCAGTGTTAATGTTGTAAGTTAAACTTATTAGTTTCATGTGCTAATTTCAAGTTGAAAAAAATCTATGAAACATCTTCTAATTCAAAATCTAAAAACAAAACAAGACTGAACCTCTCATCTGGAAAAATGGTCCTACTATATTATAAACATAAAAGTTGTAATGGCATAAATGCAATATATAATATCCAAAGTTAATTGAGTCATCACTTGTTCTGATTTTTTCTAAGAAATAGATTATATTAATTTATATCTGCTATTCTGAAAGTGAATAGAAGCTAGTTCATTTACATGGAAAATTAAAATGTGGAAATAGGATATATTTTTAGCATAAATAAAATCTTATTAGGAAAAAAAAATACTTAAATTGTCATTGCCAATAATTCTGTAGTATCCAAAAGCCCCTGTTTATTGCATAGTGAATCTTTCATTTTATATAGTTCAACCTTATATACAACATGCCATTTAAAAGTAAGTATTTATGTGATAGGCACTCCTTTGATCTTGTAATAGGCTTTCCTTATAACTTATTATTATAAAGGATGTGGGTTCTTCAAAAACCAAAACAAGTTACCCATCACATTCATAGAGTAATTTACAACCCCAGAAAATCACTGGAGAACCAAGATAGGTTTAAGATGATATTACAGATTGAAGGAAGAGAGTTAGTCTTGATGTAGGAAAATAGAAACAATATGTTTCCTGAAATAGCCTCAATCTAAAAACAGAGCTGAGCTGATTATGATTATATGAGAAAATAAGTTTTCTCTGAAAAACATTATCAAGAATCTCTGTATTCATAGACACGTTGTTTTAATTCATATCTACTTTTCTCTATATACTTTTTAAATAATGTTTCCAAATTTAAAATTCAAACTTTAGCTGGTATAGGCTTCCCCTTGTGGCTCAGACAGTAAAAAATCTGCCTGCAATACAGGAAACCTGAGTTTGATCCCTGGGTTGGGAAGATTCCCTGGAGAAGGGAATAGCAGCCCACTTCAGTATTCTTGCCTGGAGAATTCCATGGACAAAGGAGTCTGGCAGACTACAGTCCATGGGGTCTCAAAGAGTTGGATATGACTGAGCAACTAACACTAACTTTCACAGACTTTCTGCATGTGAGTTTGGATAATTTGCACACTATAAGTATGCCAATATAGGGCAAAAAAATCTATGAAAAGTTATATTTTCTTCAAATTGGTATTTTAGGTTGTTTAATTATTATATTTTCCTTTGTTCTAAAATTTGTTTCATTCAGCAAAAAATCACAAGAAGTTTGTGATTTACAAATGAATATAACTGTGGGAATAACTACATACCACATTCTATACACTACATTCTTACTAAAAAGAAATGTGATTTACTGCTTTTTTACCTGTGGTTAAGCACTTTGGGCCTATTATATTTGGGCTCAGTATTCTTGTTTTGAGTACTATGCCAAAGTATTCAAAATGTCTAAGTTAAAAGCATACAGAAATATATGGCTCTGACCACAAAAGATGAGTTTTAGAGATGAATGACTGAGTAGTATAGGTTCACCATTTCTACTTGCAGAGCATCCACCTCCTATTTTGTGAAGCAAAGACTCACCAAGAATTCTGATTTCCAACCCTGCCACCATTGACTTGAGTAGTCAAAAAACATAAGATCTCTGAGAAAGCTTGCTTTCAGCTAATTATGTAAAAAACAACAATGAATACCTAATGGCATAAGTTTCTTCAATAAAGTACAACCAGGTTGTGTTGCATTGCAGAGCAAAAAAAACATATATATATATATATATATACACACACATATATATACACATACATAAAATAATACCTTAAAGCTTTTAGAAGAAAATATATTTTAGATTTTAGATTAAAGGAGTTCTTAAAAATAAAATAACAAACATAAACTACAAGAAAAAGATAATATTCTCAGCTCAAAATTTAAACAGTACTCAAAAAAGGTGAGCTACTAGAAGGAGATGTAAACAGTACATGTAACAACAAAATGTTAATGCCTACATTGCAATGAATGTCTTCAAATTAATATATAAAATTCAACAGTCTAATATGTATGTGGGAAAAAGATATGAATCGGCAATTCTCAGAATAAAGAACACTTACAATCAACAAATATATGAAAAATTACTCCATCTCTCTAGTATTCAGGAAAATGCAAAGTATAAGGGTAGTATGATACATTTCATACTCTATCAAATTGGCAAAATGTCAGCCAAACAATACTAAATCCTGGCAAAAATTTAAGAAATATGGACTACTTGTGAAAGTGTGCATTGATACACATGTATTTGAAAAAACGGAAAATGTGGGCAACATATGACCCAGTAATTTTACTTCTAAGTATGTATTGTAGAAAAACTCATGTATCTAGACAAGAAGACATGTTTAAAGCCAATTAGCACAAAATAAGGGAAAAGAGAACAGGTAAAATCTAGGCCTCCTGACTCTAAAGCTCTGAATTTACATATTAAAATAGAGGCAACACCTCTACATTCAGAATATTCCATTTTATACTGAACTAACAATAATCCAGTCTTTACTCTGGAGACAACATGTCATTGAAATCCATATTAATAGATTTCCAGTGAATGAATTAGCTATTAAAAGAAACTGAAGTATCTCTCAACCATTTGAAAGAAATTTAATAGGCAGGTTGATTAAAATTTAATAGCAAACTTGTTGGCTATTAAAAGTGCATAGTGTGATAAATCAAGATGTCAGCTCTTCAATTTATGACTTTGGGAAAAAGTGAGGAACGAGCTTTTGAGTTTCAATAAAACATCTCTTCTTTGACACTTTGTAATTTAATTAATTGTTTGAATAAAAACAGTGGAAAATATAAAGATATGGTTTCTATGGTTTTAAAATTTGTATCACTTTTAAGGACACCATGCAGATTATTTTACTTATATCATTATAAAAATCTTGTTCTTAATATGTCTGTCTCTATTTTATAAAGTAGCCCTTTAAAATTGATTTAATCATTGCTAGCACTTTCAGTAGATTACATTTGTGTACTGATATTGTTTTGTTACACAAAAAAGCAGAAAAGTAGGAAACAAAATATTTCAAATAGAAACTGCCTATTGAATCAGTTCTCCATAGTTCTAGAGGTCTCTTTTATCTACTTTTATTTGTTATATAAATTAATATGTGAATATGAAAAATAAACTAACCGAATTTACAGAAAAGCATATGATGAAAAAGTAATACACTACTATAAGGTTGCTAATAAAATTTTGTTGAAACGTATTTTTGGAGAAGATGCTAAAATATGTTTGAAAGTCATTGACTTAAATATATTTAAGAAAAACTACCAGAGTAATTTTGGCCACCTGATGTGAAGAGCTGACTCATTTGAAAAGACCCTGATGTTGGGAAAGATTGAATGCAGGAGAAGAAGGAGATGACAGAGGAAGAGATGATTAGATGGCATCACCGACTTGATGGACATGAGGGGTCTGGGTAAACTCCTGGAGTTGGTGATGGACAGGGAGGCCTGGCGTGCTGCGGTTCATGGGGTTGCAAAGAGTCGGACACAACTGAGCAACAGAACTGATAGCTACTGATACTGACCAGAGTCATGTGTGACCTTGAATAAATCATGACTGTCTCTGAACCTGTGTTTCTTTACATATAGTGTGATGATGGTCAGTTCAGTTCAGTTCAGTCACTCAGTCATGTCCAACTCTTAGCGACCCCATGAACTGCAGCACGCCAGGCCTCCCAGTCCATCACCAACTCCTGGTGTCCACCCAAACCCATGTCCATCGAGTCAGTGATGCCATCCAACCATCTCATCCTCTGTCATCCCCTTCTCCTCCTGCCCTCAATCTTTCCCAGCATCAGGGTCTTTTCAAATGAGTCAGTTCTTTGCATCAGGTGGCCAAAGTATTGCAGTTTCAGCTTCAACATCAGTCCCTCCAATGAACACCCAGGACTGATCTCCTTTAGGATGGACTGGTTGGATCTCCTTGCAGTGGAAGGGACTCTCAAGAGTCTTCTCTAACACCACAGTTCAAAAAAGATTTAGATAATGTTAAAATCTCATTCCATTGTAAATTCTTGGTTATAACCTTTTTTCCATTGTTACATTGCCATTGATTAGGTGATATTTACATATGTAAGGTATACTTTGGATATTTCTGAATCATTTCTTCCAGATTTCTTGTTTATTTTAGGTCCCTTGTTAAAGAAAAAGACATGTTTTTTTTTTTTCCTGTATACCACTTTTCTTAAATATTTAAAAAGGAAGTAAAATCCACAGTACTTGCATTCTTGTATGAGCACAGTTGAGCACACAAACATACACCTATTTTGCGTTTAATTTTCACAACTTTGTAGAGACCATTTCCTGCTGAAAGAGTCCTTGCTTTACACTGCAATTAGTATTCTAAATTTCTATAGAAAATACATTATTGGTGAAACTTTTTATTTATACAAAATGAAGTCTCTGCTGTGGGACAGTATTATTATCTGAAGACAAAAGCACAAAGACATCACTCAGGCGTAACTCTGCTTTGTGTAAAACTATGACTTATATGCATTGGTCAATATATATAATGAAAATGACATCATAGAAGACAAAACAAATCTATGCCAAACCAAAGGAGAGAGAACGATGAGGGAATTGAATGGAGGATGAGGTATATTAAGCAGGGAGGAATCATCTGGGTAAAGCTATTTTATTGAATAAACCAAACAGAACATTTACTATGCTGTATATTTATACATAAGAATTTGAAAATTGACGTATATTGATATGTGACTAATAGAGAATGTTTGTATTCAATTGGTTCATTGAATCACCACAGTCTTAAATTATACAATTTTGTCCATTTAATATGATCAATGTGAATGTAAGTGCACTTTTTTTTAATGAAGTGTGAGGGGCGAAGGAGAGTGATAGTTCTAGTTATTTTAAGAGCTTTTCAGTATACTTTTGTTAGCCTGCTGTCAAGAAGAAACGTTGTTTGAATTATGTTTCTGAATCATATAATATAGATTCAAGTGATATCCAACTGTGATCTTGTTTCAGATCTGTTCTTTCCTTCACAATTTCAAAGCAGGTGAATCTGCCTTAGATTTTCAGTCCTCAATTACAGGTATCACATTGAACTAGCCTAGGCAGTGCTGTCATTCAGGGCCTCCCAGTGTCAGAACACATAGTTTAGTTTCCTAAGGAAAGAAATGTAGCAGGTTTGCGGTAAAAGACTACACATTTGAAAAGAATATACTCATTATTCCATTCAAACTTTACTCATTCAAAAACTTTTATATCAACCTCAATATTTAGATTTTTTTTTTTAAAAAAAACCTCTTCTTAAAATGACTACCTTTGATTTTACACTTAGTCTTTTTCAGTAGCACAGGGTCTGACAAAAAACTGTCAGAAAAACCTCTAAGTTTTCAGTGTGGAATATGAAAATCCTATTTTGTTTTCTATCATGCTTTTACCAAAAGTAAAGATTTTGTGCTTAGTCCTCTGTTGACAGCCTTCTTAATGAGCCATGTATGTTGAAATTCAATACTAATTCCTTTCCTATGGTTTTATTAAAGAGCAACCCCTTGTTTCTGATAGCAAATAATCAAGTTTGACTCGACTGTAGTCAGGACGTAATGAATCAAAGAATTAAAGAACAGCTATTTTTACATAGCCGCCTTAAACTGTTTTACCCTATTTAAGTTTTTTGAGTCATAGCAGTCTGTTCTGTTTTTTTCCCCTCTAATTATTATCTGCAGTTAATATTCAGGTACCATTTACTATTTACAAATAATTATATGAATATTGTCTTTGCTTTAATAGTTTCAGTATTTCATGGCAGGCAGTGCTGTTTCCCCGCCCCCCTCTAATTATTATCTGCAGTCAATATTCAGGTAGCATTTACCATTTCCAAATAATTATATGAATATTTATCTTTGCTTTAATAGTTTCAGTATTATGGTCATCAGTGTAGTATTGGAAGGAAAATAATCACAGTAGATGGCGAAATAGGTGGAGAAACAGTGGAAACAGTGGCTGACTTAATTTTTTGGGCTGCAGAATCGCTGCAGATGGTGATTGCAGCCATGAAATTAAAAGATGCTTACTCCTTGGAAGGAAAGTTATGACCAACCTAGACAGCATATTAGAAGGCAGAGACATTACTTTGTCAACAAAGGTCCGTCTAGTCAAGGCTATGGTTTTTCCAGTAGTCATGTATGGATGTAAGAGTTGGACTATAAAAAAAGCTGAGCGCTAAAGAATTGATACTTTTAAACTGTGGTGTTGGAGAAGACTCTTGAGAGTCCCTTGGACTGCAAGGAGATCCAACCAGTCCATTCTAAAGGAGATCAGTCCTGGGTGTTCATTGGAAGGACTGATGTTGAAGCTGAAACTCCAATGTTTTGGCCACCTGATGTGAAGAGCTGACTCATTTGAAAAGACACTGATGTTGGGAAAGATTGAAGGCAGGAAGAGAAGGGGATGACAGAGGATGAGATGGTTGGATGACATAACCGATTCAATGGACATGAGTTTGGGTAAACTCCAGGAGTTGGTGATGGACAGGGAGGCCTGGCGTGCTGCAGTTCATGGGGTTGCAAAGAGTGGGACACGGCTGAGTGACTGAACTGAAATCACAGTAGGAATTATACAAATGACACTCTTAAAAATTTTAATCAAAGTATAAAACTACTTAGAGTTGAAAAAAATGATTTTGTTTTAGTTTTCATCTTTTCACAATGTCATGGATTTCACATAAGTTTTTTCTTTAATTAAGGAAATATTTATTGATCTCTTAACAACTATCCTAGACATGAGATACAGAGCAGTGAAAAAAACCCTATGTATTCTCTGTTTTCTGGGGTTTACATTACAGTGAAATTAGCACATGAACAGGATTTTCCCATACATAGTGTTATAACTATCTTCCTCTCCACCTCCCACTATCAATTTATTTCTATCTTCAAACTGACTAACCAGTAGGCTTAACATTTTAGTGGCAAATTAGTGACAGATGGTCTGTAAACTTTGATCTTCTTGGAAGTCTTCAGCAATTTCACAGTTATTAGAAGGGGAGTTTACAAATCAGTAGCTATTTGGAGGGAAAGGGAAAAGACAGGTTGGACAGAACCTTGGAAAACAGTATCAGAATTCAAAGTGACCCAATTAAATTGGAGAAGCAGCCAGAAGCAAACAGAACAGACTTGGGCAAAAGACAAATGAAATGCGGTGCAGCTACAGAGAAAAGACATAGGCATAACTGTGCACATAAAAGATGAAGGAAGATAGATTCTGTGCAGGTGTTTAGATAAAAGATTGGGCATTAGCAACAAGCAGAGTTTTTTAGTACAGCCAGTGCTATCTTTCATAACTTAAATGCCTAAATGTGAGTGGGTACTGTGAAAGTAAAATTGTTAGTCCCTCAGTCATGCCTGATTCTCTGTGACCCCATGGACTGTAGCCCTCCAGATTCCTCTGTCCATGGGATTCTCCAGGCAAGAATACTGAAGTGGATTTCCATTTGCTTCTCCAGGGGATCTTCACAACCCAGGGATTGAACTTGGGTCTTTTCTCATCGCAGGCAGATTCTTTACCACAGAGCCACCAGGGAAGCCCAAAGATAGGCATCACATTCTAGGAAAATTGCACTTGTTTGGCACGCCAACAGGAAATATGGCCTTTTGAGATTACAACAGCTATGAGTGTCCATGAAAAGGTATTAACTTCTTACACAAGGTGAATCGAATGAAGCATAATTGTTGAGTTATTCAGATATCTCCCTCAAAATTTCAAACTAGCAAACTCATAGAGCTTATCCAAAACCTTATAGTCTTTGCAAAACATTGATCACCAAACTGCACATCCTGCTCTGTAGTTCCTATAACTGAGCCCATACTTCTTATAACTCTTCGGTTTCAGGACTAAAGTCAGTTTTAGTGACACTAATTATATTAGTTTTAAATGGTGCATGAGGTATAAAAATGAATGATAGTAAAAAAAGCCAACAATGTAAATAGTGATTCTTTTTCTGTCAGGAAGAAGGGTCCTTAACACCAACGATAAAGAGAAAGCTGATTTTAGTTTTAAGTTTAATTTTTTTTTAAGTTTTTATCTGGTTTTAGATTCAACAGCAGGTGGATCTCCAATAATGTCACTCATTAGGACTGTAGTTTAGTAGCTGATTCTTCCTTGCCCTCAGACTTGAAACAGCCTACCAAACTCTTGTGGTAGAGATGGATAGTGTACCATTTCAGCAACACTGTATCAAATACAGCTGTATGCCAATCCATTGCTGCTATTATTGCTGGCCTTTTCTAACTTAGCAGGAATTGATGATAAATAACAAAGCTTTAAAATTCAGTCTTCCCACATTAGTAGATTTCACTGATAAAAGTGCTTTAAATTTAAAATACATTTAAAGATTAGGAAACCCCTAAGAAAAACAGAACAGAAACTTTATGCTAGGAAAGCTAGAACCAGATGGATTATCTGTACAAATTTTGATATGGAACTCCACTTTTTGTTCTCTTATTATTAGCTTTTTTGAAAACCAAATTCTGAACAGAAACCAAAATTTGAGTCACCTGCTTCCTGCTTATGCTTGATTCTTCCCAACTCAATTGTTTACTTGTTCTCTAGGTCGTCTTTTTTAAATTATATTTTTATTATTTATTAAAGTTCAGGTAAATTGACATATTAGTTTTCAGTGTATGGCATAATTAACTTCTTGTATATATTATGAAATGGTCACCATAATGAATCTAGTTCATATTCATTACCATACATAATTAGTTTTCTTATGATGGTAACTTTTAAGCAGATTATCTTTTACATAGGCATAGGAAAAAAAAGGGATATTTTCTTTTATAAGCTATGTGAAGTAAGGAAAAAAAGTGACAAGCCATCTTCCCAGCCTACTGTTTGTTTTCCTATTACTTTAAATAATGTGTAGGAATGAGGGGAAATATATAGAAATGCACATGTAAGTCCCAGCGATAAAGATCTTACCCTTATTTGATCTATGAGAAAATATAGAGTTTGAATAATTTCATATTTTTAAGTTTTACCCTAGTTCATTTTAAGTTCTTATACCTTTCATTTTTTATTTAAATTTTCATTTATAGTAACTTTAGAAAACAATTACTTGTATTAGAAGACTAACCTTTTTCATTTGAGAAAAGGCTGCAATAATAAATATTACATAAATACAATTTACAGGTAGTTTGTTTTTAAAAAATGTTGGGCAAATCAAATCCTGTCTCAGTCAGTTTATCTTAAATTTGTGCAACCTCAGCAATGTCCGTGTTTAAGATTAACAGTATTCAGTTTCTTATCTGAAAGACCACTATAGCCAACTCATTTTAGCTTTCCTTACTAATATACCATGTATTCAATTCATCAATGAAAAATAATATCCTGATGTACCCATTTTATAATAAGCTGAAGATCTGTCATCTCACTGTGTAAAGACATGTAAATGTATATGAAATACAAGTTTAACAAATATTCATCAAGCATATAGTAAGTGAAAACTTGTGTGCCAGTTCTTTGCAGAAGGTGTAGGATGTAAACATATGGCTTATTTCCTAATATAACTGAAAACTTTCAGCTCTTCAGATCAGACAAGCTTTGCCTGGCCATGAAATTCTCCTGGCCAGAATATTGGAGTGAGTAGCCCTTCTCAGGGTATCTTCCCAACTCAGAGATCGAACCCAGGTCTCCCACATTGCAGGCGGATTGTTTACTGTCTGAGTCACCAGGGAAACCCAAGACAAGGTTTATTGTCCTTTAAATCAAGAGTTCACTTTCCCAATTTTGAGGTTAAAATATTTATTTGACTGGTAATTTACTGTATAACAGTATGATTAAAAAAATTAAAACTGCCATGGAAAGTTTTCCCTTTTCACTTTTTTAACATTTTTGTGAGCAACTGAATGTTCCTATTTTATGCATTCAGTATAGATTACTTTTTGAGACAGTTGTAGATTCACTTGCAGTTGTAATGAAATACTACAGAGAGCATGTACCTTTTTCCCAGTTTCCCTCAATAATATCTTGTAAAAGTATGCTACAGTGTCACAGCCAGCATATTGACATTGAAATTTCCCACCAATTTTGCTCAGATTACTTCAGTTTTACTTGTATTTAATTGTATTTGTGTGTATGTGTGTGTATTTAGTTCCCTGTAATTCTATCATAAGAATGAGTGAATGAGTGAGTGAGTGAAAGTCGTTCAGTTGTGTCCAGCTCTTTGCGACCTCATGAGTAGGTTTGTTTATCCACCACCATAGTCAAGATACAGAGTCATTCCATCAAGGATGCCTCATGTTGCCCCTTTATGACCATGCCCACCTCCTTCCCACTTGCATTTTTCAACCCTGGAAGCCACTAATCTGTTCTGCATTTCTATAATTTTGTCATTTCTAGATTATTACATACATATTTATGGAATCATTCAGTGTAAATCTTTTGAATTGTCTCTTTTACCCAGTATAATTCTCTAGCAACTCATCCAGGTCATTATGTGTATTGATAGTTGTTCAGCTTTATTTCCGAGTAGTATTCCATGGTATGGATGTGCCACAGATTGTTTAACCACTCACCAGATGAAGGACATCTGGACACTTCCCCATTATGGACTATTAAGAATAAAGCTGCCATGAATCTGTAGGTTTTTGTGCCAGCATGAATTTCCAATTCTCTGGGATAAAAGTCCAAGAGTACAGTAGCTGGGTGGTATGGTAATTGTACATTTATGTTTTTTTAATTAATTTATTTATTTTAATTGGAGGCTACTTTACAATATTGTACATTTAGTTTTATAAGAAAGTCCAAACTACTTTTCAGAATAGCTGTACTACTGTATACTTCCATCAGCAAAGTATGAGTGATCTCATTTCTCTTTATCCATGCCAACATTTGATGTCATCACCATTTTTAAGTGTATAGTGATATCTCATTATGGTTTTAACCTGTTATTTTCCTAAAGCATTCTTTCTCCTTTTCTCATTATGAACTTGTTTGCCGCCTGTATACACTTTCCCATGACACATCTGTTTATACCTTTGGTCCATTTTCTAATTGAATTGTTTTCGGTTTTGTTTGTTGTTGATTGTTTTTTACTGTTGACTTTTTGGAGTTCTCCAAAGTCCCAGATATCCCAGATACTAGTCCTTGTTGGACTGCAAACATTTGTAAATTGGCTTGCAAATATTTTCTCCTGTTCTATATGTTATATTTTCATTTTCTAATATTTATATATTTAAATTAATATACAGTGTTTTCAACCTACCCTTATACAGTTTGTATTTTTCTTTCTTCAGTGATTTTTCATTTATCATCTAACATAAATACATATATATCTATGATTTTCGTATATGGCCTAATTCTATTTAATAAAACTGTTTTCTAAAGTTTTTGCCTTTTTGGTTAAATTGCTATGAAAGATGGGAAGTTGTAATGCATGCTGACAGTTTGGTAGAGACTAAGTACTTCTATTCATAAAGAAATGAAAGAGTTTAACTTTCTTACTTTGCTATGCCAAAACCCACCAGTTGGAAAATGGAAAATGTAATTATATGTATTGGTTGATACCAAGAACTTAATATTTAAAGTATTTTAGAATAATATCCTTATGATCATTTTATCAGCTCTGAAAGTTCACCTAATGCTTACTATGGTGAACTAACAAGTATGATTGCATTTTATTTTATTTCAATTTGAATAAGTCTTCTTCATAGAATTGTAAGTAATGTCAAAATCTTCTGTTGTGTCCACAACTGCTCTCCAAATGAGTGTTTTATCATAAATGTTGCCTTTTATTATTTTCATTGGAAACAACCCAGTGGTTTCTGTGATTGAATGAATATTTTATTTTAGCTTTTCTTTCTGTGTTTTAAACTTTCTTTAAGCTTTTGTGTTTTGTGTTTTGTTTATATGGAAGACTATATTTTGCTTTTTTAAAAAATCTTTCATTTTTAGCAAGCATGGGAATATATTCTTGCTTACACTCTGGGAAAGAGAACACCCTAAATGTGGCTTAACATTAAAAATCATCTTCTTTCTTTCCCATTGACTCAGATATGTGCATTGTTGGAAACATGTGTGCTTTAAGTGGCATATATTTTTGAGTCTGACTAGCTGCCTGCCTGTGATCAGGACTATATCAACTGTTATCATTCTAAATGTTTCCTTTCTTTTTTTCAAACACATTTGCCTGATTGACCTTTTTTTTTTTTTCTCTGTCTTTCTATGGGGCTGCTCCAGGAGCCATGGCTAATCATCTTATAAGCAATGCTCTGCTTCGTCCGCATGGTACTAACAATCCCTATAATACATTGCTTGGGGAACCGGCGGTCTGTAACAACCCTTCTGTCAGCATGTACAACGCACAAGGTGTGCTGGAGTTTATCTTAATTTTTTCAAGTGAAAGTCCCATTTTATGTAGCTTTTATGGCCACATTCTATTTTTCTTTCCTTCTTCCTGCCTTTTCTTTCTTTTGGAAGCAGACACACAGACTCTTTTCACCTTTCACCCTTCTAGGTGCTTTTATTTTCCATTTTCCTTAGGTTTTCTTTAGTAAGAAATGGATTTTTTCCTTCTGATAAACAAATGCTTGATTCACCAATATGTGTTTGTTCTCTGTAATGTTATAAAATGTTTTGTGGTTTGTCAGTACTTTTCTTGTTGTTGATTGATTTCCATACTAAATACCTATGTATTCATTTTGAGAAATGAGCTATTTGCCTAAGGTAAGTAAGATAAAGAAGACTTGATTCAGTGATCTTAATGCTATAAGATCAAGAAAGTAATCTTACTCTCTTCTACCATGAAACACACTCTAGGCACAAATATCAGTACTAAAGAAAGCACTTAGATCAACTTCATGGAAAACACTGAAATAAGCTGTGGAGGAAAGAACAGTGAACTGAACAGTAACAGATCAAGTTCTACCCGATCTTAATATTGCCTATATGCACTGACTCAGGAAGGTCGTGAAATGCTTTTTCTACTGTGGCTGCATGTTAACAGCAAGGGTTTTGGATATGGCTCCTCTGTATATCCTCCAACTTTAAATTATATCTCAGATAAGCATGTCTCTTTAAAACCACTTACAATCTAAGCATTTGTATGTGACACTATCTTTTTTAAGATAAAAATATATTGGGGCACAAGAAATTAAAAATATTCGTATCATAAGTAAAGTGACCACATAAAAAAATTACTCAAGTAAAAGTTTTATAAAAGAAAAAATTTAGTCAGTGATCCAACTATTTAAAATTATATTTGAAAATAACTCACTATAACAAAGAGACTTCAATAGTTCCTTCAAGCTGGACATGATAGATTAGATATATTTTAACTTTCCTAGGCAATCTTGAGTAAAATGTCTATTATCCTTTTTTGGGAATGTGTGTGTGTGTGTGTGTGTGTGTTTCCTTCTCAGTCAGAGGTGAAAAATTACTGGCATGAATGTGAAAACTTGGTGTGAATGTTTATTCCAAAAAAAAGCATTTTTGTTGCAACATGGTCTTTGGATATCTCTCTAAAATCATCTGAGTTTCCTAGGTGACAGAGACTTGTTAGATACAAAAGACGATTATAAATGGTTTCAAAAATTTCAAAGCCAATAATTCAGAAGTGACTTCAGGAATATAGTCAAGTGGTTTGTCAGTAGGAAAAATAATTAAGCAAACTGTTAATTTTATCCAGTTTCTTAAGATTTACACCTGAGAATCATAGACCTAGAATTAAAAGAAGGGAGAGAACACACTGAATCCTCTTTGCTGTACTATGGACATTCTGTCAGCGTGTGCTTAAGTATTTCCTCTAATGATGCCCTTCCTAGCTCAGGATCTTAAATATTCAATTGTTGAAATGTTCCATTTGTTATAAATATTTTTCTTTCCACCAAGCCGAAATTTGCCTCTGGCCATGATGCTTAGCTTTGCCTTCTCGAACAAAGATGAGCAAAGCATTTTTCTGCTGTCTGTGGCATCCTTAAATACTTGAAAGTAGTTAATCTGGCTTCTTTTAGTCACCTTTTTATTCTAGTAAAGCAGCCTTAGTGCTATCAATGGAAGAAAGTTTCTTCATGGTTATCCCCCTTTATATCATTTACCGTTTGCCAATATCCTTATTTCGTTTTAGCATTCAGTGGTGTGTATATTACACAATGCACCAAATGTGGTTTGGCAGAACAATTCTGCAGACTTTACGAAGGCTTGTATGGGGCTTTTCTTTATTTTCATTAGTCTAAATGACAGATAACCATGTCATTAGAAGCATTTTAAAGTGTGCTGACATATTAAGTTTTGAATGATACTAAATGAAGATTTACACCATATTTGCAAATTATATCTGTTCTACATTATTCACCTTACATGAAGAATTGTTGGAAATTGGTTTAAAATAAGTAATAAATTTAGATCACATTTTATTTAGCTCTTTTGACTATTCAGATATAATTTCTAATGTCATACATAATGAAAAAGTAACAATCATTAATCTGTGTTTTCCCTAATTCAGTATTTGCCTTCTTGTCTTACTTTATTACTGGCATTCTAAATTAGGAGATTTTTCTAAGGATGGAACACTATTATATAAACACTTTCAAAGTGAATTTTTCATGACAAAATTTAAAATAATACCATATAAATCCAAAGTTTTATTCCCGTCAAGCCTATTACTGAATATTACTATTAAGATTATCAATAAATACACAAAAGTTACTTCTGAATGGATTTGTTGTTTATGCCAGTAAACTACATTTGGCTGACTTTTCTTAAAAATAGAAGTAAATAATTTTATTATTGGTTTTCAGAATCAGAAATGGAATTGTTCAACTACTTTATGTTTTAGTATTTTTTAAGATGTTAAGAAAATCTGGTAGTGCTTAAAATGATGTTTTACCACTGACCAAAAATAAAACTTGGTGACTATCATATTGCTACTAATCTTATGCTTTCAGATGAATGCACTTATATTCTTACTGGCAAGGTGAAATCTTACATGAAATATAGGTGGCTCGGTATGTACTGGAGTGGTTTATGTTGAATTACGACGTGGTTCTGTTCTGTTGGTCCTTTAATTCTGTTATACCAATGCCATCCAAGCAAAGAAGCATTTGGATTTAAAGTATCCATTTTTGTTTTTTATATTTTTATTTAAAATATGTAAAGATATGTTATAGTGTTCCTGATGCATATAGACTTAGGAACAAAAATGAATAATATACCTTTGTTAGATTGGATTCAGATTCTCTTTGTGGAAATATTTAAAACTTCGTGCATAGTATTTCTGGACCATTATCTTCCTATCAGTATTGGATAGTTCAGTTTTTGTTAGATAAATCTTATTATAGATTAACCTGTCAACAAAATGAAATATATAGAGAAGTCATGCTTTTACAAGTTAATTTACATTTTAAGGTGACTTAATTCAATTCTAAAACTTTAAAGAAAGACATATCTTTAGGATGGGATACATGAAGAATACATTATAGTTGTCAAGAATACAAGGTTATAGTATAAAGTATATAATTAAATATTCTGTTACAGCTTTCAAAGTCTAATGCAAGATGTGAAGAGAAGAAGGTAGAGGAGAGTAGTGCATGAAGTCAATCAAGATTCCCCTTCTGATCCCAGTTCTGCCACTGTTAGCAGAGGGGTGTTAGATAAGGCTCAGTCTCTCTTGGCTGCAGCTTCCTCATCTTGCAAAGCAGGAGCTGAACTTCAGTTACCTCTCCTGTGCTTTCCACTTCTAAAACGTTATCATTTACAGAAGGGGCCATAATGAGCCTACAAGCAATTTACATCTGTTGCTATACTAATTTGGCTTTTTATTTCAAATTCTTCTTCTTTAAAAGAAATTTTCTCTGCATTTTGACATATTGTTGGTCTTTTGCTGAGAAGCAAATCAACTTTTAAAGTACAAAAACAGTACCTCTAAAGCAGTGGTTAAATTGTAACAAGTCTGCATCTCTTGAAATTATCTAGCCCAGCGACTTTGCTGGTTTTTGTTTTGTGATGATTTAATCCTCTTATAAAGAAAATCAGCAAGAGCAGTTTTTTGACTGGATTAAAATATGAGAATTTTTTAAAATAATGTTTTTATAGTTGTTTTTAAAGTATTAACTTTTAAAATGTTTGATTGCATATGACTATGCAACAATCCAGAGGAAAACTTGATATTGATTGGTGATATTTTTTCCCTTCACATTTTCATGATACAGAATAATGGTTGGATTTAACATTTTTCTTTCTCCATAGTTATACAACTTTTGAATATGAGCTCCAGAAATGACAGTATTGATCAGTATTATTTATAAATGATAAAAAGCATTTGTATCGGTACAGTGGGAAAAAAATAACCTTTGTACATGAGAAGATACATAAGAAAACAAACATAAAAACTAAGAAAAGTGTTTTTCTTTTCTCTCTATACAAACTAAAGAATTTACTAACAATCTAACTGAAAAAAACTTAAAGTGACATTCCTTAGAAGCAAGTATGTCGTAACACGTACACACAAATATATATGTAATATTGAATTAAAATTGTGGAAAATGTCATGGCTTGCCCTCAGGATTTTACTCTCTTTGGTTGGTGTGATAATTTTAACTTTAAAATAAATGTGTATTTGTTTGAAATTTACAAACTGACTAAACGCTTATTACTCATTTTATTAGCATGTGTTATGGGGGTTTCTTATTTTCTAACATTTCAGTATTTTTAATTATGATAAGCCATGTAACACAGACTCATGAATTTTGGGGCAGTGGAATTATTTCCTTTGACTCTTTTTTCTGCATATCATCAATTTGCTTTTTACTCATGTTTCTTCTACTGTCGCTGTAAGCTTACTTGTTGTTTTTTCTTTCCTTTTCTCCATGCTGTCGTTTAGAGCCCTACAGAGAGACAAGTATGGGAGTAAAGCTAAACATTGCATATCAAATGTAATTTTTTTTAGTTCACTTTTATTGCATCACATATAGATGATGTAGTTATTAAAAACAGTTCATCTCACAATTTAAAAACTAAAGAACCTATAAATCAACTTATATAAATATATGTTAACAGAGATTAGACGCTTTTGTTGTCTGATTCTTTTATCGTGTCACGTAACATAGTTGTTAAGTCTCATGTAATGTTTGTGTGAGTTAAATTGTTTTTAAATTAAGCATTTATTTTTGCTAAGTAATTCATAAACTTTTAATTTTCATTACTACATTCCATCACACAAATACATGTCACGTAGAATGTATCCACCTTCTTTTAGTATGGCTGTTTTCAACCTGTACCTAATGCATTGACAACAGAAATAATAAACACGTTTCAATGCATCAGTTGCTCAACCATAACCATCAAGCATACCATAGCAGCCTCTGCAGCAGCAATCACCCATCACATATGGCCCTTTAAAAAACATTTACTTTTATTTTTTCTTAACATCGTGGATTTGTCTACAAGATATCTTATAACATGAAAATAAATCGCTTCACCCTATGTCTGTGATGGCTGCTTTTTTAATGTATTCAGTGCATTGTTATTTTTGAAAACTGTGTTACTTGAATACAGAGTATGCATCAGAAGTCCATATAAAAATTGATATATTTGGAACACTTTATTTAAACCAGTAATGAACTAGCTCACTTTTGGTAAACATAACTGCATCACAGATATAGAATGAATGCTATATTTTCACAAGTTAATGATGTATTGAGAAGTTTAATGGAATTCTTAAAAAAAAATTGTTCTATAAAGAAGTACCCTTATTTAGCAGTATTGGTTAAATGTTTGTGTTTTATTTTATTTTGTGGTTGCATTTGAAGTAATTTATGTAACTATTATTGATTCTTGGTTTCTTGTTCATTCAAGAAAATGCAAAAATCTTGAAGAAGCATATGGTCAGATTTATATCACTGCAGCTGTATCTTCCCAGAATAAGATGTTTAATCTCTTCTAAACCCAAAGTTTAATATGCACACAAAGTCATCACTCATTATGAAATGGAATCTTAAATACTGACACTATGTTTTTAGGAATTAGATCCCATGTTTTATACATTCTTTTGTAGAATTATCTAATGACCCTAACAATTACTAATGGATATATAATAGTAATCAAAGTGCTTATAACAGAAAAAAAAAGGAAAGTAAATCAAAATATTTCTGTTTTGAAAGTTCCCATTTGCAAATTATTTTGGTGTGCCATTTATTTACCTAGGCATTATTTAATAACTATATTATTCTGACAAATTTAACATAATCCTTTTGTGGTTTTTGTATAGGGATTTCTCAGTTTTACAAAATTACATACCAAATTATTAGATAGTGCTTGAATCTTCTACTTTGATTAGTACATTCAAAGTACCACACCATGAATTATGTTAATTCTATACCTATTTCAATGTTAAGACAACACATAAAATTAAAAGGTAATGAATTATTGATTGACTTTGGTGTGTATAAATTGAAAGCTGTGAATGGCTACAGAAAATTTTGTGTTTTTTTCCTAACTTATAACCAAATACATTTCAAATAGTGTCAGGCAATGTTTGTATGGAACGTTATAGGGTTTTGTGCAAATTTATAGAGTTTTAAAATTCTTTTAGAGATTTACTGTAAATACTTATTTTCTATTTAAAAGATTTCTATCAATTGTCCAAGTATATGTATATATATTTATATAGATATGTATATATAGATTTAATAGTACTTTTTTATTTCCAAACATTTTATACTTAATTCAAATTGCTACCAATTTATACATACTTCATAGTCGGGTGTTTCTGCTTTTGTGTCTCTGTGTATGTGTTCTATGGCCAATTGGACATGAATGTCATAATGTTTTGTGATCTTTTTCAGAGGGGCTTCTGAACAATGCCAGGGATACAAGTGTCATGGATACTCTACCACTGAATGGTAACCATGGCAATAGTTACAGCATTGCCAGTGGTGAATACCTGAGCAACTGTGTGCAAATCATAGACCGTGGCTATAACCATAACGAGACCGCCCTAGAGAAAAAGATTCTGAAGGAACTCACTTCCAACTATATCCCGTCTTACCTGAATAACCATGAGCGCTCCAGCGAACAGAACAGGAATCTGATGAACAAGCTGGTGAACAACCTGGGCAGTGGGAGTGAAGATGATGCCATTGTCCTGGATGATGCCACCTCCTTTAACCATGAGGAAAGTCTGGGCCTGGAATTGATTCATGAGGAATCAGATGCTCCTTTGCTGCCCCCAAGAGTCTACTCCACAGAGAACCATCAGCTACACCATTATACCAGAAGGCGGATCCCCCAAGACCACAGTGAGAGCTTTTTCCCTTTGCTAACCAACGAGCACACAGAAGATCTCCAGTCACCCCACAGGGACTCTCTCTACACCAGCATGCCAGCACTGGCTGGTGTGCCCACTGCAGAGAGTGTTACCACCAGCACCCAGACGGAACCCCCACCGGCCAAATGTGGCGATGCTGAAGATGTTTACTACAAAAGCATGCCAAACCTAGGCTCCAGAAACCACGTCCATCAGCTACACACCTACTACCAGCTAGGTCGCGGTAGCAGTGATGGGTTTATAGTTCCTCCAAACAAAGATGGGACCCCTCCAGAGGGAAGTTCAAAAGGACCAGCTCATTTGGTCACTAGCCTATAGAAGATGACAGAAATTTAAGCCAACAAGACTGCTAACACCTGATAGACTGTGCTGAGTTGATATACGCAGTGGTAATAATGTGTGTTCTTTTAAATCTTTATGCTGTTCTTGAACGACAAACACAAACTCTCAGACTCCTTTTTTTTTTCTTTTTTTTTAAACTGGGATTTTTAGGTCAGCCCAGGGGAGAAAGATAACTGCTGAAATTCCCCTGTGCCCTCTCCTTTCTTGCCCTTCACCCCCCGCACCCAAGATGGAGACTTCATTATGTTAATGAACGAGATTTGAAGAAAATGGCACTCATTGTGGCCTTGTTGAATTATGTTGTGTTTGTTCTAACATCTCTGATGCTCTGTTACTATAATTACAAGGACCTGATTTTTTCAAAGGCCAGAGCAGTTGTTCGGAGTTAGTAACAATGCTGCATCTAGACTGGAGTGTTGCACAAACATAAAAGCAAAGCAAACTGTGTCACATAGTGGTTTTTAGTCATTCACAACCTGAATTCACCACAGTGGGAATAGCTGTGGTGTGCAAAATCAAACAACAAAATCAATAATGAAATGGAGGGGAATTCTAGAATTATATGCTAAATGCATATTTTATGATTTGCTGTATTAACTGATGATAAACTAATGGCAGAAAAAAAACTGAACAATTTCTATGTAATGTACAGATACTAGCATTGCACATGTAGTCTGCTTTCTGTTCCTCCAGAATTTGAGTCCTGTTAATGTAGTGGAAAAAAAAAGAAATTTTCTTTTTCTTTTGTGCTGGTCTTGCAAGTTTGTCTACCAGTAAGAGCAAAGTTTCCTTCCTTTCTTCTTTCTTTTCTTTCTTTCTTCATTTCTTTCTTTTCTTTTCTTTCTTTCGTTCCCTTTTTCTTTAAAATTTCACCTGGCAAAAAATAAATAAATAAATGAAGCTATCACTTTATAAGAATCATTTTCTAGTAATGCAAACAAATTATTTTTTACAAAAAAATAAAATAAATAAAATTAGACTTCCTTCCCTCACTATATATCTTTATTCAGTCAGAATATTTCCAAGAGCATTTTTGCAAGTTAGAGCAGGAAGAACTTTTATGTTTACAGTGCACATCTGTTGTAATGCAAAGCATATTTGGCAAGCAGTTCATCACTAAGACAGTAGCTATGATTCTAGAAGTCAAGAGATGTCAGTAGAACTAGTGGGGCTTCTGCATGTGAAAAACGGTATCCCATAGGTGTGAAAGTGCTGAATACTCAGTCTGATCCCTAAGTGGGCACCTGCACTACCAATTTTTAAAGGAAATACACTCAATTGTAGAAAGAATCAAAAGGTCAAGTTATTTTAAAGTGATTTAAAAAAGAAAACTCTTCTGTTTATTAACAGGAAAATTATTTATTTGACATGATTTTAAGTAATGTAGGATTATAAGAGGTAAATTAGCAGCACATACAATTTTTTTTTAAATTTATGATCCATTTTGTATGGTCTCAAAGTTGGATGACCTCATTACTAATATTTGTTGTAAAAGTGAAACTTGTTTGCCAACCAATAAACAACTGATTGAGATTTAGAAGATATTGTATTGATGTATGTACTATATGATTAATTATTCTTTTCATTTTTCTCACCTTTCTTCTGTTTTCAGTATATAAATTCTGCTAATCCTCTGTGGCCCAAATGAGCCGTGCTAAAGAAATCAATCTGCCTAGGTGAATAAACTAAGCACAAAATTAGTTTTTGCAGACAAAATATAAGAGAATAATGAGATGGGCATTTTTATGTTGGCTGAAATAAGATGCATAACTTACTTTCAAGCAGGTTAATATGTAGATTACTATGTGCTTATTTATAAGCCAGCTTCAGTCACACGGCTTATTATAAAAGGCAGCTTCAATCAGAGATTTAAAGTATTTGGAAAAGAAGGATCATATTTTTTCCTCCATTGTATTCTTCATTTTGATGTTAAATATTTAAATTCATTCCATTAGCTAAAAGTGCAAGAATAATGGCAAAGAGAATACCCATTTTATAAACATAAGACATTTTTATGCTATTTTTTGGTTGTTTTTCTATGTATAGATAAAATGAGAGGGAAAAAGTCCTTTCAAAGAAACTTTCTAGATCTCCAATTACTGAAGAATCTTTACCAGCAGTGTGCAAGCATGGGGACCCTCCTAGGGCAAAGTTAGAATGAATTTGCCAAATTATAATTTCTAATTGTATTATATGATTTCTTGGTGATTTTTTTTCTTTAATTTTTTCAAAAAATTTAAACATCAGCCACCTATAAATTAATTTCTTGAATTAAGATTAGAAAGAGTAGTTTAGAGAGTAGCCAGTAATCTATGTATTCAGTTTTAATATAAAACGAAAGAAAAAATTCTGTACTGGGCCAGAGTACATCATAACCTTAAATTAATATCACCTCAAAATATCTTATGCATCATTCCTTTTAGTCACTTGACATAAATATTTTTTAAGTCTACACTTGTCTCTAAGTTACAGGAGAACCACAAGCTTTATGAGTAATTAGGTTTTCAATTACCACATATGGCAATATTAGCTCCTAAAAGGTGGTTAGTCTATCTGGTATATAGAATACATTTGATAATGAACGAATCCCTTTTAGACATGCTTAAGGTGATTTCAGAAACACAAATGTAGTCTGTGGATTTATGAGTACTTACGCTAGTTTTGCCAAACCAAAAGTAATCTATATGAAAACAACTCCATCAATAAGAAGCTAGTTTCACAGAATAATGGGGAAACTACCTCAATTCAGCTTGCTGATGATGCCAATTCTGATTTTCTGCTATTGCTACCTCCCTGACCATTATTTTTTGTGTTTCATTATATGGAAATTTGAAGCTGATAATCTCCCAGCTCTACATAGTCCAAGTTGAAGAAGATCACTTGAATACATAGACTGATGTGGAAAGCCCTTCAGTCCTGTTGGTAACCACCAAGTGCTTATGTCAAGATGAAAGGGTCAGATTTTTGAACTTACATACATCATAATTGGTATGCTTTCAGAGAGACTTAGGATCCCAAAGACTTTCACAAGAAGAGATTATTCCCCCAAATTGAATGTGACTATAGTGAAGACAAAATAGTGGATTAAAGAGTTAATTATGTATACATTTCAATAGAAATTTGTGTATGTCTATCATATATTCCTCTAGTCCTCGTTACACTAGCAAGGGTTGAATTCCTGAATTTGAATCTTCTTTCATGTGCATTTTCATGTGTGGCAATTGATAATAACTTTAAAATTTTCTTAATCATATTTGGCTGACCCTATATTTTCAGTACTCTGTGACATTCATCACCCTTTTATTTGCATATTTTGGTGTATTTATCTGATTTTCCATCAAAAAGTAAATTTTCACCAAACATACTATACTACATTGTACATTATTTGGAGAACTGGAAGTAAAAGTTATGCAGTGAAACAAGTTATTATTTCCAAGTAAAATAACATTTTTATAACATTTTACAATTTTGTTTCCTTTTTGAGGTCTGTTTCACATGATACTTTAATAGGGCATTAGCTTACAAACCTCATGTCTAGTTGATTTAGAAAATGTTGGATTGTTGCATAGCCCATGTTCCTAATTGATAATATTTATGGAGAAATGTAAATTTTGTGAGGAGAAATAGGCAGGAATTCCAATTAAGTTTTTGAGCATCTTTTGTTTTCACTCTATTAAAATTAAAAATACTATAGTTAAATAATAAATTGTTATGCTAAAATAATCATAATGGCAAAAAATAATTGGCATGAAAAATTATCTTGAAGTTAAAAATAGTCAATATAATGTAGTAATTAAATGCAGGTAAAGGACACCCCTTCACCTCCTGTAATACAAATTTATAATGACTGAAATTAAAATGTAGTTGTGATTTGTATTTTTAAATTACCATTAGCCTAAAAATGTTGACATTATGAGGAAAGGTTTTTAAGATTTCATATTTAAATTTTTTAATATTAACTTAGTTGGTATAACAAAAGTTTTCATAATAATGGAAAAAAGGATATATTATAAATCAATTATTTAAGAACCCATAAACTTAAAGTCAGGCAATATCTGCAGCTTTTTCCCTCAAACCTGTGCAAATCCATTGTAATTTGCCTGCTTTAAAAAATGACATTAAAAACTTCAAAGACTAACTTTTTGTTTAATTGTGGAGACCAAAAGGGAGAGGAAAATATTTCTTCTAGGTTGTCTAAAGATTGACTTCAAAATCATCACCTCCTATTAGTGAAAGAATAATTCATTTTTTTAGAAGCTGTCCATCAGTACTGTACCAAAGTGCAACTGCTTATGGCATTTTTCAAAAACCACTGTAGAACTAGTCTGTAATCAGTTCATATTTAGAGAGAGAAAAATGTAGAAAGAAAAAAATAAAAACCCAAATCCTAATTTGATTTGATTTTGAGTAACTCTGAAAATGCTGACAAGAATGTCCTTTCTTCTTTAACAAATATATATTTTATATAAAATAGCAATATGTATGATCTCCCCAATGTACTATAATAATAGTATCAAGATATTAAGAATTAATTAGCTCATGTTTAACAATTCCTAATTATAGCTCACTACATAAGTAATTATGCATTTCTAAGTAATACTTTAAATATGTCTTATGTTAGATTTCTACACAAAAATTAGTAACATGGAAGCACAAAAGTGAAGCAGCAACATTGCAAAATAGCTTATGGAAGCATTTTTGTGCAAATGAATTCTACATGAGAATCATCTTTGAGCTTGTAAAATAAATTCGATGGATCCCAACCATAAATTCAATTTTGTAATCAGTAGTAAAAAGGTCCCTATATAATCATCTGAAGAATATTGACAAATATCTAAATTTTCATTTCTAGACTAAAATAAGTTCAAGTGTTGATAGCTTCTTCTTTCCTGCTTAGGCCAGAAGAGGAACTTTCCTATTTGCTAATTAACTTGATTACTTCCTCTTTGCTTTAAAAAGGAAATCAGTCAACTTTCATCTGTACACATACTTCCATATGCCATTTATTTTATTTCCTGTTTGCAGAGGAAATAGCTTGTTTACATTATTGCAAACTTTGTGATTTTTGCAATGAAACAGATAGTTGTTATGGTTTTGCATCTTCTCATTTGAAATAAAGTTATTGCCATTCCCTATTCTTAAGAAGTTAAAAGCCAGCAATTCTTTAATATCTACGATCTTTAAGTTATTATTCAAATGTGTTGGTTTCAACATTTCTGTCTCTTAATAGTACATCACACAAATCTTTCTAAACTCATATCCCCTTAGAGTATTTCAAAGGTAAATACAAACTATGGTTTTTAAGAAGGCGTGTGAAAGGAGAACTTTGATTTATGTGAAGAAGTCATAGAAGACTATATAAGGAACAAAACCTCTGTTGAAGTAATAAAGTGTTTTCAACCACAATATGTACAGAAGAGCAGAACCAAGTTGAATTCATGGTGAGGTAACTAGAACTAAATTAGAGATACAGAGAAAAGTTATCTAGGAAAAAATAATAAAATTACTTAGAGTGATAAAAATCTTAAACACTGTACCAAATGTTATTGATGTATTGAAAAAAATCAAATTTAAGTTTACCATATTATAATTTTTACCACAGAAAACACTAAACACTTTTAACCCTCTTTAGATATTTCTTGTTTAGTCTTGTCTCAAGGAAACATGAATATTTTATAAATGTCTCTTAAATAGAAGTATTTTTGCCTCAATTCACAGTCACGCTGTAGTCTGCTTACTCTATTGTATGTCAACATAGTTAATGCTACTAGTAACTTTGTACCTTTTAGAGCTTTATTATGAATCTTTCTAATAACATTAAATTAACATTAAATTGGAATTATGTACATTGTGCAAAACAATTCATAACTAAGCAATAATCATTAATTCATTATATATATATATGAATAAACTTTGAGACTGAATAATACAAATAATTAACAATGCTGAAAATAGTACTCTCAAGTCCTTCTCTCTCTTCAGTTATTGTAGTCAATTCATAAAATTCTGCAGACAGTTGTACACATGACGTGTTATCAAAGTACTCCATAATCCAGGTATGCTAAAAGTTCCCAGTGCTTCTTTCATTCTAAAATGCCAAACGAAAGAGCTTGAAAGAAGAAGAAAGTAATGCCTTCTAAGTTTCTTATTTAGGTAAACATTGTCATTCAGAATGAATAATTTTAAAAGGAAAATGTTCCATTTTGTGGTCTGAGGGAGAGGTTATTAAAGTCTACAGTTAGCCCAATGTTGGATAATTTTAAATTTTAAAGGAGTTAAGTTTGTCTCAATGGCCCAAGAGTACAGAATTTCACAATATATTGGCAGGGAAATAGGTATAAAATCCATACCTAAATTGGCTTTTAAATGTTAAGAATTCCTCTGATTCTTCTGAAAGTGGAGCAGGTAAAATAGAGCCAGATTCAAAATGAAATATATTGGTTGACCTCAAAAGGCAAAATAGCAACAACTCTTTGGTAGTAGGTAGAGGTCTTTGGGGATGGAACTCAGGATACAGTGACTAAACAGAATGTCTTCTTACGCTGACCACTGCCTTGTCCTCTAGTGCATTTTTTAATGCCTTGAATTTCAATTTGTCACCATGTCTTATGTTTTGAATGACATCATGAATCAAGAGATTAGGAAAAAACATTTAAAATTGATTTTCATGCCTCATTTGAAAATAGAGATTTCCTTTACCATCCTAAATAATATAAGATGATATGTCTTGAAGCAGCTGTGGACAATCAGAATGTGTTCATTTATAAACAGGTCTTATTTGTATATTCTAACACTGATCTTTGCCTATGAACTACAAAGTCAAGAATTGTAGAGAGGGTCAACTTGATTTCCCTTAATGGTTTCTGTGAATATATTGGAAAATGGAAGGATAATTAAAAAAGTTTTTTCATACTGTTTTCCCACTTGCCAAACATTAAATCTAATTCAAAATACATCTTTTTAAAAATGATAGTTTATTTTAAAAACTAACAAATAATGAACCATTTCTCATTGATAAAAATCACTTTTTTAGATACTAGAATATAGCTATTGCAGGCTTTGGTCTCTTACATTCTCATATATTTACACATGGCATTAAAATTATCATACACACTTAACAGATTTCAATCTATTGGATTTTTCCCTTGTACAACGTTTCCAACTTTTTTTTCCCCCTTAAATCTTCTGTACAATCACATGTAAAATCATAAGCTACAAACCTCAATAAAAAATATCAGTAAACAATAAGTGATGTAGTCACTGTTATTATATGGTAATACCCAAACTCTGGTTTGGAAACAGTATTTCAACTGCAAGATAATAATTGAAACATGGACTCTTACTATCCCCACCCCTTTAATCTCCTCTGACAAGCTGAAAATAAAACAAGAAACTGTTTTGTTTATGTTTTCAGAAAACTGCTGCCATCTGAGGTGTCTATGAGTTGATTCGTTATTGCCAGGAAAACAGAAAGTTAAATTCAGAACTTAGTGTTTGCTCTTAAAGTTTGCCAATGATGTGATATAATCAAATGCAGTCCTGTATCTGCTGCCTGATCAATTTCTTTTTCCTGCTCTCAAACTGGCAAGTAGGGGAATCAGTCACCAATGAAACTTTGGCTCAAAGGAGAATTAGGTGCTCTATGAAAGTGAAGGTGTTAGTTGCTCAGTTGTGTTGGACTCTTTGCGACCCCGTGGACTGTAGCCCACCATGAAATGCTTCAGGCGAGAATACTGGGGTGGGTAGCCACTCCCTTCTCCAGGGAATTCTCCCAACCCCGGAACTGAACCTGGTCTTCTGTATTGCAGGCAGAGTCTTTATCATCTGAGCCACCACTATTCTTCTTTTGAATAAAAGGCATGATAAATAGTAAATGTTGTAGATCGCAAAGGTAGACGTTGTATAATCATCATTCTGTACTGTCAGGGATTCTGATTATTTGGTTTACTAACTCTTAACATCAGTACAAATTTCAGCTAGAGGAAATGTAATTTAGATGTGTCTACTTTGTAATGTTGAAAATACATTTTCATTAAAAAAAAAAAAATACTTTGAAAAGGAAACAGAAATCAGGAACTCTTGAGTGGCTAGTGTGTACCTGACACTTTACAGTGCCTCATTTGATCTTTCCAATCATATGGTGAAATGGATTTTTTCACACAAAGGAAATTGAAATTCATACCTCAGAGTCATAGAGCTAGTGAGTTTTGAGCCAAAATCTCTTTTTTGGTTCAAAAAAAAAGAGATTTTGGGGGTCAAAGTCCATTGAATTAATCTCATCAACTAAATGATTAGTTGAAAAGAGGTAGCTCAGACGGTGAAGAATCTGCCTGCAATGCAAGAGACCTGGGTTGGATCCCTGGGTCAGGAAGATCCCCTAGAGAAGGGAATGACAACCCACTCCAGTGTTCTTGCCTGGACAGTTCCATGGACAGAGGAGCCTGGTGGTCTACAGTCCACTGGGTCACAGAGTTAGACATGACTGAGTGACTAACACTTCTACTTTCACTTCTTATTTAAATAAAGGAGTGAAAACAGATATTCAAGGAAACTTTCAGAAAAACATGAAGCCTGCTTTTTAAAGAGCTAAAAGTTTATGCAAACTCCATTTTACTAAGCAGTTGGCAGAAATAGAGAAGTGTCACTGACTGTACACTTCTGAAAAATTACTTTTCTAAGAATAGAGCATCTCATCTCTAAAGTAAATGCAATACCTAATTTGTATGGGATATATAATGTACTTGACACACATGAAATTCTCAAAAAAAAAAAAACATCTTAAAACAGATTTTTCGTACTAAATAAATTCTATGTGTGTGCTGTTTTTCAGCAAGTCTCATTTGATGAAAAAAAAAATGTCTTTGAGTTTAAACGTTTTGGGGAGATGTCAGGCTAAACAAGGTAACATAACTTTTTATCATAAGATTTCAGAGAATGTACTGCAGAGTAAAAGAGGAGTATTTATTGTGTTGTTTCCTAAACTTATTTGGCCCTAAAATCCTGAAGGAATCTGAAGAGCAACAATTTAAAACTATTAACCTATGGAACTCAGTTGGTAAAACACTGCCCAAAACACTTTTGTTACAACTGCATTTTTTATTTCTCCTGAGTATTTTACATCAATGAAATGCTGTAGGTGTGACTCCTTCAATATTAATTGGTTTTATAACTCATCATAAAATGTTACAAAAGTATTGGCCCTAAATGTTTGGTCCCATTCCGTAGGTGGAGAAAGAGCAATTAACATGAATGACACCTTAAGAATTCTGCCTAGTCATAGAATCCCTTTATTTAAATATACCTTCCTATCTTCTAACATAAAATATCCATTTGGCAACAGACACTGGAGACAAAGAATTTTACTCAACAATCGTGTTTCTCATTTACAAAGAGAGACTGATTCAAATCCCTATGAAACACAATAATTGTGCTACATTTCGTTCTCTTATTTTGAAGAGGATGATTAAACTTCTCTTGCTATTTTCCTATGTTATTATAAAGGTCAATAAAATAGCTCAGTATTTCTCAGCCCTGTCATCAATGAGAATCACCTAGGGTATATTAGGAAAAGAAAGGAAAACAAACACACACCTCATTCCATAGCAATTAAATCTGAATCTCTGGGTGGTGACCAAGTATAAATTAATCTTCAGAGCCCACAGGTGACTTAATATGCAACTTGAGCTGAGAATCACAGAGTTAACAGTTTAATAAATACTGGTAAGTATTAACATTAATAAAATGTTTGCTGCTAAGTCGCTTTAGTCGTGTCCGACTCTGTACGACCCCACAGACGGCAGCCCACCAGGCTCCCTGGTCCCTGGGATTCTCCAGGCAAGAAGGCTGGAGTGGGTTGCCATTTTCTTCTCCAATGCATGAAAATGAAAAGTGAAAGTGAAGTCGCTCAGTCGTGTCTGACTCTTAGCGACCCCATGGACTGCAGCTTACCAGGCTCCTCTGTCCATGGATTCTCCAGGCAAGAACACTGGAATGAATGGGTTGCCATTTCCTTCTCCAAATAAAATGTTTAAATATGCTCAAAATTTATAAAGTTTCTCTTTAAAGCAGAAATGATATACAGAAAATTACAAAGAAAATTTCTTATCTTCAGGTGAGTCTGATTAATCATCTAAATGGTTTTTCTCTCAATTTGTGAAGATAAATTATATATTGTTCAAATATAAATCAACTGGATTATTAAATATATTTTTCATTTTTTAATTCATAGATTAAAAACTCTTGTTCAGAATATCTGGGTTTCTATCACCATTTTCAAGTCCATGAATATTATCATATAGAAAGAAGTCAGTTATTAGTTTTAGATCATGCAGAATTCAAAGATAAATACCAGGAATTAACTTCGTGGAACAAAAGTTTCTTCAAGTTTTTCCTGGAAATTTGATGACTACCAAACCATATATGTACCTGGTATTTTGCACAGCTATTTACAAATGTAGCTATTCAAAAATCTACTCACTGTAAAAATGAGTTGCTTGTAAAATGAAGGATATACATTTTTACTATTAACAATGCATAACAGATAGTAAATTAAGTTTCTTCAATGTAATGCCCAGCTAATATTTACCTGGTGGTCATCCAATTCACATTTTTATTTTAAGTTCTAGTAAACAACTAATATTGATTCCTAAACGTTTCTCTAATCAGGAATAGCAGGGAGGACCCCTTGGAAGGTAAGAGAAAAATCAGTAACCATTCATTAGAAATAACCACTTATGCTGGGTTCTCACAGCCACTAGTGTTCTCCTTCAATGGTTAGCAATAATACCTAGAATTAATACATCTAAATTACCAACCTACTTAACACATAACTTTCATGGATAAAATGATAGGATGTCAAATAGTTTTTATTCTAGTGACAACTGATCAAATGTTAATGTCTGCTTGGAACACACCTTTTGAAAGCTGCATCTAAGATTAGTAAGAAGGAATCCCATAGTGAATTTTTTATGTCTGCTGTAGTAAGGGGAAAAAAAAAAAACCACAGGGGTAATAAATCAACTCATGTGCAATTTATATATTTATATAAACATATAGTATATAGAGAGAGTCTGGTGGGCTCTAGTCCATGGGTTGCAAAGAGTTGGACATGACTGAGCAACTAACACTTTCAATTTCACTTTTCATCTCTTATATACAAGTTGTTAATACAAATATCTGATACATATTTTAGAAGAATCCAGAGTCCTAACTCCTTTTTGATGATAGCTATTTCAGTTATGCAATGATAGAAAATATTTTACAAGGGGAATAGAAAAATTATTTATAATCATTCATTCCACCTCTTTCTCATGTTTGCTTTACATTACTTATTGAGCTATGTTTAGAAGATTTCCATTCCCATTATTTTCACAAAGCTATACCTAAGCTCTCCTCTCCTCTATCTAGTCATTACTTCCATCTTACCACATCCCTGTCTGGTCTCCCTCATATTCAGGCTATATTCTATCTGCTGCTGCTGCTGCTGCTAAGTCGCTTCAGTCGTGTCCAACTCTGCGCGACCCCATAGATGGCAGCCCACCAGGCTCCCCCGTCCCTGGGATTCTCCAGGCAAGAACACTGGGTTGCCACTTCCTTCTCCAGTGCATGAAAGTGAAAAGTGAAGTTGCTCAGTCGTGTCCGACTCTTCACGGCCCCATGGATTGCAGCCTACCAAGCTCCTCCATCCATGGGATTTTCCAGGCAAGAGTACTGGAGTGGGTTGCCATTGCCTTCTCTAATTCTATCTAATCTCATAGAAATATGAGATCTCTTTTCTCTTTAATATTTTCCTCCTTATCAATCTCATTTTTGGTCTCTCTGTTATCTTTACTTGTGGCCTTACTCACTTTCCCCTCTTAGGTCTGTGTTTCACAAATGTCATTTCTGCCTTATCTAATGTTTCTTATCAACAGCATCTTCTCCCACTCAGTCAAAAGATTCACTCATCAGCCAATCCTTTCTTTTGTTTCCCTTCTTTTCCTTTCAATATTCCCAGACCCACTTTTGTGTTAGTCCTCAACCAAAAATTTTTTCCTAGGTCATTTTCATCCATCTCTCTGGACTTCTCTACTCATCACTCTAAGCCATTTGTGTCCCCAGTGTACAGGGTAAATTCACAGAATTGCAGACCTGAGACAAGTCTTGAAATCATTTAGTTCCATCCTTTTACTTCACAGATAAGTAAACTGAGGACTACAGAGGACATGGAAGTGTTCAATGTCCTAAGATTCATGCTGGAGCTAATTCTTGAATCAGGGTTTCTTGATTAGCACATTTTATACAATATTATTTTTAAAATGTTTTCCTGGTTTACCCTTCCTATGGCAATATGTCTGCCTTACATGTGATATAGTTTCTTCTCTCTTTCTATAATTTAAAGATCTTTTTTTTTTTTAAGCAACAGAACCAAAACTCAATCTTTCTTAAGCTAAACAAATTAAAAAATATTTAATGGGATTTATTGATTCATGTAATCGTGGAGGAAAAGGGTGAAGACAAACCTAATTGGGAACGAGGACAATGAACACAGTAAAGACTTGTTCTGTGTCTTATTTTTATCTACTTTTCCCTATGTGCTAGCTTGATTTCCCTACTGAGAAGCAGTGTCTGATGGTGGCTGAGTTTCCAGACTTTGAACCTACACTGCTTGAGTTAAAAGCCTGCTTCTCCATTTTCTAGTCCTGTGATTATGAGCAAGTTCTCTATAGTTCAGTCCCCTCCTCTGTTAATATGTGAGATAATACAGTAAAATTATAAGTTAATAAAATGCTTTTAGAACAGTGCCTTACATGTAATACATGCTTAAAAACTGTTTCCTATTCTTTCTGTTGCAACAAGACAGTCTCTTTTTATAGAGAGTCATGTTTGGCAGCAGCTTTGCATTTTGAATCAAACAGAGCCACGAAAATCTAAAAGAGCATTTGGTTAGAAAAATCACAAGGAAGGATTCAGATTCACCATGCTTGGTTCTCATAGCTTACCCTGGACCAGTTTTCCCTCTGGGATTATGTACCATGATTGGAGTAGCCTAGGTTACTGTTCCTATCTCCTCTAGGACAACAAAGTCTTAACAGGAGCTAATGTAAGGGGGATGCTGGAAAAACACACTTGGAGTAGAATCAGTTCTTACAGTGCTGTGTCTCATCCAGTCCATCTGAGACATGGGCCTTGTAAATGTCACTCTTTCACAGCTAAATCCTGCTTTACATCTGACTGATCTTAACTGATTATTTTGATTTAGTTTCAGTTCTATCTCACAAAAGCGTCTAGTAAACCCATAATCCAATCAATATTACAGAAGTGGCATATTTCCCTCAGTTACAATTAATTTCTCTCCTCTCCTTAATAAGTCTAATTATAAACATTAGAAAATCAGAAATGAATGTTTCATTCTTCTTATTCTTCTCTCAGTTGATTTCTGAATTTTACTTTGTAAGTTTGAAAATTTCAAGTAGAGAAATACTACTTTTTCTTACACTTATATGTCCTTGAAAAGATAATTAAATTGGTTTTGATGAAAAAACTCTTTCTCAAAAAAAGGTGGAGATGAAAATGCTATTAGGTTTAATCCAGGATTAGCAAGAGACAGCCAGAGAAGCTGTTATTCTCATCCAGCATGAAGGTTTAAAACTGAGGGATACACCCCACTACAATACATACATCTGTACAAAAAAATAATTACATTTCAATTTCGACATGCTGCCACCAGTTGGAAACAGTCTTTCAGATAAAATGGTCAGGACTTTTCCCAAGGTATGCCTTGCACAAAAAGCAGTTTATTTGAATATGGAATGCTGATCTTATCTTCCAACACACGTACAAACATACAACTATTGGGAGGAAAATGAGAAAAAAATATATATGTGTGTGTGTGTGTGTGTGCGCGGAAGCATGCGCTAAGTTGCTTCAGTCATGACCGACTTTGTGACCCCATGGACTGCAGCCTTCCAGGCTCAGTGGGATTTTCCAGGCAAGAATACTGGAGTGAGTTTCCATTTCCTACTCCAATATATATATAATTCTAGCAAACAAAAGCAAATCCTATCAGCTTTCCACCAATTTCACTGCTGCTACTGCTAAGTCACTTCAGTCATGTCCAACTCTGTGCGACCCTATCAACAGCAGCCCTCCAGGCTCCTCTGTCCACAGGATTCTCCAGGCAAGAATACTAGAGCGGGTTGCCATTTCCAGTTTCACTAAGGAGGAATATATATGCGTTATACTCTGGGGTGTTCTATATTCTTTAGGTTAAAGAAAAGATCCAACCCCTTGTATAATGCCATAGGATTTTCAGTTCTACCAAAAGAAGTCAAAAGTGAAACACAATTATAGTCCTACCTCTTCTGCTTCATGATCCATATAACTGTATAGTTGTGTTTTAGTTTCTTCAGTTTTAAGTGGAAGTAATTATTGAGATTTTTGTGAATAAACAAACTAGAAGTGCTACTAAATTTTGATTTTTCTTTTGAAGCATTTCCAGAAATATTAAAAGCTAGACAAAAATAAAAACTAATTGAGTGGTCTAATTAAAAAAAAAATAGTTTGAAGTGTTCCAAATCTGAGATGCAAAAAATTGGATATACATCAGAGGAAATTACTATTTCCAGTAGACTTAATTTCAAACAAGCTAGAGGGGAGACCATCATAAGGAAATGATGCAAATCTTTAATTAGAAAAAATTAAAGCCTAATAGTGATTTAATTACAGATAAGATTAAGTTTTGCCATTTAAAAATAAAAATCAATTAAATGCTAATGCTCTATTGGGAGTTTGCTAGATTTAAAAGCCTGGATTTTGGAATTTTGGAACTTGATTACTAAAAAAGACCTCATCCTTTAACTATACAGGCTTTACATTAAAGCAGTTGCATAATCTCAGTATGCTAAAATTTTTAAGATGATAGAATGTTCAACCATTTCCTGTCACCCTACCTAAATACTAACAATATACAAAGACAACACATACTTTCACTTTTCTTGGAGGAATATCAACTTCAAGAACAAGGGAAAATACTGAGGATTAAATCACACTTGGGGCTTATAGAGTTGCATGCTCCAAGTGTTTGAAAACACTTTCAAGAGAAGGGAATACAGAAAAGGATTTTAACTCTCAAGACTATTGTAACTTAAGCATACTGTGCTGCAAATAAATCCTGATGTGACTGTCATGGAAAATAGATGCTGTAAAGACCATTCTTTAGAGGGTAAATACAAACTGTCTATGCAAATAATAAAACCTTTTTGATTAAATGAGTTGAAGCTCGGCTGTCTCTTGAGTTTTAGAATGTTCTTCAGCAATTCTGTCCCTCAGTTCAGTTCAGTTCAGTCACTCAGTTGTGTCCGACTCTTTGCGACCCCATGAATCACAGCATGCCAGGCCTCCCTATCCATCACAAACTCCTGGAGTTCACTCAAACTCATGTCCATTGAGTCGGTGATGCCATCCAGCCATCTCATCCTCTGTCGTCCCCTTCTCCTCCTGCCCTGAGTCCCTCCCAGCATCAGAGTCTTTTCCAATGAATCAACTCTTCTCATGAGGTGGCCAAAGTATTGGAGTTTCAGCTTTAGCATCAGTCCTTCCAAAATTACGTCCCTAGTGAGATTTAATTATCTCATTAGATATTTATTTACTACTATATATTAAGTTTCAGTGCACCATTATAGTTTGCGGACTAACAAATACATAACTGCTACTAGATAGAAACAAGGTACCCAAATAAGTATTTCCAATTATTAATATTTCACAAATATATAACAGTATCCCCAGAGCAATCAGTTTGAAGTACATTAAGGAGGCTTGTGGATGGAATATAACATAGAGGAACAGAAGATTGTAGAGGGTCACTTACAGGTAAGTGACTTTTTAAATACATCCTGCTAGGGTTATTTTTTTCTCTCAAAAGCTACCCTAGCTTGGCAAAAGAATGTTTAAGATGTTAAAAACTAAGACACAAAGGACTAGAGATAAAGCTTTTGAATGACTATTTCCTTTTTGTAATTCTTAGAGGGAAAAAAAAATGATCTACTATCCTCCAGTAAATGACTGTTTATCTTACACCTCTTATTCAAAGAGTTTGGAAACATTATCAGGCCTTCAAAATAATCTCTATCATGATGACATTTCTGCAGCAATGAAGTGTAAGAAAGTTACTATAACACTTAAGTCAGTGTTTCCCAAACTATTCTGATAATCTTCAGTTCTTTGCAATATTATGTATGTGTGGGGGGTGGGCATGGAAAGGAGGATTTTCTGTGAGTCAAATAAATTCAGATTAAACAAATTGAAACACATTTTTTAACCCAAGGTTTTCAAAATCTGTAATATTTTTGTGTTTTCGCCAAAACAGCATAAACTAAATATTCAGTTCAGTTCAGTCGCTCAGTCGTGTCCGACTCTTTGTGACCCCATGAATTGCAGCACGCCAGGCCTCCCTGTCCATCACCAACTCTCAGAGTTCACTCAAACTCACGTCCATCAAGTCTGTGATGCCATCCAACCATCTCATCTCTGTAGTCCCCTTTTCCTCTTGCCCCCAATCCCTCCCAGCATCAGTCTTTTCCAACGAGTCAACTTTTCACATAAGGTGGCCAAAGTACTGGAGTTTCAGCTTTAGCATCAGTCCTTCCAAAGAACAACCAGGACCAATCTCCTTTAGAATGGACTGGTTGGATCTCCTTGCAGTCCAAGGGACTCTCAAGAGTCTTTTCCAACACCAAAGTTCAAAACCATCAATTCTCCGGTGCTCAGCTTTCTTCACAGTCCAACTCTCGCATCCATACATGACCACAGGAAAAACCACAGCCTTGACTAGATGGACTTTTGTTGGCAAAGTAATGTCTCTGCTTTTCAATATGCTATCTAGTTTGGTCATAACTTTCCTTCCAAGGAGTAAGTGTCTTTTAATTTTATGGCAGCAATCACCATCTTTAGTGATTTTGGAGCCCAAAAAATAAAGTCTGACACTGTTTCCACTGTTCCCCCATCTATTTGCCATGAAGTGATGGGATCAGATGCCATGATCTTAGTTTTCTGAATGTTGAGCTTTAAGCCAACTTTTTCACTCTCCTCTTTCACCTTCATCAAGAGGCTTTTTCGTTCCTCTTCACTTTCTGCCATAAGGGTGATATCATCTGCATATCTGAGGTTATTGATATTTCTCCCGGCAATCTTGATTCCAGCTTGTGCTTCTTCCAGCCCAGCGTTTCTCATGATGTACTCTGCATAGAAGTTAAATAAGCAGGGTGACAATATATACCCTTGATGTACTCCTTTTCCTATTTGGAACAAAATATTAAGAAGATAATATTCAGGGTTATGATGGGATAGAAAAGAAGGAAATTAAAGTAGAAAGAATGGTAGTGATTACTAAGTCCATGATTCTAAACCTAGTTCTGGATCAGCAAGATCTCAAGCCTACTCTGTTTTGTACAAAGATACCTAAGAGGAGTAACAGAACAGACTTAGTCTTTGGTAAATAAGCAACTGCATGTTACCTACTCAGTCATCCTTGTCCCTCTTAAAAGAAGTGAGATGGATATTTGTCAGGGATAAACTAAAATAACTGAAGCTATTACTGGAACACAGGCACACGCATTCAATTTGTGTCTTTTATTGCTGCTTCTGGTTACAAATGTAGAGTTGAATAATTGTACAGACCCCTTACAGCTGGCAAGACTAAAATATTAAGTATCTGGCTCTTTTTAAAGAAAAATCTTTATTTAATGCCAACTCCAGCATTAGTAGTTAGGGGTACACAATCTGAAACAAGAAATCAAGCTTCAAATCTTAGACTGTTTCTGATTTAGGTAAGTTACTCAGTCCTTCAGTGCCTCAGTTTCCTTATCCACAAAACATGGGTAATAATTTTACCTCTGCCATAGAATTTTTATAAGAATGAAAGATGTTAATCTATGAAAGCACTTAGAATATGTGATGCATATCTGTGCCTGACACACACAAAGTATATGTAAGTACTAAACTATTATTACTATTACTAATAAAATCCTGATATTATATTACCATTGCAGTTTGCTGAGGTACAAGTCAATATTACTCACCCTTTCTTGTGGCTGAAGGTGTTTAATGAGATATTGATAAAAATTATTGATATTGCTTCCAAGAAGTCTCTGTTAAAGCGATTGCCTCGGCTAGGCATTGTGTCTTTCATCATTCCTTCTCTTCCCTCCTATGATGGTAGGAACTTTAGCAGTCATCTTGGACCATTCAGTTCATTTCAGTCACTCAGTCGTGCCTGACTCTGCGACCCCATGGACTACAGCACGCCAGGCTTCCCTGTCCATCACCAACTCCCAGAATTTGCTCAAACTCACATCCATCGAGTTGGTGACGCCATCCAACCAACTCATCCTCTGTCAACCCCTTCTCCTCCTGCCTTCAATCTTTCAATCATCAAGGTCTTTTCCAATGACTCAGTTCTTCATCAGGTGGCCAAAGTACTGGAGTTTCAGCTTCAGCATCAGTCTTTCCAATGAATACTCAGGACCGATTTCCTTTAGGATTGACTGATTTGATCTCCTTGCAGTCCTAGGGACTCTCAAGAGTCTTCTCCAACACCACATTTCAAAAGCATCAATTCTTTGGTGCTCGACTTTCTTTATGGTCCAACTGTCACATCCATACTGAAGAAAACATAGCTTTGAATAGACAGACCTTTGTCGGCAAAGTAATGTCTCTGCTTTTTCATATGCTGTCTAGGTTGGTCATAACTTTTCTTCCAAGGAGCAAGCGTATTTAAATTTCATAGCTGCAGTCACCATCTGCAGTGATTTTGAAGCCCAAGAAAATAAACTCTGTTACTGTTTCCATTGTTTCTCCGTCTCTTTGCCATGAAGTGATGGGACTGGATGCCATGATCTTAGTTCTCTGAATGTTGAGTTTTAAGCCAGCATTTTCACTCTCCTCTTTCACTTAGGCAATCTTTAAAAGACAGCTATATGTTAAAGATGGCAGAGCAAGAGATTAAAGGAGCATGAATCCCTGCTGAATATGCTGCTTCTGTAGGACCCTGAACTGTCTACTTTCAGACTTCTTTCACCTGAGCAAAACTAAATCCCTATCTTTTTTAGTTATTGTTACTTAGATTTTTCTCTCACATGCAACTAAACATAACTCCGAACTGATACAGCAGTGAATCAATTAAAATTATTATTTATTTCCTTTTTTTGAGAAGAGTGGGAAAAGATAATAATGCCTTTTTTTTTTTTTTTTAAGAAAAATAAGGAAAGAGTGTGAAAGGTTTTTGCTGAACCACAAAAGACGCTGAGATTCTTGGCCTCCAGAAGAGAAGAATTCAATCCTGTCCCAGAGATGAGGCTTGATTGCTCAGAGTTTTTGTGCAATAAAGTTTTATTAAAATATAAAAGAGATAGCGAAAGCTTCTGATATAGACATCAGAAGGGGGCAGAAAGAATGTCCCCTTGCTAGTGTAAGCAATGGAGTTACATACCTTTTAATTAGTTATTACTGTGAATCAAAAGAATGTCTGGAGGTTGTAAAGACCTTACTAGACCCACTCCCATAATTTACATTTTAAGATTACAGGATTAGCCAGAAGGTTTTTTCCAGAAACTGTCCTCAAGCAGGATATATTATTGTTATATAATCCTAAGGAATGTAGAGGGGAAAAAAACGTTTGTCCTTTCTTCTTCCTTGATAATTTCAGAACCCTCTCTCCTTGGGGACCCCCAGTTCTTATCTGATAAGAACCTCAGGTTCTTATCGATCTTCCTAGGAATTGACTCTCTCAAGTGGTAGGGCTTTACACTTCAACATTAAACTACAGCTTTGCAGGATGGTCTTATTTTAGACTGCTTAAAACAGGACTATTCAATTTAACTCTAATCTCTTCATGGAATATATATATATTATTGTAGGAAAATCTCAGCTATCATTTAGCTCCAGCACAGCATGATTTCTCATTACTAGCCTATAGTTATCAGAGGAGTTTCCTTTCAAAGTTGTAATCATCATGAAAATGAAGTGAAGTGAAGTGAAGTCACTCAGTCATGTCCAACTTTTTCGACCCTGTGGACTGTAGCCTACCAGGCTCCTCCGTCCATGGGATTTTCCAAGCAAAAGTACTGGAGTGGGTTGCCAATTCCTTTTCCAGGGGATCTTCCCAACCCAGGGATCAAACCCAGGTCTCCCACATTGTAGGCAGACACTTTACTGTCTGAGCCACTAGGGAAGTCCATTGTGAAAATGGCAATGTACTATTTAGTCAAAAGATAGTGAAGTTCAATTAAAACCTGATAGCAACACAAATCTTTCTTGTCTCATGCATGAAAGCTGTTTATATTAACATTTGACTACTCAGTTAAAAATGAGCACTAGAAAAAGTTTAGCAAGAGTCATAATAGCAAACACATCAGGAAATGGCTATTTAACCAATACTACAGTATCTTAATAGGGGGTGTGATGATCAGGTATGTGTTTTTTTTCCTCTTGATAAAGCCATGCCATTTTACCCAAAGATATCAGTAAGGTAAAACTCTGTCCTAGTAACACAGGACACGCATCATATGATGCAATCACTTGCAAATGATAAACAATTGGTTGGTAAAATCACTTTGGGATAAAAGTATTGCTTAGATGGACATTTCTGAATGTCTCTGCACACATACAAGTAACTCTGTTACTTGAAATTAAAAGGAATAAACAGGAAAAGTATAATTAAGTGTACTAGTAGGTGAAGAAACTAGTTTTAACAAATGATTACAAGGAAAAATAGTGAAGATCGTTAGAGCTTAACACATAAGTATTTATAAGTGACTGAAGGATTGATGTGATAGGTTCTCAAACAGATTACTGCCAACTGACAGCCAGGTGAATTCTTTCCTTTTCTGCAAATGGTCACACTTCCAAATTAAATGAAGACAACCACAGATGTCTTTTATAAGCATCAGTTTTTTTTTTTTTTTTTTTAAATTCATTTATTTTAATTGGAGGCTAATTACTTTACAATATTGTATTGGTTTTGCCATTCATCAACATGAATCTACCACGGGTGTAAACGTGCTCCCCATCCTGAACCCCCCTCCCACTTCCCTCCCCTTACCATCCCTCTGGGTCATCCCAGTGCACTAGCCCCAAGCATCCTGTATCCTGCATTGAACCTGGACTGGCGATTCGTTTCTTACATGATATTATACATGTTTCAATGCCATTCTCCCAAATCATCCTCCCCTCTCCCTCTCCCACAGAGTCCAAAAGACTGTTCTATACATCTGTGTCTCTTTTGCTGTCTCGCATACAGGGTTATTGTTACCATCTTTCTAAATTCCATATATATGCATTAGTATATCGTATTGGTGTTTTTCTTTCTGGCTTACTTCACTCTGTATAATAGGTTCCAGTTTCATCCACCTCATTAGAACTGATTCAAATGTATTCTTTTTAATGGCTAATACTCCATTGTGTATATGTACCACAGCTTTCTTATCCATTCATCTGATGATGAACATCTAGGTTGCTTCCATGTCCTGGCTATTATAAACAGTGCTGCAATGAACGTTGGGGTACACATGTCTCTTTCAATTCTGGTTTCCTCGGTGTGTATGCCCAGCAGTGGGATTGCTGGGTCATAAGGCAGTTCTACTTCCAGGTTTTTAAGGAATCTCCACACTGTTCTCCATAGTGGCTATACTAGTTTGCATTCCCACCAACAGTGTAAGAGGGTTCCCTTTTCTCCACACCCTCTCCAGCATTTATTGCTTGTAGACTTTTGGATCACAGCCATTCTGACTGGCGTGAAATGGTACTTCATTGTGGTTTTGATTTGCATTTCTCTGATAATGAGTGATGTTGAGCATCTTTTCATATATTTGTTAGCCATCTGTATGTCTTCTTTGGAGAAATGTCTACTTAGTTCTTTGGCCCATTTTTTGATTGGGTCGTTTACTTTTCTGGAATTGAGCTGCAGGAGTTGCTTGTATATTTTTGAGACTAGTTGTTTGTCAGTTGCTTCATTTGCTATTATTTTCTCCCATTCTGAAGGCTGTCTTTTCACCTTGATTATAGTTTCCTTTGTTGTGCAGAAGCTTTTAATTTTAATTAGGTCCCATTTGTTTATTTTTGCTTTTATTTCCAATATTCTGGGAGGTGGGTCATAGAGGATCCTGCTGTGATTTATGTCGGACAGTATTTTGCCTATGTTCTCCTCTAGGAGTTTTATAGTTTCTGGTCTTACATTTAGATCTTTAATCCATTTTGAGTTTATTTTTGTGTATGGTGTTAGAAAGTTTTCTAGTTTCATTCTTTTACAAGTGGTTGACCAGTTTTCCAAGCACTACTTGTTAAAGAGATTGTCTTTCTCCATTGTATATTCTTGCCTCCTTTGTCAAAGATAAAGTGTCCATAGGTGTGTGGATTTATCTCTGTGCTTTCTATTTTGTTCCATTGATCTATATTTCCGTCTTTGTGCCAGTACCATACTGTCTTGATGACTGTGGCTTTGTAGTAGATACTGAAGTCAGGCAGGTTGATTCCTCCAGTTCCATTCTTCTTTCTCAAGATTGCTTTGGCTATTAGAGGTTTTTTGTATTTCCATACAAATTGCGAAATTATTTGTTCTAGCTCTGTGAAAAATACCGTTGGTAGCTTGATAGGGATTGCATTGAATCTATAGATTGCTTTGGGTAGTATACTCATTTTCACTATATTGATTCTTCCGATCCATGAACATGGTATATTTCTCCATCTATTAGTGTCCTCTTTGATTTCTTTCACCAGTGTTTTATAGTTTTCTATATATAGGTCTTTAGTTTCTTTAGGTAGATATATTCCTAAATATTTTATTCTCTTCGTTGCAATGGTGAATGGAATTGTTTCCTTAATTTCTCTTTCTATTTGCTCATTATTAGTGTATAGGAATGCAAGGGATTTCTGTGTGTTGATTTTATATCCTGCAACTTTACTATATTCATCAGTATTTTCATGTGCAAATGATACAAACTTAAAAAGCACCAAAAGAGCTACATAAGAAAAATCCCCAAACTTGTATTGCAAATACAATAAAACATGTCCTGTGGCCTGTTTCACCTCAGATCAGATCAGATCAGTCGCTCAGTTGTGTCCGACTCTTTGCGACCCCATGAAATCGCAGCACGCCAGGCCTCCCTGTCCATCACCAACTCCCAGAGTTCACTCAGACTCACGTCCTTCGAGTCAGTGATGCCATCCAGCCATCTTAGCCTCTGTTGTCCCCTTCTCCTCTTGCCCCCAATCCCTCCCAGCATCAGAGTCTTTTCCAATGAGTCAACTCTTCGCATGAGGTGGCCAAAGTACTGGAGTTTCAGCTTTAGCATCATTCCTTCCAAAGAAATCCCAGGGCTGATCTCCTTCAGAATGGACTGGTTGGATCTCCTTGCAGTCCAAGGGACTCTCAAGAGTCTTCTCCAACACCACAGTTCAGATTTATGTCTGTGCCATTTATTAGTGTATTCCCAGTACCTGGAATAGTATATGGCATGTGGCAGCACTAAATAAATATTTGATAAATAATAGGTTAATGAATGGGTCAGGAATAATGAAAAACTTTAAAATAGCATATTATAAAATTTTCCACTGGTATCAGTTTGCTGTGTATTCCTTCTAAAAATTTTCTAGGGATATGCCAATGTATATATGTGGCCTAGGTATACATTCATACATGTATATGTATGTTTACATGCAGATATAGGCATGCTTTATACTTTATATAATTATATATTTTACATTGACTTACATTTATATATTAGCATTTAATGTTACTTATTTTCAGCAAATGGCTTTTTTTTTTTTTTTTGAGTAGTTCAATGACAGCTTCCTATGTGATACATGAATGTTTCTATTATTTTTTATAACAGTAAATTTTTCCAACCAGGTTCAACTTCCAATTTAAGTTAATTCTAGCTTTTTGTCATTGTTTTTACACATAATCTTTACACTATATTAATGTATCTATAGATAAAATCCTAGAACCAAAATTGCCAAGTCAAAGATGTGTGCTGTTTTAAACGTGTTATAATAGATAAACATAAACCCCCAAGTACTTCCCAACCTCCACTATCATCAAGCATTGGCCAGTGTGTTCATCTATATCTCTATCCATCTCCTTCCTTCCCATTTTATTTTGAAATAATTTTTGTGATTTACTTTCCTTTTCATGAAGCAAATCATGCAATTATATCCATACACATATATCTCTTTAAGAGATTACTGTTTCATTTAGACATAACTGTGATATCATTTACATGCCTTAAAATAAAAGAATAATTCTTTTGAAATTCTCTAATACCTAGTCAGTGTTTATATATTCAACTGCCAATTGTTTGGAGAAGGCAATGGCACCCCACTCCAGTACTCTTGCCTAGAAAATCCCATGGACCGAAGAGCCTGGTAGGCTGCAGTCCATGGGGTTGCTAGGAGTCGGACACAACTGAGTGACTTCACTTTCACTTTTCACTTTCATGCATTGGAGAAGGAAATGGCAACCCACTCCAGTGTTCTTGCCTGGAGAATCCCAGGGACGGGGGAGCCTGGCGGGCTGCCGTCTTAGGGGTCACACAGAGTCGGACACGACTAAGCGATTTAGCAGCAGCAGCAGCCAATTTTTTTACATGTTTTGGAATCAAGAATCAGATAAGTCACTCACTCAGGCTGATTAGGTCTTTAAGCCATTTTTTCCCCCTTGATTAAAAAAAATAAATTTTGTTTTTTGTTTGTTTGCTTTGTTATTTGTTTGCAACAATCAACATTTTACTTGATGCATCACTATGATGTCTTTTACTAGTTTCCTCCACTCTCTGCACTTCTTCTACAATGAGTGTTGGATCCAGAAGCTTGAGTAGATTCATGTACAGTGATTTAAACAAGATTACTTCATAGGTGATGTTTCACTCTTTTCTTTCATCATCAGGAAGTAAATCATATCTATTTGTCTCTCTATATATAGTATGAGTAGCCATTGATAATGACATCAATATTCATGTCAATATATGTGCAGTAATTTTCATTATCTGAGGCTTATTTCCCTAATGGATTTCTCAAGAAGGGGCATGGGCATTAGAACTGAGTTCATAGAAGATTTAAAAAGCTGAACTGTGACTTTTATACTAAAAAATTTGGCAAGAAAAACGGAGTCAAATTTGCTTTTCTTGAGTATCTGAAATATGATGAATATACCACTCCTTTGTCTTTTGGCATAAAATGCTGCTATTGACAATTAGGTGACAATCAGGTCTTCTTTACTCATATGTAGCTTGGTCGTTTTGACTTAATATTCACAGACTTTTTTTTCCTTAAAATTTCTATGATGTTATTAAAATATGTCTTCAAGGGTGGCCATTCTGGGTCAAGTTTTTCAGTATGCATTCCTTTTCAATATGGCTTGTATTTTCAGATAGTTTTCCTGAATTATAACTTTTGGCTTTTTTTTTTTTTTTTTCATTTCTTGGAATTGATTTTGTTTTTGTTGAGGACATCTATTATAGCTTACTTCTATTTCATTCCACTGTTTTCTTCTTTAGGGATTACAATTAAAGATATATTGAAACTCATTTACACACATCTTTATCTGTGTTTTCCTTAATTTCTTACTGCTTTCTTCACTTTTTGTTTTTACAATTTTCCTTTTTTCTTTGTATTTCTAAGAAGTTATCTATTAAGTTTAGTAGCTCAGATATTCTTTATAATTATTTTTATTACTGAATAAATTTTTATTTCTATTGTTTTAAGTTCAGTCACCTTGTCTGAACTTTTAAAATCCTAATATATATTGTTCTTTCACAACTTATCATTTTATTATTTATTTCACTTTATTTTAAAATTTTAGGTTATAATTTTTATCTTTTTGGAGCATATCTGTCCTGCTTTAATGTCTGTGGGAAGTTCTGCTCCACATTCTTTCCTTACTTCCAAAAGTTTTGTATGAGTTTCAAACCAATCCCTGTCTGTGTCCCATTTTTATCTGAAATTAGTTTTCCTGAACTTTTAGAAAGGAGAGGTGGATCAGAATTTTTGTTTTAGCTTAGTAGTTTCAGGGGTCCTTCTCATTGCCATAAAGTGTTATGAGAAATATGATTTTCTGAACTCTTCTGATCTGGCACCCTTCTATTTTTATTCAGACCTTCACTTTTCTTACCTTGTCCCTGTCTTGCTCACTTGGAATCTATTCCCCAAACTTCCTTCTCATTGTGGGACTTTGTTCTAGATGGTAGCTTTGCCTGGTTAGTTTTGAATGTTCATAGAGACCATACTGCTCCATCCTGTCAGAACTTACCATGGAACTTGTGCACCCAAGAATTGGAATGTACAAAAACTCCCCCACTTTTAGCTCCTGTGCTTTCTGGTAAAAATCTTTTGTAATTCTGGAGTTCTCCTCCTTTCAGATCATTCAGATTCCCTTTTGCTTAATTTTTATCCCTTTAATGAATGCTATGAATTGTAGTTTATAATTATTGGTGATCTACTCCCATCTGCTAGTATTTTGGAGTCCATGGAAATACATTGTCAATTTTATTGTAGCTGCTAGCTGTGAGGTTTGGGGTTTTACTATGCAGTTTCTGCATCTCTTTTTATAATGGGATTTTGGAAGGTCCAACATTGCACCACTACAACCATCATTTCATAATATTCTAGCAAAGATGGTACATGGATTTTTAATTTTGACGGGTGGGACAAATTTCCCTTAACAAATTCTTAGTCCTTGTACTCTCATATATAGTTAATGAGAGTTTCTTTCCCCATCCCATGGCTAACATTAGATATTATTGTTTTTCATCTTTGGCAGTCTATCAAATGAACAGTTGTAGATCACTGTATTATGTTTCCTTTCATGAATGCAATTTATGAAGAAGGGGTGTTGAGCTGTATTCATAGATATACCAGACAATCATGTTTATTTCCTGTGAACTAATGTTTTACATATCCTTTGAATGTATTTCTAACAGGGCTGCCTGGTCTTGTTTGTACTGGTTTATTAATTTAATATATCAATAAATTGGTTAAATCATTTAGAGAATTTTAATGTAGTAATTCATATTGTCTTAAGTGTTCCATGTCATTTGTTTTTCACAGATAATTTTGTTGTTTAAACCTTATTATCCAAATATTTTGTTTTCTTCCATGGTTTGAAATTCCACATGTATTATTCTCAAACTGCAGAACTCTATTTGGATTAATTAATGAGCATTTAATTCTAATTCACTGACATGCCTGCCTACTCTTTTTGCTATTAAAATCCAATTAATAAATTGTAAAATTATTACAACATATAAGGCATAATGTAAAATTATCTGCACAGCATATTTTAATCTATAAGGACTATGTTCCTCTAAACATTTTTTCCTTAATGTTTCTTTCCATTATGTGAAACTTAATTGTAATTTTTGCTTTCTAAGGAAGTAAAAGGATTGCCTGAGGATACATATCTCAGGGTGGGCAGAGGCAGCATTTGAAATAAAATCTGCCTGACTCCAAAATTTATACTCCATATACATAGTTCTTGTTTTTAAAAAATTCAATTCACTCAGCAAGAAAAACAACTCTGTCGTGTGTACTATGTGCCGGATTCTGTGTTAACTGCTAATGCTACAAAGATAAATTATTTTGTTTTTGAGCTTGAGAGGTTATTGCTTAATATCCTATTGTAATCCTTTTTTATTGCCAATTTTCCTCCAGAAAAATTATATATAAATCTTTATAAAATCTTTTAAAACCAAAGAAGTAGTCATTTTAAATATCATAAATACATCAGTTGGGCACAGAGACAGTTTCTAAAATAATTTTTGTTTGGAATCATTTTTATGAGAGCAGAATACTTAAAAAAACAGAAGCAAGCTTTATATTTTAAAAATAACAGAATAAGTATAATCTCTTCTACAAAACAGCCTCTTTAGAGTTTATACCTAAAGACCCTAATTCATGTTCCTTAATTCTCCTTTAAAGATTGTCTAAGCTATTGGAAAACATGGCTCAAAAACCTCAAAAGGTTTCAAATCCTTCCTCCTTATTTTAGTTATTTATAGCTGCATAAAATATTACCCTGGATTGCCTAAGACAACAATGTTTATTATCTCACGGCTTTTAGTCAGTGGCTGCTTTCAATTCCTTGCCACTTGGACCTCTCTATAGTGCAACTCAAAACAGGGCACCTTGCTTCATCAGAACTATCAAGCAAGAAGACAAGAGAAAGGTGTGTCAGCAAATGGCAGACAGATTTGAATCTAGTCTTGGTAGTACCATCCCATGGCCTTTGCTGGGTTCAAATCATTAGAAGCAGATTATTAGGTTCACCCCACATACAAGTAAAGGGGATCATAAAATGATATAAATAACAGGAGGCAGGTGTTACTACAGATCATCTTAGAAGTCTGCTTACAACTATCCTCTCTGTACTGATTCTGCTACCCTGACTTGTCTGTGTAACACAGTAATAGAAGAAAAGAAATAATTTACAAATTATTATCAATAAAATTAAATCTAGATATTCTTAGAATAAAGTTTTGTCAATATATTCTTTAGTTTTGCTATTACTGATAAACTTAACTGGTATTTAATGACTTACTGCATGGCCAGTGGTGAACTAAATTTTGTGTAAGTTTATCTCTTTTAGTATTCACATAAGGTTACTAATAGCCTTAAGAGTGAGGTGATCACTATTCCCCCATATTAATTTGACAAAACCAGGGCACAGAGAATCTAAGTAACTTGGCTCAGGTCATACAACTAGTAAAACAACTATCTCCAACTCCATAACTGCCATCACTACATTATAAACAGAAAAATGTGTTTATTTTTAAACTCTCTGTAAATATTGTGAGCTGGACACTCTCTACTACATTTCTGGTGACTAATTCTGAGACCAAAATCATCATCTAGGTAGGACTTAGGGTATCTGTTTGAAAAAAATAAGTAAAAGCCGACTATGAGTTAAAGTTCAGATATATATCCTATAGTAAGACTTTGCTGCACAGAAATTTTATAAGCCTGCAGCAGTTATTAGCCTGAACTGTGAAAAAACCTGAACAGACACAAACCATTTGCAGATAATTGTGCTGTCATTCCTACTTCATTACTTTTAATAGAATTGAATTTGTGGTGCTCATGCCCAGATTCATGAGTGCTACCCTTAGGACGAAGACATGTCAGGTGTCTTTATTCCTAGGTGAATGGAATGCTTTGGGGAGGAAGTCACTGTGCAGCACAAAAGACACATTCATTTAACTAAGGGACCATCTTCATTAAAATAAAATAATTTTTTAAATGGTTTCAGATGACCCTGTATATCTAGCCTGGCTCTTGGTACAAGAGATGTGATGATAGAAAACAATTATACAATGGAGCTCTCAGGGCAAATTTGGTATCTGTTCCAATAAATATCAAGCAGGGATTACATAATCCACTCTTTTAAACTCTGAGAGGGAATGAAACCTGAGTCAAACAAATATATATTGAAAAGGGTTACTTTTGTATTCAATCAGTGATGAGATTAAAAAAATAAAACTTTAAAACATTTTATAGGAAATGAATTTAATTAATAAAGCTTAACAGTTAAACATAATACTCAGGTTCCTTTGCCTATCCAAATGAACTTTTTCATAGCCTTGAACTCACTCCATTTTGTCGTTTAAGTCACTTTATCAAATGAATATCTGTTCAATAAGTTGTACTTCCCAGATGGTGCTAGTGGTAAAGAATCTGCCTGCCAATGCAGGAGACACAAGAGACCTGGGTTAGATCCCTGAGTTGAGAGGAGCCTCTGGAGGAGGAAATGGGAAACCCACTCCAGTATTCTTGCCTGGTAAATCCCATGGACAGAGGAGCCTGGTGGGCTATAGTCCACGGGCTCACAAAGGGTCAGACACAACGAGCAACTTAGCACACAGACACCAGATGACCAAAACACATGTTAAAAATGTTGCAGAATTTAAACTTCCTGACTTGCAGCTAGTTATCAAGACAATAGGATAGTTGCATAAGGATTGACATAATCCATATCAATGGAATAGAATTTAAGCTCCAGAAATAAACCTTTACATTTGCTGTCAATTGATTTTGACAAGGGTGCCAAATCAGTTCAGTTGTGGGGAGGATTGGTGGGAAGAACAGAAGTCTTTCTATAAATGTGTGCATATGTTTAGTTGCTCAATCATGTCTGATTATTTGTGACTGTAGCCCTCTAGGCTCCTCTGTTCATGGGATTTTCCAGGCAAGAACACTGAAGTGGGTTGCCATTTTCCTCTTCCATGGGATATTCATGACCTAGGGATCAAACCTGTGTCTCCTGTGTCTCTTGCATTGGCAGGTGGATTCTTTACCCACTGAGTCATTGGGGGTGCTGGAGCAATGAGACATCCAGATGTCTACCTCACATAATACGTAAAAACTAACTAAAAATGAATCAAGATCTAAATTTAAAAGTTCAATATATGAAACACTTAGAAGAAAACACAGAAGCCAGTTTTCATGACCTTGCATTAGTAAATGGTTTCTTAGTTATAATGCTCAAAGCACAAATAACAAAAGAGAAAATAGATAACTTAGGCTTCTTAAAAAAAATTTGTGCTTTAGTACCACCAAAGAAGTGAAAAAACAGCCTGAAGAATGGAAGGAAATATTTGCAAGTCATAAGGAATTTGTATCCTAAATATATTAAAAAAGAATCACAACTCAATAAGAAGAGGTTAAATAATGTAATTAAATAATAGGTAAAAATTTAAAAGACATTTCTCCATAGAAAATATACAAGTAGCAAATAAACACATGAAAACATGAAAAGAGAGGCTAGTATCCCTAGCCATTCAGATCAGATCAGTCGCTAAGTAGTGTCTGACTCTTTGTGACCCCATGAATCACAGCACACCAGGCCTCCCTGTCCATCACCAACTCCCGGAGTTCACTCAGACTCACGTCCATCGAGTCAGTGATGCCATCCAGCCATCTCATCCTCTGTCGTCCCCTTCTCCTCTTGCCCCCAATCCCTCCCAGCATCAGAGTCTTTTCCAATGAGTCAACTCTTCACATGAGGTGGCCAAAGTACTGGAGTTTCAGCTTTAGCCATTAGGGAAAGACAAAACTACCATGAGATGCCCCTTCACAAGCACTAGAATGACTGAAACAAAGAAAGACACACAATAACAAGTTCTGGCAAGGATGTCGACAAATTAAAACAATTAAACACTGCTTGTGAAATTGTAAAATGTGCAGGTGCAAAGGATGGCAGTTTGGCAGTTCCCCCAAAAGACTAAATAAACAAAGCTATGTTTGTTTATGCTATAAACCACTATGTGGCAGTGGTTCTAAGGATGTACCAAAGAGCATGGAAACATGACCATACACAAAATTACACACATATTTTCATAGCAGCATTGTTTGTAAGAGTAAAAAAATGGAAACAAACCAAATTCCACTAACATAAATGGTCGAACAAAATGTGGTATATTCATACAATGGAATATTATTCACTTATAAAAAGGAATGAAGTATTGGTACATGCTAAAACCTGGATGAACCTCAAAAATATCATGCTATGTAAAATAAGCCAGTTACAAAAGACCAAATATTGTATTTTCATTTAAATGAAATCTCCAGAATTTGTGAATCCATAGAGAGAGTGGTTATTAACTGCCAAAGGCTTAAGGAAAGAGAAATTTTGTGGTGACTGCTAATGTGTATGGAGTTTCTTTGAAGTGTGAATAAAAAAAAAGATCTTGAAATTAGTGATTTTATTTGCACAATTCTGTGAACATTAAAAACTATATTTCAGACAAGTGAAATTTATGTTATGTGAATTACATCCCATAGAAGTTTATAAGAAAATTGTACTTGTCTCATTATGTGTCTATTTTTTCTAATTACATTGTAAGTTTTTGTTTTTGCCTGAATATTAAAAATTCATTAAAATTAAAGGATTATGTTTCTCTGGAAAATTATACTTATTATCTTCAATAACTAACCATCAGTTCAGTTCAGTCACTCAGTCATGCCCAACTCTTTGTGACCCCATAGACTGCAGCATGCAAGGCTTCCTTGACAATCACCATCTCCCGGAGCTTACTCAAACTCATGTCCATTGAGTCAGTGATGCCATCCAACCATCTGATCCTCTGTTGTCCCCTTCTCCTCTCACCTTCAATCATTGCCAGCATCAAGGTCTTTTCAAAGAGTCAGTTCTTCATCAGGTGGCCAAAGTAATGGAGTTTCAGCTTCACAAACAGTACTTCCAATGAATATAGAGGACTGATTTCCTTTAAGATGGACTGGTTGGATCTCCTTTCAGTTCAAAGGACGTTAAAGAGCCTTCTCCAACACCACAGTTCAAAAGCATCAATTCTTCAGCACTCACCTTTCTTTTTTTTTTTTTTATTTTTTATTTTTTTATTTCTTTACTTTATTCTTTATTACTCCAAATTTCACATCCATACATGACCACTGGAAAAACCATAGCCTTGACTAGATGGACGTTTTTTGGCAAAGTAATATCTCTTCTTTTTAATATGCTATCTAGGTTGGTCATAACTTTTCTTTAAAGGAGTAAGCGTCTTTTAATTTTATGGCTGCAGTCACCATCTGCAGTGATTTTGGAGCTCAGAAAAATTAAGTCAGCCACTGTTTTCAGTGTTTCCCCATCTATTTCCCATGAAGTATTGGGACCAGATGCCATGAGCTTCGTTTTCTGAATGTTGTGCTTTAAGCCAACTTTTTCACTCTCCTCTTTCACTTTCATCAAGAGGCTTTTTAGTTCTTCTTCACTTTCTGACCTAAGGGTGGTGTCATCTGCATATCTGAGGTGATTGATATTTCTCCCAGCAATCTTGATTCCAGTTTGTGCTTTCTCCAGCCTAGCATTTCTCATGATGTACTCTGCATAGAAGTTAAATAAGCAGGGTGACAATATACAGCCTTGACGTACTCCTTTTCCTATTTGGAACCAGTCTGTTGTTCCATGTCCGGTTCTAACTATTGCCTCCTGACCTGCCTACAGGTTTCTCAAGAGGCAGGTCAGGTGGTCTGGTATTCCTATCTCCTTCAGAATTTTTCACAGTTTATTGTGATCCACACAGTCAAAGGCTTTGGCATAGTCAATGAAGCAGAAATAGATGTTTTTCTGGAACACTCTTGCTTTTTCATTGATCCAGTGGATGTTGGCAATTTTATCTCTGGTTCCTCTGTTTTTTCTAAAACCAGCTTGAACATCTGGAAGTTCACAGTTCACGTATTGCTGAAGCCTGGCTTGGAGAATTTTAAGCATTACTTTACCATCCTGTGAGACGAGGGCAATCATGCGGTAGTTTGAGCATTCTTTGGCATTGCCTTTCTTTGGGATTGGAATGAAAACTGGCCTTTTCCAGTCCTGTGGCCACTGCTGAGTTTTCCAAATTTGCTGGCATATTGAATGCAGCACTTTCACAGCATCGTCTTTCAGGATTTGAAATAGCTCAACTGGAATTCCATCACCTCCACGAGCTTTGTTCATAGTGATGCTTTCTAAGGCCCACTTGACTTCACATTCCAGGATATCTGGCTTTAGTTGAGTGATCACGCCATCGTCATTATCTGGGTCGTGAAGATCTCTTTTGTACAGTTCTTCTGTGTATTCTTGCCACCTCTTCTTAAAATCTGCTTCTGTTAGGTCCATACCATTTCTGTCCTTTATCTAGCCAATCTTTGCATGAAATGTTCCTTTGATATCTCTAATTTTCTTGAAGAGATCTCTAGTCTTTTCCATTCTGCTGTTTTCCTCTATTTCTTTGCATTGATCCCTGAGGAAGGCTTTCTTAACTCTTCTTGCTATTCTTTGGAAATCTGCATTCAAATGGGAAGATCTTCTCTTTTCTCCCCTTGCTTTTTGCTTCTCTTCTTTTCACAGCTATTTGTAAGGCCTCCTGAGACAGCCATTTTACTTTTTTGCATTTCTTTTCCATGGGGATGGTCTTGAGCCCTGTCTCCTGTACAATATCACAAACCTCCATCCGTAGTTCATCAGGCACTTTATCAGATCTAGTCCCTTAAATCTATTTCTCACTTCCACTGTATAATCATAAGCGATTTGATTTAGGTCATAGAGTTGACTCATTGGAAAAGACTCTGATGCTGGGAAGGATTGGGGGCAGGAGGAGAAGGGGATGACAGAGGATAAGATGGCTGGAGTTTGGGTGAACTCCGGGAACTCTTGATGGACAGGGAGGCCTGGTGTGCTGCAATTCATGGGGTCGCAAAGAGTTGGACACGACTGAGTGACTGAACTGAACTGAACTGAATGGTCTAGTGGTTTCCCCTACTTTCTTCAATTTAAGTCTGAATTTGGCAATAAAGAGTTCATAATCTGAGCCACAGTCAACTCCCAGTCTTGTTTTTGTTAACTGTATACAGCTTCTCCATCTTTGGCTGCAAAGAATATAATCAATCTGATTTCGGTGTTGACCATCTAATGATGTTCATGTGTAGAGTCTTCTCTTGGGTTGTTAGAAGAGGGTGTTTGCTATGACCAAGGTGTTCTCTTGGCAAAACTCTATTAGCCTTTGCCCTGCTTCATTCCGTACTCCAAGGCCAAATTTGCCTGTTACTCCAGGTGTTTCTTGACTTCCTACTTTTGCATTCCAGTCCCCTATAATGAAAAGGACATCTTTTTTGGGTGTTAGTTCTAAAAGGTCTTGTAGGTCTTCATAGAACCGTTGAACTTGAGTTTCTTCAGCGTTACTGGTTGGGGCATAGGGTTGGATTACTGTGATATTGAATGGTTTGCCTTGGAAATGAACAGAGATCATTCTGTCATTTTTGAGATTGCATCCAAATACTGCATTTCGGACTCTTTTGTTGACCATGATAGCTACTCCATTTCTTCTAAGGAATTCCTGCCCACAGTAGTAGATATAATGGTCATCTGATTTAAAGTCACCCATTCCAGTCCATTTAGTTCGCTGATTCCTAGAATGTCAACGTTCACTCTTGCCATCTCCTGTTTGACCACTTCCTATTTTCCTTGATTCATGGACCTGACATTCTAGGTTCCTATGCAATATTGCTCTTTACAGCATCAGACCTTGCTTCTATCACCAGTCACATCCACAACTGGGTATTGTTTTTGTTTTGGCTCCATCCCTTCATTCTTTCTGGTGTTATTTCTCCATTGATCTCCAGTAGTATATTGGCATCGACCTGGGGAGTTCCTCTTTCAGTATCCTATCATTTTGCCTTTTCATACTGTTCATGGTGTTCTCAAGGCAAGAATACTGAAGTGGTTTGCCATTTCCTTCTCCAGTGGACCACATTCTGTCAGACCTCTCCACCATGACCCATCTGTCTTGGGTTGCCCCACACAGCGTGGATTAGTTTCATTGAGTTAGACAAGGCGGTGGTCTGTGTGATCAGATTGGCTAGTTTTCTGTGGTTATGTTTTCAGTATGTCTGCCCTCAGATGCCCTCTCACAGTACCTACCATCTTACTTGGGTTTCTCTTACCTTGGATGTGGGGTATCTCTTCATGGCTGCCCCAGCAAAGTGCAGCCGCTGCTCCTTACCTTGGACGAGTCACCCCTCCTGACCTTGAACATGGAGTAGCTCCTCTGGGCCCTCCTGTGCCCGCGCAGCCACCACTCCTTGGACGTGGGGTTGCTCCTCTTGGCCGCTGCCCCTGACCTGAGACATGGGGTAGCTCCTCTTGGCTGCTGCCTCTCCCTCAGACGTGGGGTAGCTCCTCTCGGCCACTCCTGTGCCATTGCAGCCTGGCACTTTCAGTTGATGCCCCTGACCTTGGGCATGGGGTAGCTCCTCTTGACCGCGCTTCCTGTGTGTGAGATGAGTGCAACTGTGCAGTAGTTTGAGCATTCTTTGCCATTGACTTTCTTTGGGATTGGAATGAAAACTGGCCTTTTCCAGTCCTGTGACCACTGCTGAGTTTTCCAAATTTGCTGGCATATTGAGTGCAGCACTTTCACAGCATCGTCTTTCAGGATTTGAAATAGCTCAACTGGAATTCCATCACCTCCACTAGCTTTGTTCATAGTGATGCTTTCTAAGGCCCACTTGACTTCACATTCCAGGATGTCTGGCTTTAGGTGAGTGATCACACCATCATGGTTATCTGGGTCATGAAGATCTTTTTTGTGTAGTTCTTCTGTATATTCTTGGCCACGTCTTCTTAATATCTTCTGCTTCTTTTAGGTCCAAACCATTTCTGAACTTTATTGTGCCCATCTTTGCCTGAAATGTTCCCTTGGTATCTCTAATTTTCTTGAAAACATCTCTAGCCTCTCCTATTCTGTTGTTTTCCTCTATTTCTTTGCACTGATCATTGAGGAAGGCTTTCTTATCTTTCCTTGCTATTCTTTGGAACTCTGCATTCAAATGGGTATATCTTTCCTTTTCTCCTTTGCCTTTCACTTCTCTTCATTTCACAGCTATTTGTAAGGCCTCCTCAGACAACCATTTTGCCTTTTTGCATTTCTTTTTCTTGGGGATCGACTTGATAACTGCCTCCTGTACAATGTCATGAACCTCCGTCCATAGTTTTTTAGGGATTCTGTCTATCAGATTATATTTTTCTGGAAAATTATACTTATTCTCTTCAATAACTAGCTATACTTTTTGACATAAAGTCTATTTTGTATTATTTATTCAACTGCATCCACTTTCTTTCTTAAGAATATGGTGAATTATAACTTTTTAAGAATTCTTTTTTTTCAAGTATCTATTTTCCAATTCTAAACCTTTCTCCTATCAGTAACAAAGCCCTTTGAAAGTCCTTAAACAATGTATTCATTTACCTTATGTTTTGATTAAATTTTCAGTAAAAGGTTTTTTGACTGTAATTGACTGATTGTTACTTTTTTCCACTCAGTTTTTCTGCAGTCATACTTCCCTAACTGGTCAATGTCAGTAGCATGGCCATGGAACTTTGGGGAATTCAGCTAAGGAGATAAGTATTTCTGGAGTAGAGAATTTTGTTTATGTGGTTTATAGAGTTACTTTCTTGGATTTTTAATTCTTGTTTGTCTTGGTGTGGGAATGCCTTCTAAGAGTTCTCCAGCCACATATGGTATAGTCTTACCTGGCTTCACCACACAGAACTTATGGCCCTGAGGCTGCACTGCCATATGAACTTTCCTACAGTCCCTAGCAACAAAGATATATGTGAAGTGGAGGAGAAAAATGTTTGGCAAAACATGAATGTAGGAACTTACTTATTAAAAAAAAAAAAATCTTCCAATCAAATTTTAAGTATAAGATGTCGTCCTTCTTGGTGCTTATTCAAAACAGAAGCTGTGTCCTGTCTGGTACATATCCAATAATTTACATGTACAGTTATAAATACACACTTTTAAAAAAAGTACCTTACATAACAGAATTCAGTGTTCAGTAGGGTAAAAACCTATAAACATGCTGTAAATAAGTACACTAGCGTGTCCACCCTTGTTTTATGCATCTCAACACGTGGGAGCACATCTTAGTATATTTGATGCATTTGTCTTTTAAGTTGCAGCTGTATGGCTCATGCTAAAAAAAGAAAGGTTTCCTGCTGATGTGACCCAAAATACTAACATTGATGAATATACCATAAAATATGCCACACAATGAGTCTGTAAGTAATTTGATTAATGAATACATAATTCTTTAATGTATTCCCCTTTACAAGAAGATTTTAAAGGCTCTGAAACCTCACAGCTCATATATAAAACAAACAGGTTTTCCTAATTTTAACAACCACCACCAAAAAAAAAGTCTAAATGGTATTACTAATGATAAGCCATAAAACTGAAACTTTTCTACTTTACCAATATTAGAAACAAACTTCAATCACGCTTAAAAAATTGGAATTGTTTTTCTTTCTGTTCACTAAAAATTTCCCAAAATCTTTATTCTATGTATACCTGTGATGGATTCATTTTGATGTTTGGCAAAACTAATACAATTACGTAAAGTTTAAAAATAAAATAAAATTAAAAAAAAAAAAGAAAAGAAAAGCAATACAAAATATTCAGCCAAAAAGTTTAGGACATATAAAGATATGTCCAAAAGGAGACTTTTAAAGTTCATTTGTTTGTTTTGGCTTATGGTATTTGTGATGTGTGTGTGCTAAGTCACTTCATTTGTGTCTGACTATCGGTGACCCTATAGACAACAGCCCGTTAGGCCTTTCTGTCCATGGGATTCTCCAGGGAAGAATACTGGAGTGAGTTACCATGTCTTCCTCCAGGGGATCTAACCCACTTCTCTTAAGTCTCCTGCATTGGCAGGCAAGTTTTACCACTAGCGTCAGGTGGGAAGCCCACTTGTGGTTTTTGCCAGCTCTTAAAACATAATTTGTTATGATTTTTCATTCTAAATAAATATTAAATTGTATACCAGATTTGTTATTAGTTATTCTTTATATCTTTTTCTTAGAGAATCCCAAATTAAATAAGCCCCTGGATTCTTACAAGATCTGCATTTCTGTCTATTATTTATTTTATTTTTGTCACATAGTATATATAAAAGTATTTCACTGCAAACATTTTTCTGCATTTCCATGTCCACTGCTAATATTTTTATTGGTCATGTGAATTTTTTTTTTGAAAATTTTCCATCCATTTTGACCATTTATTTTATCATTTAAAATATTTTCATATTTTACTTTGTGAAAGTCTTTTTATATGTAACATCTTAGTACTTCGTTAAGTATATTGCAAATATTTTCTCCCACTTTGCAACATTTTGATTTACTTTAAAACATCTTTTGATAAATACGTTCTCAGTTTTGATGTAGTTAGATTTATGTCTTTTTATTTATTTATGGTCAACTCTTTTTTTCTAAAGGTTTTATGTTTATTTTCCATTTTTACCACGACTGACATGTTGCAAAAACAGTGCAGACTAACCTGGCTACCTTTGCAGGACTTGGCAATGATTCAAAACTAGTTTAGTTAAAAAAAAAAAAAAGGAACATATTTTGTAATCTGTCTTCAAGGTCTTCAGGAGAAGGTTTGAATTCTATATGTTATTATTAAGCTAACAATTCAGGACTAATATATCTCTCATCTTAAAATAATTATTTTATTTATAATAATAATTATTAAAATAATTTATAATAATAACTTTCTGTCCAGAGGTTTAAAAAAAAAAAACAGGACAGAAAAGAAAAATTAGATTTCCCACTGGCTGGCAGTGTGGCCATCGCCCCAGCTCTACTTGGCAGTGACAGTGTTTTCTATTAAAGGCTCTGTAGGGGCCCAAGGCCCTGTGGGACTGTGGCTAGTCCCTTGACCGCTCTGCTGGAGGCTGTCCCCCACCAGGCTTTCCTCCTCCTCCTGGGCCAGCGGACCCTGTAAGGACATAACAGGGACACATACTCTGACCTGCTGGCCCCTGCAGGGACCAGAGGACCTCTGACTCTGCTTGCAGGCACTAACTTCTGAGAGTTAGGATGTTCAGAACAGGAGCAGAGTGGGGGAGATGGAAAAGGCTGCAGAGTCCAGAGGAGACCAGCCAGACTTCATTTGGGGGCATTTTCAACAAAGCAGAGAACTCAGTACTGAGAAGGTAAGCGTCTGGGAGACCGGGCACAGCCACAGATAGGTGGGGGTCTGGAGGCGGGGACAAGGGCTGCTCTAGGAGAGTCTGTATTCCCAGGGACCCACTTCTTGAAGCCTCTCTGTTTCCCGTCAGCCTCAGGCTCCCAGGAGATGCACACCTCAGCAACCCCCAGAGTCAGGGTGGATGTTGAGCATGGGCAGCCCTGCCTCATCCACACTGGGGGGTCCTCAGAATTCTGGGCAAAGTGGGGCCAGGGATGTCACCATAGCAGCGGAGGACTGGACTGGTGTTAGGGCCTGCATGCTCGCCTTTGCTGCCGCAGCAACCAAGGAGTCTGACAGGCTGCTCCTGTGAAGCTCCATCTTGTATGGAGGGGCAGGGCTGCAGTGGGTTTCTAGAATCCTCAAGCTTCCTGGTACCTGGCTGACACCCGATGCAAAACTGCTGGGGGAGTGGAGGCCAGGGAGCAAGATAACTGGCCAGTGGGGTTAAACACACCAAGGTGGGAGATCAGGGCAGGAGCCTGCTCTGCCTTCTGTACCTGCACACCCACAGGGTGACACGACACATTTGTCACCAGCAGTAGGTGGCAAACATACCTTGACCTGTTCTACCATAAATAGGGTGTTTTCTAAAAGGAGTCCAAGGCATTGGTCTTCCCACAGGCACCCTCAGACAGCAGTGCACCAGCTTCTGTCTGTCACCCAGGGTGTCCCTTAGAGACACTCTGATTGACAAGGCAGGACCCTACTCACGTGAGATGTACAGATTTTTGGGGTCTGGTCCCAGCCAAAGTGACTGGCACATCTATGCTTCTGAGCTTACAGGAACTGGTCCACACAGTAAATAGAAGTGAAGACTCTGAACACAACATGCTTCCCCCACCTCCGCCCAGGGTCCTACCTGCCATAAAGGAAGAGGCAAAAAGTTCTGAAGCGGGAACACAGGTGAGGGCAGAACAAGATTAAAGATATTTAGCATCATTTTTCTGGACATGAACACTAACCCCTGACTCCGGATCCCATACTCTAGTTGGACTTGAATATACCACGTACCCCAAGCCAGCCAGGGCCCTGAGGAAGAAGCCCCAGAAACATGAACACAGAGCTGGTTTTCCCTGGGCGGAGGTGGGGGAAGCATGTTGTGTTCAGATGGTGACTGCAGCCATGAAATTGAAAGATGCTTACTCCTTGGAAGGGAAGTTATGACCAACCTAGATAGCATATTCAAAAGCAAAGACATTATTTTGCCAACAAAGGTTCGTCTAGTCAAGGCTATGGTTTTTCCTGTGGTCATGTATGGATGTGAGAGTTGGACTGTGAAGAAAGCTGAGCGCCAAAGAATTGATGCTTTTGAACTGTGGTGTTGGAGAAGACTCTTGAGAGTCCCTTGGACTGCAAGGAGATCCAACCAGTCCATTCTGAAGGAGATCAGCCCTGGGATTTCTTTGGAAGGAATGATGCTAAAGCTGAAACTCCAGTACTTTGGCCACCTCATGCAAAGAGTTGACTCATTGGAAAAGACTCTGATGCTGGGAGGGATTGGGGACAAGAGGAGAAGGGGATGACAGAGGATGAGATGGCTGGATGGCATCACTAACTCAATGGACGTGAGTCTGAGTGAACTCTAGGAGTTTGTGATGGACAGGGAGGCCTGGCGTGCTGCAATTCATGGGGTCGCAAAGAGTCAGACATGACTGAGCAACTGATCTGATCTGATATATATAAATATGTATCAAGTTTCAGTCATAGCTCTAAGGCAAAGTTACATTTCTCACATGGACAAAAATGAGATACCTAAAGTCGGACGTTAAGGAGGTGGGTTCACACGTCCCTCACAGCACTTTGGCCTGGATGACGATTTCTGGGTTCTCTATGTCCTTCTTGCTCTGGATCATCCTCAGCTCCAACTGGGCCAGGCTGTGCTTCAGTCCTTCCCCAGAGTGGCCTTTGCACATTTTTTGATGGTCAGCTGCAGAACATGGGGCACGGCCGATGGAGTCTTCTTGCAGGCCACCTTGAGATTGTTGGGGACCACAGGTTCGAGCTGGTGATGATCACCCTGTCAGTGCCCACTGAGTGCAGCATATCCATCACCACTAAGGCTTTTACCTGGCTTTATCCCACCCAGCAACTCAGCCTCAGACTAGTTGGGAGTGATGATGTCTGCAACTTGCATGACTTCTCTAATAAGCAGGGAGATCCCCAGGGTGACACATGGACCTTCTCCGTTCCACATGTGTCCCATCTCGGGGTCTCTTGTGCACACAAGCCTGGAGTTCTGCTGCTTCAGCTCTGCATGATGCCCACCACCATGGCCAGGAAGAACAAGCCTTTCGTGTAACTGGGAGCATGTAGTCATACTGGTTCACCTTGTTCAGCTTTAGCCCGTCTTATAGCTCCTGGAGCTCTTCTGAGTTTAGCTCTTGGCCCTTCCCGTGTGAGTAGCCTGTGTGGTTTGACTACTAAACCGTTTAGGGCATCTACCTCAAACTGCAAAACCTGCAGCAGGAACGTGGGCACAGAGCTGTGAACCTTGTTGCACCTGGCATACCTCCACGCAGTGGGGGTGGGGCGGGGCGGAGGGGAAGTGGGATTCAAGGCAGAGGCCGGGCGGGGTCAACGTCTCAGCCACAAGCAGGGTCTGGGCTCTGGACAAACTCTGAGTGGGCATGCCAGACAATCTTCCTCTCTAGAGGTATTTTATTTATTAAAAAAAATACATGTATTTATTTAGTTTCCACTGTGTTGTTGGGTCTTAGTTACGGCAGCCGAGCTCTCCCTTTTAGCCCCGTGGACTCTTCCTTGCAGCTGGCTGGCTTGACTCTCGTTGTGGCCCACAGCGCAGTGGGCTCCATAGTTTGCAGCTGGCGGCTCTCTAGTTGAGGCACGGCAGGCTTAGTTTCCACAAGGCATGTGGAATGTTAGCTCACGACCAGAGATGGAGCCCCTGTACCCAGCATTGGACGGCAGATTGTTAACCACTGGACCACTAGGGAAGTCCCTAAAGGCATTTTTTAGAAATTTTCATGGCCCTAAATCTAAAATCTTTTAAAATAGGTTCTTCTACCAGACACTTAAAACATTTCATTTTTGACATTTAAGTCCTTAAATTTTTGCATTCTATGTTTATACATGGAATGAAGTTGATTCAAATTTTATCTTTTTTCCATATGGATAGTCATTTTTCCCTAAACATTTTCCTTTCCCAACTAATCTGAAATTTAACCTCTGTCATGTATCAACATGTGTGGCTATGTTTCTTAGTTTTCTATTTCAGTTGTTATTAATATTTTGTTTATCCTTGTACAAGTTTACACTTCTCACTTATTGTAGCTCTATAATAATTACTGATAACTTTCTGGGCAGTGCCTTTCACTCTGTTCTCTGGCTCTTACTGGCCTTTCAGTCCTCCACATAAAGTTTTAGGATCAGATTATGTTTCATGAATAACCTTGGTGTACATTGGAATTGTACTGGATATAATTTTTATCAGGAGATATATTATTTCCAAATATCAGTCTTTCGACCACAGACATGATATATTACTCCATATATTTAGTTGTTAACAAACACCTGTTTATAAAGCTTTAAAAATTTCCGTTAGCAGTCTTAAACATTTAAAAAGATTATTGATATAGTATTGTAAATTATGGTATCTCATTGTATTTTCAAAATGTTTATTACTGTTAATATATTTCCTATTTTACATTTGATGTCTCATTCTTTTTCTTATTACACTTGCTTAAGACTTCAAATCAATGTTTCATAAAAGTATTGGTACTTTGTGTACTTGTCTTAGTCCTGATTATAAAGAAAACTATTCTAATATTTCAGGATGGTATTTATCTTAGATCTGTTCTCTTTATAAGATTCAGGATGTTCTGCTATAAATTCTTGCTTACTAATAATATTCATTATGATGTGTATTGGATTTTATTAAACACTTTTTTCAATCTAAATAGATGATCACGTTTCCCCCCTATAATCTGTTAATGTGTTGAATTAAATGTATGATTTTGAAAATATTGACCTAATCTCCCATAACTGGTATATCTTTTTGGCCAACAGATATTATTTGAAAAATACATTTGGATTCCATTTGCTAATATTCTATTTAGGATATCGCTGCTGCTGCTAAGTCGCTTCAGTCGTTTCCGACTCTGTGCGACCCCATGGACTGCAGCCTACCAGGCTTCTCCGTCCATGGGATTCTCCAGGCAAGAACACTGGAGTGGGTTGCCATTTCCTTCTCCAATGCATGAAAGTGGAAAGTGAAAGTGAAGTCGCTCAGTCGTGTCTGACTCTTAGCGACCCCATGGACTACAGCCTACCAGGCTCCTCCATCCATGGGATTTTCCGGGCAACAGTACTGGAGTGGGGTGCCATTGCCTTCTGTCATTTACGATATTGCATCTACATTAATGAGTGAAACAGTTCTGGAATTTTCTTTTCTGATAATATATTTTTCTGGGTTTAATATCCGGCATATCCATGAATAGTAGAATGATTTTGGAGGATTTTCTCTTTTTGATTGTCTGTGATATTTGGTGTGATCTGTTTTTCTGAAAAATTGAAAGAACTCTATCTCCTGGTTTCTATTTTTATTATTAAGAAGTAAACTATCTAGTGTTTATTCCTTTGAAAAGAACCTTTTTCCTCTAATTGTAATATTTTTATCTTTTTACTTGCTGTCTGAAGTTTCATTAAAATATTTCTTTGTATGGATTTCTTTAATTTATTCTGTAAACCCTACACTTTGAATCTTTTTGAATCTTTTGTTTGGCATCTTACATTAGTTATAGAATACTCTCAGCCACACTCCGTTAGAACTACTTACGTTTTAGGGGGAAATTATCCATGAGAATTCTGAGCCCTAAAATGAAGCTTTTCCCCTCTAGAGAAGATTTTCATTTGTTTCTTTCAAATCCCTAGTAGCACTAGAAATCTCCATCATCTTTACTGTAAATTTATGACACATTTTAATATATTAGCTGTACAGTATGAATTTTTGGCCTCAAAGTCACCTTGGGAGCAGTCTGAGTTACTACTTCACAAAGTCAATTCTATGTTATAGATTGGCTCTGGAAATTTAATTTTGCTGATTTATTTAAACAATGTTATTGGTTGTGTTTAGGATTAACAACCATGCTTTGAGTTTGCACTTCAGTTAGTCTAAACACTTGAGAAATAGGACGTTTGTTCTTTCCTTCAGATCCCAGTTTGTTACAGCTCTATAATACCTGTGTTACTGAAATGATCTGATTGCTATATATATGTGAATTCAGTTTAAGATTAAGGTTGGATGGGTTTATTAGCTATTCAATTATAGAATTCATCATTGAATGTTTACAGAAAGTTGATTTGGCTAGAGTCCAAAATGTGGAGATGTTTTTATGGCATTGCTTATTTGTAAATGTTTTGCTTAATCAGGCTAAACTTTTAAGCAGTTAAATATGAATAGATACTGTGAATAATAATCTAAGCACCAGAGTAGTTTAAAATACCTTTATCTGAAGGAAAATTCCATTCTGGTGCCTTTGTTAGCAATCAACGTGTATTTAATGTAAGATTTTTCATCATCGTAATTAACTACTGAGCTTCTGAAAGCTGAAACACACATTTTTTAAAAGCAGTTTGTCCAGGTTCGATGCACGATGCTGGATGCTTGGGGCTGGTGCACTGGACGGCCCAGAGGGATGGTATGGGGAGGGAGGAGGGAGGAGGGTTTGGGATGGGGAACACATGTATACCTGTGGCGGATTCATTTTGATATTTGGCAAAACTAATACAATTATGTAAAGTTTAAAAATAAAATAAAATTAGAAAAAAAAAAAAAAAAAGCAGTTTGCCTAGCTTACAAAGATATAATATTCAGTCTTATATATCACTTAATAGATTTTTCTATCATTGCACATCTTAAGTTTAATGATTGCTATCTTTATTTATTTAGAACCAAATATAAAGCAGCAGATGTACTGAAATAATATATTTGATGCAAATATTCATTACAACAGTGTGCATGTAATATATATTACTATATACATACTTGTGCCTACTTAGCACAGACTTCCAGCACTACATATAAATGCGGCAACTATGATTATGACTCCCAAGCTCATGTGCTTTTAGATGTATAATGATAAAGTACATTACACCTCAGAGTATAAAGTTAGCAGTCCTTAGGTTGTATGAAACGGAAACTTTCTCAGCTTGAGCAAAAAGCTAATTTGTTAGGACAGCTGTGTATTTGGGCCGCGGGGATAGAGATTAGAATGGGAACACACTAAAGAATACATTAAGTTAATCCCTTGGTGCCTCTTATGTCTATCTTTCTCTGAACATCATGCTTTATTTTTCTCCTTCATTGAAAGACAGTTTTTGTCTTGCCCATCTTCTCGGTAGAAAATGACACCAGCATTTGCTCTGGAATTTATGTAAAGTCGTGAGGTAATTGAGAAAGACTAAATTGGCTCTCTCTGGGTCTCAGTTCTCAATATTTGACAAGGATCTGATTGGCTGAGTTATGAGCTCACTCCTGGGGTGTGAATCAAACAGAATCTTGATGGTTTCCACTGTACCAGGGTTGATAGAGAGAAAAGGGAATATTTGGAGGAAAGAGTTGCTGGACAACAATTTAGTAGTATCTCTTATATTTAATCGGAGGCTGCATTCCCTAACTCCTTACCACTCAAAACGTGGTCGGTGGAATAATAGCGCTGGTATTACCAGGGAGCTTGTCAGAAATTTAGAATCTCTGCTGCACGGTGTCTCTTATGAAATTTGGATTTGCATTTAACAAGATCCTCAGGTCATTTGAATGCAGATTAAAAATTAAAACATGGTTCTAATCTGGTAAAAAGTCAGGACCAGGTGTATAAAAATTGATTTTATTCAAGTATCTTTTACTCTTTTAGCTTCCTAAGTTAACCTTTTAACATTCTGGCAGAATCCCCATCAACTGCTATACATATATTTAATATATATGTATATATATTTAATTATAAAAGTAATCTTGACAGTGTGTCAATCACTGCAAATTCATTTTCATTAATGGAAAAATCAGTTTAAGATTTAGATCCTAATAATTCAGGTCAATAGTTCCAATTTTATATATGGAGGATGGCATAATGTGTCTATTGACAATGTATTTCTAGTATTTTAAAATTTTACAAATATGACTCATTTATATTAATTTCCAGAGAAGGGAATGGAAATCCACTTCAGTATTCTTGCCTGGAAAATCCCACGGGCAGAGGAACCTGGAGGGCTACAATCCATGGGGTCGCAAGAGTCAGACATGACTTAGCAACTAAACAACCACCACAACCATATTAATTTTCAAAAAAGAAAAATAACTGATTGGACAACTCAGATGGAAACAACTAATTCAGGTAACCTTGATGAAGATGTTTAAGATCATGAAAATCATCAGCTCTTAGGTTATCATACACTTTAATTTTTCTGTAAGCACATCTTATGGAATAAAATATTGGCTGAGTGTCATTAATGTTTATTACACACTAAAACCTTCCTAAATAATATATATAGATTTTTCTGGTTTATATTTTGTGGTGTTCAGATTGTGACCTGCCATTAACTGAACATTTACAAATATAATTATTTTTATCTAGGCTTTCTTTTCTTTCTTTATTATAGTGCTATACATTTTAACTTGGGCTTGGGATATGGAGCTGGACCGACTTGGATTTGGGTTTAACTTCTTGCTAGTTTCATGGTCTTGGGCTACTTACATCAGCTACCTAAGCCTTGGATCCTTGTTTGTAGAGTAGAAATAATCATTATAATTTTTTTTCCATAGAATTGTGAGACTTGAAAGAGACAATGATTATGTCCTTGCAGAGAGTTAGCATACTGTTTGGTCAGGCCACTCAAGATGGCTGTGTTCTTGTTCTCTGTATATCCCTCGCTCGAGTAGTTCATACTACATGTATACCCTACTGACATGAACATGTTCGCCCTCAACCCCAGCTAGTGATTGTTCTGATCCTTAGGGCAGATGCAGCTTACCTGATAGTTCATTAAAGTGAAAGTCCTTGTGATGAGCCAAATTATAGCCTCCTTCTGCTCAGAGTAGCAAAGATGGCTGCCTATCCTGTCTATTTGCTGTCCGTACTAAGATATCACTCCAGAATATTTTGCTGAGGACAGGTAAAATTCCCTGTCTAGTATGCCATCCAGGGTTTCCCTGGTGTCTCAGTAGTAAGGAATCCACCTGCCAATGCAGGAGATGCAGGAAACATGGGTTTGATCCCTGCTTCAGGAAGATCCCGTGGAGAAAGAAATGGCAACCCGTTTCAGTATTCTTGACTGGGAAACCCAAGGACAGAAGAGCCTGGTGGGCTATAGTCCATGGGGTTGCAAAGAGTCAAGACAAGACTGAGCACACACACATGCTGTCAACATCTCTATCACTGTCTTCCAGCTCTTTCATCGGCCTTGGGGCTGGGCAACAATAGCTCAACACGTCAGTAAAAATTTGTTGTGGTTATTATTTGGCTAATGGGTCTTCATTGCTGTGAGCAGGATTTCTCTAGTTGGAGTGAGTGGGGGCTACTCTCTAGTTGAGGAGCACAGGTGTCTCATAGTAGTGGCTTCTCTTACTGTGGAGGGTAGGCTCTATAGCACGTGGACTTAGTTGCCCCTCAGCATGTAGAATCTTCCCAGACCAAAGATCAACCCTGTGTCCCCTGCCTTGCAGGGTGAATTCTTAACCACTGGGCCACTAGGAAAGTCCACAATTAGTTCCTATTATAATTATTTACCTTTATATGCTCACCTTAACTTTATTTCATTTGGTTCTTGACAGCAAGTTTTTTCATGTTCCTTTTGGAAACATTTTTACCTTATCTAATCACCAACAAAAGAAAGCTTTCTTCTTTGTTCACACTGTTTTTTACTCAGTGGCTAGTTTGGGTTAGAAATTTATTGCCAATACATCTTCTTGAATGGGACTTTGAAAATCGTATGTGTTGCCTGTATTTGGTTATAAACTCCATTGCAGTTTTCAACTTGATTCTTACTTCGGTTGATTTCATGTAATCATATACCATTGTATATACTGTATCAGAAACAGGTAAGCAGAGAAAAGTCAACATGGAAGGCATTGTTTGATGTATATACATATATATATTTTAAACACAAATAAATCTCTAGCTTCCTTACTTCCTGATTGATTATTAAATTTGCCACAGATAATTCATGAAACATTTTAGAAGTTGGAACCTCCAGGTTAGAAGTTTTGTAGTAAATTTATACTTTTCTATAATCATAAAGGCAATCATTGATCTCAGAAATGTTTATCTTTGCAAATATCCTTTTACTATTTAGGTGAAATATTTTTCTGATTCAATATTGTTATTTCTCATGTATTTCCTAGGATGAAAAATTCAGGTAGAATGTATCTCACATTCAAACACACTGAATTTTCATTTTTCGCAGTTTATTCTTTTTTTCAAGTTTGGAACCAGTGGAGAGAGAGACTTAAGGTCAGACAAAAAGCAAAATGTCACACTCATTTGTCTCATGAGTAACTGGAAAAGGTAAATTTAGATGTAAAGCTAAATAAGCTTACTAATAATCCATCTCTATATTAGACTAACTCACACCATTAATGGGAAAACTGTATAATCCCAGAGTGGACATATCAGACTTTTCCCCTCTTGTGAATAAGACAATAAATAGACAGAATACATGCTTCCAGCAAACACAATAGAAGCACAGAAATTGCCAAGAGACTTGTACTTCTTTCTTGCAGCACCATATCCTCATGAACATCATTTCCCCTTCTATGATCAAGGTAATTTGAGTTTTACTTTTTTTCAAGGTAATACAGAGAAATAGCACAAAACTTTAATATTACCTTGGAATTGAAGACATCTTTAGTGCTGGTAAATAATTGCATTCTAACATTCTGGTGAGTTTTTAAAATCTAAGCATAGATTATCCACCTTAAATATATTATCATTTTAAACTTCAGTCAGTTCAGTTCAGTCACTCAGTCGTGTCCGACTCTTTGCAACCTCATGAATCGCAGCACACCAGGCCTCCCTGTCCATCACCAACTCCCAGGGTTCACTCAAACTCACGTCCATCGAGTCGGTGATGCCATCCAGCCATCTCATCCTCTGTCGTCCCCTTCTCCTCCTGCCCCCAATCCCTCCCAGCATCAGTCTTTTCCAATGAGTCAACTCTTTGCATGAGGTGGCCAAAGTATTGGAGTTTCAGCTTCAACATCAGTCCTTGCAAAGAACACCCAGGACTGATCTCCTTCAGAATGGACTGGTTGGATCTCCTTGCAGTCCAAGGGACTCTCAGGAGTCTTCTCCAGCACCGCAGTTCAAAAGCATCAATTCTTCAGCACTCAACTTTCTTCACAGTCCAACTCTCGCATCCATACATGACCACTGGAAAAACCATAGACTTGACTAGACGGACCTTTGTTGGCAAAGTAATGTCTCTGCTTTTCAATATGCTATCTAGGTTGGTCATAACTTTCCTTCCAAGGAGTAAGCGTCTTTTAATTTCATGGCTGCAGTCACCATCCGCAGTGATTTTGGAGCCCCCCAGAATAAAGTCTGACACTGTTTCCACTGTTTCCCCATCTATTTCCCATGAAGTGATGGGACTGGATGCCATGATCTTCATTTTCTGAATGTTGAACTTTAAGCCAACTTTTTCCTCTCCTCTTTCACTTTCATCAAGAGGCTTTTTAGTTCCTCTTCACTTTCTGCCATAAGGGTGGCATCATCTGCATATCTGAGGTTATTGATATTTCTCCTGGCAAACTTGATTCCAGCTTGTGTTTCTTCCAGCCCAGCGTTTCTCATGATGTACTCTGCATAGAAGTTAAATAAGCAGGGTGACAATATACAGCCTTGACGTACTCCTTTTCTTATTTGGAACCAGTCTGTTGTTCCACGTCCAGGTCTAACTGTTGCTTCCTGACCTGCATATAGGTTTCTCAAGAGGAAGGTCAGGTGGTCTGGTATTCCCGTCTCTTTCAGAATTTTCCACGGTTTATTGTGATCCACACAGTCAAAGGCTTTGGCATAGATAAAGCAGAAATAGATGTTTTTCTGGAACTCTCTTGCTTTTTCCATGATCCAGCGGATGTTGACAATTTGATCTCTGGTTCCTCTGCCTTGAACCCTCTTGAACATCTGGAAGTTCACAATTCACGTATTACTGAAGCCTGGCTTGGAGAATTTTGAGCATTACTTTACTACCATGTGAGATGAGTGCAATTGTGCAGCAGTTTGAGCATTCTTTGGCATTGCCTTTCTTTGGGATTGGAATGAAAACTGACCTTTTCCAGTCCTGAGGCCACTGCTGAGTTTTCCAAATTTGCTGGCATATTGAATGCAGCACTTTCACAGCATCATCTTTCAGGATTTGAAATAGCTCCACTGGAATTCCATCACCTCCACTAGCTTTGTTCATAGTGATGCTTTCTAAGGCCCATTTGACTTCACATTCCAGGATGTCAGGCTCTAGGTGAGTGATCATACCATTGTGATTATCTTGGTCATGAAGATTTTTTTGTACAGTTCTTCTGTGTATTCTTGCCACCTTTTCTTAATATCTTCTGCTTCTGTTAGGTCCATACCATTTCTGTCCTTTATCGAGCCCATCTTTGCATGAAATGTTCCTTTGGTATCTCTAATTTTCTTGAAGAGATCTCTAGTCTTTCCCATTCTGTTGTTTTCCTCTATTTCTTTGCATTGATCACTGAGGAAGGCTTTCTTAACTCTTCTTGCTATTCTTTGGAAATCTGCATTCAGATGCTTATATCTTTCCTTTTTTCCTTTGCTTTTTGCTTCTCTTCATTTCACAGCTATTTGTAAGGCCTCCCCAGACAGCCATTTTGCTTTTTTGCATTTCTTTTCCATGGGGATGGTCTTGAGCCCTGTCTCCTGTATAATGTCACGAACCTTCATCCATAGTTCATCAGGCAATCTATCAGATCTAGTCCCTTAAATCTATTTCTTACTTCCACTGTATAATCATAAGTGATATGATTTAGGTCATACCTGAATGGTCTGGTGGTTTTCCCTACTTTCTTCAATTTAAGTCTGAATATGGCAATAAGGGGCTCTAAGCTTATGTAAGATCACATAGAAATTTGTGACACCCTCACAAAAGTAAAATCTAGCCCACTCTTTGGAACTATCAATTCAAACTTTTTTTAACTTTGAATGTTTAATTAAAATGTTGTACATTTCCTCTTACCATTGGGAAATGGTGTACCTTCTTTACTACATCTCTGCTAACTTCAAATATTTCCTTCTGCCCAACTTTTTTTTCCCCTAGTGTATCGATAGTTTCAGAGTGGGAGGAATCTCACTAGGTAGGATTCATGGCAAACCATTAATTACAATGAAATTGCACTGATAAAAATCTCAAATCTCAAATTTTAAATTTATTTTTATATTTTTTCTTCTTTGGATCAACTCAGTGTACTTTGATTCCTCTGGCTCCAACCTGAGTTAGACTCATTATATCACTGTAAGAAGCTAATCTCTTCCCATGACATTATGTACATGGAATGCATAAGAAAATCACAAAGACAAGATTTATTTGTCAAATCTCTAGCTCTAAGGTTTCAAGAGTGGACAAAGAAGTTGAAGTTTTGTTTGTCCTTTCCATTTTTATATCTTAATTTTAGTTTTCAGGATATTGTTTCCCTCCCCCCCCCCCTTTTTTTTAAGGAAAACCTACAACTTTTATCATTTAGTTTAACTGAACATCATCTGAACAGATTTGAGGATATCATTTTTTTTTCCAATATAAATACCCATTTAAAAATACACATGTTGGTTATTAGTTACATTCTTAAAGATGATTAAACTATCCTCTCTGGACAGTTTAACAGCCTTATTACTGCATTCACATTCAACCATCTGGTTTACCTAAAGAAAATTTAAAGGATGATGTCACCAGAGTACCTCATCTACATTGAAAGAATTACACTGCATACACAAGAGTATTATTAGAAACATATGTTTAGTTTAAAGACGCCTTACATTTCATTCACTGTGAGCCAGATTCTATCAGTGACGAACATTTCTCAGGAAGTTAGATAACACTTGAATTTGTTAAATTACCACTAAAAGGCACAGCACCTTAAAACTAGTTTCAAATATCTATTGCACCAATCAAAACTCTTGATTTACTCTAAGGGGAACTTTCTACTCTTAAAACAAATAGAATGAAACAACACAACTGTATTATAGTTGAGAAGGCATAGCAAAGATTTATACAATGTACCAGCATGTATATTTTCTCATATTTAAAGAAAGGGAGATCAACATTTAATCTCACAGTGAAATTATTGACCTATTTCCACAGAGAGTTAAAAAATTGAAAAATTGACTGGCTTCAGAGAAGAAATGCAAAAGACATAGTGGAACATCTGAAATAAGCAATCAGAACAAAGCATTCTTTGAGGGCTGACCTAGTGTTTCAGCGACTTAATTTTAAAAGAAAGAGCTGTCTATAATATTATTTTAGAACTCCCTCCTCTAAATCAGTTGTTCATAATCTCTTTTTATGATATTTTTTCCTAACAGACAAAAAACTTTAGCAAAACTTATCTTACTTTAAAAAAATAGTCTGTCACTAGCCTGGAAGAGGGGTGGTAGATATCAAACAACGTCATATCTCTGAGAACAAGGATAAAGATCGAATGATTTTTAGATAGGCAGGCAACTACATCTGCTTCTAAGGGCTTATATGAAATCAGTTTTAATGTATTCAAATTATTCAGGGTACTTGAAGTAGTATAATGTTACTACATTATACATTAATGTATTAATTGCTGTATTTCTTGTGAAAGCTACATCTCTCAATGGAAAATGCCCTTATATTTTCCAATGTAAAATGACAAGATAAGACTATACCTTAAAGCCAATGAAATTGATAATATGGTACAAGATATAAGTGACCTACAAATAATGAGGTCTCCTAAAAGATTTTGTCTGTTGACAAGTTAGGTTACATATATAGAATGGTCTGTGACTTACCAAATATTATAAATTTGATGTCATATTAAAATGTTGTTTATTCTGTAGGCTTGTAAGTATCCAAAAATTTTACCAACTTCCAGACTGGGATACTTTTAGGAGATAATGCAGTAAAGTGAATGGCCCATAGGTTTGGAAAAACAAGCAAACAAAAAGCCCCCAAACAACAGCCTGAGTTTTAATCCTAGTCTCTTTATATACTAACAGTATGGGTCAGAATGAGTCATATAATCTATTTGAGCCTGTTTCCTGTTCTGTAAAATGAGAAAATGTTAAGGTGCTATGTATATGACATGGGCTTCCCAGGTGATATTAGGAGTAAAGAACCCTCCTGACAATGCAGGAGACATAAGAGATACAGGTTCATTCCCTGCATCAGGAAGATCCCCAGGAGGAGGGCATGGCAACCAACTTCAGTTTTCTTGCCTGGAGAATCCCATGGACAGAGGATCCTGGTGGTCTATAGTCCATAGTTGCGAAGAGTCAGACACAACTGAAGTGACGTAGCACACATGCACGTATATGACATATACTTATTCCACTTTCTAAAGTTATGACCAACCTAGATAGCATATTAAAAAGCAGAGACATTACTTTGCCAATAAAGGTCCGTCTAGTCAAGGCTATAGTTTTTCCAGTGGTCATGTATGGATGCGACAGTTGGACTGTGAAGAAAGCCGAGCGACGAAGAATTGATGCTTTTGAACTGTGGTGTTGGAGAAGACTCTTGAGAGTCCCTTGGACTGCAAGGAGATCCAACCAGTCCATTCGGAAGGAGATCAGCCCTGGGTGTTCTTTGAAAGGAATGATGCTAAAGCTGAAACTCCAGTACTTTGGCCACCTCATGCAAAGAGTTGACTCATTGGAAAAGACTCTGATGCTGGGAAGGATTGGGGGCAGGAGGAAAAGGGGACGACAGAGGATGAGATGGCTGGATGGCATCACCGACTCGATGGACGTGAGTTTGAGTGAACTCCGGGAGATGGTGATGGACAGAGAGGCCTGGCGTGCTGCGATTCATGGGGTCGCAAAGAGTCGGACATGACTGAGCAACTGAACTGAACTGAAGGCTTCTTAACAAATCACCCCAAAACTTAATGGTGTACAGTCGTCCATGTGTTCTGTGGCTCCAGAATTCAGCCACGTCACAGTGGGGATGGTTTTTTAAATGCTTTTCTGTCCTTCACCTTAGCAATTATCTCTTCCCATGAACGTCTCCTTCATGTTGGGCTTCCCAGATGGTAATGAACCTGCCTGCCAGTGCAGAAGAGGTAAGAGATGTGGGTTCAATCCCTGAGTTGGGAAGTTCCCCTGGAGGAGGTCATGGTAACCCATGCCAGTATTCTTGCTGGAAAAGCATAACACACACATGGCATGATGTCTGGGTTGCTAGAATGAGTGTCCTGAGAGAGCGAACTCAGTAAGATTATTCTACCATACTCCATTTGTTAGAGCACTTACAAGTCCTTGCCCAGACAAAATGGAACAATACCTCTTGATGGGAAGATTTTCAGTCACATAGTATGAACATGTGGGATGGGTTACATACATTGTGTGACCATTTTTAGAAAAAAGAATCGCCTGCAGCACTCAACATGTAGAAGCTATTTTTATATAGTATGGAATTGTGGAAAAGGCATGGATTTGGGATCAGGATATTTTACCACTTAAAAATTCTTGTTATGTATGTCTCTTACAAATTCTTCACCTATTAAATTAGTATGATACACTTATTTTGAAAGTTTTTTGGTGAGGATTAAAGAAATAATATGCAGAAGTATTTGACAAATACTGCATGCTCGGTAAATGCTTCTCCAGATTTTGGCTTAGCAGGTAATGGCACTAAAATTGCCTCAGCCTGAGTCTGCTACAAAATCAAAGTTCCCAACAATGCAAAGCAGTTGTGAATAGGCCAAATGGATGGATTTCTGTTTAGAATCAAGCTTTGAGCAGTGTATTCAGAACCAGCAAAATATAACTTTCTATCTGGAAAAGTCCAGTGTCATCCACAAGCTTAAGGAACAAATTGAATCACAGACTCCTAGAATCTTAGAGAAGTAAGTTGGCTGATAGGGCAAACTCCACATTTTATAGATAAGAGAATCAAGAGAGGTTAAATTGCTTATTCAAGGTTGTACTCTAAGGAGAAAGTGTGTGGCTGAAATTCATGTCTGCTAACTTGTAGGTTCAAATCTTTAATAGTCAACTATGCATATTATGAACTTTATACCTTTTTTCCTCTGGAATGGAATCCTACATTAATTACAGCTAAGCATATTATGTGTGTGAATATAATAATAACATGATTGCAATAGTTAATAATATGACTAATGAGAGTTTTTCAAAATCTTTATTAGAAGAAATAATTATTCTATTATGGGAAACAATCAGGAAACTGAAGCTGAAAAATATTTTCCAACTTTCCAAAAATATACCTTTTCAGTTTTAAATGTTTGATATTGATTAATCAAAAACACAAATATGATTGTATCCATGTCTTGCTCAGCCACTAAATCATGTCTAACTCTCTGTGACCCATGGACTATAGCCTGCCAGGCTCCTCTGTCCATGAGATTTCCAGGCAAGAACACTGGAGTGGGTTGCCATTTCCCCCTTCGGGGGATCTCCCTGACCCAGGGATTGAACCCACGTCTCCTGCATCTTCTACATTGGCAGGTAGATTCTTTGCTACTGAGCAACCTGAATTGATCATAGGTATGTACTGAGCACGTCAGTCAGTTTTCCCATGGAATCAGACTTCCAGGACTGGATGCAGACAACTGAACTGTACTTCCAATCATAGTTGGTACATTGAGTAGTTGTGAGGACTTAGTAGTATATTAGTTCCCTGTTGTAGCTGTATTACTACAACTTAGTGGCCGAAAGCAATACAAATGTATTTTCTTACAGTTCTAGACTCAGAAGTCCTAAACAAGTTTCATTTGGTTAAAATCAAGGTGTTGGCAGGTTTCTCTGGAGGCTCTTAGGAGATTTTTTTTTTTCTTTTTTTCAACTTCTAGTAGCCATCTACATTCCTTGTGATTATATTTAGAACCACATAGATAATCTAGAATAATCTTTCCACCTCAAGATATTTAATCACATCTATAAAGTCCCTTTGGTCATATTAGAAGACATTCACAGGTCCTAGATGTAGGAGTCTTTATTCAGCCTACCAGAAGTGGCATGATACATACTTATTAGTTTACCTCTTGCCTGGCTCTAAGTGAAGGCTCAATAAAAAGTAACAGATTATTATGTAATACAGTGATTTTGTATTTATACACATAGTCATCATTTGCATCCCTTGAAAGCCACACTGTTGTGTGATATTATTCAAAGACTGTGGTTGCCAAAACAATAAAGTTAAAAATTGTCTCTGAGCATCACCTAGTGGAATGATTAGAAACCAGGAACACTCCAAAGCCCTTCCCACTCTTCCTCACATGATCTTAAGAAGGCACCTCTGTATTCTATGCATTTTTAAACCTTCTTTCCACTTCTCCCCTGGTTCTCACTCTTGATACCTTGATCTGCAGAGATATCCGCCTTCACCTTTTCCTGTGTCATTGCTATTTTATCTCTTCTGCCATTGCATCGTACCTCTGTCCCTGCCAACTGGATTTGCTCCACTCTCCAGGGAAAGAAATTGGGTGAAATTCCCAACTCCTTTCTCTCTTCATCACTCTGATGATTCAACATTAGTTTTGAGCCCTTCTCTTCCCCTAGATTTTTATTTTTTCTTTCTTTTAGCAACTTGACTGTTGTATGCTCCTTTATTATTAATAATTGCTATCTATAGATCTCTTATAGCTGTCTCTTGCAGAACACTTTAAGCAGCTTTCCCTAGGCTAAAATGGAGGACATTACCATCAGCTGTTTCACTGACACAAGTTCAAGATGAAGCCATTCTTTTCCCAAACACAGAGTGAGTTTTATGTTGTTCAAGGATGTGAATAATGATTTAAAATTTAGTGTGTATCTATTGTGTGTTGATAAACATGGAATCCACAGTCTCTGCCCAAGAAGTTTGTTAGTATGGGAAATAGAATAAAAATCAAAACATAATACAGGTAATTATAATCCATAGTGACATGCTAGAAAATGTTAGACATTCAGGGTGTGATAGAAGCGTGTAGGAGAGGCAACTATTGCTGATTTGAAGGGTCAGAATTTGGTTCCTCTAGAAAATGTTCTGTATGAGGAGACTTCAAGAATCAACACTCCTTAGACTAATGAAGAGCAGGAGAGGATAGGACCAATGGATGCATGGAGAATACAGTTTTCAAAGGAAAAAGAAAAGCCTAAAGCAGAGACTTGGAGGATAAGAGAGGGTGTTGTGTGTAAAGTTCTGAGTGAATTTCAGGATGCTGAAGCATTGAGTATGACAGGAGAATGGAAGAAAGAAGGCTGGATAGGTTCACAAGATCCCAAGGGCCTTGAGAGTGATTATAAGAAGTTTAGATTTTATATAAAGGTCAAAGAGGAATTCCTGAAGTGAAGCGGTATTTTAGGAGTGGTGTTTAGGAAGATCGTTATTTGACTCATACTGCAATGGAAAAAGGCAAAAGGGAAGACTGGAGGTAAATTGGGTGGGGCAGGGTAGAACTTATTACAGTAAAACATTTGAACTTCATTCTAAACTGGTGATTGTGACAGGTTAAAGTGGAGAAATGGTTAGAGGTAAATCTCACAGTATTTAATGCTTGTTTGAATGTGAATGTTATGGTGAAATTAGAGAGAGAGGTGTTCCTGGTACCTGTCATATATAGATTCTTGGTTGTGAGGTTACTTGTCAGACTTTAGGATCCTTTCTCAATTTGTCTAAGGTGACCCTTCATTTTTGCACGACAAGAATTGACAAGCTGGAGATCATGGTGCACTCACAGATTTTGCCCTTCAATTAGGCCCCTGTTGCACATCTACTTTTTTTTTTTTTTAATGTTCCTTATTGTTTAACCATTGCATGGGATTCATTTCTCCAACCCTCCCATAGAATTGGATGAAACTGATCCTCACAAGTCTCACAAATCAAGAATAAGATAGGAAACATATGACTACAAATTAGTCAGAAAGGCTAGTTATTTAGGAAACTAGGGTGTTTTGGTGAGGCCCCTGGGAATCTTTCAGCTAAGATACCTTGACGGTTTCCTTCTGCTCTTTAGGAGGTATCAGAGGCGATGGTCTTGTTAGACACAGTGAGGCAGAATTTTCCTACTCAGCTCCTGTCTATTTTCATGGTCATTTCCTGATGTGATGCCAGAATGTTTTAAGGTGCTGAATTATTAGTAAATTCAAACCAAAAGGTAGAGTTAAAGATTTCGTAACTAGGACATGAGAGAAAAATCTTTATCCAATGGATTATTTCTTCTCCCTCCTGAGGAATGATCTTAGACTGTCAGATCATATCCAACATGACCACAACACATACTACATAACCATTAGGAATTCATCTCCTGTTATGACAGGAATTGGTAAGATCTGTGGTTGCAAAGCTCTATAGATGGCTAGCCTTTGCAAACAGGGGAGAAGCATGACTCATGGGTTTCTCAAGTGTGACAGAATTCTTTAATTTTTCATTAAAGGATGTGAACAGTTTACACAGTTGTCTGAATTTTCTAACAGAGAAAATCAAGCAGACAAATTTCAGAAAAATATGAAGTACTCTTTTGGCATGCCAATGTATTTTTCTTTGTATGCCCTATGGAGGACAATGAACAAATACTATAATATTACTATTCAAGAAATATAAAACAAAATGAAAGCAAAACAATAAACAATACAAATATAAATATGTGGATAATTTTTTGATTGTATTACATGGAGGACTTTTAAAAGCACAAAACAAATGAAAGAAATCACAAAAGATGGTAATTTATATCCTTTGGAAAAATTTCTGTACACAAATGTTCATCAAATCAAATCTAATGACAAACTAGAAAGAAAAGATATGATTAAGAAATTTGACAGAAATATAGTCTAGAACCTTAAGCTCTTATTCTTAAAAAAAAAAATCCACAAGAAAATTTTAATACTTCAGGACATAACTTGGAAATAACTCACAGAGAAATACCAATAGCCTTTAAGTATATTGTGACTACCATTTGTTTTTCCTCAAACCCTCTAGCAGTTTTTTTCTTCTCTTCTGACATCACTCCATGAAGTTCATTTGAGGAATCTCTTACACACCCCCTACCCCAGTGTTGAACCATGTAGTCTAAGCTCAAGCCAGTCAATAGTTCAGGGCTGGGCACATGTCCTAAGACCATCCGTTCAATTCCTAGACTGTTTCTGGGGTCTGCCTGTAAACAAGCTTTTCCACTGAACTTGAACCCAAGAATATATGATGTTTCAGTTACTGCAGTTATCTTGCCACTCTGAGAATAAAGTGTACATATAGAAGAAAGAAGAGCATAGCAAGTAAACAAATAAAAAGAGACTAAGAAAGGATGACATTGTTTGGAGTCTAGAAATTCAGCTGTGCTTGGAAAGTAGTTACAACCTTTCTGCAGAACAATATGTTAATATTAGGTTATATGACTCAGAACATATGTTAATACACTAAAATGTTAATAAAATCATATTGCATATATCTGGTTGATATAATTAGTAATCCTTTTAATTTCTTTTTTTTAAATTTTATTTTATTTAACTTTACAATATTGTATTGGTTTTGCCATATATCAAAATGAATCTGCCACAGGTATACATGTGTTCCCCATCCTGAACCCTCCTCCCTCCTCCCTCCCCATACCATCTGTCTGGGTCGTCCCAGTGCACCAGCCCCAAGCATCCAGTATCGTGCATCGAACCTGGACTGGTGACTCGTTTCATATATGATATTATACATATTTAAATGCCATTCTCCCAAATCATCTCACCCTCTCCCTCTCCCACAGAGACTGTTCTATACATCAGTGTCTCTTTTGCTGTCTCGTATACAGGGTTATTGTTACCATCTTTCTAAATTCCATATATATGCGTTAGTATACTGTATTGGTGTTTTTCTTTCTGGTTTACTTCACTCTGTATAATAGGCTCCAGTTTCATCCACCTCATTAGAACTGATTCAAATGTATTCTTTTTAATGGCTGAGTTTTTTTATATTCCATTTTATTTCCTAAATTTTTCTAAAATGACATGTATTTTGTTCTTTACTTTTTACTTTTTATATTCGGAGAAGGCAATGGCAACTTTTATAAATTGGAAAGAATATGTTATTAATTATATTAATGCTAATTAATTTGATCAGTTGTATGAGCAACATGACTATATATGAATTTAGTTAGACTCAAAAAACATTTATTCTCATAAATATGGTAAAATTATACAAGTTATCCATATTGTGAAGTTTGAGGATACATACTTCTGGACTACCAATTCTGCCCAAGACTTCTGATATCAACTGCAAGTTTTGGAGGTTACCATAATCAGTCTAAATTTGAGCAATTAGCTAGAAGAACTCACAGCACTTGCTGAAAGCCAGTATACTCATGATTTCAGATGACTACAGGGAAAGACAATATATGAAAATAACAGCCAAGGTAAGAGATGCATAGGGCAGAGTCTGCGAGGGTTCCAGATATGAAACTTCTGTTGACTTCTGGAAGATCTACACTCCATGCATTGATGGCAACAGTACACCTGAAATATTGTCAAACAGAGTTCACCTGAGTTTCAGTGTCCAGAGTTTTTACTGAGGCTTTGTTACATGGGTATATAATTGATTGATTGATTGCCCATGTGGTTAACTCAGCCACTGGGTAGATTATTCTGCTTGGACTGCCATAACAAAATACCACAGACGGGAAAACTTAAACAACAGAAATTTATTTATTCTAGTTCTGGGAGGCTGGGATGTCCAAGATACAATGTCTTGGTAAGGTAGATATCATTTTGAGGCTTTTTCTCCCAACTTTTAATCACCATCTTGCTCTGGGCTCACAAAGAAAGAGCTACCTGATGTCTCTTATAAGAGCACCAGTCTCATTAGCCCAGGGCCCCACCCTCATGAACTCATCTAACCAAAATTACCTCCCCAAGGCCCCATCTCTAGTTACCATCAAGTTGCGGTTTAGGGGTTCAATATATTAATTTTGGAAGAACAAAAACATTTAACCGATAATGCCGGGTCAACTGATACCATGAAATTCCAAAGCTCCCACCTATCATTCCATTCTTAATATATGTGCTGTTGAAGCAAGCACAAAACCCCTACTCCAAATCACATGGTTGGTTTTCCAGCCAGGACCAGCACCACAGTAAGGTCCAATGTGGTCAAAGACCCCATCTTTGAATAAAGACATAAAACACCTGTCACAAGCATAGGACAAAGGCCAACCTCTTTGGGGGCAAGGTCAAATTCTTTACCACACAGAAGAGCTAGTTTTATAAAAATAGTTTAGCTTAGTAAAGGACAATAAAAGAACAGCTTTGTTCTTTCCCCTTTTCTGTGTTTTAATATAGGCTCTTTTTCCTGACCTGATGGCAATGTCTGTGGCAGATCATGCAGCTCTATAGTCACTGTCAAGTATAAAAATGGTCTTGTTTAATATTAATTTTTTTTTAAGTTTTTCCTCTGCCTTTCCTCACACCAAATCTGTGGACTATTCTGTTTTTTTTTTTTTTTTTTTTTTTTGCTTTTGTTGTTAGGTGTCTAAGGGTTTATGATGTCTATCTTTGTGAATTTTACCTTTTATCATTAAAACATTCATCTTTGTTTCATTGAAATAAATAAATTCAAACAAACAAACCAAAGAATTGACTCTCTCACTGCCAAGGTAAGGTTTAGATGTAACAGAGAAATAGAGTAGATATTTTCACTGGTTGGATACTGGTATAAACTGATTCTCAATACACTCTGACATATCAGGCCTTCACAGGTATATGTAGGCTCTTACACAATAGATAATCATTTTGTGCTGGTCTCTTTCACCCTTTTATTAGTTTTGTCCCCCAGTCACTCTGTCCCCTAGTCCACAACTCCAGATCAAGCCACTTACCCACAGTGGTATCCTTGTGGTCCAAGGGAACTTATGCCTTCTAACTTATAAAATGCCAAATTTAGTTAAATTTTTCAACTTGATAGGAAATTCCCTATTCAGCATCCCATCAAATGTCCCATAACATATGGCATATGTTACTATGCTCATTTACTGCCCAGAAGAACTAAGGCATATGGCTGCCTGCTTACTGTACCATCCTCTCCCTTTGCCTTGTCACTAAATGTTACTAAGGCTGGCATCATCCTCTCCTCTGAATTTCCCAGGAGAAGTATGTATAGTCTTTCTCTTCACATTACCCACAAATCCAGAAGACTCACATCAGTTTTTCTTAAGAATTCTCTCATGCTTTATGTCATTAGATCTGTAGTTTCACAAGCATAGATACAAATAATGAGAGTGATGCTGTAGAAAATTCTTATTTATATGAATAATTTTTGGGGTTGCCTGTCTTTACTTGGTGGTAATGGGACAGTCGGATAAGGCGATGGCACCCCACTCCAATACTCTTGCCTGGAAAATCCTATGGATGAAGGAGCCTGGTGGGCTGCAGTCCATGGGGTCGCTAGGAGTCGGACACGACTGAGCGACTTCACTTTCACTTTTCACTTTCATGCATTGGAGAAGGAAATGGCAACCCACTCCAGTGTTCTTGCCTGGAGAATCCCGGGGACGGGGGAGCCTGGTGGGCTGCCGTCTATGGGGTCGCACAGAGTCGGACTGAAGCGACTTAGCAGCAGCAGCAGTGGGACAGTGGATACAGTCTTTCCTTTCCATAGAGTGAGGCACAGGCTTCTCTATTCTTATGAATTTCCTTCAAGTAATTTCCTCATGAATCTTCCAATCATTTTTAACAAAGACTGAAAGTGGGTGGTGGGAGTTGATAGTCAAAGAACCAATTTAATCGCATGTTATTAAGTTCTGTGGGAATATGTAGCTCTCTTTGAGTGAGGGAGTTACATATCATCTACTGTCTACAGCTTTAGGGATTTCACCAATTTCTAAAAGTTGAATTGAAATATCCCATTCAGCATCTTAAAGCATGTGACACACGTTACTGTGCTCATTTGCTGCCCCCCAAAACTAAAGCCTATTGAACTAACATAGACTTAGGGAAAGTATTACTTCTGATTGATATGTTTTATTCTAATCTAGAATGTCTTAATGCTGCTTTAGAGGACTCTTCTAATGGAGGGATTCTCAGGCTTCTGACATAATAAGATTCTGAGCAATCACAACAGTGATCTGTACCTAACCACCCCAAAATTCAGTGGATTGAAATAACACATTTAATCTTGTGTATCTTTTTGTCTTTTGGGGCTTGGCTGATCTCAGTTGAACTTGACTAGATGGTGCTCTGCAGACAGTGGTACCACAGATCCTGCTTCTAATTAAAGGTCAAAGGCAAAGTGGGCATATTCAGTGTCTCTCATTTTCCTTGTGTCAGAGATGTCCCTTCCTCTCATAGCATTGGCATAGAGGTGCAAGAGAATAAGCACAACAGGTATGCTGCTAAGATCCAGGCTTGGCACTGGCATATTATTGCCTCTGCCCACAGACCCTTAGTAAAAGGAAGTCATACGGCCAAGCCAGAGTCAAAGGGTGGTGAAACATACTCATGATGAGGCCATGGAAAAGTGTGGATGATTGAGGGAAGAAGAATCAGGGCAGTAATTCAATTCAATCTAAAACAGCATTGTTTGATGAATATTTTACAAACTTTAGGCTTCCCTGTGGCTTAGCTGGTAAAGAATCTGCCTGCGATGTGGGAGACCTGGGTTCTATCCCTGGGTTGGGAAGATTCCCCAGAGAAGGGAAAGGCTACCTACTCCAGTATTCTGGCCTGGAGAATTCCATGGACTGTACAGCCTATGGGGTCACAAAGAGTCAGACAGACTGAGCGACTTTCACTTTCTCTTTTAGTCATGAATGACTCTTTTTGACCCCATGGACTATAGCCTACCAGGCTCCTCTGTCCATGGAATTCTAAAGCTGACCACCAAAGAATTGATGCTTTTGAATTTCAGTGCTAGAGAGGAGGCATATTTTGGGGTAGCATATCCTTATAACCTTCACATTACTTATTATAATGACAAGGTTATATTTCTTTGTGTGATTGTTTAATTAATGTTTCTGTTACTAACTTGAATATGGGCTCCAAGAAGACAGGAAACATGCTGTATTTAGTTACTGTGATATCACTAATGTCTTGTGCAAACCACCTCCCCCAAATTCAGGAAATACATTTATTGAATTATTTTGACTTATTTCTTATAGTGTAGGATAAAAATAGTTCAGGATGGGGAACACATGTATGCCTGTGGCAGATTCATTTTGATATATGGCAAAACCAATACAATATTGTAAAGTTAAATAAAATAAAATTAAAAAAATAAAATAAAGTAAATAGTTTATAATATCTGAGGTTATATTATTGTGGCATGAGTGAAAAAAAAGGAGGTATCTTGTATAGATATTCATATATTGTCATGGAATGATTCCAACTTTCCCCTAGTCTTGTTTCCTTTTTAAATCAAGTTTTCCCTTAAATTAAACCTCACCAAAGAGGTTCCATCTTTATAACTTCTCTTTCTTCCTTCTTTCACATTATTCTGTTCTTTTATCTTTAAAACTACGTTTTAATACTAAACCGTAAACTAACCTGATTCCAAACCCTAAAAGCCTGAATTTTGGTAAATCTCAAGGGCTTCCCCATCAAGCTAAAGAAAAACACTGATTTGCATGACTGGATAAAGTTTTACCATCTCAAATTCCTGTTATAATTAGTTTCAGAACAGTAGATCCATGTTATGTCTATTTCTATTCCTTTCCTCATCTGTGGCAAGGGAATGAGTCATTAGAATTTTAATGTTTGCATTACATGCCAGCAGTGGTCTGTTGTTATGCTTTTACTTAAACATTCTGAATTCTGACTGGCTAATCCATTCTACCTTTAATTGTAAGAAAACTGGAATGGGCTGCTAACTCAAACAAGAGAGCCTGGAAAAGGTCAAATGAGTGCAAAATCAGCTGTCAATCATCAAATGGTGACAGAATTAGAAGGCTTGCTTTTGTGACTAAGATTGAAATTGAAACATAGAATGTCACCACATGAATTCTCTAACATTCACAATGAATGTGGTTGGAGTAATAACAGGGAAGACCTAACAATTTTAAAAGGATTATGTTGCATTTGATTCTAAATTCCAAAAGGACACATTCTTTAACCATATGAAATGGCTCAAATGATAATGGGGTGGTGATAGTGTGCTGTTCTGAACTTATCCAAATGCAGATTTTTGAAAATAATTTTATTTATTTGATTTTTATTATCTTTGGCTGTGGTGGGTCTTCGTTGTTGCACAGGACTTTTTCTCCAGTTGCTGCAAGTGGGGGCTGCTCTCTAGTTGAGGTGCACTGGCTTCTCATCGTGGTGGCTCCTCTTGTTGCTAAGATGGGCTCGAGAGTATGCAGGCTTCAGTAGTTGTAGCTCCCAGGTGCTAGATGCTGGCTCAATAGTTGTGGTGCATGGGTTTAGCCACTCCATGTCATGTGGGATTTTCCTGGGATCAGGGATCGAACCTGTGTCTCATGCATTGGCAGGTGGACTCTTCACCACTGAGCAACCAAGGAAGCCTCAAATGCAAAACATTTTTGATAAACATCTAAAAAGACACCAAAGCCTATTCTTGAAGCAATTCATAAATTTCACTACTAATATAGTATACCTTTTCAATTTGGTCTAGTGTTTATATTTTTTTAATTTATAAATAATTGTTCTGATTTGTAAATTATAGGTGCTATTTTTAGAAATGAATTTGCTTTAATTTTATTTACTTTTTGGCTACATTTTAATCTTCAGACTCACTTTTTTTTTTCCAGAAAGGCTGCCAAATAATACTCCTTTAGGTTTCTAATTTATCATGTATTTAAATAGACTTTCAAAAAATAATTGTACACGTTGTCATTTCTTTTGCTGTGGATTAGTTCAAATTTGCTCTTATTTTTCATTGCTTTTAAAAGTCACAAAAATAGATCTCTGCCATCATTTCAGGGCTGAAAGCAATGTAGCAGTCACAAATTTAGTGCTTTTTTTTTTTTTAACACTCATGTTATCTGTGGACTATTTAGAATAATTGTTTTTCCTTTCACTCTCTTCTGCAAGTTTCCTTTTCTTGCCATGCTACATTTCTGAACCTTCATTGTAGGAAAAGAAGTTTCAGTCTAATGATTGAATGGAATTTGCAGTGTTACCTGTATGGTTTGGTCTCCTGCTCCCTCTATCTCCCTAAGTCTTTGGCAATTAAATTTATTTAATTCTTTGCCAGATGTTGAGACTATTACCGAACTCAGGTTTGGCTGCTTGCCCCTCAAAAGATGATACTCTAGAGGCAAGTGTTGGTTGAAAGGAAAGGTTGCTTTAGTCAGAAGGCTGATAATCTGGGTGGACTCCTGTATCCAAAACCAATTCTGAAAATTCTAGTTCATGGAGAGTTTTTAAAGGACAAAGGGGGAAAGAATCTCAGTGTACTGTTGAGGCAGGAAGTTAGATTTTGTATCAGTCTCCATTACATGCAGACTGACTCCTCATTATCTTTCTTCAGATTTTATCTAGACTGCATGATCTGCCTGTGTGATTGCTGCGGAGATTTTGAGGAGTGGAGAGCTAGTCATTCTTTAATTACTTAATTCCTCATTCCCACTTCTTTTAATCTAGGAAAATAGTCCACAGGTTTGGTAATGTATGGTGTGCAGTCAGTGTGCATAAATCAGCAATTAGGCTAAGTTGCCTAGTGATCTAATTTCTATATTTAGGTTCTTCTAAGGTTAAAGGGGAATGAACAGGAAAGGGCAAACAGCAAAGGGGCAAAAGAGTTGCTTTCAAGATTTTCAAGGTCATCTGAAAGGATCTTTTCATATATGGATAACAACTCATAGCACTTGACTGTTTATCATATCATAATATCTTTGGCTTAGCAATTGCTTTGTTACTCAGCAGGCTCAGAGAAAAAATTTTTGATCATTGGTGTTGTCCACAGACATGCAATCTGTAACAGCAATAGAAATATTGGAAGTTGAAAAGCAGCTGTAAATAGAAGTATGAGATAAATTATTGTTATTCTCATAACAAAAGTAAAGAGCTAAATTAGCTGATCCAGGAGAAAATCAGAACTTCGTGCTTAAGGATATAATTTTGTATTTCATGGAAGTTGAGAGGTAAACAACAAAATCTTATGTGCCAACTAATAGAAAAATAGAGAAGGCCCAGAAAATAGAAGTTACTATTAAAGTGTGTGATTTATAGGTCTGCCAGAGGGGACTCTAAGAGTCTCGATTTCAGTGAAATTATTTGAAAAATCTATTCAGAGATGTGCTATGTCGAGGGCCAGGGAAGAGTGGAATAAAATTGATAGAATCCTTCATCTTCACATGCTCAACATATGACTTAAAGGCTCAGTAAAAGAGCAGTTGGCAGTATTTTAAGTCCATGATATGTAAAGGAAGCCGTGTTACCATTATGAGTCCTCATTAAAACTGACTAAAATTCACAGTCAGATTAAGCAAGTTCAGTTTGTTCACTATGTATGCATATTGATTATAGTGCTCTTTCTGACATTGCAGAGGGAAAAATAATCAAACTTGTAGAATGCTGTGGACCTTGGACTTCATGTTTATAGATCCAATTTTCTTTTCATTACACCCCCCTTTACATTGTTTTAGTCTTGATCCATAAGATGAATGGATCAAATAAAGGAATGCTTTGTGGGTATGGATTACCAAAAGTAAAAAAAAAACTAAGAATATGAAAAGCATAATTTGATAAGGGATGAGCAATATATGTGCTGTGGTAATAGAGTGTGGCTCAGATGTAACAACAGACATTTGATAATTACAAATATCTAATTTAATGTACTATTTCAGCCTTGCTGAGTCTGAAACATGAATTAGAACATCTTACATCACTGGCCATGGTTGGAGGAGTCTAGGTCACTTTGTCAGTTGCAGCTCTTTAATGACAATAAATTCATTAGTTCAGTAAGACTGAAGTGAGAATTAAAAGTAATCACAAAAATATACTATTTCTATGGGCTTCGAGTTTTTAAAGGGCTTTTAGAGGTAGCTGACAGAGAAGGCAATGGCAACCCACTCCAGTATTCTTGCCTGGAAACTCCCCTAGATGGAGGACCCTGGTAGGCTGCAGTCCATGGGGTTGCGAAGAGTCGGGTATGACTGAGTGACTTCACTTTCACTTTTCACTTTCATGCATTGGAGAAAGAAATGGAAACCCATTCCAATATTCTTGCCAGGAGAATCCCAGGGACAGAGGAACCTAGTGCGCTGCCATCTATGGGGTCGCACACAGTCGGACACAACTGAAGCAACTTAGCAGCAGCAGTAGAGGTAGCTGAAGAAGCAATCTGTCAAAAGAATTGAGTACCTGTTAAGCTATGGGCATTGCGTCAGGTGCATAAATGGACTACAAATAAACCATAAAATGCAGTCAAGAATCTGAAACAACAGACTATCTTGCTTGAAAAATACAATCTGAAGAAACAATAAAGAGCAATTCAAATCTCTGAGATATAGCCTATCAGCGCCTAGAATATACTGACTATCATTAAACGTTGAGTAAGATTCACTCTTTCATTCATTCGAGGACTGAAAACACCACTGGAGTGGGCATAAAAGTACATACTACCTTGTGAGGAGGAATTTGCATAGGGGTTGGCAAGAATGACCTTTCAATAATCTCTATTTAACTCAATTGCACTTGGAAATTAGCGTGAAAAATAAAGAATATAGATGTAGAGGAGGAAAGATAATGTTTCCTCTGAGAGCCAGACATCCTGGAATGTGAAGTCAAGTGGGGCTTAGAAAGCATCACTATGAACAAAGCTAGTGGAGGTGATGGAATTCCAGTGGAGCTATTTCAAATCCTGAAAGATGATGCTGTGAAAGTGCTGCACTCAATATGCCAGCAGATTTGGAAAACTCAGCAGTGGCCACAGGACTGGAAAAGGTCACTTTTCATTCCAAACCCAAAGAAAGGCAATGCCAAAGAACGCTCAAACTACTGCACAATTGCAATCATACCATACGCTAGAAAAATAATGCTTAAAATTCTCCAAGCCAGGCTTCAACAATATGTGAACCATGAACTTCCAGACGTTCAAGCTGGATTTAGAAAAGGCAGAGGAACCAGAGATCAAATTGCCAACATCTGCTGGATATCAAAAAAGCAAGCGAGTTCCAGAAAAACATCTATTTCTGCTTTATTGACTATGACAAACCCTTTGACTGTGTGGATCACAATAAACTGGAAAAGTCTGAAAGAGATGGGAATACAAGACCACCTGACCTGCCTCTTGAGAAACCTGTATGCAGGTCAGGAAGCAATAGTTAGAACTGAACATGGAACAACAGACTGGTTCCAAATAGAAAAAGGATTACGTAAAGGCTGTATATTGTTACCCTGCTTATTTAACTTATATGCAGAGTACATCATAAGAAACACTGGGCTGGAAGAAACACAAGCTGGAATCAAGATTGCCAGGAGAAATATCAATAACCTCAGATATGCAGATGATGCCACCCTTATGGCAGAAAGTGAAGAGGAACTAAAAAGCCTCTTGATGAAAGTGAAAGTGGAGAGTGAAAAAGTTGGCTTAAAGCTCAACATTCAGAAAACGAAGATCATGGCATCCTGTCCCATCACTTCATGGGAGATAGATGGGGAAACAGTGGAAACAGTGTCAGATTTTATTTTTCTGGGCTCCAAACTGCAGATGGTGATTGCAGCCATGAAATTAAAAGATGCTTACTCCTTGGAAGGAAACTTATGACCAATCTAGACAGCATATTCAAAAGCAGTGACATTACTTTGCCAACAAAGGCCCATCTAGTCAAGTCTATGGTTTTTCCAGTGGTCATGTATGGATCTGAGAGTTGGACTGTGAAGAAAGCTGATCGCCGAAGAATTGATGCTTTTGAACTGTGGTGTTGGAGAAGACTCTCAAGAGTCCCTTGGACTGCAAGAAGTTCCAACCAGTCCATTCTAAAGGAGATCAGTCCTGGGTGTTCATTGGAAGGACTGATGCTGAGGCTGAAACTCTAATACTTTGGCCACCTCATGCGAAGAGTTGACTCATTGGAAAAGACTCTGATGCTGAGAGGGATTGGGGGCATTATGAGAAGGGGATGACAGAGGATGAGATGGCTGGATGGCATCACCATCTCGATGGACGTGAGTTTGAGTGAACTCTAGGAGTTGGTGGTGGACAGGGAGGCCTGGTGTGCTGCAATTCATGGGGTTGCAATGAGTCAGACACGACTGAGGGACTGAACTAACTGAACTGACTGAGGTCTTGACTAAGACCCTGTAATAAAAGAATAACAAAAGAAAAACAAGTTTATTAATGTGTACAACTCATATATTGCGGTAGGAAATGGGAACCTACTTCAGTATTCTTGTCTAGAAAATTTCATGGACAGAAGAGCCTAGTAGTTTACAGTCCATGCGATTGTAAAGAGTCAGACACAACTGACTGGGGGCAATAACTACTTGTGTATACCTAAAAGATCCAGGAAAAACTGACTAATGCTCTGGATTGGTTTAGAACTCAACCTTGAGTATCATTTTAAGCCAAAGATAAAAGAAAGAAAGGTGTGCATTTGAGGGAGGCCAGTTTTGGAGAGGTTACTAGGAAAAGCTTGATAAATAAGGATAAGGTTTGTTAGGAAGACTTAAGCAGGTGCTTTCTCTATTGATAAGATTCTCTTGTGACTTTAGAATCATCTTCCTCTTTCTGGTATAGAGAGGGAGATGCCTTTACAAATCAAGATTTGATTTATGAAGATTTGATTTATACATGTAAAATTTTCTTTCAAAAGGGTACTTTCTACTTCTTTACAGATCTTTTCCTATTGTGCTATTTCTCCAAATAATGTATTATGCCAAAGAGGTATATTTTGAGGTGGAATATTCTTATATCCTTTATAAGAAGAATATTTTTCTTCCCTGGTGGCTCAGACATAAAGAATCTGCCTGCAGTGCAGGAGTCTGGGTTCAGTCCCTGGATTGAGAAGATCCCCTGGAGAAGGGAATGGCTACCCACTCCAGTATTCTTACCTGGAGAATCCCATGTACAGAAGGAGCCTGGCGTGCTACAGTACATGGCGTTGCAAAGAGCTGGACATGACTGAGCTTAATTAAATTAAACTTACTTATATAGGTCATTATAATCTAGAAGAAAATTTAAATTGCACTTATATGTTTTAATTTAATTAATTTTGTTTTTGTTTTTTTGAATTTACAGGAAAAGTTTGTAAACGTGTTAAGCAGTTAATGAATACAAATACTTCCCCCCCTCATTTTTATGTTTGTGCCACAATCAACTTTTTGAAAGATGTTGGTTTGTTTTTCTTCAGTTGTTGTTGTTTAGTCACTAAGTCATGTCCAACTCTTTGGGACCCCATGGACTACAGCATGCCAGGCTTCCCAGTCCTTCACTATCTCTGGTGTGTGTGTGTTAGTTGCTCAGTCTTGTCTTGAGTCCTTACAACCCCATGGACTGTATGTAGCCTGCCAAGATTCTCTGTCCATGAGATTTTCCAGGCAAGAACTCTGCAGTGGGTTGCCATTTCCTTCTCCAGGGAATCTTCCTAACCCAGGGATCAAACCCAGGCCTCCAGCATTGCAAGCAGACTGTACCATCTGAGCCACCAGGGAAGCCTCATAGTTTGCTCAAACTCATGTCCATTGAGTCAGTAATGCTACCTAATCATCTCATCCTCTTCTGCCCCCTTCTCCTCTTGCCTTCAATCTTTCCCAGCATCAGAATATTTTTCAGTGAGTCAGCTCTTCACATCAGGTGGCCAGAGTTTTGCAGCTTCAGCATCAGCATCAGTCCTTTTAATGACTATTTAGAGTTGATTTCCTTTAGGATTGATTAGTTTGTTCTCCTTTTCTTCAGTAAAGTCCCCCAAATTATATGAATATTAGGCCTCATAAAATTTATTCATCCCTTATAAATATTTAGCAATAATAATTAATAAATACATTTGGTTAAAAAACATGAGCTCTTAGTTAACCAGATATAAATTAGGTTTTTGGCATAGTTTTCTATTAAGCTTGTGATAATGAACCTATAATATTGACCCAGAAATGACGGAAGTGCCACTGTAGCTAACAGGGAAGTTAGTTATTAGGGTCATTAGATAAATAGGAAAAAGTTCATAAAAATGGAAGTGTTATGAGTATCACTGGATAATCATGTATATAAAACTTGCCACATACTTGCATGAAAAGTCTCAATATAGGTAAACCCATATTAATATCTATTAAAGTATAATTATTTGAACTCCTCAACATCATCTTATTTTTAAAAACTGATTTTATAATTTTTTATCATCAGGGTTCATCAAAACTCAAAGGTCAGTGACTTTGAAATAACTTAGGAGCTTTGACAGAAATTCTTTCATAATAATTTTCTAAAAACAAAAAATTTCCAAAAGAATTGGTCTATAATCATATTTTCCTAGACAGTGTATGGTATGATGTATACATTTTTTAAATAGTGGTAAACACATCAGGCTCTAATGTGAGGCTGATACTTATCTTTTTTATATCATTATTTTGAGTTTATAGTGCTGTGATTTTTGATTATTGTGGTGTTTGGAAAAATAAATCTGCATTTACAGAAGTGATTCTTTCATCCAACCATGTCTCCCTACAATTGTTCTTCTATTCTTCAAATTCCACTTCTCAAAGACTTCCACACTGACCCTCTTTAACTCTCTCTCTCTTCTGAAATCTTATATTACTTATTGCTTTACAAATACTCTTTATAAATTATTCCTCACTGCTGTCTAAATCTTTCATTTTTCAAGTCTAATCTCCCCAATTAGCTTTTAATCTCTATCAAGACATGGTCTGTGTCTTTGGACTTCTTGGTACTGCTCACGGTAATATGTAAGTAATTAATATTTAATGTGATTGGATTTAATTTAGTTTGATGTAAATTCCAATGGATTTTTTTCCAATAAGATGGTGTGAGATTTTTAACTATTAAAAATATGTAACTATTACTAATTTCAGCCCATTAAGTGTAAAACTTATCCAAAAGATGAGCCAAGACTTGTTATATTTTGCAGTCTTGAGATACACTTCACAGACTCTTCATCTAATCACTGTTCTATTCATCTTGTACAAATCCCAGCCATAAAATATAACATGCCATTGGCTCAGCTTGGATTTATTATAAGTCCTTGTTCTACAAGAAACCATGTATTTATATATTCATGAAAAAATATTATTAACTATAGAAGAAAGGACATATTGATAAAAATTTAAATATATTATTCAAGAAAAGAGATAAAAAGTGTATCAGGCCAGATTTTAGTATTGCAGAGAGGGGATAACTTCTGGATGAGGGGGGGGAATCTGATTACTGGTGTCTGCCCCTTTCACAATTTGACTACTTTCTTCAAACATTTAAAAAAAATAGATATATATTTAAAGCCATTTAAGTTTTATATAACCAGTTTGTTGAGCTGTATAAGTTTAACTGTTAAAAAAAATGAAACCGCTTTATTTTTCTTTAATCACTGTCATTAGCTGTGCTGTAACATATCTCCTTTCCTGGTCCCTTAAACAATATTTAAGAGAGATTCCCTAGTCCCAGTCAATCTCACTTACTATATAACCAGTGAAGTTAGAAAATTAAACCATAAACTCTTCTTAAATCTCATCTCTGGGACTTCTCTGGTGGTCCAGTGGTTAAGAATCCACCTGCCAGATGAATGGATAAGGAAGTTTTGGTACATATACACAATGGAATATTACTCAGCTATAAAAAAGAAAACATTTTAGTCAGTTCTAATGAGGTGGATGAAACTTGAGCCTATTATACAAAGTGAAGTAAGTCAGAAAGAGAAACACCAATGCAGTATATTAACACATATATATGGAATTTAGAAAGATGGTAATGACAACCCTATATGCAAGACAACAAAAGAGACACATTTGTAAAGAACAGACTTTTGGACTATGTGGGAGAAGGTGAGGGTGGAATTTCTTGAGACAATAGCATTGAAACATGTATATTACCATATGTAAAATAGATGATCAGTGAAACTTCCATGATGAAGCAGGGCACTCAAAGCTGGTGCTCTGGGACAACCCAGAAGGATAGGGTAGGGAGAGAGGTTGGGGGAGGGATTCAGGATGGGGGATGCATATACACCCATGGCTGATCATGTTGCTATATGGCAAAAATCACCACAATATTGTAATTAGCCTCCAATTAAAACAAACAAAAAAGAATCCACCTGCCAATGCAGAGGACGTGGATTTGATCCCTGGTCTGAGAAGATTCCATATGCCTCAGGACAACTAAGCTTGTGGGCTACTTCTGAGCCTGAGTGCTGAAACAACTGTGCTCTGCAACAAAAGAAGCCACCACAATGAAGAGTAGCCCCAACTTGCGGCAACTAGAGAAAGTTCATGTGCAGCAACAAAGACCCAGCATTGCCAAGAAATAAAATAAGTTAAATCTCATCTCCTCACCTCTACTTGTTGTGGAAGATTCCTGGCTCCATTACCTGAAGGGAATGCTGAGGAGTACAGCTCTGGAATACATCCATCCCCTCTCTCTTCCAGGTCCAGATTTTTTTTTTTTTTTTTTCTGTCAGGAATTGAAGATACAGTTTAGGGAACAAGATTATCCTCATCATTTCAGAGGGAAGAGATAAAGTGTCCCCCTTTCTCTTTTTTTGATATAAAACTTTTCAGGATAGTTGGCAATTGGATGAATAATTATCCTAAAAAGATATGTCCAAGTCCTAGCCCCTGGCACCTATGAATGTGACCACATTTGGAAAGAGGGTGTTTGCAGATGTAACTGAGGATCTTGAGATGAGATCATTCTAATTTTATAGGAAGGCCCCTAAATCCAATGATGTGTATCCTTGTAAGAGAAAGAAAAGGGGAAGACACAGGGACATACAGAGAAGGGTGTCATTTGGCAATGGTGATAGAGATTAGAGTTTTATATCTGCAAGTCAAGGAACTTCAAGTATTGCTGGCAGGAGAGAGAAACAAGGAATGAATGCATTCTTCCTCAAAGCTCAAAGGATGCTTATTCTCTTTCTCAAAGCTTTCAAAAGGATCCAACACGTCAGACACTTTGATTTTGGACTTCTGGACTCCAGAACCAGGTGGTAATAAGTTTCACTTGGTGTAAGTCACCTAGTTTGTGGTAAATTGTTACGACAGCCATGGGAAACTAATGCAGACTTATTCTTGATGCCTGTGTGTGGCAAATGTTTGCCCTGTCAGGATGTATTTACAAATTCTTAAGATAATTCTAGGCCATTTCCACTGTCATTTCCTGAATCTGAAAGGTCAGCTTCAAGTTCAAATTTCCCTCCTAGTCTTAATCCCTGTAGAAGACAGTATATTCAAAAGTTTGTGCTGCTCTCATCCTCTTGCCTTGAGGTCAATCCTCATTTATGGCTTACTGAGAAGATAGCTAAGACATTCTGTTGTATTCCACTGACAAACTCTGAAAACAGGTTGCTCTAATTATTTCGTTTCTGTCAGTTCAGTCGCTCAGTCGTGTCCGACTCTTTGCGACCCCATGAACCGCAGCACATCAGGCCTCCCTGTCTATCACCAACTCCCGGCGTCCACCCAAACCCATGCCCACATAATTGATGATGCCATCCAACCATCTCAACCTCTGTCACTCCTTCTCCTCCTGCCCTCAATCTTTCCCAGCATCAGGGTCTTTTCCAATGAGTCAGCTCTTCGCATCAGGTGGCCAAAGTATTGGAATTTCAGCTTCAACATCAGTCCTTCCAATGAACAGCCAGGACTGATCTCCTTTAGGATGGACTGTTTGGATCTCAATGCCGTCCAAGTGACTCTCAAGAGTCTACTCCAGCACCACAGTTCAAAAGCATCAATTCTTTGGTGCACATCCATACATGACCACTGGAAAAACCATAGCCTTGACTAGATGGACCTTTGTTGGCAAAGTGATGTCTCTGCTTTTGAATATGCTATCTAGGTTGGTCATAACTTTCCTTCCAGGAGTAAGCATCTTTTAATTTCATGGCTGCAGTCACCATCTGCAGTGATTTTGGAGCCCAACAAAATAAAGTCTGACCCTGTTTCCACTGTTTCCTCATCTATTTCCCATGAAGTGATGGGACTGGATGCCATGATCTTCGTTTTCTGAATGTTGAGCTTTAAGCCAACTTTTTTACTCTCTTCTTTCACTTTCATCAAGAGCCTCTTTAGTTCTTCACCACTTTCGCCATAAGGATGGTGTCATCTGCATATCAGGTTATTGATATTTCTCCCGGCAATCTTGATTCCAGCTTGTGCTTCTTCCAGCCCAGCATTTCTCATAATGTACTCTGCATAGAAGTTAAATAAGCAGGGTGACAATATACAGCCTTGATGTACTTCTTTTCTTATTTGGAACCAGTCTGTTGTTCCATGTCTAGTTCTGTTGCTTCCTGACGTGCATACAGGTTTCTCAAGAGGCAGGTCAGGTGGTCTGGTATTCCCATCTCTTTCAGAATTTTCAACAGTTTATTGTGATCCACACAGTCAAAGGCTTTGGCATAGTTAATAAAGCAGAAATAGATGTTTTTCTGGAACTCTTTTGCTTTTGCCATGATCCACCAGATGTTGGCAATTTGCTCTCTGATTCCTCTGCCTTTTCTAAATCCAGCTTGAACACCTGGAAATTCATGGTTCATGTATTGCTGAAGCCTGGCTTGGAGAATATTAAGCATTACTTTTCTAGCGTGTGACATGAGTGCAATTGTGCAGTAGTTTGAGCATTCTTTGGCATTGCCTTTCTTTGGGATTGGAATGAAAAGTGACCTTTTGCAGTCCTGTGGCCACTGCTGAGTTTTCCAAATTTGCTGACATATTGAGTGCAGCACTTTCACAGTGTCATCATTCATTTCTGTACCTGTCCCTAATTTTATTGTCTTGCTTGGAAGAACTAGTGCCTAACAGACAACTGACCTGGGAATGGAATGCCAGTTCTTTCTCTTGCAGGACAGTCATTTCTAGGGTACTTCATAGTTTCAGATTTTTTGAGAAGCAGCACCTTCTTCTCTGTTGTGGTCGTAGAAGTTAGTAAAATTTCTCTAAGAAATTATGGGTTCTACAAGAAAAAAATAACCTATCTTTCTGTCTCGTACTTCATATGGAGCCACCCTCTTTCTTAGATTTGGGAAGAAGATGGAATAACAGTTTGTGGTAGTTGAAACTAGTTCTCCAAACTCATAATTAACTCAGGAGTTGGGGTGGTGGTAGACAGCATCTGCCCTCAACTGCTGACCAGCCCTCCTTAGAATATATGGTAGTTAGTGTTTCTTTGGAGAAGGAAATGGCAACCCGCTCCAATATTCTTGCCTGGAGAATCCCAGGGACAGAGCAGCCTGGTGGGCTGCCATCTGCGGGGTCGCACAGAGTCGGACACGACTGAAGTGACACAGCAGCAGCAGCAGTGTTTCTTTGTCTTCAATTTTGGATGCTATGATTTGGGGGGCACTGGGAACCATTTTACTCAATAACATTACATGCACTTTACATGAACTCTCTCCATTAGTTATATGTAAGTGTGTGGATTTAAATCTTTAATGTGAAAAAACAGCAAGATTTGCTTTTACTATTTATTTGATACCCAATTGACCTCTGCAGTTTACTTCTTTGTAAAATAAGAGAATTGGACAAAAATCAGTTATTTCTTACTCGAGTGATTTTAAGAGATAGAAGGGAAAATAGACACACAAAGTCATTGTGAATGGGGGCTGTGACCAACTTAAAAAGTGTCAGTACTTACCTCATATATTAACATTGTTTGCAAGCCAGTTTTTATCCTCTGCTGGTTAGCCTTTAACAGCCATTTCACATTAAATTGTCCATTCATCTATTTCCATAGATCTATGCTCTTTACACAATCTGAGAGCATTTTTTTTTTTCTTGTCATAATGATTGGAAGTGGGAGATACTAGTCTCTTTTAGTGAGACGAGACCAGAAATATTATATATGCAATTCACCTTTGTTCCACATGATTTTCAAATGACTAACAGGACATTCATGTGGGGGACATATTTGTTCATATTTATTCAAATTGAAACTCAATTCTGTTTTTTATATAGAGAGATATAGATAAAGACTTCTTGCATAATTTTATAGAGATACTTTTCCAGAAATATACATTACTGTGTATTTGAGGGATTATTGCACTTTATTTTGTTTAAAATCTTATCCAGCATTATTTAGTATCAGTCACTTTTTGACAAAATCATTTCAGCAACAGCAAGCTATTCATAGAATTTCAGTCTCCAGTGCTTCACACCTGAATCAGGTAGCATTTGTCATTTAGCATTTATGAAGTTATATGGACAAAGGCCAGCATCTGACTATTTCATGAAATCTTATGTAGTTATGCCTAGGAGTGTACATAATGATCTTTAGATTTTTTTCTAAATAAAGTGGTTTTTTTAATTATTTATATGTAAGTAGCAGATATGAGTTTGAATAAACTCCAGGAGTTGGTAATGGACAGGCAGGCCTGGCATGCTGCAGTCCATGGGGTCACAAAGAGTCGGACATGACTGAGTGACTGAACTGAACTGAAAAAGCAGATAGGGCATTATATAGATTTTTAGGGGAAAAAAAAAAAAAAAAACTACATGTAGTTAGATTTTCATATCTATGATCTTAACTTTTAGGTGATAAAGCAAATATTGTAAATTATTTGCTGTAAAAAGGGGAAATTGGTTTGATAAAACTAATCTACACCTACCTCCAGAGAGCTGAAAAGTTTCAAAGGTCATCAGAATTCTAGTGTACATGTATATATACATATATCAATCTTCACTTATTCCTTGTAGTATACATGTTCAATGTCCTTTACCATGCCATTGTCCTCACACTATGAAATTCTTTTTGGAGTCACCAGGGGTTTAAAATAGTCTATTTTAAAATACTGTATTACTATTTACAATGTGTGTGTGCGATACTGGATGCTTGGGGCTAGTGCACTGGGACGACCCAGAGGGATGGTATGGGGAGGGAGGAGGGAGGAGGGTTCAGGATGGGGAGCACATGTATACCTGTGATGGATTCATTTTGATATTTGGCAAAACTAATACAATTATATAAAGTTTAAAAACAAAATAAAATTTAAAATTTGAAATTAAAAAAAAAAAATGTGTGTGTGAAAGTCACTCAGTTGTGTTTGACTCTTTGTGACCCCATGAACTGTATAGTCTGTGGCATTCTCCAGGGCAGAATACTGGAGTGGGTAGCCTTTCCCTTCTCCAGGGGATCTTCCCAATCCAGGGATCAAACCCAGGTCTCCCGTGTTGCAGGCGGATTCTTTACCAACTGAGCTATCAGGGAACTTCAACCTGATACCAACTTCCAGATAACCTATTAGTTTGATGGTTTCCTGAATAGAAGCAGTTTTTCAATTTTCATCTTAATATGAGAGAAGTATAGCTTCCTAAATATTGTCTATGGTTATTTTTAGATTTTTACAAAATTATTTTTTCCACAATTACAATATTTATTAGACTGAAGAGTTTTAAAATTTAAATTAATAAATTGGAAACTCAGTATTAAATGACAAAGTATTTTCAGCATTATAATGAGAAAGGGTCATTTTATTTTCAAATCCTTTTTCTTTCTAACTGAATTTATAATTAGTGAGCACATGTTAAAAAAAGGTGAGATATTCTCATAGAATGAGGTCAAATATTATATATATATATTTGTACATATATTACAAAGAAAATTCTCATTATGGAAGATAATTGTCATTTGTCACAGAAAATTTCCGTAGAATTACAGGTGGCATAAAATTACAAGAAGCTATTTATCTGATCTCTTCCCTTTCAGTTATTTACTCCCTTTTGTCTATAAATGTATCTTCCCATTTGCTCACAACTTTACTTCCCTTTACTTACAACTAAAACATATAGAGAACAATTTCTACTACAATTTTTTTTTTTTTCGTTTCATACATGACATTTCATATGTTTCAATGCCATTCTTCCAAATCTTCCCACCCTCTCCCACAGAGTCCATAAGACTGTTCTATACATCAGTGTCTCTTTTGCTGTCTCGTATACAGGGTTATCGTTACCATCTTTCTAAATTCCATATATATGCGTTAGTATACTGTATTTATGTTTTTCCTTCTGGCTTACTTCACTCTGTATAATAGGCTCCAATTTCATCCACCTCATTAGAACTGATTCAAATGTATTCTTTTTAATGGCTGAGTAATACTCCATTGTGTATATGTCTACTACAATTTTAAACTAAAATCTGAGGATTCTGCAAACATGTGATGAGTACTTGATATAGTTGAAAGTTAATGGAGATGTAGTCAGTGATAGAAAGTGTCAGAGAAGCTTTATATCTCTTAGTTTTCTCCATTCTGCAATTATAAAATAGATAATTCACATTTTTAAAAATTCACATATTTGTTTTATTTATTAAGTTGGACAACAAAAACAAAGTGTTTTTTAGGATAGGTATTTCTGTATCATCTTTATCCTAGTATTTTCATTCTTTTTACATTATTTTCACTTCTTTCATAAAGTTATAGATATCTGTGATATATGCATAAATTTGGAAATTGAAATAAAACCCAGGTTGACATTAATGTATGAGCAGGAGTATAATTCAGAAAGAATACCTTTATATTGTTCATAATTGTTTCTATTTTGGGCTGTAATTATTAAGGGAATCTGCTAACAGAAGACTGTTTGGCAGAGAATTTAACTACAGTGTTCTGTAACACACAAATTGCTCCTAAAGGTAGAAACCTAGCTTGAAGGAACCTAGAATTGTCATGTCCTTGAGGGGTGCTTAATCTCGAGTTCATGGCTGAAATTGTAGGCCATATTTTAAACATTGTTCTGTGTGTGTATGTGTGTTTGTGTTTTTTAAGTGTGGGGTAGGGTGTAGCCTATTTAGTATTTTTAGGCTCTCAAATCTGATGGCCTATGACCCTCTACACCTTAAGATTGCTGAAATCTCAGCTTTCTGCCTCTAGATAATTTACAGGAAGATATTTATTTTCCCCTCTATTTTAAATATTTCACTGAATAAATAAATTATCCTTCCCTTTAATTGATAAAGGTGATACACTCGTTTGGTCATTAAAATCATCTAACACTATTGGCTTTAACAGGCTTTACTCAAATAAAAGCTAGTTCCATTTCATTTTTAAAGCCATTAAGCTTTATCCAAGTAACATTCCTGAAAGCTGTACATTTCATTTGTGCATTCTAATGGCTTAATTTAGTAACTTAATAAGCTTATCTCCAGTCAAAGATAAAATGGCATTTATATAGACTCTAGGGAATGTGTTAGGACTGAATTCTTCCTGCTTCAGTTTCAAACTAGACTCGATTTTGATGGTATCAGATACCAAAGTGAGTGTAAGACAAATCTACCCATGAAGATTTTCAAATAAATGGATTAAGAACCTACTGTTTTATTTCTTGAACATCTCATGGACTTGGACATTATGAAGATGGTCACAGGGTGAAGAGAGGATCTTATGAATGGGATTAGTAAAGAGGTTTCTCTGGAGCTGTTGTACTGCTTGGTTGCTCCATCCTCTTTTGAGGGAGAGGCTTTAGGCAGGGAGTTACTCTCCAACCCCAAGCTTGAAGAGGGCAAGCTTCTAGGCTCGCAATTCTTGTCCTTTGAAATAGTCAGGAAACTTTGACTATTTGTGCCTGACCAAAACAAAGCAAGGTAAAGCAGAACGAACTCCTGAGTTTCTTCCTGCTCAAGAAATCCAGTGGAGGAAAGAAGGTCCTATTAACAACTTTGGTGGCTGCACTGGGATAGGCCCACCCTCACCAGTCTTGCCGAGGAAAGAGAGGTCTGATTGTTTCTAATGAGTCAGATGTGAACCACTCAATGAGGATTTGGTGGGGGGTGGGGTGAGAAGTGTCCACTCGGATATCAGGAGGAAGCAATATGGGCTGGAAGTGTACTCTGGATGCTCTGGGTCTGGGGCTGAGTCATAAGTCCACGTGTAGTAGAGACAGATCCACCGAGGACAATGGCATTTCAGGCAAGAGGAGGAGCATGGAAGCATTCTGAAGCTCATAAAAGAAGATTATGAGAGAAGGAGGTGGCTTTGTTTATCAGCTGGGTATGCTGAATTCACCGAGAGATTTACCTATCTATTCCACCAGGAGAATCCCCTGGTGGCTCAGAGGTTAAAGGGTCTGCCCCCAATGCGGGAGACCCGGGTTCGATCCCTGGGTCGGGAAGATCCCCTGGAGAAGGAAATGGTAACCCACTCCAGTATTCTTTCCTGGAGAATCCCGCGGACGGATAAGCCTGGTAGGCTACAGTCCAAGGGGTCGCAAAGAGTTGGACACGACTGAGCGACTTCACTTTCACTTTCACTTTCCACCCAGACAGCACAGAGTCACCCAGTCAAGCAAATCTGGTAAGAAGCTAAACTGCAGCTTTGCAAGTAAAGAGAGAAGGTAATAGAGAAGTGGCGATTACCACACTCATGAAGCTTCCTTGAGCTTTCAGTTTGTGGAAGAAGAGATTTCAAGCAACGTCAGGATTGAACTGTTTTGAGTATCTGATAGTAGATATTCTAATCACTGAAATAAAATGTATTTGTAAACCGAAGTGACCATATTGTGATTTACTCCCCTTAAATGTGCAAAAAAACCTTGGGACCTACTGAGCTTCCATCCACAGCTACAGGAAGATGGTCTTTATTATAGAAAGTTTGAAGGGATGGTGGGAGAGCAAAAGAAAGTTTGTGTTTTATTTATGTCTTAGGTTCTGTTTGTTCATCATACTAGTTATGCTGCTGACAAGGAACTCAGGCCATTAGTACTTCTTGAAACTGATTCTTTTTTTGTGCAACATACATTTTTTTTTTTTTTAACAGTGCCTTAGATGAATAGATGGGTAGAATCTAATAGTACTTAGCTTTCAACAGATATGTTTTAGTCTCCATCATTTTCATTATTATTCAATAAACATAAGCCATGTATGCTTTATCCTTGATATCTGTGCCATACTATTTCAGGTTATGATATAGTTCATTTCCATTCTTGATTCTCAGAAGAACATAATCACTTATGTTAGTGAGAGTGTGTCATGCCGGGTCAGTATTCATGACTCATGGGAGACACAGCTATGTCTCCCACCTCACTAGCTGGAGATGAGAAAACTCTGACTTTTAGAGACAGACTGTCTGAAAGCCATAATGTAAAACTGCTTTCTAAACTAATTCAGCTAAATAATATTTAATATCAGATTTTAGTGACTTTCTCATGACTGTTTGTTAGCTCTCCAAGCTCCCACATGACACTTTAATTAATTGTTCCTCCCTTAGTGGCTCGTTTTTGGTCAGATCCCTTTCCTTAGAGCAGCGTTCCCCCACACCCTTTATACACACCATGGCAGAAATGTTGTCTGAGATTCCACTATCGTTAAATGTAGCCCAGTATCATTTAAATATGTTACCTTGATGATGGTGATGTCACTCAGGTAGTTGGCCTACAAGGAACTAGCACAATTTCACTTATTTCATTTTAATGGGTCCCCTTGGCTTTGAGGCTATAAACTAAAATACCACTGCAGTCTCCTCCAGCAATCTCAAACTTAATTATTCCACTCCAGGAAGCCGTCTGATGGCCCTGCAGAGACTTGCTTTTGCTCTCAAATGCAGTCCCTTATTGTGTAGCCAAATTACCTTTGTTTCTTTCTTTTTTTTTTAAATTTATTTACAAACAGCATGGAAAACTACTCCTCAGCACAATTTAATAGGTGATTAGCACAAATATGATTTCAAGAATTTAGATTGGGTATTTGTCAGGGTTTTCTTTTTATTCTTTCCCATGTAATCACTAAGACTTCTTACATACCATTCCAAGTACTGGGCATTGTGGGTAATATGGTATAAATTGCTAGGAGAGCTGACTCAGATCTTTTCCTCTACTAAGTTTTGGTATTATTTATTAAGTTTCACAGTTCAGATGACACTTCTTATATGCCTATCTCTACCAATATCTTTTTTTGCTGCTTTGAGCAAATTTAGTTTTCTAAGCTAAAATTTCTAACTGATTTTGCAGAAAACAGAAGAGAGACAGAGACACATTGCAGGAGAAAGAGCCAGAGAGGTCAGAGATTTGCAGATATTGTCATCTGCAATACACATTTATCTATGAAAATGGAAATAGTCACTAACATATTTGACGAGTGATGGAAATTTTTTAAAATTTCACATTTATAATATGAAATAATAGTAATATGAATATTTTCACAATTTGAATAATAACAAAGAAAAATTCAGCTCACAGTCAAAAAGAAGACTGAACTGAAACCCAGAAACTCTGTAATAATATACAAAGGAATATTTGGACTCTATTCAATACTTTGTTCAATGAAGACTAATAGGAATCTTATTTCTTGCTTCTGTCTTGCAGTCTTTAAAGATAAAGGGGTAGCTCTACATATGCTGTGTTTCCTACTAATAAAATTTTCTTTCTATTGCTAGTCTTAGGCTTTAGGGAAGAAATGGTAAGATGAGAGAGGAAAAAGTGAAAAAGCCTGGCTTTATTGTACTTTATGTGTGCAAGTAGTTTTTAATTTTGTTCTTTTCAGCACAATGCTTTCATCTGTGCAAGAAATTAAGTGCATGAGGATTAATATGCTCCAGTCAATAGAAGAAGCAATAAAATATAACTGAAGAGAAAGGACCCCCATCATGTACATGCTTTACAGACATTTACTTCCCCATGTGGATGCAATATTTACTTCCCTGGATTGAAGCTTCACACAAAACAAGAATTAGATTTTCTTCATTTTGAGCTTACAAGCCTACTTCATTTAACAACTGTGGACTGAGAAAGAAAAACAGATGGAGGGACAGATAATATTTGGAAAAAGAGCCAGAATGAAGTCGAATTCTGCTTGTTTATTTTGGGTTTCGGAGAATGTGGAGAAAAAGAGATTGAATTTAAACACACGAAACCTATAAACACTTTTTCTAAAACTCATTTTAGTTTATCCTCCCTGAACAAACTGAACAATATTTATGAAACTTTGTCTTAGTCCCAATGACCACTTTTGAATTACTGGATGGTCAGGAGAGAATCGGTGAGCACATCAAAGATTGGCAAGTCATTGCAGACTGAGCAGGCTGATGCAGGTGTTACATAATCTATTGATTCAGCATGAATGATTCCCTATAAAATGAGTTCCTATACTTTTCAGACACATTGAAAAACATACAGGTATTGATAGATGTTATTTGCTTAGGCTTAGAGACAAATAAAAGCAAATATTAAGATTTTACTTTTAAGAAATGCCAATTTAAATAATCTCCCTATGACCTAATATCAAATACTTTATGATTGAAGGCCAGTATACCAAAATATAAAGTCTATATATTGTTACCAAGTAAGTGAAACATATAGTTTCTGACTCAAAGGGAACTAACAGGTTAAAATGACACAAAAGTCTTGACAAAACTTTGAAAATATTTAAATAAACCTACAGTTTGGGCTTTCATTTTGATCACAATAAATTTCACCCTCTTACAACTCTTGCAGAGAGATTATTTTCCATATTCAACAAAGTAAAACATATTTTAAGCAAGTATTTTTCTATTATGAGGAATGATTTAGTCAACAAATATTAATTAATGGCACCTGGCGCTGTTTGACTAAGTATTTTTCACTCCTGGTCCATCAAACAGAAAAATTTTAGGGAGGACGGATACCATTTTGTCATGTCTGAAGTTTCTAAAACTTTAAAGAAATGAAGTACAGAATTTCAAACACATACTCACAGGATACCTCCTAGGTTCTTGGAAGGGATGTGGTACAGTGTGGATCCCAAATTTTAAGCTGTGTTAGCCTCATAGTTAAGCTTACCCTGGTCTCTTGTGATCTGACAGAAAGCAGGATTCTCCTGTTCTGTGAATTGGCAACAAATGGCAGCAACATGAAAAAAAAAAAGAAAGAGAGAAAAAAAATGCACTCTCCTTTGCTTTTCAGTACAGGGATGAAAAAAGTTTTATTCAACTTCCAAGCATCAAATTGTTATAAGTATGCCTTTCCCTACTTCTTTAGTGGTATTACCACAGGGACATGTTTTTTGGGGGCTATGTGTGCTCAGTTGCTTCAGTTACATCTAACTCTCTGTGACCCCATGGACTGTAGCCTGCCAGGCTATTCTGTTCACAGGATTCTCTAGGCAAAAATACTGGAGTGAGTTGCTGTGCCATCCTCCAGGGGATCTTCCTGACCCAGGGATCAGACCTGCATGTCCTGCATTGCAGGCAGATTCTGTATCACTGAGTCATCAAGGAAGGGCAATTGAGCTAACCAACAGGTAGCAGGAGGTGAATCCCACAGCATCAGAAAGTGCATTATGGAGATATAGTCTAATACAAGCAACTTCAGTTCAGTTCAGTCACTCGGTCATGTCCGACTCTTTGTGACTTCATGGACTGCAGCACCCAGGCCTCCCTGTCCATCACCAACTCCCAGAGTTTACCCAAACCCATGTCCATTGAGTCAGTGATGCCATTTAACCATCTTATCCTCTGTCATCCCCTTCTCCTCCTTCCCTCAATCGTTCCCAGCATTAGGGTCTTTTCCAATGAGTCAAAGTATTGGAGTTTCAGCTTCAACATCAGTCCTTCCAATGAACACCCAGGACTGATTTCCTTTAGGATGGACTGGTTGGATCTCCTTGCAGTGGAAGGGACTCTCAAGAGTCTTCTCCAATACCACAGTTCAAAAGCATCAATTCTTCGGTGCTCAGCTTTCTTTATAGTCCAACTTTCACATCCATACATGACTACTGGAAAAACCATAGCCTTGACTAGATGGACCTTTGCTGACAAAGTAATGTCTCTGCTCTTTAATATGCTATACAGGTTGGTCATAACTTTCCTTCTAAGGAGTACGTGTCTTTTAATTTCATGGATGCAATCACCATCTGCAGTGATTTTGGAGCCCAGAAAAATAGTCTGACATTGTTTCCACTGTTTCCCCATCTTTTTTGCCATGAAGTGACAGGACCAGATGCCATGATCTTAGTTTTCTGAATGTTGAGCTTTAAGTCAACTTTTTCACTCTCCTCTTTCACTTTCATCAAGAGGCTCTTTAGTTCCTCTTCAATTGCTGCCATAAGGGTGGTGTCATCTGCATATCTGAGGTTATTGATATTTCTCCTGGCAATCGTGATTCCAGCTTGTGCTTCTTCCAGCCCAGCGTTTCTCATGATGTACTCCGCATATAAGTTAAATAAGCAGGGTAATAATACACAGCCTTGATGTACTACTTTTCCTATTTGGAATCAGTCTGTTGTTCCATGTCCAGGTCTAACTATTGCTTCCTGACCTGCATACAGGTTTCTCAAGAGGCAGGTCAGGTAGTCTTGTATTCCCATCAACTTAAGACCCTGTAAATATTAAGAAATAGTGTGGAGCACAAACCAAGAGTGAACCTAGGGTGTCAGAGCAGGGATTCAGGCTAGGGAAAATGAGGTCATGACAATTACTCACTTACTGAGACTGGGTTTTGATAGCACATTTATGGAGAACCTATTTATTGGCCGTGTGTTATGCTAGGCCCTAAAGATGTACATATAACTAAAACTGACTATCAGGGAATTACAAATCTTGTGGGAGAAGTACCTTCTCCAACATGTAGCATAACTGGTTTCTAAATTATAAAAATCTATATAAATCATGAAGTGCCTTGAGTGATTATAATTTGTTTACTTAATTCAGAAATCACTCCATTCCTCCACTCTACCTGCAACCTTGATTCAGGAGGCACATCTTTGATTACCTCCACTGCCATTTCATCCAATCTCTATGCCATTTCAGTTTTTCACAGATGCTGGAACTTGGTTAGCTCTTAGAAGGTGCACCTGGGGCAGGATTTGCTTTGCATGGTAAAGTTAGTTGTCCCACATTTGGATGTGAGAAAAATTAAAGAATAGAGAGATGGATCATTTTATTGGCATGCTTCCTTCACTATAGAAATGATGGGATATCTGGCTTCATGATGTCGGGAAAGAGGAGGTTCCTGGTTTCCTTCTTCAAATGAGACTACCCTTCCCTAGAAAGTCACCCCATAGTCTCTGGAGAGAAGATGCCTTCATGGTGCTTTGCGCTCCTTGCAGCTTTGGACAACACCAGTGACTTTAGTTAAATGCTGACTTCATCCATCAGCATTGTAGGGGAGGAAAAAGTGTTCCTCAATCCTCTTACAGGCCCTTAGCTGGTCTGAAAATTAAGCTAACAAAAAACAATTAACAGTAGAAAAGTACACAAACTGTGCAACACAGGAGATTTCATTAAGGAAATGAAGACCCTAAGAAATATACCTGAGTATTTTATTGCTAGGTTTGATGAAGAATACACAGTTGTGCAGATACACAGTAGGTCAGAATATGAGGTAAGTATAGCTCACAGAGGAAACAGCACAGACTGTTCAGATTCTTCTTGGTGTCCCATTATCTTTGGAGATAAGGATGCTTGTTTCCTCTGGGTATAGGGAGATCACCTCTCACATAGATATTTCATGGTCTGTTTCAGGGAAAAGGGGCAAGGTTGAAGTTGGAGTATCTTCCTGCATTTGCCATTTTCTGAGACTCCGTCAGCTTAAAATATTCAATATGCTGAGGTTACATGTTTTAGGTTAGCAAGTCCTGAGCCCCATCAGCAGCATTGCAAACATTTGATCACACCCTTCTCCTTAAAACATTTTCTTCTCCTGACTTCTGGGACAAAGTTCTCTCCTGGTTCTACTCTACCTCATGAAGTTATTCCTCCTGAGTCTACTCTGTTAGTTTCATTCTTCTCAATGTCTACAAGTTGGAGTGCTTGAGACTCATTCTTGAAGCAACCTATCCTGTCAACCTATTGAGACACTTCCAGTGATCTCATCAGATCACTTAAATGGCTTCAAATAACACTGATACTGTGATGACTCTAAAATTTATATCTCCAGCCTGAACCACTTCCACGGAATCCAGAAATGTATGTCAAACTTCCATAGACACCTCCACCTGCTGCTGCTGCTAAGTCACTTTATTTGTGTCCGACTCTGTGTGACCCCATAGATGGCAGCCCACCAGGCTCCCCCGTCCCTGGGATTCTCCAGGCAAGAACACTGGAGTGGGTTGCCATTTCCTTCTCCAATGCATGAAAGTGAAAAGTGAAAAGTGAAAATGAAGTCACTCAGTTGTGTCCGACTCTTAGCAACCCCATGAACTGCAGCCTACCAGGCTCCTCTGTCCATGGGATTTTCCAGGCAAGAGTACTGGAGTGGGGTGCCATTGCCTTCTCCTCAGGTCCACCTGGATTTGTCAAATTAATGTATCAAAAATTGTGTTCCTGATTTTCCTTCTTAAACTAATTTTATCACCTATAATCCTACCTTCTAGTCAGTCAATTCCATTAGTCTGACTACTCAGACAAAAACTTTGAAATTATCATTGATTTCTCTCTACCCTACATCCAAAACAACAGTAAATTCAGTCATCTCTATTTTTGCAGTCCAATATACATATTAATTTTTACCATCTCCATTGCTAACATCCACATCCAAAACAACATTATTTCTTGCCTAGACTTTTGCAGTAGCCTCATAATTGGTCTCTGTTGTCACTTTTGTCTTACTACAGATTCGTCTCTTCACACCGTCAGGGTGATTATTTCTGACATGTCAGAATACATCATCCCCTACAAAGCCCTACAGTGGTTATCCATCTCCACAAGGCTAAAATCTAAAGTCCCAATTACGAGTATCATCACATTTTTATACTCTCAACTCCTCTTATCCTACTTGCTTGCTTAGGTCCAGATATACTGTCCAACTTGCAGCTTCTTGAACATGTAAAACATGTTTCAACCTCAGGACTTTTGCATTTGTTCTCATTGTGTTCTTCAAGATATTTACATATATCATCCCTTACTTGATTCTTAACTATCCTCAGACAGAGAAGAGACAACACCTACCACCTGGAATGCCCTATTCATCTTACCTGATTTATTTCTGTTTGTACAAGTTGTCATCATTTAGCTTATCACATATATTGTTTTAAGTTTTATTGACATATGAATTTGTGTAAGTTTATGGTGTACTGTGTAAGATTTGATATGCTCATTTTGCAAAATAACTACCACAGTAGGGTTACTTAACATCTCCATCACCTCATATAATTACCATTTCTTTCTTTGTGGTGAGAATATTTGAGATCTACTCTCTTAGCAATTTTCAAGTATATAACACAGTTATTACGAACTATAATCACCATGCTGTACATTAGATCTCCAGAGCTTTTTATCCTATAACTGGGAGTTTGTACCCTCTGACTGACATTTCCCCATTTTTTCCATGCTCAGCCCCTGGGAACTATCATTCTACTTTTTCTATGAATGTGATTTTCTTTTTCCAGATTCCATATAATAGTGATATATACAGTATTGGTCTTCCTCCTTCTGACTTATTTCTCTTAGCATAATGTCCTCATGGTCCATCCATGTTGCCACAAATGATAAGATTTCCTTCTTTCTCTTGGCTGAATAATATTCCATTGTACATATGTACCTTATCTTCTTCATCTCCTAATCCATTGAAGAACACTTAGGTTGTTTCATATCTTAGCTACTATGAATACTGCTGCAATGAACATGATAGTGCAGGTATCTTTTGGGGATCTTGATTTTATATCTTTTGGATTTATACCCAGAAGTGGGATTGCTGGATCACTTGTTAGTTCTAGTTTTGACTTTGTGAAGAAACTCGGTACTGTCTTCCATAGTGGCTGACCCAGTATACATTCCCATCAACAGTACACCAGGGACTCCTTTTCTTCTCATCCTCACCAACATTTCTATCTTTTGTCTTTTCAGTAATAGCCATTCTAGCACTAATAAGATGTCATCTTGTTGTGATTTTGATTTGCATTCCTCTGATGAGTAGTAGTGGAGAAGGCAATGGCACCCCACTCCAGTACTCTTGCCTGGGAAATCCCATGGATAGAGGAGCCTGGTGGGCTGCAGTCCATGGGGCCGCTAAGAGTCGGACACGACTGAGCGACTTCACTTTCACTTTTCACCTTCATGCATTGGAGAAGGAAATGGCAACCCACTCCAGTATTCTTGCCTAGGGAATCCCAGGGACGGGGGAGCCTGGTGGGCTGCCATCTATGAGGTCTCACAGAGTCGGACACGACAGAAGTGACTTAGCAGCAGCAGCAGCAGCAGCAGCAGATGATTAGTAGTGTTGAACATGTTTTCATTTACATTTTGGCCATTTAGATGTCTTTATTGGAGAGGTGCCTATATGAGATCCTCTGGATGGAGGATGATCCTCTGTCCATTTTAACATCAGATTTTTTTTTTCTTCTATTGAGCTGTATGTTTCATATATATTTTAGATGGTAATCCCTTATCAAATAATAGATTTGCAATTATTTTCTTACATTATATAAGTTGTCTTTTTATTTTGTTGATCGTTTCCTTGGTGTGCAGAGGGTTTTTTTGTTTGTTTTTAGTTTATTGTAATCTCATTAATTTTTGCTTTTGTTTCTTGTGCTTTTAGTGCCAGTTTCAAAAACTCATCTCCAAGACCAATATAAGAGAGTTTTCCCCCCATGTTTTCTTCTAGAAGTTTTATAGTTTCTGGTCTTATGTTTAAGTTTTTAATCAGTTTTGTGTTAATTTTTGTGCGTGATATAAGGTAAGGGTTTTATTTCATTTCATGTGATTACCCAGTTTTATCAACACTATATATTGAAGACATTACCTTTTCAACATTTATTATTCTTGGTTCTCTTGTTAAAAATTAGTTGACCATATCAGTAAAGAATCCACTTGCAATGCAGGAGACTCCAATTCGATTGCTGGGTTGGAAAGATCCCCTGGAGAAGGGATAGGCTACCCACTCCAGTATTCTTGGGCTTCCCCGGCACCTCAGATGGGAAAGAATCCACCCGCAATATGGGAGACCTGGGTTCGATCCATGCATTGGGAAGATCCCCAGGAGGAGGGCATGGCAATCTCCCTGTATTCTTGCCAGGTCCCCATGGACAGAGGACCTGGTGGGTTAGAGTCCATGGGGTTGCAAAGAGTCAGACATGACTGAGCGACTAAGCACATAGCACACATATAACTGAAGCTCTACTTCTAGGCTGTTGAGTCTGTACCATTGTCTATGTATCTATTATTATGCAAATTCCAACTGTTTTGATTACTATAATTTTCTAATATAGTTTTGAAATCAAGAGTGCTTCCCTTGTGACTCAGCTGGTAAAGAATCTGCCTGTAATGCAGGAGACCTGAGTTCAATCCCTAGGTTGGGAAGATCCCCTGGAGAAGGGAAAGGCTACCCACTCCAGTATTCTGGCCTGGAGAATTTCATGGACTGTATAGTCCATGGGGTCACAAAGAGTCGGACACAACTGAGCAACTTTCACTTTCACTTGAAATCAAGAAGTATGATACTTCCAGTTTTTTTGCTTTCTCATGATTACTTTGGCTATTTGGAGTATTTTGTGATTCCATATAAATTTTAGAATTCTTTTTTCTATTACTGTGAAAAATGCCATTGGAATTTTGATAGAAATTCTATTGAAGCTATAAATGCCTTTGAGTAGTATGACCATTTAAACTATATTAGCGATATTTGTTAACAATATATAGAATTAGCCATAATATTTGCCATATGTCTTAAAGGATGCTTAAAAAGATTTGGAAAAAATAATTCTAATATCTTATTATTAACAAAAAAAAAAACAGTCTTAATGTGTTTTCAGGAAAAGAGTTCTAAAAGAATATGCCTTAAATGAAAGGGGCTATTTTCTGGACAGTGTAAATAATGGAATGTAGAATAACTTCTTAGCCATCTGGCTTTTCCATCTTCTATAGCATGCATGAAGAAGTCCCATGTCAAATTGGTCAGTCACTGTGTTGCTGATGGTATATTTCCTTTTTAACTTTAGCAGATTTTATTTGAATAGATGGCATACAAACATATTTCTATGATAAGCTGGTGTTGATCACTTTGTTTACAAACACCCAGGGATGTTGGGTTTAGAAGCTGCGAAGACATTCAGCATCCATGAGGCTCTTTTTGCTCTGTGTTATATTTACTTCTCAGGTGGGGTTAATGATGATTCTTTCAAGAACTTGACAGTTGTATTTCCAGTATGCAAAGAATGTTTCTAACTGCTTTTAGTGATAGGCTTAATCTAAGAGTAACAAAAAAAAATCTCATTTTTCCTCCCCTGGGGCCCTTCAACACTTTAACATGTGGAACCAAGAAACTGTCTTTTTTAAGAAGTGACAGAAATTGCAAGTGTCTCTGGCAATTTTGGGGAAATATCATCTGTGAAAATAGTTTCATTATTCAACACTTCTGAAATGTGAAAATGAAATACACAAAACCAAACCAAAAGCACCATGGGACTGAAGAGTTTGTAAAATAGAATATAATATAGAAGAATAGAAAATAAAGCCTGCATATTATTTATTGGTGGCTTCATATTCTTAACATGGGGCCAATACAGAAGAGCATAAGCAGATGTCTTCATGACAATATACCAGGAAAATAAACCTATAAATACTGATTTTTATTCTGTACCTACCTACCGTGCAGAATTTGTCAAATTTCTTAAGCTTATATTTGTCAGAAATATCTGTAAAACATTTGTGTGGCTTCCTTAAATTTTAACTTAATGTTAGATATATTTTTACTTGTTATGATGGAGTTGAAGGGCAATTCCATTATGCTTTATAATTACAATATATTTTTGTAAAACAGAAACTTAAAATTTAGAAAGATTGAAAAAGGTAAAAAATCTTGAAAGGTCTTTGAAAGGTCTTTCTTTAATTTTATAAGGAAGTGAAACTTAAGATCAGTTTGTCAATGAAACAATTTAAAGTATAGGGCCTAATTTTGGTTCATTCTCGATTGTCTATGGCACCCCACTCCAGTACTCTTGCCTGGAAAATCCCATGGATGGAGGAGCCTGGTGGGCTGCAGTCCATGGAGTCGCTAAGAGTCGGACAGGACTGAGCGACTTCACTTTCACTTCTCACTTTCATGCACCGGAGAAGGAAATGGCAACCCACTCCAGTATTCTTGCCTGGAGAATCCCAGGGACGGGGGAGCCTGGTGGGCTGCTGTCTCTGGGGTCGCACAGAGTCAGATATGACTGACGAGACTTAGCAGCAGCAGCAGCAACATATCTTAATAGTACTACTGATTAAATATTAATCTTTTAAACTATCTTAAATATCTTTTAAAATTCTGGTTCTCTCTAATATAATTTATATTAAATATTAGCTAGAAGGCAGACATAAGATGATAAGTCTTTTAAGGGAAATATATTTACTTCACATATGTTTTCTACTTTTCAAAATAATCCCAGATTTCTGTATATTTTCAATATAATCTGACAGGTTTTGGTATAACATATGGTTAATCAGTCTGGATTCTGGATTGCAAGCCACACTAATAGTTAGCTAATTTATCTGAAAAGGAATTTCTTGGAAATATATCAGGCCATCAGGCTTCCCACATGGTTCAATGGTAAAGAAGCTGCCTGCCAATGTAAAAGATGCAGGTTTGATTCTTGGGTAGGGAAGACCCCCTGGAGTAAGAAATGGCAACCCACTTCAGTCTTCTTGCCTGGAAAATTCCATGGACAGAGGAGCCTGGTGAGCTAAGTCCATGAGGTTTCAAAGAGCTGGACACAACTGGATGACTGAGAACACCTACACATATAGGCCATCACTCAGATTTATTGGGCAGACTAAAGAACCAGGCTCAGAGAATGAATAAGAAACAAGGAAGGTTCAGCATCAAGATTCCTAGCTCTGGTCACACTGCGAAGTTGTATGATCTGATCTCCATGACAAAATGCTGATGCTAGTGAAAGTTGCCCCTTGAGAATATATTAAAACTTAGGCCTTTGTCTTCACACCCACAATATTTCATGTCCATCCTAAGACTCAGTATTATAAGTAATACCATTCACTTGACTGGTACTAGGTCAAGTGCCTGGACCCTTACTCTCAAGATAATGGAGAAACAGTATCTGATCTCTTCAGTGTGACAATGTACATTTCATCCAAGACTTAAATGATGGAAGAATCCCCTCCACCAAATAAGAAGAAACACTGAATGATGGGAAACTAAAGATGTCCTTTAAACTTGGCATTCTATAGTATATAGTGTTAGTGTTACTCAGTCATGTCTGACTCTTTGTGACCCTATGGACTGTAGCCTGCCAGGTTCCTCTGTCCATGGAATTCTCCAGGCAAGAATACTGGAGTGGGTGACCATTCCCTTCTCAGGGGATCTTCCCAACCCAGGGATCGAACTCGGGTGTCCTACATCACAGGCAGTTTCTTTACTGTCTGAGCTACCAGGGAAGCTCATGGTATATCATCTTTTATATACTAAAACATTTTTGTTTAGTATATAAAATTTTATATATATAAAAATGTGGATTATTGTTATCCACATTTTTATGTTCTATTAAGTCTCCTTTAACACTGAATTAACCAATACTAAGCATTGCAGTTAGGGACAAATGCAGAATCAGGTTCTTTTGAGCCTCTGGCTACATCATTTTCCTCAATCAATCAATGTATAACTTTTCTTTGTTTTTATGTGTAAAGACAAATTTATTTACATTGTATTTACAACAGTACATTGTTGATTGATTAACCCTTGACTCATGACCAGCAGCACTACAACTGATGTCTGAATGAAGCTTGTCTAATGCATGTATTTTCTCCATAAGACATATCACAGCTTTTTTGACATTTGTAACACGAGATAGCACTTTGGAACTGTGCTTGCAGGCTATTTTAAACACCAAAATCATCAACAAAAGCACAAAAATGGAAAAACTGTGGTGCTAAATAAACTGTGAAAAGAACACTTGCTTATAGTATGAGAGCTAAAACAAGAAGGTAGAATGTTGCTTTGTTCAATTTCCAAAGGAAATGTGAGTGCTAGTACTGAACATTTTTTGCTGCTCTGTGCTTGAGTATGTCTGCAAATGACAACAAAGATACCACAAGTATTGATTTGGGGTTTAAAATAAATTTCAGCTAGTGTATGGATTAAAAAAGATGAAATTTGTGAACAATGAAGATACAGTATATATATATATATATATATATATATATACACACACACTGTATATATACACTATACTATACACTAGTGTAGTATATGTATATACTACACTATATGTGTGTGTGTATATATGTATACACTTCCCTGATGGCTCAGACAGTAAAGAATCTGCCTGCAATCCTGGAGACCTGGGTTTGATCCCTGGGTTGGGAAGATCCCCTGGAGAAGGGAAAGACTACCTACTCTAGTATTCTTCCTGGGAAATCCCATGGACAGAGGAGCCTGATGGGCTACAGTCCATGGGGTCACAAAGAGTCAGATATGACTGAACAACTAACACATAAATATATGAAGTTAACAAGTAGTGCTATGATTTTGCTATGCTTTTTTACATATGCATGTAAAAACTGCAATTATTAGTAGTGTAAGTCAGTGATCTAACATACTTGAAAATTCTTTATTGGCGTTGATACCTTTCAACATTTAAAATTTAGTTTATTTTATTACTGGATAAATATGATAATGTGGGAAGTTATATAACTTCTCTATTTGGTAGTCTATGTTAATTCCTAATACTTTAAAATTTTTTTTACATCTATGAATTTGCTTATCCCTTGTAGGTTTTAGTTTTGCTTCATTATGTCAAAATCTCTTAGCCATTATTTGGATATTTATTACAAAAAGCTAGTACCAAAGTTCTGTATACTATTTTCAATCTCTAAACTACATTTAAAAGTGATCATCTAACTAGTTACTTGCTCTCTTTGTTCAAGAATACTAATTGAAATTGATTTTTTTTTTATTTTTTATTTTGTGTATCTGATGAGTTGGATAGATCTCATTGGTCCAAATTCCTTTCCAGAGCATCTGGCAAATTAAAGATATCAAAGCATAAATAAGGCTAATTCCTGTCAACATTGTCACTTTTGATTTCTTTCTGGACTTTTGCAGAAAGTTGGTGTGATTTAGTGCTCTCAGTATGTTAATGTTTTTGGTCTTTTTCAGCTTTTTCTTTGATCACTGACTTTTGACCTTTGGTTTATGTCAATGAAAATGATAATAAGAAATCTATTTTATAAAGAAATGAGAAATAACTCTCAGGTCCAAAAAACATGTTCTAGATGAGAAACCTTGCCACCCCTATAGTTAATGTTGGTATTGTTGATAACTCTGGCAAAGGTGGATCAAAAGGATAGCATTAGGACTGGTTTGAAGCAAAGGTTTTGATCAGGGATATAGTAGACTTTTACATCAGTGTGAGGCTGAATAAAAAAATCACTATAGGTAGCAGTGGTATGGTAGACATCTTGAATCTAGACTCTAAAGAAATTTCCCCTGAAGTATATCAAATGGTAGAACATCTCAGAAATCAGAGAATGAATATGACTGCTTCTAGAAATTACAGCCTGGTTGGCCTCTGCTCCATTTTATATTACCTCTTGGAGTGAGTAGGCTTGAGTCTTAAGATATCATTTTAAGCAAAAAAAAAAAAGGGTCAGGAGCTTGCAGGAGAAGGTCAGACATGCTAAAATAATCTTTTTAAAATAATAGGTCTACAATAACATTAGGTACAAGTGTATGAATTTCTGAAGGGAAGTGAATTCAGTTTTGGAAAATAATGAAAAATGGAGAAGGCTCTAAGACCTAATATCAATATTTCATACATTCATTTATCTGAAATGAAAGCAATTTTTTATGTCTAAAATAAAGAAGAACTATTGTAATTCATTGATTCTAAGACGCACTTTTTCACATTTTTAACATCTCTGAAACATGGAAGCATCTTACAATCAGTGGCACCCTACAATTAAAATTGAATAATGTTTTTCTTTGTGAAGTGTAAAATAATGAGATGTGTTACAACTGAACATAACTTTGATTTGATTAAATATAGTAATATGTCCAAATTTAGAAAAAGATATTCATTAATAAAAATAAGATTAATAAGCTATACAAAATAAACATTTAAAAACAAATTTAGCAGAATATGTTACAGTTTAACCCTAGAGCACAATGGACCCCTTTTAAAGATCAACTTTCTGTCATTTTGTACCCAATTCTTTTTGTATATGTGTATGTGTATTTTTCTCCATAGTCTGTAGTTTTCATCCAGTACTAACTTGGTATAATGTAGTAGTGTTAGTCTCTCAGTCATGTCCAACGCTTTGCTACCCTACGGACTGTAGCCCAGCAGGTTCCTCTGTCCATGGGATTCTCCAGGCAAGAATACTGCAATGGGTATCCATTCCCTTCTCCAGGGGATTTTCCCAACCCAGGAATCAAACCCGGGTCTCCTGAACTACAGGCAGATTCTTTACCATCTGAGCTACAGGGAAGCCCACAACACTGGAGTGGGTAGCCGTGGGTAGCCATTCCCTTCCCCAGGGGATCTTCCTGATCCAGGGATCCCACCTGCATCTTTTGTGTGTCCTGCATTGGTAGGAGGATTCGTTACCACTGCACCACCTGGGAAGCGGGTTCTAAGTTGGTATTCAAAAACTGAAAAAGATCTTAAATAATTAAGATGACTAATTATAATATTCCAAATAATGATTATGTAGTAGATATTTTCTAACTATTACATTAATCAGTTTATATAGGTAGCATTTTTTCTTTTTTGATTTTTCGTTGCTCTTCTAAGATCACACAGCCTAATAGTCATGAATCCACCTAAATGTGTAGTTCAGTCTATCACTTACACACAGGAAGAAAAAGTAGAAAGGACCTTCTACTGTTCAAATTCTCAAATATATCTCTACATTATATTATAGTGTCTAGAAACTGTCAATTTTCATTTTGACATCTAAAAAACTAAGTTGAATAATAATTTAGAATAATATCTCCTAATTTTAGAATAATATCTTCTAATTTTAAAAATGATACCTTTGCGGGAAAAATATATACAATGGGAAAAAATATCAAACAAAATTGAATTGTCTTCACACTGTCATTTTAGGGGAAAAAAGCACTAATTAGGGGTAGATAAATTTTTTTAAGATGGAAAAATAGAATAATAGTCTTTTAGTAGTTATGAATTTCAAGCACCAGACTGCTTTGGAGAAGTAACAAAAATGGTCTTTCTTTAAAAGAGTAACAGGAATTTAGAGTTGTTCTTTGCCTATCAAAGACTCAAGAGGGATGAAACTGGTTTGCCTCAAAAGATTCCAGACACAGAGGAAATGGGAAAGGTGGCCTTAAAATGGAAACAGCTAAGTGAGGAATTGGAGAACAAAGAGAGGAACATGACTGTAAGAGATCTTTTGTGGCAGAGATGGCTAGGAATTTAGGGGCAATACTGGCTGCCATTTTATCTTTAATCTTTGTTTTTTTTTTGTTCTGTAGTAATGGTGTTCCAGTATTCCATGAATTTGGTTGATGGTTCACACAACACCATTATGTAAATTGCACCTTGGGGAATGGAGGCAGCACAGACATGTTTCAGAGTGCAACCTTTGCAGCCAGGCTTGCCTGGATTCAGATCCTGACTCCATGTATAGCTGTCAGCCTTTCTGTGCTTCATTTATCTTAGCCCCAAAAATGGGAGTAAAGTGTTCTTAATCCATGGAGTTGCTTTTAAGATTCAATCTGTTAATGCAAAGAAAGTTCTTATACCAATGTAAGGTCTAGTGTTAAAATTAAAAACAAGTTTTGGCATAAAAATCACACACAGATTCCTGAGACACCCTGAGGTAGCATTGGGTTTTACTAAGTAATTTAAAATTGAACTGGGAACAGGGGTTTAGATTAAAGCATCTGTGCAAGTCTAAGGGTCCCTTCTGCAAGTGTCCCTTCTAATTCTGTGTGGTGTCTCATGAATGCCAGAAATGGTCAGCAGAAGAATGAACCTGTTCCCTTTTCATGGAGTGAAGACTTAAATTGACTTTTTAAGGCTATTAACGAAGGGTAACTCAGGCGTGCTGCAACTCATGGGGTCACAAAGAGTCAGACATGACTGAGTGACTGAACTGAACTGAACTGAACTCAGGAAGAATGCATTATATCAGACTCTTCTGGTTATATATGTAACATGGGAAATGAAATATCCCAGTCATCTTGCTCTCAGAAATACCCTCTGTTGAGAATTTAATGTACAGAATATGTCTTTTTGCATACTCTTAATAAAATTATTTTACTTTTAAAGGAAGAAAAATATGTGCCCAATAATCATTTTAATTTTCCTGAATTGACCCCTCTGTTTTCATTACATACAAGGTAAGATGCTGCTTTGAAAACTGGAAGGCATAATGTTACCAAACCAAACTTAGGTGCACTCACCTATACACGATAAAGCTCATTTACTGTCATTGGGTGGTGCTGACGGAAAGGGCAACATTCATTGCAGGGCATCCATCAGTTAGTTCAGGGCAACTAGTGCTCAAAATACCCAAACCCCCAATGGAATTCAGGAAAGCGTTTTTAAAGGTAAGGTGAGAGAGGGGCATCTTGGAATGAGAAGTCAAGTGGGCCTTCGGAAGCATCACTATGAACAAAGCTAGTGAAGGTGATGGAATTCCAGTGGAGCTATTTCAAATCCTGAAAGATGATGCTGTGAAAGTGCTCCACTCAGTATGTCAGCAAATTTGGAAAACTCAGCAGTGGCCACAGGACTGGAAAAGGTCACTTTTCATTCCAATCCCAAAGAAAGGCAATGCCAAAGAATGCTCAAACTACCACACAATTGCACTCATCTCACACACTAGTAAAGTAATGCTCAAAATTCTCCAAGCCAGGCTTCAGCCATACTTGAACCATGAACTTCCAGATGTTCAAGCTGGTGTTAGAAAAGGCAGAGGAACCAGAGATCAAATTGCCAACATCTGCTGGATCATGAAAAAGCAAGAGAGTTCCAGAAAAACATCTATTTCTGCTTTCTTGACTATGCCAAAGCCTTTGACTGTGTGGATCACAATAAAATGTTGAAAATTCTGAAAGAGATGGGAATACCAGACCACCTGACCTGCCTCTTGAGAAATCTGTATGCAGGTCAGGAAGCAACAGTTAGAACTGAACATGGAACAACAGACTGGTTCCAAATACGAAAAGGAGTACGTCAAGGCTGTATATTGTCACCCTGCTTATTTAACTTATATGCAAAGTACATCATGAAAAACGCTGGGCTGGAAGAAGCACAAGCTGGAATCAAGATTGCTGGGAGAAATATCAATAAACTCAGATAGGCAGATGACACCACCCTTATGGCAGAAATTGAAGAAGAACTCAAGAACCTCTTGATAAAAGTGAAAGAGGAAAGTGAAAAAGTTGGCTTAAAGTTCAACATTCAGAAAACTAAGATCATGGCATCTGGCCCCATCACTTCATGGGAAATAGATGGGGAAACAGTGGAAACAGTGGCTGACTTTATTTTTCTAGGCTCCAAAATCACTGCAGATGGTGATTGCAACCATAAAATTAAAAGACACTTACTCCTTGAAAGGAAAGTTATGACCAACCTGGACAGCATATTAAAGAGCAGAGACATTACTTTGTTAACAAGCGTTCATCTTGTCAGGCTATGATTTTTCCAGTAGTCATGTATGGATGTGAGAGTTGGACTATAAAGAAATCTGAGCACTGAAGAGTTGATGCTTTTGAACTGTGTTGTTGGAAAAGACTCTTGAGAGTCCCTTGGATTGCAAGGAGATCTAGCCAGTCCATGCTAAAGGAGATCAGTCCTGGGTGTCCATTGCTAGGACTGATGTTGAAGCTGAAACTGCAATACTTTTGCCACCTGATGCAAAGAGCTGACTCATTTGAAAAGACCCTGATGCTAGGAAAGACTGAAGGCAGGAGGAGAAGGGGATGACAGAGGATGAGATGATTGGATGGCATCACTGACTCAATGGACATGGGTTTGGGTGGACTCTGGGAGTTGGTGATGGACAGGGAGGCCTGGCATGCTGCAGTTCATGGGGTAGCAAAGAGTTGGACATGACTGAGTGACTGAACTGAACTGAATTGAGAGAGCAGCATGTCAGAATATGTAATCAGTTTCTGCAGAATTCTTTGGTTGTTGGTGATGATGTAATAGGATGATGTCACAGGGGGTTAACATTATAAATCCCTAGGCTCCAGTAGGCCTGGGGGCTGTGTACTAACGGTCATCAAGTAGTTAATGTTTTCCAGTGGTGTGGGTAAAAGTGTGTGTAAAATCAAGAGGTATCTAAGTATTTCAGAGGGGAGCTAAAGTACAGGATATGGGGGGAGGAGTCTGTCCCAGGAAGGTCCCATAGAGTCCTGCTTGGTTATAATAGGTCTTCTGGTTTTAACTTGCATTATTCTATATGAATTGTTTTTTATTTCAAGGACCCAATTTCATTGTATTTTAAATGAAAATATTTAGCAAATCTTCCCTGAAGCACCTTCCAATCTAAAATTATAGAATTTTAAGTGTTCAATAAGTAATTTGGTTGATTGGATTATAGCAAAAGGGTTTTTACATCTAAAAACAAGTATTTTCTTTTTTGAAAAAATGGTCACTTAATAGCCCATAGTCCACAACTTCTAGGTTTTTCCAAACAAATCACAAGTCTAAATACTTCAGGTAACTGAGAATGTGATTCTTAATGATTTTTCTCTGTATTTGGTAGCATTACATCTCCATTGTATTTAATTTCATACCTATTCATTCTTTTACTTGTGAAAAATTTGATGAGAGGTTGAGTTTTTAATCTAATAGCTGTACTTGGCTACAAGTACACATGACAGTTTCAGTAAACTAGAGCCCACTCGATTGAGGTGGACTTGTGGCAGGAAGTGGGCCCCTTCCATGGTCTGAGAGTGGGCTCTTGTCCAACATTTGGAAATGAATTGTTAAGGAGACACACGTGCTGACAAAGCAAGAGACTATTATTGGGAAGGGGCAACTGGGCAAAAAGCAGGAGGGTAAAGGGACCCAGAAGAACTGTCCCGCCACATGGCTCTCAGTCTCAAGTTTTACGGTGATGGTATTAGTTTACAGGTTGTCTTTGGGCAGTCATTCTAACTCAGGGTCTTTGCTGGTGGTGCTTATATTACTTACTTGGCCAAGATGGATTCCAGCAAGAAGGATTCTGGGAGGACACATGGACTGCTGTCTACTGTCTCCTTTTGATCTTTCTTCTGGTCGATGGTGGTTTGTTATTAATATTAATAGTTTAATGTTCCTTACTAAGACCTCCTATCGTAATATAACTCATGCAAATGGGCTACTGCCCAGGGTGTGTGGTTTCAGTCAGTGTTTCCCCTAACAGATTAACTTACCCTATTTATTTTTAAAAAGATTTCAGTCAGAATGATCAACTTATAACAATTGGTGTTATGACTGGTGGTATCAGTGGAAGAGGAAGCAGACAGCTCTATAGCATAATCTGGGAAAATAAAAGGAAAAGAAAGGTTTAGTCAGAGATTACAGTAGATAAAACATTAATTGCTAGTTTTTTTTTCTCCAGCCTCTTATAGATTTTGCTTTAGTTATCCACGTTGACTTAAAAAATATACACAGCCTAAAAGTTGAGTTATCGTTTATTTGGTGGAAGTTTTTAGGACTTCAAGCCTGGGAGGCAGCATCTCAAAGCAACCTGAGAGAACTGCTCTGAGGAGGTGAGGTGGGACGAGCCAGGTTATATAGAAGTTTTGTAACAAAGGGCAGGTAGTCTGGATGTCAAAAAATGATTGTAAGTTAAAGAAAATGAGATATGTTAAGGAATTTAGCACTTTTCTAGTGTGAGAAGATGGAAGAGTCTGGGCTCACTGAAATTCTTTCTTTGATATGCACCTCAGCTATCTGGGGCCAGTATCCTGTGTTTTCACATCCTGTGTTTTCACATCCTGAGTTTCCTCAAGGTTCACCATAGGGAGTGACTGCAGTCTAATGGCTGTTAGATGGCCATATTCTTTCCTTCCTGAGTTTCCTCAGGGATCACTGGCTCATATTGGAGCGCTGCATGGCTGTAATTGTTGATGACTGAGACAACCTTTGTTTACTGATATGTAGGAAATATCCCATTTCTCATCCATCACCACCTAGTCTGCTGTTGTGGTATGATTTGCTGTAGGTAGATGTTCTTTAGAATGAGTAGCACGTAAAGACATTATTCATTTAACTATTAGCATTTAAGTTATCATGTTTGTTTTTAGCATCAGGACTAGTAAACGGAGACAACTTTGGGGACTATTGTGGGAATCCAGAGTTGGGAGGGTCCATGGTAAGTAGATACTGAATGAGAATTATAGACACATTGGTGAGTATCAGGATTAGTATGAAGAGAAGGTGCATGGAGGAAAGAGAAACTTGCAACTGCACAAGTTCTCTGAAAATTACCTTTGAATTTTAATTATCTCTGAAAGTTGGCCCCCAGAATTCCAAAGGAAACTGGGCTAATTCAAAATGTAGATGCTCTAGTCTGAGATGCTTTGAATTTGTTTATTCAGCTCAAGGCATTTGCTCTCTACATATGTTAGTTTAGGATTATGATGCCAGATGCTTCTTATGGAGGATGCTGGCAATGAAATTCTTCACATATTTACCTTTTGATTTTTATCTAGGAGGCTTTGACTGAATGCCACATGATCAGAATTAAAATAAATACACAATCAAGTTTTTTAAACTTAAGATTTAGTAACTTCTCACAGAGATATTCTTGTTAAACTTAATGTCATTTATAGTAGGCAATTCTCTCAGTTTTGTTGATTTTATCTTGTCTGCAATTATATGCTGTGAAATAAAATTAAAAATATATAATTACAGCCCTCTTGGTAGGCTGTTGACTATTTTGAGTTAAAAAGCATTCTGTGCTGGCAGCAGAAACACAGCAGCAGTGGTCTAATTTCCTCTAATCCACTAGGTGCCTGTTTAATTACAATCTTCCATTTACTAGCTCTTTGGCTGTATTCCATCTTTGCTTGTATATTTTTTTCATTCAGTTTATTGTCCATTTCTATTTCATCGAGTAATGTATAATACAGACTTTGCCTGTTTTGCTCCCTCAGTTGCAAACGTTGTTGAGTCATTTCTATATTTTGCTATTTAATTGATTTTAACTTTTATTTTTTATTGGGAGAAGAAACATATTCATAGTAAAGTTTAGTATTTAAAGTTTTTTTTTTTTTAAAGTCAGAACATTATGGAAAGTAACAGAGGAGTTTAAAAGTCATTTCATCTGTCAGATTGATGAGTTAGGTGGTAGATACTGCAAAAAAAAAGAAAACAGATATTGATGAAGGAGTTTTGTTGTCATATAATTTGTTAATTGGTTTAATGAAAGACTCACCTAGTTTTAAAATGTTATGTATGTATAATGATTATATAATTCTTAAAACCAAAAAAATTAATTTAAAAAATTAATTGAAATGTAGTGGATTTACAATGTGATGTAATTGAATTAATTAAATAAATGAAAAGCATACAATTTTATTATTCAATTAACGTACAGTGATTATGTAGATACATATTGATTATGGGCTTTTAATTATATACATGTTAAATATATGGAGTTTCTATCTGCTGAAACAGTTTTGTGATTTTTGTGGTGTTAGATTTGTATGGGATGTGTGAGAGTCAATAGAATTAATGGTAAAGGATTTGGTTTACAGTAAATTTATTCAACTTAGATTGTAATCCACATAAGGGTGGGGATCTTGTCAAACTTTAGCATCATAGTCTGAGACTAGTGCTAAATACAATACCTGGCAAATAGTATGAGGATTTAAGTAAATCTTTCCTTTACAGGCATAAGACCTGCACTTATAGATTTAACAGCAATACACAGCCAGATATACACAATGAAGTTTGGCCAAATACAGAATAAGTTTAACCTTGTGAAGTCTGTTGTCAGCAGTTAGAAGACAAAATCAGGAAAGTAGAGAGAAGCAATCAGGAAGGTAGAGAGAAGCAATGACAAAAATTCTATCAAGAGTTAGAAGCTCATGGTAAAATGTTAGCTTTTATAGGGACTTCCCAGGTGATAAAAATAATTCTTCCTGCTAATGCAGGAGATGCAAGACACAGGTTCAATTCCTGAGTTGGGAAGATCCTCTGGAGAAGGAAATGGCAACCCATTCCAGCATTTTTAGATTAAAAAAGTTTAAAACACAAATATTAACTTTTCTTAGATTAAAATAAATGATAGCTAGGAGTTAGGGAGAAGGAAACGGCAACCCACTCCGGTGTTCTTGCCTGGAGAATCCCAGGGATGGGGGAGCCTGGTGGGCTGCCATCTATGGGGACACACAGAGTTGAACACGACTGAAGTGACTTAGCAGTAGCAGGAGTTAAGGAGATATCAAATAGGGGAACAAAAAATTATTTTAAAGTGATGAACATGTTTTGTATCTAAATTGTGATGGTGGTTACATATATGTACAACATTTCCAGAACTCAGAACTATTCACTTGAAATGGGTACTTTTTACTGTTTGTGGGTTATATTTTTCAGTATGGTTGATTTAAAGAATGTTCTTAGAGAGATGAATAGATAGGTGATGCCTGATAATCTGCCTTGTAAAAAACTTTAGCCTAAGAAACATTTTACAACCTGACTGGAAGCCTAACCTGGAAATAATTTGTTGACTAGAAAATCAATGACTGTCATTTTCATTTTATTTTTTCACCTTTCCTGGCTATTAGTCACTGTGGAAGCAATGCATAGAAAATAGTAAAGGCTCAAAAGGACCAAGAAATCTCCTTAAGCTCTTTAATTACTATTAGAGAGTGAGTTAGAAAATAAGATCACTCGATATGACTCATTGCAATTCTGAACAGACATTTTTGTGATGACATAAAAATTCTTTTTTTTTTTTTCTTTGAAGAGAGTTATTTTATCTCTAGTTTTGCTGTAATTGCTCACTTTTATTTATTCAGAACAGACCTGCCTCATTTTCTGGGACTGTACTATGAGAGTCTGGTCATAAAGTCCTGTCTGACTTCAAATTATGTGCTTCTTTAAGCTTTCCCACTGGAATGCAAACTCACTCTTCTAACTTTAGTGCTTAGCAATGAAGTCATCATGTTATATGCTGCAAATAAATAATGTGGAAAAGTTAATTACTCTCTTCAGCAGAATTTTTTTAACTTCCAGTGAGATAATCTAGATCAGACAAGCTGGGGTTTTGTTTTGTTTGCTTCTATATTCTACAAAAAAGTATGTAATATATTCTCATTTGAATTTTAGTCTCCATTATCTTAAATTAGATGCCAATTCCATTTGAATCTAGGATCTCTGGGTATGTTGTAATGACCATTTTTCATACTCAATGATTGTCCACCACATTTTGAAAACTCCTTTTCATCTTGGGGGAATATTCTTCTTTATAAGCCTTGTATTCTTTTTTCTAAATTAATTAGTTAATTTTAATTGGAGGCTAATTACTTTACAATACTGTAGTGGTTTTTGTCATACAAAGTCTTGTCTTCTTAATAGATTACCAGGAATTATTTTTTTAGCCTCCCTTGAAAATAAGCCATGAAATTAGAGGTCTCTGTCAATTAGAAGCATCCATTCAAAAGTCTGATTTGTAAGAGGAGCCAGCATTACATGTTGGACATTACCTGGAGTGCCAAGCTTCCACCATCACATGAGTTTATTCATTCCATTAATGCATACCTAAGATTTCATAAGAAGGTCCCAATGGGTAATTGACAGAGGAAGAAAAAAAAAAAACTGAGTTTGGTTTGGTTTATAGATCATCCTGCATGGTATATCAGAAATGTGGACCTCTGCAGTGTTACAGTAGTATTCAGGGATATTCCTAAATGAGAGTGGCAATGAATTAATATCTCAATGGGGAGAATTTGGGGCTACACTTCTAATTGTTCATTTGTCTTAGAAGGAAAGAAGACATTAGACACCTTTCACACCCACTCATAGATGCTGAATAATAATAAGGTTGTATCAGTTCAGTTCAGTTCAGTTGCTCAGTCGTGTCCGACTCTTTGTGATCCCATGGACTGCAGCATGCCAGGCCTCCCTGTCAATCACCAACTCCCAGAGTTTGTTCAAACTCATGTCCATTGATTGAGTCGGTGATGCCGTCAACCATCTCATCCTCTGTTGTCCCCTTCTCCTGCCTTCAATCTTCCCCAACATCAGGGTCTTTTCAAATGAGTCAGTTCTTCGCATCAGGTGGCCAAAGTATTGGAAGTTTCAACTTCGGCATCAGTCTTTCCAATGAATATTCAGGACTGATTTCCTTTAGGATGGACTGGTTGGATCTCCTTGGAGTCCAAGGGACACTCAAGAGTCTTCTCCAATACCACAGTACAAAAGCATCAATTATTTGGTGCTCAGCTTTCTTTATAGTCCAACTATCACATCCATACATGACTACTGGAAAAACCATACCTTTGAGTAGATGGTCCTTTGTTGGCAAAGTAATGTTTCTGCTTTTGATATGCTGTCTACGTAGGTCATAACTTTTCTTTCAAGGAGCAAGTGTCTTTTAATTTCATGGCTGTAATCACCATCTTCAGTGATTTTGGAGCTCCCCCAAAATAAAGTCACTCACTGTTTCCCCATCTATTTGCCATGAAGTGATGGGACCAGATGCCATGATCTTAGTTTTCTGAATATTGAGTTTTAAGTCAACTTTTTCACTCTCCTCTTTCAGTTTCATCAAGAGGCTCTTTAGTTCTTCTTCACTTTCTGCCATAAGTGTGGTGTCATCTGCATATATGAGGTTATTGATATTTCTCCCAGCAATCGTGATTCCAGCTTGTGCTTCATCAAGTCCAGCATTTCTCATGATGTACTCTGCATATAAGTTAAATAAACAGGGTGACAATATAAAGCCTTGATGTACTCCTTTCCCAATTTGGAACCAGTCTGTTGTATAAGTTGTATAGGCAAGGGCTTTTGAAGGAAAAATAATGGTGGATTGCTGGCACGGCATTTTAAGGAAGGGCTGTTTAGATAGGAAATAAAATTTACCTAGAGTGTGAGATTATTTGTTTCCCATTAAAATGATGAAACTAAGCATGCTTTCTGTGAAGGAGTTTATTAATACTCAGATACAGAGGATGACAGCTAATACAAATGTGAGTATCCATGCCAATACAAATGAGTTCAGTTCTTGTTTTCAAAAGAAAGATATGCACGGAATCAGCAAGTCTTTCTGTTAACACAATTTGACTAGTTTCTGACTGTGTTAGATTTCTGGTTCGCCAACCTCGTAAGATAAAACCCTTACCCCCTACATATAGATACCATCCATACTTGAGGGTAGAGTGCAAACTAGCCAAGAAGGGATAGATGACTTACCGTGAACTGTACAACTTGGCCTTACTAGATTTGGCCTTACTGGAATAAATTACTCTTTGAAATCTGTATTTGCCTTCTCTCTTTTCCATAATTAATATATGTGGTTAATTGAGTGCCTAGTCTTCCACTATGATATCCATGTACCAGTGCTTCTGATCCTGAAACTGATTTTATAGGAACAGAATTAAGGCACAGATATATATTCACTGGGTTTGTAGGTCTAGCTATGTACTGTGTCAACCAAAAGTTGCTGATCTTGCTGTTTGCAAGATTATTGAAGACACATTATGGCACCAATCTTATGAGGTCATTCTGCCATCTTGCAGAATATGGCATCTGTTATATACCACATGGTGATATAAGGTGTTTTTTCTTAGAATCTGTGAGTAAAGAAATTGGGAGTCAGAATATAAGCTCTCACTTTTATACCTTATGATCTATTAACAAAAATTATAGTTCATGATCCATGATTTTTGGCTTTGTTGATTCAGAAGTCTTAGTAGTCAAGAAAAGATTATTTCCACCCTGGGACACAACTGTGTGTGTGCTCAGTCACTCAGTCATGTCTGATTCTTTGTGTCCTCATGGACTGCAGCATGCAGGCTTCCCTATCCTTCACTATCTCCCAGAGTTTGCTCAAAGTCGTTTCCATTGAGTCAGTGATTCCATCTAATCATCTTATCCTCTGTCACCCCTTATCCTTCTCCCCTCAGTCTTTCCCAGTATAAGGGTCTTTTCCAGTGAGTCAGCTTTTTGCATCAGATGACCAAAGCATTGGAGCTTCAGCTTCAACATAAGTCCTTCTGATGAGTATTCAGAGTTGATAGGGGAAAAAGTAGAAGTAGTGACAGGTTTTATTTTCTTGGACTCCAAAATCACCGTGGATGGTGATTGTAGCCATGGATTTAAAAGATGCTTGCTCCTTGGAAAAAATCTGTTAGAAACCTAGGCAGCATATTAAAATGCAGAGACATCACTTTGCTGACAAATGTCCGTATAGTCAAAGTTATGATTTTCCCAGTTGTCATGTACAGATGTGACAGTGGGATCATAAAGAAGGCTGAGTGCTGAAGAATTCAGGCTTTTGAATTGTGGTGCTGGAGAAGACTTAAGACTCTCTTGGACAGTAAGGAGATCAAACCAGTCAATCCTAAATGAAATCAACCATGAATATTAATTGGAAGAACTGATGCTAAAGCTGAAGATCTAATACTCTGGCCACCTGATGTGAAGAGCTGACTCATTGGAAAAGACCTTGATGCTTGGAAAGATTGAAGACAGGAGGAGAAGGGGGTTGCAGAGGATGAGATGGTTAGATAGCATCACCAACTGAAAGGACATGAATTTGAGCAAAAGAAGAACCTGGCGTGCTGCAGTCCATGGGCTTGCGAAAAGTTGGACGCAGCTTAGTGACTGAACAACAACAAAGCACTTACTAATTTTTTTTTGTATTGCAATCATGCATACATAATTTATGAAAATAAATTTATGTAAAACATACTCTAGTAAATGTTCGCTATGATTTCTTCTGGCTCATCAAGCCCCCTTACTCAGTAACTGAATTGTACAGATTTTGAGTGAATTAAGGAGCATCTAAAACAGTAAGTTATTAACCATTTAAGCGAATAGGTGTGTGCTCAGTTGTTTCAGTTATGTCTCACCCTTTGTGAACCTGTGGACTGTAGCCTGCCAGCCTCTGTCCATGGGATTCTCCAGGCAATAATACTGGAGTGGTTTGCCATCCCTCATCCAGGGGATCTTCCTGACCCAGGGATCCAACCCATATTTCCTGTGTCTCTGCCTTGCAGGTGGATTCTTTATCACTGAGCCACTGGGAAAGCCCATTTTAGCAAGTAGATCATGTCAAAGACAACCTTTTCATTTGTTCCACCCAAGCTAATAAACTGCTCATGTTCCAGTGTGGTGCTTGTCTCTGAATGGCCAGGTTCTCACTCAGGATGCTCTTGTTCTTCAGCCTTTACTAGGCTCTCACACCTCAGTTAGAAATCCGAGAGGCACTATCTGTGCAGGTTTATATGCCTAAGGGATGGTAGTGTTTCTTCTGCAGTTTAGAGTGGAAACTATTCACAAAAAGTGAAAAACAAACAAACAAACAAAACAGAAACAAAACAAAACTCCAGACAACAGAGAGCCTTTCATAATGTCTACTTTCAGGCCTCTTGCCATTTCAATATGTCTTTTTCTGGATGTTCTGCCTTTGTTTGCTCTGTTTTCTAGTGCTTCCTTTTATTCAAGCATTTAAAGACAAAGTACTTACATAGACCAAAGGAATCCTGTTTTAGGTGGATAGATTCAAGACTTCAGTTCTGTTGTCTTCGGGGAACACAGAGCGAAACAACTGAGCCTAAAAAGGTTTTGGGAAAGTGCAAGGAGCCTGGAAATAATCCATCTCTTCACATCAGGGTTTGTGTGTACTTCTGTCATCAGCAGGGATTACATGTGAAGTCACTACTTTGCTTACTGGCTGCTCAACAGGCACAGCATTAAATCTCCTCATCTCTTCTACTTGTGAATTATAGTTGGTCAGGCTGGTACACAGCATAAAGCCATTTTGGCAAAAATGACATGTGTGGGCGTTTAAACAAGAATGGCAATTTTAATTTTATTTTCACTCTAAATTAGAAAGGCAAAAAAGAAAAAAGAAGAAAAAAGAAAATCTTTCTTGGTCAAACAAAAGGGGGTAGTTTTTGTTTTTTTCATTTGGGTTTCAGGAATACAGAAAAAAAAATACTTAAAATAAAACTTGTCTATGTCCTTTTAAAGCAGTTGGTTAATAAGCTTTGGCTTACAATTTCAATGTGGAATTTCCCTAGACTACTCTATTTATAATAGAGGCTGGATATTATAGTGGCGTTTTATGTGCCTGGTCTACATTTTAAAGCCCATCTCTGTTGTTTAGGACCAGAAGTGGACACAATTTAATTCTGTTTATTATAGAAATCAAGTGCTTTTGGAGAGAGACTTGTGAGCAGCTGTTTAATATTGTCTTTCGGCTAATATAGAGGTTCATTTCTCTTTCCCTCCAAGGAAATAGCAATTCATGATATTTCTAGAGGTTCTTTTCTACAGAAATGCAGGTCTGCTGCCAGGATTTAGGAGGGAAAAAGATATGCTGTTAATTGGTGGGGCTGGCTGTTTCTGACAGGTGTCAATTTAAGACCTGTATTGCAGTAGGATTTCAGAGGATTCTGCAAAGAAGATATCAATAATCAAAATAGAAAAGGAAAACATATTTTTGTTATATAATTTTTCAGCTATTTTTAAACTTCTTGTAGCTAAATTTAATAGGAAGGATGTTTTGAAACAAAGATGGGCAAGAATTATCTGCATTCCTTGGAGACTATGTTCAATAGTTAAGGAAAATAATTTTCTTTTGAAAACAGTATGGTTAAAATAATTGAGCAAGTTTTAAGGTGAGATGATTGAACAATTATATTTATGGTGGTAAATAACTGAAACGGTCTCTTGAAACAGGGCCTTGAATATAGCATTAGATGTGTTTTACAGTGATGTAGAGGAGACTATTAGACTTGGAAAATTAAATGACATATGGTTCTTTGTTTGGTGTATATATATGAATAAAAAAGGTACCTCCAGGAGGAGACATTCTCATATTCTCTTTAAGGGCCAGTTCTGGCTTTAGATTCACTATCTTAAATCTTAGGGTCCATTTTGTTAGTGTTAAGAGAGAGACAGCCAACTGACTAAGAATTTCAGTGATGCTCTGAGTCAAAGAATAACAGTATCCAGATAATTGCCTTATTCTTCAGTGAATTGTATGAATATAAACTAAATGTGAACTACTTTGATAGTTGGAATAATACTGAGGAATTATTAAATGGAGTAGGATTTGTACTACACGTAAAGTTTGGGCCAAATGTCCATTTAAGATAGGTCTTGAGAGCGTATATCGGTAGATTTCTACAAGAACGTGGGTGGTCTCATAGGTGTGTGTGCTTTCTGCATTAAGACTATGTGGAGTGAGGTTATTTCTTTCAGTGTTCCATGATTACTTTTTTTTTTTTTAATTGTACATGATTTTGGATGAACTAGTTTGGGTTTCTTCTCTCATGTTCTTTCTTTCCATTAAAAAAAAAAGTTACTAAATTTAAAATCTATTGCATAAACATCACATTTTGACTGAGTTGTGTAAAATGATTCAGAAGTAAATTGTTTAAGAGTCAAGGTAGCGTTTGCCACCTGCCTGCCTGATAAGCTGATGTATCAGAATATAGATTTTCTCTCTTACTGTGGGAAGCACCTTGTGAAAATGCATTCCGAGAGTCTGCTTTCCGTTTCCAACTCAAAGAAGAAGTATTACTGAATTAGGTGGTAATCAAAATATATAGGATGTTTACCTTGAAAACTTGGCTTGCAAAGAAAGCTCTTTGAAATAAAAGATAATAGGTATACGTTATTTTATGGAAAATAAAAATTTTAATAAGAAATTTTGGTTCATGAGGATTTTTGGATTTCAAGGAAGCGTGAAATCTCAAGCTCTCAGAAGCAAGGATGTTGGAATAAAAGGGAGGAGAAACTTGGGAACTTGATGATGTGTTGCTGGGATCTCCATCTCGGACTATCTGTTAGATTTACAATATTTCATTGTTGCTGTTAAGCCCGATAAGCTCTGTTTCATTGTGTTGTTATATAAAGGTGAACACAATACCAACTGAAACATTTACCCAAGCAAATTGGAATGGGCAAACTGCATGAATCTGTCTCTCTGTGTTTCTCTCTCACTTTCCCTCTCATCTCCTCTCCTTTTGGGTTGGAAAGTGAGGTGTCATAGTCATACACACACCAAAATACACTTCAAATAAAATGAAATAAAGTTTAACTTTAAGTTTTAGTCTTTGAATACACATGTAACAATTCTTGCTTCTCTATATGTGAAGAAATTGAGTGTTTAAGTTGGTTGTTTTCACAACTTAGGAGAAAGCTATCATCTGAACTGTTCACTTTTTACTCCCTTGAACTGCCATAAGGGAATGCATTTATAACAACTTGAACTTTGTATATGAGCATGATCCAACTTTAGTCTTGTCCTGTATTTCAAAAACATGTGGGCAATTTTCATCGATTACTTTTACATATGTTTCTAGTCCTCTGTTATGGCTATATCAAGAAGCAAAACTTGTAGAAATAGTACCAGGCAGTGATCCTGTTTTAATAAGATTTTTAATCTAATTATATGTGTTGTAAAGTTCAAATAACATTTGGATCAACTGCCAAATTTTAGGGGTGCTTAGCTGAATTGAACTTCTGAACTTAGGAACAAGTTCACTTTTCAATGCCTAAAATGACTCTTCTCGTGAAAGCAAATCCTTTGCTCTGGTCAGAATTTTTATATATATATATATATATTTAAATATATATATATATTTAAAGTCTAGCCTGCTACATTTGACCTATATATTAATATATTTATACATAGTCTATTTATCTTACTACTAAGGAAGTGGAACCATTAATTTCAGAAAATGGAAGGTATTTATTTTTCTAAGATGGTGAATATATATTTTGAATGGTGTCCTATTATGTTCAGATTGGGAAAGAAAATATTTCCTTTTTTATGTTTGTAATTTAAGTTAAGTTGATGGCCAGATGATGTCATCTCTGACTATAAAAGATAATGTTTTCCAGTTATGGACAACAAACAAGCTCTATATGGATTTTATAATGCCCTCCCCATTTGTTTTAATACATATGTGATGCTAACAGCTCCCTGTAAAATTTCTTATTAATCATGTTTTACAGGAAATATAGGAGTATTAGAGGTATAATGACTGACTGAGCATCTGAGTTAGTTGTTGAATTGAGATCATATGACTCTTGGTCCATTTTTCATTCCACTGTGCTGCAACTACCTCATGTGATTAGTCTTTTTCAAGAAACATAAGAAAACACAATGATTAATATGGAAACAGATAAATTTTTTTGTGAGGTACCAAGTGGCAAGTTTCGGAGAAGGCAATGGCACCCCACTCCAGTGTTCTTGCCTGAAGAATCCCAGGGACGGGGGAGCCTGGTGGGCTGCCATCTCTGGGGTTGCAGAGAGTCAGACACGACTGAAGCGACTTAGCAGCAGCAGAAGCAGCAGCAAGTGGCAAGTTTAAGTAAAGCTGGACTCTGAGCCAGCTAACATACACAAATCAAAATTATGGGGGAGGAGAAGTTGTGATTGACAGGAAGTGCCTCCAACAAGACAGAGGAGGTGGCCCAAGTTTTCTATTTTCTAACTCCAGTCTGTGTACCACCTGAACTATGAGGTTCTTCTCTACAATTGTTTTAAAAAAAAAAAAAAGAATAGCAACATAAGGTTCTGATGTTCTTCAGTAAGTAATAGATTCAAAAGGCATTTAAAATTTTATTTTAATTTTTAGGAGGTTGAAAAATAGCTTTCTTTCCAACATTTCCACCCAAAGAAAATTTTAAAATTCTAAAGTATTTAAATGATTTAAACTAAATATAGAAAACCAGTCATTCAAATGCTGTCATAGATCCAGTTATTATATTATTATGAATTATTGCAATTGCTTGAAAAATATTTCTCTGGCTGAGTTCAACCACTTAAAGGTGTCTCTAAATACAATCTCAGGCAACTGTTTCCTCTTCTCTGAGGATTCTTCTGAAATTACAGAAAAACCTTAACAAAACAACAGACACAGTATTGTCCTTTTGTTGTTATTTAGTCACTAAGCTAAGTGGTGTCTGGCTGTTTGGAGACCCCATGGACTGAAACCCTCCAGGCACTTCTGTCTATGGGATCTCCCAGGCAAGAATACTGGAAAATCAAGAAAAGGTTTTGCCAGAACAACAAAAGGTTAAAGGGATTCTTGAAGGATATAAAGCAAGCAATGAGCCTGAAGGAGAAAACAAAAACTGGCCCTGGGCACTAGACATAAGCTTAGATCCTCTCCAGAAACTCCAAGATCCAGATCTACATGTACAAGTGGTACAGAGCCAGCCAGGGACCCGCACAGTGATCATTACAGCACTGCCTCTTTCTCCTGTGAATAAATAGGCTGCCAGTAATGACTTTTACCCTTGGGCACAAGCCAGGGAACTGCTCTGGAGAGAGTTTGTCATTGGCCTCAGGGGTGAATTTATTGAGTCCAGAGAGAGAGAGATAAAGAGAGAGGAGAGAAGCACAGTGGAATTTGAGGTTAACAGATTCAAACAGTGTATGCAAAAAAAGACTCCCCTATCTTCCCCCACATCAAAAATTCCCAAAAACTATATATTCTCTTTAATTTGTAAAGTGTTGTTGGAGGGGAGTTTCCAGTTGCCTACCTAGTGGTTCTTTATTCATGTACCCTGTTGGCAAATCTGTCACTAGACCCGGTCCAATAAACTAAAACCACCAATTAGTGTCTCCCATTCAAAGAATGTGGTTCATTAAGGGGGGAAAAGTCTATTTGTCTATCTATCTTTGATATCTCTACTGTCTCTGTCTCATCATCTATGTACAGAGAAAACTCATGCAAGCTGACTTACTAACCAACACAGTGTTTAATTCAAAGTACCACTGACTCCATGTGTAGTAGGTACATTAGACAAGAAAAATTCACAAGTTATAATCATGAAAGCAACTTTATTTTCATCTTCCACTGTCCTTTTTATCCTACTGGTCAGGCAGAATAGATTTTCCTGACTCTTTCATGAAAAGTCATGATTCTTCCATTCATTCTCCAGTGACAGAAAAGTGTTTTGGTTGCTATAAATAGTCTGGATTCATGCCTTAAAGTTTCTAGTTTATTTTATTAATTGACTCTTCAATATTTGTTCCAAGATAAGACTTCCCAGATCCCTCAGTGTCTGTGGGTGGGCTGCCTGCTTTAAAGAAAGGGGTTATTTCAATTTCTTTCTCTCTCTCACTTCTTTCTCTTCTGATAAACTTTTCTACCTCACCCTTCAAAAGTTTTAGACAAAATATAGTGGTAAAATATCACTTAGCTCATAATATTGTTGTGAGAAATGAACTTATAAGCCATATTTAGAATCTAGACTCTAATGATTGTAAACCATGCTTATTTTATATACCACTAAAATAGGAAAAATGAATTTTGCCACTTAAACTATGACACACACTTTTAAAATCTCTTCTACTTTTTTATTAACACCCTTTCCACTTCTCAAAAGAATGTTCCATTACTTTTATGGTATTTATCCTTCTTAAAAGTTTCAATGAAGGTTTCTTCTTAATCTTATCAAAAGCTATCAACAAATGGGTTTTAGACAACAATCAGAATTCACATATTTTTTTCTTGAAAGATCCTTAAATAGTTTATTGGTTAAAATATTTAGAGGGGCAGTTGTCTAGTTATTCCATTCAATTATGCCATAGAAGTAACCAAATAAAGTTATGACAGACAATGACAGCTGCAATAAAGGCGAATTAAGAGTGAACCATAGAACTCTACTGACTGTTAGATACATCTGGATTTCAGAAGTGTTACAATATGAGAATGTAGACATCTTGAAGTTGATGCACTAAAATGTACACACTCCTGTATGTGTGTGAGCATGTGTGAATCATGTCTGGCCATGGTTAAACCTTCTATATGTATCAACTACAATTACTGTTATTATTATTTCAATCTGAATGATACTCTAGAAGGGTGGTTTTGTGTGCTCTGGGACAGATGTGTATTTAAAACTAACTTTTTCTATTCCAGGAAATTGTGAAGGGATTTTGAAGCTTCTTAGAAAAATGTGACTCTACTCTGTGATATGGTTGATGCATTTCTCTCTAGCTGCCAACTGTTCACTTTTTGTCAGTCCTACACAGATATTCTTTCTTGTAGGCCAATAGCACCCTCCCATTCTTGGGAAGGATTTAAAACTTCCTTCTCTTATATATAGTGTACCTCTGGTCCATGAGAAACATTCAGGAATCCTGTAACCAACCTAATCAGAAATCAGACTGATCTTAAGGGAGTATCTATTCTCCACTTTGCCCCTTTGCAAAGCAGCTGACCAGTACAACATTCTGCATCTATATTTTCAGAATACAAGTCATACCCAGTTCTGTTCAGTTAGTTCAGTCACTCAGTCATGTGCAACTCTTTGAGACCCATGGCCTGCAGCCTGCCAGGCTTCTCTATCCATCACCAATTCTTGGAGCCTGCTCAAACTCATGTCCATTGAATTGGTAAAACAATCCAACCATCTCATCCTCTGTTGTCCTCTTCTCCTCCCGCCTTCAATCTTTCTCAGCATCAGGGTCTTTTCAAATAAGTCAGGTGGGAGAAATATCAATAACATCAGATATGCAGATGACACCACCGTTACAGCAGAAAGCAAAGAGGGGCCAAAGTATTCGAACTTCAGCTTCAGCATCAGTTTCCTTCCAGTGAATATTCAGAACCGATTTTATTTAGGATTGACTGGTTTGACTCCTTTCTGTCCAAGAAACTCTCAAGAGTCTTCTTCAAGACCACAGTTCAAAAGCATCAATTCTTTGGCACTCAGATTTCTTTATGATCCAACTCTCACATTGATACATGTCTACTGGAAAACCCATGGCTTTGACTATATGGACCTTTGTCAGCAAATTAACGTCCATGCCTATTAATATACTGTTCAAGTTTGTCATAGCTTTTCTTCCAATGAGCAACTGTCTTTTAATTTCATGGTTGCAGTCACTATCTGCAGTGATTTTGGAGCTCAAGAAAATAATCTCTCACTGTTTCCATTGTTTTCCCATCTATTTACCATGAAGTGATGGAACCAGACGTCATGATCTTAATTTTTTGAATGTTGAGTTCTAAGCCAGCTTTTTCTCTTTCCTCTTTCACTTTCATCAAAAGGCCTTTTAGCTCCTCTTTGCTTCCTGCTGTAAGGGTGGTGTCATCTGCATATCTGAAGTTATTGATATTTCTCCCACCAGTCTTGATTCCAGCTTGTGCTTCATCCAGCCCAGCATTCCACATGATGTACTTTGTATATAAGTTAAATAATCAGGGTGACAATGAACAGCCTTGAGGTACTCCTTTCCCAATTTGGAACCAGTCTGTTCCATGTCTGGTTCTAACTGTTGCTTCTTGAGTTGCATATAGATTTCTCAGAAGGCAGGTGAGGTGGTCTAGTAGTCCCCACTCTAAGAATTTTCCACAGTTTTGTGAACCAGATAATCAAAGGCTTTGGCATAGTCCATAAAACAGAGGTAGATATTTTTTCTGGAATTCTCTTGCTTTTTCTATGATCCCACAGATGTTGGCAGTTTGATCTCTGGTTCTCCTGTCTTTTCTAAATCCAGCTTTAACATCTGGAAGTTCTCAGTTCATGTACTGTTGAAGCCTAGCTTGGAGGAATCTGAGCATTACTTTGCTTGTGTGTGAAATGAGTGCAATTGTGTGGTAGTCTCAACATTCTTTGGCATTGCCTTTCTTTGGAATTGCAAAGAAGACTGACCTCTTCCAGGGAGCATCATTCCTTCCAAAGAAATCCCAGGGCGGATCTCCTTCAGAATGGACTGGTTGGATCTCCTTGCAGTCCAAGGGACTCTCAAGAGTCTTCTCCAACACCACACTTCAAAAGCATCAATTCTTTGGCACTCAGCTTTCTTCACAGTCCAACTCTCACATCCATATATGACCCACAGGAAAAACCATAGCCTTGACTAGACGCAAATGTAAGGACATCACTAGTAGTCATTAAAAATGCCATTGAAGGACTGATGCTAAAGCTGAAACTCCAGTACTTTGGCCACCTCATGCGAAGAGCTGAATCATTGGAAAAGACTCTGATGCTGGGAGGGATTGGGGGCAGGAGGGGAAGGGGATGACAGAGGATGAGATGGCTGGATAGCATCACTGACTCGATGGATGTCAGTTTGAGTGACCTCCGGGAGTTGGTGATGGACAGGGAGGCCTGGCGTGCTGCGATTCATGGGTTCGCAAAGTCGGACACGACTGACCGACTGAACTGAACTGAACTTGCTTGAAATGTTCCCTTGGTATCTCTAATTTTCTTGAAGGGATCTCCTGTTTCCCCCATTTTATTGTTTTTCTCTATTTCTTTTCATTATTCACTTTAAAAACTGTCTTGTCTTTCCTTGGTATTCTCTGGAACTCTTCGTTCAGACGGGTATTTTTTCCTTTTCTCCTTTGCCTTTTGTTTTTCTTATTTTCTGAGCTATATATAAGGCCTCCTCTGACAACTGTTTTGCTTTCTGCATTTCTTTTTCTTGGGTTTGGTTTTGATAATCGCCTCCTGTACAATGTTATGAACCTCCATCCATAGTTTGTCACGTTCGCATGTCTCAAGTAAGTGTGCAGGGTAAAAGTGCAGTGTATGTCACAAGATTGTCTACAGTGTCTATCTAATTATTTATGACCTTTTGATCATTAAAATACATCTTGACTCTGTCAAGTAAATCATATCTCAAATGTACAGTTCCTTCTCCTAGAGGAATAATTAGTTTTTGAATATACCTGTGACCAAAAATATTTTTCTGTTAATACTTAAAATTTTTTTTTAATAGATGAGAATGATTAGTCAAAGAGGAGAAATTTTCAGAAAGGAAAATGCTGAAAATATTTGTAAACTTTTGGAAAAATTTTTCTCTCCCTCTTTTTACATTAGTATAAAGTATAAGAACCCTCATGTACTAAACTTGCAGCTTCTGTGGGTCAAATATGGAGCTATACTTAGAAACAGATGAATCTCCAACAATATAAAATTATTTGGTTTGTCCTGAAAATAATAAATCTCCCAGCTCCCCAGTTCCAAACAGATTATTTTGAGGTATTGCTAATTCACACAGTAGATAGTGCATCAAGCAACAGAGACATGTGTTTGCTTTCAAGGTTTATTCTTAAGGGGTTTAAGTTTAAGTGGTGTTTGTTATATGTCTTCCTGAGTGACTTGGAGGAGTGGTTTTTCTTTGGAGTTGACCCAGGGTTTGAGTGAGACCAAGATGTGCAAAGATGATATAATCTTGTTCTTCTGGCAACCAAATAAGTTGGTTTTCAAATTAGGGTCACATCAGGTCACTTCAGGAAACAGAGTGGTGAGTGATCTCAGCACCTAGTAGCTACCACTAATACCACATTTGAGAGATTTTGCTGTGGCAGCTGAATCAACAGCTGGGATTCTAAAATCCCTAACTTGCACATAGGATTTAGCTTTCTCACCCACAAAATTATGGTCCTATATTTACCATCTGTGTGTCATTTTATATTTATGAAATTATAAAAATGAGGATTTCTTGGGAAAGAAATATTTTTGAAAATAATTTAAAAGCATAATTCTTGATAAGACATGGTCCATTAGACATAACAATAGCTCATTAACAAAGAGTTGCTATTAGCTAATAATTTTTGAAAGAAATCATTATTAATTAAAAAAAATGACGAGTTGTTGAAAAGACTATGTCCTTTTCCAGTAATAGCAAAAAGCCCTCAAAATTACTGCAGAGCTCATCCAATGCTTTATTCTTTTTAACTATATCAATGTCAGCGTACAATGGAAAGAACAATAAAAGCTAACCTTGTGCCACCCTTGAATGTCTTTTGTTTTTTGTCTTGTATTCAAAGGGCAAATACTTTTTGCTAGAGGGTTTGAATTGAAGGAACTGGCTGCCAAAATGCAGGTCACTTTGTCAGGTGGAGGACAGTTTGAGAAACAAAGAAACATGATTCTACCAGGCTAATATACACAGGTGAGATGCAAATCTCCTACCAGTTGTTCCCATTTGTGTCATTAGCCCTCCTGTCCATAAATAAACACCCTCTCTGTGAAAAAGCTTCTAGGTACCATGCCATGCCTTCTGAGCTCTATCAACCTGCAAACCAAGAAAGAGTGATCAGAGAGAAAGTGTTCCCCAAATAGGCTGTCACTGTAGACTGAGACACGGTGCTGATCTTGGGAACAGAGGGCATGACTTCTAGGTGCTTCTATGGGGAAGTGTGTCAGTTTTCATATGTACTCTTCTCTTAATAAGGAATCAGTAATTGTTGGTACATCTCTGCAGTACAGTTATCTTGTGTTCACTGTTTATAGTATTTCATAGCTATGAGGAAACTTACAGATTCACCTCTCACAGAGGAGAAATATTTTCACATTTGCCTTTTCCAGGAACTTATTTTTCTTATTGCAGATGACTGACTTCAAGTGAGAGTGGATTTTTTTTTTTATTTGCATTTGGGGAATAATCAATTGAAGCATATGTTTAGTGCAGGGAAGAGAAAAACTAGGTAGAATTCTACTTGAAATATTCAGCTACTCTTTCTACAGATTTTTAGAAATAACATTAACTTTTACAAAGACACATTTTCATTGTTTCAAAATAGCTTTAAGTTTTTAATCTGATGTTAAAATTTTTTAATAATCAGAGATGATTTTGTTTTTCATGAAAGATTTCCTGTATTGGTAATTCCATAAGTGTATGGTCCTAATTTAACATAATTGCCCTGAACTAAAAATAAGCAACTATGTATCTGTAGGGTTTAAAACAAGGGCAGCCTTCCAAGTAAATTGTAAACAAATTGACTATCTTAAGATTTTCATTCTTATCTAAAAACTCATTCTTTGCCAGTAAGGTTCATAATTTTCTTTGTGGCTACAAAAGCATAGTTCTTAAATGGCTCAGTATCCTTAGCCTTCTTGATCTAGACAAGTAAATGCAAGCCCAAGCCTCATGAAGAATGATTGATCTAGTTACATGAGTATAATTGTTCCATTAGGAAGAATCAGTTTGTTAAAGCTTTAGGGGAATACATATAAATTTCTTTACTCTTACAATATCAACTTGCTGCTATAAGATGCTCCTTTATCCCTTGTAAACCTCAGTAAAACAACCTTATCTACAAAGAGAAGTCTGCCTTGGCAGTATTTATAAAATATAAATACTAGCAGCTAGATGTAGCTAGACATGGAGACAATCAAGTGAGGGGAAATCAATTGGCATCTATTTAATATTCTATGATGTGTGAAAACTATTCCAAGAAATTGTTTCTTTTTCCTTTTTTTTCCTCTCAAAAGGGAGAAATCAGTACTTTTAGTAAAAATTTACATCCGATTTTTAAAATAGAGTTAAGAGGATTTAAAGGTATATTAAGACTCTTGAGAGAGAGAGAGAGAGCGCTTCATTCTAATTTATATTTTATAAATACTGCCAAGGCAGACTTCTCTTTGTAGATAAAGTTGTTTTACTGAGGTTTACAAGGTATAAAGGAGCATCTTATAGAAGCAAGTTGATATTGTAAGAGTAAAGAAATGTATATGTATATAAAACTCTTATTCTGTGGGCATTATGATATACCACTAATAGATTTACAGGGTTATAGGGCTTTATAACAATACATTGAATTTTGCAGTTTTTGCAGGGATATGCATTTTCACAGAGACACTGCAATTTAGCCACTTCTATGCAATCCCAATTACTCATGTGGAAACCAAATTTCAAGGTCATCTTGACTGTGGTAACCAAACCTGGGCTTGATTCTAGGCCTTTTGGACCTAGAGGATATCTAGGTAATCTTATTATTTTATATTTAATGAAATAAAAATTTTGAGATTGTTCAAGATCATAGCTTAAGTTTACTCATATTAAGAGAAGCTTTACTGAATCATTTAAGAATTTATAAATGCATTTTATTATAAAGAACTTAAACTATATGCATTCAAAATTTATTGGGTTGGCCAAAAAGTTCATTTGAGATTTTCCACAAGATTCTTGGCCAGTCCAGTGAAACAGGAAGTCATCTTTTTTCTCAGTCTACAACTTTTGTCAGATTGCTGTGAAACATTTCAGACACAGCCATATGGATTTAACCACAAAGGAACATGTCTAAATACATACATGTAGCCTCTCTCCCACACAGTGTCTGATTCATTTATTTATAAAATTAGTAATATTTTTATGTTTTTTTCTGTAACCTGGTTTTTAACCTTAATATGTAGAGAAATTATTATATTTAGAATAGCTATATTATTCTTTAAAATTACTACAAATATTACATAATATTCTAAGAGAACACACTAGTTATAGCAAAACCCTCTTCCACAACACGACTCTACACATGGTTAGCACCAGATGCTCAAACCAAAATCAAATTGATTATATTCTTTGCACCCAAAGATGGAGAAGCTCAATACAGTGGGCAAAAATAAGACGGGGAACTGACTGTGGCTTAGACCATGAATTCCTTATTGTCAAATTCAGACTTCAACTGGAGAAAGTAGGGAAAACCACTAGGAAATTCAGGTATGACCTAAATCAAATTCCTTATGATTATACAGTGGAAGTGACGGATTCAAGGGATTATATCTGATAGAGTGCCTAAAGAACTAAGGACGGAGGTTCGTGACATTGTACAGGAGGCAGTGATCAAGACCATCCCCAAGAAAAAGAAATGCAAGAAAGTAAAGTGGTTGTCTGGGGAGGCCTTACAAATAGCTGAGAAAAGAGAAGTGAAAGGCAAAGGAAGAAAGGAAATATATAGCCATCTGAATGCAGACTTTCAAAGAATAGCAAGGAGAGATAGAAAAGTCTTCCTCAGTGATCAATGCATAGAAATAGAGGAAAAAAAAAAAAAACACAATGGGAAAGATGAGAGATCTCTTCAAGAAAATTAGAGATACCAAGGGGACATTTCAGGCAAAGATGGGCACAATAAAGGTCAGAAATGGTTTGAACCTAAAAGAAGCAGAAGATATTAAAAAGAGGTGCCAAGAATACACAGAAGAACCATCCAAAAAAGATCTTCATGACCCAGATAACCATGATGGTGTGATCACTCACCTAGAACCAGACATCCTGGAATGGGAAGTCAAATGGCCTTAAGAAGCATCACTAAAAACAAAGTTAGTGGAGGTGATGGAATTCCAGTTGAGCTATTACAAATGGTAAAAGATGATGCTGTTTAAGTGTTGCACTCAATATGCCCACAAATTTGGAAAACTCAGCAGTGGCAACGGGACTGGAAAAGGTCAGTTTTCTTTCCAATCCCAAAGAAAGGCAATGCCAAAAATGTTCAAATTCCCGCACAATTGCACTCATCTCACACACTAGCAAAGTAATACTCAAATTTCTCCAAGCTAGCCTTAAGTAGTACATGAATTGAGAATTTCCAGATGTTCAAGCTGGATTTAGAAAAGGCAGAGGAACCAGAGATCAAATTGCCAACATCTGTTGGATCATAGAACAAGCAAGAGATTTCCAGAAAAACTTCTACTTCTGCTTTGTCGTCTATGCAGAAGTCTTTGTGCGGATCACAACAAACTGTGGAAAATTCTTAAAGAGATGGGAATACCAAATCACCTTATCTGCCTCCTGAGAAACCTATATGCAGGTTAAGAAGCAACAGTTAGAATTGGACACAGAACAGCAGACTGGTTCCAAATTGGGAAAGGAGTACTTCAAGGCTGTATATTTCCACACTGCTTATTTAACTTTTATTCAGAGTACATTATGCAAAATGCCAGGCTGAATGAAGCACAAGCTGGAATCAAGATTGCCAGGAGAAATATCAATAACCTCAGATATGCAGATGACACCACCCTTATGGTAGAAAGCAAAGAAGAACTAAAGAGCCTATTGATGAAAGTGAAAGAAGAATGAAGAACCTGGCTTAAAACTCAGCATTCAAAAAATGAAGATCATGGCATCCAGTCCCATCACTTCATGACAAATAGATGGGGAAACAATGGAAACAGTGAGAGGCTTTATTTTCTTGGGCCCCAAAATCACTGTAGATGGTGACTGCAGCCTTGAAATTAAAAGACATTTTTTCCTTGGCAGAAAAGCTATCACCAACCTAGGCAGCCTTTTAAAAAGTAGAGACATTACTTTGCTGACAAAGGTCTATCTTGTCAAAGCTATGGTTTGTCCAGTAGTCATGTATGGTTGTGAGAGTACGACTATAAAGAAAGCTAAGCGCCAATGAATTGATTCTTTTAAACCGCTGGGCTGGAGAAGACTCTTGAGAGTTCCTTGGACTGCATGGAGGTCCAATCAGTCTATCCTAAAGGAAATCAATCCTGAATATTCATTGGAATGACTGATGCTGAAGCTGAAGCTCCAATACTTTGGCCACCTGATGCGAAGAACTGACTCATTGGAAAAGATTGTGATGCTGGGAAAGATTGAATGCAGAAGGAGAAGGGGACGACAGAAGAGGAGATGTTTGGATGGCATTGTTGACTCAATGGATGTGAATTTGAGCAAGCTCCGGGAATTGGTGATGGACAGGAAGCCTGGTGTGCTACAGTCCATGGGGTCACAAAGAGTTGAACATGACTGAGACTGAACTGACTACATAATAGTTGCATGTGTCCTAAGTTGCTTCAGTTGTGTCCAGCTATTTGTGACCCTATGGACTGAAGTCCACCAGGCTCCTCTGTCCAAGGGATTCTCCAGGCAAGAATACTGGAGGGGTTGCCATGCCCTCCTCCGAGCATTGTTGCTGACTCATGGATCAAACCCACATCTCTTATGTCTCTTGCATTGGCAGGTGAGTTCTTTACCACTAGGGCCACTTGGGAAACCCCTGCTGCTAAGTCACTTCAGTCGTGTTCCACTCTGTGTGACCCCATAGACGGTAGCCCCCCAGGCTCCCCCGTCCCTGGGATTCTCCAGGCAAGAACACTGGAGTGGGTTGCCATTTCCTTCTCCAATGCATGAAAGTGAAAAGTGAAAGGGAAGTCGCTGAGTCGTGTCTGACTCTTCACGACCCCATGGACTGCAGCCCACCAGGCTCCTCCATCCATGGGATTTTCCAGGCAAGAGTACTGGAGTGGGGTGCCATTGCCTTAATAGATAAAACCCCTTATTTATGTGATGTCTAAACTACGTGTTAAATAAACTCTACATTTCCTACTGATTTCAAAGGTCAACTCAGCAATGTATTAATTTCTTTCTTATATATAACATGAAGTGTATAATCCTATGATTAGGTCTGAGTCTTTTAGTGAGCCTGCACCTCTGGACTGTGTACTTGACAAGTGTGTCTCAGCACCCCTCGCCCCCGCCCAGCCCTGCCCCGTTAGGTGGCATAGCATGGCTAGAGTGGACTGGAATTGAATATTTTCTGTCTCCAGCTTGGTAATAGAAATTTCCCTTGCCCAGGTCAGTTAGGCTCTGATAATACCTAGCAGGTTAAGCTTTGTTAACTGGTTTCCCCTGAGGGCAACCTTGTGAAGGAAGACAGAGAGCTCTGGTATATTTTACAGTGTCTCCTTTTCTCCTCCCTTTTGCAGGATGTTTAAGGGTATTTTCCTAAAATATATACTGTGGGAATCTGGTCAAGCCCCTAGGTAAAGCTCACAGTCTCGCGGAGCCCTCATCTTAGAGGATTTCCTTGGGTCTTTTAGGGGTCAGAGTTGCCTAGTTCAAGCAGTTGGTCAGTTACACTTTAGGTTTTCCTCTCAGGGCACTGCTTCTGGCTGCATGTGTCTTTTGCTCCAGGAAGAAACCATTCCCTCTATTCACCTATCTCTCCAGTTTTGGGGGGCTGCAGATTGTCCTTTCTTAAGAATCCTTGAAGAGCTGTTGATTTTTTTGAGTCTGTTCAGCTTTTTATTTGTTGATAGGGTGGTGTGGCAACTTGTGAACAGTATGTTTTCTTTTATATCTGATTGTTATTTATAGGAAGATATTGATTTTCACCTGATTAGTATATGGTGAATTTGATAATTAATAAATTTAATACTGTTTCAGTTTATATTTCTATATTCAAGATAGAAAATTATATCTATAAAAATGATAATTCTCATTTTCTTTTAAGTTTGTTTATATATTTTTGTTTGTTAAAAAGCCAATTTGGTTTTATTAATATCTTCTGTTGTTTATTCTAGTTTGTTTGCTTTTTTATTTTATAGTTTAAGAATTTGTGCTTTAAGATTTGTTAATTTCCTTCTGTGTCTTTGAACTCCTTTTCTTGTACATCTGAAAACATTTCAACTTGGGGGATTGTTTTGATTGAATTCAAAGTTAAAAGAAAATATGTTCCAGGATTCAATATTATTGATGAAAGGATAGCAAGATGACTCTGATTCTTTGTAAGTATCCTAGGTTAAAAGAAAGAGATAGCAACTCTTCCCACCCCAAAAAAGGCTGTTATGAAATGCAAATAAGGGAAACTCCAATGACCAACAGTTAGATGAAAAGATACTCCCATAACCTAAAATATGCTGTTGCACTCTCAGACTGGAGAAAAAAAATGATAGTTTTAAAATAATGGAAGATATTTAGATAGAAATCTTGTGCACTGTGTTGAAAAGACAAACTGGTTCAACCACACTGACAAGATATCTTATATCACTTGATGAAATTATGTGTGCCCTCACCAAAATCCAGCAATCCAGCTCCTAAGTGTATATCCCAGAGAAATTCTATAAAGCATGTAAGGAGTCATTGATGATGATTTGTAGTAGCAGAGAGTTAGAGGCAATTGTCTTTCACTGGGAGAGTGAATGTGTGTGATGTGGTGGTTACACTCTAAAATGTACCATAAAGTAGCTAGAAGCAATGACTAGATATATACATAAAATCTGATAGCTCTTTGGGAGAGTGTTGCATGAAAAAAAAAAAAAAGAAAAGAAAACATAAGGCTTCTAACAAAATGCTATATATATGTTTTAAACATTTAAATTCAGAACATAAAACTTTATATGCTCTTATTAATATGGAAAGTAAAAGGCCAAGAATAATCAAGATGTTTCTGAAGGATGAAATTAAGGATAGAAGACTAGTCCTACAAAATATGTTGAGGGCTTATTTTGAAGCTTCAGTCATTAAAAGAGGTGCTCTTGTAAGGAACAAAATAGAAGATTGGGAAACGGACACATGCATTGATTGTATTTCAATTTATGACAGAAGTGACATCATAAATGAAGACTGGAAGGACATTTAATTAGTGAATTATAAAAATGCTTATTGATATGGAAATATCAGCATGGTGAAGTAAAAACTATGTGCCCAGCAAAAAGGGAAAAATAGAATATTCATGAAAAATCCTAATTATTACTAAAATTATATTCTAAACAATCAGACATTTAAGTTCTTGTGTATTTTTAAATTTAAGAATAGTTTAAGATAATATTTCCAGTTGGTTAGATACTTTGTTAATAAATTTAAAAAATTTTCAGAATGATAACATAGTTAGCTGAGTCTATAGTTTAAAATATAATTTGTAAATTTATTTTTTTATGATGAAAAAAATTTTTTTTTTTATTTTTTAACTTTACAATATTGTATTGGTTTTGCAATATATCAACATGAATCCGCCACAGGTATACATGTGTTCCCCATCCTGAACCCTCCTCCCTCCTCCCTCCCCGTACCATCCCTCTGGGTCGTCCCAGTGCACCAGCCCCAAGCAAAAAAATAAAATAAATAAAATAAAATATAATTTGTAAATTATTGAGGATTTCATATGATCAATGTGTATACATGTTCCACCATCTGTTGAAAAGAAAATGTGATATCTATTATCATGGTAGTATGTTTCTGTTCAATATGAATTATATGTCATACTTCTGTCATTTATATTTTCTGTTTTAGTGTTTTGCTTACAGATTCTGCCATTTTTTTAAAATATTTTTATTTTTTTAGATTCTTTCTATTTCTACTATTTTGAGAGTTTATACTTTTATTTTGGTACTCATTGAAAGTAAATTTATAAATTTCTATAATATGCTTAAACATCTATATGATTTATAGACTTAGAGAGTGTCTTCTATTGACTATCTACTATGATGGTTAAAATAGTACATTTAGTGTCCCTTCATATCTCTTTATGCCCACTCCAGTTATTTGATCATTTTGTTGATTTTCATAGATATTGAACACCGTTGAATAAATTGGTACAAAGCAGAACAATTATGGATCTGTTTTTATCTTGTCACACAATGCCCCTTCCTCAGTTCTTTGCAGATCGGGCTGTGGAAAAATGATGATTGCAGTTTTGATCCTTGCACTTATCCTTTTATAAGTTTGTTGAAAGTTCTACTTTGAGGTTCAGTTGTGAACCTCACGAGATAACTTGTGATCTTAAAATTGTCTTTGTATTTTCTTCATTTTTCCCCTCCACTTAAGTCGTTAGCTTCATTGAATACATCACTTCTTTCAGTCAGAAGATGCAGAAGATGGTAGAACTGAGGTCTCTGGCCAAGGAGCTAGTAGGGAAGAACATAGGAAATGGAGTATCCTTGAACCTTTTGCTCTTAGTCATTCATTCCCTTAGAGCTTCTGCTCTATTTTCTCTTTTGATCTCTGTTCCAACTGAATGTGGTTTTCAAGATTCAGGCAAATGTTTATTTTATTTAAAAAAATAGCATTTTAAGTCTTATTTTTAATGAAAAATAAACATATTCAAAATAAAAAAATTATATAATATATCCCATATATTCCTCACCCAGCTTCTTGTAATTATCAACTCATGTCAGTTGGATTTATTTATTCTCCTTTCCTGTTGCTCTTCTTTCTCTTGGATTACTTTGGAGAAAGTATCACATATCATCCCACTTTGTGTGTATTTTCAATGTATCTCTAAAAGATGACTCATTTCAAAATATAACCTTTCTTATTACATAAATGGCTAGGAGATATTCCTTAATATAATTGAACATACAAAGATTGTTTAGGTTCCCACAATTATATATCACTTTTTAAAAACAGTTTAGTTCCATCATGATCCAAATAAATTCCATGTGCAGCAATTGGTAGATAGGTCTTTTAAGTCTCTTTTAATTTATAGCTTCTACCTTCATCTCACTAGTATTTTTCTCACAATTATTTGTTGAAGAAACCTTATAGCTTGTGTTATAGAATTTTCCACAGTCTAAATTTTCTGATTGCATCCTGTGATATATTGAAATGGGTCCTTTTTTTTTTTTTTTCCTGTAAATTGATCAGACTGAGGCTTGATGCTTTTGGACAAAGCTACTTGATAGGTGAGGCTATATTTTCATTAGAAGTGTCCTTATGGTGAATTTAGCAGATGACCCCTTAGATCCATTATTTTATAAAGGGTTGTAAAAGGGTAGCATTTTAATTCATTCATTCCTTTTCAATTATTATTTGAAAAGCTTAGTTGAATAAAGCATTCTCCCCTATGAACCCTTTGTTTATCTGAATTCAGAGCATATGGAGATACAACTACAGGGGCAATGCTTGAGCCCTTTCTCTGTTTACTGGATTTCTAGATAATGTGTTGGCTTTTTAGCATCTGGAAAAAACATGAATTAGTTTTTTAAAATGTATTTTTAAAAAGCTTATGCATTTAAACATTTGATGGGCTTTGAGCATTTCAAATTACTATTCTTATTTATTTTCAAATTTTCCTAGATTTGGATAGTAAGAGTATCCCCCAGTTAGCTTCTGAGTCCTTTTGACATTATCTCAGTAGTGTTTGCTTTCTTACTGTTTAGTTTGACAGCATGCTCCCACCTCAACTCACATTTTCTACCCCAGCTTGAAATTAAAAAATTTTGAGGCATTCCAGTTTCTTTTGGATAAATAGTATTTGAAAACCAAAAAGATTTTTATTGTTCTTGTGTAGGTCTTTTAGTGAAATGACATATTTTAAAAGATCATTTATTCATGTTTATACTCCAATTAAAATTTAATGAATTTAGTAATTCTTGATTTTTACTTAACCAAATTCTTTTTACATGTAAGTTTTCTTTTCTCATGACCAAAATTCCAATTTTCAATGACATCATTATTATCATTCATTTGTCCTATATAGCACACTAAGGGAAACGATACTAGCTCTCAAAAATATGATTACTGAAAATAGTTTGATAATTCTTTTCACTTTTTTTTCCCTTTTAGTGTACATCTCATTAGAAAAGAACACTTGATTTATTGTGCTTTAAAAATCACTTGAAACAAATACTTCCTCCAAGCATAGTTATTTTATCAGCTACACAAGGCTGTGCTCATTTTTTTCTTAATCGGGATTTTAGTCGGGATTTTAAGATTGTTTAAGTTATTTTTTGTATTTATGGAAACTGCTTGCCATTGTATCAACTCTTATTTTTTTTTTTCCAAAAACTTTTTTGTTGTTTTTATTTCCTCATTAAAAAAAAATATAAGCAAATATGTTCTCTTTGGTCAATGGTAGGCTTTAAAACATCTTTAATGATGAATAACATCTGTGTGTGTGTTTGTGCATAGTGTTTATGTATGAGAGGTGGGGGGAGAGAGAGAGAAAGGGAGAGCAAAAAAAGAGAAAAAGCACAGTTTCAACAATGTGTACTAAAATTTGGCATGGCAAGCAAATTTGAATTTATGGGAACTTTTCAAGATGTGTTCACTGCACGCATATTTATAAGTAGGAGTCTGTTTGATGTTAAATTTAATTTGACATTAAATTTAATTTGACATTTGAAATTAATAATTTACATGACTTTTTTCTAACATATCCTCTGAGATTATTTACTTTACAAAGCCTATGTTATTTCAGTGAGTTTGTTTAAATAATTGTGAATATTATCTTCATTTATGTTTTAATGAGTAAAAATATCTTTGACAAACACAAGTTCATTTGGAAATATTTTATTAAAATGTTGCAATTTATAGTTATGAGTTGAATGTGACTTGATAATATTTACTTTTAACTGAGAATGAAATAAGCCTATCATTATTTTATATAAACATTACTATATTGATTCTTTAACTTTGACCTAACATAGCTCTAATCTTTGAGAATATTTTTGCTAGTTTGCCTATTTTATGATAGCCAATGATCTTCGCCTCCTGGTATTTATACCCTTAAGTTGTCTCCCTCCACCTTAGACACAGCTTGATTCAGTAAACATTTCTCACTAATTGCTCATTGCTTTTAATATGTGTTATCAGTTCAGTTTAGTTGCTTAGGCATGTCCAACTCTTTGCAACCCCATTGACTGAAGCACAGCAGGCTTCCCTGTTTATCACCAATTCCTGGAGATTGCTCAAACTCAAGTCCATGGAGTCAGTGGTGACATCCAACCATCTCATCCTCTGTCGTCCTCTTCTCATCCTACCTTCAATCTTTCCCAGCATCAGGGTCTTTTCCACTGAGTCAGTTCTTTGCATCAGGTGGCCAAAGTATTGGAGCTTCAGCTTCAGCATCAGTCCTTTCGATGAATATTCAGGATTGATTTCCTTTAGGATGGACTGGTTGGATCTCCTTGCAGTCCTAGGGACTTTCAAGAGTCTTCTCCAACACCACAATTCAAAAACATCAATTCTGCAGTGCTGAGATTTCTGTATGGTTCAACTCTCATGTCCATACATGACTTCTAGAAAAACCATAGCTTTGACTATATGGATCTTTGCTGGTAAAGTAATGTCTCTGCTTTTTAATATGCTGTCTAGTTTGGTAATAACTTTTCTTCCAAGGAGCAAGTGTCTTTTAATTTCATGGCTACAATCACCATCTTCAGTGATTTTTGAGTTCAAGAAAATAGTCTCTGACTGTTTCCATTGTTTTACCACATATTAGCCATGAAGTGATGTGACTGGATGCCGTGATCTTCGTTTTTTGAATGTTGAGTTTTAAGCCAGGTTTTTCACTCTCCTCTTCCACTTTCATCAACAGCCTCTTTAGTTCTTCTTTGCTTTCTTCCATAAGGGTGGTGACATCTGCATATCTGAGGTTATTGATATTTCTCCTTGTAATCTTGATTCCAGCTTGTGCTTCATTCAAACCCGGCATTTTGCATGATGTACTCTGCATATAAGTTAAATAAGCTGGGTGACAATATACAGCCTTGATGTACTCCGTTCCCAATTTGGAACCAGTCTGTTGTTCTATGTTTGGTTTTACTGTTGCTTCTTGAGTTGCATACAGATTTCTCAGGAGGCAGGTAAGGTGGTCTGGTATTACCATCTCTTAAAGAATTTTTCACAGTTTGTTGTGATCCACCAAAGTCTTCAGCGTAATGAAGCAGAAGTAGATATTTTTTTCCTGAAATTCTCTTGCTTTTCCTGTGATCTAGTGAATGTTGGCAATTTGATCTCTGGTTCCTCTGCCTTTTCTAAATTCAGCTTGAGCATCTGGGAGTTCTTGGTTCACATATTCTAAAAGCCTTACTTGAAGGATTTTGAGCATTACTTTGTTAACATGTGAGATGAGTGCAATTGTGCAGTAGTTTGAACATTTTTTGGCATTGCTTTTCTTTAGGATTGGAATGAAAATTGACCTTTTCAGTCCTATGACCACTGCTGAGTTTTCCAAATTTGTTGGCATGTTGAGTGAAGCACTTTCTCAGCATCATCTTTTAACATTTGAAATAGCTCAGCTGGAATTCCATCACCTCCACTAGCTTTGTTCATAGTGATGCTTCCAAAGGACCACCTGACCTCACACTCCAGGATGTCTGGCTCCAGGTGAGTGATCACACATCATGGATATCTTGGTTATTATGATATTTTTTGTATGGTTCTTCTGTGTATTCTTGCCACCTCTTCTTGCTAATCAGCTTCTTTTAGGTCCATACCATTCTGTCCTTTATTGTGCCCATCTTTAAATGAAATGTTCCCTTGATATCCCTAATTTTCTTGAAGAATCTCTAGTACTTAAATTCTATTTTTCCCCCTCTATTTCTTTGCATTGATCACTTAGAAGGCTTTCTTATCTCTCCTTGATATTCTTTGGAACTCTGCATTCAGATGAATATACCTTTCCTTTTCTCCTTTGCCTTTCACTTGTCTTCTTTTCTCAGCTATTTGTAAGGCCTCCTCAGACAACCATTTTTTCTGTTTGCACTTCTTCTTGGGGATGGTTTTGATCACTGCCTCCCATACAATGTTACAGACTTTTCATAGCTCTTCAGGAGTTCTATCTGTCAGATCTAAACCCTTGGATCTATTGGTCACCTCCACTGTATATTCATGAGGGATTTGGTTTATGTCATTACTTGTTATAGTAGTTACATATATTGATAACTGTCAGATCAATGACATGTTAAAAAGAAGACTTTATTTACTATGATTCTAGGCCAAATGCTCAAGAAATTCAATTAATGGATGATTGATGACACTTTCCAAGTGACTCGTCATGGTTGAAAATATGTCAAGATTTGGAGGAAATGTGGTGAGAGGTGAGCATTGTGACAGTGTAGTAGTGTGGAGACAGGGTGGAAGGGAAGAGAAGTTCTTAATACCTTGGAGCTGGAACTTGGGAGCATGAGAGTCTAAAGGAAATTATATATATGTGTATATATTTATACACATACACACACACACATATGCTTACCAGTGTGATGGCACAGTTTGTGATATTTTTGGCCATACATTCAAGACAATCTATAGTCAGACCCTTCTGACTGGTCAGTATGTAAAGAATTAAACTCATATTTCTTTGTGGTGGATCCTGGTTTTTGCAGCCAGTGCATGCTGGCCTAGACTTACATAAATTTTACCTATTGTTTCATCTTTCTTCTTCCCTGAACTCATCCTAGCCACAGTTCACATTTGCTCTTCTGACCCTCTGTATCAATGCATGAAGATACCATCCAACTGAGGACTCAAAATGGAAACAAAACAGCTATCCTTAACATTTGCCTGCCTTTTATTTACATATTCATTGAGTCTTGTCAAGATTCTTGCTAAAATACCTCTCAGATTTGTCCTCTCTGATCACAACCTCACAGACATTGTTTTAACTTAGTAACTCCACAGCTGTGTTGCGATCTATTAAAATAGCTTCCTGATTCTTGTGCCTGTGTTCAGAAGCTGTCTAGTTCTAAACTATTCTCTCCACTTCAATTAATTTTTGTTGCAAAGCATAGATAAAATAACTCCAAATTTTAGATGAAAATCTTAAATACATATACACAATGGAGTATTACTCAGCCATTAAAAAGAATACATTTGAATCAGTTCTAATGAGGTGGATGAAACTGGAGCCTATTATACAGAGTGAAGTAAGCCAGAAGGAAAAACACCAATACAGTATACTAACGCATATATATGGAATTTAGAAAGATGGTAACGATAACCCTGTATATGAGACAGCAAAAGAGACACTGATGTATAGAACAGTCTTATGGACTCTGTGGGAGAGGGAGAGGGTGGGAAGATTTGGGAGAATGGCATTGAAACATGTAAAATATCATGTATGAAACGAGATGCCAGTCCAGGTTCGATGCACGATACTGGATGCTTGGGGCTGGTGCACTGGGATGACCCAGAGGGATGGTATGGGGAGGGAGGAGGGAGGAGGGCTCAGGATGGGGAACACATGTATACCTGTGGTGGATTCATTTTGATATTTGGCAAAACTAATACAATCATGTAAAGTTTAAAAATAAAATAAAATTAATTAAAAAAAAAAAAGAAAATCTTAAATGGCATTGAATTACCAACTGTTAGAAGTCCAGATACCTCAGGATGTCATGCAGGTTTTATTCCATTGGCACTATATATCTTTTTAAAATTAATTTTTATTGTAATATAGTCACTTTACAATGTTATGTTAGTTTCCACTATACAGCAAAGTGAATCAGCTATACATATACATATATCCCCTCACTTTTAAATTTCCTTTCCATTTAGGTCACCACAGAAAATTGAGTAGAATTCCCTGTGCTGTACAACAGGTTCTCAGTAGTTATCTATTTTATACACAGTAGGGTATATATATCAATCCCAATCTTCCAGTTCATTCCCTGCTTCTCCCTTTGGTATCCACATGTTTGTTCTCTACATCGGTGTTTCTGCTTTACAAATAAGTTCACATGTACCATTTTTCTAGATTCTACATATAAGTGATACTATATAATATTTGATTTTACTTCCCTGGTGGCTCAGAGGGTAAAGTATCTGTCTACATTGCAGGAGACCCGGGTTCAATTCCTGGGTCGGGAAGATATCCTGGAGAAGGAAATGTCAACACACTCCAGTATTCTTGTCTGGAAAATCCCATAGACAGAGGAACCTGGTAGGCTACAGTGCATGGGGTCGCAAAGAGTCAGACACGACCGAGCGACTTCACTTTCTTTCTTTCTGACAATTCCCTCAGTATGACAAATCTCTAGGTCCATTCACATCTCTGCAAATGGCATAATTGTGTTCGTTTTTATGACTGAGTAATATCCCATTGTATTTTATACACACACACACACACACACACACACACACACACACATGCACATACCATATCTTCTTTATTCTTCTGGTGATGGATGTTTAGCTTGCTGCCATGTCCTGGCTATTGCAAATAGTGCCACAGTTAACATTCAGTTCAGTTCAGTTCAGTTGCTTAGTCGTGTCTGACTCTTTGCAACCCCATGAATTCCAGCACACCAGGCCTCCCTGTCCATCACCAACTCCTGGAGTTCACTCAAACTCACATCCATCGAGATGGTGATGCCATCCAGCCATCTCATCCTCTGTCGTCCCCTTCTCCTCCTGCCCCCAATTCCTCCCAGAATCAGAGTCTTTTCCAATGAGTCAACTCTTCGCATGAGGTGGCCAAAGTACTGGAGTTTCAGCTTTAGCATCATTCCTTCCAAAGAACACCCAGGACCGATCTCCTTTAGAATGGACTGTTTGGATCTCCTTGCAGTCCAAGGGACTCTCAAGAGTCTTCTCCAACACCACAGTTCAAAAGCATCAATTCTGCAGCACTCAACTTTCTTCACAGTCCAACTCTCACATCCATACATGACCACTGGAAAAACCATAGCCTTGGTTAGATGGACCTTTGTTGGCAAAGTAATGTCTCTGCTTTTCAATATGCTATCTAGGTTGGTCATAACTTTCCTTCCAAGGAGTAACGTGAATGAATGTGAAGTCGCTCGGTTGTGTCTGACTCTTTGCAACCCCATGGACTGTAGACTACCAGGCTCCTCTGTCCATGGGATATTCCAGGCAATAGTACTGGAGTGGATTGCCATTTCCTTCTCCAAGGGATCTTCCCAACCCAGGGATCGAACCCGGGACTCCCGCGTCATAGACAGACGCTTTACCGTCTGAGCCACCAGGGAAGTCCTCCAAGGAGTAAGTGTCTTTTAATTTCATGGCTGCAGTCACCATCTGCAGTGATTTTGGAGCCCAAAAAAACAAAGTCAGCCAATGTTTCCACTGTTTCCCCATCTATTTCCCATGAAGTGATGGGCTCAAATGCCATGATCTTAGTTTTCTGAATGTTGAGATTTAAGCCAACTTTTTCACTCTCCTCTTTCACTTTCATCAAGAGGCTTTTTAGTTCCTCTTCACTTTCTGCCATAAGGGTGGTGTGATCTGCATATCTGAGGTTATTGATATTTCTCCAGTTAACATTGCGGTGCATGCATGTTTTTAAATTATGGTGTTCTCTGGATATATGCAGAGGAGTAAAATCCATGTTTCCATACTATTTCCAGGATCTTGGATCATCTTTACTATCATTACTCTGAGTTTGTTCTCAGGTAGATTGCCTGTTTTCTCTTCAATTATTTGTTCTTTTGGGCAGAAAGCGAAGAGGAACTAAAAAGCCTCCTGATGAAAGTGAAAGTAGAGAGTGAAAAAGTTGGCTTAAAGCTCAACATTCAGAAAATGAAGATCATGGCATCCGGTCCCATCACTTCATGGGAAATAGATGGGGAAACAGTGGAAACAGTTTCAGACTTTATTTTTCTGGGCTCCAAAATCATTGCAGATGGTGACTGCAGCCATGAAATTAAAAGACGCTTACTCCTTGGAAGGAAAGTTATGACCAACCTAGATAGCATATTCAAAAGCAGAGACATTACTTTGCCAACAAAGGTCCATCTAGTCAAGGCTATGGTTTTTCCAGTGGTCATGTATGGATGTGAGAGTTGGACTGTGAAGAAGGCTGAGTGCCGAAGAATTGATGCTTTTGAACTGTGGTGTTGGAGAAGACTCTTGAGAGTCCCATGGACTGCAAGGAGATCCAACCAGTCCATTCTGAAGGAGATCAGCCCTGGGATTTCTTTGGAAGGAATGATGCTAAAGCTGAAACTCCAGTACTTTGGCCACCTCATGCGAAGAGTTGACTCATTGGAAAAGACTCTGATGCTGGGAGGGATTGGGGGCAGGAGGAGAAGGGGACAACAGAGGATGAGATGGCTGGATGGCATCACTGACTCGATGGACGTGAGTCTGAGTGAACTCCGGGAGTTGGTGTTGGACAGGGAGGCCTGGCGTGCTGCGATTCATGGAGTTGCAAAGAGTCGGACACGACTGAGTGACTGATCTGATCTGATCTGGTGGGTTTTTACCTTGCTCCTTCATCTGCAATATATTTTTCTGTTGTCTCATTTCATCTAACTTCCTGTGTTTGTGTTCTCATTTCTGCAGGCTGTGGGATCTTGTTCCTTTTGTTTCTCGTGTCTATCCCCTGGTAGGTGAGGTCAGTCCAGGGGCTTGTGTAGGCTTCCTGGTGGGAAGGACTAGTGCCTGTGTCCTAGTGGATGGAGCTGAGTCTTGTCCCTCAGATAGACAGGGCCACATCAAGGGGTGTATTTTGGGCTGTTTGTGAACATAGTGTGACTTTTGGCAGCCTGTTTGCTGATAGGTGTGGCTGTGTGCCTATCTTGCTGTTTATTTGACCTGAGGCATCTGGTATTGGAACCTGCCGGCAGTTGTGACCCAGTATATCTTTGGGGATTACGCTACTATCCAAAAGAATTCCCTAACTGTATAGAGAATCTATTACTGAGGGTCTTGGTAGCATTTGATTGGTCCAGGGATGGGCAAAAAACAATGCAAAGGCAAACCAAACCCCTTTTTTGGCGGGGAAATGGGAAAAAAATTTGGAGTTGGGCTAAGGGCATGGATATAGAGAAATATAGAGATTGAAACTTTATCTCTCCACTTATGACTTGACCTCTTTCACATAAATTTAAGGGACTGTTGGCAGTCATCTTCCTTCTTTCATGTGACCTGAGTAGTATCAGTAGTAGGTATGTGGACAAAAATCATTTAGATAGGTTATCAGAAGAAGCAAATATGCAAATTACAAACCTTGCTCCTCAGGACCCTTGAAACCATCTAGTTGCTGATTTCCTGATACATGGGTTTCTACTTGTTATGGAAAAAAGAAAAAAAAATTACGCCAATGAATATAGTGGTATTGGGGAAAAATAAAAGATATAAGTAATTCTGCTAATTACTAACTGAGAAGGATAAATTTATTTGCTTGTTCAATTTTAACACAGAGATAATTAAATTTAACACACAGATAATTTAAATTAAATTTAACCCACAGAGATTTGAAATTTATTTTCTTTCTATAAAAAGTTATATATGTGTATATATATGTGTATTTATATGTTTATTATATTGATTGTTAAAGTTAGATAAGGAAGCCATTAACAGGACAGTTATTCACTTGTCCTTTTCTTTTGTTTATCTGAAAATTTAAATCTTTGCTATTAGTTCAGAAAAAAAATTTTTTTTCTCTGCAAACAATACTTAATGTGTAATTGGAATGAGGTGTATTTTCTCAGCCAGGTGTGAATCAAGGCAAACTATGCCCTTTACTCCACCTTTAGCTTACCTATTCTGGAGAAGGCAATGGCAACCCACTCCAGTACTCTTGCCTGGAAAATCCCATGGGCAGAGGAGCCTGGTAGGCTTCAGTCCATGGGGTCGCTAAGAGTCGGACATGACTGAGCGACTTCACTTTCACTTTTCACTTTCATGCACCGGAGAAGGAAATGGCAACCCACCCCAGTGTTCTTGCCTGGAGAATCCCAGGGATAGGGGAGCCTGATGGGCTGCAGTCTATGTGTCGCACAGAGTCGGACACAACTGAAGCGACTTAGCAGCAGCAGCAGCAGCAGCTTACCTATTCAAGATTACATGTTAGATTCTTGTCAAATAATAATGTCAGTGAAAGCTATGTGGAACTTCTCTGTTGGCCCCAGACGTATAAGACTTAATGCTGAAGATAAATGGGCTCTAAGTACCCAATTTCTAAAAAAAAAAAACCAAAAACAAAAACCTACTGTCAGTTAAGTTTAGAATCTTCCCACATTTCCCACTCTAATTCCTGGATATTCATCTTGAGGCATGTCTCCTATATTGGCTAGACTGTAGTGGAGACAGATATAAATATGTAACTAGTGATTTAATTAATTTCTGAGAGTGATAAGTACTCTGAAGGCTACAAACACTGAATGTGATAGAATGTGACAGGGGCAGAGATTTGGGGTAGGGTAGTCACAAAAACTCTGAAAAGATAACAGTGGGCTGAGATCTGAGTGATGAGATGGATTCATCTGCCTGAACACTCATAGGAAGAGTATTTCCTCCAGAGGAACAAGTGCAAATATTAGGAAGTTGGAACTTATCTGAAGTAATTGCAGGACAGAAAGAAGATCAAGCGACATCCAAGAGGCATGAAGCAAAAAAGTTAGTTTCATGACTTTTAGTGTATTTGTTAAGATAAATCTGACTATAATAATATAAACCTTTTGGCCTTTTCAGTGTTTTAGTGTTTATGGACTGTAATCCTTCAGGCTCCTTTGTCTGTGGGATTTCCCAGGCAAGAATACTGGAGTACGTTACCATTCCCTTCTCCAGGAGATCTTCCCAACCTAGGGATAGAACCTGGGTCTTCTGAATTGCAGGCAGATCCTTTATGGTCTGAACCCCCAGGGAATCTCCATTTGAATTATTATGATTAATTACAAAAACTGTGAACGATTCTTAGATACTCTTTGCATGATCAAGTAGTGTGTTCTAAAGATAGAATAAAGCCTTGTTTTCATAGGAAGTACATTTTGTTATAGGCATGATATCCAGAGATTTTATATAGCATTCTATTTAGCACTTTACAGTGAGAAAAGAAATAGTCAATATCATTCAAATACTTTTGTTTAAATATAGAAGAAAATAATATCTATTCATCATGTCAGCTATCCTGAACAGTTTGAACTTGCTAACCTAATGTGGTTACCAGGTAGGATTTTTCTATTTTTTGAGGGGGTCAAAACACAAATTTCTTTTCCTTTCCCTAGAGGAGTTGGCAAGTATATACTTTTAAACTTACTATCAAACTTTAAAAGTCATCACTTTGAATAGATCTTTATTTTAAGATCTTAAGAAGACTATCAGTGACTGATAAAGTAACACAGGAGTTTATTCTGTTGATGACTTGCAGGAAGTTATTGTGAGTCAATATACAAGATTCATCAGCACACTGTCTAACGCAGCAGAAATTGACTTGCGGGCATAGGTGTACTTCAGTACTGTAGTTATTAGCTCCATTTGTCAATATGGAGAAATGAAAGCTAAGAAAGATTAATTGGGTTTGCCAGGGTTACAAAACATTGGAGTGACAGAACCAGAAAAAGAGCCTGTGTTGTCTGACACCCAAATCTTAGCTCAGCGTCCTACATAATTTTGCCTCCAGCTAAATACTACTGGTTTGGTGGATAGCAGGCTCAATGCATTGCTTTTTATTGTGACTTTTGGGTAATTAATAACTAGGAATGCCTTTTCTGTTCTTTCTAAGACGTTAAACTGTTTCTCAGTGAGTTCTCAGTCATGAATCTTTGTTCTGTACTTGCCTATATTTCTCGCCCCATTGACTTCACAGCGAGATGGAATACAGGAAAGATGTAAAGCCTCTGCCCTTTTTTCCATTAGGGGCAATATTTTTCCAGTTCAGTTACAGGTTTAAACATAGGCTCTTTGTTAGCCAATTCATCCAACACCTCACTCACATACAGCCCAAACTTACAAATGCTTCCTAAATCTTTATGTTCTTATTCTATTAATTTCAGAGAAAAAGTAATGCAATGGTTTTACACTGTGTCTTTTTATCATGACATAGATGAGTTCTGCAGTAACTTATAGAAAAAATGGGTTACCAAGGATTGTTGATTAAATCCTATTCATTTGTGAATGACTACATTTTAACCCCATTTCTCATGGGCCAGGATTTGTTTCATAAATCAGATATGCCTTTGTGAAATGTAGCAATATTTTGAGAAATGTAAATAATGACATTGAAGTTTTCCAGTCAATAGTATAATATATTTAATTAATTTTTTTACCACTTCCCAAGGGCAATTGAAAATGGAGGATTTTCCCTGTTCAAAATATGCTGAACCCACTTACAGTAGTATATATATCTCGATTTAAAAAAAAAAGAATATGGCAAGGTGCAAAGGAAAGAAAATGCAATAAAATGCTTGTTGCTCTGGGAGCAAAAGTACCTGGATAATAAGATGCCAGTCAATTGAGATTTCACCCGAGATAACAGAACAAAACATTAGTAACACTAAAGCTGGAGAGAATATACCCATAGTTGGTTCTTAATTTGTGACTTTTTAAATATTTGAGTGATTTATTTGTCATTTGTAGCTTTTCTTTTAAAATACATGTATTTGAAATCCTGATTTCATCTAAAAGATTTGAAATTAAGGTTTATTTTTCAGAAATTTCACATACTTTGTCATTGCATTTAACCAACCTGGTTTATAGTTAACATGCCTGATCCATACAGTTTCATTTTATTACATGTAATTTAATTAACAGTATTTCAACAAAATGAATAATACTCATTAAGTTTTTCAGAATATGCTCTTCTGGTTATTACAGTACCTAGATTTTTCTTGCATGGAGACTATTTGACATAACTACATGCATCTGTGAAAAAGTTAATATCTAATCTAAAGAATTTTTTTCTCCTTTGATTGATGGACAATTTGTAAAGAATGTAGATTGTCAAGAAGCCTTTCCCTTTTCCTTCCTGAAATCCCTCTTTTAAACATTGCTAGCAATTTCCTGTCTGTGCTGGCATTCAAGGCATAAGATATCCTTGTCTTTGACAGCAAAGGACATTTGTTTTGTTTGAGCTGCATTCTTATCAGTGACAACAATAAAATTGTCAAGTGTGTTATTTGAAACATCAAATTCAATAAGAACCTTTGTGTAAGTAAGGGACATTGGATATAATGTTTTCTTTCTTAACCAATGGAATATACAGTTAGACTTTGGAATATTTGGATTAAATGATAAATACAATATAATTACAAAAGAATGTAGTTACAAGGAACCAAGGAAGATATTTCTGTAAATGATAGAGTAGAATTTAAATTTGTTGAATTATATATTTGGAATCAAGGGAACTGTAACAACATTTGCATTTAAAAATGCAAATAAATTTGCTTCTCAACAAAGATTTGAAATTAAGTATCTGAGATGCCACTAAAAAAGTGAATGAAATAAGATAAAATTTACTCTCCTATATCTCTTTCTATTTAGAAAATCTCACTGTCAATTGGAAATAATAATAGTCATTCATTCATTTTCCATATTGGTTGAATCTATGTCCTTCCAACCCAGCTTAGACCCATATTTCTGAATGAATTCAGTCTTTGTAAATAAAAGAAAATATACCTAAATATCTTATGACTTTTTGAGGTAAATTAGAAGAAAAGAAGTTTAAAGATTAAATTTAAGATTCACAAATTTTAAAGTTTTAAGATTTGTTCTACTTCTGGCAAAAATCATAATGATATTAAATCTTAGAAGAAAATTCAGTTAGAATAAAATTCATAGTCTTATGAACATGTAACTATATTCTGTTAAATTAAAATAGTGCTAAATCTGTTCACAGTACAAGATCCTATGCACAGCATAATAATTGTGGAATTATTAAAACAGTTACTAGTAATTTTTATTTTTATTGTCTGTGCTGTGCCTCTAAATTACATTAATAATTATAAGTAGATCATATTTTTATTTTACAAGCGCAGACATACTTCAGTCTTTATCGGTTTCTTGCTTTGCAAAATTCCTAAAACATAAATTTAGACAATGTACCTTAAAATACAAAATTAATTAACATATATAATAGGGATAGGATTATAAGTATATTTTCTTATTTAAATTACATTTTCTTGGAACACTATAGCCAAAAGAGAAAATAAAATACATGATATTGTAATCCTTACCAAAAAATTTTAGGTAAGAATTATCATATCATTTTTTTCTTTAGCATAGCTAAAAAGTACCCTCTGAAGTTCTGTTCCTTCTGGAGTAATGTAAAAGCTACATGCGTACAAGAAGACAACTTCTGTTCAATAGATGGGGGTGGGGTGGGGTATATTGTATTAGGGCTTCCCTGATAGCTCAGTTGGTAAAGAATCCACCTGCAATGCAGGAGATCCTGGTTCAATTCCTGGGTCGGGAAGTTCCGCTGGAGAAGGGATAGGCTACCCACCCCAGTGTTCTTGGGCTTCCCTTGTGGCTCAGCTGGTAAAGAATCCACTTGCAAAGTGGGAGACCTGGGTTCAGTACCTGGATTGGGAGGATCCCCTGGAGAAGGGAAAGGCTACCGGCTCCAGTGTTCTGGCCTGCAGAATTCCATGGACTATATATATAGTCTATGGGGTCACAATGAGTTGGACATGACTGAGTGACTTTCACTTTCATTTTCATAATGTATTAACTTATTTCCTATGGGTAAATACATCTGAAGGGGTGTCCAGAATAGAATCCACTAATGTTTAAACTGTACCTGGGGTTGCTTGTGTCTAAAGTGGAGAAAAGGAAAAGGTAAGATTCTTATCATTATAATTCTTTTTCTTCTTCATTCTATTTCTTCTTTGCTCGTGTCTTCCTCACTCACTTGTTCACCTGTGTACACTCCTGACCATATGCAGTCCAAGACTGATGGCCAGATTCATTTCTAGATTTGCTACTGAATTGAATCAGTTTCTCTGCTACTGAATGAACTGCAGGAAACTATTTAGGCATGTGGGAAATAATGATTTTATTTTTAAAGATTTTACTGAGAAAGAGTATTAGCTCTGAATTTTGTTGTTGTTGTTGTTAAGTTGCCTAGTCATGACCAACTCTTTGTGACTCCATGAACAGCAGCATGGCAGGCCTCCTTGTCCCTCACCATCTCCTGAAGTTTGCACAAGTTCATGTCCATTGTGTCGGTGATGCCATCCAGCCATCTCATTCTCTGATGCCCTGCTCTCCTTCTGCCATCAAATTTTCCCTGAATTAGAGGATGTTTTAGAAGTTGAAATTAATAAGTGAATGCATAATTAAAGTTACTTATTTTTAGAGCCATATATCCTTCAAGGTTTTTTTTAGCCATGAGATATTTAATGGTAAAGTACATCAGAACGAAAATGTCTCAGACCCATTTACTCTTTATTTTTAAGATTTTTAAAATTATTTTTGGCTGTGCTGGATCTTCATTGCTATGCATGCTTTGCTCTAGTTGTGGGAGCAGGGGCTACTCTCTCATTCCAGTGTGCGGGCTTCTCATTGTAGTGGCTTTTCTTGTTGTGGAGCATGGGCTCTAGGGCACAACGGGCTTCAGAAGTTGTGGCTCTGGGGCTCTAGAGCACAGGCTGGATAGCTCTGGTGCATGGGCTTAGTTGCTCTTTGGGTATGTGGAATCCCCCCACATCAAGGATCCAACCCAAGTCTCCTGCATTGCAAGGTGGGTCCTTTACCACCAAGTCACCAGGGATGCCCTCCATTTACTCTTTTAAAATGTGTTAATATGTATTAGTAACAAGTATATGTGTTATGTATGAAATTACTAATCTAATGATAGTGTCAGCCAAATATCCTAGAATTTATTCAATAATCACATGATTTTTCCCTCTCATGCACAGTGTACAAATAGTTGCTATTTCACCTATGATATGTCCAGACTTTTACCAGATTACCCTACTTCTGGCAATCTTCAGAGAATGCATATATATCTGTTCTATTCCCTGTTTGCACACAAGCAGCCACCTGGCTCTAGAATCTAACTCTCCACCTGCTCAGTTTACCATGTGCTCTGTAGTTTGTCATCTCACCCTTTGTCTTAAGACTAACTTCTCTCAGGTGACTATTATTGCTCCAAACTACTTCATTTTCATCTGGGCAGAGAGCTGGCTTTTCGGCTCCCCTCAGGAATCACTGAGAACAGGTTGTAATGTTTAACACTTTACTGAAGACTTGGGAACAATGGAAGAAAAATTTAACATGAAGAACTTATAAAAAGGTGTTTTCTAGAACCACTCTCAGTAGAAGCCAGGATCAATTCAGTTCCTCCTACACCTACCACAGACTCTGATACAGAAAGGTGCTGGGTCAGTGATGTTTTTGTGAATTCCTTAATGGAATTAAATGTTTGTAAAATTCACATATTCAAATATATTCACAGAAGTTTTGAATTAGGAGCCTCTTGACCACTAATCTGCCAACTTGCTTCAGGGTTCAGTTTATGTCCTCTCTGAAAGAATGACTATGAGAAATTCTCTAATCCAGGCTTATCTCTCAAAAGCTAGCAGTAACTAAGCCATTTTCTGCTCCTCTTCCAAGTAAGAAAATTACTTCTGAAGTACTGATTGTGATAATGCATTCATTATTCTAATATCTGCCATTGTTGTTGTTTGGTTGCTAAGTCATGTCCAACTCTTCTGTGACCCCACCAAGCTCCTCTGCCTGTGGGATTCTTCAGGCAAGGATATTGGAGTGGGTTGCCATTTCCTTCTCCAGGGGATCTTCCCAACCCAGGGATTGAACCTGTGGCTCCTGCCACATCTTCTACATTGCAGGCAGATTCTTAACCACTGAGCCACAGCAGAAGCCCCCAGTAGAATGATACATTTAAGTACAAACAAGCACATGTTGTTTTAATTGGTGTGATATCAGTCAGCAACTCTATTCCCTTTTTGAATTTCTTTCCCTTTACTCTGCCTGAGTGAGTGATAGTTGCTCAGTTGTGTCCAATTCTTTGCAACCTCATGGACTGAATTCTTCAGGCAAGAATACTGGAGTGGGTTGCCATTTCCTTCTCCAGGGGATCTTACCGACCCAGGGGTCTAACATGGGTCTCCTGCATTGCATGCAGATTATTTACCATCTGATCCACCAAGGAAGCCTTTCCTCTGCCTGCCCCCCATTTAGTTTTCTGACTCAATCACCCTTGAAACTTGGTACTCTCACTGTCAGGCCCTTAACAATTTGTCTCCACATAGTTCCTACCATTTCCATTTCTCCATGATCCCCTCCTGTCTGGAAACCTTAGCAACTCTCCAAGTTCATCTTTCATCCAAAGAAGGGGAGAAATTAGATCAAAATAAGGGATATTCTGTAATCAAATAGTCTGCAAAATTGCCCTTAGGAAATTTCCCAAGAACTTATGTCAGGATAAATAAACATGCCAAGGAATTCTGAAGCCTGTGTAGATCACAATAAACTGTGGAAAATTCTGAAAGAGATGGGAATACCAGACCACCTGACCTGCCTCTTGAGAAATTTGTATGCAGGTCAGGAAGCAACAGTTAGAACTGGACATGGGACAACAGACTGGTTCCAAATAGGAAAAGGAGTACGTCAAGGCTGTATATTGTCACCCTGCTTATTTAACTTATATGCAGAGTACATCAGGAGAAATGCTGGGCTGGAAGAAGCATAAGCTGCAATCAAGATTGCCAGGAGAAATATTAATAACCTCAGATATGCAGATGACACCACCCTTATGGCAGAAAGTGAAGAAGAGCTAAAAAGCCTCTTGATAAAGATGAAAGAGGAGAGTGAAAAAGTTGGCTTAAAGCTCAACATTCAGAAAACTAAGATTATGGCATCTGGTCCCATCACTTCATGGAAAATAGATGGGGAAACAGTGGAAACAGTGTCAGACTTTACTTTCTTGGGCTCCAAAATCACTGCAGATGGTGACTGCAGCCATGAAATCAAAAGATGCTTACTCCTTGGAAGCAAAGTTATGCCCAACCTAGATAGCATATTGAAAAGCAGAGACATTACTTTGCCAACAAAGGTCCATCTAGTCAAGGCTATGGTTTTTCCAGTGGTCATGTATGGATGTGAGAGTTGAACTGTGAAGAAAGCTGAGCGCCGAAGAATTGATGCTTTTGAACGTGTTGGAGAAGACTCTTGAGAGTCCCATGGACTGCAAGGAGATCCAACCAGTCCATTCTGAAGGAGATCAGCCCTGGGATTTCTTTGGAAGGAATGATGCTAAAGCTGAAACTCCAGTACTTTGGCCACCTCATGCGAAGAGTTGACTCATTGGAAAAGACTTTGATGCTGGGGCGGATTGGGGGCAGGAGAAGGGGACGACAGAGGATGAGATGGCTGGATGGCATCAGTGACTCAATGGACGTGAGTCTGAGTGAACTCTGGGAGTTGATGATGGACAGGAAGGCCTGGCGTGCTGCAATTCATGGGGTCGCAGAGTCGGATATGACTAAGTGACTGAACTGAACTGAATGAGCCCAGCTCTTCCAGAATTGGGAATTCATTCTGAGTCTGCCTTGGGTGTACTGGACTGAAGTTAAAGGGAGCAACTGAGCCTGAAGCAGCCATCAGCTTAAGTTATCATGATGAATACTGATGCACAGGCACATATGAGAATTGATGTTTTACTTGACATTTTGTTTAAAGTAAAATTACTTGTGTTTTCATGATTTCTAACACAGTATTAATAAACAGTAAACTGCTAGCAACTTTTTGTATTTAGCTATTTCTTTAAGAAGCTCTGAGTGTGCATATACTTTATTTAATAATCTTTGAATTTTCTATAAAAATGGATTATAAAGATTAGAGAATTACAAAATTTATCATTAATAACATTTCTTGATTTGCTTATTCACTACTCATTAAAAAAAATGTATCATTTACTTATGCAGATTATCAAAGGAATGGTGTTTGGGTCCTTTGGGAGAGTAGTTTTGATTTTCCCCAAAGTGAAGCAGAACTCTGGTCAGTGTTAGAGGTAGGAAAGAATTTAATATTATTTTTTAATTGAAGTATAGTTGATTGCAGGTTATATTATTTTTGGATGTACAACATAGTGATTTGATATTTTTATAGATCATATTCAATTTAAAGTTTTTATAAAAATTATATTCCCTGTGCAATATATTACATCCTTGTATCTTATTTACTTATTTGTTTATTTTTTTTGTTTTATTTACTCATTTTTTTGGCAATATGGCTTGTGGGATCTTAATTCCCCAACTAGGGATTGAACCCAGGCCCACAGCAGAGAAAGCGCCAAGTCCTAATCACTGGACCACTAGAGAATTGCTGTTTTTCATTTATTTTAAGCCTTGTAGTTTGTACCCCTTGATCTTTTTGCCCTATCGCACTCTCCCACCCACTGGGAGGCATTGGTTAGATTTCTTTATGTATGAATCTGTTTCTGCTTTGTTGCATTATTTCATTTTCTTTTAGATTCTACATGTAAGTGAAAACATACATATTTGTGTTTGTCTGACTTACTTTGCTAAGTATAATAATCCTTAGGTCCGTCTATGTCATTACAAATCAAAATTTCATTATTTTCTATGGGTGAGTGATATTCCATTGTCTGTGTATCTGTTTGTGTGTACATATGTATGTCACATCTTATTTATCTATTTGTTTGTTGATTGATATTTAGGCTTCTTCCATGTCTTGGCTACTGTAAATAATGCTGTCTGAACATTGGGGTTCATGTATTTTTTGAAGTAATGTTTTCTTCAAAGAGAATTTAGAGACAGCAGTATAAATTAGTTAGCCAAAGCAGCCAGAGAAGGCAATGGAAACCCACTGCACTACCCTTGCCTGGAAAATCCCATGGACAAAGGAGCCTGGTAGGCTGCAGTCCACGGGGTCACGAAGATTTGGATACAAATGAGTGACTTCACTTTCACTTTTCACTTTCATGCATTGGAGAAGGAAATGGCAACCCACTCCAGTGTTCTTGCCTGGAGAATCCCAGGGACGGTGGAGCCTGGTGGACTGCCGTCTATGGGGTCTCACAGAGTCAGACATGACTGAAACAACTTAGCAGCAGTAACAGCAGCAGCCAAGGCAGCAGTGGGTATTGGAGAGTGATGGGAGGTACATTTGGATTAATATGATTCTCATTTTAAAGTCAGTATATAAATTTTTTATTGAAGGAAGCAGGAAATATTGAGTTCAAAAGCTTTTAGTTAAAGAAATTATAGAAATTTTACAACTTTTTAGTGTTATTTAAAATTGTATATTATACTCTCATAACAAAAGGAATTAAGGAATAAAAGTGTATGCCTCTGTCCATTCTAGAGTTGAAATTGTGGTGGGGGACCCTATTACTTACATAAAGTTCCATAGTAAAACTTAAAAATGATAAATTTGGGGGAAATATCCAACCCTCATGAAATTAAAAGACGCTTACTCCTTGGAAGCAAAGTTATGACCAACCTAGATAGCATATTCAAAATCAGAGACTTTACTTTGCCAACAAAGGTTCATCTAGTTAAGGCTATGGTTTTTCCTGTGGTCATGTATGGATGTGAGAGTTGGACTGTGAAGAAAGCTGAGCACCGAAGAACTGATGCTTTTGAACTGTGGTATTGGAGAAGACTCTTGAGAGTCCCTTGGACTGCAAGGAGATCCAACCAGTCCATTCTGAAGGAGATCAGCCCTGGGATTTCTTTGGAAGGAATGATGCTAAAGCTGAAACTCCAGTACTTTGGCCACCTCATGCGAAGAGTTGACTCATTGGAAAAGACTGATGCTGGGAGGGATTGGGGGCAGGAGGAGAAGGGGACGACAGAGGATGAGATGGCTGGATGGCATCACTGACTCGATGGACATGAGTCTGAGTGAACTCTGGGAGTTGATGATGGACAGGGAGGCCTGGTGTGCTGTGATTCAGGGAGTGACAAAGAGTCGGACACAACTGAGTGACTGATCTGATCTGATCTGATCTGAAGTAAAACTCAAGTGACAAGTATTTAGGACACAAATCCCAAGTGCAAAAGTTTTTGTGAAAAAAATGTTCTGAATCATTTTCAAACATTGGATAGAAGCTGTGAATCTCCTTTGTGAAGCTATAAGAGAAAAAAATGTAATGATAGCAACTGAAAGTTAGCATCTACTTAGTAAATAAAAATATTCCTCTATATGTACTGTTTGTGTGTGTGTGTGTGTGTGTACACTAGATCTTGGTTTTGATTTTGTTACTAATGTAGAAAGCATCATAAGTCCAAGCATCCTATGACAGCTAGAGAGATACAAACTAGGAGTATATTCTTATTTCAACTTTGTGACAAATATCGTTGCAGGTGCCAAAATAGGTGCAAAATTTTCAAATTATCACCTGTATTTGTTTACAAGAAGGAAAAGTGTCATGCTGCTTAGTGGAATGTTATAGCATTGTGATGCTAACATCTATACTCTGTGCAAGACAAAACTTTAAACTCTTCCATCCGTGATAGTACCATATTTTGTTGAGAAGAATTTGTGCCAATTGTACAGCTGTGTGATGGCAGCCAAAAATAAAGAGATTTTGTAGTTCAAGGATTATAATCTATTAAATATCTTAATTTTAGAAACTAGGGATACATTTTGGTTTCTTTAGACCATGGATTTGTTGGATTTCTAAAAACAGCCCACAGTTGAATCAGTGAAGGATTCTCTGTTCATACCTTCAGTCCTAAATTAAACCTATATACCAGAGTAAAAAGAGAACAGGATTGTCATTCTTTCTTCTTAACATGAATGTATTTCACTGACTTATTCTAGATACTCACAGGCTGGTTAATTAGCTATCTTAACACTCCTAATGTAATTGACTGCTCACATTGAAAGTGTAACCATTTGCTTGTGTGGCACTGTTCTTGGGAGCTATTGATACTCGTAAAAGACAAAGAAATATAGTGCATTTAGATGTTGGAAAATCTTATGCATTATGTAATATCCAAATGTAACAATAAGAGTGAATATTGATAAGGGGCCTATGTGCCCTCATTGTTCTACTAACCTGTCAGTTTTAGAAACAATCATGCATCCATTTCACATTGGTATGAAATGTCTATGAATTGCTACAAGAAATAGTCTACAAATTAAAAAGTTATTAAGCATGTCTGTCCAGATGGGTAGAAGCAGGAGGAATTTGGAATTTTAAAGTTTGCATGATCTGTATAATGGCTGGCTGCCCATGAGCTGTCTGCCAGTTCCATCACCTTGATTTTGCTTTCTATCTCCTGACTACTCATTGTACTTTATTTAAACATTTCTTAATGACTCACTCAATGTCAATATAGCTCCTTTCTCTCTCATGAAAGCCCCTCAAGGTTCTCCATAGCTTTGACCATTCGTTACTCATTCGTTACCCATCTAATGCTCTATTTCATACAACCAGCATCACTTACTCTATTTTATGCTTTGGAGAAGGAAATGGAAACCCATTCCAGTATTCTTGCCTGGGGAATCCCATGGACTGTAGCTTCCTAGGCTCCTCTGTCCATGGGGTCACAAGAGTCGGACACAATTTAGCCACTAAACCACCATGATGCTTTATTCTCCCTTCAACTGAATGTGCAGAACCAAATATATCTGGCATCTGGATACAGAGTGTACTATCTATCTTCAGATTTAAATTTCATCAACCAAAGTACTTATAAGTTCTGGTTAGATTGACATGCTGTTTATGTTATGGTTTGCATATTAAATGTCTGTAAATGTATTACTTTGAATATGTTGTCATACAACTGTCACATTAAGAGTAAAATAATTCTTGCATCTTTATCTTTTTGCCTTGTGCCCATTTTTATTTCCATCACCATTTTACATATATATATGTATATATATATACATATATATATTTACACACACACACATTCCCCAAATCCCTCAGTGAATTAGATCTGGGGAAGAATCCCTTATGATGCTGCATAGGAGAGAACAGAAATTTTTACCATCACTGAACTGTAGTTTGGAGCCTGAATTTATTTTCTATGAGCCTCTTGAACTACTAATTTAGAAAAAGGATAGACTATTTAATGCTAGCAGCTTTCAACTATTTTTGCTTTAGACTTGTTGAATATTATTACATTTTCGGTTGCATTGGCTTTATAAATTGATCCCTGTGGAACTATCATTTCCAGAGGTAGTATGCCTTCTTTCAAGCCTGGATTAATGCCACTGAATTCACCCTTTGATGTTAGTAATTAAAAAAGAATAAATACTCTTTGTGGATTTTTTCTTCAATGTAATTTAAGCTTCATTTCTTTCTCAGTAATATCTATCTGATAAGATTTACATCAATGATGAAGACTAGTTGGAGCCTGTAGTTCATTTTTGAATTGTTGGCAATAATACTAAGTGTGTTTCTGTAGTCTCTCTGGATTCATGAGGCTCTGTACAGAAAATCTGTTGATTTTCTCTATGTATATTTGTTTTTATTCAATCTAGAAGTATATACTGTGCATGAGCCATTTTAACTGGTGCTATGTAGGAACCAAAACAAAAGATATATGGTAACTTTCTCAAGTTATTGCAATGCATTAGGGAATATAGGTAGTGGCAAATAACTGCATTAAAAATAAAACAAAGAATATGTTCTAAAAATGATAAAATTCATTGTAGGAGTAGAGACAGGATAGTTTTTTATTGCTATTCATTCCCAAGTAATAACCTATGAGTAATCCTAACATATTTGAGGTTTATTATGGCAAAAAAGTGAAGAGGAACTAAAAAGCCTCTTGATGAAAGTGAAAGTGGAGAGTGAAAAAGTTGGCTTAAAGTTCAGCATCCGGTCCCATCACTTCGTGGGAAATAGATGGGGAAACAGTGGAAACAGTGCCAGACTTTATTTTTTGGGGCTCCAAAATCACTGTAGATGGTGACTGCAGCCATGAAATTAAAAGACGCTTACTCCTTGGAAGAAAAGTTATGACCAACCTAGATAGCGTATTCAAAAGCAGAGACATTACTTTGAACAAAGGTCCATCTAGTCAAGGCTGTGGTTTTTCCAGTGGTCATGTATGGATGTGAGAGTTGGACTGTGAAGAAAGCTGAGCGCCAAAGAATTGATGCTTTTGAAGTGTGGTGTTGGAGAAGACTCTTGAGAGTCCCTTGGACTGCAAGGAGATCCAACCAGTCCATTCTGAAGGAGATCAGCCCCGGGGTTTCTTTGGAAGGAATGATGCTAAAGCTGAAACTCCAGTACTTTGGCCACCTCATGTGAAGAGTTGACTCATTGGAAAAGACTCTGATGCTGGGAGGGATTGGGGGCAGGAGAAGGGGACGACAGAGGATGAGATGGCTGGATGGCATCACTGACTCGATGGACATGAGTCTGAGTGAACTCTGGGAGCTGGTGATGGACAGGGAGGCCTGGCGTGCTGCGATTCATGGGGTCACAAACAGTGGGACACGACTGAGTGACTGAACTAAACTAAACTAAACTAAACTAAACTAAACTATGGCAATTCATTTTAAAGTTATCCTCTTCAATTTGTACTAAATAACCACATTCTTGCTTTCAAAATATTCTTGGAGAAAAGCTACTTGTAAATTCAATGCCTCTGATTTAAAAGTATACAATTGTTTCTTTTACTTGACTTTAATATAGAGAAAACACTGTAGAATATCCTAGATAGAGTATATAACTGAAAAAGTCTAATGTGAGTTTTAATCTCACATAAATTATTATAAATTGATGAAGGTGGAAACCACTGGTATAAAAAATTTCATCTCATTGAATAATATTATGACTCATTGATGAAATGGTGGGCCATTTGTCTATTTTCAGAAACCCAATGGTATTGAAACTAAGACAGCTACAAGGAAATGAAAAAAACGTGAAAAGCCTGTAAGAGATACACAGTGGTACTATACGTTTCATTAAGTAGAGCTTTAGGGCCAGAAATCTTGTTTGTGAACTTACCTTGTAGCTGTGTTTACTTAGGAAGTCCATTATTTTTCCTTATAGTATAGATGTGTTGGAATGGCTGGGGGCTGACCGAGAACCGGGAGTGAGAAACCCCATCTTCACGACAACCCACGTCATAACCCCTGCATGAGATCATTAATTGAAGATTTTATTGCATTAAATAACCTAACTTATGATTTGTATCTTGGGGGAATTTTCCATTGGCCTGAACAACTGAAATTACTTTCAATGGCACTAACTGAGAAAGAATATTTTTTACAACATAGTATTTGATATCCTTCCTTAATAAGCATGTTTTCAACATGCACATCTCACCTGGAATTTCACATGATCTCTGATAAATGTGATACATTTCCTATACTGTTATGGTGAATTTGCTCTTTAGACAAATTCTAGTTTGGGGCATGTTTTAATTTCAGAAGTCTGCTATTACAAAATACCACAGACTGAGTGGCTTTAAGCAACAGTTCATTTTCTCATAGTTCTGGAGGTTTGAAGTATAAGACCAAAGATGTCAGAAGTTTTGCTTTCTCTAGAAACCTCTGTTTTTGGCTTGCAGAGTGGACACCATCTCATGGTGTCCTCACATGGCCTTTCTCTGGTGTCTCACCTTGTAGGTCCTAATCTCTTCCTCTTATAGGAACACCAGACATATTGGACCCTATGACCTCATTAATTGTCATTATCTCTTTGAAAGGCCTGTGTCCAAATGTAGGCATGTTGTGGGCTAGGGCTTCAACATATGAATTTGAGGGGGACATGCTAATGCTAAGTCGCTTCAGTCGTGTCCGACTCTATGCGACCCCATAGACAGCAGCCCAGTAGGCTCCTCTGTCCCTGGGATTCTCCAGGCAAGAATACTGGAGTGGGTTGCCATTTCCCTCTCCAGTGCATGAAAATGAAAAATGAAAGTGAAGTCGCTCAGTTATGCCCGAGTCTTAGCGACCCCATGGACTGCAGCCTACCAGGTTCCTCCGTCCATGGGATTTTCCAGGCAAGGGTACTGGAGTGTGTTGCCATTGCTTCTACCCATTTCCCTTGTTCCTTACAGAACTGGTCTAATTGTAGAACAGTATTGTACTTAAGAGACCCTCCAACTGGCCACAGTTCTCCATCCTCCAATGGATACCATGGCCATGCAGCATCACATAGGAAGACCAGGTGAATCTCCTTTAAGCCCTGGGGATCAAATCTATCCCAGTTTTTCAGGATACAATTCAAAGGAATGAGGCTGGAATTGTTAGCTCCCATCTTGTCCTGAAGGATCCCGGACGAGCCCCCATGATGAAAGGTTGTTGTTTGAATCATGCAAAGACACCGGGATTCTTGGCCCCTGGAGGAGAAGAATTCAATTCAGGGCCAGAGACAAGTCTTGATTGCTCAGAGCTTTCATGTAATAAAGCTTTATTAAAGTATAAAGGAGACAGAGAAAGCTTCTGACATAGGCATCAGAAGGGGGCAGAAAGAGTAGTTCAGTCCATAACAAAGAGTTAAGGGGCTTGGATTTGCTGAACAATGAGAAACTCTAAAAAGTACCCCAAGTAACTAAGGAAATAGTATAGGCTATGAAAAGAGGCTTTGCCTAATATTTATGGCTGTTTGTTTTGCACATGAAGAATGGCAACAGTTGTTCAAATTAGAACTCTTTGAGTCATTCATTACTCTTCACTCTACTGCTATTTAGTGAATTACTTGGGAGAATAAAATCTCTTCTAAAGATCTGTCCAGTCCTTCAGGTTTCCTCCAGTCTTAGTGCAGATATGTTAACTTACATCATCACTAGATTAATATGGAAATTTCCCCATTAGTATTGATATTTCTATCATGATATTTCTATCATTCTCCTAATTTTAAATCCTTCCAATTCATTCTCAGTTCAACATCTAAAGCATTTTACCTTGACCACAGAACTGAGTGAAACTCCCAGCATAATTTAATAAGCTTCTGTCAATGTCTGTACCCTCATCCTCTGTCTCCTTTGCCACTCTTTTCTTTTCTTGCTCACCTCTTACATTCTATGTTTCAGCAGACTAAGCTGGCATTTCTTGAGAAAGATAATGTTCTCTCTTGTCTCTGATACTTTATATTGCACAATGTATATACTTTACACATGTGGAAATTTTAGCCTGAAGCCCTTTCTGCCAAGAATCTTGTTCATATTTAAGGTCTTAGGTAAGATAACATTTTCTCTAGGGAACCTTTCAAGTAAAAAAAAAGTGAAAGTGTTAGTCGCTTAGTCATGCCCGACTCTTTGTGACCCTATGGACTGTAGCCCACCAGGTTCCTCTGTCCATAGGATTCACCAGGCAAGAATACTGCAGTGGATAGCCATTCCTTCTCCAAGGGATCTTCCCAACCCAAGGATCGAACCTGGATCTCCTGCATTTCAGGCAGATCCTTTACCATCAGAGCCACCAGGGAAGCCCATTGGAAGCCTTTATTAACCCTCAAATCTGGGTCAGATGCTTTTTTAAGTTACCACCAGAACCTTTTATTTGTATTTAGTTGATCCCTACTTCTCTCATAGTATTTCTCTGATTACATTGGAATTACTGTTTTTTTTTTTTTTTAAATAGTATTAAAATATAAGCTCCTTGAGAAATAGCAATCCTGTCTTACTCACTGCTTTATCCTAGCATTATTGTTTAGCCTGGCACATGGTAGGTCTTCAGTAGGATGAAGTTACTGAAGCAATAATTAGATTATGAAAGTTCTTCTAAGCTATATAAATTCTTAATAGGTCAGAGATTGATGGCAGGGTAATAATTCCAAAATTATAAGTTCTCTTTAATTATATTGCTTTTGCTGCATATTCTTCTGTTTCTGTCATTTTATATACTGGAGAATGTTCTACATTTTTGATCCCAAGAATTAGGTCACCACTTTTCTTTTTTTTTTTTTTCACCTTGCATGATACAAAGTAAAGCTTGAAAGATGGTGATACAGTGTATAAACTGACAGCTGGGATGAATTGAAAAACTGAAGCCCAGCGACCAAATTAACTGAGAGGAAGAAAGTAAAAGGACAGTCTGTGTGTCACAGGGAATGCTTCAGGGCGGCTGAGGCTGCTGCCGTCAAGTTTCTGACTGATAACAGAGCTGGTAGCTATCATTACCAGATTGCTTTCAAAAGACAGGAGACTCTGCAGCTGTATGTACGTGTGCATTTTAAGAGAAGAAATGTCCACCCAAACATCAAGGCTGTAAATTGTATGTGGCAATGAATTAGAGCTTTATTCTTCAAACAATGAAACTGAAATGTGATTGAAAGTGAGTGAAGCATGAAAAAGGAACTTACATGCAAAACACTCCAGGAAGAAAGCTGTGTAATGACTGTGCTAAAAATGTATCATTTCTAAATATATGTTATCAGTTTCATCAGGAATTGGGTCCTGGTTTGTAAACATTTAATCGAATAATACATTACAGAATAAAATTACTTTTTGCTTTAGATAAAGACTTAGGCTATATAATTACTATGAGAAATGCTTGTGATCTTTATTCCTTGTGTCTTATATGCCCTGAATTCTTTAGAAACCTTTATGATATTTTGCTACTGTATTCTTTTAAATAAAGTATATATTGAGCATATCAAGTCCTCTGTGGACTGTGAGTGAAAATGTTTGCTAGTCATACAGACCTTGCTGCTTTTGTGAGTCTAAAGAAATTGCCTTATTGCCCCTGAGAAAAAAGTTTACCTTTTGGACTACATGGGTTGAGGTAATGTCCTATTATGGTAATTTTACACCTGGAAAGGGAAATCTTTGATAAGCAAAGTACACGTGACTAGAGAAAATATTTGTCCAATCAGAAGTAAGAGACCAACTGTTTAAATCTTTCCCCAAAGAACTAGAGCATCACCAGTAGTAGGCTTAATGTTGCCTTCAGTGTACTGTTTTCATAACTACTTTGATATCAATAAACACATTTATCAAGTAATTACTGTGATGTTTAACACGGTGTTGGGCAATGGAGACGCAAAAATAAAGATTCTAGATATTATTCTTGCCATCAACTTGCTCACATTCCTTTGGAAAGCTTGTGATTTTTCTTAATAATATTGTCTTTTCAAAATTTTAGTCTCATCATGATACTTTGTTGTTAGCCTTCAATGTTTTCCCTTTGCATCTGGAATAAACTAAACTAGACACCGTGGTTTATAAGACAGCAACTGACCTAGTCTAAGTTTGTGGTCTCTCCCATCATCTCATGCCTCACTGTGTTCTTTCCGGTCTTTGTGTGGTCATTACTCACAGTGTTATTCTCTGTTGCATGTTTCTTCCTCAGCGAGATTTTCCTTCATCATGATATTTAACAATCACTAGTGGCTCAGTGGTAAAGAATCTGCTTGATAATGCAGGAGATCTGGGTTTGATTTGTGGTTTGGGAAGATCCCTTGGAGAAGAAAATAGCAACCCACTCCAGTATTATTGCCTGGGAAATCCCATGGACAGAGAAGCCTCAGGCTACAGTCCATGAGGTTGCAGAAGAGTGGGACACAGCTTAGCGACTGAACAACAGCTGCCCTCTACACACCCTTAAGTCAGTGACTATCTCGTTTCACTGCTTAATATTCTTAATAGCTTTTATCACTATCTGAAATGTTTGGTTACCTTAAGAAAAGTCCCAATGAAATTAAGTTTGATGGGGAGTAGATTTTCTGGTAACTGCTGAACTTGTGTCATATAAATGTGTGGCTTATAGAAGGTGCTTGATGAGTATTGTTATGTGAATGAATGACATTCTTGAGAGGGTTTGGTGGTTCAACATATGGTGCCACAGTCATCCATACACCAGTAGTTTCCATACAACTGCAGAAGTGGAAGAAGCTCAGGAAGTCAATCAAAGCATTTATGTAAAATAGTTTATCAAGTCTCCCATTAAATGCATATTTATAAAATATAACTGGACACTTAGATGTAGGAAGAGATACAGAATTTCCCCTCAGTGAAGTCCTCAATACTGAAAGACTTACATTGGCATGAGATCTTTCCCATAAAATTATACATCAGATGAAGTCCTGAACATCCATTTCTTGAAAATGAACATATTCCTAAAACCTTGGTTATGAAATCAACTTTTACAATATATTTTTAAAAATCATGAATTTGGATCAATAGATCTCATATTAGTGTGCTATTTATAAAAATATATAGATATTCAGAAAGTGTATTTTCATGTAAGAATTTCTTAGAATATATCCGTAATAGGTATATATGTTGTAAAATTAAAGTGACACTTCTGATTAACTTAAAGCATGGCCAGGTTTCAAACTTTACAAATGCCTTACTACAGTGAGGCATTTTAAAATTGGTTTAAATTTTAAAAAGTAGTTTGGAGTAAATATATGCATGTTAGGCACTGTAGCACATGTTGTTTAAACTGCATCCCTTTTATTAAAGACTTCACTTGCAAATACTAAGGGTGCATTGAAAATGTTTGTTATCTACCAATTTTCTTTTTAGCTTGAGAGACAGTATTCAATATGATAAATTACCTTTATGGTAGAAAATCCATTCTAGAAAAGCCCTCTGAAGTGAATACCTGTTAAACTAGAAGAGCTTTAAAATGAATAATACATTTTATAATGAGAAAAAGGAATTGAAAGATGAAGCACTGAAATAAAATGCCTGATGCTTGAAGGAAAAAATGAAACTGGATAACATGTAAAATTTACCTTTCTGAGTCATACCTCATTAAAAAAAAAGATATAACAGTAGAGGTAACATGAAATGGCAAATGTCATGTTCAAATAGGTTTTTGCTGCATGTAATTATGTTATTTTAGTCCATATGATTAAACTGTAGGCTTATAGGTTGCTATGAGTTAACTTTAAAAATCTGATATTGTAAACTCAGTTTTGGGGAGGACATGATTCGTGGATAAGTTTCCAGTTGCTCCACTGGGTAACACTCAGATTGAAGTCTTCTATTTTCCATCTATCCTTCAGGTTCCTCAGAGCAAGTATTGTTGAAAAACATGCCTTGGTAATATTTCCTTAGAAACATAGTCACTTCTGGATAGAAAAATAGCCTATAACACCTCAATAAGTTGCTTCTGTGCAAACCTCTCTCATTCCCTTTCCCACTTCCTTTCCACCCTCCTCCCCCAAGTCTGTCTGTCTCCTCAAACTTCCTTTCTGACAAGTTACCTTTAAAGTGACTCAGTGGCTGTTTTCTCATTCAAGTTTCAAGTCAGATGCAGTGGGGTTTGTCAGAAGGAAGTCACTCCTGAACTGCTGTAATAAGAGAAGCTCTCCTAACTTGAAGTTTGCAACATAAAAGCTCTCTAGGAAGAATGAAATGGCAGCTGGGAACAGCACTTCAGGCATTGGAAGCAATATAACAGCTGTTAGTGGACAGCATTGCTCTTATAGACCTCTATGTAATTTTCTTAGCCAGGGCCACATCTGCAGGGCATTATGAATCTGCCAGAAGATTAAAAAATTCGTTTACCCTTATCGAAATGTCTGAGGGAACTATTTGAAGGGTAAGAATCCTTTGTAGCTTTTATGAGGAGGCCTTTTTGGCAGCAAGAAAAGTCATGTATTAGAAAGGCCAGTTTTAAATTTAAACTAAAAAAAAAAATCTTATTTTAGGACCTGAGTAGTAGAGTGAATGTTAAAAAGTGAAAAAAAAAAATGTAGCTTCTATGAGCTGACAAGATTATTATTAGTAAAAAGATATCAATAGTCAAAATTCTTTTAATATTCCAACTGAGGTTATCATTTATGTATTAATTTCTATCTCTGAATATATACATATATGTATACATATAATGCACATAGATATTCTAACATAGTACACACCTGAGACATCTGCTCATATTATGTAAATTGTATTTACATAAGGCTTTTATGATTTTCAAAAAAAAATTTAAAATTTAAACTTCAAAATAGAAAGGTAAAATAGGGCAAATATTTTTGTTTTCATACTACAGACTGGGATACTGACGTTATGAGAATTTGTCTTTTGTTCTCCAAAATCGCCACAGCAATTGAATGTAATACTTCTAGTTCTAAGTCAGTGTGATGCCTAGTACAATACCTAACACAGAGTAGATATCCATTTGTTTTACATTAAAGAGAAATATTGTTAATATTGAAAATTATAACATGAAAAATATAATTTAATAATATCAGTTATATTGTTGCAGGAAGGGATACCCCTTTCAGAGCCGAAGGGTGGGCTCTTGTCTAACACTTGGAAATGAATTGTTCAAGGAGATATACTTGCTGACAGACCAAGAGACTTTGGAAAGGGGCACCAAGGTGGAGGACAGCAGGGTAAGGGAGCACAGGAGAACAGCTCTGCCACGTGGCTGGCAGTCTTGGATTTTATGGTAATGTGGTTAATTTCTGGGTTGTTTCTGCCCAATCATCCTGACTCAGGGTTCTTCCTGGTGGTATGCATATTGGTCAGCCAAGTTGGATTCCAGTAAGAAGGATTCTGGGAGGTTGGTAAGATGTATGGACTGGCATCTCCTCTCTCCTTTTGACCTTTCTCAAATCCTTCTAGTTGGCGGTAGCTTGTTGGTTCCTTGTTGCTTATCAGGACCTCCTGTTGTGAAGTCATTCAAGTGGTTACTATTGGGCCTGGGCAGGGTGGGCATCTTTGGTCAGTAGTTTCCCTAACAATAATAGCATTCATAAACATAAAAATATTGAAAATAAATTCATGTGACTTTTGATGGAATTTACCCTGTTCTTGGAGAAAGATAGGTAAGTGGTCACAGGTTACTGCTTAATATATATGACTAGAAGATCAAGAAGGGGCATGTATTAATACTAGTGGAGGTCACCTGCCTCCATAGAAAGTTATGTTCTCTTGCTTATAAAGTTCCTAGATATGAGACAATTCTCAGACCCAGAAATCATAGACTGAACAGCAGTGATCTCCCTACCATCTCCCCTAAAAGACCTAGGACCACTTATTTAGGTAACCATACAGTGGGGGATGGGGAATAATAGAGGACTCTTGGATGTAGGATCTGAATTGATGCTGACCTGAAGTGTTGTCATGGAGGGTTGAAAAAGATCAGGTACCAAATAGAGCTGAGGTCCATCTCACAGTGGGCCCACTGGATCAATTTTGGCTCTTTTCTCTGGTACATAAATGGATATTTTAAGTTGTTGGCACAACCCTCATACTTCTTTCTTGACCTAATAGAGTAATAGCTAGAAGTAAAGAACTAGAAGTCTTGAAACTTACCCTTCAAGATAGTAAACTAAAAAACACTGGCTATTCTTTAACTGGCAGTGAGATGCGGCCAACTCTTCTGGGCAGTGATATCCCCAAGCTTCCCTACAGGATCAGATTGAAGCTAGTCTCTAGCTGAGACCACATTCTTACTATGCCTTTTTCCTCTACGCTTCCCACTTTGAGTGCTTGCATTCTCCTGGGAGCATTTTTCCATTAAGTCATCTGAACGTTAATTCCAGATTTAGATTCATCTCTAGGGAACATATATATTTTTTTAAATTTTTATTTTATATTGTAGTAGAGTTGATTCCCAATATTGTGTTAGTTTCCTGTATACAGCAAAGTGATTTAGTTATACATATTCATATATCTATTCTTTTTCAGATTCTTTTCCCACATAGGTTATTACAGAGTACTGAGTACAGTTCTCTGTGCTAAATGTTAGGTCCTTGTTGATTGTCTATTTTTCTTAGAGTAGTGTACATATGCCAATCCCAGGGACCTCCAAGGTGGCTCTAGTGGTAAAGAATTTGCCTGCCAATACAGGAGACACAAGAGACATAGGTCTGATCTTTGGGTCAGGAAGATCCCCTAGAGTAGGAATTCCCACTACAGTATTCTTGTCTGGAAAATTCCATAGGCAGAGGAGCCTGATGTGCTACAGTCCATGGGGTCACAAAGAGCCTGACACAATTTAGCGACTGGCACATTTTCTAATCCCAACCTTTCAATTCATTGCCTTTCCCTGTCTTTCCCCCTTGGCAGCCACAAGCCCACCTTCTAAGTCTTTAAGTTGGTTTCTGCATCCCTTTTATTTCACCTGTATCATCTTTTTTAAAGATTCCATGTATAAGTGGTATCATATGGTATTTGTCTTTCTCTGTCTGACTTACTTCACTTAGTACGATAATCTCTAGGTTCATCCATGTTGCAAATGTCATTTTTCATTCTATTTTATGGCTGAATAATATTCCGTTGTATATGTACCACATCTTCTCTGTCCATTCATCTGTTGATGGACATTTAGGTTGCTTTCATGTGCTCGCTATTATAAAGAGTGATACAATGAACATTGAGGTGAATATATCTTTTTGAATTATTTTTTCCAGATATAAGCCTAGAAGTGGGATTGCTGATTCAATAGTAGCTCTATTTTTAGTTTCTTAAGGAACCTCCATACTGTTCTCTATAGTGGCTGTACCGATTTATGTTCCCACTAAGGACGGGCAAATCTATAATTTTCGAAATAACATCCTCTGCTCTCTACCACCTTTCATATTGTATCCTATCACCTATTTTAATTTTGCTTTTTACATACCTCACAGTTACTTTATATTGTTTTTCAGTGGGTAGTTTGCTAATTTATTCTTAAAAGGGATATTTAGTAATTCAGTTTAACATATACTTTTTCTATTCTTATTGTATGTATAGATTTGAAGAGGAATAAAATTAAATAAAGCCATAAGTAAGAACTTAGGAATCTATATTATTATAAGTTTAATCTAGTTTTGGGCTTCCCTTGTGGCTCAGCTGATAAAGAATCCTCCTGCAGTGTGGGAGACGTGGGTTGTGGTTGGGAAGATCCCCTGGAGAAGGGAAAGGCAACCCACTCCAGTATTCTCGCCTGGATAATTCCATGGACTGTATAGACCATGGAGTCAAAAAGAGTAGGACACGACTGAGTGACTTTCACACACACCCACAATCTAGCTCTAAACTTAGATTATTTTTCCATATTGAAAACATGAGTTCTTTCCTTTTTATGTTGATAATCTTTATCTTGGATTACCTGGAATGCAAAAGTAGGAAGTCAAGAAACACCTGGAGGAACAGGCAAATTTGGCCTTGGAATATGGAATGAAGCAGGGCAAAGACTAATAGAGTTTTGCCAAGAAAATGCACTGGTCATAACAAACACCCTCTTCCAACAACACAAGAGAAGACTGTATACATGGACATCACCAGATGGTCAACACTGAAATCAGATTGATTATATTCTTTGCAGCCAAAGATGGAGAAGCTCTATACAGTCAGCAAAAACAAGACCAGGAGCTGACTGTGGCTCAGATCATGAACTCCTTATTGCCAAATTCAGACTGAAATTGAAGAAAGTAGGGAAAACCACTAGACCATTCAGGTATGACCTAAATCAAATCCCTTATGGTTGTACAGTAGAAGTGAGAAATAGATTTAAGGGAGTAGATCTGATAGATAGAGTGCCTGATGAACTATGGAATGAGGTTCATGACATTGTACAGGGGACAGGGATCAAGACCATCCCCATGGAAAAGAAATGCAAAAAAGCAAGATGGTTGTCTGGGGAGGACTTACAAATAGCTGTGAAAAGAAGAGAAGTGAAAAGCAAAGGAGAAAAGGAAAGATATAAGCATCAGAATGCAGAGTTCCAAAGAATAGCAAGAAGAGATAAGAAAGCCTTCTTCAGTGATCAATGCAAAGAAATAAAGGAAAACAACAGAATGGAAAAGACTAGAGATCTCTTCAAGAAAATTAGATACCAAGGGAACATTCCATGCAAAGATGGGCTCGATAAAGGACAGAAATGGTATGGACCTAACAGAAGCAGAAGATATTAAGAAGAAATGGCAAGAATACACAGAAGAACTGTACAAAAAAGATCTTCACGACCCAGATAATCACGATGGTGTGATCACTGACCTGGAGCCAGACATCCTGGAATGTGAAGTCAAGCGGGTCTTAGAAAGCATCACTACAAACAAAGCTAGTGGAGGTGATGGAATTCCAGTTGAGCTATCTCAAATCCTGAAAGATGATGCTGTGAAAGTGCTGCACTCAATATGCCAGCAAATTTGGAAAACTCAGCCTTGGCCACAGAACTAGAAAAGGTCAGTTTTCATTCCAATCCCAAAGAAAGGCAATGCCAAAGAATGCTCAAACTATCGCACAATTGCACTCATCTCACACGCTAGTAAAGTAATGCTCAAAATTCTCCAGGCCGGGCTTCAGCAAGATGTGAATCGTGAACTTTATTTTTCTGGGCTCCAAAATCACTTCAGATGGTGACTGCAGCCATGAAATTAAAAGATGCTTACTCCTTGGAAGGAAAGTTATGACCAACCTAGATAGCATATTCAAAAGCAGAGACATTACTTTGCCAACAAAGGTCCGTCTAGTCAAGGCTATGGTTTTTCCTGTTGTCAAGTATGGATGTGAGAGTTGGACTGTGAAGAAGGCTGAGCGCCGAAGAATTGATACTTTTGAACTGTGGTGTTCGAGAAGACTGCAAGTCCAAGGGACTCTCAAGACACTTGAGAGTCCCTTGGACTGCAAGGAGATCCAACCAGTCCATTCTGAAGGAGATCAGCCCTGGGATTTCTTTGGAAGCAATGATGCTAAAGCTGAAACTCCAGTACTTTGGCCACCTCATGCGAAGAGTTGACTCATTGGAAAAGACTCTGATGCTGGGAGGGATTGGGGGCAGGAGGAGAAGGGGACAACAGAGGATGAGATAGCTGGATGGCATCACTGACTGATGGACGTGAGTCTCAGTGAACTCCGGGAGTTGGTGATGGACAGGGAGGTCTGGTGTGCTGCGATTCATGGGGTCGAAAAGAGTCGGACACGACTGAGCAACTGAACTGAACTGAACCTAAGATATATCATATATCTTAAATACTATGGTATACCTGTACTCTAAAATACAGCATGTTCCTAATTGCTCCCTATTGGTTAACAGTCCTTTTATAAATAGTGTAGTATGATCTTTAACTGTCCCAAGATGCCATCCATCTAAAGAATGTCAACTTTTTGCACATTTAAGCTTCTGAAACATGTAAAAGGTAGTGGATATAGTTTATTATACTGAGTAAGTTTTTAAAACCCTTATAATTTTTGGAATTGAGTAGACTTTTAAAATTGTTATAGTCTTTATAGCAATATTAACTTTGATAAATATATCTTTTTCTCACTTTGATTGAAGTATTTCAGAAAATATTTTACAGTAACCTTTAAAATATAGTGACAAAACTTAAAAATATAGCACATTAAATCAAGAAGTTTACGTATACTTAGAGAAAGCAGACACTCTGAGTTTATCTGAAGTTGTCTTGCATATTGTTTTTGTTGTTTAGTTGCTAAGTAGTGTCTGACTCTTTTGTAACCCCATGTACTATAGCCCACGAGATCCCTCTGTCCACAGGATTTCCCAGCCAAATCTATTGGAGTGGGTTTGCCATTTCCTTCTCCCAGAGGTCTTGCTGCACCCAGGATTGAACACGCATCTCCTGCATTACTGGTGGATTCTTTATTACTGAGCCACCAGGGAAACCTGTCCTGCATATTACAAAGCCTAAAAATTTAAAACCTTGAGACAGTGTTGTTTTGGTGGGAGTTTATAGGAAACAACAACCTGAACAAAGACAGGACAATTCAGCGCTTTTAAAAGTATTAATATCATCAAAGAATTAAGTCCACTAATGGAAGCCCTAGAACGATTTTTCCTTTGCTTTATTTTGCTAGATGACCTGAGATATAAATACCGTCATCAAAAAAGGGGTTTTATTTGATCAACATTGAATGAATGATAATATAAATTGCTACTTACTGTGTTTTTCCTCCACTCCACTCTTTGCTTTAATCCCATGCATGAGTCCATTTGAGTTACAAGGTCACAGTTGCTCGTATGGCCACAGTTGGCAAACCAGTAAATAGAAACTGTACATGTTTGATTTTTAAATAACAGTCTATGGATGAAATTAAGAGATCTGGAAGAATCCTTCCAGGATGCTTCCCACTGAGTGTTTGTAATTCCCCAAATTCATGTATTAAATCCTAACTCTAAATGTGATGGTATTAGGAGATAAGACCTTTGTGATGTGATTAGCTCATGGGAGGAGGACCATCATGAATGGGATTAGTGGCTTTATAAAGAGACCCCAGAGAGTTCCCTTGTCTCTTCTGTCACATGAAAATACATCCAAAAGGAGCCATCTATGAACCAAGGAAGAGGCTCTGTGCTCTAACCCCTCAACCCCTGAGACTTACCATTCAAGTTTAGGATAATAAAACTGCCAGATAAATTTGGGCAGCTATGAGTTTAAATGAGCTGTGCTTTCCAAATTTATCTGTAAACTGGAAAACTGCAGCCTTGCAGGCATTTGCTATACCATTATGGCATGAGAACAAGAGAAGATAGATGGTTATCAGAGTTGGATACAGGGTAATTACACAGCCTGGTTTGCCCAGGACAGTCCTGATTTACATCTGCTTTTCAATAGCATTTGTCTCAGACAACATGTCCCAGTTTGAGATGATAAATTAGATGATCACTCTTGCTGTAAATTGCAAATAGGATTTGAAGTAGCCCTGTGAAATTTCCCATAGCACTGGATTGGAGTGAGAATGTGGCTGCATTTTGCTGTTTCTTATTCTGTTTAAGGAGAGGCAACAGTTGAAAGAGGCATACATAAGGAGACTGCATTTAACTCTGGGCACCCAGATGAACAGAGAGATGCCCACAACCACGTCAAAATTTACCTGGCAGTAGATACAAGTGGCAGCATAGTAAACAGTATAACAGAATAGTATTACCCCTGTCTGTTAATGTCACCATGGCACTGTCAAATACCTGTAAAGGGAGCCTAAATTCATTGCAGATGGCAATTGCAGCCATGAAATTAAAAGATGCTTGCTGCTTGGAACAAAGGATATGACCAAACTAGACAGACCCAGAGGGATGGTGTGGGGAGGGAGGAGGGAGGAGGATTCAGGATGGGGAACACATGTATACCTGTGGTGGATTCATTTTGATATTTGGCAAAACTAATACAATTATGTAAAGTTTAAAAATAAAATAAAATTAAAAAAAAAAAAACAAAAAAAACACTATAAAAAAAAAAAGTAGAGATATTACTTTGCTGACAAAGGTCCATCTAGGCAAAGTTATGGTTTTTCCAGTAGTCATGTATGGATGTGAGAGTTGGACCATAAAGAAAGCTGAGCACCAAAGAACTGATGCTTTTGAACTGTGGTGTTGGGGAAGACTCTTGAGAGTCCCTTGAACTGCAAAGAGTTCAAAACAGTCCATCCTAAAGGAAATCAATCCTGAATGTTCATTGGAAGGACTGATGCTGAAGCTAAAATTCCAATACTTTGGCCACCTAATGCAAATAACTGACTCATTGGAAAAGACCTTGATGCTGGGAAAGAGTGAAGGCAGGAGAAGGGGATGACAGAGGATGAGATAGTTGGGTGGCATCTCTGACTCGATGAACATGAGTTTGAGCAAGCTCTGGGAGTTGGTGATGGACATGGAAGCCTGGTGTGCTATAGTCCATGGGATCGCAAAGAGTCGGACATGACTGAGCAACTGAACTGACCTGAAATGAGTGTTTATCTGAGATTGAATCAGATTATGTTTTTAGCTATCTTTGGAAACTAGGTTCAAACTAAGTTCAGTTACAGTTTAAAAGGAAAAAAAAAAAAAAGTGAATATAGGTTAAGGAATGTGTTACCAACTAACTACATGTGTTTTTCAAACTGTTCTCTGAGAAGGTCTATAGGACTGGTCCTCAGAGTGATGTCAGGGGCAATGGGGTACCTTGAATGAGGTATCTGAGCTCACCACCCCTGCTTAAATTAGTTTGATTCTGTTCCTACTTGTTTTAAAAAAAGGCTTAATTGAAGAAAATATTTTCTACTAATATAATGATATTAGAATCACCCGTATTCCTCTATGTTTCTCACAGCCCATAACCAACACAAATTTTACTGCTTCTGTTTTCAAAAGTTTGATCATTTCTTGCTCTCTCCACTGTTAACCACCATGTTCAAAACTATGATCATTTCTCACTGGGATTAATGCAAGAACCTCCCAACTGATTCCCTTTTCCTACCTTTGTTACCCAATAGCTTGTTCTCAAAAGACCAGCTGGAATGATCCTTCTAAAAAGATAAGTAAAATCGGTTCATTTCTGTGCTCATGCATCTTCTATAGTATCCCATCCCTCTTAAGCCCTACAAAGCATGCCCCATATGGTACCTCCTGTCACAAGGCCCTATTTGAGCTGCCCTCTTCTACCTACTATCTCGCTGATCTTGTCCTTTTCTACACTTTCTTATTCTCTCTGTTCAGTTGATTTCTGAGTATCACTGTTTACACAAATATGCTCATTATTTATCCACTTTAGAGTTTTTGCATTTTTCTATTCACTCTGACTAGCCCACCCTTCCCCCAGAGCAGGCATTAAAAAATAAGTTTAAAGATGACTAGACTCAGTTATTTCTACAAAATCATTTTTATGACTTTAGTTTTGTAATTATAAAAAAATTATTCATTGCAATACCTGGAATTGAACCAAATGTTCTCTTAAAACCTCTAAAGTTGAAGAACTCTGAATCTGTTATATGGTTTTATGGTGTCAGTTTCCAAAATGTCTATTTATCTCCTGATAGAAGAATTTGGGACCATTGATGTCAGTATTAAAGAAATTACAATAGCATAGATTCAACTACCAGTATTTATAGGATAAGGATACCTTGGCTATCTTATGTCATATAACAAAGAATTTAAATTGCATTTGTTAAAATTTACAGACTTTAAATCTTAACCATAATAAATTCAAGGAACCCTGTTTTGTGTTCATGTTAGTCTTTCTTGTAGTCCTCACATATTTAGACATTGCTTCTAAAATTAATTTTAAGATCAAGCCAAAACTACTGTCCAAAAATGTTAAGTAACCGTGTATTATTTCTAGAAATAAACCATTGAATGCAAACTTCTCAAGAGAACAGTGTTCAAATGATCAAGTCAGTGAGCTTTTTGAGGACCCAGCTAATTTGTTTTTCTCATATGGTAGGCAGCCACAATGGAAAAGGCAATGGCAACCCACTCCAGTACTCTTGCCTGGAGAATCCCATGGATGGAGGAGCCTGGTAGGCTGCAGTCCACGGGGTTGCTAAAAGTCGGACACGACTGAGCGACTTAACTTTCACTTTTTGCTTTCATGCATTGGAGAAGGAAATGGCAACCCACTCCAGTATTCTTGCCTGTAGGCTCCCAGGGACAGAGGAGCCTGTTAAGGCTGCGGTCTATGGGGTCGCACAGAGTCGGACACGACTGACGCGACTTAGCAGCAGTAGCAGCAGGCAGCCACAACAATGGCCCTGGATTGTTCACATCTCCCAGTGTTCACACACTTGTATAATCTTACTCCCTTGACTGTGAGATGGACTTAATTCTGATGAATAGAATATAAGAAATGATACATGGTCATTTTTGAAATTAGGTTATAAAAAGTCTATGTCTCTGTCTTGGGTTCTCTCCCTTTTGGGTGCTCTCTTACCTTGGTGGTTCTGGGAGAGGTCAGTCTGATATCCTGAAGCAGCCCTTTGGAGGATCCTACCTGACTGAGCTTGGAAGGAGATCCTCTGAGCCCTGCCAAAAACTATGTGAGTGAATTTGGACACATATCTTCTGCAGGCTGAGAACCTTGTGAGTGGACTTGGAAACAGTTCTTCCCAGCTGACTCTTGATATGATATAGCAGTCCTAGCTGCCATATTGATTGAAGCTTTGTGAGACCTGCTGTGATATAAACACTCAGCTAAGCACTTCCCTGGTGACTCGGACAGTAAAAAGTCTGCATACAGTGCAGATCCTATTCCTGGGTTGGGAAGATCCCTTGGAGAAGGAAATAGCAATCTACTCCAGTATTCTTGCCTGGAGAATCCCATGGACTGAGGAACCTGGTGGGCTACAGTCCATGGGGTCTGAAAGAGTCGGACATGGCTGAGTGACTAACCACTCTTGAATCACTAACCATTAGAAACTATGACATAATAAATGTCTGTTACCACACAATATCATGAGAATATCATGCTAGGGGTATGCTATCTAAGGATGACATTACATATTACTGTAAAGTTCTTTCTTAAATCCTGCCCTGCTTTTTGGGAATTATCAGGCTATAAGAACTGTTATTCTCACTAGTGAAAGCGAAGTTGCTCAGTCGTGTCCGATTCTTTGTTATTCTCACTAGTCAAGAGAGTAAAAATAACAAACGAGAGGAAATGTGATTTTGCATTGTGATAAAACTCTTAAATGGCCAACTGGGCACATAAAATATGTTTATATGAATTTCTTCCTAAAACTCTAGACTTTTCAAAAGTTGATTTCCTACTTCATTTGCCCATCTTTAGTGGTGGTGATAAAATTAAGACAATCAAGCCTGAGTGACTCCTCTAGCCCTCTTGTATAAGAAAGGTCACCAAAGGTCACCCAGAGGAGACTCAGTTCTGTTGAGATCAGGGCTGCCTCAAAAGGACAGCAGTAGACAGGATGTTGAGGAGGCAGTGGCCTTGATCTTCATGACTGCTGTCCTAACATTCCAAACTTACACCAATGCCCTTTGAAGTAACATAGTTTGATCCTTCTGGTCTGTCCACATTGGTAAGGTTTTAATTGGTCAGAGTCCATTGATATCAATCCATCACTCATGGCCTTGCTATATTATGGCTCTGGTACCAGGGACCTCTAGCATCACTGATCTTTTTATTTGTATAAAAGGAGAAATCTTTCAACATTATTTATATAACTAGCACCTCCATGACTCAAAGCAGCAGCCTGCAGCCTCAGCTTTATTCCAGTCTTTCACAGTTTTCTGAGTATATGAAAGTGTCAGTATTTTTATCTCTACCATTTTCTCTTAGCTGACCTTCAGTGTGCATTTATGTATTATATACATATATATATGTATATAATATACAGGCAAATATGATCATACACTTACACAAATGTAAGATTTTTTTATTTTATCCAACTAAATGCAGTGTAATAATTATGTGACAGTTAATAAAGTAGATAAACTAATAATTGCAGTAGTTTTGATATAAAATAGGTGACACTTTATATTAAAATGTACAGAAGCACCTTAACTGTAGAAAATCAATCTGTTTTCTAACCCCACAAAATAGAAAATAATAGAAAGTTGTCTATTCACACACACTTGCATGCACACACGTGCACACACGCACACACACACATGCACTTTTCTCCTTGGAGAACATTTACCAACAACATTCTATTATTTGTTCAAGTATTTGCATAAGTAAATCATCTTTAGCATTCTCTGATAATAGTCCCTCAGTGCGTTTCTTGGGTTATTTTTAGCTGGGTGTTGACATATTATATGCTAGCAATTCTCAGCTTGCATATGTTTGAAAAATGCTGGTTTGAACAAGGTGAAATAAAAGTTGTCATTTCAGGAAATTTTAGATTTTAATATGCTTTTATATACTATGAAGGTGCAATGGGGGACTGCAGGATGCAGCATTCCTTAGAAGAATGAATCAATAAATTGTTTAGAGAAAACATATTTGGGAAAGGAAAAGGAAGAAAAGAGAGAAAGAAAGAGGAAGCAAGGAAAAAAGAAAGGAAGGACAAAGGAAAGAAGGGGAGAAAGATGAAAAGGGGATATATATTATTTTTCAAATCAATTAAAAGATGGAAAAAATAGATTATTTGCTGGCTGAAATCTACCTAGCATGTTATTGAGCTTTTACATATGTAACTATCATTTCGTAAGTGGCTCTAGAGACAGCTATTAATGTGAGAAAGAGTGAGGGAAAGGGAGGGAGGGAGGGAGTAAGAGAGAGAGAGGGACTTACACTTTTTAGATGAAGCACTGAAGCATTTAGGAGAAGTAGAAAATTGTTAGAGGACATATTTAGCTCCTCTTCTAACTATCGAGCAACTGGAGGTCAGACTTGGGTGAGGTGCAAAAATAAACATTATTCATTGCAGACTTAGGATGGGAGCAAGGTGGTAAGAATACACAATACATTTTCCCCACTTAGCCATTTTGCTTAGACCTTTTAAATAAATGTCATTTTTGTCTTATAAAAACGATCTATTAGAATACTTAATTATATAAAATATTTTTATCACATAAAGTATTCACTTGATGATGTAAGCTTTCTTGAATAGGTTCTTGTGGTAGAATATCGATAGGTACACAAAACATGATCAGTAAATAGTTGTTTAATACAATGGCTGAAATCCTGAAAGTGTTCATGAATTTCTTTCTCTGTTGAACCCATCTCTTAAATCCTTCTGCAATATTAGCAGTATCTCCATCAGCTAATCTCATACTCTCCTGACTTCCCTTCTACACTCTTGTCCCTATCTCATCTTCCTGCATGCAGCTTTATCCCTCTACAACCATTTTCTACTTTATCATCAGAATTTTTTTCTCAAGTGAAATCTGATTATGTTGCTTCAGTGCTTATCTGTAGTGGCTCTCTCTTACCTACAAGGGAAAGTCTAAACTATTATGTTGTGTGTATACATTATTGTAATAGTTCAATTATTTCACAACTTTATGCTTTCCTACCTCCCCTTCCTAGTTTAAAATGCCCGCTCTAAAAAAATAAATAAATAAAATGCCCTCTCTAGTTCTATGCACTTGATGAGTTCCTACAACTACTTTAAAAAAATTGAGATTTTTTTTTTAAGACACAAAATGGGTAAAAGTTCCTTAAGGTGTGCATATAACCTTTTTAACAGGCTTGTTTTCAAGCTGAACCCTTATTTACATTCTTAAAGACATCTTCATTTCTTTTTTGTTCTTTGGAGAAAGCTTTAAATCACATCAATGACCTTCAATTATAAATAGCCCCCATGATTCTAGGAAATAAAATAAAAATATTATTAACCAGTTCTCCAACTTGAGAGACATGAGAGAGTTCAGAGAGAGTAAGAACTCCAAGTGTTTAATGAAGATATGAAATGTGAAACACCTAGTTAAGTAGTTCTTAATAATAATTATGACCAACCCAGTATGTTGTCAAGTGGTATTTTATTATGCTATAAATCTTGTAGCCACTTTCCTACATAAATACTACAGTGTGCAATTTAAAGTATTTGCTGAAAGGGCTTGCCAGAAGCTACACAAAGGAAAAATAAAACGAAACACCAAACAATTACTTTTATAAACAGAAGAATTCATTCTAACACCTCACTTTCCAATTCAGCTAGCACAGTGTAGGTTCATTTTTTCCTGAGCTGTTTAAGATATTTGTGCATATAGTATTGAGTGAATTAATTGAGAGGAGGGATCATGGCACATAAAGATGATTTGGTATTATAAGAATGTCAGTCACTTGAGGCACTACAAAGACTGAATATAATATTAAATGGAAGTTTAGCCTCAATTACATCAGTGAAAAGATACAGTCAAATCTATGCAGGCCACCTTTATGATTGTCTTATGCAGACAAAAGAATAGGTTTTCATTTCAACATCTTGGCTTGGGTTATCTGTAAAATGAAGCATTTCTCATGGCTATATTTCCATCCACTTCCCCTCAAAATGACAGTGGAGCAATAGGTACTTTTTTACATGTATTAAAACATTTGAGCTCCTTCCCGTGGGAACTGCCATCTTCCAATAATTTGCCAAAGTGATTAACACAGAGAAAGGACAGGCACCTGCTATGTATTTTCTAGGTCTTTTAGAAAACATGGAGTTGTTCTTTTGGCAATTTTCAGGAAAGATGATATGGTAAACATTGAGGGAATAGACACTGTTCAGAAAGAAATATGCCACAAAGGCTACCATGGCAAAACTAGAAGATTTTGGAGTACACCCCGCAGGCTGTTAGCACTGCTATAACAAGTTAAGCTCAATATTCTTGCCAAAAGAAAGAAAGAAGCCAAAGAGAAAGATATCTGGGTTCACTTGAAGCCCCAGCCTGTTCCAGAGGAGCACAGTTTGTGAGCACCCATGTAAAGAGCCTGAGTGACTGGAACATCTTCCCTGTGAATTCATGGATCGTAAAAGTTAGGTCATTTTTTTCCCCTTAATTGAATAGAACACAGTCTCTTCTCCCCCAAAGAAATACTTACAGCAAACCTTATGTCCTAATTAATTAATTATGTACTATTAATTTAATAGTAATATCTTTACTATTAAAATTTAGCGTTTTTCTTGCTTAACAAAAAGAAGCTTGAGCTACTCTCTGGTTTGCATAGAACTGTATGATTTAAACATTCTGCTGCCTTTCTGGCTCAAGGAGTCACCATGAACAGAAAATGTGCTGAATGGGGCAGATATGGCTTCTTTGAGTCATTTTGCTCTTTCTTATCATACAAAACCTCCCTTGTTTGTCAGATCTATTTACTTCCTTCTGTTATTTTTATCTTGTTAATTATTAACATCCATTTTCCCTACTAATCTCTTCCCTCTGGATTTTTTCTTTAGAACTCCACTCATATTTAGTGAACTTCACCTATCTTGTTTACCACTCCTGGAGATGAGGAAAAGATAAACAAACATAATTGGAGAGATTAAAAAGATAAACCAGAGATCTAGGGGTAGTGCTAAAGAAGCCAGAAATATAATGGGAAGCAAATTGTAGAGATACAGCTGAAGCTTTTTCTCTCTAGAGGAAACACAATTCAATTCACAGATTAATAACTTGTTCTCCCTTCTGCCTGATACAAATTCTTCTAAATCAATGTGTGCTCAACCCTTTCTTATAAGTTAGGACTCAGCTATAAATTGCTTTCTTTGAGCAGCTTTTCTTAATTTTCCCAATATAAAATAATGCCCCTTCATCACTTATATTATATCAGCATCTTTTAATGTGTGTACATCACTTGAGGTTATCTGAATATACTTGATATCATCATATATTGGCTTTCTCCTTCAAATAAAAAGTAACCTCTATAGGGACTAGATTCTTGTGTTTTTTTTTTTAAACTCTCTGTCACTAGTACCTAAAGAAAAGACATACTCTTTATAAAGGTAACTGTTTCTTTTCATAGAAAGCTATAATTTAATTAGAGAGTGGAATAACTAGGAAAAAACTTAATAGTACAAAGCACCTTGTGAGCCATCAGTCCAGGTTCAAGGATAAGAGAAGTTGATAACGCTAAAAACATTTGGGGAAGTCTTCACATGGGGTGTGAACATTAAAAGGGCCTCTGAACAGGCAAGGAGAAGAAAGAACATTCCCAGGGAGGGGAATAACATGCACAGAGATACTGGGGTAAGGGGAATAATATGCACAGAGATACTGGGGTAAGAATTAGCCTCAAATACTACTAAGTGGTTTATTTCACATTACCCACTTCTAATTTCTGTCATGTAAGAGTTCCACTTGAGATTATCCTCTGAATTTTTATAACTATGAAGCCAGATATTTAACATCATGGCTTCCTCAAGGACCTGGATGTAAAACCATCCCTTGTCTTTGTGCTCAAGTGCAGTGCTCAATTAGCCTGTGTTCAATGAGGTGCTGTCTTTCTGACAAGGCAGATGCGGCAGCAACATTGTGAGTAGCACTGTCGACTGTGTGGGCTGGGGCTTTCACACCAAGGGTTTGTCAGACTAGTCTGGATTTCATTTGGAAAACCTTAAGCACATTTTTATGAGGATGTCTACCCGGACTGGCATGAGAGTTTCTCACTATCGGCCAGGCCAGAGTATACACATAGCCTTCACTCAGCTTTTGATTTGGAGGGTGACTGTCAATTTCCCGCTTTCTCCATCAGATAAAGCCCCTGTCTAAGGATCATTTTATTCCACAGGGTGTTTAGTTAGTGGAAGGGAGGCAGCTAAGTACAAAATTTTTCATATTGGAGAGCAGGGAATTGACACAACTCACCTTTTTCTTGCAACTACCTTGGATATTGTGTGTTTGTGACTTTGTGTGGATGCACGTGTGTGTTTTATGTTTGTGTGTGTATGTGTGAGCATGTGTTTTCCTGCTCATTTTCTTCTTTTATTGCCATAACGACAGAACTTTGCCCTTCTGGGACTGCACAAGGTCAAAATAGAAAGCAATCCATTTTGAAATGGCTGTTTCAAAGAATAAATGCCTGGTGGAGATGTTGCCACTGGTAGGAAAGAAAAGGAATACAGATAGTAAACTACTAAGTATCTGAATGTTACAGCCATTAAGAATATTGAGACATTAACAATATTAAGATGTTTTGATTTACTAAATAACAAGGAAAGTCTATATTGGAAGCATCATTTTCTTCATTTTTTCTTGACCACACCCTGTAGCATGTGGGATTATATTTCTCCAGTCAAGAATTGAACCTGTGCCCACTGCAGTGGAAGCACAGATTCTTAACCTCTGGATCACCTGGGAAATCTTCTTTATTTCTCATTAAAAAAATATTAGGGCTGACATAGAGGCTAAGGGTACCACAATACTCAGAAAAGATAATCTTTTGAAAGCTTCTATCATTCAGTTCAGTTCAGTTCAGTCGCTCAGTTGTGTCCGACTCTTTGTGACCCCATGAATCCCAGCACACCAGGCCTCCCTGTCCATCACCAACTTCCGGAGTTCACTCACGTCCATCGAGTCAGTGATGCCATCCAGCCATCTTATCCTCTGTCGTCCCCTTTTCCTCCTGCCCCCAATCCCTCCCAGCATCAGAGTCTTTTCTAATGAGTCAACTTTTCGCATGAGGTGGCCAAAGTACTATAGTTTCAGCTTTAGCATCATTCCTTCAATGGCATTTTTCATGGCTCCTAGTGATGTCCTTACATTTTCTGTAAAACACTTCTAAAAATTATGATGATAAGCTGAATATTGGGTTAACTGTTATTTAAAAATCTTTCCCCAATGTGCATATACTCACATATGTTCAAGTATATGTTATTGTGGCATATTTCTATAAATGTACTGTGGAGTTTCTAAATACAGTTCAGTTCAGTCACTCAGTCGTGTCCAACTCTTTGCGACCGCATGGACTGCAGCACGCCAGGATTCCCTGTCCATCACCAACTCCCAGAGCTTGCCCAAACTCATGTCCATTGAGTTGGTGATGCCATCCAACCATCTCATCCTCTGTTGTCCCCTTCTCCTCTTGCCTTCAATCTTTCCCAGCATCAAGGTCTTTTCCAGTGAGTCAGTACTGATTTCCTTTAGGATTGACTGGTTTGATCTCCTTGCAGTCCAAGGTACCCTCAAGATTCTTCTCCAACACCACAGTTCAAAAGCATCAATTATTTGGTACTCAGCTTTCTTTATGGCCCAACTCTCACATCCATACATGACTACTTGAAAAAAACCATAGCTTTGACTAGACAGATCTTTACAGCTGTCATTCAAAGTGAAGAGTTGCTTTCTATGATGAATATTGGATGACATTTAAAAAATAAAAATAGCAGCAATATTTAAATATTTTTAGAGATATTTTCCTTTGAAAGAAAACGTTGTAGAAAAAGGTAAATTAAGCAATGGTATTCTGAGTTTACATTAAATGTAAATGGTAAAGCAGGATAAAACAAATAACCAACTTAGTGCACTTGGTTTAATAAACTCATAACTTGGAAATGTGTCACTGGTGCTTTCAAAATATAAGCAATTTTGTGTGAACATTTAAAGAAATTGTGGAGAAATAACTATAAAATTTTAAAAATCCCATCACAAATGAAATATATTTACTTTGAAATGTTATATAATTATTTCAAATTAGTGGATTTGATAGAACAGAGAAAGTAAAAATGCTGAAAAGATTTCTAGCATTCAGACATCATTACAGCATATCTTCCCAATTGTGATCAAAGATTTACAGGCTAAAGTACAGAACTGTGCTTAATTGTCTTTTTGTTTATTCATTTATTCAATTCTTCCCGCATTTAAAATTTCATTGTGTTTGTTAATAGAGTATTTGGTTAGCTAATTGAACTAATTAGTTTATTTAGCCTAAGTTAGGAATTTCCTAATTGCTTCTGGTTGGATTTGGGCCAAAATTTCCATGATTTCCTTCATAAAAGACGTTATGGTCTGTTTACTAGCTCTGGCTCACTTAAATGTTAGATAGAACAATAAAATACATTTGTCTTTTATGACTACTGTTTTGCTTTCTGAATGTTTTCTCACTGTTCTTCCATATTCCCTGTATTTACTGATACTTGCATCCTCAAACACATCTTCTCTGCTCTTTGTTAGTCACTTTATATAATGTAAGTATTTCACTTGTTAACAATAGCTATAATTTTGGAATGCTACATTTTTCCCTGTTAAGAGAAAGCCAAGCTTTAAGTAGCTAGTGGTATAGAATTGGGGGAGGTAGAAGTGAATTGTGGTATTTAGGAGTGTCTGCTTCATAGGGGAAAATACTAAAGGAAAAAGGAAAACTAACATTTATTAAGTCCTATTATAATGTATGGGCTTCCCAGGTGGCGCTAGTAGTAAAGAATTCACCTGCTAATGCAGGAGATGCAAGAAATGTAGGTTTGATCTCTGTGTCTAGAAGATCCCCTGGAAAAGGAAATGGCAACCCACTCCAGAATTCTTGCTGGGATTCTTGATGGCTACAGTCCACGGAGTTGCAGAGTCAGACACAACTGAGCTTATTATTATGTAGTAGTTACCCTGAACATGCATTTATCTATTCTATTTTATTTGATGCTCAAAACAATCCCATTAGCTTTGAATTATTGTCATCATGTTATAAGCCATATATATTTTTGGTAATGAAATCTAAAAAATTTACCTGAGATGGCTGCAGAGATATGACAACATGCTATAAAAAATTCAAGCTCCATAAGTCAAGAGTTCCATGATGGAACACAGTTCACTTTGTAAACGGATGTTATATAATCTCTTTATGTTGCCCTGTGGGAATTTGTAACTACGGAATTGACATAGGAATGTGGATGCTCTGGCTAATGCTAATGTTGTGAGTAATACACTCTTCTTCTCTGACCCAAGAGTCTCATGTCTTCTACCAGTGTTCACGAAACTGTGGAAAGCCAATTTGTTAGGTTCCAAATACAGTAAAATTGTGCACTCTTTACAGTTTTTAACAATGATTTCATAATTTAACTGGTACCTTTATTTTCTTAGTGGTACATGAAATAATGGTATATTGAAAAAGTAATGGTTTCTTGGATTCAATGACGTGTTGAATCTGAGTATATATTCTAACACCATAATTGGTATCAGTGACATCCATACTTTCTAAGAATCCTGTCAGATTTCAAGTTCTTAAGTGCAGAGCTCACCAGAACATTGTATGTTCCCAATATTTTCTTTTAAAATTAGACCTAGAGAGAAATGTCACATTAGCTTTAAAGGTGAGCTCTTCTTAAACCCTGCTTGAGTTCTGCTTTGGAAAGCAGATTCCCATGTGGCATCAGTGGTAAGAGAATCCACCTGCCAATTCAGGAGACATAAGAGATGAGGTTCAATCCACAACTGAAGTGACTTAGCACTCACTCAGTTAATTGACTCATAGTTTTATTTTCTCTTTCTATTCCCACCTCGATATAGTCTCCTGAGAAACTTCCTTGGAGGAAATTTGAGAAAGCTGGCTTTAGGAATTTTTGGCTGTGATACTATCTTCCTTACTCTTTCTTAATGAAATCTACAGGAAAATTTATAACTTGAGTGAGAAATAACTGTGAAAGAGCCAAGACACTCTGTCTTTATACATTATCTCCCTGTGGACAAGCATCATGGGAAGACACAGCATCATTACAAGGTTTTATGGTAGGCACAGAATTAGAATAAACAGTATTAATGTCATTATGTTGTTTACTAGCATCTGATTGGGAAAACACACACACACACACACACACAAATAGCAAAAACCACTGATATCCTTTCCCTGGGATGCCAGTGCCCAGTGTATCACTTGTGCCATTGGCTTAAACCTTATCTCGATGGTTTCATTTCTTCAGCATAAGTGCATTGGTTTTGGACAGGAGAAAAAATTCAGGCTATTAAGATATGAAAGGGAGGAGACTGGGGATTTCTGAAAAAGATAAATATTTCCTGTGGGCATTGTTTGGAATGGGCATTTGCAGATGTCTGGAAATGGAGTAGCCATCTTCAACTGTGTTCAGAAGTAGCCTGCAGAAAAGGTCAAAATATTCAGAGGTAGCAAGATGGAAACAGTAAACTTCCAAATCACTAGACACCAATTCTGTCACTCTATGTATGTGCAGCAGATAACTTTCCTGGGCTAACCCTGTGTCTTTTTTATTTTTTGCCTTCCTTCCCTGGCAGGATTTGAGGGGAGTAGTGGGATAGAATATATTTGAGTAAAAGATGGTGATACATGGCTCTCACTTATTTCTTATCACAGTTCTTTTCATTAATTGTCAGCCTAGATTAATTCTTCTCTAGCTGAGAAAAGAGATATCAGTTTCCTTAATTCACATGTAATCACTGATCTTTTTTTTTCTTCCTTGCTGATTCCAGGCATAGAATTATTTTAATATTGAAGATTATTACCATAGTGTTCTTTTCCTTCAATGTCCTTTTGAGGGACAGGAAAAGAGTATTGAATGGAAATGAAAATAAACCAGTGTTTGATATAGCAAATTTCTAACAGCCACAAATGCATGATCTATGTATTATATTTCCATATATGTCATTAGCCATTATTGTTGTTGTTGTTTAGTCGCTTAGTAGTATCTGACTCTATGCAACCCTGTGGACTGTAGCCTGGCAGGTTCCTCTGTCCAGGAAATTATCCAGGCAAGAATACTGGAATGGATTGCCGTTTCCTTCGTCAAAGGATCTTCCTGGCCCAGGGATCAAGCTCACATCCTCTGTAGGTCTCCTGTGTTGCAGGTTGATTCTTTACCACTGAGCCACCAGGAAGCCTTTCTATATATGTCATTAGCCATTACACTTTCCTATTATTTTTGGACTTTTAATCATTATTCCTCTAAACAAACTATGGCTTTGTGCATTTCTTACTCTATTTTATGTAATTTCTGTTAGTTCTTATAAATTTTATCATACTTCTTTGCTTTCATAAATGTGTTATTACATTTATTCTATGGTAGCTGATTGAAAGTTACAACATATTAGATACTGAAACTCATATTTTTCAGACCATTGCTCTTAATGGACTTATTATCTGATTGAATTTTTTTTTCTGTTTTACACTTTAGTATTTGTTCTTACTGATAATCATAGAAGTTACAAGGAAAAAATAATTTCCCCATTTCTTCCATGCTAGGTGCATTGTTCTATAGGGAATAATTCTCTTTCAAAATCACAAAAGTGCCCCTGAAGATAGTTTTGTACAATTTCTTTTGAAAGGGTCTTTTGAAGCACAATATTTTCATGACCACATATAATTTCCTGAAGCCTCTTCATAACAGGCTAAATGGTAGCTTTTATCTCGCTTTCTTGATACAATTTTTCACATGTCTATCACAGGTTTTAATTTTCTTTCAGCAACTTTATTTTTAAACTTCAAATAGTGGTAGAATTCTATGTCACTTCCAAACCATTGATCAGGCTATTATAAGTAACACTTCATTCTCCATCATGACTCTCTGCTACTTTACCTCACACTCACCACAGTTATAAATGAAAGAAGGGTCGGAGTGAGATCACTGAAATTGCTTTGAATATGGGTGAATAGTGACCTCTGCAAGGTAGAGCCAAAGCTTGCTGTTTGAGGATGGCAACAAATAAAGAGAACTGTTAATTGTAGGGTGCCAATGAATAAGTGAGCCAGAGTAAGTTAAATACTGAGGATCAATAAACAGGCCAGCAAGACTAAATAGATTTGGAAATACGTTTGAATTGAGTTCTAGATCCAAGAAGCTGCCACCATTATTATTTGATAGGGTCTGAAAAGTCCTGCCAATACAATAAGATAGTACATAATAAGTGGTTAAAAAAGAAAAAGATGGTCATTATTTACAAATAATATAGCTATTTGTTTGAAATTGCATCTCACATTAGAGTCCTGAAAAATAGTGGTTTAGAAAATTGGTGTTTATTGTTACTATTATTATTATTGCACATAAAGAATACCAGGGGTAGAATTTTACTATTGATGAGTTTTCCTGACATCATCAGAGAATGAAGCTTCTTCTGTTTTTTTTCTCCTTCTTCCTTAAGGTGTGATTGTTGTTAATGTTTTCAAAATAGCTACTGGACAGGAAGGATGAGGACAAAGGGAAAGAAAAAAAAAGAAAGATGATACTAGATGAGTCTGTCCTGCTCTTTAAATACTTTTTTTTTTTTCCTGGAAAGTTCATTTAAAAATTTCAGCTTATATAAACTGTGTCCCATGATCTTCTCTACTCTCCAAGTGAGACTGAAAAACAGCATTTAAAACTGCAGTGATATACCAAATAACATCAGAGATTTTTTAAGAAAAGAGAGGAGGATGACTATTGATTAGGAAAAAAAGATGGTCTCTGCCAGAATTAAACATTAGAAAACCAAAGAGAATAAACTGAAAACTCAAAAATAATGAGAACACTTACTATATGAATTATGGTTAAGACAGATACACAAAATCAAAATGCATTTTTATATGCCAGAAGTTGAAATATAGAAATAATAACAGGTACTATCCAAAATAAACTGCAAATACTTGAAAATTACTCTAAAAATTTCACAATACTTGTATGAAGCTCTTCACACAATTCTCTAGAGAAATGTAAGACCATGTTAGAATGATTAGAAACATGCCATGTTCTTGGATGAAAAATAGAATGTTTTCAAAATATTAATTATTTCAAAATTAGTTTATTAGCTTAGTATAAAGCTGATGAAATGCCAATTTCCCCCTCTTCAATTTGATTCTCAAAATTAATAGGAGAAATAATGACAGATTATTAAGATGGTTTTAAATTGTGACAAGGATGGATTTGCCTACAAAATATAAAAGCATGTTATCATGTTATAAAGACAAAATGATACAATTATGAAAATATCATAGTACTGAGTAAGCTTTAGAAACCAGATCAATAGAACAGAACAGGTTGTCATGAAACAAAGTAAAATATATGCATATATTGTATTTATCATATTCTATCATTTTCTTAGAATATAATAAGGGCTTCCCAGGTGGTGCTAAGATATCATTACAAACTATTAGGAATGAAGTACAGATTTTTCAACAAATATCTGAAAAAGCGTATGGTCAGGGAGGCCTGGCGTGCTGCGATTCATGGGGTCGCAAAGAATCGGACACGACTGAGCGACTGAACTGAACTGAAAGTTGGATAATCAAATCAGACCATCTTTCTATCCAAAACACCCAAACTCCAAATGAATTGAAGTATTGAAAGTAAAATACATAAAAAAAATAAATAACAAATGAATTTTAAAAATCTAAAAAAATAAAAAAAATAAAAATAAAAATCTACAAAATGCTGTTAATTTCACGATCTTAAATCAGAAAGGGCTTTTTGAGAAAACTGTGTCACAAAGAAAAGACTGATAAGTTTGTTAGATTAAAAATTTTGAAACTATCTTGATATTAAAATATCAATGCCATAGAAAACACTTGAATGTTCAGAAACATATTTGAAGTAAACATGAGAAAGAAAGAGGATATAGAGACATGATGACTGAAGACCAGACACTGGGAAATGGAGTCCAAGTTACAGAAAGAGCTGGCAAGGATTTTATTGATGTCATAGTATAATTAAGCACCACAACAATTTGTGGAAAAACCTTAATTTCAATTTATATAGGACTTGTAATTGGCAGGTTTTTAGACATTATTAATAGGTTTTCTCACTATGGACATATCCATGACATGTACATAATTTAATCACCCTGAATTATAGTAAATCATAGCTTAAATCTCATAAATTCTGATAGAACAATTCAGTGGCATTTGTCCTAATGTATATATGAAACATCAGGTGTACAAGCTTGTTCATCTGCTTTATTACCTCTCAAGTTCTGTTACTATGTTCTCCCCATTGGTGTATTTTAGCTTAGTATATTTTATTGCTTTGCTGCCATCCAAGAGATTTCTAGAGTTCTCATATTTCTGTTTATTCTTAAAGTGCCTATATTTTATTTTGACAACTATAAAATGTTTGCTAACTACTTGAAACTTATTACATTTTGGAAAAGAAAACCACCTTTAAATCAAATTGAATATGTATGGATCTTTAAAAGGTCTGACCTTATTTGAACAAATGTTACCTTAGCAGAACAGTTGATCTGAAGGAGAATCAATTATGATAAAAATCACTAACTTCAAAAGAGAAGTCTGGTCTTTGGAAATGACCATGAAATTATTTCTTTGAATTATAATAATGCACATGCCACTGGAAAAATGAAATATTTTTACCACAAAGAAGACATGGAAATGTATGTGAGAGAATTAATTATGTAATAATTAGTTTCTTGCTCTTTACTTTCATTAGTATTATTCATGGAATAAATAGACCATATATGCCAGAATGAGATCTTTTCTAATTAATGGCTTTATTTTGGTTAAAGTTAATTCAAGATCTAAACTGATCACTTTTCTGGATATATTATTTTTGAACATATTAGGGAATGAAATACTTCTTTCAAATAAGAGAACTATTTGTAGATATAACTGTAAAATAATATATCTTTACTATTGTTAAAACAGTGGCAAAAATTCTCATTTACTATGTTATCTTACTTGCTGAAAGTAAAACTGAGTCATATCCACACAAGCTAACATATTTAAGTGAAAATAAAAAGTTTATTTTAAACTGCATAAATATTTGTAATTAACCAAATATGTGGAGTTAAGAAAATAGGCTCTTAACTCATTGCTTATGTATTACACAAAATTTAACAGCAATTAAATGGTTGAACTTTCAATCTCTTCCACATTTCTAGCTTGTGTGAAAGTTGCTCAGTCATGTCTGACTCTTTGCAACCCCATGGACTGTAGCCTGCCAGGCTCCTCTGTCCTTGGAATTCTCCAGGCCAGAATATTGGAGTGGGTAGTCTTTCCCTTCTCCAGGGGATCTTCCCAACCCAGGGATCAAACCCAGGTCTCCCACATTGCAGGTGAATTCTTTACCATCTGAGCCTCAAGGAAAGCCCCATTCTAGCTTAAACACATTTTTATACACATATTTAAAATTTAGTAGATATTTTAATAAGTTAAATGAATTTGTCTTTTCAAAAACATACCTTGTTCATAGGAAAATGCCTTTTCCTTTAAGGGAAGATATAGGTGCATATAATACTCACAGCTTGTGGGGCATAGACTGTTAGAGTTTTATGATTATGAGTTTGAAATGATTAAATGAAAGCCATTCCTAAATTTCTGTAGTTTGAAGACTGATAAGAAGGCAATTTAATGGGCTTTCAAAAGAAATGTTATGATGTCCCTGTTTGGCCAGTGTAGTTGTATTTCCTGCTTTAGACCTTGAATTAGTTTGCTAGGGTTTCCATAACAAAGTAGCATTTACTGTGTTGTTTGCCTTGGAAATGAACAGAGATCATTCTGTTGTTTTTAAGATTGCATCCTAGTACTGCATTTTGGACTTTTGTTGACTATGATGGCTACTCCATTTCTTCTAAGGGATTCTTGCCCACAGTAGTAGATATAATGGTTATCTGAGTTAAATTCACCCATTCCAGTCCATTTTAGTTCACTGATTCCTAGAGTTCAAGAGTGTCGATGTTTACTCTTGCCATCTCCTGTTTGACCACTTTGAATTTGCCTTTATTCATGGACCTAACATTCCAGGTTTCTATGCAATATTGCTCTTTACAGCATTGGACTTTACTTCCATCACCAGTCATATCCACAACTGGGTATTGTTTTTGCTTTGGCTCCATCTCCTCATTCTTTTTGGAGTTATTTCTCCACTGATCTCCAGTAGCATATTGGGTACCTACCAACTTGGGAAGTTCATCTGTCAGTGTCCTATCTTTTTGCCTTTCCATATTGTTCATGAAATTCTCAAGGCAAGAATACTGAAGCGGTTTGCATTCCCTTCACCAATTAATCACGTTTTGTCAGAACTCTCAGCCATGACCCACCCATCTTGGGTGGCCCTACACAGCATGGCTCATAGTTTCATTGAGTTAGATAGGCTGTGATCCATGTGATCAGATTAGTTAGTTTTTTTGTGTGTGTGCTTGTGGTTTTCAGTCTGTCTGCCCTCTGATGGAGAAGGATAAGAGGCTTATGGAAACTTCCTGATGGGAGAGACTGACAGGGGGAAACTGGGTCTTTGTTCTGATGGATGGGACCATGCTCAGTAAATCTTTAATCCAATTTTCTGATAAAGGGTGGGACTGTGTTCCCTCCCTCTTATTTGAACTGAGACCAAACTATGGTGGAGGGAATGGAGATAATGGAAACCTCCTTCAAAAGGTCTCATGTGCCCACTTCTACACTCAGTGCTTCCAACCCTGCAGCAGGCCATCACCAACCCACACCTTCACCAGAGACTCCTGGACACTCACAGGCAAGAAGTTGAAGTTGGACAGATCTATGAAGACCTATAAGAACTTCTAGAACTAACACACAAAAAAGATGTCTTTTTCATTATAGGGGACTTGAATGCAAAAGTAAGACATCAAGAAATATCTGGAGTAACAGGCAAATTTGGCCTTGGGGTATGGAATGAAGCAGGGCAAAGGCTATTAGAGTTTTGCCAAGAGAACACACTGGTCGTAGCAAACACCATTTTTTCAACAGAAGAAAAGACTCTACACATTACCAAATGGTCAATGCCGAAATCAAATTGATTATATTCTTTGCAGCCAAAGATGGAGAAGCACTATACAGTCAGCAAAAACAAGACTGGGAGCTGACTGTGGCTCAGATCATGAACTCCTCATTGCCAAATTCAGATTTAAATTGAAGAAAGTAGGGGAAACCAGTACACCATTCAGGTATGACATAAATCCTTTGTGATTATACAGTGGGAGTAACAAATACATTCAAAGGATTAGATCTGATAGTCAGCATGCCTAAAGAACTATGGATGGAGGTTCCTGATATTGTACAGGAGGTGGTGATCAAGATCATCCCAAAGAAAAAGAAATGTACAAAGGCAAAATGGTTTTCTGAGGAGGCCTTACAAATAGCTATGAAGTGAAGAGAAGTGAAAGGCAAAGGAGAAAGGGAAAGATATAGCCATGTGAATGCAGAGTTCCAAAGAACAGCAAGGAGAGATAAAAAAACTTCCTCAGTGATCAATGCAAAGAAATAGAGGAAAACAACAGAATGGGAAAGACTAGAGATCTCTTCAAGGAAATTATAGATACCAGGGGAACATTTATGCAAAGATGGGCTCAATAAAGGACAGAAACAGTATGGACCTAACAGAAGCAGAAGATTTTAAGAAGAGCTGGCAAGAATACACAGAAAAACTATACAAAAAAGATCTTCATGACCCAAATAATCACAATGGTGTGATCACTCACCTGGAGCCAGGCATCTTGGAATGTGAAGTCAGGTGGCCTTAGGAAGCATCACTATGAACAAAGATAGTGGAGGTGATGGAATTCCAGTTAAGCCATTTCAAATCCTAAAAGATGATGCTGTGAAAGTGTTACACTCAATATGCCAGCAAATTTGGAAGACTCAGCAATGGCCACAGGACTAGAAAAAGTCAGTTTTCATTCCAGTCCCGAAGAAAGGCAATGGCAAGGAATGCTCAAACTACTGTACATTTGCATTCATCTCACATGCTAGGAAAGTAAGCTCAAAATTCTCCAAGCTAGGCTTCAACAGTACATGTATTGTGAACATCCAGATGTTCAAGCTGGTTTTAGAAAAGGCAGAAGAATCAGAGATCAAATTGTCAACATCTGGTGGATCATCAAAATAGCAAGTAGTTCCAGAAAAACATCTACTTCTGCTTTGTTGACTATGCCAAAACCTTTGACTGTGTGGTTCACAGCAAACTGTGGAAAATTCTGAAAGAGATGGGACTATCAGACCACTTGACCTGCCTCCTGAGAAATCTGTATGCATGTCAAGAAGCAATAGTTAGAACTGAACATGAAACAACAGACTGATTCCAAATCGGGAAAGAGGGTATGTCAAGGCTGTATATTGTCACCCTGCTTATTTAACTTACATGCAGAGTACATCATGAGAAACACTGGGCTGGATTAAGCACAAGCTGGAATCAAGATTGCCAGGAGGAATATCAATAACCTCAGATATGCAGATGACACCACACTTAAGGCAGAAAGTGAAGAAGAACTAAAGAGCCTCCTGATGAAAGCGAAAGAGGAGAGTGAAAAAGTTGGCTTAACGCTCAACATTCAGAAAACTAAGATCATGGCATCTGGTCTCATCATGTAATAGGAAATAGATGGGGAAACAGTGGAAACAGTGACAGATTTTATTTTGGGGGGCTCCAAAATCACTGCAGATGGTGACTGCAGTCATGAAATTAATAGACGTTGCAAAGTAACTCTTTGCAACCCCATGGACTGCAACCCCATCAGGCTCTTCTGTCTATGGGATTTTTCAGAATACTGGAGTCTATTTCCATTTCCTTCTCCAGGTGATCTTCCCAAACCAGAGACAGAACCCAGGTTTCCTGCATTGCAGGCAGATTCTTTACCACTGAGCCACCTGGGAATTGTATAAATGAGATTAAACTCATAACTAAAAATGAATTGAAAGCTTTTATTTTCTGAGTCAGAATACAGGATTTAAGGACTGCCCAATATGTCACTTGGTGACAGGAAGCAATAACACCTCAGGATAGCTTTGAATGCATACTAAGGAGGAAAGAATATTGGTTCCTGAATTACATGCAGGTCTCCATTGTTTAATTAATGCTTGTGTATGTGCTCAGTCACTCAGTCATGCCTGACTTTCTGCAATTCTATGGACTGTAGACCTCCAGGCTCATCTGTCCATGGGATTCTCCAGCAAGAATACTGAAGTGGGTTGCCATTTCCTTCTTCAGGGGATCTTCCTGGGTAGCCCTAGATGATTCCAAGTGGCCCAGTGGTAAAGAATCTACCTGCAAATGCAGGAGACCTAAGAGACATGGGTTTGATCCCTGGATGAGGAAATGGTTAAACAAAATTAAATTCTGCTGAAGTCTCTGGCATTATGAAGGTATTCTTGTAGGGCTCCCTTCTTGCTGGATTGTCCCAGAAACCTGACAGGGTTTCAAAAGGTAGAAAGTCCACTTTATACATGTTTGTGGATTTGGATTTACCTTTCTGTGTTTCTCTAAGTTATTGTGACAACTTCCATGTTTTTCCATGGTTGAGTCTTCACTATATGCAGTGCATGAAATTTGTCTAGGATCTAGTTCCCAGGAGAAGCTAACATGACCCCTTGAGGGTGAAGAATTGTACTTGTTTATGTTATTATCCGGGAGAAGGCAATGGCACCCCACTCCAGTACTGTTGCCGGGAAAATCCCATGGATGGAGGAGCCTGGTGGGCTGCAGTCCATGGGGTCGCTAAGAGTCAGACACGACTGAGTGACTTCACTTTCACTTTCCACTTTCATGCATTGGAGCAGGAAATGGCAACCCCATCCAGTGTTCTTGCCTAGAGAATCCTATGGACAGAGAAGCCTGGTAGGCTGCAGTCCATGGGGTCGCACAGAGTCGGACACGACTGAAGCGACTTGGCAGCAGGCAGCAGCAGCATGTTATTATCCACTCAGAAAAGTTCAGGTAGATTACAGCCTGTTGTCTTCTGTGATGTTTAACAATATGCTTAGACATCATTGACTACACTAAAGCCTTTGATTGTGGGGATTGCAGCAAACTGTGGAAAATTATTAAAGAGATGGGAATACCAGATCACCTTAACTCTCTCCTGAAAAACCTGTGTGCAGGTCTAGAAGCCACGGAACAATGGATTGGCTCAAAATTAGGAAAGGAGTGAAAGTGCTATGCTCAATATGCCAGCAAATTTGGAAAACTCAGCAGTGGCCACAGGGCTGGAAAAGGTCAATTTTCATTCCAATCCCAAAGAAAGGTGATGCCAAGGAATGCTCAAACTACCACACAGTTGCACTCTTCTCACACACTAATAAAGTAATGCTCAAAATTCTCCAAGCCAGGCTTTAGCAATACGTGAACTGTGAACTTCCAGATGTTCAAGCTGGTTTTAGAAAAGGCAGAGGAATCAGAGGTCAAGTTGCCAACATCCGCTGGGTCATGGAAAAAGCAAGAGAGTTCCAGAAAACCATCTATTTCTGCTTTATAGACTATGCCAAAGTCTTTGACTGTGTGGATCACAATAAACTGTGGAAAATTCTGAAAGAGATGGGAATACCAGACCACCTGACCTGCCTCTTGAGAAACCTATATGCAGGTCAGGAAGCAACAGTTAGAACTAGACATGGAACAACAGACTGGTTCCAAATAGGAAAAGGGGTTCGTCAAGGCTGTATATTGTCACCCTGCTTATTTAACTTATATACAGAGTATATCATGAGAAACGCTGGACTGGAAGAAGCACAAGCTTGAATCAAGTTTGCCAGGAGAAATATCAATAACCTCAGATATGCAGATGACACCACCCTTATGGAAGAAAGTGAAGAGGAACTAAAAAGCCTCTTGATGAAGGTGAAAGAGGAGAGTCAAAAAGTTTACTTAAAGCTCAATATTCAGAAAACTAAGATCATGGCATCTGGTCCCATCACTTCATGGGAAATAGATGGGGAAACAGTGGAAACAGTGTCAGGCTTTATTTTTTTGGGCTCCAAAATCTCTGCAGATAGTGACTGCAGCCATGAAATTAAAAGATGCCTACTCCTTGGAAGGAAACTTATGACTAACCTAGATAGCATATTCAGAAGAAGAGACATTACTTTGTCAACAAATGTCCATATCTAGTCAAGGCTATGGTTTTTCCAGTGGTCATGTACGGATGTGAGAGTTGTACTGTGAAGAAAGCTGAGCACCAAAAAATTGATGCTTTTGAACTGTGGTGTTGGAGAAGACCCTTGAGAGTCCCTTGGACTGCAAGGAGATCCAACTAGTCCATCCTAAACATCAGTCCTGGGTGTTCATTGGAAGGACTGATGCTAAAGCTGAAACTCCAATACTTTGGCCACCTCATGGAATGAGTTGACTCATTGGAAAAGACTCTGATGCTGGGAGGGATTGCGGGCAGGAGGAGAAGGGGACAACAGAAGATGAGATGGCTGTATGGCATCACTTAACTTGATGGACATGAGTTTGAGTGAACTCCGGGAGTTGGTGATGGACAGGGAGGTCTGGCGTGCTGCAATTCATGGGATGGCAAAGAACTGGACACAACTGAGTGAATGAACTGAACTGAACTGATGTCAAGGCTGTATATTGTCATCCTGCTTATTTAACTTCTATGTAGATTACATCATATGAAATGCTGGGCTAGATGAAGCACAAGCTGGAATCAAGATTGCTGGGAGAAGTACAAACAACAAGTATGCAGATGATACTACTCTAATGGCAGAAAGCAAAGAAGAACTAAAGAGCTTCTAGATGAGGGCAAAAGAGGAGAGTGAAAATGGTCAGCATTCGAAAAATTAAGATCATGGCATCCAGTCCCATTACTTCATAGCAAATAGATGGGGAAAAATTGGAAACAGTGACACATTTTTATTTCCTTGTGCACCAAAATCTCTGCAGATGGTGACTGTAGCCACAAAATTCAAAGATGCTTGCTCTTTGGAAGAAAAGCTATGACAAACCTAGACAGTGTATTAAAAAGCAGAGACATCACTTTGCTGACAAAGGTGCAAGTAGTCAAAAGTATAGTTTTTCCAGTAGTCATGCATGGGTATTAGGGTTGGATCATAAAAAAGGCTGAGTGCTGAAGAATTGATGCTTATGGATTGTGGTGTTGGAGAAGATTCTTGAGAGTCCCTTGAACAGCAAAGAGATCAAACCAGTCAGTCCTAAAGGAAATCAATCCTGATTATTCATTGGAAGCACTGACACTGAAGCTGAAGCTCCAGTACTTTGGCCACCTGATATAAACAGCTGACTCATTGGAAAAGACCCTGATGCTGGGAAAGATTGAGTGAATGAGGAGAAGGGGACAACAGAGCATGCTATGATAAGATGGCATCATCGACTCAATGGACACGAGTTTGAGCAAACTCCAAGAGATGGTGAAGGGTAGTCCATGGGTGTGCTCTAGTCCATGGGTTGCTATAGGCCATGGGGTTGCAAAGTGTCAGACATGACTTAGCAACTGAACAACAACAACATAGATATCATTTTCATTCACCCTGCCATCTTTCAGGTGCTATACCAGAGAGTCCAGCAAGATGCTTTTATTGCTGCCATCCATCCTAGAAGATCAGACAGATTTCAGTTGGCTGCCATTCAAGGATGGCAGTCAGTAACCCTGATTCCCTCCTGAAGAGGTACAGTCTTGTCAGTCCTGCCCTAGGTTTCCCATCCCCCTCCACTGCTAGTAGATATTCATAGATAAAGATGCAGAAATAAATTACAGCTCTCTTGGTCCTCAATGAATCACTCTACTACATCAACTTTTTAAAGAACTGGAGCTTGATTTCTTTCCTTTCAACAAATACATTTGCAAATAGTAATAAGGTCCTTAAAAAAAGTATACATCCTATTGTAGACAGTCTGGGGCCAACTACAACTGGACCCAACTTGTAATAGGAAGTAACGATTTGAAACTTTTATAAAGAAATCCATACCAGATCAGAATAGAAAGAATAATCTTAACAACACTATTTAAAGATCATTAAGTTTCCTTACTGAGAAAGTGAAAAAGATTGAGAAATTTCTAAACATCACATTCACATATGCATAGTATTCTAAATTTTGTTATCTCATTATGTGATCATAATCCATTCACTTTCAATAAACACTTTTATCATCTTCATAAAATGATGTTAAAAAATTGTTGGTTTAGGAAGTGGCCATCCTGCAGGGGTGAAATCCATTTGATACATTGTCTTGGTTGAAGTATATTAAAAAAATCTGGCCTCACAGATATCAAATTAAAGAATGGAGAACCCCAGACAACCTTGGACCACATTTTGAAATTCACTGATGTGCAGGAAATTCAAAATAATTAAGATTAGGAATTAAAGGATTGCCTTCATTTAGAATGGGAAAGAATAAAAGCAGGAGGAAAAAAAAGAGAATCACAGCAGGAAAAAAAAAAAAAGGCAGAAAAAATATAATCAGAAATGAAAAAGAAAGTACTCACTAGATCCTCATAAATCACATAATTATTCCTTTTCTGTTCATCTGATGGCTCCACCCCACCTCCCCGCCTTCCCAAATAAGGCAAGCCCAGGCAGCTCTCAGTGAAAATCCAACAGCAAGTCAAAAAGCAAACTGTATTAAACTTTTGTACCTAAAATTAGAAGAAATGGAGAATCAAAATATATTACAGAATAATGTATTCAAGAGGTTAAATTACACCTGGTGTCAACATAATGGCAAAATACATTCCATGGTTATAATTGTCTATATTAAGCTAGAAAACTTAATTATGACTGGCAGATGAATTTTTATGCTGAAGCAAGTGTATTTGTAAAAATATTAAAAATGCTAGGGAAGGTAGATAGCTATCTAAATTTGCATCTGATTTATTAAATATTAAATACTTTGGAAAGATGGGATGAATTTGCACTAAAACCTAATTAATCTTGATTAAACACATAAAAGTCTTCAGCATTGATAAAATTGATCTGAGGAGTTAGAACCAGGACCAATACATAAAGTACTCTGGTAAGCAATATTCTCTAAGCAACAATTAGTTCCTTTTCAGCCCCTCAGATATTTGCTGTATTATAAGCTCAACACAAGAATTAGGAGTACAGAAAACAGGAACTAATTAAGCAAAACTAAGTATAAACAATTTATAAAGAAACTATTGGGGTTGGAGTGGCTGAAGTGTATCATGGATATTATGTGTACAACATAACTTTATTTATAAGAGTTTTCATAGCTTTTAAAAGGAAACAGAATATTATAGTTTAGAAGGGGGGAAACCCTAGGAAAAATTTGCAGTGTTCTATTCTCTATGTTTTCAGATATTTTCCAGAAAGAAATGATAACCAAAATAGCAAAACACATTTACCAAACCTCCATATTCTTTACATTGTAGACAGTGAGGTAGAGAAAAACGATAAACAGGGAAAATAGTAATATATTAGAAGACAATATCTTAAAGGGGAAGGAAGCAAACAGAACAGTGTTCTTGAAATATTGCATGCCACTAATGCATTTGTTTCTTTCTTCAAAATTTCTGTACTCTGAGAACCTCTTATAAAATTCATCATTTTTTGTGTGTGTGTGTGTGATGGCAGCAGCAGAAGAGCAATTGAGTGGTCACATTCTGATTGTCTTCAGTAACACACAAATAACATTAACACACAATCCTTGGTCTAAGGCAACCGACTATGATGTACCAGAAAACACTAATCAATCAGAATTTGAATTCCCTTTATTCTGACAAGGTTTCCTAATCTAAGTCATCAAAAGTAGTTTAAAACTCAGTAGTCTTGCCACCCTGTTTGTAATAGAACAGGTACATACCTCAGCTGCTGTCTTTTCCTTTATTGAAAAACTGACAAAGCATTACCAAATATGTCTGCCTGAAATATTTGAGGCTAAGTACAAAACATCAAGATACATGATAATAAATCCATCTGTGATGATGTGCAGTGAAAAAAATTATCCATAAAACTGTCAAAGGCCAACAAAGCAAAACCTCCCCCAACTTGGAGAGCAGTATTGAAGTTAGAAAAATAATTTTGCCCAGAAGGCAAAAACTTAATGGAAAATAAAGGCTGCAGGGTGACATGACTTCTACTCTTTCCATGAGGAGCTAAAACCTGGATAATATAGGCAAGTTGCTAAGTCTCTCCAGACTTTCCTGCACACATTTAGAAAATAAGGAGGCAGACTGGAATGATTTCCAGGGTTCTTTTCAAAGTCTTATGAATTTTTAGTGGTTTACAATTATTAGGAAGAAGAAAAGAAAATTTGGATTCTTAACAATCCTCAGTTGAAAATGAAGTTTTCTTTTTTAACTCCTAGGGATTATAATTGAAATACAATGGCCACAACTCTCTATACATGTATTTTTTGCAGCTTATTTTTCTAACACTTTATGAAGAAAATAAAATGAGCTAGATGTATGCAGATGTATTTCTAGTTAACTGATTTTCCTTTCCTATTATAGGGAGTTTGCCTTCTTTGTTATGTGATTAACAGCCACCAGTTTAAAATAAATGCTCAGCCTGGACAACTGGACACCTATTCCCATACCCAACACAGAAAGCAGCTTAACCCAATAGATGTAACTTCTGTGTTGTTCCATCCTGTCCTAGTATGTTCCATTTCTATTTAAAGTTGGAATTTAAAATATCAAAATGGATCTCTAGGGCAAAATCTGCAGATAAAATTTCCCATTTTAATTAATGTACTGGATGATGAAATACTTAATATATATGAGAAATGCTGATTAATATTAATTTGATATATTTTTTGCCTTCCTATAAAGACTTGTACTGAGATAGGGTGAGTTTTGAGACAATACTATCCCTTACCTTTTATTATTTGGATTTTCTTTATTAGGCACTTTTTGGAGATATATTACCTGAAAATATAATATGATTAGTGGAGAAGGAAGATTAGTGAATGAGTGCCAGACTAGACGTGGTCTCCTATAGGAAACTGACAAGCCCTTGTTTTTCTGTGCAACAGCTGTTGAAACAAAGAGCACCCTAGGTTGTTTGCAATTCCCCATTTCATTGTGTGAATAAAAATTAGCTTTTCCAGGTCATCATTCTTTGGGGACTCTTCTTGTTCTATGTTGAAACTCTCTAGTTGCCACTTGAGATGGAGTGAACTCAATCCTGTGGATCCGTGCTGTTTATTGCTTACATAGTTGCGTGCAACTTGACCTTTGAGTTAGGCACTCAACCTAGTTTTGAGGGGAATTAGTACCTTCTAACATGACACAGAGAACAGACAATTATTAGTGGTCAGACCTGAAATTGAATCCCAGTTCCAAACCATACTAATACTTCCATTACCAAAAATAAAAATCATGATAATAAGAGTTAATGTGAATTGTTTTAGGCAAGTGCAAAATGCTTTACATGTTTTTCAATTAATATTTGCAATAATCCATGGAGGCAAGTACTGTTGTTCCTTGGTATCTTCAGGGGGATTGGTTCCAGGACACCCGCTGATACCCAAATCCAGTTGCTTGAGTCGCTCATATAAAACAGCATAGTGAAGTGAGCACTTGGCATCCATGGATGTGGAACCCCTGGATACAGGAGGGCCAGCTGTATTATTATTAGTACAGAGAGATTAAATAATTTGTTCAAATTGAAAATGGTCATTTACATGTAGGTTTTTACCTTAAATTATCTTGTTCCTAGCCACTATGTGTGACAGTGTTACTGTTTTCCTTAGAGTCCTAGATTAGTTTCCTTGTGTAAAATAGGAATAATAATGTTTCCTTCTTATCATATATATGAATGCAATATACATATATATTCATACAGACATATCTATGTCTGTCTCCTATTTCTGTCTCTTCATCTCTTTTTCTCTATCTCATCATACAGCACAAAGCCTAATCAATAATAGGTTCTTAAAAAGCAGAAGCTCATCTTTTCTTTGCTTGTGCAAGGTGCCTACTCTAATGTTGAACTGAACCCAGAGAAGAAAGCAAGAACTTGGTATGCATCAGTGACAGACACATTTGGTTCAATGTAGGTCTGACAAATTCATTGAATTTACTGACGGCAAAATCATGTCTGATCTTTTCTGATTCCTCACACAGTGGCTAGGCTATAAAAATATCACTACCAGCCACTTATGAATTACTACATATTCATAATTTTTATTCATACTAATAATGCAAAACTATTACTTTTTAAATATAGATTTATTTTTATTATTATCACTTCTTTTTATAGATAGAGTGACAGTTACAGAGATGAAATGATACAGAAAGTGACAGTAAAGATTGTTGTCACTTAGTTCTTAAGTTGTGTCCAACTCTTTGCAACCACATAAACTATAACCCGCCAGGCTCCTCTGTCCATGGAATTTCTCAGGCAAGAAAATTTGGAGTGGGTTGCCATTACCTTCTCCAGGCAGTAAGGCTATGTTAGTACAACTACAAACCTCATGATTTTTCCTGTAAATCAGATCTCCTCTGTGGCAGACAGATCCTAGGGTAGCCCCCAGGATTCCCTGCCCCAGGTGTGCATGTGCTTTGAGTGTCAGTGGGACATGTGATTTGCCATATCAATAGAATATGGCAAACATTAAGAGATTTTGCAGATGTAAAAAAGGTCATATATCAGTTGATTTTGCATTAATCAAAAGAGAGCTTATCTTGGGTGAACCGGACTTAATCATACAAAAATGCTTAAAATAAGGATGGGGCCCTCCCTGAGGTGAATGATTCTATTGTGGACTTCATGAACTAGGCAGCCATATTAGATAAACCTACATGGCAAGGAACTGTGGATATCCTTTAAGTGCAGTCTCTAACCAAGTGCCAGAAAAAAAGCTGAGACCCTCAGTCATACAGCTGCAAGGAAATGAATTCTGTCAACAACTTATATTAGGTTGCAAGTCGATTCTTTGGGGAAGGCAATGGCAGCCCACTCCAGTACTCTTGCCTGGAAAATCCCATGGGCGGAGGAGCCTGGTAGGCTGCAGTCTATGGGGTCGCTAAGAGTCGGACACGACTGAGTGACTTCACTTTCACTTTTCATTTTCATGCATTGGAGAAGGAAATGGCAACCCACTCCAGTGTTCTTGCCTGGAGAATCCCAGGGACGGGGGAGCCTGGTGGGCTGACGTCTATGGGGTCGCGCAGAGTCGGACACGACTAAAGCAACTTAGCAGCAGCAGTAGATTCTTTCCCAGTCAAGATTGAAGATGAGAACACAGCCTAGTTGAAACATTCATTGCAGCCATGTGAATTCCTGAGTAGAGGACCTAACTAAGCTGTGCTCAGTCTTAAGGTACATATAAAGTGTGAAATAATAATGTGTGTTAGTTTAAGTTACTAAGTGAAAGTGAAGTCGTTCAGTCGTGTCCGACTCTTTGCGACCCCATGGAGTGTAGCCTACAACGCTCCTCTGTCCATGGGATTTTCCAGGCAAGAGTACTGGAGTGGGTTGACATTTCTTTCTCCAGAGGATCTTCCCAACCCAGGGATCAAACCTGGGTCTCCTGCATTGTAGGCAGATGCTTTACCATCTGAGCCACCAGGGAAGTCTAAATTTGCAGTAATTTGTTGCACAGCAATAGAAAACTGTAGCAATATAAGAAATATTCAACTAATATTTGTGGAGTATTTTCTATGTGCAAAGTACTGTGCTGAGGCCATATTAAGTGCAGATAAAGTTGTTTTCTCAAATTATTGTTCTCCAGAAAATTACAGCTACAATAGTAGAATAACACTGGCATCCTGGTATCATTTGACTTCTAGGACACTTTATTAGTCTTTATTCATAGTCCTGTTAATCAGAACATGATAGTCAGGCATGTAGTAGCATGTATTGCTTGAATTTTGATAAGAATTGGGCTAAGAAAAATATTTTTGAATGTAAGGACATTAATTTGGACTTGAGTTCTTTTCTAAGTTCATATGAAAAGATGATATTTAAAGTTAGCTAAATTAAATAGATATTTTTTATGATAACTTCAGGTTCCATTTGAAGGTTATAGATATTTTGAATTTGTTTGTAGTTAAGTATCAGTATTTATGACCGTAGTTAAGTCTTATTGTCCCCTGAATTAGATTAGCATAGTTCCTAAATTAAGGGAATACAAACAGATGATATAAATTCAATACTAATTTACATAAATTTTATTGAAAGAATGTTCTTTGGATTCTAATCATGGAAATCTTGGGGAGAAAAAAAAATTCCAAATTCAGTTCAAAGGTGTACTGCTGCTAAGTCACTTCAGTCATGTCCGACTCTTAGCGACCCCATGGACTGCAGCCTACCAGGCTCCTCTGCCCATGGGATTTTCCAGGCAAGAGTACTGGAGTGGGGTGCCATTGCCTTCTCCTCAAAGGTGTACAATGTTAAATAAATATGTTCTTATTGTGATCTACATTTGTATTTCTTAACTGCCATAGGATTTTCAACATTGACTTTCATTCAAGTTTTTTTGCATACTATAAAAATCAGTTAAGCTGTATAGGTGCTTCTTATGTTAGAGGGCACAATTTAAACTCCAGAGAAAATCTCCTAATTCCTATATAGGATGATTTTAGATCTTGGGCTTTCAAGAAAGAACCATAGAAGATATTTTCTTAAACTTTGTTAATCTCAAAATAAACAGCTGTTGCAGGAAATATCCATGTTTTGGTCTTTTCTGAAACTCAGGTACCATCCAGATAATATTAAACATCAGTATACTCACATTGTTTATAAATTAAGTGTTCAGTCACTCAGTAGTGTCTGACTCTTTGCAGCCCCATGGACTGCAGTACGCCAGGCTTCCCTGTCCATCACCAACTCCCGGAGCCAGTGTACTAACATCAAATATAGAAAAAAATGCAAATTAGCACTGGTAAATTATCAATAAGAGGTTAATATTCTGAAGTGAATTTATGTAATATTAGGTACACTAAATGCAAGATTTCAGAATAAGTGAGACAGAGTTTATAGTAAACAGAGGAATGAATTTAAGTTTTGTTCTCCTTTAAATATAACTTGTTAAACTCTTTACTGTCTACATTCTTAAATAACAAACAAAAAACAGCTTTCGTGGACTATCTCACATTATTGAAAAATATGCTTCCTTAATCCTAATCTCTGAGACAAAACTCTCTTCCCCTCATTTCTTTTCTTGATTTGCACTGAAAATTCATAATGTAAGAAGGGGGAAAATAATCCTTTATTCTTAGAAAACCCAAAAAGTAACTGGTACGTAGCTTTGAAATATCAATATATTTTTTTTTCTATGTTACCAATCTTAAAGCAAAGCATGCGTACACATACAAACAGACACACAAAGACCTTAGTCATTAATATGACTGATTTTCTGTTTTTCTGAGTCTGTCACTTCTACTAGAAGTAGCTGCTAGGCTTGACTTTCTCCATTAATGAGAGATCGGTTCAGGAAGAGTGTAATTTTCCCAGTAATACTCTTGGAGAGCTTTTTGACTCAACAATTCCATGCTTCAAAATTTCAAAGTTGCAGTCCATGTGTACAAACATGTATCATCAAGAGAGTCCATGTCCTATCAGTTCTCTTAACTACTAGTGTCTGTATTCCCTGTTAATGTAAAGGATAAAGTAAAGGAGAAATTGAAGTGAACATCTTTTTCCTCTCAGTTTATTTGTGTTTAGAAGACCTCTCTTTCTGAGCAAAATACATGAGAGAAAACATAACTGCTTGCATGCTACCTGCATTTCATTATTTTTCAGTTTTAATTTTTGCTTGCTTTATCTTTCTTCATCATTATGGAAATTTCTCTATGGGTCTCTGAGTTACTGTATTTTGCCAGTTAAATCAATAAAACCCTTTATTTGAAGAAAGAATTGCATTACAGTATTGTCAATAAAGAATCGTTATTGCAAGAAGAGGCTCAGAGAAAATAATTAAGAGATGGAAATCTCTGAAGAAACTTTTGCAAACCAATTGTAGATGTAATCTATTTATGTAAATGATGGGTTTACATTTGTATAGCACCTTTCATCCAAATAGATTGCTAGGTACTTAACAATTGTGACTATTCTATTCTTGAATATGAGTATATTCTTTCCTTTCTCTTAAGTTGTTTTCATGATGAAATCTTGGGTCTGCTTGATAAAGTTTGATATGGATTATTTAAGGCAAGAAATGTAAAAGAACAGATGATCCATTTGAGACAATTAAATTACATCAATGTGGTTCAATGTGCACAAATCCCAAAACTTTGGGATTGGAAAGGCTATAACTGGGCCTGTCCGACTGTATAACTGTCTGACTCTTTGCAATCCCATGGACTGTAGCCTGTCAGGCTCCTCTGTCCGTGGGATTCTCCAGGCAAGAATATTGGAGTGGTTTGCCATTTCCTTCTCCAGGGGACTTTCCTGACCCAAGGACCGAACCCTGGTCTCCTGCATTGCAGGCAGATTCTCTACCATCTGAGCTACTAGGGAAGCCCTTTAACTGGGCCTAGGGAACAAAAAGTAAGTGCTTTCACTCTTATATTTTTTTTCTTATAACCATGACTTGACATATTTACCCACTAACACTACCTCACCTTTCCTTTGTGCCTTTTCTTTTGCCTTTCTCAATCAGAACTGTGAGGGCTTCTATTTGATGTGGTAATTGCAACTTTCTCCTCACCAAACTGCAATCGTTTCCAGTTATTTGTTGGGGTTCTTGTCCCTATATGGGATAAAGTTCAGCTTTCTCAGATCCTACTTTGGTCCTCCATCCTCCCTTTCTCTTCACTCATTTTCTTTCTTGAAAAAATAAATTTCTCTACAGGTGTCAAAAACTCCACCATAAAAAGGAATATATTTGAATCCGTTCCAATAAAGTATATGAACCTAGAACCTATTATACAGAGTGAAATAAGTCAGAAAGAGAAAAGAAACAAATATTTTATATTAGCACATATATTAGAAATGGCAGAGGAATCAGAGATCAAATTGCCTACATCTGGTGGATCATAAAAAAAAAAAAAAATGAGAGTTCCAGAAAAACATCTACTTCTGCTTTATAGACTATGTCAAAGCCTTTGATTGTGTGGATCACAGCAAACTGCGGAAAATTCCGAAAGACATGGGAATACCAGACCACTTGACCTGCCTCTTGAGAAATCTCTATGCAGGTCAAGAAGCAACAGTTAGAACTGAACATGGAACAACAGACTGATTCCAAATAGGAAAAGGAGTATGTCAAGGCTGTATATTGTCACCCTGCTTATTTACTTCTATGCAGAGTACATCATGAGAAATGCTGGACTGGATGAAGCACAAGCTGGAATCAAGATTGCCAGGAGAAATATCAATAACCTCAGATATGCAGATGACACCACCCTTATGGCTGAAAGTGAAGAAGAACTAAAGAGCCTCTTGATGAAAGTGAAAAAGGAGAGTCAAAAAGTTGGCTTAAAACTCAACATTCGGAAAACAAAGATCATGACATCTGGTTCCATGGCTTCATGGCAAATAGATGGGGAAACAGTGACAGACTTTATTTTCTTGGGCTCCAAAATCACTGCAGATGGTGACTGCAACCATGAAATTAAAAGACACTTGCTCCTCAGAAGAAAACCTATGACCAACATAGACAGCTTATTAAAAAGGAGAGACATTACTTTGCTAACAAAGGTTAGTCTAGTCAAAGCTTTGGTTTTTCCAGTAGTCATGTATGGATGTGAGAGCTGGACTATAAAGAAAGCTGAGCACCAAATAAATGATTCTTTTGAACTGTGGTGTTGGAGAAGACTCTTGAGAGTCCCTTGGACTGCAAGGAGATGCAACCAGTCCATCCTAAAGGAAATCAGTCCTGAATATTCATTGGAAGGACTGATGTTGAAGCTGAAATTCCAATACTCTTGCCACTTGATATGAAGGACTGACTCATTTGAAAAGACCCTGATGTTGGGAAAAATTGAAGGCAGGAGGAGAAGGGGACAACAGAGGATGAGATGGTTGGATGGTATCACCAACTTAATGGACTTGAGTTTGAGTAAGCTCTGGGAGTTGGTGATGGACAGAAAAGCCTGGCATATTGCAGTCCATGGGGTTGCAAAGAGTTGGACAGAACTGAGTGACTGAACTGAACTGAACACATATATGTAAAACATATAGCCAGTGGGAATTTGCTGTATGATGCAAGAGTTCAAACTGGGCTTTGTGCCAACCTAGATGGATAGGATGAAGTAGGAGGTGGAAGGTAGAGGGAGGTTCACGAGGGAGGGGACATATGTATGCCTATGACTGATTCATGTTGATGTATGGCAGAAACCAACACAATATTGGAAAGCAATTATCTTCCAATTAAAAATAAATAATTTAAAAAATATAGAAACTTACACAATGACTGTATATTCAAACCAAGATGAATTTGTAGTGAAAAAATAACTTCAAGGTATGTTGTTTGCTGTTTGGATATGAATTAGTTGCAAATGGGATTGAGTAAATACACTAAATATATGTGAAAGTTGTGTGTTATTCAGAGGATGACTGGCTTAGGATAGTGAAAGCAAGCATTAAGAAATAAGTGCCGCCTCTCTAAAATGAATATTAAGAGAAGAAGAGTATTGAACTGTTCTCTGGGAGGACCAGTAAATGAAGTGTGGAACTAATTGGATTCTCAAAAATTGACCCCATCAGTATTATTATTTGAGTTTTGTCAGTGTGAACATAGAGTAGGCAGAGACCCAGTCACTGAGGACTGACCATGTTCTGGGCACTGTGGATAAAATAGAAACAGGGCGCAGCCTTTGCTTCTGATTAATTAGTGCATTGAAGCTTATGTGGCTAATTGCAATGATAAAGAAAATGAAGAGAAGTTCTTTATGGTTGCAGTTACACAGAGTAAAAGCCTATTACCCAGGATTAGACAAGGAGAAGTATATCGTATTATCATTTTCCTGGCTAATTTATGGTTTGTGACTTTAAATATATCTTGATAGTAATGCAGGTATACCATCAGTTCTAAGTCTGAAGCCTACTATAAGGCATAGTAATAAACAAAATTCTCTCAGGGCAGGTACATGCCTATTTTATATCTTTCTGACTTTAAAAGTTAATTGGCTCTTAAAACATGACATTGGATATATCTCCTTACCAGAGTAGTTGAAAGGAATGATTTAAGGGTAACTTGAAATTACAAAGGGCTTCACAAATTAAATTAATTCTCTCTTGCGATTGCCTTTCTCAGTAGAAAAATATTGTCCTCCTATAAATGACAGTTAAAATGGTAGTTAAAATAAATAAGTTAACACAGAGAAAAAAATCAAAATTAACATTATATTGGCCTTATGGCTTGATGATAAAATTTCTTCTTCCCTATTAAAGGTAATGCCTTTAGAGTTATGGCTTTCTTAAGGCATGTATCTTTTTTATATCATCAGCAGCAGCAACAACAACATTGTTATCATTATTTTCTTTGTTACTATAACACTAGTCACATTAGCAGTTTGTACTAAAATATTTAATAACTCTGTCCAGATACTGACTATATATGATAGATGGACTGCTTCTAAATTGCTGCAGTCCAGGCGTTCTCTGTTCTGGTCTGTGTGTCAAAATATAGTGAAAAAGAGAGGCCTGGAAAGCAGAAGGACAATGATTCCTTTGAGATGACTTTCAGAATTTGAGCTAGGGAAGCAGTAAGTAAAACAGCTCCTTGTTGACCTCTGCACTTTATCTTCTCTCTCTCTCTTTTTTCTCCCCCATGGCTCTAATTTTGGGTTTAATTCCTTCTGTTGTTTTGCATAAGCGATGTTAAGATTTGTCCTGAGTTCCAGCACTAGGGGGTATTTTAGCTCAGAGTCCTTTCAGTTAAATTCTGGTATAAAAAGATGCTTCTATATGATAGGTTGATATTGTATAATTTTGTTGTTCTAGCTTTTCCTTTTCTCTTATGTTTTTTTAATTATTAGTTTCAGTTGTTTTGAAATGGGGCCCTTTTGCTTATTCTAAGAATTTTGTATACGCTTACTGAGAAGTAGGACAGATGACTAGGTTGGTTTACCTATTTATTGCAGATGAAATCCTGAAAAAAAACAATATTTTCCAAACTGATCAGCAGTGACAATGTTGACCTAAGCCTTGTCATCCTGGAACAGTGAAGGTTAAAGAAATTCCCCAGACTTCTTGTGTTCCTGAAAAGGTCTGACTTGGAAGAACCATCCCTCCCACATGACATTGATAAGACTCATGGGTGCCTCCTACTTTATTGATGACAAGCCAGACACAGACCTACTAGATTCTCAGTTTTGCCTCCTAAATGATTAGCTGAAAGGCTTGCCCCATTGATCAGTCAGAACAAAATACTAGTTAACAGACTTGGGTTAAATTTCTCTCCTGTCAGTTCCCTAAATATCAACACACCCTTAGCCTGAGCTTTCTCTCCTGTCAGTTCCCTAAATATCAACACACCCTTAGCCTGAGCAGCAAACAACCTTCCTTAATAGCCTTTCCCAAGGATTTTTAAGACCTCAGGAGAAAGCACATTCTGATCTATTACCTACTATCCTGTCACCCCAGCTGTGGTGTGTGTGTGTGCTCAGTCACTCAGTTGCATTCTCCTCTTTGTGACCCCCATGAATGGTGGGCCACTGGGTTCCTCTGCCCGTGGGATTTTTCAGGCAAGAATACTGGAGTGAGTTGCCATTTCCTTCTCCAGGGGATCTTCCTGAGCCAGGGATTGAACCTGAGTCTCCTTCATTGGTAGGCGGATTCTTTACCTCTGAGCTATCAAGCTTACCACAAAAGGAACAGTATATAGGCTTTGTATACACTGGTTGTTGGGACACCTTTTCCTCTCTGTATTTTTCTCAACAGAGCCTACTGGCTGTGACTTTAAACCTGAAAGACAAGCCATTTGTCACAAAGCTATAAAGCATTAGAGATTTTTTTGTTTGTTTGTTTGTTTTTTGCATTATAATTTTAGTATTGGTCATTAGTTGGCATTATAAATCAACAGCCAAAATCATTGTTCTACTTTATCTTGTTATTAGCTGTATTCAAGACCAAAGAGAAAACACTATAGAGCTAATAACTTACATATTTATGAAGCCTGTTCACTAGTTGGAGGGTCACCCCCCTTACTCTAATACATCCTTTAAATCATGTGTTATATATTGATTACATAAGCCTTGACTTGTGAACATTGACTTCAGAAGCCAGTCAGAATATTCAACTACAGAGGAGTGGTGAATATTTATTGATAAAGAGATAAATAGAGAGGGGGGCTCTGCTTTAACAGTAATATTGATTCTTCTTGAAAGGGGTAGAAGAAACTTTGAATGAGATTAGCACACCTCCTAAGATCAAAATAAAGAAAGCTTGCTTTGTTGTGGAAAATCTGTTGGCACTAAAAGAGTGTAAGAATTTTGGACATCAAAGAAATTTCAAGATGTTAGATGAATGAACTTCAGAAAATTACTTAAATTCTGGAAATAGCAGCAAGCACACTGGGAAAGTATCAAGGAGTATTAGAGAAATAAACTTAAAAGAAGCCAAGGTCACTAAAGCCAAATTAAATCTATATGACAGGCTAAAAAAGAGTTTTATATATTCATTTAAAAAGTACTTAAGCACTTGCTATACCACACAGAAAAAAAGAGCCGCAAACCCCTGCCTCTACGAGCTCATGCTTTAGCAGATATACTCAGAAATTATTTCTCTTAAAATGATATAATAAGGGCAGCTATATGTGAGTTATTACTAGGTTGACTGGAATCAGAGAAATCTAACAGAAGAGTCATGGTCTCAAGGAGTGAACTGGAGTGATAACCTCAAAAAAACCTGGATCCAAGGAAGTACACTTTTGAGAGACTCCCTGTTAAACTTCAGACGTGGAATCTGTAATTAAAACATTCTTGGGTTAATCATTCATTGAGGAATGTGACACATTCATGTAGTAAGAAGAAAAGATATGAAAGGAGGCTAAGAAGATAACCTTGGCATATCGTATCATTTTTAGGTTAGTTTCAATAGGACATTTATTCTTGAATAGCTCACCAGGGAAATGTGTGTAGTTAGGACTCAAAGGATTGGAGAAGGAAATGGCAACCCACTCCAGTGTTCTTGCCTGGAGAATCCCAGGGACGGGGGAGCCTGGTGGGCTGCTGTCTATGGGTCACACAGAGTTGGACACGACTGAAGTGACTTAGCAGCAGCAGCAGCAGCAGGACTCAAAGGAAAAGCATAGGGAACATGAAACATACCAAAGGGAAACCAAGCAGGATATTAACAGATGGAGCCTAGTCTTGAGTTAGTTGAGCATTTAATAATAACAATAATTAAAAAAAAAATAACTTGACCCAAATGCAGAGTGAAAAAATTAAAATATGTATACTTCAGAGAGAAGAAAAGCGATAACTGAATAAGGTTAGAGTCCGCTGAGCCTGCCTAAAAAAGGAAACAGAAGAGAAAAACATTAGAGGGACATCCTATTAAATCAGAAAAAATCATAATTGGCAAAACAAAATGTTTCTGCTGTTGTCAAAGTAGTGGAATTACTCAAAGTACGGATAATGGAAAAGTTGTTAGAAGGGTAGTTTTGACATAAGTTTATGGCCCTCTTCAGAATTTCAAGGCAAGTGTTTCAAAATGCTCATTTGTATTTTTGATTCAAGATTCTGCTGAGGATCATTTTCTAGCTCGGGGGAGGAAAGTGATGAAAGGCTTTTCTTTACTGGGCAGATTTCCTAGTGCTAAGATAATTTTCAGAGTAAGAAGCCAAAGTAAGTAAAAGGGTTAAAAGTCTACAAGAGAAAGCAGGAAATTCACCATGTAAGACTCAGAGACTGTGGGGATCACCACTGCAGATTTCTGCATCTTACATGAAAATGGGTTATTACTTGCCAGGAGAGAAGGTGGAAGGAATAGTTGGCCCTGCCCCACCTTCCTTCCTAACCTCCCAAGATAGGATAAATGTGTGTCATAATGAGCCACTTGTTTTATTCATTGATATTAAACTTATGGGTTGTAAGCTGAACAGGCTAATTGGCATCCTGCTGAAGTGAAGCCAAGAAAATACTTCCTTTATTCTCATAGCATCTTGGTAGTCTGAACCTTCCTTCAGATAAAAAGAAGCTTTAACAATATTAGTATGGAGTGTTATAACACTAAGAGTGAAAGATTACTTATGGACACCTGGGAATTTCTTGTGTTCTCTAAATTTTGTGGGCATATGTTTGGCTTTGCAATCACAAGACATGTCCTTGTAATTATTCAGGGCCCTGTAATACAGACATACATGTATGCATACAATAATAATATTTTTATTGATCATTCTTAGTGTGTATGTCTTAATCTAAAATATAAATAAGCTTAGTGTTCAATTAATTCAACTTTAAAGCCTAAAATAAATTTTTTTTTTTAAATTCCGGGAAAAACGAAGTCATGAGAGTAATTACCTGGGATTTCATGAGAGCCTCTGGCTGAGAGTAAGCAGAGTAAGAAATGAGGGTGATAACTGTGGATTTCATTTCTTGAGATTTTAGTAATTTTGATGTGTAATTAAGTTTCAGACTTTAATTTCTTTCTGGGCTTTGATAGATGGAAGAGGAATTAATAGTATTTAAATGTTGCTGCTGCTGCTGCTGTCACCTCAGTCGTGTTTGACTCTGCTCGACCCCATAGATGGCAGCCCACCAGGCTCCCCCGTCCCTGGGATTCTCCAGGCAAGAACACTGGAGTGGGTTGCCATTTCCTTCTCCAGCGCATGAAAGTGAAAAGTGAAAGTGAAGTCACTCAGTCATGTCCGACTCTTCGAGACCCCATGGATTGCAGCCTACCAGGTTCCTCCGCCCATGGGATTTTCCAGGCAAGAGTACTGGAGTGGGCTGCCATTGCCTTCTCCGATTTAAATGTTAGACATTTGAATATTTGTGTTCTTTGAGGCGTGTTTCCAGCATCACTGAACTGGTTTCCAAATTTCTAGTAACCTCTATCTGTCCTTGGGACAAATATAAAATATTTAGGATGGAAATGATTCCAGGAAGCAGTTTTATTTTTACTTTATTGGCCAGTGAGGATAGTGTGGTCTTGAAATTAATTTTGTGTAATATTTTGATTTAATCTAATATTTTCTTGAGGCAAAAGCTAAACCCACATCCAGTGGTCCCAGGATGATATTCCAAACAAGTTATTTTCTCAGAAAAGGAGGTGAAACTCACTCATTTGTGTCCAACTCTTTATGACCCCATGGACTATATAGTCCATGGAATTCTCCAGGTCAGAATACTGGAGTGGGTAGCCTTTCCCTTCTCCAGGGGATCTTCCCAACCCAGGGATTGAACCCAGGTCTCTCATATTGCAGGCAGATTCTTTATCAGCTGAGCCATGAGGGAAGGTCAAGCTATGTTTGGTATATGGCAATTATATCAGGAAATGGGGGTAGGACCAGCCTGAGAGAATAATGGTCATTTCCACCCAGGGGCACAGACACATCCTTGCTTTTAATTATTAAGGGTTAATTGTTAAGACCCACAGGTTAAGATAATAAAATCTGGGGAGTAATAGAGTGCAACTTATTTCCTGATAAATCTTTTTCCTGGAAAAATCATTTATTACAGTCCCTGGGAGAGAACAATATTCTGAAGTTAACATTTGCAATTCTTCCGACCTTCCTTCTCTTTCCCTTGCTAATTGCCTAAAGCAATTTAAGAGAAGACAAATTGATCAACGTAATAATTATTGTTGAGAACTGACTCTCAGTTATTAGTGTTTTGAGCACTTGCAATTTTTGTGTGGGCTTCTGTTATAGTTTTGTAAATTATCATGGATCTCTGCTTAGTTTACTTTTATATTCCCTCAGTTTCATACTTTTTATAATCAATTTTAGGTCAGTTATACATACATATCATATCACTATCCATAACATAAAAAACCTTATGCTAATTTTAATACAAACGGTAGGGCATTAGTTAGAAAATTGAAAATAATCTGGATGGAACAACTTCAATAAGAATGGTTTACTTGAAACCCTTTAAAGGTTTTACAAATGATAAGATAACTTATGTAAAATATGATAGTGTGACTCAAGTCAATAAAACTTAAATATAGGCTAGATTTGGAAATATAAAAATCTAGGTTATATCAGTGGTGGTATCTGCATACATGAAAATGTCTGGATGCATGTGACTTTTCCTATGAATTTTTTTCACTTAATTTTATGTTAATTACTCTGGAGTAAGTTTTGCATTTGTAATAAGGAAAACTTAGAATTAATCTAAAAATAAAATTTGCTATAAAATGAAAATAAGTAGGTTTGGGTGATTAAAAATTGTAATTCATTATAAACCAATTATTTCACTTCTGCTGGTTTGCTCTGTTTTAATTTTATGCTTAGGTGTAAAAAACAGTTTGTTCCAATTAATTCCTCTTGTTGGACATTTAATTTTACTTCCCAATTAAACCTATATTATTGGATATTGAAGTTGTGCCAAATTATTTTAGTTAATTCACCAAGCAAATGTATAACTCTTTAATTGAAATTAAAGGCTTTAAATGAATTTGAACATAATTAAAATATAGCTTAAAAATGTATGTATGCTTATATCTTAATTCTGCATAATAAAGCTTTATTTTTTTATTATTTTTGTTTCATTTTAGGAAATTATATAGTGTGCTTCTTTTTCAGTGCCTTTACTATATATTACTCAATTGTTATTATCTTCTATTATGTCCACCATTTCTATTTATCCTTTCTCACTCCCACCCCTGCCCTGGTTTCTTTCTTTCCCTCTTTCCACTAGCTGTTTCCTTCTTCACTTTCTTTCTCCTTACTTCTACTCTGTCAATATTGTATACTTGAAATTAAAGATTATGTTGTGGTCAAAACTATATTCCTCTGGTGGGAAGTATGAAGTACATAATTACTTCACTTGTATGTTTGTTGACACTAAGTGAACTTCCTTATTAATTTCATATAATAAAAAAAAATTTCATATAATAAAATACAGTGATTAAAATATGAGTAATAGCTTGATGAATACTTTCTGGTAACTTTCATATGTTCTTTTAGATCTTTCATTCTTTGACAGTAATTCCTCAGCTGTTTTACTGTTTTGTTTTTTCTTTCTTTTTTATAATTCTGTCCAGAATGTAGAGAAGACTTATTACATCAACAGCAGAGAAGCCTGCATGAATACACTCAAGCCACCATCTATGTCCATAAAGTTGTGGATAATAAGAAGGTACCAGTCACTTTTGTGACTGTGGCTAGTAATGATCCAGGTTACTTTCTGACTTGCTGTTGAATTTTCACTGAGGGCTGCCTGGGCTTGCCTTATTTTATGGGGGAGGAGCCATCAGACTAGAACAGAAAAGGAATGGTTATGTGAATCTAGTCAGTACTTTCTTTTTTGTTTCTGATTATATTTTTTATGTTTTTTAAATATTCTGCTATGATCCTCTTTTTTTTTCCTCCTCCTGCTTTTGTTCTTATCCTTTATAAATTAAGGTAAACCTTTAATTCCTAATCTTAATACTTTTGAATTTCCTCCACAACAGTCAATTTCAAAATGTGATACAAGGTTGTCTGGGGTTCTCCCTTCTTTAACTTATTTCTGTGAGGCCAGAATTTTTGAATATACTTCAACCAAGATAACATACCAAATGGATTTCACTCTTGTTAGATGGCCACATCCTAATCTCTGAAACTTGTGAATGTTTAACCTTAAGGGGATCAAAGACTTACAGGTGTGATTAAGTTAAGGCTTTTGGGATGGAGAGATTATTCAGGTGGCCCCAATGTAATCACAGGTATGCTTGTAAGAGGGAGTCTATAGGACAACATCTGAGAAGTGAAGATGGAATCAGAAGCTGGGAGTGGTAAGGAATGTATGCTTGCCAAAAGCCTCCAGAAAGAAAACAACTTTGATTTGCTTCATAAGACCTACTTCAGATTTCTGACCATCAGAACTGTAAGATAATATGTCTTTATTGTTTTAAGCCACTGCTGCTACTGCTGCTAAGTTACTTCAGTCATGTTCGACCCTGTGTGACCCCATAGACGGCAGCCCACCAGGCACCCCCATCCCTGGGATTCTCCAGGCAAGAACACTGGAGTGGGTTGCCATTTCCTTCTCCAATGCATGAAAGTGAAAAGTGAAAGTGAAGTAGCTCAGTCGTGTCCGACTCTGTGCGACCCCATGGACTGCAGCCCACCAGGCTCCTCTGTCCATGGGATTTTCCAGGCAAGAGTACTGGAGTGGGGTGCCATCGCCTTCTCCAGTTTAAGCCACTAAATTTGTAGTAATTTATTACAATAGCAATAGAAAACTAACACAGGATTTGTGTTAGAGTGGCTGTGTCAGGCTGGTTATTGACGAGCTTTAAAGATCACAGAGTAAGATCGTTTTCAGATATGGAAGGGGAATTGGATGCTATTACTGTGGGTTGTTTTGGCCCTGATAATTTGAGATATTACCTTTATCATATGTAAGATTTTCAAATGTCCTTGAGCCTATTTCTGGACTTTCTATTCATTTATACTAGTCTCATTTCTATTTCTAATGCAGTACCAAATTGTTTTAGTTATAGAGGTCTTAGAATATGCTGTAATTTCTGGTGGGGCTAGTCACGTCTAGTTTTTCTTTTTAGTGTTTTCCTGGCTATTTTTTTTCTTGCATGCTTTAATTTCCACTGTAGAATGATCTTTATACGTCTCTAAATTATTTTTAAAAGTTCCCCATTTGACTCTAAAAATCAGATAGGTTTAAGAACTGTTGGTGAAGAGCACAGGTGGAAACTTTAAGAGCAGGTATGTTCTGTTTAGAGGAAACTAAACTGGATCTGTGACAATTGCAAATTGAAAATATCAGTAAATATTTGTAATCCACATGTTAATAATTGTTTTAAAATAACCCTGTATACGAGACAGCAAAAGAGACACTGATGCATAGAACAGTCTTTTGGACTCTGTGGGAGAGGGAGAGGCTGGGATGATTTGGGAGAATGGCATTGAAATATGTATAACATCATATATGAAACGAGTCGCCAGTCCAGGTTCGATGCACAATACTGGATGCTTGGGGCTGGTGCACTGGGACAACCCAGAGGGATGGTATGGGGAGGGAGGAGGGAGGAGGGCTCAGGATGGGGAACACATGTATACCTGTGGCAGATTCATTTTGATATATGGCAAAACCAATACAATATTGTAAAGTTAAATAAAATAAAAAGAGAAAAAAATAAATAAAAATCCACTCTAGGCCAATTGATTTAGGAAATATTTTAACATTAATAATCTGTACTGAAATTGAGTAGCCTTTGCCATAGAAATTTCCCCTGTTGATATGTGAGAAAAATACAAAGGTTAATCCTTTTCAGTAATCTATCCAGTGTATTTTTCCACAACTATAATTTTTTTCTCTTATGTTTCTAATTTTTAAACAACTATTGACTCATAATAAATTGACAATGTTAATTTGTTTAATCTGAAAGAGTAAGGAAACCAGAGCTGAGATGGAGAAGACTGTAACACAGTAAAGAAGATTCAAGGATGTCATCTTTTGCTTATAACAAAAATGTATTTCTTTAATACAACTCATACACACATATGAAAAAAGAATGTAGGAATTGATATAGTTATTAAAAAATGCTATACATGTAAAAAGGAAAAGGAATAAGCTCATTGCTCACCCAAATGGCTGTTACTGGATTATAATTGGCAAATCAGGTTTTTAACGATAAAAATCAGTAAATAGTAATTTCAGATTTAGCCTACTTTTGAGAATGAAAAGTAGCTTATAAGTACTGTGGTGCTTTGTTAATGGAAAGTCTCTCTAGGAGTAACACCTAAAAGAACCTTCTCCACAATGAGGGAAATATTCTATATCTGTGCTGTCCAATATGATAACCATTAAATATGTGACTCTACTGAGCACAAGGAATGTGTCTAGTGCAACTCAAGAATATAACTTTTAATGACATTTAACTTTAAAGTTTTATTTAAAGTGACATGGGGCTAGTGACTACCATGTACACTAACATCATTACATCAAATAGCTGATTCAGTCTTCTTTGTTAAAAGTGGTAGTGCAATATCTAAGGTATGTTGAGTAAAGTCTCTAAAAGTAACCGACTACCTTTCTTTGACCATTGCTAGTTGATCAGTGTATAGATAGGCTTGCTTGTAACCTTTACTTAGCTATTTATTAATACAAGAGCTATTTGCTACATCTCTTTAATGATCTAGTTGTAACTCATGATTTCCTGTGAAAAATAACTCTGTTAAACAATTCTTGTCTTAAGCCATCTATACTAAACTGTTCTCTAGTAATAGTGCAAAGGTACATCTAAAAATTCTATAAATTCAGACTATGTGCTCTGTTTGAGCTCATAGTAAAAGTCAGTGGTGTACCACTAGACTTGGTTACTGCTATTTAATCTACTCCAGTTATTCTAATACTCTCCTATGCCTTACAAGGGAGAATATAAAACAGAATCTTTGTGCTTTGTATGATATTTCCTAGGTTGCTGAAGACCTTTTCCAAAGGTTTTTTTGGAACCTTTTGGAACCCTTTTCCAAAGGGTTTTTTATGACTTATATTCTAGTCATACAATTTATATTATCATAAGAATTTGAAAACTGAATGCTCATTGCTTTGTGTTCATTCTTTATAGGGTATTTCTGAATTATAGATATGGGATTTTTGATGCCAAACAACAACAACAACAACAAAATAATAACAAATTGTTAGCTTTTTGAAAATGCATGCCTGCTTTTTAAATAGAACACTAAAAGGATATAAAGAGAAACTTTTTGGAGTTGTATATATAGTTAGAGACAAGATGTATTTTTATTATAGAAAATTTGAAACATAAGTAGTATTAAAGATAATGGTAAAAAGAACATGGAATACTCATCATCCAGTTTCAGTGATTATCAGGACACAGCCAAACTTATTTCATCTACTGTTCCATCATTTTTCTCCCACATGAAAGCAAATACCAGATATTATATTTTTAAAGCTGAGAAAATCTCATAGAGAGAGGAGTCTGGTGGGCTAAGGTCCATAGGGTTAGAAAGAGTCAGATGCAACCAAACACACATGGTCTTTAAAATACAAAGTCTTTTTAAAAAGGACAGTGACAAATCAAATATCATGTCTAAATAATAACAATTTCAGTGTCATCAAATCCAGTTAGTATTCATTTTTCATTATTGTTTTAGAACCCATAATTTGTCTGTTAAAAGCAATGTCAAAATAAGTTCTGTGCATATAGATGAATGTTTGTTTCTTGAGTCTTTTGGATGAATGTACTTTATCTCCATTGAACATTTTTTCTTTAGAATTTTTCTACAAAAGAGATGAAGGTGTTTTTCCTGTAGAATTATTGGCAGCTAGAATTTTAGTCATTTCAGAGCATTAACTAGACTTTGAGTAACACTGCCTTAATTTACTCAACAAATATGCTAAAGATGTATGATTTATGATTGCTTTAGATAGCAGTGTAATAAATTGCTTTGCTGATACTTAGTCTGCATTTTTGTCAGGATGTATTTTGTATAGATACCTAAACATGGGATCATAGGGTCAAAAAGTAAAGTATATGAAATTCCAAGATACTGCCAAATTCTCTACCACTAGAGTTGTTCCCCTTTGAATTTCCAGCAGCAATGTGGTAGTATACTTGTTTCTCCACAACTTTGCCTAACAGACTACACAGCAAAACTTTGGGGTTTTTGTATAATAGTTGAGAAATGCCATCAAATTATAGCTTCTTTGCATTTATCTCACTATAAATTAGCTTAAACATACAGATGAGATAAATTTATGCTATCAGGGCATTAAATAGTGATTTTTTGTCAAAAATTACATGTATGTATGCAGGAGAAGTGACAAATAGATTTAAGGGACTGCATCTGATAGACGAGTGCCTGATGAACTATGGATGGAGGTTCATGACATTTTACAGGAGACAGGGATCAAAACCATCCCCCTGAAAAAGAAATGCAAAAAAGCAAAATGGTTGTCTGAGGAGGCCTTATAAATAGCTGTGATAAGAAGAGAAGTAAAAAGCAAGGAGAAAAGGAAGGATATACTCATCTGAATGCAGAGTTGCAAAGAATAGCAAGGAGAGATAAGAAAGCTTTCCTCAGTGATCAGTACAAAGATATAGAGGAAAAAATAGAATGGGAAAGACTAGAGATCTCTTCAAGAAAATTAGAGATACCAAGGAAACATTTCATGCAAAGATGGGCACAATAAAGGACAGAAATGGCATAGACCTAACAGAAGCAGAAGATATAAAGAAGAGGTGGCAAGAATACACAGAAGAACTGTACAAAAAAGATCTTCATGACCCAGACAATCACGATGGTGTGATCACTCACCTAGGCCAGACATCCTGGAATGTGAAGTCAAGTGGGCCTTAGGAAGCATCAGTAAGAACAAAGCTAGTGGAGGTGATGGAATTCCAGTTGAGCTATTTCAAATCCTGAAAGACGATACTGTGAAAGTGCTGCACTCAATATGCCAGTATACTCAAATTTGGAAAACTCAGCAGTGACCACAGGACTGGAAAAGGTCAGTATTCATTTCAATCCCAAAGAAAGGCAATGCCAAAGAATGCTCAAACTACTGCACAATTGTACTCATCTCAGTTCAGTTCAGTCGCTCAGTCATGTCCGACTCTATGCAACCCCATGAACTGCAGGACTCCAGCCTTCCTGTCCATCTCCAACTCCCAGAGTCCACCCAACCCCATGTCCATTGTGTCGGTGATGCCATCCAACTATCTCCTCCTCTGTCATCCCCTTCTCCTCCTGCCCTCAATCTTTCCCAGCATCAGGGTCTTTTCAAATGAGTCAGCTCTCCACATTAGGTGGCCAAAGTATTGGAGTTTCAGCTTCATCAGTCCCTCCAACGAACAGCCAGGACTGATCTCCTTTAGGATGGACTGGTTGGATCTCCTTGCACTCCAAGGGACTCTCAAGAGTTTTTTCCAAGGCCACATTTCAAAAGCATCAATTCTTCAGTGCTCAGCTTTCTTTATAGTCCAACTCTCATGATCCATTACTCATCTCACATGCTAGTAAAGTAGTGCTTAAAATTCTCCAAGCCAGGCTTCAGCAATATATGAACTGTGAAATTCCAGATGTTCAAGCTGGTTTTACAAAAGGCAGAGGAACCAAAGATCAAATTGCCAACATCTGTTGGATCATCGAAAAATCGAGAGCTCCAGAAAACATCAATTTCTGCTTTATTGACTATGCCAAAGCCTTTGACTGTGTGGATCACAATAAACTGTGGAAAATTCCTTAAGAGATGGGAATACCACAGCACCTGACCTTTCTCTTGAGAAATCTGTATGCAGGTCAGGAAGCAACAGTTAGAACTGGACCTGGAACAATAGACTGGTTCCAAATAGGAAAAGGAGTATGCCAAGGCTGTATTTTGTTACCCTGCTTATTTAACTTCTATGCAGAGTACATCATGAGAAATGCTTGTGCTGGAAGAAGCACAAGCTGAAATCAAGATTACTGGGAGAAACACCAATAACCTCAGATATGCAGATGACACCACCCTTATGGCAGAAAGTGAAGAAGAACTAAAGAGCCTCTTGATGAAAGTGAAAGAGGAGAGTGTAAAAGTTGGCTTAAAGCTCAACTTTCAGAAAATAAAGATCATGGCATCCAGTCCCATCAGATCAGATCAGATCAGATCAGTCGCTCAGTCGTGTCCGACTCTTTGTGACCCCATGAATCGCAGCACGCCAGGCCTCCCTGTCCATCACCAACTCCCGGGGTTCACTCAGACTCATGTCCATCGAGTCAGTGATGCCATCCAGCCATCTCATCCTCTGTCATCCCCTTCTCCTCCTGCCCCCAATCCCTCCCAGCATCAGAGTCTTTTCCAATGAGTCAACTCTTTGCATGAGGTGGCCAAACCACTGGAGTTTCAGCTTTAGCATCATTCCCCCCAGGGCTGATCTCCTTCAGAATGGACTGGTTGGATCTCCTTGCAGTCCAAGGGACTCTCAAGAGTCTTCTCCAACACCACACTTCAAAAGCATCAATTCTTCAGTGCTCAGCCTTCTTCACAGTCCAACTCTCACATACATACACGACCACAGGAAAAACCATAGTCTTGACTAGATGGACCTCTGTTGGCAAAGTAATGTCTCTGCTTTTGAATATGCTATCTAGGTTGGTCATAACGTTCCTTCCAAGGAGTAAGCGTCTTTTAATTTCATGGCTGCGGTCACCATCTGTAGTGATTTTGGAGCCCAGAAAAATCAAGTCTGACACTGTTTCCACTGTTTCCCCATCTATTTCCCATGAAGTGGTGGGACCAGATGCCATGATCTTCGTTTTCTGAATGTTGAGCTTTAAGCCAACTTTTTCACTCTCCAGTTTCACTTTCATCAAGAGGTTTTTGAGTTCCTCTTCACTTTCTGCCATAAGGGTGGTGTCATCTGCATATCTGAGGTTATTGATATTTCTTCTGGCAATCTTGATTCCAGCTTGTGTTTCTTCCAGTCCAGCGTTTCTCATGATATGCTCTGCATAGAAGTTAAATAAACAGGGTGACAATATACAGCCTTGACGAACTCCATCACTTCATGGCAAATAGTTGGGGAAACAGTGGAAACAGTGGCTGACTTTATTTTGGGGGCTCCAAAATCACTGCAGATGGTGACTGCAGCCATGACATTCAAAGATGCTTGTTCCTTGGAAGGAAAGGTATGACCAACCTAGACAGTATATTAAAAAGCAGAGACATTACTTGGCCAACAAAGGTTCATCTAGTCAAAGATGTGGTTTTTCCAGTATTCATGTATGGATGTGAATGTTGGACTAAAGGAGATCAGTTGTGAGTATTCTTTGGAAGGACTGATGTTGAAGCTGAAACTCCAGTATTTTGGCCACCTGATGTGGAGAGCTGACTCATTTGAAAAGACCCTGATGCTGGGAAAGATTGTAGGCAGGAAGAGAAGGGAATGACAGAGGATGAGATGGTTGGATGGCTCACTGACTCACTGGACATAAGTTTGAGTAATCTCCGGGAGTTGTTATGGACAGCAAGGACTGGCGTGCTGTGGCCCATGGTGTCGTAAAGAGTCGGACATGACTGAGTGAATGAACTGACTGATTTTTTTTTAATTAATTTTTTTTATTGAAGGATGATTGCTTTACAGAATTATGTTGTTTTCTGTCATGTATGTATGTTTGTATGTATATGTGTATATGTGTGTATATAGTATAAAAACTTGCCAACTATAAATTGGTAAAGGTGCTTTCATAATCTGTCAACTATTTTTCTTTCTTGGAAAAAGTAGAATTTAGTTTTTTTTTTTTTTTTTTTTATTCTTGATGCTTTAATATGGCCTATGGCTTCTTTAATTTGATTTTTCAAACTTTTTAATTATCTGATAACAGTAGATCACTTTGAAAACTAAGATTGAGAAAGGAAAGAAAGTATCTTTCTTTCCCATCTCAAGAATGAAAGGCTAAATAGGTAAATGCAATTTTTTTTTTTTTAATATATACTTCGGGTCTGAGGTTTAACAGGGCAGAAGCAGACAGGAAAGCTAAGAAAAGCTCTCTTTTCCAAAAGGAATACATTTTTGGTATTTCTTCATATGTCTGAAAGACTCTTTGTTTTGTAGTGTTTTCCTTTCTGGATTTCTTTTTTCTTCTTCTTCCTCTTTTCCAGTTGTGCACCTTCCTTCCTTTAGGAGGTCCCATGAAAGCTTGGAGAAGTTAGGGTGGGATCTAGTGGAAGTCAGGTAGAAAATTGGCAACTCAGGAAAATTTTGTTCAAGAATGTTTTAATAAGTTCTAGAGTAGTGTTGAGGTCCTTTAATGGACTCAATCTGGTGGTCTGGAGTCCATGATAAGAAAGTAAAAGAGAGAGAGAAAGAGGCTGATATTCCTTGGTTTATGCAGAAAACCAATAAAGCCCTTTGACACCTGGCTTGTGTCGCTCACGAAGGCACCTGGCGCCCTCTTTAGGGGTGAAGGCACAGTGCACCTTCACCAGAGGGTCTTAGAAGCCTGGGCAGGAGAATGAGCATGACGGGTCTCTATGCTCCAAAGAATTAGCCTGAGAGAGAGAGAGAGAGAAAGCAAGACATGGGGACCAAAGCTCTGATGGAGCAAAGGTGTTTTATTCAACATGGTGTGGGCATATATACTGTCTTAATGAGGTAGTTATTCTCATCAAAGATAAAGATTAAAATTCCAGACTTACAAAACATAGGTGATTCATATTAAAGAGAGAGAGTTGTAAACAATCACGTTTACCATATGGTTCATAAGAAGGAAGAGGGTACTTATCACCGTATTGAAAAACTAATGAAGGAAATACCTGGATTCCTCAGTCCCCTGGGAGAGGCTTGCCTCTCCTCTTAATTCCTGAATATTCAGGAATTAATAAGGAACAGAAGATTCCTGACAGATCCAAAACAGCACACAGGAAGCCTCCTGTTAAATGCTTCCTGACAGAGTAGTAGATCCCAGAGCCTGGCTTTGACTTCAGAGAAAACAGACAAGTGTATTGCTCAATCAACAATTTGAACAACTCAGTGGGTCAAAAAGAAGCTTTGACGATAACAAGGCTAAGATACTGCTCATCACTCTGGGGCCAAAGGACAGCGTGGTATTGCTCCCTGTATAAGACTTCAAAATGTATCACACAGCTGGCTTAGACCTTGGGTTTCCCAATTATTGTTTTTTAATGGAGATAAAATTAATGTCTTCCACATGCCTGGAAGTTTATGAACCAGCTTTTGGAGATATAAAATGATAAGAGTTTTAATCTACTCAAAGAAGCACTAGAGCACAGTGATTAAAATATGAATCCTGGAAATATATCCTTAAGTCTGTGTGACATTTGGGCAAGTTATTTAACCTCACTGTAACTCACTTTGTCTAAAAAAAATTTAAATTTAACTATTAAAATACTTAAAATTGCACCTTGTATATAGTGAATACTTAGTCATGATTATAGTTATTTGAAATAGATCCCTTTTTTTAAAAAATTTTCCCCTGTAATAAATGGATATGCTCTTAGTCTTTTCTAATATCTCCTATTCTATCCATAAGACCAAGTGTGGATAGTCTTCCCTGATCACCATTCTAAGGGTCCAGGGACATATATATTCCTGTTTTTCTTGGTAGATGAAGATAGTGCTTAGTGCAATAAGCACTTTTTTAGCTGCACGGTATTTTTTTGTGCCACAAATTACCTGTGCATGCACAATAAAGATGTACTAGCCAGATATCTTGGGCATCCCTGATAGCTCACTTGGTAAAATATTTACCTGCAATACAGGAGACCCCAGTTCAATTCCTGGGTCGGGAAGATCCACTGGAGAAGGGATAGGCTACCCACTCCAGTATTCTTGGGCTTCCCTGGTGGCTCAGCTGGTAAAGAATCCACCTGCAATGCAGGAGACCTGGGTTCCAACCCTGGGTTATGAAGATCCCCTAGAGAAAGGAAAGGCTACCCACTCCACTATTCTGACCTAGAGAATTCCATGGACTGTATAGTCCATGGGGTCACAAAGAATCAGATACAACTGATCAACTTTCACTTTATTTGTTCTTCAGCCAGAGATCTTAGTTTATTCATTTACAATATATAGACTTTATCTTTAAAGATCACCATATCTGTGAAACTCATCATTAATGCATAGTCTTGACACAAAAATATGCTTCCTTTAAGGATATTTTTCTTTAAGCAAATTTATAAGGAATTTCACAAATTTTCAAATACAACCCTGTATACTCTACCTACTAAAAATCTTGCAGTCAGTTATTGCTAATTCTTGGACTAGGAGGAAATTTTAGATCTCAAGTTTATAGTCCACTGAGCTTAAAGTTAATCACAGGGTGTTCTAAGATTAAGTGCTATATTTACAGAATTAACAACTCTCTTTAGAAACATAGCCCAATTGGTTTGCCACACATGCCAATCTCTTCAGAACCTGCAGAGAGCGCAGAAGGCCGACTGTACAATGCTGTTTTATACAAGAGATTTGAGCATCTGCAGATTTCGGTCTCCACAGGAGAGTCATGGAACCAATCTTCCACAAACATTGAGAGGACAACTGTAATAAAAATATGCAATCATTAGTTCATGGTACTACTTCTCATGTAGGTGAGTGTGTATATGTGTGTGTATATATATGGTATGTGTTTTTATCTATACCAGTAATGTATATATGTGCCTATGTGTACATATATATACACATAGATGTGTGTTTGTTAGTTCAGTTGCTCAGTCATGTCCAACTCTTTATGACCCCATGGACTGCAGCATGCCAGGCTTCCCTGTCCATCACCAACTCCTGGAGCCTATTCAAACTCATATCTATAGCATCAGTGATGCCATCCAACCACCTCATCCTCTATCATCCCCTTCTCCTCCTGTCTTCAATCTTTCCTGAGAAACAGAGTCTTTTCCAATGAGTCGATTCTTCACAACAGGTGGCCAGAGTATTGGAATTTCAGCTTCAGCATCAGTCCTTTCAATGAATATTCAGGACTGATTTCCTTTAGGATGTACTGGTTGGGTTTCCTTGCAGTCCAAAGGACTCTCAATGAGTCTTCTCCAACACCACAGTTCAAAAGCATCAATTTGTCAGTGCTCAGCTTTCTTTAGTCCAACTCTCCCATCCATACATGACTACTGGAAAAACCACAGCCTTGACTAGATAAACCTTTGTTGGTAAAGTAATGTTTCTGCTTTTCAATATGCTGTCTAGGTTGGTCACAGCTTTTCTTCCAAAGAACAAGCATCTTCTAATTTTGTGGCTGCAGTCACCGTCTGCAGTGATTTTGTGTAGACTCACATATATTTGACATACACATGTATACATACATGGCATACAGAGATACATACAATGATGGAAATAATATATGTGTGTATCCTTATATTATTGATGATTAAATCATTGCAGATTTCTGATTTACAGAAGTCAGTCACTTATAGACTATGAGTTATCATTTTAAACCTATTATTTTAATATTATATTTATTTGGCTACATTAGGTCTTAGTTGCCATGTTGGAATTTTTTAGCTACAGCATGTGGAATCTTTTGTTTTTAAGTTATAGCATGTGAACTGTTCATGGGATCCAGTCCCTGACCAGGGATCAAACCTGAGCCACCTGCATTGGGAGCACAGAGCCTTAGCCACTAGATCACCAAGGCTCAAAAACACTTAAAATATTGAGCTCTAATATTTCAATTATTGTTTTTTATAATACAGATAACTCAACTGTATTAATAATCAGTAGTCTAAGATATTATGCTGAGGTAAAATACAAGAACATTTGATAATGATATTTACAAATGCTTCTACTAAAGATTAAAAATAGAAAATAGGGACTGGTTCATATCTGTAAAAGGAGACTTTCCACTAGTGATGGTATGGTATAAAGTATATGAGGCATATGGTTTGTGAGAGCTTTTCAAATGGACTATAGGAGCAAAACTGGCTTTTTCATTTATTAGCAGTGTGATCTTGGACAGCATTTCTTCATCTGTCAAGTGCATGTAATGGATGTGGGACAGTGCTGGGCACATCCTAATTGTAATGAAATAGTGGAGACTCTCCCAGGTCTATAATTATATGAAATAGTAATGAAGGTTTCTTTAGCCATGTGATACTGAAGAGTATGAACTCAATGAAATGAACACTTTAATTCTTATTTATTATATGCATTTACAGTATAAAGGAATACCTTACAGAACTTAGCTTTAAACTTGGTACTGCTGCTGCTGCTAAGTCACTTCAGTCGTGTCTGACTCTGTGTGACCCCATAGATGGCAGCCCACCAGGCTCCCCCATCCCTGGGATTCTCCAGGCAAGAACACAGGAGTGGGTTGCCATTTCCTTCTCCAATGCATGAAAGTGAAAAGCGACAGTGAAATCGCTCTTAGTGACCCCATGGACTACAGCCTACCAGGCTCCTCCGTCCATGGGATTTTCCAGGCAAGAGTACTGGAGTGGGAAACTTGGTACAGTTGGAGGTAATATGAGGAGGGTGATGTATTTTTTAGGGTTCTACAAAGAATAGAATCCTGTTCTGGGTGAGAAGAAGGATGTGGGGAGAGAAGAGGAGGATTATGAGGAATGGGCTCAAGTAATATGGATGTTGTGAATGCTCTCACTAAGCCGAGGATCCAGAGGGCTGGCAGTATAATTCAGTCTGATTCTGAAAGCCTGAAAATGAGGAAAGTTGAGGTTTGTAAATCCCAGTCCTAGTGCAGGAGAAGATGAGATGAGATGTCCCAGCTGATGCAGGAATCTAGGAAAAAAGGGCAAATTCCTTCTTCCTTCACATTTTGTTCTATTTAGGCCCACAATGGATTGAATAATGTCTACTTACCTACATTCTTTGAGATTGGACTGAAAACTGACCTTTTCCAGTCCTGTGGCCAAGGCTGAGTTTTCCAAATTTGCTGGCATATTGAGTGCAGCACTTTCACAGCATCATCTTTCAGGATTTGAAATAGCTCAACTGGAATTCCATCACCTCCACTAGCTTTGTTCGTAGTGATGCTTTCTAAGGCCCACTTGACTTCACATTCCAGGATGTCTGGCTCTAGGTGAGTGATCATACCATTGTGATTATCTTGGTCATGAAGATATTTTTTGTACAGTTCTTCTGTGTATTATTGCCACCACTGCTTAATATCTTCTGCTTCTGTTAGGTCCATACAATTTCTGTCCTTTATCGAGCCCATCTTTGCATTAAATGTTTCCTTGGTATCTCTAATTTTCTTGAAGAGATCTCTAGTCTTTCCCATTCTGTTGTTTTCCTCTATTTCTTTGCATTGATTACTGAGGAAGGCTTTCTTATCTCTCCTTGCTATTCTTTGGAACTCTGCATTCAGATGCTTATATCTTTCCTTTACTCCTTTTCTTTTTGCTTCTCTTCTTTTTACAGCTATTTGTAAGGCTTCCCCAGACAACCATTTTGCTTTTTTGCATCTCTTTTCCATGGGGATGGTCTTGATCCCTGTCTCCTATACAATGTCATGAACCTCCATGCATAGTTCATCAGGCACTCTATCTATCAGGTCTAGTCCCTTAAATCTATTTCTCACTCCACTGTATAATCATAAGGGATTTGATTTAGGTCATACCTGAATGGTCTAGTGGTTTTCCCTACTTTCTTCAATTTCAGTCTGAATTTGGCAATAAGGAGTTCATGATCTCAGCCACAGTCAGCTCCTGGTCTTGTTTTCGCTGACTGTATAGAGCTTCTCCATCTTTGGCTGGAAAGAATATAATCAATCTGATTTCAGTGTTGACCATCTGGTGATATCCATGTGTAGAGTCTTCTCTTGTGTTGTTGAAAGAGAGTATTTGCTATGACCAGTGCGTTTTCTTGGTAAAACTCTATTAGTCTTTGCCCTGCTTCATTCTGTATTCCAAGGCCAAATTTGCCTGTTACTCCAGGTGTTTATTGACTTCCTACTTTTGCATTCCAGTCCCCTATAATGAAAAGGACATCTTGTTTGGGTGTTAGTTCTAAAAGGTCTTGTAGGTCTTCATAGAACCATTCAACTTCAGCTTTTTCAGCATTACTGGTTGGGGCAAAGACTTGGATTACTGTGATATTGAATGGTTTGCCTTGGAAACGAACAGAGATCATTCTGTCATTTTTGAGACTGCATCCAAGTACTGCATTTCAAACTCTTTTGTTGACCATTATGGCTACTCCATTTTTTCTAAGGGATTCCTGGCCACAGTAGTAGATAGAATGGTCATCTGAGTTAAATTCACCCATTCCAGTCATTTTACGTAGCTGATTCCTAAAATGTCGATGTTCTCTCCTGCCATCTCCTGTTTGACCACTTCCAATTTGCCTTGATTCATGGACCTAACATTCCAGGTTCCTATGCAATATTGCTCTTTACAGCATTGGACCTTACTTCTATCACCAGTCACATCCACAACTGGGTATTGTGTTTGCTTTGGCTCCATCCCTTCATTCTTTCTGGAGTTCTTTGTCCACTGATCTCCAGTAGCATATTGGGCACCTACTGACCTGGAGAGTTCCTCTTTAAGTATCCTATCATTTTGCCTTTTCATACCATTCATAGGGTTCTCAAGGCAAGAATACTGAAGTTGTTTGCCATTCCCTTCTCCAGTGGACCACATTCTGTCAGACCTCTCCACCATGACCCTCCCTTCTTGTGTGGCTCCACAGGGCATGGCTTAATTTCATTGAGTTAGACAAGGCTGTGGTCCTAGTGTGATTAGATTGACTAGTTTCTGTGATTATGGTTTCAGTGTGTCTGCCCTCTGATGCCCGCTTGCAACACCTACCGTCTTACTTGGGTTTCTCTTCCCAAAGAAAGGCAATGCCAAAGAATGCTAAAACTACCGCACAGTTGCACTCATCTCACATGCTGGTAAAGTAAGGCTCAGAATTCTCCAAGCCAGGCTTCAGCAATATGTGAACCGTGAACTTCCAGATGTTCAAGCTGGTTTTAGAAAAGGCAGAGGAACCAGATATAACTGCCAACATCCGCTGGATCATGGAAAAAACAAGAGAGTTCCAGAAGAACATCTATTTCTGCTTAATTGACTATGCCAAAGTCTTTGACTGTGTGGATCACAATAAACTATGGAAAATTCTTCAAGAGATGGGAATACCAGACCACCTGACCTGCTCTTGAAAAACCTGTATGCAGGTCAGGAAGCTGGTTCCAAATAGGGAAAGGAGTATGTCAAGACTGTATATTGTCACCCTGCTTATTTAACTTCTATGCAGAGTGCATCATGAGAAACGCTGGGCTGGAAGAAACACAAGCTGGAATCAGGATTGCCAGAAGAAATATCAATAACATCAGATATGCAGCAGATGACACCACCTTTATGGCAGAAAGTGAAGAGGAATTAAAAAGCCTCTTGATGAAAGTGAAAGAGGAGAGTGAAAAAGTTGGCTTAAAGCTCAACATTCAGAAAACGAAGATCATGGCATCTGGTCCCATCACTTCATGGGAAATAGATGGGGAAACAGTGGAAAGTGTCAGACTTGATTTTTCTGTGCTCCAAAATCACTGCAGATGGTGACTGCAGCCATGAAATTAAAAGACGCTTACTCCTTGGAAGGAAGGTTATGACCAACCTAGATAGCTATTGAAAAGCAGAGACATTTCTTTGCCAACAAAGGTCCGTCTAGTCAAGGCTATGGTTTTTCCAGTGGTCATGTATGGATGTGAGAGTTGGACTGTGAAGAAAGCTGAGTGCTGCAGAATTGATGCTTTTGAACTGTGGTGTTGGAGAAGACTCTTGAGAGTCCCTTGGACTGCAAGGAGATCCAACCAGTCCATTCTGAAGGAGATCAGCCCTGGGATTTCTTTGGAAGGAATGATGCTAAAGCTGAAACTCCAGTACTTTGGCCACCTCATGCGAAGAGTTGACTCATTGGAAAAGACTCTGATGCTGGGAGAGATTGGGGGCAGGAGGAGAAGGGGACGACAGAGGATGAGATGGCTGGATGGCATCACTGACTCGATGGACGTGAGTCTGAGTGAACTCCAGGAGTTGGTGATGGACAGGGAGGCCTGGTGTGCTGAGATTCATTGAGTCACAAAGAGTTGGACATGACTGAGCGACTGAACTGAACTGAACTGAACCTACATTCTAGGTTTCCCAGATAGTCCTAGTGCAAAAAACCTGCCTACCAATACAGGAGAGGCAAGAGACACAGGTTTGATCTCTGGGTTGGTAAGATCCCCTGGAGGGGGGTGCATGACAGCCCATTCTAGTATTCTTGCCTGGAGAATCCATGGACACAGGAGGCTGCCAGACTATAGTCCACAGGGTTTCAAAGAGCCAGAAACGAGTTAAACAACTTAGCACAACATCTCCATATAGGAGGGCAATCTGCTTTGAGTCCACAGATTCAAATACTAATCTCACCCAGAAACACTCTCACAGATACAAACAGAAATAGCATTTAATTTGGCACACCATGGCCAGTCGAGTTAACATATAAAATTAACCTTCACAGGTGAATATGGTGATAACTGAAAGAATTACACCAATTTATATCTCTAATCCTCACATATGAGATGAAGAACCATGCGAAAGTCACTCCTCTTTTATATACTATTAATTTAGCTTTGTACTGAGTCAGACTCAGCAAGTATTAATAGCTGTTTGCTATGACTGAATTCTTTATAAAGAGAATTTTAAACCTGAACATCAATTAAACAATATAGTCAAGAAATGTATTTGATGTAAGGGCCAGTGTCTGTACATCTGATCTCTCTCTTCTCTGTATAGAGTTAAACTTTTAAATGACTGAGGAATAGAGATAAAATTTGATAATTTTAATGATACTAGCTATAGTTTCCCTAGAATAATTCAGTTAATGTTGCCATATATTGAACATCACTGAAACAATTTATCTTTCCTTTTAAGTTCGTGCTGTATAGAGAATTAAATGGGGAAAAATAAATTCTAGATCATTTTTACAAGGCCAATATTTTTTGGCCAATGTTTGAACATTGCAAAGAGTTGTGTAAGTAAAGATTATTCATTTAGACAGTGTTCTCATTTCAACAATAGCTCATTTCTAGTATTTAATTACATGATGTTCCAAATGATACCATTCCAGTAGAACAGGAAAGCTTTCTCAATCACAGTTTTGAATATCTTATCTAATTAGAGGACAGAACTTTTATGTTGTGAATATAATGTAGAATATAATTTCTATTTTGAAAGTGAAAATCGTTCAGTAGTGTCCGACTCTTTGTGACCCCATGAACTATAGAGTCCATGGAATTCTCCAGTCCAGAATATTGGACGGGGTAGCCTTTCCCTTCTCCAGGGGATCTTCCCAACCCAGAGATGAAACCCAGGTGTCCCGCATTACAGGCTGATTCTTTACCAGCTGAACCACCAGGGAAGCACAAGAATACTGGAGTGGGTAGCCTATCCCTTCTCCAGAGGATCTTCCCAACCCAGGAACTGAACCAGGATCTCCTGCCTTGCAGGCAGATTCTTTACCATCTGAGCTATCAGGGAAGCCTCAATTTCTATTTCACTATTTGGATAAAGAAGATGGGAAAGATCAAGAAAGAAAGGTTTGAATAAACATTTAAAACAAGTTGAAATGCTGAAATATGCTTTTTATTAATGTGAAATAAGTTATATTAGAATATAATTATACATTTTGTAATATTACTAGTCTTTTAGGATTGTATGAATAAAATGCAGACACTAAAAACTTTTACCAGAATCATAAAACTAGTGAGAAAATTAATATGACCAATTCCAATAATTTATTAAAACAAATTTCAGCTCCAGAAATAGGCCCCCCAAAATACTGATTTTAATTTTTGATGAAGGTACAACAGCAATTTAATAGAGAAAGAGTAGTCTTTTCAACAGATGGTACTGAAATAATTAAACATCTATGGACAAAAATAATAACCTCAATCTGTATGTCACACCTTATCCAAAAACTAACTCAGAATGGATAACTCTAAACTTTTAGAAAATAACATAGGAGAAAAACTAGAGCTTGGTCAAGTGTTTTTTAGACATGACATCAAATGTCATGATAAAAGAAAAAAATCGTAAATTGAATTTAGTGATTAAATTAAAACTATAATCAAAATGAAAAGCATTAGCTCTGAGAAGGATGGCTAAGAAGATTAAAGGACAAGTTGAATGCTGACTGAGAAAAGAATAGCAACCCCCTATTATCTGTTAAAGATTAATATCCGGAACATAAAAAGACCACTTAACACCCTTTATCAGTAAACAAACAAACAAAAACCTCAAGCCATTCCAAACAGAAAATGTGCAAAGAATATGAAGAAATATTTCACTGAAAAAGATGGCAATAAATACATGAAAAAATGTTCAACATCATTGGCCATTAGGGAAATAAGAATTTAAACCAAAATGACGTATCTTTTGCAAGAGCTAAAATAAAATAAAAAAAAAAGTGACAATACTACATGCTAATGAAGATGCAGAGAAAGGAAATCCCTTATGCATTGCTAGTGGGATTGTAAAATCCCCAGTTCCTTTGATATTTCAAAACAAGAGAAAAACTCAAGATTATTATTTTTTCCACGATTTACTACCAATAGCACAATATTTTAGTTAAGGCATGCCTTGAGTCTAATTTCTTATGAGTTAAACTTTAAAAATGTTTACATTATGCAACATTTATTATGCTACATATTGTATATAAAATATGGGTGAAGCCATCAGTGTTTCCACAAATTTTTAAAATAGTACACAGTTTTAGTTAGCTAAAAGAGCTTGTAATAATAATTTTTAAATGAATAACTGCTATAAGTGGTTAAGCCTATGAATACTTACAATGTTACCAATGATAAAGACAACATATCCACTTAATTTTAGACTATTACTTTAAGATTTTATACTCAAATTTTATTGAGTTAATAACTTAATCTTTGGACACTTGGACAATTTCTAAGAAAAAGATGCAAAACACTGGTCATTAGTCCTTATCTATATCTATGCTTTTCTTTATTTTTATATTTTATAGAATGGTTGTATAGTAAAAGTATATGCAATTGCCTCAGAATAATCAACCTAAAAACTTATCTGATATAGGTTTATGCTTATGAAACAATATTTTTTGTCTTTCTGCTATTACAAACTGATACATACTGAGTCATTTAAGTAACATACTTTTATTTTCTCACAATTCTGGAGGCAAAAAATTTGAGATCAAGGTGTCAACAGGGTTGGTTTCTTCTGAAGTCTGTCGCCTTGGTTTGTAAATGTCTATGTTTTCCTGTGTCCTTACATGACCTTTTCTTTCTGTTTGTGTTCAAATCTCTTCTTGTAAGGACACCAGTCATTTTTGACTAGGGCCCACTCTAATGATCTCATTTACTTAATTACTGCTTTAAAAGCTAGACCGTTGTTGTTCAGTCACTAAGTCATGTCCGACTCCTGGTAACCCCATGGACTACAGCATGCCAGGTTTCCCTGACCTTCACTGCCTCCCAGAGTTTGCTCAGATTCATGTCAATTGAGTAGGTGATGCTATCTAACCATCTCATCCACTTCTTAAAGACCCTATCTTTAAGTAATCACGTTGTATATGTGTATTTACATATACAGAGATAATACACATACATATACATGTAACATGCACAACAGATGATAAACATGCTTTGATAAATACCCCAATATCTCTTTCTAGTATACTGATAAAAGGATTGTTCTCTTGGCTGAATTTAGGCACTCTTCTGGTCTAGAAGAAACTACTTTGCCACAGTACTCAAATGTATGACTTCCAGAGTCTTAAATGCTGTTATATAGCTACTGTCCCCAAATAATAACATACTAAAAAGAGTGAGGAAGTCACAACCCACTCCAGTATTCTTGCCTAGAGAATCCCATGGACAGAGGAGCCTGGAGGCCTACAGTCCATGGGGTCTCAAAGAGTTGGACACGACTGAGCGACTACACTTATGCTAAAAAGAGTGAGAAAATCTAAAGTTTGTAGAGATTGAAATGACCACAACCAGAATTTGTGGTCCACAAAGAGTGGTCCAGACTTGGGCTGATCACATCCCTAGATGATGTTGATTTATTGTAAGCACATATGATAATATAACAGAACTCTGTCCCAGGAAGTTCTTTCCCAGGAAGGTAAGAGTGTAAACAAACAAACAAAAAGCTTTACTGTTTACTTCAGGAAATTTCTATAAATCAATTTTTCTGGGCAAACAGTTTTCCTTTCAGGAAAATAGAAAGTGCAAAAACTCATGTGTCACATAAGATTTTACTCGTCAAAACCCTCACCATATTGTGTCCATCAATTTCAAAATTATTGTGTCACATTCCATGCTCAATTTGAACCAATTTCTTATCTTGAACTTTGAACCTTGTCTCCCAAATTTTGTAAGTGTCCTTCTTTGATCTCTCTTTTGAGATGCAACTAGGACTGTCAAAGTGTTATTACCTCATAGAGTTAAAACTATAAAAAATTTCATTTTGCTAGAATAACAGACTTATATGTTATTTTTGGGGATAAGACAGCTAAGTACAGTTTATACTCAAATTATGAATGCTAATGTTGGGAATAATCTGATATATTTCCATTTGGTTTTGAGTACTTAACTTGTTTTCATTTCCTCAAAGTTAAACGTGTCTTCCAGATAAGTTAAGTAAAAGCACATCATCTATACTTTGATGATTTAACATTTAATTCATTAAACTGAGTGATTGATTAAAAAAAAAAAAAAAAAAGGAAGGAGAAAGAAAAAAAGGGAAAAAAAAAAAATAGAAAACTCCACAGAACTGCCAAAGCCCAATGCACATGCAGAGGTTTATAAAAAGTGTGACTGAGGAAAAAAAAAATTTTTTTTTCAAAAGCTTAATTGGATTTCTTAGTGCCAACAAAATCAACAACTACAATGGGGGGTGAGGGGAAGGGAAAAAAAAGAAAAGAAAAAAAAAAATCTCCAAAAGAATCTACAGAACAAAAGTCAAAAAATAAGAATAGTAAATGCTTTTCTTGAGTCACTGCTGTCAGAGTACTTTCCCTCACTGGGAGTCAAAGTCCCTCTTACTTCCCTAGGATGCCTTCCAACACTATGCTATCTCTGGACCTGCTGTGGGGACAGCTCAGATTCTAATCTGGTCCTACTTCTGTGTGTTCTTACCTCCAATGTCCACAGCTATCAGAACTAGTGTGTTTTCTTTTGTGGGAGCTCTCAATGGCCTTTTGTATATTTCATAGACACAGAGTCTGCCAAATTGATCATGTGGATTTAATGTGCAGCTTGTACAGTGGGTGGGAAGGTTTTGAGTCTTCTTCCTTCACCACACTGCCCCTGGGTTTCAATTGTGGTTTTATTTCCACCTCTACATGTGGGTTGTCCACTGGGGTTTGCTCACCAGGCTTCCCAGGAGGACTTGGGTTTGCTCCTGTGAGGGCCAGGTGTGGAGGTGGTGCAGCTGCTTGGGTGGCAGGGGTTCTGGCAGCATCAGGTACTCAGTGGGGGTTGGCGGCTAGGGCAGCAGAAATATAGTGCTCTAGAAGGGTATGGCGGAGAAGGCAATGGCAACCCATTCCAGTATTCTTGCCTGGAAAATCCCACGGATGGAGGAGCCTGGTAGGCTGCAGTCCATGGGGTCGCTAAGAGTCAGACACGAATGAGTGACTTCACTTTCACTTTTCACTTTCATGCATTGGAGGAGGAAATGGCAACCCACTCCAGTGTTCTTGTCTGGAGAATCCCAGGGACGGCAGGGCCGGGTGGGCTGCGGTCTATGGGGTCTCACAGAGTCGGACATGACTGAAGCGACTTAGCAGCAGCAGCAGAAGGGTATGGCAACCAGTATTGGCCAATATGCTCCAGTGTTCTTGCTTGGAGAACCCCCCTCCCTGACAGAGAAGACAGAGAAGACTGGCAGGCCACAGTCTACAGGGTCACAAAGAGTTGGACACGACTGAAGCAATCCTGTATGGATAGACACAAGACATTTTTTAACCTGTGGCAGCTCTGCCCCAGTGAGAGTTGAGCGTGAAAGTGTCACAACTGCTTGGCTTTTGGGGACCCTGGCAGTGCCAAGTATGCAGGGACATGGACTGCCTCCACTGCAGAAGTTATGGCCCTATCAGTGTCCTTTTTCCAGCCTCTTGTAGCTGGCCTTCAGAAGGCTTATTTGGCCAGTCTTTCTCTGTAGCTCCATCCATTCAGGCACTTAGAGGTCTCCCTTGCCCGGAGTCCTTGTCTGTTGTTCAGTGTGTCAGGTACATAGAGGTGGCTCCCCCTGGCTGGGGTCCTACTCTGTAGCTAGGTGCATCAGGCACTTAAATGTGCTTAAAGGGGCACCCTGGGTAAAGTCGTTCTTTGTAGTTCATGTGTCAGGCCTTTGATGTTATGTGGGGAGAGAGAGGCTATGGTAATAGCTCCACCCCCTATGTGTGACTCAGCAGTATCACCTTGCTTCCATGTCTGTGTGGCTTTCTTCCACTAGCATTTCCCACCACGATCTCCTCCCGTGTGGCCCCTCAATCTGTCTGTCCATAGTCAACAGCAACCCTTGCCTTGGGATTGCTCCACAATCCCTAAACTCCAGCTCCCAGACATCCAAGAGGCACAAAGAGTCCCATACAAGATAAACCCAAGGAGAAATAAGCCAAAACCATACTAATCAAACTAACAAAGCCTAAACACAAAGTAAGAATATTAAAAGCAGCAAGAGAGAAGCACCAACTAACATACAAGAGAAACCTCATATGCTTAACAGCTGATCTTTCAGCAGAAACTCTGCAGGCCAGAAGGAAATGGCAGGATATATTTAAAGTACTGAAAGGGAAAAATCTACAACCAAGATTACTGTGCCCAGCAAGGATCTCATTCAGAGTTGATGGAGAAATAAAACGCTTTTCAGACAAGCAAAAGTTAAGAGAATTCAGTACCACCAAATCAGCTTTACAACAAATGTTAAAGGGACTTATATAGTTAAGAAATACAAAAAAAGAAAAGAGATCTACAAAATAGACTCCAAACAATTAAGAAAATGGCAATAGGAACATACATATGAATAATTACTTCAAATGTAAATGGATTAAATTCTCCAATCAGAAGACAGACTGGCTGAATGGATACAAAAATAAGACCCATATATATGCTATCTACAAGAAACCCACTTCAGACCTCAAGACACATATAGACTGAAAATGAGAGGATGGAAAAATATATTCCATTCAAATGGGAAGGAAAAGAAAGCTGGAGCAGCAATCCTCATATCAGACAAAGTAGACCTTAAAATAAATAAGATTAAAAGAGATAAGGACACTACATAATGATCTAGGGATCAGTCCAAGAAAAATACATAACAATTGTAAATATCTATGCACCCTACATAAGAGCACCTCAGTACATAAGACAAACACTAACAGACATAAAAGGAGAAACTGATAGGAACAAAATAATAGTAAGAGACTTTAACACCCCACTCACACCAATGGACAGATCATCAAAACAGAAAATAAGGAAATGCAAGTCTTAAATGATGCATTAGATGAGATGGATCTCATGGATATCTTCAGGACATCCCAATGCAGAAGAAAAGTGCACATGGAACATTCTCCAGGATAGACCACATCTTGGGTCACAAATCAAGCCTCAGTAAATTTAGGAAAATTGAAATCATATCAAGCATCTACTCTGACCACAATGCTATCAGAATAGCTATCAATTACAAGAAAAAACAGCAACAACAAAAACCTGTAAGAAACACAAACACATGGAGATTAAACAACACGTTTCTAAACAACCAACAGGTTACTGAAGAAATCAGAAGGGAAATAAAAAAATTTCTAGAAACACAAAGACAATGAAAACACGACAACTCAAAACCTATGGGAGATAGCAAAAGCAGTCTTAAGAGGGAAGTTTAAGCCAATGCAATCCTACCTCAAGGAACAAGAAAAACATCGAATAGACAATCTAACTTTACACTTAAAACAACTGGAAAAGGAAGGAGGGAAAAAAAAAACAACAACAACAACACCAAAACTAGTAGAAGGAAAGAAATCATAAAGACCAAGCAGAAATAAATGAAAAACAAATGAAAGAAACAATAGTAAAGATTAATAAAACTAAAAGCTGGTTCTTTGAGAAGATAAACAAAATTGAAAATCCTTTAGGTAGACTCATCAAGAAAAAATAGAGAAGAATCAAATCAATAAAATTAGAAATGAAAAGGAGAGATTACAACAGACAATACAGAAATACAAAGGATTATAAGAGACTGTTATTAACAACTATATGACAATAAAATGGATAACATGGAAAAAATGGACAGATTCTTAGAAAAGTTCAATTTTCCAAGACTGAACCAGGAAGAAATAAAAATGATGAACAACCCAAATTACAAGCACTGAAATTGAAGCTGTGATCATAAATCTCCCAAGAAACAAAAGCCCAGGACCATATGACTTCACAGGAGAATTCCATCAAACATTTAGAGAAGAGATAATGCCTATCCTTCTAAAACTCTTTCAAAAAATTGCAGAGGAAGGAACACTTCCAAACTCATTCTACGAGGCCACCATCACCCTGGTACCAAAACCAGATAAGGACAACACACTAAAAAAGAAAACTATAGGCAAATATCACTGATGAATATAGGTGCAAAAATCCTCAATAAATTCTTAGCAAACAGAATCAGCAACCCATCAAAAAGCTCCTACACCATGATCAAGTTGAGTTTATTCCAAGAATACAAGGATTCTTCAATACAGGCAAATCAATCATTGTGATACACCATATTAACAAATTGAAAGATAAAAACCATACGATAATCTTAATAGATGCAGAAAAAGCCTTTGGCAAAATTCAGCACCCATTTATTATTAAAACTCTTCAGCATAGAAGGGACCTACATCAACATAGTAAAGGCCATATAAGATAAGCCTAAGGCAAACATTATTCTCAATGGTGAAAAACTGAAAGCCTTCCCCCTAAGATCAGGAACAAGACAAGGTTGTCCACTTTCACCACTATTATTCAACATAGTTCTGGAAGACCTAGCTACAGCAATCAGAGAGGAAAAAGAAATAAAAAGAATCCAGATCAGAAAAGAAGAAGTAAAGCTCTTACTGTTTGCAGATGATATGATACTGTAGATAGAAAACCCTAAAGATAATATCAGAAAATTACTAGAGCTAATCAGTGAATTTAGCAAAGTTGCAGGATACAAAATCAATACACAGAAATAACTTGCAATTCTATATATTAACACTGAAAAATCAGAAAGAGAAATTAAGGAATCAATCCCGTTCACCATTGCAACAAAACGAATTAAATATCTAGGAATAAACTTACCTAAGAAACCAAAAGAACTGTACACAGAAAATTATAAGACATTGATTAAAGAAATCAAAGATGACATAAACAGATGAAGAGATATTCAAAGTTCCTGGAAAGGAAGAATCAAATATTGTGAAAATGACTATACTACCAAATACAATCTACAGATTCAGTGTGATCCCTATCAAATTACCAATGGCATTTTTCACAGAACTAGAACAAAAAATTTCACAATTAATATGGAAAAACATAAGCCATCTTGAGAAAGAAAAAGGGAGCTAGAGGAATCAACCTTCCTGACTTCAGGTTATACTACAAAGCTACAGTCATCAAGACAATATAGTACTGGCACAAAAACAGAAATATAGACCAACAGAACAAGATAGAAAACCCAGAAATAAACCCATGAACCTATGGGTACCTTATTTTTGACAAAGGAGGCAAAAATATACAATGGAGCAAAGACAGCCTCTTCAATAAATGGTATTGGGAAAACTGGATGGGTACATGTAAAAGAATGAAATTAGAATACATCTTAAACCCATATGCAAAGTTAAACTCAAAATGGATTAAAGACCTAAATGTAAGACCAGAACTATAAACCTCTTAGAGGAAAACATAGGCAGAAAACTCAATGACATAAATCATAGCAAGATCCTCTATGACCCATCTCCTAGAGTAATCGAAATAAAAACAAAAGTAAACAAGTGGGACCTGATCAAACTTAAAAGCTTTTGCATAGCAAAGGAAACTATAAGCAAGGTGGAAAGGTAACCCTGAGTTGGAGAAAATAACAGCAAATGAAACAACTGACAAAGGATTAATTTCCAAAATACACAAGCAGCTCATACAATTCAATGCCAGAAAAACAAACAACCCAATCAAAAAATGGGAACATGACCTACACAGACATTTCTCCAAAGAAGACAAACAGATTGGCAACAAAGTCATGAAAAAGATGCTCAACCTTTCTCATTATTAGAGAAATGCAAATCAAAACCACAATGAGATATCACCTCACACCAGTCAGAATGGCCATGATCAAAAGGTCTACAAACAATAAATGCTGCAGAGGATATAGAGAAAACAGAATCCTCTTGCACTGTTGGTGGGAATGTGAATTGATTCAGCCACTAAGGAAGACGGTATGGAGATTACTTAAAAAATTAGGAATAAAACCGCCATATGAGCCAGCAATCCCACTCCTAGGCATATACCCTGAGGAAACCAAAATTGAAAGAGACATATGCATCCCGTTGTTCATTGCAGCACTATTCACGATAGCTAGAACATGGAAGCAACCTAGATGTCCATCAACAAATGAATGTATAAAGAAGTGTGGTACATATACACAATGGAATATTACTCAGCCATAAAACGGAATGCATTTGAGTCAGTTCTAATGAGATGGGTGAAACTAGAACCTATTATGCAGAGTGAAGTGAGTCAGAAACAGAAAGATAAACCTTGTATTCTAACACACATATACGGAATTCTAGAAAAATGGTACCGAAGAATTTATTTACAGGGCAACAATGGAGAAACAGACATAGAGAATAGGCTTAAGGACATGGTAAGAGCAGAGGAGAGAGTGAGATGTATGGAAAGGGTAACATGGAAACTTACATTACCATTTGTAAAATAGATAGCCAATGGGAATTTGCTGTATGGCTCAGGAAACTCAAATAAGTGTTCTGTATTAACCTAGTCAAGGCTATGGTTTTTCCAGTAGTCATTTATGGATGTGAGAGTTGGACGGTGAAGAAAGCTGAGCACTGAAGAATTGATGCTTTTGAACTGTGGTGTTGGAGAAGACTCTTGAGAGTCCCTTGGACTGCAAGGAGATCCAACCAGTCCATTCTAAAGGAGATCAGCCCCGGGTGTTCTTTGGACGGAACGGTGCTAAAGCTGAAACTCCAATACTTTGGCCACCTCATGCGAAGAGTTGACTCATTGGAAAAGACTCTGATGCTGGGAGGGACTGAGGGCAGGAGGAAAAGGAGACGACAGAGGATGAGATGGCTGGATGGCATCACCAACTCGATGGATGTGAGTTTGAGTGAACTCCGGGAGATGGTGATGGACAGGGAGGCCTGGTGTGGGGTCGCAAAGAGTTGGACATGACTGAGCGACTGAACTGAACTGAACTGAACTGATTAACCTAGAGGAGTGGGATGGGGAGGGAGATGTGAGGGAGGTTCAAAAGGGAGGGAATATATGTATACCTATGGTTGATTCATGTTGAGGTTTGACAGAAAACAGTAAAATTCTGTAAAGCAATTATCCTTCAATAAAAAATAAATTAATTTAAAAAGGTAAATGGACTCAGTTCATTTTTTGTGTGACAATTTACTTGGTTTAGAAACCTTGATTACTTTGCATATATAGTTCTAGAAGGCAAAATTAGTAGACTACAGAGATCTTGTGGGGAAAAACATATATATATATATATATATATATATATATATATATATACACACACACTCCTACTTGTGAGTAAATCTAGCAGAGAAAGGTTCTTAGATAAATAAATTCTTATATGGTCAAATATATAGCACTCAAACAGTTGCCTCAAAAGAAATTAGTGAGAGACAAACTCCAGTCAATTGAGAGACAAAGGTAAAGTAAATATTTTTGTTAAATAGACAAAACAGTTAAATAGACTTAAATAACTTGTAAATGTATTTACTATAAAAATGGTAACTGAGTTAATATTATAATGTTACATTGTATTTTTGTTCCTGGTGTTTAGACTTTTATGTGATAATTGTGTCATGATTTCTAGAAAAGATCTGAGTACCTAGACTTCTGTGGATGAAAGAATAGATGATTAAATTTCTTATTCTGAGATTTTGCATTTTAAAATGGACTTTTGAAATTTCTGGCATAGATGATAGTCTGATGTCAGAATATCCAGAGTCAAAATATATACCTTAATAATAGATTTTGGAAAAATATATCATTACTGAGAATAAGATGTCCTACTGTAGATGTAAGAAGGAAAGGGAACAGACTGGAGAAGATAGATAACATCAGAGTTTTGCATCCTTTAACAGGCCAAGGGCTGGGGTCTCCCCAGCTTTGACATGGGGAGGATTTGAGGACATTTTCTCATTTGTTAGGTGTTTCCCAGAAGGTGAACAGTCTTTTGGAGTTTAGTTACATTGCTCTAGCATAGTGCCCCTAGGAGAATAAACACAGTAACATGTGTTTTTGTTTTGTTACATAAAAAAAAAAGTTCTGATGACAACAGGAAAGTGGCTTTCAGTGACTTTCAAAGGCAGCTTATTCCTGATGCAGTGATGCTATATAAACCAGCTGCTCCTCTCAAAATCTACTCCTAGATGCAATCACAAGGCAAAGGAAAAGACCAATTCCCTAATGACATATTTAAAAATTGAAATTATTAGTTAACCTCAGAAGTTACTGAGTTTACTTGAAAATGCCTAAGTTCAGTTTTTTGCAAATCACATGAAAGAAGGGTTTCAAGTGGACTCTAATTTCAGTTTTAAGAATATTTTAAAAATAACATTTTTGCATACATCATTTTGTGGTGAGAAAATATAACTGCTAAAGGCTAAAATTTCAAAAGCTGGGGCAGTCCTAACATGGCAGAGGAATAGGGTGTGGAGACCACTTTCTCCCCCATAAATTCATCAAAAGAACATTTGAACACTGAGTAAATTCCACAAAACAACTTCTGAATGCTGGCAGAAGACATCAGGCACCCAGAAAAGCAGTCCATTGTCTTCAAAAGGAGGTAAGACAAAATATAAAGATAAAAAAGAGAGACAAAAGAGGTGGGACAGAGATCCATCCCGGGAAGGGAGTCTTAAAAAAGAGAGACGTTTCCAAACACCAGAAAACACTCTCACTGGTGAGTCTGTGGTGAGCCTTGGAACCTCAGAGGGCAACATAACTGGGAGGAATAATAAATAAATAATTAAACCCCACAGATTACGTGCCCAATGGTAACTCCCAGCAGAGAAGCAGCACAGATGCCTGCATCTGCTACTAGCAAGCAGGGGCTGGGCAGGGGGGCGCAGGCTTCATTGCTTAGAGTAAGAGCCAGGCCTGAATGCCCCAAGGGCAATCTGAGGGAACTAACTTGAGATAGCAAACCAGAGTGTGGGATCCCTACCATGCAAAAAGCCCTAACCTAAGACACGGCTTCATGGGAAATAGATGGGGAAAAAGTGGAAACAGTGTCAGACTTTATTTTTGGGGGCTCCAAAATCACTGCAGATGGTGACTGCAGCCATGAAATTAAAAGATGCCTACTCCTTGGAAGGAAAGCTATGACCAACCTACATAGCATATTCAAAAGCAGAGATATAACTTTGCGAACAAAGGTCCATCTAGTCAGGACTATGGTTGTTCCTGTGGTCATGTATGGATGTGAAAGTTGGACTGTGAAGAAGGCTGAGCACCGAAGAATTGATGCTTTTGAACTGTGGTGTTGGAGAAGACTCTTGAGAGTCCCTTGGACTGCAAGGAGATCCAACCAGTCCATTCTAAAGGAGATCAGCCGTGGGATTTCTTTGGAAGGAATGATGCTAAAGCTGAAACTATAGTACTTTGGCCACCTCATGCGAAGAGTTGACTCATTGGAAAAGACTCTGATGCTGGGAGGGATTGAGGGCAGGAGGAGAAGGGGACGACAGAGGATGAGATGGCTGGATGGCATCACTGACTTGATGGACATGAGTCTGAGTGAACTCTGGGAGTTGGTGATGGACAGGGAGGCCTGGCATGCTGCGATTCATGGGGTTATAAACAGTCGGATAAGACTGAGTGACTGAACTGAACTGAAGACACTGCCAGGCCCGCTCATAGAACAAAGGACTGACTAGAGCTAGCCAGCTGCGGACCGGCCCATCCCTCGCTGGGGACAGGCAAGCAAAGGCAGCCAGAGCCAGAAGGGGGCAATCGCAGCCCCAGAGAGCCATCCTCTACCAAACTGCAATCAGGCTTCATTGCTAACCAAGACTTCTTGGGATTCTGGATGGTTGACATCTGCCTGAGAAGGTGTGCCAGTTGTACACCCAGAAAACCGAGTGGCAGGGACAGGGGAGGCGATAAGTTACAGCTACTGTGTTCACCAAACACTGGTCACCTGAGCTGCTCGGACCTGGGAAGGGCACAAAACACAGGCCCAACAGAGTCTGCACCTTTGAGGAGTACCCGAGTACCTGAACATGAGCAACTTAGGCCTGGAAAGTGCATACAACCCAGGGCCAGCCTCAGAAAGTTCCTGGCAGAGTAACCTAGAGCCTAAGCAGTGTAGACGGAAAAGCACACATGCCATGAGTGTGGGCAAACCCAGTGTGGCCGAGACACTGGGAGCACACACCAGTGTTATTTGTTTGCAGCATTCCTCCCGCCCCACAGCACGACTGAATAAGCCTAAAAATGTGACCACCACCACCCCCATGTGTCAGGGCGGAAATTAGACACTGAAGAAACCAGTAAACAGAAGAAACGAAAACAGAGGGAACCACCTTGGAAGTGACAGGTGCAATAGATTAAAACCCTGTAGTTAGCAACGACTACATAGGAAGGGGCCTATGGATTTTGAAAAGTTTATACAAGGAATTATCGGAAAGTGAAGTATAGATGAAGAAGTCTTGAGCCTAATGTAAGAATAAGACTGAAAACCAGAGGCAGTAGGCCTAAGTCCAAATCCTGAGAACACCAGAGAACTCCTGACTCCAGGGAACATTAATTGATAGGAGCTCATCAAACGCCTCCATACCTACACTGAAAGCAAGCACCACCCAAGGGCCAACAAGTTCCACAGCAAGACATACCATGCAAATTCTCCAGCAACACAGAAACATAGCCCTGAGCTTCAATATACAGGCTGCCCAAAGTCACTCCAAACCCATTGACATCTCATAACTCATTACTGGACACTTCATTGCACTCCAGAGAGAGAAATCCAACTCCACCCACCAGAACACCAACAGAAGCTTCCCTATCCAGGAAACCTTAACAAGCCTCCCATCCAACCCCCCCTACAGTGAGGAAACTCCACAATAAAAAGAACTCCACAAACTGCTAAAATACGGAAAGGCCACCCCAAACACAGCAATATAAACAAGACGAAGAGGCAGAGAAATACCCAGCAGGTAAAGGAACAGGATAAATGCCCACCAAACCAAACAAAAGAGAATGAGATAGGGAACCTACCTGATAAAGAATTCCAAATAATAATAGTGAGAATGATCCAAAATCTTGAAAACAAAATGGAGTTACAGATAAATAGCCTGGAGACAAGGATTGAGATGCAAGAAAGGTTTAACAAGGACCTACTACTACTACTAAGTCGCTTCAGTCGTGTCTGACTCTGTGAGACCCCATAGATGGCAGCCCACCAGACTCTGCCAGCCCTGGGATTCTCCAGGCAAGAACACTGGAGTGGGCTGCCATTTCCTTCTCCAATGCATGAAAGTGAAAAGTGAAAGTGAAGTCGCTCAGTTGTGTCTGACTCTTCGCGACCCCATGGACTACAGCCTTCCAGGCTCCTCCGTCCATGGGATTTTCCAGGCAAGAGTACTGGAGTGGGGTGCCATTGCCTTCTCCATAACAAGGACCTAGAAGAAGTAAAAAAGAGTCAATATATAATGAATAATGCAATAAATAAGATAAAAACCACTCTGGAGGAAACCAACAGTGGAATAAAGGAGGCAGAAGATAGGATTAGTGAGTTAGAAGATAGAATGGTAGAAATAAATGAATCAGAGAGGAAAAAAGAAAAATGAATTAAAAGAAGTGAGGACCATCTCAGAGACCTTTGGGACAATGTTAAACGCCCCAACATTTGAATCATAGGAGTCCCAGAAGAAGAAGACAAAAAAAAAAAAAAAAAAAAGACCATGAGAAAATACTTGAGGAGATAATAGTTGAAAAATTCCCTAAAATGGGGAAGGAAATAATCACCCAAGTCCAAGAAACCCAGAGAGTCCCAAACAGGATAAACTCAAGGCAAAACACGCCAAGACACATATTAATCAAATTAACAAAGATCAAACAGAAAGAACAAATATTAAAAGCAGCAAGGGAAAAACAACAAATAAAATAACACACAAGGGGATTCCTATAAGGATAACAGGTGATCTTTCAATAGAAATTCTTCAGGCCAGGAGGGAATGGCAGGACATACTTAAAGTGATGAAAGAAAATAACCTACAGCCCAGATTACTGTACCCAGCAAGGATCTCATTCAAATATGAAGGAGAAATCAAAAGCTTTACAGACAAGCAAAAGCTGAGAGAATTCAGCAGCATCAAACTAGTTCTCCAACAAATGCTAAAGGATCTTCTTTAGACAGGAAACACAGAAAGGGTGTATAAACTTGAACCCCAAACAACAAAGTAAATGGCAACGGGATCATACTTATCAATAATTACCTTATATGTAAATGGGTTGAATGCCCTAACCAAAAGACACAGACTGGCTGAATGGATACAAAAACAAGACCCGTATGTTGTCTACAAGAGACCCACCTCAAAACAAGGGACACATACAGACTGAAAGTGAAGGTCTGGAAAAGATATTCCATGCAAATAGAGACCAAAAGAAAGCAGGAGTAGCAATACTCATATCAGATAAAACAGACTTTAAAACAAAGGCTGTGAAAAGAGACAAAGAAGGGCACTACATAATGATTAAAGGATCAATCCAAGAAGAAGATATAATGATTATAAATATATATGCACCCAACATAGGAACACCGCAATATGTAAGACAAATGCTAGCAAGTATGAAAGGAGAAATTAACAATAACACAATAATAGTGGGAGACTTTAATACCCCACTCACACCTATGGATAGATCAACTAAACAGAAAATTAACAAGCGAATACAAACTTTAAATGATACAATAGAACAGTTAGACCTAATTGATATCTATAGGACATTTCACCCCAAAACAATGAATTTCACCTTTTTCTCAAGCGCACACGGAACATTCTCCAGGATAGATTACATCCTGGGCCATACATCTAGCCTCAGTAAATTCAAAAAAATTGAAATCATTCCAAGCATCTTTTCAGACCACAATGCAGTAAGATTAGATCTCAATTACAGGAGAAAAACTATTAAAAATCCCAACATATGGAGGCTGAACAACACGCTGCTGAATAACCAACAAATCACAGAAGAAATAAAGAAATAAAAATATGCATAGAAACAAATGAAAATGAAAACACAACAACCCAAAACCTGTGGGACACTGTAAAAGCAGTGCTAAGGGGAAGGATCATAGCAATACAGGCATACCTCAAGAAACAAGTCAAATAAATAACCTAACTGTACACCTAAAGCAACTAGAAAAGGAAGAAATGAAGAACCCCAGTGTTAGTAGAAGGAAAGAAATCTTAAAAATTAAGGCAGAAATAAATGCAAAAGAAACAAAATAGACCATAGCAAAAATCAACAAAGCCAAAAGCTGGTTCTTTGAGAGGATAAATAAAATTGACAAACCATTAGCCAGATTCATCAAGAAACAAAGGGAGAAAAATCAAATCAATAAAATTAGAAATGAAAATGGAGAGATCAGAAAAGACAACATGGAAATACAAAGGAGCATAAGAGACTATCAGCAATTATATGCCAATAAAACGGACAACATGGAAGAAATGGAAAATTTCTTAGAAAAGTACAGCTTTCCAAAACTGAACCAGGAAGAAATAGAAAATCCTAACAGACCCATCACAAGCAATGAAATTGAAACTATAATCAGAAATCTTCCAGCAAACAAAAGCCCAGGTCCAGATGGCTTCACAGCTGAATTCTACCAAAAATTTAGAGAGGAGCTAACATCTGGTCCCATCACTTCATGGGAAATAGATGGGGAAACAGTGTCAGACTTTATTTTTTTGGGCTCCAAAATCACTGCAGATGGTGATTGCAGCTATGAAATTAAAAGACGCTTACTCCTTGGAAGAAAAGTTAAGACCAACCTAGATAGCATATTCAAAAGCAGAGACATTACTTTGCCAACAAAGGTCCATCTTGTCAAGGCTATCATTTTTCCAGTAGTCATGTATGGATGTGAGAATTGGACTGTGAAGAAAGCTGAGCACTGAAGAATTGATGCTTTTGAACTGTGGTGTTGGAGAAGACTCTTGAGAGTCCCTTGGACTGCAAGGAGATCCAACCAGTCCATTCTGAAGGAGATCAGCCCTGGGATTTCTTTGGAAGGAATGATGCTAAAGCTGAAACTCCAGTACTTTGGCCACCTCATGCGAAGAGTTGACTCATTGGAAAAGACTCTGATGTTGGGAGGGATTGGGGGCAGGAGGAGAAGGGGACGACAGAGGATGAGATGGCTGGATGGCATCACTGACTCGATGGATGTGAGTCTGAGTGAACTCCGGGAGTTGGTGATGGACAGGGAGGCCTAGTGTGCTGAGATTCATTGGGTCACAAAGAGTTGGACATGACTGAGCGACTGAACTGAACTGAACTGAACACCTATCCTACTCAAACTCTTCCAGAAAATCGCAGAGCAAGGTAAACTTCCAAACTCATTCTATGAGGCGACCATGACCCTAATACCAAAACCTGACAAAGATGCCACACATAAAAAGAAAACTACAGGCCAATATCACTGATGAACATAGATGCAAAAATTCTTAACAGAATTCTAGCAATCAGCATTCAACAATATATTTAAAAAGATCATACATCATGACCAAGTGGGCTTTATCCCAGGGATGCAAGGATTCTTCAATATCCACAAATCAATCAATGTAACACACCACATTAACAAATTGAAAAATAAAAGCCATATGATTATGATAGATGCAGAGAAACCCTTCGACAAAATTCAACATCCATTTATGATAAAAACCCTCCAGAAAGCAGGAATAGAAGGAATATACTTCAATATAATAAAAGCTATATATGACAAACCCACAGCAAAGATTATCCTCAATAAAGCATTTCCTCTAAAGTCAGGAACAAGACAAGTGTGCCCACTCTCACCACTACTATTCAATATAGTTTTGGAAGCTTTGGCCACAGCAGTCAGAGCAGAAAAAGAAATAAAAGAAATCCAAGTTGGGAAAGAAGTAAAACTCTCACTGTGTACAGATGACATGATCATCTGCATAGAAAACCCTAAAGACTCCACCAGAAAATTACCAGAGCTAATGAATGATATAGTAAAGTTGCAGGATATAAAATCAACACACAAAAATCCCTTGCATTCCTATACACTAATAATGAGAAAATAGAAAGAGACATTAAGGAAACAATTCCATTGACCATTGCAACAAAAAGAATAAAAATACTTAGGAATATATCTACCTAAAAAAAAAAAAGGCTTCCCTTGTAGCTCAGTAGGTAAAGAATCTGCCTGCAGTGCAGGAGACCCAGGTTTGATCCCTGGGTTGGGAAGATCCCCTGGGGAAGGAAATGGCAACCCACTTCAGTATCCTTGCCTGGAAAATGTCATGGACACAGGAACCGGGTGGACTGCAGTCCATGGGGTCACAAAGAGTTGGGCACGACTGAGCAACTAACACTTACACTTACTAAAGAAACAAAAGACCTGTATATAGAAAACTATAAAACACTGGTGAAAGAACTCAATGAGGACACTAGTAGATGGAGAAATATACCGTGTTCATGGATCGGAAGAATCAATATAGTGAAAATGAGTATACTTCCCAAAGGAATCTATAGATTCAATGCAATCCCTGTCAAGCCACCAACGGTATTTTTCACAGAACTAGAACAAATAATTTCACAATTTGTATGGAAATACAAAAAACCCCGAATAGCCAAAGCAATCTTGAGAAAGAAGAATGGAACTGGATGAATCAACCTGCCTGACTTCAGGCTATATTACAAAGCCACAGTCATCAAGACAGTATGGTACTGGCACAAAGACAGAAATATAGATGAATGGAACAAAATAGAAAGCCCAGAGATAAATCCACATACATATGGACATCTTATCTTTGACAAAGGAGGCAAGAATATACCATGGATTAAAGACAATCTCTTTAACAAGTGGTGCTGGGAAATCTGGTCAACCACTTGTGAAAGAATGAAACTAGAACACTTTCTAACACCATACACAAAAATAAACTCAAAATGGATTAAAGATCTAAATGTAAGACCAGAAACTATAAAACTCCTAGAGGAGAACATAGGCAAAACACTCTCCGATGTAAATCACAGCAGGATCCTCTATGACCCACCTCCCAGAATATTGGAAATAAAAGCAAAAATAAACAAATGGGACCTAATTAAAATTAAAAGTTTCTGCACAAGAAAGGAAACTACAAGCAAGGTGAAAAGACAGCCTTCAGAATGGGAGAAAATAATAGCAAATGAAGCAACTGACAAAGAATTAATCTCCAAAATATACAAGCAACTCCTGCAGCTCAATTCCAGAAAAATAAATGACCCAATCAAAAAATGGGCCAAAGAACTAAACAGACATTTCTCCAAAGAAGACATACAGATGGCTAACAAACACATGAAAGATGCTCAACATCACTCATTATCAGAGAAATGCAAATCAAAGCCACAATGATGTACCATCTCACACTGATCAGAATGGCTGCAATATAAAATCTACAAGCAATAAATGCTGGAGAGGGTGTGGAGAAAAGGGAACCCTCGTACACTTTTGGTGGGAATGCAAACTAGTACAGCCACTATGGAGAACAGTGTGGAGATTCCTTAAAAAACTGGAAATAGAACTGCCATAGACCCAGCAATCCCACTTATGGGCATACATACTGAGGAAACCAGAATGGAAAGATACATGTGTACCCCAATGTTCATTGCAGCTCTGTTTATAATAGCCAGGACATGGAAGCAACCTAGATGTCCATCAGCAGATGAATGGATAAGAAAGCTGTTGTACATATACACAATGGAGTATTACTCAGCCATTAAAAAGAATACATTTGAATCAGTTCTAATGAGGTGGATGAAACTGGAGTCTATTATACAGAGTGAAGTAAGCCAGAAAGAAAAACACCAATACAGTATACTAATGCATATATATGGAATTTAGAAAGATGGTAATGATAACCCTGTATGCAACACAGCAAAAGAGACACAGATATATAGAACAGTCTTTTGGACTCTGTGGGAGAGGGCGAGGATGGGGTGATTTGGGAGAATGGCATTGAAACATGTATATTATCATATGTGAAATGAATCGCCAGTCCAGGTTTGATGCATGATACAGGATGCTTGGGGCTGGTGCACTGGGATGACCCAGAGGGATGGTATGGGGAGGGAGATGGGAGGGGGGGTTCAGGATGGGGAACACATGGATGCCTGTGGTGGATTCATATCAATGTATGGCAAAACCAATACAATATTATAAAATAATTAGTCTCCAATTAAAATAAATAAATTTATATTAATAATAATAATAATAAAATAAAACATATTGCCAGGATTATGAACTTTAGACTAAGTCTGCCATTAGATACATTGTCCAGGGTGTCAGGATTTGTGAATGAATGTACCTGAGTTAGTCGCTAAGTTGTATCTGACTCTTTGAGACCCTATAGACTGTAGCCCACTAGGCTCCTCTGTCAATGGAATTTTCCAGGCAAGAATATTGGAGTGCATGGCCATTCCCTTCTCCAGGGGATTTTCCTGAACCTGGGAGCAGACCCAGGTCTTCTGCATCACAGGCAGATTCTTTACTGTCCGAGCCACCAGATGGGTTGAATAGAGTCCCTTCCAAAATTCAGGCCTCCCCTAAACTTCAAAATGTTATCTTAAATGGAAATAGGGTCTTTGAAGATGTGAGGTCATACTAGATCATTGTGGGACCTAACCCAATGACTGGAGTCCTTATAAGAAGAGAAAAAAAGAGTACAAAGAGGAATACGCAAACGATGATGGAGGCAGAGGTGGGAGTGATGTGTTTACAAGTAAACACACAGCAAGGACTGCTGGAAGCCCTGAGAGAGGCAAGGAAGGATGCTTCTTTGAAGAAGGCCTGGACCACTGACACCTTGATTTCAACTTCTAACCTTCCAGAACTGAGAGAGAATAAACGTCTAATCTTTTTAAGCCACTGGGTATGCAGTGCTTTGTTATGGCAGCCAAAGAAAACAAATACAGCCTCTCTGTGAAGTCCTTCAAATAATCCATCTTAGGGGGTGTGATAGCGCATATGAAAATACCTGGAATTAAATCAGTTCAACCACAATAATGGACTCAGACTGGACTGCCTTCTGGGCTGATGTTAAAACCTCTCCCTCCTGATCACTCAAACTGGGTGAATTTATTACTTGACATTCTCTTGACATTGAGCATTTTTTAATTTTATTTTATTATTTTGTAAAAACACATCAAATATTTTTTCTGTAAAAATAAATTAAAAATTTCCACAAAAATTAAAATATTTCAAAAGCTAACTATTGAAAATAAAGCAAAATAAAACATAAAATGTTAATAATAAAATTCTAACAGATGCTATACACAAAAAATAAAAGTGGCTATTCACTTATTTTTAGTTGTCAATGAATCAAGATGCTTTTTCATCTTATAGTGATTTAAGAATTATGTCTAAATATAAATTTAATACCTTAACATCCTTGTAAAAGTAAAAATAATATGTATATGATATAAATTACAAGAATGAAAAATTTAAGATAATCTTGTACATAGAATAAAATATAATAAAGGAATAGCAAGAGAGTACAACAAAAAACAAGAAGTACAATAAAATATAGAAGAAAAGAAAGTGCATTAACTTTGACAGTAAATGTGAAAAGATTGAACTTGTTTATAGGAGAAATAGTTTCTTGGCATGGGTTCCAAATAAAATCCATGTATATGATGCTTGTACAGCTACATTTAAGATGATACAGAAAACTAAAATGCAAAGGATGAATAAAGCAAATCCAAAAAAAAAAAAAAAAATTAAAAAGTGGGTGTTAGTATATTCTTAGACAAAGTAGAATTTAAAATGGAAAACATTAAATTGAAAAAGCCATTCATATTTATAAAAAGTACAGTCCACAAATTGTCAGGGAATGTTTAACAGGAGGATTCCTACATGCTCTTTCTCATAAATCCTCTGTTCCTTATCAGTGGAATGGCAAGCCGCTCCCAAGACTGAGGTCATTATATGAGACAAGCTTGAATCTCCTTCAGTAAATATTCTCTTTACGACAAAACTGCTTAGTCTCGATCCTCATTCTTGAGATACGGATTGTCTCCTGACCTTGTGACCATTATTAATCCCTTGTTCCCTTGGTAACGGTTGCTGTACCTTTGGTTTTCTGATCTGTATCATTGTCGAAAGAAATTTCTTGTACAACAGCCTATATATATTCACAGAAAGATCATTAAAGCACCTTTGCTCCATCAGAGCTTGGGTCCCCATGTCTTTCTTTCTTTCTCTTTCTCCAGCTAATTCTCTGGAGCATAGAAACCCATTGTGCTCACTCTCCTGCCCGGGCTTCCAAGACCCCCTTGAGAGGGCACCCTGTGGCTTCGTGAGTGATGCAAGCCCTATATCAAGGGTTTTATTGGTTCTCTGTGTAAACCAGGGAATATCAGCCTCTTTCTTTCTTTCACTTTCTTATTGTTGACTGTGGACCACCAGGTTCAAGTCCATTAAAGGACCCCAACAACAAGTCATCTATATCGCTCATGAAACTATGGACCACCATGCAGCACATAAATATATGTGAATATAAAAATATAAAAGGATAGAGAAATAGTAGAGAAAGAGGCAGAAACTCTATTCTACTATGAAATGTCAGTTGATCTTTTATGGTTTGTGGAGGTAAAATTAAAACAAAAATAACATTAAACGTCCTGTATGCCTTGCACTATTTTGAGTGCTTTGTATGCCTTAATTTCATCCTCATAACACCTCTAAGGTCATATAATTACCTCAGTTTTTCATGTAAGAAAACTAAAAGTGAGTAAGAGGCCCAAGCTCTTAGGTATAAAATAAGCTACAAGGATATATTGTACAGCATGAGGAATACAGCCAATATTTTATAATTATAAATAGAGTAAAAACTTTAAGACTGTGAATCACTATATTGTACACCTGTAACTTGTATTAAAAAGAGTTCCCAGCTGAGAGAGGGAGAAATAGGTAAATATGTATGTGAAAAGAGCATGGAATAGAGGTACTCCGGTTCAGCCAAGAGTGATGAGCAAGGAGTGAGATGATGGGGAAAGCCATGTCAAATCAGAGTTATTTCTTCAGAACTACATGCATGACTGGATCAAGTAAGAGGTTCATGAAAATTAAGTGAAGGGAGGGCCTTCCAGTCCTTGAAGAAACTGATCCAACAATGTTAAACAGGAGATGGTATTAATTTAGCCAGTCCCAGTGAAATTCACCTAGCACTAACCTCTGGGTCTGCTGTTTTACAGTTGCCCAGATTTCTCTTTATTGGAAGAAGTGGTTCATTTGTCCCATGACAATGAAGTCCTTTGCCCTTGTCTTTCTCATTAGCTAGTCTTCTGAGCTAGTTATTAAGTGGTTCTCCTTCCCAAACACCCAAATTCACAAAATATAAGCCAAATAAGAACTATGAAATCTCTTAGAACGGCCCTTAATTCCCAAATGATATTTTCTTATAGAACTGTCAGTTTTAAGATGACTTGAATGTTTGTAATTAATTGAAAATGTGGTGATTCCATTATTCAGTTAAACAGTCAACCTGGTATTTGTTGACTGCAGGATGCCAAGCTTTGTTTTAGGTACGGAGAATTCCACTGTAAACTAAAAGTCAAATCCCTGAGGCATAGTATCTCTAGCCTGGTAAAGAAAATGAACAATTAAGCAAACAAATTAATTTGTGGTAATGAGTACTTTCATGGGACAAGTTCAAAGTTCAAGAGCTCAAACCAGCTGTGTCAAGGAAGACCCTAGAAAATGTGATATATAATATAAGATTGGACCTGAAAAAAGCAAGATAATCAAGTAAAGATGTCACAGACCCAAAGAGATGGAGGAGGGGAATGATAATGATGGAGACTATTCTTGTAGACTGAGCATGAGACTGAAGGGCAAGGGGAAATGTGACTTGATTCACATTTTAAGAGGAGCTGAATTGTTTAGTACCACTGAAACTTAAAGTAGAAAAGAAGAATGTGAACACTGCAGCTAAAGGGGTAGCAGGGGCCCAGGCAGAAAAAAAGTCTAATTAACTATGTTACAAACTTTATATCATTGAGCACTGAGGGCCAATTGAAGTAATAAAGCCATGATTATGTTATGGAAGTGACTTAATCAAACTGGTGTTTTTGAAAGCTCATTCAGTGTACTTACTATATGGGAGAATAGGTTGGATTGGGACAAGAGTTAGGCAGGGAAACCATTTGGAGATTTTTGAGCCTGTGAAGCCTTCTAGATTTGGGTATTGTCATTTTCTTTAATATCCAAACTTCAATAAAATAAGATAAACCCCATCCTGTGCTAAATCGCTTCAGTCATGTCCCACTCTTTGCAACTCTATGGGCCATGGTCCACCAGGCTGCTCTGTTGGTGGAATTCTCAGGCAAGAATTCTGGAGTGGGTTGCATTGCACTCTTCCAGGGGATCTTCCCAACCAAGGGATCAAACCCACGTTTCTTATATCTCTCGTGTTGGCAGCAGGGATCTTTACCACTAGCGCCACCTGGGAAATCCCAAACTCCATCCTACAAACCTAGAATAAGGTTACATTGCCTCATAGTAGTCCATACTTCTAGTTCAGAATTCCTGCTTTAGAGTCAGTTCTTAATGATTTCCCTGTCATGTCCTGTCATCTCTACTGTGCCTTGCACCAACCATTTGAGGAGGAGGGAGCAGACCGAGAGAAACTGCCATTTTCTGACAAAAGTTAGGGGGAAAAAAAAAAAAAAAAGTTAAACTCAATACCATGTGATAAATATCCCCACTGTGGCATGCACAGAACACAAAAGTCGTCCACTCCTCTGCACAATTCACAGTCCAAGAGAAATGAAATCTAGGCTGTGTCCAGCCTGTGGAGCAGGATTCAGACAAAGGGAAAGATGCAGAGCAGAGGGAAGGTGAGTGTGCAGGGAATGAAACGGCCCAGGAAAAGCCTCACAGGCACAAGAAGACAGGTTTTGGGAACCACATATAAATTAGTATTGTTGGGACATTGGTACAAGATGTGAAGTTGGAAGAGATAAGTTAGAAAAGATGATCAAAATCAATCTTTTCTTTAATGGGTTTAATTCTGAAGTACTTATCAAAATTGAAATATTATTTCCATCAAAATAATGTATCAAGTTTAAAAAGTAAAATTTATACTAAAAGGATAAAAATAGCAGGCCTCTGTCTAACTCCACCTAGAAACTTCTACTTTATGGTGTTTTTTGACATGTATTTATATATTCTAAGTAGCATGCATATATTAATGTTTTTTTCTTTCTTTTTAACATTTACTATGGACAGGGACGCCTGGCGTGCTGTGATTCATGGGGTCACAAAGAGTCAAAGACGACTGAGCGACTGAACTGAATTGAACTGAACTTAGTTTTCTGATCATATGTTAAAAATACTTCCCTGAATTTAAGTTGCATATTCCCCTACCTTGTCTTGTAGAAATAAAAACATAAAGTTTAATCATTTGCTTAAAGTCATAACAAATATTTTAAGTAAAGCCAGATAATTTTCAACACAAAGTAAATAGGAGGCAATATGATAAGGACTATGAGAACTATACCATTATTATTATTATTATTATTTTGTGTGTGTGTGTGTGTGCTTGTTTTTCTGTAGAACAATAGTGCCATTTGTACAATATTTCATGATGAATTCTATATAAACTTGCAAGTGTGATATGTTGCATCTAATAATGAATTCCTTCTTGAAGGAATAAAACACCAAAATATTTTGTACTGGAACTTATTTGATGCTCATTTTGCTTTTGTGGATTTATATACTGTGTTAGATCTCTGGGACTGGTTTTCAAACTGAATTTCAGGAGAATTTGAGGAATGTCCTTATATGGCCCCCAATATTTGTTAAAATTTTATTTATGGTTAAAAAAAAAAAGGTTTAGACATTGATATCCACTGAGAAAATAAATCTTCATCTTTCTTACATCCTGTCCCCCATATATACAAATTTGCTTGCTTCTCTTGTGCCAAAGCTTTTGACTGTGTGGATCACAAAAAACTGTGGAAAATTCTTCAAGAGATGGAAATACCACACCACCTGACCTGCCTCTTGAGAGATCTGTATGCAGTCAAGAAGCAACAGTTAGAACTGGACATGGAACAACAGACTGGTTCTAAATAGGAAAAGGAGTACGTCAAGGCTGTATATTGTCACTCTGCTTATTTGACTTATATGCAGAGTATATCATGAGAAACACTGGGCTGGACAAAGCACAAGCTGGAATCAAGGTTGCTGGGATAAATATCAATAACCTCAGATATGCAGATGATACCACCCTAATGGTAGAAAGTGAGGAAGAACTAAAGAGCCTCTTGATGACAGTGAAAGAGGAGAGTGAAAAAGTTGGCTTAAAGCTCAACATTCAGAAAACTAAGATCATGGCATCCAGTCCAATCACTTCATGACAAATAGAGGTGGAAACAGTGTCAGACTTTATTTTTTGGGCTCCAAAATCACTGCAGATGGTGATTGGAGCCATGAAATTAAAAGATGCTTACTCCTTGGAAGGAAAGTTATGACCAACCTAGACAGCATATTAAAAAGCAAAGACATTACTTTGCCAACAAAGGTCTGTTTAGTCAAGGCTATGGTTTGTCCAGTAGTCATGTCTGGATGTGAGAGTTGAACTATAAAGAAACCTTAGTGCTGAAGAATTGATGCTTGTGAACTGTGGTGTTGGTGAATACTCTTGAGAGTCCCTTGGACTGCAAGGAGATCCAACCAGTCCTGAGCATTCATTGGAAGGACTGATGTTGAAGCTGAAACTCCAATACTTTGCCCACCTAATGTGAAGAGCTGACTCATTTCAAAAGACCCTGATGCTGGGAAAGATTGAAGGCAGGAGGAGAAGGGAATGACAGATGATGAGATGGTTGGATGGCTGAACCAACTCAATGGACATGAGTTTGGGTAGACAATGGGAGTTGGTGATGGACAGGGAGGCCTGGCGTGCTGTGGTCCATGGGGTTGCAAATAGTCAGACACGACTGAGCGACTGAACTGAACTGATTGTTCCAATGTACTTATACTACAATTTATGGTTAAATAGTCATTAAAACAGAGAAGGCAATGGCACCCCACTCCAGTACTCTTGCCTGGAAAATCCCATGGACAGAGGAGCCTGGTAGGCTGCAGTCCATGGGGTCGCTAAGAGTCAGACACGACTGAGCGACTTCACTTTCACTTTTCACTTTCATGCATTGGAGAAGGACATGGCAACCCACTCCAGTGTTCTTGCCTGGAGAATCCCAGGGACGACGGAGCCTGGTGGGCTGCCGTCTATAGGGTCACACAGAGTTGGACATGACTGAAGTGACTTAGCATAGCATAGCATAGCATAGTCATTAAAAAGATTGGATTTTTTTTACAGCCTGGACATATCATATACCATGATTATTTTCCCTTTATTTTGCATTTCAGTTCTTTAATATATTAAATTATATATTTTCATTTGCTTGCTTTCTGTCTACCTATCAATACTTTATCCCTATGAAGTCTGATAAAAGTGAAAATAACTGATATATTAAAACACATCAGTTTAATTTTCTTCTAGCAGACATTTTATCCTGCTGTAGTTTCAGTTGTTCCTTTTACTTATTTCTCACACTACCATCTATAAAATCCCTATCTTTGACCAGAATTGCATCTATTATTGTTCAAATTTCTTGTTTCCTCTTTACTGATTCATTCCCTCAATTTGGTAGACTGCATTTACCATTAGCTTTCTGAATAGAATTTCTGAGTTATGCATTGGTTTGCTTCTATTTGACCTCATCACTTAGGGGTTTAGGTTTCAGTTTTCTTTGAGTTACTAAGTCATCTTAAGGGTTTAAGTTATAGTTTTTTCTAAGCTTTTAAATCATGTTCTATTAGTGCAGTTACTTTCTCTATTTCTTGTCTGCTGTTGTTGCTTTTTTCCACTCAATTTGTCCTCCTGGCTTAAGCCCTGTTTTATTCTTTTACTGTCAATTCAAAGGGTTTGGTAGGAAGTCTTTGAAATGGCCACTGATAGTCACTGCCTTTTGGTATTCATGTCCTGTGTAGCCTCTTCCCCTTATATATGGGCTGGACCTAGTGAGTCATGTATAAAGAACAGTGTATGACAAATGTAATGGGATTTCACCTCTGAGATTAGGTTACAAAGAGACCTTGACTTGGGTCTTAACTTTCTGTCTCTGTTGCTCTCATTCTCATTCTTACTCTCTCACTAGTTCTGAGGAAAGCAGATTTCTGTATTGTGACCTGTCTTATATACAGGAGCCCATGGCAAGGAGCAAAGGGAGATCTCTGGTCAATAATCAACAAAGAATTACAGGCCCTCAGTGCAATAGGCTGGGAGGAACTGAATTCTGCCACATGAATGAGCTTAGAAGCAGATCCTCCCCCTTTCAAGTCTTCAGATAAGACTGTAGCTCCTGTTGACACCTTGGTTATTGGCTTGTAGGAAACCATGAGATGAAGGTACTCAGATAAGCTGCACCAAATTCCTGATTTCTATAGACCGAGTGTGTATGTCACATAATATGTTGAAATCCTCATTCACAGTGTGATGGTGTTAACAGTTGGGGCCTTTGGGAGGTTAGATCATGAAATACCCTCATGCATGGTATTAGTGTCCTTATAAAAGGACTGACCCCAGAGACAGCCTCTGTCCCTTCCACCATGTGAAGATACAGCAGGAAGCTGTCTATGAACCAGGAGGCAGGCTTTCAGCTGACACCAAATCTGTTGGTGTCTTGATCTTAGACGTTTGACTTCCAGAACTCTAAAAAATAAATTTATGTAGTTTATAAGCTAGCCAGTTTATGGTAGTTTATTATAATAGCCTGAGCAGATTAAGGCAAAATAATAAATGTTGTTTTAAGTTGCTAAATTTGGCTTATTTGTTTTATAATCATAGATGGCATATATAGAGAGCTTTTACAAAGGAACAGAGGGACTTCCCTTGTGGTCCAGTGGTTGAGACTTTGCCTTCCAATGTAGGGTCGTCTGCAGGTTTGATCCCTGATTGGGGAGCTAAGATCTTATATGCCTCATGGCCCAAAAACCAAAACATAAAACAGAAACAATATTGTAACAAGTTTAATAAAAATTTTAAAGATGATCTACATCAAAAAAATATTTAAAAAAGGAATAGAGATTATCACATGTGTCTAATTTGTCATGTCTGAACATACACCTGGAGATTTTTCATTAAAAGCCATCATATAATTTTTTAAAGACAGTGAAATGATAATTATTTTAAAAGAGTTATTACATGCAAACCTTGTGGAGAACTTCCTGGAGAGAGCTAGACTGGAATAAAGGAACTATTGCAATGATACAGATGGGAAATGATGAGGACCTTAATCAAGTCAGTACCAGAGGATATGGAGGAAAGAAGGCAAATATGAGAGCTTTAGTCACTGATGTCAATACAGTGTGATTCCTGAGTAGATGTTATGATTAAATAATGAGCTGATTTCTCCTGGATTCCAATCTTGAGGGAATGAAGTAGATCATGGTTCTGTCAGGGTAAAGAGTAGAGAACAAGTGAAAATGGAAAGGATAAGAATAAGCTTAGTTTTGGACATTCTGAATTTGAAATGCTCTGGTACATCTGTATGAAAATAATGGTAATAATGATAATAACAAGCAGCTTGCATTAAGTGCTTAATTATCAATAGACCCTCTTTGATGAACCCTACATGACTTACCTTGTTTTATTCCTATGACAGCACTGTCTAATAGTTCCTATCATTATTCCTATTTAATGAGGAATAATTTGAGGATTAGACAGGTCAAATAACTTTCCCAAAGGGCATAGAGTGATTGTGAGATAATAACTTAAATATAAGCAGTCTGTTTCTAAGCTCAAGCTTCTCTCCCCTCCACACTGTTCTTATAGGACCAGCTCTCAAAAGAAACTAATTGGGCATTGTCTTCAAAAATTTTGAATTCCTTTTGGTTGCCCTGAACATTTTTGTAACAAGACAATTCAGTTTCTAATTACATGACTGGGCCTACAGCCTGGAGAGTAATTATAGTTATTTAAAATTTTCTGGTGACTTATTATATTTTGTGAATCAATTACATGTAAGATATGTTGTTGATAGATATGGAAAAAGACAGGCCTGGTCTTTAGTGTTAAATTTAATCATTATAGTACAAGTCTCCTGGGTGATGCATCTCACATTCATTTAAGTGGATTATGATAGTGACTGTTTAAATCCAGGATCTTCAGTATACGAGGCTGTACAGGATAAAAGTCTCTTGATCTTAATTATGCTATTGAGAAATTATGACCCAAATAGTGTTACCTAAATATTGAATTTGGTTTACTTTGACTCTGCGTTATTTAAAAAAGAAAAAAAAAAAAAATCTTCAAATGGCTGTTTCGATGGAACAGGAAAATGTATTATATTTTCTGGAATAATCATCAATTTGGCAGAACATTGAAATTTGCAAAGCTATATATATAAAGGAAAAAAGAGATTTGTACTCTGGCTGTTCTCTTAGGACTGCTAGAAGTTGATTTTTATCATTGAAATGAGTAAGTGAACTTTTGTGACAATTGCAGAAGCTGGGGGAGAGTGTAAGAAGATATTTAGATAAAGCTATAGAAATTCAGAATGTTCAAGGTCAAGGGCATTAAGGGAAGACTGCACACAGGCATTAATTCAAAGAATTTCAATTCATTCAGTGACCTCTTCTCTATACTGTTTGCACTGTGTCTTGTCTTATTTTTGAATCCATATCCTGAACTGATCTTCATACTGTCACCTTACGAAATTTGAATGCCTCTTTTAATCCAGCTTTTTTGTTATAAAAATGTTAAAATATACAACAAAAAATAATGTGATACATCTCTGATACTCTTCATCTAGGTTCAGCAGTTGTTAAAGTTTGTCATATTAGCATGTATGCATGTGTATGTGTATATATTCTAATTCGTCCTTGAGTATCTCAACATGCATGTTTAGGATTAAGGAATTCTTTATAGACTCTTCATTGCTTATAAGAAGAGAATTTGATGTAATGATTAAGAGTAAAAGCATTAGAGAACCAAGTTTAGATCCTGACCATGCTACTTAACTATGTAAAATTGCTTTACCTCTTATGACCTGTTTTGACATATATAAAATGGGAATGGAATACTTTTCAACCTGACAGGATTACTACAAGATCAAATGAGAGTATAAGCAAAATGCCTCAGCATAATATCTCTTACAAAGTGAGTGTTCAGTAAGCAGTGATATTTTGATTAAGTACTTGTCATCTCTTTCCATCCTTGCCTCACTGCTCCCTGTTTTTGCTCTGCAGACATTACATACTCACAGACAATATGAAATCAAATTAAGACTGAAAATGGAAATTTGAAGAAAAGTTTGGAGAAAGTATAATTCTGTTGGTTAACATATCTTTACTCAATTCAATTTAAACTACTCTGAAAAGCAAATAAAAATGAATTCAAAAGAAAGTATTGCTTTCCTATGTTGTCCTTTGATGAGAATTAACAAATCTGAATTTCCTTCTGCTTAAGTTAAATTTGCATTATTTAGGAAGGCTTTCATAGATAGGCAGGGCTTCAGAGCTTTTAAACAGCCCACATTCAAGTAAGGCTATAACTAGTATTCAGTGTTTGTCATTAAAAAGAAACCTTAAAAAAAAAAAAAAAAAGAAACCTTTTGTCATTGGGCTGTTTTCACAGAGAATCACAAAGAATCTAATAATAATTTTGGAGGCAGTTGGAGCCCTTTGTAACTTTTAGAGAAACAAGGGAAAGATTGTGGAAAGATTACTGCATGTGCTATGCCAAGTCGCTTCAGTCATGATAATCTCTCAGTGATCCCATGGACTGTAGCCCACCAGGCTCCCTTGTCCATGGAATTCCCCAGGCAATAATACTAGAGTGGGTTGCCATGCTCTTCTCCAGGGGATCTTTCCAACCCAGGGATCAAACCCCCATCTCTTTATGTCTCCTGGATTGGCAGGCAGGTACTTTACCACTACTACCACCTGGGAAACTCAGAAAGATTCTAGAAGTACTATATTTAAGAGAAAGAAAACCTATTTTGGAATTGAGTCAGTGATGCTGTCTTTGCTATAGCCCAGAGTGGAGAGGTTGTTGCTTCTTTGTGAAGAGGTCAACTGAGCTGGAAGAGCAGAGAAAGTTTATAGAACACTTACTTTTAGTCATATACTGGCCTAATATTTTGTGTGTGTGTATGTGTTTCTAATTTTAATTGAATCCCCACAATGACCCTAAGCAGTGTTGATTGCTATCTTTCATATATACAAGTGAAGGATGAAGATTAAAGACACTGAGTCTTTTGCTCCATGTCACATAGCAAATAAAACAGTTGTAATTCAGACTCAAGCATCTGTTTCTAAAATCATAGTGTATGTTAGAATGTATTCTTTACACTCTAACAATAGGTCTCAAAGTGTGGTCCTCAGTCTAGCAGCATTGATATTACTCGTGAGAAATACAAGTTTTCAGTTGTTGCTGTTCAGTCACCCAGTTGTGTCCTACTCTTTGCAACCCTATGGACTGCAGCACACCAGGCCTCCCTGTTCCTCACTATCTCCTGAAGTTTGCCCAAGTTCATGTTCATTGCATCGGTGATGCCAACTAGCCATCTCATCCTCTGATGCCCTCTTCTCCTTCTGCCCTCACTCTTTCCCAGCATCAGGGACTTTTCCAATGAGTTGGTTGTTTACATCAGATGACCAAAATACTGGAGCCTCAGCTTCAGCATTGGTCCTTCCAATGAGTATGCAGAGTTGAGTTCCCTTAAGATTGACTGGTTTGATCTCCTTGCTGTCCAGGGAACTCTCAGGAGTCTTCTCCAGCACCACAGTTCAAAGGCATCAATTCTTTGGCACTTTGACTTCTTTACAGTCCAACTCTTAAACTGTACATGATCAACAGGAAGACAAAGGAAAACCTTTGTCCGCAATTTTCAGACCCCAACTTAAATCTGAATCAGAATCTCTTGGGATGGGGCCTGGAAATCTGTGTATTAACAAGTTCTCCAGGTGATTTTGAGGCACACTAAAAAGTGAGACCCCCTTGCACTGTATTTTCACTCTATCCCATTATATTAGTATTTGAAATTTTGAGAAGGAAATAGGTGTCAGTGATATGCAGTCCCAACTTCGCACTTACTGTTCTGATGAAACTTCTCTGAAAGCATTTTAACCACAGGCTATATAAAGGAAAAAACAAGGGGTCTTTCCTGGTTAATATCTATGAAATGTCCAGAGAACTAAAATGGAGAAAATCTATTGAATTGAGTCCTAACTCCCAGCAGAGGAACACATTAGTGGAGGGGAAAGGGGAAAGGTGGATCATTCCAATGGGGAGATCATAGGATGGTACATGATGAAGATCACTCAGCAGAGGGTATTTTAGCTGATCCTTTTGGAATTATTAACTCTAATGCTCATTAGCAATAGATTCTTCAGAGACTACTTTGGAAAATATTTGACATATGGGGTACTGTGGTAGCTGTGATGTGCCTTATGCAAAATACAAAGTACTTGTTTCTTGTATTTTATCAAATTTTAATAGAATTTACTTCTAACCCACTGTCACCAGGATCTTGCAAGTTACTCTACAGATGCCAGACTGCTACACTACTAACACTATTTGACAAATGAGTATAGCAGATCTACATGAGATTAGGCAGTGGACAAACGGAATAAATTTCCTTATTGAGGAGCTAAACCAGAAGAAGAAAGACACATAAATGAAAAAAAAAAAACTTATTTATTTTTTTTGGATCCTAGAATCTTAGACAAAAGCAGGAGGGTAAAGTTCTGTTTTCTGATTGTGTATACTAACTCCAAACTGTAAGCTAAAGGGTTAGGCTTGAAGCTGTCATTTATCACAAATCAATTAAAAATAAAGATGGTAAGCAGATGTGGCATTATAACTAGAGGAAATAGAAGCAAAAATTAGACAATTTTACTTAAACAAATGAACAGATGCAGGGAAGAAAACAAAGCCAGCAAAACAAACAAACATTTGAAAGAAAAAATTTTAAATTAAAAAATGAAGTAGAAAGGAACTATGTTCCTAAATTGAGATATCTGGTGTGATGCAGTGTTTTCCATCAGTTTCTTTGGCAAATATAATTTTTTAGGCATCTGTGATCAGCAGAAAGACTGCTAGGTTCCAGCTCTGAACCTAGCATTTAGATCTCATACATGCCTGAGTGTGGGAGGAGTATTAACACTGATCCAAGGTTTCTGAACATTGCCAATTCAAGATAGTGAGTGAATGCAGCAGACCTGGAATGTGGCCACTGAGGCCATGCTTGTGATTCCCACATTCCTGGAGTCTTTGGATTGCCAGAGTAAATTTGACACAACCAAGGTGATTTCCTGCCAGGAGTAGGGTTAAGTCTTGCTTGAATCAATTTCCTAAATATCTGGTTGATTGAGAAATTTCCTTCTTAACACTAGTGTACTACATAAGGAAAATACAGAAAAATGTTTAAAACAATTAAACAAGATTTAAAAGAAAAAAAATAAAATGATGTATAGAAGCTTCCTTGTCTTCTAGTTTCCTGTAAGTAGAATTGCTGAGCTATAGAGTTGTATAAGTTCCTCTTTAAACTCTTTTTATCAGCTTTGGGCAATCTGTATATTAACAAGTCTTCTAGATAATTTCAATACACATTTAAGTGTGAGAACCATGTGGACAAACTTATTTTATCCAAATATCTATTCTATCTTCTGTAATAGCAATAGCATCTCTGCAATAATTAATTTTCAAATCTAAATTACAGCCTTCCAGCAAGATGATACATTTGTAGAGAAATGTATAATATCCAATGGCAGTGCAACAGAGCAGAGAAAGACTGAATTTGTAATTGAAAGATCCACATTTGAATCCTGGTTAAATCATTGACTATCTCTGCTACATTGGAAAAGTCACTTAATATTTCTTATATTTTCATACTTTTAAAGTAAGATAATAATTAATGATAACTCATAGAGTGGTTGTGTTACTAATGAAAAAAATTAATGTATTCAGGTGACACTTCTTGAGCACCTACTGAGTCTGGAATGGTACTAAGAGTTAGAGTAAACAAGACAACAGTCTTGTCCCTTTAGAAATAGGCAATATCAATAATGTATTAGTATTATAATAATTAATACTATAATAATAATGTAATCCAGAGTGTAAGCTAAGAACATAACCTGTTCTGTGTATATATGGTGGGCAAGAATCAGGAAGACTTCTCAGAGGAAATGTTCTGCTGAGAGAAAGATGCAAATTAAGTAGGAAGATGCAAGTAGAGTAGGGCTTCTTTGGTGGCTCAAATGGTAAAGAATCTGCCTGCAATGTAAGAGACCCAGGTTAAATCCCTGGGTCAGGAAGATCCCCTGGAGAAGGAAATGGCAACCCATTCCAGTATTCTAGCCTGGAGAAGCCCATGAACAGAGGAGCCTGGAAAGCTACCGTCCATGGAGTGGAAAAGAGTCAGACATGATTAACATTGAAGTGAGTAACTAACACTGCTGCTAAGTCACTTCAGTCATGTCCAACTCTGTGCAACCCCATAGACGGCAGCCCACCAGGCTCCCCCATCCCTGGGATTCTCCAGGCAAGAACACTGGAGTGGGTTGCCATTTCCTTCTCCAATGCATGAAAGTGAAAAGTCAAAATGAAGTCGCTCAGTCGTGTCCGACTCTTAGCGACTCCATGGACTGCAGCCTACCAGGCTCCTCCGTCCACGGGATTTTCCAGGCAAGAGTACTGGAGTGGGGTGCCATTGCCTTATTCGAGTAACTAACACTAAAATAAGAAGAAAAATTTTTAGTGAAAGTAGGTGGTGGGTGGGGCATTCTGGGTAGCAGGAATAATATGGAAAAATTTGGAGGTAACAAAAAGCTTTGAGTGTTAACGGGACTGCAAGGAGTTGATGTACTAATTGAGGCAGAGATAGAGTCTAGAGAAATAAACACCATTATGGAAACAGCCACCCAATCTGTAAGGGCACCATTACGTGTGGAATGTGAGGTCAGTAGTGAGGAATTTTAAAAAGACATCAGCACAATGAGATGGACATTTTGTAAAGACGAGTTAGCTATATTACATAAGACAGGGAAGAAGTCTATCTAGGTAGTCACTGTGGTAATCCAGTCAAGAGACAATGATGACCCAAATGAAGACAATGACAATGGAGATTTGAAATGATAAGGATATAGTCTAAATGGCATTTGGAAACTAATAGGATATGATTGAGAAAATATATTAATACCAGTTTCCCAGATCTTCCCAACATGTTGTTACAAAATTATTTTTAATGCCCAGATTGAATGTATTGAACTCTCACTGGCCTTCAGTTCAGTTCAGCTCAGTTCAGTCACTCAGTCATGTCCTACTCTTTGCGACCCCATGAATTGCAGCACTCCAGGCCTCCCTGTCCATCACCATCTCCTGGAGTTCACTCAAACTCACGTCCATCAAGTCGGTGATGACATCCAGCCATCTCATCCTCTGTTGTCCCCTTTTTCTCCTGCCCCCAATCCCTCCCAGGATCAGAGTCTTTTCCAATGAGTCAGTTCTTCGCATGAGGTGGCCAAAGTACTGGAGTTTCAGCTTTCGCATCACTCCTTCCAAAGAACACCCAGGACTGTTGTTAGCAATCCATCCTCCTCAAAATGACTTTCACCCCAGAGGTAGTTTCCAGAGTGCTGATTCTTATTTGCTCAAGGACAAGTCCCTGAAGTCCTTTTGCTGTGTCCTCTGTTTTGCCCTATGACTGCCTATAGTCTGTTTTTGGACACACACATTTTCTACTGGATTCATTGTTGCTTTCCCTATCCTGGCTATGAGAGCCCACAGATCTATGGTTCAGATCTCTGTTACTGTAACAGATGCATGGGACAGCATCTGATTTCAGGGTATAAATTCTACAAAGCCCAGCAAAATGCAATTGAGAGCAGTCCATAACTTTAAGGATGTTTTCCCAAAGGTCTAGGAAACCAGGTTCTAGGGAAAAACAACACAGAAATTGATTTACAGCAATATGTGAATTCCAAGTCATTTTAGAATTCCTTATCTTGCCTCATTGCCCACTATTCTTCATGTGGTCAGGAGTACTGAACTCCTGCATTGAAATTTACCAAGATCTTTACAATTTAAATTCACACTGAATCTTTATTCAACTCTAAAAGGGAAAATAAGTTTTTTCCTCACACCAAACAGACTTGTGACTTATTTCTGGAGCCTGAATGATAGCAAGTATGTCCATTTTTCTTCAGAAGAAACCTCATCTCCATACACAGTTTTATGTTCTGTTCCCAAAACCTTAACAAACAAAGTAACATAATAGAAGACATCAGTATATTTCTCAGAGTCTAGATTGTTTGGTTTTAACACTAAACAGTCTTACCCTGTGTTCTAATAGTGCAGTTTCCTTTTTGTCTCATTTCACCTGTGATTCCATAACCTTTGGGTTAAAACTCATTCATGGCATCCTTGTTACTTATATACCACTTCTTCCATGTGTGGTTGGTTGTGTTCACCTCTTTGCGACCCTGTAGACTGTATCTGGTCAGGCCCCTTTGTCCACAGGGTTTCCCAGGCAAGAATACTGGAGTGGGTTGCCATTTCCTTTTGCAGGAGATTTTTTCACCCAGGGATCCAACTCATATCTCCTGCATTGGCAGGAATATTCTTTACCCACTCTGGCACCTGGGAAGCCACTACTTAGGAACAACCAGTTTCTTTAGTATTCACTGAATTGCATGAAATGTTTTTTGCATAAAAATAATAATATTTATTTTTGTTCAGTGTATCATAATTAATAAACAGCACTTATAAATATGTTTCAAGTTATATAAACATTTAAAACTATTTACACTTATATATAAATGTAAGTGCTATTTATTAACTGTGATACACTAAACAAAAATAAGTGCTATCATTTTTACATAAAACAAAATCTAAATTATTTCATACAATTCAGTGACTGCTAAAGGAAGCTGGTGCTCCTTATCCAGAGTAAGCTGATATAAAGCATTATACTTTATTGAGTTTGTTTCTATAAAACATCAGGAATAACAATAACTGAAACCTGTTTATGACAGCTTGCCTCACTAAGTCACCAAAATCCTAAGCGGACGTGAATATATCTGATAATAAATTTTCAGTAAGGTGAAATGAAAAGGAAACTATTATACCTCTGTCAGACTCATTCTTATTCTTTTTATTCTTCTATTAGAGAATGAACATCACTCTTTTCCTGAAGTTAAAAGGAATTTTTAGTTTTCGCATCAATTTTTATCAGACTTAGAGGCAAGAGCAGCTATAAATCCCTGATCCTAGAACCTGGACAATATAAGTCATATGGCAAACATTTCAAGCTTCTAGAAATTGATAACTGAAGCTAAGTAATACTGATACAAGAGATAAAATTATTTTTTAAAAACAATCAGAAAAAGAATAACATATCATTTAGTAAGTAAGGATAGTCAGCAATTAAAAATGACTCTTACAGAAGCTCTGGAGTGGGATAGAAAAAAATTTCTTTATATTGGATTCAAATAGGAAAATGTTATTTATAGAGTTCACAGAGTATTAGAAATGTGGAAACACTTTTCTTACACCATATATTTTATGCACCACACCCCCATCTCCACAAGGCTCATTTTCTCCATAAAATTTAGGACATTAACTTTCTAATTTCAAACCTACTTGTCCATTGCTATTAATGCTAAGCAAAACTCCTTTTATTTTCTAGATCCCTTTCTCCTCTCTTACCCTATTAACTCTCAGCCCACTTGAATGATTTTCTGTCCTATTGAGAATCTTTTTCTGGCTTCTATATTCAGTCACTCGACTCCCTCTACTTCCACTGCCAATTCAAGATGACAGATGGAAGGGAGATTGGAAATGGTTCTCTGATTATGAACTGGACTCACAGTGGAATAGAAGATGACCCATGTCTTCTCAATATCCAGAAAATTCCTGTTTTCATGTTGCCTCTATGATAGGAAAATGATGCCTTTATCCTCTGTGCTCAAGAAGTGGCCAGGGTAGTGGACCAAACACTGCTCTACCACCTGCTGCCCTGGTTGAATCCCTTCAGTCTTGACCACTCCCTATTTTCAAAGGAGATAAAAGAAGAACTCATTCCAATTACTGCTTGCCACACCACAGGGAGTTAACAGTTTTCCTGCCCATTTAGCTGGCTGGTTTTAGGTCAGCTGGGCTTCCCAGGTGGCACTAGTATTAAAGAACCTGCTTCCAAATGCAGGAGACGTAAGAGACACAGGTTCAATCCCTGGGTTGGGAAGATCCCCTAGAGGAGGGCATGGCAATCCACTCCAGTATTCTTGCCTAGAGAATCCCATGGACAGGGGAGCCTAGCGAGCTACAGTCCATGGGGTCGCAAAGAGTCAGACACGACTGAAGTGATTTAGCATATATTTAAGCCAGCTGTCTGTGGAAACTTGTACTTTATTATTTTGCTTTATAAATAGACTGTTTTATATATTCTTCTTTGAATATACTTATTCTTTTGCAGTGGTTCTGGATTCTTAATTTTTTCTCCTATGAGATACAGTAACTTTAAATGATTTCCTTTAAAGCTTCTTACTTGCTTCTTTGAATGTATTCTAACAAAGAGCACATGCCCTGGCATGTGTTTTGTTCAGTAGATCAGTCTTGTCTGACTCTGTGATGCCATGAACTGCAGCACACCAGACTTCCCTGTCTTTCACCATCTCCCAGAGTTTGCTCAATTCATATCTATTGAGTTGGTGATGCCATCCAACCATCTCATTCTCTGCTGTCCCCTTCTCCTGCCTTCAATCTTTCTTAGTGTCAGGGTCTTTTCCAATGAGTTGGCTATTCACATCAGATGGCCAAAGTATTAGAGCTTCAGCATCAGTCATTCCAGTGAATATTCAGGGTTGATTTCCTTTAGGATGGACTGGTTGGATCTCCTTGCAGTCCAAGGGACTCTCAAGAGTCTTTTCCAACACCACATTTTGAAAGTATCAATTCTTCAGTGCTCAGCTTGTTTATGGTCCCAACTCTTATATCTATGCATGACTACTGGAAAAACCATAGCGTTTGCTATGCAGATATTTGTCGACAAAGTAATGTTTCTGCTTTTTAATACATTGATCCAGGTTTGTCATTGCTTTTTTTCAAGGAGCAAGCGTCTTTTAATTTCACGGCTGCAGTCACCATCTGCAGTGATTTTGGAGCCCCCCAAAATAAAGTCTATCACAGTTTTCCTTGTTTCCCTATCTATTTGCCTTGAAGTGACAGGACCACATGCCATGAACTTTGTTTTTTGAATGTTCAGTTTTAAGCCAGCTTTTTCAGTCTCTTCTTTCCCTTTCATCAAAGGGCCCTTATAGTTCTTTTTTTGTTTTCTGCCATAAGGGTGGTGTCATCTGTATATCTGAGGTGATTGATATTTCTCCTGGCAGTCTTGATTCCAGCTTGTGCTTTATCCAGACTGGCATTTTACATAATGTACTATGCACAGAAGTTAAATAGGCAGAGTGACAATATACAGCCTTGACGTACTCCTTTCCCGATTTGGAACCAGTCTGTTGTTCAATGTCCATTTCTAACTGCTGCTTCTTGACCTTCATACAAATTTCTCAGGGGGCAGGTAAGGTGGTTTGGTATTCCCATCTCTTCAAGAATTTTCCACAGTTTATTGTGATCCACACAGTCAAAGGCTTTGGCATAATCAATGAAGCAGAAGTAGATATTCTTCTGGAACTCTCTTACTTTTTCTATGATCCAGTGGATGTTGTTAATTTAACTGCTGGTTACTCTGCCTTTTCTAAATCCAGCTTGCACATCTGGATTGTCCATTGCACATCCATGAATTGTCCATTCATGTACTGTTGAAGCCAAGCTTGAAGGATTTTGAGCATGACCTTGCTGGTGTGTGAGATGAGTGCAGTTGTACAGTAGTTTGAACATTCTTTATCATTGCCCTTCTTTGGGATTAGAATGAAAACTGATGTTTTCCAGTCCTGTGATCAATGCTGAGTTTTCCAAATTTTTTGTCATATTGAGTGCAGCACTTTCACAGCGTCGTCTTTTAGGATTTCAATAGCTGGAATTCCACCACCTCAAGTAACTTTTGTTCACAGTAATGCTTCCTAAGACCCACTTGAATTCTCACTGTAGGATGTCTGGTGCTAGGTGAGTGATCACACCATCATAGTTATCCAGGTCATTAAGATCTTTTTGTATAGTGATTCTGTGTATTCTTGCCACCTCTTCTTAATATCTTCTTTTTCTGTTAGGTCCATACCATTTCTGTCCTTTATTGTGCCCATCTTTGCATGAAATCTTACCTTGGTATCTCCAATTTTCTTGAAGTGATCTCTAGTCCTTCCTATTCTATTGTTTTCCTCCATTTCTTTGCATTGTTCACTTCAGAAGACTTTCTTTTCTCTCCTTGCTAATCTTTGGAACTCTGCATTCACATGGGTATATCTTTCTCTTTCTCCTTTGCCTTTCACTTCTCTTTTCTCACTAAGGCCTCCTCAGACAACCATTTTGCCTTTTTGCATTTCTTTTTCTTGGGGATGATTTTGATCACTGCCTCCTGTACAATGTTATGAACCTCTGTCCATAGTTGTTCAGGTATTCTATCAGATTTAAAACCTTGAATCTATTTTTCACTTTTCCTGTATAATTGTAAGGGATTTGATTTAGGTTTTATCTGAATGGCCTAGTGGTTTTCCCTATTTTCTTCAATTTAACTCTGAATTTTGCAATAAGGACTCCATGATCTGAGCCACAGTCCACTCCTTTTCTTGTTTTTGCCGACTCTATAGAGTTTCTCCATCTTTGGCCGCAAAGAATATAATCAATCTGATTTCGGTATTGACCATCTGGTGATGTCCATGTGTAAAGTTGTCTCTTGTGTTGTTGGAAGAGGGTGTTTGCTATGACTAGTGCGTTCTCTTGGTAAAACTCTGTCAGGCTTTGCCCTGCCTCATTTTGTACTCCAAAGCCAAACTTGGCACATGTAGAGACAGAAAGTGTTCCATTGCCATCCATACTTGAGAGGACTTTGTGTCTCTCACAGGGTTCTAGGTCCCTCATTCTGTTCCTTCTCAATATTTCACCCTTCACTATCTGTTGTATATGCCAGAGTTACTGCCACATTGTGAGGTGGCATACATCCCCTTCTGAACAAATTTATGAATATGTAGAAAGATATGTCTGTATACAGCCTTAGCTATCCTGATTATGATTTAAGACTTTAGAAGGTATACTAGCAAAAATTCTAATTGTTCTAGTACAAAACATGGATCTTCTTGCACTTATTTGCTGAAATTATTTATAAGACTAGGTGTCCTTTTGTAGCTTCTGGTCTTGTATCTGCATATCATACTTTTTTTCCCCTGTTACATGTAACCAAAAGCAGATGTATTTGCCGGCTCATCTACTATACATTTTTTTGGTTAAAAGAGTATCTTTCTCTGCATTAATCAAGACTCTTAATGCTGTAAATGACAGAATCTGAATCAAAATTGGATTAAACAAAATTAAATTTATTGGGTCCCATAACTAGGAAGTCCAATGGTTTCATGATGCAAACAATGTAAATAGAACTCACTGTATCTTCCATCATTTCTTGACTTGCTTTTATATTCTTGGTTCCAAGTGGTAATAATATGATTGCAGGATCTCCAATTGTTATGTAATCTCAAGCCTCACAGGAAAGAGTGGGAATATCTTTTCCAGAAATAAGAGTAAAATTGTCTTCCATCTCACCAGCTCAGCTTGGGTTATGTTCTATTCCTTAACTGTTGCTGTGGCCAGACAAAGCAATACTGCAAATTTCCAGGTCTAAATCACGTGGTATTGGGAGATGGATTCCACTGTAACAGAAACAAATGGACTGAAAAGAAAATTAGAATTTGATTGTCTGAAAGTACTGGGCAAAAACAACAGATGTTCACTACAGTCTCCTTCATCCTGGTATGTGGCAAGATCCAGGAAAGAAATGGGTTGAAAACATAATGACCCAGATAGAAAAAGATGGCATCATAGGGAATATTTAGCTTAGCAAGTATTTGAAAAGAAGATAACTTGGCATAGAATGATCTTCTGGATGTTAAGATTTTGAGAAAGACAAAAATGTAGTAGAAAGTTTTTGAGTGTTCAATATATGATATAAAAATATATTATTATTAAAGCTCCGTAGTTGTCCCAAGCAAAAGAGATTTCTAACATCAAGAAAGAAATATTTGAGTACAATGTAGCAATTACAATTCTTCTAGTAGTTGTCTACTTTTCAATGCTCCAAACATTTTCCTTTTTATTGATATAGGTAACATTTTAAAATGCCATTGCCTATTATATATAGTCTATGTATTTGTTTAAAAATACCTTTGACATATACTCTGAAGTTCTGCTACAAATGGTAACTGAAAAGAATAGATTGTCTTAGTTTATTTAAAACAACATTAAAGTAGTTCCAGAGAGAGCAAGTAAAATATCAATAATAAAATATGTTTTATCCATTAATAAAACCTGGATTATATGAAACAATTTTAGCAAATAATAATCTTTCAAAGCTCAATGATTCAGACTGACAAAGAAAATAAAATTTTCTCCCCACATACATGTTTTTAAAAATAATTTTCAAGTAGACAGTAAACTTTTCATCCAATATCTGTATTTCTAACAGTGAGTGAATAAACTGAGAAGAAAATTATGCTGCATGAATTTTGGTGAATTTCTAGATTAGGGTTACCTTTCTCGATGATATAAACATAAACTGTCATAATCAAGAGTGAGAAGTTTGAATTTCGGTAAGTTTTATGGCCAGGTTTATTAGGGACTGACTTACATCTTCCAAAATTTATATTAAAGTCCTAAGTCCCAGTGCCTTAGAATGTAACTGTATTTTTTAAATTTTATTGTAGTATAGTTAATTTACAGTGTTAATTTCAAGTGTACAACAAAATGAATCAGATATACATATGTGTGTGTGTCTCTCTATATATATTCACATACATACATATATCCACTCCTTTTTGGATTCTTTTCCCATAGATCACTACAGAATATTGTGAAGTTACCTGTGCTATACAGTAGGTCTGTATTAGTTACCTATTTTATATATCGTAGAATATGTCAATCCCAATCTTCCAAATTATCTGACCCCTACCCATGCCCAGTAACCATAAACTTATTTTCTATATCTGTAATTCTATTTCTGTTTTGTAGATAAGTTCATTTGTAGGTTTTTTTTTTTAAATTCTATATGGAAGCAATATCATATGATATTTGTCCTTCTCTGTCTGACTTACTCAGTATGACAGTTGCTAGGCTTTCCATGTTGCTATAAATGGCATTATTTTGTTGCTTTTTATGTTTGAATAATGCTGCATTGTATCCATGTACCACATCTTCATCTACTCCTCTGTTGATAGACATTTAGGTTGCTTCCATGTCCTGGCTATTGTAAATAGTGTTGCAATGAATATTGGGATGAATGTATCATTTTGAATTATATTTTTCTCTGGATATGTGCTCAGGAGTGGACTGCTGGAACACACAGGAGCTCTATTTCTAGTTTTTAAGGAACCTCCATACTGTTATCCAGTTTACATTCCCACCAACAGTGTAGGAGGGTCACCTTGTCTCCACACCCTCTCCAGCATTTATTATTTGTATATTTTTTGGTAATGGCCTTTCTGAGTGGTGTGAGGTGACACCTCATCTAGTTTTGATTTGCACTCCTCTGACAACTAGTGATGTTGAGCATCTTTTCATGTGCTTTTTAGCCATCTATATATCTTCTTTGGAGAAATGTCTACTTAGAACTTCCACCCAATTTATAATTGACTTGTTTGTTTCATTGACATTGACCTGCATGAAGTGTTAGTATATTTTAGAGATTTATCCATTGTTGGCTGCTTCATGTGCAAATTTACTCCCATTCCTTGGGTGGTCTTTCTGTTTATAGTTTTCTTTGTTGTGCAAAAGCTTTTAAATTTAGTTATGTCCTATTGTTTATTTTTGTTTTTACTTATTCTCAGTTCAGTTAAGTTGCTCAGTCATGTCCGACTCTTTGAGACCTCATGGACTGCAGCACACCAGGCTTCCTTGTCCATCATCAACTTCTGGAGATTGCTCAAATTCATGTCCATCGAATCGGTGATTCCATCCAACCATCTATCATCTGTCATCCTCTTCTTCTCCTGCTTTCAATCTTTTCCAGCATCAAGGTCTTTTCCAATGAGTCAGTTCTTGGTACAGGTGGCCACAGTATTGAGTTTCAGCTTTAGCATCCATTCCTCAAATGCATATTCAGGACTGATTTCCATTAGGATTGACTCATTTGATCTCTTTGTAGTCTAAGGGACTCTCAAGATTCTTCTCCAACACTACAGTTGCAAAGCATCAGTTCTTTGGTGTTCAGCTTTCTTTACAGTCCAACTCTCCCATCCATGCATGACTACTGGAAAAACCATAGCCTTGACTATATGGACCTTTGCTTTTTAATATGCTGTCCATATGTAGACATATGTAGATCATAGCTTTTCTTCCAAGGAGCAAGTGTCTTTTAATTTCATGGCTGCAGTCACTGTCTGCAGTGATTTTGGAGCCCCCCAAAATAAAGGTATGTCACTGTTTCCATTGTATCTTCATCTATTTGACATGAAGTGATGGGACCAGATGCCATGATCTTAGTTTTTTGAATGTTCAATTTTAAGCCAGCATTTTAACTCTCCTGTTTCACCCTCATCAAGAGGCTCTTTAGTTCCTCTTCATTTTCTACCATAAGGGTGGTGTCATCTGCATATCTGAGGTTATTGATATTTCTCCCAGCAATCTTGATTCTAGCTTGTGCTTCAACCAGCCTGCTATTTCTCATGATATACACAGGATATAAGTTAAATAAGCAGGGTGATAATATACAGCCTTGACGTACTACTTTCCCAGTTTGGAACCAGTTTATTGTTCCATGTTCAGTTTTAACTGTTGTCTCTTGACCTGCATACAGATTCCTCAGGAAGAAGGTAAGGTGGTCTGGAAGAATTTTGAAGAATTTCTTCATCTCTTGAAGAATTTTCCAGTTTGTTGTGTTCTACAACGTCAAAGTCTTTGCCATAATCAATGAAGCAGAAGTAGATGTTTTTTTCTGGAACTCTCTTGCTTTTCTGATGATCCAATGGATGTTGGCAATTTGATTTCTGGTTTCTCTGCCTTTTCTACAACAAGCTTAAACATCTGGAAGTTCATGGTTCATGTACTGTTGAAGCCTGGCTTGGAGAATTTTGAGCATTATTTTGCTAGCCTGTGAGATACGTGGAATTGTGCAGTAGTGTGAACATTCTTTGGCATTGTCCTTCTTTGGGATTGGAATGAAAACTGACCTTTTCCAGTCCTGTGGCCACTGCTGAGTTTTACAAATTTGCTTGCATATTGAGTGCAGCACTTTCACAGCATAATCATTCAGGATTTGGAATAGCTCAACTGGAATTCCATCACCTCCACTAGCTTTGTTCGTACCGACACTTCCTAAGGCCCACTTGACTTCACATTCCAGGATGTCTGGCTCTAGGTGAGTGACCACACCATCGTGGTTATCTAGGTCATGAAGATCTTTTTTGTATAGGTCTTCTGTGTATCCTTGCCACCTCTTCTTAACATCTTCTGCTTCTGTTAGGTCCATACCATTTCTGTCCTTTATCAAGCCCATCTTGGCATGAAATGTTCCCTTGGTATCTCTAACTTTCTTAAAGAGATCTCTAGTCTTTCCCATTCTATTGTTTTCCTCTATTTCTTTGCATTGATCACTGGAGAAGTCTGTCTAATCTCTCCTTGCTAATCTTTGGAACTCTGCATTCAAATGGGCATATCTTTCCTATTCTCCGTTGCCTTTCACTTGTCTTCTTTTCTCAGCTATTTGTAAGGCCTCTTCAGACATCCATTTTGCCTTTCTTTTTCTTGGGGATGATTTTGATCACTGCCTCCTGTACAATGTTATGAACTTCTGTCCATAGTTCTTCAGGCAATCTATCTATCAGATCTAATTCCTTGAATCTATTTGTCACTTCCACTCTATAATCATAAGGGATTTGATTTAGGTCATACCTGAATGGTCTAGTGATTTTCCCTACTTTCTTCAGTTTAATTCTGAATTTTGCAATAGAGTTCATGATCTGAGCCAGTCAGCTTCCAGTCTTGTTTTTGCTGACTATATAGAGAGCTTCTCCCACTTTAACTGCAAAGAATATAATCAGTCTGATTTCAGTATTGACCGTCTTCTCTATGAGGTGGATTTAAAGAAAAAATCTTGCTGCGATTTATGTCAAAAAGTGTTCTGCCCATGTTTTCATCCAAGAGTTTTATAATACCCAGCTTTACATTCAGGTCTTTAATCCATGTGAATTTATTTTTCTGCATTGTTGTTGTTCAGTTGCTCAGTTGTGTCGAACTCCTTGTGACACCATGAACTGCAGCATGCCAGGCTTCCCTGTCCTTCACTGTCTCCTGGAGTTTGCTCAGACTCATGTCCATTGAGTCAGTGATACCATCCAACCATCTCATCCTCTGTCATTCCCTTCTCCTCCATCCTTCAATCTTTCCCAGCATCCGGGGCTTTTCTAATGAGTCAGCTCTTCGTATCATGTGGCCGAAGTGTTGGAACTTCAGCATCAGTCCTTCCAGTGAATATTCAGGGTTGACTTTTAGGAGTGAGTGGTTTGTCCACATGGTGTTAGGCAATGTGCTAATTTCATTCTTTTCCATGTATCTGTCCAGTTTGCTTCATTTCTCAAAGGTAAAGTGCCCGTAAATGTATGGTTTTGTCTCTGGGCTCTCTATCCTGTTCCACTTCTCTTTATTTCTGTTTTTCTGCCATTACTTTAGTGTCTTGATTACAGTATCTTTGTAGTATAGTCTGAAGTCAGGGAGGATGATTCCTTCAGCTGTGTTTTTCTTTCTCAAGTTTGCTTTGCCTATTCAGGGTCTGTTGTGTTTCCATACAAATGGTAATTTTGTTGTTGTCCTAGTTCTTTTAAAAGTACCATTGGTACTTTGATAGAGATTATATAGAGTATATAGAGTTCTTTGGGCAATATAGTTATTTTCACAGTATTGAGTTTTCCAATTCAAGACCATGGTAGATCTCTCTATTTGTGTCTTCCTTTATTTCTTTCATCAGTATCTTATAGTTTTCTGAGTACAGGTTTTTTGTCTTCTTAAGTAGATATATTCCTAGGTACTTTGTTCTTTTTGATGCAATGGTAAATGGGATTGTTTCTTTTATTTTTCTTTCTGACCTTTCATTGTTATGTATAGGAATGCAAGAGATTTCTATGCATTATATTTTGTATCCTGCAGCTTTATGGAATTTTAGATGAGCTCTAGTAGCTGTACTTGGAGATAAGACCTTTATAAAGGGTGATTAAATCAAAATGAGGTCCATAGGATGGATCCTATAATATAATATGACTGCTGTTCTTAAAAGAAGAAATTTGAATACATGAATCAACACTATAAGATTGTTTGAAGACATCAGAAGAAGATGGCCATCCACAAATCAAGGAAAGAGATCTCAGAAGAACTAAACAGGCTGTCTTCTTGATCTCAGATTTGCAACCTCCAGAACTGTGAGGTTAATAAATATATGTTTTTTAACCTATCCAGGCTGTGATGCTTTGTTATGACAGTTCTAATACACTAACATAGGGTTTAAAAACACTGGAGCCTCTGATATAATAATAAAGTAATTAATTGATAAATATTTCCTGGTCTAGATAGTTCATCACCATTCACTGAGGAAGCATTGTGATTGGACCATAAGAAACAAAAGGAAAATTTTGTGAGATGTAACAGTTGATGGTAAAAATTTACTGATGGGAGTGACAAAATCAGACATGCCTTTTGGTAAGTTCAGTCTGATGGTAGTAAGGATGGCTTGGATACGATGAAGTGTGGGTTCATGGAAACCTGAAAGGAATACAGTTTACATAAGATGTAAGACCTCTCTAGAAGAAATAATGGGAATGGAAAGAAATGGGGAAATTTAAGTAATATGTAAGAATGTATTAATAAGACTTGGTTAGAAGATATGAATGCTGCTGCTGCTGCTAAGTCTCTTCAGTCGTGTATGACCCCATAGACGGTAGCCTATCAGGCTCCCCCGTCCCTAGGATTCTCCAGGCAAGAACACTGAAGTGGGTTGCCATTTCCTTCTCCAATGCATGAAAGTGAAAAGTGAAAGTGAAGTCACTCAGTCGTGTCTGACTCTTCGCGACCCTATGGACTGCAGCCTACCAGGCTCCTCTGCCTATGGGATTTTCCAGGCAAGAATACTGGAGTGGGGTGCCATTGCCTTCTCCAAGGATATGAATAGTAAGGACTATTAGAGAGGAAGGAGTCAAAAACAATTTTCAGGTTCTAAGATGAAAACTTGGATGAAAGTGCAAACATGCAGTAAAATGGGGTCAACTGGAGCAGCAACAAGTTTTAGGGAATGACTATACATTCAGTTGGAGAATACTAATATTACTTAGTGATAGGGTCATTAAATGTCATTGAGAGGAAACAACCAGAAAGAGAAATATTTTTATATGAAATCTAAGGAGAGGAGTGTTGAAAAATTAACTACTGGTGAATCATAGCAAATGACACTGGAGATGAGGTTGAGAGGGTCAAATATGATGAGGCCTGAAAGATGACCATTAGATGTGATATGAAAGTGTAAAGAAACAGAGTAAACATTTTCTGCCAAGAATTGAGGAAGGGGAAGAAATGCAGACAAGAAAGAAGTTAACTTGGTCTGTTGAATTTCTATTTCTTTAATTTGCCTCTATCTTTTTTATTATTTTCCCTCTCCCCAAGTAAAGAAGAGTCTTTAGTATAACTGGTTAGAGACCAAGGAATTAATTGAGTTGCATTTTATTTGGGGGATAGTTTACTAGTTTTAAAATTTAACATTGCTGTACAAAGCCTTGTTTTGCTAATGAGCCACCAGGGAAGCCACACTAGGAATAGGTACCAGAGGTAGGCACCAACAATATATACTTGTTTCACATAATCAATTACATTATCCAAACTGGATTAAACAGACACGTACCTCATTATAGAAAAGATAACATTACTTTGGGAATGTAATTTGTGTAAGCTAGTTGAATCACTTGAAAAATTTTATTTTTCATATGCAATCTAGTTGATATCAACAACAAGATATTTTGTATACCTAGACTGTCAGATAGAACACAAACACCCCTCTTTTTGGTATTTGGCCAAGGTAATCCATTCAGTCCTGTGACTCAGACATTATCTCATGCTGGAACTGATCATATTCAAATACATCTCTTCATCTTTGATTTCTCTCCATGATTTTTTGGCTAGTATATCTGGTTCTCTACTCAGCATATTATCTTACTTAACTAAGAGGTGAATCAAAATTAACATGTGCAAAGCCAACTCTAGATTATCTTCCCCCACCCACCTAACAAAAGAACTTATCCTCCCTGAATCTTTCCTATTTTAGTAAACGTGTTCTTTCTGTTGCTCAGATTAAAATCTCAGAGAAATCCTTGACTTACTTATTTCACAACTTGTCACACTGATCATAAAATATTATTAATTTTTCTCTCAATCTTAAATACCTTGAAGCAGCAAAATTTGTTGGAACTAGTTCAAAATACATTCTAAATTTTACTACTTCTAATCCCTTCTAGAGCTACCACTCTGGAGCAATATCAGTAAAATCTCTTAACTTGATTATAACAAGAGACTCCAAGCAAAACTACTGTTTATAGTCTATTTCCCAACCTGAACAGTCTCTTTGTACAACAGTCAGATGATCGTTTAAAAATATAAATCAGAATTTCCCTGCTCAAACACTGCTATGTTTCCCTACCATGCTTAGGGGAAAAAAAAAAAAAAAAAAAGTCAATCTTTGGTAAAATCTACAATAACCTTGGTGATTAGTTCCTATCTACTTTTCTAAGCTTATCTATCTTCAGTTCAGTTCAGTCATTCAGTCACCTTTACTATGCGATCCCAAGCACTACAGCATGTCAGGCCTCCCTGTCCATCACCAATGCCTGGAGTTTACTCAAACTCATGTCCATTGAGTCAGAAATGTCATCCTACAATCTTATCCACTGTCGAACACTTCTCCTCCTGCCTGCAATCTTTCCAGCATCGGGGTCTTTTCAAATGAGTCAGTTCTTCGCATCAGGTGGCCAAAGTTGGAGTTTCAGCATCAGCATCAGAGCTTCCAATGAATATTCAGGACTGATCTGCTTTAGGATGGACTGGTTGGATCTCCTTGCAGTCCAAGGGACCCTCAAGAGTCTTCTCCAGCACCACAATTCAAAAGCATCAGTTCTTTGGTGGTCAGCTTTATTCACAGTCCAACTCTCACATCCATACTTGACCACTGGAAAAACTATAGCCTTGACCAGATGGACCTTTGTTAACTAAGTAATGTCTCTGCTTTTCAATATGCTATCTAGGTTGGTCATAACTTTCCTTCCAAGGAGTAAACATCTTTTAATTTCATAGCTGCAGTCACCATCTGCAGTGATTTTGGAGGCCAACAAAATAAAGTCTAACAATGTTCCACTATTTCCCCATCTATTTCCCATGAAGTGATGGGACCAGATGCCATGATCTTAGTTTTAGTGAATGTTGAGCTTTTCTTTTTTTCTAATTTTATTTTTAAACTTTACATAATTGTATTAGTTTTGTCAAATATCAAAATGAATCTGCCACAGGTATACATGTGTTCCCCATCCTGAACCCTCCTCCCTCCTCCCTCCCCATACCATCCCTCTGGGTCGTCCCAGTGCACTAGCCCCAAGCATCCAGTATCGTGCATTGAACCTGGACTGGCAACTCGTTTCTTACATGATATTTTACATGTTTCAATGCCATTCTCCCAAATCTTCCCACCCTCTCCCTCTCCCACAGAGTCCATAAGACTGTTCTATACATCAGTGTCTATTTTGCTGTCTCGTACACCGGGTTATTGTTACCATCTTTCTAAATTCCATATATATGCGTTAGTATACTGTATTTATGTTTTTTCTTCTGGCTTACTTCATTCTGTATAATAGGCTCCAGTTTCATCCACCTCATTAGAACTGATTCAAATGTATTCTTTTTAATGGCTGAGTAATACTCCATTGTGTATATGTACCACAGCTTTCTTATCCATTCATCTGCTGATGGACATCTAGGTTGCTTCCATGTCCTGGCTATTATAAACAGTGCTGCGATGAACATTGGGGTACACGTGTCTCTTTCCCTTCTGGTTTCCTCAGTGTGTATGCCCAGCAGTGGGATTGCTGGATCATAAGGCAGTTCTATTTCCAGTTTTTTAAGGAATCTCCACACTGTTCTCCATAGTGGCTGTACTAGTTTGCATTCCCATCAACAGTGTAAGAGGGTTCCCTTTTCTCCACACCCTCTCCAGCATTTATTATTTGTAGATTTTTGGATTGCAGCCATTCTGACTGGTGTGAAATGGTACCTCATAGTGGTTTTGATTTGCATTTCTCTGATAATGAGTGATGTTGAGCATCTTTTCATGTGTTTGTTAGCCATCTGTATGTCTTCTTTGGAGAAATGTCTATTTAGTTCTTTGGCCCATTTTTTGATTGGGTCGTTTATTTTTCTGGAGTTGAGCTGTAGGAGTTGCTTGTATATTTTTGAGATTAGTTGTTTGTCGGTTGCTTCATTTGCTATTATTTTCTCCCATTCTGAAGGCTGTCTTTTCACCTTGCTAATAGTTTCCTTTGATGTGCAGAAGCTTTTAAGGTTAATTAGGTCCCATTTGTTTATTTTTGCTTTTATTTCCAATATTCTGGGAGGTGGGTCATAGAGGATCCTGCTGTGATTTACATCGGAGAGTGTTTTGCCTATGTTCTCCTCTAGGAGTTTTATAGTTTCTGGTCTTACGTTTAGATCTTTAATCCATTTTGAGTTTATTTTTGTGTATGGTGTTAGAAAGTGGTCTAGTTTTATTCTTTTACAAGTGGTTGACCAGATTTCCCAGCACCACTTGTTAAAGAGATTGTCTTTAATCCATTGTATATTCTTGCCTCCTTTGTCAAAGATAAGATGTACATATGTGCGTGGATTTATCTCTGGGCTTTCTATTTTATTCCATTGATCAATATTTCTGTCTTTGTGTCAGTACCATACTGTCTTGATAACTGTGGCTTTGTAGTAGAGCCTGAACTCAGGTAGGTTGATTCCTCCAGTTCCATTCTTCTTTCTCAAGATCGCTTTGGCTATTCGAGGTTTTTTGTATTTCCATACAAATTGTGAAATTATTTGTTCTAGCTCTGTGAAGAATACTGTTGGTAGCTTGATAGGGATTGCATTGAATCTATACATTGCTTTGGGTAGTATACTCATTTTCACTATATTGATTCTTCCAATCCATGAACATGGTATATTTCTCCATCTATTAGTGTCCTCTTTGATTTCTTTCACCAGTGTTTTATAGTTTTCTATATATAGGTCTTTAGTTTCTTTAGGTAGATATATTCCTAAGTATTTTATTCTTTCCGTTGCAATGGTGAATGGAATTGTTTCCTTAATTTCTCTTTCTGTTTTCTCATTATTAGTGTATAGGAATGCAAGGGATTTCTGTGTGTTGATTTTATATCCTGCAACTTTACTATAGTCATTGATTATTTCTAGTAATTTTCTGGTGGAATCTTTAGGGTTTTCTATGTAGAGGATCATGTCATCTGCAAATAGTGAGAGTTTTACTTCTTCTTTTCCAATTTGGATTCCTTTTATTTCTTTTTCTGCTCTGATTGCTGTGGCCAAAACTTCCAAAACTATGTTGAATAGTAATGGTGAAAGTGGGCACCCTTGTCTTGTTCCTGACTTTAGAGGAAATGCTTTCAATTTTTCACCATTGAGGATAATGTTTGCTGTGGGTTTGTCATATATAGCTTTTATTATGTTGAGGTATGTTCCTTCTATTCCTGCTTTCTGGAGAGTTTTTATTATAAATGGATGCTGAATTTTGTCAAAGGCTTTCTCTGCATCTATTGAGATAATCATATGGTTTTTATTTTTCAATTTGTTAATGTGGTGTATTACATTGATTGATTTGCGGATATTGAAGAATCCTTGCATCCCTGGGATAAAGCCCACTTGATCATGGTGTATGATCTTTTTAATGTGTTGTTGGATTCTGATTGCTAGAATTTTGTTAAGGATTTTTGCATCTATGTTCATCAGTGATATTGGCCTGTAGTTTTCTTTTTTTGTGGGATCTTTGTCAGGTTTTGGTATTAGGGTGATGGTGGCCTCATAGAATGAGTTTGGAAGTTTACCTTCCTCTGCAATTTTCTGGAAGAGTTTGAGCAGGATAGGTGTTAGCTCTTCTCTAAGTTTTTGGTAGAATTCAGCTGTGAAGCCGTCTGGACCGGGGCTTTTGTTTGCTGGAAGATTTTTGATTACAGTTTCAATTTCCGTGCTTGTGATGGGTCTGTTAAGATTTTCTATTTCTTCCTGGTCCAGTTTTGGAAAGTTGTACTTTTCTAAGAATTTGTCCATTTCTTCCACGTTGTCCATTTTATTGGCATATAATTGTTGATAGTAGTCTCTTATGATCCTTTGTATTTCTGTGTTGTCTGTTGTGATCTCTCCATTTTTGTTTCTAATTTTGTTGATTTGATTTTTCTCCCTTTGTTTCATGATGAGTCTGGCTAATGGTTTGTCAATTTTATTTATCCTTCCAGCGAACCAGCTTTTGGTTTTGTTGATTTTTGCTATGGTCTCTTTTGTTTCTTTTGCATTTATTTCTGCTCTAATTTTTAAGATTTCTTTCCTTCTACTAACACTGGGGTTCTTCATTTCTTCCTTTTCTAGTTGCTTTAGGTGTAGAGTTAGGTTATTTATTTGACTTTTTTCTTGTTTCTTGAGGTGTGCCTGTATTGCTATGAACTTTCCCCTTAGGACTGCTTTTACCGTGTCCCACAGGTTTTGGGTTGTTGTGTTTTCATTTTCATTCGTTTCTATGCAAATTTTGATTTCTTTTTTGATTTCTTCTGTGATTTGTTGGTTATTCAGCAGCGTGTTGTTCAACCTCCATATGTTGGAATTTTTAATAGTTTTTCTCTGTAATTGAGATCTAATCTTACTGCATTGTGGTCAGAAAAAATGCTTGGAATGATTTCTATTTTTTTGAATTTACCAAGGCTAGCTTTATGGCCCAGGATGTGATCTATCCTGGAGAAGGTTCCATGTGTGCTTGAGAAAAAGGTGAAATTCATTGTTTTGGGATGAAATGTCCTATAGATATCAATTAGGTCTAACTGGTCTATTGTATCGTTTAAAGTTTGTGTTTCCTTGTTAATTTTCTGTTTAGTTGATGTATCCATAGGTGTGAGTGGGGTATTAAAGTCTCCCACTATTATTGTGTTATTGTTAATTTCTCCTTTCACACTTGTTAGCATTTGTCTTACGTACTGTGGTGCTCCCGTGTTGGGTGCATATATATTTATAATTGTTATATCTTCTTCTTGGATTGATCCTTTGATCATTATGTAGTGACCTTCTTTGTCTCTTTTCACAGCCTTTGTTTTAAAGTCTATTTTATCTGATATGAGTATTGCTACTCCTGCTTTCTTTTGGTCCCTATTTGCATGGAAAATCTTTTTCCAGCCCTTCACTTTCAGTCTGTATGTGTCCCCTGTTTTGAGGTGGGTCTCTTGTAGACAACATATGTAGGGGTCTTGTTTTTGTATCCATTCAGCCAGTCTTTGTCTTTTGGTTGGGGCATTCAACCCATTTACGTTTAAGGTAATTACTGATAAGTATGATCCCGTTGCCATTTACTTTATTGTTTTGGGTTCGAACTTATACACTGTTTTTGTGTTTCTTGTCTAGAGAATATCCTTTAGTATTTGTTGGAGAGCTGGTTTGGTGGTGCAGAATTCTCTCAGCTTTTGCTTGTCTGAAAAGCTTTTGATTTCTCCTTCATACTTGAATGAGATCCTTGCTGGGTACAATAATCTGGGCTGTAGGTTATTTTCTTTCATCATTTTAAGTACGTCTTGCCATTCCCTCCTGGCTTGAAGAGTTTCTGTTGAAAGATCAGCTGTTATCCTTATGGGAATTCCCTTGTGTGTTATTTGTTGTTTTTCCCTTGCTGCTTTTAATATTTGTTCTTTGTGTTTGATCTTTGTTAATTTGATTAATATGTGTCTTGGGGTGTTTCTCCTTGGGTTTATCCTGTTTGGGACTCTCTGGGTTTCTTGGACTTGGGTGATTATTTCCTTCCCCATTTTAGGGAAGTTTTCCACTATTATCTCCTCAAGTATTTTCTCATGGTCTTTCTTTTTGTCTTCTTCTTCTGGAACCCCTATGATTCGAATGTTGTAGCGTTTAATATTGTCCTGGAGGTCTCTGAGATTGTCCTCATTTCTTTTAATTCGTTTTTCTTTTATCCTCTCTGATTCATTTATTTCTACCATTCTATCTTCTAATTCACTAATCCTATCTTCTGCCTCTGTTATTCTACTATTTGTTGCCTCCAGAGTGTTTTTAATTTCATTTATTGCATTATTCATTATATATTGACTCTTTTTTATTTCTTCTAGGTCCTTCTTAAACCTTTCTTGCATCTTCTCAATCCTTGTCTCCAGGCTATTTATCTGTGATTCCATTTTAGTTTCAAGATTTTGGATCAATTTCACTATCATTATTCGGAATTCTTTATCAGGTAGATTCCCTATCTCTTCCTCTTTGGTTTGGTTTGGTGGGCATTTATCCTGTTCCTTTATCTGCTGAGTATTCCTCTGTCTCTTCATCTTGTTTAAATTGCTGAGTTTGGGGTGTCCTTTCTGTATTCTGGCAGTTTGTGGAGTTCTCTTTATTGTGGCGTTTCCTCACTGTGTGTGGGTTTGTACAGGTGGCTTGTCAAGGCTTCCTGGTTAGGGAAGCTTGTGTCGGTGTTCTGGTGGGTGGAGCTGTATTTCTTCTCTCTGGAGTGCAATGAAATGTCCAATAATGAGTTATGAGATGTCTATAGATTTGGGGTGACTTTGGGCAGCCTGTATCTTGAAGCTCAGGGCTGTGTTCCTTTGTTGCTGGAGAATTTGCTTGGTATGTCTTGCCCTGGAACTTATTGGCCCTTGTGTGGTGCTTGGTTTCAGTGTCGGTATGGAGGCGTTTGATGAGCTCCTGTCAATTAATGTTCCTTGGAGTCAGGAGTTCCCTGGAGTCAGGGTTTGGACTTAAGTCTCCTGCTTCCGGTTATAGGTCTTATTTTTACAGTAGTTTCAAAGCTTCTCCTTCTATACAGCACCATTGATAAAACATCTACATTAAAGATGAAAAGTTTCTCTACGGCGAGGGTCACTCAGAGAGGTTCACAGGGTTACATGGAGAAGAGAAGAGGGAGGAGGGAGTTAGAGGTGACCCAAATGAGATGAGGTGAATCAATAGTGGAGACAGTGGGCTAGCCAGTAGTCACTTCCTTATGTGCACTCCACAACTGGACCACTCAGAGATGTTCACGGAGTTATACAGTGAAGAGAAGAAGGAGGAAGGTGACAGAGGTGGCCAGAAGGATAAAAGGGGGGAATGAAAAGCAGGGAGACAGATCCAGCCAGTAATCAGTTCCCTAAGTGTTCTCCACCATCTGGAACACACAGAAATTCACAGAGTTGGGTAGAGTAGAGAGGGGTTAGGGAGGAGACACAGGCGACCTGGTGGAGAAAAAGGAGAGTCCAAAGGGAGAGAGAGCAGTCAAGCCAGTAATCTCGCTCCCTAATGAAAAATGGGTCCTGAAGATTGGGTCCTTAAAGGTACAAAATTGGTAACAAATACATAAAAGCAAAAATTAAAAATCTAGAGTAGAGTTTGGAGTTTCAAAAATACGACATTAAAGAAAAGAAGAAGGAAAAGAAAGAGAGAAAAAACGAACACACAAAAACAAACAAGGTCGCGAAAATTATAAAGAAAGTACAGGTACAAAATTGATAACTAATACCAGAAAGCAAAAATTAAAAATCTAGAGTAGAGTTTGGAATTTCAAAAATACAATGTTAAAAAAAAAAAGAAGAAGAAAAATAAAGAGAGAAAACAAACAAACAAATACAAACAATGTCACAAAAATTATAAAGAAAATACAGGTACAAAATTGATATCAAATACCAAAAGGCATAAATTAAAAATCTAGAGTAGAGTTTGGAATTTCAGATATACAATGTTATATAAAAGAAGAAGAGAAAGAAACAGAGAAGAAGAAAAAAAAGTCACAGAAATTATATAAAAAAAACTGTAGGTACAAAATTGATAACATATACCAAAAAGCGAAAATTAAAAATCTAGAGTAGAGTTTGGAATTTCAAAAATACAATGTTAAAGAAAAGAAAAAAAACAAAAACAAAAAGAAAAAAAACAAACAAAAAAAACAAGGTCAAAAAATTATAAAATATATATATATGAAGTTTGCTGAAGAAGAAAAAAATAGGGTCTTTTTTTTTTTTTTGCAAAGTAATAGGTTATAAAAGTGAAAATTAAAGGAACAATAGAGGACTTAAAAAAATTTTTTTTAATTAAAAAAAAAGAAAGAATGATCGTAAAAATAATAAAAATATATCTAGGACGTTCTTGGTTTTTTTGTGGGTGTTGTGGGCTCAGTTCATTTTTGGCTAGTTCCTTGGTCAGACTTATATTTCTCAAGATCTATAGGCCCCTTCCTATGTAGTCCGTAGTAACCACAGGGTTTTGATCTATTGCCTGTAGCTTCCAAGGCGTTTCCCTCTGTTATATCTTCTTCTGTTTGCTAGTCTCTTCCGTATCTGGTTTCCGCCCTGACACAAAGGGCACGGTGGAGGACACTTTTTTTTTTTTTTTTTTTTAGGCTTACTTGTTCAGTCGCGCTGTGGGGAGGGAGGGATGCTGCAAACAAATAACACTGGCGTGGGCTCGCAGTGCCTCAGCCACCCTGGGTCTGCCCCCACTCACGGCACGTGTAGCCTTCCTGTCCACACTGCTCGGACTCTAGGTTGTTCCGCCAGGAACAATCCGAGGCCAGCCCTGGGCTGCATGCACCTCCCAGGTCCAAGTCGCTCAGGTTCAGGCACTCGGGTAGTCCTCAGAGGTGCAGACTCTGTTGGGCCTGCATTTTGTGCTCTTCCCAGGTCCGAGCAGCTTAGGTGACGAGGTGTTTGGCGAGCGCCAATGCTGCGACTTATTGCCTCCCCGCCACTCGGTTATCTGGGTGTAAAACCGGTGCACCTTCTCAGGCAGATGTTGACCATCCAGACCCCCAAGAAGTTTTAGTTAGCAAAGAAGCCTGCTTACGTTTTATAGATAATGTCTCTCTGGGGCTGCAATTGCCCCCTTCCGGCTCTGGCTGCCTGTCACCGGAGGGGGAAGGTCTGCAGCCGGCTATCTCTGTTCAGTCCTTTGTTCCATGCGCGGGCCTGGCGGTCTTAGGTTAGGGCTGGCTTTTCGCGTGGTAGATATCCCACAGTCTGGTTTGCTAGCCCAAATTATTTCGCTCAGATAGAGCTCAGGGTATTCAGGCCAGATTCTTACTCTCAGCGATGCAGCCCACGCCGCACCTCCCTGCCCAGCCCCCGCTTGCTAATGGTGGATGCAGGCGTCTGCGCTGCTTCTCCGCTGGGGGAGTTACCGTAGGGCTCGCAATCTGCGAGTTTTAATTGTTTATTTATTTTTTCTCCCTGTTATGTTGCCCTCTGTGCTTCCAAAGCTCGGCACAGATTCAGCAGTGAGATGATTTCCTGGTGTTTGGAAACTTCTCTCTTTTTAAGATTCCCTTCCCGGGACGGAACTCCGTCCCTCCCTCTTTTGTCTCTTTTTTTTGTCTTTAATATTTTTTCCTACCTCCTTTCGAAGAGTTGGGTTGCTTTTCTGGGTGCCTGATGTCCTCTGCCAGCATTCAGAAGTTGTTTTGTGGAATTTACTCGAGTTTAAATGCTCTTTTGATGAATTTGTGGGGGAGAAAGTGTTCTCCCTGTCCTACTCCTCCGCCATCTTGGCTCCTCCCCTGAATGTTGAGCTTTAAGCCAACTTTTTAACTCTCCTCTTTCACTTTCATCAAGAGGCTCTTTAGTTCTTCTTCACTTTCTGCCATAAGGGTGGTGTCATCTGCATATCTGACATTATTGATATTTCTCCTGGCAATCTTGATTCCAGCTTGTGCTTCTTCCAGCCCAGCGTTTCTCATGATGTACTCTGCATAGAAGTTAAATAAACAGGGTGACAATATACAGCCTTGATGTACTCCTTTTCCTATTTGGAACCAGTCTGTTGTTCCATGTCCAGTTCTAATTGTTGCTTCCTGACCTGCATATAAGTTTCTCAAGAGGCAGGTGGTCTGGTATTCCCATCTCTTTCAGAATTTTCCACAGTTGATTGTGATACACAGTCAAAGGCTTTGGCATAGTCAATAAAGCAGAAAATAGATGTTTTTCTGGAACTCTCTTGCTTTTTACATGATCCAGCAGATGTTGGCAATATGATCTCTGGTTCCTCTGCCTTTTTAAAAACCAGTTTGAACATCTGGAAGTTCACGGTTCACGTATTACTGAAGCATGACTTGGAGAATTTTGAGCATTACTTTACTAGCGTGTGAGATGAGTGCAATTGTGCAGTAGTTTGAGCATACTCTGGCATTGCCTTTCTTTGGGATTGGAATGAAAACTGACCTTTTCCAGTCCTGTGGCCACTGCTGAGTTTTCCAAATTTGCTGGCATATTGAGTACAGCACTTTGACAGCATCATCTTCCAGGATTTGAAATAGCTCAACTGGAATTCCATCACCTCCACTAGCTTTGTTCATAGTGATGCTTTCTAAAGCCCACTTGACTTCACATTCCAGGATGTCTGGCTCTAGGAGAGTGATCATTCCATTGTGATTATCTTGGTTGTAAAGATCTTTTTTGTACAGTTCTTCTCTGTATTCTTGCCACCTCTTCTTAATATCTGTTCCTTCTGTTAACTCCATACCATTTCTGTCCTTTATTGAGCCCATCTTGGCATGAAATGTTCCCTTGGTATCTCTAATTTTCTTGAAGTGATTTCTAGTCTTTCTCATTCTGTTATTTTCCTCTAGTTTTTGCATTGATCTCTAGGTACACCAATTTCCTAAGTGAAATGTTTCACAAATACTATTAATACATCAAATGCCCTCCCACAATAGGACCTTTACTTCTGATACTTGCTTTCTTTGGAACGTTCTTCTCAGAAATTCGTATGATTCTCTCCCTCATATCACGAAGTTTTCTGCTTCACAATAGGCTTATCACAGCCATCCTACCTATAGTAACAATCCTTACACTCCTTCATTTTTCTTCTAATATATTTTACCTTTTAACATCTTATTATGCCTTAATTTATGGTTTGTTTTATTTCTTCACCACTATCACATAAGTTCACTGAAAGCTGAAATCTTTCTGTCTTGCTTTGTGTTGCTTTCCTGGCAACATTACCATTGTGTTATTGATAGTAAGCCATCAGTAAAGAAGTGCATAAATGATTAAATATTTTTATGCTATGGAAACTTATCTTCTCAATTCTGTATCATTGAGACTCAGATAATTTACTCTCTGGGACATGATTGAGAAACTAACACTTTCTCACATTGGGATTACTTTCTTGATCAAAGAGCAAGTAATGAAGCCTGAAGTTTAAATAAAGGGGCTTTTAAATAAGAATTTGTAAGCACTGCATATTTCTCTGTTTCACTGCAGATATACAACCTATCACTTGGAAAGAGCACACATAATCTATTATATTTTGTTTAACATAATAGATACAGACTATTAATGCCATATGTTTCATGAGAATGGTAGTACTAGAATTTTTAAGACCTGTATAAAGAATTTTATAGAGAGCTTCCCAATAGCTATTCCATATCAGCGAATGGCTGCTCTCCAATATCTACTCTTTTTTATTAATAAACTTTAACTGTTATTGTTACTGTCAAGCACAGATTTGCATATTGGGTGTGTTCTTCAAATAGCAAAATGCTGAACCCCATAATAGTTCTTGGAACTCAAGACAGATTTGGAGTCATCATCCTGTTTACAAGATGGAGTCCTAGGTGGTTAGGTGAACACAATTTGAATTCTTTATTATTCTTTCCTTTTGTTGGCATTACTGCATTATTCTCTTTTCCCAGATGAAACACTTCATGAAGTTTATTGCATTTGCTAATTAGATTAGCAATTACCAATTAAGCTAAATTTCAAAGTACCAATCAGATTTTATACCTTAATTAGTTACATTATTACTAATTAGGATAGCAGTTTTTACTTAATGGGTTATGTGCAAATTAAGATGATTCAGTCCATTTTTAAAGCCTACATATATTTTACTAATTGGTATAGTAATCAAGAGCTCATATTTGAATTTAATATGTCATATTAGTAAAATGTCACATGACAGTTCAAGTCTGTATGTAATATAGGAAAAAAATATTAGGACAAACAAGAGTTAACTGAATTTAAACTTTTCCAAAGTTTGAGTTGAGATGAGTAATGCTTTGGAAGACACGTATAATCATGCTTTGGAAGACAGATAAAGTAATTCCTCTACTAAGAAAAACAAGAAGAGCTTAGTATCTATTAATAATATTCAAAGAACACATTTTAGAAATATGGTTCTTTCATCTGGCAGTTGGTGATTTACATACCTTTTGGTGGGTAGTAGCTATGAATGCACTGGCTCTGCCAGAAGCATGTAAATTAAATTACAATTTTTGAAGTTTTCATTGGGTTTTGACACCTGGATTCCAAAGTTGTTCAAGTACTGATTTCCTTTTACTATTAACAAATATTTTGAACAATTCTACTGCCAGATGTTTTCTTACTATATTGTACGTACATAAAGAAAACATAAAATCTTAGGAGCATAATGAAATAGACATTTGTAGTAAAGGCTATATTTTATAAAGTGACTACAAAATCTTAATTATATTGACAATGTACTACATTTATCACATTCAACTACCTTAACAGGTGGCACTAGTGGTAAAAGAATCTGCCTGCAATGCAGGAGATGCAGGAAGATCCCCTGGAGAAGGAAATGGAACCCCATTCCAGTATTCTTGCCTCAGAAATACAATGGACAGAGGAACCTGGCAGGTTCCATGAGGTTGCAAAGAGTCAGACTCGACTTAGTGACTAAAAACAACAACAACTACCCTAACTAAGTTAATGTGCTTTTGCCTGACTATACTTACCACATTTAATGATTATTTTAGTCAGTCACAACTGTTTATATTGTTTAGCATAGTACTCTAGTCCTGGACCAAACACAGAGTAGACCTTTTTTAGAGGAAGAACATTGACTGAAACTGCCCACCCTGGCCAGGCACCATAGAATCTATTTGCATGAGTTGTTTTATGACAGAAGGTCCTGGTAAGGAACACGGAACTAATAAGCTGCCACCAACCACAAGAATTCAGGAAAGTTCAAAGGAGACACCGCATGTCTGACCACCTCCCAGAATCCTTCTCTCTGGCATCCTTCTTGGCTGGACAAGGCCTGTTCTACCAGGAAGGACTCTGAATCAGAATGATTGGGTAAAGACAACCCAGAAACTAATCCCATCACCATAAAACCCCAAACTGCGAGCCATGTGGCAGAGCTGTTCTCCTGGGTTCCCTTACCCTACTGCTCTCCGCCCTTTCCCAATAAAATCTCTTTGTCAGCACATGTGTCTCCTTGGACAATTCATTTCCAAATGTTAGACAATAGCCAAGTTTCAAGCCCTGGAATTTGTCCTCTTTCCTGCAACAGAAAGAAATATAGCTTTAGTCATTGATAAACATGTATAAATTCTGAAATTGCACTCTGGCTCATAAACAGTGCACTATTATTTAATGCACTCCAACTCTTTGGTCTTAGCTATGATCCTAGTGTAGTAAAAGATAGCAAAAAATTTCAGATTAGCAAATACATATATTTTAAGACACTAATAGTTTAAAAGGAGGTCTACTATCTAATTTGGGTAGCATGTATATCTCTCGCTCTTTATATCTCAAATCAGTTTTTGTGTATACCTATTCCTGAGTTGCTTATATTTGCATATCTGTCTTTTTGCAAAGGAATTTTTTCAGGATTCCATCCAGGAATCTGGCATGCAAATGGTTAAACAGGTCTGTGATCAACTCTCTTTTTAGAGGGGACTTCTCTGGGAAAGAAGAAAGTTTATCCAGTCTAATCTTCCTTCAACATGTTAATGACTAAAATTTTGGCAAACAAACCAATGATAATACTATTGAAATGGTTCATACTATGGTGTGCTTTTTTCAGGTTGGACCACGTTGACTATAATAAGTCATGGTAAACAAAATTCAAAGCTTTTAATTTATGGGACAGTTCTATGTATCTCTCTTTGTTGGCATCTGCTTTGAGATTATTCATCAAAACTGTTAGTAAAACTGTCTTACTGGGTCAGATTTCTTTCTTTCTTTCTTTCTTTTTTTTGAGCCAACTACCATAGGAGGAGTTTTTACATGGTAAGGGACTATAAACAAAGTCATCTGAATGACAAATCTCGCCTCCTTGCCCTACTCCATATTTCTGATATACATGACCGAGATTTGACAATCTCATCTTTTGTGTTATCATAGGATACACTTAGTGTTTCAGGTTAACTGCATGGAACACTAAGTGTTAAACAAATTATATCATTGGATGAAAAATACAAAGTCACAACCACTTAAAGTGGCTAGTATGTAAGCATATGGGACAGTGATAGCATGCTTTTTTGGTGTACAAATAGTCTGAAAAATTCACCCTTTATTTAAGAATCCAATAGTTAATGCACTCTAAAAATTCTTTGTCTATTAAACTTAAGTATAAATCAGTTCAGTTTTACTAGGATTTGTGGAAGATGGATAACAATTAAAAATCCATTAGCTTTTTGTGGGTAGGGGCATAGGTTAAAGAAGTAGGAAAGGAAAAAATCAAAGATTAATTTTTGTTCATCTATTTCAATACTAGTATAACATAGTCCCACTTACTTTAGGGTTTGATCTTCCCTTTAATTTTACTTTTATTATTTTATATTCTTCTAGTTTTTTCTCTTTAGACATAGACTCTGCTTTCTCTTAATCATATTCATCTCTTGCATACTTCTCTCCCTACAAATAGCTTCTGTTAAATTTTTGCATGTGTCTTTATGGATATGTTTATGTCTATATGCACACATAAACATATCCATATCTTTATGGATATGTTTATGTCTATATGCACACATAAACTTTTACTTCTTTCTTTTTTTTCTTTACTTTCTTTACTTTCTTTCTTTTTCTTTCTCCATTTCCTTTGTTTTTTTTTTTTTTTCCTAAAGTCCAAAAAGTGCCACTCTATTATGTAAGTTACTTTTATCTTTAATCAAATTATTCTCTATCATTAAATATGAGCTCTTAAAAAGCTTAATATTAAGGAAGATTTTACAATGTTGATGATCAACATTATAAAATCTAATCTCCTTCTGCCGTGCTCCCACTCCTGCCCAATTCTCCCTAAAGGCCTTTCTGGTAGGTAAAACTGGGAAGAACTCATTAGGCTGCAAAGAATGTGAGTTAGTTTCTACTTCTTGATGCTATAAGTCTTCAGAGGTCAGCTCTTAATCTGTCACGGGGAAGTTTGCTGAGATTAGTTATCCAATAGAACTAAGTGGCTCAAGTGGTAAAGAATCTTCCTGTGAAAGCAGGAGCTGCAGGAGTTGTTGATTCAATCCCTGTGTCAAAAAAATTCCCCTGGAGAAGGAAATAGCAAGCCACTCTGTTATTGCCTGGGAAAACCCATGGACAGAGGAGCTTGGCAGTCTCAAAGAGTTGGACACTATTGAAGCAAATGAGCACAGCCCTAACTTACCCCTTACTGATGTTAATGATAACAGCTGTTGTTTTGGTACAGTTGCTAAATTGTGTCTGATTGTTTTGTGACCCTATTATAGCTCACCAGGCTCCTCTGTCCATGGGATTTGCCAGGCATGGGTTTTGGAGTAGGTTGCCATTTCCTTCTCCAGGTGATCTTCCCAACCCAGGGATCAAACACATGTTTCCTGCATTGGCAGGTGGATTCTTTACCATTGAGCCACCTGGGAGGCCCGATGCTAACAATATTGTACTCAAATATCAATCTGTTAAGGAATAAAGTATAAGGGAAAGGGTTAGGAACCTAATTATTAGGTAGGTTCCTTTAAAGACCTCAATGAATTGTTATTTCTTTAACCTATCAGTGGACAATTAGGTTGTTTTTAGATTTCTGTGTTTGCAATAATTTGGTAATGAAAATATTTATACCTACATTTTTGCATATTTGTATGATTTTTATCTCTAGGCTAAATTTCAAAAATTGAAATTGCTGAGCCAAATATTCTTTTACATTTAAAATTTTTATAGATACTTCCAAGGTGTGTCTAAAATTTTCACTAACTTACACTCACAATAATCTTTAAAGTCATTTTTTAATTATGACATTTGAAAAATTGATTATTCATTTTATCTTCATAGAATTTAGCAAAATAGCATACACACTGTCATCAGTCAGTTTTTCTGTTAATTTCATACTTATATCCTAGATATTTTTCTATTAAAAATTTGTTTGTAGAGACTTCTTTTATATTAAAGAATTTTATTCTTTCTCAGCATATGGGCCCAAACAGTATTTCTTTAAAGTTGCCTTTTATTTTTGACTTACTCTTTATAAGTCTTCGTCCAAGCTTCCCTGGTGTATCAGAGGGTAAAGCATCTGCCTGCAGTGAGGGAGATCCTGGTTTTCCTGGTTCAGGAAGATCCCCTAGAGAAGGAAATGGCAACCCACTCCAGTATTCTTGCTCAGAGAATCCCATGGATTGAGGAGCCTGGTAGGCCACAGTCCACAGGGTCGCAGAGTCAGACACAACTGAGTGACTTCACTCACTTCACTTTATAAGTCTTTAACAGGCATATGTTCTTGGTTTTTATGTAGTTAAGTTTCTTACTGTTTTTATTTATGGCTTCTGAACATCAGATTTAGGAAACTCTTTTTTCTAGTCACTTCAAAATGATACAATAGCTATCATTTTCTGAACATCCACAATTTTGTCTGCATTGAATGGGAAAGTGGGGTGATGTGTTAAGCCTGGTTGTTTTCAAATTTTCTTCCCATAGAAGTTGAATAACATTTGAGGATGGATCAGAGATAGCAGAAAGTGAAGTTGAGCCACCTTAAGCTGCTAAAAAAAGCCAAAAGCAAAGAAAAGTGTACATAAAAAAGAAATCTTGGAAGAACACAGGGGTCAGAAGTATATGTGATTGGGAGGAGTTGATAAGCTTCTCCAAAAGAGGCTGATTCAAAAGATTGAGAATTTCTTGCTATGAAAAGTACTGATAGAAGGAAAGGGCCAATAATAGGTGATATTTTCCTTAACACTGAATGATGGGAAGATTGTATCTATTTTCCTTTCAGTTTGCTCCGATTTCCAAAACAGCTTTGAACATAATGCTCTATTTGCAGTTCACTTACCAAGAATTCAGACTTATTCAAGCATAAGGAATACCTTAGCATCCCAAATGTACTTATTTCCTTACTCTTTGCTAGTAAATTATGCAATAAATGTTATTTTCAAATATGGACTCCTAAAGTCTGATTTGTAATCTATCGTGGTTGGACAGCAAGGAGATCAAATAAGTCAATTCTAAAGGAAATCAACCCTGAATATTCATTGGAAAGACTGATGCTGAAGCTTAAGCTAGCTCTTAGTCAAACTAGATTATAATTTTAAAAAAATTTAATCAATTAAATACTTTTAGTTACAATGTGATAACATTAAATTTACAATTAAAAAAAATTTTTTTTAACTATACAATATTGTATTGGTTTTGCCATACATCAAAATGAATCCGCCATAGGTATACATGTGTTCCCCATTCTGAACCCTCCTCCGTCCTCCCTCCCCATACTTCCCCCCGGGTTGTCCCAGGGCACCAGCCCCAAGCAGAATCAAGTGTTTTACATTCACTGGATTGAACATTTAAATATATAAAATATCTTTAAGCACCTGAAGCATTAGAGGAAATTTTGTATAATTTTGATAAGTGAGAAGAATTAAGATGGAAAAATAAAAAACAATTTAGGGAAAGTAGACACAACTATATTGAACTAATTTTATTGTTTTATTTTGTTATTTTATTTTGGTATCAGAAGTATCTACCATAAAATATTACATAGCAAGTAGCACAATAAATATGTAAAATGCATGTGGCATCAGATTAATATACATAGTACAATGAATATCTCAAAGTGATCAGAAAAAGACCAGTCTCTTCTCAAATAGACAAAATATTTCAGTAATCAATTTAAATTAGAAAACTAACAGCCAAAGAAGTTATGGCAGCAACCTAAAGCATTTTTGGTTAATATCTCCATTATTATCACTTTACACTAAATTTTGAAAGGCAAAATAGAACTACAACCTCTAATTCTGGTGAGAATGTGAGGAATGGATACTCATACAGTGTTAATAGAAATAATCATTGCTTATTGATATAATCAAAGCAATCATTGTTTATTGCTTTTAATAAATATACATTCTCTGGTTTCCTTGGTGGTCCAGATGGTAAAGCGTCTGCCTGCAGTGCAGGGAGACCTGGGTTCGATCCCTGTGTAGGGAAGATCCCTTGAAGAAGGAAATGACAACCCACTCCCATACTCTTGCCTGGAAAATCCCATGGATGGAGGAGCTTGGTAGGCTACAATCCATGGGGTCACAAAGATTCTGACATGACTGAATGACTTCACTTCACTTCACTTTTTAACATTAAAAGAATAAATTAACCACCTATCTTTTTTTTTTTTAACAGAAATACTACTTTTGGGGATATATCACATAGAAGTAAATATCCAGTGCACCAGCCCCAAGCATCCAGCATCATGCATCGAACATGCTGATATATAGCAAAACCAATACAATATTGTAAAGTTAAAAAAAAAATAAAACATTAAAAAAAAGAAGTAAATGCCCATATATGGATACAAGTTAGATACAGTTGCAGATGTAAATATATGTATACATATACATCAGTTCAGTTCAGTTTAGTCATTTAGTTGTGTCCTTCTCTTTGCTACCTGGTGGACTGCAGCACGCCAGGTTTCCCTATCCATCACCAACTTCAAGAGCTTGTTCAAACTTATGTCCGTCGAGTCGGAGATGCCATCCAACCATCTCATCCTCTATTGTGCCCTTCTCCTCCTGCCTCAGTCTTTCCCAGCATCAGGGTCTTTTCCAAGGAATCAGTTCTTAGCATCAGGTGGCCAAAGTATTGGAGTTTCAGTTTCAGCATCAGTCTTTCCAATGAATATTCAGGCCTGATTTCCTTTAGGATTGACTGATTTGATCTCCTTGCATATACATATGTATATGTATAGATAGATAGATAGAAATATATTACCACATTTGTTTACTGAAAAGATACTGGCAAAATAATTAAATGCCTGTAGATATTTACCAGGTTTTCCCTGGTAGCTCAACTGGTAAAGAATCTACCTGCGATTCAGGAGACCCTGGTTCAATTCCTGGGTTGGGATGATCCCCTGGAGAAGGGACAGGCTACCCACTCCAGTATTCATGGGCTTCTGTGGTGGCTCAGTGGGTAAAGAATCTGCCTGCAATGTAAGAGATCTTCGGGTGTTTGATCCCTGGGTTGGGAAGATCCCCTGGAGAAAGGCATGGCAATCCACTCTAGTATTCTTGCCTGGAGAATCCCCATGGACAGAGGAGCTTGGTGGGCTACAGTTAATGGGGTTGCAAAGAGTCAAAAATGGCTAAAGGACTAAGCACAGGTGTTTATCATTAGTGTCATGTAGCGATATCGAATAATACTAAGACACTGTTTCAAAAAAGATACCTCTATAGCTATTGACTATTGTGCTATAAATTTAAAAAGCAAAAAGATTTGAGGATAATTTGAAATGTACAATTATATTTTGGTAAAACAGCAACAAAATACCTTAAGTGTGAGTGTGTATTAATGTTACAGAAGGAAATATATCAGTCTGTTAATACTTGTTAGTGGGTGGAGAGGAAATTTAAGGTTAGTGATTTTAGAATAGCTACTTAATTTATGCATTGCTAAATGTCTACAGAGAATAGATTTCTACTGTTGTAAATATTAAATACAGATTTAAGAAATGTGGAAATAGACAATTGGAGTCAAAGTAAAAAAGAATGAAAAACAAAGGTCTTAAAATTTTTTTTATTATTATGAAACATGTTTCTTGGGTTCCTAACTTTGTACACTTTTTAAAAATGACTCACAGACTAAGAAGTTAACAAACAATTCTGTTGTGAATAGGTCATTTTCATCGGACTCTGAGTGTAAATGTTTAAATACATATGCTACTACTGTACACTACATGACAAAAGTATGTCTAACTTATATAGGAATTTTTCCAGTCTCTGCTGGAATGCATTCATCCTTACATTAGTTCTCAAATCAAATTCAAAATTATATATGATTAAAGGGTTAAAAATGTGCTGCTTGCTAAGGTCAATTCAGACAAATTAGGAAATAGCTGCACATTTAAATAGATTATGTTTTCATATAACTAGGATGATTTTTAAATGGAATTTGAAATTTTCTAAGATAAAAAATATATATCCAGACATCACTGATATTCTAGTTTAGTAGTATAAAACAATTTGAAAACAAATGGAATCCTTCCTTCCCTGGGGTATCATTTGTCCCAGGCTCCATTCAGGTGGGTCTAAAGCTGGTTCAGTTGAGGACCCTACCTAGAAATATAGGGGCTTCCACCACTAGTACCACCTGCTCCCACACCCTCACTAGGTACTATTGCTAAATGGACAGGGGAAAGGGGAAATCTAGAAAAACATAGATTCATGCAACAGAAGTTTATCCCAGTCACATTGAGTCTGAATGACAGATAAAAGCAGAACTGATTTGCTGTTCTCCTGAGTGCCTTTCCCAAAAGTGCCACATATCAACACTTTTAGAAGTAATATGTTGACAGGATAGTTATTAAAACTATAAAAGTAGAGGAAACATATAAAAGTAAAACCTGGAGGCTGTCAGAGGATTGTGCTATTCATACCAGCTTCTTCCCATCCAAACAACTGCATGGGCCCTGCTGAGATTTGCCCCTTGGCTTGGTTCCTCTGAAGATGAAACCCTGACTTTCTTTTTTTTTTTTTTTAATTTTATTTTATTTTTAAACTTTACATTACACCTCCCAGAATATTGGAAATAAAATAAAAAATAAACAAATGGGACCTAATTAACCTTAAAAGCTTCTGCACATCAAAGGAAACTATTAGCAAGGTGAAAAGACAGCCTTCAGAATGGGAGAAAATAATAGCAAATGAAGCAACTGACAAACAACTAATCTCAAAAATATACAAGCAACTCCTACAGCTCAACTCCAGAAAAATAAACGACCCGATCAAAAAATGGGCCAAAGAACTAAATAGACATTTCTCCAAAGAAGACATACAGATGGCTAACAAACACATGAAAAGATGCTCAACATCACTCATTATCAGAGAAATGCAAATCAAAACCACTATGAGGTACCATTTCACACCAGTCAGAAACCCTGACTTTCTTAATCCCTCCCACTTTTCCCCAACACAAACAGCACCAAGAATCTGTGCTTCTATGGAGCTCAGTTTAAAACAAAGCATAAAAATCACTGCTTAATTTTTAGGCCCAGCAAATAATAATTAAAAAACTTTTTTTGAATTGGAGAAACCTGAAATTGCAAACAGAGTTAGGAGAAATATGAAATTATATTTACTTGTGGTATCCCCCTTTATTTTTAATCATTTTCAGCTCAAATTCTCCATATCTTATTAGATTGAAAGAATTAACTGACTTATTCATTTGCTTATTCATTAATTAGATCAAAATTTACAGTATGTATTCAGAGTTCTCCATAGAAACAGAGCCAATGAAATATATACACACACATTTATGTGTGTATATATATATATGTTTATATTTACTTATATACTTATATCTACCTATCTATATCTGTCTATATATCTATATACTGAGAGAGGTTTTAAGGAAGTATTTCATGCAGCAAATTCAAAATCTTTATGGAATCCTGGAAGGTTAGAGACCCAGGGAAGAGTTGCTGTTTCACTTCCAGTCTGAAGACAGTCTGGATGAACTCTTCCTTCCTATTTAAGGCCCCCCAGTCTTTTTATTATTTTTTCTTAAGGCCTTCCATTGATTGGATGAGACTCACACACATTATGGAGGATAATGTATTTTACTCAAAGTCTACCAATTTAATATTAAAAACACCTTAAAAAGAGGAGAGTGAAAAAAGGTTTGAGGCTCAACATTCAGAGAACTAAGATCATGGCATCTGGTCCCATCACTTCATGGCAGATAGATGGGGAGACAGTGGAAACAGTGACAGACTTTTTTTGGGGGGCTCCAAAATTACTGCACATGGTGACTACAGCCATGAAATTAAAAGATGCTTGCTCCTTGGAAGAAAATTTATGACCAACCTAGACAGCATATTAAAAAACAGAGACATTACTTTGCCAACAAAGGCCGGTCTAGTCAATGCGATGGTTTTTACAGTAGTCATGTACAGATGTGAGAGTTGGACTATAAAGAAAGCCAAGCACTGAAGAATAGATTCTTTTGAACTGTGGTGTTGGAGAAGACTCTTCAGAGTCCCTTGGACTGCAAGGAGATGCAACCAGTCCATCCTAAAGGAAATCAGTCCTGAATGTTCATTAGAAGGACTGATTGAAGCTGAAACTCCAGTACTTTGGCCACCTGATGCGAAGAACTGACTCCTTGGAAAAGACCCTGATGCTGGGAAAGATTGAAGGCAGAGGAGAAGGGGACAACAGAGAATGAGATGGTTGGATGGCATCACTGACTCACTGGACATGAGTCTGAGTAAACTCTGGGAGTTGGCGATGGACAGGGAGGCTTGGCGTGCTGAAGTCTGTGGGGTCTCAAAGAGTTGGACATGACTGAGTAACTGAACTGAACTGAACACCTAAAAAAAAAAATGTACCTTTATAGAAACACCAAGTCTGGCATTGGATGAAGCATCTAGCCAAGTCAAATACATACATTTAACCATCACACTGATTTCCAAATACAAAAATCCTAAAAATCTGTCTTTTGGTAGAGGTGGAATGGGAGGAGAGAGAAGGTAAGGGGCAGACATAAGGTTAACTAACTGTATTGCAAATAGGAGAAGCAAAGTAACAGATACTTTTAAAATATCAAGGGAGCTGAGAGTAAGAAGTGAATAATTTTGCGTGAGAGAAAAAGAGGTGCACTGATGCTCAAGATGTCTTCCTCTTGTCCAGAAATTTGGCCCAGAAGAGCAATTGCTCAAGTCAGAGAGAAATTTAAAGAGATGTGTGAATCTCCACCTTGGGGCTCATGTGGAAATTGTTCTAGGCTCAGTTCCAAAATATTTACAAACTTAAGCTGGGATTCAGTTTTATAGTGAAACTTAATATGCTTTGGGATCTTTCTTAGTTTGAGGCATTGTCTTTGAAAATGTCATTCCCCCAGATAGATTTTATTTTATAAGCATTGTCTATAACTGTTTGTTTGAATAAATGTGCAGAGTTTTTGGAAGCCTGGTTTTAATTGCTTTATACTGTGAGCTTTGCAGTTTTTCCTTCTGAAATTTTCATAGTAGAATCTTCAGCAAATTGCAAAGTTTTTTTTTTTTATTTTTTTTATTTTTTGAGTTTTGGCAACTAACTTCACTTTGAGCACAGTGGGCTGTCTTTTTCCAGCACACTGCATTAGAGAAAAAGTTCTTCACCCTAAGGGTTTTTAGAGTTTCTTTGTTCAACAAAGAATTTTATCATACTCCTGAAAGTGGATCTATTTCTTTCAAGACTTAATTTGCATGATCATTGACAAATCAAGCCAGACACTAATTAGCTCTCCTATTGAAATTAACATATTTTATGTGTATTAATGTGAATATCACAGGAGACACTGTCAATCTAGATTTTATTAAGGAATGTTACCTACCTTCCAAATAATTTGTACTGGCAGAAGTTTCTAGAATCCAATCTCATCTTGAACTATTCTCCTTGCTATTTGTGTTTGGTCACACTAGCCTTCTAGTTCCTTGATTTTTTAAGACTTTTCTGATCTTAAGGTCTTCATATTTCCTGTTCTACTGGGCTTGGAAAACAAATTTCCTGTTTCTCCCATAACTTGCATTTCCTCATCCTTCAAGTTTTACCTTCTGTTTTACTTCCTAAGAGAAGCTATCTTTGACCATCCAGCTGTAGTAGGCCTCATCATCACTCAATTTTCATCTGTGGTTCATGTCTCTCTATTACAGAATATTCTTTATTTCCATTAGATTATTTATCATAATCTTAAATTATTTTATTTATTTACTTACTCCAATAGTCTGTTTTCTCCATTCCATTAATGCTTCATTAGAACAAGGAATTTGCTTCCTTTTTTCCCTAGAGTTGTATTTTTAGCACAAAATATAAATCTAATTATGTTTCTAATGAAACATTGGAAACAAAACAATGTATTCATGACAAAAAAAATGTTATTGGAAGTAAGTGTCTTAGAAAAAGTCATATGATTTATCATTATGTGAGATCATTTATTTACTGTAGTCTTTGCTTTTTGTTGTCTGACTTGCATCAGATTATAAACTATGTGAGAGCAGTGAATAAATTGATTTATCACTGAATTCTTTGGGACATAGTATGTGCTTATAAAATTATACTCTCTGCTTTATTTTAAATGAGATGTCAATAATAATACATATCAGACTCCTAAGTAAATACAGAGAAAAAGGCCATATACAGAATCTACAAGAGGAAATGATTCACAACTTTGAATCATTTGATCATACCAAGGATACAAAATAAAGGATTATACTGAATGGAAAGCATGAACACTTTGTGATGTTATTGCTTTGGGGAGAGTTACTGCTCTGCTGGTCACCTCGCCTCCCACTTCATTCACTCCTCTCAAACCTAGAGAGGAAACACAAATAAGATCAGAATGAGACTTGCTGCTGCTGCTGCTGCTAGGTCACTTCAGTCGTGTCCAATTCTGTGCGACCCCATAGACGGCAGCCCACCAGACTCCCCCGTCCCTGGGATTCTCCAGGCAAGAACACTGAAGTGGGTTGCCATTTCCTTTTCCAATGCATGAAAGTAAAAAGTGAAAGTGAAGTTGCTCAGTCGTGTCTGACCCTCAGCGACCCCATGGACTGCAGCCCTCCAGGCTCCTCTGTCCATGGAATTTTCCAGGCGAGAGTACTAGAGTGGGGTGCCATTGCCTTCTCTGGAATGAGACTTGAAGAATATATAAATATGGAGCTGACTCAGTCTAAGGAATACAGTCTTCTGGGCAACAGAATAAAAATGGGAGGGACATACATTCTCAGAAATTTTCATTGCTGGAGGTGAGCACAGTACCTTTCTCTTCCTGCCTTCAATCTTTCCCAGCTTCAGGGTCTTTTCCAAGGAGTCAATTCTTTTCATCAGGTCGCCAAAGCATTGGCTCTTCAGCTTCAGCCAACTCACAAGGGATGTGGATTTGATCCCTGTGTTGGAAAGATCCCTTGGAGAAGGAAATGGCAGTCCACTCCAGAATTTTTGCCTGGAGAATTCTGTAGACTGAGGAACCTGGCAGGCTACACACATACACACACTCACATGCACACATGCATGCACACACACACACACAAGAAATCTTGGCTTTAGGGAAGACTGAACAGAAAACCAGCACTATTTAACCCTCTTACAATTGTAGGAAGAATTCAATTTAAAAGGGGAACACCCAGCGAGACATTTTTGTCATGATCCTCCTGCTCTGGGTCACATTTCATTTTCCATATGGGGCTCTTTGAAGAGACCAGCTCTCTGTTCCCTGACAGCCTGGGGCCACTGGTGAGTCAGCCAGCTTGCACACCGACATAGCACTCCCAAGCCTACCCTGGATTCCATGTAGTGTGAAGGACTTAGGAATTCTTCTATACACAGGGAGAGTTGAGGCAATTGCTGAATGTGAGTGGGCAGGTCGCCAAAGGGAATCCCTGCTAGGTGGGGAGTAATCCTGCTCTTGAGGTCTTTAGGAATGACCAGTTTTCCTGAAGATGAAATGAAAGTTATACCAGTACTAAAACTGTGCCAGCAAGTACTGAATCAAGGGGCATGAGGGTGCCGATGATCACATGTTCTGATCCCTCTAAGATTCAGCCCACTTGTTAACAAGCCTCAGGTTTCAGCATTGAAACTCAGTATTATACCTGGTGTCCAGAGGAGATCATCACTGAAATCAGAGGAGCCAGAGGATGGAACAAAATCATACTCCTGTAGATTGCATGAATGTACTCCCAGCATTGGAAGTTATTTAAGGTCCCACTTTCTGTATGCACTGCAGATACCATCTGATAGTAATATGGAAATGGAAAGGAAACCCCAAAGATTAAGATTTATCAAGAAAATAGACAAGACTGAATTATCCATAGTGATTCTTTTCATTATTGGATAAGATTAAGTTTGTCAAGTTGGAATAAGTTTGTCTATCCTCTATCTATTTATCTACCTACCTATTTTTTCCACACTACTCCTCCCTAGTGCTAGTATGATAGATTAACATAAGCAAGAAAAAATATGATGAAAGATTATCTTTGATTATTTGAATGCATCCCTGATAAATGCATTATAAAAAGAAAAAGATTCATATTAATGTAATCTTACAAACACAAAAAGGAAATACTTCTGGTTCTATTATTGACAGTTTCTTCAGATGAACTTCAAAGTTAAATTAGAATTGGTTTGAAGGAAAAAACATTAAGAAATGGCTTATAAACCATCCTAAAATTGAACATAATCTGACCATTTATAAAACCGTTCATCTCTTCAGCTTACTTATTTTTTTAATTAGTAAATGATTTTATTGTCATTTTATATTATTTTTGATAATTTTGTATATTGCAAAATGATCACATAGAAAATCTAGTTAACATTTGTCACCATACAAAGCTACAGAAGAATTGTTTTTCTTATGATGAGTACTTTTAAGATTTACTCTTAGCAATCTTCAAATATATAATACAATAGTATTAACAATGTTTGTTTAATTTTCAAATACTAGTTACTCTTTTAAAAATTTGATTTACGATAGGAAGTTACATTTGCAGTATACTTTTCTCATTGTCCAGATATGATTACAAGTCTCCTCATTCAGCAGTCCACTTGTCTCTATTATTTAAAAAATGTAATTATTTATTAAAAGATGTCTCCCAGAATTGTATTCTATGTTGATTTATGAATTTATTGGTAAATTCAGCAATTTAAGAGTTCAGCATTTTTATTTTTCTATCCTTTCCTTGTTTGGACAATTCCTGTCTGGACAGTATGCTGTAGTATTTGTGATTCCTTCCTGAGCATTTGAGCAAATTCCTGCTTTCTTATTAATTTATCACCCTCACCTTATATCTCAGATTTTTATCTGATACTCTGAGCTTAACTTGCTATGGAAAGTGGGATAGCAGGATGCATATTGGAAATTCACAGATAAATGAGTTAATATACTTATTCAATAATTCAGTTTCCTCCGTGATTAAGGCATTTGCTAGAGATGCTAATAGAGTAAGTTTGAATTTTGTCCTTAAACACCTGGTGTAGGTGCTAATATGTAAATAAGCAAAAAAATTGTTCCCAAAGGAGAGCAGCAGTGACTGCTGGAAGGAAGATGGATTGGCATAATGAAGAGCTGAATGCATGTCATTTTAGCTGTAGGACAAAAAAACATGTCATCTTTCTGTGACCATGAGGCAAAGGAAAGATATGCTCTCATATGCTCATCCTTCTCTCTGCTGATTGATAATAAGATTCATTACAATTATTTAGCATATAGATAAATGAAATTCAATTTTGTATTTCTATAGTTTGAGAATAATCCTATAGATGACAGAGGGAGACTCATTCTACATAAAATTACTTAAATTAAGGTTTTCAGTTCAGTTCAGTTCATTTCAGTCGCTCAGTCGTGTCTGACTCTTTGCGACTCCATGAATTGCAGCACGCCAGGCCTCCCTGTCCATCACGAACTCCGGGAGTTCACTCAAACTCACGTCCATCGAGTCAATGATGCCATCCAGCCATCTCATCCTCTGTTGTCCCCTTCTCCTCCTGCCCCCAATCTGTCCCAGCATCAGAGTCTTTTCCAATGAGTCAACTCTTTGCATGAGGTGGCCAAAGTACTGGAGTTTCAGCTTTAGCATCATTCCTTCCAAAGAAATCCCAGGGCTGATCTCCTTCAGAATGGACTGGTTGGATCTCCTTGTTTTAAGTTTAATAAACTCTAATGACTCTTTTCAAATGTAGATCAGTGTTGTAAATGCTTGAGGGTAGAAAACAATGGAGAAAGAGGAGATCCAAGGTAAATAAGGAATTACAAAAAATATACTTGTATTCTTGCTGCAGTGAATTTTTAATAATTGTTATGAAGCAAGAGCATCAATACAAATTGAACACAAACCAAAGATGAGCTTGAGAGGACTTTCAATTTTGTGAAGAGACCAGATTTATCAATAAAGCAAATTATTTTTTAAAAATGGATTCTTTTGTGGCTCAGTGGTAAAGAATCCACCTGTCTTTGCAGAGGACACAGGTTCGATACCTGGTCCTAGAAGATCCCACATGCCATGCACCAACAAAGTCTGTGCACCACAATTGTTGAGCCAACTGTCCATGGGTGCTCTAGAGCCTGGGGAACTGCAATACTGAGCCCATGCACTACAACTACTAAAGCCTGTGTGCCCTAGAGCCCGTGCTGTGCAACAAGAGAAGCCACCACAGTGAGAAGCCCACACACTGCAATTAGCAAATAGCTGCTGCTCACGATAGCTAGAGAACAGCCCGCGCAGCCACAAAGACCCAGCACAGCCAAAAAAATTAAAGATAAAAAATGTAGACATTTAACATTGGCTATGTATGAAGCAATAAAAGTATTGGAAATTGGAAATGAACTATAGAAGAGGAAGGGGGAGAAAGGCTCATAGTAATCCTTACCTAGCATCAGGCATTTTTTTTACAGGTTTACCTGAATTCTTTGATTTGATTCTCACATTTACTTTATGAGATAGATGTTTTCCTCCAGTTTTACATATGATAAAACTGAAACTTATCACTGAGGTTAAATTGTCCAAGCCTGTGTGTTTATTCTATTAGTCAGGAGAGTTGAGGCCATGCTACCTATCAAAGAAACACCAAAAATTCTTAGAGGTGAACAGAATAAAGGTTTATCAAGTCTGTATCTTGCTCATGAATAGTCTCACATGGTTTAGGAAGCCCTCCTCACAGCGATGACCCAAATTGCTTCTACATTGCTGCTATAACACTATAGTCAACACATCAGGAACACATAGTTCTCAAGGTCATCATAGACATAACCCATGTGTGATGGGATAAGGGGAATAAGGGATTGCTCAGGGGGGATAATGACCGCCACTCAAAATGGTGAACATTGCTTCCCTCATAGCCACTGACCATACCACTCATGTGGGTCCAACTTAGTATAAAAACACTTTGATAACAGTTGTCTTTTGTGCTCACAGAAGGACATGGATTGGTGAACATCAGACAAGTCTCTACTGCAGTTATGGAGTAGAGTAGTCAAGATTTCAACTTAGACTTATAGGGCACACTCTTAATCACTAAGTATTCCTTAGGAAGAAATATTTATAATGCAAGGGCTTCCCGAGCGTTTCAGTGGTAAAGAATCTGCCTGTTAATGCAAGAGATGCAAGAGACACAAGTTTGATTCCTGGGTTGGGAAGATATCCCAGAGAAGGAAATGGCAACCTGCTCTAGTATTCTTGCCTGGAAAATTTAATGGATAGGGGATCCTGGTGGCCTACTGTCCATGGGCTCACAAATAGTTGGATACTACTGAGAACACATGAACACAAAAAAACTAAGCAGAAAAAAACCCAAACCAATATGGGAGAGTGAAAGGAGAGGACTCTGATGTGAGCACATCTCATCAAACTCTTACCAAAATCACAAGTGGCATTGAAGGTTGGCATTTGTCCTTTTGAATAAAAAAGATGACACATCAGTATTGCACTTTATTCTAAATCAGTCTTTCTTTGTAAAGGAAAAAATTTATATTCTTAGGGCTTGCTAGTCTTATTGCATAGATTTATTATAATTTTGTTTGTGTATCTAACCTAAAAAAGGGGATAAATTCTTCATGCTTTTCTCTCTTATTCAACTTTAAAAGTAAAATAAAATTTACACATGAAATGCAAGCATATCTGCAAAACCAATAAAATTCAGACTAACATCAATTTAATATGACAGATAAGATTGTTTTGCTGAATCCAAATTGCAGTTCCCATTCTGACTATGATTCTGATTGCTGTGTTGCTTTTTTCTTTGATTTTGGCACATCTCAACTGCTGGTCACTCTATGTGGCCTCATATTTCCTACAATTGTTTCTATTTGAATAACTGGGAAATATTTGTTCATGTGGTACTATCTAGTATCATTGGCTATGGTACAAAATACCATGTTTACATGTTAAGTTGGACTCAATTCTGTCTTTATTTGCCTGTGATTTCTAAAGTTCAATTGACTGTCGATCAATCACTCAATTTTGTCCAACTCTTTGTAACCCCATGGACTGCAACGATGCCAGGCTTCCCTGTCCTTCATCATCTCCCAGAGCTTGCTCAAACTCATATCCATTGAGTCAGTAATGCCATCCAACATCTTGTTCTCTGTCATCCCCTTCTCTTCCTGCCTTCAATCTTTCCCAACATTAGGTTCTTTTCTAATGAATCAGCTCTTTGCAACAGGTGGCCAAAGTACTGGAGTTTCAGCTTCAGCATCAGTCCTCCCAATGAACTTTCAGGACTGATTTCCTTTAAGATTGACTGATTTGATGTCCTTAAAGTTCAAGGAACTCTCAAGAGTCTTCTCCAACACCACGTTTGGAAAGCATCAGTTCTTCAGCATTCAACCTTTATGGTCCAAATCTCACATCCATATGTGACTACTGGAAAAACCATAGTTTTGACTAAACAGACCTTTGTTGGCAAAGTAATGTCTCTGCTTTTTAACATGCTGTCTAAGTTGGTCATAGCTTTTATTCCAAGGAGCAAGTGTCTTTTCATTTCATGGCTGCAGTCACTATCTGCAGTAGTTTTGGAGCCCAAGAAACTGAAGTCTATCACACTTTCTATTGTTTCACCATCTATTTGCAATGAAGTTATTGGACTGGATGCTATGACCTTAGTTTTTTGAAGGTTGAGTTTTAAGCCAGTTTTTCACTCTCCTTTTTCACTTTTATCAAGAGACTCTTTAGTTCCTCTTTGCTTTCTTCCATAAGAGTGGTGTCATCTGCATATCTGAGGTTATTGATATTTCTCCTAACAATCTTGATTCCAGGTTGTGCTTCATCCAACCCACCATTTTGCATGATGTACTCTGTGTATAAGTTAAATAAGCAGAGTGACAATATACAGCCTTAATGTACTTCTTTCCCAATTTTGAACCAGTGCATTGTTTGATGTCTGGTGCTGACTATTGTTTTTTGACCTACATACAGGTTTCTCAGGAGGTAGGTAAGGTGGTTTAGTATTTACATCACTTTAAGAATTTTCCACGGTTTCTTGTGATCCACACAGTCAAAGGCTTTTTTTGGTGTAGTCAATGAAGCAGAAATAGATGGTTTTCTGGAACTCTCTTGCTTTTTTGATGATCCAGTGGATGTTGGTAATTTGATCTCTGGTTCCTCTGCCTTTTCGAAAATCAGCTTGAGCATCTGGAAGTTCACAGATCATGTATTGTTGAAGCCTGGCTTGGAGAATTGGAGCATTGCTTTACTAGCATGTGAGATGAGTGCAGTTGTGCAGTAGTTTGAGCATTCTTTGGCATTGCCTTTCTTTGGGATTGGGATGAAAACTAACCTTTTCCAGTCCTGTTGCCACTGCTGAGTTTTCCAAATTTGTTGGCATATTGAGTGTAACACTTTAACAGCATCATCTTTTAGGATTTGAAATAGTTAGACTGGAATTCCATCACCTCCACTAGCTTTGTTTGTAGTGATGCTTTCTAAGGCCCACTTGACTTCACATTCCAGGATGTCTGGCTCTAGGTGAGTGACCACACCATCATGGCTATCTGGCTCACTGAATTTTTTTTGTTTAGTTCTTCTGTGTATTCTTGCCACCTCTTCTTAATATCTTCTGCTTCTGTTAGGTCCATACCATTTCTGTCCTTTATTGTGCCCATTTTTGCATGAAATGTTCCCTTTGTATCTCTAGTTTTCTTGAAGAGATCTCTAGTCTTTTCCATTCTGTTGTTTTCCTCTATTTCTTTACACTGATCACTTAGGAAGGCTTTCTTATCTTTCCTTGCTATTCTTTGGCATTCAGATGGGTATATCTTTCCTTTCCTCCTTTGCCTTTAGCATCTCTTTTTTTCTCAGCTATTTGTAAGGCTTCCTCAGACAACCATTTTGCCTTTTTGCATTTCTTTTTCTTAGGGATGGTTTTGATCACCGTCTCCTGTACAATTTTACAAGCCTCCATCCATGGAATTGGCTGTAGGCAGACTGATTATAAATATAAATGCAAACATGGGCACTAAAGCTGTCTTAACAAACTCAAAATGTAGCGAATGTTTTTTAGTGTAGAACTTACAGTTTTCTACAAATACCTGGGGATATATAAGGGCCTGTCCACAAACTGATAAATGATGTTTTAGTGGGTGGACTCTTTAAAACTGGAGATAAACAGGCATTTCTTGTTTTACTGTGCTTTATTTCACTTAGCTTATACTGTTTTTTACAAATTGATGTTTTGTGGCAACCCTGTGTCAAACAAGTCTGTTGGTGCCATTTTTTCAACAGCATTAACTCACTTTGTGTCTGTCAAATTTGATAATTTTTACAATTTTTCATGCTTGTTCATTATTATATTTATTATTGTGATCTGTGATTTTTTTTTTTATGTTCCTATTGCAAAAAGACTACAGCTCACTAAAGGCTCAGTTCTGAATAGCTTTTTTACCAATACAGTATTTTTAATTAAGGTATCTCTATTTCTTGATCCACAGAAGTCATGGGTAATCTAAACCAGCTTGGAATTCAGTTCTTCTTGTTTGCATCCTGGTACTTCATTGCACCTGACTTGTAAACGTTACACTTATTTGACATGAATTATTTTCTGCAATGCATGTGAACACATGAAAAGTAGGTTTGTTGAGCAGGCGTTGTTAAGTTTACAAGTTACAAGCAAGGGTAAAACCTGAAATTCTGATGGAAACCTGCAGTAATAGAAATTTGTATTCTAATAAAAGTTCAGGGTCTTTTATTTTTAAAGGTCTGAATTATCCAAGAGCAAAATAATATATTATTTGATGAAACAGGAATTCAAGCCCAAATGCGAACTTAAGGCAGATATATCCATTTTATTATATTCTTCTTTCATTTTCTTTTATATTTTTCTACCTTATTTGATGTCTATCACATCCATTTCCCTTCTTCCCTCCTCCTCTCTCTGCCTTTATATGCTTCATCAGTGAATCAGCTATGGAATGCATATTGCCAGGCATTATGCTAAATAAGGTGATTCAGATGCCTAGGAAGCAGTCTTGAATTTCAAGGAGATTTCAGTCTATTAGGAAAAATAGATGGAAAAAGAATCAATAACTTACAGAGATGATGGCCCTAGCGCTGTAATTGTCAGGGAAGGAAACAGCTAAACTTAACTGGAGCAGGTTGAATCAAGGTCAGGAAAAGTTCTGAGGGTAGATGAGGGTCAAAAGAGCTCTCTTTTACATGGAGTCTCTAAGGTTGTGTAGGTTATTCACGTGGTCATGGAGACGTTGGGGAGAATGGCATTACAGCACATAAAACAGATGAGAAAAAAATACGTGCACAGATGAGGATTTTCTTTCAGGTAGAGAGCCTGTTAGTTCTGTCCAGCCTATTACTTGTGGTATTATGTTTATGTCCACTAAAAACACCTGCAGTGTTTAATAAGCAAGGCAGTATCTAGGTCCTCTCCCCAAAGATATGTTTCATTATGGAGGAATCAGCCTTTTAAACAACTTTGGTAGTTTCTTAAGCAGGTGATCCACAGACTGTAGTTTTATGAACTGTTCCACATTTGCTTTGCAAATATGATACAACTGCAGGTGTTTTTTTGTTTTTTTTTTGAGGGGCTGTAGCCCTGGGATTTCTTTGGAAGGAATGATGCTAAAGCTGAAACTCCAGTACTTTGGCCACCTCATGCGAAGAGTCGACTCATTGGAAAAGACTCTGATGCTGGGAGGGATTGGGGGCAGGAGAAGAAGGGGACAACAGAGGATGAGATGGCTGGATGGCATCACTGACTCAATGGACGTGAGTTTGAGTGAACTCCAGGAGTTGGTGATTGACAGGGAGGCCTGGCGTGCTGCGATTCATGGGGTCACAAAGAGTCGGACACGACTGAGCGACTCATCTGATCTGATCTGAGGGGTCAATACCATGAAATAACTCTTCATAAGAGAGTGAGAAGGATTGTTGCAGATGCAGTGGTTAGGGGCTATTAACTGGGATAAGAGAGAACTCTGAGAATCCAAGAAGGGGAAGTGCCTCCTGAGGTGAAATGAGAGGATAAAAACTGTGAAAGTCACAGTAGTGCCTAGGGTGAAGAATTTCTAAGAATAGAGATATATAGTGGTTGATTTGAAATTCTCATGTTTTAATGATAACCCTCTATCACCCCACCAAATCTTTAGTGGAGACCACTGCACAAGTATAGTCTGTTTTGTGTGAGTGCTATTTGTTTTAAATAAACTGAGAAAGATGCTCTGTTGGTGTTGTGCTGGGGCCACACTGTATCAACTTGGAATAGCCAATATTTTTATTTTTCAGGGATTTTGTAAGATGTTTGTTAAATACAGACATTATCAAAAATTATCTTATATAAACATAAGCAAATAACTCACATTGAAAGCAAAGTTAATAACTACTGAAAACACCACTTTTAATTACTTTAGTACTACTGTTGCTTTTGAGGTTATTGATGTTGATTGTATCACTGCATGTGTGAGTGTGTATTTGTGTATAGATACAGTACTATTGTGCCTCTTTACCAAACTCTATGTTTAGTGACCTAATAGCTTAAATCATCATGGTGAGAAAATTTGCAGCATAAAAACTGTGAAATACTACAGAAAAAGTCTTGTATTTTGTTTTGTTTGCTTATTTATTTTTTGAAAGCTGATTGTTAAAGATTTACCTATACACCATTCTCTTAGTGGACTATTTTATATCTTTTTTTCCTTCTTCTCTTCTTCTGTCTCCCCTTCTCTGTTTGCAATTTTGTCTTCCTCTTTCTTCTCTTCTTCCCTCCTACCTTCCTTCCTTTTCTTTATCTCTCTGTTTTTCAGTTCCTTCTTTTCTTCCTTTTTGTCCACCCAGCATTCATTTTCTTTTCTTATGGCTACAATATGTTCACTTTGCTTTTGGGACCCACCTACTGGTACTAATGGCCTGTCTACTTTGGATAACATGATTCAGTGGAGCATAGGATTTAGGGTAAACCAATCTAGACAACTACAAGTTTCAACTTCAGCCATAGCTGATTCAGGGAAATGTACTTGACTCAAGTCAGGCTATTTACAGTGAAAATTTCTGCTTGAAATTCTAGAATTTCTGTTTTAAAGGCCTGGGAAATAGTCAACTTCTTTTCTGCTCCCCAGGTAATGACTTGGGGTTTGCTGGAAGTAATTTAGTGGCTAAAAGGAAAGGTGATTTGAAAATGAAGCCAAAACTTTTAAGGAACTTAAAACATAAGAAAGTAAAGCAGATCTTGATTCTATCACTTGAGTCCTAAATTCAGCCACATCTGAACTATTCACCTTTTTGAGCCAATAAATTGCTTTTTTCATTAAGTACTTTTTGGGAGGGCTTTTATGTATAGTTACATAAAACTTTCTAACTAAAACAGATTGAGCTGTATATATTGGTCAAAGTAGTATAAAGCAGAGATCATGTCTATGATGAGATAATGTACAAACTGGAGAAGCAAGAGTCAAGACAGAGTATTTGGTGACAGCACGGATACACATGTGGAAAAGAGAAACTGAGCTCTCACTTGGCACCAGTGGTGAATCACATTATTTACTTTAATATGTTTAACTTTATTATCTGTTAGTCCTTGGCTTTTTATAGTAGTTACGTTTCATTCTTCTGTTACACAATTATAGAATCTGTATTCTTGGTTTGCTTTATGTATCTTACCTATAGAGTTAGTTGAAATATAAATTCTTGAGGATAAGGACTGCATATTTTCAGCTTTTAACCTCACATGCCCTGGTACCTTACTTTGAAGTACTGTTCATTAAATACTTTTGACTAACTATTGCATCTTAGAGATACATTAATTTCAAAAATGTCCTGCATTTCCACTATTTATTATGACTCTTTTGGAAATTATATATTACCCTAAAGTGCTTCAGTGAAAAACGGATAATAATTTGGGCAAATTAGATCAATAACTTCTATGATAACTTACAAAGAAGGAGGTTAGAGAAAATGATAGAAAATAAATTTTGCTATTAAGAAGTTCATGCATTAAGTGGGACTTAAAGTAGTTTATTCCTAGGGTAACCATACATTCTAGTTTGCCTCTCATCTGGTAAAGTGATTAATGGCTTTCTCTTTAAATCTCAACAGTGTCCCAGTTGGGATGATAAATTATATTGCTCAGTTTTTATTCCAATAGTTCTCAACTGTGGATGTTGATCTATATTACCTGGGGATAGTATTTGTTTTTAATTATAAAATGTTCTGAATAATTATAAAAAATAACATAAACAACAATAACCTGTAGCTGCTGCTGCTGCTAAGTCACTTCAGTCGTGTCCAACTCTGTGCAACCCCATAGACAGCAGCCCACCAGGCTCCCCCATCCCTGGGGTTCTCCAGGCAAGAACACTGGAGTGGGTTGCCATTTCCTTCTCCAATGCATGAAAGTGAAAAGTGAAAGTAAAGTCACTCAGTCGTGTCTGACTCTTAAGGACCGCATGGACTGTAGCCTACCAGGCTCCTCCGTCCATGGGATTTTCCAGGCAAGAGTACTGGGGTGGGGTGCCATTGCCTTCTCCTAATAACCTGTAGACCCACAATCAAAATTTGAGACTTAACATTTTGCCATTATTTTCATTAACTTTTTCTTTTTAAGGGAAAAACAATATCACAGTTTGAATTAAAGAATTCTCTTTCCAAAGCCCATTTTCTTCCCTCCCTCCCTAGAGGTAACCATTAAAAAGTTGGCATATGTCCTGCCTATATGCATTTGTGTTTGGTTTATGTGTGTATTAAAAAGTTATGCTGCAGCAATTTGCATATAGTTTAGTACTCTTTATGTAAATGTTACTAAAACAAACAAAAAAACAATATATATTCTTATGGGAACATTTAAAAAATATGGATTTCTGAGCATCTTTTCCAGTCTATTAACTCAGAATATTTTGAGGTTGGAACCAGGAATATATTTGTTCTCCAAATGGTTCTGATATTCTAACAGACTTGGGAAATTTGATTATCAGATCTCAAGCAAATTTACAATGTTTATTTGCATTTAAAATATCTGTTTTGATGGGATAGATGTCAATACTGAATATGAGCACTGAATATCTCAGGACCAAATCTGACAACTTACATCAATTTTTCAGTGACCTTTTAAAATACATTGGTATAGTTTCCCTTTATAATACTAGTAGCATCTTCTCACATTGGTTTTCAGGGTTGAGAGAACTATGAAATTTTTACTTATTATTTCGATTCCCCAATGAAAATGGGCCAATTAAATCGTGGTGACTAAATGAGATCATAAATTGAAAATCAAATTTAAGGAACATTTACATAAGTAAAAGACAATTCTGATACCTGATAAGACTTTAGGAATGTCCCAGAATGCTTTGGGAACTAGTGTTCAGAGACAAAAGGTAGAGAATATGCTCTTAGTGCACTGAATGAAGACAGCATAATATGGAAAGCACCATCAATGAGATTTCAGAGTGGAAATAAAATAGAATATAAAGTACAAATCTAAGCAAATTACTGATTCCTGGAATGTACTAAAAGGTATTTAATTTCAAAGAGATTACTTAGCTTATTAAAATCTTTACTGTATTGTATACTTAACTTCCTTAATCATTGAATGTTTTCTCTCTCTTTAACCAAAACCAACTGATGCAGTGTGCTTTGATTACATGAGTGTTTATACAGCTGTCCTTGAACCCTAAAGCAAACTGTGGGTTCATTTCATACAATGGTAATATGATAGAAAACAATTTAGAAGATACACTTTGAGACTCTGCCAGAAAATTTCAAGTGACACATCTTAAACATTTACATTTGTATTTGCATGAGATGTCATTGACAGATACTCACCACCATCCTTCATCAATCAGGCTTCAATCAGAGTTAATTGTAAAGACAGAGATACATTTCCAAAGTTTTATCAAAAATTTAACAATGTGAGTCATTGTTTCTAAAAGTTACAGTGAATTTTGCACCTCACCTTTTTACTTAGTCTTTTGGAATCTCAAGATAATAGAAAGGAAAAAGAATGGATAAGATAATTTGGAAAGAAATAGTATTTGCAACTGAACTATCAAATCACCCTATAAGGGAGACAATAGAAAAGATTTGGCTCTAGCCATTGGATAAAGATAGGCATTCAAAAGGAGACAACTGGGACTACAATAGATAATAGCTTGTCCATCAGGGGCAATGTTGCCAATTAATGCTAATAGAATCGTATAGAGTTTCACAACATTGCTACTAATCATGCTTAGAATACTGTTAACATTAATATCTGTGTCCTTTATTAAACACCTAGAATGAAAAAGTTGGGAAAAATTGAATCATAGCTTCCTTATTGAAGGTAAGGGAGATTTTAATTGAAAATCACTTTTACAAAAAGTTTTAGAAGAAAAAAAAAGGTGGTTTTGCATTTCCTTTTATTACACAGATAGTTCTCAGTTGTAGACTGACAAAAGTTTTGACCTCATTAATCTTCTAATTAAATATTACAAGTGTCTGTATCTTTATGAAGCAATGGAGATAGGTGAATAAGACAGTGAGGCCACTGCCAATTATAGTATTCCATGATAAGGATAATGGAGGGGAACTATAAGTACTATGGGGATATTTTAGAAAGTTATCTTAACTCAAGCTTGAAGATCAGGAAATTTTTCCCTGGAGAGATGAGTACCTGACATGAAGTTATTGAAAGAAAGCTGGGAGTTATGCTAAGAGAGAGAGGTGTATGTGTGCTAAGTCACTTCAGTTGTGTCCAACTCTTTGCAACCCTATGGACTGTAGCTCTCCAGGCTCCTCTGTGCATGAAGTTCTCCAGGCAGTAATACTGGAGTGGGTTGCCATGCTCTCCTCCAGAAGATCTGTCTCAGGGACGGAACCGGAGTCTCTTATGTCTCCTGTGTTGCTGATCAGGTTCTTTAGCACTAACACCACCTGGGAAGCCCAAAAGAGAAGGGACAAAGGATTAAAGTTCTTGGTAAAATTAACAGTAAGTGCAAAGATGTATAATAAGGATAATATGCTTAATAACTAAAAGAAGTCTGCTTTGATAGAATCCTAAGGGAATAAGAAGTAAGACCAGAAACATAGCTAATCTATCAGGCAATGATATATACTTGAATTTTACTAATAGAAACCTATGGTCTTATTGAAGACCAGGCATGATCAGACTTTGGATTTTCAGAGAAAACTTTGATTCATTGTGGAGAATGGGTAAGATGAAGGCACAAATGAAAACAGGTGCAGAGAACACAGCTTTCAGTGGTCCAGGTAAGTCTAGACAAGGATAGTGACCCACTGGAGAGATAGACAGTTTTTACAGATTTCAGGAATCACTGAGATAGGTATATATCTGTGTGTGTGTGTGTGTATGTGTGTATATACAAGTTCTGATAATATATATAAAATATATATATATTCTGATAAGTATATATATATATATATATCTCACTTCTTTATCCAGTCATCTGTCAATGGACATTTAGGTTGTTTCCGGGACTTGGTTACTGTGAATAGTAATGCAGTTAACGTTGGTGAACATGTATCTTTTCAAAGTAGGGTTTCCTCCAGATACATGCCCAAGTTGGCACTGCTAAATCATATGGTAACTCCAGATTTTTAAGGAACCTCCATACTGTTTTTCCATAGAGGCTGCACCAACTTACATTCCCACGAACAGTGTAGGAGGGTTCCTTTTTCTCCATGTCTTCTCTAGCATTTATTACTTCTAGAATCATTTTTGTTGTACCATTTTTTTAGAATAAAATGCTGTTAGGGAATATATGGAAACTTTTTTTGGTGAAAATTGTAGTCCCCAAAATGAGATCTGCTTTAACATACAAGAGTACCAAAGTCTTTCAAACAGTTTTTAAATTTTAATTTACACTTTCATTTTACATTTCTAGTTTATCTCTTGAGATGTGCATTGTGGTTGACAACAAACTGTACTATCATAGCTTAAATCAAAGGACTTATTATTTCTATTGTCTGAGAGTTAGGCAGGAGTTTTTCATTTCTCATAAATATATAATAGTGAGATGAAGACACTTGAATTTTCAGATTAGTTGGCACAGAAACAAGATCATCTAGAACTGGTCTGTGAAAGTAATGAGATTCTGATAAGTATTTTCATAGAAAATTAATATTTTGTTTTAGTCTTTGGACTAGACTATTTTAATTTCCTTTGATATATTTAAGGAAAAAACTCTCCTTTATTTTGCAGAAAGCATTAAAAGACTACATAAAATAAGGTTATATACTCATATTTATATCCAACAAATTTATTATACTTTTTTGGCATATAAATTATGGCAGATATCCACTCTGGCTTACCACAGAAAAAGTTAAACTGCAAAATCACAGTTTTTTATTTTCTTCTTATGCAAAGTTAGATACAAGTCGAGCAGCCTTTTCCATCATAGGGTACACTTGGCACTTTGGATGCTGTAGAAAGGAAGAAGAGGAATACCAGTGATGAACTGCCTTGGGCAGAAAAGAACATTCATTTTTCTGCTCATGGTTCATTGACCAGAACATGTTAAATAGCTGCAACTTAACTATAGGAAAAGACTGGGGAAAGTGAACAAATACACAAATGTGCTTAGTTGTTCAGTCATGTCCAACTCTTTGTGACTCCATGGACTATAGCCCTCTAGGCTCCTCTGTCCATGGGGATTCTCTAGGCAAGAATATTGGATTGGTTTGCATGACCTCCTCCAGGGGATCTTCCCAACCCATGGATTGAACCCAGGTCTCCCACATTGCAGGCAGGTTCTTTACCAATTTAGCCACCAGGGAAGCCCAACACACAAAATACTGAGCACTAATTACCCCTGCCCCATAATAGACTTTAGCGAGCTGGAGGATCAAAGCATCCAGAATCTAGAGAGCCAGGAACCAGAGGATTTGGGGAAACAGGGACCTTGGAGGAAGAGACTCAGTTCTTAAAGAGTACACACCTTTCTATTTTTTGGCTTCTGATGCTTTTTTGTGTAGGTCATTCCCTCATGTGATTTGTAACTGTTTAATTTGGTGTATTTTTGTAACAGATTTATATTAATAAAGCTCTTTATATTCTGAAATTGAGCCCCTTAAAAATTTTTGGGTTGCATATGTATACACTTGAATTCTATGGCTTGATATCCCATTACTTAGTTTTTAAAAATTCATTTGATGAAGTGATGTTCTTATTTGTCAGTTAAGTTCAGTTCAGTCACTCAGTTGTGTCCGACTCTGCAACCCCATGGACTGCAGCATGCCAGGCCTCCCTGTCCATCATGAACTCCCAGAGTTTACTCAAACTCATGTCCAGTGAGTCGGTGATGCCATCCAACCATCTCATTCTCTGTCGTCCCCTTCTTCTCCTACCTTCAATCTTTTTCAGCATCAGAGTATTTTCCAATGGGTCAGCTCTTCCCATCAGGTGGTGAATGTATTGGGGTTTCAGCTTCAACATCGGTCCTTCCAATGAATATTCAGGACTGATTTCCCTTAGGATGAACTGAATAGATCTCCTTGCAGTCCAAGGGACTCTCAACACCACAGTCCAAGTCTTCTCCAACACCACAGTTTAAAAGCATCAGTTCTTCAGTACTAAGCTTTCTTCACAGTCCAACTTTCACATCCATACATAACTAGTGGAAAAAACCATAGCCTTAACTATATGGACCTTTGCTGGCAAAGTAATATCTCTGCTTTTTAATATGCTGTCTAGCTTGTCCATAACTTTCCTTCCAAGGAGTAAGTGTCTTTTAATTTCATGGCTGCAGTCACCATCTGCAGTGATTTTGGAACCCCCCAAAATAATGTCTGCCACTGTTTCCCCATCTATTTGCCATGAAGTGATGGGACCTGATGCCGTGATCTTTGTTTTCTGAATGTTGAACTTGAAGCCAACATTTTCACTCTCCTCTTTCACTTTCATCAAGAGGTTCTTTAGTTCCTCTTCAGTTTCGGCCATAAGGGTGGTGTCATCTGCATATCTGAGGTTATTGATATTTCTCCTGGCAATCTTGATTCTAGCTTGTGTTTCATCCAGCCCAGCATTTCTCATGATACTCTGCATATAAATTAAATAAGCAGGGTGACAATATAGAGCCTTGATGTACTCCTTTTCCTATTTGGAACCAGTCTGTTGTTCCATGTCCAGTTCTAGCTGTTTCTTCCTGACCTGCATACAAATTTCTCAAGAGGCAGGTTAGGTGGTGTGGTATTCCCATTTCTTGAAGAATTTTCCACAGTTTCTTGTGATCTACACAGTCAAAGGCTTTGGCATAGTCAATAAAGCAGAAATAGATGTTTTTCTGGAATTCTTTTGCTTTTCTGATGATCCAGTGGATGTTGGAAATTTGATCTCTGGTTCCTCTGCCTTTTCTAAAACCAGCTTGAACATCTGGAAGTTCACTGATCACATATTGTTGAAGCCTGGCTTGAAGAATTTTGAGCATTACTTTACTAGCATGTGAGATGAGTGCAGCTGTGTGGTAGTTTGAGCATTCTTTGGCATTGCCTTTCTTTGGGATTGGGATGAAAACTGATCTGTTTCAGTCATGTTGCCACTGCTGAGTTTTCCAAATTTGCTGGCATATTAAGTGTAGCACTTTCACAGCATCATCTTTTAGGATTTGAAATAGTTCAACTGGAATTCCATCACCTCCACTAGCTTTGTTCATATTGATGCTTCCTAAGGCCCACTTGACTTCACATTCCAGGGTGTCTGGGTCTAGATGAGTGATCACACCATTGTAATTATCAGGGTCGTGAATATCTTTTTTTTGTACAGATCTTCTGTGTATTCTTGCCATCTCTTCTTAATATCTTCTGCTTCTGTTAGGTCCATACAACTTCTGTCCTTTATTGAGCCCATCTTTGCATGAAATGTTCCTTTGGTGTCTCTGATTTTCTTGAAGAGATCTCTAGTCTTTCCCATTCTGTTGTTTTCCTCTATTTCTTTGCACTGATTGCTGAAGAAGGCTTTCTTATCTCTTCCTGCTATTCTTTGGAACTCTGCATTCAGATGCTTATATCTTTTCTTTTCTCCTTTGCTTTTTGCTTCTCTTCTTCTCACAGCTATTTGTAAGGCCTACCCAGACAGCCATTTTGCTTTTTTACATTTCTTTTTCTTGGGGATGGTCTTGCTCCCTGTCTCCTGTACAATGTCACGAACCTCCATCCATAGTTCATCAGAAACTGTGTCTATCAGATCTAGTCCCTTAAATCTGTTTCTCACTTCCACTGTATAATTGTTAGGGGTTTGATTTAGGTTATTTTAACATGATCCATTTATTATTTTCCCTCTTATAGTCAGTCCTTTCTGTAACTTATTTTAAAAAATATTTCCTGTATAAGCATATGAATTTTTTTTGTATTACTTTTCTGAAGGATTTTATTCACTTCTTTCTTATTTATAATATAATATTCATGATCTCCATGGAACTTTTTATGTAGACTGTGAAGTAATGGTTCAGTTTTTTTTTCTATTTAAGAATATCTAATTTCCCAGCATGACATTTTAAAAATACTATCCTGTCTCCATTACCCTGCAGTACTGCTGTTTTAAAACTCATGTTCATTTAAATATTTGTAATACTCATTTTCTAGGCTATGTTCTATTCTATTCTGTTTATTCTGTTATGTTCTATTCCATTCCATTCTATTCCATTCTTCTATCCCTGTTCCAAGAACACACTCATTTGTACAGCTTTATAAGTCTCAATATCTGGAAATGTAATTTGTACTATTTGTTTCTTTTTTTCAAGGATTTCTTGGCTGGTTTTGGCCCTTAAACTTTCTATTTAAAAGTCAGATTTAGCTTCTCCTGTTCTTCAAACACACACACACACACACACACATATGCTATTGGGAAATGTATTAAATCTGTAAAACCTAGGGGGAAAATGGACAGCTTTAAAAAATTAGATCTAATAGTACATGAACATACTGTAACCTACTGTTTTAAAGGCTTCTTCTATATCTATCAATATAGGTTTAAGTTTTCTTAATGGAACTTTCTGCATCTTCTGTTATGTTTATTCCTAGTTAGTTGACATTTTATGTTATTTAAATCTTTTAAAGACAACATAGTGTTTTTTTTCTGGTATATAGAAATAGTTGATTTTATGTTGTATTTAAATATGTCCTGCATTTTGATAAATCTTAATAATACTAATAGTTTACCTAAATATTTTTCTAGATTGTCAACGTATACAATCATTTATCTGTGAATAGTAAGATACTTTGCTCCATCTTTCAAGCTCAATAAATTTTCTTTATCTTTCTCATTTTATTTTACTGCTTAGAACCCTCAAAACTAAGTAACTAAAAATGGTAATGTATAGAGTAGCCTTGCCTTTTTCTAGATCTCAAGATAAGTTCAGTTCAGTTGCTCAGTCGTGACCGACTCTTTGCAGTCCCATGAATTGCAGCACGCCAGGCCTCCCTGTCCATCACCAACTTCCGGAGTTCAACCAAACTCATGTCCATCGAGTCAGTGATGCCATCCAGCCATCTCATCCTCCATCATCTCCTTCTCCTCCTGCTCTCAATCCCTCCCAGCATCAGAGTCTTTTCCAATGAGTCAACTCTTCGCATGAGGTGGCCAAAGTATTGGAGTTTCAGCTTCAGCATCAGTCCTTTCAAAGAACACCCAGGACTGATCTCCTTTAGAATGGACTGGTTGGATCTCCTTGGAATCCAAGGGACTCTCAAGAGTCTTCTCCAACACCACAGTTCAAAAGCATAAATTCTTCGGTGCCCAGCTTTCTTCACAGTCCAACTTTCACATCCATACATGACCACTGGAAAAACCACAGCCTTGACTAGACAGACCTTTGTTGGCAAAGTAATGTCTCTGCTTTTCAATATGCTATCTAGGTTGGCCATAACTTTCCTTCCAAGGAGTAAGTGTCTTTTAATTTCATGGCTGCAGTCACCATCTGCAGTGATTTTGGACCCCAAAAAAACAAAGTCAGCCAATGTTTCCACTGTTTCCCCATCTATTTCCCATGAAGTGATGTGACAGGATGCCATGGTCTTCGTTTTCTGAATGTTGAGCTTTAAGCCAAGACTTTCACTCTCCTCTTTCACTTTCATCAAGAGGCTTTTTAGTTCCTCTTCACTTTCTGCCATAAGGGTGGTGTCATCTGTAAATCTGAGGTTATTGATATTTCTCCCAGCAATCTTGATTCCAGCTTGTGTTTCTTCCAGCCCAGCGTTTCTCATGATGTACTTTCTGCCATAAGGGTGGTGTCATCTGCATATCTGAGGTTATTGATATTTCTCCTGGCAATCTTGATTCCAGCTTGTGTTTCTTCCAGCCCAGCATTTCTCATGATGCACTCTGCATAGAAGTTAAATAAGCAGGGTGACAATATACAGCCTTGACGTACTCCTTTTCCTATTTGGAACCAGTCTGTTGTTCCATGTCCAGTTCTAACTGTTGCTTCCTGACGTGCATATAGGTTTCTCAAGAGCCAGGTCAAGGTGGTCTGGTATGCCCATCTCTTTCAGAATTTTCCACAGTTTATTGTGATCCACACAGTCAAAGGCTTTGGCATAGTCAATAAAGCAGAAATAGATGTTTTTCTGGAACTCTCTTGCTTTGTCCATGATCCAAGGATGTTGGCATTTGATCTCTGGTTCCTCTGCTTTTTCTAAAACCAGCTTGAACATCTGGAATTTCATGGTTCACATATTGCTGAAGCCTGGCTTGGAGAATTTTGAGCATTACTTTACTAGCATGTGAGATGAGTACAATTGTGTGGTAGTTTGAGCATTCTTTGGCATTGCCTTTCTTTGGGATTGGAATGAAAACTGACCTTTTCCAGTCCTGGGACCATTGCTGAGTTTTCCAAATTTGCTGGCATATTGAGTGCAGCACTTTCACAGCATCATCTTTCAGGATTTGAAATAGCTCAACTGGAATTCCATCAACTCCACTAGCTTTGTTCATATTGATGCTTTCTAAGGCCCACTTGACTTTACATTCCATGATGTTTGGCTCTATGTGAGTGATCACACCATCATGATTTTTATGATTGTTTATGATATTTTCTATAGAATTTTACTAGTATAGACATTTTATCAGATTAAGGAGTTTCCTTCCATTTCAATTTACTAAAATTTGAATTTTATCAAATATTTCTAAATGTATTGAGATCATATTTTTCTCTTTATTCTATTAATGGGGAAAATAGATTAACAGTCCAACTTCACATTCCCAGAATTATCTAAGTTTGGTTGTAATGTATTATGGTTTTCATATTACTGTTTTCAGTTGATAATTTTTTCAATTATGATTTCTGCCTTGGGATGATTTCCTCATTATTAATGTCTATAAGATCTTAATAATGACTTTCCAAGCCCAGTCAGTTAAGTTCAGTTGCTCAATAGAGTCTGACTTTTTGTGACATCATGGACTGCAGCATGCCAGGCTTCCCTGTCCATCACCAACTCCCGAGCTTGCTCAAACACATGTCCATTGAGTTGGTGATGTCATCCAATCATCTCATTGTCTGTCTTCCCCTTCTTCTCCTGTCTTCAGTCTTTCCCAGCATCAGGGTCTTTTCCAATGAGTCAGCTCTTCACATCAGGTGGTCAAAGTGTTGGAACTTCAGCTTCAGTGTCAGTCCTTCCAATGAATATTTAGGACTGAGTTCCTTTAAGTTTGACTGGTTTGATCTCCTTGCAGTCCCAGGGACTCTCAAGAGCCTTCTCCAACACCACAGTTCAAAAGCATCAATTCTTTAGCATTCACCTTTCTTTATAGTCCAACTCCCACGTCCATATATGACTAACTTGACAAACCAGTATGTCTTACTCAACAAACCAGTATGTTTTACTCACACAGATGTTCTCTTAATCTAAATTAATGAGACTGTATTTGCTTGCAAACCCGCCTTTCTTCAAGATTAATGTCAGTCATTTTATGGCCCAGGATGATTCACCTTATGCCAATATTAACTCAGAATGAATGTTGTGCGTGAGGGGTCTGGTGTCACTCTCTGAGTTTTGAGACATTTCCTTTCTCTCATTAGCAGCCTACTGGTAGGTATATAACTTCCTGCTAAAGACTAGCAGGGGTGCACTCTTTCTGCCCCATTCCGATGTCTATGTAAGAGGCTTTCTCTATCTCTTTTACACTTTAATAAAACTTTATTAAACAAAAGCTCTGAGCAATCAAACCTTGTTACTGACCCCAGATTGAATCCCTCTCCTCTGGAGGCCAAAAGTCCTGGCTTCTTTCATGGCTCAGCAACAACCTTTCACAGGCAAGTCTTATTCAGTCTCTTATGGGGACACTGCTCCTTTCTCCTGGCTCCTGATGCACACAAGGTTTTGTTTGTGCCCTCCAAGAGTCTGTTTCCCCAGTACTGTGGTATTTCTGTAATCAAATACCACTGGCCTCCAGAGTCAAATTCCCTGAGGGTTCTCAGTCCCTTTGCCAGATCTCCAGGTAGGGAAATCTGTTGTGGGTCCTAGAACTTTCTTAACCAAAGAGAACTTCTTTGGTATAATTGTTCTGTAGTTTGTGGTTTATTGACAAAGCCAAAGACTTTGATTGTGTAGATCACAACAAAGTGTGGAAAATTCTTCAAGAGATGGGAATACCAGACCACCTTTCCTGCCTCCTGAGAAATGTGTATGCAGGTCAAGAAGCAACAGTTAGAACTGGACATGGAACAACAAAATGGTTCCAAATTTGGAAACAGGTATGTCAAGGGTGTATATTGTCACCCTGGTTATTTAACTTCTATGCAGAGTACATCATGCAAGATGTCAGGCTGGCTGAGGCACAAGCTGGAATCAAGATTGCTGGAAGAAATATCAATAACCATAGATATGCCCTGGATTGAATTTCCCTCCTCTGGAGATCAGTAACCCTTATGGCAGAAAGTAAAGAGGGACTGAAGATCCTCTTGATGAAAGTGAAAGAGAAGAGTAAAAAAGCTGGCTTAAAACTCAACATTCAAAATACTAAGATCATGGCATCTGGTCCTATCATGTCACGGCAAGTAGATGGGGAAGCAATGGGAACAGTGTCAGACTTTATTTTCTTGGGCTCCCAAATCACTGCAGATGGTGAGTGCAGCCATGAAATTAAAAGACACTTGCTCCTTGGAAGAAAAGCTCTGACCAAACTAGACAGTTGATTAAAGAGCAGAGACATTACTTTGCCAACAGAGGTCCGTCTAGTCAAGGGTATGGTTTTTCCAGTGGTAATGTATGGATGTGAGAGTTGGACTATAAAGAAAGCTTAATGACAAAGAATTGATGCTTTAAAAATGTAGTGTTGGAGAAGACTCTTGAGAGTTCTTTGGACTGCAAGAAGATCCAACCAGTCAATCCTAAAGGAAGTAAGTCCTGAATATTCATTTGAAGGACTGAGGCTGAAGCTCCAATACTTTGGTCACCTGATATGAAGAATTGACTCATTGGAAAAGACTGATGCTGATAAAGATTGAAGGCAGGAGGAGAAGGGGAAGATAGAGGATGAGATGATTGGATGGCATCACTGACTCAGTGGACATGAGTTTGAGCAATCTCCAGGAGTTGGCGATGGACAAGGAAGCCTGGTTTTCTGCAGTCCATGGGGCCACAAAGAGTCAGACACAACTGAGTGACTGTACTTAACTGAATGCCTATGATGACTAAAAACAGATGTATAACCTGAGAGTTGTGAGTTAAGCTTTATTTGGGGAAAAATTAGGGCTGCAGCCTGGGAGGCAGCATCTCAGATAGCTCTGAGAGACTGCTCCAAAGCAGCAGTAGTTGAAAGCCAATATGTAAGGTTTTGGTGAAGGGGGGTGGTTCAATACCATGAAGTACTCATTTTACAAAAGGTTTTTTATTAGTCCTAAGGATCTGATGTCATCATGAAGGGATTTAGTGCTTCTCTAGATATGAGAAGATGCAAATTCAGTTCAGTTTAGTTGCTCAGTCATGTCCAACTCTTTGTGACCCCATGAATCACAGGACGCCAGGCCTCCCTGTCCATCACAAACTCCCGGAGTTCACTCAGACTCATGTCCATCGAGTCAGTGACGCCATCCAGCCATCTCATCCTCTGTCGTCCCCTTCTCCTCCTGCCCCCAATCCCTCCCAGCATCTGAGTCTTTTCCAATGAGTCAACCCTTCACATGAGGTGGCCAAAGTACTGGAGTTTCAGCTTTAGCATCATTCCTTCCAAAGAAATCCCAGGGCTGATCTCCTTCAGAATGGACTGGTTGGATCTCCTTGCAGTCCAAGGGACTCTCAAGAGTCTTCTCCAACACCACAATTCAAAAGCATCAATTCTTCGGCACTCAGCCTTCTTCACAGTCCAACTTTCACATCCATACATGACCACTGGAAAAACCATAGCCTTGACTAGCCAAACTTTTGTTGGCAAAGTAATGTCTCTGCTTTTCAATATGCTATCTAGGTTGGTCATAACTTTCCTTCCAAGGAGTATCTTTTAATTTTATGGCTGCAGTCACCATCTGCAGTGATTTTGGAGCCCCAAAAAACAAAGTCAGCCAATGTTTCCACTGTTTCCCCATCTATTTGCCATGAAGTGATGGGACCAGATGCTATGATCTTCATTTTCTGAATGTTGAGCTTTAAGCCAACTTTTTCACTCTCCTCTTTCACTTTCATCAGAGGCTTTTTAGTTCCTCTTCACTTTCTGCCATAAGGGTGGTGTCATCTGCATATTTGAGGTTATTGATATTTCTCCAGGCAATCTTGATTCCAGCTTGTGCTTCTTCCAGCCTAGCATTTCTCATGATGTACTCTGCATAGAAGTTAAATAAGCAGGTTGGAAATATACAGCCTTGACGTACTCCTTTTCCTATTTGGAACCAGTCTGTTGTTCCATGGAAGTAATCCCATCAGATTACCTGCAGCAGAGAGTGCCTCACTCCACCCTTAACTCCCTCAGGGGTTGTTGAAGGTCAAAGGCTGCAGCAGCACTGGGTTCATGGCAAATGTTGTTGTTCAAAGGCAATGCCTTTGGTAAGTGCCAATTTGTAGTCAACAGTTGATTTGCTATAGGATAAGATGCTAAAGAACATAATGTGTAGGAAGGAAGTTATACTCAGTTTGATTGACTGAGTTACCAATAATGACATATATTAAACCACAAGTGCCATTATTTTAATAAAATTATGTGTGGAGGTGATCAAGATAATTATCCCATATGGAGTGCATATATACCAGACACCATGCAAGGCAAATGGTTGATGTTATTTTAATCCTTATATAACTATTATCTGTTCATGTGAGGAATTAGAAGTTTAGAAATTTAATTCACTTGTCCTGGTCCAAATTAAGAAGAGGGATTTACTTCCAAACCCGATCAAAGCAATAGTGAAGAATTATCTCATTCTACAATTTAGCTTTAGGGTGGTTTTACTGTTATCTGATAGTGATGGGTATTGGAGGAAAAAACAAGATGTTTAGCCAACTAGTCCCAGTAAAGCAAAAGACCTGAACTATATTCACTTAAGCGCTGGTTTATAAATACAGTCTCTATTACCAAACCAAGTCTTCATCTAATCTGTAGCCATATGTTCCATTTTGTAAATTTTCTCACCCTTCCAAACTTGCCTTGTCAAGTGTTTAAACCTGTATCACCTCAGAGTAGAATTTCTCTGGGCTCTGCCTCCAGCTAGGGACAACCAGATATTTCTAGTTTGCTTATGGCAGGTTCAGAACTGCATTACTCAGCCCAATGATTGGAGCTAAACAGTGGCCCTAGGTAGGCAGGAACAGTACCAACAAACTATATGAAAATCACAGTAGTCATTGATGATAAATTTACATTTCTTTCCCTCTGGCTGCTACAAGTGAGGAAGGTAGACTTTAGGAGCCAGGATAAGTTCTTATTTGTCTTAATCCTCTTTGACTACACAATATGCATTTCTCTAGGCTATGTACTTTTTATTATTACCAAAGGTTGATTTCATGCCAGGAGGTAAGCAAGGTGAACAAAAGTGAAGTGTTACTAGTTACATATATTTTATTTAAATAAATTTAACTCTTAGTGCTATCAAAATAGTTGGCAAACTTTAAGCTTCCCTTTGTAAACTTAGATTTCTTTTTAAAAAGACTTTTAGGTACAGCTGAAATGGTTGTCTCAAAGTGGGAGTGTGTTGTGCCAATACACTGAAGTTCACTCCCAGATATTTGTGATTATTTTGAGTTACATCATTTTAATGATGTAGCCTTTTTGAAATTCAACATTTATTTTAAGGGTTGCATATCAATCAGATTAGCATCTGTAAAATGTTTATGGGAAAAGTGAAACAATGTAAGGTGAGAAATATTGGAATATTTATCTTAGACATTCAGAAGTTTTATAAAGAAATCTTTGAAAACTGCATCTGTGAAACAATCTTATTCTGTGATCCTAGTGGTTTATTTGTTCTACAACTTCAAGATTTAAGAGAGGACAACTTCTTTGGTAAACATCCTCTCGCAGTTGATATTTTGGGGAATAATAAACCTAATAATCTATATTGCTTTATTTTAACCCCAGGCAGATATTAAATATTATTGTAAGAATGCTTTTTGAGCATCAAATCTTTGCTTATATTATGCCCTAACACTTGTATTAATAACTGTTAAAAGTCTGGTCATGTTAAGCTGTTCTCAAGCTATGGTTTGCCCTGTAATTTTACTATTGTTTCCACTTTTTATACATGCAAGATAGAATAGTCTCATGCAAACCACTGACAAATGTTGCTAATTTCATTGCGGGAATTGTTTTATTTAACATTACAAGGAAAATGCTCACACCATTTAATCATGAGTTATTTGTCTCAGGAGCCCAAGTTGTGAAAACAGTTGATGAGTTTCTATCAGCAGTAAGATGTTTTGGTTTCAAAATCTTACATGAAAGGAGAGTTAAATGATATAACGAAGAGTTTAAATTTATATTTCCATTTTTAATGGAAATTATTCCCCAACCCCATCCCCAAGAGTTTTCTAGAACCACTGGTGAAAAAGGGACAGCTGTTTAAGTCCTGACTTCACTTTGTAACTTACATAGAGGGCTAAATCTACTTAGTATATCCAACATATTCAGATCTCTAAGGAATTACTTTACTTTGGACTTTTTTTTTTAAGTTCTAAATTGGAATAAATGGGTGGCAACTTCAGTGGGTGAAATGTGGAAGTTCCATCTTCGTAACCTGATGTTGATATCCAGTAATGTCTGGATGAAACTATAACATTTACTAACACCAAAAAAAAAAAAAGAAGAAGAGAAAAATGTGTCTATTCTACATATTATTTAATTTGTGTTGACTGTCATGTATATAAATGTAATTTATACTTATTAAATATATACATATCAAATATATGTAAAGTAAATGTGTATGTCTGTTTTAATTGAACCAAAGCATGTGTTGCTTTGTTTCAGTAGAGACTAAATTTGAAACAGCAAATGTAAGACCCTTTTCTTCTTTCCTTAGGTCAAAGAAGCACTTTAAATAATGGACATAAGAGGTATTTTTGGTATACCTGTGCATCTTTCAAGTCCTTAATGTTAACTCTAATCTTTATAGTTCTCCCAAAAATGGGGCATAGTTTTGCATTATTACTTGGGCATAGAATTACAGTTTCAGAAGTTTTCATTTTCTATTTAACTTTTATTTTATATTGGAGTATAGTTGATTAACAATGCTATATGAGTTTGAGTGAAAAGCAAATTGACTCAGTTATCCATATATGTGCATCTATTCTTTTTCAAATTCTTTTCCCATTGAGTTATTACAGAATATTGGGCAGAGTTCTCTATACAATACAGTAAGTGCTTGTTGATTATCTATTTTAAATATACCAGTATGTATATATCAATCCCAAACTCCCTTTTCTTTTCAGATAACTTTTACTTCATGGGTTAGGAAACCAATGTCATGACTTAGCTAGTCTGCTAAGATCACTTTAAGACCAGACTCTATTATTGACCTTCATAAGTTCCCACGTTCACTGCTGGATCACCATAATATTTGATGTGGCCAGAAATTGTTAGTTGACAGCTTGGTGGTAGAATAAAATTCCCCCCGCCCCCTCCATTGCAAAAAAAATTTTAAAAAACTTGCCCATGTCTTTCTAGAACCTTTGAATGTGTTAGAAAATTAACATTGTAGACAGAATAAAGGTTTCTAATTAACTGACCTTGAGATGGGAAGATTATACTGGGATATTCAGAGGGCCCAATATAACGACATGGGTCCTAAGTAGAAGTAGGAAAATAGTAGACATAGTAGAAGAATACGTAGAGGAGGGAAGCAGACAGTTTTGTCAGAGTGGTGTGAAGCACTTGACCAGTTTTTATTGGTTTTGAAGATACAGAAGTGGGCCCAGGAACCAAGAAGTGTAGGCAGCTTCTAGAAGCTGCAAAGATAAGAAATCATATTCTCCTCAGAACATCCAAAAAAGTATGAAGTTCCACTTACATCTTGATTTTAGCCCAGTAAGACCCATTTCAGACTTCTGACTTCTAGAACTGTAAGTTTGTATAACTTGTTATAGTGGTAATATAAAAGTAATACAGAGCCTGGTTCAAGTAAATCCTGAAAAGTCTGGACATTTCTCTTTCATAAATCTGCAGCTTTTTTGGTTAATAGCAGCAAGCTCTTTTGTCAAACAAAAGTTATAGCAAGCACTTGTGATGTTATTGCTTGTTTCTTTCTCAAGGGTGCCTGGGTCTCCCACATTGCAGGCTGATTCTTTACCAGCTGAGCCACAAGGAAAGCCCAGGAATACTGAAGTGGGTAGCCTATCCCTTCTCCAGTGGATCTTCCTGACCCAGGAATCGAACCAGGGTTTCCTGCATTGAAAGTGGATTCTTTACAAACTGAGCTATTAGTTTTGTCACTAGGTTATTAAAAATTCAACTTTTAGGTTATTAATCTCTAGCGTACAGCAAGGCATAGTAGACATAATATATGTGTGTGTGTGTGTGTGTGTGTGTGTATATATATATACACACACACAATGAAACTACATGTATATATTTATTCAATGAAAATACACATACATTCACACACACATAACTTAGAAAAAGAGAGACAAGGTATGTATTTTGCAGCAATGCTTAAATAATATGACAAGAATTAGTGACAACCTAGGAAAAAGTCTGAATTGGTATATCTTGGTCTAAATTACTAATTTTCTATAAATAATTTTGGTCATGAGTACAATTATAAGCTATTTCTTCTACAGGAATACAACTGGGAGGGAAAATAGTGAATGTTAAAAAATAATATTTGAAATTATCTCATTCATACAATGTAAGTTTAGTCATTTCATTGATGAATCCTAGGCATTTTGATATGTATTTAGAAAAAGTTACTAAACAATGGCCAAAAGCCAATAATATAAAATAAAGTGAGGTAAATGTAGAACCCTGAATTCATATGCCAAAATTGGACAGCTTTGCACATTTTATGATCATGAATGCTCCTATTGGACAGGAACTTCCTAGAGATATAATAATAAGTTCCAGACAAATACAAAGAAAAAACAAAAACAAGAAGGTGGAGAAAAGGAAACCCTCAAATGGTGTTGGTGGGACTGTAAATTGGTGCAGTCACTTTGAAAAACAGTATAAAAATTCCTCAAAAAATTAGAAATTAAGGTACAATAAGGCCCAGCTATTCCACTTCTGGGTATATTTCAAAAGAATAACACTAATTCAAAAGATAGATACACCTCTATGTTCATTGCAGCATAATTTGCAATAGTCAAAATATAGAAACAACCTAATTATCCATCAATGGATGAATGGATAAGAAAATGTGGCTTATATATAGAATAGTGGAAGAGTTGAAGACAGCAGAGGAGTAAGACGTGAGGATCATTTTCTTACCCTAATACATCAAAAATACAGCTGCATGTGGAATAACTTCTACAGAATACCTGTTGAATGCTGTCAGAAGACCTCAGACTTCCAAAAAGGCAAGATAATCTCCACATAAAGCAGTAGGAAAAGAGCAATAAGAAAAATGGAGAGGGGAGGGAGGGAGTAGAGAGAAAGGAAACCAGACCGGTGGTACATCTCAAGGAAGGACCTATGAAGGAGGGAAAGTTTTTGCACACTCAGATACCCCATCAGGGGTGAGGACAGTGGGGAGCTTTGGAACCTCAGAAGGGAGCGCAGCAATAGGTTCTCAGAAGACAAAATGCAAAATGGAGAGAATTAATTGTAGAGATTGTTGCCAACTAGCACTTCAGTCAAGATGTGGTTTGCAGGTCTTCCACGGCGAGTGAGGTCTGGGCGCTGAGTCTCAGGCTTTGGGGGTCAGACGCTAGGGAGAGGATTGAGATTGACTGACTTGAAAGTATTCTGAACAGGCTAGTATGGTACAGCTGAGGGAGTCCAGGGAAAAGCCTGGACCTGCCAGAAAGGCAAGAGATCATTGTCGTGGGGACCCTCTAACTCTGCAGACCCTGCCTTCATGAGTGCCATAGGTAGGATGATCTGGCTGCAGCCTGCAACCCCAGATGTGGGCCGTGGGCATGCTTGTGGACATGCCACAGCCAAGGCTAACACAAATGCCAGAAACTGGGGGTGAGATGGGCCTGGGGTCTGTGACCCCAGAGATGGGTATGATGGCTGCTACAGTGGCCACCAAGCTATAAACAGGCACAGGTCACCACTTACAACTTCCTGGGAGCCTATGCAGCTTGGCTCTTCCAAGGAACCCACAACCTGGGAGACTACATGATCCACCTCAGACTGTAGGGACTTCCAGCAGTCTATATAGCCACTGCCCATCCCAACTGTGGCTGCCAGACCCCTTCCTCTCTCCAGTGCCACTGAGCAAGTGAGCTCTAATGAGCCTTGGCCTTCACCTCCTCTGGTATGGGCAGGGAACAAATGCTGAAGGATGGCCTACAAGCAGAGGCAGGGCCAAAAGCAAAGTGAAGTACCAAGGGCTATATGACCAAAGAAGAGGAAGGGAATCCACTCCTTCAACTGCAGGTGCAGCAGATTAAATCCCTGAAATTAGCTTAAGACTGTGGACCTTGGGGGCAAATGTGGACTTTGGAAGCAAGTCCAAGTTCCCCTGGAGAAGGGAAAGGCTACCCATTACAGTACTGTGGCCTGGAAAATTCCATGAACTGTATAGTCCATGGGGTCGCAAAGAGTTGTATACAGTTGAGCCACTTTCACTTTCATAAGCTGGACTAAGGCCAGATCTGATTCAGAACTGACCCTAGGGTGCCCACAGCAAGCCCAGAGACCTGAAAAACACTGGAGAACTTTCTAAGTAGGCAGATTGGCTAGAGCTCACTGTGTCACAAGGACGGATGTCACAAGAAAATATTCTTGCTACCACTCTATACATACATACTTTTTTGTTTGGTTAAATTGTTGTTCCTTTTTATTAATCCTTTAATTTTTGTTTTTTACTTACTTTTTCTTCTTTTTAATGCTTTTATTTTTAAATTAATTGTATTTATTTTTCCCTATTTCTACAATAATTTTCCATTATATTGCATTTCCCCCCATGTTTCTTTTTTGTTTTTGCTACTCTAGTTTTTAGTGTTTATTTTCATTTATGGATTTATTGGTTTGATTGCTGTCTTCTGTTTTACTTCCTCTCTTTATTCTTTCTTCTTTTCTTCTTCTTGTGAGTGTAAGTTTGTGTTTCTTTATGTGTTCCTGTCTGATTAATGTTTTACCATTTGTGTTTGAGCTTTTTCTGTCTCTTGTTTTTGTTTATATGTTTGTTTGAATTTTTTCTCTTTCTTTTTTATTTATTTATCTTTTTTTCTTTTTTCTTTCTTTCTTTTTCCCTTCTATGCTGTATGCCTTGTAGAGACTTGGTGCTCCAGAAAATGGTCTGAAGCTCCAAGGTGGAAGACCAGAGTACAGGATATTTAAACACCAGAGAACTCCTGACCTCACGGAACGCTAATCAGCAAGAGTTCTCTCAAAGGCTTCCATCTCAACATTCACTAAGACCTGGCCCCACCCAAAGGTCAGCAATCTCCTCTGCTTGATATCTCACACCAAACAACTAGCAAAACATGAACACCAGTCTACCCATTAGCAGACAGGTTGTTGAAAGTCATAGACGGCAGCCCACCAGGCTCCCCCGTCCCTGGGATTCCCCAGGCAAGAATTCCGGAGTGGGTTGCCATTTCCTTCTCCAATGCATGAAAGTGAAGACTGAAAGTGAAGTTGCTCAGTCGTGTCTGACTCGTAGCAACCCTATGGACTGCAGCCCACCAGGCTCCTCTGTCCATGGGATTTTCCAGGCAAGAGTACTGGGGTGCCATTGCCTTCTCCGTACCAAGCTCACAGACACCCCATAACATAACACTGGGTGTGACACTGCCTTTTTGAAAGATAAGATCTAGCTCCAGCAACCAGAACATAGGTACAGATCCTAGCTACCAGGAAAACTGTCCAACCCTACCCATGGGGCACAAACTCCATAAGTAAGAGGAACTATGACCTTGCAGCCTGCAGAAAGGAGATCCCCAAAACAATAAATTAAACCAAATGAAAATACAGAGAAACATGCAGCAGATGAAGGAGTGTGGTAAAAAAAAAAAAAACAACAGAACAAACAAAGAGAAACTGGAAAGTCTACCTGAAGAAGAATTCAGAGTAATGGTAGTAAAATGGTATGGGGAGGGAGAAGGGAGGAGGGTTCAGGATGGGGAAAATGTGTATACCTGTGGCGGATTCATGTTGATACATGGCAAAACCAATATAATATTGTAAAGTTAAAAAATAAAATTAAATTAAAAAAAAACTAAGAAATAAAATGGAGGTACAGATAAATAAAATGGAAGTGAAAATTGAGAAGATACAAGAAATATTTAACAAGGACCAAGAAAAACTAAAGTGAAGGCAATGGCAACCCACTCCATCACTCTTGCCTGGAAAATCCCATGGGTGGAGGACCCTGGTAGGCTGCAGTCCATGGGGTTGCTAAGAGTCAGACACGACTGAATAACTTCACTTTCACTTTTCACTTTCATGCATTGGAGAAGGAAATGGCAGCCCACTCCAGTGTTCTTGCCTGGAGAATCCCAGGGACGGGGGAGCCTGGTGGGCTGCCGTCTCTGGGGTCACACAGAATCAGACACAACTGAAGTGACTTAGCAGCAGCAAGAGAACTAAAGAACAGTCAACAATGAACAACATAACTCAAATGAAAACTACACTAGAGGGAACCAATAGCAGAATAACCGAGGCAGAAGAATAGATAAGTGGGTTGAAATATATAATGGTAGAAATAACTGAAGCAGAGCAGAATAAAGACAAAAAAATTAAAAGAAATGCAGATAGTCTTAGAGACCACTGGAACATTAAATGCACCAACATTCAAATTATAGGCATCCTAAGAAGAAGAGAAAAATAAAGGATATGAGAAAATATTGGAAGAGATTTTATTTGAAAACTTCCCTAACATGGGAAAGGAAGTAGGCATCCAACTCCGGGAAGCCCAGAGAGTTCTATACAGTGTAAACCCTAAGAAACATGCCAAGACACATATTAAAAAAAGTAGCAAAAATTAAACACAAAGAAAAAAAATTTTAAAGCAGCAATGGAAAGCAACAAATAACATAAAAGGGAATCCCCATAAGGTTAACAACTGATCTTTCAGCAGAAATTCTGGAGGCCAGAGGGAGTATCAGGATGTAGTTAAAGTGATGAAAGGAAAAAAAATCTATATACAATGGGATACTATTAAGTTATTTATAAAATGAAATCCAACCATAGTTGGCAACATAGATAGTCTTGAAAGTATTAGGCTAAGTAAAATAAGTTCAATGAAAAAATACAAATAGCATATTATTTCACTCATATGTAGAATAAAAAAATAAAAAATGCAAATGAATAAACTAGATGAAATCAAATCCATAGATACAGAAAATAGATCAGTGATTATCAAAGAGAAGGGATTTGAGATTGGGTGAAGTGGGTTAAAGGGGTCAGCTGAATGGTGATAGATGGTAACTAGTCTTGTGGTGATGATCATTTTGTGGTATATACAGGTGTTGAATTATAATGCTGTACAGTTGACTCATATAATAAAAATAATTTCAAATCATATACAGTATGTTCTCTTATCCCATAGGAATTAGAAATCAATAAGATGACTTGGAAAACCTCAAAACATTTAGAAATAACACAGTTAATTCTAAATACATAGGTTAACGAAGGAATCACAGTTGAATTTATAAAATATTTCAAACTTGCATAAATGAAAATGTAACATAAGAAATTTTGGCCCAATGCCAAGTTCTTTGAATACAGTCATACCCATTTTTAGTGACTGGCTGCTTCCCTTTTACAAGGGTAGAAAAAAAGCAGTTGAGATAAAGACCATATGCTATGGCCACAGAATATAAAGTGGTTACTGGTTGTTGTGGTCTTACATGCTCAATTATGTTCAACTCTTTGCAACTCCATGGATGGTAGCCCTCCAGGCTCCTCTGTCCATGGAATACTGGAATGGGTTGACATGTCCTACTCCAGGATCAAGTAGTTGCTATACACCATATTGAGGTCTTCCCAGTGGCTCAGTGGTAAAGAATCTGCCTGCCAATGCAGGAGACATGAGATGTGGGTGGTTCCATCCCTTGGTCAGGAAGATCCCATGGAATAGGAAATGGCAACCCACTCCAGGATTCTTGCCTAGAAAATCCCATGGACAGAGGAGAATGGCAGGCTACAATTCTTTTGTCACTGTTGTTGTTCAGCTGCTAAGTTGTATCTGACTCTTTGCAACCCCATGGAATGTAGCATGCTAGGCTTCCCTGTCCTTTATTATCTCCCATACTTTGCTCAAATTCATGTCCATTGAATCAGTGATACTATCTGCTGCTGCTAAGTCACTTCAGTCATGTCTGACTCTGTGCGATCCCATGGATGGCAGCCCATCAGGCACCCCAGTCCCTGGGATTCTCCAGGCAAGAACAATGGAGTGAGTTGCCATTTGCTTCCCCAATGCATGAAAGTGAAAAGTGAAAGTAAAGTCTCTCAGTGGCGTCCGACTCTTAGCAATCCCATGGACTGCAGCCTACCAGGCTCGTCCACCCATGGGATTTTCCAGGCAAGAGTACTGGAGCGGGGTGCCATTGCCTTCTCCGGTGATACTATCTAACCATCTCATTTTCTGCCACTCACTTCTTGTTTTGCCTTCAGTTTTTCTGAGCATCAGCATCTTTTCGAATGAGTTAGCTCTTCTCATCAGGTGGACAAAGGATTGGGGCTTCAACTTTAGCATCAGCCCTTCTAATGAATATTCAGGGTTGATTTCTTTTAGGATTGCCTGGTTTGATCTCCCTGCTGTCTGAGGGAATCTCAAGAGTCTTTTCCAGCACCTTAGTACAAAAGCTTCTATTATTTTGTTCTCAGCCTTCTTTATGGTTCAGCTCTCACATCTGGACATGACTACTGGAAAAACCACAGCTTTGACTATATGCATCTTTGTTGGCAAAGTGCTTTTTAATACACTGTCTAGGTTTGTCAAAACTTTCCAACCAAGGAACAAACATCTTTAGTTTCATGGCTGTAGTCACTGTCCACAGTGATTTTGGAACCCAAGAAAAGAAAATCTGTCATTGCTTCCACTTTCCCACTTCTATTTGACATGAAGTGATGGGACCAAATGCCATGATCTTAGTTTTTAAAATATTGACTTTCAAGCCAGCATTTTCACTCTCTTCTTTCACCCTCATCAAGAGGCTCTTTAGTTACTCTTTAGTCTCTGCCATTACAGTGGTGTCATCTGTGTGTCTGGGGCTGTTGTTATTTCTCCTGGCAATCTTGATGTGATTCATCCAGCCTAGCATTTCACATGATATACTTTTCATAGAAGTTAGTAAGCAGGGTGATGATATACAGCTTTGTACTCTTTTCCCAGTTTTGAACCAGTCAATTATTCCATGTCCCATTCAAACTGTTGCTTCTTGACCCCCCTAGAACTTTCTCAGGAAATAGAGAAGATGGTTTGGTTCATTGTCACCCTGCTTATTTAATTTATATGCAGAGTACATCATGAGAAATGCTGGACTGGAAGAAGCACAAGCTGGAATCAAGATTGCCAGGAGAAATATCAATAACCTCAGATATGCAGATGACACTACCCTTATGGCAGAAAGTGAAGAGGAACTCAAAAGCCTCTTGATGAAAGTGAAAGTGGAGAGTGAAAAAGTTGGCTTAAAGCTCAACATTCAGAAAATGAAGATCATGGCATCCGGTCCCATCACTTCATGGGAAATAGATGGGGAAACAGTAGAAACAGTGTCAGACTTTATTTTTTTGAGCTCCAAAATCACTGCAGATGGTGACTGCAGCCATGAAATTAAAAGACACTTACTCCTTGGAAGGAAAGTTATGACCTACCTAGACAGCATATTGAAAAGCAGAGACATTACTTTGCCAACAAAGGTCTGTCTAGTCAAGGCTATGGTTTTTCCTGTGGTCATGTATGGATGTGAGAGTTGGACTGTGAAGAAGGCTGAGCGCCAAAGAATTGATGCTTTTGAACTGTGGTGTTGGAGAAGACTCTTGAGAGTCCCTTGGACTGCAAGGAGATCCAACCAGTCCATTCTGAAGGAGATCAGCCCTGGGATTTCTTTGGAAGGAATGATGCTAAAGCTGAAACTCAAGTACTTTGGCCACCTCATGTGAAGAGTTGACTCATTGGAAAAGACTCTGATGCTGGGAGGGATTGGGGGCAAGAGGAGAAGAGGATGACAGAGGATGAGATAGCTGGATGGCATCACTGACTCGATGGACGTGAGTCTGGGTGAACTCCTGGAGTTGGTTATGGACAGGGAAGCCTGGTGTGCTGCAATTCATGGGGTCGAAAAGAGTCGGACACGACTGAGTGACTGAATTGAACTGAACTGACCCTCTCTTTAAAAATTTTTCATGGTTTGTTGTGAACCACATAGTCAAAGGCTTTAGCATAGTTAGTGAAGCAGATGATTTTTTTTTGCAATTCCTTTGCTTTCTTGGGGCAGTCACCAACAACTGGACACAGCTGAGCTATTAAGCATGCACACATCCTGTCTATTTATGGAAGCAGATAGCCCAATTCTATCTTAAAGTGATTTGCATATATCTGGTGTACCTGTGCCTGGCATGTAATAGACATTCAATAATTGCAGTAGTATTTTTGGCAATTATTTTTATTTACCTCTGATACCATGAAACTATTACTGCCATCCCCAATACTCCTACTCTGAGATGACCTCATTTATAACATAGACTTTGCTGAAGACTCTAAGATAGTACTTCATTCTGTACATATTAGATATGCTTTCTACCTCTTTGGTTTTTGTCCTTCTTTTCACTTCTGGATACATCAAGATATTTGTGAAGCCCTAATATAAATGCTTGAATTTATCCCAACAATGAACTCTCATAGAGAGAACTGCACACATCCACATATGTGTGGGACAAACATAATTCTTCAGCATTAGAAGTGCTTTTAGGGGAAGATGGTAAATAATGACTCTCTGTGAAAGTCACAGAGCTTTTAGAAGATGGATGGATTTTTTTATACTTATATGTGGGCTAATGTTTGTGTCAGTGACATTTTACAAACAAATGAACAATGCTTCTTCTGAGACTGCTAAATTTGAAACCAGAAAAGAGATGATAGGTAGCACTCATCATGTAGTTAAATTATGCTTACTAGCTACTGGATGATAAGATGTAGCTTGGGCAATCAATCAATTTGGGGGCACATTTTTAATTTCTCCAGGTATTTGTAGGGATTGATTACTATTGTTCCATTAGGTAACATCATTGCATTATAGGTTGATATCATTAGCTGCAGACACATGCAAAATATAAGAACTAAATGTTAAAAGACAAGGTGACCTTCTATCTTAGAATGCAGATAAATAGGAAATGAGCTCTATAACCTCCAACATTGATGTTTCAAGGTAATTTAATAACAAGACCCTTAACTAAAATACTGAAGTGTGATACTATATATCACAGTCAGAGGCATTCACTGACTGTAAGGCCAATTAGTTACAGTGACTTTTCTGATCCTACCATATTAAATTTAATTAATCTATTGTGATTGAAAGATACCTTGTTTTTATTAGACATTTTCTAGGCATTTGCTGATAATAATAAGACTAGTATATTTATAGTTTTAGCCTAGAGAGATGGGTGTTGATTCATGTCTAAGACAATGATTCAGACATTATGTTTAGATTTTATGAAGGCTGTCTATGGGTCAAGGTCTCATGCATGCAGGTGTGTGTGTGTGTATATGTCTGAAAAAGGGAGGCGAGAGAAGGAGAGTTATGGAGGAAGGGAGAATTATATTGCTAAGTTCTTTTTTCCTTTTGACTTTGAAAAACTCCACCCTACCCGCACCCACCCTGCTGTCTTTTCCCATTAGACTACTATCTCCACGAAGGCAGAAACTAGATGTTGCTGTTTATAATGCACGAATACTTTGCACAGCATTATGTTCTTATAGATATTAATTCTGATTCCAAAGGAGCAGCAGTTGATATTAAAACTTACAAAGTAAAGAAGAGAAATGCATGGAACAAGAATTCATCTCAATTATTATAAATGGCAGTCCTCCAGTGACATTTAGGCAGTGTATCTTAGATATTAAGAACTCCAATTTCAGTGTCAGAGAAACATGAGCTTGAGTCCCAGCTTCTCTGCTGAGATTTGCTGATATCAGGCAAGGTAATTAAATATTATATTATTCATTGATGAATGGGTAAAACAAAAGTACCTATTACATTGTCTTGTGTGAATTCTTATTATCATTGTTATGTATTTTTTCATGATGTCTATGCAAGCAATTACATTATTGAAAGTCTGTTCCATCTCTAAGATGTTCAAAAAATGTACAGCAGTCTGCCTAGTATGTGGCAGAGAGAGAACACTAAGAAAATAGCACCTGCTGCTGTTGGATGCCTACCAATGAGCCATTCTTCTCACTTTTGAAAACAGGATGCTATTTTATTCACATTTACGGGAAGACTGTGCTCTGCACAGGGTATGCCTAGTGATTGATATAGTCAATTATACAAATCCTATACTTTTTCACCTGGTTTAGGATTGAGCATGTGACCCTGTTCTGGCTTAAAAAAATACATAAGAATAACACAGCTGAGGGACTTTAGACAAAAATTCCCTCTCTAATTAAAAAGGAGGGTGCATAAGGGGGCCCTTCATTTCCTTCCCACCTTTGCCTTTCAACACAATTATTTTTGACTGAGACTTGCAGCAGCTTTGGATTATGACTGTGAGGAAAGAGATAGGAGAATCACAAACGATTGAGAGGTCTGACGTGGTTGAGCTGCTGAATTAACTTCTGAGCTTCTTGTCCTTCAAAATTTATTAACAAAACCATATGTTTAAGTCACTGACGGTAGTTATGTTGCTTGAAGCCAAAAGCATTTCAGGGCTACTGTTCTAGTTAAAATGCATGATTTTATCAAATTCTTTCTTTAGACGATCTCAAATGAAAAGTCTAATAATCTAATAAACAATATGTTTCATGTATTCAGTTATTCAACACAAGTTTCTTAAGCTCAAAAAGTGAAACAAATATTTATTAGACACTGGATGGGGAATGCTGAACAAATTAGGACAGTTAGTGAGAAAAGCACCTTGTTCTAAAATCCCATGGTCTGTGAAGTATGACAAAACAGAGTTATAATCTGGATGTTATTAATAGCAAGCTGTGTGACCGTTAGGACAACACTTAAGAGTCTCTGAAAAACAAGAATAAAATTGTTTCACCCCTAACATTGCCTCAAAGATTGGTGTTTGAAGTTATGTCAATGAAAAATTAATCAATCAATCTATGAAAGAAATGGAAAATTTTATTCAAGCCAGATTTGAGGGCAATAACTAAGGAAGAGCATCTCAGAAAGCTCTAAGAACTGTTGTACCAATGAGAAGTCAAGGCACAGTTCTGAAGGTTTTTGAGACAGAGGGCTGTACATTAAATGATGTGTTATTGACAGTTTACACAGTCCAGATCTAAGTGTCATGTGGTTCTCATAAGATCAAGAAGGAATGTTATTTTTTAAGAAGTTGTTTTGTTGGTGCTAGGGGAGTGTTTTACTTTATGGTTGAGCAGGTATTTATGCCAATGGGGAAGATTTGGTAGATGCACAGTGCATAGTGTGATGAGAGGATGCTGCAGGGCAGAGAAAACTGTTTAATTTTTTGTCTTGCCATAAAATATGAGTTTTTTTTCACAGTCATCACTTATTATTTAGGTTAAACTCAATACGTAGTAGTTGAATGTATGAAAAAGTGGTATATTTTGCCACTGTTCTTAATAATGATATTTTGTTTAAAGTTTAGCTTTCTAAAAAGAATGAAACAAAATTCATTTTAGAACACATCACTTAAAAAACAGTTGGGAACACAGGTATACCTGTGGCGGATTCATTTCGATATTTGGCAAAACTAATACAATATTGTAAAGTTTAAAAATAAAATAAAAAAAAAAAAACAGTTATGAGAAATGTAGATGAAGTTGTTAAAATGTTCACAAACCTAAGACTCCTGGGAGGGTATGATCTGCTGCTGCTGCTGCTGCTGCTGCTGTTGCTGCTAAGTCGCTTCAGTCATGTCCGACTCTGTGTGACCCCATAGACGGCAGCCTACCAGGCTCCCCCATCCCTGGGATTCTCCAGGCAAGAACACTGGAGGAGGCTGCCATTTCCTTCTCCAATGCATGAAAGTGAAAAGTGAGAGTGAAGTCACTCAGTCGTGTCCGACTCTCTGCGACCCCATGGACTGTAGCCTACCAGGCTCCTCCTGATCTACATTCCTTCTGTTTTCTCGTGGACTTTCTATGCTGCCTTACATTGCAGCTACTAGTCATCTATCTTTTGCTGCAATGATTTTAATGACTTAAGCCAAAATAAAATGCGTGTATGCTCACTTATTTTGTTTGAAAATCAAACTTTTGTTGAAAGCAGACTTTTGTTGAAAAGTCTAGGACAATCAATTAAAATTTCCTCACTTTAAAACAAGTAAGTATAACTTCTCATTAAAACTGTAATTAATGCACAGAGAACATTTTATTGCGATAAGTTTTAATGTATGTAGTGAAAACCCACTCCAATATTCTTACCTGGAAAATTCCATGAACAGAACTGAGCAGGCTACAGTCCATGGGGTTGCAAAGAGTCGGACATGACTGAGTGATTAACACACACACACACAATGACTATTATTAATATCAATATGCGTGTGACCTTTATTAATTTTCACCTATATATTACTGGCATGTACACAAAATCATATAGGGGAAAATTATATATAGCCAAAGTCAGGAAACAACAGTTAAAACTGGATATGAAACAACAGACTGGTTGCAAATAAGAAAAGGAGTATGTCAAGGCTGTATATTTTCACCCCGCTTATTTAACTTATATGCAGAGTACATCATGAGAAACACTGGACTGGGAGAAACACAAGCTGGAATCAAGATTGCCGGGGGAAGTATCAATAACCTCAGATATGCAGATGACACCACCCTTATGGCCGAAACTGAAGAGGAACTAAAGAACCTCTTGATGAAAGTGAAAGTGGAGAGTGAAAAAGTTGGCTTAAAGCTCAACATTCAGAAAACGAAGATCATGGCATCTGGTCCCATCACCTCATGGGAAATAGATGGGGAAACAGTGGAAACAGTGTCAGACTTTATTTCTCTGGGCTCCAAAATCACTGATCTCCTTTAGAATGGACTGGTTGTATATCTATTTGCCATGAAGTGATGGGACCAAATGCCATGATCTTAGTTTTCTGAATGTTGAGTTTTAAGCCAACTTTTTCACTCTCCTCTTTCACTTTCATCAAGAGGCTTTTTAGTGCCTCTTCACTTTCTGCCATAAGGGTGGTGTCATCTGCATATCTGAGGTTATTGATAGCTCTCCCAGCAATCTTGATTCCAGCTTGTGCTTCTTCCAGCCCAGCGTTTCTCATGATGTACTCTGCATAGAAGTTAAATAAGCAGGGTGACAATATACAGCCTTGACGTACACCTTTTCCTATTTGGAACCAGTCTGTTGTTCCATGTCCAGTTCTAACTGCTGCTTCCTGACCTGCATACAAATTTCTCAAGAGGCAGGTCAGGTGGTCTGGTATTCCCATCTCTTTCAGAATTTTCCAAGTTTACTGTGATCCACACAATCAAAGGCTTTGGCATAGTCAATAAAGCAGAAATAGATGTTTTTCTGGAATTCTCTTACCTTTGCAATGATCCAGCAGATGTTGGCAATTTGATCTCTGGTTCCTCTGCCTTTTCTAAAACTAGCTTGAACATCTGGAAGTTTGTGGTTCATGTATTGCTGAAGCCTGGCTTGGAGAATTTTGAGCATTACTTTACTAGCATGTGAGATGAGTGCAATTGTGCGGTAGTTTGAGCATTCTTTGGCATTGCCTTTCTTTGGGATTGGAATGAAAACTGACCTTTTCCAGTCCTGTGGCCACTGCTGAGTTTTCCAAATTTGCTGGCATATTAAGTGTAGTACTCTCACAGCATCATCTTCTAGGATTTGAAATAGCTCACCTGGAATTCCATCACCTCCACTAGCTTTGTTCGTAGTGATGCTTTCTAAGGCCCACTTGACTTCACATTCCAGGATGTCTGGCTCTAGGTGAGTGAACACACCATCGTGATTATCTGGGTCATGAAGATCTTTTTGGTAAAGTTCTGTGTATTCTTGCCACCTCTTCTTAATACCTTCTTCTTCTGTTAGGTCCATACCATTTCTGTCCTTTCTGAGTCCATTTTTGCATGAAATGTTCCCTTGGTATCTCTAATTTTCTTGAAGAGATCTCTAGTCTTTCCCATTTTGTTGTTTTCTTCTGTTTCTTTGCATTGATCTCTGAGGAAGGCTTTCTTATCTCTCCTTGCTATTCTTTGGAACTCTGCATTCAGATGTTTATATTTTTTCCTTTTTCCCTTTGCTTTTCGCTTCTCTAGGGGAGGAAAAGAGAAAACAGTTTTTTCCTACTGGCATGTTGAAATATAAAAAGAAAATATTTACTACTCATGAGGAAGATACTGGTAACCCAGGTTACTTGTGGTTTCTAAAATAGGAGGCTGTATCTCTTGCCAAGGGAAAAGTTTCCAGCACTGAGTATGCATTTCCTATTGGTGTATCTTTGTGTGACTTTCTATATTTCTGGCTTCATCGTGTTCTACTGCCCCATTTGAATCTGTTTGTGAGGGTTAAAAACAACTGCTTAAATACAGATAGTGATCATGTTAATACTCTACCTTCTCTCTTTTTAGCATTAATCTGTTTAGTTTTGTATTTATAAATATGGTAATATTTAAATTTTGAATAAGTTCTTCAATGTCAAAAATGCAAATTATATCTAAAAGAAGTGCTCTATCCTAAACAAAGTTATATCTGAAATTTAGGAAATAATGAGAAAAACCTACTGAGCCAGGGTAAAGACTGTATTTTCTTTCCTTGATTGACTTTAAATTAGATTTTTTTGTTGCTTAGTTATTTTTTGTTGTTTTTTACACTGAGATAATTAAAGCTATGTTGAACAGACATGTCTTTTTTTTTTTTTGGTGATCGTGTTTCTAATGATGACACTAAAAGGAAAAAACACAGAATTTCAAGTGCTACAGGCTTAACCACAAGTAAAAACAGAGTTAGAGGGGTTGTTAGGTTGAGATGAATTCCAGTGATTTAAATTATATTTCTCTAATTTGTTTTGAAACTAACTCTCATGTTTTAATGTGTATGTTTTATATTATGTTGATTCCAGAACTTAAAACATTGATTGCCTCATTGTTTTTTTAAAAAGAAAAGCATGAATAATTTATTCCCCTGTTTAATTGTTCTACTACAGGACAAATTGTTTAGAATCTTCCTACCTTAACTGGTGCTACCATAGTGGTTCAAATGGTAAAGAGTCTGCCTGCAGTGAAGGAGACCTGGGTTCAATTCCTGGGTTGGGAAGATCCCCTGGAGAAGGAAATGGCAACCTACTCCAGTATTCTCGCCTGGAGAATCCCATGGACAGAAGAGCCTGGCAGGGTACAGTCCCATGGGGTCTCAAGAGTCAGACACAACTTAGTGACTAAATCATGGCCAATTCAAGCCAGAAGCTAGGGGCTAAGCCAGAAGACAGTGGTGGAGGGGAGGAAGGCATTGATTTAAAAATGCAGTTAACTCTTGTACAACATGGGAGGTTAGGGGTAACCCCCATGCATTCGATATTGCACATATAACTTTAGCTTTACTGATAACATAAGCAGTCCATCAATGTATTTTTTGGTGATATATGTTTTATAAGCTGTATTCTTTTTTTAATTCTCTCACTTTATTCTTTTTGAAAATTGTTTTAACTATTCTACTTGCCTTGATTTTCTTTTTCTTTTTTAATTTATTTTTAATTGGAGGATAATTATTTTACAATATTGTGTTAGTTTCTACCATACATCAGCATGAATCAGTCATAGGTATACACACATCACCCCAAACTTGAACCTCCCTTCCATCTCCCATGCCTTTAGGTTGTCAAGAACCCTGGGTTGAGAGCTCCCTGTGTCATACAGGAAACTCCCACTGGTAAACTGTGTTCCTACAATAAAGTAAGCTAGAGATTGTAAGGAGAAAATGCATTTACAGTCCTGTACTATACTTATTGATACCGTAAGTTTGTGTTATCTGTTTGTAAGAGGAATCCTCCATCAGTAAATATATGAATATTTTCTCATATGATGATGTAAAATACTGTAGATGCTACTAATTCTAGACATCAAAAATGAAAAGATATGAAAAAAATTAACTTTTATTTACAAGTGTAATGATTTGTGCATTGATAAAAATTAGCAACAATACAATTGCTTTATGGTAGCCTAACTATGGACTGAGGTTCATGACATTGTACAGGAAACAGGGATCAAGACCATTCCCATGGAAAAGAAATGAAAAAGCAAAATGGCTCTCTGGGGAGGACTTACAAATAGCTGAGAAAAGAAGAGAAGTGAAAAGCAAAGGAGAAAAGGAAAAATATAAGCATCTGAGCGCAGAGTTCCAAAGAATAGCAATAAGAGATAAGAAAGCCTTCCTCAGTGATCAATGCAAAGAAATAGAGGAAAACAACAAAATGGGAAAGACTAGAGATCTCCTCAAGAAAATTAGAGATACCAAGGGAACACTTCATGCAAAGATGGGCTCGAGAAAGGACAGAAATTGTATGGACCTAACAGAAGAAGAAGATATTAAGAAGAGGTGGCATAAATACATGGAAGAACTGTATAAAAAAGATCTTCATGACCCAGATAATCACGATGGTGTGTTCACTCACCTAGAGCCAGACATCCTGGAATGTGAAGTCAAGTGGGCCTTAGAAAGCATCACTATGAACAAAGCTAGTGGAGGTGATGGAATTCCAGTTGAGCTATTTCAAATCCTGGAAGATGATGCTGTGAAAGTGCTGCACTAAATATGTCAGCAAATTTGGAAAACCAGTGGTGGCCACAGGACTGGAAAAGGTCAGTTTTCATTCCAATTCCAAAGAAAGGCAATGCCAAAGAATGCTCAAACTACCACACAGTTGTACTCATCTCACATGCTAGTAAAGTAATGCTCAAAATTCTCCAAGCCAGGCTTCAGCAATACATGAACCACAAACTTCCAGATGTTCAAGCTAGTTTTAGAAAAGGCAGAGGAACCAGAGATCAAATTGCCAACATCTGCTGGATCATTGCAAAGGTAAGAGAATTCCAGAAAAACATCTATTTCTGCTTTATTGACTATGCCAAAGCCTTTGACTGTGTGGATCACAATAAACTGTGGAAAATTCTGAAAGAGGTGGGAATACCAGACCACCTGATCTGCCTCTTGAGAAGTTTGTATGCAGGTCAGGAAGCAACAGTTAGAACTGGACATGGAACAACAGACTGGTTCCAAATAGGAAAAGGTGTACGTCAAGGCTGTATATCGTCACCCTGCTTATTTAACTTCTATGCAGAGTACATCATGAGAAACGCTGGGCTGGAAGAAGCACAAGCTGGAATCAAGATTGCTGGGAGAACTATCAATAACTTCAGATATGCAGATGACACCACCCTTATGGCAGAAAGTGAAGAAGAACTAAAGAGCCTCTTGATGAAGGTGAAAGAGGAGAGTGAAAAAGTTGGCTTAAAACTCAACATTCAGAAAACGAAGATCATGGCATCTGGTCTCATCACTTCATGGCAAATAGATGGGGAAATAGTGGAAACAGTGTCAGACTTTATTTTTGGGGGCTCCAAAATCACTGCAGATGGTGATTGCAGCCATGAAATTAAAAGACCCTTACTCCTTGGAAAGAAAGTTATGACCAACCTCGATAGCATATTCATAAGCAGAGACATTACTTTCCCAACTAAGGCCTATCTAGTCAAGGCTATGGTTTTTCCAGTGGTCACGTACGGATGTGAGACTTGGACTGTGAAGAAAGCTGAGCGCCAAAGAATTGATGCTTTTGAGCTGTGGTGTTGGAGAAGACTCTTGAGAGTCCCTTGGATTACAAGGAGATCCAACTAGGTCATTTGAAGATCAGCCCTGGGATTTCTTTGGAGGGAATGATACTAAAACTGAAACTCTAGTACTTTGGCCACCTCATGCGAAAAGTTGATTCATTGGAAAAGACTCTGATGCTGGGAGGGATTGGGGGCAGGAGGAGAAGGGGATGACAGAGGATGAGATGGCTGGATGGCATCACTGACTCGATGGACGTGAATCTGAGTGAACTCCAGAAGTTGGTGATGGACAGGGAGGCCTGGCTGCTGTGATTCATCGGGTGGCAAAGCGTCGGACATGACTGACGGACTGAACTGAACTGAACCTATCAGAGGAGGTAATGGCACCCCACTTCAGTACTCTTGCCTGGAAAATCCCATGGACAGAAGAGCCTGATGGGCTGCCATCTATAGGGTCGCTAAGAGTCGGACACAACTGAATGACTTCACTTTCACTTTTCACTTTCATGCATTGGAGAAGGAAATGGCAACCCACACCAGTGTTCTTGCCTGGAGAATCCCAGGGACGGGGAGCCTGGTGGGCTGCTGTCTATGGGGTTGCACAGAGTCGGACACGACTGAAGAGACTTAGCAGCAGCAGCAGCCTAACCTGTAGACTAATGAATGGATATTACAATATCTTTGACATACATTATTGCAGTCATATTCATATACAGTATTGGAAGCATTGTTATATTAAAAGCACATGTAATGATAGGCTCCAGTTACAAAAGAGAGACAGTATATGGTAATATACTTCTATGAAAGCAAAGTTCAGAACAATAAGAAAATCATAAAATTATTAATTTTTTGTTAAATGTCACTCACCTTATGCCTATGTAAGGATGGACTAGTAACTATACATATTTCATGCATTCATAACATACCTAACTTTTTCTTAATTTAAAAAATTTTCTAGGCTCTACAGTTCATTTATGAGTTTTTTTCAAATTGACACAAATTTCCAAAATTTTTTCCAATATATTTATCAAAATTAAATCCATACATAGGTGGACCTACAAGGTTCAAACCCATGTTGTCCAAGGATCAACTGTAGTACAAAATTGAGGAAAGCACTGAGGGAGAATGAAATTGAACCGAAAAGAAGCAAGAACTAGGGAGACAGCTGTGAGCTTAAGCCTAGAGAAAGAGAGTGAGTGTAATTGATGTGCAATATTCATTTCATTTCTATATGATACTGTGCTGAATTGAGTGCCACCATGCTCAGAGGGCCAGGTTATTGTAGGGATGAACTAAACTTATAACGGAGGTTACAGATGAGTCAGGAGGTGGAAGGAAAATATGGTAAAGCTTCAAAAATGACTTTAGCCAGTGAGAGTTTTGTGAAGGCCATGCCAATAGGAAGAGCTATTGAGATAAGACTGAAGCAGTGAAAAGGTCTTGAGTGTGTAGTCTGCCAACATCAACCTTAAATGCCAACTGAAAGAACCAAGAAGAAAAGGAGTATTGCAGTAGAGCTCAGAGCAGCCATTGGACTCTTTGCTGATGCAATGACATGCTTCTCATAGCTAGTGAGGTCACCTTGTTGCCCACATTTATCTAACTAATCATTATCTTGAATAGGAACAGGAATTTGGTAAGAAACAGAAATAAGAGAATCTGAGTTGTTGCTGAATTGAAAGACTGATTCATTACATTTTAAAAATATTTGGTTTGACTAAAAAGTGAGTTGAAGTTAAGTAAATACAGTTTTACCTGCTCCATTAAGGATAGGGACCTGGAAAGAAGATCACATTCATTATTAAAGATTTATATTATTTCTGATCATCTAATTTTTGGTATAAGTAATTTTTAAGCTCCATTACACAGCTAGTTTAACATATGTATGCAAATATTTATTCATCTATTAAAATATAGTAGTTACATAATTATATATGTGAATGCACACAAACATACACAAACACAAAAGAAATCCTGCTACTCTATCTAATATTACAACATAATTATTTTCTCTTTTCAAGAGTTGTTTGAAATTATGCATTTAAAAACATTATGTTTGTATTGTGAAATATAAATACCTATACATTTATGAATAAATTCACACTTCAGAAGCCTACTATATATTCCTTCTTAGTCATATTCCTCTCACTACACCAAGATGTCTTTATAAACATGCTTTTATAAAAATATTTTCTTACTGCTATGTACACTTTATCACCTATATGTGTGCTGTGTGCTAAGTGGCTTCAGTCATGTCTTACTCTTTGCAACCCAATGGACTGTAGCCCACCAGGCTCCTCTGTCCATGGCATTCTCCAGGAAAGAATACTGGAGTGGTTGCCATGCCCTCCTCGAGGGGATCTTCCTGACCCATGGATTGAATCCATGTCTCTTACATCTCCTGCATTGGCAGGCAGGGAAACCCTGCCTAATGCCACCTGGGAAACCCTTATCACCTATGTGTATTTCCCTAAATAACATGGTATAGTTTTGCGTTTTTGATCTAGTGCCACCTGGGAAACCCTTATCACCTATGTGTATTTCCCTAAATAATATGGTATAGTTTTGCTTTTTTGATCTTTATATCATGAAATCATACTGTACTATTAGTTTGTATCCTGCTTTTTTACCCCAACGTTTTCTTAAATATGTAATCCATTGTATTGCATGGAAGCTATAGCTAGTGTTTTTATAGGTACATACAATAGTGATAATTTTTGACTCTATCAGAAATATTTTATTCTATTATGAATGACATGTGGGTTATTTTCAGTACTTTTCTGTCATAAACCACACTCTTTTGATCATTCTTGTATATGTATGTGTGTATGTGTTAGTTGCTTAGTTGTATCCAACTCTTTGTGACCCCCTGGGTTATAACCTGCCAGGCTCCTCTGTCCATGGGATTCTCCAGGCAAGAATACTGGAGTGGGTTGCCATTTCCTTCTCCAGGGGATCTTCCCAAACCAGGGATCAAACCTGGGTCTCCTACATTACAGGCAGATTCTTTACCAGCTGAGCCACCAGGGAAGCCCAAGAATGACAAACTATTTCCAAAATGGATTCTACAAACCAAATCATGCTTGGAAATTTTTTACTTGAATAGATTATGTGTGGCTTGTGTATCCATTCCTCTAGTTTGGAATGCAGGTTGTTTTTCTTTCTTTATGATTACATATGATGCTAAAATGAATTTCTTTGTGAACTTTGCATACTGTGCCCAGGTTTTTGTTTCTTTCCCTATAACAAACTCTTAGATTTGAAATTATTTTTCTCAAAAGTTGAAACCATTTTGGTCAACAGTTGATAATTTTTGAGGTTCTTGACATAATTTTTGTGTTTAAATACACTCTTATTGGAGAAGGCAATGGCACCCCACTCCAGTACTCTTGCCTGGAAAATCCCATGGATGGAGGAGCCTGGTGGGCTGCAGTCCATGGGGTCCCTAGGAGTCCAACACGACTGAGTGACTTCACTTTCACTTTTTGCTTTCATGCATTGGAGAAGGAAATGGCAACCCACTCCAGTGTTCTTCCCTGGAGAATCCCAGGGACGGGGAGCCTGGTGGGCTGCCATTTCTGGGGTCACACAGAGTCAGACACGACTGAAGCGACTTAGCAGCAGCAGCAGCAGCACACTCTTATTTGGGACACTTTGCATATATCTTTATTCCCTTGCCCCTTTGTGAAGCATAGTGCTGTTTTGAAAGTCTGTGGTACAATAGCATTGAAAAAGAAATGGATTTGGCAGAATCATATGTATTATTTATATATTTCCTTATGAATATATGCTATTTCTTATAAATAAGGATGTTTCTTAAATAGTAGAAATGCTTTTCATTATATACTATATTTATGTCCCTGAAAACTTTTTGAAAAATTATAGACAATTTCTAGGAATGTCTTTTGTTCAAGAAAAAAGGCTCATATCAAAAATTTTTTGTGTCTTGTTCTGATGTACCAAAGAGTCACACATTTCTGCTCTGACTAGAGCTAAGCAAAGAAATAAATGTAAAATATACTTGGAATCAAATGAAAGCTTAAATAGTACTAAAAAGTTCCTAAATATATATCATATCTCCAACTGTGCTGTGCTGATTTAAAATGGTATTGGCTATTCTTAAACATTATAAACATTTTTAAATAACCACACAAATTTTATGAAATTCTTTAAGATTTTATTTCCAGCTATATTTTGTTTTGGATGCACAGTTAAAGGATAATCATGCAAAAAAGTACATTATGAACCAAGCATACTGCAAAAAAATAAAGCAAAACAAAACAATAGCCATGCTGGGGATTAACCTCCAAGGGAAAGGTAAATCTACTGAGACTGTATAAGATGGAACTTCACTAATGCCTGTCTATTTTATTTGGATTGAATTGGCCTACAACTAGAGCTGCATTAACCAGAGCCCTCAATTTTTTTTTCCTTTTAGAAGTGGCCTGACTGATTTGATTTCAAGTTGCCTGGGGTTGTAAGAAACAAAATCCTCCCTCATTAAAACTGCATGGTGTTTATGACCACTACAGGGACAGTTTAAAAAACAATGAAAAAAGTTGACTTATGAAAAATAAAGCTGGTTAATTACACCAAATGGACTTAATGTAAAAACCACAGGTGTCTCTTTTACAAGTTTTTGTTGAGCTCTTGCCCATAGCATGTTTATATGACATGGATGGAGCTGAAATCTTTACTGTGGCCAGCTTTAAATGGGAAACATTTGGTTCACCTCCATATACAGTTCAGACCACATGTGATGTCATAGAAATGACACAACCTATGAAAGCTTGTTTCTGCCTTGAGGAATACAACATCTGCTTCATTATTTATGGAATTAAAACAATTTAATTAATGTCCTGGCAAAGAACTCATTTGCTATATATTTTAAGTAGAAATACAAAGGAACTTAATCTATAGTTCTTATTATTTTAGGCTTCCCAGATACCTCAGTGGTAAAGAATTCGCTTGCCAAGCAGGAGAGGCAGGTTCAATCCCTGGGTTGGGAAGATTCCCTGGAGAAGGAAACAACAAACCACTCCTCCAGGTTTCTTGTCTGGGAAATCCCATGGACAGGGGATCCTGGTGGGTTACAGTCCAATGGTTGTAAAGAGTTGGAATATGACTTAGCAACTAAACAGCAGCAACAGTGTTCATTTTATTTTGCTTTTAGAAATCTATGATTTCAGAAGCATTAAGATGTATTTAGTAAAAATCTTTTTGCTAAAATAACCTTAGTTACAGTGGATATCCATAAACTTATAAATAAGATGTGCATCGCTTTATATTCTAGAGCCTAAAATATTTCCTTAAGTGTACATATACATTTTTCACAGTATCATTTCATTTGCAGGTTTTTAATTTAATTTATTTTAGTGATGTTCATCTCTTACAAGTGTAATGTATTCTGTTCAGAAGACCTTTGAATTGCAGAAGGATTGAGAATGTCTGTTTTTCTCTTTGCCTAGCTTCTGCCACATATATCTTTTTGATATATTTTTCATGGATATGATAAGCTTTCAAATCTCCTTACTTTTGATACTTAGAGTTTAAGTTAGTTTCCTGGGATCCTTGTTTTTCTAAATTAAGCTGGCATCTACTCTTCTTGTACTTGAGTAGTTAGTACTTCTGGACTATAATCAGATTTAGAATAGAATATTTCCGATTAAGGAGGTAGCCAATGAACCCCACAAATTACCCTATTTGGAGTAGAGAGGACAGCAAAAATACATATGTTGCCAATTACTTTTTAATTAAAACATTACATCATAAACAAATCATCTAAAATTTACTAAATATGATAACACCATTTCAGGTACAATACTGAATCTGTGCACAGATTGTAATGAACTATGAATTCCCTTATATAGTCATAAGTATGCATCTATTGCTTTTTATATTTATCAGGAAAAAATCTGTGCAAGCTGTTTCAGTTTGATTATCTTTTATATTAGTTTTATGGTAATGTTTGGAAAGCATATGTTATGTCACAAAATGAAGCCCTCTGGTTCTTCATCTGTTAAATCAAGCTGAAAAATCCACTCTTGTAAAGTTCAAGCTAACAGATCCTCTCTTGTAGAGTTCTTGGTGGAATTTCAGGGACTCAGTAAATGGTAAAATTATGTTATCATTGTTGCATTAATATATATATTTAGAACACTTCTTATCTAGAAAATATAATTGTTTTGCAAAAATATTTTCTTCATTGACAATCAACTGGAAGAGCTTTGGAACTCAATTTCATGTTCAGTCCAAATATGTACATATATAAATAGCTACTTGTTGTTCAATTTCCCAGTCCTCTCTGACTCTTTGTGACCCCGTGGACTGGAGCCCACACCGGGCCTCCTTGTCCCTCACCATCTCCTGAAGTTCATCCAAGTTCATGTCCATTGCATTGGTGATGCCATTCAGCCATCTCATCCTCTGATGCCCTCTTCTCCTTCTGCCCTCAGTCTTTTCCAGAATCAGAGACTTTTCCAGTGAGTCGGCTGTTCATATCAGATGACCAAAACACTGGAGTTTCAGCTTCAGCATCAGTCCTTCCAATTAGTATTTGGTGTTGATTTCCCTTAAGATTGACTGGCTTGATATCCTTACTGTCCAGTGGATTCTCTGGAGTCTTCTCCAGTACCACAGTTCAAAGGCATCAATTCTTTGGTGGTCCACCTTTACGGTCCAGCTCTGACAACCATACATGACCACTGGGAAGACCATAGCCTTGACTATACAGAACTTTGTCAGCAAGGTAATATCTCTGCTTTTCAACACTAATAGCAAATAGTACGACCCAGATCTTAATATATTTTAAGAAAAATTTTACGTAACTTTATTTCCATCAAAAGATATCTCTACCTTGTCATTATTTATATTTTAAAAAAGAGCATGAAACTGGAGCCTATTATACAGAGTTAAGTACGCCAGAAAGAAAAACACCAATACGGTATACTAATGCATATATATGGAATTTAGAAAGATGGTAACAATAACCCTGTATATGAGACAGCAAAAGAGACACTGATGTATAGAACAGTCTTTTGGACTCTGTGGGAGAGGGAGAGGGTGGGATGAGTTGGGAGAATGTCATTGAAACATGTATAATATCATATATGAAATGAGTCGCCAGTCCAGGTTCGATGCACGATACTGGATGCTTGGGGCTGGTGCACTGGGATGACCCAGAGGGATGGTATGGGGAGGAAGGAGGGAGGAGGGTTCAGGATGGGGAACACATGTATACCTGTGGCGGATTCATTTTGATATATGGCAAAACCAATACAATATTGTAAAGTTAAAAAATAAAATTAAATAAAAAAAATAAAAAAGAGTAATCCTGCTTCTTAAAGACAATAAATATGAAATTTTCCTCTTAATCATTATCTTAGCAGGTGGAGTTTATTTAGTACCTATTACATTGAGAATATGCTATGGTACACATAATAAGCATATCATTGATAATACTTACAACACAAATAATATCTCATTTTTGATATGATAAAAGTGAGAGATGAGGAAGTTATATAATTTGTTCAAACAGACCAAAATGTGAACTTAATATAACTTTGTCTGACTTCTGCTTTTCAGATTTTTCTAGAAATTCAGGCATCTTCTTTCATTGAGGTTGACTCAAGTAGTAAACTGATACATATAGACTTTTCTAAGCCTAGATCTATTTATCTGCATTTGGAAAGTTTAACATAAAAATACCTTAATATTGCTTAATCTGTTCTGTGCTACAGGAATACTCAATTGACTCAGTTTTCATGTGTGTGTGTGTGTGTGTGTGTGTGTGTGTTTAGTATTTTACTGATAACAGTAGAGCTTTGCTCAGCAAAAACAAATTATTCCAGTCAAGATACATTGATATTTTTGTATTCTCCTTTAAAGAGTTCAGTCTACAGAAAATTGAACTGCACAAATACTGCAAAATAGTTAAGACTTTAAATGTATTTGATGAGAATGGCATTTGATATTTCATTTGCTACAGAATTACAGGACTTTAGAAGTCAAAGGGTTACCATAAATTAGTTCAAACTCAAGACTGAGTCCCAGAGGATCTGTAAAGCACTAGGACTAGAATACAGATCTTATGTACATAAATGGTGTCCACTTACAAAGTTGAGGTTAATATCTGTTTGGAAATAAAGGTTGGGAGGGTATCATGAGCCTGATAAGCATATTGGTTTTTTTTTGGCCATAACTTTGGGAGAGCAGATAGCGATTACAGAGAGCTTAAAAAACCCCAATTTGACATTCACAAGCTACCCCTGGAGTCTGCATGGGAGAATGTAGACAGAGGTCAGATCACATTCATCTGATCAGATCATGGTGCATTTTAGGTAGTTTCAGTTCAGTTCAGTTCAGTTGCTCAGTCATGTCTGACTCTTTGCGACTCCATGAATTGCAGCATGCCAGGCCTCCCTGTCCATCACCAACTCCCGGAGTTCACCTAAACCCACAGCCATTGAGTCGGTGATGTCATCCAGCCATCTCATCCTCTGTCGTCCCCTTCTCCTCCTGCCCCCAATCCCTCCCAGCATCAGAGTCTTTCCCAATAAGTCAACTCTTCACATGAGGTGGCCATAGTACTGGAGTTTCAGCTTTAGCATCATTTTTTCCAAAGAATACCCAGGACTGATCTCCTTTAGAATGGACTCGTTGGATCTCCTTGCACCCCATGAAACTCTCAAAAGTTAGGTAGTTTAGATGTATTCTAAGTGTAATATTAAGTGATATGATATGTTTAATATATTTTCAAGGATCAATCTATTACATAAATAATTTGATAGGAAATCTATTGAGATTAACATTCTGTGATTTATTCAATCATGTATTTAATGTTAAGTTCCTAATATGAGCCAAGAACTCTTCTAGGCACTGAGGACATAGCAGTGAATCTGTGGCCCAGTAATAAAACATCTGCCTGCCAGTGCAGGAGACATGGGTTCAATCCCTGGTTTAGGAAGATCCCCTGGAGGAGGAAATGGCAACAGACTCCAGTATTCTTGTTTGAAAACGCCTATGGACAGAGGAATCTGGCAGGCTACAGTCCATAGGGTTGCAAAGAGTCAGACACGACTGAGCACACACACACAGTGAGGGGCAGGGATGCAAAATAAGTAATGAACACAAATATCAGATGGTGATAAGTACTTCATTCCAAACACAAAGCAGGAGAAAAAGATAGAAAAATATGTGTCTTCCTAACTTATACAAGTGGTTGGGCCAAGAATTTTCCGATTATATGGCATTTAAGCACAGAATAAAAGGCAAAAAGAGAGTAAGTAAGTAAACATTTTTGGAAGGACATTCAAGGCAGAGGGCCACTGTAAGTTAAAAAAACAGTGAGGTGGAGGTAATTTGCACACACACACATATTCCTTCATTTTGCCAGAAAATGGAAAAGATTCAAAATGTTGACTTTCTTTTTCTGGCATATACGTAGATTAAATAATAAATAAAATATTTATATATTACATATTTATAATTTATCTATAATATAAATTAAAATTACATTGTAATATCTTTAGTTATAATATATTACAGCAACTAGTATATTTTGAAAAGGGCTTCGCAGTTGACACTAGTGGTAAAAAACATGCCTGCCAACTCAGGAGACATAAGAGACATGGGTGCGATCCCTGGTTTGGAAAGATCCTCTGGAGGAGTGCACGGCAACCCATTCCAGTATTCTTGCCTAGAGAAACCCATGGACAGAGGAGCCTGGTGGGCTACAGTCCACAGGGTCGCAAAGAGTCGGACACGACTGAAGCAACTTAACACACTCACAAGCTTTGAAAACGACACTACCACTCAGGAAAATAAGACACTACCATTCAAAAAGCAGAAGAATGAGAAACCTACAGTAGTAATTTTGAAATCCTGCTGGATAAACATATTGTACCTCTGCCCTGGGGATAGGAAACATTTGCTATTTAGGATACAGTCCTGCATCTGCTCTAGCTTTTGAATCCATTGTTTTTCATGGTTATTGGCTTCACATGCTGATTTTTTTTTTTTTTTTTTTTCATTTTCTATCATGTCTTTGTCCTCATCTAAGGAATTTACTGAGGAATATGTTCTGATGTTCTCTTTAAAGGCTGAGCTATTTGGCACCCATAAATGTTTGGAGTCTCATAATTCCTCTTCAAAATTCTTAAAGAGATGAGAATACAGACCACCTTACCTGTCTCCTGAGAAATCTGTATGCAAGTCAAGAAGCAACAGTTATATCCAGAAATGGAAAAATGGACTGGTTCTGAATTGGGAAAGGAGTACATCAAGGGTGTACATTGTCACCCTGCTTATTTAACTTATATGCAGAGTACATCTTGTGACACCCTTATGGCAAAAAGTGAAGAACTAAAGGACCTCTTGATGAAAGTGAAAGAGGAAAGTGAAAAAGCTGGCTTAAAATTCAGCATTCAAAAATGAAGATCATGGCATCCAGTTCCATCACTTCATGGCAAACAGATGGGGAAAGAGTGACAGAATTTATTTTCTTGGGGTCCAAAATTACTGCAGATGGTGACTGTAGCCGTGAAATTAAAAGAGGCTTGATCCTTGGAAGAAAAGCTGTGACCAATCTAAACAGCGTGTTAAAAAGCAGAGGCGTTATTTTGCCAAGGTCTGACCAGTTAGAGCTTTGGTTTTTCCAGTAGTCAAGTATGAATGTGAGGGTTGGACCATAGAGAGAGCTGAACACCAAGGAATTGATGCTTTTGAACTATGGGATTGGAGAAGACTCTTGAGAGTCCCTTGAACTTCAAGGAGATCAAACCAGTCTATCCTAAAACACATCAGTTCGGTTCAGTCACTCAGTCGTGTCCAACTCTTTGTGACCCCATGGACTGCAGCACACCAGGCCTCCCTGTCCATCACCAACTCCCAGAGTTTACTCAAACCCATGTCCATTGAGTCATAGATGCCATCCAACCATCTCATCCTCTGTAGTCCCCTTCTCTTCCTGCCTTCAATCTTTCCCAGCATCAGGGTCTTATCAAATGAGTCAGTCCTTCGCATCAGGTGGCCAAAGTATTGGAGTTTCAGCTTCAGTATCATTCCTTCCAATGAATACTCAGGACTGATTTCCTTTAGGATGGACTGATTGGATCTCCTTGCTCTCCAAGGGATTCACATCAGTCCTGAATATTCATTGGAAGGACTGATGCTGAAGCTGAAGCTCCAATACTTTGGTCACCTGATGTGAAGAACTGACTCATTGGAAAAGACCCTGATGCTGGGAAAGATTGAAGGCAGGAGTAGAAAGGGACAAAGGATGAGATGGTTGGATGATATCACCGACTCATTGGACATGAGTTTGAGCAACCTGTGGGAGTTGGTGATGGGTAAGGAAGTGCTGTAGTCCTAAGTCCCAGAGTCAAACATGACTGAGCAATTGAACTGAATGAAATACTTTGGTTTTACCATACTGGATAAAAAATAACATTCTGGTTATATCATTCATGCATTAATCTTTGATTAATTTGATACTTCTGTCTTTTATTGTAGATTAACTTTTTTTTCTTCATAAATATTTAAGATTAACTAAAGTTACTAGGCATAGTGAATGCAAAGATTAACACATGTCCATAAAATTTTCCATAAAGGTGATTGATAAGAATATCAAAGTTGTAATATTGCCTAGTAAGTGCTGTAATATTGGTTGTCTTGTTCTCTGAGGCCAGTGAGGAATACCACAGATAGGTTTTTACATATGGTGTTATTTTTTTCTGAACCCAAATAATTAAGAGTAGTTATCCAGAGAAGGAAGGAGTTTCCAACAGAAAATGTATAAAAAGCAGAGAGCCCTGAGATATTGACATTCAATTGGAAAAAGTTAAATGAACTTTAAAGGCTGAAATTTAGCCCATACACTCATGATTCAGAGAAGGAAAGTTGAGTTGACATAGGTATATTAAGCAGTTTTTATTAAGGATAATAGGGGAGATAATGACTGTGTTAAAATAAGTGCCAATCTGTTTTTCAGTCTCTAAGTTGTTTCATGGATTAATAAAGAATTTGCAGGTAGTAAAAAGGAGAATGTGAAAGTGAAAGTTGCTCAGTCATGTCCAACTCTTTGCAACCCCATGGATTATACAGTCCATGAAATTCTCCAGGCCAGAATACGGGAGTGGGTAGCCGTTCCCTTCTCCATGGGATCTTCCCAACCTTGGGATTGAACCCAGGTTTCCTTGGCATTGCAGGTGGATTCTTTACCAGACAGAGTTGACATTGGAGACTGAGGGAAAAAGTACAAAAATTGACATACTGATGGACTGAATTTGAGTGATGTCAGTAGGGCAATGTGGAAAGACACTGAAAATGTAGAGGAGACAAAGCTTTTTGACTGGAGGGGGTGGGACTGGAAAACAATTCTCAGTTTTTTGTTTCATAGAGAATATTTGAAGAAGAGGAACTGGTGTAGTATATGCATTGAGATTATCTATGTAGTGACCCAGTGGTCTATATTTTATTCAAATAGATATGTAAGTTTAAATGTGGATACAAATGTCTGGGGCTCAAGAGAAAGAAGACCATGTATATATAGGTGATGTGAACCTATAGAATAGTTAGAGGAAAAAATACTGGTAGAGAACCACAAAATGGTAGAGAAGTAGCAGAAGGAAGAAAAGCTTTTTCATGGAAGTAAAGAGAGGGGGTGCTTTTAATTGAGAAGATCATGCATGCTATTGACATCAAAGAGAAGTCAACCAAAGAGATTTTCAATGAACTTGCCACTAGGAAGTAATTGATGACCTTAGAGGGAACAATTTCAAAAAGAGTACCTATGTAGATTTCTGAAAACTGAAATGAAAATGTAGGGCAGGGAAGTGAAGGTGATGAACTTGGGACTAATATTTATTCTTGAATACGAAATAAAGAAAGGCATTAGGGAAACACTAAGATTGCCTATTTATGTAATGCCTAGAGATTCTAGCATTCTGTTTGGCATGTGTTGGGAGGTAGCAGGGTGGTGAAAAAAAGTGAAAAAGAAGGATAATGAATCAAGAAGTGGTGCTTGTTTGATAAAAGCCCTAAGGAGGTGGCATGAATTGAAGAGGAAAAAACTGGAATCAAGAGAAGAAGCAAAAGATGTTTCATCTTTTAAAAAGGAAGTAGAGCTACTTTTTTACAATATACTTGGGGGTTATTTCTGTTTTATGGTGGTAAAATTAAAGTTTATAGCTTTCAATGTCTCTAAGTATTTTATTTTACACTGGATATGCAAAGATTTGTTCTGTTGAAAATAACAATCTGACTTCTCTGAAAAATCCACAATCAAAACAACAGAAACAAATATGTATTGATTGGATATATTAAATCAATTACGCTGTCTCAGAATAGGACTAGAAAATAATTACTTTGGAGATAATACTCTGACCTCAAACAGTACAATGCTGTTGTCACACTTAGCCCATAGGTCTGTTATGTATGTCAGGATGAGCTCCTTGAGGTTATAACTGTTCAGTTATGATTTGTGAAAAATAATAATTTCATCTGTTTTTTATAACTCATATCTAAGTCTGAAGTACAAAGTGACATTTGAGCATGAAATACAAATCTCACTTTTCCTATATATTAAAATACACATCCAGCAAATAATTTGATTTGTGAAATGATTATTCTTAAAAGCAGTGTTGCTTAGTAGATTAAACAGCAATAATAATGACACTGTTAATAAGGATTGTTTGTGTACCAGTCTATGCTATTATTCATTTTATCCTTAATCACTTCAGTTTAGTCGCTCAGTCGTGTCCTACTCTTTGCGACCCCATGAATTGCAGCATGCCAGGCCTCCCTGTCTATCACCAACTCCTGGAGTTCACTCAAAATGACATCCATCGAGTCAGTGATGGCAGCCAGCCATCTCATCCTCTGTCGTCCCCTTCTCCTCCTGCCCCCAATCCCTCCCAGCATCAGAGTCTTTTCCAATGAGTCAACTCTTCACATGACGTGGCCAAAGTATTGGAGTTTCAGCTTTAGCATCATTCCTTCCAATGAACACCCAGGACTGATCTCCTTTAGAATTGCCTGGTTGGATCGCCTTGCAGTCCAAGGGACTCTCAAGAGTTGTCTCCAACACCACAGTTCAAAAGCATCAATTCCTCAGCACTCAACTTTCTTCACAGTCCAACTCTCACATCCATACATGACCACTGGAAAAACCATAGCCTTGACTAGACAGACCTTTGTTGGGAAAGTAATGTCTCTGCTTTTGAATATACTGTCTAGGTTGGTCATAACTTTCCTTCCAAGGAGTAAGCATCTTTTAATTTCATGGCTTCAATCACCATCTGCAGTGATTTTGGAGCCCAAAAAAATAAAATCTGACACTGTTTCCACTGTTTCCCCATCTATTTACCATGAAGTGATGGGACTGGTTGCCATGATCTTAATTTTCTGAATGTTGAGCTTTAAGCCAACTTTTTCACTCTCCATTTTCACTTTCATCAAGAGGCTTTTGAGTTCCTCTTCACTTTCTGCCATATGGGTGGTGTCATCTGCACATCTGAGGTTATTGATATTTCTCCTGGCAATCTTGATTCCAGCTTGTGCTTCTTCCAGTCCAGCGTTTCTCATGATGTTCTCTGCATAGAAGTTAAATAAGCAGGGTGGCAATATACAGCCTTGACATACTCCTTTTCTTATTTGGAACCAGTCTGTTGTTCCATGTCCAGTTCTAGCTGTTGCTTCCTGATCTGCATATAGGTTTCTCAAGAGCCAGGTCAGGTGGTCTGGTATTCCCATCTCTTTCAGAATTTTCCATAGTTTATTATGATCCACACAGTCAAAGGCTTTAGCATAGTCAATAAAGCAGAAGTAGATGTTCTGGAACTCTCTTCCTTTTTCCATGATCCAGCGGATATTGGCAATTTGATCTCTGGTTCCCAGTTGTAAATAGAAAACACAGAAATCATTCATAACAAATTATAAATTGTCACAACATTTAAAAATATTATGTATAGATCCAAAGAATTTAATCTATAGATCTGGGCTTCTTGGTTCCTAAAGATATACGGCTGGGTTAAGTGATGCATAGCTGGGTTAAGAAGAAGTGTTAGAGAGGAAAACTAGAGGGAAAGGATGGGTGCCAGGGCTATGCAATTTAGATTCTGGACTCAGGAGTGAAAGGGTTCCACCCTTAATAGCTCCTATGATTAGGAGTCTAGAGAGTGTACCCGGGTTATTCCTCAGGGCTGACATTCTGTATGGCCATATTTATTAGTCTTATTGTAAAATGACTAACTGCATGAGTTATATGGCTTATTCTCTTCTTTGAAGTATGACCCATTTCCTTGCAGTGTTAAAAAAAAATTACCAGAAGAAAATTAAAAGTCGTTTTTGTAGATAAGAGTTAACAGGCTTAAAATGCAAATATGCCCAGGAAAGACAGCACTTAAGTAGTTATTGGTATTAGATTAATTTTGTTTCAAAGGTTAAGTTCAATTGTGGTAAGGGGCAGACACACACTGGATTCATGAAAAGAGGGATAATTGTGTAAAGAAAGAATTTAGACTTAGAAAAGACAAGAGTTGCACTCAATTACACCTGAGTCCCTACAGAAATTTAACAGATCAACAGAAAGTCAAATCTGAAAGTACTCATACCTTGTAGAAGCAAAACAGAGAGATGTTTATTAGCTGTAACTTTTTTCTTTTTTTTTTGCTTGCTTTTAACCAGTCTCACTTCATATAATGACATTTTCATACCAGAGATTTGTCAATGTACAAAAGAATTTGTCATAAGAATTGCATCCTAAAACCACATTTTGTTTTGCATATCTAATGGAGTAAATGCAAGTCATAAACACATTGGCACTTTGTCCCTCTGTCATCATAATAGGCCTTTTTATAATTTTCTAATCCTTCACATACTGACTATAATAATAGCTGTTTCCAAGTGGAGAATACACTATCCCAAATGACCACAATTTGAAATGCAAATACAATTCCCTGATGTATAATAGTACACTTCATTGTTAGAAAGGGCTGTCTCTGATTTCCATTTCTGCCTCTTACTAAGACTTTGGGTAAATTATGATTCCTAAGCCTCAGTTCTCATGTATACTGACTAGACTTTTCTTGTAGTTTTAATGAATATTAAATAATAAGGATAGGTAGTACATAGTAAATATCTAGTAAATGTTAGTGAAGAGCAAGAAACCTGCCCATAATAAAGCAGCGAGTTGCTTGCTTTTAATAGTAGAATGATATTTATTGCCTATTAGTGTCATTTGGAAAATGATCTTTTTCCTGAATTTAAAATAGGTTGGAAAGAATAACTACAAAGCCAGATTATTTTTTTACTGTATATAAATGCATAATATGTATGCATACATATATATTTATGTATTTAGTAGTAATGCAGATTTAGTAGTAATGCAGATTTAGAACAGATTTAGTAGTAATGCAAAATTCTCAGTAATTACCAGTTTCAAGATCTTGCTTAACCAAGATAACATCTTTGCCATAAAACTCTTATTTTCTGCATGTTATTGTACTTTCTAATAAATAGTGGTAAGTGTTCAGAAAGTAAACAGAACTGGGCTTCTGGAAATGGTAAGCTTAGTGACAAAGTCTATTGAAAGTATTAGGTAGACAATGCTTGAATCAGGCAAACTTGTTTGGTGGAAACAAGGGTAAACATGCCTGATATCCACTGTGCTGAGATTAGCTCTGGGCCTTAATTTGTATCCAGTAAACTAATACTTCTTTTAAGTTATTGGAAGTAAAAAGACCTCAAGAGATTGTTGATTCCTGCTTTTATAGAATCTACCCACTCAAATTAGAAAACCATACATCTTAGAGAAATGAAAACATACTATTTTGCAACACTTTTAAACTATAAGTTAATTTTTAAATAAATATTTATGCAAGAAAAACAGTCTTCCTATATGACCAATGTATTTCATAACTAACTACTTATTATCTATTAACTACTACATTCTATGCATTTTTGTATCATGGTTGCATCAGTTACTTACTGTAAATTTTTCTTTTTTTTAAATTGAAGTACAGTACCTATTGTATTAGTTTCTGGTGTACATCATAGTAATTTTATTTTTTGTAGAATTATTTTCCTTATGAAGTTATTATAAAATGTTGACTATATTTCCTGTGCTCTCCTTGCTATTTATTGTGCAGCTAATAGTTGGACCTTGTCATTCCCTCATCTATCTTGCCTCTCCCTCTTCCTCTTTCTTTACTGGTAACCACTAGTTTATTTTCTATACCTGTGAGCCTGTTTCTATCTTTTGTTCATTCATTTGTTGGTGTTATTGTTTTTAATTTTTTAGATTCTGCATAATAGGTGATATCAGACAGTATGTCTTTTTCTAGCTGACTTATTTCACTAAGCATGATACCCTCCAGATTGATCCATGTTGTCACAAATGGCAAAATTTCATTTTTTTTTGGTTGAGTGGTGTTCCATTGTATAGATATATACCACATTTTCTCTATCCATTCATCTGTTGATGGACACTTGGGTTGTTTTCATATCGTGGCAATTATAATTAATGTTGCTATGAACATTGGAATACAGATTTCTTAGTCTTGCTTTACTGTTGATCAGTTTGAAGCTCAGATAGTTTAAAAGTTTTGGCTAGAAAGCAAAATTAGTGGCAAAGCAGAGTTTTCACTGCATTTACTTCACTTTTTGTTTCTTTGTAACAGTAGGTAACTGGTTTTATAAAACCGTTTAATTAATATTCTTTTTTTAAATTTTATTTTATTTTTAAACTTTACAATATTGTATTAGTTTTGTCAAATATTGAAATGAATCCGCCACAGGTATACATGTGTTCCCCATCCTGAACCCTCCTCCCTCCTCCCTCCTCCCTCCCCATACCATCCCTCTGGGTCGTCCCAGTGCACCAGCCCCAAGCATCCAGTATCGTGCATCGAATCTGGACTGGCAATTCGTTTCATACATGATATTATACATGTTACAATGCCATTCTCCCAAATCTTCCCACCCTCTCCATCTCCAACAGAGACCATAAAACTGTTCTATACATCAATGTCTCTTTTGCTGTCTCGTACACAGGGTTATTGTTACCCTCTTTCTAAATTCCATATATATGTGTTAGTATACTGTATTGGTGTTTTTCCTTCTGGCTTATTTCACTCTGTATAATAGGCTCCAGTTTCATCCACCTCATTAGAACTGATTCAAATGTATTCTTTTTAATGGCTGAGTAATACTCCATTGTGTATATGTACCACTGCTTTCTTATCCATTCATCTGCTGATGGACATCTAGGTTGCTTCCATGTCCTGGCTATTATAAACAATGCTGCGATGAACAATGGGGTACACGTGTCTCTTTCCCTTCTGGTTTCCTCAGTGTGTATGCCCAGCAGTGGGATTGCTGGATCATAAGGCAGTTCTATTTCCAGTTTTTTAAGGAATCTCCACACTGTTCTCCATAGTGGCTGTACTAGTTTGCATTCCCACCAACAGTGTAAGAGGGTTCCCTTTTCTCCACACCCTCTCCAGCATTTATTGCTTGTAGACTTTTGGATCGCAGCCATTCTGACTGGTGTGAAATGGTACCTCATAGTGGTTTTGATTTGCATTTCTCTGATAATGAGTGATGTTGAGCATCTTTTCATGTATTTGTTAGCCATCTGTATGTCTTCTTTGGAGAAATGTCTATTTAGTTCTTTGGCCCATTTTTTGATTGGGTCATTTATTTTTCTGGAGTTGAGGTGCAGGAGTTGCTTGTGTATTTTTGAGATTAGTTGTTTGTCAGTTGCTTCATTTGCTATTATTTTCTCCCATTCTGAAGGCTGTCTTTTCACCTTTCTAATAGTTTCCTTTGTTGTGCAGAAGCTTAAGTTTAATTAGGTCCCATTTGTTTGTTTTTGCTTTTATTTCCAATATTCTGGGAGGTGGGTCATAGAGGATCCTGCTGTGATGTATGTCAGAGAATGTTTTGCCTATGTTCTCCTCTAGGAGTTTTGTAGTTTCTGGTCTTACGTTTAGATCTTTAATCCATTTTGAGTTTATTTTTGTGTATGGTGTTAGAAAGTGTTCTAGTTTCATTCTTTTACAAGTGGTTGACCAGATTTCCCAGCACCACTTGTTAGAGATTGTCTTTAATCCATTGTATATTCTTGCCTCCTTTGTCAAAGATAAGGTGTCCATATGTGCGTGGATTTATCTCTGGGCTTTCTATTTTGTTCCATTGATCAATATTTCTGTCTTTGTGCCAGTACCATACTGTCTTGATAACTGTGGCTTTGTAGTAGAGCCTGAAGTCAGGTAGGTTGATTCCTCCTGTTCCATACGAACTGTTTCCAGCCGTTTCTCCTTCTTATTGAGGAAAATGTTTGCAGTGTAAATAGAAACATATCTATGCCTTTTTTTTTTAAGGAAGTATATAGTAATTCATTCTTAGTTGGACATTCAGTTGAAATTTTTTTTCCTAATATTGGTAAAGCATATTCATGATCATGATATACTTCACTGTTCAGGAACAAAGTACAATTTAACATTGTTGTTAACATTTAGGTTTGAAATTCAATAGACTTGAAATCAGGAATTAGTCATGTCACTTCCTAAGTAAATTGCTAGGTAAGTTTTGCTGTTTCCTAATCTATGTAAACCACATTTTTCTCACATGGAAAATAACTATAATAATTCCTCATTAAAAGTGTGTGCGTATTTAGTCCCTTCAGTCATGTCCGACTCTGCGACTCCATGGACCATGGCCAGCCAGGCTCCTCTGTCCATGGGATTCTCCAGGCAAGAATACTGGAGTGGGTTGCCATTTCCTTCTCCAGTGATAAAGTATGAAGTGAGTGAAGTGAGTGAAGTGAAATTGCTCAGTTGTGTCTAACTCTTTGTGACCCCATGGACTGCAGCCTACCAGGCTCCTCTGTCCATGGGGTTCTTCAGGCACGAGTACTGGAGTGGGTTGTCATTTCCTTCTCATTAAAAGTATTATTGAAGAAAACACTACAGGTAAAGCAAAAGGTAAGCATGTAACAAATGGTACCATTTGTATTGTCTTTAAACTTCAGAAACTTGATTTAGTCAAAGGCTAAACTACATTTGTTTTCTCTTTTACAACTCATTTTTTTAACAACAAAATAAAATATATTTAATTTCTCCAAACTCACCATTTCTTTCTTTCGGGACTATCAAAATACTCAAATGTAATAGCCAGGGAATTACAGTATTTCTTGAAATCAGGGGTAGCAAATAAATAATTCATCTATAAAGTCCAGAAGTAAATATTTTAGACTTAGCTGGCCATGTGGTCAGTTGTAAATACTCAGCTCTATCATTGTAACATAAAGGTAGCCATGGATAATATGTAAACCAAGAATATGACTGTGTTTCAAACTTTATTTTCAAAAACAAGCTGTTGGTGTATTTGGCCTGTAGGCCATAATTGGCTACCTCTGATATAAATTATTAATAAATAAGCAGTGATATTTACTGCTATTCAGCATATGCATAATCACTTGTGCCAGTGTGCTCAGTCATTAAGTCCATCCTAAAGGAAATCAGGCCTGAATATTCACTGGAAGGACTAATGCTGAAGCTGAAACTCCAATACTTTGGCCACCTCAACTTTGGCCAGTTTTACAAGAACTGACTCCTTGTAAAAGACCCTGATGTTGGGAAAGATTGAAGGCGGGAGGAGAAGGGGATGACAGAGGATGAGATGGCTGGATGGAATCACTGACTCAATGGATAGGAGTTTGAATAAACTCCAGGAATTGGTAATGGACAGGGAGTCCTGGTGTGCTGCAATTCATGGGGTCACAATGAGATAGGACTGAGTGACTGAACTGAATTGAACTGATGAGGTCTAAAAATAATAATACTCAAGAAATGTGGTCTCTAGAAAACTGCCTGTGGAATAAAGATTTAATATTATTTTCAAAGATCCATTGGATATTATTCATATTATGGTTCTACATAAATGAGAATATATGCAGGATGAAAGTGAATTTTGTTAGGGTTACTTAGCCAAGCCTTTTTGAAGCAGATGAGTTTTTAGCTGCTTTTAGCAGGAGAGAAGGAGAAAGTACAGTTAGAATCTGTAGTTCTCAAATCTTATCTGTCAGCTATGTCAAAATCCTATCACCCATTAAAAGTACCTTCCACATACATTTTCTCAATATTTATGATAAATTTAATTTTGAAAAATTATTTATTGCCATAAAGTAATTTCCTGCAGACTTTTTGAGCAAAGCTTTCATAGATAAATTTAATCTTAGTACAGTAGCCCTTTCTCCTAGACTATATTCAGAGCTTCCAGTCATTTAAAGCATATAATTTTTTATAAAAGATTGCAGCTATGAAATAGCCTCCTGTTATAAGCAAATCATAATGATGAAAAATATCACCTCTATTTTGGTACCTGTATGAAATTACCAGCAGTATTTCATATAGATGAAAAAGTGTACATTGACATTTAAATCTATTATATATTATGCCCCTTTCTATGTTTTTGATTTAGTAGCGTAAACCTTCATACAACTTTACTTTTTACTCTACATATTATAATTATAGGGAATACATTTTGTAGTATAAATTGAGCTATTGGGTAATTTTTGTTATCGGAAACACCTTCTGGAGGAGAAAAAGGATTTTATATTCTTGTATAAAGATTCCATTTTTGATTGCTCTCAGTCTCTTAATAGACAAACTTCTTCAAAAAATAATAATATTTTAGGCCCTTTGAGCCAAGCTAATATTGTACATAGGATGACTGTTTAAATCCAGATTCTCAGTGTCATCTATAGTTATAACCCTAACAAGTCCTGCACAGTTGTTCTTGAATGTCCAGATGAAAGACCTTTTCGCTTCTCCACTATTCTCTTCATGGTGAAGAGGTCAGCTTCACCTTTAGATATAACCTTCTGTTTGGCAGCACTAGTTACGTACACTTTGGGAATAGGTTTGTTTCTCTGTAGAATTCTTAGTCTGCCATTGAATAAAAGAAAAAAGAAAACATTTTCAATGGAAGTTGTGTTTGTGTGGAGAATAAAATAGGAGTTTGCCTTCTATGTAGTTTTTATTTTTTCCTTTGAGGTTTTTTACCTGACTCCTCTTTCTACTTTTCGAAGTAGCCTGTGAAAGTTTAATAAGCAGTTTGTGAAATCCTTAAGGAATGCAAGCCTTTTTGTGTTCTGTTGTTGAAATATAGAACTGATTCTCACTTGATGTCAGAAGTGCTACCTCTATTAATAAGTTGTCAACTGTTCCAAAATACATCTTTTTGAAGAACACTTTTGAATTGGAAAAATAGACTAGAATAGAAATATAAACAAAACAAAAAGTAGAACATAAGCCATTTTTGATTTTTCTACTTTTGCCTAGTAGCAATACAACACTAGGCAAAAGTTTATTTCTTTTAAACATACTTCTCCCAACATTTTTTTTTTTAATTTATAGAATTTACTTATTTGAGCAGTTTTGGGTTTACAGAAAATAATGAGCTTTACAAAGAGTTCTTGTGTATTTCCTTCTCCTTCCTGCCTCCCCCCACCTCAATAGTTTCTCTATTACTAACCTCTTGCATTAATGTGGTACATTTGTTACAGCTGTTGAACTAATATTAATATATTATAATGAACTACAGTCAGTAGTTTACATTAGGGTTCAGTCTTTATGTTGTACAGTTCAATGGGTTTTGACAAATGCATAATGTCAATATTGCACAGAATAGGTCTATTTTCCTATAAACACCCTGTGCTCCACCAGTACATCCTTCCCTCCCCAAATCCTGGCAGCTACTGATCTTTTTTACTGCCTCTAATTTTACCTTTTCCAATATGTCACATAGTGAAAACCATGTAGTATGTAGTCTTTTCAAGCTGGTTTCTTTCACTGGGCAATATGCATTTAAGGCTCCACAATGTCTTTTCTTGGTTTGATAGGTCACTTATCTTATCATAGAATAGCATTTTATTGTATGGATTTATCACAGTTTATCCATTCACCTATTGAAAGTCATTTTGGTTGCATTCAATTTGGGGCAATTATAGTAAAACCGCTATAAGCATCTGTGTGTGGGATTTTGTAGATTTAGATAAATACTTCGAGTCTGATTACTCAATCGTGGTAAAACTATACTTAGTTTTGTAAACAAAAATCTTGCCAAACTATCTTTCAAAGTGGTGGTATCATTTGCAGTCCCACCAGCAAAGAATGACAGTTCCTCTTGGTTCATATCTTCACCACCATTTGGTGTTGTCATTGTTTTTGATTTTAGCTATTCTGTAGGTGTGTGCATGCATGCATGCTAAATCACTTCAGTCGTGTCCGTCTCTGTGCAACGCTGTGGACAGCAGCCCACCAGGCTCCGTCGTGCCGTCTTATTATTTTACTTTGCAATTTCCTACTGACATATAGTATTGAGCATCATTTCATATGCTTATTTCCATTTGGATACCTTCTTTCATAAGGTGATTGTTCAGATTGCCTGCCTACTTTTTAATTGTGTAGCCTGTTTTCTTATTATTGAGTTTCCAGAGTTCTTGCAGATTTGAGGGATATGACTCCTAGTTTGTAGATATTTTCTTCTATTGTGTGACTTGTCTTTTCATTTTCTTAACAGTGTCTTTGCAAAGTAGACATAAAATCAGGTTAAAAAAAATTATAAATTTTAATGAAGTACAACATAAGTTTTTTTCTTCACAAATCATGTGTTTGGTATTATATCTAAAAATTCATTGCCAAACCCAAAGTGACCTTGATTTTCTACTCTCTTATCTTCTAGAACATTGTTCTTTTGCATAAACAAGTAATATGCAAATGAAAAGTTTTATTTCTTGCTTTCTAGTATAAAAGGTTTTTATTTTTTTGTCTGATTGCGTTAACTAGGAGTTTCAGAATGATTTTCTATCAGAGATCTGGGAAGGGACATCCTTACCTTGTTCCTCATCTTAAGGGAAAATCATCTAGTATCATATTAACCATCAAATATGTTACTTTTAGTGTTTTTTGTAGATGTTCCTTGTGAAGTTGAGGAAGTTCCCTCTACTTAATATGGAGCCTGCAAGGGGAAAATATATTTTCTTGCTTTTTCCAACTTCTAAGGATTTCTATATGTCTTGGCTTTCTTCCATATTTAAAGTGTATCACTCAAAGCTCTACCTCTTACCTCTTTATAATAAACTGCTCTGTGATTACATTTAACTCACCCAGATAGTTCAGGTTAATTGTCTCATCTCAAGATCCTTATTTAATCACACATTAAAAGTTCCTTTTGCCACATAAAGTATCATATTTATAGCTTCTGGGATTAGAACATAAATATCTTTGGGAAGCCTTTGTCAACAACAGTGAGCTTTTTTGCTGCCATGTTTTCTATTTAAGTCTTCCATATTTCTTTTAATTAAACAAATATTACTTCCATGGTGAAATATTCTCTGAACATTTAATAAGATTTGTTTCCTCCTTCCTTTGTACAATTTTCTTGACTTATTTAAATTTTTGGACCCACATAAAACTTTCTTTATTCTTCTCATTGTCCTTAGTGTTATTTCCTTTTAATCATTTTTCCTATAGCAATGTGATCTTGAAAATACTATTCATTCAACAAATATTCATTGTACCCTTATTATATGTCAAGTCTTGTGTAGGTACTAAGACTAATATAGTTAGCAAAAGAGGAACCTTTCTTATCTTTTTTTTTTTTTGATGATAATATGTATTGCTTACATAGACAATGATTAAATTATGAATCCAAGACCAGAATAGAAAAATATTTGGGGAAAAAATTAAAAACTTATCTACTGTTGACTAGAAATGCAAATCTAAATATTTCTACTTTTTCTAATTTAATTTTTTATTGCTATATTTGATTTACAATATTATGTTAGTTTCTGGTGTTCAATAGTGATTCAACATTTTTAATATAATCAGCTTTTAGTTAGAAAATGTGGTCTACATTCTCTGTGTTGTCCAGTATATTCTTACAGCTTGTTTATTGTGTACATAGAAGTTTGTACCACTTATTAACCTACTGGTTCTAGCCCCACCACCCTTCCATCTCCTCACTGGTAAGCACTAGCATATTCTTTCCATCTGTGAGCCTGCTATTTTTTTTTTTTTTCATCGCATTCACTATTGTGTTTTATAGACTCCACATATAAATAATATCATACAGTAATTTTCTTTCTCTGATTCATTTCACTAAGCATCATACCCTTCCATATTCAGCCATGTTGATGCAAATGATCATTTTTTAAATTACTGAGTAGTATGCATTGTATATATATATATATATGTAAATATACACGTATATATATACGCTGCTGCTGCTGCTAAGTCACTTCAGTTGTGTCCGACTTTGTGCGACCCTATAGACAGCAGCCTACCAGGCTCTGCTGTCCCTGGGATTCTTCAGGCAAGAACACCAGAGTGGGTTGCCATTTCCTTCTCCAATATATATATGCACATACATATATATATATATGTATTTTATATATATATATATATACACACACATACACATAAATGTATACATATACATCATCTTCTTTATCCATTCATCTGTTTATTGACATTTAGGTTGCTCCCATATCTTGGCTATTGTAAATAATGCTGCTGTGAACACTGAAGTGGATGCATCTTTTTGAATTAATGTTTTTGTTTTCTTTTAGAGTAGTATTACTGGATAATATGGTAATTCTATCTTTTAGTTGTTTCAATAACCTCCATACTGCTTTCCACAGTGGCTGTACCAATTTACATTAACAACACCAACAATGTACAACATTCCATTTTTTCCACATCCTCCCCAACATTTATTATTTGCGTTCTTTTGGATGGTAGCCACTGATAGGTATGAGGTGATATCTCATTGTGGTTTTGATTTGCATTTCTCTGATTAGTGATGTTGAGCATTTTTTCATGTGCCGTTGACTTGAAAGACTATCTGTTCTGGTGTTCTGCCCATTTTTAATCAGATGATTTGATTTTGTTTGCTATTGAATTGTATGAGTGGTTAATATATTTTGGATATTGTTATTGTTGGCTATATCATTTGCAAATATTTTCTCCCATTGAGTAGGTTGTCTTTTTATTGATGATTTAATTTGCTTTACAAAAGCTTTCAAGTTTAATTCAGTGTTTAGTACATTTACATTAAAATATTTATTGATATACATGTACTTATTGCCATTATGTTAATTATTTTCTGGTTATTTTCGTAGTTCTTTATTGTCCCTTTACTCTTTTTTTTTTCTCTTCCCTTATAATTTGATGGCTATTTTAAATGTTATGTTTGGATTCCTTTCTCATTTTTATTTGTGTATCAATTATAGATTTTTGGTTTGTGGTTACCATAAGGTTTAAATATAGTTATCTATCTATCCATGAATGATTACATTGCTGATTTCTTAATTTCAGATACATTTTAGCAAATCTTTGTTTTTACCCTCTTCCGCTCATGATTACTGCTTTTGATAGGTTTGTGCAAGATTGACTTACTCCCTTTACTGTATATTTGTCTTTATCAATGAGCTTTTAAAATTAGGTCCCATTTATTTATTTTGGCTTTTTTCTCCCTTTGCCTTGAGACAGATCCAAAAAATATTGCTATGATTTATGTCAAAAGGTGTTATGCCTTTGTTCTCTTTGAGAAGTTTTATGGCTTTTTGTCTTACATTTAGGTCTTTAATCCATTTTGAGTTTGTTTTTGTATAGGTGTGGGAAGATGTTTTAACTTCAAGTCTTTCCATGTAGCTGTCCAGTTTTCCCAGCACCACTTATTGAAGAGACTATCTTTTCTCCATTGTATATTCTTGCCTCCTCTGTCATGGATTAAATGACTATAAGTATGTGAGTTTACTCCAGGGGTCCTTGTTCTGTTCCATTCATCAATGGGTCTGTTTTTATGCCAGTACTATAGTATTTTGATTACTGTGCTTTGTAGTGTAGTCTGAAGTCAGGAAGATTGATAATTCTGTCTCTACTCTTCTTCCTCAGGATTGTTTTGGCTGTTTGTTGGCTTAGTGTTTCTAACAAATTTTAAGATTTGGGAGCGAGCATCCCAAAGCTTGTGTTGGTCTGCTCGTGTTGGGGATGGGACCCAACCATATATAGACTGGTGCTGGTGTTCTGGTGGGTGGACTAGGTCCTACAACAGCATGCTGTGGGGCTTCAATTGTCCTAGGGTTAATGTCAACTTGCTGGTGGGTGAGGCTGGTCCTGAAGCTAGAGCAGGCTTGCTGGTATGTGTGACCAGGGCCTAGCGAATTCTGGGTTGGGGCTTGCCCATGAAGGGAAACCCTTGGTCCTAGGGTCTCTGGTTGCTAGATCTCAGACCTAGTGCCTGTGCACCTGTGTGTGGAGCCATGGCCTTGGTGGGCAGAGCTGTGTCCAGGGGTGGCTTTAGTCTCAGAGAGTCTTATGAGAGCCTGTCAGCTACTGGGTGGGGCTGTGCCCCTGCACACGTAGTTGCTTGGCCTGAGGCATCCCTGTACTGTTGCCTCCAGGCTTGTGGGTGAGGGTGGGAATGGATGCTGAAGCTAATAAACTATATGTTCTCAGTTCAGTTCAGTCACTCAGTCATGTCTGACTCTTTGCAACCCCACGGACTGCAGCACACCAGGCTTCCCTGTCCATCACCAACTCCCAGAGCTTGCTCAAACTCATGTCCATCAAGTCGGTGATGCATGAATAAGCTATATGGAGGATTCCAAAATGGTACTCACCAGTACTGTGTGCATGTAGTAGAATAAGCTTACAGTAATGACTATTGCCAGTGTCTGGGTCCTCCAGGTGAGCTGCAATCACTTCCTGCATCCCCAAGAGCTTTGCCAAGATCAACTGGTAGGTCTGACTCAGGCTCCTTTCAAATTACTGCTTCTTCCTTGAGTCCTGGAGTGTGTGAGATTTTGTGTATGCACTTTAATTGAAGTATCTATTTCCCTTAGGTAGTCTGAGACTCCCTAAAATAGAGCCTGCTGGCCTTCAAAGCCAAATATTCTGGGATCTCATCTTAGCACAGGAACCTCAGGCTGGCGAGTCTGATATGGGGCTCAGACCCCTTACTCCTTGCGGAGAATCTTTGCAGTTGTAATTATTCTCCCATTTGTTGGTCTCTCACCTCGGGGTATGGGCCTTGACTGTAGTGCGATTATGCCCCTCCTTCCTGCCTTGTTTGGCTCCATCTTTATATTTTTGGTTGTAGAGTATCTATCTTTTGTTGTAGAGTATCTGTCTTTTCTGGTAGGTTCCTGTCTTTTTCTCTTCTAGTTGCTCTGTTAATATTTGTGATTTGGGTGTGTGTGTAAGAGGAGGTACTCCCAGGGTCTTTCTGCTCTGCCATGTTGAGAGCTCTACCTCAATGCATTTTTGTAAGTTAATAGAGCTTGTAAGTCACAAAAATAATTATAATATGGGATAGATTTAATGGAGATAATATTATATGACTTTAATAGTGGAACTCAGCTGATCTGGTGAAGGCAGGCGTGGTGGTAATGATGATAATGGTGGAAATTGGGAACAGCTTAAATTTTTACAAGGATATTAAAGTAATATTTCAAGTTCAGGAGATGTTTCAAGCAGAGAGAGCAGTTTATATGGAGGTGTTGAGAAAGGAAAAATTGTTCAAGGAACTTAAAGAAGATCAGAGTGACAAAGTATGGAGAAAACAGAGAATGGAATGGAATGGGACTTTAGAAACAGGCAAGAGCTAGCTCTCAAATGGCTTTTTAAGTCATGTTACTGGTTCTCATTAGTAACTGGTTTTAAGTAGTGATTGCCATGATTATATCTAGGCTTGAAAAGGAATCACCATATTTCTCTTTTAAAAATACTTGATAATTCCTTTTAGTCTACCTACAGTAATTTTTCATACTACCTTCTGTATATCCCTACTGGTTAAGAAGAGTTTTGTTATGATTTCCTGCTGGCAGTCTATTTACTGTAAGAATGCAGCTTTTCAAAATTTCTTTGAACATACATTTTCAAGGGGAGGAGAGTGTTAGATGCTTTACTTCCTTTGGATATCTCCCTTGTACCACTTGTTTCTTTTTGTGTCAAAGTTAACAGTTTTCCAGTTTTCCCAAACAGGCTACAAAGAGGTCAGAAAAGGTGCTTCAGTCATGTTTGTAAACTGAATTACCAGGAACATAGTAGGTGTTAAGTGCATTTAAATTAAACGGATATATTTAGTTCAATTAAAAATGTTAAAGACTATTTTCTTACACTTAATGCAGTGAACTATAACATTTCACACAGAAAAATGGAATTTTACCAAGAAGAATTGAGGCATTTGTTCTGTTTTTTATTGCCATAGTAACAATGTACTTCCCAGTGTGTCCTCATAATATTCACCAATTTTCCACCTTTCTGTTTTTAAAAATAGGAAGAAAACACACTGTCCATCTGGAAAGAAAAGAAAATAATGATGACAAAATTAAATATAATTTGAAATAACATATGCAATCATTTTTACTGGGTGCCACCATATTCAAAATAGTAAAAGAATTATTTTATGGTATAATATCATCAGTCTGAAAACTCATGGGAAAACATGACATCCCACATATATTTACCATTCAACATGATGAGTTTGAGGTTTTATGATTATATTTCTGTAAGAAACCATGGTAACTTAGATAATGGCCTTTTCTAACAATCTCACAAACCTCAGGTTATCTGTAGATGGTGAGAATCTTTTATAATATCCTGCCTCACTAATTGTGCTAGACCAATACAGCTGTTGTTTTCTTCAGGACACTTCAACCAAAAAATTATGTTAATTAATATTAACATGTTTTTTGTATCTAATGTGTTATGTGTCTGATTTGAAAATCTACTCATTTTAATAACATGCATAACAGCAGGAGCAAGTAAATTTAGGATATGTAAGAGATTTATCTGGCACTATATTTAGCAAAGAGAAAAAAATACAAGTGTCCCTTGGAGTAGTAAAGAATAGGAATGAATGTTTGTTAATTGTATATGTATGTATATATATATATATATGCGTTCATACATGTATAGATGTCTGTACATAAGCATATAGATTAGGTTATTTTGTATATATATGCTTAGAATGACAAACATACAAATTAATTGCTTAAGCATAAGGAATTAAGCATAACCCATATAAACAATTATCCACTCTGCCCATAGGACAGATATTTTCTCAGTTCAATGAAGGCAAAAAAAAGTAATTATTATGTGTTTGCTTATATATTATAATAAAAAGTAACTTCTCTCAATAACTGTCTCAGATTCATTGACTAACCAAATTCAAAGCAAGGTACAAGTATATAGCAGAAAGCCCAACAATTGTGGAACCAGGCATAGTGCATTTGACCTTGTGCAAGTCTCCTAACTGTTCCTATATAAAGTATGGATAATGATGATATGTGCTACCCTGTAGCATTAGTTGTTATGAGGATAAATTGGAAAAGTGTTTATATGGTAATCAGAGGATGCTATTCCTCTCAAGATTAAGGGACAAAAGGATTGAGTTATTTGAGAATAAATCATAATCTCCAGTATCTCTGTGGTTTTGATTTGATATCATTTTAAAAGTAAACGGAAAAGGAAGTTGTATGCCTGGTCCATGTCAGGTCTGAGATATGAACTCAGTTCTTTTAATTGCAATGAACAGTGGTCTTTTCAAAATACCACAGCTGACTGAAAATTATATTTGGAAAGGTATCCCTCCCATGAACAACTTAAGGTACATTAAATTAGCTTCTATCAGCAAATATATATTCCAAGGTAAATAGACATAGAAAGAGTATGATGGGAAGTTGTATCAGGAAAATTCTACATTACAAGGACAAAGTCTGGAGGGCAAATATGAATAGGAGTATCAATTATTGGGTTCAATCCCAGGGTCGGGAAGATCCCCTGGAAATGAAAATGGCAACCCACTCCAGTATTCCTGCCGGAATAATCCCATGGACAGAGGAGCCTAGTGGGCTACAATTGATGGGGTCGCAAAGATTTGGACACAACTGAGTGACTGAACACACATACATTCCAAGAACTATACTTGTTTCATTAATGTTGCTGTTCAGTCACTAAGCACTTATGTATTTTAATATTATATTGCATATAATTAATAAAATTATTTATATCATTAATAAATATTGTCTATAGTAATAAAATTAGTGAGAGTGTATATACATATATATATATACTTATATGTATATATCTGTTTGCTGATTGAATTTTGATAAATATTCAGTTAAATCTTCCTAGTGTGTTGTTCTTTATTGATCAGAAGACTAGATATATGCCAAACTTTTGCATCGCCCTGAAACCATAAAATATGTTTTTCCCTATCCTTGAAGATCCCTTAGAATAAGCAAAGGAATATATAAAATAATATGTCAATAGTAACATAAGAAAGCACAATATTCAGCTAATATTACTAGCACTAAATAACTGTTCTGTCTGTACCTTTAAATTCCCTGTGTATTAACAGTAAGGTAATCGTTTGTGAAGGAAATGCACAGATGCGTGCACGGGCAGACACACACACACACACACACACACACACAGGTAATGATTGACATTCTTACCATCATTTTCAAAAAGATTTTGAGCAGGACATTAGCCTAAAGATAATAAAAAAAGAACAAATTCCAAACCCATTAGGGAGAGAAATTACCTATGGAGCTGGAGTTGATCTGATATATCCAGCAAAATTGGGTATAGCAACTTGAATAATGATCCGGAAGACCGACAGGGTGATTGATAGACTTCTATAAACCCAGGGGCCTCGTATACGATTCCTTTGCTCTCTGTCTGGAGTTGCAGCAACTGGCATGGTTCCTTTAATCCACAGCTGAAGTGTATCAGAATATATGATGAATTAACATGGATTTTTCTTCCTTTTCTCACTGGCAGTTTTATAAAAATAGGAAAAACATACTCTTAGACATACACATTAAACAATTTTGTTGTATTTAATAATTATCCATTTCCTCTGTGATTTGTTTACTTATTGTCTATGACTCCTTCTCAGCTTAGTGAGTTTTATTTTGTTCTGCGAAATGAGCAGACACTCAAATAGTTGTTCATAGCATCTATTAGCCTATTCTTTACCCTTCTCTTTATCATTCCTGATTTAAGATTAAATAGTCCTTTTCTCTTACTAACAACTTGGTTATTCAGAAGTCATGTGTGGATTGGGTAGGTGCTCACCTAGGGACTTTGCTGCTCTGTGACTTAACAACAGTTGGATGACTTGGATCAACCTTGGTCAAGCTACCCTTGCTGCAGCTTCTTACTTGTGAAATAATAATAACAAAACCTCACAGGATTGAAATGAAGATAATGCTGCAAGCAAATCCCCTAGAACATTGTAAGTACCCAGAAGGGCTAATTCCTTCGGTGTCCATTTTTTCATGAGTATAGCTATTTTCATGACTATGTTTTTATATTATTTTACTTCTTTCTAACAATGAGTGGAAAAGAAAGCTTACGTTTATACCCTATTTACACATGAAAAAACAGATATTTGTCCAAGTTCACTCAGCTAGAAAGACCTAGAAACAGTAATCTTTAGAGCATAATCTTATTAATCTAGCATTTATAATGTATAGAATTTTAGATTAATAAAAAGGGATAGATGATTTTGGTACTGACTGCAATGGCCAAGCACTTAATTTCCATTTTAAAAAATATAACCCCCTCCCTTGCACAGTCTTAAAAAGTACATATTTAAGACTAAATTTAGACTCATTAAAGCTAATTAACTAGACACTGTTCACCTAGCCAATATGTAGTAAATTTCACATTAAAATCCAGAAAATAATAATCTTACAATCTATACTCTCTTCAATTGTGCTGACTTTCAGGCTTGGAGAAACCTTTGGGAAAATTTGTCAGCCTTCTCTTTTTAGAAGAAGTTTGGTTTAAGAAGAAACTTATACAAGGCAAAGCCAAAAATTGTCTTCTCAAACTTGGTCTCATATATGTTCATTAGATTTTTTAAATCTTTGTTTGACTTATTGCTTTATTTTAAACACATTTTCATATTTCAAATATTGTCCTTTGTCTCTCAGTTTTCCATTATTTTTGAGTCTGCATGTTCTTAGGTCATACTTTATATCACGAAGAGACCATAGGGTTTTAGCCTTCAGCTGATTTCTAGTGTGGTATTTGGTAACATGTTACTCAGCATTTTCATCTCTTTATATGGACCTATATTGTGAAGAATGCAAGTGAATAGTTTTAAAGTATCTGGCAAATATTAGGTGACAAAATGATCATAACTGCTCATATCTAGCCTTGAGAGAACCACTTACACTTACTTCAAGTATAGTATACAAAAAAATAATGATTATCTTAAAGATGTATGTATATAATTTATCCTTTTTTTTTAATCGGAGAGTCTATGTCAGAGAGTCTATATTTTTAGTTGCCCTTGTAAAAGTACCCCAATTCTTTCCTTCTGTTCTTTTTTTTTTTTTTTTAATTTCCAAAAATTCTCCACCTTTTCCGATCATCTACTCTTTAGCCTGATTGCCTTAGGAATCCTCTAGTTCTTCAAATAATAGCCAAGAAGTCTTAAATATGGCCTTCTTCCCAGATACATGAAATATAGTTGTCATAATTACTCACTTTTGACAAGATGACATATTTTGCCATCATAAAGAACTGAGAATTCTTAGTTCTGTCTAACGTCCATTGTTTATATCAGGCCTGAAATGGATGAAACTGAACACATTAACAAGCTTATAATTGATTTTAGGATCAATGTCTTCCTTGATAATCTCTCTTTCTTTATGATACTACCTTGTAAAAATATACCCAGCCATGAGTAGAAAGCAAGTTTTGTCTGAATAGTCTGTCATTGAGGTCAGAAGCTATCAGCATTGCTTTGTATATGTAGCAACTCAAGATTTACACGCCATCCCTACTGTAAAGGCAACTCTTGCAGCGTTTTTATTCCCTTCTCCCTTTCACTCTCCTGCTGTATAATTGATCCTTCCATAAACTCTACTAGATAAAGTATCTCACTCAATATGGCTTTTAAAACTAATGATAAAATATAAACCAACATGCTGAGGACTCATTTAATACTGTCTTTTCCTCTGCCTTCTATAATGTTAACACAATAACTATTTCAGTAGCACATGCTCCAATCCCCACCCCACCCCACACAGAGTGAGGGCAAGAATTAAGACTAAGTATTGTTCCTGTAGTATGAGTCTTGCTCAGGATATGAGTTCAGTACATGCTGACTTCAGACAGGAAGTTTAGGTATTACTGTTCCTGTTTTACAAGTAAGGAGAAGTTTGATGTCAGTTTGAGCCAGTTTATTGGTACTAACACAGTGAATAGTTATTTTTGCAATAAAATTAGTTTGCCAATTATTTATTAGAAAATTCATCAAACTACTTTTGTATATATAAATACACATGCTTGTTCATCCATCATAGCATTGAGTGTGTGTCAGAGAAGTCAATTTTGACTCTTTCCAGAATGCCCTTTCCTAAATGGATATGCAATATCATTATTGCTGTAATCAGCAATGCTTTTTTTTCTTCACAACGGTTTCAGTCTCCTTCCTTCAGATTCTCTGTGCTCTTGATATTGCACAGCATCCCTCTGGAGTAAGGGTGCTGTCATTGCACATTCTGTGGAGAAGATGTAAGCTGTGGACAAATGAAAGCTACTGCTGTGTTTTATCTGGCTTCATAGAGATAAGCACTCTAAGGTCAAGATATGTTTTTATGTTCCTGTGCTTTTTATTAATTGCTTTAAATTATGATAAGAGGTCAAAACACAGGAGTCCTTCTAATTTATTTCCTAATTATAATGTGTGTGTGTACACATGTAATGTCTCAGAAGGTAAAAAAAAAAAAAAAAAAAGTAATATAAAGGGAATTTAGAGACAAGAAATGTGAAGGAAACCATAGTGGTATTTTTTTGATAGAGTGGTCTTTGTTCAAGTATGGTTTGTGGCCATGTTGAAGGCAGTTTGTCAGTTTGAAGAGAAAAAAAAAAAATCCAAAATCCATGAAACAATTTGTTCACAGCCTTAAACAAATCTGAAATGTAAGGCTAATTTTTATTTTCCTAGAAATAGCATTACTTATACAGTTAATGATAACTATGTCCTCTAAAGCCGGGGTTCTCAACCTCTGGGATCTAATGTCTAATGATCTGAGGTGGAACTGATGTCATCATAATAGAAATAAGGTACATAATAAATACAATGCACTTGAATCATCCCCAAATCATCTCCCACCCCCCTGGCCCATGGAAAAATTGTCCTCCATGAAACCAGTCCCCAGTGCTAAAGTGATTGGGGACCACTGTTAAGGTTATATATGTCTTTTCCAGGACCACATTGGTTTTATATTTGTAAATATCTAGCTAATAGGATACAGTTTGTCTCACCTACTGTATTTTCATACCATTTTCATGCTACTGTTAGCATTATTAAATTTGTATTTTTTTATGCTTGTGTTGCATAATATCCCCAATACTCAAAATGGACCCATGACTGAAATATGGTTCACTGAAGCATGAAAAGTGATAGAAAGAGTTACATAAACATGACAACCCAAAATAACATCATAAACAAAGAGTGAAATGATCTCCAGTGCTGAATGTGAAGTGAAAATCTGTATATGCTGGGCCACATAAATGTGCAAGTGGCAGGATTTCACATAGGCAGCAAGAAAATAAAAGTGCAAATAGGAAATGCATTTATGAGTATCTTTAAAAAATGAATTATATTTGACTGGAGATTAATTTACCACTATTCCCCAGTTTATTTTCCATTGTAAAGCCTTCTCAAATAAGGGCATAAGTGTCTGGCAAGATCATTTCTTTAAGGATTAATTGATGTGTTTCCCCTGTTTCCTTGTGAAGTATCCAGCTTATAGCCTGAGAAATATTCCACTCTCCTCAACTGCATGAGTAAGTAAAATCACCCACTTCAGAACCATCCACTGAAAGTCTCGCATGATGCAGATAGGGAAGGAGAGAAGAAAGGGAAGAAACTGGGACAGGAGATGAAAGAAAGGAAGGAGCAGGCACCAAAGGGAGAGAGAAAGGAAGCAAGAAAGGAAGGGCTTGTCTTGTCTGAGAAGTAGACAGAAAATGCCTTCAGTATTAGGCACCAGGAGACTGCATGGATCCTAGCTAACTGTGGAGTGATTTTTTGCAACACTGCAGCCTTTTGATCTGAACACTCAGTTGCAATATAACTGTCCTGTAACCTTAAGAGTCTGCCTTGATTTTGTCCACTCTCAGATGTCACCTTACCTTTGACTAACCGCCATCCTAGACTGGGATGCTTTCTGTACCTCCTTAGCAGAGGGAGACTTAGACATGAGTTGTCTAGTGGAATGGTGGTGGTGGTGCTCACTGATTGCAGGAGTGGGAGAGGAAGAACTGGGAATAATAAGTTGGAAATTGTCCTTGATTCTTTTATCCTTGATCCAGTAAACTAAGGAAGATTTTTAAAAATAATATGCAAAAAACAGCATGCTTAAATAATTTCCACACAGTAAAAGTGAATAATTTTTTGCTAAAGGTACAGACAACACCAAAAGTTGTGGAAGCATTTAAGGTTTCACACTGCAATATTAATGACAAATATTACAAAGAGACAATAGAAGTTATTGTCAGAAATCTTTTCTTGAATGATATTTTAAGATGATGCATGATATTAACTATGTATTAAAGGAAGAAAAATAATTACTATATGGTAGATGTCTGTAGATATTTTGATAACCATTCATTGAAGCCAACTGTGCAAATTAATGAAAAAATTCTTGGCTCAAGAACTGTACAGATATTAAAGAATCAGAGTTGATGGCTTTTTATTCTGTTTATCAATGAGGAACTCATGGTACAGGAGAAGAAATTTTTTATTTAGTTACCATTTATTTTGTGACTTTAGTTTTTGTATCAGTGGTCTTATAAGGAGAGTTTGGAGGAAGGTAGGGGATTACTTTGTGGATCAGTTTGAGTGCCCTTTAATAGTAATCTACATACCACTGCATTCATAGTAAGTATTTTGTGAACGTCAATATGATTCCTGGCTTTGATTTCATATATCAAGAAACAGTAAAAATGTTAATTCACTCTCAGCATGACCACCAAATTTTTTGCTTAGTGAAGAAGTGGGCAGTGACTTCAAATCTGCTTTTCATGTTAATGTATTCTCTTTGTGCTGGGTAAGGAACCTACATGAGTTTTCGAAAATTTTCTTAGTGTTAATATGCTCTACCCACATACTACAATTATCCCTAAATAATATTTACATATTTAAAATAATTTCCTTTCTAGCATATCAACCATATATTATGTTAAATAACTTAAATCTATCCTGTAGAGCTAAAATGACAAAATCTTCAGTTTTGAAGATCAGACATTAAGACATTTCTCAAATTGTGTAGAAAGTTCTTTACCTTTGATATTTTGATTAACTTCCTATTGGTTATTATATTTTTCATTTGTTGAAATATGTCAAGAGATAATATGAAGTGAAACTAAAAGCTACATTAAAACATAGTAAGCAAACATGTCAAAACGAATTCTGGAAATGAATCTAACAGAGTGAATTAGAAACATACCCATTGATCTTCAAAGATACAGAGTATTTAAGCATTTCTCTCATCTTTAAAATTAATTTCAGTTCAGTTCAATTCAGTCCTTAGCTAATGCAATAGCCATATTTAAACAAGGAGAATTTTTAATACTCAGGCTTAATGCTGACTTCTTATCCACTAATTTCCTGTCTTACTGAAGGCTCCTCATCCTTGTATGTATGTGATCAGTGGATTCAGCATTGAACAGGTTTATTAGTTTTGATGAAGTTCATTGTGGGGAATAAGTTGGTGTAGAATAAGATGCTTATGTGTAGAAGAATCACAGTATCACATGTGGTATTTTAAAACTAGTTTGTTAAGTATAACTCAAAAGGATATATGATCAGAGAAAATGTGTCATTGGTTTTATAATGGCTCAATATTTTTACATCATATTGTGTTTTTTTCTATATATTTTTAATTTTTTAATTTTATAATATTGTATTGGTTTTGCCATACATCAACATGAATCCAACTCTCACATCCATACATGACCACTGGAAAAACCAAGCCTTGACCAGACGGACCTTTGTTGGCAAAGTAATGTCTCTGCTTTTCAATATGCTATCTAGGTTGGTCATAACTTTCCTTCCAAGGAGTAAGCGTCTTCTAATTTCATGGCTGCAGTCACCATCTGCAGTGATTTTGGAGCCCCAAAAAATAAAGTCTGACACTGTTTCCACTGTTTCCCCATCTATTTCCCATGAAGTGATGGGACCAGATGCCATGATCTTCGTTTTCTGAATGTTGAGCTTTAAGCCAACTTTTTCACTCTCCTCTTTCACCTTCATCAAGAGGCTTTTTAGTTCCTCTTCACTTTCTGCCATATGGGTAATGTCATCTGCATATCTGAGGTTATTGATATTTCTCCCGGCAATCTTGATTCCAGCTTGTTCTTCTTCCAGATCAACGTTTCTCATGATGTACTCTGCATAGAAGTTAAATAAGCAGGGTGACAATATACAGCCTTGACGTACTCCTATTTTGATTTGGAACCAGTCTGTTGTTCCATGTCCAGTTCTAACTGTTGCTTCCTGACCTGCATACAAATTTCTCAAGAGGCAGGTCAGGTGGTCTTGTATTCCCATCTCTTGGAGTTGGTGATGGACAGGGAGGCCCAGTGTGCTGCAGTTCATGGGGCCGCAAAAAGTAGGACACGACTGAGTGACTGAACTGAACATGAACATGAATCCACCATGGGTGTACACGCGTTCCCCATCCTGAACCCCCCTCCCACCTCCCTCCCCATACCATCCCTTTATTTAAGCCTGGTTTTTAGCTTATAGTTTAACAGGACTTGGAAAAATAAGGAAGTGACATTTGTGTTATTTATTTCCACTTTTAATTTACAGATTATGAAATATTTTCACTTAGTTAATTTCTCAAGAAAAGATAAGTTTTCTAAATGTTGTAGAATGGTAGTGTAACAAATTGTGATATGACGTAAGAGAAGCTTTATTAAAAAGTACAATTGAAATAGAAGGAAGGGCTCTGTTACCATAGGATGAAGGAGATTCATTGTCAGCTCCATCATTTGTTTAAACCAAATGAATATCATTCCTTGGTGAATAACTCAGAGGGGATTATAAGTCAGAGTGGGGAAAAGTAGCTTTTAAGAAGTAGGCTCCTGAGAACTCTTTTTGGCATTGGCCCTCTAAAAGCAATTAAGCCATCTATTGAGGGATAGTAGCAAATGTCTATTGTGTTATGTAAACGCATTTTAAAAGACAGATTTTTAAAATAAAAATGAGAAATATTAATATGAAAGATTGTATTAAAGTAAAAAGCCAGATGTTGTACCCTAGAAAGCATTCAGTCTAGTGAATTCTAAGAATTTGATGGATGAAAATCTTTTACTTATGCAGAAGCACTTGTTGAATTTCTTGAAACTAATAAGTTGTAGAGCCACCCAAGACAGATGGGTCATGATGGAGAGTTCTGACAAAACGTGGTCCACTGGAGAAGAGAATGGCAAACCACTTCAGTATTCTTGACTTGAGAACCCCATGAACAGTATGAAAAGGCAAAAAGTTAGAACACTGAAAGATGAACTCCCCAGGTCAGTAGGTGCCCAATATGCAATGGAGAATAGTGGAGAAATAACTTCAGAAAGAATGTAGAGACAGAGCCAAAGCGAAAACAACACCCAGTTGTGGATGTGGCTGGTAATGGAAGTAAAGTCTGATGCTATAAAGAGCAATATTGCACAGGATCCTGGAATGTTATATCCATGAATCAAGACAAATTAGAAGTGGTTAAACAGGAGATGGCAAGAGTGAACATCGGCATTTTAGGAATCAGGAAACTGAAATGGACTGGAAAGGGTAGTTTAACTCAGAGGACCATTAAATCTACTACAGTGGGCAAGAATCCCCTAGAAGAAAGAGAGTAGCCCTTGTAGTCAACAAAAGAGTCCGAAATGCAGTACTCTTGGATACAGTCTCAAAAATGACAGAATGATCTCTGTTCATTTCCAAGGCAAACCATTCAATATCACAGTAATCCAAGCCTATGCTCTAATTAGTAATGCTGAAGAAGCTGAAGTTGAACGGTTCTATGAAGACCTACAAGACCTTCTAGAACTAACACACAAAAGAGATGTCTTTTTTCTTTATAGGGGATTGGAATGCAAAAGTAGGAAGTCAAGAGTTACCTGAAGTAATAGGCAAATTTAGCCTTTGAATACAAAATAACAGAGTTTTGCCAAGAGAACACACTAGTCATTGCAAATATCCTCTTCCAATAACACAAAAGAAGGCTCTACAAATGGACATCACCAGATATCAATACTAAAATCAGATTGATTCTATTCTTTGCAGAAAAAGATGGAGAAGCACTATATAGTCAGCAAAAACAAGACCGGGGGCTCATTGTGGCTCAGATGATGAATGCCTTATTGCCAAATTCAGACTTAAGATGAAGAAAGTAGGGAAAACCACTAGGCTATTCAGGTATGACCTAAATCAAATCTCTTACAAATACACAGTGGAAGTGACAAATAGATTCAAGGGAATAGATCTGATACAGTGCCTGAAGTACTTTGGTTGGAGGTTCCTGACATTGTACAGGAGGCAGTGATCAAGACCATCCTCAAGGAAAAGAAATGCAAAGAGGTAAAATGATGGTCTGAGGAGGCTTTACAAATAGCTGAGAAAAGAAAAGACGTGAAAGGCAAAAGAGAAAAGGAAAGATATTCCCATTTGAATGCAGAATTCCAAAAAATAGCAGGGAGAGACAAGAAAGCCTCCCTCAGTGATTAGTGCAAAGAAATAGAGGAAAATAATAGAATGGGATAGACTAGAGATCTCTTCAAGAAAATTAGAGATACAAAGGGAACATTTCATGCAAAGATGGGCACAATAAAGGACAGAAATGGTATGATATTAAGAAGAGGTGACAAGAAAGCACAGAAGAACTATACACGAAAGATCTCCATAACCCAGATAACCACAATGGTGTGATCACTCACCTAGAGCCAGACTAGAATGTGAATGTGAAGTCAAATGGTCATTAGGAAGCATCATTACAAACAAAGTTAGTGGAGGTGATGGAATTCCTGCTGAGTTATTTCAAATCCTAAAAGATGATGCTGTGAAAGTGCTGCACTCAATATGCCAGAAAATTAAAAAAAACTCAGCAGTGGCCACAGGACTGGAAAAGGTCAGTTTTCATTCCAATCCCTAAGAAAGGTAATGCCAAAGAATGTTAAAACTACCACACAATTGCACTCATCTCACACGCTAGCAAAGTAATGCTCAAAATTCTCCAAGCCAGGCCTAGACACTACGTGAACCGTGAACTTCCAGATGTACAGGTGGGATTCAGAAAAGGCAGAAGAACCAGAGATCAAATTGCCAACATCCATTGCCTCCAATTAAAATAAATAAATTAAAAAAAAAGAGCAAGAGAGTTCCAGAAAAACATCTACTTCTGCTTTATTGACTATGTCAAAGCCTTTGACTGTGTAAATCACAACAAACTGTGGAAAATTCATCAAGAGATGGGAATACCAGACCACCTGACCTATCTCCTGAGAAATCTGTATGCAGGTCAAGAAGCAATAGTTAGAACTGGACATGGAACAACAGACTGGTTCCAAATTGAAATAGGAGTACGTCAAGGCTGTATATTGTCACCCTGCTTGTTTAACTTATAGCAGAGTACATCATGAGAAACGCTAGGCTGGAAGAAGCACAAGCTGGAATCAAGATTACTGGGAGAAATATCAATAACCTCAGATATGCAGATGACACCACCATTAAGACAGAAAGTGAAGAAGAACTAAAAAGCCTCTTGAAGAAAGTGAAAGAGGAGAGTGAAAAAGTTGGCTTAAAACTCAACATTCATAAAACTAAGATCATGGCATCTGGTCCCATTACTTTTGGCAAATAGTTGGGGAAATAATGGAAACAGTGACAGACTTTGTTTTGGGGGGCCCAAAATGACTGAAAATGGTGACTGCAGCTATGAAATTCAAAGATGCTTGTTCTTTGGAAGAAAAGTTATGAGCAACCTAGACAACATATTAAAAAGCACAGACTTTGCTTTGTCAACAAAGGTCCATCTAGTCAAAGCTATGGTTTTTCCAGTGGTCATGTATGGATGTGAGAGTTGGACTGTAAAGAAAGCTGAGCACTGAAGACTTGATGCTTTTGAACTGTGGAATTGGAGAAAACTCTTGAGAGTCCCTTGGACTACAGGGAGATCCAACCAGTCCATCCTAAAGGAAATTGGTCCTAAATATTCAGCTTGTGATTCTTCTAGCCTGGTATTTTGTACAATGTTTTCCCATATAAGTTAAATAGGCAGGGTGATAACATACTCGTTGTCATACTCCTTTCTAATTTTGAACTAATCACTTGCTCCATGTACAGTTCTAACTGTTGCCTCTTGACCCACATACAGGTTCTCAGGAGACAGGTAAGGTGGTCTAGTATTCCCCTCTCTTCAAGAATTTTCCACAGTTTGTTGTGATCCACACAGTCAAAGGGTTCAGCATGATCAAAGCCTCAAATATTTTGCTGAAATTCCCTTGCTTTCTCTGTGATACAACAAATGTTGGCAATTTTATCTGGGTCCTCTGCCATTTCTAAATGCAGCTTATACATGTGGAAGTCCTCAGTTCACGTACTGTTGAAGTTTAGCTTGATGGATTTTTGAGCATATCCTTGCTGGCATGTAAAATGAGTGCAACTGTGTGGTAGTTTGAACATTGTTTGAGTTGCCCTACTTTGGGATTCCAATGAAAGCTGACCCATTCTAGTCCAGTGGCCACTGCTGAGTTTTCCAAATTTGCTGACAGCGAGTGTAGCACTTTCACATCTTTTAGGATTTGAAATAGCTCAGCTGGAATTCTGTCCACTTGCTTTCTTCATAGTAATCCTTTGTAAGGCCCACTTGACTTTACATTCCAGGATGTCTGACTTTAGGTTAATGATCTTACCACTGTGGTTATCCAGATCATTAGGTCCTTTTTTTGTATAGTGCTGTGTATTCTTGCACCTCTTCTTTTTTCTTTAACTATTTATTTGGTTGCATCAGTTCTTAGTTGTTGCATGTGGGATCTTTGTTGGGGTGGGCACGCTCAGTAGTTGAGGCCTGGGGGGCTTAGTTGCCCTATAGTGTGTGGGATCTTAGTTCCCCAAGCATGGATTGAACCTGCTTGCCAATGCATTGGAAGGCAGATTCTTAACCACTGGAATGGCTGGAAAGTTCTCTTGCCACCTCTTCTTAATCTCTCCTACTTCTGTTAGGGGCTTGCATTTTCTGTCCTTTATCTTAGTTTTGTGTCTTTTTGCCTTTTCATACTGTTCGTGGAGTTCTTATGGCAAGAGCACTGGAGTAAGTTACTATTTCCTCTTCCAGTGGACCAGGATTTGTCACAACTCTTTACTATGATCTCTCCATCTTGGGTGACCCTGCATGGCATGGTTCTAGTTTCACTGAGTTATGCAAGCCATTTTGCTATGACAAGACTGTGATCCAAGAAGGGATATTAACCTTTACAATATTTTCAATTCTTTTGGTTTTCGTCAATATGAGATTATACTCCCAATTAAATGTTACTAATTTTTCTCCCTTCTCCCTTACTTGGTATCACCAAGAGCTAAAACCTGACTAACCAGACTCATATGGACTCTAGGTATCCATGTAGCAAATCTCTTCCCCCACCATCTGAGAAACACCATAAAATAAATTCTGAGGACTTGATAACCTTGAAGGACTCATAGCCACAGTATACTATGTGTAGAACAGATTTATTCCTGCACAATCTGCTGATTGGGTCATCAAGAAGTCTGATAAAGTCCTCAAGTCTTGCAAGCTCTTAGAGAAGAGACACCTGAACACTGACATCTTATTTAGTTCAGTTCAGTTGTTCAGACATGTCCAACTCTTTGCAATCCCATGGACTACAGCATGCTAGGATTCCTTCTCCATCACCAACATCAGGAGCTTACTCAAACTCATGCATCAAGTCAGTAATGCCATCCAACCATCTCATCCTCTGTTGTCCCCTTCTCCTCCTGCCCTCAATTTTTCCCAGCATCAGGGATTTTTCCAATTAGTCAGTTCTTTGCATCAGGTGGCCAAAGTATTGGAGTTTCAGCCACGTAATTAAAAGACACTTGCTCCTTGTAAGGAAACCTGTGACAAACCTAGACAGTATATTAAAAATCAGAGATATCATTTTGTTGACGAAGGTCCATATAGTCAAACCATGGTTTTTCCAGTAGTCATGTGCAGCTATGAGAGTTAGACCATAAAAAAGGCTGAGCACTGGAGAATTGATGCTTTTGAATTGTGGTATTGGAGAAGATTCTTGAGAGTCCCTTGGACTGCAAGGAGATCAAACAAGTGAATCCTAAAAGAAATCAACACTGAATATTCATTGTATGGACTGATGCTGAAGCTAGAACTCCAATATTTTGGCTACATGTTGTGAAGAGCTGATTCATTGTAAAAGACCCTGATACTGGGAAAGATTAAAAGCAAAAGGAAAAGGGGGTGGTAGGGGATGAGCTGGTTATATAGCATCATTGACTTAATGGACGTTAGTTTGAGCAAACTCTGGAAGATAGTGGAGGACAGAGGAGCCTCATGTGCTGCAATCCACGGAATTGCAAAGAGTTGGGTATAACTTAGTGACTGGACAAATGTTGACAATGCATGCCACATGAAAGGATCCTTTCCAATAAGATGTTGGTAACATAATTGATTTTTCATATACATTTGTTACTTATAACTTGCCAAGTGTTGCAAAATAGCTCAAAAAATAATTAAAAGGGCCAGAGTACGATAACCTGCTTGGGTGTGCTACAGTTGTTCAGCACACAATTTCTTTCTACAGTTGTCTTTCTTTTGATCAAAGATAATGTCAAATAAAGGGTCAGTTCAGTTCAGTCAATCAGGCATGTCTGACTCTTTGCAACCCCATGGGCTGCAGCACGTCAGACTTCCTTGTCCATCGCCAAAGTCCAGAGCTTGCTCAAACTCATGTCCATCGAGTTGGTGATGCCACCCTACCATCTCATCCTCTGTCATCCCCTTCTCCTCCTGCCTTCAATCTTTCCCAGCATCAGGGTTTTTCTAATGACTCAGTCCTTCATATCAGATGACCAAAGTAATGGAGCTTCAGCTTCAGCATCAGTCCTTTAAATGAACATTCAAGGTTGATTTCTTTTAGGATTGATTAGTTTGATCTCCTTGCAGTTCAAGGGACTCTCAAGAGTCTTTTCCGAAGATGGCGGAGGAGTAGGATGGGGAGAACACTTTCTCCCCCACAAATTCATCAAAAGAGCATTTAAACGTCGAGTAAATTCCACAAAACAACTTCTGAATGCCGGCAGAGGACATCAGGCACCCAGAAAAGCAACCCAACTCTTCGAAAGGAGGTAGGAAAAAATATTAAAAACAAAAAAAAAAAGAGACAAAAGAGGGAGGGACGGAGTTCCGTCCCGGGAAGGGAATCTTAAAAAGAGAGAAGTTTCCAAACACCAGGAAACCTTCTCACTGCCGAATCTGTGCCGAGCTTTGGAAGCACAGAGGGCAACATGACAGGGAGAAAAAATAAATAAACAATTAAAACTCGCAGATTGCGAGCCCTATGGTAACTCCCCCAGCGGAGAAGCAGCGCAGACGCCTGCATCCGCCATTAGCAAGCCGGGGCTGGGCAGGGAGGTGCGGCGTGGGCTGCATCACTGAGAGTAAGAATCTGGCCTGAATACCCTGAGCGCTATCTGAGCGAAATAATTTGGGCTAGCAAACCAGACTGTGGGATATCTACCACGCGAAAAGCCAGCCCTAACCTAAGACCGCCAGGCCCGCGCACGGAACAAAGGACTGAACAGAGATAGCCGGCTGCAGATCTTCCCCCTCCTGTGACAGGCAGCCAGAGCCGGAAGGGGGCAATCGCAGCCCCAGAGAGACATTATCTATAAAACTGTAAGCAGGCTTCTTTGCTAACTAAAACTTCTTGGGGGTCTGGACGGTCAACATCTGCCTGAGAAGGTGCGCCGGTTTTAACACCCAGATAACCGAGTGGCGGGGAGGCGATAAGTCGCAGCATTGGCGCTCGCCAAACACCTCATCACCTGAGCTGCTCGGACCTGGGAAGAGCACAAAACGCAGGCCCAACTGAGTCTGCGCCTCTGAGGACTACCCGAGGGCCTGAACCTGAGCGGCTTGGACCTGGGAGGTGCATGCAGCCCAGGGCCAGCCTCGGATTGTTCCCGGCGGAACAACCTAGAGTCCGAGCAGTGTGGACAGGGAGGCTACACGCGCCGTGAGCAGGGGCAGACCCAGGGTGGCTGAGGCACTGCGAGCCCACGCCAGTGTTATTTGTTTGCAGCATCCCTCCCTCCCTCCCTCCCCACAGCGCGACTGAACAAGTAAGCCTAAAAAAAAAAAAAAAAGAGAAAAAAGTGTCCTCCACCGTGCCCTTTGTGTCAGGGCGGAAACCAGATACTGAAGAGACTAGCAAACAGAAGAAGATATAACAGAGGGAAACGCCTTGGAAGCTACAGGCAATAGATCAAAACCCTGTGGTTACTACGGACTACATAGGAAGGGGCCTATAGATCTTGAGAAATATAAGTCTGACCAAGGAACTAGCCAAAAACGAACTGAACCCACAACACCCACAAAAAAAAAAACCAAAAAAGTCCTAGATATAGTTTTATTATTTTTACGATCATTCTTTCCTTTTTTTTTAATTAAAAAAAATTTTTTTAAGTCCTCTATTGTTCCTTTAAATTTCACTTTTATAACCTATTACTTTGCAAAAAAAAAAAAAGACCCTATTTTTTTCTTCTTCAGCAAACTTCATATATATATATTTTATAATTTTTTGACCTTGTTTTTTGTTTGTTTTTGTTTTTGTTTTTTTCTTCTTTTCTTTAACATTGTATTTTTGAAATTCCAAACTCTACTCTAGATTTTTAATTTTCACTTTTTGGTATACTTTATCAATTTTGTACCTATAGTTTTTTTTTTATATATAATTTCTGACTTTTTTTTTTTTTTTCCTTCTCTGTTTCTTTCTCTTCTTCTTTTATATAACATTGTATATCTGAAATTCCAAACTTTACTCTAGATTTTTAATTTATGCTTTTTGGTATTTGATATCAATTTTGTACCTGTATTTTCTTTATAATTTTTGTGACATTGTTCGTATTTGTTTGTTTGTTTTCTCTCTTTATTTTTCTTCTTCTTCTTCTTCTTTTTTTTTTTTTAACATTGTATTTTTGAAATTCCAAACTCTACTCTAGATTTTTAATTTTTGCTTTCTGGTATTAGTTATCAATTTTGTACCTGTACTTTCTTTATAATTTTCGCGACCTTGTTTGTTTTTGTTTGTTCGTTTTTTCTCTTTTTCTTTTCCTTCTTCTTTTCTTTAACATTGTATTTTTGAAATTCCAAACTCTACTCTAGATTTTTAATTTTTGCTTTCTGGTATTAGTTATCAATTTTGTACCTGTATTTTCTTTATAATTTTCGCGACCTTGTTTGTTTTTGTTTGTTCGTTTTTTCTCTCTTTCTTTTCCTTCTTCTTTTCTTTAACATCGTATTTTTGAAATTCCAAACTCTACTCTAGATTTTTAATTTTTGCTTTCTGGTATTAGTTATCAATTTTGTACCTGTACTTTCTTTATAATTTTCGCGACCTTGTTTGTTTTTGTTTGTTCGTTTTTTCTCTCTTTCTTTTCCTTCTTCTTTTCTTTAACATTGTATTTTTGAAATTCCAAACTCTACTCTAGATTTTTAATTTTTGCTTTCTGGTATTAGTTATCAATTTTGTACCTGTATTTTCTTTATAATTTTCGCGACCTTGTTTGTTTTTGTTTGTTCGTTTTTTCTCTCTTTCTTTTCCTTCTTCTTTTCTTTAACATCGTATTTTTGAAATTCCAAACTCTACTCTAGATTTTTAATTTTTGCTTTCTGGTATTAGTTATCAATTTTGTACCTGTACTTTCTTTATAATTTTCGCAACCTTGTTTGTTTTTGTTTGTTCGTTTTTTCTCTCTTTCTTTTCCTTCTTCTTTTCTTTAACATCATATTTTTGAAATTCCAAACTCTACTCTAGATTTTTAATTTTTGCTTTTATGTATTTGTTACCAATTTTGTACCTTTAAGGACCCAATCTTCAGGACCCATTTTTCACTAGGGAGTGAGATTACTGGCTTGACTGCTCTCTCTCCCTTTGGACTCTCCTTTTTCTCCACCAGGTCGCCTGTGTCTCCTCCCTAACCCCTCTCTACTCTACCCAACTCTGTGAAATTCTGTGTGTTCCAGACGGTGGAGAACACTTAGGGAACTGATTACTGGCTGGATCTGTCTCCCTCCTTTTCATTCCCCCCTTTTATCCTTCTGGCCACCTCTGTTACCTTCCTCCTTCTTCTCTTCTCTGTATAACCCCGTGAACATCTCTGAGTGGTCCAGTTGTGGAGTGCACATAAGGAAGTGACTACTGGCTAGCCCACTGTCTCCACTATTGATTCACCTCATCTCATTTGGGTCACCTCTAACTCCCTCCTCCCTCTTCTCTTCTCCATGTAACCCTGTGAACCTCTCTGAGTGACCCTCACTGTAGAGAAACTTTTCATCTTTAATGTAGATGTTTTATCAATGGTGCTGTATAGAAGGAGAAGTTTTGAAACTACTGTAAAAATAAGACCGATAACCGGAAGCAGGAGACTTAAGTCCAAACCCTGACTCCAGGGAACTCCTGACTCCAAGGAACATTAATTGACGGGAGCTCATCAAATGCATCCATACCGACACTGAAACCAAGCACCACACAAGGGCCAATAAATTCCAGGGCAAGACATACCAAACAAATTCTCTAGCAACAAAGGAACACAGCCCTGAGCTTCAAGATACAGGCTGCCCAAAGTCACCCCAAAACTATAGACATCTCATAAATCATTACTGGATATTTCATTGCACTCCAGAGAGAAGAAATACAGCTCCACCCACCAGAACACCGACACAAGCTTCCCTAACCAGGAAACCTTGACAAGCCACCTGTACAAACCCACACACAGTGAGGAAACGCCACAATAAAGAGAACTCCACAAACTGCCAGAATACAGAAAGGACACCCCAAACTCAGCAATTTAAACAAGATGAAGAGACAGAGGAATACTCAGCAGATAAAGGAACAGGATAAATGCCCACCAAACCAAACAAAAGAGGAAGAGATAGGGAATCTACCTGATAAAGAATTCCGAATAATGATAGTGAAATTGATCCAAAATCTTGAAACTAAAATGGAATCACAGATAAATAGCCTGGAGACAAGGATTGAGAAGATGCAAGAAAGGTTTAACAAGGACCTAGAAGAAATAAAAAAGAGTCAATATATAATGAATAATGCAATAAGTGAAATTAAAAACACTCTGGAGGCAACAAATAGTAGAATAACAGAGGCAGAAGACAGGATTAGTGAATTAGAAGATAGAATGGTAGAAATAAATGAATCAGAGAGGATAAAAGAAAAACGAATCAAAAGAAATGAGGACAATCTCAGAGACCTCCAGGACAATATTAAACGCTACAACATTCGAATCATAGGGGTTCCAGAAGAAGAAGACAAAAAGAAAGACCATGAGAAAATACTTGAGGAGATAATAGTGGAAAACTTCCCTAAAATGGGGAAGGAAATAATCACCCAAGTACAAGAAACCCAGAGAGTCCAAAACAGGATAAACCCAAGGAGAAACACCCCAAGACACATATTAATCAAATTAACAAAGATCAAACACAAAGAACAAATATTAAAAGCAGCAAGGGAAAAACAACAAATAACACACAAGGGAATTCCCATACGGATAACAGCTGATCTTTCAATAGAAACTCTTCAAGCCAGGAGGGAATGGCAAGACATACTTAAAATGATGAAAGAAAATAACCTACAGCCCAGATTATTGTACCCAGCAAGGATCTCATTCAAGTATGAAGGAGAAATCAAAAGCTTTTCAGACAAGCAAAAGCTGAGAGAATTCTGCACCACCAAACCAGCTCTCCAACAAATACTAAAGGATATTCTCTAGACAGGAAACACAAAAACGGTGTATAAACTCGAACCCAAAACAATAAAGTAAATGGCAACGGGATCATACTTATCAGTAATTACCTTAAACGTAAATGGGTTGAATGCCCCAACCAAAAGACAAAGACTGGCTGAATGGATACAAAAACAAGACCCCTACATATGTTGTCTACAAGAGACCCACCTCAAAACAGGGGACACATACAGACTGAAAGTGAAGGGCTGGAAAAAGATTTTCCATGCAAATAGGGACCAAAAGAAAGCAGGAGTAGCAATACTTATATCAGATAAAATAGACTTTAAAACAAAGGCTGTGAAAAGAGACAAAGAAGGTCACTACATAATGATCAAAGGATCAATCCAAGAAGAAGATATAACAATTATAAATATATATGCACCCAACACGGGAGCACCACAGTACGTAAGACAAATGCTAACAAGTATGAAAGGAGAAATTAATAATAACACAATAATAGTGGGAGACTTTAATACCCCACTTACACCTATGGATAGATCAACTAAACAGAAAACTAACAAGGAAACACAAACTTTAAACGATACAATAGACCAGTTAGACCTAATTGATATCTATAGGACATTTCATCCCAAAACAATGAATTTCACCTTTTTCTCAAGCGCACATGGAACCTTCTCCAGGATAGATCACATCCTGGGCCATAAAGCTAGCCTTGGTAAATTCAAAAAAATAGAAATCATTCCAAGCATTTTTTCTGACCACAATGCAGTAAGATTAGATCTCAATTACAGGAGAAAAACTATTAAAAATTCCAACATATGGAGGCTGAACAACACGCTGCTGAATAACCAACAAATCACAGAAGAAATCAAAAAAGAAATCAAAATTTGCATAGAAACGAATGAAAATGAAAACACAACAACCCAAAACCTGTGGGACACGGTAAAAGCAGTCCTAAGGGGAAAGTTCATAGCAATACAGGCACACCTCAAGAAACAAGAAAAAAGTCAAATAAATAACCTAACTCTACACCTAAAGCAACTAGAAAAGGAAGAAATGAGGAACCCCAGGGTTAGTAGAAGGAAAGAAATCTTAAAAATTAGAGCAGAAATAAATGCAAAAGAAACAAAAGAGACCATAGCAAAAATCAACAAAACCAAAAGCTGGTTCGTTGAAAGGATAAATAAAATTGACAAACCATTAGCCAGACTCATCAAGAAACAAAGGGAGAAAAATCAAATCACCAAAATTAGAAACGAAAATGGAGAGATCACAACAGACAACACAGAAATACAAAGGATCATAAGAGACTACTATCAACAATTCTATGCCAATAAAATGGACAACGTGGAAGAAATGGACAAATTCTTAGAAAAGTACAACTTTCCAAAATTGGACCAGGAAGAAATAGAAAATCTTAACAGACCCATCACAAGCATGGAAATTGAAATTGTAATCAAAAATCTTCCAGCAAACAAAAGCCCAGGTCCAGACGGCTTCACAGCTGAATTCTACCAAAAATTTAGAGAAGAGCTAACACCTATCCTGCTCAAACTCTTCCAGAAAATTGCAGAGGAAGGTAAACTTCCAAACTCATTCTATGAGGCCACCATCACCCTAATACCAAAACCTGACAAAGATGCCACAAAAAAAGAAAACTACAGGCCAATATCACTGATGAACATAGATGCAAAAATCCTTAACAAAATTCTAGCAATCAGAATCCAGCAACACATTAAAAAGATCATACACCATGATCAAGTGGGCTTTATCCCAGGGATGCAAGGATTCTTCAATATCCGCAAATCAATCAATGTAATACACCACATTAACAAATTGAAAAATAAAAACCATATGATTATCTCAATAGATGCAGAGAAAGCCTTTGACAAAATTCAACATCCATTTATGATAAAAACTCTCCAGAAAGCAGGAATAGAAGGAACATACCTCAACCTAATAAAAGCTATATATGACAAACCCACAGCAAACATTATCCTCAATGGTGAAAAATTGAAAGCATTTCCTCTAAAGTCAGGAACAAGACAAGGGTGCCCACTTTCACCATTACTATTCAACATAGTTTTGGAAGTTTTGGCCACAGCAATCAGAGCAGAAAAAGAAATAAAAGGAATCCAAATTGGAAAAGAAGAAGTAAAACTCTCACTATTTGCAGATGACATGATCCTCTACATAGAAAACCCTAAAGATTCCACCAGAAAATTACTAGAAATAATCAATGACTATAGTAAAGTTGCAGGATATAAAATCAACACACAGAAATCCCTTGCATTCCTATACACTAATAATGAGAAAACAGAAAGAGAAATTAAGGAAACAATTCCATTCACCATTGCAACGGAAAGAATAAAATACTTAGGAATATATCTATCTAAAGAAACTAAAGACCTATATATAGAAAACTATAAAACACTGGTGAAAGAAATCAAAGAGGACACTAATGGATGGAGAAATATACCATGTTCATGGATTGGAAGAATCAATATAGTGAAAATGAGTATACTACCCAAAGCAATTTATAGATTCAATGCAATCCCTATCAAGCTACCAACAGTATTCTTCACAGAGCTAGAACAAATAATTTCACAATTTGTATGGAAATACAAAAAACCTCGAATAGCCAAAGCGATCTTGAGAAAGAAGAATGGAACTGGAGGAATCAACTTACCTGAGTTCAGGCTCTACTACAAAGCCACAGTTATCAAGACAGTATGGTACTGGCACAAAGACAGAAATATTGATCAATGGAATAAAATAGAAAGCCCAGAGATAAATCCACGCACATATGGACACCTTATCTTTGACAAAGGAGGCAAGAATATACAATGGATTAAAGACAATCTCTTTAACAAGTGGTGCTGGGAAATCTGGTCAACCACTTGTAAAAGAATGAAACTGGACCACTTTCTAACACCATATACAAAAATAAACTCAAAATGGATTAAAGATCTAAACGTAAGACCAGAAACTATAAAACTCCTAGAGGACAACATAGGCAAAACACTCTCTGACATACATCACAGCAGGATCCTCTATGACCCACCTCCCAGAATATTGGAAATAAAAGCAAAAATAAACAAATGGGACCTAATTAAACTTAAAAGCTTCTGCACATCAAAGGAAACTATTAGCAAGGTGAAAAGACAGCCTTCAGAATGGGAGAAAATAATAGTAAATGAAGCAACCGACAAACAACTAATCTCAAAAATATACAAGCAACTCCTACAGCTCAACTCCAGAAAAATAAACGACCCAATCAAAAAATGGGCCAAAGAACTAAATAGACATTTCTCCAAAGAAGACATACAGATGGCTAACAAACACATGAAAAGATGCTCAACATCACTCATTATCAGAGAAATGCAAATCAAAACCACTATGAGGTACCATTTCACACCAGTCAGAATGGCTGCGATCCAAAAGTCTACAAATAATAAATGCTGGAGAGGGTGTGGAGAAAAGGGAACCCTCTTACACTGTTGGTGGGAATGCAACCTAGTACAGCCACTATGGAGAACAGTGTGGAGATTCCTTAAAAAACTGGAAATAGAACTGCCTTATGATCCAGCAATCCCACTGCTGGGCATACACACTGAGGAAACCAGAAGGGAAAGAGACACGTGTACCCCAATGTTCATCGCAGCACTGTTTATAATAGCCAGGACATGGAAGCAACCTAGATGTCCATCAGCAGATGAATGGATAAGAAAGCTGTGGTACATATACACAATGGAGTATTAGCCATTAAAAAGAATACATTTGAATCAGTTCTAATGAGGTGGATGAAACTGGAGCCTATTATACAGAGTGAAGTAAGCCAGAAGGAAAAACATAAATACAGTATACTAACGCATATATATGGAATTTAGAAAAATGGTAACAATAACTCTGTATACGAGACAGCAAAAGAGACACTGATGTATAGAACAGTCTTATGGACTCTGTGGGAGAGGGAGAGGGTGGGAAGATTTGGGAGAATGGCATTGAAACATGTAAAATATCATGTAGGAAACGAGTTGCCAGTCCAGGTTCGATGCACGATGCTGGATGCTTGGGACTGGTGCACTGGGACGACCCAGAGGGTTGGTATGAGGAGGGAGGAGGGAGGAGGGTTCGGGATGGGGAACACATGTATACCTGTGGCGGATTCATTTTGATATTTGGCAAAACTAATACAATTATGTAAAGATTAAAAATAAAATAAAATTAGGAAAAAAAAAAAAGAGTCTTTTCCAACACCACAGTTCAAAAGATCAATTCTTTGGTGCTCAGCTTTCCAACTTTCTCATCTATACGTGTCTATTGGAAAAACAATAGGTTTGACTAGACGGACCTTTGTTGGCAAAGTAATGCCTCTGCTTTTTAATATGCTGTCTAGGTGGTCATACCTTTTCTTCCAAGAAGCAAGCATCTTTGAATTTCATGGTTGCAGTCACCATCTGCAATGATTTAGGAGCCCTACAAAATAAAGTCCATCACTGTTGCCATTGTTTTCCCATTTATTTGCCAAAAGGAATTGGACTGGATGCCATGATCTTAGTTTTCTGAATGTTGAGCTTTAAGCCAACTTTTTCATTCTCCTCTTTCACTTTCATCAAGAGGCTCTTTGGTTCTTCTTCACTTTCTGCCATGAGAGTGGTGTCATCTGCATATCTGAGGTTATTGATATTTCTCCCAGCAATCTTGATTCCACCTTGTGCTTCATCCAGCCCAGCATTTCTCATGATATACTCTGTATATATGTTAAATAAGCATGGTGACAACATACAGCCTTGACGAACTCCTTTCCCAATTTGGAACTAGTCTGTTGTTCCATGTCTAGTTCTAACTGTTGCTTCTTGACCTGCATACAGATTTCTCAGGAGACAGGTCAGGTGGTCTTGTATTCTCATCTTTTAAAGAATTTTCCACAGTTTGTTGTGATCCACATAGTCAATAAGGCAGAAATAGATGTTTTTCTGGAACTCTCTTGCTTTTCCGATGATCCAATTGATGTTGGCAATTACATCTCTGGTTTTCTGCCTTTTCTGAATCCAGATTGAACATCTGGAAGTTCACGGTTCACATACTGTTGAAGTCTGGCTTTCAAAATTTTGAGCATTACTTTGCTAGAGTGTGAGGTGAGTACAATTATGCAATAGTTTGAACATTCTTTGGCATTGGCTTTCTTTAGGATTGGAATGAAAATAAACGTTATTCTAGATCAGAAGTTGAGGCTTCTCTCATTAGATTTGGCTTCATTATTTCATAGATATTGTTTGAATGGTGATTTATACTTATAGATCTTCTAAAATTTACTTTGCTGGAACTTTTCATAAGGAATCTCAGGTATGGTTTCAAAAAACTCTTAAGTCTGGGCAGCCAACCCAAGAATTCATCATTATAATTTACCTACAGTAGTTATAAATTTGGGTGAGTTTCTCTCTTCTAGAGATTCTTAAAATATCCTAAGTTCCCTGTGCCTGCAAAGAAATGCTCATCCTTACCAATTGTAAACCTGAGCTAGGTACTTCACTGGATTTCCTACTTAGGGCTTTGTGAGTTTGGGCTTCATAAGGTTAACTTGAACTCATTCAGTTCAGTTCAGTTCAGTCACTCAGTAGTGTCTGACTCTTCGCGTAGTGTCTTATTAAGTGTTCACTCACTTGTTTGTGTCTGACCCTTTTATGACTCCGTGGACTATAGCCACCAGACTCTTATATTCATGAAATTTTCCAGGCAAGAATACTGGAGTGGGTTGCCATTTCCCACTCCAGGGGATCTTCCCAATGCCGGGACTGAACTCCTGCCTCCTGAGTCTCCTGCACTGTCAGATGAATTCATTACTGCTAGTGCCACCTGGGGAGCCCTTTAATAGTGTCTAATCATATATGGTTTAAAACATCATTCCCAAATACACTTCAGTGTTGTTGTTGTTGTTTTAATTACCAGTATTTTCAATTATGTCCTGCTAACAAAAGAAGACAGATACTTACTGAACCTAAACCAAGTTTATGTTGCCACAAAATAAGAATATTCAGTCAATAAGAGTTTCCAAAATATGATGGGATCTGGATTAATATATTTCTGTTTGTAAGAATATAGTCTACTAAATTGTTAGAAGTTATAGAGAGAATAAGAAAAAACAAACAAAAAAAGGGTTCCTTATATCCAGAAAATAGGTTTTTTAAGTCAGCAGTATTGGATGTGAGAGTTGGACTGTGAAGAAAGCTGAGTGCCGAAGAATTGATGCTTTTGAACTGTGGTGCTGGAGAAGACTCTTGCAAGTCCCTTGGACTGCAAGGAGATCCAACCAGTCCATTCGGAAGGAGGTCAGTCCTGGCTATTCATTGGAAGGACTGATGCTCAGGCTGAAACTCCAATACTTTGGCCACCTCATCCAAAGAGTTGTTCATTGGAAAAGACCCTAATGCTGGGAGGGATTGGGGGCAGGAGGAGAAGGGGATGACAGGGGATGAGATGGCTGGATGGCATCACCAACTTGATGCACATGAGTTTGGGTGAACTCTGGTTGTTGGTGATGGACAGGGAGGCCTGGCGAGCTGCGATTCATGGGGTTGCAAAGAGTTGGACACGAATGAGCGACTGAACTGAACTGAGCTGATTCATAATTCATCCTTTATGAGTTCTTTGTGACCTGTGTAATTCTGTTCTGATAGATTCTGGGTTGTCTTGTGAATCTGTTTGCTTCGACATTAGAGTTAAGAAAACACTGACTGTCCAATGGTATGGTCTCAAATAAAGTTATTTAAGGAATACCATCGGAAATGTATGCTTGAGAGTACGTGGTATAGTCATTTTCTAAGAGTCTCTAAGACAGTCCTTTTTTGTAAACAGCATTCTCTTCTGTAGCTGATTTGAAAGTGCTGTCAATGAAGTGCTAGAGTAAAACAAAAAACTATGTTGAGAAAATGCAAGACTTTAAACTAGTGATTAATTTACCATGGATAATTTTCAAAAATAAAAGATCTGATGAAAGTTCATTAAAAAGTAAATGCAACTGACAAGGATATTTGCTTGCTTTTGGCATACAAAACAAAAAAATCCACATGACAATAAGAGATTTTTAGCATATACATAAGATATAAAAGAACTTAGCATAAAAGTGAAAAAAAAATCATATTTTCTTAACTATCTAAGGTCATGATAAAGTCAAAATAAAGCACAGGGAACAATTGTGACATGACATAGAATTTTTACCTTCCAGGCAGATTATTCAGAAGGCCAAGATACACATTTTGCAAACTCTTGTTAAGAACAAACCAGTAATTCAAGAAAATATGTCATTTTAACATAGAGAAAACCAGATTCTAGTTTTGTTTCAATATACTATTTAATATAAAAGCACTTTTCAAACAATTCTTATTAATAAACCCATCAAACCTTTGGTAGCTTTGAACACAACACGTAAAATTGCCTGTCTGTAGAATTTTACAACTTACTATACCTATTTATGTTTTGTTCTACACATTCCTCTTTCTCACATGGAGCAACTAATCAACTAATCATTTTATACTGGGATAAAACTACTTCCTTTTCCCCTAACTAAAGCACTTCCTGAATCCCCTGCACAGACATTTGTTTTTCTCTGCCAGTTTCTTCTGGTAGAGTCTCATTAACATATACTGGACATAAGTATGTTAACTTACATTTCACAGAGTAAAATATAGAGTAGATAATTGTGACCTGTTTGTCATAGACCTCAGAGATCAAAGCTATCAACATATTTTTCCTTGCAACCTGGCAAATGTGCAAATATAGCTAACATGACACTTTAAAAAAATGTATCTATGATTTGAACATAATAGAGATGGGAAAGAAGAATAATCTTTTTAGTTTCATTGCTAGATATATGACAATATTCATATTTTATTAAAAGATAACACAGTTTCAAAATGTAGTTTCGAGTCTGTTTGGTAGAAGTATGTTCTGAAGAGATAGCTGTGATATCAGAAAACCTTCTGAAGTAGTTACATAGATTAAAGGCTGAGACTGTGTCAGAATGTAGATTGATATGATACATTCCTTCCTTCTTGGAAAAAGGCTTGCTGTGAAAAAAAAAATGTGCCTACTGATATAGTAACAATTATTCATTACAAAGCTAACACATTAAAGTTATGATTATTACTATGTAATAATATGGAAGTTGATCCTAAACAACTATTAATGCATGCTAGGAATCAAACATTCTGTTCAAAATGTTTTAATTAATAAACATATAGTATTTCTACAAAGTAAAAAATCAGGTTGGTCTCAATTTTTTAAAGCTATAAATTGGACTGCTAGTTTTCATAATGTGTATACTGAGCATTTGTAATGTGTCTAATTTTTGTATGCAAATGATGTAATACAACATGACTTTCTAAAGCAGATAAGATCAAGAATAAAAGCAAAAGTTAGATGTTTAGAAGAACCTTTTCACTAGATTCTATAACATGCTTCTTAATTTAAGAATAATTATCACTTAGGTACTGCACTAAGTCACTTTGGTCATGTCCGACTGTGTGACCCTATGGACTGTAGCCCACCAGGCTCCACTGTCCATGGGGTTTTCCAGGAAAGAACTAATGGAGTGGCTTGCCATTTCTTCCTGCAAGGAATCTTCCCTACCAAGGGATGGGACTGAGTCTCTTAGGACTCCTGCATTAGCAGGCAGGTTCTTTACCACTAGTGCCACCTGGGAATAATTATCAGGTATTACATATCTGTATAGGAGGCAGGGTTCAAAACCATCGGCTAGAAAAAGACATGCAAAAAGACAAAATAGTTGTCTGAGGCGGGCTTACAAATAGCTGAGTAAAGAAGAGACGTGAAAGGCAAAAGAGAAAAGGAAAGATGTATCCAACTGAATGCAAAGTTCCAAAGAATAGCAAGGAAAGATATGAAAGCCTTCCTAAGTAATTAATGCAAAGAAATAGAGGGAAACAGTAAGATGAGAAAGACTAGAGATTGATTGAAGAAAATCAGAGATACCAAGGGAAAATTTCAGGCAAAGATGGGGACAATAAAGGAAAGAAACAGTATGGACCTAACAGAAGCAGAAGATACTAAGAAGAGGTGGCAAAAGTACACGGAAAAACTATGCAAAAAAGTCTTCATGACCCAGATAACCACTATGGTGTGATCAGTCACCTTGAGCCAGACATCCTGGAGTGCAAGTCAAGTGGGCCTTAGGAAGCATCACCACGAACAAATCTAGTAAGGTGATGGAATTCCAGCTGAGCAATTTCAAATCCTAAAAGATGATGCTATGAAAGTGCTGCACTCAATATGCCAGCAAATTTGGAAAACTCAGCAGTGGCCACAGGATTGGAAAAATTCAATTTTCATTCCAATCCCAAAGAAGGGCAATGTTAAAGAATGTTCAAATTACTGCACAATTGCATACATCTCACATGCTAGCAAAGTAATGCTCAAAATTCTCCAACCCAGGTTTCAACAGTACATGAACTAAGAACTTCCAGATGTTCAAGCTGGATTTAAAAAAGGCAGAAGAACCAGAGATCAAATTGCCAAAATATGTTGAATCATAAAAAAAGCAAGAGAATTCCAGAAAGACATCTACTTCTGCTTCATTGACTATGCTAAAGCCTTTGACTGTGTGAATCAAACAAATTTTGGAAAATACTTAAAGAGTTGGGAATGCCAGACCACCTTACCTGTCTCCGGAGAAATCTGTATGCAGGTCAAGAAGCAACAGTTAGAAATGGAAATAGAACAACAGACTGGTTCCAAATTGGGAAAGGGGTGTGTCAAGACTGTTTATGTCACTGTGCTTATTTAATTTATATGCAGAGTACATGTTGTGAAATGCTGGACTGGCTGAAGCCCAAGCTGGAATCAAGATTGCTGGGAGAAATATCAATAACCTCAGATATGCAGATGATACCACCCTTATGCCAGAAAGTGGAGAGGAACTAAAGAGCCTCTTGATGAAAGGGAAAGGAGAGAGTGAAAAAGCTGGTTTAAAACTCAACTTTCAAAAAAATAAGATCATGACATCTGGTCACATCACTTCATGGCAAATAGGGAAACAGTGGAAACAGTGAGAGGCTTTCTTTGCTTGGGATCAAAAATCACTGCAAGGGGTGACTGTAACCATGAAATTAAAAGACACTTGCTCCTTGGAGGAAAACATATGACCAAACTAGAGAGTATATTAAAAAGAAGAGACATTACTTTGCCAACAAAGGTCCATCTAGTCAAAGTTATTTTTTCCAGTAGTCATGTATAGATGTGAGAATTGGATCATAAAGAAAGCTGAGCACTGAAGAATTGACCTTTTGAGCTGTGGTGTTGGAGAAGACTCTTGAGAGTCCCTTGGACTGCAAGGAGATTAAACCAGTCATCCTAAAAGAAATCAACCTTGAATGTTCATTGGAAGGACTGATGCTGAAGCTGAAGCTCCATTTCTTTGGCCACCTGATGTGAGGAACTGACTCAATGGAAAAGACCCTGATGCTGGGAGAGATTGAAGGCAGGAGGAGAAAGGGATGACAGAGGATGAGATGGTTGGATGACCTCACCAACTCGATGGACATAAGTGTCAGTAAACTCAGGGAGTTGGTGATGGACAGGGAAGCCTGATGCTAAGTCCATGGGGTTGCAAAGAGTTGGACAGGACTGATTGACTGAACTGAACTGATTACATTTATGAGAAATGTTATCACTGAAAATAAAAATAAATGTTTTTTAGTATTTTGTATGTTATTTTAATTTTTTAAAATTTATTTATTTATTTTAATTGGAGGCTATTTACTTTACAATATTGTGGTGGTTTTTGCCATACATTGAGATGAATCATCCACGGGTGTGGAAACCAACAATTTTATAAAAAACTGTCATTTAAGATTTTCAAGAAAGTAAGTTTCACATATGAGAACTCTATGAATATAAAATTGCTTACTTTAATTATGAAATAATTTAAGTTTAATCCAAATTTTATAAAAATAAGTCATAGAAATTGCTACTGATAAGCAATTAGAACTGAATTTTGAAAAGTAGCACAGTTTAGTTCAGTTCAGTTGCTCAGTCGTTTTTGACTCTTTGAAAAATCCATGGACTGCAGCAGGCCAGGCCTCCCTGTGTTCATCACCAACACCCAGGGCTTACTCAAACTCATGTCCATTGAGTCCGTGACTCCATCCAAACATCTCATCCCCTGTTGTCCCCTTCTCCTCCTGCCTTCAGTCTTTTTGAGCATCAGGGTCTTTTCAAATGGGTCAGCTCTTCTCATTAGGTGGCCAAAGTATTGGAATTTCATCTTCAGCATCAGTACTTCCAATGAACTCTTAGGACTGATCTCTTTTAGAATGGACTGGTTGGATCTCCTTGCAGTCCAAGGGACTCTCAAGAGTCTTCTCCAACACTATATAGCTCAAAAGCATCAATTATTCAGTGATGGACTTTGTTGGAAAAGTAATGTCTCTGCTTTTGAATATGCTATCTAGATTGGTCATAACTTTCCTTCCAAAGAGTAAGCATCTTTTAATTTCCTGGCTGCAGTCATCATCTGCAGCGATTTTGGAGCTGCCCCAAAATAAAGTCTGCCACTGTTTCCACTGTTTCTCCATTTATTTGCCATGAAGTGATGGGACCAGACTGATGGTACAGTTGAAACTCCAATACTTTGGCCACCTCATGCAAAGAGTTGACTCATTGGAAAAGACTCTGATGCTGGGAGGGATTGGGGACAGGAGGAGAAGGGGATGACAGAGGATGAGATGGCTGGATGACATCACCAACTCGATGGAGATGAGTTGGGGTGAACTCCGGGAGTTGGTGATGGACAGGGAGGCTTGGCGTGCTGCAATTCATGGGGTTGAAAAGTCAGACACGACTGAGCGATTGAACCGAACTGAACTGAACTGATGGGACCTGATGCCATGAACTTTGTTTTCTGGATGTTGAGCTTTAAGCCAATTTTTTCACTTTCATCAAGAGGTTCTTTAATTCTTCTTTGCTTTCTGCCATAAGGGTGGTGTCATCTGAATATTTGAGGTTATTGATATTTCTCCTGGCAATCTTGATTCCAGCTTGTGCTTCTTCCAGTCCAGCATTTCTCATGATGCCCTCTGCATATAAGTTAAATAAGCAGAGTGACAATATACAGCCTTGACGAACTCCTTTTCCTATCTGGAACCAGTCTGTTGTTTCATGTCCAGTTCTAACTATTGCTTCCTGACCTGCATACAGATTTCTCAAGAGGCAGGTCAGGTGATCTGGTATTCCCATGTTTCAGAATTTCCCACAGTTTATTGTGATCCACACAGTCAATGGCTTTTGGATAGACAATAAACAGAAACAGATATTTTTCTGGAACTCTCTTGCTTTTTCAATGATCCAGCAGATGCTGTCAATTTGATCTCAGGTTCCTTGCCTTTTATAAAACCAGCTTGAACATCTGGAAGTTCATGGTTCATGTATTGCTGAAGCCTGGCTTGGAGAATTTTGAGCATTGTTTTACTAGCATGTGAGATCAGTGCAATTGTGTGGTACTTTGAGCATTCTTTGGCATTACCTTTCTTTGGGATTGGAATGAAAACTGACCTTTTCCAGTCCTGTGGCCACTGCTGAGTTTTCCAAATTTGCTGGCATATTGAGTACAACACTTTTACAGCAGCTTCTTTTAAGATTAGAAATAGCTCAACTGGAATTCTATCACCTCCACTAGCTTTGTTCGTGTGATACTTTCTAAGGCCCACTTGACTTCACATTCCAGGATGTTTCGCTCTAGGTGAGTGATCACACCATCATGATTATCTGGGTCGTGAAGATCTTTTTTGTACAGATCTTCTGTGTATTCTTGCCACCTCTTCTTAATATCTTCTGCTTCTGTTAGGTCCATACCATTTCTGTCCTTTATCGATCCCATCTTTGCATGAAATGTTCCCTTAGTATCTCTAATTTTCTTGAAGAGATCTCTAGTCTTTCCCATTCTGTTGTTTTCCTCTATTTCTTTGCATTGATTGCTGAGGAAGGCTTTCTTATCTCTCCTTGCTATTCTTTGGAACTCTGCATTCAGATGCTTATATCTTTCCTTTTCTCCTTTGCTTTTCGCTTCTCTTCTTTTCACAGCTATTTTTAAGGCCTCTTCAGACAGGCACTTTGCTTTTTTGCATTTCTTTTCCATGGGGATGGTCCTGATCCCTGTCTCATGTACAATGCCACAAAGCTCTGTCCATAGTTCAGCAGGCACTCTGTCTATCAGATCTAGTCCCTTAAAATCTATTTTTCACTTCCACTGTATAATCATAAGGGATTTGATTTAGGTCATACCTGAATGGTCTAGTGGTTTTCCCCACTTTCTTGAATTTAAGTCTGAATTTGGCAATAGGGAGTTCATGATCTGATCCACAAACAGTTCCTGGTCTTGTTTTTGCTGACTGTATAGAGCTTCTCCATCTTTGGCTGCAAAGAATATAATCAATCTGATTTCAGTGTTGACCATCTGGTGATGTCCATATGTAGAGTCTTCTTTTGTGTTGTTGGAAGAGTGTTTGTTATAACCAGTGCGTTCTCTGGGCAAAACTCTCTTAGCCTTTGCCCTGCTTCATTCCATACCCCAAGGCCAAATTTGCCTGTTACTCCAGGTGTTTCTTGACTTCCTACTTTTGCATTCCAGTCCCCTATAATGAAAAGGACATCTTTTTTGGGTGTTAGTTCTAAAAGGTCTTGTAGGTCTTCATAGAACTGTTCAACTTCAGCTTCTTCAGCATTACTGGTTGGGGCATAGGCTTGGATTACCATGTTATTGAATGGTTTGCCTTGGAAACGAACAGAGATCATTGTGTCATTTTTGAGACTGCATCCAAGTACTGCATTTTGAACTCTTTTGTTGACCATGATGCCTACTCCATTTCTTCTAAGGGATTCCTGCACACAGTAGTAGATATAATGGTCATCTGAGTTAAATTTACCCATTCCAGTACATTTTAGTTTGCTGATTCCTAGAATGTTGATGTTTACTCTTGCCATCTCTTGTTTGACCACTTCCAATTTGCCTTGATTCATGGACCTGACATTCCAGGTTCCTATGCAATATTGCTCTTTACAGTATTGGACCTGCTTCTATCACTGGTCACATGCACAACTGGGTATTGTTTTTGCTTTGGCTGCATCCCTTCATTCTTTCTGGAGTTATTTCTCCAGTGATCTATAGTAGCATATTGGGCACCTATTGACCTGGGGAGTTCCCCTTTCAGTGTCCTATCATTTTGCCTTTTCATACTGTTCATAGGGTTCTCAAGGCAAGCATATTAGCTATACCATTATCAATTAGTCTCTAGTTCTCCCTGGGTTTGACTTCCCAATCTGTTATCTCTATTGCTTTGGGTATATCCTCTGATAGTTTCTTTCTTTTCATTGTTAGGGTTGGAGTGACATTCTTGTGCAAATTGACACCTTACATGTTTGTAGAACTCTTTCTAATTATATCTTGAATTATTCTTCTAGCTATTATTTCTTACATTCCTCAGAAGTACTTATTTTTTAAATTTCAGGTTTCCATTCTTTGTCTTTGATAGTTCCTATATTTCTTTTTTATTTAATTTGTTTATTTATTTTATTTGGAAGCTAATTACTTTACAATATTGTATTGGTTTTGCCATACAGCAATATGAATCCTTGTCTATCTCCTCTATGTTATCTACTCTAGATCTCTGAAGATTATTTTCTGCAAATAACTTTCTTCTTGTTTCAATGGATATTTTAAAACTGCATTTTCATCTTTACTTAGGACAAACGGCTAGCATTTTATTCCAAAGAATCTCAAGTGTTGGCTTTCCTTTTTGTATTACACTTTCTTCTTTGTTGCTAGTCACTCAGCCGTGTCCAACTCTTTTTTGACGCCATGGACTGTGTTCTTCTAGGCTCCTCTGTCTTTGGAGATTCTCCAGGCAAGATTACTGGAGTGGGTTGCCATTTCCTCCTCCAGACATTTCTTTCTTTATATCTCCTTATACCCTATGGATGACAATGCAGAATATTTTCTAACATGTCTTAAGGTATACTGTAGAATCTTTTCCTGATAAAGTTTTCATTTGTTTCAGGATGATGTTCTTTTTATTCTGTATTGTAACACTGTTTCTTTCTTTCTCCCCTAATCTTGCCTACTTTGAAATTATTATTTGATTAGCACTGACATACTACCCAGAAAGCATGAATGAGATCTGCAGTTTTTATAAGTGTTCTTTGCAATCTTGGTGTACTTTCTATGGCATTGCTATGACAAGAAGGCAAATTGTATTATGCAAATTCTAGTGTAATTTCTAAGAAGATTCTGATAATAGTTAGGAACTGGAAGTGAAGGATACTAGGCAACATCAAAGAACACACACACTAATGAGTACAGGTCTGCTGCCTTTTGATCAAGAAATTGACTGGATTGGAGTCACTTTCTACCTACTTCCAAGAGTAGCAAGTTCACTTTGTTTTGGAAGATAAAGAGGCAAAAATTGTTCAATTAATTGAGTTTGCCAAGGTAGCTCCATGACTTTAGTTACTTAAAAGTTTCTCTTTATTTTTGGCAATAAGTTTAGGGACTTGGCTAAGTTAGGGACATACAATAGAAAACATTTTTCTCCTCTCCATTTATAGGCATCTAGGAGGAAGATTTTAAAAGTTGGATCAGAGACTATTACTAGTCAGACTTCATTTTAAAACTGAAAAACTTACATAAAATTTCAGGCAATATAGTGCATTAAACCTGGACTGGTGACTCATTTCATATATATTATACATGTTTCAATGCCATTCTCCCAGAACATCCCACCCTGGGATGACCCAGAGGGATGGTATGGGGAGGAAGGAGGGAGGAGGGTTCAGGACATGTATACCTGTGGCAGATTCATTTTGATATATGGCAAAACCCATACAACATTTTAAAGTTAAAAAATAAAATAAAATTTAAATTAAAAAAATTTCAGACACTGGTGTATATTCTACGGTCATCATATTGATGCTAAAGTTGGTGATTTTGATAAAGCAAATAAACAGCTGTTTGTTACTGATACAGTGTGAGGGGTATGCAGTACTTAATCATTAAACTGCATCTGTGATTTAATCAATTGTTGTCATATATTTATTGAGTGCCTAACAGGCAGTCTGAGCTATCAGACCTCCACTGTGGCATCACACTATGAATTTCAGAGCTTTGATATTTGCCAGAGCATTCTTCAAGGGGCCCTACTTAAATTTGGCTTTCAAGCTGTTACCTAGTTAGATAAAATATAACTTTTGTCAATTTTAATCTGTGCTAGGAAAGAACATCTAAATTAAAATCAAACAGAAACGGTGTGCTCATTTCCATTTTAGTTTATCTCCCACTGTAACAAATACTTTACTCTCTAAGTTTGGAAGATACACAGCCCAACTCTGTGCTGTGATGCTTAGATTACCTTTTCTGCATTTCTAGGGACAGTCCAGTTGGGTCTGAGTTCTTTGACTTCTGTTTGGGATTTGCTGGAGATAGCAATGGGACACTGAAATATTGGTGAAAAACAGTTCTGGAAGATACTAAACATTCTAGAATCTTAATCATAAATTGAAACAATGTGGTAGATATGGGGGCTCCCAGAATAGAACAAATCTTTCATGTGAAAGCTGTCTTGTTTTAAAGTTTGAGGTCAGTGAAGTGGGATTGGTGACTAAGAGCCGTCAATTAAATACCTTGTCCCAAACATATTAGATCTTAGTACCTACACACCCACTGCCCTCATTTCCCACCTTTTCAAACATGATTAATCTAGAGTATGGAGAGTTTAATAGCTTATCATAACTTCCAGTTGGTACAAACATATTTTGTACTCAGGGCTTCCCTGATGACTCAAGTGGTAAAGAATCTGCTTTCAATGTAGGAGATGCAGGGGACACTGCAGATGTGGGTTTGATCCTGGAGTCAGTAATATCCCCTGGAGGAGGAAATGGCAACTAACTCCAGTACTCTTGCCTGGAGAATCCCACTGACAGAGGAGCCTGGCAGACTACAGCTCATGGGGTCACAGAGTCAGACATGACTGAACATACATGTATGCATATTTTGTACTTAGATCTTTAGGAGTAAAAACTTTGTATTCTTCCTCCTCTAGTAATTTACTTACAGTATGTAGGGTACCATTTAGGTTTTGGAGTTACATAGAACAAAGGTCTATCTAGTCAAGGCTATGGTTTTTCCAGTGGTCATGTATAGATGTTAGAGTTGGACTGTGAAGAAAGCTGAGTGCCAAAGAATTGATGCTTTTGAACTGTGGTGTTGGAGAGACTCTTGAGAGTCCCTTGGACTGCAAGGAAATCCAACCAGTCCATTCTGAAGGAGATCAGCCCTGGGTGTTCTTTGGAAGGACTGATGCTGAAGCTGAAACTCCAATACTTTGGCCATCTCATGCGAAGAGTTGACTCATTAGAAAAGACTGATGCTGGGAGGGATTGGGGGCAGGAGGAGAAGGGGATGACAGAGAATGAGATGGCTGGATGGCATCACTGACTCGATGGACGTGAATCTGAGTGAACTCCGGAAGTTGGTGATGGACAGGGGGGCCTGGCGTGCTGCGACTCATGGGGTCACAAAGAGTCGGACACAACTGAGCAACTGAACTGAACTGAACTGAACTTGTTTGACTCTTCAAGGTTTAAAATCTAGTTGGGGGGTTTAGATGTATCAATTTAAACCACCAATTTGTATAAAAGTTAGAACATGAAAGGAGTCATTCCAATAAGGGGGAAAGCTTCATAGCAGAAAATATTCATGAAAAAATATTCATGATTTATAACTTTAACTTATAATATTACAATGATTTTAATTCAAAACAGAAGGATGTTATACTAACATCATCAGGGCTAAGGAAAAACAAAGTTCATCTTCTTTCATTTCTGTTTCTGCTTTAGATAGATAGTCATGCAATTGCTTTTTAAATATTTAGTTAACATGGTAAACACAGTTAAGACAATAGTGTCTCTCTGGAGTAGCCTAAAAGTGCCATGAATATGGAAGGTATTTAAACTACACTAAAAGCTCATTCAGCATCTGTGGCTTCCAGGATTTCAGGAGTGAAAAGTAGTGGGTACCATCTTTACTTGGCCTTACATGAACATCAGTGGCCTAATTCTTCTACATGGTTACAAAATACTTTTGATATTCTGCACAAGAGATAATTATTATCTAGAAATATTTAAAACTTTAAGACATGTATTGCTCAAGAAAAAGAATAAGAAGGGAACTTTAAGAAAGGAAGTGAGTAATGAACTACAGGGTAAACCAGGAAATAAATGATAAATGCTTTTGGAGCAATGAATCCATCAGTGGGCTAGAACAAATCGTTTCACTTTTAGGTGTATTTGAAGATAAGCCAGAAAAGGTTGCCAGGTTGTGAACAATCAGGTTAAAATGGGAATTTTTTGTTAGGTGATTGGGAACAATAAAACATTTGAGCAATAAACTGGAGAGTTCCAGTGGTAGTACAGTGGTTAAAACTAGCTGAGGTGCATTCTATCAAACAGAGGAAAGAGAGCCTAAAGGCTGAGTTTTTTATTATACGACAAAGAGCCTCAAAATATCAGTGGCTCACAACAATGGACATTTATAGCTTCTCTTTCATAGTTTTGCAGGTCAGCTGAAGCTCTTTGCCTTCAGGTTGCCAATTGTCTAGGCTTGCTATAGACTGCAGGTCGGGTTCAGGTCCCCAGGTCCCACAGTTTCTCATCCTGAGATCAGGATATACCAGGACATTTTCTTGGTAATGACGCACAACCACAAGCAAAAATACCTGCTGACTCTCAAAGCCTCAGCTCAGAAATAATTATTGTCATTCTCCTCCATTTTCCACTGGCCAAAATAAGTCAATGGCTAAATTCAAGATCAATAGGGTGAAAACATTTATTTGCACATTTTAGTAGTACCTCAATGGAACATGACAAAAGTTGTGGCACTATCATTGTGATTTAGGGGGAAGTAAAGAAAAGGGACCAAGGACTAAATCTACCATGTAAAAAGTGACTCCTTGGGTACCTACTTGACAAATCTGGACTGACGGTGACAAGAACCTTAACTGGTATTATAACAAAAAGATTTCTAATTATATGATGGGAAGAATTCAAGAGACATTTCTAATGAATGAGGCTTTCTGATCCTCCTGATATTTCCCCTCAGGAAGCCTGGGAAAAAAATTTAAATCAATGCAAAGGACTCAGTGGAACACATGATATGTAATTTTTCTTAAAGATATTAAACTTGAAAGTTATGATGATCTTGAAAAGCAAGTAGGGCCAGCTTCAAAATTCATAATCTCATCTATCAGCTGTATAACTATCAGTTAAAGTATTTCCAGAAATAAAGCACAATATGGATTGAATGTGTGGAGAGTTGGTCGCATCATCATTGTTTTAATTGGAAACGTTGCTTCAGCCTCTCCCTGTACCTACTGGAATCTGAACAGGTCAATCTAAAGGTTTTAAGATCCAAATTCATAGATTCTCTTCAGAAATGACTGTGATTATAGATAATGCAAAGTACCTGGAGGTTACAAGAGGTTTTCCCAAGAAAATTTTAACGTGCCCTGTTTTGGCCAAATTCAACAGGATGTATTTACAATTAGACAATTTAACTAATTTGTTAACTGCATGGATTATTATTTTCTTAGAGTTCCCTTATATTGTCAATTTTGGATATTATCAATTTTTTCATGAATCCAGGCTAATTTCTTCATGTATATAACTGAGAAGAAAAGTAAGGACAGTGATAATATGTGGTATGAAAACTTAATGAAAAGATGAATACAAATATGAAAACAATTATTTTATTTAAATGGATGTTAGAATATGACCATGACATATATAGAAAATAAGCTGTAGACAAATTTTTAAATGTTAAAATGGATCTTTAAACTAGGAATAACATTTGATAACATTTGAAACAAAAATAGAATTGATTTGATTGAACTGAATTTTAATTATATTTAGACATAATTATTATTAGTTAAGTAAATTTATGCCAGTACTTTATCATAGAAGTTATTATGTTTATGAAGAGGAAAGAGATAATTTGGTGAAAAAAATCTGCCAATATTATCTTTTGACATCATATGGAGGGATCAGTAGGTTTCTTTTTTTTTTTTTTTCAAAAATTTTATTTAAAAAAAAATCACATGCTCCCCATCCTGAACCCTCCTCCCTCCCAACCTCCCCATACCATCCCCCTGGGCCTTCCCAGCGCACCAGCCCCAAGCATCCAGCATCGTGCACTGAACCTGGACTGGCATCTCGTTTCATACATGACATTTCACATGTTTCAATGACATTCTCCCAAATCTTCCCACCCTCTCCCACAGAGTCCATAAGACTGTTCTATACATCAGTGTCTCTTTTGCTGTCTCGTACACAGGGTTATCGTTACCATCTTTCTAAATTCCATATACATGCGTTAGTATACTGTATTTATGTTTTTCCTTCTGGCTTACTTCACTCTGTATAATAGTCTCCAGTTTCATCCACCTCATTAGAACTGATTCAAATATATTCTTTTTAATGGCTGAGTAATACTCCATTGTGTATATGTACCACAGCTTTCTTATCCATTCATCTGCTGATGGACATCTAGGTTGTTTCCATGTCCTGGCTATTATAAACAGTGCTGCGATGAACATTGGGGTACACGTGTCTCTTTCCCTTCTGGTTTCCTCAGTGTGTATGCCCAGCAGTGGGATTGCTGGATCATAAGGCAGTTCTATTTCCAGTTTTTTAAGGAATCTCCACACTGTTCTCCATAGTGGCTGTACTAATTTGCATTCCCACCAACAGTGTAAGAGGGTTCCCTTTTCTCCACACCCTCTCCAGCATTTATTATTTGTAGACTTTTGGATCGCAGCCATTCTGACTGGTGTGAAATGGTACCTCATAGTGGTTTTGATTTGCATTTCTCTGATAAAGAGTGATGTTGAACATCTTTTCAAGTGTTTGTTAGCCATCTGTATGTCTTCTTTGGAGAAATGTCTATTTAGATCTTTGGCCCATTTTTTGATTGGGTCATTTATTTTTCTGGAGTTGAGCTGTAGGAGTTGCTTGTATATTTTTGAGATTAGTTGTTTGTCGGTTGCTTCATTTGCTATTATTTTCTCCCATTCTGAAGGCTGTCTTTTCACCTTGCTAATAGTTTCCTTTGATGTGCAGAAGCTTTTAAGTTTAATTAGGTCCCATTTGTTTATTTTTGCTTTTATTTCCAATATTCTGGGAGGTGGGTCATAGAGGATCCTGCTGTGATGTATGTGAGAGAGTGTTTTGCCTATGTTCTCCTCTAGGAGTTTTATAGTTTCTGGTCTTATGTTGAGATCTTTAATCCATTTTGAGTTTATTTTTGTATATGGTGTTAGAAAGTGTTCTAGTTTCATTCTTTTACAAGTGGTTGACCAGATTTCCCAGCACCACTTGTTAAAGAGATTGTCTTTAATCCACTGTATATTCTTGCCTCCTTTGTCAAAGATAAGGTGTCCATATGTGCGTGGACTTATCTCTGGGCTTTCTATTTTGTTCCATTGATCTATATTTCTGTCTTTGTGCCAGTACCATACTGTCTTGTTAACTGTGGCTTTGTAGTAGAGCCTGAAGTCAGGTAGGTTGATTCCTCCAGTTCCATTTTTCTTTCTCAAGATCGCTTTGGCTATTCGAGGTTTTTTGTATTTCCATACAAATTGTGAAATTATTTGTTCTAGCTCTGTGAAGAATACTGTTGGTAGCTTGATAGGGATTGCATTGAATCTATAAATTGCTTTGGGTAGTATACTCATTTTCACTATATTGATTCTTCCAATCCATGAACATGGTATATTTCTCCATCTATTAGTGTCCTCTTTGATTTCTTTCACCAGTGTTTTATAGTTTTCTATATATAGGTCTTTAGTTTCTTTAGGTAGATATATTCCTAAATATTTTATTCTCTTCGTTGCAATGGTGAATGGAATTGTTTCCTTAATTTCTCTTTCTGTTTTCTCATTATTAGTGTATAGGAATGCAAGGGATTTCTGTGTGTTGATTTTATATCCTGCAACTTTACTATAATCATTGATTAGTTCTAGTAATTTTCTGGTGGAGTCTTTAGGGTTTTCTATGTAGAGGATCATGTCATCTGCAAATAGTGAGAGTTTTACTTCTTCTTTTCCAATTTGGATTCCTTTTATTTCTTTTTCTGCTCTGATTGCTGTAGCCAAAACTTCCAAAACTATGTTGAATAGTAATGGTGAAAGTGGGCACCCTTGTTTTGTTCCTGACTTTAGAGGAAATGCTTTCAATTTTTCACCATTGAGGATAATGTTTGCTGTGGGTTTGTCATATATAGCTTTTATTATGTTGAGGTATGTTCCTTCTATTCCTGCTTTCTGGAGAGTTTTTATCATAAATGGGTGTTGAATTTTGTCAAAGGCTTTCTCTGCATCTATTGAGATAATCATATGGTTTTTGTTTTTCAATTTGTTAATGTGGTGTATTACATTGATTGATTTGCGGATATTGAAGAATCCTTGCATCCCTGGGATAAAGCCCACTTGGTCATGGTGTATGATCTTTTTAATGTGTTGTTGGATTCTGATTGCTAGAATTTTGTTTAGGATTTTTGCATCTATGTTCATCAGTGATATTGGCCTATAGTTTTCTTTTTTTGTGGCATCTTTGTCAGGTTTTGGTATTAGGGTGATGGTGGCCTCGTAGAATGAGTTTGGAAGTTTACCTTCCTCTGCAATTTTCTGGAAGAGTTTGAGCAGGATAGGTGTTAGCTCTTCTCTAAATTTTTGGTAGAATTCAGCTGTGAAGCCGTCTGGACCTGGGCTTTTGTTTGCTGGAAGATTTTTGATTACAGTTTCAATTTCCATGCTTGTGAAACAAAAATAGAATTGATTTGATTGAACTGAATTTTAATTATATTTAGACATAATTATTATTAGTTAAGTAAATTTATGCCAGTACTTTATCATAGAAGTTATTATGTTTATGAAGAGGAAAGAGATAATTTGGTGAAAAAAATCTGCCAATATTATCTTTTGACATCATATGGAGGGATCAGTAGGTTTCTTGAATGTGCTTGTCAGTACTTATTTTGGTGTTGTATGAATATAGTCTAGCAAAAATATTTCTGTGTATTTTTCTCCTCTCTTTTAAGTCATACTATTTTTCAATTATTAAAATAATAAAAGAAAAAGAGGAACAGCATGGCATTTTCCCACAATCACTTCTATGACCTTTTAAAATTTACCTTTTTTATCTCACATAAGGGAAGACTGCATATAAGATAAGCATAAATAAACCTGTTAAAAATGAAAAAGAATACTTCAGAATATAATAACAGAAAAAATGTTTGTTTATAAAATGTTATAAAATTAAATATATTTACCACTATTTGCGAATTGTCACTAAGCCATATTAAGAAGAGTGAAATGCAAAACTCAGTGAAATTATAACTAGAGAGCTAAATATTTTCTAGACATAGAGATCTTAACTTATGTGAAAGTAAAATTTTAACCCTTCAGGGCTGTTGAAAAGCAATAAAAATTGTTGAATGGCTTGGACTTATATTCTAAAGTCAAACCAAAGATTTGAATGCTTTCCACTGGTACAGAATTTATAGCTTAAACTTGATTTTCCTTTATCAAGAGTAATGAAATGCAAAGTGTTGAAACAGAAGAGCAGAAATTGATCAACAAAATGTCAATAAGCATGATGTTTATGCAACATGAATAGGGCCTATAAATACCTAAAACTCACCATGAATCAAAATATGAAGTTGGAGGTTAGAAAGAAAGACATAAAAAGGGAATCTGCATTTAAAAAGCAGTCATATTTTTCCTTCAGTCTTTCTCAGTTTCAGTTCAGTTCAGTTGCTCAGTCGTGTCTGACTCTTTGCGACCCCATGAACCACAGCACTCCAGGCCTCCCTGTCCATCACACAACTCCTGAAGTCCCATGTCCACTGTGTTGGTGATACCATCCAACCATCTCATCCTCTGTCATCCCCTTCTCTTCTTGCTCTCAATCTTTCCCAGCATCAGGGTCTTTTCCAATGATTCAGCTCTCCACATCAGGTGGTCAAAGTATTGGAGTTTGAGCTTCAACATCAGTCCTTCCAATGAACACCCAGGAGTGATCTCCTTTAGGATGGACTGGTTGGATCTCCTTGCAGTCCAAGTGACTCTCAAGAGTCTTCTCCAACCTCACAGTTCAAAAGCATAAATTCTTTGATGCTCAGCTTTCTTTATAGTTCAACTCTCACATCCATATATGACTACTGGAAAAACCATAGCCTTGACTAGATGGACCTCTGTTGGCAAAGTAATGTTTCTACTCTTTAATATGCTGTCTAGGTTGGTCAAGTAGGTTGCCAGAGAAAGCAACGGCAACCCACTCCAGTACTCTTGCCTGGAAAATCCCATGGACAGAGGAGCCTGGTAGGCTGCAGTCCATGGGATCGCTAAGAGTCCGACACGACTGAACGACTTCACTTTCATTTTTCCTTTCATGCATTGGAGAAGGAAATGGCAACCCATTCCAGTGTTCTTGCCTGGAGAATTCCAGGGACGGGGGAGCCTGGTGGGCTGCTGTCTATGGGGTCGCACAGAGTCGGACACGACTGAAGCGACTTAGCAGCAGCAGGTTGGTCATAACTTTCCTTCCAAGGTGTAAGCGTCTTTTAATTTCATGGCTGCAGTCACCATCTGCAGTGATTTTGGAGCCCAGAAAAATAAAGTCTGTCACTGCTTCCACTCTTTCCCCATCTATTTGCCATGAAGTGATGGGACCAGATGCCATGATCTTCGTTTTCTGAATGTTGAGCTTTAAGCCAACTTTTTCACTCTCCTCTTTCACTTTCATCATGAGGCTTTTTAGTTCCTCTTCACTTTCTGGCATAAGGGTGGTGTCATCTGCATATTTGAGGTTATTGATATTTCTCCCAGCAATCTTGACTCCAGCTTGTGCTTCTTCCACCCCAGCATTTCTCATGATGTACTCTGTATATAAGTTAAATAAGCAGGGTGACAATATACAGCCTTGGCATACTCCTTTTCCTATTTGGAACCAGTCTGTTGTTCCATGTCCAGTTCTAACTGTTGCTTCCTGACTTGCATACAGGTTTCTCAAGAAGCAGGTCAGGTGGTCTGGTATTCCCATCTCTTTCTGAATTTTCCACAGTTTATTGTGATCCACACAGTCAAAGGATTTGGTATAGTCAATAAAGCAGAAATGGATGTTTTTCTGGAACTCTCTTGCTTTTTTGATGATCCAACAGATGTTGGCAACTTGATCTCTGGTTCCTCTGCCTTTTCTAAAACCATCTTGAACATCTGGAAGTTCACGGTTCACATATTGCTGAAACCTGGCTTTTGCAGTTTCAGTGGTCAACAATTGAACAAGGATAGCTACATCTCAGAATCTGCAAAGATGCCCTTCTTCAAAATTGGTCAGAGTTGAATTCTTTAAAAGAGTGCAAAAAATGTAGATGTTTTATTTTTGTAAAATGCCCTGAGACAGCAAAAGAGACACAGATGTATAGAACAGTCTTTTGGACTCTGTGGAAGAGGGAGGGAGGGGGGATGATTTGGGAGAATGGCAGTAAAACATGTATAATATCATATAAGAAATGAATCGCCAGTCCAGGTTTGATGCAGGTTACAGGAAGCTTGGGGCTGGTGTACTGAGATGTCCTAAGGGGATGATATGCGGAGGAAGGTGGGAGGGGGGTTCAGGATGGGGAATACGTGTACACCCATGGCAGATGCATGCTGATGTATCGCAAAACCAATACAATACTGTAAAGTAAAAAAAATAAATAAAATAAAAAAAAATAAACTAACAACAGAGACTTCTGCAGTTGACATATTAGTTGAGTATAAAATTTGTTATTTTTCGGTGGGATCATAAATTGCTTATTTCAGAACATTACATTTATTCCTGTATTTAATAATTTTTATTGTAATCTTTCAGGTTTATAAGATGTAAAATTGCATTTTGTTCTTTAAACAATTTAAGGGAAATATAATGTCAGACTTCCCTGGTGGCTCAGACAGTAAAGAATCTGCCTGCAGTGCAAGAGACCTGGGTTCGATCCTTGGGTCAGGAAGATTGCCTGGAAAGGGAATGGCTCCCCACTCCTGAATTCTTGCCTACAGAATCCTATGGACAGAGGAGCCTGGTAGGCTATAATCCAAGGGGTTATAATCCAAGCACACAGCAAATAATATAATGTCAAGGAGAAAGTAATAGTGTTTTTATTACTGCTTGAAAATGCATACATATTTTTACAAGCTTTCTAAAATGTTTGTTTCAGAATTGTTTTAAAAAATCAGTCATTAAAGAGATGAGACCCCATAATGATGAATCCCCTGAGAGTAAATGAAAATTCAGCAATCTCTGAGCAAGGTGTAGGATATTAAAAAAAAATAAAAATAGATTTTGTTTTTATTAGCATTGAATATCGAACATTATGGAGTGAGAAATATATACATATATAAGTAATATAAAACTATTTTGGTTATGAATAAATGAAAAATTTTATATGAAAAGATCAGCATAATTTAGCTGTAGTCACATAGAATTAAGCCAAAATTAAGATTTTTGCCAGTCACTGCTTACATGATTATGGGTTGATTACCATTCTCCTTTAGACTTCATTTCCACATCTCTTTAGTGAGGGAAATTTAAAAAAAAAATGGCTTTAATCTAATGAGAAAATTAGATTCTAAATACAGATAGTTTAGTTTTGTAATACAATGTTTGCCATATAGTAAACTAAATAAATAATCTGTTACTGTAATTATTACTATATTATCCTCATTGCAGAAACATATTGTGTGCCAATACTTAACACCTGAGACCTGATAATTTGCAAAGCATAGCATTAATTTTGATGATTTAATCCAATTATTCAATGTAATTTTTTAAGCTACTTAAAAAATTAACTTATTTTAACTAGATCTCTTGGTAATTTTATTTATGTGTGTGTTAGTCACTCACTCGTGTCCGTCTCTTTGCATCCCCATGGACTGGAGCTTGCCAGGCTCCTCTGTGCGTGAAATTCTCCAGGCACAAATACTGCAGTGGGTTGCTATTTCACTCTTTAGGGTATCTTCCCGACCTAGGGATCGAACCCAGGTCTTCTGCATTGCAGGCAGATGCTTTACCATCTGAGCATACTAGGGAAGCCCATGCCTTTATATTTTCATCACTGGGCTAAAGTTTTCCTTTGAATTCCACATTCACTTCCAACTGCACATTGGATACATAAACTTATATCTTTCCCAGTTTCACATTGAAAATTGAACTCTTGGTCAGACTGATAAATTGCCTTTCTTGCAAAAGCACATGCACATGCACATGCACATGCACACCCACTTCCCCTGCTCCACAAACACACACACACACACACAAATAAGAAAAGCACTAACCATGCAACTATATCTGAGTAGATTAAAGCACACTGTCATTTATTTCTCTCACAAGTCTGCCTTTTGGGTGGCACTAGTGATAACCCGTCTACCAACACAGGAGACATAAGAGACACAGATTTGATCCCTGGGTCAGGAAGATCCCCTGGAGGAGCGCATGGCAATCCACTCCAGTATTCTTGCCTGAAGAATCCCAGCCAGAGGTGCCTGGCTGGAGTCCATGATAGCTTGTCACTGCTATACTTGGTGTCAGCTGGAATCAGAAATCACCTAAAGGTGTCTTCACTCTCATATCAGTTGATTGTTGCTGGCTTTCAGCTTCGAGGCTGTTGGTTTGAGTAGCTTTCTTCCCAGGTAGTCTTTGCTTCCTTACAACCTGATGGTGGCTTTCAAGGATGAACCTCGAGAGTGACCTGAGAGTGAGATTGCCTTTTATGACCTACCTTCAGGGATCAGGCAGTATCCTTTACCTTACATTCTTATTTGGTAATGTAGCCAAAAGGAGCCAACTGGGTTCAAAGGAAAGAAATAGCCTCCCTAAGCTACTTCCAGAATTGGGTGCAGGATCAGAAATCCTACTATTTCCAGAAGTGGATGTATGATCAGAAATATTGTGTTGCTACTTTTTTTTTTTGGCGGGGGGTTGCGGGGGCAGGGGATACAATCTGCCACACTGATCAAGTAACAGAATATCAGTACTATTCCTTTATCAGTAATCCAGATTTATTTGCTCAAACCTCAAACCAAGGAGTCAGCCTTAACGTATTCTTTTCTTTGACGTCAGTAAGTCCAGCTAATGTTATCACCCATATTATTTATCTTGGATTCCCCTCCTCCTGTCCTTTTGCTTTGTCCCTACCAATCCAAACATATGTTTTGTTTTCCCTAAACTTCACCAGTAAGCTCCTAAAACATCACCTGCTACTTTTTATCCCTGTCCAATCCTTTCTCCATATATGTGCATTACATTTAATAACAGAATTTTTCTGATGTCACTTCCTTGGTTAAAACAGCCACACACAAGTTTTTCTAATGTAGAAATATGATATGGGCATATGAATCACTCCAATTATGAGAGTTGTGTGTGATAGAAAGAGTAACAAATATGTCTCAATCACCTTTCATTGTTTAAAGATTTGTGGAGTTTTTATACTCTTGTTTTCTTCCTTGAAATGATAAGGAAAAGATTAGCTTGTGTCTTTTTACAACAGTCAGAGCACCATATGTTTTATTATTATGTCTCAAAAAGTATATTATTGTTTTCTCCTATAAATGAATATATGGATCATAAACTTTTTTTCTTTTTCTAAACAACGTTTGGATTAGGTCCTAGATCTCTAATTTTTTATCTATTAAGTGTTTCCAGCATATAATCACATAAGGCAAATAGCCATCTTGAAAAGAGACAGATGTTTATACATTATTTACTATTTCTGTTGTGCTGATTCATGTTCATATAAAATGCATGTATTTTTATATCAACTGAGAAAAGAAAATAATAGGATTTTAGCTAAGTTAAAAACATATTTCTTGATATCCTTTGTAGTCTATCTGCTTTTCATGCTTGATCTTTCTTATACTCAATAAAACATTTACACAATAAAATGATCTCTTCAAAATCTATAATCTGTAATACAAAATATATAACATTTATATATATTTATTCATACACTTCTTTGGCAAGAATTTTAAATTTTTATAATTTTTTTCTTTAGCCATTGCATATTTTATGCAATGAAATTCACACGAGGATCTTGAAAACAGTATAATTTATATTTTATAAAGGCTTATTTTTCTTTTATTCTTTCCTTTGCTAGTGGCAGTCTTCATAGTGACAGTTTTTATTTTTCTTCCAAACTTTGAAATTGCATGTATTATGTATGCCTGGGGCATACATATATGCCTTTAAGCAATATATGGATGGTTTTATTGATCAAAAGCTGGACAGATATGCTAAATTTACTGGTAAGATTTTACCTGTTTTCAATTCACAGTCTTCTAACAATTCTTTAGAAACTTCATGAAATTGTGTGCTATTTTAGTGTAATAGGTACTTTACATTAAAGTTATTAACACAAACTTTGGGGAAGTGGTCTTCCTTTATAATTTTTTTAAAGTATTGAACTTAAAAAAATCATATGTTTCATCCAGTGTATCTCAGAATTTTTTCTAATTACCTCAATTCTGAAACATCATTTTTCAAATTAGTTTGCATTTAAAATGATCAGATAAAAGCCTTACATTTTATAGAAACTTTATAGAAAGTGAGTAATAAGTATCTTCCCAAGAGACAACTTCCTTAATTTATTAGGAAAAAAATGAAAATCTACAGGACACAGTTCACATTATATAATAATGCATGTGAGAAAGCTTTTGCTAATGAAATTATTCATTATCTGTACTCTAGATTTTTCTTGTAGCTGAGATATAATTGGCATATAACATTATATTAGTTTCAGCTGTATGACATAATTGTTTTGTAATTGTATATATTGCAAAATGACTAAAACAGTAAGTCGTCTATCACCACACATAGTTACAATTATTTTCTTGTGATAAGAACTTTTAAGATGTACTTGCTTAGCAATTTTCAAATATACAGTGTGGTACTATTAACTTGTATTAGCTCTGGATTCCAAGGCCATGGTGTTAATAATCCATTGCTTAGTAACAATTAGACACAGACTTAATTTCTTAAAACACATATTATCTCACTGTTTCAGGAATCTAGTCATAGCTTACATGAGGTGTATTCTGCAGAATCTCTCACAGGGCTACAGTCTGGGTTTTGGCTAGGGCTAATTTCAATTCTGAATATTCATTAAAAGGACTGATGCTGAAGCTGAAGTACTTTGACTACCTGATGCAAAGAGCCGACTCAGAAAAGATGCTGATGCTGGTAAAGATTGAGGGCAGGAGAAGGGGCCAGCAGAAGACAAGATGGTTGGATGGTATCACTGACTCAGTGGACATGAGTTTGAGCAAACTTGGGGAGACAGTGAAGGACAGGGAATCTTGGCATGCTGTAGTCCATGGGGTCTCAGAGTGGGATATGATTTAGCAACTGAACAGCAATCTCACTGGAAGGTTTGAGCTAAGACCTGTTTTCTAAGCTCAGTAGTTTTGATAAAATTCAATTTTTTACAGCCTATTGGGTCTCAGTTCCCAACTGGCTATTGCCTGTTTATTGCATCACCAGAATATGCAAGCTGAGAAAGCAGTAGAGGACATCAGCAAGTAAGAAATTTCAATCTTATGAAGCTGTTGGATTTTTTCTATTTCTCTGCTGATTTCATCCTAAATGCCCACATAAGATGTTTTAAATTAGAAACAGATTTTTAAATTAGATATTTCACAGTAAATAATAGCATAATTATTCACATCTTCGATCTTTATCCCTAGGACTATAAGATAGATGCATGTCATTGTTCCAAAGGAAGAAGAACTTGCCCCCATAGACAGGAGTGTGGAAAACATTGTTTTATGCTTATAGAGGGCCAAGATACCTTCTCTTTCTTTTTTCTCTCTTGGTGAAGGGTGTCTTCCTTACTCTAGCCCTTAGCTCTGTAAATAAAATTTCTTCTGAAAACAGATAACCCCATGTGTTTGGTCTACAATCTAGAGAAATCTTCAAGTTCCTGGGCCTCATTCCTCCTTGAAATGAAAATACCTAAGAAGATAACCTTTGCAGTTTTTCTGGCTCCTTGAGGGCTTAACCCAGACACCTACTGGTGGCCATATCCATTTAGCTCTTTAAAGAGATAAGAAATTACATTATTATTTTGAATTAGAAAAATTAACTAGACAAATGACTATGGATCTAATTCTAATAGTCTGTGAACTTGTTACTGGGAGACATGGCTTTTTACCTGAATATTAAGAAATCTAGGAAAGTTTTATTTCCCCACAGTAATTTAACCAGTTAGGTTTTATCTTGTCATTTTTGTCATATTCTGGTCTTCCCTAGTAGCTCAGGATGTAAAGCATCTGCCTGTAATGCAGAGCCTGGCAGGCTACAGTCAATAGGGTTGAAAAGAGTCAGACAGGATTGAGCAACTAACACAGACATTTATCATATTCTATTAGTGACAAGAAGTCACAGGTCCCACCCACTCTTAAGGAGAGAGGCGGATATATTTGTGGGCCACTTGAAGGTCTGTGTACCAAAGCCATCTTTGCAGACATCAAATAGGTTGAAAATAATTATAGCTGAAAAAATCATATACGTTTATTTGTAACAATAAAGTTTAAAAGTCAAGTTTTATATCAACATTTCCTGGTATAGAAAATTTGGCTCAATCTGTATGAACAATTTTCAAGTTGTTGAAACTTTATTAGACCGATAATGAATCTACATAACATACTTTTCAGTTCAGTTCAGTTCAGTCGCTTAGTCATGTCCAACTCTTTGTGACCCCATGAATTGCAGCACGCCAGGCCTCCCTGTCCATCACAAACTCCCGGAGTTCACTCAAACTCATGTCCATCGAGTCAGTGATGCCATCCAGCCATCTCATCCTCTGTCGTCCCCTTCTCCTCCTATCCCCAATCCCTCTCAGCATCAGAGTCTTTTCCAAAGAGTAAACTTTTTGCATGAGGTGGCCAAAGTACTGGAGTTTCAGCTTTAGTATCATTCCTTCCAAAGAACACCCAGGACCGATCTCCTTTAGAATGGACTGGTTGGATCTCCTTTCAGTCCAAGGGACACTCAAGAGTCTTCTCCAACACCACAGTTCAAAAGCATCAATTCTTTGATGCTTAGTTTTCTTCACAGTCCAACGCTCACATCCATACATGACTACTGGAAAAACCATAGCCTTGACTAGACGGACCTTTGTTGGCAAAGTAATGTCTCTGCTTTTCAATATGCTATCTAGGTTGGTCATAACTTTTCTTCCAAGGAGTAAGCGTCTTTTAATTTCATGGCTGCAGTCGCCATCTGCAGTGATTTTGGAGCCCAACAAAATAAAGTCTGACACTGTTTCCACTGTTTCCCCATATATTTCCCATGAAGTGATGGGACCATATTGCCATGATCTTTGTTTTCTGAATGTTGAGCTTTAAGCCAAATTTTTCACTCTGCTCTTTCACTTTCATCAAGAGGCTTTTTAGTTCCTCTTCACTTTCTGCCATAAGGGTGGTGTCATCTGCATATACTTTATATCTGGCTAAATTATATAAATTGATGAATTATATAAATTCAGTATTATTGGCTTGCTTTGAAATGTCTTGTTATCATCTTTATAAAATCAATAAATTAAAAAAAATTAGTGGTAATCTCTACCATACACAAACATAAAAGTTTATAATGTGCTTATTCCCTTCATAACAATATGAGAAATATGGGTTTTTAACTGTAGTTTGTCTTTAGGAAAATTGAATTGAAGAATGATTTTCTAATTTGCTCATAATTATCTAGTTACCAAAGCAGGATAAGGTCTTTTAACCCAGGTTTCCCAATATGATCAAGGGTACTTCATATATATCTCAGCATTATTTGATGCATTTGGCCAATTTCTTTGTATTAATGTAGACTTCTTTAATTTTATTTCATGATACATTCTTTGGCTTTGGATTTTTTTTTTTAATTTTGTTTTCTTCTATGTCTTTTTTGCTGGCTGTTTCTTTTTCATATAGCCTCAGGTCCTTGCATTGTACCTTTATTTTCCCCTCATACTAAATACACTTTGTCTACCTCATGCCATCTCCCTGACTTTGAAACCATTTATACCCTTATCTCTCCCAAAAGTATATCACTAGTTCTGTTTTCATTTTTGGGTTTCAGTACCCAAAAATGAATGCTACTACTGCTAAGTCACTTCAGTCGTGTCTGACTCTGTGCAACCCCATAGAAGGCAGCTCCCTGGGATTCTCCAGGGAAGAATACTGGAGTGAGTTGCCATTTCCTTCTCCAATCCATGAAAATGAAAAGTGAAAGTGAAGTCACTCAGTAGTGTCTGACCCTCAGCGACCCCATGGACTGCAGCCCACCAGGCTCTTCTGTCCATGGGATTTTCCAGGCAAGTACTGGAGTGGAGTGCCATTGCCTTCTGCAAGAAGTATGAATAACAATCTACTATACATGTACATTTGAATATCTCTTGATTATCTCAGTCCTAACATGACCAAAATTAATTTTTTCTTATCTTCAAATAAACTTGTTCCTCTTCTAATATTCATCGTTTTAAGTAAGTGACACCACCACCCACTAGTTGCTCACGGGATAAAGTAGAACAACACTTACATATAAGTGAACACCACATCCTACCATTTTGCCACAAAAATAATGGCTCAACTATGACAAGTTACCTCCATCTCTACCCCCGCCCCTGACTTGTCTTAATCATTTTGCCTTATCTTCTATAAAAATTGCTATTGTACTATCGTTCCCAAATAATCCAATCTTCCAGTAGCAGCCAAAATAATCATAAAATATAAATTGGGTGATGCCATTTATCTGATTATATTTTTTCAATAGCTTTGTATTGCATTTAAGAGAAAGGAAAAAAAATCTTAACATTGCCCTCATGATACATTTTTAGTTTTATCTTTTGTCACTCTTACTATCCACTTACTCTTTCTGCTTTGGCTTTCTGTCAGGGTCTGGGCAAGTCTTTTAGGTCTTTAAAATTTTATCTCTCTTTTCTTGAAGCACACCTCTCTATTAATTGACTCCTTTTACTCCATACTCCAAATAATTTTGCCAAGCTATTCATACTTATTAATAAGTTTTGGCTTAAAGTCAATTTCTCGAAAACTTTCCATTATTCTTTAAATAAATTCCTTAAAAAAAATAATCTATACATCAGTGTCTCTTTTGCTGTCTCGTACACCGGGTTATTGTTACCATCTTTCTAAATTCCATATATATGCGTTAGTATACTGTATTTATGTTTTTCCTTCTGGCTTACTTCACTCTGTATAATAGGCTCCAGTTTCATCCACCTCATTAGAACTGATTCAAATGTATTCTTTTTAATGGCTGAGTAATACTCCATTGTGTATATGTACCATAGGGAGAGGGAGAGGGTGGGAAGATTTGGGAGAATGACATTGAAACATGTAGAATATCATGTAAGAAACGAGTTGCCAGTCCAGGTTCAATGCACGATACTGGATGCTTGGGGCTAGTGCACTGGGACGACCCAGAGGGATGGTATGGGGAGGGAGGAGGGAGGAGGGTTCAGGATGGGGAACACATGTATACCTGTGGCGGATTCATTTTGATATTTGGCAAACTAATACAATTATGTAAAGTTTAAAAATAGAATAAAATTAAAAAAAATAATAATCTCAGAGCATCAGTTTCCTTTCCTTCGTAGACAATATCAGTTTCTAAAAACAGCTGTTTTTTTCTATGATTATCAATATGTTTTCTCCTTTAACTGGACAATGAATAGTAAACTTTGTTTCCCTTTTTTATCTTTTGCTTGGATTTTATTGCTAAAGCTTATAGATAGTACATAATGAGGGATAATTTTGATGTAATAGCATCCCAAAATTTTTCCAAAATAATATTGTGTATATTTATTTTCATTGTTCTTGATAACTTCTGGATTATCTCTTTTACCTCCTACTGTTTTTACATCCATCTTATCTCTCCAGGATGTGCTTTATCAATTCTTCCTCAAAGCATTTCAAATCAGTTTGGTGACCCTTTGTTGCACAGACATGCAATGCCTGTGTAATATCACTGTCAAGCTTCAATACTTTATAATTTATTTTTCTTCCTTAATATTTTCTAACCTTATTGACAGTAAATTCATTTACAATAAATTCTAATATGTAAACTCAAACCTCTTCTATAATTTCTTCTGAGTCTTTTTTTTTTACAATCTTGCATTTCCATGGTTTTCTAATTTACCCAGTAATTGTTCTTTACTTTTTAGTAATTTGAATTTAATAACTTTAATAATGACCATAATGGTACAAGAGTAACTGTTAAAATTTCCATATTTTTCTATTTCAGTAACTCCATTAATCACACATAAAGAGAATACTTCTTTTTCCTAAAACTGCAGGAGATCTAAATTCTGATTTTGTATAAAAGATAGTTAAAGGATCTCAATCCCTCTTTGCCTGAGTGAGAATTTACTGCAGTGAGAATTTATGTAGGAAGTTGACTACAAGAATTGAACATGAGGTCTGATTTTCTTCCTTACAAGAAGAAAGTCTGTATTTTCAGAATTGGGGGTTGGACAGAGCATTTAATTGAGCCCATAAAATGCTAAGTATGTACCTAATCTTTTTTTTTTAATTAATACAATATTATTTTCTCCCAGAAAGGAATCTGAGATGTTAATGATCAAGTCATCATCTTTTATGGGTGAAAACACAGTTCATTTGGCCAGTTTGTATTTGGTGACTTTGTCAATAGTTATGTAAAAGAGCTAATTCAGTACCTTAGAAGGAAGATTCCTTAAACTTTTTCTTCTTTTCACTGACAGTTTTGTGTAATGGGGTATTGCTTGCAAAATCAACTTTTAGAGACTCCATAGGAAGAAGGAAACATAGATATATGCAATTACTTGCAGGACAGATTAAAAAATTTCAATAGTTAGGTTTGAGTATGATTATACTTTTTGTTGTCAGTGCCTATATACATTTCCTCTTTCATTTATTTGTAGTGTTTCTTTCACCAAAATTAATCATAACTTTTAAAATTGTAGCTATAAGAGACTCAGACAGAAATGAGTCTTAATGGTGATAGGACTTTATAAGTGGTGCCAAATTTCTTTTTTCTCACTTGACTTTAAAGCACATAATAAATATAATTAAATTGCCTACATGTTAAATACTGTTAAGGATTTAACAACTATTATTGTCCTATTTCTAACAGATTTATAGAGAATAATCAATTGTACTCTATGGTGGGACCTATACTTATTTAATGTACATTATTGGGGCTTCCCTGGTGGCACTAATGGTAAAGAACCTGCCTGCCAGTGAAGGAGTTGTAAGAGGTATGGGTTTGATCCCTGTGCTGGGAAGATCCCCTAGCAGAGGAAATGGCAGCCCACTCCAGTATTCTTGCATGGAGAATCCCATTAACAGAGGAGTCTTGTGGACTACAGTCCATAGGGTCACAAAGAGTTGGACACAATTGAGGCGACTCAGCACACATAATAAACATGCACAGTAAAAATCTTTGTTCACTGTATTCTGATCATCAACTTACACTTCTTAATTTTATTCTGATTCAGTCAGGATTTTCAATATGTTTTTTGCTGACTATCTTTCAATTATGAGCATTTCTGCTGCATTCATTATGGTCAATTGCTTGCCATTATCGCACTCTCTTTGCACTTCTACATAATTCCCTCTAGTGGAGTCTCTTGCGCTTACTCCATTCCTGTGTGCGCTGTACAGTTCTATGCTTGATTCATCCTTGGGAGTGTCAATGTCATCAAATATTTTATCCCTTTGTTTCCATTCCTTGGATTCTCTGTTTTTCTATGCTTGGCTCTTCTTCATTGCCACAGTAGTAGTCTTTTCCTTGCAACCAAGGGCAAAGCACCTAAAATTTTGACTGTGAAGCATTAGCTTGCTATTTAAATTTTAATCTGAAAAAGAATCACTCACCCTACTGAACTGTTATTGCTCTGTTTATATTTTCCTACTGAAAGCAATGCCCATGTTATGTGTTCAATCATTCATTATACAGTATAAAGAAGGCTACCAATATATGTTATCTCTGTTTACTTTAAATTTATAGAAATCTGTGCATTTATGACACAAATGACATGACAGAGCCTTTAACAATTCCCTACTTAACAGTAAAGAAAAACTTAGTTCTGGCTTAACTTTTTAATTTGCCTATATATTCTATAAACAGACAGTTACTTGTAAGACGCATATGTAAATATGTTTGTGTGTGTGTGCTACATTGCTTCGGTTGTGTCTGATTCTTTGCAAACCTGTGGACTGTAGCATGCCAGGATCCTCTGTACATGGGATTCTCCAGACAAGAATACTGGAGTTAGTTCCCATGCCCTCCTCTAGAGGATCTTCCCAACCCAAGGATCAAACCTGTGTCTCTTCTCCTGCATTGGCAGACAGATTCTTTACCAATAGCGCCACCTGGGAAGCCCACATATGTGTGTATATATAATACATAATTAATTAAACCTTGTAGAGAGTTGAACACTGTAATATTATAGAACAATCAAATAATGAAACTATCTTAAAAATAAAGTTACAATGGTTCTAAACATCATTCAAATTAAACATTTCTAAATAAATACTGATTATTAGCAGTTGATTCTGATAGATAACCGCTATTTTACTAGAGTAACTTTTTTATACTCCGTGCCCCAAAATGCACAGTTTACTCTCACACAACCAAAAAAAAAATCTTAAAATGGAGCAATAAACCAAAGCCTATGTTTATCTAATTATACTTTTCCCTTCATAAATCAAGGAGACTATGAATTGTGGTGAAAAATTCAATTAACATTTGGTATATTACATACCTTATTTTTAAAGAAGTAAATTATCTTAGGAGGATATGGAAATTTAATATCAATTGAGGTATAATTGATTAACAATGTTGTGATAGTTTCACATATACAGCAAAGTGAATCAGTTATACATACACATGTATCTATTCCTTTTCAAGTTCTATTCCCATTTAGGTTGTTGCATAATACTGAGCAGAATTCCCCTGTGCTATATAGTAGGTCCTTGTTGTTATCCATTTTAAATATGGCAGGGTGTACAAGTCAGTCTCAAACTCCCTAACTATCCCATCGATCCACCCTTCCCCTTAGTAATGATAAGTTTGAAGAACAGGTTATTTTTAATGTTTAGTTGTTGTGATACAAATTTTGAATAAATACATATTCCCAGGTGGTGCTGGTAGTAAAAGAACCCACCTGCCAATGTAGGAGACAAGAGATATAAGTTTAATTTCTGAGTTGGGAAGACCCCCTAGAGTAGGTCATGGCAACCCACTGCAGTATTCTTGCCTGGAGAATCCCATGGAAAGAGGAGTCTGGTGGTCTATGGTTCATAGAGTTGGACACTACTGAAGCAGCTTAGCAAACACACACACACATGTTCAATATTTGCATTACAGGTATCATCATGTGGGATTCAGAATATTTTGAAACAGATTTAACTGAAATAATAAACATAGTTCATCCATTAAAAATTATAGTTAATATTTATAATATGAAATTAATCTACTTTATATGCCAATTATACTTTATCTTAATGATTTATATGCTTTGCATTTTTTTTTTGTATTTTTATATATTATACTCCATATACAGGTACTAAAGATATCAGCTATTTTCTCTACACTATAAAATATATCTTTGTAATTTATTTATTTTATGTGTAGTAGTTTGTACCTCTTAGTTTCTTACCCCTTTCATGTCCCTCTGACTTCTCTCTCCCCATTGGCAGCCATTAGTTTGTTCTCTATGTAAGTCTTTGTTTATTATGCTGTATTCATTTGTTCTATTTTATAGATTCTATATATTAGTGCTAGCATATGGTATTTGTCTTTGTTTGACTTATTTCACTAACATAAAACCCTCCATTTGTGCTGTTGCAAATGGCAAAATTTCACTCTTATTGTGTATGTATACAAGAAATGTTACTCAGTCATATCAAAGAATAACATTTTTATGTATATCTTTGTGTATGTATATACATAATATGTATTATGAATATATGTATGTATATATATTCACACACACATACCATATATTCTTTATTCATTCATTGGTTGATGGTCACTTAGGTTGCTTCCACATCTTCACTGTTATAAATATTGCTGCTATGAACATTGGGGTGCATATCTTTTCAAATTAGTGTTTTCATTTTCTTTGGATATATAACCAGGAGTGGAATTGCTAGTAGTCCTGTTTTTAGTAGAACTAAATTTCTGGTAATTGTTTTAGCAACTAAATTGCAGCTACTAATTGCTAGTAGTTGTTTTAGCAACCCCCTGATAGCTCAGTTGGTAAAGAATCTGCCTGCAGTGCAGGAGACACCAGTTCAATTCCTGGGTGGGGAAGATCTGCTGGAGAAGGGATAGGCTACCCAGTCCAGTATTCTTGGGCCTCCCTTGTGGCTCAGTTGATAAAGAATCTGCCTGCAATGCGGGAGACCTGGGTTCCATCTGTGGGTTGGGAAGATCCCCTGGAGAAGGGAAAGTCTCCCCACTCCAGTATTCTGACCTTGAGAATTCCATGGACTGTATAGTCTATGGGGTCACAAAGAGTCAGACATGACTGAGTGACTTTCACTTCATTCATACTTTTCTATAGTGGTTGAACCCATTTATGTTGCTACCAACACTGTACTACATTTTCTTTACATACTTGACAACATTTGTTATTTGCAGTATATTAGATGACAATCATTCGACAGGTATGAGGTGATACTTCATTGTGTTATTTTTCTTTTTCATATTCTTTTCCATATAGGTTATTACAGAATATTGAGTAGAGTTTCCTATGCTATACAGTAAGTCCTTGTTGATTATCTATTTTATACACAGTAGTTTATGTATATTAATTCCCACCTCCTAATTAACTCCCCTTCACCTTTCCTCTTTGGTAACCATAAGTTTGTTTCCTATGTCTGTGAGTCTATTTCTGTTTTGTAAATAAGTTCATTTATATCATTTTTTTAAATTTCACATTTAAGTGGTTTATATGGTATATGTCTTTCTTTGTCTGACTTACCTCACTAAATATGATAATCTCCAGATCCATCCATGTTGTTGAAATGCTATTATTTTATTCTTTCTTATGACCGAGTAGTATTCCGTTGTGTGTATACACCACATCTACTTTATCTATTCATCTGTCAATGGACACTTAGGTTGCTTATATTTCTTGGCTATAGTAAATAATGCTGCAGTGAACATTGAGGTGCATATATCTTTTCAAATTAGAGTTTTTTTCTGGATATATGCCCAGGAATAGGATTGTTAGTTCATATAGTAGCTCTTTTTAGTTTTTGAAGAAACATCCATACTGTTCTCCATAGTGGCCATACCAATTTTTATTTCTACCAGCAGTGTAGGAGAGTTCCTTTTTTCCATGCCCTCTCCAGCATTTATTACTTTTAGACATTTTGATGATGATCATTCTGACTGATGTGAGGTGATACCTCATTGTAGTTTTGATTTGCATTTCTCCAATAATTAGCAATGTTGGATATCTTTTTGTGTGTTTTTGTCCAGCTGCATGTTTTCTTTGGAGAAATGTCTTACTGACTTCTGCTCATTTTTTGGTTGGGTTTTTCAGTTTCTTTGAGTTTATGTGCTGTTTATGTATCTTGGAAATTAATTCCTTGTCAGTAGTCTTGTGCAAATTCCCTTGTAAGTGACTATTTTTCTCATATAACCTTTAGAATTCCCACTTTTACTTCTGCCATTTTAATTATGATGTATCTTGGTGTGGCTCTCTTTGGGTTCATCTCATTTGGGACTCTGTGTGCTTCCTGTACCTGGGTATCTATTTCCTTCTTCAAGTTTGGGATGTTATCAGCCATAATTTCATCAAATACATTTTTAAACCCTTTCTCTTTCTCTTCTCATGCTGGGGTCCCTATAATGTAGATGTTAGTATGCATGATGTTGATTCAGAGGTAATTTAAACTAAGCTCATTTTTAAGTTTGTTTTTCTTTTTGCTGCTCAGATTGGATGATTTTAGTTATTTTAACTTCTAGATCACATGAATAATTTTGTATCATTTAGTCTTCTGTTAATTCCTTTTGGTATGTTTTTCATTTCAGTTTTTGAAAACTTTATGTGGTAAATTATCTATCTCTGTTTCACTAGTTGTTTTCTCAGAAGTTTTTCCTTCTTTATTTGTTTTAAACAAATTCCTCCATCTTCTCATTTTCTTCCTTCTCTGTCTCTGTAAAAATAGGTGAAACAGTTTCCTGTGCTAGTCTTGAAGGGGTGTCCTTTTGTGTAAGCATCTCTATGCAGTCTATTTGTGCCCTGTGGCTTTGTTGGGAAAGCTGGATATGAAGTGAGTACAGGTTACATCTTCCCCTCAAGGTATACTGGCAGCTATCACCTTGGTGGGAGTCGTACTGGAAGCAGAGGGGCTGGGGCCAGAGCCAGGTATGAGCTAGGTTTTCTATGCTCAGTGGCTATCCCTTCCTTCTCAGGGGTGAAGACTAGACCCAAAGTGCTATAGCAGAAGCCCTGAGGGTAGGGTCCAAGCCAGTTCTTTCCTCTCTAAATATGTGCTCTCTCCACTCCTAGCTATCATACTTTTGCCCCAGAGGGGAGCAGTGCTGGAGCAAGAAGAGCTGGAGTGGGTGCCCAGTGTAAGGCAGTGAGTATGCTAGGATGGTCTCAGCCCAGTAAGAGCTCTAGACATCTCCCAATCTATCATCTCTGTCAGTGCCACTAATGGCCAACATTGCCCCCTTTAGTGCTTTGCCATGTCCCAGACAGCCATACAGCTCCTTTCCACCCACCTGTGTTTCCTTCCCTGCTACAGCTTCTGCCCTAGTAAGGAGCTTCACTGGAGCTAGAAGTGCTGAAATGGGTACTTAGTGTGGGAGAGGGCATGTGCTGGAGTGGTCACAGAAAGCCAGTCAGAGTGCTGGGCTGTTTCAGTCTGCTTCCTCCACGTTGTTCCTGGGAGTAAGCAAGCATATGTACACTGTTCATGAGTGGAGTCTAGTGCCTTACAGCCCTCTGTTATCCCACTGCTTCTCAAACCAACAAAGTGAACTCATTTTCCCAGTGTTGGATGCCAGGGCTCTGGTGTCTAACATATAGTTCAAAAAGCTCTCTCAGTAGGGAGGATCTCCAAGCCTATGCAATCCTCCTCTTCTTTTGTGACCCCTCCTAGGGGTACAGGTCCCAAAACGATTGCATCTTCTTCCTTCCTACCTGACTCCACATGGGTCTTTCTTGACAGTCTTAATTGTAGAAGAGTTTTTTTGCCAGTCTCCAGTTTGTTTTCTATGAGAATTACTACACATGTCAATGTACTTTTGATGTGTTCATGTGGGAGGTGAGGTCCATGTCCTCCTACTTTATCATTTTGATCTCCTCCTCCCACCTCCTTCTCCTTTGGCAAGGGCTTTTTTGCATAGTCAGCATATTGAAAAGCAGAGACTTTACTTTGCTGACAAAGGTCCATCTAGTGAAAGCTATGTTTTTTCCAGTAGTCATGTATGGATGTGAGAGTTGTACTATAAAGAAAGCTGAGCACCGAAGAATTAATGCTTCTGAACTGTGGTATTGGAGGACACTCCTGAAAGTCTCTTGGACTGCAAGGAGATCCAACCAGTCAATCCTAAAGGAAATCAGTCCTGAGTATTCATTGGAAGGACTGATGCTGAAGCTGAAACTCCAATAATTTGGCCACCTGATACGAAGAACTGACTCATTTGAAAAATACCCTGATGCTGAGAAAGATTGAAGGCAGGAGGAGAAGGGGATGACAGAAGATGAGATTGTTGGATGGCATCACCAACTCAATGGACATGAGTTTGGATAAGCTCCAGGAGTCGGTGATGGATAGGGAAGCCTGGCGTGCTGCAGTCCATGGGGTCACAAATAGTTAGACTGGACTGAGTGACTAAATTGCTGATGTTTTGCATTACTCCTGACTTCCTATAATATACCTTATCATTGAATTCTAATTAAAAAAAAGTGTAATGGAAGCAAATGAGATGCATGTCATAGTTTGAGGAGAAAATAATCATGAAGAGTATATTTTGACTTAATTTTATGAGGTCATGTATTTTTCCAGTTCCAGCAAGGGGGAAAAGAGCCAAATAGAACAATAATATGTGAATATTAAGTTAACTTTATTTGTTTAACTTGACTGGGTCATAGGGTGTCCAGTTATATGGTTAATCATTATTTCTGAGTGTGAGGTTATTTCTGAATGAGATTAACATTTCAATTGGTAGACTTAGTAAAATAGATTGTTCTTTCCAGTGTAGGTGGACATCATCTAATTCATTGAGGGTCTGAATAGAACAAAAATGTAGAGAAAGCAAGAATTTTCTTTCTCTGCCCGATTGTTGAGCTAAGACATTGGTTTTTGCTGCCCTTGGACTGGGTCTTATACTACCAACTCTCCTGGGTCCACAGGTTGCAGACAGCAGATTGAGGGACATAGTTTTCATAACTGTGTAAACAAATCCTTACAATAAAGCTCTTTATATAGACAGACATAAGTATATTATTGATTTTGTTTCTCTGGTGATCCCAGATTGATACAGTGGGTAAAATGAAAGTATTTTACCTAAAGAAGTGTTAAAGGATTAATCAGGGATACAAATTAGGAGGAAGAAATTTCACATAGGGTCATTAAATTAGTATTTGTGTCATGTGTGCTCAGTCATATCCAACTCTTTGCAACCCCATGGACTGTAGCCCAACAGGCTCCTCTGTCCATGGGATTTCCTAGGCAAGGATACTAGAATGGGTTGCTATTTCCTTCTCTAGGGGGTCTTCCTAGGGATTGAACCCAGATCTCTCACATCTCCTGTGTTGTCAGGTAGATTCTTTACTACTAGTGCCATCTGGGAAGTGAGCTAAAATATAGTACAATTATCTGTTGCTTCTCTGAGTATTTTGATGAAAGGAAGGATGCAAGAAAAAAGGAAGGAAGAGAAAGAAAAGCAGAGAAGGGAAAAGAAATCTATAAATTCTAATTCAATTTAGAAAAAGAATAGAGCTCTTGTAATCTTATGGAAAAAAAGCTGTTTTTTTCAAGTCTCCAAATGACTAACATATCCAAACAAAGGGTTCATGAAAAAAATGAATTGTACATGTTTCAATGCCAATTGTAAAGTTAAAAAAAATATATAAAAAAAAGAAAAAAATGAATTGTAAAAATGAAAACTAGTAAAATGTTTTGTTAGTGATGAAAGAACTCTGTGTGGTTCAGGGTGGACCATGATGGTATGAACAGTAGTGTTGACATTAAAAGGTTCATGCTTTCACAATGGCTGTCTCGAAGAAAATGGACAGAGAGGTATAGATCATAATAGCTCATGGTGATGTAGGAACTGTGAGCATTCTTAATTTTATATAATTTGGCAGGTAACTGTTTTGGAATGCTGAATTGGAAAAGGTAAATGTATATTACATGTATCATTGTCTATAAAACCAAAGAAAAAAGATAAATTCATAATATGTTAAAGAAAAATCAAGGGACATAAAAAGAAAAAAATCTCCCTTGTGACTATCTAATTTCCAGACATATAATTAATCCAGACAGAAAAAAAAAGATAGGCTCTTCAAATGTACTTTGACCTATTGGAAAATTCCATATAATGAAAGTAATTATTAAAGGATAATTTTTCATACCAAAATTTAATTTTAACAGCCTAACAAAAAGCCACTGTTATTTGCTTAAATGGCAGAAAGCCAACCAGAGCAACATCATTATATGAACATTTTCTAGCAACATTATTTTTCTTTTAGTTAAGTGTGAAGCATAGTAATATCAATATTAATTTGAATTCATCCACCCGTGAAATGATTCAAAATTGATTTTAGGTAATATTTTTCTTTAGTAATATATTGTTTTATATAAAGACTATTTAATTGAAATTATAGTTTGATATCTCTGTTTAGCCCTAATGCATTTTTTAAAAATATAAAACTTTTTATAATTGCTTTATAATATTATTTTTGTCATATTGTTACAAGATCAGTGATATTCTTTCAATTGTGCATCAAAAGGAAAAAAATTAGACCTATAAAACATGCACTTGCCTTAATCCTCTCACTGATTTCAACAATATTCAATACCCTGAAAGTATTTAGGATACTGATTTATAACTTCTGTTATGCAGTATCCTAGAAAAGAAAGAACTGGTCTGTGTAGACTTTTAATGATAAAAGATAATTACTTTCATATCAAAAATGACTTTTCTGATCATTTATAGGGTTGTTATTCTCTGTGTCATCACTAGTAATTAGTGTATTAAAACAGCCATTTTATAGAAATCAGTTAATAAATCAATGAGACAGAAATTTGCAGGAAATCCTATGCTCTCTTTCAAGAACAGGCTTCAACAATTGCTGTGGAGAAGAATGCAAAACAGACCTGAAATACCAAACATGGCTGCACAAAGGAGATGGTTAGTGCTACACTTGACAGGCATGGCTGTTTTCCCATATCCAGGGAATTATTAAGTCAGTAGATTCGATGCACATGAGGTTGGGTGAACTCAGGGATTTGGTGATGGACAGGGAAGCCTGGTGTGCTGCGATTCATGGGTTTGGTTGCAAAGAGTCAGGCACAACTAAGCAACTGAACTGAACTGAACTGAGAAGTACTTAGTACTAGGTTTTTTAAAAAGGCAGTCAAATATTCCAAATATAAACCTTATATGGAAGCACAGGTTATAAAAGCATTAAAGGCATCTTCTAAATTATTTCTATATTTGAGTTTCTTAAAAAATAGTATTTTTAACTCTTTACTGAAAATAAGCCATTTTCTATCTTGCTTTTTTATTTATTTCTATGCCCTTTATGATTACTATTATGTTCGTATTTTCACCATTTATTAGCATTTTGCAATATTACTACTGACTAGCTCAGTTGGTAAAGAATCTGCTTGCAATTCAGGAGGCTCCAGTTCCATTCCTGGGTTGGAAAGTTTCCCTGGAGAAGGGGTAGGCTACTCACCCCACCATTCTTGGGCTTCCCTGGTGGCTCAGATGATAAAGAATCTGCCTGCAATGCAGGAGACCTGGGTTCAATCCCTGGTTTGGGAAGATCCCCTGGAGGAGGGTGTGGCAATCCTCTCCAGTATTCTTGCCTGGAGAATCCCCATGGAGAGAGGAGCCAGGCAAGCTACAGTCAGTGGGGCCAAAAAGAGTCAAACGTGACTGAGTGACAAACCACTACACTATTATTCTTATACTGCAGACAGACATTTTTGAAAAATCTTTTCTTTTTTCTGAGAGAACTAAATTACTGAAAGCAATGGGAAAAAGAGACATAAATATTTTCTGCTAGTATTTTCGAAGTGCCCACTAAAGTCTTTATTAGTTAGTAGTTGACACAGCTGCCAGAATTACTGGCCCTTTTCTCTGTTTAGAGTGAGAGAATCATTATGAGGGGTAAGGGCTAGTGGTTCCTTAAGGAGGTACTATTTGCTGGTGGACAAAACTGAACAAAATTGCTGAGTTATTCAAAGAATGTAAAAATTAGTGACCAAAGAATTGAAGGCATAACTATGTTTCTCAAAGTTTTTGCAGTGTATCTCTAATGGCATAGGATAATAAACCAGGGACACCTTGTGGACTGTATAGTGTCCCCTTGCCCCATTCTTTAAAGTTCATGGAAATTTCACATTCAACTCTATAAAGCATCTGTATCTTATTATAAAAAAATGATGTTTTACATTACTTACCATATAAGATTTTTTATTTCTATTTTGCTTAATGCCTAAAATAAATGTCTGTAAGATCTAGGTTGAATGGAGAAATGTCATTGTATAACAGCTTCTTTGTCTTGGGAATTTTCTTTTATAAAAACAAAAAAAAAATTAGAAATATATATTGAGAGATACAGATATAAATGTGAACCAATATTTCCCAGCTTAATGAGCTTTGTCAGAGGAATCCCTGAAGAGAAGTGTTAGAATAAAATTTCCAAAGAGGCAGCTCCTCACAGTGCTGAAATTTTCAATGAATGACTCTTACTATTTGAGAGTTTATTTAATTGTGTCATACACCAGTGAAAGGTTCACTGACTTACTCCTCAGTCTATTTTACTAGACTACACACATATAGTAAAGATAACTCATTCATTCTTTTTAACCACTAACACTGCAATTTTTGTCACATGTGGAAAATTATTTGTATTTCTATTAAATAATATCAAGTGCCTTACAACAATTTCCAGTTAAGCTCATAGTTCTTGGATGTGAAGCATGAGTACTCAGTCTAGAAAGATAGCTGCTAAATAATCTGAGTTGGTGAGTAACTTGTTAGGTAAACAATAAGTTTACAAATAAGTAAACAATAAGTTCAAATAAGTCGAACCCTTTCAACTTATCCTTTGCTGGTACATCATTATTTTTCTCATTTTAAGAGAAGCAGCAAAAAAGTGTTGGCTAATGCATTCTACAGCCAAGTAAGGATTTACCTGTATCTGAAGAAAGCTTATAAATCACTTCAAATTCCATTATAAATATGGCCAAAAGGGTTTAAGTTATTTTAATTTACCATTTGAATACCCAATGAAGATACTGAGAAAACCACGATGCAAATAATTTAAAGCTGAGAAATCGTAATGAAAGATGTTCAGGATAAGGAATGGGTGTGGTGTGACCCCCTAGTCTTACATTTTACCTGTTACAGTTTTTGTCTCATATAAGCTTATCTATTTCTTCCCAATTGAAAAAAAATTGAAAAATTCTTTAAAATTCATTTCATAATTAAATCTGTTTTCACACATATAATTTTTGTGTGTGTGGGAAAACAAAGTAAAACAAAACTACAAAATAACCAAATTGTTAACTATTCATAAGAATTCAAGGTATTATTCTGGTTCATTTCAGCCTGTTATTCAAAATATTTTTTAAGCATTACAAAATGAGGACACATTTTCTTTTTTCCCCAGCTTGGCTTCTTCTTCTTTTTTTTTTTTTAACCAAAAATAGATGCATCTGTATCTTCAATGCAATACTTTATAAAATTTTCCATTGCATGAACTTATTTGTCTGACATTAAGTTGAACATTTGGAAGAAGCTTCAGTTATTTTTATTTGCTAAGTCACAGGTAGAATCTCATTTTACTAATTCAGATGTGTGATAAATAGAAATTAATTTTTATAATTTTTAAAAAAAAATTTGGAGCCCTATTCCAAAAGAGTGTCAAAACTTATAATCCAAATTATTTCACTGTCTTTCCTTTTTTAAGTACTGCGCCAAGTTTCCACAGTCCTTACATAGTCTCAGGGCACTGGAGGGTAGTCTGGGCATTTAGTTCTAAGTGTGCTTTTTCTGTGCTGACTTCTATTGAATCCTGTGTTTTCATGCTGGTTCTCATAGTCAATCTATATAGATTCCTACTCAATCATTGCTGGTTCTCATCTGGGTCCACAAAGTTCAGCAAAAGTCTTCTCTTTTGCAGTACCATACTCAGGCAGAGAGAACTGTTTCTCTTTTTTACTCACACAACATTGTGTTTGGAGAACTTTTTGAGCCTAAGCCCCCATCTGCCTAGAAATTCCATACAACTATTTTTACTTTTCAAAGATCTTGTGTTACATGGATATTATTCTTCTGTTGCTGCACACTCTGGGACCTAGGTACTGTGTGATGCTTTCTAAGGCTTTATCTGCATAACACAATTTAGTTATCTTTCCTCGGAGACTCACTAGTTTGCTAAGGTGTTACTGAGAGATAAGGTAACAGTTACACCCTGGTCTCAGCTGCATCAAACATGGCCCAGATGAATGGATTGTATAAAAATAACAAAAAATAATACAAAATAAACTGGACTGACTATTTACCTGCTTTTACATGCCACCCCCCCCCCCCCCACACACACACACACTTTTTTTTCCTTTTCCCATTAAATAGAAAGAGAGTTTTTCTTTTCCCAATAGCCAGCCTTTCTGCTTACCTGGGCTTTGCACTCTATACTTTTCTTTCTTAGGTGTTCAGTCACTCAGTCATGTCCCACTTTTTGTGACCCCCATGGACTATAGCACACTAGGCTTTCCTGTCCTTTACTATCTGCCAGCATGCATGCATGCCAAATTTCTTTAGTCATTTCAGACTATTTGCAATGCTATGGATTATAGCCAGCCAGGTTCCTCTGTCCATGGGATTGTCCAGGCAACAATACTGAAGTGAGGTTCCATTTCCTCCTCCAGAGGATCTTCCTAACCCAGGAATTGAACCTATATCTCTTACATCTCCTGCATTGGGAGGAGAGTTCTTTACCATTAGCACCACCTGGGAAGAACTCATGTCCATTTAGTCAATGATGCCATTCAACCATCTTATCCTCTATCACCCCTGTCTCCTCCTGCCCTCAGTCTTTCCCAGCATCAGGGTCTTTTCCAATGAGTCGACCCTTCGCATCAGGTGGCTAAAGTATTGGAGATTTAGCTTCAGCATCAGTCCTTCCAATGAATATTCAGGGTTGATTTCCTTTAGGATTGACTGGTTTGATCTCCTTGCTGTTCAAGGGACTCTCAAGATTCTTCTCCAGCACCATAGTTCAAAAGCATCAGTTCTTTGGCACTCAGCCTTCTTTACAGTCCATCTCTCACATCTGTACATGACTACTGGAAAAACCATAGCTTTGACTATAAGGACCTTTCTTTTTCTTTCTTTAGGCACTTATTTATATATTTAACTTATTCCTGTTTACTGACTCATTCTGATGATGATGATGATAATGGCTGTATCAATCAGGGCAAAACAAGAAAGAGAGAACTCATGCCAGATAGGGTACTAGAGAGAATATATTGGGTGGGCCAAATATTTTGTTTGGGTTTTCTGTAACATCTTATGAAAACCCCAAACAGAATTTTTGAGCAACCCAACAACACTGGAAACTATTTATAAAGGTGACAAAAGACATGAAAAACCTGGTGATAATAAGATATCCAGAATTTAGCTAAAAGCAATTACCATCCACATGGTACAATAGGACAAGATGGTGCTACCAGAGTCAGGGTCTGCTAGTCTCCAAGTTTGCTCCCACAGTGAAAGAGAGCTCTTGCCAAGACCTGGCATGGAGCCCAGTGAAAGAGAAAGATAAATATCCCAATTTTTTTTCTCTCCTCTAATGTTCTGCCACTGCATCTGAAACTAATTATAAGCCAATAGACAAAGGACTCCAGGAAATGGACAAGTCAGATATCTGTGGTGTAGAGCAAAGCATGAGATAACAGGGAGTGGGTCTGAGAGTAAGCAAACCAGTCACAGGTCCACCTGCCAAGGATAATAGAAAATGTAATATTTATCAGCCTTTGATATTGGTACTAACATCTCCACTTTACAGAAGAGAAAGTGAAAACAATGCCGTTTTAAATAAATGGTAATAAGGACAACAAACAGGTTGCTTATGGGGCTGGAAGAACGGAAGAGATGGGGAGAAAACATTAATCCTTCTTTTAGTCACTTCTAGCTTTATTAGCTTGTTAAAAATTAACATTGATACCTTCAGTATGTTAAAAAAAGAATGTGAACATGATCATGCAACTCCCTTTAAAAAAATCTGCTTAATTTCCACTTCTTCCTCAATTTACTTTTCCATTTCTCTCATCTTTTTCATTATCAGACTTCTGAAAAAAGTTTTTGTAAGTTTTCTCTTGTTCCAACTTTTACTCACTCTATCCCAGTCTATGTGTTCTAATCCTCTCATTCCATTGAAACAATATTTGATAAAGACCCCAAATAATATTTTATCATGACATACAATGAGTCTTTTTCATTCTTTTTTACTTGGTCCATCTCTTTTATTTGAAAAACATTTCTGTCTTTTAGCATAAAAGTCAGTACAGTTATTTTTGATTTCTAGGCAGTAAGTTGGAGAATGGAGAAAAAGAAGGCAACATCCAAATCTTCTAATGTGCTTTATGAATATACCATATATTTCTATTTAGATCTCCCTGGCTAGAACTAAGTCATGAGGACCTATCTAAAGTCAAGGAATTCTGGGATATAAAATCTGTTCAGTTCAGTTCAGTTCAGTTGCTCAGTCATGTCCAGTTCTTTGTGACCCCATAGACTGTAGCACACCAAGCCTCCCTGTCCATCACCAACCCCCGGAGCCTACTCAAACTCATGTCCATCGTGTCAATGATGCCATCTAACCATCTCATCCTCTGTCGTGCCCTTCTCCTTCTGCCTTCAATCTTTTCCAGTATCAGGGTCTTTTCCAATGAGTCAGTTCTTCACATCAGGTGGCCAAAGTATTGGAGTTTCAGCTGGTGGCAAAATGCTCATGGAAAGAATAGAGTTCTGTTATTAAAAAAAAAAAAAAAAAAGGATGACTTTTTTGAGATTCTTATCAGTTTCTACCAATAGATTATGTTTTATATCTTCAATTGTCTTATAAAATAGTAAGTGGATCATAACTACTTAACAGAATGGAGTTGAGTATGTGGAGAAAGGATGTAATAGTATATTTCAGATTGCTAACTTACAAATAAATTTTCTATTCCTTGCCCTCCCACACACACACACACACACACACACACACACACAATACTAGAAATAAATGCACAAAGGAAACATCAAAGGAAATTCATTTGAGAGTTGTGCTTATTTGAGAATTTTGACTTTAATGTGAAATAGTGTATGGTTTTCTTTCCCTTAGAAATATTCAGGTGCTCAACTATAAGCAACAAAATGGATAGGTTAGAGTTCAACAAGAGCTCTTCTGGGGGTAAGAAAGAGAGGGATAAAGGGACAAAAAAGTTGGGAGTGTTAAATGTGGGGGGATAAGCATCTAAGATAGAGGTGAGAGTTCAAGGATTGAAGAGATTAGGTGTGGTTAATTCATCTATGTCCATGTTGAAGTTGCTGAGAATGATAATGAGGCAGAAAAATTCTTTGCCTTGAGAGGTGTCTTCAACAAATAATAAGGAAGGAATATTTCAATAGATGGTAACAAGACACAAGAGAGGGTGGCACAGGAAGTTGACACAAGCTCTGGTGCTGTTTAGTCACTCAGTTGTGTTAACTTTTTGCACACCCATGGATTGTAGCCTGCCAGGCACTACTATCCATAGGATTTCCCAGACAAGAACACTGGAGTGGGTTGACATTTCCTTCTCCTGGGGATTTTCCTGACCCAAGGATTGAACCCTTGTCTTCGACATTGGTGGAAGGATCCTTTACCACTGAGTCATCTGGGAACATCAACATCAACTTTAAATAGCATCAATTCCCTCAGAAGAAGGTGGTGAGGTTAATTACCTGAATGAAGCATTGAGGAGGAAGGAAGACACCTATCTCTTGATCCTGAGTTTTGTGGAATGAAAAAAAAGAGAGAGAGAGAGAGAGAGAGAGAGAGAGAGAGAGAGAGAGACTTTCTGTTAAGAGCAATTCAGTGGAAGAATTTCCCTAAGAGGTAGCCAGGTTTTAATAACATTTAATGTTCTCCAGTCATAAGAGCATTCCAAGAAGTCATGACATAGGTGAGTTTGATGATCACAAATTAGAAGGTTGAAATGCATGAAGGAGTGAGGAAGATAATTTGGTAGATAAAGGTGTGTAGACAACAGTGCTGGAGCCGTGGCTACAGGGTGCTAGAGCAACTGGGAGGAGATACCCCACATCTGAGGAAAAGAAGAAGCCCCAGCAAGACAGTAGGAGGGGCAAAATTGCATTTAGAACAAACTCCATACCTGCCAGAGATGTTCAGAGAGCTAAAAACAAACCTTGTGTGCACCAGGATCCAAAGACCCCACAGAGACTGAGACAGAACTGTGTTTGAGTATCTTCTGTGTAGGTACGGATCTGCAGCGGGCTGCAGCTGCAGCGGACTTGGGTATGGTTGGGTGCAGCAGACTTGGGTATAGCATCAGCCATCTTGAAGGAGGTCACCGTTAACCCCACCATAGAGCTGCCAGAACTTACACAGGACTAGGGAAATAAACACTTGGGGGGCACAAACAGAACCTTGTGTGCACCAGAACCCAAGAAAAAGGAGAAGTGACCCCACAAAAGACTGACCCAGACTTGCCTGTGAGTGTCCAGGAGTCTCTGGTGGATATGTAGGCTGGTGGTGGTTTGCTGCAGGGTTGGGGGGCACTGAATGTAGCAGTGCCTACATGGGATCAGCATTTTCTTGATTATCTCCATCATAGTTTGGCCTCAGGTAAATAACAGGGAGGGAATGCAGGTCCACCCATCAATAGAAGATTGGATTAAAATTCTACTGAGCATGGCCCCACCCATCAACAAAAGATCCAGTTTCCCGCTCAGTCAGTCTCTCCCATCAGGAAGCTTCCATAAGCCTCCTATCCTTCTCTATCAGAGGAAAGACAGATAGAAAACCACAAGCACAGAAAACTAACCAGTCTGATCACATGGACCATAACCTTGTCTAATTCAATGAAACAATGAGCCATGCGGTATAGGGCCACCCAATACGGACGGGTCATGGCGGAGTGTTCTGTCAAAACGTAGTCCACTGGAGAAGGAAATGGCAAACCACTTCAGTATTCTTGCCTTGAGAATGCCATGAACAGTATGAAAAATCAAAAAGATAGGACACTGAAAGATGAACTCCCCAGATTAGTAGGTGCCCAATGTACTACTGGAGATGGTTAGAGAAATAACTCCAGAAAGAATGAAGAGACAGATCCAAAGCAAAAACAACACGCAGTTGTAGATGTGACTGGTGATGGAAGTAAAGTCCAATGCTATAAAGAGCAATATTGTATATGAATCTGGAATGTTAAGGTCATGAATCAAGGCAAATTGGAAGTGGTCAAGCAGGAGATGGAAAGAGTGAACGTTGACATTTTAAGAATCAGTCAAACTAAAAGGGACTGGAATGGATGAATTTAACTCAGTTGACCATTATATCTACTACTGTGGGCAAGAATACCTTAGAAGAAATGGAGTACCATCATAATCAACAAAAGAGCCTGAAATATAGTACTTGGATGCAATCTCAAAAACAATAGAATGAACTCTGGTTTCCAAGGCAAACATTCAATATCACTGTAATCCAAATCTATGCCCTGACCAGTAATGCTGAAGAAGCTGAAGTTGAATGGATCTTTGAAGACCTACAAGACCTTCTAGAACTAACACCCAAAAAAGATGTCCTTTTTATGATATGGGACTGGAATGCAAGAGTAGGAAGTCAAGAAATACCTGGAGTGATAGGCAAATTTGGCCTTGGAGTACAGAATGAAGCAGGGCAAAGGCTAATTGAGTTTTGTCAAGAGAACGCACTGGTCATAGCAAAAACTCTCTTCCAACAACACAAGAGAAAACTCTACAAATGGATATCACCAGATGGCCAACACAGAAATCAGATTGATTATATTCTTTGCAGCCAAGACGGAGAAGTTTTATACAGTCAGCAAAATCAAGACCAGGAGCTGACTGTGGCTCAGATCATGAACTCCTTAATGTCAGATTCAGACTTAAACTGAAGAAAGTAGGGCAAACCCCTCGACCATTCAGGTATGAACTAAATCAAATCCCATACGATTATATGGTGGACGTGACAAATAGACTCAAGGGATTAGATCTGATAGACAGAGTGTCTGAAGCATTATGGATGGAGGTTTGTAACATTGTAAAGGAGGCGATGATCAAGATCATCCCCAAGAAAAAGAAATGCAAAAAGGCAAAATCATTTTCTGAGGAAGCCTTACAAATAGCTGTGAAAAGAGAAGTGAAAGGCAAAGGAGAAAAGGAAAGATATACTCATTTGAATGCAGAGTTCCAAAGAATAGCAAGGAGAGAAAAGAAAGCCTTCCTCAGTGATCAATGTAAAGAAATAGAGGAAAACAATAGAATGGGAAAGACTAGAGATCTCTTCAAGAAAATTAAAGATACCAAGGAAATATTTCATGCAAAGATGGGCTCAATACAGGACAGAAATGGTATGGACCTAACAGAAGCAGAAGATATTAAGGAGAGGTGACAAGAATACACAGAAGAACTTTGCAAAATGATATGATCTTAGAAGACTCTTGCTCCTTGGAAGAAAAGTTATGACCAACCTGGACAGCATATTGAAAAGCAGAGACATAATTTTGCCAACAAAGTTCCATCTAGTCAAGGCTATGGTTTTTCCAGTAGTCATGTATGGTTGTGTGAGTTGGACCATAAAGAAAGCTGAGTGCTGAAGAACTGATGCTTTTGAACTTGGTGTTGGAGAAGACTCTTGAGAGTCCCTTGGACTACATGGTGATCCAACCAGTCCATCCTAAAGGAAATCAGTCCTGAATAGTCTTTGGAAGGACTGATGTTGAAGCTGAAACTCCAATACTTTGGCCACCTGATGGGAAGAACCGACTCATTTGAAAAGACCCTGATGCTGGTAAAGATTGAAGGTAGGAGGAGAAGGGGACGACAGAGGATGAGATGGTTGGATGGCATCTCTGACTCAATGGACATGGGTTTGAGTAAACTCTGGGAGTTGGAAATGGACGGGGAGGCCTTGCATGCTGCCATCCGTGGTGTCTCTAAGAGTCGGACATGAATGAGCAGCGGAACTGAACTGAGACAACAATTTCGTAAGTAGTGATTATGGGAAGAAATGGCCTGTGAGGTATCAAAGCCTCAGATCTCATAATCTGAAATAAAGGTGAACCAAACAACATTTTTCTGGTCTTTGGGCTTTTCGAGCTTTTCCAATGATTTACTAAGAGGCAGCTCATTGAAATTTCTACTTTTTAAATGGATAAGGATGGATCTTTGTTATAGTTACTTGTGTAACTTTACTAGAATTCTTTATAGATTTCTCCCTGCTAGATTATGCATACTCTATGAAGTCCATTCAATATTGTTAACCATTATATTCCTAGGACCTAGCATAGTGCCTGGCTTGTTTCCCTGGGGCTCCTAGTGCAAAATCTTGCAGGGTCCACAATGATAGTATAAATATTAGAAAGTGAACTGAGTTTTGTCTTGTTTTGTTACAGAGCCTCTTTGTGTATTTAATTGTGGAAATAGCATGATTTCCACAAGAACATGTATTTCTCTCCTTTTCTTAAAATGTGATATTTTACTGGTATATCTTTTGCTTTTCAATTCTTTACAGAGGCACAGGTATACAGAAATGATTTTCCAATGATAACAGGGTGATAGGGCTCTGAAAGCAGATAATTGAAAGAGACAGTCTTTGAGTAGAGAGTGGTCAGAAGTGTGGAGAAGATGACATACCCTCTATAACGGAAGCAGCCTCTTCTCTCTTCTAGCGGATTGTCTGGCCTATTCAGATGCAGTCCTGAGTTGTTTGAGAAGAAAGAAATCTAGATTTGTATATGAAATTCCTTGATTTTTTAAAATGCTGGTTCAACTTTTTAAAGCCGTGCAGAAAAAAAAAAATATATATATGTATAATGTCAGATGAACATATTTGAGGTCTCAACCTTGGTCTACATTTGCACATATTCCCCAAGTATTTGTTGAAATAAATGAAGAAGATAATTTTCTTTAACTTACTTTAAATATTTTGTTATTATTAAAGGAAGATTCCTTTTAATCAAGCAAATTAATATTACATACTTTTTGAACTTTCTTATTCAAAGGTGTGTGGTTTTTTTTTTTTTTTTCAGGTTCTGAAAGGTAACATTGAGGAGGGCATGGCAACCCACTCCAGTATTCTTTCCTGGAAAATCTCATGAACAAAGAAGCCTGGCAGGCTACAGTTCATAGGGTTGCACAGAGTTGGATACAACTGAAGAGATTTAGCACTCACGAATGTAAAGGTAACATTCTCCTATATTCAGAAGCTTTGTTTTACCCAGAATAAAGCCACTTAGAGATTGTATAATCACATATTTATTGTGAAATTATTTTATGTATCAATCAGTTCAGTCATTCAGTTGTATCCGACTATTGGCAACCCCATAGACTGCAGCACCCCAGGCTTCACTGTCCATCATAACTCCCAGAACTTGCTCAAACATATGTCCATCGAGTCAGTGACACCATCCCACCATCTCATCCTCTATCCTCTCTTATCCTCCCACCTTCAATCTTTCCCATCATCAGGGTCTTTTCAAATGTCAGTTTTTTGCATCAGGTGGCCAAAGTATTGGAGTTTCAGGTGCAGCATCAGTCCTTCCAAAGAATATTCACGACTGATTTCCTTTAGGAGTGACTGGTTAGATCTCCTTGCAGTCCAAGGGACTCTCAAGAGTCTTCTCCAACACCACAGTTTAAAAGCATCAGTTCTTCAGCGCTCAGCTTTCTTTACAACAGCCCACCTCTCACAACCATACATGACTACTGGAAAAACCATAGCTTTGACTAGATGGATGGTTGTTGGCAAAGTAATGTCTCTGCTTTTTAATATGCTGTCTAGTTTGGTCATAGCTTTTCTTCCAAGGAGCAAGTGCCTTTTAATTTCAAGGCTGCAGACAACATATGCAGTGTTTTGGAGCCCTCTAAAATAAAATCTCTTGCCATTTCTATTGTTTCCCCATATATTTGCCATAAAGTGATGGGACTGGATATCATGATCTTAGTTTTCTGAATGTTGACTTTTAAGCCAACTTTTTCACTCCCTTCTTTCACTTTCATCAGGAAGCTCTTTAGTTCTTTGCTTTCTGCCATAAGGATGATGTAATCTGCATATCTGAGGTTATTGATATTTCTCCCAGGAATCTTGATTCCAAGTTATTCTTCATCCAGCCTGGCCTCTCACATGATGTACTCTGCATATACGTTAAATATGCAGGGTAACAGTATATAGCCTTGACGTACTCCTTTCCCAATTTGGAACCAGTCTGTTGTTCCATGTCTGGTTGCTTATTGACCTGAATACAGATTTCTCAGGAGGCAGGTAAGGTGGTCTGGTGTTCTCATCTCTTTAAGAATTTTCCGCTGTTTCTTGTGATCCACACAGTCAAAAGCTTTGGCATAGTTAATAAAGCAGAAGTAGATGTTTTTCTGGAGCTCTCTTGCTTTTTCAATGATCCAACGGATGTTGGCAATTTGAAATTTGGTTCCTCTACCTTTTCTAAATCCAGCTTGAACATCTGAATATTCATGGTTCATGTACTGTTGAAACCTGGCTTGGAGAATTTTGAGCATGACTTTACTAGCGTGTGAGATGAGTGCAATTGTGTGGTAGTTTGAGCATTCTTTGGCATTGTCTTTCTTTGCAATTGGAATGAAAAATTGACCTTTTCCAGTCCTGTGGCCACTGCTGAGTTTTCCAAATTTGCTGGCATATTGAGTGCAGCACTTTCACAGCATCATCTCTTAGGATTTTAAATAACTCAACTGGAATTCTGTTGCCTCCACTAGCTTTGTTTGCAGTGAAGCATCCTACATCCCACTTGATTTCACTTTCCAGGATGTCTGGCTCTAAATGAGTGATTACACCATCGTGGTTTTCTGGGTCATGAAGATCTCTTTTGAATAGTTCTTCTGTGCTTTCTTGCCACCTCTTCTTAATATCTTCTGCTTCTGTTAGGTCCATACCATTTCTGTCCTTTATTGAGTCCATCTTTGCATGAAATATCCCCTTGATATCTCTAATTTTTTTGAAGAGATCTCTAGTCTTTCCCATTCTGTTGTTTTCCTCTATTTCTTTGCACTGATCATTGTGAAAGCTTTCTTTTCTCTCCTTGCTATTCTTTGGAACTCTGCATTCAAATGGGTATATCTTTCCTTTTCTCCTTTGCCTTTCACTTCTCTTCTTTTCTCAGCTATTTTTAAGACCTCTTCAGACAACCATCTTGCCTTACTGCATTTCTTTTTCTTGGGGATGGTCTTGATCACTGACTCCTGTACAATGTCACAAACCTCTGACCATAGTTCTTAAGGCACTGTGTCTATCAGATCTATTCCCTTGAACCTGTTTGTCACTTTCACTGTATAATCATAAGGGATTTGATTTAGGTCATACCTGAATGGTCTAGTGGTTTTCCCTACTTTCTTCAATTAAAGCCTGAATTTGTCCATAAAGAGTTCATGATCTGTACCACAGTGAGCTCTTGGTCTTGTGTTTCCTGACTGTACAGAGCTTCTCCATTTTTTGCTGCAAAGAATATGATCATAATATTATAATCTAATATAATCTGATTTCAGTATTGACCATATAGTGATTACCATGTGTAGAGTCTTCTCTTGTGATATTGGAAGAAGTTATTTGCTATGAACAGTGTGTTCTCTTGACAAAAGTTGATTAGTCTTTGCCCTGCTTCATTTTGTTCTCCAATACCATATTTGCCTGTGCATTCCAGTCCCCTGTAATGAAAAAGGACATCTTTTGGAAGTGTTTCTTCTAGAAGGTTTTTTAGGTCATCAGTTCAGTCGCTCATGTCCAACCTTTTGCGACCCCATGAATCACAGCACGCCAGGCCTCCCTGTCCATCACCAACTCCCGGAGCTCACTCAAACTCATGTACTCATGTCCATCAAGTCAGTGATGCCATCCAGCCATCTCATCCTCTGTCATCCCCTTCTCCTCCTGCCCCCAATCCCTCCCAGCATCAGGGTCTTTTCCAATGAGTCAACTCTTTGCATGAGGTGGCCAAAGTATTGGAGTTTCAGCTTCAGTATCAGTCCTTCCAATGAACACCCAGGACGGGTCTCCTTCAGAATGGACTGGTTGAATCTCCTTCTGGTTGGGGCCTAGACACGGATTACTGTGATATTGAATCATTTGCCTTGGAAACAAACAGAGATCATTCTGTCATTTTTGAGATTGCATCCAAATACTGTATTTTAGACTCTTTTGTTGAGTATGAGGGCTACTCTATTTCTTCTAAAAGGATTCTTGCCCACAGTAGTAGACACTGGAATTCACCCATTCCAGTCCAATTTAACTGAATGATTCCTAAAATGTCGAAGTTCACTCTTGTCATCTCCTGTTTGACCACTTCCAGTTTGGCTTGATTCATGGACCTTACATTCCAGGTTCCTATGCAGTATTGCTCTTTATAACATCGGACTTTATTTCCAACACCAGTGATATCCATAACTGGATGTTGTTTTTGCTTTGGACTTATCTCTTCATTCTTTCTGGAGTTATTTCTCTACCCATCTCCAGTAGCATATTGGGCACCTACTGACCTGGGGAGTTCATCTTTCAGTGTCCTATCTTTTTGCCTTTTCATACTGTTCATGGCATTCTCAAGGCAATAAAACTGAATTGCTTTGCCATTACCTTCCCCAGTGGACCACATTGTGTCAGAACTCTCCACTATGACCCGTCCATCTTGGGTGGCCCTACATGGCATGGCTCATAGTTTCATTGAGCTAGACCAGACTGTGGTCCATGTGATCAGTTTGATTAGTTTCTGTGATTATGGCTTTCATTCTGTCTGTCCTATGATGGAGAAGGACAAGAGGCTTATGGAAGCTTCCTGATAGGAGACCCAGCTTTCCTGAGGGGGAAACTGGCTCTTGTGTTGATGGGTGGAGCCATGTTCAGTAAATCTTTAAATCAATTTCTGTTGATGGGTGAGGCTGTATTCCCTCCCTGTTGTTTGACCTGAGGCCGAACTATGGTGGAGGTAATGAAGATAGTGGTGACTTCCTTCAAAAGGTCCCATGCAGGCACTGCTGCAGTTAGTGCCTCTGACCCTGTAGTAGGCCGCTGCTGATTCTTGCCTCCGCCAGAGACTCCTGGACACTCATGGGCAAGTCTGGGTCAGTCTCTTGTTGGGTTGCTGCTCCTTTCTCCTGGGTTCTGGTGCACAAAAGGTTTTGTTTGCGCCTCCTAGAGTCTGCTTCCTAGTCCTATTTAAATTCTGGCAGCTCTATGGTGGGGTTAATGGTGACCTGCTCCAAGAAGGCTTATCCTATACCCAAGTTTGCTGCACCCGGAGCCCATGCCCCTGTGGCAGGCCACAGCTGACTCATACCTCCACAGGAGAGAGTCGAACACTTAAAGGCATATCTGACTCAGTATCTGTGGGTTTTCCCACTGTGCACAAAGTTTTGTTTGAACCCTCCAAGTGTCTCTGGCAGATATGGAGTTTGATTCTAAACAAAATTTTGCCCCTCGTACTGTCTTGTTGGGAACTTTCCTTTGCCCTTGGATGTGGGGTATCTTTTTTGGTGGGATCCAACATTCTCCTGTCAACAGTTGTTCAGCAGCAAATTCTAACTTTGGAGTTCTCTCAGGAGAAGATGGGCGCACATCCTTCTACTCCAGCATCTTGGATATTTGCAAGATACTTTATGATTTTATACATACTTTATGATTTGTTCTGATCTCTTCCTAAAGATAACAATAATATATTCATCTAACAAAATTGTTTTTGAAGACCTTGTAGAGCTAATAAATTATTTTACATATCAGATTTAATTATTACCAGTAAAACACAATTTCACAGTCAGATTGCTCTTCTCTCAGGGCTGTAATCAGTGAATGAAGAATGCTGTTAGAAGGTTTTCATACTTCTCATAGCTATGATGGTCTGTAAATAATTCCCATCGTGGTTTTCAAAACTAATTCAAAGTAGCAGATTTGAGATTTCTCCCAACACAAACAGAAAGCATAAATCAATAAAAATATGCTCATCTATTTTACATAAAAATCTATACACAGATGTTTTAAAAAACATTTATTTCCAGTGTAGAAACATATTTTTGAGTATATAAACTTATTATGAAACTCATTTTCATAGGCATAGATTAGCATGAAAGTAAACATTTATTACTATGAGGGATCCTCTATCATAAAAGGAGTAAGAGACTGAATATGCAAATAGAAATGACCAGACCAAATATTAAAATTAAACTCTAATCCACAAACTCTACAGTAATCATTCCCAGAAGCCAAATCACAATGCTTTTACCAATTTCCCCCAAATGGTTCCCTTATTTTACTCTCACTCACAATTTAGGGCCAATCAAAATGAGAGAAGTTTACTCTTCTAACCAATCAAGATGCCCCATTTCTATTAGCGTGCCTCCAGAATAAGCAGACCAACAATCTCCAATTAGAGCCTGCCCTTTTTTTCACTATAAAGCTTCCCACTCCCACCTGTCTTGAGTCTCTGCCAAAAGCAAGTGATGGCAGCTGATTCTCTTGCTTTAGAGCAGCATCTGATATCCTTGACTTGTTCCTATTTGGGTGGTCTATATTTCCACACGGAGAAGGCAATGGCAAGCCACTCCAGTACTCTTGCCTAGAAAATCCCATGGATGGAGGAGCCTGGTAGGCTGCAGTCCATGGGGTCGCTACGAGTCGGACGCGACTGAACGACTTCACTTTCACTTTTCACTTTCACACAATGGACAAGGCAATGGCAACCCACTCCAGTGTTCTTGCCTGGAGAATCCCAGGGACGGCAGAGCCTGGTGGGCTGCCGTCTATGGGGTCGCACAGAGTCGGACACGACTGAAGCAACTTAGCAGCAGCAGCAGCAGCATATTTCCACAGGAGTTATATAATTTTTTTTTCAAATGTGTACAAGGGAGCAAAAGAATGATCAATATTGAACTCTGTGCTAGAAGATCTATGAGATAAAATAGGATGATATTTTATAAATTGTAATATGTTAGTGCTCTAACCCTAACCCATGAACAGTATGAAAAGGCAAAAAAGATAGGACACTGAAAGATGAACTCCCCAGGTCAGTAGGTGTTCAATTAACTACTGGAGACCATTGGAAAAATAACTCCAGAAAGAATGAAGAGATGGGTCTAAAGCAAAAACAACACCCAGTTGTGGATGTAACTGGTGAGAGAAGCAAGGTCCAATGCTGTAAAGAGCAATATTGCATAGGAACCTGGAATGTTAGGTACATGAATCAAGGCAAATTGAAAGTGGTCAAGTAGGAGATAGCAAAAGTGAATGTCGACATTTTAGGAATCAGTCGAACTAAAAGGGACTGGAATGGGTGACTTTAACTCAGATGACCATTATATCTACTACTGTGGGCAAGAATACCTTAGAGGAAATGGAGTGGACATCATAGTCAACAAAAGAGCCCAAAATGCAGTACTTGGATGCAATCTCCAAAACGACAGGATAATCTTTGTTCATTTCCAAGGCAAAAACTATTCAATATCAATGTAATCCAAGTATATGCCTCGACCATTAACACTGAAGAAGCTGAATAGTTCTATGAAGACCTATAAGACCTTCTAGAACTGACACCCAAAAAAGATGTCCTTTTCATTATAGGGGACAGGAATGCCAAAGTAGGAGGTCAAGAAACACCTGGAGTGACAGGCAAATTTGGCCTTGGAGTACAGAATGAAGCAGGGCAAAGGCTAATCGAGTTTTGTCAAGAGAATGCACTGGTCATAGCAAAAACCCTCTTCCAACAACACGAGAAAACTCTACAAATGGACATCACCAGATAGCCAATACAGAAATCAGATTTTTTATATTCTTTGTAGCCAAGATGGAGAAGCTTTATACAGTCAGCAAAATCAAGACCAGGAACTGACTGTGGCTCAGATCATGAACTCCTTAATGTCAAATTCAGACTTAAACTGAAGAAAGTAGGGCAAACCCCTGGACCATTCAAGTATGAAGTAAATTAAATCCCATATGATCATACAGTGAAAGTGACAAATAGATTCACGGGATTAGATCTGATAGACAGAGTGTCTGAAGCATTATGGATGGAGATTCGTGATGTTGTACAGGAGGCAGTGATGAGGATCATCCCCAAGAAAAAGAGTTGTAAAAAGGCAAAATGATTTTCTGAGGAAGCCATACAAATAGCTATGAAAAGAAGAGAAGCGGAAAGCAAAAGAGAAAAGGAAAGATACACCCATTTGAATGCAGAGTTCCAAAGAATAGCAAGGAGAGAAAAGAAAGCCTTCCTCGGTGATCAATGCAAAGAAATAGAGGAAAACAATAGAACAGTAAAGACTAGAGATCTCTTCAAAAAATAGAGATACTAAGGAAATATTTCATGCAAAGATGGGCTCAATACAGGACAGAAATGGTATGGACCTAACAGAAGCAGAAGATATTAAAAAGAGGTGGCAAATATACACAGAAGAACTGTGCAAAAAGATCTTCACGACCCAGATAATCACGATGATGTGATCACACACCTAGAGCCAGACATCCTGGAGTGTGAAGTCAAGTGGGCCTTATAAACATCACTACAAACAAAGCTAGTGGAGGTGATGAAATTACAGTTGAGCTATTTCAAATCCTAAAAGATGATGATGTTAAAGTGCTGCACTTAATAGGCCAGCAAATTTGGAAAACTCAGCAGTGGCTACAGGACTGTAAAGGGTCGGTTTTCATTCCAACCCCAAAGAAAGGCAGTGATAGAGAATGCTCAAACTACTGTACAATTGCACTCTTGTCATACACTAGCAAAGTAATGCTCAAAATTCTCCAAGCCAGGCTTCAGAAATACATGAACCAGGAACTTCCAGATGTTCACTCTGGTTTTATAAAAGGCAGAAGAACCAGAGACCAAGTTGCTGGATCATTGAAAATAACAAGAGAGTTCCAGAAAAAATATATATATATTTCTGCTTTATTGAATATGTCAAAGCATTTGACTGTGTGGATCACAATAAACTGTGGAAAATTCTGAGAGATGGGAGTACCAGACCACCTGACCTGCCCCTTGAGAAACCTGTATAGCTACCAGGAAGCAACAGTTAGAACCGGACATGGAACAACAGACTGGTTCCCAATAGGAAAAGGGTATGTCAAGGCTGAATATTTTTACCCTGCTTATTTAACTTATATGCAGAGGACATCATGAGAAATGCTGGGCTGGAAAAGGACAAGCTGGAATAAAGATTGCCAGGAAAGATATCAATAACATCAGATATGCAGATGACACCACAGTTATGGCAGAAAGTTAAGAAGAGCTAAAGAGCCTCTTGACAAAAGTGAAAGAGGATAGTGAAAAAATTGGCTTAAAGCTCAACATTCAGAAAACATAGATCATGGCATCTGGTTCTATCATTTCATGGCAAATTGATGGAGAAACACTGGAAACAGTGGCAGACTTCATTTTTGGGAGCTTCAAAATCACTGCAGATGGTGATTGCAGCCATGAAATTAAAAGACACTCCTTGGAAGAAAAGTTATGACCAACCTAGACAGCATATTAAAGAACAGAGACATGACTTCGCCAACAATAGTCCATCTAGTCAAGGCTATGGTTTTTCCAGTAGTCATGTATGGATGTGAGAGTTGGACTATAAAGAAAGCTGAGCAGCAAAGAATTGATGCTTCTGAACTGTGGTGTTGGAGAAGACTCTTCAGAGTACCTTGGACTGCAAGGAGATCCAACCGATCCATCCTAAAGGAAATCAGTCCTGGGTGTTTACTGGAAGGACTGATGTTAAAGCTGAAACTCCAGTACTTTGGCCACCTCATGCAAAGAGCTGATTCATTTGAAAAGACCCTGATACTGGGAAAGATTGAGGGCAGGAGGAGAAGGGGATGACAGAGGATGAAATGGTTGGATGACATAACTGACTCAATGGACATGAGTTTGGGTAAACCCCAGGGGTTGGTGATGGACAGGGAGGCCTGGCGTGCTGCAGTCCATGGGGTCGCAATGAATCACACATGACTGAGCTACTGAACTGTACTGAACTGAATATTTATTAGCCTACTTTAAATGTATCTTCTTGTTTAAATCTTACAAAAGTCCCATGAAATAGAATTTATCTTTATTTTTTTTTTTTAATATGAGGAAACTGAATCTTTGAGTACATAATGACTTCCTAAATTCATGTGACTGTTGGCAAAATCGAATCCATTCCCTGTAATTATCAGAATCACATGTGCCTGCCACATGGGTTATTCCTTTCTTTGGCATCAGGAAGTTAGAGGTTTAATGGAGATCAAATTTATGCAAATGTGTAAGGAACTGAGGAAGTGATAGTCTGGAAAGGAAGCTGGAGGATCAGAGTATTCACTCATTCTAACAGCCTAAGTTACTTGTATGGGTAGACAAGAGGATAAGCAGAGCTTGTGGGAATATCTGAGAAAGTAAGATCATCAGCCACACAAAGGAGACCATGAAGAAGTTGATCATGGCCACATCTGTGGAAACTTCCACCTCTGTGGAAGATGCTGGCAAACATGTTGGTGCATTTGAGGCTGATTTTTGTTGGTTAGGACAGCAGCTGGGGAGACTGGTTGAACGAAGAGTAAGAGACGACTGAGGACAAACTGGGGTCCATCATTTCTCTCACTTCAGTATTCAAAAGAATATAAAACAGCCTATTATTCATTTCTTTTCTGCATCAAATGTCCCAACAGAATGATCACATTGGTATGGACATTTATTTATAGATTATCTATTTTTTCACTAAATATAATACCATTCTTTCCTCCAGTCTCCTCAACACACTCCTCTCCACTTTTCCTTGCCTCTTTCAGTATTCTCACTCTACATCCTTAGATTCCCTACCCTGCCCTTCTTAGACAGTTCCTTTTTCCTCAGATTTTGTCATTCAGTTCAGTTCAGTTCAGTTCAGTTGCTCAGTCATGTCCAACTCTTTGCAACCCCATGAATCGCAGCATGCCAGGCCTCCCTGTCCATCACAAACTCCTGGAGTTCACTCAAACTCATGTCCATCGAGTCAGTGATGCCATCCAGCCATCTCATCCTCTGTCATCCCCTTCTCCTCCTGCCCCCAATCCCTCCCAGCATCAGAGTCTTTTCCAATGAGTCAACTCTTCGCATGAGGTGGCCAAAGTACTGGAGTTTCAGCTTTAGCATCCTTCCTTCCAAAGAGCACCCAGGGCTGATCTCCTTCAGAATGGACTGGTTGGATCTCCTTACAGTCCAAGGGACTCTCAAGAGTCTTCTCCAACACCACAGTTCAAAAGCATCAATTCTTTGGCACTCAGCCTTCTTCACAGTCCAACTCTCACATCCATACATGACCACAAGAAAAACCATAGCCTTGACTAGAAGGACCTTTGTTGGCAAAGTAATGTCTCTGCTTTTGAATATGTTATCCAGGTTGGACATAACTTCCCTTCCAAGGAGTAAGTGTCTTTTAATTTCATGGCTGCAGTTGCTATCTGCAGTGATTTTGGAGCCCCCAAAAATAAAGTCTGACACTGTTTCCACTGTTTCCCCATCTATTTCCCATGAAGTGATGGGACCGGATGCCATGATCTTCGTTTTCTGAATAAATCCTTGCATGACCTATAGCCACATCTATATAGCTTGTTCTGTTCCTTATAAATCTGATACAAATCCATTAATAATTTGAGCCTGGTATCAGTTGAGTGTCTTTATGGAGATCCCATATCCTATAACATAAGATTGATTCTAACTGGGGAGTATAGACCCTACTGAAAACAGGGGGAAATTTTGGTGTAAGAATACTTGCATTTGTTAAGTAACACAATGCATATAACTACTGACCTCATAAAAGGATGTGTTTTCTGAGAAAACTACAGGTTGTAGTTTTAAAAATTAATAAGCTGCTATGGCAGGGGCTGACATCTTAAAGGAGAACTCCTCAGAAGGGAATAATGCACGCTTGTACAGCTTCAAAGATGTGTGAAGTCATGGATGTGGTTGGGTGTTGCAGGTTCTCATGGCAGCAAAAGAGTGGCATATGAAAGAATTCTCCTTTTGATATACCTCTTTAATTTTTCAAAAGTCTGTTTTCTATGATGCAAGACTCAGAATGATACATTTGTGACATACATATCTCAGATCGTGAATATATAATGTAAATCAAAATACTTTTCTACTAAAGTTTAATAATTTTATTAATTATGGATGTATGCTATGTTTCAAAAAACCCTCATATTTGTGTTGTAGTTTATACTCACTCAAGTATTATATGAATTTATATAACAGTATTAAGTGATTAAGCTTCAATTTTTTTTTATAATAGTAAACTGTATTAGCAATATGCATTTGAAAGTACAGAGTAAAGGACCCAGAGGTATCAATAATACTCCTGGTGGAGCAGAGCCAAAATGAAAACAAATTTCTCCATGAAAAGTAATTGTATCCCTGTGCTATAAAACTAAACCTCTTTGGTGAACTTGAAAAAATATAGACTTTGGATTCAAATTCATGAGTTTTCACTACTTTTCTCATTTCACAGTTTTGCATTTGTGTTTTTTGAGTAAGCAGAGATCCCTTAGAAATGTGCAAAGAATATGTTGCTGTTTAGGGGATTATATTTTAAAATGATATCATTTTAGGGGCAGCAGAAAATGATGTCAAAAATCAGAAAGTCAATAGTTCCTTAGTCTTTCTTTGTTTCAAACAATAAGAACATTTAGAAGTAAATTTTAGATTGTTTTAAATAAACTTTTGGAGAAGGAAATGGCAACCCACTCCAGTATCCTAGCCTGGAAAATCTCGTGGACAGAGGAGCCTGGTGGGCTGCAGTCCATGGTGTTGCAGAGTCAGGCACGACTGAGCGATTAACAGTTACTTACTAAATAAACTTTATTCATGCACACAACTATTAGAACATCTTATCAGAACATGAAAACATTGCTTTTGTTAGAGTTTGCACTGTATGAGGTAGTGGCAGAATTATTAACTAATTTTTGTGCAGAAAGTCTACTGAGAGACATTATATAGAACATTCTTTTAAAATTAAGATAAGATATAAGTCATATTCAGTCAGTCACTGTGATTTTATAAAGGCATGGCTATTTTTTAAAAGAGACTGAAAAAAGCAAAGGTCATAAATCTATTGCATTGATTTTTTTGTGTGTGTGTGTGTGATACTATCCAACAATCATTGTGCTAACATCCTTAAAAATGCAAATATTTTGTTCCTAGAATATTTCAGAAATTATACAAATAAGCCCTAAAAAATCAAACGTGTACTTTCTTGTTTGTGATACATATTTTCCCACATGTCAGTCAGTCAGTAAGTTCAGTCGCTCAGTCGTGTCTGACTCTTGGTGACCCCATGAATCGCAGCACACCAGGCCTCCCTGTCCATCACAAACTCCCGGAGTTCACTCAGACTCACGTCCATCGAGTCAGGGATGCCATCCAGCCATCTAATCCTCTGTAGTCCCCTTCTCCTCCTGCCCCCAATCCCTCCCAGCATCAGAGTCTTTTCCAATGAGTCAGCTCTTCCCATGAGGTGGCCAAAGTACTGGAGTTTCAGCTTTAGCATCCTTTCCTCCAAAGAAATCCCAGGGCTTATGTCCTTCAGAATGGACTGGTTGGATCTCCTTGCAGTCCAAGGGACTCTCAAGAGTCTTCTCCAACACCACAGTTCAAAAGCATCAATTCTTTGGCACTCAGCCTTCTTCACAGTCCAACTCTCACATCCATACATGACCACAGGAAAAACCATAGCCTTGACTAGACGGACCTTTGTTGGCAAAGTAATGTCTCTGCTTTTGAATATGCTATCTAGGTTGGTCATAACTTTCCTTCCAAGGTGTAAGCGTCTTTTAATTTCATGGCCGCAATCACCATCTGCAGTGATTTTGGAGCCCAGAAAAATAGTCTGACACTGTTTCCACTGTTTCCCCATCTATTTCCCATGGGAAATGGGACCAGATGCCATGATCTTCGTTTTCTGAATGTTGAGCTTTAAGCCAACTTTTTCACTCTCCTCTTTCACTTTCATCAAGAGGCTTTTTAGTTCCTCTTCACTTTCTGCCATAAGGGTGGTGTCATCTGCATATCTGAGGTTATAGATATTTCTCCCCGCAATCTTGATTCCAGCTTGTGTTTCTTCCAGTCCAGAGTTTCTCATGATGTACTCTGCATATAAGTGAAATAAGCAGGGTGACAATATACAGCCTTGATGTACTCCTTTTCCTATTTGGAACCAGTCTGTTGTTCCATGTCCAGTTCTAACTGTTGCTTCCTGACCTTCCCACGTGTACATGTATACAATTCATGTGGAAAATACCCTAAAATTTAAGCATGGCAAGAGAAGCAAATTGTCATAAACTTTAACAGCATAAAAACACTGACAATGATTCAAACTGATTTGTCATCATCTTCTAAGTATTTTTCTGTAACCAATTTATTATATTCAAAACTGTCATATCATCCTATACCTTCTTGTCCCTTACCTTACTTTTCTTCCCTTTCCTTTTTCAACAAGAGAAAGCCACTGTTATGCTCATTTTATGATTTGTTCTATTACAATTGTGTGTCAATATTTCTGGTTCTATCATTACTACTAACAGTATATATAAAGTTGCACTGTTTTTATAGCAAAGATTTTCTCTATAACCCTTGATGGACCTCTTAAGGCCAGCTTTTAAAGACATAATAAAATTAGTATTTTGTTTTTCTAATTGGGAAGGCTCTCTCAGTCTATAATATATCTTTCTGTTGTCTTATATACAATTTTCAATCTATATTTGTATATCAGACAATTCAGATATTCACTTTTTGTTACTGTTGACAGTACAGTTGAAATAAACACATATAGGATTAGCTGAGTATATTTATTTTCTTGATATTTGTAGGGTAGCTCAGAAAACAAATTACTTACTGTTAATGAAGATGCAGCATTACCGATTTAAAGTTGTTACAAGAATTGTGCTAAATTATCAAAGAGAATTTTTTTTTCTTATGTTGTTTCTATAGAAAATGCTTACTTTTTTAGTCCAGGCTTTCCTAACCCTTGGTAACTTTATGATGCCTCCATTTCCCCAAGTAAAATAAATTATATAATACAAAAGGGATTTATTTTGTATAAGTGAATACTAGCTAGTTTACCCACTTAAAGAAAAAAGGTAAAAGGAGAATTTAAAGAGTTAAAAGACCAATATTAAATTAGAGGGGCAAAAAAATAAGTAAAAAAAGGGAGAGAGAAAAACAAATTTAATGTCAGAAAAATTGTAGGACAGCAATGCAAGGGTGGAAGTGACACAACCCTAAAGCACTTTATGCATTTCAACCCCTGCCATATTCCAACTATACATCTTTATATTATGAATCTACAAATGCCCTAGATCCTGTGTCTGAATTATAGATTATGCTTTTAATATCAAAGGCACAAACTATCACATTGTCATTTGGTAAGATAAGTGCATTTTGGACTTTGTAAAATAATGACTATATGCGTTTCTGGTCACTAATTTGACCATGTCTGTCTTATTTATTTGATGACTTAAAAATAACTGATTATAATTAAAGATCTCTGGTGAAGCGATTTTGCTGCTTATTAACTGCTTGATCTTTTTATATATGCAGTGTTCTTGCCTGGAGAATCCCAGGGACTGGGGAACCTGGTGGGCTGCCATCTATGGGGTTGCACAGAGTCGGACACAACTGAAGCGACTTAGCAGCAGCAGCAGCAGCAGTACCAGCAGTACAAAAGAGAAAACTACTCCATTATAAGCACTGTGATTGTCAGTGAGAGGGTTTAGCTTGAGGCAACATATCTCAAGACATTTTTTGCCATAAAAAAGGAATTTGTGGCTTCTGCATATCTATAAATTTGTCAATAGATTAACATTTATGATCTGTGTTAGCTTTCATTTTTGAGTTAAGATATACTTACCTGTGCTTTATTAGATTGCAAAGGTAATTTACAAAGTGTAGTCATTAACCTTTTACCTAAAATTGAAGCAAAAGTAATATAGTATGTTGGTTTTCAAAAGAATTGATAACCATGATATTTAAAAAAATTGGAAAGCTATGAAAGCAAATACTTAAATGTAACTACTATATTTTGATTTTGGTACCTCTGGGACTCTAAGCCAACTAAACCCTTTTGACTGATAGTACACTATAGGAAAATCAATACAAGAAACAAGCTGCTACAATGTCTGCAACAACCAGCCAAAATACACAGAAAGTTGACTTATTCTTCAATCCAAAATTCTATTCCATAGGTAATGCCAGTAATTTGGACAAGTTTGTAAAGTGCATGTGCTACTGTTCAATTTATTCAAATTGTTTGCAACAAAAATGGCAGCAGATACCACAGGTGTGGTCCAGAAAGTCAAGGTACTCAAGCCTTATTTAACCCTTTTATTCAAAACACAAATTCTTTCTTAACTGATACTATCATAGAGGAATACATTTTCTTTCTTGGTTCTTCCGGATAGTCTAAGAATTGAATTTACTTGAGACAGATTAACAGGAGAAAAAAAAAAAAAGTAATGTGAAAGAGACCCAAGAAAACTGAGTAACTCCCCCAAATGACTGAAACCCTCACCTTAAAAAACAACTGCAGCTAAAGACTAAAGAGGATGCTGAGGGTTGTGGTTGGGACTTCAGAAGGGAAGAAGGAAATTCACATGGAGAAGGAAAAACAAATATTTGGTAGACAATTGTTTGCTGCCCCATATAGAGAAAATGGGACACAGAGTGAACTCTGGTCTTTGAACCCTGCTGAGTTTCTCCTGTCATAACCAGCCCATATTTTTGCAGTTACATCTGGTAATAGCCCTGTTCTAGGAACAAGCTCTTTTTATTTTTATTTTATTTTTTTTAATTTTATTTTATTTTTAAACTTTACATAATTGTATTAGTTTTGCCAAATATCAAAATGAATCCATCACAGGTATACATGTGCTCCCCATCCTGAACCCTCCTCCCTCCTCCCTCCCCATACCATCCCTCTAGGTCGTCCCAGTGCACTAGCCCCAAGCATCCAGTATCGTGCATTGAACCTGGAATTGAAATATAGTTGATTTACAATGTTGTGTTAGTTGTCTGTTATACAGCAAAGTGATTCATATATAGATAGATAGATACACACACATATATTCTTTTCCAGATTCTTTTCCACTATAGTTGATTACAAGATATTGAATACAGTTTCTTGTGCTATACAGTAGATTCTCCTTGTTTATCTATTTTATATGTGAGCATGTGCTAAGTTGCTTCAGTCGTGTCTGACCCTTGGCCACGCCAGGGACTGTAACCCACCAGGCTCCTCTGTCCACAGGATTCTCCAGGCAAGAATATGGGAGTGGGTTGCCATTTCCTTCTCCAAGGGACTTCCCAACCCAGGGACTGATCCAGGGTCTCTTATGTCTGCTGCATTGGCAGGCAGATTCTTTACCATAGCACCACCTGGAAGCCCATTTTATATATAGTAGTTTATATTTGCTAATCCCAAACTCCTAATTTATTATCTATCCCTGTCCTTTTTCCCTTTGCTAACTGTAAATTTGTTTTCTATACCTGTGGGTCTATTTCTGTTTAGTAAATAAATTCACTTGTATCATTTTTTAAGATTCCACATATAAGTGCTATCTTTTGATATTTGTCTTTCTCTGACTTACTTCACTCAGTATAAGAATCTCTAGGTCCATCCATATTTTCTTTATCCATTCATCTCTCAATGAACATTTAGGTTGTTTTCATGTATTGGCGATTGCAAATAGTGCTGCTATGAACACTGGAGGCCATGTATCTTTTAAAATTAGAATTTTCTTTTTCAGATTTATTCCCCAAAGTGCGATTGCTGGATCATATGGTAATTCTCTTTTTAGTTTTTTAAAGAAACCTCCATACTTTTATTCAAAGTGGCTTGACCAATTTACATTAGTGACGGGCTCTTGATCTAAATTCTTTTAGGCATTTAAGGGGGAGGAAACAAGAAAAATTTCCTGACTCTTTGGTTTTTTAAACATAGTCAGCCTAAATTAATCCTCATGTCAAAGTGACACATTTCAGGATGGCAAATTTTGCTCTCATACATATCAACCAATGTCTGAAGATGAGTCAGAGAATACTGGTCTGCAGGTAGGGTTTAAAGGTCCCCTGGAAATGCTGATCTTCTCATCCCATAAAGAGGCTGTGCAAGGCCTGGTGAGCCTTGTGCTAATTGCCCACCTTGTCCATTTATCCCAGTGTGCAAGCAAAAATTATTTTTTTTGTATGCCACTACATTAAAAAAAGTCTCAAAACTATTTTTTCCTAGAGAGATTTTCTTCTAAGGTAGAACTAAGTAAGTATATCTTTCACATGAATAATAATTACTTAATTTGTGAATATTTTTCATTGTAATTCCTATAAGATGATGTGTGTGTGTGTGTGGGGGGGGTTGTTATCAATTCACCAAGGAGCCATGCTGTGCTATTAAGCATTATGGAAACCATAATCCTCCTTTAGATTACTACTTAACCAACAGCTGTGCTCTTGGTTCCCCTTTCTTCATTCTGTGCCCAGTTGCTTCAGTAATGTCCAACTCTTTGTGACCCCATGGACTGTAGCCTACCAGGTTTCTCTGTCTATGAGATTCTCCAGGCAAGAATACTAGAGTGGGTTGCCATGCCCTCCTCCAGTGGATCTTCCCAACCCATAGATTGAACCCACATCTCTTAGGTCTCCTGCACTGGCAGGTGGGTTCTTTAGCACTAGTGCCACCTGGGAAGTCGCTTCTTCATTCTAAAACATAATGCAATTCTGTTTCTTTCCTTATTTTCTTTCTTACCACACAAAAGTCAGTTCAGTCAGTTCAGTTCAGTCCGACTTAGTCGTGTCCGACTCTTTGCGACCCCATGAATAGCAGCACACCAGGCCTTGCTGTCCATCACCAACTCCTGGAGTTCACCCAAACTCATGTACATTGAGTTGGTGATGCCATCCAGCCATCGCATCCTCTGTCATCCCCTTCTCCTCCTGCCCCCAATCTCTCCCAGTATCAGGGTCTTTTCCAATGAGTCAACTCTTTGCATGAGGTGGCCAAAATATTGGAGTTTCAGCCTCAGCATCAGTCTTTCCAATGAACACCCAGGACTGGTTGGATCTCCTTGCAGTCCAAGGGACTCGCAAGAATCTTCTCCAACACCACAGTTCAAAAGCATCAATTCTTCCTCGCTCAGCTTTCTTCACAAAGGTCACATTGCTGCAAACACTCTTTCTAAACTTGCTAACTTAACTCACTTTCATCTACTCACTAGATATCTTTCACTTCTCTAATACAGTAAGTTATCTTTTCACCAATGTGGTTCACTAAATATTATACTGTTTGTTTTTATCTATAGACCAATAGAAATAGCTTTTTTCTTCTCATCTCTGGTTAAGCAAAAGCCTTTCATATAACAGAATGACATATTGGATTTTCCGTCCTTATATTTAGGGGAAAATAGATGTCATCATTTGTTGGATACTTGTAATATTGTATATATTTTTGAAATTATTTGTATTAGCTGTGAAAATTGACTCTTTTTTGCTGTTTCTAAAAATCTCATATCAGCAACAGTAAAATCCAACTAATAGTCAAAAGTACAAGGCTGGCTTTGTTAAATTTGAATTTGTTCTACTCAAAAACTCTTATTGTATGTAGCTATAAGTATAGTCCTCATAAAAATGAAAATGGCTGTCTGTTGATAGATATTTTTCTCAGCCAGCTGTAAACACTTAGTATATCTCTTTCTGTCTTTAAGAACCACCCAGAAAAGTTTCTATCAGAATTATTATTCAAATGTTTTTGGCTGAAAAATTTTAACTTTGTTTTAAACTAGTGGCATAGTTTTAAACATTGGCTGAATGTAACAAAGACAGTAAAACACTTATTCACTATGATCAAGAAACACGTTAGGGATTCTGAAACATCCTCAGAAATTCTAAATTTTCAGGGTGGCCACATTAAGGTGAGGGTAGGAAGAAAATTAATGGTATGTGCTGTGTGCATGCTTGCTAAGGTGCTAATTGTCCCTGGTTGAACTGTAACAGAACCATTGGGGTCAGAAAACAGAATATACCTTAAATGTGTAATAGTCTCAATATAAATATTTCTGTAACATACATTTTTCAAAGCAAGTGATTATATATTGCTGTAAGAGGTATTATATTTTAGCCAAGGGAATTACCATAGAGAAGCAGAGTTGAAGAAAACTATATATTTGCTAGATACTTTCCATATGTATTTTAAGTGTTTTGAATCCTTCAGGATCCATGCCACTCCAGTTATTCCACCTATTAAAATTTATCTTTGATGCACATCTTCAGATTATTGTAGAAAAGTAAAAAGAGGTCACAGGTGAAAATGTTCACATGAAAGGTGAATACGCAGCACATAAACTATGGATATTGGGTAGACTATATAGAATCAGAAGTAAATTGCAAATAGCCATGGTAAGTTGAACCTTGAGAATTATCCATAGAACTAGAAATTTCTACTGAAAAGAATGTGATTTCACTGTATCATATTTCTCATTGGTGATTTGTAGTACGTGCTTTTATGATTCTGACTTTAATAAGCATTGACTTGTGAACCTACTTTGTGCTACATACTAAGGTGGAGACCAAGATGATCATGACTCATTTTGACCCTTCAAAGAAGCTAACAGCAGTGGGAAGGATAGTAGTATAAGTTTAAAAAAATTTTTTTAATTAAAAACAAAAGCAGAAATACATGGCTATCTTTGTTGAGGTCAAATGGTATTTGCAGACTGTCAAGACTTTATGAATATAGCCATGCCAGCAAAAGCAATTGTAGTTGGGGAAGTCTTCTAGGAAGTGAAGATTTGATTGGATCCTTAAAGAATGAGGAAAATACTTCTAAACAGAGAGGAGATGGAGATAGCATTGCAGGAAGTGGGCAACTTTCCAGGAACAACAAAGAGCTAGGGATCTGTGGTGAACAAATTTCCAATGGCAAATAGCTGGTGAAAAGATGGGAATGGCAGGCTGGAGCAAGAAGGGAAGGGTTGTCCTCCACCAGGTGGCTGTTAGAGGAACCCTTTCAAGGCTGCCTCTCTCCCCTGCATGGTAGGTCTGAGGAGGAAGATGGCACCATTAGGGCTGTGTGAAAATTTATTGTTGCTAATGTTATTCTGTTTTTTATTTTTTTTGGTGAAGGAAATTTATGACCAACCTAGATAGCATATTGAAAAGCAGAGACATTACTTTGCCAACAAAGGTCCATCTAGTCAAGGCTATGGTTTTTCCTGTGGTCATGTATGGATGTGAGAGTTGGACTGTGAAGAAGGCTGAGCACTGAAGAATTGATGCTTTTGAACTGTGGTGTTGGAGAAGACTCTTGAGAGTCCCTTGGACTGCAAGGAGATCCAACCAGTCCATCTTAAAGGAGATCAGTCCTGGGTGTTCATTGGAAGGACTGATGCTGAGGCTGAAACTCCAATACTTTGGCCATGTCATGTGAAGAGTTGACTCATTAGAGAAGACCCTGATGCTGGGAGGGATTGGGGGCAGGAGGAGAAGGGGATGACAGAGGATGAGATGGTTGGATGGCATCACCGAGTTGATGCACGTGAGTTTGTGTGAACTCCGAGAGTTGGTGATGGACAGGGAGGCCTGGCGTGCTGCAATTCATGAGGTCACAAAGAGCTGGACTCAACTGAACGACTAAACTGAACTGAACTGAAAGTCCTATGGAAGAGGTTTGTCTGTGCTTTCACTTTTTGTAAAATTTCATTAGTTTAAATTTTGCCTAAGATCTAATTTCCATGAAAATCTACCTGCACTGTCTAGAATATGGGCACCACTCCCTCTTCCATAGACCCAGGAAAAACTGACATATCATAGTTTTATTGTCTTTCTTTGTATTAGGAAAGCAGTTCTTAAGCCTCCTTCAAAACAGAAAATAGCTCTCTCTGTTCCTATGTACCTAAAGTGTTTCCATGACAACCAACATCTCACCCTCCAAGAACCCTCTCACTTGCCCTGGAGATCTCAGAGGCACCACTGTGTGTTGGCACATTTTCCTAACAACAGACCTATTGGTCTGTGACCAATAGGATTAATTTGCTACAATGTTTGTTGATGAATGTTTCGAGATTGACAATGATCTCCAACTTCAGAACTATTGACTATTTGCCAAAACTCATGTAGACCATCTGGCTAGATAGTGTAGTGTGGAAACACCATCACAGAGTTGTTAGGTTTGACCTGGAGGCCATGTGAAATCAAGGAGATAAACTCTATTACCAGGCTCCAGTGGTATGTTAGGTCAAGAGTGAACATCAGGATGCCTTGGTTTAAGGGATCAAGAAAATTAAATTGAGTGAGTCCTAGGAGTGGAGGTGACATAGGAAACTAAGAGGAAAGTTAGAGTAGCAGAAGAGAGTAGAAGAAGAAGGTAGTGTTATGGAAGTGCACATTTTCTGTTGCACTCAGCAATAAGGATATCCTTAGTGACCTTTTCCCAAAATAATTTTATTAAAGTGTTCAGATCAGTCACTCAGTCGCGTCCGACTCTTTTCGACCCCATGAATCGCAGCATGCCAGGCCTCCCTGTCCATCACCAACTCCTGGAGTTCACTGACACTCATGTCCATCGAGTCAATGATGCCATCCAGACATCTCATCCTCTGTAATCCCCTTCTCCTCCTGCCCCCAATCCCTCCCAGCATCAGGGTCTTTTCCAATGAGTCAACTCTTCGCGTGAGGTGGCCAAAGTACTGGAGTTTCAGCTTTAGCATCATTCCCTCCAAAGAAATCCCAGGGCTGATCTCCTTCAGAATGGACTGGTTGGATCTCCTTGCAGTCCAAGGGACTCTCAAGAGTCTTCTCCAACACCACAGTTCAAAAGCATCAATTCTTCAGCATTTAGCCTTCTTCACAGTCCAACTCTCACATCCATACATGACCACAGGAAAAACCATAGCCTTGACTAGATGGACCTTTGTTGGCAAAGTAATGTCTCTGCTTTTGAATATGCTATCTAGGTTGGTCATAACCTTCCTTCCAAGGAGTAAGCATCTTTTAATTTCATGGCTGCAGTCACCATCTGCAGTGATTTTGGAGCACCAAAAAATAAAGTCTGACACTGTTTCCACTGTTTCCCCATCTATTTCCCATGAAGTGATGGGACTGGATGCCATGATCTTTGTTTTCAGAATGTTGAGCTTTAAGCCAACTTTTTCACTCTCCACTTTCACTTTCATCAAGAGGCTTTTGAGTTCCTCTTCATTTTCTGCCATAAGGGTGGTGTCATCTGCATATCTGAGGTTATTGATATTTCTCCTGGCAATCTTGATTCCAGCTTGTGTTTCTTCCAGCCCAGCATTTCTCATGATGTACTCTGCATATAAGTTAAATAAGCAGGGTGACAATATACAACCTTGACATACTCCTTTTCCTATTTGGAACCAGTCTGTTGTTCCATGTCCAGTTCTAACTGTTGCTTCCTGACCTGCATCTCAAGAGACAGATCAGGTGGTCTGGTATTCCCATCTCTTTCAGAATTTTCCACAGTTTATTGTGATCCACACAGTGAAAGGCTTTGGCATAATGAATAAAGCAGAAATAGATGTTAGGGGACCAAAAACATTTAAGAAATGAATGTGATGTAAGAAAAAGAAGACTCAGTAATCTTTCAGGGACCTTAGTAGAAAAAAGAAAATGAAAGGTATTGGAAAGATACAGGGTAAAAAGTGTCAACAAAATTTTATTTTTTCAGGATGGAATAATCTTGTGCGTGTTTAGCAGCTGAAAAAAGAGGAAAAAAAAGAGTGACAGAAATTGAATACACAGAGTAAAGTGGGGCTATTTGACAGAGTAATACTTTTGAAGAAATAGGAAGAAAGACGAAGGTGTTGTCATTGAGCAGAAATAGGGTATCCAAAAAAAATCTTATCTTCTTCCAAGAAAGGAAGTAAGGAGATAAAAGTAGGTTAAGAAAAAAAAAAAAAAAAAGAAAGAAAAAGGAAGTAGATAAAGAGAAAGCAGAGAAGTACTCTGGCAGCTGAAAGAGAATTAAATTTTAAAAATTTATTTTATTGTGAAAAATGATAGCATAGGTTTTGTTCTGATAATCAGGCTCCAGGGTATAATGTGCTTGATGTGTCAGTAGGATCATGCTTGTAGATTATCCTTGTAGTAAATTGTACTTGATGATTTTATTTTTCCTAAAGAAGCAGATTAAAACTTTTGCTACTAGTGAGAAAAAAAAATCCTATTTTGCACGATTAAATTCAACCTCAAAATATCTACTGTGCCCAGTGCTTCAGAGCAAGATAGTAAGACTATATGAAACAAAGCACAATTTCTTATACTACTGAGTATTTCAGAGTCCAGAGAGATGTCAGGGGACTCAATAATATAGGGCCTATAGTCAACTGTAAGGACTTTGGGCCTTACTTTGATTAAGATGGAAAACTATTGAAGAGTCTTACAGGATAAAACACAGGAATTACAGGATATAATATATTTTAAAATGGTAAATGGCACCCCACTCCAGTACTCTTGCCTAGAAAATCCCATGGAAGGAGGAGCCTGGAACGCTGCAGTCCATGGGGTCGCTGAGGGTCGGACACGACTGAGTGACTTCCCTTTCACTTTCCACTTTCATGCATTGGAGAAAGAAATGGCAACCCACTCCAGTGTTCTTGCCTGGAGAATCCCAGGGATGGGGGAGCCTGGTGGGCTGCCGTCTATGGGGTCGTATAGAGTCGGACACTACTGAAGTGACTTAGCAGTAACAGCAGTATATGCAGCAGAGAACATACTATATAGGTTTAAGGACAAAAGACAGTGAAAACAGAAATCTGTTGTGATTATTCAGTGAAAGATGGTGTTAGACTAGACTAGGGTTGTTGTAATACAAGAGTTATATAAGAGTGATTAGATTCGATGCACATTTTAAAGTTAAGAGAGGTGTTATATTGATGCAAGTGAGATGTCAAAAAATAGAATCAAGGTTGATTCTGAGATATTTAACCTTCAGTTACTGAATTATAAGGGCTTCCCAGGTGGCACTAGTGGTAAAGAATGAGTTAGAAAACTAAGTTTCTTTTTTTGTTGTTTTTCTTTTTTGTGGAGTGAGGGGAGTAAAATTAACATGGAGATGTCAAGTGGCCAGTATGAGATCTGGGTTTATGAGGGAAATTTTGTTGGAGAGACAAGTATAGGTCTAGTCAGCATGTTATTATCATTTAAGGTTATGCTGCTGAATGAGATAAGCAAGGAATTGAGTGTAGATAGAGGAGTTGTGGAGTCTGAAACAGTGCCGCTATTTTAGAAGCTGGGAAGACTAAGAGACATCTGCAAAGAAGACTATGGAAAAGTTAACTCTGAGGAAATAAGAAAACTAAAATAGACATATACCTTAGAAATCAAGGGAGAAGAAATTACAGGTATGAGTTTGTGCTGAAAAATTGAGTGTCATTACACTTGATAAATTAGGAAGAGAATTAAGAATTTTCTATTGATTTTGGCAACCTGGAGGCCATTGGTGACATTGTAGATAACAGTTAATCTAGGGTAGCCAGGATAAAAGTATGACTGGACTGAGTTAAAGAAAAGAGACAAATTGAGAATGATGGGTACATAGGTTACTTTTAGAGAGTTTTGTCTTAAGCAGAAAGCAGGAAAATGCATTGGTAACTGGAAACGAATGTGAGGTTGAAATTTTCAAAAACATTTTTTTTTTTAAATGCGAAATAGGAGCATATGTTTTTGGCTGATGTTTTAAGTCACAAGAAAGAATCAAAGATGCAAGAGAGAAAGGAAAAGCATCAGAGCAGTGATGGGATCCAGTGCCAAAGTGAAGGACTTGAACTTGGGTGGGATTTTGAACAGTTTATCTCTGTCAACAGGAGGAGAATATAAGTAGGGAGCAAGATCAGTTGGGAGATAGGATGGTGATAGTAGTGGATTTGAGAACTTTCTCTTCTGATTCTTACCCCTCCCCCCCAGAAGAATATAAATAAAGGTCATCAACTGAAAGTGAGAATCATTAAGAGGTATTGGATGCTCACTGAGAGAGAAAGAGCTACTATTTCTACTGTATCTCAGTTCAGTTCAGTCGCTCAGTCATGTCCAACTTTTGCGACCCCATGAATTGCAGCATGCCAGGCCTCCCTGTCCATCGCCATCTCCCTGAGCTCACTCAAACTCACATCCACGGAGTCTGTGATGCCATCCAGCCATCTCATCCTCTGTCGTCCTCTTTCCCTCCTGACCCAATCCCTCCCAGCATCAGGGTCTTCTCTAATGAGTCAACTCTTCGCATGAGGTGGCCAAAGTACTGGAGTTTCAGCTTTAGCATAATTCCTTCCAAAGAACACCCGGGGCTGATCTCCTTTAGAATGGACTGGTTGGATCTCCTTGCAGTCCAAGGGACTCTCAAGAGTCTTCTCCAACACCACAGTTCAAAACCATCAATTCTTTGGCACTCAGCTTTCTTCACAGTCCAACTCTCACATTCACACATAACCACTAGAAAAACCATAACCTTGACTAGACAGACCTTTGTTGGCAAAGTAATTTTTCTGCTTTTCAAGGCGCTATCTAGGTTGGTCATAACTTTCCTTCCAAGGAGTAAGCGTCTTTTAATTTCATGGCTGCAGTCACCATCTGGAGTGATTTTGGAGCACCAAAAAATAAAGTCTGCCACTGTTTACAGTGTTTCTCCGTCTATTTCCCATGAAGTGATGGGACCAGATGCCATGATCTTCGTTTTCTGAATGTTGAGCTTTAAGCCAACTTTTTGACTCTTCTTTCACTTTCATCAAGAGGCTTTTTAGTTCCTCTTCTCTTTCTGCCATAAGGGTGGTGTCATCTGCATATCTGAGGTTTATTGGTATTTCTCCTGACAATCTAGATTCCACCTTGTGCTTCTTCCAGTCCAGCATTTCTCATGATGTACTCTGCATAGAAGTGAAATAAGCAGGGTGACAATATACAGACTTGATGTACTCCTTTTCCTATTTGGAACCAGTCTGTTGTTCCATGTCCAGTTCTAACTGTTGCTTCCTGACCTGCATATAGGTTTCTCAAGAGGCTGGTCAGGTGGTCTGGTATTCCCATCTCTTTCAGACTTTTCCACAGTTTATTGTGATCCACATAGTCAAAGGCTTTGGCATAGTCAATAAAGCAGAAATGGATGTATTTCTGGAACTCTTGCTTTTTCCATGATCCAGTGGATGTTGGCAATTTGATCTTTGGTTCCTCTGCCTTTTCTAAAACCAGCTTGAACATCTAGAAGTTCAAGGTTAACGTATTGCTGAATCCCAGCTTGGAGAATTTTGAGCATTACTTTACTAGCATGTGAGATGAGTGCAATTGTGTGGTAGTTTGAGCATTCTTTGGCATTGCTTTTCTTTGGGATTGGAACAAAAACTGACCTTTTCCAGTCCTGTGGCCACTGCTGAGTTTTCCAAATTTGCTGGCATATAGAGTGCAGCACTTTCACAGCATCATCTTTCAGGGTTTAAAATAGCTCAACTGGAATTCTGTCACCTCCACTAGCTTTGTTCGTAGTGATACTTTCTAAGGCACACTTGACTTCACATTCCAGGATGTCTGGCTCTAGGTCAGTGATCACACCATTGTGATTATCTGGGTCGTGAGGATCTTTTTTGTACAGTTCTTCTGTGTATTCTTGCCACCTCTTCTTAATATCTTCTGCTTCTGTTAGGTCCATACTATTTCTGTCCTTTATTTAGCCCATCTTTGCATGAAATGTTCCCTTGATATCTCTAATTTTCTTGAAGAAATCTTTAGTCTTTCCCATTGTGTTGTCTTCCTCTATTTCTTTGCATTGATTGCTGTGGAAGGCTTTCTTATCTCTTCCTGCTATTCTTTGGAACTCTCCATTCAGATGCTTATATCTTTCCTTTTCTCCTTTGTTTTTTTTTTACAGCTATTTATAAGTCCTCCCCAGACAGCTGTTTTGCTTTTTTGCATTTCTTTTCCATGGGGATGGTCTTGATCCCTGTCTCCTGTACAGTGTCACAAACCTCAGTCCATAGTTCATCAGGCAATCTATCTATCAGATCTAGTCCCTTAAATCTATTTCTAACTTCCACTGTATAATCATAAGGGATTGGATTTAAGTCATACCTGAATGGTCTAGTGGTTTTCCCTACTTTCTTCAATTTAAGTCTGATTTTGGCAAAAAGGAGCTCATGATATGAACCACAGTCAGCTCCCGGTCTTGTTTTTGTTGACTGTATAGAGCTTCTCCATCTTTGGCTGCAGAGAATATAATCAATCTGATTTCAGTGTTGACCATCTGGTGATGTCCATGTGTAGAGTCTTCTCTTGTGTTGTTGGAAGAGGGTGTTTTTATGAGCAGTGCGTTCTCTTGGCAAAACTCTATTAGCTTTTGCCCTGCTTCATTGTGTACTCCAAGACCATATTTGCCTGTTACCCCAGGGGTTTCTTGACTTCCTACTTTTGCATTCCAGTCCCCTATAATGAAAAGGACATCTTTTTTGGGTGTTAGTTCTAAAAGGTCTTGTAGGTCTTCATAGAACTGTTCAACTTCAGGTTCTTCAGTGTTACTGGTTGGGGCATAGACTTGGATTACTGTGATATTGAATGGTTTGCCTTGGAAACGAACAGAGATCATTCTGTCATTTTTGGGATTGCATCCAAGTACTGCATTTTGGACTCTTTTATTGACTATGATGCCTACTCCATTTCTTCTAAGGTATTCTTGCCCACAGTAGTAGATATAATGGTCATCTGAGTTAAATTCACCCATTCCAGTCCATTTCAGTTCGCTGATTCCTAGAATGTCAATGTTTACTCTTGCCACCTCCTGTTTGACCACCTCCAATTTGCCTTGATTCATGAACCTGACATTCCAGGTTCCTTTGCAATATTGCTTTTTACAGCATTGGACCTTGCTTCTATCACCAGTCACATCCACAACTGGGTATTGTTTTTGCTTTGGCTCCATCCCTTCATTCTTTCTGGAGTTATTTCTCCAGTGGTCTATAGTAGCATATTGGGCACCTACTGACCTGAGGAGTTTCTCCTTCGGCATCCTATCATTTTGCCTTTTCATACTGTTCATGGGGTTCTCAAGGCAAGAATACTGAAGCGGTTTGCCATTCCCTTCTACAGTGGGCCACATTCTGTCAGACCTCTCCACCATGACCCGCCCATCTTGGGTGGCCCCACAGGGAATGGCTTAGTTTCACTGAGTTAGACAAGGCTGTGGTCCTAGTGTGATTAGATTGACTAGTTTCATCTACCATGTGATAATACATTGTTTTCAATCTCATCGAGATCTCTGGTCTACAGATTCTGTCACTTTTTCATCATCGATTAGTCCCCTCCTTGCTTCACTTCCTATCTTGCAACACAGCATGAGAGTTCCTGCTATGAGTTTCTGATCAGTTCCTGGAAAGTTCTCTTAACTTCTTGGCTCCTTCAGTTCAGTTCAGTTCAGTTGCTCAGTTGTGTCTGACTCTTTGTGACCCCATGAACCGAATCACTCCAGGCCTCCTTGTCCATTACCAACTCCCGGAGTTTACCTAAACTCATGTCCATTGAGTCAGTGATGCCATCCAGCCATCTCATCCTCTATTGTCCCCATCTCCACCTACCCTCAGTCCTTCAAATGAGTCTGCTCTTTGCATCAGGTGGCCAAAATATTGGAGTTTCAGCTTCAACATCAGTCTTTCCAATGAACACCCAGGACTGATCTTCTTTAGGATGGGCTGGTTGGATCTTCTTGCAGTCTGTGGGACTCTCAAGAGTCTTCTGCAACATCACAGTTCAAAAGCATCGATTCTTCAACACTCACCTTTCTTTATAGTCCAACTATCATATCCATACATGACTACAGGAAAAACCATAGCCTTAACTAGACGGACATTTGTGACAAAGAGATGTCTCTGCTTTTGAATATGCTGTCTAGGTTGGTCATAACTTTCCTTCACGGAGTAAGTTTCTTTTAATTTCATGGCTGCAATCACCATGTGTCATCGTGTTGGAGCCCCCCAAAATAAAGTCAGACATTTGGCTCCTTAGACTCCACTCATGTGTGGCTGGTGAGGGAAATATACATTTGGTTCAGTGAAAAAAGTCTCATTTAGTTATGATTGCATTCATGCAGCTGAATGCTATAGGAGAACACTAACAGACAGAGTTGTATAATTTCATTTTAATTACATAAACACAGACTCAATTGGTAACTTCATACTTACAGCACACCTAACTATTTTACCTAGAAAATTTGCTTGTTCATCTTGTGACCATGATTTTTCTCTCTTCTTAACTTACTGATGTCTCCTCCTCTCCTCTTCTTTTTAAAATAATGACTTTACCTCATATTTCACTAAGAAAACTAAAGCTGTCCAATGGGATTCTTTCCATCACCAAATTTATAAATCAACCTGCAGCTGCAACCATATTTTCTTCATTTTCACTAAACAGTGATGGCAAGAAAGTACCTCATTTTCTCAAAGCCCAAATCTTCCATATGTGTGACTGACCCTGTCCTTCCTTGTCTTTGTAAAGGCATATCTCTTCTATTTTCCATCTGTCCACCATATCATAATTCTAGCTTTGTTGCCATCAGCATACTGCCTATTTTTTATTTATTTATTTTTGGTAAAACTCTCAGTGCTTCTTATATTTAAACTTTAATGAATTGAGTAATTTATTAAATCAAAGATATGCTTGGTTTTCTTAAAAGTTTCAAAGATGTAGAAAAATCCATGCAACACTTGTGATATGTCTCAATGATTCCAAACATCATTATGTCTACACATAGTTCTAACACAAATTATCACTACCATTTGCTTATGCAATTCTCATTTATTTTCCTACTGGTATTGTAACTGCAGCTAATAACCAAGCAAAGCCTCACTTACTTGAGAGAGGAAGGTAGGGTAGTGATTCTGGCTATGCCCAGTTGATTCTTGCCCAGTAACAACCAACTGTGTCCCCAGGTGATTGAAACTCACCCTGGCATTAGGGGTGTTGTGTTCCTTCTCAGCTTAAGTTTTGCCAGTTATTTCAATGCTAAAGCTAAGTCACTTTAGTCATGTCTGACTCTGTGCGACCCCATAGACGGCAGCCCACCAGGCTCCCCCGTCCCTGGGATTCTCCAGGCAAGAACACTGGAGTGGGTTGCCATTTCCTTCTCCAATGCATGAAATTGAAAAGTGAAAGTGAAGTTGCTCAGTCGTGTCTGACTCTTAGCGACCCCATGGACTGCAGCCTTCCAGGCTCCTCCATCCATGGGATTTTCCAGGCAAGAGTACTGGAGTGGGGTGCCGTTCCTACCTGTTAGCAAAGTCTTCCTTTTTTACTGAACCTTAAATTTCATTTTTGAAATTCAGGATGTCTGAGTCCCAGAATTTGTTACTTTTCTCTCAGTTTGGCACCATACTTTGTATCTTTTTTTAAAAACTTTTGACCCTTGCTTTAATCTAAACAACTCTGACTTAGTGTATCTGCTGTGCTAAATCTCTTCAGTCATGTTCAGCTCTTTGCAACCCTACGGACCATAGCCTGCCAGGTTGCTCTGTCCATGGCATTCTCCAGGCATAAATACTGGATTGGGTTGCCATGTCCTCCTCTAGGGGATCCTTCTGACACAGGGATCAAACCTGTGTCTCTTAACGTCTCTTGCATTGGCAGGCAGGTTCTTTAGCACTAACACCACCTGCGAAGCCAGTGTATCTGGAGTGGAATAACCAAATCTTTAGTTTTTCATGATTTTATCTGCTGATCTATGGTGTAATCTATCAGAATTCATAAAATAGCAACATTAGAGATATGTTCTAGCCTATCCTCATTTAAAGAGCTTTCTAATTTCTCCAAATATGCCTCATTTCTGTATTCCTCTTATCATCACTAATTCTTGATAGAGCTATTGTATAACCACTGTCTACTTCTACACCTAACTAGGAATAATATTCCTACTTTGTATGGAAGACAATTTTTATTGTACTATATTGTCACCCTGCTTATTTAACTTATATTCAGGGTACATCATGAGAAATGCTGGGCTGGATGACGCACAGCTGGAATCAAGATTGCCGGGAGAAATATCAATAACCTTAGATATGCAGATGACACCACTCTTATGGCAGAAAGTGAAGAACTAAAGAGTCTCTTGATGAAAGTGAAAGAGGAGAGTGAAAAAGTTGGCTTAAAGCACAACATTCAGAAAACTAAGATCATGGCATCTGGTCCCATCATTTCATGGCGAATAGAAGGGGAAACAGTGGAAACAGTCGTTGACTTTATTTTGGGGGCTCAAAAATCACAGCACATGGTGATTGCAGCCATGAAATTAAAAAACACTTGCTCCTTGGAAGGAAAGTTATGACTAACCCAGACAGCATATTCAAAAGCAGAGACATTACTTTGCTAATGTCTCTGTCTTTGTTTTAACAAAGGTCCGTCTAGTCAAAGCTATGGTTTTTCCAGTGGTCTTGTATGGATGTGAGAGTTGGACTATAAAGAAAGCTGAGCACTGAAGAATTGATGCTTTTGAACTGTGGTGTTGGAGAAGACTCTTGAGAGTCCCTTGGACTGCAAGGAGATCCAACCAGTCCATCCTAAAGGAAATCAGTCCTGGGTGATCATTGGAAAACTGATGTCGAAGCTGAAACCCCAATATTTTGGCCACCTGATGCAAAGAGTTGATTAATTTGAAAAGACCCTGATCCTGGGAAATATTGAGGGCAGGTGGAGAAGGGGACAACAGAGGATGAGATGGTTGTATGGCATCACCGACTAAATGGATGTGAGTTTGGGTAGCGTCCGGGATTTGGTGATGGACAGGGAGGCCTGGAGTGCTGCAGTTCATGGGGTTGCAAAGTGTAGGACACAGCTGGCGACTGAACTGAACTGAGTCCCCCTCACTCAATCTTCTATTTAAGATGAGTGATATATGCTATTGGTGATTTTGAGAAAAGGGACTGAATATACATGGATGGCTTTTGAATTAGTTAAGAGTATGAGTGAAATGTCCTTAAAGTAAAAAACAAAACAAAAAACCTGCAAAGACTCATTGGACCTATCAATAACAGAGGCTTATTTCACTCTCAAAATTAGGCTTAGAGGTTGGCAGAAATTTCAAGGGTTAAGCACTCTGGCTGAGGGACCTCTATTTTCTTTGTCTATTCTTATTGTCACCATTATCCAGCAAGCAGGAAAGAGAAAAGAGGAAATGGAAGGAAAGAAGCTTTTTTTTTTTTCAAGATATCACCTGTGTTGCACATATTCCTCTACTCTCAATTCAGTTGAGACTGTGGCCACTTAACCACAAGAGAAACTCAGAAATTTTCTTTGTATTTAAGCTTTTTTGGCTCAAAGTCAAGGAGAGAGGTAGGTCATTAATAGGTGGATGGATATGTAGTGAAGAGTGATAAGCAGTTTCTTCTCCTCTGGTTACTCAAGCATTAATGCATATTGTCTCCCACACTTTTCTCCTAAAGGTAGTACAAATTTCCATTCTGCACAAAGTTTGCCATCTCCAGGTAATATGGAATGCTCTCCATTGAGTGTGAATGTTACTCTTTAAAGAGTAACCTTAAGGTTTGGTGACATATACATTGATAGAGAAATTAATGTCCCTAGTCCACACACAAACAAGCACAAACACACACACATGCACACACAACTCACTAATACACAGTATAATGGAAAGAGAATATAGTCAATAAAAGTGCTATTTTGGTCATTCGAAATTGGATAGAATAGGCAACACATAGCTCTTCCTAGTTCATGCTAATGATGGACTCCTACTTGGGCAGGAATTATAAAGACTTTCTCAGTTGGTGGTGGAAAAGTTCCTTGGTTAGAATCTGGTTCTTGACTGGTTTATCCAAGTTTTTGGTTTGCCTTCTGAAGATCTTTTTTTTATGTCTAGAGTGTATTGATTGTTTATAATAATTCATGCTTTTATTTCTTTACATTGCTATGTCTATTCTTCCTTCCTCAAAGTAACTAAGGTTGCATGAAGCTATTTAATAGGAAAAAAAATAGTTTGGCTGGGAATAAACACTATAATGATCTTTGCCAGCATATATGAGAAATCCTAAGGAGATGTGTTAGAAAAAGTCTCTGGAAAGTAATTTTATCTGCTTTGAGTAGACAGAATACTATAGGAAAACTAGTATTTTCAGTGCTGTTGGGTACTCACACTACCAGTTTATAGCTAAATCAAATTGTAAACCATAAGATGAGAAAATGTCCTCTGGGAGAAAACTTCCATTTGGCCTCTGTTTGAAACCTGGCTAATTCTTGCCTGTCTCCACTAGTGTCTTTCAAGATCTTGATAAAAAGCACAAGTTGACGTCAGAGAGTCCCTCACACTTACCATTTCTGAACTACTTATATGTCTGGAAAGCATGTGGTTTGCCTTCCACACTGCTGCAGCTGACCAAATATTTTGTCATGACATAATAAGGGTTACCAGGTCTTAAAACTAACTTTTTTTGTCCTTGCTGCTTACAACCCACCTGAGAAGCCAATACTTTATTCGAGAGTTTTATATGGAGTATGATATTAAGTACCAAGTTATGCATTAGTTGTGGTGTATCATAAGTGGATGTAACAATTAGTCCCCAAATTACAGTCAATCAATAAGAGAAAATTTAAGTTATCTTTCATGCAAAAGTTCAGAGGGATATGACGCTTCTGTGGTGGTTAGACGGCTGACCCTAAAGATGATCCAGAGATGCAGCCTGGTGGAGTGGCTCTGTTATCATTGATATGTAATTTAGATCTCTCATATACTGCTTGTTTCCATCTCTCTGAACCAAATAGGGAGAAAGAGAAGTAGACGATAATATATTTTCTTTTTACGAATGGGACCTGGAACTTGTTCATATCATTCTATCACTTAATCTGAACCATACCAGAAGAAAGAAAGGCTGGGCAATTTGGTCTCTAGATGTCCATTTGTCTTGTTCTCCTTGGAAAGAGGCACAGTTCTAAAGTTATGAAGGGAAATGTGACACTGGAGAAAATTAATAGTCTCCACCACATCTACTGAGAGGATAGATGTATTCTTCCACTGTTTATGCTCTTTATGTAGAAAATGTGTTGGGATTGAGGCCCCAGATCTGCCATTTGAAGACTCCTGAAAGTGACTTTCTCGATGTACTAACTTGAAATGGTTAAAAGGGCTGAGAGAAACTTTTTTTTTTTTCTCCTGATACCTTGATAGATAAATGAAGCCTGTTCTTCAGACTCAATCTACCCTGTGGATTTATACTGTACTTCAAAGGAAAAGGAAAATGTAAGGAAGCATATATTGGCCACAGGTCTAGCTTCAGTCTTGGCCCTCAACCCAGCTATACCCATTTGACAGACAGAGGCTCCAGAGACTTCAACATCACATGGGATAAGGCTTGAACCCTGATCCCCTGATCAGCTCTGTTAGCCCTTGGCTCTCACTTGCATCCCTCTCCTCCTTTGCTCCATGGTGGATTGACCAGAAGTTCATGGAGGTCATGAGACCAGGCATGCCACCTCATTAAAGCTCATTAATTGGTCTCTGTCTGGCACCCAGCCCAGCTGGTCCCTCTACCCTACCCACTGTGGCACAGGTCAGGTTGGCATGCAGCCACCCCCTCCTCCTTTTTGGGCCTCAGCTTTTCCCGTCTCACCAACCTGATCCCTGGGGGCACTGGCCAAGGCCAGCAATTGGTCCTTCCCATCATAGGCAAAGCTACTGATGGAATCTCATGTTTACTGAGCTCCTGCTACTGACTGTGTTCCATCCCTGGATAAGGATCCTCTGGAGAAGGGAATGGATACCCACTCCAGTATTCTTGCCTAGAGAATTCCATGGACAGAGGAGCCTATGGCCTACCATCCATGGGGTCTCAAAGAGTCGGGCATGACTGAGCAACAAACACTTTCAGCTTTAGTAGTTATAAATTTGTGGGTTTTTTTTTTTTTTTATCTCAATAGCTTTACTCTTATGTATATGTATCATTTGATTCTGAAACTGGTAGGGAAGAGAGAATATAATTTATCAATCCTCTAAAACTTCACAATCTCCTATTTATTCTTTAACATAGATTTCTGACCTGACAAAAGTTCCTTCAGTCTACTGAAAGTTTTCATATCTGATTCACCAATGGTCATCATGTTGCCTCAGCACATAGATATCTTTTAGGCATCAATTTCCCTAACCTCTTAGTTATTCTTGCCAGAGTTAGGTGCTTGATTTTTATTTAACTGCTTTCTTATTTGTTCACACAATTTATTATTTCCTTGATACTCTTATTATCTCACTAGTTGATTCTTCCTCTTTGATTCTTCTTTGTTTATCGGAATTCTAATTATTATAGGCCCTGGGAACTTGGTTTGTTTTTACATTCACTCTGTGGTTAGTTTTACTACCATTTACAAATATTTATTCTCCTTTTCTTTTTTATTGCTAACCTCCTAATGAATGATTTTAACGTTTCATTCCATTGGCCAAGTGACTAACTTGTGTCAACATTGTGTGAGAAGATTTGCTATATGCCATAGCTGAGCAGGAGCTAAAAACAACAACATGCTTTGGCTTAGTTTCTCTTGCTTTTCCCCTCTGGTACAAGAAAGGTCATGTTCTAGATTGGAGCTGTCCCTTCACCCTAGCCTACAGAATTGGAGTACACATGTAGAAACCTCAAAGTTACCCAAAGATAAGAGCAGAGAAACAGCCACCCCTCAGAATACATGCAAAAAGAGTGAAACATAAACCTCCACTGTTAACCATGTGGCTTTGGGTATGTTTGTTACACAACATAGATTATCAAAGCTGACTAATTGGCACCTAGAAGGGTTGTTCTACTAAAACAAAGAATTAGTGCATTTAATATTGGCTTTGGGACCAGTAGAAGGAAGAAAAAATTCCTCCCCCAAACTATCATTAGACACTAAAACTGCCCTATATTATGCAGTTAGGGGAAAAAAAAATCGACTGTGATAATTCGGAAGGCAGATAATGTGTCTAATAAAACTATGGCTTTGACCAATAGGTTTTGGAAATTAAATAATGTTATGAAGGCTAGGTATTATGCTGCACTGGATAAAGTGATACCAATAAGAAATGAGCCCAGGTTGTGTGTGTGTAGGGGGTCTTCTTGCTTTCAAGAAAGGATAAGAGCAAAATTAGAGTTTTGTGTTTGTTTTTTAATATCTTAGACTTGCAAAGTTAAGAAATATAAAGGATTCTCTTCTATAAATATTAAGTACAAAATTGAGAAATGATTTGAGGCCCAAAACCTCATGAATATATCTTCAGATCAAAGAACAAATCATGGACATAGCTATTGAGACACATGCTCAAGGGAAAATATAAGTCATAAGTGTGGTTCTTTGTTAAAAGTCTCAGAATAGATTTTTAATGTATTTTATTTATTATTACATGGGGCCTCCCTGGTTATTACATGGCCTCTAATAAATCCTTTTAGCTGAGTAAAACAGTTCAGAAAATTTTAAGCTAAGAGTGTGATCAAGTGAAAACCATGTATACTGAAAATATCTATAATTACTATAAGAAGAAAAGCATGTCTCCACAATAGGTGTTTCTATGGCTAATAGAATATTAAGCTGACTAGCATCAAATTGGTAGAAAATATAATTCAACCCTGTTTTTGAGATATTTTTACCTTAAAATCACTACTAGTTTACATGAAGAGTTTGTGACTATTCAGTATGTAAAATGAATTTTGGCTTCCACTTTCTACTGAAAAGAAAACTGCAGAAAACTCTTATCACATGTTGCCAAGGAGACTAATCAAAATGAAACTTCCCAGAAGGCAAGGTTTAGACCCATGGAGAAAAATGACCTGAAGAATTCCTAGTGGACAGAACCAAAAACTAATTGAGAAACATGCTCAACTACCAAGAAGAGGGATTTCTGTAGTATTTGTCTAGCTGAATTTCAGATATTGTTGGACCAGTGATTGATTGCTGTGTCTCTCTCATTACTCTCTTTTCAAACAGTAATGCTTTTTGGTGGATATTCTACCATTTTATGATGGATGTGTGAGCTGGAGGAGTGCCATCATTTAGAGATAAAGTAGAGATTTATCACAAAATGATGGATTTAGAGTCTGATGCCATAATTGGGTAAGACATTTAAGATGTCTTCCTTGGGGTGTGTTTTCTGTGCAGGGGAAAAGGAAATGAATATTTGTAACTAAGAGGATGTGCTGTGCTGTGCTGTTTAGTCGCTCAGTCATGTGAAACTCTTTGTGACCCCATGGACTGTAGCCCACCAGACTCCACTGTCCATGGGGATTCTTGAGGCAAGAATACCGGAGTGAGTTGCCATGCCCTCCTCCAGGGCATCTTCCCAACCCAGTGATAGAACCCAGATCTCTTAAATTGTGCTAATACATTATTTTTCACAAATATTTACTTCTTCTTTCCTCCTTCCCCAGCCCCTGCAATTGGAGAAAATATTTCCCCGTTCCATTTATTCTAAACTTGCAGTGGGACTTGATTGGCCAAAAGAACATGGATAGTCATAATGTTTGGCAAGCTAAAGCATTAAAAGTGATTTCATGGAGGGTCTTTGCTTCTTGACTATGCTTCTTCCGTAAGAAAGGCATAATTAGTGTAGGGGTTGCTCTTTAACCTACATTCCAGAATGAGAAGAAACAGGGAACAGAGAACAGAGCACCTACAATCTATATATGTATGTGTGTATGGTGGTGGTTTAGTCTCTAAGTCATGTCCAACTCTTGTGACCCCATGGACAGAAGAGCCTGACAGGCTACAGTCCATGGGATTCCCCAGGCAAGAATACTGGAGTGGATTGATATTTCCTTCTCCAGGGGATCTTCCCTACCCAGGGATTGAACCCAGGTCTCCCACATTGCAGGCAGACTCTTTACTATCTGAGCCACGATGGAAGCCCCATGGTAGAAACTTAATGCAAAATTTTGAATAAGTTAATGAATAAGTGAATGAGTGGAAATGGGTTAGGGGATTGAGAAGTGTGATAAAGATTTGCAATGGTCACCTTGAGGAAAGGCAGATGAAATGACCATAGATTTCTAACCAGTGTTTAAGGTCCAGCTGTGGCTGGAGAATATCAATATAATGCATTGATTGACAAATATTGACAAATGCATCTACATTTGTCATGCTTTTTTTTTTTTTTTCCTCCAGTGTAGCATAGCAACAAAGGTAACTTTGGGATCAAAAAAGGAGGTTTGGTCTTTATCCAGCTTTAGGGCTTTTTGTTATGCAGATGAGGTAAAAGAGACGAATATAGGGAACTGACTGTATTTATGAGCAAACAATTTAGGTATTATACAGTACAAACCAGACTGCGTGGAGAAGAGAGTGTTGAAAGAGACTACTGAGAGATTACAGAAAATGAAGGAAATAAAAGAGGTGAAGTTCAAATGTAGCATAGTTAAGGAAGTCAGAACAGTAGAGGATAGCAGTTATCATCAAAGTACAGTGCATTACATCTTAGTTTTCTGAGGTCAAAAAATGACAAGTGATGCTTACTTCTAGAATGTAGCCATATATATATAAGTACTGAAGTGTGAAATTCACTGGAGATCAAGGAAAGGTGAGGACGGGTTTTGGATAACATTTTTTTCTAGATTTAGAACTGAGCCAGTATAACTTCCTCTATTTTATTTTATAAAACTCAACTTTTCCATTACCAAATAATTTAATTCAATGCAATTCAACAGAGATTTGTTAAGCATGCGGTCCAGACTCTAGCTAGGCCTGTGTGAATTAGGTAAGGCACCCATTCCTCTGGGCAGAGAAAACCCTAGACCTGATGTACAGTTTGGGAAACACAGCATGGACTATATTATAGGTACTATTGCTTCTTTAGTGTTAGTACTGTAGACTGAAAAAAAAAGAAAAGAAATGAAAGTTTTGAGTTACGTTTTATCTGGGACAAAATGAGGACTACAGCTTGAGAGACGACATCTTAGATAGCTCTGAAGACCTGTTGCAAAGAAGTGGGGGGAAGGTCACTGTTACATATGATTTTAGTGAAGGGGGAATACCTTCAGTCAAGCACATATTTGGCAGAAGCTTGCTGCTAGTTACGAGGAGCAGATGTTACCTTTAATGATTTTAGTACTTTTCTAGATATGAGACAATGCAAGAATTTGGATTCATAAGATCTTTTCCTGAAAATATCTGACTATCTGAAGGCTTGTTCTGCCAGTTTTTCCAAGAGCACAGAGTACTTCATTCCTGACGTCTGCCTGGAACTCCTTTCAGGATATGTTGAAGGTCAACAACTGCAATGGCTAGTGACTTAATCCTTGTAGAGGCAGATGGCAAGTGCCAGGTTTTAGTTGGAAGTACTTCTGTGCTTGGCACATCTTGTACAAATGTACATAATGGCCCCAAAAACACTGTATGAAAGAAACTGTGAGAGGAAAGAAAAGGAAAGGCAAGAAATATTACTGAGTCCCTAACTGGTACCAGCCATTATGCTAGGGGTTTTAAACATGTTATCTCTTTTAATTCTCACCATACCATGTATAGTCAGAAGTTATCTCAATATCCCAAGCATGGTAATTGAGTTTCAACAAGGTAAGTAGCCCAACCAACTTTAACCAGCTTTTCTAAGTGTTGCTACTGCTAAGTCACTTCAGTCATGTCCGACTCTGTGCGACCCCATAGATGGCAGCCCACCAGGCTCCCCTGTCCCTGGGATTCTCCAGGCAAGAACACTGAAGTGGGTTGCCATTTCCTTCTCCAATGCATGAAAGTGAAAAGTGAAAATGAAGTCGCTCAGTCGTATCCGACTTTTAAGTGTTAGAACTGTAGTATGAGCTTTTCAGTTAGTTTTTTTTTTTTTTTTTTTTCCAGTTCAGTAGTTGAACATCAGAACACATGGCATAAATCAGTACATTTTCGTTTTCCTCATAATTCCGTGGGTTGTCTGGGAAATTCTTTCAATCTGGGCAACCTCACTATATATTTGGGACAGCCTGAGTGTCTGGGAAAGCTAAGGATCTATCTCCATATTGTATTTCTTCATTCAGGAAGCTAGTCTGAGATTGCTCATATGATAGAGGGATTTTTAACACCAAGTGAAAAGACTCTGATGCTGGGAGGGATTGGGGGCAGGAGGAGAAGGGGACGATGGAGGATGAGATGGCTGGATGGCATCACCGACTCGATGGACATGAATTTGAGTAAACTCCGGGAGTTGGTGATGGACAGGGAGGCCTGGCGTGCTGCAATTCATGGGGTTGCAAAGAGTCGGACATGAATGAGTGACTGAACTGAACTGAACTGAACTGATGACAATCACCCAGTGTTCAAACACTTTTTAAGACTCTATATTGTATTTCCTAGTATTCCACTGAGTAAAGCAAGTCACATGGCTAAGCTCAAATGGAGAACATTTCACTACTTCTTAGAAACAAGAGAAGCAAAATCACATTGCCAAGTGATGTGCATGTTGGGAAAGGAGCTATTTGTGGGCATTTTGCAACCTGCTATATAAATTTAATTTTGAACTCATACTCTTTCTACCGTATCATATTGTTCACTGACTGTTCTTATTAATTCTAAGATGAAGACAGCATTGTACAAGTCCTTGTGAAACTGTGTAAATAAAAGGAAACTGATATGTATTTAAAAACCTGTATTACATACTTAGTACCATCCAAGGAGGGCTTTTCAGATGATGCTAGTGGGTAAAGAACCCACTTGCCAATGCAGGAGATATGGGAGACATGAGTTTAATCCCTGGGTTGGGAAGATTGTCTTGTGAAGAGCATGGCAACCCACTCTAGTATTTTTGCATAGAGAATCCCATTGTCAGAGGAGCCTGGTAGACTTCAGTCCATAGGTTCTCAAAGAGTCAGAAATGACTGAAGTGACTCGGCACACACACAGAACACCATCCTGGGAACTTCTTATCTCGTATTAATATTAGGGAGTTGGTAATCTGGGGAATAATGGCCCTCTTCAAGCAGTCTAGAAGTTATCAAAGGTAAAACATGTTTTAGAAATTCAAATTAAGTAGTATAGAATCAAATACATGATTGTAGAGATGTCATACACCTATAACTTTTATCTAAAATATTTTTTGTCATATTTTGGATGAGGAGATTTTCCTCCCAAAGATTATATTATATAATAAAACAGAGTTAATTTCAGGCTGTAAAATATGCCCGCCACTATAATCACAAAATATTCTAAGAAGAAAAAATACACACATGCATGTATAATACATAGCATTTGGCCAATTACTTGTAGACAAATTGGATGTATATGGTTAAGTGGATACCATAATAATTTCAAAAATTCTTTCAGGATGATCTTAAAATGTCTGTTAAATACAATCAGTTTGACTTAGTTATTGTTATCATTAGCACTATTTATACCAAGTTCCAGTCTTTGAGTTAGATGCCTTTCACATATTTTCTCTTTTAATCCTGAAAATAACATAAACCAGGTAATATTATCACTCTCACTTCATGTACAAGAAAGTCTCCGAGGAAAAGAAAATTTAAGCAAGTTGCCCACATTCCTATTAGTTAGCTCTACAGCAGAGCTGAGATTTTAGTTCAGTGTTTTTGCTGCAGAGTTTGAACATTTAACTAATAAAATTTTCCTGCTTCAGTTTGCATCAATTCTTTTTATGACTAATTATTTAATAGTCACGTCAGCCACATCAGCATCCACTAAACCTTTAAAGTAGCCCCAATTTTTTGCTGATACACTATCATGGGCAAGAATAAAGATGACCAACTCAAAGAGTTTACTACTGCTCTATTTAATCCATTTGTAAAGGACAATTCAGGAGTAAACTGTGGTGCATTCTTAAAACTCTCTCAAATATTCTGTTCTTTTGGGGGGAGATATTTAAAAGCTAACTGGTGCTTTTCACCTGAATACAAAGTAGATTTGACTAATAATATAAATTTGTGTGAGGTCTGGCAAGGCAGAACCCTTCTTCCTGAGGAGTTTGGCTGTTAGAAACAAATTTTGAAGGTGTGCAGATGTCTGGCACTGGCCTTCCTGCATCTCTTGTGTTCAGGCTGAAGTGGTTGGATGCTCCATCAGATGTGTGAACCCTCAAACTGCAGCTTTGGCTACCTTTTCTCCTACTTCTGTGCTTGAGAAGTAGTTGTGATGGCAATGAGTGGAATTGGTAGCAGCAGCTTCTTGCTTCTTGACTGTCTCAAGTGGTCCTTTCAGAGATTACAACTCCCATAATAATAAAGGAACTGCAGTAAATGTACCTGAAAAGCAAAATTCCAAGCTAAATGTATAGTTAGCTAATTCATAGAAACAATATAATTTATGCAGATATGTGAGAATTTATTCTTCAGAATATAGAACTGTAAATCACTCAGAAGGTTTCTTTGAGAATTAATTATTCTATTTGGACATATAGTATTACATACTATTTTGTGTGTGTGTGTGTGTTGTCTTTTTTCCCAGCTGTTTGGATATGTTGTAATTTAAAATGTTATTATATAGTTACTGTGTGATGGTTGTATCACATTTTGGAATATAATCTGCTCTATAATCTGTAGTTTGCTTCTTTATTTTCATAATATTTATATCTGATTAGAATGGATCAAGTACTATTTCCACCTGGAATCCATTTACTCCGGTTATTTTATCAGATTATATGTAGAAGATTAGTGTTAGAGAAACTGTCCAATCCAATTTTACACTTGATTAAATGGAGGTTGAGAGTTTAAGGGACTTTATCCAGTAAACACATTTATTTAGTGTCACATTGGGAACTAGGAACTCTGACCAAACAGCAGAGTTCAATATTCTTTATACTACCCCACACTGCTAAAGACAGGGAGAAAATTACAGAGGAAATAAAGGAAACAGAAAATGAGATTACGGCAGTAGCTGTTAATTAGGATGCATTCCAGGATCTCTCAGGTAAATTTCTTTTCCAAAATATGTACATATAGCCCAGTACATTCCAAGATGACTGAATTTGAATATCTTGAGATTGAGATGTCTAGCTGACACAGATGTGCACAGCCATTTAAGAACTACTGGGCTAGAGGAGATGCTATGTGGTAAAAGTCAGTCTATAAAAATCACTCCTGAAATGCTTGGTTTGAACTCAATTCTAGAACCTTATCTTTATTATTGGGCATAGCATAAGACACCGCTGACCAGATTCCTTCTTGAAATTCTTTCCTCTCTTGGTTTCTCAGATTTTCTTCTGTCTATTTCTTGACTGATTTCTTCAAATCTACTTTATGTACTCCATTTCCTGTGATTGCCTTTTTTGGTTTGTTTGCTTTTTACCTTATAAACCACAGGAATTTATTTCTCATGGTTCTGGAGGATGAAAGACTGAGACCAGGGTGGGCATGGTCAGGTGAGGGACCTTTTCTGGGTTGCACACTCCTTGCATCCTCACATGGTGAAAGGGCAAGGAAGCTGAAGAGTCTTTTTTTTTTTTTTCCTTTGCATGGATTAATTCAATTTAATTAATTAAATTTTACATTTTTTTATAAATATATATTTAACTGAAATATAGTTGATTAACAGTTTGTTAGTGTCAGATTTTTGGCCCAGTGATTCAGTTAGAGTGTAAATATGCCTACAATGCTGGAGATCCAGGTTCAATCCCTGGGTGGGGAGATCCTCTGGAGAAGGGAATGGCTACCCACTCAGTATTCTTGCCTGGAGAATTCCATGCATAAAAGATCCTGGTGAGTTATAGTCCATAGGGTCACAAAGAGTCAGACAGGACTGAGCAGCTAACATAACACTTTCATATATATTGTTCTTGTTCAGTTGCCCAGTCCTGTCTGACTCTGTGACCCCATGGACTGCAGCACACCAGGGCTCCCTGTGCCTCACTATCTTCTGAAGTTTGCCCAAGTTCATGTCCCTTGCACTAGTTATGCCATCCAGCCATCTCCTTTGATGCCCTCTTCTCCTTCTGCCCTCCTTTCCTAGCTCCAGGGACTTTTCCAATGAATCATCTGTTCAATGCATTAGATGACCAAAACACTGGAGCTTCAGCTTCAGCATCAGTCCTTTCAGTGAGTATTCAGGGTTGATCTCCCTTAAGATTGACTAATTTGATCTCCTTGCTGTCCAAGTGTCTCTCAGGAGTCTTCTCTAGCACCACAGTTTGAAGGTGTCAATTCTTTGTCATTCTTCTGTCTTTATGGTCCAGTTCTCACAACCATACATGACCACGGGGAAGACCATAGCCTTTACAATATGGACCTTGGTCAGCAGAATAATGTCTTTGCTTTTCAACTTTGCTTTCACCCCCATTGTCTAGGTTTATCATAGCTTTCCTTCCAAGAAGCAATCATTTTCTGATTTCATGGCTGCAGTCAACATTTGCAGTGATTTTAGAGCCCCCAAAGAGGAAATCTGTCTCTACTTTCTCCTTTTCCTCTTCTATTGGCCATGTAGTATGCCATGATCTTAGATTTTTTTAATATTCGAAGTCAGCTCTTTCACTCTCCTCCTTCACCCTCATCAAGAGGTTCTTTATTTCTTCTTCACTTTCTGCCATTAGAGTGGTATAATCTGCATATCTGAGGTTGTAGATGTTTCTCCTGCCTATCTGGGTTCCAGCTTGTAACTCAACAAGCCTGGCATTTCTCATAATGCTAAGTTACACAAACATAATTTTTCAGATTATTTTACATTATAGGCTATCACAAAATACTGGGCATAGTTCCCTGATTTATATAGAGTATTGTGTATGTATTCATCCCAACCTCTTAATTTATCCCTCCACCTTTTTCCCTTTGGTAACCATAAGTTTGGTTTCTATGTCTATGGCTCTGTTTTGTGAATAAGTTCATTTGTTTTGTTTTTTAATTCCACATATAAGTGATATGATATGTCTTTCTCTCTCTGGCTTGCTATTGCAGCAACATCAATGGATTTAGAGATTATCAGGCTAAGTAAAATAAGCCAGATAAAGAAAGACAAATATCATATGATATCACTTATATATGGAATAAAACAAAGAAGGTACACTTCTACTTGCCTTTTAAATGTAGGTGTCCTCAACTCCACTGAGAGCAGTGGTTCTCAAATGGAGCAATTGTACAACATCAGGACCCAGTGTTCATTGTCACCCCTAGGGGTCCACTACTTGCATCCAGTGAGTAGAACTGAGGGTGCTGCTAAACACCCTACAATGCACAGGACTCTCCCCATAACAAAGACTTTCTAAATGTCACTAAATGTTAATAGTGACAAACAGGACACCTTGAATTAGAAGAATGTAATGTTTGTGTGCTTAGGATCATTTTTGACTAATACAAAGTGGTAAAAAAGGCAAGCATTTGTGTGTGAAGTGACTTACAAATGTTTATTTTTTTACCTTTATTAATAGAGCCATAACTACAAATATTTAGCCATTATGGAGCATATTTGAGGACAAGAACTGCTTCTCATTCATTTTCATATCTACAAAACTTAGGATATTAAGTAGTTTGTTTTATTCAATTTTTAAAATAGCCTGAGAACATGGACATTGGAGTTAATCTACCTAAATGGTCACTATGCCATTAAGTGACTTAATCTGAAGGTAAATAATAAAAAGCACTAGTATCAACTTCATATTTTGAAACTTTCAATAGTGGGCAATAAATTTACTGTAAGATGCAGGCTAAAAAAATTTAAAAAGCAACAAATCATATCTTATCTTCCAGACTTACAAGCTCTGATCTTTGGCTTCTGTTCCATGCTCAAGAAGAAGAATAAGGTAGGAAGAGTCCTTAGTAACAAGCTGCTTTCAAGTATACTTCAACCTTGGTTTTATGCTGTGTAGGAAGAGAAAAGGATATATTCTTGTGAACTTTGTGTCCAATGATGGATACATTGTGATTAGATTATGACTGACCTGAATTCAGTAATGCTGTTTATCAGGCTCTAAGGTAAGAGAACAGAGCTCTTTTAATTGAAATGGATTTTATCTCAATTTCATAATGCCTAATATAGAATGAGAGGGATGAGAACAGTAAAAAGAAATTCCATTTCTCATTATCTCAGTGATTACCAGCTGGTAATGTTATATTTTACTAAATTAGATGTTTTATTAAATAGATAAGAGAGAAACCAAATAAAAATAACACAAAAATTATAGAATTATATACAGTGCTTATTATTTCTGTAAAATGTGTTGATTTGGTTTCATATATTTTTTAACCATTTATCATTTCTTTATTACTATTATTTTTTTTACTTTACAATATTGTATGCGAGAGAGCAAAAGAGACACAGATGTATAGAACAGTCTTTTGGTTTCATATATTTTTTAAAAAAAAGATTTAATGCGTGGAACATGCTGAAATCTAAAAGGCCTTATCTCATGCTTAGCTAATTATTTTGACAGGGGTCTAACTGATGTGCACTTTTCCATGCAAATGAGTTTGTGGCAAACAGGATGACTGCCATCTCCATAAAAATTCCATAACTAATTATTATCTCCACAGAGAGATTAAGCAGTGAAAGTTAGCAATTAGAATTCAGTGACAATGTTTTTCTCTGCAATTGATTAGTGTACGCAATGTTCATCTAGTAGAAGGACTCTAAACAGTTCCACCAATTATTTCCCTTTTAGAACCTCATACTAATCTGCCATCTATGTATATGTAAGCCTGTTATATTTTTTCTTCCATCCCTCTGAAGCATCTAGTCTTTTTGACACACACTCCTCCTGGTAAATTTTCCAATTTGATTCTCTCTTCCTTATGATCCTTTTTCCTTTTCTTTCTTCATTAACTTTTTATGCTTAGTCACTCAGTTGTGCCTGACCCTCTGTGACCCCATAAACATTAGCCCACCAGGCTTCTCTGTCCATGGGATTCTCCAGGCAAGAATACTGGAGTGGGTTGCCATTTCCTTCTTCACACTTGGTTTTTAGTTGTTCTTATGTATCCTTGGCTGATAGTGTTGCCAGAGTCTTAGCCCTGGTTCTCAATATATTAATATATCAGAGATACTATCATTCCCCAAGCTGTCATTTCTTAAAATCTTGATACATCATTCAATTTTCCTTTTTCATGTATTCACAATGTTAGTAGTCAGCTGTGTTCCACTTTTTGTGACCCCATAAACTGTAGCCTGCCAAGCTCCTCTGTCCATGGATTCTCCAGGCAAAAATACTGGAGTGGATAGCCATGCCCTCCTCCAGGGGATCATCCTAACCCAGGGATTTAACCCAGTTCTATTGCATTGCAGGCGGGTTCTTTACTGTCTGAACCACCAGAGAATGGTTGTTTACTTTTAGTTTTGTTTCCTTCCTTTTTAAATCCTTCTGCAGCTACTCTGTTATATATACTCATGAACTTGTGCCAAAGATTCTGAATTTTTGTTTTCCTTATGTCTATGCCTTCATTTTGAATCTATTTTATTCAGTACCTCAAACAAATTTTTCAGAAACATGACTTCTTTCATCATATTACCTCTTAGTTCAAAATCATCAGTTGACCCCATTTTTCACTGAATCAAATCCTTCCTATTTGAAGAATTTCATATTACCCATAAGCCTCCTAATTCGTCTCTCTTATTTGATTTTTGATGGTCCTCAACACATTTTTCAAAATTTTCTTACTAAATTTGTCACTTTTCACTTTATTCAGGCTTTCCTAGGCTTGGAATAGCCTTCTTTGTTCATTTAATATAATTAATTATAATCTTTCAGAGGCCATCTCAGGTCACACTTTATATTCAAGTCCTATGATATATTCCCCCTAGGAACATAGAGGATCAGTTATTTATGTGATATCTTTCAGATAGTATGATGTAAACTTTTAGGTTTCTTGCTTTGCTATATTGATAACTTTTGAATACACACACACATACATACATACATGCATATACATCTGCTTCCCAGGTGGCTCAGTGTCAAAGAATCTGCCTTCCAATGCAGAGGACATAGGAGATGTGGGTTTGATCCCCTTGTCGGCAAGGTCCCCTGAAGAAGAAAATGGCAACCCACTCCAGTATTCTTGTTTGGAGACTCCCCATGGACAGAGGAGCCTGGCAGGCTACAGTCCATGGAATCACACAGAGTCAGACATGACTGAGTGTCTAAGCACAGCACGCAGCATCTCTCTTACACAGCTAGTTCCTACTCTGTGAATGAGTAGGAGGAAAATGAAAGAGAACCCTGGATCTACCCTTTAGGGCAGAATAGGCTCTACAAAGACCACAGTAGCAGCAAGTCCCAACCTTGTTTTTCACTTACTTGCTATAGGACCTTTGAATGAATCATTTAAAATCTCTTAGTTTTTCATATGCAAAATAATGATTCATCTGCCTTCTAAGCTCAGATTATTTCCGTGTTGTAAAAATATATTTCATATGTAAACATTTTGGTGACTGTTAAATACTAACAAATAAGTATAATTCAGTTCAGTTCAGTCACTCAGTCATGTCCGACTCTTTGCGACCCCATGAATCACAGCACGCCAGGCCTCCCTGTCCATCACCACCTCCCAGAGTTCACTCAAACTCACATCCATCGAGTCGGTGATGCCATCCATCCATCTCATCTTCTGTCATCCCCTTTTCCTCCTGCCCCCAATCCCTCCCAGCATCAGTCTTTTCCAAAGAGCCAACTATTTGCATGAGGTAGCCACAGTACTGGAGTTTCAGCTTTAGCATCATTCTTTCCAAAGAACACCCAGGGCTGATCTTTAGAATGGACTGGTTGGATCTCCTTGCAGTCCAAGGGACTCTCAAGAGTCTTCTCCAACACCACAGTTCAAAAGCATCAATTCTTCGGCACTCAGCCTTCTTCACAGTCCAACTCTCACATCCATACATGACCACAGGAAAAACCATAGCCTTGACTAGACGGACCTTTGTTGGCAAAGTAATGTCTCTGTTTTTGAATATGCTATCTAGGTTGGTCATAACTTTTCTTCCAAGGAGTAAGCATCTTTTAATTTTATGGCTGCAGTCACCATCTGCAGTGATTTTGGAGCCCTCAAAAATAAAGTCTGATACTGTTTCCACTGTTTCCCCATCTATTTCCCATGAAGTGATGGGACCGGATGCCATGATCTTCATTTTCTGAATGTTGAACTTTAAGCCAACTTTCTCACTCTCCTCTTTCACTTTCATCAAGAGGCTTTTTAGTTCCTCTTCACTTTCTGCCATAAGGGTTGTCATATGCATATTTGAGGTTATTGATATTTTTCCCAGCAATCTTGATTCCAGCTTATGCTTCTTCCAGCCCAGCGTTTCTCATGATGTACTCTGCATAGAAGTGAAATAAGCATGGTGACAATATACAGCCTTGATGTACTCCTTTTCCTATTTGGAATCAGTCTGTTGTTCCATGTCCAGTTCTAACTGTTGCTTCCTGACCTGCATATAGGTTTCTCAAGAGGCAGGTCAGGTGGTCTGATATTCCCATCTCTTTTAGAATTTTCCACAGTTTATTGTGATCCACACAGTCAAAGGCTTTGACATAGTCAATAATGCAGAAATAGATGTTTTTCAGGAACTCTCTTGCTTTTTTGTTACTATTTTTCTCATGCAGTACACGAAAAGGCTTATGCGAAGAGTTGACCCGTTGGAAAAGATCCTGATGCTGTGAGGGGTTGGGGGTAGGAGAAGGGGATGGCAGAGGATGAGATGGCTGGATGGCATCACTGACTTGATGAACATGAGTTTGGGTGAACTCCAAGAGTTGATGATGGACAGGGAGGCCTGGCATGGTGCAATTCATGGGGTCACAAAGAGTTGGACACGACTGACCAACTGAACTGAACTGAGCTGAACATGAAAAGGCCCAAATTGTCAACCCCGCCACTGGCAAAGAAAGAAAGTGAAGTTGCTCAGTTGTGTCCGACTCTTTGCAACCCAGTAGACTGTAGCCCACCAGGGTCTTCTATCCATGGGATTCTCCAGGCAAGAATACTGGAGTGGGTTGCCATTTCCTTCTCCAGGGGATCTTCCGGACCAAGGGGTTGAACCCAGGTCTCCCGCATTGCAGGCAGACGTTTTAACCTCTGAGCCACCAGGGCAGGCTAACAAATAAGTATGATTACTATTACTATTTTTCCCATGCAGTATGCAAAAAGGCCCAAATTGTCAACCCTGCCATTTGCATGTCAGGATTAAAAAAGCAAAGAAATACTTCATTCCTATTTATCATAACTACCACAGGAGCACTTAGAAAGATACTTCAAAGTCAGACTTTCTAGTAGCTAGATGGATTACCATAGTATCTCAAACAGTATTAGGCAAATTCTGAACTATGCTGGGTTATGTTACACATGAGGAAACAGATTAACTGACCAATGTATTTTAAGTTAAAATTCTCACTGGAACCATAATTTGAACTAAAGCTAGGTACATAGAAAAAAACAAGACAAAACCCAAAATACACATAGCATAATATTGTTTTTCCTTATTAAAAAATTGAAAAGTAGGAATGAATGCTAGTTCTGGTGTAATAATTACATGCACCAGATATTTTAAAGTATGCACAAAGTAACATATGGCTTAGCTGTTCAGCTACAGTGAAAATGTGGATTTTTAAGAATAAAAATTAGCTTGAAAAGCAGCAGGCAACAGTAATCTCGAATCCCCTGTATACCCGTAAAGTAGAGAAACCATCTGCACTGTGTGCAAGCTGATGACCTTGGATTAATTCAAGCAATGTCATTACCCAATTAGTTGAGGAAGGAAAGATACTTGGGAATTACAATTACAGACCCATCAAAATTATGCAGTGCTTTTATTCTCAATATTTATTAAATCACATCTGTCTGCTAATCACTATATGATGATTCTTTTTTTCACATAAAGGAGACTCAGTTGATCGGTAAAACAGTAAGCCAGTCCTGAATAGGCTAATTATGCTACTTGAGCATACTTCAAGTATGTCTGTTCTGAAAAAATATTAATAGCTCCTTTTTAATCTCTTGACTCCTTAGATGGTAATAGCTCTATTTGAATAATCTCCTCAATTATAATGAACTATTTCTAACCAAAGTATAAATATAAATATGCATGCCAAATTATGTAGTATTTTCATGGTTTTTTTATTCTACTTGTTCTTCTTTTATAGTGACCCTGCTGTGCCTCTAGGGGTCATGCTAAAGAAACTAATAGTTCTTGGACATTTTAATTTTTGTCTGTTGTTATTTTATTTAAATGGAAAGCTTAAGTTTCACAGTGGACTTAAACAGAAATTTTCTAAGTAACTATCATTTCTCATCATTTAATTTGGGAAGGTTAATGACAAGAATTTAATATGCACAGAAAACCTTACATGTAGAAGAAAATGTATAGTTATGACATTTATGTATACAATATAGGTAAATGTGATACAATTATACACAAAAATCCAAAGTAATGTTAATTAGACTGATTTGAAAGACAACACTAAAATTGAAAAAAAAAAACATGTTATTTTAATAATATACAAGAAAAGCTTCATGACAGTTGTCATTAGGCTTTTTTATGATTTTTATAGGAACATTTTCTCTTCATGTGGTACTGTTGTTAAAAGAGATAAATAATGGCACTCATTTATGGCATCACTGACTCAATAGACATGAGTTTGAGCAAGCTCCAGGAGACAGTAAAGGACAGGGAAGCTTGGCATGCTGCAGCCCATGGGGCTGCAAAAGGTCATACAATGTTAAGCTGAACAACAACACAATACTTGTCTCTATAATTACCTTTAGTGGAAAAGAAAGAGTGGTTTTAAAAAACAAGTATTCATTGAGTTATTCATACAAAAATTATTAATGATTGCCCGTGTCATTTCAGTCACACATCTACAAATTGTAGATACAGCTAAGAAAGAAACAAAGGAGAGCCAAGAAAGACTGGTATTCCAGAGGAAAAGTCAAGAAATATTTTATGGTGGAACTTAGCACAGAGGAGGTTACTGGTGACTTTGATAACAAAGATGTTAAGGGAATACGGGTGACAGATGACCTGGGAGAGTTCAGGAAGTGAGGATCAGGAATTAGAAACTAAGTATTGACAACTCCTTTGAAGATTTCATTGTGAGGAGAGTGTCTTGGTCTGTTTTAGCTGCTTTAACAAAGAATCATGATGAGCAACAGAAATCTATGTCTCACAGTCTTGGAGGCTGGAAGTCTGAGATCAGGGTGCTAATGTGGCTAAATTCTGCTGAGAGTTCTTTTCTTTGTTTCAGACTACTGAATTTTTGTTGTATCACCTGACAATAAGACACAACAGAGCTTTCTGGTCTCTTTTTATAAGGACACTAATGCCATCATAAAGACCTCATGACTTACTCACCCAAAAGACCCACTTCTGAATACCATCATATGGAGATTAGATTTTAACATAAGAATCTTGGGAGTACCCATTCAGTCCTAACAGTGAGATAGGAAAGGACAGTATCAGCAGAAGGATATAAGATAAAGGAGAGTTGTTTGGTTGGTTTTAATATCAGATCAGATCAGATCAGATCAGTCGCTCAGTCATGTCCGACTCTTTGCGACCCCATGAATCGCAGCACGCCAGGCCTCCCTGTCCATCACCAACTCCCAGAGTTCACTGAGACTCACGTCCATCGAGTCAGTGATGCCATCCAGCCATCTCATCCTCTGTCGTCCCCTTTTCCTCCTGCCCCCAATCCCTCCCAGCATCAGAGTCTTTCCCAATGAGTCAACTTTTCCCATGAGGTGGCCAAAGTACTGGAGTTTCAGCTTTAGCATCATTCCTTCCAAAGAAATCCCAGGGCTGATCTCCTTCAGAATGGACTGGTTGGATCTCCTTGCAGTCCAAGGGACTCTCAAGAGTCTTCTCCAACACAACAGTTCAAAAGCATCATTTCTTCGGCACTTAGCCTTCTTCACAGTCCAACTCTCACATCCATACATGACCACAGGAAAAACCATAGCCTTGACTAGATGGACCTTTGTTGGCAAAGTAACGTCTCTGCTTTTGAACATGCTATCTAGGGTTTTAATATGGGAGCTGTTAAAGCATGATTTATCTTTAAGCTATGATTCAGATGTGAGGGCAAAGGCAATGATACAATAGATAGTCCATAACTGTAGGAGCAATGTCTTTGAGTTTGTTTTTAGGATCCAAATCATACATGAGGGTGACTGCTGATTTCATCTGGAGTATAGACAGAGTATGTGGGCACTAATGGAAGTTCATTCACTGATTTAGTGTTTGAGGAGGAAGATCTCTGATTGTATCTTTTTTTTTTTTTAATAATGGCATCATCTGAGAATGAATGAAGCTAATGAACGAATAAGTGACTGAATAAATACTAAATTAGGGATGAGTGTCAAAAATGCACTAAATTTTAAAAAATACTGACTAAACTTCTATAAGATGAAATATGTATAAAGTACTGATAAACACAAAGCAACGATATTATTGATTGAATTAAAACATAAGACTTCTGTAAACATAAAAGACTTCCTGTATGTAGAATTCAATTGGAAGTTCAAATGACTAGTTTATTAGTCTGTGATAAGCAATGATAATCACAATGTTCACAGTGCTGATTGACTCTGACATATTGCAAGATTCTCAAGAGCTTTCTAAGTCAATAAGGAGAATTCTGTATAATTTAACTGTTGTTCATTGTATTTTATTATATTTTAAAATTTGTTAAATCCAGAATTACAAATTCTCTGCAGTTCAAGGCTGCAGAAATTTCCCTCTGGGAAATTTAGTATTCAGAAATAAAGCTTGATCACTCCTGTTAATTTTTAGTTGTCTCCCAGGAGATGGTGAATCTCAAAAAAGGCAAGGACTTCAGTTTTAAACTTCTGAATCACTTAATTTACATTTTAATAATGAATTACATTAAAAATGTTACCATTTGAAAGAAAACTTTTTGTTGATTAAAAAATTAGAAATAAGAAACAAAAGAGGAAAAAATACTCTGAGCACTGACAGAAAGACAATTTTGCTGACATTTGTATGATAATAATGTTGGAATATAGTGTCTATGTATGACTTATCTTACACCTATGATTAATTTCTATTCAAATGACATAGTTGGTAGAACTTTGTAATTCTTGGAAAGACCTACATATTAATAGTCACTGAGAAGTTTATCTCTGCTATTTTAACTTTTCTGCTCCTAACAAAGACCCTTTTGACAGTGGTCTTACTGTCAAGGCAGAATGAGCGAGCATATAGCAGGTAGTAATTTCCAGTAAAATGAACATTAACAAAGGAAAAAATAGAAAAGCATAACCAAAATTTAGTAACATGATTTTATAAGTGAGGCTATAATGCTTACATAGAATGATTTTAATTAGAATATGGTTGTTGTTTAACTGCTAAGTTGTGTCCCACTTTTTTGTGACCTCATGGACTACAGCCTACCAGGCTCCACTGTCCATGGGATTTCCCAGGCAAAAATACTGGGATGGTTTGCCATTTTATTCTCAAGAGGATCTTCCCAACCCAGGGATCAAACCCACCCTCCTGCATTGCAGGTGGAATCTTTACCACTAAGCCACCAGGGAAGGCCTTAGAATATGGTATAGTTGAATAAACACCAAGGACCTTTTGAATATTGATTCTGCTACTAAATATTTCCAGACATTGAGTGAATCATTTAATTTCTCTTGTTTCATCATATAAAAAATTTAATGATATCTAACTCATAATTTCAGTCAGTTCAGTCACTCAGTGAATCCGATTCGTTGTGACTCTATGGACTACAGCAAGCCATCCTTTCCTGTCCATCACCAACTCCTGGAGCTTACTCAAACTCATGTCTATCGAGTCAGTGATGCCATCTAACCATCTCATCCTCTGTCATCCCGTTCTCCTCCTGCCTTCAATCTTTCCCAGCATCAGGGTCTTTTTCACTGCGTCAGTACTTTGCATCAAGTGGCCAAAGTGTTGGAGCTTCAGCTTCAGCATCAATTCTTGCAATGAATATTCAGGACTGATTTCCTTTAGGATGGACTGGTTGGATATCCTTGCTGTCCAAGGGACTCTCAAGAGTCTCTTCCATCACCACAGTTCAAAAGCATTGATTCTTTAGCACTCAGCTTTCTTCATGATCCAACTCTCACATCCATATATGACTACTGGAAAAACCATAGTTATGCAGACCTTTGTCGGCAAAGTAGTGTCTCTGCTTTTTAATATACTGTTTAGGTTGGCTATAGCTTTTCTTCCAAGGAGCAAGCGTCTTTTAATTTCATGGCTGCAGTCACCAGCTGCAGAGCTTTTGGAGCCCAAGAAAGTAAAGTGTATTACTGTTTCCATTGTTTCTCCATCTATTTGCTATGAAGTGATGGGACCAGGTGCCATGATCTTATTTTTCTGAATGTTGAGTTTTAAGCCAGATTTTTCACTCTCTTCTTTCACTTTCATCAAGAGTGAGAGAGTGTATTTTATACACCATTTACCTTCGGTCTCAGAAACTTCATTTAGCAGTTTTTGTAGTTTAGTTTTTATGAGAATAAAGTCTCTCAGCATATGTTTGCTTGAAAATGTCTCAATGTTTTCTCCAATTTTGCAGTATAGTTAAACTGGATAGGTAATTCTAGATTTATGTATGTGTGTGTGTGTGTGTATATATATATATATATATATATATATTTCAATACTTTAAAAAAATTACACCATTGTCTTTTTTCCTTCGCTTACTCTGATCAGAATTGAGCTAGCATTATTATCAATATTCCCCTGTAAATAAAATATTTGTTGTTGTTGCTGTTGTTGGCATCTTTCCAAGTTTTACTCATATTTGGTGTTCTTTAGTTTGATTATGATGAGACTGAATGTGGGTTTGTTTGTATTTATAAAGTTTGGAGTTCTCTGAGTTTCTTAGATTTATAAATTATATGTTCTTTCAGCATTTCTTCAAGCATTACTATTTTTTATTTTCCTTTCTTTATCCTATTCTTATGGGCAATTTTAAAAATTTTGTTTCTCTATTTTATATATTAGATAAATTTTATTCTACTATCTTTACATTTCCTCTCTATCTCTTTGTCTCTCATCACCAACTTCAAAGTTCTCTAAAGCTTGCAAATTCTTAAATTCAGATATTGTATTTCCTGTCTCAGAATTTCCAGTTTCTGTTTATACTTTCCATTTCTCTGTTGAAATTATCCATCAGTTTGATTATTATGACCAGATTTTCCTTTAATTCCTTGAATATTTTGTGTTAGCTACTTTAAATTCCTTGCTTATTCATCTAACCTCTGTTTTATTTAAGTGTATGCTTCTGTGTGCTGCTTATTCTCTTGAATGTGGGCTAGATATTTCCATTCACATTTATTAATTTTTACTGTTATCTGAATGGTTTATTTTAGATACACTAGTTCCTGTTACTTTCCTCTGGAAATTTTGCATTCTAGATGACAGTTATATAACTTGCTGATTAACTTGCAGTCTTGAAGTCTTGATTGTATGATTTCTTTGAACAGATCTATATTTGTTTTTCCTGTAGTCTCAGAGTGAATTCCCTAAACTTAAGAAAAAGGTTTCACCATTCTTAGATTTCAGTAGAACACCCATGTGTTTACCAAACATCTAAAATATACCAATGTTAGCTAAATATTTTCTATTGGACTTCTTACAGTCTTCCTCATGCATGCATACTTTCTAAGCATTTTATATACCTGTTTTGTGGTTTTCTCTCTGTGTGCTCTTCTCTTTCAGTTTGTTTTATTCTTTCAGTTGCCAGTAGTCTGGAAGCTCTAAACTTTATCTTGTGATAACCTCAATCTAAAAAGTCTGTGACTATTACCTGAATTTTAGCTACTCCATGACCTTCAGATGTGGGAACCGTCTCAGGGGGAAATCTGTATAAATATGGATCTAATCCAATCTGATTCCTTTTTTTCAACAGTCAAATTCACTTGAATTTCTGCCTAATTTGTTTATTTTGTAGTGCCTTTTATACTTTGTTCAAAAGTTATATATATTTATGATCTTCCCAAAGTAAACTAAAAACTGCTGCTGCTGCTAAGTTGCTTCAGTCGTATCAGTCTCTGTGCAACCCCATAGACGGCAGCCCACCAGGCTCCCCTGTCCCTGGGATTCTCCAGGCAAGAATACTGGAGTGGGTTGCCATTTCCCTCTCTAACTAAAAACTACTCTACCAATAACAGTCTTTCTATTATATAATAGTGATTAATGGTATCTATATTGTCATTACTAATGACTGCTGCTGCTGCTGCTGTCGCATCAGTCGTGTCCGACTCTATGAGACCCCATAGACGGCAGCCCACAAGGTTCTGCTAAAGTTTAAAGATTCAATCTTTAAAGTAATATATATTATATGGAAATTGTATTTTAAAATTTTAAATTTTTATTTTATTTTCTTTTATTAAAATTTAATTTAATTTAATTTTAGTTTTTAAATTTACAATATTGTATTGGTTTTGCCATATACTAAAATGAATCTGCCACAGGTATACATGTGTTCCCCATCCTGAACCCTCCTCCCTCCTCCCTCCCCATACCATCCCTCTGGGTTGTCCCAGTGCACCAGCCCCAAGCAAAAAATTTTATTTTATTTTTCAGTTCAGTTCAGTTCAGTCACTCAGTCGTGTCCAACTCTTTGTGACCTCATGAATTGCAGCATGCCAGGCCTCCTTGTCTATCACCAACTCCCGGAGTTCACTGAGACTTACGTCCATCGAGTCAGTGATGCCATCCAGCCATCTCATCCTCTGTCGTCCCCTTCTCTTCCTGCCCCCAATCCCTCCCAGCATCAGAGTCTTTCCCAATGAGTCAACTTTTCCCATGAGGTGGCCAAAGTACTGGAGTTTCAGCTTTAGCATCATTCCTTCCAAAGAAATCCCAGGGCTGATCTCCTTCAGAATGGACTGGTTGGATCTCCTTGCAGTCCAAGGGACTCTCAAGAGTCTTCTCCAACACAACAGTTCAAAAGCATCATTTCTTCGGCACTTAGCCTTCTTCACAGTCCAACTCTCACATCCATACATGACCACTGGAAAAACCATAGCCTTGACTAGATGGACCTTTGTTGGCAAAGTAATGTCTCTGTTTTTGAATATGCTATCTAGGTTGGTCATAACTTTCCTTCCAAGGAGTAAGCGTCTTTTAATTTCATGGCTGCAATCACCATCTGCAGTGATTTTGGAGCCCAGAAAAATAAAGTCTGACACTGTTTCCACTGTTTCCCCATCTATTTCCCATGAAGTGATGGGACCGGATGCCATGATCTTCGTTTTCTGAATGTCGAGCTTTAAGCCAACTTTTTCACTCTCCAGTTTCACTTTCATCAAGAGGCTTTTTAGTTCCTCTTCACTTTCTGCCATAAGGGTGGTGTCATCTGCATATCTGAGGTTATTGATATTTCTCCTGGCAATCTTTATTCCAGCTTGTGTTTCTTCCAGTCCAGCATTTCTCATGATGTACTCTGCCTATAAGTTAAATAAGCAGGGTGACAATATACAGCCTTGACGTACTCCTTTTCCAATTTGGAACCAGTCTGTTGTTCCATGTCCAGTTCTAACTGTTCCTTCCTGACCTGCATACAGATTTCTCAAGAGGCAGGTCAGGTGGTCTGGTATTCCCATCTCTTTCAGAATTTTCCACAGTTTATTATGATCCACATAGTCAAAGGCTTTGGCATAGTCAATAAAGCAGAAATAGATGCTTTTCTGGAACTCTCTTGCTTTTTTCATGATCCAGCGGATGTTGGCAATTTGATCTCTGGTTCCTCTGCCTTTTCTGTTTAAAAATGTAAGGTACTACCTAATATGCATTGATATATTTTAGGTTATAGTACATATGCTAATTGGTTTAAAGTAAATGCATTGTCATTTAAGTAAAATTTAGTTTACTAATACAAATAAAATTCCTCAAGCAAGCCTTCCATTAGGAGAAACTAGTAGCATATAATTGAGGTGATTTTGCTTTCAGGCATTCATTCATTTGTAGAAGTTAAAGTGATTTTCCAATTTTAAGTATTTAAATATAGTCATCATGTACAACATGAAGCAAACTTTGGGAATTCATGAAATGTGAACTCAATGTTGTCTTTGATTACATAGGCTAAACAAAATGTAGTTAGATGAGGGAAAGAAAATCTGTGACCAAAAGTTCATGGTGATAAAATTGTCTTGAAACTTCAGAAACTTTCAAGAAAAGAGAATTTTTAAATAGAATTGTGAGGAAATTTTGAAGTGGAATATATTGGTCAGCAAGAAACTGGAGCCTATTATAGAGAGTGAAGTAAGCCAGAAAGAAAAACACCAATACAGTATACTAACACATATATATGGAATTTAGAAAGATGATAACAATAACCCTGCATGCGAGACAGCAAAAGAGACACAAATGTATAGAACAGTCTTTTGGACTCTGTGTGAGAAGGAGAGGGTGGGATGATTTGGGGAATGTCATGGAAACATGTATAATATCATATAAGAAACGAATCACCAGTCCAGGTTCAATACAGGATCCTTGTGGCTGGTGCACTGGGATGACCCAGAGGGATGGTACGGGGAGGGAGGTGGGAGGGGAGTTCAGGATGGGGAACATGTGTACGCCCATGGCGGATTCATGTTGATGTGTGGCAGAACCAATACAATATTGTAAAGTAATTAGCCTCCAATTAAAATAAATAAATTTAAATTAAAAAGTATAATTTATAGTCATTAATGGTAGTATTTCAAATAATTTAAAGTTTTTAGTTTCCTAAATATATTTTTACTCTAAATAATTTAACCCATTAATTCATGGCAAACAGAAGAGGAAAAGGTAGAAGTAGTGACAAATTTCCTCTTCTTGGGCTCTAAAATCACTGTGGATGGTGATAGCAGTCATGAAATCTGAAGATGATTGTTTCTTGGCAGGAAAGCAATGAGAAACCTAGACAGTGTATTGAAAAACAGAGACATTACTCTGCCGACTAAGGTCTGTATAGTCAAGGCTATGGTCTTCCCAGTGATCATGTATGGTTGTGAGAGCCGGACTGTAAAGAAGGCAGAATGCCAAAGAATTGATGCCTTCAAACTATGGTGATGGAGAAGTCTCCTGAAAAGTTCCTCTGGTATCAAAGAAATCAAACCTTAAGGGAAATCAACCCTGAATACTTTTTGGAAGAACTGATGCTGAAGCTGAAGCTTTAATATTTTGGTCATCTGATGTGAATAGTCAACTCATCGGAAAGTCCCTAATGCTAGAAAAGATTGAGGGCAGAAGGAAAAAGAGTTATAGGATGAGATAGCTGGATGGTATCACCAATGCAATGGACATGAGCTTGGGCAAACTTCAGGAGATGGTGAGGGACAGGGAAGCCTGCCATGCTGCTGTCCACGGGTCACAAAGAGTCATACACACCTGGGTGACTGAAAAACAACAATTTAGCCCTACAGTTATTATAAGTTATTTTGATATTCTGAATATTCCAAGATTTTCATTTCAGCACTCCCTGGTCTTTCTTTACTTATGGTCTTCAGTATCTCCTAGGTCAACCACTGTAAGGTATTGTCTACTTTCAGATTGCATTTACTGGCTCCCCAGAGTAGATCTTTTTTCATTCTGAGCTGAACAAACTGATTTAATTTCCCAATCTCATTGATAGAATCAACTGTATAATATCATTTTTCTTATTTTATAATGTGAGATTGCAAGACATAGAGCTGTACCTTCACAGTTTGTTGTTGAATGGAAATACAGAATGCGTTCTAATCTTGCACATCATATCTATAGCATTGTACCATTATACCAATAATCACCTTCTATTGAGCTTGGAAATGGGAGCATCTTACAGCAAGCAATATCTATCCTGGATTGCTGTGAAGTTCATTCGCTCTTTACCCAAAGCTTTACAGCAGCCCAAGTTGTAAGTATAAAAAATATAACTCTTCTATCAATTTTTTTTCCCCTTATGCTCTGTCTACTTTGCCATTTTGACAGCCAAAGTCCCACAAAAGATTTAAGGGGAAGAATTTAAAAAGATTTCAGGGGAATTGTGTCCCCCTCCTCTTTCTCTAGGCACCTTTTATTGTACATGTTGGGCTTTGGATATTTTATTCTGTAAACTTCTTTCAAACATTCCTTTCTGAGTTGTACTCTGCCATATGCTGTCATTTGACTCTTCTATACTAAGCAGGCAGAAAAGACTCCCTGGCTGCTTGTGGTATAGTATCAACCTTTTATTTAAATACTCACATATCTAAGTAGAGCAGCCAAAGTTCATTGCTTGTATATTCCCAGATCATACACATGTTTAATTTTTGCATTCAATATATGGAATTGGAGCTGAAAAAAGAAAATATTGGGGATGTTTTCAGGATCAGAGTTGGACTGGGAAAGTCAAAATAAAGTGTCTGGATACTGGGTGCTTTTTTTTTTTTTTTTTAATTTTTGCCTGTTGAAATTTATCTAAGAGAATTAACATGGAACTAAATCATGATTATTGTTCAGCAAACACATGTTTCAGGTCTAGTGTGTGCCAGGAACTCGGATAGATACTGAATAAAAAGTTGTCAGAATAGGACATATCTTGAACATATCTAGATATTGATTTCCAACATGATTTACAAGTTTGAGTTACAGAATAAGAAAACAATCCTTTGCTATTCTGGCAAGACACATCCAGTGTCTTTCTTCCTCAAGCATCTGTTGTCCTGAGTATAAGAGCTGAAGTTTCCAACATAACGAACACCATCCATACACTTTTAGCCTTTCAATTTGTCAAGGGATATGTTTGTTGATCTATAAAAGTTTATTCTTAAACTTTAATAACTCATTTAAAAACTCATTTTACCTATTTTTCTTATGCTAGTTCTTCTAATGTTTTTAAAGCTCTTTTGTATTTTATAGCATACATAGGGAGTCATAATGAGGGGTATAGTGAACAGAATATGCCTAAGATTAGGGAACTGAAGTTAATTCATTTCCCCTTGAAACTGGCTCTGCAGTAACTCATTAGGGAATAGTAAATTCCTTAATGAAATCCTTAAACATTAAATCAGAACACAAAGAAAGTGAGAGTTTTTAAAAATATTTCAGTCCCAAAATTTCAAAAATAAAATAAAACAAAAGAGCAAACAGGTTGAAAAGTCACTATTACCAAACTAGGGGGACAAAATAAGTTTAATCCTAAGAAAACATCAGAGCTATTTTGCTTAATGTATGTCAAAATGATTTTTTTTTCTTCCTAAACAAATACATTAGCTATGCCACCCATTACTTAAACAGTTTGAAAGAAGCTCACAATAGATAAGGAGATGGAAATGGGTGTATAATCTCATCCAGAGGAGAAATCTACAGTATAACTCTTCTAATTTCACATAATACTTCATGGAAAAGGCACAACAGAAGAATCATAATCATATCATTGCCTCTTTACTTTGGGCTGTACTTTACATACACCTCAACAAATTGATTTTTATACCAGCAGTGCAGTATTTCCAACAGATAATTTTATGGTGTAAGTTTTATAAATGTTCTTCTTAAAATAGAAGTCAACTTAAAGACTTAAAATAGTCAACAACGCAAGTTGACTAGAATACGGATCATATCAGGGTTTTTAGGAAATTAAAGGTGATTTTTATCTCTGTATCTATATCAATTTAAAAAAAAAAAAACAGAACTTGAAGAGACAGAAAGGCTATGACTAGAGCAATGATACTCAAAACTTGCTTTTAGGACTCTTTTATTGTGTTAAAAAAATTGTTGAGTACCACAAAAAAGCTTGTATTCACATGAGTTATATCTACCAATATTTATTATGTTGGAAGTTAAAAATCAAATGTTAAAGAATGAATAATAGTAATTTTACTGTGATAGCATAAAACATTCCTTAAATAACTACAATCTTCAAAATAAAAAAGTGGTAAATTGATTTTTGAATAGTTTTGCAAATCTCTTTAATCTACGGTAGAGTAGAAGATAATATTTTTCTATATATCTCTGAATTCAACCTACTATATTACTTTGGTTGAATAACTGGAAGAAAATCTGGCTTTACACAGATTTATAAATGGAAAGGGAAAAAATGTTTCAATACCTTTTTTACTTGTTTTGGAATATTCTTTGATTCTTCTAAAACAAGTAAAAAAGGTATTGATTCTACATAAAAACTCAGCATTAGTAATTTCTTAGAAATCAGTAAATAATATTAAATAATATCAATGAAATATACATTCTTACCTTAAAGATTATCATCTCTTTTGCACTTTACTTAGATCGTTTTTCTATGCATTGTTTTATAACATCATATTATGGCCATTTGGAAAATATTTGTCTACTGAGTTATAAAAAATTTCTATAACTCATTATAAAAATATATAAAACTATATTTTATTTAAAACATTTATGTATTATATATTTATATAATTATTATATATTATTATATGTAATTTATATGTACTTATATATAAATATAGGGCTTCTCTGATGGCTCAGATGGTAAAGAATCTGCTGAAATGAAGGAAATCAGGGTTTGATCCCTGAGTCAGGAAGATCCCCTAAAGAAGGAAATGGCTACCCACTCCAGTATTCATATAATTAAATTTATAGTTATATAATTGTTATAAATATAATTTATGATTAGTAGAGTATTATAATTTATAATACTAAAGAGCCTCTTGATGAAAGTGAAAGAGGAGAGTGAAAAAGTTGGCTTAAAACTCAACATTCAGAAAACTAAAATCATGACATCCAGTCCCATTACTTCATGGCAAATAGATGGGGAAACAATGGAAACGGTGACAGACTTTATTTTAGGGGGCTCCAAAATCATTGTTGAAGGTGACTGAATCCACGAAATTAAAAGACACTTGCTCCTTGGAAGAAAAGCTATGATCAACCTAGACAGCATATTAAAAAGCAGAGGCATTACTTTGCCAACAAAGGTCCATCTAGTCAAAGCTATGGTTTTTCCAGTAGTCATGCAAGGATGTGAGAGTTGGGCTATAAAGAAAGCTGAGCACTGAAGAATTGATGCTTTTGAACTGTGGTGTTGGAGAAGACTCTTGAGGGTCCCTTGGACAGCAAGTAGATCCGGAAGTCCATTCTAAAGGAAGTCAGTCCTGAATATTCACTGGAAGGACTGATGCTGAAGTTGAAACTCCAATAATTTGGCCACCTAATGCAAAGAGCTGACTCATTGGAAAATACCCTGATGCTGGGAGGGATTGGGGGCAGGAGGAAAAGGGGACAACAGAGGATGAGATAGCTGGATAGCATCAGCGACTTGATCCTGAGTTGAGTAAGCTCTGGGAGTTGGTGATGGTCAGTGAAGCTTGGCATCCTGCAGTCCATGAGGTCGCAAAGAGTTGGACACGACTGAGCGACTGAACTGAACTGATTAATATAATTACAGATTTTATTTAAATTATATATTTTATTTAAACATGATTTTATTCATTTTATAATTTGTATAAATTGGCAAATTCATTATATAAATCAAATATCAAAATATAATCTTTATTAATATTACCTCTGATTATGTCAGAAGATTCTTTACTTCTTCAGAGGTTTTAAGTTCATAGAAGTGGGTAGGCATTTTCCCAGCTTCAACAATTTGCTTGAATTCTTGACAGCATACCTGTCATTTGCTTTACTCGGCATGACAGGCTGAGTTTGTTTATTTTTGAGAAAATGTCTTCCAAGCACCCAAATCTCAATAACCATATACTGTGTCAGACAGCCTTCCAAATGACAATGGTGTTTTATGAAAAAATGCACTTGCTTTTGGTTCAGTGACACAAGGAAACAAATTTTCATGCAAGTTTTCTGTGAGACAATTATTGTATTTAATTTTATAATAGAAATGTTTCCTGTGTTTTTCTCATATCATTGCACAGAAAATTTAAAAGATACCCATACTCAAGGGCTGCTGCTGCTAAGTCCCTTCAGTCGTGTCTGACTCTGTGCAACCTCATAGATGTCAGTCCACAGGGCTCCAACATCCCTGAGATTCTCCAGGCAAGAACACTGGAGTGGGTTGCCATTTCCGTCCCCAATGCATGAAAGTGAAAAGTGAAAGTGAAGTCGCTCAGTCATATCCGACTCCTAGCGACCCCATGGACTGCAGCCTACCAGGTACCTCCGTCCGTGGGATTTTCCAGGCAAGAGTACTGGAGTGGGTTGCCATTGCCTTCTCTGACTCAAGGGCTGAGATTTAATAAAATCAGTATATTCACTGCTTCCTCATGGGCATTCTTAGTTGAGATTTGCATTTTTTTAATCACATGTGCATGGTATTGAAGAATGCTTAACTGCTCATAAAGGCTTGAATTAGTCCCCTGATTTATGTTAAGATGCCACCACTTTTGCCCACCTAAAGAGTAGGACTGAGGAACTACCACTTTTGTTTTTGCTTTTCTACCATCATTGTAATGTCAACACAATGAAGTGATAAATAACTTCTTAGTATTGTCATTGAAACAATTTCAGTCTTAACTACCTCCTGAAAAAGTATAAGGAATACCTAAGATTCTCTAAATCATACTCTGAGAAACTGCTGCTTTAGAGCAGGAAAACAGAAAAAAATGATTCAGCCATCTAGCTGAATCATCTTTTTATTCTGAAAACTAGTGTTGAAGTCTTTGAGAATAATTGGGACATAATAAGGCTAAAAGGTATGTGATGTGGATTTGTTATCCTGTCCAATAAGGAAATCAATTGTCTGTATTCCTGGAATTGGAAATGTCAACAGGAAATTAACCTGCTTCCTGAAGAGTCCAAACTCTTTCTAGAACATTTTCTTCATGAATCTTCTGCAGTAGGAATTGCTGTAAAAATAAATACAGCCTCTGTTAACCTGTACAAAAGAAGGTAAATGGCTGCTTTTTCCTTTGGGAGTTTTCTGTACTTTTTCTGATTTCTTATTTTGCAAATCTAAATGCAAATTTCTTAGCCAGCATTCATATGAAAGATGTTAAGATGCTGAATGAGCAATGATTAAAATTGAGCAACAATGTTGTTTTACTATGAGAATAACAACCATAGATGCCAGAATACTCAACAAGTCTGGTTTATGACAGATTATGGCATAACTATTAGAGCATTCTATTACATTCTCAAAGGTGTCTCAGAACGTATAATTTTTATTTGTTTATTTTTATTTTTACTGATTTTGATTGGCATATAGTTGGGCTTCCCTGATAGCTTAGTTGGTAAATACACCTGCAATTCAGGAGACCCCAGTTTGATTCCTGGGTTGGGAAGATCCACTGGAGAAAGGGATAGGCTACCCTCTCCAGTATTCTTGGGCTTCCCTTGTGGCTCAGCTGGTAAAGAATCTGCCTGAAAGGTGAGAGACCTGGGTCTCAGAGTGCATGATTTTGATTTTTTGTTTGTTTTTATTTTTACTGATTTTTATTGGCTTTACAGTGTTGCATTAGTTTCTACTGTACAATAAAATTAAACTGTAGAGTGAATCAGTCATGCATATACATAGATCCCCTCTTTTTTTGAATTTCCTTCCCAACTACTTCACTACAGAGCACAAAGTTCCAGAGCTATATAGCAAGTTCTCATTAGTTATCTATTTTATATATAATATCAATAGTGTATATATGTCAATCCCAATCTCCCAATTCATCCCACCCCATCCCCTATTTCCCCCAACTTTGGTGTCCCTACATTTGTTGTTTGCCTCTGTGTCTCTATTTCTGCTTTGTAAATAAGATCGTCTATGCCAATTTTTCAGATTTCACATATGTGCATTAATATACAGTATGTGTTTTTCTCTTTCTGACTTCACTCTTTATCACAGTCTCTATGTCCATCCACATCTCTACAAATAGCCCAATTTCAATCCTTTTTTTAAGCTAAGTACTATTTCATTGTATATATTTGCCATGTCTTCATTATCAATTCCTCTCTCTGTTGATGAACATTTAGGCTGTGTCCATGTCCTATCTATTGTAAATAGTGCTGCAGTGAACACTGGGGTGCACATGTCTATTCAAATTATAGTTTTCTTGGGGTATATGTCCACTAGTGGGATTGCTGGGTCATTTGGTAGTTCTATTATGGTTTTTTTAAGGGATTTCATTATTGTTATCCATAGTGGCTGTATCAATTAACATTCCTACTAACAGTGTAAGAAAGTTCCTTTTTGTCCACATTCTCTCCAGCATATAATGTTTGTAGATTTTTTAATCACGGCCATTCTGACCAATGTGAGGTGATGCCTCATTGTAGTTTTCATTTGCATTTCCAGAGTGCATGATTAATTATATGGTCACCTTATCTATAAAAGGTCCCTGAAACTATTTCACATATGCCCAAGACTTTAGCCTTTTCTTTCTGTTACCTTCTGTAGGAAGTTAATTTCAGTAGAATATAAGCTAGGCCAATTGTGATAATCACAGATAATATCAGAAACATAATTTCTAAAATAAATGGCACATAAACATTTCTTTTAATGGTGAGTAGTTCTCTTAGTAAATTAAGCCTGAAATAATTTTCAGTAGACAGAACCTGAAAAATCAATCAGAAATTTTAGAGAAGAGGGAGCGATAAAATGAGCATAGTTCTTAAATCATCAAAACACAGCAGAACACATTGGTCAGCAATTATTAAAATAATGCTTTGAGACAAACCACCCCATTATGCAGTGGCTTACAAAAGCAAATACTTATTTCTCTTGCTCAGAGTTTTGTGAATCAGCAGAATTAAATTTCCTTTAATCTGCAGATCTATCAGACTTGTTTACAAGGTAAAGTTTGGATCAGATAGTTCCACATCTTTCTCACTCTTTTTTGACCTAGAGGATACCTGGGCCATGTTCTTATGAGTTATAGCAAGAGACCAAGAACCAAGTCAAGCAAGTGCAGTTTAGTCTTTCAACAAATGTCCTAAACTTCACTGGCCAAGCATGTCCTATGGGAAAGTCTTACCACACTGGGGCAGGAAAATTATACACCATCCACAGTGAGATGGCACTGAAAAATTACACAGCAAAGTCTGTGCATATATACTTCACTAAAGAAAAGTGAATAATCTAGAATTCCTCCTTTAACCCAAAATAATTGAGGAGAATTGAGGAGTGTAATTATTTAGCTGTCTCATAAGAATGAAAGGTTTGCAAACCTGAAAAGGACATGGCACCAAGGGCTGAGGAAAAGCATCCCAAGTCCCTAGTTCTGGGTTGAATTGTGTTTCTCTAAAAGGTTTATTGAAGTCTTAGTCCCTGAAACCTGGGAATGTGATCTTATTTGGAAATAGCATCTTTGCAGATGTAGTTAAGCTAAGGTCATTAGGGTGGGTCCTAATCTATTATGACTGGTGTCCCTACAAGAAGTAGAAAATGCCAAATGGAGACAAAGTGGAGGTAAGGCCACATGATGACAGAGGTAGAAACTGAAGTACTGCTGGGGCAAGGCAAGAAATAAAAAGATTTTTGCAAAGCACCAGAATCTAGAATAGGCAAGACAGGATTCTCTGCTATAGGTTTCGGAGGGAGCCTGGCCTTAACAACAACTTGATTTTGAGCTTTGATCCTCCAGAAGTGTGAGATAATACATTTCTACTGTTTCAAACCACACCATTTGTGGTAGTATGTTATGGCTTTCCTAGGAAAATAATATATTCTATAAAACCCAGACACCCTGACATGGTCTGATGAGGAGATAAATATACTGTATAGGCCTGGAGTTAGTGTCCAGGTGCTATTCAGGTAAAATAAAAAAACTACAATTCTGGACCCCAAAGAACTGGGAGTGAGTCAAAGATAAACAATGAGTTAAGATGCCTGGCATGGAAATGCTTCTACTTGAAATGGTAGGGCTGCCTTAAACCAGAAATGTATCCTTGAGCTTGAAGCAACAGGATATAATTGCTGACCAAGGTGCCTAAAATTTGCGGCAGAGTAGCAAGAGTGATGAATAGCATTGGTGTCTGTGATATAGCAACCTTTCACCAAATTCCAGTGGAATTTAATGACAGTAATTGTTAAAAACGTTACCAGACGCAGAAATGAAAACTTTCCAAGTCCTGTCTTCCCCTTTCATCTCACCAGTTGCCAAGTGGCAAAAGGTACTGTGGACAGCTGGCATTTCTTCAGACAGATCTTTTCAGACAGTTGGTTTTATGACAAATCCTTTCTCTACCCACTCTTGCTTATATTTATTCTGATAATGGATACAGGGGATACCTTTTTACATTTATATTTTTCTTACTGATTTTCTTTAAGACTTATTAGGAATCTGATCTTTAATTTTTTGATTTATAGTTAATTCTATAACTTTATGCAACTCTGTGAATGGTAGGCCAAATGATAATATTACTTACTATTTTTTCTCCTCAGATAATGTGATTCATAAATTTGTTTTTCCAGGAGACCTATTTAAGAAATGATATCCTAAATCAAGGCAGGAAACAGTGAGAAAAATGTAGCAAGAAGAATAATATAGTATTCTAATGATGTCACTTTGGTTCAATATTCAAAGATACATTTAGATCTCCAAACAAGAACTCATGATGTTTCATATGGAATGTTCACATTTAAATAGAATATAAATTAATTTTAAATAAGAATAATTTAAATTATTTTAATTGAAAACTTTTTTCTGTTAGTCCTACTGTCAGCATTTGTTGTTGTTCAGTTGGTAAGTCACATGTCTAACACTTTGCAACCCCATGGACTGCAGCATGCCACACTTCCCTGTCCTTCACTATCTTCCAGGGTTTGCACAAACTCATATCCACTGAGTCAATGATACAATCCAACCATCTCATCCTGTCACGCCTTTCTCTTCCTGCCCTCAATCATTCTTAGCATGAGGGTCTTTTCCAGTGAGTCAGCTCTTTGCATCATGTGGCCAAAATATTGGAGCTTCGGATTCAGCATCAGTCCTTCCATTGAATAATCAGGGTTGATTTCATTTAGGATTGACTGGTTGGATCTCCTTTCAGTCCGAGGGACTCTCAAGAGTCTTCTCCAACACCACAGTTCAAAAGCATCAATCCTTTGGTGCTCAGCTTTCTTTATGGTCCAACACTCAAATCTGTACATGACTACTGGAAAAACATAGCTTTGACTATACAGAACACTGTTGATAATGTGATGTCTCTGCTTTTGAATATGCTCTGGATTTGTCATAGCTTTCTTCCAAGGAGCAAGTGTCTTTTAATTTCACGGTTACAGTCACTGTCTATAGTGATTTTGGAGCCCAAGAAAATAACGTCTGTCACTGCTTTCCCATCTATTTGCCATTAAGTGATGGGACTGGATGTTATGACCTTAGTTTTTTAAATGTTGAATTTCAAGTCAGCTTTTTCACTCTTCTCTTTCACTTTCTTCAAGAGGCTCTTTAGTTCATCTTTGCTTTCTGCCATTGATGTGGTTTCATCTGCATATCTGAGGTTACTAATGTTTTGTCCAGCAATCTTAATACTAGCTTGTGATTCATCCAGCCTGGAGATTCACGTGATATACTCTGCATAGAAGTTAAATAATCAAGGTGACAATATACAGCCTTGATGTACTCCTAGTCAATGAACCAGTAGTAGATGCTTTTCTAGAATTCCCTTTCTTTCTCTATGATCCAATGGATGTTGCTGGCAGTTTGACCTCTGGTTCTTCTACCCTTTCTAAATTCTACTTCTACATCTGGAAGTTCTCTGTTCACATACTACTGATTCCAAGCTTGAAGGATTTTGAGCACTACCTTGCTAGCATGGGAAATGTGCACAATTGTATTGTAATTTGAACATTCTTTGGAATTGCCCTTCTTTTGGACTGGAATGAAAACTGACCTTTTCAATCCTGTGGACACTGCTGAGTTTTCCAAATTTGCTAACATGTTGAAGTGTAGCACTTTTGTGGAATTGTTGTATCTCTTTTAGGATTTGAAATATCTCAGCTGAAATTCCATCACCTCCTCTAGCTTTGTTCACAGTAATGCTTCCTAAGGCCCACTTGACTTCACATTCTAGGATGTCTGGCTTTAGGTTAGTGACCACACCATCATGGTTATCATGGTCATTAAAACATTTTTTGTACAGTTCTTCTGTGTATACTTGTCACTTCTTAATCTCTTCTGCTTCTGTTAGATCGTTACTGTTTTTATCCTTTATTGTGCCCATTCTTGCATGAAATGTTCACTTTGATATCTCTAATTTTCTTGAAGAGATCTAGTCTTTCCCATTCTATTGTTTCTCTGTATTTCTTTGAACTGTTCACTCAGAAGACCTCCTTATCTCTCTGTTATTCTCTGGAACTCTGGATTCAGATGGGTATATATTTCCGTCTCCCTTGCCTTTCACTTCTCTTTTTTTCTCATCAATTTGTAAAACCTCCTCAGACAACCACTTTGCTTTCTTGTATTTATCTTTCTTTGGGATGGTTTTGGTGACCACCTCCTGTACAATGTTGAGAATCTCTGTCCATAGTACTTTAGACCCTCTGTCTACCAAATCTAATCTCTTGAATCTATTCATCACCTCCATTGTATAATCATAAGGGATTTGATTTAAGTCATTCTCGAATAGTCTAGTTATTTTCCATACTTCCTTCAAATTTAAACCTGAAATTTGCAATAAGGAGCTCATGGTTTGAGCCACAGACACCTGCAAGTCTTGTTTTTGCTGACTCTGTAGAGCTTCTCCATCTTCAGCTGCAAAGAATATAATCAATCTGATTTTGGTATTGACCAACTGGTGATGTCCATGTATTGTCTCTTGTGTTGTTGGAAAAGGATGTTTGCTATGAACAGGGTGTTCTTTATCAACATAGACTAACAATATTCATAACTGGACTGTGAAAGTTCAAGGAAAGGAGAGTGTCAAACATATGATGCTTAAAAATGGCAAATTATTATTATTAATTTTTTTTGCTTAAAAATCAGATGTCAGTCAGAAATGACTTAAACACACTTCTCACCTGTAGAGACTTCTTTTCCCTTAAATTCAATGCATGTATCTTTTAATTTGGGGGAAAAATGACCTATGGTTGACAAAAGACTTCCTTTGCATTAGCTCATTTGATCCTTGTTTAAAACTCAGGTAGAAAGATAATAGAATTCCTAATTTCAAATGAAAATTGAGGTTCAGAGTCTAGGACACATTGGAATCACATCAGTAGATAGTGATAGGACTGAGTTTAGAATTCATGTCTTATTTGTTAACTTTTCATCCACCTATTCAGTGGAGATATTTAATAAGGAGAACTACTATGTTTCTACCTCCCTAGCAAGGACTTCTACTTTTGATTGAGATGAATATTTTGTTTAAGAGTGTGGATTTTTATATATGGAACTTTTAGAAAGGCAAGATACTGATTTTCATTGAAAATATCTCTAGTTAGAGAGCAAGAGTGTTAAAGGAGAGACAGGAATGATAGCCCAAAGAAGATATATGAGATGACTCCTTAAATCCTTCTGGGGAAAAGAGAAATACTTCTGCAACAGGAACCAATAGCCATTCCTACTTCATTACTACCCAATTGAAGGAATATACATCCTGAGCAACATTCTTCCAAGTGGAACAGCATCACAGAGTCTTTCATCTCTATAATCCACATATACCCCTAAGAAATAGTGAAAAAAAATCTAGGTTTTCCTCTTTGCATTTATTTATTCTTTTGGATCTTGACCCTATAACTTTCACTGTTTCCTAAAGTTTCTAAAGCTTTCAAGAAGACAATTTTTCTTTTGTTTATATTTTGTGACTCCATAGGAGGGTTGGTACTAATAACCCAGTCTGTGTTACTAAAGCAGAAGTCTTTTTCATTATTTTAAATGTTTATCAATGACTTACTAAAAAGTCAAAATAAGGATTTTTTGAGTGCAAATCATACTAAATAACAGCATTTCACTGATATTAACATTCTTTTGAAGTTCCTACTTTTGTAGAATAATGCATTGTCATTTTTTCTTATAGAAACAGTGCAGTTTGGTGACAGATTGAGTGTATTTGTGCGGCTTTAGGTAGAGGTGATAAAAATGTGGTCTGTGACAGTGGACTTTAATATATAACATTAGGTGACTATATTGTTTCCTATTTAAAAAATAGTCTCTCGTTTATGAACATTGAAGTTTTTTCTCTCCTAACACTCATAAAGAAGTCCTCAAATGTATTATATGGAAGTAGTCATTTCATTATTTATACCACAGCACTTTGTTTTTAATAGCCTTTTATTTATTTTAAAACATTTATCTCACTGTATTATAATTAGACTAAAAAATATCTTTCTAAAGACAAGCAAATAGCTTTAAATAGCTTTATGTCCACATTTTTTAGCAGAGCCCTACCCCACATTTTTTAAATGGATAAATGAAGGATGAATGAACACATACAAAAAGATTATGATTATGATGGTATGCGGTTGTTATAATCTCATAGAGAGGCTTTTAAAATCAAAACTTACATTTTTGTTCTGAATGTCTGTTTCTTCTTTAGTTTATGAAAAATTACTTTCATATTTTCTTTCTAGACCTATAAATACTAAACATTTCTTTTCAACAGTTTTTGAGAGAAACTTTGTTCTCAACTATATACCATACAAATATTAGAAGCTTTTTTTTCTGCCCCATGTTAGCATAATTTAAAATTTGCAATTCTTTTTTTTTTATAAGAAAGCTTATGAATAAAACAAAAAAAATCACATAGGAAACATGACAAATCTAGCAACAACATACTACAAATACTCTAGGTAATATATACTTTGTGTTGTTATTAAAAAAAAACATAGGTTTTGAAATCACATAGATGCTGGTTCGTATTTTAGTGTTGTGAATTCCATTGAGAACGTTGTCCAGATATATAGATCTACCATTTCTTATGTGCAAAAAGAGATTGGTATTAGTGCCAATCACTTTGGTTGTTGTCAGGGGTAAAATCAATGTATAGATAACATTCTTAGTAGAGCTTCTGGCATAATGCAAACCCTAATAGATGATGGTATTTTAAATTTTAGCTTGCTTAATTCCCAGGATTATTTCTTCCATAATAAGTTTCCAACTTGTGTTTAAAAATGTACTACATCTGTGAGAGGCCCAGTTGGTTTAAAGCATTACTGTTGTGCTGTCTTCGTTGTGTTCTCAGTTTACATTGATAGTAGCCAAGATCATACGAGCTTTCATGACATTCATCAATCTGCTATCAGTATTTTACTATGGTTAGAAAGTATTTATGGATCAAATTATATCAGTTCCTTATTGATCCAAGTTTGACAAAAGTGCTTCAAAGTTTGCAGTTTAAAAACTACCATGAGATTAGGCTGAGTGAAAAATGGTCTTTGAAAGTATAAGATTCAAATGCAATGTATAAAAATGAAGTCCTCCTTTCATCTATATTTTAGCAATTTTTTCAGATATTACTATTCTTCAAGTTCTGTGATAAACGCCAGTCTGGCAAACATGAGGATGCTTCCCTTGCATTCAAGGAAACACATTTTCATTTAAAGCATATTTTTATAAACACATTGATAAGCTTTTAGAAAAAAACTGTATCCAGATGTTGTTGCTATAGTAAATATGAAAGTATCTTTCTGTATTAAATAGATGGCTTTTCTATTCTAAACTAGTAGTTGTTTGAAAAATCATTTGATCTTTTTCTTAACTAGTGCCAGAAAGTTAAGCTTGATATCAACTATGGAAAAAGAAAATTGCTGCATTTGGAAGGTAGCAAGCAATCTTAAATGCAGAATGCAATCAAAACTACCTACTAGGTCAATTTGCTAAGTTAAGTGTTGTATATTGCAGCTGATGCACTCTGGCAGGACTCTTCAAGGAGCATAACTATTCAAAATCATACTTTTGATAGAGAAATTCAAAGTAGACAACTGACAACATCTGTTCTAAAAACATTCATGGCTAAAATCTTATCCTCCATGCTCTGTGGTGCAGAACTCTGGAAATCAATTATGTATGTGGGTGTTTGGAGAAAGCTAAGTATTTTCCCATCTTTAGGAAAAAAAAAAAAAATTACCCTTCCAGGAGGCATTCTTTTATAGGTAGGGTGGTTCCTCTCTTGAGCAAGAATATAAGCTATATTTAACAAGTTGCTTAAAATATGTTTGCCTTGACCTAGTATGCCACCTGATATGAAGAGCTGACTCGAAGAGCTGACTCATTGGAAAAGACCCTGATGCTGGGAAAGATTGAGGGCAGGAGGAGAAGGGGAAGACAGAGGATGAAATAGATGAATGGCATCACCAACTCAGTGGAATGAGATTGAGTAAACTCTGCGAAATGGTGAAGGACAAAGTCTGGCGTGCTGCAGCCCATGGGGTTGCAAAGAGTTGGACATGACTGAGCGACTGAGTAACAAAGTGTGCGTGTTATGTAGTTCTGTTTACAATTGGGTGCAAATAACATGTGCATTGTAGAAGTTTGCAAGATAGTTTAATTTGAAGTACCATTCATCTTCTCTCAAAACATGACTAACATTGTAACTGATATTCATAAGAGGTATGTATGACATTGAAATATGGTTGTGAGACAGTTTGTTAAAAAAATAAATTGCTAAAATTTTTCTGGAAAGCAGTTTGCTAGGAACAGCATTCTAACTCTGGTGTCAAGATTTTGTCACTACACTCTGCCATCCATTTGCAAAAGAAAATGACTTTATACAGATATTTTTTTGTTGCATAGTCCCTGAAATTTTTAGGACCTTCCCTAAATTTCAATGGCCTACACTATAAATATCTTAAAAAATTTTAAAATCACAAACATTTTTACCCAGAAATTCTAGGATGTTAATATCCAAAAAGCTCTACCATTTGTATATATGTATAGGTATATTTGTTTACAAATTCACATTCTCACACACATATGTATAAGAATATTTACTGCAAATTGTTCATCAAAGCAAAAATGAGAAAATGAGAAAAATGTGTTTCATATGATATCTATTGAGTAATTGTATAAACATGTGTGTGTAAACATGTATAATATACCTATATGTTCGTGAGTGTCTTTATAAGTAACACCTATAAGAATGTCAAGAGCAAATTTTAAAGTACTGAATCTCTTTATCTATATATAGATTGATTTTGCTAATACCTCTATATAAATATGTGCTTCCCAGGTGGCTCTGGTGGTAAAGAACCTGCAGGAGATGTAAAGAGACATGGGTTTGGTCTCTGGGTTGGGAAGATCTCCTGGAGGAGGTCATGGCAACCCACTGAACTATTCTTGCCTGGAGAATCCCTTGGACAGAGGAGGCTGGTGGGCTACTGTTCATAGGGTCACAAAGAGTTGGACACAAATAAAGTGACTTAGCATGTTCACACACACACACACACATTTACAAATATAGTATGTATGTATATAATAGAGATTATATAAAGAAATTGTACTTTATGCATGTATTACCAATATCTTCATTTAAATCTCATCTCTTGGATATACTTCTGCCTATTACATATTATTTTTTTAAACTACATGTATAATATAATTTGAAATATATGGATCTGGTGCTGATGACTGATTTGTTTCTTAGTAGTATTGTTTTCCTTGCATTTTAATGTATCTCATATATTTTCCTTGAGAACTGGACATCATTTGTTAGAAAGAAGTATTGTAAATAGATATTGCATCTGGCAATATTTTCCTTTTGCTACATTTCTAGTTCAGAGTATGTGATCATCTAATTTGGAATTAGGTTTGAGGTTTTTTTTGCTTTTCTAGTTATCCTCTCTCATTACAACACTGGCTTCAGCTACCTCTGGTGGTACCTTGTGTTCAGTGTTGGAGATGGTTTGCTTGGAGAATATTTTGTTTCCTGATGATTGCTCTCCTTTCTGCTCTAAGTTTTCTCATTGTACTAGGCTTCAGATAGTCTCTGTCTTTCACAAATTATATTCTATACATTATAAAAGAGGGAGAGACTTTCTCTACTGTTCTCATGAAGCCTCTGTGTCAAATAATCTCAGTATTTTACAGACATAGGTGTGTAGCGTACTGATTCTGATTCTGGGCATACTTCTGAACCTAGCATGTATTTCTTCTTTTCCTCTAAATTTTGGGTCTTTTTCCTCTTCCCCTCACTGGTGCAGTGAAATTTTATTTACGCACTATGGTAGCGGTGTTCATTGCCCTTCCTTCCGTATGACACCACCTTATGTATGAAAGCGAATAGGAACTAAAGGGCCTCTTGATGAAGGTGAAAGAGGAGAGTGAAAAAGTTGGCTTAAAACTCAGCATTCAGAAATCTAAGATCTTGGCATCTGGTCCCATGACTTCATGGCAAATCGATGGGAAAACGATGGAAACAGTAACAGACTTTATTTTCTTGGGCTCCAAAATCACTGTGTATGGTGACTTGCAGCCATGAAATTAGAAGACGCTTTAACAACAAACTATGTGTTAAAGCTTTTATTTTGTAGAGAAGATAGGTGATAAATGCCCAGATCAGTTGCCCAGATCAGTTTCCTATTGTTTTTGTGAGTCCACTGTCATATTGTAAATGTCACACTTTCTGTACATGCTTCTTGTTCACATTTTTACTAATAATTATTGAACAAGAAGAAAAACCAACAATCTGATAATATTTATGATGGAAAAAGCAGACATGTTAATCACTGGCTTGTGCTCTACTGCCAATGAAGTAATTCATGCCCTGTCATTTCTACAAATCCACCTTATAATTGCTAAATTATTTTGGGACTTCCTTTTTAATAAGAATGCCACAGCATGAACTGAGGCATGACTGTCTCATGAAATTATATATTAACTGTGATTATTATTATTATTAGTCATTATGACCTCATTATACAACTGCAGGGCCTAGTAGATCCTGTTATAGATGTGGTATAATGATAATAATATTGTTTTTAATATGGTACTGTAAGAGTCACCTCATGTCTATAGCACTGACTAAATGTTAAGTGGCAGTTTTAGACTTACAATATTTATTATGTTTCTACGAACTTAACTTTTTACTTGACGGAAAAGAGTCACTAAGTCTTACTCAGATAATCCTCTCTTTTTCATATCTTAAATGTGAAAATGGATTTCATCTAATTCCCATCCATCTGATAAAGATCTATATCCAAAGTTACTGAAGACACTGGTAAATTATTGTATTATTTCTATCACATCTTGAAGAAAATAATAAAAAGCAAAACAATGATTTGTAATACTGCAAATTTTGAAGTTGAGAAACATTTGTCAGCAGCATAAAATATGAACTGAAGTATTATCCCTTTTTTAGGGACTAAGTATGATCAGAGGCCAGTTTAATGATGAGATGAGATGGTGCTAGGACCAAAAGATAGAACTGAATCGAAATGGAAACTAATGGCATATTGTTTCCTTCTATGAAAAATAATCAACATCCTTTGCCTTTATTTCACATTGTCTCTTCCCATTTATAGGTATTCTCCTTTCAAGGCCTGATGGACCTCTGATCTTACTCTTCTGTTTTACTATATTGGTATTCACTTAAAATGTTTTTCTCTAAATTCTATTTTCTCTCTTTTCATCACTTAACATGTCATCTTTCTTCCCATAATTCTAAGACAATAATTAATATTATAACATTATAAGTAGAAATTAGAATTGTTTGATCTAATAATTTATTAATAAATTGGAGAATTCTAAATTCTTTTAAATATGATTCCTTTCTTCGCTCATAAATATAATGGTTTCTTATTTGTATTATGTCATTGAAGATACTGCAAATATAATGAGAAAAGTCCTCTTCTTTCTACAGCTTGTCTTGAACCAGTGAAGAATGGCTTCTAGAATGGTACCTTTTAGAACTCTATGATCAGTCTCTGCAATTTCAACCTAAAGGTAGGGTCTATTTGTTGTGTTGTTCACTTGCCAAGTTGTGTCGAATTCTTTGTGACCCCATGGACTGCAGCATGCCAGGTTTCCCTGTCCTTCACTGTCTCTCAGAGTTTGCTCAAGTCTATGTCCATTGAGTTGGTAATGTTATCTAACCATCTCATCCTTGGTCGCCTCCTTCTCCCCCTGCCCCTAATCTTTCCCAGCATCAGGGTCTTGCTTAAATTTATTCTCCAAGGCTAAGTTACCTTGGTTTGGGGCTATGGGAGTTTGTTTTTGGGAAAATCTCAGTGTAAAGAATCCTCCTGTAGTGCAGGATACCAGGGTTCGATCCCTGGGTTGGAAAGATCCCCTGGAGAAGGGGATGGCTATCCACTCCAGTATTCTCATCTGGGAAATCCCACGGACAGAGAAGCCTGATGGGCTATAATCCATGGGGTCACAAAGAGTCAGACATCTCTTATTGAAAAAAATAAGAACCAATAAAAGTACATTTGAATGTAGAGTTTCTTTTCCTTTATTAATTTGTACTGTAGTTGCTTTTCAATGTTTCATTAGTATCTGCTGTACATCAGAAACTTAAAACATATATCCTCTCTTTTGTAGATTTCCTTCCCATTTAGGTTGTCATAGACTATTGAGTTGGAGAAGGCAATGGCACCCCCCTCCAGTACTCTTGCCTGGAAAATCCCATGGACGGAGGAGCCTGGAAGGCTGCAGTCCATGGGGTCACTGAGGGTCAGGCATGACTGAGTGACTTCACTTTCACTTTTCACTGTCATGCGTTGGAGAAGGAAATGGCAACCCACTCCAGTGTTCTTGCCTGGAGAATCCCAGGGATGGCGGAGCCTGGTAGGCTGCCATCTATGGGGTCGCACAGAGTCCGACACGACTGAAGTGACCTAGCAGCAGCAGCAGCAGCAGACTATTGAGTACAGTTCCCTGTGCTATACAGTAGGTTCTCATTAGTTATCCTTTTCATACATAATAATGTATATATGCCAATCCCACTCTCCCAATTCATTCTGCCCCCTCTTTCCACCTTGATAACTGTAAACTTGTTTTCTAAAATGTAGAGTTTCATTTGACAGCCTCAATGAAAGTGAATGTCTCTCAGTCATGTCCAACTCTTGGTGACCACATACAGTCCATGGGATTCTCCAGGGCAGAATACTGGAGTAGGTAGCCATCTCCTTCTCCAGGGGATCTTCCAAACTAGGGATTGAATCCAGGTCTGCTGCATTGCAGGTGGATTCTTTATCAGCTCTGTCACCAAGACAGCCTCAATAGTTAGACTCTATCCAGTTTATCTATTTTATTCCCTAGTGACACTATCTCTAGCACCATAAATGAAGCTCAGTATTTTTCAAATTCTTTACATATTGAAATTATTTAATACTAGAAAATAATTTTGAGTGTGATTGTATATAAGAAAATTGTTCTTTTATAGCCACTGAATGATATTGTACACAATGAAAAATATTACTGTACTATTATAATATTATATAACTGGCATGTGGTTTATTAATCAAATGGTACCTAAACATATTTTAAAACTAGAGTACATACATGTGTGAGAGAAATGCTTCCATTCTAGAGACAATGGTTGGTGTACATAATGATGTGTAAAACTCCCTTGCTGCTGCTGCTGCTAAGTTGCATCAGTCGTGTCCGACTCTGTGCGGCCTCATAGACAGCAGCCCACCAGGCTCCCCCGTCCCTGGGATTCTCCAGGCAAGAATACTGGAGTGGGTTGCCATTTCCTTCTCCAATGCATGAAAGTGAAAAGTGAAAGTGAAGTTGCTCAGTCATGTCCAACTCTTAGCAACCCCATGGACTGCCTACCAGGCTCCTCCGTCCATGGGATTTTCTAGGCAAGAGTACTGGAGTGGGGTGCCATTGCCTTCTCTGTTCTACAAAGCAGCAGTCCTTAAATAAGTTTCTAAAAATAACAATATTGAAACCTAAACTGTCATGATAAGAAAGGTTACAAAATTTCTCTGATTATTCCTAAAATCATTTTCTAGATTCTTATTAGAAAGGAATTTTTAGACACAAATAATGTACATAAAATGTATGTTGCAATTTAGCATTCTTAACCCCCCCCCAAAAAAAAAAAACACCGTAAGAAAAGTCATATTGTTTTTGTCATTTATTTTGTGCTATACTCTTGTCCCTTTAGTGCTAAAACCTTTCAGAAATCTGTAGACAGAGACTGCTGTAGTACAGAGCTAGGAGATATTTTTAAATAGATAATAATTCTATTCCATGTGTTCCCTTCTGCACAATGGATAAACTTGTATCTACCCTAAATTTTCACAAAATATTGTAAAGATTACCTGAAATAATGCATTTCCAATAACAGAAAAGATGAAACATTCCACAAAAAAGTAAAAAAAAACTTCTGTATACTCTTTGAATTCATTTTATAAACTATCTTGTGCAGAATTGTTTGCACTGTTTGATGTTAATGAGGAAAAAATCCATTCTGGAATAGCTAGTTTGAAGGTGGAACATTGTTATTTTAGAGATATTGAGAAGCAGTAAGAGTCTGTTCAATGTCTTGTTTTCTACTACTGAAACTGAGCCAAATGCAAAGATCCTTCTGGAAGTCAATGGGAGTTCTGAACACAAGCCAGAGCAAGATGAGAAAAATAAAGCAAAATGAGGATCTGGCCTGAAGTCAACTGTTTAAAAAATGAAAGTAAAACTTTCTGATATGTTCCCCTAATGGTAGATAATTATATATTATATTTTAGATGGTTTTCAAAATGCCTTATTCATTCATTAGTCAGTGCACCTTATGATCTTTGAATGAGATCAGAGTATTGAAAGACTTGTCTTTTAAGTTCAATTAACTTTAGTGTGGGAACACAGGTACCACTGAGAGAGTTAATCCATTGCCTTTCATGGAACTTATATGGGAGGGAAGAGGAGTATTAATAGAAGGAATGCATGAGCCAATTTTTGATTTTCTTTTATTATTCTATAATATTTTATCTGATAGACACTAGGGAAAAATTATCTTTCTTATGGTCAAACATTTTCTTTCCCAAACTTATTTTTGCTTTTGAAACCTTGAACTCCTAATACAAGATTATAAGAAAAGAACCTGAAATACACAGCACCAAACCTTAATTTCTACAACATTTTTGGAGTTTGATATTATTATAAGGAAAAAATAATATAGGAAGAAGATTAATTTCAATTTTCAACTTTATTAGTATTATAGAACTATTTACAAACATTTCACCCTGTTACACCTACTTTTTAGGAGGAATCATATACAAAATTAAGTGTTCAATTCCCCTTTTTAAATTGTTCCCCAGTTTGAGTCATTTTGTCATTATCCATGAGTTGCAGAAATGAAAACACTGAATTTACCTTGTCTGTGGATCCTAAGAGCGTGCAAAGCATCAGATACTCTTCCTGGCTAGAGTTCAGGCATGGTGCAAGGAGCTGAAAAGCATGGCACACTCTGGAGAAAAAAACTCTAGATAAAAATAATCTATTCACATGGAAAATTAGATGAGTATAAAACTTTTAAAACAGGAAGGGAAAAGAACAAGAAATACTCATGAAAGCTATTTCTTAAAAACTATGTAAGATAGAAGATATCTCTTTTCATTTCATAATACATGGGAGATATAATGTATTGAAAAGAGAATTCCAGAGGTAGGAATGCTTATACAACAGTGCAAATAACCCAATCTTGATTATTTAAAGCAATTTTCAGTAATATAGATATAAAATTTAAATGTCTTATTCAGTCAACTGAAATATAATGAAAAAGGTAATTCTCATTTTTCATTGATATTTTCTTATAAAATTAATATATACTCAATACTGAAAATTTGAAAAAACGGATAAGAGTTAAAAAGAAAATAATATTTGCCTATAGGTATTATAACTAGAGAGGAATATGGATAACATTTTAGCATACTTCCTCCTGGTATTTCTAAGCATATGTATTGTATGTACACTTACCCTCTTATTCTTTGCACTTAAAACATTTTGACTGGTTTCAATAAAATTGCCCAATTATCTTAAGATTCTCTGGTACATTTTTATTACTATCAGATGTCTATAACCCAAAAGCACTTATTTATAATTTAGAAAAGTTCATTTAGATGCCGATTTTATTTTATATTAACAACAACCCCTTGAAATGGGTAGGCAGAAGTTTTCTCTATGTCTTTCAAAACTAATACCTAGGGAATCCGACTACTATGATGGTTGGATCTAGGTCTCCTGAATCTTAATTGTATGCTTTTCCTTCATTAAGAGATAATGTACCATACTTCACTGGTACTTTAATTATTAAAAGCTCTCTGGAAGGAATCCAGATGGAACATATATCATATCCCCCAAAAACGTCAGAAGTTCAAATACGGGTTCATACTTTTGAATGAACAACATAGTAAGGAAGAAAAGGATTTTGGCTCAACATATAATCATTTATTTCCAAAGTCTATAAATCCTGAGTGTATTTTGATCTGTTTTAAAAACACAGATCAAATACTAATAAAATGTTTTGAACAACAGCAGCCAAAAAAGTTATTGACAGTTTTTCACTGTTGATATCTTTCCAAGCAATTTACTCTCCTTGGCAGAACACATGAGACAGTTCTACTCTTCAGTGACTAGCTAATGTTTTAAACATATTGTACATCACAACCTTTTTCTTAACCCAAATTAAAATGGAAATAACTACAATTTGAAAAAAGGACAGTGTGTGGAAGAGCTAATTAAACTTTGGACAGAAAGCTCATAAAACTGTTGTTTAGAAGAGAATAAGCAGGTTATCCACATTTAGCACATATTTTCATATTAAAAAAAAACTCTTTAAGGAAACATACCATCTGTTATGTTGCCACTGATGCAGAAGATATGAACCTCAAGTGCTGAAAATAGCTGGGACTTATGCAAAATTTTTTATTTTAAAGTAATTAGTTGATAATATAATTGCAGTGTGCTAAAATTATCTGTAATCCTTATTTTTAAAGAAAAATATTAGCAATTTGATTAAGACAGTTAAGAAGTTAAATTTATTACTACTTTGTTCCTATTAATAATAGTATGTCTTGCTTGTTGTAGATCACAGAAAATACAAGAGTTTTAGTGTGTAGTTGCACTAAGAAATAAGAATTATTGAAAAATAAAGAGAACAACTAGTGTCTGGATAATGATGGAAGGTATGCACTATTCAGTGTTTGATAAATTAGGGTTAAGGTTTCACAGATTCATGTCTTTTTCAGAAAGATATTCTGATAGCTAGTACGTGTCTGACTCAATAAATATTTGTTGGTTGAATGAATGACTGCATATAGTGATGTATCGTTTCTACTTTCCAAGAATTTCTAAGCATCTGAATTAAGTGTTTTGCTACTTTTTTGATCTTTGTCAGCCTTTTCTTTTCTTTCTTTCTTTCTATTTTTTCTTAATATTTAGGGAAGAGGCATTATGTTAGAGAATAAACTAAATCAACCCAGAGAAAATTCTTTTGCTAGGAAATGGAAGTTGGAATAAGAAAGGGGGTGAACTAATAAACGTGGTTCAGTAGGGAAATGGCTACTGTGAAAATATGTGGAGACAAATTGATAAACTAATACATTACCCATGTTTATATCGTTCTGTTTCAAAATTAGTGCAGTCTTCCAAAATTTATCTCTGTGCTAACCCACTGGCACAACACAGAGTATGATTGTTCCTTAAAAAGTCTAAAAACTACCTGATCATTTTAATAGTAGGGGTCTGTGTGTCTAAATAAAATTGATGAATGCTGAAGAGTTCTTTCAAGATTCTTTTAAAATGTGGATACAGTAAGTAGTGTTGAGAGAAAAAAAAATATTGCTCATTCCATGCCTCCGGCTCACTCTGACTTCTTGTGGTGGTGCTACTACTGTTCTAAGCAAGCAGACCACAAACTTTGGGGATGAATGATCAAGTTAGAATTCAACCAGCCTGTCTATGCTACACTTTAAGAGAGTATTCCTTAAAGAAATCTATATATCCTTAAAGATATATGGATGCCATTTATTATCTTTTTCTTTCAACCTTGTCCACTTGATTAGCTTTCCAGTAATAATATTTCCAAGAATGGTTCTTTATGGAGCAGTTTCTGGAATTGGAGCTTATCACACTGAGGACTGGAAAGAGTAGACTGCAACATGCAGTTCTGCGTATCTAGAGTAAATGCAATATGTTGTATTCAAACATGGCACCTAGTAGATAGTTCTATTTCTCTGTCTCACATGGATGTAGGTGTTATTCATATTCTTCAGCGGTTCTCTAACAACTGTGTAACGCGTAATAATTACTTTGGTAAAATTTCAAGTAATTCTTAGCCACGACTTTGAGATAACCCAAGGGAGATCAATTGCCACATTTATACTGTAAAGCTCTAAAAGGCAATTAAATTATTTAACATTAAAAATGAGAGAGGCAGGAGAAGATTGAGGAGTTGGGTGGACAAAGATGATGAGTAATTTTAACTATAGAGTCCTGAACTTGGAGTACTTCTAAGAAGCACTGCTTTTATTTCGCATGCTGTGCATTTTGATATTTACATAAAATTTGGAATCAATAAAAGGGAGACAGTGTTTTCCAGGAAAACAGTTTGCCTGTGTTCTAACTCTAGCTCTATCACTAATTAGTGGTGGGATATTAGACAAGTTACTTCTATACTCTGTCTCAGTTGCACATGTATAAAATGAGATTAATTATACTATTTATTTCTTTGGGTTTTTTGTAATGAGATCATCTATATGAAGGGATTGATACAGCATCTGGTCCAGAGTAAGAGATGAATAAATATGTAATAATAGCTATCATTATTGAAAGGGAGGAGAATGATTAGAGAATATTTTGGAGGACATTTGATGCAGAACAGCTTGGGTATCCCATATGAAGACCAGGGCTCCTAATGGTTATATTTCTTCAGTGTGAATGATGTATGTAAAGTAAAAACAGTAATCAATAAAAAAAATGTATCATCAATTATTTTCTATTTCTACCCAAGAAACTTTCATCAAGACCCACATTTCTATACTTAATATGAATATATCTGTATATATCAACCCTTTAGTGGTTACAGAATTTTCACAAGTAACCTAATTAATTTTAAAAGACATATCATTTTGACTCACACTCATACTTGAATTTGTGAGAGTATTACAGCCAGAGAAATAAATGATATTTTAGCACTTGTGTCATTGTCCTTTGCCAAGAGAGAACAGAAATGATAACTATTATTTCATTGTAATTCAGTATATTGAGTAAGCAGAAGTCTGCAGCCTCATATAGCTCTGCTCAATTGTTCTAGGCCCTAGGGTGATATCTGTCCTCGAAAGAATTGAAATCAGTTGAGGGAGATTAAAGGGTCAACATATTATTAACAAATATTATAAAATATCAATTCAATTTATCTCTAGGTAATCTAAGAAGTGCATTTGTTCTTTTAGTCTTAATATTTTATTTAAGAACATTTGAGGTGCCTTAGTCAAAAGGCTCATTTCTCTAGTAATCAAAACGAATGACTGGGCACATGTGAATCTGGGAAATAATAAGTGTTTCCTGTGTGTGAAACACTATGGTAAGTAAGGTAATTTCTTTTCAGAGTCAGTTGAGAAAATCAATAAAAATGTATTTGCTTTTGTTATAAAGCAAAACATTTAAGATGCTGTAATAAAGATTAATTTGCTATCTGAGTAGGTGGAAGATGATTTCTTATTTTAGTGGTGCATTGGATTATACTTCCTAGAATAGGTGAGGTTTTAGGCCTTTAATGAAGAATAGGGGTTCAACTCCACAACAGGAGATTGGGTAGGAGAAAGGGGGGCTGTTGTCAACAGAGAACAGCAAGAATAAATGAACAGAGGTGTGAGAGTATGGAGAGAACTAAACATTATAGACTGTAATGCAACTTTACACCAATGAAAGTGGCTAAAATTAAAAGAGGACACAGTAACAAATGCTGGTGAGCATGCGAAGAAGTTGGAAGCCCCCAAAAGCTGCTAGTGTGATTGTAAAATGGTGCAGCCATATTAGAAAACAGTTTGGCATGCTTCAAAATGTTAAACATGGAGGAACTATGTCCTGTAATCCTAGTACTGGGTACATACTGCAATGAATATGAAAACAAATGTAGTTCAGTTCAGTAGCTCAGTCGTGTCAACTCTTTGCTACCCCACGGACTGCAGCACAACAGGCTTCCCTGCCCATCACCAACTCCTGGAGCTTATTCAAACTCATGTCCAAAGAGCTGATGATGCCATCCAACCATCTCATCCTCTGTCATCCCCTTCTCCTCCTGCATTCAATATTTCCCAGAATCAGGGTCTTATCCAGTAAGTCAGTTCTACACATCAGGTGGCCAAAGTATTAGAGTTTCAGCTTTAGCATCAGTTCTTCCAGTGAATATTCAGGACTGATTTCCTTTAGGATTGACTGGTTGGATCTCTTTCCAGTCCAAGGGACTCTCAAGAGTCTTCTCCAACACCACAGTTCAAAAGCATCTATTCTTTGGTGTTCAGCTTTCTTTATAGCCCAACTCTCACATCCATACATGACTACTGGAAAAACCATAACTTTGACAAGATGCACCTTTGTTGGCAAAGTAATATTTTTTGTCAAAGTAATATTTTTGGCAAAGTAATTACTTTGTTGGCAAAGTAAAAAAAAAAGATATTACTCTGCTTTTTAATATGCTGTCTCATTTGGTCATAGCTTTTCTTCCAAGGAGCAAGTATCTTTTAATTTCAAGGCTGCAGTCACCACCTGCAGGGATTTTGGAGCCCAATAAAAAAAAAGCCTGTCACCGTTTCCATTGTTTTCCCATCTATTTGCCATGAAGCGATGGGACTGGATACCATGATCTTAGTTTTCTGAATGTTGAGTTTTAAGCCAACTTTTTCATTCTCCTCTTTCACTTTCTTCAAGAGGTTCTTTAGTTCTTCTTCACTTTCTGCCATAAGGATGGTGTCATCTGCATATATGAGGTTATTGATATTTCTCCTGGCAATCTTGATTCCAGCTTGTGCATCATCCAGCCCAGCGTTTCTCATGATGTACTCTGCATATAAGTTAAATAAGCAGGGTGACAATATACAGCCTTGACATACTCCTTTTCCTATTTGGAACCAGTCTGTTGTTCCATGTCCAGTTCTAACTGTTACTTCCTGACCTGCATATTGGTTTCTCAAGAGGCAGGTCCATACAGTTTCTGCTTCTTTTAGGTCCATACAATTCCTGTCCTTTATTGGGCCTATCTTTGGATGAAATGTTCCCTTGGTATCTCTAATTTTCTTTACGAGATCTCTAGTCTTTCCAATTCTATTTTTTCCCCCTGTTTCTTTGCATTGATCACTGAGGAAGGTTTTCTTATCTCTTCTTGCTATTCTTTGGAACTCTGCATTCAAATGGGTATATCTTTCCTTGACCTAAATAAATCCCTTATGATTATACAGTGGCAGTGACAAATAGATTCAAGGGATTAGATCTGATAGAGTGCCTAAAGAACTATGGATGGAGGTTCATGACATTGCACAGGAGGCAGTGATCAAAACCATCCCCCCAAAAAAGAAATGTGAAAAGGCAAAATCGTTATCTGAGGGGGCCTTACAAATAGCTGAGAAAAGAAAAGATGTAAAAGACAAAGGAGAAAAGCAGACATACCCATGAAAACAAATGTCTACCCAATTATGGCAACATTATACTTGATAGTTACAAACTGGAAATAATTTCCATTTTAATTAACAGATGGACAAAATATTATTTGGCCATAAGAAATGCATCTAGTACTCACACATTGTACAATATGGATGAAACTTGAAAGTCTTATGACAATTGGAAGAAGCCAGATGTGCATGATTCAGTATATATAAAAAGGTCAAGAAAGACAAATCAAGAGAGACAGAAAGTATATTAGTTGCTGCAAAGGACTATGAAAGGGTAGTGAATGGGAAGTGGAATGACTAACAAGAAGTATGAAAGTTCTTTATAGGATGATGCAATGTTATAAAATTAAATCATTGTTATAGTTACACAAATTTTTGAATAAACTAACAACCACTGCCCTGTATACTTTAAAAGGGTTAAATTTGTGGTATGTAAATTCTATCCTAATAATGCTGTGTAAAAATAGAATATAGATTGGTATTCAAGTTTTTATTTTCAAATGTAGGAAAGTAGATTAAGGCAAATTTTCATGATGCCATGCAGGGATCCCTAATTTATTACTTCTGTATTCAGCAGGGAACAATTGCACATTTTTAAAACATGGTGCGAGTACTAATACCTAACATCTTGTGAGTGTTTAAATATTTCAGGATCTGAGGTAAGTGTCTTACATGAAGAAACTCTTAACTCCTTCAATAGTCCTATGGGGTAGGCTACATTATTATTCCCAATTCACAGAGAAGGTAACTGAGTCGTGGATAGTTTAAACATATTGGTAATTTGTGGGGACACCAAGATCTGAATTCCCAATTTTTGTACGTATACAACAATGCCTTTTAACATGATCAGAATTGCATTCTATGAAGAACACTCTCATTGGAGTGCTTAGGGTGAATTAGTTTAGTCTCTAGTGGCTATTAAAATTGTCCAAGTAAAAGACACAAGCAACCTATGGCAATAACAGTAGAAAATTGTATCAGAACAGTTGAGTTTTGAAGCAGAAATACTGTTCATTAAAGCGGCTTTGGCTTGAAGTACAAACATAAGTGCAGAGTGACTATGACTTAAATTTACTTCTCATAAGAAATAGAAAAATTCTATATTTCTAAGGCATGGTAAATTTATAAAATTTGACTATTAGTGGCTAACTACTAAAGAAACCATGTTCTACCATTAAATATTTTTAAGTAAAGGAGAGATCCTCTTTTCTTTGCTGAAACATTATAATGCTCCTGGTAATTACAGATCCACCTATTTTTTGTGTTACCGTATCCTCTGTGGGTTGTTTTAAATGCTTTTCTTAGTAGGGTGGAAAGCTCATAAGCTTTAAACTATGGCTCTGTAATGACACGAATGTTTTCTCAGTCTTTAAAATACTTTGGGGAACTCTTAAAATTGTATCACTGCCTATTTGAAAACCCAACCTGGCGCTAATTGTTAATGTGCTATTTTACACTGTGGCTTTGTATGTTACAGACCTTAAATAAACACCCCCATAGAAATACCAAGTCAAGTTGGATTTTGGAGAGACTGTAAATTCTGCTCTAAAGTAGAGAAATGGAAAATACTAGGAAGCGTCCCCATATTTTATGTATATGTTCTAATTTTCAAGCTTCTCATGATACCCAATATCAAAGAACCTTCTGAGTAAGAACTTAGCAGCAGATGAAACAGCAACAACCACAGATAAGAAAAACAACAAGCAATGAAGAAAAGTATTAAATAATAAAGGAAAAATAGGTGGATCAACTAAAAGAAGCAACAAGCTTGAGAGGTGGTCTTGTTAATAAGGTGGAAAAAAATTAAGCCAGATAATTGAAGAAGTATTCAGTCTTATTTGCAAGATTTATTTATGGTCAAAAAAAAGCCAGAAATGCATTAAAAGTTTTCCTCTCTATGATGCTGTAGTACATTGAATTCAACGTTGTCACTTTATATAGAACTTGGATTAAATTGAACTGGTTCTGTTGTCTGTAACCCTTAAAATACCTGAATAAAATCAGTCTTAAAAGAGAATTGAGATGCTTGTTCCTACCATCAATAGTATTCTGGTAGTTCACATTATAACAATTCACTTATTGAAAAATACTGAGTGTATATTTTGTGGTAGGCATTGTGATAAATAGTGGTCATGAACAATGAAAAGGGCAGCATCTGTCTTCTTGTTTCTAATCACTTAATGGGACTGATGGTCTAGTAAATATTTGCATCATTGCCTCATAAGAGTAATGAATATATACATGTATTTGTGTCAACACATTAAATAAAAGACTGAGAAATGAATTGGGTTTAAAAGAGCAAAGACTTTCATAATATAGTGAAATTGAGATAAGATCTCAGAGTTATTCAGGAGTCAAAAGTTTGTCTGAGAGAGAGTAGAAAGTTCCACAAGCTTGGAAGTTTATTTCTGCACAAATAAAAAGAGCATGGCAGATTAAAAATCACAAATACTTTGCATAATGTGATGAGGTGGCTTTATAAATCACTCATGTATTTGTTCTAAATCAAATATACAGAATATAGAATTATGTAGCAGTTTTAAAGATAAAAATGGTTTTAATTTTTAAACTAATGGTTGCCATATTTTGTTATTATCAGAACCAATTCTTAGAATCATTCAAGTTGAATCTTTATGCAGAAATTTGACTAGCAGTATTAATTTTAAAGGAGAATCTATATAAACATTCATATTCAATAAGTGAAGAACAGTTTTGGAGATAATATGCACAATTTGGTTTTAGATTTGATCTTATTTTTCTTTTGATCCTTTGACTCTTGAGGTGTTTAAACACAAGTATATCTTTCTCCTCGTTGGCTAGTTTTCCTTTTAGAGTTTTGTTCATGTCATCCTGAAGAACCCAGACTTCTATGCTTCAGAAATGATTGATTCTGTTTCAGTTCATCTAGGAATGATCTTTTTCCTCTAAAAGAGCTTAAGAAGCCCTTCCTTTACAAAATAGACTCAAGATGCTGATAGAGCAGACAGAATACAAAAGAGAATACCCTTATAGAAAATACCTGGATTAGAGAAAACATTGTCTCATTATGGAGTCAACTCTGGGATTAACAAAATTGCAATTTGAACAAAGCATGAGCAAAGATTGAGATTTATTCATAGAAATTCAGAAAGAAAAAAAAGTAGCATCTTACTGAAGTCCAGGCCACTTAAAACTTCTAGTAAAGGATCCAAAGCTTGTCTTTTAACTCTAAACAACTAGTACCAGTTTTTATAAGTATAATACATTGATTGTAATATTTATATTAAATGAGGTTTAGCTTTTTCTAAGTTTGCTGCTTAGAAAACCTCTTGTGTTGTCATTCCATTTTTTCTTCAAAAGTGATATATCCATTATGTCAGATTGATTCTGTCAAAGAGAAAAAAAGACAAAAAACTAATAATCATTTACTTAATATCTATAAAATCATCTAGCTGTTTGATTTTACTTTTACTGAAATAATATATAGAAACAAACATTAAATTAATTCCCAAATTAGTAACAATAAAATGAACCATTCATACTTTAAAATCTGTTTAATAAGCAAATGATTTCCTTTGCCAATTAAACTTTCATGTTCAGAATCTTATTATTATTATTCCCTTTTCCTTTCAAAATATTCTGTAAGATTGTCTCATATTCTTTTCTATTTAAAGACTTACAAAGGTCTGTAGATTTATATCGTAAAGATGCATCATATTAGAGGATTAGAATTTTGCATCTGGGATTATGACACATTGCTAAAAATAAAAAATAAAAAAAAAGAGAGAGTCTTGTGAAGGAAACAAAAGAATGCTTCTTTCCTTTTTGCCTTTTTTTTTTTTTTTTTCAATTCTCAATGCATATGGGAGAAGCTAGGGTGGGAGAAATGGTCAAGTTTAATAGTCAAAAACAGAGAAAACTGAAAGTTCAGAGAAAGGAACTAGATTCAGATATTTGTCTATTATCACTTGCCACCTGTAACTAAAACAACAAGCATCAACTATTTATTAAAAAATGAATTAGACATGGCCTTGTTTAGGTTGGTCAAGTTATTTTCCCCCTTTGGTAGATAGAAGCTTTATATTTAGTGACCATGATTATTTAGGCTTGAAGTTCTCTTTCAAATCTAAAGATGTAACTCAAGTGCTAAATAATTTAAAAATATTTTGAACTTTTAGGTTTATTTCTGTCATTAATAGAAAAAATAGTACTCAGCTCTAGTTTATATAATAAATCTATATATTATGATGTCTAATATCTGTGGTTTGCCTTATGTTAGTCGCTCAGTCGTATCTGATGTTTTCCGACTGCATGATCTGTAGCCCACCAGGTTCCTCTGTCATAGAATTCTCCCAGCAAGAATACTGGAGTGGGTAGCCATTCCCTTCTTCAGAGGATCTTCCCAGCCCAGGGACTGAACCTGCATCTCCTGCATTGCAGGCAGACTGCTTACTACTGTCTGAGCCATCAGGGAAGCCCCTTATAGAGTATTTTAAATGTCACAACATAATGATAACAAAGGTCATTGCATTATTCTTTTTGTACAAACCTAATTGAATTATTGGGTTAATTTCTGATGTGAGGGAAATCTTTGGAAGGAGAATAAAGATAATCTTTATTCCAACAGTTTATGGGTGTTACCTTTTTTTGTTTCTTGGTACGATATCCTCTGTTTCTAATATACAAGTCCAAAATGCCTGCATAATATGATAAAACCTGGCTTTGGACATTCTGTTAGTGAGGTATTAAAATAAAAAGTAAGATATTAGGAAGTAAAGTAAAATACAATTTAAATGTTTTGGCAGAACAATTACCACAAGCCAAGTGTAAAAACAACCCCACTTTCGCAATACATTCTAAGGTGGCTGGTCTGGGGTGTGTCTTGATGACCTAAGTGCTTAGCATGTAGTAATTTGTACAATAAATATTTTTATGAAATATAATTTAAATACAATTTTATTATACTTTAAGGAACAATAAAACAATACTATTTCTTTAGGTTTAGAGGGAGGTTGGGAGACAGGATGTTTTGTTCATCTATCATAGCAAGTTTTGTTTTCCTAGCCAAAAATGTTATATATAACACAATGGTAGGCATAATAAGGAAAAATTCTTATTTGCATAAAAGATGAATTAATTGACCTTGGGTTTCAGTTCAGTTCAGTCGCTCACTCGTGTCCGATTCTTTGCGACCACATGAATCACAACACGCCAGGCCTCCCTGTCCATCACCAACTCCCGGAGTTCACTCAGACTCACGTCCATCAAGTCAGTGATGCCATCCAGCCATCTCATCCTCTGTCGTCCCCTTCTCCTCCTGCCCTCAATCCCTCCCAGCATCAGAGTCTTTTCGAGTGAGTCAACTCTTCACATGAGGTGGCCAAAGTACTGGAGTTTCAGCTTTAGCATCATTCCTTCCAAAGAAATCCCAGGGTTGATCTCCTTCAGAATGGACTGGTTGGATCTCCTTGGGTTTAGCTAACTTTTAAACTACTTGATGAAAGTGAAAGTGGAGAGTGAAAAAGTTGGCTTAAAGCTCAACATTCAGAAAACGAAGATCATGACATCTGGTCCCATCACTTCATGGCAAATAGATGGGGAAACAGTGGAAACAGTGTCAGACTTTATTTTGTTGGGCTCCAAAATGACTGCAGATGGTGACTGCAGCCATAAAATTAAAAGACACTTACTCCTTGGAAGGAAAGTTATGTCCAACCTAGATAGCATATTCAAAAGCAGAGACATTACTTTGCCAACAAAGGTTCGTCTAGTCAAGGCTATGGTTTTTCCTGTGGTCATGTATGGATGTGAGAGTTGGACTGTGAAGAAGGCTGAGTGCCGAAGAATTGATGCTTTTGAACTGTTGTGTTGGAGAAGACTCTTGAGAGTCCCTTGGACTGCAAGGAGATCCAACCAGTCCATTCTGAAGGAGATCAGCCCTGGGATTTCTTTGGAAGGAATGATGCTAAAGCTGAAACTCCAGTACTTTGGCCACCTCATGCAAATAGTTGGCTCTTTGGAAAAGACTCTGATGCTGGGAGGGATTGGGGGCAGGAGGAGAAGGGGACGACAGAGGATGAGATGGCTGGATGGCATCACTGACTCGATGGATGTGAGTCTGGGTAAACTCCGGGAGTTGGTGATGGACAGGGAGGCCTGGCATGCTGCGATTCATGGGGTCGCAAAGAGTCGGACACGAGTGAGCGACTGAACTGAACTGAAACTACTTATTATTTATTTCCTGTTTACATTTTTTCCCTCAGTAAGTTAAATGACTTATCTGTATGCCCTCACTTATCCAGTGATGTCTTTGATCAAAATTGCCTGTTTCTGAGATAGCAAGAAAGAGCGTGCTTTGTATGTTAGGCACTGAAAACAAAAAAGAAAATAGAAGGGCATTAGCATAATACAGTGGAGAAGGCAATGGAAACCCACTCCTGGAAAATCCTATGGATGGAGGAGCCTGGTAGGCTGCAGTCCATCCATTCGCCGAGGGTCGGACATGACTGAGGGACTTCACTTTCACTTTTCACTTTCATGCATTGGAGAAAGAAATGGCAACCGACTCCAGTGTTCTTGCCTGGAGAATCCCAGGGACAGGGGAGCCTGGTGGGCTGCCGTCTCTGGGGTCTCACAGAGTTGGACACGACTGAAGCGACTTAGCAGCAGCAGCAGCAGCATTAGTAGCTCTGTGATATAACAATTTTATGACAAGGCATTGTTAACTCTGCTGTATTTCATAGCCTTTCTTTAGTGTGGCATATTTAAAACAATTCAGAGGGAAAAATGCTATAGCTCATGGCAATGTGTATTATTTAACTAGCAATGCCTCCATATAGCCTAATTAAATATGGCACACCTGAGGTATCTGACTGACAAATCCAGAGTCGTTAGTTTCTGAAGCAGAGGAACCTCTGAAAGACATAACAAAAACTAATAGCAGTTATTTCCTACTCTACATGAGCAAAACATCCATCACAAGGAGAGGAAACAGCCTCTGAGACCTTTTTAATGAACTGTCTTGGGGGAAAATGTCTCATCCATAGTTACATAGCAAAAAAGTTACAACAAAACATTTTGTTTCTTCTTTGCTCACATCACAAGATAGTGTCATGAAGACATGGCTTTGAGACTCTTTAGCTGATACCATTGTCTCTTAAATACAAAACCTGAATTTGAGAACAGTAAGAAAGAGCATATCTAAACAATGAGATTTTTTTTTACAATCATGTTTTAAAGTTATCCCGTAGTAGCTCTGACAGCATGAGAAATAAATTTTTTTGAAAAGTAAAAATCAAATAAAGGAAAAAGAGAGCATGTAACAAAGATCCAATGCTCAGAAAAACAAAAGAGGTTATAAAATTATATTCAGTAGTCTTACCAATTTACACTGGCTTCCATATAGTTTTATTCATAGTGATATTAACAGATATTGACAAATCAATGGTGCATTGAATGACTTCTAAGGAGCATCATAGGAGTTGTCAACACATAGCATTAATTTCCCTGCATCTATTATCTTTTCAAAGTATTTAAAATAATATGATTGTCACTTGCAAGTGTTCTATCATTAGGCTAGGATTTGTGTTTCCCAAGGGTATTGATAGATATATGTACTAAAATATTCATATTGTAGTGTCTATGCTACTTGGTACTCACTTAAATAAGAGTAACCTCAGTTTTACATTTCATTGTACCTTTTCTTTCACTTTCAGTACCTAAATATCTTTAAAAAGAAATAAAATATTCCTTCTTAAACATTTGTGTAAATCAAGGGTAAATCTACTTGTAACATGTCTCCAATAAATTGTCTCCATGCAATATGTATTAATAACATTCTTTATATTTCTAGAAAACTGAAGAATTCGAAATATAAAACAAATAGTCAATAAATAGGGAATTTTAGAAAATGAAATTATGTAGAGTGGCAAGTCTTAGACTGCATATTAACATTTTAAGTACGTGGTTTTATGTTGGTTTTATTAAAAATAAAATCTTTCCTTAGGAATTTATCTAGATATCTGATTCATAACATATCATGAAAGATTAATAAGATATTTCAATATTCAATTAAAATTTATTTAAGTTCATAGTTACTGTGCAATGTTAACATAGTATTATAACAGTATTGCAATTATTATAATCTTAACTCAGTATTCACAATTGTAGTAGTTGACTTCCAAGCTAATAACAAAATATTAAGGTTATGATTATATTCCTTTTAGAATTGTAGTCATTTAGTCTTTCATTTTGGGGGAGGTGGATGGGAGAATTGAACTGAGATGTTGGCAAATTCAATTTCTAATCTTTTTTTCTCTTTTCAATTTTCTTAATGCTTGTATCCTTAAATAATTTCTCACAATAATTTGAATTTATTTCAATCTCTTATACACTTTTCTCTTAATATCTGTCCAATTCCTCTCCCTTCATTCTTGATATATATCAGTCATATTCCTCGATTTGCACCCTTGCTTTGTTACTCCTGATGCCTTTCTTTCCACTCTCAGGCTCAGGATATGGTTTCTGTTTTTTCCTTTTTCTGTTGCACTCCATTTGCTGATATTCAGTAGCACAATTTTGCAAATAGTTTACCTTCCATCTCTTTGAAATGGGTTCTTCAAGACTGAAAAAGCAAGCCATATCCCTGAGGCACCTTTTAAAAACAGAGTGTGTTGGGAAGAAATCTACCAAGTGGATTTGAGAAATAACACAGATTCTGCCATTAGTAGTTTTTAACTCTATGTTATCCAGTAGAATAATCAGTAGTCACATGTGGCTATTGAAAACTTGGAATGAAAAATGAGATTAAATGAAAAGAATGAAATCTAAATACAGTTGAACTATATTCAATAAAGATTAGTATCTGAATTGAGATGTGCTGGAAGTCTAAAGTACACATTAGATGAATGTTCAAGACAGTATGAAAAACATGTGAAACTTTTCACCTTTCATTTTACCTTTTAATCTTTTTCCAAAATATTCATAATATTGTTTAATTTCATGGTATAATTATTAACTTTTTATTTTGTATTTGAGGTATAGCCAATAAAAAATTCTGTGATAGTTTCAGGTGAACAGTGAAGGGACTCAGCCATCCATACATATATTCATTCATGTATACGAAAAAGTCATTATTCTCATATCCTCTGGGTAGAAATAAACATAAGAGGTGATGTTGGGTAGTATGTTTATGTACTTAACTTGTTTTAAAAATTCTATAATGTTCCAGTATATGGCTCAATTTTCTTCTTTCTAGAGGAAAATACTAGTTTAGCTTTCAGTTTTCAGAAAGCAAGATTATTAGACTTAAAAGTTTTTTCCTCCAAATTTAACTTTTTACTGTCATTTTGTTTGGAACAGTGAATGAAATTATTCATGAAGGGAAATAAAATAACTTAGAGAACTGCAAACTGAAAAAAATAATTTTATGCTGATGATTTAATTAGAAATTGCATTTATAAATATTTTAATATAGACATTTTAATTCTTATAATACCTGTCCTATGTAGCATAGTTTTCTTAATTAAAATATTTGTGCATAAAGTTTATGAACATCAGCTACCTAAGTGAAAATGAAGTTCAATATCTTCATAAAAATAAAATAAATGCTGTAAAATGAAATAATTTATTGGATATTACAAGAAAAATCAGAATTAGCTATTTTATATAAAGAAAAATTTTCATAACTATAAGTTAGTTGAATAATGATAAGACAGATTCTATGTTAACAAATGGCTTCTGGGATTTAGATTTAACTATAAAAATATTCAGAATACATGATACTAAAATATTCAGTGTTTGTTATTAAGTTTTCTCATTGTTCCAAATATTTAGTTTATGAGAACTTAGTAATGGAGAATTAGAATATAGCCCCACTTTGAATTAAGCCCCTGTTATTGTCAGTAAATATATATCTCTCTGGTGCTTTGAATGACCAATATTTAGGGGTCTTTGATGAATAGCAAATGAAATAGTCCATTTTTTTATTAGTAATATTTACTATAAAATAAAATTTTATTTTATGCATATAAACCATTTCTATTCTTCTAAAATGAAGAATAGTCTTTTACATATGAAGAATATGAGTATGTCTATCATTCTAAATATGGAAAGCAAATATGTAAGCTGGGTTTTAAGGCAACAGATCCAACTTAACTTATGAAGATTGAATGTTAAATTAGTAAGAACAAAAGAAAACATATCCAAATGGAGAATAGAAAGAAATTTATCTAAGGCAACAGAAAACTAAATAAAGCCATGGCAATAACTCCGGGCATACCATGAATTTCAGTTTGAGTTAAGACATTATGATTTTCTTTTCTATGGACTGTTAAAAATTATGATCTCACTGTTAATGCTGTCTTAGTGTGAAACTGATACATGTCTATGAGGCAACAGGTTAGGTTTCCTAAATCGGAAATAAATACTGTCCTAATCTGCTTTAGCTTATACATATATATATATATATATATATATATATATATATATAAAATACCTTACACGGAGTTGCTTAAACAACAGAGATTTATTTCCTTGCATCTCTAAGCTCGCCATCAAGATACTGGCTGACTCACTTTCTGGTGAGAGCTTGTGAAGAAACCTGACTTATCGCTGTGTATTCACATGTGAAGTGAAGTGAAAGTTGCTCCGTCGTGTCTGACGCTTTGCAGCTCCATGGACTATGCAATCCATGGGATTCTCTAGGCCAGAATACTGGAATGGGTAGCCTTTCCCGTCTCCAGGGGAACTTCCCAACCCAGGGCTGGAACTCAGGTCTCCCCCATTGCAGGCGGATTCTTTACCAACTGAGCCACAAGGGATGTTCCATTCACATGTGAACACAGATAGAAAGTGGCCTCTCTCTCTGCCTCTTTTTATGAGGCTATCAGCCCTATTGCATTAAGAACACACATTTCTGACTTCATTTAACCTTAATCACCTCCTAAAGACCCTGTATTTCCAAACATAGTCCCACTGGGGGTTATGGCTACAACACATGAATTATGGAGGGACACGCGTCTAGCCATAGAAAATACTGTGACCACATATTCAATCACACAAGTTAGTAATAATGTATTTGTCGATTGTCTAATTCAGCAAATACTAGCAGAATATCTTTTCTACTTGCTAAGTTTCTGGAAGGCATCAGCATTGCATACCTTAGCACCTGCCTCACATTAATTTGAACAACTCAGCAACCCTGAAAAGAGTTCAGCAATTTTCTATACAAGTTTAAGTGTTAAATGTACCTGATCCTATCCTTAAAGGAGAAAACTTTATGCTGCAGTAGCAAGACCATGGATGCTTTCTGAAACTGTTTTGCCTGTGGATTAACTCTTCATTCTAGACAGTTTGCTAAACCAGAAATTTTCCTTAAAGCCATCCATTTATGAAATTTTTATTATATATGTATAACCTCTTTCCCTTTTCTTTGTTACATTTTCCCAGATAAAAGATACTGATAATACAGCAATAATTCTTGCTGGTCATCTCAAAGGCACATCCATGTTTTCTATAAAAATACCTAAATAAATAAGCATTGACATTTAATAAACTTGTTTTCAGTTACTTAGAGACACCAGTTTAAGTACAGTGTTCTCAGCCTTGTAAAGATTGAAAGCATGGTAGCAATATTAATTTTTATTATTTAGTTCATAGATATTTTCCTTTCATGTAAAACAAATGTGTAATTTTGAATAAAATGTAATGTACTTAGCATTCTTTTCAGGAAGACTCTATCAAAAAAAAAAAAAAAAGGCAAGTGTACCTTTTCCTACATATACAAAAGGAGAACCTTATATGAAAATGGAAGCTTCTTGGGAATTTACTGAAAATCTTGTATAGGACTTTGCTCTACCACACAGAGAAGTAATGACTGGGAAGTGGTTTGTGAAATAAGTCAATTTTACATGGATTTTGAGTCACTGAAGGATCCCCAACTGGGACCTGAAATGCATTGATTTCATGTAAGCACCTACTATTTTCTACCAGTTGTATAGTAGACATATGCAATATTTTGTTTTTAATAAATTTTGCAGCAAAATACTACAGTGGTTGTAATGTTCTCTTCAGTTAGCATTTATAAGTACAAAAACTTGCCCTTGGTTAAATGCCAGGCAACTTCCTGTTTCTAGAATGCCATCCTCTACTGAAAATCAGCAATGTAAGTGAAGAGTCATTTCATCTTATTTATTTTCTGCTTATAAACTTTCTCTTGTATTTTTAATTTTTTTTTAAGTTTGGAAATTTTCTCACAATACATTTAACTAACAAATAACTAACTAAATAATTGACTAGCTAACACTGCCTGTGTAATACCTTCAAGACTGTTATCTCCCACCTGAACAAGAGTAGATATAACACATTTTAAAAAGTGATTCATTATCATTGATTCTAAAGATCTGGAATCCCAGAGGCAGGACGGGGAGTCTTGAGGGTGTATACCTGCATTCTGGGGGTTTGTGGAAAGGATTTTGCATATTTTAAAAAATCCTTCCAGTTCTACATGCTAAGTATTAGTCATTATTTACCAAATTGAAAATACAGCTTTGTACTCCAGTTCACAAAAGCTCTCTTTATATTAAAAGACAAGCAGCTTTCCCTGCCTACAAGTTCAAACACCTCTACTTGGTCTTAAAGATCCAGTGTGATGTCAGTTGTGATAATGAAGTTTTAGGTGACTTCTCTGTATATTTAATCCTTTCTCTTGCTTATACCCTCATTGAGAAATCAGAAACTGTAAAAAGTGTGAGACTTTACCCAACCTCAAGGTAAACAAGTTAGTCTGTCAGAATTTCATAAATTATGGTGGAAAATCCAAGATTTTTGGTCCAAAATACAGGAAAGTTTCTTAGTACAATTACAGTAGCCAGAGTTATATATAGTGCCAGTTCTCTGAGCCCCAGTTCCTGGAGAGATGAAAAGAGGGCTCAATGTTGCCTGTCCATGTGGCATTTAGGAAACCTCAATCTTGTGAATGGGCTGCTGGAAAAGTGTCCACCTTCTCCTGTAGAGAGAGAGATTATCCTATTTTACCAGAATACAGGGATTATCTTTGCTAAGGAGGAGAGGAATGTATATCTATCTTCCTTGTCCTAGAGTGGAAATAAACCTGGGGTTTTGGGCAATGGGAGATATCTCTCTTTCTTACCATGGAATTTAGGAGAAAAGTGAAAGTGTTAGTCGTTCAGTTTTGTCTGACTCTTTGCGACCCCTTGGACTGTAGCCTGCCAGACTCCTCTGTCCATGGAATTCTCCAGAGAAGAATACTGGCATGGATAGCCAGTCCCTTCTCCACGGGATCTTCCTGACCCACGGATCAAACCCAGGTCTCCTGCATTGACAGGCAGATTCTTTACTGTCTGAGCAACCAGGAAAGCCCATATGGAATTTAGGAGACACCAATTGTAAGTATCTTTCACTTAGAACAATATTCTCGAAAAAACAGTATGGAGGAAACTGACTGTTATTGATATGCAGGAATATGAATTATCTCCCCAAATCATTATCTGGCAACTACCTTTTTTTTATAACACTTTTTCATTTTTGTCTTAATAATCTTATTTATGTTTTTCATTCTTTCAGCTCTTGGTACAGTACACAGTTTATAACAGACATTCTGCAAATGGGTTTAAGGAAATGATATACACGATTTTATTAAAGAAACTGAGCATGTTTTCTTATTTCTACTGACAATATACATCACCATTAACTCACATTTGTGCTAGTAATCATCTCTTTCACAGTCTTCATTCTTATTTTAATTATTTTATTGGAGTACGGTTGATTTACAATGTTGTGTTAGTTTCTGCTGAACAGCAATATGAATCAGTTACACATACACATAAATCCACTCCTTTTTAGAGTATTCCCATATAGATCATTACCAAGTATTGAATAGAGTTCCCTGTGCTATTCCCTGTGCTAGCTATAAAATAGCTAGGTTTTTATTAGCTATTTTTCTAAATATAGTTGTGTGTTTATGTTGATCACAACCTCCCAATTTGTCTCTCCTTCCTTTTGTTCTTGTAATCAGTCTCTTTCAAGTGTGATGTGTTTTACAAAGTGCTTCCAGATTATTTTTTTTCAAGCAAATAAAATAATGATATGACCATAAAGCCTATGAAATAGAATAAAACTCTGCAGACTCATAATCAAAACTATCACGTTTCAAAGATTTTCCCTCTATCATTAGTTTTCAAAATTTTGAATGACGTGTTCTGTTGTAATTTTCTTTGCATTAATGCTTCTTGGAGTTTTCTGAGCTTCTAACTTCTGTGAGTTTATATTTTTCAGCAAATACAGAAAATAGCATTATTTCTTCAAATATTTTGCTTGATATGGTATCTTAGATTACCCTATAATCTTTCCATTCATGCTCTTCTCAACTCAAATGTATTACACAGAATAAACACTTAATAAAATTTTTATTCAAGGAATAATTGAATTTTTTTGTTTTTTTTTTTAAAGAGTGTCAAAGGTCACATGTAAGATTTCAGTCCATCAATACCAGTATTTCAAACGTATTTAATGAAAAAAGAATCCATTAATTTACTTTTAGAGATTGATTGTAAAATAAATACTTGAGAAACAAAGGAAATCAGAATTTTCTAAGTACAAATTTGAAACACTTCTTCAGAATTAAAGTTAGCTTTTAAAAACTTAAAATTTACTTAGAGTAAAATTTAGTACTCCTATTTCACACTTCTGTGAGATTTAACAAACACATGATGACATATTATTACAAACACAATCAAGGTACAGAATAGATCCATCACCTCAAAGTAATCTTCTTTAATACATACACACACACACATATATTTAGAGGTCCAAAATCCAAAACGGGTCTGGTCTGCCTAACTGGGCAAAAATCCAAGTGTTGTAGGGTTGTTTTCCTCCTAGGAGTTCTAAAAGAGACTCTCTCACCATGCCTTCTTTTAATTTTATAGACTAGTTGCATTTCCTTGGTTCATGTCTCTATTCCATTAATTTCAAAACCAGCAAGATTGGGCTGGATCATTTTCATGTTATTGTCTTTCTGATTCTGCCTTCCTCCTCAGTCTTACAAAGGGCCTGGGATTACACTGAGCCTACTTGATTAATCCAGAATAATCTCGTTATTTTTCTTTAAATTTCTGTAAATTAATTTATGTGTTTTAATTGGAGGCTAATTACTTTACAATATTATAGTGGTTTTTGCCATACATTTCACATGAATCAGCCATGGATGTACATGTGTCCCCCACCCTGAACCCCCCTCCCACTTCCCTCCCCATCCCATACCTCAGGGTCATCCCAGTGTACCGGCCCTGAGTGCCTTGTCTCATGCATCGCACCTGGACTGGTGATCTATTTCACATGTGGTAATATACATGTTTCAGAGCTATCCTCTCAAATCATCCCACCCTTGCCTTCTCCCACAGAGTCCAAAAGTCTGTTCTTTATATGTGTGTCTCTTTTTCTGTCTAACATATAGGGTCATCGTTACCATTTTTCTAAATTCTATATACATGCTTTAATATACGGTATTGGTGTTTTTCTTTCTGACTTACTTCACTCTGTATAATAGGCTCCAGTTTCATCCACCTCATTAGAACTGATTCAAATACATTCTTTTTAATAGCTGAATAATCCATTGTGTGTATGTACCATAGCTTTCTTATTCATTCCGATGGATATCTAGGTTGCTTCCATGTCCTAGCTATTGTCAACAGTGCTGCAATGAACACTGGGGTACACATGTCTCTTTCAATTCTGGTTTTCTTAGTGTGTATGCTGAGCAGTGGGATTGCGGGGTTGTATGGGATTTCTATTTCCAGTTTTTTAAGGAATCTCCACACTGTTCTCCATCGTGGCTGTACTAGTTTGCATTCCCACCAACAGTGTAAGAGGATTCCCTTTTCTCTGCACCCTCTCCAGCATTTATTGTTTGTAGAGTTTTTAATACCAGCCATTCTGACCGGTATGAGATTGTATCTCATTGTGGTTTTAATTTGCATTTCTGTGATAATGAGTGACCTTGAACATCTTTTCATGTGTTTGTTAGCCATCTGTATGTCTTCTTTGGAGAAATGTCTATTTAGATCTTTGGTCCATTTTTTGATTCGGTCATTTTTTTTCTGAAATTGAGCTGTATGAGCTGCTTGTGTATTTTTGAAATTAATTCTCTGTCAGTTGCTTCATTTGCTATTATTTTCTCTCATTCTGAAGGCTGTCTTTTCCCCTTGCTTATAGTTTCCTTCATTGTGCAAAATCTTTTAAGTTTAACAGCCTTAATTGAACTACATCTGGAAAATGACTTTTACCATGTAAGGTAAGATTCATAGATTCTGGATATTAGAATGTAGATGTATTTGGAGGGGACCTTATTCTGCCTATTACAGGATAGTTTACATTATCTGGTTTTCTAGAAGTATAATATTTTTTTCCTTCTTCTTTTATATTTCCTGGCTTATGATTTTGAAAAATAAATGATATAGTCTCTACTTCTGCTGGCTTGAAGGTACAAATTGAATGCTCACCTTATAGGCTTATCATTTTATTTATAAGACTTTTTGGTGGAGGTTGTGGTTTAAGGAACATGACTTGATCCAAGGTATATTTCAGTATATCTAATAATAAGCTCAGCTATAATGGAATGCTAATATATTTATGAAGTGTGTAATTGTGTTTCAAAACCATTTTAAGGAAGCACTGTAGCATAATAGAAATAACTCGGCACCAGAGTTCAAATAAGCTATTAGTTACTTTTACCACTAATGAAGCTAGAATTCCTAATGCTGAATTTCCCCTTAAAAAATCTCATCCTTATTTACTATTAAGATATTTTCTTCTCATTTTCATTTTGTCTAATTCTGTGTCAAATCTACACAGCTAGACTCAACTGATGTTACTTAAACATTGCCAACTTCTACTTTCTGCACTGATATCTATAGAATTATATTTGTATGGTTAAGTTCTAAAAAGAAATTAGTCTCTGTGATCCCTGAACAATTTGTGTTCATACTGAAAAAAAAAAAAAAAAGACAGGAATCCTAGAAATTATTCTCAGGTTACGTGACACTGAAAAAAACTACAGAATTTTATTTAGTTACCTGCTTAATTTTATGTCTTTGTTATAGAAATCATATTGTGACAGAATAAGAATTGTATTGTAATTATGACTTTTACCATTTCAAAGAGTGATTACTTTAGCTATTTTCAGGTACTTGCAGGGCAAATTATAAGTTGGTAAATTTGAGGTCACAACACTATTACATACTAGTTTGAAGAAAAATGCAAATTTATTTTAGGCTATCATTCAAAGAAACAGTAGGATACATATTCTCACTAATAAAATTTTATTATTTTACAAAAACATTTCTGTATACAATGCATGTTTTAATGGACTTTGTAAATTAGTTATCTTAGGCAGAAAAGCAAAAAGAATAAAACTAGGACCTCTACTGGCATCTCTCCAGTATTTGTGGAAACTTTTTTGTCCAAATGAAAAGTATTTTGAAATTCCTTTTCTTCCATTAGTCCTTTAAGCATGAACTTAGTTTAACTTACATAATAATATATGAACATTAGTTCTGGACAGCCGATTTTGCTTAACATATTTGGAATGTTTTGAGATCATTTCAACTGCAGTCTGCATTGTTTGACAAATCTCTTTAAAAACTTTTCTGGAAGAAGGTTACGCTTTACATGGAAAGACTGCTTTAAAATTATTGTGGGTTATTTTTCACAATATATTGTTTGATCAAAGTCTTGAGTATTCAAAGCTTAAGTTTAAGCTATTTTGTCTGTAGTGTTTGGATCATAAAGGCCAAAGTAAGAACATTGTGTTCAGCTATATTTCAGATTTTGAAAGTTTATACTTTTAACTTACAGAAACCTCATAGAATTTTTCTATAATATTTAATTTCAAATAGTGGGATTTTTAAAATTTGCAGTTTTATATCTAATTATAAAGATAATTATTGGTAATCAGTCTAAACATAGGTATATTGAATTGTCTACACAAAATATATTTTAACAGACTACTGAGGATGTCTTATGCTCGTAGTTTCATTCATGATTTTGACTATTTAACTCAGTTTACTTAAGAGATTGAAATGTGATAATCTGATAACTTGTTTTCACAAAATGGAACAATAAACTTTCCTACCATGTTAACATTTAAAAATTGCATCTGTAGAAGCAACAAATGCCTTCTGAATTATTTTACCATGTCATAAATACGGAGATATTGAAGCACTTTATAATGAAATGTAATCTTCTCTTTTCCTGTGTGAATCTCATTGCCTCCCAATACTAATATTAATGATGTTTTCTATTCCAAAACAGATTAACTAGAATATTTAGATTATGTTCCAGAGTGTAGCTTTTTTGTTTAGTAATTACTTTGCTAGCACACAGAGTTGAAAATGAAGTTTGAATTATCTATAGATGACCCTTGAACAATGGGTGGCATTAGGGTGCATAGATGTCAAGGCAGTAAAAAATTTGGGTATAACTTTACAGTCTGCCCCCTTATCCATGGTTCCACATCTGCAGATCCTCTAGTACTATACTAAGTATTTATTGAAAAAAAAAATCCACACATAGGTGGACTCATATAGTTCTAACCTGTGTTGTTTAAGGGTCAACGACATAATAAAAAAAAAAAAATTACAACTGATTCTGTTATCCATGGTAGTTAAGTTCTGTAAAGTCTCACAAACACTGAATTAGCAAACACTGAATCAATGCTCCTAGTGGAAATGTGTGTGCGTGTGTGCATGTGTGTGTGCGTGTGCATACGCACTCAGTTATGTCTGACTCTTTGCAACCCCATGGACTGTAGACGTCCACCCAGACTCCTCATCCATGGTATTTTCCAAGAATACTGGAGTGGGTTGCCATTTTCTTCTCTAGGGGATCTTCCCAACCAAGGGATCAAACCCATGTCTCTTGTGTCTTCTGCATTTGGGAAGCAGGTTTTTTACGACTAGAGTCACCTGGAAACCCAGTGGAAATGTACTCATATCTATTGATCTGCCTACCTAAATAAACGTATTTATCTTGCATAGAATGTAATCAAATTATAAAAACAACTTATTATGGTAGGTTTTATGTTTTTATTTTACAGAAGAGAAAACAAAGTTTCTGAGTAAGTCACCTGCCTGAGGATCCCCTCCCCATAGGAACAAGTGCCAGAATTGGGCTTCTAACCCTATCTGATTGCCCCTAGAGCAAGCGTTTCTTGCTCTAACCATACTCCCCACTACAATCCCTGACAACATATGTATGAAAGCCAAAGAAAAGGACAGTGTTGCTTCCTGCCACCTCAAGTGGGAACATGACATTTGGGCAACTCAATCTTTTCCTTTCATTTTGCACATGTAGGCAAATCATCCCACAAAACTGCAAATATTGATTTAAGGGTTATAAATAAATGTCAGCTTTTAGACAAACTGACATATACAGGATCAGTAAATAATGAGGGTCAATTCTGCTTTTTAGTATTCCTTCTTAGGTTATGTAAATAAAAATATATGTAGGACAAATTAAAGCAGGATATGATAAAGAGAAAGTTCAAAATTAATTATCTTAGAATAATGTTACACATACCCCCAAATCAAAGTATTCTCTGCAATTACAGTAATGACTTCGGAATGGCCCACAGAATTTCTCTGAGACTAACTTTGGTAAAAGCTTGCTGCTGCTGCTGCATCGCTTCAGTCGTGTCTGATTCTGTGCGACCCCATAGATGGCAGCCACCAGGCTCCCCCGTCCCTTGGATTCTTCAGGCAAGAACACTGGAGTGGGTTGCCATTTCCTTCTCCAATGCATGAAAGTGAAAAAATAAAGTGAAGTCGCTCAGTCATGTCCGACTCCTAGCGACCCCATGGACTGCAGCCCACCAGGCCCCTCCATCCATGGGATTTTCCAGGCAAGAGTACTGGAGTGGGTTGCCATTGCCTTGGTAAAATCTTAGGGCCTCCTTAATCTGTACTTTTATTGTTGAAAATTTGTGACAACAGGTACAAAACATCAGATACCTGCATTGTGCTAGCTACAATGTCCTTTATATTTACTGTTTCATTTAACATTTGAGTCAAAACCATGAAGCAAGTTTAGCTATTTATTGTTCAGTGAGTAAAACAGTCTTATACAAGTTATGTAACTTTTCTAAATTAACAAAATTACCGTGTGTCTGAGTAAGAATCCTGAAAGCAGCTATCTAGGACCACAAAGCTCATGGTCTCTCCACTATTCCACTCAGCTGCCTAGACAAAATGCTTTAAAGGACATATCACTCTTAATTAGATTTAACTGTATGTCTGTTTTTCTCAGATGAAAGTTCTGTGAAAGCATAACGAAGGCTTTCTGGCCCAGCATTTTATCTCTGGTTTGTAGTGTAGTGAATGGCATATCATTAACAAGCTATAAATATTTGTTGATGCTATAAATGAAACTGAATGCATTAATGATTTCCTAGTTATATAGATTAGCTTCCCAAAGTTTTTATGTTACTACATTTTTCAGCTCAGATTATTTTTTTTTGGCCATGTACAGTCTGCCAAAATTGAAAACATAAATTTTATCATTAGTGATTACTGAAGTTACTTTTAGACTTTTTAGGATATTTCTGTATGCAACACAGGGCTCTCTTTTGAACCATTTCCTGCCATTACTGTGCTCATTGATGACTTTCTTTATTCTACCCTCTAAGTCTACATTGTTGGAAAACCTAGGCTGAACACTGTGCCCATTCTTAAACAGACATCTGCATGTGCCCAAGAAAAGTAGCAAAGAACAGAAAAAACCCTGTCAAGCCCTTGTCCTTTGCCAATTTCTTCCTTCAACTTCACAGTGCTAATATAAAGTGGGTATTCTGATGATTTCACTTCTTCTCAATAGTCTGTAGTTTAAAGAAGCAGGAAGAACAGAGGTACAGAAAAAAAGAAAACAGCTAGAGCTATCATTACAAGCTACTGGACTGATATATGTTACTATATTACATTTGAGGGCAAAGGAATACTTGACAGAACATGTTTTAATATGTATATCTATATATATGCATGTTTTGTTATAAATACTTAGAAATACATAGAAATAGAGAGTGATTGCAATAGCTTATATTCAGAGAACTTGACAAATGAAAACCCTATAAGAAGGAAAATCTGCTAAACATTACCTTATACGAATGTTTTGTTAATATAATTTACACTTAGGCAAAAACAACATTTTTAGAGAAGCTTAGAGCAAAAACACTATTTTAATTTACTTATATGGAGCTATCCTTATAATTAATAACTTTGTGATTCAGAAAAATCATGTGTTTACTAAGACATTCATAGAAACAAGTAGGTTTTTTTTTCCTATTTTTTGCTTACATTTAAAGAAAATGTTTTGAGAGAAGTGTTAGTCATTCAGTCATATATAACTCTTTGCAACGCTGTGGACTGTACTCCACCAGGTTCTTCTGTCAATGGGATTCTCCAGGCAAGAATATTGGACTGTGTAGCCATTTCCTCCCCAAGGGGATCTTCTCGACTCAGGGATCAGACTCAGGGATCAAACCCAAGTCTCCCGGATTGGAGGCAGATTCTTCACTGTCTGAGCCTCCAGAGGCTTCAGTTCTCCTAGCAGCATCTTTTCATTTTAGCTTTCTGACTATATACATACATATGATAAAAATAGAGTTTCTTAGAATTAACACTTTAATAAACTGGAAAAAAAATCCTTGTTGCTCGTGAGTTCAGTGGTTTTCAGATACGTCCTTAAGAGGTGAAATTTCTTCATCAGTCCTCCGGGGAAGCTGAAGGTGGTTAATGGCAAAACCAAACAGAGAATCTGTTATTAGTTTACATTTCAAGGTTTTAAATAAGAGATTATCCTGCTTATCTGGGCTAAGAAAAAAATTGAGAGTCATTTATCTAGTCCACCTTCCTTAGCACTAGACCAAACAATTGTGGAATGCTTAAGAATATATTCTGGCATATTACAAATAATTTGTGTTGGACAGTATGACATATTGGGAGGACATATTATTACATATTCATTGTGGAGTACACAATGTTCTATAGAGATTCTAATCAAGGACCTCTACTCATTTGCTTAATGAGACCTATAATCCATATATCATTTAATCTGACTATTAATTTTGGCTATTTTTTTTCACTCTGTGCTTGCACAAATACCTGGCATATAATATAGTCTTAATCAGTTTGTTAAAAGAACAAATACTTGCTTAAAGTATTCCTAAGCAACTGAAGTTCCAACACTTATGTAATTTCCAGTCAGAAAATACTTATTCCCTCACCACATTTTTGTTTTTCATAAAAGAGAAAAGAGTTCAGCTTCTTTTCTCAAGGAAGGGGTAGTCTTCTAAATGTTTATAAGCCATCTTCTGTCACCTTACTCACCTCTCCTTTTTGATACTGAAAGACTTACCTGATTTCTGAATTTCATATCTGTTGGTTCCCCTTTTCAATGTATCAGTTGCTATCATAGCATTCTCATTCTTGTGCTCTCCCACCTCCTCTGATTCATATCCTCTGGCCCAAACCTCCAAGTGGATGAAGTGGGTCCTGAGGAAGTGTGTTATGCTTCTCTATCCTTTCTGCCTGAATAAGACAGGCTTATGTGGGTCTAGAAGTTTCAATCCCAAGTGGGATAGAAGATACCATCATATTCTGTAATCTAGCTCTACAAGTGAGAATTGATATTTATGTTAATTCCCATTTGAATTCTTGAGTCTGTTGTCACTTGATCAGAACTTGAAAGGAAGAAGGGAAGATGAATTAACATGTTCAAACTACAAGCAGTATATAATAATTTCTCACACTTATTTAATGTGCAGTATATGTCAGATTCTTTTAAGCACTTTACATAAATTAATATATTTAGTCTCCAGAGTAGCCATTTGAAATATATAGGGTTCAAGTGAGTAAGATCAAACAAACAAACAAAAAATCCCCTGAGGTTAGGTAACTTCCTAAGGTCATAAAGCAGGAAGTGGCAGAACATAGAATCACACCCAATAGTGCAGAAACAGAATACCTTAAACACCATGCTATACTGTCTTTAACATTTTCTACTCCCCTTCAATTATCTAGAAGTATATTAAATTAGAATATCATGACTCTGGTTTCCATGAATCCACTATGACCTAGAAGTTGTATTGTTTTGTGTAATACTACACTTTTCTACCCATTAAAAGAAGCTGCTGGTGTAATGAGAAGGAAAGGATGGATTTGGCTGTGGATATATTTAACAGATTAGGATAATGGAAACATTCAGTTGAAATACAAAATCTTAGATTACAAACCTTGGCTAACATTCCTTTTTGGAATAGATCTTTTGGAGTTATCTTGCTAAAAATGAAGAGAAATAAACTACTCTACTTTTTAAAAGAGTTTTATAGTCTTCAAGATCTTTCTTTTTGCATAATTCATTATAACATTTTTTACTTAGGGTGGTCAGTTATCATGATATCTAGTTTATAGAATTTAGAAAAAAGCTCAAAAAGGTTAAATATGATGTATAAGTCTACAAATTTGTGCTAATTATCATTAATTTAGGTTACATAAAGAAAATGGCCCCCAAAGCTTGAGTGATATTACATTTTAAAATATATATTATTTTATTATTCTTGTAACAGAAAACAAATTTGACAAAAAATGGAGAGATAACTATATGTGATGGAAAACTTCATAACCATTTAAAATACAATAATAGATATGAAAGCATAGAAAATGTGGTTTCTTGAGCTGTTCACACAAATAAGCATACAATTTCTTCTTTGAATCATGGAATTGAACTTTCAATCTTTTTTTTTTTCCTTTATATAGGGTAAAATACAGTAAACCCTTGAACAATATGGGAGTTAGGGGAACCAATCCTCCCCACAGTTGAAAATTCAAGTATAATTTTGCAGTCAGCTCTCTGGATCCATAGTTCACACATCTGTGGATTCAACCAACTGCAGATTGTGTCATACTCTAGTAGTATTTATTGAAAAAAAATCCACTTATCAAGTGACCTATGCAGTTCACATCCATTTTGTTCAAGGGTCAACTGTACATTTAAGTGATCTCTGCATAATAAAGATTTTATTGTTTCAGATTTTAGCAGACTCTTCATTACAATAGTATTATATTAATGGTAACAGCTAAAACTTATTGCAGTTTGTCTGTGTGACAGAATTTGTGCTTATTGTTTCACATACATACCTCACTTCATCTTTAGACAGACCTTACACACAGTTTCTGCAATTGTGTAGTAGAAGCTGAATTGCCGAGTAACTAAGAGCTGAAACTCTGGAGACAAACTGCATGGTTCTGCCCCACCAGTAAATTTGGGATGATCTTGGGCAATTGATGTCATTTCTCTGGAATTTATTTCCTCTTCTCTGAAAGGGAAATAATAATTAAACTTAAATCTTAAGATTGATTGTTTTGAATGTTTAAACAATGCCTGGCAAAAAATATTCTTCAGTGAATGTAAGCCACAAATGTCATTTTTAAAAGGAAGAAACTGAACTTTAGAGGAGAAGAATTGCCCAAAGTAATGTAGCTAGCTACTGTAATTAATCTATATTTGAGTCCTTCCTTACAATAAATGCAGTCACAAACCTTCCAGGTTTTAATATTTGGCTCATTTGGATGCTGACTTTTCTATCTTTGCTATAAAGGTTTGGTGTCCCTGTTTCTGTTTAAGCTCCCCGCCCCCTCCTCCGCCCAACAGTTCAGCAGTTCATTTTCAGTTCATTTACTGTTCATAGTGAAATTAGTTTAGGAAAAAATTAGTTTTTCCTCCAGAATTTGGAACTCCATGAATAGCCACAGTAGCAACAATCATGGAATTAATTGTGTGATTCCTGTGAGCAAGGCAGTGTTAAGTGCCTTATATATTTTTATTTAATTTAATCATAAAAATAACACTGTAGGTTGAATATCAATATTATATCTGTTTTAAAGATGTGGAATCTGAGATCCAAGGTAGTAGCAAATTGCTACAGGACACACAGCTTGTAGGTTCCAGCTGGGATTTGAACTCAGATCTTCTGTCCTGAGATAAATATTGCAGCTTCTGTATTACAGAATAACACAAAATTGATGGAGGTTATCTCTGAGAATTTGAGTCTGTAGTACTCAATTTTTAGTTGCTTACTCAGTTCCATACAGCTTATATAACATGATCAATATCAAAAAGAGGATGCTATTAGGAAGCAAGGAACATCAGCATTCCTTAGAAGTGCTGAAATGCACAGCACAGACAGATATGCTAAATCTGCACAACACTAGAATAATAACTCCGCTAATGGGAAACATGAAGCCAAGAGCAAATATCAAATAATGGTTTTGAAGAAAAGTTAAAGAAATGCATTCTTAGGAATTTTTGTGAGTTTTGGTTAGATCTGAAGGGTCGATACAGTATTCAGCAGAATACTCCTACTTTGCTATCTCATATACAGCAGTTCGCAAATTATTAGTTTTCCTTGCTGATGTTTCTAATTTAGTTATATTTCTTGGCTTATGTTAGAGCACATTCCAAAGCATACATCTTTGTAAGAACACTCACCTGATTAAAATAGCTGTTTCTACTCCAGGCTCTGATGTTTCCCAGGTTTGACATTCTCTGGACCATTGATATATTTGCCTCTAAAATAGCAGAATTGGAAGTAATTATCAATGCAACTGCATTTCTGATGTATATCTGGCTTTCTGTTACTTTGGAATTATTTTAAAAAAAAATAAAATTTAATGGATATATGGAGTAGGCATCTTTCGGATTTTCTTCAGCATTCATTCATCCTCCTTTTAATAATATGTGATTTCTCCCCAAAGGGCCTTGTCTGCTTACACACTTCACTCCGCTCATTTACTCTCCATAGGTCCAGGGTTTTGCTCTTGGCCCATTTATGATTATGTCACTTGACCACAATGACTCATTGTGTTGTACTTTTATATATGACAATGATGATGATGGAAAGGCAACAGCAATGGCAAAGATTAGGAATAAATTCTGGCCATGGGAAATTGGATGTGGGAGTTACCATGTAATCCACTTGATTTTTTCCTACCATTTAGTCAGGTATACTGTGCAGTATTTTCTTAGATTTCTGTTCACACCAGAAGTTGGGAAATCTGAATGTGTAGTAGTTCTAATAGAGCTATTTCACCAGTGTTGAAGGTGAGAATAAACTGAAATTAACAAAAAATAACAAAACAGCTAACATTTACAGAGCATTTAGAATGTGCTATCCCAGGGACGGCGGGGCCTGGTGGGCTGCCATCTATGGGGTCGCACAGAGTTGGACACGACTGAAGTGACTTAGCAGCAGCAGCAGCAGCAGCAGGCAATGTTCTGAACACATTATATGTATTAACTTACTATATTTAAAAGTAATTAAGTAATATGATTCTTCCATTTCCACCAAGTATACATAATTACTCCACTTATTGACTTTGGCTTTCTGAGCCAGGAGAAGAAATACACTATACTGAATAATATATTTGCCAAAAAGGAACATGACTTATGAGGAAAGAGAAAGCTATGTTGTGTCTTCAGAGTGAATGTTGAGTGTGATACATTAAAAGAAATAAAGGATGAAAAAGTAAATTGGGTTCAGAATGTGAATATGTGGCCAATTGAATTTAAATTTAATTCTGTAAAAAGAAGGAAATCAAAACATGTTTTTATGCAGTATTCTAACACAGGAGCTTATTTTGAGAAGAGTGTAGACGTGGACTGGGTTGATTGCTTTAGATTTGTCTTCTGTGTAATGTTGTTAATAGTTTTTTCCATCTTTTGACTGTTTTATATGTTAAGAAAAAGATACTTTAAATCCATATAGTGATATAAAATACTTACTATTATCAAAATATAGAATTTTTAATATCTTGAGGTAGTGGATACTTTTTATATTCTGTGAAGAAAGAGAAACAAAGCTAGTAGAATCAGTGTTACAAATCTAGTTAGAAGAGATGAGGTGGTAAGAGACATACTTGTTGATAAGATAAATAACTGTGATAAGGATCAGTTGATCAGTTTATTGCATCTCAGTGGCATAATTTCTTTGTCAGCTGAACTAACATAAAGCTTTGCTGGTAGAGGTGCAGAAGGAGGAAGGGTTTTCTCTTCCTAGTTTTTGTTGTATTCCTGTCACCTTGTAGCTTCTGTAGCTCCTGACTCTGCAGTTCAAGGCAGCCAGCAGCACTCAGCAGCAAGCAGCTTCCCCTGGCAATCCTTTGGTTTGGTTCATAACAAATTCTAAGGAACAGCACCTCCCAGAGGGAGGCTTCTCCTGGCTCCCAAGAGGGCAAGTTTCCAGAAAGTTCCAGAGCAAGGTTTTCCAGCTAGTTGCTCCTACACATCACCAGAGCAAGTGCTTTGCCATTAAAAACAAGTCATGGTTATGCCTTTTCCAGGGAGGTCTGGGTCTCAACCTTGGGCTGGAGGAGGAGGGGTAATTAAGGAGGGAACACTTCCTTGGGTGTTCTCTCTTGCCCACAGGAGTAATGACTGTCTTACTTTGGGTAACAATAGTAGAATATCATAGACTAGGTGCCCTAAACAATAGAAATTTATTTATTATAGAATGGAAGTTCTGGAAACTGGAGGTCTGAGATCAGGGTGCCAGCAAGGTCAAGTTCTAGAAAAGCCCTTCTCCTAGGTTCCAGACTGCTAAGTTCTCTTTGTGTCCTCACATGGCAGAGAGCAGAGAGGAGAAGCAAGCTCTCTCATGACTCTCATAAGGGCAAAAATTTATTCAAGCGGGCTTCACTCCTGTGGCCTCATCTAACGCTTATTACCTCCCAAAGGCCCTACCTCCTAATACCATCACACTAGAGTTCATGGTTTCAGTACATTAATTATGGAGGGAGAAAAGAGGAAATGTTTATTCCTACCATATTATGTGATATTATCTTTGCTATTAAATTATTAATTATATCTGTGCCTCCTATCTTATTCTGAGTTTTCTTTATGTCTTACTAGCCAATCCCTTGTTACTCCAGTCTCCTGCTATAATTAATAATTCTTTATGTTTAATTTTCCTTTTTCAAATTATTGTGTTTTTACTTCCTGATTAGAGATAATTAAATGACAGAAAACAGTTATTTGCACTAAACAGATAAATAACATATAGCTATTTGTAGCCTCTGACTACTATAATGTTCCAAGTAAGTTTTGTCCTTGCTGATTCACCCTTCAGTACTGATTTTTTAAAAAAGTAAATCCCAGATTTAAAATATATTTCTTTGGCAAAACCAATAAAATATTGTAAAGTAATTAACCTCCAATTAAAATAAATAAATTTATATTAAAAAATGAAATATATTACTTTGAGCTTCATTCAAATTATTTTAAATTGTATTAAAGATCTTCTATGACATAGAGTTACTAGCTAACTTACATAGTTAACATATAGAATACAAACTAAGAACTATGCTCTTATATGCTCTTATATGTTCTCCTTACAAATTTGATCTTATTAAGTGAACAACTAGCATTGCTCCACTTTTTTTTTATTGACTTTTAAGTGCATTGTTAAGGATAAGTTACTCTAATGTGGTTTCAGTATATTGTTGTTGTTATTGTTCTGTGCCCAGTTGTGTCCAACTCTGCGACGCCATGGACTGAAGCACACCAGGCCTCCCTGTCCCTCACCATCTCCCAGAGTTTGCCCAAGTTCATGTTCATTATTGGTTTCAGTGTACACTCAGTATGCTGTACTGTGCTGTGCTTAGTCACTCAGTCATGTCTGACTTTTTGTGACCCCATGGACTGTAATCCACCAGGTTCCTCTGTCCAGGGGGATTTTCCAGGCAAGAGAGTGGGTTTCCATGCCCTCTTCCAGGGGATCTTCCTGACCCAGGGATCAAACCCAGGTCTCTCATGTCTCTGGAAGCGGCAGGCAGGTTCTTTGCTTTTAGTGCCATCTAATTTATAAGATGTAAATGTTTTAGAATGATTTTTCTTTAAAAAAAATGCCTTTAAAATCACCCTAATACATTTCTAGGGAAATCAAAGTACTTTAGTGTATATAAATATGTTAATATATAATTGCTGGTAACTGCAGAATAAATGACTTTGAATTCATTGTCATCTGCCAGTCAAACTCTTCATATCAAACTTAATATAGTGGACAAAATGTAGTTTTTTTTAAGTCTACGTATTTCAGATCTAGCATCCTGCATGAGGAGAAATATCTTAGAGTAGCTTTTCTATTTACTGAGTAGTTGTTTTTTTCTTATAATAATTGTACCTGCAGTTATTTTTTGGCTCCAATTGAAAAGCTATAAAATGTTTTCATAAGCTCCCATTTAAAAGTATTTTCTTATTGAGTAATTGCAATATAAGGGCCTACAATTGCATTAAGCATTTGGAATGAATAGGAAAGAATTGAGTGAAAGCAAAATGAATCCATTAAGCCTCTGTTGAATAGAGGCAGGTCAATAGAGAGAAGTCCTAACTCAAAACATTTATTTATATAACTGTATAAAATGTTCATTTTTGAACCTTCCAGGTAAAGCAAAAAGAGAGGTTAACTTTATACAACCTGAAAGATTATCCCCAGATGTCCTGGGGAGATAAATGTTTGTGTCATGGTAGTTCCCTAGAGGGAGGTTACAGAACCCCACCCAGTGTGACTCTGCTGGCATAATAGACTTCAGGGAGATGAGAAGAAAGTCACAGAGATGCTTGTGAATCAAGAAATTGACCCTACCATCAGAGAGCCATCTAAACAATCTTCTTTGATTCAATATAATTTAGCTGGAGAATGTCATTCAGAAAGAATGAAGGAGATGAGGGGAAATTTTACTTATGCCTTAGGAAAGAAGCAAGAAGAAAAAATATTTTAATTGTATGTGCTTTTTTTTAAACAGTGAAAACAATACTACATTGTAATGTTTCATAATGTTATAAAATATAGTTGACACTTTATCTCACATTCAGAGGGATGCCCTCATGCCCAACATTTTAATTTTTCATTATGCATTTTGGTCAGGTCCTAGAGTTCAGGGATTTCTAATGCTACAATTTTTCCCGGAGGTTTCAATGAATATTTTAGTGTTCAAGCAACCCTAGATTGTTGCCCTAAAAGAAACTTATTTAGCAAACTGCATAGAAACACGTGTACACCCGTGGCGGATTCATGTTGACGTATGGCAAAACCAATGCAATATTGTAAAGTAATTAGCCTCTAATTAAAATAAATAAATTAAAAAAAAGAGAAACACTTAGCAATCATTTTCAGTGTATGTCATTTCCTAACTCCAAATGATTTGGTAACTCTGATAATGGTAACTGTTACTGAAGTATTTCATAACCATTATATTTAGGTCAAGGTTTCCCAGGTAGTATTAGTGGTAAAGAACTTGCGTGCCAATTCAGGAGACGCCAAGAGACAGAAGTTTGATCCCTGGGTCAGGAAGATCCCCGGGAGGAGGACATGGCTACCACTCCAGTATTCTTGTCTAGAGAATCCCCTGGACAGAGGACACTGGTGGGCTACAGTCCACAGGGTCACACAAAGTTGGATACGACTGAAACAACATAGCACACACGCAGACAAATTTAGGTAAAAGACTATATTGACCACATCCAAACTGTTTACCTGTGAAAAATGATACAGCTCTTTTCACATCTTATCTTTTCTGGAGTCAGATAATAAAAAACCTATTAAAAATATACTTAATACTTTCCTTTCTTGATCTTTATAAAACTGAAATATATTTATCATTAACCTTGTTTTTGTTTTCAGTCCTATGCAGGGATAATAGAAGATTTAGTTCTCCTGGACATTTAGGATTTTTCATATTACAATGTACATTTTTTGGTAGCTTTGAAATTTCTATAGACTTCTCCAAAGCTCTCATTCTTACATTTTCAAATGTTGGTAGATAACTTTTAATTCAAGAAACATTCATGGATGATTGCAATATGATATATCCTATGGGATATACGACTAAATAAGATATAATCTTCATCCTTATAGATTTTGGATATAAAAGTAAATGTATTTTGACATTTTTCATTTTTCAAGATATTATTCAAACACCAATCATTTAAACAATGCTTTTGTAAATTTATTGTAAAAACTCTCAAAATCTTTTTAAGTTATGGGCATTTAAAAAATATATTCTCCTTACTCTGACAAAGTCATATGGCATTTTCTGTCATCTGGATGGTAATATTAAAGCTATTTGTAGTGTAAATTACCATACTTTTATTTTTCATATGTGCTTTGCTTAGTTGGATTTCAAATCTACTAATCTACCAAAATATTCAATAGAGTACACAAGGATTAGTGCTTTCCTTAGCTCCTCCAAATTCTTTAGTTATTACATGCACAGTAATAACTACCTTGAAGCGGCTCATTCAGTGGAGCCAGCTGCTAGGGTCGTGTCCTAAATACAGCTTAAACAGCAGGCTCCAATCTGATGAAACCTGACCAGTAATCGTGGAGCAAACAGAAGCACAGCAGCCATTCATAGTTAAGATTCAGCAGGCACACAAAGCTGAAAGCACCTCTTCTGCTTTGACATTATCTATAGGTCCAATCCTCAATATGCTGATTCTATCATAATACAGAAAATTGGTTAATTCCCTCTGGAAATTAGCAATGAAAAAAGTCTCCCCTTGAATCGCTCTTGCTTCTTCTTTTGATTGACTGATGTTATCTTTCCTTTACCTGAGGATAAAAGAAACATTTTTTAAGTGTGTCCATTTATAAAACATCTGCACATTTTCTGTAGGTTTGCAGTGCACAACAAGGCTTGTACAAATGAAATGAAGTAAGTATTCTCCAAATCTAATTAGACTATTCTTTAAAAAATCATGATTTCAAAAAGATTTTTTTTTTTTAGTAATTCTTGTGAAAATAAAGTGAAAGTGTTAGCCTCTCAATCTTGTCCAACTGTTTGAGACCCCATGGACTGTAGCCTACCAGGCTCTCAATCCCTGGAATTCTTGAGGCAAGAATACTGGAGTGGGTTGCCATTTCCTTCTCCAGTGTATCCTCCTGACCCTGGGATTGAACCCAGATCTCTTGAATTACAGATAAAGAATTATCTCTTTACCATCTGAGCCACTAGGGAAGCTTTTTAATGACATGCAGTTTTTTTACTTGGAGCCATATTTTAAGTTCAGGGTGAGGAATTCTGAATGCTCTCTATAGTTATCTCCTGCTTCTTGAATACACTGATGGTATCCCTCTCTACTGCAATACAGGCAGGTGCGTGCACACACAAACACACATGCTACAATATCCTGATTATGTCACACATTAGCTATAATATGGTAAAACACTGGCAACTACTTACATGAAAACTCATTATGGAAAAATGCATGTAGAGAGATTTTTCTATCACGATAATTCTGAAGGTGATGATTTTGAGATTTGTGGGTTGTTGAGTGTACCCTACATTGGCTACACCCTTTGCCTTTTACAAATATATTCAGATGATATCTGTTAAATGTGCCACAATATATGTAGTTACTGTGACCTTTAAAATTAGGATTAAGTCAGTCAGTCTTCTTGTGATGTTAGTGCACTGATGAATCTCTCTGTTCAAAGGAACGAGATAGTTTTCATGTAGAGTCGTTTAGAAACAAGGACTCCCTTATTTCTTTCCATTGTAAACCTAATATATATACTTTTATTATTGTGTATTTGATTAATGCTACTTCGTTTGTCTTTTATGTCAAATATAGTTTTCTTCTCTCACCTTCCCCCACCACCCAGGATAAAGATCACTGAATTTTAACTGGCCTTGTTCCCAGTGTACAACACTGAACCACCAGCCAATTTAGAGGTAGGTTTAATGAATGGTTTTGATTAAGATAATGATACTTATCTAGTTACTATTTACAGACCATTTAACAACAATGATCACTTTTTAATTTTCTAGCATACCTTGTGGCTTGTATGTGAATTTAAAAGAGATAAGTACAATTAAAGAAAAAAAAAAAACTGTTTTGATCCTAACCTTTATGATTTGGCTGTCTTTTTGACTGATTTTGTAGCCATTTCTCTATCTCAATGTTAACTATAGTTTATTTTGATGAGTTTACACAGTTTTAAATTAATTTTCCTCCTTTTTGAGCAATTTTCCCCTTTTATTCTCACTGGTTTTCAATTAGAAACTTATGACCATAGGGTAGAGAAAAGTTTTAATGACTTGAACATAAATTTTATCTATTGTCACTATTTCAAGTAGTCATATTTAGTTCATTAGATAGGTTTTACTGTACTTTTTATTTTAAATAATGGGTTCTTAGTAAACCCATGTCTGTGGTTTTGTAGAACTTTAATGAACTTCATCTACAAATCAAGTTTCTATATTTCAGTTTCTTCTTGTAATAATGGTACAAAGCAGGGCCTTGAATGTGCTACTGTTAGTCCAATAGGTCCTAATTCAAATATGCTAGAGATGAATTTTCAATGTAATAAAATATTATTACTACTCCTACTATTATTGTCACTACAATAATAGCTACAAATCCACTAGACATATCCATTAAATATTTACTCTGAACTTAATGATGACATTCCAACTAGGGCAATTGTTTTATTTATCTATGATGTAGATGTAGAAAATTGTGATTTAAAAGTTTGAGTAATATGGCTAACTAATGCTATTAAATGATAGAGCTGGAACTCAAACCCAGGTCTATAGAGTTCCAAATGGAATTCTCTTAGCCCTTATATTTACCCTGTATTTGAACATGGGGCAAAAGTTTGCAGAGAAAAAAATGTCACATATCTGGTAGATAAGCTTTTAAATGCACTTTTAGAAATCCTAATTATCTAATGCCATTCTTTCAGATTGGCTATTGCTTGAGGGTGACTAGAGGCAACTGTAAGGTTTTGGAAAAAAATTCTATCCACATATTTCTTAAACTCAACCCAATGAGGACTCCTTGTGAGAAATAGTAATGTCTGACTATGGAATCTGAGTTCTTCAAATAACTACTGAAGATTTGGGATTGTAGAGATAGGAGTTTGAGAAAGAACATGGGAAACATTCAATCTGTTAGAGATGAAGCTTACCTTAAGCAACACAGCCTTTACTCTAATAATAATTCAAAATTAATATGAATTCTTAATTAAATTAAAAAACTAGAATGATGTTTAATAACCTAGCATGTAGTTATAGTCTTTTCAACATCAGAATCAATTTCATACCACCATACCTGGATTTTATTCAATACTTCTTCATCAACATTCCTTATAAATGCCCTGTATAATGTGAGGACCAGCTTCTGATCTTGGTAAAAGGTATTATTCATAAGCAAAATATAAATGATTTAAAATTTACAGTTTCTATACTAAACAGTAAAGGGAATTACCACCTTTCAGGTAATGCCCTAAAAATTCCAACTGCCATCAAAGAAATTACTTTCAGAAAAGAACCATAATGTAAGCAAATCTTGTTTTCATTTCATTCTTGAAGTTCTATACTTTTCTATTCCCACTATACCTTTCCAAAGGATATAAAACTCTTTTTTCCCTTTGTTCAGCGTAAACATTTTTTTCTACTGTCAGATCAGAACTCTTTAAAGAAGAGACCATTTTTAAAGGGGTCTTACATAAACATTGAGAAAATAAGATAAATAAAAGTAATGCATTATTGATTATTTCAAAATATAAAGCAAGCTTTCTGAATAAATAAGGTTAGTAAAATAAATTTATAAAATATAAAAAAGTAAAAATTGTTCATTTAAAAATTACTAAAGATCTACTCAAAAAATATAAAGTAACTTTATTAGCCATGACATGTTGGAATTGAATCAGATCAGCTAGCTGATTTTCTAGTATAACCTCTTGACTGCTACCTGGCTACTAAGGCTTATTTTCTGTGCCATAGCAACTCTCTTAGTCACTCAAAGATTTATGTTATTCTTTCTACATCCTTAACCGATAATTTCAAGTGCATTTTTCTCGTGCACCATTCAATATCATGGTAATTCAAGTCTATGGCCTGACTAGTAATGCTGAAGAAGCTGAAATTGAATGGTTCTACGAAGACCTACAAGACCTTTTAGAACTAACACCCAGAAAAAATGTCATTTTCATTATAGGGGACTGGAATGCAAAAGTAGGAATTCAAGAAATACCTAGTCTTTTTCTTTCTGGCTTACTTCACTCTGTATAATAGGCTCCAATTTCATCCACCTCATTAGAAGTGATTCAAATGAGTAACAGGAAATTTGGCCTTGGAGTACAGAATGAAACAAGGCAAAGGCTAAAAGAGTTTGGCCAGGAGAATGAACTGGTCATGGCAAACACCCTCTTCCAATAGCACAAGAGAAGATTCTACACATGGACATCATCAGATGGTCAACACCGAAATAAGATTGATTATATTCTTTGCAGCTAAAGATGGAGAAGCTCTATACAGTCAGCAAAAACAAGACTGGGAGCTGACTGTGGCTCAGATCGTGAACTCCTTATTGGCAAATGCAGACTGAAACTTAAGAAAGTAGGGGAAACCACTAGACCATTCAAGTATGACCTAAATCAAATCCCTTATGATTATACAGTGGAAGTGAGAAATAGATTTAAGGGACTAGATCTGATAGACAGAGTGCCTGATGAACTATGGATGAAGGTTCATGACACTGTACAGGAGACAAGGATCAAGACCATCCCCTTGGAAAAGAAATGCAAAAAAGCAAAATGGCTGTCTGAGGAGGCCTTACAAATAGCTGTGAAAAGAAGAGAAGTGAAAAGCAAAGGAGAAAAGGAAAGACATTCCCATTTGAATGCAGAGTTCCAAAGAATAGCAAGGAGAGATAAGAAAGCCTTCCTCGGATATCAATGCAAAGAAATAGAGGAAAACAATAGAATGGGAAAGACTAGAGATCTCTTCAAGAAAATTAGAGATACCCAGGAAACATTTCATGCAAAGATGGGCAAAATAAAGGACAGAAATGGTATTGACCTAACAGAAGCAGAAGATATTACAAAGAGATGGCAAGAATACACAGAGGAATTATACAAAAAAGATCTTCATGACCCAGATAATCACAATGGTGTGATCACTCACCTACAGCCAGACATCCTGGAATGTGAAGTCAAGTGGGCCTTAGGAAGTATCACTGTGAACAAAGCTAGTGGAGGTGATGGAATTCCAGTAGAGCTATTTGAAATGCTGAAAGATGATGCTGTGAAAGTGCTGCACTCAATATGGAAGCAAATATAGAAAACTCATCAGTGGCCATAGGACTGGAAAAGGTCAGCTTTCATTCCAATCCCAAAGAAAGGCAATGCCAAAGAATGCTCAAACTACCTCACAATTGCACTCATCTCCCTGGTGGTTCAGAGGTTAAAGCATCTGCCTCCAATGTGGGAGACCCGGGTTTGATCCCCAGGTTGGGAAGATCCCCTGGAAAAGGAAATGGCAACCCACTCCATTACTCTTGCCTGGAGAATCCCATGGATGGAGGAGCCTGGTAGGCTACAGTCCAAGGAGTCGTAAAGAGTCGGACATGACTGAGCGACTTCACTTTCACTTTCACACTCTAGTAAAGTAATGCTCAAAATTCTCCAAGCCAGGCTTCAGCAATAAGTGAACTGTGAACTTCCAGATGTTCAAGCTGGTTTTAGAAAGGCAGAGGAACCAGAGATTCACCAACATCCTCTGGATCATCGAAACAACAAGAGAGTTCCAGAAAAACATCTATTTCTGCTTTATTGACTATTCCAAAGCCTTTGACTGTGTGGATCACAACAAATTGTGGAAAATTCTGAAAAAGATGGGCATACCAGATCACCTGACCTGCCTCTTGAGAAACCTATATGCAGGTCAGGAAACAACAGTTAGAACTGGACATGGAATGACAGACTGGTTCCAAATAGGAAAAGGAGTACGTCAAGTCTGTATATTGTCACCCTGCTTATTTAACTTATATGCACAGTACATCATGAGAAACCCTGGTCTGGATGAAGAACAAGCAGGAATCAAAATTGGTCAAGGCTGTATATTGTCACCCTGCTTATTTAACTTATATGCACAGTACATCATGAGAAACCCTGGTCTGGATGAAGAACAAGCGGGAATCAAAATTGCTCGTAGAAATATCAATAACCTCAGATATGCAGATGACACCACCCATATGGTAGAAAGCGAAGAAGAACTCAAGAGCCTCTTGATGAAAGTGAAAAAGGAGAGTGAAATAGTTGGCTTAAAGCTCAACATTCAGAAAACTAAGGTCATGACATCTGGTCCCATCGTGAAAGTGAAAATGAAGTTGCTCATTCGTGTCTGACTCTTTGTGACCCCGTGGATTGTAGCCCACCAAGCTCCTCTGTCCATGGGATTCTCCAGGCAAGAATACTGGAGTGGGTTGCCATTTCCTTCTCCAGGGGATTTTCCTGACCCAGGGATCGAACCCAGGTCTCCCGCATTGCAGGCAGACGCTTTAACCTCTGAGCCACCAGGGAAGCTATAAGTTCATGGCAAATAGATGGGGAAACAGTAGAAACAGTGGCTGACTTTATATTTCTGGGTTCCAAAATCACTGCTGATGGTAATTGCAGCCATGAAATTAAAAGACGCTTACTCCTTGGAAGGAAAGTTATGATCAACCTAGATAGCATATTAAAAAGCAGAGACATTACTTTGTCAACAAAGGTCCATCTAGTCAAAGCTATGGTTTTTCCAGTAGTCATGTATGGATGTGAGAGTTGGACTATAAATAAAGCTGAGCCCTGAAGAATTGATGCTTTTGAACTGTGGTGTTGGAGAAGACTCTTGAGAGTCACTTGGACTGCAAGGAGATCCAACCAGTCCATCCTAAAGGAGATCAGTCCTGGGTGTTCATTGGAAGGACTGATGTTGAAGCTGAAACTCCAAAATTTTGACCACCTGATGTGAAGAGCTGATTCATTTGAAAAGACTCTGATATCGGGAAAGATTGAAGGCGGGAAGAGAAGGGGTCGACAGAGGATGAGATTGTTAGATGGCATCACTGACTCAATGGACATGAGTTTGGGCAAAATCCGAGAGTTGGTGATGGACAGGTTGGCCTCGCGTGCTGCAGTTCATGGGATCGCAAAGAGTCAGACACGACTGAGCAACTGAACTGAACTGAACTGATGCAAATACCTTACTCAGAAGAACCCTGCTGCCACTGACGCTGTATAAATGTCTCCTGAAAATATATATATTGTCCTTTACTTTTGTTTAGAAAGTTTTATCATAGGCAGACATTTAATTTTTATGATAATGCCATACATCTGTAATTTCCTTTGTAATGATTTCATTGCTTTAAGGCCTAAATAAACCACTCTTTATACACACACACACACACACACACACACACATATATATATGTATATATATATTTATATATATGTGTATATACATATATACCCATTTACTCAGGAAGGCTGGCCATCCTAAATCATTTTATTCTACTCATTTTTCTATGACCTTGTCCTGCTTGTTATTTTACAATATTTGTTGTAAATTCTTTTATTTCAAGTCTCTCTTCAATTACATATCTACTTCAGATAATGCACATTTCAAGAAAATAGATTTTGTTCACCACTGTAATCCTACATCCTAAATCAGAGAAGGCATTCAATATATATTGAAAATGTTGAATGAATGTTGATAATATAATTAGGATTTCAAGTGCTTCTCTGGAAATATGAAAAGAAAAGATTATCTACAAGCATATTTTTTATGTCAGGAACTTTATATTTAGCATTTTAGCTAATTGTTATAATAGTTCTGCAGGAAAGGCAGCATTATCTTCAGTTTTTAAGTTATGAAAATGACATTCAAAGAACCTAATAGTTCCCCTTTGTCACAAAGTTTCACATTCAGACAGCAATAATATACTTCCGCCATCTAACCATAAATACAGTGTTTTTTTAAACAATACTGACTTGGAACCTGTGCATCCAATTGTTGAACATAAAAATTTGGCTCTATTATTAGATGGCAAAGCAGGGGAAATGTTTCTATTCGAGCCATTAGTAACCACTAGTTGATAGCCCAATTTATCCAAGGGATGCAAAACATTGAAATTTAGCTTTTGTTGTTTACCCTGTGACTTATGTTGTTGCTGTTTAGTCACTCAATCATGTCAAACTCTTGTGACCCCACGGTTTGCAGTATGCCAGGCTTCTCTGTCCTTCCCCATCTCCTGCGGTTTGTTCAAACTCATGTCCATTGAGTCATGTCCATCCAGCCATCTCATCCTCTCTCATCCCCTTCTCCTGCCTTCAATCTTTCCCAGCACCAGTGTCTTTTCCAGTGAGTCATCTCTTTGCATCAGGAGGCCAAAGTATTAGAGCTTCAGCTTAGGCATCAGTCCTTTCAATGAATATTCAAAGTTGATTTCCTTTAGGATTGACTGGTTTGATCTCCTTGCTGTCCAAGGGACTCTCCAAGTCTTATTTAGCCCCACAGTTCAAAGGCATCAATTCTTAGGTGCTCAGCCCTTTTTATTATCCAGCTCTCACATCTGTACCTGACTACTGAAAAAAAACATAACTTTGACTAAACATACCTTTGTTGGCAAAGTAACATCTCTGCTTTTTATTTATTTATTTATTGAATACAAATGTATTTATTTTAATTGGAGGTTAATTACTTAACAATATTGTATTGGTCTTGCCATACATCAACATGAATCCGTCACAGGTATACCCATGTTCCCCATTCTGAACCCTCCTCCCTCCACGCTCCCCGTACCATCCCTCTGGGTCATCTCAGTGCACCAGCTCCAAGCATCCAGTATCAGGCATTGAGCCTGGACTGGTGATTCGTTTCATATATGATATTATACATGTTTCAATGCCATTCTCCCAAATCATCCCACGCTTTCCCTCTCCCACAGAGTCCAAAAGACTGTTCTATACATCTGTGTCTCTTTTGCTGTCTCGCATTGCTTTTTAAAACACTAGGTTTGTCATTGTTTTTCTTCTAACAAGCAAGCATCTTTTAATTTTATGGCTGCAGTCAGTTCACAGTGATTTTGGAACTGACAAAAATAAAGATTTATAACATCACAATTAAAAGGGCAATCTAAGTCTTACTTGGTTGGTCATATTTTTCTTCAAGAAACTATAGTAAAACCAAGGTTTTTTAATTTACCTGATAATTTTGTTTAATATAAAATGCCCTCATTTTGTGTTTCTTTTTTTAAAAATTTTATTTTATTTAACTTTACAATATTGTATTGGTTTTGCCATATATCAAAATGAATCTGTCACAGGTATACATGTGTTCCCCATCCTGAACCCTCTTCCCTCCTCCCTCCCCATACCATCACTCTGGGTCGTCCCAGTGCACCAGCCCCAAGCATCCAGTATCATGCGTCGAACCTGGACTGGCAACTCATTTCATATATGATATATTTCTTTTAAGAAATTTAAATCCATTTATCTTCTGGAGCAAATTTATTTGTACACAAGCACACATACACCCACATCCCATCCTCCCTAATTCCTTCCCTCAATGCACAAGAATTTTTAGGGTTTTATTGTTTTAATTTCTAGAAAAATTGACCTTTATACTTCTTTAATGCACAGAAATATAAAGAATTGATTGTTTCTACTATACTATTGCTCCTGTTATATGCACATTATCCTATGTTGTTGTTGTGTTGTTTCAGTCATACCTGACTCTTTGCAACCCCATGGACTGTAGCCTGCCATGCTCCTTTGTCCATGGGATTTTCAAGGCAAGAATACTGGAGTGCATTGGTATTTCCTCCTCCAGGGGAACATCCCAATGCAGGGATTGAAACTGCGTCTCCAGCATTGGCAGACAGATTCTTTACCACTGAACCACCTGGGAAGCCCTTGTATTATATTTATGCTGCTAAGTCGCTTCAGTCATGTCTGACTCTGTGCGACTCCATAGACGGCAGCCCACCAGGCTCCCCCGTCCCTGGGATTCTCCAGCAAGAACACTGGAGTGGGTTGCCATTTCCTTCTCCAATGCATGAAAGTGAAAAGTGAAAGTGAAGTCGCTCAGTCGTGTACGGCTCTGTGTGACCCCATGGACTGCAGCCTACCAGGCTCCTCCGTCCATGGGATTTTCCAGGCAAGAGTACTGGAGTGGGGTGCCATTGCCTTCTCCGTGTGTTATATTTATAGATAACATTATATTCACAGTTAATAGTTCCTGTGACACACACATTATCTTAAGTTTATGTTGTTGTGTTGTGTTCAATTGTGTCTGATTCTTTGTGACCCCATGGATTGTAGTCTGCTGAGTAACTCTGTCTATGGGATTTCTCAAGCAAGAATACTGGAGTGGGTTGCCATTTCCTCTTCCGGAGGATCTTCCCAACCCAGGGATCAGATCCATGTCTTCTGCAGTGCAGACAAATTCTTTACCTCTGAGCCACCAGGAAAGCCCCCAAAATACATCTTATCCCATCATAAATATTTTCACCTTGGGGAAACTTACATAGCTCCCTCTCCCACTAATTCTCATGCACATACAATGCAAATACAAAATGTCCTAGATAAAATTACCATGCAGATGAAGTTTGGCATTGAAACATGTATAATACCATGTATGAAACGAGTCTCCAGTCCAGGTTCGATGCATGATACTGGATGCTTGGGGCTGGTGCAATGGGACCACCCAGAGGGATGGTATGGGGAGGGAGGAGGGTGGAGGGTTTCAGGATGGGGAACACGTGTATACCTGTGGCGGATTCATTTGATATTTGGCAAAACCAATACAATATTGTAAAGTTTAAAAATAAAATAAAATTTAAAAAAAAAACCAATAGGAGTGAAAGAAATATACTTTTTATAGGACTAGGGGGAATGTTTGTGTAATCCAAAGTAGAAATGACATTGAACTGCAGCAAGAAACTGAAGCAAGAAACTGCAGTTTTGTACTGGAAAGCCAGTAGCACTCTCTTCCTGAATTTTCATTTTTCCACTTTCTGCATATTTGTTCTGTTTTCCTTTCTCTGTAGGCCAGCATTTTTTTGCTTATTTGTCCAAAAGAATGGAAATTGGTGCATTAATGGCTTCTAGGTTTATATCCTCTTTTTTAATAGGCCAGTTCATGGTAAGCTATTTTCAACTTAAATTCCAAGCTTGCAAAAGATAGAATGAAAATATTCCAGTTTAGGTGTTGTTCAGTAGCCTGCAGCCAGGAGAGTCAAATTATAGAAAAGAAACAATGATACAAGGAAGTAAACCTGTGGGTAGGCAGGCAGTGCCCAAAAAGAAGACCAGATTGACACTCAGATTAGTGCCCACTGAATTTCCTACAATTTGCCATTACATTATTAGCTTACAGGGCTTATTAGCTAGCAATTTTTGATTCATTAAGGCAATTTGGTGATCATATTCTCATGCTGTACACATAATTTGGAAACTACAGAAGTCATGTTCCAGGGAGTATTCAGGGCTATGAAATAAACCCAGTACATAATATATGAATATCAAATTTCCTTCATAGCTATTAATTTAATATGGTTATATCATAATTAAAAATAGACATACTAAAAGTACCAACCAATTTTAATAAATATTTTATCTCAGTATACCATACATGCTGCTGCCTGCCAAGTCGCTTCAGTTGTGTCCGACTCTGTGCGATCCCATGGACTGCAGCCTACCAGGCTTCTCTGTCCATGGGATTCTCCAGGCAAGAACATTGGAGTGGGTTGCCATTTCCGTCTCCAATGCATGAAAGTGGAAAGTGAAAGTGAAGTCACTCAGTCTTGTCTGACTCTTAGCGACCCCATGGACTGCAGCCCACCAGGCTCCTTCATCCATGGGATTTTCCAGGCAACAGTACTGGAGTGGGGTGCATTTGCCTTCTCCCTACCATACATACAGAAATGCAAACAAATCCTAAGTGTAAATCTTGATGAATTATCAAAAAGTGAATCATCTGTTAAATTCTATGAAACTGAATCTTACCCATTCACTACGGCACCCATATAGTCTCTCCAAAGATGAGTATTACCTCACTTCTCAAATCATAGGTTATTTTCTCTCTTTTGCATTTTATTTATATGGTATAAAAGTGTGAATTCACTTGTGACAGGCCTGTTAAACTTAACATCATATTAGTGAGGTTCATACAAGTTACTCAATATGAATCAGTTCAGTTCAGTTCAGTTCAGTCGCTCAGGCAGGTCCGACTCTTTGCGACCCCATGTATCGCAGCACGCCAGGCCTCCCTGTCCATCAACAACTCCCGGAGTTCACTCAGACTCACATCCATTGAGTCAGTGACGCCATCCAGCCATCTCATCCTCTGTAGTTCCCTTCTCCTCCTGCCCCCAATCCCTCCCAGCATCAGAGTCTTTTCCAATGAGTCAACTCTTCCCATGAGGTGGCCAAAGTACTGAAGTTTCAGCTTTAGCATCATTCCTTCCAAAGAAATCCCAGGGCTGATCTCCTTCAGAATGGACTGGTTGGATCTCCTTGCAGTCCAAGGGACTCTCAAGAGTCTTCTCCAACATCACAGTTCAAAAGCATCAATTCTTCGGCGCTCAGCCTTCTTCACCGTCCAACTCTCACATCCATACATGACCACAGGAAAAACCATAGCCTTGAATAGACAGACCTTTGTTGGCAAAGTAATGTCTCTGCTTTTGAATATGCTATCTAGGTTGGTCATAACTTTTCTTCCAAGAAGTATGCGTCTTTTCATTTCATGGCTGCAATCACCATCTGCAGTGATTTTGAAGCCCCCCAAAATAAAGTCTGACACTGTTTCCACTGTTTCCCCATCTATTTACCATGAGGTGATGGGACCAGATGCCATGATCTTGGTTTTCTGAATGTTGAGTTTTAAGCCAACTTTTTCACTCTCCTCTTTCACCTTCATCAAGAGGCTTTTTAGTTCCTCTTCACTTTCTGCCATAAGGGTGGTGTCATCTGCATATCTGAGGTTATTGATATTTCTCCCAGCAATCTTGATTCCAGCTTGTGCTTCTTCCAGCCCAGCGTTTCTCACGAAGTACTCTGCATATAAGTTAAATAAGCAGGGTGACAATATACAGCCTTGACATACTCCGTTTCCTATTTGGAACCAGTCTGTTGTTCCATGTCCAGTTCTAACTGTTGCCTCCTGACCTGCATACAGGTTTCTCAATAGGCAGATCAGGTGTTCTGGTATTCCCATCTCTTTCAGAATTGTCCACAGTTTATTGTGATCCACACAGTCAAAGGCTTTGGCATAGAATATGGTTTGCTTATTGGTATTATATAACAATAGGCATTTGTCTATAAGCATATTAGTTTTTGGTTGCTTACCCCTTGTGTTGTGGAAGTATTTTTACAGTTTTTGGTTTTTATGGATAATAATTTTATGTACATTCTAGGTATGCCATTTGGAATATATTTCTCTTGGCACATATATTAGCAGTGGAACTGCTGGATCATAGAACATGCATATTTTGAGCTACAGATATTACTGGAAACTTCCTCAATGGCTCAGTGGTAAAGAATCTGCCTGCCAATGCAGGAGATCTCAGTTTAATCTCTAAGTTGAGGAGATCCTGTGGAGAAGGAAATAGCAACCCACTCCAATATTATTGCCTGAGAAATCCCAGGGACAGAGGAGCCTGCCAGGCTACAGTCCATGGGGCCTCAAAGGGTCAGACATGACTTAAGTGACTAAATAACAAGAACAATAATATATTACCAGCTTTCCAAAGCTTTATTATCACCTTATTCTTAAATCATCAATGAATGAGAGTTCTGGTTACTTTACATTCTTGCTAACACTTGACTTGTAAGTCTATTTTTGCATTGATGAATATAGATTGGGTCAAAAGTATGATGTTAATTATTAATCTTTCCCTTCCTAGGTGGCTCTCATGGTAAAGAACCTGCCTGCCATTGCAGGTAGACTTAAGAGATATGTGTTCAGTCCCTGGGTTGGGAAGATCCCCTGCAGGAGGGCACAGCAGCCTACTCCAGTATTCTTAACTGGAGAATTCCATGGACAGAGAGATGGTCTACAGTCCATAGGGTTGCAAAGAGTCATGCACTACTGAAGTGATTTAACATGCATACACATGAATTGTAACATGTTTTAATTTGATTTTCATTTAAAATTTTTTTTCACTTGAAATGTCTATTCATATATTTTCTTCATTTTTAATAGGGTTTTTCTTTTTTACTTTTTTGGGTTTTCTCTATATATTTGGAGGAGGCAATGGCAATCCACTCCAGTACTCTTGCCTAGAAAATCCCATGGACGGAGGAGCCTGGTGGGCTGCAGTCCATGGGGTTGATAAGAGTCGGGCACGACTGAGCGACTTCACTTTTACTTTTCACTTTCATTTTTCACTTTCATGCATTGGAGAAGGAAATGGCAACCCAATTCAGTATTCTTGCCTGGAGAATCCCAGGGACAGAGGAGACTGGTGGGCTGCTGGTGATGGGGTCGCACAGAGTAGGACACGATTGAAGTGACTTGGCAGCAGCAGCAGCATATATATTTAGTATTCAAATAATTTGTTGTAATATGAATTTCAAATAGTTTTGTCTACTCTGTGGCTTAACTTTTCACTTTCTAATATATTTTGATATGCAGAATGTCATAAATTTTGATATAATCCTGTTTATAATATTATTTTCCTTACAAATTTCTGTTTGCAAAGTAAGCTTAAAATTTGTTAAACTCTAAATCTGTACATCTTAAAAAGGTAAATTTTACTCTATATGAATTCTTCCATAAATTCCCACTCCTCTCATATATGTTAATTGTGTATACCTACTTACTATCTTATTTTTAATGATTTTCTAGAAGCATAATGCTCTACCTCTAACATTTATATATACAATTCACATACAATTGTGTGTGTGTGTGTGTGGTATGAGATAGGGATCAATGGATATATATTTCATTGATACAATTTGTTTTAAAGATTTCACCCACTTCACTTAAATGCCACATTGGATGTAAATTAACTGTTGTGTTTCACTAATTTATTTGGGTTCTCCTAGTACCTGATAGCACACATGAAGCTTTAAAATAAACTTAACCACTAGGTTAAATTTTCCATCAGTTTTTTGCTTCATCAGTATTGTCTTGGCTATTCTTGGTTCATTTAACTTCCATTTAAACTTGAAAATAAACCAAACAACTCTGAACACACAGATAGACACACAAAACACTCCTACATTATGTGTGCAGTGACTCAAAACTATAGATCAGTTCTTTATGGTATTGAATCATTTTATTCATGAACATAGTATATTCTTAAATGTTTAAGGAGCTCCTTTAATTTTTCTCAATAGCATTTATGCATTTCTGTGCAGTGTTGTCTTATTCTTTTAAATTCTTACAACTAGATTAATTCACAATAATCTTTTCAAAGTAACTATAAATGACATTTATTTAACATATTAAATAAATTTTATTAAATTAGATATTATTATTTCTTCAAATATAATGGATTTTTATACATGGAAAATTTGCTTAAATTATCTTACTATGTTTCATTTTAACCCTATCAATTTATATTTTCAGATCAGATCAGATCAGTCGCTCAGCCGTGTCCGACTCTTTGCGACCCAATGAATCGCAGCACGCCAGGCCTCCCTGTCCATCACCAACTCCCGGAGTTCACTCAGACTCACATCCATCGAGTCAGTGATGCCATCCAGCCATCTAATCCTCTGTAGTCCCCTTCTCCTCCTGCCCCTAATCCCTCCCAGCATCAGAGTCTTTTCCAATGAGTCAACTCTTCCCATGAGGTGGCCAAAGTACTGGAGTTTCAGCTTTAGCATCATTCCTTCCAAAGAAATCCCAGGGCTGATCTCCTTCAGAATGGACTGGTTGGATCTCCTTGAAGTCCAAGGGACTCTCAAGAGTCTTCTCCAACACCACAGTTCAAAAGCATCAATTCTTCAGTGCTCGGCTTTCTTCACAGTCCAACTCTCACATCCGTACATGACCACAGGAAAAACCATAGCCTTGACTAGACGGACCTTTGTTGGCAAAGTAATGTCTCTGCTTTTGAATATGCTATCTAGGTTGGTCATAACTTTCCTTCCAAGGAGTAAGCGTCTTTTAATTTCATGGCTGCAGTCACCATCTGCAGTGATTTTGGAGCCCAGAAAAATAAAGTCTCTCACTGTTTCCACTGTTTCCCCATCTATTTACCATGAAGTGATGGGACCGGATGCCATGATCTTCATTTCCTGAATGTTGAGCTTTAAGCCAACTTTTTCACTCTCCACTTTCACCTTCATCAAGAGGCTTTTAAGTTCCTCTTCAGTTTCTACCATAAGGGTGGTATCATCTGCATAACTGAGGTTATTGATATTTCTCCCGGCAATCTTGATTCCAGCTTGTGTTTCTTCCAGTCCAGCATTTCTGATGATGTACTCTGCATATAAGTTAAATAAGCAGGGTGACAATATACAGCCTTGACATACTCCTTTTCCTATTTGGAACCAGTCTGTTGTTCCATGTCCAGTTCTAACTGTTGCCTCCTGACCTGCATACAGGTTTCTAAAGAGGCAGATCAGGTGTTCTGGTATTCCCATCTCTTTCAGAATTGTCCACAGTTTATTGTGATCCACACAGTCAAAGGCTTTGGCATAGTCAATTATGAATTTTTATGTAACTCAACAGGTCCTCTATAAACAATGAAGTTTTCTTTCTTTCAAACTCTTGTATTTTTTTCTCACTTTTAATAAAATTTAATAGTGATTATAAATGCTGAAGACATTCTTATATTTTCAGCTCAGATAAAAATATATTTCATTATTTCATTAGTAACTATGCTATATATATTGATTAATCTTTATGCTATTATTCAGTCCAGTTCAGTCCAGTTCAGTTGTTCAGTCGTGTCCAACTCTTTGCGACCCCCATGAATTGAAGCACGCCAGGCCTCCCTGTCCATCACCAACTCCTGGAGTTCACTCAGACTCACGTCCATCGAGTCAGTGATGCCATCCAGCCATCTCGTCCTCTGTCGTCCTCTTTTCCTCCTGCCCCCAATCCCTCCCAGCATCAGAGTCTTTTCCAATGAGTCAACTCTTCGCATGAGGTGGCCAAAGTACTGGAGTTTCAGCTTTAGCATCATTCCTTCCAAAGCACACCCAGGACCAATCTTCTTTAGAATGGACTGGTTGGATCTCCTTGCAGTCCAAGGGACTCTCAAAAGTCTTCTCCAACACCACAGTTCAAAAGCATCAATTCTTCAGTGCTCAGCTTTCTTCACAGTCCAACTCTCACATTCACACATGACCACTGGAAAAACCACATGCTATTATTGGTAGGTATTAATTATGAAGCTAATGAAGTTTTTTCTATTACTTGGTTGTCAAAAGTTCTATTATAAACTGAATTTTGAATTTTACTATTTTCTTCTTCTGTATCTGTTTTGATGATTGTAGGGATTTTTCAATTTTATTCTGTTGTTATGGTTATTTTATTGTTTCAATTTCAAGTGTACAGTCAAATATCTTAGATGATATCCTAAAATAGCAATGACTAAAGCAAGGATCAAAATGCTAAAGCTTTACTAAGGAGATTTAAGACTGAGCAGTGAAGTTGATTAAAAAAAAAAAAAGAAAGAAAGAAAGAGAAATACAGACACCAAAACCTCAAGTTAATGTGACACAATGAATTATCTAATTGAATTCCTCCTCACAGTCAGCCAGAAAGAGACCTAGAATGTCACTCAGTAGACTGCTTCACACTCATGCTTTCATCGCTTGATGAAAGAGGAGTCTACAATACAGACATACTACTTACCTTTTAACTTTGTGGTAAGCTTGTGAATCTTTAAAAGTATCCTGGTCCTTGCCAAATGTTCATATTGTCCATTTATTTTTATCAATATAGATTCATGTTTTCCAATTTTATTCAATGTGCTATAAACTGCTATTATTTCAAAGATACTTTAAGGATAAATTTGTCCTAGATTTCATCAGTGGGATCATCTTTTAGCTAGTTTCAGTATCATTCTGAACATTTTTTTCTTTCCTCAGGCACTTCCTAAATTTGGGACATGAGATATTCCAGGGTCATCTTTTATTTCCCTGCCCCAGTCCTAAGTTAGTTACTTCTCTAAGGAGTTCTAGTGTTTTCAGTGGAGAACAGCGTTTGAATATCATCTAGGTGCTAGGTGTACTAATGAAGTTGGTCGTAGTTTAAAGACTGCACCTTCCACCCTGTGCAGCTCTGAACTGTATTTTAAGCTCTGAAAATAAAGCTCTGAACTTTATTTTCCATTCTGGTCTGAAGCTGATGAAAGTTTTTTTTCAGTTTCTTAACCACTTAGTCATTACTTTTTCTCAGTGTTTCCTGATTTCATCTATCGTTTATGAATGAATCAGAAATTTATCTCTCCAAGTGCTATTTAAGATAAAAAGGAGATTCATTAGTTACTATGCACTTGACATTTAGTGACCTAGGTGATACTAGTGGTAAAGAACCCACCTGCCAATGCAGGAGACACAGGTTTGATCCCGGTTCAGGAAAATCCCCGGGAGTAGGAAATGGCAATGTACTCCAGTATTCTTGCCTGGAAAATATAATGAACAGATGAACTTGGCAGACCATGGTCCATGGGATCATAAAGAGTTGGACACAACTGAGTGTCCAACTGAGCACCCATACATGCCTTTAAAATGAACAAGAACACTTCCCTTCCAGGATTGTGTGTGAATGCACACACATGTGTGTGACATTCACACAAATTAGTAGTAGAAGTTTATGGATACTCAGAGAGAGACTGATTTGCTAGTTTTTACTCTGTATTTTTGATAATGTTAGGAATTCTCTGAAAATGAAAAAAAAAAAAAAAAACCCACATTCAATTCTTCAGCTAAATGAACTGGAGACCTTAGTTCCAGTACTTGTTTTGCTGATTATCAGCTGTCTCCTTGGGCATCTACTTTTTTTATGAGAATGGTAGTAATATCAACTTCTCAGAGCCTAGAATGTTATTCATATTAAATTAATATATCCTTATTACCAAGTTGACTTCATTTTAAACAAAGTCCTTGATGAGAAAGAAGAGGGAAATAATACAAGACTGTTTATACCTCTGGATGGAATCTAAATGGTAAAATAGTTGCAGGGGAAGGAAAAGCCAAGTACTCTGAAAATTAGTGCTTATTTTACTATTTTTCCAAGGGTCAGCCTGGGATTCTCTATGGGTTTTATACATATAGTGTGCTTTTAAAATAATGATTTATTTTAAGTCTCCAAAGAGTAATGATGGCAAAATGATAGATTGTAACTCTGTAATTTGGACTAATAGGTTGTATTAAATCAGAATACAAAGGAACAAACTCTTCCTTTACTCCTGGGCTTTTTCTATAGAAAGCAAGGTCTTAGAATGTATTCAGAATAGCCTTGGCACAACTTAAAATTATAATCATAAAATTCTTAGTAGCATAAAAACTGTTGGAAGAACTCCATCTAGTTAGTGATTATAAAACTACAAGAGTCATTTGTTATTATCTGAGAAAAATACATTTAGTACAATCAAATACAAAATAAAATCAATTTTGAAAGTGTAGAAACAGTTCTTTTCTTTGCAGCCAAAGATGGAGTTCTATACAGTCAGCAAAAATAAGACTTGGAGCTGAATGGCAGAGATGATGAAATCCTTATTGTCAAATTCAGATTTAATTAAAGAAAGTAGGGAAAACCACTAGACCATTCACATATGACATATATCAAACCCCTAATGATTGTACAGTGGAAGTGACAAATATATTTAAGGCATTAGATCTGAGAGACAAAGTCCCTGAAGAACTATGGATGGAGGTTCTGACATTGTACATGAGGCAGGGATCAAGACCATCCCCATGGAAAAGAAATGCAAAAGGCAAAATAGTTGTCTGAGGAGCCCAACAAATAGCTGTGGAAAGAAGAGAAGCTAAAGGTAGAGGAGAAAAGAAAAGATATACCTATTTTAATGCAGAGTTCCAAAGAATAGCAAAGAGAGATAAGAAAGCCTCCCTTAAAGATGAATGCAAAGAAATACAGGAAAACAATAAAATGGGAAAAGACTAGAGACCTGTTCAAGAAAATCAGAGATACTAAGGGAATATTTCATGCAAAGATGGGCACAATAAAGGACAGAAATGGTATGGACCTAACAGAAGCAGAAGATATTAAGAGGTGACAAGAAGGCACAGAAGAGCTATACCAAAAATATCTCCATGACTCAAATAATCACGATGATGTGATCACTCATCTAAAGCCAGATATCTGGGAATGCAAAGGCAATGTGCTTTAGGAATCATCAGTATGAACAAAGCTAGTGGAGGTGATGGAATCCAGTTGAGCTATTTCAAATCCTAAAAGATGATGCTGTGAAAGTGCTGCACTCAATAAGACAGCAAATTTGGAAAACTCAGAGGTGGCCACAGGATGGAAAAGTTCAGTTTGCATTCCAATCCCAAAGAAAGGCAGGCCAAAGAATGCTCAAACTACCTCTCAATTGCACTCATCTCACATGTTAGTAAAGGGATGCTCAAAATTCTCCAAGCCAGGCTTCAACAGTAGGTAAAAGACGAAATTCCAGATGTTCAAGCTTGATTTAGAAAAGCCAGAGTAACTAGAGATCAAATTGCCAACAGTCATTGGATCATCAAAAATCAAGAGTGTTCCAGAAAAACATCTATTTCTGCTTTATTGACCATGTCAAAGCTTTTGACTCGATGGACCAAAACAAACTGTGGAAAATTATTCAAGAGATGGCAATACCAGACCACCTGACCTGCCTCTTGAGAAACCTGTATGCAGGTCAGGAACAACAGTTAGAACTGAACATGGAACAACAGACTGGTTCCAAATAGGAAAAGGTGTACATCAAAGCTGTATACTGTCACCCTGCTTATTTAACTTATATGCACAATACGTCATGAGAAACGCTGGGCTGGAGGAAACACAAGCTGGAATCAAGATTGCTGGGAGAAATATCAATAACATCAGATATTCAGATGACACCACCCTTATGGCAGAAAGTGAAGAGGAACTCAAAAGCCTCTTGATGAAAGTGAAAGAGGAGAGTGAAATAGCTGGCTTAAAGTCCAACATTCAGAAAACTAAAGTCATGGTATCTGATCCCATCAGTTCAGTTCAGTTCAGTCACTCAGTTGTGTCCGACTCTTTGAAACCCCATGATTCTCAGCAGGCCAGGCCACCCTATCCATCACCAATGCCTGGAGTTCACCCAAACTCATACGCATCGAGTCAGTGATGCCATCCAGCCATCTCATCCTCTGTCATCCCCTTCTCCTCCTGCTCACAATTCCTCCCAGCATCAGGGTGTCTTCCAATGAGTCAACTCTTCGCATGAGGTGGCCAAAGTATTGGAGTTTCAACCTCAGCATCAGTCCTTCCAATGAACACCCAGGACTGATCTCTTTTAGGATGGACTGGTTTGATCTCCTTACAGTCTAAGGGACTCTCAAGAGTCTTCTCCAACACCACAGTTCAAAAGCACCAATTCTTCGGTGCTCAGCTTTCTTCACAGTCCAATTCCCACATCCACACATGACCACTGGAAAAACCGTAGCCTTGACTAGACGGACCTTTGTTGGCAAAGTAATGTCTCTGCTTTTGAATATGCTATCTAGATTGGTCACAACTTTCCTTCCAAGGAGTAAGAGTCTTTTAATTTCATGGCTGCAAACACCATCTGCAGTAATTTTGGAGCCCCGAAAAAAAAAGTCTGACACTGTTTCCCCATCTATTTCCCATAAAGGAATGGGACCAGATGCCATGATCTTAGTTTTGTGATGCTAAGTTTAAGCCAACTTTTTCACTCTCCTCTTTCACTTTCATTGGGAGGCTTTTTATTTCCTCTTTACTTTCTGCCATAAGGGTGGTGTCATCTGCATATCTGAGGTTATTGATATTTCTCCCAGCAATCTTGATTCCAGCTTGTGCTCCTTCCAGCCCAGCGTTTCTCATGATGTACTCTGAATAGAAGTTAAATAAGCAGGGTGACAATATACAGCCTTGACGTACTCCTTTTCCTATTTGGAACCAATCTGTTGTTCCATGTCCAGTTCTAACTGTTGATTCCTGACCTGCATACAGGTTTCTCAAGAGGCAGGTCACATGGTGGGGTATTCCCATCTCTTTCAGAATTTTCCACAGTTTATTGTGATCCACACAGTCAAAGGCTTTGGCATAGTCAGTAAAGCAGAAATTGATGTTTTTCTGGAACTCTCTTGCTTTTTGATGTTTCAGCGGATGTTGGCAATTTGATCTCAGGTTCCTCTGCCTTTTCTAAAACCAGCTTGAAAATCTGGAAGTTCACTGTTCACGTACTGCTGAAGCCTGGCTTGGAGAATTTTGAGCATTACTTTACTAGCGTGTGAGATGAGTGCAATTGTGCAGTAGTTTGAGCATTCTTTGGCATTGCCTTTCTTTGGGATTGGAATGAAAACTGACCTTTTCCAGTGGCCACTCAGCTGTGGCCACTGCTGAGTTTTATATATTTGCTGGCATATTGGGTGCAGCACTTTCATAGTGTCATCTTTCAAGATTAGAAAAAGCTCAACTGTAATTCCATCACCTCCACTAACTTTGTTCATAGTGATGCTTTCTAAGGCCCATTTGACTTCACTTTCCAGGATGTCTGGCTCTAGGTGAGTGATCACACCATCGTGATTATCTGGGTCATGAAGATCTTTTTTGTACAGTTCTTCTGTGTATGCCTGCCACCTCTTCATAATATCTTCTGCTACTGTTAGGTCCATATCATTTCTGTCCTTTATTAAGCCCATCTTTTCATGAAATGTTTCCTGGGTATCTCTAATTTTCTTGAAGAGATCTCTAGTTTCCATTTTGTTGTTTTCCTCTATTTCTTTGCATTGATCTCGAAGAAAGGCTTTCTTATCTCTCCTTGCTATTTTTTGGAACTCTACATTCAAATGGGAATATCTTTCCTTTTCTCCTTTGCTTTTCACTTCTCTTCTTTTCACAGCTATTTGTAAGGTCTCCTCAGACAGCCATTTTGCTTTTTTGCATTTTTTTTTTCCCGTGGTGATGGTCTTGATCCCTGTCTCCTGTAGAATGTCATGAACCTCCATCCGTAGTTCATCAGGCACTCTGTCTATCAGATCTAGTCCCTTAAATCTATTTCTCACTTCCACTGTATAATCATAAGGGATTTGATTTAGGTCATACCTGAATGGTCTAGTGGTTTTCCCTACTTTCTTCAGTTTAAGTCTGAATTTGGCAATAAGGAGTTCATGATCTGAGCCACAGTCAGCTCCTGGTCTTGTTTTTGCTGACTGTATAGAGCTTCGCCATCTTTGGCTGCAAAGAATATAATCAATCTTATTTCGGTGTTCACCATCTGGTGATGTCCATGTGTAGAGTCTTCTCTTGTGTTTTTGGAAGAGGGTGTTTGCTATGACCAGTGCGTTCTCTTGGCAAAACTCTATTAGCCTTTGCCCTACTTCATTCCATATTTCAAGGCCAAATTTGCCTGTTACTCCCAGTGTTTCTTGACTTCCTACTTTTGCAATTCAGTTCCCTATAATGAAAAGGATATCTTTTTTTGGTGTTGGTCCTAAAAAGTCTTTTAGATCTTCATAGAACTGTTAAACCTCAGCTTCTTCAGCATTACTGTTTGGGGCATAGGCTGTGATCTTGAATGATTTGCCTTCCAAATGAACAGAGATCATTTGTCATTTTTGAGATTGCATCCAAGTACTGTGTTTCAGACTCTTGTTCACCATGATGGCTACTCCATTTCTTCTAAGGGATTCCTGCCCACAGTAGTAGATATAATGGTCATCTGAATTAAATTCACCCATTTCATCACTTCATGGCAAATAGATAGGGAAACTGTGAAAACAGTGACAGATTTTATTTTTTTGGGCTCCAAAATCACTGCTGATGGTGACTGCAGCCATGAAATTAAAACACACTTGCTCCTTTGAAGAAAAGTTATGACCAACCTAAACAGCATATTAAAAAGCAGAGACATTACTTTGCCAACAAAGGTCTGTTTAGTCAAAGCTATGATTTTTCCAGTAGTCATGTATGTATGTGAGAGTTGGACTATAAAGAAAGCTGAGCACTGAAGAATTGATGCTTTTGAATTGTGATGTTGGAGAAGATCTTGAGAGTCCCTTGGACAACAAGGATATCCAATCAGTTCATCCTAAAGGAAATCAGTCCTGAATATTCACTGGAAGGACAGATGTTAAAGCTGAAACTCCAGTACTTTGGCCATGTGATGCGAAGAACTGACTCATTTCATAAAACCCTGTTGCTGGGCACGATTGAAAGCAGGAGGAGAAGGGGATGACAGCAGATGAGATGGTTGAATGGCATCACCAACTCAGTGGACATGACTTTGAGTAAGCTCCTGGGGTTGGTGATGGACAGGGAGGCCTTGCGTGCTTCAGTCCATGGGATCGCAAAAAGTCTGACACAACTCAGTGACTGAACTGAGGTGAACTGAATGCTGTCTTGTTTAGGTTTATTTGAAAGTTTTCCCTCCTTTTTTTTTGGAAGAGTTTGATGAGGATAAGGTGTTAATTGTTCCCTAAATGTTTGATAGAATTCGTCATCAAAGTCAACTAGTCCTGGAATTTTCTTTGTTGGGGAGTTTTGATCTCTGGTTTCAGTCTCCTTGCTGGTAATTGGTCTGTTTGGAAATTCTATTCTTCATGATTCAATCTTGGAAAGGTGTTTGTTTCTAGGAACTTATTCATTTCTTTTACATTGTCCAATTTGTTGGCATATACTTGTTCATAGCAGTTTCTATGATACTTTGTCATTCTGTGATCTCACTTTTAACATTTCCTCTTTTATTTCTGATTTTATTAATTTGAGTTCTCTCCCCTGTGAGTCTAGTTAATGATTTGTTAATTTGGTGTATCTTTTCAATGAACCAGGTGTTGGTTTCATTGATTTTTTTTTTTTTTTTCATTGTCTTTTCAGCCTCTATTTAAATTCTATGCTGATCCTTTTTCTACTAACTTTTGGGTTGATTTATTCTTTTTCTGGTTCTTTGAAGTGTAAATTTTGTATTTATTTGAGATTGCTATCTGAATATTTTTAACTTCATTATTTTACATAATGAAAGTCTAAAGTCTGACTGGTTCTAAGTTCCAAGGAAGAAAATGTTAATAGAATCTGTCTAAAAATGAACCAATGTCTTAAAATGCACTAATTTTTGCATGCAAATATGTAAACATCCATTTAAAACGACAACATTGTGCTCTCTAGAAATTAGTAAGATGAGGTACGTGGATTTTTATCATCTTTCATATTTTATTGATTGATTTTCTCTGAGAAAACAAGGAAGATAAAATGATTATAATTTTAAAAAAAAGTAGTTATGTACATACAAAGAAAAACATGTCAACCTAATCAGAAAAACTGAACATATATTTATTTGAAATTCTGTGATTTGTTGTCTTGCCAGCAACAAGCATTATTACTGATTAAATGTATTTCTTAACTCAATGAGCTAAAATTTTTTTTTATTTTTTTTTATTTTTAAAATTAAAAAAATTTCAGGTATACACGTGCTCCCCATCCTGAACCCTCCTCCCTCCCCCCTCCCCATACCATCCCCCTGGGCCGTCCCAGCGCACCAGCCCCAAGCATCCAGCATCGTGCACTGAACCTGGACTGGCATCTCGTTTCATACATGACATTTCACATGCTTCAATGCCATTCTCCCAAATCTTCCCACCCTCTCCCTCTCCCACAGAGTCCATAAGACTGTTCTATACATCAGTGTCTCTTTTGCTGTCTCGTACACAGGGTTATCGTTACCATCTTTCTAAATTCCATATATATGCGTTAGTATAGTGTATTTATGTTTTTCCTTCTGGCTTACTTCACTCTGTATAATAGGCTCCAGTTTCATCCACCTCATTAGAACTGATTCAAATGTATTCTTTTTAATGGCTGAGTAATACTCCATTGTGTATATGTACCACTGCTTTCTTATCCATTCATCTGCTGATGGACATCTAGGTTGCTTCCATGTCCTGGCTATTATAAACAGTGCTGCGATGAACATTGGGGTACACGTGTCTCTTTCCCTTCTGGTTTCCTCAGTGTGTATGCCCAGCAGTGGGATTGCTGGATCATAAGGCAGTTCTATTTCCAGTTTTTTAAGGAATCTCCACACTGTTCTCCATAGTGGCTGTACTAGTTTGCATTCCCACCAACAGTGTAAGAGGGTTCCCTTTTCTCCACACCCTCTCTAGCATTTATTGCTAGTAGACTTTTGGATCGCGACCATTCTGACTGGCGTGAAATGATACCTCATAGTGGTTTTGATTTGCATTTCTCTGATAAGGAGTGATGTTGAGCATCTTTTCATGTGTTTGTTAGCCATCTGTATGTCTTCTTTGGAGAAATGTCTATTTAGATCTTTGGCCCATTTTTTGATTGGGTCATTTATTTTTCTGGAGTTGAGCTGTAGGAGTTGCTTGTATATTTTTGAGATTAGTTGTTTGTCGGTTGCTTCATTTGCTATTATTTTCTCCCATTCTGAAGGCTGTCTTTTCACCTTGCTAATAGTTTCCTTTGATGTGCAGAAGCTTTTAAGTTTAATTAGGTCCCATTTGTTTATTTTTGCTTTTATTTCCAATATCCTGGGAGGTGGGTCATAGAGGATCCTGCTGTGATGTATGTCAGAGAGTGTTTTGCCTATGTTCTCCTCTAGGAGTTTTATAGTTTCTGGTCTTACGTTGAGATCTTTAATCCATTTTGAGTTTATTTTTGTATATGGTGTTAGAAAGTGTTCTAGTTTCATTCTTTTACAAGTGGTTGATCAGATTTCCCAGCACCACTTGTTAAAGAGATTGTCTTTAATCCACTGTATATTCTTGCCTCCTTTGTCAAAGATAAAGTGTCCATATGTGCGTGGATTTATCTCTGGGCTTTCTATTTTGTTCCATTGATCTATATTTCTGTCTTTGTGCCAGTACCATACTGTCTTGATAACTGTGGCTTTGTAGTAGAGCCTGAAGTCAGGTAGGTTGATTCCTCCAGTTCCATTTTTCTTTCTCAAGATCGCTTTGGCTATTCAAGGTTTTTTGTATTTCCATACAAATTGTGAAATTATTTGTTCTAGCTCTGTGAAGAATACTGTTGGTAGCTTGATAGGGATTGCGTTGAATCTTTAAATTGCTTTGGGTAGTATACTCATTTTCACTATATTGATTCTTCCAATCCATGAACATGGTATATTTCTCCATCTATTAGTGTCCTCTTTGATTTCTTTCACCAGTGTTTTATAGTTTTCTATATATAGGTCTTTAGTTTCTTTAGGTAGATATATTCCTAAGTATTTTATTCTTTTCGTTGCAATGGTGAATGGAATTGTTTCCTTAATTTCTCTTTCTGTTTTCTCATTATTAGTGTATAGGAATGCAAGGGATTTCTGTGTGTTGATTTTATATCCTGCAACTTTACTATAATCATTGATTAGTTCTAGTAATTTTCTGGTGGAGTCTTTAGGGTTTTCTATGTAGAGGATCATGTCATCTGCAAATAGTGAGAGTTTGAAAAGAACTTTGAAAAGAGCTTCTTCTTTTCCAACAAGTTTTACTTCTTCTTTAACCAACAAATCACAGAAGAAATCAAAAAAGAAATCAAAATTTGCATAGAAACGAACGAAAATGAAAACACAACAACCCAAAACCTGTGGGACACAGTAAAAGCAGTCCTAAGAGGAAAGTTCATAGCAATACAGGCACACCTCAAGAAACAAGAAAAAAGTCAAATAAATAACCTAACTCTACACCTAAAGCAACTAGAAAAGGAAGAAATGAAGAACCCCAGGGTTAGTAGAAGGAAAGAAATCTTAAAAATTAGAGCAGAAAAAAATGCAAAAGAAACAAAAGAGACCATAGCAAAAATCAACAAAGCCAAAAGCTGGTTCTTTCAAAGGATAAATAAAATTGACAAACCATTAGCCAGACTCATCAAGAAACAAAGGGAGAAAAATCAAATCAATAAAATTAGAAACGAAAATGGAGAGATCACAACAGACAACACAGAAATACAAAGGATCATAAGAGACTATTATCAACAATTATATGCCAATAAAATGGACAACGAGGAAGAAATGGACAAATTCTTAGAAAAGTACAACTTTCCAAAACTCGACCAGGAAGAAATAGAAAACCTTAACAGACCCATCACAAGCACGGAAATTGAAACTGTAATCAAAAATCTTCCAGCAAACAAAAGCCCAGGTCCAGACGGCTTCACAGCTGAATTCTACCAAAAATTTAGAGAAGAGCTAACACCTATCCTGCTCAAACTCTTCCAGAAAATTGCAGAGGAAGGTAAACTTCCAAACTCATTCTATGAGGCCACCATCACCCTAATACCAAAACCTAACAAAGATGCCACAAAAAAAGAAAACTACAGGCCAATATCACTGATGAACATAGATGCAAAAATCCTAAACAAAATTCTAGCAATCAGAATCCAACAACACATTAAAAAGATCATACACCATGACCAAGTGGGCTTTATCCCAGGGATGCAAGGATTCTTCAATATCCGCAAATCAATCAATGTAATACACCACATTAACAAATTGAAAAACATAAACCCTATGATTATCTCAATAGATGCAGAGAAAGCCTTTGACAAAATTCAACACCCATTTATGATAAAAACTCTCCAGAAAGCAGGAATAGAAGGAACATACCTCAACATAATAAAAGCTATATATGACAAACCCACAGCAAACATTATCCTCAATGGTGAAAAATTGAAAGCATTTCCTCTAAAGTCAGGAACAAGACAAGGGTGCCCACTTTCACCATTACTATTCAACATAGTTTTGGAAGTTTTGGCTACAGCAATCAGAGCAGAAAAAGAAATGAGCTAAAATTTAAAGTAGCTAAGATCAAATTAAATCCTGCCTCCTAATGTGCTGAATTGTCATCGGTAATAAAGTTACTTAAATTTACAAATATTAACCTGTGAAAGAAGGATATGAATGAATTCCTCTTAGTCTGCTCTTATTTGAAAATACATAATGATAAGATATTCTTCTGTGTAATAAAAGCAGCAAAAAGAAAGAAAAGGTTATTAATCAAAATGTGAATTATTGTACCCTAATTACTATTTATTTCTAGTGTTGACCTAGTGAAAAAGTTTCAGCTTATAAGTAATATAAGTAGTCATTATATTATATGATATGCTATTTCTACATTTAATTTTTTCTTTTTCATTTAACAAACTGGCAATATTTTGAACTGCTTAAAGCTGTCTATATCATATATGACTTTACTGTCTTTTTCAAATATGTCTTGGACTGATATTAATGCTGCATTCATGTTAGTCTCATAGTTGATCATGCAATTGAAAATGAGATGACACTCTGAGAGTGTTAAACAGTTTTAGTAGCTCTTTTTTGCTTGTTTGTTTCCTTTTTTTCCAAATTAAAGTTTTAGTAAACTTACATACAGTCAGCAAAAACAAGACTGGGAGCTGACTGTGGCTCAGATCATGAACTCCTTATTGCCAAATGCAGACTGAAATTGAAGAAAATGGAGAAAACCACTAGACCATTTAGGTATGATCTAAATCAAATCCCTTATGGCTATACAGTGGAAGTGAGAAATAGCATTAAGGGACTACATTTGATAGACAGAGTGCCTGATGAACTATGGACGGAGGTTCATGACATTGTACAGGAGACAGAGAGCAAGACCATTCCCAAGAAAATGAAATCCAAAAAAACAAAATGGCTGTATAAGGAGGTCTTATAATAGCTGTGAAAAGACTGGAAGTGAAAAGGAAAGGAGAAAAGGAAAGATATAACCATTTGAATGCAGAGTTCCAAAGAATAGCAAGGTGAGATAAGAAAGCCTTCCTCAGCGATCAATGCAAAGAAATAGAGGAAAACAATAGAATGGGAAAGATTAGAGATCTCTTTAAGAAAATTAGAGATACCAAGGGAACATTCCATGCAAAGATGGGCTCAATAAAGGACAGAAATATTATGGACCTAACAGAAGCAGAATATATTAAGAAGGGGTGACAAGAATACACTGTACAAAAAGATCTTCACAACCCAGATAATCACGATGGTGTGATCACACACCTAGAGCCAGACATCCTGGAATGTGAAGTCAAGTGGGCCTTAGGAAGCATCAGTACGAACAAAGCTAGTGGAGGTGATGAAATTCCAGTTGAGCTTTTTCAAATCCTGAAATATGACGCTGTGAAAGTGCTGCACTCAATATGCCAGCAAATTTGGAAAACTCAGCAGTGGCCACAGCACTGGAAAAGGTCAGTTTTCATTACAATCCCAAAGAAAAGAAAGGCCAAAGATTGCTCAAAGTACCACACAATTGCACCCATCTCACACACTAGTAAACTAATGCTTAAAATTCTCCAAGCCAAACTTCAGCAATACATGAACCATGAACTTCCAGATGTTCAAGCTTGTTTTAGAAAAGGCAGAGGAACCGGAGACCAAATTGCCAACATCTGTTGGATCATCAAAAAAGCAAGAGAGTTCCAGAAAATCATGTATTTCTGCTTTATTGACTAACCTTTTGACTGTGTGAATCACAATAAATTGTGGAAAATTCTGAAAGAGATGGGAATACCCCACCACCTGACCTGAATCTTGAGAAACCTGTATGCAGGTCAGGAAGCAACAATTAGAACTGGACATGGAACAACAGACTGGTTCCAAATAGGAAAAGGAGTACGTCAAGGCTGTATATTGTAACCTTGCTTATTTAACGTATATGCACAGTTCATCATGAGAAATGCTGGGCTGGAGGAAGCACAAGCTTGAATCAAGCTTGCCGGGAGAAATACCAATAATATCAGATATGCAGATGACACTACTCTTATGGCAGAAAGTGAAGAAGAACTAAAAAGCCTCTTGATGAAAGTGAAAGAGGAGAGTGAAAATTTTGGCTTCAGTTCAGTTCAGTTCAGTTGCTCAGTCGTGTCCGACTCTTTGCGACCCCATGAATTGCGGCACGCCAGGCCTCCCTGTCCATCACCAACTCCCGGAGTTCACTCAAACTCTCGTCCATCCAGTCGGTGATGCCATCCTGCCATCTCATCCTCTGTTGTCCCCTTCTCCTCCTGCCCCCAATCCCTCCCAGCATCAGAGTCTTTTCCAATGAGTCAACTTTTTACATGAGGTGGCCAAAGTATTGGAGTTTCAGCTTTAGCATCATTCCTTCCAAAGAACGCCCAGGGCTGATCTCCTTTAGAATGGACTGGTTGGAATTCCTTGCAGTCCAAGGGACTCTCAAAAGTCTTCTCCAACACCACAGTTCAAAAGAATCAGTTCTTCAGTGCTCAGCTTTCTTCACAGTCCATCTCTCACATCCATACATGACCACTGGAAAAACCATAGCCTTGACTAGATGGGCCTTTGTTGGCAAAGTAATGTCTGCTTTTCAATATGCTATCTAGGTTGGTCATAACTTTCCCTAGTTCAACATTCAGAAAACTAAGGTCATGGCATCTGGTCCCATCACTTCATGGCAGATAGATGGGGAAACAGTGGAAACAGTGGCTGACTTTATTTTTCTGGGCTCCAAAATCACTGAAGATGGCAATTGAAGCCATGAAATTAAAAGATACTTACTCTTTGGAAGTAAAATTATGACCAGCCTAGACAGCATATTAAAAAGCAGAAACATTACTTTGACCACAGGGGTCCATCTAGTCAAGGCTATGGTTTTTCCATTGGTCATATATGGATGTTAGACTTGGACTATAAAGAAAGCTGAGCACTGAAGAATTGATGTTTTTGTACTGTGGTGTTCGAGAAGACCCTTGAGAGTCCCTTGGACTGCAAATAAATCTAACCAGTCCATCTTAAAGGACGTCAGTCCTGGGTGTTCATTGGAAGGACTGATGTTGAGCCTGAAACTCCAATACTTTGATCACCTGATGTGAAGAGCTGACTCATTTGAAAAGACCCTGAATCTGGGAAAGATTGAGGGCAAGAGGAGAAGGGGACAACAGAGGATGAGATGGTTGGATGGCGTCATCGACTCGATCGACATGGTTTTGAGTGGACTCTGGGAATTGGTGATGGATGGGAAGGCCTGGCATGGTGCAGTTCATGGGGTTGCAAAAGTCGAACTCGAATGAGCGACTGAACTGAATTGTACTGATATCAATCTGTACCCATTGTTCTGTCTGTCATCTCTTTTACTTAATATTTGATCTAAATTTTATTAGTTTAATAACTCAGTAGATGCTGTGAGTTAGAGATTATGTTATTTCCATTCTGAGTTTAAAATAAAAAAAGTGATAAATGGGCTATATTTACTAACATTACTATCACCAATAATTTGTAAATTTAACTGTCTAATATTGAGTCCTGCAAGGACTTTATTCCTCAGCCACCTTTCTTTGCCTGTATGTACAAGGTTTAGAAGATGAATGGTGTTATTTACTTGGTGCCCTTCAGGGGAAATTAAATATTTATTCAAAGTATGTTTTTTCCCCTGATAACAAAACCAATAAACAAGTGCTTTGATTAATGAATATTAGCACTTCTTATTGTAAGATGTATGGATTCCTTATAGCTTGAAGGCAATTTTAAGCAGTTTTATGGAAAACGAAGTGGCATTTGTTCTAGCTTTGAGGATTTAAAGAAAGTGTTTCTGGGACAGGAGTAAAGAAAGTTGTATTCTTGACCCAGCACTTACATCTTTTGGCTAAATCACCTTAGTAAGTCACTCTGTCCTTAAACTCAATTTTCTCTTTTCATTTCAGAATTGAAATTAAAGTAAAACTTAACATATTCATATATAACATATCTTGGCACTGTAGAATTCAAGGAAAAAATATTCTTATACTACAGATAAATACTTGTGTGCAAAGTTGCTTCAGTTGTGTCCAATTCTTGGTGATCCTATTGACTGTCACCCACCAGGCTCCTCATCCGTGGGATTCTCCAGGTAAGAATACTAGAGCAAATTGCCATGCCCTCCTCCAGGGACAAATAACTACATATAACATATTATACTTAAGGCAGAAAATAAACTATGTTGAATAGATGGTTTTGCCTGTAAACTCTTCCATGCTTTTAGTATTGCTTATTTTCCCTCACTTTGACTTATATTCTACTTAGGCACTTGTAACTTAATATCTTTTGTAGACATCTTTGAATTATTTTCAAGTGTTTAGTTGAGAGACTATATGTCAATTATAAGAGCTTTGAGGAAGAAACTATTTATTATTTTTGAAAATTATTCATCATCATCATTATTTACTCATCAATTTTATAAAAAATATTTTCAGAATTTCTAAAGTAAATACAATTCAAATCTTACATCTACTGCTTAATGACAAATGTGATCTTGAGCAAGTTATATATCAATTCTTTTGCTTCATTTATTGTTTTGTAAAACAAGAGTAATACCAATGTTTTAAGGTTGTGTGAAGATGAAAAGACAACAGTTGCCATATGTAACTCTTCCAGAGTTCCCTGAATTACTATGAGGGTACTTTCCATTATACATATTCATGAGTTTCTTTCAACTCCAAATCATTAAGGAGAAGCTATGATAAAGGATGTTTCCTTCATTAAATCAGCTGTACAACCAAAAACTTTCTAACTTATTGACCTGTTTATTTTAAATATTATGGAGATAAACAGAAAAATATTGTGATAAGGGTAGATTAACCATATTCTCTCATATAACAGAAGAGGTATAGATTAAAAAGTAGAGATTTGTTTTTCTCAAAAAATTTCTACTAAGTTTTTTTTGTTAGTTTATTTTAAAATTTGAAGTTCAAACTTTAATGTCAATAAAATATTTGATATCAGAGTAGATTAACAAAAGAAATATTTTTATCTGCAGTTTTTACTGTAAATTCTTTAGAGAAACTGTAACTATCTTTTCCATGGTTCAAAGCTTTATTAAATGATATTATTTGGGTCTCAAAAATGTACCCCATTTGCCTAAAATACCCAAGGGAGAATAAATTTTGTAATAGATGTATAAAACTGGAGGCAACTCAATTTTATCTGGGATTCTTGGCAGTGAATGGGATTTTTAATAGACTCTTTGCTTTTACATCTGCATATCATTTAGTTAAGTCAAAAATGTCAAATGCAGTCTTATATTCCACAATTTATTAATATTAGTTTTGCTTTGAAAAACTATTTATACACATCCTACTAGCAGAGTTATTCAGATGAGGAGTTATTCTTAAAGAATATTTTAAGAGTATAAAATCCATTATATTAAATAAAATGTAATTGTCTTTGCTCCACCTGTCATAAAAAATATACTATAGACTATATTAAACACCATAAATTTATTTTCCCACAGTTCTGGAAGTTGAGAAATCTGAGATCAAGGTGCTGGCCCATTCAGCTCCTGGTGAGAAGTCTCTTTCTTGTTTGCAGAGTGCTGCTTTCTCACTGTATCCTTACATGTTGGAGAAGGAGCTCTGGTGCCTTTTCTTTTTCTTGTGGGGTACCAGCCCTTTAGATTAGAGTCCTGACCTTATATCCTCATTCACCCTTATCACCTCTTCTCCAAATACAGTCCAATCACATGAGTGTTAGGACCTCAACACATGAATTACCAGGAGGTGGTAGAGTGGGCACAAACATTCAATCCATTAGAGATTTCAGTAATCCATTGTGATTCTACATACTATTAAAGTGTGTCAGTTTATATCTGTGTATTTGAACACTTTGGGTTTCATTTTTATTTCATCAGTTATTTACTTAGTGTTGATTATCCAGGCTCTATCCTAATGTGAGGAGAAGGAAATGGCAACCCATTCCAGTATTCTTCCCTGGAGAATTCCATGGACAGAGGAGCCTGGAAGGCTACACAATCCATGGGATGGTCAAGAGTCAGAAAAAACTGAGCAACTAACATACATATCCTCATGTGAGAGAACCGAGATTAGTTAATTCCATCTCCAGGAACTCCTGGTGAACATTGTTACAAGATGAAAATGTGAATGTTTCAGTCGGAACACAGATTGGCACCTGCACTACACATTGAGCAGAGTTGGCTTTCAACCACTAAAGAGAAGTGGAGAAGTAGGAGGAGAGGAAATAGCATTTTCAGAGATAAAAGATAGTGATGGTGCAATAAGGAGAATCTAACTAATTTGTGATGACTGTGGAAAAATGATGAAAAATGTTGCTAAGAAAATATGGCAGGACAATTTGATGAAAAGAGTTATCTACCAAGTTTTTGCATTTTCTCTTTTTAACAGGAGTTGTGGAAAACCATTTATCTTGGAATCTAGTAATAAATGTACCTAAACAAAAGAATTGTTCTAGTGTTTCTATAACTGATCATTCACTTTAAAAGTTATCATAGTAATTAAAAGATGATGAGGTATAATGGGTCTGATATACCATCTGTGAGTAAAATTTTTAATTAACTGACCATCAAATTTTTCTGTTGCTAGGAACATAGTAAGATTAAGACTAGAGTGAGTATAACAACAATTTTATTAATTCTGAAAAATCAGAAATTTATTGAGCTGAGTTTTTATGTGTAAGGCAGAGTGCTCAGTGAATTACATATATTTTCTTCTTCCAGCCTTACCATAATTCTACAAAAGAGATGTAGTTAGCTCCATTGAACAGATGGGAAATTTAAATCTCAATGAGATTCAAGAATTTAACCAAGTTCTCTCAGCTATTAAGTAGGATTCCAGTCATATCTATCTGACTTAAAAGTTCCTTCATTTTCAATTACTCTACCTTCCTCCTCTTGAGAAAGGCACTTAGGTTATTTTGACTTGCATCCCTAAATTGATTGAGGATTATAACTCAGACACCCTTAGTGGAGAGACATATGTAGCACCAGTCTGGACATTTCAAAGAGTATCAGTGAAAAGAGTTGGTTCAGAAGATATTAGCTGCAGTGTTGTCTTTAATCTTGCGAGGAAGCAATGATAATGAGCTACTCATGAGCCTTCAGGTTCTTTCTTACTTTCATACTGTGATTTCTATTTAGGTAAGCTAAAGAGAATTAATTTTCTAACATACAACTTGATCTTTTTAAATATAAGATAGTTTGTTCCAAAGCAGTGTACTATTATTATCAATGTGAATGATACCTTACATTTAAAAAGGTATGTTCCAGTGCACCAGCCCCAAACATCCAGTATCGTGCATTGAACCTGGACTGGCAACTCATTTCATACATGATATTATACACGTTTCAATGCCATTCTCCCAAATCTTCCCACCTTCTCCCTCTCCAACAGAGTCCATAAGACTGTTCTATACATCAGTGTCTCTTTTGCTGTCTCGTACACAGGGTTATTGTTACCATCTTTCTAAATTCCATATATGTGCGTTAGTATACTGTATTGGTGTTTTTCTTTCTGGCTTACTTCACTCTGTATAATAGGCTCCAGTTTCATCCACCTCATTAGAAATGATTCAAATGTTTTATTTTTAATGGCTGAGTAATACTCCATTGTGTATATGTACCACTGCTTTCTTATCCATTCATCTGCTGATGGACATCTAGGTTGCTTCCATGTCCTGGCTATTATAAACAATGCTTCAATGAACATTGGGGTACACGTGTCTCTTTCTCTTCTGGTTTCCTCAGTGTGTATGCCCAGCAGTGGGATTGCTGGATCATAAGGCAGTTTTATTTCCAGTTGCTTAATGAATCTCCACACTGTTCTCCATAGTGGCTGTACTAGTTTGCATTCCCACCAACAGTGTAAGAGGGTTCCCTTTTCTCCACACCCTCTCCAGCATTTATTGCTAGTAGACTTTTGGATCGCGACCATTCTGACTGGCGTGAAATGATACCTCATAGTGGTTTTGATTTGCATTTCTCTGATAATGAGTGATGTTGAGCATCTTTTCATGTGTTTGTTAGCCATCTGTATGTCTTCTTTGGAGAAATGGGCACGACCCAGAGGGATGGTATGGGGAGGGAGGAGGGAGGAGGGTTCAGGATGGGGAACACATGTGTACCTGTGGCAGATCCATTTCGATATTTGGCAAAACTAATACAATATTGTAAAGTTTAAAAATAAAATAAAATTGAAAAAAAAAAGGTATGTTATGACTCAGTATCCATAAATACTATTAATATTCAGTTTGTAAGTTATTTGTGGAAATTGCATAAAAATTAGAACTTTATTGCAAATACATCAGCCTTTTTTCAGCATCTTTGTATGTTTTAGAATCTATGAAACTTACCAAGTTCAGTGTTTGGAGACTGTGATAGACACAAGCTTTTTGAGAATGAGTAAAGTGTGTGACTTGCTCTCTAAGCAATCACAGTTGCCACTCACTAAATATATCACATAACTCTATTGTAAACATTTCCCCAGAATTTAATATTGTCTGTCTTCTATGTTGTTGTTCTTATTTGCTTCACTGTCATTTCCAGGAAGGAAGAGATTTCTATCTGTTATGTTCCACTTCTATATTTCCTACAGTAGTTCCCAGGAAGTTTTTGGTGCTCAATATGAATCTTTGTTGGGTAAATTATTTGTTTGGCTTTCCTATCTAATATTAATAGAATGCTTAATACTATACTCTATGAGATCAGAGCAATTGCCATCTATAATGTTTACTTCTGTGTTAAATGCATGTAGGTCAACATTTAGCACATCACAAATGATAATCAAAATATATTCAATAAATATATACTACTTAATAATAATTACAGCATTTATATGACATTTTACATATTAGTATACTGAAACATGGGCTTCTCTGGTTGCTGGCAACCCACCCCAATATTCTTGCCTGGGAAATCCTATGAACAGGGCCTGGCGGGCTACAGTCCATGGGGTTGCAAACAGTCTGACATGACTTAGCAGCTAAACAACAACAATAACAGTATTGAAATATATAGTTGTGTCAGTATGTTCCCATAAAGGGCTATTTCATATAACCTGACTGTACAAAGTCTGTTTTTATCTGAGTTATTTCTTACAGGAATCCAGTAAGGGAATTATTACTAATAAGGGAAAATGATAGACTATGATAGCTTTGGTAGATGAAAGAGCAGACTTGAGAGCAATTAATCTTGGGAAAGCCAGACTTGTTAAGTGTAGAAAGACATTGTTATTTCTTTTTTCTTTATTGTGTTGAGTATAATCTGGATTCATCTTCTATAATCATAACCATGAAATGGCTCTTGAACTTTTCATGAAGTTGCTTCATTACATATCAGGTGTAGCTTTACCTATTTATATACAAATGGAGAAGCTCTATACAGTCAGCAAAAACAAGACCAGGAGCTGACTGTGGCTCAGACCATGAACTCCTTATTGACAAATTCAGACTTAAACTGAAGACAGTAGGGAAAACCACTAGACCATTCAGGTATGACCTAAATCAAATGCCTTATGATTATACAGTGGAAGTGAGAAATAGATTTAAGGGCCTAGATCTGATAGATAGAGTGCCTGATGAACTATGGAATGAGGTTCAGGACATTGTACAGGAGACAGGGATCAAGACCATCCCCATGGAAAAGAAATGCAAAAAAGCAAAATGGCTGTCTGGGGAAGCCTTATAAATAGCTGTGAAAAGAAGAGAAGTTAAAAGCAAAGGAGAAAAGGAAAGATATAAACATCTGAATGCAGAGTTCCAAAGAATAGCAAGAAGAGATAAGAAAGCCTTCCTCGGTGATCAATGCAAAGAAATAGAGGAAAACAACAGAATGGGAAAGACTAGGGATCTCTTCAAGAAAATCAAAGATACCTAAGGAACATTTCATGCAAAGATGGGCTCGATAAAGGACAGAAGTGGTATGGACCTAACAGAAGCAGAAGATATTAAGAAGAGATGGCAAGAATACACAGAAGAACTGTACAAAAAAGATCTTCACGACCCAGATAATCATGATGGTGTGATCACTGACCTAGAGCCAGAAATCCTGGAATGTGAAGTCAAGTGGGCCTCAGAAAGCATCACTACGAACAAAGCTAGTGGAAGTGATGGAACTCCAGTTGAGCTATTCCAAATCCTGAAAGATGATGCTGTTAAAGCGCTGCACTCAATATGCCAGCAAATTTGGAAAACTCAGCAGTGGCCACAGGACTGGAAAAGGTCAGTTTTCATTCCAATCCCAAAGAAAGGCAATGCCAAAGAATGCTCAAACTACCACACAATTGCACTCATCTCACATGCTAGTAAAGTAATGCTCAAAATTCTCTAAGCCAGGCCTCAGCAATATGTGAACCACGAACTTCCAGATTTTCAAGCTGGTTTTAGAAAAGGCAGAGGAACCAGAGATCAAATTGCCAACATCCGCTGGATCATGGAAAAAGCAAGAGAGTTCCAGAAAAGCATCTATTTCTGCTTTATTGACTATGCCAAAGCCTTTGATTGTGTGGATCACAATAAACTGTGGAAAATTCTGAAAGAGATGGGAATACCAGACCACCTGATCTGCCTCTTGAGAAACCTGTATGCAGATCAGGAAGCAACAGTTAGAACTGGACATGGAACAACAGACTGGTTCCAAATAGGAAAAGGAGTACGTCAAGGCTGGATATTGTCACCCTGTTTATTTAACTTATATGCAGAGTACATCATCAGAAATGCTGGACTGGAAGAAACACAAGCTGGAATCAAGATTGCTGGGAGAAATATCAATAACCTCAGATATGCAGATGACACCACCCTTATGGCAGAAAGTGAAGAGGAACTAAAAAGCCTCTTGATGAAAGTGAAAGAGGAGAGTGAAAAAGTTGGCTTAAAGCTTAATATTCAAAAAACGAAGATCATGGCATCTGGTTCCATCATTTCATGGGAAATAGATGGGTAAACAGTGGAAACAGTGAGAGACTTTATTTTTCTGGGCTCCAAAATCACTGCAGATGGTGACTGCAGCCATGAAATTAAAAGACGCTCACTCCTTGGAAGAAAAGTTATGACCAACCTAGATAGCATATTCAAAAGCAGAGACATAACTTTGCCAACAAAGGTTCATCTAGTCAAGGCTATGGCTTTTCCTATGGTCATGTATGGATGTGAGAGTTGGACTGTGAAGAAGGCTGAGGGCCGAAGAATTGATGCTTTTGAACTGTGGTGTTGGAGAAGACTCTTGAGAGTCCCTTGGACTGCAAGGAGATCCAACCAGTCCATTCTGAAGGAGATCAGCCCTGGGATTTCTTTGGAAGGAATGATGCTAAAGCTGAAACTCCAGTACTTTGGCCACCTCATGTGAAGAGTTAACTCACTCGAAAAGACTCTGATGCTGGGAAGGATTGGGGGCAGGAGGAGAAGGGGACGACAGAGGATGAGATGGCTGGATGGCATCACTGACTCGATGGACATGAGTCTCAGTGAACTCTGGGTGTTGGTGATGGACAGGGAGGCCTGGCGTGCTGCGATTCATGGGGTCGCAAAGAGTTGGACACGACTGAGCGACTGATCTGATCTGATCTTACTTCTACTCCTCAGTCAATGACAAACCGTGTTAATCAACTTTCTTAGTTTAAAACCCCACCAGTGAGTACTTTCAGTGCAGCTCCACCTATGTGTTCACCATCTCCTGTATTACCACTTAGTACAAACCACCTCTATCTCTCACTGTAATAAAATCTTTCATGCATGAAATCATATTGCTCAGAAAGTAGTAAGATATAATCTTAGTCTTGAAACTAATTTACAAAACTGAATTAATACAAATAATAAATAATCTTACCTCTTTCCTTTCTTTGTAGAATATGAATTATTTATCAAATTTTTAGTATTGTTGTAGTTTATTTAGTCTTGTTTGACTCTTTGTGACCTCGTGGACTGTAGCCCACCAGGCTCCTCTCTCCATGGGATTTCCCAGGCAAGAATACTGGAGTGAGTTGCTATTTCCTCCTCCAGGGAATCTTCCCAGTCCAGGGATTGAACCTATGTCTCTAGCAGGGGGATTGTCAACCGCTGAGCCACCATGAAAGACAGGTACACAAATTAAAATAATGTGGTTTCATGGTGTTTATACATTTAAACAAAATGGAAATAAAGGATATTGTTATGAAGAAATCTAAGTAATCATTTATTGATTTATAAGTTAAAAATAAGAAAGTATAGATTTTATAGTCACCCATGTAGTGTGAAGATAAACTAGATTTTTAATGATGATCTTAAATGCATGCTAGTTTAGAAAACAACTATAATAAATATGACAGATACATTGAATAGTTCTTACTGCTGATATTTGAATGCTATGTATGTAAATCCCAAGCTGAAGGCAAAAATAATTACTAAGGGGAGAAAAAACACTAACATGGTGTAATTAATTACTGTCAATTAGGCATATTTTAAATGGTGTATTTGGTTGAATCAAAGTAACCTGATATAATAAATGCTTCTTGATTTTTTTAGGACACATGGATTGTCATCATCATGATTTTAAATGTAGAGTTTAATGGTTCCAATTATAAACAAAAAGAAACCAAATTGAAGGAAACTGAACTATGAGTCATTAATATATGTATTATGACAGAATTATAGTCTACACTGCTTATGAATGTATTTTATATTTGAAAAATACTCAGACAATACCTAGATTTCATTGCTTAATCAATACATTCTACCATAAAGATTATTACAATGTTTCATTATGACTACAATGAAATTTTGCTTATAAGAAATCATTTTAATGCTTTAATATGTGGAATAATTCTTAAACATTGCAAAATTTAATGTTTTTCTCATTAAAACATATATAAGAAGTGTAAAAATGTGTATTCCAAAATTACATTGTTTTTCTTATATAAACATCTGTAATAAAATGAAAAATAAAAAATACATAGTTGGTATTTTTCCTCAGTGCTTAAAAAAGCTTTTAAATACGTTGGAATTTTCTGAGTGACAGAGGTATAGAAGCATCTCTTGTTTAATGTTTATAATAAGCCCTTTTATCCATAAAGGGCTTCTCAGGTGGTACAGTGGTAAAGAATTCACCTGCAATGCAGGAGACACTGGAGATGCAGGTTTGATTCCTGAGTTGGTAAAATCCCCTGGAGAAGGAAATGGCAACCCACTCCAGTATTCTTGCTTGGAGAATTACATGGACAGAGGAGCCTGGTGGGCTATAGTCTTTGGGTCACTAGCAGTCAGACATGACTAAGCAACTGAGTATGCATGAATTTCATCCGTACTTGAGTTTATGGAATATGATGACAGAATCTTAGGGCCCTCTGGATAGTTTCAGAATAGATGCTGGTCTCCATAAAGATGAAAGCATATTTAGAGGGTTATAAGTTTCAGCCCCACCACATAATTGCGGGTGAGAGTGAGAGAGAACTGGAAGTTGAGTTAATCACCAACCATCACCTATTTAATCAATCATACCTATGTAATTTCATTTTTATACTGTTCATGTGGTTCTCATGGCAAGTATACCGGGGTGGTTTGCATTCCGTCCTCCAATGGATCATGTTTGATCAGAACTCTCTACTATGAACCGTCCATCTTGGGTGGCCCTGCATGGCATGGCTCATAGCTTCATTGAGTTACACAAGCCCCTTTGCCGTGACGAGAGGTGGTAAGACCAGACATTCTGGAGTGTGAAGTCAAATGGGCCTTAGGAAGCACTCCTGTCAATAAAAATAGTGAAGGCAATGAAATTTGAGCAGAGCTATTTAAAATCTTAACACATGTATACCTGTGGCAGATTCATTTTGATATTTGGCAAAACTAATACAATTATGTAAAGTTTAAAAATAAAATAAAATTAAAAAAATAAAATAAAATCTTAAAAGATGATGATATTAAAGTGCTGCACTCAATACATCAGCAAATATTGAAAATGCAGCAGTGGCCACAGGACTGGAAAATGTCAATCCTCATCCCAATTCCCAATATGGGCACAAGAATTTTCAAATCACCATACAGTTCTCATCTCCTGTATTAGTAAGATTATGCTCAAAATTCTGCATGCTGGGCTTCAGCATTAAGTGAACTGAGAACTTCCAGATGTCCAAGCTGGGTTTAGAAAAGGCAGAGGAAACAGAGATCAAATTGCCAACATTTGCTGAATCATAGAGAAAGCAAGGGGATTGCAGGAAAAAAAAAATCTACCTCTGTTTCATTGATTATACTAAAGCTGTTGACTGTGTGGATCATAACAAACTGTGGAAAATTCTTAAAGAGAGGGGAATACCAGATCATCTTACCTGTCTCTTGAGAAACCTGTATGAGGCTCAAGAAGCAACAGTTAGAACCCTATATGGAATAACAGATTGGTTCAGCATTGAAAAAGGAGTATGACAAGGCTGTTTATTGTCACCCTTTTATTTAACTTACATGCAGAACACATCATGACAAATGCCAGGCTGGATAAGTTATAAGCTGGAATCAAGATTTCTGGGAGAAATAACAATCTCAGTTATGCAGATGATATCACTCTATGGCAGAAAGCAAAAAGGAACTAAAGAACCTCTTAATGAGAGGACTTCCCTGGTGGCTCAGGTAGTCTGCCTACAATGTTGAACCCAGGTTCAATACCTGAGTCAGGAAGATCCTCTGGAGAAGGAAATGGCAACCCACTCCAGTACTCTTGCCTGGAAAATCCAATGGCCAGAGGAGTGTGGTAGGCTACAGTCTATGGGGTTGCAGAGTCAAACATGACTGAGTGACTTCACTTAATGAGGGTAAAGGAGGAGAGTAAAAAAGATGGCTTAAAACTAAATACTAAAAATGCTAAGATCATGGCATCCGGTCGCATCACATGTGGCAAATAGAAGGGAAAAGTTGGAAGCAGTGACAAATTTCCTTTTCTTGGGCTCTAAAATCATTGTGGATGGTAACTGCAATCATGAAATTAGAAGTTGATTGCTTCTTGGCAGGAAAGTTCTGACAAACGTAGACAGTGTGTTAAAAAGCAAAGACATCGCTTTACCAAAAAAGGTCCATAATGTCAAGGCTATGGTCTTCCCAGTAGTCACGTATGGTTGTGGGATCTGGACAATAAAGAAGGCATAGTGCTGAAGAATTGATGATTTCAAGCTGTGGTGCCAGAGGAGAGTCTTAAGAGTCCCTTGGACAGCAAGGAGATCAAACTACTTAATCTTAAAGGAAATCAACACAGAAGACTCATTGGAAGGAACAAGGCTGAAGCTGAAGCGCCAATACTTTGGCCACCTGATGTGAACAGCCAACTCACTGGAAAAGACCCTGATGCTGGGAAAGATTAATGGCAGTAGGAGATGAGGGCAACAGAGGATGAGATGTTTGGATGGCATCACCAATGCAATGGACATGAATTTGAGCAAAATCCTGGAAATGGTGAGGGACAGGGAGGCCTGGTGTGCTGTGGTCCATGGGGTTGCGAAGAGTCAGACACAACTTGGCAACTGAAAAACAGTCTATATAACTAAACCTCCCGGTTGGTGAATACACTGAGATGCTAAGAGGTGATGTGCCTAGAGAAAGCATGAAAAAACCCTTGCCCTTCCCTCTTACTTTGTATCCCTTCCACTTGGCTGTTTCTGAGTACTATCTTTGATAATAAATTATTAACAGTAAGTAAAGCATTTTCCTGAGTTCTGTGAATCATTCTAGCAAATATCAAACTGATTTATAACAGTCAGTCAGAAATACGGGAGGCCTAAAACTTGTGATTGGCATCTGAAGTGTGTGTGTGTTTGTGGGGGGGAGGGGGGTGTAGCTTTGTGAGACTGACCCCTTAACCTATGGAGTGTTAACTCCAGGTAATTAATGTCAGTACTGAGTTGAATTGTAGGACACTCATTTGGTGTCCAGAAAGTTGGGGAATTTGTTGGGTGATGAAAAAATCCACACATTTGTGTCAAAAATGTGAATAAATACAGTTTGTAGCATCCACACTATATTAATGTAAACATTGTACTTTTATCAGTTAGATGTGGAGCCCTGTTTTTGCTATTTAAGATGTTCCAAGTGAAAAAGAAAGCCTTGGTTCAAGGAATTATTAAAAAATCATGTTTTTAAAAAGTGTCTCAGAAGGCCAAATATCTAGTCCAAAAAAGCTTCAATTAACTTATTAGGAGAAATGTTTAGTTTGTCTAGCATTAGACTACAAAAAAGTCAAGCTTACATGGACACATTTTAGCATGCCCACTGAAGTACATATGTAATAATTGCAAAATTACTTAATCATTATCTCGTCTCTTTTTAGCATAAATTGATTCATACTTTGATCAAATATATGACTGTTAGTTTCCAAGTCCAGGACAGTCATCTTTAAATCTCTTAAGAAAAAAATTGATGAATATTCAGAAGTCACTATGTGAATTAAGGAACAAAGTTAAAAATAAAAATAACTTATTTTAACATTATTTGAAGGAGAATATCAATCTTTTTTTAGCTTAACTCAGTTGTATTATTGAGAAGTAAAACCTTTTGTAATCAAATGTTTTCAAAATCAACTTATGAGTGTTACTGATATTATTTGATTATAGTGATAGACATTTTATAAAAAATATGACAAAGTACAAACAATAAAACCAAAGGAACATAAACACTTATTCAAAACCTCAGAAACGATATCTTGAGTTTATAATTAAAGCAGTATTTCAAATCAATGGGGAAAGGATAAATGCTTTAATAAATGGCCTGGAAAATTGGCTATAAACTTGAGAAAAGAGCTTAACTCCCTCCCACATGCCATGTGAAAACTGAATTTTAAAAGAATTAAAGAGAAATTCAATAAGCTTAAATATAAAAGGAATGAAGTAAATGCAAATATATTGAAAATTTGGGAGTGGGAAATGCTTTCTTAAGTAAAACATAAAATCAGAACTCTTAAAAAAAAAAAGCAATGGAGATGACTATTATCTTATAGCATATATTCACTGAAGAGCTAGTGGAAAAATGACAGGCTGGAATAAATGTTTATGATGGATATTATTAACAAAAAATAAACTCCATAATATAAAATCTCATTTAATGTTGTACAAAAATAAGTATTAACTCAACTTGCCAATGTGCTAAAGTGATATGAATATATAATACTAAAGTGGAAAACCCATAAATTCTAATACAAATAAAATAATCCACAATTTCACATTTATTCAGCAATGAAGAGAGACATAGCATTCCAGTGTTTAAATATAAGAAAATCTTTTAAAATTCAATGGTGTTTATTTTTGCCAAGAGTTGGAGCTGAGATTCCAGCAAAACACTCTCTTAACACTGTTGGAGGAAATTTAAAATTAGACAGACTTAAGTAAATATGCATCCCTTTTGCTTCAGCAATTCTGCTTCTAAAATCCATCTAACAGTAATATCAGTACATGCACAGAGATACATGCACACGGATGTTTATTGCAATGTTTCTTGTAATAAAGGGGGAAAAACACTGAAAATTCAATTAGAAAAGTGGTTAAAGAATTTAGGACATTATCTATGGTGTAAAATATCATGCTGCTTTAAAAAAATTGATTGAACCTTTATGTTGACACATAAAGATGTTTATAATGTTTTAAATTTTAAAAGCAAATTGTTGAATCATACATATATTCTTTTTTCATGATATTGAATATAGTTCCCTGTGTTATAGAATAGGACCTGATTGTTTATCTATCCTCTATATATACTAGTTTACACCTGATTTTCCCAATCCCCCTGAACCATATACATAATATGATCCTATCAGTTTAAAATACAAAATGTGTGTGTATGTGTGTATATGTGTGTGTGTGTGTGTATACATATATATATACACACCTCAACCATACAAAAAGGAATGGTTAGATGTATCAAGTTTTATCTCTTGGTTTGGGGCATGAATGATAAGGAGGGGCTTCCCAGTTGGCTCAGTGATAAAGAATTCACCTGCCAATGCAGGAAACACAGGAGATGCTGGTTCAATGCCTCGATGGGGAAGGTCCCCTGGAGGAGGAAGTGGCAACTCACTCCAGTGTTCTTGTCTGAACAACCCCATGAATAGAGGAGCCTAGTGGTCTACAGCCTATGAGAGTTGCAGGGTCAGACACTACTGAGTGATTGAGCACACACACACATACATGAATGGTGAGGACTGGGGAGGTGCTGATCAAAGAGGACTTTCAGATGCTAATAGTATTCTTTATTTTATAATTTAAAAAAGTGTATTTGTTATATATCAATTTTAAGAGTAAAAATGATACACTCCTGCTTTCAGAAATATACTTCATATTCTGTTTTCATTTTAATCAGGAATTCTAATATTTAATTAATATCTTCTTCCAATGAACTTTTTGGTCTTCAACTGTAAAACAAATGTTCTGTTAACATTTCAGAACACTTTTATATTTATCCTTTCTGAATATAAATGCTTTGGTATCCAATTTACTAAAAATATAGCTCAGTTTGTATAAGTAACTGGGAAATCCAAATGAGTAATTTATATATTAATATTATACTTAATGAGTTATTACATCACAGTTAAAAAAAAAGTCATAGAAAACGTGATACTAATTAGGAATTCATTGGCTATGCAAATTTGTAAATTGTTTGCTGTTTCCCTGCAACAAATATCCTGTCATTAACATGGGAAAAATGCTTCTCTATCAAATGTTTTTATTTTCTTCCAGTTTATTGGTCATAATACTTTATCATGAACATATTACCTAGTTGGAGCAACATAGTTGACACTTCCTTGTTAGTCAGCCAATTTGCAGCAGACGGTTGTGTGAGTGGAATATCAGAAGGACCAGAAAAATAATATCTAGTGATGCTTGATATCTAGACTGCAAAAATGACCTGAAGCTAGAAAAGCCTATATGCAAGCAAATATTGTTCTGTTAGTATATAGCGCCACCCAGTGTTACAGAATTCTCTATGGAGCACTCTACAGAGGAGGCTCTCGTGCCCAGGTAAAAAGGAATACAAACCACTCTATGTGAGCTTCATATTAATATGTCATTTTAGTGTTTTTTAGTGACATTGCACATGCTGACTGATCAAAAAACATTAAGTCAAAAAACAAAAGCAATATGAAACAAACTGAAATGGTCACTCCAATCTCTATATCCTAGTAATTATTCTCTTTCTGGATCTTTGTTGCTTGAAAGAGAAAAAGTCCATGAAAATTGTTGCAGTTTTATTAATTCACGGTGTATTTCAAGATACTTTAAGACATTCCAAAGAGATAATTCCAATAGCCATTGTAGATTCACACATACTTCATGTTTCTGCATGTATGAAATGATAACTTTTCTTTTGAATTAAATTACAGATGAAAATGAGAATGCATTTTTAGTTTTCTATACTGACTTTTACTGCAGGCATTTGATGCTTTAGAGAGATGCTATTGGCAATTAAGCAAAACAATTAGAACATAAATATTCATATTCAGGAAGATGTAGAAATAAAACATAATAAAAAAGACATTGCTTCATTACTTATTTGCTATAGTGATAAAGAAAATATAAAATTTCCTAAGTCCTCAGAACTTATATACATTTGATAAGAGTAACTCTATCTTCTCAGCAAAAAACCCTTCTCATTTTACTTAGTTTCTTGAGTGTTCTCTAATGTGCTGCTCCACTTTATCTTGCTGCCTTTAAAAAATTTGTCTCCGTTGTTGCCTGAAAATATATACCCATCGCCTTCTCCTAACTCAGGGCTGCTTCTTTGCATAACCTACAGTCACATCACATTTGGGGTTTCTATAAACTCATACATTTTCCTCTTTTATTCTCTTTTCAGGTTCTCTCCCTATCACTAATATGACTTTATTGTCCTCCACTTGAAATATTTCAGTCAGCACTTAGCAAATTGAACCTGCTTTTGTTCTTCTTGCTCTTACCCTTGTTACCATCATCATCATTATCAATTTTACTCCTCTTTTATTTCTTAGGCCTTGTCTCCTGGTATGTTGACTCCTTCTGTTGTGCATCTTTCTTGGTTTGCTCTTTTTATTCCCATACCATCATTGTGACCTAGGCCCTTGTTACCTCAAATTGCTATTACAAATGTCTCCTATTTAATCTCTCTATTGTTTCCATCTTCTTTCAATCCAACCTACACAGAGTAAAATTTACACATTAAAAATATTTCTTCTTGTCCTTCCAAACAGATTGCTTAAAGGTAAGAACCATGCCTTTCTGTATATACTGTTGGTACTTGACATTGTGTGTACTTATTTGATCCAGGTAACATCAGGAATAGCTACGTGACCATGGTCAAACTATGCACTAATACAAAGCAAACTACTGATTATGATTAAAATTCAGTGGTGTTAGGTGGAAAGATTCATGGAATTTACATCATTTTGTCAGTGGAGGTTTCTCTTTTTAGATGTAAACTTATGTCAGCTTTTTCTCAACAAAGTTGGTTTAAAAATTCTTTCACCATATGTCTGCTTTTGTGTGAGTACCACCTTCCTTTGATTATTGTAGCTTTGTACTACTGTCTGAAGTCTGGGAAGGTTATGCTACTGGTTTTGTCCATTTTCCTCTAGATTGCTTGGCAATTCTGGGTCTTTTTGGCTCCATACAAGTTTTAGGAATGTTTGCTTTAGTTCTGTGAAAAATATCATGTGTAGTTTTATAGGTATTGAACTAAATCTGTAAATTGCTTTCAGTAATATGGCATTTTAAAACATATTGATTCTTCTAATCCAAAAGCATGGGATATCTTTCCATTTCTTTGAATTATCTTCAATTTACTTTATCAGTGTTTTATAGTTCTCAGTGTATAAGTCTTTCACCTCTTTGGTCAGGCTCATTTCTAGTTTTTTTTTTTTTGATGTGATTTTAAATGGGATTTTTATTTATTTATTTTACTTTTCTACTTTCTTTTTTGAGTATTTTGTTGTTACTGAAAAGAAACGCAATAGATTTCTCTTTTAATAATGTATCCTGCTACCTTGCTGAATTCATCTATCAGTTCTAATAGTTTTTGTCTCTAGGCTTAGGGTTTTCTATATACAGTATCGTGTCATTTGCATATAGTAACAATTTTATCTCTAAGTGTCCTTTGCTAGATGAATGCATAAGAAGATGTGATTAATTTATACAATGGGATATTACTCAGCCATAAAAATGACATATATCATTTACAACAACACGGTTGGCCCCAGAGATTATTATACTAAATGAAGTAAGTCAGAGAGAGAAAGACACATGTCATACAATATCAGTTTTTTGTGGAATCTAAAAAATATTATACAGTGAACTTATTTACAAGACAGAAATAAACTCACATAGTAAACAAATATGATTTCCAAAGAGGAAAAGTGGGGGAGGGATAAATTAGGACTTTCAGACTAATAGATATACACTACTATATATATAATAGGTAAATGACAAGGTCTTACTATTTAGCATGGGAAACTATATTCAAAATCTTATAATAATCTACAATAGAAAATAATCTGAAAAATAGCATATATATTATATATATATTTAAACCTCTTTGCTGTACAACTGAAACTAACATACTGTTGTTAACTAACTATACTTCGGATACTAGAAAAAAAGTCTTTTACCCTAGCCGGAGTAGAGCAAGAACATAGACCCCACTGAGAGAAATACACTTCCAGGGATCTGGTTAAATAGAAAAGGAAGTATTACACAATCATTAACAAGACTTACAAGGTTAAAAAATAAAAAAAAGGGCAATGGTTAATGATGGAAGACTCAATGTAAGTTTGGCAAGGCAGCCAGGTATATAAAACAGGATCAAATACATACAAAATGGAAACTAGTCATAGTCTGAAGCAAACTCTTAATTCAACTATTCTAGATCTATTCCCTGTTTTGGGATAAGAAAGAAAGAGAAGCTGTTATTAAAGTATATTTTATAGTTATTTATAGATTTTATGCAGTAAAATTTAGATATTTTAAAAACTGGGTTTAATCTCTTTTCTTTTCAATGAACAATTTTATTGTCTTTACTCACCCATAGCTAAATATTTTTTACAGTATCTAGATATCTGGAAAAGATGGATATTGCCTGATATTTAGGGTTGAAGCTTTGGTGTCTAGATGAAAGGGAAATATATGCTGATGAGGAACATAAGCAATAGTGAGCTCTCAAGGGGTTTCTGATTAAGATGGCTTTGTGAATTCACATTTTTCCCTTTATTCCAAACATGACATAACTGAAATTTAGAAAATATTTTCATAAGTTGGTAAAAATATTATTAGCATACTAATGTTAAGACCACCTGACCTGCCTCTTGAGAAATCTGTATGCAGGTCAGGAAGCAACAGTTAGAACTGGACATGGAACAACAGACTGGTTCCAAATAGGAAAAGGAGTACATCAAGGCTGTATATTATCACCCTGCTTATTTAACTTATATGCAGAGTACATCATGAGAAATGCTGGACTGGAAGAAACACAAGCTGGAATCAAGATTGCCAGGAGAAATATCAATAACCTCAGATATGCAGATGACACCAACCTTATGGCAGAAAGTGAAGAGGAACTCAAAAGCCTCTTGATGAAAGTGAAAGTGGCGAGTGAAAAAGTTGGCTTAAAGCTCAACATTCAGAAAACGAAGATCATGGCATCCGGTCCCATCACTTCATGGGAATAGAAGGGGAAACAGTGGAATCAGTGTCAGACTTTATTTTTTTGGGCTCCAAAATCACTACAGATGCTGACTGCAGCCATGAAATTTAAAAGACGCTTACTCCTTGGAAGGAAAGTTATGACCAACCTAGGTAGCATATTAAAAGCAGAGACATTACTTTGCCAACAAAGGTCTGTCTAGTCAAGGCTATGGTTTTTCCTGTGGTCATGTATGGATGTGAGAGTTGGACTGTGAAGAAGGATGAGTGCTGAAGAATTGATGCTTTTGAACTGTGGTGTTGGAGAAGACTCTTGAGAGTCCCTTGGACTTCAAGGAGATCCAACCAGTCCATTCTGAAGGAGATCAGGCCTGGGTATTCTTTGGAGGGAATGTTGCTGAAGCTGAAACTCCAGTACTTTGGCCACCTGATGCAAAGAGTTGACTCATTGGAAAAGACTCTGATACTGGGAGGGATTGGGGGCAGGAGGAGAAGGGGACAACAGAGGATGAGATGGCTGGATGGCATCACTGACTCGATGGACATGAGTCTGAGTGAACTCCAGGAGTTGGTGATAGACAGGGAGGCCTGGCATGCTGCGATTCATGGGGTCGCAAAGAGTCGGACATGACTGAGCGACTGAAGTCAACTGAACTGAATGTTAAGAACTTTAAGTAAGCAGAGGCATCATCACATTTCACCCCATGTGGAGTGAAGATATTGAGTTGGCAGATCACTTGGGACAGAGGAAAAGAACCATCTACTTGATACGGATATGAAGGCTGGAATAAGACTATGCATCCATGCAGGAAAGGAGACCTAAAAAGAATTGAACATTTCCAAGAGCTATCACTTTTATAAAGCTACTCATCTTGAAAGGATGGGGAAAGTGAAGAAATCATTGCAGATGGGGTCTGGGATGAACTGCCTGTTAGCCCAGTGACTGGATCTGAAGTAGCCCTGGGTTGTTGCTGTATGAGAGCTAATGTAATTCCTAGTTCCAGAATTGGGTCAGAGAGGCCAGGTGGAGGCAGATCCAAAACTACTGGACAAAAATAGAGGGTGGAGGGGAGAGAGAGAGGGAGGGAGGGATAGAGGCTTTATATGTGAGCCTTTTGCAAATATTTCAAGCATATGAGGAGTGCAAACACTGAAAAAAATTGACCAGCAAAATCAACAGTTGAGAAATAGGAGGAAAGTGATGAAATGAAAACATTAGAGAACTTTCAAAATGATTTTAAAGTACATTGACAATCTTAAAAAGACAATGGAAAACATATAACATTCCTAAAAACAGTAAGAAACTATAAATCAAAGAATCATGTAAGACTTACTGGATATTAAAATTCAATTGAGATCCTGGATATTAAAATACAGTAACATATAAAAATACAACTTCTTATGGCACTATAACTGTCCTCGTAACAAACAGGAAGAATGTACTGAGAAGTTCACATAGAATTCAGCATAGAATAATAAAGAAATTAAAGATGAGGAAGAGAAATTGAGAGTATAGAAAATATACTTAGAACTCAACCATAGCTAATGTGAAAGGAGAGTAGATGGAAAGCTTATCCTAAGTGAAAATGCCTAAGATTTTTTTTTCAGAATTGAAGAATTATCTTAGTCTTCAGATTGAAATACACACAGACTGCTAAAAGGATAAATACAGTTAATCCATACCTACTCCGTTATAGTGATACTGCAGAACATAGTAAAGAAAAAACATATTTAAAGCTGTAAGAGAGAGAAAAGAGAAACATTATACAAGAATGACAAATAGTCTGAAAACAAACTTCTTATCAACCAAAATGGATGGCATACAGCAATGAAATATTACATTCAAAAAACTGAGACACACACTATTATTTCTGGATGTCTAAATAGTTAGACTTACCTATTTTAGTTGGCTTCCCTTAAATAAAATAAAACATATTGAAAATAACATTTACTAAAAATTAATCCTTTTATGTAGATTTTAGAAAATACAAAACAATTCTAAAAATCCAATTACACAGCTGTTAAATCAAGATGCCATTTATTGTTTAGAAATTTCTATAGCCTTAAATGACATATTTAGAGCCATCATTCTAACAGTTTCTGCAAATAAAAAAACAGGAATGGTGAAATTTATTTAAATCATAGTTACAAAAAAAAGAAAGCAATCTTTAGATTCTAACTATTTATTGCTTCGTAACAAAACCATTCCAAACAGACTGGCTTAAAGAAACAATTTATTTTGCTCACAATCTAATATGTAAGAATTTGGAAGGTGATTGGTCAGATGGTGTGCCTCTGAATGTAGTATCTGTCACTGGGGCTGCTAAAGCTGAAAGAAGCACTTTTAAGATGACCTATTGATTGCATGTTAGGCACCTGGGAGCTCCTTGGACTTGATCTCTCTCTTTCCATGTGGTTCCATCCTGCATGGCCTTTGAAGTTGGCTTGGACCTTCTAAAGCTGAAAGAAACCAGTTAGTACTGGCCACATCCTCTCTGGATATCTCCTTCTCTGAATTCATTATAAAACATTTTCTATGTTATCAACGATTCCAGTTTCATTAAACTTTTCACCAGTACATGATCTAGTCTGAATATAATTCCCTCATTGTCTTTCCAGTCTCTCCTTATAGCCTTTTTAAGATCATTCCTGGTTCCTCTCTCTTATTATATCTGTATCCTGCTTCCAGTTAACAAAATCCATGTGAAAAAAAAATGCATAGCAAACACTATGGAATGTGATCATGTAAAATTATTTTATTTTGTTCCAAATATTTGTTTTAGAGATTCTGGAAGAGAAAGATTCTGCTGGTTTGTCTAAATGATGTTGATTGGGAATTGAACTCTCACTTTTATGATGTACTTTTTTTTTACTCAAATGTCTGGAATCTTGATGATTCTGATCTCTTTTTCTTTGTCTCTGTCTGTCTCTACAAGATAGCTCACCTTCTATGAGCATGAACTTTGAACTTTTCACAGCATGTTGGTGTCAGTGTAATTGCACGTCATAAAGCTTATCAGCTTTCAAATGTCAGGCAGTAGAAGCTTCCAGGCTAGTTAATGTGAACCCCTGGAATTGGCACCACATCAATTCTGTTGTACTCTATAGTCAAGGCAGTAATAGGACCTTCCAGGTTAAAAGTGATGTATAGAGGGAACTCCATCTCTTCATGAGAGACTAACAATGCCACATTATAGACAAGCATGTCTGATAGAGGATAACCTTGTGACCTTCCTTAGAGAGTATAATCTCTCACAATTATCATCCTTTAATGTAACTCATGTGTAAAAATAATAAAATATTAAGATAGACAACTGTTTTCATCTGTGTGTTAGTCACTCAGTAGTGTCTGACTCTTTTATGACCCCATGGACTATAGCCTGCTAGGCTCCTCTGTCCATGGGATTCCCCAGGCAAGAATACTGGAGTGGGTTGCCATTCCCTTCTCCAGGGGATCTTCCCAACCCAGGGACTGAACCAGATAGACCTGCACTGGGGGAGATCCAGGTTCAATTGCCAATCAACATCATGTAGACAAACCATCTGAATAATTCTCTTCCAGAATCTCTACACAAATATTTGGAGCAAAATTAAATAATTTTTCATGATCAGTCTGTGGCATCTTGTTAAAGTAGTCGTGGGTGGCTTCTAAGTAATAAACATTGATTCCTCATATTTCTAAAGACTAGAAACCTGAGATCAGGGTGCCAGCATGGTCGAGTTTTTGTGAGGCTTTTCTTCTGCTGTCTTCTCATTGTATCCACACAGGACAGAGAACAGAGAGGGGAAAGCTGCCCTAGCTTGCTCTCATAAATCTAATATCATTCGTGACCGCTTCTTCCCTCATGAGTAAATCCCCTCCCAAAAGCTTCACCACCTAATACCATCATCTTGGACATGAGGTTTTCACCAAATGGATTTTAAGAAGATGCAAATGTTCAGACTATGGCAGCCATTAAAAGTTAACACCTGAACTTTCTAATACGAATATTTTAAGAGAGTCAGAATTTCTAAGCAAAATCTGTGAAATCTGAAAGATATTTAACAGATTTTCATCAAAGGATAACTCCATATGGGATATTGTTATAAGGAAATATTTTAGAACATAAATTTAACTACCTTTAATATATAGTAAACAAATCTATATATAGTAAATATAAGAATATATGGAAAAGAGATGTCTTTGCTACAAGAATGATCTCCTAAATATCAAAAAAGAATTATGCTAATCTTTTTTCTTCTTCATATTACATAAAACGTGATCATTTTCTTTGAGTTGTATAATTCCACTGAATTTTAAAAGAATTGAAGATGAGGTAATATGAAGAGCTTAGATACAGAATCCATAAATCATTTCTCATCATTATTGAAATAATCATTCTGTGTATAAGATTTTACATTGTTACTGGTATAACAGTTGATTAGGTTTACTCAATTTAAAAGGAAAGTAGATGGCTTTCATACTCGGACAGTGTTCTTTATGACATGAATGTTTATCATTTCTTAAGCTGTGGTATTAGTAGTATGTATAAGATTCCTTGTCCTGTATTCAGAGTTAGGTTTTTACATGTTTAATGTCTTTCTTTCAGTTTTGTAGTGCACAAAAGACTATTTCAGCATTATTGTTTGGTTTTGCTTTATCTTTGATCTTAGTCATATCTTCATACTGTGAAACCACAGCAGCTGATTAATAATACAGGGCCACTTTTTTTATGTGGCCATTAAAACTCTGTTTTATTTTCTGTGTTTTATCAATACAGTTATTTAATTGTATTTCCATTTAAGATGTATTCAGTTAGTAAATGTGTTGGAAAATTGTTGGAAAAATCCTTTGTTGGAAAAATTCACTTACATAAAATATAATAGTATAGTAAGCAAACAATCATTAAGAATCAGTCCTTCAAAATCCCACTTGAAATGGTTCTAAGAAAATGGTTAAAAGCTAGACAAATTCAATTTCACTTTCTGTGCACTGCTGTGTTCCAGGTAGCTCACCAAGGGAATGTGGTGATTTAATTGTCTGGCTGGCACAGCAAGAGATGCTCTGAAGATAGCCTGAAGTTGGCTCTGTAGTATCTTGCTTCTTTCACACACACACACACACACACACACTTTCTTTGGATACTCAGCGTGATGCTCGGTAAGCATAGATATGAGAGGCTAACAAAGAAGAAATGCTTTTATTTATTATTCAGGACTCTCCTGGAGTCTCTTGCCACTTAGAGTTAACATACTTCCATATGAATTATTTAACTCTTCTTGGTGGTTCATTCCAGTTAAAACCAAATCAGTCAATATATATAAGTCAAGAAAAATAGCATTAAAATCTCCAGATTCTTATCAATCTAAATCCTTTTAAAAATATGGCTAAACAAGGCTTTGTGAATAATTCCTATGCACTTTGAAAAGATATTAGAATTTATCTCTAGAAATCTTTGCGGTCCATTCTCAAATCTCCAAAGGCATATTTATCAACATTGTCAAAATATTGTTAGCAAAACAAGTGTTCTTGATTGCTGCTTTTGTTTTGTTAATATTTTTTCAGTCTTTGCAATACTTTGAAAAGATTGTAAAAACAGTAGGAAAGAAAATACTTACTAACCGCATGATCCACAAAAGATTTAAGGAACCATGAATACGTGCTTGGGAGAACACTGTTTATTCCTCATATGCAATTTTTTTACTGTTATTTTGAGGGGAACTCTGTGTTCAGATGTAGAATTTTAAATTTTTCATTCCCATTACTGAAAAGAAGAAGATATACTTTTATGTTGGCTGCTATATTTATTATTATGATATAAAAAATTACCACAAACAATGGTTTAACACAACATACTAATTGCTGTGAATCCAGAGTCCTGGCATGGCTTAGCTCTGGTAACAAAAAACCAGAGCTAAACAGTAGTTAAAGCAGCAAAAAAACCCTGATTTTATTTAGGACTTTTGCAATACAGGAAAAGAGACCTTATTGTAGACATGGACCCAATTCTTAATATAGCATGGATAAATAGGGATTTATAGCCAACAAGCAGGGTAGGGGTCAGTAGATGGAAAATTACTAAGAGGAAGCATCAAGTGTAACCTCAGATTGCTGAAATAATTTATTTTCCTTGTGGTTGTAGAACTCATAGTGGCTTATTTCTTCAAGGCCAGCAAAACAGTGAGTCTCTGATTTCAGGAAAACCACCAGTTGCTTTTTAAAGGGCTTTAACCTGATTAAGTTAGGCCCACCTAGGATAATCTCTCTAAATTCAAAATCAAACAGTTTAAGACTAATTTCATCTGCAAAATACCTTCACCTTTGCTCTATTCTGTTGGCTAGCAGTAAGTACAGTTATGTTCCTGCTCAAGAGGAAGGAATTATACAAGGCTGTGAGTCACTGAGGTTACCTTAGAATACGTCTACTACAATGACCTACTACTTGACTCGACTCAAGTAGTGTGCTCAGTTATGTCTGACTCTTTGGGACCCATGGTCTGTAGCCTGCCAAGTTTCTCTGTCCAAGAGATTTCCCAGGCAAGAATAATGGAGTGGGTTGCCATTTCCGTCTCCAGTTACCTTAGGAGAAACTACATCATTGACAGAATGAATCTTCAAGTAGGAATGTTCAGAAATGTCACTGTTTTCTATCACAAACCTATGTATTTTATTTCTATCAAAAATTGTAATGGTAAGATAAAAATAAGAAAAATGAACAGTATATACACATTAATCTTTGCTTATAATTAAACATTTAACAAATATATGTAGAATTAATGACTAAAGGGCATTATCTGTATTTTCACTTTACTTTTCAGCAATGAGATTATTAATTCTATATCAAGACAAAGAATTCAAAATAACTGGAACAATTACAGTGATACCAATTAATATCCAGAAATTTAGTTCCATGATCTTACATATTGTTATGGCATATGGCAAACGTGATACAGCTTAGCTTTTCCTTTCTCTCATTACAGTATTTCCCACCATGCACATCTGCTACACATCAACTGCTTTCCTCTCTTTCCACATGTGTCTTTTGTTTTGCCATTTTGATATATTTTTTACAATATTGCACCCATATAGAATGCTGTATTCTACTATTCTGTGCATCCAAATCCTACCTTCTCATCAAGGCTGAGTTTTAAAGCAAGTTATCTTCATAGTACATTATTTGTGGAGAAACTTCTGCAGAAAGAAATAGCTCCCTTTTCTGAACTTTCGTAGTTCTCTTTTGGGATATTATTTTAATGAACTTATAGTAACTTTACCTTTTTTTAGGGGTGTTTGTGTTTACATAAGAAAATGTATGTAACATGCTTAATAGCATCCCGGAGACTTATTAAGCGCTTGAAAGAAAGAAAAAAAGAAAGATAGTGCTAAGTCATGTCCAACTCTTGCGATCCCATGAACCATAGCCCACCAGGCTCCTCTGTCCATGGGGCAAGAATTCTCCAGGCAAGAATACTGGAGTGGGTTGTGATTTCCTTCTCTGGGGCAACTTTCCGACTCAGAAATTGAACCCACGTCTCCCGCATTGCGGGGAGATGCTTGACTGACTGACCTACATGGAAAGCTTATTATTAAGCACTTAATGTATTATAAATTTACTTATATAGATGTTAAGAATGTATATATATATATATATATATATATATATCAATCCTTTTTTCTCCCATACTAGTATGTCAGGCTTTTTTCTTCTATGGCACTTGTTTCATTGCATTTTACAATCATAAATAAGTCATAAAATAATTGATCTTTCTCTTTCTTTTCAGTAATACTGCACTATACAGGCATATCTTGGCTTGGAGATACTGTGGTTTTGGTTCCAGACCACAGTAGTAGAGCAAATTGCACAATAAAATGAGTCATGCCATTTTTTTGATTTCCCAGTGCATATAACTATGTATTTACATTATACTCTAGTCTATTAAATATACAATAGCATTTGTCTAAAAAATCAGTGTAAATGCCTTAACTTAAAAATATTTTTGCTAAAAATACTAACCAACATCTAAGCCTTCATCAGGTTGTAATCATTTTGCTGACAGGAGATCTTGTCTTGATGTTGATGACTGCTGACTAATCAAGGTAGTGGTTGCTGAAGTTTGGGGTAGCTGTGACAATTTCTTACATTAAGACAACAGTGAAACTTACTGGATCCAACCACTCTTCCTCTCATGAATGATTTCTCTGTTGTATGCAATACTGTTTGAAAACATTTTACCTGTAGAACTCCTTTCCAAACTAGAATCAGTCCTCTCAAACCTTGCTATTGCTTTATCAACTAAGTTTATGTAAGATAGTAAATCTTCTGTTGTCATTTCAACAATCCATTAAGTTCACTGACTTACCTGGGTACACTTCCTGATGCTCCAACACAATTACAATGGTAATATCAAAGATCACTGATCACAGATCATCGTAACAAATATTAATATAATAATGAAAAATTTTGAAATATTGTGAGAATTACCAAAATGTGATACAGAGACACAAAGTGAGCATATGCTGTTGAAAAAACTGGTGCTGATAGACTAGTTTGACACAGGGTTGACACAAATCTTCAATTTGTCAAAAATGCAATATCAGCAAAGTACAATAAAGCAAAAAAAAAAGGGGATTATGTCTTGTAATGCATAATACTCATATGTAAGAATACAATGAGAAACATTTTGTAAAAAGGTTAACATGGACAGACTGTTGTTTAAAACAATAGATTTAAAGGTATAATATACACTCTTTATGTCAATCATAGAATAAGTCAATAATTATTTTCTGCCATTTTTGGCTTGCACTGATTTATTATTTATTTATTTATTATAAAAAATAATTTATATATTATTATTATTATAAATTATCAGTTCAGTTTAGTTTAGTTCAGTAGCTCAGTTGTGTTCAACTCTTTGCAACCCCATGAATTGCAGCATGCCAGTCTTCCCTGTCCACCATCAACACCCTGAGTTCACTCAAACTCACGTCAATTGAGTCAGTGATGCCATCCAGCCATCTCATCCTCTGTCATCCTCTTCTCCTCCTGCCCCCAATCCCTCCCAGCATCAGAGTCTTTTCCAGTGAGTCAACTCTTCGCATGAGGTGGCCAAAGTACTGGAGTTTCAGCTTTAGCATCATTCCTTCCAAAGAATACCCAGGACTGATCTCCTTTAGAATGGACTGGTTGGATCTCCTTGCAGTCCAAGGGACTCTCAAGAGTCTTCTCCAACACCACAGTTGAAAAGCATCAATTCTTCGGTGCTCAGCTTTATTCACACTCCAACTGTCACATCCATACATGACTACCGGAAAAGCCATAGCCTTGACTAGACGGACCTTTGTTTGCAAAGTAATGTCTATGCTTCTGAATATGCTATCTAGGTTGGTCATAACTTTCCTTCCATGGCGTAAGCATCTTTTAATTTCATGGCTGCAATCACTATCTGCAGTGATTTTGGAGCCCAGAAAAATAAAGTCTGGCACTGTTTCCACTGTTTCCCTATCTATTTCCCATGAAGTGGTGGGACCAGATGCCATGATCTTCGTTTTCTGAATGTTGAGTTTTAAGCCAACTTTTTCACTCTCCACTTTCACTTTCATCAAGAGGCTTTTGAGTTCCTCTTCACTTTCTGCCATAAGGGTGGTGTCATTCATATCTGAGGTTATTGATATTTCTCCCGGCAATCTTGATTCCAGCTTGTGTTTCTTCCAGTCCAGCGTTTCTCATGATGTACTCTGCATATAAGTTAAATAAACAGGGTAACAATATCCAGCCTTGACGAACTCCTTTTCCTATTCGGAACCAGTCTGTTGTTCCATGTCCAGTTCTAACTGTTGCTTCCTGACCTGCATACAAATTTCTCATGAGGCAAATCAGGTGTCCTGGTATTCCCATCTCTTTCAGAATTTTCCACAGTTTATTGTGATTCACACATCAAAAACTTTGGCATAGTCAATAAAGCAGAAATAGATGTTTTTCTGGAACTCTCTTGCTTTTTCCATGATCCAGCAGATGTTGGCAATTTGATCTCTGGTTCCTCTGCCTTTTCTAAAACCAGCTTGAACATCAGGAAATTCACGGTTCACATATTGCTGAAGCCTGGCTTGGAGAATTTTGAGCATTACTTTACTAGCATGTTTAACGATTTTAAATATTTTAAAAATTCAACTTGGACTTTTTAGGTATCTTCTTTTATTATTATACTATTAGTCTGTGTTCCTTAAAAGTATGATGGTTCCCATCAAGGAATTTTGCAAATATTACTTAATATTACTGCTCAACATTTTAACCTTCATCTTCATTTTATTAAACTTTCACCATATACTTTTAGCAAGAGGAAAGCTTTTTGATACTTTTGACTGTTACAGTCCAGCACTTTTTTTCATCATTATCTCCTGGTTATTTGCCATCTTTCAAAGTCCAAAACTCAGTAGGTAACAAAATGTGGCAACCCTCTGTGTGTGTGTGTGTAAAATCTATTTTGATCTTTCTCACTTTCATATCAGCCAATGGCTCTTCAAGGCACAGATATTCATGTATTCACGTTTGAAGTGTCAGAGTTTTCTTTCCTTATCTTCTGTTAGGCTTGCCCAAGCCACATGACATTAACTCAGATGGCACTTTCAAACTGCCATGTTTAGACCATTTCTCTACAGATAATTTTTGACCATTTGACTTTTATACACTCACCAAAAACATAGGCCTTTAGATTTTTCTGTAACTTGCCACTTATTTTTTACTATTTCTGTTGTTGTTCTTATATATCACTCTAAAAACAAAGGAAGTGACAGCTGATGATTATTTTTTCCTGCCAAGCCAGTCTTCACTTTCTGATTCAAGTATTCTAACACTAATATTTTTATTTGAATATATTTTTGAACAAAAATATATGTACTCTTTTTGTTATCCATGCTTCTTGGTTCACAATTTATCCAATTCTCAACCTTCACCTCTTGGGAATTATAGCATTCTCATCTCAGCACTTTCTCATAATTTAATATATATTTTTGCCAATTCCCATAGATCAATCATTCAAGTCTTCTTCAATATTTCTTTGAATATCTTTGCTTCTTACTCTCAATTTCCTCTTATTATTTTATTTTCTTTTGCTCACTTTAATACCTGGAATAGACAGCCAATTAAAATATGTCAAGCTGCCAAAGCTTCCCTCAGCAGGCAAAACCTGCTAAGTTTCCTTTCAAATTACTAACAATTTTTCTTTGCATATACAGCATTCCCATTGTGTTCAAATTGTAGGCTTCTTTGGGTGAAGACCAGCCTATTAGAATCTTTGCCCTGCTAAACCCTAAGATGGTATATTTATTAGAGCAGTAGCACAATCTTGCCTTGTTGAATATTGTTTCTCAAAGGACCATGTGCTCATTTACAATAAAACTTTGCTTTTTAATGCAAGCCTAGATTCCGAAGGCATATGATTAAATTCACATTTTAATAAATAAAATAAGGTGTTGATCATAAAATAATCTCTTATAAAAATACTTAAAAAATACTGCCACATAAAAGTTGTAGGACTTAGAAATAAATGTGTAATGATCATCAAATCTATGTTCACCATAGGTGAAATCCTTGGAAGCTATGAGAATGCTATATATCAAAAATGTTCACTCAATTATTCACTTCCTGATTTAGTAGAAAGTTCCTGCTCTCATGTAGCTAACATTTTTTACATAGATGGTAAAGACAAACAACTGTGATAATAAGTGAAACATATATTGACCAAATGATCATAGATACTAAAGAGAAATACAAAGAATAGGAAAAGCAAATAGGAAGTTTCAGCAGGATGTCACTTTACAATATTAAATAAGTTGTTAGTTGAGAAAGTGAAGCTTCAGCAAAGACCTAGAGGAAGTAAGGGTCAATCCATGAAAATATATTTCTTTCCTTACTTTCTTTCACCAAACACAGGTTCTGCTGCTCACCACTCAATTCCATTAATTCAAGATGTAAATGTCAATAGAAAGTAAAAGTACTTTAATTAGAAAAGAAATTTGACTCATGTCCTGAAACCAGCTCTAAAGATTCTGCTCAGTCATGATAGTTTGTAAAACGAAAAGGGGTGGAAGAATCTCAGTGAATCACTGAGGCAGGAGTTTGGGTTCCGCATTATTTTCCTCTGTGTCCAGGCTGGCTGACACTCCAGAAGCCAACTTGCCTGTGATATTACTAAGGGGGCTGTTGGGGTACTGGGCTAATCATTCTTTAACTACTTAATTCTCCCTTCTTCTTTTTATCTAGGAAAAGAATCAACAGATTAATTAGGTTCTTTCAGGTTTAGAGGGGAACAGAAATGGGCAAACAGGAAAGGGGGAAAAGAGCTACTTTCATTTCTTCCTCCCTTCCTCCCTGCCTCCTTTCTTCTTTCTTTCTTTTCTTTCTTCTTCTTCTGGTATTCCTAGTACATTTGTTATAATTTGTGTAGCTGTCCCAAAGTCGTTGAATACTATATTCTTCTTTCTTTAGTCTTTATTCTCTTTATTTTGGGTTTTCAAAGTTTCTATTCATAATATGCTGTAGTGCAGACTTTTTATTTCCCCCTCAGTGTGTCCTATCTACTAATGAGCTCAACAAAGGCCTCCTTAATTTCTCTTACAGTTGCTTTAATTTTTTTAATCTTTAGCATTCCTTTTTGATTCTTTTCTTCTCAGAATGTCTTTCTCTCTGATTATATCCCATCTGTCCTGGAATGTTGTCTACTTTATCCATTTGAGTCCCTAGCATTTTAATCTTAGTTGTTTTAAATTCCAGTCTGAGAATTCCAACACCTCTGCCACCTCTGATCCTAATGTTTACTCTGTATTTTCTAATTGTGTTTTTTGCCCTTTGTTAGGGCTTCGCTGGTGGCTTTACAGTAAAGAATCCACCTGTAATGCAATGTATATTGTCACTCTGCTCATTTAACTTCTATGCAGAGTACATCATGAGAAACACTGGGCTGGATGATGTACAAGCTGGAATTAAGATTGCTGGGAGAAATATCAATAACCTCAAATATGCAGATGACACCATCCTTATGGCAAAAAGCAAAGAATACTAAAGGGCCTCTTGATGAAAGCAAAGAGGAGTGTGAAAAAGTTGGCTTAAAACTCAGCATTCAAAAAACTAAGATCATGGCATCTGGTCCCATCATTTTATGGCAAATAGATGGGGAGACAATGGAAACTGGCAGACATTATTATTACTATTTTTGGCTCCAAAATCACTGCAGATGGTGACTGCAGCCATGAAATTCAAAGACGCTTGCTCCTTGGAAGAAAAGTTAATGACCAACCTAGACAGCATATTAAAAAGAAGAAACATTACTCTGCCAACAAAGGTCTGTCTAGTCAAAGCTATGGTTTTTCCAGTAGTCATGTATGGATGTGAAAGCTGGACTATGAAAAAAGCTGAGCACTGAAGAATGAATGCTTTTGAAGTGTGGTGTTGGAAAAGACTCTCAAGAGTCCCTTGGACAGCAAGGAGATCCATTCAGTCCATCCTAAAGGAAATCAGCCTTGACTATTCATTGGAAGGACTGATTTTGAAGCTGAAACTCCAATACTTTGGCCATGTGATGTGAATAACAGACTCATTTGAAAAGACCCTGATGCTGGGAAAGATTGAAGGCAGAAGGAGAAGGGGATGACAGAGAATGAGATGGTTGGATGGCATCACTGACTCAATGGACATGAGTTGGAGTAAACTCCAGGAGTTTGTGATAAACAGGGAGGCCTGGTGTGCTGTAGTCCATGGGGTCTCAAAGAGTTGGACACGACTGAGCAACTGAACTGAACTGAACTGCAATGCAGGAGACTCAGGAGACATGCCTTTTGGTATGCCTTGCAATTTTTTTCTTGACAGATATATGTGATAAAAGGAACTATTGAAATTAGGCTTTAGTAGTGTAGTGGTGAGGAGTTAGGGAAGGGGAATCATCCTTTAGTCCCAGGATTAAGTCTCAGTCTTTTAAGAACCCATTCCTCTCGGCTGTAAACTTCACAAGAGTTTCTCAGATTTTTTCTTTTTTTCTCCCCACACTATGTGGGACAGGATATCTGGAATCAGCTGGATTTGAATATTCCCCTTCTCCATACCCTGATAGCCCAGTTGGTAGAGAATCTGCCTGCAATGCAGGAGACCCGGGTTAGATTCCTGGATCAGGAAGATCTGCTGCAGAAGGGAAAGGCTACCCACTTCAGTATTCTGGCCTGAAGAATTACATGGACTATATAGCCCATGCGGTCGCAGAGTCAGACACAACTGAGCGAGTTTCACTTTCACTTCTCCACAGGGAATGCTAGAGGCAGCTGGGGTCCAGGATTCCCCTTCCCCAGGTCAAGTAGGCTGTGATAATCCCCTCAAGTTAGGTTCTGGTTAGTTTCAACTGAGGCCAGGCCTTTTTAAGAAGAACAGTGTTCTATCGTATTTCAAAGTGGTTCCTCCTGCTTGAAGTATAACAGTATTTTCCTCCTTAATTTTCTGAGAACCCAGTTAAGTTCCTGGAGGTAAAACTCATAGATGTATGCAAACTCCCACCACTAAGACTGGGACATTCTAGAGTTTCTAATTCTCAGAATTATCCACAGAAAGCCTCCAGCAATCAATCATTTCCAGTTTAGTTTTTCCTACCAAAGCACTTATCCTGACAGCAGTTTCCACTCATAAGTCTCTGCTCTGCTGCTGCTAAGTCGCTTCAGTCATGTCCGACTCTGTGCGACCCCATAGACGGCAGCTCACCAGGCTCCCCCATCTGTGGGATTCTCCAGGCAAGAATTCTGGAGTGGGTTGCCATTTCCTCCTCCAATGCATGAAAGTGAAAAGTGAAAGTGAAGTCGCCCAGTCATATCCGACTGGTAGCCACCCCATGGACTGCAGCCCCCCAGGCTCCTCCGTCCATGGGATTTTCCAGGCAAGAGTACTGGAATGGGGTGCCATTGCCTTCTCCGAGTCTCTGCTCTAGTGAGTCACAACTCCCTGTATTCAACTGTGTGTCTCTGAAATATCAGGGCTTGCAGTTTTTCCTGTGTCTTCCCTTTTCTTACAGATTCAAGAAAAGTTATATTTTATTCTGTTTATGTTTTTACTTTTACTAGTATGGGGTAGTGGCATAGCTTTTTCCATGCAGAATTAGAAACAAAAAGTCAAGTCATCTTCTTTTCATTCTTTATCCTCCCTCTCTTACACCCCTCTTTCCCCATCTATACATTTTGAAGAGGAGTTTTAGGTTACATTTGAATTTTCTTGGTTACTAATGATGTCAATTACTATCCCATCCTTTTAATGAACAGTTAATTTTATTTTTTGGTGAAGTTCAAGTTTCTTGCCAAGTTTTCAAAGTGGTCTAACTTTCTTGGAGATTGACAGGAGTTCTGTATATATTATATAGTGCTATATGTTGCAAGAATATTCTCCCACTCTCAGGTTTGCCTTTCCACACTTTTGACGGTGTCTTTTGATAACTACTTTATGAAGATGTTATATTATATTCTAACATCTTTGTTGCTTTGCTTTACATATTTATAAATTTAAATAATATTATTTTCCTGAACAGTTAACATATTTATCCCAGCTTATATACTGAAAAGATTGCTATCTCTCTCCTTTTTTTTTTTTTTTCAGTTATCTCTTACATATATGAAGTGTGGACATATGTATGGGACTGTTTCTGAGCTCTCTACTTTGTTTCATTATCTACTTAGTTTTCCTCTGATATTATGGTGTCTATATTAGCTTTTTGTCACTATTGTTTTTGTTGCTGCTCAGTCACTCAGTTGTGCCCAACTCTTTGCAAACCGATGGACAGCTGTACACCAGGATTTCCTGTCCTTCATCATCTCCAGGGGTTTGCTCAAACTCATGTCCACTGAGTCAATGATGCCATACAACCATCTCATCCTCTGTCAACCCCTCTCCTCCTGCCCTCAATCTTTCCCTGCATCAGGGTCTTTTCCAGTGAGTCAGTTCTTTGCATGAGGTGGCCAAAGTATTGGAGCTTCAGCTTCAGTATCAGTCCTTCCATATATATTCAGGGTTGATTTCCTTTAGGATTGACTAGTTTGATCTCCTTGCTGCCTAAGGGACTCTCAAGAGTTTTCTCCAGCACCAGTTTGAAAACATCAATTCTTTGGCACTCAGCCTTCTTTATGGTCCAACTCTTATATCCATACATGACTAGTGGAAAAATCATAGCTTTGACTATAAAGGAAGGACGTTTTCAGCAAAATGGTGTTTCTGTTTTTTTTAATACATTATCTAGATTTGTCTTAGATTTTCTTCCAAGGAGCAGGTGTCTTTAATTTTATGACTGGAGTCACCATCTGCAGTGATTTTGAAGCCCAAGAAAATAAAGTACATTACTGTTTCCATTTTTTCCCCCAGCTTTTTTCCCCCATCTATTGTTACAAATTGCCATACACTTAACTGGGTTAAAACAAGGTAATGGTTATCTTACAATTCTGAGGGTCAAAGTAGGATATTGTTCTCACTGTCATAAAACTGGAGTTCGCAGGACTGGATTTCTTTCTGGGATTGCTGTTTTATTGCTTATTAGGCTTGTTGGCAGAATTTGGTTTCCTGTGGTTGTAGGACCGAGAGCCCCTCTAGGCTTATGGAAATTACCTGCTTTCTTTGCTTCAAACTTCAAAGCCAGCAGTGTTGGATTGAGTCTCTCTCAGACTTTGAATCTTGTGTCTCGTTATCTATCATTACATTTCTCTTATTAACTCTTTTGCCTTTCACAACCATTTTTAAGGATTATGATTAAATTGGACCCACCTAGATAATACAAGTGAGTTTATCATCCTCGTTTAAGATTCTTAACCTTAACCATAACCACTGCCAAAAAAACACCACAAAAAAAACTCTTCTACCATAAAATTAGCATATGCACAGTTCCTGAAAGAACACGAAAATCTTTAAGGGATCATTACTCTGCCTACCACATTGTTTAGATCACTGTAACATGATTTTTAAATTTCTTGAATTCTTTTTTTTTTTTAATCAGTGAAATTCAGATCATTTCCCTAATGATTCAGCTCAGTACAGTTCAGTCGCTCAGTCGTGTCCGACTCTTTGCGACCCCATGAATTGCAGCACGTCAGACCTCCCTGTCCATCACCAACTCCCAGAGTTCACTCAAACTCACGTCCATCAAGTTGGTGATGCCATCCAGCCATCTCATCCTCTGTTGTCCCCTTCTCCTCCTGCCCCCAATCCCTCCCAGCATCAGAGTCTTTTCCAATGAGTCAACTCTTTGCATCAGGTGGCCAAAGTACTGGAGTTTCAGCTTTAGCATCATTCCTTCCAAAGAACACCCAGGACTGATCTCCTTTAGAATGGACTGATTGGATCTCCTTGCAGTCCAAGGGACTCTCAAGAGTCTTCTCCAACACCACAGTTCAAAAGCATCAATTCTTCGGTGCTCAGCCTTCTTCACAGCCCAACTCTCACATCCATACATGACCACAGGAAAAACCATAGCCTTGACTAGACGGACCTTTGTTGGCAAAGTAATGTCTCTGCTTTTGAATATGCTATCTAGGTTGGTCATAACTTTCCTTCCAAGGAGTAAGCGTCTTTTAATTTCATGGCTGCAGTCACCATCTGCAGTGATTTTGGAGAACCCCCCAAAAAGTCTGACACTGTTTCCACTGTTTCCCCATCTATTTCCCATGAAGTGATGGGACCAGATGCCATGATCTTTGTTTTCTGAATGTTGAGCTTTAAGCCAACTTTTTCACTCTCCACTTTCACTTTCATCAAGAGGCTTTTCAGTTCCTCTTCACTCTCTGCCATAGGGTGGTGTCATCTGCATATCTGAGGTTATTGGAGCTACCCCACATCCAAGGTCAGGGGCTGCAGCCAAGAGGAGCTACCCCACGTCTGAGGTCAGGGGTGGTGGCTGAGAGTGCCAGGTTGCCACAGCGCAGGAGTGGCCGAGAGGAGCTACCCCATGTTCCTAATGATTGCTGATGCTACTGCTAAGTCACTTCAGTCATGTCCAACTCTGTGCGACCCCATAGACCGCAGCCCACCAGGCTCCCCATCCCTGGGATTCTCCAGGCAAGAACACTGGAGTGGGTTGCCATTTCCTCCTCCAACGCATGAAAGTGAAAAGTGAAAGTGAAGTTGCTCAGTTGTGTCTGACTCTTAGCAACCCCATGGACTGCAGCCTACCAGGCTCCTCCGTCCGTGGAATTTTCCAGGCAAGAGTACTGGAGTGGGTTGCCAAACCTAATATTAAAACACATTATTTCAGGTGATAAATATGGAATTTTGTTCTTAGCCTGTACAAAATATTCAATACATTTTGCGTCATTCTACTTTATCAAGGGAAACTGGGTCATTTTGTCTCATGGGATCATAGTAAAAGTCTTCTGTAAACTGCTTATAGTTCCTCAAGTCAACCTCAAACCCCATTCTTTGTACATTATAGTATTTTCTTCTCAGGAACCCTCTCCTTCTTGTATACCTGTCCAATTCCTTCTCATCCTTCATGTCTCAGTGCAGGCATCACTTCCCCTGGGAAGACTTCCCTGGGAAGGAGGGAGCAGCAGCCTGGCTCCTTCTCACCCCTCTGTCTCCTATGCTAACGCACACATCATCATCCCAGTCACTTTCTTTATAAATAAAGATGACAGACCCTATGTTTATTTTTGCTATTTTATTTGATTTTTTAAAATTATATATTTATGCCTGCACTGGGTCTTCATTGCTGTGCTCGGGCTTTCTCTAGTTGTGGAGAGTGAAGATTACTCTTCGTGGGTGGTGCAGTGGCTTCTTTGTTGCAGAGCACAGCTCTAGGTGCTCAGGTTTCAGTATTTGCAGCACATGGGCTTAGTTTCTCAATGGCATAGGGGATCTTCCCTGACCAAAATCAAGCCTGTGTCCCATGCACTGGCAGGCAGATTCTTAACCACTGGACCACCTGGAAAACCCCAATCATGGTCACTTTGACTCAGACCTGATTGTGTGCCTCTGCCAAGATATTGTAGCTCCAGGGGACAAGGCTTTGTCCTTCTGTCCCTCTGCTCAGTTGGAGCACATGATAGAGAACAGGTGTCTTTGGATGGGTGAGCTGAATGATGAATAGGAAGTTTTTGTCTTGAGAAATTTATGGTACCTGGAGAAATCTCACTCCTTGGCCAGGCCCAAACTTGCTTTCTGCCTTCCCCAGAGAAAAATGTTTGATCCTCTTAGCCACATTCTACTCAGTCTAGCCTTCAAAACTCTCCATCATCTCAACTATTGCACCTATTTCTCATGCATTCTTTATTCCAACAAAGCATTTTCCTCATGATTATATGAACAAGACACATTTTCATTTTCCTTCTAGTCTTTACATACGTTGTTCTTTTTCACAGGAAATCCATCCTTTTCTCTGACGCTAAACCATTTTTTTCCTTTTTTTTTTTATTTTTTAACTTTACAGTGTTGTATTGGTTTTGCCATATATCAAAATCAATCCGCCACAGGTATACATGTGTTCCCCATCCTGAACCCCCCTCCCTCCTCCCTCCCCATACCATCCCTCTGGGTCGTCCCAGTGCACCAGCCCCAAGCATCCAGTATCGCGCATCAAACCTGGACTGGCGACTCATTTCATATATGCTATTATACATGTTTCAATGCCATTCTCCCAAATCATCCCACCCTCTCCCTCTCCCACAGAGTCCAAAAGACTGCCTAATTTATTTATTTATTATTATTATTATTATTATTTTACTTTACAATATTGTATTGGTTTTGCCATACATCAACATGCATCCACCACGGGTGTACACATGTTCCCCATCCTGAACCCCCCTCCCACCTCCCTCCCCATACCATCCCTCTGGGTCATCCCAGTGCACCAGCCCCAAGCTTTCTGTATCCTGCATCAAACCTGGACTGGCGATTCATTTCTTATATGATATTAAACATGTTCTAATGCCATTCTCCCAAATCATCCCCCACCACCATAGAGTCCAAAAGACTGTTCTATACATCAGTGTCTCTTTTGCTGTCTCGCATACAGAGTTGTCGTTACCATGTTTCTAAATTCCATATATATGCGCTAGTATATTTTATTGGTGTTTTTCTTTCTGGCTTACTTCACTGTATAATAAGATCCAGTTTCATCCACCTCATTAGAACTGATTCAAAGGTATTCTTTTTAATGGCTGAGTAATACTCCATTGTGTATATGTACCACTGCTTTCTTATCCATTCATCTGCTGATGGGCATCTAAGATGCTTCCATATCCTGGCTATTATAAACAGTGCTGCAATGAACATTGGGGTACACGTGTCTCTTTCAATTCTGGTTTCCTCAGTGTGTATGCCCAGCAGTGGGATTGCTGGGTTGTATGGCAGTTCTATTTCCAGTTTTTTAAGGAATCTTCACACTGTTCTCCACAGTGGCTGTACTAGTTTGCATTCCCACCAACAGTGTAAGAGTGTCCCTTTTCTCCACACCCTCTCCAGCATTTATTGCTTGTAGACTTTTGGATCACAGCCATTCTGACTGGCGTGAAATGGTAAAGACTTTTAAAGTTTAGAATACATTTATATTTACAGGAAAATTACAAAGGTGGTACCAAGTATAGCGAAGAGTTGACTCATTTGAAAAGACCCTGATGTTGGGCAAGATTGAGGGCAGGAGGAGAAAGGGACGACAGATCATGAGATGGTTGGATGGCATCACCAACACAATGGACATGGGTTTGGGTGGACTCCGGGAACTGGTGATGGACAGGGAGGCCTGGCGTGCTGCGGTTCATCGGGTCGCAAAAAGTAGGACTCGACTGAGCGACTGAACTGAACTGAACTGATCATTATTCTAAGTCTAGAAATGTGATAGTCATTTTTCCCATTTTTTTTCTTCTTACAGTAAACTTTCCTATTGCTAAATTTTAAAATGATCTTGTTTAGTACCACAGAGAAATATATTCTGATGTTTTAATTACATTATATTGAACTACATTAAATTGGAGTTAGAGTGACCCTAAAGACCAATTTCAGAGAATTGGTGTTTTACAATATTGAGACCTAATCAGAAATACTGTTTTATCCTCACAGTTATTTATGTTTTTTTTCCCATTGTTTAAAGAATTTCTTTAATTTCTCTGAACATAGTTTTCTAGTAGCCCTTAGAGATCTTAGTATATTTCTTAAATTTTTATTTTTAGACTTATTCCTATTTAGGAATAAATTTTAAAATTCACATTGTATTTTAAAATACAGCACTATTTTAGAACGCTCACTATTGCACATTGTGTTTTAAAATATATTCCAGTTTTAATAGTCTGACTTCATACTGGAAATTTGTAATCTATCTTTAAGAATTGCTGTCATTCTAGTTGAAAAACACTTCATACACCACTCACATACGACTTTACCTGCTCCAGTTTGGGCACTTTAGGTTCTTCAGTTCAGTTCAGTCGCTCAGTCGTGTCCGACTCTTTGCGACCCCACAAATTGCAGCACGCCAGGCCTCCCTGTCCATCACCAACTCCCGGAGTTCACCCCAACTCACATCCATCGAATCAGTGATGCCATCCAGCCATCTCATCCTCTGTTGTCCCCTTCTCCTCCTGCCCCCAATCCCTCCCAGCATCAGAGTCTTTTCCAATGAGTCAACTCTTTGCATGAGGTGGCCACAGTACTGGAGTTTCAGCTTTAGCATCATTCCCTCCAAAGAACACCCAGCCCTGATCTCCTTCAGAATGGACTGGTTGGATCTCCTTGCAGTCCAAGGGACTCTCAAGGGTTGTCTCCAACACCACAGTTAAAAGCATCAATTCTTCGGCGCTCAGCTTTCTTCACAGTCCAACTCTCACATCCATACATGACCACTGGAAAAACCATAGCCTTGACTAGACGAGCCCTTTGTTGGCAAAGTAATGTCTCTGCTCTTGAATATGCTATCTAGGTTGGTCATAACTTTTCTTCCAAGGAGTAAGCATCTTTTAATTTCGTGGCTGCAGTCACCATCTGTAGTGATTTTGGAGCCCAGAAAAATAAAGTCTGACACTGTTTCCACTGTAGCACTAGTTTAATGTCATTGCCTCACATGAGTAATTAACCAAGTCATATCTCTAGTTTCTTGAAGTAAGAAAAAAAAAATGCAGTATTTTCAGGGTGACTTCAGAGTCAAGGGTGTGTGTACTAAAAAAATATCATTCTTTCAGGTTATAATTTAGTGATCTTAAGTATGAGTAAGGGTGCAAAAATGAAAAATAGGACATCACTGCCACTATTACTACTTCACTGTAGTTTATGTAATCGTGTTATTAATAACATTTTAATTAAAATTCCAGTATTAGTTATTATGTGTGTGCTCTTGTGTGCTCAGTTGTGTCTGACTCTTTGTGGCCCAAGGACTGTAACATTCCAGTCTCCTCTGTCCATGAGAATCTCCAGGCAAGAATACTAAGGTGGGTTACCACTTCCTGATCCAGGGGATCTTCCCAACCCAGGGATTAAAACCTTGTCTCTTGCGTCTTCTGCATTGGCAGGTGGATATTTTAACACTAGCACCAGCTGGGAAGTAAAAATACATGGCTTTTAACAATTTTCTTACTTTTTTCCACCAACTTTTTCTTACCTATAGATCTATTGACGTTAAATTTCTGGTCACAACAGCCACTTATGGAATCTTCTAGAAATCTGTGTAATTTCTTGCTTATATGTGTCTTTCATGTTATTTATTTTAGTTAGAATCCTTTTACCTCTTTCAGCAAAATCAGAAAGCTTCTTCAATGCCTCATCAACTGCAACCTTCTTTTAAAAGTTTTACTCATCCTTACAATCAACTTAATTTTTGCTTTGCTTTATCAAAAATAATAAATTTCGTAAGTACTGGGATTGTTTCTGATTTAACTTTTTATTATCTGGGAACAGCCAGAGTGCCTTTTGTGTTGTGAGCATTCACTGCTTATTTTTAGCTTAAATCATGCTTTCTTGTGTGTAAAATACATTATTTTTAAACTTTGTTATGTTGAATTGAATTTAAAACAGTGAATTGCCTGAATAGCTATTTCAGATTTTAGTGTTTATAGTTACATATAAACTAGACGTAGATCAACTTCTGTGTTATTCTCAATAAAACAAGCTGTGCATTGTGTTCTCATTTCTTTGGACTTGAATTCTGTCACATTTCAGGGAATAAAGAGGTTAAGAGTCTGCCAATCCTGGGAACTTTGTGAAACATTTGTTTCTCTAAGAAGTATATCTGTGGTTTGTGTGCTAATTCACTTCAGTAGTGTTGACTCTTTGAGACCCCATAGACTAGCTCTCCAGGCTCCTCTGTCCATGGAATTCTCCAGGCAAGAATACTGGAGTGAGTTGCTGTGAGTTGCTGTTCCCTAGTCCAAGAAGAAGTAATGTCGCCCTAAATGCAATATTTGGTGAAGCATCTAAACCCTAAACGTAAATGTCTCTCACCATTTTAAGTGTTCCTCTTCCCCAACGTTGTGTAAATGCAAAGCACATCCCAGTTTGTGGCAACTTTTCAAAGGAAAGGGAGTGCATATCTGAGATACAGCACTGAGCTAAAAAGAAATTCAATGGAATCCAAGGAGAGAACAGGTTTTACATCTCACAGATGAGTTGGAAAGATAGATGAATATGAATGTCTGCATTTGAATACCTAAAGCTTTTTATAATATTATATCTTTTGCTCTCAAGCACACAATTCTTGTCATAAAATACTTTAAATATTTTATTTAACAAAAAATACTCTGAACAACTGTATGGATAAGATAAACTGACACATTATATTGTGTCTGCAAATATAAAGATGTAGAGAGAATTTCCAAAAAGCAACTCAGTGGGTTAGGTAAAATGTAGGTGTTACCTAGTAGTATATAAGTGGATGTGGTTAATTCTTCTGGAGGATAGGTAACAATTTCATATTAAATTAGTATACTTTTTTTTGAAATATTTCTGATCATTTTACTGTTTCTTTATTCATGAACACTGGAATATGGTCACTCTTTTTCCTATTCTAGACAATATTTATAGCAATTTGTGTCTTCTTTAAATGCAAGGATTATCTAATTAGCATATTCATTCAAAAGCAAATATTTTGGCATACATATCATGTGTCAGGCACTATGCTAAATGTTGGGACATATCTATGAACAAACCAAATAGCAAAATAAATCTGATTGCTTGAAGTCTCTAGTCTAGAAAATTCTTTGATAGAAATTAAGAAATGTAATAAATGTTGACAGAAATTTAAAATATAATGAATAGATAAAATATTATATGTTTAATGGTGGTAAATACCAAGAAAAAAAGGTAGATTCACTTAAGAGGGATGATGGATATTGAGGGTGGAAATGGGCAGTAAGCTTCAGAAATCAAGACACACATTGATAAGGTCAGTTTTGAGCAAAGACTTGAAGGATCTGATTGAGTTGGTCATGTGGATTTATGGGGAACAGTTTTAGAGGGAAATGGGATAACACAGGATCATACAGCTTGTTGTATGCAAACCATTTGAAGGGAAATGATATGTCTATGACAGAGCAAGACTCTAAAGTGAAACTCTTACATCTTCTGTCTGTTTTTGAGAGTATTTTAAATGCAAGGAAATTCACTTTGTATTACAACTTTGTGATTTCCAATCCAATAACAACCCTTCAAGATAATTCTATTGTTCCTATTTAACGAATGAGAAAATTAGTCTCAGAAAAATGAAAGATAGTTCAATCACTCATAATGAGTAAGTAGTAGGGCTCAGAGTCCAATGATTGTGTATGTGAGTTTATTTAAATTTTGAACTCTTCTCATTATGTGAACTTTTTGTTATATAAAACCCTATGAATATTGCTTTTTTTTCCTGACAACCAGATTTTGCATAGAAAATTCAGTATTTATTTTTAGTAGTTTTAAAATACATTAATGAGAAACTTGTCAAAGGAATTTTATTCAAGTCACCCTGGGTAAGTAGAGTTTAGAGCCCTTGGTTTTTATTTCGTCTTCATCTATATGAATTCAAAAGTATACCATGGCTTTGAAACAAAATCCTGTATTTGGGTCTCTATGTATTTTAACTTGGTAAGTAAAGTAGAGAATATTATTCATATTTCTGATGATATTAGTCATCTTGGCAATAGAATTGAAACTGATTATCATGTCCCTTTTTAAAATTGTCTATGTTTATTTTGAAAATGAAGTGTTTCCAATTTGTACAATTAATCAGTTGCCTTTATAATGTATTGGAGTGTAAGTCTCATCCAGCTAGGTCCCATGCAGGCCACTCCCCTTCTTAAACTTATTCTTTATATGATATAGTGGTTTTATGTGGTTAATGGTTTGATTCTATTTCAAGTTTTTTGTTTGTATTTTGTACTTTACCAGAAAAATAGCTTATCCCCATTACAATAGATAGCTAAAGGTATCCTTTAAGTGAAATTTATTTAAACCAGTTAAACTCACAGAAAGCAAATTTCTATCTTTGGAAAAAATACATTTTACCCTTAAGAAGCTAACTATAAGATGTTTTGTTGATTATTATTCTAGGCAACAACAAAATAAAAGACAATGTTATGGTGTGTTCCTTGCACATATAGTGAATACAGGATTCATTTAAGATAAATTGGACTTTTGGGGTTCTGACATAGAAGAGATGAAAAAGAAATATAATCTGTCTTAATTGATTTCATGAAGGATTCAATGACTCATACTTTCTACAATTTTTTTTTTTTTTTTACTGCATGTCTTAGTGACAATGATAGATGGCTACTTTACTATACTGTTCTTCAAGTATCAAATGTTGCACATTTAAATTATTTTTTTATGGTAAAGGAAAAGTCATCCACTATTTCCCATTTGAAAATGCAGTTAACTGGAAACTTAATAGTTTTGACACTCAAGGAATCTGACTGAAATTCTTACTGTTTCTGCTTTTACTGCTTTTTTGACCTAGAAACCAGTCTTTTGATTTTCAGATTCACAGTTACTTCTGTTAAAGCCAGTATCTCAGCGGTCCTTCTTTCCCTAGTGCAGCCTTTTATTGGGAGTTTGTGGTTCACTGTCTCTATGCTTGCTTTTCAAACTCAGGAGAATTAGATGTCACAAAATGCTTTCTTTATTCAATCTCTCTTTTTTTCTCACTCTTCTAGATTTTAAAAATAGCCTTGAACTCTCTCCTGATGTCCCTCCAATCTGTTCCTTATATTATTGGTAATATAGACTTTCAAAATGCAAGTCTTATTTCATTACTATCCTGCTTACACTTTATTTATATTATATTATCTGTAATGGGAGGAACTGTTTGGATTGGCATTCAGGGTTTTCCATGTCCTGGCTATGCATCAATCCTTATCTTTTGCCACTGTGAGACATGTTCTAGATTGTTGTATTTTCTTAAATATGTTATATTGTAATTATTTCTTTAAATATAACTTTTCACATATTTTAGGCCTTAAAGTTATTGAGAACTTGAATTTTATGACACTCATCCTTAGATCGAGTTATCACTTTCATTGCCTCACATGTTCTTACTTTGATATGTTAAATTTTCTTATTTTTTTAAATATTTTAATTTGAAGTATTCTTAAAGGTAACTGTAGTTTAGCAGATTATTGCATAAAGGAAAATGAGTAGTGAAAGGGCACTCAGAAGTGCTGCAGTATCATTTCAACCCTACCACCTACTAGCCACCTGACTGTAAAACCCAGATTCATTATCTACATAGGTGGAAAAATGATTCTACTCTGCCTACTTCCAGATTGTGAAGGTCATAAGTGATGAGATATATAAAGATACTTTGTGCATTGTACATTGTAAAAATAATATCCATTACTGCTATTAAAATTAGGTGAAATTACTGAAATCTATTTTACATATTCACTAAACATAGTGATATGAATGGCAATGTTTGTTTTAAAGAAAAACACCAATAAAGTATACTAACGCATATCTATGGAATTTAGAAAGATGGTAATGATAACCCTGTATGCAAGACAGCAAAAGTGACACAGATGTATAGAACAGTCTTTTGGACTCTGTGGGAGAGGGAGAGGATGGGATGATTGGGAGAATGGCATTGATACATATATAATATCATATAAGAAACAAATGCCCAGTCCAGGTTCGATGCAGGGTACAGGATGCTTGGGGCTGGTGCACTGGGATGACCCAGAGGGATGGTACGGGGAGGGAGGTGGGAGGGGGGTTCATGATGGGGAGCACGTGTACACCCGTGGTGGATTCATATTGATGTATGGCAAAACCAATACAATATTGTAAAGTAATTAGCCTCCAAATAAAATAAATAGATTTAAATTAAAAAAAATTAAAAAAAATGTTACTCAGATATGTTCCTCTGTGAAAGTTTTTGCCTGATGACACTTTTGAAAATCTTCTTCTGTGTTGTTATGGAGAAGGATGTATGTATATTTGTGTGTGTGTGTCTTTATTAATTACTATAAGAAGCAGTTATGAATTTCTCCTGTTTATTATTTAAGGATCTGATAAAACTATGTTTGCTTGCTTTAGATTAGCATACATAGAAGAAATTCCAATAATTTTAATAATCCTCATATTTTCTATAGAAACATAATATTAAGTAGTAAATTAAAGTTATATTGACAATAAATGTTAGTATCACAATATTGATCATTTACAAATTTCAATGATAATGAAAGTATAAGGAATGAAATCAAGATATTTTTGTTTGCATTATATGCATTTCTAAATATCAAAGATCAAAATAGTTCTCAGACATTCATTTAAAGGGAGACAGAGGGAAGAGTGTTTGAGACATTGATGAATGTTTTATACCAGGAAGCAAGTTTCTGAGGCTTGAATATATCTTACCAATTATCAACAGTAGTTTTGCTTTCACTCTCTGACCATTGCTTCAGTGTGAAAAGAAAACTAATAAGCGATACTGGTGTTGCAGACACTGATATGACCCAAGAAGTGTTGTCTCTGGGAAAGTGAAAGTGGTACTACCGGTAACAAGAATGATTAATTTCTGTGATGTATGAGTAAAAGTATCAGAATATTAAACTTTTGAGATCAATTTTGAGGCAGGTGAAGAAGATACTGAGTTACAATAAGCACTTTCTATCTTGCTCCACACTACTTTTATGATTTGCTACATTTTCCTATTCATGCCCATAAATTCATTTTGTATTTCTTAACAAAGGAAGCAAGAATAGTTCTTTAATACTTCACAAATGTCAGGCTCATTTAACCTTTCTTTCCTTACTAGTTTTCAAAACAATGTCATTAATAGTCACATAAACTCTATAGATTTGGTAATACTTGATTGTAATTTAATTTAGTGACATTATTTTCATTTTAGTCACAATTTCCTAGGGAAATTATAATAGTTTTAGAATGACATAAAGCTAGTTAGTTCTGCTTCCCTTTCTCATCTTATTTTCCTTCTTGACCCTTAGTTTATAATTTAAGCAGAAAACAAAATGATGATCTTGTATATGTATGTGTGTGTATACACACACACACACACACACACACATAATTCTGAAAAAATATTGAAATCAACCCCCATGTCTGATAGTGTTATTGTTGGCTAAGTTGCAAGCTGTTTTTGAGAAAAAAAGAAATATCAATATTTCTATTCTCTCCACTTTTTCTGGCTTACTCTTCAGCAGTGCAATTATATTAACCTGCTAATGAGCACTCATTATTACCTGGGTCTGCACTAGAGACTTTATTGGCAATTTCATATTTAATTCTCGTAACTGTGCTACAGATGATAGCACTGAGGCCCACACTGGCTAATTTTCCCATATTTATCCAGCTCATCTGACTGTTGAAACAGGAAATCCCATTAAGATCTGTGTGACTCTAAAACCAATGCTCTTTTTATTACTAAAGAGAGCCTCTGGTTTTTAGCTCCTAAAATTCATTTTCTGAATCAGTAATTTGGCTTGCACTTTGTGAGATTTTTACATGGTTTCCTCTTTCATTGTTTTCTTAAGAGACTTACTATAGAGAATGTTAGGGTATATTAGGCAACCAAACAAGAGAAAGTCAAGAATCCAGTCATCCATCAACCAGTTTTCAACTGTGAAGCCCCCAACCTACCCCCATCATTCCAAGTCCTAATTTTCATAAGCAGAAATTGAAGATAATTTAAAAAATAGATCTTGCATGATAATTCAGTAAAATAATATGTAAAATATTAATACAATATTTACCATGGTGATTTACACACTGTCAAACTTCATATGTTTATTATTATGTAGCATTTGTTTAGCATTTTGAATTTTTTCATTTAAAAATGTAATTATTTTTATGTGCCTGTGAGATTTTTTTCCTCCTTGATGACACTTTTTTATGCAGAGATTTCTGAAAGTGGTTGTGACATAAGAGAACCTCTGGGGGAAAAAAAAAAGAAACTACTTCCAATATTCATGACAGGACTGGGGTGACTAGAGGTCCCCGGATAGAAAAGTATGACTGATGAATGCAGTGATTTCTGTAGCAAAAGCCATTCCTTTACGGATTATAACATGCAAACTCTTTTAACTTCTAACATGTGTTTTAGTTGAGCTAAATGCTCAGTTGCTAAGTCATGGCTGACTCGTTGCAAACCCAAGGACTGCAGCATGCCAGGTTTCTGTCTTTCAGCATCTCTTGGAGTTTGCTCAAACTCATGTCCACTGAGTTGGTGATGCCATCCAACCATCTTGTCCTCTGTCATCCTCTTCTCCTCCTGCTCTCTCTCTTTCCTAGCATCAGGATAATTTCCAATGAGTCAGCTCTTCATGTAACTGAAAGGCACATGCTCTTTACTGATTTCAACATGTGGGTTAATTTGATATTGTATGTGCATGATTTTATGAGGCATTGGAGTTTTTGTTTTTACTAATATCACACCATCCTACTTTTGCTTCTGAACATTTTAAAAATAACAGGATGTAGTCCTTAAATGTTCACTAGTAGGATACAGCCAGTCAAGTGTTGGTAATTGTTTAACAACTAGTCTTTTAGGGTAAAAGAAACACACACACACAAGTACAACATTCCCAACAAACACACAGAAAAGGCCTTATTTATATTTTTCTGTTTTAGCATTCTTTCTGCTTTCTACTTGCTCTCATCAAATTCATAGCTTAAAAGTTATTGGTCAAATGCAGCTTAACAACATTATGCCTTTGCTTAAAAGTATCCAAGCATATTTTTTTAATCACTTACTGAGTACTTTGGGTTTCCCAGATGGTGTTAGTGGTAAAGAATCCACCTGCCCGTGCAGGAGAAGTAAGAGACATGGGTTCAATCCCTGGGTCAGAAGATCCTCTGTAGGAAGGACATGGCAGCCCTCTCTAGTATTCTTGCCTAGAGAATCTCATTGACAGAGGAGCCTGATGGGCTACAGCCCAGGGTGACAAAGGGTTGGACACAACTGAAGTACTTAGCACTGGGTAGTTCACCTAATATTCAAGGGCGGCCATGACATGGCCTCTGACTGTTTCCCAGGCACATATTTAGTCATGATGTGCCTTGTATTTTGTTTCTGAAGATTCAAATTAGTTTAGTCCTCCCTCTCACCCCCACCCCCTACCCTGGTAAGCTGTACTACTTTTATTAGCATTTACTGTCTCTTATTTCTGCAATATCCTTTTCTTCTCTCTGAGTCTAAATGATCTTTCAGTCAGTTCAATTCAGTCGCTCAGTCATGTCTGACTCTTTGCGACCCCATGATTCGCAGCACGCCAGGCCTCCCTGTCCATCACCAACTCATGGAGTTTACTCAAACTCATGTCCATTGAGTCAGTGATGCCATCCAGCCATCTCATCCTCTGTCATCTCACCCACTGGAAAAAATGTAGCCTTGAATAGACGGACATTTGCTGGCAAAGTAATGTCTCTGCTTTTTAATATGCTATCTAGGTTGGTCATAACTTTCCTCCAAAGGAGTAAGCGTCTTTTAATTTCATGGCTGCAATCATTATCTGCAGTGATTTTGGAGCCCCCAAAAATCAAGTCTGACACTGTTTCCACTGTTTCCCCTTCACTTCCCATGAAGCGATGGGACCAGATGTGATGATCTTAGTTTTCTGAATGTTGAGCTTTAAGCCACATTTTCACTCTCCTCTTTCACTTTCATCAAGAGGCTTTTTAGTTCCTCTTCACTTTCTGCCATAAGGGTGGTGTCATCTGCATATCTGAGGTTATTGATATTACTCCCGGCAATCTTGATTCCAGCTTGTGCTTCCTCCAGCCCAGGGTTTCTCATGATGTACTCTGCATAGCAGTTAAATAAGCAGGGTGACAATATCCAGCCTTGACATACTCCTTTTCCTATTTGGAACCAGTCTGTTGTTCCATGTCCAGTTCTAACTGTTGCTTCCTGACCTGCATACAGGTTTCTCAAGAGGCAGGTCAAGTGGTCTGGTATTCCCATCTCTTTCAGAATTTTCCACAGTTTATTGTGATCCACACAGTCAAAGGCTTTGGCATAGTCAGTAAAGCAGATTTAGATGATTTTCTGGAACTCTCTTGCTTTTTTGATGATCCAGCGGATGTTGGCAATTTGATCTCTGGTTCCTCTGCTTTTTCTAAAACCAGCTTGAACATTTAGAAGCTTACAGTTCACATATTGCTGAAGCTTGGCTTGGATAATATTGAGCATTACTTTACTAGCGTGTGAGATGAGTGCAATTGTGCAGTAATTTGAGCATTTTGGGCATTGCCTTTCTTTGGGATTGGAATGAAAACTGACCTTTCTCAATCCTGTGGCCACTGCTAAGTTTTCCAAATTTGCTGGCATATTGAGTGCAGCACTTTCACAGCATCATCTTTCAGAATTTGAAATAGCTCAACTGGTATTCCATCACCTCCACTAGCTTTGTTTGTAGTGATGCTTTCTAAGGCCCACTTGACTTTGCATTATAGGATGTCTGGCTCTAAGTGAGTGATCACACCATTGTGATTATCTTGGTCATGAACCTCTTTTAGGTACAGTACTTCTGTGTATTCTTGCCACCTCTTCTTAATATCTTCTGCTTCTGTTAGGTCTATACCATTTCTGTCCTTTATCAAGCCCATCTTTGCATGAAATGTTCCTTTGGTAACTTTATTTTCTTGAAGTGATCTCTAGTCTTTCTCATTCTGTTGTTTTCCTCTATTTCTTTGCAATGATCGCTGAGGAAGGCTTTCTTATCTTTACTTTCTATTCTTTGGAACTCTGCATTCAGATGCTTATATCTTTCCTTTCCTGCTTTGCTTTTCATTTCCTGTCTTTTCACAGCTATTTGTAAGGCCTCCTCAGACAATCAGTTTGCTTTTTTGCATTTTTTTTCCATGGGGATGATCTTGATCACTGTTCCCTGTACAATGTCACGAATGCCCATCCATAGTTCATCACTCTGTCTATTGGATCTAGTCCTTTAAATCTATTTTTCACTTCCACTGTATAATCATAAGGGATTTGATTTAGGTCATACCTGAATGGTCTAGTGCTGTTGCCTACTTTCTTCAATTTCAGTCTGAATTTGGCAATAAGGAGTTCAGGATCTGAGCCACAGTCAGCTCCTGGTCTTGTTTTTTGCTGACTGTATAGAGCTTCTCCATCTTTGGCTGCAAAGAATATAATCAATCTGATTTTGGTGTTGACCATCTGGTGATGCCCATGTGTGGAGTCTTCTCTTGTGTTACTGGAAGAGCGTTTTTGCTATAACCAGTGCATTCACTTGGCAAAACTCTATTAGCCTTTGCCCTTCATTCCATACTCCAAGGCCAAATTTGCCTGTTACTCCAGGTGTTTCTTGACTTCCTACTTTGCATTCCAGTCCCCTATAATGAAAAGGACATCTATTTTGCATGTTAGTTCTAAAAGGTCTTGTAGGTCTTCATAGAACCGTTTACCTTCAGCTTCTTCAGCTTTACTGGTTGTGGCATAGGCTTGGATTACCATAGTATTGAATGGTTTGCTTTGGAAACAAACAGAAATCATTCTGTCGTTTTTGAGATTGTATCCAAGTACTGCATTTTGGACTCTTTTGTTGATCATGATGGCTACTCCATTTCTTCTAAGGGATTCCTGCGCACGGTAGTAGATATAATGGTCATCTGAGTTAAATTCACCCATTCCATTCCCTTTTAGTTCACTGATTCATAGAATGTCAACATTTACTCTTGCCATCTCCTGTTTGACCACTTCCAATTTGCTTTGATTCATGAACCTGACATTCCAGGTTCCTATGCAATATTACAGCATTGGACCTTGCTTCTATCACCAGTCACATCCATAACTGGATATTGTTTTCGCTTTGGCCCCGTACCTTCATTCTTTCTGGAGTTATTTCTCCACCGATCTCCAGTAGGATATTGGGCACTTACCGACCTGGGGAGTTACTCTTTCAGCATCCTATCTTTTTGCCTTTTCATAACTGTTCATGGGGTTCTCAAGGCTAGAATACTGAAGTGGTTTGCCATTCCCTTCTCCAGTGGACCACATTCTGTCAGACCTCTCCACCATGACCTGTCCATCTTGGGTGGCCCCACGAGCATGGCTTAGTTTCATTGAGTTAAACAAGGCTGTGATCTGTGTGATCAGATTGGCTAGTTTTCTGTGATTATGGTTTCATTGTGTCTGCCCTCTGATGCCCTCTCGCAACACCTTCCATCTTACTTGGATTTCTGTTACCTTGGCCGCGGGGTATCTCTTCATGGCTGCTCCAGCAAAGTGCAGCCACTGCTCCTTACCTTGGATGAGGGGTATCTTCTCAGAGCTGCCCCTCCTGACTTTGAATGTGGAGTAGCTCCTCTTGGCCCTCCTGCACCCATGCAGCTGCCACTCCTTGGATGAGGGGTTGCTCCTTTACTTCACTACTGAAATTCATCATGTCTCTTCCTTTGGAAAGTTGATTTTAATCAACTGCAATTTGGAGTAGCTGTCTCTTCTTCCGGTTTATATACTCTTTACCCCTCTGTGATCACTGCATTTGATATTAGGCAATGAGATTTCAGAATTGAGTCCTGTAACTGTTGAATATTAGGCATTTTATAGAGGATCCTGGTGGGCTGTGGTCCATCGGATCACAAAGAGTCAGACAAGTCTGAAGCAACTTAGCACATGTACATACAATATTTATTTAATGGATAAGTAAATGAATAAGTAAAATATGCTAAAGAAAAGTTTTCCAATGTTTCCCACTGGAGCAGAATGTCTACATACATTGCAAATGTTTCAAATGCTTTTATAGAGAAATGGGAAGAAAATGGTCATGTTTTTAAATATTGTATATTTAAATCTTCTCTTCAGAAGAAGAAGCTGAAGTTGAATGGTTCTATGAAAACCTACAAGACCTTCTAGAATGCATACCCCAAAAAAGATGTCTTTTTCATTATAGGGCACTGGAATGCAAAAGTAGGAAGTCAAGAAACACCAAGAGTATGAGGCAAATTTGGCCTCGGAATATGGAATGAAGCAGGGCGAAGACTAATAGAGTTTTGCCAAGAGAACGTACTGGTCATAGCAAAGAACCACTTCCAATAACACAAGAGAAAACTCTACATATGGGCATCACCAGATGGTGAACACCGAAATCAGATTGATTATATTCTTTGCAGCCAAAGATGGAGAAGCTCTATACAGTCAGCAAAAACAAGACCAGGAGCTGACTGTGGCTGAGATCATGAACACCTTATTGCCAAATTCAGACTGAAATTGAAGAAAGTAGGGAACAGCACTAGACCATTCAGGTATGACCTAAATAAAATTCCTTATGATTATACAGTGGAAGTGAGAAATAGGTTTAAGGGACTAGATCTGATAGGTAGAGTGCCTGATGAACTATGGATGGAGATTCATGACATTGTACAGGAGACAGGGTCAAGACTATCCCCATGGAAAAGAAATGCAAAAAAGCAAAATGGCTCTCTGGGGAGGCCTTACAAATAGCTGTGAAAAGAAAAGTGAAAAGCAAAGGAGAAAAGGAAAGATATAAGCATCTGAATGCAGAGTTCCAAAGAATAGCAAGGAGAGATAAGAAAGCCTTCCTCAGCAATCAATGCAAAGAAATAGAGGAAAACAACAGAATGGGAAAGACTAGAGAGATCCCTTCAAGAAAATTGAGATACCAAGGGAACATTTCATGCAAAGATAGGCTCGATAAAAGACAGAAATGATATGGACCTAACAAAGCAGAAGACATTAAGAAGAAGTCGCAAGAATACACAGAAGAACTGTACAAAAATACCTTCACGACCAAGAAATCACGATGGTGTGATCACTCACCTAGTGCCAGACATCCTGGAATGTGAAGTCAAGTGGGCCTTAGAAAGCATCACTAAGAACAAAGCTAGTGGAGGTGATGGAATTCCAGGTGAGCTATTTCAAATCCTGAAATATGATGCTGTGAAAGTGCTGCACTCAATACGCCAGCAAATTTGGGAAACTCAGCAGTGCCCACAGGACTGGAAAAGGTCAGTTTTCATTCCAATTCCAAAGAAAGGCAATGCCCCAAATGCTCAAACTACCACACAATTGCACTCATCACACGCTAGTAAAGTAATGATCAAAATTCTCCAAGCCAGGCTTCCACAGTTCATGACCCATGAACTTCCAGATGTTCAAGCTGGTTTTAGAAAAGGCAGAGGAACCAGAGATCAAATTGCCAACATCTTCTGGATCATGGAAAAAGCAAGAGAGTTCCAGAAAAGCATCTATTTCTGCTTTATTGACTATGCTAAAGCCTTTGACTGTGTGGATAACAATCAACTGTGGACAATTCTGAAAGAGATGGGAATACCAGAACACCTGACTTGCCTCTTGAGAAACTTGTATGCAGGTCAGGAAGCTACAGTTAGAACTGGACATGGAACAACAGACTGGTTTCAAATAGGAAAAGGAGTACGTCAAGGCTGTATATTGTCACCCTGCTTATTTAACTTCTATGCAGAGTACATCATGAGAGATGCTGGGCTGGATGAATCCCAAGCTGGATTCAAGATTGGATTCAAGATTGCTGGGAGAAATATCAATAACCTCAGATATGCAGATGACACCACCCTTATGGCAGAAAGTGAGGAGGAACTAAAAAGCCTCTTGAAGAAAGTGAAAGAGGAGAGTGAAAAAGTTGGCTTAAAGTGCAACATTCAGAAAACGTAGATCATGGCATCTGGTCCCATCACTTCATGGGAAATAGATGGGGAAACAGTGGAAACAGTGCCAGACTTTATTTTTCTGGGCTCCAAAATTACTACAGATGGTAACTGCAGCCATGAAATTAAAAGACGCTTACTCCTTGGAAGGAAAGTTATGACCAACCTAGATAGCATATTCAGAAGCAGAGACGTTACTTTGCCAACAAAGATCCGTCTAGTCAAGGCTATGGTTTTTCCAGTGGTCTTGTATGGATGTGAGAGTTGGACTGTGAAGAAAGCTGAGGGCTGAATAATTGATGCTTTTGAACTGTGGTGTTGGAGAAGACTCTTGAGAGTCCCTTGGATTGCAAGGAGATCCAACCAGTCCATTCTAAAGAAGATCAGTCCTGGATGTTCTTTGGAAGGAATGATGCTAAAGCTGAAACTCCAGTACTTTGGCTACCTCATGTGAATTGTCTCATTGGAAAAGACTGATTCTGGGAGGGATTGGGGCAAGAGGAGAAGGGGACAACAGAGGATGAGATGGCTGGATAGCATCACTGACTCGATGGAGATGAGTTTGGGTGAACTCTGGGCATTGGTGATGGACAGGGAGGCCTGGCGTGCTGCAATTCATGGGGTCGCAAATAGTCAGATATGACTGAGTGACTGAACTGAACTGAAAGCACTTGCCTAGCACCATAAATGACTTTTGTAAATTTCAATATGTAGGTACTTTCAAGGGCTTTAGGAAGCCTCCTTACGCATTTAACTAATACTTCCCAGGATATTCTTTTTCAGATAGTGTCATTCAGTGCTGAGAGCTGACTCTCCCTTTGTCACAACCATGGTTTTTAGAACTCAGATCTCTTACTTTGAATAATAAATCCCCTGAAGATTATTTTTATGCTTTCCAATGATTCACAAAACAAAGAGACAACTCCCCATGATAAACAAACCATTTTTTTCCTGATTGAATAAATGTTTTGATAACTTTTCACCGGAAGAAGTTTATTCTGTTATTGAGGCCAAGCACTGTTCTTATTCACACGATTTTGCTTTTAAAAATGCTACATACTGACCTTAGAAATAATAAGCCAATGGGCAATAATTCAATCAATAGAAAGGACCACTTAATAAAAAGTGATTGGGACACTTGAGGAAAAAAAAGATTTTTAAATATTATTTTTCCAATGTGTTTCTTAAGTAATTCTCTGAATTCAGTACTCATGTCAGTGAACTGCTTTGTTAGCAACCCAATTTAAAATCTATAGCCATGTTTTCAATGTCTGCTTATAATCTAATGCTATTTCAATCAACAGAGAACATGAGATTTTAGTACATATCTATTTATTATAATCATACAATTGTATATCAGAAAATATACCCTTAAATTAGTCTTTATTTCTTTGTGTTATCTGAAATTATATGCCATAACTCTGACATATGGGGTTATCACATCAAAGAAAAGCCTAAATCATTTTTACTTTTTCAGTTTAATTGGAAAAAACTATTTCAAAACAGAAATGTAGGTGAAAGCTTATTAAATGCTTTTAAAAATATATCATCTTCCAGAATTTTCTAAGTAGGTCCCTGGAATGTCAAGTTCAGGGTTTACTTACTTTATGTGGTTGAATAACTGGGAAAAGTATGCATTGAATTTATCAATTTCTTTGTAATTATTTATGATACAGAGTGTTTCTTTCATTCTTCCTGTAAATACTGTAGTGAAATATTTTCTTTCCTAATTAAGATTTTTGAGGTATTTTTCTTTATGGTCTCAAATTATAAAAGTATTTGTACTATCTTATGTTAACTGTAACAGGTCTAGGAAAGTAATAATTACATTTCTGAGCTATAAAAGCAATATTAATGTCATACAGAATGATTATTAATATAAATAAAACAACCATTTGTTAAGAAGTAAGCAAGGCAATGCAATTTAGTATCATTTCTGAAGCTGAACTGGCAGAAAGCTAAGATATTGCCAAGTTACTCTTTACTTACTACTGATTCAGGAATATTAGGGAACTGGTTTTGATTTATTTTTCTTGTATTAATATGCATCAGTTTAGTTCAGTTCAGTCACTCAGTCGTGTCCGACTCTTTGCAACCCCATGAATCGCAGCTCACCAGGCCTCCCTGTCCATCACCAACTCCCAGAGTTCACCCAAACTCATGTCCATCGAGTCAGTGATGCCATCCAGATATCTCAGCATAAGTTCTCATTAATGAGCAAAATTTAAATTCAACAAAAATATCAAGCTCAATATTTCCAGATATTTGTTTTAAGAATATAAACATGAGCAAGGCATGATCCTTCCCTTTAAGATCAGTTCAGTTCAGTCGCTCAGACGTTTCTGACTCTTTGAGACCCCATGGACTGTAGCACGCCAGGCTTTCCTGTCCATTAGGAAATCCCGGAGCTTGCTCAAACTCATGTCCATCGAGTTGGTGATGCCATTCAACCATCTCATCCTCTGTCATCCAGATCTCCTCCTGCTTTCAATCTTTCCCAGCAATATAGTAGAGTTCCTACAGCAAGAACATGCTGGCAAGCATATACATCCATGTATTTATTATATGTTCTGCAGAAGTACAGCAAGAAATAGTATTTTTAATAGTCTTTATTTAAATTTTTATCTAAGTCATAAAAAAATTTAGTTTTTACAGCTTGATATATGGCTTGCTATTGGAATTCTAACTCATTTCATAAAGTATATAGCTTCAGGGAAGCAGAGACTTTGTCATATTGCTCTCACTGTGTATATACTTTCAGCTGATTCAACATACCATACTTGTGTACCAAAATATCCCAAATATAGTTATTGTTATAATAAAATACATTTAAATGTAAAATTTTTTTCCAACTACAATTTTATTTTATTTTTAAACTTTACAAAATTGTATTAGTTTTGCAAATATCAAAAGGAATCCACCACAGGTATACATGTGTTCCCCATCCTGAACCCTTCTCCCTCCTCCCTCCCCATACCATCCTTCTGGGTCGTCCCAGTGCACTAGCCCCAAGCATCCAGTATTGTGCATTGAACCTGGACTGGCAACTCATTTCATACATGATATTATAAATGTTTCAATGCCATTCTCCCAAATCTTCCCACCCTCTCCCTCTCCCACAGAGTCCATAAGACTGTTCTATACATCAGTGTCTCTTTTGCTGTCTTGTACACAGGGTTATTGCTACCATCTTTCTAAATTCCATATATATGCGTTAGTATACTGTATTGGTGTTTTTCTTTCTGGCTTACTTCACTCTGTATAATAGGCTCCAGTTTCATCCACCTCATTAGAACTGATTCAAATGTATTCTTTTTAATGGCTGAGTAATACTCCATTGTGTATATGTACCACTGCTTTCTTATCCATTCATCTGCTGATGGACATCTAGGTTGCTTCCATGTCCTGGCTATTATAAACAGTGCTGTGATGAACATTGGGGTACACGTATCTCTTTCCCTTCTGATTTCCTCAGTGTGTATGCCCAGCAGTGGGATTGCTGGATCATAAGGCAGTTTTATTTCCAGTTTTTTAAGGAATCTCCACACTGTTCTCCATAGTGGCTGTACTAGTTTGCATTCCCACCAATAGTGTAAGAGGGTTCCCTTTTCTCCACACCCTCTCCAGCATTTATTGCTTGTAGACTTTTGGATCGCAGCCATTCTGACTGGAGTGAAATGGTACCTCATAGTGGTTTTGATTTGCATTTCTCTGATAATGAGTGATGTTGAGCATCTTTTCATGTGTTTGTTAGCCATCTGTATGTCTTCTTTGGAGAAATGTCTATTTAGTTCTTTGGCCCATTTTTTGATTGGGTCATTTATTTTTCTGGAGTAGAGCTGTAGGAGTTGCTTGTATATTTTTGAGATTAGTTGTTTGTCAGTTGCTTCATTTGCTATTATTTTCTCCCATTCTGAAGGCTGTCTTTTCACCTTGCTAATAGTTTCCTTTGATATGCAGAAGCTTTTAGGGTTAATTAGGTCCCATTTGTTTATTTTTGTTTTTATTTCCAATATTCTGGGAGGTGGGTCATAGAGGATCCTGCTGTGATGTATGCCAGAGAGTGTTTTGCCTATGTTCTCCTCTAGGAGTTTTATAGTTTCTGGTCTTACGTTTAGATCTTTAATCCATTTTGAGTTTATTTTTGTGTTGAGAAAAATTATAATGAAAATCTTTGTACACACTAACATAGCACTATATATTCCTTGAGAATTGTCAAAGTTAAAATGAATGATATATTTTTCTTTTACAAAAAATAATATATTGCTCTAAATTTGTTGATGTTTTCTTGAATGACAAGTGATTATAACCAATAACCTGTTGATGAACTAATATTAAACTGAAAGTGAATATAAATGTTTGTTCTTTCAACATAAACCTTTTACAATAAATGAGAGTTAATGCTTTTCAAAAGAAATTTGTGCTATGATCAACATCAATATGAAAACAGGTATGTAGAATTGTAGAAGTTATCATATGATTTTATTTTCATAATGAGATTTCATAACTAATCTTATATAATGCATATAAAAGGACTTTCTGGTGGCTCAGAGGATAAAGAATCTGCCTGCAATGCAGGAGATCTGGGTTCAATCCCTGGGTCAGGAGATCTTCTGGAGAAGGGAACGGTAACTCATTGGGGTATTCTTGCCTGGAGAATTCCAGTCCATGGGATCACAAGGAGTTGGACAAGACTGAGCAACTAACTTTCAATGTACATAAAAACAAACAACCAAAAATAAGATAATTGGAAATAGGATTTTTTTCTTTCTTTTAAAAATCTTGTAAAGAGATTAAGAAGAGGTTTAAGCCAATTTACTAACAGTTTCAAAAACATTCCTATTAGTTACTAAATGTTTATTAGCAACATTTCAGTAAAAGCATGTGTGAACAGTTTGTTTGGGTTAAACATGCTACTCAGCATAAGTCATCACAACCCTTGATGGGTTGCTTTCTTTTAGATCTATACATCTTATCTTTCATAGTATTTTTTCAGGTATGATGGTCATTAAAACACAGTTGTGAATTATATGTGTATTGGACAAGATCACAAATTTATTACCACAAGTTTATAAATAATGATATTCAAAAATAGACATGCATAATCAATTATTTCTTTCATTAATATATCAATATTAGATTTTAATGAGGACTAAGACCTTGTTTAATAATTGAAGCTAAAATATTGTGTATCATTTAAAAATATCTGTCATTCATGATTATAATGCAAGTGATATCTACAGTGGTATGACATTTATAACTAAATTCATATTAATATTTGAAGAGGCAACACGTCTAGCTCAATAATTTCTATACTTTATAGCAATGAACTCTTTCTTTCAGAATTTTTCTTTGTGAAAAAACAAAATGTATTTGTTGTTTGTTGTTCAGTTGCTAAGTCAAGTTGGACTCTATGACTTGATGCACTGCAGCACAACAGGCTTTTCTGCCCTCCACTATCTGCTGGGTTTTTCTCAAATTCATGTCTACTAAATTGGTGGTGCTATCAAACCACCTCATCCTCGGCCACCCCCTTCCCCTGTTACCTTCAATCCTTCCCAGCATCAGAATCTTTTCCAATGAGTCAGCTCTTCACATCAAAGACCAAAGTATTGGAGATTCAGTATCAGTACTTCCAATGAATATTTAGGGTTTATTTCCTTTAGGATTGACGGGTTTGATCTCCTTGCTGTCGAAGGGATTCTCAACAGTCTTTTCCAGCACCAAAATTAGAAAGTATCAATTCTTTGGCCCTCAGTCTTCTTTATGCTTCAGCTCTCACATTCATACATGACTACTGGAAAGACCATAGCTTCAACTATATGGACCTTTGTCAACAATATGATATCTCTTTTTTTTTTTTTTAATATTATTTAGGTTTCCTTCCAAGGAGCAAGAATCATTTAATTTCATGGCTGTAATCACCATTCACTGTGATTTTGGAGCCCAATAAAATAAAATCTGTCATTATCATTTTTTGCCTTCTATTTGGCATGAAGTGATGGGGCTGGATAACATGATCTTAGTTTCTTTTTTTTTTTTTAAATGTTAACCTTCAAGCCAACTTTTTCACTCTTCTCCTTCATCCTTATCTAGAGCTTCTTTAGTTCCTCTTTACTTTCTAACATTAAAATGATATAATCTGCATATCTGAAGTTATTGATATTTCTCCAAGCAATCTTGACTCCAGCTTGTGATTCATCCAGTCCAGCCTTTCATGTGTTGTACTCTGTATATTAGTTAAAAAAGCAGAGTGACAAATGCATCCTTGTCATACTTCTTTCCCAATTTGAAATCAGTTTGTTGTTACATATCTGGATCTAACTATTGCTTCTTGACCAACGTACGATTATATGTTAATAAAAAAAACAAAATATATTATGATGTGGATAGATTTGCTGTGGACTTTGTATTATCTGTGGAGAAGGAAATGGCAACCCACACCAGTGTTCTTGCCTGAAGAATTCCATGGACAGATGAGCCTCGTGGGCTGTGATCTATGGAGTCACAAAGAGTCAGACCTGACAGAAGAGACTTGGCATGCATGTATTGTATTATCTGTGAGAAATCCAAATCACTTAGCACCTTCTTCTTTTATCTTCTCAATATCTGAAATGCTCTGGGCTCTGGCAGCACAGTTTGAAAAGCATTCATTTGAATAACAAAGGTTATTTTCCCTTGGGTAATTGTGTGTGTGTGTGTGTGTGTGTGTGTGTGTGTGTGTGTGTGTGTCTGTATACACACACACACACACACACATATATATATATATATATGACACATTCTATCAGTTGTACTGTTTTATCTTCTACACCTAGAACTACATTTTTACTCCCTTTTATTCTAACAATTTAGTCATCTTCTTCTCAACAGTGTCTTAACACATACAATCTGCAAAAGCTTTACTTTTGACCCTCACTAGTATCCCTAAATCTGAGTTTGATCACAGCTATCATTCTTAAAATGGATACTCATGTATAGAGATTATGAGGACAAATTCAGGCATGCTACATTTTATTTCCTGACCTCCCTTCATTTGAAAGATATTTCTGGAAATCCTCTACCATATAGGTCCCCTTGATGTAAAAAGTAGTGAATATAGGACAAATGCTGGTTGGACTGGTCTCAGAAGCTTGATCTACCCTTGGACTTTCCAGTTATCCCTCTACAGGAAATATTGAGACTATCTATATCCCAGCAAGTGTCTTTCTATCCAAAGACACCCATTTTAACAATTATCTTTCCTGAGCTTGATGTTGGTGATAATAGAAAATTGATAGTGAGTATTTTGACTTTTTCTGGAGACTGTTTCAAATCTGACATAGAGAAAATTCAGTGTGTGTGCCAGCCTCCTGAGTAATGCTCAGATGGGGAAATATGTGCCTTGCCCTCTACTATCATCTGTCTTTATGATTTAATTCTTTGTGCATGATTAATTAATTATAATGGCATTTTAAAAATCATTACATAATATAGAATCTTGAGATATATTTTCCTAGCATATTTTCAAGTCCAAGTTATTGCTATTTAAACTGTAATAACTACTATTAATTTTCTTATATAAAAAAGCTATTACTTGCAGGTATTAATTCAGAGCACAAATAATTCAAACACAAAACAGATGTATTACAGACGGTATACATTTTTTCTTATATTACTAATAATCTTATTATGATATCTTTATCTATATTCCTTTTAAAGTTAGTGAACACAAACTTTTGTAGAAACGAATGTCTAATGTATCCTTTTAAGAAATATACTTCTTTTACCTAAAGAAGTTGGAAATGATATTGCATGGCCTCATCTGTCCATCCACAGGGCTGGTTATATGACTCTGGTTGGCTAACCAGGCCCTTTATTCCAAGTTACAGCATTGTTATATAGATACTGTCATATGACATACTCTTTCCACTCAAGTTGACCCATGGTCATTTGAACAAATGAAAGAATGCTAGTGAGAGAGAGAACATAGTTGGACCCCATGTCTAGCCTCTCTTGGAAACCAACTGAATTTTTAATGTTAAAATAGAGAATATATTTGCCCAGTTTTCTTGGTCTTCTCTATCAATCTGATAATTTATTGTATGTTTCATTTTTTGTTTTAAAAATTTTATCATATGATTGTCTCAATAGATGCAGAGAAAGCCTTTGACAAAATTCAACATCCATTTATAACAAAAACTCTCCAGAAAGCAGGAAAAGAAGGAGCATGCTGCTGCTGCTGCTGCTGCTAAGTTGCTTAATACCTCAACATAATAAAAGCTATATATGACAAACCCACAGCAAACATTATCCTCCATGGTGAAAAATTGAAAGCATTTCCCCTAAAGTCAGGAACAAGACAAGGGAGCCCACTCTCACCACAACTATTCAACATCGTTTTGGAAGTTTTGGCCACAGCAACCAGAGCAGAAAAAGAAATAAAAGGAATCCAAATTGGAAAAGAAGAAGGAAAACTCTCACTGTTTGCAGATGACATGATCCTCTACATAGAAAACCCTGAAGACTCCACCAGAAAATTACTAGAGCTAATCAATGAATATAGTAAAGTTGCAGGATATAAAATCAACACACAGAAATCCCTTGCATTCCTATACACTAATAAAGAGAAAATAGAAAGAGAAATTAAGGAAACAATTCCATTCACCACTGCAATGAAAAGAATAAAATACTTTGGAATATAGCTACCTAAAGAAACTAAAACCTATATATAGAAAACTATAAAACACTGATAAGAGAAATCAAAGAGGACACTAATAGATGGAGAAATGTACCATGTTCATGGATCGGAAGAATCAATATAGTGAAAATGAGTATACTACCCAAAACAATCTATAGATTCAATGTAATCCCTATCAAGCACCCAGTGGTATTTTTTTACAGAGCTAGAGCAAATAATTTCACAATTTGTATGGAAATACAAAAAACCTCGAATAGCCAAAGCAGTCTTTAGAAAGAAGAATGGAACTGGAGGAATCAACCTGCCTGACCTCAGGCTCTACTACAAAGCCAAAGTCATCAAGACAGTATGGTACTGGCACAAAGACAGAAATATGGATTAATGGAACAAAATAGAAAGCCCAGAGATAAATCCATGCACATATGGACACCTTATCTTTGACAAAGGAGGCAAGAATATACAATGGAGAAAAGACAATCTCTTTAACAAATTGTGTTCAGAAAACTGATCAACCACTTGTAAAAGAATGAAACTAGAACACTTTGTAACACCACACATAAAAATAAACTCAAAATGGATTAAAGATCTAAAAGTAAGACCAGAAACTATAAAACTCCTAGAGGGGAACATAGGCAAAACACTCTCTGACATAAATCACAGCAGGATCCTCTATGTCACACCTCCCAGAATATTGAAAATAAAAGCAAGAATAAACAAATAGGACCTAATTAAAATGAAAAGCTTCTGCACAACAAGGAAACTATAAGCAAGGTGAAAAGACAGCCTTCAGAATGGGAGAAAACAAGAGCTAATGAAGCAAATGACAAAGAATTAATCTCAAAAATATACAAGCAACTCCTACAGCTCAATTCCAGAAAACTAAATGACCCAATCAAAAAATGGACCAAAGAACCAAATAGACATTTCTCCAAAGAAGACATATAGATGGCTAACAAACACATGAAAAAATGTTCAACATCACTCATTATCAGAGAAATGCAAATCAAAACCACTATGAGGTACCATTTCACACCAGTCAGAATGGCTGCTACCCAAAGTCTACAAGCAATAAATGCTGGAGAGGGTGTGGAGAAAAGGCAACCCTCTTACACTGTTGGTGGGAATGCAAATTAATACAGCCACTATGGAGAACAGTGTGGAGATTCCTTAAAAAACTGGAAATAAAACTGCCTTATGATCCAGCAATCCCACTGCTGGGCATACACCCCGAGGAAACCAGAATTGAAAGAGACACATGTACCCCAATGTCCATCGCAGCATTGTTTATAATAGCTAGGACATGGAAGCAACCTAGATGTCCATCAGCAGATGAATGGATAAGAAAGCAGTGGTACATATACACAATGGAGTATTACTCAGCCATTAAAAAGAATACATTTGAATCAGTTCTAATGAGGTGGATGAAACTGGAGCCTATTATACAGAGTGAAGTAAGCCAGAAAGAAAAAAAACAATACAGTATACTAATGCATATACATGGAATTTAGAAAGATGGTAACGATAACCCTGTATGCGAGACAGCAAAAGAGACACAGATGTATAGAACAGTCTTTTGCACTCTGTGGGAGAGGAAGAGGGTGGGATGATTTGGGAGAATGGCATTTAAACATGTATAATATCATATAAGAAATGAATCGCCAGTCCAGGTTCGATGCAGAATACGGGATGCTTGGGTTTTGTGCACTGGGATGATCCAGAGGGATGGTATGGGGAGGGGTGTGGGAGGGGGTTCAAGATGGGGAGCATGTGTACACCTGTGGCAGATTCATGTTGCTGTATGGCAAAACCAATACAATATTTTAAAACAATTAGCCTCCAATTAAAATAAATACATTTAAATAAAAAAAAAAAGAGAAAACATTTTCCCCTAAGCTATAGTGCTTCATTTTTAATAGAAATATATCTGACCACTTAATCACATAAACAGATTCATACATAAATAGTGTGACAGATTTAAAATGGCCACAACTTCTTTGCCATCCCTTCTGTTGAAAGATGCAAACTATATTCCATCCCCTTGAGTCTAGGCTTGGAGCATGACAGAACCTATGCTTGCCAGTTTGGGACCTAACCTTTGAGATTTTCAGTTCCTGTTTCCTTTTTCTTGGAGCACCAACTTTCATTTGAGAAGTCAGGACATTCTGTGTGCAAGATTTTTAAAAGCCTATGATAAACATGGGCTTCCCTGGTGGCTCAGGGTTGGAAAGATCCCCTGGAGAAGGGAACGGCTACCCACTCCAGTATTCTGGCCTGGAAAATTGCTTGGACTGTATAGCCCATGGGATTAAAGAGAGTTGGACATAACTGAGTGACTTTTATTTCACTTCATGGTAAACATGGAGAGGCCTTGAAGGGAAGTAAGGTGAAAGACAGAGACAAAGTGATAGAAAGTTTCCACCAGCTCTAGCTGTTTCAGTCCCAGTTATTCAAATCATCTCAGCAGAGACCTCAGATACTGATAAATTGAGATAAGCCTCTAAACTCCATGCATATTCTTGACCACAAACCCTGAAACAAAATGATGATAAATTGTTTTAAGCCATTTGATTTTGAATTGTTTGGAAAAAATGGTGACATAATTATTAAAGATGTTTTTTCATGATTTTATTTTTATTTCCAAGTTTTCTTTACATAGAAGGTATTATTTCTGCAGACAAACAGAAAACCCAAGTGATACATGTCAATATTAACTCACTAATTACTTTTTGGTTGGCTTTATCACTGTTCTAAGTACTATAACTGAGAATACAACCTCATTGTTGACTATATTTGGTATAGACAGTTTCTATCTCTCCATTTCTATTCCAATGGCCAGGGAATACCAGATTCCTTACAATTTAGTCTTTCATCTCTATGTATTTACAAAATAGTACTGTCTTTGTGAATATTTTATATACCGTTTAAAACTTTGGCAGGGTTTGTGATAATTTACTTGCCAATAAACATTCTTATATATGTGATTTAGATATTTCATAGCATTTCATTATTTTCCTTAAGTTATCTTACTTAGTGTTTGTGTCCATGCTTGCTAAGTTGCTTCAGTTGTGTCCAATTCTGAGACCTTATGAACTGTACCCTGCCAAACTCCTCTGTTCATGGGATTCTCCAGGCAAGAATACTGGTGTTGGTTGCCATGGCCTCCTCCAGGGGATCTTTCTGACCCAAGAATTGAACCTGCAACTCTTATGTCTCCTGCATTAGCAGACAGGTTCTTTACCACTAGCACCATCTACTTTTTATCAATTTAGTTACTATACATTTTCAATACATATTTACCTATATTAAAAATGTCTACTGCAGGTTTAGTCTCATACCCATGTTTAAGACAAGATTTAAAAATGGCAATACCTATCTTTGCCATTTTTTGACAAAAATTTAGTTATTTTACAGAAATCCCCAACATACTCTGCTATACTTCACTGGCCAGAATTATGTCATCTTCCTCACTTCCTCAACCCCTCTGGTTCCAGAACATTGTGTCTGGAGAGATGCATTTTCAGGATGGCCCATTCCCATCTCCCCAGACTTGAGATTCTTTTAGAGAGTAAAATGAGGAAACTGATAGCCAGTTTACCATCATGACTCTTTGTTAAGAACATTTAAGTTTTTTTTTTTTTTTTTACTAATAAGTATAGTTGATTTTTTTTTGGGGGGGTGAGGGTAGTGTTAGTTCTAAAAGGTCTTGTAGGTCGTCATAGAACTGTTCAACTTCAGCTTCTTCAGCATTACTGGTTGGAGAATAGACTTGGATTACTGTGATATTGAATGGTTTGCCTTGGAAACGAACAGAGATCATTCTGTCGTTTTTGAGATTGCATCCAAGTACTGCATTTCGGACTCTTTTGTTGACCATGATGGCTACTCCATTTCTTCTGAGGGATTCCTGCCCGCAGTAGTAGATATAATGGTCATCTGAGTTAAATTCACCCATTCCAGTCCATTTCAGTTCGCTGATTCCTAGAATGTCGACATTCACTCTTGCCATCTCTTGTTTGACCACTTTCAATTTACCTTGATTCATGGAGCTGACATTCCAGGTTCCTATGCAATATTGCTCTTTACAGCATCGGACCTTGCTTCTATTGCCAGTCACATCCACAGCTGGGTATTCTTTTTGCTTTGGCTCCATCCCTTCATTCTTTCTGGAGTTATTTCTCCACTGATCTCCAGTAGCATATTGGGCACCTACTGACTTGGGGAGTTCCTCTTTCAGTATCCTATCATTTTGCCTTTTCATACTGTTCATGGGGTTCTAAAGGCAAGATTGCTGAAGTGGTTTGCCATTCCCTTCTCCAGTGGACCACATTTTAGAACTAACACCCAAAAAAGATGTCCTTTTCATTAGAGGGGACTGGAATGCAAAAGTAGGAAGTCAAGAAACACCTGGAGTAACAGGCAAATTTGGCCTTGGAATACAGATGAAGCAGGGCAAAGACTAATAGAGTTTTACCAAGAAAAGGCACTGGTCATAACAAACACCCTCTTCCAACAACACAAGAGAAGACTATACATGGATATCAACAGATGGTCAACACCATAATTGGATTGATTATATTCTTTGCAGCCAAAGATGGAGAAGCTCTATATAGTCAGCAAAAACAAGACCAGGAGCTGACTGTGGCTCAGATCATGAACTCCTTATTGCCAAATTCAGACTTAAATGAAGAAAGTAGGGAAAACTACTAGACCACTCAGGTATGACCTAAATCAAATCCCTTATGATTATACAGTGGAAGTGAGAAATAGATTTAAGGGCCTGGATCTGATAGATAGAGTGCCTGATGAACTATGGACTGAGGTTTGTGACATTGCAGAGGAGACAGGGATCAAGACCATCCCGATGGAAAAGAAATGCAAAAAAGCAAAATGGCTGTCTGGGGAGGCCTTAAAAATAGCTGTGAAAAGAAGAGAAGCAAAAAGCAAAGGAGAAAAGGAAAGATATAAACATCTGAATGCAGAGTTCCAAAGAATAGCAAGAAGAGATAAGAAAGCCTTCTTCAGCAATCAATGCAAAGAAATAGAGGAAAACAACAGAATGGGAAAGACTAGGGATCTCTTCAAGAAAATCAGAGATACCAAAGGAACATTTCATGCAAAGATGAGCTCAATAAAGGACAGATATGGTATAGACGTAACAGAAGCAGAAGATATTAAGAAGATATGGCAAGAATACACAAAGAACTGTACAAAAAAGATCTTCACGACCCAGATAATCACGATGGTGTGATCATTGACCTAGAGCCAGACATCCTGGAATGTGAAGTCAAGTGGGCCTTAGAAAGCATCACTATGAACAAAGCTAGTGGAGGTGATGGAATTCCAGTTGAGCTATTCCAAATCCTGAAAGATGATGCTGTGAAAGTGTTGCACTCCATATGCCAGAAAATTTGGAAACTCAGCAGTGGCCACAGGACTGGAAAAGGTCAGTTTTCATTCCAATCCCAAAGAAAGGCAATGCCAAAGAATGCTCACACTACCACACAATTGCACTCATCTCACACGCTAGTAAAGTAATGCTCAAAATTCTCAAAGCCAGGCTTCAGCAATATGTGAACCATGAACTTCCTGATGTTCAAGCTGGTTTTAGAAAAGGAAGAGGAACCAGAGATCAAATTGCCAACATCTTCTGGATCATGGAAAAAGCAAGAGAGTTCCAGAAAAACATCTATTTCTGCTTTATTGACTATGCCAAAGCCTTTGATTGTGTGGATCTCAATAAACTGTGGAAAATTCTGAAAGTGATAGGAATATGGGACCACCTGATCTGCCTCTTGAGAAATTTGTATGCAGGTCAGGAAGCAACAGTTAGAACTGGACATAGAACAACAGACTGGTTCCAAATAGGAAAAGGAGTACATCAAGGCTGTATATTGTTATCCTGCTTATTTAACTGCTATGCAGAGTATATCATGACAAAAGCTGGGCTGGATGAATCCCAAGCTGGAATCAAGATTGCTGGGAGAAATATCAATAACCTCAGATATGCAGATGACACCACCCTTATGGCAGAAAGTGGAGAGGAACTCAAAAGCCTCTTGATGAAAGTGAAAGTGGAGAGTGAAAAAGTTGTTTTAAAGCTCAACATTCAGAAAATGAAGATCATGGCATCCGGTCCCATCACTTCAACGGAAATAGATGGGGAAACAGTGGAAACAGTGTCAGACTTGATTTTTTGGGGCTCCAAAATCACTGCAGATGGTGACTGCAGCCATGAAATTAAAAGACGCTTACTCCTTGGAAGAAAAGTTATGACCCACCTAGATAGCATATTCAAGAGCAGAGACATTACTTTGCCAACAAAGGTTCGTCTAGTCAAGGCTATTGTTTTTCCTGTGGTCATGTATGGATGTGAGAGTTGGACTGTGAAGAAGGATGAGCACCGAAGAATTGATGCTTTTGAACTGTGTTGTTGGAGAAGACTCTTGAGAGTCCCTTGGGCTGCAAGGAGATCCAATCAGTCCATTCTGATAGAGATCAGCCCTGGGATTTCTTTGGAAGGAATGATGCTAAAGCTGAAACTCCAGTACTTTGGCCACCTCGTGCGAAGTGTTGACTCATTGGAAAAGACTCTGATGCTGGCAGGGTTTGGGGGCAGGAGGAGAAGGGGACGACAGAGGATGAGATGGCTGGATGGCATCACTGACTCGATGGGCGTGAGTGTGAGTGAACTCCGGGTGTTGTTGATGGACAGGTAGGCCTGGCGTGATGCGATTCATGGGGTCGCAAAGAGTCGTACACGACTGAGCGTCTGATCTGATCTGATCTGGTAGTTGATTTACAATATTGCATTAATTTCTGCTCTACAGCAAGGTGATTCATGTATACACATATGTATATACACATGCACACACTCACACACACACACACACACATATATATATAAATGTATAACGTATTATTTTCAATTAGTTTATCAAAGGGTATTGAATATAGTTTTCTGTGTTAGACAATAGGATATAGGACCTTATTGTTTATCAATTCTATATATAAAAGTTTACCAAAGGGTATTGAATATAGTTTTCTGTGCTAGACAATAGACAAAGTTTACCAAAGGGTATTGAATATAGTTTTCTGTGCTAGACAATAGACAATAGGACCTTATTGTTTATCAATTCTGTATATAAAAGGTTATATCTACTAACCCCAAGCTCCCACTGCATCCCTCCCTCAGCTACCTCCCACTCCACAACCTACATTTTGTTCTCTGTGCCTGTGTTTCTGTTTCATAGATAGGCTCACTTGTATCATATTTTAGGTTTCATATGTAAGTCATATCATGTAATATTTGTCTTTCTGACATACTTAGTAAGATAATCTCTACTTGTATCAGTGTTGCAGCAAATGACATTATTTTCTTTTTATGTCTGAGTAGAATTCTATTGTATATATATACCACATGTTCTTTATCCATTCATCTGTCAGTGGACATTTAGATTGTTTCAATGCCTTAGCTCTTGTGATTAGTGCTTCTATGAATATAGAGGTGTATGTATCTTTTTGAATTACAGATTTGTCTCAATATATGTCCAGGAGTAGTATTGCTGGATCATACGGTAGTTCTGTTTTTAATTTTCTGAGGAATCTCTGTACTGTCTTTCATGGTGACTGCACCAACTAACATTCCCACCAACAGTGTAGGCGGGTTCCCTTTTCTTCACACACTCCCCAGCATTATTTGTAGATTTTTTGATAATGGCCATTCTAACTGCTCTGAGGTTGTACCTCATTGTAGTTTTGATTTGCATCTGTCTAATAATTAGTGATGTTGAGCCTCTTCTCTTGTGTCTATTGACCATCCATATTTATTCTTTGGAAAAATATCTATTTAGATATTCTGCCCATTTTGGAATTGAGGTTTTTATTATTTTTTGTTGCTAAGTTGTATAGTCTGTTTGTATATTATGGGAAATGTCATAACATTTGAATCTTGTCAGTCATTTCATTTGCAATCATATCATATGACTTTTGTCAGTCATATCATTTGCAAATATTTTTTTCCCATTCTGTGTGTTGTCTTTTTGTTTAGTTTATGGTTTCCTTTGCTATCTAAAAGTTTGTAAGTTTGTTTCAAACCCATTAGTTTATTTATTTATTTTTTAATTTCTATTGCCTTGGGAAATTGGCCTAAGAAAACATCTGTGTGATTTATGTCAGAGAATGTTTTGCCTATGTTCTTTTCTAGGAGATGTATGGCCACTGTCTACTATTAATTCAATTTATAAGACATACTTGTTGTATTGTTTTGTGCTGTGCTCAGTTTCTCAGATGTGTCCAATTCTTTGAAATCCTATGGACTGTGGCCCACCAAGATCCTTTGTCCATGAACTTCTCCAGGCAAGAACACTGGGGTGAGTTGCCATTTCCTATTCCAGGAGATCTCCTGACCAAAGTTTTCTGTGTCTCCTGTATTGTCAGGAGAATTCTTTACCACTGAGTCTCTTGGGAAGCCCTGGGTCTGGTTGAGAAATAGATAAGCAGTAAGTAGATAGGGAGAAACAAAGAACAAAATAACAGTAGTTAATGCAAATTAGGTTCCTAGAAATGGAAGAATAGGGATTTAAAGTTTCTTATTTTTTCTTATCATTCTGTGTAATTCAAAGTATCCTGTAGTCATATCACCGCAGATGGTGACTGAAGCCACGAAACTAAAAGATGGTTGCTCCTCGGAAGAAAAGTTATGACCAACCTAGACAGCATATTAAAAAGCAGAGATATTACTTTACTGACAAAGGTCCATCTAAGTCAAAGTGAGAGTTGGACTATAAAGAAAGCTGAGCACCAAAGAATTGATGCTTTTGAACTGTGGTGTTGGAGAGTCTTGAGAGTCCCTTGGACTGCAAAGAGATCCAACCAGTCCATCCTAAAGGAAATTAGTCCTGAATATTCCTTGGGAGGACTGATGCTATAGTTGAAAGTCCAATATTTTGGCCACCTGATGGGAAGAACTTATTCATTAGAAAAGACCCTGATACTGGGCAAGATTGACGGCAGAAGGAGAAGGGGACAACAGAGGATGGGATGGTTGGATGGCATTACTGACTCAATGAACATTAGTTTGAGCAAGCTCCGGGAGTTGGTGATGCACAGGGAAGCCTGGCATGCTGCAATCCTAGAGGTCACAGAGTCGGACACGTCTGAGAGACTGAACTGAACTGAACTGAACTGATCTCAAACGCAGCATCCACTTTGCAGCCTGTGCGTTCAGAAGTAATTTTGACTTTCATGTCTTATTATTTTAAGAAATATATTCTGAAAGGCTGTGAAGTCAAATGAAAGTTGCTCAGTCATGTCTGATTCTGTACGACCCTATGGACTGTAGCCCGCCAGATTCCTCTATCCATGGAATTCCCCAAGCAGGAATACTAGAGGGAATTGCCGTTCCCTTCTCCAGGGCATCTTCCCAACTCAGGTGGATTCTTTACCAGGTGAACTACCAGGGAAGTTATAGTTACTTAGGCTATAACTGCTATCAATAGTGACTTCTCTGGTGGACTTGGGAAAATTCCATTGGAAACCTTCTGGAAAGGATTTTCCATTTTAAACATGATTCAGCATATTTATGATTCATGGGAAGAGATCAAATATCAATATTAACAGGAGTTTGGAAGAAGCTGATTTTAACCCTCGTGGATGACTTTGAATGGTTCAAGACTTTAATGGAGGAAGTAACTACATTTGTGGTGAAAATAACAAGGAAGCTAAAGTTAGAAGTAGAAGCTGAAGATATGCTTGAATTGCTCCTATCTCATGATAAAACTTTAATGGATGAAGAATTGCTTACAGATAAGGAAAGTGTTTTCTTGAGATGGATGCTCTTGATCAAAATTCTGTGAAGGTTGTTGAAATGACAACAAAAGGTTTAGAATATTACATAAACCTAGTTGGTAAAAAAGGAGCAGAGTTTGAGAGAACTGACTCCAACTTTGAAAGTTCTACTTTATGTAAAATAATATCAAATAGCATTGTATGCTACAGAGATATCTCTAATGAAAGAGTCAAGCAATGTGGCAAACTTTATTGCTGCTTGATTCTTAGAAATTGCCTCAGAAACCCCAGCCTTTCAGCAGCTACCACCATGATCAGTCAGTAGCCAGCAACACTGAAGTAGGATCCTCTACCAGCAAAAGAATTATGACTCACGAGGGTTTAGGTGATATTTGGAAATTTTTAGCAGTAAAGTATTTTTAAATTAAGGTATGAGCATTATTTTGGGGCATAATGCTGTTGCACACTTAGACTACAATATCATATAAATGTAAAGTTTATAGGCACTGGGAAATGAAGCAATTCATGTGACTCACTTTATTGCAGGATTGGCTTTATTGCAGTGGTATGGAAATAAACCTGTGCTCTCTCCCACATATGCCTGTACTTTCTATTTACTTACTGTGAGACATTGGAATTCATCTATATAATGCAACTATAACATTCTTACTTCATTCTTAAAAACTTGGAAATCAGTATGGCACTTTACCCTCGAAATTGCTATATGCTATGTACTATTGCTTAATGTTTCTGGCTCTAATCCAACATGCTTATCTCAGTTCAGAAATTACCTACATTTACAGTACAAGTAATTTGTTTTTCTTTTCTTCAGTTGTTAAAAAAAGAGCTAAGTTTCAAATATTAACTGAGATTATATTTATCATCATCCTAAATTTTAATAAACTTTTTGTCCCAAATATAAAGTAAAAGATAAAAAAATCATGTGATACCCTGAGTTTGTAGTCATAGGATAAATGTTGACTTGAATTGTGCTGCAGCAGTTATTATCAGAGACAAACTGATCAAAACTTAGGAAAAAAAAAATGGAAGCAACTTTATTTACCCTTTCTTTTCTTTTTAACTTCACTTCTTATTAGTAGTCCTGTCTATTGCCTGCCTCACTCTCCTCATTTGTATTGCATTTAAAATATTTTTGAGCAAATGTAAGTCAAACACTGTGAATACAGTAGTGAAAAAGATAGAAATAATCCTTGTGATGAGAAAACTTGTAATGTAGTGAGGGATACTAGAAGGTTCTTATTCTAAGGGTCTTATATTTTTGTTCTCAGTGGTCTAAGCAAGTGTTGTATGTAATTATCATTCAAGATTTTTTAAAACAGTTATGGTTAATGTCTCCCACAAGGAAATGTTAATACTGCTGTGCTTAGTTCAAAATATTTATGAAAATTTAAGAACTGTCTCTGGAGCACTAATATGAGACAGCCAGCACACTACTGTATAGAAATATAAAATGAGTTGCCATTGTTTTCCAGTCACTAAATCCTGTCCAGGTCTTTAAGAGCCCACAGACTGCATCACTCCAGGCTTTGTTGTCCTTCACTGTCTCTCAGAGTTTGCTCAAACTCATGCCCATTGACTCAGTGGTACCATCCAACAATCTTATACTTTGTTGCCCCCTTCTCCTCCTGCACTCAATCTTTTGCAGCATTAAAGTCTTTTCCAATGAGTCGGTTCTTCATATCAGGTGGCCAAACTATTGGATCTTCAGCTTCATCATAAGTATTTCCAATGAGTATTCAGGGTTGATTTTCTTTAGGATTCACTAGTTTGATCTCTTTGATGTCCAGGGGACTCTCAAGAGTCTTCTTCAGCACCACAATTTGAAAGCATCAATTCTTTGGTGCTCAATCTTCGTTATGGTCCAACTCTCAAATCCATACATGACTGCTGGAAAAACTATAGCTTCAACTATATGGACCTTTGTTGGCCAAGTGATGTCTCTGGTTTTTAATATACTGTCTAGGTTTGTCATAACTTTTCTTTCAAGGACCAAGCATCTTTTAATTTCATGGCTTCAGTTACCATCTGCAGTGATTTTTGATCCCAAGACAACAAAGTCTGTCAATGTTTCCACTGTTCCTCCATCTATTTTTCATAAAGTGATGGGACCATATGCTCTGATCTTAAGTTTTTTGAATGTTGAGTTTTAAGCCAGCTTTTTCACTGTCCTCTTTCACTGACCTCAACAGACTCTTTAGTTCCTGTTCTCTTTCTGCCATTAGAGTGGTGCCATCTGCATATCTGCAATTGTGGATATTTCTCCCAGCAATCTTGATTCCAACTTGTGATTCATCCAGGCCAGCATTTTTGCATGATGTACTCTGAATAGAAGTTAAATGAGTAGGCTGACAATATACAGTCTTGATGTACTCCTTTACTATTTTGAACCAGACATGGTTCTAACTGCTGCTTCTCATCCTGCATACAGGTTTCTCAGAAGGCAGATAAGGTGGTCTGGTATTCCCATCTCTTGAAAAGTGGTCCAGTTTGTTTTGATCTCCACAGTCAAAGGCTTTAGCATAGTCAATGAAACAGAAGTGAATGTTTTTCTGGAATTCTCTTGCTTTCTCTCTGATACAATGGATATTAGCAATTTGATCTCTGGTTCCTCTGCTTTTCCTAAATCCAGCTTGAACATATGGAAGTTCTCAGTTGACATACTGTTGAAGCCTAGCTTGAAGGATTTTGAGAATTATATTGCTGGCACATGAAATGAATGCAATTGTATGGTAACTTGAACAATCTCTGGCATTACTTTCTTTGGGATTGGAATGAAAACTGGCCTTTTCCAGTCCTGTGGCCACTGCTGAGTTTTACCAATTTGCTGACATACCGAATGCAGGACTTTAACAACTTCATCTTTTAGGATCTGAAATAGCTCAGCTGGAATTCCATTACCTCTATTAGCTTTGTTCCTAGTAATGCTTCCTAAGGCCCACCTGACTTCACACTCCCAAATATCTGGCTCTAGGTGAGTGTCCATACCATCGTGGTTATCTGGGTCATTAAGACCTTTTTGTATAGTTCTTCTGTGTTTTCTTGGCACCTTGTTATAATTTCATCTGCTTTTGTTAGGTTCTTGCTGTTTCTGTCCTTTATTGTGCCCATCCTTGCATGAAATATTCCCTAGGTATCTCCAGTTGTCTTGTAGAGATCTCTGGTATTTTTCATTCTATTGTTTTCCTCTGTTTCTTTGCATTGTTCACTTAAAAAGGCTTTCTTATCTCCTTGCTATTTTCTTAAACTCTGCATTAAGTTGGGTATGTCTTTCCCTTTTTCCTTTGCCTTCCATTTCTCTTCTTAGCTATTTGTAAGGCCTTCTCAGACAACCATTTTGCCTTGTTGGATTTATTTTAGGGGGGATGGTTTTGGTCACTGCTTCCTGTACAATGTTATGAACCTCCATCCATAATTCTTCAAGCCCTCTGTATACCATATCTAATTCCTTGAATCTATTTGTCCCTTCCACTGTCTAATCATAAGGGATATTATTTAAGTCATACCTGAATTGCCTAGTGGTGTTCCCTACTTTCTTCATTTTAATGTTTAATTTTGTAATAAGGAGCTCATGATCTGAGTCACAGTCAGTTCCAGGTCTTGTTTTTGCTGACTTTATAGAGTTCTAAATCTTTGGTTTCCCAAAAATGTAATCAGTCTGATTTTAGTATTTACCATCTAGTTGTATCCATGTGTAGAGTTGTCTCTTGTGTTGTTGGAAGAAGATGTTTGCTATGATCAGTGTTATCTCTTGGCAAAACTCTGTTAGCCTTTGCCCTGCATCATTTTGTACTCCAAGGCCAAACCTGCTTGTAATTCCAGGTATCTTTTGACTTCCTACTTTTGAATTCTAGTTCCCTGTGATGAAATGGGCATAATTTTTTTGGTGTTAGTTCTAGAAAGTCTTGAAGGTCTTCAAAGAACTGTTCAGCTTCTTTGACATTAATGTTAGGGACTTAGATATGGATTTCATGATATTGAATGGTTTGCCTTGGAAACAAGTTGAGATCATTTTGTCATTTTTGAGATTGCACTCAAGTACTGAATTTCAAACTCTGTTTTTGGCTACTTTTAGGGTTATTCCATTTCTTCCAAGACATTCTTGCCCACAGTAGTAGATATAATGGGCTTCCCAAGTAGCTCAGCTGATAAGGAATCCACCTGCAATGAAAGAGACCCCAGTTTGATTCCTGAGTCAGGAATATCTGCTGGGGAAGGGATTGGCTACCCACTCCAGTATACTTGGGTTTCCCTGGTGGCTCAGCTAGTAAAGAATCTGCCTGCAGTGTTGGAGACCTGGGTTTGATCACTGGATTGGGAAGATTCCCTGGAGAAGGGAATGGCTACCAACTCCAGTATTCTGGCCTGGAGAATTCCATGGACTTTATAGTCCATGGGGTCGCAAAGAGTCAGATACAACTGAGGGACTTTCACTTTTACTTTTCAGTAGATGTAATGGTTATCTGAATTAAATTTTCTCATTCCTGTCCATTTTAATTCACTGATTCCTAAAATATTGGTGGTCTCACTTGCCATCTCCTGCTTGACCATTTCCAATTTACTATGATTCTTGGATGACATCACCAACACAATGAACATGAGTTTTAGAAAACTTCGGGAGATAGTGAAGGAAAGGGAAGCCTGATGTGCTGTAGTCCATGGTGTTGTAGAGTCAGACACACTTAGTGACTGGACAACAAAAACATGGGCCTAACATTCAAGGTTCTTATGCAATATTTTTCTTTACAACATCAGACTTTGATTTCACCACCAGGCATAGTCACAACTGAGCATCATTTACACTTTGGCCCAGGCTCTTCAATCTTTTGGGAGCTATTTCTCTGCTTTTCCCCAGTAGCATATTGGATACTTACCAACCTGGGGGGCTCATCTTCCAGTGTCATATCTTTTAGCCTTTTCATACTCTTCATGGGTTCTTGAGACAAGAATATTGGAGTTGTTTGCCATTCTCTTCTCCAGTGGACCATATTTTGTCAGAACTCTACACACTGACTTGTGTGTTGGGTGTCCCAGCATGGAATGACTCATAGGTTTGTTGAGTTACACAAGGCTGTGATCTATATAATAGGTTTGCTTAGCTTTCTGTGATTGTGGATTTTATTCCAGAATCTGAAGAACTGTAATTCTTACTTCTTCTGTCTGCCTTCTGATAGATGAGGATAAGGGGCTTGGGATGGACTGACTGTGGGGAAACCTGGGTCTTGCTCAGGTGTCAGGACAACGGTCAATAAATCTTTAATCCAATTATCTGCTGATAGGTGGGGCTATTGTCCTTCCCTGTTATTTGTTTGGCCTGAAGTGACCCAGTTCTGGAGTCTACAGGCTCTATGGTAAAGCTATTGGCTAACTGGCTCAGCTGGTAAAGAATCCGCCTGAGATGCCAGTGACCTAGGTTTGATACCTGAGTTGGGAGATGCCCTGGAGAAGGGAAAGGCTATTCACTCCAATATTCTGGCCTGGAGAATTCCATGGACTGTATAGTCTATGAGGTCGCAAAGAGTCAGACATGACTGAGAGACTTTCACTTCACTCAAAAGAGGACTTATGACAGCATGTGCCTGCCAAGCTTCTGCTGCCAGTGCCCCGTCCCCATGGCAGGCTACTACTGATGCACACTCCAGCAGGAGACCCTCAACCACTCACAGGCATGTCTACCAAAGTCTCTTGTGGGGTCACCACTCCTTTCTTCTGTGTCCTGTTGAACACAAGGCTTTATTTGTGCTCTCTTGGTGTTAGTGGCTCAGTCATGTCTGAGTCTTTGTGACCCCATGGACTGTAGCCTGACAGGCTCTGATTTCCAGAGAAGCCTGGCAGGCTATAGTCCATGGAGTCGCAAAGAGTTGAACATGACTGAGCGACTAACACCAAGAGTTTCTGTTTCCCTCAGTCTTGTGTAAGTTCTATAATCAAATCTTGCTGTCCTTCAAAGTCAGATTCCCTGGGGACTTCCAGCCCTTTGCTAGACCCCAAGTTTGAAAGACTGATGTGGGGCCTAGAACCTTCACAACAGTAGCTGGGCTTCTTTGGTATTATTGTTCTCCAGTTTGTGGGTTACCCACCAGGCATGTATGGGATTTGATTTTAACATGATTGTGCCAGTCTTATTGTCTGATTGGGCCTTGTCCTTTGAACTTGGATGTGGGATATCTTTTTTTGGTGGGTTCTAACACACTCCTGTTGATGATTGTTCAACATCTAGTTGTGATTTTGGTGTTCTCGCAGGAGAAGATGAGCACAAGTCCTAATGGGGAGCTAGATAAAATAAAGATTAAGACAAGAGATTCCAGAAGGTAGGTTGTAAAGGAAATCAAAATTATATTAGGTATGGACCTCTGCATCTACACATGTTGAGTGCACATGCTTTGCTGCATACTTATATGTATATATGTTTTAAGAAGAAAAAAATGTTTGAGCATATATGTATAGTGGGGCTTCTCTGATGGCTCAGACAGTAAATAATCTGTCTACAATGTAGGAGACCTAGGTTTGATCCCTGGGTCAGGAAGATGCCCTGGAGAAGGGAATGGCAACTCACTCTAGGATTCTTGCCTGGAGGATCCCAGGGACAGAGGAGCCTGGTAGGCTACAGTCCATGGGGTCACAAAGAGTTGGACATGACTGAGTGACTAACACTTTCACTTTCATTTTCATATGTGTAATGAACCAGTGAAGAGAGAGTTTAAAGAAAAATAATTAATGACTATATTACATTGCTAACTTGCTATTGGTTCTCATCTGGATGAAATCATTTTACTCATATCATGTGTCAGTGACAAACTCCTAATTATTCATACCTCATTTACTGTGACTATTGATATTAGATATAAAATGAGAAAATAAATGCAATACACTTAAGACACACTACTGAGAAAATGAATTGAAGGTTGAAGTTTAGCTAATTAGGTAGTCAATGTGTGGATAATTTTGATCATATATCTATACATTTAGAGGGAATTATTAACATTATTTAGCCCTTTCCTCTCTTATCTTTCCTTCAATTCAAAAATAATGAGTGGTTTGATTTGTAGTTAGCTTATTCATTCAAATATATAATTGTTTGTTTCTTATAGAATATTCTGTACTTCATTTCATAGATATTTGGGGCTGACAGGTCTAAAACAGAATATGAGACAAACTGCAGATATTACTGCAGTAACATTGATTATAGCTAATGAGCTATTTTTCTGCTCTGGAACATATTTCCTCTAATTATTTTTCTTCTTCTACCAAGACAGCTCTCACTTCAGTAGCTCAGGTAGTTGAAAAATACTAGTCATCATTTGGAGAAGGCAATGGCAACCCACTCCAGTACTCTTGCCTGGAAAATCCCATGGACAGAGGAGCCTGGTAGGCTGCAGTCCATGGGGTCGCTAAGAGTCGGACATGACTGAACAACTTCACTTTCACTTTTCACTTTCATGCATTGGAGAAGGAAATGGCAACCCACTCCAGTGTTCTTGCCTGGAGAATCCCAGGGACAGAGGAGCGTGGTGGGCTGCCGTCTATGGGGTCGCACAGAATCAGACACGACTGAAGTGACTTAGCAGCAGCAGCAGCAGTCATCATTTGGCATTATATTTTTAGGTTACTTGGTAAAAAAAAAGAAACTGAAAAATATACCTAATAAATAGGTTGAATATCTTGTGGATAAGTTAAAAAAAAAAAAAAGAAGAAATAATTTACTGATTTGCTTGGAATGAGGAAAATTTTATTTTTTCCCATATAACCCTTATGCTATTTAGCTTACACGATTAAAGAGGTTTTACCCTACCTACTAACCTTGTTCAAATATACTTATATATGAGCCAGACAATGCATCCTAATATACAGAAAATATTCATCTAAATATATACTATTCAGTTCAGTCAGTAGCTCAGTCGTGTATGACTCTTTGTAACCCCATCGACTGCAGCATGCCAGGCCTCCCTGTCCATCACCAACTCCCAGAGATTACTCAAACTCATGTCCATCGAGTCAGTGATGCCATCCAACCATCTCATCCTCTGTAATCTCCTTCTCCTCCTGCCTTCAAATTTTCCCAACATCAGGGTCTTTTCCAATGAGTCAGTTCTTCACATCAGGTGGCCAAAATATTAGAGTTTCAGCATCAGTCCTTCCAAGGAATATTCAGGATTGATTTGCTTTAGGATGGGCTGGTTGGATCTCCTTGTTGTCCAAGGGACTCTCAAGGGTCTTATCCAACACCAGAGTTCAAAAGCATCAATTTTTCCGTGCTCAGCTTTCTTTACACTCTAACTCTCGTATGCATATATGACTACTGGAAAAACCATAGCTTTGACTAGACCAACCTTTGTTGGCAAAATAATGTCTTTGCTTTTTAGTATGCTGTCTGCTTTGTTCTTCCAAAGAGCAAGCATCTTTTAATTTTATGGCTGCAGTCACCATCTGCAGTGATCCAACCAGTCCATTCTGAAGGAGATCAGCCCTGGGATTTCTTTGGAAGGAATGATGCTAAAGCTGAAACTCCAGTACTTTGGCTACCTCATGGGAAGAGTTGACTCATTGGAAGACTCTGATGCTGGGAGGGATTGGGGGCAGGAGGAGAAGGGGACGACAGAGGATGAGATGGCTGGATGGCATCACTGACTCGATGGACGTGAGTCTGAGTGAACTCTGGGAGTTGGTGATGGACAGAGGCCTGGCATGCTGCGATTCATGGGGTCGCAAAGAGTCGGACACAACTGAGTGACTGATCTGATCTGGTCTGATATATATATATATATATATATATATATATATATATATATATATATATAAAGTCTCTCACTATTCCCACTGTTTCCGCATCTATTTGCCATGAAGTGATCGGGCCAGATACCATGATATTCATGAAATCCCTTCAAGAAAATTAGAGATACCAAGGGAACATTTCATGCAAAGATAGGCACAATAAAGGACAGAAAGATATAAAGAAGAGGTGGCAAGAATACATAGAACTATACAAAAAAAAATTCTGCTAGTGACCCAGCTAATCACGATAGTATGATCACTCACCTAGAGCCAGACATCTGAGCATGTGAAGTCAAGTGGGCCTTAGGAATCATCACTACAAATAAAGCTAGTGGAGGTGATGGGATTCCACTTGAACTATTACAAATGCTAAAAGATTATGTTGTAAAAGTGCTGCACTCAATTTGCCAGCAAATTTTGGAAACTCAGCAGTGGCCACAGGACTGGAAAAGGTCAATTTTCATTCCAATCCCTAAGAAAGGAAATGCCAAAGAATGTTCAAACTACTGCACAATTGCACTCATCTCACACGCTAGTAAAGTAATGCTCAAAATTCTCCAAGCCAGGCTTCAACAGTACATGAACCATGAACTTCCAGATGTTCAAGCTGGATTCAGAAAAGGCAGAGGAGCCAGAGATCAAACTTCCAACATCTGTTAGATCATCGAAAAAGCTAGAGAGTTACAGAAAAACATCTGCCTTATTGACTATGACAAAGCCTTTGACTGTGAGGATCATAACAAATTCTGGAAATTTCTTCAAGAGATGGGAATACCAGGCCACCTTACCTGCCTCTTGAGAAATCTGTATTCAGGTTTGGAAGCAACAGTTAGAACTGTACATGGAAAAATGGAATGGTTCTAAACTGGGAAAGAAGTATGTCAAGGCTGTATCTTGTCACCCTACTTATTTAACTTATATGCAGAGTATATCATGGAAAACGCACAGCTGGATGAAACACAAGCTGGAATCAACATTTCCAGGAGAAATATCAATAACCTCAGACATGCCAATGACACCACACTTAGGGCAGAAAGTGAAGAAGATCTCAAGAGCCTCGTGATGAAAGTGAAAGAGGAGAGTGAAAAAGTTGGCTTAAAACTCAGTATTCTAAAAACGAAGATCATTGCATATGGTCCCATCATTTCATGGCAAGTACATGGGGAAACAATGGAAACACTGAGAAATTTGTTTTTGGGGGCTCCAAAATCCCTGAAGATGGTGACTATAGCCATGAAACTAAAAGATGCTTGCTTCTTCGGAGAAAAATTATGACCAACCTAGACAGCATATTAAAAAGCAGAGACCTTACTTTGCCAACAAAGTTCCATCTAGTCAAAGCTATGGTTTTTCCACTAGTCAGGTATGGATGTGAGAGTTGGACTATAAAGAAAGTTGAGTGCCGAAGAATTGGTGCTTTTGAACTTTGGTGTTGGATAAGACCCTTGAGAGTCCCTTGGACTGCAAGGAGATCCAACCAGTCCATTCTGAAGGAGATCAGCCCTGGGATTTGTTTGGAAGGAATAATGCTGAAGCTGAAACTCCAGTACTTTGCCCACCTGATGTGAATAACTGACTCATTTGAAAAGACCCTGGTGCTGGGAATGATTGAGGGTGGGCAGAGAAGGGGATGACAGAGGATGAGATGATTGGATGGCATCACCAACTCAATGAACATGAGTTTGAGTAAGCTATAGGAGTTGGTTATGGACAGGAGGCAATTTGATCTCTGGTTCCTCTGCCTTTTCTAAATCCACCTTGAACGTTTGGAAGCTCATGGTTCATGTACTGTTGAAGCCTGGCTTGGAGAATTTTGTGAATTATGTTGCTAATATGTGACATGAGTGCAATTGTGCAGTATTTTGAACATTCTTTGGCCTTGCCTTGCTTTGGGATTGGAATGAACACTGACCTTTTCCAGTCCTGTGGCCATTGCTGAAGTTTCCAAATTTGCTGGCATATTGTGTGCAACACTTTCACAGCATCATCTTTTAGGATTTGAAATAGTTCAACTGGAATTCCATCACCTCCACTAGCTTTGTTCATAGTGATTCTTCCTAAGACCCACTGGACTTCGCATTCCAGGATATCTGGTTCTAGGTTATTGATCATACCATTTTGGTTATCTGTGTCATGAAAATCTTATCTGTATAGTTCTTCTGTGTATTCTTGCACCTCGTTTTATTATCTTCTGCTTCTCTTAGGTCCATACCATTTCTGCCCTTTACTGTGCCATCTCTATATCTAAACATAATTTTATAATCTGACGATAGTAATTTTATTAGAGGCTTTGAATATATTTTTTAAAATTAATTTTTTTTGGAACTCTTTGACCAATAAATTCAACTAGTCATATAAAGGCAGTGTGGTAGAGTGCGTTAAAAATACAAACTTTTGCATGAAACAAAATGGGTTTAAAATTCTGCTTTATGGTTTATAACCTGAGTGAACTTTCAAATATTTTTTAAATCATGTGCTTCAGCTCCCTCATCTATAAAATAGAGATAGTAATAGTACTTATCTCCTAGAAAAATGTAAAACTTAGGTGAGTTAGTATTTATAAAGCACTTAGAACTGTATCTGAGGCATATTAATGATGATATGCTGGTTGTTGCTATAATTATAATTGTCATCCTCCTTCGTCTTTATACCCAGTCCTATTCTGATTTATCTTTTCTCTTAATGGTATTTTTTTTAAAACCCTCAAAATACAAAATTATTTTTTATTTTACATCACTTTTTACTCTCAGTCAAGTAATTGCCTATTGTTGATATCCCCTTTCATGTTTCCATTGGCATGTAATTTATATTTCCACTATCAATGTAGTTCAGAACCTGTTTTTGACTAATATAATTACATGAATCTCATAATTGAACTGCCTACCTTTCTTCCTTCAGCATTTTTAAGTGCCTTCTCTAAACTTTTTAATCCAAATTACTTACTACTGTCAAAGTAGTTATTCCAAATTGTGTCTGTAATCATAAAAAAATCCTGTTTAAAGCAAACAGAATTTCTTATTAGACACAAAATAATAGGTAACTTGAAAAGAATGGATATAATTTCTAGAGCTTCCCTCAACATAATTTCTAGATTCATTTCTTATTACTCCACTTTATGCAGGATATATTCCCAGCCAAGCAGAATTAGTTAGTATTTCTGGAACACAGTAATGTACTTATAACAAGTTACTGAATTTTTGAAGTCAATTTTGCAGACTCCATTTCTGAGAATTTAAGCACAAACTGAAAAGTAAATAAAACAGAGGTAAACTAGAATATTATGGCATAAATAATGGGTAAAACACTAAGATGTGACCTCTTAAAAACATCTTGAAGTATTTGAAAGGCTAATCGATGAATGAAAAATTAGGTATCAGTTTTTAAGGCCACAAAAATGGACATAGAAATGATGGAACACATAAAGAGATTGATTTCAGTTCAAGTGAGGGAAAAACTTTAGCAGGAGGAGTACTTGCAGGTAGACTATACCTCATAGGCTAATTAACATTTTTGTTGTTGTTGTTGTTTTAAGTGTTTTATTTTCATATAATAAAAAAGAGAGATTTGAGTCAAATTTCCTGAATGATTTGCTTAAAGTGTTTTTAAAATAGGGCCCAACTGGTGTAATTTAAGAAATTTTAAGCAATATCATTTATATCTGTATACATGCCTTTTTTGATAATGCTAGTATTATCTTTATAACTATTTATACTTTCCTTCTCAAAATTATCATAAAAATTGAAGGAAACAAATAGCAAATGAACAAAATGTATTTCTAAATATTATTAAATTACAGAGATTTTTTTTTTCCTTATTTAGGGCTTTAAGTGGGAGAAAAACAATCCCTTTACTATTATAGTTTTTTTTTTTTTTTTTTTTTTTGCCATAAGTAAATAAAACTGGTCTGCTTGTGGCCTTGATAGAATAACCAGATATGCCCTTCTGATGCAACTAAAAAACTAGGCATAAAATGAGACAACATTTTTCAGACATTATTAAATGAGCAATAAAAACCTTTATTTTGGGGACTATCTAAATGCTAGTCTTTACTCTCTCCTCAGAGGCACATTTTATACCAGAGAGCATAAAGATAAAAGTAAGAGCAGGCTTTGGTAGTATTTTGAGATGAGGAGGCAGAGATGAATATTATAAGCTGTTAAAATGGTTAGAACTTGTGGGACAGTGCACTATAGAGAAAGGAATCTAAAGTAGAAAACTCCAGATCCTGTATGAAGTGAGCTGCATTTTTGGGGGGGCAGGGTGCAAAAGTTTAGAATATACAAGCACAGAATCTGCGAAGTTAGAGAAGAGTAGTGACAGCAAAGCTGAGAGGTAAATGGAGATGTGCAAGTGTGCACAGAGCTGAGAATTGTTTCACTTCTCACCAAGTCACTGTAGAGAGATTTTATTGTGTATTCCAGATATTTAGTTCAAATTCCAGAATGCAATATTTTAAGAAAATGTAACTTCGTACAGCAACTGTGAAGAACAGTATAGAGGTTCCTTAAAAAATTAAAAATAGATCTGCCATATGATCCAGCAATCACATTTCTGGGAATATATTTGAAAAGAGAACATAATTCAAAAAGATGCAGGCACCCTAATGTTCATTGCAGCACTGTTTACAATAATCAAGTCAAGGAAGCAACCTAAATGTCCATCAACAGAGGAATGGATAATGAAGATGTGGTGCATATGTATAATGGAATACTCAGTTTGGTTCAGTCATTCAGTCGTGTCCAACTCTTTGTGACTTCATGAATTGCAGCATGCCAGGCCTCCCTGTCCATCACCAACTTCCAGAGTTCACTCAGCTCGTGTCCATCGAGTTGGTGATGCCATCCAGCAATCTCATCCTCTGTTGTCCCCTTCTCTTCCTGTCCCCAATCCCTCCCAGAATCAGAGTCTTATCCAATGAGTCAAGTCTTCACATGAAGTGGCCAAAGTACTGGAGTTTCAGCTTTAGCATCATTTCTTGCAAAGAACACCCAGGACTGATCTTTTTTAAAATGGACTGGTTGGATCTCCTTGCAGATCAAGGGACTCTCCAGAGTCTTCTCCAACACCACAGTTCAAAAGCATCAATTCTGTTCTATACATCAAGTGTCTCTTTTGCTGCCTCGTACACAGGGTTATTGTTACCATCTTTCTAAATTCCATATATATGCGTTAGTATACTGTATAGAACAGTCTTATGGACTCTGTGGGAGAGGGAGAGGGTGGGAAGATTTGGGAGAATGGCATTGAAACATGTAAAATATCATGTATGAAATGAGATGCCAGTCCAGGTTCGATGCACGATACTGGATGCTTGGGGCTAGTGCACTGGGACAACCCAGAGGGATGGTATGGGGAGGGAGGAGGGAGGAGGGTTCAGGATGGGGAACACATGTATACCTGTGATGGATTCATTTTGATATTTGGCAAAACTAATACAATTATGTAAAGTTTAAAAATAAAATAAAATTAAAACAAAAACAAACAAACAAAAAAACAAAAGCATCAATTCTTCGGTGCTCAGCCTTCTTCACAGTCCAACTCTCACATCCATACATGACCGCTTGAAAAACCATAGCCTTGACAAGACGAACCTTTGTTGCCAAAGTAATGTCTCTGCTTCTGAATATACTATCTAGGTTGGTCATAACTTTTCTTCCAAGGAGTAAGCATCTTTTAATTTCATGGCTGCAGTCACCATCTGCAGTGATTTTGGAGCCCCCAAAAATCAAGTCTGACACTGTTTCCACTGTTTTCCCATCAATTTCCCTTGAAGTGATGGGCCCAGATGGCATGGTCTTAGTTTTCTGAATGTTGAGCTTTAAGCCAACTTTTTCACTCTCCTCTTTCACTTTCATTGGGAGGCTTTTTAGTTCCTCTTCACTTTCTGCCATAAGGGTGGTGTCATCTGCATATCTGAGGTTATTGATATTTCTCCCGGCAATCTTGATTCCAGCTTGGGATTCATCCAGCCCAGCTTTTGTCATGATATACTCTGCATAGCAGTTAAATAAGCAGGGTAACAATATACAGCCTTGACGTACTCCTTTTCCTATTTGGAACCAGTCTGTTGTTCCTTGTCCAGTTCTAACTGTTGCTTCCTGACCTGCATATAGGTTTCTCAAGAGGCAGGTCAGGTGGTCTGGTATTCCCATCTCTTTCAGACTTTTCCAAAGTTTATTGTGATTACACAGTCAAAGGCTTTGGCATAGTCAGTAAAGCAGAAATAGATGTTTTTCTGGAACTTGCTTTTTCCATGGTCCAGCAGATGTTAGCAATTTGATCTCTGGTTCCTCTGCCTTTTCTAAAACCAGCTTGAACATCAGGAAGTTCATGGTTCATGTACTGCTGAAGTCTGGCTTGGAGAATTTTGAGCATTACTTTACTAGCGTGTGAAATGAGTGCAATTGTGTGGTAGTATGAGCATTCTTTGGCATTACCTTTCTTTGCGATTGGAATGAAAACTGACCTTTTCCAGTCCTGGGACCATTGCTCAGTTTTCCAAATTTGCTGGCATGTTGAGTGCAACACTTTCACAGCATCATCTTTCAGGATTTGAAATAGCTCAACTGGAATTCCATCACCTCCACTAGCTTTGTTCATAGTGATGCTTTCTAAGGCCCACTTGACTTCACATTCCAGAATGTCTGGCTCTAAGTCAGTGATCACGCCATCATGATTATCTGGGTCATGAAAATCTTTTTTGTACAGTTCTTCTGTGTATTCTTGCCACCTCTTCTTAATATCTTCTGCTTCTGTTAGGTCCATTTCTGTACTTTATCAAGCCCATCTTTGCATGAAATATTCCCTTGGTATCTCTAATTTTCTTGAAGTGATCTCTAGTCTTTCCCATTCTGTTGTTTTCGTCTATTTCTTTGCACTGATTGCTGAGGAAGGCTTTCTTATTGCTCCTTTCTATTCTTTGGAACTCTGAATTCAGATGTTTATATCTTTCCTTTTCTCTGTTGCTTTTCACTTCTCTTCTTTTCACAGCTATTTGTAAGGCTGTCCTCAGACAGCCATTTTGCTTTTTTGCATTTTTTTTCCATGGGGATGGTCTTGATCTCCATCTCCTGTACAATGTCACGAACCTGCATCCCTAGTTCATAAGGAATATTACTCAGCCATAAAACAGAATGAAGTAATGTGATTTGTAGTAACATGGATGGACATAAAGATTATATATTGAGTGGATAATCAAAGATAGATATCATATGATATCATTTATATTGGAATGTTACAATAATGGTACTAATGTGTATGTCTACAAAATAAAAATAGAGTTACAGATATAGAAAGCAAACATGGTTACTGGGGTAAGGATGTGCTTATCTCCTCAGTCGTGTCTGACTCTTTGAGACCCCATGGACTGTAGCCCATCAGGCTCCTCTATCCATGGGGATTCTCCAGACAAGCCTACTGAAGTGGGTTGCCATGGGCTCCTTCAGGGGATCTTCCCAACCCAAGGATAAATCCCAGGTCTCTCACATTGCAGGCAGATTCTTTATAGTCTGAGGCACCAGGGAAGCTCACACCAAGGTGTAAGGGAGAGAGGGATAAGTTGGGAAACTGGGATTGACATATAAACACTACTGTGTATAAAATTGGTAGCTATTGATAACAAGGACCTACTGTATAGCACAGAGAACTCTACTCAATACTTTCTAATGGCTTATATGGTAAAAGAATGTAATAAAGAGTGGATAAGTTTATAACTGTTTCATTTTGCTGTACACATGAAACTAACTCAACACTGTACTCCAATGAAATTTTTAAAAACAAAGTAGCCAGGAGAGTAATGAGGAACACAAAAAGAAGCCAAAAGAATTTCTTAGATCTATTGGGTCAAAGTAGCCAAAAAAATTCTCCCAGCTCGCCTCCCCTTTTGGTTAGGTATGTGACCACTGTTGGGGAGTCCCTGGTGGCTCAGATGGTAAAGAATCTGCCTGCAATATGGGAAATCTGGGTTCAATCCTTGGCTCAGGAAGATCCCCTAGAGAAGGGCATGGCAACCCACTCCAGTGTTGTTGCCTGGAGAATTCTCTAGACAGAGGCAGCTGGTGAGCTATAGTCCATGGGGTTGTTAAGAGTTGGACAAGACTGGGCAACTAACACACACACACACGACTGCTGTCAGGTTCTGATAACTTTTAGCAATTGAATTGCTTCCTTTAGTTTTATATAAACAAATATAGTAGCTTTTTAGATCCAACCTAGACACTGCTTTACTTATGGTTAGGTGAATTAATCCAATATGTTTCCAATACATTTTCATCACTGCCTAAGATGCTTTGAATTGGGTTTCTATTATTTCAGTAATGTAATTCTGAATAGTATATTTGTAATTTTGAATGATATTGCTGTTCTTAAAAATGTATTTAGTTTGTGAAATCCCAAAACAACATGCTCTTAAACTAAATACCTCAAGTAACAATTTCTTTCTTTAGAAATGAATTTTACCAACTAAAAACAAACAAACAAACAAAAAAATTTTGGCAGAATGTTTTATGATTTACAGTGAACTCTTTACCTGTGTTTGTTCTTAATATTTGTTTACTTCAGTAGTAACACCATATATATAAAACATATATTGTGAACTGTGAGGAAGAAACTGGAAGTCAGCTGAGACCCACATTTCAAAAATATATTTAAAAAAATCATTCAAGAAATCTTATATATTTTCTATATAAATGTATAAGAATTCACAGGAAAACACATTATTTTTTTTTAATTTTTATTTATTTATTTTTTACTTTACAATATTGTATTGGTTCTGCCACACATCAGCATGGATCTGCCATGGGCATACGTGTGTTCCCCATCCTGAACCCCCCTCCCACATCTCCCTCCCCATACCATCCCTCCGAGTCACCCCAGTGCACCAGCCCCATGAACAATTTTTCTTATCAACTGTGGATATTTAGAGAAAAACTGTTTGAATGCAGATATGAACATAAAAATATGTCTAATGTCTTTTAAAATGTGTAAGAATTAATCAAAAAATTGAAATGCAATTAAGGGCTTGAATAAAATACAATGCATTTGAGAAAATGAAAAAATAATAGGTTGTAAACCTTAGATAATACATTTAACAGAGACCTGCCTTCATTTTGTGTAGATTATAAAAATGTGTGCATTGAAATAACCCTTTTGTACATCACTTTCCCCCACCCCTCACTCTCTGGATGAATTGAAATCTGGAAGCCATGGAAAGAATACTGAAACTGTTATCAATTGGATTACTTCATAAAAAGGAAAACATGACAAATTTTTATAGCTCCTTCAGGTCTACTTTAAGTTATTTTTAAAAATCTTTCTACAGCATCAACATCAACAGTTGAAAATATCATTCCTAATATAGTTAGAGGATCAAGTGGGATTAATAACAAATATACAGATGCCTTGGGCATTAAGAAAACTTGATAGCAATGCACCATCTGTTTATGCAGTTATTCTTATCTTGACATGCTGAAAGTCTGATAAAAGTTAAGTAGATTTTCCACATAATTACATTATAAAATTGATGTTAGTGTTTGAATAGGTAGAAGTACATTATAAGAAATGCCACCTGATAAGTTTGATAAAATATTCCAGCAAGTTTAAGGGAAATGTGGCTATTTAGAAGTCAAGAGTCTGTAGGATGTTTCATAAAGTTTTACTTTGTTAAAATACTTAATTTCAATAAGAATTGATACAAAATTAAAACACAGTCACTATGTTCTAGACCTAAGTATTTATTTTTAATGATATATTTTAATAGGTATTTAATCAAATATTTTACATGAAATAGATGTTGATAACAGGCTGCAACAAAATCAACTTCTAGTTTACAAATAGTGGTGATTTTTCAGTTTACTCCCTTTGTCTTTGTTTTCTAATTTTCACTTTAAAACTTGGTTTCTTTTTCTGTCACAGCTTCCAACAAAGGAAAAGAAATTTGTACTCCAGCTTGCCTACTGTTTCTATTAAATCTGATCTACATGTTTGTGTGCATGCTCAGTTATTTCCAACTCTTTGTGACCCCGTGGACTGTAGCCCATCAGGCTCCTCTGTCTATGGAATGTTCTAGGCAAGAATACTTGAGTGGGTTGCCATTTACTCCTCCAGGGGATCTTCCCAAGGCAGGGATCGAACTGCTGTCTCCTGTGTCTCTTGAATTGTAGTATGTTTTATAAAGTTCTACTTTGTTAAATTACTTAAACAATTTCAGTAAGAATTGATACAAAATTAAAACACAGTCACTATGGTTTAAAACACCAATCTACCATGGCAGGTGGATTCTTTAACACTGTACCACCTGGGAAGTCATCATTATGCAGAGCAGAAAAGTGAATTCAAAATTCTATCCTATTGTGTTTCTTAATATTTTATAACCACTGAAAGGGACTTCCCTGGTGGCCTAGTGTTTAAGAATCCACTTTGCAGTGTAGGGGATGCAGGTTTGATCCCTGGTTGGGGAACTAAGATCCCACATGCCTTGGTGCAACTAAGCCCACACTACTACTACTGAGCCGAATACAGCCATGAGATTTGGACCATAAAGAAAGCTGAGCCTTGAAGAATTGATACTTTTGACCTGTGATGTTGGAGAAAACTCTTGAGAGTCCCTCGGACAGCAAGTAGATCAAACCAGTCCATCCTAAAGGAAATCAGTCCTAAATATTCATTGGAAGGACTATTGCTGAAGCTGAAACTCCAATCCTTTGGCTACCTGATGTAAAGAACTGACTAAGTTGAAAAGACCCTGATGCTGGGCAAGATTGAAAGCAGGAGAAGAAGGGGATGATAGAGGATGAGATGGTTGGATGGCATCACTGACTCGATGGACATGAGTTTGAGCAAGCTCCGGGAGAAGGTGGTGGACAGGGAAGCCTGGCATCCTGCAGGCCATGGAGTCACAAAGAGTCAGACATGATTGAGCCATTGAACTGAACTGAACCTGTGGGAGGCGGGGAGGGAAATTGTGGTGAAATAGAAGCTACCAGCGAAGTGTCTGTGGGGCTTCTAAATCTTTGTCTCTGAGCTTGTGTTCCCAACCTCTCGACAAATGGAATACTCTAAGAAGTTATAAGGAGAGCATTTCAAAATCAAGAGTTCCAGTAGTGAGTTGTTTCAACACTGAAGTTGTGTTACCACTGTTTCAAGGCAATGGTGATCAATATAGTGGATATTCACACTTACCAGCAACCTACCACACTTCCAGGCTTCACATGTGTTTTACCTGATCTCTTAATCACCACATTTTAAGGACTTTTCAAACAGACCTAGTTTGCTGAGAATAATTCTGCTTCCATAAACATACAGATATAACTAACAATACAATTTTCTAGACATATTTTGCATGAAAATATTCATTTTAGTCATGTATGGATGTGAGAGTTGGACCATAAAAAGGCTAAGCAATGAAAAATTGGTGATTTTGGATTGTGGTGCTGGATAAGACTCTTGAGAGTCCCTTGGACTTCAAGGAGGTCAAGCCAGTCAATCCTAAAGGAATTCACCCCTGAATTTTCATTGGAAGGACTGATGCTGAAGCTGATGCTCCATTAATTTGGCCACCTGATGCAAAGAACTGACTCATTGGAAAAGACTCTGATAATGGGTAAGATTGAAGGCAGGAGGAGAAGGGGATGACAGAGGATGAGATGGTTGGATGGCATCATTGACTCAATGGACATGAGTTTAAGCAAATTCTTGGTGATAGTGAAGGACAGGGAAGCTGTGTGTGCTGTAGCCCATAGGGATCCAAAGAGTCAGGCACATCTTAGCAACTGAACAACAACAGTTGAGAAGATTATGGAAACATGTCCTCTTGTAACTACACAAGAAGTTGCTGAAGAGCTCAACATCAACCATTCTACAGTCATTCAGCACTTGAAGCAAATTGAAAAGTTCAATAAGTGGGTGCCTCATGAGCTGACTGTAAGTCAAAAATCTCGTCATTTTGAAGTGTTGTCTTCTCTTATTCTATGTAACAACAATGAACCATTTCTTGATTGGACTGTAACATGTCACAGAAAGTAAGATTTTACATAATAAGTCGCAACAACTCAGTGGTTGGGCTTCGAAGAAGATCCAGAACACTTCCCAAAGCCACACTTGCACCAAAACAAGATCATGGCCACTGACTGATGGTCTGCTGCCCATCTGATCCACTACAGCTCTCTGAATCCCAGCGAAACTGTTACCCCTGAGAAGTATGCTCAGCAAATCAATGAGATGCACTGAAAATTGCAATGCCTGCAGCTGGCATTGGTCAACAGAATGGGCACAATTCTTCTCTAGGACAATGCCCAACCACGTGTCAAACTGTCACTCAGGGCTTTGAAAGAATAGGGCTATGAAATTTTTCCTCATCCACCACATTCCCCTGAGTCCTCGCCAACCTACTACGACTTCTTCAGGCGTGTCAACAACGTTTTGCAGGAAAAATGCTTTCACAACTAGATGGATGCAGAAAACACTTTCCAAGAATTCACTGAATCCTGAGACATGGATTTATATTCTACAGGAATAAGCAAAATTATTTCTCATTGGCAAAAATGTGTTGATTGTAATGGTCTCTATTGTGATTAATAAAGATGTGTTTAACTAAATTATAATGATTTAAAATTCTTGATCTGAATTTGGAATTACATTTGCACCAACCTAATACCAGGGAAACTATTTGTTACTATATGAAGTTAGCAATGCTTATAGTGATGATAGTCAAAGTAGTGAAACTTAGTTTTATGTAAACATATTCCATTTAATGTTTATTAACAAAATTGACATAAGGGAGCTAATTCTAAGTCAGCATTGAAAATCTGAAGATTCTGTAGTCCCACAATACTTTCTTTATAATTTGAAGTTTAAGGAAAGAGAGATTATGAGTACTCCTCATTTTTAGATGTCCAGAATATCTTTTCAACTGTTTGGCTACTATTGATCATCAGTTTGGGGTGGCAGTTTTCTGATATGGTACAGGCTAGAGATGGCTCTGAGTCTGATTTAAATTCAATTACAATATGGATTCATTCTAGAATTGTTTGATGTATTTCTACTATCAATGTAGAACACATCTTAGCACTAATCCTAAAGTATTTTTAGAATAATTTAGAATAGTATTTTATCTTATTTGGATAATTCATTCACAATATCAATATACATAGAATAAGAATATTATATTCTCTGATAATTGCCAGCACATTTTTCTATGACAACGTCTTTTGAAGTATATTACTATTAGACCTATCTAAAAGTAAATAGAATGGTTTTATACCTAAGCCTCTCTGAACCCTATAGAAATAATTTTTATGCAGATACCTGATAAGCAGTTATTATGAAAAATTTGCTCACCATCAATAGTTCATGGTTAGTCCTGGAATGGGTCTGGAGATCATAATACAAAGAGAAGATGAAAAAAAAACTTACTAGATGTTTCTTTCTTTTCTTACCAATTGAAGGTATTGATAAAAACAAACCCGCAACATTTATTAACAAGTTAACATAATTTTGACATAGATTGAAAAAAAATCTACTTTAACTTTTGTGTGTATATGATTGTTACAGTCTTCCTAATGAATTATTTTGTTCCCAGGATAGGAATACTATGTTAGAGAAGAATGACTCTACAACAGTAATTAGAAAATTTTAAAAAGCAAAACAATAGGACTAAAGCACTTAACCCAAATACCATGGTATAACAAAGATCATGAGAAACTTCCTCTCACAGGAAACAATACTACCTCATTTAAACACTTGTAGTTTTCCCCATTTCAAAGGCTTTTATTAATTTCTTGACTTTCTTGAATACTTATGTTTTGGTTAGGTAGGAAAGACTATACAGAGTTATGGATTCTGTTTGTTTAATGATTTTTTCATTCTGATCTACAATGAAATTATAACGGAAAATAAGATAGTAAAGTGTTGGGGGCCAGAGTGAGGTACTCCGCCCGTGGCAAAGGTCATGAGGAAGGAGGCTCGACATACGCAAAGACGGGATCGAGCCTCAGGGGTCCCCCTGGAAATCCTTGAGCATCTACCCACATAACCAGAGCCTGCCTACTTTACTACTTTGTGCTCTCACCTACACCTCTGACTTAACGGGAGGCTGTCCCCCACCACTTTTCGGAGAAGGAGTTAACTTAGAGCTAATAAAAAATTAACTTAGAGTTAATAAAAACTCCTGGGCATGACAAGAGTGTTTTAACCTACAAACTCCTCTGAAGGTTCTCTGGCCTGCCTGACAGGCTTGTCCAGCCACATGTGATTGCTCACAGCCTCCCAAACGTGAGAGGCATGAGATGCTTTAAACCTTCTAAAACAGGTTCCTTAGAAAAGTTAGAAAACTATTAGTATAAGTATAATGGGCTGATTGGAAATTGTATTGGTGAAGGGTTTTTCATTTGTTGAGCCAATGTTTGTTGCTAAGTCTCCATATCCCCTGCCCTTACACACATTAATGAATATATAGAAGAAATAAGTATTAACCTTTGATATTAATCAAGTTAGACCTTAGGCTAAGTAAATTCTTTCCTTAACTAAAACCCACTACACCCTCACCCTATAGGAATGTAACTTTATTTGGGTGGCATCTGTTTTAAGAATAATCACCCCTGGAGAAATAAGTGTCCTGGTTGACTGACCGCTGTCACAAGGAGAGGGTCATAAGTTGTCAGCAGGCCCCCTGGCCAGAAGATGATGTAACACCCCTAAGACCTCTGTATACATTTGTATGAAGCACCTGACTTTGATAAAAGTCAGGACTGCTGACCCCGCGTGACTTTTGCATAACATCTCAGTGTATAAAAGTAGACCATGGAAAATAAAGAATTGGGATCAGTTTCTCGAAATACTAGTCTCCCCATGTCGCTATCTCTCTCACTCTGGCTGAGTCTCCATCTGGAACGCGGAACCCGCCATGCTTACTAATTATGCCTAGGCTTCTAAGATCCGACCGGGGAGGCCTCAGTGTCTCCTCTCCTTCGGGAGAATGGAAGGACGCCTGTGGCCTATGTAAGTGGAGCAAGCTTCTTGTCTTGAAGTTTTATTGGTCTCCCACGTAAACCAAGCTACTCAGCCTCTTTTCTCCACTGAATTTTCCTACTGAGCTATCCTTATTCTATTACTCTTTATATCTTTAATTAATATCTAATTGAAGCTATTGTATCCTGACCCTCGCCGACGCCGTCCCCGCTTCGAATACCCTGGATCAGCCGGGGCTGAACCCCGGCAGTAAAGATGAGGTTTCCTAAGTACTTTTGATAGTATTTAATGGTAATGTTTAGAGAAAAGTACTTTCTTCCTAATTTGCTCTCTCTAGAGGTAGCCATAGTTAGAACCATATTGAATGCTTAATATACTTAATTTTATAGTGAAGATACCTTTGGGAAAGTTAGACAGCAAATTATATATCAGATGCTTCTTTATGTATTTGATGATATTGAATATGTACTCTTAAATTCATTCTGTGTGATTAGCTTCCCAAACATTTGGAAATTAAGATAAAAGTATTCTATATGAATCAGATCAGATCAGATCAGTCGCTCAGTCGTGTCCGAATCTTTGCCACCCCATGAATTGCAGCACGCCAGGCCTCCCTGTCTATCACCAACTCCCGGAGTTCACCCAGACTCACGTCCATCGAGTCAGTGATGCCATCCAGCCATCTCATCCTCTGTCGTCCCCTTCTCCTCTTGCCCCCAATCCCTCCCAGCATCAGAGTCTTTTCCAATGAGTCAACTCTTTACATGAGGTGGCCAAAGTACTGGAGTTTCAGCTTTAGCATCATTCCTTCCAAAGAAATCCCAGGGCTGATCTCCTTCACAATGGACTGGTTGGATCTCCTTGCAGTCTAAGGGACTTTCAAGAGTCTTCTCCAAAACCACACTTTAAAAGCATCAATTCTTCGGTGCTCAGCCTTCTTCACAGTCCAACTCTCACATCCATACATGACCACTGGAAAAACCATAGCCTTGACTAGAAGAACCTTTGTTGGCAAAGTAATGTCTTTGCTTTTGAATATGCTATCTAGGTTGGTCATAACTTTCCTTCCAAGGAGTAAGCGTCTTTTAATTTCATGGCTGCAGTCACCATCTGCAGTGATTTTGGAGCCCAGAAAAAAAAGTCTGACACTGTTTCTGCTGTTTCCTCATCTATTTCCCATGAAGTGATGGGACCGGATGCTATGATCTTCGTTTTCTGAATGTTGAGCTTTAAGCCAGATTTTTCACTCTCCAGTTTCACTTTCATCAAGAGGCTTTTTAGTTCCTCTTCACTTTCTGCCGTAAGGGTGGTGTCATCTGCATATCTGAGGTTATTGATATTTCTCCTGGCAATCTTGATACGAGCTTGTGATTTTCCAGTCCAGTGTTTCTCATGATGTACTCTGCATATAAGTTAAATAAACAGGGTGACAATATACAGCCTTGATGTACTCCTTTTCCTATTTGGAACCAGTCTGTTGTCCCATGTCCAGTTCTAACTGTTGCTTCCTGACCTGCATACAAATTTCTCAAGAGGCAGGTCAGATGGTCTGGTATTCCCATCTCTTTCAGAATTTTCCACAGTTTATTGTGATTCACAAAGTCAAAGGCTTTGCCATAGTCAATAAAGCAGAAATAGAGGTTTTTCCAGAACTCTCTTGCTTTTTCCATGATCCAGAAGATGTTGGCAATTTGATCTCTGGCTCCTCTGCCTTTTCTAAAACCAGCTTGAACATGAGGAAGTTCACGTTTCATATATTGCTGAAGCATGGCTTGGAGAATTTTGAGCATTACTTTACTAGAGTGTGAGATGAGTGCAATTGTGCAGTAGTTTGAGCATTCTTTGGCATTGCCTTTCTTTGGGATTGGAATGAAAACTGACCTTTTCCAGTCCTGTGGCCACTGCTGAGTTTTCCAAATATGCTGGCATGTGGAGTGCAGCACTTTCACAGCATCATCTTTCAGGATTTGGAATAGCTCAACTGGAATTCTATCAACTCCACTAGTTTTGTTCATAGTGATACTTTCTAAGGCCCACTTGACTTCACATTCCAGGATGTCTGGCTCTAGGTCAGTGATCACACCATCATGATTATCTGGGTCATGAAGATCTTTTTTTGTACAGTTTTTCTGTGTATTCTTGCCATCTCTTCTTAATATCTTCTGCTTCTGTTAGGTCCATACCATTTCTGTCTTTTATCGAGCCCATCTTTGCATGAAATGTTCCTTTGGTATTTCTGATTTTCTTGAAGAGATCCCTAGTCTTTCCCATTCTGTTGTTTTCCTCTATTTCTTTGCACTGATCCCTGAAGAAGCCTTTCTTATCTCTTCTTGGCTATTCTTTGGAACTCTGCATTCAGATGTTTATATCTTTTCTCCTTTGCTTTTCGCTTCTCTTCTTTTCATAGCTATTTGTAAGGCCTCTCCAGACAGCCATTTTGCTTTTTTGCATTTTTTTTCCATGGGCATGGTCTTGATCCCTGTCTTCTGTATAATGTCACGAACCTCATTCCATAGTTCATCAGGCACTCTATCTATCAGATCTAGGCCCTTAAATCTATTTCTCACTTCCACTGTATAATCATAAGCGATTTGATTTCGGTCACACATGAATGGTCTAGTGGTTTTCCCTACTTTCTTCAATTTCAGTCTGAATTTGGCAATAAGGAGTTCATGGTCTGAGCCACAGTCAGCTCCCAGTCTTGTTTTTGCTGACTGTATAGAGCTTCGCCATCTTTGACTGTAAAGAATATAATCAATCTGATTTTGGTATTGACCATCTGGTGATGTCCATGTATAGAGTCTTCTCTTGTGTTGTTGGAAGAGGGTGTTTGTTATGACCAGTGCATTTTCTTGGCAAAACTCTATTAGTCTTTGCCCTGCTTCATTCTGCATTCCAAGGCCAAATTTGCCTGTTACTCCAGGTGTTTCTTGACTTCCTACTTTTGCATTCCAGTCCCCTCTCATGAAAAGGACATCTTTTTTGGGTGTTAGTTCTAAAAGGTCTTGTAGGTCTTCATAGAACCGTTCAACCTCAGCTTCTTCAGGGTTACTGGTTACATTTATGATATTTCTAATAGCCTTTCAATTATAAAGTGGACTTTCTTGTGAGGTACTGAATTCTTATTATTATACATGTTTTATGTTTTATTAAACATAAAGGTTGATAGGATTTGTTAGAAAAGAAGTAATAGTAAAAACCAAATGAATAATTAGATTTCCTTTATTTTTTATTGTTGAGATTTATGTTTAATTATATCTATTTCATACATATATGAATGTGAAGAAAAGTCACTCAGTCACGTCCAACTCTTTGCAACCCCATGAACTGTAGTCTATGGAATTCTCCAGGCCAAAATACTGGAGTGGGTAGCCTTTCCCTTCTCCAGGGTATCTTCCCAACCCAGGGATTGAACCCAGGTCTTCTGCACAACAGACAGATTCTTTACCAGCTAAGCCACAAAGGAAGCCCCTGTATATATATACCATTACATAATACTGTAGGCAATCTTTTCTGACTTATTTTCACTAATGTTAATTTCACTATTTCTATTTTTTTTAATTGTGATCTGTCCTCTTAGTAGATTTTTAAATGTATTCTTGTTCAGTTGCAAAGTCATGTCAAACTCTTTGCAATCCCATGAACTACAGTATACCAGGCTTCCCTGTCCTTCACTATCTTTCAGAGTTTGCTCAAGCTCATGCCCATTGTGTTGGTGATGCCATCCAAATATCTCATGCTCTGTCACCCTCTTCTTCTCCTGTCCTCAGTCTTTCCCAGCATCAGAGTCTTTTTGAATGAATTGGCTCTTCACATATGGTGGCCAAATATTGGAGCTCAGCTTCAACATCAGTCCTTCCAATTAATATTCAGAGTTGATTTCCTTTAGGATTGACTGGTTTGATTTCTTTGCTGTACAAGAAACTCTTAAGAGTATTCTCCAGCACCACAGTTCAAAAGCATCAATTCTTTGGTGTTTAACCTTTTTTATGGTCCAACTCTCACATCTATACATGACTACTGGAAAAAACCATAACTTTGACTCTATAGACCTTTGTTGGCAAAGTGATGTCTCTGTTTTCTAACATTCTGTCTAGGTTTGTCATCTTCCTCCAAGGAGCAAGAGTCTTTTAATTTCATGGCTGCAGTCACCGTCCAGAGTGATCTTGGAACCCAAGAATATAAAGTCTGTCACTATTTCTACATTTTCCCCATCTATTTGCCATGATATGATGGGATTGGATGTCATGATCTTAATTTTTTGACTGTTCAATTTTAAGCCAGTTTTTTCACTTTCTTCATTCACCCTCATCAAAGAGGCTCTTTAGTCCCTTTTTGCTTTCTGCCTTTAGAGTGGTATAATCTGCATATCTGAGGGTGGTGATATTTCTCCTGGCAGTATGATACCAGCTTGTAATTCACCCAGCCTGGCATTTCACATGATGTACTCTGCATATAAGTTAAATAAGCAGGATGATAACATACGGCTTTGACATACTTCTTTCCAAATTTTTAACAAGTCTGTTGTTCCATGTCCGGTTCTAACTGTTACTTCTTGACCTGCATACAAGTTTCTCATGAGGCAGGTAAGGTGATCTAGTATTCCCATTTCTTTAAGAATTTTCCACAGTTTGTTGTGATCCACATAGTCATAGAGTTAGCATAGTCAATGAAGTAGAAGTAGATGTTTTTCTGGAATTCTCTTGCTTTTTCTATGATCCAGCCAATGTTGAAAATCTCTGGTTTCTTACCTTTTCTAAAACCACCTTGTACATCTGGAAGTTCTCAATTCACCTGCTCATGAAGTTTAACTTGAAGGATTTGATAGATTACCTTGATGCCATATGAAATGAGTGCAACTGTGCAGTGGTTTGAACAATCTTTGGAATTGCCCTTTTTTTGGATTTGAATGAAAACTGACCTTTTCCAGTCCTGTGGCCATTTTCCAAATTTGCTGACATACTGAGTGTAGCAATTTACCAGCATGATCTTTTAGGATTTGAAATAACTCAGTTGGGATTCCATCACCTCCACTATCTCTGTTCATAATAATGTGTCTAAGGCCAAATTTCATTGAGTTAGACAAACTGTGTTCCATGCAATCAGATTGGCTAGTTGTCTGTGTTGTGGTTTCAGTTTGCCTGCCCTCTGATGCCCTTTCTCAGCGCTTACCATCTTACTTGGGTTTCTCTTACCTTGGATGTGGGGTATCTCTTCACGGCTGCCTAAGCAAAGTGCAGCTGCTGCCCCTTACCTTGGACGTGGGGTAGCTCCTCTCAGCCACCACCCCTGAGCTTGGACGTGGGGTAGCTCCCCTCAGTCGCTTCTGCGCCATCACTCAACTGCCACTCCTATGGCAGAAAGGGAAGAAGAATTAAAGAGCCTCTTGATGAAACTGAAAGAGGAGAGTGAAAAAGTTGGCTTAAAGTTCAACATTCAGAAAACTAAGATCATGGCATCCGGTCCCATCACTTCATGGCAAATAGATGGGGAAACAGTGGAAACAGTGGCTGACTTTATCTTTTCCAGCTCCCAAATCACTGCAGATGGTGATTACAGCCATGAAATTAAAAGATACTTACTGCTTGGAAGGAAAGTTATGACCAATCTCTGCTGCTGCTGCTAAGTCGCTTCAGTCGTGTTCGATTCTGTGCGACCCCATAGATGGCAGCCCACCAGGCTTCCCCATCCCTGGGATTCTCCAGGCAAGAACACTGGAGTAGGTTGCCATTTCCTTCTCCAATGCATAAAAGTGAAAAATGAAAGGGAAGTCACTCAGTCGTGTCTGACTCTAGCAACCCCATGGACTGTAGCCTACCAGGCTCCTCCATCCATGGGATTTTCCAGGCAAAAGTACTGGAGTGGTGTGCCATTGCTTTCTCCGGACCAATCTCTAGACTGCATATTAAAAAGCAGAGACATTACTTTGTCAACCAAGGTCCATCTAGACAAGGCTATGGTTTTTCCAGTAGCCATGCATGGATGTGAGAGTTGGAGTATAAAGAAAGCTGAGCACAGAAGAATTGATGCTTTGGAACTGTGATGTTGGAGAAATCTGTTGAGAGTCTTTTGAACTGCAATGAGATCCAACCAGTCCATCCTAAAGGAGATCAGTCCTGGGTGTTGATTGGAAGGACTGATGTTGAGGCTGAAACTCCAATATTTTGGCCACCAGATGCGAAGAGCTGACTCATTTGAAAAGACCCTGGTGCTGGGAAAGATTGAAGGCAGGAGGAGAAGGGGATGACAGAGGATGAGATGGTTAGATGGCATCATAAACTCAATGGACATGAGTTTGGATAAACTCTTGGAGTTGGTGATGGACAGGGAGGCCGGGCATGCTGTGGTTCATGGGGTCACAAAGAGTCGGACATGACTGAGCTACTGAACTGAACTGAAGGCCAAATTAACTTCACACTCCAGGATGTTGGGTTCTAGGTGAGTGACCACACCATCTTGATTGTCCAGGTCATTAAGACCTTTTTTCGCAAAATGCTTCTGTGTATTCTTTCCACCTCTTCTTAATCTCTTCTGTTATGTTCTTAATGTTTCTATCCTTTACTGTGCCCATCCTTGCAATAAAAATGTTCCCATGATATCTCCAGTTTTCTTGAAGGGATCTCTAGTCCTTCCCATTCTGTTGTTCTCCTCTGCTTTTGCGTTGTTCATTTAAGAAGGCATTCTTATCTCTCCTTGTTCTTCTGTGGAACTCTGCATTCACTTGGGTATGGCGTTCCCTTTCTCCTTTGCCTTTCATTTCTGTGCTTTTCTGAACTATTTGTAAAGCCTCCTCAGACAACTATTTTGCCTTCTTGAATTTCTTTTTCTTGGGAGTGATTTTGGTCACTGCCTCCTGTAGTGTTATGAATCTCCATCTATAGTTCTTCAGGCACTCTGTTTACTAGAATGAATCCATTGAATCTATTTGTTACTTCCACTGTATAATCATAAAGGATTTGATTTAGATCATACCTGAATGGCCTAGTGGTTTTCCCTACTTTCTTCAGTTTAAGCCTGGATTTTGCAATAAGAAGCTCATGATCTGAGCCACAGTTATCTCCAATTATCCTTTTTCCTGACTGTATAGAGCTTCTCAATCTTCAACTGCAAAGAATATAATCAATCTGATTTCAGTACTGGTCATCTGGTGATGTTCATTTGTAGAGTTGTTGCCTTTGTTGTTGAAAGATGGTGTTTTCCAAGACCACTGTGTTCTTTTGGCAAAACTTTCTTAGCCTTTTCCCTGCTTCATTTTGTTGTCCAAGGCCACACTTGTCTGTTATTACTCCAAGTATGTTTTGATGTCTTACTTTTGAATTCCAATCCCCTCTGATGAAAAGGACATCTTTTTTTGGTCTTAGTTCTAGAAGTTCTTGTAGGTCTTCATAGAACCATTCAGCTTTAGAACTACTTGTTAGGTCACAGGCTTGGGTTGCTGTCATGTTCAATGCTTTGTCTTGGAAATGGGCCGAGATCATTCTAATATTTTTGAGACTGCACCCAAGTAATTCATTTCTGCCTCTTTGGTTGACAATGAAGGCTACTCCATTTCTTCTAAGGAGTTTTTGTCTACAGCAGTAGATATAATGGTCATCTGAATTAAATTCTCTTAGTCTGTCCATTTTAGTTCACTAATTCCTGAAATGTCAATGTTCAGTCTTGCCATCTCTTTGACTCTATCCAGTTTACCTTGATTCATGGACATAACATGCCAAGTTCCTATGCAATGTTATTCTTTACAGCATTAGAATTTATTTTCATCACCAGACATATCCATAACTGAGCATTATTTCTGCTTTGGCCTACCCTTTTTATTCTTTCTGGAACTATTTCTCTACTCTTCCCCAATAGCATATTGGACACCTCCCAACTTGGAGAACTCATCTTCCAGTGACATATATTTTTGCCCTTTCATTACTGTTCATGGGGTTCTTGAGTCAAGAATACTGGAATGGTTTTCCATCCCCTTCTCCAGTGCACCATGTTTTGTCAGTATGCTCCACCATGACTGGTCACCATGACGAGTCTGTTTTTGGTGGCTCTGCATAGCATGGCTCATAGCTTCATTGAATTATACAAGGCTGTGACCCATGTGATCATTCTGGTTAGCTTTCTGTGATTGTGGTTTTTGTTCTGGTGGCTGAGGGATTGTGGTTGTTGCTTCTGTCTGCATTCTGATGGAAGCGAATAAGAGGCTTGTGCAAGCTTTGTGATGGGAGGGACTGGCTGTGGGGAAAGCAGTCTTGCTCTCCTGGGCAGGGCCATGACCAGTAAGTCTTTAATCCAATTTTCTGCTGATAAGTGGTGCTGTGCTTCCCTCCCTCTTAGTTGTTTGGCCTGAGGAAGCCCAAACCTGGAGTCTAAGGTAGGGCTACTGGTGCCTTCCAAAAGGACTTATGCTAACATGTCCCTCCCAGGACTGATGCTAGCAGGTCCCCTGACCCTGCAGCAGGCCAGTGCTGACCCTTGTCTCTGCAGCAGACACTCAAACACTCACAGACATGTCTGCCTCAGTCTCTTGTGGGGTCACTGCTTCTTTCCCTTGGTCCTGGTACACACAGGGTTTTGTTTGTTCTCTCCAAGAGTCTTTGTTTCCCCTAGGCCTGTGGAAGTTCTATGATCAAGTCCTGCCATCCTTTAGATTTGTCCTACAGGTCAAATCCTGTAGCTTGTCAGTCTCCCTTGTCCATGGATTTTTTTTTTTTTTTTTTTGGTCCATGGAATTTTCCAAGCAAGAATACTGGCGTGGGTAGCCATTTCCCCTCTCCAGGGGATCTTCCTGACTCAAGGAATGAACCCTGGTCTCCTGCATTACTGGCAGATTATTTACCATCTGAACCACCAGGGAAGACCTTTTAAATATATGCATGTGAGTGTACATGCTAAGTCGCTTCAGTCGTGTCTGACTCTGCGACCCCATGGACTGTAGCTCACCAGGCTCCTCTATGCATGAAATTCCCCAGGCAAGAATACTGGAGTGGTTTGTTGTGCCCACCTCCAGGGGATCTTCCCGACCCAGGGATCGAACCCACATCTCTTTCATCTCCTGCATTGGCAAGCGGGTTCTTTACAACTAGCGCCATCTATTATTAACTATAGGCACAATGTTTTAAGGTAGATCTCTAGAACTCATTCATCTTATGTAACTGAAACATTCCTTGCTTTTCTTGCTAACATTATGTTCTTAAAATTCAACTTTGTTCTGGCATACAACTGTAATTCACTGGCTTCTCTGCCCTAAAGTACTTCACTATAAGATGTCATAATGTTTAAATAAAAATGCTGTAGATGCAGACTTGTGTTCTTTCTACTTTTTTTTTTTTTTTTGCTATTACAGAAGTGTTGTTGTGTCATTCCTTCATCTTGTCCCAGGGCTTGTGTGCAAGAGTTTTTCTGGGGTAATAGATCTAGTAGTGAAATTGCTGAGTTATGTGGTTTTTACATCTTTATTATTACTGAGGATGTCAAATTGTTTTTCAAAGTAGCTGTGTCAATTTGCCCAATTCCCAGTGCTCTGATTGCCCACTTCTTTGTAGAAACATGATTTTAAAAGACTTTTAAGTGAGAGATCTTTTATCATAGTTTAAATTTTCATTTCTCTAGTTACTACAGAGATTACTGTCTTATGTTTATTGGCTACTTGGGCTTCTCTTCCATGACATGTCTGTTTGAGTATTTTACCTATTTTTTAAAATTAATTTTATTGGGAGTATAGCTACTCTATGGTAGTGTGTACTTTCTACTGTACAGCAAAATGAATTAGCCATATGTATACACATATCCCCTTTTGTTAGATTTCCTTCACATTTATGTCACCACAAAGCACTGAATGGGGTCCTTGAGCTCTATAATAAGTTCTCATTAGTTATCTATTTTATGCATGGTATCAATAGTGTATAGATTTCTTTTATTTTTAATTATTTTTATTTTCTCAATTTTTAAAATTTATTTGTTTTTATTGAGGCATAGTTGATTTACATTGTTGTGTTAGTTTAAGGCATATAGCAAAATAACTTAATAATATATACATATGTATCTATTTTTTCCAAATCTTTTCCCTTATAGGTTTTTACAAAATATTGAGTATATTTTCCTGTGCTATAAAATAGGTCCTTGTTTATCTTAGAACAGTTTTCCTTTAAAATCAAAACCTAGAATTTTTTCACTGACTCGGTGAGTATAGTTATTCAGAGTAAAACTCAATTTTCCCTAGTAAGAATACATTTAACAAATGTTCATTTTTATTATTCTAAACAATTTTTAAAATTTACTGTGATAATCATTTTTGCATTTTATCTGTCAAATTCATTGGTTCAATAAAGGCAAATAAAATATTAAATTCATCTTTTCATACTTTATAGACATAATGGCATTGTATGATCAACATCAAAGGTCTGTTTTTTTTTTTTAATTTACTTCCATCTATTGAACAAAATTTGAAGACCAAGTGGTTTGTATTTAAGCTAGTTGACAGGAATGCTTGTGTCTTCTGGATTTAATTTAGTCATTTTCATTCAATGACCATGAAGAGCCATGTTAAACTGAAGTGTTGTTAAAGTGAAGTGCTCTGGTATTTAGAATCCACAGTGCGGGTAGGGGAGTGTTAATTGTGACAGAATAAAGACATGAATTATGACATCTAAATGCAATTCTCTTTTCTTGAAAAGTCAGGGATAAAAACCTAGAGAAATAATCTTCCAAAGTGGACCAAAAATCAACTTATAAGCTAAGTAGCATAATTTATTTTGATTGCACTTGCAGGGAGCATGCAAATTTCAAAGCAAGCATAATTTTCCAAGGCACGCTTAATGTATTGTTCCCTTCTGCCCAGTATGATAGATATGTTGTAATAATCAACTAAAAAGCAAAGGGATAAGAAAACAAAAGCACTTATAATCATTTTATTATAAGAACCAGTTTAGTATGAATAGGATATAATTTTGCAAATAAAAACATTTGTACTAAGGATGCAATTAATATTATAAATAAAATAATTTGAATATATTTGAATATATATACTTTCTGAATGTATAATGTTATAAAATGTGGGTTCTGTTGTATAGTCAGGGAACTTCAAGCATTTGAGAAGGCATTCAAATTATTGTAATGTTGATCTTTGGCAAAGTTGTGAAGATGCTAAGACTATCTTTATGAGTATCAAAAATAGTATACTTTGTTAAATGATTCAGCAGTGATAGAAAGTATTATTATTATTACTTGTTATTATTTTCGGCAAGCCCAACGATGTTCTATACTGTCTGCCAAGACACTAATTTGATATAAAGAGCACATATGAATTTCTTAAGATTTTTTTTTTCTTTTTTTTCCAGGCAAGGATACTGGAGTGGGTCACCATTTCCTTCTCCAAGGGATCTTCCCAAACCAGGGATTGAGCCTGGGTCTCCTACACTGCAGGCAGATACTTTACCGACTGAGCTACAAGGGAAGCCCAAATTTCTTAAGATATTTTTATAGCAGTAACATCTAGTCTTTCAGAGCTATGTGTGCTGGCAGCACACATTTCAAAGCTATGTTGTTCTAATCAGAGTAAGAAGCATTTTGGATTTTCCAGGATGAGAAGGAATCTAGTAAAGTAAATAGTGTTCATATATGAATCTCCTACAGTAGAAGGAAGATGGAGAAGGAGAAGAGAGAGGGAGAGGGAGAGGAAGAAAAAGGAGAGACAATGATTAGAATTCCCTGAATGTGAACATGCAAAGTGGGATAGATAGCATATTTATGTTGTTAGGGGAAATAACTAGTACCATACATGACCACCGGAAAAAACCATAACCTTGACTAGACGGATCTTTGTTGGCAAAGTAATGTCTCTGCTTTTCAATATGCTATCTAGGTTGGTCATAATTTTCTTCCAAAGAGTTAAGCATCTTTTAATTTCCTGGCTGCAATCACCATCTGCAGTGATTTTGGAGCCCCCCAAAATAAAGTCTGACACTGTTTCCACTGTTTCCCCAGCTATTTCCCATGAAGTGATGGGCCCAGATGCCATGATCTTCGTTTTATGCTTTTGAACTGTGGTGTTGTAGAAGACTCCTGAGAGTCCCTTGGACTGCAAGGATATCCAACCAGTCTATTCTGAAGATCAGCCCTGGGTGTTCTTTGGAGGGAATGATGCTAAACCTGAAGCTCCAGTACTTTGGCTACCTCATGTGAAGAGCTGACTCATTGGAAAAGACTCTGAAGCTGGGAGGAATTGGGGGCAGGAGGAGAAGGGGACGATAGAGGATGAGATGGCTGGATGGCATCACTGACTCGATGGACGTGAGTCTGAGTGAACTCCGGGAGTTGGTGATGGACAGGGAGGCCTGGCATGCTGCATTTCATGGGGTCGCAAGGAGTCGGGCACGACTGAGTGACTGAACTGAACTGAACTTAACTAGTACCAAGAACAATTATGATTCTTATAACAACTGGAATTAGAATTAAATATTGAAAGGAAAAAATGACTAATCATTTAGAAATTTCAGGTAATACAGCTATTCAATCTCAGGCCATTTGAATATCTTCATCAAAGATAACTTCAGATTATGAGCTGTGGCCAGTTCTCGGTGGAGCATGGCAGAAATTCACCAAAAAAATAACACTGAAATGACTGTGTGTCAATGAGGATTTTATAAATTCTGTAAATAAAACAAATTTGACTTAAGTAAAATTATTTAAATTTCTAAGACATTCAGACAAATTTCATGAGGTTAGGATTCAGCTGTATATAAATAAAGCCAGAAAATATTTAGGATGCTATTATGGCTCTTTTCTTTTGCACTTTTCATTATGCTAAAATGTCTTTACACTCATTTGGCCTAAGCCAAGTTATGCTGAATATGCTTTCCAGAGGTAGGACAGTATACAAAGTATTTATTTCTTTAAAAGTAACAAGAAAATAAATAGATGAGTGAAAAATGAGATCAACAAGCAGCTATCACAGTCCCTATTGACAACATCTTTCTAAGAAAATAATGTGGGAATGTTATTGTCCTATGAAATGTCCTATGAAAGAAATTTTTCTCACACATATGACCTCAAAACTTGGTAGTAAAATTCCATTGTCTGAAGGATATACAAGGCAAAATACAGTAAAATTCACTTCCAGGGGAAATGGTAGGATTCAAAATAAAGTAATAAAATCTTTTTAAGAAATGGTTTTATAAAGTGCTTGTCCTTTGCTCGTGTTACTTCACTATATTTTTAAATTATTTTATAGGAACTTTATATGTGGAAAACTCATCACTATGTTTTCAACCTTAGTTGAAATAAGGTACCGTATTTATATTCTTATTATAAAATTTTATTTCATAATCCTTTTGAAGTTCTATGGGATTTTATCCTTCTGAAGATTTATATGACTCTGAAATGTAATCTGTAGAGAAAAATAAAGCAACAGCTCAAACTGTACATGAAACAATAGATTGGTTCCAAATAGGAAAAGGAGTACGTCAAGGCTGTGTATTGTCACCCTGCTTATTTAACTTATATGCAGAGTACATCATGAGAAACACTTGGCTGGAGGAAGCACAAGCTGGAATCAAGATTGCCAGGAGAAATATCAATAACCTCAGATATGCAGATGACACCACCCTTGTGGCAGAAAGTGAAGAAAAACTAAAGAGCCTCTTGATGAAAGTGAAAGAGGAGAGTGAAAAAGTTGGCTTCAAGCTCAACATTCAGAAAACGAAGATCATGGCATCTGTTCCCATCACTTCATGGCACATAGATGGGAAAACAGTGGAAACAGTGTCAGACTTTATTTTTCTGGGCTCCAAGATTGCTGCAGATGGTGATTGCAGTCATGAAATTAAAAGATGCTTACTCTTTGGAAGGAAAGTCATGACCAACCTAGGCAGCATATTAAAAAGCAGAGACATTACTTTGTCAACAAAGGTCTGTCTAGCCAAGGCTATGGTTTTTCCAGTGGTCATGTATGGATGTGAGAGTTGGACAGTGAAGAAAGCCGAGCACCAAACAATTGATGCTTTTGAACTGTGTGTTGGAGAAGACTCTTAAGAGTCCCTTGGACTGCAAGGAGATCCAACCAGTCCATCCTAAGGGAGATCAGTTCTGGGTGTTCATTGGAAGGATTGATGTTGAAGCTGAAACTTCAATATTTTGGCCACCTGATGCGAAGAGCTGACTCATTTGAAAAGGTCGTGATTCTGGGAAAGATTGAGGGCAGGAGGAGAAGAGGAGGACAGAGGATGAGATGGTTGGATGGTATTATGGACTAGATGGACATGAGTTTGGGTAGACTCCGGGAGTTCGTGATGGACAGGGAGGCCCGGCCTGCTGCGGTTCATAGGCTCACAGAGTCAGACATTACTGAGCGACTGAACTGAACTGAACACTCTTGGTTAGAACTTAGTGTCAGCTATTAATGATTTTGTTTTATCATATTTCTTTTCAGTCTGTCTAGTATTATTCTAGTGTTTTCACTCACTGGCTAGTTAGCAATTTGAAGGTGTGGATTATTTGTTGTTTATAACTTCTACATAACATTAAATATAATGTGTATAAAATGTGTATAGTGTGTATTAAATATATATTTATGCATCCACTAACTCTCATTTTACTAGAGGTATATTGTATCATTTTGTGTGTGTGTGTATGTACGTGTGTGTGCTTAATGCATTTCTAAAGAAACATTTAGAGTAGTGACATGTTGAAGCAGAACATGAAACAGTAACAATAAAATCTATGTAAATCATCACTTTAATACAAAATTCTTCTTGTTTTTATCCTTGCATTCATGTTTTATAAGGACTGAATAATTTTGAAATTAAAGTTTATTTTTTTTTTTGCAGAAAACTTTACCATTTTTTCTCCCTGTTCTTTTTTCCTACTCATTTTCTCTTTTTCACCAACATATTAACTCCCATGAGTCCATATTGAAAAAATGTCTGATTTACTATATTGTCTTTTCTGTGCTTTTTCTTTTCTCAGTGATCTCATATCATGTTCAAGCCTTAATAATAACTATTGTTGAAAATTCATTACTATTTCTAAGATTGTAACAACATATAGATGAAAAGCTAAGATTTTCTAGAGATACTTTTGAAATAGCAGCATGATCTCTCAGTTAGGATTCAGCTTTTTGTTTTTGATCTCATGACAAGAATTATTCATACTTCACTTTTTCTTGATAAATATAATAGTTATACATGAAGGTGGACAGTATTTCAATCAGTCATAATCTGTGTTTGTTACAGTGTTGTTTTAATGTGGCATGTGTTTAAAAATGTATTAAATAAATGGATATTTACAGTCATTGATATATTACATTTTTCTCACATAGAAATTTTAAATGAAAGGGATTGAAGTTAAAGGGCAGTTCATGTAAATTTGGGCTTCTCAGGTAGCTCAGTGATAAAGAATCCATCTGCCAATTCTGGAGACAATGGTTTGATCCCTGGGTCAGGAATATCCCCTGGAAAAGGAAATGGCAAACTACTCCAGTATTTTTGCCTTGGAAATTCCACAGACAAAGAAGCCTGGTAGGCTACAGTCCATGGGGTCACAAAGAGTTGGACATGACTGAATAACTGATCCCCTATGTAAGTTTATATGGTTCAAATTAATTATATTTCAAGTAATTTTTCAGAAAGTTTACATTTCATTGACTCTTTTGTTCTTGGCTTGACTATTCTACAGAAGATTTGAATTTATTTTTTTTCCAGAGAAAGTGTTATAATATTTAATATTCCATTCTTAGACTATGTACGTGGGATAAACTTCCACACAGAGCAAAACTTTTTTTGAATGCCTCTTTTTCTTAAGACCCTGATAAGGGTATTCACTTGCATAATTCATATATTCAAGATAATTTTATAATATGTGCCTTGAAAGTGAAAGTGAAGTCACTCAGTCATGTCCATCTCTTTGCTACCACATGGGCTGTAGCCTGCCAGGCTCCTCCATCCATGGGATTTTCCAGGCAAGAATATTGGAGTGGGTTGCTGTTTCCTTCTCCAAATATGTGCCTTAGTATAGTAATACTTTGAAAAACTTTAAAAACACAGCTTAGAAATCTATGATGATTTTAAGTATTGAAGTATTTTATTTTAGCATTATAAACTATTTTAAAATATTACATATAATTTATTTATTAATGCTCTATTATTACCAGTTTATTAATAAAATATTTGTTCATAAATTTCAGGCTAAATTGTCACTTTTTTATTGTATATATTCTATCATTTTCTCAGGCATCAATTTCATTCCTTAAACAGCCATTATACTTTTAGATCACCATATTCCTCTGAATTTTGAAATTTAGTAATTAAAAATAACTCTTGATTACTGAACCACCAAAAAACATCAATAGTTAATACATGCTCTTGGAAAAACCTATTTTACAAAACTTCAGAAACATGCACATATATTTGCTTTCCTGAAAGAACTGAAATCCAACCCCCACAGAAAAGATTGTGACGAGGTTTTCAATAGGAAGCTAGACACTGTCCCAAATCATGTAGTTTGCTCCAATACAATTTGTACTCTTTGATTCTTTTCAGTTGATTTTTCAAGACAAGAATTTGGTTTGGATACTTAATTTTTCAGGCTTGTTAATATTTTAAGATTTATTTTGAATTTTCATGAAGTTATATTCTAAAATACTACCTAGCAATGCTATTATATCTGCATAATTAAAAAAATCCATGAACTCAAAACATTTCAGATATATTGGAGTTTTCCATTTTTTTTCTTTTTTTAAATATAAACATTTATTTTAATTGGAGATTAACTACTTTACAATATTGTATTGGTTTTGCTATACATCAACTTGAATCCGCCACAGGTATACACGTGTTTCCCATCCTGAACCCCTCTCCCTCCTCCCTCACCATGCCATCCCTCTGGGTCGTCTCAGTGCACCAGCCCCAAGCATCCTGTTCATCACTTAGCTCCCAATAAGCAGGTAGCAAACCAGTTATTAGACATAAAGATACCATCTTCCTTATAAAATATTCTAATTAAGCCTAAACTACAAATTCAGAAGTTCAATCTCTACTATGAAAGGCACTAATGTCTGACATTCTTCTGAAATAAGACTTTAAAATATTTTGGAGTTTTATGTATAATTATAATTAGTATGTCACTAGCAGGATATTATCAGTGAAGGCGATGGCACTCCACTTCAGTACTCTTGTCTGGAAAATCCCATGGACAGTGGAGCCTGGTAGGCTACAGTCCATGGGGTCGCTAAGAGTCAGACACGACTGAGCGACTTCCCTTTCATTTTTCACTTTCATGCATTGCAGAAGGAAATGGCAACCCACTCCAGTGTTCTTGCCTGGAGAATCCCAGGGACGGGGGAGCCTGGTGGGCTGCCGTCTATGGGGTCACAGAGAGTCGGACACAACTGAAGCAACTTAGCAGCAGCAGCAGTAGGATATTATAATTTTTGTCATTTGCAGAATGATCACTTTATCATCAATCTCAATTCTCAGTAAAGAGTATATTTAGAAGGCAGCCATGTTCACCATTTTACCACCAACACCAGTGCTAAGGAAAGAATATATTTGAATTTGAATGATTGACATTTGTCCTCATATTAAACTTTTCATGACACATGAGCTCTTTTCTAAAATATATGGAACTTCTTGTGTTCAAAATAAGTACCTCAGCTACCTATCTTGATGATACAAAATTGTTTATTATTAGTGAGGAAAAAACAAAAATATAAAGAATTTCTTCCCAGGATACCATAATGTTTTGAAACTCCAGTATAGTATTCTGTCTTTTGTTATGAATTTGACAGAAAACAAAACAAATAAAAGCAAATCTTATCTGGCATTTGTTTCTAGAGAAAAATTGCACCCCTCTCCCCCACACACATTCATTTATAAGTAGTATGTTTGTAAAGGTTATCTATATATATATATAATCTTCTATTTATGTCTTTTTTTTACATATGTGTCAGTTGTCAATGGACTTCCTTTCTTTCCTAGAATCCAGTCTTAGCCTTAACTTTCAGGAGAAGATAAAAAGATAATCATATTCTACATGTCTAATGAATTTGCTGTTTTCTTTTCTATATTATGTAAAATATTTTCAAATAAATATCTCTGGTCTTATAAAATGACTTTTTCTCTCAATTTGATGTTTAATTTAACTTTCATATATTTCTTTAAAAACAAATTTATGCAAACTAATAATAATTCTAATTGTTATTAGACAAACTAATTGGGTATATATTCTAAATCAATTCCAAAGTCTTTGGAGAAAGAAAATAGCTGTTCACCAATTATGTCCAAACTTGTGGTCAAATAAATTTCACTCATTTATTTTTCTTAATTTTCCTTTTTGAAATAATTCTCTTAGTTTGGAGAAAGATTGAATAAATTTATAATGGATAAGACTGATATTACATTTTTTTTATAAAGTGTAAGCCAGAAGCTAGTGATTTTAAAAGAAAACTGTGTTAGCCTCAATCATGATGTGGTGGAGGTTGCTCCACCATTAGACCATAGACTTTAATCTGCATCAACATGTTCTCTATTATTTTCCTAAATCTATACAATCAAGTAAACAATAAATCAAGCCCGGTTTGTAATGTTCATCCATTTCCATGAGCAAACACTGTAGCTATGCCAGATTCCAAGCAACCAAGTTTACTCCAATGTTTAAATTTTAGTGATTTTTGTAATTTAGTGGTTAAAACAGTCATTACTAAAAATTAAATTGTACAAACATATAATTAAAATTTATATTATAAACAAAGCTCATAATTATTTAATTTTTACTATTCCTATTCATCTTACTGATTTGTAATTTTGCCTATGCTCTTGATGTTATATCTGTTGTGTGCATAAAGTAAAAATATTGTGTTATGATATATTGCTGAATATCTCTTCCCAAATTCATGTTCAGAGACAGCTCTTTTAGCAACTTAGAATCTGGCATGGTTGCACTGTTTACACCATGGAAATGGATGAACATCAAAAACCAGGGCTTGATTTATTGTTTTGTTGATTGTGTAGATTTAGCAAAATAATAGAAACCATGAACCTACCATATCTGTAGCCATTGTGTTGTATACAGCACCAAAAAATTTGAGGAAATATTACCTCAATATCACCTCATTCTTAAAATAATCTGATTTAGGAAAGAATTCACTTATGCGCAGTTTAAGTTCTGTCATCGATCTTCATTGTTTCAAAATGTCTTACCTATTAATGTAAATGAAGATCACAAACAATATTAATAGTGGAACTTCGCTTGATAATCATTGACCTGAGTGATTTTTTCCCCATTCCTTAGTAATCAAGCATTAATCTGATTTTGTGAACTTGTCATAGATGCCAAAATGATTTTTCTGTTGCAGTTTTTTTAAGAAACTGCCAGTCACACTAAAGATATAGGAGTACATTTTTTAGATGTACATATTTTTTATAAATCTGCTGCTTATAAAATTATGTAAAGGAATAACTGAAAATAGTGTTAACCCTCAAATGTTACTGTGAATTTTACTAATATGCAATAGGTATACATGCACACACACAATGCAACTGCATCCCATACATATTTTCTTTTCTTTGTAGAGCCATTTGTAAGCATTTAGCCGCACATTACTGCCCACATAATAGTTTGCTGCTGCTGCTGCTGCTAAGTCGCTTCAGTCGTGTCCGACTCTGTGCGACCCCATAGATGGCAGCCCACCAGGCTCCCCTGTCCCTGGGATTCTCCAGGCAAGAACACTGGAGTGGGTTGCCATTTCCTTCTCCAATGCATGAAAGTGAAAAGTGAAAGTGAAGACGCTCAGTCGTGTCTGACTCTTAGTGACCCCATGCACTGCAGCCTTCCAGGCTCCTCTGGTCCATGGGATTTTCCAGGCAAGAGTACTGGAGTGGGGTGCCATTGCCTTCTCCGACATGATAGTTTAGGTACTTACTATATCTGACAGGAGAACTGAAATAATCTCTTACCTCCTTTACCCAGTTTTCACCTTATCACTACTCCCTGCTTTGGTGAGCTTTACAGTCTAAGTCTATTAAGAAGTACAGACTTTTTTTCCTACACAGTTTATGGGGTGTTCAGTGACTTCATGACTTTGTTTCTCATATTTGTTTAGGTTGAAAAGCTTTTTCTTCCTTTTTGACTAGTGAAATTCATCCATCATGATTTGGAGGAGGTGTTTAATGTACATAGTAGTTCAGTTCAGTTCATCCACTCAGTTGTGTCTGACTCTTTGAGACCCCATGTACTGCAGCATGCCAGGCCTCCTTGTCAATCACCAACTCCTGGAGTTTACCCAAACTCATGTCCATTGAGTGGGTGATGCCATCCAACCATTTCATAGTCTGTCATCCCCTTCTACTCCCATCTTCAATCCTTTCCAGCATCAGGGTCTTAACAAATGAGTCAGTTCTTTGCATCAGGTGTCCAAAGTACTGGAGTTTCAGCTTCAACATTAATCCTTCCTATGAACACTCAGGACTGATCTCCTTTAGGATGGACTGGTTGGATCTCCTTGCAGTCCAAGGGACTCTCAAGAGTCTTCTCCAACATCAGTTCAAAAGCATTAGTTCTTCAGTGCTCAGCTTTCTTTATAGTCCAACTCTCACATCCATGCATGACTACTGGAAAAACCATACCTTGACTAGACGGACCTTTGTTGGCAGAGTAATGTCTCTTTTTTTTAATATGCTGTCTAGGGTGGTCATAACTTTCCTTCCAAAGAGTAAGCATCTTTTCATTTCATGGCTGCAGTCACCATCTACAATGATTTTGGAGCCCACAAAAATAAAATACATAATAAGTTCTACATTAATTATCTCTTCATTAATATCTATCCCTTCTATTATTTTTGTTTTAGTTTACATAGATCCTAGTTTATTCAAATGTTAAGTGGACTATTACTCCCTTCTGCACATACTTATTCATATCTAATGTGTGTTAGACACTGCTTTAGAAGTAGGGTGGGATCAGGGCATTTTCAAAGGCAGACATTTCTGAACTCATGGTGACTGTTGAAGAGGCATCCTCTAGATTAGTGATGAGAAGATGCCAAGACTGATTCATTGTGAGCATGTGTCTTAGTCAGCCTGGCTTTTATAACAAAATACCATAGATGATGTGGCTTATTCAACAGCAGACATTTATTTTTCACAGTTGTGGCAGCTTCTAGCTGCATCCTCACATGGCAGAGAGAGGAAGCTCTGGTGTCTCTTGCTCTCCTTATAAGACTACTAATCCCAGTATAGGGACTTCCCTGATATGAACTCATCTAAACCTAGTTATTTCTCAAAGACCACAGGTACTAATACAATCACATTGGGAGCTGGCACAACAATATACGAATTTGGCAGGGGCAGAGGGGGCAGATAGGGGACACAAATTTTAGTCCACAGAAGCACTTAAACTGATGATGCTGACAAGATGATGAAGAGTGAACAAATTTCCCCTGAACTTCTTTATGATTTTATCCATTTATGTGCCGTAAGATGACGTATCTCTTTAAATTGTTCATTGTCCTTCCTTTGTCTGGGGCCTCCCTATGTTTGTAACCCATTACCTGAGGATGGTTGAATACTACCAGAGGAAAATATCAAATGTGTGTGTGTGTGTTTTTATGTTTTAAGGTTACAGTTAATGTATTTCACACATTTAAGAACTCAGCTTATAGATCAGATGTTGATATTTTGTTAAAGAATAAATGGTAGTTTGGGTGAATTTTGGAAACATAAATACATAGTTTAGAAACTTTAAATTGGAAATATACATTGCCTATATATAAGTTTTGTCACCAAATAAATTTATTAGTTTGTTTGAAGACATGACAGAGGAGTACTGATTGCTATTATTTTCTTTGAGTAGTGCTCAAGGCAATTCTAACTGGGAAAAAAATTCCATTTTTATCCAATAGAATGTTTCAGAAAGCTTTTCATCATAAAGATAAATTACTACTTCCTTTACATAATATTTAGTATATTTCGATTTATAATAAGCCAGACATGATCACTGTTTCAGTTCAGTTCAGTTCAGTCCCTCAGTCGTGTCTGACTCTTTGTGATCCGATGAATTGCAGCATGCCAGGTCTCCCTGTCCATCACTAACTCCCAGAGTTCACTCAAACTCACGTCCATAGAGTCAGTGATGCCATCCAGCCATCTCATCCTCTGTCGTCCCCTTCTCCTCCTGCCTCCAATCCCTCCCAGCATCAGAGTCTTTTCCAATGAGTCAACTCTTCACATGAGGTGGCCAAAGTACTGGAGTTTCAGCTTTTGCATTGTTCCTTTCAAGAACACCCAGGGCTCATCTCCTTTAGAATGGACTGGTTGGATCTCCTTGCAGTCCAAGGGACTCTTCAACACCACAGTTCAAAAGCATCAATTCTTGAGTGCTCAGCCTTCTTCACAGTCCAACTCTCACATCCATACATGACTACTGGAAAAACACTGCTTAAGAATATTTAATAGAAATGAGATGATCATCAGTATTTAAAAGCAGGCATACCTTATTTTATTGTGCTTCACTTTAATTGCATTTTTTACAAATTGAAGTTTTGTGGTAATCCTGCACTGAGCAAGTCTATGGGCATGATTTTTCCAACAGCATTTTCTTCCTTTCTGTCTCTTTGTCATATTTTGGTAATTCTCACAATGTTTCAAGCTTTTCCAATATTATTATATTTTTTAGAACAATCTGTTATCAGTAATCTTTGATATTACTCTTATAACTTGTTGGAGGCTCAAATCATGGTTAGCATTCTATTAGCAAAAATAAAGTGTTTTTAGTTGAAGTATACATATTGGTTTTTTGACATAATGCTAATGAACACTCAATATACTGCAGTATAATGGAAACATAACTTTAATATACACTAAGAAGCCAAAATGGAGAAGGAAATGACAACCCACTCCAGTATTCTTCCCTGGAGAATCCCAGGGACAGAGGAGCCTGGTGGGCTGCTATCCATAGGGTCACACATAGTTGGACATGACTAAAGTGACTTAACAGCAGCAGCAACAGGAAGCCAAAGCGTTTTTGTGACTTATTTTATTGTGATACTCATTTTATTGCAGTGGTCTGGAACTGAACCTTTGTTATCTCCAAAATATGCCTGTATAGCTATCAGATCAGATCAGATCAGTCGCTCAGTCGTGTCTGACTCTGCGACCCCATGAATCGCAGCACGCCAGGCCTCCCTGTCCATCACCAAATCCCGGAGTTGACTCAGACTCATGTCCATTGAGTCAGTGATGCCATCCAGCCATCTCATCCTCTGTCGTCCCCTTCTCCTCTTGCCCCCAATCCCTTCCAGCATCAGAGTCTTTTCCAATGAGTCAACTCTTTGCATGAGGTGGCCAAAGTACTGCAGTTTCAGCTTTAGCATCATTCCTTCCAAAGAAATCCCAGGGCTGATCTCCTTTAGAATGGACTTGTTGGATCTCCTTGCAGTCCAAGGGACTCTCAAGAGTCTTCTCCAACACCTCAGTTCAAAAGCATCAATTCTTCGGTGCTCAGCCTTCTTCACAGTCCAACTCTCACATCCATACATGACCACAGGAAAAACCATAGCCTTGACTAGATGAACCTATGTTGGCAAAGTAATGTCTCTGCTTGTGAATATATTATCTAGGTTGGTCATAACTTTCCTTCCAAGGAGTAAGTATCTTTTAATTTCATGGCTTTAGTCACCATTTGCAGTGATTTTGGAGCCCAGAAAAATAAAGTCTGACACTGTTTCCACCGTTTCCCCATCTATTTCCCATGAAGTGATGGGACTGGATGCCATGATCTCCGTTTTCTGAATGTTGAGCTTTAAGCCAACTTTTTCACTCTCCACTTTCACCTTCATCAAGAGGCTTTTGAGTTCCTTTTCAGTTTCTGCCTAAGGGTGGTGTCATCTGCATATCTGAGGTTATTGATATTTCTCCCAGCGATCTTGATTCCAGCTTGTGTTTCTTCCAGTCCAGCATTTCTCATGATGTACTCTGCATATAAGTTAAATAAACAGGGTGACAATATACAGCCTTGATGTACTCCTTTTCCTATTTGGAACCAGGCTGTTGTTCCATGTCCAGTTCTAACTGTTGCTTCCTGACCTTCATACAGGTTTCTCAAGAGGCAGGTCAGGTGGTCTGGTATTCCCATCTTTTTCCGAATTTCCCACAGTTTATTGTGATCCACACAGTCAAGGGCTTTGGCATAGTCAATAAAGCAGAAATAGATGTTTTTTTGGAACTCTCTTGCTTTTTCCATGATCCAGTGGATGTTGGCAATTTGATCTCTGGTTCCTCTTCCTTTTCTAAAACCAGCTTGAACATCAGGAAGTTCACGGTTCACATATTGCTGAAGCCTAGCTTGGAGAATTTTGAGCATTACTCTACTAGTGTGTGAGATGAGTGCAATTGTGTGGTAGTTTGAGCATTCTTTGACATTGCCTTTCTTTGGGATTGGAATGAAAACTGACCTTTTCAGTCCTGTGGCCACTGCTGAGTTTTCCAAATTTGCTGGCATATTGAGTGCAGCACTTTCACGGCATCATCTTTCAGGATTTGGAATAGCTCAACTGGAATTCTATCACTTCCACTAGCTTTGTTCGTAGTGATGCTTTCTAAGGCCCACTTGACTTTACATTCCAGGATGTCTGGCTCTAGGTCAGTGATCACACCATCGTGATTATCTGGGTCATGAAGATCTTTTTTTTACATTTCTTCTGTGTATTCTTCCCATCTCTTCTTAATATCTTTTGCTACTGGTTAATAACATGCATGCATATACATATATAAATATAGACATTAATATTAATATATACATACATGCATATACATATCTAAAGATATACACATATACATATATATTAAATTTGTGCATATATATTTACTGTAGCACACATGCATATATATATATATACATATGTATATATAGTATACATAAACTTACTCAGAAAGGTTTTTAAGTATTTTAAAATTAAAAATCTATTATGTTCTTAAGAACATTAATAATTTAAATAAGGTTATTTTCAGATTAAGTATTTTTAAATTACTTCAATAAGTTGGAACTCCAGTGTTGTGATATGATCTATCAGGAAATTTCAGTGTGTAAGCCCTGAGGTGAAGTAATACATGTTCCTCAGTCACTTACTATTAAGTAAATGTATTTTTTGTTTATATTAGCCCTCATGCTATTAGGCAAAAGTGGTTTAATTCGGTAAAGGTAAGGACTATCTGAAGAGCTATAGACAGAGGTTCATAACTTTGTACAAGAAGCGGTGACCAAAACCATCTCAAAGACAAAGAAATGCAAGAAGGCAAAGTGATTGTCTGAGAAGGCTTTACAAATAGCTGAGGAAAGAAGAGAAGTGAAAAGCCAAGGAGAAAGGGAAAGATATACCCAACTAAATACAGAGTTCCAGAGAATAACAAGGAAAGACAGGCCTTCTTAAATGAACAATGAAAAGAAACAGAGGAAAACAATAGAATGAGAAAGACTAAGAATCTCTTCAAGAAAACTGAGATGTCGATGGAATATTTCATGAAAGAATGGACACAAAAAAGAACAGAATGTTAATGACCTAACAGAAGCAGAAGAGATTAAGAAGAGATGGTAAGAATACACAGAAGAACTATACAAAAAAAAAAAAAACTTCAGGACCCAGATAACCATGATGGTGTGATCACTCACCTAAAACCAGACATCTTTGAATATGAAGTCAAATGATCCTTAGAAAGCATCACTACAAACAATGCTAGCAGAGGTGATGGAATTATAGTTGAGCTGTTTCAAATCCTAAAAGATGTTGCTTTTAAAGTGCTGCTCTCAGTACATCAGCAAATTTGGAAAACTCACCAGTGGCCACAGGATTGGAAGAGATTGGTTTTCATTCCAATCCCAACAAAGGGCAATGTGCAAACTACTGGAAAATTGTACTCATTTCACATACTTATAAGATTATGCTTAAATCCTTCAAGCTAGTTTTCAGCACTACATAAACCAAGAAATTCCAGATGTACAAACTGGATTTAGAAAAGACAGAGGAGCCATAGATAAAATTGCCAATATATGTTGGATCATACAGAAAGCGAGGGAAAAGATCTGCTTCATTAAATATGCTAAAGCCTTCGACTGTGTGAATCACAACACAGTAGGAAATTCTTTAAGATCACCTTACCAGTTTCCCGAGAAACCTATATGTGAATCAAGAAACAACAGTTAAAAACCTTACATGGAACAACTGACTGGTTCAAAATTGAGAAAGGAGTATATCAAGACTGTATATTGTCACATTGCTTATTAACTTCTAATAAAAGTTCATCATGCCATACTTGGCTGGATGAATCACAAGCTAGAATCAAAATTTCTGGGAGAAATATCAACAACCTCAAATATGCAAATGATATCACTTTAATGACAAAGAGTGAAGAGGAACTAAAGAGTCTCTTGATGAGGGTGAAAAAAGAGAGTGAAAATGCTGGCTTAAAGCTCAACATCCCAAGAAACTAAGATCATGGCATCTGGTCCCACCACTTCATGGAAAATAAATGGCTAAAAAGTGGAAGCAGTGACAGATTTTCTTTTCTTGGTCTCCAGAATCTCTCCAGATGGTTACTGCAACCATGACATTCAAAGACACTTGCTCCTTGGAGGAAAAGGAATGACAAACCTAGACAGCATATTGAAAAGCAAAAACATTACTTTAGACAAAGACATCCATGTAATCAAAGCTGTGATTTATCCAGTAGTCATGTACAGATGTAAGAGTTGGAACATAAAGAAGGTTGAGCACAAAAGCACGATGCTTTTGAGTTGTGGTGCTGGGGAATACTCTTTAGAGTCCCTTGGACTGCCAGGAGATTAAATGAGTCAATCTTAAAGCATATCATCTCTGAATATTCATTGGAAGGACTAATGCTGAAGATGAAACTCCAAAACTTTTGCCACCTGATGTAAAGAACCAATTCGTTGGAAAAGACCCTGATGCAGGGAAAGATTAAAGGCAAAAGGAGAAGAGGGTGGCAGAGGATGAGATGGTTGGATGGTGTCACTGACTCAATGGACATGAGATTGGGCAAACTCCTGGAGATAGTGAAGGACAGAGAAGCCTTGTGTGCTGCAGTCCAGTCCGTGGAGTTGCAAAGAGTTGGACATGACTTAGCAGCTGAATGATAGCAACAATTTATCTATTTGGGAAGATGTTAATATTTCTAAATAAGAGAGTAATTTTCTTGTATAATCTCTCAATTTCTAAGGGGCATGTAAACCTGAAGAGACAGTTTCCTAATACACTGAGACCAGTTTGTACCTAGTTTCTTTCACCCCTTCTGGGGTGTGGAAAGTACTGAGTTGAAAATTTTAAGATAAGTGGATTCCTTATCCTAGCATTGAATGTAGAAACTGCTATCATTTCTAAGAGAGAAAATAACATTTTTCTTTAAGGCAATGCTTTATATCTACTTTACTCCTAGTTTTCTTATCTTTTTTTTCCCCAAGATGGCCTAAATTTTGCTCAGTTTGTGCCTCAGGGCACTCCCAACTCACTTCAGATGAAGCCTCCTTGGTCTAAGGGGAAGTCAATTCCCCTCATTTGTATTTGGCTTAGAAAATTGGCACGTGACCCATATATTGCCAATAATTCATGAGAAAAATTTGTTAAGGGTCTTCTGGAGAAATATTTGCTACATGAAGTTAAGGTCTGCTTTTTTTTTTTTTTTTTTGAGGGAATACTTTCAAATCATATATGATGCTTAAAGTTGCTTTACACAGACTCTAGCATAGAGAGTGAAACTTCAAGGAAATGAAAATAATCTGTGTCTTTGTCATCATGAAGTTACTGAATTAAGTAAATTTGATACATGCCCTACCTGGGACTCACCTAATGAAACATGTATAATATCATATATGAAACAAATCACCAGTCCAGGTTCGATGCATGATACTGGATGCTTGGGACTGATGCACTAAATTTATTTTTTTTAACTGGAGGCTAATTATTTTACAATATTGTATTGATTTTGCCATACATTAACATGAATCCGCCACAGGTATACAAATCATGCTGCTTTTCTGTGGAAATATTACAAATTAATAAAACTACAATACTTCTATTTATGCTCATGGGCCTGAAGCCATCTCCATGTGAATTAAAGAGAGCTTCAGCAAATTTTGATGTATTGGCTGAAACTCTGAATACTACTTAAGACTCTACAACATAGGGGTGAGTTAGGACACAAACTCTCTTCCCAAGAGAACTGATAACATTTTTCTAAAATAACTACTTAGAGACTCTAAGTTAGGGATGAAGTTTGTTTATGGGATGGAATATAAAATTTAATCTTGAGGACAGCAGACACAGTTTAGAACAAAAGAAACTTGCGCTGGAAGTTTCCAGTGGGAGCTGGCATCAGTTGATAATCCTTTAACGTTCAGTGAAAAGTTCAGGTTACTTAAAAATTTCACCTTTGTTCCTTTAGCATTGGAACTTTTTTCTAAATTATTTATATGTTGTATGATATCTGAGTGTGTTACTTTGTGGAGGCTAAAGAGGCAATATGGAAGGGGAAAGAGTGCTTTCTATACCTTAAACTCTGCCAGAATCCTACAGAGATGGCTTTTTTTCCCCAAAGAGCTAAGGCTCAGTTTTCCAGGTTGATTAGTGATATCAGAGGAAAGAGACTTAAAATCCTACAAAAATTTCCAAAAGGAAAGGAAAGAAAAAGGCTCAGCAAATTTCTTGTCTATATAATAATCAGAATGTAATTCCTACCTAGCAGACAGACATACTTGCCAAAATATTTAGAAACATGACAAAATGCTAGTCTCATTGTTCATTTCTGTTATGGTAATATGAATCTTCTGATTTTATTTAAATTCTAGTTTTGAAGTAGAAGGGAACACAAGAATTTGTGTGTGATATTGAGTGAGATTTTTACTTCTTTTCCTCATTCCTTGATGTTGTTAAACTGTGAACTCAGTAATTCTTTTGAGTGGATATAATTCTGAAATGAATTCTGTTATCTTAAAGAGTAGTGCCTGAGTCTGTTTGTTTTATGAAACTGGAGATAAATGGGTAATAAGGCATGTTTCAGGAGAATGATCAAGAGCATGAAAGGAAATTCTATATCACAGAGTTCCAAAATAGACCCTTACTCTAAAGAGAGGACTAGAATTATTTTGTCCCAGTTAAAAATGAATGATAACTCTTGTAGTGGAAAATGTTGAAAAGTGAAAGCAAGTCACATAAGAAACAGGAGATGAAGTTAGATAAAAAAGAAAAGATCTTTAGATAAAAATAGAAATGAGGGTATAAAGGAGAGAGAAATGATTTGGTGACTGAATGTAATTAAAAGCTTAATGTTGTTTCAATAAACATTCTAATATTCTACTTTTAAAATTTAATTTTTATTTTATATTGGATTAAATTTGATTTACAATGTTGTATTGTTTTAAGTGCACAGCAGAATTGTACATATGTTGTACATGTGCATATATCCATTCTTTTTTAGATTCTTCTCCAATACAGTTTATTACAGGATATTGAGTAGAGTTCTCTGTGGTATACAGTAGGTCTTGTTGTTTATCTATTTTATATATAATAGTGTGTATATGTTAATTCAAACTCTTAACTTATCCCCCCTTCTTATGTTTCTCCTTTGGTAACCATAAGTTTGTTTGCAAAGTTTGTGAATCTGTTTCTTTTTTGTATATAAGTTCATTTTTATCTTTTTTTTTTAAATTCCACATGTAAGTGATATCATATGATATTTGTCTTTCTCTGTCATATTTCACTCAGTGTGATAATCTCTAGGTCCATTCATGTTACTGTAAATGGTATTATTATATTCTTTCCATGGCTGAGTAATATTCTGGCTTATATACGTATCCCATCTTCTGTATCCATTCCTCTGCTGATATACATTTAGGTTGCTTCCATGTCTTGGCTATTGTTAATAGTGAACATTGGGGTGCACGTATCTTTTCAAATTATGGTTTTCTCTGGGTATGTGTCCAGGAGTTGTATTGTAGGTTCATATGTTAACTCTGTTTTTAGTTTTTTAAGGAACCCCTATACTGTTCTCCCTAGTGGCTGTACCAATTTACATTCTCACTACCTGTGTAGGAGGGTACGCTTTTCTCCACACTATCTTCAGCAATTTATTATCTGTAGACTTTTCAATAATGGCCATTCTGACTGGTGTGAGGTGATGCCTCTTGTAGTTTTGATTTACATTTCTTTATTAATTAGAGATGTTGAGCATCTTTTCATATGCTATATGGCCATCTATGTGTCTTCTTTGGATAAATATATATTTAGACCTTCTGCCCAGTTTTTGATTGGGTTTCTTGTTTTTTTTTTTTGTAATAGAGCTGCATGAGATGTTTGTAGATTTGGGAGATTAATCCTTTATCAGTCTCTTCATTTGCAAATGTTTTTTCCCATTCTGAGAGTTGCCTTTTCATTTTGTTTATAGCTTCCTTTGCTGTGCAAAAACTTATAAGTTTAATTAGATCCCATTTGTTATTTTTGTTTTTATTTTCATTACTCTCGGAGGTGGGTCCACAGAGATACTTCCATGATTTATGTCAAAAAGTGTGCTTCCTATGTCTACCTCTAAGAGTTTTACAGTATCTGGCCTCATATGTAGGTCTTTAATCCATTTTGAATTTCATATTGTCTTTTGTTTAGAGTTAGCTTCAAGTACTGTCTTTTCCATTTAAACAAATCAAAATAAATTGCTTTGTTTTTCTCACTTGAAAGAAATTTGAAAAAATACATACATCAAAGTTGCATCACTGTCAGGTAGGTCACCTCCATGATTTAGGCAGGATATAAATGCCCAATATGTCTGGTCAAACTTTTACTTTTACATATAAGGAAGCTTAGGATCAGAAAACAACAGATATTAAGGCAGCTAGGTGGTGGAGGGGGCTTCCTTGGTGATTCAGTGCTAAAGAATCTGCCTGCCAATGCAGGAGATAAGTGTTCAATCCCTAGGTCAGGAAGATTCCCCTGGAGAAGAAAATGGCAACCCGTTCCAGTATTCTTGCCTGGGAAATCCCACGGACAGAGGAACCTGGTTGGCTACAGTCCATGGGGTTTCAAAGAGTTGGACACAACTTAGTAACTAAACAATAACAACAAAGTTGGTGGAGGAGCCAAGACTACAGATGGGATTCCAAAATCTTGGATGACTTGTACCTGGGGCTTTCTTTTACCTATGCCAGCTAATCTTTAAACTGCCCAATTCAAAATCTGACTTTCCTTTAATTCTTTTATTCCTTGTGAATACTTTTCTTTATAAAATTGTTTTAATCAACTTTTGACATATAAAAATGATCAGAGAGATGCTAGACTAGTATCAGCTTGTATTGTCACATAGATAGCATGAGCCTTGAAATAACAACTTGTGACATGATAAATTGGAATATATACTTCACTTCTTTCAGGACCTTTAAGTTTCTGATCACAATTTCCATTTAGATAATTTTAAATGCCAGAAACTGGTTGAACATGTATCTTTGTGTATCTTTTTATACACAGATGACACCACCCTCATGGCAAAAATTGAAGAGGAATTAAAAAGCCTCTTGATGAAAGTGAAAGAGGAGAGTGAAAAAGTTGGCTTAAAGCTCAACATTCAGAAAACTAAGATCAGGGCCTCTGGTCCCATCACTTCATGGGAAATAGATGGAGAAACAGTCGAAACAGTGTCAGACTTTATTTTGGGGGGCTCCAAAATCACTGCAGATGGTGATTGCAGCCATGAAATGAAAAGACCTTTACTCCTTGGAAGGAAAGTCATGACCAACCTAGATAGCATATTCAAAAGCAGAGACATTACTTTGCCAACAAAGATCTGTCTAGTCAAGGCTGTGGTTTTTCCAGTGGTCATGTATGGATGTGAGAGTTGGACTGTGAAGAATGCTGAACGCTGAAGAATTGATGCTTTTGAACTGTGGTGTTGGAGAAGTCTCTTGAGAGTCCCTTGGACTGCAAGGAGATCCAACCAGTCCATTCTAAAGATCAGTCCTAGGTGTTCCTTGGAAGGACTGATGCTGAAGCTGAAACTTCAGTACTTTGGCCACCTCATGCGAAGAGTTGACTCATTGGAAAAGACTCTGATGCTGGGAGGGATTGGGGGCAGGAGGAAAAGGTGATGACAGAGGATAAGATGGTTGGATGGCATCACCAACTCGATGGACATGGGTTTCACTGAACTCTGGGAGATAGTGATGGACAGGGAGGCCTGGCATGCTGTGATTCATGGAGTTGCAAAGAGTCGGACACGACTGAGTGACTGAACTGAACTGTTTTTTTCAGAGGTTTTCCATGGAGCAGCAGTATACATCAAATAATTTCTTTTGATGGTACTGAACAAGAACACTTTATTATTGTCCTAGGGCTGCTATAACAAATTACCACAAACTGGGGGGCTGGATGGCATCACTGACTCGATGGACGTGAGTCTCAGTGAACTCCGGGAGTTGGTGATGGACAGGGAGGCCTGGAGTGCTGCAATTCATGGGGTTGCAAAGAGTCGGACATGACTGAGTGACTGATCTGATCTGATCTGATCTGGGGGGCTTAAAACAACAGAAATGTACTCACTGTTTTTGTGGTTAGAAGTCGAAGTTCAAGTTGTCAATAAAGTTGGTTTCCTCTTGCTGCCTTCAGGAGAATTTGTTCCATACCTGTCTCCTAGGTACTGTTGGTTGCTCACAATCTTCAGAATTCCTTGATTTATAGATGTAATTCTCCAGTCCCTGACTTTGTTTCACACAGCATTCTCTTCTCTGTATTTTTATATCTTTTTATTATAAGAACTCCAGTCATACTGAATCAGAATCCACTAATCAAGTAAGACCCCATCTAAACTTGTGGAGAAGGCAATGGTGACCCATTCCAGCATTCTTACCTGGAAAATTCCATGGATGGACGAGCCTGGTAGGCTACAGTCCATGGGGTCTCCAAGAGTTGGACATGACTGAGTGCCTTCACTTTCACTTTTCACTTTCATGCATTGGAGAAGGAAATGGCAACCTGCTCTAGTATTCTTGCGTGGAGAATCCCTGGGACAGAGGAGCCTGATGGGCTGCCATCTATGGGGTTGCATAGAGTTAGACACGACTGAAGAGACTTAGCAGCATCTAAACTTGGTAGAATCCATAAAGACTCTACTTCCAAATAACATCATCTTCACAAATACTGGGGGCAGCTTCCCAGGTACACAGTGGCAAAGAATCTGCCTGCCAAAGCAGGAGACACAGGATACTTGGGTTCAATCCCTGAATCAGGAAGCTACTTTGGAGTAGGAAATGGCAACCAGCTCCAGTACTCCTGCCTTGAAAATTCCGTGGACAGAAAGGAGCCTGGTGGGCTAAAATCCATGAGGCTGCAAAGGGTCAGACACAAATACTGGAATTTAGTCTCAACATATCTTTATGGGGAAAACGGATTGTCTGACTTATGTTAGAGCAAATATACTGCATGAGCACAGGAAGGGCCAAGAGGAGCTACTCCATGTTTAAGGTCAGGAGGGGTGACCTCGTCCAAGGTAAGGAGCAGAGGCTGCATTTTGCTGGAGCAGCCATGAAGAGATACCCCACATCCAAGTTAAGAGAAACCCAACTGAGATGGTAGGTGTTGTGAGAGGGCATCAGAGAGCAGACACACTGAAACCATAATCACAAAAAAGTAACTGAGATCAGTAACTGAGATCACATGGACCACAGCCTTGTCTAACTCAATGAAACTAAGCCATGCCATGTGGGGTCACCCAAGATGGACAGGTCATGGTGGAGAGGTTTGACAGTATGTAGCCCACTGGAGAAGGGAATGCTGAACCACTTCATTATTCTTGCCTTGAGAACCCCATGAACAGTATTTAAAGGCAAAATGATAGGATACTGAAAGAGGAACTTCTCAGATTGGTAGGTGCCCAGTATGCTACAGCAGATCAGTGGAGAAATAACTCCAGAAAGAATGAAGGGAAGGAGAAAAAGCAAAAACAATACCAAGTTGTGAATGTGACTGGTGATAGAAGCAAGGTCCAATGCCATAAAGAGCAAAATGGCATAGGAACCTGGAATGTTAGGGGCATGAATCAAGACAAATTGGAAGTGGTCAAACAGGAGATGGCAAGAGTGAACATCAACATTCTAGGAATCAGCAAACAAAAATGGACTGGAATGAGTGAATTTAACTCAGATGACCATTATACCTACTACTATGGGCAGTAATCATTAGAAGAAATGGAGTAGCCATCATAATCAACAAAGAGTCTGAAATGCAGTACTTGGATGCAATCTCAAAAACGACAGAATGATCTCTGTTCGTTTCCAAGGCAAACCATTCAACATCACAGTAATCTGAAGGAACACACCTCAACATAATAAAAGCTATATATGACAAACCCACAGCAAACATTATCCTCAATGGTGAAAAATTGAAAGCATTTCCTCTAAAGTCAGGAACAAGACAAGGGTGCCCACTCTCACCACAACTATTCAACATAGTTTTGGAAGTTTTGGCCACAGCAACCAGAGCAGAAAAATAAATAAAAGGAATCCAAATTGGAAAAGAAGAAGTAAAACTCTCACTGTTTGCAGATGACATGATCCTCTACATAGAAAACCCTGAAGACTCCACCAGAAAATTACTAGAGCTAATCAATGAATATAGTAAAGTTGCAGGATATAAAATCAACACACAGAAATCCCCTGCATTCCTATACACTAAAAATGAGAAAATAGAAAGAGAAATAAAGGAAACAATTCCATTCACCACTGCAATGAAAAGAATAAAATACTTAGGAATATATCTACCTAAAGAAACTAAATACCTATATATAGAAAACTATAAAACACTGGTGAAAGAAATCAAAGAGGACACTAATAGATGGAGAAATATACCATGTTCATGGATTGGAAGAATCAATATAGTGAAAATGAATATACTACCCAAAGCAATTTAAAGATTCAATGCAATCCCTATCAAGCTACCAACAGTATTCTTCACAGAGCTAGAACAAATAATTTCACAATTTGTATGGAAATACAAAAAACCTCGAATAGCCAAAGCTATCTTGAGAAAGAAGAATGGAACTGGAGGAATCAACCTGCTTGACTTCAGGCTCTACTACAAAGCCACAGTCATCAAGACAGTATGGTACTGGCACAAAGACAGAAATATAGATCAATGGAACAAAATAGAAAGCCCAGAGATAAATCCACGCACATATGGACATCTTATCTTTGACAAAGGAGGCAAGAATATACAATGGATTAAAGACAATCTCTTTAACAAGTGGTGCTGGGAAAACAGGTCAACTACTTGTAAAAGAATGAAACTAGAGCACTTTCTAACACCATACACAAAAATAAACTCAAAATGGATTAAAGATCTAAACGTAAGACCAGAAACTATAAAACTCCTAGAGAGGCACATAGGCAAAACACTCTCCGACATACATCACAGCAGGATCCTCTATGACAAACCTCCCAGAATATTGGAAATAAAAGCAAAAATAAACAAATGGGACCTAATTAAACTTAAAAGCTTCTGCACAAGAAAGGAAACTATAAGCAAGCTGAAAAGACAGCCTTCAGAATGGGAGAAAATAATAGCTAATGAAGCAACTGACAAACAACTAATCTCAAAAATATACAAGCAACTCCTACAGCTCAATTCCAGAAAAATAAATGACCCAATCAAAAAATGGGCCAAAGAACTAAATAGACATTTCTCCAAAGAAGACATACAGATGGCTAACAAACACATGAAAAGATACTCAACATCACTCATTATCAGAGAAATGCAAATCAAAACCACTATGAGGTACCATTTCACGCCAGTCAGAATGGCTGTGATCCAAAAGTCTACAAGCAATAAATGCTGGAGAGGGTGTGGAGAAAAGGGAACCCTCTTACACTGTTGGTGGGAATGCAAATTAATACAGCCACTATGGAGAACAGTGTGGAGAGTCCTTAAAAAACTGGAAATAGAACTGCCTTTTGACCCAGAAATCCTACTGCTGGGCATACACACTGAGGAAACCAGAATTGAAAGAGACAAGTGTACCCCATTGTTCATCGTAGCACTGTTTATAATAGCCAGGACATGGAAGCAACCTAGATGTTCATCAGCAGATGAATGGATAAGAAAGCTGTGGTACATATACACAATGGAGTATTACTCAGCCCTTAAAAAGAATACCTTTAAATGAGTTCTAATGAGGTGGATGAAACTGGAGCCTATTATACAGAATGAAGTAAGCCAGAAAGAAAAACACCAATACAGTATACTAACGCATATATATGGAATTTAGAAAGATGGTAACAATAACCGTGTATACGAGACAGCAAAAGAGACACTGAAGTATAGAACAGTCTTTTGGACTCTGTGGGAGAGGGAGAGGGTAGGATGATTTGGGAGAATGGCATTGAAATATGTATAATATCATATATTAAATGAATCGCCTGTCTAGGTTCAATGCACGATACTGGATGCTTGGGGCTGGGGCACTGGTACGACCCAGAAGGATGGTATGGAGAGGGGGGAGGGAGGAGGGTTCAGGATGAGGAACACATGTATACCTGTGGCAGATTCGTTTTGATATATGGCAAAACCAATACAATATTGTAAAGTTAAATAAAATAAAATAAAATAAAAAAGAAATTAGATTCCAACTTAATCATGCCAAATAATGACTGTATAAGATCCATCTGTTAATAAATAAATTATCCTAATGAGAAAAAGAAAAAAAGAACTAACACGCAAAAAAGATGTCCTTTTAACTTTAGGGACTGGAATGCAAAAGTAGGAAGTCAAGAAACATCAGGAGTAATAGGCAAATTTGACCTTGGAATACAGAATGAAGCAGGGCAAAGGCTAATAGAGTTTTGCCAAGAGAAAGCAGATAATAACAAACACCCTTTTCCAACAACACAAGAGAAGACTCTGTACATGGACCTCACCAGATGGTCAACACCGAAATCAGATTGATTATATTCTTTGCAGCCAAAGATGGAGAAGCTCTATACAGTCAGCAAAAACAAGACTAGGAGCTAACTGTGGCTCAGATCATGAACTCCTTATTGCCAAATTCAGACTTAAATAGAAGAAAGTAGGGAAAACCACTAGACCATTCAGTTATGACCTAAATCAAATCCCTTGTGACTATACAGTGGAAGTGAGAAATAGATTTAATGGACTAGATCTGATAGACAGAGTGCCTGATGAACTATGGACGAAGGTTCATGACATTGTAGAGGTGATAGGGATCAAGACCATCCCCATGTAAAAGAAAGGCAAAAAAAGAAAAATGGCTGTCTGAGTAGGCGTTAAAAATAGCTGTGAAAAGAAGAGAAGTGAAAAGCAAAGAAGAAAAGGAAATATATTCCCATTTGAATGCAGAGTTCCAAAGAATAGCAAGGAGAGATAAGAAAGCCTTCCTCAGTGATCAATGCAAAGAAATAGAGGAAAACAACAGAATGGGAAAGACTAGAGATCTCTTCAAGAAAATTTTAGATACCAAGGGAACATTTCATGAAAAGATGGGCTCGATAAAGGACAGAAATGGTATGGATGTAACAGAAGCAGAAGATATTAAGAAGAGATGGCAAGAATACACAGAAGATCTGTACAAAAAAAATCTTCATGACCCAGATAATCACGATGTTGTGATCATTCACCTAGAGCCAGACATTCTGGAATGTGAAGTGGTCCTTAGAAAGCATCATTATGAACAAAGCTAGTGGAGATGATGGAATTCTAGTTGAGCCATTTCAAATCCTGAAAGATGATGCTGTGAAAGTACTGCAGTCAATATGCCAGCAAATTTGGAAAACTCAGCACTGGCCACAGGACTGAAAAAGGTCAGTTTTCATTTCAATCCCAAAGAAAGGCAATGCAAAAGAATGCTCAAATTACTGCACACTTGCACTCATCTCACACGCTAGTAAAATAATGCTCAAAATTCTCCAAGTCAGGCTTCAGCAATATGTCAACCATGAACTTCGAGAAGTTCAAGCTGGTTTTAGAAAAGGTAGAGGAAACAGAGATCAAATTGCCAACATCTGCTGGATCATCCAAAAAGCAAGAGAGTTCCAGAAAAACATCTATTTCTGCTTTATTGATTATGCCAAAGCCACTGATTGTGTGGATCACAATAAACTGTAGAAAATTCTGAAAGAGATGGGATACCAGACCACCTGGCCTGCCTCTTGAGAAGCCTCTATGCAGGTCGGGAAGCAACAGTTAGAACTGGTCATGGAACAACAGACTGGTTCCAAATAGGAAAAGGAGTACGTCAAGGCTGTATATTGTCACCCTGCTTATTTAACTTCTATGCAGAGTACATCATGAGAAACGCTGGGCTGGAAGAAGCACAAGCTGGAATTAAGATTTCCAGGAGAAATATCAATAACCTCTCATATGCATATGACACCACCTTTATGACAGAAAGTGAAGAGGAACCAAAAAGCCTCTTGATAAAAGTGAAAGTGGAGAGTGAAAAAGTTGGCTTAAAGCTCAGTATTCAGAAAATTAAGATCATGGCGTCTGGTCCCATCACTTCATGGGAAATAAATGGGTAAACAGTGGAAACAGTGTCAGACTTTATTTTGGGGGGCTCCAAAATTACTGCAGATGGTGATTGCAGCCATGGAACGAAAAGACCCTTACTCCTTGGAAAGATAGTTATGACCAAACTAGATAGCATATTGAAAAGCAGAGATGGTACTTTGCCAACAAAGATCTGTCTAGTCAAGGCTATGGTTTTTCCAGTGGTCATGTGTGGATGTGAGAGTTGGACTGGGAAGACAGCTGAACATGGAAAAATTGATGCTTTTCAACTGTGGTGTTGGAGAAGTGTCTTGCAAGTCCCTTGGACTGCAAGGAGATCCAACCAGTCAATCCTAAAAAACCAGTCCTGGGTGTTCATTGGAAGTAATGATGCTGAAGCTGAAACTCCAGTAGTTTGGCCACATATGAGAAGAGTTGACTCATTAGAAAAGACCCTGATACTGGGAGGGACTGGGGGCAGGAACATAGGGGGACGACAGATGATGAGATAGCTGGATGGCATCACCGAATCCATGGACATGAGTTTGGATGAACTCTGGTAGTTGGTGATGGACAGGGATGCCTGGCATGCTGCGATTCATGGGGTCACAAAGAGTCAGACACGACTGAGAAACTGAACTGAACCGATGTTAGGGCTTCCTTATATCATTGAATGTTTTTTAACTTTTTATTTTACATAGAAGTATTTTTTTGGGCTCCAAAATCACTGCAGATGGTGACTGCAGCCATGAAATTAAGAGATGCTTACTCCTTGGAAGGAAAGTTATGACCAACCTAGATAGCATGTTCAAAAGCAGAGACATTACTTTGCCAACAAAGGTCCATCTAGTCAAGGCTATGGTTTTTCCAGTGGTCATGTATGGATGTGAGAGTTGGACTGTGAAGAAGGCTGAGTGCTGAAGAATTGATGCCTTTGAACTGTGGTGTTGGAGAAGACTCTTGAGAGTCCCTTGGACTGCAAGGAGAACCAACCAGTCCATTCTGAAGGAGATCAGCCCTGGGATTTCTTTGGAAGGAATGATGCTAAAGCAGAAACTGCAGTACTTTGGCCACCTCATGCGAAGAGTTGACTCATTGGAAAAGACTCTGACGCTGGGAGGGATTGAGGACAGGAGGAGAAGGGCACGACAGAGGATGAGATGGCTGGATGGCATCACTGACTGGATGGACGTGAGTCTGAGTGAACTCCGGGAATTGGTGATGAACAGCGAGGCCTGGCGTACTTCAGTTCATGGAGTCGCAAAGAGTCGGACACGACTGAGCGACTGAAGTGAACTGAATAGCAGATTAATAATGTTTGATAGTTTCAGGTAGACAGTAAGAGGACTCAGCCTAACATATAACGTATCCTTTCTCCACTAAACTCCCCTCCCATCCATTCAATGTAAAATATTGTGTGACTATTTTATACAATATCTTCATCCTGTTAAATACATCATTGCCTGATTAGCCAAAATCAAACAATACCCTATTGTGTGTAATATCATAAAGGGACAGAGTGTAGACAGGTCGTCCTGAAGAAAGAAGGAAGGTACTAGGAAAGAAATGAAGAATCTAAGGCAGCTCTCAATATCATGATTTAGGCATTGTGTCCAGCTCATAACCTTGAAAACCTGTGTTGTCTTCTCTGCAGGACATTTTAGAAAAGAATATTTATTTACCTTATATTTTTCACTGAGACTAGATTTGTTGCTGTTGCTAAGTCGCTTCAGTCGTGTTCGACTCTGTGTGACCTCATAGACAGCAGCTCACCAGGCTCCCCTTTTCTGGGATTCTCCAGGCAAGAACACTGGAGTGGGTTGCCATTTCCTTCTCCAGTGCATGAAAGTGAAAAGTGAAAGTGAAGTCGCTCAGTCACGTCCAACTATTTAATTCACAGGAGTTACCAAATTATAAGGGGACTTCAGCACGTAAAGGGATATTTAAATATAGAAAATTAGCATCCTTGAGATATCCTAAATCTGACATCAAGAAATCCGCATTCAAATAGAAGATTAAAGTGGCCCTGCTGAAACTATCTGCTGTGGACTGGATAGGCATACTGATAAATAACATGCATTTTGAAGTAAGATAATTTTTTGTCCTTTCAGCTTGTCAGAGATTAATGACTACAGGCATTTGTTTTGAATTTTTTATTCTTATTTCTATTATTATGAACTCTTGACCAGAACTGCTTATGTTAATAAATCCACTTTACAATATGAAAATACAGAAGCTCAAAAAATACGTGATTTATCCATTCATTTCTAAATATGAAGATGAAAATATGGTTACATATATACATAAATTATATTGTTAATTAGTGTTGCAGAAAGTGTCCATTTATACTTAAAATAATATAAGTATAAGTATGTTATATAAAATATTATATAAGTTGAGAAACTTTGTGAAGACATTTTTTTAATCATCATAGGTTTAATTTTGCTATAAGTGTTTATTTAAAAATACTGATTTGGTTATTTTCTTATAAATAGCCAGTGAATTATGGTGAACAGTTTCAAATTCGTGTTCTCTGAAGAAGATTTTACTTCAGGACTAGGGATCAGGCTTGATCACTCAAGAGCTTTTGTGTAGCAAAGTTTTATTAAAGTATGAAAAAGGAACAGATAAAACTTCTGACATAGACATCAAAAGAAGGATGAAGAGTGCTCCCCTCGCTAGTCTTTAGCAAGGGAATTATATACTTTTTAAAATTAGCTATTACAATAAAGCAAAATAATGTCTCAGGTTGTAAAAAATTTACCAGACCCACTCCCACAATTTACATTTTAGGATAACAGGATTAGAATTTAACAATAGAAATATCCTACCAGACCCACTCCCATAATATACATTCTAAAATATCAGGATTAGTCAGAGGTTTTCAGGAAGGAGAAACTGTCCTCAAACAGGATACACTGTTGTTATATAATCCCTAGAACATAGTTTAAACTGAGTTGTTTGTTGTGTAATCATCAGTTCAGTTCAGTTCAGTTTTCATAGAGTTGAAAAAAGTCTTTTCCTTGAAATGGAGAAACCCCTCCATGGGAAGCCTTCAACTTCCAAAGTTGAAGCACTTTGGAGTGCAGCACTCCAAAGACCCAGCAATTAGACCAATTCAGGAATGCAGCCTAAGAGTAAGCCCAGGACAGGAAGACATTGTCTTGAGGGTCAAACTGCAGACTCAGGACTTTTGGAGTTAGCAGAAGCAGGTCCACATAGATTATCAGGGCCATCTGAAAAGTAAAAGTTGAAAGACATAAAATGACATTGTTTAGTTTTGGTCAGGGTGCCACTTTTTACTAACTCAAGTGTGGTGCACCCAGAAATCAGTTCCTGGCACCTTGACAGCTGTGGGATAAGAAAGAATAACCTACTAAGGGCCTTTCCAGAGGGACTTGAGAGATTGGTCTCCAGATCCCAAAGTCTTATCAGGACCTTGGTGCCTGGGTCAAATGGTGGCTTGTTTGACTCAGAGGCTGGGTCAGGAGTCACCTCTTGGAGTTTCCATAATGTCTCTTGAAAGGCTGAAAGCTGAGCACATAGTTAATTCTAAGGTTTCCGGGTCTGTGACAATATCTGTGCACAAAAATGGTCTGTCATAGAGACAGTTCCTTCTTCTGGTGGGGGGGAGGGGCAGTTTGATCCCTCATTAAAGCTATGGGTAGAACTGTAAACCAAATACCTTGTGTTTCCTGAGTTAGCGTACATGGATGTCTATTAATAAAGTCATTAGCCTTTTTGACCTTTCCTGAAGATTAAGGTCTCCAGGAACAGTGTAAGTGATACTTTATTCTTTGAGCTTTTGACACTCCTTGAGGTACAGTTTTAAAGGCAGAGCCATTATCACTCTGGAGGCTCTGCAGCAGCCCAAACCTGGGAATAATTTCATGGATTAAAATTTTTATAACTTCCTTAGCCTGTTCACTATGGCAGGGAAAAGCCTCAATGCATTCAATAAAATCATTTACCCAGACCCATAAGCAAGAAAATCTGTTTGTTTTTGGCATATGAGTAAAAGGAACCACTGCCTCATTTATTATTTGTAAATCTTGAACTAGTCTCCATTTATCATTTGACTTTTTCACACTCAAAATAGGAGTGTTGCATGGAGTATTTACAGGGACTTAATAGCCCCTGCTTCTTTAAATTCTCAATGATGGGTTTTAACCCTTCCTTAACCTTGGGTTTATATCTTCCCTAGTAGCTCAAATGGTAAAACATCTGCCTACAATGCAGGAGAGCCAGGTTCGATCCCTGGGTTAGGAAGATCCTCTGGAGAAGAAATGGCAACGTACTCCAGTACTCTTGCTTAGAAAATCCCATGGCTGGAGGAGCGTGGTAGGCTACAGTCCATGGGGTCGCAAAGAGTCAGACATGACTGAGCAACTTCACTTTCACTTGGGTTTTAATGGGTACTGCTTTTGATGTGGAAATAGATGAGGGTCTTTGAGCCTTCTAGCAACAGGTATAGCATTTTGTGCTCGACCCACAGTTTTTCCATCAACCCACACTTTAGGATTTACATTTTGTTCAATTAGTGAGAGAGAAAGAGAAAGCTCCATATTCATGAATACAGAGGCCTGGACCTTGCTCAGTATATCCCTCTCCAGAAGGGGTGAGGGAGACTCCAGCATGATCAGAAACGTGTGAGAAAACAGCACAGAGTCCCAGTTGCAGCTTAAAGGATGACTGAAATAATAGCGTTTAGCTTATCCTGACAGTCCATTACAATAGTGGATCCGGAGGAAAGTGGACCAGAGGCTTCAGTGAGCACAGAGAAAATTGCCCCACTGTCCAAAAGAAAATCGACTGATTGGCCCACACAGTTACTAACACCCAGGGTTCCTCAGGTGCTGTTAGGATAGGAGCTTGTGTGGGGACCACTGGGCTCCTTCAGTCCTGATTATTTTGAGAGCCTGACCCCTGGGGCCTACACCTCTGAGGAAAGTCTCTCCTCCAGTATGGTCCTTTACAGACTGGACAGGGAGCTAGGGGTAGTTTAGATGCCTGAGCAGAACTTCACTTAAGATGCCCCTCCTTTCCACAGTAATCACAAGCCTGTCCTTTTTCAGCTGGGTTCCTCTGGGCATTTTTCTCTCCAGGTTGATTCATAACTGTTTTCACAGCCACCACTAGAGCCTGGGCCTTTTCTTTGGTTCTTTTCTGTTCTTGTTTTTCCTCCTCACATTATCTACTGTAATATACTGTTTGAGCCAGCTGTAACAGTTTTTGTAGAAAATGATTCAATCAAAATGCCTGTTTTTATAACTTATGGCATAAATCTGGAGCAGACTGAGTGAGAAATTTGTCTTTTAAGGTCGTCTCTCCCTCTGCACTCTCAGGAGAAATATTAGTGAACTTTTGAAGGGCTTCCCACTGTCTCTCTAGGAATCTGCCAGAAGCTTCCTTCTCTCCTTGTTCTGCATCAGCCAACTTAGCATAATTTAGAGGCTTAGTTTGAGCTCTCTTAAACCCTTCAATAATGCAATTGATGAAGTGGGTCTACCCCCATATCCCTTTCGATTTGTGATAATCCCAATCTGGCTCTGCTATAGGAACCACTTGTCTCCCCATAGGGAGGAGAGGTATTTCATGTTCTGTCTTTCCCCTTGTCTCATTCTCTCCATTCATCTCCAAAAGCAGTCACTTCAGTTCACTTCAGTCACTCAGTCGTGTCCGACTCTTTGCGACCCCATGAATTGCAGCACGCCAGGCCTCCCTGTCCATCACCAACTCCCGGAGTTCACCCAGACTCACATCCATTGAGTCAGTGATGCCATCCAGCCATCTCATCCTCTGTCGTCCCCTTCTCCTCCTGCCTCCAATCCCTCCCAGCATCAGAGTCTTTTCCAGTGAGTCAACTCTTCGCATGAGGTGGCCAAAGTACTGGAGTTTCAGCTTTAGCATCAGTCCTTCCAAAGAAATCCCAGGGCTGATCTCCTTCAGAATGGACTGGTTGGAACTCCTTGCACTCCAAGGGACTCTCAAGAGTCTTCTCCAACATCACAGTTCGAAGGCATCAATTCTTCGGCGCTCAGCCTTCTTCACAGTCCAACTCTCACATCCATATATGACCACAGCAAAAACCATAGCCTTGACTAGACGAACCTTTGTTGGCAAAGTAATGTCTCTGCTTTTGAATATGCTATCTAGGTTGGTCATAACTTTCCTTCCAAGGAGTAAGCATCTTTTAATTTCATGGCTGCAGTCACCATCTGCAGTGATTTTGGAGCCCAAAAAAATAAAGTCTGACACTGTTTCCACTGTTTCCCCATCTGTTTCCCATGAAGTGGTGAGACCAGATGCCATGATCTTCGTTTTCTGAATGTTGAGCTTTAAGCCAACTTTTTCACTCTCCACTTTCACTTTCATCAAGAGGCTTTTGAGTTCCTCTTCATTTTCTGCCATAAGGGTGGTGTCATCTGCATATCTGAGGTTATTGATATTTCTCCCTGCAATCTTGATTCCAGCTTGTGTTTCTTCCAGTTCAGGGTTTCTCCTGATGTACTCTACATATAAGTTAAATAAGCAGGGTTACAATATAGAGCCTTGACGTACTCCTTTTCCTATTTGGAACCAGTCTGTTTTTCCATGTCCAGTTCTAACTGTTGCTTCCTGACCTGCATACAAATTTCTCAAGAGGCAGATCAGGTGGTCTGGTATTCCCATCTCTTTCAGCTTCCCCCAAAACTTGTTCTCTCAAGTCAGGAGTCAGCATCTGTCCCAAGACATACATTACATCTCTCCAAGTAAGTTCATAAAGTAAAGTTAGTCCTGTAAAGGCTTCTATGTACTTTTCTGGATCCTCTAGACAATCTCCCAGATCTCTCTTTATCTATTGTACCTCTGGGTCTTTATGGATTGGTTATTTTTCCCAGTGGGGTCCTCCTGAAGAAGCAGTAAGTTTTATGGCTCTTCCACAGCCCCTCTAGCTACCCTTTGCATATGTTATCAGCGATAGATTAGAGAAACCTGCTTTTTCTCATCCTCATCCTCTTTCTCATCCTTAGTTTTGGTTTTCTGCAACTCCTCTACTTTTACTGTCTGAAATCCTATTGAAACCAAAGTAGTCTGGGGCTGCATTGGAACTGGGGTTTTTTGAACTTCTTTTGAAACTGAGGCATCCCCTCCTGGAGGGATTCTTTGACCCTCAGCTTGCTTAGTTGTGAGTGCCCGATTCAAAGGCCGAGGCAGAGTAAGAAGACAGGAGGGAGCTGAAGCCTTTACACCCAAATCTGTACCCTTAGGACATAAATCTGGCATATCTTGCAGAGAGAAAAAGAGTAATACATATGGTATTTCCACCCATTTACCTTGTCTTCTACAGAACCAGTCTAGTTGTAAAACAGAATCTTAATTAAGAGACCCTTCAATTGGCCATTGTCTGCCACCCTCCAACAGATATTGTGGCTATGCATATTTGCAAAAGAAAGTCAGGCATGTCTTCTTTAAACTCTGGGGGTCAAACTTATCCCTGTTTGTCAAGACACAATCTAAGGGTTTGAGTCTGGAACTTTGACTAGCACCCATCTGTAAGAGAGAATAGAGCAGTGACCAGCATCTTTGCTTCCTTCCATTGGAAATGTCCATCCCTGCTCTAGATAGAGGTGTAGACAGACTTTCCATTGAAGCTTTCCTTCCCTGGCCAGACTTAGCCTGTCCCTTACTGACACAGGTGTCTTACTCATCCCTCCCGGTTTTACCACGGAGGTGACATAGAGATACACCAAGGGAAGATCCGATGGCATCCTGAATTAATTTCTAGTTCCACATCACCTCAACCTTTGTTTGATTTGCTAGAGTAGTTTCCTGGAATGTTTCCCAAGCTAGTACTACTAGGGGAAGCATCTGTCTTATGTGTGCCCATTCACATTCATGATTACAGTCCTGACTGAGGTAGAAGGGATGAATCATTGCTACATCAGTAAGCCACAGGAGAGCTTTATCTAGTCTATTAAGAGTTAGTACTACCAAAGGAAGAAACCCACTGTACTTCCAAACTGGGATTCTGAACCTATATTTATAGAAACCTCATGCTCACTGGGCTTCCCTGGTGGCTCAGACAGTAAAGCATCTGCCCGCAATGTGGGAGACTGGAGTTCGATCCCTGGGTCGTGAAGACCCCCTGGAGAAGGAAATGGCAACCCACTCTAGTATTTTTGCCTGGAAAGTTCCATGGACTGAGGAGACTGGTAAGCTACAGTCCATGGGGTCGCAAAGAGTCGGACACGACTGAGTGACTTCACTCATGCTCGCTAGCAGCACTTCAATCCACATAGTTTGGAGGGACAGCTACAACAAGGACTCACTAGTTACACTTAGTTCCTAAACATATTCCTAGCTAGTCTAGGTTCCCACGACTACCAACCTTGGAGTCTAAATAAAAGTATATAGTAACAGCATGAATCATAAGCCCATTGAAAGCCCATGATCAGACACATTAGGTTAGGAGTTCTAATTTCCCATGCAACTATTAAATGGTCAAAGAGACCAAGAAAAGCTGACTGAGAAAGGAAAATCTGGCCCACACGCTTCACCCACATCTGGTTGCACCCCTCGCAGAGACCTTGGGTGTCTCTTGATACTGGCTGATGCTAAGTTGCTTCAGTCGTGTCTGACTCTGTGCAATCCCATAGACAGCAGCCTACCAGGCTCCTCCGTCCTTGGGATTCTCCAGGCAAGAACACTGGAGTGGGTTGCCATTTTCTTCTCCAACACATGAAAATGAAAAGTGAGAGTAAAGTAGCTCAGTCATGTCTGACTCTTGGTTTATCCTGAGTACTGGTACTGGCAGGTCAGTATAAACCCCAGACAGGACTCGCCTTTTGGGGGCTGTCTTCATTCATCATGAGGCACCATGAAACCATGGAGTAAGACTCATCACTTGCCTCATATAGGGCACACAAACACACTGAAGAGTTAGTAAAGTAAAGCAGAAAACATGTATACTGAGAAAGCAGAAAAGCTAGAGCTCTGAGTGTTCTTACCTTGTCCTGAAGATCCTAGACGAGCCCCCAAGATGATAGCTTATGGTGAACAGTGTCAGGTTTATGATCTCCAAAGAATAAGATTTAACTTCAGGAACAAGGACCAGACTTGATCACTCAAGAGCTTTTGTGCAGCAGTGTTTTATTAAAGTACAAAAAGGGACAGAGAAAGCTTCTGATATAGACAACAGAAGAGGTAAAGAGAGTGCCCCCCATGGTAGTCCTTCAGTTCAGTTCAGTCGCTCAGGCATGTCAGACTCCTTGAGACCCCAGGAATTAGAGAATGCCAGGCTTCCCTGTCCATCACCAGCTCCTGGAGTTCACTCAGACTCACGTCCAACAAGTTGATGATGCCATCCAGCCATCTCATGCTCTGTCGTCCCCTTCTCCTCCTACCCCTAACCCTTCCCAGAATCAGTCTTTTCCAATGAGACAACTCTTCGCATGATGTGGCCAAAGTACTGGAGTTTCAGCTTTAACATCATTCTTTCCAAAGAACACCTAGGATTGATCTCCTTTAGAATGGACTGGTTGGATCTCCTTGCAGTCCAAGGGACTCTCAAGAGTCTTCTCCAACACCACAGTTCAAAAGCATCAATTATACGGTGCTCAGCTTTCTTCACACTCCAACTCTCACATCCATACATGACCACTAGAAAAATCATAGCCTTGACTAGACGGAGCTTTGTTGGCAAAGTAATGTCTCTGCTTTTGAATATGCTATCTAGGTTGGTCATAACTTTTCTTCCAAGGAGTAAGCAGCTTTTAATTTCATGGCTGCAGTCACCATCTGCAGTGATTTTGGAGCTCCCCAAAAAAGTCTGACACTGTTTCCACTGTTTCCCCATCTATTTCCCATGAAGTGCTGGGACCAGATGGCATGATCTTAGTTTTCTGAATGCTGAGATTTAAGCCAACTTTTGCACTCTCCACTTGCACTTTCATCAAGAGGCTTTTTATTCCTCTTCACTTTCTGCCATGAGGGTGGTGTCATCTGCATATCTGAAGTTATTGATATTTCTCCCGGCAATCTTGATTCCAGCTTGTGTTTCTTCCAGTCCAGTGTTTCTCATGATGTACTCTGCATATAAGTTAAATAAGCAGAGTGACAATATACAGCCTTGATGTACTCCTTTTTCTATTTGGAACCAGTCTGTTGTTCCATGTCCAGTTCTATCTGTTGCTTCCTGACAGGCATATAGGTTTCTCAAGAGGCAGGTCAGGTGGTCTGGTATTCCCATCTCTTTCAGAATGTTCCACAGTTTATTGTGATCCACACAGTCAAAGGCTTTGGCGTAGTCAACAAAGCAGAAATAGATGTTTTCCTGGAACTCTCTTGATTTTTCGATGATCCAATGGATGTTGGCAATTTGATCTCTGGTTAGTCTAACTTTTCTAAAACCAGCGTGAACATCTGGAAGTTCACGGTTCACGTATTGCTGAAGCCTTGCTTGGAGAATTTTTAGCATTACTTTACTAGCGTGTGTGATGAGTGCAATTGTGTGGTACTTTGAGCATTCTTTGACATTGCCTTTCTTTGCGACTGGAATGAAAACAGACCTTTTCGAGTCCTATGGTCAATGCTGAGTTTCCCAAATTGCTGGCATATTAAGTATTGCACTTTCACAGCATCATCTTTAGAGATTTGAAATAGCTCAATTGGAATTCCATCACCTCCATTAGCTTTGTTCATAGTGATACTTTCTAAGGCCCACTTGACTTCACATTTCAGGATGTCTGGCTCTAGATGAGTGATCACACCATCGTGATTATCTGGGTCATGAAGCTCTTTTTGGTACAGTTCTTATGCGTATTCTTGCTACCTCTTCTTAATATCTTCTGCTTATCTTAGGTCCGTAACATTTCTGTTCTTTATCAAGCCCATCTTTTCATGAAATATTACCTTGGTATTTCTAACTTTCTTGAAGAGATTTCTAGTCTTTCCCATTCTGTTGTTTTCCTCTATTTCTTTGCATTGGTCGCTGAGAAAGGTTTCTTATCTCTCCATGATATTCTTTCGAACTCTGCATTCAGATGCTTATATCTTTCCTTTTCTCCTTTGCTTTTCACTTCTCTTCTTTCACATATTTGTAAGGCCTCTGCAGTCATTTTGCTTTTTTGCATTTTTTTCCCCCCATGGGGACTTTCTGGGTCCTCATCTCCTGTACAATGGCACAAACCTCTGTCCATAGTTCATCAGGCACTCTGTCTATCAGATCTAGTCCCTTAAATCTATTTCTCACTTCCACTGTATAGTCATAAGGGATTTGATTTAGGAGGTTCGTGACATTGTACAGGAGAGAGGGATCAAGACCATCCCCATGGAAAAGAAATGCAAAAAAGCAAAATGGCTGTCTGGGGAGGCCTTACAAATAGCTATGAAAGGAAAAGAAGCTAAAAGCAAAGGAGAAAAGAAAAGATATAAGCATCTGAATGCAGAGGTCCAAAGAATAGCAAGAAGAGATAAGAAAGCCTTCCTCAGCGATCAATGCAAAGAAACAGAGGAAAACAACAGAATGAGAAAGACTAGAGATCACTTCAAGGAAATTAGAGATACCAAGGGAACATTTCATGCAAAGATGGGCTCTATAAAGGGCAGAAGTGGTATGGACCTAACAGAAGCAGAAGATATCAAGAAGAGGTGGCAAGATACACAGAAAAACTGTACAAAAAAGATCTTCATGACCCAGATAATCAGAATGTTGTGATCACTCATCTAGAGCCAGACATCCTGGAATGTGAAGTCAAGTGGGCCTTAGAAAGCATGACTACAAACAAAGCTGGTGGAGGTGATGGAATTCCAGTTGAGCCTTTTCAGATCCTGAAAGATGATGCTGTGAAAGTGCTGCAGTCAATATGCCAGCAAATTTGGAAAACTGAGCAGTGGCCACAGGACTGGAAAAGGTCAGTTTTCATTCCAATCCCAAAGAAAGGCAATGCCAAAGAATGCTCAAACTACAGCACAATTGCACTCATCTCACATTCTAGTAAAGTAATGCTCAAAATTCTCCAAGCCAGGCTTCAGCAATACATGAACCGTGAACTCCTTGATGTTCAAGCTGGTTTTAGAAAAGGCAGAGGAACCACAGATCAAAATACCAACATCTGCTGGATCATGGAAAAAGCAAGAGAGTTCCAGAAAAGCATCTATTTCTGCTTTATTGACTATGCCAAAGCCTTTGACTGTGTGGATCACAATAAACTGTGGAAAATTCTGAAAGAGATGGGAATACCAGACCACGTGGCCTGCCTCTTGAGAAATTTGAATGGAGGTCAGGAAGCAACAGTTAGAACTGGACATGGGGCAACAGACTCATTCCAAATAGGAAAAGGAGCACATCAAGGCTGTATATTGTCTCCTGCTTATTTAACTTATATGCAGAGTACATCATGAGAAATGCTGGACTGGAAGAAACACAAGCTGGAATCAAGATTGCAGGGAGAAAAGTCAATAACCTCAGATATGCAGATGACACCACCCTCTTGGCAGAAATTGAAGAGGAATAGAAAGCCTCTTGATGAAAGTGCAAGTGGAGAGTGAAAAAGTTGGCTTAAAGCTCAACATTCAGAAAACTAAGACCATGCCATCTGGTCCCATCACTTTATGGGAAATAGATGGGGAAACAGTGGAAACAGTGTCAGACTTTATTTTGGGGGGCTCCAAAATTACTGCAGATAGTGGTTGCAGCCATGAAATTAAAAGATGCTTACGCCTTGGAAGAAAGGTTATGAGCAACCTAGATAGCATATTCAGAAGCATTACTTTGCCAACAAAGGTCCATCTAGTCAAGGCTATGGCTTTTCCAGTAGTCATGTATGGATGTGAGAGTTGGAGTGTGAATAAAGCTGAATACCGAAAAATCGATACTTTTGAACTGTGGTGTTGGAGAAGACTCTTGAGAGTCCCTTAGACTGCAAGGAGATCCAACCAGTCCATTCTGAAGGAGATCAGCGCTGGGATTTCTTTGAAAGGAATGATGCTAAAGCTGATACTGCAATACTTTGGCCCCATAATGTGAAGAGTTGACTCATTGGAAAAGACTGATGCTGGGAGGGATTGGCGGCCGGAGGATAAGGGGATGACAGAGGATGAGATGGCTGGATGGCATCACTGACCCAATGGACGTGAGTCTGAGTGAATTCTGGGAGTTGGTGATGGACAGGGAGGCCTGGCATGCTGTGATTCATGGGGTCGCAAAGAGTTAGACACGACTGAGAGACTGAACTGACTGATAGAGCTTTCCATCTTTGGCTGCAAAGACTATAATCAATCTGATTTCGGTGTTGACCGTCTGGTGATGTCCATGTGTAGAGTCTTCTCTTGTGCTGTTGAAAAAGGGTGTTTGCTATGACCAGTGCGTTCTCTTGGCAAAACTCTATTAGCCTTGCCCTGCTTCATTCTGTATTCCAAGGCCAAATTTCCCTGTTACTCCTGGTGTTTCTTGCCTTCCTACTTTTGCATTCCAGTCCCCTATAATGAAAAGGACATCTTTTTTGGGTGTTAATTCTAAAAGATCTTGTAGGTTTTCATAGAACCATTCAACTTCAGCTTCTTCAGCATTACTAGTTGGGGCATAGACTTGGGTTACTGTGATATTGAATGGTTTGCCTTGGAAATGAACAGAAATCATTCTGTCATTTCTGAGATTGCTTCCAAGTTCAAAAAACTTTCGGAGTTTTTTGTTGACTATGATGGCTACTCCATTTCTTCTAAAGGATTCCTGCCCACAGTAGTAGATATAATGGTCATCTTAGTTAAATTCACCCATTCCAGTTCATTTTAGTTTGCTGATTCCTAGAACGTCGACATTCACTCTTGCTATCTCCTGTTTGACCACTTCCAATTTGCTTTAATTCATGGACCTGACATTCCAGGTTCCTATGCAATATTGCTCTTTACAGCATCAGAGCTTCCTTTTGTCACCTGTCACATCCTCAACTGGGTATTGTTTTTGCTTTGGCTCCATCCCTTCATTCTTTCTGGAGTTATTTCTCCACTGATCTCCAGTAGCATATTGGGCACCTACCGACCTGGGAAATTCATCTTTCGGTATCCTATCATTTTGCCTTTTCATACTCTTCCTTAGCAAGGGGATTATATACTTTTTAAATTAGTTATTACAATAAATCAAAAGAATGTCTCAAATTTGTAAAAATTTTCCTAGACCCACTCCCAGAATTTACATTTTAGGAAAACAGGATTAGCACTTTACAATAGAAAGATCCTACCAGACCCATGGCCATAATATGCATTCTAAAATATCAGGTTTAGTCAGGTTTTCAGGAGGGAGAAACTGTTCTCAAGCTGGATCCATTGTTGATATATAATCCCTAGTACAGAATTTAAAATGAGTTGTTTGTTGTGTAATCATCAGTTCTGGGATTAAAGGAAAAAAAAATTTTTATATGAGTAAGACTAAGGAATGTAGAGGGGGAAAAAAAAGAAAAAGAAAAACCTTAGTCCTTTCCTTTTCCTTGAGAACTCCAGACCCCTCTCTCCTCAGGGACCCCCAGACTTCTTACCAAACTGCCTAGGAATTAACTCTCTCACTTTTCTTTTTAAAAGTGTTTTTTTCAGTTCAGTTCAGTCACTCAGTGATGCCTGACTGTTTGCGACCCCATGGACTGCAGCACACCAGGCCTTCCTGCAGGCTTTCTAATATCTACTGATTTTCACAGCTTATTAATTTATTGTTCACATTGTATTTTTCCATCTGTACATTTTTCTACTATAACTCATTTTTAAATTATTTTAAAATTTTCTAATGTATTCATTTTCATACTTCCATTTTTGAATCTTATTTTTGTATTAGATCTATGTTTTCAAATGTATCTTATTAATATTGGATCTGACAATTTGGATAGAAATGCCAAACAAATTTCCAAGAGGATTTAGGTAGAGGCTCATATTTTTAGAGAAACATCTCCATTTTCTTTCTACTTCATTCTACTGATTTGATGGGTTTCATTTATTTATATCTAACTATTTTGCTTATCTGATCTTTAATTCTATGTGTAGGAAGCTTTGTTTTCTGTCAAATTTTCTTTATTTTAAATCAAAATCAACTGTGGTGACCTGAATGGGAAGGAAGTCCAGAAGGGATTGAATTTATGACTGTGTATGCCTGATGCATTTTGTTGTACAGTAGACACTAACACAACATTTTAAAACAAGTATATTCCAATAAAAAAATAATTTAAAAGTTAAAGGACCATAATTCTACATTGTACTGTAAAAGTGCAGACATTTATTACCAGTGGTTTAATAGGTAGGCATGAATATACTAAATATTTAGAGTGTTCAAGTAGAAAGAAACACATGCAAATATTCTAATACATTATATCAAAAAGAAGTCTGAAATGGGGGAAAAAAGAAACTCTTGAAAACTCAATTAATATTTCTGGGAAATATAGTTTTATTTCATTTTTTGAACTAGAAAATCTTTCATACAGTGATTTTAGATAAGTAAGATAGTTCATTTTGGAGGTTAGAACTGTTTCAGAATAGAAGTACAAATATATATATCTTAAAACGTTCATGAGCTCATGCAAGACCCCTCCTGCCAGCACGCAGTCAGACACCATGTTAGGTATAACTCACCTCTGGATGACTCAGTGTACATCCAGCAGCATTATGTTTAATTCATTAATATTAGATGAACACATGCAAAATGGTTGTTAGTGAGTCACAAGTGAGATGTGGCAAAGAATAGCATGTGGCAAAACAGAATATTATTCTGAGAAGAGCATGTAACTCCTGGACTTCAAAGGATTTTAGAATGATCTTTGATGATGTCAGTGCTGGGCTTCAGTTCTATCTAACAGTGTCTGGTGACTTGATAAGGAAGATCTGCTAAAGCTAATTAAGAGAAGGGACTTTGGAGCTTCCTGGAGAAAATCTCCTAAGGAATTCATAGTAGTCAGGTAACTCAGTGTTCTTCCCTGATGGAAAGGTTTGGGTGATCAGGAATGCAGCATTCTGGGATATCTTACTAGGATTTTTCTTCCTACCTTGCACCCTATGGGGCTTCCCAGGTGGTTTAGGTGGTAAAGAATCTGCCTGCAATGCAGGAAACCTGGGTTTGACCCCTGGATTGGGAAGATCCCCTGAAGAAGAGCATGGCAAGCTACTCCAGTATTGTTGCATGGAGAATCCCATGGACAGAGGAGCCTGGCAGACTACAGCCCATGGCATCACAAAGAGTTGGAGATGACTGAGCAATTAAACATAGCACAGTTGCATCCTATAATCTTCCCATCCAGCACATTTGAAGTATATGGAGGGATTAAAAAACAAAACAAAACAAAACTATATGTGAAACCACAGTAGCTTTTTCCCTAAAAGATTTGTGTTTTGGTACTAAGGTGCTAAATTATAACACAAAATGATAGGAAAATATAATTGATTAGCTTCTATAGGAAACATATACCTTTAACAATTTTTATGTATTATATGCTTTCTGGATTATAGTACTTATCTCCAGAAAATTTCCAAAAGATCAGGGTGTCTGCATTCCCTGTGAAAACATAAGGGCCCAGTTAATAGGGGAAAAAATAAAAACAGTAACCAGCAGAATCAGAATTGTGCCTCTAAGGAGCAGAAACATTATATGGATGTGTTGTCTGTAGCACCCTTCTCCAGGGGATCTTTCCAACCCAGGGATCAAAACCAGGTCTCCTATATTGCAGGTGGGTTCTTTACCACCTGAACCATCAGGGAAGCCCAAGAATACTGGAGTGAATAGCTATCCCTTCTCCAGCAGATCTTCCTAACCCAGGAATTGAACCGGGGTCTCCTGAATTGCAGGCAAATTCTTTACCAACTGAGCTATCAGGGAAACCCCTAAAAAGATAATGCTATGGAAGAGCTTCACTCAATGTGCCAACAAATTTGGAAAACTCAGCAGTGGCTGCAGGAATGGAAAAGGTCAGTATTCATTCCAATCCCAAAGAAGGGCAATGACAAAATTGCTAAAACTACTGCACAATTGCATTCATCTCACACGCTAGAAAAGTAATGATCAAAATTCTCAAAGCCAAGCTTCAATAGTACGTGAACTGTGAACTTCCAGATGCTCAAGCTGGATTTAGAAAAGGCGGATGAATCAGAGATCAAATTACCAGCATTTGTTGGATCATTGAAAAAGCAACAAAATTCCAGAAAAAAACATTTACTTCTACTCTATTGACTTTGCCAAATCCTTTGACTATGTTGATAACAACAAACTAAGGACAATTCGTAAAGAGATGGGAATACCAGACCACCTGATCCGCCTCCTGAGAAATCTGTATGCAAGTCAAGAAGCAACAGCTAGAACTGTACATGGAAAAACAGACTGGTTCCAAATCAAGAAAGGAGTACAAGGCTATATACTCTCACCTATATACTCTCACTTGCTTATATAACATATATGCATAGTACATCAGGCGAAATGTTGGGCTGGATGAAGCACAAGCTGGAATCAACCTTGCCGGGAGAAATATCAATAACCTTACATAGGCAGGTGGCAAAAGAGGGAACTGACTGTGGTTCAGATAATGAACTCCTGATGCCAAATTAAGACTGAAATTGAAGAAAGTAGGGAAAACCACTAGACATTCAGGTATGACTTAAATCGAATCCCTTATGATTATCCAGTGGAAGTGACACATAGACTTAAGGGGTTAGATCTGATAGAGTGCATAAAGAACTAGGGACCGAGGTTTGTGACATTGTACAGGAGACCGTGATCAAGACCATCCACAAGAAAAAGAAATGCAAAAAGGCAAAATGATTGTCTGAGGAGGCCTAAAAATAGCTAAGAAAAGAAAATAAAAGTGAAAAACAAAGGAGAAAAGGAAAAGTATACCCATTTGGATGCAGAGTTTCAAAGAATAGCAAGGAGAGATAAGAAAGCCTTCCTCAGTGATCAATGCAAAGAAGTAGAGGAAAATAATAGAATGGAGAAAACAAGAGGTCTCTTCAAGGGAACTTTTCATGCAAAGATGGGCTTGATAAAGGACAGAAATGGTATGGACCTAACAGAAGCAGAAGCTATTAAAAAGAGGTGGCAAGAATACACAGAAGAACTATACAAAAAAGATCTTCATGACACAGATAACCACGATGGTGTGATCACTCACCTAGAGCCAGACATCCTGGAATGTGAAGTCAAGGGGGCCTCAGGAAGCATAACTACGAACAAAGCTAGTGGAGGTGATAGAATTCCAGTTGAGCTATTTCAAATGCTAAAAGATGATGCTGTGAAAGTGCTGCACTCAATATGCCAGCAAATTTGGAAAACTCAGCAGTGGCTGCAGGACTGGAAAAGGTCAGTTTTCATTTCAATCCCAAAGAGAGGCAAAGCCAAAGAATGTTCAAACTACGGCACAACTGCACTCATCTCACACACTAATTAAGGAATGCTCAAAATTCTCCAAGCCAGGTTTCAACAGTATGAGAACCATGAACTTTCATATGTTCAAGCTGGATTCAGAAAAGGAAAAGAAATTAACATCCATTGGATCATAGAAAAAGCTAGAGTATTTCAGAGAAATATCTACTTTGGCTTTATTGACTACACCAAAGCCTTTGACTGTGTTCAGTTCAGTTTAGTCGATCTTTGTGACCCCATGGAGTGCATCACGCCAGGCCTCCCAGTCCATCACCAACTCCCAGAGTTTACTCCAACTGACGTCCATTGAGTCGGTGATGCCATCCAACCATCTCATCCTCTGTTGTCCCCTTCTCCTCCTGCTTTCAATCTTTCCCAGCATTAGGGTCTTTTCTAATGAGTCAGTACCTCATATCAGATGGCCAAAGTATTGGAGTTTCAGCATCAACATCAGACCTTCCGATGAATATTCAGGACTGATTTCCTTTAGGATCGACTGGTTGGTTTACTGCTCAGTAAATCTTTAATCCAATTTTCTGTTGAAGGGTGGGGCTGTAACTGTGACTGTTAATTGAACTGGGGCCAAACTATGGTGGAGGTAATGAAGATAATGGTGACCTCCTTCAGAAGGTCGCATGCATGCGTTCCTGCATTCCATGCCCCCAACACTGCAGCAGGCCACTGCTGACCCATAACTGTGCCAGAGACTCCTGGACACTCACAGGCAAGTCTGGGGGTCACTGCTCCTTTTTCTTGGGTCCTGGTGCACATAACATTCTGTTTGTGCCTTCCAACGGTCTGTTTCTGCAGTCCTGTGTAAGTTCTGGTTCCTGTATGACAAGGTTAATGGCAAACTCCTCCAAGAGGGCTTATGCCACACCCAGGTCTACTGCACCCAGAACCCCTGCCCCTGCAGCAGTCCACTGCTGACCAATACCTCTTCAGGAGACACTCAAATACAGTTTTGTCTCAGTCTCTGTGGGGTCTCTAGGCCCTGGTATGCACAAGGCATGTTTGAGCCCTCTGAGGGTCTCTGACAGATCTGGGGCTTGATTCTAAATGCGATTTTGCCTCTGCTATCATCTTGGTGGGGCTCATCCTTTGGTCTTGGATGTGAGGTATCTCTTCAAAGTCACTCCAGAGCCACACATCTGGAGCTTCAAAACTGCACAGCCACCACAGCAGCACCTACCATCTTTCTGGGTCTTCTCTGCCCTTGGGTGTGGAGTGTCTCCTCATAGTCACTCCAGAACCATGCAGGCACTGCCCCAGTGCTGCACAGCCACCACTCCACACCGCTTTGACTATGTGGATCACAATAAACTGTGGAAAATTCTTCAAGAGATGGGAATACCAGACCACATGATCTGCCTCCTAAGAAGTCTGTATGCAGGTCACTGAAGCAGCATTAGAACTGTACATGGAACAAAAGACTGGTTCCAAATCAGGAAAGGAGTACATCAAGGCTGTATATCATCACCCTGCTTATTTAACTTATTTGCAGAGTACATCATGTGCAATGCCAGACAGAACGAAGCACAAGCTGGAATCAAAATTGCTGGGAGAAATATCAGTAACCTCAGATATGCAGATGACATCATCCTTATGGTAAAAAGCAAGGAACTAAAGAGCCTCCTGATGAAAACAAAAGTGCACAGTGAAAAAGCTGGCTTAAAACTCACATTCAGAAAACTAAGATGATGGCATCTGGTCCCATCATTTCATGGCAAATAGATGAGGAAACAGTGGAAATCACGAGAGACTTTGTTTTTGGGGGCTCCAAAATCACTGCAGATGGTGAATGTAGCCATGAAGTTAAAAGACACTTGATCCTTGGAAGGAAAGCTATGACAAACCTATACAGCATATTAAAAAGCAGAGACATTACTTTGCCAACAAAGGTCTGTCTAGTCAAAGCTATGATTTTTTCCAGTAGTCATGTATGGATGTGAGAGTTGGACTATAAAAGAATCTGAGCACCGAAGAATTGATGCTTTTGAACTTTGGTATTGGAGAAGACTGTTGAGAGTCCCTTGGATTGCAAGGAGATCCAGCCAGTCCATCCTAAAGGAAAGCAGTCCTGAATATTCTTTGGAAGGACTGATGCTGTAGCTGAAACTCCAATACTTTGGCCACCTGATGGGAAAAACTGACTCATTATAAAAGACCCTGATGTTGGGGAAGACTGAAGGTGGGTGGAGAAGGGGATGACAGAGGATGAGATGATTGATGGCATCAGCATTTCAATAGACATGAGTTTGAGTAAGCTCTGGGAGCTCATGATGGACAGGAAAGTCTGGTGTGCTGCAGTCCATGGGATCACAGAGTTGGGCATGACTGAGTGACTGAACTGAATTTTCTAGTACACTATAGTGCACAATATAAGAGCGTGTCAATAAATGAAGAGAAAAATTTTAGATCCTTTATGGAAACAACCTGAACGTTCTCGTTAATTAACCCCATGTGAGACATCTTCAAGCTATGCAGGAGAAGCTTTCCCAGAGGCTAGCATCCATCTTGAGTTGGAGAAGAAATCAGAGAAAAGTGGGAGAAATAAAGATAAATAAGTGACAGAAAGTTAGTTGCTCAGTTATGTCTGACTCTTTGCAACCCTATGGACTGTTGCACATCAGTCACCTTTATCCTTGGGATTCTCCATGCAAGAATACTCCATGCCTTCCTCCAGGGGATTGTCCTGACCCAGGGGTGAAACTTGTGGCTCCTTCATTGAAGGTGGATTTTTTTACCTTCTGGGAGGTGATTGATAGTGATTGATGGGTGGTTGATAAATGATAGATGGTTGATGGATAAAGACAAACTGAGTTTGGTTATTTTGATAAGGCTAATAAGAAAGAAAGAAATCTATATTACCAATGTATATGGTATTCTATGGTGCTGAAAAAATTTTAACTATAAGGTTTTTTTTGAATTATGAAAATAGTTTTGTCTTACCTATGGAATATATGGTTGAGATTGATATTTTCATTGTCCATTTATATGGCATATGTAAAGAAAGACATTTGAAACTTAAAAGAACTGACCAAACTGTCTTCTGTGTACATTTCCACTTTATGAAATTAATATATAAGTGTCCTGAGCTCCCCACAGAGCCACAAGAGATTTATAAGATCAAGAAATTGAAAAAGGATGGGGAAGTACTAATCCCAGGACCAGGGATGCTCTGGTCTCTTATGCCATTCCGTTCCTAGAAGATGGTATCCTTCTGTCAGTATGCTTGTGCCTGCCTGAGTGGGTAAGGTAGGAAAGGGCCTGGGGAGGAAGTGTCTAGACTGTGAGTTGCCATAGAACTTCAGCTTGAGGTAATCATGCTGGAGCAGCTTTGCCCAAGATCTATGGTTAAAGAAAGAGAATGAAATCTCTGCTAATACCCAAGATATATTTAAGAAATTGGCCCAAATCACTTAGAAACTGTCAGATTAGAGAACTGAAACTAAGTCTTTTCTCTATTTCCATGTTTTAGATATTGAGTTTACATATGAATACTTCCATATCAAGTGCAAATTTGAGTAAATAAACAAAAACCTGTTTGAATAAATTCTTCTAATGAATCCCTTGTCTTTAGATTCATGTTGATATTTGACAGAAAACAACAAAATTCTGTAAAGCAATTATCCTTCAGTTAAAAAATAAATAATTAAAAAAAGAGCAAAACAGTGTTTACAACATCAGTTCAGTTTAGTCACTCAGTTGTGTCTGAGTCTTTGTGACCCCATGGACTGCAGTATACCAGGCTTCACTGTCCATCACAAACTCCCAGAGCTTACTCAAACTCATAACCATTGAGTGGGTGATGCCATCCAACCATCTCATCCTCTGTTGGCCTTTTCTCCTCCTGTCTTCAATCATTCCAGCATCAGGGTCTTTTCAAATGAGTCATTTCTTCGCATCAGGTGACCAAAGTATTGGAGTTTACAACATAGGCCTCAGCTAATTTTCTACCATTATTTAAAGAATACAGACAATTAAAACAGACACACACACACACACAATAATAAGTGTTAAAAAAAAAAAAAAGTAAGGCACCCATTTTTGAGTCATTTATTGATCACCTCCAGGTGTTGGAACATCCAGTACCATTTGATCAGAATAATTTTCCCATTTTGACCTCCTTGAATAGTCTTATTTTTAAGACTCTGATCAAAATACCTGCCTACTTGGAAAATTTACTTGGGATCTTACCTTTATTAGAGTGCTTATTAGTTTTGATAGAAACTAAGCACTTTTCCCCCTTTCATTTGAAAGACAGTATCATGTATAAATAGAAGGTAATCCATAATGGATGTTCAGTTCAGTTCAGTTGCACAGTCGTGTCCAACTATTTGCGACCCCATCTATAGCAACATGCCAGGCCTTCCTGTCCATCACCAACTCCTGGAGTTTACCCAAATTCATGTCCATCGAGTCAGTGATTCTATCCAGCCATCTCATCCTCTGTTGTCCCCTTCTCCTCCTGCCCTCAATTCCTCCCAGCATCAGGGTCATTTCCAATGAATCAACTCTTCTCGTGAGGTGGCCAAAGTATTGGAGTTACAGCTTCAGCATCAGTCCTTCCAATGAACACCCAGGACTGATCTTCTTTAGCATGGACTGGTTGGATCTCCTTGCAGCCCAAGGGACTCTCAAGAGTCTTCTCCAACACCACAGTTCAAAAGCATCAATTCTTCGGCACTCAGCTTTCTTTACAGTCCAACTCTCACATTCATACATGACCACTGGAAAAACCATAGCCCTGAATAGAGGGACCTTTGTTGGCAAAGCAATGTCTCTGCTTTTGAATATGCTATTTAGGTTGGTCATAACTTTCCTTTCAAGGAGTAAGCCTCTTTTAATTTCATGGCAATCACCATCTGCAGTGATTTTGGAGCCCAAAAATATAAAGTCTGACACTGTTTCCACTGTTTCCCATCTATTTCCCATGAAGTGATGGGACCAGATGCCCTGATCTCCATTTTCTGAATGTTGAGCTTTAAGCAAATGTTTTCACTCTTCTCTTTCACTTTCATCAAGAGGCTTTTTAGTTCCTCTTCACTTTCTGCCATAAGGGTGGTGTCATCTGCATATCTGAGGTTATTGATAGTTCTCCTGCAGTCTTGATTCTAACTTGTGCTTCTTCCAGCCCAGTGTTTCTCATGATGTACTTTGCATAGAAGTTAAATAAGCAGGGTGACAATATACAGCCTTGACATACTCCTTTTCCTATTTGGAACCAGTCTGTTGTTCCATGTCCAGTTCTAACTGTTGCTTCCTGACCTGCATATAGGTTTCTCAAGAGGCATGTCAGGTGGTCTGGAATTCCAATCTCTTGAAGAATTTTCCACAATTTATTGTGATCCACACAGTCAAAGGCTTTGGCATAGTCAGTAAAGCAGAAAGAGATGTTTTTCCAGAACTCTCTTGCTTTTTCGATGATCCAGTGGATGTTGGCAATTTGATTTCTGGTTCCTCTGCCTTTTCTAAAACCAGTTTGAACATCTGGAAGTTCACGATTCACATACTGCTGAAGCCTGGCTTGGAGAATTTTGAGCATTACTTTACTAGCATGTGAGATGAGTGCAATTGTACTGTAGTTCGAACATTCTTTGGCATTGACTTTCTTTGGGATTGGAATGAAAACTGACATTTTCCAGCCCCATGGCCACTGCTGAGTTTTCCAAATTTGCTGGCATACTGAGTGCAGCACTTTCACAGTTTCATCTTATGTGTGTAGTATATGAAATAAAGTCAACATGAATGACCATTGATACAAGTCCAAAGAAAATACTTTTACTTGCAACAAAAAATTGGTGAATAAATATTAGTACATATAAAATATTTATTTACATAAGATTTTATTTTTGTTATTTTCAGGTTTGGGAGAATAGTTTTTAAATAACCAACTCTATTAATTTGGATAAGAAGTAATCTAGTACACTTAGTAAATATACATGTAATTAAAACCAATCTACCAAAGTGCTTCGATTCAAAATTTTGATGGGAAGGGGAGTAGATATTTTAAGTAGATTCATTCTAAAACATAGGGAATGTAGTCAGAATATAACATTCTTTGACACTGAGATCAAAGGGTAAAAATATATGTGAGAGTCTACAAATAAGCAAGGTTAATTCCCTGAAGCTGAAATATTCTACAAACTTTTCAAAGACTGTCATTCTGACAAAATATTTGTAATACAATGTTGTTGTTGCTAACTGAATTCCCCAAGCACTTAGAAATTAGGAAGGAGATCTTGGCATGCCAATAGTATAATCCACTATGTTTTTAATTACAAGTAAATACATTGATATTTTTGTTAATATATAAATTTCTATAAATGTATTTCAAATTTATATGAAACATAAATCATATGAAATGTGACAATTTATAATCTGATAAGTTTGATTGTCTAATAATAAACCTGTAGTATCTCTCATTAGGAAAAGAACCCTCCTCTAATGCCTAGAAGGAACAGCTGGATACTCACTCTCTTTTCTTTTGAGCCCAAATCACAAAAATAGTAATCACATATTAGATATCAACCGGATGGATATAATTATGTATAAAACATGCACACGTGGAGCTCTGGGATATATTAATGTGTATGACTTTGATCTGCTTCAATACGGATAAAAGTTCTTGTGCTGGGAAATAGGCAAGATTATATTCTAATATCTAAGTTTCACTTTATCAAAATACATTCTATAGGTAGTGGAGAATTTAACACATGGAATATAACTGAAAAGAGAAGAGTTCCTTTCAAGGGCAAACTTTTGTTAGATATTTTATATGCTCATTATGGTTGAAATTGGCAAGTGACTTATGAATTTAAGCTTTGGTTTTAAATCTGATATCAGGGAATGATTCGAGGTCACATTTGAAAGTCTAATTCTCTGTATGTACTCAGTGATTCTTCTCATTCTGTTCAAACTCCCTGGACTACTGTTAAATTTGATAATATCCTAAAAGTTGGTTATTACATGGTTTGCTTATGACTGATACATTTGGGACAAGAAGTACACAACAAAGAACAGATTATACATATCCTATAACATATAATTATACACATTTTATATGTGTATATGTATATAATCTTTAAAACTAATACAATGTATTTAATGTTAGATATTAGCCTTGGCTTAAAAGTGACATTTTATCTTTTTTTTTTTTTTTCTCATAAATAGAGCATATGTTTCATTTGTTAAGAAACAATTGCTCTATGTACTGAACTAAAACTTTTGAAGTTTACTGTCTCATGAAAATTTGACACTTTAAAACTGGCTTGGAAAAATAAATTTCAGAGCATGAAACATTTTATTATTTTAAAATCAGAAGGCCTTTATTCCTCAAAATATAATTATAATTATATATATATATATAATATATATAATTATAATAATTCCTTTATTATTCAATCTTAGACTTTCAGAATAAAATACAGAGCTCTATTCTTTAATATTTTCCCTAATTACAGACATCAAGTTAAACCAGAATTTCTAGAATCAAAAAACTTGTGTATTTGGCATAATAAAGCAAAAGTATATTTATGTAACATAGGAGAAAAGTGGGAAAAAACTTTTGAGTTTGATTTTCTTAGATTTAGATTCTAATTTTAGATTAGATATTTAATTTCCATTAACATTAATTATTCTTTATAAATTTTTGAATGCAATTAATTTGCTTTCTAGAACCAGGTCATTTTTCAATGAATTAAGCAATCTAGCTGTTCTTTTAATTTTTTTAAAATTAGCCACAATGATAATAATAATACTATGTGATTATTAAGTAGCAGTCATTCTTCTGAAATAGGTATACATATGAACTCCTTTAACTTTCACTACAATACTTTATATTATTAAAGATGGAGAACTTGACGCATGGAGTTGTATCTTGCCCAACCACTCACAGCTAATGTGTGAAAGCCTCGTATTCAAATGGAAACAGGTCCTGTTCAAGAGTTGAGTATGGCATCTTCAAAGGTCAACAAGATAATTTCAAACACAAACAAACACAGAAGATGAACTCATTAAAGAAATGCCACTTCTAACTCTCTACATTTTCTACAATGAGGTATTTTTGTACAATATTTACCAATAGCAATATTCTTTGTTCCCAAGGAACACACACAACTTTTATTTCAATAAAGTTAATACTCTTCAACTGTTTTTTGTAGACAGGTAGTAAATCATAAATTATAAAACAAAAACTTCTGTTTTTTAATCTCTTTTCTGCCTAAGAATTCTTGTCCTTTACTTTTCCATTATAGACACAAGTCTTGAATCTTTAGATCTTCTATAGCTCACTAGATAAAATTGTGTTTGTCTAGCACTTAGAGTTGAAGTACTGCTGGACAGGCTACCCACTCCAGTATTCTGGCCTGGAGAATTCTATGAACTGTATAGTCCATGGAGTCACAAAGAGTCAGACACGACTGAGCAATTTTTACTTTTCACTGCTGGATAAGCAGAAAATAAAAATGTAAGATAAAATTGAAATAGAAACTTGTGTTATGTGAAAGTAAAGGGAAAAGAGAAAGAATAGCTTAATGAAGAATAAACATTGACAACTAGGAAATAAAACATATAAAGGAGGAAACCTATATTCTGGACACTGATGTTGTCCAAGATCAGATGCCACAGCATAAGGGAAGCAGGACATTTTCTGTTAATAACCAAGAAGACATGGTGGTATTTTGGAAATGTATAGACAAGTAGATAAAAACAACGCAAAATGTCCTCAATTAGTTAGCATGGATAGACTGATCAATCACTTAACCAATTCAGATAAATTAAAGCATATAATTTAAGTAAAATGGTATAAAAGTAGTATTTTGATAAATTTTATTAAAGTTCCTCTTAGAAATCATCAACAACCCCCTGAAGTACTGTACACGAAATATCAGTTCTATTAAGAACTCAATTTACTTGCAAAGGGTTATAAATACCATAGTTTTAGCTAAATGCCTATTTATAAATGCCACATCTTTCCTGATAACCTTCTTTGTCAAAGTTCTCCTAATTTCATTAAAAGTAACATAGCCCTCATAATGAAAACCTTACATCCTTGTAATGTATAACGTTAATTCCTGCCTTCTCTGACTACCTTAATGCTATTTTAAAGGACAAATTCAGGTTCAAATTCACTCGTGAATCATCAAGCAAATCATGTATGATTTGCCTACAAATATTTAGGTTATTGTTTCCTTAAATCAAGTGAAAGAATATTGATATCTGATTACATGTCCTTTTCCAAGGGTATCCTAAGTCTCCTGCATTACAGGTGGATTCTTTACCACTGAGGCCCCTGGAAAGCTCACTGGAAAAGAGCTGAGGGTAATTAATAATAGCTCCAATAAGAATGAAGTGGTGAAGCCAAAGCAGGAACAGTGCTCAGATGTGGATGTGTCTGATGGTGAAAGCTAAGTCCAGGACTTTCTCATAGACCAATACTACATAGGAACCTGGAATGTTAAGTTCATGCTGCTGCTGCTGCTGCTAAGTCGCTTCAGTCGTGTCCAACTCTGTGCGACCCCAGAGCTGGTAGCCCACCAGGTTCCCCCATCCCTGGGATTCTCTAGGCAACAACACTGGAGTGGGTTGCCATTTGCTTCTCCAATGCATGAAAGTAAAGAGTGAAAGTGAAGTCATTCAGTTGTGTCCAACTCTTAGCGACCCCATGGACTGCAGCCTACCAGACTCCTCCATCCATGGGATTTTCCAGGCAAGAATACTGGAGTGGGGTGCCATTGCCTAAAGGTAAATGGGATATTGTAAAGCAGGAGTAGGCAAGACTGAAAATTGACATCTTTTATTTCTAAAAATAAAATTCAAGAATCAGAGAAATAAAATGTTTGGGAATGAGCAAGTTCCAGAAAAACATCCACTTCTGCTTCACTGACTATGCTAAAGCCTTTGTGTGGATCACAACAAACTGTGAAAAATTCTTAGAGATGGGAGTACCAGACCATCTTACCTGTCTCCTGAGAAACCTGTATGTAGGTCAAGAAACAACAGTTAGAACTAGACATGGAAAAATGGACTGGTTCCAAATTGGGAAAGGAGTACAACAAAGCTATATTTTGTCACCCTGCTTATTTAACTTATATGCAGAATGCATCATGCAAAATGCCATGCTGGATGAATTACAAGCTGGAATCAAGGTTTCAGTGGGAAATATTAACAATCTCAGATATCCACATGATACCACTTAGTGGCAGAAAGTGAAGAGAAAGTAAAGAGCCTCTTGATGGGGGTCAAAGGGGAGAGTGAAAAAGTTGGCTTGAAACTCAACATTTAAAAACTAAGATCATGGTTTCTGGTCCCATCACTTCATGGCAAATAGATGGGGAAACAATGGAAACAGTGGCACGTTTTGTTTTCTTGGGCTCCAAAATCACTGTGGATGATGACTGCAGCTATAAAATTAAAAGACGTTTGCTCCTTGAAAGAAAAGCTATGACAAAGATAGACACTGTGTTAAAGAGCAGAAATATCACATTGCCAGCCAAGGTCTGTCTAGTCAAAGCTATGGTTTTTCCAGTAGTCCTGTATGGAAGTGAAAGTTGGACAATAAAGAAGATTGAGCACTGAAGAATTGATGCTTTTGAGCTGTGGTGTTGGAGAAGACACTTGAGAGTCACTTGGACAGTAAGATCAACACAGTCAATATTGAAGAAAATCAACACTGAATATTCATTGGAAGGACTGACACTGAAGCTGAAGTTCCAATACTTTGGCCATCTGATGCGAAGAGTTGACTCATTGGAAAAGACCCTGATGCTGGGAAAGACTGCAAGCAAAAGGACAAGAGACTGGCTGAAGATGAGATGGTTAGCTAGCATCACTGACTCAAGGGGCCTGAATTAGCAAACTCTGGGAGATACTGGAGCACAGAGGAGCCTTGCATGCTACAGTCTTTGGGGTCTCAAAGAATCAGATAAGACTTAGAGACAGAAGAGCAACAAAAACAATCTTTGCCCACAAGAGAGTGGTCAAAACTCATCTTTCACTCTACCAGTGATCGTTTTGGAACTGGATTCTTGGCTTATTTTCTTTACCACCACTGCACATTTCTAAAAGTTTCTAGAACCTTTACGATCAATTAGGAATGTAAGGGCAGTCTCCAACTTAAATATTAAAGGAAAATTCTCTCATGATGCTTCTTAGTGGAAAAAAAAAATCATTCTTAAATAATGCTTCAGTGTAAAGGCTCTGGGGTCCATTTGTTGTGACTGGGGGAGATTTGAGGCCCAGGCTGACACCCACATTCCAGGTCCAGTTGCTGGACATCTAACTGTACGGGACCTACATATCATGAGTTTGGGAACTCACATTGGACTATATTTGGCAGCCATTTTATGTCACTGTTAATCTTTTTAGGTGGCAATAGGAAACAGATTAAAGAATGAATTAAAATATTGTTCTGTACTGAGATGGAAGAAACTATGTAAAGATAGTAAAGAAAAAATGGGAACAAAAAAGAAATTAAATTCAATCTAAACTTTCATTTCACAACTAATACATAGGATTTTCCCATTATCCCTGGCTCACCCCAACAGGAATGGGGTGAGAAGATGTCTGTTTCTTGCTTCTGCATAAAGGGGATTGTAATCTGGCATCATTGTGCCCTGTAACGAAATATTGGTTAATTACCATAGGGAAAGTTAAATGCTGGCTACAAAATATAAGAAAACAAAACTTTAGAAAAACAAATATATTGTCACACACTGACAAAAAATTCAAAATAAATCCTCTCCTATAATGAAATGCCTTGAGATGTTAGGTCTTTCCTTATGTATAAATTTACTATTTCAGTCTGATGCAACAATAATAATTAAAACAGTATAAACATTGAATATCTTAAACTTGCACAATGTTGTATGCTAATTATCAGTAAAAGCTGCAAAAAAAAAAAAAAAAACCAGTATATTTCAAAGACATGATTCAAGGTCATGTTGATTTTGTTCCAGCTCTACCTGGTAAGCCAAAATAATTCTAAACCTAGTGGAGAGTAAGAGACCAGAGCATAGGTTGAGTAATACAGAATACTATTATCTGACCAAGACAGCTATGCTCGAAGGACAGAAGTGAACTCCATGGTGAAAAGACAAGGCAGTATTGGAAAAGCATATGCAATAGGGAGGGTGCATCTGAAGAAGTTGAAAAGAGAATAGTGACAGGGAACTATTGTAATCTGTCAGCTGAGATACCCTAAAAATGTCCTTGTTCTTGAACAGAATGTTAAGGTTAGACACTATAGGTAATAGGAGGTAATTTAATTCAAATCTTTGGTAAAATGTATACTTAAAATTTAGAGGTCTGTAGGTTGGTAAGGCCTGAGGAAAAACAGGTTTTAGGAATAATTTATATATTATCTCTCCCATTCCTAATTTATATATTTTTATCTTTCATCCCTATCCTTTTTTTTTTAATAATTCCAATTTTAAAAATAGTGCCTTCTCAATGTCAGAATAGTTACATAACAGAAAAGTATAAAGATTGAAAAGATCTCCTGTAACATGGTTTCAGTTCAGTTCAGTTGCTCAGTCGTGTCTGACTCTTTGTGACCCCATGAATCGCAGCATACCAGGCCTCCCTGTCCATCACCATCTCCCGGAGTTCACTCAAACTCACGTCCATTGAGTCAGTGATGACATCCAGACATCTCATCCTCTCTCCTCCCCTTTCCCTCCTGTCCCCAATCCCTCCCAGCATCAGAGTCTCTTCCAATGAGTCAACTCTTTGCATGAGGTGGCCAAAGTACTGGAGTTTCAGCTTTAGCATCATTCCTTCCAAGGAACAGCCAAGGCTGATCTCCTTTAGAATGGCTGGTTGGACCTCCTTGCAGTCCAAGGGCCTCTCAAGAGCCTTCTCCAACACCACAGTTTAAAAGCATCAATTCTTCGGTGCTCAGCTTTCATCAGTCCAACTCTCACATCCATAGATGACAACTGGAGAAACCATAGCCTTGACTAAACGGACCTTTGTTGGCAAAGTAATGTCTCTGCTTTTCAATATGCCACCTAGGTTGGTCATAATTTCTCTTCCAAGGAGTAAGCGTCTTTTAATTTCATGGCTGCAATCACCATCTGCAGTGATTTTGGAGCCCTAAAAGATAAAATCTGACACTGCTTCCACTGTTTCCCCATCTATTTCCCATGAAGTGATGGGACCAGATGCCATGATCTTTGTTTTCTGAATGTTGGGCTTTAAACCAACTTTTTCACTCTCCTCTTTCACTTTCATCAAGAGGCTTTTTAGTTCCTCTTCACTTTTGGCCATAAGGGTGGTGTCATCTGCATATCTGAGGTTATTGATATTTCTCCCGGCAATCTTGATTCCAGCTTGTGCTTCATGCGTCCCAGAATTTCTCACGAAGTACTCTGCATATTAGTTAAATAAGCAGGGTGACAATATACAGCCTTGACATACTCCTTTCCTGATTTGGAACCAGTCTGTTGTTACATGTCCAGTTCTAACTGTTTCTTCCTGACCTGCATACAGGTTTCTCAAGAGGCAGGTCAGGTATTCCCATCTCTTTCAGAATTTTCCACTGTTTATAATGATCCACATAGTCAAAGGTTTTGACATAGTCAATAAAGCAGAAATAGATGATTTTCTTAACTTTATTGCTTTTTCAATGATCCAGCAAATGTTGGCAATTCGATCTCTGGTTCCTTTGCCTTTTCTAAAACCAGCTTGAACATTCCAGGATGTCTGGCTCTAGATGAGTGATCACTCCATCGTGATTTCTTATCTGGGTCATGAAGATCTTTTTTGTATAGTTCTTCTGTGTATTCTTGCTACCTCTTCTTAATATCTTCTGCTTCTGTTAGGTCCATACCATTTCTGTCTTTTATTGTGCCCATTATGCATGAAATGTTCCCTTGGTATATCTAATTTTCTTGAAGAGATCTCTAGTCTTTCCCATTCTCTTGTTTCCTCTATTTCTTTGCATTGATCACTGAGGAAGGCTTTCTTATCTCTCCTTGCTATTCTTTGGAACTCTGCATTCAAATGGGTATATCCTTCCTTTTCTCCTTTGCTTTTCACTTCTCTTCCTTTCACAGTTATTTGTAAGGCCTACTCAGACAGCCATTTTGCTTTTTTGCATTTCTCTTTCTTGGGGATGGTCTTGATCCCTGTCTCCTGTACAATGTCATGAACCTCAGTCCATAGTTCATCAGGCACTCTATCAGATCTAGTCCCTTAAATCTATTTCTCACTTCCACTGAATAGTCATAAGGGATTTGATTTAGGTCATACCTTGTCAGGAGCCACATTAGGCATTACTGACAAAATGGAGGCATGGCCCCAACTCCCTCTCTTTGTCCCGCAGGCACAGACCCATGATGAAGGAGTTAGGCCTTGTGATTCTGACTTGTTTTTTCCTGTCCTCAGCTGAGTTGACTGAAAAGAATATTAAGGTGTTTATTGTTCTTGAGAGGAGGATGAAAAGGTACAAAGCCCTCTGCAGCTGTGCTCAGAGAATAATTCATAAAGTGAATCATTGACATTCGTTCAAGCACTTTTACAAAAGAGTGTTCCAGGATGAGCACACAGGCCGCAGATTGAGGCCATGTGAGGGATTGCTATCTGAAACCTATTTGTGAGGGAAATGTTTATGGCAAACGATTTTGCTGAATTTAGGGCTTAGGAATAATTAAAATAGTTAGAAGCTAAAGATTTAAGGAATGTTGTAATGTTAGCATATTTTACTATAGCTTATAGAGATTAGGAATTTTGGAGATATTAGTGTTTAGAAGCGTTTTTAGAGAAAGTGAGCTCAGGATACTAGGTGCAAACAGGATTTAGAAAGATAAGAAATAAACTGAGGAATGTGGTATGCAGCCCAGACATTAGCATGAGTTACAATGTATTCACAAGGACACATGAGAAGAAGTAGATAAGAGAATTTCTGAGACAGAAACTCCTTTTGAGGGGCAACAATAATTTATGGAGACAACAAATTTGGGTCAGGGGGAACTGAAAATGTCAAACCTCTGACCTAATGTTTTGTAAAATTATAAAAGAGAATCTTAAGCTTGAAATAAATATGCAGTCCAAGAAAACTGAGAGGCTGCATTGTTTCTCACCGACACCGCCCATCCTTTCAGGCTGATTCCGTGGCTGCTGGAGCTGGACTCCAGCAGTACCTGAATAGTCTAGTGGTTTTCCCCACTTTCTTCAATTTAAGTCTGAATTTGGCAATAAGGAGTTCATGATCTGAGCCACAGTCAGCTCCCAGTCTTGTTTTTGCTGACTGTATAGAACTTCTTCATCGTTGGCTGCAAAGAATATAATCAATCTGATTATGGTGTTGACCATCTGGTGATGTCCATGTGTAGCCTTAACACCATTAGCCTTTTTCCTGCTTCATTCTGTACTCTAAGGCTAAATTTGCCTGTTACTCCAGGTATTTCTTGACTTTCTACTTTTGCATTCCAATCCGCTATAAGGAAAAGGACATATTTTTGGGGTGTTAGTTTTAAGGGGTATTCTAGGTCTTCATAGAACCATTCAACTTCAGCTTATTCAGCACTTCTGGTTGGGGTATAGACTTGGATCACCGAGATATTGAATGGTTTGCCTTGGAAACGAACAGAGATCATTCTGTCGTTTTTGAGACTGCATCCAAGTACTGCATTTAGGACTCTTTTGTTGACTATGAGGGCTACTCCATTTCTTCTAATGGATTCCTGCCCACAGTAATAGATATAATAGTCATCTGAGTTAAATTCACCCATTCCAGTCCATCTTAGTTTGCTGATTCTTAGCATGCTGATGTTCAGTCTTGCCATCTCCTGTTTGACCACTTCTAATTTGCCTTGATTCATGGACTTAATGTTCCAGGTTCCTATGTAATATTGCTTTTTATAGCATCAGACCTTGCTTCTATCACCAGTCACATCCACAACTGGGTGTTGCTTTTGCTTTGGCTCCATCCCTTCACTCTTTCTGGAGTTATTTCTCCACTGATCTCCTGTAGCATTTTGGGTACCTACCGACCTGGGAAGTTCATCTTTCAGTGTCCCATCTTTTTGCCTTTTTATACTGTTCATGGGATTCTCAAAGCAAGAATATTGAAGTGGTTTGCCATTCCTTTCTCCAGTGGACCATATTCTGTCAGACCTCTCCACCATGACCTATCCGTCTTGAGAGGCCCCACACTCAAGATGCAGATGACACCATCCGAATGGAAGAAAGTGAAGATCTTAAGAGTCTCTTGATGAAAGTCGAAGAGGAGAATGAAAAAGTTGGCTTAAGGCTCAAAATTCAGAAAACTAAGATAATGGCATCCAGTCCCATCACTTCATGGCAAATAGATGGGGAAAATGGAAATAGTGGCTGACTTTATTTGGGGGGGCTCCAAAATCACTGCAGATGATGATTGCAGCCATGAAATTAAAATATGCTTGCTTCTTCAAGAAAAGTTATGACCAACCTAGACAGCATTTTAAAAAGCAGAGACATTACTTTGTCAACAAAGGTCTGTCTAGTCAAGGCTATGGTTTTTCCAGTGGTCATGTATGGAAGAGACAGTTGGACTCTAAAAAAGCTGAGAGCTGAAGAATTGATGCTTTTGAACTGTTGTGTTGGAGAAGACTCTTGAGAGGCCCTTGGACTGCAAGGAGATCCAACCAGTCCATCCTAAAGGAGATCAGTCCTGGGTGTTGATTGGAAGGACTGATATTGAAGCTGAAACTCCAATATTTTGGCCACCTGATACAAAGAGCTGACTCATTTGAAAAGACCCTGATGTGGGAAAGATTGAAGGCAGGAGGAGAAGGGGAAGAGAGAGGATGAGATGATTAAATGGCATCACTGACTCAATGGACATGAGTTTGGTAAACTCTGGGAGTTGGTGATGGACAGGGAGGCATGGCATGCTGTGATTCATGGGGTTATGAACAGTTATGGACATGAGTGAGCAACTGAACTGATACCGATCCTTATTGTATGACTATGATACATTTTATCCTTTCCCCAGTTTTACCATTTAAAAGCAATACTAAATTGAATTTCAACATAGATGGCCATATTGAGATTCAGTTCAGTTCAGTTCAGTGGCTCAGTCATTTCAGAATCTTTGCGACTCCAAGAACCGCAGCGCACTAGGCTTCCCTGTCCATCACCAGCTCCCGGAGTTCACTCAAATTCACGTCCATCGAGTCGGTGATGCCATCGAGACATCTCATCCTCTGTCATCCCCTTTTCCTCTCATGCCCGATCCCTCCCAGCATCAGAGTCTTTTCCAATGAGTCAACTCTTCGCATGAGGTGGCCAAAGTACTGCAGTTTCAGCTTTAGAATCATTCCTTCCAAAGAGATCTCAGGGCTGATCTCCTTCAGAATGGACTGATTGGATCTCCCTGCAGTCCAAGGGACTCTCAAGAGTCTTCTCCAACACCACAGTTCAAAAGAATCAATTTTTCAGCACTCAGCCTTCTTCACAGTCCAGCTCTCACATCCATACATGACCACTGGAAAACCATAGCCTTGACTAGATGGACCTTTGTTGGCAAAGTAATGTCTCTGCTTTTGAATATGCTATCTAGGTTGGTCATAACTTTCCTTCCAAGGAGTAAGTGCCTTTTAATTTCATGGCTGCAATCACCATCTGCGGTGATTTTGGAGCCCAAAAAGATAAAATCTGACACTGCTTCCACTGTTTCCCCATCTGTTTCCCATGAAGTGATGGGACCAGATGCCATGATCTTTGTTTTCTGAATGTTGAGCTTTAAACCAACTTTTTCACGCTCCTCTTTCACTTTCATCAAGAAGCTTTTTAGTTCCTCTTCACTTTCTGCCATAAGGGTGGTGTCATCTGCATATCTGAGGTTATTGGTATTTCTCCCGGCAATCTTGATTCCAGCTTGTGCTTCTTCCAGCCCAGCATTTCTCATGATGTACTCTGCATAGAAGTTAAATAAGCAGGGTGACAATATATAGCCTTGATATACTCCTTTTCCTATTTGGAACTAGTCTGTTGTCCCATGTCCAGTTCTAACTGTTCCTTCCTGACCTGCATACAGGTTTCTCAAGAGGCAGGCCAGGTGGTCTGGTATTCCCATCTCTTTCAGAATTTTCCACAGTTTCTTGTGATCCACACAGTCAAAGACTTTGGCATAGTCAATAAAGCAGAAATAGATGTTTTCCTGGAACTCTCTTGCTTTTTTGATGATCCATCGGATGTTGGCAATTTGATTTCTGGTTCCTCTGCCTTTTCTAAAACCAGCTTAAACATCTGGAAGTTTAAGGTTCATGTACTGCTGTAGCCTGGCTTGGAGAATTTTGAGCATTACTTTACTAGTGTGTGAGATGAGTGCAATTGTGCCGTAGTTTGAGCATTCTTTGGCATTGCCTTTCTTTGGGATTGGAATGAAAACTGACCTTTTCCAGTCTTGTTGCCACTGCTGAGTTTTCCAAATTTGCTGGCATATTGAGTGCAGCACTTTCACAGCTTCATCTTTCAGCATTTGAAATAGCTCAACTGGTATTCCATCACCTCCACTAGCTTTGTTCATAGTGATGCTTTCTAAGGTCCACTGGACTTACTCCAATGCTAGCTCATCCTCTGTTTTCCCTTCCTCAAGTAACCAAGACCAAGTGTTTCCACCTCTTCTTCAGTCTGTTGTTAGTGGGGACAGACAGCAATGGGTAAGGCATTATCCTAATCAGCTGGAACTTGATGAGTTCACGTGGGAAAGTTTTTTGTTATTCAGCTTCCTAACCAAGCTTTCAGAGAAGGCAATGTCAACCCAGTCCCATACTCTCTTCTGGAAAATCCCATGGAAGGAAGAGCCTGGTAGGCTGCAGTCCATGGTGTCTCTGAGAGTCAGACACGACTGAGCGACTTCACTTTCACTTTTCACTTTCATGCATTGGAGAAGGAAATGGCAACCCACTCCAGTGTTCTTGCTTGGAGAATCCCAAGAATGGGGGAGCTTGGTGGGCTGCTGTCCATGGGGTTGCAGAGTCGGACATGACTGAAGCGACTTAGCAGCAGCAGCAGCAGCAGCAACTTAGCTTTACCCAAAATTCACTCCATAATTGTTTCTCTCCTCTGGATATCACTGTTGATCAGTTTCTATTCATCATAATTTTAAATTGTCTGATTTTACCTGTGCTCCCACCACCATTATTTCATTTCTGTATATTTAACTGAATTTGAATCTCCTTCTAATTTGTTTGGCAATCAGGAATTACACTTCATGTTTTTTCCTTTGTTTTTATTAATAATTTCAGAATATTAACTATTTCATAAGATTTAAGTGGGACTTCCCAGGTGGCGCAATGGTAAATAATCTGTCTGACAGTGCAGGAGATCAAGACTCAGGTTCAATCCCTAGGAGGGATTGGTAATCCACTGGAGAAAGGAATGGTAACCCACTCCATTGTTCTAGCCTGGAATATCCTATGGACAGAGGAGCCTGGCAGGCTACAGTCCATGGGATCACAGAGTGGGACATGACAGAGCAGCTGAGGACATTCAGCACACAAGAATCCAACAGTTGTTGTTGCTTCTGAGTTGCTTAGTTGTCCATGGGATTTTCCAGGCAGGAATATGGGACGGGGTTGCCATTTCATCCTCCAGGGGATCTTCCCAACCCAGGGATGGAATCTATGTCTCCTGCATTGGCAGGCAAATTCTTTACCACTGAGCCACCTGAGAATCAAAAATTAAACAATAGCTGCTTGTAAATTAACAAACAAACAAATGAACAAACAGACTAGAATATCTTTCTTCAACATTTCTCATTCATTTCATATCAGCAGTTCTACTGGTAGAGTGCTACCTCATTTCTATATTACAAATGTTAGCACCACTGCCCTGTAACAAAAGCCTGAATGTTATTACTTTCTGTCCCCAAAATGGGCTATATACTTAATGCCATTTTAAAATTTTACAACTGAGAAATTATAAAACAGTAAAAGGTTTTCAAGTTTCGAAGGACATCTCTGAAATTTGCCTTGTGTGTTGTTATTTAAGTATTAAGGCACTAGGCACAAGGGGTTTTGATTTTGTTGCTGTTGTTCTATTTAAGAGACATCTAGATAGATAAAGACAAACAAAATAGTACTACAGAGAATTTTTAAATTTTCTGATGAATTATTGTGACCTTCCTTGAGATCAAAATAAATAAGTTCTGAATAATTTAACTCTACAGAATAAAAAAAATCAAGCTGGAGTCTTAACCAATGCCCAGGACATGAACTGTAATACCATTGGGATTTAAACAATAGGTTACAGAAAGCTGACAAGCTTTTTACATTGTTCACATTATAAGACTAACAAAAACTCTCTTAATTATTAATTTACATGATTCACTGTTTTTGAACTGATAAGCTTTATAAATACATGTCATAATCAGACTGCTTAATTTTTCTCCAGGAAATATATTTTTCCTTCCTTCTTTCCCTAGTACTTTTCTCTCCTGTCCAGTTGTGCAAAAAAAAAAAAAAAAAAAAAAAAATCAAGGAACTACAATACAGATTATTCTTGCCTAAAATCAGTTTCTCAACATCATCTCAGATTTTGATATGCCTGTCATCAATCATTATTTCATTCTTATAAAATTATCTTGTTTAATATTTTCTGTTTTTATTATAAAATATAGTTCTTTTGTATTATAAAATAGAGCTCTTTAAAATAACTCTAGAAAACCTAGTTATATTAAAATGACAGCAAAATCTTAACACACAGCCTGTAGGCCTCAATGAATTTCACATGGAGTAAATTTCTCCATGGTCACATAGTGTTCCTTGCTTCTCTTGAGGTGCCCTGGGGTTTGTTATAAGGGGCTTTGTTGTCTGTTATATCAATGTAATTGCCATATTGTAGCATCTCAGATTTATTTCTGTGGAACACTTGTCAGTAAGGACTGTCATCATTTTCTGTTTTTCTCTGCTATTCAATATTCAACACTGAGCTCAGAACAGAAAAGGCATTTTCTTCTGCTGATAATAGATGATATGTAAAGAAGAACATCACAGTCCCTGTCCATCTTTATTTTCTATTTTATGTTTTTATTTTTTTTTTCTGTCTTGAATCCTATCTAAGAATGAACTCCAATGGGACAGTAAAAATCTATAATAGACACAAAGAAAAAAAATGTTAGAGGTTTGCAATTTTCATAGAAGGCACAGTATCTGCCACTCTGTTTTTGGAGAGCAGGCACTCACCTACTCTTGGGGAGATGATGGTGTTTTAGCAACACAATTTTTGTTACTTAATTCATGTGTGTGTGTGTGTGTGTTTGATTCTGTCTTCCTCCTGACCACTTCAGAATTGTTTATTATGTGCCCCTGGTGATGTGTACCAGTGCTTGTCAGGGCTCAGTTTTCTCGACAAGGCAGCTGAGCCAGCACTACAACTAAAAGTAAGCACTGTCAAATACATCCATATATTGCTGCTGATTCTTGTAGGAAGAAGCCTGAGTTACCTCTTTCTCTTGGATATGAATTATATTAATACCTTTGGAAAATTTTTGGCCAGTTAATTCTAACATTTCTCTCCTAATCTTTCATCTTCTATGAAAGTACCTTTAGTCCTCATGTATTTCCATATTTTCAATACCTTTTATTTTTATAGAGATAAAATTCACTCAACACTTTTAAACTGTACAATTCAGCTTTTAAAAAAAATATATTCACAAGGTTCATCTATGCTTTGCTGCCTTTGTATCAACTCTCTTTCCCACTGTTGTTCTCTTTACCAAAACATAACACTCTGTTTCTGGAACTTATTCTCAACTACAAGACTTTCCACAGGCTGAACATTTCCATATATTTGACCTCTGTCATTGCACTAACTGAAACCTGTTTGTCTGCTGAAAGTATAACTCCTGTTACAGCTTTCTCATTATCTTGTATCCCTCCTACATTAGCTAAGAAACAAGGATGATATCCAAGTCACTCCTGAATGTAGCTTCAAGATCATGACTTCTCCACCCTCACATTAAAAACATCTGTTCCTTTGAGCATTACGCCATCTGGCTATGTCTATTCCTCCAACTACTCAATTTTAGTCACTATTTTCTCAGTTACTGAAGAATGCAGTACCTAAAATGAATGAATTCTGTGCACTCTAAATTCAGCCATTATTTTCATTGACTACTACATTCTAATGGACTGTATTAACTAATACTAGACAACACAATACAGATTCTTGTTTCCCAATATTAAATACACCTTCACTGCTTCCTACTAAATGTTTTATTTTCATAATTTCCTCTCAACGAAAGCTATTCCAAACTTTTATCACTCTTTTCAAGCATATTGTGAAACAAATCATAACTTATTCATCTCGATACCATTTCAGAATTTCATGAGAAAATAGAAATAGTGATAAAATTTTTAACTCTATAATACTACATTTAGAACAAGGCTTTGTCTTAAGGTAAGGCTTTATCTCTTCCCTTTCCCATTTTCTTAGTGATATTGATCCATTTTATTATCCCAACTCTCTCATACATTTTCAGTTTGTTCTGTCCTCTGTATTGACATGTTCAGATCAGATCAGATCAGTCGCTCAGTCGTGTCCGACTCTTTGCGACACCATGAATCGCAGCACGCCAGGCCTCCCTGTCCAACACCAACTCCCGGAGTTCACTGAGACTCACGTCCATCGAGTCAGTGATGCCATCCAGCCACCTCATCCTCTGTCGTCCCCTTCTCCTCCTGCCTCCAATCCCTCCCGTCATCAGAGTCTTTTCCAATGAGTCAACTCTTCACATGAGGTGGCCAAAGTACTGGAGTTTCAGCTTTAGAATCATTCCTTCCAAAGAAATCCCAGGGCTGATCTCCTTCAGAATGGACTGGTTAGTGCTAGTTAAATGTCAAAGAATTTCCTGATAATTATTACCTCAAAAATAGTGATGCCAAAATTTAAAGGAGGTAAAATTAAGCAAGTCATAATTACACTTGCAGCAAGTCATGGATTACTATCAAATACTAAAATACAATTAGACACTAGATGTGTTTTTAGATAGCAGAGTCCTTTACATTATTTCCCATTCTATGTTATTTATGAAAGAGCCAGAAATGTATGTTTTTTATTATGTACCATCAGTAAAAGTATAATTTTCAAATAATTTTAAAAGGGAGTCATATTCTTATCAGAGCACAGTAAATAAGTTATAAATTTAGGAAGAAGGAAAATCTATGCACTAAAGTTGAGCTTTTCATTTTTTCCCTAAAAGTAATTCCTTGCAATTGATAGTTTCCGTTGTCTGTTTTATCAAAATTATTGCCATAAGGCATTTTGTTTAACTTTATTTCTAATTTTGTTAGTGAGGATCTCCTCTTACATTCTTTAATGTTTTCAAAATTCATACTAATTTCTAATTAAATCTTTTCTTTCTTTTCACTGTTTTCCATGAAGAAAGACGGTGTCCAGACACTGACTACCCAGTTACATAGAAGTAGTGCTGGGGTATTGCATGAAATGTCTTTTCTTTGATTAGATGTAGCTCAGATGGTAAAGGATCTGTCTGCAATGCTTGAGATCCAGGTTAAATCCATAAGTAGGCAAGATCTCCTGGAATAGGAAATGACAACCCACTCCAGTATTTTTGCCTGGAGAATTCCATCAACAGAGGAGCCTAGTGGGCTACAGTCCATGAGGTGGAAAAAAAACTGGACATGAGGGAGGAACTAATGGTTTTACTTTTTCTTTTTTTCAGGTTGTCAAATTCCATTGATATTAAGTGTCTCTAAAGCACTGAAATATCAAATTTAAGAAAGGTAAATTAGGTGGCCAGAAAGTGTGCCTGCAGCCAGAGTTTACAGCAGAAGTTAGAAGAAATATGAGAGGTTTCAAATTAAAAATGCTCCTTAAGGGAGCTTATGAGGACAGAGTTTTGTTGGATAATAACCAATCACAGTGGTTTGGAATCGCATCATACCAAAGAAAATCTTACCTGTAAGTTCTCTGTGCTTCAAGGAAGGTATCACTATTCAGATGGTGGCAGTGAACCCAAAGACAGACAATGTGGCCTCTAATGGGCAAGACTCAATAACCAAATCTATCCACAGGTACTCAAAGTTAATTACTACTTCTCCAATATTACAAGCTATAAGTTAGTTATGTATTTTTTCAAATCCTTCTACTGAATTACTGGTGAGCCTACTTGGAGAATCATTAACAAATATAAATAAATCCCTGTTCTTCCTCACCTTGGAGCACACATTGGAAGCTGTCCATGTGAGAGTTGTCTGGATTACAAATCAGTGCCTGTAATTTGGAGCATTTATTTTTGTAACTTTCACTTGGAGATCCTATTTTAAACCACTGTGTATTTGATTTCTCAATTGCGCATGAGCATGTATTTCTATGTTAGCTCCCTTTCGATAGCCAAGCAGGCTTCTAGTCATCAATTCTATCTGTCCTTAAGGAAATTTGCAAAGATCTTTGAGGTTTTCATCAGACTTCCCCAAGTATTCAGGAAACTAAAAAAACCTACATTTTATGTAACAATGCCAAACATACACAGAAGATTGGGTTAAAAATCTGTCCCACCATATGTGCATTATGCTGGAAGGGAAAAAACAGCAGAAAAACAAAAATGTTTAATTTATATATTTTAGGAAATTCAAAGATGATATTTCTTTTTGTTAATTTGTATTTTAGGCTAGTTTCTCTTCTTATAATAAATTCTAATCACTACTTTTGAATTGGCTCATTGATATGATTAAACCCCAGAATGTTCAAAATCATTATCTTACTCTGACCACCACTCCCCACTGCCAGCAATGTTTTATGGATTCTGTCATATAATGGAACCATCAGTTTTCATAGTCACTCAGACAAGAAATCCCAGTGTCGTGTTAAATTCATTCTCTTACATATATTTTACATTCAGACCATTTTTTGGTCTTCTTAATTTTATATTTCATTTACTTAAATTTTGTCATTCATGCACTTAACACATATTTATCAGATATCTACCATGTGTCAGAAAATGCTGTTGCAGTGGATATTTCTCAGGTAACAAAATAGACAAAAACCTTTGCCTTCACTTTGCTTATACTTTGGTAGGTGAGAAACATTGAAAAATTAAGAGAAGTAAGTAAAATATGTATTCTATAAGATGGCGATGTCTGGGCAGGAAATGGAGTAAAGTTAGAGGAAAGTTAAAAGAAAACAATTTTAAAATATTTGATTTATATTTAAAATTTTACTTGGTTGAGCTTTCCAGGTGGCTAAGTGGTAAAGAATCGACCTGCCAATGCAGGATACACAAGAGACAAGGGTTCAATCCCTGGGTTGGGAAGATCCCCTGGAGAAGGAAATGGAAACCCACAGCAGTATTCTTGCCAGGATAATCTCATGGACAGAGGAGCCTGGCTGGCTACAGTCCATGGGGTCACAAAGAGTAGGACATGACTGAGAACACTTACACTTGCATTTCATTTTTGCTGTAGTAATATAGACTGTGGGTGGAGGCCAGGAAGTCCAAGAAAACAGAAATAAGCAGAAAGTAAAATTTGAAGGTTATTATGAGCAATCAAATAATGGTGACTTTGGCATGGTGGATGCCCTGAAAGTGATAAAAAGTGAAAGATACCTGAACTGATTTTAAGAACTAAGAAGAATTCCTAGTTGATGAATTCCAGTAAAGAACAAATAAAGAAGAGTCAAAGTAAGCTGAGGATTTCTCTGAAACTAAATTAAACTAAAGATCCCTTTCACTGAGATAGAAAACATTGTTATCAGAAGAAATTTTAGAGGAAAGATTTGGAGCTTAACATTAGGAACATTATATTTATAATGCCTTTCAAACATTCAGTTGGAAATATTAGGTCAGCAGCTAGATTCAGCTATGTGGAATGTGGGGTGCTCAGATGACTGATTGATAGCATATTGGCAAGCTTTTTGGAACTCAGTACATAGATGGTTTTTAAGCTTAATAACCTGTAGAGAACAAATGTAAATAGAAAATATAAGTTGTATGGGGTCTGAATTCTGAAGTACTCAATTATTAAGAAATCAGGGAAATGAGGAAAATAATTAAAGAAGAAATAATTATGTAAAAAGATATCCAGTTAGCCAACTATGACACAGGAGGATGTAGGACAAAAATGAACAGTATGATGTCCTAACATCAACTAAAGAGAAATTTCAAAGAATGAGTTACTTACCTGGTAATATACTTTTAATTAAACCTTTTATTTTGAAATAATTTATATTCAGTTCTATAAACTATTATAGATACTTTCAGTATCCCGTTTATCCAGGTTCCCCTCCACACACACACACACACACACTACAGTAACATATTGAAAACCTGATAGTACAGTACATAGAGATGGTAGAAGCATGGATAGAGAAACTGATGGTATAGTATCACTACCTGGCTATTGACATTGCTACAGTCAAGATACAACATATTTCCATCACCAAAATGATCCTTCCTGTTACCCTTTTATTGCAATACCAACCTCATACTTCCTGCTCACTTTTGGAAACTGTTGATGGGTTCTCCATTTTTTAAAATTTTGTCATTTCAGTAATATATAAATGGAATCATACAGTACGTAACATCTTAAGATTGGGGATTTTTACTCAGCCTATATCCCTTCAAATTGTTGCACATATCAATAGTCAATTTTTTTTTTTAACTGCTGAGTAGAGACCCATGGTATGAATATACCACAGACATGTTTAACTATTTACTCATTAAAGGTGTATTTATTATTTCTAGTTTTGTTATCAAAAAAAGCTGCTATGAACTATTAAGTGCATTTTGTTCATGTGTGATCATAAGTTTTTGGTTTACTCTGGGGTACATTTGATACATTCTTAATGCTTTTAAAAGTTTTCACTTATAATTTTTGGAGAGATGCTGGTGTTTAAGTTTCTTTTCTTTTCTGTTGGGGAACTATATTTGATTTTGATATCAGAGTGATCCTGATTTCAAAATATGTGTTGGGAAATATTTCTTCACTTTCATTTGGAGTTAATTTGTATTTAAATGTTTGATAGAATTCAGTGACACCATTGGATCTAGAGATTACTTTTGGGGGGAGTTTTAATTATGCATCAAATTTATGTCATGGTTATAGAATTATTCAGATTATCTATTTAATATTGATTGAGTTATGTTAATCTGTGGTTTTCAGAGAATTAGTCTAAATCTTCTAAATTGAATTTATGAACTAATTTGTTGATAGTTTTTTAAAATCTTTTTTTATTACAGCGGGATCTATAGTGATAGTCTCCTGTTTAATTTCTGATATTGGTGATTTATCTCTTCTCTCTTTTTATTTGTGTCAGGCTTTTAGAATTTTTATCTATTTTTTAAGAATCAGGTTCTCCTGGTTTCTTCTATTTTCTCTTTTATTTTCTTTCTATATATTCTAATACAAGCAATTAGTGTGATAAATTTCCCTTGCAGCATTGCTTTAGCTACATTCTACAAAGTCTGTGGGCTTCTGGAGTGATATTTGTAAAGCCATTGTCTCTTATCTATCTCCTCCATGAGTCTTTAAATTAGATTTTGTCAGTGGGCCTGGGACAGCTTTTGGTCAACAAGACCAACCATTGGGAAAATAGCTGGATGTAAATATGGGTTCAGATCAGATCAGATCAGTCACTCAGTCCTGTCTGGCTCTTTGTGACCCCATGAATCACAGCATGCCAGGCCTCCCTGTCCATCACCAACTCCCAGAGTTCACTCAGACTCACGTCCATCAAGTCAGTGATGCCATCCAGCCATCTCATCCTCTGTCGTCCCCTTCCCTTGCCCCCAATCCCTCCCAGCATCAGAGTCTTTTCCAATGAGTCAACTCTTCGCGTGAGGTGGCCAAAGTACTGGAGTTTCAGCTTTAGTATCATTCCTTCCAAAGAAATCCCAGGGCTGATCTCCTTCAGAATGGACTGGTTGGACCTCCTTGCAGTCCAAGGGACCCTCAAGAGTCTTCTCCAACACCACAGTTCAAAAGCATCAATTCTTCGGTGCTCAGCCTTCTTCACAGTCCAACTCTCACATCCATACATGACCACAGGAAAAACCATAGCCTTGACTAGATGGACCTTTATTGGCAAAGTAATGTGTCTGCTTTTGAATATGCTCTCTGGGTTGGTCATAACTTTCCTTCCAAGGAGTAAGCGTCTTATAATTTCATGGCTGCAGTCACCATCTGTAGTGATTTTGAAGCCCATAAAAATAAAGTCTGACACTGTTTCCACTGTTTCCCCATCTATTTCCCATGAAGTGATGGGACCGGATGCCATGATCTTCGTTTTCTGAATGTTGAGTTTTAAGCCAACTTTTTCACTCTCCTCTTTCACCTTCATCAAGAGGCTTTTTAGTTCCTCTTCACTTTCTGCCATAAGGGTGGTGTCATCTGCATATCTGAGGTTATTGATATTTCTCCCGGCAATAAAAAAGTCAAAACTACCAAATATGAACATCTCCGCATCTGTTCTTAAACTTATCTGACAGATAACTTCAGAGAGTAATGGTTGATGTTTTACTTCTTTTTCCCACAAGTTTCTTTTCTGTACTAGTCTAATATGAAGCAACATACAGAAGGATATTTGAAATCTAAGTTCCAGCTTAACCAATCTGCCAAAGTAGAATTCAGAGCAAACCTCTTGACAACTTGAAATTTATTAAACTCTCTTAATCATACTTATGAATAAAGATAATAGAAAAATTGTGCTTTGCCTAATAAGATGGAACTATTGAGATGGAGTTACTGTGAAAAACCAAAAACATGGTGACTATTTTCAATAATTGAGGATTTACAAAGCCATGTTATTACGGCAACATTAAGCACTATCTCTGCTGTTATGGCCTCTTGGATTGACTTGTTATAGACTTGGAGTACTGTTTATACTGTGTAAGGGCAAGGGTGGCTGGCCTCCATCCACAGTTTGGAGTGCTGCCTTCATATGATAAGTAATACACCCTCTACTTAGATCTATCAGAGCTAATCCCTTGAATCTACTTGTCACTTCCACTGTATAATCTTAAAGGATTTGATTTAGGTCATACGGGAATGGCCTAGGGCTTTCCCTACTTTCTTCAATTTGTCAGAATTTTGGAATAAGGAGTTAATGATCTGAGTCTAGGTCAGCTCCTGATTTTGTTTTTGCTGACTGTATAGAACTTGTACATCTTCAGCTGCAAAAAATACAATCAATCTGATTTTGGTACTAACCATCTGCTGATATCCTCATGTAGAGTCTTCTCTTGTGTTGTTGGAAGAGGGTATTTGCTACAATCAATGTGTTCTCTTGGCAAAATTCTGTTACCTTTTGCCCTGTTTCATTTTGTATTCCAAGGCCAAACTTTCCTGTTAGTCCAGGTATCTCTTGACTTTCTATTTTTGCATTTCAGTCCTCTACAATGAAAAAGACATCTTTTTTTGATGTTAGTTCTAGAAGGTATTATAGGTCTTCATAAAACCTTTCCACTTCAGCTTCTTCAGCATTAGTGATTGGGGCATAGACTTGGATTACTGTGATATTGAATTGTTTGCCTTAGAAATGAACTGAAAGCACTCTGTAATTTTTGAGACTGCACACAAGTACTGCATTTTGGACTCTTTTGTTGACTATGAGGGCTACTCCGTTTTTTTCTCAGGGATTCTTTCCCACCATAGTAGATACAATGATCACCTGAATTAAATTCACCCATTCTGGCCCATTTTTATTCACTAATTCCTAAAATTTTGATGTTCCCCCTTACCATCTCCTGGTTGACCACTTCCAGTTTATCTTGATTCATAGACCTAACATTCCAGATTCCCTTACAATATTGTTCTTCACATAACTGGATTTTACTTTCACCATCAGACACATCCACAACGGGGCATTGTTTCTGCTTTGGTTCAGCCTCTTCATTCCTTCTGGAGCTATTTCTCCACTTTCTCTAAAAGCATGTTGGGCACCTACTGACCTGGGGACTTTATCTTATAGTGTCATGTTTTTTTTCCCTTTTCATACTGCTCATGGAGTTCTCAAAGCAAGAATGCTGAAGTGGCTTGCCATTTCCTTCTCTAGAGAACCACACTTTGTCAGAAGTCTCCACAATGACCCACCTGCTTTGGATGGTCTTACATAGCATGGCTCATAGTTTCAATGAGTTAGACAATACTGTGATCAATTTGGTTAGTTTTCTGTGATTGTGGTTTTCATTCTACCTGCCCTCTGATGAATCAGGATAAGAGGCTTGTGGAGGCTTCCTGATGGGAGGGACTGACTGTGGGGGAAACTGGTTCTTGATCTGGTGGGCAAGGTCATGCTCAGTAAATATTTAATCCAATTTTCCGCTGATGGCTGGGGTTGTATTAATGGAGGTAATCTGACCTCCTTCAAAAAGACTTATGCCAGAATCAGAGACTCCTGGACATTCACAGGGAAGTCTGGCTCAAAGAACAGTATGGACCTAACAGAAACCAAAGATATTAAGAAGAGGTGGCAAGAATACACAGAAGAACTATATAAAAAAGAACTTCAGGGCCCAGATAACCATAATGGTAGGATCACTCACCTAAAGCCAGACATCTGGAGTCCAAAGTCAAGTGGGCCTTAGAAAGCATCACTACAAACAAAGCTAGCATTGGTAATGGAATTTCAGCTAAACTATTTTAAATCCTAAAAGATGATGATGTTAAAGTGGTACATTCAATAGGTCAGTAAACTTGGAAAACTCCACAGGACTGGAAACGATCAGTTTTCATTTCAATCCAAAAGAAGGGCTATGCCAAAGAATGTTCAAACTACCACACAATCACGGTCATTTCACATGCTAGTAAAGTAGTTCTCAAAATCCTCCAATCTAAGCTTCAACAGTATGTGAAATGAAAACCACTAGATGTACAAGCTTAATTTAGAAAAGGTGGAGGAACCAGAGATCAAATTGCCAACATCCACTGGATCATTGAAAAAGGAAGAGAATTCCAGAAGAACATCTACTTCTGGTTCATTGACTGCACTAAAGCCTTTGACTGTGTTGATCACAACAAACTGAGGGAAATTCTTCGAGAGATGGGAATACCAGAATACCTTATATGTGTCCTGAGAAACCTGCAGATCAAGAAGCAACAGCTAGAACTGGACATGGAAAAACAGACTGATTCCAAATTGGAAAAGGAGTATATCAAGGCTGTATTTTGCAACAAAGGGCAAATAGTCTGAACATCAAAAGATTGTTGTTAAAGAAAAACAGAAAATCCAAGTTAAGGAATATAGTGATTTTCTATGTATAGGAAGGTGCAAGAATCTGGGTTCACTGAAATCACTCCTTTGATATGCACCTCACCTATCTGGGGCCAGTATGTGCTGTACCGCTGTGCTTAGTTACTCAGTCATGTCTAACTCTTTGCGACCCCATTGACTGTAGCCCATTGGAGTATCCTGTGATATTTTTCTCATCCTGAGCTTCCCTGTAGCTTATGTAGAGAGTGGCTGTAATCTGATTCTGATGGTTGCTAGATGGGTATTCTTTTCCTTCCTGTGTTTCCTTAGGGATCACCAGCTCACTTTGGAGGACTGCAGTTGTTGATGACTATGACATCTTTGTTTACTGATATGGCAGGAAATATTCCATTTCTCACAAACATACAGCATATTGTGTATAACCATCTGTAAACTCTAACTGAATTATTATTCCCAGGTAAATTGGTCATAGTGAATTTCCCATGAGATCATAATGCAAATTGCGAGAGAAAAAATGTTGGAGAAATGGGAGCTGTGAGAAACAGAGATTATTTTTCATTTGGGTTACTTGTACATTTAGTACCTGTTCTATACTGATACAGTGTATACAACTTCCATTTGATAATGGAATACTTTAAAATCCACAGCTGGGTAGGTCAGAAAACATCACAGTTCATGAGGGGGAAGGTCAGTTTTCATGATAAAATCTGACCCATGATTGTGTGATTAAATTCTGCTAGGACCCAGTAGTAAGTCAAATGTTATTTATTTAAAAAATGATTTTTTTTTAAGAAGAGGGGATAGCTTTGCTCCAATGTCTCAAAGGTTTCATACAACATCTGTTGTATCCATCAGCTACAAATAGGTCAAGCGCCATAAAATCATTTTAGTTTTATGACCCAAGGGTCAGGGTTGTATGTTCCTATTTAAGAGATTTATTTTCCTATGGGATCTATCTGAAACTGGCAGGCTTTTGATTTACTCAGCAAATGGATATAAGTAGAAAGTGGAAATTACATATATGTTTCCTGTGAACACTAAAGAGGTGCACTAAGTTTTGTACATCTTTTTAAGTGGTAGGAGAGGCCAGATGTAGAATTTAAACAGGGTCCTTCCTAAAAGGGACCTGACTTCCCCTTTATTTCAGAGGCTCCGGATCTCTGAACTGAAAGCTCAATTTTGTGGAGTGGAATTCAGAGGAGCCATTTGTGGAGGGGCCACCATTATCTGTTTTGATGATTAAATTTAGACTTTTGGTCACCTGACCCAGGATATTTTAACATTTGGTCTCCTGGTTACTATGTTAATCACACCAATCTTGTCTGCGACACTTAAGTATTCTCACTTGGCCCTGTCTTTCTGGGATCATATAATCTCCTTTGAGATTTTTCTATTGCCATGCACATCCTGTAAAGAAGAGCCACTACCAAGATCTGAAAGCTTCGATAAACAAAATATAAAAGTCTGGATTATGAATGAGGGAAAAGTTAAAAACTGATAAATGGAAATGAAAGAGAAGTAAATAATTATTTAGTATTTACTGACAGCCTACTTTATCTAAAACAGAGCCTTGCCAGCACAAAGTTAATTTTAAGGTAACAAGTATATTGAGAATAGGTTTTGGGGTAACTGTTTTAATATTTCACTGGAAAAACACCATATATCTAAACAGTTTATTTATGTTATTTGAATCCAGAACCCATGCTCTAACAATCACCTCAAATATATAGGAAATAAAAGAGCAGGGAGTAATAAATCAGCATGGAGTCACAAAATTGTCATTAAAAAAGACTACCATAAATTCACCTCAAACTAAATTGCCTAATATTTTGACAAGTGCCACAGTATTGGTTTCCAGGAGTTTATAGATGTACAAGGCAGTGTACCACTTTTTTAATCCCTTTATGTGTTCTGTCTGAAGCTGTCTACATATTTGACTATATTCCTGGAGAGAATATGGCTCTTTTTCCTCAGGTTTGTGGCAGGAAGTGCTGCTTGTGTCACTCGCCTGTTGAGTATGCCATACATATAACTACATTCTGGTATCTATTTCAAGTGTTTAGGGTAGTCTCTTGTGTCTTGATGGTATTATCTGATTTTATATATTAATGTCCTGAAACTGGATATTCATTGCCTGATACCCTTTATAAACTATAGAAAATCAAACCTATCCTGAACTGGCATAATTTTCATTTGCTACAATGAAATGTAGCTTCATTTTCATTCAGCTACAATTTTAGAGAAATAGGTTGAAGTGTTCACCATGCTACTGGCTCATGATTCAAGCATAACTGTTAAATAAAAGTGTCATAGTTGTTTTTCTCTCATTCACCATGTCTCTGTAGTGTTTAAAATGCTCATTTGTTTCATATTCATTTATTCTATATTTCATAATGCCCATACAGTTAGTCAGGTGAAGAGAAAAATTTGAGGTAAGCTATTTCATCATGAATATAGAACCCCTAGTCTGAAAAAAACTCTTGATTTTATGTAGTGTGCTTAGTCACCCAGTTGTGTCTGACTCTGTGACCACATGGACTGAAGTCTATCAGGCTCCTCTGTCCATGGGTATTCTTCAGGCAAGAATACTGCAGTGAGTTGCCATGCCGTCCTCCAGGGGAGCTTCCCCACCTAGGGAATTGAACCCAGGTCTCCAACATTACAGGCAGATTTTTTTTACTATCTGATCCACTAGGAAAGTCTTGATTTTAACAAGGGTTTTTAAACTAGAGATTTCATGGGAATATGAAATCATTTTAGAGTTGCAGTTGTTTTTATCTTCAACTTGCTTCTAAATAATTGCATATGACTCTGAGTTATTGGCTGACCACCACTTTTGTAGAAAACTTCAGTTACACCAAAAGAAGATGAAATACAAGCAGACTCGTGAAATATGATTGTTTAGCTTCTTGTTTTGTCTCAAGTCTCCATGTCTCCAAAGTCCTAATCTTGCTTTTCCCTTTTTCATGTGTTCTCAGAATACATTCTGATTCATATTCCATCCCTTTCTAGAGAATGACAACCCATTAGTTATCTTCAAGATCCTTTAATAAACCTTCCTTGTTCAATATTTCATCATTACTTTTAAAAGGCGTAGTTTTAATGCCAATGCACTGAGATGACACAGATGGATGGTACTGGGATGGAGGAGGGAGGAGGGTTCAGGATGGGAAACATGTGTATACCTGTGGTGGATTCATGTTGATGTATGGCAAAACCAATACAATATTGTAAAGTAATTAACTTCCAATTAAAATAAATAAATTTATTAAAAAATAAAAATAAAATGTGTATTTTTCATATTTTTTGAAATAAATAGCGATAATAACCACAGTAAAAAATGTATGTTTCTCAAACTCCTCTATCCACTGTATCTCTTTATAACAAGGTGTGAACTTCTTGAGAGAATAGACTGAATTTACTGAGGCAATTGTTTCATTTCCTATTTGTTTCTCAACATTTTACCATCTGCTATGCCTCATCTATGGCCATCTCTGCTAAGGTTACTTTGACAGGGTTATCAATGACATAGATTGTGAAATGGGAAAGGATACAATTCATTCAGTCTTTTTCATGTTATTGATCTCTCTATACATTATTGCTGCAAAACACTCTCTCCTAACCAATGTTATTGACTTCCCATTATCATTCTCCTCGGATTTTCCTGCTGTCTTTTCGGCAGATTATTCTTATCATTTTCAGACCTCTCTCTTAAGTGCTATTTCTGTTCTGTGCTGCATATTCTTCCTAGATAAACTGTCATAATTTTACCCAATGGTTTTTGTACTGATGTCTTCAAAGCATGTGGTTAGTCCATCAACACCATTGGCCTCTAACTCAATATATATCATTGCCTAATGCCTTTGGATCAGTCTATACTTAGTTTGACCCACAGTAAATCAAAATCAAAATGTCTGAAACTGAATTCATCCTTCCATATCCATCTGTTGCTTTTCTGCCCACTCTCAATTCCTTTTCTTTCACTTACAAAACAGTACATTTTACGTGTCATCCTTTAATTTATTTGTTTCCCCTGTTCATTTCAATAAGTCACTAAATAACATCAGTGATGGGCTTCCCTGGTGGCTCAGACAGCAAAGAATACACCTGCAATGAGGAAGACCCAGGTTTGATTCCTGGGTTAGGAAGATCCCCTGGAGGAGGGCATGGCAACCCACTCCAGTATTCTTGCCAGATGAATCCCATGGAGAGAGGAGCCTGTCAGGCTACAGTTCATGAGGTCACAAAGAGTCAGATATGACTGAATGACTATCTACAACAACAATATCAATGATGACTCTATAATATTTTTGAAATCCATAATCCTCAATGAATTCTCAAATCCATTCACATTATTTTTTGTTTCAACCAAGGGAAAAGGAGGCAGTATGTTATCCATAGTTATCAGAATCAGATCAGATGTTCAGTCATGTCCGACTCTTTGAGACCCATGAATCGCAGCACAGCCAGGCCTCCCTGTCCATCATCAACTCCCAGAGTTCACTCAGACTCACATCCATCTAGTCAGTGATACCATCCAGCCATCTCATCCTCTGTCGTCCCCTTCTCCTCCTGCCCCCAATCCCTCCCAGCATCACAGTCTTTTCCAATGAGTCAACTCTTCACATGAGATGGCCAAAGTACTGGAGTTTCAGCTTTAGCATCATTCCTTCCAAAGAAATCCCAGGACTGATCTCCTTCAAAATGGACTGGTTGGATCTCCTCGCAGTCCAAGGGACTCTCAAGAGTCTTCTCCAACACCACAGTTCAAAAGCATCAATTCTTCGGCTCTCAGCCTTCTTCATAGTCCAACTCTCACATCCATACATAACCACAGGAAAAACCATGGCCTTGACGAGACGACCTTTGTTGGCAAAGTAATGTCTCTGCTTTCGAATATGCTATCTAGGTTGGTCATAACTTTCTTTTCAAGGAGTAAGCGTCTTTTAATTTCATGGCTGCAGTCTCCATCTACAGTGATTTTGGAGCCGAGAAAAATAAAGTCTGACACTGTTTCCACTGTTTCCCCATCTATTTGCCATGAAGTGAAGGGACTGGATGCCATGATCTTCGTTTTCTGAATGTTGAGCTTTAAGCCAACTTTTTCACTCTCCACTTTCACCTTCATCAAGAGGCTTTTTAGTTCCTCTTCACTTTCTGCCATAAGGGTGGTGTCATCTGCATATCTGAGGTTATTGATATTTCTCTCAGCAGTCTTGATTCCAGCTTGTGTTTCTTCCAGTCCAGCATTTCTCATGATGTACTCTGCATAGAAGTTAAATAAACAGGGTGACAATATACAGCCTTGATGTACTCCTTTTCCTATTTGGAACCAGTCTGTTGTTCCATGTCCAGTTCTAACTGTTGCTTCCTGACCTGCATACAAATTTCTCAAGAGGCAGATCAGGTGGTCTGGTATTCCCATCTCATTCAGAATTTTCCACAGTTTATTGTGATCCACACAGTCAAAGGCTTTGGCATAGTCAATAAAGCAGAAAGAGATGTTTTTCTGGAACTCACTTGCTTTTTCCATGATCCAGCGGATGTTGGCAATTTGATCTCTGGTTCCTCTGCCTTTTCTAAAACCAGCTTGAACATCAGGAAGTTTACGGTTCACACATTGCTGAAGCCTGGCTTCTAGAATTTTGAGCATTACTTTACTAGCGTGTGAGATGAGTACAATTGTGCGGTAGTTTGAGCATTCTTTGGCATTGCCTTTCTTTGGGGTTGGAATGAAAACTGACCTTTTCCAGTCCTGTGGCCACTGCTGGGTTTTCCAAATTTGCTGGCTTATTAAGTGCAACACTTTCACAGCATCATCTTTCAGGATTTGGAATAGCTCAACTGGAACTCCATCACCTCCCCTAGCTTTGTTTGTAGTGATGCTTTCCGAGGCCCACTTGACTTCACATTCCAGGATGTCATGGCTCTAGGTCAGTGATCACACCATCATGATTATCTGGGTTGTGAAGATCTTTTTTGTACAGTTCTTCTGTGTATTCTTGCCATCTCTTCTTAATAGCTTCTGCTTCTGTTAAGTCCATACCATTTCTGTCCTTTATCAAGCCCATCTTTGCATGAAATGTTCCTTTGGTATAACACTTTACCAAGTTTTTAAAATATTCAATGTCATACAGGATAGATTTCAAAACTTTTAACATATATTCATTATAACCAGATATCTTCATACTCTTCTGTTAAATTTTGTTACCTACTGAAACAGTTATGATTTGGTTTGGCTGCATGTAAGAGAAATCCTCTGGTAATTTTTAATTTATTTTTCTCAGCCAATAATAATTCTGAGGTAGACAGCCATACTGAAATAGTATGTCAGAAGGAAACATTTTTCCCCCCAATCTTGTAATGTTTTTCACATATAAAAGGATGATTTAGAGTAATTCTGGTCTCTGGCATCTCTTAAGACTTTATTTTCTCTACTCCAGGGAAGTGAAGTTGCTTTGGCTGATAATTCAATGTGTCTGCTTAGTCTTATTATGCCATGTTTCCTTCCTTGCAGGTGAGCTGATCATAAAAGGCAAACATACCTCACTTCTCCTCCAAGGGAAAGTTCTTTCCTCACCACACAGAGATACCAGCCCTAGCTCAGCATTGCTTGTGACTAGGTAAGTAAGTTTGCCTAATGGTGATATTTAGTTAGCAATCTGGCTCTCACATTAAGCAACACAGTTCAATCAAACATTATTCAGTAATAATGGTAATGCCTGCCCCCCTCCTTATTTTGTCTTTTGTTTGATCTCTCAAGTTATTCATGAGCTGTTGGGACTTCTCAGAACATTAACACAATGAAGAAATCATTGAGAGTTCAAACTCTTTTCTTTCTGCTCTGGACCCTGCACCATATATCTTTCAACCTCAAGGTCACAATAAGGCTAATGCATTTACACAAAGTTCTTTTAAGTTTCCAGTAGGAAAGAGGAGGAAAAAGCAACACATAAAATGACTGACCATGTTCCTTTTGGTCATGAAAATAATGGCTTTATAGGAAGTCCTGTCTAATATACTTCTACTTTGTCCAAAACTGTATACATGGTCACGTTTAACTTCAAGACAGCCTGAGAAGGAGATTGTTTATTTTGACAGCCTAAGCAAATCAGACCCATTTAAAAAAAAAAACCTAACTGAAAACAGAAAAACAGGAGGAAAAATAATATTGTATCAGTAACCCTATGTGTTTCCTATATAATGTCAAATTGAATAATATTACATAGGCAGCATGAATTCTATATAGACAACAAGATATGCAAACTCCATGCCTCAAGAATTACTGCCCACCTTGTAGATTATTGAATTAACCAAACATTGTAATTCCAAGTCTCCTCATACGATCTTTGCTCTTTCCATAATATCCACTCTTACTTTATTTACCTATTCTGCAAGATTCAGCCAGGCACTATCTATTTCATAAAACTTACTCTTTCTCAGGTTGTAGTAAGAATATCTCTTAAGACAGCTCCTTGCACTCTGTACTTATGTTTATAATACTAAATTGCAAATATCTGGTAAAAAGTTTGTTGTCTTATTTGGGTCAACATATTAAAATGTTAAAACAAGTGCTTTATACATTATACATGTTTTAATACTATTGCCTATTATTATTTTATTTATTCTACTTCTTCATTTTCAAAGATTATGCAATGAACAATAGAGACACATTTGATCTCAAAATAAAGTGTGTACATTTATAAAGATGCTCTAAAATTTGTTTTCCTTTTGTATGCTTCAATTCATTTATATACTCTAAAAATTCTAAGATTTGTTTGAGCAACATTCCTCCTAGACTACAAAGCCTTAAATCAGAGTATGAATCATAATAGTCTTTTAATATTTTATGCACATGTAGCACCCACTGATTTGGACTCAGTTGTGCCTCACATCAATCAGGTTTGCTGTCTTAGGATACATTTTAAGATATGTTCAGTTCAGTTCAGTCGCTCAGTCGTGTCCGACTCTTTGCGACCCCATGAATCGCAGCACAGCCAGGCCTCCCTGTCCATCACCAACTCCCGGAGTTCACTCAGATTCACGTCCATCAAGTCAGTGATGCCATCCAGCCATCTCATCCTCTGTCTTCCCCTTCTCCTCCTGCCCCCAATCCCTCCCAGCATCACAGTCTTTTCCAATGAGTCAACTCTTCGCATGAGGTGGCCAAAGTACTGGAGTTTCAGCTTTAGCATCATTCCTTCCAAAGAAATCCCAGGGCTGATCTCCTTCAGAATGGACTGGTTGGATCTCCTTGCAGTCCAAGGGACTCTCAAGAGTCTTCTCCAACACCACAGTTCAAAAGCATCAATTCTTCGGCGCTCAGCTTTCTTCACAGTCCAACTCTCACATCTGTACATGACCACAGGAAAAACCATAGCCTTGACTAGACAGACTTTTGTTGGCTTTTGAATATGCTATCTGGGTTGGTCATAACTTTTCTTCCAAGGAGTAAGTGTCTTTTAATTTCATGGCTACAGTCACCATCTGCAATGATTTTGAAGCCCCCAAAAATAAAGTCTGACACTGTTTCCACTGTTTCCTGATCTATTTCCCATGAAGTGATGGAACCAGATGCCATGATCTTCGTTTTCTGAATGTTGAGCTTTAAGGCAACTTTAAACTTTCCATATAACTTTCTCTTGAAAAAGAGGTCCTGATGATAAAAAAAAAAAAAAATCCTGCTATTTCAGTAATAAAATAACTTCAGTGTAACTGATTTTCTAGGGTGTTTAAATCACAACACAGAAGTATCTTCCTTTCTAGTTATTTATGGAGTCCACCTGAAACCTGAGGATTAGACAACTGAAGAGAAAAAGGTGTAAAAAAGGGCTCTGTATGCATGAGGATATGGAAATGGGAAGCTTGTTCGGCATCCTCTTTAAAGGTCCTCTCATCTTCCCGTGTGTTAACTTATCTCTGTTGGATGTTCCAATTTTTGAACTAATACCATCCCCTCTTCTGGTTTTTCCATTCCAAAGCTTTGCAATCATTGGTGAGTCATTTAACATGTCCATGCCTCAGTTATATTATCTGTGAAATGGAGATAATAATAGCAAATATCTGGTAAAAGGTTTATTGTATTATTTGGGTCAACACAAAATGCTAAAATGAGTGCCTTATACACTCAGTTCAGTTCAGTTAAGTTGCTCAGTTGTGTCCGACTCTTTGTGACCCCATGAATCTCAGCACACCAGGCCTCCCTGTCCATCACCAAATCCTGGAGTTCACAATATAATGCCTTATATTGAGGAGTTCCCTCAATATAATGCCTTATACATTATATAGGTTTAAATAATATTGGCTATTATTATTGTATTCATGCCATTTTTTCATTTTTAAAGACTAGACAATGAACAATAGAGATACATTTGATCTCAAAATAAAGTGTATGCATTTATAAAGAATTGCTAGCAATTCTCATTGCATCAGATCAAATGAATATACCCCAAATCAAGTTCACAGAGATTTGATGACATGTGGTATCTCTGATGTGAAGACAAAATTTAATTATGGTTAAAAATAAGTTTGGGTATATATAAGCTTTAAAGTTATTGCTAGGAACATTCTGATTTTTCTTTTTTCTTTTTATTTATTTATTTATTTTTGGCCTATTGAGTTTCACAAGATTGTATTTATACCAGAAAAGATTAGTTCTTCATGTGGACTTGAACACACCATGGGCCTGAGTCCATATGATTAGGCTTCTTAATCTAAGCTGATTAGGCTTCTAAGTAGTGTGTTCTTAGGGAAATCACTGAAACTTTGTTAACTTTATTAGTAAAATAAAGATATTTGTACCTGCTTTGTTTTTATGAGAATTTATGTGAGGAATAACTAAAATATAAAGTGCTTATACTAATTCATGGCACATGGTAGAAACATAATAAGTTTGTAAATGTAATAATTCTTAGCATAATTACTCGAGTTCATAAGTTAAGTATATATTATAAATAGCTAGAAGGTGACTTATTAATTCATAATTACAACCATTACTGCCTAGGAAACTATTGCTTCATATCTTCTAGTGAGTACAACATCTCTTTAAAAAGAAATCTATTTGGAAAAACAAAATCAGAAGACTGGTTGGTAATCATAGTCTCTGAGAATGAAAAACTATTTTTATGGCAAAAATATTAATGATATCACATTGATAACCTGGTAATTTTGTCTTCTCAAAAGGGATAAATATTTACCCAAGTTTGGACAGACTAGTCCTTAAAAGAAAGATCTATCATTTGAGTAATGCTTGAATGTGTCAAGTCTTTCTCACTGAAACTCTTATTTCTAAGTCCTAACTTCACTGTGTACGCTATAACTAGGCAAGAGGGGTAGTAGGAAGTGATTTTAGGATTAACATCTGTGAAAATGAAGGGAAGAAAGCTAAATTGAGCAAAGGAACAAGCTGAACTCTTTTGCGGCCCTTAATATATGTTCAGACAACCCCATAGACATAACTGGAACAAGAATTGGCCTTTAGATTTCATGAAATAGGTGTAAGAATGCTATATTTTTACTGTTGTATTAATAAGTTTTTGGATGTGGGCTGCCATAAGGAAAGGGCTGGTGACTAATGGTAAATCAATCAGCACTCTTAAAGGCAGATGACAACCAAGAGTACCTGCCAGCAGCAATTCCAGTAGCTGTGCAATAAGGCCTTCAAACCTTAAGGACTTTTGGAAGGTACCACATGGTATTTAATACACAGAAGATCCATGCCAGTGAATGACAGGATATTTCACCTACTAGACTAGTAAGGGCCACTTAAACAAGATATAGCCCCAGCACAGCTGCTCTCCTAGTATCTCTACTAGAATCGATGAACATAGCCTTTGTCTCTAGTAAAGCATTCAGTAATCTCTAGTAAAGCATTCAGTTATCTAGTATGTTCTTTTTAATCCCAGTCAATAAATAGTGTCCAAAATAGTTAATGTTTTTTGGGAAGGTAAGAAGTTCATATATTATGTGGTCCCAGAGTTGAGTTAATTTTTCTGTTTATCAAAAGACCATGATAAGTATTGATATAACATATAACAAGCAGCGCTGATGATATCAATCCTTGTCTCTTTTCACATTCGCTTGTGTAAATGTATTTTATGAATGGCAAACCACTATGAAATTGCTAATAAATATTTATTATAAATTATTGTATGTACTAACTAGGCCTGTATGTATTTTTGTTCTAGTCAGCTTTATCATTTCAGTTGTTACTTATTTTACTTTATTTTATTTAGCCTTGGTGAATATGGTTTTAAATTTACTCTGCATCTAAACCTGGAAGGCATTGTGGGTGGTATCTGTGACAGCATTTTATGTTCAGTTATGTGTAAAGAAAAATACCAGTGGGTACAGTGTTTGTAGATATAGAACAACTCTACAAAATTCATTGTGACTTTGTAAAAATATTTGCTTCTATAACGTATTCAAGTATAGGCTATTGATGTTACTTTCTGAAGCCTTAACTTTGATCTAGGAACTTATGTTTAATTTTTTGTCCACTGCTGCTGCTGCTGCTGCTGCTGCTAAGTCGCTTCAGTTGTGTCCAACTCTGTGCGACCCCAGAGACTGCAGCCCACCAGGCTCCCCTATCCCTGGGATTCTCCAGGCAAGAACACTGGAGTGGGTTGCCATTTCCTTCTCCAATGCATGAAAGTGAAAAGTGAAAGTGAAGTCGCTCAGTCGTGTCTGACTCCGACTTAACCAAAACTCTAAATCTTACAGTGCTGAGAACAATTAGTACATCATTCTTCCATACTGCTGAAAAAAAGAAAGAAAATTGCTTTCTGTCATGGGTATAAAGTTACATAATTGCAGTCAAAATGCATAAAATAAGAAATGAAAACATATAAATGGGATATAAATATGATAATTAGGCATTAATTCATACCCTTTTATATCTGTAAAATGTATTTATAAATCATCTGATTGACTTTAGACTATAACTATTTAGGAGCAAACTGCAATTTAAGGATATTTAGTGTTGTTCATAGTAAATTAAGATGAGTGAATAAGACTCCTTCAGGTAATTTAAGCATGGATATTTCAATTAAAAAAATTATATACAGTAAACTGGTGCTGCACCAAAATCACCATACCTCAGGAGAACTATAAGATTTACATAAAATAAACCAGAAAAACAACAACAACAAAAAACCTACTTTAAACTTTCATGCAAGCACAAATCAGCAATAAAAACTTACCTGTAAGTTTGAAGTACCAAACCTGTTAACTATAGACACCAGAGGGAATTCTGGGAAACTATCCATATAGATGAATTATATTTCATATGATTTACACATATATTTTTTCCCACTAATTTCCAACTGAAATTTCATTTTCTTCCATTATGTATATATATCAGGCAATAAATTACGGTAATATTAGTGATGATGCCTGTAACTTTTTCAGTAGGAAAACTCACACTCATTTTCATATTGTATTATAGCAACTGCAAATGTGTCCTAGTATCTTTTATTCTTATTTTATTTTAAATTATGATAGTCAATAAATCTGCTGATAATTTATTTAACATATCAAGATGCATCTGTTTAACTATTTTGTTGTTCAGTTGCTCAGTCGTGTCCTACTCCTTGTGACCCCATGGACTGGAGCACACCAGTGTTCCCTGTTATTCACTATCTCCTGGAGTTTGATCAAACTTTTGTCCATTGAATCAGTGATGTCATCCAACCATCTCATCCTCTGTTGTCCCCTTCTCCTTCTGCCTTCAGTCTTTCCCAGCACCAGGGTCTTTACCATTGAGTCAGTTCTTTGCACAGTGGCCAAAGTATTGGGAGCTTCAGCTTCAGCATCAGTCCTTCCAATGAATATTCAGGACTGATTTCCTTTAGAATTGATCTTGGGCTTCCCTGGTGGCTTAGAAGATAAGGAATCCTGCAATGCAGGAGACCTGGGTTCAATCCCTGGGTTGGGAAGATCCCCTAGGGCAGGAAATGGCAACCCACTCCAGTATTCTTGCCTAGAGAATCCCAATGGATAGAGGCATCTGGCAGGTTACAGTCAATGGGGTCACAAAGAGTTGGATATGACTGAGTGACTAAGCACAGCACAGCTTAGTCAGAGCACAGAGAGGATTGATCCTAAAGGTTACATATCATAATTCTGCCTCTATTAACTTTGTTTTTTTTTGTTGTTGTTGGAATAATACTCTTTATTCTCTATAATCTTAGGAGGAAGCATTTTTTTCCCCATTACTCCCAATTTCTGTAGATACACAGAATGTTAACCACTCAGCCCTGTCAGCTTTTTTAGTTCCTTATCTTAGGCACATCACTTCACAATTCTGTGGCACAATTTCTGTGTCCTTAATAGGGAAAAAACACATATCTACCTTTCAATACTTTGGAAGCCTATAAGGAAGCAATGGGAAGAATTCATCCAGAACGAGTGTTCTTTTTGCAAACCTGAGAGTTTAAAAATCCAGTTTAATAACACTAGCAGTTTTCAATCAAGCTATTTAACTGAGAAGACAGTTTAATTAACTGAACACATGGTTGACCTGTGCTTGGTATCCTACTCTTTCAATTAAGAATGACAGAACACTCTAAGTTATATCTTTCTATAAAAGATTATCAATTATAAGTGCATGGACCTTGTTTCAAATAAACCTTCAGGAGAGAGTGCCCCTGCAGAATCACCAAAACTTCACTTCTAACCTTTGGTATGTTTTGACTGTTCTTCATTATAGTTTTACTGATAAAACCTTGACAAGAAATACAGATCCTTTAACCTTCCTGGTTATTAAGGAAAAGAAAATGCTTAAGCTGGAATTCATTACGTACCTTGAACCTATAAAGTAGAAAACTAATATTCATGACTTTATATTCATTGAAAAACCTTAACCTTTAGGAACCATTAGTTTTCAGGATAGTCCATAAAGTTAAACCGAGCAGCACAAGGGCAGATGTGGAGAATCAGGGAGGGGAGCAGATCATGAACAGCATTACCATTTAACATTGGCTAAGCAACGTTACTTGATTCTCCAGGCTCTCAGCAAGTAGCAAAACCTTTTCAGAGCTCAGATTCCTCAAGGAATCTACCAGGGGAAGTAAGTTGCTTTCTAAAACAACAAAAATTGGCAAGTCTACCAGGGTTATGGGACTTAAAGTTGTGGAAATATAAAAATCCTTCCCAAGGGAAATCAGTTGTTAACTTCATTTGGGATAATATGAAGATTTCCTGTGTGTGTGTGCTTCAGTTTTCTTTTAGAGAGTCAAAAATGTATCTAGTAAACAAAGTCCAGAGGTTTAAAATGACAGTTGTTTCCTGAATGTCTGTTCAGGGTTGGCTTGATTGTTTTTCAGCTTTGGGTTGGGTTATAGTGATCTTGGGCTTCGCTTGTGGCTCAGCTGGTAAAGAATCTGCCTGTAATGTGGGAGACTTGGGTCTAATCCCTTGGTTGGGAAGATCCCCTGGAGAAGGGAAAGACTACCCACTCCAGTATTCTGGCCTGGAGAATTCCATGGGCTGTATAGGCCATGGGGTAGCAAAGAGTCGGACACGACTGAGCAACTTTCATTCACTCACAGTGATCTTGACTCCTTAATTTTGTGTCTGCAGGCAGGCTGGCTTGGGGTTGCTTATCTAGGATGGCTTAAGTTCTCCTGCACATGTCCCTCACGTTCTCTCCCATAGGCTCAGATTTGATCTCATACTGTAATTATTAATTATTATTACTAATAATTATTAGTACAAGGGAATTATTAATACAAGGGAAAGAAGACTGGACATGCAAAAAAGGCAAGCATGCACTTTTCAAGTTTCTGCTTATATCATGATTGCTGACACTGATTGACCCAAAGCAAGTCACATACATGCTTAATCACTAAGTCATGTTCAACTCTCTGTGACCTCATGGACTGTAGCCCGCCAGGCTCCTGTGTTCCTTGGATTCTCCAGGCAAGAATACTAAATGGTAGTCATTCCCTTCTCCAGGGAATCTTCCCAACCCAGGGATCCAACCGCCATCGCCTGCAATGCAGATGGACTCCCTACCATCTGAACCACCAGAGAAGCCATGGAGGAGACATGGAAAGGCACATGCTAATCTCATCTACTCACAGATAATAAACTAGATGTAGTCTTTCTGTTATTAATTAATAAACGCTTTGGAGAAGGAAATGGCAACCCACTCCAGTACTCTTGCCTGGAAGATTCCATGGACGGAAGAGGCTGGTGGCTACAGTCCATGGAGTCGCAGGGTGTTGGACATGGCTGAGCGACTTCACCTTCACCTTCACCTTTCCTCCAAAGAATTCTCCTAAAAGGGAAAAAAATACATTTGTTTCCATTTTTCCAGATGAAAGTAGTCTTTTCTTGTCTGATAATTAACATAGGATTCCAGAAAAGAAGAGGCTTCCCTTGTGGTTCAGCTGGTAAAAAACTCACCTGCAATGTGGGAGACCTGGGTTCGATCCCTTTGTTGGGAAGATCTCCTGGACAAGAGAAAGGCTACTCACTCCATTATTTCACCCTGGAGAATTCAACAGACTGTAAAGTCCATGGAGTCATTTGGACACAACTGAGCAACTTTGACTGACTTTCACCAGAAAAGAAAGACATGAACCCTTAGTAAGATCTATCTAAGCTACTCTTCATCTGAACCTACTTCAAGAATAGCTGATCGTACTTTAGCCATCTGTCTGCAATTTCCAACAGCTTCTTGAGTATACATTATGAGCTGATAATTAAGTTTTATTGCTCCAATTCACCCCTGAAATTCTTTGTTGTGGGAGACTGGGGCTCATTATAACTCTAAAAGTATGCCTTCAGCCAGTTCATTCTCCCTTTCTTTTGGAATACCATGATTACTGATACACTTATTTCTGGTCTTACATTTAGATCTTTAATCCTATAAAACTCCTATAAGACTATTTCTGATTTAATCCTAAACTTAATTTATATTACTTTATCAATACATCTATTACATGGTCAAGGTAAAGACTCTAATGCTCATCTTTTTTTGCTTTGTAATCTATCTCATAATTCATTGTTTTGTCTGGTATAACCTGCTAGAGAGTATAGAGTGTGTATATGAATATACTTTAAGCTGCTAATTATTCTTTGCTTCTATCTGTCATTGTCGGCTCTTTTATATTTATGTTTACTATTGATTGTTTGCTGATCTCCCATTTCCCTTGAGAAAAGAGTTATTAACTGTGTGTTATCACAAATCAGTGCATCTTTATAGTTGAGGACACTAAGGCTCAGCAGGGTGAAGTGGCTGGTGCAACATGACTAAGTATGTAAGTGAAAGAGGAAGGATATAAAACCCAGTCATCTCAAAACATCATATTTACTGGCTATTCAGGCAGGGAACCAAGCCAAATTAAGCAAACTATATTTGAGAAGCAGATTGTTTTCTTTGGAAAAAAAATGAATATTTCTTCAGCATTTAAAGTGACTTCAAGCATAGGCCTATGCTCTTGAGCCTATGCTCTCCACTAAAAGGGAGCTAAATTATGCATAATAATTGAATATAAATAGCTATACTGCAAAATAGAAAATTATATGTACCATAAAAAAGTACTGATGTATTTTTCAAGACCAAATTTTAACTTTGTAGTTCATAGTATAATATTATTGGGTCAGGACAGTAAAGAGCCAAACAACAGTAGACATCACAACTTTGCTTTTTCAATTCTAATAAGCTTGAATTTTCCATTAACATAGTTCAAATTTTGAATTTTTGATGTGTGCTTTATAACTATGTTTTCTGTTGCAGGATACTATTTAGGCATTTTTGAAGCATGCTATATGATATTTATTCAGTACAGTTGTTAAAATATTTACTTTTATTGTGTACATTCTAGACTGACAGATATGTTTTGTATGACTCCCCTGTCCCAAGAATAGATAACATTTTTTCAAGAATACATGAAGAAGGTAACAAGGGCAAAAGGTGAGATGAACTGAATGGAATGTTGTTAGTGTGCATGTGAGGATATTCAGGAAAAGGACTGGAAAGAAAGAAAATGAACATTTAAAATTTTTTTCTTTTAAATAAATAAGCAAAACAAAAGGAGCTAGTAACATTTTTTTTAATTAGTAATAAACATGGATCTTTCATTTATCTGTTCATTTCAGTTCACTCCCTCATCATTAATACAATCTACAGGCCTGGAGTATTAGAACCACATCCAGTTTAGTGTGGGAAAGATGTTAATGGTAACTTTAATGTTCAATTAATTTAGTAAGTGAACAGAAATACTTGATATAACTAGGCAGCTTCAAAAAGTAATTTTGGTCTGTCACTATAGTGAAGGATTTGACATATTTTTAAATGAAGAGAAATTCATTGTTTTAATAGTTAGAAACTGATTTCTAATGCTGTTGGAAGAGATGCAATTTTTAGTTATACATATGAAGTCCAAAAGAGAGAGCATTTTATGGGGCTAAATCTGAACCAGTCATCTTTAGCAGAATGAAAATTGTCATGCAGCATTTTAACACTATTGTCTGCTCAATGTTCTGTGGTTCTGTGATTTTTCATGTAGGGTGAGTGGTAATAAAAGCTAAAAAGTTTTCAAAAGTGACTTTTTTGTTATAAAGGACATTATTGGGATAACAGGCAAATCTTGAATGTGATGTGAGGACTACATACGAGTAATGAGCATGTGCTGGAATCAAGATTGCTGTTAGAAATATCAATAACCTCAGATATGCAGGTGACACCACCATTATGGCAGAAAGTGAAGAGGAACTAAAAAGCCTCTTGATGAGAGTGAAAGAGGAGAGTTAAAATGTTGGCTTAAAGCTCAACATTCAGAAAACTAAGATCATGGCATATGGCCCCATCCCTTCATGGGAAATAGATGGAGAAACAGTGGAAACAGTGTCAGACTTTATTTTGGGGGGTCCAAAATCACTGCAGATGGTGATTGCAGCCATGAAATTAAAAGACACTCCTTGGAAGGAAAGTTATGTCCAACCTAGATAGCATATTCAAAAGCAGAGACATTACTTTGCAGACAAAGGTCCATCTAGTCAAGGCTATGGTTTTTCCAGTGGTCATGTATGGATGTGAAAGTTGGTCTGTGAAGAAAGCTGAGTGCTGAAGAATTGATGCTTTTGAACTGTGGTGTTGGAGAAGACTGTTGATAGTCGCTTGGACTGCAAGGAGATCCAACCAGTCCATTCTAAAGGAGATCAGTCTTGGGTGTTCTTTGGAAGGTCTGATGCTAAAGCTGAAACTCCAGTATTTTGGCCACCTCATGCAAAGAGTTGACTCATTGGAAAAGACCCTGATGCTTGGAGGGATTGTGGTCAGGAGGAGAAGGGGACGACATGGCTGGATGGCATCACCAACTAGATGGACATGAGTTTGGGTGAACTCCGGGAGTTGGTGATGGACAGGGAGTCCTGGCGTGCTGCAATTCACGGGGTCACAAAAAGTCGGACACGACTGAGCAATTGAACTGAACTGAACTGATGTGGTTATCTAGGAAAAGGTCTTTTTTTGTTGGAAACACGATATAATATGCAAAAGTGAAGGGGCTTAGGTCAGCAATTTACTCTTCAGTGGTTTCAGAAAAACAAATTATCTTTCCACTAAATTATAACTCTTTAAAAGTTTGGGATCCTATCAAAATTCAATAAAATACTTTAAATTTTAAAAATGACATTTTTAAAACAAGTTTCATATATACTATACTCTATCATGATAATATTTTATGAAAGTGGTTGTAATTTAATTCTCAAGTTAAGAATATTTTATTATAACCTTTTTTGTATATTTATTTTTAACTTTTCCTCTTTTTAAATTTTAATAGATATAAGATACATAATTTATTTATAAATGCCCAAGTAATATCAGATAATAGTGACTCTGGATAATGTCAATGTTAAATGTAGCAATGAAATGATAAATCACATATTTAACTCCACATAAGCATATTATAAATAAAATAATATCCTACTTAGAAAGTGACACAATTTGGACTATTTAGCAGAGAAAAAAGGTTTTGAAATAAAATAACAAAGAGTGACACAACCTGAATGTATTATGAGATGAAGTCAAATATTTTAGGTGTCATAAACAACTCTCCTAATCTTGGTATATAGAGTGAATTACACTGAAGGGGCAACTTAAGACTAGAGCTTAGTAAAAAACAGAAATATAGCAGGCTGAAATAATTCAGAGTATAAAAATCAGTTTAAGAAGAGGGAGTGAGGATATCAAAAAAGAATGCAAGAACATGCAAACAAAAAAACTAGATGACATATAGCATTACTAGTTTCATTGATAGTCTTCTTTCTAATGTTAGAATTTTGTTTTGTAGGCTTATACATAGAACCAAAAGCTACAATGATTTTATATGATAATGAGTTGGTTTCTTCCAAAGAGGCAAGTACCTTTACAATGGCTTGCATTTGCCAAATAGAGTTAAATTCATTTGCTCAATGAAAATTGTAAAAGCTTCTTTTTATTTTTTGAAGAATATTTTTACAAACTTGCCTTGTATGATTTAGTATAGAATTTCTTCAGTTGATCAATTACAAAACAGTTGACTTAGTGTAATACTATTTTTGAAACATAGTGTGTTAGTCTTTATTCATTTTTTATTTATTTATTTTTATTATTTTATTTTATTTTTTAACTTTACAATATTGTATTGGTTTTGCCATATATCAACATGAATCCGCCACAGGTATACACGTATTCCCCATCCTGAAACCTCTTCCTTCCTCCTTCCCCATACCATCCCTCTGGGTCATCCCAGTGCACCAGCCCCAAGCATCCAGTATCGTGCATCGGACCTGGACTGGCGACTAGTTTCATATATGATATTATACATGTTTCAATGCCATTCTCCCAAATCATCCCACCCTCTCCCTCTCCCACGGAGTCCAAAAGACTGTTCTATACATTAGTGTCCCTTTTGCTGCCTCATAAACAGTTTACTGATTTCTTTAATGGATTATGAATATCTCTAAAAAGAATATTTTTACTTTTAAAACTTTGTAAGCTTTATGGACATAAATCACCGTGAGTATATTTACAAATAGTTATTTTTACTAAATATTATAGTTTTGGGTATCAGTCCATATCAGTGGATGTGTATTTAATTTGGACAGCATATTGAAAAGCAAAGACATTAATTTGCCAACAAAGGTTCATCTAGTCAAAGCTATAGTTTTTCCAGTAGTCATGTATGGATGTGAGAGTTGGACTATGAAGAAAGCTGAGCACCAAAGAATTGATGCTTTTGAATTGTGGTGTTGGAAAAGACTCTTGAGAGTCCCTTACACTGCAAGGAGATCAAAACCAGTCAATCCTAAAGGAAATCAACCCTGAATATTAATTGGAAGGACTGATGCTAAAGCTGAAACTCCAATACTTTGGCTACCTGATGCGAAGAACTGATTCCTTAGAAAAGACCCTAATGCTGGGAAAGATTAAATGCAGGAGAAGAGGATGACAGAGGATGAGATGGTTGGATGGCAACACTGACTCTATGGACATGAGTTTCAGCAAGCTCCAGGAGTTGGTGATGGACAGGGAAGCCTGGCATGCTGCAGTCCAAGGGGTCACAAAGAGTTGGACATGATTGAGTGACTGAACTGACTGACTAATATTTAATTTAATCCTTTACAGTTTTATTGTATTTACTCTTTGTACTCAGGCTTTTAAAGTGGGTCAGTTACAAACAGCAAACTGAAGAGTTATTTTCTATGTTTATTATTCAATTGCTCTCTTTGTCTTTTACTGCAAAATTCAGTGAATTTGTCTTTAGTATAACTGACACATTAGATTTATTTTTACGTATTAGTTTGTACTGTTTCTGTTTCTATGCCAAGATACTTGAACCACAGAAATTGTGAGATATTCAATGTGTTGTTCTAAACAGCTAAGTTTTGGGGGTCCCTGTGTGGGCTTCCCTGATAGCTTGTTGGTAAAGAATCCACCTGCAATGCAGGAAACCCTGGTTCAATTCCTGAGTCAGGAAGATCTGCTGGAGAAGGGATAGGCTACCCAGTCCAGTATTCTTGGGCTTCCCTTGTGGCGCAGCTGGTAAAGAATCTGCCTGCAACATGGGAGACCTGGGTTTGTACCTGGGTTGGGAAGATCTCTTGGAGAAGGGAAAGACTACCCACTTCAGTATTCTGGCCTGAAGAATTCCATGGACTGTATGGGGTTGCAAAGAGTCAGACACAACAGCAACTTTCATACTTTTCACACTTTTCACCTGCAGCAATAGATATGTAATAAAAATCATTAAAGTATTAAGAGAAAACAACTGCTTAACTAAATCCTTCTCTTGTATTATCTTATTTAATGGAAGTTATCTGTCATTACTCTAACCACAGGAATGTATTGGGCCTCTAAGAGTTGACTCATTGGAAAAGACTCTGATGCTGGGACGGATTGGGGGCAAGAGGAGAAGGGGACGACAGAGGATGAAATGGCTGGATGGCATCACTGACTCGAGGGATGTGAGTCTGAGTGAACTCTGGGAGTGGTGATGGACAGGGAGGCCTGGCGTGCTGCGATTCATGGGGTCGCAAAGAGTCGGACACGACTGAGCGACTGATCTGATCTGATCTGATAATGAAGTATTGATATGTTGCTGCTGCTGCTAAGTCACTTCAGTCGTGTCCGAATCTGTGCGACCCCATAGACGGCAGCCCACCAGGCTCCCCCATCCCTGGGATTCTCCAGGCAAGAACACTGGAGTGGGTTGCCATTTCCTTCTCCAATGCATGAAAGTAAAAAGTGAAAATGAAGTTGTTCAGTCGTGTTCGACTCTCAGCGACCTCATGGACTACAGCCTACCAGGTTCCTCCGTCCATGGGATTTTCCAGGCAAGAGTACTGGAGTGGGGTGCCATTGCCTTCTCCGGAACTATTGATATGCAAGACAATATTTATGACTTCAGACATCTCGTGGTCCTATGGGGACACAGCATTTTATGTGTGTGTATATATATATATATAATATCTAAATACATAAATAGAAATACATTTTTTAATTTATAAATATTAAAATAAAATATACCGAATGAAAAATTTAATATTTTTATTATAATTATAATAAATTATACAATTTAATTTATAATTTAAATTTATTTATTTTTAAATGATTTAAGTTATTAAATTTTATTAAATTTAAATTTATTTTTAAAATAAATTATAAGATTTTTATTATAATTTTTAGAAAATTTTATAAAAATTTTATTTATTCATTTTTAAATAAATACAAATAAAATACATATATAGGAATAAAAATTATAAAACAATTATACACATTATTTAAGTGAGGGATTTGTACAAAAAACATACTAAGCATTACATAAAAGTTTGTGAATATAAAGAAAAGCAAATATTAGGGAAATGACACTAAGCACTATGGGTATATGTCTGGGATGATATGGAAAGAACTGGGGCTTTTTTAGTAGGTCTTGGAGTGTGGCAAGGTTGAAATAGTTTGACAGATGTGTGAGTATTATAAAACTGTTTGATTAATGAAAAGTATTATTTCAAGTATGGCACCATCATTTTATATGAAAATGAAAACCGTACAGTGTCTAAAAGTAAAAGCTTATTTTATTTCCCAGTAGATGAACTAAATTATGTGAAAGTCATCAAATGTTGACATTTCATTGGAGAAAAACAAATACATACCAAATCTTCCTTCATGTAATGCAGTTGTTTGACCACTATTGAATAGATTGTCTTATTAAGAGGTAGAGTTATGTGGTAGGCCTTTCCCCTTCTTCTCTTCCCTTCCTCTCCTTGACAATAGTGTAAACATCAGGCTCTCATGAAAGCTCAGGATAAGCAATCTTTCCTAAAACTGGAGACAGTCCCCAAGTGTTTGTTAACAAAGGTGGTGTAAATTACTAGAGATAGCATAGGACTGTAGTTAAGAAGTTAAGAATTGCATAGCAAGCACAGACTATTCAGGCTCAAAGATGTGATTTGACTTTTTCTGCATGAGCTTGAGCTATTTCATTATTTTCTCAGAGCCTCAATATTTTTATTTGTAGAATGGATTTGAAAGTAAGATGTCTATCATAGAGTTGTTAAGATGAAAGGAATTACTTTATGGAACATGGTTAGAACAGTGCCTTCCCTATAATGAGCATTAGCATAACAAATTATCATCTTGAAAAGATATTTTCTGGAGAGAACTGACCACTGGAATTACTTATTTCTCCTTCTTACCCTATACTTTTCTGAATCCCCAGGGTACCATACTTCTAGGGGCATTCAGTAGGAAACCATGAAATTGAAGGACAAATAGAACAGGGGAAATCTGAATAATGAGAGACATAAGACCAGCAATAAGAAGAAGAGGAAGGAGTTCAGGATGGTAGAGGTTGCTCTAAAGATTCTGAGAAGGACAGCAATTTATACTTTATTGTCAATAACAGCCTAACTACCAGTAAAGAAAACCAAGAGAGGGAAAAATAGAGGGATAGAGCTACAGAGCTAGCTGCTAATCTCTACCTGATGAGGATATGGTAAAAGATTGGAATTTATGATCTGTATTGAAAGAAAAAAAATTAGTGATGATATGCCTGTTCTAACTAGTAAGAATTAAGTCCCTTAAAGTGTATTTTAAGTACAAATAAAATGCATTTGATATGATAATATAAAATATGAGAAGTGAAGTCCAAATAAACTATATTCACCTTTTCCTTTCAGGCTAAGGTGTTACCAGTTGGTGTCAAGTCCCTAAGCTGTGTCTGACTCTTTGTGACCCCATGAACTTCAGCACTCCAGGGTTCCTGTTCTTCAGTCTCTCACACCTGCTGCCGCTGCCACTAAGTTGCTTCAGTCATGTCCGACTCTGTGCGACCCCATAGACAGCAACCCACCAGGCTCTCCCGTCCCTGGGATTCTCCAGGCAAGAACACTGGAGTGAGTTGCCATTTCCTTCTCCAATGCATGAAAGGGAAAAGCGAAAGTGAAGTCACTCAGTCGTGTTTGACTCTTCACGATCCCATCGACTGCAGCCTACCAGGCTCCTCCATCCATGGGACTTTCCAGGCAAGAGTACTGGAGTGGGTTGCCATTGCCTTCTCCGAAGTCTCTCACAGAGTTTATGATAATTTATGTCCACTGAGTCGGTAATGCCTTTCAGCCATCTTCATCCTCTGTTGTCCCCTTTTCCTCCTGCCTTCAATTTTTCCCAGCATCTGAGTCTTTTCCAGTGAGTCAGCTCTTTGCATCAAGGTGGGCAGACTACTGGAGCTTCAGATTCAGCATCAGTCCTTCCAATGAATATTCAGTTTATTTCCTTTAGGCTTGACTTGTTTGATCCCTGTGCTGCCTAAGGGACTCTTAAGAGCCTTCTGCAGCACCACAATTCAAAAGCATCAATTCTTCAGCACTCAGCCTTCTTTATGGTCCAATGCTCACATCTGCAAGGTGATGTCTCTGCTTTTTATATGCTATCTAGGTTTATCATAGCTTTTCTTCCAAGGAGCAAGCGTCCTTTATTTTCATGACTGCAGTCACCATCTGTGGTGACTTTGAAGCCCGAGAAAATAAAGTCTGTCACTGCTTCCACTTGTTCCCCATCTACTGGCCATGAAGTAATGTGACTGAATGTCATGATCTTAATCTTTTGAATGGTGGGTTTCAAGCCAACTTTTTCACTCTCCTCTTTCAACTTCATCAAGAGGTTCTTTATTTCCACTTTGCTTTCTGTCATTAGGGTAGTATATCTGAGGCTATTGATATTTCTCCGGGCAATCTTGATTCTACTTGTGATTCATGCAGCATGGCATTTGGCATGAAGTACTCTGTATATTTGGCAATAAGGAGTTCATGATCTGAGCCACAGTCAGCTCCTGGTCTTGTTTTGTTGACTGTATAGAGCTTCTGCATCTTTGGCTGCAAAGAATATGATCAATCTGATTTCAGTGTTGACCATCTGGCGATGTCCATGTGTAGAGTCTTCTCTTGTGTTGTTGGAAGAGGGTGTTTGCCATGACCAGTGCATTTTGTTGGCAAAACTCTGTTAGTCTTTGCCCTGCTTCATTTCGTATTCCAAGGCCAAATTTGCCTGTTACTCCAGGTGTTTCTTGACTTCCTACTTTTGCATTCCAGTCCCCTATAATGAAAAGGACATCTTTTTTTGGGTGTTAGTTCTAAAAGGTCTTGTAGGTCTTCATAGAACCATTCACCTTCAGCTTCTTCAGCATTACTGGTTGGGGCATAGACTTGGATTACTGTGATATTGAATGGTTTGCCTTGAAAATGAACAGAGATCATTCTGTCATTTTTGAGATTGCATCTTTTTTTTAATTTTAAAAAAAATTTTTAACTTTACAATATTGTATTGGTTTTGCCATATATCAACATGAATCTGCCACAGGTATACATGTGTTCCCCATCCTGAACCTTGCATCTTGATGGATGTGAGTCTGAGTGAACTCTGGGAGTTGGTGATGGACAGGGAGGCCTGTAGTGCTGGGATTCATGGGGTTGCAGAGAGTCGGACACAACTGAGCGACTGAACTGAACTGAACTCTGTATATAAGTTAAATAAGCAAGATGACAAAATACAGCCTTGATGTGCTTCATTTCCAATTTTCAACCAGTCCATTGTTCCATGTCCAGTTCTTACTGTTTCTTCATTTCCTGCTTACAGGTTTCTCAGGAGATAGGTAAGATGGTCTGGTATTTCCATCTCTTTAAGAATATTCCACAGTTGGTATTATCCACACAGTCAAAGTCTCTGAGTGTAGTCAATACAACAGAAGTAGATGTTTTTCTGCAATACCCTAGCTTTTCTATGATCCAACAGATTTCTTTGATCCAACAGATTTGATTTGCATACTAGTTCCTCTGCCCTTTCTAAACCCAGCTTGTACATCTGGAAGTTATTGGTTCATGAACTGTTGAAGCCTAGCTTGAAAGATTTTGAGCATTACTTTCCTAGCATATGAAATGAGTGCATTTGTATGGTAGCTTGAATATTCTTTCTCATTCCCTGAGATTGGAATGAAAACTGATATTTTCCAGTCCTGTGGCAACTGCTGTTTTCCAGATTTTCTGGCATATTGAGTGCAGCACGTTAACAGCATTCTCTTTTAGATTTGAAATAACTCAGCTGGAGTTCCACCACCTTCACTAGCTGTGTTCATAGTGATGCTTCCTAAGCTCACTTGACTTCACACTATAGAATATCTGGCTCTAGGTAAGTGACCAGACTGTCATGGTTATCTGGATCATTAAGATCTTTTTTTATATAGTTCTTCTGTGTATTCTTTCCACCTCTTCTTAATCTCTTCTGCTTCTGTTAGGTCCTTGCCATTTCTGTCCTTTATTGTGCCCAATTTTGCATGAAATGTTCCCTTAGAATCCCTAATTTTCTTGAGATCTCTAGTTGATCCTATTCTATTGTTTTCCTTTTTTTTTTTTTTTTGCATTGTTCACTTACAAAGTCTTTCTTATCTCTACTTGCTAGTCTTTGGAACTTCATATTCAGATGAGTATACTTTTCCCTTTCTCCTTTGCCTTTCTCTTCTTTTCTCAACCACATGTAAGGCCTCAGGCAATCAATTTGCCTTCTTGCATTTTTTTATCTTGCAGATGGTTTGGTCACTGCCTTCTGTACAATGTTAGGAACTTCCATCCATGGTTTTTCAGGCAGTCTGTCTCTCAGATCTAATCCCTTGAATCTATATGCCATGTCCACTGCATAATCATAAGCGATTTGCTTTAGGTCATATCTGTATGATCTAGTGGTTTCCCTGACTTTCTTCAATTTAAGCCTGAATTTTGCAATAAGGAGCTCATAATTTGAGCCACAGTCAACTCCAGGTCTTGTTTTTGCTGACTATATGAATCAGCTCCATCTTTGACTGCAAAGAATATAATCAATCAGATTTTGGTATTGACAATTTGGTAGTGTTCATGTGTAGAGTTATCTCTTGTGTCATTTGAAGAGGGTGTATGTTTATGACCAGTGCATTCTCCTGGCAAAATTCTGTTTGTCTTTGCCCTGGTTCATTTTCCACTCCCAGGCCAAAGTTGCCTCTTACTCCAGGTAGCTCTTGATTTTCTACTTTTGAATTCCAATCCCATACGATGGGAAGGACATCTTTTTTTTGGTGTTAGATCTAGAAGTTCTTGTAGGTCTTCATTGAACCACTATTAATAATACCCAGAGAGAATGTTAAAAATCAGAGTATTATTGTGTGATTTTAAACAATTTATAAATAATATTAAAATAATGTGTACTTTTATATTTCTCAAGTATGATGCAAATATAAAGAATTTATGAGTACATAGTATTTCTTCATTTTCTAATTGAAGAGACTCTTCCTCAGTGTAGAGTGACACACAGTTTTCACAATCAGGTGATAACTTCCATCCTTTTCTCTTCCACAAGCATTTCTTTTCTTCTATTTGCAGGTTCTTGCACTGTCATTTTGGTTTCCAAAATTTCAGAATTTGTGCCAAATGTTAAAAGTATGGTCCATTATCTATTCATTTCCTCCATTTACTTACTACTGTTTAATCACATAATATTATTGTGCCTTAGTTCTCCCTGGAAATCTGTGCAATTAAAAACAGATAGCAATGTTTCAACTATGAACCTTTAAGTTTGGTGATGAGCTTAGAGTTTTTAGAAATTTGCTTTGTGTCCTGTGCTATCCACTTAATTTAGCTCATAGTAGAGGCTTTTGATGGAGAAGGAAATGGCAACCCACTCCAGTATTCTTGCCTGGAGAATCCCAGGGATGGGGGAGCCTGGTGGGCTGCCGTCTCTGGGGTCACACAGAGTCGGACATGACTGAAGCAACTCAGCATCAGCAGCAGCAGAGGCTTTTGAGAGCTTCACAGGTGGTGCTAGTGGTAAAGAACCCACTTGCCAATGCAGGATGCATAAGAGAAGTGGGTTTGATCCCCTAGAGAAGGAAATGGCGACCCACTTCAGTATTCTTCCTTGGGAAATCACATGGACAGAGAAGTCTGGTGGGCTACAGTGCATGGAGTCACAAAGAGGTGAAAACTTCCTAAGCAACTTAACACACACATACAGAAGCTTTTGAAATGTTTCCCAAAATTAGAAATTTAGTGATCTTTAGTTAAAATCCATAAACTCTAATGTTTAGTATTCTAATAGGTTTCATTTGAGAGAAAGATTTTTTTTTTTTTTATTTTCAGAATTTTTGTTTGCTCATGGAAAAAACAGAAACAAAAAAGGATAGGATTTTTTTGGAAAATAAATATGCCATCTAGCCAAATGATTAATCAGAGAAGTTTGAGTGCAGGAATGGGATTAAACTTAAAGAAAATAGATATAAATATCAGATAGTAAAATTTTTAAGAAGCATAAATGTTCATCTCTTTCTTATTTTTAACAAAAAATAATCAAAATATTTTGTATTTTTATGACTCTTCTTATTACCTTTTTATGTTCTGGCTAAATGGGCTTCCCTGGTGGCTCAGACAGTAAAGAATCTGCCTGCAATGTGGGAGACCTGGGTTCTATCTCTGGTTTGGAAAGATTTCCTGGAGAAGAGAATGGCTACCTACTCCAGTATTCTTACATGGAGAATTCCATGGACAGAGGAGCCTAATGGGCTACAGTCCATGGAGTCTCAAAGAGTCAGAGACAACTAAACGACTAACACTTTCACACATTTCTGACTTACTAAAGTGAGCATTCTCTAACTGTGGATGTAAAACTTATGAAATAATTTTAATTTTGGTGGTTACTATATAAGAAATAAACATATAAAATGTATGTAGTATTTTTTTTTTCAGAGAAGCTTTTCAAAATTCTCTTAGTAATCCAAATGTATTATTCTGGTTATGATATAATTTCATAAACCTTATGATTTGTTGTCTAGACTTCATTTTTCATTCTAATGATTAGCTCTTATAAGTAGACTATGTTTTAATAGAAACAGTTATTGTGAAAAAATAATTATCATTCTTAAAACACTGAAGGCACATGATAATTTTTCTCAATTATTTGCAGTTGCTATTCTAAAAGAATAAATTACAAAAGAAAACTATTTCTAAACTCATGTTTTAAATGAATTCAAATCAGTTTCAAGTGTTTAAAATATTATTCATTATTTTATTATTAATTTAGTATATGTTGTATTATTCATGTGGTTTTGATTCTCATTTGCAAGGGAAATATTTTGAAAGCAATTCAGGGCACTTTATCCAATTCTGAAGAAAGTTAAATGATAACTAAGCAAAGCATATTTAATTGACAGATGAATACGTGTTTCATGACCTATTTAATCACAACTATTAATATGTAAAAATTGAGGAAAATTTAAATAACTAAACAATTGTTCATGTTATTTCTCATTCACCACATTTATTCCCATATATTCATAATTGGAAGAGCTGGCCAGACCACTGCTTTCAGCAATTTCAACAATTTAGTCTTTACCCTTTAAAGGTTACTCTCAACATACTGCAATTAATTCCCTAGAGTTAGATATTAGGTAAATCTTATATTTGTTAAAAGAAGTATATGCTTTAATTTACTGGGGAAAAATGCACTGAAATCAAGTGTTATAGAAATCATTTTTAAAGTTGAAGTACACATGCCAATCAAACCATTTCCACTGTGTTTTTAGCATTGCCTCTTATCACATTTTCAATTTTCTAATTTATTAAAAAAGTTGGAAATTTTAAATTACCCTCCATAACATCTTAGAAGATTGCCACAGGGAATATTTAAGCAGTTATTTATTACATACCAAGGAAAATAAATAAAACTGAATTAAAACCTGAAAAGCCTGAACTAGTTCAGAGTTCAATAAGAATTGTTTATGAGAAGTTGACATTGCAGAATTCTGAAAAAGATACATATCTTTTTAGTACAAATACATCTGAGGTGTTGTGAACTTGTACATAAAATTAAGACTTTTTTATCCCATAAAATTCTCACTTTTTTCATTCTTAAAATTGTGGTAAAAAACACATGTCATAAAATTTACTATTTAACCATTTCTACAATTATTTGCTAGTCACTTAAATATTATGCCTTAAGAAGTTCCTTCCTATACTTTCCTAGAATTCCCTAACAAGTAGAATTTTCTATGATGATAAGAATTGCATTTGAGGGAATATAGGCTTTTGAACTGTGGTGATGGAGAAGACTGTTGAGAGTCCCTTGGACTGCAAGGAGATCCAACCAGTCCATTCTAAAGGAAACCAATCCTGGGTGTTCACTGGAAGGACTGATGCTGAGGCTGAAACTCCAGTACTTTGGCCACCTCATGCGAAGAGTTGACTCATTGGAAAAGACCCTGATGATGGGAGGGATTGGGGGCAGGAGAAGGGGACGACAGAGGATGAGATGGCGGGATGGCATCACCGACTCGATGCACATGTGTTTGAGTGAACTCCGGGAGTTGGTGATGGACAGGGAGACCTGGCGTGCTGCGATTCATGGGGCTGCAAAGAGTCAGACCTGACTGAGCGACTGAACTGAACTGGACTGTGGCTAGCAAAATATTGATTTTCCTTGCTTCATTCATCATTATTTGTTGAAGTACTAGCATATTCCTGTGTGCTTCACATAGATATGTATATAAAGTAACTAAACAATAACACACTTGAACTGTGATGAGTTGCTAGGAGGGAATTTAATGATATGAAACAGAAAGAAAAACATGCTATTCAATATAAAGACAGTTTTCTTCTGGGATCCCAATAAAAAAGTAATCTGAAGATGAGATAATATTAATCAATTCAATCATTTAAACGCCATGGGGAAAAAGAACAAATTAGCAAACATATAATGGATAAAGTATGTTTATATTAGAGTCAAAAGTCACTGATAGTTTAACAAATCATGTTATTAGACAGGAATCTAGGGAATTTTTTTTTTTTCTGGAAAAGTAAAATAATAAAGACTTACTCAAATACAAAGACTTTCTGCATTTAATTACTGGGAATTTTTTACCATGTGATAAAAACAAAAATATTAAAAAGCAGAAATAAACAAAGCACAGCTTTGAAAAAGAAATTATTCATCTGAACCTAGAAGAAAATAAATGCAAACTAGAGTAAAATGGCATTGTTGTAAATCTAGACCCTAGAAATATATTTGGTAAATTCCTATTTATGAACTTTGTGCCTTCTTTATATTTACAGTATAATGTCATATTTCTGTTTTTCTGAAAATAAATAAATTAGAAGTTTATAATTATGATTAGAAACAACATTGAGATCTATTGTGCCCCTTTTCCAGATACCAACACATAGATATTACAAAAGCATGTAATGTTATATAATTGTTTGGGGAAATGTCACTCTGTATTGAAACTACTCTTACTTGCTAGTTGATGTATCTATTAGAGATAGCATATCCAGTGACACTGTCTCAAATGAAGCAACATGTTGTAAGAATATATTAACAAAGACATTTATAATTCAAGAGGGGCGGTAAGTGAGAACACTTCAAAGCAATCACTTGTACCTATGGAACGTTACTGTATGTTCAGGTTAAATATCTTTATTTCAGTATGTCAGTCAATAGATCTTGCATTCTGAATGACTCTCTTAAAATGAAAAATCACACTAGAATGGTGTGAGTGAGAAAAACTGTGCATGAGATATGTGAATGCTAACTAAGTCTGCCTTCTCTAAAATATAATGGAAGGTTGCAGAGGAAAAACAATAACAAACTTTGATATGAAGTTCTTGGTATACTTAAACATCTGTATCATTATATTAAAAAACCAAGGCTGATTTAGGAACTAAAAGAGGACTGTGTCTGACTTGGGGTGTATAGTCATAGTTGTACAAGTTTTTTTTCATTCAATTATTCATTTGTTTATTTATTAAATTTATGTATTCACTTCAGCTAAAGTTATTATTTAAATCATTCTTTGGCTAGTCACTTAAATATTATGCCTCATGAAGTCCCTTCACATAGTTTCCTAGAATTCCCTGGTAGTAGAATTTTCTGTGATTATGGAAATATTTTATATCTGTGCTGCCCAACATGGTTAAGTAGTGGCCTTGTGTGGCTATTGAGCACTTCAGATTTGAGTAATATAACAGAGACATTAATTTTAAATTTTATTTGCTTTATTTATTTTAGCTGTACTGGGTTTTTGTTGCTCTCTGTGGGCATTCTCTAGTTGCAGCAAGTGGAGTCCTCTCTCTAGCTGTGGTGCAGGTGTATCACTGCAGTGGCTTCTCTTGTTGCAGCACAACAGTGCTAGGCCTCAGTAGCTGTGGTGTGTGGGCTTAGCTGCCCCATGGCGTGTGGAGTCTTCAAGGACTGGGGATTGAACCTGTGTCTTCTGCGTCGGCAGGCAGATTCTTAACCACTTGACCATCAGGAAAGTTTTAAATTTTATTTACCTTTAATTAAAAATTAAATGTACAAAGACATATATGGCTACTGGCTACTCTACTCACCAGCACAGATCTAGACAAAGGGACTTGTACATATATTGGACAAAAAGTTTTTGTCTTCATCCTTTTGATGAGAATTAGGAAAGAGGGCTCACTTAAGTAGAGTTTTATTTCCTACTATATTTTTGAATTTGTGTTACTATCTGTTCAATAGAAAAGAAAGAAGTTAAGTAGAAATGAGCTTTCTTTTCACTTTACATTCATTCAAGATTGAATGATCAGCCTTTTGTGTTGTCAGTTTCTTTTTCTGAATATAATCAATAATCAACCAAAAAAAGGCTATGATAAATGTTAAAAATAAGACCAAAACCAAAAATCACATTACTTTGAGATCCATCAGATCAGTTCAGTCACTCAGTCAGGTCCGACTCTTTGTAACCCCATGAATCAGAGCACGCCAGGCCTCCCTGTCCATCACCAACTCCCGGAGTTCACCCAAACTCATGTGCATCGAGTCAGTGATGCCATCCAGCCATCTCATCCTCTGTCGTCCCCTTCTCCTCCTGCCCCCAATCCCTCCCAGCATCAGGGTCTTTTCCAATGAGTCAACTCTTTGCATGAGGTGGCCAAAGTACTGGAGTTTCAGGTTTAGCATCATTCCTTCCAAAGAAATCCCACGGATGATCTCCTTTAGAATGGACTGGTTGGATCTCCTTGCAGTCCAAGCGACTCTCAACAGTCTTGTCCAACACCACAGTTCAAAAGCATCAATTCTTTGGTGCTCAGCTTTCTTCACAGTCCAACTCTGACATCCATACATGACCACTGGAAAAACCACAGCCTTAACTAGATGGACCTTTGTTGGCAAAGTAATGTTTCTGCTTTTGAATATGCTATCTAGGTTGGTCATAACTTTCCTTCCAAGGAGTAAGCATCTTTTAATTTCATGGCTGCAATCACCATCTTCAGTGACTTTGGAGCCCCCCAAAATAAATTCTGACCTGTTTCCACTGTTTCCCCATCTAATTGCCATGAAGTGATGGGACCAGATGTCATGATCTTAGTTTTCTGAATGTTGAGCTTTAAGCCAACTTTTTCACTCTTCTCTTACACTTTCATCAAAAAGCTTTTTAGTTCCTCTTCACTTTCTGCCACACCTCCTTATAATTATCTTAGAAGTTGATATTTATCATTCAATCTTGGATATATACTCTCCATACTTTAATACAATTTTCATACAGATAAGAAAGATTTTCTCAATAATCAATGCAAGGAAACAGAAGAAAACAATAGAATTAAATGACTAGTGATCTCTTCAAGAAAATTAGAGATACCAAGGGAATATTTTATGCAAAGATGTATACAATAAAGGATAGAAATGGTATGGACCTAAGAGTAGCAGAAGATATTAAGAAAAGGTGTCAAGAATATGCAAAGAACTATATAAAAAGAAATTCAGGACCCAGATAACCATGATGGCTCTTGACCACTCACCTAGAGCCAGACATCCTGGAGTGAGAAGTCAAGTGGGCCTTAGGAAACATCACTACAAACAAAGCTAGTGGAGGTGATGGAATTCCAGTTGAGCTATTTCAAATTCTAAAAGATGACGCTGTGAAAGTGCTGTACTCAATATATCAGCAAATTTGGGAAACTCAGCAGTGGCCACAGGATTGAAAAAGGTCAGTTTTCATTCCAATCCCAAAGTATGGCAATGCCAAAGAATGCTCAAACTAGCACACAATTGCACTCATCTCACACGCTAGCAAAGTAATGCTCAAGTCTCCAAGTCAGGCTTCAACAGTATGTGAACGGTGAACTTCCAGATGTTCAAGCTGGCTTGAGAAAAGACAGAGGAACCAGAGATCAAATTGTCAACATCCTTTGAATCATAGAAAAAGCAAGTGAATTCCAGAAAAAAACATCCCTTTCTGCTTCATTGACTATGCCAAAGCCTTTGATTGTGTAGACCACAACAAACTGTGGAAAATTCTTCAAGAGATGGAAATACTGGACCACCTGACCTCCCTCCTGAGAAATCTGTATGCAGGTCAGTAAGCAACAGATAGAACTGGACAAGGAACAACAGACTGATTCCAAATTGGGAAAGGAGTATGTCAAGACTGCATATTGTCACCCCACTTATTTAACTTATATGCAGAGTACATCATGAGAAATGCTGGGCTGGAGGAAGCACAAGCTGGAATCAAGATTTCCGGGAGAAATATCAATAACCTCAGAAACACAGATGGCACCGCCTTTATAGAAGTGAAGAGGAATGGAAGAGCCTCTTAATGAAAGTGAAAAAGGAGAGTAAAAAAGCTGGTCTAAAGCTCAACATTCAGAAAACTAAGACCATGGCATCCAGTCCTATCACTTCATGGCAAATAAATGGGGAAACAGTGGAAACAGTGAGAGAGTTTATTTTGGGGGCTCCAAAATCACTGCAGATGGTGACTGTAGCCATGAAATTCAAAGATGCTTACTCCTTGGCAGAAAAGCTATGACCAACCTAGCGAGCATATTAAAAAGCAGAGACATTATTTTGCCAACAAAGGTCCATCTAGTCAAAGCTATTGTTTTTCCAGTAGTCATGTATGGATGTGAGAGTTGGATTCTAAAGAAAGCTGAGCACTGAAGAATTGATGCTTTTGAACTGTGGTGTTGGAGAAGACTCTTGAGAATCCCTTGGACTGCAAGCATATAAAAATCAGTCAATCCTAAAGGAATTCAGTCCTAAATATTCAATGCAAGGACTGATGCTGAAGCTGAAATTTCATGACAACAGAGGATGAGATGTTTGCGTATCATCAGTGACTCAACGGATATGAGTTTGAGCAAGCTACTGGAGTTGGTGAAGGACATGGAAGTCTGGCATGCTGCAGTCCATAGTGTTTCAAAGAGTCAGACACAACTGAGCGACTGAATTGAACTATCAACGGAAAACCACTTTTATGACTGCCATTTGTTCTTTTTTATCTTCTCTATGTTTCCTTGTTTTATATTTTATATATTTTTCATTGAAGTATAGTTGATTTACAACATTTTGCCAATCTCTGCTGTATAGAAAATTGACTCAGTTACATACATACATTGTTTTTTAAAATATTAGATGCTCAACATCACTCATTATCAGAGAAATGCAAATCAAAACCACTATCAGGTACCATTTCACACCAGTCAGAATGGCTGTGATCCAAAAGTCTACAAATAAATGCTGGAGAGGGTGTGGAGAAAAGGGAACCCTCTTACACTGTTGGTGGGAATGCAAACTAGTACAGCCACTATGGAGAACAGTGTGGAGATTCCTTAAAAAACTGGAAATAGAACTGCCTTATGATCCAGCAATCCCACTGCTGGGCATACACACTGAGGAAACCAGAAGGGAAAGAGACACGTGTACCCCAATGTTCATCGCAGCACTGTTTATAATAGCCAGGACATGGAAGCAACCTAGATGTCCATCAGCAGATGAATGGATAAGAAAGCTGTGCTACATATACACAATGGAGTATTACTCAGCCATTAAAAAGAATACATTTGAATCAGTTCTAATGAGGTGGATGAAACTGGAGCCTATTATACAGAGTGAAGTAAGCCAGAAGGAAAAACACCAATACAGTATACTAACGCATATATATGGAATTTAGAAAGATGGTAACAATAACCCTGTGTACGAGACAGCAAAAGAGACACTGATGTATAGAAGAGTCTTATGGACTCTGTGGGAGAGGGAGAGGGTGGGAAGATTTGGGAGAATGGCATTGAAATATGTAAAATATCATGTATGAAACGAGATGCCAGTCCAGGTTCGATGCAGGATACTGGATGCTTGGGGCTAGTGCACTGGGACAACCCAGAGGGATGGTATGGGGAGGGAGGAGGGAGGAGGGTTCAGGATGGGGAAACACATGTATACCTGTGGAGGATTCATTTTGATATTTGGCAAAACTAATACAATTATGTAAAGTTTAAAAATAAAATAAAATTAAAAAAATATTATTATCCATTATGGTTTATCAATGGATAGTGAATAAATTCTCTGTGCTCTACATTAGGACCTTATTCTGTATCCATTCTAAGTGTAATAGTTTACATTGACCAACCCCATCTCTCAGTCCATCTCTGTCTCTCTCCTTCCCCACCCCACCCCATCAACCACAGTCTGTTCTCTCTATGAGTATTTTCTGTTTTGTGGATAGGTTCATTTGTGCCATATTTTAGATTCCACATATAAGTGATGTCACATGGTATTTGTCTGTTTCGTTCTGATTTATTTCACTTCGTATGATAATATCTAATTTCATCCGTGTTGCTACAAATGGTGTTATTTTATCTTTTTATGGATGAATAATATTCCATTGTATATATGTATCATATCTTCTTTATCCATTCATCTGTCAATGGGAATTTTGGTTGTTTCCATGGTTTGGTTATTGTGAATAGTGCTGCTATGAACATAGATGTGCATGTATCATTTTAAATTATAATTTTATCTGGGTATATTCCCAGGAGTGTAGTTTTTGGATCATATGATAATTCTATTTTTAGTTTCCTGAGGAACCTCCATACTGTTTTCCATAGGGGCTGCTTCAACTTATATTCCCACTAACAGTGTAGGAGTGTTCCCTTTTCTCCACACCCTTTCTAGCATGTGTTATTTGTAGACTTTTTAATGACGGTCATTCTGACTGGTGTGAAGTGGTTCCTCATTGTTATTTGATTCGCATTTCTCTAATATTTAGTCATACTGAGTATCTTTTTATTTGCCTGCTCTCCATGGGTATGTCTTATTTGGAGAAATGTCTGTTAAGGTCTTCTGTCCATTGTTTAGGTTTTGTGGTTGACTTTTATGACTCAACATTTTGCCAATCTGTTCTATACAGAAAAGAGACTCAGCTACACACATATAACATTCTTTTTTTATATTATTTTACATTAATAACAATTAGCTACTATTAAATAAGTTATTGTCCAGCAACTTAGTTTTTTGGAGATTAAGGCTTTGTTGCATCATGTGCAAATATTTTCTCCCATTTGGTAGACTGTCTTTTCATATTTTCTTATGATTTCCTTTGCTGGGCAAAAGCTTGTAAGTTTGATTAGGTACCATTTGTTTATTTTTGTTCTTATTTCTATTACCTATTTCTATCTTTTTTTTTTTTTTTTAACTTGTTACTTTATTATTTTTTTTTATTTTTTTAGATTTTTTTTAAATTTTATTTTTAAACTTTAAATAATTGTATTAATTTTGCCAAATATCAAAATGAATCCACCACAGGTATACATGTGTTCCCCATCCTGAACCCTCCTCCCTCCTCCCTCCCCATACCATCCCTCTGGGTCGTCCCAGTGCACCAGCCCCAAGCATCCAGTATCGTGCATCAAACTTGGACTGGCATCTCATTTCATACATGATATTTTACATGTTTCAATGCCATTCTCCCAAATCTTCCCACCCTCTCCCTCTCCCACAGAGTCCATAAGACTGTTCTATACATCTTTTGCTGTCTCGTACACAGGGTTATTGTTACCATCTTTCTAAATTCCATATATATGCGTTAGTATACTGTATTGGAGATAATTCACAAATACTAAGAGTAAAAATTCTAAGCACTTCTCGTTCATCTTCACATGCATCAGTTGTATGTTTTGGACTTGCTCCTAATACTTCTCTGATTTTTTAAAACTATTTTTCAAAAGTCTACAATTTATATACCCAATTATTCTCCAGCCTCACCTTCCCACTCTATGTTGACTTGCCAGGCCACTTCATTTTTAAGAACATCAACTCTCTCTTTTTCAGCCTCTTTCATGTTCTTGAAAATGAAACAGCTATACTCACATCTGAGTTTATTCAGACCAAATCACAATAGAAACGCAGTCTCCACTAATAAAGTCAAGGAAAATTTAACTTTGAGGAGAGAAGAGAGAAGAAATATAATATAATAAACAGAAGAAATTAATTCCAAATGATTTCTCCTGTTCAACTGATAAAAAAAAAGAATAGGAAAATATCTAGAAATAGAGTCAGAACAGCATTGTTTTAGTTTCTATTTTTCTCCATTAATCAATTATTAAAAAAAAACTGAAGAGCTTATCATTTGAGAGATCTTTTGGTGAATGAATCACAGTGAAGATGTGCAGATAGTGGAAATCATCATTATACTTGACTTTTATTTCAGGTTTGACAGCCTTCATGATGCATGGCAGAAAATTTTCATCTATTTCCTGCACCTGGCAAATAGGCCTCCAGTGTGTTATTTACTAAAGACACCACTTCTGTTCTTTCTTCCAGAATCCAAGCTATATCCTCTTGATCATCATCTTTTTTTCTAAATAACATGTTTTTTACACCTGAGAATCAGCAACTACAAGTGTGTACTCCTGCCAAAGCCACACAGTACATTCCAACACAAGATACACCGTGAGTACATGTAATACATTCCAATACATGATAAATGACCATACTTGTTAACAGAGAACATTATTTTGGCACAAATCAGATGAATATACTTGTTTATATGAGGCTTTTATAATTATATACAAACGCTAGAAATTAACCTATAAAAATCCAAAAAAATGATTATGGTCATGATATTGATGGGTAAAGGGAATAGGAACTTAATGAAAAACAGACAACCATACATTTTATAAGTAAATGTTCCTATTTAAGATTTTACTATGCACTAAAATTCCATTTTATCTCATTTTAAGAATATGAACACTATGTAGCTTGCATCATGGTTGGAACCAGAATTTGGTAATTAAATTCTCTTATTTAAGGTGTAATATTAATTTACATAATTCTAAATTCTATATTCATCATGCTGCTGCGGCTGCCGCTAAGTCGTATCAGTAGTGTCTGACTCTTTGCGACCACATAGATGGCAGCCCACCAGGCTCCTCTGTCCCCAGAATTCTCCAGGCAAGAACACTGGATTGGGTTGCCATTGCCTTCTCTGATATTCATCATAGTATAGTATAATAGTATAGCACATATACATAGTATAGTATAGAGTAATAATACTATATTTAATCCAAAAATTTCTTGACATTGTGTTATAAGTCTTAATATTTTTTTATTTCATAATAAACAACATTTGTGAGAAATCTTTAGGTTATATACATATGAAGAAACTGTTCATTAACCATACATTCTTTTTCTTTTTTTGTATTTGTCTATGTGAGATCAACAACAAAAAAACAAAAGGCAATCAATTAAAATCTTATTATGTATTATCCATGCACTCCTGAGGCTCTCTGAGTTTAAAGCATTTAACTCAAGAGAAATGTACTTTGATTTTCTTTTTTCTTAATATTGTTGTGAATGTTATCAACAAAAAACAGAGGGAAGAAAAAGCTCCAAGCTGGTGTGATTATAACATACCATCAGTGAAAGTCAAGTTTCCAATCCTTGATTGCCAAAGGTGTAAATGAGCATATGAGGCTAGTGCTAATTACAGCAATCTAAAGACAGAAACTGCTGTTCCTAAATCTAGGAAGCAAAGTAAGATCGAGGAAGCAAAGTGAGATCTAGCATTGATTTCCAAAGTGCATAATTTAAAACTTGTTTCTGTGATACTATGGGTTTGATCTTTCTAATGATGATTTCCACTTAAATCACCCATCTAAAGCTTTTTTATTTAAATTGTTTTTAAAGCCTTTATAAATAATCTGTAATTACTATCAATGCAAAGGTATCTTTAATTATTAATATCCTTTGGTATGTTTCTGATGATTCAAGTCAACTGAATATTCAGAATAATTTCACTCTTTGTCTTTCAAAAACTATTGCTAAGAACCCATATTAATTTTGGTAATGATGCATTGAGTTGCCAATATGGATGATTAATTTGAATTTTGAGGGTGAGGAATTGGCATTGTTGAAGTATGTAAGCATAAGTCCTTTTTTTCCTATTTTATCTCTTACAGGTAGATGAAACAGTCTGTTATAGTCTAAAACAGGAAAAAACACAGGCTCGTAAAATGAAATGGCTGAATAAGTTACTCATTCCTTTTGAGCCTGAGTTTTCTATAGAAAATGAAGATAAGCGCTTTTTTAATGGGATTATTATGAGGATGAAATGGATTTTTATGTGTACCATACTGAGAAAAATATCTCACGTGTAATAATTCCTTATTAATTTTATTGTAGTCATTGAACCTTTGACAGCTTTCTCTATACTAACTTGTTCTTCTCTGCTTAAAATTATATTAAATTTTCCTATCCTAAAACCATGTTCTATTGATGCTCTGATCTGTAAGATGCCTAATGTTCTCTTTTGTCCTTTTGCAAACTCCATAATAGAATAATTTTTAGTTATTAACACCAATAATAGTAGATTCCGTACACTTTCACATGTACATGCGATTTACAGACATGGGCTTATAATGCTGCTGCTGCTGTTTAGTTGCTCAGTTGTGTCTGACTCTTTGCTACCTCATGAACTGTAGCCCCCAGGCTCCTCTGTCCATGGGATATCTCAGGCAAGAATACTGGAGTGGGTTGCCATTTCCTTCTCCATGGGATCTTCCACACCCAGGGATCAAATGCACATCTCCTGCTTGGCAGGCAGATTCCTTAACACTGAACCACCTGGGAGGGTCAGGCTTATAATGCTTAATATTTTAGCCATGCTTCTCTTCACTGACTCATTTATTCTAACATCTTTACAGATTAGCAGATTTAGAACTGCATTACCATTTTTCATGGCCAAAAATTATAGTACCATAATTCTCTATTACTTTGGTAAACATGATGCTTTACTCCTGTTTTTTATTATTTATTATTTCCCCTATTGGAAAAGCAGTGTGGTATAGCGTTTTGAATCAAAAGTTCTAACTCTATACTGCTAGAGTGCAAATCTTGTTCCTACTACTTAATAGTTGAATAATCTTTGATAAACTACTTACTTGTTATAAGCAGAGTTTTTATTGCACACTGTAATGGAAAATCTTATTATTTCAGAGCATATTTAGATCTGAGTCACATTCTCATTTCTAGAAGCCATAATTTAAAGGACAGGTCAATCCCCAAGAGGAAAGACTCTGAAATACCACTGCAAGTACATGCAGTACCTATATCCCATTCTTTCCATGATTGTACACAGGAAAAATAGGAATGCCCATATTAGATACACAGGTTAGATACCCATTCTGAACTGACACTGGTATCATTATATCAAAAGCCAGTATAGTCCGTGAAAGTATTAACACATACGTAGTTGGAAACTGGGTGATAAATTGAATCTTAATTTTTTTCTTACAGGGTTTATTTCCCTTCTTCATTAGTGTACATATGGTATGGATATTCTTAGCAGCAGACAGAATCCTCCAATAAATCCTTGACCTGAGGAACAAAGAGCCATTGGGATTGGAGAGGCTAAGTTCCTATTTAATTCACTGTCTTACTACTGCAAATGCCATGAAAATTGGTGGATATTATTGAACGATTATTACACACTAAGACATAGCTCCAATTACAGTTATTGCATAGGAGATGGTGACGTTATTCTAACAGATTGCAGATGCTCTAGGTCTGAGTTCAGTTCAGTTCAGTTGCTCAGCTGTGTCTGACTCTTTGAGACCCCATGAACCACAGCAAGCCAGGCCTCTCTGTCCATCACCAGCTCCTGGAGTTCACCAAAACTCATGTCCATTGACTTGGTGATGCCATCCAGCCATCTCATCCTCTGTCGTCCCCTTCCCCTCCCACCCTCAATCTTTCCCAGCATCAGGGTCTTTTCCAATAAATCAGCTCTTTGCTTCAGGTGGCCAAAATATTGGAGTCTCAGCTTCAACATCAGTCCTTCCAATGAACACCCAGGACTGATCTTTAGGATGAACTGGTTGTATCTCCTTGCAGTCCAAGGGACTCTCAAGAATCTTCTCCAACACCACAGTTCAAAAGCATCATTCTTCAGCGCTCAGCTTTCTTCACAGTTCAACTCTCTCACCCATACATGACTACTGGAAAAACCATAGCCTTGACTAGACAGAACTTTGTTAGAAAAGTAATGTCTCTGCTTTTTAAAATGCTGTCTAGTTTGTTCATACCTTTCCTTCCAAGGAGTAAGTGTCTTTTAATTTCATGGTTGCAGTCACCAACTGCAGTGATTTTGGAGCCCCCCCAAAAATAAAGTCTGTTACAGTTTTCACTGTTTCCCCATATATTTGCCATGAAGTGATGGGGCCATATGCCATGATCTTAGTTTTCTGTATGTTGACTTTTAAGCCAACTTTTTCACTCTCCTCTTTCACTTCCATCAAGAGGCTCTTTAGTTCTTCTTTGCTTTTTGCCATAAGTGTGGTGTCATCTGCATATCTGAGGTTATTGATATTTCTCCTGGCAATCTTGACTCCAGCTTGTGCTTCCTCCATCCCAGTGTTTCTCATGATGTACTCTGCATAGAAGTTAAATAAGCGGGGTGACAATATACAGCCTTCACATACTCCTTTTCCTATTTAGAACCAGTCTGTTGTTCCATGTCCAGTTCTAACTGTTGCTTCCTGACCTGCATAGAGGTTTCTCAAGAGGCAGGTCAGGTGGTCTGGTATTCCCATCTCTTTCAGAATTTTCCATAGTTTGTTTTGATCCACACAATCAAAGGCTTTGGCATAGTCAATAAAGCAGAAATAGATGTTTTTCTGGAACTTTCTTGCTTTTTCGATGATCCAGGGGATGCTGGCAATTTGATCTCTGGTTCCTCTGCCTTTTCTAAAACCAGCTTATACATCTGAAAGTTCATAGTTCATGTACTGTTGAAGCCTGGCTTGGAGAATTTTGAGCATTACTTTACTAGTGTGTGAGATGAGTACAATTGTGCGGTTGTGGGTGATATATATCTCTTCAAGACCCTGCTTTCAATTAATTTGAAGATCTACCCATAATTTAAATTGACACAATTGAGCAACTGAACATGCTCACATGTCCTTTGTTTTCAATTTGCAGAACTCCCTTTAGCATCTTGCAGGGCAGGTCTAATAGTAACAAAGTCTTTCAACTTTTGCTTATCTGGGAATGTCTTAATTTCTACCTCACTTTTGAAGAAAAGTTTTGCTGGATGCAGGATTCTTGGTTAGCATTATTTTTTTGTCTTAGCACTTTGAATAAATCTACCCACAGACTTTTAACCTCCAATATTTCTGATAAGGACACTGCTCATAATGTTATTTAGGATCTCTTGTTTATGATGAGTCATTTCTGTCTTGCTACTTTCAAGATTTTGTGTCTATAAATTTTGAAAGTTTAATTATAATGTGTCTTGAAGTGAGTCTTGGAATTGCACGCCTTCAATGGACTCCAGAGTTCCAAAATAGTTACATCAAACAGATCCTGTCAGTGTAATTATCAACTAGGTGGGAGACAAAGTCCTCATACTTCCTTATCCACCATCTCAGAATCTTAAAGTCTCTCTTTGTTAAATCACCATGAGAATTTGCCAAGGAGTCTACATTTATGATGTTAGTAATATCCATTCCCAGAAGAGAATTTAAAACATATCAAGGAAACATGAACTTCCTTTTTTGCATTAATGTGGAATCTGATTTGTAACATAACTGCTAAAGATTCTTTGAGCTAACAGATTTTGTTAAATTGCTAAGAGGCCAGAAGTTGCCTACCTCACCTTTATTCTCCCCAGCATTCACATCCCTTCCTCTTTGTTTTCTTTGCTAGTTTACTTGTTTAACATTCCCCTTTCTTATTGTGACTGTGATATTCACTGAAAGTTTTCAATTTACCTGAAGAACCTGTCCTAAGTTATCTTGGTTGCTCCTGATGGGTTTTATATCCTATTACACATATATTAGAGTATCATAGTGAATGAGTGGAATTTAGTTGACTAATGATTCAGTGACAGTAAACGGTAAAAGTTTAAGTGATTTGAATCTTTCAAAATTAGATTATATCTACATATTGAAACTGTTTCTTTTAATTTTTGTTCAGTTCAGTTCAGTCGCTCAGTTGTGTCTGACTCTTTGCAACCCCATGGACTGCAGCATGCCAGGCCTCCCAGTCCATTATCAACTCCTGGAGTCTACTCAAACCCATGTCCATTGAGTTGGTGATGCCATCAAACCATCCCATCCTCTGTAGTCCCCTTCTCCTCCTGCCTTCAATCTTTCCCACCATCAGGGTCTTTTCAAATGAGTCAGTTATTTATACCAGGTGGCCAAAGTATTGGAGTTTCAGCTTCAGCATCAGTCCTTCCAGTGAATATTCAAGACTGATTTCCTTTAGGATGGACTGGTTGGATCTCCTTGCTGTCTAAGGGACTCTCAAGAGTCTTCTCCAATACCACAGTTCAAAAGCATCAATTCTTCAGTGCTCAGCTTTATTTATAGTCTAGTTCTCACATCCATACACAATTTTAGTAATTGTTTATTCATTCATTTGCTAAAGACATTGATAAAGAAATATTATGCATAGCACACATTTTGGTGGAGACAAAAATGAATAATACTTAATCCTTGCTTTTGGGTTGATAATTTAAGTTTCCTTCTAGTTGATAGATTATACTAGGTACTTGATGTCAACTAACATGCTATAAGCAGTACTCTGTGTGTGTGCATGTAACTTAGCAATTTCTTACTCTCATAGAGGTTCCTATTAGACCCAAGGATGGATAAAACTTTTTTGGATCAAAATAAAAGTCTTTATTGGACTTGGAGCAATTATTAAAGTGGAAATGACCTAGCTGTTGCTGTAGAGATATAATTCAGTAAATTAGAAATTATTTCTCTTCAAAAACTTGTATCGAATAGGGTACAGTATTCCCAGGTAGAGGCTTTTTAATAACCTGTGCTTTGAATGTATATTTAGAGAATAACATGGTGATTATAGGCTGTTAGGGTGATATTTCATTTATATTTCTTACAAAACATGTAAGCATAAACACAGAAGAAGTAAATTACAAGGAAATTGTCTTAAAAATAATCAAAATTTTAAATTATAATTCTTTTTTATCCTCATCTGTGAAATTTGACACAAGCCTGCTATTCATGAAGCCTTCTCCCATGCCAAGAAAATGTAGACAGGGTAAGAATCAAGTCTATGTCTTAGATATTTAAAATTACAGTACACTAGAATTGATAAAAGAGATACATGCACACACAAATGCAATGCAAAGAAATGTGGTGGTGGTTTAGTCGCTAAGTTGTGTCCAACTCTTGTGACCCCATGGACAGAGGAGCCTGGCAGGTGGGATTCTCTAGGCAAGAATACTGGAGTGGGTTCCCATTTCGATCTCCAGGGGATCTTCCCAACCCAGGAATGAAAGCCGGGGCTCCTTCATTGTAGGCAGATTCTTTACCAACTGAGCTACAAGGGTAAAGAAATGTAGTTAAAATAAATGCCATAAATATGGTTCAGACAGTAATTGATAAAAGAATTCAAATGAGGATAAGGTCCTTAACTGTCATCAATTTATCCAAATTCTTTATTTTATTTCCAATTCTTAATTAGGATTCTCTTTTGAAACTCACTTTATTTTTCTTAACCAAAGTAACAATAATAATATAAATAAGTAAAGAATCTGCCTGGCATGTGGGTTCCATCCCTGGGTTGGAAAGATCCATTGGAGAAGGGAATAGCTACCCATTCCAGTATTCTGGCCTGGAGAATTTCATGGATTGTGTAGTCCATGGGGTTGCAAAGAGTCAGACACGACTGAGTGACTTTCACTTTCACTTTCCCAGGATTTATTCAGTGCCACCTAGTGTCAAAAACAGATGTAAGTGAATATTCTCATCTGACAAGGGCTTCCTTCAAGAGGTTTATATTTCTCTCTCTCTCTCTATCAATGTTTCTAATTTAATCAAGAAAAACTTTGATTTGATATGTATCAGTCAGTTCAGTTCAGTTCAGTCGCTCAGTCATGTCCGACTCTTTGCGACCCCATGAATCACAGCACATCAGGCCTCACTGTCCATCACCAACTCCCGGAGTTCACTCACTCATGTCCATCAAGTCAGTGATGCCATCCAGCCATCTCATCCTCTGTCGTCCCCTTCTCCTCCTGCCCCCAATCCCTCCCAGCATCAGAGTCTTTTCCAATGAGTCAGCTCTTCGCATGAGGTGGCCAAAGTACTGGAGTTTCAGCTTCAGCATCATTCCTTCCAAAGAAAGCCCAGGGCTGATCTCCTTCAGAATGGATTTGTTGGATCTCCTTGCAGTCCAAGGGACTCTCAAGAGTTTTATCCAACACCACAGTTCAAAAGCATCAATTCTTTGGTGCTCAGCCTTCTTCACAGTCCAACTCTCACATCCATACATGATCAATGGAAAAACCATAAACTTGACTAGACGGACCTCTGTTGGCAAAGTAATGTCTCTGCTTTTCAATATGCTGTCTAGGTTGGTCATAACTTTCCTTCCAAGGAGTAAGCATCTTTTAATTTCATGGCTGCAGTCACCATCTGCAGTGATTTTCGAGCTCCAAAAAATAAAGTCTGACACAGTTTCCACTGTTTCCCCATCTACTTCCCATGAAGTGATGGGACCAGATGCATATGTATACTTAAATTTATTCTCTTGATATTTTTCTCCACTTGTGAAAACAACTTAGATTTAAATTATACAGTTCATTTGGGCTTCCCATATAATTCAGCTGGTAAAAAATCTGCCTGCAATGCAGGAAGGAGACCTTGGTTCGATTCCTGGGTCAGAAAAGATCCACTGGAGAAGGGATAGGCTATGCATTCCAGTATTCTTGGGCTTCCTTGGTGGCTCAGTAGGTAAAGAATCCTACTGCAATGCAGGAGACCTGGGTTCAGGAGACCTGGATTTGACCCCTGGGTTGGGAAGATCCTCTGGAGAAGGGAATAGCTACCCATTCCAGTATTCTGGCCTGGAGAATTCCATGGATTATATAGTCCATGGTGTTGCAAAGACTCAGACACAATTGAGCAGCTTTCAAAGTACAGTACAATATATGGTTCACTTATGAATGTTGAATTAGCTGTTTGTGTGTATTTTATAGATGATACAAAAGGATAACTGATGTACCATGCCCTCATTAGCTTTTAATTTTCTTTATCCTTCTTTGTTAGGAGAATGAAATATGCATTTTATGCTCCCTTAGTACACCAGATGCTCAGTAGGCTTTTTGTTTTATCAGTATTCTATTGATTTTAATATGGAGAATAAAATATTTAATTTTTAGTTTGAACTAATGTTGACTTTTAAAAATTACATTTTAAACAAATGAAGTGTTTTCTCATCTCATTCTACTCTTTGAGATATATAGCCAAATTATGACAATTTTATAATTAAGTGATGAACTTAGCACATAATTCAGTTTAGTTCAGTCACTCAGTCATGTCCAACTTTTGTGACCCCATGAACCACAACAAGACAGGCTTCCCTATCCATCACCAACTGCAGATGTCCACTCACACCCAAGTCCATTGAGTTGGTGATGTCATCCAACCATCTCATCCTCTGTCATCCCCTTCTCCTCCTGCCCTCAATCTTCCCCAGAGTCAGGCTCTTCTCAAATGAGCCAGCACTTCGCATCTGGTGACCAAAGTATTGGAGTTTTAGCCTCAGCATCAGTCAGTCCTTCCAATGAACACCCAGGACTGATCTCCTTAAGGATGGACGGGTTGGATCTCCTTGAAGTCCAAGGGACTCTCAAGAATCTTCTCCAACACCAAGTTCAAAAGCATCAATTCTTCAGTGCTCAGCTTTCTTTGTAGTCAAACTCATATCCATACATGACTACTGGTAAAACCATAGCCATGACTAAACAGAACTTTGTTGGCAAAGTAATGTCTCTGCTTTTTAATATGCTATCTAGGTTGGTCATAACTTTCCTTCCAGGAGTAAGCATCTTTAAATTTCATGGCAGCAGTCACCATCCGAAGTGATTTTAGAGCCCAGAAAAATAAAGTCAGCCACTGTTTCCACTGTTTCTCCATCTATGTGCCATGAAGTGATGGGACTGGATGCAATGATCTTAGTTTTCTGAATGTTAAACTTTAAGCCAATCTTTTCACCCTTTTTTTCACTTTCATCAAGAGGCTCTTTAGTTTTTCTACACTTTTTGCCATAAGTGTGGTGTCATCTGCTTATCTGAGGTTATTGATATTTCTCCCTGCAATCTTGATTCCAGTTTGTGCTTCAGCCAGCCCAGTATTTCTCATGATGTACTCTGCATATAAGTTAAATAAGCAGGGTGACAATATACAGCCTTTACATACTCCTTTTCCTATTTGGAACCAGTCTGTTCCATGTCCAGTTCTAACTGCTACTTCCTGACCTGCATACAGGTTTATCAAGAGACAGGTCAGGTGGTCTGGTCTTCCCTTCTCCTTTAGAATTTTCCACAGTTTATTGTGATCCACACAGTCAAAAGCTTTGACATAGTCAATTAAGCAGAAATAGATGTTTTTCTGAAACTCTCTTTCTATATCAATGATCCAGCAGATGTTGGCAATTTGATTTATGGGTCCTCTGCCTTTTCTAAAACCAGCTTGAACATCTGGAAGTTCACAGTTCATGTATTGCTGAAGTCTGGCTTGGAGAATTTTGAGCATTACTTTACTAGCATGTGAAATGAATGCAATTGTGTGCTAGTTTGAGAGTTCTATGGCATTGCCTTTCTTTGGAATTGGAATGAAAACTGACCTTTTCCAGTCCTGTGGCCATTGCTGAGTTTTCCAAATTTACTGACATATGGAGTGTAGCACTTTCACAGCATCATCTTTCAGGATTGGAAATAGCTCAACTGGAATTCCATAACCTCCACTAGCTTTGTGCATAGTGATGCTTCCTAAGGCCCACTTGACTTCACATTCCAGGATGTCTGGCTTTAGGTGAGTGTGAGTGATCACATCATCATATTTATCTGGGAAATGAAAATCTTTTTTTGTACAGTTTTTCTTTGTATTCTTGTCACCTCTTATTAATATCTTCTACTTCTGTTAGGCCCATACCATTTCTGTCCTTTATTGACCCCATCTTTGCATGAAATGTTCCCTTGGTGTCTCTAATTTTCTTGAAGAGATCTCTAGTCTTTCCCATTCTGTTGTTTTCCTCTATTTCTTTGCATTGATTTCTGAGGAAGGCTTTGTAATCTCTCCTTGCTATTCTTTGGAATTCTTCATTCAAGTGGTTATATCTTTCCTTCTCTCCTTTGCTTTTCACTATCTTCCTTTCACAGCTCTTTATATTCCTCCTCAGACAGCCATTTTGCTTTTTGGCATTCCCCCCCCCCCCCCCTTGGGGATGGTCTTGATTCCTGTCTCCTGTACAATGTCGTGAACCTGCATCCATAGTTCATCAGGCACTCTGTCTATCAGATCTAGTCACTTAAATTTATTTCTCACTTCCACTGTATAGTCATAAGGGATATGATTTCAGTCATACTTGAATGGTCTAGTGGTTTTCCCCACTTTCTTCAATTTAGGTTTGAATTTGCCAATAAGGAGGTCATGATCTGAGCCACAGTCAGCCCCTGGTCTTGTTTTTGCTGACTGTATAGAGCTTCTCCATCTTTGGCTGCCAAGAATATAATCAATCTGATTTTGGTGTTGACCATCTTGTGATGTTCATGTGTGGAGTCTTCTCTTTTGTTGTTGGAAGAGGGTGTTTGTTATGACCAGTGCGTTCTCTTGGCAAAACTCTATTAGCCTTTGCACTGCTTCATTTCGTACTCCAAGGCCAAATTTGCCTATTACACTAGGTGTTTCTTGACTTTGTAGTTTTGCATTCCAGTCCCCTACAATGAAAAAGGCATCTTTTGAGGGTGTTAGTTTTAGGAGTCTTGTAGGTCTTAATAGAATCTTAATTAGCACATAATTCATAGCACATAATCAGCACTGGTTTTAAATTCCCTATGGATTCAACAAGCAGTTGATTAAACCTTTTTTTTTTTTCCCATACAACATTTAGTTTTGTATCAGGCAAAATAATTTCAGATATACTTAGTGTAATACTTGGGATAAATGGGGTAAAATAAGGAAAATAGCATCTATTGAACAGTTACCACCTACCACATACTTAAGTCATCAATGTATTGGTTAGAATATTTTATTTGTAAATTATAGAAAATCTTGTTCAGTCACCAAGTCATGTCTAATTCTGCAACCCCATGGACTGCAGCACACCAGGCTTTCCGTCCTTCAATATCTCTTGGAGTTTGCTCAAACTCATTGCCATTGGGTGAGCTGCAGCATCAATCCTTCCAATGAATATTTAGGGTTGAGTTCCTTTACAATTGACTGCTTTTATCTCCTTGCTTTCCAAAGGACTCTCAAGAGTTTTCTCCAGAATTTAAAAGCATCAATTCTTCAGCACTCAGCCTTCTTTATGGTCTAACTCTCACATCCGTACATGATTACTGGAAAAACCATAGCTTTGACTAGATGGACCTTGTTGGCAAAGTGATGTCTTTGCTTTTTAATATGCTGTCTAGGTTTTTCATAGCTTTCTTTCCAAGGAGCAAGCGTATTTTAATTTCATGGCTACAGTCACCATCCCCAGTGACTTTGGAGCCCAAGAAAATAAAATCTGTCACTGTTTCCACTTTTACTCCAACTCTTTTCCATGAAGTGATGGGACTGGATGCCATGATCTTGGTCTTTTGAATGTTGATTTTCTTTTTCTTTTTTTTTGTGTTCCCCATCCTGAATCCTCCTCCTCCTCCCTCCCATTACCATCTCTCTGGGTCGTCCCAGTGCACCAGCCCCAAGCATCCAGTATCGTGCATCGAGATAGTAACAATAAGCCTGTATATGAGACAGCAAAAGAGACACTGATGTATAGAACAGTCTTTTGGACTCTGTGAGAGAGGGAGAGGGTGGGATAATTTGGAAGAATGGCATTGAAATATGTATAATATCATATATGAAACAAGTCACCAGTCCAGGTTCGATGCACGATACTGCATGTTGATTTTCAAGCCAGCTTTTTCACTCTCTTCTTTCACCCTTATCAAAAAGGTGGTTCCTATTCACTTTCTGCCATTAAGATGGTATCATATGTATATCTTAGTTTGTTGATATTTCTCCCAACAATCTTGATACCAACTTGTGACTCATCCAGCTTGGCATTTTGCATGATGTATTCAGCATATAAGTTAAATAAGCAGGGTGGCAACATACAGCCTTGACATACTCTTTAAGAGTTTTTAACAGCAACTTTTAAATTGTATTTAAAATAAAGGAAAACATATTATTTCCTTAACAAAAAGCCTAGAGTTAGTGTGGTTCCAGCAATGGTTAATCAGATGGTTAGTGATAACAAGCAGAATCCCAGTATCTTTCTGCCATTCTCAGATGGATTTTGTCTCTAAGCTTTTAGCAAGATGGCTGTCATATTCCCTGGCAATATATCCAGACATTAAAACATGTCAGGAAAGAGAATATGAGTTTTAAAGTTTTACTTTAAAGGGGCAAGAAATTCTTCCCATATCTCCAATGCTGATTGCCCATCATATTTACTGCTTAGAATTGAATCACACACTAAGGCCTTGACCAGTCATTGGCAAGCAAAGTGGGAGTACCATTATTAGATTAGAGTAACTAAGAACTACACTTAATTCTGGAAAAAGGAGTCACTCTCCCAAAGAATATTGCCTTCTGGATAAGTGTGGCTGTCTTTATAGTACAGGACTTTGATGAAAGGAAGAAGAATATGTAAAGGATGGAGATATTATCATATCACAGTTATATGCTATAGAAATTTACAGTACCATGAATTACTTCATCCTGTCTTTCTCAGAGCTCTAAAATGTATTTTGCTTACAAAAGAGAAGCTGAGATCTGGAGAGATATAACTTTCCCCAGATAATAAAGGCACAAATTTATTGACCAGGATGGGAAACTTTATCCAAAATCAAAGCTTGCATTCTTTCCACCAAACCATGAGGTGTTAATCTAGAGACCCCAAATAATCTAAAAGTATGTTAAAATAATTCCAATTTCCTCAAATATTATAATGATAGAAAATTATTTATAAGCTAATCCTAGGTAAAATTGAAAAATTTAGTTTTTCTTCTGCTTTTTTAAGTTATTTTTTTCTAAAATCATTTACCACTTAAATACCCTTGGGAAGAAATTTTTTATTCTATGCCAAACCAAAACTAGCAAACAGACAATGCTACATTTTTTTGGATTCAAGTTGCATTCAAATGTTTATAGGATAAACTAATATTAACATATTTTAAGTTGTGTCAGCAAAAGAGTCAAAAATTAATAAAGATAAAACTTTGTATCTACTCATTGATAATTTAAGAGTGCTTCAGGGATGAGAGGACTAATATCATACCACAGTCAAAATAATTCAAACTGGAAAATAATCAAGGATCAAGCTTGCTGAGCCTCAAATTGAAAAAGACCTGCCAAGACTGATCTTTTTTATTTTGGAAGTTTTAAAATGTTGGATCTAATTACAAATGAAAGCAGGATGCAAAGACTAAAGATGAAAGCAGTTTAAAAAAGGTATCTTTTTCTGTAAACTTCAAATTTCAGGAAATTATAAGAAACATAATATGAAGTCATGTCTTTGCTAAGACATTAAATCAAACCTATGCCCCCAAATTGTGTGCCAGTTGGAACAGACTGAGGTGGTAAATTTTCATGTTTATTATATTAAAATAAGCAGAGACTGGGATATGTGTGTATGTGTATGTGTGTATATTAAATAGAGAAAACAATTTGAGTCCTCTAAACCCTTACCATTCAAACTACAACCTCAAACCTTAAATTAAATGTTTTTGTTTTGTTTTGTTTTTAAATCTCTCTCTACTTCTTGACCTAAAATCTCTGAATACAGGAAGTTTGTTGTTGTTTTCAGTTGCTCAGTTGTGTTCAACTTTTTGCAGTCCCATGGACTGCAGAACACCAGGCTTCCCTGTCCTTCAGTATCTTCCAGAGTTTGCTCAGACTCATGGCCACTGAATTGACGATGCCATCCAACCATCTCATTCTCTCTGTCCCCTTCTCTTCTGCCTTCAATCTTTCTCATGGTCAGTGTCTTTTCCAATGAGTCAGTTCTTCACATCAGGTGGCCAACATATTGGAGCTTCAGCTTCAGCATCAGTCCTTCCAATGAATATTCAGGATTGATTTCCTTTTGGATTGACTAGTTTGATATCCTTGCAATCAATAGGAAATAAAATAGAGAAGAAAAGAAAAAACAGGTCACATTCATCTTTTTTCATTACAGGCTTCTTAGCTTAGTTAAGAGAGAAGAGTGAATTATTAAACCTCATAGACTCATAGAAGGTTAGAACTTGTTGATATTATCCTGTATAATTTCATGCCTAAAAAAGAGAATTTGTTAATTCTGTAAAGTGAACTTAAATGTTATTTGGTTTAGTAGAAATGGCATTAGGGAGAGAAAACTAAAATAACCACTATCATAGGAAAAGTAATGCTATGCTATGATTTTATCTTGTATTCAGAGCATTTGATAAAAGGTTTATAGATACAGTGTCTGGCCTTTGATGAAGTAGGTTGGTTAAATGATGAAAAGATATTCTTAAAGTCAAAGTAGGGCTTTAATTTGTATAGGCCCAATTGAAGATAGTTTTTCATGTCTACAGGCCTATTTGGCAGATAAACACTAATTCCTAATAAAGTTTGATGTTAGAGAGAGTCTATGGTAAAATAAACATGGTAGCAAACTCTAATGTTGACACAAAATTTTTATCTAACTTCAATCAATTTTAGCTTGTTATCCTCCCCCAACCCACCTTTTCCTTTTCATCCTCTTTCTCCTCCCCCCCCCCTTTTTTTTTCCTTCTTCTCTTGCTGCTTCTTTGTTATTCTGGGGGTAAAAGACATACATTCTGAATCCATAAGTTTAAAGCCAACAAGGTTACTTTAGACTATTCAAAAAACTAGTCATTAATGCCACTTATTAGTTATAGCTTAAATGACAAGCCTCAAAATCTTAAAGGACAAATCCAGAATTTTTCTTTTCTGTCACAAATTTATGTCATCCAATTTTATATCATGTCTTGAGGAACAATTTTCTACAATGTGGTTTGCACAAAATTCCTGGTGTTTGCTAGACATTTTCAATTAGCCTTTCAAAAATAATATAGAGAACAGTCAGGTATATCTTTTACACAAATAAACCTAATGTCATTCATTTAAAAAAATTACTGGCATGTTTTTGTACTTAACACTAAATTCAGATTTATTCATCCTGCAAACCTCTGTGTTACCTGGCTGACAAACCTCATCAGAACATCCTGTACCTATCCTTGATGATTGGGCTTCGATTACGCTAGGTATCTCTCAGTTCCTTCATCATGAAAAACTCATTCTTGCCTCAGAACTTTTGCACATGTTGTTCCATGTTTTTTTTTTTTTTTTAGTTTATTAATTTTTTATAATTTTGAAAAAATTTTCAATATACAAACAGGCCAGTGATTCCTTATTTACAAAACAACCATTTAACTCATGATAGTACACAGATAGTTTAAACCTGATTCATAATTTTATGACCATATTGACTTCAATAGTAACAAATTTTCTTAAACATAATTATGTAGCTTCTGGAAGATGGGTTAAATGATGAAAAAATGGGTGACCATGAACACACCGTGTAATTTCATTTCTAAACTGGTGCTTCATTCTGTAGATAATATCTTGCATGTCCTCTTTTGATAAGTACATGGGTAATTGTCTAGACAGACGTACTGCTTCTCCCTCTAAATAACTTATCACTTTGCGAGGTCTACATTCGTAAACTTCCTTTGCAGTTTTGTTTAATATAGCATTAAGGATTTCTTTTAAATCCATTACTCCGTAGAATGGAAGGCAATTGGCCATTCCTTCTATTTCCAAGGAGTTTTCAGAAATGGAAACTCCTGGTATCAATTTTATCTTGAAACCATCTGCTGTAAGACGAGAATTGGACAGGTAAATTGATCCGCTGTAGCTTTGGTCATCTGCTGTCATTTTATGTAAAATCTCTAAATAATGGGATCCATTAAAAAGACTCTCTGTTAATATAATTGGTTTTTCCAGTGGCTCTGCAGGAAGTTTGTGATTCTCAAGAAGTCTTTTAAATAGCAGAGCTTCTTCCACTCTATATGGATTTAACAACATTATTTCTGTTTTGGATGTAATCAGCCATGCGTCAGGAAACTTGAGATTGTGGATCAAGCAAAATTCGTCCTTTTCTTCTAAGTCAAATTTCTTCTGTGTATCAAAATTCTTTTTTAGGTTTTCCATAGAGAAGGGGATCTGAACTATTTTAATGTTTTGGTTCTTTTTTTTTTCGATTTGGGCCTGAAAGAGCTCATCAAGTTTTCGCTGATTAGATGGTGAGGTTTTCAACTTGTGCTTCTGTGCCAAATTCCACACGCTGGTGGGTTTCATCCTTTTTTTTCCATCTTTTAATGATACTTGTGACTCCTGTTCGATGGCTCTCTTTATTTGCTTATTGTATCTTTCCAAGTCTTTAGCAGCTTCTCTTCATATTTCAGTTTTTCCTCTTCACTCAATGTCTTCCACAGTTCTTCAATTTGTACTGTTGCATCTTCCAAACTGGTCTTGGAATTTTCTGTGAGAAACTGAGCACGATGATCTTGAACAAAAAGGGCGCTTGCTGACATGGGTTTCTTGATTACTCGATTGCTAATTAAATCATAAGCTGTAAGCTGTCCAGATTTGTTATCTACCACATTTGAATCTACCAGAAACACTTCCCACATTCTTCAAACATACTCTAGAAGCACTCTATGCTTTGCATTAATAGAACATGTCACAGTTTGTAATTATGTTTGGTTTAAGTCTGTCTCATTATATAAGACTAAATTTGTTTGATTACAAAGAAAAAAATATGAATCCACTATCTATGAATATGTACATATATACATATATATGTGTGTGTATATATATATGTGCATATATATGCATTTCTACAGGTACTGACATTCTGACTTTTTTAAACTTATGAGGCATAAACAGGTGTACTTTTTTTTAAAAAAAGATAAGCAAAATGTATATGCAAATAAAAGATCTAATATTTTCTTCTCCCATCCCAATAAATTAAATATATTCTTAGCAAACTCATCCCACTTGGGAGGACTCTGCACTCATTATAAGCAAATTCATTTCTGCTTACCTACTACTATATTTTCAGTACCTCTGTGTAAAGGAGGAATTCAATAATGATTGTTGATTGAATGTACACATGAATAATGGCTTTCTGCCAAAGTGTAGCAATAAGAAGGAAAAATGAAGTGAAACACTGCAGAATGTCTAAAGTTATGTTTGTGTGTTTCTTGGTTTTAATGTTTCTATCAACTAATTTTGTGCTTTTTTGGAGGAGGTCCACATTTTTGGTCTATGAACTACAGATATCAATAATACAATTCTATACATGTGAAGACATAAAGGAAAGGAGGTCCAACCAGTCCATCCTAAAGGAGATCAGTCCTGGGTGTTCATTGGAAGGACTGATGCTAAAGCTGAAATTCCAATACTTTAGCCACCTCATGCGAAGAGTTGACTCATTGGAAAAGATCCTGATGCTGGGAAGGATTGGGGGCAGGAGGAGAAGGGGATGACAGAGGATGAGATGGCTGGATGGCATCACCGACTCAACGGACATGAGTTTGAGTGAACTCCAGGAGTTGGTGATGGACAGGGAGGCCTGGCGTGCTGTGATTCATGGGGTCACAAAGAGTCAGACATGACTGAGAGACTGAACTGAACTGAAGATATAAAGACACTCAAATATCTAATTTTCTTCAAAAAATCTTTTGCAATTAAGACAATATTTGTCTTCTGTTTTATAAATTGGATTCTTCATCAAACAAATTTCTCTGAAAACCAAAAGTAAACAACAGTAAACAAATCTCTGAAGAACAAAGTAAAGAAACAAAGGCCAAGTTAATCTAGCCTGAATCTTTTATTAATATATATATATATATATATATATATATATATATATGTAATAAACTTTAGAGAATTATTGCCAGGAGAAATGTCAATAACCTCAGATATGCAGATGACACCACCCTTATGGCAGAAAGTGTAGAGGAACTAAAAAGCCTCTTGATGAAAGTGAAAGAGGAGAGTGAAAAAGTTGGCTTAAAGCTCGACATTCAGAAAACTAAGATCATGGCCTCTGGTCCCATCACTTCATGGAAAATAGATGGGGAAACAGGGGAAACAGTGTCAGACTTTATTTTTGGGGGCTCCAAAATCACTGCAGATGGTGACTGCAGCCATGAAATTAAAAGATGCTTACTCCTTGGAAGGAAAGTTATGACCAACCTAGATAGCATATTCAGAAGCAGAGACATTACTTTGCCAACAAAGGTCCGTCTAGTCAAGGCTATGGTTTTTCCAGTAGTTATGAATGGATATGAAAGTTGCACTGTGAAGAAAGCTGAGTGCCAAAGAATTGATGCTTTTGAACTGTGGTGTTGGAGAAGACTCTTGAGAGTCCCTTGGACTGCAAGGAGAATCAACCAGTCCATTCTAAAGGAGATCAGTCCTGGGTGTTCTTTGGAAGGACTGATGCTAAAGCTGAAACTCCAATACTTTGGCCACCTCATGTGAAGAGTTGACTCATTGGAAAAGACTCTGATGCTGGGAGGGATTGGAGGCAGGAGGAGAAGGCAGGAGGAGAAGACAGAGGATGAGATGGCTGGATGGGATCACCAACTAGATGGACATGAGTTTGGGTGAACTCTGGGAGTTGGTGATGGACAGGGAGGCCTGGAGCGTTGCAATTCATTGGGTTGCAAAGAGTCAGACACAACTGAGTGACTGAACTGACCTGAACTTAGAGCATTATTAGAAACAGAAAATTGAGTGAATAGAACAAAGTTCCAATACACTTCCTGTCACCACACAGGCTTGATTGCCCTACTTAAATCCATCATCACAATGATTTATTAAAATCAGTGAACCTATGAACCTATATGGACATACCATAATCACTCAAATGCTAAAGTTTGTTACAGTTCACTCTTAATGATGTATATGCTATGAGTATGATATATGACATATAATCATCATTACATATTATACAGAATAGTTTCATGCCCTAAAACTCCTTCGTGTGCCACCTATTCATCCCTTCTTCCACCCAACCCTTGGCAACCACTGATCTGTTATTTAGTCCATAGTCTGCCTTTTCCAGAATGTCATATAGTTGGAAACAGTATATCGTCTTTCCGGACTGTCTTTTTCACATAATAATATGTGTTTAATGTTCTTTTCATGGCTTGAGAGCTTGTTTCTTTTTAGCTCTGAATAATATTTCTTTTTCTTAATGTACCATGGTTTATTTATCTGTTTATCTATGGAAGACATCTTGGTTAATTCCAACTTTGGGCAATTATGAATAAAGGGGCTATATACATCCATGTGCAGGTTTTTATGTGGACATAAGTTTTCAACTCCTTAGGATAAATATCAAGAAGCATGATTGCTGGGTTGTATGATGAGAATATGTTTAGTTTTGATACAAAGTTCCAAATTATCTTTTGAAGTGGCTATGCCATTTTGCATTCCCATCAGCAATGACTGAGACCTCTTGATGCACCACATCTGTGCCAGAATTTGGTGTTGTTTGAGATTTGGACTTTGGCAATTTACAGATGGTCCTTGACTTACAATGGCTTGATTTAAAATTTTTCAAATTTATGATGGCACAAAAGTGATACACATTCACTGGAAACTGTTCCTTAAATTTTGATCTTTTTCTGGGCTAGTGATAAGTGATATGATACTCTTTCATGATCCTTAACAGAGGCAGGGAGCTGTTCTTCCCAGTCAGTCATAGGATCACAAGTCAAACAAAAATACACTTACATTTTGTACCCATACAACCATTCTGTTTTCACTTATTCAATCAACTATGAGAAATTCAACAATTTAATATAAAATTGACTCTGTATTAGATGATTTTGGTGGCTCAGTGATAAAGAATCTGCTTGCCAGTGCAGGAAATGTGGGTTCTATCCCTGGGTTGGGAAGATCCCCTGGAGGAGGAAATGGCAACCCACTCCAGTATTCTTTCTGGAAAACCCCATGACAGAGGAGCCTGGTGGGCTATAGTCCACAGGGTTGCAAAGAATCGGACACAACTTAGTGACTAAACAACACAGCAGCAAGCTAATATCAGGGTTGTGAGTGTGATTTAATCATCGATTAAGCTATGATTTTGAGTAGCTAAGATGTATAATTTTTATTTTTTATTTTTTGTATTTTCAGTTTATGATCAGTTTATTGGGATGTACTCCCACAGTAAATCATGAAGGATCTGTAACAATACCTCATTTTGTTGTTGTTGTTTTTATTTTTTAATGAAGTGTGCTGGGAGGGATTGGGGGCAGGAGGAAAAAGGGACAACAGAGGATGAGATGGCTCGATGGACATGAGTTTGAATGAACTCCAGGAGTTGGTGATGGACAGGGAGGCCTGGTGTGATGAGATTCATGGGGTCGCAAAGAGTCAGACGCGACTGAGTGACTGAACTGAACTGAAGTGTAATTGATTCACAATGTTTCAGGCATACAGCAAAGAGATGTAGATATACACATACATAGATATATGTATAGTTTTACAGATTTGTTTCCATTATTAGTTGTTGCAAGACATTGAATACAGTCCCCTGTGCTTTACAGTCAGTCCTTGTTGTTTACTAATTTTATATAGAGTAGTGTGTATCTTTCAAATCCAAATTCATTTCTGCCTACCTTTCCCCTTTAGAAATCAAAAGTTTGTCTTCTATGTCTGTGAGTCTGTATTGTAAATAAGTTAATTTGTATCAATTTTTAGACTTTACACATAAATAATATCGTATGATATGTGCCTTTCTCTTACTTACTTCACCAAGTACAATAATATATAGGTCCATTCATGTTGCTGAAAATGGCATTATTTCATTTTTTAAATAACTGAGTAGCATTCCATTGTATACATGTACAATTTCTTCTGTATATATTTATTGTCAGTGGACATATAGATTGCTTCCATGTCTAAACTGTTTTAATATAAATAACACTGCTATGAACATTCGGCACATGTATCTTTGGGAATTAGTGCCTTCTACAGATACATGCATAGGAACATGGAATGTCAGGTCCATGAATCAAGGCAAATTGGAAGTGGTCAAAGAAGAGATGGCAAGAGTGAATCTGGACATTCTAGGAATCAGCAAACTGAAAAGGACTGGAATGGGTGAATTTAACTCAGATGACCATTATATCTACTTCTGTGGGCAGGAATCCCTCAGAATAAATGGAGTAGCCATCATGGTCAACAAAAGAGTCTGAAATGCAGTACTTGGATGCAATCTCAAAAATGACAGAATGATCTCTGTTCGTTTCCAAGGCAAACCATTCAGTATCACGGTAATCCAAGTCTATGCCCCAACCAGTAACACTGAAGAAGCTGAAGTTGAACGGTTCTATGAAGACCTACAAGACCTTTTAGAACTAACACCCAAAAAAGATGTCCTTTTTATTATAGGGGACTGGAATGCAAAAGTAGGAAGTCAAGAAACACCTGGAGCAACAGGCAAATTTGGCCTTGGAATACGGAATGAAGCAGGGCAAAGACTAATAGAGTTTTGCCAAGAAAATGCACTGGTCATAACAAACACCCCATTCCAACAACACAAGAGAAGACTCTATACATGGACATCACCAGATGGTCAACACTGAAATCAGATTGATTATATTGTTTGCAGCCAAAGATGGAGAAGCTCTATACAGTCAGCAAAAACAAGACCAGGAGCTGACTGTGGCTCAGACCATGAACTCCTTATTGCCAAATTCAGACTTAAATGAAGAAAGTAGGGAAAACTACTAGACCACTCAGGTATGACCTAAATCAAATCCCTTATGATTATACAGTGGAAGTGAGAAATAGATTTAAGGGCCTAGATCTGATAGATAGAGTGCCTGATGAACTATGGACTGAGGTTTGTGACATTGCAGAGGAGACAGGGATCAAGACCATCCCGATGGAAAAGAAATGCAAAAAAGCAAAATGACTGTCTGGGGAGGTCTTACAAATAGCTGTGAATAGCAGAGAAACGAAAAGCAAAGGAGAAAAGGAAAGATATAAGCATCTGAATGCAGAGTTCCAACGAATAGCAAGAAGTGATAAGAAAGCCTTCTTCAGCAATCAATGCAAAGAAATAGAGGAAAACAACAGAATGGGAAAGACTAGGGATCTCTTCAAGAAAATCAGAGATACCAAAGGAACATTTCATGCAAAGATGGGCTCAATAAAGGACAGAAATGGTATGGACATAACAGAAGCAGAAGATATTAAGAAGAGATGGCAAGAATACACAGAAGAACTGTACAAAAAAATCTTCACGACCCAGATAATCACGATGGTGTGATCACTGACCTAGAGCCAGACATCCTGGAATGTGAAGTCAAGTGGACCTTAGAAAGCATCACTATGAACAAACCTAGTGGAGGTGATAGAATTCCAGTTGAGATATTCCAAATCCTGAAAGATGATGCTGTGAAAGTGTTGCACTCAATATGCCAGCAAATTTGGAAAACTCAGCAGTGGCCACAGGACTGGAAAAGGTCAGTTTTCATTCCAATCCCAAAGAAAGGCAATGCCAAAGAATGCTCAAGCTACCACACAATTGGACTCATCTCACACACTAGTAAAGTAATGCTCAAAATTCTCCAAGCCATGCTTCAGCAATATGTGAACCGTAAACTTCCTGATGTTCAAGCTGGTTTTAGTAAAGTCAGAGGAATGAGTGATCAAATTGCCAACACACACTGGATCATGGAAAAAGCAAGAGAGTTCCATAAAAACATCTCTTTCTCCTTTATTGACTCTGTCAAAGCCTTTGACTGTGTGGATCACAATAAACTGTGGAAAATTCTGAAAGAGATGGGAATACCAGACCATCTGACCTGCCTCTTGAGAAACCTATATGCAGGTCAGGAAGCACCAGTTAGAACTGACATGGAACAACAGACTGGTTCCAAACAGGAAAAGGAGTACGTCAAGGCTGTATATTGTCACCCTGCTTATTTAATTTATATGCAGAGTACTTGATGAGAAACACTGGGCTGGAAGAAGCACAAGGTGGAATCAAGACTGCCAGGAGAAATTTCAGTAACCTCAGATATGGAGATAGCACTACCCTTAGGGCAGAAAGTGAAAAGGAAATACAAACCCTCTTGATGAGACTGAAAGAAGAGAGTGAAAAAGTTGTCTTAAAGCTCAACATTCAGAACACTAAGATCATGGTATCTGGTCCCATGACTTCATGGGAAATAGACGGGAAATAGTGGAAACAGTGTCAGACTTTACTTTTGGGGGCTCCAAAATCACTGCAGATGGTGATTGCAGCCATGAAATTAAAAGACTCTTACTCCTTGGAAGGAAAGTTATGACCAACCTAGATAGCATATTCAAAAGTAGAGACATTACTTTGCCAATAAAGGTCCATCTATTCAAGGCTATGGTTTTTCCAGTGGTCATGTATGGATGTGAGAGTTGGAGTGTGAAGAAGGCTGAGTGCTGAAGAATTGATGCTTTTTAACTGTGGTGTTGGAGAAGACTCTTGAGAGTCCCTTGGACTGCAAGGAGATCCAACCAGTCCATTCTGAAGGAGATCAGTCCTGGGTTTTCATTGGAAAGACTGATGCTGAAGCTGAAACTCCAATACTTTGGCCATCTCATGCGATGAGGTGACTCATCAGAAAAGACTCTGATGCTGGGAGGGATTGTGGGCAGAAGGAGAAGGAGATGACATAGTATGAGATGGCTGGATGGCATCACCAACTCGATGAATATGAGTTTGAGTGAACTCCGGGAGTTGGTGATGGACAGGGACGCCTGGCATGCTGCGATTCATGGGGTCACAAAGAGTTGGACACGACTGAGGGACTGAACTGAACTGAACTGAATAATTAGCAATATTGAGCATCTTTATGTTTTTCTTGGACATCTACATGTATTCTTTGGTGAAAGGTCTGTTTGGGTCTTCTGTCTAGTTATTGACTGGGTTGTTTCATTTTTTGTTTGTTTGTTTGTTTTTATTGAGCTTCATGAGCTCTTTGTAAATTTTGGAGAATGTAGGTCACATCGTTTGCAAATGGTTTCTACCATTCTGTAGTTGTCCTTTTTTTTTTTTTTTTTTATTGTTTTCTTGTTGTGCAGAAACTTTTGAGTGTAATTACATCCCATTTGTTTATTTCCATTAGTCTAGGAAATGGATTGAAAAAATTATTCTTGCAATTTATGTCAAAGGGTGTCCTCAGTTCCGTTCAGTTCAGTCACTCAGTCATGTCCAACTCTTTGCAACCCCATGAATAACAGCACGCCAGGCCTCCCTGTCCATCACCAACTCCCGAAGTTCACTCTAACTCATGTCCATCAAGCCGGTGATGCCATCCAGCCATCTCATCCTCTGTCGTCCCCTTTTTCTCCTGCCCCTAATCCCTCCCAGCATCAGAGTCTTTTCCAATGAGTCAACTCTTCGCATGAGGTGGCCAAATTCTGGAATTTCAGCTTTAGCATCATTCCTTCCAAAGAACACCCAGGGCTGATCTCCTTTAGATTGGACTGGTTGGATCTCCTTGCAGTCCAAGGGACTCTCAAGAGTCTTCTCCAACACCACAGTTCAAAACCATCAAAGAGTGTCCTATTCCTATATTTTATTCTTTTTTTATGGTAAATAGTAAATGAGATTGTTTCCTTAATTTCTGTTTCTGATAATTTGTTGTTAGTGTGTAGAAATTCAACAGAGTTCTGGATATTAATTTTGTATCCTGCAAATTTACCAAATTCATTGATGAGTTTTACTGGTTTTCTGATGGTACATTCAGGATTTTTTTTTTTTTTTTAATGTAAGGTATTATGTTGTCTGCAAACAGTGACAGTTTTAGTTCTTTTCAATTTTGATTCATTTAATTTCTCTTCTCTCATTGCTGTTTCTAGGACTTCCAAAACTATGTTAAATGGAAGTGGTAAGAGTGGACATCCTTGTTTTGTTGTTTGTTTTAGAGGGAATGATTTCAGCTGTTCACCACTGTGTATGTTGTTACCTGTGGGTTTATCAGGTATGGCCTTTAGTATGTTAAGGTGGTTTCCTTCAATCCCCACTTGCTGGAGAGTTTTTTTCATAAAGGGATGATGAATTTTATCAAAAGGTTTTTCTACATCTGTTGAGATGATCATATGTTTTTTAATTCTTCAGTTGTTAAAGTGGTATATCATGTTGATTGATTTGTGGATATTGAAAAATTCCTACATCCCTGAGATAAATGCCACTTTATCATGATGCATGATACTTTTCATTTATTACTTGAGTCACTCCGCATTTTTTAAAAAGATTTTTCCATCTATCTTTATCAGTGATATTGTTCTATAATTTTATTTTTTATGGTATGTTTCTTTGGCTTGGTCTTCAGGGTGAAGATGGCCTCAAAGAGTGAGTTTGGGAGTGCTTCTTCCTCTACAATTTTTTGAAAAAGTTTCAGAAGGATAGCTGTTAACGCTTCTCTAAATATTTGATAGAATTCATCTGTGAAGTCATCTGGTCCTAGACTTGTATTTGTTGAGAGTTTTTTTTTAATCTTACTTTCAATACTTATGATTGTTTTGTTCATATTTTCTATTTCTTCCATGTTCAGTTTTCAGATATTATACCTTTCTAAGAATTTGTAGGTGGTCCATTTTATTGATATATACTTGCATATATAGTCTCTTATGTACCTGTGCTCAGTTGCTCAGCTGTGTCCAACTCTTTGTGACCCCATGGACATTAGTCAGGCTCCTCTGTCCATGGAATTTTCCAAGCAAGAATACTGGAGTGGGTTTCCATTTCCTACTCCAGGGGATCTTCCCAAACCAGGGATCAAACCTGCATCTCTTGCATCTCCTGTATTGGCAGGCAGATTCCTTACCACTGTATCAGCTGGGAAATCTTTGTATTTCTGTGTCATCTATTTTAATTTCTCATTTTACATTTCTAATTTTATTGATTTGAAATTTCTTCCTTTTTTTTTTTTTTCCTTGATGAGCCTGGCTAAAGGTTTATCAATTTTGTTTATCTTCTCAGAGTTAGCTTTTAGTTTCCTTGCTCTTTGCTATTGCTTTCTTTATGTCTCTTTCATGTGTTTCTGCTCTGATTTTCATGATTTCTTTCCTTCTACTAACTTTGGATTATGTTTGTTCTTCTTTATGGACTTTCATTAAGTGTAAGTTTAGCTTGTTAATTTGAGATTTTTCTTGTTTCCTGAAATAGGATGTATTTCTGTAAACTTCCCTCTTAGAACTGTTTTTGTCATGTCTAATAGGTACTAGATAGTTGTGCTGTCATTGCCATTTGTCTCTAAGTAGTTTTTTATTTCCACTTTGATTTCTTCAGTGATACATTGTTTCTTTTAGTAACATATTGTTTAGCATCCATGTGTTTATGTTTTTACTTTTTTTTTTTGTTTTTACATTTTGTGTGTGTAGTTGATTTGTAATCTCATAGTGTTGTGTTCAATAAAGATACTTAATGTGATCTCAGTTTTTAAAATATTTACTAAGGCTTGCTTTGTGGCCCAGCATGTGATAAATTCTGGAGAATGTCATATGTGAACTTGAGTAGAATGTGTAGTCTGTTGCTATTGGAAGGGATGTTTTATAAATATTTAGTCCATCATGAAGATCAGAGTACAAATGAAATAGAGACTAAAAGTCAAACAAGAAAACAAAATAGAAAAGATTAATGAACTTGAAAGCTGGTTCTTTGAAAAGATTTAAAAAAAAAAAATCAGCCTTTATCTAGAATCATCAAGAAAAGAAGGGAAGGGCCCAAATCATTAAAGGTAGAAAAGCAAAGGAAAAGGTACAAGGAGCACCACAGAAATACTAAGGGTCTTAAGAGACTACTACAAACAACTACATGCCAATAAAGCAGACAACATAGAAGAAATAGACAAATTCTTAGGAAGGCACAATCTCTCAAGACTGAACCATGAAAAAATAGAAAACACAAATAGACCAACTATCAGTAATGAATCAGTAACCTTAAAACTTCCAACAAATAATAGTTCAGGACAAGATAGCTTCACAGATGAATTCTACCAAACATATGGAGAAGAGTTAACACCTGCTCTTTTCAAAAAATTGCAGAAAACTACAGAGGAAGGAAAACTTCTGAACTCTTTCTATGAAGTCAGCATCACCCTGATATCAAAACCAAAGATATCACAGAAAAATAAGATTGTAGGCCAATATCTGATGAACATGGATTCAAATTTTTCAACAAAATATTATCATACCAAATGCAATAATACATTAAAAGGATCATACAAAATGATCAAGTGGGACTTATCCCAGGGATGTAAGATTTTTTTCAATACATGTACTAAATCAGTGTGATGCATCACATCAATAAACTGAAGAATAAAAACCATACAATCACCTACATAGATGCAGAAAAAAGCTTTGGACAAAATTCAACACCCATTTATGAAAATGACTCTCCAGAAAGTGGGCATAAAGGAACATACCACAACATAATAAAGGTCATATTTAACAAATTCTGAGCCAATGTCATCCTCAATGGTGAAGAGCTGAAAGAATTTCTTCTAAGGTAGGAACAAGAGAAATATGTCCACTCTTGCCACTTTTATTCAACACAGTATCAAATTCCTAATCACAGCAACAGACAAGAAGAGAAATCACGGGAAACCCAACTCAAAAAGGAAGACAGAAAACTCATTATTTAAAGATGACATGGTCACATACATAGAAAATCTTAAAAAATATTACCCAGGAAGAGATACCATGTTCTTGGATTGGAAGAATCAGTGTCGTAAAAATGACTATATTTTCCAAAGCAATCTACAGATTAAATGCAATGACTGTCAAATTAACAATGTCATTTTTCACAGAACTTGAAGAAATAATTTTAAAACTTAAATGGAAACACTAAAGACCAGGAATAACAAAATAAATTTTGAGAAGGCAGAACAGAGCTGATGGAATCATTCTCCCTGTCTTCAGACTATATGAGAAAACTACATCATCAAAACAGACACATAGATCAATGGAACAGAAATAAATACATGCACCTGTGGTCACTTAATCTATGACAAAGGAGGCAAGAATATGCAATAGATAAAAGACAGTCTCTTCAATAACTGGTGCTGGAAGAATTGGGCAGCTATATGTAAAACAGTGAAGCTAGAACATTCTCTAAAACCATATACAAGAATAAACTCAAAATGGACTAAAGACCTAAACATAAGACCAGAAACTATAAAATTCACAGATGAAAACAGAACACTCTGTGACATAAATTGTAGCAATATTTTTTGATCTGTCCTCTAAACAAAGGAAATAAAAACAAAAATAAATGAGACCAAATCAAACTTAAAAGCTATTTTGCATAGCAAAGTAATCTATTGACAAATTAAAAAAGACAATCTACTGAATGGGAGAAAAATATTGGAAAACAAAGTGACCAATAAGTATTTAATATCTAAAATATAAGCAGTTTATACAACTCAACTTTAAAAAGTTAAAAAAAAATGGTCAGATGACCTTATTAGACATTTTTCCAAAGAGGACATGCAGATGGCCTATAAGCACATGGAAAGATGCTCAACATTGCTAACCATCAGGGAAATGGAAATCAAAACCACAATGAGATAGCATCTCACACTTGCTGGAATGGCTATTATTAAAAAGAATACAAATAACAAATGCTGGTGAGTGGAGAAAGAAACTTTGGACATTCTTGGTGGACATGTAAATTGGTGCAGACACTGTGGAAAACTTAATAAGGTTTTCACACACACACACACAAAACTAAAAATAGAACTACCATGTGACCCAGCAATTCCACTCATACATAAACGTTATTTTGAAAAGATATGTGCACCCCACTGTTCATAAAGGCATCATTTACAATTGCCAAGACATGAAGCAGCCTAAGTGCACCCCACTCCAGTACTCTTGCCTGTAAAATCCCATTGACAGAGGAGCCTGGAAGGCTGCAGTCCATGGGGTCGCTGAGGGTCAGACACGACTGAGAGACTTCACTTTCACTTTTCACTTTCATGCATTGGAGAAGGCAATGGCACCCCACTCCAGTACTCTTGCCTGGACAATCCCAGGGACAGGGGAGCCTGGTGGGCTGCCGTCTATGCAGTCGCACAGAGTCGGACATGACTGAAGTGACTTAGCAAGTGTCCATCAACAGATGAATGCATAAAGCTGTGGTATATACATGAAATTGAATACTATTCAGCAGTAAAAAATGAAAATTTGCCATTTACAATGTGGATGGACTTGTAGATTATTATGCCATGTGAAGCAAAGTTGGATGGAGGAAAACAAATACTGAATATCACTTATATGTCAAATTTAAAAATACAACAAGCTAGTGACTATAACAAAAAAGAGACTTGCAAATATAAAGAACAAGCTAGTGGTTACCAGTGGTGAGAGCAAAGGTAGGACAGCAGTATAGGGGTAGGGAATTAAAAGGAGCAAACTCTCATGTATAAAATGAGCTATATTAGACAACATAGGGAATATAGTGAACAGTTTATAAAACTATAAATGGAGTATAACCTTTAAATATTGTGAATCACATTGTATACCTGTAAGTTACATAATACCGATTGTGTATCCTATATATTTCAAAATAAAAAATAAAACAATTTAAAAAAATTTTTAAAAGATAAAATTTCTTTATTCATTTAATACTTTTGTCAGAACAAATTTTGGTAAACTTGTAAACCTTTGAGATCAACTTACCTAGCAATTTTTTAGTCTATCTATTAGCTACAAAATTGAAATGTTTTAATATCTGGCTCATATAAAGCAATGAGAGAATCCTTATATTTTTAGGTGGCATTGATTATACAAAAGTTCAAGTCAAGTCAGCTAAACATCTACTCAATATTCCTCTCCAGCCAATGTAGGATACATCTGTGATCCATATGTTCACTTTAGGCAGATATGCCAGATCACAAATGTGATGTCAGTAACCTCTCTGTGAGTTAAATAGCATTGGGCCTTTTTGTTTGTTTGTTTATTTTTTATATTAGTACATTCAAGGGGCACAAACTTAGATTTTTAATCAGATCTAAGGAGTCAAAAGAGGTACTACGCAGTTTAAGACTCGGTCCTCTTATTGTGCTCTGTCTCACTATGCCTATGGCGTGTATACTGGAGACAGATACAGTCCTAAGCAATAAGGCTATTTCATCATTAACAGATCTTTCCTAAGATTCAATCAAATAACAATGAATGTGTGTGTGTGTGACTGTGTAAGTTAGTTGTTAGCAGCTGAATTATTCTAGCATAGTAACAGCATGCAACTATCTATGATTTCTCATATCTTCTAAACAAATCTGATCAGATCAGATCAGTCGCTCAGTCGTGTCCGACTCTTCGACCCCATGAATCACAGCAGGCCAGGCCTCCCTGTCCATCACCAACTCCCGGAGTTCACTCAGACTCATGTCCATCGAGTCAGTGATGCCATCCAGCCATCTCATCCTCTGTCATCCCCTTCTCCTCCTGCCCCCAATCCCTCCCAGCATCTAAACAAATAAAACACATTAAAACTAAATAAATATGTTTTTCCTGTTTCCCTTCTTTCAATGGCAGATATTACCCTAGACACTCTTTTGAGATCTTTAACAAATAACAATTCCATATAATTATCAAAGCCATCCTGCAAGTTAAGTACTATTAGTCCCATTTCACATGTAATGAAAGTGAAGCACAGAGAAGTATATATTCCTAAATTGTATAGCTAGTAAGATGTGGAGTTAATACTTGATCTTGGGCCACTTACTCCGTAGTTTGCCTTAAAAAAAAAAAGAGTATGAGCTTGCCTACATGGCTATAACATCCCTCCCCTCCTCCCCACCAAAATACATTTACAGTTTCAGAGCCAGCTTTAACTATAGGGTCAAACTTTGTCTAACATGATATGAGCAATAGTGAAATGTCAACATTGATATAGTTTGTTAGACAAGAAGAAGGAGCCCTGGAGATCTGATGTGCATTGTCCCTCTAGTCAGCAGTAACGTATTGTAATGCTTAAATGAGTTAAGATAGTAGACCTCATGTTAAGTGTTTATACCCTAATCAAATAACATCTTTTTTAAAAAGTGTTACATGCAATTTTAGGTGCTCCCTTTCAAAATCAGTGGTGGATCCTTGATTTGTTTGCCGTTTTCTGCATGCTGCAGCTGATGGTGGGATTTAGGGTATTCATAGTGGATAATGAAATAGATGCCATATGTTGAAGAAAGAAAAGGCTACCTAGGCTTTAAGTGAAAGAGATATAATTTTGTCACATCTAAGGTGGTTTTTTATAGAAACTGAGCTTATGCCCTGAAAAATGAAGGAAAAGTTTTTATGAAGAACACATACACTGATACACATTTTACTTCATCCTAGTCACGAAAGTATAGCATCAAGTTTATCTTGCTTGCTTTGCAATTCTGCTTCATTATATAAAAGGTTAATCTTTAACATATATAGGAAAAATCCTACCCAATGAGCCCTTTGTGTAGATAATCTTTGCTTGGCTTTTGTAGCTTTAAGCAAATCCTCTCAAATATATTTCTTCTTGTCATTGAAAATTATTCTAAGTAATGTGTCCAAAACCTCTCAGTGTTTGTACTCTGCTCTACTGTGGGTCCTTCTAAATTACTTAGAAAGGTTGTGCATTAAATTTATTTCTTCTGACATTGAATCACTTTCATAGAATAAAAATTAGGTACTCACAGTTCTAATGAGGTGGATGAACTTGGAGCCTATTATACAGAGTGAAATAAGTCAGAAAGAGAAGCACCAATACAATATACTAGTGCATATATATGGAATTTAGAAAGATGGTAATGACGACCCTATTAGCAAGACAGCAAAAGAGACACAGATGTAAAGAACAGACTTTTGGACTATGTGGGAGAAGGTGAGAGTGGGAGGATATGAGAGAATAGCATTGAAATGTGTATATTATCATTATGTAAAATAGATGACCAGTGCAAGTTCGATACATTAAACAGGTGCTCTGGGACAACCCAGAGGGATGGGGTGGAGAGAAAGGTGGGGGGGAGGGGTTCAGGATGAGGACACCTGTACACCAATGGCTGATTCATGTCGATGTATGGCAAAACCATCACAATATTGTAAAGTAATTAGCTTCCAGTTAAAATAAATACATATTTTTAATTAGTGACTCAATTTTCAACTCTTCTTTATTATGATTTCATCTCCATTTTTAGCAGAAATTTCTCTGAATGTGCTGGCCTTTGAATGATACCAATGTAACAAGTCTAAAAGTGACTCAGACTTCCTCCTCTTTTCTACGTTTTTAGAGTATGTTCATTATTTCCACTTGGATCTAGATAGGTTTATCTATTCACCCAGAAGTGTGATAATTATACCCATTGATATTATTTAATTTATAATTGTTATTTTAAAGATGTATTTATCCTTAAAATAGTTTCATATCAATAGCAAACATAGAAAATTTATTTACTTATGTTTAAGCAAACATCCACTGGATCATGGAAAAAGCAAGAGAGTTCCAGAAAAACATCTATTTCTGCTTTATTGACTATACCAAAGCCTTTGACTGTGTGAATAACGATAAACTGTGGAAAATTCTGAAAGAGATGGGAATACCAGACCACCTGACCTGTCTCTTGAGAAACCTGTATGCAGGTCAGGAAGTAACAGTTAGAACTGGACATAGAACAACAGACTGGTTCCAAATAGGAAAAGGAGTACATCAAGGCTGTATATTGTCACCCTGCTTATTCAACTTACATGCAGAGTACATCATGAGAAATGCTGGGCTGGAAGAAGCACAAGCTGGAATCAAGATTGTGGGAGAAATATCAATCACCTCAGATATGCAGATGACACCACCCTTATGGCAGAAAGTGAAGAGGAACTAAAAAGCCTCTTGATGAAAGTGAAAGAGGAGAGTGAAAAAGTTGGCTTAAAGCTCAACATTCAGAAAACGAAGATCACGGCATCTGGTCCCACCACTTCATGATAATTAGATGGGGAAACAGTGTCAGACTTTGTTTTGGCCCCTCCAAAGTCACTGGAGATGGTGACTGTAGCCGTGAAATTAAAAGGTGATTACTCCTCAGAATGAAAGTTATGACCAACCTAGATAGCATAGCAAAAAGCAGAGACATTGCTTTGCCAACAAAGGTCCGTCTAGTCAAGGATATGGTTTTTTCAGTGGTCATGTATGAATGTGAGGGTTGGAGTGTGAAGAAAGCTTAGTGACAAAGAATTGATGCTTTTGAACTGTGGTGTTGGAAAAGACGCTTGAGAGTCTCTTGGACTGCAAGGAAATCCAACAAGTCCATCCTAAAGGAGATCAGTCCTCTGTGTTCATTGGAAGGACTGATGTTGAAGCTGAAACTGCAATACTTTGGCCACCTCATGTGAAGAGTTGACTCATTGAAAAGGATCCTGATGCTGGGAAGGATTGGGGACAGGAGGAGAAGGGAATGACAGAGGATGAGATGGCTGGATGGCATCACGAACTCAATGGACATGAGTTTGTGTAAACTCTGGTATTTGGTGATGGACAGGGAGGCCTGGCTTGCTGTGATTCATGGGGTCTCAAAGAGTCGGACACAAGTGAGCAACTGAACTGAACTGAACTGAATTCATAACATCTTATTATTCTAGAATAAGCATAGTACAACTTGCAAGATTATTAAGAAGACAGAAGTCTTACATTTCTTTTAAATTGTAAAGGAATGGTTATTAGGTTTCTCTTAACTGGAAATTTCACAAAAAGTTTGGCAGAGTTTTAGTATCCTGAAATAAGTAAAGATGTTTTATACCACTATGTATTATTTGAAAAATTCTCCTCAAATAGAGGAAAAATGCTCAAAGTAATTAAATTTGAGCATTATGCCTTCAAAATTGTAAGGTTTTAGTGGTTTTTAGTGTCATTTTAATAGCAATAATTATGCTTATTGACTTCAACATAATGTCAAATACAATTATCTTCCAATTATAAATGTAATGTCCTCTGTCTGAATTTTCCTATCCAAAGTTCTATATTTATAACCAAGCTGCTCTATTGTAATTGAGAAGCCCTCTGCTACTGCTGCTAAGTCACTTCAGTCATGTCCAACTCTGTGCGACCCCATAGATGGCAGCCCACCAGGCTCTGCCATCCCTGGGATTCTCCAGGCAAGAACACTGGAGTGGGTTGCCATTTCCTTCTCCAGTGCATGAAAGTGAAAAGTGAAAGGGAATTTGCTCAGTCATGTCTGACTCTTCGCGACCCCATGGACTGAAGCCTACCAGGCTCCTCCGTCCGTGGGATTTTCCAGGCAAGAGTACTGGAGTGGGTTGCTATTGCCTTCTCCAGAGAAACTGTCTAGTCACATTTTAAAGAATTATGAAAGCTGCTCCACGGGAAGTATCATTCCATAAAGTAATTTGCATCAACAAAGCTGCTGTTAGTATTATTCCATTCACATTCACCAATAGGTTTTCCTTCTAACTTTTTATTTACTTGTCTAAAATGTCATCTATCCTTGTTATGGGGCTCCCCTAGTAGCTCAGCGGGTAAAGAATATGCCTGAAATGCAGGAGAGTTGAGTTTGATTCCTAGGTTGGGAAGATCCCCCGGAGGAGGGCACTTTCAACCCGTTCCAGTATTCTTGCCTGAAGAACCCCCACAGACAGAGAAGCCTGAAGAGCTACAGTCCATGAGGTTGCAAGAGTTAGACAGGACAGTGACTAAGCATAGCACATCTTTGTTATGATGCAGCTCTCATTTTATATCAATATAAATCTCATTTGATAGTAAGGATATTTTTGTTTGTTTAAGTCACTCAGTCGTGTCTCACTCTTTGCAACCACATTTCTGGAATTGACAGGTGGATTCTTTATTACTCAGCCACCTGGGAAGCCCCTAGGGTATATAGCTCAGTGTTTTTCTTTCCAATTCTTCAATTTGCTGAAAACTTGTTTAATAAAATTTCCATCCCTTTTTCCAGAAAGTACACTTAAAATCATTAAAATTACTCCATTTTTGTCCTGTTAGGTAGTTAGACTAGGAAAAAGAAGTCTAGAATGGCAGTGGCTAAAAGACAAGAAAAGGAAAAGCCTGCAAAGGTAGAAAAGGAAGGTCCAAGGACAAGAGTGAGGACCTCAGGTAGAGCAAACAGCACTCCTGGGTAGCCCCATTTACATAGGGAAGACCCAAGGGGAGGAAAAAGCATATAAAAAGAGGAGCCAAAGGTCCAGGGCTCTCTTGCACTTGTGCGCTCTCTCACTAGCTTCTTTTGGGTCAGCATTCCCTTATGCCTTGAGGATGTATTTTCCTTTATTTTATAAATAAAACTGAGCTGTAACACAGAGCTGTAACACTGATCTGTCTGAGAGCTGTAACACAGTTTGTCTGAGACCTGAGACATGGTCTGTCTGAGAGCTTTAACATCCGTCACTTCAAAATTTGTGATGAGACAGAACAGAGGAAATTTCACACTGCCATGACAGTCCCTTTAATTTCCCTAAATTTTTGTGTAGCACAAAATTCTCAAAATTTGGATAACATTTGAATTATATGACAAAATTCTATGGAAAATGAAGAATTTACCTTTAGGTAATATGTCTCTTGAATTCTTTAACTTATGTAGAATAAAATCCCATGATTCACACCAATTTCACCTTTTCTAAGGTAATGGAAATTTAAAATATATTTCCATTGCTGGAGTACATGTGAAGAATTGAAATTTCCCATACAAATGTGAGCTGCCTCAGTAATAATTCCAATAATAAGGAAATTACTTGACAGTATTTATTAAAAATACATATACTCTTTGACAAATAAAGTTACCTGGCTAATATAAGCTACATAAATAAATGACAGCAAAAATAAATATATATACACACCCAAATACACATGCATATGGCTTGCTTTTGTAGCATGATTAGAACTCTGATAATAAATCAATAGAAAATATATTTAAATGAACTATGTAATATGCAATACTTAAATGTTAGATACTTAAATTAATACTTAATATTAGATACTTAATATTTAATACTTAAATATTAGCTTCAGAAATTTTTCATGATACTATATCTTGATTCCATTTTTTTAATCCAATAAAAGAAACTTAAGACATGTGTTATAAGTATATTTTGGGCTTCCCTAGTGGCTCAGTGGTTAAAAAACAAAACAAAACTGCCTGCCGATGCAGAAGATGTGGGTTTGATTCTTGGTCAGGAAGATCCCTTGGAGAAAGAAATGGCAACCCATTCCAGTATTCTTGCCTGGATAATCCCATAGACAGAGGAGCCTGGTGGCCAGCCCATGGAGTCACACGAGTTGGACAGGACTTAGTGACAAACAATAACAAAAATAGATATATTTTACTTTTGTGTGTATATATATACGTGTGTGTGTGTGTGTGTGTATGAATATATGTAATGTATATAATATATGCCACATTGTTAACATTGATTATGGTTAGGAAATTGAAGAGGAGAAAGAAAAGCTTCATTTTCATATGCTTTGGTTTAATTTGAACTATTACAAAAATCTTGTTCACTTTGATTTTCTAAAAGCAATATAGAATATAATTAACAATGTTCCAAATCAAAGGATTAACATTTTTGAATGCTCAGAAGCATATGAAAGTATTATTAATAAATAATAAAGGTTAATTAATACAATCTGTTCTAAATTACTTCCTATTTTAGCATTTCTCTCATAAATAATAGAAAGCTAGAAAATTTAGCTAATATTTATCATGACAAAGTGCATTTTATGGGGGCTTAATTTGGAGAAAAATATGTTTAATACATAATATTTTTCAGATGGATAACTTTTGGGACTCCATCTCTAAAGTCATCTGTAAGTTGGTGTGCTTTAAAACATGATGAATACAAAAACAGTCAGTTAATACAAAATGACAGATACTAGTGGACTATTTCATAGATTAACAGCTAGCATCAAGTCTTGCTAGGTCCAAGCTATTTATTTCAGCCCTGGACTTGAAAGGATGCACAGGCCACATTCAGGTTTCTAAGCACATTTAATTCAAGTGCACAGAAACACACGATTATATATCCAAGCCTACTGTTGAAATTACAAGCTTTATCTTTCAGCTGCTCTACAGCTTCAAGCTATAGAGATATAAAACGCTAGCCTTGGGACAAGTAGTTGGAGCGTCACCAAACTTTGATGAACAAAGAACTTCCCGAGTGCCATTTTTAATTCCTAATGACAAAGAAAATTTTTCATTTTTATAACATTGTCTCCCCAGTTTTTAATTAATGTCAGGCACAGGTGGTATAAGGGATAACCACAGTAAATAACAAAAAGGGTTATGAGCCTCCAAAGAACTATTATTAAATATAGACAGGTCATAAAACAATGCTTTAGAATGATGGGACTGTCAGGTGTCCACATTTTCAATCTATACTTTTGAAGCTGGTATCTCTACATCTGCAAGAGGAATTTTAGATTATACTCTGGAGCTTTGTTATAATTAGAAAAGATGTTCAATATCTGATTAAAATACAATTTATTTCAATGATTTGTTTTCCCTGTGTATTTTTACATTTTTTCAAATATATTTAAGATTCAAAACAGGATGGCCAGCTTCAAGTTTGTGAGTTTCCTGAAAATATAGGACAATATTAAGGTTTTACTACTATCATTTATTTTGAAAATGAAGCAAATCTCAGTGAAAACTAAAAAGTCTTCATAATTATATTCTCACATTGAAAACCATGGTAATAAATCACAAATATACATGAAAGTATGTTTGTGTACTTACAAGAATCTTAGTAGCACATTTTCATGGAGAAGTATTCAATGTATGTTTGAACTATGTTGCTGTAAACCTGAAATTAACACTATGGTAAATCAACTATACTTCAGTAAAAATAAGTATATAAAAATAAACAATTTTATAATCCATCTCTAATTCTTACAATCTTGATATGCATTTTTTAAAATATGTGCACCTATCTTTTTCTCCCTTCCTCCTTTATTTCCTTTCTTCTTCTCTTTCATTCTTCTTCATTGACTTACACTTCAATCTAGACATCAAATAGATAGTTGGAGGAAAGAATAAATAAAGGGTTTTAAAAATTGTGACCACACTATTGATAGAGTTAACACTGAGTTAACATCAATAGAGTTAAAATTGAACGAAAGACTATTGTGTTTGCTCTAGCTACCAAAACAAAACATTGTAGACTGGGTGGCATTTATTTTCTCACAGTTCTAAAGCCTAGAAGTTCAAGATGAAAAGGTCAGCTAGTTTAACTTCTCCCAAGGCTTCTTGGTTTGCAGACAGAGGAAGTCTTATTTTGTCCTTACTTGCTTTGCTCTGTGTTCACATATCCCTTGCGTCTCTCCCTCTTTTCATAAGGTCATTCATAAGGTCATATTAAATGAGGACTCACCCATATGACAACATTTATCTCTTTAAATGACCATAATTATCTCTCTAAAGGTCTTATTACCAAATATAATCACTTTCTGAATTATACTGGGGGCTAGGACTTCAACATGAAATTTGGAGATATACAAATAATTTCATAACAATGAAAGCATTACCCATGCCATTAAATAGTTTTAAATTGCATGATATTCTAGTATATTGATACAAATTTTTTTTAACCCATTTCCTGTTGTTCAACATTGATTATTTTTCTGAATTTTTACAATAGTAAAGAATGATGTAGGTAATTTCCTTAGAAGAAGTAACTGTGTGCATCTTAGGCTACTTTCTTGGGCTCAAAATCCTAGAGGTGAATTTATTTCATCAAAAGTTACAAATATTATTTCTAAAATTTCAGAACTTTCCCCCCCAAATTTAATTGCCTACCAGCAATTGGTGAGTTTTGTGTTTGCATAACTTAACCAAAGCAAGTTATTAAAAGATTGTGCTGTGTTTTGTCACTCAGCAGTGCCCGACTTTTTGTGATACCATGGACTTCAACTCACTTGACTCCTCTGTCCATGGGGATTCTCCAGGCAAGAATACTGAAGTGGGTTGTCATGCCCTCCTCTAGGGGATCTTCCCAACTCAGGGATCTAACCCAGGTCTCCTGCATTTTAGGCAGATTCTTTACCATCTGAGCTACCAGGGAAGCCCAAGAACTGGAATGGGTAGCCTATTCCTTCTCCAGGGGATCTTCCCAACCCAGGAATTGAACTGAGGTCTCCAGCATTACAGGCAGATTCTTACCAGCTGAGCTATCAGAGATCATTAAAAGATTATTTCTATTTAAAAATGTGACTGTTCTATTTAGAAATTTTTTTTATGTACTATGTGATTGATAATATTTATCATACTGCTACAGTTTTTATTAGCATTTAGTATTCTTTTATCATTTTTATTAGCATTATTTGTGATGGGTGTATATTTACAGCAAATTTTCCTTTCCTTTAGTTTTTAAAGGAATTCTCCTTACAAAGGGTTGCTACTGCTGCTGCTAAGTCTCTTCAGTTGTGTCCAACTCTGTGTGACCCCATAGATGGAAGCCCACCAGGCTCCCCTGTCCCTGGGATTCTCCAGGCAAGAACACTGGAGTGGGTTGCCATTTCCTTCTCCAATGCATGAAAGTGAAAAGTGAAAGTGAAGTCATTCAGTTGTGTCCGACTCTTCGCAACCCCATGGGCTGCAGCCTACCAGGCTCCTCTGTCCATGGGATTTTCCAGGCAAGAATACTGGAGTGGGGTGCCATTGCCTTCTCCGTTACAAAGAGTATTAATACATTATTTGTCAAAAAGTATATTCACAGTACTGCTTATGGTGTTCTTACATTTTAATTTTTCTTTAATCCTTAGAAGCATTAATTGCTTCATAATATGAATTATGTTTCAATATTTCATGGTTAATTACACATGCCATCATATTAATTAATACTTTATTGACTACATTAAGCATATCTATTTTACCCTCATGAAAAAATTTCTCCACTATTTTTATGTAATGGTTTCAATTACTATTTAACTGAGAACTTCCAGAGGCCTCCAACACATCTTCCTAAATAGAACCTGTATTCAACATTCTACCTTTTCTCCTATTATTATGGATGGATTGTTCATGCTTCTACTGTGTCCAATAGCCATCCTTTGTACACTAGATATCATCCTTTGACTACTATTGGCAATAGCCTAGCAATTCTACCATGATGTAGCTATCATTCACCCCTCTCTACAGATTTATCCCCATTAGCATTCAAACCTGTATTTACATCATCCACAGGAAAACAAACAAACAAACAACAAAACACACACATTTCCAGAATCCACCCCTTCTTTTTGCTAGCACTATATCATTGAAAGATTTCTGTGTTCTATGTAGGCTTGATCATTCATCTCAGTTTATCTGAGTTAGTCACAGTTTACATACACTGTCCTATCCGATACAGGGGTTTTCCAGAAGATAATGATCCTGTATTAATTAGTAAATTGAATACCAATCCTGATTCTGTCTTCATTGCTTTTCTCCTATTCTTTTTTGAAATCTTATCATTTTGACTTTTCCCCACTATTCCACAGAAAGTAGTTTTATCAATTTCATGACCTCCATCTTTTATAGTCATCAACTTCTTCTGGGAATTAATTACTGTCACTTTCTGATATTCTGGGACTCTGACATCTTCACTAAAATTAGGGAATCTGTTTCAACGGCAGTATCTCCCATCTTCATTTCCACCCTACAGAGGACAACCCACCAGTATATTTCAGACATGCTGGTAACTTACTTACCAATGCATAGCTCAGTGGTGGTAAACGTTCTCTGAGCTCTGTCAGTCATATGTAATTGAAAACTTGCTGACTGAGTAAAATTCTTTGAATCTGCTCCAAATTTTCTATATTAACACTTTATTAAGTGAGGCTGTGGCAGAGAATATGAACTCCTTATTTCCAAATTAAGATTTAAAGAAAGTAGGGAAAACCACTAGACCATTCAGGTATGACCTAAATCAAATCCCTATAAAGTGGAAGTGACAAATAGATCCAAGGGATTAGGTCTGATAGACAGAGTGCCTGAAGAACTATGGATGGAGGTTCGTGGCACTAAACAGGAGGCAAAGATCAAGACCATCCCCAAGGAAAAGAAATGCAAAAAGACAAAATGGTTCTCTGAGGAGGCCTTACAGATAGCTGTGAATAGAAGAGAAACAAAAGGCAAAGGAGAAAAGGAAAGATATACCCATTTGAATACAGAGTTTCAAAGAATAGCAAGGGGAGATAACAAAGCCTTCCTCAGCCATCAGTACAAAGAAATAGAGGAAAACAATAGAATGGGAAAGTCTAAAAAAAAAAAAAAAGAATGGGAAAGTCTAGAAATCTCTTCAAGAAAATTAGAGATACCAAGGGAACATTTCATGCAAAGATGGATTTAATAAAGGACAGAAATGATATAGACCTAACAGAAGTAGAAGATATTAAAAAGAGGTAGCAAGAATACACAGAAGAGCTATATAAAAAAGATCTTCATGACCCAAGTAATCACAACGGTGTGATTACCAACCTAGAGCCAGAGATCCCAGAATGTGAAGTCAAGTGGGCCTTAGGAAGCATCACTGAAAACAAAGCTAGTAGAGGTGATGGAATTCCAGTTGAGCTATTTCAAATCCTAAAACATGATGCTGTTAAAGTGTTGCACTCAATAAGCCAGCAAATTTGGAAAACTCAGCAGTGGCCACAGGACTGGAAAAAGGTCAGTTTTCATTCCAATCCCAAAGAAAGGCAATATCAAAGAATGCTCAAACTACCACACAGTTGCACTCATCTCACACGTTAGTTAACTAATGCTCAAAATTCTCCAAGCCAGGCTTCAACAATACATGAACCATGAACTTCCAGATGTTCAAGCTGGGGATTTAGAAAAGGCAGAGGAACCAGAGATCAAATTGTCAACATCTGTTGGATCATTGAAAAAGAAAGAGAGTTCCAGAAAAATATGTACTTCTGCTTTATTGACTATGCCAGAGTCTTTGACTGTGTGCATCACAACAAACTGTGGGAAATTCTTAAAGAGATGGGAATACCAGACCACCTGCCCTGTCTCTTGAGAAATTTGTATGCAGGTCAGGAAACAACAGTTAGAGATGGACATGGAACAACAGACTGGTTCCAAATAGGAAAAGGAGTATGTCAAAGCTATATATTGTCACCCTGCTTATTTAACTTATATGCAGAGTACATCATGAGAAATGCTGGGTTGTGATGAAGCACAAGTTGGAATCAAGATTGCTGGGAGAAATAACAATAACCTTAGATATGTAGATTACACCACACTTATGGCAGAAAGTGAAGAACTAAAAAGCCTCTTGATGAAAGTGAGAAAGAGAGTGAAAAGTTTGGCTTAAAACTCAACATTCAGAAAACTAAGATGATGGCATCTGGTCCCATCACTTCATTGCAAATACATGGGGAAACAGTGGAAACAGTAACAACCTTTATTTTGGGGGGCTCCAATGTCACTGCAGATGGTGAGTATAGCCATGAAATTAAAAGATGCTTGCTCCTTGGAATAAAAGCTATGACCAACCTAGATAGAATATTAAAAAGCAGAAACATTACTTTGCCAACAAAGGTCTGTCTAATCATGGCTATGGTTTTTCCAGTAGTCATGTATGGATGTGAGATTTGAACTATAAAAAAGGTTGAGCACTGAAGAATTGATGCTTTTGAACTACAGTGTTGGAAAAGACTCTTGAGAGTCCCTTGGACAGCAAGGAAATTCAACCAGTCCATCCTAAAGGAGATCAGTCCTGAATATTCATTAGAAGGACCGATGCTGAAACTGAAACTCCAATATTTTGGCCACATGATGCGAAGAACTGACTCATTTGAAAATACTCTGATACTGGTAAAGATTGAAGGCAGGAGGAGAAAGGGACATCAAATGGTGAGGTATTAGAGGACTGATATCAGAGGACTGAGTGACTGTACTGAACTGAACACTTTAGTAATAAATATTTTCAGCTTGTGTTAGCAAAGGCTGCACATAAATGCAAGTTTTAATTAACCAGCTGACTAAAAAGTGAGATCTACTCTCTGCTGAATAAGCTAGTGCATGTAATCCAGATTCATTGCCAAACGTGCTCTATCACTAGATTCAGTCCAACAGACCATGATATTTTTTCCTCCTTCGTCACCCAATACCATCAGTGTCCCTTTCCACATATAATTCCCATGTTTCTATCACAATAAATCATAAATTTCTAGAAAATATTTTAGTGTATAAATCTTACCAGACTCCAGATTTAATTCTTATCCCTTTGAGATCAGGTGAGTTTTGACTAAAAATGTCAAAAAGGTGGTAGAGATTAGTCTTAAAAAGACTGACATTACTTGGAATGGTACAAGGTAATTACCTCAAATAGTTTCTTGCACGTCTTCAATCAGTGATGAAACAGCCTCACTATTAACAGAGAACTTTTTTCTTCCGCTTCCAAGCATAACTCAGAGGTGCTTAGAAGTCACATTAACCAGTCAGCCTAACATATCAAAAAGTCCATTGTTCCTTGGGATTTCAATCTATACTCAGAATTTCACCTGACTAGATTGTGAGTTTAATATACACTATAACATAGAAACTTCCAAAATCATATTCTAGATCAGATACTCAGCTAATTCTTCCCTATGATTAAAAGAGAAAAATTTCCCCTTAATTCTGAAATGTCTTAGATTCTGATCAGGGAAATATTCTAGGGAAGAATTTACAAGAACATAGAAGGACTTCAGGCCAGAAGAAATATGTAAGATCATATTATCTTGGTTTTAGAGACAAAGAGAGACAATTATATTTTGTTTAGGCATGTTTGCATCTCTATCTTATATATCTTCATCAGTATCTTGATAGTACATCCAAAGTTTCTCTGGATTTGCATCTGTTTTTCCTAAAGAGTAAAACTGTATTTTGGATTATTTCGCTATGAATTAAGCACAGCACCAGTTGCATGAAAATTGATCATTTGGAAGCAGATTTCTGTTCTAAAAGAAAGCATTTTAAAATGATTCAAAGATAAACTTAGTCCCCTTTTACAAATTTCTGTTTATATGGCTTTAATAAACAGTTGTCACAGTATCTCAAATGTGGCCACTATAAAACCAAAACATAACACTACACAACACAACCAGTAATAAAATACAAAAAAAAAAAAAAAAAATCCCGCACATTTCACAGATTTGATTTGGCTAGAAGTGCTAGTTTTCTAGGCACAAAGGATCTTGAAGTAAAATAAAGTATAAACAGTTTATATTCTAGTTTTATATTTTATATATATATACATAAATATGAGGGGAAAGTATACAAAAAAGGAACCCTGGATGTATTAGCCACTGCAAGAGCAAAGTCCACATTTTTAGTAAGTAAATTTGAAGATTGTTTTCAGTTTACAGAAAGGGGTACCACTAAGCTAGGCAATGGAGCACATAGGTAAACATACTTTTATCTTGCTGTTGGGCTGCACCTTATAGACCCGCAAGCCTTATGTTGACAGTTGCCCAGCCTTGAGAACAAAGAAAGAGCCCAGAAACAGTGACAGAGACATCAAGGATTTTTTGGAAAGGGGGTTTTACATATCTGCAACACCATACTGTGTGCTGCAGACAGCAAACAGAACCTGGCAGCAATCTTGGCTACTCAGGGGAAGAGGGGGCTACCATTTAAAGTTGCAATAGACATCAGGTTGGCTCATTTGTTACCAGGGAAACCAGAAGCAAAGTCATGTCCCTCACTGCCCCTGTGATGGTTAATGACCATCACAAAGACAGGTGTTTCCCTTTGAAGTTACAAGTGGAGCCATTCCTAAAAATTAGAACTAGCTGTGATAGGGCTCAAGAATGTTCATGTGAGTAGGGTGTAAGGGAGGCAGGGATTGGTCAAGCAGGAGACATACAGAGAGCAAGAGAACAGCCATCTTGAGTGATCTGAACATTCAACTCCACCCTGACATACCCTGCACAACCATAATGACCTTGATCTGTCCCTCTTCTATGACATGCCTGATGTATAGAGAGGAGCACTGCAACCAAATACTAAAAGTTCAATATAGATACCAGCAGCTAAAGAGTATAAAGAGTAAATGAGGAGATTATTGGGTCAATTTCTCATGAAAATCCAGAGGAGAACGCCATTAACTCACTGTAGACCTAGCAATCAGACTCATTTTGCAGTTAGGCCACCATGGTTGCTCATTCCACACACTGATTCCCTCCACTCAGACTAAGGACAAAATGTAATATGTGTAACAGGCACAGTACAAGGCAGACTTTGACCATTAAGCAAAATCTAAGCAGTAACAATATTCTGAGATAATGCCATCCCTGCCCGTGGTTTTTATCCTTACCTGCAGTACGATACCACTCATCCACCCTCAGTCCCTACAGCCCTTGCAAGCAATTCACAGGGTTCCCCAGCTTACTTCAGAGAAACTAGCACTGAGAGAAAGAGGTCAAGTCACCCACAGGTTATGTCCCTCCCTTGGGGACCTTCTGCATTGAGGCATCTTTAGTGTCTTTTCTTAAATTTAGATCCCATGTCTTCATTCCTTTTCGTCAAGTGGTCTTTGTGACTTGGGCCTTTTTCTGATCTCACCTCTGTCATTCTCCCACTGTAGCTGGGATGAACACAGACTGGTGAGTAGGTGCAGGCTAAGAGGCCATGATCTGTCCCACCTGCAGTGCCCAAATATTGTTATCCGCCCTCTGGAGTTGATCTCCAACAAGGGTCCTTCTGTTCAGGGTTGTTCTAACCAACAAAACCTGAATTTGTTAGGAAGCAATGGAAAATTATTCTTTAATCAGAGAGTGGAGAGATAGGAGCACCTGATCTCCTGACAAGCCATGGTCGGGGATGCTTTATAAGGCTCTCCTCAGCCAGAAGGGAGCAGAGTTCTCAGAGTTTTTGTTGGGCAGGCATAATTGTGCTGCTCAGGCTCCAGAACCCAGTGCACATCTCCGTTTATCGCCCAGTGCTACCTCAATCTTGAATAGAGGTGTCCAGGTGCAACGTCTGTACCTGGCCTGGTCCTGGAGCTGAAGTGCTGGTGCAGCCCTTTCCCAATAGGAAAAGTGGTCTGAAGGGCTGGTGTGAGGCCTCTGAACATGGCACCCCGTGAGCTAGTGAAGCTAGGCTATGCACAAAGGGGAAAAAAAAAAGGTTAGACTTTATTTTATTACCCAGATTCTATTTTATTTCATGGCAGTTGATAATGAGCTTTGCTGGTGACCAAATGAGCAACAGGTAATTTAGGTGCAGGTAAATTCAATAATTGAAGACTAAACTCTTGAAAAAGATTACAAAACTTAGTGAAAAATTATGAAAATATACTCTTAAAAGCATCAAAGAACTACCATGGTAGTAAGAAATTGCAGGCTTAGAATGTGGAAGAGGAAAGAAAGACAATTCTGCACCTAAGGTCAATTTTGCCACGTTGGCAGGCTATTATTTCAAACAAAATATTCTAAAACTTCCTCTAAGTCTTCTCCAGAGAGTCTAGCAGTCATGTTCAAGGGCAGATGTGCATTAGAGAATAAAGATTAAGAACTTGTAGAATCTGTGGGACACTGCCTTGAACTAGAGATACAGAATGTTTCATGTTAGAGTTCAGAGATCAGACAATTCATGAAGTTTTCACCAAAAACATTTCACCATATGTCTGTAGAGTTCTATGTTGTGGTTTTATTTCCAGGTTTTGAAAAAGCAGTTGGAATAAATCCAAGTGTCAAACCATATCTGACAAACGGAGTAATAAGTATTGTGTGAAACACAGCCCAGGCTTTAGCCCTCTTTACCAGAGTAGTAAAGCTAAAGCAACGTTGCTAATTACATATTCACACCACATGGATACATTACAGAACTTCATCCCACAACTGAAGACTAAAATCCAACTCCCGAGCAAAATCAGAGGGTTCTGAAAGAGTGATGTTGGATTACAAATTTAATCAGGTAGAGTCTAATTGGCATTATATCAAAATATGACTACTCTAATAAAGACAATTAAAATGGCCTTTGAGAGCAACTGGTAAAAAATTATTTGGCAATCTTCTCCCACTTTTAACCTCTATAAGTGATAAGCAGATGAAGGTAGTGACAGTTTGTCTTCACCCAGCATGCATAGCATTTCACTTTCATATCTGTCTACCTCAAGTTTTCTGCCATCCTAATTTAATTCACAGTGAAGTTGATCATCTCTCAAGACCAAAGGCCTCAAGCTGATAGGAGATGGTACGGGGAAGAAACAGATACCATAAATACCCTAGGAACACACAAAATTCTAGGGGTTGTAGATCAGGCCTGTGAAATTCCTTGTACTTCAGTATTGTACTCTAGCGAAATTTTTGGTCTGAGTTGTGTTGGAAAATCCCCTTAGTGAAAGATGAATAAATGTATCCTGTATGTACTACCATTACGAGAATAGCACAATTGCCTGCTAGGCTTCAATGGATTTTTGGAAATAATATATTCTACGTTTGTGTGTACTGTTCTGAATATTCATAAGTAACTTATGTCAAAGAAAGCTCAAAGACAAATTTGAGTTCTGAGTTAAATTTTTACTTGAATCCTTGGGGGAGAGACCAATTATTATAGTAGTGGTACCCTGAATAAAAATACCTAGGCAGAATTTAAAGACAAAACCTGAAGTTCAATTTGTTACCTGGGAATTATAAATTCGGATTGTATGAAATTTGAGTTAGATTTCATAAATATAGAAACAAGATGTTCTTACTTTCCTTGGCTTTATTCAGAATGCGAAAAGTCTTAAACATTTTTTTTTTTTTAATGACTAATCTCAGTATGTAAGTCTTGGGGAATGTGCTTCTTTGGATATTAGTATGATATACATTTTATATATAATATGTTTTTGTGTGTGATATGTTAGTCATGATGGAAGACAAAAGTGAGGAGGAAAAAAATGACAATTTTTCACCTTTTTTTCATTTTTTTTTTTATTCCCCATCTTGAACCCATTTATTTTTCAGTTTCTGTTCCTTAGACACAGGTTTAATTAAATATAGTTATTCAACAATTTTGTGATTCCTTTATTACACTTTTCCTTTTTTTGCTGATTCTATTTATATTGTTTCAAAGGTATGATTATATATTTTAATTAATTATAATATGGTTAATTATTAACACCTCTTTGCTCTACAGTTAACAAAACTAGAGACAAAATATAAGGACTAAAATCAAGAGTTCCCTGGAGACTTTTCAAAGTGCTGAGTGTCACTTATAAATTAATTATATAATTCTTTAAATATTTTTACTGGACCTAACAGTTTATCTCTTCTGAGTCAAGAAACAAGGACATTTTATTCACTTCCATCAGATTTTGCCTAGAATATTTAAAATTGGCAACTACTTCATTTTCTCTGTATTTTTAAAATTTTGATAATTTGATTTAACTTCTTGAACATTTATAATTAATAGTCTGTGAATAATAACACTTATATTTGGATTTCCTATGGCCTGTTTCTATTAAGTTTTCTTTGAGGCTTTCACTCAACAAGTCTTTTTGATGTCATGTTATTTGTTAGTGAGAAGTAGATACTATACATGAAAATTTTTAGAGCTAATTGAGCTAGGGGAAATCACTTTAATCAAATCAGGGATTAACCCTCTGTCTTCAGCTTGGACCTAATCTTGTGAAATGTGATAGACTAAAAAGAAAAAGGGAAAAAAGACAACAAACTCTTTGTAGCTCTTCTCATCAAATTATGGAATATATTTAATCTTTGAATTTAGGCCTGGTAATACAATTTCTTTTGGCCAACAGAGTGTCAACAACCAAGGTAAAAGTAAAACTTGAAGTGTTTTTGCACATTGTGTATGACCTTCTTTTTGCTGAAAGGAATCCCACCTTCACACTGTCAGGAAGCTTGAGTAACCTATTAGAGAAGCCATCTGGAAAATAACCTAGGCAGAGGCTGACAGCCTGCCAAATATCAGGGATATAAATGGGGACTTCTTAGATAATGCAGCCCCAGTTAAACTGTTCATTCACTACAGTGTGGCAAGACAGAACCAGTGCAAGTTGCCAATCTATGTAATGTTTGTTGGTTTAAGCTACCAATATTTGGTTGATTTGTTTTATATCTAGGATTAAAGTGTTCAATTTCTACTCCACACTCACTCTTTTGGTGTGTATTCCTTCATGATTACAATGAAAAGATGGAGTGTTTGTCAGAGTTTCTCCTCCTTGGCAAGCACTAAAACTCACATTTTCTATTCATTTATTTTTTTGTCCCAGATGCATGAAACTGTCAAACACTCTGTTCAGGCTGATCTGGTTTTCAGAATCTCAGATTCCACTTCTTCAACTTCCCAAAACATTAATCATGACTTTTGAATAGACCAATACCTCAAGAGAAAAAGTAGCATCCAAACTTAATGTTTGAAACAGAAATTCCTAAAATTTTTCTGTTGAAATTCAGAAATGGAAGAAAGGAAATAGAGTGTGCTGATTAAGGAATGAAAGTTAAGATATATATGTACAGGCCAGGGAACAAATTTAGTTACAAATAAGTTGTGGTATTTACTATCCACAAATAACATTCTTTTCATAGGCAGTCTTTGAATACTTTTAGGTCTTCCCAGGTGGTGCTAGTGGTAAAGAATCCACCTGCCAGTGCAGGAGACTTAAGGACTCAGGTTCGATCACTGGGTCATGATGATCCCCTGGAGTAGGAAATGGCAACCCATTCCAGTATTCTTGCCTGGAGAATTCCAAGGACAAAAGAGCCTGGTTGGCTACTGTTCATAGGGTCACAAAGAGTTAGAAACAAATGAAACTGAAAGGTAGTTTGAAAATGGTTCTTTCAGAAGCTCAAAATTTATAGATAACAGAAAACCATCCATAGTCACCTTCAGTTCAGTTCAGTTCAGTTCAGTTCAGTCGCTCAGTCGTGTCCAACTGTTTGCAACCCCATGAATCACAGCACACCAGGCCTCCCTGTCTATCACCAATTCCCAGAGATCACTCACAATCACGTCCATCGAGTCAGTGATGCCATCCAGCCATCTCATCCTCTGTTCTCCCCTTCTCCTCCTGTCCCCAATCCCTCCCAGCATCAGAGTCTTTTCCAATGAGTCAGCTCTTCGCATGAGGTGGCCAAAGTACAGGAGTTTCAGCTTTAGTATTATTCCTTCCAAAGAAATCCCAGGGCTGATCTCCTTCAGAATGGACTGGTTGGATCTCCTTGAAATCCAAGGGACTCTCAAGAGTCTTCTCCAACACCACAGTTCAAAAACATCAATTCTTCAGTGCTCAGCCTTCTTCACAGTCCAACTCTCACATCCATACATGACCATTGGAAAAACCATAGCCTTGACTAGACGGACCTTTGTTGGCAAAGTAATGTCTCTGCTTTTGAATATGCTACCTAGGTTGGTCACAACTTTCCTTCCAAGGAGTGAGAGTCTTTTAATTTCATGGCTGCAGTCACTATCTTCAGTGATTTTGGAGCCCCCAAAAATAAAGTCTGACACTGTTTCCCCATCTATTTCCCATGAAGTGATGGGACCGGATGCCATGATCTCCGTTTTCTGAATGTTGAGCTTTAAGTCAACTTTTTCACTCTCCTCTTTCACTTTCATCAAGAGGCTTTTGAGTTCCTCTTCACTTTCTGCCATAAGGGTGGTGTCATCTGCATGTCTGAGGTTATTGATATTTCTCCTGGCAATCTTGATTCCAGCTTGTGCTTCTTCCAATCCAGCGTTTCTCATGATGTACTCTGCATATAAGTTAAATAAGCAGGGTGACAGAATACAGCCTTAACATACTCCTTTTCCTATTTGGAACCAGTCTGTTGTTCCATGACCAGTTCTAACTGTTGCTTCCTGACCTGCATACAGATTTCTCAAGAGGCAGGTCAGGTGGTCTGGTATTCCCATCTCTTTCAGAATTTTCCACAGTTTATTGTGATCCACACAGTCAAAGGCTTTGGCACCTTAGAGCCCGAGAAAAGAGAATCTGTCAATGCTTCCACTTTTCACCCTTCTACTTTCCATGTAGTGATGGCACCAGATGCCATGATATTAATTTTTTTTTTTTTTTTGCTGAGTTTCAAGCTAGCTTTTCACTGTCCTCCTTGACCCTTATCAAGAGGTGCTTTAGTTCCTCTTCACTTTTCTGCCATTAAAGTGGGATCATCTGAATATATGAGGTTGCTGATATTTCTCCCAGCAAGCTTGGTTCCAGCTTGTGATTCATCCAGCGCTGCATTTCACATGATGTACTCTGCATATAAGTTAAATAAGCCAGGTGACAATATACAGCCTTGTCATACTCCTTTCCCAATTTTGGACCAGTCCATTGTTCCATGTCTGGTTCTAACTGTGGCTTCTTGACCTGCATATAGGTTTCACAGGAGGCAGGTAAGGTGATCTGGTATTCCCATCTCTAATAATTTTCCACAGTTTGTTGTGATCCATATAGTCAAAGGCTTTGTTTAGCATAGTCAATGAATCAGAAGTAGATGTTTTTCTAGAGTCCGCTTGCTTTCTCTGATCCAATGGATGTTGGGAATTTGATCTCTGGTTCCTCTGTCTTTTCTAAGTCAAACTTGTACATCAGAAGTTCTCAATTTACATACTGCTGAAGCCTAGCTTGAAGGATTTTGAGCATCACCTTGCTAGCATGTGAAATGAGTGCAATTGTATGGTAGTTTGAACATTTTTTGCCATTGCCCCTTTTGGGGACTGAAATGCAAACTGACTTTTTCCAGTTCCGTGGTCATTGCTGAGTTTTCCAAATTTACTGGCATATTGAGTGTAGCACTTTAACAGCATCATCTTTTAGGATTTGAAATTGCTCAGCTGAAATTCCATCGCCTCCACTACCTTTGCTCATGGTAATGCTTCCTAAGGCCCACTTGACTTCATACTTCACAATGTCTGGTTCCAGATCAGTGACCACACCATCGTGGTTATTTGGGTCATTAAGGCCACTTTTTGTACAGTTCTTCTGTATATTCTTGCCACCTCTTCTTAATCTCTTCTGCTTCTATTAGGTCCTTACTGTTTCTGTCCTTTATCATGCCCATCCTTGCATGAAATGTTCCCTTGATATCTCCAGTTTTCTTAAAGAGGTCTCTAGTTTTCCCCATTCTATTGTTTTCCTCTGTTTCTTTGCACTGTTTATTTAAGAAGGCCTTCTCCTCTCTCCTTGCTATTCTCTGGATCTCGGCATTCAGTTGGCTAATATCTTTCCCTGTCTCCTTTGCCTTTCACTTCTCTTCTTTTCTCAGCTATTTGTAAGGCCTCTTTAGATAACCACTTTGCCTCTTTATTGAATCAATAAGTGAAAACATCAATGTGTAACCAGCAGTCTGCCAAGTAGTGGGCATCCAATGTTCAGCACAAATGGTTCCAATCATTAAGTAGTTTTCAGTGTAGTAGAAAAGAAATATCTGGACACAGGTAACAATAAAATTCCAGTGAGATAAATGTCATGCAAAAGGAAAGAAATGCTTACTTAAACTTGACCATAGTAGCAAAAACACTCTATTCATGTTAGAAACAATGTTCCACCATTTATGTTTTGTCAAAGCACATTTCCTAAGCTTTAGATCCCAAAACTGCCAAAAGACATTTAAACATTTAGTATAATGACTAACTAGTACCACCATATTTGATTTTTGTTTCAGAGAGATTGAATTAGTGTGGCAGTAAAACCAGTAAGGATGAGGAATAACATGTGATAATTTTTGGTAGCTTTACACTAACTTTGTGTATGTGTCTTATTAAAATGTGTTCATTATCTTAATACATAAAAAATTTTATATACAGTATAGACTCTGGATTAAGTCTGTATATTTAAGCTACAGATCATTCACTTCCCAATTACAATGCAACATAACCATGAACAAATTGTTCAGACTTGCTGTGCTGTACTTTTGTAAAATGGAAAAAGGAATAAAATTTGTCTCATAGATTTTTAAAAATAAGTTTAATAAGGATATTTATATAAAATAATTATAATATATAATACTGCCATAATTTGTATTCAAGATATTTAATTTTAATGATTTTGTTAAAAATTTAAAAATAAAAAAAATAAATCCATTTTGGAGATCAGTTGGATTTGTTTAAAAAAATTTAATTATATATACATTTGCTTAAGATTTTGACATTTTGAAGAAGATACTGTAAGCAAAGTATTACCTGCATCTTGTCTTATAGATGTGTGTCTGTGTGTGTATATATATACACACACATATATATACACATATCAGATAATTTAACATATGTTAAACAAGCAGTGTATTTACATATGTATTCACTAAATTATATGCTAAATGAATACTTAATTTCTAAAGATAAACATAATGTGTTATAAAGTTAATATGTTTTCAAATAGAATATTTACTGTATAAGCATAGAACATATTCTGATAGAATATACATCAGGTAATACTGAAAAAATATAGTTAAAAAGAGTGAATGTTTCTTCACTTTTTATTTATTTCCATTTTCCAGTATTTCCACAAAATACTTGGATTTTATGTATAGATTATGATTTTATTTTGAGGAAACTAAAAGGTTTTAAATCAAAATAAGACAGTTAACTAGAAATTTTGTAACCAGGAGGCAAAAAAATGCGAGGTCATTCCTATGGGTTCCTTCTTATCTGCCTATTCTAGAAATAAACAGGAAAGAGATTAACAAGGGCAGATCATCTATGCGAGAATGCTAGAATGTTCTCACTGCTTGGCTGGTTGTGCATATACTTTTAGTGGGATAAGCTTTGTTGCTTTTGGATTTTTCCAAAATCTCCTAATGGAAAAGATCTGTTTTAAGCTAATATTACTCATTTGTAGCTATCAAACCTTTAGAGATAGAATTCTTAAAGATTACATAAAGAGATTCTGAAGAAATAAATAACTATAAAGCCATAGTTTGTTTTGTTTTGTTTTCTTTGTTTTGTAACTTCAGTTCAGTTCAGTCACTCAGTCGTGTCCGACTCTTTGCGACCCCGTGAATCGCAGCACACCAGGCCTCCCTGTCCATCACCAACTCCCGGAGTTCACTCAGACTCACGTCCATCGAGTCAGTGATGACATCCAGCCATCTCATCCTCTGTCATCCCCTTCTCCTCCTGCCCCCAATCCCTCCCAGCATCAGAGTCTTTTCCAATAAGTCAACTCTTTGCACGAGGTGGCCAAAGTACTGGAGTTTCAGCTTTAGCATCATTCCCTCCAAAGAAATCCCAGGGCTGATCTCCTTCAGAATGCACTGGTTGGATCTCCTTGCAGTCCAAGGGACTCTCAAGAGTCTTCTCCAACATCACAGTTCAAAAGCATCAATTATTCGGCACTCAGCTTTCTTCACAGTCCAACTCTCACATCCATACATGACCAATGGAAAAACCATAGCCTTGACTAGATGGACCTTTGTTGGCAAAGTAATGTCTCTGCTTTTCAATACACTATCTAAATTGGTCACAGCTTCCTTCCAAGGAGTAAATGTCTTTTTATTTCATGGCTGCAATCACCATCTGCAGTGATTTTGAAGCCCCAAAATATAAAGTCTGACACTGTTTCCGCTGTTTCCCCATCTATTTCCCAGAGGTGATGGGACCAGATGCCATGACCTTCGTTTTCTGAATGTTGAGCTTTAAGCCAACTTTTTCACTCTCCTCTTTCACTTTTATCAAGAGGCTTTTCCGTTCCTCTTCACTTTCTGTCATAAGGGTGGTGTCATCTGCATATCTGAGGTTATTGATATTTCTCCCTGCAATCTTGATTCCAGCTTGTGCTTCTTCCATCCCAGCGTTTCTCATGATGCACTCTGCATATAAGTTAAATAAGTAGGGTGACAATATACAGCCTTGACGTACTCCTTTTCTTATTTGGAACCAGTCTGTTGTTCCATGTCCAGTTCTAATTTTTGCTTCCTGACCTTCATATAGGCTTCTCAAGAAGCAAGTCAGGGGGTCTGGTATACCCATCTCTTTCAGAATATTACACCTATTAAAATAAGACTAGTAATGGTTAAGTTTACCAGCTTCCCTGGTGGGTCAATGGTAATGAATTCACCTGAAATGCAGGAGATGCATGCAGGAGACATGGGTTTGATCCCTGGGTCAGGAAGATCCCCTGGAGAAGGAAATGGCAACCCACTCCATTATTCTTGCCTAGGGAATCCTCGGGACAGAGGAGCCTGGTGGGCTACACTACATGGTTCACAAAAGAGTTGGACATGATTAAGTGACTAAACAATAACAATGACAGTTAAGTTTAATTCTTTTGCACATAGACTTAGCTATATAATTTCCAGATCAGGAAAATGAAAATGGTCATGTTATTCAAAATCATTAAAAATTACAAGACAACAACAGTAGAGCATTAGACCAAATGCAGGGTCCTTCTAAAGGTAGTGTCTTTTTAACTGTACTGTCATATGCTCACAAACCCTGTTTGTACATTAGCTTTCAACTATGCAGACAAAATTAGTCAGTAATGTAATCATATTCCTCCTGTAATATACTGCTGCTGCTGCTGCTAAGTCACTTCAGTCGTGTCCGACTCTTAGACAGCAGCCTACCAGGCTACTCCGTACATGGGATTTTCCAGGCAAGAGTACTGGAGTGGGGTGCCATTGCCTTCTCTGCCTGTAATATACTACAAGCAGTTTAATTATATCCAATTAATGTTAAAAACACTCAGCAGTCAGACAATATATCATCTAATAACTGTTTTGACAATTTCCTTTAAGTATCAGTATAAGCCTTCAGTTACAAAGACATAAAAAGAGTCTTCTGTTTCAGCTAAGAAAACATAGATTGAATTAGAATATAAATAAAACATGACAAATATCATGTTGACCACACATACATACATTCATAGATATATAGCTGTATTCTCTAAGAAAAAAGGATATAGTTCAATGAGTGGCTCAAATTATTGCCTTTGAACACCTTCATCCAATGACTTCATGCTTTAATTTATTGAATTTAAATTATATGTGGCCACTGGTGGCTGAGAGGGTAAAGAATCTGCCTGCTATACAGAAGACCCAGGTTCAATGCCTGGAGAAGGGAATGCCTACACATTAGTATTTTAGCCTGGAGAATTTATGGACAGAGGAGTCTGGAGGGCTACAGTCCATGAAGTTGCCAAGAGTCAGACATGACTGAGGGACTTTCACTTTTTTACTTTTATGAATATATTTAAATCTGTTTTGTCCTTTAAATACTATATTTTCTTATTTGTTACTCAGTATTTCATGATGTCAGAATGATGTATTAAATAGAACTAAAGATCTTAGAACCCATACTAAATCCCTTTCTAATTCCATATACTTGTGTTTACTTGCTGTACTGATTTTATGTTCAGAACCACCTTTGTGATCAATCTACTACATTACTCTGCCAGACTACCCTACCTCTGACATTAGATTTGGCATGAAGCAAGTTCAGATGTTCAAGCTGGTTTTAGAAAAGGCAGAGTAACCAGAAACCAAATTGCCAACATCTGCTGGATCATCAAAAAAGCAAGAGAGTTCCAGAAAAAATATCTCTTTCTGCTTTATTGAATATGCCAAAGCCTTTGACTGTGTGGATCACAATAAACTGTGAAAAATTCTGAAAGACATGGGAATACCAGACCACCTGAACTGCTTCTTGAGAAATCTGTATGCAGGTCAGGAAGCAACAGTTAGAACTGGACATGGAACTACAGACTGGTTCCAATTAGGAAAAGGAGGACATCAAGGCTGTAATTTATCACCCTGGTTATTTAACTTATATGTAGAGTACATCATGAGAAATGCTGGACTGGAAGAAGCACAAGCTGGAATCAAAATATCCAGGAGAAATATTAATAACCTCAGATACGCAGAACACCACCCTTATGGCAGAAAGTGAAGAGGAACTCAAAAGCCTCTTGATGAAAGTGAAAGAGGAGAGTGAAAAAGTTGGCTTAAAGCTCAACATTCAGAAAACGGAGATCATGGCATCTGGTCCCATAACTTCATGGGAAATAGATGGGGAAACAGTGGAAACAGTGTCAGACTTTATTTTTCTGGGCTCCAAAATCACTGCAGATGGTGATTGCAGCCATGAAATTAAAAGAAGCTTACTCCTTGGAAGGAAAGTTATGACCAACCTAGATAGCATATTCAAAAGCAGAGACATTACTTTGCCAACAAAGGTTAGTCTAGTCAAGGCTATGGTTTTTCCATTGGTCATGTACGGATGTGAGAGTTGGACTGTGAAGAAAGCTGAGTGCCGAATAATTGATGCTTTTGAACTGTGATGTTGGAGAAGACTCTTGAGAGTCCCTTGGACTGCAAGGAGATCCAACCAGTGCATTCTGAAGGAGATCAGCCCTGGGATTTCTTTGGAGGGAATGATGCTAAAGCTGAAACTCCAGTACTTTGGCCACCTCATGCGAAGAGCTGACTCATTGGAAAAGACTCTGATGCTGGGAGGGATTGGGGGCAGGAGGAGAAGGGGACGACAGAGGATGAGATGGCTGGATGGCATCACTGACTTGATGGACGTGAGTCTGAGTGAACTCCCGGAGTTTGTGATGGACAGGGAGGCCTGGCGTGCCGTGATTCATGGGGTCGCAAAGAGTTGGACACAACTGAGCGACTGATCTGATCTGATAATAAGATAGTCCAAGATTTAGTGACTTAACAAAAGCCATTTCAGTATCTTTTGAAATTTTGATTAGGAATTTGACCAAGGGTTGCATGACTGTGACTTGTGTTATTAAGTCACCAGCTGCAAGTTCCAATGTGGTTTCTTACACACTTGGCATCCTGATAAAGACAGTTGGAAACAGTTCAGCTGGGCCCCACTCCCTTCCATTTTTGTCTCAGGACCTGGATAGCCACACTTACACAAGGTTCCTAGAAAAAGTGCAGTAAAAGATAAAGAGGAAGTGAAAGTTGCCTGTCTCTTACTACCTGAAAAGATATTGGTCCAACAGTATTTCCACAGTGTTCTATATAATATAGTTCTACTCAAAATAGCTACAGAGCCCTCTTATATTCAAGAGGCAGGGTGATAGGTAACAAAAGGAGTGTCAAAGTATTTGTATATTTCTTTAATCTACCAAACCATGATTAGGTAATATAGATAAACAATTAATTTGTATACATAAATTGCTTTGTATGATCACTTTTACATCACTTAAGGCACTTTATAGACACAGATATAGTTAGATATAGATAGAATTATAACAACAAAATGAATGTAGGTAGATAGATATTGCCATTTATTCAGCAACCATCCATTAAATACCTTTTTCTATGAACTAGGAATAGTTAAAACAGAAAAATGTGAATTTGTTTCTTTGCTAACAACAGCAAACAGGACTTATTAGAAAAATACAAATAAAGTTGAATAGTAGCTTATTCTTTTGTGTTTAATTAAATATACAGAGACTGCATTTTCAAAATGCAAAAAGTTTATTTTATATATGCCTTTACAGTAAAGAGATATTTCCCAGATAATTTTGTTAAAAAAAAAACATGTTGTTTTTCATGTTATTTGCTTTTCTTTCCCCCATTGACATGTGTCTGACATCCAAGTTTTCATTTTAGTTGATAAACAAACAAATAAATAAACAGACATTTATTTTTAAAAAAGTTAACTTACTTAAATTAAGTAATATTAGATTGAGAAGAAAGGCCAAAATAGAATACATTGCTGAAGATATCTAAAATGTATTGCATATATAATCCTTATACAAAACTGAATAGAAAAAGCCCAGAGAGGAAAGGACTAAATACAAAAATTAAATCCTGCATATCAACTGTTGGACACCTGAAAAGTAAAATCTTGCCCTGTATGAATATAGAGGAAATGCAGAATACATCCCAGATAATTTGTCATTTTCTCTTATAAATTTGATTGATTTATTAATATGATTATATACAGAACACTCCAAAATTCTTTCAAGAGCCCATAAGTAAATATGCTCTCAGCAATAAAACATATAATGAGATAAAAGGTGGTACTCTCTTTTCAAACAGTTTGAAGGGACACAAGTCATAGGTCATAAGCTACCAAAGAAAGAAGTCTTACTTAAGAAGCAGTATTTTGCCTAAAGGTAAACTCAGATAATTATGATTGTTCATTTTATATGTGTATATATATATATATATATATATATATATATATACATTTATATATATATTAGTAACTTGTTGGCTCATTATAATTCCATTGTTTACCTTAAATAAGACTGCCTGTTAGTTCTCCAGCAAAGATGGGTTTACTCAGAATCAGCAAAGATTTGCAATTACAGCACTTCCACGTGCAAGGCCCTGCACAGCAAGGAGAGAAGAACTCATTTAAACAAAAGTGAAGGAATTTGGGAAGTCTCTAGTAAGCAGAGCTCATTGAAGGAACTGAGAGTTGGAAGCATACTGATTTTTGATTGACTGAGTTGTGGCAGTTTCTCATTAGCTAAACTCTTGGCAGACAAGAAGAAATCATTCTTTCCCCTTTGGGCATGAGAGCTTATCCTTCTGGTCTTCCAATTCTGTTTTAGTTGGGATTTCTGTTTAACTAAATTTTACACCATATTACATTTCACAAATATAGGTGAAAGGTTATTGGATACGGATTTATATTCAGTTCAGTCATTCAGTTGTGACCTACTCTTTACCACCCCATGGACAGCAGCACACCAGGCTTCCCTGTCCATTATCAGGATTTATATTAGGTTTATAGAAAAATGTCCCCTTGTGGAAACTGAGATTGTGGGCCTATTTTATGTATCTGATGGGGCTTTCTTTGTATATCTGTTGTATTTTGATTTATAAGAAATATATATTTGGTCATTTAGGTTACAAAACTTTATTTCTCATTTATATTTGACATTTGTTCATGATCCCTGGCATATGACTCCTAAAACCCTTGGAATTTTCTATGATGAGAGCTAAAAAGGCACCTTTTGTTACGCTAATGAGATGACTATTGAAAAGCCCTGAAGTGGGGTGCCTGATGGCCATGAGAACCAACAGCATGATTAGACTGTTGGAACTTTCAGTCCACTTCTGCCCCCAACTACAAGGACAGAAGAAGGACTGGAGATTGAGTTCAACTGCCAGTGGCCAATTATTTAATTATACCTATGCAATAAAGGGATCAAGACCATTCCCATGGAAAAGAAATGCAAAAAAGTAAAATGGCTGTCTGAGGAGGCCTTACAAATAGCTGTGAAAAGAAGAGAAGCGAAAAGCAAAGGAGAAAAGGAAAGATATAAATATCTGAATGCAGAGTTCCAAAGAATAGCAAGAAGAGATAAGAAAGCCTACTTCAGCAATCAGTGCAAAGAAATAGAGGAAAACAACAGAATGGGAAAGACTAGAGATCTCTTCAAGAAAATCAGAGATACCAAAGGAACATTTCATGCAAAGATGGGTTCAATAAAGGACAGAAATGGTATGGACCTAACAGAAGCAGAAGGTATTAAGAAGAGATGGCAAGAATACACAGAAGAACTGTACAAAAAAGATCTTCATGACCCAGATAATCATGATGGTGTGATCACTGACCTAGAGCCAGACATTCTGGAATGTGAAGTCAAGTGGGCCTTAGAAAGCATCACTATGAACTAAGCTAGTGGAGGTGATGGAATCCCAGTTGAGCTATTCCAAATCCTGAAAGATGATGCTGTGAAAGTGTTGCACTCAATATGCCAGCAAATTTGGAAAACTCAGCCTTGGCCACAGGACTGGAAAAGGTCAGTTTTCATTCCAATCCCAAAGAAAGGCAATGCCAAAGAATGCTCAAACTACAGCACAATTGCACTCATCTCACACGCTAGTAAAGTAATGCTCAAAATTCTCCAAGCCAGGCTTCAGCAATATGTGAACGGTGAATTTCCTGATGTTCAAGCTGGTTTTAGAAAAGACAGAGGAAACAGAGATCAAATTGCCAACATCTGCTGGATCATAGAAAAAGCAAGAGAGTTCCAGAAAAGCATCTATTTCTGCTTTATTGACTATGCCAAAGCCTTTGACTGTTTGGATTGCAATAAACTGTGGAAAATTCTGAAAGAGATGGGAATACCAAACCACCTGATCTGCCTCTTGAGAAATTTGTATGCAGGTCAGGAAGCAACAGTTAGAACTGGACATGGAACAACAGACTGGTTCCAAATAGGAAAAAGATTTCGTCAAGGCTGTATATTGTCACCCTGTTTATTTAAATTATATGCAGAGTACATCATGAAAAACGCTGGACTGGAAGAAGCACAAGCTGGAATCAAGATTGCCAGGGGAAATATCAATAACCTCAGATATGCAGATGACACCACCCTTATGGCAGAAAGTGAAGAGGAGGAACTAAAAAGCCTCTTGATGAAAGTGAAAGTGAAGAGTGAAAAAGTTGGCTTAAAGCTCAACATTCAGAAAACGGAGATCATGGCATCTGGTCCCATCACTTCATGGGAAATAGATGGGGAAACAGGGGAAACAGTGTCAGACTTTATTTTTCCGGGCTCCAAAATCACTGCAGATGGTGACTGCAGCAATGAAATTAAAAGACGCTTACTCCTTGGAAAGAAAGTTATGACGAACCTAGATATCATATTCAAAAGCAGAGACATTACTTTGCCAACAAAGGTTAGTCTAGTCAAGGCTATGGTTTTTCCTGTGGTCATGTATGGATGTGATTGGACTGTGAAGAAGGTTGAGCACGGACGAATTGATGCTTTTGAACTGTGGTGTTGGAAAAGACTCTTGAGAGTCCCTTGAACTGTAAAGAGATCCAACCAGTCCATTCTGAAGGAGATAAGCCCTGGGATTTCTTTGGAGGGTATGATGCTGAAGCCGAAATTCCAGTACTTTGGCCACCTCCTGGGAAGAGCTGACTCATTGGAAAAGACTCTGATGCTGGGAGGGATTGTGGACAGGAGGAGAAGGGGACGACAGAGGATGAGATGACTGCATGGCATCACTGACTTGATGGACAGGAGTCTGAGTGAACTCCCGGAGTTTGTGATGGACAGGGAGGCCTGGTGTGCTGGGATTCATGGGGTCACCAAGAGTCGGACACAACTGAGCGACTGATCTGATCTGATATGATCTGATGCAATAAAGCCTTCATAAAATCCCCAAAGGACAGTGTTTAGAAAGCTTTCAGTTTGCTGAACATCTGGAGATTTGGGAAGAATAGCATGTGGGGAGAGAGCATGAATGTTCCTTGTCCTTTTCCCATATCCTATACCAAACATCTATTCCATAAAATGTTTCCTTGAGTTCTTTGAGCCACTCTAGCAAATTAATGAAATCCAACGAGTGGGTAGTCTTATTTATAGCCAGTTGTCCAGAAGCACAGGTGATAACCTGGGCTTGCATCTGGCTTCAGAAGTGAAGAGTGGGAATAGTCTTATTGCACTGATTCCTTAACCTGTAGAATTTGATGCCATCTCCTGATGCTGCTGCTGCTGCCGCTAAGTTGCTTCAGTCGTGTCCAACTCTGTGCGACCCCATAGATGGCAGCCCACCAGGCTTCCCCGTCCCTGGGATTCTCCAGGCAAGAACACTGGAGTGGGTTGCCATTTCCTTCTCCAATGCATGAAAGTGGAATATGAAAGTGAAGTTGTTCAGTCATGTCAGACTCTTAGTGACCCCATGGACTGCAGCCTACCAGGCTCCTCCATCCATGGGATTTTCCAGGCAAGAGTACTGGAGTGGGTCTCCAGTGCCTTCTCTGATCTCCTGATAGGGAGTATGAAAGTTCAGTTGAATTGTGCAACACCCACCTTGTATCAGAGCATTGATTGTTGGTCTGGGGAAACCCACCATCCTGTTTCAGAGACAAATTGATACCTATAATCACTACTTCTGTGATACCTTGCGGGAATGTTAGAGTAGTCAGTGAAAGACTGAATATTAGTTGTGAATATCAGATAACTATAAATTAGGAATATTTTCCCATTTTTGGCTTAGAAGAATAATTTGCATTTTTTTTTACCAGCTTAAAGCTAAAATTAACAAGAACAATGTAACATAGTAAAATTTCAAAGTTATTATTATAAGCATAAATACAAGCTATGATAAATGGTACTATTAATAATTAGATCTTCCTGAAGAGCAAATCAGCATATTTTATTTAAATAAAATTCCCTTCAAATATTCAAATTTCAGAAAATAATTTTACTTGGTAATCATCAAATGGCATCTTGTAGAATGAACATTGAGATATGGTTCATGAATTTAAGCAATTCTGTGTGATTTTTTTAAATTGTAAGTGAATAGACCATCAAGGTCATTTCCTTCTAAATATATATGTATATAGTATATATTTTTTAAATATAGGTATATAACATATTTAAATATATATGATTTGCAGCACTAACGTAAGAACCTAAATAATGACAAGCAAGATTGGGACTCAACATTACTTAGAAGTTTAGTAATACCACAGGGATTGGAATTTCAAAAGCAAATAAACTTTAGGATTTCTGATAGAGAATTATCTTCTGGTTAATTGCTATTAAAAACTGAACATTTTAGGAATGTTTAAAATCTGTTAGAGAAACAAATCAATTATCTGGTAGTTACCTAGGAGACAACTTTAGTGGTACAGAACACAGATGAAGGATTTGCAGACAAGCAAAAAACCTATACATACTCTATAGTAATAGTGAAGTCACTCAGTCGTGTCTGATTCTTTGCGACCCCATGGACAGTAGCCAACCAAGCTCCTCCATCCATGGGATTTTCCAGGCAAGAATACTGGACTGGGTTGCCATTTCCTACTCCAGGGGACCTTCCTGACCCAGGGATCAAACCCGAGTCTCCCGCATTGTAGGCAGATGCTTTACTGTCTGAGCCACCAGGGAAGGCCTACTTACTCTAGTCCTAATTATAACCCACTTGTTTATCCCCTACTTGCCAATACCTTGCAAATTAGAAGCAACAAATAAAAAATATTTCAAGGCACACTTATAGCTATAAAAAATCTTTTGGACAGGAAATATGAGGAAAAGTAAGTCTCTGAGCTCAGCAAACACATCAATTTGTATGACTATATTATAAGAAACATAGAAATTCCAAAGTAGAAATCCTTTCAGATTTTGCGCTTAATCCTCAAGGACTTGGAACACTGTAAGAGTAAAAGCTGAAGGCAAGATCCCAAGCTAGCTATAGCACTAGATCTAATAATTTTGCATGACATATAAAGTATTTCATCTCATCTATGTGCAATCATGTTTTTTACTCAAATATTTTAAAATGCCTTTTAGCTTTGAATATGTATCATTCAGATATTTTTCCCCTTTTGTGCATCTTCTTATTATTTTGCCTATTGCCATTGATTTGGAATAAGACCTTTCAGGAATTGCTGTGTGCTTTTTCCAAGAAATGAGAGTCAATGTTAGTGAATTTGTCAAGTGAGGGAATACGAATGATCATCTACTTAAAGATTTTTTAATCCCATGGTCATAAATATTGCATATTTGATTCTTAAGATTTTAAATGAAACATTTCCTCATATCTTAGAGACAGTGACAAAGGTCACATTAGATACTGGGTAGGATTCCAGTACTCTTTCCAAGATAAAGATGTTAGTGAAGTGAGTAAACTATCGCTAATGAAAATAATACTGTCTAGAGTTAAACCTCAGGAGAGTAACTGATGTTTATAACACCCTGAGATATATAAAAAACTTTATTTTTAGTCCACATATCCAGTGTTTAATATAGTGTTAAGAATAGTTAATATTAGCACAGAGGTTAAGAGCACAAAGAGTGAACCCAGAGGACTTGATCTAGAGCCCCAGTTCTGTTACTTGTTAGCTGGTCAAGTAACTTATTATAAACTTGTTTCTTTACCCTAAAATGAGCATAATTATAGTGTGCACCTCACAGGCTTATGCTAAGGATAAAATTTTATCTTTATGAGAAGGATAAGAGTCATATCTGACTCTTTGTAAGCCTATGAACTATAGTCTTCCAGGCTCCTCTGTCTGTGGGATGTTATAGATGAGAATACTGAAGTGGGTTGCCATGCCCTCCTTGGAGGATCTTCCTCATCCAAGGACTAAACTCACATCTCTTGTGTCTCCTGTATGGCAGGTGGATTACTAGCACCACCTGGAAAGCCAAGGATACAATTAGTTAACATTCACAGAACACTCTGAGGGGTCACCTTCTCTATTATATTGTGCTGTATCAGTGTTGTTGTTGTTCAGTTGCTCAGTCATGTCCAACTCTTTGAAACCCCATGGACTTCAGTATGCCAGGATTTCCTGTCCATCATCATCTCCTGGAGCTTGCTCAAACTCATGTCCTTTGAGTTGGTGATGCCATCCAACCATCTCATCCTAAGTCATCCCATTCTCTTCCTGCCTTCAATGTTTCCCAGCATCAGGGTCTGTTCTAATGACTTTCTAATATCAGTGTTAGTTGTTTCCATAAACTGTTCAATTTAGCTTGCTGAAATATTCACTTGTCAGATTTATAAAATGTTATTTTAAACATTTAAGATACTTATTTATACCATTTACACAGCCACCTCCCCCCGCCTTCTTTTGTAATAAGATCATCTATCCAAAGTAACCTAAAGTGATAATAATTTGAGAAAGGGAAGTTTAGCTCTCTCCACTGCTTTAATATATATTGAAAGATATGTTATTTTTCAAGAAGTTTATTTAAAAGGTCCATGAAGTTGAAAATAATATTAATATTAAGGTAAAACAAACAAAAAATCTACTTGAGCTTTTGATTACCAGTTGTTGTTCAGCTGCTGAGTTGTGTCTGTATCTTTGCAACCCCATGGACCCCAGCACATCAGCCTCTTCTGTCCTGGAGTTTGCTCAAAGTTATGTCCATTGAGTCATTGATGCTATCTAACATTCATGATCTCTGCTGCCCCTTCTCCTTCTTCCCTCAGTCTTTCCCAGAACCAGGATCTTTTTCAATGAGTCGGCTTTTTGCATCAGGTGGCCAAAGTATTGGAGCTTCAGCATCAGTCCTTCCAATGAATATTCAGGATTAATTTCCTTTAAAATTGACTGGTTGACCTTCCATTCAGTGGATTCTCAGGAGTCTTCTCCAGACAGAGCCTATGTTAAATTCTGTGTGACTATCCTTACAGTAAACTTATAGTTGTTAAGAGCTAATGAGTCAGCGATAGTTCAGCTAATATCTCAAGTTCAATAAGTTTTAACTTGTCAAGTTCAGTAAGTGGAAGGAAATCAAGATTTGAACATAGGCAGCCAGACTGAGGAGCAACCTCATGTCCAAGGAGCTGTGGCTACGTGGGCGCAGGAGAACCGAGAGGAGGTACTCCACATTCCAGGTCAGGAGGAGTGGCCATGAGGAGATACCCCTCGTCCAAGGTAAGGAGAAGTGGCTGTGCTTTGCTAGAGCAGCCATGAAGAGACACCCCAAGACGAAGGTAAGGGAAACTCAAGTAAGACAGTAGGTGTTGCTAGAGCATCAGAGGGCAGACACACTGAAACCATAATCACAGAAACCTAGCCAATCTGATCACATGGAACACAGCCTTGTCTAACTCAATGAAACTAAGCCATGCTGTGTGGGGCCACCCAAGACGGGAGGGTCATGGTGGAGAGGTCTGACAGAATGTGGTCCACTGGAGAAGGGAATGGGAAAACACTTCAGTATTCTTGCCTTGAGAACCTCATGAACAATATGAAAAGGCAAAATGATAGGATACTGAAAGGGGAACTCCCTAGGTCGGTAGGTGCCCAGTATGCTACTGGAGATCAGTGGAGAAATAACCCCAGGAAGAATGAAGGGATGAAGCCAAAGCAAAAACAATACCCAGTTGTGGATGTGATTGGTGATAGAAGCAAGTTCCGATGCTGTTAAGAGCAATATTGCGTAAGAACGTGGAATGTCAGGTCCATGAATCAAGGCAAATTGGAAGTGGTCAAACAGGAAATGGCTAGAGTGAACCTCGATATTCTAGGAATCAACAAACTCACATGGACTGGAATGGGTGAATTTAACTCAGATGACCATTATATCTACTACTGTGGGCAGCAATCCCTTAGAAGAAATGGAGTAGCCATCATGATCAGCATAAGAGTTCGAAATGCAGTACGTGGATAAAACCACAAAAACAACACAATGATCTCTGTTCGTTTCCAGGCAAACCATTCATTATCACAGTAATCCAACCCTATGCCCCAACCAGTAATGCCAAAGAAGCTGAGGTTGAATGGTTCTATGAAGACCTAGAAGACCTTTTAGAACTAACACCAAAAAAGATGTCCTTTTCATTACAGGGGACAGGAATGCAAAAGTAGGAAGTCAAGAAACACCTGGAGTAACAGGCAAATTTGACCTTGGAATATGGAATGAAGCAGGGCAAAGACTAATAGAGTTTTCCCAAGAAAATGCACTGGTCATAGCAAACACTGTCTTCCAACAACACAAGAGAAGACTCTACGCATGGACATCACCAGATGGTCAAAACTAAAATGAGATTGATTATATTCTATGTAGCCAAAGATGGAGAAGCTCTATATAGTCAGCAAAAACAAGACCAGGAGCTGAATGTGGCTAAGATCATGAACTTCTTATTGCCAAATTCAGAATTAAATTGAAAAGTAGGGAACACTTTCATCAAAATGCATTTTAGTTCCTCTTCACTTTCTGCCATAAGGGTGGTGTCATCTGCATATCTTAGGTTAGGGATATTTCTCCCAGCAATCTTGAGTCCAGCTTCTGCTTCTTCCAGCCCAGCATTTCTCATGATGTACTCTACATATAAGTTAAATAAGCAGGGTGACAATATACAGCCTTGACGAACTCCTTTTCCTATTTGGAACCACTCTGTTGTTCCATGACCAGTTCTAGTTGTTGCTTCCTGACCTGCATACAAATTTCTCAAGAGGCAGATCAGGTGGTTTGGTATTCCCATCTCTTTCAGAATTTTACAGTTTATTGCGATCCACATAGTCAAAGGCTTTGGCACAGTCAATAAAGCAGAAATAGATGCTTTTCTGGAACTCTCTTGCTTTTTTCCCGATCCAGCGGATGTTGGCAATTTGATCTCTGGTTCCTCTGTCTTTTCTAAAACCAGCTTGAACATCAGGAAATTCACCGTTCACATATTGCTGAAGCCTGGCTTGGAGAATTTTGAGCATTACTTTACTACCATGTGAGATGGGTGCAATTGTGCGGTAGTTTGAGCCTTCTTTGGCATTGCCTTTCTTTGGGATTAGAATGAAAACTGACCTTTTCCAGTCCTGTGGCCAAGTCTGAGTTTTCCAAATTTGCTGGCATGTTGAGTGCAACACTTTCACAGCATCATCTTTCAGGATTTGGAATAGCTCAACTGAAATTCCATCACCTCCACTAGCTTTGTTCATAGTGATGCTTTCTAAGGCCCACTTGACTTCACATTCCAGGATGTCTGCCTCTAGGTCAGTGATCACACCATCATGATTATTTGGGTCATGAAGATCTTTTTTGTACAGTTCTTCTGTGTAATCTTGCCATCTCTTCTTAATACCTTCTTGCCGAGGACCAGCCCCGGCTGATCCAGGGTATTCGAAGGGGAGACGGGGTCGGCGACTATTTATTTATTTATCAAAGATATAAAGAATAATAGAATGAGGATAGCTCAGTAGGAAAATTCAGTGGAGAAAAGAAGCTGAGTAGCTTGGTTTACGCGGGAGACCAATAAAACTTCAAGACAAGAAGTTTGCACCACTTACGTAGGCCGCAGGCGCCCTCTCGAATAGCGGAAGGTGCCTCACCCTAGACACCTTCTCGAGTGGGTCTTAGAAGCCCAGGCATAATTAGTAAGCGTGGTGGGTTCCGCGCTCCAGATGGAGACTCAGCTGGAAGTTAAAAGAAAGAATGACATGGGGAGACCAAGCGTTGGTGAGCAAGGCCCGTAGCTTTATTTTTAACAGGGGCTTTTATACCCTAAGTTACACATAGAGGATAATAGGGGATGCAAAGTCAGCAGTCTTTGATTCTTATCAAAAACCAGGGTTTCTTTCCTGCAAATTTATCGTATACAAATGGTTTAGGTGATTTACATCATCTTCTGGCCAGAAGGCCTACTAACATTTTATGACTCTTGACAAGGACTTATCAACAAAGACTTACTTTCTCTAAGAGTAATTATTTTAAGGTTTTGCGCCATCTTCCGAAGATAAAATTGCATTCCTATAGGGCGGATGTGTAATGGGTTTACAACAAAGGAAAGAATTTATTACCTTAAGGGTCTAAAGTTACTAATACCAAGGCCACTACTTATTTTTTCTACATACCCACTATTAATTAATACATATTCAAGGATACAATTCAGGGGATGTGAAAACTTGGCAACAGACATTGACTCCTCAATGAAATCCTTTACTAGTTTATTCTGACAGTTTCTAACTCTCTGAGAGGCTCTAAGCTATTTGAATATCTTAAGCTTCCCATGCCTCTGGAGGCTGGGAGACTGTAAACAATCGTATGCATAGCTGCAGGAGTCCGGGTAAACTTGTCAGGCGAGTTAGAGAGCCATCAGAGGGGCTTGGATTTAAACACTCCTAATTGCCCAGGAACTTTATTAATTGGAGCTGTAAGTTAACTCTTTGACAGAGAGAGCGAGATGGTGGTAGGGGACAGCCCCCAGTAAAGTCAGAGGTGAGAGCACAAAGCAATAAAGTAGGCAGACTCTGGTTTTTTGGGGGGTAGATGCTCGAGAATATCCAGGCGGACTCCTGAGGCTCAATCCCGCCTTTGCGTATGCCGAGCCTCCTTCCTCATGACCTTTGTCATGAGTGGAATGCCTCACCGGCTCCCGGCACCTTCTGCTTCTGTTAGGTCCATACCATTTCTGTCCTTTATCGAGCCCATCTTTGCATGAAATGTTCCTTTGGTATCTCTGATTTTCTTGAAGAGATCTCTAGTCTTTCCCATTCTGTTGTTTTCCTCTAGTTCTTTGCATTGATCGCTGAGGAAGACTTTCTTATCTCTTCTTGCTATTCTTTGGAACTCTGCATTCAGATGCTTATATCCTTCCTTTTCTCCTTTGCTTTTCACTTGTCTTCTTTTCACAGCTATTTGTAAGGCCTCCCCAGACAGCCATTTTGCTTTTATGCACATCTTTTCCATGGGAATGGTCTTGATCCCTTTCTCCTGTACAATGTCATGAACCTCATTCCATAGTTCATCAGGCACTCTATCAGACCTAAGCCCTTAAATCTTTTTCTCACTTCCACTGTATAATCATAAGGGATTTGATTTAGGTCATACCTGAATGGTCTAGTGGTTTTCCCTACTTTCTTCAATTTAAGTCTGAATTTGGCAATAAGGAGTTCATGATCTGAGCCACAGTCAGCTCTTGGTCTTGTTTTTGCTAACTGTATAGAGCTTCTCCATCTTTGGCTGCAAATAATATAATCAATCTGATTTCGGGTCAAATCACTTCATGGGAAATTGATGTGGAAACAGTGTTAGACTTATTTTTTTGTGCTCCGAAATCACTGCATATGGTGATTGCAGCCATTAAATTAAAAGATGCTTACTCCTTGAAAGGAAAATTATGACCAACCTAGATAGCATATTCAAAAGCAAAGACATTACTTTGCCCACAAAGATCTGTCTAGCCAAGGCTATGGTTTTTCCAGTGGTCATACATGGATGTGAGAGTTGGACTGTGAAGAAAGTTGAGCACTGGAGAATTGATGCTTTTGTGCTGTGGTGGTAGAAAAGACTCTTGAGAGTCCCTTGGACTGCAAGGAGATCCAATCAGTCCATTCTAAAGATCAGTCCTGGGTGTTCATTTGAAGTACTGATACTAAAACTGAAACCCAATATTTTGGCCACCTCACGGGAAGAGTTAACTCATTGGAAAAGACTCTGATGCTGTGATGGATTGGGCGCAGGAGGAGAAGGGACAATAGAGAATGAGATGGCTGGATGGCATCACCAGCTCAATGGGCATGAGTTTCAGTGAACTCTGGGTATTGGTGATGGACATCGAAGCCTGGCATGCTGCAATTCATGGAGTTCCAAAGAGTTGGCCATGAGAGAGTGACTGAACTGAACTGAACTGAGCGAGACTGAAGAGTTAATTCTTCAGAAGAACTTGGTGAGTATGACAAGGAACACTTCCCTAATTATAGAAGATATGAAGAAGAGAGGTCATATATAGCAAGACAGGAAGATCTCATGGTTTCCCCAGAGATATAATTGATATAGATAAATATTTCAAATACTGGTTTGGTAGGCTTTTGTTTTGTTTTGTTTGAATTCTGATCTTGTCACTTATCAGTATGTATATGACTTAATGTCTCGATTTCAGTTTTCATTTCTATAAAATAAGATAAATAATTTCTCTATCAAAAGGATATTTTATAGATTGAATAATATAAAACACAAAGTTCAATGTAAGACACATACGTACTCTATAAATGATAAATATTATCATTTTTATTGTTATTGCTATTTCCATAGAAATTGTCATCTTTATTCAGTTAAAAGAGCATGTTTAAATGTAGAAGGGAGATCAGCCCTGGGTGTTCTTTGGACAGAATGATGCTAAAGCTGAAACTCTAGTACTTTGGCCACCTCATGTGAAGAGTTGACTCACTGGAAACGACTCTGATGCTGGGAGGGATTGGGGACAGGTGGAAAAGGGGACGACAGAGGATGAGACGGGGGATGGCATCACCGACTCAATGGACGTGAGTTTGAGTGAACTCCAGGAAATGGTGATGGACAGGGAGGCCTTGCGTGCTACCATTCATGGGGTCGCAAATAGTTGGAGATTATTGAGTGACTGAACTGAACTGAACTAAAGTGTAGAAGATATTCTTAGATATTATGAAGGAGAGAAGAAAAAGGACATAAAATATCTTTTCATATGTTCTAGCTAAACTTGTTTAGAGTATGATTAAAATAAAATTTGAGCAAGCCTGAGACATAAATATCATCTTTGCATCCTGCCTCTTTTAATGTTCTATCTCTTACCATTACTCTTTAAAGTCTCTTGACCAGCCTAATTCAGTATACTTCTTTAATAACAAATAAACAAATATTATTGCCCACAAATAATGTACCAGCTGATGGCTCTGGTCTTGACTATGTTGACCCATGCATGTATAGTCACCTGCAGGTTAAATAGGCAATTACATTGATTTTTAAAAATAGACTATTTTTTTCAGAGCAGTTTAGGTTCAAAGCAAAATTAAGTGGAAGTTACAAAAATTGCTCACATTCCTCATTTCCCCACACATGCACAGTCTCCCACATTATCAATAATTCAATAATCCCCCCCAAAGTTGTACACTTGTTACTCTTAATGAACCTGCCTGGCAGTGCAGGAGATGTAAGAGATACTGTTTTGGATCTTGGGTCAGGACGACCCTCCTGGAGGAGGGCATGGCCATCTACTCCAGTATTATTGCCTGGAGAATCCCATGCATAAAGGGGACTGGCAGGCTACCGTCCATAGGGTTGCACAGAGTTGGACATGACTGAAGTGACTTAGCATACAAGCAATGAACGTGTATTGACATAATTGCCACATGGTATCCATAGTTTACATTAGACTTCATTCTCAGTATTGTACACTCTATGGACTTGAACAGGTGAAGAATGACAAACATCTACTGCTACAGTATTACAAAGATTAGTTTTATGCACCCAAAATCCACCATGTTCTACATATTCATTCTTCTCTCTCCTGTAAGCCCTGGCAACCATTGTCCATAGTTTTGCCTTTTCTGGAATGTCAAACAGTAGAAGTCGTATGGTATGTAACCCTTTCAGATGATTTCTTTCACTTAGTGATGTACATTTAAGGCTTCTCTGTGTCTTTTCATTACTTTTTCCTTAGTCTGTGTATACTGAAGTTTATTCATTTATTTCCTGAAAGTCATCATTTTTGCTTTCAAATTCCAAAGTTTTGGAATTCCAAATATTCTAATTTTTAACAGTTATGAGTCAAGCTGATATAAATATCCACAGGCAGGATTTTGTGTGGATATACAGCGCTCGTGGTAACAAGCCTGACTGTCAATGTCAGAGACATAAGAGATGCAGGTTTTATCTCTGGGTCAGGAAGATCACCTGGAGTAAGAAATAGAAACCATTCCAGTATTCTTGCTTGGAGAATCCCATGGATACAGGAGCCTGGTGGGCTACGATACATAGGGTCACAGAGTTGGACTCAACTGAAGTGACCGCACACCCAAGGTAAGAGAAACCCAAGTAAGATGGTAGGAGTTGCATGACGGCATGAGAGGGCAGACACACTGAAACCATACTTAAGAAAACTAGTCAATCTAATCACACTAGGACCACAGCCTTGTCTAACTCAATGAAACTAAGCCATGCCCGTGGGGCAACCCAAGACGGGCAGGTCATGGTGGAGAGATCTGACAGAATGTGGTCCACTGGAGAAGGAAATGGCAAACCACTTCAGTATTCTAGCCTTGAGAATCCCATGAACAGTATGAAAAGGCAAAGTGATAAGATACTGAAAGAGGAACTCCCCAGGTCAGTAGGTGCCCAATATGCTACTGGAGATCAGTAGAGAAATAACTCCAGAAGGAATGAAGGGATGGAGCCAAGGCAAAAACAATACCCAGTTGTGGATGTGACTGGTGATAGAAGAAAGGTCTGATGCTGTAAAGAGCAATATTGCATAGGAACCTGGAATGTCAGGTCCATGAATCAATGCAAATTGGAAGTGGTCAAACAAGAGATGGCAAGAGTGAATGTTGACATTCTAGGAATCAGTGAACTAAAATGGACTGGAATGGGTGAACTTAACTCAGATGACCATTATATCTACTATTGCAGGCTGGAATCCCTCAGAAGAAATGGAGCCATCATGGTCAACAAAAGAGTCTGAAATGCAGTACTTGGATGCAATCTCAAAAACGACAGAATGATTTCTGTTCGTTTCCAAGGCAAACCATTCAATATCACAGTAATCCAAGTCTACGCCCCAATCAGTAATGCTGAAGAAGCTGAAGTTGAACAGTTTTATGAAGACCTAGAAGACCTTTTAGAACTAACACCCAAAAAAGATGTCCTTTTCATTATAGGGGAATGGAATGCAAAAATAGGAAGTCAAGAAACACCTGGAGTAACAGGCAAATTTGGCTTTGGAATATGAAATGAAGCAGGGCAAAGACTAATAGAGTTTTTCCAAGAAAATGCACTGGTCATAGCAAACACCCTCTTCCAACAACACAAGAGAAGACTCTATACCTGGACATCACCAGATGGTCAACACCGAAATCAGATTGATCATATTCTTTGCAGCCAAAGATGGAGAAGCTCTATACAGTCAAAAACAAGACCAGGAGCTGACTGTGGCTCAGGTCATGAACTCCTTATTGCCAAATTCAGACTTAAACTGAAGAAAGTAGGGAAAACCACTAGACCATTCAGGTATGACCTAAATCAAATCCCTTACGAATATACAGTGGAAGTGAGAAATAGATTTAAGGACCTAGATCTGATAGATAGAGTGCCTGATGAGCTATGGAATGAGCTTCATGACATTGTACAGGAGAAAGGGATCAAGACCATCCCCATGGAAAAGATGTGCATAAAAGCAAAATGGCTGTCTGGGGAGGCCTTACAAATAGCTGTGAAAAGAAGACAAGTGAAAAGCAAAGGAGAAAAGGAAGGATATAAGCATCTGAATGCAGAGTTCCAAAGAATAGCAAGAAGAGATAAGAAAGCCTTCCTCAGCAATCAGTGCAAAGAACTAGAGGAAAACAACAGAAGGGGAAAGACTAGAGATCTCTTCAAGGAAATTAGAGATACCAAGGGAACATTTCATGTAAAGATGGGCTCGATAAAGGACAGAAATGGTGTGGACCTAACAGAAGCAGAAGATATTAAGAAGAGGTGGCAAGAATACATAGAAACTGAATAAAAAAGATTTCACGACCCAGATAATATGATGGTGTGATCACTGACGTAGAGGCAGACATCCTGGAATGTGAAGTCAAGTGGGCCTTAGAAAGCATCTATACAAACAAAGCTAGTGTAGGTGATGGAATTCCAGTTGAGCTATTTCAAATCCTGAAAGATGATGCTGTGAAAGTGTTGCACTCAATATGCCAGCAAATTTGGAAAACTCAGACTTGGCCACAGGACTGAAAAAGGTCAGTTTTCACTCCAATCCCAAAGAAAGGCAATGCCAAAGAATGCTCAAACTACTACACAATTGCACTCATCTCACATGCTAGTAAAGTACTGCTCAAAATTCTCCAAGCCAGGCTTCAGCAATATGTGAACCATGAATTTCCTGATGTTCAAGCTGGTTATAGAAAAGACAGAGGAACCACAGATCAAATTGCCAACATCTGCTGGATCATCAAAAAAGCAAGAGAGTTCCAGAAAAACATCTATTTCTGCTTTATTGACTATGCCAAAGCCTTTGACTGTGTCGATCACAATAAACTGTAAAATTCTGAAAGAGATGGGAATACCAGACCACCTGACCTCCTCTTGAGAAATCTGTATGCAGATCAGGAAGCAACAGTTCGAACTGAACATGGAACAACAGACTGGTTCCAAATAGGAAAAAGAGTACGTCAAGGCTGTAAATTATCACCCTGGTCATTTAACTTATATGCAGAGTACATCCTGAGAAACGCTGGACTGGAGAAGCACAAGCTGGAATCAAGATTGCCGGGAGAAATATCAATAACCTCAGATATGCAGGTGATACCACTCTTATGGCAGAAAGTGAAGAGGAACTAAAAGCCTCTTGATGAAAGTGATAGTAGAGAGTGAAAATATTGGCTTAAAGCTCAACATTCAGAAAACAAAGATCATGGCATCTGGTCCCATTACTTCATGGGAAATAGATGGGGAAACTGTGTCAGAGTTTATTTTTTTGGGTTCCAAAGTCACTGCAAATGGTGACTGCTGCCATAAAATTAAAAGATGCTTACTCCTTGGAAGGAAAGTTATGACCAACCTAGATAGCATATTCAAAAGCAGAGACATTCCTTTGCCAACAAAGGTCCGTCTAGTTAAGGCTATGGTTTTTCCTGTGGATGTGAGAGTTGGAGTGTGAAGAAGGCTGAGTGCCGAAGAATTGATGCTTTTGAACTGTGGTGTTGAAGACTCTTCAGAGTCTCCTGGACTGCAAGGAGATACAACCAGTCCATTCTGAAGTAGATCAGCTTTGGCGCTTTTTTGGAAGGAATGATGCTAAAGCTGAAACTCCAGTACTTTGGCCACCTCATGTGAAGAGTTGACTCATTGGAAAAGACTCTGATGCTGGGAGGGATTGGGGGCAGGAGTAGAAGGGGACAACAGAGGATGAGATGGCTGAATGGCATCACTGACTCAATGGACGTGAGTTTGAATAAACTCCCGGAGTTGGTAATGGACAGGGAGGCCTGGCGTGATTCATGGGGTCGCAAAGAGTTGGACATGACTGAGCGACAACTGATACTAATGAAGTGACTTAGCAAAGATCATTAGATTATTAGATCCTGCGGGATTCCAGCTCCTTGCAGTCCTGCTGCTGCTAAGTCGGTTCAGTCGTGTTTGACTCTGTGCGACCCCATAGATGGCAGCCCACCAGGCTGCCCTGTCCCTGGGATTCTCCAGGCAAGAACACTAGAGTGGGTTGCCATTTCCTTCTCCAATGCATGAAAGTGAAAGATGAAAGTGAAGTCTCTCAGTCATGTCCGACTCTTAGCTACCCCATGGACTGCAGCCCACCAGGCTCCTCCGTCGTGGGATTTTCCAGGCAAGAGTACTGGAGTGGGATGCCATTGTTTTCTCCACTAGCTATTCTTAATTATTCCTAAACCCTAAACTCAGCAAACTTCCTTTGCAAATAAACATTTCCCTCACTAACAGGTCTCAGATAACAATCCTTCCCATGGCCTCAAGCTGTGGCCTATGTTCATCCTGAAACATTCTTTGTAAAGATCCTTGAACAAATGTCAATGGTTACTTTACAGATTATTTTCTGGGCACAACTGTAGAATGCTTTATGCTTTCTCATGCTTCTCTCAAGCACCTTAACATTCTTTCCAGCCAACTCAACCGAAGAAAGAAAAGAACAAGTCAGAATCACAGGGCCTAACTCCTTCATCCTGGGGCCATGCCTGTGAGAGGAGGAGAGGGGGTTGGGACCATGCCTCCATTTTGTCAGTAATTCCTAACACATTATGTTTAGTTTTGTAAGAAACTGTCAAGTGTTAATCACTCAGGAATGTCTGACTCTTTGTGACCCCATGGTCTATAGCCCACAAGGTTCCTCTGTCCATGGAATTCTCAAGGCAAGAATACTGGAGTGGGTAGCTATTCCTTTTTCCAAGGGATCTTTCCAACCCAGGGGCTGAACCCAGGTCTTCTGCATTGCAGGCAAATTCTTTACCAAATGAGCCACCAGGGAAACCCAGAAACTTTCTGTCTTTCAAACTAGCTATACAGCTTATAATACCACTAGCAATAAATGATAGTTCCCGCTACTCCTCTCCCTCACAATTCATGTACTTCTTTTAATTTTCCAGTTATTGTCCTGATTTATTCTGATTAATTTTTCACAAGTGTTATGATAATTTGTGTGTGTGTATGTGTTTTTGGAGCTCTTCTTGACTTCAAATCTCTGTACCACAATTTTACTGACAAATATAATGAGGCTCTTAAACCCAAGTATTGCCATCAGTAAATGGTCTCTATTTATTAATGTAATTTTACATCATATCATGGCATGACAGCACAAAACAACATGAAATAAAATTGTGTGATCTATTCATCATTCTAACTTTATTTATCACCAACACCTATTTAGGAATTGTCTATTACCTTTTATGAAAGTGGTTTTTGCTCTTCCCTCTTTTATTCCTTTTCTTACCACTATTGCTGTCCCTCAAATATACTTTTAATAAACCATAAGATCCTTGAGGCAAACTCCTCTTTTAAACAAAAGGACATCTTGTTTAAAACAGATGTCCAACACTGAACACAGAGTCTGATGTCTACTATACCTATAGTTTGTATTTATTGAATATAAAAATTATAAATAGGTAAATATAGATGCATTGAATATGTATATTTGTGGAAGTGTTATTTGAAAAAACTTGCTTCAAAATTATTATTATTATTTTTTAATGTTCCATCATGTTCAATAAAATCAACTACTTCTAAAAATTCAATTGAGTTTTTTGAGGACTAGATTCCACTTAGCTAAATTCTGTTCATAACTTTTTCTGAATAGTTGCATAAGAAAGAGAGAATGGATATATATGTATGTGGATATAAAATGTCCTTGCTGTGTTAATGTCAAAGTTATGCTAGATACATACTTGATCACAAATAATGACTTTTCTTACTTTGTATGTTAAATTTTGTCTGAAATTTCTTTATTTCTTCAACAATGGAAGAATATTCTCAGCTAATACAAACTTCTAGCTTGATCTTTAAGGACTTTAAGCAGATATATAGATATATAATTTTTTTTTTTGCACTTATAATTTTTTGGAGAAATTTCCTAGCAGTCCTTTTTAGCTCATTTGAAGACAGCGTATATCCATTTGCTCTCATTGGTTTTTCTTTGTAGTTCATTTTTGCTAGTTGTCTTAATCACACACTTGTGATTTTTCCTTCTATTTATATCTCATAGATTTCTCTGAACCTGTAGCCTTTAAAAAAATTGGAGAGTGTGATCTCTTAAAATTCTTTTTCTACCAGTTTCTATTCTGCTCTTCCTAGATTCTAAGCTGGTGTTACAGACATATAAAGTCTTTTGATTATTTGTATTTGTTTTCCTTTCCTTTATAATTCTCTGTATAAAGTAGCCTGGATATTTTCTATTAACCTTTTGTTACTTCATTAATCCTTTCTATTCCCATTTCCAATTTGTTGTTACAATTATTTTTAAGTCTAATTAATATATATATATATATATATATATTAGTTTTAGAGTTACATTTGATTCTTTTTATAAATTCTTATTTTCAGAAGTTTTCCATTTTATAATCTGTGGTAGGCTCCCCTAAAATGCTCATGTCCTACTCCCAGAATTTGTAAATGTGTTATTTTACATAGTAAAGCTGACTTTGTAGATGTGGTTAAATTAGGATTCCTAGGAAAGGGGTATTATCATGGATTATCTGGGTGGGCACGATGAAATTATGAGTATAAGAAGAGAGGCAAGAAGTCAAAGAGCAGAAGACAATGGGAGAACAGAAGCACAGACTGGAGTGATGTGGGCCACAAACCATGGATTGCCAGCAGTCTCTAGAGACTGAAAGAGACAGGAAAAATATTTTTTCCTAAAGCAGCTAAAGGAAGCAACCTAGCTGACTCTGATTTTAGCTCTATAAGACTCATTCCAGGGTTACAGATTTCCAGAAACTAAGATGATGGCTTTGTTTTGTTTTAAACCACAAAGCCTGGGGTGATTTCACAGCAGCAATAGGAAATTAACATATGTGTAATTTTTCTTTAACATATTTATTTATAAACATTTTAAAGTTTGTTCCTGATAACCACAATCATAAGGCCATCAATGAGTTAATTTAAATTATTTATATTCCCTGGATTTTGCTTAATGATATTGAGTTAATTTACCTTTTGTTTTAGTGGGTTTTGCTTTGTTTTTTTAAGGCTCAGGCTACATGTGGTTTCACAGGGTAGTTTATAGCTCTCCAGTTGGAAGCCTGAGGATGTCTATTACTGCTCTTCCCTTAACAGTCTGAAACCCCTCAGGGCTGTGACACCACTGAAAACTTCACACTAATTTTCATTTTCTGCTCAATTTTTTTTTCAGCTTTTTCGCTTGCACATAGTTGAAGTTTAAGGATTTATGAGTGTGTTGGACTCACTCTCCTAGGACTCCCTTCTCCCTGGAATTTTGGTCATGCAAGTTCTGGTTTGCTTGGAGTTCTCAAACTCAGATTTCCTTTTCTTTTCTTTATGTTAAGCTCAGTAAGATTTGCAAATGTTTTGCTGGCTTCTCTGCCTATTAGATGAAACCTTTTGCTTTTTCAGTCACTCACTGTATGCCAAAGCTCATCAAATATATTGAGTACCCAGTCTGATATAATCTTGTATAAGCTTCTACACAATGTAAGTAAGGAGAAGGGGGCAACAGAAAATCAGATGGTTGTATGAGATCACTGGCTCAAAGGACATGAGTATGAGCAAACTCAAGAAGATAATGAAGGACAGCAAAGCCAGGCATGCTGCAGTCGATGGAGTCACAAAGAATAGGATACAATTTAGTGATTGAACAACAACAAATACACTGTAAGTTAGAATATTGCTTTCATTTTGCATATGTGAGCCTTGAAGCTTAGCAGTGATACATAACTTGCCCAAAATGGCACAGGGAGAATTGGAGGCAGTTTTCTCTCTAACCTCACTTCACTCTAACATTCACTTCAGTATACGAGAATGACTCCCACATGTAATTTAAAATAAACTGAACAAAAAATAGTAACCATGTAAATAGGAACGAGATTTATGAACCTGCAAATAGTAACCATGTAAATAGGAACTAGATTTATGAACCTGCTAATTAATTTCAACGTCTTCAAATAATATATTTTGTTTTCCAGTTGAAAGAGGTAAAAACTAAAGTAATTTTGAATTTTATGTGTTTAACTGATTATTAAAGTTATGAATATAAACACTAGCAGTAAAAAATTTTTGCAAGGAGACTTTTTGCTATAGGTGACATACATGAAAATTAATAGAATACCATAATTAGAAGGGAATATAACTCACCCTACAGCTCTCATGGAAATTTTATTATAGTGCCCACCATAATCGGTCATTGCTGAATTTTTATACCCTTTCTTGATATTCCAGTTTGGGACAAGTTTATTTATCTTGTGTTGAGCAGTAAGTAAATCTCCTATGTTTATTTCTATTCATTGTTTTTTCTGCTAATAGAGAATCGATTTTGGTGAACTTACTAAGGAAGTGTATACACATGTGAGGAACATAAAAGCAACCAAAGTGTATTAAAAGGTTAAGATAAATGCTGGAGAGGGTGTGGAGAAAAAGGAACCCTCTTACACTGTTGATGGGAATGCAAACTAGTACAGCCACTATGGAGAACAGTGTGGAGATTCCTTAAAAAACTGGAAATAGAACTGCCTTATGATCCAGCAATCCCACTGCTGGGCATACACACTGAGGAAACCAGAAGGGAAAGAGACACATGTACCCCAATGTTCATCGCAGCACTGTTTATAATAGCCAGGACATGGAAGCAACCTAGATGCCCATCAGCAGATGAATGGATAAGAAAGCTGTGGTACATATACACAATGGAGTATTACTCAGCCATTAAAAAGAATACATTTGAATCAATTCTAATGAGGTGGATGAAACTGGAGCCTATTATACAGAGTGAAGTAAGCCAGAAGGAAAAACACCAATACAGTATACTAACGCATATATATGGAATTTAGAAAGATGGTAACAATAACCCGGTGTACGAGACAGCAAAAGAGACACTGATGTATAGAACAGTCTTATGGACTCTGTGGGAGAGGGAGAGGGTGGGAAGATTTGGGAGAATGGCATGGAAACATGTAAAATATCATGTATGAAATGAGATGCCAGTCCAGGTTCGATGCACGATACTGGATGCTTGGGGCTGGTGCACTGGGACGACCCAGAGGGATGGTATGGGGAGGGAGGAGGAAGGAGGGTTCAGGATGGGGAACACATGTATACCCGTGGTGGATTCATTTTGATATTTGGCAAAACTAATACAATTATGTAAAGTTTAAAAATAAAATAAAATTAATTATAAATTAAAAAAAAAAGGTTAAGATAAACTCCAAAATAATAGGGTGATAATTTTAACCAGAATAAATAAGAGAGAATCAGTGGGGGAGGTGATAATACTATGCTGTCATAGTTAAGATTGCAATGCAGTGAGAAAACTAATAATTCAATGCTGGAATTTCAAAAGGAGCTAAACAACAAAGCAGGTCTTTGTGAAACAGAGTACAAGAACATGTGATTGCTTAGTTTTGTTTCTTAATATATTCTCAAACTTCTAAAAATAAAGTGCTAATAAGAATATTGTTAGGAAACTTTAAATAATTACAATAACTAGTAAAATATCAGGTGTTGGCATTGTTTTAGATCAAACAATATTGTTAACTTGGATATTGAAGGATGTGAGGGTAGGTATTTAAATTTAAGGTTTTGTATTACCAATATTTACTATAACCAACATTTTTCATATTTCTTATGTTTGAAAAAATAACCAAAGAAAAATTCTAAACTTTTAAACCCATTGAACATTTAAAAACCTTCACTTTGCTTGACTTCTTTCTTGTTAGAGATAGGTAGTAAGTATTCTCAAAAATATCTGTTCTCTTATCTGAAGCATCACTCACTTCTCTGATAACTCATACCAGTTATTCTACCCAGATTTTTACTTTTCTACCTACCTCTATTATTTCTACTATTTTTTTTCCTTAGAACTATATTCTAGATTATTTTCACTCATTTCACAATATCTATATGGTAAATGTCCTACTCTCAAATGTTTAAATATTTTATGTGCCATTATCTGCATGTAATGATTTAGAGACTCAGGGTCTGGAATCGACTAGATTTGAATACAATTATTTTATTACTAATTATGTGAGTTATTTACTATCTTAAGTTTTGTAAAAGTATTGTTGCTGTAAATGGAAGACCTCCTCTTTTTCTCTCAAATAACTAACAATCTGCATTTCTTCACATCATTATGACGTGTAAGTTTGATCTCATAATATGGATGAAAGACTGCCCATTTTGGACACTTCTTCCATGTCTCGCCTATGCATCCATCACCCTCCACCATGTGACAGAACACTCACTACCTCAGACTGGTTGTGCCCCTGGTGGAGGGTGGGAGGGTCTCCAAAAAGCTTTGCATGTCCACAAAATACATACAGGGAGCTGTATACTTGGAGCTTCCTGGCCCAGAATCCAGTGTTGCTGAGCTTCATGTATATCTTCCTAGAATCTCACGTGAGGAAGCTACTACAGGCTTATTTGATCTCTCTTCACCAACTCTTTTTTTTTTTGTTTTTTTCTTCTCATAAACCATCCTGTTCAGAAATGAGTTTTATCTTTTTCCTTCTTTTGTATCATAGCTACTGCCTTCTTTAAATATAATTTATCTCTTCATCAAATTTCATGTCATTATAGCAGATGATATTCAGTTTAATGATGAAGAGCAGAGTTTTGAGCCAGTTTGCCTAGGTTTGAACTGTAGCTCTGGTCAATTATTAAATATATAATCTTGGTCAAGACACTTAACTGTGCCTTAATTTTCTTGTTCTGTAATTACAAATTATTATAATACCTTCTTCGTAGGGATATTGAAAGATGAAATGAGTTAATGCAGATAAATGGCTTAGAATATTGCCTTGCATGTAGGTACAAGATGTATTTTAACATTTGTTATTCATGTAAGTTATAGAAATTGGCAGTAAAAGAGCATTTAAATCTTTGCATCTCCTTTAAAGGATTCCCCAGTATGCTTGATTTCCTCCCACACTTTCCAATCTAACTTACAAGGTCAACCCTTAGACACCTCAAACTTATTTACATATATTCTTAAAGCTTCTTTGAATCCAGGGAAAACATTAAGTGTATATTGTTTGGGTGCATTTGTTTAAATTTGGCAGGACGTATGTTCCAAATCCTGAAAGATGATGCTGTGAAAGTGCTGCACTCAATATGCCAGCAAATTTGGAAAGCTCAGCAGTGGCCACAGGACTGGAAAAGGTCAGTTTTCATTCCAATCCCAAAGAAAGGCAATGCCAAAGAATGCTCAAACTACAGCACAATTGCACTCATCTCACACGCTAGTAAAGTAATGCTCAAAATTCTCTAAGCCAGGCTTCAGCAATATGTGAATTGTGAACTTCCTGATGTTCAAGCCGGTTTTATAAAAGGCAGAGGAACCAGAGGTCAAATTGCCAACATCTGCTGGATCGTGGAAAAAGCAAGAGAGTTCCAGAAAAACATCTATTTCTGCTTTATTGACTATGCCAAAGCCTTTGACTGTGTGGATCACAATAAACTGTGGAAAATTCTGAAAGAGATGAGAATACCAGACCACCTGATCTGCCTCTTGAGAAATTTGTATGCAGGTCAGGAAGCAACAGTTCGAACTGGTCATGGGACAACTGACTGGTTCCAAATAGGAAAACGAGTTCGTCAAGGCTGTATATTGTCACCCTGTTTATTTAACTTATATGCAGAGTACATCATGAGAAATGCTGGACTGGAAGAAGCACAAGCTGGAATCAAGATTGCCGGGAGAAATATCAATCACCTCAGATATGCAGATGACACCACCCTTATGGCAGAAAGTGAAGAGGAACTCAAAAGCCTCTTGATGAAAGTGAAAGTGGAGAGTGAAAAAGTTGGCTTAAAGCTCAACATTCAGAAAACGGAGATCATGGCATCCGGTCCCACCACTTCATGTGAAATAGATGGGGAAACAATGGAAACAGTTTCAGACTTTATTTTTCTGGGCTCCAAAATCACGACAGATGGTGACTGCAGCCATGAAATTAAAAGATGCTTACTCCTTGGAAGGAAAGTTATGACCAACCTAGATAGCATATTCAAAAGCAGAGACATTACTTTGCCAACAAAGGCCTGTCTAGTCAAGGCTATAGTTTTTCCAGTGGTCATGTATGGATGTGAGAGATGGACTGTGAAGAAAGCTGAGCACTGAAGAATTGATGCTCTTGAACTATGGTGTTGGAGAAGACTCTTGAGAGTCCTTTGGACTGCAAGGAGATCCAACCAGTGCATTCTGAAGGAGATCAGCCCTGGGATTTCTTTGGAAGGAATGATGCTAAAGCTGAAACTCCAATACTTTGGCCACCTCATGCGAAGAGTTGACTCATTGGCAAAGACTCTGATGCTGGGAGGGATTGGGGGCAGGAGGAGAAGGGGATGACAGAGGATGAGATGGTTGGATGGCATCACTGACTCGATGGATGTGAGTCTGAGTCAACTCCGGGAGTTGGTGATGGACAGGGAGGCCTGGAGTGCTGCGATTCATGGGGTCGCAAAGAGTTGGACACGACTGAGTGACTGATATTATCTGATCTGATGTGCTAGTCCCTAACCCCAATTTAATGCCTTGTTCTTTTTTGACTGAAAAAAAAAAAATCATAATCCAGACTCTAGTGTAAGATTGTTTTTATTTAACAGTGAAACTAGTGCTGAGGGTGTCTTATGTCTAGAGATTACCAGTGTGGTTTACTCTGGTTTTCCAGAACTCTGGCCTTACTTATCACATAAAGAGAATGTCTTTTTTTTTTTCAACTTTTCTTCTCACTTCTTCCTCTTGCTCTCCCTCTCCTTTGTTTTTCTCTTTCTTTCTGTGTTTCTGATTATACATCAAATCTGAGGTCTTTCTCCAGAATAAAGTCATCTCTTTCATATACTTGGCCCATACATTTTTCATGATTTATTGCAACTGAGATAGGACTTCCTTTTCTGGAAAGCAGCTATGTCTCTTAAAAACACAGGTTCCAGAGGTGACCTAAAGACAAATTTAGGTGTTGCTCCCTTTCCTCCCATCTCTTGTGCCTTTCTCTTCACTTTTATTCTACCTCAGGTTTAGAATCCTGGTCTCATGATGTCTCCATAGTCAGTAGTTTGTAGATTTGTAGTTAGACTAGGTCTCACACAAATGATGACCAGTGATCTTGGAAAAAACTATGGCTGCATCTGTAAATTCTATGAGAATGTATTTAATAATTGGTCAGTTCTACCCTACTAGTCAAATTGAGGGGTTTCACCTTTTGCCTTTACTGCCCCTCTGGTTATCAAAAACAATTATTTGGTTTATTCTTCAAATGTCCTTGGTCTTTTACAAGGCCAAAGTTCCACTTTTGCCTATTTAATAATCAGCAAAAAGTTTTATATGAATTATCTCAAACCATCTGCTGGGCAAATTATTTTTTTAATTCATATTTAACATAAATGCAAATACCAAACTTGCCAGTTTTGTGTATACTCTCTTTTTTTTTTCTTTTGACTTTGGTAACTCTTATCCATTCATCCAACCAGTGTTCCATCAAATAACTCACATAAACAGTCTAATATAAAGCTGCTATAAATTTAACTATTTAATTGTATAGATAATACATGGATTTTTTTGGTTATCTTATGTTTTTCCAGTAGAAACATTTGGCAAACTTTTCTGTTATCTTCATTGAACAATATGAAATTCTTCCCAGTCTATTCGTCTACATGTAATTCATTATTTTTAATGACTGAATAGCACTTCACAGTGGAGCTATATCACAATTTATATAGTTATCCTTCCAATAATAGTCACCTTCTATATTTCTGCTTTTTTCTTCCCCTGAAAACAATTCTTACAATTATATTTGTGATACATAAATCACTATATAATATTATTTTTTTCTTTAGATATCCTAGTATAAGATATTATGTTTAAAAGGAAAATTCATTAAAATAAATTTTATTTTGGGCCGTTCAGTTGCTTGTCTTAAAAATAACTGACATTTTTGCAAGCAACAGATATGTCATTTTCTAGTAATTTCCAACAATATCTATGTGCCTTTAAATTTTTTAACAGTTTGAAACATAAAGGATAATAATGAGTCAACATTTATTTATTTATTTATTTTTTAAACCCTGATGGGGTTGGTTAAGTTGATCATAGGCACTTTTTCAGGATTTGCAATAGTGTTTGACAAATGAGACCCCGTGGACAGTGTCACATTACTTATATTAGGATAAATCTAAGCTTAAGTAATAAAGACACTCCAGAATACCATGACTTTAATAATAGTAATAATAACAAAAGTTTCTTTCTCTTCCTCACATAGTAGTTTCAAAGTGAGTGTGGCATGTCAGTGGGATTGCTGTGCTCAAGTGAGGACCCAGGTTCCTTCCAAGTTGTGGCTTTTCCATCTCTTGGCCAGTATGCCTCAATAATAATAATAATAATAATAATGTGCATATGAATTCCCTGGGAATCTTGTTAAAAGCAGATTCCATTTTAGTAGGTCTGAGGTGGGACCTGAGATTGTGTGTCTCTAACAGTTCCTGGATGGTACAATACTGCTGTTCCCTGATCATACTGGAGTAACAAGACCCTAGGGCATTATCATTGTCTGCATGGTCAACACGGAGTCACTGCTACAGCCAGGGAGAGGCAGGGGGCGGAGGCTCCCTTGATGCCTTGGAAGTGGCACACAGCACTTCTCATGTTCCCTAGGTGAAATCTTATTTACATGGCCACATCTAATGGTACAGATGTCTTAGAAATGGAACCTTGCTGGGCAGCTGTGTCCACAGTCACAGTCCTTACTTTTGCAGAGCAGGGTGGGGGCGGGGGGCAGATGTTGGCAGACAGCTTGCTGTGCCTGACACAGAATTGAAAGAGACACGTGTACCCCAATGTTTATCGCAGCACTGTTTATAATAGCCAGGACATGGAAGCAACCTAGATGTCCATCAGCAGATGAATGGATAAGAAAGCTATGGTACATATACACAATGGAGTATTACTCAGCCATTAAAAAGAATACATTTGAATCACTTCTAATGAGGTGGATGAAACTGGAGCCTATTACACAGAGTGAAGTAAGCCAGAAGGAAAAACACCAATACAGTATACTAACGCATATATATGGAATTTAGAAAGATGGTAACGATAACCCTGTATACGAGACAGCAAAAGAGACACTGATGTATAGAACAGTCTTATGGACTCTGTGGGAGAGGGAGAGGGTGGGAAGGTTTGGGAAGAATTTTTTTAATTAAAAAAAAAAAAAAAAAGAAAAGGGAGATTACACTGGCAGACACCCACCCTGAGGAGTGAGTGCATTGAGCCACACACTGAGCATCCTGGTCCTGGAGTCCTGTGCGGTGGACACAAGCCCCCTTGGCTGCTTAGAGGATCACTGTGACAGACAGAAAGTCTGGAGAAGGCTGCACTCGGCTTGTGAGGAGTGCACAGGTGCTGACTTGCCCTCAGTGCAAGACAGAGAGAAGTCTACCCTAATAGTTGCCAGGTTTCCTACAACCACCTAACTGTGTACCCAGCCCAAATTGAGCAAACACCAGCCCGCCTCATCCCACACCATAGCAAGGCACTGGATCTGGGGCCACAGGGACTTTGGGATGCAGAGGCTGAAGGTATCATCCTCTCAGACTTCAGACTGTACTACAGGCTACAGTAAACAAAACAGCAAGGTACTGGCACAAAAATAGACACATACATCAATGGAAGAGAATAGAGAGCCCAGATATAAACCCATGCACTTATGGTTAATTAACCAATAACAAGGGAGGCAAGAATATACAATGGAGAAAAGACAGTTTCTTCAACAAATGGTGCTAGAAAAACTGGACAGCTATACATAAAACAATGAGATTAGAACAATCCCTCACACCATATATAAAAATAAATCAAATGGTTTAAAGACTTAAATGTAAGAGCTGAAACTATAAAAATCCTAGAAGAAAACATAGATTGAACACTCTTTGATATAAATTGTAGCAGTATTTTTTGAATCTGTCTCCAAAGGAAAAATAAATAAAAGGAAAAATAAACAAATAGGACCTAATTAAACATAAACTCTTTTGCACAGCAACATTTATTTTTATTTGCAGTTTTCTGAATATTGGTACATATAATGACTTGTGTTTTTTGGTGAATTTTTTTTTATGAATTTTCTCTTTATAACACCTAACCATTATTTTTTATTAATATTTCATCTTTTTCATTTTCATATTTAGAGATACTTTGCACATTATCTGTATTACAAATCTTTTACATTACTGTATATTTGTTATTAATATTTATGTAGGGTAGTGTTAATATCCAATTTGTCTTGTTGATCTCTTTTTCAAATATTATTGTTCTTTGCCTACTTACTGTAGTTTAATTTTAGTTAAGGTTTGTGATGGTTTTGCAGTGGTGGACATCAAAGCCCTCTCCACGTGAACCATCACATGAACATAGACTATATTCTCCTGAAAATGTACAGAAAGGAATGTTCCCACTCTTTCTTTTCCATATATTCCCCAAGAATTACAAAGAGGAATAGGATTCAGCCAATATTCTCAATCCATTTTTGTGGATTAGTGAAACTACTTAATATTATTAAATATTATTAAAATTTCAACTGAGGATACACAAGAGACAAAGTTATTTAAACCAGTTTCCAGGCACCTGCCAAAAGAACTGGAGGAGAAATTAAAATAGCAGGTTTTTTTTTTTTTTTTCCCTAGAAATCAGGACGTCATTTGCCTCTGAGTTCATATTATCATGAGTTTGAAAAGGCACATTTTATTGAGTTTTTAGTTTAAAGGAACGGAGAAGGCAATGGCACCCCACTTCAGTACTCTTGGCTGGAAAATCCCATGGGCTGCGGAGCCTGGTAGGCTGCAGTTCATGGGGTTGCTAAGAGTTGGACACGACTGAGCAACTTCACTTTCACTTTTCACTTTCATGCATTGGAGAAGGAAATGGCAACCCACTCCAGTACTCTTGCCTGGAGAATCCCAAGGATGTTGGCTTCCTTGTTGGCTTCCATCTAGGGGATCGCACAGAGTTGGACAGGACTGAAGTGACTTAGCAGCAGCAGCAGTAGCAGCAGTTTAAAGGAAAGGAGAACATTTTTGATCATAGTCTTCACAGAGTCCCTTCTTTACACTGTATCTCCTTATTTAGAGCTATTTTGTTGATGTTACTAAAGGGGAGAATGACATAAAGTTGATTATGGTTAAATAACATTCTCATGAAATAGTTATCTGTTATTCCATTGTTATTAATATCTGACAAAAGTATATTTATGAAACAGTGCTTAAGACTTCTAATCAATTTTATATAACATTACATATTTTCTTTACATTTGGACTCTACAGAAATTAAGTCTGTCTTATAGAAGAAATGTGTTTTATTCAAGGTCACATTTGACTTGATATTTCTTTGTCATTTGTTGTGTGCATTAACTGTGATGAACAAGAATTTAGGTCGTCACCATTCTTTTCAGTAATGAAAATTATATTTTATAAAAAATACAGTTCAATGAATTGTTAGTGCCTCCAAAACTGAATAACATAGTTACAATGAATTCCTTATGTGAAGAAAAATGACTGACATGACCCAAAACTTCTGAATTTGTATGCATTGAAATTACTGTTCCAGATATAGTGGAGAAGGGATGGAAGAATTAATCAATTTTATTAATATGATATTTTAAAAAGTGTACTTTTTCTTCATTTTTAGGACCGATATATCATATCTGACACATTTATTTGTGCCCTTCACAGTGAGTTACATTTCATCTTTTGGGTTATTGGCATAAGGAAAAAGAGATAGCATTGCTGAGGGCTGTTAACAGTTTCATGGTTTTTAGCTGTGACTCAACATTCCTATTACATAACCTCAGCTTCTGACTTTTCAATATTTATCATACATTTGCAGCAGAATTCGGAGAGGTCACATTTATTCTTCTTTGATCACAGATGATTATCTGGAAAGATCATTCTTCTCATGAATCAACATGGAATATATCCTGAAATATTTAATCTGTGATAAACATATTTTCACATAATAAATATACTTAAACAGTAATAAAATTATGATCTTTACCAAATCATGATATCCTTTGACTCATTTTATTTATGTACACAACTATACAGTGGAAGTGAGAAATAGATTGAAGGGACTAGCTCTGATAGACAGACAGGCTGATGAAATATAGACAGAGGTTCATGACATTGTATAGGAGACAGGAATCAAGACCATCCCCAAGAGAAACAAACGCAAAAAACCAAAATGGCTATCTCAGGAGACCTTACAAAGAGCTGTAAAAAGAAGATAAGTGAAAAGCAAAAGAGAAAAGGAAAGATATAACCATTTGAATGCAGAGTTCCAAAGAATAACAAGGAGACATAAGAAAGCCTTCCTCAGCAATCAATGCAAAGAAATAGAGGAAAACAACAGAATGGGAAAGACTAGAGATCTTTTCAAGAAAATTAGAGATCCCAAGGGAACATTTCATGCAAAGATGGGCTCGATAAAGGACAGAAATGGTATGGACCTAACAGAAGCAGAAGATATGAAGAAGAGGTGGCAAGAATACACAGAAGAATGGTACAAAAAACATCTTCATGACCTAGATAATCAAGATGGTGTGATAACTCACCTAGAGCCAGACATCCTGGAATGTGAAGTGGGCCTTAGAAAGCATCACTATGAACAAAGCTAGTGAAGGTGATGGAATTCCAGTTGAGCTATTTCAAATCCAAAAAGATGATGCTGTGAAAGTGCTGCACTCAATATGCCAGCAAATTTGGAAAACTCAACAGTGGCCACAGGACGGTAAAAGGTCAGTTTTCATTCCAATCCCAAAGAAAGGCAATGCCAAAGAATACTCAAACTACCACACAATTACACTCATCTCACATGCTAGTAAAGTACTGCTCAAAATTCTCCAAGCCAGGCTTCAGCAATATGTGAACCGTGAACTTCCAGATGGTGGTTTTAGAAAGCTGGTTTTATAAAAGGCAGAGGAACCAGAGATCAAATTGCCAACATCTGATGGATCATTGAAAAAGTAAGAGAGTTCCAGAAAAACATCTATTTCTGCTTTATTGACTATGCCAAAGCCTTTGACTGTGTGGATCACAATAAACTGTGGAAAATTCTGAAAGAGATGGGAATACAAGACGACCTGACCTGCCTCTTAAGAAACCTATATGCAGGGCAGGAAGCAACAGTTAGAAGTGGACATGGAACTACAGACTGGTTCCAAATAGGAAAAGGAGCATGTCAAGGCTGTATATTGTCACCCTGCTTATTTCACTTATATGCAGAGTAGTTCATGAGAAATGCTGGACTGGAAGAAGCACAAGCTGGAATCAAGATTGCCGGGAGAAATATCAATAACCTCAGATATGCAGATGACACCACCCTTATGGCAGAAAGTGAAGAGGAACTAAAAAGCCTCTTAATGAAAGTGAAAGAGGAGAGTGAGAAAGTTGGCTTAAAGCTCAACATTCAGAAAACTAAGATCATGGCATCTGGTCCCATCACTTCATGGCAAATAACTGGGGAAACAGTGGATACAGTGGCTGACTTTATTTTTGGGGGCTCCAAAATCACTGCAGATGGTGACTGCAGCCATGAAATTAAAAGATGCTTTCTCCTTGGAATGAAAGTTATGACCAAACTAGACAGCATATTAAAAAGCAGAGACATTACTTTGCCTACAAAGGTCCGTCTAATCAAAGCTATGTTTTCTCCAGTAGTCATGTATGGATGTGAGAGTTGGACTCTAAAGAAAGCTGAGTTTCAGAGAATTGATGCTTTTATACTCTGGTGTTGGAGAAGACTCTTGAGAGTTCCTTGAACTGGAAGGAGATCCAACCAGTTCATCCTAAATGAGATCAGTCCTGGGTGTTCCTGGAAGGACTGATGTTGTACCTGAAATTCCAATACTGTGGCCACCTGATGCGAACAGCTGACTCATTTGAAAAAAACCCTGATGCTGGGAAAGATTGAAGGCAGCAGGAGAAGGGGACGACAGAGGATGAGATGGTTGGATGGTATCACCGATTTAACTGACATGAGTTTGGGTGAACTCTGGGAGTTGGTGATGGACAGTGAGGCCTGGTGTGCTGTGGTTCATGGGGTCACAAAGAGTTGGACATTACTGAGTGATTGAACTGAACTGATACAACTATACATTCTGCAAACTATACGTGCATATTTTATGTCTTAAAAAATGTTCTTTTAGAAAATGTTACATAACTGAATATCCTTATGTTAGTATAAAAATAAGATTTTGACTTTTACCAATGGATATAGATTTTAAGTCCGGTTAAAAAATAGAGAAAGGACAATTTCTGTTTGTTTTGCTCTGTCCAGTCACTGTATATAGCATCTTTACTTCTGTGGTGCTATTCTCATTGATGTTACAAGAGCTGAACTGAATCTAGCAACTTTTGTAAAAGAAGAGATATTGTTTGTACTTTTGTAACAATTATCTTATGGAAACAATATACTATTAGTATGTTTTTAAGTATGCAAATAAAATATTTTATCAGTTCCAAAAATTTTTTCCATTATGATTCCAGATTTTGAGTCTATGATATAATAGGTCAAACTTTAATTATCAAGTGGACAGAATCTGCAAGAAATAGGAAATAGAAACTTAGGTTTTATGATGATTTTAAGCTCTGCCATCGAACACATTACATGCCACTACTGTGTTAAACTAAGAGCACTCATTTCATAAGTCTCTATTATTTGATCCACAAGCAAGAATAGTTTGCAGGAGTTTAAAACCTGTTTCAGTAAAATAAGCTACATGCTTTTAATTTTTTTCTGATTTTAAAATAAAAAAGTAAAAATTACCTTTTTATTTACGAGTGTGCTTGCTAAAAAACTTCACATGTGTCACAGAAAGTTGCACAAAAACTCATTGAGAGTTGTCATTTTTTTTTTTTTTTAAGAGCATTAACTTGTTAGAAATCCCAAGTTATCTGTCTTACAGGCTAACTTGCATCTGGTCTGGCAAATTGCCTTTTCATGGTATCATTCACTTGGTTTTTCTATTTATCATATTTCCTATAAAATGGCAGAATATAACTAGAGATTTGATTAGAGTTATAATCAACTTTGGGGGATAAGAATAATAATTATTCTTTGTACTTCCTATTGTGCTACATTATGAAACATAAAATGGCAGTTGTTCCAACTTTATTAAGGTAAGCATTATTTTGTGGATGAAGTGCTGTAGCCCAATCACTCCACTGCAAAATTTCTTCACTAAATTTTCACAGAATCATTTAATATTATATTGACTATTGTTTAGATTCATTGTTCCATTATATGTTGTAAAATGTTAAAATTTTAATTCTACTTTTAATTCTGAATTTATTAGATACATTTTTCTGTAAAGAAAAATTTCCCATTTTAATCAACCAGTTCTGCTGAAATAAAATCATTAGAGATAGATGAGATAATGCTTGATTATATTCTTATATTGTCAATTTTCAGATTAATGCATTGCTGCCCTAACAACCTCTAATACCATATTGTTATGTATTTATGTCTTAAATATAAATTATAATCTCTCTGGTTCTCAAACTATGTCAAAATGGGGCAGGGACAGAGCCTTTGAGGTGCAGGTTTGATCCCTGGTCAGGAAGATCCCCTGGAGTAGGGCATGGAAGTTCAGTTCAGTTTAGTCACTCAACTGTGTCCAACTCTTTGTGACCCTATGGACTGCAGCACACCAGGCTTCCCTGTCCATCTCCAACTCCCAGAGCTTGCTCAAACTTATGTCCATTGAATCCATGATGCCATCCAACCATCCTCTCTCGTCCTCTTCTCCTCCTGCCTTCAGTCTTTCCCAGCATCAGGGTCTTTTCCAATGAGTTGGTTCTTGACATCAGGTGGCCAAAGTATTGGAATTTCAGCTTCAGCATCAGTCCTTCTAATGAATATTCAGGACTGATTTCCTTTAGGATGGACTGTTTGGATCCCCTTGAGGTCCAAGGGACTCTCAAGAGACTTCTCCAACACAAAAGCATCAATTCTTCAGCAGTCAGCTTTCTTTAGAGTCCAACTGTCACATCCATACATGACCACTGGAAAAACCATAGCTTTGACTAGATGGACCTTTGTTGGCAAAGTAATGTTTCTGCTTTTTAACATGCTGTCTAGGTTTTATAACATGCTCATAACTTTTCTTCCAAGGAGCAAGAGTCTTAATTTCATGGCTGCAATCACCACCTGCAGTGATTTTGAAGCCCAAAAAGTAAAGTCTGACACTGTTTCCATTGTTTCCCCATCTATTTGCCATTAAGTGATGGGACTGGATGCTATGATCTTCATTTCCTGAATACTGAGTTTTTAGCCAACATTTTAATTCTCCTCTTTCACTTTCATCAAGAAGCTCTTTAGTTTTTCTTCACTTTCTGCCATAAGGGTGCTGTCATCTATATATCTGAGGTTATTGATATTTCTGCTGGCAATCTTGATTCCAGCTTGTGCTTCATCCATCCCAGCATTTTTCATGATGTATTCTGCATATAAGGTAAATAAGCAGGGTGAAAATATACAGCCTTGACATACTCTTTTCCTGATTTGGAACCAGTCTGTTGTTCCTTGTCCAGTTCTAACTGATGCTTCTGGACCTGCATATGCGTTTCACAGGAGGCAGGTCAGGTGATTTGGTATTTCCATCTCTTTCAGAATTTTCCACAGTTTATTGTGATCCACACAGCCAAAGGCTTTTGCATTGTTTTCCTGGAATTCTCTTGCCTTTTCTATGATCCAGTGGATACTGGCAATTCAGTATCTTGTTCCTCTGCCTTCTCTAAATCCACCTTGAACATCTGGGAGTTCTCAGTTCACTGAGAACTGTTGAAGCCTAGCTTGGAGAATTTTGAGCATTACTTTGTTAGCATGTGAAATGAGTACAATTTGTAGTTTGAACATATTTTGGCATTGCTCTTCTTTGTAATTGGAATGAAAACTGATCTCTTCCAGTTCTGTGGCCACTGCTAAGTTTTTCAAATTTTCTGACATATTAAGTGCAGCACTTTAATAGTATCATCTTTTTTTTTTTTTTATTTGAAACAGTTCAGCTGGAATTCCATCACCTCCGCCATCTTTGCTCATAGTGATGCTTCCTAAGGCCCACTTGACTTCATATTCCAGGATGTCTGGCTCTAGGTGAGTGATCACACCATCGTGGTTATCTGGGTCATTAAAAATCTTTTCTGTATAGTTCTTCTGTTTCTTCTTGTCACTTACCTCTTTTTAATCCCCTCTGCTTCTGATAGGTCCATACTGTTTCTGTCTTTTACTGTGCCCATCTTTGCATGAAATGTCCCCTTGGTATCTCTAATTTATGATAGTCTGTTAAGTTTGCAGTACTATATCAGTGCTTCTCTGGTGACTCAGCAGGTAAAGAATCTTCTGGCAATGCAGGTGATGCAGGTTCAATCTCTGGATCAGGATGATTCCCTGAAGAAGGAAATAGCAACCCACTCCAGTTTTCTTTCCTGAAAAATCCAATGATCATAGGAGCCTGATGGGCTAAAATCCACAGGGCCTCAGAGTCAGACATGACTGAGTACATGTACACACACACTCAATACCTTAATCAAAAAATAATTCTCTTGAAAAAATGGTGCCAATGGATTTGCTCAATGCAGCATTGCTACAAACCTTCAACTTATAAAATCTACAATTGACAGAAGGTGATCAAAAGGTACAAAATTCCAGTCATAAGATAAATAACCTCTAGGTATATAATGTGTAATGTCAATGTGATAGCTATAGCTGTATAATAGACGGTAAATGGTTAAGAGAGTAAATGCTGAGTTCTCATAACAAGGAGAAAATATATTTATTTTAATTTTTTTCCTTTTATTTAAATTTTTATGAGAAGATGGATGGAGCTGTACTTACTATAGTAATTATTTTTAACATACGTAAGGCAAATATCATGCTGTACCTATACAGTGATGTATGTAAATGATTTCTCAATAATACTGATAGGGGCTTGGAGAAGATTATATAAGTGTAAAAGTCTCTAGCAACACTGATCTAGAAGAATTAAGAGGACATTAGTTATTCTTAGTGAATGAATAATGGAGCTATGCTACTGCTCTTACAGACATTAAAAAGGTTCAGTTCAGTTCAGTCACTCTGTCATGTCCGACTCTTTGCGACCTCATGAATCACAGCACACTAGGCCTTCCTGTCCATCACCAACTTTCGGAGTTCACTCAGACTCACGTCCATCGAGTCAGTGATGCCATCCAGCCATCTCATCCTCTGTCGTCCCCTTCTCCTCCTGCCCCCAATCCCTGCCAGCATCAGAGTCTTTTCCAATGAGTCAACTCTTAGTATGGGGTGGCCAAAGTACTGGAGTTTCAGCTTCAGCATCAGTCCTTCCAAAGAAATTCCAGGGCTAACCTCCTTCAGAATGGACTGGTTGGATCTCCTTGCAGTCCAAGGGACTCTCAAGAGTCTTCTCCAACACCACAGTTCAAAAGCATCAATTCTTCGGTGCTCAGCTTTCTTCACAGTCCAACTCTCACATCCATACATGATCACTGGAAAAACCTAAGGACCTTTGTTGGCAAAATAATGTCTCTGCTTTTCAATATGCTATCTAGGTTGGTAATAACTTTTCTTCCAAGGAGTACATGTCTTTTAATTTCATGGCTGAAGTCACTATCTGCAGTGATTTTGGAGCCCCAAAAAATAAAGTCTGACACTGTGTCCACTGTTTCCCCATCTATTCCCCATGAAGTGATGGGACCGGATGTCATGATCTTCATTTTCTGAATGTTGAGATTTAAGCCAACTTTTTCTTCTTTCACCTTCATCAAGAGGCTTTTTAGTTCCTCTTCACTTTCTGCCGTAAGGGTGGTGTCATCTGCATATCTGAGGTTATTGATATTTCTCCCTGCAATCATGATTCCAGCTTGTGCTTCTTCCAGCCCAGCATTTCTCATGATGTACTCTGCATAGAAGTTAAATAAGCAGGGTGACAATATACAGCCTTGATGTACTCCTTTTCCTATTGGAACCAGTCTGTTGTTCCATGTCCAGTTCTAACTATTGCTTCCTGACCTGCATATAGGTTTCTCAAGAGGCAGATCAGGTGGTCTGGTATTTCCATCTCTTTCAGGATTTTCCACAGTTGATTGTGATCCACACAGTCAAAGGCTTTGTCATAGTCAATAAAGTAGAAATAGATGTTTTTCTAGGTAAGAGGATATAAAAATTTCATGCAAGCCAACTTAAAAATTTATATGTAATAGACAAATTCTTAGAAAAAAAACTTTATAAAGCTGTTAGACATTTTAAAATGTCTGAAAATTCCAGTATTGATATAAAAAACTGAATCTTAATAAATATGATAATACTGGGTGGTGATGGTATTTGAAGAACCTGTTAGACCTTGGCTTCAACTTTTATATTGTGAGATTTTAATTCACCTAAAACCTGGATTATCTCCCCATTTCTTATTTTTCTTGACAAGAGAAGGAAATACCTAACAGAGGAGTTGAAAGATGGAACTAGGCAAGCTCACTTTAGTTTTTGCTCCCCTTTATTCTGTTCTGACTTCCTGCTGAGATGATGACTTCTAGTCTGTTCTTTTCTCTGCAGTTAATAGACTTCTTGCTTTTCCTGAGGAGATCTACAATTGTCCAGTGATATCTGTAAGTAGGAAGGCAAACTGTCCCCTGGGACAAAACATTAGCCAGGCTGTCAATCTGAAAACCTTTTCACTGACTGACTATACCAATAATAAAAGTCATATTTAGAGGGTTTCTCTGGTAACTCAGCTGGTAAAGAATTTGCCTGCAATGCAGGAGACCACGGTTTGATTCCTGGGTCAGGAAGATCCACTGGAGAAGGGATATACTACTCACTCCCCTATTCTTGGGCTTCCCTGGTGGCTCAGCTGGTAAAGAATCCTCCTGCAATGCTCAAGACCTAGGTTTGATCCCTGGATTGGGAAGATCCCCTGGAGAAGGGAACAGTTACCCACTCCAGTATTCTGGAGAATTCCATGGACTGTATAGTCCATGAGGTTGCAAAGAGTCAGACATGAAAAAACGTTGGCAAAACTGTCAGGTTGAAAACCTTTTCACTCACTGACTATATCAATAAAGAAGTCATATTTAGAGCTTCATCTGCCTTAAAAAATAAGATATGTAAACTAATACATCTGAAAAATAGTATCAAAATTACATAACAAAAAATAATAAGAAAAGAATCTGTCAGCAAAAGACACAGTCTAATATAAAAATAGGCAAAATACATAAATCGGCATTTAACAGCATAGAAAACTTAAGTGGCGATCTGTTAGAACTACTAATAGTAGTAATACTGTCAGTTACCAGGTAAATGCAAAGTATTTCCATAATATGAAACCATGTTGTTGCATCTAGATAACTAAACATTAATAAATTGGACCTTATCAGATGTTAGTGAGAATATGAACTGTGGTACATAGTGTTGAGCTATACATACACACATATCTGCTGTGAGGTATCCCTCTGCAAGGTAGAATAAAGCAAACATTCCTTTCCTGTTAAAATAGGTATAGTGAAAGAACTTATTTTGGCCTATGAGATATGAATGTAATTTGAGATTGGGGATACTCCATGTACTAGATCTTTGGAGTGATATTATCACTGAGTAACATCTACAGCAATACTATGACAGAAATGTAATGTGAAAGTTCTAAGCTGCTGATATGGGGGCATGATTTGTTATTTTTGCATTAAGTGATTAGATTAATGACTGCCAATAAGTCATGCCTTCTAGTGTCGATACTCTTGTGTAGTTCCCTTCCAGATTACTCAAGGCATGTCTACTTTACTTACTTTGACCAATGGGAAATCAACAAGTATGAGGCTTGATAAGGCTTTAATTATTGCAACACTGCAATATTTTGAAAAAACATGGTCTATCTTCCTTAAGGATTTGGCCCCATGTAGAAAGAGACCACCTTAGAGGGAGAAGTCAGCCATCTCACCTGTTTCAGACATTTGAGCTGAGAAACAAGATATGAGAATGAGGCCATTTGCATCATGTAATTTTATTATAATAGGGAATGAAAAAAATAATTGAACTTTTAAAGCTCAATATAGAAACATATATTAAAGTCAATAAATTTATCTACATTTTTACCAGTTTTCTATATTGATCTGACTATTTATACATGTAATGTTGTATATAATTTTAAGTATTGTGCTTATAAACTAAAAGCTACAAATATCAACAGGGAAATTTAATACCACAGAAATGGGGTGATAAAATGTTCATTATTGAAAGACTCAATACTGCTAAGATTAGAGTCCTCACAAAGTTGATCAAGAGGTTAAATGTTATCCCACTCAAAATACTAATTGCTTTTTTGAAGATGAAAAGCTGATTTTAAAATGTGTATGTACAGAGGAGTCTGGTGGGCTACAGACCATGGGGTAGCAAGAGTCGGACATGACTTAGAGACTAAACAACAACAATAAAAGACAGAGTATCTAGAATAGCCACAACAATATGAAAGACATAAGATTTTGGAAGGGATTGTACACATATTTTTGACATTCAGAGCAAGACTGTGTTTATTAAGTCACTGTGGTATTGGTTAGTGGACAGACTTACAGATCAAATTAACAGAGAGTTCAGAAATAGATTTCTATGGTCAGTTTTTTTCAACAAAGTAGTCAAGTAAAGTGCTTAATGAATAAAATGTCAAAATGATTATTTTTGTGTTACTAGGATTTGTCATTGTTTAGTCACTTAGTCATGTCCAACTATTTGTGACCCCATGGGCTGCAGCATGCCAGGCTTCTCTGTACTTCATCATCTCCCAGAGTTACTCAAACCCGTGTCCACTGAGTCCATGATGCTAACCAACCATCTCATCCTCTGTCGTTCCCTTCTCCTCCTGCCTTCTATATTTCCCAACATCAGGATCTTTCCCATGAGTTGGCTCTTTATATCATGTGGCCAAAGTATTAGAACTTCAGCATCAGTCCTTCCAATGAATATTCAGAATTGATTTCCTTCAGGATTGACTGGTTTGAACTCATTGGAGTACAAGGGACTCTCAAGAGTTTTCTCCATAGTCACAGCTGGAAAACATCAGTTCTTTGGTGCTTATCCTTATTTATGGTCCAATTCTCACATTTGTACTAACTACTAGAAAACCATAGCTTTGACTAGATGGACCTTTGTTAGCAAAGTAATGTCTCCGCTTTTTAATACACCTTCTAGGTTTGTCATAGCTTTTCTTCCAAGGAACAAGTGTCTTTTAATTTCATGGCTGCAGTCACCAACTGCAATGATTTTGGAGCCCAAGAAAATAAAGTCTGTCACTGTTTCCATTGTTTCCCCATCTATTTTCCATGAAATGGTGGGACCAGATGCAATGATTTCAGTGTTTTGAAGGTTGAGTTTTCAGCCAGCTTTTTCACTCTCCTCTTTCCCATTCATAAAGAGGCTCTTTAGTATCTCTTTGTTTTCTGTCATTAGGGTGATGCCATCTGCATATCTGAGGTTACTGATATTTCTCCTGGCAGTCTTGATTTCAACTTGTGCTTCAGCCAGCCCAGAATTTCACATGATATACTTCACATATAAGTTAAATAAACAGGGTGACAATATACCGATATGATGTACTCCTTTCCCAGTTTTGAACTAGTCTCTTGTTCCATGTCCAGTTCTGCTATTGTTTCTTGAGCATCATACATGTTTCTCAGGAGACAAGTAAAGTGGTCTGGTATTTCCATCTCTTTAAGATATTTCCACAGTTTGTTGTGATCCACATAGTCAAAGGTTTTGGTGTAGTCAATGAAACAGAAATAGATTTTTTTTTTCTGGAATTCTCTTGCTTTTTCTATGATCCAATTGATGTTGGCAATTTCATCTCTGGTTCCTCTGCCTTTTCTAAATCCAGCTTGTACATCTGGAAGTTCTTGGTTCACATACTGTTGAAGCCTAGCTTGTATGATTTTGATCATGCCCTTTCTTGCATGTTAAATGGGTATGATTGTGCAGTATTTGAGCAATCTTTGGCATTGCCCTTATTTGGGATTGTAATGAAAATTGACCATTTCCAGTCCTGTGAGCACTGCTGAGTTTTCTATACTTGCTGGCATATTGAGTGCAGCACTTTAACAACATCATCTTTTAGGATTTGATATAGCTCAGCTGGAATTCCATCACTTCCACTAGCTTTGTTTGTAGTGATGCTTTGTAAGGCCCACTTGACTTTATGCTCCATGATATCTGTCTGTAGGTGACTGATCTCACCATCATGGTTGCTCAGATGATTAAAATATTTTTTGTTTAGTTTTTCTATGTATTCTTGTTAGTTCTTCTTAATCTCTTCTACTTCCATTAGGTCCATTCTGTTTCTGTCCTTTATTGTGCTGGTCTTTGCATGAAATATTCCTTTGGTATTTTTAATCTTCTTGAAGAGAACTCTAGTCTTTCCCATTCTATTGTTTTCCTCTATTTCTTTGCATTTTTCACTTAGGAAGATTTTCTTATTTCTTCTTGTTATTTCTTGAAACTGCATTCAGAGGCGTATATGCTTACTTTTCTCCTTTATCTTTCAATTATCTTCTTAGCTGTTTGTAGGGCTTCTCAGACAACTATTTTGGCTTTTTGCATTTCTTTTTCTTGGGAATGGTTTTGATCCCTGCCTCTTGTACAGTATTCTAAACTTCCATCAATACTTCTTCAGACACTCTGTTTATCAGATCTAATGCCTTGAATCTATTTATCACGTCCACTATGTAATCATAAGGGATTTGATTTAGGCCATACCTGAATGGTCTAGTGGTGTTCCCTACTTTCTTCAATTTATGTCTGAATTTTGCAATTAAGGAGTTCATTATCTGAGCCACAGTCAGCTACTGGTCTTTTTTCTACTGACTCTATAGAGTTTCTCCGTCTTTGGCCACAGAGAACATAATCACTCTTATTTTGGTATTGACCATCTGGTGATGTCCATGTACAGAGTCGTTTCTTGTGTTGTTGGAAGAGGGTGTTTGCTATGACCATTGTGTTCTCTTGGCAAAACTCTGCTAACTGTTGCTCTGCTTCATTCTGTACTCTAAGGCCAAACTTGCCTGTTAGTCCAGGGATCTCTTGACTTCCTACTTTCACATTTCAGTCCTCTGTGGTGAAAATGGCATCCTTTTCTTTGTGTTCTAGAAAATCTTGTAGTCCTTCATAGAATTGTTCAGCTTCTTCAGCATTAGTATTGGGGCATAGACTTGGATTACTGTAATAGTGAATAGTTTTCCTTGAGAACAATCAGAGATCATTTTGTCGTTTTTGAGATTGCATCCACATATTGCATTTTGGACTCTTTTGTTGACTATGAGGGCTGCTAGATTTCTTCTAAGAAATTCTTGCCCACATTAGTAGATATAACGGTCATCTGAATTAAATTTGTCCATTCCAGTCCATTTTAGTTCACTGATTCCTAAAATGTCGATGTTCACTCTTGCCATCTCTTGTTTGACCACTTCCAATTTACCTTGATTCCTGGGCCTACTTTCCAGGTTCCTATGCAGTATTTTTCTTTATAGCATTGGACTTTACTTTCACCACCAGACACATCCACAACTGGATGATGTTATCACTTTGGCTTAGCCTTTTCATCTCTTCTGGAGCTATTTTTCCATTCTTCTCCAGTAGCATATTCGGTGCCTGCCACCCTTGGAAGTTCATCTTTCAGTGTCCTATCTTTTTGTCTTTTCATACTGTTCATGGGGTTCTTAAGGCAAGAATACAGAAGTGATTTGCCATTCCTTTATCTAGTGGAAAATGTTTTGTTAGAACTCTCCACCATGACTGTCTTTCTTGGGTGGTGCTACATAGCATGGCTCAGAGTTTCTTTGAGTTACACAAAGCTATGATCCATGTGATCAGTTTGGTTAGTTTTCTGTCATTATGGTTTTCATTCTGCCTTCTGATGGATGAGGATAAGAGGCTTATGGAATCTCCCTGATGGGAGGAACTGGCTTTGGGTAAGACTGGGTCTTGCTCTTGTGGGCAAGGCCATGCTGGGTAAATCTTTAATCAAGTTTTCTGCTTATGGGTGGGTGAGTAGGGCTGTGTTCTCTCCCTGTAGTTGACAATAAAAGGTTAAAAAAAATAAACATTCTTGGCTTGAGAAAAACTAGGTTTTAAATTCAAAAAATTAAAAAACAGATTTGATTTAAAACACAAGTAATTGTTATATTTATCAGTAAGTTCAAATAATCTTTTAAAACTTGTATTTCAAAAATACTTCTGCAGACTACAGAGGGCAAGGGTAATAAAATCCTACACAATTTGCAGTGCAGCCAAGGAGGAGGTGCAAACAGAAAACCTCCTATAGGCTTTTACAATTTGTCTTCAGAGACTATATACTTCCTAGATTCCCAGCAATCATTCCCCTAGCTGCTGGAGATGTTGGGTGCTAAAATCTCCCTGATGGGTCCCTCTCAGAGAAATGCCTTGAGCTAAACAATCTGCATCAATGATTCATTGGTTTGGGAATATAAAAGTCTTGCCTCCAAGCCTCAGAGCAGGGTAACTCTGCAGTGTCTGCAGTGTCCAGCCAGCTCCAGAGCTCCTTGAGTTTCCTTTATGCCTTCATGGTGTCAACTCTGACTACCTGCCCCAGTAAATCCTCTATATGCAACTCCAATTGAACTTTATTCAAAACAAACTCTATCCTGGGGGAAAAAAAAAAAGGTTCAAATCTCAATTCGTATTTCTTACTATTCACAGATCAGTTACACTTTAAAGCAACTGTGAGTTAAAAGACGAATATATAACTCTCCCACTCCATGTATAGCTTTTTGCTTCTAGACAACAGTGGCTTAATTTTTGTTACCATTTGTTCTCAGTTCTTTATGTAACTACTTAATATCACAGTTCAGTGTTTCTAGGCAAACAGCCAGATTACAAGGCCAGCTATAGATTTTTAACATTATCCTCCCCCAAGCCGAATACACTTAAATGAGTATTTAATTGAATTAATTAGAAAATCATCACTAGTTTAAGTAACCTCTTTGTTTTCAGCATTGGCAAAAAACCCAACATTTACAAACTGAACTAAATGTGTGTTACCAAAAATTCTGAAAGAGATGGGAATACCAGACCACCTGGCCTGCCTCTTGAGAAATCTATATACAGGAAGCAACACTTTGAACCAGACATGGAACAACAGATTGGTTCAAAATAGGTGAAGGAGTATGCCACGGCTGTATATTGTCACCCTGCTTATTTAACTTATATGCAGAGTACATCATGAGAAACCCTGGGCTGGATGAAGCACAAGCTGGAATAAAGATTGTCAGGAGAAATATCAATAACTTCAGATATGCAGATGATACCACTCTTATGGCAGAAAGTGAAGAAGAACTAAAGAGCCTCTTGAAGAAAGTGAAAGGAGAGTGAAAAAGTTGGCTTAAAGCTCAACATTCAGAAAATGAAGATCATGGCATCCTGTCCCATCACTTCATGGCAAATAGTTGGGGAAACAGTGGAAACAGTGGCTGACTTTATTTTTTGGGGCTCCAAAATTACTGCAGATGGTGATTGCAGCCATGAAATTAAAAGACGCTTACTTCTTGGAAGGAAAGTTATGACCAACCTAGACAGCATATTAAAAAGCAGAAACATTACTTTGTCCCCAAAGGTCCGTCTAGTCAAGGCTATGGTTTTTCCAGTTGTCATATATGGATGTGAGAGTTGGACTATAAAGAAAGCTGAGTGCTGAATAATTGATGCTTTTGAACTGTGGTGTTGGAGAAGACTCTTGAGAGTCCCTTGGACTGCAAGGAGATCCAGCCAATCCATTCTAAAGGAGATCAGTCCTGGATGTTCATTAGTAGGACTGATGTTGAAGCTGAAACTCCAGTACTATGTACACCTGATGTGAAGAGCTGACTCATTTAAAAATACCCTGATGCTGGGAAAGTTTGAGGGCAGGAGGAGAAGGAGACGACAGAGGATGAGATGGTTGGATGACATCACCGACTCAATGGATATGGGTTTGGGTGGATTCCAGGAGTTGGTGACGGACAGAAAGGCCTGGAGTGCTGTGGTTCATGGGGTCGCAAAGACTCGGACATGGCTGAGCAACTGAACTGAACTGAGCCAGGAGTAGGGCAACATAAATCCAACTCAAAATGTTAGCTATAAATGAAGTGTTGTTAAGAGAATCATAAAGTTACACATATAGATAGCAGATGAAGATATATTATATAATATATAAATACAATTGCAACAGAAAGCAAGGGTTTATAATGAAACAAATGTTTATATTTTGCATCTGACATTTTTTAGGAAGCAAAATTTAATTCTACAGGAATTAATGTCTATAACTAAAAGTGCAGTTCTTTTTTTTTTCTTCTTCTTCTAATTTTATTTTATTTTTAAACTTTACATAATTGTATTCGTTTTGCCAAGTATCAAAATGAATCCGCCACAGGTATACATGTGTTCCCCATCCCGAACCCTCCTCCCTCCTCCCTCCCCATACCATCCCTCTGGGCCGTCCCAGTGCACCAGCCGCAAGTATCCAGCATCGTGCATCGAACCTGGACTGGCAACTCGTTTCCTACATGATATTTTACAAGCATCCAGCATCGTGCATCGAACCTGGACTGGCAACTCGTTTCCTACATGATATTTTACATGTTTCAATGCCATTCTCCCAAATCTTCCCACCCTCTCCCTCTCCCACAGAGTCCATAAGACTGTTCTATACATCAGTGTCTCTTTTGCTGTCTTGTATACAGAGTTATTGTTACCATCTTTCTAAATTCCATATGTATGCGTTAGTATACTGTATTTATGTTTTTCCTTCTGGCTTACTTCACTCTGTATAATAGGCTCCAGTTTCATCCACCTCATTAGAACTGATTCAAATGTATTCTTGTTAATGGCTGAGTAATACTCCATTGTGTATATGTACCACTGCTTTCTTATCCATTCATCTGCTGATGGACATCTAGGTTGCTTCCATGTCTTGGCTATTATAAACAGTGCTGCAATGAACATTGGGGTACACGTGTCTCTTTCCCTTCTGGTTTCCTCAGTGTGTATGCCCAGCAGTGGGATTGCTGGATCATAAGGCAGTTCTATTTCCAGTTTTTTAAGGAATCTCCACACTGTTCTCCATAGTGGCTGTACTAGGTTGCATTCCCACCAACAGTGTAAGAGGGTTCCCTTTTCTCCACACCCTCTCCAGCATTTATTATTTGTAGACTTTTGGATCGCAGCCATTCTGACTGGTATATGTTCTTTTAAGAGCTATGTGTATTAAATGTGTCATTCAACATGTGTTGTATTTAAAATTGTAAAATGTTTTATGCAGATAAGTTTTTAATTTACAAAACTATTATTATTCAATAGCTATAATCTATTTTGGAGAAGGCAATGGCACCCCACTCCAGTACTCTTGCTTGGAGAATCACATGGACAGAGGAGCTTGGTAGGCTGCAGTCCATGGGGTTGTTAAGAGTCGGACACAACTGAGAGACTTCCCTCTCACTTTTCACTTTCAAGCATTGGAGAAGGAAATGGCAACCCACTCCAGAGTTCTTGCCTGGAGAATCCCAGGGACAGGGAGCCTGGTGGGCTGCCGTCTATAGGGTTGCAGAGTCAGACACGACTGAAGCGACTTAGCAGTATAATCTATTTAATACTATTACACCCAAAACTCTGGTTAAGTTCTACATATATTATTGCTTGTAAAACCAGATTACTATTTCTGATAGTTTAATAATACTCTTTTTTTAAATTGAAGTATAGTTAGTTTACAATGTTGTATTAGTTTTTGGTAAACAGCAAAATGATTGTTTGTACACACACACACATTCTTTTTCAGATACTTTTCTGTTTATAAGATATTGAATATAGTACCATGTACTCTACAGTAGGATCTTGTTTTTCATTTTAATATAAAGTAGTATGTATCTCTTAATTTCAAATTCCTAGTTTATCCCTATCAGAGAAGGCGATGGCACCCCACTCCAGTACTCTTGCCTGGAAAATCCCATGGATGGAGGAGCCTGGTAGGCTGCAGTCCATGGCATCACGCGAAGAGTTGGACACAACTGAGCGACTTCACTTTCACTTTTCACTTTCATGCATTGGAGAAGGAAATGGCAACCCACTCCAGTGTTCTTGCCTTGAGAATCCCAGGGGACGGGGGAGCCTGGTGGGCTGCCATCTATGGGGTTGCACAGAGTCTGACATGACTGAAGTGACTTAGCAGCAGCAGCAGCAGCAGCTTATCCCTATACCCCGTTTCCCATGCAGTAACCATAAATTTGTTTTTTTATGTCTGTGAACTGTTTCTGTGTGATAAATAAGTTCATTTGTATCATTTTTTAGATTCCACATATAAATGACCTCTTATGATATTTGTGTTTTTAAAATGACTTTCTTGACTTAGTATGATAATCTTCAGGTCCATCCATGTTGCAGTAAATGACATTATTTCATTCTTTTTATGAATGAAATGGCTATATATATATATATATATAATATCTTCTTTATCCATTCATGTGTCAGTTGACACTGAGATTGCTTCCATGTCTTGACAATTGTAAATAGTGCTGCTATGAATATTAGGGTATATGTATCTTTTTTAATTAAAGTTTTCATCTTTTCTGGGTGAATGGCCAAGATTGGGATTTCTGGATTATATTGTAACTCTATATTTATTTTATTTTTTAAGGAACCTCCAAGCTGTTCTCCATAGTGGCTGTACCAATAATATTCACACCAAGAGTGTAGGATAGTTCCTTTTGCTCAACACTCTCTTCGGCATTTCTTATTTGTAGACTTTTTGACTATGTGCCCAATGTGAGGTGACACTTCACTGTAGTTTTGATTTGCATTTCTCTAATAATTAGCAGTGTTGAGCATCTTTTTTTGTGTGCCTGTTGGTCATCTGTATGTCATCTTTGGAGAAATGTCTATTAAGGTCTTCTGCCTATTTTTTTTTTTTGATTCATTTGTTTGGTTTTTTGATACTGAGTTTTATTCACTGCTTGTATATTTTTGAAATTAATCCCTTGTCCATTGCATTGTTAGCAAATATTTCCTCCCAGTTTGTATGATATCTTTATGTTTCATTTGTGGTTTCCTTTGCTGTGCAAAGCTTTTAGGTTGAATTATGTCCCATTCATTCATTTTTGTTATTTTATTTCCATTACTCTAGGGGATTAATAAAAAAAAATATTGCTGCTACAGTTTATGTCAAAGAGCATGCTGTCTATGTTTTCCTCTAGGAGTTTTATAGTATCCAAGGTCTATAACCCATTTTGAGTTTATTTTTGTGTATGGTGTTAGAGAATGTGCTAATTTCATTTTTTATATGTGACTGTCAAGTATTTCCAGCATTAGTTACTTAAGATACTGTCTTTTGTTCATTGTATGTTTTTGTTTCCTTTGTCAAAGATAAATTGACCATAGGTACGTGGGTTTATTTCTGGGCTATCTTTTCCGTTCATTGAGCACTATGTTTTTGTGCCAATGCTATGCTGTTTTGATTACTGTAACTTTGTAGTATTGTCTGAAGTCTGGGGGAGTTGTGCTTACAGCTTTGTTTTTTTCCCCCAGGATTGCTTTGGCAATGCTGGACCTTATTAGTTCCATATAAATTTTAGGACTTTTTCTTGTTGTTGTAGTTCTGTGAAAAATGTCATGGGCAATTTCATAGAGATCACATTAAATCTGTAGATTGCTTTCAATAGTATGGCCATTGTAACAATATTAATTCTTCCAGTCCCAGAGAATGTGATATCTTAACATTTCTTTGAACCATCTTCAGTTTCCTTTAATTGGTGTTCTATAGTTCTCCGTGTATAAGTCTTCCCCTTCTTGCTCAGGTGTATTCTTAAATTTTCTTTGTTTGCTTTTTGATGTGATGTTTAAAAGTTTTTTGTTTTTGTTTTTGTTTTTACTTTCTATTTTTGATGGTTTATTGTTAGTGTAAAGAGATACAACAGATTTCTGTATGTTAAACCTAGTACACTGCTACCTTGCTGAATTTGTTTTTCAGCTCTAATAGATTTTGTGTGAAGTTTTTAGTTTTCTATATATGTATAGTATCATGATATCTGCCTACAGTAACAATTTCACCACTTCCCTTCCAATTTGGATACCTTTTATTTCTTATCTGACTGCTATGCCCGAGACTTCCAATCCTATGTTTAATTAAAGTGGTGAGAGTGGGCATCCTTGTGTTTTTCTAGATTTTAGCAGGAAGGCTTTCATATTTTCACTCTTGAGTGTTATGTTATCTATGGTTTGTCATAAATAACTTTTTTATGTTAAGATATATTCTTTCTATATCCACTTTGGTGAGAGTTGTTACCATGAATGGATGCTGAATTATATCAAATGCTTTTTCTTTATCTATTGAGATGATTATGTGATATTTGTCTTTTCTTTTGTTGACATGGTGTATCACGTTGATTGATTTGTATATGTTGAAGCATCCTTGTGACCCTGAAATGAACCCAGGTATGGTATATGATATATGATTCTTGGTATATGGTATGGTATATGATTCTTTTTATGTACTGTTGGATTCAATTTTCTAAATTTTGCTAAGAATTTTTTCATCTATATTCATCAAAGATATTGGCTTGTAATTTTTTTTTTTCTGGTAGTGTCTTTGTCTGGTTTTGATATCAGAGTGGTAGTAGATTCATGGAATGACTTTGGGAGTGACCCCTGCTCTTCAATGATTTGAAAGTGAGAGGGATAAGTATCAGTTCTTTATATGTTTGATATTTTCCAAGTGAAGTCCTTTGATCCTGGCCTTTGTTTGAAGGGAGTTTTTTTGTTTGTTTGTTTTGTTTTTAACAGGTTCTCTTTCACTTTTTGTTTTAAAATGAAGAATAAACAAATAATGAAAATAATTGTAAAATAAGATAATAAAAATAAATGATAAATGGTTAAAAAAAGAAAAAGAAAGAAAAAAATTAAAAAAATAAGGTGAAGGGGACAGAAATCCAGTTTTGAAAAAAAAAAAAAAGTTGTATTATCACAAAATAGTTTTGCCATAATGTAATTTTGACTTGAGTTAAGACATTTATTCTAAGACTATTTTGATAGAAAAAGAACTAAAGGGAAGTTTTGTATTTAAGTGCCACTGCATAAAATATTCATTTAACAATTATATATAAGAGAGGTGCTAATAACATTTTTATTTCATAGAAGAGGAAATAGAGCATGAGAGATCTTTTTCATCAGCCCAATATTAAAATACAGTCTGTTCATTCACTCAGTCATGCCTGACTCCTTGCAACCCCACGGACTACATCACACTAGGCTCCCTGTCCATCACCAACTTCTGGAGCTTGTTCAAACACATGTCTGTTGAGTCAGTGATGCCATCCAACCATCTCATTCTCTGTCATCCCCTTCTCCTCCTGACTTCAATCTTCTCCAGCATCAGGGTCTTTTTTAATGAGTCAGCTCTTCACATCAGGTCGCCAAGGTATTGGATATTCAGCTTCAGCATCAGTACTTCCAATGAATATTCAGGATTGATATCCTTTAGGATTGACTGGTTTGATATCCTTGCAGTCCAGGGGACTCTCAAGAGTCTTCTGCAACACCACAATTCAAAAGCATCAATTTTTTGGCACTCAGCTTTCTTTATAGTCCAAATCTCACATACATACATGACTACTGGAAAAACCATAGCTTTGACTAGATGGACCTTTGTTGGCATCTGCTTTTTAATATGCTATTTAGGTTGATCATAGTTTTTCTTCCAAGGAGCAAGCATCTTTTCATTTCATGGCTTCAGTCCCTACCTGCAATGATTTTGGAGCCCAAGAAAATAAAGTATCTCACTGTTTGCATTGTTTCCCCATCTATTTGCCATGAAGTGATGGGACCAGCTGTGATGACCTTAGTTTTTTGAAGGTTGAGTTTTAAGCCAGCTTTTTCACTCTCCTCTTTCACATTCATCAAGAGACTCATTAGTTTCTCTTTGTTTTCTTCCATAGGATGTTGTCATCTGTGTATCTGTGGTTATAGATATTTTTCCTTGCAGTCTTGATTCCAGTTTGTGCTTCAGCCAGCCCAGAATTTCACATGATGTACTCTGCATATAAGTTAAATAAGCAGGTTGACAATATAGAGCCTTGATGTACTGCTTTCCCAATTTGAAGCCAGTCCATTGTTCCATGTCCAGTTTTAATTGTTGCTTCTTGATCTACATACAGATTTCTCAGGAGGCAGGTAAGGTGGTCTGGTAAAAGTCAGAGTCCCACAATGTTTCTGACTACAAAATTGAACACTCACCTCTATGTTACATAATTGCTTATAGAAAACTCTTTAGAAGCCTAAGTAACTTTATATTATGGATGTTCTATAACTATTATATATAGCATAAAATGCCAGTTATAACTAAGACCAAACAAAGCATTTTTACTATCAAGAATGATACTAATACTGTTGCTTTCACCTCTCTGAAATATTGCCATAATTTTTAGGTAAAATCTACATGTGCAATTTCTGTTTCCTCCCAAATCAATTAAAGCCATCACTATTATTTTTATATTGTTTGTCTAAGATTAAGATGTTGGGAAAGGATTTTACTTTGCATAAGACAAGATCAAGAATACGAGTAGTAAATAAGGTTTAAAGGACATAGAATTAATTCTTTCTCAATGTACAGTATATGATTTTATCACTTTAAAATATCACAGATAGATTTATAAAATTGTAACCACTGTAATAATAATTTTCAGTATACCTTCTTTAAATATATTGAATATTTTTATGTCCTACCTAACTGAATGGAACTCTTAGAAACTTGCTGTAAATTAATATTCATGCATGGTCTGCTACAATAGTATAAAAACTGATATAATTTTTTTTTCAGTCAGTGCTCATGGATTAAGTAAATTTATCTAAATTTGGTTATAATATTACTTTTTTTCGTCTATTTTAAACTGCCAAGCATAATGCAGTGTGCATGCTTAGCCACTCAGTCATGTCCGATTCTTTTGCAAACCCATGAACTCTATCTAGCCCACCAGGCTCCTCTATCCATGAGATTTTCTGGGCAAGAATACTGGATTGGGTTGCCATTTTCTCCTCCTGGAGAATCTTCTTGAGCCAAGGATGGAGCCCGCGTCTCTTGCATCTCCTGCATTGAAGGTAGATTCTTTATCCACACAGTCATTGGGGTGTAGTAATCAAAGGAAATGTGAAAGTAGACTGTGTGAAAGTTGATTGAAACTAGATTGTGAAAGTAATTTCTTTTCAATAGGTAGGGAAATTTTTCTGATGCCATTAGGAATTTTTATTCTAATGGTATTTCTTAGTAATGTATTGCCTAGCTGTCAAGCCCACATGGTCTGAGCAGGAAAGTCTTTCTTGTTTTAAAACACTGAAAAACCAGAGAAAACAAAGTACGTGACCAAAGAACTCCTTTAACTTCTACCAAATGTGACTATGGAAAATAAATTATTTAAAGAGAGAAACAAGGAAATTCTCTATAAAGAAAGCCCATTTTTCTTAATTAAAAAAAGTTACATATATAATACTAAAGAAAAAAGCGAATTCTCTTTTTTATTATTCTGAACAATGTATGTGTAGAAAGATCGAATACATAACACTCCCCAGTGTGAGTCGTAATAATTCAGGCAATTAATGAATCAATGAAAAATTCAATGAATGGAACACCGTACTAAGTCCCTTTATATGTGTTGCTGGTTATAATATTCACACTAACCCATTGAACCAGCCATTGTTATCAGTTGATATATTTGGGGCTTAGGAAGCTTAAGTGACATGCCCAGATAATTTAGCTAAAACATAATAATAAAGGTATAAATGGTATAAATCTGAGTCCTTTAACTCCTAGTACTGTGACTTCTCTAACACACCATACTATTCCTCAGATTCACAATATGTAACACTTAGTTTATGGCTGCTCTTGCTTCTGCAATGGATTGATTAATATAACCAGAAAGCAAAAGGATCTTTAATACAGTTAGTAATGATGAAGTGAACTGAGAGTCACTCAGTCGTGTCTGATTCTTTGCAACCCCATGGACTATACAGTCCATGGAATTCTCCAGGCCAGAATTCTGGAAGCTGTTCCCTTCTCCAGGGGATCTTCTCAACCCAGGGGTCAAACCAAGGTCTCCCAGGTTGCAGCTGGATTCTTAACCAGCTGAGCCACAAGGGGAGCCCAGTAATGATAAAAGACAAGCTGAAATTAAGGGAATGCATTACCTAAAACTTTTATTTAGAGAATAGGTGGATAAAGGAAAAAATAAATTTTAGACTGCATTTAGGGGTGAAATGAATACATGAGAGAAATTGAATCTCATGTAGGTACTGTAAACCAGTGTATACAAAGAAGGTATTTAGAAAAGAGGAATACAAAGTAAATTGCTATGGAGATATATATATATATATATATATATATATATATATATATATATATATATGTATATTTAAGTTTCTCCATTTAATTTCCTTTCTCTTATCATTTGGGTTTATTTGACTGTGACTCTGAAAATTATACTCCACTTATCATTGGAAACACATAGTAGTATTCATCTAGAATTAATCTTGCTTGTACTCTGAACAGAATAGTCTCAAATTGTTGTTTTGAACAGAAATTATTCATCTAATTTACTATGATGCATCAAAAGTAGAGGATGAAATATTTATATTGCTTAAATAGGATACTGTTTTTAACAGCATATAGATATTAAACTTATTTCTATTGTTTTGTGAGATAACATCAACACATATTTTTGGTTGTTTTAATTTTTTTTTTCATGAAAAGTGGTATGTTTATATGTGTCAGGAATTAGGAGGTAGACATCGTTGAGTAGGTCACTTTCCTGCCTCCTACCAGTCTTCTTATAGGGCCTTGAGCTTTTGCTGGGATCAGGAGGAATTTAAAAATTAAGAGCCAGTTCTGAATTGGGTATTATTGATTAATAATTGAGGGAAAATCAAAGATCATGAATCCTATAAATTTCATCCAGGTGGTAGCATGATGCAATCAAAATTAAGTGAAAGTGAAGTCGCTCAGTCGTGTCCGACTCTTTGTGACCCCGTGGACTGTAGCCCACCAGGCTCCTCCATCCATGGGATTCTCTAGGTAAGAATACTGGAGTGGGTTGTCATTTCCTTCTCCAGGGGATCTTCCTGATCCAGGGATCGAACCCAGGTCTCCTGCATTGCAGGCATATGCTTTAACCTCTGAGCCACCAGGGAAGCTCATCATCCAGGTGGTAGCATGATGCAATCAGGATTAGAGTTACTATATAGAGAGTTACTATTCCTAAAAATCAGGAATAGAGTTACAATAATATTGGTTAACTATTATATTATCTGTGAAATCATAGTTTAATGTATTGGTTTGTATTAATTTTAATAAATATATAATTATTTCATTATAAAATATCAGTGTTTACTGTCCCAGATCATTTTTAGATTGCCATTTATATAAAAAAGAAATCATGTGAATGAGACATGTTTAGGAAAAAAATGAGTCGCATAAAGGCAGTTTTAGAAGGATATAAAGTTTGAGGTAAGACTGTGGGTTGTCTTAAATACTAGATTATAGAGAGAAGGGACTTCCCTGGTGGCTCAGACAGTAAAGAATCTGCTTGCAATGCAGGATATCCAAGTTCAGTCTTTGGGTTGGGAAGATCCCCTGGAGAAGGGAATAACTATCCACTCCAGTATTCTTGCCTGGACAATTCCATGGACAGAGGAGCTTGGTGGGCTACAGTCCATGGGATTACAAATAGTCAGACATGACTGAATGATGTCCATCAGCAGATGAATGGATAAGAAAGCTGTGGTACATATACACAATGGAGTATTACTCAGCCATTAAAAAGAATACATTTGAATCAGTTCTAATGAGGTGGATGAAACTGGAGCCTATTATACAGAGTGAAGTAAGCCGGAAAGAAAAACACCAATATAGTATACTAACGGATATATATGGAATTTAGAAAGATGGTAACAATAACCCTGTATACGAGACAGCAAAAGAGACACTGATGTACAGAACAGTCTTTTGGACTCTGTGGGAGAGGGAGAGGGTGGGATGATTTGGGAGAATGGCATTGAAACATGTATAATATAATATATGAAACGAGTCACCAGTCCAGGTCCAATGCACGATACTGGATGCTTGGGGCTGGTGCACTGGGATGACCCAGAGGGATGGTACCAGGAGGGAGGAGGGAGGAGGGTTCAGGATGGGGAACATGTGTATACCTGTGATGGATTCATGTTGATATATGGCAAAACCAATACAATGTTGTAAAGTTAAAACATAAAATAAAAATAAATAAAATTTTCCCTTCATTTTTTTTGAGAGAAATTTTATCTTATAATCCATGAAAATTGAAAACTGATCACATCAAGATAGGTCGTAATTTTAATGAAAGTGATATTTAATTAAGTCTGATCCAGGGGTGTCATTTGTGATTAATTAGAATGGACTCTAATAAAATGTTTAGAACAGTACTATGATTATGCAGATATGAAGAGATTAATGCCCCCCGAAACATAGTTACACTGGAAAGGAAGTGATGAATGTGAATGCTGTTGAAAGGGCAAAGCTTTTAGATTTTGATGAAAGACTGAAAAAAGAAAAAAAATGCAAAGGTAAATCTTTAGTTTGTATAATAAGTAATTAGACTTTTGAATATAACTATGATTAAAGGATAGAATGGTTTTAGTTTTGGTGGTTTTAGGTGCATTTGTGCAGCCAAATAAAACTAAGTAGAAATTATTTATATGTATGTTACATGCTCATTAAGGTATAAGAAATGAAGATGAGACATTCACTTATTCATATTTTACATAATAAACATATGAGATATACTTTTTATATGCATACAAAAAATATGAGTAGTACCTTTTTCCAAATGATTGATAAAGAGGAGATATTGAAGGAACTGTAGAGAGGCATGAGGAAAATCGCAAGTCCTGAAAATAAGGGGAAAAGATGAGTTTATCAAGAAAAAGATAATATTAAAAATTTTTTTAAAAAGGAAAATGATAATAAGGCTATTAAAGGCTTTAGTGAGCAAAGGGAAATGTGATTACAGAAAATATCATTGCAAAGGTGACAATTATTTCATGCATCAAATAATTACATGGAAGTTTTTGAAAATAACTTTATTTTTCTGTTTTTCTACTTTGTATACTCTACAAGTATACATTTTATATTTAACAAACTATTGACTATAGAAAACTAATGTAATGAACAAATTCTTATTAGAAATGTGGAGAAAACTTTTTATGACTGAAAGAAAATTAGGTAAATGGCATTAAATTTAAATTTGGGAGAAAAATAAAGCCATAAATAAGAAAACTTTTCATGTACTTTAATTACTTTTAAAATAAATTAAAGTGATTGAGCAGAAGTTTATATCTGATTGTAACAGTGTTTCCAGTTATTAAACATTTGACAATATTCAGTAATAAGATAGATGGAACAAGGTATTTTAATTTTGTATTAGTCTTTATAAAAGTTTTTAAACCAGTCTTACATTTAGTTTGGATATTTTAAATTTATATCCCAAACCTACCTTTCTGGGACTTTAAATTGTTTTAGGACTAGTAACTCAGAGTAAACTCATTCTTAGAAAACTCTTAGAAACATGAGATAGAATAGTTTGCATTTCTGAATAGCTCAAATTTGGAAGGGTTGAAACTTCTTTCCTTGAGTTCAGCCTACCTGGGCCTCAGCAAATGGTCATAAACTGGAGTCTGACCCATAAAAGTACATGTATTATGCTTTCTTCGTAGATATAATTGCCTTATTGGACTGTTATTTAAACTTCCTGATATTGGAAATAATATAAGGAAGCTTAATTTGTAAGAATTAAAGCCATACAGTTAAAATAGCACACATTCTAAAACACGAACCACACAACATATTTTACAATGAAAAATAAGACTGATGACTAGTATATTTGACTTATCAGTTTAGTTCAGTCGCTCAGTCGTGTCCGACTCTTTGCGACCCCATGAATCGCAGCAGTCCAGGCCTCCCTGTCCCTCACCAACCCCCGGAGTTCACTGAGACTCACGTCCATCGAGTCAGTGATGCCATCCAGCCATCTCATCCTCTGTCGTCCCCTTCTCCTCCTGCCCCCAATCCCTCCCAGCATCAGAGTCTTTTCTGATGAGTCAACCCTTCGCATGAGGTGGCCAAAGTACTGGAGTTTCAGCTTTAGCATCATTCCTTCCGAAGAAATCCCAGGGCTGATCTCCTTCAGAATGGACTGGCTGGATCTTCTTGCAGTCCAAGGGACTCTCAAGAGTCTTCTCCAACACCACAGTTCAAAAGCATCAATTCTTCGGCACTCAGCCTTCTTCACAGTCCAACTCTCACATCCATACATGACCACAGGAAAAACCATAGCCTTGACTAGACGGACCTTTGTTGGCAAAGTAATGTCTCTGCTTTTCAATATGCTATCTAGGTTGGTCATAACTTAATCCTTAGTAAAATTTTATTCTTCATTTGAATGACACTAAACCCCACTCCATCTACTTACTCTGAAATATTACAAGGAATATTCTACAATTAACAAAGTTACCAATGACCATACCCACATCTTTTTCTAGTCACTTTTGCCTTGTTTATAAAGTGCTTTTATCAGTTAAATTGACTGCAGTTTGTTATTACATTATAAAACAATATTTATGCAGTACTAACTTAAAACATTGGCTTTCCTGGTGGCTCAGGGGTAAGGAATCCACCGGCCAATGCAGAAGACACAGGTTGGATTCCTGGGTTGGGAAGATCCCCTAGAGAAGAAAATTACACCGCACTTCAGTATTCTTGCCTGCATTCCAATGGACAGAGGGGACTGGCAGGCTGCAGTTCATGGGGGTTGCAAAAGAGTAGGACACGACTTAGTGACTAAACAATAACTTAAACATTAGGTTAACCTCAACTAATTTTACTTTCCAAACTTGCTGTACATCATGTTCCTTGTGTCTGTTAATAACACAGTGGTACTCCCAGTTTTACTTTGACTACTTTTTTTTTTTCCTTCCTCCCCAGCCCACATTCATTTTTCATTTAACATGTTGCCTATTCTCAACTATTTCATGAACGGTTTCTTCCTTCTGCATCCACATGACCACTACTGTACTGTATTAGCTCAGAATCTTAATCTAATTTCACTTGAGCATTTTTTCCCATCAAAAGTTGTCCTTGAAAATGCTGCAAGAATTATCTTCACATAACACAGCTCCATTGGTGTATTTCACAACTCCAAAAGCCTACAGAAACGAATGTGAACCTACAGTATTTCAGGACATAGTTGTAATCTCAAAATCTCCTATAAAGTGATTTTACATATTCTTGGTTCACATATTACTTGTCCTAGGACCTGTTTACATGTATGCTATGAAATTTTAATTTGCATGATAGATTTTCCATGCTGTATTTTAAAATATCACCATTGATGCCCTGTGTTTGCTAAGATTGCATTCAAATGGTTTACATGAGATACTTGACTATATTCTTATTAAGAAAACATTAATTTTATTTTATTCACCTGACAAAATGTCCTGAGAGTGGTAATATAGGGTTTTTCTACTGCTTGAGAAAGTAAATAAAGATCAAACTTTTATATTCTTTCCCAATCCACCACTTCCTTCTCAATCTTGACTGATAATCATTATCCTGAAGTTTGGAAGATGATATGATTTCATGAATCATATCAATCTGTAGTGAGAAAGAAAGAGAAATAAGCAAATGTTACATTCAAAACTATCACTGTGCCCAGGTGATGCTGTGGTAAAGAATCTGCCTGCCGATGCAGAAGACACAGGTTCGATCCCTGGGATGGGAAAATTGTTTGGAGTAGGAAATGGCAACCCACTCCAGTATTTTTGCCTGGAAAACTCCATGTACAGAGGAACTTGGTGGGCTACAGTCCAGAGGTTGCAAAGAATTGGATATAACTGAGCACAGCACAACATATATACAACCTTTGTTTTAAGGACAAGTGAGGAGCTACAGATTTTTAATGTTGTCCATAGCTGTCTCCTACCCCAAGGGGGAAAAATCGTTTCTCTTAAGAAAGGAAGAGAGTGAATGTATTAGACAATGTTGTCTCCAATACACCTACTCTCCTCTCCAAAACTATATTTTCAATTCTTATTCATCATTTAAGTTCAAATTAAATCCAATATTCAAAGTGAATCCTATCCTAATTCTACAATCCAGAATAATCTCTCTATATCCTGAAGTTTCATGGAGATTTCTTCTATGATGTCTTCTCTTTTATTTTGAAATAATATGTTAATTTATTTGTACTTATATATGTATATGAAATAAAAATACTAATAAAAATGTGAGATGGCTCCTCTGCTCTCCTGTGAAGCACTCCATTGTCTTGTTGTTGTTGTTCAGTTGCTTAATTTTGTGCAACTCTTTATGACCCCATGGACTGCAGCACACCAGGCTTCCCTGTCTTTCATCATCTCCTGGAGCTTGCTCAAACTCATGGTCATTGAGTCAGTGATGCCATCCAATCATCTCATCTTCTGTTGTCCCCTTTTCCTCTTGTGTTCAATCCTTCCAAGCATCAGCATCTTTTCTAATGAGTCAGCTATTTGCATTAGGTGGCCAAAATATTGGAGCTTCAGCTTCAGTCCTTCCAATGAGTATTCAGGATCAATTTCCTTTAGGACTGAGTGATTTGATCTCCTTGCAGTGCAAGGGACTCTCAAGAGTTTTGTCCAAAACCACAGTTCAAAAGCATCAGTTCTTTGGTGCTCAGCCTTCCTTATGGTCCAGCTCTCACATCCATACATGACTACTGGAAAAACCATAGCTTTAACTATATGGACCTTTGTTGGCAAAATAATGTCTCTGTTTTTTAACATGCTGTCTATGTTGGTCATAGCTTTTCTTCCTAGAAGTAAGTGTCTTTTAATTTAATGGCTGCAGTCACCATCTGTAATGATTTTGGAGCCCAAGAAAATTAAGTGTCTCATTGTTTGCATTGTTTCCACAATTATTTGCACTGAAGTAATGGGACTAGATGCAATGATCTTCTGTTTTGAATGTTGAGTTTTAAGCCAGCTTTTTCACTCTCCTCTTTCACTTTCATGAAGAGGCTCTTTAGTTCCTTTTCTGTATCTCCCATAAGGGTGGTATCATCTGCATATCTGAGGTTATTGATATTTCTCCCAGGCAATCTTGATTCTGGTTTGTGCTTCATCCAGCCCAGAATTTCGCACGATGTACTCTTCATATAAGTTAAATAAGCAAGGTGACGATATACAGCCTTGACATACTCCTTTCTCAATTTTGAACCAGTCTTTTTTTCTATTGGCTTAGTGAATTCACAATTTCTATCAGATTACATGTAGTTGAATCTTGGTTAAAGAGCCAAAATTTCCTACACATAATTTCTCTACAAGTTGTTCAGGTATTCCTTAACAAGATAAATGAAAATGACTGATATTTCACTATTTTTTTTCCTAATGTCCACAAGTTCTAAGTTCTTTGGGTGGGATTTATTCTCACAGGCTGAATCTGATGGATATCCATGTATTGTCTTGACTCATACAGAGAGACAGTCTCAATAGGCAATCAGTAGGTAGTTCTTAAGTGATACTCTGGCTTTGGTGGCAGGCATGAAGTTTCTCAAACACATAGGGCAGTTTCAGTTTCTTTGTTGGTTTTAATGTGGGCCTACTCATGCCTATGTATACAGGTTGGGTAAGATAGAACTCTTCATTTTATAAAAGAAAAAATTAGGAAAGACAGTGAGAGTGCATAACATAAATATTATATGCATACATACACTTCATCTTTATTAAAATTTTAATATATGTCTCTTAGAGCAACTGAATGATGCCTAAAATATGCCAGTAACTGTTGCTACTCAAAGTTCCAGGATTCATAAGCAAGCAGTATGTCAATCTAATAATCTCTGCAAAAATTCATTTTTTGCAAATTTCTAACATAAAAAAATCTTGTATATTATAAAGATAAATTTCACATTGTTTCAGATTTCACACCAAATTTTGACTTTGTTTTTGGTATAATCAAATGTTTTTTGAAATATACTTTCCCAAACAAGAGATTTGATTTCTACCAAAAATGATGCTTATCTCCATCTCTACAAATAAAACAAATTTTCCAACTAAGAAAAAAATCTTCCTGTCTCTGATTAATCTAAACTACAAAGAGATTTATGTGTAAAAATTATGCGTGAATAAAATATATAGAAATTAGTTGTATTTTATGAAAGACAAATCTTGTTTTGCCTGGGATAGGCTTGGTTTATGCCCATTGTACTTGTTTAATTATTAATAGAGTCCTCTTCACTATCATAAAAGTGCCATTTTGAAGATGAATTAACTAGACATTTTGTCTGCTTTTTACATAAGATGAAATATTCAATTTCCCAAATTAAGTGTATTTTTTCAGGTAGCTAAGTCTTTTCATTTCAGTGGTTAGGTCATTATTTGCTTTATGTTTAGTTGAAATATATCTAAGGAAAAAAGAAACACTGAATAATTTCCTTTCTTCTTAAAGAATACATAGAAAATAAATCATGTTTTGTTTCAGTGTAGTCCATGGATAATACTAGGGTATTTATGCCTTTGTCCCTATTATATGAACTTGATTTTTAATTCTCTGATGGTTGATGTTGCTAACATTTTATTTTTAGCTTATTAACCTTTATTCCTATCAACAATGTATCTAGTTTTACCAACTATTTTTTAGTGCATTCATTTTAGCTATCTATGGCTTCCATATGTTCTATCTTGAAGTTTGCAAAGAGAAAAAATCTATGTGACAACTCTAATTTGGCAATTATTTTATCCCTGTATCCCTGTAAACAATTTTCTAAATATTTAGAGTCTTCGCATCTCATTTAAAAGTTATTGTTTTTAAAGTAGATGATCTCTAGTATCTGGTTAGCAATAATATATTCATCTCACTTATTTTTTTATATTTTATCTAACCAGAATGGTTGATGCTGAAAAAATTGTTTATTTACCTGAAGGTTACACCTGTCATTATTAGATTCAATTAATATAAAATAAAAATATATATCTATTTTCTTAAACTTTCACAGTATAATGGGGGAAGAAAAGTATAAATTATTGCAAAATAATGTCAATTTTTTTGTCAAAGATCTGCTTAGTGCATAACATATGTTTATACAAACATATATATGTGTATGCATATAAGCCAACCATAAAAACATACTTCACTCCTATGCTATTGTCTAATATTAAGTCTGGACAATAGGTTGCTGCTACTGCTATATACCATCCTTGCTGATTGACTAAGGTTCAAAAATAGTTGCTATGGATATTTGAGAACTTCAGTAATTCTTAGTAAGTTTAAAGTATAGAAAGTGAAATGGAACTGAAAGAAATACTCTAAGTTATAATGCCTTTTGTTATGCTATAAGTTATTTGTTTCACCCATAAAAGTATTGCAACTAGGGGTTACTGACCCTAATCTGGCTAATCAGAAGTATTTTTATCTCCAGTAAACTAGCTGACTGAAATCAAACAAAATGTGTGGCTGATTTACTGGATGGAGGAGCCAGAAAATCATATGCCCAGATGTACAAGTTCTTACCCCATGATGATATAAAACTGTTACCTTATCACAATTGTGATACTTTAAATAAACTATCCTTGTTAGTGGTCAATCCATAGATTTCTTTTCTGGATACCTAGCTACAATGAACAACCAGAGATAGTATCAAACGATAAAATAAAAACATGCTCAAATATTATGAGACTTTAATAATAAGAATAATCTTAGTGAACTCCAGGAGTTGGTGACGGACAGGGAGGTCTGGCATGCTGCGATTCATGGGGTCGTAAAAAGTCGGACACGACTGAGCAACTGAACTGAACTGAACTGAACTTTTTTTCCTAAATGACTCATAGAAGATATTACAGAGAAACTGATACTGTAGCCTTATGAATATAATTCTCCAGGTGGAGGAGGAGGAGGGACAAACATTTTAAGACATATTCCTAGAGCTTGGCATAGCTCAGGCCACTTGCAATGAAATGTTTCCAAACCATATGAATATAGGCACAGATGCTTTCATACATTCTTATTTATCATGCATAAATTTAAAAAACCTTTTGAATATTGCAAGTGGAAACCGTACTTTATTTGAAGTTTCATCTGATTTAAAGTCTTTACACACAGATGGTATACAATATTGAAACAAAATTGTCATTTTCAGTATTAACTTCTGTATTTGCTTATGTTGCTCTTGGCATAATTTCACATTAAGTAGAAATTTTTGACAAACAAAATATGGCATATTTGAAAATAAGACCTTTACCCTCCATCTTATTTAATCTTATTGGTATACACCAGGGCGGTATGTATTTCAACATATCCAGAACCCCATTTTAGCTTTCTCTTTCTATTTATGGCCCTGAGTTTTGCCTTTTGTTTCTAACATACATCTTGGAATTGAGAGAAATAAACAATAATTATTTTGAGAAATATCATTTAATTTTACTAATTTAAAATAACATTAATAAATCCTTTGTGTTGCCAACACCTGGCATATCATATGTGTATCATTTTCTCTAAAGATTGTATAATATAATATTAGTCAAGATGAATCACTGTGTTTTCTGTATTAAAGTACATTTATTTAAAGGGAAAAATATATTTTCTGTATACACTATTCTCAGTTTCCAATATAATAAAATTAAATTGCAATTGTTTTCTATGATTTCCACTTATTTATTTGCTTCCCTTTAGAGCACTTATTTTCATTTCTATTTTCCCTACATGAGATTGAGTTTAGAATTTCCCATATCTTGACTAGTTCATGAAAATGCATGTAAATCTAGCTCTTATGTTATTAAATTTCAATAGTCTTCATAAGCAATTTAGAAACAAATACATTCAGGTAACTTCAATATGGATGATTTTATTTCATTTGCAACAAACAGATGTATGCTAACAAGAGGGAAATAAATAGAAAACAACTGTTCTATCTCCTGAGCACTTTCAGAAACATCACTACTTACTTTACTAAGAAATACTTTATGCAACATGTCCTAATTTATATTACTTTTGTATGTTAAATCTTTGACCTATCACAGATCTTTATTCAATTGTCTTTTAGTTATCCTAAAATCATTATTTATCTTTAATGCTCCTAAAAACAGATCTGTATGCTTGGTTTTAATTTTCCATATCCAGGATGTACCTATGAAGTTACTGTATTTACTTATCTCTCTTTCAATCTTTTAATATAGAAAAATTAGAAATGTCTCACTGTGTATGTGTCTTTAATGACAGCAGTATTAACATAACAACTGTTTGGCAGAATGTTACACTCTGAATCTGAGTTTGCTTATGATTAGATTCAGGTTAAATTTTTTTTTCTAACAGTACTACTAAAGTAATATTTCCTTTTCACTGTATCACATTTGGAGGTGTATATGTCAATTTATCTTATTACTGGAGATGTTAAATTTCATTATCTGATGAAAGTGGCGTCTTTCAGAACTCTCTATTACAAAAGATATCTTTTTGTTCCCTTTATTATATATCAGTATAAAAAATTGAACGGGTGATAATTTTGAAAATTTACAATGCTGATTTTCTAATTATCTTGTTCTGTCTAAATTTAGTAGCTATTGTTCTTCTGTAAAGAATCTTCTTCCCAGTCTTCAAGTGTCACTATGAATTCATGGATTTTTTCCATTCACTATTACACTATAAACCATGTGCCACTATTTTTAATGCTGAATCTCAAAATTGAGAGGAAGCTCAAGCATCTCTCTTTGTTATTTACATGTTCTCTTTAGTCTCTTAACATCACCTTGCTTTCTGACAGAACAAAGTATTCCACGTTCATCTTACATTTTTGCTGTCCCTTACATGGAATTTGCAAGTTAGTTAAAGGTTTCTAATTTCTTTTAGTTGATTATTATTGATAACAATCATTATGGAGGTGATACACAGTACTGAAGTATCACAGTTTCAAGTCTTTGCAGAGGACAAAGCTAAGAAATATCTTTTTAAAAGATGAAGGACTAATATCACAATTTCCAAATTGAATATAAAAACCACAGCATTCTTCCTTGTCTTTTCCACTTCCAGTATTGTAATTTCCTTTTCCAGGGTGACACACTTGGTTTTCCAAAACATCAATATTCCTGCTGATCTGTTCTGTCCTACAGCATACAAAAAGTTCATTGCAAAATAACTAGCAATACCATGACCAAAAACAAAGCTATTAACTTGCAAGATATTTTGTATTTCAGTTTTCCTTAGGATAGATTCATACTCAGGGTGTCCTGGGAGACCAAAGGTACCAATTTTGCCTCAATTTTTAATTTTTTTCTGTACAGTTACATTACCAATTTGATATAAAGATAGGATATTTTCCTGCTCTATTTTAAAGTTTATTCTGACTTTAATTTTATTAATTTATTTTAAACTTTATTTTAATACATGTAAAATATTATCCTACTAAAAAGACAATATAATAAGAGCAATATCAAAAATATATAGATATCCCTAAGATATCCCTATCCTATTCCCATCCCCCTATAAAGCTATATATTTGATTCTGATTTTTCTCTTCTGTTTATTCTTCTAAATAGGCAAACATATTTTGGTTTCCCTAAACAAGAAGTTTTGTACTACATACTATTTATACATTTTTACACTTAACCACCTTGGTTAAAAACAAAAACAATATATTCTTAAAATGACAGCATTGTTCAATCACTAAGTCCTGTCTGATTCTTTGTGACCCCCTGAACTCAGCATGCCTGGCTTCCCTGTCCTTTACTATCTCCCAGAGTTTGTTCAGCCGGCTACAATGGACCGTGCAGAAGCATAGCAGAGAGGAGCTACCCCTCGCCCAAGGTCAGGGGCAGTGACCGAGATTGCCAGGCTGCATTCGCACAGGGGCGACTGAGAGGAGCTACCCCATGTTCAAGATCAGCGGCGGCAGCGGAATTGAGCTACGCCACATCTGAGATCAGGGGCAGAGGCCGAGAGGAGCTACCCAACATCTGAGGACAGGGGCCCAGGATGAGAGGAGCTACCCCTAAGCCGAGGTAAGTAGCAGCGGCTGCGCTTTGCTGGAGCAGCTGTGAAGAAATAGCCCACATTTAAGGTAAGAGAAACTTAAGTAAGATGGTAGGTGTTGTGAGAGGGCATAAGAGGGCAGACACACTGAAACCATAATCACAGAAAACTAGTCAATCTAATCACACGGACCACAGCCTTGTCTAACTCAATGAAACTAAGCCATGCCATGTGGGGCCACCCAAGACAGGAGGATCATGGTGGAGAGGTCTGACAGAATATGGTCCACTGGAGAAAGGAGTGGCAAACCACTTTAGTATTCTAGCCTTGGGAACCCAAGACAGTATGAAAAGGCAGAATGATAGGATACTGAAAGGGGAACTCCCCAGGTCGGTAGGTGCCCAATATGCTACTGGAGATCAGTGGAGAAATAACTCCAGGAAGAATGAAGGGATGGAGCCAAAGCAAAAACAAAACCCAGTTGTGGATGTGACGTGATAGAAGCAAGGTCTGATGCTGTAAAAAGCAATATTGCATAAAACCTGGAATGTCAGGTCCATGAATCAAGGCAAATTGGAAATGGTCAAACAGGAGATGGCAAGAGTGAATGTTGACATTCTAGGAATCAGCAAACTAAAATGGACTAGAATGGGTGAATTTAACTTAGATGACCATTATATCTACTACTGTGGGCAGGAATCCCTTAGAAAAAATGGAGTAGCCATCATGGTCAACAAAAGACTTTGAAATGCAGTGCTTGGATACAACCACAAAAACAACAGAATGATCTCTGTTTGTTTCCAAAGCAAACAATTCAATATCAAGGTGATTCAAGCCTATGACTCAACCGGTAACACTGAAGAAGCTGAAGTTGAACGGATCTATGAAGACCTCCAAAACCTTTTAGAACTAACACCAAAAAAAGATGTCCTTTTCATTATAGGGGATGGGAATGCAAAAGTAGGAAGTCAAGAAACACCTGGAGTAACAGGCAAATTTGGCCTTGGAGTATGGAATGAAGCAGGGAAAAGGCTAATAGGGTTTTTCCAAGAGAACACACTAGTCATAGCAAACACCCTCTTCCAACAACACAAGAGAAGACTCTACACATGGACACCAACAGATGGTCAACACCAAAATCAAATTGATTGTATTCTTTGCAGCCAAAGATGGAGAAGTTCTATACAGTCAGCAAAAACAGGACCAGGAGCTGACTGTGGCTCAGACCACGAACTCCTTATTGCCAAATTCAGACTGAAATTGAAGAAAGTAGGGAAAACCACTAGAGCATTCAGGTATGACGTAAATCAAATCCCTTATGATTATACAGTGGAAGTGAGAAATAAATTTAAGGGACTAGATCTGATAGACAGAGTACCTGAAGAACTATGGATGGAGGTTAATGACATTGTACAGGAGACAGGGATCAAGACCATCCCCATGGAAAAGAAATGCAAAAAAAAGCAAAATGGCTGTCTGGAGAGGTCTTACAAATAGCTGTGCAAAGAAAGCAAAGGAGTAAGGGAAAGATATAAGCATCTGAATACAGACTTCCAAATAATAGCAAGGAGACATAAGAAAGCCTTCCTCAGTGATCAATGCAAAGAAATAGAGTAAAACAACAGAATGGGAAAGACTAGAGATCTCTTCAAGAAAATTAGAGATACTAAGGGAACATTTTATGCAAAGACGGGCTTGATAAAGGACAGTAATGGTATGGACCTAACAGAAGCAGAAGATATTAAGAAGAGGTGGCAAGAATACAGATAAGAACTGTACCAAAAAGAGCTTCATGACCCAGATAATCATGATGGTGTGATCATTCACCTAGAGCCAGGCATCCTGGAATGTGAAGTCAAGTGGGCCTTAGAACAGAGTGGGCCTTACAAACAAAGCTAGTGGAGGCAATGAAATTCCATTTGAGCTATTTCAAATCCTGAAAGGTGATGCTGTGAACGTGCTGCACTCAATATGCCAGCAAATTTGGAAAACTAAGCAGTGGCCACTGGATTGGAAAATGTCAGTTCTCATTCCAATCCCAAAGAAAGGCAATGCCAGAAAATGCTCAAACTACTGCACAATTGCACTCATCTCACATGCTAGCAAAGTAATGCTCAAAATTCTCCAAACCAGGCTTCAGCAATATGTAAACCGTGAACTTCAAGATGTTCATGCTGGTTTTAGAAAAGGCAGAGGAACCAAAAATCAAATTGCCAACATCTGCTGGATCATCGAAAAAGCAAGAGAGTTCCAGAAAAACATCTATTTCTGCTTTGTTGACTATGCCAAAGCCTTTGACTGTGTGGATCTCAATAAACTGTGGAAAATTCTGAAAGAGATGGGAATACCAGACCACCTGACCTGCCTCTTGAGAAACGTATATGCAGGTGAGGAAGCAGCAGTTAGAACTGGACATGGAAAAAAAAAGAACTGGACATGGAACAACAAGCTGGTTCCAAATAGGAAAAGGAGTTCGTCAAGGCTGTATATTGTCACCCTGCTCATTTAACTTCTATGCAGAGTACATCATGAGAAACGCTAGGCTGGGAGAAGCACAAGCTGGAATCAAGATTGCCAGGAGAAATATCAGTAACCTCAGATATGTAGATGACACCATCCTTATGGCAGAAAGTGAAGAGGAACTAAAAAGCCTCTTGATGAAAATGAAATAGGAGACTGAAAAAGTTGGCTTAAAGCTTAACATTCAGAAAACTAGACGGACCTTTGTTGGTAAAGTAATGTCTCTGCTTTTTACTATGCTATCTAGGTTGGTCATAACTTCCCTTCCAAGGAATAAGTGTCTTTTAAATTCATGGCTGCAGTCACCATCTGCAGTGATTTTGGAGCCCCAAAAAATAGTCTGACACTGTGTCCACTGTTTCCCCATCTATTTCCCATGAAGTGATGGGACTAGATGCCATGATCTTCGTTTTCTGAATGTTGAGTTTTAAGCCAACTTTTTCAGTCTCCTCTTTCACCTTCATCAAGAGGCTTTTTAGTTCCTCTTCACTTTCTGCCATAAATGTGGTGTCATCTGCATATCTGAGGTTATTGATATTTCTCCCAGCAATCTTGATTCTGGCTTGTGCTTCTTCCAGCCCAGCATTTCTCATGATGTTCTCTGAAAATAAGTTAAATAAGGATAGATATAATTATTTAAATACATAGGTGTAAGATTAAGAAATCATATGGTAGATGTATATTTACATTTATGACAAAGTGTAAAATTATTTCTCATAATGGCTGTACCATTTTATGAGTATTCCCATCTTCCTAACACTTGACACTGACAAATATTTTAGACATTATAATGTACAAAAATGATAACTTGTGGCTTTAATTCTCATTTCCCTAATGACTAAATTATGTTCAACATATTCATTTGCTTCTTTGCCATACCTTTATCTTTGGTGAAACGTTTACTCTGATCTTTTGCTCACTTTCAATCAGTTATGCATGAATCTTAATTTACTTGCTCTGTAGGTGAGTTGGAACTAAAATCATTGGATGGGCAGTAAACTCAAACACTAAGTAGTCTATAGTGTATTCTCTAAACTGAGATTCAGAATATCTAACAAAATTACATATGAATTTACCTTTTGAAACAATATCTTTCCTCTAACAATTAACTCTAGAAATACTCTACCAAATACACACATACACATAAACATACCCACAATAAGGGAAGTCAGTAATGAAAGCGTTATTTGTAAAAACAGGTTATTAGTAGCAATCTTAATACTCATCCATTGAAACCTGGTTAATTAACCCATAGAGCTTTTGTATAATGGAGAAATATGCAAATATAAAAAGAATGATAAATACCTCCTGAAGAGTGAAAACGTAACTTAAAACTCAACATTTAAAACACTAAGATTGTGGCATCTGGTTCCACCACTTCATGGCAAATAGTTGGGGAAAAAGTGGAACAGTGACTGATTTCATTTTCTTAGGCTCCCAAGTCACTGTGGTTGCTGACTGTAGACACGAAATTTAAAAAAAAAAAAGAAAGAAAGAAAAGAAAAGCTTGCTTCTTGGAAAAAAAGCTATGACAAACTAGACAGCAAAAAAAAAAAAAAAGAGAGAGAGAGACATTGCTTTGCCGAGAAGTCCGTATGGTCGAAGCTGTGGTTTTCCCAGTAGTCATGTATGGATGTGAGAGTTAGACCATAAAGAAGGCTGAGCACCAAAGAATTGATGTTTTCAAATTGTGCTGAAAAATACATTTGTGATTGTTGGACAGCAAGGAGATGAAACCAGTCAATCCTAAAGGCAATTAATGCTGAATACTCATTGGAAGGACTGCTGCTGAAGCTGATGCTCCACTACTATGACCACCTATGCGTACAGCTGACTCATTGGGGAAAATGCTGATAATGTGAAAGACATGGTAAGAAGAAAAGGCAATGGCAGAGGATGAGATGGTTAGATAGCATTACTGACTCAATGAGTATGGATTTGAACAAACTCTCAGTTGAGTTCAGTTCAGTCTCTCTGTCGTGTCCGATTCTTTTCGACCCCATGAATCACAGCAGGGAGGCCTCCCTGTCAATCACTAACTCCTAGAGTTCACTCAGACTCACATCCATCGAGTCGGTGATGCCATCCAGCCATCTCATCCTCCATCATCCCCTTCTCCTCGTGCCCCCAATCCCTCCCAGCATCAGAGTCGTTTCCAATGAGCCAACTCTGCACATGAGGTGGCCAAAATACTGGCATTTCAGCTTCAGCATCATTCTATCCAAAGAAATCCCAGGGCTGATCTCTTCAGAATGGACTGGTTGGATCTCCTTGCAGTCCATGGGACTCTCAAGAGTCTTCTCCAACACCACAGTTCAAAAGCATCAATTCTTTGGCCCTCAGCCTTCTTCACAGTCCAACTCTTACATCCATACATGACCACAGGAAAAACCATAGTCTTGACTAGACGGACCTTTGTTGGCAAAGTAATGTCTGTGCTTTTCAATATGCTATCTAGGGTAGTCATAACTTTCCTTCCAAGGAGTAAGCATCTTTTAATTTCATGGCTGCAGTCACCATCTGCAGTGATTTTGGAGCCCCCCAAAATAAAGTCTGACACTGTTTCCACTGTTTCCCAATCTATTTCCCATGAAGTGATGGGACCAGTTGCAATGATCTTCGTTTTTTGAATGTTGATTTAAGCCAACTTTTTCAGTCTCCTCTTTCACCTTCAACAAGAGGACTTTTAGTTCATCTTCACTTTCTGCCATAAGAGTGGTGTCATCTGCATATCTGAGCTTATTGATATTTCTCCCTGAAATCTTGATTTCAGCTTGTGCTTCTTCCTGACCAGCGTTTCTCATGATGTACTCTGCATAGAAGTTAAATAAGCAGGGTGACAATATACAGCCTTGAAGTAGTCCTTTTCCTTTTAGGAACCAGTCTGTTGTTCCATGTCCAGTTCTAACTCTTGCTTCCTGACCTGCATACAAATTTCTCAAGAGGCAGGTCAGGTGGTCTGGTATTCCCATCTCTTAAAGAATTTTCCATAGTTTATTGTGATCCACATAGTCACAGGCTTTGGCATAGTCAATAAAGCAGAAATAGATGTTTTTCTGGAACTCTCTTGCTTTTTGATGATCCAGCAGATGTTGGCAATTTGATCTCTGGTTCCTCTGCCTTTTCTAAAACCAGCTTGAACATCTGGAAGTTCACGGTTCACGTATTGCTGAAGCCTGGCTTGGAGAATTTTGAGCATTACTTTGCTAGCATGTGAGATGAGTGCAATTGTGCAGTAGTTTGAGCATTCTTTGGCATTGCCTTTCTTTGGGATTGGAATGAGAACTGACCTTTTCCAATCTAGTGGCCACTGCTGAGTTTTCCAAATTTGCTAGCGTATTGAGTGCAGCACTTTCACAGCATCATCTTTCAGGATTTGAAATAGCTCAATTGGAATTCCATTACCTCCACTAGCTTTGTTCATAGTGATGCTCTAAGGCACACTTGAATTCACATTCCAGGATACCTGGCTCTGGGTCAGTGATCACACCATTGTGATTATCTGGGTCGTGAATATCTTTTTTGTACAGTTCTTCTGTGTATTCTTGCCACCTCTTCTTAATATCTTCTACTTCTGTTAGGTCCATACCATTTCTGTCCTTTATTGAGCCCATATTTGCATGAAATGTTCCCTTGGTATCTCTAATATTCTTGAGGAGATCTCTAGTTTTTCCCATTCTGTTGTTTTACTCTATTTCTTTGCATTGATCGCTGAGGAAGGCTTTCTTATCTCTTCTTGCTATTCTTTGGAACTCTGCATTCAGATGCTTATATCTTTCCTTTTCTCCTTTGCTTTTCACTTCTCTTCTTTTCACAGCTATTTGTAAGGCCTCCCCAGACAGCCATTTTGCTTTTTTGCATTTCTTTTCCGTCGGGATGGTCTTGATCCCTGTCTCCTCTGCAATGTCACGAACCTCAGTCCATAGTTCATCAGGCACTCTATCTATCAGATCTAGGCCCTAAATCTATTTCTCACTTCCACTGTATAATCATAAGGGATTTGATTTAGGTCATACCTGAATGCTCTAGTGGTTTTCCCTACTTTCTTCAATTTCAGTCTGTATTTGGCAATAAGGAGTTCATGATCTGAGCCACGGTCAGCTCCTGGTCTTGTTTTTGCTGACTGTATAGAGCTTCTCCGTCTTTGGCTGCAAAGAATATAATCAATCTGATTTTGGTGTTGACCATCTGGTGATGTCCATGTGTAGAGTCTTCTCTTGTGCTGTTGGAAGAGGGTGTTTGCTATGACCAGTGCATTTTCTTGGCAAAATTCTATTAGTCTTTGCCCTGCTTCATTCCGTACTCCAAGGCCAAATTTGCCTGTTACTCCAGGTGTTTCTTGACTTCCTACTTTTGCATTCCCATCCCCTATAATGAAAAGGACATCTTTTTTTTTTTTTGGTGTTAGTTCTAAAAGGTCTTGGAGGTCTTCATAGAACCGTTCAACTTCAGCTTCTTCAGCATTAATGGTTGGGGCATAGACTTGGATTACTGTGATATTAAATGGTTTGCCTTGGAAATGAACAGAGATCATTCTGTCGTTTTTGAGATTGCATCCAAGTACTGCATTTCGAACTCTCGTTGACCATGATGGTCAACAAAAAAACGTGTAGATAAAAACGTGTAGATAAATGTTTATAGCAACTTTATTCACAATTGAGAAAAAAGGAAATATCTTAGATAAAATTTCATCAGTGAAAAAATAAATAAACGGAGGCATGTTGTGAATAAGGGGAGAGGTTATCCCTGAAGGGCTAGCATAATAGGATTTGTGGTGATGGGACTGCATAAAACTGTGTTGGTAGCCATACATCTATCTATACATTGGTTATAATCCATAGAAAAGTTCATCACAAAAGGTAATTTTATTCTATAAATACATACCTTTAAAAAAATCAACAAGTATATGCCAGGAGAGATATAATAAAAACAATCACAAATGAATCTAACCATAATTTAAATAAGTAACATCTACACTGAAGAGGAAGAAAAATATAGGACTTGACCTAAATAGCTTTGGAAAACTTTTAAATTGAAGTATAGTTAATGTACAATATATTCTGTTAGTTTCTAGTGTACATCAAATATTTCAGTTATGTATATTGATATATGTAAAATAATCAGATTGAATGAAATGAAGTGAAAATTGCATTTCATTTCATTCTTTTTCACAGTTGATTAGTATTCCATTATGTATGTGAGTGTATGTGTGTGTGTGTGTGTGTGTGTGTGTGTGTGTGTGTATATATATATATATATATATATATATATATATACCACATCTTCTTTATCCATTCATCTCTTCTTGGACATTTAGGTTGCCTCCATGCCTTTGCTGTTGTAAAAGGTGTTGCTATTAGCATTGCTTCCATGTCTTGGCTGGAGTGCATGTATCTTTTCATATTATAATTTTGTCTAAATATATGCCCATGAATGGGATTGCTAGATCATATGGGAACTCTATTTTTAGGTTTTTATTCTTTTAAGGAATATCCATACTGTTCTCCACTGTGGCTGCAACAATTTACCTTCCCACCAACAGTGTAGGAGAATTCCTTTTCTCCACACCTTCTACAGCATTTGTTATTTGTAGAATTTTTGACTACGGCTATTCTGACTGGTGTGACTTGGTACCTCACTGTAGTTTTGATTTACATTTCTCTAATAACTAGAGATGTTGAGCATCTTTTCCTGTGCTTTTTGACCACCTGCAAGTCTTCTTTGGAAAAATATCTATTTAGATCTTCTTTTCATTTTTTGATTGTTTGTTATTGAGTTGTATGATCTAGTTTTATATTTTGGAGATTAAGCCCTTGTCAGCCACATCATTTGCAAGTATTTTTTGCAAGTCCATGGGTTGTCTTTTCATTTTATTTATGGTTTCCTTTGCTGTGCAAAAGCTTGTAAGCTTGAATGTCTCGTTTATTTTTTTTGCTTCTAGTTCTATTTTCTTGAAAGATTTACCTGCTATGGATTTATGTCAGAGAATATTGTGCCTGTATTTTCTTCCAGTGGTTTTATGATATCATGTCTTTAAGTCTTTAAGTCAGTTTGAGTTTTTTTTGTGTGTATGGTGTGTATTTTAAGTATCATATGAGGGTATTTTGTAACTTCATCAATTACATGCAATTGAGGCTATCCAATTTTCCCAGCACTACTAGCTGAAGATACAGTTTTTTATGCATTGCATTTCCTTGCCTTCTTTGTCAAAGATTGACTGCGGATGTTTGGGTCTATTTCTGGGTTCTCTATTCTATTTCATATGCATGTATTCATGCCAGTTGCACACTGTTGTGATTACTGTAGCTTTGTAGTATTGCCTGAAGTCTGGGAGGGTTGTGCATCCTGTTTTGTTCTATTCCCTTAGGATTGGTTTGGCAATTCTGGTGATTCTTTGATTCCATCTAAACCTTAGGATTATTTGTTTTAGTTCTGTGAACAGTGTTATGGGTTATCTGATAGGTGCCACATTAAATCTAAGATTGGTTTGGGTAGTATGGCCATTTTAACAATATTCATTATTCCAATCCAAAGCATGGAGTATTTTTCATTTCTTCGAATTATATTTAGTTTCCTTTACCAATGTTTAATTGTTTTTAACATGTAAATATTTCACTACCTTGGTCAAGTTTATTCCTATGTAAATTTTAATGTAATTTTAAAAGGTGTGTTTTTTTTAAACATTCCCTTTTTTGATCTTTAATTGTTACTGTAAAGGTATTAAACTGATTTCTGTGTGTCAAACAGCACCTTAATTCTGCTACTTTTGTGCACCTAAAAAAGAGCCTTAATTATTTTATAATTTTGTTGAGATGGTAATTCAGTTCAGTTCAGTTGCTAGATCTCGTCGACTCTTTGTGACCCCATGAATTCCAGCACGCTAGGCTTCCCTGTCCATCACTAACTCCTGGAGTCTGCTCAAATACATGCCTATCATGTTGGTGATACCATCCAATCATCTCATCCTCTGTCGTCCCCTTCTCCTTCCGCCTTCAATCTTTCTTAACAGCAGGGTCTTTTACAATGAGTCAGTTCTTTGCATCAGGTGGCCAAAGTAATGGAGTTTAAGCTTCAACATTAGTCCTTCCAATGAGTATTCAGGACTGATTTCCTAGTCCAAGGGACTCTCAAGAGTCTTCTCCAACACCACAGTTCAAAAGCATCAACTCTTCTGTGCTCAGCTTTCTTTAGAATCCAACTCTCACATCCATGCATGGCTACTGGAAAAACCATAGCTTTGACTAGATGGATCTTTGTTGGTAAAGTAATGACTCTGCTTTTTAATATTCCGTCTGTGTTGGTCATAGCTTTTCTTTCAAGGAGCAAGCGTCTTTTACTTTTATGGCTGCAGTCACCATCTGCAGTGATTTTGGTTGTGAGAGTTGTACTATAAAGAAAGCTGAGTGCCAAAGAATTTATGCTTTTGAACTGTGGCATAGAAGATTTTTGAGAGTTCCTTGGACTTCAAGGAGATCCAACCAGTCCATCCTAAAGGAGATCAGTCCCGAGTGTTCATTGCAAGAACTGATGTTGAAGCTGAAACTCCAATACTTTGGCCACCTGATGTGAAGAACTTATTTGAAAAGACCCTGATGCTGGGAAAGATTGAATGAAGAAGAAGAAGGGGACAACAGAGGATGAGATGGCTAGATGGCATCACCGACTCAATGGACATGAGTTTGAGTAAACTCTGGGAGTTGGTGATGGACAAGGAGGCCTGGCGTGCTGCAGTTCATGGGGTCGCAAAAAGTAGGACACAACTGATCAACTGAACTAAACTGAAGGAGACGGTAATTAATTACCAATAAATACAGGTTTATTGAAGTAAAAATAACAGAGAAAAACATCCCAGTCTTTAATACATAGTCATACAATTTTAAGAAATAAATATTCTTAAAGTTAAATTTTTCATAATTATGAGCTACATTTTGGGGTTTTATCTACATTTTGGAATAATGCTGGATAAATAAATAAATTTAAGTAAATCACAAAAATATAATATATATATTTTTTATCTCCTGGAGAAATAACTATTTTCTTGTGCTTCTGAATCTTTAGAATCTTGACAACAGTAAAAATATCTGAGACAGATTTCTTCATATTACATTATGTGTGTGTTAGTGACCAGTTGTGTCCAACTCTTGACAACCCCATGGACTGTAGCATGCCAGATTCCTCTGTCCATGAAATTCTCCAGATAAGAATACTGGCGTGGGTAGGTGGGTAGTCATACCTTTCTCCAGGGGATCGTCCCAACTCAGGGATCAAACTCAAGTCTCCTGCATTGTAGATGGATTCCTTACCTTCTGAGCCAGCAGGGAAGCCCTAATTTATTCCTATCTTTGGAGAGAGATAAAAAGAGAAGGGAAAAATTTTAAAAAGAAAGAAACAAAAAGAGGGATTTTTTTTGTTTTTCTAACTTCCTAGCAATAACTACAGATATAGCCCTGAGAAGAATTCTCTTACCTCCTACTCCTGAAGAATTTCAGGGTGCATAGATTTTTCTCTTAATTAAATGAATAATGAAAGTGAAAAAAGTGAAAGTGAAGTCACTCAGTTGTGTCCAACCAAGCAATCCCGTGGACTGTAGACTACCAGGCTCCTCCGTCCATGGGATTCTCCAGGCAGGAGTACTAGAATGAATTGCCATTTCCTTCTCCAGGGGATCTTCCCAACCCAGGGATCGATCCCAGGTCTGCTGCATTGGAGGCAAAAGCTTTAATCTCTAAGCCACCAGGGAAGTTACTTACAAATTGAAACGCCTACGGAAAAAGTTTAATAAAATGCCAATAGTAAAAGAATATATAAGCTAACTGAATCATATTAGTTAAAAATTAAAATTTCTCAACTTGTACCGTAAGAACATGGAATAATTCTCAAGAGCACGTGGACTGTATATTACAATCAATTATATACTCGCTGGACATAAAACAAGTTTCAATAAACTTCAACCATCTCAGATAATGATGGAAATAAACTAGGTAAAAATGCTATAAATATAACTTAAAAATGCACAAATATTTGAAAATTAAGGCTTAGTCTTATAAATAATCCAATAAATAAAAGAGAATAATAAAATTTAGAAAAATTTTGAAATTAATAAAAGTAAGAATATGGCCTAAAAATCTGGTGGAAATGAAGTTAAAGGAATGTTTATGGAAAATGTAAGATTATAATGCATTATAATACATAATTATATATTATATAATTATAATTATATTATATATAATTATATATTTATAGGATTATATTATATAATATATTTATTATATATAATAATTATATATTATTTATAATTATATATAATCTTATATATAATTATAATATTATAATGTAAGATATAATATTAGAGAAAGTGTTACAAATATCAAATTCAATTATCTAAGTTCTACTAAGAAGATTAATGAAACCCAAAGAAAGTAGAATGAAAGAAATAATAAAAATAAAAAGTAAAATAAGCTAAATAAAATATAAGTATATATTAACAAAGTAAAATTTTAGGTTTTTTTTCCATTAAAAAATCAATAAAAATAATAAGCTTCAATAGGAGGTTCCTCAACAGGAAATAAAGGCAAAAAAAAAAAAAATTGCCTGAGTGAGGTATACAGAGGAGGATGAGTGAGTGCAAGTCACTCAGTAGTGTCCAACTATTTGTGATCCAATGGACTACACAGTCCATGGAATCCTCCAAACCAGTACAGTCAACAGAATTCTCTAGGCCAGAATGTTAGAGTGGGTAGTCTTTCCCTTCTCCAGGGGATCTTCCCAACCCAGGGATTGAACCCAGGTCTCCTGCATTGCAGGTGGATTCTTTACCAGCTGAGCCACCAGAGAAGCCACAGAGGAGGATATCAAATCCTAAATATATTAAAAAGAAAATAAATTAGTATAATATGTAGCCTAATGTCAAAATTTGACAATGTGATTAAATGAACAATCTCTTGAGAAGCACAACTTATTTAAATTGAAACAAACAAGTAGACAAAAACAAATCTGAATATTTATATGTAAACTAAAGAAACAGGATCTGTTTCTTTCCACTAAGAAATGGGAGAATGGCATTGAAACATGTATAATATCATATATGAAACGAGTCACCAGTCCAGGTTCGATGCACGATACTGGATGCTTGGGGCTGGTGCACTGGGACGACCCAGAGGGATGGTATGGGGAGGGAGGAAGGAGGAGGGTTCAGGATGGGGAACACGCGTATACCTGTGGCAGATTCATGTTGATATATGGAAAAACCAATACAATATTGTAAAGTTAAAAAAATAAAATAATAAAAAAATAAATGCCCTTTACCTGATAATTATTTATTCAACAGTATATTCTCTCAAAATGAGTCAGAAAATGTTCCCTTTCAGTTTTCTGAAATATTTATTAGATTCCTTCATTTACTCTCTGTGTTTCGTGGTGTATTATATCTCAATACACTTATATATATATAAATCCATTCTGGATGTCATATGGAAAATGGATTTTAAAGAAACAAATTGAAAAATTCTCACAGCAATCCGGGTGATGGTTGATGGTGGTTTATTGAAAAATTGATTTATTGAAAAATCAATAGAAATGGAGCAAAGTAGGAAGATACAGAAAGTACTTTTTTTGAAATGGAATTATCAGAACATTTTCTTTGAGATAGTATGGAGATAGGCAAGTTAATATGGGGAGGTTAACATAGGGCTAGAAACAAATGATGTATTTTTAGAAGAACAGAAAATATTAGGTAGCAAGTCCTTAAATTATCTTTAAGTAATTATTTCCCAGAGTAAGCCCTTATATAAAGGAGAAAAAAACAAGGAAAGTGGGAAAACAACTCCCAATTCAAACTTTTATAACATATGGAATTTAATATATTCTGGTACTTAACTTGTATTCACAATGTAATTAAATTTTGTTTGCTCCAGTTATGTGCTTAGTATGCTTATATCTTTTGTCATAAATTATCAAACACACTGCACAGCTGGCAAAAATTTTTTTACAAAAATACCTCATTATAAATCATCAACTTATCTTCAAATTCTCTGAACATGTGGTGCAAAATTTGAATTCATGCAGTTATGTGTTAGCTGCAGACAGCCTGACTCATTGATCTTGCTGTGTGATAGATATGTTTTAGGGGTGGGTTGGTGAGAATGATGATTTTTTTGCCTAGCTGTTTAAATATTTTATGATTAAAAGATGCCTTTTTGTTGTTGTTGTTCTGATTAAGTACTCAGGAGAATATTTTCCAAAAGTTTTTTTTTTTTTTTTTTTTCCCATAACGTTAATGAGATCTAGTGAACTTAAAAAAAAAATTTAGGTTTCTTTTCTCCAGTTTCTATATTTTTCATCTATTATTTTTTAGCATTACTTTTGGAGTTGGCATATTATAAGTTGTTGTTTTATAATGATAGCTTATTCTCTAATTAGTTTTTCTTCTCATAACTAAAAGTAAATTTAGATATATACCTTTACAGCAGAATGTTTTATATTAGTAAAAATATTTTTTAATCATTCCAAAATATAGTTAGCCACTATATTTACTGTAACTTGACTGTAGCCCTGTTAAAATATTGCAAATCAGGTTTTTTTTTCTGATTGCAAACATTTTAAATTATTTTAGCATTTGGTTAGTTTTTCATTATGGGTCTCATTCAACAAAAATGTTTACTTAAAGATGACTGAGATACTTTTATAGTTAACAATAAATCTATTTTTCAATCTGTTTCCTATTCAGATTGCAAAGCATTTATCTTATGACTGTATATGCCAGTCATAATTTAGTAAGATATAGTTGACTTATAAATCTAATATCCATATTAAATTATCAGAACTTAGTGTCTACATACTACTAATAAAAATTATAGAACCATGTTCATAATTTTGACTCAAAACAGATCTCAAGTCTTTTATCCTCACTAAATGATTTCAGAGTCGGATGGTTCATTCATAGTTTTTGCTTTTCTGGTTAGTTTTGTAATATTTTACTTCCCATGTTTAGAATTAGTCAAAAATAGGACTACATGCTTATGAGTCCACATGCTCTTTTTATCTCTGGTTTTTACTGCTGTGTTACATAAGACTGAATGAGGTTATCATCATCTGTGCTGTGCTGTGCTTAAACACTCAGTCATCTCTGCCTCTGCGACCCCATGGGTTATAGCCCATCAGGCTCCTCTGTCTATGAGGATTCTGCAGGCAAGAATACTAGAGTGGGTTTCCATGCTATCCTCCAGGGAATTATCACAACCCAGAAACTGAACCCAGATCTCCAGCATTGAAGGTGGATTCTTTACCATCTGAGCCAAAAAGGAAGCTCAAGAATACTGGAGTGGGTAACCTATCCCTTCTCCAGGGGATCTTCTGCACTCAGAAATAGAACCAGGGTCTCCTGCATTGCAGGCAGATTCTTTACCAGCTGAGCTTCCAGGGAAGCTCTATAATTATCTATAGTAATGCAACTGTCTTCTAAATAAAATATCTCACTGCACTAAAAGTTTCTTCTCAAAACAATTGTTTCTCCTTATAGCTGGAGAGATCATTTTAAAATTTCAGGTTCAATCATGTCATTCTTTCGCTAAAAACCTTTGGTGTCTTTGGATTGCTTTAAGAAAAAAAAAAAAAACAAATATATATTTGACAAAGTCTCTGCATATAATTATTGTTTATATATTAGAATTATATATATAGATTGTTCTATATCCTGGCCTGTGTGTATCTCAATCTCAGTTCACCTCTGCCTCTCTCTACTTCCAATAATAAAAATATTTGATATTCTTTTTCTTTCCATTTTCTGTCCTTATTTTTGTTTTGCAGAGTAATAATTTATATACAGTATGATATTAGGTTCAGATATACAACGTAGTGTTTCAACATTTGCATACATTATGAAATGAACACCATAATAAGTCTAGTTACCAACTGCCACCTTACAAATTTCATAGAGTATAAGTGACTATATTTTTCATGATGAACATTGCATTCCCATAAGTTACTTTAAACCTGGAAGTTGTACTTCCTAATGCCCTTCATTCATTTTAACCATCCAACCCCAACTTCCCTCCCCTTTGGCAGCCACCAATCTGTTCTCTGTATCTATGAGTCCAGGTTTTATTTTGCTTTTTGTTTGTTTGATTTTTAGATTCCACAGATAAGTGAAATGATGTGGTATTTGTCTGACTTACTTCACTTAGCTTAATATTTTCAAGGTCCATCTATGTTATCACAAATGGCACGATTTCATCCTTTGTATGACTAGTATTTTATTGTGTGTGTGTACTTGTATTTTTTATTCATTCATCTATCTATAGGCATTTAGGTTATTTCCATATGTTGGTATTAAAAATAATGCTGCAGTAAACAGATGAGTACATATGTCTTTTTGAATTAGAATTTTCATTTTCTTCAGATAGATACTCAGTGCTGACATTTTGGATGATATAATAGTGCTTTTTTTTTTTTTTAATGAAACTTCCATATTGTTCTTCAAATTGGCTGGACAAATTTACATTCTCACCAACAGTGGACAAAGGTTCCCTTTTTTCCACATTCCTGCCAACACTTGTTGTTTCTTGTTTTTTAGTCATTGTAACAGGTGTGAGGTGGCGTCTCATTGTGGTTTTGATTTGCAAATACCCTGATTTGTGTCATTGATCATCTTTTTATGTGCCTATTGGCCATTTGCATCCTCAGAAAAATGTCTATCAGGTCTTCTGCTCGTTTTTAATTGGACTTTGTGTGCATATGTGTGTTATTTAGTTGTCTCTGTTCATTTTATATTTTGGATGTTAACAACTTATCAGATATATGATTTGCCAATACCTTCTTCCATTCAGTAGGCTGCATGTTCATTTTGCTAATTGTTTCTTTGCTGCATAGAAGCTTTTAGTTTGGTATAGTCGCATTTGTTTATTTGGACTTCCCTGATAGTTCAGTACTGTTCATACTATTCATGGGGTTCTCAAGGCAAGGATACTGAAGTGGTTTGCCATTCCCTTCTCCAGTGGACCACATTGTGTCTGACATCTCCACCATGCCACCCCCAAATGGGTGGCCCCATAGGGCATGGCTTAGTTTCATTGATTTAGAAAAGGCTGTGATCCTAGTGTGATTAGATTGACTAGTTTTCTGTGATTATAGTTTCACTGTGTCTGCCCTCTGATGCCCTCTTGCAACAGCTACCATCTTACTTGGGTTTCTCTTACCTTGGGCATGGGGTATCTGTTCACGGCTGCTCCAGCAAAGCACAGCTGCTGCTCCTTACCTTGGACGAGGGGCATCTCCTCACCGCCGCCACTCCCAGCCTTCAACGTGGAATAGCTCCTCTAGGCCCTCAGGTGCCCGCGCAGGCACCGCTCCTTGGACGTGCGGTTGCTCCTCCTGGCCACCGACCCTGGCTTTGGGTGGGGTAGCTCCTCTCAGCGGCTCCTGTGCTGTCACAGCCTGGCAATCTCCGCCACCGCCCCTGACCTCGGATGCAGGGTAGCTCCTCTCGGCTGCTGCCCCTGACCTCGATTGTGGGGTAGCTCCTCCCGGCTGCTGCCGCTGACCTGGGACGTGGGGTAGCTTCTCTTGGCCATGCTCTGCATGCAGTCACAGCCGCCTGCGCTCATGAACAGTATGAAAAGGCAAAATGATAAGATACTGAAAGAGGAACTCCCCAGGTCAGTAGGTGCCCAATATGCTACTGGAGATCAGTGGAGAAATAACTTCAGAAAGAATGAAGAGATGGAGCCAAAGCAAAAACAATACCCAGTTGTGGATGTGACTGGTGATAGAAGCAAGGTACAATGCCGTAAAGAGCAATATTGCATAGGAACCTAGAATGTCAGGTCCATGATTCAAGGCAAATTGGAAGTGGTCAAACAGGAGATGGCAAGAGTGAACGTCGACATTCTAGGAATCAGGGAACTAAAATGGACTGGAATGGGTGAATTTAACTCAGATGACCATTATATCTACTATTTTGGGCAGGAATCCCTCAGAAGAAATGGAGTAGCCATCATGGTCAACAAAAGAGTCCAAAATGCAGTACTTGGATGGTATATCAAAAAAGACAGAATGATCTCTGTTTGTATCCAAGGCAAACCATTCAATATCACAGTAATCCAAGTCGATGTCCCAACCAGTAACGCTGAAGAAGCTGAAGTTGAACGATTCTATGAAGACCTCCAAGACCTTTTAGAACTAACACCAAAAAAAAAAAAAGATGTCCTTTTCAGTATAGGGGACTGGAATGCAAAAGTAGGAAGTCAAGAAACACCTGGAGTAACAGGCAAATTTGGCCTTGGAATATGTAATGAAGGAGGGCAAAGACTAATAGAGTTTTGTCAAGAAAATGCACTGGTCATAGCAAACACCTTCTTCCAATAACACAAGAGAAGACTCTACACATGGACATCACCAGATGGTCAACACCAAAATCAGATTGATTATATTCTTTGCAGCCAAAGACGGAGAAGCTCTATACAGTCAGCAAAAACAAGACCAGGAGCTGACTGTGGCTCAGATCATGAACTCCTTATTGCCAAATTCAGACTGAAATTGAAGAAAGTAGGGAAAACCACTAGAGCATTCAGGTATGACCTAAATCAAATCCCTTATGATTATACAGTGGAAGTGAGAAATAAATTTAAGGGCCTAGATCTGATAGATAGAGTGCCTGATGAACTATGGACTGAGGTTTGTGACATTGCAGAGGAGACAGGGATCAAGACCATCCCGATGGAAAAGAAATGCAAAAAAGCAAAATGGCTGTCTGGAGAGGCCTTACAAATATCTGTGAAATGAAGAGAAGTGAAAAGCAAAGGAGAAAAGAAAAGATATAAACATCTGAATGCAGATTTCCAAAGAATAGCAAGAAGAGATAAGAAAGCCTTCCTCAGCAATCAATGCAAAGAAATAGAGGAAAACAACAGAATGGGAAAGACTAGAGATCTCTTCAAGAAAATTAGAGATACCAAGGGAACATTTCATGAAAAGATGGGCTTGAAAAAGGACAGAAATGGTATGGACCTAACAGAAGCAGAAGATATTAAGAGATGGCAAGAATACACAGAAGAACTGTACAAAAAAGATCTTCAAGACCCAGATAATCACGATGGTGTGATCACTGACCTAGAGCCAGACATCCTGGAATGTGAAGTCAAGTGGGCCATAGAAAATATCACTACGAACAAAGCTAGTGGAGGTGATGGAATTCCAGTTGAGCTATTTCAAATCCTGAAAGATTATGCTGTGAAAGTGCTGCATTCAATATGCCAGCAAATTTGGAAAACTCAGCAGTGGCCACAGGACTGGAAAAGGTCAGTTTTCATTCCAATCCCAAAGAAAGGCAATGCCAAAGAATGCTCAAAATACTACACAATTGCACTCATCTCACATGCTAGTAAAGTATTGCTCAAAATTCTCCAAGCCAGGCTCAGCAATCTGTGAACCGTTAACTTCCAGATGTTTAAGCTGGTTTTAGAAAAGGTAGAAGAACCAGAGATCAAATTGCCAACATCTGATGGTTCATCGAAAAAGCAAGAGTTCTAGGAAAACATCTATTTCTGCTTTATTGACTATGCCAAAGCCTTTGACTGTGTGGATCACCATAAACTGTGGAAAATTCTTTAAGAGATGGGAATACCAAACCACCTGACCTGCCTCTTGAGAAACCTATGTGCAGGTCAGGAAGCAACAATTAAAACTGGACATGGAGCAACAGCCTGGTTCCAAATAGGAAAAGGAGTACGTCAAGGCTGTATATTGTCACCCTGCTTATTTAACTTATATGCAGAGTACATCATGAGAAACTCTAGGCTTGAAGAAGCACAAGCTGGAATCAAGATTGCGGGGAGAAATATAAATAACCTCAGATATGCAGGTGTCACCACCCTTATGGCAGAAAGTGAAGAGGAACTAAAAAGCCTCTTGATGAAAGTGAAAGTGGAGAGTGAAAAAGCTGGCTTAAATCTCAACGTTCAGAAAACGAAGATCATAGCATCTGGTTCCATCACTCCATGGGAAATAGATGGGGAAACAGTGGCAACAGTGTCATACTTTATTTTTGGGGGGTCCAAAATCACTGCAGATGGTGACACTTACTCCTTGGAAGGAAAGTTATGACCAACCTAGATAGCATATTGAAAAGCAGAGACATTACTTTGCCAACAAAAGTCCGTCTAGTCAAGACTATGATTTTTCCAGTGGTCATATATGGATGTGAGAGTTGTACTGTGAAGAAAGCTGAGCACATAATTGATGCTTTTTAACTGTGGTGTTGGAGAAGACTCTTGAGAGTCCCTTGGACTGCAAGGAGATCCATCCATTCCATTCTGGAATAGATCAGCCTTGGTATTTCTTTGGAGGGAATGATGCTGAAGCTGAAACTCCAGTATTTTGGCCACCTCATGAGAAGAGTTGACTCATTGGAAAAGACTCTGATGCTGGGGGGATTTGGGGGAAGGAGGACAAGGGGACGACAGAGGATGAGATGGCTGGATGGCATCACTGACTCGATGGACGTGAGTCTGAGTGAACTCCGGGAGTTGGTGATGGACAGGGAGGGCTGGTTTCCTGCGATTCATGGGGTCGCAAAGAGTCGGACACGACTGAGTGACTGAACTGAACTGATAGTTCACTTGGTTAAGAATCTGCCTGCAAATGCAGGAGACCCCGGTTCTATTCCTGGGTCAGGAAGATCCGCTGGAGAAGGGATAGTCTACCCATTCCAGGATACTTGGGCTTCCCTTGTGGCTCACATGGTAAAGACTCAGCCTGCAATATGGTTGGGTTGCAGCCTGCAATCCCAGGGTTGGGAAGATCCCCTGGAGAAAGGAAAGGCTATCCACTCCAGTATTCCTGCCTAGAGAATTCCACGGACTGCATAGTCCATGGGGTCACAAAGTGTCAGACAGGACTGAGAGACTTTCACTTTCATTTGTTTATTTAAGCTTTTGTTCCCTTGTCTTTGAAATTAGATTAAAAAAAAAATCACTAAGACTAATGTTGAAAGCTTACTGCCTATGTTTTCTTCTAAGAGTTTTAGAATTCCAGGTTTTGCATTCAATTTTGTATCCTGAATCTATATTTGTAAGTTCTAACAGATTTTGTTGGGGTCTTTAGGGTTTTTTCTATGTAATATCATGTCATCTGAAAATAGTGGCAGCTTTATTTCTTTCTTTGCAATTTATATGCCTTTAATCCTTTAATTTGGTTTTCTTTCTATTTGTTCTGGCTAAAATTCCAATATTATGTTGAATAAAAGTGGAGAAATAGGGCATTGTTGTCTTTTTCATGATTTTAGAGGGAAAGCTTTCATATTTTCACCATGAAGTATGATATTAACTGTGAGTTTGTTATATATGGCCTTTATTATATTGAGGTACATTCCCTCTATACTGAATTTGTTGAAAGTTTTGTTGTTGTTGTTGTTGTTTTTACCATAAGTAGATATTAAATTGTGTAAAATGCTTCCTCTGATCTATTTAAATGATATTATTTTTATTTTTGATTTTGTTAATGTGGTATAGAGTGGTGATGATTTGCAGATGTTGAGCTACTTTTGTATTCATAAATAAGTCCACATCCATCATGGTGTATGACCTTTTTAGTGCATGATATTTTCCATTTGTTAATATTGTTTGAGGGGTTTTATGTCTATGTTCATCAGAGAGAGTGGCCTGTTTTTTGTTTTGCTGTTGTTTTTGATGTCATTGTTTGTATTCAACTTTGCGTTAATGCTGGCCTCATAAGATGAGCTCAGCTTTTCTTTCTCTTCACATTTTTGGAAAAGTTTGAGAAGGATAGATGTTAAATCTTTGAATATTTGAAAGATTTCACCAGTGAAGCCATCTAGTCTTGTAATTCGATTTGTCTGAAGCTTTTGATTACTGATTCACTTCCTTTACTAGTGAATTTTCTATTCATATTTTCTGTTTATTCATGATTCAGTCTTGAAAGATTGCAAATTGCTAGAAACGTATCCATTTGTTCTAGGTTTTCCAGTTTGTTGGCATATAATTTTTGTAATAATGTCTTATGAGCCTTTGTATTTCTGTCATATCAGTTGTATTTTCTTCTCTTTTCCTTCTGATGCTACTTATTTGAAATGTCTCGGTGACTCTAGCTGAATGTTTGTCAATTTTGTTTACCTTTTAAATAGACCAGCTCTTTGTTTTATTGATTTTTTTTTATCATTTTAGTAATCTTTATTTCACTTATTTCTATTCTGATCTTTGTGATTTCCTTTCTTCTACTCAATTTAGTCTTCATTTGCTCTTTATTTTTTTTAATTTATTTTAGTTGGAGGCTAATTACTTTACAATATTGTAGTGGTTTTTTCCATACATTGATATGAATCAGCCATGGGTTTACATGTGTTCCCCATCCTGAACCCCACTCCCACCACCCTCATTTGCTCTTTTTTCTCTGGTCCCTTCAAGTGTAAAGTTAAAATTTTTATTTGAGATTTCTCTTGATTTTTCCAGCGAGGCCTGTATTGCTATGAACTTCCCTCTTAGAACTGCTTTTTGCTGCATCTCATAGATTTTTGTTTTCATATTTCAATATTTCATATTTCAAATATTCCATATTTCTGTTTTCATCTGTTCTGTAGGTATTTTATTAGTTTTCCTTAGATTTCCCCTGTGACCCATTAATTGTTCATTAATATGTTGTTTAATCTCCACATATTTGTATTTTTTCCAGTTTTCATCTTGTAATTGATTTCTAGTTTCATACCACTGTGATCAGAAAAGATGGCTGATATGATTTGAATCTTCTTGATGTTTTTGAGTCTTGTTTTGTGACCTAATATGCATTCTATCCTTGAGAATGTGCTAATGTGCACTTGAGAATGGGTATTCTGCTACTTTGGAATGGAATGTTCTATATATATCAATTAAGTCTCTCTCTCTAATGTGTTATTTAAGGTCATTGCTTCTTCATTGGTTTTCTATCTGCATAACTATTTATTGATATCAATGAGGTGGTAATAGCTCCTTCTATTATTGCTGTCAATTTCTTCCTTTATATTTGTTAATGTTTGATTTACCTATTTTGGAGCTCCTATGTTAGGTGTGGATTGTATGTGCCTACTGCATTTAGCAAGGTTGCTGAAGGTATAGGAGGTGGGGTGTGAGCTTTAGCAGTGAAACAGGGGAATGCCTTGTGCATGCTTGGCAACCAGCTTTAGGCTGAGGGTGATGAAATGCTGCAACTGCTAATGCTTGACAACCTCACCCAGGGTGGAACAATATAATAACCACCCACCAATGCTGATAGACTTTTGCTACAGAGCAGTAAAATGTTGCAACCATTTCTACCTACCTGTCCCAGGCAAGAAGTTGAGGAATGATGTAAATGCCCACATTCTTTGGCTTCAGCAAAGCAGTAAGATAGTGCCATTGCTCACCCCTATCTGTCTTAGAAAGGTGGCCAGATTGTGCTGCATACTTCCAAAGTTTTGTGCTTGGTGCCAGCAGATTATGTTGAGGAAGTAGTAATGGCATCTATCAGATTCTCTGTCTCTGGGGAGCATTTGTCCCCTGCTCCTCCAGATGACACTTTTAGGTTAGCAAATGGATCTCCACTTAATGCCTAGGTACGTTTCAAGATGCAATTTTTTGTCCTTTGCTGTGGAGATCAGTTGTGGAGTTCATCGAGTTTTGAGATCCTTGCAGAGAAAAATTATCCACATACAGCTACATATTTAGTGTGTCTGTGGGAGGAGGTGAGATCAGAATCTTCCTATGCTGCTGTCCGTGTAAATTCCAGCAACTTGAGCCTTCTAAGCATTGTTCCCAGTATCTAAAACCCATTGTGTCCATCTTTTCCAGACCCTTCTTGATCCAATTAACTCTGACTTAATCTTCATATTTAAAAGCAACTTTTCTGTTCTTAGGAAAACTTCCCATTATGCTGAAGTTTAAATCAAGTTTCTTACTAATGTATTTGCAGTAACTTTCAAGCTTCCTTATAGTGGGTACCATTTTTACTTTCTGTTTTGTTTTGTTTTAATTATTGTAAAGTTCATAGAAAGAAGTTTGGTTGTCCCTTTGGTCATCAATTTGTCTTGTAACTATTATAGTATTATTACTGGAGAGTTGATTCTTCTCTCATGGTGGGAAGGACTCAGAGATGGGACATGGAGGCCTAGAAAACACAGCAAGAGTTTATTAAGTGACATTACACACTCAGGAAGGAGAGTGGCCAGGCTCAGATGAGCAGCTGCACCAAGTTCCTTTTGGCAAGCCAACTATATGGGATCTGAAAATGATTGGGTGGAATATCCATTGAGGAAAGAAGGATTTGGGTTTGTATATCCTGGTTTTTGTCACAGTTCACCTTCCCAAGGAGAAGGAGTAGGTTTTTCTTATTCAGTCTTGATCAGAATTGGCCTTGCCACATGATGAATACTTCTTATCTGCGAGGCTAGTTATATTGTAATTAGAGCATAATGAATAAGATGTTACATTCAGATGCTAGAGAGTCCCAGTTTTACCCACATTTCTTTCTTTGTCTGTAGGACCCCTGTCACCACACGGTGTGTTTTCCTGCCACCTGGGCTGTGCCCTTTTCTGTGCTCACATCTAGTTACCGGCCTGCTCTAACAGTATCTGCTAAATTTTAAGCTCATAGTCAATAGGTGCTGGGCTTTCCCTGGTGGCCTAGTGGTAAATAATTCATCTGCATTGCAGGAGCTGCAGGAGATGTGGGTGAGATTCCTGGATTTGGAAGATCCCCTAGAGAAGGGCATGGCAACCCACTCCAGTATTCTTGCCTGGAGAATCCCATGGGCAGAGAAGGCTGGTAGGCTGCACTCCACAGGGTCTCAAAGAATTGGACACGACTGAGATGACTTACCACTCATGCACAGTAGTTGTTGAATAAATGAATAATTTGAAATCACGATGTTATCTAAATATATATTTCCTATTTTTTAAATAATATAATTATAGAAGATTTTTAAGTAGGAAAAAGTAACTATTTTTATATTAATAGACTTTCTCTAATTCTTTATAATATAAAGTTCATCTGTATCAATTGTTCTTGGAGATTTTTAAGTACTTAGTATCAAGATACCAGAAATATATGAAAACTACTATTAGAATTTTTTAGTAATCCAATGTAAGGCAAAAATATATAGCATATGCAACAATGTCTATAGTAAACACTCAATAAATTAACTTAAGCTCTTGATTTTTAAAAAGATACAGTTTTTAGTGGAAAAAAAAAGAATCTTATATTAAAGAAATATTTTCATTAGGCGGTTTACTCGAGAACCCTTCTTCTTTTTGATTTGGAGCAAGAATGCCTCTTCTTTTCCTGTAGTACTTCTTACTAAAGTGGTCCTTTGTATGGAAATAATGCTTTCTCACCTCCACTGATCCTGAACCCAGCAGGGCTTCAGGTTTGACAGTTCATTGATGAATGGCAATCACAGTGGTTACTGAGAATACAGTTTGTCAGAGGAAAGAGGAGAAAATTTTTGAATATTATTCTTCCATCTCAGCTAGTCATTAATGATTTCTGAGAGTTCTCCCAAGCAGTGATAGAGCAAAAGGGCAGTTAACAGTCTTGGGCGTGACTGCCAGCACTTCTTTCCCTTAACTCCAGGTCTGTAGTCAGTTCTAAATTAGAACCAGCCCTGCAGTCTGAAATATATTGGCATAGAACATTTTATCCCAATTTAGTCAGGCAAAATACTGAACAAAAGCATGTAACCCCAAGGGTACATGCTTGATCTAGGAGCTAAGATTGTTACTAAGATTGTTACTTGATCTAGGAGCTAAGATTGTTCTAAAAGTATCATATATATGTGCTAGAAAACATGGTACTAATCTTTCCTTTGTCCTATCTAAAGCAATTTCCATATTTTATCACAATTTTATGAATATGTCCCTCATGTTACTGTCCTTGGTATGGGACTGAATGCTTGCATTTCTCTCAAAATTCATATTTTGAAATCCCACTCTTAATATAATGGTATTAGGAGGTTGGGTCTTTGGGAGGTAATTAGGATTAGATGAGGTCATGAGGGTGAAGTCCTCAGGAGTGAAATGAGTGCTTTTATAAGAATCATCAATGAGCTTTCTTCCACTCTTGTCTTTCTGCCATGAGGATACAAATAGAAATCAGCAGTCTGAAACCCAAGAGTGACCTCCTCAGAACTTAACTATGGTGGCACTCTGATCTCTAACTTCTGCCTTAAATAAATTACTGTTGTTTAAGCCACCAAATCTATGACATTTTGTTATTGCAGCCACAAAATGGACTAAGAAAGCCACTAATACCTATGGCTTAGAGAGAAAACCAAAGGCAGTGTTTCTTCCTTGCTTGCCCCTAACTCCAGCCCTGGGGCTCAGACATATCCTCCCTGCAGAACTCCATGGCCATGACTCATTAAATGACTGTGAAGCTGCTCTGGTAATGTGTCAGAGCAACTGGCTGGAAATCCTCACTCTGGAACTTGCTGGAAACTTGCCGTATGGAGTGCCTGAAAAAGCCTCCCACTGAGAAGTGCTGCTCCTCAGAATTTGCTGTGAACCAAACTAAAGGGCTGCCCAGGGAAGCAGCTTGTTGCCAAATGCTGCTGGCTGCTTTGAACTGCAGAGTCAGGAGCTACATACTCTACAAGGTGATGGAAGAGCATCAGAACCAGGAAGAGAAAGACCTTCCCTCTTCTTGAAGGCAGGTCTGGCTCATTCTCTGTGGCATCTCTGGGTCCTGGTGTGCCCAAGGTTTTGTTTCAGTCCTCTGAAACTTTCTGACGGGTAATGAGTTTGATTCTAAACACAATTTTGCCCTTCCTACTTTCTTGCTGGGGCTTCTTCTTTGCCCATGGATGTGAGTTATCTTTTTTTTTTTTTTTTTGGTGAGGTTCATCATTCTCCTACTGATGGTTGTTCAGCAGAGAGTTGTAATTTTGGAGTTCTTGCAGAATATGAGCACAAGTCCTTCTACTCCACCATCTTGAGACAGAAATTACTTTTCTGACAAAGGTCCCTCTAGTAAAAGATGAAGTTTTTTCAGTAGTCGTGTATGGATGTGAGAGTTGGACTGTGAAGAAAGCTGAGCGGTGAAGAATTCGTACTTTTAAACTGTGGTGTTGGAGAAGATTCTTGAGAGTTCCTTGGACAGCAAGGAGATCCACCCAGTCCATCCTAAAAAAAATCAGTCCTGAATATTCACTGGAAGGACTGATGCTGAAGCTGAAACTCCAATCCTTTGGCCACCTGATGCAAAGAACTGACTCATTGGAAAAGACCCTGATGCTGGGAAAGATTGAAGGCAGGAGGAGAAGGGGATGACAGAGGGTGAGATGATTGGATATAATCACCGACTCAATGGACATGAGTTTGAGCAAGCTCAGGAAGTTGGTAATGGACAGGGAAGTCTGGTGTGTTTCAGTCCATGGGGTCGCAGAGAGTTGGACACGACTGAGTGAACTGAACTGAACTCTGGAATCTCTAGTAGCAACGTTTCATATTAGTTCAGCTTACAAAGAAGAAATTATGCAGCTAGATCATTGTCAATACTTACAGGTAAGTTATTTATCTTATCAGTGAGTGTGTCTTTTATCTCTTCTATCTCTTCTAACTAGATTTGTGTAATACTGAGACTCCTACAATCTTTCTCTTCCTTTATTAACAGAATATAAAAAATATCAAGTCTAAGTTCTTGAACCTTTTTTCTATTCCTGTCTGTTTTCCCACTATGGTTAACTGTAAAGAGGTAAAGCTTTACCTTCATAACATAGTTTTCCAATTTTGAGTAAAATTACTTTAATTAACATTGATAGCCATAAGGCTGTTGTTGTTGTTCAGTCCCTTAGTTATGTCTGAATCTTCGCGACCCCAAGGACTGCAGCACAACACGCTTCCCTGTCCCTACTATCTCCCAGAGTTTGCTCAAATTCATGTCTGTAGAGTCTATGATGTCACCCAACCATCTCATCCTATATCACCCCTTCTACTCCTGCCTTCAATATTTCCCGGTATCAGGGTATTTTCCAATCTATTGGCTCCTTATATCATGTGGCAGACTACTGGAGCTTCAGCTTCAGCATCAGTCTTTCCAATGAATAGACAGGTTTAATTTCCTTTAGGATTGACTGATTTGATCTCCTTGCTGTGCAAGTGTCTTAAGAGTCTTCTCCACAACCACAGTTCGAAAGCAGCAATTTTTCAGCATTCAGCGTTCTTTATAGTCCAACTCTCACATCCACACATGACTACTGGAGAAACAATAGCTTTCACTATATGGACCTTTTTCAGCAAAATAATGTCTCTGCTTTTATAATACACTACCTAGATTTGTCATAGCTTTTTTTCTGAGGAACACGTTTCTTTTAATTTCCTGGCTGCAGTCACCATCTGCAGTGATTTTGGAGCCCAATAAAATAAAGTCAATAACTGTTTCCATTGTTTCCCCATCGATTTGCCATGAGGTGATGGGGTTGGATGCCATGATCTTCATTTTTTGAATGTTGCATTTTCAGCCAGCTTTTTCACTCTTCTCTTTTACATTCATCAAGAGATTCTTTAGTTCCTCTTTGCTTTCACCATTAGGATGATTGCCATCTGCATATATGTTATTGATATTTCTCCTGGCAATCTTGATTCCAGCTTGAGCTTCATTCAGCCCAACATTTCATGGTATATTCTGCATATAAATTAAAAGAATAGGTTGACAATATTCAGCCTTGACACACTCCTTTCCCAATTTTGAACCTCTCAGTTGTTCCATGTCAAGTTCTAACTGTTGCTTCTTGACCTGCATACAGGTTTCTCAGGAGGCAGGTAAGGTAGTCTGGTATTCCCATCTCTTGAAGAATTTTCCACTGTTTGTTGTGATCCACACAGTCAAACGCTTTGCCATAGTCAATAAAGCAGAAGTATATGTTTTTCTGGAATTTACTTGCTTTTCCTAGATTCCAACAGTTGTTGGCAACTTGATCTCTTGTTCTTCTGCCTTTTCTAAGTCCAGCTTGCACATCTGAAAGTTCTCGATTCAAGTGGTGTTAAAGCCTATCTTGAACGATTTTGAGTATAACCTTGCTAGTGTGTGAAATGGAGATTTTAAGGCTTTCTATTTCCTTCATTTTAATAATAAGCAGTATTACATATTTAAGCACTATATGGTTTAAAATATATACTAAGACTGTTAAGAATGGGAGAATTTCACATAAATCAGGTTTCAATATAAGAAGTTTACCTTGACTTCTATTTGGATAATAGACTTTGAATGATAACTGTTGAAGCAAGGGAACAGCTATTACAAAAGTCAATGTGAGAGATGATGGTGAGGGTGGTGGCTGTGCTAAGAAAGTATAGGCATAACTTGTAGATATTGTGGGCTCAGTTCTGGATCAGTGCAATAAAGCAAATACCACAATGAAGTGACACACATAAACTTGACTCTTCAGTGCATGTTAAAATTATGTTCACACTATACTGTACTTTATTAAGTGTGCAATAGCACTATGTCTTAAAAAATACACACCTTAATTTAAAAATCTTAATGCTAAAAATACTAACCATTCTCTGAGCCTTCAGGAAAATATAATCTTTTTGTTGGTGGGAGGTTTTAATATTCTGAGAATTATAAAAATATGACACAGAGACATGAAGTGAGCAAAGGATGTTGGAAAAATGGTGCCAGAAGATCGCCACAAGGTTGCCACAAACCTAATTGTAAACAATGTAGTATCTATGACGAGCAATAAAGTGAAGCACAATGAAATGAAGTATCTGTATCAGATTTAGGACAGAATTTGAAGATAGGCACAACAGGATTTTCTGGTGGTTAGATATATAATGTGAAAGAGAGTGAGGTTCAAATATGATAGCAAAGATTTCACTTGATTAGTTAATTTTTGTTGAAAAATATTTGACATAAATGATTCATGAGGATTACACAACACACACATATATATATACTAAAAGCAACATATCACTTGTCTTTTGCCTGTCATTTCTTGCCTTTCTTGAAACCTGATAATTGCTCTATGAATATATTAGTTGCTCTTGGATTTTCAAAAAATATGGATAATGATCATTAAAACATCCATATTCCTCACTTATTAAAATTCATGTCTCCAGCTTTGGAGCACAAATTGTTACACCAATTTAGAAAAAATGATGTGGCAATAAGGTATCAAGACTGCTAATGAGATTTTGTCAAGTAATTTCACAAGTGGGAATTTAGCCTATATAAGTAATTAGTATATTAGTACACCAATTAGTAGAGTTAGTATATTAATATCAACATCTTCAGTAATCTAAATGAAGATGATTCCTACTAAGCTAAATCTCAGTCAAGGGTGAAGGTAAAACAATGTTTTAAATTTATGCAAATTTTTAAAATATGTGCTCTGGCACACACTTCTACAAAATAATACTATGAGAGGTAGTGGGAGTATATCAAAAGAAGATGTACAATACAAAGGGAACTCCTTGATTACAGTGAAAAGTGTTTTAGAATTGCAGCAGTGTAGCATGACTAAAGTAGTACACATTCCAGATTGGATTAGGAGTCTAGAAGCTCCAAAAGTGATGAATGAAACAGAAAATCTAGATGGTATGTTTTAACAGATTGAGAAGTGTTCTAGGAAATGTAGGAATTTTGCACTAAATTATTGATAGGAATAAAGAAAAGTAAATACAAAAATATAAAATAATATTAACTTCAGAAAGGTGAAAGTTATATAATAAAATTAATTTAATAATACTCTCATAGTGGGTTGAATAGTGTCCCTCTAAAATAAATGTTGATGCAGAATCTCAGGATGTGAACTTATCAGAACTAGGATCCTTGCAAATGTAATTAAGGATTAAGATGAGGTCATACTGGATTGTAATGGATCCTAATTTCAATAAAAGTGTCCTTATAAGAAACAGAAAAAGATGCATAAAGGGACACAGAGAAGCAGGCTATGTGAAGATGCAGACATCAACTTTAATGAAATAAAATTAATTAATAAAAAAATAATATAGGTAACCAACAAGGATCTACTGTATATCACAGAGAACTCTGCTCAATACTCTATAATAACCTAAATGGGAAAGGAATTTAGAAAAGAATATATATATATATATATATATATATATATATATATATCTGATTCACTTTGTGGTACACCTGAAACTAAGACAACATTATTAATCAGAAGAAGACCTGGGTTTGATCCCTGGGTCAGGAAGATTCCCTGAAGAAGGGAATGACAACCCACTCCAGTATTCTTGCCTGGGAAATCCCATGGACAGAGGGGCTTGGAAAGCTACAATCCATGGGGTTACAGAGAGTCATACATGACTGAGCTACTAACACACACACACTCCAGTATAAAATAAAATTTTTTTAAAGAAAATAGAGTAATGTATCTGCAAGCCAATAAATGTGAAAGAGTGCAACAAGCTACTTAAAATTAAGATAGAGGCATGGGATGGTTCTACCTTAAAATCATTAGAAGAAATCAACCTTGCTGATTCCTTGAATTCAGATTTTTGGCTTTCTGAGCTGAGAGAGACGGGAAAAAAATATGTATATATATACATATATGTTTTAAGCCACAAAGTTCATGGTAAGTTGCTCTGGCAGCCTTAGGAAAATAATGCAATGCCTTACTCATTCTATTTGTAAATATTACTTACTTAAGATGTGATCAGTAGCATTATTTTGTTACAATTAATATTGGCACATGTGGGTAATTGACATCTGTGTGTACATCTGGGGAGATTCATAAAAACATTCAGTCCTTATCTAACATATGGAACATGGCAGAGACTAGTTATATCTTCATTAAGCACAAACTCTTTCTGGAAAACAGCTAAGCATCAATTTGTAGTCTTTTTATAAGTAGAGGGTAGTTATTTGACTATGTCTATTAAAACATGGCTTCAAGTGATATATATTTCCCGCTCTTGCTGCTAAAATTGCACCATGTTTTACACTTCTCTCTTCCTTATTTCCTTCATTAATTAGCCTTATGGATAATTCAGCTAAGACTTCTGAGTTTTGCTTAAGATCATGTGTAAAGAAACAGCCAGTAGACCTATTCAAATTGGATCGCATGTGTATAATTATATATTATCCACAGGTGCTATACAATAGTATTTTGGATGTTGTCGATTAAAATTGATTTTTTGGTCATGGTAGACATTTATCAGGCAAGGTTCAACAAGAAAAGACATGTGAGTGCCCTCAACACATGATTCTGTACAGGGGTATACTGGAGCCTAAGAGGATTCTTAGAAATGGGGTTGTTCAGCAACTCTAGCTTTTTTTTTTTTTTTGGCTAGTGAAGCATAGTATCTTTGCCCATTTCCAAATTCATCCACTTTGCTTTTCCTTCTTAAGAGGGAAGAAGAGGAACAAAGCAGTCAGTTGCATTACAAACAGACCACATGTATCTAAACTGTCTGTGTTAAGGTACCAGCTGTTAATGGGAGTTCACTAGGTTTATCCAGCTGCTTAGTTTTTGGAAGACTTGGAGTCTTACAGATGTTGCAACTTTTCTAACAAAGAAAGTTAGCATGCATGGGTTGAAGAGTGAGGAGTTGAATTGTAATGCAGTCCATGTCACAAGAAAGAGAGTAGGGGCAAAAGTCCCAGTTGCCTCTTTGTCTAGTAGACCAAGAATAAACTCCAGGAATCATTTTTGGAAAATCCTGCTTAGCACAATATAGTGTTTGTTTTTTTTTTTCAAACTTTGCTAAGCTTTTGAGATTTGGGGATTGTTGATTACAACAGCTGTTATTTGAATGACAGGAGAAATATTTAAGTGATTTCTTCAAATGAATGATCAAAAATGAACAGTATCATTATACTGTTTACATTTCTAGTTAAAACCAGAAGAAAGTCCAGAAACACAACTTATAGCTTTGAAAATGACTGATTCTTTAGTATGGGACATAGAGGAGAAAAAAGGGACACTGGGTAGCTGTGTTTGTATAATAGGCCTTTATGGAATTGTTTGACTTTGAGACCCTTATTCACATTTTGCTTTAATAGCCAGCATTGTGTTTTAATGGGAAAACAGTATGATTATAATTTTTTCTCCACAAAATTGAAAGTATTCATACACTCTTAACTCCAATATGTAGTTCTGAAGGTCCAAATAATGTACTATTAAATAAGGAGAAGTATATCAATTATGAAATAGAATTATTATTACCACAAATTTGCACTCATCTCACATGATATGCTCAAAATTCTCCAAGCCAGGCTTCAACAATACATGAAGCATGAACTTCCAGATATTCAAGTTGGTTTTAGAAAAGGCAGAGGAACCAGAGATCAAATTGCCAACATCTGCTGCATCATCAAAAAAGCAAGAGAGTTCCAGAAAAAAATCAATTTCTGCTTTACTTACTATGACAAACTTTTGATTGTGTGGATCACAATAAACTGTGGAAAATTCTTTAAGAGATGGGAATACCAAACCACCTGACCTGCCTCTTGAGAAACCTATATACAGGTCAGGAAGCAACAGTTAGAACTGGACATGGAGCAACAGACTGGTTCCAAATAGGAAGAGGAGTACGTCAAGGCTGTATATTGTCACCCTGCTTATTTAACTTAAATGTAGAGTACATCATGAGAAACGCTGGGCTGGATGAAGCACAAGCTGGAATCAAGATAAAAAGTGAAAGTGAAGTCTCACAGTCATGTTTGACTCTTTGCAACTCCATGGACTGTAGTCTAACAGGATCCTCCATCCATGGGATTTTCCAGGCAAGAATACTGGAGTGGGTTGCCATTGCCTTCTTCAGGGGATCTTCCCAACCCAGGGATTGAACCCGGGTCTCCCATGTTGTAGGCAGATGCTTTACCATCTGAGTCACCAGGAAAGTCCATGGAATCAAGATTGCTGGGAGAAATATCAATAACCTTAGATATGCAGATGACACCACACTTATGGCAGGAATTGAAGAATGAAAGAGCCTTTTGATGAAAGTGAAAGAAGGGAGTGAAAAAGTTGGCTTAAAGCTCAACATTCAGAAAAGTAAGATCATGACATCCAGTCCCATCACTTCATGGCAAGTAGATGGGGAAACAGTGAAAACAATGAGAGACTTTACTTTTGGGGGGCTCCAAAATCACTGCAGATGGTAACTGCAGCCATGAAATTAAAAGACACTTACTCCTTGGAAGGAAACCTAGACAGAATATTATGGTCATATTATGACCAACCTAGACAGCATATTAAAAAGTAGAGACTACTTTGCCAACAAAGGTCCGTCTAGTCAAGGCTATGGTTTTTCCATTAGTCATGTATGGATGTCAGAGTTGAACTATAAATAAGGCTGAGTGCCGAAAAATCGATGCTTTTGAACTGTGCTGTTGGAGAAGACTCTTGAGAGTCCCTTGGACAGCAAGGTGATCCAACCAGACCATTCTAAAGGAGATCAGTCCTGAGTGTTCATTGAAGGTCTGATGTTGAAGCTGAAACTCCTATTCTTTGGCCACCTGATGCGAAGAACTGACTCATTTTAAAAGACCCTGATATTGGGAAAGATTGAATGCAGGAGGAGAAAGGGACGACAGAGGATGAGATGGTTGGATGGCATCATTGACTCAATGGACATGAGTTTGAGTAAATTCCAAGAGTTGATGACGGACAGAGAGGCCTGACATGCTGTAGTCCATGGAGTTGCAAAGAGTCAGACATGACTGAGTGACTGAACTGAACTGATACTAGTAGAATAAATCCTATGAAATTATACCAAAAAATAACAGGATTGATAACTTATGGTGACCAATGTTGAATTCATGATTTCTAAAGATTTAGCTGTGGGACCAGGGACCAGGCTTGATCACTCAAGAACTTTTGTTTAGCAGAGTTTTATTAAAGTATAAAAAGGGACAGAGAAAACTTCTGACATAGGCATCAGAAGGGGTCAGAGGGTACTCCACTCACTAGTCTTAGAAAAGGAAGTTATGGCTGCAATCCAAAAGTCTACAAATAATAAATGCTGGAGAGGGTGTGGAGAAAAGGGAACCCTCTTACACTGTTGGTGGGAATGCAAACTAGTACAGCCACTATGGAGAACAGTGTGGAGATTCCTTAAAAAACTGGTAATAGAACTGCCTTATGATCCAGCAATCCCACTGCTGGGCATACACACTGAGGAAACCAGAAGGGAAAGAGACACATGTACCCCAATGTTCATCACAGCACTGTTTATAATAGCCAGGACATGGAAGCAACCTAGATGTCCATCAGCATATGAATGGATAAGAAAGCAGTGGTACATATACACAATGGAGTATTACTCAGCCATTAAAAAGAAAACATTTGAATCAGTTCTAATGAGGTGGATGAAACTGGAGCCTATTATACAGAGTGAAGTAAGCCAGAAGGAAAAACACCAATACAGTATCATAACGCATATATATGGAATTTAGAAAGATGGTAACAATAACCCTGTGTACGAGACAGCAAAAGAGACACTGATGTATAGAACAGTCTTATGGACTCTATGGGAGAGGGAGAGAGTGGGAAGATTTGGGAGAATGGCATTGAAACATGTAAAATATCATGTATGAAACGAGATGCCAGTCCAGGTTCGATGCACGATACTGGATGCTTGGGGCTAGTGCACTGGGATGACCCAGAGGGATGGTATGGGGAGGGAGGAGGGAGGAGGGTTCAGGATGGGGAACACATGTATACCTGTGGCGGATTCATTTTGATATTTGGCAAAACTAATACAATAATGTAAATTTTAAAAATAAAATAAAATTTAAAAAAAAAGAAAAGGAAGTTATATATTTTTCTATTAGTTATTGCAATAAATCAAAAGAATATCTCAAGGTTGTAAAGATCTTACTAAACCCATTCCCCACAATTTACATTTTAAGATAATAAGATTAGTTTGAATTTTTTCAGGAAGTAGAAACTGTCCTCAAGCAGGATTCATTTTTGTTATATAATCCTTACTACAGAGTTTAAACCAAGTTGTTTGGTGTGTAATCATCAGCTTAAAGAATTAAAAAAAAAAAAGTTTTATGTGTCTAAGACTAAGAAATGTAGAGAAAAAAATGTTTGTCCTTTTTTCCTCCTTTATAATTCCATACCCCTATCTCCTCTTCAAGAGCCCCAGACCCCTCTCTCTTCCTCAGAGACCCAAGACTTCTTATCATCCTGCCTAGGAATTGACTCTCTCATTCCCCATTTTTCTTTTAGGAGAATTATGTTGCCAAGGGAAAGGGGCTTCGTTTTTCTTCCATTACTACTTCCTGCTGTTCAGTGGTGTTGTCTCTAAATTGTTAAGGCAACATATTCTCCTAACTCTCATATTAAGGGTTTCTGATCCTGGGGACCCAAGAGATAGTTGGAGGAGGTTGTGGCATTCATAGGAGCCTGGACAACCATTTGTAACTTAAAAGCTTTCAGACGGTTAGAAACACACCCTGTTTTATAGTTACAGGTTTAAGGCAAAATAGTCATTAAACCAAGTTAAAAAGTTACATTATGTCCATAGTTACATCAGTCCATTTTAGGATTGCTAGATGTCATCAGATCAAGAAGAGGCATCACATATGATTGTCGTTGGTGAAGGTATTCACAGAGCTGAAGAAAGTCTTTTCCTTGAAGCAGAGAAACCCGGCAAGTGAAGCCTTCAATTGATGAGGAGGTTGAAAAGCTGAAAGCTGAGTCATATAGTTAATTCTAATGCTTTAGGATCTATGACAATATCTGTGCACAAAAACAGTCTGTCATAGAGGCAGTCCCTGCTTCTTAGGGGCAGTTTGAGCCCTCATTAAAGCTATGGGTAAAACTTTACATCAACTATCTTGTTTTTATTGAGTTAGCTTACATGCTTGTCTTTTAATAATGTCATTAACGTTTTCAACTTTCCTGAGAATCAGGGTCTCCAGGAACAGTGTAAATGATATTCTATTCCTAGAGCTTTCAACACCCCTTGAGTTACAGCAGCTTTAAAGATGGAGCCATTGTCACTCTGAACTTTAGTGTTTAAGATCCCACTTAAACCATGAGGAGTCAGTACAGTAAGATTTTGCCCATTAATAAACTTATGAGCTTCAGGCATTAACAAAACAATAGTAGCGATTACCCTTAAGGGATGTGTCCATAAACTTTTTTTCACTAAGAAACAAACTGAAGTCTGATCCTATGGGCAAGCTCAAAGTGGGAGCCTACAAGAGAGAAGTTTGAAGAGTCTTCAAAGCCTGGGGACCAAACCAGCTTATCAGTTTGGGCCTGCTGAGTTTCAGTTATAGGTTTATATAAAGGCCGGGCAAGTTCCCCATAACCTGGAATCCAGATGCTGCAGTAGCCTATAATGCCCCCAGATCCTTTCAGTTGTCTTAAAGTCATAGGTAGAGGATGATTAAATATAGGTTTAACTTTAGAAAGCATCCTTCCATTTACCATTTGACATTTTTATACCCAAAATAGGAGTGTTGCGTGGACTGTTACAGGAAATTAATAGTCCCGTTCCTTTAAATTTTCAATGGTGTGTTTTAACCCTTCCTTAACCACGGGCTTTAGTGGGTACCACTTTTGATGTAGAAATAGGTGAGGGTTCTTGAGCTTGATAATGACAGGAACAGCATTTTGTGAACCACAGTTTTTTCATCAGCACACACTTTAGGATTTACATTTTGTTCAGTTCAAAAGACTATGTTCCTTATTTATGAAAACAGAGGCCTGGACTTTGTTCAGTATATCCCTCCCCAGAAGGTGTAAGGGAGACTCTGGCATGAATAGAAACTCGAGAAAATAGCACAGAGTCCCAGCTGCAGCTTAAAGGATGGCTGAAATAATAGCATTCGGCTCATCCTAACAGTCCCATTACAGTAGTGGATCAGGAGGAAAGTGAACCAGGGGCTTCAGTGAGCACAGAAATTGCCCCAGTGTCCAAAAGGAAATCGACTGATTGGCCCCACACAGTTGTTACTACCCAGGGTTCCTCAAGTATTATTAGGATTGAAACTTGTGTGGGGACCCCTGGGCACCTTCAGTCCCAATTGCCTTGAGAGTCTGACGCCTGGGGCCTGCACTTTAGAGGGCAGTCTCTTTGCCAGTATGGTCCTTTGCAGACCAGACATAGAAGTTGGGGGTGGCTTAGACACTTGAGGGCAATCCCGCTTAAGATGCCCCTCCTTTCCATAGTAGTAACAAGCCCATCCCTTTTCACCTGGGTCCCTCTGGGCTTTTTTTCCTCAGGCTGTTTCACAGTATCTTTAACAACCATGTTGGGGCGTCAGTCTTTTGTCTGGTTCTTTTTTGCCTCCTATTTTCCTCTTCATATTCTCTAATATAATATACCACCTAAGCTAGCTGTAACAGTTTTTCTAAAGACCGACTCAGTCCAAACGCCTGTTTTCAGAACTTATGACAGATATCTGGAGAAGACTGAGTGAGAAATCTATCTTTTAAGATCATTCCTCCCAAGCACTTTCAGGATCAACGTCAGTAAACTTGTGGAGAGTCTCCCGTAGTCTATCTAGGAATTTACCAGGAGTTTCCTTCTTCACCTGTTCTATGTCAGCCAACTTAGCATAGTTTCAAGTCAATGTGTCCTCACTTGAGTCCTTCAAGAATACATTCAGCACAGTGGCTCTGTTATGGAAACTGCATGGCTTCTGATAGGGAGGAGGGCTATTTCATGTTCCCTCTTTCCTCTTATCTCACATTCAAGTCATTCATCTCCAAAAGCAGTAGCTTCCCCCAAAACTCAAGCTCTAAAGTCAGGAGTCAGTGTCTGTCCCAAGACATACATTACATTTCTCCAAGTAAGGTCATACAGTAAAATTAGATCTGTAAAGGCTTCTATGTAGTTTTTGGATCCTCAAAATAATCTCGACCACAATTGGTACTGCTTGAATTTCTACCGAGACTAAGGCAACCCCTCCTGGAAGGGTGGCCTGATCCTCAGCCTGTTCAGTTGGGAGCCCTGGATACAGGGGCAAAGTAAGAGGACAGGAGGCAGCTATATGTTTCAAACCCAAATCCGCACTCTTAGGACACAAGTCTGGCATGTCTCTCAGAGAGGTAAAGAGCAACACGTATGTCACTTCTACCAATTTCCCTTATTTTCTACAGAATCGATCTAGTTGTAAAACATCATAATTAAGACAGCCTTCAACTCACCAGCATTTCCCGTCTTACAAAGGATGTAGTGGCTATTTCGTACCCACAGAAGAAGATCAAGCATGTCTTTTAAAACTTGTTCCAGTTTTTTTTTTTTTTTTTTACTATATTGTAAAGGAGTGGTTCTGAAACTGCTAACTTCCATCTGTAAGAGAAAAAAGCGACATCCACAGCTGTGGCTTCTTTCCACCAGAGGCATCCATCCCTACTCTAGATAAGGGGTGTAGACAGATTTTTCCACAGAAGCTTTCCTTCCCTGGTTGGACTCAGTCTGTCCCTTACCGATACAGGTGCCTAACTTGCCCCTCCCAGTTCTACTACTGAGTTAAGTTGGAGATGCACTAGGGGTAGACCTGATGACATCTCAGGTTCATTTTCAGTTTCTTACCACCAAGACCTTTGACTGATTTGCCCTTTTCCTCTGATGCCACCCAAGGAGGAGCAAAGTTTCCCTGAATGTTTCCCAAGCTAGGACTACTAGGGGAAGTATCCATCTTATGTGTGCCTGTGCTTATTCCTGAGTACAGTCCTGGCCACAGTAGAAGCGGCAAGTCATAAAGGGATGAACAACAATGAAGATGTCCATTCTGAGTGTCACCACACCGGTATATATGATAGCAAAAGAGGTTGCGGAGGGTTGCTCAGCGAGGAAAAAAGTGATTTTTGTCCTCGAGCTACTAGGGCTAATCCTTCCAGTTCATTTCTGCAAATTCCACAGAAGGAATATCTAAGGAGTTGAGACAAAAGTTACTGTAGAGCTTTCTCTGATCCACTAACAGTTAGCACTACCAAAGGAAGAAGCCCATTGTACTTCCAATATGACCAGAGCCTGCAATTCCTAATCTCTGTCCTCAAAAACCTCATGGTCAACAGCAATGCTTCTATCCACATAGATCAGAAGCATAACCATGACAAAGACTCACTTTCAGGTCGCTGGCCCTTGAGGCAGGCAGGCAAGAGAGTAACCCCTAGCCTGAGAGATGTTCCTGGAGCTAGAGCTCCACCTTGCTCCCAAACATGTTTTTAGTAAGTCTGGGTTCCTCATGACTACCGAGCTTGGGGTCTAAGTAAAAGTACATAGTAGCGGCATGGATTACATTGAAAGTCTATGATCCAACATATTAGGTTAGTAGTTCTAATTCCCCACACAATTACAAAAGGGTCAAAGAGACCAGAAAAAGTTGACTGAGAAAGGAAAGTTTGATCCACATGCTTTGCCCGTTTATTGCCTCTCCCCTCACAGGGATATTGGGTGAGGGGCATTGGCATTGGCAGGTCGGTATCAACCCCAACAAGGCTCCCCTTTTTGGACCAGTCATTACAAAGCACCATGAAACCACAGAGCAAGGCTCATCACTTGTTTTGTGCAGGGTGTGTTATTCATTCACACAAGCACACTGTCGAGTTAGTAAAGTAAAGCAGAAAACATGTATACTGAGAAAGCAGAGAGGCTAGAAAGCTCTTGAATGTTCTTACCTTGTCCTGAAGATCCCTCAATGTGATAGCTTAAAGTGAACCATGTTGGATTTGTGATCTATGAAGAAGAACTTCAGGACCAGGGACCAGGCTTGATCACTCAAAAGCTTTTGTGTAGCAAAGTTTTATTAAAGTATAAAAAGGAACAGAGAAAGCTTCTGATATCCGAAGGGGGACAGGGATTGTCCCACTTGCTAGTCTTAGAAAAGGAAGTTACATACTTTTTCAATTTGTTATTACAATAAATGAAAAGAATGTCTCAAAATTGTAAAGATCTTACTAGACCCACTCCCACAATTTACATTTTAAGATAACAAGATTAGACTGAAGGGTTTCAAGAAGGAGAAACTGTCCTCAAGAAGGATACATTGTTGTTATATAATCCTTAGTACAGAGTTTAAACTGAGTTATTTGTTGTGTAATCATCAGATTAAAGGAAAAAAAAAAGTGTATCATTACCTCTTCTCTGGTAGGTAAACAAAGACTATATTACTCCTAGAATCTCTACAATTTTTGTCACATATTCTTTTCTCATATTGCTCTTTTAAAGGTGTTGGTGTTAAAAGCTCTTCTTAGTAACCATCTTACTGTACCCTCCCTTATTTTTTCCCTAAATCTTCTTACAAAGTAATAAATAAATAAATAAAAATTAGTATTTTTATTATGTTATCTTCAAATAACACGTGGAGAAGGCAATGGCACCCCACTCCAGTACTCTTGCCTGGAAAATCCCAAGGACAGAAGAGCCTGGTAAGCTGCAGTCCATGGGGTCGCTAAGAGTCAGACACAACTGAGCGACTTTACTTTCACTTTTCACTTTCATGCATTGGAGAAGGAAATGGCAACCCACTCCAGTGTTCTTGCCTGGAGAATCCCAGGGACAGGGAACCTGATGGGCTGCCATCTCTGGGGTCACACAGAGTCGCACACGACTGAAGTGACTTAGCAACTTAGTAACAGCAATTAACACGGGCTCCCCAGGTGGCACTAGTGTTAAAGAACTTGGCTGCCAATGCAGGAGATGCAAGAGACCTGGGTTCGATCCTTGCGTTGGGAAGATTCCCTGGAGGAGGGCATGGCTTCATGGAGGTTCATGGAAAATCCCATGAACACAGGAGCCTGGCTGGCTATGATCCATCAGGTCACAAAGAGTCAGACGTGACTGGGCACATATCATGCACACACACATAGCAAAACAAATTCAGCACCAAGAACCTAGTAAAACTAATCAGACTGTATGTTTAAGACAATCTCAGCAGTAAATTTATTGGACAAAAAGAATTTGAGTACAAGAGACTGGAGAACATATCTGATTTGAATCTGTCTGTGAATACAATGAAATGATGCCACATAAGAAGTTCCAATATAAAAGTGAGGGAATACCCAGAACTGTCAAGGAATAAGAACATGTATCGATACATAAAATTATGAATTTGGATTTATGGCTTAGTTAAATAAAGAAGTCCTTGGGGCTCCTCTGTCCTTGGAATTCTCTAGGCAAGGATACTGGAGCAGGTTGTCATTTCCTCCTCCAGGGATTGTCCAACACAGGGATCGAACCTGTGTCTCCCACCTCTCCTGGATTGACAGGCGGATTCTTTTCCACTCAGCCACCTGGGAAGAGCAGGTCATATGTGAATTCACTGGGCAAACTGCTAATCTCGTGTACGAATTAGGGACATTTTATTATTAAATAATGTATTATTTGTGCATTTGATTGTACTTGATTAGTTACAAACAAGAGTGGTGGTTGAAATCAGTCTAAAATCATGATTTATATTGTCTGAGAAGTGTGTTTAATAATATTGACTTAAGACAAGTGTATATTGACATGGATATGATTGAATATTGACATTCAGTCTTAGAAGTGTGTTCACTGGAATGTCTACCAGTCTGGCTGATGTTTAAAGTGTAAGGCTGAACCAGTTGGTCTGGTATGCTTATTGAAGCAAGTTGTCATTGATTGATTACACTAGATTACAATCCATCCTGGTGCTCACCTGTTACTTATTACTATAACTATAAAGTTGTCATTGATTGATTAAACAGTTGGGGACCATTTCCAGTATCACTGGTTATAATGAGTTGTCAGTCTTTACTGGGAATGTGGGGATTATATTTTTGTTTTTAATCACAGTGGGTATTGACTGAGAATTTGCTCTTGTCTGGAAAATAAGTTACAGATAACTTAGATAATTTTTCATTTATAATTTTCCATTGCTACAATCGACATCAGCCTCTCATTACCAATTCTTCATATTTTAAAAGTTCAACAATGTGATTAATAGATTGCCATCTTATCTGATTCCTGGATACCATGTTCTATTAGCCAGTGACATTAATTTTCGTGTCAAGTGAGACCACCAGGACGCTATATCCCCAACACTTGGGAATCGAGTTCATAATAGCATCCTCTACAATTAGTCCTGACCCACAGAGGGCAGAAACCAGCAAGGTTTTCAATGCTGTTAATCCTCTTATTAGTACTGTCCTTATCACTGGAATAAACAAAGGGCCATCTCTGTTGTCCCTGGAAGCATAGTCATCTGGAAAAATTTTTTGGCTTTACAGCTTAAAGTTCATTTCCCTGGGCTTTAAAAAACCCTTTCTTGTCTTTTTCTAGCAGTTTCAGAATTTCCATTTTTCTCCCATGCTCCAACAAACTATTCCAGAAGCAAATACAATGTGACCTTACCAGGTTATTAAATTCTGACTTCTGAGAGTAACTCTTAGACAAATAAACTGTTATATACATTGTTATACTCTCACACCCCATACGTTCTTTTTCAAAATTCAGTCCCCTGTATATTCTGCTAATTCTGACTGGTGCATGCTAGAGGGTGTTATAGCTATTTGATTAAAAAAAAAAGAAATCCCTTTTCTCACATAACATAAGCAGTATTTACTTATTTAAGTCATTACCTGAATGACTTCTATATTATGGAGTGCACTGGAAATTTTATTAAAGCCTTATCTATGAACATCTGCAATTTCTTTCACTATTCTTGAAAAATACATGTACTCTCTCTCTCAGCCCCATATATATATGGTATAAATTGTCATTCTTTTTATATATATTAGGGAGTATATATAGTGAAATTGCACAAGACATTAGTTGAATAAATATAAAATAATGAAAACGGAAATTTAAATATTTAATTAAATAAACAATATTATTCTCATGGATTCGGAAGGAGAAGATTTTGTAGAAGGCAAATCCCTTCAAATTTTTCTAGAGATTCAATGAAAATCCTATGGAATCCCTAGACAAATCATATAAAGTTGTTTTTAAAATACTGTACCAGCCTTTTAAAAGAAATTGACAGTCTTACTTCAAATATTGCTTGAAAGTGAAAGTCTCTCAGTTGTATCTGACTCTTTGAGACACCATGGTCTATACAGTCCAGGGATTCTTCAGGCCACAGTACTGGAGTGCGTAGCTTTTCCCTTCTCCAGGGAATCTTTCCAACCCGGGAAGAACCAGGGTCTCCTGCATTGCAGGCAGATTCTTTACCAGCTGAGCTATCAGGGAAGCCCTAAATATTGCTTGGAAAGACAGAAGACTTAGGGCAGACCAAATGATCTCAAGGCAGAAGGACATGATGGATAAATATATACCACATGATTATAAGATTTGATATAAAGCTAGTGTAATCAAATACCATGGTGGTGTAAGACAGGCATATAGATTAATCAAACAAAATAGAGTACAGAATAGATTCAAATTTAGATGTTCAATTGATTTTCATCAAAGGTGCCAAGTTAATTTGAGGTGATAATACCAAATAACCCACAGTAAAATATTAAGAATTACTAGGTGATTTATTCAAACTTGTTGGCTATAAGATCAATATACAAAAATTGGTTGCATGGATAATTTTTGTAAATGCAAATGTATTTCAAGCATAAAATACACAAAGAGTAGTGCAGTCATACTACAGAACATTATGTAGCAATTACACAGAACAGTGCCATAATTTTGCAGAAATATAAGTACATGTCACAAGCATTCAGGTCAGTTCAGTTCAGTCGCTCAGTCATGTCCGACTCTGCGACCCCATGAATCGCAGCACACTAGGCCTCTCTGTCCATCACCAACTCCCGGAGTTCACTCAAACTCACGTCCATAGAGTCGGTAATGCCATCCAGCAATCTCATCCTCTGTTGTCCCATCTCCTCCTGCCCCCAATCCCTCCCAGCATCAGAGTCTTTTCCAATGAGTCAACTCTTCACATCAAGTGGCCAAAGTATTGGAGTTTCAGCTTTAGCATCAGTCCTTCCAAAGAAAACCCAGGACTGATCTCCTTTAGAATGGACTGGTTGGACCTCCTTGCAGTCCAAGGGATGCCCAAGAGTCTTCTCCAACATTACAGTTCAAAAGCATCAATTCTTCAGTGCTAAGCTTTCTTTACAGTCCAACTCTCACATCTATACATGACCACTGGAAGAACCAAAGCCTTGACTAGATGGACTTTTGTTGACAAAGTAATGTCTCTGCTTTTTAATATGCTGTCCAGGTTGGTCATAACTTTCCTTCCAAGAATTAAGCATCTTTTAATTTCATTGATGCAATCACTATCTGCAGTAATTTTGGAGCTGCAAAAAATAAAGTCTGACACTGTTTCTATTGTTTCCTCATCTATTTGCCATGAAGTGACGTGACCAGATCCCATGATCTTTGTTTTCTGAATGTTGAGCTTTAAGACAACTTTTTCACTCTCCACTTTCACTTTCATTAAGAGGCTCTTTAGTTTCTCTTCACTTTCTGCCATAAGGGTGGTGTCATCTAAATATCTGATATTTCTTCCAGCAATCTTGATTCCAGCTTGTGCTTCTTCCAGCTCAGTATTTCTTGTGATGTACTCTGCTTATAAGTTAAATAAGCAAGGTGACAATATACAGCCTTGATGTACTCCTTTCCCATTCTGGAACCAGTCTGTTGTTCCATGTTCAGTTCTAACTGTTGCTTCCTGATCTGTATACAGGTTTCTCAAGAGGCAGGTCAAATGGTCTGGTATGTCCATCTCTTTCAGAATTTTCCACAGTTTATTGTGATCCACACAGTCAAAGGCTTTGGCATTGTCAATAAAGCAGAAATGGATGTTTTTCTGGAACTTTCTAGCTTTTTGATGATCTAGCAAATGTTGGCAATTCGATCTCTGGTTCCTCTGCCTTTTCTAAAACCAGCTTGTACATCTGGAAGTTCATGGTTCACGTATTGCTGAAGCCTGGTTTGGAGAATTTTGAGCATTACGTTACTAGTGTGTAAGATGACTGCAGTTGTGCAGTAGTTTGAGCATTCTTTGGCATTGCCTTTCTTTGGGATTGGAATGAAAACTGACCTTTTCCAGTCCTGTGGCCACTGCTGAGTTTTCCAAATTTGCTGGCATATTGAGTGCAGCACTTTCACAGCATCATCTTCTAGGATTTGAAATAGCTCAACTGGAATTCCCTCATCTCTACTAGCTTTGTTCTTAGTCATGCTTCATAAGACCACTTGACTTCACATTCCAAGATGTTGGCTCTAGGTGTGTGGTCAAACCATCATGATTATCTGGGTCATGAAGATCTTTTTTATACAGTTCTTCTGTGTATTCTTGTCACCACTTCTTAATATCTTCTGCTTCTCTTAGGTCCATGCTATTTCTGTCCTTTATTGAGCCCAGTTTACATGAAATGTTCCCTTGATATTTCTAATTTTCTTGAAGAGATCTCTAGTTTTTCTGAATCTTTTGTTTTCCTCTATTTGCATTGATTGCTGAGGAAGGCTTTCTTATCTCTCCTTGCTATTCTTTGGAACTCTACATTCATATGCTTATATTTTTTCTTTTCTCCTTTGCTTTTCACTTCTCTTCTTTTCACAGCTCTTTGTAATATCTCCTCAGACAGCCATTTTGCTTTTTTGCATTTATTTTTCTCTGGGATGGTCTTGATTCCTGTCTCCTGTATAATGTCATGAACCTCTGTCCATAGTTCATCAGGTACTCTGTCTATCAGATGTAGTCCCTTAAATCTATTTCTCACTTCAACTGCATAATCATAAGGGATTTGACTTAGGTCATACCTGACATAGTTCATCAGGCACTCTGTCTATCAGATGTAGTCCCTTAAATCTATTTCTCACTTCAACTGCATAATCATAAGGGATTTGACTTAGGTCATACCTGAATGGTCTAGTGGTTTTCCCCACTTTCTTCAATTTGTCTGAATTTGGCAATAAGGAGTTCATGATCTGAGCCACAGTCAGCTCCCTGTCTTGTTTTTGCTGACGGTATAGAGCTTCTCCATCTTTGGCTGCAAAGAATATAATCAATCTGATTTTGGTATTGGCCATCTGGTGATGTTCATGTTTAACCTTCACTTAATAATGAGATGTCAACTTCAGCATTCCTTATAACAATAAGATAGAGAGTTGCCTAAATACAATATATTTCCACCATATTCTTCAACAGTAATAAATAATAAAAGAGTAACTTTGAGGACTGATTAAAAAAGAATTCCGTGATAAACTGCTTAATTAAACTGCAAGGAGCAGAATGATGCAAACATTATAATGCCATGAATGTAGTTAAACTATGGGGATAAACTGATTCAATTTGTAAAATACCCTAATAGTTTACACAGCTTTATAATATTCATTAAACATATTTGTACATTTTATATTTTTATATTACATAATTTTATGATAATATGTTATCCATACAAAACTACTAGAAAGTAAGACAGTATTAATTAATTTCAATTTGCTAATGAGGAATCATATTCATTGGAGTTGAGAGGACCAAAACCACATATAGATGGGGTGAAGATTTTGGCTTTACCACTTAACAGCATATAATACTGTAGGTAATATAATACTGAAAAGATTTCAAATTCTATCTGATAAAGGGCCTTCAGAGAACACCAAATCTAATGTATAGAATGCCACATTTTGAAATACACTTGGATTTTTACTGTGTAACCTAAGAATATCAACCACCACTACTTCTTTAGAACATTAGAATTATAGACATAATTATTTGCTAATTCAAGCAAAAGTGAAGGTGTCCATTTTCTTTTGGTGGTAGAAAATACACCTCCAGAATAATATGGATACAACTTACTTCCATTGATATTCTCTATTACCTTGACTCCAGATAGTACCATCTTTCTCAAAACAGGGGGTAGAGGACACACTTCCTGAGCCATTTGTGTGATTCTATTCTTAATGTTGCAAAAGGAATGCTGTTTTGAAAATAAAGAGGAAAAGATAGTGGTGAAATTTCATCTACACAGATCTTAGAAAAAATGTCATATTGTTTGAATATTTATAGGTTTAAAAAAAACCACAAGTATATAATCTTGGTAAAAAGTATCTCTTAAACAACAGAAGGTCAAGATTTAAGATTTAGACTTCTTCTTGATGGCCTCATATTGTTACCACAGGCTGACAGAATAGCTGGAAGGCATTTCTACAGCTTTTGAACAGATGATTACTTACTCTGATATCCCAATATTATTATTTTACATCTTAATGGCAGATCTTATTCTTAAAAGCCAATTCCATTAAAAAAAAAAAAAAAAGTGAATGTCTGAACTTTTGACAAAGACATTTTAAAAACTCGGTAAAATAATTATTGCTATAAAATCTAGAAGTCCTCTTTCTTACAATTTTTACAAGCTTGTTTGCTTTCTTTGTATAGAAAATCCTTTCATATTATCTAGCTTCTTTTAATTTTCATTAATATTAGTTGTACCAGGGCAATACAGTAATATCTTTTCTGATAAAATATCACCAGTCGTGACAAGTGGGGAGTGACCACAATAACCTAAACTTGTTTCCCAAATTGATTTTGCTTCTTGTGTCTTCCGATTGTTATGACTATGGTTGGCACATTTTATACATTGACAGTAATCATTAAAATAAGAAGAAAATAATATTTTAACACATGCATTAATTAGACTTTATGGTTACTTGTTAGTCTTGTATGTAAAAAGAGGTAAAATTTATTATGATTTATTTTGCTATTTTTTCCTGTGGAAATTAACAAAAATAATGTCAAACAAAATATTCTATCCCATATTACCTTTATGTTAAGAGTTTAATTTCCTGTCTGTAAATTTCCTGTCCTGTAAAACAAAAAACAAAAACCTCCAACTTCAAATTTTCATCCTGTTTACCTTTCTATCCTACACCACACAATTTAAAATAAATTTAAAAAATAACATGCAAATAATAACAATTTTTCTCAGAGAATTGGTCCCAACATACCACAGAGGACTGAAACTCTGTTAGTATATGAACCTGAGATCAAATTGCCAACATCTGATGGATCATCAAAAAAGCAAGAGAATTCCAGAAACAATATATATATTTCTGCTTTATTGACTATGCCATAGCCTTTGACTGTGTGGATCACAATAAACTGTGGAAAATCCTGAAAGAGATGGGAATACCACCTGACCTGCCTCTTGAGAAACCTGTATTCAGGTAAGGAAGCAACACTTAAAACTAGATATGGAACAACAGACTGGTTCCAAATAGAAAAAGGAGTACGTCAAGGCTGTATATTGTCATCCTGCTTATTTAACTTATATGCAGAGTACATCGTGAGAAATGCTGGGCTGGAAGAAGAACAAGCTGGAATCAAGATTGCTGGGAGAAATATCAATAACCTCAGATATGCAGATGACACCACCTTTATGGCAGAAAGTGAAGAAGAACTCAAGAGCTTCTTGATGAAAGTGAAAGAGGAGAGTGAAAAAGTTGTCTTAAATGTCAGCCTTCAGAAAACTAAGATCATAGCATCTTGTCCCATCACTTCAGTTCAGTTCAGTTCAGTTCAGTCGCTCTCATGTCCGACTCTTTGAGATCCCATGGATCGCAGCAGACCAGGCCTCCCTGTCCATCACCAACTCCCGGAGTTCATTCAGACTCACGTCCATCGAGTCAGTGATGCCATCCATCCATCTCATCCTCTGTCCTCCCCTTCTTCTCCCGCCTGCAATCCCTCCGAGCATCAGAGTCTTTTCCAATGAGTCACTCTTCCCATGAGGTGGCCAAAGTACTGGAGTTTCAGCTTTACCATCATTTCTTCCTTCCAAAGAAATCCCAGGGCTGATCTCCTTCAGAATGGACTGGTTGGATCTCCTTGCAGTCCAAGGGACTCTCAAGAGTCTTCTCCAACACCACAGTTCAAAAGCATCAATTCTTCGGTGCTCAGCCTTCTTCACAGTCCAACTCTCACATCCATACATGACCACTGGAAAAACCATAGCCTTGACTAGATGGACCTTTGTTGGCAAAGTAATGTCTCTGCTCTTGAATATGCTATCTAGGTTGGTCATAACTTTCCTTCCAAGGAGTAAGCGTCTTTTAATTTAATGGCTGCAATCACCATCTGCAGCGATTTTGGAGCCCCCAAAAATAAAGTCTGACACTGTTTCCATTGTTTCCCCATCTATTTCCCATGAAGTAATGGGACCGGATGACATGATCTTCGTTTTCTGAATGTTGAGCTTTAAGCCAACTTTTTTACTCTGCACTTTCACTTTTATCAAGAGGCTTTTTAGTTCCTCTTCATTTTCTGCCATAAGGGTGGTGTCATCTGCATATCTGAGGTTACTGATATTTCTCCCAGCAATCTTGATTGCAGCTTGAGTTTCTTCCAGTCCAGCATTTCTCATGATGTACTCTGCATATAAGTCAAATAAGCAGGGTGACAATATACAACCTTGACGTACTCCTTTTCCTATTTGGAACAAGTCTGTTGTTCCATGTCCAGTTCTAACTGTTGCTTACTGACCTGCATAAAGATTTCTCAAGAGGCAGGTCAGGTGGTCTGGTATTCCCATCTCTTTCAGAATTTTCCACAGTTTATTGTGATCCACACAGTCAAATGCTTTGGCATAGTCATTCATGGCAAATAGATGGGGAAACAGTGCATACAGGGGCTGGCTTTATTTTGGGGGGCTCCAAAATCACTGGATCATGAAAAAAGCAAGAGAGTTCCAGTAAAACATCTATTTCTGCTTTATTGACTATGCCAAAGCCTCTGACTGTGTGGATCACAATAAACTGTGGAAAATTCTGAAAGAGATAGGCATATCAGACCACATGACCTACCTCTTGAGAAACCTATATGCAGATAAGGAAGCAACAGTTAGAAATGGACGTGGAAAAACAGACTGGTTCCAAATAGGTAAAGGAGTGCATCAAAGCTGTATATTGTCACCCTGCTTATTTAACTTCTATGCAGAGTACATCATGAGAAACGCTGGGCTAGAAGAAGCACAAGCTGAAATCAAGATTGCTGGGAGAAATATCAATAATCTCAGATATGCAGATAACACCACCCTTATGGCAGAAAGTGAAGAGGAACGAAAAAGCCTCTTGATGAAGCTGAAAGAGGAGAGTGAAAAAGTTGGCTTAAAACTCAACATTCAGAAAATGAAGATCATGGCATCCTGTCCCATCACTTCATGGGAAATAGATGGGGAACCAGTGGAAACAGTGTCAGACTTTATTTTTGGGGACTCCAAAATCACTGCAGATGGTGACTGCAGCCATGAAATTAAAAGACACTTACTCCTTGGAAGGAAAGTTATGACCAACCTAGATAGCATATTCAAGAGCAGAGACATTACTTTGCCAACAAAGGTCCGTCTAGTCAAGGCTATGGTTTTTCCTGTGGTCATGTATGGATGTGAGAGTTGGACTGTGAAGAAAGCTGAGCACCGAAGAATTGATGCTTTTGAACTGTGGTGTTGGAGAAGACTGCTCAGAGTCCCTTGACTACAAGGAGATCCAACCAGTCCATTCTAAAGGAGATCAGTCCTGGGATTTCTTTGGAAGGACTGATGCTACAGCTGTAATTCCAATACTTTGGCCACCTCATGCGAAGAGTTCACTCATTGGAAAAGACTCTGATGCTGGGAGGGATTAGGGGCAGGAGGAGAAGGAGATGACAGAGGATGAGCTGGCTGGATGGCATTACCAACTTGATAGACATGAGTTTGAGTTACCTCCAGGAGTTGGTGATAGACAGGGGGGCCTGGTGTGCTGCGATTCATGGGTTTGCAAAGAGTCAGACAGGACTGAGCGACTGAACTGAACTGAATCCTATCTCATTGGAAAATAGGGTTTCAGCATATGAATTTTGGGGTCTTTAAACCTTTAGCACATAGCAACAATATATCCAAATTTTGGATTGACTGTTTTTATTCATGAGTTGAGAACCAGATCTACTTTTAATATGTGTTAACTTTTATTTAAAGTACTTTTTTAAAATTCTTTTATTTTAACATTGACGCTCAACACTGTATTGAAAAAGTAATATATATATATATAGTTATTTTTTACAAGGAACCTAAATTTATTTATATCTATAAACACATTTTTCCATCATTCATTTCACTATTTCAAATTTTCTAATCACTATACAGTCAGCAGTCACTATAGAAATAGTATACTTCTTTTTTTTTAATTTAAATTTATTTATTTTAATTGGAGGCTAATTACTTTACAATATTATATTGGTTTTGCCATACATCAACATGAATCCACCATGGGTGTACATGTGCTCCCCATCCTGAACCGCCCTCCCACCTCCCCCCAGTACCATCCCTCTGAGTCTTCCCAGTGTGCCAGCCCCAACAATTGCCTAATCACATATTACTTATCATCTGACATTTATCTCAATTCTTTTTAAAATAAAGATAATAATTTCTAACATATGCTATATATGCCATTAAGAACTGTTAGACTATCGATCCAGTATTACTCATAATTTTACTTTAAGTAGGTTCATTAAAAAAAGAAAAACTGACTTAAAGGCTATGCATAATGTGTCAGGACAATTATAATAGAATCCTTCAAAATTCATTCAGTCAACATTATTTCTCATCCGTATAGAGAAGTGCATAATATTATAAAACAATCTTCTGTAGACATGCATACAGAATTCATTTTTTTCTACACCTGTTTAACTGAAATATTGAAATGATTAAATCTTTGTATGTATGTGATTCACAGTATATTTTTTGATACATAATAGAAATTTTAGTCTACTTTTTCTTGAAATATAAGGTACAAAATGTTGAAAAATAAGTGAATAACATAATTAAGCATAACACTATGTCAGTAGTCACTGTTAATTTTTTTTTGTTTAAAATTTTACAAACAGAAGCTTAGAGTGGTATTTTGGTATGAATCTTGCCAGATATTTTTATTAAAAATTCTCATATTATTTTACTTAATTTATTCATTTTGCATACATCAGATTATTAAGTATTTAATGTTTATCAGGAACTGATGTAGGTCCTAATATATAGTCTCTAATAAGAAAGATGAATTTAACATCATTATAGTAGATTCTAGTAGATTAAGAAATGCAGTAACCCAAAAACCAAGTTATATAAAATTCTTTCCACTGAGATTTCCCTTCTTTGCTGCTCATTAGAACCACTTACTGAGTGAATGAATAACCCCACAGCTATCCATTTAAAAATAGTACTAGCTTAGAAATTAGAGCCACTTATAACCAGAATTAATATGTCCCACTTCAATTAACTACTCAAAAGTTTTTACCCATGACATTGTGAATGTTGAGGGAAGAATGACATTCTGTCAGTACAATCAGCCTGGGACTCTGTGACACTTGCTCATTAAAATTCCAAGTGTGTTCAGAACTACCTCACATTTAAAATTTATAATTTTACTTTTTATAAATAATAAGTGGTTATTTTCCTAGCATATGGATTTTATTAGTCAGGGTTCTCCAGAGAAACAGAACCAATAGGACCCCAAGGGATGTGTGTGTGTGTCTCTCTCTCTTCATATAGAGCATATGTGTACATGTGTATGTATATCTAGAAAGAGAGAGACAGAGACTTTAAGGAATTGTCTCAAATGATTGTGAAGGTTGTCAAGTCCAAAATCTACATGGTAAGCTGGCAATCTGGAGACTCAGGGAAGAAGCTGATATTTCAGTTCAAGTTGGAAGGCACTCTGCTGACAGAATTTCCTCTTCTTCTGGGGAGGTCAGTTTTTTTTTTTTTTTTCGAATGACTGGATGCATAATATGGCCCATCATATTATGCATGTAAGCTGCTTTGCATGCATATGTGCTAAATTTTCAGTGGTATCTGACTCTGTGCCACCCTATGGACTGCAGCCTGCCAGGCTCCTCTGTCCATGGGATTCTGTAGCAACAATGTTGTAGTGGGTTTCTGTGTCCTTCTCCTGGGGATCTTCCTGACCCAGGAATCAAACCCCCATCCCTTATATATACTTGCATTGCCAGGTGGGTTCTTTACCACTAGAGCCACCTGGGAAACCCAGTAAACTGCTTTACTCATATTTAAATGTTAACCTCTAAAAAATGCCTTCACAGCAATATTCAGACCATTATTTGACGAATGAGCAGTGTCCTACATCCTACCTAGCCAAGTTGAAGCAAAAAAGTAACTGTCACATTTAACACAGTTACCTTTTTAACTTATCTTTTCTTATTGCATTAATCTTAGGAATGCTTTTTTTTTTTTTGCTAGGTGCAAGTGACTTTTCCCCCTTATTTTTCATTTGATGAAAATACTCCCAGTTCCTTTACTGGAAATAATATTATGTACACACATTGCCCCCTGGAACAGAGATAACTCCCCTATTTGTTGCTCTATATATTCATAAAGGTTCATTGTTTTTGTGTCTGCTGCTGCTGCTAAGTCGCTTCAGTCATGTCCGACTCTGTGCGATCAAATAGATGGCAGCCTACCAGGCTCTTCCATCCCTGAGATTCTCCAGGCAAGAACACTGTAGTGGGTTGCATTTCCTTCTCTAATGCATGAAAGTGAAAAGTGAAAGTGAATTCACTCAGTCGTGTTTGGCTCTTAGCGACCCCATGGACTGCAGCCCACCAGGCTCCTCCATCCATGGAATTTCCCAGGCAAGAGTACTGGAGTGGGGTGCCATTGCCTTCTCCAGTCTTTGTGTCTATTTACACTATAATTCTGATGGATTTAATAAAGAGAAGTTTATGGGTAGATAACATAATGTAACACACATGGAAAAATCAGTAATGTGTTTGAAACCTTTCTGCCTGTCTTTACATTTCTAAATTGACAAGGGATCACATCACAAAATATACCATTGTTAAAGTGCTGCACTCAATATGCCAGCAACTTTGGCAAACTCAGCAGTGGCCACAGGGCTTGAAAAGGTCAGTTTTCATTCCAATCTGGAAGAAAAGCAATGCCAAAGAGTGTTCAGATTACCACACAATTGTACTCATCTCACAAGCTAGCAAAGTAATGCTCAAAATTCTCCCAGCCAGGCTTCAACAGTATGCGAACTATGAACTTCCAGATATTCAAGCTGAATTTAGAAAAGCAAAGGAACCAGAAATCAAATTGCCAATATCTGTTGGATCATCGAAAAAGAAAGAGAATTCTAGAAAAATATTTACTTCTGCTTTAATGACTAGGCCAAAGCCTTTGACTGTGTAGATCACAACAAGCTGTGGAAAAGTCTTCAAGAGATGGGAATACCAGAAAACCTTACCTGACTCCTGAGAAACATGTATGGAGATCAAGAAGCAACAATTAGAATTAGACAAGGAACAACAGACAGGTACAAAATTGGGAAAGGAGTACATCAAGGCTGTATACTGTCACCCTGCTTATTTAACTTACATGCAGAGTACATCATGAGAAATGCCTGGCTGGATGAAGTACAAGCTGGAATCAAGATTGCTGGAAAAAATATCAATAACCTCAGATACTCAGATGACACCACCCCTATGGCAGAAAGTGAAGAAGAGCTCAAGAGCCTCTTTATGAAGGTGAAAGAGGAGAGTGAAAAAGCTGGCTTAAAACAACCTTCAAAAAACTAAGATAAAACTCAACTTTTAGAACTGCCTTATGATCCAGCAATCCCACTGCTGGGCATACACACTGAGGAAACCAGAATTGAAAGAGACACGTGTACCCCAATGTTCATTGCAGCACTGTTTATAATAGCCAGGACATGGAAGCAACCTAAATGTCTGTCAGCAGATGAATGGATAAGGAAGCAGTGATACATATACACAATGGAGTATTACTCAGCCGTTAAAAAGAATACATTTGAATCAGTTCAAATGAGGTAGATAAAACTGAAGCCTATAATACAGAGTGAAGTAAGCCAGAAAGAAAAACACCAATATAGTATACTAACGCATATATATGGAATTTAGAAAGATGGTAACAATAACCCTGTATGCGAGACAGCAAAAGAGACACAGAAGTATAGAACAGTATTTTGGACTCTGTGGGAGAGGGAGAGGGTGGGACGATTTGGGGGAATGGCACTGATATGTTTAATATCATATAAGAAACGAATTGCCAGTCCAGGTTCAATACAGGATGCTTGGGGCTGGTGGACTGGGATGACCCAGGGCAATGGTATGGGGAGGGAGATGGGAAGGGGGTTCAGGATGGGGAACATGTGTAAGCCCGTGGTAGATTCATGTTGATGTGTGGCAGAACCCATACAATATTGTAAAGTAAAAATAAATAAATAAATAAACAGAAATTTAAAAAAACAAAAAACAAAAAAATACCCTAATATCATGGCATCCGGTCCCACACTTTATGGCAAATAGATGGGAAACAATTGAAGCAGTGAGTAATTTGGTTTTTTTGGGTCTCCAAAGTCACTGCAGATGGTAACTGCAGTCATGAAATTAAAAGACTTTTGCTCTTTGGGAAAAATAAAAGTATGACCAACCTAGGTAGCATGTTAAAAAACAAACATTACTTTGCTAACAAAGGTCCATCTAGTCAAAGCTATGGTTTTTCCAGTAGTCATGTATGCATGTGAGAGTTGGACTATAAAGAAAGCTGAGCACAGAAGAATTGGTGCTTTTGAACTGTGGTGTTGAAGACTCTTGGCAATCTCTTGGGCCACAAGGAGATCAAACCCGTCCATCCTAAGGGAAGTCAGTCCTGAATATTCCTTGGAAGTACTGATGCTGAATCTGAAACTCCAATACTTTGGCCCGCTAATGTGAGGCACTGACTCATTTGAAAAGACCCTGATTCTGGGAAAGATTGAAGGCAGGAGGAGAAGGGGATGACAGAGGATGAGATAGTTGGATGATATCACTGACTCAATGGACATGAGTTTAAGCAAACTCCAGGAGCTGGTGATGGAGAGGGAAGCCTGTCGTGCTCCAGTCCATGGGGTTGCAGAATCAGACATGACTGAGTGAGTGATTTGAACTGATGTAACCCTGCCACTCATTTCTGAAACACTTTAAGAATATATCTGACAGCAAGCTCCCACAAGTCTCATTAAAAATATTTGTAGACAAATTTATGATTAAGTAAACCTTGTAAATAATATTTCATTTTTATAGTTAACTGGTTAATGTTACAAACATGAGATTTACTGATGGCTGAGAGAGTTGTCATAGTTTCTGCAGAAGCTCTAGGAATATACTAGTTAGGCTTTTGAAAATATAAGGGATTATAAATATTAATATAAAATGTGAGTGTTAGGAGATATCACAGATTAAATCCTAAATAGACACATGAGATTTTTTTGTTTGTTTGTTTTAAATGCACAATTTTAAACTTGCCAAGCTCTATATTTGAAGATGTATCTTTAATAATTTTTGCCATCCCACCACCAACACTCATCACACTATGGCTCTTCTTGGGCAAAAAGTACTGAAAAAGTAATCTGAAATTGCCTCTGAGCATGAGATTTATTTTTAGCATACCTCACACTATTATGTTATCCATGTATTCAAATGTTCTAAATATTAATTTACTGCGTATTGTATCATCCTTTTTTAAACAATATATAATAACAGTTATCCACTATTATAGGATCATATAGAATAGTTTCATTGCTCTAAAAATGCTATGTGTATGCATCCCTCCCTGATGGATGACATATTTATTTAAATATATTTCAGTTCAGTTCAGTCACTCAGTCGTGTCCAACTCTTTGCAACCCCTTGAATCGCAGTATGCCAGACCTCCCTGTCCATCAACAACTCCCAGAGTTCACCCAGACTCATGTGTATCCAGTCGATGATGCTATCCAGCCATTTCACCCTCTATTGTCCCCTTCTCCTCCTACCCCCAATTCCTCCCAGCATCAAGGTCTTTCCCAATGAGTCAACTCTTCCCATGGGGTGGCCAAAGTATTGGAGTTTCAGCCTCAGCATCAGTCCTTCCATTGAACACCCAGGACTAGTCTCCTTTAGGATGGGCTGGTTGGATCCCCTTGCAGTCCAAGGGACCCTCAAGAGTATTCTCCAGCACCACAATTCAAATGCACCAATTCTTCAGCACTCAGCTTTCTTCACAGTCCAACTCTCACATCCATACATGACCACTTGAAAAAACATAGCCTTGACTAGATGGACCTTTGTTGGCAAAGTAATATTTCTTTACTAGATGCCATGATCTTAGTTTTCTGAATGTTGAGCTTTAAGGCAACTTTTTAACTCTCCTCTTTCACTTTCATCAGAGGCTTTTTAGTTCCTCTTAACTTTCTGCCACAAGGGTGGTGTCATCTGCATATCTGAGGTTATTGGTATTTCTCCCAGCAATCTTTATTCCAGCTTGTGCTTCTTCCAGCACAGCATTTCTCATGATGTACTCTGCATATAAGTTAAATAAGCAGGATGACAATATACAGCCTTGACGTACTCCTTTTCCTATTTGGAAACAGTCTGTTGTTCCATGTCCAGTTCTAACTGTTGCTTCCTGATCTGTATATAGGTTTCTCAAGAGGCAGGTCAAGGTAGTCTGGTATGCCCATCTCTTTCAGAATTTTCTAGTTTATTGTGATCCACACAGTCAAAGGCTTCGGCATAGTCAATAAAGCAGAAATAGATGTTTTTCTGGAACTCTCTTGCTTTTTCCATGATCCAGCAGATGTTGGCAATTTGATCTCTGGTTCCTCTGCCTTTTCTAAAACCAGCTTGAACATCAGGAAGTTCATGGTTCACATATTGCTAAAGCCTGGCTTGGAGAATTTTGAGCATTACTTTACTGGCATGTGAGATGAGTGCAATTGTGTGGTAGTTCGAGCATTCTTTGGCATTACCTTTCTTTAGGATTGGAATGAAAACTGACCTTTCTCAATCCGGTGGCCCTGCTGAGTTTTCCAATTTGCTGGCATATTGAGTGCAGCACTTTCACAGCATCATTTTTTCAGGATTTAAAATAGCTCAACTGGAATTCCATCACCTCCATTAGCTTTGTTCATAGTGGTGCTTTCTAAGGCCCACTTGACTTCACATTCCAGGATATCTGGCTCTAGGTGTGTGATGACACCATCGTGATTATCTTGGTCATGAAGATCTTTTTTGTACAGTTCTTCTGTGTATTCTTGCCACCTCTTCTTAATATCTTCTGCTTCTGTTAGGTCCATACCATTTCTGTCCTTTATTGAGCCCATCTTTGCATGAAATGTTCCCTTGGTATCTCTAATTTTCTTGAAGAGATCTCTAGTCTTCTCCATTCTGTTATTTTCCTCTATTTCTTTGCATTGATCGCTGAGGAAGGCTTTCTTATCTCTCCTTGCTATTCTTTGGAAGTTTGCATTCAAATGGGAATATCTTTCCCTTTCTACTTTGCTTTTCACTTCCCTTCTTTTCACAGCCATTTGTAAGGCCTCCTCCAACAGCCATTTTGCTTTTTGACATTTCATTTCCTTGGGGATGGTCTTGATCCCTGTCTCCTGTACAATGTCACAAACTTCCATCCATAGATCATCAGGTACTCTGTCTATCAGGTCTAGTCCCTTAAATCTATTTCTCACTTCCACTGTGTAATTATAAGGGATTTGATTTAGGTCACACCTGAATTGTCTAGTGTTTTTCCCTACTGTCATCAATTAAAGTCTGAATTTGGCAATAAGGAGTTCATGATCTGACCCACAGTCAGCTCCCTGTCTTGTTTTTGCTGACTGTATAGAGCTTCTCCATCTTTGGCTGCAAAGAATATAATCAATATTATTTCAGTGTTGACCATCTGGTGATGTCCATGTGTAGAGTCTTCTCTTGTGTTGTTGGAAGATGGTGTTTGCTATGACCAGTGCGTTCTCTTGGCAAAACTGTATTAGCTTTTGCCCTGCTTCATTCCGTATTCCAAGGCCAAATTTGCCTGTTACTCCAGGTGTTTCTTGACTTCCTACTTCTGCATTCCAGTCCCCTATAATGAAAAAGACATCTTTTTTGGGTGTTAGTTCTAAAAGGTCTTCTAGGTCTTCACAGAACCGTTCAACTTCAGCTTCTTCAGCATTACTGGTTGGGGCATACACTTGGATCACTGTGATATTGAATGCTTTGCCTTGGAAATGAACAGAGATCATTCTGGTGTTTTTTGTTTGTTTGTTTGTTTGTTTTCTTTTGTGATTGTATCCAAGTACTGCATTTTGAACTCTTTTGTTGACCTTTGTAGCTACTCCATTTCTTCTAAGAGATTCCCACCCACCATAGTATATGTAATGGTCGTCTGAGTTAAATGCACTCATTCCAGTCCATTTTAGTTCCCAGATTCCTAGAATGTCAACATTCACTTTTGCCATCTCCTGTTTGACCACTTACAATTTGCCTTGATTCATGAACATAACATTCCAGGTTCCTATGCAATATTGCTCTTTACAGCATCAGAACTTGCTTCTATCACCAGTCACATCCACAAGTGGGTATTGTTTTTGCTTTGGCTCCATCCCTTCATTCTTTCTGGGGTTATTTCTCCACTGATCTCTAGTAGCATATTGGGCATCTACTGACCCAGGGAGTTCCCCTTTCTGTATCCTATCATTTTGCCTTTTCATACTGTTCATGGGTTTCTCAAGGCAAGAATACTGAAAAGGTTTGCCATTCCCTTCTCCAGTGGACTACATTCTGTCAGACCTCTCCACCATGACCATCCATCTTGGGTGGCCCCACACGGCATGGCTTAGTTTCATTGAGTTAGACAAAGCCGTGTCCGTGTGATCAGATTGCCTAGTTTTCTCTGATTATGGTTTCAGTGTGTCTGTCCTCTGATGTTCTCTTGCAACACTTACCATCTCACTTGGGTTTCTCTTACCTTGGATGTGGGGTATCTCTTCACGGGTGCTCCAGCAAAGCACAGCCACTGCTCCTTACCTTGGACTAGTTCACCCTTTCTGACATCGAATGTGAAGTAGCTCCTCTTGGTCCTCCTGTGCCCATGTAGCTCTGGTGGCTTAGACCATAAAACATCTGAGTGCAATGTGGGAGACCCAAGTTTGATTCCTGGGTCTGGAAGATCCCCTGGAGAAAGAAATGGCAACCCACTCCAGTACTCTTGCCTGGAAAATTCCATAGACTGAGGAAACTGGAAGGCTACAGTTCATGGGGTCGCAAGTAGTCAGACATGACTGAGCGACTTCACTTAAATATATTTAAACAATTGTTAATTATTCATAATCACATCACCTTGTGTCACAAAGTGTATATGGACATCAAAACTGAAAGATTATGATTTCCAGAAAATATTCATTCAGAGTAACAGAGATATAAAATATCAACCCTAATTATTCTTTCATTTTAGCTTATTTTTTGACAGATCATATACATTTACATAGTAAAAATTATAATTTATTAGGAATTGAGGATTATTTAAATATTCATATACTATTTAAAAAGTTTAAATATTTAATTCGATAAAATAGAGTGCAACACATAATTTATCATTAGAAAAAAAAAAGAAAAACATTATTTTAACCACTTCACAAATACACACTTAACTTACCATCTCCTTTCTCATTTACATTGGGAGTAGATATATCTGCTCACCTTATTCACATGAATGTTTATGGATGTAATTTCTAGAATTGTACTTCTGCCACATCAACAATAATGTTTTTTATAAATCTATTTGAACAACAGGATAGATACCTACAAATAATAAATTTGAGTTTATACTGCACACTTTATATTGGGATAAATTCCCAATAACTTAAATATTTGAATTAACATTATCAAAAAAATTTAAAAATAAGTCTAAAAGAAAAGTATTTTATAGAATCAAAGTGATAATGCCCTTTGTTATTAAAGGTTTAACCTAGAAGATCCAAGAGAAATGATAAACATATGACTAAAGTGTAAATAATCACATAGCAATAAAGAACTGAAAACTAAAGTAAAAATATGTTTATTTAAAACTATTTGTAAATCATATAAAAGATATCACTTCCTGTTTATAAATATATTTTTTCAAATCACTAAAAATAAACAAATAAATATCCCAGTACAAAAATGAACATATGATCTGGAGCAACAGGAATTTTCATTCATTGTTGACAAGAATGGAAAATGGCATAGCCAATCCAGTCATTTCTTCAAAAACTAAACGTACTTTTACCATGCAATTCAGCAGTCAGACTCCTTGGCTTATGCCCCAAAGACATGAAAACTTAATATGCATACAAAAACCTGCACAAGGGTATTTATAGCAGCTTTATTCATGATTACCAAAATTTGGAAGCAACCAAAAAGTCTTTCAGTTAATGAATGGATAAACTATGATACATCCAAATTATGGAATATTATTCAGTGTTAAAAAGAAATAAGCTATCAAAACAAGAAAAGAGTTGAACCTTAAATGCATGCTATTAAGTGAAAGAAGTAAGACTGAAAAGGTTGCATACTGTGTGATTTCAAACATTTGACATTGTGGAAAAGGTGAAACTAAGATGATAGTAAAAAAAATTGTGATTGAGGGCTTTGTGGTCACAGGAGGGGTGCACACACAGAGTACAGGGGATTTTTAGAGAAATGAAACTATTCTGTATAAACTTATAACCATGGATACATCTTGTATATTTTTCAAACACATAAAAGATATAATACACAAAATGTGAACCATAATACAAATATGGACTTGGTGTGATAATGATGTTTCAATGTAGGTTCACTAATTACAACAAATATAACCCTCTGGGGGGAATGTTGATAATGGAGGGCTAAACATATATATGTGAGAATAATGGGAAATTACTGTTCCTTCCTTTTAAGTTTGCTGTGAAACTTAAGTGCTTTAAAAACAGGAGTCTTAATATAAAATATGTCATATATATATGAGAAATAATTTAATAGTTAATCATTTATTATATGGAAGTAATCAGAAACACAAATAATAAACTTACATGAAATAGTTATAATATAAAAAGTGCAGTAAAGTTGAAAACTAAGATATATTATACATTTTATAGATGTAACATAATTAATTTAACAAATTCTAAAGACAAAAGGAAAGTCCCAGTTACATTTTTAGTCAGTACACCATGTTAAAAGAGAAAATTAAAGTACATTATATATGTTTGGATAACATGGGGAAAATGCACGAAAATATAAAAGGCGGTTTTTGCCTGCTGCTGCTGCTGCTGCTAAGTCGCTTCAGTCGTGTCCGACTCTGTGCGACCCCAGAGACGGCAGCCCACCAGGCTCCCCCATCCCTGGGATTCTCCAGGCAAGAACACTGGAGTGGGTTGCCATCTCCTTCTCCAATGTAATAAAAGTGAAAAGTGAAAGCGAAGTCGCTCAGTCATACCAGCCTCTTCGCGATCGCATGGACTGCAGCCTACCAGGCTCCTCTGTCCATGGGATTTTCCAGGCAAAAATACTGGAGTGGGGCGCCATTGCCTTCTCCAGATTTTTGCCTAGGTGTAATAATTTTGTGTGATTTTACTATCTTTTCCATTATTTTTTTAATAATCTTTAATAAATATTTGTTAGATAAATTACCAAGAAAAAGGTTGATATAGAATAAAGTGTACTTACCCTAATCACCATTTGTTTATTTACCTTCTTAAAAGTAAAATATAGAGGCCCTACAAGACAAAATGGTTTTCTCTCAGTTCACTTTGATAAACTGAAATGATTGATTTTATCACATTATGACAGTTTAAGTTTTTTTTTTTTTTTTTAATTCTTTGTTTTGTAGTCTACCAAAATCAGTTACCTCACAAACATCTTTTCTTCGTTGGATAGCATCATGGACAAAAAAGCAAGATTACAGTAATCTAATTCCAGCCTGTTTACAACCCATCATTTGAACTTGACATATATGAGTTTGCTGCTGCTGCTGCTGCTAAGTTGCTTCAGTCGTGTCGAACTCTATGCAACCCTGTAGACGGCAGCCCACCAGGCTCCCCCGTCCCTGGGATTCTCCAGGCAAGAACACTGGAGTGGGTTGACATCTTCAATGCATGAAAGTGAAAAGTGAAAGTGAAGTCGCTTGGTCGTGTCTGACTCTTTGCAACCCCATGGACTGCAGCCTACCAGGCTCCTCCGTCCACGGGGTTTTCCAGGCAAGAATACCAGAGTCGGGTGCCATTGCCATCTCCATGAGTGGGTTTGCTATGCTATGCTATGCTAAGTCACTTCAGTCGTGTCCGACTCTGTGTGACCCCATAGACGGTAGCCTACCAGGCTCCCCCGTCCCTGGGATTCTCCAGGCAAGAACACTGGAGTGGGTTGCCATTTCCTTCTCCAATGCATGAAAGTGAAAAGTGAAAGTGAAGTCAGTCGTGCCTGACTCTTTGTGACCCCATGGACTGCAGCCCACCAGGCTCCTCCGTCCATAGGATTTTCCAGGCAAGAGTACTGGAGTGGGGTGCCATTGGGCACCTTCAAAGTGGGATCCATAATATCTTCTACCTTCATTGAACTCATAGGCTTATAGTAAAGAATATTAAAGTATTAGGTCAATAGATTTGCTTTAATATGACCTAATATGCCACATTATATATTTTATTTAAATTATTATTATATTTATAGTTTCCACATAATGTTTAGCAAATAACTTTGTGATTAATATATCTTTGAAATAAGTACAGAGTCTTCATATATACAGTATGTAGTATGTATTCCCAAATAATGAAAATGGCCTTGAACATGTCTAGTATTGGAAAAAAAAAAAAGAATATACTATTTTGATTATTTTTACTTGACACAATTCATGTCTTATGAGAAGTAAGTAATATAGCTGAACTAGACAGGTGTTAGTGGATTTGTGTGTGTGTGTGTGTGTGTGTGTGTGAGAAACACAAGAGAAAATAGTTCTACAGAGTCTGTGTAATTATCATTGCAAAAATTATTACCTGTCTAATCTCAGTGTTGTGTGTTTGTATTGTGCTTTCTGACACTGCTTGAAAGGTGTTCATTCTTCTGGTACAGAATAAAAGGCTGATGGGCTGCTCCTTTCAAGTTATTTTCAGCAGAAATCAGATACTCCCAATGACAAAATCTGGGCCTGTTAAATGTACCTAACTGCCTTTTACACTACAGAATATCTGAATGGATATATTTCATATAACACAACTCTCCCTTACAATAGGAGCATTTAAGACATATTTCGAACTCAACGAGGTGAGTAATGGAGAATATTTTAAAACATGTTAAAGTGGATATTATTGGTTGCTGTGCCAATATTCATTGCTGTGCCTTATTCATTCTCTATAGAAACCTAATATTTCTCAACTTTATGCCTCTGTGTTACTTAACTCATGTATTCAGTTAAAGGCGACTGCAATTCAGCTACTAAGGTGGCTCTGATTGGTGTACAGGTAATTCCACCTATCTTGCCAGTGGTTGGCTTACAATGATCATCTGACCCAGAACAATGGGTCCAAAGCAGTGGTTTGCTAAGAACTATTGGCAAAACTTTGTTCTCATTAAGGTTCAACAAACCACATTATATGTGAAATTAAAGAGCAAAATTACTGCAGCCATCGTACTACAACATGACCCAATACATTTTTTGGAGCAGTTTGAGTCAGATTACATATTATTTGAAGTTGAGTATATTTCAACTGATGTAAAACATAAGCAAGAACAAAAGCACAAATTATATTTAAAAGTAATGTGCAGTAGGTCTTTTGTTCTGCTATGATCTACTTTCTAATGAGTGGCATTATATGTAATTTATTCAATTTAAAATTGCATCACACAATATGAACAACTGTCATTGCAGCATGATAAGTAAATCAGATTTGTTGGGATATTTACAGACTTAAACATAAGGTATATTTGATATACTATTTGGCCTAATTGAAGGAAATAAAATTAGAAGCCCTGAGAGAAGATGTGATGAGGCAGAATGGGAAACAAACATAAACAGATGAAAACAGTACCAGAAGGCAATTTATCTTTCTTCACAAACAGAATAAAAGTACTAAACAGTTTTTTTTTTTTTTTTTCTTTTTTGAGTGTCATAGGGCAGCAGTCTCCAAACTTTCTGGCACCAGGGACCAATTTCTTGGAGGATCATCTTTCTATGAACTTGGAGATGGGGAGATTGTTTAAGGATGATTTAAGTGCACTACATTTATTGTGCACTTTGTTTCTAATCTAATACTGTCACTGATCTGACAGGAGAAACTGGTCTGTGGCCTGGAGTTTAGGGACCCCTGACTGAGGTCATCCTTACATATACTTGTATAGCAAAGTAAAAGAAAACCAGAAAAGTATGTAAAGGATCCTTAGAGCACAACAAAGTTTGAATCATGTACCTTTAATTATAGACTTATCAATAGGATAAGAAAGATATTCAGAAACTTAAACCCTTTCCAGGTCTTTGTTTACATCTTTACCTGTTCACTATCCTGCTTGGCTCAATTCATCTGAAAAATCCTGAGTCTCAATAACCAAACTTCTACCTACATGTTGCTTAACTGTGCCAGTTAACTATTTCCTCTTCTCATTATTTCATGCATGTTAAACAGTAACACTAGAGGCATGACCTATAACTGTGTTGTTTCTTAAAATTCAGGAATTTGACAGTTTTTTTTTTTTTTTTTAATAATGAGGAGTCTTAACAAGTGTGGATTTCTTATGAAATAGAGAAAGTCACAAAGTTCAAGTCAGTATATGAGTTATTCACTAAGCTTATCCTACTACAGTGTCAGTTTAAGAGACAGTCATTCAAAATCCTCATCATTGTATTCATTTTTATATTTTCTATTTCCTCTAGAGAGAATTGAGATAATGAACTAATACAGTTTAGATCATGTACATATAGAATATAATAGAGTCAAAATATAGCACAGTGCTAAAACAATTGATTTGTTAGTTGTACATAGTTAATTGTATTATTGTCAAAATAATTTCCTACTACTCCCTCTTATGTCCCACTGACTATCAGATTTGTCCTAGAAGGAAGATGATACTTTTTGCTACACTATGTGATTTGCTTTGGCCAGTGAAATGTGTGTGTAAACTCTCAGGAACACACGATAGGACTCACTGTGTCTTTTTGGGGTCATATTTGTCTTATTATGCTGCTCTGAGACCTACATGTCCCAGAGACTCTCCTACAGTCTTGGTGTGAAAATCAATTAATGCTCTGTTATCTGCATTTTGAGACGCAGATTCAATCTGTGGGTCAGGAAGATCCCTTGGAGTAGGAAATGGAAACCCACTCCAGTATTCTTGCCTGGAAAATCCCATGGACAGAGGAGCCTTTAGGAACATGAGGTCACAAGGAGTGGGACACAACTGAGTGACTGAGCATGCACACATCTGCACTTTAACAGCGAGAAAAATAGGACTCAGATAAACTGAGTGTACAGATCTCATTCAAAATGACTTAAGTTGATGATTTTAAAATCTATGCGTTTAAGTACTCCTCTATGAAAGTGAAAAGTGAAAGTGAAAGTCACTCAGCTGTGTCCAAATCTTTCTGACTCCATGGACTATAAAGTCCATGGAATTCTCCAGGCCAGAATACTGTAGTAGGTAGCCTTTCCCTTCTCCAGGGGATCTTCTCAACCCAGGGATCAAACCTGGGTCTCCTGCATTGTGGGTGGATTGTTTACCAGCAGAGCCACAAGGGAACTCTATGCTTCATCCTTATTTAAAAAATAAATCATGACTCACCAAAGACATTAATTTCTGAAAGAAAACAGCTATAACTGAACTGAAGCTTAGTTGCCATAATTTCAAGTTTTGTTTTCTTTTCACTTCATGACTATATGATGTGGTTTAGTCACTTAGTAATGTCCAAACTTTTTGTGACTCCATGTACTATAGCCCACCAGGCTCCTGTGTCCATGGGATTTTTGGGGCAAGATTACTGGAGCGGGTTGCCAATTCCTCCTCCAGCGGAATCTTCCCAACCCAGGGATCAAATCTGTTTCCCTGAATCTCCTGTACTGCAGGTGGATTCTTTGCCATTGAGCCATTGGGGAATAATAATCTTGAGTAATAAAGTCCTTTCTTATATGAAATTTTGTTCCATCTGAGAGTGACTTCAGTGCTATGTCTATATCATAGTTAAATAAATGCTGGAAATTATTTCTTAATTTTTATTTTATTCAATTATTTTGAATTATTTACAGAATCAAAATATAGGAGAATTAAGAATTTCCCTCCAACAAAAAACGTTAACCAATCCCTAATTGGAAGTAACCAATGTTATCAGTTGGGAGAGGGCAATGGCACCCCACTCCAGTACTCTTGCCTGGAAAATCCCATGGACAGAGAAGCCTGGTGTGCTGCAGTCCATGGGGACGCTAGGAGTCTGACACGACTGAGCTACTTCACTTTCACTTTTCACTTTCATGCATCGGAGAAGGAAATGGCAATCCACTCCGGTGTTCTTGCCTGGAGAATCCCGGGGACGGGGGAGCCTGGTGGGCTGCCGTCTATGGGGTCATACAGAGTCGGACACGACTGATGCGACTTACCAGCAGCAGCAGCAGCAGCAATGTTATCAGTTATTCATAAACCTTCCCATAGGGAATGTATGCACATAGAAGCAAAATCTTGTTTTTGTTATTTAATATTATCTTCTATTTAATATTACCTTTTAGATTATAAAGTAGGACATCATAAAATGTAGATTACATGTATATGTATAGATATATAAAGAGATTTCTCTTTCAGAAAAGTATCATGATTTATTATGTAGATGTTTGCACACATGCATTTATATCTATAGAAAAAATTCAAAATAATTTATAATTCAGATATATGAGTAAATTATGTATATATACACACATATAAGTATATATATTATTTATTAATATTTATTATATAATATACATGTATTATTTTATCAATGCAAAGAAATAGAGGAAAACAACAGAATGGGAAAGACTAGGGATCGCTTCAAGAAAATCAGAGATACCAAAGGAACATTTCATGCAAAGATGAGCTCGATAAAGGATAGAAATGGTATGTACCTAACAGACGCAGAAGATATTAAGAAGAGATGGCAAGAATACACAGAAGAACTGTACAAAAAAGATCTTCACAACCCAGATAATCACGATGGTGTGATCACGCACCTAGAGCCAAACATCCTGGAATGTGAAGTCAAGAGGGCCTTAGAAAGCATCACTATGAACAAAGCTAGTGGAGGTGATGGAATTCCAGATGAGCTATTCCAAATCCTGAAAGATGATGCTGTGAAAGTGTGCACTCAACATGCCAGCAAATTTGGAAAACACAGCAGTGGCCAAAGAACTGGAAAAGGTCTGTTTTCATTCCAGTCCCAAAGAAAGGCAATGCCAAAGAATGCTCAAACTACAGCACAATTGCACTCATCTCATACGCTAGTAAAGTAATGCTCAAAATTCTCCAAGCCAGGCTTCAGCAATAAGTGAACCGTGAACTTCCTGAAGTTCAAGCTGGTTTTAGAAAAGGCAGAGGAACCAGAGATCAAATTGCCAACATCCGCTGGATCATGGAAAAAGCAAGAGAGTTCCAGAAAAACATCTATTTCTGCTTTATGGACTATGCCAAAGCCTTTGACTGTGTGGATCACAACAAACTGTGGAAAATTCTTCAAGAGATGGGAATACCAGACCACCTGATCTGCCTCTTGAGAAATTTGTATGCAGGTCAGGAAGCAACAGTTAGAACTGGACATGGAACAACAGACTGGTTCCAAATAGGAAAAGGAGTATGTCAAGGCTGTATATTGTCACCCTGTTTATTTAACTTATATGCAGAGTACATCATGAGAAACGCTGGACTGGAAGAAACACAAACTGGAATCAAGATTGCCGGGAGAAATCTCAATAACCTCAGATATGCAGATGACACCACCCTTATGGCAGAAAGTGAAGAGGAACTCAAAAGCCTCTTGATGAAAGTGAAAGAGGAGAGTGAAAAAGTTGGCTTAAAGCTCAACATTCAGAAAACGAAGATCATGGTATCCGGTCCCACCACTTCATGGGAAATAGATGGGGACACAGTGGAAACAGTGTCAGACTTTATTTTTTGGGGCTCCAAAATCACTGCAGATGGTGACTGCAGCCATGAAATTAAAAGACGGTTACTCCTCGGAAGAAAAGTTATGACCAAACTAGATAGCATATTCAAAAGAAGAGACATTACTTTGCCAACAAATGTTTGTCCAGCGAAGGCTATGGTTTTTCCAGTGGTCATGTATGGATGTGAGAGTTGAACTGTGAAGAAGGCTGATCGCCGAAGAATTGATGCTTTTGAACTGTGGTGTTGGAAAAGACTCTTGAGAGTCCCTTGGACTGCAAGGAGATCCAACCAGTCCATTCTGAAGGAGATCAGCCCTGGGATTTCTTTGGAAGGAATGATGCTAAAGCTAAAACTCCAGTACTTTGGCCACCTCATGCGAAGAGTTGACTCATTGGAAAAGACTCTGATGCTGGGAGGGATTGGGGGTAGGAGGAGAAGGGGACAACAGAGGAGGAGATGGCTGGATGGAATCACTGACTCGATGGACGTGAGTCTCAGTGAACTCTGGGAGTTGGTGATGGACAGGGAGGCCTGGCGTGCTGCGATTCATGGGGTCACAAAGAGTCAGACACGACTGAGCGACTGATCTGATATATATATATATATATATATATAAAAATATATATATACATATATATATATAAATGGAGAGATAATGAGAGAGACAACTCATTTTTTTGAGAGGTTTTATCAATTTACACTTCTACAAGTAATGCAAAATTTATTACCCACATATTTCTTGATGATAATCTGATAGGAAAATAAATTTATTTCAGTGTGATTTGATTTACATTTCTCTTCTTATACATGAGAATCTTTTTATTTGTTTAGGAATTTCTTTTATTTACTTTTCTCTAAGCTATTAATATCATTTTTCAATTTTAAAAGACTATATGTAGTCTAAAAAGTTATTGGCATACCAAAGGTCATCTTGATTTTCTCCTATGTTATTTTATAGAAATTTTATACTTTTTCTTTTAACATTCAGATGTGTGATCTGTCTTGAGTTAGCTTTTGTGAACTGTGTATAAAATCTGCATTTATTTTTTTCATGTGGATGATCAGTTATTCCAGCACCATTTATTGAAAATTGTCTTTATTGCATTGTTTTTACTCTTTTGTAGGTATCAGTTGACTACATTTAGGTGGGTCTATTTTTGGTCTCTCTATTGTGTTCTACTAATCCGTCAGATTTCAGTCCTTTGTTATTCTTCTCCAAATCTTGTTTGGCTCAACTGGGTCTTTTGCCTCTCCATATAAACTTTAGAATCAGATTGTTGATATCCACAAAATAAGTTGCTGCAAGTTTAAGACAGGACTGAAGCTATTAGTCATGTTAGGAAGAACTGACATCTTGAGAATATTGAATATTCCTATCTATGAACATAGATAATCACTCCATCTATTTAGTTTTTCTTTGATTTTATTCATCACAGTTTTGTGATTTTGCTCATATAGCTCCTATAATATTTTATTAGGTTCATATTTAACTATTTCATGTTTTGGATACAAATATACATGGTAAATAGTTTAAAATTTCAAATTCCACTTGTTTTAGTGGAATTGACATTTTTCCTCATAATAGTCCAAATAATTACATAAATCCTAACAAATTGGGACAGTTACCAAAACTCACCTTACTGAAATAGGTAAACTGCAAAAAGTATTATTAATGGAAACAATTGTGATGCTTCATTTAAATAAAAATTCTAATTCAATTAATGTATTATAAAACACTAATATTTTGTGATTTAGCTATTCGGATTAAGACATGCTTCCATGTAAAACTATATTTTTTCAGTGAAATATGTCATATCATTAAACTTTGCATTTGTTATAAAATATTAACAGAAGAAAATACTATTTTAGTGTGTAATGGCATAATTGTTTAGATATAAGAGCCTATACAGTAATTGATGAAATTGCTCTTCTGCTTATAATTTTGTAGAACAATGATATACTAGTACATTTTGTATTATAAAGCATTTTGAGAAATTTATATGTTGTAAGAATTTCTGTCTTTCTTAGATTCAAGAATAAATGTTTAAATAGTATAATCTCCTCTTATGCTTCTTTTGGGCTTTTTAGCTACTTTTTTTATTATGTCACTTTGCATTCTTTTTCCTTCAAACATTCTAATTTCTATTTTTGATAAACAAATTAGATAGCTATTCTGCATTTTTTTTAATTTATTTATTTTTTATTGAAGGATAATTGCTTTACAGAATTTTGTTGTTTTCTGTCAAACTTCAACATGAATCAGCCATAGGTATACATATATCCCCTCCCTTTTGAACCTCCCTCCCATCTCCCCTCCATCCCACCCCTCCAGGTTGATGCAGAGCCCTGTTTTGAGTTTCCTGAGCCATACAGCATATTCCCGTAAAATACCATTTTACATAAGGTAGTGTAAGTTTCCATGTTACTCTTTCCATACATCTCACCCTCTTCTCCTCTCTCCCGATGTCCACAAGTCTATTCTCTATGTCTGTTTCTCCACTGTTGCCCTGTAAATAAATTCTTCAGTACCATTTTTCTAGATTCCGTATATATGCATTAGAATAAGGTATTTATCTTCCTTTCTGACTTACTTCACTCTGTATAATAGGTTCTATGTTCATCCACCTCATTAGAACTGACTCAAATGCATTTCTTTTTATGGCTGAATAATATTCCATTGAGTATATACACCACAACTTCTTTATCCATTCATCTGTGGATGGACACATGCTTCCACATTCTAGCTATTGTAAACAGTGCTGCAATGAACAATGGGTTACATGTGTCTCTTTCAATTTTAGTTTCCTCAGGGTATATACCTAGGAGTGGGATTGCTGGATCATATGGTGGTTTTATTCCTAATTTTTAAAGGAATCTCTATACCATCTTCCATAGTGGCTGTATCAATTTTTATTCCTACCAACAGTGCAAGAGCATTTCCTTTTCTCCACACCCTTTCTAGCATTTATTGTTTGTATACTTTTTGATGATAGCCATTCTGACTGGTATGAAGTGATATCTCATTGTAGTTTTGATTTGGATTTCTCTAATAATGAGCAGTGTTGAGCATCTTTTCATGTGTTTGTTAGCCATCTGTGTGTCTTCTTTGGAGAAATGTCTGTTTAGGTCCTTTTCCCAATTTTTGATTGTGTTGTTTTTCTTTTTTTCTGGTATTGAGTTGTATGAGTTGCTTGTATATTTTGTAAATTAATCCTTTTGCCAGTTGTTTCATTTGTTACTATTTTCTCCCATTCTGAGGTTTGTCTTTTCACCTTGCCTATAGCTTCCTTTGCTTTGCAAAAACTTTTAAGTTTAATCAGGCCCCACTTCTTTACTTTTGTTTTTATTTCCATTACTCTAGGAGGTGAGTCATGGACGATCTTGCTTTGAGTGTTCTGCCTATGTTTTCCTCTAAGAGTTCTATAGTTTCTCATCTTACGTTTAGGTCTTTAGTCCATTTTGAGTTTATCTTTGTGTATGGTGTTAGAACGTATTTTAATTTCATTCTTTTACATGTAGTTGTCCAGTTTTACCAGCACCATTTATTATTTAAGATATTGTCTTTGCCCCATTGTATATTCTTGCCTCGTTTGTCAAAAATAAGGTACCCATAATTGCATAGATTTATTTCTGGGCTTTCTATCTTGTTGCATTAGTCTATATTTCTGTTTTTGTCCCACTACCATACTGCTTTGATGACTGTAGCTTTGTAGTATAATCTGGTGTCAGGAAGGGTTGATTTTTCCAGCTCCCTTCTTCTTTCTCAAGACTGCTTTGGCTATTCAGGGTCTTTTGTGTTTCCTTATGTATGGATGTGAGAGTTGGACTATAAAGAAAGCTAAGCACCTTTTTTTTTCTATTCTTCTTCTGGGACCCTTGTAATTTGAATGTCAATGCATTTGATATGGTCTCAGAGGTCTTTCAGACTGTCCTCAGTTCTCTTCATTCTTTGTACTTTATCTTGCTCTTTAGAAGTTAGTTCCACGACTTTATCTTCCAGCACACTGATTCATTTATCTGCTTCAGATATTTTGCTATTGATTCTTTCTAGAGTATTTTAATTTCAGTAATTGTGTTGTTTGTCTCTGTATGCTTATTATTTAATTCTTTTTCTCCATTTTGTTTTCAAGATTTTTGATCATCTTTATTATCATTATTCTGAATTCTTTTTCAGGTAGTTTGCTTATTTCCTCTTCATTTATTTGGATTTCTGTATTTCAAGTTTGTTCCTTCATTTGTGCAGTATTTCTCTGCCTTTTCATTATTATTTTTTTTAAGTTATTGTATTTGTATTTGAGGTCTCCTTTTCCCAGGCTTCAAGGAAATTCAAATTCTTTCCTTGAAGAAGGTTGGTTTCTTTCTTCCTTTGCTTTCTTCCCTCCTAAAGTTGGTCCAGTGGTGTGTGTAAACTTCCTTTAGAGTGAAATTTGTGCTGAGTTCTTGTTTGTTTGTTTTTCTTGTGATGGGCAAGGCTGAGTGAGGTGGTAATCCTGTCTGCTGATGACTGGGTTTGTATTTTTGTTTTCTTTGTTGTTTAGATAAGGCACCCTGCACAGGGTGCTACTAGTGGTTGGGTGATCCTGGGTCTTGTATCCAAGTGGTTTCCTTTGTGTGAGTTCTCACTATTTGATACGCCCAGAGACATTACTTTGCCAACAAAGGTCCCTCTAATCAAGGCTATGGTTTTTCCAGTGGTCATGTATGGATGTGAGAGTTGGACTGTGAAGAAAGCTGAAGGCCAAAGAATTGATGCTTTTGAACTGTGGTGTTGGACAAGACTCTTGAGAGTCCCTTGGACTGCAAGGAGATCCAACCAGTCCATTCTAAAGGAGATCAGTTCTGGGTGTTCATTGGAAGGACTGATGCTAAAACTGAAACTCCAGTACTTTGGCCACCTCATGCGAAGTGTTGACTCATTGGAAAAGACTCTGATACTGGGAGGGATTGCGGGCAGGAGGAGAAGGAGACGACAGAGGATGATATGGCCGGATGGCATCACCGACTCAATGGACGTGAGTCTGAGTGAACTCTGGGAGTTGGTGATGGACAGGGAGGCCTGGTGTGCTGCAGTTCATGGGGTCGCAAAGAGTTGGACATGACTGAGCTGAACTGAATTGAACTGAAGGGTTAGTTCTCTGGTAGTCAAGGGTCTTGGAGTCAATGCTCCCACTCCAAAAACTCAGGGCTTAATCTCTGGTCAGGAACGAAGGTTCCACAAGTGGTTTTTTATGGTATTAAGTGGGATTTAAACAAATATCCATAAACAAGAAACCAAAGATGAACACCAGACAAATGGCAGTTACAAAATCAGGCAAATAATAATTAAAATAATGGAACATACACGAATGCACATACACATCATGAACAAAGTCAAAATAGTCCGACAAAAATAAAGTACAGTAGATGGAAACAGTGAACAAAGGAAATAAAAAATTATATTTACCAGTTAAGAACAAAACTAAATAAAGCATGAACTGGAAAGCAAAACTAAAGCCAGGTGCCAAGTGGGGAATAAAGCGATGAAAACAAAACTAACAAATATGTTGAGAGGAAAGAAAAGAAATAAAGAATAGATATGTAGAGTTAAATAGAGGTAGATGGAGAAGATTTATATACATTAAAGATGATCTTCAAGGAGAAAGAACAGTAGAAAAGGCAATCATTTTAGTTTAATGTAGAAAAATATAACAGGTTTAAAAAATTAAAACTTAAAATTATAAAAAAGAGAAAAGGAAAAAAATGGAAGAAGAATGAAAAATGGGAAAAAAATAGAAAAACCCCACAAAACTGCAAAAGCCTAGTGTAGAAGCAGAGATTTATAATAATAAAAAGTGTGACTGAATATACATATATATATACACCCATAAACAAAATCAAAACAGTCCAATAAATGTTAAGTACAATAGTTTGACCTGGCAAACAAAGGAAACCAAAAATTATATCTACCAGAACAAAGCTAACTGAAGTACAAACTGGAAAACAAAACTAAACCAAGATGCCAACTGCGAGATAAAGCAGTGAAAATAAAACTAGCAAATATGTTGAGAGGAAAGAAGAGAAAGAAAAGAAAGAAAGAATAGATATGCAAAGGTAAACAAAGGTAGATAAAGAAGATTTATATACATTAAAGATTAACTGCAAGGGGAAAAGAACAGTAGGAAAAGAAAAATAATAAATGTAGAAAAATAGTAATAGATTTAAAAATTAAAATTAAAAAAAAAGAGGAAAGAAAAAAAAAAAAGAAAGAAAGAAAGAAAGAGGAAAACTCCACAGAACTACAAAAGCCCAATGTAGAAGGAGAGGCTTATGACAACAATAAAAAATGTGACTGAGGAGAAAAAAAAAAAAAAGCTCAAAATCTTAATTGGATCTCTTAGTGAATGGCAGCCCACTCCAGTGTTCTTGCCTGGAGAATCCCAGGAACGGGGGAGCCTGGTGGGCTACCATCTCTGGGGTCGCACAGAGTTGGACATGACTGAAGCGATTTAGCGGCAGCAGCAGTGCCAATAAAATAAACAAATACAATGAGGGGAGGGGGAAGAAATCCAAAAGAATCTACAGAGCAGGTCAAAAAATGAGAATAACTAATGTTTTCCTTGAGTCACTGCTGTCAGAGTCCTTTCCCGTGCTGGGAGTCACAGTCCACCTTACCTCCCCAGGATGCCCTCCAACACTACTGATCTCTGAACCTGCTGTGGGGTCAGCTCAGATTCTAATCTGGTCCTACTCCTGTGTGTTCTTGCCTCCAATATCCACAGCTATCAGAGCTAGTCCATTTTCTTTTGTGGGAGCTCTCAATGGCCTTTTATATATTCCATAGACACAGAGTCTGCCTAGTTGATTGGGTGGATTTAATCTGCAGCTTGTACAGCTGGTGGGAAGGTTTTGGGTCTTTTTTAGCCACACTGCCTCTGAGTTTCAATTGTGGTTTTATTTCCACCTCTACATTGGGTCATTCACTGGGCTTTGCTTCTGTGGCTTCCCTAGAGGACTTGGGTTTGGCCCAATGAGGGCCAGGTGTGGAGGTGGTGCAGCTTCTTGGGTTGCAAGAGTATTGGAAGCACCAGGTACTCAGGAGGATTGGCTGCTAGGGTAGCAGGAAAAAAAGTGGTCTAGAAGGGTATGGCAACCAGTATTGACCAATACACTTCTATATTCTTGCCTAGAGAACCCCACTCCCTATCAGAGAAGCCAAATAGGCCAAAGTCTACAGGGTCGCAAAAAGTCGGACATGACAGAAGCTACCCTCCATGCATAGATGCAAGATTTTTTCTGCCTGTGGCAGATCTGCCCCAGTGAGAGTTGAGCGTGAAGGTAGCACAGCTGCTTAGCCTCTGAGACACAGACTGTCTTCACCATAGGAATTATGGCCCTATCAAAGTATTTTTTTTGAGCCTCTTGTAGCCGGAGATCGGAAGGCCTCTTTGGCTAGTCTTTTTCTGTAGTTCCGTTCATTCAGGCACTTAGAGGGCTCCCTTGCCTGGGGTCCTTCTTTGTTCTTTGGTGCCTCAGACACATAGAGGGGCCCCTTGGCTGGGGTCCTACTCTGTAGATTGTTGTATCAGGCACTTAAAGGGGCACCCTGGGTGGGGTCCTACTTTGTAATTCAGTGTGTCAGGCGTCTGATGGGCCAGCCTCTCTATTGTTCAGGTGCCGGTGCTGGCTTGTGGGGAAAGAGAGGCTATTGTGATGGCTCTACTCCTTACATGTGACTCAGCAGCATTGCCTTGCTTCCATGGCTGTCTGGCTTTCTTCCACCAGCATTTCCTCACATTTCCTCAATCTATCTCTCCACAGTCAACAGGAGCCCTTGCCCTGGGATTTTGCTCCACAATGCCTAAACTGCAGCTCCCTAAAGTCCAGCTGGTCCAGGGGACCAGCATTCCTGTCCTGTATATGTATGTCTGCGTCAAGGGCTGTCTGATTCTCATTCCATTTAGGCTGCCACAGATCAGCTGTTTCATTTTCAGTCTTAAATGTTTCTCCTCTAACTCAGACAGTTGCCCCACTGTGGGGATCAAACCCCTGCTTCAGTTCCCCCACCCACTGAGGGCAGGTCCCATCCTACTAACACTCCTGTTTTTCCCCCTAGTTCCTTCCTCCTACAGAAATTTGTGTGGCTCTATAAATTCTTTTCCACTGGTTAGGTATTCTATCTGCTCTCAGCTGGTGTTCTGCATGCACTTCTGTGTCTAAAGGTGTACTCCTGATGTGTCTATGGAGAGAGATGTACTCCATGTCCACCTGCTCCTCTGCCATCTTGTTCTCCTGGGGTAAACTGGATGCTGGGTCAGCAAAGGCACTCATAGACCTTGCCCTGTCACCTGGCTTGAGTCAGTAAGGGGCTAGCAGGGGCAGATTCAGGCAGGAGCATCCTGGTGTCTATCCTGCTGGCCACAGCCCCATCTTCCCACCTCACTGCATCTTTTTTTAATAGGATTTTTTCCTTTACTAAAATCTCCAGAATTCTAAAGTGTTATATTTGTCAGATTTCCTTATAACTAGCATTCTGTATAGTAATTATGTTGTGCACAGTAAATGAATTTCAATGTGATTTGAAAGGGGGAAGTCAGAGAAAGACCATATTGTCACTGCTTTTGACTTTACTAGCTTGCAAGCAAGGTTATAGAGCATTGATGTTGACACAAAGTTGCAGAGGCCAATGTGAGTGGTTAAGTGTCTAAGTGCCATCGTTTTGGCTGCACAAAGCAGTTGCTAAAACAGTGACTTTCCCACCCAGTTTTCTGATCATTGGATTATGATTATAATGCTGTGATCTCTAATAGCTTCTTCTGATCTCCACTTTTCAGTTTTTCTAATTTTCAGCTCACCGTCACAATTCTGTTAATAAACCACAATGTACATATTATGTATTAACAGATCATATTTGCACAGTCATATAGCAGCAATTTTATGAAACTAGCCCCTTTTTTATTTTACAACATATATTTCTTCTCACTAGGGAGAGTACTTTCAAGCAAATTCTCATGGTCCATGTGGAGCTAGTGGTAGAATATCATCTCATTTATTTTTAAATAAATGAAATAAATGAGATTCTTAGTCCTTTTTTCCCTCAAGATTTTACCAAAATTATTCTCGATATTTTAAGTTGACTCTTCCTGAGAATTTTATCAAGTGCCTCTTCTTTAATTTTTAAAGATTTTATACAAAGAGTCAGCACTGAGCATATTTAGCTTCTTTGTTTCTCTCAGGCAGGTACTCAGTTGCCAGTCGCACTGAGATGGAATCTTCCCTAGAATCATTAAAGAAGTGCACAGAGTCATGCACTCTGTTCTTCTGTTATATTTCTTCCCATCACACTGACTCCTTAATGTCTGAATACCTGAATGAGATCCTGGATAAGAATAAGGCCCACCTCCTTCTTGGCTATAACTTTGTTATTTTCTTTGGACTAGATACCCTCTCAAATATTCACCTTAAATTTCTTCACATGTGCTTGCTCTCTTTTTTTTCTGGTTCACTCTGGTGATGATCTCTGGACTTTACTAACATTACTAAAATCAATGTTAGTTTGATATTCTACCCAGGTAGGACACAGATGCCTCAAAGTCCAGGGTTTCCAAACAATTTATTACTTCCACTTCCTTTGTAATGTCAAAAATCTGCTGTTATTATAAAGTGGCTTTTTCCAAGGAATGTTATATTTTATTTAACTGTGTCAGAAGATTGTATATCATCCTTAACGTCATCTTTTTACTCTTCACACCCTATATATTATGTTGCCTACTTCACTCCTCAGTTGCTTCCAAATCCATTCATCCCTCCCATCTGCATGACTGCTTAGTCACATTCAGGTCAGCATCACAGCACTGTGAGTGTACGCATTTCTTAAGTCAAGATTTTCTCATCCTAAATTTGTTCTCTATTATAATTAGACTAATTATGTTAATCTAACCATGTTACTATTGATGAAAATAATATCAATTAGTCCACAGAGGAATTGTGTATCAACCCTCACTTGTGTATCAGCCCTCTGCACTCTTACTGTAGTTCATATCTCATAATATTAGGCAGGAGTATAACACACTTTGTGGTTTATATTGTGCTAAACTCTTATTTCATTAAAGATAGCATTTTTCCCCTCAATTCTTCTCTTTCATCTACTTTCAGTGTTTATCGGTTAAGAGAATTAAAACTAAAAACTAAATAACCACATCCTTCCAAATGGTTTATATCTTTTACACTTCCCCTAATGTTCTTTGGAGCCTGAATGTGGTTGTTGAAACTAAACATTGATTATAGCACATCTTAAAATAGAGGCTTGTCTATTGACACACAGCAGTTAAATTGGAAGTACATGCAGCCATTCCTTTCCCCCTCCTTTTAATAGGATGTTACTCATTGACAGTGGTTCACAGTGGTAGGGGCAGATTTCAGTTTGATCCTTTGTTTAGTCATCTGGAATTGTTTGGAAGATCAGTGGCCAGTGTTTATCAGTGTTGCTGGGAGAGACAAAGATTCCCCTTAGAGTACTTTTTCTAACTTGCTTTGAACTGATGCTTTATAGTGTGGTACACTGCTTCTTTACAATAGGGGAGTTTCATATTGATTACTTGCTTGGATCCTGTTCAAAGACATCAACAAGCCTGAAAGTTAAAGTTGTTAGTTGCGTCCAACTTTTTGCAACCTCATGGCCTATACAGTCCGTGGAATTCCCTAGACCAAAATATTGGAGTGGGTAGCCTTTCCCTTCTTGAGGGGATCTTCCCAACCCGGGGATCAAACCCAGGTCTCCCACATTGCAGATGATTCTTTACCAGCTGAGCCACAAGGGAAGCCCAAGAATACTAGAGTGTTGTAGCCTACCCCTTCTTCAGCAGATCTTCCTGATCCAGGAATCCCACCAGGGTCTCCTGCATTGCAGATGGATACTTTACCTACTGAGCTATCAGGGAAGTCCATGAGCAAAACTAAGGAAAGTCATTTATTGTATTCTCTGATTTTTATCTTTGGAAAATCTTTGCTCTTCAAGTTTCTCTAAAAACACTTCACACACATAAATAATTAGTTGTCACAATGTCTTTTATTACCTTTTCTTCATAATGGAAACTTTGAACACTATTTTCTGATCATGATACTGGTTATAAAGCATTGTTTAACAGTTCAAATGTATCCTTACAGAGAACCTGCATCTGGTTAAAAACCTCTGTGTGATGGCTGACCATACATAATTACAAAGGCTTTATCTGACAGCCTTAACAGGACTTTCACTCTTAGGTTTCTATACCTGGAAAGGTCCCAATGCTGGGAAAGACTGAAAGCAAAAGGATAAGGGAGTGGCAGAGGATGAGATGGTTGATGGCATTACTGACTCAGTGGACATGAATTTGAGCAAACTCCAGGAGATAGTGAAGGACAGGGGAGCCTGGCGTGCTACAGTTCATGGGAGCACAAAGAGTTGGACACGACTTAGTGACTGAACAACAACTACAATCTGAGGCTCTCTTTAAGAGCATCTGCTGAGAGTTCCTTATGAGGGCAGGAGGGAAACCACTTGAAAAGACTTTCCCCATCCTGACTTCGTACTTAATACTTTTCTACTCCTAGTCCTTACCCCTGTCCTCCTCACATCCTTGGGGCTCATAAAACTCTTAGAGTCGTTGTTTGGGGCTCCTGAAACAGAGACAATCCCACATCTGTTCTGATCAACCTGCTCCTGAACCAGAGCACCATATTCATGAGTGAAATAAAACAGTTGGGAGTCACTGTGTTCTCTGGTTTAGTGCTTTTCCTTCAACCATTGCAGTAAGTGATCAAAGGCTTAACTCTTTCCATTTTGGCTTAATTCTTTAATAGGCTACTATTATACACCTAACAGCTACCTTACCCAACTAAGCTGAGCTCCTGACACTTAACACATACTTTACCTTCATGAAACTGAAACAGAGCACCAGTTATAGAGTTACAATCCTTTTATTTTATGGTAGATTGCCTTCTTATGCTATTATGATTCATAACATCATCAACATTAATCTGGAATTATTTTTAGTATCATGATATAATAATTGTAACCTGAGGACTTTAGTAAATAAAAGTGGCTATGTATTTTCTGTTAAGTTTTTGTGATTCTTGAATTTTGATTGCCATCTAGAAATATCTGCTCTTTATCTTTTCATCTGACAATAATTCGTAGCTATATAATTTTAAAAGTGTCATTTTCAGTTATGTAAACAGTTCATTTAGTCTTTGTTTTTTAAATCAAACTCTGAATGAAGTTTAAGTTACATATATGTTTCTCAGCATTATTAGAAACCTGTTCTTTCTGTAAGAAAGAAAGAGTGAAATCGCTCAGTTGTGTCCGACTCTTTGCGACCCCATGGACTATAGCCTACCAGGCTTCTCCATCCATGGGATTTTTCAGGCAAGAATACTGGAGTGGGGTGCCATTTCTTTCTCCAGGAGATCTTCCCGACCCAGGGATTGAACCCGGGTCTCCCAGATTGAAGGCAGATGCTTTATCGTCTGAGCCACCAGGGAATTTATACCTATTTCATTTTTTTCCTGCTGGTTATTTATAAATCTGTTCTCAAAAAGTCAGTTATCACTGAAATTGAGATTACTTAGAAAACATAGAACAGAGTTTATTTTTTCTCAGAATTCTCAGGTCAGTCTATTTCTTTAAGACTATCTGGGAAAGGGGAGGAAGAAGGATGGACTGGGTGTTGGGGGTTGGCAGATGCTATTAATATTCTATCTAGAGTGGATAAGCAATAAAGTTCTGCTGTATAGCATGAAATGGCTGGATGGCATCACCGGCTCGATGGACGTGAGTTTGAGTGAACTCCCAGAGATGGTGATGGACAGGAGGCCTGGTGTGCTGTGATTCATGGGGTCACAAAGAGTCGGACACGATTGAGTGACTGAACTGAACTGTATAGCATAGGGAACTATATTCACTACCTTATGATAACCCATACTGGAAAATAATATTTTAAAAAGAATGTATATATGTATATAACTGAGTCACTGCTGTACAGCAAATATTTCACAACATTGTGAATCAACTGTACTTCAATAAAAAAACAATATCTGGTAATTGGCTAATATCCAAATTTTCTAAAATACTTTATTTCTGCTTTCCTTATATAAGCCCCTAATTCAAGTTTATGTTAAACGAAAAAAGGCATGTCCCTTTTGACTCAGTATGAAATGCTATAATGAATAAGCAACCTGAATCAAAGGATTATTTTCTTAAGTTAATCATAAAGTATTTTAAATATTTAGTTGTGGAACTTAACTTTAAGACAATGTCTTTCACAGTATACTGACAATATTTCTACCTCTGCTCTTCATTTCATGTATGCTTCAAGATGAAAGGAAAGAATGGATAACATTCAGAAGAATTATACTAAGATTATGAATTATATATTGTCGTTGTCATTAGTCTCTCAGTCATGTTCGACTCTTTGTGTCCCCATGGACTGCAGCACACCAGGCTTCCTGTCCCTGTCACCATCTTCTGGAGCATGCTCAAACTCATGTCCATTGAGTTGCTGATGCCATTGAACCAGCTCATCCTCTGTAGTCCCCTTCACCTCCTTCTTTCAATGTTTCTCAGAATCAGGGTCTTTTCCAATGTATTATATGTAATTTTCTGTTAATTAAACATAAAGACTGTATGGACACATGGTCAACAACTTGGCAGGCAAAAAAGATCAAAATTCAAATTGTAACTGCAGCTTATTTTTATTGTATTCTTAGACAAGTTGAATATTTTTTCTTATCCTCTGTTTCCCCACTGTTACTATAGAACTTATACAGTTGTTGTAAGAATAAAATAATACAATGTATAAAAAAACCCATAAGCTTTCTGTACTATCATAAATACTAAATAAGTGACAGATACTATCATTTGCATTAACACTGACATCTTTGAATGCCTCTGTAAATTTTATTTTTAAAATCTTAGTAACAGTTAAATAAAGCAGTTATTTTCACACATTTGGAAATCCAAAAGCACAAAACCTGTAATCAAAAAGTAGATAAAAGAAACCCGAGTTGGTTTGCTTGTTTCTCTAACCAACTATAAAATGAACTTGAAGTTAGGGACTTTGGTTTACTTTTATATGCCCACCAAATAGAAGACTGAAATGGTTAAGTAGTTATTAATACTTGTTTTAAGAACACTGTGCTTTTTTCCCCAACTCTTATATCCATTTCAATATCATTCTCTATTTATCACATAAGATCAGGCTGCCAATGAAAACTATGAAGTGATAAAGAGTTATGAATGATATGCTTTTATAATTCATATGCATCATTCACAGGTGCAATATTATTGTAATGAATTATAGCTTTGGGCTTTTAGGGAAAAAGAGTATTTAAAATCCAGATGTGGGCTTTCAATAGTATTGGAGAAAAAGAATGACTGCCCTTAACTTTGCAATTTAAAGCTTACTGAATAGTGATTATTATGTACTTAAATTTCTATATTTTAAAAGATTATACAAAGATAAATTTGTACATCTGCTCTGTAATATGTATTTACTAGAAGCAGGAGTATTTATGATACTTAGTCACTGGTATTTCTATGAGCCCTATTTACTAAAAATCTATATCTACTGATTTTGTAGTATTTGAATATATTTAATGAAGCTCAAACAGGAAAGATAATTTTTAGATACTGAAGATAATCAGTGGGAGGCAAATTTACCTGAAATCGTACACATAACATGTAACACTGAGGTAATCTAGTTTATATCATTAATTTATAACTAGGGTAATTAATGACCAGAAATATTAGTGGATTTTGCATGTTATATAGCACGTTAGTGGCAGTTTTTCAAGTCTCTAGTGCCTTTTTCTATTTATAATTATAGACAGCTTATTATTGTGACATATAACTTATGCTATTTACAAGAATAAACTGGATTGGGAAGAAAGCATTAACCTTCCAATACCACAGCATTTCTTGCTTACAATTCTAAAAATGGTTTTCATTGAAGGTAAAATATAATTTAACATAATTTTATTTGAATTCATAAAGAAAATACATTTAAAAATTAGCACGAATTAAAATACTAGTTGAACTATTAGGAAGACAAAAGAAACAAAAGGGTCCTGGGAGAAACATGCAAATTTATAGTGGGTTCCCTGTCTACATTGAGACCAGGCTTATGGCCCACCACAAGGGGTACCTTCAAGAGTTGAACTACATAAATTAGGTTAAGGTCAAAGAAATATTTTCCAGTGATGGGTTTAAGGTGCACTGAAGTATAGTGTACATTAGCAATATATTTATACTTCCCTAGTATGCTCTTTTTCAGTCATACCACTTTGCCATTTACTGTTTGATCACTCTTTTATAATATGCATGGTTTTCCAAATTTAGTGAATGATAATTCAATGATTCCTACAATTTTCTAAAGGAAACTAAATATGTTTTCATTTTTTTCTGTAATTTTCATCTTTTATATTGTTATTTCTTTTAATTATTCACTGTGTTTCTTCTGTTAATGATTCTTTGTAACATGTTCAGTTCAGTTCAGTTGCTCAGTCCTGTCTGAGTGTTTGCGACTCCATGAATCACAGCACGCCAGGCCTCCCTGTCCATCACCAACTCCCGGAGTTCACCCAAACTCATGTGCTTCGAGTCGGTGATGCCATCCAGCCATCTCATCCTCTTTCATCCACTTCTCCTCCTGCCCTCAATCCCTCCCAGCATCAGGGTCTTTTCCAATGAGTCAACTCTTCACATCAGGTGGCCAAAGTATTGGAGTTTCAGCCTCAGAATCAGTCCTTCCAATGAACACCCAGGACTGATCTCCTTTAGGATGGACTTGTTGGATCTCCGTGCAGTCCAAGGGACTCTCAAGAGTCTTCTCCAACACCACAGTTCAAAAGCATCAATTCTTCGGCCTTCAGCTTTCTTCACAGCCCAACTCTCACATCCATACATGACCACAGGAAAAACCATAGCCTTGACTAGATGGACCTTTGTTGGCAAAGTAATATCTCTGCTTTTGAATATGCTATCTAGGTTGGTTATAACTTTTCTTCAAAGGAGTAAGCGTCTTTTAATTTCATGGCTTCAGTCACTATCTGCAGTGATTTTAGAGCCCCCCAAAATGACGTCTGACACTATTTCCACTGTTTCCCTATTTATTTCCCATTAAATGATGGGATCAGATGCCATGATCTTCGTTTTCTGAATGTTGAGCTTTAAGCCAACTTTCCCACTCTCCTCTTTCACTTTCATCAAGAGGCTTTTCAGTTCCTCTTCACTTTCTGCCATAAGGATGGTGTCATCTGCATATCTGAGATTATAGATATTTCTCCTGGCAATCTTGGTTCCAGCTTGTGCTTCTTCCAGCCCCGCATTTCTCATGATGTACTCTGCATATAAGTTAAATAAGCAGGGTGACAATATATAGCCTTGACGTACTCCTTTTCCTATTTGGAATTAGTCTGTTTTTCCACGTCCAGTTCTAACTGTTGCTTTCTGACCTGCATATAGGTTTCTCAAGAGATGGGTCAGGTGGTCTGGTATTCCCATCTCTTTCAGAATTTTCCACAGTTTATTGTGATCCACACAGTTAAAGGCTTTGGCATAGTCACTAAAGCAGACATATATGTTTTTCTGGAACTCTCTTGCTTTTTCAATGATCCAGTGGATGTTGGCAATTTGTTCTCTGTTTCCTCTGCCTCTTCTAAAAGCAGCTTGAACATGTCGAAGTGAGAGGTCTTTTAATATTAAGGAAATTCCAATTAAAAAAAAAAAAAAAGCAACCCTATATCATAGATTTATTCTGTTGGCCCTTGCTCTCCACATAGCTGTTGGTAAAATTACAATTTCAGGTATAAACCTAATATGCTGATATTGTTAAGAGCTTTTGTTCCATTTTTCTATTTTCTTTTGTGTCTTATTCATGATAGATCTTCTGAATTGCACTGGATTTCTGGTAGTAGCTGCCTAGTCATCTGATTGAAAAAGAGAAATTTAGGTGTGAAAATACCATGTAGGTAATCTTTTCCTATTCAACACTGTATTCACTTACACACCACTGCTAGGATTATTTCCTTTGAAACATCCAAATCACATCATGAAGGTAAGGTTCTATTCATTGATTGCTTCTGTACTCAGTTGTAATGTGTGTTAAGACATTAAGGCTACAAATGGAGAAAACTGGAAGATGGCAGAGGAGTAGGTGGAGGTGGAGTACATCTCTCTCCACAGATACATCAGGAATACACCTTCAGACACAGATGTGCATGCAGAACACCAGCTGAGAGCAGACAGGAGGACCTCACCAGTGGAAAAGAATATATAGAACCATGAAAAACTTGGTAAGATGAAGAAACTGGGGAGGGTGGGAAGGAGGAGTATTAGTAGGACTGGACCTGCCTTTGATGGGTGGGGGAACTGAAGTAGGGGTCTGATCCCCACAGTAGGGCAATTGTCTGAGTCAGAGGAGAAACATTTAAGGCTGAGAGTGAAACAGCTGATCTGTGGCAGCCTATATGGAATAAGAATCAGACAGTTGCCACAACCATACATATGCCATCCAGGAATACAGGTCCCCTAGAAGGGACAGTGGCTGGGAGCTGGAGTTTAGTGATTGTGGACCAATCCCAGTGTGAGGGCTGCTGTTGGCTACAGAGAGATAGATTGAGGGGATGTGAGGGAGGAGACTGTGGTGGGAAATGCTGGTGGAGGAAAGCCAGGCAGCCATAGAAGCAAGGCAATACTGCTGAGTCACGTGTAGGGGATGGAGCCATCACCACAGCCTCTCTCTTTCTCCACCGCCAGCATTGGCAGCTGAACAATAGAGACTGGCCCATCAAACACCTGACGCACAAAACTACAGAGCAGGACCCCAACCAGTGTTCCCCTTTAAGTGCCTGATGTGTGGATCGATAGAGTAGGACCCAAGTCAGGGGGCCCCTCTATGTGCCTGAGACACCAAACTACAGAGAAGCACCCCAGACAAGGGAGCCCTCGAAGTGCCTGAATGAGTGGAGCTACAGAGAAACACTGGCCAAAGAAGACTTCTGATCCCCAGCTACAAGAGGCTCAAACAAAACAAAACAAAACAAAAAACCTCTGATAGGACCATAACTCCTGCTGTGGAAACAGTTTGTTTCCCTAAACACTTCACGCTGCCAGGGTCCCTGCAAGCCAAGCAGCTTCACCACCTTCACGCTCAACTCTCACTGGCTCAGGGCTGCCACAGGCCAAAAAAGTCTTGGGTTTATGCGTGTAGGGTCACTTAGGTCCTGCCAGCCTTCTCTGTTAGACAGGGGGTTCTCCAGGCAAGAATACTGGAGTGTATTGGCCAATATTGGTTGCCATACCCTTCTAGAGCACTATATTTCCTGTTGCCCTAGCAGTGAACCCCCCTGAGTACCTGGTGCTTCCAATACGCTTACAACCCAAGAAGCTGCACCACCTCCACACTTGACCCTCATAGGGCCAAACCCAAGCTTTCCAGCCTCAGGAGCTAACCCCCAGTGGACGACCCACATGTAGAGGTGCAAATAGAACCACAATTGAAACCCAGGGGCAGTGTGGCTAAGGAGGAAGACCCAAAACCTTCCCACCAGCTGTACAAGCTGCAGATTAAATCCACAGGATCAACTAGGAAGACTCTGTGCCTATCCAATATATAAAAGGCCACTGAGAGCTCCCACAAAGAAAACACACTAGTTCTGATAGCTGTGGACATTGGAGGCAAGAACACAGGAGTAGGACCAGATTAGAATCTGAGCAGCCCCCACAGCAGGACCAGAGATCAGTACAGTGTTGGAGGGCATCCTAGGGAGGTAAATGTGGACTGTGATTCCAAGCACGAGAAAGGACTCTGACAGCAATGACTCAAGAAAAACATTTATTATTCTTATTTTTTGACTTGTTCTGTAGATTCTTTTGGATTTTTTTTATCCTTTTTGTCCCACTCTGTTGTAGTTGTTGATTTTATTGGCACTAAGAAATCCAATTAAGCTTTTGAGATTTTTTTTTTTTTTTTTCATTTTACTCAGTCACATTTTTTACTGTTGTCACAAATCTCTGCCTCTGCTTTGGGCTTTTGAAGTTCTGTGGAGTTTTCCTCTTTTTTTTTTTTTCTTTTCTCTTACTTTAATTTAAATTTTTAAAATTTTAAACCATTATTATTTTTCCTACATTTATTCCTTTGTTTTATTTTCCTACTGGTCTTTTCCCCTTGCATTTAATATTTAACATATATAAATCTTTATCTACCTCTATTTAACTTTGTATATCTATTCTTTCTTTCTTTACTTTCTCTCCTTTCCTCTCAACATATTTGTTAGTTTTATTTTCACTGCTTTATTCCCCATTTGGCACCTTGCTTTAGTTTTATTTTCCAGTTTGTGCTTTAATTAGTTTTGTTCTGGTAGACATAATTTTTGGTTTCCTTTGTTCAATGGGTCAATCTACTGTACTTAATATTTGTCGGACTGTTTTGATTTTGCTTTTGGATGTATATGTATATGTGTATATTCAGTCACATTTTCATTGTCATTATAAACCTCTGCCTCTACATTGACCTATAGCAGTTCTGTGGAGTTTTACTTTTTTTTCCCCTTTACATACTTCTTCCGTGTTTTTCTCTTTTTATAATTTTAAATTTTTATACTTATTATATTTTTTCTACATCTATGCCATCGTTTTCCTTTCCTATGGCTTTTTTCCCCTTGCAGCTGATTTTTAATGTATATAAATCTTCTTCATCTACCTCTATTAAACTTTGCATATCTATTCTTTCTTTCTTTCTTTTCCTCACAACATATTTGTTAGTTTTGTTTTCATTGCTTTATTCCCCACTTGACAACTTGCTTTAGTTTTGTTTTCCAGTCTGTGATTAAGTTAGTTTTGTTATTAACTGGTAAATACAATTTTTGATTTACTTTGTTCTCCAGATCAATCTAATTTATTTTTGTTGGGCTGTTTTCACTTTGTTCACAGGAGTATATGGATATGTGTATGTTCCATTATTTTGATTATTATTTGCCTGATTTTGTAACTACATTTGTATGGGGTTCATTTTGATTTCTCGTTTTTGTATATTGTTTTACTCTCCCTTAATTCCATAACAAACTTCATGGTAGAACCTTTGTTCCTGACCAGAGATCAAACCCTGAGCCTTTGGAATGGGATCACTGACTCTAAGACCCTAGGCTATGAGAGAACTAGCCCTAGGGAGTAGTAAATAGTGAGAACTCACACAAAGGAAACACTTGAATACAAGAAGAGGCATCATCCAACCACCAGTAGCACCCTTTGCAGGACACCTCACCTAAACAACAAACAAAACAAAAATACAAACCCAATCATCAGCAGACAGGATTACCACCTCACTTAGCCTTGCCCATCACAGGAAAAACAAACAAACAAACAAAAACTCAGCACAAATCTCACCCTATATGAAACTACACAAACCAGTGGACTGACCTTAGGAGGGAAGAAACCAAAAGGAGGAAAGAATTCAACCTTCTTCAAGGAAAGAATTCAACTTTCTTTGAAACATGGGAAAAGGAGACCTCAAACACAATAACTTAAAAAAAAAAAAAAAAGGCAGAGAAATACTGCACAAAAGAACGAACAAACTAGAAACACAGAAGTCCAAATAAATGAAAAGTAAATAGGAAAATTTCCTAGAAGAGAATTCAGAATAACTACAGTAAAGATTATCAAAAACCTTGAACACAAAATGGAGAAAATGCAAAAAAAATCAACTAACAAAGACCTAGGAGAAATAAAGAATAAGAATATAGAGACAAACAACACAATTACTGAAATTAAAAATACTCTAGAAGGACTCAGTAGCAGAATATTTGAAGCAGAATGAATCAGTGAGCTGGAAGATAAAATGATGGAAGTAAATCCTGAAGATGAGAATAAAGTAAAAAGAATGAAAAGGGCTGAGGACAGTCTCAGAGACACCTGTGACAATATGAAAAGCACCAACATTCAAATTATAGGTGTCCAAGAAGAAGAGAAAAAGAAAGGGTATGAGAAGAGTTTTGAAGATTTAGTTGAAAATTTCTCCAACATGGAAAAGAAAAGAATCAATCAAGTCCAAGAGGCACAGAGAGTCCCATACAGGATAAACACAAGGAGAAACACACCAAGACATATACTAATCAAACTAACAAAGACGAAACACAAAGAAAAAATATTAAAAGAAGGGAGAAGTAACAAGTAACATACAAGGGAAACTCCAAACACTTAACAGCTGATCTTTCAGCAGAAACTCTACAGGCCAGAAGGGAATTACAGGATATATTTAAAGTACCAAAAGGGAAAAATCTACAACCAAAATTACTGTACCCAGCAAGTATCTCATTCAAAATTGATGGAGAATAACAAGCTTTTCAGACATGCAAAACTTAAGAAATTCAGTACCACCAAACCAACTTTACAACAAATGTTAAAAGGACTTATATAGTTAAGAAATGCAACAGAAGAAAAATGATTTACAAAATCAACCCCAAACAATTAGAAAATGGCAATGCGAACATATATATCAATATTATTTTAAATGTTAATGGATTAAATGCTCCAACCAAAAGACACAGACTGGCTGAATGGATACAAAAAAATAAGACCCATATATATGCTGTCTACAAGAAGCCCACTTCAGGCCTTAAGACACATATAGACTGAAAGTTAGAGGATGGAAAAATATATTCCATGCAAATGGGAAGCAAAAGAAAACTGGAGTAGCAATCCTCATATAAGACAAAATAGACCTTAAAATAAAGGTTGTAAGAGATAAGGAAGGACACTGCATAATGACCAAGGGTCCAAAAGGAAGGCATAACAATTGTAAATATCTGTGCACCCCAAATAGAAGCACCTCAACACATAAGACAAACACTAACAGACATAAAAGGAGAAACCAACAGTAACACAATAATAATAGGAGACTTTAATACCTCACTCACACCAATGGACAGATCATCAAAATAGAAAATTAATAAGGGAACACAAGTCTTAAATTATACATGAAATGAGATGGATCTCATTGATATCTTCAGGACATTCCATCCAAATGCAGAAGAATACACCTTCTTCTCAAGTGCACATGGAACATTCTCCAGGATAGACCATAGCTTGTGTCACAAATCACACCTCAATAAATTTAAGAAGATTGAAATAGTATCAAGCATCTTCTCTGACCACAATGCTTTGAGACTAGTTATCAGTTACAAGAAAAAAAGCATAAGAAACACAAACATATGGAGATTAAGCAATACATTTCTTAAAAAAAAAAAAAAGGCTACTGAAGAAATCAAAAGGGAAATCAAAAGGGAAATCAAAAGATTTCTAGAAACAAATGATAATGACAACTGAAAACCCATGGGATGCAGCAAAAATAGTTCTAACAGGGAAGTTTATAGCAATATCATCCTACCTCAAGAACAGGAAAAGCAAGAAATAGACAACCTAACTTTGAACCTAAAAGACCTGGAAAAGAATAGCAAAAACCCCAAAGTTAGTAAAAGAAAAAAAAAAAAATCATAAAGGTCTGAGCAGAAATAAATGAAAAAAAAATAGTAAAGATTAATAAAACTAAAAGGTGGTTCTTTGAGAACATAAACAAATTTGACAATGCTTTAGCCAGACTCATTAAGTAAAAATGAGAGAAGAATCAAATCAATAAAATTAAATATGATAAAGGAGAAGTAACAACAGACAATGCAGAAATACAAAGGATTATAAGAGACTGCTGCTGCTAAGTCGCTTCAGTTGTGTCCGACTCTGTGCAACCCTGTAGACAGCAGCCCACCAGGCTACCCCTATCCCTGGGATTCTCCAGGCAAGAACACTGGAGTGGGTTGCCATTTCCTTCTCCAATGCATGAAAGTGAAAAGTGAATGTGAAGTTGCTCAGTCATGTCCAACTTAGCCACCCCATGGACTGCAGCCTACCAGGCTCCTCCATCGATGGGGTTTTCCAGGCAAGAGTACTGGAGTGGGGTGCCATTGCTTTCTCCGTATAAGAGACTACTATGAACAAATATATGGCAATAAAGTAGATAACCTGGAAGAAATGGACAGATTCTTTGTAAAGTTCAATCTTCCAAGACTGAACCAAGAAGAAATAGAAATTATGAACAACACAATTATAAGCACTGAAATTGAAGCTGTGATCAAAAATCTCCCAAAAAACAAAAGCCCGGGACCAGATGGCTTCACAGGAGAATTCTATCAAACATTTAGAAAGAGCTAATTCCTATCCCCAAAACTCAGCACCTATTTATGATTAAAACTTTTCAAAAAATGGGCATAAAAGGAACCTACCTCAACATAGTAAAGGCCATATATGATAAGCCTATGGCAAACATTATTCTCAATGGTAAAAAGCTGAAAGCCTGCCCCCTAAGATCTGGAACAAGACAAGGGTGTCCCCTTTTGCCACTATTATTCAGCATAGTTCTGGAAGTCCTAGCTATAGCAATCAGAGAAGAAAAAGAAATAAAAGCAATCCAGATCAGAAAAAGAAGTAGTAAAGCTCTCACTATTTGCAGATGACATGAAAACCATAAAGATAGTATCAGAAAATTACTAGAGCTAATCAATGAATTTAGCAAAGTTGCAGGATACAAAATCACCTATACAAAACAACAATCCACAGAAATCACTTGCATTTCTAAATACTAACAATGAAAAATCAGAAAGACCAATTAAGGAATCAATCCCATTCACTATTGTAACAAAAATAATTAAATATCTAGGAATAAATTTGCCTAAGGAGACAAAAGAACCATACACGGAAAATTATATGACACTAATGAAATAAATCATAGATGACATAAACTGATGGAGAGATATTTCATGTTCCTGGATAGGAAGAATCAATATTCTGAAAATGACTATATTACCAAATGTAATCTACAGATTCAATGAAATCCCTATCAAATTACCAATGACATTTTTCACAGAACTGGAACAAAAAAATTCACAATTCATATGGAAATACAAAAGACCCGGAATAGCCAAAGCAGTCTTGAGAAAGAAGAATGGAGCTGGAGGAATCAAGTTTCCTAACTTCAGGTTATACTACAAAGCTACAGTCATCAAGGCAGTATGGTACTGGCACAAAAAAAGAACTATAGACCAATGGAGCAAGATAGAGAGTGCAGAAATAAACCCATGCACCTATGAATACCTTATTTTTGACAAAGGAGGCAAGAATATACAATGGGGTAAAGACAGCCTCTTCAATAAATGGTGCTGGGAAAACTGGACAGTTTCATGTAAAATAATGAAATTAGAACATTTCCTAACACCGTGAACAAAGATAAACTCAAAATGGATTAAAGACCTAAATGTAAGACCAGAAACTATAAAACTCATAGAGGAAAACATAGGCAGAGCACTCAGTGACATAAATCAAAGCAAGATCCTCTGTGACCCACCTCCTAGAGTAACAGAAATAAAAACAAAAGTAAAGAAGTAGGACTTGATTAAACTTAAAAGCTTTTGCACAGCAAAGGAAACTGTAAGCAAGGTGAAAAGACAACCGTAAGAATATGAAACAACTGGCAAAAGGATTAATTTCCCAACATCCATTTATGATAAGAACTCTCCAGAAAGCAGGAATAGAAGGAACATACCTTAACAAAATAAAAGCTATATATGACAAACCCACAGCAAACATTATCCTCAATGGTGAAAAATTGAAAGCATTTCCTCTAAAGTCAGGAACAAGACAAGGGTGCCCACTTTCACCATTACTATTCAACATAGTTTTGGAAGGTTTGGCCACAGAAATCAGAGCAGAAAAAGAAATAAAAGGAATCCAAATTGGAAAAGAAGAAGTAAAACTCTCACTATTTGCAGATGACATGATCCTCTACATAGAAAACCCTAAAGACTCTACCAGAAAATTACTAGAACTAATCAATGATTTTAGTAAAGTTGCAGGATATAAAATCAACACACAGAAATCCCTTGCATTCCTATACACTAATAATGAGAAAACAGAAAGAGAAATTAAGGAAACAATTCCATTCACCATTGCAACGGAAAGAATAAAATACTTAGGAATATATCTACCTAAAGAAACTAAAGACCTATATATAGAAAACTATAAAACACTGGTGAAAGAAATCAAAGAGGACACTAATAGATGGAGAAATATACCATGTTCATGGGTGGGAAGAATCAATATAGTGAAAATGAGTATACTACCCAAAGCAATTTATAGATTCAATGCAAACCCTATCAAGCTACCAACAGTATTCTTCACAGAGCTAGAACAAATAATTTCACAATTTGTATGGAAATACAAAAAAACCTTGAATAGCCAAAGCTATCTTGAGAAAGAAGAATGGAACTGGAGGAATCAACTTACCTGACTTCAGGCTCTATTACAAAGCCACAGTTATCAAGACAGTATGATACTGGCACAGAGACAGAAATATAGACCAATGGAACAAAATAGAAAGCCCAGAGATAAATCCACGCACATATGGACACCTTATCTTTGACAAAGGAGGCAAGAATATAAATGGATTACAGACAATCTCTTTAACAAGTGGTGCTGGGAAAACTGGTCAACCACTTGTAAAAGAATGAAACTAGAACACTTTCTAACACCATACACAAAAATAAACTCAAAATGGATTAAAGATCTAAACGTAAGACCAGAAACTATAAAACTCCTAGAGGAGAACATAGGCAAAACACTCTCCAACATACATCACAGCAGGATCCTCTATGACCCACCTCCCAGAATTTTGGAAATAAAAGCAAAAATAAACAAATGGGACCTAATTAAACTTAAAAGCTTCTGCACAACAAAGGAAACTATTAGCAAGGTGAAAAGGCAGTCTTCAGAATGGGAGAAAATAATAGCAAATGAAGCAACTGACAAACAACTAATCTCAAAAATATACAAGCAACTCCTACAGCTCAACTCCAGAAAAATAAATGACCCAATCAACAAATGGGCCAAAGAACTAAATAGACATTTCTCCAAAGAAGACATACAGATGGCTAACAAACACATGAAAAGATGCTCAAAAGGTACCATTTCATGCCAGTCAGAATGGCTGCAATCAAAACATCTACAAGCAATAAATGCTGGAGAGGGTGTGGAGAAAAGGGAACCCTCTTACACTGTTGGTGGGAATGCAAACTAGTACAGCCACTAGGGAGAACAGTGTGGAGATTCCTTAAAAAACTGGAAATAGAACTGCCTTATGATCCAGCAATCCCACTGCTGGGCATACACACTGAGGAAACCAGAAGGGAAAGAGACACGTGTACCCCAGTGTTCATCCCAGCACTGTTTATAATAGCCAGGACATGGAAGCAACCTAGATGCCCTTCAGCAGATGAATGGATAAGAAAGCAGTGGTACATATACACAATGGAGTATTACTCAGCCATTAAAAAGAATACATTTGAATCAGTTCTAATGAGATGGATGAAACTGGAACCTATTATACAGAGTGAAGTAAGCCAGAAAGAAAAACACCAATACAGTATACTAACACATATATATGGAATTTAGAAAGATGGTAACAATAACCCTGTGTACGAGACAGCAAAAGAGACACTGATGTATAGATCAGTCTTATGGATTCTGTGGGAGAGGGAGAGGGTGGGGAGATTTGGGAGAATGGCACTGAAACATGTATAATATCATGTATGAAACGAGTCGCCAGTCCAGGTTCGATGCACGATACTGGATGCTTGGGGCTGGTAAACTGGGACGACCCAGAGGGAGGGTATGGGGAGGGAGGAGGGAGGAGGGTTCAGGATGGGGAATACAGGTATACCTGTGGTGGATTCATTTCAATATTTGGCAAAACTAATACAATATTGTAAAATTTAAAAATAAAATAAAATTTTAAAAAAAAGAAAATTAAAAAAAAAAGAGGATTAATTTCCAAAATATACAAGCAGCTTATACAACTCAATACCAGAAAAACAAATAATGCCATCAAAAATTGGGGAAAAGACCTAAACAGACATTTTTCCAAAGAAGACATACAGATGGCTAACAAACACATGAAAAGATGCTCAACATTGCTCGTTATTAGAAAAATGCAAATCAAAACTACAATGAAATATCTACTCACACAGTTCAGAATGGCCTTCATCAAAAAGTCTACAAGCAATAATTGCTGGAAAGGGTGTGGAGAAAAGGAAACATTCTTGCACTGTTGGTGGGAATGTAAATTGATACAGCTACTATGGAAGACAGTATGGAGATTTCTTAAAAATCTAGGAATAAAACCACTATATGACCCAGCAATCCCACTCGTAGGCATATACCCTGAGGAAACCAAAAGTGAAAGAGACACATATAACCCATTGTTCATTGAACCACTATTTACAAAAGCTAGAACATGGAAGGAACCTAGATGTCCACTGAAAGATAAATGGATAAAGAAGTGGTATATACACAATGGGATATTACTCAGACATAAAAAAAGAACACATTTGAGTCAGTTCTAATGAGGTGGATGAACATAGAAACTATTACACAGCGTGAAGTAAGTCAGAAAGAGAATGATAAATATCTTATTCTAATGCATATATATGGAATCTAGAAAAATGGTACTGAAGAATTTATTTACAGGGCAACAGTGGAGAAACAGACATAGAGAATAGACTTGTGGACATGGGGAGAGGGGAGGAGATGGTGAGCTGTACAGAAAGAGTACATGGAAACTTATATTATCATATGTAAAATAGATAGCCAAAGGGAATTTGCTGTATGACTCAGGAAACTCAAACAGGGGTGCTGTATCAACCTAGAGGGGTGGGATCAGGAGGGAGATGAGAAGGAGGTTCAAAAGGGTTGGCATATTTGTATACCTATGGATGATTCACATTGAGGTTTGACAGAAAAGAGCAAAATTCTGTAAATAAATTACCCTTCAATAAAAAATATATTAATTTTTAATGTGTATATTAAACACATGTATACCTGTGGCGGATTCATTTTGATATTTGGCAAAACTAATACAATTATGTAAAGTTTAAAAATAAAATAAAATTAGAGAAAAAAAATATATATTAATTTTTAAAAAGACAATAAGGCTAGAAATGGAGACTTCATTGAATATTCTAGTTATGAAACACAGCTATCTATGAACTAGAAAATTCTCAAGCAATAGAAAGATTCTATTTTTCCTGCAAGCTCACATAACTTTGTTGTGTTTTTGATTTTCAATCTCTTTACTAAACGTGGTTCTTATTCTCTATTTCCCTAACATTGTTCCATTATTTTGCTTTATGGCTCTCCTTAAATTATGATTTGTGACAGTTTATCCCAGTACCTAGCAGAATGTTAACCAATATGAATAAGCTGCTGTACTCTTTAGTTCTCCTGTTCTGCTTTCAACAACATTACAATAGAAAGTGGGATTGGGTGATTTTGGTTTTACTGGTTTTTCTTCATCATGAACAACAAATATCTACCTAATATTTTTTAAGTTAAGAAACATAGAACTCTCTTCATTAGCTCAAAATTTTTGAGCTTCAAAATAACTTCCATCCATTTATTTGTTTTAAAATAATTTCTTAAACATCTACTATGTTATATAAACTATACTAGGCAATAAGGGTGCAAAAATAACAAGACGTTATCTGTCTGCCATGTTCTAATGGAAGAAATAGATGTACAATACATAGGCAGCAACATTTAAAGTATTTTGTCTCATTAAGTGCTTTGAAGAAATGCTATATGAATATGCAAATAAAGACTACATAATATAAAAAGTTAAAAAAAATAATTTTTTCAACATGCTTCTCTGAAGAAGGAGCATTTAAGCAGAACATTTAAGCAGAGTATTTAAGCAGAAGGAAGAAAACACACAAGTCACACTTGTGTGTGTATTGAAAGATGTTAATTTTTTTTTTTTTTAACATTATGGTACCTCTCAACATTTTATTAATTTGAATTAAATGATCTGGACTAGTCCAGACCAATAAAGAGTTTATTTTCTCACCTGGTAAGGATTTTGGTTAACCAATATAAATCTATGAATGTTAATCGATGAACCAGACCTTTTCTTCACTGAGCTTTATACCATAGTCATTGCGTGTATATTCTGGGCAGGAAAAACGGGAAAGTCCAAGGGTAAAGGCACATGCCTTTTTTATCTGAATAGTCATCTCTGTAGATGTAGATGCTCAAGACAGTAGGCTCTTCTTTTATCTTACTTGTTAGGATTACTCACATGGCCACTTACAACAAATGATCCTGGACAACCCATCTATAGATTTAGGCTTGGTACATAAGCAAAATTTATGTTCCATTTTAAATGAAGAAGGGGAAAATGGATAGGAAACTTGCAATGTGAAAAAAAGCTACCTTCATCAGTAATGTTGGATAGATACTTAGGAATCCAAACCTGAAGTACTCTGTAAGCCATGCTATAGTCATTGAAATTAGTTTTTATTGGCAATATGAATAACAATATGAATTGTTATAAAAATAACGATATGAATGTTATTTTAGGCAAGGAAAGAACACAATATAAGTAAAGTTTACTTCTGTCATGATTATCACTAAGGTAGGAAGATTTCCTCTGATGTGTTAAGGCTGTTGGGCTTTGTTACACATATGTTTTGCTTTGGTTTTTTTGGTTATTGTTTTGATTCCTTTGTGCCTTTTGAAACAACATTTTTGTCAAAGAACTTAGAAGTGATCATGATATACTCTGTAACTCTACACAGATCAACTATTATTTAGTATTTAGAATTTAGTATTAGGGAAACTGAGTGAACTATTGTAATTTCAATTATATTTTTTCTTCTTGATGTTAGCAATGCTAAGTTTATTATTAATTTTACTGTTCTATTTGTTTTCCAGAGAGTAAAATCACAAAATTACAACATATCAGCAAGAAAAAAATATATCATATACAGGTATGTTATTATATAATATGCTATACACATTTATGTATTTATTCACACAGAGACACTGATTTTTAAGACTGGAAAAAAATGCCATTAGGAGTGATAATCAAGTGAAGTGAATAAAACCACCTGAAATTCCACTTGTATAGAAGAATAGCTTGACCTGTGAAACTATTTGAAACTAGTGCCCTTTGCCCACTTCACCTTTCCTCATTTCCAATAAATAACACAGTTCAGTTATCTGCCTATTTAAGACCAAAACCCAGATGTCTTACCTAATTCATTCCTTTCCTTTACCACCTGTTCCATTAAGATTTTTAGCCTAATGACCATAATATATGATATTTTCTATCAAGGCTATTCTTCTACCTCAGGGCATTTGTACTTGCAATTCCTTCTTCAATTGTATCTTTCCCCATCCCTTGCCTCCTCTATATTTATTTCACTGCCATCTACCTCACCAGTGGTACCTTCTCTGATCACCATATTTAAAAATGGAATAGCTTCCTTCCTACAAATTCTTTTCCATGTCTAATTTATGCTCCTTTGCAGCATTTCCGTCACCTAACATACAATGTATTATGCTTACATATTTTAATGTCTTTCTCTTCTTTAGGGCTTTCCTTGAGCCTCAGTTGATAAAGAATTTACCTGCAATCTGGGAGATCTGGGTTTGATCCTGGGTTGGGAAGATCCCCTGGAAAAGGCAAATGCTACCCTTCACTCCAGTATTTTTGCCTGGAGAATTCTTTGGACTGTATAGACCATGGTGTCGCAAAGAGTCTGACACGACTGAGTGACTTTCACTTTCTCTTCTTTAAAATGTGCATGTACTGTGAAAAAGATAGTGATTTTTACAAATTCTGTCTGCTGCCACATTCTTTCTTCCAAAATAAATTTTAGAAAAATCCAATGAAAGGCCAGTTATTTTTTTATATAATAATAATGCAATTTTAAGATAAATCTAAATAATTATTTATTCTTCTTAGTTACATTGAGCCTGTCATTTTCTATCTTCTAACCTTTGTTTTCTGTGAAATTCATTTTAAGTTTCTTAACATCAGAGTATCTTTGATCTTTGTGTTATAATCCTTACCATTAGGTCATATTTAGCAACGAAATTAGAATTGTTTATGCAAAAAGCTTTGAAAATAACCATCACATAATCATAACTTGCAGAATGTATAAAGTCACAAAGCAGACCGTCTCTCAAGAAAGCAAGAAACAGGCCATTTAACTTTTAGAAACTAACATATAACATATTTTTGAAGTGAGGAAAGAATAAATTAAACCTTCATAAAGAATATCATAGGAGACAAAAAGCTTTCACAGAAATAAATTAGTAAAGGCAATACTTGAAATCATGATTTTGAACAATGAACTAAAAAATTGTAATAACATATATTCAAACCAGTTTTATATTATTTGTTACAATTATAAGTGTTGTTGTTCAGTTGTTGTTTGACTCTGCTACTCAATGGACTGCAGCATGCCAGGCTTACCTGTCCTTCACTATCTCCTGGATCTTGCCCAAACTCATATCTATTGAATCAGTAATGCCATCCAACCAGCTCATCCTCTGTTGCCCACTTCTCCTCCTGCCCTCAATCTTTCCCAGCATTAGAGTCTTTTTACAAAGTGTCAGCTCTTCACATCAAGGGGCCAAAGTATTAGAGCTTCCACTTCAGCATAAGTCCTTCCAATTAATATTCAGGATTGATTTCCTTTAGGACTGACTGGTTTGATCTCTTTGATGTCATAAGGAGCCTCAAGAGTCTTTTCCAGCCCCACAGTTTGAAAGCATCAATTCTTAGGTGCTTAGCCTTCTTTATAGTCCAACTTTCACATCTGTACATGACTACTGTTAAAAACCATAACTTTGACTATTAGGCCTAATTTAGGGTTTTCTTTGAGTTAACTTACTCCTTGGAAGGAAAGTTATGACCAACCTAGACGGCATATTCAAAAGCAGAGACATTACTTTGCCAACAAATGTTCGTCTAGTCAAGGCTATGGTTTTTCCTGTGGTCATGTATGGATGTGAGAGTTGGACTGTGAAGAAGGCTGAGCGCCGAAGAATTGATGCTTTTGAACTGTGGTGTTGGAGAAGATTCTTGAGAGTCCCTTGGACTGCAAGGAGATCCAACCAGTCCTTTCTGAAGGAGATCAGCCCTGCGATTTCTTTAGAAGGAATGACGCTAAAGCTGAAATTCCAGTACTTTGGCCATCTCATGCAAAGAACTGACTCATTAGAAAAGACTCTGATGCTTGGAGGGATTGGGGGCAGGAGAAGAAGGGGACGACAGAAGATGAGATGGATGGATGACATCACTGACTCGATGGACGTGAGTCTGAGTGAACTCCGGAAGTTGGTGATGGACAGGGAGGCCTGGCATGCTGCGATTCATGGGGTCGCAAAGAGTCAGACAGGACTGAGCGACTGAACTGAACTGAACTGAAAGCAAACTGAACTATTATAGTTCTAATAATGTCACAAGCAAGATAAAGATAAAGGAAATCTATGAATTAGTTTTATGGCTGAGAGAGACTAGAAGAAGACAAAATCTGAGTTAGATGTTGTCCTTTGCTTACTTCCCTATGACCACTGATGTCTCTAATATCACACAGATAGTAAGCTCAGCGTCAAGTGTAAATCACAATCATAGGCATTGTAACCGAGTGACTATATATAATATACTAGTTAGAGCCTTTTTCATATAATGTGAGTCTTTATTATTTTAATGAGTCTTAAAACATATTGACATTGTTGTATCTTACTTTCTCATAATGTGTCAATATAAGGATCCTTTCCCTCAGTACCTTTGCTTGGATATTGACAAGGACCTCACCTTACAAGTTGAACAACTGCAACAAAACATGAATTTGAATGAACTTTGTTATAATTCTCTTTTCCACATTAGAAGTGGGAAAATTTCTTTGTCTGTGGAATATGTCAGCCAGTGAATAAGTACTAAGTTAATTCACATCATCTGTTCTAAATAGATGGCAATTTCAATCATGTCAGATTTTCAGAAGGCAGTTATTATTAAGCTAAAATAATTATGTAAAATAGGCTAAAAAATGTGCAAGTGATTAGAGAATAAACCTAAACCTTGCATGTGCTTAACTCAATATTATTCTGAATAAAATGGAAAAGAACAGCATCAATGTGGGATATTAGTGGGAACATATTATCATTATCCAATGACATAGCTTTAGGCAAATTATTTGGCAAGAAAATTAGAAGTATAAATAAAACTTTATCACAGGGATTTTTTAAATGTTAAATTTAAATTATTTACAAAATATTTTTGTAAATTATTTACAAAAAATTTAAATTAATAAACAAATATTCAGATGTATATTTTATATTGTAAATATCTTAATGCTATTGACTTGTATATTTATAAAACACAAGAAACTGGGCTGAAAAGGAGAAGACTTTTATTGGAGATACTGTTAGGATAAAGTCTGAAAGAGAGGCTATATACAGTTCTCAGTATACACCTTGATATCTAATTTATCTATTCATGCCCATCAGTTCAGTCGCTAAGTCATGTCTGACCCCATAACCACAACACGCCAGGCCTCCCTGTCCATTACCAACTACCAGAGTCCACCCAAATCGATGTCCATTGAGTCAGTGATGCCATCCAACCATCTCATCCTCTGTCGTTCCCTGCCCCTCCCGCCCTCTATCGTTCCCAGCATCAGGGTCTTTTCAAATGAGTCAGTTTTTTGCATCAGGTGGACAAAGTATTGGAGTTTCAGCTTCAACATCAGTCCTTCCAATGAACACCCAGGACTGATTTCCTTTAGGATGGACTGGTTGGATTTACTTGCAGTCCAATGGACTCTCAAGAGTCTTCTCCAACACCACAGTTCAAAAGCACCAATTCTTCAGTGCTCAGCTTTCATCACAGTCCAACACTCACATCCATACATGACCACTTGAAAAACCATAGCCTTGACTAGACGGACCTTTGTTGGCAAAGTAATGACTCTGTTTTTTTAATATGCTGTCTAGGTTGATCATAACTTTCCTTCCAAGGAGTAAGCGTCTTTGAATTTCATGGCTGCACTTACCATCTGCAGTGATTTTGGAGCCCCGAAAAATAAAGTCTGACACTGTTTCCACTGTTTCTCCATCTATTTCCCATGAAGTGATGGGACCAGATGCCATGATGTTAGTTTTCTAAATGTTAAGCTTTAAGCCAACTTTTTCACTCTCCTCTTTTACTTTCATCAAGAGGCTTTTTCGTTCCTCTTCACTTTCTGCCATAAGGGTGGTGTCATCTGCATATTTGAGGTTATTGATATTTCTTCCGGCAATCTTGATTCCAGCTGGTGCTTCTTCCAGCCCAGTGCTTCTCATGATATACTCTGCATAGAAGTTAAATAAGCAGGCTGACAATATACAGCCTTGACGTACTCCTTTTCCTATTTGGAACCAGTCTGTTGTTCCATGTCCAGTTCTAACTGTTGCTTCCTGACTTGCATATAGGTTTCTCAAGAGGCAGGTCAGGTGGTCTGGTATTCCCGTCTCTTTCAGAATTTTCCACAGTTTATTGTGATCCACACAGTCAAAGGTTTTGGCATAGTCAATAAAGCAGAAATAAATGTTTTCCTGGAACTCTCTGGTTTTTTCGATGATCCAGCAGATATTAGCAATTTGATCTCTTGTTTCTCTGCCTTTTTTAAAACCAGCTTGAACATCTGGAAGTTCACGATTCACATACTGCTGAAGCCTGGCTTGAAGAATTTTGAGCATTATTTACTAGCATGTTAGATAAGTGCAATTGTGCAGTAGTCTGAGCATTCTTTGGCATTGCAAGACACATTAAAGACTCTTGATACTCAACATCCTTCCTTTTCGTTCATTTTGGAAGAAAAGGAAAAGAACAACTTTTACTGTTTTTCTCCTAAGCTAACTTTGCCAGCACTTAAAATTTGGTATTTCTGCTTTATATTTTGATAATTATTATGTTGAACTATATGTGCTCACTATTATAAGTTAAAATGGTGATGTTAACGACTTCATGTGGTTCAGTGAAATATGTTTGGTGTTTTCCCTTAAAGTTCTGGACTTTCGTATGAATATAGTTAGTGTTCTATGTAACATAAACTTTTAAAGCTATTTATAATAAAAGATAAAACAGTGAATAAAAATTGATCTACTCCTATTTAAAATGATAAATAAAAATTTATGTTCAAAGGTACTACCTCCTCTGTCAAATTAATAAGTTTTGGGGATATGCAATAGCAAACAATTCTTGGTACTTAGTAAAGTGAACACAGTCTTGGCATCAGATGATTAAAAATGATTAATGATCATATTTTTCCTTTGTTACATAATATTTTACTTGATATTAATTTATCAGAAAATAATTTTGGTCTATAAGTGAAATTCAAGTAAATTTCATAGTTTTTTTTTTTTTTTTTAATTGCTGTTCAGTTTCAGGAGTTAAAAACATTCCCCAAATATGATTAACATGTAGAGAATATGACAATACCTTACATATTTCACAAAAATTTTAGATTTAAAATTTTTTTAAATAGAAGGGAAATCAATATACTTAAAAAATTTTTAGGATATCCAAAATAGACACATACTCACATACATATATACAAACATAAGCTAATGTAATGTTTTTAAAGACTGTAATAATGCAAATGCACATTTCCATTGCTTATGTTTAAAGATAGTTTAAAAGGTGTAAAACATTATTTTTATAAATGAAAAAATTACTTTAAAGTAAACAGATTAAAAAATGCATTTTACCCTTTTATTTAAAAATGTAAGGAATTAATATTCAAAGTAGAGTCATCACTGTCATTAATTAAACTGGCTTAGTTGGTGGCCTAATGATTTAAATGACACATTGAGACTTCTCATAAATCAGAAATTCACTCCTATGAATAATACAGTCATTATCTCATTCTTTCCCACTGATTTTATTTCTCTCCCAATTTGATTTTTAAAATAAAGTTAAAACTTTCATCTTTGAATTTATAATGAAGAAAAAGGTTTGTTAGTAAAGTAGTATTGTGAAAATAAATGTTACCTGGTTATGGATTTTAATGGACACTTATACAATGTGATGAATAAAACTGATGAAATGGACTTGAAAATTTTATATTATAATGAGCTTCTTTTTGGTATCCAATATTTATCTTTATATGGTAATCTGATGAAACTGAAATCTTTAGGAACTTAAATACCATTTAAAATAATTTGAATTAATATCTGTTTATATTTTTTCTAACTTGAATTTCAACTTATTTCTCTCTTTGTTTATCATTTCCTACTAATTCATTACTTTTGCCATAAAAATTAAATCTGTCTAAATGTATAGTGTCTTCAGTTCAGTTCAGTTCAGTTGCTCACTCGTGTCTGACTCTTTGCGACCCCATGAATCGCAGCACGCCAGGCCTCCCTGTCCATCACCAACTCCCGGAGTTCACTGAGACTCACGTCCATCGAGTCAGTGATGCCATCCAGTCATCTCATCCTCTGTCGTCCCCTTCTCCTCCTGCCCCCAATCCCTCCAAGCATCAGAGTCTTTTCCGATGAGTCAACTCTTTGCATTAGGTGGCCAAAATACTGGGGTTTCAGCTTTAGCATCATTCCTTCCAAAGAACACCCACGGCTGATCTCCTTTAGAATGGACTGGTTGGATCTCCTTCAGCCAAAGGGACTCTCAAGAGTCTTCTCCAACACCACAGTTCAAAAGCATCAATTCTTTGGTGCTCAGCTTTCTTCACAGTCCAACTCTCACATCCATACATGACCACTGGAAAAACCATAGCCTTGACTAGATGGACTTTTGTTGGCAAAGTAATGTCTCTGCTTTTGAGTATGCTGTCTAGGTTGGTCATAAGTTTACTTCCAAGGAGTAAGTGTCTTTTAATTTCATGGCTGCAGTCACCATCTGCAGTGATTTTGGAGTCCCCAAAAATAAAGTCTGACAGTGTTTCCACTGTTTCCCCATCTATTCCCCATGAAGTGATGGGACCACATGCTATGATCTTCGTTTTCTGAATGTCAAGCTTTAAGCCAACTTTTTCACTCTCCTCTTTCACTTTCATCAAGAGGCTTTTTCGTTCCTCTTCACTTTCTGCCATAAGGGTGGTGTCATCTGCATATCTGAGGTTATTGATATTTCTTCCGGCAATCTTGATTCCAGCTGGTGCTTCTTCCAGCCCAGTGCTTCTCATGATGTACTCTGCATAGAAGTTAAATAAGCAGGCTGACAATATACAGCCTTGACATACTCCTTTTCCTATTTGGAACCAGTCTGTTGTTCCATGTCCACTTCTAACTGTTGCTTCCTGATCTGCATATAGGTTTCTCAAGAGACAGGTCAGGTGGTCTGGTATTCCCATCTCTTTCAGAATTTTCCACAGTTTATTGTGATCCACACAGTCAAAGGCCTTGACATAGTCAATAAAGCAGAAATAGATGTTTTTCTGGAACTCTCTTGCTTTTTCAATGATCCAGCAGATACTAGCAATTTGATCTCTGATTCCTCTGCCTTTTCTAAAACTAGCTTGAACACCTGGAAGTTCACGGTTCACGTATTACTGAAGCCTGACTTGGAGAATTTTGAGCATTACTTCACTAGCGTGTGAGATGAGTGCAATTGTGCAGTAGTTTGAGCATTCTTTGGCATTGCCTTTCTTTGGGATTGGAATGAAAACTGACTTTTTCCAGTCTTAGATTTATATTATTTTACTTAAAAGTGTGTGCTTATAAGTAAAATTGAATACTATTTAAATAAAATTTGTTCATTTAAGTGAAAAATGTTCAGATTTGTGTAGAAAAAAAGTTAACATTTGTGGGCATCAATTCTGACCCAATATTAGTATGGGACACTTTAAATCATTTTTCTAATTATAACATGTATGCCGACTAACAAAAAGAAAGACAAATGGAGACAACTAAACATTGGGCTTTTCCCTAACTGTCTAATTTGGATAGCCATTGATTTAATTTTTATATTCACTCATGAATCTCTTTTATCTCTCAGAGCCAAGATTGGGTAATGTTACTTTGAAGGGGGTAATGGGGACACAAAAACCCAAAATCAGAAGATGAATTCCAACACTCTGCTCACACAAATGAGGTTCGTTAGATTTGAGTATTCTAAATACAGTTCTCTATCACATCTAAGGTCAGGATGACCTTGACTCCAATTACTAAGCATAGTATGAGGAAAGCTAAATGGAGCTTACTTATAGAAATTAACCTGAGACCACAGTGTGACTAGAGAATGCACTGACAGTTGCTAACACAAGGCTCAGTACCTCGGGCCCTACCATATCCAAAATATGTCCTTAACACTTGGCATGTTTACTTGTTGTTTGCCTAGAGTACATCCTTCCATGTAATTTTTAAATATGTAGTCAACTTTATCAGTTTTCTCATAAGTGCTTTATAAGGCATGAATATAATTAGATTTTTGCCACTCTGAAGAATTTTTTTTTAAGTTAAAATACTAAAACAAGCATTTGTTTGAAGTTAAGTATGTGAAAAACACAGATGGTGACAATATTGGCAATTTATTATATTTTTTGACCAGTCTTACTAATTATTTAAGAATACTAACCAAAACAAAGTAAAATATATTTCATTGTAGCTTTACATCATCCATAAAAGACATGTTTTTTATAATAATGTTAAAGATCTTCCAAGAATATACAGTTCTTGAATGTCCATGAAATTATTCATTAAATATTCAAAATATTCATTCAAAAATTAACATAAATATTAACTACTTAGTAATCAGAAAATTACAGTCCTGATTTATGTCTGGTTGTCTTTTGTGATTATTTTTCACCAAAATCTAACCATTATCAAATGCCCAGCAATGATGGAATTACATTAATCATTAAGTATGCATATTCTGTGTATGATGGTAGTTATTAAAATGATAAATATTGTAGTGACATAATTTTGGTGCTTATGTTATTTAACTAAATAGAGTGTATGATCGCTATGCTTTCAGACATACTTGCATACGTTAACACAATACTGTAGTAATGAAAAATAAAAATTTTAGGTATATTTTAAATTTTATGAATGTTTCCTATTCATTTCTAATAACAAGAATCCACTTTAAGCAAAAACTATTTAATTCAGGGAACTAGGAGGCTTACATTTATTGAAAGAGCTTCGTGAGTAGACTCTATTTCTCTCAGAACAACAAAGGAAACAGTCTTTCAAGGGAGAGTGTTGAATTAACAGAATTTCAGAGTTGAGTAATCAGGAAGCCATGCCAAGAGTACTGACACCAAGACCACATTAGTTTTTTTGGAAGTTTGGAAAGCCCAATCCTTAGCATTCCAGTCTCTTATGCGTAGTAAGACACTTCAGAGTGAGCCATTCTGCAGTTATCTATACACAGACGTTAAATTTTTTGCTTCAGCTTCCATGACTTTACCTAATGTCTGCAATAACTTTTGTTTTAAATTTAAATATTCAAGCATTGCCATCATCATTAGTATTCACACAGCACTGATCTTACACAAATTAATGGAAATACAAATTCCTGTCTCTAATCCAGTAATCGCTTGACATTTTTTCTATCATTCTATAATTTATCCATAATTTTCTTTAAGGAATATGCTGAAAACTGTAATTTTGCTTATGAATTTTTGAGTATTAAAAATTCTGGAACTGAACAATCAAAGACTTTTTTCAACTATCATTATATGGCCAACTGTATGCTTTCTAGGTTTTATGTCAGAAGTCAGATCTTGGCTTTTGCTAATTAAGCATACACTGTTCTATTTTATGTGTCATTGTTTTAAACAGTAAGGAGACTGTCATTTTGCTCTAGGTGATTGGCTTTCATTTAGAATATTTATGACTCAGATAAAAATGGAATATAAAGACTATTTTGTAATTAAAATAATCCTGTATCAAAAGACTCAATCTTGAACCCATCTAGCACATAGCAGTTATAAACGTGTAGTACTTAGCAGTAATTCTAATACTATTGCTATTAATTTAGGACTACTTTTTAAAATAAAACTAAAAAGCTACATAAGTTATACTAAGCACTTAAAATGGTTTATCCTTCAAAGTAATAACTTATGAGATATGCCATTAATATCTTAAATTTATTTACTGAAAAAGTCAGAATTTAATAAATAGTAGGACTTGGTTCTACAAACTACTTCTTAGTGCTTTGTTGATTTTCTATTGTTGTGTGACAAACTTCCCAAACTGGGTGACTTAAAACAACCCAATTTATTTTATTATATCACAATTTCTGTGGGTCAGGAGTCAGAAGGTTATCTAGGTATTTTGCTAAGAATCTCACATGGCTGAAATCAAGGTATGTGCTAGAATTCATTCTTTTGTGGAAACTAAAAAAAGTCCAGGTCCAATAAAGTGTTTGTAGAATTCATTTCCTTGCATCTTCAGAACTGAGGGCCCCAGTTTCTTATTGATTGTTGGCAGAAAGCTTGGCAGGTGGGTTTTACAACATGGCTGCTTACTTCTTCCAGGGCACTTAGGTAGAGAATTGCTAGAGCCAATGAGCTAGAAATGTGAGTTCTTATATAATGTAACATAATTTCTCCAACTTTGCCATATTTTATTCATTAAAAGCAAATCAGAGGACATAACCACAACCAAGTACTTGGAGGGGGCTTTTTATAAAGGGATGTAAACACCAGCAGCGAGACGTTATGGAGGGCCACTCTGGTGTTGATTGCCACAGTCTATCCTAAAGCTCCCAGTGATTCTTATCCCTCCTAAATGAAAAATATATTCACCATCCCATGTCCTAGATCCAAAACAGTCTTATAATGAATTGATTACAGTGTTTGTTCAACCTACAGGATCTAAATTATGTGTATATTTGGATGAGGTTCCTTAGGTGTAGTTCCTTTAAAATTATGTTGATCTGTAAAACTGAAGAAACTGGTTATCTCCTCGTCCCCATTACATGCAATATACAGTGGTGCGACAAGTAAAAGATGATAGCTATAAGCATTCCCATCCATAAATGGGAGTCACAAAGGAGTCAGTGGTCTGTAGCAGTTTTGAAACCTATCTGGGCAAATGTTGGCTGTTTCCTTGATTAGGTTTCAGTACCTAGGAAGAACTGTCCATGCCTCTCAGCTCTATCTCTGGGTCCTTGATCTTGTTCTCCAAGCCATTCTTCCTTTTTCATGAGATGTACCATTTACTTTATCAGCCAGCTTCATGTCAATTGACTTTTGAGACTTTGGCAATCTTCTTTCTGTTGAACTTTTTGCTTCTTTTAGTCCAAGTTGGCAGTTGTTGAAGAAATAAATTTCTCAAAAAACTTTGTAGGGCTCTTGTGGATTTCACAGGGGTTCATTCTACAAACTACACATATAGATCTTTTCAAAATAAGCTTTTCACTACCAGGGGATCCTGCTGAAATGGCTAGGAGACAACCCCATTAAGCTTCCTAGAGTCTCTATGGTTTATTTAGAAATTATGTGAGGCATAAGATTTAGGGTCTTCAAAGAGTCGGACACGACCGAGCATAAACACACACAGTCTTTTTAAAGAACACTTCCTATGACAGAATACTATGATCTTTTGACTGTAAATTTTAGGAAGATATTTTATAGTCAATCCTTGAATTTTTCTCTAGATCACACTTTTTAAAAATTATTGACAGCCAGTTCCCAGTAGTAGCATCCTTGCTACCTGGTAATGTTGAGAATTTTCATAAATATCAGGTCCAGTTTCCTTTTGCTTTAACAGTTCTTTCCTCAATTGACCTCTATCCTCTAACATTTTTCAATAATCAGTAACAAGAAAACAGTAGGCATTCAGTACTTTTCTTCCAAGTCCCTTTGACTGCATATGCAAGTTCATCACTTAAAATTCTGCTTTCTGTATCTATCTCATGAGATAATTTTGTGAAACTTTCTGTCACTGAATAAAAATAATATTTTTAAAATCATATTCACATTTGTATATTTTTAAAATTTATTTATTTTAATTTGAGATTAATTACTTTACAATATTGTATTGGTTTTGCCATGCATCAACAATAATCTTTTGTATTCTAGTTTCCAATAACATCAAATGCTTTTGAACTGTCACTCTTAGCATCCTAATAATCTGTTCAAAACAATTTAGGATTTCTCTATGAAACTGTTCAGAATTTCTCCAGCCTCTACACACTGCTTACTTCCAAATTTACTCCCATATTCTTAGGTATTTAATATAGTAGCACCCTACTTTGAGGTATTAAAATCTGTATTATTATCTATTTACTCCTTAACAATTTGTCAGAGTCTTAATGGTTAAAGGATGCACATTTATTACCTCACAGTTTCTATGTGTAAAAAACTGGAGTTTACTTACTGAGGTCTTCTGGAGAAGGCTTCCCAAAGCTATAACTAAGGTTTCAGCCAGGATGTATTCTCATCTGGAGGCTCAAATGGGGAAGAATTCACTTGTAAGCACAATAAGGTTGCTGGCAGAACTCATTTCCTTATGTTTGTAGGACTGAGGTTCCAGCTTCTTGCTAGGTGCCAGCTAGAAGTCTATCTCAGCTTCTAGAGGCTATCCTTAAAATCCTTGTCAAATGCATTTCCCAAGCTGACTGCTAATCTACTTAAACCAAACAGGGGGAGAGTCCCTGAGCAGTCTCTCAGCAGTCTCTCTGCTAAGCCTGTGGAGTCTTATGTAACAAAATTATGGAAGTGATATCTACCCCCATCATCTCTGTCATGTTCCACTGGTTAAGAGTAAGTCATAGGTCATACCACACTCAAGGGAAGGGTATAGACAACAGGACACAGAATCATGAATGGTCATCCTAGAAGTCTGCCCATTGTAGCTAGAAACACCAAGGTGTTACATTCCAAAACTAGACTTACTAAAATGATATTTTTAAAAATCTGTGAAATGTATTTCTTCTTCAAAATGCTTTAGTGACAAGAATTGCTATGACCGTGAACTTCCAGATGTTCAAGTTGGTTTTAGAAAAGGCAGAGGAACCAGAGATCAAATTGCCAACATCTGCTGGATCATTGAAAAACCAAGAGAGTTCCAGAAAAACATCTATTTCTGCTTTATTGACTTTGCCAAAGCTTTTGACTGTGTGGGTCACAATAAACTGGAAAATTCTGAAAGATGGGAATACCAGACCACCTGTCCTGCCTCTTGAGAAACTTATATGCAGGTCAGGAAGCAACAGTTAGAAGTGGACATGGAACAACAGACTGGTTCCAAATAGGAAAAGGAGTACGTCAAGGCTGTATATTGTCACCCTGCTTATTTAACTTCTATGTAGAGTACATCATGAGAAACACTGGGCTGGAAGAAGCACAAGCTGGAATCAAGATTGCTGGGAGAAATATCAATAACCTCAGATATGCAGATGACACCACCCTTATGGCAGAAAGTGAAGAGGAATGAAAAAGCCTCTTGATGAAAGTAAAAGAGGAGAGTGAAAAAGTTGGCTTAAAGCTCAACATTCAGAAAATGAAGATCATGCCATTTGTTCCCATCACTTCATGGGAAATAGATGGGGAAACAGTGGAAACACTGTCAGACTTTAATTTTGGGGGCTCCAAAATGGACACAGGGAGGCCTGGCATGCTGCAATTCATGGGGTCACAAAGAGTTGGAGACGACTGAACCCATGTAATGATGATAGAGTAATGATGAAGCTTCTAAAAACTTAAAACCTACTCCTTAATACATTTATAGAGTGGTACTGATATTGATTAGAGAAAGCAATGGCAACCCACTCCAGTACTCTTGCCTGGAAAACCCATGGATGGAGGAGCCTGGTGGGCTGCAGTCCATGGGGTCGCTAAGAGTCGGACATGACTAAGTGACTTCACTTTCACTTTTCACTTTCATGCATTGGAGAAGGAAATGGCAACCCACTCCAGTGTTCTTGCCTAGAGAATCCCAGGGATGGGGGAGCCTGGTAGGCTGCTGTCTATGGGGTCTCACAGAGTTGGACACGACTGCGGTGACTTTGCAGCAGCAGCAGCAACAGCAACTGATATCGATCATAGTTTCTCAAATGAAAAAAAAAAATAGTATATATTTGCTTAATGAAAAAGATCAGTTTTCATTCCAATCTCAAAGAAAGGCAATTCTAAAGAATATTCAAACTACTGCACAATTGCACTCATCTCACATGCTAGCAAAGTAATGCTGAAAATTCTCCAAGACAGAGTTCAACATTACGTGAACTGTGAACCTCCAGGTATTCAAGCTGGATTTAGAAAAGCAGAGGAACCAGAGATCAAATTGCCAACATCTGTTGGATCATAGAAAAAGTGAGAGAGTTCCAGAAAAACATGTGCTTTTGATTTATTGGGGCTTCCCTGGTGGCTCAGATGGTAAAGTGTCTGCCTGCAATGCAGGAGACCCAGGTTCAATCCCTGGGTCAGGAAGATTCCCTGGAGAAGGAAATGACAACCCACTCCAGTACTCTTGCCTGGAAAATTCCATGGACAGAGGAGCCTCGTAGTCTATAGTCCATGAGGTTGCAAAGAACCAGACACGACTGAATGACTTCATTTCACTTTTACTTTATTGACTACACCAAAGCCTTTGACTGTGTGGATCACAACAAACTGGAAAATTCTACAAAAGATGGAAATGCCAGAACCCATGGCCTGCCTCCTGAGAAATCTTTATGCAGGTCAAGAAGCAAGAGTTAGAACTGGACATGGAACAACAGACTGGTTCCAAATTGGGAAAGGAGTACGTCAAGGCTGTATATTGTCACCCTGCTTATTTAACTTATATGCAGAATACATCATGCGAAATGCCAGACTCGATGAAGCAGAAGCTGGAATCAAGATTGCCGGGAGAAATATCAATAATCTCGGATATACAAATGATGCCACCCTTATGGTGTAAAGTGAAGAAGAACTAAAGAGCCTCTTGAAACCGAAAAAGGAGAGGGAAAAGTTGACTTACAACTCAACATTCAGAAAAGTAAGATCATGGCATCTAGTCCCATCATTTCATGGCAGATAGATTGGGAAATAGTGGAAACATTCAGACTTTACTTTTAGGGGCTCCAAAATCACTGCAGATGGTGACTGAAGCCATGAAATTAAAAGATGCTTGCTTCTTGGAAGAAAAGCTATGACTAAACTAGACAACATATTAAAAAGCAGAGAAATTACTTTACCAACAAAGGTCCATTTGGTCAAAGCTATGGTTTTATGAGTAGTCATGTATGGATGTGAGTTGGACTATAAAGAAATCTGAGCACTGAAGAATTGGTGCTTTTGAACTGTGGTGTTGGAGAAGACTCTTGAAAGTTCCTTGGACTGCAAGGAGATTCAACCAGTCAATCCTGAAGGAAATTAGTCCTGAATATTCATTGGAAGAACTGATGCTGAAGCTGAAACTCCAATACTTTGGCTATCTTACCCAAAGAACTGACTCATTGGAAAAGATCCTGATGCTGAGAAAGATTGAAGATGGGTAGAGGATCTTCCTCCACAGAGGATGCGATGATTGTACGGCATCATCAATGTGATGTACATGAGTTTGAGTAGACTCCCGGAGTTGGTGATGGACAGGGAAGCCTGGCTTGCTGCAGTCCATGGGGTCTCAAAGTCGAACATGACTGAGAGATGGAAGTGAAAAGATGATTACTAGTATAATTTATATATATATATAACTTAAAATGGCAGGCTGTTACAAATATTATCAAAATTATTTAAAATGAATTTAAAAAAAAGAATGTCTCAAGTTCTACAAAGTTAGAATCTATAGTAAAATAGACTAATTATGTTCTTAAGCATGAAACACAATAGTAAGCCCATTGATACTCAGTTATTTAAATGAATCTCCCCTTTCTTGTAGCTTTGATTTTTTGCACTTAATTTTCAGTGCTTTTTAGAGAGCAATTATTATAGCAAATAAAACTTTCAAGTATGTAATACTCACAATTGCATCTGTCTGTTTTCACAAAGGTAAAATCTAATTCAATGTACATTTCTCTCTCAAAGGTATTATTTTTAATTGAGTCTTGCAAATGGATTTAATCAGCATAGTTTTTATTTATTCTCAGAGTGTTGTATTTCAATCATTATAGAATGTAGGCTTTGTTTTGAATTTAAAATTCATTTTACTGTGAAGTAAAGTCTTGCATACAAATACCCACACCAGCAGCAGCATTTTAACCCCACCATTATTACTCTAGAAGCAAGAAAAGGAAAAGAAACTTAAAAATGTATACAATCCTAAATGGAAAAGCAAATCTCAAAATAAATAGGCAAAAATTCAGTGCGTGTCTTTCTTTTCTTCACAAGGTGAAATATTTTTCTTATAATTTTAAACATGCTAATTAACTTAGAATCAAATGTCCAATAATTTCACACTAAATAAAAGTAATTAATCATATCAGGAGGTAGCAACAAAATAATAGATTCCAAAAGAAAGGCCAGAAATGAAGGTTTTTTTTTGGAAGTGAAGTTTTAATACACATCGGACAGTAATTTGAAGTAGAGGATTTATATTGCAAAAATATAAATGTTTGGCAAAGTGGAACTGTTCATTATTTTTCATACAAAGTTAAAAGCACATTGTATTTCCTTCCTGACCGCTTCCCGAGCCCCCATCTTTCAAAAAAAAAAAAAAAAACAAGCTTCATCTAAATTATTTCATTTGATGGGCTGTCATTTATAACTTTATTGCTACTTCTGTCTCAGGTATTCCTTTTGGGAAAAATGTATGTATTTGTTACGTACTCTAATGTATTGTCTATAAATTATAAGATAAAGTCAAACATGTATCTGCTGATACTTTTTAAGTTGACCTGTCTTTATACTTAGAAATGTCTCTTAATGGTAGTCTTCCCTCATGGCTCAGATGGTAAAAAATCTGCCTCCAATACAGGAGACCTGGGTTAAGTCCCTAGGTTGGGAAGATCCCCTGGAGAAGGATATGGCAGCCCACTTCAGTATTCTTGCCTAAAGAATCCCATGGACAGAGGAGCCTGGCAGGTTGTAGTCCATAGGGTTGCATAGTCAGACACGACTGAGTGTCTATCACACAAAAAATAGTTAAACTTTTAGGAATCATCAGTATGTAGACTTAGATAATTATTATTTAGTGCAAAAAGCCTGGGAAATTTTTCTAAGTTTCTCAATAAAATGTATTTGCTCAACTGAATCTTTTCTAACCTTTGAATAAAAAATGTAATCCTAGGGATTATTTTCCTATCAATTTGCAAAACTTACTATAAAATGTAATTATTTAAATTAGAATAGTTAATGCATTTTTACATTTTAGCAAAATATCTGTTAATTATAGACTATTTAATAGGCAGAAGATTATATGGAATAAAATTTTTAAAAGTTGTCCATAATCATCCCCGACAAGTACTTTTGTTAATTTCTTGTATAATTTCTTATATTTCCCTATGAATATTCTGTATCCATAGTCTGTAGTAGTATTGTCCAATAGAAATGTAAAGCCTGCCAAATCTGTAATTTTTAATTTTCTGGTACATTAATATATGTACAAGGAGATGGTTGAAATAAATTTTAATAATACATTTACCTGATATGTTAAAATTATATAGTATGGCTGATAGTTAATTTTATGTCAACCTGGCTGGATCATGGTGCTCAAATGTTTGCTCAAACAGTATTCTAGATATTTCTGTGAGGTTTTCTTTTTCTTTTTTTTTAAATCAGATTAAGATATAAATAAATGGCTTTGAAAAAAGCAGATTGTTCTCCATGATATGGGCCTCATCCAATAACTTTAAAGCCTGAATAAATTAAAAGACTAATCTCTGAGCAAGAAGGAATTTTGCCAGCAGACAGCCTTCAACATTGAAATTCAATTATAAGCTCTTCCCTGAATCTCTGTCTTGATGGCAACTTTTGGATTTCTCCCCTCCATAATTTCATTAGCCAGTGTTTCTCACTTTTGAACTATAAACAATTTTACAGTCAGGCTCTGTTTATATGAATGGTTATTCTTACCCAGACTGATTTCTCCAAGATGAAGTTTTGGGGAAAAGAGTCAAATTTTTAATTCTAGTTGTGTGTATTAAAAATGAATATCAATGGCCATGTTCCTGTATACTTGCTACATAATGGGTTACAGAATATCATTCAATTATTATATTTATTTATAGTAACTATTTTAAAATTTAAAGGATTCAGGCTAATATAAACTATGAGAAATTTTTTGAAAGCAATGGGTTTTCAATTAACTTGTAACATGTTAGTAGATGAGTTAGAAAACTTTGCCAGAGCTATCTTAGATATTAGTGTATATAACAATTACCTGGAGGGGGTGTAAAACAGATTCCAGGTGTCTACCCACCAAAATTTCACCCAATAGGGAGGTAGGACTCATGATACAGATGGTCTGTTAACCCCTACTGTATTAAACTTACAACCTGATGCTTACTCAAACTGTTAACAAGAAAATCAGTTTTCACTTCTCATGACTGTTAAATACTACTAGGTCAGCCATGACATTTACTCTGGGGCTAAATAGAGATTTTTTTGCTTTTGCATTTTTTTCCCAATCTTTTATTTTGTGGCCTTAAAATGAAGCCTAACTTTAAGTAGTGGTAATGGCTTATGTAAAAACCATAATTTACCACTTAGATATACAGAATAATTAATAAAAATCTATAAAAAGCTTAATAATTATTTCAACTAATTGACTTTCATTTTCATCACCTTGAAAATTACTTGAAGATTATTGATCTATTTTAAATACCTGAAGATAATTGGTCAGAATATATCAAAATCAGTAGTTGCTAAACTCAATGTTCTTATGAGTTTTCCTGATGGCTCAGTAGTAAACAATCTCCCTGCCAATGCAGGAAACACAGGCTTGATCCCTGGGTCAGAAAGATCCTCTGAAGAAGGAAATGGCTACTCATTCCAGTATTCTTGCCTAGAAAATTCCATAGAAAGGAGTCTGGTGGTCTATAGTCCATGGAGTTGCAAAGAATCAGACACCACTTATGACTAAACAATAACAAATGAGTTTTATGTGCCAGAGAAACTTTTTCAATATCCAAGAATAGACAATTAATTAGTAGAAGATCTAGGAAGCTGAGCACTATTAACTGTGAAAGAAAGTGAAAATCACACAGTCATGTCCGACTCTTTGCGACCTCGTGGACTATACAGTCCATGGAAGTCTACAGACCAGAATAATGGAGTGGGTAGCCTTTCCCTTCTCCGGGGGATCTTCCCAACCCAGCGATCGAATCCAGGTTTCCCACATTGCAGGCAGATTCTTTACCAGCTGAGCCACGAGGGAAGCCCAGGAATACTGGAGTGGGTAGCCTACCCCTTCTCCAGAAGATCTTCCCAACCCAGGAATTGAACTGGGGTCTCCTGCATTGCAGGCAGATTCTTTACCAGCTGAGCTATCAGGGAAGCCTTAAGTATTAACTAAGCACCAAAATATTATTTTTATGTTCCCCCCTCCCTTTATCTAATTTCAAAGTTATTTATATTTTCTATGCCCAAATTATTAGTGTAAGTTAAAAATGAGTCATATTTCTTACAAACTGTTCATAGTTTATGATATCTTCCATGCATGCTAAACTTTTGAGCAAAAATTGTCTTGTTTTAAACTCTTGGTATTTTCATTGGAAATTTCTTTGCAGGCTTTATATGGCTTTTCAAGTACCTCTAAGGATTTATTAAACATAAAGATTGCAATTATTAAGTATGTTTTTATGTCTTCTCAGTATTTCCTTACACAGATAAATTTTAGGGCCTGGCTAAAATGTCTCAAAATCTCCTCCAGCATGATTCTTGGTTGATCTTTTATCTGAAATGCTTTTTATAAGATAACCTCATTTTTATCTAGTCCTCTATGCATCATTCTTCTACTTTAATTATCTGTTCATCCAATTTTTCTACACTAATTAGTACCACTGAATGCTTTGTTTAATGATTGCTTTTTGAAAACAGTATCCTATGCAGGGTAACTGTTTCTAACAAGAAGTGAGAAAGAATCCCTACTAAGTATTACAATTCTGAGTGGGAAAAAAAGGGAAATAGTTATTTTTTACAAAGATCATTTTAAAATACTTGGTTAAAAACTATTTTTGACTCAGACCAGTAAGGAACTCTGATCTAAATGATAAAATGAAATGGCATAATTTCTCAGTCACAGAATGGCTTCTCAACTTCATAACACATAAAATATTTAAACATGTGTCAAAAAAGATTTTCCAGTGTCAAAATAACCAATTTTATCCTGCTCTATTACTAAAACTTCCAGTGTGTGTGTGTGTGTGTGTGTGTGTGTGTGTGCGCGCTTAATGTATCTTAGTCTAGGGAAATATAGATGCATTTAATTAAACAGTATTTTTTCACCAGAAATAAAAGAGTACAAAATGGATACAATTTGTCAGTTATAGCATAAATGTAATCAGGATATAGAGGGAATAGTACTAGAAGATGAATCTAAAAATATAAGTTTACAATGATTCATGTAATTAAATATCAAGAATTTAGGATAAGTTTCAGCTGTCACTGGGAAATATTTAAAACTTTTAAGTCAGAAAAGTGACATTATTAGAATCGAGTTTTCAAAATTATAATTCTGAAAATGGCATATAATTCATAAGGAGAGTCTAAAAAGATGGAGATAAATTAATAGATATTAGTACAAGAAAGCATGATGGGCTGAATAGAGGTTTCAATCTTCAGTTTGGAAAGACAATAACAAAATGGGAATATATTTCATATGCAGAAACATTAGAACAGGGTTTCCAAATATTGATATGGTGAAGGAATGAGAAAAAAAAAATACAACAGCAGCAACAAGTCACTACCATTCATTGTTTTAGAAGAAATGTAAACAGTGACTTACAGGAGGCCTTTAGATTTGGAAATTGAATGGCTAATGCCAATAGATGTGATGTCATAAAAAATAATCATAACTCTGAATTTTTCAGAAACTTTTGAGACTTACTCCATTTCCTATCTAAACAAACCATAAACTTCTGGCATGAGATTTAATTCCCTCTGAGAATGGATTCCTCCACCACACAAGAGACCACATGTTAAACCACAGTAGATTTTTTTAACAGTAGAGGTAGGTGCTTGTGGTGGTAACCTGATCCATGTAACCTGATCCATGTAGACACTGAACAATTTATCTCCTGACCATTCTCTCTTCTCCTTTACTCATGTTGCCCAGATGTGAAGTAATGGATATCTGTTGATATATTTGATAGGAGAAACTCATTTTATATAGTCCAGCAGCTCCTTTATTCTTTGGGAATCAGGCTACATATATGAAATCATTCTCTTTGATCCTACACACTATAAAATTGGTTCTTTGTGACCTCTAGTTTGATAGCTAAGTCTATATAATCCTGAACTTTAGTATTAGGATCCCAAGGCTGTAGTTTAAAACTTAGCTCTTTTTCATATTTCAGTTCATTACTATTATAATAATATTATAGCTTTTCACCCATTCAGTAAGTATGCAAGCATGTACAATGTGCCAGTATGTTCTAGAAATGGAAGATACAAAAGTTAACTTAATAGCCAAAGAACACTTTAACACGGATCTTACTTGATTTGTGTTAAAGGAGATAGGTTAGCTCATATTTACCATCTTCTTTGTTTCATTTCTCAATTGTTTCAGCTTTTGATTGAGAGAAAAATGTGTTATTTATTAATCTTATCCTCAATGCCACTCCTCCTCCAAATCATCTTGGTTTCAACCACTTTCCTAAATTTTATTTCCATTGCCATGTTTTAATTGTTTCTTCTACCCTCTCTATTTAACCTTCAAGTCTAATTTACATGCCATGACCTTAATCCTGGTAGCTCTACGCGCTCTGTGCAGTCCATCGCAGCTGCTGCAAGGTCAGGGGCTGCAGCCAAGAAGAGCAACCCCATGTCCAAGGAGTGGTGGCAGCGTGAATGCATGTGGGCCAAGAGTAGCTACTCCACGTTCAAGGTCAGGAGGGGCGACCTTGTCCAAGGTAAGGAGCAGCGGCTGCACTTTGCTGGAGCAGCCATGAAAAGATATCCCACATCCAAGGTAAGAGAAACCCAAGTAAGACGGTAGGTGTTGCAACAGGGCATCAGAGTGCAGACACACTGAAACCATCATCACAGAAAAGTAGCCAGTCTTATTACATGGACCACAGCCTTGTCTAACTCAATGAAACTAAGCCATGCTGTGTGGGGCCACCCAAGATGGACAGGTCATGGTGGAGAGCTCTGACAGAATGTGGTCCACTGGAGAAGGGAATGGCAAAAAACTTCAGTATTCTTGCATTGAGACCCCATGAACAGTATGAAAAGGCAAAATAATAGGATACTGAAAGAGGAACTCCCCAGGTTGGTAGGTGCCCAATATACTGCACGAGATCAGTAGAGAAATAACTCCAGAAAGAATGAAGGGAAGGAGCCAATGCAAAAACAAAACCCTGTTGTGGATGTGACTGGTGATAAGGTCCGATATTTTAAAGAGCAATATTGCATAGGAACCTGGAATGTCAGGTCCATGAATCAAGGCAAATTGGAAGTGGTCAAACAAGAGATGGCAAGAGTGAATGTCAGCATTCTAGGAATCAGCAAACTAAAATGGACTGGAATGGGTGAATTTAACTCAGATGACCATTATGTCTACTGCTGTGGGCAGGAATCCCTTAGAAGAAATGGAGTAGCCCTCATAGTCAACAGAAGAGTCTGAAATTCAGTACTTGGATGCAGTCTTAAAAATGACAGAATGGTCTCTGTTTGTTTCCAAGGCAAACCATTTAATATCACGGTGATCCAAGCCTATGCCCCAACCAGTAATGCTGAAAAACCTGAAGTTGAACAGTTCTAGGAAGACCCAGAAGACCTTTTAGAGCTAACACCCAAAAATCATGTCCTTTTCATTATACGGGACTGGAATGCAAAAGTAGGAAGTCAAGAAACACCTGGAGTAACAGGAAAATTTGGCCTTGGAGTACGGAATGAAGCAGGGCAAAAGCTAATAGAGTTTTGCAAAGAAAACACAATGGTCATAGCAAACACCCTCTTCCAACAACACAAGAGAAGACTCTACACATGGACATCACCAGATGGTCAACACCAAAATCAGACTGATTATATTCTTTGTAGCCAAAGATGGAGAAGCTCTATACAGTCAGCAAAAACAGGACCGGGAGCTGACTGTGGCTCAGCTCATGAACTCCTTATTGCCAAATTCAGACTTTAATTGAAGATAGTAGGGAAAAACACTAGACCATTCAGGTATGATCTAAATCAAATCCCTTAGGATTATATAGTGGAAGTGAGAAATAGATTTAAGGGGCTAGATCTGATAGAGAGAGTACCTGATGAACTATGGACGGAGATTCATGACATTATACCAGAGACAGGGATCAAGACCATTTCCATGGAAAAGAAATGCAAAAAAGCAAAATGGCTGTCTGAGAAAGTCTTACAAATAGCTGTAAAAAGAAGAGAAGTGAAAAGCAAAGGAGAAAATGAAAGATATTCCCATTTGAATGCAGACTTCCAAAGAATACCAAGGAGAGATAAGAAAGCTTTCCTCAGCGATCATTGCAAAGAAATAGAGGAAAACAACAGAATGGGAAATACTAGAGATCTCTTCAAGAAACTTAGAGATACCAAAGGAACATTTCATGCAAAGATGAGCTTGATAAAGGACAGAAATGTTATGGACCTAACAGAAGCAGAATATATTAAGAAGAGGTGGCAAGAATACACAGAAGAACTGTACAAAAATAACCCAGATAATCATGATGATGTTATCACTCACCTTGAGCCAGACATCCTGGAATGTGAAGTCAAGTGGGCCTTAGAAGACATCACTATGAACAAAGCTAGTGGAGGTGATGGAATTTCAGTTGAGCTATTTCAAAACCTGAAAGATGATTCTGTGAAAGTGCTGCACTCAATACGCCAGCAAATTTGGAAAACTCAGCAGTGGCCACAGGACTGGAACAAGTCAGTTTTCATTCCAATGCCAAAGAAAGTCAATGCCACGGAATGCTCAAACTACTGCAAAATTGCACTAATCTCACACGCTAGTAAAGTAATGCTCAAAATTCTCCAAGCCAGGCTTCAGCAATACGTGAACCATGAACTTCCAGATGTTCAAGCTGGTGTTAGAAAAGGCAGAGAAACAAGAGATCCAATTGCCAATATCTGCTGGATCATGGAAAAAGCAAGAGAATTCCAGAAAAGCCTCTATTTCTGCTTTATTGACTATGCCAAAGCCTTTGACTGTGTGGATCACAATAAACTGTGGAAAATTCTGAAAGAGATGGGAATACCAGGCCACCTGACCTGCCTCTTGAGAAAACTATATGCAGGTCAGGAAGCGACAGTTAGAACTGGACATGGAGCAACAGACTGGTTACAAATAGGAAAAGGAGTATGTCATGGCTGTATATTGTCACCCTGCTTATTTAACTTATATGCAGAGTACATAATGAGAAATACTGGGCTGGAAGAAGCACAAGCTGGGATCAAGAAATATTGGAGAAATATCAATAACCTCAGATACCCAGATGACACAAACCTTATGGCCAAAAGTGAAGATGAGCTAAAAAGCCTCTTGATGAAAGTGAAAGAGGAGAGTGAAAAAGTTGGCTTAAAGCTCAACATTCAGAAAACTAACATCATGGCATTCAGTCCCATCACTTCATGGCAAATAGATGGGGAAACAGTGGAAACAGTGGCTGACTTTATTTTTTGGGGCTCCAAAATCACTGCAGATAATGATTGCAGCCATGAAATTAAAAGACACTTACTCCTTGGGAGGAAAGTTATGACCAACCTAGATAGCATATTAAAAAGCACAGATATTACTTTGCCAACAAAGGTCCATGTAGTCAAGGCTATGGTTTTTCCAGTGGTCCTGTATGGATGTGAGAGTGGGACTGTGAAGAATGTTGAGCGCTGAAGAATTGATGCTTTTCAACTGTGGTGTTGAAGACGACCCTTGAGAGCCCCTTGGACTGAAAGGAGATCCAACCAGGCCATCCTAAAGGAGATCATTCCTGGGTGTCCATTGGATGATGCTGAGGCTGAAACTCCAATACTTTGGCCACCTGATGCAAAGAGTTGACTCATTGGAAAAGACCCTGATGCTGGGAGGGATTGGGGGCAGGAGGAGAAGGGGATGGCAGTGGATAAGATGGCTGGATGGCATCACCGACTCAATTCACATGAGATTGAACGAACTCCAAGAGCTGATGATGGACAGGGAGCCCTAGTTGTTGCAGTTCATGGGCTCCCAAAGAGTCGGACACGACTGAGCAACTGAACTGAACCTTAATCCTTGTCACTATCAATGAAACTATATTATCTTATCTATGCTAATCTGAAAGGCTGTATGTTAACTTATTTTCACTCTGTATTTTATATAATATATAATTTAGATAGTTGACATGTAAATGATATCTTATGGAAAATTTGAATATATACAAAATTGGCTATGTACATATCCATGGTAATATACTAGTATATTAAATATATTAATGTTAAGAAAATCTGTATGATCAATACTCAGCTTCAGCAATTATTAGTTCAAAATCAATCTGTTTTATTCAAACCTTCCATAACTTTCAAAAAATATTATCTTGAAACAAATTACAGATACCTTACCATCTAATTAGTACATATTTTGTTATTTATTTCTAAAGGATAGTAAATTTAAGACACATATCCACAATATCATTATAATTCCCCTGAAAGAAACAGAAGTTTCTTAATATTTTCAATTATGCAATAAATTCGGAGATGGTTGGATGGTATCACCCACTCAATGGACACAAGTTTGAGCAATCTCCGGGTGTTGATGATGGACAGGGAAGCCTGACGTGCTGCAGTCCATGGGGTCACAAAAAGTTGAACATAACTGAGTGACTGAACTAAACTGATTGATTTAAGAAATATTGCAATGTTCAAAATTTCAATTGTCTCATGTGTGTCTTGTGATTATTGTTGTTTTAAATTTTAGTAAATCTTAATCCAAATAAATCTACCCTATGACTGCTTGATATGTGTTTTAAATTTCCCAAATCTATAGGTTTTCACTGTATCTATTTTTTCTTTGCAAGCTATTTGCTAAAGAAAGGGGGTCATTTGTAGAGTGTCTTATCTTAAGAATTTCACTGGTTTTTCTTCTCCCCTTGTCCCTGCCCATATGCCAAGGTGTTACTTGGAATATTGCTCTGATTTCTGTAATCTTTATAAACTGTACTTGAATACAGAGGCTTGATTTAGCTTATGTTAATTTTTGGGTAAGTCCACTTCATAAATGGCCATTCTTCCATCAATAGATGTACTATGTCTACTTTCTTATGTTGAGTGATAGCAGTTGCTAAAGACCAGCACCCTGATTCATTAATGTATGTGCTTTACAAATTGTAATTCTAACACCACTTCTCCATTTACTACTTGAAATGCCACTCTTCATGTACTTGTAGGTTATCCGATAGTTTCAAAAGCAAAATAAATGTTTTTTGGTTTTCTTTTTTACCTTTTTACTGGTTTTCAAAACAATTTCTTCATTAACATGCCTGATAATGACCAAACTAGATTTGTTTGTTCATCATAAAATCATGGATTACTAGTACGTGATGTTTGAATTTTTTGCATTTATTACAAAGATTTGCACAGTATTTCCTCCTTGACTAATGAAAATCTTATAAGATTGGCTCCTCAGTAATTTTTATCTGATCCTGTTGGTGATTGTTTCATCCTCATAATCTAGTGTGAGAATATGTTACAAATTTATCTTCCACAATTCCCAATTCACTTTTGTGAGGAATTGTGTTTCAAGACAACATTATATACATTACATGATTCATTGCTATTGAAAGTATAATTCTTTTAAATTTTTTATTGGAGGGTAATTGCATTACAATATTGTGCCAGTTTTTGCCATAAATCAAGATGAATCAGCCACAGGTATACATATATATTAAATCTATCATTCTTACATGATGTAGGTAAATGTATATGGTATGTTATTTACTGCTTATCTAATAAGGGTCATATATATGCTTCTAGTGGATAAGGAAATGGCAACCCATTCCAGTATTCCTGCCTGGAGAATCCCATGGACAGAGGAGCCTGGCAGGCTACAGTCCATGGGCTCACAAAGAGTCAGACAGGACTTGGTGACTGAACAACAATGTGCATATAGGGACTTCCTAGGTGGCGGTGGTGGTAGAAAGTGTCATGTTGAAAGTGTCATTTGTGCCTGACATCGGTCGTATAGTTTATATCTGTGTTTAGTTATAGTTTACAGTGATAGTTTATAGTCATATTGCTTATAGTTTTAGAAGATGAATGAAGAAATTATGAATAAATATATTTAACTTTATATAAATAAAACAAATGAAAATATACACCCAGAAAGTGGCATACTCTACAGAGAAGGAGCATTCCAAGATATTTCAACACTCAGTGATTTAGTTGTACATTCCTATTGAATATTGTACCATGGTCAGTAAACAAAATAAAAATGTAAAATAAATCTTAAATTATTTGCAATTATGTGTATTATTAAACATATCGTTCTGAGAGTATTAGTTCAGTTCGGTCGCTCAGTTGTGTCTCTTTGCGACCCCATGGACTGCAGCATGCCAGGCCTCCCTGTCCATCACCAACTCTCAAAGTTTATTCAAACTAATGTCCATTGAGGATGTGATGGTTGGATGTGTTCCAACCATCACATCCTCTGTCGTCCCCTTCTCCTCCTGCCTTCAATCTTTCTCAGCATCAGTGTCTTTTCCAATGAGTCAGCTCTTTGCATCAGGTGGCCATAGTATTGGAATTTCAGCTTCAACATCAGTCCTTCCAATGAACATTCAGGACTGATATCCTTTAGGATGGACTGAGAGTATTAAGTGTGAATAAACTGAGATACAAGGAATATACTAATGTATTCTGCCAAGTGTTATTAAAAATTGGGGATTTAAGCATGGAAGAAAGAATTATACATTTTAAGAAAGAATCTAAAAATTATTTGTTGTAAATAGTTATTGGAAAATTATACATTTCAGTAGAGATTCATGATTTATTTTAATTCTACCTATTTATAGCTATATTTTGTTGTTGTTCAGTCTCTAATTCTTGTCTGACTCCTTGCAACCCCATGGACTTCAACACACCAGCCTTCCCTGTCCTTCACTGTCTCCCAGAGTATGCTCAAATTCATGACCACTGATTTGGTGATACTGTCAACCATCTCATCCTCTGCTGTCCCCTTTTCCTTTTGCATTCAATCTTTCCTGGCATCAGGGTCTTTTCCAATGAGTCAGCTGTTTATATCATGTGGCCTCTTTATATCATTGGAGCTTCAACATCAGTCCTTCCAATAAATATTCAACGTTGATTTCCTTTATCATTGACTAGTTTGATCTTGCAGTTGAAGGGACTTTCAAAGTCTTCTCTAACACCACAGTTCAAACGCATCAATGTTTTGGCACTCAGGTTTCTTTATGCTCCAATTCTCACATCTGTAAATGACTATTGGAAAAACCATAGATATGACTATATGGACTTTTATTGGCAAAGTAATGTTTCTGATTTTTAATACACTGTCTAGGTTTGTCATAGCTTTCCTTTCAAGGAGCAAGTGTCTTTTTAATTTCATGGTTGTAGTCACTGCCCATAATAATTTTGGAGCCCAAGAAAATGAACTATATCACTGTTTACACATTTTCCCATTCTATTTGCAATAAAGTGATGGGACCAGATGCCATAATCTTAGTTTTCTGAATGCTGAGTTTTAAATAAGTTTTTTTCACTCTTCTCTTTCACCCTCATCAAGAGGCTCTTTAGTTCCTCTTCACTTTCTGCCATTAGAGTGGTATCATCTATATATCTGAGGTTGTTGATATTTCTCCTGCAATCTTGATTCAGCCTGTGATTCATCCAATCTGACATTTCACATGATGTATTCTGCATATAAGTTAAATAAGCAGGGTGACAATATACAGCCTTGTTGAACTTGTTTCCCAATTTTGAACCAGTCTTTACTTTGTTGTTCAGTCGTTCAGTCATGTCTAACTCTTTGTGACCCCATGGACTGCAAATACACCATGCTTCCACGGCTTTTCTTGAACTTTACTTTCACCACCAGATACATCCACAACTATTGTTTCAACTGTGGCCCAGCCTCTTCATTATTTCTGGAAGTATTTCTCTTCTCAGTAGTATATTGTACACCTTCTGACCTAGGGGACTTATCTTCCAGTGTCATATCTTTTTGTCTTTTCATACTGTTTATGGAGCTCTCTTGCCTGGAATAACTGGAATGGTTTCCAATTCACTACTCCAATGGACCATGCTTTGTCAAAATGCTCCACTATGAACCACCCATCTTGAGTGGTCCTGTATGGCATGGCTAGTAGCTTGATTGACTTAGAGAACCCCCTTTACTATGACAAGGCTGTGATCCATGAAGGGGTAACAGCTATGTATGAAGCACAAATAGTCTATAACTCTACTATTCAAAAGGAAAGTTTTTTTGAAAAGAAATAATTCCATGTGAATTTGTTCTGATAGTCATTTCTTATTATTTTTTAATCTCCTTTCCTTTCTGACAGTCATTTTATTTGGAAATAACCTAGGGTGCTACCGTTGAAATAGATACCTAGAAGAAGAACAACTGTCTAATCAATGGAACTAAGTTAATATTAATTTCAAGAGACTAGATAAGAAATCATTTATTTTTTAAACTATATTTTCAAAATATGTCCATAATTTTGAAGAGGTTTTGAAGCTACATGAAAAATCATAGACTCCTACCTGTCAGAACATCTTTCTCAAGTCACACACAAATAGCACATAATTTTTCCTCTAGTAATTACAACAATCTTTTAAAAATAATAAAATGTACTGCTACTTTATAATTTTGAAATGCCATTATTGACATTTTATTATATCACAAGAGACTTTAGCAATTTTACATACCTGTTTCAACCTAAGCAATATCATTTCCTTCAGTTCAGTTCAGTTGCTCAGTCATGTCCAACTCTTTGCGACTCCATGAACCGCAGCATGCCATGCCTCCCTGTCTATCACCAACACTTGGAGTCCCCCTAAACAAAGTCCATTGAGTCGGTGATGCCATCCAACCATCTTATCCTCTGTTGTCCCCTTCTCCTCCTGCCCTCAACCTTTCTCAACATCAGGGTCTTTTCAAATGAGTCAGCTTTTCGCATCAGGTGGCGAAAGTATTGGAGTTTCAGCTTCATCATCAGTCCTTCCAATGAACACCCAGGAATGATCTCATTTAGAATGGACTGGTTGGATTTCCTTGAAGTCCAAAGGACTCTCAAGAGTCTTCTCCCACACCACAGTTCAAAAGCATCGATTCTTCTGTGCTCAGCTTTCTTTATAGTCCAACTCTCACATCCATGCATGACCACTGGAAAAACCACAGCCTTGACTAGACAGACCTTTGTTGACAAAGTAATGTCTCTGCTTTTTAATATGCTGTCTAGGTTGGTCATAACTTTCCTTCCAAGGAGTAAGAGTCTTTTAATTTCATGGCTGCAATCACCATCTGCAGTGATTTTGGAGCCCAGAAAAATAAAGTCAGCCACTGTTTCCACTGTTTCCCCACCTATTTGCCAGGAAGTGATGGGACCGGATACCATGATGTTAATTTTCTTAATGTTGAGCTTTAAGCCAACTTTTTCACTCTCCTCCTTCACTTTCATCAAGAGGTTCTTTAGTTTTTCTTCACTTTCTGCCATAAGGGTGGTGTCATCTGCATATCTGAGGGCTATTATAGATGAACTAGATATTTGGGCTCAAAATTTTTCTTTATTTTTAGTTAGTTAGTGCATAATGATTAATTTATTATTTTATAACTCTTGTACCAAATAGATGGGTGGATAGATGAGTGGATGGAATTTATTTATTTATTTATTTATAATTTTCTCTGTACTTATCAAAACTATTTTCAAAACTCTTAAACAAAAATTTTAAAACTAATCATTTTTGACAATGTTAGACATACCAAGAAATCATCCCAATTCTTTTTGGTTTCCTTCATGGATATGCACGTGGACCCTTTTGTTCCCTTGTTCTCTGTATCTGATCTATAATTGTCATGTTAAATTTTACCAACTTGTCTTCTGTTTTGTTTGCTCTTTTATTTTTCTTTTTCCTTTTCCTTAGATTAGGCATCTTCTCTGCTAGATAATGTTAAAGAGCCACTGAAAGATATATTCCTTGCATTCTTACATGTCTAAAATATCATTGGCATATATTTGAGAGACAGGTTTTCTGATTATAAAAGTCAAATTTGGAAACAGTTTTCTTTTCTGAAATTTGAAGTCATTGATCACTATTGTCTACTATTGAGAAGTCTTATCATCATGTGTACCTTAAAATTTTATGTTTTATATGTTGTCTATAAGTTTTCCTCTAGTATATTTTAATCCTTCTGTCTGACAAAAAGTTCTGAAAATACATTAAGAAGTGACTTGGAATGGTGTTTTCCCACTTTGATTTTCTATACAAGTTACATGATTTCAGATAATATTTTACTGTTCTAAAACTTTTTGTCATTTAGCTATGGGAAATATTCTTAATGTATCCTTGTAAATCACTATTTCACTTTTGATTTTCACAAATAATATTTCCTCTCTGATTGTTATCCTTAAATTACCTCTTTTCAAATGAATTCAAAACCTTATTTTATATATCTGAGACTATTATAGATATTGTTAAAACTTTTTCTTCCTTCAATTTCCTTTTCTTTGTTTCAGGTTTGAGTTCCAAATTTAACATGGGGAAAAGTTCTTTCATTAAATATTTATCAGTTCTGGTCTTTCCTCCCCCCTCCCCACCCCTCTTTGAGAAGCACTAAAATCAATTAGCAGAAACTCTGTGAATGACAAGTATTTTACTTCTAACAATTCACCAAAAAAAATTGGGTTCTTCTCCTTCTGAGAAGATAAGGATCTGGACATGTTATTAGGAGTCCTTTTTATTAATCCCTCACATGTTTTAGAGGTATGCTTTTCCCTGTCTTTTTCTATGGCTATTGTTTTAGATAATGAACCATATCTGCTCTTGGCCTTGGTTCTGTGACATGGAATGGCCCACTTCTAATTGCTCCCCCTGCTCTGTAGGTACTTAGTGTTTACTTCTTTTAGATTTGCTAACTTCCCCTTATTCTGTCTGTAAGTTGAGAACCTTCTAGACTTTCTAGTTTTTTTTCATTAAGTTCATACTTTTATTTATCCTCATTTTAAGTGAAACTAAGTGATGCTTACTCCTTGGAAGAAAAGTTATGACCAACCTAGATAGCATATTGAAGCAGAAACATTACTTTGCCAACAAGGGTCTGTCTAGTCAAGGCTATGGTTTTCCAGTGGTCATGTATGGATGTGAGAGTTGGATTGTGAAGAAAGCTGAGCACTGAAGAATTGATGCTTTTGAATTGTGGTGTTGGGGAAGACTCCTGAGAGTCCCTTGGACTGCAAGGAGATCCAACCAGTCCATTCTAAAGAAGATCAGCCCTGGGTGTTCTTTGGAAGGAATGATGCTAAAGCTGAAACTCCAGTACTTTGGCCACCTCATGCGAACAGTTGACTCATTGGAAAAGACTCTGATGCTGGGAGGGATTAGGGGCAGGAGGAGAAGGGGACGACAGAGGATGAGATGGTTGGATGGCATCACCAACTCAATGGATGTGAGATTGAGTGAACTCCGGGAGGTGGTGATGGACAGGGAGGCCTGGCGTGCTGCGATTCATGGGGTCAGAGAGTCGGACATGACTGAGCAACTGAATTAAACTGAACTGAACTGAAGTAAGGAACAAAGGCAGACATATTAAATAGAGGTTCAATTGAGCACTTTTAACTGTTTTTTTTTTTTTTTTTAATATAGTTCTTAGCTTTCTATTTCCTAATCTTATAATGTTTCTATGCATCTTAGAAATTTTTTGTGATTATAACCAATAATAAAAAATAAATCTGAGAAAAGTCACTATGTATAATGTTATTACAGACTTTGTGGGGAGTTTTAAAGCTAATTCACTCTACTAACTGATTCCATTGGCATTTGCTGTCTAAGAAAATGTGGGAAAGTCACTCACTTTCAGAGATGAAAGTGAAAGACTCATCTTTCAGAGATTTGTGTCCAACTCTTTCTGATCCCTTGGACTATACAGTCCATGATATCATCCAAGCTAGAATACTGGAATGGGTAGCTGTTCCCTTCTCCATGGGATCTTCCCAACCCAGGGATCAAACTCAGGATTCTGGCATTGCAGGCAGATTCTTTACCAGCTAAGCCACCAGGGAAGCACTTAGGGAAGCCTAAGAAAATACCTTAAAACTAAAATCTTAAACTAATAAACACTTTGTTGGCCCATGAATCTATAGGTGTATAATTCTGGGTATATACTGGATACTCCTCTCGTCTGGGCTCAGCTCATTCTCTGGTATCTTAACAGAGAATTACTGAGTTGATAAAAAAAAACCTCTGATGCCTCTCTCCAGTGAATCCCTCATCCTTCATCAACTAGTGAGGGCTACTTTACCTCATAATTGAAGAGTTTGAGGTGCAATAGTGTATAAACTCCAATGAATAAACCAAAGCTATTCACCCATCTCACTTAAGCTGGCTTAAAACTCAACATTCAAAAAACTTAGATCATGGCATCTCGTTCCATAACTTCATGGCAAATAGATTGGGGAAACTATGTAAACCATGACAGACTATTTTTCTGGGCTCCAAAATCACTGTAGATGGTGACTGCAGCCATGAAATTAAATGATGCTTGCTCCTTGGAAGAAAAGCTATGACCAAACTAGACAGTGTATTAAAAGGAGAGACATTACTTTACTGCCAAAGTCCATCTAGTCATAGCTATGATTTTTCCAGTAGTTATATATGGATGTGAGAGTTGGAGCATAAAGAAGGATGAGTGCCAAAGAACTGATGCTTTTGAATTGTAGTTCTGGAGAAGATGCTCAAGAGTTCCTTGGACTGAAGGAGATGAAATCAGTCAATCCTAAAGGAAGTCAACCTAGAATATTCATTAGAAGGACTGGTACTGAAGCTGAAGCTCCAATACTTTGGCCACCTGATGCGAAGAGCTGACTCTTTGGAAAAGATGCTGATGCCAGGAAAGATTGAGGGCAAGAGGAAAAGGGGATGACAGAAGATGAGATGGTTGGATGGCATTACTGACTCAGTGGACATGAGTTTGAGCAAGCTCTGGGAGACAGTGAGCCAGGAAAGCCTGGTGTGCTGCACTTCACAGGGTTTCAAAGAGTCATACATAACTTTGTGACTGAACAACAATTCACCCATCATATTTTTTTGTTGACTAAAAAAGTTTAGTCACCCACTGACTAAAGCAAGTCACATGGTCTAGCCTAGATTTAAGTGATAGAAGAGTAGACTCCACCAGTTTATGTAAGATGTTGCAAAGTGACATTGCAAAAGTGGGCTATAAAAATTGTGGCCATTTTTTCAATTTATCACATTGCTAAATGTTTTATAAGAGAAAAAATTGTTAATGTATACTATTAAAAAGAGAAGTACAGATGAATACAGATGGCCAACAAATACATGAAAATATGCTCAACACTGGACTTCCCTGGCATTGCAGTGGATGAGTATCTGCTTTCCAATGCTGGGGACACAGTTTTGATCCCTGATCCAGGATGATTCCACCTGCTGTGAGCAACTAAGCCCATTCTCCACAACTACTGAGCCAGTGCTCTAGAGCTTATGTGCCACAACTACTGAAGCCCACGTGCTCTAGGATCCATGAGGCACAACTACTGAAACCCACATGTCTAGAGCTTGTGCTCTGCAACAAGAGAAGCCACTTCAATAAGATATACATGCACCACAACAAGCTCCCTCTTGCCACAACTTAAGATAGCCTGCACAAAAGCAACAGAGATACAGCACAGTCAAAGGAAAAACAAAAAAAGATTCTCAGCATTGCTCATTATTAGAGAAATGCAAGTCCAAAATGCAGTGAGGTATCCCCTACCACCAGTCAGAATGACCATTATCAAAAAATCTACAAACTATAAATGCCAGAGGATGTGAACAAGAGGGAACCCTCTTGCTCTGTTGGTGGGAATGTAAATTGAAAACAATGACTATGAAGGACAGTATTCAAATTCCTTAAAAAACTAGGAATAAAACTACCATATGGTCCAGCAGTTCCACTACAGAGTATGCACCCTGAGAAAACCATAATTCAAAAAGACACATATGCCCCAGTGTTGATTGCAGCACTATTTACAATCTCCAGGATGTTGACCTAGATCTCTATCAACAGATGAATAGATACGGAAGTTGTGGCACATTTATACAGTGGAATATTACTCAGCCATCAAAAGTAACACATTTGAGTCAGTTGAAATGAGGTAGATAAATCTAGAGTTATACAGAGTAAATATATGGAATATAGAAAAATGGTACTGATGAACCCATTTGCAGAGCAAAAATAGAGATGCAGATGTAGAGAATGGTCTTGTGGACATAGCAGGGGAAGGAAATCATAGGACAAATTGAGACAGTAGCACTGACATATATATATATATATGTCATATATATGACATATGTATATGTGTATATATACATATACATAAAATCACCATGTGTAAAATTGATAGCTAATGGGAAGCTGGGATATAACACAGGGAGCCTAGCCCACCACTGTGTGATAACCTATAGGGGTAGGATGGGATAAGTTTGAGCCTCACTCCCTCCCACTTACCCCATCCTACCCCTATAGGTTATCACACAGTGGTGGGCTGGGCTCCCTGTGTTATATCCCAGCTTCTCATTAGCTATCAATTTTACACACGGTGATTTTATGTATATGTGTATGTATATATATATATACACACACATATGTCATATATATGACATATATATGTCAGTGCTACTCTCTCAATTCATCCTGATTTCCTTCCCCTGCTATGTCCACAAGACCATTCTCTACATCTGCATCTCTATTTTTGCTCTGCAAATGGGTTCATCAGTACCATTTTTCTATATTCCATATATTTACTCTGTACAACTCTAGATTAATCTACCTCCTATATATATATAGGAGCTTCCCTCATAGCTCAATTGGTAAAGAGTCTGCCTGAAATTCAGAAGACCCAGGTTCGATTCCTGGTTTGGGAAGATCCCCTGGAGAAGGAAATGGCAATCCACTCCAGTATTCTTGCCTGGAGAATCCCATGGACAGAGGAGCCTGGCAGGCTGTAGTCCATGGGGTCACAATGAGTTGGACATGACTTAGTGACTAAACCACCACCATATATGTATATGCTGATTTTTGTTGTATAGCAGAAACCAACACAACATTGTAAGCAATAATCCTGCATTAATTTTTTTTAACTACTGATATTTATTTCTTGGTAGGAGAGCCAAACATGAATTCATGTAGAGCTCTCTCTAATGTGGGAATATAAATAGCTTTCACTGATTGTGGCCCATAGTCAATTGCAAGCAGCTAATCTAAGAATGCTTAAAATTCTCCAAGCCAGGCTTCAGCAATACATGAACCATGAACTTCCAGATGCTCAAGCTGGTTTTAGAAAAGGCAGAGGAATGAGAGATTAAATTGCCAACATCCGCTACTGCTAAGTCACTTCAGTCGTGTCCGACTCTGTGTGACCCCATAGACGGCAGCCCACCAGGCTCCCCTGTCCCTGGGATTCTCCAGGCAAGAACACTGGAGTGGGCTGCCATTTCCTTCTCCAAAACATCCACTGGATCATCAAAAAAGCAAGAGAATTCTAGAAAAACATCTATTTCTGCTTTATTGACTATGCCAAAGCCACTGACTGTGTGGATCACAACAAACTGTGGAAAATTCTGAGAGATGGGAATACCAGACCACCTGACCTTCCTCTTGAGAAATCTGTAGGCAGGTCAGGAGGCAATAGTTAGAACTGGACATGGAACAACAGACTGGTTCCAAATAGGAAAAGGAGTACTTCAAGGCTGTATATTATCATTCTGCTTATTTAACATATATGCAGAGTACATCATGAGAAACGCTGTGCTGGAGGAAGCACAAGCTGGAATCAAGATTGCTGAGAGAAATATCAATAACCTCAGATATGCAGATGACACCACCCTTATGGCAGAAAGTGAAGAAGAACTAAAGAGCCTCTTGATGAAAGTGAAAGAGGAGAGTGAAAAAGTTGGCCTAAAGCTCAACATTCAAAAAACTAAGATCATGGCATCTGGTCCCATCACTTCATGGCAAATAGATGGAGAAACAGTGGATACAGTGGCTGACTTTATTTTTCTGGGTTCCAAATCACTGCAGATGGTGATTGAAGCCATGAAATTAAAAGATGCTTGCTCTGTGGAAGGAAACTTATGACCAACCTAGACAGTATATTGAAAAGCAGAGACATTACTTAGTCAACAAAGGCCTATTTAGTCAAGGCTATGTTTTTTCCAGTGGTCGTGTATGGATGTGAGAGTTAGACTATAAAGAAAACTGAGTGCAGAAGAATTGATGCTTTTGAACTGTGGTGTTGAAGAAGACTCTTAAGAGCCCCTTGGACTGCAAGGAGATCCAACCAGTCCATCCTAAAGGAGATAAGTACTCTGTGTTCATTGGAAGAACTGACGTTGAAGCTGAAAGTCCAATATTTTGGCCACTTGATGCGAAGAGCTGACTCATTTAAAAAGACCCTGATGCTAGGAAAGATTGAGGGCAGAAGGAGAAGGGGATGACAGAAGATGAGATGGTTGAATGGCATCACCGCCACAACGAACATGGGTTTGGGTGGAGTCCAGGAGTTGGTGATGGACAAGGGGGCCTGGTGTGCTGTGGTTTGTGTTGTCACAGAGTCAGATATGACTGAGCGACTGAACTAGGGATAAATGACCAGTAAAGAATATTCATAACCACAATTTCTATATAGACATATTTGCAGGTAAACACAGTATGTATAATTTACAAATGGTGAGTATTTGCATTAAAATAAATTTTTATAAATAAAATATAAGGAAACATTCACAGAAAGCAGGAACACTGAACATAGATGCAGTTTTTCATTACCTTTTCAATATGGATGGAGTTCACATTTGCAGGAGGGATTCAGTTATGCTATTTTAAGCATAACAGAAAAGAAAGGTGAGATATGAAGTGCAAGTAAATTATAGGAAAGCAGGTAACAAGTTTCCTTCTTGGTTATATATTCTACTTTAAAAAAAAAAGTATTTGTGAAAATGATATTTAGAAATAAAAGAAAATGCTATGGCCTCTAATAACAGTTTTCCTGTGAAATATATGTGAAAATGGTGAAGAAAATAAATTATTGGGTGAACTCATATATGTTTAAATAAAGAGATAAAATGGTATTTATCACAAAATTGTAGAAACTAGAATATGTCATACAAGCACAGAAGTAATACTGTATGTATAAAAGCTACTATGTTCATGTTAGGATTTTAATTATTTTGCTTTGTATTTTTATTTACAACTTATTGCTAAAGATGATATGAAATATAAATCAGAAGGAAGATAATCAGATGGTTAAGATGTAATTAAGATTTTAGAATGGAAATATTATGGAAGGAAATAAAATCAGACAAGTCAAAATGAAGTTTCTTTGTAATGTAAAAGACACCACACTGATATGAAAGATCAGCCATATGTGAACACACAAATAATCACAAAATCAACCCTTTTGGTGACCTACAAAATTATAGGGCTCTAAGTGAGCTCTTCCTCAAATAGCCCAAAATGATACCGAAATACATTTTCTTTTACTGAGCTGTACATTCGTCTAATAGTGATGAACTAAACCCTCAATTGTGTGTGACTCTTTGCAACTCCCTGTACTGTACCTCACCAGGCTTCTCTGTTTACGGAATTTTCCAGGCAAGAATATTAGAGTGAATTGCCATTTCCTTCTCCAGGAGATGTTCCCAACCCAGGTGGATTGAACCTGAGTTTCCTGCATTGCAGCCAGATTCTTTACTGTCTGAGCCACTAGGCAGTAACACTTTCACTTTTCAAACCATAAGTATGTATATATTTACCAATTACGTACAGAGGCTAAACAGGGAAATATGTAAGAACTATCAAGTGCACTTATTACTGTAGTAATGTAGTTCCATTAGTTCATTAAGCATGTGGGATAAAGGCAACCTTATCTCCCCAGTACTTCTCCTTCAACTTAAGTAGATAGCATTATGCTTGACATTCTCACTTGATTTATGGTTACTGACTATGAAAAATAAAAAAGAGAACTGTCCACTACAAAAATCTTGAGGTTTCTTAACTTATATAAGAAATATATCTCTCTTGTTACATGACATGGAATTAAAATTAAAGTATTAAATTTGATAAGATCATTAACTTTGTTTCTTCACTGCTATGTCCAATGCTTGAAACATTGCCTGGCATAGAGTACAAATTAAATTTTAGAAAAATTAAATTATTTATCATGTATATGTACTTTCTTCATCTTTTCGTAGACTGTGCAATTTTTATCCTACCAGTAAGCATTTATTCAAAACTTATTTGGGTATATCAAGTTAATATTGTTGTGTCTGATGAGTTGCTCAGTCATGTCTGACTCTTTGTGACCCCATGGACTGTAGCCCACTAGGCTCCTCTTTCCATAGGTTTCTCCAGGCAAGAATACTGGAGCAGGTTTCCATTCCCTTCTCTGGGAGATCTCCTTGACTCAGGAATCAGACCTGGGTCTCCCATATTGTGGGCAGATTCTTAACCATCTGAGTCACAAGGGTTAATTTCAAGTCAAACTTCAAGTTTTACATTATTTTTTTCTTAGCTGTATTTATCAGAGGTTGTACTATTTCCTGTATCTATTACAACCTTGAGATGTGGTCCCATTAGTTCATCATTAAATATCTGGGATGAAGGCAACATTATCTTCCCAGTACTTCTCTTTCAACTTCAATAGCAAGATAGCTTTATTCTTGACATTCTCATTATCATTTGATTCATGGTTACTGTAAAAAATAAAAATGAAAAATGTCCCCTAGAAAAACCTCAAAGATTCTTAAGTTACATTTTTAAAAAATTAATTTTAATCATCAGGATTGAGGCAAATTGTTTAAAAATAAGCTGCACATATTGAATACTAATATATAGATATAGATATACATGCAAATATGAGAACACCAACAATAAATGCAAGAAACTTGTCCATCATCCTTCCAAATTTTCTCTTTCCTCTTAACTTCTTACTGCTCCCTTCCCATTTCAAACCATCACTGATCTGCTGTTGATTTTCTTTGTTATGTATTAGCCTGCATTTTCTGGAGAAGGCAATGGCAACCCACTCCAATACTCTTGCCTGGAAAATCCCATGGGCAGAGGAACCTGGTAGGCTGCAGTCCGTGGGGTCGCTATGAGTCAGACACGACTGAGCGACTTCACTTTCACTTTTCACTTTCATGTATTGGAGAAGGAAATGGCAACTGACTCCATTGTTCTTGCTTGGAGAATCCCAGGGACGGGGGAGCCTGGTAGGCTGCCGTTTGTAGGGTCACACAGAGTCGGACAGGACTGAAGCGACTTAGCAGCAGCAGCAGCAGCAGCAGCCTGCATGTTCTAGAATTTTATGTAAATGAAAATATACAACATGTACTCTCTATTTATTCATTTACTACTTTATATACCCTCCTAGTGTCTTGTGGTTATAATTTGCTTCTCCTTACAGTGAATTTTTCTTCCTAGTACTACTGTAAATTTTATTATTTGTCAACTTTACTCAAAATGTAGATAAAACGTTAGCTGGAATAAAAAAATATATAACACTTTTATATTCAACGCATTAAGCAGGGCACTCAAAGCCAGTGCTTGGGACAACTCCAAGAAATGGTGTGAGGAGAGAGGTCAGAGAGAGTTTCAGGATGGGGGGACACATGTGTACCCGTGGCTGATTCATGCCGATATATGGCAAAAACCATCACAATATTGTAAAGTAATTATCCTCCAATTAAAATAAATTAATTTTAAAAATAGCACTTCTTAGACAATGATAAGATTTCAAGAAAAGTTAGATTCATGATTATGAAAAAAGAAAGGTATAACCTGTAGAAATCAATTCCATTTTAGAGATAGTTACCAAACTTCATTATATTGACAAAACAATAGAGTTTTAAGGAAAATTTTCTTTATTATAAAGTGAATTCACACAGATTTCTGCTTTTCAATATGCTTGAAGTGAGATATACATATTAATCAGGGAACCCTTAGAGAGTATTTATTGAAATTTCTACCGTTAATATTCATTGATTCCACAACTTGCTAGTTTCTGTATATCCTAGTGAATCAGAAAAGTCTCAGGAGATTTTTGGAACATTGATCAATATAGCACTTAAGGCTTTACAGTTTCAGTTTTTTCAATGTGTGCCTTTCATAAACAGATTTAAAAACTTCCCAAATGAGGATTCAACAGTGTGCTTACACACACACACACACATACCACAAATACACATATCCATTCCTCATTTAGGTTTTGGGACAAGTTCGAATTGTTTATGCCCAAAATCGAAACACTATTTGATTAATACCACCTGGTATGCAACTGGTTCCAGGTCAAGGTAGAGCACCTAACAATGGAAAGTAAAATGACCAGGCAGCCAGACTACATATCAAAAGAATGAGTGATGAAAAGCAACAAATTTTAAGGTTATTTGGGCCCACCAGCAATCTACCATATGCAGTCTCTACAACAGTGAAAGAAAAACTGCCTGTTATTTTAAGTCACCAGGTTTGTGGTGATTTGCCACTGCAGCCCTATGTAACTAACACAAACCCATAAAAGTGCTAACCAAGATTAGAGGACTCTCCAGTGAAGCAGAGAGGTGGTAAGTAGCAGTTGCTAATTTGAGAACAGCTGCACAATGAGGATAGCTTCTCCTATACATCTTACTCTTTGAAGTTTCCCCAGAAAGAGTCCAACTAGTATCCTAGTCCAACCAGTTCCCAAAACTCAGGAAAATGGATTTGAACATTGTTGGGGGGTGGGGAGCGGAGCAGTTAATGGGTACTATAGGGCCCAACCCAGATCCCCTTTTAGTTTTGAGAGGCTTACTCTTCCCTGTGCAGAAGTGTTCTTGGTTTTGTGCTATAACCTAAAACCTACTCTGATAATTGTTTTCAGTTGAAAAAATCCACCTAGCCAAGGAAATTTCTTTCTGCCTAGGGTGCAGCATACATACAATGACCCATGTATAGTAACAAGGCTCAGATTCCTTGACCTAAGGTGGACAATTCTGAAAAGTCATTTTGAGTGTGGAACTCTCCATGAAACAGATAGTGTCTGCATCATAGTTCAACCTTGCATTTGAACAGAAGTTAACAGAAGAGTTGTTTCAACAACAGAAGAGTTGTTTCATTTTTCTTAATTACTTTTGATAGCCCAGAATTATCTATTTACGCTAACTCATGTAGAAATTGGACAATCAGGAAACCATAATTTTAATACAATTTTATATTAATACAATTTAAACAATTTAGAAGTTTTTCTAACAGAAAGCAAAAATTATAGACATTCAGTTCAGTTCAGTTTAGTTCAGTCGCTCAGTCATGTCCGACTCTTCGTGACCCCATGAATTGCAGCACACCAGGCCTCCCTGTACATCACCAAATCCTGGAGTTCACTCAAACTCATGTCCATCAAGTCGATGATACCATCCAGCCATCTCATCCTCTGTCGTCCCCTTCTCCTCCTGCCCCCAATCCCACACAGCATCAGAGTCTTTTCCAATGAGTCAACTCTTGGCATAAGGTGGGCAAAGTATTGGAGTTTCAGCTTTGGCATCAGTCCTTCCAAAGAACACCTAGGACTGATCTCCTTATAGACATTAGTCATTATTAATTTGATAATTTTTTTCCATCTTCCAGATTCTCTGCCTTTTAATTTTTTATTTATCTGTGGTTGAATATGCAGAGAATGTTCTGATTTTGAACCATACCCTCTGCTGCCCTGCTTCTAAGCTTTCATGTATTGTCCAACAGACAGCCTTTGGAACCCATGGAGGTGATTTATCTTCAACTGTGTTACTAAGAATTTGAAATATTTAAAGAGATAGATTGACTAGCTTTGTAAGAAGAAAGAAAAATAAACTCATATGTTTTCTTTTGGCATAATATTATGTATGCCTCCTCTTTGTGGCTTTTATTTTTTTAGAAAAATAATCATTATCAATCTTTATGCCTCTGGAGTCTTTGATTTTCATAAATTCACTGATTAGCTTCTCAAGTCTCTTACAAGAATTAGTATAAAGTGTCCTATACCACAGTCATATTTGCATTTAAGTGGTAAGCGCTAAGCACATTTTATGTATTTAAACATTCAAGTCTAAACAAGACATATTTGGGAAATATTTTTGTAAGTATTAAAGTAGAATCTTCAAATATATTCATAATTATATATGATGTTTCACTATTTTAAAAAATTATTATAAAAATATTATTCTTTAGGGGAAACTCGATGTTGTCTTTGGATCACTAAATAGTGGAGTGAACTCCCAAGAGACTATTGGATCACCGGAGCTTTAAAATGTATGCTAATTTCATGTAAAACTATTATCTGTTTTTTTTTTTTTTTCTTTTAAAATTTGGAATAAAGGATTTGGTGTGAATATTCTTCAAATTTACACCAATTCATATCATAATAATAGTACTTTAACTTTTATATAAAATTTTAGTAAAGTTTCCACATTAAAACTTTCAAATAAAGAACTATAGATAATTACAAATGTGATTTTAGATCTGTCTGAAGTTCATACATCAGTTAAATGATTCAACAGTAGGTAACAAAAGGATTGACAATTGTCTCCATGTGGAACAAAGAGAAGGTCATGTTGTTCTGGGTGTTAGAAGACCCAAATTCTACAGAAAGTGGAGATTTCATATTCCTCACTCTGGTCAAGTAGAAATGATAAAGTGAATGCTGTTAGGTCAGTTTCCTCACAGAGATTAAGAACACAGGTTATTGACTAGACAGACTTGCATTGACTTTCAACTACTACTTACTGAATATGTAACTAGGTCAAAATATTTAATATTTTATGATCTGTATTTTTATATGCATAATAGGAGTAGTATATTCATATTAGTATAATCTATTGTGAATATTAAAGGTGATAATTTATGTAAACCTGTGTACTATGACTAGTTCAATGTCTGGCATGCATGCAGACACGAAAACCATTTTATATTTTTCCCCCTTAGGCTGTTACACAGTATCTCACATGAAAGACAACTAAGTTTCTGAAAGCCTTGATGGTGTGCTATGCTTACAAAAGTTATGCAAATATGTAAGAAAGGAATTCAGAAATAAGTCAGAGTGTTTAAGTCTATATATTTTCAAAAGATATAAACTTGGTATTTAGAGATATCCTTTTGGTAAAAAAATGTGTTCAAGATACTCTTTTTATGAGAAGTAATTTATACCACACAGGTATGGAAAGAAAGTGCAAAATAATGAAATTTCAACTGAGAGTCAGAAGTAAGCCACTTAAAATGCCTCTTTTAAAAAAAAATAAACTAAAATGCCTCGACTACAGAGTGTGACAAATTGTTCCCTCCCAAGTCAATTTTAATTAATTTAATTTAATTGTAGTTTATAATACCATGAGATACAATATACACTGCTGATACTCTTCATTGTTGCTGCTATTGCTGCTGAGTCGCTTCAGTCATGTCCGACTCTGTGCGACCCCAGATACGGCAGGCCACCAGGCTCCCCCGTCCCTGGGATTTTCCAGGCAAGAGTACTGGAGTGGGGTGCCATTGCCTTCTCCATTCTTCTTCATTGTAGGCTTACAAAATCTTAAAAAGTCATATTTCATTCAGAGCAATTAATGACATTTATAAATATTTCATGTTAAAATAAACTAAAGATATATTAAATTTTAATATATATTTATTTTCTAATTATTGGTATATGAATAAAACAACTTTAGTTTCTATTTTCAACTGATGATATGTAATACAACAAAATATCCTTTTCCTTTTCCAACTCCAACTGAATTGAGCAAAGGAAACAAAAACATACTCATACCATGAAAACATCATCTTAGCAATTTTTCTGAAGTCAGGTGGAATGAATCTACCAAATGGAAGAATTGTGAGCCACAGCTGCTGCCCCAAAATTGATCTGTTTAGTAGAACATATCTGTTTAATTTTTCATGATGGATCATGACACAAAAAACATCTTGACATGAAATGAACTTGACATTTGGCAAATTAATCTATCATTTTCTTTCCAGAAACAAGAAATGTTGTTAATTTGCAGCATATTCACAGCATAAACCAACATATATATAATTAACACAACATATGGCAAATGATAAGTGATCTATGGGACATTGTATTCAAAATGAACACTCATTCAAATAGGATTTAACTATTCAATTCTAGCTAAGTACTTGTAAGTGATTCTAGCAAAATGCTTGGTTTTGAGTATATTTGTTGATATTATTTATTTTTCTCCTTGTCAATGAAGCTGATTTGTTCAATTTCAATCAATGTTTACATGGAATTCACAAGTATCTTCTATAAATATATTAAATAAATATATAAAGTAAACAAAAGAATTTATAGTGATAATTCAAAATACCTTCTCAGAATTTTTCTTTTTTTACAAAGTAAAACATAGTTCTGCATACTTTGGTTTTTAAGTAAGGTAATATATTAAAATTGTACTTTAAAACCATTATTCTGAACATTATGCAGATCAAAGATGAGAAAGAATAAGGCTTGAAAGCAGAGGATTCAGAAAGAAAGCTATTTGAAGAATCTAGGTAAAACATAATAGTAATTATCCTAGTGTGTTGTGGTAGATAGAAATAAATTTATAGATTTAATAGTGCCAAATTAAAAAAGCCACACAACATGAGTTGCAGGTTTAGGATGTCTTCAGAATCTTACTGAGGACTATAGCCTGGAGACAACCACTCAGTCAGCTCAGAGGAAACTGCTCTGAAGAAATAGTGAAAGTGAAAGTCGCTTAGTCATGTCTGACTCTTTGTGACCCCGTGGACTGTACAGTACATGGAATTCTCCAGGAATACTGGAGTGGGTAGCCTTTCCCTTCTCCAGGGGATCTTCCCAACCCAGGAACTGAACCCAGGTATCCCACATTGCAGGAGAAATAGAGGAGTAACCAATTTATATATGATTTGTGGCTGAGAAATACATGTAGTCAAGCATACATCTTGATAAATGATTACTATTCATCACAAAGAACAGACATCTCAAGTAAATTATTTTAGTGCTTTACTATGTATGGGATGATGTAAGAATCTGGGGTCATTATAGTTCTTCCTGAGATGTTTATCTGTCTAAGGGGCCTGCTTGTCCAAATCTCAGGGGGCATCATCCTGTTATTGTCTTAATTTTTCTAAAAGTGACCATCAGTCAATAACTGCAGTGGGTTACAATTTAATCCTTATAGAACTTGTGAAGAGCAATCTTCTCTGTTCTTTGTTCACAAGAATAGAAAATTTTGGGAAAAGATGAGTTAATTTTAGACATATTAGCTTTCAAACGCTTAAATTTGAATTCACTAAGTTAAAAAAAAAAAAGCTGTTGTGTTAAGACAGTATAAATCACAAAGGAAATATGTGAAAGTGCTAAGACTCTAGTGCATGATTTTAGTCACCTTGCGTAGATGAGATCACTTAGGTAAAAAAGCATGAATCCTCTTTTATACTGGGTGAATTCTACCTCACATTTTAGTAATTAAAAAAAATTTAGTAATTAAAAAAAAAACACACAGTTTAGTAATTAAACTGGTGTGTGTGTGTATATATATATATACACATGCACACAGCAGTTTCTAATATATATATATATATATATATATATTAGAGCTCTAATTTCATGCAGTAATAAGCATTCTGCAACATTAATGGGTATGTGATATTCTGATCTAAACACAAGAAAATAAAACAAATAACTGCCATTCCCAAAATAAACTGCTTCCAAATAATTAAAGAGTACCCCATCTTGCAAAACAAGAAAGGTGTGTTTTCTCTACATTTCTTGTGAAATTGCTTCTTAATAATATAGTTTGATGTAAAAATATGTAACAGAAAGGAATATTATCTGGCCATATCAAAATATTCCATTAGGTTTATCAGATAAAGCTCTATTAAACACTTAAAAACTATGATGAATATTTAAAAAAACAACTATTTGTAATTTTGTGATAAAATAAAATAAACAGGCATAAACTACAGAAATATACCATGGGAGAAGAGAACTGAGATTGTATGTATAAGAACTTTTACTTGAGAGTACTCCCTAAACCACAGGTATCAGAGAAGGGAGCTGGGAGTTCCAGTACAATGCCATAATTTCCTTGTTGTGGTAGCAAGATCCTGCAGTTCGGGGTTGCCAAAGCTGCAGAAAGGTGAAGATAAAAATTACATAAAGAAAAGAGCTGCAGATGAAGAAGCCTAAACATGTATATAAACTCTCATTCAAATTCTTGGTTGATCATAAATTGAATTTATAGGTGAGAATAAAAGGAGCTAGTGGACAACAGTATTTTGAACTGAGTGAAAATTTCAGCTCTTGCCCATTGCTGGGAAAACTGAGTTTGCAGTTTAAGTCCAGCCAAGATGACTTCATTCTAGGACAAAATCCACACACTTCAGGGAGGTATAACTGAGTATATTACTATTCACAGTATTATGGCCAAAACAAACCAAAAACAAATAAACAAACAAAAACTATGTAAAAATTAGAAAAGGGTGTAATAGCTTAACAGAAAACAGCCTAGAGATTATTCAAGTGTTGGAATTGCAAGACAAGGATTTTAGAGTAATCATCAGATGCATATTCAACTACTTAAAGATAAATATGATAATAATAAACAGATGTAGAATATTATGACAGGAAAAATACAAATATTTAGGCAAACAAATTTCTAAAACTAAAGACTACAATAACTAAAATGACAAATTTATTAGATGGGCTTACCAGCAGGTTGCAGGAGCAGATGACAGGGCTGGTGTATTTGGGAATAAAAATTGTCATCAGAGAATAAAATTGAAAAGTTATAAAGATAATTGCAGTGACATGTTGGACAATATCAAACCCTCTAATATATACATATATACAAATATGTGTGTGTACATGCATATGTATGGGCTTCCCTGGCAGCTCAGAGGTAAGGAACCAGGCTGCAAAGCAGGACACCTTGGTTCAATCCCAGGGTCAAGAATCCTCTAGAGAAGCAAATGGCTACCCACTCTAGTATTCTTGTCTGGGGAATTCCATGGACAGAGAAGCCTGGTAAGCTACAGTTCATGGAGTTACAAACAGACATGACTGAATGACTAGCAGTTGAATATATATAATGTGTGTGTGTGTGTGTGTGTGTGTGATCTAGAAGGATATCAGGGAGAAAATTGAGCAAATGAATATTTTAAGAAACAATAGATAAGTATTTCCCAAAGTCAATACTAGAGAGGGTAGCCATTCTTTTCTCTAGGGGATCCCCAAACCAGGGATTGAACCCAGGTGTCCTGCATTTCAGGCTGATTCTGTACCCTCTGAGCCATCAGGGAAACCCATACATATATACATACACACACTCATTTGTGTGTGTGGTTCACTGGAGAAGGGAATGGCAAACCACTTTAGTATTCTTGCCTTGAGAACCCCCTGAACAATATGAAAAGGTAAAAATATAGGACACTGAAAGATGAACTCTCCAGGTTGGTAGGTGCTGAATATGCCACTGGAGTACAGTGGAGAAAGAATTCCAGGAAGAATGAAGAGATGGAGCCAAAGCAAAAACAACACCCAGTTGTGGATGTGAATGGTGATGGAAGTCCAATGCTGTAAAGAACAATATTGAATAGGAAGCTGAAATGTTAGATCCATGAATCAAGGCAAATTGGAGGTGGCCCAACAGGAGATGCAAGAGTGAACATTGGCATTTTAGGAATCAACGAACTAAAATGAACTGTAATGGGTGAATTTAACTCAGATGACCCTTATATCTACTACTGTGGGCAAGAAATCCTTAGAAGAAATGGAGTAGCCATCATAGTCAACAGAAGAGTCCAAAATGCAGTATTGGATGCAAACTCAAAAACAACGGAATGAACTCTGATCATTTCCAGGGCAAACCATTTAATATCACAGTAATCCAAGTCTATGCCCCGACCAGTAATGTTGAAGAAGGTGAAGTTGAACTGTTCTATGAAGACCTGCAAGACCTTCTAGAACTAACACTGAAAAAAAAAAATGTCCTTTTCATTATAGGGGGCTGGAATGCAAAAGTAGGAATTTAAGAAATATCTGGAGTAACAGGCAAATTTGGCCTTGAAGTACAAAATGAAGCAGGTCCAAGGCTAACAGAATTTTGCCAAGAGAACACACTGGTCATATCAAATACCCTCTTTCAACAACACAGTTGAAGACTCTATACATGTACATCAACATATGGTCAATACCTAAATCAGATTGATTATATTCTTTGCAGCCAAAGATGGAGATCCTCTAGACAGTCAGAAAAAAACAAGACCAGGAGCTGACTGTGGCTCAGATCATGAACTTCTTACTGAAAAATACAGACAGAAATTGAAGAAAGTAGGGAAAACCACTAGACCATTCAGGTGTGAACTAAGTCAAATCCATTACGTTTACACAGTGAAAGTGACAAATAGACTCAAGGGATTAGATCTGATAGATAGAATGCCTGAAGAACTATGGATGGAAGCTCACGACATTGTACAGGAGGCAGTGATCAAGAACATTCCCAAGAAAAAAGAAATGCAAAAAGGCAAAATGGTTGTCTTAGGAGGCCTTACAAATAGTTGAGAAAAGAAAAGATGCAAAAAGTAAAAGAGAAAAGGAAAGATATACACATTTGAATGCAGAGTTCCAAAGATTAGCAAGAAAAGATAAGAAAGCCTTCCTCAGTGACTAATGATAAGAAATAGAGAAAAACAATAGAATGGGAAAGACTAAAGATCTCCTCAAGAAAATTAGAGATACCAACGGATATCATGCAAAGATGGGCACAATAAAGGACAGAAATGGTAGGGACCTAACAGAAGCAGAAGATATTAAGAAGAGGTGTAAGAATACACAGAAGAATTATACAAAAAATATATTCACGACCCAGATAACCGCGATGGTGTGATCACTCACCTAGAGCCAGACATCCTGGAATGTGAACCCAAGTGAACCTTAGGAAGCATCACTACAAACAAAGCTAGTGGAGGTGATGGAATTCCAGCTGAGATATTTTGAATCCTAAAAGATGATGCTGTTAGAATGCTGAAGTCAATATGTCAGCAAATTTAGAAAACTCAGCAGTGGCCATAGGACTGTAAAGGTCAGTTTTCATTCCAATCCCAAAGAAAGGCAATTTTAAAGAATTCTCAAACTACTGCACAATTGCAATCATCTCACACACTAGCAAAGTAATGCTCAAAATTCTCCAAGCCAGGCTTCAACAGTATGTGTACTGCGAACATCCAGATGTTCAAGCTGGGATTATAAAAGGCAGAGAAACCAGAAATCAAATTGCCAACATCCTTTGGATCATTGTAAAAGCAAGGGAGTTCCAGAAAAACATTTAATTTTGCTTTATTGACTATGCCAAAACCTTTGACTGTGTGGATCACAACAAACTGTGGAAAATTCTGAAAGTGATGGAAATACCAGACCACCTGACCTGCCTCATGAGAAACCTATATTCAGGTCAGGAAGCAAAAGTTAGAAGTGAACATGGAACAGACTGATTCCAAATAGGAAAAGGAGTACGTCAAGGCTGTATATTGTCACCCTGCTAATTTAACTTCTACGCAGAGTACATCAAGAGAAATGCTGGGCTGGAAGAAGCACAAGCTGGAATCAAGATTGCCGGGAGAAATATCAATAACCTCAGATATGCAGGTGACACCACCCTTATGGCAGAAAGTGAAGAAGAACTAAAGAGCCTCTTGACAAAATTGAAAGAGGAGAGTGAAAAAGTTGACTTAAAGTTCACCACTCAGAAAACTAAGGTCATGGCATCCAGCCCCATCACTTCATGGCAAATAGATGGGGAAACAATGAAAACAGTGAGACTTTATTTCTGGGGGCTCCAAAATCACTGCATATGGTGAGTCCAGCAATGAAATTAAAAGATGCTTGCTTCTTGGTAGAAAATCTGTGACCATCCTAGACAGCATATTAAAAAGCAGAGACATTTCTTTGCCAACAAAAGTCCATTTTATCAAAGCTATTCTTTTGCCAGTCATCATGTATGGATGTGAAAATTGGAGTATAAAGAAATCTGAGCACTGAAGAATTGATGCTTTTGAACTGTGGTGTGGAAGAAGACTCTTGCAAGTCCCGTGAACAGCAAGGAGATCCCACCAGTCCATCCTAAAGGAAATCAGTCCTGAATATTCATTGGAAGGGCTGATGCTGAAGCTGCAACTCCAATACTTTGGTCTCCTGATGCATAGAACTGACTCATTTGAAAAGACCCTGATGCTGGGATAGATTGAGGGCAGGAGGAGAAGGGGACGACATAAGTTGAGATGATTGAATGACATCACTGACTCTATGAACATGAGTTGGTGATGGACACAAAAGCCTGGCGTGTTGCAGTCCAAGGGGTTGCAAATACTTGGACATGACTGAGTGACTGAACTGAATTTTAAAATAAATGACAGATCTAAGAAACTCATCACACTTTAAACAAGAATAAAGCAAACAAAAAACACACTTAAGGTTATCAAACTTTTGAAAATAAGTGAAAAAAAAAATGAATGAAAATCTTCTATGTATACTTCCAGAAAGCCAAGAAAAAATACCATATTACCTAGAGGGGAGCAACTATACTAATGAAACTTTCTTCTATGAAAATAATAGAAACTAGAAGTCAAAAAATGAAATATGTAAAGTGGTGAATTGAAAGGAAAAATAATCAACCCTGAATTATATATTCAGAAGAAATCATATTTCAAAGATTAAGGTGAAATAAAAATATTTTTATATAACTCTTAACTGTAAGAATCCATAATCAGCACATCTGTACACTGGAAAATAAGCCAAAAATCAGTTTTTCAGCTGATAATAATGTGACGTAAAGACTCAGATCTCCTGGAAGAAATGAAGAAGAATGGATGTGGGATAGAAAATCATTAAAATCTTTACACTGTATTGTGCTTTTAAAATATATGTCAATATAATATATGTGACAATAACTACAAAAAGGACAGGGCAGTAAATTGAGTTATACTATTAAAAGGTCCTTGCATTTTATGTGAGGTAGTAAAATATTAAGTTCACATAAACTTGATAGGTTAATGATGCATATTATAATACCTAGATCAAACACTGAAAATAAAGCAAAGATATGGCTTAAAATTCAAGTAATTGAGTAATTACAATACAATCCTGTTTTAAAAATTAACCTAGAAAAAAAAAGGAAAAAGAATTTAGTATAGAAATAACAGGAAAAATAAAAAGCAGAAACAAAATGGTAAATCGAAAACCAGTTATAAGAATAATTACATTTAATTGAAAAGGATTATACTTACCAAATCGTGTAGAACACACATTGAGGAAAGATGGCATTTTGTTTGGTGTATACTTTATGTCAGTTCTTACAATTAATGTAATTGTCCTTTATTCTTATTATACTGTGACATGCCATGCATGTCTAATGAATGTTAGCATGGGTCATTTCTCAGAGGCTTTGTTTTGTTCTTTTATCTTAAATTAATTTTTACTGAAGCATAGTTGATTCACAACATTGTGTTAGTTTCTGCTTTACAGCAAAGTGAATCAGTTATACATACATCTACTCTTTTTTTAGAGTCCATTCTCGTATGGTCATTACAGAGAATTTGGTAGAGTTCCCTGTGGTATACTGTAGGTTCTTACTAGCTATCTCTTTTATATAGAGCAGTGTGTATATGTCAATACCAATCTCCCAATTTATCTCTCCCCTCCCTCATTTTCATTTTGGTAACAATAACTTTTTTCTGCATCTGTGACTCCACTTTTGTTTTGAAAATAAATTCATTTTGTACCATTTTTTAGATTCCAGACATAAGTTATATTATACGATGTGTCTTTGTCTGTTTGGTGTATTTCACTCATTATGACAGTTTCAAGGTCCATACATGTCATTGAAAAAAAGGCATTATTTCAATCCTTTATTTATCCATTCCTCCACTGATGGACATTTAGGTTAGTTCTGGGTGCTGTAGTACTACAAAGAACTAGAGTGCATGTAGTCCGACAATCTTGATTCCAGCTTGTGACTTATCCAGCCTGGCATTTCACATGATGTACTCTGCATTTAGTTAAATAAGCAAGGTGGCAATATACAGCCTTGACATCCTCTTTCCCCAATTTTGAAGCAGTGTGTTGTTCCATGTACAGTTCTAACTGTTGCTTCTTGGCCTGCATACAGGCATCTCAGGAGGTAGATAAGGTGATCTGGTATTCCCATTTCTTTAAGAATTTTCCAAGTTTGTTGTGATCCACACAGTAAAAGGCTTTAATGTAGTCCATGAAGCAGAAGTAGATGTTTTTTCTTGAATTCACATGCTGTTTCTGTGATCCAACAGATGTTGCAATTTGATCTCTGGGCCCTATGCCTTTTCTAAATCCAGCTTGTACATCTGAAAGTTCTTGGTTCATGTACTGCTGAAGGCTGAGGTTAGCTTGAAGGATTTGGAGCATTTTCTTGTCAGCATGTGACATGAGGGCAACTTTAGAGTAGGAAAACATTCTTTAGCATTACCCTTCTTTGGAATTGAGATGAAAACTGAATTCGTCCAGTCAAGTGGTCACTTCTGGGTTTTCCAAATTTGCTGGCATATTGAGTGAAGCATTTTGACAGCACAATCTTTTAGAATTTGAAATAGCTCATCTTGAATTTCATCACCTCCTCTAGCCTTGTTCATAGAAATGCTTCCTAAATTCCACCTGACTTCACACTCCATGACATCTGATTCTAGGTGAATGACCACACAGCTGTGATTAGCCAGGTCATTAAGACATTTTTTATACAGTTCTTCTGTGTATTCATGCCATGTCTTCTTAATATCTTCTGTTGCTGATAGGTCCATGCAATTTCTGTCCTTTATTGTGCCCATTATTGCATGAAATGTTCCCTTGGTATCTCTTATGTTTTTGAAAGGATCTCTGGTCCTTCCCATTCTATTTTCCCCCTCTATTTCTTTGCATTGTTAACTGATGCAGCCTTTATCTTTCCTTGCTATTCTCTGGAACTTTGCACTCAGTTTGGTATATCTTTCCCTTTCTCTACCTTCCACTTATTTTCTCATCTATTTGTAAGTCCTCCTCAGACAATCATTTTGCCTTCTTGCATTTCGTTTTTATCGGGATGGTTTTAGTCACTGCCTCCTGTACAATGTTACAAACCTCCATCCAAAGTTCTTCAGGCACTCTGTCTATCAGATCTAATCCCCTGAATCCATTGGTCACTTCCACTGTATAATCATAGGGATTTGATTTAAGTCATACCAGAATAGCCAAGTGGTTTTCCCTACTTTCTTCAATTTAAGTCTGTAGTTTGCAACAGGGAGTTCGTGATCTGAGCCACAGTCAGCTCCTGGTCTTATTTTCTGCTGACTGTATATGGACCTTAGAAATCATCATTATGAATACAGCTAGTGGAGGTGTTGGAACTTCAGATGAGCTATTTCAAATCGTGAAAGATGATGCTGTGAAAGTGTTGCACTCAATATGTCAGCAAATTTGGAAAACTCAGCAGTGGCCACAGGACTGGAAAAGGTCAGTCTTCATTCCAATCCCAAAGAAAGGAAATGCCAAACAATGCTCAAACTATGACACAATTGCTCTCATCTCACACGCTAGTAAAGTAATGCTCAAAATTCTCCAAGCCAGGCTTCAGCAATACCTGAATTGCGAAATTCCAGATGTTCAAGCTGGTTTTAACAAATTCAGAGAAACCAGAGATCAAATTGCCAACATCTGCTGGATCGTGGAAAAAGGAAGAGAGTTCCAAAAAAAAAAAAACATCTATTTCTGCTTTATTGACTATGCCAAAGCCTTTGACTGTGTGGATCACAATAAACTGTGGAAAATTCTGAAAGAGATGGGAATACCAGATCACCTGACCTGCCTCTTGAGAAACCTATATGCAGGTCAGGAAGCAACAGTTAGAACTGGACAGGGAACAACAGACTGGTTCCAAATAGGACAAGGAGTATGTCAAGGCTATATATTGTCACCCTGCTTATTTAACTTCTATGCAGAGTACATCATGAGAAACGCTGGGCTGGAAGAAACACAAGCTGGAATCAAGATTGCCAGGAGAAATATCAATAACCTCATATATGCAGACGACACCACCCTTACGGCAGAATGTGAAGAGGAGCGAAAAAGCCTCTTGATGAAAGTGAAAGAAGAGAATGAAAAAGTTGGCTTAAAGCTCAACATTCAGAAAACAAAGGTCATGGCATCTGGTCCCATCACTTCATGGGAAATAGATGGGGAAGCAATGGAAACAGTGGCAGACTTTATTTTTTGGGGCTCCAAAATCACTGCATATGGTGATTGCATCCATGAAATCAGAGGACACTTACTCCTTGGAAGGAAAGTTACAACCAACCTAGATAGCATATTGAAAAGCAGAGACATTACTTTGCCAACAAAGGTCCATGTAGTCAGGGCTATGGTTTTTCCAGTGATCATGTATGGATGTGAGAACTGGACTGTGAAGAAAGCTGAGCTCAGAAGAATTGATCCTTTTGAACTGTGGTGTTGGAGAAGACCCTTGAGAGTCCCCTGGACTGCAAGGAGGTCCAACCAGTCCATTCTAAAGGAGATCAGTCCTGGATGTTCTTTGGAAGGACTGATGCTAAAGCTGAAACTCCAATACTTTGGCCACCTCATGCAAAGAGTTGACTCCTTGGAAAAGACTCTGATGCTGGGAGGGATTGGGGGTACCTGGAGAAGGGGACGCAGAGGATGAAATGGCTGGATGGCATCACTGACTCGATGGACATGAATTTGAGTGAACTCTGGGAGTTGGTGATGTACAGGGAGGCCTGGCATGCTGCAATTCATGGGATCTCAAAGAGTTGGACACGACTAAGCGACTGAACTGAACTGATACGGATTCTCGATCTTTGGCTGCAAAAAATATAATCAGTCTGATTTTGGTATTGGCCACCGGGTGATGTCCATGTGTAGAGTCGTCTCTTGTGTTAGAGGTGGGTGTTTTCTTTGACTAACTAAACTCTGTTAGCCTTTGCCCTGTTTCATTCTGTACTCCAAGGCCAAAGAAGTCTGTTACTCCATGTATCTCTTGACTTTCTACTTTTGCTTTCCAATCCCCTATGATGAAAAGGTCACCTTTTATGATGTCACTTTTATAAGGTCTTATAGGTCTTCATAGAACCATTCAAGTTCAGCTTCTTCAGCATTAGTATTTGGGGCACAACTTGGATTACTGTGATGCTGACCAGTGTTGCCTTAGAAACAAATCAAGATCATTCTGTCATTTTTGAGATCGTACCCAAGCACTGCATTTCAGACTCTTTTATTGACTATGAAGGTTACTCCATTCCTTCTAAGGGATTCTTGCCAACAGTAGTAGATATAATAGTCATCTGAATTAAATATGCCCGTTCTTGTCCATCTTAGTTCACTGATTACTAAAATTGTGATGTTCACTCTTACCATCACCTGCTTGACCACATCCAATTTGCCTTGATTCATGGACCTAACATTCCAGGTTCCTATACAATATTGTTCTTTACAGCATTGAACTTTACCTTCACCACCAGATACATCCCCAACTGGAAGTAATTTCTGCTTTTTCCCAGCCTCTTCTTTCTGGAGATGTTTTTCTGCTATTCCCCAGTAGCATATTGGACACCTACCAACCTGGGGACTTATTTTCTGGTGTCATATCTTTGCTTTTTCATACTTTACAAGGAGGAAGCACAGCCCTCACTCATCAACAGAAAATTAGATTAAAGATATACTGAGCATGGCCCTTCCCACCAGAGGAAGATCCAGTTTTCCCCACAGCCAGTCCTTCCCATCAGGAAGTTTGCACAAGCCTCTTGTCCTCATCTATCAGAGGGCAGACAGAAAAAGCAAGAAGTACAATGTTACACCTCCAGAACGAAAACCACAGTCAGAAAATTAACCAAAATGATCACATGGATCACAGCTTTGTGTAACTCAACGAAGCTAAGAGCCATGTCCTGCAGGGCCAAACAGGCAGCTCATGTTCGCAAGTTTTGACAAAATATTTTCCTTCCTCCAGAGAAGGAAATGGCAAGTCACTTCAGTATTCTTGCCTTGAGAACCCCATTAACAGTATGAAAAAGCAAAAAGATATCACACTGGAAGATAAGAACTCCCCTGACAGTATTGATTGTCAAAATCCAGTGGAAATACATTTGTAGAAATGAGTATGTTTTGCTAAATGGTTTAGTATATGGATGACCATATTCTTATCAGTAAATTAGCTGGGAGAAATTGCTGCTACATTAAAAAATGTTTGAGATAACTCAGTTGTTTGAGATGACTAAATTTTACCTGACCTTATTTGTAAGATTAGGTAAAAATAACCTCTATCGTAATTAAATGTCATCTAATTCTCCAAATATGATATTATGCATTTTATGTTAGCTTTTTTGGACCCTAGAATTCTGTTTTTAGCACTGTTTTACTGAATTACTTGCCATCATTCCTTAACAGAGTTTATTTTGAATCTTACTTAACAATATTGCCTGAAGATATGTTACTTTAAAAATTGTTGCAATGAGAAGTATTAAATTTGCAGGGTATGGAAAACAAGCTGTTTGCTTATAGACAAAAATTTTCAGAGGGCCTAATTAGTTGAACTGAAGCTGTGTTGCAGCTTCAAAATCAACAGGGAACTAAATTATTAGCTCTAAGTTATAAAACTTCAGGTGACCACCTGAGCTCTTCTATATTATTTGAACATACTGAGGAATTACACAATTATTCACTTTATTTGTATCAATTACAAGACACAGGCATACCTTGGAGATATTGTGGATTTGGTTTCAGACCACCATAATAAAGGGGATATCTCAAAGTGAATCACATGAAATTTTTAGTTTCCCAGTACACAAAAAACTATATTTATTGTGTGTAATAGCATTATGTTTAAAAAAAAAAGCATAGTGTATACACTAATTTAAAAATATTTTGCTGAAAAATGCTAACCATCATCTGATAACTTGGGGTTACAGCAAATCTTCAATTTGTTAAAAAACAAACAAACCAGTATCTGCCAATTTCAACAAAGTACAGTAAAATGAAGTATGCTTATGTGTGTGTGTGTGTGTATATATATATATATACATATATATACACACACACACACACACACATACACAGAGACAGAGAGTGTGTGTGTAGTCTTCACATTGTTTATCTTGGTTTTAGAATACTCACAATATATATTTTGGACCTAAGCACTTTATATTTAATATCTGTCTTATTGATTAGTAAAGGCATTAAACAAAGAAATATGACTTTGCATGTTGTATATTCATATTCTAAATCATATTTCTCCATTTTAGAATATTAATGGTGATCTTTTGTCAGTCTATATGATCCTAAAATTAGCTGTTCTTTCTCTCACCACTCTGTTAAGGTGCAGTTAGTGTTTTTTCTTACAATTTTGCTCCCTTCCTCACTTCCCACTGCCAACTAAAGCCGAGTACATATATTTTGTTTGATCTAGGGTGACAGAACCTTACTTTTCAAGCAAGACTGAAGTTGCTGTCTAATTTACAAAGGTGAGTATTCCTATCTAAGCACTACTCAGTTGTCTTATTCCACTATCACCTTGCTTCCTCTTTAAAGAGGAGTTCAAGAAGAAAGGCAGGGTAGGCAGCTAAGAACAAAGCCCCATACAGGCAACCTTATTCCTAGTACGTGTCAATTTGGGGATCATCCAAGATCATGTCTGGCTGTGTATAATGGAGAACTCTCTATTCTTGATGTGGGTGTCTGATTTTTATCTGAAGATGTGGTTTTATTTACTTATTTTTGACTGTGCTGGGTCTTCACTGATACACGGGCTTCTCATTGAGGTGCAGAGCACCTTGTTGCAGAGCACAAGCTCTAGGGCACATGGGCTTCAATAGTTGTGGCACTTGGACTCAGCAGTTGTAGCTCCTGGGCTCTAGAGCACAGGCTCAGTAGTTGTGATGCACAGGCTTAGTTGCTCCATGGCATGTAGAATCTTCCCAGATCAGCGATTGAACCCGTGTCTCCTGTATTGGCAGGCAGATTCTTCACCACAGAGTTACCATGAAAGCCCTGAGAATAGAATTTTAAATAATGAAGGCTATTAACTACACCTGTGATCTCTGTGTCTCACTATATCCCCTCACTCCTTATGATTTCTTGTATTCTGGCCTGATATCCTACTGCCAGCAGTTGACTCTTATCACTGGGGATTTTTCTCTAAATCCTAAGGCCCATTCTATTTATTTGTGCTGTCAATCCAAAACTGATGGATTTTTTAAGCCCCTGGGGTAACTATGAAATAATGGCTTTGAGGAATATGATAAATATTCCTGGTTTCTCAGAGTGCAGTTGAGAAGACTCTGAGGGATAATTATCACTATCCTCTGGAACTAACCCCCATTACCCACAGTGGTAACTGACTTGATAACTCCTGGTTATTGCTTTCTTTTCAGTTCTTATCTCAATTATCACTCCTGACATTTCTGTCGATCACAATCAATGTGAATGATTACCTGCTATAACTTTGGTATGTTTATTTTCATAAAAAATCATTTATAATTTTAATATTAAGAACAATAGTGAAGCAAGATATAAGGAGGATATAGTAAGTCAAATTATAACGGCATTCTGATAGAGTTTAATAGCAAAATGAATACGTACCAAGCAAAATCCATCATTCCAACACTGGACTTTTGGATGTTTTGAGTATTCAATGGCTCTAATAAAATATTAAAAGAAAAATAGCTGTACAGATCATAAGGCCAATAAGGGAACATTATGAACAAAGTTGCATTGATAAATACAGCCAATTAGTCACCTACAGAGTAGATCCTTGCTAGTTATCATGTATTTAGTAGTGTATGTATGTTAATCCCAAATTCCTGACTTATCCCTCCTTCCAAATTTCCCCTTTGATAAGCATACTTTTGTTTTCAATATCTGTAAATCTGTTTCTTAGTTATTTTGTATCATTTTAGAAAATGAGATTCAATATCTGAGTGATATCATAAATTTGTCTTTTTCTTATTTTACTTACCATGATAATCTCAAGGTCTACCCACGTTGCTGCAAATGGTATTTTACATTCTTTTCATGTCTGAATAATATTCTATTATATAAATCCACTACATCATTTTTATCTATTCATCCGTTGATGGACATTCAGGTTGCTTCAATATCTTGGCTATTATAGATAGTGCTACTCTGAACATTGGAGTGCATGGATGTTTTGTAATTATGATTTTCTCTAGATATATGCCAAGAGTGGCATTACTGGATTATATGGTAGTTCTATTCTTAGTTTAGTTTCTTTTATTTTTAAAGGAGTGTCCATACTGTTCTCCATAGTGACTGTACAAATTTAAATTCTAATTCATAGTGTAGGAGCCTTCTTATTTTATTGTTTTTAGGATAAAATATATGAAAAACATGAAAAAACAATGCTATATTTGATTTTTAGAGGAATATGGTAATTTCTCAATTCATCTATATTATTGTTTTTATTTCAATATTCAAAATTAGAGCACACACATACAGATGCACACACCATGCATGCATGCATATATTGTGGACACATATAATCCAAACCAAGATAAAATATAAAACTCAGCTTTAGAAGAAATTTACCACATACTTTTTGAAGTTGAGGCACAAATTTGTCATTTATCTAGTAAAAAAAAATGGTATGGTAACATGGAAGATGAAAAGGGTAGGAACAGGTAGAAACAACTATTTATAAAACTTTGATATTCATGCAAAGAACACAGATATTGAAAGGAAAAGCTTTCTTTTTTACTTGAATTTAATATTAAGTAAAAGAGGAGAACAAGATGACAGAGGAGTAGGTAGACATGGAGTTCATCTCTCTGCATGGACACACCAGGAATACACCTTCAGACATAGAAGTGCATGCAGAACACCAGCTGAAAGCAGACAGGAGTACCTAACCAGTGGAAAAGAATATATAGAACCACACAAATTTCGGTAGGACAAAGGAACTAGGGGGAAAACAGGAGTGTTAGTAGGATGGGACCTGCCCTCAGTGGGTGGGGGAACTGAAGCAGGAGTCTGATCCCCACTGCAGGGCAATTGTCTGAGTCAGAGGAGAAACATTTAGGGCTGAGAGTGAAACGGCTGATCTGTGGCAGCCTAAATGGAATGAGAATCAGATACTCCTTGCCACAGGTATACATACCCTGGACAGGAATGCTGGTCCCCTGGAAGGTGTAGTTGCTGGGAGCTGGAGTTTAGGGATTGTGGAGCAATCCCAGGGGAGGGTTGCTGTTGACTGCTGAGAGATGGATTGAGGGGATGTGAGGGAGGAGATCATGGTGGGAAATGCTGGTGGAAGAAAGCCAGGCAGCCATGGAAGCAAGGCAATATTGTTGAGTCCCATATAGGGGGTGGAGCCATCATCATAGCCTTCTTCTCCCCACACAAGCACCAGCAGCTGAACAATAGAGAGGCTGGCCCATCAAACCCCTGACACAATGAACCACAGAGTAGGACCCACCCAGGATTCTCCTTTCAGTGCCTGACTGAAGATCTACAGAGTAGGACTCCAGCCAGGGGGGCCCTCCTATGTGCCTGAACGGGTGGAACTATGGAGAAGGACTGGTCGAAGAGGCCGTCTGATCGCCAGCTACAAGAGACTCGAAAAAAGACTCTGATAGGGCCATAACTCCTGCGGTGGAGGCAGTCTGTGTCCCTGCACACTTGGTGCCACCAGGGTCCCCGCAAGCTAAGCGCTGTGCCACCTTCACGCTCAACTCTCATTGGGGCAGAGCTGCCACAGGCAATATAAAATCTTGCATCTATGCATTCAGGGTTGCTTCTGTCCTGTCCAACTCTTTGAGACCCTGTAGACTGGCCTGCCAGGATTCTCTGTCAGGGAGGGAGGTTCTCCAGGCAAGAATAGTGGACCATATTGGCCAATACTTATTGCCATATCCTTCTAGAGCACTATATTTCCTGCTGCCCTAGCAGCCAACTCCCCTGAGTACCTGGTGCTGCCAGAACCCCTGTGACCCAAGCAGCTGAACCACCTCCACACTTGGCATTCACAGGGGCAAACCCAAGCCCTCCAAGGCAGCCTCAGGAGCTAAACTCCAGTGGATAACCCACAGGTAAAGGTGAAAATAAAGCCATAATTGAAGCCCAGGGGCAGTGTGGCTAAGGAAGAAGACCCAAAACTTTCCTACCATCTGTACAAGATGCAGATTAAATTCACAGGATCAGCTAAGCAGACTCTGTGTCTATGGAATATATCAAAGGCCATTTAGAGCTCCCACAAAAGAAAACACGCTATTTCTGATAGCTGGAGAACTAGATAGCTGGACATTGGAGGCAAGAACATACAGGAGTAGGACCAGATTAGAATCTGAGCTGACTCAACATCAGGGTCCAGAGAACAGTACAGTGTTGGAGGGCATCCTAGGGAGATAAGGTGGGCTGTGACTCCCAGCGAAGAAAAGGACTCTGACAGCAGTGACCCAAGAAAAACTTTTATTATTCTTATTGTTTGACTTACTCTGTAGATTCTTTTGGATCTTTTTTTTCTTTTTCTCCCCCACTGTTGCAGTTGTTGATAATATTGGCACTAAGAAATCCAATTAAGTTTTGATTTTTTTTTTTTTGTCCTCAGTCACATTTTTTTATTGTTGTCATAAACTTCTGCTTCTACATTGGGCTTTTACAGTTCTATGGAGTTTTCCTCATTTTTTTTCTTTTCTTTTTTTTTTTAAATTTTTTAACATATTATTATTTTTAATACACTTATTCATTTGTTTTCTTTTCCTACTGTCCTTTTCCCCTTGCAGTTAAACTTTAACATATATAAATCTTCTTTATATACCTTTATTTACCTTTGCATATCTATTCTTTCTTTCTCTGCTTTCTCTCGTTTCTTCTCAACACATTTGTTAGTTTTATTTTCATTGCTTTATTCTCAATTGGCACCTTGCTTTTGTTTTGTTTTCCAGTTTGTATTTTAATTGTTTTTTTCTGGTAGATATAATTTTTGGTTTCCTTTGTTCACCTGGTCAATCTGTATTTTATTTTCACTGGACTGTTTTGATTTTGCTTATGGGTGTACAAAGTGAAAGTGAAAGTAAAAGTGAAGTCGTCTTCGACTCTTTGCAACCCCATGGGCTGTAGCCTACTAGGCTCCTCTGTCCATGGGATTTTCCAGGCAAGAATGCTGGAGTGAGTTGCCATTTCCTTCTCCAGGGGATCTCCCTGATCCAGGGATCCAACCCAGGTCTCCCGCATTGTAGGCAGGTGCTTTACCCTCTGAGCCACCAGGAAATTCATCTTATGGGTGTGTATGTATATACTCATTCATACTTTCTATTGTTGTCATAAACCTCTACATCTACATTGGGCTTTTGCATTTCTGTGGAGTTTTCTTTTTCTTTTACTTCTTTCTTTATTCTTCCTTTTTTTTCTTTTTATAATTTTAATTTTTAAGCCTATTATATTTTTTATATATTCATTCCTTTCTTTGCATTTCCTACTGTACTTTTCACCTTGTAGTAAATTTTTAATGTATATAAATCTTCTTAAAAAGTGAAAAATGAAGTTGATCAGTCATGTCTGACTGCAGCCCCATGGACTGTAGCTCCTCCATGCATGGAATTTTCCAGGCAAGATTACTGGAGTGGGTTGCCATTTCCTTCTGCAGGGGATCTTCCTGCCCCAAGGATCAAACCTGGGTCTCCAGCATTGCAGGCAGATGCTTTTACCAACTGAGCCACCAGGGAAGCTATTTTTTCTTTCTTTTCTTTCTCTCCTTTCCTCTCAATATATTTGTTAGTCTTATTTTTATTGCCTTATTCCCCACTGGGCACCTTGCTTTAGTTTTGTTTTCCAGTTTGTGATTAAATTAGTTTTGTTCTTAACTGGTAAATATAATTTTTTATTTTCTTTGTTTGCCAGGGAGAAGCAACAAGTAACATACAAGGGAAACTCCAAACACTTAACAGCTGATCTTTCAGCAGAAACTCTACAGGCCAGAAGGAAATGGCAGGATATATTTAAAGCACTGAAAGGGAAAAATCTACAACCAAGCTTACCTTACCTGGCAAGGATCTCATTCAGAGTTGATGGAGAAATAAAAAGCTTTTCATTCATGCAAAGTTAAGAGAATTTAGTACCACCAAACCAGCTTTGCAACAAATGTTAAAGGGACTTATAGAGTCAAGAAGTACAACAGAGGAAAAAAAGATCTACAAAATCAAACCCAACAATAAAGAAAATGGAAATAGGAACATATATATCAATAATTACTTAAAATGTAAATGGAGTAAATGCTCCAACCAAGAGACACAAACTCACTGAATGGACACAAAAACAAGACCCATAAATATGCTGTCTACAAGAAATTCACTTCAGACCTAAAGACACATATAGATTTAAAGTAAGAGGATTGAAAAATATATTCCATGCAAATGGGAAGCAAAAGAAAGCTGGAGTAGCAATCTTCATATAAGACAAAATAGACCTTAAAATAAAAACTATAAGAGATAAGGAAGGACACTACATAATGATCAATGGATCAATCCAAGAGGAAGACATAACAATTGTAAATATCTATGCACCCAACACAGGAACAGCTCAATACACAAGACAAACACTAACACACATAAAAGGAGAAACTGACAGTAACATAATAATAGTAGGATACTTTAACACCTCATGCACACCAATGAACAGATCATCAAAACAGAAAATTAATAAGGAAACAGAAGTGTTAAATGATACATAATATGAGATGGATCTCATTGTTATCTTCAGGACATTCCATCCAAATGCAGAAGAATATACCTTCTCAAGTGCACATGGAACATTATCCAGGATAGACCCCACCTTGGGTCACAAATCACACCTCAGTATATTTAAGAAAATTGAAATTGTATCAAGCATCTTCTCCAACCACAATGCTTTGAGACTAGCTATCAATTACAAGAATAAAAGGGTAAGAAGCATAAACACATGGAGCCTAAACAACAGGTTTATAAATAACCAACAGGTTACTGAAGAAATCAAAAGGGAAATAAAAAAAAAATTTCTAGAAACAAATGACAATGAAAATACAACTCAAACCCTATGGGATGTAGCAAAAGCAGTTATAAGAGGGACATATATAGCAATAGAGTCCTAACTCAAGAAACACAAAAAACAACGAATAGGCAACCTAACTTTACATATAAAACAATTGGAAATAGAACAACAACAACAAAAAAATTAATATAAGAAAAGAAATCATAAAGATTTGAGCAGAAATAAATGAAAAAGAAATAAAAGAAACAATAGTAAATATTAATAAAACTAAAAGCTGGTTCTTTGAGAACATAAACAAAACTGACAAGCCTTTAGCCAAGCTCATCAAGAAAAAAAAGAGAGAAGAAGCAAATCAACAAAATTAGAATGAGAAAGGAGATATTACAACAGACAGTGAAGAAATACAAAGGATTAAAAGAGACTAGTATGAACAAATATATGGCAATAAAACAGATAACCTGGAAGAAATATATGGATTCTTAGAAAAGTTCAATCTTCCAAGACAGAACCAGGAAGAAATAGAAATTATGAACAACCCAAATACAAGCATTGAAATTGAAGTTATGATAAAAAATCTCCCATTAAAAAAAAAAAAAAAAAGCCCAGGACCAGATGGCTTCACAGGAGAATTCTATAAAACATTTAGAGAAGAGCTAATGCCTATCCTTCTAAAACTCTTTCAAAGATTCCAGAGGAAAGAACACTTCCAAACTCATTCTACAAGGCCACCATCACCCTGATACCAAAACCAGAAAAAGACAACACAAAAAAAGAAAACTAGAGGCCAGTATCACTGATGAACATAGATGCAAGAATCCTCAAAAAAAAAAAAAAATTAGCAAACAGAATTCAGGAACACATCAAAAAGCTCATAAATCATGATCAGGTTGGGTTTATACCAGGGATGCAAGGATTCTTCAATTTTCAGAAATCAATCAATTCGATACAGCATATTAAGCAATTGAAAGATAAAAACCATATGATCATCTCAATAGATGCAGAAAAACTGTTTTACAAAATTCAGCAACCATTTATGATTAAAACTCTTCAAAAAATGGGCATGGAAAGAACCTACCTCAACATAGTAAAGGCCTACAGCAAACATTATTCTCAATGGTGAAAAACTGAAAGTATTCCCCCTAAAATAAGGAATAAGACAAGGGTTTCCACTTGCACCACTATTATTCAGCATAGTTATGGAAGTCCAGCAATAGCAATCAGAGAAGAAAAATAAATAAAAGGAATCCAGATCAGAAAATAAGAAGTAAAGCTCTCACTGTTTGCAGATGACATGATACTGTACATACAAGACCCTAAAGATAGTATCAGAAAATTATTAATCAGTGAATTTAGCAAAGTTTCAGGATACAAAATCAATACACAGAAATCAATTGCATTTCTATATGCTAACAATGAAAAATCACAAAGAGAAATTAAGGAATCAATCCCATTCACCATTGCAACAAAAAGAATTAGATATCTAGGAGATACTTACCTAAGGAGACAAAGGAATTGTACACAGAAAATTATATGACACTAATGAAATAAATAAAAGATGACATAAACAGATGGAGAGATATTCCATGTTACTGGGTAGGAAGAGTCAATATTTTGAAAGTGACTATACTACCAAATGCAATCGACAGATTCAATGTGATACCTATCAAACTACCAATGACATTTTTCACATAACTAGAACAAAAAATTTCACAATTCATATGGAAACACAAATGACCCCAAATAACAAAAGCAGTCTTGAGAAAGAAGAAGGGAGCTGGAAGAATTAACCTTCCTGACTTCAGATTATACTACAATGATACAGTCATCAAAACAGTATGGCATGGCACAAAAACAAAAATACAGACTGATGGAACAAGATAGAAAGCCCAGAAATAAACCCATGTACCTATGGGTACCTTATTTTTGACAAGGGAGGCAAGAATATACAATGGGGCAAAGACAACACCTTCAATAAATGGTGCTGGGAAAACTGGACAACTATATGTAAAATAATGAAATTAGAACACTTCCTAACACGATACACAAAGATAAACTCAAAATAGTTTGAAGACCTAAATGTAAGACCAGAAACTTTATAGCTCCTAGAAGGAAAACATAGGCAGAACACTCAATTATATAAATTAAAGGAAGATCCCTATGACATACCTCCTAGAGTAGTGGAAATAAAAACAAATGTATACAAGTGGGACCTGATTAAATTTAAAAACTTTTGCACAGCAAAGGATACTATAAGCAAGGTGAAAAGAGAACCATCATCATGGGAGAAAATAATAGCAAATGAAACAACTGACAAAGGAATAATTTCCAAAATATACAAGCAGCTCATACAACTCAATACCAGAAAAACAAATAACCCATTCAAAAACTGGGGAAAAGACCTAAACAGACATTTCTCCAAAGAAGACTTACAGATGGATAACAAACACAAGAAAAAATTTTTCAACATTGCTCATTATTAGAGAAATGCAAATCAAAACTACAACGAGATATCACCTTACACCAGTCAGAATTAGTTCAATTCAGTTGCTCAGCCATGTCCGACTCTTTGAGACCCCATGAACCACAACATGCCAGGCATCCCTGTCCATCACCAACTCCCAGAGTCCACCCAAACCCATGTCCATCAAGTTGATGATGCCATCCAACTATCTCATCCTCTGTCGTCCCCTTCTCCTCCTGCCCTCAATCTTTCCCAGTATCAGGGTCTTTTCCAATGAATCAGCTCTTCACATGAGGTGGCCAAAGTATTGGAGTTTCAGCTTCAGCATCAGTCCTTCAAATTAATACCCAGGACTGATCTCCTTTAGGATGGAATGGTTGGATCTCCTTGGCCCTCATCAAGAAGTCTACAAACAATAAATGCTGGAGAGGGTGTGGAGAAAAAGGAATGCCATTGCTCTGTAGATGAGAATGCAAACTGATACAGCTGCTATTGATGGTGGTATGAAGATTCTTTAAAAAACTAGGACCCAGCAATCTCAATCTTAGGCATATCCCCTGAGAAGCAAAACTGAAAGAGACACATGTATCCTATTGTTCATTGCAGCACTATTTACAATAGCTATCACATGGAAGCAACCTAGATGTCCATCAACAGATGAATAGATAAAGAAGTTGTGCTACATATACACAATGGAATACTACTCAGCCATAAAAAGGAATGTATTTGAGTCAGTTCTAATGAGGAAGATGAACCTCGAATGTATTATACAGAGTGAAGTGAGTCAGAAAGAGAAAGATAAATATCATATTGTAATGCATATATATGGAATCTAGAGAAATGATGCTGAGTATTTATTTACAGAGCAATACTGGGGAAAAAAAGACATAGAGAAGAGACTTATGGACATGGGGAGAGGGGAGGGGAGGGAATGGGAAGAGTAACAACAAAGCTTACATTACCATATGTAAAATAGATATTCCACTGGAATTTGCTGTATGGCTCAGGAAACTCAAACAGGGGCTCTGTATCAACCTAGAGGCATGGTATGGGGCGGGAGGCGGGATGGGAAGGAGTTTCAAAAACGATGGGATATATGTATAACTATGGTTAATTCATGTTGAGATTTGACAGAAAACAGCAAAAGTCTGTAAAGCAAATATCCTTCAATAAAAAATAATTCAAAAAAAAAAAAAAAAGGATATAGCATGAAAAATTGTGTAGAGGACTAACCCCTTTCTGTTAAAGTAGGATGTCAATGTACTTCAGTCAGTTCAGTCACTCAGTCGTGTCCAACTCTTTGTGACCGCACAAGCCACAGCATGCCAGGCCTCCCTGTCGATCAACAACTCCCTGAGTCTGCCCAAACCCATGTCCATCGAGTCGATGATGCCATCCAACTATCTCATCCTCTGTTGTCCCCTTCTCCTCCTGCCCCCAATCCTTCCCAGCATCAGGGTATTTTCCAATGAGTCAGCTCTTTGCATGAGGTGGCCAAAGTATTGGAGTTTCAGCTTCAAAATCAGTCCTTCCAAAGAACATTCAGGAATGATCTCCTTTTGGATGGACTGATTGGATCTCCTTGCAGGCCAATGGACTCTCAAGCATCTTCTCAAACACCACAGTTCAAAAGCATCTCTTCTTCTGCACTCAGCTTTCTTTATAGTCCAACTCTCACATCCATACATGACCACTGGAAAAACCATAGCCTTGAAATGCTGGACTCGAAGAAACACAAACTGGAATCAAGACTTCCAGGAGAAATATCAATAACCTCAGATATGCAAATGACAACACCCTTATGGCAGAAAGTGAAGAGGAACTGAAAAGCCTCTTGATGAAAGTGAAAGTGGAGAGTGAAAAAGTTGGCTTAAAGCTCAACATTCAGAAAACAAAGATCATGGCATCTGGTCCCATCACTTCATGGCAAATAGATGGGGAAACAGTGGAAACAGTGGCTGACTTTATTTTTGAGGGCTCCAAAATCACTGCAGATTGTGACTGCAGCCATGAAATTTAAAGACACTTACTCCTTGAAAGGACAGTTATGACCAACCTAGAAAACATATTAAAAAGCAAAGACATTAATTTAGTCAACAGAGGTCCGTGTAGTCAAGGCTATGGTTTTTCCAGTGGTCATGTATGAACGTGAGAGTTGAACTATAAAGAAAGCTGAGTATAGAAGAATTGATGCTTTTGAACTGTGGTGTTTGAGAAGACTCTTGAGAGTCCCTTGGACTGCAAGGAGATCCAACCAGTCCATCCTAAAGGAGATCAGTCCTGGGTGTTCTTTGGAAGAATTGATGTTGAAGGTGAAACTCCAATACTTTGGCCACCTGATGAGAAGAGCTGACTCATTTGAAAAGACCCTGATGCTGGGAAAGATTGATGGCAGGAGGAGAAGGGGATGACAGAAGATGAGATGGTTGGATGGCATCACCAACTCAATGGACACGGGTTTGGGTAGGCTCTAGCAGTTGGTGATGGACAGGGAGGCATGGTGTGCTGTGGTTCTTGGGGTCACAAAGAGTTGGACACCACTGAGGAACTGAACTGAACTGAACTCATATACTCCCACTTCTTTGTTTCATCTCTAAGGGGCACATTTTTTGTTCTTTCTAAAGCTTGTTGTGTTCATTTTTCATTTCCAAGTGCATAATTTTATTTCCCACTTTTCCTAGCCATCTACATCATTTTTCAACTCAGTATTGAAGAATCTTTCCATCAAGAATACCTTCTCTCAACTTACTCAAGACTAGCCTATTCATTCTCTCCATCCTACATGCCCTGACTGTCCAGTAACATAGTGTGCCACAGCTTCATCCTTGCAGTTACTTGTTTGGTGCTAGGGTTCTTCACTATCCTCAAAGGTCTATGAGTGAAGTGTGTATGTGTTTCTGATTGTGGTCCACTCAGCACCCACTACCTGGACAGAGAAGAGATTTTCAAATTATATATGTTGAGTAAATAACAATAGCTCTCATGTATTACAATGCACTGGAAACTTTTCTACAGGAATTAGGTAGGTAGCTAGGTAGGCAAATAGATTTCAAATATATATATTTTTGTCACACAAAGCTATCCTATAAATACTATTAGCCCCATTTATAGTTGATCCTGAGGACAATAAATAACTTGCTCCAAATACACACACCTAATAAATGAGCTAGAATATAAACTAGGCAATCTGATTTCAGGGCCTATGCTCTTAGCCAGTGAAAATATACTATACTTTCAATGGTTGGATTATCTTTGTGAGAATGTCAGGTGGAGTTTGTTCCAAAACTGTGACTCAAAACAACTTCAAATTAAAAAAAAAAAAAAAAAGAAAGAAAGAAAAGACAAGAGAGAGGAAGAGAACATATCACTTAAAAATTACAACACAAAGGCATGATAGCCACAGAATATATAATTAAAAATTTTCAGATTTATTTTATAATATGTACATTGTTTCCCCCTATTTTGTTGTGGAGTTTAATTGAAAGGATTCTTTCTATTCAGTGAAAGAAATAATATACTGTTTGTTTTTCATTTTTTATTGCATGAAACTTTTATTTTAACCATCTTATTTGAGGTTCCCAGGCACGCCACATGATAAATCAGCTTTGAGCTTCCCCTAGAACTTCATAAAACCCACTTTTGTTTTCTTCTTCTTGAGTTTTAGGCCTGCAATAGCTCAAATCCTACTAAGACCAAATCTGTTCACATCAATTTCCTTTGTTTTTAAGTTACCAAAGATAAAATATTTGAATATGAATTAAGACTCACAATATTCCTTTAACATCAAAGGCATTTTCCTGCGTAGGTGTTTGTTTGTTTGTTTGTTTTGCCATTTAAAGTTACTTTAAACGTATTTACCTGTTTTCAAAAGCTTATCTCTTTACTTTCGTACATGAATCACAACTATGGATTAAAGTTCATTAGCTTTCTGATATTAATGAGATTCTATTGAAAGGAAATTGTGGGAAATCAATAGAAGTGTGACCAACATAATTAGTTATTTGTAGTGCATAATAAATTTCCATTGATGAGAAGCTTAAATATAAAATTAGGGCATTTCAAGCATAAGACTTTTATCTTCCCTGTGTATCTTACATTTTACCTATTATTCGAACAGTATAATAGTATAGGGTTTATGTAGTACTCATTTCATATAGGTAAAACTAATAAAGGTACTCCATGTAATTCTAATAAACTACTTTAAATGAAGTAATTTATTTATAATTCATCTAAAATGAGAAGTAAAGATTTGCAGTAGGGTGGAAATATTCCTACTAGTATGAATTTTTATTGTATCCATTAATCATGTATTTAGCTGAGACAGCCATCTCTCCACCAAAATTTCTCCCCTTCACTCATATTACTAGTAGTACCAGTCATATGGCTTAGACACTTCTCACAGAAACTCTGGTTTCTTTTTTTGAAAAGGTAGTAGAAACAAAGGTCTGTGTACTAGATGTTCTTATTGCTACTAGTGTGTTATTGCCTATAAGCCATTTCTCCTGATAAAACAAGGAAGTGTGCGTGTGTGTGTTTACACCTGTTTATATACAGACCCATAAGTATTCCTATATATAGCTCATACACACACATATTTCATTAAACATGAGATAAGACTGAATTCTCAAACTCTAATCCATTACAACATAGATCATTCTAGAATCCTCCCCTTATCTCTAACTCCACACTCCCACACAAAGAAACTAACTTCAACCATCTGTCATCCATTTGCTTAATTGTTCAAGTACACATATAGAGTAGTGTCAGAATTATGGATCTGCTGTTAAATCCTTAGCAAATAATTTTATAAACTAAAACCAGTTACTTTTGTCTTAGTCTTACTGACTCCACTTATTTAAATTACTTATATCAGTGATTTTTCCTCTTACTCATATCAGGGAGATCATTTCATACACATGTAATACAATTGCATTGTTTTGTATAATCTGAAGGTTCACTTTTTCTTCTGTAAATTTCTGTGGGTTTGAAAAAAGTGAAAGTCATTCAGTCGTGTCCAACTCTGTAACTCCATGGACTATACAGTCCATGGAATTCTCCAGGCAAGAATACTGGAGTGGGTAGCCTTTCCCTTCTACAGGTGATCTTCCCAATCCAGGGATCTAACCCAAGTCTTCCATATTGCAGGTGATTCTTTACCAGCTGATCCAGAAGTGAAGCCCATAAACAAAGGAGTATATCAAGTATCGATATCTACACTACCATACAGAACCATTTTGCTACTTCCCCAGGTCCCCTGTGCTTCAGCCATTTAATTGTCCTCTCCTCTTCAGAGTTTTACTTTCCTAGAATATCATATAGCTGATTGCTATATAGAATATGTTGCTTTTTCAGACTGAGTTTTTTCATTAAGCAATATATATATATGTTTCTTTCATGTCATTTTATTGCTTGATGACTCATTTTGCTGTATTGCTGAATCATATTCCATTATGCATATATGTCATAGTTTGTTTATCCATTTACCTATTGAATGACACTTTTAGTTGCATCAAGTTTGGGGTGATGTGAATAAATCTGCTATAAATATTTACATGAAAATTTCTGAGTGCACTTAAGCTTTGAAATCAGTGAAATCAATACATAAAATCACAATTGCTTGATGAAAGCTAAAACTATGCTTAGCTTTCCAAGAAACTACTGAAATGGGAATCTGAGCTCTTATCCAAGAAGCCAAGGAATGGACTCCACAGACATGCAGACACTCGCATAGGCAAAGTTTTATTTTAAAGGATAGAAGTACAAAGCTCTAAGCATAAACACTGAGAGAGGGAAAACTGTCCTGAAACAGGGAATCACAACAGTTTATATCTTTACCAGTATTGACCTGTTCATTTTTGGTTGGCTCTGGGGTCCTGATGTGTGTAATACCTGACCAATCAGTTTAAAAGTCATCATGTCCAGTTTGTCAATTTAATGGTTCTCTTTGATTTCCCAGTCCTTGAATTTTCTTAGATATTGAGTCTCCATTCCCCAATCTTTTTTAGTGACCTCAGGCAATTTTTTAGGACCAGATGTATGTTTTAAAGGTAATGGTCTACCTGGTGTTTTTCTTCTTGATAAGTTGGACATCAATTACTGATTGCCCAGTCATGGCCCCGAGTATTTTATAGCCTCCAGGTCAGGGAGGCATTTCCTCTGAACACTAAAAAACTGGAACAGCAAGTAGGGCTATAGGTTAATGGAGCAAGACACTTGTGTGTGAAAATAAATGGAAATTACAATTTCATTTTTAAAAGAAGAAACTGAGGCCTTAGGTATCTACTACCTAATAATTTTCTATCTCATTACTAAACCATAGTCCAAAGTGCCTGTACCACCTTACATTCTAACCAAAAATTAATAATTATTTCTGATACTATACATATATCCCAGAAGTTGGTATTGTCATATATATATTTTTTTAATTTAGACATTACAATTTGTCTGTAGTAATATACTCATTATTTTAATTTGCAATCCTCCAATGACAAAGGATGTCAAACATGATTTCATATGTTTCTTTCTATCTCTATATCCCATTTTGTGAAGCATCTGTTCAGACCTTCTTCCAATTTTTAGTTGCGATGTTTGTTTTCTTATTGTTAAGTTTTAAATGTCTTTTATATATTTTGAATTTAGGTCCTTTACCAGATAAAAATTTTTTAAATAGTTTCTACTATTTGTGAATTGGATATTCATTTTCTCAATAGTGTTTTTGCATAACAGAAGTTTCAAATTTTAATCAGGTCCAATCTATACATTTTTTTTCCTTCATAATCATGCTTTTGATATCTAAAGACTCGTGGCAAAACCAAAGGTCAAGTAGATTTTCTTGTATGTTTTACTCTAGAAAACTTAGAATTTAAAGTTTTGCATTTAGTCTGGGATCCATTTTAAGCAATATTTATTTATTTATTTATTTTCTTGTATGATCTAGGTCTATGTCTAGGGTTTTCTATGTTTTTGTCTTTGTTTTTGCATATTAACATTCAAGTTTTCCAGTACCATTTACTGAAAACTTCATCACTTCTCAATTGAGTTAACTGCTCATTTTTCAAAGTTTAGTTGACTATATTTATTTGGGCCCATATCTCCCATTTTGTTCCACTGATTTTGGTATCTGTTCTTTCACCAATATAGTGCTATCTTGATTAATGTACTTGTATAGTAAGACTTGGGATTCCTTGGTGGCTCAGATGGTAAAGAATCTTCCTGCAATTCAGGAGACCAGTGTTTGAGCCCTGGGTCAAGAAGATCCCCTGGAGAAGGGAAGGGTTTCCAGTACAGTATTCTTGCCTTGATAATTCTATGAATAGAGGAACTTGGAGCTCTATAAGTCCATGGGGTTGCAAAGAGGTGGACACAATGGCAATTAACAGACACACACACATCAGTTCAGTTCAGTCGCTCAGTCATGTCCGACTCTTCACGACCCCATGAATCCCAGCACGCCAGGCCTCCCTGTCCATCACCAACTCCCAGAGTTCACTGAGACTCACGTCCATCGAGTCAGTGATTCCATCCAGCCATCTCCTCCTCTGTTGTCCCCTTCTCCTCCTACCCCCAATCCCTCCCAGCATCAGAGTCTTTTCCAATGAGTCAACTCTTCGCATGAGGTGGCCAAAGTACTGGAGTTTCAGCTTCAGCATCATTTCTTCCAAAGAAATCCCAGGGCTGATCTCCTTCAGAATGGACTGGTTGGATCTCCTTGCAGTCCAAGGGACTTTCAAGAGTCTTCTCCAACACCACAGTTCAAAAGTATCAATTCTTCGGCACTCAGCCTTCTTCACAGTCCAACTCTCACATCCATACATGACCACTGGAAAAACCATAGCCTTGACTACACGGACTTTTGTTGGCAAAGTAATGTCTCTGCTTTTGAATATGCTATCTAGGATGGTCATAACTTTTCTTCCAAGGAATAAGCGTCTTTTAATTTCATGGCTGCAGTCACCATCTGTAGTGAATTTGGAGCCCCCCAAAATAAAGTCTGACACTGTTTTCACTGTTTCCCCATCCCTAGAGTCAACTGAAAAAAAAAATTGAAAAGGCTTTACTTAAATAAAAATGGTGTTTGCCATTTTAAATGCAGAGGAATAAATCATCAAGCACCATGAAGAACCATGGTAGCATGGTATTGCAAAAATTAAATGACAGCTTTCTAGAAACCATACTTGAAGTCACAGAATATTGAGATATAACTTACAGAGAATTAAAAAAAAAGATATCAAGAAGAAACTCATCAGGCTATAAGAAAACTCAGAAAAGAGTTCAAAGAGATCAGGCATAAAATTAGTGAACAAAGTGAACACTTTACCAAAAAGATTGAAACACTGGAACAGAACCAAACAGAAATTCTGGAACTGAAGAATTCAATAAATAAGACAAAGAACACATTAGAAAGCAGTGATAATAGGGATGACCACAAGAAGAGAGAATTAGTAAGCGCAAAGATAGAAATCTTGAAATGATACAGGTAGAAAAAAAGAGATAATAAAGATATTTTAAAAATGAAGCAATTGTGTGAGAAATATAGGGGAGCAGAGTGTTTATTTAAAGAAATAATAGCTGAGAATTTCCCAAGCTTGGAAAAGCAACTGGATATACAAGTCCACCAAGCTAAGAGAATGCTCAATTACCTCAACATAAAAAGATCTTTTCCAGGGCACATTATATTAGAACTGTCAGAAGTTAGTGACAAAGAATTTTAAAAGCAGCCAGGGTACAAAGGATGGCAACTTACAAAGAAACCCTCATTAACAAATTTCTCAGCAGAAACTTCACAGGAGAGAGTGGAATGACATACTCAGAATTTTGAAAGATAAAACCTGTCATCCAAGAACGCTGTATCTAAAAAAGTTATCATTTAGATATGAGGGAAAAACAAAGGCTTTCCCAGACAGACAAAAGCTGCAAGAATTCATCAACACTAGACCTGCCTTACAAGAAATGCTGAAAGGAACTCTTCCACTTGAAAAGAAAAGGCAAAAGTACACAAAACTTTGAGTAAAGTAACAAACAGAATCTGAAAATTGCAACTCTTTTTCAGAATAGGTTGTTAAAAAATTAAAGCATACATTTAAAGGGGAAAAGGCAATAAAACAACCATAGCTACTTCAATTTGGTAATAAGCTCACAACATAAAAAGGGATAATTTTAGACAACAAAAACATAAATGAAGAAGAGGGGGAAAATTGAACCTTTACAGACAAATGAAGGTAAGATGCTATCAGTAGAAAACAGGAATATTTTGTCTATGAGAGGTTTTATACAAAGCAGATGATAACCAAAGAACATAAACCTAGAGTGAAGACACAAATATAAAAGAAAAAAAGAAGAAAAAACTGAGAAAAAAATCTTAGTAAAATCACAAAACTAAAATGGCAGAGAGCAACACAATGAAGGAGGAGAGTGAAAGAACTGGCTTAAAATTAAATATTAAAAAAAAAAAAAAAAAAAAAAAAAACCTAGATCATGGCATCCACCCTCATTAGTGAGTGGTAAATTGAAGGGAAAAAGGTGGAAATAGTGATAGATTTCCTCTTCTTGGGCTCTAAAATCACTGCAGATTGTGACTGAAGCCATGAAATCAGAAGACGATTGATTCTTGGCAGGAAAGCGATGACAAACCTAGACTGTGTGTTGAAAAACAGAGACATTACTCTGCTGACAAAGGGCAGTATAGTCAAGACTATGGTCTTCCCAGTGGTCATATATGGTTGTGAGAGCTGGACTTTTAAAAAAGGCAGAGCACCAAAGAAGTGATGCCTTCAAACTATGATACTGGAGAAGCCTCTTGAGGGTCCCTTGGGCAGCAAGGGATTTCAAACCAATCAATCTTAAGGGAGATCAACCCTGAATATTCACTGGAAGGACTGATACTGAAGCTTCAGCTTCAGTGTTTTGATCATCTGATGCAAATGGACAACTCACTGGAAAAATCCCTGATGCTGGGAAAGATTGAGGATGGGAGAAGAGGGCCTCAGAGGATGAGATAGTAGGACAGCCTCACCAATGCAATGGATATGAACTAGGGAAAATTCTGGGAGATGGTGAGTGTTAGGGAGGCCTGGAGTGCTGCAGTCCATGGGGTCGCAAATTGTCAGACATGACTGAGAAACTAAACAACAACAACAACACACAAAAAAAGAAACAATGGAGACATACAGCAATCAGAAAAAAAAAAAAAAGGTAAAATGCCATTTTAGGCGTCATTTATCAATAATTTCCCCAAATGTAAATGGATTGAATCCCCCTATCAAAAGACACAAAGTGGCTGAATCAATTAAAAAGCAAAAATCAAATATACACTACCTCCAGAAGATTCATCTCAAGTCTAAAGACAAACAGGCTCAGTGAAGGGATGGAAGCTCCTCAAAAAACTAAGAATAGAATTACCATATGATCCAGTTATTCTATTTCTGGGTATTTATCTCCAAATAGGACAATACTAGTTGGAAAAATATATGCATCATTTTGTTCATTTATTATCGCATTATTTACAACAGCAAACTAAGGAAACAACCTAAATGCCTATCCACACATGAATGGATATATAATGTGACATATAATATGCTGCTGCTGCTGCTGAGTCGCTTCAGTCGTGTCCGACTCTGTGCGACCCCATAGACAGTAGCCCATCAGGCTCCCCCATCCCTGGGATTCTCCAGGCAAGAACATTGGAATAAGTTGCCATTTCCTTCTCCAATGCATGAATGTGAGAAGTGAAAGTGAAGTCGCTCAGTCGTGTCCGCCTCTTAGTGACCCCATGGACTGCAGCCCACCAGGCTCCTCCGTCCACGGAATTTTCCAGGCAAGAGTACTGAAGTGGGGTGCCATTGCCTTCTCCGGACATGTAATATATATCACTACAATTGAATACTGCTGCCACTGCTGCTAAGTCGCTTCAGTCATGTCCAACTCTGTGCGACCCCATAGACTGCGGCCCACCAGGCTCCCCCGTCCCTGGGATTCTCCAGTCAAGAACACTGGAGTGGGTTGCCATTTCCTTCTCCAATGCAGGAAAGGGAAAAGTGAAAGTCAAGTGGCTCAGTCATGTCGGACTCTTCGAGACCCCATGGTCTGCAGCCTACCAGGCTCCTCCATCCATGGGATTTTCCAGGCAAGAGTACTGGAGTGGGGTGCCATTGCCTTCTCCATTTGAATGCTACTCAGCCTTAAAAAGATGAAAATTTTCCACTTGCATACAAATATATATTTCTGTATGTGTATCTGTAAACAGTGATAATTTTATTCATCCCTTTCCAATCCTCATAACTTTTATTCACTTTTCTTGATGTTGGAATGTACTGAGTACATGTTTTACTGCACTTAGAGAAGCAGTATCCAGTGTTTCATCAGTTTTTTTAATATAGGTTCTTTATGAAGGTGAAAATATTCCAAAACTGTCCTCAGTTTCTGATGGCTTCTTTTGTCATGAGTGGTTGCTAAATTTTGTCAGATGATTTTCTGTATCAATGAAAGGATATTATGTGTTTTCTACTTTATTTTGTGTGTGTGTATGTTTTCTACTTTAGCATATTGATGGTGGGGAATTGATTTTAATCTTTGTATACCTGTAACAAATCCCATTTATTCCTGGTGTTTGCTTCTTTTAATGCTTTGTTTATTAAATTTGTTGTTTTCTTGATATTTTCCCATCTATTGTTATGAAGGATATTGGTTTGTAGACTTTCTTTCCTGTAATATCTGTATATGACATTGGCATTAGGGTAGTGCTTGCATTTTTGAATGAGTTCAAAAGCTTTTTTCCTTTGCTCTTATTTTCTGAAAGAGACTGTGGAGAGTGAATATCATCTTATTAAAAGTTTGTATAAAGTTATTCACAGTGTGTGTGTACTAAGTCATTTCAGTTGTGTCAGACTCTTTGAGACCGTATGGACCATAACCTACTAGGCTCTTCTGGCCACGGGATTCTCTGGGGAATAATACTGGAGTGGGTTGCCATGCTCTCTACAAGAGGATCTTCCAACCCAGGGGTGTTTCTTATGTCTCCTCCATTGGCAGGCGAGTTCTTTACCAGGGAGCCACTGGGAAGTTCATTGTTCACAGTATTCCTTTATTAATCATTTAACGTGCATGGAGATTAGTAATGATAACTCTTCTTTAACTTCTGATATTTGTCGTATGTGTCCTTTCACTCTGGTGGCTCAGATGGTAAAGAATCTTTTTGTAATGCAGGAAACCTGGGTTGGGAAGAACCCTTGGAGGAGGGCATGGCAATCCACTTCAGTATTCCTGCCTGGGAGAATCACTATGGACTGAGAAGCCTGGTGGGCTACAGTCCATGGGGTCACAAAGAGTTGGACACAACTGAGTGACTAAACACAGCACAGCACATTTTAATTAGTTAGCCTGGCTAGAGGTTTATAAATTTTTGATCTTTTCAAAGAACCCACTTATGGTTTAGCTGGAATGGTTGTTTTCTATTTTCCAATTTTTTAATTTCTGCTCTAACTAGTATTTATTTTATTTTGCTTGTTTGCTAACTTGCTCTCCTTTTTCTATTTTCCGAAGGTGGACTCTTTTTTACATCTTTATTAAATATTTTCTAATATATGCATTAAATTCTATAAATTTCCCTCTAAACACTGCTTTTGCTGCATCCCACAAATTTGGATAAGCTACATTTCAGTTTTAATTAAATTATCCAAACTTCTTTTATCTTTGTATTTCTTTTTTGACATGTGTTATTTAGAAGTAAGTTATTTAATCTATAAATATTTTGTTTTTCCAACTATATTTTTTCAAAGAATAATTCTATTTATTTATTTTTGTCTGTGTTGCCTCTTTATTGCTCTACAGGCTTTCCTCTTGTTGCACCGAGAAGGGGCTACTCTTCATTGCAGTGCCTGGGCTTCTCATTGCGGTGGCTTCTCTTGTTGTGAAGCACGGGCTCTAGAGGACACAAGTTTTAGTAGCTGAGGCATGTGGGCTCAATAATCACAGTTCCTGGGCTCTTGACCATGTGGGCTTAATTGCTCAGTGGCATGTAAGATCTTCCCAGACCAGGGATTGAACCCTTGTCTTCTGCACTGGCAGGTGGATTCCTTACCACTGAGCTACAAAGGAAGCCCCCACTATCTGTTATTGATTTCTAGTCTAAATCCATTATGCTCTGAGAGCATATTTTGTATGATTTTTATTTTATATATGTTAGGATATATCTTCTGGCCCATAATATGTATTTAGTTTTCAAGTGAACTTGACAAGGATGTGTATTCTGCTGTTTTTGGAATATTGTTGTTCAGTTACTAAGTTGTGTCCAGCTCTTTGCGACCCCATGAACTGAAGCACACCAGACTTCCCTGTCCTTTACTGTCTCCCTGAGTTTGCTTGAACTCATGTCCATTGAGTCAGTGATGCTGTTGTTAGATGGGCTATTCTATACTCTATAAATTTCAATTAGATCAAGTTGATTAATGGCACTTTTCACATCAACTGTACTCTTACTAATTTTCTGCCTTCTTGATACCTCAGTCTATGAAAGATGAATCTTGACTTCTGTAACTGTAAATGGACTTGTCTATCCTAGATAGACCTGGAACTTTTTCCCTTTCAACAGTTTAAATGTTACTCCCCTCTCTTCTTGATTGCACAGCCTGATGAAAAAAATCTGCAAGTTGTATCCTTGTGTCTCTAAAGTTAAGGTCTTGCCCCCTTCCCACTCCCAGGATTAAGATTTGCTCTGTTTGGTATTTTTAAGTTTGAATATGATATGTCTGCATATAATTTTTTAAAATAAATTTATACTGTTTGGTGTTTTCCAAGCTTACTGGACCTGCTATTTGTTGTCTGGTTATCATTAATTTTGAAGGTTTTTCAGCAATTATTAATCTAAATATTTATTTTGCTTTATTTTCTTTTTCTCTTTCTGATATTCCAATTATTTGTATGTTGCATATTTTATTGATCTATCTTCAGACTCACTTATGTTTCTCTTAGTTGTATGTGGTCTCCTAGTTAGCCCATAAAAGATATTTTGAAATAAAGCATTTCCTTTTTATGCTATTTTAGATATTTTATCTCTCTGCTTACAACATCCATCTGTTCTTACATACTACCTGATTTTTCTTTAGAGCCCTTTACATATTATTCAGTTACTTTATATTCCCTTTGTAACAGTTCCAAAATCTCTGTCATAATGAAATATGGTTCTCATGCCTGATTTGTCTGTTCAAACTGATTTTTCTGTCTTTTAGCATCCTCTGTAATTTTTTGTTGAAAGCCAAACACAATGTATCAAGTAATAAGAACTCAGGTAAATAGGTATCAGAGTGATATTGTATGTAAATCTTTCTAGAATTTGACAAATTAACTGAATATTGTAGCTACACGTGCCAAAGACTTCAAATCCCCTAGTGTCCTTGATTTTATCTCCTCTATTGTCTTTGGCCTTTCAGAATAACTCCTAATCAAATAGTGTCTGTGTCTTTCTACTCTTTAAGCTATATTCCACTGATACTACACTAGTATCCTATTGGCATGGTGGTAAAGTATATGGGAAGGCAAGTTTCCTATAATCTTATGAGTAAATCTTATTGTTTTAGTTAAAATTTTTCTCTGAGTTTATGGGCTCTTATTTTCACAAATGTTTTATTTCTCTCTCTCTCTGTCTCTTCTTTTTCTTCACTTGAGTGATAAAGATGGAGGGTGCTGGACTCAGATAACTACCCTTAGTTTAAATGTAATAATGCTCTGGTAAAGTTTTTTTTTTTTTTTTTTTCTATCTTAAAGAGTTGTTATGAAGAGCACTGTAAGCTTAATTCATCATTGATAGTATTTTTTTCCATCTTTTGCCAGATCCACTGGAGATTCTGTCCTAGTTATGTACAGTGACAACCTTGTGGGTTTTCAGAAGATTAAATCTATGAAAATGTAAAGGCCTCTAAGACTGAAGCTCCTAGCAGTTTCTCACTCTTAAGCTTAACCACAATCAGCTTGCCCAAATTTGTCAATATTTTGTTGCTGTTCAGTCACCAAGTCATGTCCATTGAGTTGGTGATGCTATTTAACCATCTCATCCTCTGTTACCCCCTTCTCCTTTGGCCTTAATCTTTCTCAGCATGGGGGTCTATTCCAATGAGTCAGCTATTTTCATCAGGTGGCCAGAGTATTGGAGCTTCAGCTTCATCATCAGTTCTTCCAATGAATATTCAGGGTTGGCTGGTTTGATCTCCTTGTATTCCAAGGGAGTTTCAAGAGTCTTCTCCAGCACCACATTTGGAAACGTCAATTCTTTATGGTCCAATTAGTTTATGGCTCCAATTGATGGAATACCTGTTTTAGAACCAACTTCATCTATGACTGTCTTGATTTACTTGTCTGCCATGATAGTGGTTTGCCTTGAAATTCCAGTTCTATAATAGGTATTTTAAAAATTGTTTTATTTTGTTCACATATTTTCTTCCTGGTGGCTCAGATGGTATAGAATCTGCCTACAATGTAGGAGACGTGGGTTCGATCCCTGGGTCAGGAAGATCTCCTGAAGAAGGGAATGGCTACCCACTCCAGTATTCTTGCCAGGAGAATTCTACAGACAGAGGAACCTGACAGGCTATAGTCCACTGGGGTCACAAAGAGTTGGACACAACTGAGGAACTAAACTTTCACTTCACATTTCTTCTTGTAATGATGTGAGTGACAACTTCTAAGTTCTTTACGTATTGGAATTGAAACTGGAAGTCTAATTGTGTAATTTTCAATCTGGAATTTGCAAGAACATGTCAATATTAGGTAAATATCCAAAAGACAATATAACCCCAAACAGCAGAAAATAGAAAAAAAAAAAAAAGGCAAAAAACTATAGTAGGCCCCCCAAATTAACTCAGCAGTTATGTACTTCCAAATAACTATCCTTACTATGATGACAGAACTGAAATAAGATATAAGAATTTTATTTGAGAAGCTGATCAGAGTTTTAATGGAAAACAGGAAATAATTATAATGAAAAAAGAAACATTGTAGCTGTGATGAAAATAATAAATGAAAATAAATTACTTAAAGGCTATGTTTAGTGTTTGTTTATATACTCCTGAACAGAAAATAAACTGAGGGAATTCAGGAAAAAAATGTAGAATGACACATAGAAGAAATGATAAAATACAGAAAGCAAGCATGGAGGTGAAGTATGTCTGTGGTGAAAAGCTTACATATGCTCATTTTAAGTCCAAGAAGAAAATAAGAATTAATAAGGCAGAAGAATTATTTAAATAATTGCTAAGAATTTTTCAATATTGAAAAATAAATTGTTCTGCATACTCAAGAAGACTTGCAATTCCCAAAGCTGTATATACCATATGCTCATAATAGAAAAACTACCGAAAACCAAAGACGAAAAATTAAATGTCTTAGTCTTTGGAGAAAAAGCAAGACTATATTTCAAATAAGCAGTATAAAGCTAACTGTGACTTCTTGTAAAATGATATAGGTCCAAAGAAAATGGGAATTTAATTTCTGAAGATTGCATTTGTAACAACTGAAAATATTTTTCACTCCATCTATTTTTCTTATTTACAATATCAGAAACATATATTTCTAGTTCATAAAAACATTAAAATCTTTATTAGGGGTTCAACTAAAAAGAAGATAAATAGGTGGGGAATTATTTGTCCTTTTCATTTTATCGTTTCAACTATGAGTTTATCCTTAGTTCTTTATTATCCACTTAAACTTTCATCTAATGTGACAGGATGGTATGCTGCCTTCAGAATCCTCTTTCAGCTTCCTAAACCGTAATGCCACCTTTGCAATTTTGCAAGCAGTCTGACTAAGGAGTCAGAATTCTTTGAGGAAATAATAATGGTCATAATGGTCATTTACTCTGCCTAGAATAATATATCTGAAAACATGAACCACTACCATCTATTTCAGTGTGTGTGTGCATGCGTAGTCCCGTCAGACTTTTGCGACCCCATGAACTGTAGCCTACCAGGTTCCTCTGTTCATGGAATTCTCCAGGCAAGAAATACTGGAGTGGTTTGGTAATTCCTTCTCCAGAGGATATTCATGACCCAGGCATCGAATTCACATTTCTTGTGTCTCCTGAATTGGCAGGCAGACTCTTTACCCCTTGCACCACCTGGTGAAAAGTGAAAGTGAAGCTGCTCAGTCGTGTCCAACTCTTTGCGATCCCATGGACTGTAGTCTACCAAGCTTCTCAGTCCATGAGATTTTTCCAGGCAAGAGTACTGGAGTGGGTTCCCATTTCCTTCTCCAGGGGATCTTCCTGACCCAGGGATCGAACCCAGGTCTCCAGCATTGCAGGCAGAGGCTTTACCTTCTGAGCCACCTGGTATGTTTGTTTGAATTTGGGAGAGGGAAGATGTGGAATATATAATTTTTATAACTCTCCGAGTAATCCTTATATACACTAACATTTTAGGCCCCTTGGTCTTAGATAACACACTGGAATGACTCTTCAAATGTGAGTGATTCATTCTGTTCCAAAGCTGCTGCTGCTGCTGCTAAGTCGCTTCAGTCGTGTCCGACTCTATGCCACCCCAGAGACGGCAGCCCACCAGGCTCCCCCGTCCCTGGGATTCTCGAGGCAAGAACACTGGAGTAGGTTGCCATTTCCTTCTCCAATGCATGAAAGTGAAAAGTGAAAGCGAAGCTGCTCAATTGTGTCCGAATCCTAGCGACCCCATGGACTGCAGCCCACCAGGCTCCTCCGTCCATGGGATTTTCCAGGCAAGAGTACTGGAGTGGGCTGCCATTGCCTTCTCCGTCTGTTCCAAAGACGGTAACCTAAAACAATAGCCCAGATCTCTGTCAGTCAAAACAATCACAGAGTCAGAGCTTCCATGTGACAAGAAGGTGGATTGACGAATTGTTCTTATCACTTTGATGTTTACTTCTATGAGGCTTAAAGTTAGCCTAGCATGCATATGTACTGTGGGAAAGAATTAACAATCTTTAATGTATACTTTGGTTTTGGTTATCCTGGTAAGCATTATCATATCATTATGGGTTTGAAATTACAGTCTTGGTTGTCAGAATTCTAATATAGTACTTTTATCTATATTTTTTCATTGGATAAATTTGATTCTGTTAGTAATAAATTCTCACTCCAGTACTCTTGCCTGGAAAATCCCATGGACGGAGGAGCCTGGTAGGCAGCAGTCCATGAGGTCGCTAGGAGTCGGACACGACTGAGCGACTTCACTTTCACTTTCACTTTTCACTTTCATGCATTGGAGAAGGCAATGGCACCCCACTCCAGTACTCTTGCCTGGAGAATCCCAGGGACAGAGGAGCCTAGTGGGCTGCCATCTGTGGGGTCGCACAGAGTCGGACACGACTGAAGCGACTTAGCAGCATAGCAGCAACAGCAGTGATAAATTCAGCTGCTGGCTAGAAACCTTTTCTAAAAAAGAAGAAATTTTAAAAGAAGCTATTGGTATATTTGACTTTCTTCATATTTCCATTTTGTCTGTCCTATCCAACATATTGTTCTTTTAAAAATACTAATTATTAGCTAATACTATTCTGAGTGTAAAATAACACCCTGCTTGCTGGCATGCCCATGGGTTAACTCTATAGAAATTTCAATTTGTTGGCTGTCTGGTCTATATTTTTCCCCATTCTTTCTGCTTCTGGCAACTGTCTTCTGAACAATACTCTTTGTTGAAACTTTAATCATTTTGACAGCCAATCTCTCATTGTGATATAAAATGGGAAAACTGGATTCCCTTATAATATACAACACTTATTTGTTTAGAAACACAGTTTCTCTTAAACATTTCACATACATTGTTATTAAAATAGATTTTAAAGTCATTTTATCCAGTGTTTTGCTCTTCATATATATTATAAATACCTATGTGAATAATATATATAAAATCATTCATTACATATGATTTTACTGAAGGATTTGATTTTCTCTTTAGAAAAATTTTGAGCCTATCATTTGTGTTATTTATAATGACAAGCAAAAAGATGTGCCATATGTAAGATATGTTTTTGTTTTTGTTTTTCAATTAAGTGCTGGATTCTTATTTATGAGTTGACATATGATATTTTTCTAATGAGTTTAAGTGTCCTTATCATAGAATGCCAGATAGTTTTAATCTTCATTCTAGATACACAAAAAGAAGTATAGTGTTTTCAGTAAGTAATTTCCCATATTCTCACTAATCTCTGTCAGCAATATTCACATATGCAAGAAAATGAAATTATATTTCATATCTAATCTAATGTTCTGGTCCAGAGTAACTAACTAGGATTATTGATATATTCCCCAGAATTATAAATCTTCTGAATGTTATAAATACTTTAACTGAAATTACTTTAAATTATAATTACTTTCTCCTTCAATCTAAAAATGAGAATTTTGAATATATGTAGATGGGTCTAAATGTATTTACTTCTCAATTCAAGCTAAATTTATAAATGTTAAGTTTATATAATTTGCTGAAAAATATTAACCGTTTTAGATTTCTTTAGAGGGATACCAGAGACTTTTCTTGCATATAACAGTGATGACTGGCTAGTCAGCAGCCTGTTACTAGTAGCTTTTAATTTCAAAGTAGACTAATAAGAGTTGACTGGTGTGTGTCTGTGCACGTTCTTGAGTGATAATCAGCATAGAATTAATCGTCAGTAGAGGCTTATGTCATAAGCTGACTGTCTAAATGATGAATATATAATGAAATTAAACAGAATTGAGACAGATGGTTCTAACTTTTGATAAATGTGCATATCTTCATAATTAGATAATAAGTCCACTTCCTGGAAGATCAATTGGGACATAATAACTTTAAAAACTAAATCATTTCATTGTTTAGCATTTATAAGGCATGGCAAAAAGGAAATTATATTTTAATTTACTTAAAATATTGTTTATTGTCTTCCTAAACACTTGATTAAAAATGGAAAAGCAGATATTGTCATTTTGTATCCTTCTCATACAAAATTATTTATTTTGTTATATAGACTTTAGAAAACCATTTCAAAACAAAACCTTGTTGATTTATGTTTTCTCCTGGGTAAGAAAGAGCAAATAAAGCAGTTAAACTATTCTAAGTCAAATACCAGACATTAATGTGACAGAAAATATGGATCACATTGCAAAATTTATCTGAAATTCATTATTTCCTTTATACAAATTTATGAAGTAAAAACAGATTAGTATACTTGTTCTTCTGGGAAGAGTCTTGATATATGATATATTCGTATTTTCTTTTCTATTCTTATTAAGCAATTTCACATAAAATACACACACAAGAAATGACAATAAAACTTTCAAAACAGTTTGAATTAGGACTGACAGCAGCAAGATAAGTGAATAAGACATACCTAGTCCAAATCTCCACTTCAACAAATACTTGGCATTCATCCATGGACAAAAGGGACTTGGTGGCTGATGTGGAATCTAGCACACACTTCAGTGGATCCTGGCAGGAGTCTCACATACCTGTGTGTCAGGTAACAGACATACAGACCTTGGATGCAGCGGTGGACCATGAAGTGACCTGTGAACTGACTCCAGCTCCTCTTGTCCATGATCTGGGAAACCCTGGAAAATACTGACTTAGAAAATCACCTATTGATGTGGGAGTCTTTGTGGAAGTCCAAGATTCCAACAGAGAAGTTTCAGCATATTGCTGGAGAAAAAAATTAAAATAAATAAATAACTAAATAACTATATCTCCGTGATTAGACACACTGAAGAGCATAAGAGGAAAACTGTGACGTTACCTATGACTCCTGTCCACCAAGGCAGCACAGCTCAGTATGAGAGCATATGAGTCAGTGCCAGTTTCCCAGTTATATGAGATGCAGACGAAGGGGCCTGTTTTTCTCACAATATCCAGTGCACTGAGCTGTGAGCCACATACTAAGAATTAGTTTAGCAGCTGGGGTAATAGCATCCAGGGTTAGGAAAGCATCAAGAGGATGTAGATTTTACTAATTGCGTGGCTATGGATCCCCACAACATGGACCATAGACATCACATACACATCCCTCAACCATTTTGTAGCCAGCTCCTGTGTGCACTCCTAATGGCAGTGAGAGGGAATCTTTGCAGATGGTTAATGAGCACATACAGAAAGCCTGCAAGAGATGTCAAACATCAGCATTTAGTGAAACCCTATCAGCATGCAGACTGATGTACTGCAGGATTTAAAATAAGCATAAAACAATAAGAAACCTGTCACAAGAGGGAGTAAGTAAAGTGGAGTAGGCATATTCACAGAGTCTGAGAGAGCTTCAGGATTCCTAGGAAGGTTGATGGAATTCTCTACCAAAGTCAGTCAGTAAAATCTGGAGGGGGTGATCTGCTACTTCAGATGCAAAGACAGCAATGCAGGACATTAATCAAGGAACATTAAAATACCAAGGAAATATGATGCCACCAAAGAATCACAATAATCTTCTAGTAACTGACCCCAAAGACATGTAAATCTGTGATTTACATGTCAAAAATTCAAAATAGATGTTTTGAGGAAGTTCAGTGAGCTGAAACAAAAGAAAAAAAAACATAATTCAACAAAATCAGGAAAGCAAAAGGTGAACAGCATGCAAAGATTAATAAAGAAATAGAAATCATAAGAAAGAAAACAAAATTCTGAATGTAAAGAATAGTATGAATGAAATGAAAAAAATGTCATAAACAACATCAATATCAGATCAAGCAGAAGAAATAATTTGTGGAGTAAAAATACAATTCAAATAGTCTAGTTTGGGAATAAAAAAGGAAAGGATGAAAAAATAGTAAAGAAAGCCTACACAAACTATGGAATATCATCAACAAAAGCAATGTTAAATTATTAAAGTCCCAGAAAGAGAATGAAAGCAAAAGAGGGCAGAAAGCTTACATGAAAAAATAATGGCTGAGAACTTCTCAGATCTTGGGAGAGAGTAGCATTCAAGTTCATGAAGCTCATAGTTCTCTGAACAAATTCAACTTAAAAAGATCTCCTCCAATATTCATTATAATAAAGCTATCAAAAACAAAGACTCCTGTCAAAATGGCTGTCATCAAAAAGACAAGAAACAACAAAAGTTGGTGAGGATGTGAGGAAGAGGGAAGGCTTATGCACTGTTGGGAATATTGTTAATTAGCACAGCCAGGATGAACAACAATATTGAGGTTCCTCAAAAAAGTTAAAAATAGAACTGCCCATATTACAGAGCAATTTCATGGCTAGGTATTTTCCTGAAGAAAACAAAACAAAAAACTAATTTAAAATGGTGTATGTTCTCAAATGTTCATTGCCAACATTATTTATAATAGCCAAAATATTGAGGTAATCTACGTGTCTGGCAATAGATGAAAAAAGAAATGTGATACAAACACACACACACACACACACACACACATATGCGCAGATTGGAGTATTACTCAGCCATAAAAAAGAAACAGTGATTCAAGTAACTTGCAACTTTCATTAATTCTAATAATCCATCTGGTGAAAATTTATTTTTTATATTTTCTATGTCAACAATCATATATTTTGGACTACTTACATTTTCTTTCATATGCAATTTTAATATTTTCTTTTACTTTTTATAATTTAGATAGTACTACAGCCACTGTTAGAATCAACTTGATGCTAGCAAATATGTCAATAAATCTGAGTGACAGATCTTAATAAAAAATTTGATTTTTTACAAAAATTATTTTTAATAATAAAATAAAGATTTGAGGGAAAAATAATCAAGTAATAACAAAAATGCAAAGGTATTAGAAATTTATAATAAAAATATCTTCAAAGTCAGATTACACTTTATGAAATTTTAAAATAAAAACACAATATAATTATCCTAATGCTGAACAGAGTGGGGGTCCTATATTAAGATCTGTACACAGTTACTTTTAAGCAAAATTAGCCAAACCTCGGTATTTGAATTTTAATGGTGAGATTATATGCCTTTGTACTCAACAAGAGAAAATAAATAATAGATTTTCTGAAAGAGAAACTCATTTTTAAACAAAAAAGTAATACACTTACAAGATCATAGTCAATATTCTATATGGATATTTATCTGTATCAGATTGATGGATTTCTAGACAGATAGATTGGCAGATGCACTTGATAAACAGCAGGGGATTATTGCACTGACATCAATTAACACAAGAAAGCCTTGCATATTGTTAATTATCAGTAAAGTTAGATTTTATCATTACTTCCACCATATTATCTCTTCATTTATAATAAAGCATACACTTATCAAAAAGCTTTCATACATTTACTTCCTTCACAGCCATGGACCAATATGTTAGTAAAATAAATGACAACTATGTCATATAATTTAGTCATTCAGGGCCAATACCCATGATTGCTTTTTAAAAAGCAAACTTGACAGGGTCAGTCACTTCAGTTCAGTCTCTCAGTTGTGCCTGACTCTTTGTGACGCCATGGACTGCAGGACCCCAGGCCTCCCTGTCCATCACCAACTCACGGAGTCTACCCAAACCCATGTCCATCGAGTCGGTGATGTCATCCAACCATCTCATTCTCTGTCATCCCCTTTTCCTCCTGCCTTCAATCTTTCCAAGCATCAGCATCTTTTCAAATGAGTCAGTTCTTTGCATCAGGTGGCCAAATTATTGGAGTTTCAGCTTCAGCATCAGTCCTCCAATGAGCATTCAGGACTGATTTCCTTTAGGATGGACTGGTTGGATCTCCTTGCAGTCCAAGGGACTCTCAAGAGTCTTCTCCAACACCACAGTTCAAAAGCATCAATTCTTCAGCACTCAGCTTTCTTTATGGTCCAACTCTCACATACATATATAACTACTGGAAAAAAAAAAAAGCTTTCACTAGATGGACTTTTGTTGGCAAAGTAATGTCTCTGCTTTTTAAAATGCTGTCTAAGTTGGTCATAACTTTTCTTCCAAGAAGCAAGCGTCTTTTAATTTCACAGCTGCAGTCACCATCTGCAGTAATTTTGGAGCCCCCCAAAAAATAGTCTGTCACTGTTCCATTGTGTCCCCATCTATTTCCCATGAAGTGATGGGACCAGATGCCATGATCTTAGTTTTCTGAATGTTGAGCTTTAAGCCAACTTTTTCATTCTCCTCTTTCACTTTCATCAAGAGGCTCATTAGTTTCTGCCATAGATTCTGTCTCTTCTTCACTTTCTGCCATCAGATCAGATCAGATCAGATCAGTTGCTCAGTCGTGTCTGACTCTTTGCGACCCCATGAATCGCAGCACGTCAGGCCTCCCTGTCCATCACCAATTCCCGGAGTTCACTAAGACTCACATCCATTGAGTCAGTGATGCCATCCAGCCATCTCATCCTCTGTCTTCCCCTTCTCCTCTTGCCCCCAATCCCTCCCAGCATCAGAGTCTTTTCCAATGAGTCAACTCTTCACATGAGGTGGCCAAAGTACTGGAGTTTCAGCTTCAGCATCATTTCTTCCAAAGAAATCTCAGGGCTGATCTCCTTCAGAATGGACTGGTTGATTCTCCTTGTAGTCCAAGGGACTCTCAAGAGTCTTCTCCAACACTACAGATTAAAAACATCAATTCTTTGGCGCTCAGCCTTCTTCATAGTTCAACTCTCACATCCATACATGACCACAGGAAAAACCATAGCCTTGACTAGACGAACCTTTGTTGGCAAAGTAATGTCTCTGCTTTTTAATATGCTATCTATGTTGGTTATAACTTTCCTTCCAAGGAGTAAGTGTCTTTTAATTTCATGGCTGCAGTCACCATCTGTAGTGATTTTGGATCCCAGAAAAATAAAGTCTGACACTGTTTCCACTGTTTCCCCATCTATTTCCCATGAAGTGGTGGGACCGGATGCCATGATCTTCGTTTTCTGAATGTTGAGCTTTAAGCCAACTTTTTCACTCTCCTCTTTCACTTTCATCAAGAGGCTTTTTAGTTCCTCTTCACTTTCTGCCATAAGGGTGGTATCATCTGCATATCTGAGGTTATTGATATTTCTCCCAGCAATCTTGATTCCAGCTTGTGTTTCTTCCAGTCCAGCGTTTCTCATGATGTACTCTGCATACAAGTTAAATAAACAGGGTGACAATATATAGCCCTGACGAACTCCTTCTCCTATTTGGAACCAGTCTGTTGTTCCTGACCTGCATATAGGTTTCTCAAGAGGAAGATCAGGTGGTGTGGTATTCCCATTTCTTTCAGAATCTACATATCTGTGGTTATTGTTATTTCTCCTGGAAATCTTGATTCCAGCTTGTGATTCATCCAGTCCAGCATTTATAATGATGTACTCTGCGTATAAGTTAAATAGCACGGTGACAATATACAGTCTTAATGTACTCCTTTCCTGATTTGGAACCAGTTTGCTGTTCCATGTCCACTTCTAACTGTTGCTTCTTGACCTGCATACCGATTTCTCAGGAGGCAGATCAAGTTGTCTGGTATTCCCATCTGTTTCAGAATTTTCCAGTTGTGATCCACACAGTCCAAGGCTTTGGCATAGTCAACAAAGCAGGAATAGATGATTTTCTGGAATTCTTTCACTTTTTCGATGATCCAACACATGTTGGCAATTTGATCTCTGGTTCCTCTGCCTTTTCTAAATCCAGCTTGAACACCTGGAAGTTCACAGTTTACATACTGTTGAAGCCTAGCTTGGAGAATTTTGAGCATCATTTGCTAGCATGTGAGATGAGTGCAACTGTGTGGTAGTTTGAGCATTCTTTAGCATTGCTTTTCTTTGGGATTGAAATGAAAATGAGTTCAGCACTCTAACATCTTCACCTTCTAGGATTTGAAATAGTTGAACTGGAATTCCATCACCTCCACTAGTTCATAGTGATGCTTCCTAAGGCCCACGTGACTGCACATTCCAGGATGTCTGGCTCAAGGTTACTGATCACACCATCATGGTTATTTGGGTTTTGAAGATCTTGTTTGTACAGTTCTTCTGTGTATTCTTGTCTCCTATTTTTAATATCTTCTGCTTCTGTTAGGTCCACATCATTTCTGTCCTTTATTGTGCCCATTTTTGTGTGAAAAATTCCCTTGGTATCTCTAATTTCCTTGAAGAGATCTCTGGTCTTTCTCATTCTATATTTTTCTTCTTTTTCTTTGCAGTGATCACTGATGAAGGCTTTCTACCCTTGCTATTTTGGGAACTCTGCATTCAAATGGGTATATCTTTCCTTTTCTCCTTTGCCTTTTGCTTCTCTTCTTTTCAGAGCTATTTGTAAGGCCTCCTCAGACAGCCATTTTGCCTTTTTGTATTACTTTTTCTTGGGGATGGTCTTGATCACTGCGTCCTATACAATGTCACGAACCTCTGTCCATAGTTCTTCAGGCACTTTATCAGACCTAATCCTTTGAATCTATTTGTCACTTCCAATGGCTAATCAAAAGCAATATCCATGATTGCTTTTTAAAAAGCAAACTTGACCCAGTAGTTATATTTAAAGACTTTGGAGTTTGGGCAACATGCAAGTGCTATAATGAATAATGAAAAAGAAAGAAGATAAATTTCAAATTAAACTAAACTTCAAATAATCAGGTTTGGTTTTGGAATGCATTGACATTTGATTTTTAGTTGCCACATAAGAATTATATTAAGTATACAAGGTATGGTTATTCTTGGAGCATAAACTTTTTTCTCTTTAATTAGGAACATTTGGACTGTTAAGTTAAATAATTATTTTTAACATTTTCAAAGAAAGTTCTAAAAGGGAAAACTTAAAATACATTTTGTTTGTAAAGTAAATAAATCTAAATGATAAAAAGCTTATAACTTTTAAAGGAAAATTAGTTTTACTTTTAAGTTAGCTGTCTAAATGCATAATTTTAACTTTCCTATGCATCAATAATTCTAAAGCAACTTGCAAAGAGAATTCTATTGAATGATTCAATATTATTTTAAATATCTAATATTATTTTAAAACACTGATTTGTTTAGGGGGTGTTTTGAAGAGCTGTTCACTTGCTCTTTTGTCCATAACTTCATTAGAGAATCTCCATTTTAGTTAACTAGTTTCAATTTTAATAACAATAGTACTTAGAAATGCCTCATTTCAACTTAGGGTTTACCTAGAATATTCTGTTTTCAGCAACCAGATTAGCAATTAATATAAATTAACCTCACTTATTTTGGATGATTACCAAATTGACAAGATCCAAGTGCTTCTTTCATTGTTCTAAAATTCTGTTTTGTTGGTATCCTTTGGTATTTCTCAACATCAAAATTTTATTCTTTGAAATGTTTTTGTTAAATCCCATTAATTTATACAGAAAAATCTCTTCTTTATTCACACCACTAAACATATTTTCTATCAATAAAGTGATAAATATGAGTGTTTAGTTTTATTTCATAAAGTGTAAGGCTCTGGGAGCATGGTCCCTTAACTAGGAAACGTAAGTAGTTTTGATGACAGCAAAAGAAATACAAAATATGAAAACACTATACATTTCTTAACCTGTTGATATGACTAAATATTAGATGGAGTTGGGTGGGGATTAGTGTATACAGCTGTCTTATGGAATGAGAAGAATTCTGAAAAATGTTCTGTTTCACTATATATTAGTGAAGAGAGCTCTATTTCAGAGTATTTCTTTGTTTCTTAGAGAATAATTTTGCTTTGATAGCTGGTGTTTGTTGTTGTTATAAGTTTCATGTACTTACTTGATTATGGTATAATCTTCTGGATGTTAGGAATTATATGAATTAATTTTTAATCCAATTTTTTCCTGACATTTTCATTTGTTTCCCAGGAGTACCTTAACAAAGTACCACAAAATAGGTATCTTAGAAATTTATTGTCTTACTGTTTGGATAGAAGTCAACGTGTTGACAGGGCCTTTATCCCTTAGAAACCTATAGATAGACCCTTTCTTTGCCTCCTCCTAGCTTCTGGAAGCCTCAGACTTTTCCTGGTTTGTGGTAACATAACTCACCAACTCAATGGACATAAGCTGGAGCAAGCTCCAGGAGTTAGTGATGGACAGGGAAGCCTGGTGTGCTGCAGTCCATGGGGTCACAAAGAGTTGGACATGACTGAGCGACTGAACTGAACTGAACACTAATTTTTCCATGACATTATCCTGATGCCTCTTCACATAATTCTCCCTCTCTGACAGTGGGTATTTGTGTCCAAATTTCTTACCTTTTTGTAAGTACACCAGTCATGTTGGATTAGAGTCCATCTAACGAACCTCATCAAAAAAATGACTACACCTGTGAAAACCTTATTTCCAAATAAGTTCAGATCTGGAGGTTCTGGAGGTTTGCATTTCAACATACCATTTAGGGAGGACACAGTTCAACCTATGAAAGCATCTGGTAGGTAGCGTAATCATAGAAATAATATTTTTCTTCACTGTTCCCATCTTCATTGTTCCATTGTTCTGCTCTGATACTTTCAATGGCTAGACTCACTACCTCTTTTCCAAAGATAGAGTTAGTATTAATTAGTGTTAATAAGCCCTAAAGTATATATAATATCTTTACATTTGTTCTACTACATGGTTTTATCCATGACTGAAGCTGGGTTCTCCAGAAGATGATGAGATGATGAAAGGGTAGACGACTCCTTGAACTATTTCCAATATCAAAGTTTATTATCAAATTACTATATTCACTGATGTTTTGAATTTTCTCCTGAAAAAACTTAAGATATTATATTCTTTAGTTAACTTATGTAAAAGATATTTAATGAATGCCCATTATATATTTTAAGTACCAGGAAAATGGCAGTGAATAAGGCAAAAAAAGTTCAAACTTGAGTTTATATTATAATCCTACATTACTAGAAAATATAGAAACAAGCAAATAAATTAGATTGAAAGGCCCTAGGAAAGAAATCATTGGACATAATGTTTTAGAATAGGCTTTCTGAATCAAGGAGGGGCATTATCAGGAAAATCTCCTAGAAAATGTCATTTAAAACAAGATCCATGTGTTTGAAAAATGCTTGTGAGAGATGTTCTTTAGTAATAGACAAGAACAAAATCATTGGACATATGGTGAAAATGACATGGTGTTATCTGAATACAAATAAATTCAATGCTGCTAGGCTCTATTTTATAAAATGTCATCAGGAGTTTCCCAATTCTGAGTAGGAATCTTTAGAAGTTTCCATTGTATTTGGAGTGAGTGGAGAAGTTCTTAGAGGCTGTCAAGTTGAGGGATGGCCTGCTTTGTTCTTTAAAAATAAAAATTTTCACCTCTGGTTTGAAAATAGTGATGAAGGCAGCACCCACAGATGATTGAAAACATCAAAGGAGAGGAACTAACAAAAATTCAAAGCCCATTATGAATAATACTAATGTAGTTCCTAACTATAAACCCAGTGCAAGCACTGCCAAAAGCAGAAGCCTGATGGACAGAGTAGCACAAGAGATAGAGAGTTCATAGTTTGAGATCTCAGCACTGCCTAGGGATTATGCTACATCATTTAATGAAATATGCTAAAGTAAAACATATTAATTATTTTATTAAATTCTGATATGAAATATTCTCCACTATTTAATTTATAATATTAAATTTAAAAAAATGGGTTGATTCTTAACATATATTAATGAAATATATACATTATTTAATTCTATAAATCATCTGATATCAGGAATGGCATTTGTTGTTCATGGTAGTCCCCTCAGGTGACAGATGAGTATTGGGAAAGTTTTTGGTAAATTTAATTGTGAAACTTGAGTTTGTTTATTGAAGTATAATTGACATAAAACATTGTATTGATCTCAGGTGTACAACATGATGATTTAATATTTTTGGCTTTGGAAAATGATCACCCCAATAATAGGCTTACTGTCACCATACAAATTGACACCCTTTTCGTACAAACTTTAAAAATTTAATTTCTCTGCAACTTTCATATTTATAACAATATTTTTGATAAAAAAATCCCTATGCTGTACATCTCCATGACATTTATTTTTTGACTGCAAGTGGAATTTCTGAATTTTAACTCATTGAAAGGTAACTACCCATTCAAAGGCTGTCTTCAAAACAATTAAAAAAATTACCATAGCTTATAAAGAAAATCAGTTCAGTTCAGTCGCTTACTCATGTCCAACTCTTTGCGACCCCATGAATCGCAGCACACCAGGCCTCCCTGTCTATCACCAACTCCTGGAGTTCACTCAGACTTACATCCATCGAGTCAGTGATGCCATCCAGCCATCTCATCCTCTGTCGTCCCCTTCTCCTCCTGCCCCCAATCCCTCTCAGCATCAGAGTCTTTTCCAATGAGTCAACTCTTCGCATGAGGTGGCCAAAGTATTGGAGTTTCAGCTTTAGCATCAGTCCTTCCAAAGATCACCCAGGACTGATCTCCTTCAGAATGGACTGGCTGGATCTCCTTTCAGTCCAAGGGACTCTCAAGAGTCTTCTCCAACACCACAGTTCAAAAGCATCAATTCTTTGGTGCTCAGCTTTCTTCACAGTCCAACTCTAACATCCATACATGACCACTGGAAAAACCATAGCCTTGACTAGACGGGCCTTTCTTGGCAAAGTACTGTCTCTGCTTTTGAATATGCTATCTAGGTTGGTCATAACTTTCCTTCCAAGGAGTAAGCATCTTTTAATTTCATGGCTACAGTCACCATCTGTAGTGATTTTGGAGCCCAAAAAAATAAAGTCTGACACTGTTTTCACTGTTTCCCCCTCTATTTCCCATGAAGTGATGGGACCAGATGCCATGATCTTCGTTTTCTGAATGTTGAGCTTTAAGCCAACTTTTTCACTCTCCTCTTTCACTTTCATCAAGAGGCTTTTGAGTTCCTCTTCACTTTCTGCCATAAGGGTGGTGTCATCTGCATATCTGAGGTTATTGAGATTTCTCCCCGCAATCTTGATTCCAGCTAATGCTTCCTGCAGCCCAGAGTTTCTCATGATGTACTCTGCATAGAAGTTAAATAAGCAGGCTGACAATATACAGCCTTGACATACTTGTTTTCCTATTTGGAACCAGTCTGTTGTTCCATGTCCAGTTCTAACTGTTGCTTCCTGACCTGCATATAGGTTTCTCAAGAAGCAAGTCAGGTGCTATGGTATTTCCATCTCTTTCAGAATTTTCCGCAGCTTATTCTCTTATAGCTTATTATCTTATTCTCTTATAAGCTATAGGAAATTAAGTTCAGATACATTCAGAAAGTTCTTAAAATCATGGAAGATGACAATGTTTTGAATGAGGCAGGTTTAACACACAATTTTAAAGTAAGATTGATACTATTTGCTGAAAGACTGGAAATGGGGGCACAGTGAGAAAACATGAGGGACCAAGTGTGTTGACTTGATTGGAAGAATGAATGGTGACATCACTTAAAGAGATTGAGGAAGTGTTAGGGAGATAAGTGTCATAGAGTAGGTTGAATCAGAACCACATGAGTGCCTCTTAGGAGAAAGGAGATTAGAAACTGCATTCAACCATTAATGTCCCATCCAATAAAGTAGCACATATGTACTGTGAACATTCTAGGACACTATGACAAACACATGAGTGGAGAAGTCCTACTTGGGCTTTTGTGGTAGCTTTAGGCATCATGGAGTGGTACTAAGGGAAGGTTTGGAAGGGTTTTCTTGAGGAAGACAACTTGGGCTGAGAGACATGATAAGCAGAAATTGATTAGAATAAATGTAAACTATAGATTAAAAAATTGTAGGATGGAAAGAAACTAAACAATTTTGGTTGAAGTGAAGAGATAGGCAGAAGCCCTTATGTGAAAGGGCTAAATAGCATGAACAGTCTTAAGGATGGCAAATGCTTTAAAAATGAATCAAGTCTAACCAATACTTGGGGATTATAGATTAAAAATAACAACAACAATAGCAAATAAAAACAACAAAACTTTTAATGAAATTTAAAAAAATAAATTTTAAAGATTTAAAACTTTAAAAATCATTAATTTGGAAGAGATTTGTTGTTGTATTTTATTTTTGTACATACATAATCACCTTACAGAAAAATTACTTCTCAAGTAAGTACAGATAGGTGGTTTTATGGCACAATAGTACCTTTAGTCTATTTATTATTGGAAGTGTAGACCTTTTAATGCTGATATTAATTTTAAATTGAAATGATACATACATGACAAATTTTCAAAGGGAAATATCAGAATAGTTAGTGTGAAGGAGGTGTCATAAGGGGAGAAAAGTAATTTAGTTAAGAAAATAAAAATGCCCTTAATGACGTAAATGATAGAATAGAATGTCTAATGCTCATGCTGTGTGCTTTATATAGGTTTTTCCTCTTAATGGAAGGAATAGAGCACACAATACATTTTTATTAATTTTTCTTGCATTTTTTCATACAGTGATTTGTATCTATTTGTAATTAAAATGACATTAAGCAGGACTATTTTCAGTACACAATATTTCACAGTAAAGATCTCATATAAAAACCTTCACTAAGTCTATAGACTCAGTTCTATACTAGATATTAGTGTAAAAATAATGATACATCATCCAATTACCTTCAAAAGAAGACTTCAATTTGAAACTTTTTCATATACTGCCTTTCACTGTTTCTTTTTCTTTACATTTTTTGTTTTGTTTGTTTTTGAGTGGTTAAAACAACAGATGTTTATTTTCTCATAACTCAAGACTAGAAGTCTGAGACCTAGGTGCCATCATGGGTTAGACTCTTAGGGCTTCTCTCAGTGGCTTGTGGATGGCTGCCTTCCTGCTAGGTCTTCACAGGGCCATTTTTTTCACCGTTTCATAATTAACTCATTCATGTATGATTTATCTGACTGACAGCTTTAAAAATTTATGGAGTAGAAAGACTAAACATAAATTATAATTTCAATATACACCAGTAATATGTTCAGATAAGGTGTTTGAAACACAGAGGCAGAATGAAAAAGAAGAAAGATCTGTGTTAAAAAAATATATACATTTGACTTGTTATTTCCTTTATCTCCCTCCCTCCCCCTCCTTCCCTTTTCTCCTTCCTCTCCCTCTACCTCACAAGTCTCTTTGTTTATTTCTAAAGTGTGATTAATGATACCTCATTCTCAAGCATGTACACCTTAACTTAACCTATTAGCAGGTTATGAGGCATAGCATAATTAAATTCTAATTTACTGTGGTATAATTACACAATTTTCAAATCACTTCTAAATCATAAAACTACATGGATAAGTAATATAAATGGAATATTTCCTTCAAGATTCCTACTTGTCATATATTCAACAAATAATAACTTTATATACCATGTATTAATTTCCTAGGGTTGTTGGAACAAAGTACCACAAACTAGATACCTGAAAGACAACAGAAGCTTTTGTTTTTTATTCCTTGCAGTAATTGAGGCTGGAAAGTTCATATCAAGGTGTTGGGAGAGCTCACTTCCTCTGAAACTTTTGGGGGACAATCCTATCTTTCCTTTTCTAGATTCTGACAGCCTCGGGCATTCATTGGCTTGTGATGTAACTTCAATCTGACTCCATCTTAATATGACTATCTTAACTCTGTCTATATGCAAATTTACCCCCTCTTAACGGACAGCACTCTCTTCAGTGTAACATTACCCTAACTGCAATGCAATTACATCTGCAGTGGCCAATTCTCAAATAGAGTCATATTCACAGATACTGGGGCTTATGGCTTCGATTTATCTTTTGAGAAGACACAATTAACGGACAATGTACACTAAAACGCATATAAGAACTATACAATAAAAACAACTACATTAAGATAAGACTAACAGAAAATTTATTGCTTGAATAGTGGTGGAACATTCATTATAATAAGATTGTACTTCAATTGTCATTACATACACTAGTTGAAGCTAGTCCAGCCAGTCTACTGCTAATAAAACACGTAGATTTAAATGAATATTTTGTAGCCATATATATTTGAGTTTAATGAGCACATTATAACTGTTACTATGTTATATTTAGCAAAATGGACCTTTAGTTCATTTTACTTTTCAGTATTATTTAGCTGATTCTTTCCTTTTCTATTATTACTGTTTAGTATATATTTTACATTATATATATATATATATATATATAGAGAGAGAGAGAGAGAGAAAGAGAACTGTGAACTTCCTGATGTTCAAGCTGGTTTTAGAAAAGGCAGAGGAACCAGAGATCAAATTGCCAACATCTGCTGAATCATGGAAAAAGCCAAGAGAGTCCCAGAAAAACATCTATTTCTGCTTTATGGACTATGTCAAAGCCTTTGACTGTGTGGATCACAATAAACTGTGGAAAATTCTGAAAGAGATGGGAATACCAGACCACCTGACCTGCCTCTTGAGAAATCTGTATGCAGGCCAGGAAGCAACATTTAGAAGTGGACATGGAACGACAGACTGGTTCCAAATAGGAAAACGAGTATGTCAAGGCTGTATATTGTCACCCTGCTTATTTAACTTATATGCAGAGTACATCATGAGAAACGCTTGACTGGAAGAAACACAAGCTGGAATCAAGATTGCCGGGAGAAATATCAATAACCTCAGATATGCAGATGACACCACCCTTATGGCAGAAAGTGAAGAGGAGCGAAAAAGCCTCTTGATGAAAGTGAAAGAGGAGAGTGAAAAAGTTGGCTTAAAACTCAACATTCAAAAAACGAAGATCATGGCATCTGGTCCCATCACTTCATGGGAAATAGATGTGGAAACAGTGTCAGACTTTATTTTTTGGGGCTCCAAAATCACTGCAGATGGTGACTGCAGCCATGTAATTAAAAGACGCTTACTCCTTGGAAGGAAAGTTATGACCAACCTAGATAGCATATTCAAAAGCAGAGACATTACTTTGCCAACAAAGTTCCGTCTAGTCAAGGCTATGGTTTTTCCAGTGGTCATGTATGGATGTGAGAGTTGGACTGTGAAGAAGGCTGAAGGCTGAAGAATTGATGCTTTTGAACTGTGGTGTTGGAGAAAACTCTTGAAAGTCCCTTGGATTGCAAGGAGATCCAACCAGTCCATTCTAAAGGAGATCAGCCCTGGGATTTCTTTGGAAGGAATGATGCTAAAGCTGAAACTCCAGTACTTTGGCCACCTCATGCGAAAAGTTGACTCATTGGAAAAGACTCTGATGCTGGGAGGGATTGGGGGCAGGAGGAGAAGGGGACGACAGAGGATGAGATGGCTGGATGGCATCACTGACTCAATGGACGTGAGTCTGAGTGAACTCCGGGAGTTGGTGATGGACAGGGAGGCCTGGCGTGCTGCAATTCATGGGGTTGCAAAGAGTCGGACATGACTGAGCGACTGAACTGAACTGAACTGATACACACACACACACACACAGAGACATATTTAAACAAAAATTTTGGTGATATAGTACATTTTAAACTAATTACATTACTTTTTAAAAAACTTTTATTGGTGGTTATTGTTCAGTCACAGAGTCATATTTGACTCTTTGTGACCCCATGGACTGCATCCTGCCAGGTTTCCCAGCACTTCACTATCTCCCAGAGTTTGCTCACACTCACGTTCACTGAGACAATGAGGCCTTCCAACCATCTCATCCTGTCATGCCCTTCTCTTCATGCATTAAATCTTTCCCTGCCTCAGGGTCTTTTCCAATGAGTTGGCTCTTCGCATAGGTGGGCCAAAATATTGAAACTTCAGCTTCAGCATCAGTCCTTCCAATGAATATTCAGGGTAGATTTCTTTTAGGGTTGACTGGTTTGTTCTCCTTGTAGTGAAAGGGACTCTCAGGAGTCTTCTCCATCACCACAACTTGAAAGCAATGATGCTTTGGCACTCAGCCTTCTTTATTACATGCATTTATAAACATTTATCATTATAAAATAATAAACATAGTGTAGAATTATATAGAGAAAGGGATATTGGTGATTTTTAATATGTATATACATAACTATTTTGATTCTACATCTTAGTTTTATATTTTTAATATATATCCTAGTTACCAGCCATGATCACAAGTATTAATTATTGACCTCTTTTTACAACTCTGTCTACCTCTTCTCTCATTTAGAGATTTTGTATTCAGATACTATTAAAATGGCAGACATTTTCTTTGTCAAAAAAAAAAAAAAAAAAACCTTCCGTAAATTGGAATATATATTATCAATTGTTAGCAGAGTATTAGCATTTTAAATTTACATATAATTAACATATATTTAGTTTCACGCATATAGTATTCTATATTTATATATATTACAAAATAAATACCACAATAAATGTAGTTAACATACATCACCATGCAGTGACAACTCTTTTTTCTTGTAATGAGAACTTCTAAACTTTATTCTGTTAGCAAATTTCAAATATGAAATACAGAACTGTTATCTATAGTTATCATGTTGCTTGGTAAATCTTCATTATTTATTTATTTTACAACTGTTAAGTTAGTACCTTTTACACCTTTCATCCATTTCAACCCTCCACCACTCCCTTCTCTGGCCATACCAATCTCTGTTCTCTATCTCTATGAGCTTGTTTGACATTTAAGATTCTATGTACAAGTCAGATTACATGCTCTATGTCTCTCTCTATCTGATTCATTTTGCTTGGCATTTTACAAGTCCATCCACATTACTGCAAATGGTGATTTTCATTTTTATGGCTGAATAATATTACTTATATATAATTTATATATACAAATTTTTCTATATCCATTAATAAACATTTAGGTTGTTTCCATATGTTGGCTATTGTAACTATGCTACAATAAACATGGGGTTGTATATGTCTTTTTGAGTTACTGTTTTTGTTTTCTTTAATATCCACAAGTGGAATTCCTGGGTCATATTAAAGTTGTACCTTCTATTTTTTTGGAGAGGTTCCGTATCATTTTCCATTGTGGCTGAACCAAAGTACGTTCCACCAATAGTGCACAAGGGTGCCCCTTTTCTCTACAACCTCTTTAGCACTTGTCATTGTCATCATAGCCTTTCTAACTGGTATGAGGTGATACCTTGTATTCAATTTGTAATATATATATGTATATATAAATATAGAATGTTGTACACTTGAAACTAAATACTTGCTAGTTATACATCACTTTAAACTTCTAATAATCTGTCGTCCCCTTCTCCTCCTGCCACCAATCCCTCCCACCATCAGAGTCTTTTCCAATGAGTCAACCCTTCGCATGAGGTGGCCAAAGTACTGGAGTTTCAGCTTTAGCATCATTCCCTCCAAAGAAATCCCAGGGCTGATCTCCTTCAAAATGGACTGGTTGGATCTCCTTGCAGTCCAAGGGACTCTCAAGAGTCTTCTCCAACACCACAGTTCAAAAGCATCAATTCTTTGGTGCTCAGCTTTCTTCACAGTCCAACTCTAACATCCATACATGACCACTGGAAAAACCATAGCCTTGACTAGACGGGCCTTTCTTGGCAAAGTACTGTCTCTGCTTTTGAATATGCTATCTAGGTTGGTCATAACTTTCCTTCCAAGGAGTAAGCGTCTTTTAATTTCATGGCTACAGTCACCATCTGCAGTGATTTTGGAGCCCCAAAAAATAAAGTCTGACACTGTTTCCAGTGTTTCCCCATCTATTTCCCATGAAGTGATGGGACCAGATGCCATGATCTTCATTTTCTGAATGTTGAGCTTTAAGCCAACTTTTTCACTCTCCTCTTTCACTTTCATCAAGAGGCTTTTTAGTTCCTGTTCACTTTTACCATAAGGTTGGAGTCATCTGCATATCTGGGTTATTGATATTTCTCCCGGCAATCTTGATTCCAGCTGTGTTTCTTCTAGTCCAGCATTTCTCATGATGTACTCTGCATATAAGTTAAATAAGCAGGTGACAATATACAGCCTTGACGTACTCCTTTTCCTATTTGGAACCAGTCTGTTGTTCCATGTCCACTTCTAACTGTTGCTTCCTGACCTGCATACAGGTTTCTCAAGAGGAAGGTCAGGCGGTCTGGTATTCCCATCTCTTTCAAAATTTCCCACAGTTTATTGTGATCCACACAGTCAAAGGCTTTGGCATAGTCAATAAAGCAGAAATAGATGTTTTTCTGGAACTCTTTTGCTTTTTCCATGATCCAGCGAATGTTGGCAATTTGATCTCTGGTTCCTCTGCCTTTTCTAAAACCAGCTTCAACATCTGGAAGTTCATGGTTCACATATTGCTTAAGCCTGGCTTGGATAATTTTGAGCATTACTTTACTAGCATGTGAGATGAGTGCAATTGTGTGGTTGTTTGAGTTATCCATGTCTAATTATGTTAATGCTAATTGTTAATATTTGATTAACTATTTATTCTGGCTTCAGTTAAAATAATTATGTAGTCTTGAGAAAACAAATACATAGGATAGAAAAATAGGTGGCTGCCTAAAGCATTTCACTTGAAGAATGGGAAAATTTTCCAACTTTGAAGAAAAATTTGTACTCTTACTAAAGACTCAGTGGTTCTGATTTCCACTTTGTATGGAAATTTTCACATAGCTAATGCAAAAAAACAATAAAAACATAAAATATTCATCTTATTTCCTTCACTATTCAAAAGGCAGATATGTGAATTTAACTGATAATTGATATTGACTAGAGATATTTTGGAAATAAATACATTTAAAACTGGTGTATTCTTAAATTTACTGACATATGAAATGTAAACTCAAGTGAATACTTTTAACTATTGCTTGTTTCTCATGTTCAGTGACATATAAATACTTCTGAGGGTCTTTCACCAAAATGTATTTTTGAATCCACATCTCTTAAAAAAGCCATAATTCAGCATTTCTTTTTTGCTCAACTTGACAACTTTACACGCCTCTTAATTAGATTTCCCATCTCCATAATTCTGCTCTTTAGTCCATTCTTCACTCATACACAAAAAACTCTTAAAAAAAAAAAAAAAAAGTGTCAGTCATATCATTGTGCTAACTCCTTACCACACTGCATTAGTTTTCTAGGGCTTCCATAACAAAATAGCAAAGACTAGGGAACTTAAACAACAGAACTCCTGGAGGCTATAAGGCTAAAGTCAATGTTCCAGCAACCTTGGCTTCCTTGATTTGTAGATGACTTTCCTCTTGTTGCCTCTACCTATCTTTGTCCGTCTATACATAGGTGCCCTGATGTCTCTTCCTTGCTTTGTAAAGACATCATTTATATTGTATTAGAACCTGATATAGTGGCCACGTTTTAATTCATTCACCTCTTTAAAGTCTTTATCTCCAAATACAGTTATAGTCTAGGGTACTGAGGCTTAAGTCTGGAATTTGGGGGTACATATTTCAGCCAAAAACACATTACTTACTAGGTTCTGTGTTTGTTGACTCATATTCACATCTCCAAGTTTATAACATGTCACTAACTCACCTTCCCAATGCTGTAGCACACATACTTACATTTAGGTCTTTAATCCATTTTGAGTTTAACTTTGTGTATGGTGTTAGGAAGTGCGTTCTAATTTCACTCTTTTACATGTAGCTGTCCAGTTTTCCCAGCACCATTTATTGAATAGGCTGTCTTTGCTCCATTGTACATTCTTACCTCCTTTGTGAAAAATAAGGTACCCATAGGTACATAGGTTTATTTCTGGGCTATCTTGTACCACTGGTCTATATTTCTGTTTTGTGCCAGTATCATACTGTCTAGATGACTGTAGCTTTGTAGTATAATCTAAAGTCAGGGAGGTTGATTCCTCCAGCTCCATTTTTCTTTCTCAAGACTACTTTGGCTATTTGGGGTCTTTTGTGTTTCCATATGAATTGTGAAATTTTTTGTTCTAGTTCTGTGAAAAATGTAATTGATAATTTGATAGGGATTGCATTGAATCTATAGATTGCATTTGGTAGTATAGTCACTTTCACAATATTGATTCTTCCTACTCAGGAACATGGACTATCTCTCCATCTGTTTATGTTACCTTTGATTTCTTTCATCAGTGTCTTATAATTTTCTGTGTACAGTTCTTTTGTCTCCCAAGGTAATTTTATTCCTAGACATTTTATTCTCCTTTTTGCAATGGTGAGAGGGATTGATTCCTTAATTCTCTTTCTGATTTTTCTTTTTTATCTAATAAAATGAGTACTTTTAGATATATTTCCCATGAGGTTTTATGTCCCAAAGAGAATCTCAGTAGGCCCCAACCCCAGGAGATCCTTCAACCCCAGCAGGTAGGTCTGCTTCAGGCTCCTTTTAAGTCACTGTTTTTGCCCTGGGTTCCAGTGCATATGAGACTTTTCATGCTCCTACAAGAGTGGATTCTCTGTTTCTCCCAGTCGTATAAAACTCTTGTGATCAAGACCTGCTGGCCATCAAATGCTCTTGGGGCTCCTCTTCCTGATGCCAGACCCCCTCAGGACAGGGAGCCTGATGGGCTCAGAAATTTCACTCCTGTGGGAGAACTTCTGTGATGTAATTATTCTTCAGTTTGTGGGTTGCCTACCTGTGTGGGGGGGGGGCGGGTATGCAATTTATTTTATTGTAATGTGCCCCTCCTTCCATCTCCTTGTGATTTCTTCTTTGTCTTTGGATGTAGAATATCTTCTGTGGTAGGTTCTAGTCTTTTGTATTGATGGTTCTTTGGTTAGTTGTGATTTTGATATTCTCATGGGAAGGGATGAGCTCAGGGTCTTCTACTCTGCCAATTTTTCTTCTGTCCCAACTTGTGGCCTCTAAAGCAGACAGGTTGCTTAATTTCCTGTTTTCAATTTCATTAATTTTGCTCAGTTTTTATTATTTCTTTTGGCCTACATAACTTAGACTTTTTTTTTTTCTTGTTTGCTGAGGTGGAAATGTAGATTATTTTTTTATGTCTTTTCTCTAATGTACATATTTCCTGCTATAAATTTCCCTTTAAGCACTTCTTTCATTCATCCTACAAAATTTAATGTCATGCTTACATTCACTTAGTTTAAAATATTTTTAAATTTTCCTTTGAGATTTGTTCTTTGACCCATGTGTTATTTAGAAATATGTTATTTCATTTCCATGTATTTGGGTATTTTCCAGTTATCTTCCTGTTTTTTAAGTTAATTTTTATTGGAGTGTATTTGTTTGTTACTAATTTCTAGTTTAAAATCCCTGTGATCTTAGAGAAAACATTATATGATTTCCATCTTTTTTTCAAATGTGTTAAGACATGTTTATGGCTTAGACCAGGGAAAATCTTGGTAAATCGTCCATATGAACTTGAGAAAAATGTATACTTATGGTGTTGAATTCAAGAATATTGTACTTCTGAAAACATAGCTGAGTGGAAAAAAAAAATTACTGTGAACCTGAATCAAATTAAATACAAAAAACAATCACTCCATATTATTGTCGAGTAAAAGTAATTCAAAGTAATTTATTAAAAACAATCACTAGGAAAAGATACTCCACCTTAAGAGTCAAATATAAAAATGACAGCTAATTTTTATAATATTAACTTGAGTCAACACTGCATTAATTCCCTTGCTTTCATAAACACAAACTCTAACTAGAAATCTACCAAAGTAGTCCATGATTCTGACATTGGTGTTAGCTCATACTTATATCTAAACAACTTTGGAATAGCTGGGTAATCCCTCTTCCTGTGTGCACCACTATCTTGTGAAAAAGTTACAAATATCCTATAGAGAATAGAAGGATTTTGTGTTGAGACTATTTGATGTGTTTTTTGGTCCTATATAATGGACTCAGCTTCTGGCCATTGAGCGTGTTATCTGTGAAATGGCTCAAGACCTTAAAATTCAGCAAGCTACCAAATTTTTACACTGGGATGACTGAAATTATCTTCCTTATTTTGTCTTATTCCACAAATTAAGCAAATTTTTAGTCATCTGACCAACAATTTTTGTTTTGGAAATCAATTTACTAAACAATGCCAGAGCTCCCTCTAGGTCTAAGGCATCTCAAACACCACTTCTTTATCCTTAAATTGTCCTAGGTTACATAAAGAAATAACTGGCCTCTACAATCTGAGATCCCAGGACCCACAATAATATCAGGTATTCCAGATCCATGACAGCATCTTCCTCCATCATCCTGGTTTCCAAAGGACAGGCACTACCAAGCCTCTCAAAGAAGCAAGTGTCCTCATCATAAGGGCATTTTCAGTTGCCTCAACCTGTTAATATTCTTCTAGCATATGTTTTTCTCCTTTTTCCCATATTTAATAATATCTTCCTATTAGTGTACAAATACGATTAGGACTTGACATAGATCATTCATTGTCAGACTAACTTTTTAATTTTAAATCAGTGCTAAATGTTCTACTATGAAGAGATTATGACACATATATTATGGAAGTGCAGGGTCAGCTGAACAGAAAATGAGGGAAGATATGTTATATATTATATGTTATATTAATATATTATAATTGATTATAACATAATATAACTTATTATATACTACATGTTATATATTTTGTGTAACAATGAATAAAATTATGCATATTATGTGTATATATGTATGTATATCTGCACACACATATATATACACACACATAGCAAACGAGTATCTTTTATCAACTTATGTCATAGCAAAAACTGCATCTAAAAAAGTTAAGTAGGCAAGAAAGGCTTTACCCAAATTTGCTGCAACAGGGAAGAGAATCCAAATCACAGTTTGATCTCAATGATACTAAAACAAATATTTGAGGGGTTTTAATAGTGGAAAATATTGACTTTTCCCAAAAGAAAAGGAAAAACTAAATTTTCTTGTCTACATAATAAGTGGTACTTTTACAACTTGGAGCAAGGTACCCACCAAAATTAGGTTCCTGTCTTCCAACAGAGACTGGGAAACAGGAGTACTGTCTTCCTTGCTGATTAAAATTCAAAAGGATGGATCCTAGTTCTTAAGAAAGACATACCTACATTTTAAAACTAGCAAGAAGTTTTTCAAAATATTTACATCTTAAAGAGGGAAAGAAAGGATATACAAGAATTTTTATTTGCTTTGTTTATTAAATTAATGTTATAAGGAAAGGGAAGTCAAGGTACTAGAGTCAGGTAAGAGCCAGTCTAAAGTTTTGTCAAACTAAGAGGAAGATTAAGGCCTTGATGATCATTTCATGATAAATTCCATCTCATTATTAAGAGGGAAATCAAAATAAATAAGTTTCTAAATTGTTTTATAAAACATTTCAAAAATTTCAAAACCTTTAAAAATATTTAATAACAACTAAATCTTACAATAAATATAAGCCTTTTCTAGATATATTTGGCACTTGTCCCTAAAGAAAAGATGATAATATGCTTAATAACTTGAAGAAAAGTTCACTGCAAAATTGTCAAATGTTCATTTTTTCAGGCAAAAAATAAATTCTTTCAATTACTTAATTTAAGAATATTTTGAATATTAGTATGCTAATCTTTATGTTATCTGTTGTTTGAGGGAAACTTTTTAAACTACAGTGTAAATAAAGAAGCGTGGCTTAGCTATTAAGTGTTATTTAGAGATATTTTTAAATCTTATATAAGATACAGAGTATTATATAGAATATATAAAAGCACTGTATGTTGCTTTTTGCTTTCTTGATTTCTTATAACTACAAGGCTACAAGGCAGAATCTACAATAGATACACCATTTATATGTGGGTTGATACTGTTCAGTTCAGTCACTCAGTCATGCCTGACTCTTTGGGACCTCATGGACTACAGCACACCAAGCCTCCCTGTCCATTACCAACTCCCTGAGTTTACTCAAACTCATGTCCATTGAGTCAGTGATGCCATCCAACCATCTCATCCTCTGTCATCCCCTTCTTCTCCCATCCTCAATCTTCCCCAGCATCAGGGTCTTTTCAAATGAGTAAGTTCTTTGCATCAGGTGGCCAAAGTATTGGAGTTTCAGCTTAGCATCAGTCATTCCAATGAATATTCAGGACTGACCTCCTTTAGGATGTACTGGTTGCATCTCCTTGCAGCCCAAGGGACTCTCAAGAGTCTTATCCACACCACACTTCAAAAGCACCAATTCTTTGGTGCTCAGCTTTCTCTACAGTTCAACTCTCACATCCATACATGATTACTGGAAAAACAATAGCTTTGACTACACAGACTTTTGTTGGCAAAGTCACATCTTTGCTTTTTAATATACTTTCTAGGTTAGTCATAACTTTTCTTCCAAGGAGGAAGCATCTTTTAATTTCATGACTGCAATCACGATCTGCAGTGATTTTGGAGACCAAAAAAAATATATAAATAAAATAAAATCTGTCACTGTTTCCACTATTTCTCCATCTATTTGCTATGAAGTAATGGGAACAGGTGTCATGATCTTAGTTTTCTGAATGTTGAGCTTTAAGCCAACTTTTTCACTCTCCTCTTTCACTTTTGTCAAGAAGCTCTTTAGTTCTTCTTCACTTTCTACCATAATGGTGGTGTCATCTGCGTATCTGAGGTTATTGATATTTCTCCTGGCAATCTTGATTCCAGCTTGTGCTTCCTCCAGCCCAGCACTTCTCATGATGTACTCTGCATATTAGTTAAATAAGCAGGGTGACAATATACAGCCTTGACGAACTCCTTTTCCTATTTGGAACCAGTCTGTTTTTCCATGTTCAGTTCTAACTGTTGCTTCCTGACCTACAGATTTCTCAAGAGGCAGGTCAGGTGGTCTGGTATTCCCATTTCTTGAAGAATTTTCCACAGTTTGTTGTGATCCACACAGACAAAGGCTTTGGCATAGTCAATAAAGCAGAGACAGATGTTTTTCCTGGAACTCTCTTGCTTTTTTGATGATCCAATGGATGTTGACAATTTGATCTCTGGTTCCTCTACCTTTTCTATAACCAGCTTGAACATCTGGAAGTTCAGGGTTCACATGCTGTTGAAGCCTGGCTGGGAGAAGTTTGAGCATTCCTTTTCTAGTGTGTGATATGAGTGCAATTGAGCGGTAGTTTGAGCATTCTTTGACATTGCCTTTCTTTGGGATTGGAATGAAAACTGACATTTTCCAATCCTGTGGCCACTGCTGAGTTTTCCAAATTTGCTGACATATTGAGTGCAGCACTTTCACAGCATCATCTTTTAGGATTTGAAATAGTTCAACTGGAATTCCATCACCTCCACTAGCTTTGTTCATAGTGATGCTTCCTAAGGCCCACCTGACTTCGCATCCCAGGATGTCTGGCTCGAGGTGATTGATCACACCTTTGTAATCACAAAAGTAATCTGAGTTATAATAGATACATCAGTTACATGTGGATTGATACCATAGCAGAAAGAAAACACTTTAGCTGTATTGTTACATCACCAGCCCTGCTGTTAAGTATTACAAAGATTACAATGGAATAGCTGTCTACTTTGCCAATTTGAGTAAAGATGTTGTAATAAAAGTGAGAGTCAATTAGGGTAAATGAGAATGTCATGTGTTTTAAATGTTCTTATTGGAGTGGGGAAACAGCACTGTTACAACTCTTAAATTCCTTCTTTATTTTATCTGAGCATTCCTCTGTGCACACTCAAGCTCAGCAGGGAGTTTGAAAAAGAGGCAATTGAGAAAATACTTGATAAACAATATCTGAATAATTTAGGTGGCACAAAGGAGAACTGGGAATCATTAAGAGAGACAATATCTAGAACCAAGATCTTCAAGTTTTGAGTGCTACTAGTAAGAAATGCAATATAAAGCAATCAGGAATTCCCTTATAGTCCTGGAGATTAAAACTCTGGCACAAAGCTATTCTATGGAATGCTCCAGTTGGTTATGCTGAGAGCAAAACCTGCCTTTACAAATGCATCCAGACTTATTCACAGGTGCCTGTAAGCCACTTTAAAAAGCAAAAACAGAACCAAAAAAAGCACAAGAAAATCTGTATTAGGACTAAAGAAAATGGCCTAATTTTCGTGTAGCTTGACTGTGCTACTGAATTTATCATCATGATGTTATCCTCTTCCTCTTCTTCATCATCACCATGCACATCCTTAAAAGTGAACTTTTAAATTCATCAAAAGGTTCTTCCCTGACTTTCACCACCTCTCACTTCACAAAAAAGAGCAAGTTTTTTACATGCACAGGAATTTTAAACATGTGGGAAATGGTACAATTCATTATGACAAATATTCATATTTGAATAGGTATGAGAAGCTGATTTCCGTGGCAAAGATAGAAGCCAAACAAATGGCAGCTGTTTACATTTCTCTCCTTAGGACTGTTGTTGTGGTTCAGTCACTCAGTGGTGTCTGACTCTGCGGCCCATGGACTGCAGCATGCCAGACTTCCCTGTCCTTCACCATCTCCTGGTACTTTCTCAAACTCATGTCCATTGAATCATTGATGCCATCCAACATCTCATCCTCTGTAATCCCCTTCTCCTCCTGTCTTCAATCTTTCCCATCATCAGGGTCTTTCCTAATGAGTTGGTTCTTCCCATCAGGTGGCCAAAGTATTGGAGTTTCAGTTTCAGCATCAAATAGTGATAAACAAAAGTGCTAACATATTTGGGCCACTGCTACCACTATTAAACCTCACTGATTTGAAATCCCTTAAGGACATGAAACAACAGATTGGTTCCAAATAGGAAAAGGAGTACCTCAAGGCTCTATGTTGTCACCCTGCTTATTTAACTTATATGCAGAGTACATCATGAGAAACGCCGGGCTGGAAGAAGCACAAGCTGGAATCAAGATTGCCGGGAGAAATATCAATAACCTCAGATATGCAGATGACACCAATCAGTCCATTCTAAAGGAGATCAGCCCTGGGATTTCTTTAGAAGGAATGATGCTAAAGCTGAAATTCCAGTACTTTGGCCACCTCATGTGAAGTGTTAACTTGTTGGAAAAGACTCTGATGCTGGGAGGTATTAGGGGCAGGAGGAGAAGGGGATGACAGAGGATGAGATGGCTGGATGGTATCATCAACTTGATGGACGTGAGTTTGAGTGAACTCTGGGAGTTGGTGATGGACAGGGAGGCCTGGAATGCTGCAATTCATGGGGTTGCAAAGAGTCAGACAGGACTGAGCAACTGAACTGAAGGAAATCACATTTAAATTAAAATCTATTTGTGTTAACAGGAAGGTGTGAAAACAGACATTAGTCTCTAAATGCAAAACTAACATGAATTTAGAATTAAAAAAATTTTTTTTAGTCATCAAGAAAGTACTAGGAAAGAAGACATACTTCCTTTTAGTACTGAGACAAATATAAGCAATGGTATAGAAAATGACAATTTTATCTTCAGAAAAGAGAGAGTGTTAATTTCTTTTTTTGTTAGAAAATAACATGTTCCAATGGTTTTGCCTGTTCTCATATATTTATTGAAATTTTCCCCTGTATTTTTGAGGACTTTCTTTGGCTACCATTTTTCTTTGGGGGAAGGTGTTTTGTTATGGATTCAGTATTTTTAATATTCTTGTTCTCTTTTTTTCCTTCTATCAATTTGGGCAAGCTATAGTTTCTTTCTCTTATGAGGTATTTGACCAATTTTCTTAAGTTGTTAATATTATTAGGATAGAATTTTTCATATCCTCATGACCATTAAAAATGACTGAGAATCCACTGTGAGCCTCCTCCTTACCTCACTCCCCCTTTTTACTGCTAAAATTGACAATTGCTGGTTTCATCCTTTTTAACCTATATCATTCTGGAATCTTATAAATTTGATCTTTGGGTACATCTCTTGGTTTAAATGTGACCCCATGGATTGCAGCATGCCATGTTTCCCTGTCCTTCACCATATCCCAGTGCTTGCTCAAACTCAAGTTCATTGAGTTGTTGATGCCATCCAACCATCCCATCCTCTATCATCCCCTTCTCCTCCTGTCTATTGAGTCAGCTGTTCACATCAGGTAGCCAATGTATTGGAGCTTTAGCTTCAGCATCAGTCCTTCCAATGAATATTCAGTGTTGGTTTCCTTAAGGATTGACTAGTTTGATCTTCTTATCTTCATCCATCATAATTATAGAAAGGGTCAAACAAAATGGAAAAATTATTATGATTATTTTATCTTCATTTGCCTCTTTAATGAAAAAAGAAAGGTCTAAGCTACTATTCAAGTGTCCATTTATCATGGCTTGATAGCTTACTTCTTTTTAGCACTGAATAATATTCCACTGTAAGGTTGTACCACAGGTTGTTTGTTCATCTGTTGAAGGAACAGATGCTTCTAAGTGCTGATAAATTTGCACAGAAGTACTACAAATATTCACTGAAGGTTTTGTGTGTATGTAAAATTTCAACGCATTTGAGTAAGTACTAAAAAAAAAAAAAAAAAGAAGATTGCTAGTTCATACAGTTAGCATGCTTTGTTTTGTAAGGAACTGCCAGACTATATTCCAAAGTTGCTCTAATATAGTGCTTTTCAAAACAACTTTAAGGAGAAGTTTTAGAACCAAGTTTTTTATGGACAGTGATAAAGGCAGAAAATTGGGTTAAACATACTATGAGAAATAGTTAGCAGTGAGGTTAGAAATTTGCACAAAATTGTCAGAATTTCCATTTTCTGAATAAGAAAATTTAGTAAGAATATATGGTACTTTAGAGACAGATAAAATATCTTTTATTTGAAGACAAAGTAGCCAATAGATTAAAAAATAAATTGAGATGTAAAGAATAATCAAAATCAGGGTGAATTCTCTGAGTAGTGAAAATTTTATCAAGGATTAAAATAAAATACTGTATTTTAAATAAGCAGTTCTGTCTTTCTGTTAGTCCCTTTATCCATGTTATTAAAAAAAAAAAAAATCTTTTCCTGTGATTACCAGGGAACATCAATGGTAATCCTCTCAGCCTTAGACAACAGGAAGCATGTAAAATAAATATATTCTTCCAAAAAGTTTCTAAGGATCTTTGTTACCAATCACAAGATCAGATTGGAGAGAAATGGAATATTTGCTGACATTTAGTGATTTCTATTTTCATATGTTTTCTGGAATACATGCTTTTATTTACAATTGTCTTTTAGAAAAAAATTGGCATAGGTTTTAGAAATTTTAAAACAATTATTTTGCAGATAAAGATAATTAAGACTATCCTCAACTCTTGTAATATGTTAAATCTAGTATAGACAAAATTGCAATTATTACTGACATAGAGAAATCAAGGAGCAAAAGATGGCAAAATAACTTAGACAGTGACAATATATTCCTTCTTTGAAGAGCACACTATATATGCTATAAAACTGACGTTCGAGAGGAAGTAATTCATTGACCAATTTACTGACTAAGGAAAGAAATTATTAGCTATTTGTCAAGATTAACAGAAAAGAGGGATGTGTACTCATGTTAGTTCAAATATTGGTTATTTGTGAAAAACTCAGGATGTAATCTAAATTTTTGATTGAAGAATGAGAGAACAGATATGTTTTAACATGGAAAAATGACTAATTATGCACACCAAGAGAAGGAATTCCCTGCGCACGCGCACACACACACACACACACACACATATATATATATAAAGTTAATTAGAGCCTGTTTGGAAGGTAAATCAGGGAACACTAAAAATGATCACATGCAAATATTTGCTGAAGTGCTCCAAGGGTACAAATGATGTATTGAACTTCACACATGCAGTGAGAATTTCAGTAGCTTTAATCTAATATTGATAACCTCTTTATTAAAGCAGGGCTTTCTTGATAGCTCAGTTGGTAAATAATCTGCCTGCAATGTAGGAGACCTCAGTTCAATTCATGGGTCGGGAAGATCAGCTGAAGAAGGGATAGAATACCCACTCAAGTATTCTTGGGATTCTATTATGGCTCAGCTGGTAAAGAATCCACCTACATTGCGGGAGATCTGGGTTCAATCCCTGGGTTGGGAAGATCCCCTGGAGAAGAGAAAGTCTATCCACTCCAGTATTCTTGCCTGGAGAATTCCATGGACTGTATAGTCTATGGGGTCACAAAAAAGTCAGACACAAATGAGCAACTTTCACTTTCAATTTATTGAAGTATTTAAAGTATTCAATCCAAATTAATTCACTAACAAATAATTACTTATGGTCAAATAGGCTAGTGATATGTGAACTGTGAACTTCCAGATGTTCAAGCTGGTTTTGGAAAGGGCAGAGGAACCAGAGGTCAAATTGCCAACATCTACTGGAAAATCAAAAAAGCAAGAGAGTTCCAGAAAAAATCTATTTCTGCTTTTCTGAATATGCCAAAGCCTTTGAAGTGTGGATCACAATATACTGTGAAAAATTCTGAGAGATGGGAATACTGGGCCACCTGACCTTCGTCTTGAGAAACCTATATGCAGGCCAGGAAGCAACAGTTAGAACTGGACATGGAACAACAGACTGGTTCCAAATTGGGAAAGGAGTATGTCAAGACTGTATACTGTCACCCTGCTTATTTAACTTATATGCAGAGTACATCATGAGAAATTCTGGGATGGATGAATCACAAGCTGGAATCAAGATTCCTGGGAGAAATAACAATAACTTCAGATATGCAGATGACACCACCCTTATGGCAGAACGTGAAGAAGAACTCAAGAGCCTCTTGATAAAAGTGAAAGAGGAGAGTGAAAAAGTTGCCTTAAAGCTCAACATTCAGAAAACTAAGATTATGGCATCTGGCCCCATCACTTTGTGGCAAATAGATGGGGAAACAGTGTCTGACTTTATATTTTTGGGCTCCAAAACCACTGCACATGGTGATTGCAGCCATGAAATTAAAAGACTCTTACTCCTTGGGAGAAAAGTTATGGACAACCTAGATAGCATATTAAAAAGCAGAGACACTATCTCACCAACAAAGACCTGTCTAGTCAAGGCTATGGTTTTTCCAGTGGTCATGTAAGGATCTGAGAGTTGGACTATAAAGAAAGCTGAGCACAGAAGAATTGATGCTTTTGAACTGTGGTATTGGAGAATCCTTTGGACTGCAAGGAGATCCAACCAGTCCATCCTAAAGGAGATCAATCCTGGGTGTTCACTGGAAGGACTGATGTTGAAGCTGAAACTCCAATACTTTGACCACCTGATGCAAAGAAGTAACTCATTGGAAAAGACCCTGATGCTGGGAAAGATTGAGGGTAGGAGGAAAACGGGATGGCAGAGGATGATATGGTTGGATGGAATCACCGACTCAATGGACATGAGTTTGGGTAAGCTTGGGGAGTCAGTGATGGACAGGGAGGCCATGTGCTGTGGTTCATGGGGTCTCAAAGAGTCGGACACGACTGAGCAACTGAACTGAACTGAACTGAACTCTTATACTAAGCTTTTAAGTCATTACAATTTGTTTAGATTTTTAAAGTCAGATATTATCAAAATGTTATGTAATTATGCCTAAGTTCTATGGGTTTGTCTATAGTTGCATAACTATTAATACTTCCAAAATCAAGATACAGATCATCACCTTAAATCCATATCCATGTTTCTTAGCATTCAATCCATGCCACCTATCCTCAGTCCTGATCTGATTTCAGTAATGATAGTATTGTTGTGTCCAGAATATATGAATGGAATCATGCATCATGAAGCCTTCTTTTACATAGCATAATAGTTTTCAGTTTCACTAGTGTTGCTAAATGTATCTGTAGCTTGTCCATCAGTTCAGTTAAGTTGCTCAGTCATATTCAACTCTTTGCGACCCCATGAACTGCAACATGCCAGGCCTCCCTGTCCATCAACATCTCCTGGAGTCCACCCAAACTCATGTCCATTGAGTCGGTGATGCCATCCAACCATCTCATCCTCTGTTGTCCCCTTCTCCTCCTGTCCTCAATCTTTCCCAGCATCAGGATCTTTTCCAGTGAGTCAGCTCTTTGCATCAGGTGGCCAAAGTATTGGAGTTTCAGCTTCAACATCAGTCCTTCCAAAGAACACCTAGGACTGATCTCCTTTAGGATAGACTGATTGGATCTCCTTGCAGTCCAAGGGACTCTCAAGAGTCTTCTCCAACACTACAGTTCAAAAGCATCAGTTCTTCGACATTCTACTTTCTTTATAGTCCAACTCTCACACCCATACATGATCACTGGAAAAACCAAAGCCTTGACTAGATGGACCTTTGTTGGCAAAGTAATATCTTTGCTTTTTAATATGCTGTCTAAATTGGTCATAACTTTCCTTCCAAGGAGTAAGTATCTTTTAATTTCATGGCTGCAGTCGTGATCCACAGTGATTTTGGAGCCCAGAAAAGTAAAGTCAGCCACTGTTTCCCCATCTATTTCCCATGAAGTGATGGGATCAGATGCCATGATCTTAGTTTTTGAATGTTGACCTTTAAGCCAACTTTTTCACTCTCCACTTTCACTTTCATCAAGAGGCTCTTGAGTTCTTCTTTACTTTTTACCATAACGGTGGTGTCATCTGCATATCTGAGGTTATTGGTATTTCTCCCGGCAATCTTGATTCCAGCTTGTGCTTCCTCCAGCCCAGCATTTCTCATGATGTACTCTGCATATAAGTTAAATAAGCAGGGTGACAATATACAGCCTTGATGTAGTCCTTTCCTATTTGGAACCAGTCTGTTGTTCCATGTCCAGTTCTGCTTCCTGACCTGCACACAGATTTCTCAAGAGGCAGGTCAGGTGGTCTGGTATTCCCAGCTCTTTCAGAATTTTCCACTGTTTATTGTGATCCACACAGTCAAAGGCTTTGGCATAGTCAACAAAGCAGAAATAGATGTTTTTCTGGAACTCTCTTGCTTTTTTGATGTTCCAGCGGCATTGGCAATTGGATATCAGGTTCCTCTGCCTTTTCTAAAACCAGCTTGAACATCTGGAAGTTCAAGTTTCACATATTGCTGAAGCCTGGCTTGTTCATAACAAGTTTTAATTTAATTTTTAATGTATTCCTTCCAATGGAAAGATTCATGGAAATCTCTGTTAATCTTATTATTAGAACTAAGTTTGAAAGTATCATGAAAATAAAAGAGGCAACTTTTCAAATATAAGAAAAATAACTGCCACTTATAATAAGTCTTTATAACAGTTTTTTAAGCAACTGAAGAATGATAAATATCATTCATCTATATCTACATATTGATCATAAAAGACTGTATAATTCAGAACACATTAACTAAAAATATAAAAATTTGGGTATATATTGAAGTGTGAATTGAGGTGTAGTGAAAGTGAAAGTCACTCAGTTGTGTCCCACTCTTTGCAACTCCATGGACTATACAGCCCATGGAATTCTCCAGGCCAGAATCCTGGAGTAGGTAGCCATTTCCTTCTCCAAGGGATCTCCGCAACCCAGGGATGCAACCCAGGTCTCCCGCATTGCAAGAGTATTATTTACCAGCAGAGCCATCAAGGAAGCCCATAAAGATCCTTATTGGAATTGGTGATGCCATCGAACCATCTCATCATCTGTCACCCTATCCTCCTTCTTCCTTCCATCTTTCCAGCATCAGGGTCTTTTTCAATGAGACAGCTGTCCACAACAAGTGGCCCAAGTATTACAGCTTCAGCTTCAACTTCAGTCTGTCCAGTGAATATTCAGAGTTGATTTCCTTTAGGACTGACTAGTTTGATCTCCTTGCTGTCCAAGGAACTTTCAAGAGTCTTCTCCAGCACCACAGTTTGAAAGCATCAGTTCTTCGGAGCCCTGCCTTCTTTATGGTTCAACTTTTTACAGTCCAACTTTCTCCTTTATTTGAGTTCAGTTTCATGGATTTATGTTCCTTACATGCTACATGCTAAGTTGCTTCAGTCTTGTCCCACTCTGCGGCCCTATGGACTGTAGCTCACCAGGGCTGCTCTATCCTTGGATTCTCCAAGCAAGAATACTGAAGTGGTTGCCATTTCTTTCTCCAGAGGATCTTCCCAACCCAGCGATTGAACCTGGGTCTCCTGTGTTGCAGGCAGATTCTTTACTCTCTGAGCCTCCAGGGAAGCCCTTATGTTCCTTGGGCATCCTAGTAATTCTTTCCTGACTTTATCTGCCCTTTCTGGAAATACTTTCAGTTGAATTTTTCTCCATAGTCTGGCTACAAAAGTTGATGTTCCTTAGGTATGTATTTTAGAATCTTTTTTCTTTGGACTTGATTTTCACTCCTTGACTTTATTTAACATCCACACATCATGACCATATATGTAACATAATTTCAACAAAAATATCCAATCAAATGCCTCTTTTGTGTTTAAAAATATGAATGATAAATTTACTAAAATATCCAGCTAGATATCCATCAGGAATCTCCAATACACGTTTAAAAATAAACTTCCTCTCTCCCTTCCCTTATTTCCTCATCTATCTTCAGCCTCACTGAATGACACTATACTATACTCAACTTCTTTATCCAGACACCTGGGGTTTGTATGAAATTGCTTCTTGTCCCTTAAACCAAATTCAGTTACCAGACCTTGGTTTGTTAACTCTTTTTCCTACATACCTGTACTTCCTCAGTTTTTCTTCCTTTCTACCTTAACTGTCACTTGTATTTTGATCTTAATACAGTATCATCCTAGTTTGCTACTTGCCCTGTGCCTCCCATCTTGTACATTAAAATATTTTTGCCTTCTCAGGAATAATATTTTATTCATGCCACTCACCTGTTGATTATCCATACCCCTAGGAAAATCCAGGCTATCATGTTCTAATGTTTATGATCCATCACCAATCATCTCTGTAGTTTCATCTTTCAATAATTACCCTTCCCTTTCGGTGTTAAACTTTACCAAAAGAGCCTCAGCTCTTTGCTTTCACTTACAGTCTTTTCTGCCTTGGGCAACTTCTTATGTGCCAACTTAATTTTACTCTTGTTTAAAAGAAACCTTAATATCATCTTCTAATGAAAATTTGCCTGATCCTCCTACATTAGGGTTTTATTTTTAGTATATTCTTAGTTTTCTATTGCTGTTCCAGCAAATTAGCACAAATTTAATGGTTCAAAACCTCACATATTTATTATCTTATAGTTCTTTAGAAGCCCAACAAAAGTTTGATAAAGAGTCAGTAGAACTACATCCTTTCTGGAGGCTATAGGGAATAATCTACTTTTTTGCCTTTTCCAGCTTCCACAGGCTGTCCTCTTCCCCACCTCAGGAACACATTTCTCCATATTCAAATCCGCAACATCACATCTCTCTGATTCTTCTTCCACAGCAAAATCTCAATTTGCTAACAGCTGGGAAAACATTTCTGATTTTTAAAAACCTATGTGTTAGATTGGACCCAGGTACATAACCCATTTGTTCTATCTATCACAATTTGAAGATTGTAGAGATTAGGACATCAGAGCTAGAGCATTATGATAAGGATATCTTTGGAAAACCACTATCATACCCACTGCAGTTCCCAATTTATTTTTACTTCTCCCTTCAATGTTTGTGTAACATCACTGCATTTTTTACTGAATGCCTATTTTCTTAGGTATTCTGTGAAGTGTATGTTTGAACTTTGCTTCCTACTCCCTGGAAAACAGAGTTCTTCTTAAATTTGTTAATCAAAGAAATGGCTACCTAGGACTTGGCTGCAAATGAACATTTCAAAAATATTGTGACATATAATAAAAGTTACTTTATAATACTTTTACCTATGAAATACATTAGTCTCTTCCATTTTTGCCTAAAAACTCCTTTCATTAGAAGTCAGCATCTATAGGGAAAGAACAACCAATGGAGGCCATTGGTATTATTTGAGCTATTCTCCTACATGAGTTAATGACTAGCAGATTATGGAGTCTTTTCTCCCCAACAAGTAACACCCAATTTCTATTTAATGGAAATTCATTCCATATATACTTCCAAAAGATTTTTAAAATTAAGATATTATTATGATTGTATTCTTTTTAAAAATATTTCATATATCTTCATGGGAAATTTCATGAAAAATAAGAAAAGAGATAATCATCAATGGCTTCTTGCATAGATCTTCCTTTATCCTGAAATAAATTCTGCTTCCTCTTATTTTTGTTAGGCATGCTGTTTATTATTTTCATTTTATTTTTAATAAAATTCATATCATACAGTTACATATTGAATTTGGACAATAGGTGATTCTGGAATAGAACTAGATAGCAAGACATGAAGAAGGGAGAAGCCAAGACAAATAGATATTGTTCCTGTTTTCTGCCTTGAGTAGTATCTGTCTCCAGCAATGGATATATCTCTTAATAGGGTTTCAGATTCTATCATGTACCTGTCTGTCTTTTGTTTTGCTCTCAGGTTTATCATATATTCATAATTTTATCACCAACTCATGTTTGGCTTGGAGAAGGCAATGGCACCCCATTCCAGCACTCTTGTCTGGAAAATCCCATGGATGGAGGAGCCTGGTGGGCCGCAGTCCATGGGATTACTAGAGTTGGACATGACTGAGCGACTTCACTTTCATTTTTCACTTTCATGCATTGGAGAAGGAAATGGCAATCCACTCTAGTGTTCTTGCCTGGAGAATCCCAGGGACAGGGGAGCCTGGTGGGCTGCCATCTATGGGGTGGGTCGCATAGAGTCGGACACGACTGAAGTGACTTAGCAGCAGCAGCATGTTTGGCTTGACTTTTCATCATTTTAATTCATGTCATGAATTGAATTCTCCTTGAACTAGTCATATATTTATTTTCTAGTTCAGAACCTAACATATACTTGTTTTATGTGCACATATTTAAAACATGGTGATTTCTTAGGCACATGTTTAAAACAGTTCTGAATAATACATAATGCTCTATTTTAACAATAAAATATTTAATTTTTTTCTTGGAAGGGGCAGTTGAACAATATAAAATGTTAGGCATATGGATGGAAATAGTCAAATATTTACTTAAACACTGTAAATATATTCAAAATATGCTATACATAATATAGATACTCTGAGATAGTTTCGTTTCCTCTCTCATTTGTGTCATGTTTTTAAATAAAATTCCTAGTATGCATCTTTGATATTAGTGACTTAATTATCAACAGAGCTTCTTCTGAGTTAAGAATCTGATGATTTTCTACAGTACATAGTCCTCATGCCAAAAGCAGAGACATTACTTTGCCAACAAAGGTCCATCTAGTCAAGGCTATGGTTTTTCCAGTGGCCATATATGGATGTGAGAGTTGGACTGTGAAGAAAGCTGAGTGCCGAAGAATTGATGCTTTTGAACTGTAGTGTTGGAAAAGACTCTTGAGAGTCCCTTGGACTGCAAGGAGATCCAACCAGTCCATTCTGAAGGAGATCAGCCCTGGGATTTCTTTGGAGGGAATAATGCTGAAGTTGAAACTCCATTACTTTGGCCACCTTATGCAAAGAGTTGACTCATTGGAAAAGACTCTGATGCTGGGAGGGATTGGGGGCAGGAGGAGAAGGGAACGACAGAGGATGAGATGGCTGGATGGCATCACTGACTCAACGGACGTGAGTCTGAGTGAACTCCAGGGGTTGGTGATGGACAGGGAAGCCTGGCATGCTGTGATTCATGGGGTCGCAAAGAGTCGGACACGACTGAGCGACTGAACTGAACTGAACTGAACTGTTGAAGACAGATTTTTCTTTTTTTGGGATAAGGGTAAGATGAAGATTTAATCCCACAACTAGACATTTACATATGTTTTGACAGATACTTTTCCACTCGTTCTGGTGGTATTTATCTGTACTTTAAGCATATTTTTATTGCTTTCAGTAACGATTTGTAATAAAATTAAATTCCTACAATTTCATGTTCATACTATTATAAATAACTATTGAACTTGTGTTATAATTAAGCTCCTTTTAAAATAAAATCAATTCCACAGGTGTTTTGCATAATCAATCAATGCTAGAAATAACTGAGATTTGAACTATTAAATCTTCCTGAAATAGAACTTTGTCATTTAACTTCATTAATTTTGAAAGTGCTTTACAAGAGGCTTTGTAAGAACTCTTGCGAATTTTTTTTGAGGTAACATCACATCACTTTTCAGGCGTATGTCAGGAACAAACCTACCCTTGGTCCATGTATATCTTGACAGGCAATAGAATGCTTTAAATTGCATTAATAATATATTAGAAATGTGCCAAATTAGCAAAATAAGAAAGAAAGGTTGCCTCACGTATTAACAAACATTTTAAATTATTAAAATAAGGTATGTTTCTTTTTTATTTTAGGTTATTAGAGAATATTGAGCAGAATTCCATGTGCTATACAGTAGGTCTTTAAATATAACAGTGTGTACATATCAATCCCAAATTCTCAATCTATCTATCCCCTCTACTCTCCTCTATTTGGCAATCATAATTTATTCTCTAAGTCTCTACTTCACTTAGTATGATAATCTCCAGGTCCATCCATGTTGCTGCAAATGGCATTATTTCATTCTTTTTCATGGCTAAGTAATACTCCATTGTATATATTACTACATCTTCTTTATCCATTTATCTATTGATAGATATTTAGGTTGCTTGCATGTCTTGGTTATTGTTAACAATGCTGCTATGAACATTGAAGTGTATGTATCTGTAGACCATCTTGAAAAGTATAGTCATTTTGGCAATATTTATTTTCCAATCAAAGAATATGGTATATCTTTCCATCTGTTTGTGTAATCTTCTATTTCTTTCATCTGTATCTATTTACAGTTTTTAGAGTACTGGTCTTTTGTCTCCTTAGGTATTTTATTCTTTTAGACATGATGGTATATAGGATAATTTAATTTCTCTTTCTAATCTCTGTTAGTGTATAGAAATACAACAGATTTCTGTATGTTAATTTTGTATCCTGCAACTTTTCCAAATTCATTGAGTTATATTACGAGTAGTTTTATGGCAGCATCTTTGGGATTTTCTATCTATACCATCTTTGGGATTATGGTATCATGTTAATAGCTTATGTTGAACTGTGTTAGATTCGTGATTTCCGAAGAAGATTTAGGTTGGGGTCAGGGACCAGGCTTGATCACTCAAGAACTTTTGTGTAGCAGACTTTTAATAAAGTAAGAAAAGGTACAGAGAAAGCTTCTGACATAGACATCAGAATTGGGATGGAGAGTGCCCCCCTCACTAGTCTTGTATACCTGTGGTGGATTCATTTTGATATTTGGCAAAACTAATACAATTATGTAAAGTTTAAAAATAAAATAAAATTAGAAAAAAAAAGGGAACTATATACTTTTTCAATTTGTTATTACAGTAAATCAAAAGAAGGTCTCAAGGTTGTAAATATCTTACAAGACCCACTGCCACAATTTATGTTTTAAGATGGAAAGATTCAGTCAGTTCAGTCACTCAGTCGTGTCCAACTCTTTGCGACCCCATGAATCACAGCACGCCAGGCTTCCCTGTTCATCACCAACTCCCGGAGTTCACTCAGACTCACATCCATCGAATTGGTGATGCCATCCAGCTATCTCATCCTCTGTCGTCCCCTTCTCCTCCTGCCCTCAATCCCTCCCAGCATCAGAGTCCTTTCCAATGAGTCAACTCTTCCAATGAGGTGACCAAAGCACTGGAGTTTCAGCTTTAGCATCACTCCCTCCAAAGAAATCCCAGGGCTGATCTCCTTCAGAATGAACTGGTTGGATCTCTTTGCAGCCCAAGGGACTGTAAGGAGTCTTCTCCAACACTACCGTTCAAAAGTATCAATTCTTCAGTGCTCAGCTTTCTTCACAGTCCAACTCTCACATCCATACATGACCACACGAAAAACCATAGGCTTGACTAGGTGGACCTTTGTTGGCAAAGTAATGTCTCTGCTTTTGAATATGCTATCTAGGTTGGTCATAACTTTTCTTCCAAGGAGCAAGCTTAATTTCATGGCTGCAGTCACCATCTGCAGTGATTTTGGAGCCCAAAAAAATAAAGTCTGGCCCTTTTTCCACTGTTTCCCCATCTGTTTCCCATGAAATTATGGGACCAGATGCCATGATCTTCATTGATGGAAAGATAGAAAGATTAGAACTAACAAAGGAAAGATCTTACCAGACCCACTCCCATAACAAGACAACAAGATTAGTCAGAAGGTTCCTGTTAAGGAGAAACATACCTTGGAGCAAAAAACATTGTTATATTGATTTGTCCTTTTCTCCTTGAGAGCCCCAGGCCCCTTTCTCCTCCTAGGGGACCCCAGACTTCTTATCAACCTGCCTAGGAGTTGATTCTTTCAATATCATCTGCAAATAGTTTTACTTCTTTTCCAGCTTGGATTCTTTTTTTTCTACTGATTGCCATGGAAAGACTTTAAAACTATGTTAAATCAAAGTGCTGAGAGTGGATATCCTTATCTTGTTCATCTTAGAGGAAATGCTGTCAGCTTTTCACCACTGCATATGATGCAGATTTGTCATATATGACCTTTATTGAGGTATTTTCCCTCATGCCCTCTTTCTGGAGAGTTTTTATCATAATTGGGTATTGAATTCTGTCAAAAGCTTTTTCTGCATCTATAGAGTTGATCACATGGCTTTTATTCTTCAATGTGTTGATCTGTGTGTATTATACTGATTGATTTATGGATATTAAAAAACTCTTGGATCCCTGAGGTCAATCCCACTTGATCATGGTGTATGATCCTTTCAAAGTATTGTTGGATTTGGACTGCTAGAGTTTTTTGGATGACTTTTGTTGTCTATGTTCATCAGTGATACTGGCCTGTAATTTTTTTCTTTTTTTCTGTGGTATCTTTCTTTGGTTTTGATATAGGGGTGATGGTGGCCTCATTGAATAAGCTTAGGAGCATTCCTTACTCTGCAATTTTTTGGAAGAATTTCAGAAGTATAGGTCTTAACTCCTCTCTGTTTGATAACATTCACTGTGACGCCATCTGAAGTGAAAGAAAGTGAAATTTTCTCAGTTGTGTCTGACTCTTTGTGACCCCATAGACTATACAGCCCAAGGAATTCTCCTGTCCAGGATACTGAAGTGGGTAGCCATTCCCTTCTCCAGGGGATCTTCCCAACCCAGGGATGAAAATAAAGTCTCCCGCATTGGTGGCAACCAGAGAAGCCCAGGAATACTGGAATGAGCAGCCTATCCCTTCTCCAGGAGATCATCCTCACCCAGGAATCAAACCTGGGTCTCCTGCATTGCAGACGGATTTTTTAACAACTGAGCTACCAGGGAAGCCCATGAAGCCAACTAGTCCTGGATTTCTGTTGAGAATTTCTCAATCAGTTTCAATTTCAGTGCTTGTGATTGGTCTGTCCGTATTTTCTATTTCTCCCTGGTTAGACTTAGGGAATTGTACCTTTCTAAGAATTTGTGCATTTCTTCTAGGTTGTCCATTTTATTTGCATGTAGTTGCTTGTGGTAGTCTCTTATAATAGACATCATAGAAATAAAGACTCTAACTTCTTTTTCATTTCTAATTTTATTGATTTGAGCACTCTCCCTTTTTTCTTGAGTGTGCCTAAATGTTTATTAATTTTATTTTTTTCAAAGAACTAGATTTTAGTTTCTTTAATCATTTCTATTTTTCATTTCTACTTATTTCTGCTCTGTTCTTTAATAATTTATTTCTTTCCACAAACTTTGGTTTTTGTTTTTCTCTTGAAAGTGAAGTTGCTCAGTCGTGTCCGACTCTTTATTACCCCATGGACCATAGCCTACCAGGCTCCATGGTACATGGGATTTCCAGGCAAGAATACTGGAATAGGCTGCCATTTCCTTCTCCAGGGGATCTTCCCAACCCAGGGATTGAACCTGGGTCTCCTGCATTGCAGACCGACGCTTTACCATCTGAGCCACTATAAGGTTGGATTGTTTATTTGTGATCCCCCCACCCCCCCACCCCCGGGGTATAATTGTATTGTAAGTTTTAAGAAATTAAATTATTTATTAAAATAAGGAATATTTCTTTTAAACTGTATGTCAAGGAGAAAAAACAGAGCGGATGGCAGTTATATAGTGAAGATAATATTGTAATATATGATAGGTTTATAAAAGATGCCATTCCATTGCTTTTTTCCTCCTAAGAGCATTTATACAAGAATCAATCATGTGACCAACTGGAAAGAATAGTGTTATGTGTCATATGACTAATATTACTCTCCTAGTCATAATGACTGAATGAGAAGATTCAATCTTCAATCAGATTGTATCTTTGAAGTGTTTGGAACTGGATCACTGGAAGGCTAAGCCAATTTATTGATGAACAGAAACATTGCCCCTATTAGTAGTAGTTGATGCAATTAGTATTCCATGGATAGGAACTCTGGAAGTGTATTGGTTTCCACACTTGCTCACTAGTTCAGTGTTTCCTTGGATAGGTGAAGCTTATCTTTTGTAAATAAATAGCCTGAAGGCCTTTCCAATCAGTGACATTAATTTTTCCTTAAAAAAGGGGAGGGAGGAAAGAGGGGAGGGAGGAGGGTTCAGGATGGGGAACAAGTGTATACCTATGGCGGATTCATGTTGATATATGGCAAAACCAATACAATATTGTAAAGTTAAAAATAAAATAAAATAATAAAAAATATATTGGATAAACATTCAATCTTTGGCAACTTTTGCTTTATAAGATATATTGTTTCATTTTTCTGCTAAGAATATATATAATACATGTCCACCACCAAAATTTTTGCATACATTTTTATTTAAAAGGTAAAAGTCATCTCTAAGCCAGCTGCATATTAAACATTGTGTTATAAAAGTGAAATAATTTATAACTGAGTAATTTTGTTCTGTTTAATTTTGGTTTCTTTATTTCCTTTCATGTCTCTTTAGGTATTCTGCATATCTATCTACAAATCAAAAATTATTTCTTTTCCAAATACATTTCTCTTTTGTAGCTATTAATTTGAATGTTTAATGTATCATTGTTATGTTTTCTTTTCTTTTTTTTTTATTAACCTTTTTATTGACAGCACCATAGACTATCTTTCACTTTTAAAGTTATGCATATGTTCATACATCCCTGGGGAACTTCACATGCAATTAGCAATGAGTTATTGAAACTTTATATCTTAGAATTTTAATAATTCCCCCAAATGTGACAATTATACTTCGGCAAAATAGCCTGTGAGGACAGAAGGAAGACTTCAAGCAACAAAACTCCACAATAATGTAACATAATTTAGGACCTCTAGGAAGGAGTCATTCTCCCCTGAAAATCAATGTTCTTTCCAGATTATTCCTATTAGAATTCAGAGCAGGTTCTGTGTCTTGGCTTTGTACCAAAAGGAGACCACTGATCATCTAGCAATATGCAAGAAAGTTCCATATAAAAAAAAAAAAGTCCAGAAAGAAATATCTGAAAAGTTCCATTTAAAAATGACACATCTTCATTAGCTAAATTCCAAATTCCTAAGAACATTCAGATGACAGTTAAGAGTAGAGGCTGATGCAAGTTTCATTTGAGCAGCCAGTTTCCAGATTCAACAACTTCGTTTCTATTTTATTTATGTGGCTGCTGCTGCTGCTGCTGCTGCTAAGTTGCTTCAGTCGTGTCAGACTCTGTGCGACCCCATAGATGGCAGCCTACCAGGCTCCCCTGTCCCTGGGATTCTCCAGGCAAGAACAGTGGAGTGGGTTGCCATTTCCTTCTCCAATGCATGAAAGTGAAAAGTGAAAGTGAAGTTGCTCAGTCGCATCCAACTCCTAGCGACCCCATGGTCTGCAGCCTACCAGGCTCCTCCATCCATGGGATTTTCCAGGCAAGAGTACTGGAGTGGGTTGCCATTGACTTCTCCACATTGTTATGTTTTCTAATGTCTTATTTCATACACATATGTACATACACAACACACACATTTTCATCAATTTAATGAGCACTTTGAATGAGGCCAGTGGAACTGACATGTTCTGTATGAGTAAATAAACAACATATTTTCAAGAGATTACACTTAGGAACACATGTAAAATATTTTGCTAATATTTTATACTGACTATATGTTAAAATTAAAACACTGAGTTAAGTAAACTGTATGATTAATATTAACCTTATTTGGGTCACATTTTTTATTCATTTTTTTATTTCTAATGGTCAACACTCTTCTAGATAATGAAGTTAAAAGACATTTTCACTTTCCAAGAATATGTAGACCAGTATTCAATAAATATACATGTGATGAAAACAATATAATAATTAAGGCATCAAATATTATATATATATATATATATATATTTCATAGTCAAAATTCAGTTTGTATTGAAATTTGAAGACTAGATAGAAGTTTATTATTAGAAACTAGGAAAAAATCTATGACATATGATGAATAATTGATATTCTAAAATATATAGAGTGATGTGAATAAAAGCAGGAGGCTAGAGGCATGTACCTAGGTAAGTAAAATACTTCACCTATATCTAGGAAATATTCAGCCTTTCATTAAATATATATCATTTTCAAAGATGCACAAAAGTTCTGAGTGACTATCTTCATAGAGATCTGAAAAATACTCTCAAGCATCAATATCTCTGATTCAGAATTATATTTTAAAATTTACTGTAGTGAATAAATCCAATTTGTTTAAACATCTGGAAAAGTACACAGTCCATTTTTCCTTTATAATTTATTATGTTTCTTAAAAGGATAAATGCTTTGGTATTCACTGTATATGTAGGACACATACATGAATCATGGTTACTTGGGAATTCCATTTCAATCTAGCTTTGCCTTCTAAGAGCATTAACTTTTGACCTTGAATGGCCAAAGAAGAAGAAAATAAAACTGCTAGAGATTTCATTGTCCTGTTTTACCTCATTATCTCTTGTAGAGTCTCCTGCCGTTTATAAAATTGAAAAATCATGCTGAGCTGAATGTCCAATGGCCTGAATAAAATCAATTTTAACATAGTGTATCCCTCATCTTAACTTAGTCATTGGAAGCAATGGAAAAGTAAGTTATGGTAGTCAATATTTCTTTATGTACTACATGTGTAACTGCTATTTATGCTCTGATTTACTTTGTCGTGAGGAACAAAGCTGACAGAGATCAGGATTACCATCCAGAAAACCAAGGTTAAGGGCAGCTCTCAATCTTTTCATTAACACAGTGATCAAATTGTCAACTAAAATTTAAGAATAAATTTTAGATTAGCTATATATATTAGATTGTAGAATTTTAATAATGTTGAAGGATATGGTAAATATAATTGTATTCTACAAAATTCATATAAATGTATTATTAAAGATTAAGATGATGTTTCAAAATAATTAAGAATGAGAGATATCAGAGATGATATAGCATATTAAGCTACAAAAAATAATTTTAGCTATCTGTTCACTTCAAACATATGAAAAATGTAGGAAATTTTTCATTTCCATGAAATATGCAAACATGAGGCCAAGTTAAAAAGGGTAGTAATAGGAAAAAATGTTTTTGCTTTATTTTATGTAGCAGCGACAGGGAAAAAAAATTATGATAGCTGTAGGCTTACCACTGCATTATTTTGCTTTCAATAATTTTATATAAATTTATTAAAATATTCTGACATCCATTTCTAGAATCCAGGGGCAGGATTTCATTTTTAAAACAACATTAAAAACATCCTGTTCTCTTGATGCTAATATGATGTTACTTGTTTTCTTGACTCAGTGCTTTAATATAATTAAATTGTTTGGAAACTGTTGTTCAGAAATTCTGTTTTGTACTAGGAAACAAAAAAATTACTGTAACATTTTCAGTCCAGAAGATGGTCTACTAAAAAGTTAGATCTCAGTGTCCCAGAAGCTATTAAATATAAAAGTAACTTGGCACATATTCACCTTAGCACAACTTCTAGAAAATTAGTTCACATTAAGTTGCATTTAAGTAATTTAGTATAGTTATATTCTTCTCTTAAAATATATATAAAATATGAATATAAACATAATACCCACATATCCAACTATTTCAAAGAGATTCTGATCCATCTATTGATCCCTTGAGGGCAATCAAACTAGAAAGTACAATTTAGAAAACACTAATTGCAATAGATTTTGTAGCTTGTTGTTGATATTGTTGTTTAACAATATTTACAGGGAAAATAAGAAAAGCATAAGCTTAGGAGTCATTATTTACCTTTAAGCTTGTTTGCCTTCTTAGATGTCTTCTACTTATTAAAAATACAGAATTATTTTTTAAAGTAGCCTTACTCACCTTCTCACCTTCTCCCAATATTTAGTCGAGGGCTTCCTTGGTGGCTCAGATGGGAAAGAATTTGCCTGCAAAGCAGGAGACTGGGGTTCAATCCCTGGGTCAGGAAGATTCCCTTGAGGAGGAAATGGCAAACCACTCCAGTATCCTTGCCTGGAGAAATCCATGGACAGAGGAGCCTGGTGGGCTACAGCCCATGGGGACACAAAGAGTCAGACACAACTGAGAGACTGACACACAACACACACTCATCTTAGTGTGCATATCCAATAAGCTATTAGGTAGAAAATACTTTAAAAACATGGAAAGTGACATGAAATGTAGCATATTATTAAATGACTGATGCTTATATATGCTATAACCCAATCCATGACCACTGATGGTCATGGGGGGAAGAAAAAAGGTTGCTTGTTTTTTTAACTTAGCTGAATGTTGTTACATTTTTTAAAAATTAATACTATTTACCATTTAACATTTAAAAAGTATTTTCAGGAGTTGATTTCAGGTATAATCCTTTTTCTTCAAACTGAAATAAATTTGTCCCATTCAGAATGTATTCTTAGAAGTAGAGAGATACTTACTACTCTCAAATGATATTCAGTTCAGTTTAGTTACTCGGTCATGTCCAACTCTTTGCAACTCTATGGGCTGCAGTACGCCAGGCCTCCCTGTCCATCACCAACTCCCAGAGTTCACTGAGACTCACGTCCATCGAGTCAGTGATGCCATCCAGCCATCTCATCCTCTGGAATGATTTAGAACAGCGAAACACTGACTTGGCTAGTAAGGATGAGATAAGAAAGTAGGTGGGGCACAGTCACAGGAAAGGCCTGTTTCAGGCAAGCTGACTTATAAGAAAGGGGTAAATACTTAGGCTGATAGTTCAAATCTGGTGATTAATGTAGTCCACAAGACATATAGAATCGAAGAAAATATAATTAGAACAGCAATAAATGTGGCAGTTTTAAGTGTGGCGTGAGGCATGTGGAGGTGATGAATTTTTCTGTGGAAAATTTTCTGCTCTTTTCTAGCTATTTCTCAGGAACTATCAGCCACCTAAGTTAAGTGATAAAACAATGTAAAAGATTAAACATTGCACTTATCAGCAGTATTTTCCAATTTAATTTAGAGTGTGGCCTAAGGAAGGGACTGAATAAAACTATTCTCTAAAAGCACTGTACTTGGAAAATACGACTAAATGAAGTTAAAATCTAAGCTCTAGCAAAAGCTGTTCCATATCTAGGCAGTTTAAAGAATCTCTTTTCTTCCCTTCTAAAGCCAGTAATAGTAACAACAGTAATAGTTAAATGATAATTATTGAAAAAAGTTAATTGAAAAAATTAAATGTGATAAATTTACACTTTGCTTAAAGTAAGCAGAATTCCCTAAACAGAACTACCACAGCTTGTGGTAAGAGAAGGCAGTGCTGTTCCCATATCGTGTCTTAGGCAGGTGTTCTGTTGACAGGATGGTTTTATTCGTTTTGAGCTAGAAAGTGGAAATTTTATTAGGAGAACTTTATTACCTTGAAGTCTGTAAATTTAACTTCACCATAAAAAGAAGAATAAATTCTATCAAATGTATAGTTTAACAAGTTAAATCAATTTTAAAAATATTTAAGTTTAAAAATTTTGACATCAATATTTTCAAATTACTTCAAATTTTTAAGGAAAAAAAATACATTACTCAATCTGTTTATCTGTAAATGTATATCATTCAAAAGTGTTATAATGAAATACATCCAGTATCACAAAAGGTAATATAGTGTTGTTAAAAATTAAACCTTATCATTTTATTGCATTTTTGTTTAAAGTAGGTAACTAAAAGTTTGCCTCTTTAATTTCAAAAAGAACCTCATAATGAATTAGCAGTTTATTAAACAATACTTAATATTCCAGCCCTTGGTATTAAGAATCTAACCACTAAGGACAAAATAAAAAGTGTTAGTTGCTCAGTCATGTCTGCCTCTTTTGTGACCCCAGGAACTGTAGCCCACCAGGCTCCTCTGTCCATGGGATTTTCCAGGCAAGAATACTGGAGTGGGTTGCCATTTCCTTCTCCAAAGGATCTTCCTTCTTCCAAAGGATCTGATTCAGGGATCCAACCCAGGTCTCCTGCATTTCAGGCAGATTCTTTACTGTCTGAGACACTAGTGAAGGAAAGCTCAAAACAACTATAACTGCCTCAACAGACAGTATACAATTTAAATGTATTTATAAGTTTGAATTTCTCATTTTACTAAATAATGTAAGGGAACGTGAGTCACTGCAACCAGCACAGTTACTAGATTATATTAAGCCTTGGTACAATAGATGGTCAAGCAGACACCCAGAAATTATTTCAGACTATTTAAAATTCACATATATGTTGAATAATATTATGTCCAGGGCACTATACTAGCTGGTACAGAGTACATGACGAGGAATAAGATAAATTACCTGTTACCAAGGAGCATATCCAAGGAGGACACACATATAAGCATTGTCTGTTTTTCTTTAACATTTCAATCAATAAATATATGTTCTTAGAGAAGAAATACAATAATAAATTGCAACTGATTGAAGATTCACTAAAGTAGTCTTGAAACTCTCTAGACAATCAGAAAATAATTCTTCCTTTAACATTGACAAGCAGAAAAGGAAAGCTGACTGAATGAAACATGCTTTAAACAGAAATTTAAAATTTATTACTTAAACAACAATAAAACCTGGTAAGTGTTGAACTTTCCATTTAGGTCATGCATCTTGTTCTCTTTTAAGCTAGGATTCTAGTATTTTTTTCTACATCAGATATAGTTTATAATAGTTTGTAACATATGGATAGCTAATTGTGCCAAATGATGGTAGCAGTGATAAGCTTAACAGAATATGGTGTGATTATAGAACAATTTTAGACTTGATTTAACATTTTGTTTCCTAACTTGTGAGTAGCACAAAAAAAGGCACACAATATTTTTTAACAAATAAATGATTCAACAGGTTTCTTCAGTCTAAGTTTTTAATTTTTAACAGCTATTAAGTTTTTGGTGGTTTCTGACTTCAGAACTTTAAAGATTCAGAATCAGTGGAAATCTTTGAAATTCATGACAGTGTGATTAACTATAGTATTGTTAACTCAACTTCAGTTTAAATATTGGGGTTGGCCAAACGGTTCATCTGGTTTTTCAATAACAACCTTTTTGGTCAACCCAATATAATGTTTAATATGACATTTCATCGCTATTATTTATGTAGTAAAATGCTATTATTTATGTACTACTATTACTTAATGAATTTTTCATTTATACTAAAATATCATATATCATACTGCCAATATACAGACATTTGCTATGTCTCTATTTCCTCAGCAAAGTGTAATAAAGAACAGAAAGTCAATTCCCAATAACTGATACTAAGAATGCTAAAATTTGTGTTTGGATGTAGTTCCAAGAAAGGCATAATCACAGCACCTGTGCAATTTGAAATGCTTTGCTCTCAAGCTTTAAAATAATCTCTAAGGTACTCTCACTGAGGACAGCACTGACATTAAAAAACCTTTTACTTAACTAGAAGTGCATTTTTCATAATCTATATTGCTGATAAAACACGACAGAAATTCAAGTTACAAAGCAATACTATTTGAAATTACACAGATTTACTTTTTATTAAAACGTGTTTATAAATATTGACATAATTTCTCAATATTTTCAAGTATTTATTTGGTGTTATCAATATAACCAGGTTTTGACAGACCTTATATAACAAGCATATATTTTATTGCTTGCAAATTGAGATTTGATATTTACGGTTTAAAGGATTTAAAATTTAAAATTATTTTGCCATGTACCCCCAATATATTAAAATGTTGAAAAAATGTTTTAACTGTCAAATGTTCCTTATGTCAAGACAATTGTCTTCATTATTTGACAAGCTAATTACTTCAATATACTTTCAACAAGTGTTCAAAAACCTACTTATCATATTAAATATATACAAATCCAAATTAAATTAATAAAAATTCTGACTTTTTAGCAATACGTTAACTCATAAAAGCTTTCTCAATATGAATTCAGTAAGACTATCAATTTGAACTAGACATTTAAAAATATATAGCTGATTTTAATCATATTTTAGGTTTTTGACTTTTAAATAATTTGTGTTTAAATAAAAAATTTAGCTTTAAACTTTTATCAAAGAAAAGAGTAAAAAAGAAAGAAGAGTGGTCATTTAGAACCTAGAACCAGAATTAAAACTGGTGAAAGTGTTTTATAATATTTTTCTGAACATTAAAATGTTATTTTAATTTGGTCTCACAATTTATGCAAAAGAAATTTAAAATTTTTGTTCATATGATATTTACATAGAATTTCTGTTTTTAAACTGAGAAATGGTTTGGGAATAAAAAAATAAAATAATAATATTGAACAGAAACATTTCAGTGTTATTTCTAAATTTATTTAGGGTCCAGAGAAAAAAATGGGTAATAATTGTCAGATGCCTTTCAAACTCTAATATCTAGTTATACATTTCTTTACATAAATGTGTAGCATCAGAATCGATGAGCATCATGCTCAAGCATCAGAGAGCATCACTCTCAAGAGATACAGAAAGCCTGATTGACACACCTCCTTCTTTTATTTAGAGTTCTAAAATTAACATATCCAAATCGGAATTCTTTAATCACTATACCTATTTTATTCAATATCTCTTTAAGAATTGTCATCATCCACTTAATCAATCCTTGATTACACCCATTCCCTTATGTCATACAAATAGGCATCTATAAACTTCCTTTTAAATTATGATCCATTCAACTATATCCATTCTTTTTTAATAATCTAGTCCAAGACATAATCACTATTCATCTACCAATGGTAATAGTCATGTATTCTTTTTTCACATTTGCTCATCCAAAAATCATTCCTTCCATGATAATGTTCTCTTTAAAACTTTATAGATCATCAGACTCATAACTTCTCATTGAGCAAATAAGGTTTAAAACTCTAATCTGATTTAGGATGGCATCCATTATATCATTCCTTTAAAATTTTATTTTTATTTATTATTAGTGATTCAGTTCAGTCACTCAGTCATATCTGACTCTTTGCAACCCCAAGAACTGCAACACTGCCAGGCCTCCCTGTCCATCACCAACTCCGGGAGTTTACCCAAACTCATGTCCATTGAGTCGGTGATGCCATCCAGCCATCTCATCCTCTGTTGTCCCCTTCTCCTCCTGCCCCCAATCCCTCCCAGCATCAGAATCTTTTCCAATAAGTCAACTCTTCTCATGAGATGGCCAAAATATTGGAGTTTCAGCTTCAGTATCAGTCTTTCCAGTGAACACCCAGGACTGATCTCCTTTAGGATGGACTGGCTGGATCTCTTTGCAGTCCAAGGGACTCTCAAGAGTCTTCTCGAACACCACAGTTCAAAAGCATCAATTCTTCGGTGCTCAGCTTTCTTCACAGTCCAACTCACATCCATACATGACCACTGGAAAAACCATAGCCTTGACTAGTCAGACCTTTGTTGGCAAAGTAATGTCTCTGCTTTTTAATATGCTATCTAGGTTGGTCATAACTTTCTTTCCAAGGAGTAAGCGTCTTTTAATTGAGAATAAATTGTGGAAAATAAAGGGTTGAATTGTCAGATAATTAAGGAAGGTATTATAATAATCATTGTGAAAAATAATGGTGATTTGAATCAAGATGCTAGCTATGAAGGTAGTAAAAAGCAATCAAATTCTCTTATACTGTGAAAGAAGTGCCAACAGGTTTCCCTGGGTGATTGGAATTAATGTGAAAAATAATCAAGGCATAAAGATTGACTTACACCTTTTGCCCCAAAAAACTGGAAAAATAGGTTTGCAGTTTGCTGATGTGGTCATAGCTGTAGAAAAATCTGAACTGAAGATGGTGATGCAAAGACTAGGCATTTCTTTATAACCTTAGCAATTTGGAGAAGCCTCTCCAATATCAAAATATATATATCAAAGATACATTTGAATTTAATAAATCAGAGAAAAGATGTATTTAAAACTTAGACTTTCATGAAAATATATCATGTCATATTATAATATTATATAATGAGTGCTCCATAAATGTCAACTATTACTGTTTTTGTTTTTTTTGTTTTTTTTTTGAAGGGGCATAGCTCTAGTTCCTTTGGGACTTACAGAAACAAACAGAATGTGGTGGGTAGGTGGATATTTAATTGTGTCAATAGTCCTGTGCTAGTAGTCCTGAAAATATATATTTTCATAACTGCAACTTAATATGTACTCTTATGAACTTGTATTACTCAGAGCACAACACATTATGTTATCATTATTGATATCCATATGCACTCTTTCCTTTCCCTAGAATTGTGCACTATCTTCCCTCAACCTGGTGACTTCAGATGGTAAAGAATTCATTTTCAATGCAGAAGAGCCAGGTTCGATACCTGGGTCTGAAAGATCCCCTGGAGAAGTGAATGGCAACCCACTCCAGTATTCTTGCCTGTAGAATTCCAAGGACTGAGCAGCTTGGCCAGCTACAATCCATGGTGTCGCAAAGACTCAGACATGACTGAGCAACTGCGACTAACAATAACACTTCCAGCAATCAACTCTCAACTCTCATCTTTCTTGTTAACTAACACTTCTTCTCAGAAGACATTCTGGTTTTCATCAAAGGACTGACTAGAAGCTTCTCAAGAATGAAATTAAATTCTTATTCCCTACTAAAGGATTTAAAGGCTTAGAAAATATTTGTTTAATTACTAAAATTAGCTCCACATTTTAAGGGATTATTTTATAAATTTCATTCAAATAAGCTGAGGAGGAGACAAAATGTTTGGAATTACTACTTGATGGTGTAAGAATAATGAATGATATTGGTCCCCAATATTGTAGTATTACATTATATTGAAATTCTTTCTTAATATCATGAATAATGAATAGTCTAGGATTTTGCTCTACTTACAAGCGTATAAGGTAGCTAGTTACTACTTCATGTGCAGGAAACCCAAGACTCTTGAGTAAGAGACAAACAACTTAATTATTCATAGTAAAAGGAGTAATCAGAGGTGCATATTTGTTAGTGTCACTTCCAATTTCCTGCAATCCCTACAGGTCTTAATCAAAGGGCTGATGAAGAATGCCTTTACGTGCAGTGGGTTACACTACAGGAAAGATCAAAGCATTAGAGAATTCTCTGATTTTACAGTGGGTAGAAGCAAGCTTGCTGTCTGTCAAGAAGACATAATTCCATCTCTAAAGGTTGTTTATTGCAAACCTAATACTGAAAAATGGTCCAGTTAATGAGCACTAAGGGTCTTTAATTCTTGGCAGATTCAGCATCAACATACAGGGAATTTTAAAGCCTATGTTGGACTGTCTCTCAGTTCAGTTCAGTTCAGTCACTCAGTCGTGTCTGACTCTTTGTGACCCCATGAATTGCAGCATGCCAGGCTTCCCTGTTAATCACAAAATCCCAGAGTACACTCAGACTCATGTCCATCGAGTCAGTGATGCCATCCAGCCATCTCATCCTCTGTCGTCCCCTTCTCCTCCTGCCCCAATCCCTCCCAGCATCAGAGTCTTCCAATGAGTCAACTCTTCGCATGAGGTGGCCAAAATATTGGAGTTTCAGCTTCAGCATCAATCCTTCCAATGAACATCCAGGACTGATCTCCTTTAGGATGGACTGGTTGGATCTCCTTGCAGTCCAAGGGACTCTCAAGAGTCTTCTCCAACACCACAGTGCAAAAGCATCAATTCTTTAGTGCTCAGCTTTCTTCACAGTCCAACTCTCACATCCATACATGACCACAGGAAAAACCATAGCCTTGACTAGACCGACCTTTGTTGCCAAAGTAATGTCTCTGCTTTTTTATTTTTTTTTTTCAGTTTTTAATGTACTTTATTTTTTTTTAATTTTATTTTATTTTTAAACTTTACAATATTGTATTAGTTTGCCAAATATCGAAATGAATCTGCCACAGGTATACCCGCTTTCCCCATCCGGAACCCTCCACCCTCCTCCCTCCCCTACCATCCCTCTGGGTCGTCCCAGTGCACCAACCCCAAGCATCCAGTACTGTGCATCGAACCTGGACTGGCGACTCGTTTCATACATGATATTATACATGTTTCAATGCTATTCTCCCAAATCTCCCCACCCTCTCCCTCTCCCACAGAGTCCATAAGACTGATCTATACATCGGTGTCTCTTTTGCAGTCTCCTACATAGGGTTATTGTTACCATCTGTATAAATTCCATATATATGCGTTAGTATACTGTATTGGTGTTTTTCTTTCTGGCTTACTTCACTCTGTATAATAGGTTCTAGTTTCATCCACCTCAATAGAACTGATTCAAATGTATTCTTTTTAATGGCTGAGTAATACTCCATTGTGTATATGTACCACAGCTTTATTATCCATTCATCTGCTGATGGACATCTAGGTTGCTTCCATGTCCTGGCTATTATAAACAGTGCTGCGATGAACACTGGGGTACACGTGTCTCTTTCCCTTCTGGTTTTCTCAGTGTGTATGCCCAGCAGTGGGATTGCTGGATCATAAGGCAGTTCTATTTCCAGTTTTTTAAGGAATCTCCACACTGTTCTCCATAGTGGCTGTACTAGATTGCATTCCCACCAACAGTATAAGAGAGTTCCCTTTTCTCCACACCCTCTCCAGCATTTATTGCTTGTAGACTTTTGGATCGCAGCCATTCTGACTGGCGTGAAATGGTACCTCATAGTGGTTTTGATTTGCATTTCTCTGATAATGAGTGATGTTGAGCATCTTTTCATGTGTTTGTTAGCCATTTGTATGTCTTCTTTGGAGAAATGTCTATTTAGTTCTTTGGCCCATTTTTTGATTGGGTCATTTATTTTTCTGGAGTTGAGCTGTAGGAGTTGCTTGTATATTTTTGAGATTAGTTGTTTGTCCGTTGCTTCATTTGCTATTATTTTCTCCCATTCTGAAGGCTGCCTTTTCACCTTGCTAATAGTTTCCTTTGTTGTGCAGAAGCTTTTAAGTTTAATTAGGTCCCATTTGTTTATTTTTGCTTTTATTTCCAATATTCTGGGAGGTGGGTCATAGAGGATCCTGCTGTGATGTATGTCGGAGAGTGTTTTGCCTATGTTCTCCTCTAGGAGTTTTATAGTTTCTGGTCTTACGTTTAGATCTTTAATCCATTTTGAGTTTATTTTTGTGTATGGTGTTAGAAAGTGTTCTAGTTTCATTCTTTTACAAGTGGTTGACCAGTTTTCCCAGCACCACTTGTTAAAGAGATTGTCTTTAATCCATTGTATATTCATGCCTCCTTTGTCAAAGATAAGGTGTCCATAGGTGCGTGGATTTATCTCTGGGCTGTCTATTTTGTTCCATTGATCAATACTTCTGTCTTTGTGCCAGTACCATACTGTCTTGATGACTGTGGCTTTGTAATAGAGCCTGAAGTTGGTAGGTTGATTCCTCCAGTTCCATTCTTCTTTCTCAAGAGTGCTTTGGCTATTTGAGGTTTTTTGTATTTCCATACAGATTGTGAAATTATTTGTTCTAGCTCTGTGAAGAATACCGTTGGTAGCTTGATAGGGATTGCATTGAATCTATAAATTGCTTTGGGTAATATACTCATTTTCACTATATTGATTCTCCCAATCCATGAACATGGTATATTTTTCCATCTATTAGTGTCCTCTTTGATTTCTTTCACCAGTGTTTTATAGTTTTCTATATATAGGTCTTTAGTTTCTTTAGGTAGATATATTCCTAAGTATTTTATTCTTTCCGTTGCAATGGTGAATGGAATTGTTTCCTTATTTTCTCTTTCAGTTTTCTCATTATTAGTGTATAGGAATGCAAGGGATTTCTGTGTGTTGATTTTATATCCTGCAACTTTACTATAGTCATTGACTAGTTCTAGTAATTTTCTGGTGGAGTCTTTAGGGTTTTCTATGTAAAGGATCATGTCATCTGCAAACAGTGAGAGTTTTACTTCTTCTTTTCCAATTCGGATTCCTTTTATTTCTTTTTCTGCTCTGATTGCTGTGGCCAAAACTTCCAAAACTATGTTGAATAGTAATGGTGAAAGTGGGCACCCTTGTCTTGTTCCTGACTTTACAGGAAATGTTTTCAATGTTTCACCATTGAGGATAATGTCTGCTGTGGGTTTGTCATATATAGCTTTTATTTTGTTGAGGTATGTTCCTTCTATTCCTGCTTTCTGGAGAGTTCTTTTCATAAATGGATGTTGAATTTTGTCAAAGGCTTTCTCTGCATCTATTGAGATAATCATACGGTTTTTGCTTTTCAATTTGTTAATGTGGTGTATAACATTGATTGATTTGTGGATATTGAAGAATCCTTGCATCCCTGGGATAAAGCCCACTTGGTCATGGTGTATGATCTTTTTAATGTGTTGTTGGATTCTGATTGCTAGAATTTTGTTACGGATTTTTGCATCTATGTTCATCAGTGATATTGGCCTGTAGTTTTCTTTTTTTGTGGGATCTTTGTCAGGTTTTGGTATTAGGGTGATGATGGCCTCATAGAATGAGTTTGGAAGTTTACCTTCCTCTGCAGTTTTCTGGAAGAGTTTGAGCAGGATAGGTGTTAACTCTTCTCTAAATTTTTGGTAGAATTCAGCTGTGAAGCCGTCTGGACTTGGGCTTTTGTTTGCTGGAAGATTTTGATTACATTTTCAATTTCCATGCTTGTGATGGGTCTGTTAAGATTTTCTATTTCTTCTTGGTCCAGTTTGGAAAGTTGTACTTTTCTAAGAATTTGTCCATTTCTTCCACGTTGTCCATTTTATTGGCATATAATTGTTGATAGTAGTCTCTTATGATCCTTTGTATTTCTGTGTTGTCTGTTGTGATCTCTCCATTTTCATTTCTAATTTTATTGATTTGATTTTTCTCCCTTTGTTTCTTGATGAGTCTGGCTAATGGTTTGTCAATTTTATTTATCCTTTCAAAGAACCAGCTTTTGGCTTTGTTGATTTTTGCTATGGTCTCTTTTGTTTCTTTTGCATTTATTTCTGCCCTAATTTTTAAGATTTCTTTCCTTCTACTAACCCTGGGGTTCTTAATTTCTTCCTTTTCTAGTTGCTTTAGGTGTAGGGTTAGGTTATTTATTTGATTTTTTTCTTGTTTCTTGAGGTATGCCTGTATTGCTATGAACTTTCCCCTTAGGACTGCTTTTAAAGTGTCCCATAGGTTTTGAGTTGTTGTGTTTTCATTTTCATTAGCTTCTATGCAAATTTTGATTTCTTTTTTGATTTCTTCTGTGATTTCTTAGTTATTCAGCAGCGTGTTGTTCAGCCTCCATATGTTGGAATTTTTAATAGTTTTTCTCCTGTAATTGAGATCTAATCTTACTGCATTGTGGTCAGAAAAGATGCTTGGAATGATTTCTATTTTTTTGAATTTACCAAGGCTAGATTTATGGCCCAGGATGTGATCTATCCTGGAGAAGGTTCCACGTGCGCTTGAGAAAAAGGTGAAATTCATTGTTTTGGGATGAAATGTCCTATAGATATCAATTAGGTCTAACTGGTGTATTGTATCGTTTAACGTTTGTGTTTCCTTGTTAATTTTCTGTTTAATTGATCTATCCATAGGTGAGAGTGGGGTATTAAAGTCTTCCACTATTATTGTGTTATTGTTAATTTCTCCTTGCATACTTGTTAGCATTTGTCTTACATATTGCGGTGCTCCCGTGTTGAGTGCATATATATTTATAATTGTTATATCTTCTTCTTGGATTGATCCTTTGATCATTAGGTAGTGACCATCTTTGTCTCTTTTCACAGCCTTTGTTTTAAAGTCTATTTCATCTGATATAAGTATTGCTACTCCTGCTTTCTTTTGGTCCCTATTTGCATGGAAAATCTTTTTCCAGCCCTTCACTTTCAGTCTGTATGTGTCCCCTGTTTTGAGGTGGGCCTCTTGTAGACAACATATGTAGGGGTCTTGTTTTTGTATCCATTCAGCCAGTCTTTGTCTTTTGCTTGGGGCATTCAACCCATTTACATTTAAGGTAATTACTGATAAGTATGATCCCGTTGCCATTTACTTTATTGTTTTGGGTTCGAGTTTATACACTGTTTTTGTGTTTCCTGTCTAGAGAATATCCTTTAGTATTTGTTGGAGAGCTGGTTTGGTGGTGCTGAATTCTCTCAACTTTTGCTTGTCTGAGAAGCTTTTGATTTCTCCTTCATATTTGAATGAGATCCTTGCTGGGTACAATAATCTGGGCTGTAGGTTATTTTCTTTCATCACTTTAAGAATGTCTTGCCATTCCCTCCTGGCTTGAAGAGTTTCTATTGAAAGATCAGCTGTTATCCTTATGGGAATTCCCTTGTGTGTTATCTGTTGTTTTTCCCTTGCTGCTTTTAATATTTGTTCTTTGTGTTTGATCTTTGTTAATTTGATTAATATGTGTCTTGGGGTGTTCCACCTTGGGTTTGTCCTGTTTGGGACTCTCTGGGTTTCTTGGGCTTGGGTGATTTATTTCCTTCCCCGTTTTAGGGAAGTTTTCAACTATTATCTCCTCAAGTATTTTCACATGGTCTTTCTTTTTGTCTTCTTCTTCTGGGACCCCTATGATTCGAGTGTTGTAGTGTTTAATATTGTCCTGGAGGTCTCTGAGATTGTCCTCATTTCTTTAGGAAACCAGAAGGGAAAGAGACACGTGTACCCCAATGTTCATCGCAGCACTGTTTATAATAGCCAGGACATGGAAGCAACCTAGATGTCCATCAGCAGATGAATGGATAAGAAAGCTGTGGTACATATACACAATGGAGTATTACTCAGCCATTAAAAAGAATACATTTGAATCAGTTCTAATGAGGTGGATGAAACTGGAGACTATTAATTCGTTTTTCTTTTATCCTCTCTGATTCATTTATTTCTACCATTCTATCTTCTAATTCACTAATCCTATCTTCTGCCTCTGTTATTCTACTATTTGTTGCCTCCAGAGTGTTTTTAATTTCATTTATTGCATTATTCATTTTATATTGACTCTCTTTTATTTCTTCTAGGTCCTTGTTAAACCTTTCTTGCATCTTCTTAATCTTAGTCTCCAAGCTATTTATCTGTGATTCCATTTTGATTTCAAGATTTTGGATCAATTTCACTATCATTATTCGGAATTCTTTATCAGGTAGATTCCCTATCTCTTCCTCTTTAGTTTGGTTTGGTGGGCTTTTATCCTGTTCCTTTATCTGCTGGGTATTCCTCTGTCTCTTCATCTTGTTTAAATTGCTGAGTTTGGGGTGTCCTTTCTGTATTCTGGCAATTTGTGGAGTTCTCTTTATTGTGGCGTTTCCTCGCTCTGTGTGGGTTTGTACAGGTGGCTTGTCAAGGTTTCTTGGTTAGGGAAGCTTGTGTCGGTGTTCTGGTGAGTGGAGCTGTATTTCTTCTCTCTCCTTTTGAAGACTTGGGTTGCTTTTCTGGGTGCCTGATGTCCTCTGCCCGCTTTCAGAAGTTGTTTTGTGGAATATACTTGGCGTTTAAATGTTCTTTTGATGAATTTGTGGGGGAGAAAGTGTTCTCCCCGTCCTACTCCTCCGCCATCTTAGCTCCTCCTCCATGTCTCTGCTTTTGAATATGCTATCTAGGTTGGTCATAACTTTCCTTCTAAGGAGTAAGCGTCTTTTAATGTCATGGCTGCAGTCACCATCTGCAGTGATTTTGGAGCCCAAAAAATAAAGTCTGACACTGTTTCCAATGTTTCCCCATCTATTTACCATGAAGTGATGGGATTGTATGCCAAGATCTTCATTTTCTGAATGTTGAGTTTTAAGCCAGTTTTTTTCACTCTCCTTTTTCATTTTCATCAAGAGGCTTTTGAGTTCCTCTTCACTTTCTGCCATAAGGGTGGTATCATCTGCATATCTGAGGTTATCGATATTTCTCCTGGCAATCTTGATTCCAGTTTGTGCTTCTTCCAGCCCAGCGTTTCTCATGATGTACTCTGCATATAAGTTAAATAAGCAGGGTGACAACATACAGCCTTGACGTACTCCTTTTCCTATTTGGAACCTGTCTGTTGTTCCATGTCCATTTCTCACTGTTGCTTCCTGACCTGCATACAGATTTCTCAAGAGGCAGGTCAGGTGGCCCGGTATTCCCATCTCTTTCAGAATTTTCCACAGTTTATTGTGATCCACACAGTCAAAGGTTTTGGTGTAGTCAATAAAGCAGAAATAGATGTTTTATGGAACTCTCTTGATTTTTCTATGATCCAAGGATGTTGGCAATTTGATCTCTGGTTCCTCTGCCTTTTCTAAAACCAGCTTGAACATCAGGAAATTCACGGTTCACATATTGCTGAAGCCTGGCTTGGAGAATTTTGAGCATTACTTTACTAGCATGTGAGATGAGTGCAATTGTGCGGTAGTTTGAGCATTCATTGGCATTGCCTTTCTTTGGGATTGGAATGAAAACTGACCTTTTCCAGTCCTGTGGCCACTGCTGAGTTTTCCAAATTTGCTGGCATATTGAGTACAGCACTTTCACAGCATCATCTTTCAGGATTTGAAATAGCTCAACTGGAATTCCATCACCTCCACTAGCTTTGTTCATAGTGATGCTTTCTAAGGCCCACTTCACTTCACATTCCAGGATGTCTGGCTCTAGATGAGTGATCATACCATCGTGATTATCTGTGTCTACAGATACTTAAAGCTATTGAGTAGCTTGTGCAGTGCAGTGCCCATTCAAGCTAAGAGATGGCTAAGATAGACTGAAGGAAGTGTAGACTGAGAAAGATTAGATTTGATTGTCTTTTAATTAGCACTGAGAAAGATAAAAGAAATGATTGTATTATCAAGCTACTTCACTATATAAATAATGAGGGCAATAGTAGGTATAGCATCTTAGTAGCAAATGAAATCTCTTTGAATAGCACATTATTGGTCAGGGGATTTTTGTTAAAACTAATGCCTGTGGCCAGTTATTCCTCTCTGGACAATAATGTTCAGGTAACAAAAGATGTATGAATAGTCTCTGGTCAATAAGGTATTAACATATTTTGAAAACCAAGGAAAATACAATATACTTGACATTCTTTTAGCCACCATATAGAGAAATCAACACCCTAAAACATCATCAATTTTCATGAGATGCATTTCATTACTTAAGTTCTAAATTACTTTTGGAAAAGTTTTGGAGTTATTATCTGGGAATTAACTTGAACACAGCAAATCAAAACCTAAAATGAAGCTTAGAAACACTTCAAAGTTAATAAGTGTTTCTCTGTATTGGAACAGAATATCTGAAAACATTCAGTCTAATGTATTTTTTGGTAATACTATTCACTATGAAAAAGTGCTAAAAAATTCTTTTCAGAGAAATACTGAAAGCTTATGCAAATTAATTAACATTTCATATCCTGTACTTAGTAGTCAGGATCAACTTCTAAATTATAGTTACTAAGTTGCCCAACCTAACCTGGACAGAGCAAAATTTAAATTTAATTTAAATTTAAAATAAAATTTTCACACAAATAGAAACTGAGAAGCAGGAGCTTTTCCTTACTATTCTCATGTAAAAATTGGAAGTTACATAAGAAATTGAATAGGATGGATACTGTTTAAATAGAATCATTATATTGTTCATTTTCTATGGTGGACGTCATATTTATAATAAGCATTATGAAGAAACTTTAAATTTTTAATTTTAAACTTAATTTTTTAAAATATTTATCCTTATTTGATGAAACACAGTAGATTAGTTAAATATTTCTAACATTAAAACTAGCCACATACTATGGTAGTATTTCAAATATAATTTCATATAAAAATAAAGAACAAAACTATGTTAAGAACATTTTCTATTTTTCATTGATATTAGTAAAGAAATGACACTTAGATTTTATAATATAGATGAACATAAAAACTACACAGACATTTTTTGAAAATAATATTTTAAAGAAAAGTGTAGTAAAAAGACCATGAACTCACCTCCTTCCACAAGAACAGCAAATTACAATTAACACTAAACAATCAATAAAAAAAAGACAGGATGTAGAGTATCTCTTTTGGTAAGTTCTAAAGACAAAAAATGGAGAAGGCAATGGCACCCCACTCCAGTACTCTTGCCTGGAAAATCCCATGGATGGAGGAGCCTGGTAGGCTGCAGTCCATGGGGTCGCTAAGAGTCAGACACGACTGAGCGACTTCACTTTCACTTTTCAGTTTCATGCATTGGAGAAGGAAATGGCAACCCACTCCAGTGTTCTTACCTGGAGAATCCCAGGGACAGGGGAGCCTAGTGGGCTGCCGTCTATGGGGTAGAACAGAGTTGGACACGACTGACGTGACTTCGCAGCAAAGACAAAAAAAAAAAAAAAAAAAAATACACACACACACACAAAGAGATGGGTAAGAAGGAAGCAGTTTCAATATAATCAAACCACATATCACCCAGGTGGGAAACCCACAAGCTGGAAAATAATTATATTGCAGAAATTTCCTCACAGGAGTGAAATTTCTGAGCCCAACATCAGGCTCCTGATGGCGGTCTGGCATCAGGATGTGAGCCCCCAGATCATTTGGCTTTGAAAGCCAGTGGGACTTGATATCAAGAACTTCATAGGACTGGGGAAAACAGAGACTCCACTGTTGAAGGGTGCACACAAAGTCTCATGTGTGCCGAGACCAGAGCAAAAGCAGTGACTTCATATAAGCCTGGGTCAGACATACCTGTTGGTCCTGGAAGGTCTAGGGACATAAGGGGTGGCTATGGATCTCTCTGGAGACATAAAAGCTAATGATTAACATATTTGATAGTATTCATCTAAAGAGGCTGATGGACATTTTGGTTAGGTCATTATCATCAAGACCTGGTCCCACCCAACACCCTGTAGGCTCCAGTGCTGGGACCCCCCAGGCCAAAGAACCAACAGAGTGAGAACATTATACCACCAACCAACAGACAGGGTGTCTAAAGACTTCTGGAGCCCATAACATGCCCTTAGATAGGGACCTGCCCAGCACAAGGTCAAAAAAGAGCTCCACACACCAGTGGGCAGGCAAAAGTGGGAGGGCCCAGGAGGAAGACTGTACAAGTTTCTAAACCAGCCTCACCCAAAAGGACACATACATCAGAAGCAAGAAAAACAAAATCCCACAGCCTGTGGAACTGAATCCACAAACACTGGTCAGAACCTACCCTGAGGCCAGCTGGTCCCTGGCCCTTGGGTGACAAGAGGAGAATGTACTGCTGAGAAACATATGACATACCCTACAATTCTCCAAGACCCAGAAATATATTTACCTTGCACATAATTAAAAATACAAATAAAAGTTTAGAACAAAATGAGAAGGCAGAAGAATATGTTCTAGACCAAGGAACAAGATAAAACCTGCAGACCAACAACTAAGTGACATGGATACAGGCAATCAACCTAAGAAAGAGTTCAGAGTAATTATCTTAAAGATGATCCAAGAACTCGAAAAAATAATGGATCCAAAGATCCATACAAGATCAACCCTAGGAGGAACATACTGAGACACACAGTAATCAACTTCAAAAATTAAAGACATAAAATTTGAAATGAAACAAGGGAAAGATGATAAATAAAATACAAGGCTATCCCCACGAAACTATCAGCTGATTTTTCAGCAGAAACTCTACAGGCCAGAAGAGAGTGGCACAATTTTAAAGTGATGAAAGGGAAAAACCTACAACCAAGAATACTCTACCCAGCAAGGCTTTCATTCAGATTTAATAGAGACATCAAAAGCTTGTTTATAAAAGAATTCAGCACCACTAAACTGGCTTTGCAACAAATGCTCATGGAAGTTCTTTAGGCAGAAAATAAAAAGCTACAACTAGAAACAAGAAAATTATGCAATGAGAAAGTTCATTGGTTAAGCCAAACATACAGTAAAGTCAAGAAATAACCCATGCACGTATATGTTATCTAAAACAGTAATCTTGAGGAGAGTCAAGTGCAGGATATCTGAAATGCATTTGAAATTAAGAAATCAGCAACTTCAAACAATCATATATATATGATATCAATTAATCAATCCGAGGTCTGATGTATCACATGAGGCAAATACTTATTATTTTGTATTATTTTATATTTATTTTAAAATAATTTATTAGAATTATTACTTTATTTTAAAATGATAATACTTATATAGGACATGTTTGCATGATCATCATTTCCCCTCCATTATTTTAATACAGAATTTGTCTATCCATTTGGTGAATCCATTGAACATTCTGTCAACTAACTGGCTACAAATAGAGCCATATAGTCTAGGTAAAGAATATTAGTTATATGTTGCTTTTTTAAGCCACAAACTTATTGTTTCATAACAACACAAATTTGTTACCTTACAGTTCTGTAGGTCAGTAGTGAAAAATGGAGTCACTGGGCTGCAAGTAAGATTGTTGGCAAAGTTGGTCTAGGTCTCTTTGGTGGCCATAGTGGAAAATCTGTTCCTTACCTCTTCTGCCTTTTAAAGACCACTCATAGTCCATGGCCCCTGGGCCCTTCCTCCATCTTCCAAAGCCAGGAAAAGCAGTTTTTGTTTTTTTAACTGATTTTTTAAAAATATAATTCACACATCAGACAATTCATTTATTCAAAGTATACAATTCAATTATTTTTAGAACATTCACAAATATATATTCCATCATCACAGTCAACTTTAGATCATTTTCATCAACCTGAAAAAAATATCCCATATCTTCTATCGCATTCCCTATCCTCCCTTCTCTTTGACCTTAATTCCCCATCCCTAAGCAACTATAGTGATTGTCATTTTGTTTTGAGACATATACTCATTCTTGAGCCAGAAAATGACAAATAATACTTTTCACATATTTGAGATAGACTGCACAAACAAGTTCAGATACACAGCAACTGGTGATCAAAAGAAAAGTAATCTATGCTTTGTTAAAATATTCATTTAAAATTTATAGATTATGAAATCACCTGTTCTACACAGAGTAAAAATGATTATCAAGACAAAACTATTTTAAAATAAGTCATCTAGTGTCTAATAAAATTTTCAGAGGAAGTAAGAGACTTTTTAATACACAGTGGGAAATCAGAGTTGTTCACTAATTTACAAAAGACATCAATAACTTAAAACTCTATGCTTAGTATAAAGTACTTTGGAATCACAAAAGTACCTCATTTCTTTTAACTTCACATAGCTTATTTGGTAAAACAGTTAAGGGTATCCATCATTTACATAAAGCATTCTTTAAAATTTTTAGTTTAGATATCTGAAACTGAAATATAAAATTATTTGAGCATGAAAGAACATACACATTTTTGCTTTATGTTAAATTTGGTTATAGCATTTAAGAATATGTATTATATAAAATGGTTCCATACTATTCCTAGTTTTGAACTGGGAGAAAATATAGTTGGTTTGTTAGTGCTTTATTGAGAGTTCAGGAATTTAATTCTGTTTATATCTATATTAGCCAATGTGCTGATATTCATTAACAGATATAACATATTCAATAAGAAATACACAACTTAAAGGTCTTACTGTTAACAGTGTGTAGTTCTTTGCATAAATTTGTAAGAGGAATGACTGGACTTCAGTAGAGTAATACAGCACTGAATTGAAAAAACTGCTCTGTGAGTCACCTCATGATTAAAAATATTAACAACTGAGGTAATAATATATATATATATCTATGTGTGCTGTTGGGTAAAGACAGGAAAAAATCCTAATAAAAACTCTTGATCTCTGAAGCTTGTTGTACTTGGCCAAATATGAACCTTATTAAAATGAAAAAAATATGAATAGATAAAACAAATATTTTTTTTCTCTCATTGAAAAGTCTGCTTAGAATTTCTTCTGTTTATAATTGTTAAGGGTTTGATAATCACCACCTGCTTCCAAAGTGCAAACACCAAAGCCTCAGATAGCATCCAAATCCTTTACTCAAAGAGACCCATCTTCAGAATGAATAACTTGTTTACCTTCATCAATAAATCATACTATTTGTCACGGTCTCTACCTACTAGATTGTTTGGTTTTTCCCCAATAAGCTGTGTCCTCTTTTATCTCTTTGTTCATGGATCCTCTCTTGTCTGGGATTTCCTCCACTGGTTTCTGTCCTTCTGAAACATAACCAATGGTTTCCCACTTAGGTCTTTCTGACTTTTACTAAGCAATCACTTCACTCGAAACTTTTCTTTAGAAAGCCAGAAAACTGGTGGAATGATTTTATTCATGGACTTCCACATGTTCTGTGCATATACTCATTACAATATTTATCAATCAATGTTGCATTCTTTTGCAACTATTACATTCTTCCCCATGTTAAGAAGTTGCATTTTTTTGTAACTATTACATTCTTCCCCATGTTAAGAAGTATATTCTTTACTTCTTAACACTGTATCCCTAAGGTTTAACAAAATTCCCAGAACGAAGTAGTTGCCTAGTAGATGTTTCTGGAAAAATATTTATAACTAAATAAATGATGGAGAAACTGCTTATTCCAAATTAACACTATGATTTAGAGTTGCACTACTGGGATGTACAAAAACATAGGTGTTGGAGAATGGTGAGAATGAAAAGTGCCCATTGAGCTGAGGAGGTAACTTGAGACTGAAAAATGAGGAAAATTAATTCCATAATAACCAGTGGATCAAGTTTTTATAGGGCAATTTACTCACATGGTAGGACTGGACAAACAATCTGAAAGCATTCACAGATGCACTCTGCACCACTGAGGGGCCATGGGGACAGTTTTTTAGTTAACCTAAGGTAGGGGAGTATGTGCTTGGAAACAGGAAGTACTTTCCTAAGTCAAATACTTATGAATGGATAACTAGTCTTGTAGGCTCCGAGAACACGAAACTAAGATTTTCAACATTGTTTGGAAGTAAACAAAGCATAGAGGCCACTTGGCCCTAACTGTCATTAAATAACATCTTAATTACAAAGTCCTGGATGACAGACAAGATTTTCTGCACAGTAAGGTGTCTAGTCAAGGCTATGGTTTTTCCAGTGGTCATGTATGGATGTGAGAGTTGGACTGTGAAGAAGGCTGAGCACTGAAGAATTGATGCTTTTGAACTGTGGTGTTGGAGAAGATTCTTGAGAGTCCCTTGGACTGCAAGGAGATCCAACCAGTCCATTCTGAAGGAGATCAGTCCTGGGATTTCTTTGGAAGGAATGATGCTAAAGCTGAAACTCCAGTACTTTGGCCACCTCATGAGAAGAGTTGACTCATTGGAAAAGACTCTGATGATAGGAAGGATTGGGGGCGGGAGGAGAAGGGGACAACAGAGGATGAGATGGCTGGATGGCATCACTGACTCGATGGATGTGAGTCTGAGTGAACTCTGGGAGTTGGTGATGGACAGGGAGGCCTGGTGTACTGCAATTCATGGGGTCGCAAAGAGTTGGACACTACTGAGCGACTGAACTGAACTGAACTGAAGGCCATAGGGTCAGGAGGAAATGAAGGCCCAAGACAGCATTAGTTATGCTGACAGCAATACATGTATGTCTCATTATTACAGTCTTGTACTTTAATGCTGATTTATTCCAATTAATTATATAAAATCCTATAATACAGAATAATAGATTATGTATTTAGGAGCAAATTTTAGATTTCTATTTTTCTTTTATTTTAGGTAGAAGAAACAGACTACATATATCTGTGATTTTATATCATATCCATTGGCATTTCTGCTGATATCTTTGAGAGCTAAATCTTTTTATTATCTTGAAATTAATTCACAAACTATACTGAAAAACATTGATATCAAAATCAAATAAATTACTCTTACACCTGAAGTGGAATTATCTAGTGTCTGATCAGATAGTACTGTAGAAGACGGCCATGCAGGTAGAAATAAATAATTAACACATGGCTTCTAAACAACTTGTCAGCTAACATTTGATATATACAAAAGGTTTAAATAGAAAAAAAAACTTTTAGCTTTACAAATACATATATTTTTAGATATACTTGCAATTGTTACAATGGCACCACAAGATACATTTAGTGCATTAGATTTAACAATAAAGTACAAAAAAAGGTATGAAACTTTGTATATAGATTTAAATAGTCATTTTGTCTTTAGGTTGGTTATTTTTCCTTTGAGTCATTAGTCATTGAATAATTTCAATAAAACTTGAGCTATATCACTTCATTAAAAGCATCCATTACACTTATTTGTGTAAGTCTGGTCCTCAAAGTCTAGCAGTTCTGTAATTCTATTTTCCTTGTTTCCAAGGACAGTGTCTCCTTTAACACATGCCTCAAGTAGATAAGACCTCCCAAGGAGTGGGAAAAGAGAGGCATTAATTCCAACCCTTTGATATCATCTGTCTTAGCATGTTTCCATTTCTTACTGGATGTATTGATATATAAGGTGAAATTTTACATTTGAACCATATTCACTTCCATGTAATTCAAGATCTTCCAACAATTATGGAAAACTTCAAAAGAAGAATAACCAGAAAATTCATTACTATTATTAAGTTACATGCTTGCTTAGTTGCTCAGCTGTGTCTGACTCTTTGTGACCCTATGGACTCTAGCCCACCAGGATCCTCTCTATCCTTGAGATTTTTCAGGCAAGAATACTGGCGTGGGTTGCCTTTTCCTTCTCCAGGGGATCTTCCTGACCTGCATCTCCTATGTCTCCTGCACTGAAGGTGGATTTTTAACCCACTGAGCCATCGGGAAATCCCCAAGTTACTATAACCATTAAATAACCATGCCGTAGAAAGCAGTATTGCATAATGTAGCTATTCTTCCATGACTGATATTGTGGTAAATATTTGAACTTGATTCAGATTTATTAGGGAATTCCTCAGACAATCAGAAAGTTAATTAAACAGTTCTACTAATAAAATTTGGATTTTAACAAACATTTTTCTAATAAAATCTTCACTTTAGAGTTTACATTTAATCTGTACATGTTATGGTTTACAGGTTCGAATATTTTATTTATTTTTCCCTATAAATGATTTGAGTCAATTTAAAAGAATATTGGTTGTAGAGGAGGAGCTAAGATGGCGGAGGAGTAGGATGGGGAGAACACTTTCTCCCCCACAAATTCATCAAAAGAACATTTAAACGCCGAGTATATTCCACAAAACAACTTCTGAAAGCGGGCAGAGGACATCAGGCACCCAGAAAAGCAACCCAAGTCTTCAAAAGGAGAGAGAAGAAATACAGCTCCACTCACCAGAACACCGACACAAGCTTCCCTAACCAAGAAACCTTGACAAGCCACCTGTACAAACCCACACAGAGCGAGGAAACGCCACAATAAAGAGAACTCCACAAATTGCCAGAATACAGAAAGGACACCCCAAACTCAGCAATTTAAACAAGATGAAGAGACAGAGGAATACCCAGCAGATAAAGGAACAGGATAAAAGCCCACCAAACCAAACTAAAGAGGAAGAGATAGGGAATCTACCTGATAAAGAATTCCGAATAATGATAGTGAAATTGATCCAAAATCTTGAAATCAAAATGGAATCACAGATAAATAGCTTGGAGACTAAGATTAAGAAGATGCAAGAAAGGTTTAACAAGGACCTAGAAGAAATAAAAGAGAGTCAATATAAAATGAATAATGCAATAAATGAAATTAAAAACACTCTGGAGGCAACAAATAGTAGAATAACAGAGGCAGAAGATAGGATTAGTGAATTAGAAGATAGAATGGTAGAAATAAATGAATCAGAGAGGATAAAAGAAAAACGAATTAAAAGAAATGAGGACAATCTCAGAGACCTCCAGGACAATATTAAACGCTACAACACTCGAATCATTGGGGTCCCAGAAGAAGAAGACAAAAAGAAAGACCATGAGAAAATACTTGAGGAGATAATAGTTGAAGACTTCCCTAAAACGGGGAAGGAAATAATCACCCAAATCCAAGAAACCCAGAGAGTCCCAAACAGGATAAACCCAAGGCGAAGCACCCCAAGACACATATTAATCAAATTAACAAAGATCAAACACAAAGAACAAATATTAAAAGCAGCAAGGGAAAAACAACAGATAACACACAAGGGAATTCCCATAAGGATAACAGCTGATCTTTCAATAGAAACTCTTCAAGCCAGGAGGGAATGGCAAGACATTCTTAAAGTGATGAAAGAAAATAACCTACAGCCCAGATTATTGTACCCAGCAAGGATCTCATTCAAATATGAAGGAGAAATCAAAAGCTTCTCAGACAAGCAAAAGTTGAGAGAATTCAGCACCACCAAACCAGCTCTCCAACAAATACTAAAGGATATTCTCTAGACAGGAAACACAAAAAACAGTGTATAAACTCGAACCCAAAACAATAAAGTAAATGGCAACGGGATCATACTTATCAGTAATTACCTTAAATGTAAATGGGTTGAATGCCCCAAGCAAAAGACAAAGACTGGCTGAATGGATACAAAAACAAGACCCCTACATATGTTGTCTACAAGAGGCCCACCTCAAAACAGGGGACACATACAGACTGAAAGTGAAGGGCTGGAAAAAGATTTTCCATGCAAATAGGGACCAAAAGAAAGCAGGAGTAGCAATACTTATATCAGATGAAATAGACTTTAAAACAAAGGCTGTGAAAGGAGACAAAGATGGTCACTACCTAATGATCAAAGGATCAATCCAAGAAGAAGATATAACAATTATAAATATATATGCACCCAACACGGGAGCGCCGCAATATGTAAGACAAATGCTAACAAGTATCAAAGGAGAAATTAACAATAACACAATAATAGTGGGAGACTTTAATACCCCACTCACACCTATGGATAGATCCACTAAACAGAAAATTAACAAGGAAACACAAACATTAAACGATACAATAGACCAGTTAGACCTAATTGATATCTATAGGACATTTCATCCCAAAACAATGAATTTCACCTTTTTCTCAAGCGCACGTGGAACCTTCTCCAGGATAGATCACATCCTGGGCCATAAATCTAGCCTTGGTAAATTCAAAAAAATAGAAATCATTCCAAGCATCTTTTCTGACCACAATGCAGTAAGATTAGATCTCAATTACAGGAGAAAAACTATTAAAAATTCCAACATATGGAGGCTGAACAACACCCTGCTGAATAACCAACAAATCACAGAAGAAATCAAAAAAGAAATCAAAATTTGCATAGAAGCTAATGAAAATGAAAACACAACAACTCAAAACCTATGGGACACTTTAAAAGCAGTCCTAAGGGGAAAGTTCATAGCAATACAGGCATACCTCAAGAAACAAGAAAAAAGTCAAATAAATAACCTAACCCTACACCTAAAGCAACTAGAAAAGGAAGAAATTAAGAACCCCAGGGTTAGTGGAAGGAAAGAGATCTTAAAAATTAGGGCAGAAATAAATGCAAAAGAAACAAAAGAGACCATAGCAAAAATCAACAAAGCCAAAAGCTGGTTCTTTGAAAGGATAAATAAAATTGACAAACCATTAGCCAGACTCATCAAGAAACAAAGGGAGAAAAATCAAATCAATAAAATTAGAAATGAAAATGGAGAGATCACAACAGACAACACAGAAATACAAAGGATCATAAGAGACTACTATCAACAATTATATGCCAATAAAATGGACAACGTGGAAGAAATGGACAAATTCTTAGAAAAGTACAACTTTCCAAACTGGACCAAGAAGAAATAGAAAATCTTAACAGACCCATCACAAGCACGGAAATTGAAACTGTAATCAAAAATCTTCCAGCAAACAAAAGCCCAGGTCCAGACGGCTTCACAGCTGAATTCTACCAAAAATTTAGAGAAGAGTTAACACCTATCCTGCTCAAACTCTTCCAGAAAACTGCAGAGGAAGGTAAACTTCCAAACTCATTCTATGAGGCCATCATCACCCTAATACCAAAACCTGACAAAGATCCCACAAAAAAAGAAAACTACAGGCCAATATCACTGATGAACATAGATGCAAAAATCCGTAACAAAATTCTAGCAATCAGAATCCAACAACACATTAAAAAGATCATACACCATGACCAAGTGGGCTTTATCCCAGGGATGCAAGGATTCTTCAATATCCACAAATCAATCAATGTTATACACCACATTAACAAATTGAAAAACAAAAACCGTATGATTATCTCAATAGATGCAGAGAAAGCCTTTGACAAAATTCAACATCCATTTATGAAAAGAACTCTCCAGAAAGCAGGAATAGAAGGAACATACCTCATCAAAATAAAAGCTATATATGACAAACCCACAGCAGACATTATCCTCAATGGTGAAAAATTGAAAGCATTTCCTCTAAAGTCAGGAACAAGACAAGGGTGCCCACTTTCACCATTACTATTCAACATAGTTTTGGAAGTTTTGGCCACAGCAATCAAAGCAGAAAAAGAAATAAAAGGAATCCGAATTGGAAAAGAAGAAGTAAAACTCTCACTGTTTGCAGATGACATGATCCTTTACATAGAAAACCCTAAAGACTCCACCAGAAAATTACTAGAACTAATCAATGATTTTAGTAAAGTTGAAGAATATAAAATCAACACACAGAAATCCCTTGCATTCCTATACACTAATAATGAGAAAACTGAAAGAGAAAATAAGGAAACAATTCCATTCACCATTGCAACGGAAAGAATAAAATACTCAGCAATATATCTACCTAAAGAAACTAAAGACCTATATATAGAAAACTATAAAACACTGGTGAAAGAAATTAAAGAGGACACTAATAGATGGAGAAATATACCATGTTCATAGATTAGAAGAATCAAGATAGTGAAAATGAGTATACTACCCAAAGCAATTTATAGATTCAATGCAATCCCTATCAAGCTACCAACGGTATTCTTCACAGAGCTAGAACAAATAATTTCACAATCTGTATGGAAATACAAAAAACCTCAAATAGCCAAAGCGCTCTTGAGAAAGAAGAATGGAACTGGAGGAATCAACCTACCTGACTTCAGGCTCTATTACAAAGCCACAGTCATCAAGACAGTATGGTACTGGCACAAAGACAGAAGTATTGATCAATGGAACAAAATAGAAAGCCCAGAGATAAATCCACGCACATATGGACACCTTATCTTTGACAAAGGAGGCAAGAATATACAATGGATTAAAGACAATCTCTTTAACAAGTGGTGCTGGGAAAACTGGTCAACCACTTGTAAAAGAATGAAACTAGAACACTTTCTAACACCTTGCACAAAAACAAACTCAAAATGGATTAAAGATCTAAACGTAAGACCAGAAACTATAAAACTCCTAGAGGAGAACATAGGCAAAACACTCTCCGACATACATCACAGCAGGACCCTCTATGACCCACCTCCCAGAATATTGGAAATAAAAGCAAAAATAAACAATTGGGACCTCATTAAACTTAAAAGCTTCTGCACAACAAAGGAAACTATTAGCAAGGTGAAAAGGCAGCCTTCAGAATGGGAGAAAATAATAGCAAATGAAGCAACGGACAAACAACTAATCTCAAAAATATACAAGCAACTCCTACAGCTCAACTCCAGAAAAATAAATGACCCAATCAAAAAATGGGCCAAAGAACTAAATAGACATTTCTCCAAAGAAGACATACAGATGGCTAACAAACACATGAAAAGATGCTCAACATCACTCATTATCAGAGAAATGCAAATCAAAACCACTATGAGGTACCATTTCACGCCAGTCAGAATGGCTGCGATCCAAAAGTCTACAAGCAATAAATGCTGGAGAGGGTGTGGAGAAAAGGGAACTCTCTTACACTGTTGGTGGGAATGCAATCTAGTACAGCCACTGTGGAGAACAGTGTGGAGATTCCTTAAAAAACTGGAAATAGAACTCCCTTATGATCCAGCAATCCCACTGCTGGGCATACACACTGAGGAAACCAGAAGGGAAAGAGACACGTGTACCCCAGTGTTCATCGCAGCACTGTTTATAATAGCCAGGACATGGAAGCAACCTAGATGTCCATCAGCAGATGAATGGATAATAAAGCTGTGGTACATATACACAATGGAGTATTACTCAGCCATTAAAAAGAATACATTTGAATGAGTTCTAATGAGGTGGATGAAACTAGAACCTATTATACAGAGTGAAGTAAGCCAGAAAGAAAAACACCAATACAGTATACTAACGCATATATATGGAATTTAGAAAGATGATAACAATAACCCTGTGTACGAGACAGCAAAAGAGACACTGATGTATAGAACAGTCTTATGGACTCTGTGGGAGAGGGAGAGGGTGGGGAGATTTGGGAGAATAGCATTGAAACATGTATAATATCATGTATGAAACGAGTCGCCAGTCCAGGTTCGATGCATGGTACTGGATGCTTAGGGCTGGTGCACCGGGACGACCCAAAGGAAGGGTAGGGGAGGGAGGAGGGAGGAGGGTTCATGATGGGGAACGGGGGTATACCTGTGGTGGATTCATTTCGATATTTGGCAAAACTAATACAATATTGTAAATTTTAAAAATAAAATAAAATTAAAAAAAAAAAAAAAGAATATTGGTTGTAGACTTTTGGATCACAGCCATTCTGACTGGTGTGAAATGGTACCTCATAGTGGTTTTGATTTGCATTTCTCTGATAATGAGTGATGTTGAGCATCTTTTCATGTGTTTGGTAGCCATCTGTATGTCTTCTTTGGAGAAATGTCTATTTAGTTCTTTGGCCCATTTTTTGATTGGGTCATTTATTTTTCTGATGAGGTGGATGAAACTGGAGCCTATTATACAGAGTGAAGTAAGCCAGAAAGAAAAACACCAATACAGTATACTAACACACATATATATGGAATTTAGAAAGATGGTAACAGTAACCCTGTGTACGAGACAGCAAAAGAGACACTGATGTATAGAACCATCTTATGGACTCTGTTGGAGAGGGAGAGGGTGGGAAGATTTGGGAGAATGGCATTGAAACATGTATAATATCATGTATGAAACGAGTTGCCAGTCCAGGTTCGATGGAGGATACTGGATGCTTGGGGCTGGTGCACTGGGATGACCCAGAGGGATGGTACCCGGAGGGAGGAGGGAGGAGGGTTCAGGATGGGGAACACATGTATACCTGTGGCGGATTCATTTCAATATTTGGCAAAACTAATACAATTTTGTAAAGTTTAAAAATAAAATAAAATTTAAAAAAAATAAATAAAAGAATATTGGATTAAATTGCATTATCTTGCTTTTAATGATTGATGTTTATATTATTATTAATAACATCAAGCTTAAGACAGAAGTGAAAATTCTATTCAGTCTATTACATATATCTTCTAAGGTTTAAAATATCTGTTATATATATATTTATGAGCAAATATTTATTTATAAATTAATTATAACAATACCATGTCTAGGACATGTGTTTAAACATTTTGGTAATTTTTTTATTCATGCCAGAGTGACACTGTAACATAAGCGGATTGTCAAAAACTTCCTGGGATTTCCCTGGGTGCTCCAATAATTAAGAAACCACCTGCCAGTATAGACAACACAGTCTTGATTCCTTGTCCAGGAAGATCTCACATGCCAAAGAACAACTAAGCACCTGTACCCCTGTACCACAACTACTCAGCCTGTGTTCTAGAGCCAGGGAACTGCAACTACTGAGCCTGGGAGCCTAGAGCTTGTGCTCCACAGCGTGAGGAGACCCTGTTCACCACAACTAGAGAAAGACCACTTGCAGCAAAGAAGACCCAGTGCAGCCATAAATAAATAAAGTGATTAATTAAAAAAGCATCCTAAAGATTCAAATATCTTGGAACAGATTTAAAAATAAAGTTTGCTTTAGAACAGCAGTGATTGATAGACAACAGAAAGAAGAATGAGGCCGATAACAATAAAACAATATTTATTCTTTTAACACACATTTGTGTGGACTCTGCTGGACAGTGTAAAAAACATTATTAAACCAAATACAAGTTCAATCAGCAGGGAATAAAATAGTAAATAGAATGTAGAATGAAAGTAAAATCAGAAAACTGAGAAATTAAAAAGAGTACTGACATTCAGCTGGTTCACATGTACACATACCCCAAGACTATTCAATAAAGAGGGCTCTCCTTCCAGAAAAGCTTTCCTTAAACCCTAAAGGTTAGTGTCATGCCACTTATAAGTTGTCTGATAAACTGTATAGACAGAATATTTGGTCCTCAAACCCCATCCAGATCCACTCTGCAATCCCACTCCCACTTGCACCCTTGGCTAGCAGCATCGGCAACACTCAAAGTACTGCCATCTCACTCTTGCATTATCTTCTCCACATCCTGGGTGATATGTATCCGTAACAGCTATGGAAGTACAAAAGCCCAACTCTGGCCTCCAGTTGAAACAGACTTTTGAATTTACACTTCAGAGTTCCTCCTTAGATTAGATTAGGTTGATCTGGAACTTTAACTTAAATGCCACCCTTGCTAAACTTCTACCCCATTTCTATCCTGCTTCCTCCACACTGTTTCTGGTTCCTTCTGTGAGATTTTCCTGAATAAATCACATGACCCTAGATCTTTAGCTTATGAGGTGCTTATCAGAGACCCTCACCAAAGAGAGAACTCTTTCATTACTTTTATCAAAAATCACTATATTAGCTCTTTACTGATTATTTGGGATCATGTACTCTTCACTTTGTGTCTTCTAAGTACGACACAAAATGCAAGTTGCTGTGCTTAGTTACTCAGTTGTGTCTGACTCTTTGTGACTCCATGGACTGTACCATGCCAGTATCCTCTGTCCATGAAGATTCTCCAAGCAAGAATACTAGAGTGGGGTGCATGCTCTCTTCCAGGGGATCTTCTCAACCCAGGGATTAAACCCAGGACTTCTGCATTGCAGGTGGATTTTTTACTGTCTGAGTGAGCAGAGAAGCCCAAGAATACTGAAGTGGGTAGCCTATCCCTTCTCCATGGTATCTTCCCAGTGCAGGAATTGAACCGGGGTCTCTTGCATTGCAGACAGAGTCTTTACTAGCTGAGCCACCAGGGAAGCCAAAATAGATAGATCTAATTTGGTTGATTTACTGATGCAGGAATAACAGAATGCCCCAAACTAAGTGACTCTGAATAAAATATTTATTGTCTCAGAGTTCTAGAGGCCAGAAGTTCAAAATCAAGGTGTTCCAGGATTCTCTCCTAGCTATCTCCTAGCTAGTGGAGTATAACTCCAAGCTTTACACAATATTTACTTGTATATGCCTCTCTCTTCACATAGCACTTTTTAATTAAAATGCCAGTCATGTTGGATTATGAATCTGCATGATTCATATAAGACCTCATCTTAATCTAGCTAATTACATTCACAATGACCCAATTTCAAAATAAGGTTATATTCTGAGGTACTTGAGGTTAATATATCAACATATGAATTTTTCAGGGCTCAATTCAAACAATAACACTATTAATACCTTTTGGTATTAAATATGGTTAATACCCTAACCAAATTAAAAAATACTGAATATACTATAAAAGAAAATTTCAAAATTATATCTTTTAATGCTTATTCTTTCAAACACTACTCTTAACAAACCATATGAATTACTTTAGTTAGTCCTCAAAAAAGATGAAAAATCAAGGGAACAGAGAGAGTAAATAGGCTTTAATTTGGGTTTTTAACCTGCAATGTTCATCAATAACCCACAAAGAAGATAATCTGATCATACTACAATAAATATGGAGAAGCACCAGCATTTGATAAATACTAATATGCCTCAGGTACTTTATATACCTGAGTTGGAAAAACCATCTTTGTGTGTCCTTTACTACTTTATCTGCATGGAGACTTGTGAAATCCCACAGATTAAGGGTTCAGTCCCTCAAGACTTCTTTTGCCTTATTTCAGATGCCAATCACAAATAGTAGGTCCTCAGATCAACAAGGACATCTGCCTGACTGGACTTTAAATCATTGATTTCCATGATCCTCTCCTGGGGTTTGGTTAATTTGCCAAAGGAGCTCACAGAAATCAGGGAGACACTTACACTTACTGGTTATAAATAATATAATAAAGGATGCAGATGAAGTGATCTCACCTTAGGGTGAGGTCTAGGAGGGTCCTGAACACAGGAATTTCTGTTCCCATGGAGTTAGGATGGATTACCTTGCTATATGTGGATGTGTTTACCAACCTGGAAGTTCCCCAAATACTGGGATTTTATGGAGGTTTCTTCACATATGTGGGCATGATCAATTATTAACTCCATTTCCAGTCCCTCTACCCTTTCTGAAACACAGAAGGTAGGGGATGAAATTTCCGAGCATCTGATCATGGCTTGGTCTTTCCAGTGGTCACCTCTATTCAGGAGCCATCCATAAGCTCTCCCAGAGTCACCTCATCAGAACAAAAGAAACTTCTATTACCCAGGAAATAACAAAGGGTTTCAGGAGCCCTGGGTGAGGAACCTAGTCAAAGAACAAATATTAGAACAAAAGATGTTCCTAGTGCTCTTATCATTTAGGCATTTACAAAAGTTTTAGGAACTCTGTGCCAGTAACTCATAGCAGAGAAATATAGCTTGTATTATCTTATGATGCTTTACATCAGTTATATTCCATAGTCATTATCTAATTTAGTAATTTCCCTGGGTTGCTAAAAAAAATTATGTAGCAAAAAACTTGCCAAATTTCAATCAGTTATCCTTTAGTTCAGTTCAGTTCAGTTCAGTCACTCGGTCGTGTCTGACTCTTTGCGACCCCATGAATCGCAGCACAACAGGCCTACCTGTCCATCACCAACTCCCGGAGTTCACTCAGACTTACATCCATCGAGTCAGTGATGCCATCTAGCCATCTCATCCTCTGTCGTCCCCTTCTCCTCGTGCCCGCAATCCCTCCCAGCATCAGAGTCTTTTCCAATGAGTCAACTCTTCACATGAGGTGGCCAAAATATTAGAGTTTCAGCTTCAGCATCAGTCCTTCCAATGAACACTCAGGACTGATCTCCTTTAGGATGGACTGGTTGGATTTCTTGCAGTCCAAGGGACTCTCAAGAGTCTTCTCCAACATCACAGTTCAAAAGCATCAATTCTTCAACACTCAGCCTTCTTCACAGTCCAAATCTCACATCTACACATGACCACTGGAAAAACCATAGCCATGACAAGATATTAGTTGGCAAACTAATATCTCTGCTTTTGAATATGCTATCTAGATTGGTCATAACTTTCCTTCCAAGGGGTAAGTGTCTTTTAATTTCATAGTTGCAATCATCAGCTGCAGTGATTTTGGAAACCAAAAAACAATAAATAAATAAATAAAGTCTGACACTGTTTCTACTGTTTCCCCATCTATTTCCCATGAAGTGATGGACCAGATGCCATGATCTTCGTTTTCTGAATGCTGAGCTTTAAGCCAACTTTTTCACTCTCCTCTTTCACTTTCATCAAAAGGCATTTTCGTTCCTCTTCACTTTCTGCCATAAAGGTGGTGTCATCTGCATATCTGAGGTTATTGATATTTCTCCCAGCAATCTTGATTCCAGCTTGTGCTTCTTCCAGCCCAGCATTTCTCATGATGTACGCAGCATAGAAGTTAACTAAGCAGATTGATAATATACAGCCTTGACGTACTCCTTTTCCTGTTTGGAACCAGTCTGTTGTTCCATGTCCAGTTCTTAACTGTTGCTTCCTGACCTGTATATAGGTTGCTCAAGAGGCAGGTTAGGTGGTCTGGTATTCCCATATCTTTCAGAATTTTCCACAGTTTATTGTGATCCACACAGTCAAAGGCTTTGGCATAGTCATTAAAGCAGAAATTGAGGTTTTTCTGGAACTCTCTTGCTTTTTTAATCCAGTGGATGTTGGCAATTTGATCTCTGGTTCCTCTGCCTTTTCTAAAACCAGCTTGAACATCTTGAAGGTCATGATTAATGTTTTGCAAAAAACTATATCAGTTCAGTTCAGTTCCTAAATAAGTTATAATATAGATTATATAAATTAAATATACATTATATAATTATATAACATAAATAAGTTATATAACTAGCTAATAAATTATAATATGGAGTAGGAGAATAGTATGGAGTTTCTTTAAACTAAAAATAGAACTACCATTTGATCCAATGATACTACTACTAGTATGTGTTAGTTGCTCAGTTGTGTCTGACTCTTTGTGACCGCATGAACTATAGCCTGCCAGTCTCCTTTGTCCATGTAATTCTCCAGCAAGAATACTGGAGTGGATTTCCATTCCCTTCTCCAGGGGATCTTTCTGACCCAGGGATTGAACCTGGGTCTCCCACATTGCAGGCAGATTCTTTACCATTTGAGCCATCAAGAAGCCCATGTACCCTGAGAAAACCAAAATTGAAAAAGATACATGTATACAATCATCATTGTAGAACTATTACAATAGCCACAACATGGAAGCTACCTAAGTATGCTTTGAGACATGAATGGATAAAAAAGATGTGGTATACATATATAATAGAATATTACTGCACCATAAAGAGGAAATAAATTGGGTCATTTGTAGTGATGTGGATAGACCTAGAGCCTGTCATATGGAGTGAATTATGTCAGAAAGAGAAAAACAAGTCCAGAAATATGATACACATGAGCTTGTTTTCAGGCTAGAACTAGAGGCTCAAGGTTGACATATAAACACTACCATATGCTAGCAAGGTAACCCTCAACATTCTTCAAGCTAGGCTTCAGCAGTATGTCAACAAGAATTTCCAAATGTACAAGCTGGATTTAGAAAAGGCAGAGGAATCAGTGATAAAATTGACATCTGTTGGATTATATAAAAAGCAAGATAACTCCAGTAAAACTATCTACTACTGGTTCATTGACTATGCTAAAGCCTTTGACTGTGTGGATCACAACAAACTGTGAAAAATTCTGAAAGAGAGGGGAATACGAGACCACCTTACCTGCCTCTTGAGAAACCTATATGCAGTTCAAGAAGCAACAGAACCAGACATGGAACAATGGACTGGTTCAAAATAGGAAAAGTGTATGTCAAACCTATATATTGTCACCCTACTTATTTAACTTATATGCAGAGTACATCATGCAAAATGCTGGGCTGGATGAAGCACAACCTGGAATCAAGATAGACTCTTGAGAGTTCCCTGGACAGCATGGAGATCAAACCGTTGAAACCTAAAGGAAAGCAATCCTGAATACTCATTGGAAAGACTAATGCTGAAGCTCAAATACTTTTGCCACTTAATGCAAACAGCCAGCTCCCAGCTCATTGGAAAACACTTTAATGCTGGGATAGATTGAAGGCAAAAGGAGTAGAGGGGAGCAGAGGATGAGATGGTTGGATAGCATCACCAACTCAATGGACATGAAGTTGGGCAAATTCCAGGAGATAGTCAGGGATGAGAGGCATGTTTTGCTGCAATCCATAGGGTCACAAATAGTTGGACACTACTTAGCAACTGAACAACAGTATGCAGATTAAGACTATTTTAAATTTTTTGCACGATATCCTCAAAATATAGTGTGTATTTCAACTTACAGTATCTCTCAATTTGAACTAACTAGATTTCACATGCTCAAGAACATGTGTAAGGTGGTATCATTTGGGACAATGTAAACTGTAGATAAACATAAATTTAAAATGCTAAGGAAGGAGCAGAGAGAGTTGGAGTTTTGAGTTGAACTAAAAGAGAGAGAGCTGAACTAAATTAGGTCTTAGCTTGTCCTTTTTTGTAATATGCCTCTAATGGATATTTTATTTTTACCTAACCAGATACTGTAAGTAGCTCTTTTGCCCCTTTCTTATTTATCTATTTTGAGTCCCATTAAACTTATTTATAAACCTCAGATCAATATGTATTAGTAACAGTTAACCTAACTCCTGACTTATGCTCTATTAAATGCCCACAATACCTTGTTGAAATTTTTGATTCTTTTCCTAGATTAAAAGAAGTGGGAATCAGAATTAAGTAGTTAAAGAATGACTGGCTCTCTACCCTGGGCAACCATCTGAGCAATCCTGCAGGTAGATCACTTGGGCAAAATAGCATCTGAAGAAAGATCATAAAGAGTCATCCAGCCTGCCTGTAATGAAAAAATGACACAAAACCTAATCTTTGGCATCAACAATTAACTGAGATATTCCTTTTTTTCCTCTTTAAAAGCTGTCATGGCTGAGTAGAATTTTCAGAGTTGATTTTTGGACATAAGTCCCCCTTTCCTTTAGATCACCAGTTTTTTCTGAGTAAAGCAAAGTTCCTTTCCACCAAATCTTGCTTCTCAAGTATTGGCTTTTAAGTGGTGAGCACAGAACCTGGAGTTTGGCAATATCTACCAGTACATAGATACTATATATTCTATGGGCTTTCCTGGTGGCTCAGACGGTAAAGCATCTGCCTACAATGTGGGAGACCTGGGTTTGATCTCTGGGTTGGGAAGATCCCTTGGAGAAGGAAATGGCAACCCACTCCAGTATTTATGCCTGGAAAATCCCATGGACCAAGGAGCCTGGTGTGCCACAGTCCATGGGATTGCAAAGAGTCGGACATGACTGAGTGACTTCACTTCTTCATATACTCTATTTAAAAATGTTTTTTTAAAAATAATATTTTAAGATAATTAATATGTATTTGTAAACTTTCTCCTAAATTTGATTAGCTATTTTAACCAAAGCATGTCCCAATTTAAATGTCTTAAATCCTCACAAACTTATCTGAGTGTTATGATTTAAATTCTTCTTTAGACTCTAGAAAGAGAAAAAACATTATTACGTTACTCCTGACCACCAAGATCACTTGGTAAAAACTAGTAAGATCAATACCCAAAATAATGCTTACATTCACTGGACAACCCAGATATTGTTCTAAATACATTATATATTATCTCATGTAATTTGTATTACCATTTCATAGGATAGGTGATACCGGCAAATATGCAAAATATCAAACAGACCAAACTGTTACTGTAGTTGCCTTTTTTTGTATGTTTAAGAAGAAATACCAAAAGTCAACTCTGAGAAAGATGGGTGTTCTTGCTATGTGATATTTCTAATTTATGAAGCCCAGCTTTGGGATATATATGTAAAATTATTTATGACATGATTTCTAATTATCTTCTAATTACATAAGTCTGCAGCTACCATTTTAACATAGCCTGTAGCTAAAATGCCTTTCAGGAAATAGCTGGATTTAATAATTATAATATTAAATATATGGATTTAAAAATTTTAGGTATCAAAAAACAGCAATTTATATTTTTAAATTTAGAAATATTAACACAATTTTATTTCACTTATTCAGAAGCAAAGATGTAATCATTACTTTAAATCTAACTTGGGCTCAAATGACAGATTTGCTAGTGTAAAAGAACATAGAAAAGAGGCAAAACAGTAGAGATGTCAAGTGTAAAGGATGGTTACAAGTGACAGAGTAGTATTAGACCCATGGTTCACCTCTTTCCAGACATGTGACTGTAAACAGATCAACTGACCTTTCGATTTTCTCTTCTAAACTGTGCATAATAATCCTGACCTCCTAAGACAAATGGGAGGAGTAAAAGGGGTACCACTTATTAAGCCCTTAGCTTAACAGTATGAGCAAGGCAGGTAGCATTTACCTGTAGGTAGATGTAATGACTTTCTGGAAATTACCACTATAGGATTAGAGAATAGATTTTTATGGTAGTAAATTAATATGGTGCTTATAACAGCATCAAGACAAATCATTTTCTAATTATCTCACAATGGTTCTAATTGACCCTGCTTTGCTATTCATTAGATGTATCTTTCAAATAGGTTAACCTAAATAATCATTATTTTAGCCTTAGTTCATTTTCAGTTAATGTAGCCTAAAATGTGAATCGGGTGAATAATGCATTTTAGTTTCATTGCCAAGAATTCTGAGAATATCCCTAAATTTGCTTGGTAAATGGACTGTGTCTCCATAAGGTCACAAATTTAACACTTTTATATAAAAAAGGAAAAAGCATACAATGGCAATATTTAAAATCATTTAAAAAATTATAGGTGCATCATGGTAATATTTCTTTTTTGCAGTTGCAAATGTAATTAAATATCTGTTTTCTATACCGTATCTTTTTCTATGTGGTATGGAAAAAAATAAACTTAACTCCTGCATTTACAAAATATGATTACATATGCTTTCTACTTTTGTTTTAAATATATTAGTTCATGTTATATCATTATTAATATATTTTCACAAAAAGTAATTGATTCAAACACTTTCTTTTTCCTATAATTATATGTCTTGGGAATCTTCTGCATTGATCTGTACAGTTATATTTTATTCTTCTGAATAGTAAATAAAATCAATATATGTATGCAGTAGAACTTAATTAATATGGTTGTAATACTGCTACTGCTGCTGCTAAGTCGCTTCAGTCATGTCTGACTCTGTGCGACCCCATAGACGGCAGCCCACCAAGCTCCGCCATCCCTGGGATTCTCCAGGTAAGAACACTGGAGTGGGTTGCCATTTCCTTCTTCAATGCATGAAAGTGAAAAGTGAAAGTAAAGTCGCTCAGTCGTGTCCGACTCTTCGCGACCCCAGGCACTGCAGCCTACCAGGCTCCTCCGTCCATGGCATTTTCCAGGCAAGAGTACTGGAGTGGGTTGTCAACCATAAGTTAGATGTGACAGACACAGTGGAATAGCTTTACTCAGCTTTGCATAAATTGTGGATAAGTCCAAGAATATTTAAGTATTCTGTACTTTAAACTTCACTATATTCTCAGGGCAAGAGCTTTATTTATACACCACCAAGTTTTATTGACCCTGAGTTATTTTGAAACACTTGGAATGACAACTAAAATCTTGTCATAAAAGAAAAAAAAAATTACCCAATCTATCTTTATCTTTTTGTTTTAAATGTCCTTTAAAGTGTTGATAAAGAATGTAAAACCATAATATAATGTTTTATGTTTTCAAAAATAACAAATTCCTAACACTACTTTTTTTTGTTACTGCAAACCACTTTTGCTCTTTTGTAGAAATGGCCCTAGTGATAGAGGTGAAAGCACCAGTGAGTCACCAGTAGCATCCACATAAAAGATAAATCTTCAAAGGTTTTTTGACTGAACCATGTTATAAATCATAATGCCTTTTAAGTCTAGCTTTAAGAAATGCTTTTCAACTGATATTTCTGCTTTTGTAATGCAGCATGAGTGGCACATAACCTTAAATGCTGCAATGTAGCATAGTACTTTAACTGAAATGTCTGAAAATAACTGTTCTCAAAAGTCAAAGTGAAAATTTAAAAAATGACATTTTCTAAATAGATCGTACTTATTTATAGAGTCTATAATTTGCAAAAGTTTTGCAACAGTTTCTATTTTCACATATGTACCTCCACGAAATGTCCAAAAAATGGCATTCTGCATTTTTAAACAAATTGGTAAATTTGTATCAATTTAAGGAACTAGATCTGATAGGCAGAGGGCCTGATGAACTATGGATGGAGGTTTGTGACATTATAGAGGAGACAGGGATCAACACCATCCCCATGGAAAAAAATGCAAAAAGGCAAAATGGCTGCCTGGGGAGGCCTTACAAATAGCTGTGAAAGGAAGAGAAGTGAAAAGTAAAGGAGAAAAGGAAAGATATATCCATTTGAGGGCAGAGTTTCAAAGAATAGCAAGGAGAGATAAGAAAGTCTTCCTCAATGATCAGTGCAAAGAAATAGAGGAAAACAATAGAATGGGAAAGACTAGAGCTATCTTCAAGAAGATTAGTGATACCAAGGGAATGTTTCATGCAAAAATGGGCTCAAAAAGGACAGAAATGGTATGGACCTAACAGAAGCAGAAGATATTTAGAAGAGGTGGCAAGAATACACAGAAGAACTGTACAAAAAAAGATCTTCACGACCCAGATAATCACGATGGTTTGATCACTCACTTAGAGCCAGACATCTCGGAATGTGAAGTCAAGTGGGCCTTAGAAAGCATCACTATGAACAAAGCTAGTGGAAATGATGGAATTCCACTTGAGCTATTTCAAATCCTAAAAGTTGAGGCTGTGAAAATGCTGCACTCAATATGCCAGCAAATTTGGAAAACTCAGCAGTGGCTACAGGACTGGAAAAGTTCAGCTTTCATTCCAATCCCTAAGAAAGGCAATGCCAACTAATGTTCAAACCACTGCACAATTGCTCTCATCTCACACACTAGCAAAGTAATGCTCAAAATTCTCCAAGGCAGTCTTCAGCAATACATAAACCATTAATTTCCAGATGTTCAAGTTGGTTTTAGAAAAGGCAGTGGAACCAGAGATCAAATTTCCAACATCTACTAGATCATCAAAAAAGCAAGAGAGTCCCAGAAAAAATCTACTTCTGCTTTATTGACTATGCCAAAGCCTTTGACTGCATGGATCATAGTAAACTGCGGAAAATTCTGAAAGAGATGGGAATACCAGACCACCTGACCTGCTTCTTGAGAAATCTGTATGCAGGTCAGGAAGCAACAGTTAGAATTGGACATGGAACAATAGACTGTTTCCAAATAGGAAAACCAGTACATCAAGGCTATATACTGTCACCCTGCTTATTTAAGGTATATGCAGAATACATCACGAGAAATGCAGGCTGCAGGAAGCACAAGTTGGAATCAAGACTGCCAGGAGAAATGTCAATAACCTCAGATATGCAGATGACACCATTATGATGGCAGAAAGTGAAGAAGAATTAAAGAGCCTCTTGATGAAAGTGAAAGAGGAGAGTTAAAAAGTTGGCTTAAAGCTCAACATTCAGAAAACTAAGATCATGGCATCTGGTCCCATCACTTCATGGCAAATAGATGGGGAAACAGTGGAAACAGTGGCAGAATTTATATATTTGGGCTCCAAAATCACTGCAGATAGTGACTGCAGCCATGATATTTAAAGATGCTTCCTCCTTGGAAGGAAAGTTATGACCAACCTAGACAGCATGTTAAAAAGCAGAGACATTACTTTGTCAACAAAGTTCTGTCTAGTCAAGACTATGGTTTTTCTAGTAGTCATGTATGGATGTGAGAGTTGGACTATAAAGAAAGCTGAGGGCCGAAGAGTTGATGCTTTTGAACTGTGGTGTTGGAGAAGACCCTTGAGAGTCCCTTGGACTGCAAGGAGATCCAACTTGTCCATCCTAAAGGAGATCAGTCCTGGATGTCCACTGGAAGGGCTGATATTGAAGCTAAAACTGCAATCCTTGGCCACCTGATGCAAAGAGCTGACTCATTTGAAATGACCCTGATGCTGGAAAAGATTGAAGGTGGGAAGAGAAGAGGATGACAGAGGATGAGATAGTTGGATGGTATCATTAACTCAATGAACATGAGTTTGGGTAAACTCTGGGAGTTGGTGATGGACAGGGAGGCCTGGCCTGGCGTGCTTGAGTCCATGGGGTCACAAAGAGTCAGACACAACTGAGCAACTGAACTGAATTGAATACCAATTTTGTGACTTCTCTCTCTCTTGCTATCTTCAACGAACAGTGAAGAAGTTTAGGACTATGTTGTACCTGGATAGAATAACTCACTTTTATTTCTTTTTTCCAGAATATTCATTTCTTTTAAAAAATGTGTTAGTATTACTAGATTGAAATATAACTTTATGACCTTATTAAGAATGTAATTAGCTTTCATACAGTCATTATGGTCTAAAGTGATGAAACAGTACAGGAACCACATAATGATAGCAATGACAAATACTGTGAAACTCAGATCTAGGAAAAGGGTCCTACTCTGGGCCACACAGTTTGGAGGGTTTCACATATACTAATCCCTGACATAAAAATATACAAATAATTGATATATTATAGAAAATGTATATGCATATATATCTGTAAGTATATACATTTTGTTATTTAGTAGCTAAGTTGTGTCTGACTCTTGCAACCCCATGGACTGTAGCCTACCAGGCTTCTCTGTCCATGGGATTTCCCAGGCAAGAATACTGGAGTGGGTTGCCATTTCCTTCTCCAGGGGATCTTCCTGACCCAGAGATCAAACCCAAGTCTCCTGCATTGGCAAGGGAATGATTTACTGTTGAATTACCAGGGAAACCCCATATACATGTATCCGTGTAACTATCTTCTTTTCATTCTCTTAAGAAACTTTGTTCAGAATCTGTACCTAATATAGTGAATGAAATATACTAGAGAGGAGAACTTTGCTTGCCAGGCCAGAGGACACAGTGAGAATGAGAACATGTGAACAGTTGAAAAGAGGAGAGTGTGTTACACCACCAAGTTCCCCAGATGAAGGGTGCCTGTTTTCTTTCCTCTGCTGCAGTGGTGTTTTGGGAAATGCAGAGTAAAGCATGGTATGGGGGAGGGGAATCAGCCTGTCCTGGTACCCTGGGGTCATTGACCCTATGAGTCTCTAATATGGATTCAAAATTATATAGTTTTGTCCCACAAGTCCTTGGCCCCAGGCTAACTTTCTTGCCCTGCTTTAGCACATCCTTGCTACCAGCCTGGCCCACAGACACCAGACCTGTCCAGGCAGGCAAATAAAGCAGTTCAGTTGTTTTCCTTTCATGAAGAAAATCCTTAAGAAGGGGTCATATGGGTCACATTACATGAAAGCAGGCCTGGCTGTGAGTAAAATTGTATTTATAACTTTCAAGTACTTAGTTTTATGTATGTGGATTCTATTTTATTCTTACTGTGGTTCCCAATAATGTCATGAGTGAAGTTCTTTATACTAAGATGGTTGTGATGGAGCTGGTGTAGTTTTGCCGACCCACCAACAAGACTACTAACTGATCATCTAGCATGTTGAGAGAAAAATTATCAAGGATGGTCATTTACCAAATTGGAGAATACTATGAAATTTGCAGATTGAAGAAAACATTCTTAAACATGTCAACTTTGATCTATTTTACATATCAAAGAAGAAAGTAGATTGAATTAGTATGAAGTTCAAGGAATGTCATATTGCTCATAATATTAAAATCTGTGGGAAAACATATAATCACACAGGGATTGAGTTTAAAGAACAAAAACCTAGAGGATGCCAACATCCAGAAATTAAAGAGAAGCAAAATAAATTGAAAATAAGTAGCCAGTGAAAGAAAATACTACATTTTATTGAGGATGAAGACAATATGACTAATGTTAACTACTGCTGAATGGGCTTCAGGGGGGCACAAGTGGTAAAGAACCCACCTGCCAGTACAGGAGATGCAAGAGATATAGGTCACTGCCTGTTTCAGGAAGATCCCCTGGAGTAGGAAATGTAATCTGTTTCAGTATTCTTGCCTGGAGATAATTCCATGGACAGAGGAGCCTGGCAGGCTTCAGTCCATGGGGTCAAAAAGAGTTGGATGTGACTAAGTGGCTGAGCATGCATGCAGTGTTAAATGGTGAAATAAAATGTGAACTGAGAGATGACTACTAGGTTGGTAACAAAGAGGTTATTGATTACAATAACAGATATTTTCAGGGCAATTGTGAGGATGAACTGCCGGGGTCCAGCCCCGGTGGATCCAGGGAATTGGAAGCGGGGACGGCGTCGGCGAAAATCAGGAAACAATTGCTTAATTAAACGTTAATTAAGGATATAAAGAGTAATAGAATAAGGATAGCTCAGTGAGGAAATTCAGTGGAGAAAAGAGGCTGAAATAAGGATAGCTCAGTAAGGAAATTCAGTGGAGAAAAGAGGCTGAATAATTTAGCCAGAAGGTAAGAGAAAGAACGACATGGTCAGACCAAGTTTCGGTGAACAAGGCCCGCACTTTATTTTTCAAAGTAGTTTTTATACCTTAAGTTATGCATAGAGGATAATGGGGGAAGGGGTAGAGTCATGCAGCAAGCCAGGCTTTCTTCCTGCAAACTTATCATATGCAAAAGCTTAGGTGATTTGCATCATCTTCTGGCCCGGAGGCCTGTTAACATTTTAAGACCCTTTCTTCAGAAAAACTTATTTTTCTCTAAAGGTGATTGGTCAGGAGCCACCCTCCAAAAGCATTAGATAAAGTTGCATTCCTACAGAGCAAAGGTGTGGTGGGCTATAACAAGAAAAAGAATTAACTCAAGGGTCCCAGGTTACAAACATTAAAGCTACTACTTACACCAATTATATTAATCAATACACTGCCAGGGACATAGCAGGTAAGGGGTATGGAAACTTAACAGCAAACATTGGCCCCAAAAGTGAAAATCCCTTCACCAATACAATTTCTAATCAATCTTTTAACTACTCAAAAGAATCTGTGTTTAGACAGTTTAGAACATCTCCTGCCTCTCACAGTTGGGAGGCTCTGAGCAATCACATGTGGCCAGAAAAACCTATTCAGGCAGGCTAGAGGACTTCCAAAGGAGTTTGTAGGTTGAAACACTGTCACACCCAGGAATTATTAACTGGAGCTGTAAGCTAACTCTTTTTTCAGAGAGAGGTAGTGGGGGACAGCCCCCCGTAAAGTCAGAGGTGTAGGTGAAAGCACAAAGCAGAAAGTAGGCAGACTCTGGTTTTGGGGGGTAAATGGGGGACTCCTGAGGCTCGATCCTGCCTTTGCTATGCTGAGCCTCCTTCCTCATGACCTTTGTCATGGGCGGAGTTCCTCACGCTGGCTCCTGGCAGTGATAGAATTCCAGTTGAGCTATTCCAGATCCTGAAAGATGATGCTGTGGAAAGTGCTGCACTCAATATGCAATATGCAATATGCACTCAATATGCAATATGCTGGCTCCCGGCATGGAACCAGTTCATAAATGGTTGAGGAGAAAATGGGTTGTTAAGAAGTAGGGTAAAGGAATTTAATTATCAAAACCTTTAGGCTTCTCTCTTAGCTCATTTGGTAAAGAATCTGGCTACAATGAAGGAGACCTGGGTTCGATTCCTGGGTCAGGAAGATCCCCTGGAGAAGGAAATGGCAACCCACTCCAGTAATCTTGCCTGGAGAATTCCATAGACAAAGGAGCCTGAGGGGCTACATACAGTCCATGGGGTCGCAAGAGTCGGATACAACTGAACGACTAAACTACCACCAATTTACAACATTGAAAGCTAGGACTTGAACATATCAGTCAAATAATACAAGCAACAAACAAGCATGACTTAATTCCAGTAATTTTCTCACAGTAATCATACTGGTGATCATTATTTTTTTCTCTCCCATATTAATTTCTCTCCTGAAACTGTGTAATTATAGAGGGTACATATAGTAATGCTAACCTTGAAAATAATGGATGAATAGATGAGAACCTCCCTATGTCTCCCAATTCAGGACCCCTATTCTAAACAATAGGTACTGCTCCATCTGTAATGTTTTTGAAAACTCAATATGGTTTCAATTTCTAAAAATGTTACTTGGAGCAAATCTATTAAATTCTTTGCCATTGGCCATTAACTTTTTTTCCTACTCTCCAAATCTGCATTCTAGATTCTAGATTATAATAATCCCAATAAGATATTAAGGATAATATGTGTTGCTCAAAATGAATTTTAAGAACACATGTGACTTGCAAAGGAATAGCCAGGCATAGTAGCTGGGCTGCAGAGAACAGTAAGTTTCTTCTCTGCTCATATGACTGGGGAGCTGGGATAGGAGGTACCAGAGCACAAGCTAGTTTGTGGTGAAAATTTAGAAGGATCAACTGGAATGGGAACTATCATCTGAAGATATTAACCCAATGGGGATGGAGACAAGATGGCAAGGTAGAAGGGCCTTAAGCTCACCAATTCTGATGAACACACCCAAATCACAAATAACTGCTGAAAAATAATTGATAACAAAGACTGGAACTAACCAAGAAAAGAAAACATAAAGAAGAAAAGAGGAGATAGTGAGAGGGATACATTCACAATATAATCAAATTCCCTACTGCATTATGGGCAACACACACACTGAAAAATAATTATGTAGCAGAAATTCTCCCACATAAGTAAGAGCTCTGAGCCCCACACCAAGCTCCTCAGCCTAGCAGTCTAGCATCAGAAAGAAGACAACCTGGAGCATTTAACACTGAAGGCTAGTGGGGCTTAGCTTCAGGAACTCCACTCTTGGAGGTCACACAGAAGGTCTCAGATGCCCCCAAGACCAAGGGCAAAAGCAGGCAGCCAGACCTGGAACGAACCTGGAATGTCTATTGAGGAGGTTGAGAGTTGTGGCTCTCTGGGGTCATGAAAGCTAGTGTTGGACATAGTGGAGACCTACATGAACTCTGGATGGAGGCATACATTTTGGTCCTTGGCACCAAGACCTGGCCCTACCCAATACCCTGCAGATGAAGGCACAGATAAAATCCTAGAAGAATAACTACATTATGTGGAGACAGGCAATCCACTCAAGAAAGAGTTCACAAAAATGATAAAAAAGATGATCCAACAACTCAGAAAAAGAATATGCACAGAGCAAGAAGTTTATAAGAAGATTTTAACAAAGAAATATATAAAGAACAACCAGAATAAGAAAATTCAAAAACCTAAAATGAAAAATACACTGAAAGAAATCAATAGCGGAATAAATGAATCAATGAGCAAAAGAATCAGTGAGTGGGAAGACAGAGCAATGGAGATCACTGTCATGATAGAGAATAAAGAAAACATGAAAAGGGGGCGGTTTAAGAGACTCTTAGAACATCAAACATACCAACATTCACATATAGGGATGCTAGAAGGAGAAGAGGGAAAGAAAGGGCCTGAGAATTTATTTGAAAAGATAAGACATGAAAACTTCCCTAACATGATAAAGAAAACAGTCACCCAAGTCCAGGAAGTGCAGAGTCTCATCCAGGATTAACCTAAGATTAACCATGGAAATTGGTTCCAAATAGGAAAAGGAGTACGTCAAGGCTGTATATTGTCACCCTGCTTATTTAACTTATTTAACATGAGAAACGCTGGGCTGGAAGAAGCAGAAGCTGGAATCAAGATTGTCGGGAGGAATATCAATAACCTCAGATATGCAGATGATGCCACCCTTACGGCAGAAAGTGAAGATGAACTAAAAAGCCTCTTGATGAAAGTGAAAGTGGAGAGTAAAAAAGTTGACTTAAAGCTCAACATTCAGAAAATGAAGATCATGGCATCTGGTCCCATGACTTCATGGGGAATAGATGGGGAAACATTGGAAACAGTGTCAGACTTTATTTTTGGGGGCTCAAAAATCACTGCAGATGGTGACTCCAGCCATGAAATTAAAAGACACTTACTCCTTGGAAGGAAAGTTATGACCAACCTAGATAACATATTCAAAAGCAGAGATATTAGTTTGCCAACAAAGGTCCATCTAGTCAAGGCTATGCTTTTTCCAGTAGGCATGTATGGATGTGAGAGTTGGACTATGAAGAAAGCTGAGCACAGAAGGATTGATGCTTTTTAACTGTGGTGTTGGAGAAGACTCTTGAGAGTCCCTTGGACTGCAAGGAAATCCAACCAGTCCATCCTAAAGGAGATCAGTTCTGTGTGTTCTTTGGAAGGAATGATGCTAAAGCTGAAACTCCAGTACTTTGGCCACTTCATTCGAAGAGTTGACTCATTGGAAAAGACTCTGATGCTGGGAGGGATTGGGGGCAGGAGGAGAAGGGGACGACAGAGGATGAGATGGCTGAATGGCATCACTGACTTGATGGACATGAGTTTGAGTGAACTTTGGGAGTTGGTGATGGACAGGGAGGCCTGGCGTGCTGCAATTCATGGGGTCGCAAAGAGTCGGACATGACTGAACCACTGAACTGAACTGATCCATCAAAACATACAAAATTTCAAATTGACAAAAATTAAAGAAAAAGAGAAAATACTAAAGGCAACAAGCGAAAAAGCAATGAATAAAATACAAAGGAATCCCCATAAGATGATCAGCTGATTTTTCAGCAGAAACTTTGCAGGCCAGAAAGGATTAGAACAATATATTTAAAATGATGAAAGGGAAAATATCTACAACTAACAATATATTACCAGAAAGAATGGATAAAGCAAAAGACTTATAGACAATCAAAGGTAAAACAGTTCAGCACCACCAAACCAGTTTTGTAATAATTGCTAAAGGAACTTCTCTTTTGGGCAGAAAAGAAAAGTCAAAGACTAGAAATTAGAATATTATAAATGGGAAAGCTCACCAGTAAAGGCAGATATACAATAAAGCTCAGAAATCATTAAACAAGCATAGTATCTAAACCAATCATCTTGAGGGGAGGAGAGTGTAAATGCACGATATTGAGAGGGTAACAGGAAGGAAGGCTCGGGTCTCCAGAGGAAATAGGTTACCAGTGTCAGACTTTTTTTTTTTTTTTTTTTAATCTCTCCCTTAAGTGGCAGGGGGAAACAAACTACAAGTATCAGATTTTTTTCCCTTCTCTTTACAAAATAAAAAGGAGGTTTCTTTTAAAATTCTGTGTTGACATGATGACAACTGGTCCATCTGAACTTAACTTTTCTCAAATCTTGATCTAACCGATGTGTTTTTCTTATGGAAATGTTTTTCTAAAGCTATGTTAATGAAATATGTATTTACTCTCAGTTCAGTTCAGTCACTCAGTTGTGTCTGACACTTTGAGACCCAGGGGACTGCAGCATATCAGGCTTCCCTGTCCATCACCAACTCCTGGGGCCTACTCAAACTTGTGTCCATCAAGGTGGTGATGCCATCCAACCATCACATCCTTTGTCATATACTTATCCTCCTGTCTTCAATCTTTCCCAGTGTCAGGGTCTTTTCTTTTTTTTTAAATTTTATTTTATTTTTAAACTTTACATAATTGTATTAGTTTTGCCAAATATCAAAATGAATCCGCCACCGGTATACATGTGTTCCCCATCCTGAACCCTCCTCCCTTCTCCCTCCCCATACCATCCCTCTGGGTCGTCCCAGTGCTCTAGCCCCAAGCATCCAGTATCGTGCATTGAACCTGGACTGGCATCTCATTTCACACATGATATTTTACATGTTTCAATGCCGTTCTCCCAAATCTTCCCACCCTCTCCCTCTCCCATAGAGTCCATAAGACTGTTCTATAAATGAGTCAGTTCTTCACATTAAGTGGCCAAAGGATTGGAGTTTCACCTTCAGCTTCAGTCCTCCCAATGAACATTTTGGACTGATTTCCTTTAAGAGGGACTGGTTGGATCTTCTTCTTGTCTGAGGGACTCTCAAAAGCCTTCAACACTACAGCTCAAAAGCATCAAGTCTTCAGTGATCAGCTTTATTTAAAGTCTAACACTCACATCCATCTATGACTACTGGAAAAACCATAGCTTTGACTAGATGGACCTTTGTCTCTACTTTTTAATATGCTGTCTAGGTTGATCATAGCTTTTCTTCCAAGGAGCAAGCGTCTTTTAATTTCATGGCAGCAGTCACCATTTGCAGTGATTTTAGCCCCCCAAAATAAAGCCTCTCACTATTTCCATTATTTACTCATCTATTTGCCATGAATTGATGGGACCGGATTTCAGGATCTTCATTTTCTGAATGCTGATCTTTAAGCCAACTTTTTCACTGTCCTCTTTCACTTTCATCAAGAGGCTCTACAGTTCTTTGCTTTCTGCTATAAGGGTGGTGTCATCTGCATATCTGAGGTTATTGTATTTCTCCTGGCAATCTTGATTCCAAATTGTGATTCATCCAGCCCAGCATTTTGCATGATGTATTCTGCATGTAAGTTAAATCAGCAGGATGGCATACTCCTTTTCCAGTTTGGAACAAGTCTGCTGTTTCATGTCCAGTTCTAACAGTTGCTTCTTGACTGCATACAGATTTCTCAAGAGGCAAATAAGATGGTCTGGTATTCCCATCTCTTGAAGAATTTTCCAGTTTGTTGTGATCCACTCAGTCAAAGGCTTTGGCATAGTCAATAAAGCAGAAGTAAATGCTTTTCTGGAACTCTCTTGCTTTTTCCATGATCCAATTTGATCTCTGGTTCCTCTGCCTTTTCTAAAACCAGCTTGAACATCTGTAAGTTCATGGTTCAATGCTGTTGAAGCCTGGCTTGGAGAATTTTGAACATTACTTTGCTAGCATGTGAGATGAATGCAATCGTCCAGGGTTTGAGCATTCTGTGGCATTGCCTTTCTTTGAGATTGAAATGAAAACTGACCAGTTCCAGTCCTGTGGCCACTGCTGAGCTTTCCAAATTTGCTGGCATATTGAGTGTAGCACTTTCCCAGCATCATCTTTCAGGATTTGAAATAGCTCAACTGGAATTCCATCATCTCCACTAGCTTTGTTCACACTGATGCTTTGTAAGGCTCACTTGACTTCATACTCCACGATGTCTGGCTCTAGGTGAGTGATCACACCATTGTGGTTATCTGGGTCATGAAGCTCTTGTTTGTATAGTTCTTCTGTGTGTTCTTGCCACCTCTTCTTAATACCTTCTGCTCCTGTTAAGTCTCTACCATTTCTGTCCTTTATTGTGACCGTCTTGGCATGAAATATTCCCTTGGTATCACTAATTTTCTTAAAGAGATCTCTAGTCTTTCTCATCCTATTGTTTTCTTCTATCTCTTTGCATTTATCACTGAGGAAGGCTTTTTTTTTTTTTTTTAATCTCTCCTAGCTATTCTTTATAGCTCTGCATTCAAATGGGTATATCTTTCATTTTCTCCTTTGCCTTTCACTTTTCTTCTTTTCCCAGCTTTTTGTAAGGCCTCCTCAGACAACCATTTTGCCTGGTTGCACACCATTTTCTAGGGTATGGTCTTGATCACTGCCTCCTGTACCAGGTCATAAACCTCAGTCCATAGTTCTTAAGGTACTCTATCTATCAGATCTTACCCCTTGAATCAATTTGTCACTTCCACTGTATAATTGTAAAAGATTTTATTTGGGTCATACCTGAATGATATAGTGGTTTTCCCTACTTTCTTCTGTTTAAGACTGAATTTTGCAGTAAGTGTTTGTGATCTGAGCCACAGTTATTTCTCAGTCTTGTTTTTCCTGACTGTATAGAGCTTCACAATCTTTGGCTGCAAAGAATGTAATCAATCTGATTTCAGTATTGACCATCTGGTGATTTCCATGTGTAAAGTGTTGTCTCTTGTGTTGTTGGAAGAGAGTATTTGCTATGACCAGTACATTCTCTTGACAAAACTCTGTAAGCCTTTTACCTGCTTCATTTTTTATCCAAGACCAAATTTGTCCATTTCCCTGGGTATCTCCTGACTTCCTACTTTTGCATTCAAATTGCCTAATATGAAAAAGGACATCTTTTTTTGTGTTAGTTCTAGAAGGTGTTGTAGGTCTTCATAGTACGACTCAGCTTCAGTTTCTTCATCATTACAGTGTGGGACATAGACTTGGATTACTGTGATATTGAATGGTTTGCCTTGGAAACGAACAGAGGTCTTTTTGTCATTTTTGAGATTGTACCCAAGTACTGCATTTTGGACTCCTTTGTTGATTATAATGGCTACTCCATTTCTTCTAAGGAATTCTTGCCCACAGTTGTAGATACAGTGGTTAAATTTGCCCATTCCAGCCCATTTTATTTCATTGTTTCCTAAAATGTTGATGTTCACTATTGCTATCTGCTGTTTGACCACTTCCAATTTACTTTAATCCATGGACCTAACATTTCAGGTTCCTATGCAATATTGTTCTTTACAGCATCAGACTTTATTTCCATGACCAGTTGCATCCACAACTGGGTGTTGTTTTTTTTTTTTCTTTGGCTCTGTCTCTTCATTCTTTCTGGAGTTATTTCTCCACTCTTCTCCAGTAGCATACTGGGGACTTACTGACCTGGGGAATTCATCCTTCAGTATCATATATTTTTGCCTTTTCATATTGTTTATGGGGTTCTCAAGGCAAGAATATTGAAGTGGTTTGCCAGTACCTTCTTCAGTGGACCACATTTTGTCAAACTCTCCACCATGATCCGTCTGTCTTCTGTGGTCCTACACAGCATGGCTCATGTTAGACAAGGCTATGATCCATGTGATCAGTTTGATTAGTTTTCTGTGATTGTGGTTTTCATTCTGTCTGCCCTCTGATGCTATAGATGAGTGATCACACCATCGTGATTATCTGGGTTGTGAAGATCTTTTTTGTACAGTTCTTCTGTGTATTCTTGCCACCTCTTCTTAATATCTTCTGCTTCTGTTAGGTCCATACAATTTTTGTCCTTTATCGAGCCCATCTTTGCATGAAATGTTCCCTTGGTATCTCGAATTTTCTTGAAGAGATCTCTAGTCTTTCCCATTCTGTTGTTTTCCTCTATTTCTTTGTATTGATTGCTGAGGAAGGCTTTCTTATCTCTTCTTGCTATTCTTTGGAACTCTGTATTCAGATGCTTATATCTTTCCTTTTCTCCTTTGCTTTTTGCTTCTCTTCTTTTCACAGCTATTTGTAAGGCCTCCCCAGACAGCCATTTTGCTTTTTTGCATTTCTTTTCCATGGGGATGGTCTTGATCCCTGTCTCCTATACAATGCCACAAACCTCAGTCCATAGTTTATCAGGCACTCTATCTATCAGATCTAGGCTCTTAAATCAATATCTCACTTCCACTGTATAATCATAAGGGTTTTGATTTAAGTCATACCTGAATGGTCTAGTGGTTTTCCCTACTTTCTTCAATTTAAGTCTGATTTTGGTAATAAGGAGTTCATGATCTGAGCCACATCAGCTCCTGGTCTTGTTTTTGTTGATTGTATAGAGCTTCTCCACTTTGGCTGCAAAGAATATAATCAATCTGATTTTGGTGTTGACCATCTGGAGATGTACACGTGTAGAGTCTTCCCTTGTGTTGTTGGAAGAGGGTGTTTGCTATGACCAGTGCATTTTCTTGGCAAAACTGTATTAGTCTTTGCCCTGCTTCATTCCGTATTCCGAGGCCAAATTTGCCTGTTACTCCAAGTGTTTCTTGACTACCTACTTTTGCATTCCAGTCCCCTATAATGAAAAGGACATCTTTTTTGGGTGTTAATTATAAAAAGTCTTGTAGGTCTTCATAGAACTGTTCTACTTCAGCTTCTTCAGCATTTCTGGTTGGGGCATAGACTTGGATAACTGTGATATTGAATGATTTGCCTTGGAAACAAACAGAGATCATTCTGTCGTTTTTGAGATTGCATCCAAGTACTGTATTTCGAATTTTTTTGTTGACCATGATGGCTACTCCATTTCTTCTGAGGGATTCCTTCCCACAGTAGTAGATATAATGGACATCTAAGTTAAATTCACCCATTCCAGTCCATTTTAGTTCACTTATTCCTAGAATGTTGACATTCACTATTGCCATCTCCTGTTTGACGACTTCCAATTTGCCTTGATTCATGGACCTGACATTCCAGGTTCCTATGCAATATTGCTCTTACAGCATTGGACCTTGCTTCTATCACCGGTCACATCCACAACTGGGTATTGTTTTTGCTTTGGCTCCATCCCTTCATTCTTTCTGGAGTTATTTCTCCACTGATCTCCAGTAGCATATTGGGCACCTACTGATTTGGGGAGTTCCTCTTTCAGTATCCTATCATTTTGCCTTTTTATACTGTTCATGGGGTTCTCAAGGCAAGAATACTGTAGTGGTTTGCCATTCCCTTCTCCAGTGGACCACATTCTGTCAGATCTCTCCACCATGATCCGCCCATCTTAGGTTGCCCCACGGACATGGCTTAGTTTCATTAAGTTAGATAAGGCTGTGGTCCTAGTGTGATTAGATTGACTAGTTTTCTGTTTCAGTGTGTTTGCCCTCTGATGCCCTCTTGCAACACTTACCGTCTTACTTGGGTTTCTCTTACCTTGGGCATGGAGTATCTCTACACGGCTGCTCCAGCAAAGCACAGCCGCTGCTCCTTACCTTGGATGAGGGGCATCTCCTCACTGCTGCCCTTCCTGACTTTCAACATGGGATAGCTCGTCTAGGCCCTCCCGTGCCTGTGCAGCCAATGCTCGTTGGACACGGAGTAGCTCCTCCCTCCTGCCGCCCCTGACCTTGGACGTGGGGTAGCTCCTCCCGGCTGCCACCCCTGACCTCCGACATGGAGTAGCTCTTCCCGGCTGCCACTCCTGACCTTGGACTAGGGTAGCTCCTCTCAGCCAGAAGAACTGTACAAAAAAGATATTCAGAATCCAGATAATCACGATGGTGTGATCACTCATTCAGAGCCCGACATCCTGGAATGTGAAGTCAAGTGGGCCTTAGAAAGCATCACTACGAACAAAGCTAGTGGAGGTGATGGAATTCCAGATGAGCTATTTCAAGTCCAGAAAGATGATGCTATGAAAGTGCTGCACTCAATATGCCAGCAAATTTGGAAAACTCAGCTGTGGCCACAGGACTGGAAAAAGTCAGTTTTCATTCCAATCCCAAAGAAAGGCAATGCCAAAGAATGCTCAAACTACCGCACAATTGCACTCATCTCACATGCTAGTAAAGTAATGCTCAAAATTCTCCAATCCAGGCTTCAGCAATACATGAACCGTGAAATTCCTGATGTTCACGCTGGTTTTAGAAAAGGTAGAGGAACCAGAGATCAAATTGCCAACATCCACTAGATCATGGAAAAAGCAAGAGAGTTCCAGAAAGACATCTATTTCTGCTTTATTGACTATGCCAAAGCCTTTGACTGTGGGGATTGCAATAAACTGTGGAAAATTCTAAAAGAGATTGGAATACCAGATCACCTGATCTGCCTCTTGAGAAATCTGTATGCAGGTCAGGAAGCAACAGTTTAAACTGGACATGGAACAACATACTGGTTCCAAATAGGAAAAGGAGTATGTCAAGATTGTATATTGTTACCCTGGTTATTTAACTTCTATGCAGAGTACATCATGAGAAACGCTGGGCTGGAAGAAACACAAGCTGGAATCAAGATTGCCAGGAGAAATATCAATAACCTCAGATATGCAGATGACACCACCCTTATGGCAGAAAGTGAAGAGGAACTTAAAAGCCTCTTGATGAAAGTGAAAGTGGAGAGTGAAAAAGTGGGCTTAAAGCTCAACATTCAGAAAACGAAGATCTTGGCATCCAGTCTCATCACTTCATGGGAAATAAATGGGGAAACAGTGGAAACAGGGTCAGACTTTATTTTTGGGGGCTCCAAAATCACTGCAGATGGTGACTGCAGCCATGAAATTAAAAGACACTTACTCCTTAGAAGGAAAGTTAAGACCAACCTAGATAGCACATTCAAAAACAGAGACACTACCTTGCCAACAAAGGTCCATCTAGTCAAGGCTATGGTTTTTCCTGTGGTCATGTATGGATGTAAGAGTTGGACTGTGAAGAAGGCTGAGCACTGAAGAATCGATGCTTTTGAACTGTGGTGTTGGAGAAGACTCTTGAGAGTCCCTTGGACTGCAAGGAGATCCAAACAGTCCATTTTGAAGGAGATCAGCCCTGGAATTTCTTTGGAAGAAATAATGCTAAAGCTGAAACTCCAGTACTTGGCCACCTCTTGCGAAGGGTTGACTCTTTGGAAAAGACTGATGCTGGGAGGGCTTGGGGGCAGGAGTAGAAGGGGACAACAGAGGATGAGATGGCTGGATTACATCACTGACTCCATGGACATGAATCTGAGTGAACTTCTGGAGTTGGTGATGAACAGGGAGGCCTGGGGTGCTGCGACTCATGGGGTCACAAAGAGTCTGACATGACTGAGCCACTGAACTGAACTGAACTGCCCTCTGAGGGATAAGGATGAGAGGCTTATGGAAGCTTCCTAATGGGAGAGATTGACTGTGGAGAAACTGGGTCTTATTCTGATGTGTGGGGCCATGTTCAGTAAATCTTTAATCCAATTTTCTGTTGATGGGTGGGGCTGTGTTCCCTCCTTGTTGTTTGATCTGAGACCAAACAATGGTGGAGGCAGTGAATATAATGAAGAGCTCCTTCAAAAGGTCCCATGCATGCACTGCCACACTCAGTGTCCCTGATCCTGTAGCAGGATACCTCTGACACACACCTCTGCCAGAGACTCCTGGACACTCACAGGCAAGTCTGGCTTAGTGTCTTGTGGAGTCACTGCTCCTTTCTCCTGGGTCCAGGTGTGCACAAAGTTTTGTTTATGCCCTCCAAGAGTTGGTTTTTGTCACGTGAGTGTATGTTCCTCGGTTCTTTGTCTAGTCACAACAAAGATTTGGAGCAACGGACATTAAAGCCCTTGGCACGTCACAGCTCTCGGGTCTTGGACAAACTGTGCTACAGCTCTTAGGCAAATCAGTGTTACAGCTCTATTTTATTAGAAGATAGCAGGAGAGTGAGAGAGAGAGAGAGAGAGAGAGAGAGAGAAAAGAGCACACGCACGTGGGAGAAAAAGTCTGTGAGAAAGTGCTTTGGCTCCTCCTTTTATGTTTTTTCCTCCACCTGGGCCTGCCCTATGCAAATTGGGCTTAGCCAGGAGTGCTGTTTGTTCTGCCTGAAGTCTTCACTCTGGTCCTCGGACCTTCCTTTGACCTTCCTTGTCTTTTAGCCACCGCCATTTTGGACTCCTTTTCCCTATTCTACTTACCTAACAGTTTTCCCATGTGTAAGTTCTGTAATCAAATCCCACTAGCTTCCAAAGTCAAATTCCTTGGGGGTTCTCAGTTCCTTTGCCAAATTCCCAGGTTAGGAAATCTGTTGTGGGTCCTAGAACTTTCTTAACAGTGTGAGAATTTGTTTGGTATAATTGTTCTTCAGTTTGTGGGTCATCTGTTTGGTGGCTGTATTGTGGGGTTAATGGCAATGTCCTCCAAGAGGGCTTATGCCACACCCAGGACTACTGGGCCCAGAGCCCCTGCCCCAGTGGCAAACCACTGCTGACCCGTACCTCTGCAGGAGACACTCAAACACTCAAGGCAGGCCTGTCTCAGTCTCTGTGGGTCTCCTCATGCACACAAGGTTTTGTTTGAGCCCTCCAAGTGTCTCTGGTGAATATAGGGTTTGTTTCTAAACACAGTTTTGCCCCTCCTACCATCTTTCTGGGGCTTCTCCTTTGCCCTTGGATGTGCAGTATCCTCTTTTGGTGGGATTCAACATTCTTATATTGATGGCTGTTCAGCAATGAGTTGTAATTTTGGAGTTCTCACAGTAGAAGATGAGTACACATTCTTATACTCTGCCATTTTTTTTTGTTTGTTTTTTTTTTTGTACCTCAGAAAGTTACAGCTGATACACAAAGGACTGTACAAAATCACTACAGGAAACTATATGCCAATAAAATGCACAACCTGGAAGAAATTGACAAATTCTTAGAAAGGTACAATTTCCCAAGACTCAACTAGGAAGAAATAGAAAATATGAACAGGCAGAGTAAAAGTACTGAAATTGAAACTGTCTTTGATTTTAAAAAGACTCCCAAGAAACAAAAGCTCAGGACCAGATGGTTTCACAGACAAATTCTATCAAACATTTAGTGAATAATTAATTCTTATGCTTCTGAAATGGTTCCAAAAAATCTCAAAGGAAGGAATGCTTCCAAGCTCATTCTACAAGGCCACATTCACATTAATATCCAATCAGACAAAGAGATCACACAAAAAAAGAGAATTACAGGCCACTATCACTGACAAACATAGATGCAAAAGTTCTCAACAAAATACTAGCAGACAGAATCCAACAATACACTAAAAGGATCATATACCATGATCAAGAAAGATTTATTCCAGGAATGCAAGGAATTTTCACTACCTGCAAATCAATTACTGTTATGCACTACATCAATAAACTGAAGAATAAAAACTGTATGATCTTCTCAACAGATACAGAAAAATTCAACATCTTAAAATTCTACTCTGTCTCAGAGTCAACTTTCTCTTAGAACTGGGATTAGGATCGCTTTTTAAGCAATCAAACAAAGGCTTTAAATCTGCAGTAGTCAGTTTTAAATGTGGGCGTATCCAATTAATGTCTCCTAATAATTTTTGGAAATCATTTAAAGTTAGTAAACAATCTCTCTGCTTCAACGGGGCAGTTTTCAAAACTTTTGGCAGACTTAAATATGAGAAGCAAGTAAAGAGGTGTTGCACAACATCTTTATAAGCTTCTCCAGTTATCGTTTTGTAACCTAAATGTGGTCTATAGCTTTTTAGATGGCAAGCAACCATATAATCTTTGCTTGAATACTTCCAGCAACAGGGAACTCACTACTCTTCAAGGTTTTAAACTTTCCCTCACCTCTTTCTCTACAGCATTCTCACCCCACATACCACTTTCTCTAATCCCACCAACTCATTTTCAGTATTATGCCTGGGCCAGGAACTGGGCCAGTCTTTCCCAGCAATGTTAAGAGACGTCTGTTCCTGTGTCTAATAGCCCTGACATTTTATTTTATTGAATTAAAAGATGTTTTAAAGGCCTTGGAGCTGTAATTTCCTGCACCCAAAAGGCTAGATCACTAAATCCAAATGCTCTGTGGCTCCTAGCCTAAGAAGTCAAGTTTTTTCCTGTCTGATACTAAGGTAAAAAGCAAAAAGCTGTTTTACTCTTTGACCTTTATTAATTTGCACAGTTTTAGTAGGCGGTGAGGTCAAAACTTTAATTTCTCAATATAATCAGAATCTACTACACCATGCACCACCGAAATTTTATTTTTCTTTCTTTTTTTTTTTTCTTTTCTTTTTTTTTTTTTAGGAAAGCGAGCTACGCCCTAGCACAAGTCCTACAATGCCCTCAGGTAGGGGGCCAGCAGTTGGAATTGGAGTAACCTCGTCAGGGGTTAATATTGTTGCTAAATCCCCTTACTCTTAGCCTGGGTGAGACCCCCCTGAGGGGGTTTTCTCCAAGGAGCACACTCTGCATATTGTGCATGCAGTCTGTTTTAAAAGCTCCACTGTTTAAAAAACTTTTTATCTTTTTCAGGCTTAGGCAACACTTTGAGAGGCTTTGGGGGCAAAGTGGGGAACTTTTGGGCCCTGGAAGGCGCAAACGGAGGCGGCGGCTATTGCCCCAAATCAGAAAGTGGTGGATAAGTTTTTTTTTAAAGTTTGCGCAGAGAGGGAGGGAGCTCGCCAGGGCATCTGGCCACAGTGTCCTGTAAGTCCTTTCCTCTCTCCTCTGCTGATTTTTTCTTCCTTCTCTTTAAATCTTTCTCAAGTTTTCTTTCCCTCACTCTATCTTTTTTCCTTCCTCTTCTCTTCTCTTTTACTTTCTATCATTTCCTTCTTGTTTCCCTCTTTCATTCTCCCTTCTTCCTTCTTCCTGTCTTCTCTTTCTTTCTTTTCCTTTACCCTCTTTCTCTCTAACTTTTTCTTTCTTCCTCCCTCTCTTTCTCTCTCTATCTCTTTTTCTAACTTCCTTTTTTCCTTTTTCTATCTTGCTGCATTCCCTGATTCCTTCCTCCTTCGTTCCTCTCTCCTTTTCACTCTTTAGTTCTTTCTCTATCTTTAGATCTTTCTCTATTTTTTTCCTTTTTTCTTTTTCACTTTTTTTCTTTTTTCTTTTTATTTTTCTCTCTCTCTTTTTTTTTTTTTGGCTTGGGTAAAGCCCCCCTGAGGGGGTTTTTCTGCAAGGAGCAGGCTCTGTATATTGTGTATTCTTTAAAAGCTCCTTTGTTTAAAAGAAAACTTTTTTATCTTTTTCAACCTTAGGCAATGCTCTGGGAGGCTTTGGATGTAAACTGGGGAATTCCAAGGCCCTGGGAGGTGCAAGCGGAGGTGGAGTAGTCGCCTTAAATCAGAAATTGTTGGATAAATTTTTAAAGGTTTGTGTAGAGGGAGAAGGGGCTCGCCAGGGTGCCCGGCCACAGGATCCTGTAAGCCCTCTCACTCCTCAGGAGGTAGAGCACAGTGTCCCTCCTTTTCCTTGTCAATGGCAGAAAAATGATCTGCGCAGAAGGTGGAGACCCACTACCATCCACAGCTATAGCCTCTCCCATAGGCTATCCCATAGCCTCATGATGAGGATCCAGAACATTTTTAATCATATTTATAGGATAAGTGTTTAGTTGTTTTTTTTACCTTCACCCAAGTATCTAAATTAACAGTACCCTCTTTAACAGTTTCAAGATTACTTGTATAAAGAGTTGCCGTTCTTAGTTCAGTATTATACATGTCAGAAAGTTAAATATAATAGAAGATAAAGCTTTTAGCTTTCAAAAGATCAGGCTTTTCTTTGCCCTTTTAACTTCAGAAACCATTTTTTCTCTCTAACTCTTTAACACTTTCAAACACTTCCCACTCCTACTCGCCCTGTCTATCCTACAGGGGGGTCCGCGGCACCCTGAGTGGGGTCCTAGCCATCCCTAACACTGGGGGAACAATAGGGCTGATGACCCAAACTGTTCCGAGGGAGGAGCAGTAGGGCTGATGACCCAACCTGTTCCGAGGGGGAACAACAGGGCTGATGACCCAGATTGTTCCGAGGAGGGGGGCAATAGGGCTGATGACCCTAATTGCTCTGAGGGGGAACAACAGGGCTGATGACCCAAATTGTTCTGGGGAACCTACCTTCGAAGTCCCTGTCACGGGTGCCACCTGCCGGGGTCCAGCCCCGGCTGATCCAGGGTATTCGAAGCCGGGACGGCGTCGGTGAGGGTCAGGATACAATAGCTTCAAATGGATATTAATTAAAAATATAAAGAGTAATAGAATAAGGATAGCTCAGTAGGAAAATTCAGTGGAGAAAAGAGGCTGAGTAGCTTGGTTTACGCAGGAGACCAATAAAACTTCAAGACAAGAAGCTTGCACCACTTACATAGGCCGCAGGCATCCTTCCGTTCTCCCGAAGGAGAGGAGACACTGAGGCCTCCCTGGTCGGATCTTAGAAACCCAGGCATATTTAGTAAGCATGGTGGGTTCCGCGCTCCAGATGGAGACTCAGCCAGAGTGAAAGAGAGAGAGACATGGGGAGACCAATATTTCGAGAAACTGATCCCCATTCTTTATTTTCCAGAGTCTGTTTTTATACACTGAGATGTTATACAAAAGTCACGTGGGGACAGCAGTCCTGACTTTTATTAAAGTCAGGTGCTTCACACAAATGTATACAGAGGTCTTAGGGGTGTTACATCATCTTCTGGCCAGGGGGGGCCTGCTGACAATTTACGACCCTCTCCTTGTGACAACGGTCAGTCAACCAGGACACTTATTTCTCCAGGGGTGATTATTCTTAAAACAGACGCCACCCAAATAAAGTTACATTCCTATAGGGTGAGGGTGTAGTGGGTTTTAGTTCAGGAAAGAATATACTTAGCCTAAGGTCTAACGTGATTAATATCAAAGGTTAATACTTATTTCTTCTATATATTCATTAATGTGTGTAAGGGCAGGGGATGTGGAGACTTAGCAACAAACATTGGCTCAACAAATGAAAAACCCTTCACCAATACAATTTCTAATCAGCCCATTATACTTATGCTAATAGTTTTCTAACTTTTCTAAGGAACCTGTTTTTAGAAGGTTTAAAGCATCTCGCGCCTCTCACGGTTGGGGGGCTGTGAGCAATCACATGTGGCCGAACAAGCCTGTCAGGCAGGCTAGAGAAACTTCAGAGGAGTTTGTAGGTTACAACACTCTTATCACGCCCAGGAATTATTATTAACTGGAGCTCTAGGTTAACTCCTTCTCCAAAAGAGGTGGTGAGGGACAGCCCCCCATAAAGTCAGAGGTGTAGGTGAGCACAAAGTAGTAAAGTAGGCAGGCTCTGGTTATGGGGGTAGAGGCTCGAGGATTTCCACGGGGACTCCTGAGGCTCCATCCCGCCTTTGTGTATGTCGAGCCTCCTTCCTCATGACCTTTGCCAAGGGCAGAGTACCTCACTCTGGCCCCCAACAACCAGCTGAGCCACCAGAGAAGCCCAAGAATACTGGAGTGGTTAGCCTACCCCTTCTTCAGCAGATCTTTTCAGTCCAGGAATCCAACTGGGGTATCTTGCACTACAGGCTGATTCTTTAACAACTGAGCTATCAGGGAAGCCCAGTGATGTTTTAGTTCACAATATTTGCGTTGGTGAAGGGATATTTTTGAAATAAGGTGAATTATAATTTTTATTTTTGTTCTTATAATTTTTATTCTTTTTCTGTTGATTTCAATAAATATTCCATTTGAAAACACGTAAGACTGTTCAGCTTTTTATACAAATATTTCTAAGTATTATTCTACTCATCTTTTTCTGTAAGTATATGCAGACAATTAGCTAGAATAATGTTAAAAACAATTTTTTTTTCTCATAGGTATTGGGTTTTAGACATTTTTCGTGGGGTTTTAATTCTTCTGAATTGCTTCAATTTCTTATAATAGGTATTCATCATCTTATAAGTGCAATAGCATGAATTTTCATACAAAAGGTAAAGTTTCAACTCATTAGAAAGCTTCCCATAATTATAAAATGAGTTCTTTATGTCTCTCATTTAAAACTAATTATAATCTGTAAAACAATGGACAAAATTTTATCTGTCAGGTTCTCTCACATTTCTTGAACATATATGTTTTCTAAGTCATTTTTATAATAAAGATAAATTCAAAATTCAAGGTCTTAAAATCCAAGGTCTTAGAGATATAAATTGTGGGTCACAACAAAAGAACAAAGGAGATAAATAATTATTCAATATAGTGGGGGCCTGGGAAGCAACATACACTGCTACAGTCCCAATTTTCTTGGAGTTTGACAAAGAAAAATTGATAATTTTAATTCTTAGAGGAATAAAGGAGTTAGGTAATGTAAAAACATAGCAGATAAAAGTCATTTAAATCTTTACTCCATTAAAAAATTATGAAAAATCATTTGATTTCTTTGTCCCATATTGATACAACACCATAAAACTAATATTCATCATATCTCCTACAGGTTTATAATGACACTCAAAAAAAAAAAAAAAAAAAAGAATCTGAATATTTTTTACACATGCTACAAGACTCTCTGCACAACTGCTACAAGAACTAGAAAAGAAGGATAAAACTTAAATCTACAGGAGTACTAAGATAGATGCTGTTTTTCAGTGTCATACATCCATGACACATTTATTGTGAACCTACAACTACATAAATATGTCAATAAATACTACAGATGAATAAAATAGGGTAAAAATATAGAGACTACCTAAAGGGATTGGGTTTACTATTTTTAAGTTTGTGCATCTGTGCTCACTTGTGTCCCACTCTTTTGCAACCCCCATGGACTGTAGCACGCCAGGTTCCTCTGTCCATGGAATTTTTCAGGCAAGATTACTGGAGTGGGTTGCCATTTCCTATACTGTTTTTAACTTTAGTCAGGGATAATTGATTAATAAGGATAAATTTTATTTGAATCTGAAAGAAATGAACAAATTATTTAAAAATTTAGGGAAGGGAGATTTTCATGATAAGAAAAGAGCTAATCAAGGTCTTGAGATAGGATGCTTTTAAGGATGTTCAAAGAATATAAAAGTGTCTAGTTTTCTAGACATAGTGATGTCTAGAGAAAAATAAATGAGTGTCAGAGCAGATGGAGATATTAATTATTCTAGAGACACAGCAATGGGCTAGTTCATAGAGGTCCTACTAGGGCATGAAAAATAGTTTGGATTTCACTGTGCCTATGATAAGAAAACAATGGAGAGTAATGACTGAGCCAAGAAGTGACCTATATTTTAAAAGGATAAATCTATCTTCTGCATTGGGAAAAGTTGGAAGTGTGAAGCAAAGGATGAGGCTGGAAGATCAGTGAGAAGAATAGTAATTCAGGTTACAAAATTCAATGACTTGAGTCTTTTGCATCTCTGCAGCCAAGAAAGCAATATGGGTCACCAGAAACTTTACTGGAGTCATTCAAGAAAATTTGGCCAGGGTTCTCTTCTTTGCTGTGTCTGCTCAAATCAGGATGGTCTGATTGGGAAATATGGCCTCAAACGTGCCACCAGTCTTTCCACCAGCATGTGACATCGCCTTCATTAGGCTGGATTGAGTGTGAACTTCCCTTAATGGGTCATCCAGGTCATCTATCTTACTCAAAAAACAAAACACAAAAGACTTCAAATAGCCAAAGATATCTTGAGAAAGAAAAAATCGAGCCTGAGGAATCAGGCTGTCTGACTTCAGACTATACTATAAAACTACAGTAATTAATACAGTATGGTACCGACACACACACACACACACACACATAAAAAAAAAAAATAGTTCAATTGATCAGGATAAAAAGCCTGGAGATAAATGTACACATTTATGATCACCGAATTTATAATAAAGGAGGCAAAAATATACAATGGAGAAAAGATGGTCTCTTCAATAAATGGTGCTGGGAAAACTGGTTAAAAAAAAAAAATCCCTTAGAACACTCTAGAACACCATACATAAAATCAAACTCAAAATGGACTAAAGACCTAAGTGTAAGTTAACACTGTAAATCTCTTAGAGGAAAACAGAGGCAGAACACTCTTTGACATAAATCACAGTGAGATCGTCATTGATCCATCTCCGAGAGCAATGAAAATAAAACAAAAATAAACAAATGGAACTTAATTAAACTTAAAACGTTTTGCACAGAGATGAAACCATAAACAAAATGAAAAGACAACACTCAGAATGGAAGAAAAAATTGCAAGCAAAGCAACTGATAAGAGCTTAATCTCCAAAATACATTAAAAAAAAAAAAAAAAACAAAAAAACCTCATATAGCTTAACACAAGAAAAAAATAATTCATTGGAAAAAAGGGTATAAGACCTACATAGACATTTCTCCAAAGAAGACATACATATGGCCAAGAAACATAGGCAAAGATGCTCTAACTCACCAATTATTAGAGAAATGTATATCAAAACTATAATGAGGCATCATCTCACACCAGTCAGAACGGCCATCATCAGTTCAGTTCAGTCACTCAGTCATGCCTGACTCTTTGCAACCCCATGAATCACAGTTCGCCAGGCCTCACTGTCCATCACCAACTCCTGGAATCCACCCAAACCCATGTCTATTGAGTCAGTGATACCATGCAACCATCTCATTCTCTGTTGGCCCCTTCTCCTCTTGCCCTCAATCTTTCCCAACATCAGGGTCTTTTCAATGAGTCAACTCTCTGCATCAGGTGGTCAAAGTATTGGAATTTCAGCTTCAACATTCAGTTCAGTTCAGTCGCTCAGTTGTGTCTGACTCTTTGCGAGCCCATGAATCGCAGCACGCCAGGCCTCACTGTCCATCACCAACTCCTGAAGTTCACTCAAACTTACGTCCACTGAGTCAGTGATGCCATTCAAACACCTCATCCTCTGTCATCTTTTCCTCCTGCCCCCAATCCCTTCCAGCTTCAGAGTCTTTTCCAATGAGTCAATTCTTCGCATGAGGTGGCCAGCCTACTGGAGTTTCAGATTTAGCATCATTCCTTCCAAAGAACACCCAGGGCTGATCTCCTTTAGGATGGACTGGATGGATCTCCTTAAGTCGAAGGGACTCTCAAGAGTCTTCTCCAACACCACAGTTCAAAAGCATCAATTCTTGGCTATTAGCTTTCTTTATAGTCCAACTCTCACATCTATACATGACTACTGCAAAAACCATAGCATTGACTAGATGGACCTTTGTTGGCAAACTAATGTCTCTGCTTTTTAATGTGCTGTCTACGTTGGTCATAACTTTCCTTCCAAGGAGTAAGTGTCTTTTAACTTCATGGCTGCAGTCACCATCTGCAGTGATTTTGGAGCCCAGAAAAATAAAGTCTGACACTGTTTCCACTGTTTCCCCATCTATTTCCCATGAAGTGATGGGACCAGATGTCATGATCTTAGTTTTCTGAATGTTGAGCTTTAAGCCAACTCTTTCAGTCTCCTCTTTCACATTCATCAAGAGGCTCTTTAGTTCTTTTTCTCTTTCTGCCATCAGGATGGTGTCATCTGCATATCTGAGGTTACTGATATTTCTCCCGACAATCTTGATTGCAGCTTGTGCTTCTTCCAGCCCAGCATTTCTCATTATGTACTCTGCATATAAGTTAAATAAGCAGGGTGACAATATACAGCCTTGACGTACTCCTTTCCTATTTGGAACCAGTCTGTTGTTCCATGTCCAGTTTTAACTGTTGCTTCCTGACCTGTATAGAGCTTTCTCAAGAGGCAGGTCAGGTGGTCTCGTATTCCCATGTCTTTCAGAATTTTCCACAGTTTATTGTAATCCACACAGTCAAAGGCTTTGGCATAGTTAATAAAGCAGAAATAGATGTTTTTCTGGAACTCTCTTGCTTTTTTGATGATCCAGCAGATGTTGACAATTTGATCTCTGGTTCCTCTGCCTTTTCTAAAATGAGCTTGTACATCAAGAAGTTCACGGTTCACATATTACTGAAGCCTGGCTTGGAGACTTTTAAGCATTACTTTACTAGCACGTGAGATGAGTGCAATTGTACGGTAGTTTGAGCATTCTTTGGCATTACCTTTATTTGGGGTTGCAATGAAGACTGAACCTTTCAAGTCCTCTGGCCACTGCTGACTTTTCCAAATTTGCTGACATATTGAGTGCAACAATTTCACAGCAACATATTTTAGGATTTGAAGTAGCATAACTGGAATTCCATAACCTCCACTAACTTTGTTCATAGTGATGCTTCCTAAGGCCTACCTGACTTCATATTCCAAGATGTCTGGTTCTAGGTGAGTAGGAGTTATCACACCTCTGTTATTATATCAGTTGTGAAGATCTTTTTTGTATAGTTCTTCTGTGTATTCTTGCCATCTTTTCTTAGTATCTTCTGCTTCTGTTAGGTCCATACCATTTCTGTCCTTTATTGAGCCCATCTTTGCATGAAATGTTCCCTTGGTATCTCTGATTTTCTTGAAGAAATCTCTAGTCTTCACATTCTACTGTTTTCCTCTATTTGTTTGCTTTGATCACTGAAGAAGGTTTTCTTATCTCTCCTTGCTTTTCCTTATAACTCCATTCAAATGGATATATCTTTCCTTTTCTCTTTTGCTTTCTCTTCTCCTCTTTTCACGGCTATTTGTAAGGCCTCCTCAGACAGCCATTTTGTCTTTTTGCATTTATGTTTCTTGGGGATGGTCTTGCTTCCTGTCTCCTGTACAACGTCTCAAGTCTCCATCCATAGTTCATCAGGCACTCTGTCTATCAGATCTAGTCCCTTAAATCTGTTTCTTACTTCCACTGTATAGTCATAAGGGATTTGATTTAGGTCATACCTGAATGGTCTAGTGGTTTTCCCCCTTTCTTTAATTTAAGTCTGAATTTGGCAATAAGGAGTTCATGACCTGAGCCATCATCAAAAAGCCTACAAAAAATCCTGGAGTGGATTTTGGGGAGTATAATCCTCCTACACTCTCAATAGGAAGGTAAATTGGTACAGCCACTATGGATAACAGTATCCAAAACTAAGAACAGAACTACCCTGTGACCCATGCCTGGGCATATACCTGGAGAAAACCATGATTTTAAAACATACATGCATGCCAATCTTAATTAAAGTACTATTTACAATAGACAGGACTTGTAAGTAAACTACATATCCATCAACACAGGAATGAATGAAGAAGATGTGGTACATTTTTACAGTGAAATATTACGCAGACATAAAAAGAATGAACTAGTACCATTTGGAGAGATGTGGACAGACCTAGAGACTATCATATGGAGTGAATTTAAGTCAAAGAGAAAAAAAAAATCATAATATTGCTTTTTGAACTATGGTGTTGGAGAAGACTCTTGAGAGTCCCTTGGACTGCAAGGATATCCAACCAGTCCATTCTGAAGGAGATCAGCCCTGGGATTTCTTTGGAAAGAATGATGCTAAAGCTGAAACTCCAGTAGTTTGGCCACCTCATGTGAAGAGTTGACTCACTGGAAAAGACTCTGATGCTGGGAGGGATTGGGGGAAAGAGCAGAAGGGGACGACAGAGGATGAGATGGCTGGATGGCATCACTGACTCAATGGACATGAGTCTGAGTGAACTCTGGGAATTGGTGATGGACAGGGAGGCCTGGCGTGCTGTGATTCATGGTGTCGCAAAGAGTTGGACACGACTGAGTGACTGATCTGATCTGATCTGAACGCAGAATTTAAAAAAGTGATACAGATGAACTTATTTGCAAAGCAGATATAGAGTCTCACATGTAGAAAACAAACTTACGGATACCAATATGGGGAGGAGGTGGTTGGGATGAAATGGGAGATTGGGATTAACATATATATGCTACTAGGTATAAAATAGATAACTATTGAGAACCTAATGTATAGCACAGGGAACTCTACACCCAATGTTCTGTGGTGACCTAATAGGAAGGAAATACAAGAAAATACAGACACACACACATATTATAATATATATATATATATATATATATATATATATAATAATTACATATATATAATCATTGTATATGTAATATATATTTATAGTTAATATAGAATATAAAATATACATGATGATTCACTTTGTTGTTAAGTTGTAAAACAACATTGTAAAATAATCATACACCAAAAAAATTAATTAAAAAAATCAATGACTTGAACCAGGTATAGATAGTGAGAGGTCAGGTTAAAAAAAAACAATAGGAGGGAAGAGCTATGATGGCGGAGGAATAGGATGGAAAGAACACTTTCTCCCCCACAAATTCCTCAAAAGGACATTTAAACGCCGAGTAAATTCCACAAAACAACTTCTGAATGCTGGCAGAGGACATCAGGCACCCAGAGAAGCAACCCACTGTCTTCAAAAGGAGGTAGGAAAAAATATAAAAGACAAAAACAGAGACAAAAGAGGGAGGGATGGAGCTCTGTCCCGGGGAAGGGAATCTTAAAAAGAGAAAAGTTTCCAAACACCAGGAGACATTCTGATGGCCGAATCTGTGCCGAGCCTTGGAAGCACAGAGGGCAACATAACAGGGAGGAAAAATAAATAAACAATTAAAACCTGCAGATTACAAGCCCTTTGGTAACTCACCCAGTGGAGAAGCAGCGCAGACGCCTGCACACGCCACTAGCAAGCTGGGGCTGAGCAGGGAGGCACGGCACAGGCTGCAGCGCTTAGAGTAAGGATCTGGCCTGAATACCCCGAGCACTATCTGAGCTAAATAATTTGAGCTAGCAAACCAGACTGTGGGATATCTACCACACAAAAAGCCAGCCCTAACCTAAGACACCACCAGACCCATGCAAGGAGCAAAGGACTGAACAGAGATAGCCGACTGCAGACCATCCCCCTCCGGTGACAGGCAGCCAGAGCTGGAAGTGGGCAATCGCAGCCCCAGAGAGACATTATCTACAAAACTGTATGCAGGTTTCTTTGCTAACTAAAACTTCTTGGGGTTCTGGATGGTCAACATCCACCTGAGAAGGTGCACTGGTTGTACACCTAGATAACCGAGTGGTGGGGAGGTGATAAGTCACAGCAACCATGCTCGCCAAACACCTCATCACCTGAGCTGCTCGGACCTGGGAAGGGCACAAAACGCAGGCCCAACTGAGTCTGAGCCTCTGAGGGCTACCTGAGTGCCTGAACCTGAGCATCTTAGACCTGGGAGGTGCAAGCAGCCCAAGGCCGGCTGCGGATGGTTCCTGGTGGAGCAACCTAGAGCCTGAGCTGTGTGGGCAGGGAGGCTACATGCGCCGTGAGTGGGGGGCAGGCCCAGTGTGGCTGAGGCACTGCGAGCACACGCCAGTGTTTTTTGTTTGCAGCGTCTCTCCCTCCCCACAGCACAACTGAACAAGTGAGACCAAAAAAAAAGTGTCCACCACCATCCCCTTTGTGTCAGGGTGGAAATCAGACACTGAAGAGACCAGCAAACAGAAGAAGCTATAACAGAGGGAACCGCCTTGGAAGCTACAGGCAATAGATTAAAACCCTATGGTTAGTACTGACTACATAGGAAGGGGCCTATAGATCTTGAGAAATATAAGCTGGACCAAGGAACTAGCCGAAAATGAACTGACCACACAATATCCACAATAACACCAGAGAAAGTCCTAGATACAGTTTTACTATTTTTACGATCATTCTTTCTTTTTTTTTTTTAATTTTTAAAAAAATGTTTAAGTCCTCTATTACTCCTTTAATTTTCACTTTTATAACCTACTAGTACTTTGCAAAAAAAAAAAAAAAAACTATTTTTTTTAAAAAAAGAAAACTTCATATATATATATTTTTATAAATTTTGTGACCTTGTTGTTTTCTTTTTTTTTCTCTTCTTTTCTTTAACATTACATTTTTAAAATTCCAAACTCTACTCTAGATTTTTGATTTTAGCTTTTTGGTATTTGTTATCAATTTTGTACCTATTTTTTTTTTTTAATAATTTTTGTGACTTTTTTTTTCTTCTTCTCTCTCTTTCTTTCTCTTCTTCTTTTCTTTAACATTGTATATCTGAAATTTCAAAATCTACTCTAGACTTTTAATTTATGCTTTTTGGTATTTGTTATCAATTTTGTACCTATATTTTCTTTATAATTTTTGCAACTTTGTTGTTTTTTTTTTTCTCTCTCTGTTTCTCTTTCTTCTTTTTTTTTAACATTGTATTTTTGAAATTCCAAACTCTACTCTAGATTTTTAACTTTTGCTTATTGGTATTCGTTATCAATTTTGTATCTATATTTTCTTTATAATTTTTGTGACTTTGGGTTTTTTTTTGTTCTTTTTCTCTCTTTCTTTTCCTTCTTTTCTTTAACATTGTATTTTTGAAATTCCAAACTCTAGATTTTTAATTTTTGCTTTTATGTGTTTGTTACCAATTTTATACCTTTAAGAACTCAATCTTCAGTACCCATTTTTTACTAGGGAGTGAGATTACTGGCTTGACTGCTCTCTCCCCTTTGGACTCTCCTTTTTCTCCACCAGGTCGCCTGTGTCTCCTCCCTAACCCCTCTCTACTCTAACCAACTCTGTGAATTTCTGTGTGTTCCAGATGGTGGAGAACACTTAGGGAACTGATTACTGGCTGGATTTGTCTCCCTCCTCTTCATTCCCCCCTTTTATCCTCCTGGCCACCTCTGTCTCCTTCCTCCTTCTTCTCTTCTCCATATAACTCCGTGAACATCTATGAGTGGTCCAGTTGTGGAGTGCATATAAGGAAGTCATTACTGGCTAGCCTGCTCTCTCCTCTATTGATTCCACCTCATCTCATTCATGTCACCTCTAACACCCTCCTCCCTCTTCTCTTCTCCATGTAACACTGTGAACCTCTCTGGGTGACCCTCACAGTGGAGAAACTTTTCATCTTTAACCTAGATGTTTTATCAGTGGTGCTGTATAGAAGGAGAAGTTTTGAAACTACTGTAAAAATAAGACTGATAACTGGAAGCAGGAGGATTAAGTCCAAACCCTGACTCCAGGGAACTCCTGACTCCAGGGAACATTAATTGACAGGAGCTCATCAAATTCCTCCATACCTACACTGAAACCAAGCACCACACAAGGGCTAACAAGTTCCAGGGCAAGACATACCAAGCAAAGTCTCCAGCAACACAGGAACACAGCCCTGAGCTCCAAGATACAGGCTGCCCAAAGTCACCCCAAAGCCATAGACATCTCATAACTCATCACTAGACACTTCATTGCACTCCAGAGAGAAAAAATCCAGCTCCACCCACCAGAACACGGACACAAGCTTCCCTAACCAAGAAACCTTGACAAGCCACCTGTACAAACCCACACACAGTGAGGAAATGCCACAATAAAGAGAACTCCACAAACTGCCAGAATATAGAAAGGACACCTCAAACTCAGCAATTTAAACAAGATGAAGAGACAGAGTAACACCCAGCAGGTAAAGGAACAGGATAAATGCCCACCAAACCAAACAAAAGAGGAAGAGATAGGGAATCTACCTGATAAAGAATTCCGAATAATGATAGTGAAATTGATCCAAAATCTTGAAATCAAAATGGAATCACAGATAAATAGCCTGGAGACAAGGATTGAGGAGATGCAAGAAAGGTTTAACAAGGACCTAGAAGAAATAAAAAAGAGTCAATATATAATGAATAATGCTATAAATGAGATCAAAAACACTCTGGAGGCAACAAATAGTAGAATAACAGAGGCAGAAGATAGGATTAGTGAATTAGAAGATAGAATGGTAGAAATAAATGAATCAGAGAGGAAAAAAGAAAAACGAATTAAAAGAAATGAGGACAATCTCAGAGACCTCCAGGACAATATTAAAAGCTACAACATTCGAATCATAGGGGTCCCAGAAGAAGAAGACAAAAAGAAAGACCATGAGAAAATACTTGAGGAGATAATAGTTGAAAACTTCCCTAAAATGGGGAAGGAAATAATCACTCAAGTCCAAGAAACCCAGAGAGTCCCAAACAGGATAAACCCAAGGCGAAACACCCCAAGACACATATTAATCAAATTAACAAAGATCAAACACAAAGAACAAATATTAAAAGCAGCAAGGAAAAAACAACAAATAACACACAAGGGAATTCCCATAAGGATAACAGCTGATCTTTCAAAGGAAACTCTCCAAGCCAGGAGGAAATGGCAAGACATACTTAAAGTGATGAAAGAAAATAACCTACAGCCCAGATTACTGTACCCAGCAAGGATCTCATTCAAATATGGAGGAGAAATCAAAAGCTTTACAGACAAACAAAAGCTGAGAGAATTCAGCACCACCAAACCAGCTCTCCAACAAATACTAAAGGATATTCTCTAGACAGGAAACATAAAAAGGGTGTATAAATTCGAACCCAAAACAATAAAGTAAATGGCAATGGGATCATACTTATCAATAATTACCTTAAATGTAAATGGGTTGAATGCCCCAACCAAAAGACAAAGACTGGATGAATGGATACAAAAACAAGACCCCTACATATGTTGTCTACAAGAGACCTACCTCAAAACAGGGGACACATACAGACTGAAAGTGAAGGTCTGGAGAAAGATTTTCCATGCAAATAGGGACCAAAAGAAAGCAGGAGTAGCAATACTCATATCAGATAAAATAGACTTTAAAACAAAGGCTGTGAAAAGAGACAAAGACGGTCACTACATAATGATCAAAGGATCAATCCAAGAAGAAGATATAACAATTATAAATATATATGCACCCAACACGGGAGCACTGCAATATGTAAGACAAATGCTAACAAATATGAAAGGAGAAATTAACAATAACACAATAATAGTGAGAGACTTTAATACCCCACTCACACCTATAGATAGATCAACTAAACAGAAAATTAACAAGGAAACACAAACTTAAAATGATACAATAGACCAGTTAGACCTAATTGATATCTATAGGACATTTCATCCCAAAACAATGAATTTCACCTTTTTCTCAAGCGCACACGGAACCTTCTCCAGGATAGATCACATCCTGGGCCATAAATCTAGACTTGGTAAATTCAAAGAAATTGAAATCATTCCAAGCATCTTTTCTGACCACAATGCAGTAAGATTAGATCTCAATTACAGGAGAAAAACTATTAAAAATTCCAACATATGGAGGCTGAACAACACGCTGCTGAATAACTAACAAATCATAGAAGAAATCAAGAAAGAAATCAAAATTTGCATAGAAATGAATGAAAATGAAAACACAACAACCCAAAACCTGTGGAACACTTTAAAATCAGTCTTAAGGGGAAAGTTCATAGCAATACAGGCATACCTCAAGAAAGAAGAAAAAAGTCAAATAAATAACCTAACTCTACACCTAAAGCAACTAGAAAAGGAAGAAATGAAGTACCCCAGGGTTAGTAGAAGGAAAGAAATCTTAATAATTAGGGCAGAAATAAATGCAAAAAACAAAAAAACAAAAAAAAAAAAGAGAGAGACAAAAATAGCAAAAATCAATAGCAAAAATTAGCAAAAAAGAAAAAATCAACAAAGCCAAAAGCTGGTTCTTTGAAAGGATAAATAAAATTGACAAACCATTAGCCAGACTCATCAAGAAACAAAGGGAGAAAAATCAAATCAATAAAATTAGAAATGAAAATGGAGCGATCACAACAGACAGCACAGAAATACAAAGGATCATGAGACTACTATCAGCAATTATATGCCTATAAAATGGACAATGTGGAAGAAATGGACAAATTCTTAGAAAAGTACAACTCTCCAAAACTGGACCAGGAAGAAATAGAAAATCTTAACAGACCCATCACAAGCATGGAAATCGAAACTGTACTCAGAAATCTTCCAGCAAACAAAATCCCAGATCCAGATGGCTTCACAGCTGAATTCTACCAAAAATTTAGAGAAGAGCTAACACCTATCCTACTCAAACTCTTCCAGAAAATTGCAGAGGAAGGTACACTTCCAAACTCATTCTACGAGGCCACCATCACTCTAATACCAAAACCTGACAAAGATCCCACAAAAAAAGAAAACTACAGGCCAATATCACTGATGAACATAGATGCAAAAATCCTTAACAAAATTCCAACAATCAGAATCCAACAACACATTAAAAAGATCATACACCATGACCAAGTAGGCTTTATCCCAGGGATGTAAGGATTCTTCAATATCTGCAAATCAATCAATGTAATACACCACATTAACAAATTGAAAAATAAAAATCATTTGATTATCTCAATAGATGCAGAGAAAGCCTTAGACAAAATTCAACATCCATTTATGATAAAAACTCTCCAGAAAACAGGAATAGAAGGAACATACTTCAACATAATAAAAGATATATATGACAAACCCACAGAAAACATTATCCTCAATGGTGAAAATTTGAAAGCATTTCCTCTAAAGTCAGGAACAAGACAAGGGTGCCCACTTTCATCATTACTATTCAACATAGTTTTGGACGTTTTGGCCACAGCAATCAGGGCAGAAAAAGAAATAAAAGGCATCCAAATTGGAAAAGAAGAAGTAAAACTCTCACTGTTTGCAGACGACATGATCCTCTACATAGAAAACCCTAAAGACTCGACCAGAAAATTACTAGAAATAATCAATGATTATAGAAAGTTGCAGGATAAAAAATCAACACACAAAAATCCCTTGCATTCGTATACACTAATAATGAGAAAATAGAGAAATTAAGGAATCAATTCCATTCACCATTGCATCAGAAAGAATAAAATACTTAGGAATATATTTATCTAAAGAAACTAAAGACCTATATATAGAAAACTATAAAACACTGGTGAAAGAAATCAAAGAGGACACTAATAGATGGAGAAATATACCATGTTCATGGATGGGAAGAATCAATATAGTGAAAATGAGTATACTACTCAAAGCAATTTATAGATTCAATGCAATCCCTATCAAGCTACCAACGGTATTCTTCACAGAGCTAGAATAAATAATTTCACAATTTGTATGGAAATACAAAGAACCTCAAATAGCCAAAGCTATCTTGAGAAAGAAGCATGGAACTGGAGGAATCAACCTGCCTGACTTCAGGCTCTACTACAAAGCCACAGTCATCAAGACAGTATGGTACTGGCACAAAGACAGAAATATAGATCAATGGAACAAAATAGAAAGCCCAGAGATAAATCCACGCACATATGGACACCTTATCTTTGACAAAGGAGGCAAGAATATATAATGGATTAAAGACAATCTCTTTAACAAGTGGTGCTGAGAAAACTGGTCAACCACTTGTAAAATAATGAAACTAGAGCACTTTCTAACACCATACACAAAAATAAACTCAAAATGGATTAAAGATCTAAACATTAGACCAGAAACTATAAAACTCTTAGCGGAAAACATAGGCAAAACACTCTCTGACATGCATCACAGCAGGATCCTCTATGACCCACCTCCCAGAATATTGGAAATAAAAGCAAAAATAAACAAATGGGACCTAATTAAACTTAAAAGCTTCTGCACAACAAAGGAAACTATAAGCATGGTGAAAAGGCAGCCTTCAGAATGGGAGACAATAATAGCAAATGAAGCAACTGACAAACAACTAATCTCAAAAATATGCAAGCAACTCCTATGGCTCAATTCCAGAAAAATAAATGACCCAATCAAAAAATGGGCCAAAGAACTAAATAGAAATTTCTCCAAAGAAGACATACAGATGGCTACCAAACACATGAAAAGATGCTCAACATCACTCATTATCAGAGAAATGCAAATCAAAACCACTATGAGGTATCATTTCACGCCAGTCAGAATGGCTGTGATCCAAAAGTCTACAAGCAATAAATGCTGGAGACGGTGTGGAGAAAAGGGAACCCTCTTACACTGTTGGTGGGAATGCAAACTAGTACAGCCACTAGGGAGAACAGTGTGGAGATTCCTTAAAAACCTGGAAATAGAACTGCCTTATGATCCAGCAATCCCACTGCTGGGCATACACACTGAGGAAACCAGAAGGGAAAGAGACACGTGTACCCCAATGTTTATCGCAGCACTGTTTATAATAGCCAGGACATGGAAGCAACCTAGATGTCCATCAGCAGATGAATGGATAAGAAAGCAGTGGTACATATACACAATGGAGTATTACTCAGCCATTAAAAAGGATACATTTGAATCAGTTCTAATGAGGTGGATGAAACTGGAGCCTATTATACAGAGTGAAGTAAGCCAGAAAGAAAAAAAACCAATACAATATACTAACGCATATATATGGAATTTAGAAAGATGGTAATGATAACCCTGTATACGAGACAGCAAAAGAGGCACTGATGTATCGAACAGTCTTTTGGACTCTGTGGGAGAGGGAGAGGGTGGGATGATTAGGGAGAATGGCATTAAACATGTATAATATCATATATGAAATGAGTCGCCATTCCAGGTTCGATGCACGATACTGGATGCTTGGGGCTGGTGCAATGGGACAACCCAGAGGGATAGTATGGGGAGGGAGGAGGGAGGAGGGTTCAGGATGGGGAACACATGTATACCTGTGGTGGATTCATTTCGATATATGGCAAAACCAATACAATATTGTAAAGTTAAAAAATAAAATAAAATTAAAAAAAAAAACAATATTAAAAATAGATCCCACAGGAATTACTGATAAATAATGGAATATGGGTAGTGAAAGGGACAGAAGAGTTGAGGATTATTCCAATGCATTTTTCCAATGAGAAACTAGATGGACAGAGTTAATGTTTAGTTATTAGAGGAAGAATGTGGAAAAAACCATGATAAAAAAAATAAAATTCAGGTATTAATATATTAATCTTGTTATGTGTATCACACATTCAAACAGACAAACCAAGATTTCTGAGAAGTCTGGATCAGAGTTATGGCAGTTGTCACATAAGGCCATGAAAGTGATCAAAATTATCTAGAAGGTGAGAATAAAATAAAAAGAAAATACGGTCCAAGGAATGACACTTGGAGCATTTCAATGCCTGTCTGTCTGCTGCTGCTGCGGCTGCTGCGTCGCTTCAGTAGTGTCTGAGTCTGTGCGACTCCATAGACAGCAGCCTACCAGGCTCCCCCGTCCCTGGGATTCTCCAGGCAAGAACACTGGAGTGGGTTGCCATTTCCTTCTTCAGTGCATGAAAGTGAAAATTGAAAGTGAAGTCGCTCAGTCGTGTCCGACTCCTAGCGACCCCATGGACTGCAGCCTACCAGGCTCCTCCATCCATGGGATTTTCCAGGCAAGAGTACTGGAGTGGGATGCCATTGCCTTCTCCTCAACGTCTGTCTACACATCAGCAAAAGACAGAGAAAGTTTTAATTCTTAAATAGGAGAAAAACTGAGAGATTTAACATGTCATAAATCAAGTGCAAACAGTTTACCAGAAAGAAATGGATCACATTAGTAAAATCCTTCTAACCAACCAGATCAAAAAACAACTGAGATTGAAGAGATTAACTGACCTTGGTAATATTTGTGTGACCCGTGTCTTGCTTTTCCTGTCACTGAAAGTGAAAGTACTCAATTGTGTCCAACTCTTTGCAACCTCACAGTCCATGGAATTCTCCATGCCAGAGTACTGGAGTAGGTAATCTTTCCTTTCTCCAGGGGATCTTCCCAATGCAGGAATCAAACCCAGGACTCCTGCACTGCAGGTGGATTCTTTCCTCACATCGTGCCAGCAATAAATATATATTTAGAAAGAATACTTATTTCTAGGTTATTCCAAATCAAAGAGAAGAATGATCCAGCAATCCCACTGCTGGGCATACACACTGAGGAAACCAGAATTGAAGAAGACACGTGTACCCCAATGTTCATCGCAGCACTGTTTATAATAGCCAGGACATGGAAGCAACCTAGATGTCCATCAGCAGATGAATGGATGACAAAGCTGTGGTACATATAGACAATGGAGTATTACTCAGCCATTAAAAATAACACATTTGAATCAGTTCTAATGAGGTGGATAGAAATGGACCCTATAATACAGAGTGAAGTAAGCCAGAAAGAAAAACACCAATACTGTATACTAATGCATATATATGGAATTTAGAAAGATCATAACAATAACCCTGTATGCGAGACAGCAAAAGAGACACAGATGTATAGAACAGTCTTTTGGACTCTGTGGGAGAGGGAGAGGGTGGGATGATTAGGGAGAATGACATTGAAACATGTATAATATCATATATGAAATGAATCGCCAGTCTAGGTTCAATTCATGATACTGGATGCTTGGGGCTGGTGCACTGGGATGACCCAGAGGGATGTTAAGGGGAGGGAGGAGGGAGGAGGGTTCAGGATGGGGAACGCATGTATACCTGTGGTGGATTCATGTTGATGTATGGCAAAACCAATACAATATTTTAAAGTAATTAACCTCCAATTAAAATAAATAAATTTATATTAAAAAATAAAATAAAATATTTTGGGGTCAACTTTATCATGTTTATATTCTGTATTTTCAATATTCTCTGAAAGAATTTTGGAAAAGAGGGAGGAAGAATTTTTAGGCAAAGAATGTCCAGAGAAATGTAGTTTTGCAAGGTAAATGCATATTGAAACTTTGTGCTAATGTATAAGGTATAAATGTATAGTCCACATAGAAATTAAGATTGTTAGTGCATTACTGAATTTGTTTTGATAAATAGAAAAAAAATGGCTTGAAAAAAAATAAATGATTTGAAGATCAAGTGTTCCAAAACATGCATGAGTATGTTAGAATAAAAATTATGAGTCATTTCCTAGAGCTGTGCACTACTTTTGAAGTCTGGGTTCGAAATCATAAGACATGCTAGTTTCAACAAATTAAGTAAATATACATGTATTTTCATTTTTATTTCCATGATACATGACTTTGTGTTACTAGATATTTGCATTTCCTCAGTACGTCCTTTATTTCTTTAAAATAATATATTTTATTTCTCTATTACATTCCTTTGGGAGTATTAGGATTTAGAAGCTTTAGGGAAGACATTACTTGTGAATATTAAAGTAACATGAATTCTAGTATTCTAAATACTTATCTGAGATTATAAAAGGGTTTATTTAAAGGCAGATACATGAGTTATTGAACTTAATTTTTTAAAATATCTAAATCTTTGTTTCTTATACCATTTCCATTATTATTTCCCTTGAAAGGAAAACAAATCACAAGAAACTTGGCCCTTTTATCTCCTAAATGTATTCATTAATGTTGATAATTTTCTGAGCATATTTTCCTTAAGTATGGAAATATCTAAAATACTTAGTATCACAAATATTACAGTATCACATAAATAAATGTCTTAATAGATTTGTATTTGATCACATTGGGACATGCCTCAGGATATCTCAATAAGAAAAGCTAAATTTAACAGTTTAATTTCCTCTTATTCTTATCCTTTTATATATCAACAAAGTTTTGGCATTCCAACCTATATATAAAAAGACATAGAAGCATTGGCTTCATTTAGAAAATTAGCAGACCATGAACACAGCTCCCATGTACTCAATTAAAACCATCAAAACCTTAAAATCTTGTTAGTAATATATGAGAGATAAACTGAGATTTTGTACTTAGTCTCTGCCACTGTTGTTTCTCATTTCTTCTTATGAATGACTTAGCTTAACTGTTCCTTTCCAGCCATCTTTATTATCCCAAATTGACCAAAACTTCTAATTTGTAAGAATGATTCCTCCCATTTGGAAAAACATTTTTAATCAACTATTTCTGAAACCAATTGAAACTGAGCGTTTTAAAAAAAATTTGTAAAATCAATCTCTCTTTCATTCTCTCTCAAATTAGAAAAGCTTCTTTAGAGTCTTCAAGTCTGGCATTTTAAAAATAAAGGCTCCCACAGATTTAAATGATATAAATCAGATCAAGACTTTATCTTCTAATGCCCACCCAGAGAACACTTCCAGGAAGATCAGTTCAGTCACTCAGTCGTATCTGACTCTTTGCGAAGCCATGGACTGCAGCACGCCATGCTTCCCTGTCCATCACCAACTCCCCCGAGCATACTCAAACTCATGTCCATCGTGTTGGTGATGATATCTGACCATCTTATCCTCTGTTGTCCCCTTCAATGTATCCCAGCATCAAGGGATTTTCCAATGAGTCAGTCCTTTGCATCAGGTGGCTGAAATATTGTAGTTTCAGCCTCAGCATCAGTCTTTCCAATGAACACCCAGGACTGATTTCCTTTAGGATTGACTGGTTGGACCTTCTTGCAGTCCAGGGGATTCTCAAGAGTTATTTCCAACACCACAGTTTGAAAGCATCAATTATTTGGTGCTTGGCTTTCTTTAGAGTTCAACTCTCACATCCATACATGACTACTGGAAAAACCATAGCTTTGACTAGATGAACTTTTGTTGGAAAGTAATGTCTCTGCTTTTTAATATGTTGTCTAGGTTGGTCATAGCTTCTTTCCAAAGGAGCAAGCGCCTTTGAATTTCAGTGATTTTGGAGCCCAAAGAAATAGTCTCTCAATGTTTCCATTGTTTCCCCATCTATTTGCTTTGAAGTGATGGGACCTGATGCCATGATCTTAGTTTTCTGAATGTTGAGTTTTAAGCCAATTTTTTCACTCTCCACTTTCACTTTCATCAAGAGGTTTTTGAATTCCTCTTCACTTTCTGCCATAAGGGTGGTGTCATCTGCATATCTGAGGTTACTGATATTTCTCTCAGCAATCTTGATTCCAGCTTGTGCTTCATCCAGCCCAGAGTTTCTCATGATGTACTCTGCATATAAGTTAAATAAGCAGGGTGACAATATACAGCCTTGACATATTCCTTTCCTGATTTGGAACCAGTCTATTGTTCCATGTACAGTTCTAACTGTTGCTGCTTGACCTACATACAGATTTTTCAGGAGACAGGATAAGTGATCTGGTATTCCCATGTCTTTCAGAATTTTCCACAGTTTATTGTGATCCACACAGTCAAAGGCTTTGACATAGTCAATAAAAGAGAGTAGATGTTTTTCTGGAACTCTCTTTTAAGAGACATTGCTTTTTCGATGATCCAGCGGATGTTGGTAATTCGATCTGTCATTGCTATGCCTTTTCTAAATCCAGCTTGAACATCTGGAAGTTCACAGTTCATATACTGTTGAAGCCTGGCTTGAAGAATTTTGGCAATCCTTATTTCCATATCCAGGAAGATAGATCATAACAGAAATGCTATAAGATCTGTCCTCAGAATTCCAATGACTGTACTACCAATGTCTACTTTTGATGAGTGCAGTTTCCTGTACGTAAAAGCAACCCTAAGTCTTTTATTTTTTCCTTTTAGTCCCCTTGATATTAGCTTCTTGATTTGCTTTGTATTGATGAAGGAGCTTATAGATAAGATGCAATAGGGTTAGGAATCTTAATGCCTGATTATTTGTATTTTGTTTCTTCTCTTCATTTGGATACTGGTAGTCACAAGACTTTCAAAAAACTTTAGGGTTATGGTGAGAATAGCACTAAATAATTGAAGCTTTGAAAAGAGTCTAGACAAGAGTCTATCAAGCAAAATTTAGAACTTCAGTATTTACTCTGAATAATTTATAATAATAATATAATCCATTTATGTGCATTAGAATCAAAAAAATTCAAAAACTGAAATAAGTAACAATTGGCATGAAGAGACCACTAAGGAATGGGGAAATTCTATAATTATTTATCCTAGATACTCATGAATAAGACCTAATGAAAATGTGGGATAGCTAACATCCAAACTTAAACCCTCCACACTCTATTCTGTTGCAAATCCAGATTGGCATACTGCTTCTTCAGACCTCAACTTTGCTTTTCCTTGCACATCTTTTGCACTTTCACCAAACCCTTTTTTCTTTCACACACTGGCCATACCTAAAGATATTCCACTCATTGAACATTATCATAATATACTGTGGTTGGAAGAAATGAAAACAAAAAACTCTGGTTCCTTAATTTTCAATCTTGCTTGAGATCATATTTGCATAATCTCATTAAGGTCAGGAAAGAGTAAAGTTTATTGAAGAAATCAGGACTGCTTTATGAACTTCTAGTCCAGTATTTCTTAATCCCTATGAATTAGTTTATTCCTTTGTAGATCTTGGACTTTTGAAAACTTGGTAGAAAAAGCAAGAAGGATCAATTATCAAAATTTCATATATATGAATCAAAATTTGACCATGGATGGATATACAGTTAATATAAAAATAGGACAATTCATTTCATTAACTTTCTCTGAGAATTTCTCTTCAAAACTGTTTGATCAAAAATTCAGTCTGATAAATAGCAGGGCATAAGCATCCATTTCAGAGTCCCCATAAATTGAACCTTATGGGAAAACACTGCTCAAGACAAAGGTGAAGATATCACAAAGACTAGATCTATGTTCTTTGTTGATCATCTTAAATTTTCTGTTAGAAAATAAAATGGCAAATTGCCATGCTAAGCACTTGGAAGATATTTTGACCCAGAAAAAAAGAAAAATCACATACAAAATTAATAGCACTTAAGATCAAGTAATCAGCTGAACCCAGGAAGAGGACATTGCTATATCTAGGCTTGGCTTCCCTGGTGACTCAGAGGGTAAAGAATCTGCCTGCAGTGCAGGAGACCTGGGTTCAGTCATTGGGTTGGGAAGATTCCCTGGAGAAGGGAACACCTAGCTGCTCCAGTATTCTGGCCTAGAGAATGTCATGGACAGAGGAGCCTGGCAGGCTACAATCCACAAGGTCACAAAGAGTGAGATACGATTGAGTGACTTTCAGTTTTCTTTCATGTCTAGGCTAGAAAAAATACACCATCAAAATTGTAAGGAAAATAAACACTGAAAGAAAAATTATCCAATAGAATGACTCTTCTTTAAAGAAGTAGCCCCTCTTGTCTGCCCATAAATTCCTTAATGTAAAAGAAATGTAACTATAATATTAACATCTGTTTGGCCTTTTGAAAAACATCAGTGAATAAATTGACCGTGGGGATAGCCAAGTGAGTTTCACACTTTAAATAGCGTGTCATAAATGAATTCCTTTTTTATCTTCGCCAAGAGTCAAAGCTATACATACTGGCAATCCCAGAGATAAGATAGTTTATCAGTTCAGCTGTAAATTAACTCTCTACTATAGAATGAAGCTCCTGACACTAAAACAATTCTTCTTAATCGTGAACTTCTATGGGCTTCCCTGGTGACACTGACAGTAAAGGATTGCCTGCAACGCAGGGACCTGGGTTCCATTCTTGGGTCAGGAAGATCCCCTGGAGAAAGGAATGACTACCCATTCCATTATTCTTGCCTGGAGAATTCCATGGACAAACGAGCCTGGCAGGCTCCAGTTCATGGAGTCACAAAGAGTCGGACACAACTGAGTGAGTAACACTTTCATGATCATTTCTTCCAATGTATCTTTTGCAATACTTGTAGAATGAAAAGGAAAAAGACAATTTTCAAATACTATTTTTGCATCATCAAATGAGGTGTAGGTAAATCAGTCATATTATTCTTACTAATTATATCAATATTACACAAATGGAAATCACATTATTAATCTAAAATTATTACAAAACATGTCATTGAGAATTATAATAATATTTTTAGAGTTTCTTAATACATTTGATAATATAGTTCCTGCCCGTAATAACAAATGTTTTCATGGATTGTGATATAAGTCAGTAATCAACTTTTTGTTAATTTTGGATTCCAGGTCTCTTGTAGGGCATAGCCATAATACTGATATCATACTACAAGACTGTATTGATGAGGTTTCATGATAAGCCTTATCAGTTCAGTTCAGTTCAGTCGCTCAGTCGTGTCCGACTCTTTGCCACCCCATGAATCGCAGCACGCCAGGCCTCCCTGTCCATCACCATTTCCCGGAGTTCACTCAAACTCACATCCATTGAGTCAGTGATGCCATCCAGCCATCTCATCCTCTGTCGTCCCCTTTTCCTCCTGCCCTCAATCGCTCCCAGCATGAATCTTTTCCAATGAGTCAACTCTTCCCACAAGGTGGCCAAAGTACTGGAGTTTCAGCTTTAGCATCATTCCTTCCAAAGAACACCCAGGGCTGATCTCCTTTAGAATGGACTGGTTGGATCTCCTTGCAGTCCAAGGGACTTTCAAGAGTCTTGTCCAACACCACAGTTCAAAAGCATCAATTCTTCGGCATTCAGCTTTCTTCACATTCCAACTCTCGCATCCATACATGACTACTGGAAAAACCATAGCCTTTACTAAACGGACCTTTGTTGGCAAAGTAGTGTCTCTGCTTTTCAATATACTATCTAGGTTGAGCCTTATACTTAAGTTTAATCCTTCAACCACCACCGCCCCCCACCACCCCCAAGCCCCATTACTCAAAACACACACACACTCAAGTAAATTCCTGGTTAAACTGAATGTTTCCAATTTCAACTCCTATAGTAGGTATATTTGTTTGTTTATACATGGGGCCTTGTCATTAGGGGGTCATCTGTGCAAATTATGCTCTCCTTTTAGGAATTCCCATGGGCTAACTGGACAATAAATCTTTCAGTAAAGTCCATTGTTTTTACTTCTGTTTCCAAGATCCAGACCACTGCCCTTGAACTACCTCTGTTTTCATCTAACTGGGCATTCTTAATAGCCCCTCTTGCTTGGCTCAGTGTTCATACTCTTTTCCATTGTTATTCCTATCATGCTATTTATTCTCTGAGGTTATTTTATTCATTTTCCAAAGAAGCACAATATGTCTAGTCTGGCTGCATCCTTTTAATTTCTCCTGAAATAAATTCCCTTTTTTGGCCAATAAATGTCAATAAGACTTTTTACTCAGTATGTCTTTCCATAGTGAAGGAAAATCCGGCTTGCCAAAGGACCTTACCTGCCTCCTGAGAAACCTGTAAGCAGGTTAAGAAACAACAGTTAAAACTGGACATGGGAACAATGGACTGGTTCAAAGTTGGGAAAGGAGTACATCATAGTTTTATTATCATCACCCTGCTTATTTAACTTATATGCAGAGTACATCATGTGAAATGCTGGGCTGAATGAAGCTCCAGCTGGAATGAAGACAGCTGGGAAAAATATCAACAACCTCAGATATGCAGATGACACCATCCTCATGGCAGAAAGCAAAGAGGAACTAAAGATCTTCTTGATGAAGATGAAAGTGAAAAAGCTGGTGTAAAATTCACATTTAAAAAAAGATCATGGCATCCAGTCCTATCACTTCATGGCAAATAGATGGGGAACAAATGGAAACAGTGAGAGACTCTATTTTCTTGGGCTCCAAAATCACTGTGGATGGTGACTGCATCCATAAAAGGCACTTGCTCCTTTGAAGAAAAGCTATGACAAATCTAGACAGTGTATTAAAAAGCAGAGATATCACTTTGCTGACAAAGGTCCATTTAGTCAAAGCTATGGTTTTTCTAATAGTCATACATGAATGTGAGAGTGGGACTATAAAGAATGCTGAGTGCCAAAAAAATTGATGTTTTCAAAGTGTGGTATTGGAGAAAATTCTTGAGATTCCCTTGAACAGCAAGGAGATCAAACCAGTAAATCCTAAAGAAAGTCAACTCTGAATACTCATTGGAAGAACTGATGCTGAAGCTTAATCTCCAATAATTTGGCCACCTTATGTGAAGAGTCAATTCATTGGAAAAGACCCTGATGATGGGACTTCAGATATGCAGATGACACCACCCTTATGGCAGAAAGTGAAGAAGAACTAAAGAGCCTCTTGATGAAAGTGAAAGAGGAGCGTGAAAAAGTTGGCTTAAAGTGCAACATTCAGAACACTAAGATCATAGCATTTGGTCCCAATACTTCATGGCAAATAGATGGGGAAACAGTGGAAACAGTGACTGACTTTATTTTTCTGGGCTCCAAAATCACTGCAGATGATGATTCCAGCCATAAAATTACAAGGTGCTTACTCCTTGGAAGGAAAGTTATGACCAACCTAGACAGCATATTAAAAAGCAGAGTCAAAAAAAAAAAAAAAAGCAGGGTCATTACTTTGCCAACAAAGGTCTGCTAGTCAAGGCTATGGTTTTTCCAGAGGTCATGTGTGGTTGTGAGAGTTGAACTATAAGGAAAGCTGAATTGATGCTTTTGAACTGTGGTGTTGGAGAAGATTCTTGAGAGTCCCTTGGACTGCAAGGAGATCAGACCTGGGTGTTCATTGGAAGGACTGATGTTGAAGCTGAAACTCCAATACTTTGGCCACCTGATGCAGAGAGCTGACTCATTGAAAAGACCCTGATGCTGGGAAAGATTGAAGGCAGGAAGAGAAGGGGATGATAGAGGATGAGATGGTTAGGTGGCATCATCGACTCGATGGACATGGGTTTGGGCGGACTGCAGAAGTTGGTGATGGACAGGGAGGCCTGGTGTGCTGCAGGTCATAGGCTCACAAAGAATCGGACATGACTGAGCGACTGAACTGAATACTGAATATGTGAAGAGTTGATTCACTGGAAAAGACCCTGTTGCTGGGAAAGGTTCAAGGCAGAAGGAAAAGGGGTTGATAGAGGATGAGATGGTTGGATGGCATCACGGATTCAATGGAAATGAGTTTGAGGTAACTCTGGTAGATAGTGAAGGATAGGGAAGCCTTGTGTACTCCAGTCCACGGGGTTACAAAGAGTTGGACATGACTGAGTGACTGAACAACAAAGGACTCTTAGATTTGCCAGTTTCTCCTATGATCCTTTTTTTTTTTTTTTTCACTTTTATTTTATTATTTTTTTACTATTTTATTTTTCTTTAATTTTTAATATAAATTTATTTATTTTAATTGCAGGCTAATTACTTTACAATATTGTATTGGTTTGCCATACATCAACATGAATCCACCATGGGTGTACACGTGTTCCCCATCCTGAACCCCCCTCCTGCCATCCTCCCCATACCATCCCTCTGGCCCTTTTTGGTAGGATATTTTGGTAAATGTTGGTTTGGTTTGTCAACCAAACATTTTGTTGCCTTAAAGTGTTTCTCTGATAATTGCAAATTTAGTACATATTTGGGACTAAAAATTGTTGAATTGTCCAGTGCAATATCACATGGAATGCTGACATCAAAATATAAGTCAATTTGAGCATGTCCAAGAGCTTCTTATAGGCATCTTTGGCAACCACTTAAACTGTTAAAAGCAAAGAATACATGCCACCACACCATCCCTAAACTAATACTGGCCTGTTTTCCAAGTGTCCTTTACCCTAAGTATTTTCCCTCTATCCACACACAAAAAAAATGGTCTATATGCAGTAAAACAGTGTTGATAAATCAGAAATGGAGCAGGTGATTTGACACAATGAGCATCTTGTGTGCTAAGTTAATTTCTGCCCTTCTATAACAGAAGCAGTTGCAACTAAATTGCAGTTTGAAAATAGCAATTTCCCTTTAAATAGTGCATAACTTGAAGCTCACAATAAATTTTCCAAAATCAGGATGATTTTGGCTGGGTGGCAGTAACAGGCTCTCACTCAATGTCTGATCATTATGGACATAAGTTTCAGACACTTTCAAAGTCATTTAAGTATGGAGTCGGTAAATGCTGAATTATACTGTGTGTGTGTTTGTGTGTGTGTGTGTGTGTGTGTGTGTGTGTGTGTATGTGTGTGTGTATTTAATGCTATAAGGAAGCTTGTTCTTGGAAGGGCAGAATCAAACTTAACTGTTTTCCTGGTAACTTTGTGAACAGATGCTAATAATATCCCCAAATTTGTCATGCAATATCTTTAGAAACCAAACATCAATAAATCTGTATGCCTCTTAACTGACTTTAGAGCTAGCAGAGAAAATAACTTATTATTTGTTGAGCAGTATCTCTACTGTCCCCCTATTTAAATACCGCAGAATTTCATCATTTGCTATGTGCTCTGTACTTATTGTGATTAATTAGCCATTCTCCAATGGTCACAGGATTAATAAGTATTTTTAATTATTCCTTGGATTAGTTTTCAAATTGAGATTAACATTTTATGATAGTATAGTGAATAATAGTACTTTCCAACTAAGCTTCAACTTTCTTCTAAACAGAGGTGGAAAAGAAGGCAAGTGCCAACTAAGCAATGTACTTCAGTGTGTAACATATATTGAATTTTTGAACTGTTTATACCATGTTGGTACAGCTGATACTTTTGAAGGCATAACTTTATGCTACCCTCTATGATCTACATTTCTTTTGCAAAATTCATTAGCTTATTATGGGCCATCCTGGACTATTAAACAAGGAGTTTTGTGATACTAATTAATATATTTGCATCTAATAGTCCCTTTATTAAACTAGAATATTTATATCTCCCAGTTATCCTAGGTTATTTTAAAAGAAGCACTTGAGTACATTTATATTATTCTAAATGTTCCCCTGCAGGTTTTTCAATCAAAACAACTTGAAAAGCAGATTTGCGTATCATCCCTTTCCTCTATATTTTGGATAAGGAATAACTACTCCATTTAAACATCACAAATATTCCAATATTACAGTCTGGCAATAGTAAGCCAACACCCATAAATAACTTTTGCTTATAAATTCCTAATTTGAGCCATATTTTTCCCTGAAAACTTCCTATAATTGTATCACCAGATCCCACTACATTTGCTATCTTCTAACTTTTCATCGTGAGAAGGCAATGGCAACCTACTCCAGCACTCTTGCCTGGAAAATCCCATGGACGGAGGAGCCTGGTAGGCTGCAGTCCATGGGATCTCTAAGAGTTGGGCACGACTGAGCGACTTCACTTTCACTTTTCACTTTCATGCATTGGAGAAGGAAATGGCAACCCACTCCAGTGTTCTTGCCTGGAGAATCCCAGGGACGGTGGGGCCTGGTGGGCTGCCATCTATGGGGTCACACAGAGTCGGACACAACTGAAGCGACTTAGCAGCAGCAGCAACTTTTCATCAGCAGGGTTATAAAGGATAGTACACTAATACCAGTGTCAATCAATTCTAATAAATTTCCTTTGCCAGCTGAAGGCTATTGTGCCCATATCAAGGCAAATGACCTCTAGTCCCCATTGGGGATAGTCACAAGACCCTGACCCTCTTGTCAGTTAGAATTCTGATTCTCTCCTATTTTAATTGGCATTGACTCTGAAAAGATTGTAGACTTCAGTTTTCAGTAATAAGATTGTTTTTTAATATATTAAGGCCAAGATGAAGTAAGTCAATTTGTCATAGTCTTTTTACAACCTGAACAGTTGGTAAGGCTGAATGACCTGGTCTCTTATAGTCATCCATTAAAATTTTAGTAGCTACTCCATCTACTTCTATTTCATGTCATTTTTAATTAAGCCTCTGAAGAATTGCACATAGTTTAATTCCACATTGTAAGTTTTTCTCGTATTTTCCTTTCCAATTGTTCCATTGTTTTTGGCATAACTCTGAATAATTTTCTGTCATTTAGTTCCATGTGGAGGCTTAAAATCCCTAACAGCTTTTTGCACATCATTTCTTCTCCTCAACAATAAAGTCAATGGGGGCCCAAACAATTAAAGTCCCATTTATCAGAGCATCAGTCATTACATGGTGAGGGGTATGGAGATAGTGGAAATCTTAATACAGGAAGTACAGGCCATAGTTTTACAGTTCTACAGCCTCCAGCTACCTGTTATCTTTAGTTTTACTAGGACATATTTAAAAAAAATGTATCACATTCTTGGCTGATGTATCATTTTTAAAAATTTATTTTGTAATACATTAGCTGTCCACCTTGCCCTGGATCCATAAACTTCCAGACTCATTTACAGTTTTCTTCCTGTCAGTGGATGTAATGCTTGTGCACCCAAAATCCAGAGATGGATAGGAAGTCAACCTGAAAACAATGATTCCTCCCCTTTGGCTCTATTTCTCTCCAATAGTATTATTTAAATTGTATTGTCAGAGATGGTTTCAGATATCCCATTCCCATTGCCAACTGCAAAGATTCCATATATTCTGATCTTTAAAAGGTCTCAAAAGTTGTACAGAACATCCTTACACAAAGTCTTATTTAAAACAACAAAAGGAGTACAGCATTGGGATTTAAGAGACATCCAGGTGCAAGCTCTCAGGACTCTTATTCACAAATATATTTTTTTGTCTCCAAATTGAGCCACCAATAATTGTATTACAATGAGTCCTGACTTCAGAAAAATTAAATCAAGAATTAATTTCACTGTGAGGTTGTTATGTTCCTCTGTACACATATTCAAGCCAAACTGCCTAAGCAGTTACTCAGGCAGAAAACTATCAGCAAACAACAACAACAACAAAAGCAAAAACTAGTCCCTGGTGTCCCAGGACAATGCCTTGGGAGGTATGCAATTGTGATCCCTCAGCATCTGGAGTAGAGCGTGACCTTGGGGAGCGATCTGGGGAGGCACTACAGTATTCAGTGTGAAAGTGAAAGTGTTAATTGCTCAGTCATGTCTGACTCTTTGCAACCCCATGGACTGTAGCACACCAGGCTTCTCCGTCCATAGGATTCTCCAGGCAAGAATACAGGAGTGGGTAGCCATTCCCTTCTCCAGGGGATATTCCTGACCCAGGAATTGAACCTAGGTCTCCTGCATTGCAGGCAGATTCTTTACCATCTGAGCCACATGGGAAAGCCTATGGTATTCACTACAAGTTGTCAATATTATCAATATTTCTAGGTTATGTCCTGAGATCAATCAATATCTTTGCAGTATAAAGTGAGAAAAAGAAGATATTTGTTTAGTGCGTCCTATGTGGCAGATGATACTATACTAAGGGCTTTATATTCACCATCCCTGATCCTAACACAGTAATTATTAGTTTCATTTTATAAATGAGGACATTAAGGCTCATAAACCTCACTGGTAACTACTTGTCTCAGTCCCTCCAGCTAGATAAGTGGTAGAGCCAATTCTGATATCAAAACCAGCCCCTATAATCCCCAGTTCACCACACAGTACATGGAGCACATTCTCAGAATGCTTAGAAAGGAACTAAGGTTTAGAAACATTAATCTGATATTTCAAGATTCTTAGTCCTCAAAGAAAGATAAAATTGTATTCACTAAACTGAGCTTCTTAAATAGGTAAAAAATTGCCAGGGCCAATTGATAAAATATTAAACAAGTACAAAAATGAAAAAGAACTTCTGGTGGCCCAGAAGTGGCTGAATAGATTAGCATGTTCACTGTGCATTATAAATGAAAGATAATTATTTTTTACTCTATTATTTTTAAGCAAAAAGCAAAACAAAACAAAAACTAGCTTTGGGACATCATGAAGTCATCAGGGAGGTTTGGAGCTCAAATGGCACATCACAAATGACCCTACCTTTATCACGGACAACAGCTAAAAGCTAGACATTGTGACATCTCCAGAGAAAAAGATAGCTTTCTCAGTCTCACTGAATTCACTCTCCCTTAAACAGGAAGGTTAAAAATTATCTACATTAAAACCAAAGACACTTTTTTTATCCAAATAGAGCATAATGGAAGAGAATATTAACCTTAAAATAGAAATAATATTGAATATAAAATTGAAAGAGTAATAGTTTCCATTATATAATTTGGATGCCTGCAAATAACTAAGAATAAGGCAAACAAATAATTTTATGTAAAATTAAAAAAAAAAAAACCTTAAATACTTTATTCAAGAAGAAACTTGAAGAGCTAATGGGTATACAAAGAGATGCTTATCATCATTAGAAATAAACAAAATCAAAATAACTGATAAAAATTTTATCAACAGGAGATAGAGAAAATGTTAAGTCTGAGAGTATCAAACATTGTCAATAATTTGACACAATCAAAACTGTGTATCTCTGTTATAAATGCAAACATATAATAGTATATGTTATAAATAATTTATGCCAATATTTTATATGACAATATAGTCTTTTATAGTAAATTTAAAAATATGTATATTCTATTACTCAGCAATTCCACTTCTGGATATATACACTAGAACTGTTTTTTCTTTTCTTTTTTTTTTTTTTTTAGTTTTTTTCTTTTTTTTTTATTTTTTTCTAATTTTATTTTATTTTTAAATTTTACTTAATTGTATTAGTTTCGCCAAATATCAAAATGAATCCGCCACAGGTACTTTTCAAAATTTATGGTGAATTATAGTAAGAAATTTATTTAATATTGTAACATTATAAACACATACATGCTTATAAGAATTTGTGTTAATGTATGTGAAAACAAATGAAAATATTCCCCACAATATTTGTATGTATAAACAAAAGTCTAATGAAGTAACATTTACCACAACAATATGAGATGAACAATGAAAATAATTTATTCTGTTTACTTTTTTCTGTTCCTTTCTAATCCACCTCATTACATTCACCAATGTAGAACATAATCCTCTATACCAACTTTATGACCCTCTGCAGGGCTTGGACTCAGACTGAAAAACACTACTCTGTACATGTGTATGGGATATGATACTCTCGTACAAGTGTACTAGACAACATACATGATAATGTTACATGAGCAATGTTATAGTAAAAATGGTAAAGCATCTTTCAAAAGAGGTAAATTCTTATGACTACTATAGTATACCATACATAATGAAAATAAAACACCTGGATCTAAACTACATATATGAATTTCACATATACATTATAGAGCAAAAAATAAATTTGCCAAAGTATGCAGAAAGTATAATTCCATTTATGATTTAAAATCTATATAAAACCAATCAGCATTTGTGTGTGTATATGTGAGAGAGAGAAAAAAAGAGCCAGGGGGAGGGCAGGAAAAAATTTAGAAAAAAACAAAGGAGTGGTAGACAGCATATTGGATACATCAGTTGCTTTCTAGTGAGCCCTGGGTGGGGAAGATCCCATGGAGAAGGAAATGGCAACTCACTATAGTATTCTTGCCTAGAGAATCTCATGGACAGAGGAGCCTGGCAGGCAACAGGCAATGGGGTCACAAGAGAAGGACACCACTTAGTGACTAAATCACTACCACCACCAAGAGCATATATGTGATTTCAAAGACACAGTAGTCCAATTGTAAATTTTGATGTGTTTATCTGTGTAACTGGTATATCAGTGTTAATTTTAACCTTAATTGTAATATGTGATTTACATTCATCACCTTTGGTATTCAATAATAAAATAATTTTATGAACATGTAATTTAACCATATATATATATATGATTTTAAAGTAAATTTAGATGTGAAAGAAATAACAGATGTAAAAAGTGATGTCTACTATAAAGAATATCATTAGCCAAGGACAGAACTGTTTCCTTATTCTGACTATTAAAAGCATTCTACCTCAACATTAATCTCTTCTTTCTAATTATTCATCAAAAGACACAATGCTCCTTTATATATTCCTGAAAAAATGAATATGATTTCAAATATATATATTCTAGTACTATGATAAAAGGGAAATTTTATGCATTCAATAACAACAAGAAGCATCCCTATTTAACATTTGTCATATGTCTTATATACATTAACTCATTTGAGCCTCAAGAACTCTGTGACATAGAGCTTATCTCCATAGCACAGAAAAGAAATCTGAGGCACAGAATAGTTAAGTAATTTATACAAGTACATACAGCAAGTAAATTGAGGAATGATGGCTTGCTGCTGCTGCTGCTGCTAAGTCACTTCAGTCGTGTCGGACTCTGTGCAACCCTATAGACGGCAGCCCACCAGGCTCCCCCATCCCTGGGATTCTCCAGGCAAGAACACTGGAGTGGGTTGCCATTTCCTTCTCCAATGCATGAAAATGAAAAGTGAAAGTGAAGTCGCTTAGTCGTGTCCGACTCTTAGCGACCCCATGGACTGCAGCATACCAGGCTCCTCCGTCCATGGGATTTTCCAGGCAAGAGTACTGGAGTGGGGTGCCATTGCCTTCTCCATTGATGGCTAAAATGACTCCAAATTTCAGTTATAGAAAGAAAAAGCATAGGACACACTCTCACCAGGACTTTATATATTGCTAATAAAAAGTTAGAAAACATTTGTAACTGATTGGGTTTTATGACCAATTTACATACTTGTAGTGATTAAATATGCTCTACTATTAAATATTCTAATATAATGTCCTTAAAATTTCCCTTATGCAAGTACTTCTTATTTGACATTAATCATATACATGAACATGTCTATTTCTTTAGACATAGTATCATTTGTATAAATATTTTTCTATAATACATACATATACATACACATGTGGTTCTCCTAATGAATGCAAAGTTAGAAGTTAAGAGATACCTGGAGAAACAGGCAAGTTTGGCCTTGAAGTGCAAAATGAAGCAGGGCAAAGGTAAACAGAGCTTTGGTAAGACAACAACACTGGTCATAGAAAACACCCTTTAATCAGCAATACAACAGATGTCTCTATACGTGGACATCACCAGATGATCAATAGAGAAATGAAAAAGAGTATATTCTTTGCAGCCAAAGATGGAGAATCTCTATATAGCAATATCTGAAGTGGACTCTGGCTCAGATCAACAACTCTGTATTGCAAAATTCAGCTTGAATTGAAGAAAGTAGTGAAAACCAGTAGACCATTCATGTATGACTTAAGTCAAATCCCTTACAATTATACTGTGGAAGTAACAAGTAAATTCAAGGGATCAGATCTGATTAAGTGCCTGAAGAACTATGGGCAGAGGTTTATAACTTTTTACAGAAGGCAGTAATCAAAACCATCCCTAGGAAAAAGAAATGCAAAAAGGCAAAACGGTTGTCTGAGGAGGCCTTAAAAATTGAGAAAAGAAGAGAAGTGAAAAGGCAAAGGAGAAAAGGAAAAATATACCCATTTGAAGGCAGAATTCCAAACAATAGCAAGGAGAATAAGAACGCCTTCTTCAGTGATTAAAAAAAAAAAAAAGAGGAAAACAAGAGAATGGACAAGACTCGAGATTTTTCAAGAAAATTAGAGATATCAAGGGAACATTTCATGCAAAGATGAGCACAATAAAGGACAGGTGGCAAGAATAAACAGAAGCAACTGTATAAAAAAAGGTCTTAATGACTCAAATAACCATGATGGTGTTGTCATTCACGTAGAGCCAGATATTCTGGAGTGTGAAGATAAGTGGTCTTTAGGAAGCATCACTAAGAATAAAGCTAGTGGAGGTGATGGAATTCCAGCTGAGCTATTTCAAATCTTATAAGATGATGCTGTGAAAATGCTGCACTCAATATGCCAGCAAATTTGGAAAACTCAGCAGTGGCCACAGGACTGGAAGAGGTCAGTTTTCATTCCAGTCCCAAAGAAGACCTATGCTAAAAAAATGTTCAAACCAATACAATTACACTCATTTCACATGCTAGCAAGATAATACACAAAATCCTTCAGGCTCGGCTTCAGTAATCCAGAACTTTCAGATGTACAAGCTGGATTTAGAAAAGGCAGAGGAATGAGAGATCAGATTCCCAACATCTGTTGGATCATAGAAAAAGTAAGGGAATTCCAGAAAACAAAAATCTACTGCTGTTTCACTGACTACACTAAAGCCTTTGTGTGAATCACTACAAACTGTGGAAAATTTTTCAACAGATGGGACTAGCAGACCACCTTACCTGCCTCCTGAAACCTTATGCAGGCCAAGAAGCAGCAGTTAGAACTGGACATGGAAAAAACAGACTGGTTCAAAATTGGGAAAGGAGAACATCAAGGCTGTATATTGTCACCTGCTTATTTAACTTATATACAGAATACATTATGCAAAATCCAGGGCTGGATGAAGTACAAGCTGAAATTGATATTGCCAGGAAAAATAGCAATAATCTCAGACAAGCAGTTGACACCACCCTAATGGCAGAAAGTGCAAGAAACTAAAGAGCCTCTTGATGAAGCTCAAAGAGGAGGGTGAAAATCTAGCTTGAAACTCACATTCAAAAAATGAACATTGTGGCATCTAGTCCTATCACTTCATGGCAAATAGATGGGGAAACAATGGAAACAGTGACAGACTTTATATTTTTGCATTCCAAAATCACTGCAGATGGTGACTGCAGCCATGAAATTAAAAGACACTTGCTTCTTGGAAGAAAAGTTATGACAACCTAGACAGAATATTAAAAAGCAGAAACATTACTTTGCCAACAAAGGCCCATCTAATCAAAGCTATGGTTTTTCCAGTAGTCATGTATGGATGTGAGAGTTGGACTATAAAGAAAGCTGAGCACCAAAGAATTGATGCTTTTGAACTGTGGTGTTGGAGAAGACTCTTGAGAGTCCCTTGGACTGCAAGGAGATACAACCAGTCCATCCTAAAGAAAATCAGCCCTGAATATTCATTGGAAGGACTGATGCTGAAGCTGAAACTCCAATACTTTGGCCACCTGATGCAAAAAACTGACTCATTGGAAAAGACCCTGATGCTGGGAAAGAATGAAGGAAGGAGAAGGGAATGACAGAAGATAAGATAGTTGGATGGCATCACCAACTCAATGGACATGAGTTTGGGTAAGCTCTGGATCTTGGTGATGTACAGGGAAGCCTGGTGTGCTGCAGTCCACGGGGTCGCTAAGAGTCAGACATGACTGAGTGACTGGAAAGAACTGAACTGAACTGAACTGGAAGAAGAGTTATGACAAACATAGATGGTGTATTAGAAAGCAGAGTCATCACTTTGCTGACAAAGGTCTGTCTACTCAAATCTATGGTTTTTCCAGTAGTCATGTATGGATGTGACAGTTGGACCATAAAGCTATGTGAGTGCTAAAGAATTAATGCTTTTGAATTTGGTGCTCGAGAAGACTCTGGAGAGTCCCTTGGACAGCAAGGAGATCAAACCAGTCAGTCCTCAAGGAAATTAACCCTGAATACTCATTGGAAGGACTGATGCTGAAGCTGAAGGTCCAAAACTTTGGCCACAGGATGTGAAGAGCTGACACATTGGAAATTACCTGGATGCTGGGAAAGACTGAGGGCAGAAGGAGAATGGGGTGACAGCAGACGAGATGGTTGGATTAATATCATTGACTCAATGGACATGAGTTTGAGCAAACTCCAAGAGATAGTGAAGGACAGGGAAGGCTGGCACGCTGCAGTCAATGGAGTCACAAAGAGTCAGACATGACTGAGTGACGGATCACCAACTACAGTGAATGAAATGATGAATTCTCTCATTATTATTATATTGTTTTAGAGTATACCTTCCTCATGTGTATAATACATCAAATAGTTTTTGATTTTTTAAAAATATTTTTAATTTAAAATGTACACACTGAGGAAACCAGAAGGGAAAGAGACACGTGTACCCCAATGTTCATCACAGCACTGTTTATAATAGCCAGGACATGGAAGCAACCTAGATGTCCATCAGCAGATGAATGGATAAGAAAGCTGTGGTACATATACACAATGGAGTATTACTCAGCCATTAAAAAGAATACATTTGAATCAGTTCTAATGAGGTGGATGAAACTGGAGCCTATTATACAGAGTGAAGTAAGCCAGAAGGAAAAACACCAATACAGTATACTAACGCATATATATGGAATTTAGAAAGATGGTAACGATAACCCTGTATACGAGACAGCAAAAGAGACACTGATGTATAGAACAGGCTTATGGACTCTGTGGGAGAGGGAGAGGGTGGGAAGATTTGGGAGAATGGCATTGAAACATGTGAAATGTCATGTGTGAAACGAGATGCCAGTCCAGGTTCAATGCACGATGCTGGATGCTTGGGGCTGGTGCACTGGGACGACCCAGAGGGATGGTATGGGGAGGGAGGAGGGAGGAGGGTTCAGGATGGGGAACACATGTATACCTGTGGTGGATTCATTTTGATATTTGGCAAAAAAAAAAAAAAAAACACACACACACACACAAAAATCAAAATTGCTTAAATAACAAAGGGGATTTACTGGCTCACATAACTGGGTAGGTATCAGGATTAATTTGACTTGGTGGCTAAGTGATGTCAAGGATCCAGTCTTCCTCTATTTCATTGCTCTGCCTTCCAAAGAAGCATCATGATTCTAAAGCTAGCTTTGCTCATGAGAACAGTAGATGTAGTAATCCCAGGGTTTACGGTCTCAGCTCTCTCCATCCAAATGGAAAGAGAGCAGGCTTTTACTAGCTTTCTTTGAAGAAAAAGGAAAAATTTTTCTGAGAGTCACCAGCTCTTCAAGTTTCACTGACACAAATTGGCCAAAGTCCGGGTTTTGTAAACTACTTACTGTACAGGATTGCCTTGAATGGCTTAAATAACCAGAGTTCATTGCTGGAATGAATTTAATCCTTGCTTCCACAACCACATGGATGGTACACAAGGAGGAGTGATGGAAGAGACGATATGGAGACAAACTATTGGTTTGCTAGAGCTGCCATAACAAAGTACCACAGACTGAGTGGAACAAGTTCTCTTAAACAGAGGAAGCTATTGCTATTTTCTCACAGTTCTGAAGACTAGGAGTCTGAGATGAAAGTGTTGGCAGGATGCTTGTTCTGAGGCCTCTCTCCTTGGCTTGCAGGTGGTTATCTTCTGCCTTCACATGGTCTTCCCCTGGGTACATATATCTTGTTATATGGACACCAGTCACATAAAAAAAATAAATAAATAAAATAAAATAAAATGTCCAAACTGAATGATTTTGTTTCATAACAATATTTACCAATGGCTTAACCTGAGGCATAGGAAGATCACAAATACCATTTAAGCACATATCTTATAATACAAAATTGTCACAAAACTATGAATTTGAAGTCAGACCATGGAAATATAAGGTTAAAATTAAGGATTTTAAGAGAAAAACAAAAAACAAACAAACAAAAAAAAGATCTTGCAAAAACAGAAGTGAAGAGAGAAATACCAGTATTGTTCCCTGAATATTTGCATGTGAAAATGAAACCACAGATTTTTCCCCAAACATTTCCTGCCCTCTCAAGTTTAAATGAAGGTGAAATATACTTGCTGCATGTGTGTATCTGTGAGTCAAATTACCATCAATATTATTTTTGTCAACTGCGTTTTGTGTTTGCTTGCATGGGTATTGGTGGCATCTGTTGTGGAACCAATGAGAACAGGGACCTGGTGAGTCAAGATTTTGCCTTTTGTTCTGAATGTGTGTGCTTATGATCAGTCATCCCACAAAATAATAAGTTTCCTTTAAGCAGAATAGACCCTACCGTTTTTGGGCTTTTCTGTCTTAACACATTATTTTTTAAAGTCATTTCAAGAAAAGATCCCTTTGAAGAAAAATAATTTAATATATACCATGTCGAGTAAAAGAAGTGTCTGTTACTGTAATTCAGTTTTTGAATAACTGTGAACAAACCAAACTTCTACTGCCTAAAAGATCTGAAATATAAAATAAAAGATCTCTCTCACCACACCATGCCTATATTGTAAAAATGAAGGCAATTTCCATCAGCGTTACATGATAACACCTTTTGATAAACTGTCTTTCTTAAGTGGCAAAGCCCAAGAAAGAGTAAATTATCCAGAGGAAAATTCTGTAATGCAAAAAAATTCCATAAGTTAATAAATTACTTATATGTTTAATAAAAGAGTTTAAAGGATCCATAAGATGAATATTATGTGTTTGTTTGTTTGTTTGTTTTGGCTTTTAGTTTGTCAGATTCTGGAAATCTTTCCTTATATGCAGTGTCCCCAGATCCAGAGGCATTCCAGTTTCCTCAGTCAATGGGGTCATCAGATTTTGCTAGGTACAGACTTATTAAATAACTTTTGATTCTAATCTATTCCTGTATGGGTTTGCCTATGTCAATTTGACACCTTACCCTGCTTCCTGAGATGGCTTAAACCCATAGTTTGTAATCCTGACTGGATCTCTTTAGGATATACATCTTGAGTCACAAGATATTTACTGTGGTCAGCATTTAGGTTTCAGCTCTTTCTACTTTCCCAGGTGACATGCTGATTCTTCTAATTTCACTTAAACCCTCATCACCTATTGTCTCCTTTATCCTCTTTGTCCTTTAAAGTGAAATTCAGAAGGAAGAATGTATTAATTTTTCATGTTTAATTAGAAGTCTGTGAATGTTATTCCATGTTACTAACCCACTGGCCCTAAATTAAAAATCCCTCAAAAAAGTTGTTAAAATTTCTAGTATATTTAGAATAATGCAACATAACAAATTTTAACCTTTCTATGCTGGTGCAAGTTAAGAGAATGAAAAATGATCTACTGACTAGCAATGTGTAGTCCTCACTGGCTGAAATTCTGATAGACTCATATTGCTAGACCTAAAGCCTCTGAAAGAGACTTGCTATGTGCAATGGAGAAAAGAGTCTTTATTTTTCCCTCTTTATTTTAAAGGGTTCTAAGGTCCCCACTTTTATGTCACTGCTTAGCAAAGAATACTGTACTTTGGATTTCAGCTGAATCACATTGACATATTCAAACTGTACATTCAATAACATTCACATAGTTTGTTGTAATACAAAAGCTTCCTGGCTGCCCTAATAATACTCAAGCATAAAGTTATATCAGTGTCATTAAAGAAATACACTTATGATTATTTATGTTCAACACACATTATTTATATTCATTACTATTTAATATTCCATTACTGCTATAAACATTTAAATTATGAATTCAAACTGATTCATTTAAAAGAATCTACTAAAGTAACTCATAGTTCAGTTGGTAAAGAATCTGCCTGCAATTCATGAGACCTGGGTTTGATCCTTGGGTCAGAAAGATATCCTGGAGAAGGAAATGGAAACCCATTCCAGAATTCTTGCTTGGAGAATCCCATGGACAGAGAAGTCTAGCTGGCTACAGTCCATGGGGTCGCAAGAGTCAGATATGACTTAGTGACTAAACCACCACTTAAGTATCTGCTAAAATAAACTCCTGAAACTAATCAGATGGTGAAGAAATATTTTATTTTGCACCTTTCTAAGGATAATCTGATATGTAAGATTACTTTCAGGTTACATTTATCAAAAACTCTTTATTGATTAATTACTGTGATATTTTGGTTTTCTTGTCTTCCCTAGTGCCTCAGACAGTAAAGAATCTGCCTGCAATACAGGAGTTCCAGATTCAGTCCCTGGGTTGGGAGGGTCTCCCGCAGAAGGGAATGGCAACCCACTCCAGTATTCTTGCCTGGAGAATTCCACGGATAGAGGAGTCTGGCCGGCTACAGTCCATGGAGCAGTAAAGAGTCAGACGTGACTGAACAACTAACACACACACATATTTTGGTTTTCATTTATCTGGATTTACTATAATCACTGTACTTCATTACTAAATATCACAAAATAAGTAAGATCGCTTGCCTGTCATTTGATCACTGATTTGACACACAAAGTCTGTGAAAACCGTACCTTTAAAAATGCACTAAAGTAATATATTCTCTGTACTTCTAAACACTCTTCTTCCTCTAAATGGAGACTATCCTAGTGGTGAATGATTAGGTTTTTCACTGTACATAGAAAAAGGTAGTAAGACAATATTAAGAAGAAATAATAGTATAAAGTACTGAATTTAAATTCAAAAGGCTTAATTCTTATTGAGAGTGAAATTTAGAGTTTGAACATGCTGATGTAAAATATTTATTGTCCTTACACTTAGTGCAACTGAAGTCAGAGAATAATGCTGACAAATATTGTGTGAACCACATGTGCAACAGTGAACAAGACTCAATAGATACTCAAATAAGTATACTATAACCTTCCTGCTATTTCATAACCCAGACTACTGGTAGAACAGTATTTTTCTAATATTAATATAAATCTTATAGTTATACCCTGCACAAAATCTTTCTTTTGCTTCTCATTCAAGAACATAAGTAAAATCCAAACCTCTTAAGATAGTGGAAAGAAGGCTGCACAATTTGGTCATTTGCTGTAACCAACTATCTCAATCTCATTTGTTAAACTACTACCCCACCATTATATGCTCAAGGTGCACAGCTATAACTACTTAGTCCATTAACTATCTCAAGTACTTCCCTAACTGAAAATCTTAAATTATTACTGTTTTCTCAGTCTAGAACAGTCTTCCAATCCTCCTGATATTTTTTTAAGTCATTAACTTCTATTCATTTTTTTTAATTTTTAAAAAATTTTTTCAATGTTTAACAAAAATGTATCTTTAAAAATAACATGAAAATATACAGTTTATTTGGGAAAAAAAACAACAATGTATTATCCATGTTTCAAAATAAACCATTCATATTTTATCTCTTGTTAAAGCATAATCTTTTAAAATTATTACACTCAGGATATGGTGGTTTTTGAGCTCTTATTTATACTTTAGGATTCTATAATACTTTTTTGGAGAGGCTTAACTTGTGCTTCCACACTAAATCAGTCTTCATTGCCATTATGTCTTTATTTTCCTTCTTTTCCTTCATAGCACTTCTCAGTCCATAATGAAATAATTATTAGTGTGACTACTTGTTTATGCTTATTTCTTCTACTGAACTACGAGTGTTCAGGAGAAGTGATTTTTGCTCATCACTGTATCACTAGTGATCCGGTCAGTGTCTGGTACTTCATAGACACTTGATTATATGTGAAATAATAATAGTAAAGAAACACACAAATGCAATATCACTTGGATGATTTAAATATCTGAGTAGGTACTGTGTGCCAGGCTCACATGTTAGATTCTGATGGATTCTGATAGATTCTGATTTACTTACCAGGTAAAGAAAAAATTTTTACAATAATAATAATAATAAAAAAATACTGTCCCTTTAAAAAGAAAAGAAAATTAAATTCAAGTTTTGCATAGTCATTATTGATACTAAAGCTCATTGTTGATAATCAACAAGGACACACTGGGTAGCACAGGGAACTATACTCAATATCTTATTATAATCTATAATGGGAAAAAAAATCTAAAAATGAGCAGATATATATGTATGTATAACTGAATCACTTTGCTGTACACCTGTAACTAATGTGACATTTTAAATCAACTATATTTCAATAAAATTAAAAATTAAGCTTATAATTTAATGTTTTAATAACTCATTTATTTTTTGCCATATTGACCACACAAGATAAGACTTCCTCTTTCTCCCTCCCCAATTATCTAAATCTGTTTAAATTTTTGTCCCTTATTTTCCTCCTATTTTTAAACAATCATTAAATACCTTTAAACAAGGACAAAAACTACTATGAAGTATCATTTGATATTTAGAACATGTAATCAAACAAATGTACAAATTCATCATGTAGAGAATGAAAAATGGAGTGGCTAGGTTGTCTGGTGTCATTATGGTATTTACAGGCATATGAGCTCCCTTTGGAAGAATGAACCAGTGTTTGCTAATTAAAAATGAAGGAAACAGCAAAGAGATTCTATCTAACATTGTGAGACACTCCATGGAAAAAGGAGTGAAGAAAATGTGTGCAATTGAATTTTCCTTGTAATTAGTAGGGACGCAATTTAAAAAATTAGAGACTTAATGAACTCATTTGTGTGTGTGCATGTATTAGAAAGACACTTCTGAAAACAGGATAAAGTCTTGCTAATTCAATGTGGGGCCACATACCTCAACATAAGCATCTCCTGGGAGTTGGATAGATGAAGAATTTCAGTGTTGCCCCAAATTACTGAATTGGAAATCACATTTTAAGAAGATGCCAGGTGACTTTTATACATTCTAATGTTTGAAAGTCACTGCTATAGAGGTTGGGGTAAGGCATATTTCTTTCTCATTATAGTAGTCTTGAAAAATTTACATTTAGTTTCTTGAATATGAAAGACATACATACAAAATCTTTTTGGTGAGGACAAACTATGCACTTTCTATATTTCAAACTATATAACAAAGTATTGAAGGTTCTGAGAATATTTTACATATCCCATGATGACTATATTTGAGTGGATATCTCCAAACTGTTTTGGTAAAAAATACTGCTAAGCTCCTTATCTTAGAAAAGGATAACATATGTTTGATCAGAGCTGTCAAACATTATAAATAATTAACAGAACAGATTAATTTATTTTCAGTTTTTTAAACTACTTAACTATTTAATGATGGCAACACTATTCAAAGTCATCACATAATCACTGTGCTGTGAAAATAAAAGTTAAACCCACAATTAAATGTGTTGATCAGTAACCCTAAGTGTGAAAGAGGAGAAGTATTACAGGGACAAAGACCAGCTACTTTCTCAGGAAAGAGAGTTCAGTTCAGTTCAGTTGCTCAGTCATGTCCGACTCTTCGCAACCCCATGAACTGCAGCTCGCCAGGCTTCCCTGTCCATCACCACCTCCCATAGTTTACCCAAACTCATGTCCATTGAGTCAGTGATGCCATCCAACCATCTCATCCTCTGTCATCCCCTTCTCCTCCTGCCCTCAATCTTTCCCAGCATCAGGGTCTTTTCAAATGAGTCAGCTCTTTGCATCAGGTGGCCAAAGTATTGGAGTCTCAGCTTCAACATCAGTCCTTCCAATGAATATTCAGGACTGATCTCCTTTAGGATGGACTGGTTGGATCTCCTTGCAGTCCAAGGGACTCTCAAAAGTCTTCTCCAACACCACAGTTGAAAGGCATCAATTCTTCTGTGCTCAGCTTTCTTTATAGTCCAACTCTCATAGCCAATAGAAAGAACAAGAGGCAGGAGAGAGAGAAGGTGAAAGGATAAAAGGACAAAGACTGAGATGGTGAGAGACAGAGAAAAGCAGGTCTGTTTATTGAACATGTGGCATTCCCAAGAGAAAACTATTAACATATCCCAATATGCATTATGCAGCATTCTAATATGTGTAAACACCCTAATAAAATTAGTATTTATACTCTATGTATAAAATATTAATTTTATGTCAAAGATGATTCCTAAAAACACAATTAAGTCATTAAAATATACATTTTCATTATCATATTAAGAGTCTCAATTCTTAAAGACTTGTTTAAGTTAACTGTCCAAGAGTCATTAGCTTAAAATTCTCCTACTCATTTTTATCAACATTTGAATTCTCAATTGAGAGGTGATAATTCACTCCTGCTACTCTGTCAATCTGGAATCTCCTCAGAAATGAATTAAAAATTTAAAGCCTTTTTGAATAAAATAATTTATGGTATATTAATTAGTCTCAAGTTAACATCAAACTGTCTCTGTCTTTGCAGAGAATAGTTACTGAACCCTCTTGGTCCAGGCTTTTAAAAATCGATGTTATTTCTGCACTTCAAACCTAGAACAGGAAGGAGGAATGTTAAAGTGTTACAGTATGGAATAAAATCTTATTTATGGAAAAGATTATGTCAGTGTCCTCTGTTAATCTGATGTACCTAGTAATAGTTTACTATTTAAAACCAGTGTTTTATCCCAATAAATAATATTTTATATTGCTACTCAAAGATTTTCTCAAATGCCAATCTTACTTGGATACTTAAATCTGACAGAAACCATGTAGTTATTTCAGAAAATTATTTTCCCCTAAATATACAGGAAAACTGTATTGTCTACACTTCAGAACATGTCTACATGGTCAGGTAGGGCCTTATGACTGAGTTCTGGACTCAGAATTTGAAAGTGGATGTAAATTACATAGACCAATTATATCTCCTAAAATCTCTATAGAACACTTCATGTTTACTCTCTTCTTTGAGATAAATGTGCTTGCCTGTTAAGTTGCTTCAGTCATGCCTGACTCTTTGCGACCCCATGGACTGTAGCCTACCATGTTCCAATGCCCATGGGATTTTCCAGGCAAGAATACTAGAGTGGGTTGCCATGCCCTTCTCCAGGGGATCTTTCTGATGCAGGGATCAAACCCGCATCTCTTACTCCTCCTGCATTGGCAGGTGGGTTCTTTATCACTAGCATCACCTGGCAACATCAGGCTAACCCTGAAGCTATGTATTAGCAATAGCCATGAGTGCTTGCTATGTCACTTCAGTTGTCTCCAATTCCTTGAGAGCCCTTGGACTGAAGCCCGCCAGACTCCTCTGTCCATGGGATTCTCCAGGCAAAAATACTGGAGTGGATTGCCTTTTCCTTCTCCAGGGGATCTTCATGACCCAGGGATCAAACCCAGGTTTCTTGCGGCTCCTGCACTGCAGGTGGATTCTTTACTGCTGAACCAAAGGGGAAGCCATATACATGACCACTAGAAATTTAATGAGTGAATGATTATGGATTATTAAATTACTTAGTTATTCTCCAGAATAACAAAATTATATTGTACAAAAGAATAAAATTAAAACAAATCTAGAAATTACTTAAATATGGAAGTTATATAAAAGGAAGTTAAAAACTTCACTTTCATTGAATTTAAAAACATAGCAGTAATAAGAAATTAAAATATGACAAGTGGTGGGATCAAGATGGTAAAATAGATCCTGAGATCACCTCCTCCCAGAAACATATCAAAGTACAACTATATATAGATCAACTCTCTCTGAGAACAGCCTGAAGACTAGAGAAACATCTCTTCTATAATTAAAGATATAAAGAAAAGAACACATTGAGGATACAATGGACAGAAATTCAGTCTAATCTGGATCCAAGGCCCATGTGTCATGACTACATTCAGCAGGGGTTATCACAGACATGGCAGTCCTCCCTAACCAGTAAGGAGCTTGAGCTACACAGCAGGCAACTTAGCCCTGGAGATCTACAACAGGAAACTCAGCTCATAAAACATCTGGGTTTGAAAACCAATGGGATTTATAGTCCAGGAGAGCCAGAGGGCTATAGGAAACCAAGTGTATACATAAAATCTTACTTACTCTGAGTCCCAAGCCAGAGGCATCTGGCACTCCAGCAAGCCTCTGGTGAGGTCCACTCCAGTTCCAGCCACCCCAAGGCAACTTCAGAGTGGTCCAGTGCACCCCAGGAATAACTTGCCCTGTACAAACTCCAGATCCAATCATCTAGTCAAGGCAGCCCCAGTTCAGCATACTCCAGGACACTCCAGGTTGTTTCTGTTCCAGGCCCAGTCCACCTGCCAAAGCTATCCAACATCTAGAGTCTACATAGGAAACATTCCTACATAAGGTCATTGCTTTCAAGATCAGGAGAGGTAACTGTTTTGCCTAATTTATAGAAAAAGAACACAGAAAGTCAAATAAAATGAGGAGGTAAATATATTCCAAATGAGATAAGATAAAATATCAGAAAATAACAATAATGAAACAAGTAATTTATCTTATAAAGAGTTCAAGGTAAAGGTCATAAAAATATTCATTGAACTCTGCAGAATGAAGGAACACAGTGAGAATTTCAGTAGGAGTTAGAAAAAAAAATGTGTATATATATATAAACCTATTAGGTCTGAAGACTGACAGTTAAAATAAAATTACACAGCAAGTAATAAGAAGATTAAGTGATACAGAATAATGCAAAAGTGATCTAAAAGATAGACTTGTGGAAATCACCCAATCATAATAGCAAAATTAAAATAAACTAAAAATATATAGTATAAGGGACCTCTGGAACACTATAGGCATACTAACATTTCCATTTTAGACACCCTAGAAGGTGAAGAGAGAGAGAAAGATACAGAAAATTATTTGAAGAAACAATGGCTGAAATTTCTCTAGCCTGGGGAAGAAAACAGATACCAGGCCCAGGAAGCACAGGGAGGGAACCACCCACCCAAAAAAAAAAAAAAAATTCAAAGAGATTCACTTCAAGATATATCATAGTTAAGATGACAAAATTTCAAATTAAGAAAGAAATTTAAAGGCAGCAAGGCGGGAAAAAAAAAAAAAAATCTCACAAAAGAACCTCCATAAGGCTATAAGCAGAGTTTTCAGGCCAGAAGAAGTGGCATAATATATTTAAAGTGCTGAAAGGAAAACAATGCAATACAAAACAAAATTACACAACCAAGAGTACTCTACACAGAAAAGTTATCACTCATAATTGAAGCCAATTTAGGGTTTCCCAGATAAGCAAAAGCTAAAGAATTTATCATGAAACCAAAATAACAAGAAATGTTAAAGAACCTTCCTTAAGTTGAATAGTAAAAGCTATAATCAGACATAATAAAATATATAAAATAAAAAAAATCCACTAATACAGGCAAATATATAGTAAAGGAAGTGAATCAGTCATTTAAAAATTGCTATGAAGGTTAAAAAAATGTATAAAAGAAACTATAATTTAAATAAGTGGTTAAGGGATACACAAAGTTGAAAGATTTAAAATACATTATCAGAAACAAAATATGGAGGGAAACAGTAAAAATGCAGTGCTTTTAGAATGTATTTCAACTTAAGGGACTATTAGCTTAAAATAAACTGCTATGTATACAGGTTGATGTGTATGAACTTTATTATACCCAAAGCAAAAACTTGCAATAAATTCTCAAAAAAACTAAAAAGAAAGGATACCAAATATAACACTAAAGTTAATCAAACCATAAAGGAAGATAATACAAGAAGAAGGGAACAGAAAAGATATTAAAAAAAAAAAAAAAAAAAAACAATGAACAAAACAGTAATAAGTACATCAGTTCAGTTCAGATCAGTTCAGGAGCACAGTAGTGTCTGACTCTTTGAACCCCAAGAATCGCAGCATGCCAGGCCTCCCTGTGCATCATCAACTCCCGGAGTTCACTCAGACTCACGTCCATCAAGTCAGTGATGCCATCCAGCCATCTCATCCTCTGTCTTCCCCTTCTCCTCATGCCCCCAATCCCTCCCAGCATCAGAGTCTTTTCCAATGAGTCAACTCTTCACATGAGGTGGCCAAAGTACTGGAGTTTCAGCTTCATTATCACTCCTTCCAAAGAAATCCCAGGGCTGATCTCCTTTAGAATGGACTGGTTGGATCTCCTTGCAGTCCAAGGGACTCTCAAAAGTCTTCTCCAACACCAAAGTTTAAAAGCATCAATTCTTCTGTGCTCAGCCTTCTTCATAGTCCAAGTCTCACATCCATACATGACCACAGGAAAAACCATAGCCTTGACTAGACGGACCTTTGTTGGCAAAGTAATGTCTCTGCTTTTGAATATGCTATCTAGATTGGTCATAACTTTCCTTCCAAGGAGTAAGCGTCTTTTAATTTCATGGCTGAAATCACCATCTGCAGTGATTTTGGAGCCCAGAAAAATAAAGTCTGCCACTGTTTCCAGTGTTTCCCCATCTATTTCCCATGAAGTGATGGGACCGGATGCCATGATCTTCGTTTTCTGAATGTTGAGCATTAAGCCAACTTTTTCACTCTCCAATTGAATTTTTATCAAGAGGCTTTATAGTTGCTCTTCACTTTCTGCCATAAGGGTGTGTTATCTGCATATCTGAGGTCATTAATATTCCTCCCAGCAATCTTGATTCCAGTTTATGCTTCTTCCAGCCCCAGGGTTTCTTCTGATGTTCTCTGCATAGAAGTTAAATACGCAGGGTGACAATATACAGCCTTGATGCACTCCTTTTTCTATTTGGAACCAGTCTGTTGTTCCATGTCCAGTTCTAACTGTTGTTTCCTGACCTGCATATAGATTTCTCAAGAGGCAGGTCAGGTGGTCTGGTATTCCCATCTCTTTCATAATTTTCTACTGGATGTGACTGGCAACAGAAGCAAGGTCTGATGCTATAAGAGCAATATCGGATAGGAACCTGGACTGTCAGGTCCATGAATCAAGGCAAATTGGAAGTCGTCAAACAAGAGATGGCAAGAGTGAATGTCGATATTCTAGGAATCGAGAACTCAAATGGACTGGAATGGGTGAATTTAACTCAGATGACCATTATATCTACTACTGAGGTCAGGAATCCCTCAGAAGAAATGGAATAGCCATCATGGTCAACAAAAGAGTTTGAAATGCACTACTTGGATGCAATCTCAAAAATGACAGAATGATCTCTGTTTCCAAGGCAAACCATTCAATATCAAAGTAATCCAAGTCTATGCCCCAACCAGTAATGCTGAAGAAGCTGAAGTTGAACGGTTCTATAAAGACCTACAAGACCTTTAGAACTAACACCCAAAAAAGACGTCCTTTTCATTTTAGTGGACTGGATGCAAAAGTAGGAAGTCAAGAAACACCTGGAGTAACAGGCAAATTTGGCCTTGGAATACGGAATGAAACAGGGCAAGGACTAATAGAGTTTTGCCAAGAAAAATGCACTGGTCATAGCAAACACCCTCTTTCAACAACACAAGAGAAGACTCTACACATGGACATCATCAGATGGTCAACACTGAAATCAGATTGATTATATTCTTTGCAGCCAAAGATGGAGAAGCTCTATACAGTCAACAAAAACAAGACCAAGAGCTGACTGTGGCTCAGATAATGAAGTCCTTATTGCCAAATTCAGACTGAAATTGAAGAAAGTAGGGAAAACCACTAGACCATTCAGGTAAGACCTAAATCAAATCCCTTATGATTATACAGTGGAAGTGAGAAATAGAGTTAAGGGCCTAGATCTGATAGATAGAGTGCCTGATGAACTATGGAATGAGATTCATGACACTGTACAGGAGACAGGGATCAAGACGATCCCCAAGGAAAAGAAATGCAAAAAAAGCAAAATGGCTGTCTGAGGAGGCCTTACAAATAGCTGTGACAAGAAGAGAAGTGAAAAGCAAAGGAGAAAAGGAAAAATATAAGCATCTGAATGCAGAGTTCCAAAGAATAGCAAGAAGAGATAAGAAAGCTTTCTTCAGTGATCAATGCAAAGAAATAGAGGAAAACAACAGAATGGGAAACACTAGAGATCTCTTCAAGAAATTAGAGATACCAAGGGAACATTTCATGCAAAGATGGGCTCAAGAAAGGACAGAAATGGTATGGACCTAATAGAACCAGAAGATATTAAGAAGAGGTGGCAAGAATACACAGAACTGTACAAAAAAGATCTTCATGACCCAGATAATCATGATGGTGTGATCATGGACCTAGAGCCAGATGTCCTGGAATGGGAAGTCAAGTGGGCCTTAGAAAGCATCACTTCGAACAAAGCTAGAGGAGGTTATGGAATTCTAGTTGAGCTATTTCAAAACCTGAAAGATGATGCTGTGAAAGTACTGCACTCAGTATGCCAGCAAATTTGGAAAACTCAGCAGTGGCCACAGGACTGCAAAAGGTCAGTTTTCATTCCAATCCCAAAGAAAGGCAAGGCCAAAGAATGCTCAAACAACCGCACAATTGCACGCATCTCACACGCTAGTAATGCTCAAAATTCTCCAAGCCAGGCTTCAGCAATGCGTGAACTGTGAACTTCCTGATGTTAAAGCTGGTTTTAGAAAAGACAGAGGAACCAGAGATCAAATTGCCAACATGCGCTGGATCATGGAAAAAGCAAGAGAGTTCCAGAAAAGCATCTATTTCTGCTTTATTGACTATGCCAAGGCCTTTGACTGTGTGGATCACAATAAACTGTGGAAAATTCCAAGGAGTAAGCGTCTTTTAATTTCATGGCTGCAGTCACCATCTGTAGTGATTTTGGAGCCCAAAAAATAAAGTCTGACACTGCTTCCACTATTTCCCGATCTATTTCCCATGAAGTGATGGGACCAGTTGCCATGATCTTCGTCTTCTGAACGTTAAGCTTTAAGCCAACTTCTTCACTCTCCACTTTCACTTTCATCAAGAGGATCTTTAGTTCCTCTTCACTCTCTGCCATAAGGGTGGTGTCATCTGCATATGTAAGGTTATTGATATTTCTCCCAGCAATCTTGATTCCAGTTTGTGCTTCTTCCAGCCTAGTGTCTCTCATGATATTCTCTGCATAGAAGTTAAATAAGCCGGGTGACAACATACAGGCTTGACAGACTCCTTTTCCTATTTGGAACCAGTCTGTTGTTCAATGTCCACTTCTAACTGTTGCTTCCTGACCTGCATACAAATTTCTCAAGAGGCAGGTCAGGTGGTCTGGTATTCCCATCTCTCAGAATTTTCCACAGTTTATCATGATCCACACAGTCAAAGGCTTTGGCATAGTCAATAAAGCAGAAATAGATGTTTTTCTGGAACTCTCTTGCTTTGTCCATGATCCAGCAGATGTTGGCACTTTGATCTCTGGTTCCTCTGTCTTTTCTAAAACAAGCTTCAACATCTGGAAGTTCATGGTTCACGTATTGCTGAAGCCTGGCTTGGAGAATTTTGAGCATTACTTTACTAGCATGTGAGATGAGTGCAATTGTGCAGTAGTTTGAGCATTCTTTGGCATTGCCTTTCTTTGGGATTGGAATGAAAACTGAACTTTTCCAGTCCTGTGGCCACTGCTGAGTTTTCCAAATTTGCTGGCATACTGAGTGCAGTACTTTCACAGCATCATCTTTCAGGATTTGAAAGAGCTCAACTGGAATTGCATTACCTCCACTAGCTTTGTTCATAGTGATGCTTTCTAAGGCCCACTTGTCTTCACATTCCAGGATGTCTGGCTCTAGGTCCGTGATCATACCATCATGATTATCTGGGTCATGAAGATCTTTTTTGTACAGTTCTTCTGTGTATTCCAGCGACCTCTTCTTAATATCTTCTGCTTCTGTTAGGTCCATACCATTTCTGTCCTTTCTTGAGCCCATCTTTGCATGAAATGTTCCCTTGGTATCTCTAATTTCTTGAAGAGATCTCTAGTGTTTCCCATTCTGTTGTTTTCCTCTATTTCTTTGCATTGATCACTGAGGAAGGTTTTCTTATCTCTTCTTGCTATTCTTTGGAACTCTGCATCTTTCCTTTTCTCCTTTGCTTTTCACTTCTCTTCTTTTCACAGCTATTTGTAAGGCCTCCCCAGAAGCCATTTTGCTTTTTTGCATTTCTTTTCCATGGGGATGGTCTTGATCCCTGTCTCCTGTACAGTGTCATTAACCTCATTCCATAGTTCATCAGGCATTCTATCTATCAGATCTAGGCCCTTAAATCTATTTCTCACTTCCACTGTATAATCATAAGGGATTTGATTTAGGTCATACCAGAATCGTTTAGTGGTTTTCCCTACTTTCTTCAATTTCAGTCTGAATTTGGCAATAAGGACTTCATTATCTGAGCCACAGTCAGTTCCTAGTCTTGTTTTGTTGACTGTATAGAGCTTCTCCATTTTTGCTGCAAAGAATATAATCAATCTGATTTCAGTGTTGACCATCTGGTGATGTCCATGTGTAGAGTCTTGAGTTGTTGAAGAGGGTATTTGCTATGACCAGTGCATTTTTCTTGGCAAAATTCTGTTAGTCTTTGTCCTGCTTCATTCCATACTCCTAAGCCAAATTTGCCTATTACTCCAGGTGTTTCTTGACTTCCTACTTTTGCATTCCAGTCCCCTATAATGACAAGGACATCTTTTTTGGGTGTTAGTTCTAAAAGGTCTTATAGGTCTTCATAGAACCGTTCAACTTCAGCTTCTTCAGCATTACTGGTTGGGGCATAGACTTGGATTACTGTGATATTGAATGGTTTGCCTTGGAAACGAACAGAGATCATTCTGTCATTTTTGAAATTGCATCCAAGTACTGCATTTCAGACTCTTTTGTTCACCATGATGGCTACTCCATTTCTTCTGAGGGATTCCTGACCTCAGTAGTAGATATAATGGTCATCTGAGTTAAATTCACCCATTCCAGTCCATTTTATTTCGCTTATTTCTAGTATGTCTAGGTTCACTCTAGCCATCTCCTCTTTGACCACTTCCAATTTACCTTGATTCATGGACCTGACATTCCAGGTTCCTATGCAATATTCCTCTTTACAGTATCAGACCTTGCTTCTATCATCAGTCACATCCACTACTGGGTATTGTTTTTGCTTTGGCTCCATCCTTTCATTCTTTCTGGAGTTATTTCTCCACTGATCTCCAGTAGTATAATGAGCATGTACTGACCTGGGGAGTTCCTCTTTCATATCCTATCTTTTTGCCTTTTCATACTGTTCATGGGGTTCTCAAGGCAAGAATACTGAAATGGTTTGTCATTCCCTTCTCCAGTGGACCACATTCTGTCAGATCTCTCCACCATGACCTGCCCGTCTTGGGTATCCCCACGGGCATGGCTTAGTTTCATTGAGTTAGACAAGGCTGTGGTCCTAGTGTGATTAGATTAACTAGTTTTCTATGATTATGATTTCAGTGTGTCTGCTCTCTGATGCCCTCTTGCAACACCTACTGTCTTACTTGGGTTTCTCTTACCTTGGATGTGGGTTATCTCTTCACGGCTGCTCCAGCAAAGTACAGCCACTGCTCCTTACCTTGGACAAGGGGTATATCCTCACCGCTGCCCCTCCTTACCTTGAAAGTGGAATAGCTCCTCTAGGCCCTCCTGCATCCATGCAGCCACCGCCCCTTGGAAGTGGGGTTGCTCCTCCCGGCCGCCACCCCTGGCCTCAGGCGGGGGTAGCTCCTCCTGGCCACTGCCCCTGACCTCGGATGTAGAGTAACTCCTTTTGGCCACTCCTGTGCTGTCGCAGCCTGGCACTCTCAGCCACTGACCCTGACCTCGGACGTGGGGTAGCTCCTCTCGGCCATGCTAACAGGTCAAACCCAGTTACAAAATAAGTCATGAGGCTGTAATGAATAGCATATTCAATAAGTCAGTAATATTGCAATAACTTTGTATGTTGAGAGATAGTAACTTGTCTTATCATGGTAATCATTCCCCAATGTATAAACATATTGATTCACCATGTTGTACATCTGAAACTAATATTGTAAGTTAACTATACTTTATCAGAAAAGAGCTTAATTCTGGGAAAGATTGAGGGCAAGAGAAGAAGGGCGTGCAGAGGATGAGATATTTGGATGGCATTACTGACTCAATTGACGAGAGTTTGAGCAAACTCCTGGAGACAGTGAAGAACACTGAAGCCTGATAAGCACTAGTTCATGAGTCAAAAAGAGTGGGACATGACTAAGCAACCGAATATCAACTACTATACTTCAATGAAAAAAAAATATTATTTTACTTCCTCATTTTTTGTTTCATTGTGAATATGGGGAGGGAGGTGGGTGGGGGGTTCAGGATTGGGAACATGTGTACACCCATGGCAGATTCATGTTGATGTATGGCAAAATCAATACAATATTGTAAAGTAATTAGCCTCTAATTAAAATAAATTTAAATTTTTAAAAAAGCCAGTAAACATATATAACACAGAAGAGAAGTAATTAAAAATATATATTATGCAAAGATGTATGTAGTAACATTAATCATTAAGCCATATTATTGTAAAATTCACCAATGTGTATACATTTAAACTGAACAGAAATAGCTAATGTCCAGTTAACTGCAATCATTTAATAGCTATTAAGCAATACTAGAAAATAGTATCAGTGTGATAAAAGGGATTATAAAATAAAATGTATATTATCAAATTTAACTTGAAAAACTAGATAAAACTATATTGTTAAAAAATAACAACAGTGCTTTTTACTATTGTGTATGAAAAACACGAATTCTCAGAGTTATTAACATGTTATAGAAAACACATGTCTCTAGGGTTAGAACATAAAACAAGTAAAAGGGCACTGGAAAATTATATTTTGGGGGAGTTAGATTTCAGTCAGATAATAAAAGACTTTGAAAGTTAATATGAAGAAGTTTTTACTTCATTTTGAAAGCAATAAGGAAAGAGAATAATTTCAAAGATAACTTGAAATAATCATTTAAAAATATGAAAAATAATGTCTGCATATGGGTGATTAATACACCGAAGCAGTATAGGAGATGGGGAATTATAACCTTTAAAAGACTAGGACAGTAATGTCAATTTGATTTAGGTGAAGTTAACAAATTCAGGATAGCTTAATATTAATAGTAGATAGTGCATGCATTTCTGAAACATGTAACATTTATTAATTCATCAAATACTTGAGCAGCTACATTGTTCCAGAAAACGCATGCTATTTTGGACAGACAATGAGGGGACAACATCCTCTGCTCCAAATATGCTTAACAGAAAAAGGGAAAAATATTATCATGAAAACCAGTATATTGACACTGGGGACTGTTTTGATAAAGTAGATATGTATAAGTACTATGCTTGAGTCACTTTCTTATGTGATTAAATTATGGTAACTAATTTGGCTAAAGAAACAGAACTTTCCATAAATCATATTTGCAAAGTAGGTTTTCCTAGAAATGCAAAAGACTTGGAAATTCATATATCCTGTAAGAGGAAAGTATCTAATAAAGTATATCTATCTGTACAGGATAGAAAGTACATCCTAATAAAGAAATGCTAGCTCTCCAGTGGTGCAGGAGTGGGGGTAAAGATATCTCAAATAATAATAACAGCAATAACCAATATTAGCAACTCAATCATTAAAAGATGCTATAAAACGATGGTCCTCAAACTATCTGTTCTTGGGAACTCTTTATAATCTTAGCAAATATTGAGAGTCCAAAGAACTTTATGCATGTTTGATCTCTTATAATTTATAATAATACTAGAAGTTAATTCAGAAGCAATTAATTCAATTAAAACAACAGTAATAAAACCATTGCATACATAGCATATTCTATCAAAAAATACTTACAATTTCCAAAGATACTGAAAGAGTGACATTGCTTTACATTTCAGCAATTTCTTAATAAATTGTCCAATGACTAACTGGCATAGAGATTCATGTTTTCTTGCATTAAATCTGTGGCAATATCACTAGTCAGAAGTCTTTTGAAAAACCCATCATACACTCATGATGGAATACAAGTGAAAAAATAATTACCATGACAGTAGTTTTGACATCTGGTGGTCCCTGGGAATACAGTTTGAGAGCCATTACTATAAAATATACCATAATGATACTATAAAAGGGAACATAAATCTCAGGAGATAGGTCACCTGTTTTGTAGCCTAGATAGAAACTGAAAAGATGACTGTAATTAGAATTAGTCCATGTTATTTGACATTACTTCATGATAGTCTCAGAATTCAATGCTTAATATTGACATATTTCCTCTCTTGTCTCATATGAGAGCATGATTCACTATCTTATCTGGAAATCCTTTTCAGAAACCTTCCCAAATTGATGGGCATGGTTAAATATCAGTTTTATTAACACACTGCAGCCTTGTTTTGTTCTTATGGAGGTAATTAAGATTTCAATGGCAGAAATTTAGGTTTGGTAAAATAACTAGCCTGAATTATAATCCACCCCAAGTTTCTTACAGATCTGGATATATATTTCATAAAGATTTTGTAAAAAGTATTCTCTAAGGTATCCTCCCCCAAAACATTTTTTAATTAAAAATGAAGTTAATTATTCTTGTGACTCTTGCCCCTCATTTTCATTGAATTATTAGTGAAAATTATATAAACATTGTGTGGCCACAGGACTGGAAAAGGTCAGTTTTCATTCCAATCCCAAAGAAAGGCAATGTCAAAGAATGCTCAAACTACTGCACAATTGCACTCATTTCACACGCTAGTAAAGTAATGCTCAAAATTCTCCAGGCCAGGCTTCAGCAATATGTGAACCGTGAATTTCCTGATGTTCAAGCTGGTTTTAGAAAAGGCAGAGGAACCAGAGATCAAATTGCCAACATCCGGTGGATCATGGAAAAAGCAAGAGAGTTCCAGAAAAGCATCTATTTCTGCTTTATTGACTATGCCAAAGCCTTTGACTGTGTGGACCACAATAAACTGTGGAAAATTCTGAAAGACATGGGAATACCAGACCACCTGATCTGCCTCTTGAGAAATTTGTATGCAGGTCAGGAAGCAACAGTTAGAAGTGGACATGGACCAACAGACTGGTTCCAAATAGGAAAAGGAGTTCGTCAAGGCTGTATATTGTCACCCTGCTTATTTAACTTATATGCAGAGTACATCATGCGAAACGCTGGACTGGTGGAAGCACAAGCTGGAGTCAAGATTGCCAGGAGAAATATCATCATTACCATCTTTCCAAATTCCATATATATGCATTCAGGCCAGCAAAGGAGACAGACCTAAAGAACGGACTTTCTGGACTCAGTGGGAGAATGGGAGGGTGGGATGATTTGAGAGAATAGCACTGAAACATGTACATTACCATATGCAAAATAGATGACCATTGGAAGTTCGATGTATGAAGCAAGGCACTCAAAGTCTGTGCTCTGGGACAACCCAGAGGGATAGGGTGGATGGGAGAGTGGGACTCAGGAGTGGGAAAGGGAACTCAGGATGGGGGGACACATGTGTACCCATGGCCAATTCATGTTGATGTATGACAAAAACCATCACAATATTGTAAAGCAATTATCCTCCAATTAAAATAAATAAATTTTAAAAACGTATAAAGCAGGATTTGGTACTTTGCCTGTTGTGATTATATTTAGCTGTTCAAGTTCAATTGCAGTTTACATTTTGATAAAAGTATTTTACAAACATGTGAAACAGAAGTATGTTTGACATTTCAGGACTAGTAGAAGCTGGATATTTAAGGTAAATTATTCTTAGAAACAATATGAACAAAACTTCTTAATGATATATAGAGACAATTAAGCCTATTTTAAATAATTTCATTAATAATATAAAATGACTTCTGTTCATTCCTTTCATACTACATCATTAAATATTATTATGTTAAGTCCTGACATTTTATTCAGAATTATGTTTCTGGCATTTAAGTACTCAGCTCTAAATGTTAAGGATGTCAATTATATAAGCATCCATCTTTTTCACTATGGTCTCCCATCAAACATTAATGGTAGAAGACTTAATTCATTTCAAGTAGTCTCAAATATCTGCCCTGAAGAAGGCTGATACTCTACAAATGCTCCAACAACCTCTGCTAAGTAATTACTATTTAAAATATCTCAGTAAATTCAACTCATTCCCAGAGGCATTTTAAATTAGATGTCGTTAAAGTGGAATGCTTTTTTCAAATGACAAGGTCATGCCAAAAAGCAAAACTACACTCTATTTTTATCTGAGGCATATCCACTCCAATAAAAATGTTACAACTTACACTTCAAATCCGGGAAATGAGTTATGCTGTACCGAGAGATGCAGTAACCAAGGTAAACTATTATACAAACCAATAATATATCAATACTATGGTCTTATTCTGCTTGAAAAACATTCAATGTGTGTGAAAAGTAGAATACTACATGTTTTGATATAACTTGGGACAAAAATGTGCTCACAAAACTTCAGGATAAACTGTCACTACCTAACATTCCCTCCTAATATTTCAGCAATTTCCTTCTTTTAGATAAATATTCTCTAAGTCTGAAAACTTAAAGTTACATGCAATTTCAACTCCATGTTTAAATGAATATATATTATATATATATATATATGAAGGAAACCTTGTAAAACAAACTAATCATCATATATTTTTGCACCTCATAGTACAAGAATAAATACACAATTCAGAAAAAAATGCAAAGTCCAAAAGGAGCCTTGGGAAAAAGTAACACAATTACAGTCTTACTCTCCAGAACAGAAATATTTTTCTTAATAAAACTATTTTGATAATCTAGAAATAATTATGGATTTATTTTCTTAAATTGTGACAGGATACTGATTAAATGCTATTTTTTTTATCATGTCCCTCAATTCAATCTACTAGAAAAACTAAATGATGTCTTGTCTATGTAAACTGCAACCTATAATGATGATTGAAACATACTAAGCTTAATGCTTTACTTCTATAAGAATCCGATTTTGAATTTTAAAAAGAAAAATACATAATAAACAAAATAAGATGTTCATTATATGATCTATTTTAAATATGAAAAAATATACAGGAATTATGGTTTGTTTTTGTTTTTGTTTTTAAGATTCATCTGATTTTTTCTTTTTTTTAAATTTATTTTTAAACTTTACATAATTGTATTAGTTTTGCAAAATATGAAAATGAATCCACCACAGGTATACATGTGTTCCCCATTCTGAACCCTCCTCCCTCCTCCCTCCTCCCTCCCCATACCATCCCTCTGGGTCATTCCAGTGCACCAGCCCCAAGGAATTATGGTTTTAGTCAAGATGATTTTTAATGTTTGTGTAATATCAAGTCTTACTTGAATAAATCACTTCTAATATCTTTTCTGCAAATCACTTCTAATATCTCTTCTGTATTCAATAAATTGAAATACAGTATTAGCCACCTCACACAAGCTCATCCAGAGAAAATAGTTGGAATTCTATTTCTGAAGACATTGGAGAAAAATGAACAAGATAGCAAAACATGAAAGGGACATCAAAAGAAAGGAAAATTATCAATTACTTTTGCTCATGAATCTAGATGTAAAATCTTAAAATACTATAAGACAATACAGTAAAACATAAAACATTATTAAAATGAAAATTATTCCAGGAGTTGAAGGGTTTTTTTTGTTGTTTGTTTGTTTGTTTGCTTTTTTTTGCCCCCAGTGTGTTCAGACCAGATCAGATCAGATCAGTCGCTCAGTCGTGTCCGACTCTTTGCGACCCCATGAATCGCAGCACGCCAGGTCTCCCTGTCCATCACCAGCTCCCGGAGTTCACTGAGACTCACGTCCACTGAGTCAGTGATGCCATCCAGTCATCTCATCCTCTTTCATCCCCTTCTCCTCCTGCCCCCAATCCCTCCCAGCATCAGAGTCTTTTCCAATGAGTCAACTCTTCGCATGAGGTGGCCTTCACCACATACTAAGAAATGAAAAAAAAAGTGCTCAGTTTTGACAAGCTGGAGAACATTTTACGAAATAAAATACAAAGTCACAATAATATTAAAAAGCAAGATAAAAAAACTTTTATATACATGTTTAGAATATTAAGAACAAGCCATAATGAATTAACTATTAAAAATTTTTTTAACATTAAAATAAGAAAACTTATATGCAGAGTACATCATGAGAAATGCTGGACTGGAAGAAACACAAGCTGGAATCAAGATTGCTGGGAGAAATATCAATAACCTCAGATATGTAGATGACACCACCCTTATGGCAGAAAGTGAAGAGGAAAGAAAAAAACCTCTTAATGAAAGTGAAAGAGGAGAGTGAAAAAGTTGGCTTAAAGCTCGACATTCAGAAAACGAAGATCATGGCAGCTGGTCCCATCACTTCATGGGAAGTAGATGGGGAAACAGTGGAAACAGTGGCAGACTTTATTTTTGGGGGCTCCAAAATCACTGCAGATGGTGACTGCAGCCATGAAATTAAAAGACACTCCTTGGAAGGAAAGTTATGACCAATCTAGATAGCATATTCAAAAGCAGAGACATTACTTTGACAACAAAGGTCCGTCTAGTCAAGGCTATGGTTTTTCCTGTGGTCATGTATGGATGTGAGACTTGGACTGTGAAGAAGGCTGAGCACAGAAGAATTGATGCTTTTAAACTGCGGTGTTGGAGAAGACTCCTGAGAGTCCCTTGGAGTGCAAGGAGATCCAACCAGTCCATTCTGAAGGAGATCAGCCCTGGGATTTCTTTGGAGGGAATGATGCTAAAGCTGAAACTCCAGTACTTTGGCCACCTCATGTGAAGAGTTGACTCATTGGAAAAGACTCTGATGCTGGGAGCGATTGGGGGCAAGAGGAGAAGGGGATGAAAGAGGATGAGATGGCTGGATGGCATCACTGACTTGATGGACGTGAGTCTGAGTGAACTCCGGGAGTTGGTGATGGACAAGAAGGCCTGGCATGCTGCGATTCATGGGGTCGCAAAACGTCGGAAACGACTGAGCGACTGAATTGAACTGAACTGAAGATAAAGGCCACTATAAGCACTTCTATTAGGCACTGCATGGGATACCACAAAAAAAGACAGCAAGGAAATTACAAAAAGGGACTTGGGGTTGGGTAAAATAGATCAAAGGGGTTTAAGTGCATGGTGATAAGTGGTAAGTAGAATTTTTGCGATGATCTCTTTGTAATGAACACAAATGTTGAATAATAATGTTGTACACCTGAAGTATTATAATGTACCCATTTTATCTCAATAAAAATGATAAGAACAAGGATCAGTATTCAGAAAAAGGAAATATATTATTAGTCACAGATAACAAAATTGTATATGAAGAAAATCTAATATTATCTAGAGAAAACAGCAACAGGTGAATTTATCAAGATCAGACACCAAATCCATATAAATAAATCTGTTTAATTTCTATATACTGGTAGTGAACAATTAAAAAATAAAAACAAGGTTTATAGGAACATGAATAAAATCAAATTCCTAGGAATACATTTAACCAAAGTTGTACAAAACCTCCACAATGTAAAATATAAAACAATGCTTGGGAAAATGGAAAAAACCTTCTAAATAAAATATGTGTGTGGTGGTTAGTCCCTCAGTCATGTCCAACTCTGCGACTCCATGGATTGCAGCCTATGAGTTTCCTCCATGAATTAAAGTATCAATATGTAATTTTAAAGGACTGGAAATTGAAACTTTGATAAGGAAGAGTTTATGAATGTTGGTATCATTGACATTTTAGTTTGAACATTTTGATATTGTTAGAAGGGCCTACCTTATACACTGTAGGATATTAAGCAGCATTGTTGTCCTCAATCTCATTAGATACAGTGTCCAAATCTTGCCATCCCATGAACTGTAGCCCATCACACTCCTCTGTTCATGGGATTTCCCAGGCAAGAATACTGGAGTGGGTTGCTATTTCCTTCTCCAAGGGATAGTCCTGACCCAGGGATCAAACCTACATCTCCTGCTTGGCAGGCAGATAGTTTACCACCGAGCCACCAGGGAAGCCCATATGATCCTTCAATCCCACTCCAGGGCATATATCTGGAGAAAATCTTAATTTCAAAATATACATGAACTGCCACATTCAAAGCACCACAATTAGCCAAGACATGGAAAAAATGTAATGTCTCTCAACAGATGAATGGATAAAGAAAACCTACTGAATAGTTCTTGAAGATCCCGATTCAAAGTCGAGGTCGCTTGCAGCTTATGTCCTCAATCTGTGGTGGTTCCGAGATTTCAATGTTAATCCATTTTTAGCCCTTCACCTGCCTCATTCAGGAATAGCAAATACTCCTTTGAGAAAAAGAGGCTCAAAGCCTGGCTTTCATCTGGATTCTGTGTTCTTTTGAATCTTGGCAAAGTGGTTAAGTAATAGTTCAACAAAAGAGTCCGAAATGCAGTACTTGGATGCAATCTCAAAAACGACAGAATGATCTCTGTTTGTTTCCAAGTCAAACCATTCAATATCACAGTAATCCAAGTCTATGCCCCAACCAGTAATGCTGAAGAAGCTGAAGTTGAATGGTTCTATGAAGACCTACAAGACCTTTTAGAACTAACACCCAAAAAAGATGTCCTTGTCATTATAGGGGACTGGAATGCAAAAGTAGGAAGTCAAGAAACACCTGGAGTAATAGGCAAATTTGGCCTTGGAATATGGAATGAAGCAGGGCAAAGACTAATACAGTTTTGCTAAGAAAATGCACTGGTCATAACAAACACCCTCTTCCAACAACACAAGAGAAGACTCTATACGTGGACATCACTAGATAGTCAAAACCGAAATCAGATTGATTATATTCTTTGCAGCCAAAGATGGAGAAGCTCTATACAGTCAGCAAAAACAAGACCAGGAGCTGACTGTGGCTCAGACCATGAACTCCTTATTGCCAAATTCAGACTGAAATTGAAGAAAGTAGGGGAAACCACTAGACCATTCAGGTATGACCTAAATCAAATCCCTTATGATTATACAGTGGAAGTGAGAAATAGATTTAAGGGCCTAGATCTGATAGATAGAGTGCCTGATGAACTATGGAATGAGGTTCGTGACATTGTACAGGAGACAGGGATCAAGACCATTCCCATAGGAAAGAAATGCAAAAAAGCAAAATGGCTGTCTGGGGAGGCCTTACAAATAGCTGTGAAAAGAAGAGAAGTGAAAAGCAAAGGAGAAAAATAAAGATGCAGAGTTCCAAAGAATAGCAAGAAGATATAAGAAAGACTTCTTCAGTGATCAATGCAAAGAAATAGAGGAAAACAACAGAATGGGAAAGACTAGGGATCTCTTCAAGAAAATCAGAGATACCAAGGGAACATTTCATGCAAAGATGGGCTCGATAAAGGACAGAAATGGTATGGACCTAACAGAAGCAGAAGATATTAAGAAGAGATGGCAAGAATACACAGAACTGTACAAAAAAGATCTTCACGACCCAGATAATCACAATGGTGTGATCACAGACCTAGAGCCAGACATCCTGGAATGTGAAGTCAAGTGGGCCTTAGAAAGCATCACTATGAACAAAGCTAGTGGAGGTGATGGAATTCCAGTTGAGCTATTCCAAATCCTGAAAGATGATGCTATGAAAGTGCTGCACTCAATAGGCCAGCAAATTTGGAAAACTCAGCTGTGGCCACAGGACTGGAAAAGTTCAGTTTTCATTCCAATCCCAAAGAAAGGCAATGCCGAAGAATGCTCAAACTACTGCATAATTGCACGCATCTCACACGCTAGTAAAGTAATGCTCAAAATTCTCCAAGCCAGGCTTCAGCAATATGTGAACCGTGAACTTCCTGATGTTCAAGCTGGTTTTAGAAAAGGTAGAGGAACCAGAGATCAAATTGCCAATATCCACTGGATCATAGAAAAAGCAAGAGAGCTCCATCAAAACATCTATTTCTGTTTTATTGACTATGCCAAAGCCTTTGATTGTGTGGATCACAATAAACTGTGGAAAATTCTGAAAGAGATGGGAATACTAGACCACCTGATCTGCCTCTTGAGAAATTTGTATGCAGGTCAGGAAGCAATAGTTAGAACTGGACATGGAACAGCAGACTGGTTCCAAATAGGAAAAGGAGTCCGACAAGGCTGTATATTGTCACCCTGCTTATTTAACTTATATGAAGAGTACATCATGAGAAACCCTGGACTGGAAGAAACACAAGCTGGAATCAAGATTGCCGGGAGAAATATCAATAACCTCAGATATGCAGATGACACCACCCTTATGGCAGAAACTGAAGAGGAACGAAAAAGCCTCTTGATGAAATTGAAAGAGGAGAGTGAAAAAGTTGGCTTAAAGCTCAACATTCAGAAAACCAAGATCATGGCATCCAGTCCCATCACTTCATGTGAAATAGATGGGGAAACAGTGGAAACAGTGTCAGACTTTATTTTTCTGGGCTCCAAAATCACTACAGATGGTGACTGCAGCCATGAAATTAAAAGACACTTACTCCTTGGAAGGAAAGTTATGACCAACCTAGATAGCATATTGAAAAGAAGAGACATTACTTTGCCAACAAAGGTCCATCTAGTCAAGGCTATGGTTTTTCCAGTGGTCATGTATGGATGTGAGTGTTGGACTGTGAAGATGAGCCTTGAAGAATTGATGCTTTCGAACTATGGTGTTGGAGAAGACTCTTGAGAGTCCCTGGGACTACAAGGAGATCCTACCAGTCCATCCTAAAGGAAATCAGTCCTGGGTGTTCATTGGAAGGGCTGATGCTGAAGCTGAAACTCCAGTACTTTGGCCACCTCATGCGAAGAGTAGACTCATTGGAAAAGTCTCTGATGCTGGGAGGGATTAGGGGCAGGAGAAGAAGGGGATGACAGAGGATGAGATGGCTAGATAGCATCACTGATTCTATGGACACGAGTTTGAGTGAACTCTGGGAGTTGGTGATGGACAGGGAGGCCTAGTGTGCTGTGATTCATGGGGTCACAAAGTGTCGGACGTGACTGAGCGACTGAACTGAAGTGATGCTTACAGAAAATGTACTCTGTACTGTGCTTAGTCACTCAGTCGTGTCCGACCCTTTGCAACCTCATGGACTGTATCCTTCCAGGTTCGTCTGTTCATGGGGATTCTACAGTCAAGAATATTGGAGTGGGTTGCCATGCCCTCCTCTTGGGGATCTTCCCAAGCCAGGAATCAAACCCAGGTCTCCTGCATTGCAGGAAGATCCTTATTGGTCTAAGCCACCAGGAAAGCCTTTGTAAAGGCATTTAAATCACTCTTACTTCTCATTTATCAGCATTTCTAAGCAAGATGATTTATGCAGAATGTTTTGAATTATAATAATACAGACCTAATAAATCCAGATAATGGCATGTCTCATAATTATAACACCAGTTCAGCTATCCAAGACAATTTTTTCCTCCTTCAGTTGGGAGTGTGTTTACATAGTTAAGGAATCATCCAGATAATGCCAACTTCTGAGTAATATAATGACATAAAATGGTGGCACTAGTTCATTTTAACTTAATAGAATTAGTACATGACTGTTCATGGACTGAATTTGTCATATCTAATTTTAACAAACAATATTCTAGAAAAATAATATATCATATTTTAGAATAAATGCCAAAGTCTTTAATGGCATTAAGTACATTAAATTTACTACATTAAAAAGACTGATGACTTTTCTGAGAAAACTTCTTTGTTAATGTATGGCAAAACCACTACAATATTGTAAAGTAATTAGCCTCCAATTAAAATAAATACATTTAAATTAAAAAAATATTTTATTTTATTTAACTTTACAATATTGTATTGGTTTTGCCAAATATCAAAATGAATCTGCCACAGGTATACATGTGTTCCCCATCCTGAACCCTCCTCCCTCCCCCCTCCCCATACCATCCCTCTGGGTCATCCCAGTGCACCAGCCCCAAGCATCCAGTATCGTGCATCGAACCTGGACTGGTGACGCATTTCATGTATGATATTATACATATTTCAATGCCATTCTCCCAACTCATCCCACCCTCTCCCTCTCCCACAGAGTCCAAAAGACTGTTCTATACATCAGTGTCTCTTTTGCTGTCTCGTATACAGGGTTGTTGTTACCATCTTTCTAAATTCCATATATATATGCATTAGTATACTGTATTGGTGTTTTTCTTTCTGGCTTACTTCACTCTGTATAACCGGCTCCAGTTTCATCCACCTCATTAGAACTGCTTCAAATGTATTATTTTTTTTTTATTTTTTTAGTTCACTCATAACTTTTATTTATCTGTGAGTTCCTTAAAAGTAGGCATCATGTCTTATTTAATTTTTGTGTTAACACCAGCAAAGTATCTGGCACAAGGTAAATACTTCATAAATGGTTCCTGAATTTAAAAACATTAATAAACCAAGGAACAGTTTCCTTAATGGCTGAATAATACACCATCATGTAAAAAAATAAAAATAAATAAATTTTTTAAAGACAGCAAAAGAGACACTGATGTATAGAACAGTCTTATGGACTCTGTGGGAGAGGGAGAGGGTGGGAAGATTTGGGAGAATGGCAATGAAACATGTAAAATATCATGTAGGAAACGAGTTGCCAGTCCAGGTTCGATGCATGATGCTGGATGCTTGGGGCTGGTGCACTGGGACGGCCCAGAGGGATGGTATGGGGAGGGAGGAGGGAGGAGGGTTCGGGATGGGGAACACATGTATACCTGTGGCGGATTCATTTTGATATTTGGCAAAACTAATACAATTATGTAAAGTTTAAAAATAAAATAAAATTGGAAGAATAAAAAAAATAAAAAAGAAAAAAGAAAAAAGAAAAAAAAAAATTACACTCATCTAATCCTCAATAACCTTTCTCACTCATCTACTACTTCATAACCATCCTTAATTTTATTTAATACGTATTAAAACAGTTTCATCAAAAGCAACAATTATTTATTTTACAGAATTTAATAATATATTGAACACCCAATCCATATGAAATAGATCTTAGAATCAGGAAGACTTTGTTTCAAATGCTTTCTTATAAACTATATGCTACTCAACTTAAGGGTTTTAATTTCATGTCTTGAGTTTATGTTCTTCATCTTAAAAATGGAATAATAACAAAATCCAATTAATATGTTTGCAAAATGAATTTGGTGAGAAACAGCTTGGTGGTTGGCAGAGAAGCAGCATTCAAATAATGATTTATTACTGCTATTAAGGATGATTATTAGTAATGCACACAAAAGTTAGATGGATTATTCTGGAGAGAATTTTTTTTAACAGAATTGTTTACTAATTATTTGCCTGTATTTTCAGAAAGTGTACTCAAAGTCTTATAATACGTAACTCTGAGCAATCTGTTATTCATTTTTCAAGTGTGAACTAATATTGTTAGCTATTAAATATTAATAAGTTTAACCAAAGCCATGATTCATTCTTATTCTTCTGTATTTAAATTACATTTTTATGATGAGATGATAGTGTTAAATATATTAAAAATCTTTTAGAAATATGCACATAAATAAGACAACTGTTATATACTCCAAAAATCCAGTTACTGCCATTCTGTGTTTTGCTTGTCATTTCCTTCTTTTGCGTATATTAACTTACAACTTTTTACAAAGACATCAGAAATGGACTTCATGAAGTATTTAAAATGAAGGCTGCAAACTGGTTGAATTCCTCAAAGCCAGATAGAAAAAGCTAATGACAACAAAAGGTCAGACAGTGAGTGTTTTGGGGTATCACACATATAACAAAGCAAGCAGTGCATACCTAGGAGGAAAAAAAATAGTCTTTATTAGTCATTATGTCATACTCAGATTTGTGAATTAAATAAAAACTTGAGAAATGAGGAAGTCAGATAATACAGAAATGCAGGTGCTGTGGGATGACAAGAGGCTTAAAATCAAATGCATTCTGTTAGAAGAGAAAGAATGAGCAGATGAAGAAAGACAAGAAAGAGAAATAACTTCAAATGTTCAATTCTACATGACTTGGAAACAAAAAGACTGTAGGAAGAGAATGAGATTGAGTCAGATTTTGCCTATGTTGTAAGGTTTCCTATAAAGGTAAGTTATAAGAAAGTGAAAGTGAAAAGTGTGAAAGTGTTAGTCGCTCAGTCATGTCCAACTCTTTGCAACCCCATGGAATGTAGACTACCAGGATCCTCTGTCCAAGGGATTCTCCAGGCAAAAATACCGGCGTGGGTAGCCATTCCCTTCTCCACAAGATCTTCCCAACCCTGGGATTGAACCAGGGTCTTCTGCATTGCAAGATGATTCTTTACCATCCAAGCTACTAGGGAAGCCCCAGAAAAATAAGTGAAAAATATTAAGAATAAGTCATTGGAGAATTACAGATTTTTCCAGTATGGCAATAATTAGATATAATAACAAAATGAAATTAGATAATTAATTTTTCCCTTTAATTATTTATCTCAAAGATAAATACATATATATTATCATACTAATAGTTTTTAAAGATCCAGAATAAGGATTTTTTTTTTTTAGCATCCCATCAAGAGGCGATGATATCAAATAAACTTGTTAATCATGGGTAGACATAAGTCAATAGTATAATTCTCTTTGCATTTTCACTAAAATACTAATCTTTATCTTCCATGGTCTATCTTTTGATGAGAGCACCAGTACAAATTTTTTCATAAAGAATTTTTTTACAGGTATAGCATCAGCAGTTTGTATAAGGATCCTCTTACAGCATACCAGTTTAAATATTATTTCAGAAATGTGACAAGAAATTCAAACTAAAACAATGTTAACTATAAGTGTTGGTTGGCCAAAACGTTTGGATTTTTCCCTAAGGTGTTATGGAAAAATCCAAACAAACTTTTGCCAACCCAATAATAACATCCTCAGGGTCTTCCTCATGCTTAGCCCAGAAGACACCACCATTTCTGCCCTCATCACTAACACAAGATAATAAGATTCTGAGAGCTTCACTCTGAGTGGAGATGGAGAGGGGCAAACATAAAACACTGAATGTCTTATGATTTCACTTCATCACTCATACTGTTATGTTAGTTTCTGACTTTTTGTATTTTTTTTCTTTTAAATTGAATTATGTCCTTGCTGATACGCTTTTATTTAAAATATTAGAACACTTCATTATGTCCATTATGTATGAACAGCATACATAAAAATAAACTCAACATGGATTAAAGACTTAAATGTAAGGCCAAATACTATAAAACTCTTAGAAGAAAACATAAACAGAACACTCTGACATAAACTGTGTCAAGGTCTTTTGAGAGCTACCTCCTACCTCCTAAAAACAAAAATAAACAAATAGGACCTAATTAAACTTAAAAGTTTTTTCATAAAATAGGAAACCATAAATGGGATGAAAAGACAATCATTAGAATGGGAGAAAATATTTGCAAACAAAGCAACTGAAAAGAGATTAACCTTCAAAATATACAAGGAGCTCATGCAGCTCAATATGAAAAAAACAATCCAATGAAAAAATTGGCAGAAGATCTAGACAGACATTTCTCCAAAGAAGGCATACATACAGTCAACACACACATGACAAGATGTTCAACATCACTAATTATTAGAGAAGTGCAAATCAAAACTACAATGAAGTATTACCTCACAGTCACCAGAATGGACTTCACAAATCTATAAATAATACATGCTGGAGAGAAGAACCCAACATGTATTGGAGAAAAAGGAACCCTCTTACAGTGTTCGTGGAAATCTAAATTGATATAGCAACTATGGAGAGCACTATGGAGGTTCCTTTAAAAACAGAAATCAGAACTACAATATGACCCAGCAATCCTACTCCTGGGCATATAGACAGAGAAAACCATGATTCCAAAATATACATGCATCCCAGTGTTCACTGAAGCACTGTTTACAACAGCCAGGACATGGAAGCAACTTGAACATATATCCACAGAGGAATAGATAAAAAAGATGTGGTACATATATACTATGTATTATTAATCAGTCATTAAAAGGAAAGGAACTGTGTCATTTGCAGAGACTGCCAAACAGAGTGAATTAAGTCAGAGAGAGATAAAAACAAATATATAATATCCCTTATATGTGGAATCTAAAAAAATTATACAGATGAACTTATTTGCAAAACAGAAATAGAAACACAGATGCAGAGATCAAACATATGGATACCAAGGGGAGAAGGTGAAGGTGGAATGAACTGGGAGATTAGGATTAACATACTTACACTACTACGTACAAAACATAATTAATGAGAACCTACTGTATAACACAGGGAACTGTACTTAATGCCCTGTGGTTACCTAAATGGGAAGGAAATTAAAAAAAAAAAAAAAAAAAGAGAGGCTTTATGTATATATAGCTGATTCACTTTGCTATGCAGCAGAAATTAACAAAACATTGTAAAGCAACTCTATTCCAATAAAAAGTCATCAGAAAATAAAATAAAAATTATATCATTTTGCTCCAGTTGCTATTTTTCTTATACGACATTGCTTCATTTTTAAAAATGTTTTTTATATTTTGTTAGTAGAAATACCCTTATTGGAAAAAATACAATAGTAATAATTTTTAGTGGGGGCTTCCCCAGTGGTGCAGTAGATAAGAATCTGATGATGCAGGAGACATGGGTTTGATCCCTGGTCCAAGAAGATCCCACATGTCCCAGAGCAATTAAGCCTGTTCACCACAACTACTGAGCTTGTACTCTATGCATGGGAGCCATGACTACTGAACCCTGCATACTCTAGAGCCCATGCTCCATGAAAGAGAAGCCACCACGATGAGAAGCCTGAACATGGCAATCTAGAGAGTAGTCTCTATTTTCTGCAACTAGAGAAAAGCACACACAACAACAAAGACCCAGCACAGCCCAAAATAAATAAAGTTATTTTAAAAGAAGAATGTTTAGGCTTTTCCCTAACATATTTGTGTATTATTAAAATTTCAGGTCTTATTATTCTTCTGACCTTCCATCTTGATAATAAATACTGCAGAGAGAGGCCGATAAATAACCCTCCTGTATACTCTCTTCTCACCAAATTAATAATAAAGATGATAATACAATAATAATCAACAACAGTAAACAATACCTGGAAATATGCATCAAATACAACTTAAACACTCCATACTTTAGAATTACCTCAACTCCAAAAATTTAGAAAGAGGAGGACACTGGAAGTTGGACAGCATGCTAATCAGAGCCAGAGAATTTATCTAAATTTATAAAATTTCATCAACATCTCATTAGCTATTGGTCCTTTAAAAACTGGGATGACCCAGAGGGATGGTATAGGGAGGGAGATGGGAGGGGGTTCAGAATCCATTCATGGTGGATTCATGTTGATGTATAGCAAAACCAATACAATATTGTAAAGTAAAAAAAAAATGATAATAATTTTAAAAAATAAGTAAAATGATAGTAAAACAACAACAACAACAAAACCATGTTAGCTCTTTGAGTCTTGTTTGTGTCCTCTATAAAATTAAAATGACAGTAAAAACTAGAGTATTCCAGAGAAACATGTAATAAAGTAATGTAAATAGCCATTTTATAGTAAAATATAAATATATATATATACACACACACACACACACACAAATATACATAACAATAAATACCTAAAATAATGAGAATTTTGTAAGGTTCCATGCATTACATTATATGATGTTTAGTTTAATAATGGTCAGGAATAGTCCATTCTTTTTGTCATTTATTCAACCACTTGTTCATCTCCTTGATTTCAATATAAATGCCATGAGACATGGACCATCCTGTTCACTACTTTATTCCCAGCATTGGGACAATGCCTTGCATCGGTGGAGTATGAACAAATGATAGAAAGATGGGAACATGGTTATCAGATGAAAACAGTGAGATGACGGGAGTCTGCATGACAGCTGAAGCACTGAGACTGGAAAATAAGTTGAAAGACATTATTAAGGTTTTGAGGTAAGATGATGAAACTAAAAAAAAAAAAAACCTGGTCACTGATGTGATACTAATGTTATAGTAGAAGAATGAGACAAACAGAAACGTCTTTAGAGGTGTGAAAAGTAGTTGAAACATTGGCAGAAAAACATTAAAGGGAAGCAAACTGGAATGACAGAAAAGAAATTTACTTCACAGTAATTTAGGAGATAGTCAAAGGAAAAGTTATATAAGAACTGAGTTATCAAAAACTGAGCTCAGGTCAAGATTAAAAGCTAAAAAAAGGAAAATATGGGTGCCAAAAATTATAAAATAGAATACCGGTAAAGCAAAGATCTTACCATTTAAAATCCTGTAGGGTAGTTCAAGAATCTTGGAATATCTTCTAAGAATAACATGTAGTCCCTGAAGGATTTTAAGCAAAGAAGTTAAAAGGAAAGTTTTGTTTTGATAAAATACAATGAAAACTATAAGAATTAATATGGGTAGACTGGGAGGGGTATATGTTTTGGGGGGCACAGGCAAAGAAGATGCAGTCTTGATGTATCAGTAGCTAGCAAGGAAAAAGTGGATGATTCAAGAGTAGCTTAGGAGAGACCTAGGTGTGAATTGGTAATTTATATAAAGTTTATGTAAAAATGTCATCTGGAATATATCCTTAGATTTCTTAGTCTAAGCAAGCATGTGTGGTAATGACAATGATTTACACTGGGAATACGAGACAATAGAGTGATTACAATTTCTCACTCTTTTAGGTACATTTGTTTGGGGTATCAACAAGACATTCAATTGGAGAATTAAGTTATGTGACAGTTATATAGATTTGAAGTTCAAAACTGTGGACTTGTTTGGAAATAAATGTGAGGAAATTTCAGTATTCGATGGTAATTGAAAAAATCAAAGTGGAGGAATTGAAGTTTTATGTATTGATATATGTGGTTAGGCAACCCAATGATTCTATATTTTAATTTTTAAAGATAACTTCAGATATTGACAAATTCTATGTGTTAATACATTCATGAACAAAACAAAGAGTGATATTTTCAGTCTGGTTGATGTCTCTGATTTACCTGAGATTTTTGTATTATAAAAGACAGATTTTTAGTAATACTCACTCTTCAGAAAGCATTTAACGACGTTGCTGTGTGCTCAGTCATGTCCGATTCTTTGTGACCCCATGGACTGCAGCCCACCGGGCTCCTCTGTCCATGAGATTTTTCAGGCTGGGAGTGGGTTGCCAGTTCCTTCTTCAGGGGATCTTCCCAATCCAGGGATCAAACCCATATCTGCATACCAGGTGTATTCTATACCTGCTGAGCCATCTGGAAAGACATTAAAAGATGTCATGAAAAGTGTGAAAGTGTAAACTTCTTTTGCTGTCTCATACACAGGGTTATTGTTATCATCTTTCTAAATTCCATATATATGCGTTAGTATACTGTATTGGTGTTTGTCCTTCTGGCTTACTTCACTCTGTATAATAGGCTCCAGTTTCATCCACCTCATTAGAACTGATCCAAATGAATTCTTTTTAATGGCTGAGTAATACTCCATTGTGTATATGTACCACAGCTTTCTTATCCATTCATCTGCTGATGGGCATCTAGGTTGCTTCCATGTCCTGGCTATTATAAACAGTGCTGCGATGAACATTGGGGTACACGTGTCTCTTTCCCTTCTGGTTTCCTCAGTGTGTATGCCCAGCAGTGGGATTGCTGGATCATAAGGCAGTTCTGGTATGGGGAGGGAGGAGGGAGGAGGGTTCAGGATGGGGAGCACATGTATACCTGTGATGGATTCATTTTGATATTTGGCAAAACTAATACAATTATGTAAAGTTTAAAAATAAAATAAAATTAAAAAAAAAAAACTTCTTTGACGTAATTTAAAGATGTTACATTACAACAAACAAGTTAAAGATGTATTTTCCATATTAAAAAATGGTTCCATTGTACATAACTCAAGATTTTGTGGAACACTGACTTTGCTCATTACTAATGATAACATGGCAACAACTTTTAACCATGAAGATAAATAACCACAACTGCGAGGATATCAGTATGCATCAAACATTCCAAAAATACATCTCACTGTAATATGATTAATCTTAAACATACTGATGATATTTAAAACAAAAGCATTATTAAAATCAATTTTATGCTATGGCAGAGTTTCATGACTGGAGTTCTGTTTATAATTCCAATTTCTGGAGAACATACTGAATCTTTAACATTTATAATTCCACGTATTTTTCTTGGTCAGTTACTTTATACTAATGATTATTCTATTTAAACTTTGTAGAATAAAGATTCATCTTAAAATAAAGATAACTATTTCCAGTTTTTTAAGGAATCTCCACACTGTTCTCCATAGTGGCTGTACTAGTTTGCATTCCCACCAACAGTGTAAGAGGGTTCCCTTTTCTCCACACCCTCTCCAGCATTTATTATTTGTAGACTTTTGGATCGCAGCCATTCTGACTGGTGTGAAATGGTACCTCATAGTGGTTTTGATTTGCATTTCTCTGATAATGAGTGATGCTGAGCATCTTTTCATGTGTTTGTTAGCCATCTGTATGTCTTCTTTGGAGAAATGTCTATTTAGTTCTTTGGCCCATTTTTTGATTGGCATACACACTGAGGAAACTAGGAGGGAAAGAGACACGTGTACCCCAATGTTCATCGCAGCACTGTTTATAATAGCCAGGACATGGAAGCAACCTAGATGTCCATCAGCAGATGAATGGATAAGAAAGCTATGGTACATATACACAATGGAGTATTACTCAGCCATTAAAAAGAATACATTTGAATCAGTTCTAATGAGGTGGATGAAACTGGAGCCTATTACACAGAGTGAAGTAAGCCAGAAGGACAAACACCAATACAGTATACTAACGCATATATATGGAATTTAGAAAGATGGTAACAATAACCTGGTGTACGAGACAGCAAAAGAGACACTGATGTATAGAACAGTCTTATGGACTCTGTGGGAGAGGGAGAGGGTGGGAAGATCTGGGAGAATGACATTGAAACATGTAAAATATCATGTAAGAAACGAGTTGCCAGTCCAGGTTCGATACACGATACTGGATGCTTGGGGCTAGTGCACTGGGACGACCCAGAGGGATGGTATGGGGAGGGAGGAGGGAGGAGGGTTCAGGATGGGGAACACATGTATACCTGTGGCAGATTCATTTTGATATTTGGCAAAACTAATACAATTATGTAAAGTTTAAAAATAAAATAAAATAAAAATAAAGATAACTATATGCCACAAATGAAATAATACCTTATACTAAATGATGACAACTTAATGTTTTCTTCTTGGTAGATAAATTTTGGTAATTGAGGAAGCTACTCTGTAGACATGGAGTTCCATAAATCTTTAATACCAAAATGTCTCCCCTCATCTTAAACTGCCTGATGTGAAAATTTTTCTATCTACTTATTTTTGTAATAACAAATTAATCACATTGTAAATCTATTCTATGTACATAGTGAAGAAGCAAAGTTAAAGGTATGAAAACTGCAACAAAAGTAATTTTCGAGCATAAATTATGAAAATTTTCTAAGAAGCATATGTGTCTTCATTCTTGTGTTTTAGAAAATCATGTCTACAAATATATATGTTGCCCTGATACATCAATTACTGACTTTAACATATTTTGGATATTTTTATGCATCACTAAATATAAATCTACATTTCAGTTATTTTAATAGCTGTTCAATTTCAATAACAGAAGTTTAATTTGACAGTAGTGACGAAAGTGCTGCAAATGCCAGCTTAACCAAACTGGAGAGTTATACAATAACCAGCTTAAGAGGATCTTAAGGCTTGACAAGACATTTCTGTTGAACATACAAAACTCAGTTTCGACCCTACCATGTAATAATTCAGCACTCCATCAATGTTACTTCACCATTTCTTATTGTTATCTTTTGAATGGCCAGAGCTTACAAAATGTTTCTTTCATTCATATCTACAGACATCATTCTTATTTTATGCTAATTTGTGTGCTGTATGAATCTTAGGTTATTGTTTTATGTTAAATTAATTATGGTAGCATGTGGTCATTTATATGTTCACATCTTTATTGATTTTGAGACGGTATGAACTCTCAAAAGACCTGCATTTTGTTTCCAAAACTAACAGATCACTTCAAAGGAAGCAAAATTTCCCTTTTGCAAGTGAACTTTCTGTGCCTAAAAGTTGAGACGGGGACATTAATGTGTTTGAAAACATATTTTCCAAGGTTTCTGAAAAAAATAAAATGAATGTTACACTACTAGCACTACTGCTTCTACAAAATATTATTTTTGAAATACATAAATATAAAGCAGTACAGTTACCAACGCACAATAGATTAAAAACTATAAGCCAATATTTAGCCAAATTCATTAAATAAATTTTATTCTATATAACTTTTATAAGACTCAGTTCAGTTCAGTTCAGTCGCTCAGCCGCGTCTGATTCTTTGCGATCCCATGTATAACAGCACACCAGGACTCCCTGTCCATCACCAACTCCTGGAGTTCACTCAAACTCATGTCCATCAAGTCGGTGATGCCATCCAGCCATCTCATCCTCTGTCGTCCCCTTCTCTTCCTGCCCCCAATCCCTCCCAGCATCAGAGTCTTTTCCAATGAGTCATCTCTTCACATGAGGTGGCCAAAGTACTGGAGTTTCAGCTTTAGCATCATTCCTTCCAAAGAACACCCAGGACTGATCTCCTTTAGAATGGACTGGTTGGATCTCCTTGCAGTCCAAGGGACTCTCAAGAGTCTTCTCCAACACCACAGTTCAAAAGCATCATTTCTTCAGCACTCAGCTTTCTTCAGAGTCCAGCTCTCACATCCATACATGACCACTAGAGAAACCATAGCCTTGATTAGACGGACCTTTGTTGGCAAAGTAATGTCTCTGCTTTTGAATATACTATCTAGGTTGGTCATAACTTTCCTTCCAAGGAGTAGGCATCTTTTAATTTCATGGCTACAATCACCATCTGCAATGGTGATTTTGGATATTTTGGAGCCCCCCAAAAATAAAGTCTGACACTGTTTCCACTGTTTCCCCATCTATTTCCCATGAAGTGATGGGACCAGATGCCATGATCTTAGTTTTCTGAATGTTGAGCTTTAAGCCAACTTTAAGAGACTGGAATACCAGACGACCTGACCTGCCTCTTGAGAAACCTTTTCATGGACAGGGAGGCCTGACATGCTGCAATTCATGGGGTCACAAAGAGTTGGAAACGACTGAGCAACTGAACTGAACTGAAGCCAACTTTATCAGATTAACTGCCTTAATACTTGAACTCTTCCATTTAAAAAATAATAATAATGAAATAAAATAAATAACAGCCCTGGAATATATTTCTGACAAAATATTCAATGTTTTCTTACTTTATTAAATTCAGTGATATAAAATTACTGGAATTTGCCAAACCAGACTTTCTGAATTCCTGTAAAGAATGACAAGCCACCCTTTCAAGCAAAAATGAGGTGAGATAATTATGTTTCCATCTATATTTTACAATAAGAATATTTTTCCTGAAAAATGACAAATTATAGTTCAATATTCCCTCATTCTAAAGTTCACCACTCAAAGTTCAAACTTGGTCTAACCTTTGGGAGTCAGTTTTGAAACAGGCCTTCAGAATTTTCTGCAGGTTGAGTTAAATGAATAGTCATAGAGCTGATAGGTTATTGAAACATGTTCAATATTTAAAGACATATTTCATAGTTTGTTCTCTCTAGTATGTCAAATAACCTAATAGAGAAAAAAAGTTCTTTTTTTTTAATAGAGAAAAGAATTGTGCTAAATAAGGTCAACATTTCTGTTAAAAGATAGGCATATTCACTTTGACAAATATCTATAATGTAATGATATAAGCAGATCTGCATAACTAAATATCAGGTATTAGACAAGTGACCATTATAATAATTTATGAGCCTCAATTTTCTCACCTGTAATGTCAGTCATTTTATTAGTTGATTTCTTATTTTCCTTCTACCTCTATGATTATATCATTCATATGATTGAATCAAAAGGTGTAAAACCTTGCTAAAAAAACTGCCTTTAAACAACAATCTGCATTTTTTAATTCATATTTTCTTGTTACAGATTTTCCATGATGAAATTACTAGTAACTAGAGTCTGAAATGTCTTAATTTTTTGTTGTTGTTTTTGCACTTATTATCAAACTTGAGTTTAAATTTGAAGTAACTAAAATTAGAAAATTATTGAATATATTAGAGTGGTGGTGGGAGAAAGGGCCAAGAGCTATATTAAAGGAGGGGATAAAAATCAGTAACAAACAAAAGAAACAAGAATAGGTCACTGAACATCTCTCTCTCCAAATGTTTGCAGAAAACAATGGTTTCAATATTCTGAGTGAACATGATTTGATAGTAAAAGTACACTTTCTTAGCTGAATAAAACCATATCATGTTTTCTCTTGCTTTAATTGTAGAATCACCTTTATTCTGTTTTATTTCAAAGCAATTCTTCCAAAAATGCGAGTGTGATTATGTCACTCCCAACTTAAAACTATTCAATGCCCTTTCATTTCTTTTAGAATAAAAATATTCCTAAAAACTATCATGTCATTAATGGTATAATTCTACTTAGTTATCTTTTCAAGTTTTGTTCCAATTAGTGTTTTCTTTTTTTTTCATTGTGACAAAAGTATTTTCCTCTGGTTTTAGCTTCTAACCTGTTAGAACTTAAAACTCAGTATATATAAGCCAATTTGAAATGCAGGTTAATGATATCAACAGATACCGTATCAAAGAAGATATACAGATGGCAAATAATGTGAAAAGATGTTCTGCATTATATGTCATCAGGAAATGCAAACAAAAACAATAAGAAATCACTACAAACCTATTAAGAAGGCCAAAATCCAGAATACTTAGGACCAAATGCTAACGAGGATATGGAGCAAAGAAACACTCACACATTGGTGGGAATACAAAATGATATAGCTACTTTTGTAAGAAAAAAACAAACTGAGTTTCAGACTAAAAACACTCTTAGTATACAACCTGGCAATCATATTCCTTAGTATTTAACCAAATAAGTTGAAAACATGTCCACACACAAACTGATATTTTAAATAAGCTGATACTTAGAGCAGCTTAATTCGTGACTGTCAAAACTTTGGTGCGACCACAATGTTACTCAGTAAGTTAACAGATAAACTATGGTACAGTCAAACAATAGAATGTTATAAAGTGCTAAGATGAAATAAGCTATCAAACCAGGAAAAAACAATATGTATTACTAAGTGAAAGAGTGAAGGCTATGTGATTTAAACTATATGATATTCCAGAAAAGATCTCTGACTATGAAATCAGTAAAAAAGATCGGCGGTGTCTACAGTTCAGAGGGAGAGCAGGAATGATTAGGCAGAGCACAGAGGATTGTTACACCAGTGAAACTTTTCTGTAAGACATTAAAATGGTGGATACATGTTATTATGCATTTGTCCAAACATATGCATAGCATCAAGAACAAATCCTAATGTAAACTACAGACTCTTGGTGAGTCTGTACTATACCTGCACTGATTGTAAAATATGTACCACTCTGGTGGGAGTGATGTAACTGACTGACTGACTGGTGGGAGAATCTGATTAAGGGGGTAGCAAGGCACATGTTGGGCTTCCCTGGTAGCTCTGTGGTGAAGAATCCACCTGCCAAAGCAGGAGAGCCAAAAGACGTAGGTTTGATCCCTGGGTCGAGAAAATCCTCTGGATGAGGAAATGGCAACTCACTCCAATATTCTTGTCTGCCCAATCCCATGGACAGAGGAGCCTGGGGGGCTACAGTCCACAGGATTGCAAAGAGTTGAATGCAACTGAGTGTGCACAGAGGGTACTCAGGAATTCCATACCTTACTCTCAAATTTACAGTGACCATAAGACTTCTGTAAAAAAAAGAAATCTAATATATACTAGACTTTATATATAATATATATATTTTTGTTGTTTCTTATTGTTTAGTTGCTAAGTCACATCCAACTCTCTGCAACCCATGGACTGTAGCCCTCCAGGCTTCCTTTGTCCCTGGGATTGTTCAGGCAAGCATATTGGAGTGGGTTGCCATTTCCTTCTCCAGGAGATATATATTTTATATACTACATACACCCACTAGAAAATACAACATTTTAAAAAAGACAAAACATATACAAAGCAAGGATATGTTCCTTTACCAGAATTTTCATACAGTGAAGAAGAAAGTAAATCAGTAGAATCATCTTGGGAGACTGTTTAGCATTGTCTATTAAAGCTGAATTTATGCAAACACTATGAATCAGAATTTCCATTCCTAGGTATAGAGCCTATAGAACAGGTACATATATTATAAAAAAAATAGGAATATGAATGTTTATACCAGCACAACAGGATGAAAAATATGGGTACATAAATTTCAATGTAATTATCTGGAATATTGTAAAATAATGAGAATGATCTAGAACAATATGTGACATTATGTATCTCACAAACATAAAGGTGAGTTAAAGCAACTAGATAAAGAGTGTACTTTATATGAGGCTATTTATATAAAGCACAAAACAGTAAAAGTTAATATATTCCATGAGAAGTTGAAATATTAATTCTCTAGGAAGAGTTGCCAGTCATTACTTGAAGGATAACAGAAGGCTACTTGCGTTCTAGTGCAGTATCTCTTTTTTAAGCTGATTTATGGTTTCACACTATTGTTCAGTCTGTGAAAAGTCATTGATCTAGATGCTTAGGTTCAGTTTTCTATAAAATTTTAGAAGTCTTTTTAGGGAAGTAAACACTAGTATTAATAATAAGATCCTCTTATATATAATGAATATAATGTAAATATATTTCTTTTACTTTGATAAACTGTGAATTTCATTGTAATATATAAACACCTTTAAAATTTTCATTTATTACATTTTAATTTAATATAATATGTTGATGAAAGTATTAGTGCAGTTCAGTTCAGTTGCTCAGTCATGTCCAACTCTTTGCGACCCCATGGACTGCAGCATGTCAGGCCTCCCTGTCCATCACCAACTCCCAGAGTTTACCCAAACTCATGTTCATTGAGTCAGTGAAGCCATCCAACATCTCATCCTCTGTCATCCCCTTTTCCTCCTGCCCTCAATCTTTCGCAGCATCAGGGTCTTTTCAAATGAGTCAGCTTTTCGCATCAGATGGCCAAAGAATTGGAGTCTCAGCTTCAGCATCAGTCCTTCCAATGAACACCCAGGACTGATCTCCTTTAGTATGGGCTGGTTGGATTTCCTTGCAATCCAAGGGATTCTCAAGAGTCTTCTCCAACAAAAGATAATATTTTATCCAAGGCTCATCAACTGATATGCTGCATCTGCAAACTGAATTTGAAAGTTTCTCTCTATGCTGCTTCTGTCATCAATTTTCTCCAATTACTACTGTTACTATTTTTCCCATATTAAAAATATGGCAACATATAATTTAAATCTAAAATGCTCAGAATACCCCCACCTAATATAATTTGCAATGTGTTATATTGGCTTTAGTTTGTACTTTTAATGCTCTAAAGTGGCAATTATAATCTACATGCCCATTGTTGTTCAGTCTACAGAATCTACATGCCCATGAGACATCTTCTACTTTAAGTTGAATTCATTTTCCATGTTTGTTCATGAAATTCAAATGCTCATCTTAAGAACTTCATATTATCTGAACTAGCAGGTCTGTTGGAGCATACTCAAACATTTTGCTGTATTGGTCATTTTGGTCTGTTTAATTAGTTGTTTCTTCCTTCCTTCTTTCTTCCCTCCTCTCACTTCTTCTGTTCTTTCTTTTCTTTTCCATTGTTCCTTTCCTTTTTCTTTTATTGGTATTAAATCTCTCTTTCTAAATAAAAAAATACGATAATGATTTAACGTGTGTGTCACTCAAGTCATCTACAATTCTGAGACCCTGCCGACTGTAGCCCAACCAAGCTCCTCTGTCCATGGGATTCTCCAGGTAAGAATACTGGACTGGGTAGCCATTTCCTTCTCCAGGGGCTCTTCCCCATCCAGGGATCAAACCCAGGGCTACCTCACTGCAGACAGATTCTTTACTGTTGGAGCCATCAGAGACACCCTAAACATTTAACATGATTATAGTCATTTGAGCAAACTCTGGGAATAGCGGAGGACACAGGGGCCTAGAGTCATGCAGACCATAGGTCTGCAAAAAGTCAGACAGGACTTAGTGACTGAACATAAACAAAAATAATGACTTAATTCAAGAGAAGAAAATGTTAGGAGTAAAACTTAAAATTAATAAGTCAAAACCTTTCCACATAAATAAATGTGCTGAGTCGCTCAGTCATATCTGACTCTTTGTGACCCCATGGAATGTAGCCCACCAGTAACCTCTGTCCATGGGAATACTCCAGGCAAGAATACTGGAGTGGGTTGCCATGCTCCCCTCGAGAGAAACTTCCCAACCCAGGGATCAAACCCAGGTCTCCTACACTGCATGTGGTTTCTTTATCAACTGAGCTACCAGGGAAGCCCAAGAATTCTGGGGTGGGTAGCCTATCTCTTCTCCAGGGGATCTTCCTGACCCAGGAATTGAACTGGTGTCTCCGGCAGGCAGATTCTTTACCATCTCATTTACCAGGGAAGCCATGTATATTTTTTTTATTTCCTTCCAGCATAGTTTCTTCATGACCAAGATAATTGTGATGGTGTGATCACTCACCTAGAGCCAGACATCCTGGAATTTGAAGTCAAGTGGGCCTTAGAAAGCATCACTACAAACAAAGCTAGTGGAGGTGATGGAATTCCAGTTGAGCTATTTCAAATCCTGAAAGATGATGCTGTGAAAGTGCTGCAATCAATATGCCAGCAAATTTGGAAAACTCAGCAGTGGCCACAGGACTGGAAAAGGTCAGTTTTCATTCCAATCCCAAAGAAAGGCAATGCCAAAGAATGCTCAAACTACAGCAAAATTGCATTCATCTCACATGCTAGTAAAGTAATGCTCAAAATTCTCTGAGCCAGGCTTCAGCAATACATGGGCCATGAACTCCTGGATGTTCAATCTGGTTTTAGAAAAGGCAGAGGAACCAGAGTTGAAATTGCCAACATCCACTGAATCATCGAAAAAGGAAGAGAGTTCCAGAAAAAATCTATTTCTGCTTTATTGACTATGCCAAAGCCTTTGACTGTGGATCACAATAAACTGTGGAAAATTCTGAAAGAGATGGGAATACCAGACCACCTGAACTGCTCTTGGGAAACCTATATGCAGGTCAGGAGTAAACAGTTAGAACTGGACATGGAACAACAGACTGGATCCAAATAGGAAAACGAGTACGTCAAGGCTGTATATTGTCACCCTGCTTATTTAACTTATATGCAGAGTACATCATGAGAAACACTGGGCTGGAAGAAGCACAAGCTGGAATCAAGATTGCTGGAAGAAATATCAATAACCTCAGATATGCAGATGACACCGCCTTTATGGCAGAAAGTGAAGATGAACTATACAGACTCTTGATGTAAGTAAAAGAGGAAAGTGAAAAAGTTGGCTTAAAGCTCAACATTCAGAAAACGAAGATCATGGCATCTGGTCCCATCACTTCATGGGAAATAGATGGGGAAACAGTGGAAACAGTGTCAGACTTTATTTTTTGGGGCTCCAAAATCACTGTAGATGGTGACTGCACCCATGAAATTAAAAGACGTTTACTCCTTGGACAGAAAGTTATGACCAACCTAGATAGCATATTCAAAAGCAGAGACATTACTTTGCCAACAAAGGTCCGTCTAGTCAAGGATATGGTTTTTCCAGTGGTCATGTATAGATGTGAGAGTTGGACTGTGAAGAAAGCTGAACACTGAAGAATTGATGCCTTTGAACTGTGGTATTGGAGAAGACTCTTGAGAGTCCCTTGGACTGCAAGGAGATCCAACCATTCCATTCTAAAGGAGATCAGCCCTGGGTGTTCTTTGGAAGGAATGATGCTAAAGCTGAAACTCCAGTACTTTGGCCATCCCATGGAAGAACTGACTCATTGGAAAAGACTCTGATGCTGGGAGGGGTTGGGGGCAGGAGGGAAAGGGGAAGACAGAGGATGAGATGGCTGGATGCTATCACTTACTCGATGGATGTGAGTTTGAGTGAACTCCGGGAGTTGGTGATGTACAGGGAGGCCTGGCGTGTTGCAATTCATGGGGCTGCAAAGAGTCAGACATGACTGAGCGACTGAACTGCACTGATAGTTTACTAGATTCCATTCCAACACAAAATTTCATACTCCCCTGATCTATTTTTTAATTTTTTCACTTGATAGAAAATTGCCAAATGATGGTCTTTATAACTTGAGCTTAATTATCTTCAAACTTATAATCATTATTATTAACATAACATCTCCTCTCACCACCACTTTAGAACATTATATTCCAGCCACCATTCATATCTTTTTTGATCAAGTTTCCATAATACTCCATTTTCAAATGTCCCCATTTTTTCCTCAAAATAGTTTTTCCTCAAAAATTCCCTCTTTCAGGAATTTCCTCAACTGGGTAGAATCTTCCCCATCCTCAATACATAGATTTAGTTTTTATATAATATGTGAAATGTTCCTATTTTCCATCAGCCAGAACAATTATCACCATCTTTCTTGCTACTATAATATATTTTTATCACTGTATGATTAATTTAAATAGAACTTAAAAGGCCCTTTCACAGTCTTTGGTACATAATAGATTCCTAGTGAAGACTAAATAACAAAAACAATATATTCTTATGATGTTATTAGTAAAATGAGAAATACATTTTTATAATATGGTATTTCCCTTCTCCTAGACGTTGAGTTCATTTGAAAACACAAATAATGCTTCCTCAGTTCAGTTCAGTTCAGTCACTCAGTCATTTCTGACTCTGCAACACCATGAATCACAGCACGCCAGGCCTCCCTGTCCATCACCAACTCCTGGAGTTCACTCAGACTCACATCCATCAAGTCGATGATGCCATCCAGCCATCTCATCCTCTGTCGTCCCCTTTTCCTCCTGCCCCCAACCTCTCCCAACATCAGAGTCTTTTCCAATGAGTCATCTCTTCACATGAGGTGGCCAAAGTCCCTCCAAGGAACTCCCTCCAAGGAACACCCAGGGCTCATCTCCTTTAGAATGGACTGGTTGGATCTCCTTGCAGTCCAAGGGACTCTCAGGAGTCTTCTCCAACACCACAGTTCAAAAACACCAATTCTTCTGCACTCAGCTTTCTTCAGAGTCCAACTCTCACATCCATACTTGACCACTGAAAAAAACATAGCCTTGACTAGATTGACCTTTGTTGGCAAAGTAATGTCTCTGCTTTTGAATATGCTACCTAGGTTGGTCATAACTTTTCTTCCAAGGAATAAGCATCTTTTAATTTCATGGCTGCAGTCACCATCTGCAGTGATTTTGGAGCCCAAAAAATAAAGTCTGACACTTTCCACTGTTTCCCCATCTATTTCTCATGAAGTGATGGAACCAGAAGGCATGATCTTCGTTTTCTGAATGTTGAGCTTTAAGCCAACTTTTTCACTCTCCACTTTCACTTTCATCAAGAGGCTTTTTTGTTCCTCTTCACTTTCTGCCATAAGGGTGGTGTCATCTGCATATCTGAGGTTATTGATATTTCTCCTGGCAATCTTGATTCCAGCTTGTGCTTCTTCCAGCCCAGGGTTTCTCATGATTTATTCTGCATATAAGTTAAATAAGCAGGGTGACAATATACAGCCTTGACGAACTCCTTTTCCTACTGGCAACCAGTCTGTTGTTGCATGCCCAGTTCTAACTGTTGCTTCCTGACCTGCATATAGGTTTCTCAAGAGGCAGGTCAGGTGGTCTGGTATTCCCATCTCTTTCAGAATTTTCCATAGTTTATTGTGATCTACACCGTTAAAGGCTTTAGCATAGTCAATAAGCAGAAATAAATGTTTTTCTGGAACTCTCTTGCTTTTTCGATGATCCAGCGGATGTTGGCAAATGAGTTAATTTGAAAACACAAATAATGCTTCCTATATTACTATAAATACGTATCTATATTTTAATATATAAACACAGATACATCCCCATCCAAATACATATTTTTCAGATATTCTAGATAATTTAAGATGATAACTTTTTATTACATCAAAATGATATCCAATAGTGGATTCACTTCCCCCTTCCTTTTGTTGAAACTGATATTTATTCTGAGAGCTAAATCTGAAGAAAATAAGATCTTTGTAAAGTATTCTTTGAATAATATTTTGAATTTACACCTCTTTCTGGTTACTAGCAATCTCAAATCAGAGAGCTTACCTATATTATCTCTGGTGCCCTCATTTAAGCAGAGGTCAGTTCATCTGAAGTTCTTGGTTAATATAAATTGTCATATGAAAGGTAAGGTAATAAGTCTCATACATTTGAAAGCAAATTTCCTTAGTTTTATCTCTTTATTATACCATATATTTTTATAAATACACTGTACACTGTGAATGTATATGCAGATATATGTGTGTATATTATTTATCCTATATGTTTAATTTCAAATAGTTTGAAAATGTGTTATGGAAGCTATCTGTTTTTATAATTATTTCAGATATACATTAAACTTAGAAATATAAACAACATAAGAATGGACTTTATATTTTGTAACTTATTTAACTGTTTCACACTTTCTGTTAATGAGAACAGAATTATCCTTCCTTGGATACTTTTTTTTTAATTCTAATATCTCTATAGGTTAAATACTCAGACCTATCTATTTTGTATCCAACATTTGCTTTTCTAAACATGTATAACTTTGTCTAAAATTATAGCTTTTTTCTTTTTTATTTTAATTGGATAATTGCTTTATAATGTGTTGACTTTTGCCATACAACAACATGATTCAGTCATAAGTATACATATATCCCCTCCCTCTTGAGCCTCTCTCTCAATCCCCCATCCCACTCCTCTAGGCTGTCCATGAGCACTGGGCTGAGCTCCCTGTGCTATATAGCAATTTCCCACTAGCTATCGATTTTACACGTGGCAGTGTATATATGCAGTGGTGCTCTCTCAATTTTTTCCATCTTCTCCTTTTATCCAAAGATCACACCCTAGATGTTTAATTTTTTCTATTAAGATTTTAAAAGTGGCAAACTTATCTACTGACATGTAATTTCAAAAAAAAAATATTTATCAAATCTATGATGTGTAAAAGCTTCCCAGGTGGTTCAGTGGTAAAGAATCTTCCTGCCAATGCAAAAGACATGTGTTTGATCCCCAGGACAGAAAGATCCCTGGAGAAGGAAATGGCAACCCGCTCCAGTATTCTTACCTGGAAAACCCCATGGACAGAGGATCTTGAGCTATAGTCAATGGGGTCACAAAAGAGCCCATCATGACTTAGCGACTAAATAGCAACATGATGTGTTATTTTTTTAATATATATATAAATGATTAAGTTCCTAAGCATCGTTTTATCAAATATATACCAATACCAATATACAGATTAATTTATTTGTAATTTGAATAAAGAATAACTCCCTGATTAAGGGAGAATGTAGCTATTGAAAGACCAAAGCTAGTAAAAACAGTAGCAACAGTGACAATAACACTACCCATGCTGAACCATCGATTCAGACCTAGAAACTATGGAATCTCATACTAACTATGCAAACTAGCATGCTCCATTACCAATATTTCTTTCCCCATTAACTAAGAAGATGATTCAGGAAGAATGAATCAAAGGAAAGATTTTAGTCTAGCATTTTTTCTTTTAAAAAGATTTTTTAGTAATTTTTCAATATAATTTAAAGCTTGAAATTTAGAAAAAAGTAAAAGTAAAAACATTGTAAGTTGTACTTGACTGGCATTAATTTAAGTAATGTGTTGACAGTGTTTGGCACAGGATTTCAAACATGTTAGACATCCACAAACACACAGATCAATCAGCATTAAATATTAGCAGGTGTTATTTTTGGAAGTAAATTATTTTAGAGTTTTTTTTAAGTATTTCAATAATTAAAATAACTAGACATAAGCACATTCATGGGCTTCCCAGGTGATGCTAGTGGTAAAGAACCTGCCTACCAATGCAGGAGGTGCAAGAGACATGGGTTCGATCTCTGGGTAGGGAATATCTCCTGGAGGAGGGCACTGGCAACCCACTCCAGTATTATTGCCTAGAGAATTTCATGAACAGAGGAGCCTTACTTACTACAGTCACAAAGAGTCAGACATGACTGAAGTGACTTAGCACAGCATTGCTGCTAAGCTAAGTCACTTCACAGCACAGCACAAATACACTTACTAAATAAACCACTAAGAATAGAAGACCCTATGCTTAACAGAGGACTTCCCTGGTGACTCAGTGGTAAAGAATACCCCTACCAATGCAGGAGACCTGGGTTTGATCACTGGGTTGGGGAGAACTCCTGGAGAAGGGAATTGCTACCCATTCCAGTATTCTGACCTGGAGAATTCCCTGGACAGAGGAGCCTGGCAGGCTATACTCCATGGTATCAAACAGTGTCAGACACAACTGAGTGGCTTTCACCAATTCAGGAGCTGCAGTTTCGATCCCTGGGTCAGAAAGATCCCTTAGAGAAGGAAATGGCAACCTATTCCAATATTCTTGCCTGGGAAATCCCATGGACAGGGGAGCCTGGTTGGCTACAGTACATGGGGGTTGCAAAAAAGTTAGACACAACTTAGCAACTAAACAAAACTAGCTTAACAGACCCAGAGAACTAACTACTTTCTCCACTAATATATAAGATGTGTAAGATCTTATATATCTTTCAATATAATCTTTCAATAAACCCCACTTAATTATTGGCATTGTAATAATTGCACTTTTTGTGTCTCAGTTTAGCATAGAACATCAGTTTATACTTGAACACTTGTAGTTTTGAGTCTCAAACATGCTGGGCAGGCTAGCAGGCTACAAAGTAAGGTAGGGTTTCTATGTTATAATAGTCTTGAGACAGAATTCCTTCTATTCTGAAACATCTGTTTTTCCTCTTAACTCCTTGAACTGGATGAGACCCACCCACATTATGCAGGATAATCTCCTTTACTTAAAATCACCTAATTATAAATGTTAAGTAGTCACATCTATTGATACAAGCTACCTTCACTGCAACACTGTAGTGCTTTAGCAAACATCTGACCATAAAAGCCTAGCCAAGTTAACACGCAAAATCAAGTCACCAAGACAAAGTCACTCATCTTCCTGTGGATGAAGTGAAGTGAAGTGAAGTCGCTCATTCATGTCCAACTCTTTGCAACCCCATGGACTGTAGCCCACTAGGCTCCTTGGTCCATGGTATTTTCCAGACATGAATACTGGAGTGGGTTGCCATTTCCTTCTCCAGGGATCTTCCCGACCCAGGGATCGAACCCAGGTCTCCCACACTGTAGGCAGATGTTTTACCGTCTGAGCTACCAGGAAAGCCCATCCTGTGAATGAGTTGCATGATATTCACTGTTGTTACTTTTAGTTTTCAGGCCTAGGCTTATCCGGAGATTATATAAATTACTGTGAACAGAAAATAGATCAGAAACCTTCACAACATTTCTGTTTTCTTGTGGAATTTGCTATTATTCTGTTTCCCACATGGATTGAATATGTGGTAAAAATATTAAAATATATCTCCTTTCAATCGACTAATCTTCTTTACATCATAAGGACCTCTTAAATTTGTTTTGAAAACATATTTCCTCTTTCTGAATATTTTCTAAGATTGGCAGATTTAGCAAATTAAAAAAAAAAATCTAGGACTCCAGGCTAATCTGAATTTGTGATAACCAGCAGATAAAATTTTAGTGTAAGTATATCCCAAATACTGCAAATGATACATTCATTCATATCCCAAATAGTGCAGAGATACCAGAAAACTATTTGCTGTTTATCAGAAATTCTAATTTAACTGGGCATCCTATATTTTCTCTGACAGCCTTATCTTGTTTTCTCAGTCTTCGGAAGTAGACTCTCTGCTGCTCTGGCATGTTACCTGCTACTCCCCAAGGCATCAGCTGCCTCTCCCACCTGACTAGAATGTATAAACTCACATGAAGTGAAGTGAAGTGAAAGTCGCTTTTCTGCTGCTGCCAAGTCGCTTCAGTCATGTCTGACTGTGCGACCCCATGGACTATACAGTCCATGGAATTCTCTAGGCCAGGATACTCAAGTGGGTAGCCTTTCCCTTCTCCAGGGGATCTTCTCAACCTGGGAATCTAACTCAGGTCTCCTGCATTGCAGGTGGATTCTTTACCAGCTGAACCACCAGGGAAGCCCACATTCACATGATATCTGATTATATTTTTGAGCTTACAAACAGAGATAATGTTCTATTCTTCTCTGCACCTACAGCACATACAAAATACCTTTATCTTAAAGAGCAATCAGTTAATCTTTGTTCACTAGATTAGTATTCTGTTTGTTCCTCCTTCCTATTTAGCACTAGCCTTTGAAAGAAAGAGCAACTCCATGGATTATACAGTCCGTGGAATTCTCCAGGCCAGAATACTGGAGTGGGTAGCCTTTTCCTTCTCCAGGGGATCTTCCCATCTCAGGAATCGAACCCAGGTCTCCTGCATTGCAGGCAGATTCTTTACCAGCTGAGCCGTTGAAAAGAGTTGGACACAGCTGAACAACTTTCATTTTCACTTTGAAAGAAAGAGCACAAAAATAATATGAATACTAATATTCTTGAGTGTTCTCTATCTTCTAAGCATTTTCCATGTACTATTTCTGCTGTATTAGCATACATGAGTTGAAACAAAACCTTAAGATTTTGCAAAATCATGCACTGAATATAAGCTGAAGATTAGAGAATTCAAATCATACACAATTTTGCAATCACAGAACCAACAAAAACAGTAATGAGGACTTCTAAGGTGGCTCAGTGGTAAAGAATCTGCCTGCCAATGCAAAAGACGCATGTAATGTGAGTTCAATCCCTGGGTTGGGAAGATCCCCTGGAGAAGGAAATGGCAACCCACTCCAGTATTCTTGCTGGAAAATTCCATGAACAGAGGAGCCTAGCAGGCTACAGTTCATAGATACTGTAAGTCCAAAGAGTTAGATACGATTGAGCAGACACACTAACAATTATACTAGGGCATAAGAAAGACAGGTTACCTTCCTAATAAGTAACAATATACTAAGGTAAATAAAGTATTTCACATTGAGATGAATAAAATTATGGGAGACTTGATATAAAGAGAAAAAGGAAGTGTGGTAGTTGTTTAGTTATGAAGATATGAGAAAAGTAATACAAATCTAATGGAACTGTGAAATAAGCATATCCAGGAAACAGTGTGCTATCAAACTGAGCAACACATGAGATGCCTGGGCATCGTGTACAATACTGCATTGTGTTAAGACTTACTGTTTCCTGTTGCATATTTCATTTTGAGTATAGCTGCGTTTATCTGGAAAAACAAAAAAATAAATTTAAAATGTTGATAAGAATTTAATATGGACCAACATAAATTCTTCTGGTATGTTATCTTAACATCTCTATTTACCAATTGCATGTAAGCTATTTTACATTACAGAAACTCATTAAGGTGCTGTATTTTATGAGTTAAGTTATTTTTTAAAAGTCTATTCACTTAAGAACCAGTTTTTATTATCATTTTACAGAGAAAATATCTTGGGAAAAATGTTTTGTAATATAACCATGGATCATAGCTAGTGAAATTGGAATCAGGGTTCCAATTTAGACCACTGGAGCACATAATCCTCACCCTTATCTATGAAGATGTGTTTGTCTTTTTGAATAGTTGCCTTTATACTGATGTTGTAGATATTGACATTGATATTTTAAAATTACACAATTCATATATCTGGAAAATATTTAAAAATTGCTACTTTATGTCCTCTGCTATATACAGAACACAAGAACATATAAAATTCAGCATGTCAATCCCATTCTTGTTTCTAAGGTCATGTTTTTTGAATTACATCATTTCAAAATCAAAATGCTAAAAGTGGTTTGTAATTTAATAATAGCTTTATGACACTCCAACCTCATTTGTCAAAATTCCATTCTTTGAGATATGCCCTCATATCTATGGAGATAAGCCCTTGAAAGCCATGTGTAAATTTTATAAACTTTTCTTCCCTGCCTTGAGCTACAGCTGGACACATTATTCAAGTAGAATAATCATAATCTTTCTCTGAAATTTAGAATTTCAATCCATAGTTTTCACTCACACTTTGATATAACTAGCATTATATTATATAAACTTAGGAAAAGTGGGGCAATCATACCCTATTATATAAATTTAAAAAGCAGAAAAATTAGTCTGCAATATTTACAAAGGAAGAGGTGTGCTTTCACAGTAATAAGGGATATGAGACAATATAATTGCATTTTCTTACATATTGATGATTTATTACTTCCTGGTCCATTCCAATATTTAGCTGATCTTTTGTTCTTAATTTATAAAAACTGCCTGCAATGCAGGAGGCCAGGGCTCAATCCCTGGGTCGGGAAGATCCTTTGGAGAGGGAAATGGCAACCCACTCCAGTATTCTTACCTGGGAAATCCCATGGACAGAGGATTCAGGAGGGCTACAGTCTGTGGGGTTGTAAGAGTCAGACATGACTTAGTAACTAAATTACAGCAACACACACATACACAATAAGAAAATATTATTTTATATACTAAATGTATTTTATATTTTACAAAATAAAAAAAATTTATATATAAAAATACACAAAATATTTCTTTCAAATATACATGTTTTTACTTTGGTAAAAGGTAATTTTTAAAAGGTAAAATATAATTTTATAATACTTCAGTGCAATAAAAGATTTTTTAGTGCAATGAAGATTTTTTTCAGTGCAATAAAAGACTATTTTGTTTGAAGATAAGTTACTTTATGGGATTTTAGAAGTTATTCTTTGATACATTAAATAAAGAAATACTCACAAATATTTCTGGTTATTTTTGCTGGATTTTTACAGAAATTAATTATAATAATTGGTAATAAAAACTGACCCTTTAAGTATTTTTATTTTAAAAAGGGCTTTAGAGGTCATCAATACTAAACATTTTATACAGATTTAAAAAATGGGATTTATCTAGACAGAAATCTGACACTGCTAATGTTTCCAATGGGGAAACTACTTTCTACTAGTATTTGCTATGTGTCTTCAATAATGGAATGACTGTTATAGAAAATTTGCATTAAAAAATGAAATTCTTAGGCTTCTTTGAAACTTACTTGTAGCCTCTCAAAATCTGTATACTTGTTAGGCTTTAGAGTAGTCATACTATTGATTATTTTTATTTAACTTAATGCCAAGCATTATCATATAGTACAATCAAGATAGAATGTAATTTTCTTCTAATACCAAGTTCAAATCTGACTTCTGTCCATTATAAGATAAAAAAACACAGAGACAGGGAAAGAAGAATGCATGATTTATTCCAATGCAAAACAAACAAAACAAAAGAACATAAAACTCTCCAAAGCTGACAAGGACATTTCCCAACAGTGTCAGGTAGTAGACATCTGTCAGAAGCAACAGTCAAGCAGTCTAAATGCGTGCTTTAAGACAGCGTTCACAACATAAAATGAGTCAATGAATTCAACCAAACAAGTTATTTTCTTCCTCTGTTTTAAGATGTTTTTCTATTGGCAGTGTGATTCTCCTCAAGCAGCTCTATAAGTAATAAGAACTTTAAGCAATTCAGAATCAAACTTATATTAGGATACACTGAACTTTTCTTGTTTTTAAATAATGAAACTGTTATGATAATCACTGAAGTCTACTACTTGTAACTTTGCTCTACAGAAAGCCTGTCTGTTGTATACAAGTGCAAGTGCTTGCTGCTGCTGCTGCTGCTAAGTCACGTCAGTCGTGTCCGACTCTGCAACCCCATAGATGGCAGCCCACCAGGCTCCCCTGTCCCTGGGATTCTCCAGGCAAGAACACTGGAGTGGGTTGCCATTTCCTTCTCCAATACATGAAAGTGAGAAGTGAAAGTGAAGTCGCTCAGACATGTCTGACTCTTAGCGACCCCATGGACTGCAGCCTTATCTTCCCATAAATTTAGGAAACAATCCAAATTTGTGGTTAGATGTAGCATAGTTCTCTTTCTTAAATTTTGTGCCTTTATAATGTGTAGCATTTTATTCTACTTAATGATGAAGGCCTAAAGTACATAAACATTTCAATGGCTGGCTATGGTGTTTATTTGAAAGGCTGTTTATGCAAATTATGTATAAACTAATTTGAGTATGAATTTACTGTTAATTTTATAGCTAAAAATGTAATGTAATTGCCACAGTTTTGCCAAGTGGAATATTTTTAATGATTTAAATAATTCTGAGTGAAAGGATATGTGAATTACACCGGAGGCTCTCTAGGCTTTTTCATATAGTATAAGCTATTGGGATGCTTTGAAGGTATCAATTTACTACCTAATGATATACTTTTATTAATATAATTAAAAACAAAAAATCAAAACAAATTTTATAAGAACTGGTAAAGTTCTAGTGTGGTGATATAGAACCCATTTTTAAAAAATTCTTTATTTATTTTGCTATGTCAGGTCTTAAGTTCAGAATGTGGGATCTAGATCCCTGATTGGGGAATTGAACCCAGTCCCCCCACAATGGGAGCTTGGAGTCGGCCACTGGACCACCAGAGAAGTCCTTAGAATTCATCTTAATAGCTCTTAATTTTACATATCATTGTCAAATAGGAAATTGCACTGAGTCAAGATTTTTTTAATGTATTTATTAATTTATTCATTGATTGATATTCACTTAATACATTTGTGCCAGACATTCTTCTAGTCCCTAGGGATACAGCAATGAACAAAGAAACATATCTCATGAAGTTTATATTCTAGCAGAAGAGAAAATGGGGGCGGTGAGTAAATAAGTGTGCTGTTAGGTAGTAGTAAGTTCTCTGGAGAAAACTGATGTGGAAAGTCTGATAAAGCATAATAGGGTAGGAAGTATTTATTATTAAGTGAGGAACAGAGAAGTTTTAAGGATTGGGGGCAGGAGGAGAAGGGGACAGGAGGAAAAGGGTATGACAGAGGATGAGATGGCTGGATGGCGTCACCAACTCGATGGATGTGAGTTTGAGTGAACTCCGCGAGCTGGTGATGGACAGGGAGGCCTGGCATGCTGCGATTCATGGGGTCGCAAAAAGTCGGACACAACTGAGCTACTGAACTGAACTGAACTGAAGTAAAAAAAAAAAAAAGGCATAAATTTTGAGTAAAAAATAATTTACAATGTTTTTAAGTAAAAAATATCCATCCAACTGGATGAAGATTAGGGACAAAATTTTTGGATAAAGTATTCCAAGAGAGGCAAAAGCCTTGGAAAAGTATAATATCTGGTATGCTTTCTGAACAGCAAAAAGACCAATATGGCTCAAGAAGAATAGTGATGGTGGTCAAATAACAAAAAATGATATCAAAGAGGAAACAAGGTGGGGAAGATAGGGAAGATTTGAACTTACATACAGTTTGGCTCTTCTCTAGGTGCAATGTAAAGAAGGTTTGCTGGGTGTGTACAAAGAGTCCCATCATATACTTTGACAGGATCACTGAAGTTGTGCTGAGGCTAGGGTGAAGTTAAGCAATGCTGAAGTAAGAGACCATTAATACAATGTAGGTAAGAGACGTAGATGAGATCTATGTAGTGATAATAAGTCAATTACAAATACATTTTACAGAGTCAACCAATTTTGCTGACAAATTGAATGAGAAATGTTTAGAAAGCAAGATGTCAAAAATACTCCAAGATTTTGGACTAAACTAGTCCAAAATGTTTGGACTAAACATTAACTGCTAATAATAACATTAGATAAAACTGTGGAAGTAATACTTTCATAAGATGGGGGGAGGTAGGATAAAAGAGTTTAGTTTTGAACCTGTTAAGTTTAAGATGCTTATTTGCTATGTGTATAATGATTTGAATTGATGGGGAACATTTTAAGTCTGAGATAATCTGACTTACATTTTATTTAACAGCATATCTAGTTTGCTAAGACTAGAAGAGAATGTAAAGGAAAAGTCCAAGCTAATGTTAGAAATAAGAAATTGGCTCTTATAATGTAAGTATCAAACACAATGAATACATCATCCATTTCCAACTAAACTACAAAAGTCAGAAATATATTGGTTACTATTGAGGTCTGAAAAAAAAAAAACAAACAATAAACATGTCTTAAACTAAAGATTCAAGTTGACAACTTTTTATAAAATAACCTCTACAGGAAACCAATAGTATTCAAAAAGACCAAGCCCCTATTATTTACATTGTTCATAATTCTGACTAGCATTTGTAACATATGTTCAGAGAGAGAGAGAGATCAGAGATCAATTGCTCAGTCGTGTCCGACTCTTTGCGACCCCATGAATAGCAGCACGCCAGGCCTCCCTGTCCATCACCAACTCCCGGAGTTCACCCAGACTCACGTCCATCGAGTCAGTGATGCCATCCAGCTATCTCATCCTCTGTCGTCCCCTTCTCCTCCTGCCCCCAATCCCTCCCAGCATCAGAGTCTTTTCCAGTGAGTCAACTCTTCGCATGAGGTGGCCAAAGTACTGGAGTTTCAGCTTTAGCATCACTCCTTCCAAAGAAATCCCAGGGCTGATATCCTTCAGAATGGACTGGTTGGATCTCCTTGCAGTTCAAGGGACTCTCAAGTGTCTTCTCCAACACCACAGTTCACCAGCACACAAATGATCATGCTGAAGTTTACTCAAAATGGTATTATATAGGGTACAATAGAGTTTAAAGTTATCTCACTTTAGAAGTTAGGTTTGTCTAAGGAGGTTGAGTGTTTCATCCACCTCAATTCTCTGGTGAAATTTTAAGGGGATTGAATAAAACCAAGTACCAAGCTGACAAGTAAAAGAGCCTCAAATAGTTCTGATCTTGAAAGCTATTGATTTATAACTTGATTACCAAGGATAAAATATCACATTTTCCAAAGATTATTCATCCATCAATAACACCAAACAATATACCAAATATGGGGATTTCTTATTAGGTAAGAAGTTAGGCATGAGCAAGGAGGAGTAGCCTAGCTGAAAAAGATTCAAGATAATCTCTAAAGCCCACCCAAATACTGCTCCAGTGTGCCCAGGAGAGTGCACAGATATACTACAAAATAACCACAGAGACTTTTCCAACTCCAGTGCATGCTCCCTAGACACTAGCACAAACTATCCACTGGGGTTTCTCTAACTCCTGCACATTCTCTCCTTGATGCACAGCTGTGTGCTCAAGTGACCTCAGACATCCAGGAGCCCATTAAGGGTTCATAAATGTTCTATACATATATACACCTGACTAAAACAGACTCTATTATGCATGAAAGACATGCACAATAGAGCCCATTGTTATGTAACTTGAAACTGTCAATCAAAACTTTAGTCCATAGCCACCTAGATGAACACATAAAACCCTGTCTTGAAAAATTCATCATTTCCACTCCAGTGTTTCTATTGGCTTGGACCACCTCTCCCTTGAGGCATTCTCTCTGTTCTTTTCTTAATAAACTTGTTTTCACCTCAGTTAAGACCTCAGATTCTTCTTTATGTCCTTACCAAGAACTGAGACCCACAGGGAGGTCCTCTTTCGGGTCCCCTGGTAACATTTCTTAAGTCATCTTTAACCTCTACAAGTTTTTACTTTGACTGTATTTTTATACAGTTGAGTGAGTGACTTAAGTCAGTCTAGTAATAAATTGGGTTAAAAGTTTTTTTTTTTTTTTTTTTTTTTTTAAAGGAGTGAGTTTTATGGTATGTGAATAATATCTCAAAGTTATTTTTCAAAAGACTCATGGAGAGAAAATGGAGAGTTTCAGCCTCCGCCATCTCAGAAATCAGATCCTACATCTTCAGTCCCACCAAAGACTGCCCAGTGAAACCAAAAATCAACCCTGAACAAGCCCCTGGTGGCTTTACCACCATATCCACTATACCCAACACTAAAGAAGCAGCAGCTTAGGAAGACAGGAGATAATATTCCAAAGACTCTCCACCCAACAGCAGCTCATGTCTTAGCACGTAAAGTTATATCCCAGCCCTGCATACATCTCTCCATATCCCAAACAGCAGAAACCTCAAAGAAGCAATTTGGGTACACTAGACAACCCAGAAAAGCCTCCTCTTGGGAGGGAGGAAAAAAAAAAAAAAAGTGTCCTTGGGGCAGAGCAAGGCCACTGCCAGTCATGAGCTGTAACCAGAACAGAAGGTCTGTGGCCCGGTCCCCAACTCCACCCCCAACACCTGACTGATCCTCCGGTCGAGTCCTTTCAACAGGAGAAGGAATGGCAGCTGGGGAAGAGCTCCCATAAAAGCAGCAACAGCTCCACCTAAGCTTCTTGGAAGACCAAGGGTAAAATAATGTTCACCTCTAGAAGGAAGTGTAGATCCACCTCTAACTAGGAAACCCCTGAAACCGCCCAACACTCTCTTCTAATCACACAGTCTTGTGATACATCAATAGATCAATCAATAAACCACCCAAAGGTGTTTATATATAAACCCAAAGGTGGTTTATACATTGAGGTAGGGAAGAGATCATCAGATTAAAGGTCAGAAGGCCTGGACCCTAATCTGGATCCTCTGTTCAAGTGCCCAGACAACCAAGGAAGCCAACAGGCTGCCACTCAGCCTCCTTGACGTTCAACACTGCCAGAGGACCACACAAGTTCAAAACAACCTCTCAAAAACAGGGCTTTCCAGTGCTCCCCTTTACCTTTGAGAAGAACCTGGGACTCAGAAAGAGCAGCCTGGCCCAGGTCACACTGCAGGCCTGGACTATCCAGAGCATCTGGAGGCCTGCCGTTCACAGTCATCGGGGCTTAGGGTACCCTCAGCAAACCCCCATTCAGTCAGTCGCTGCTCTGGATAACAAGGCTATGACCAGAGAGGGACGGCCCTGGGCCTGGATCACACCTCCAGCCCGGGCCATGCTAGTGTCTCCTCTACTGGGATGCAAATCCTGGGAACAGACTGGTTTGTCAGCCCAGGTAGCCTACAGAGGTACTTGCATAAGGGGTGAAGGTAGGGGGTTCAATGGATGCCCTAACCCAGCGCCCCCTGAATAGACGGTACACTGGGGATAAAGAGGAATGGTTAGGTACCCAGCGTTTACCCTGCAGAAAGACTGAGGCTGGGAGGATGGCCGCAGAAACTTACCAGGCATGGCGCAGCCAAGGCAGGGTTGATGGTGTGCAGGGCGGCAGGGGAGCTAGAACAAGTAGGTGTTCCCCTCGTTGAGTATTAAGTTTCCTTGCTCCTAGCCTGGACAACCACGGCCAATAGCTGTGAAGTCACTTCTCTGTGCTCCGCCCACCCAGATTAAAGGAGCCTCGGTGCTTCAGGTTTTCAGCCCACACCTGACCCCCTCCCCCACCTCCCACCACTGGAAGGAGAGCTGTATGGCTGGCTCCATGGTCTCCACAGCTAGAGCAAACAGGTCAGGCAGCCCACCGACGGGGCTGCCAAAGGCTCTCTGTCCGCTCTCACTCATTTACCCTGAGAAATTAAAAAGACTTCTATTTAGATTTACTATTGCTTTCTTGAAAACAGTTGGTTTCAAAGTACTCCCTATTAAGCCAAGAATACAGACCTGAAAGGCAGTCTTTACATATTTAGTGTGTTTAGAAATTATGTTGGCTACATTGGTCTCTCAGGCTACCTAATTACCACTGATTACACCCAGCTTTGGTAAACAAACTTAGGTGCCAGACAATTAAAAGGTTCTCCATTGGAGTGTGCAAGAAACTACACCCTCCTTTGCTCATGATGCTTGCTAGAAGTTTGGCAAAGGAATTATGCTGGATTTCTTTAAAAGGAACCAAAACAATACGCTTCAAGGAAATAAAGTCTATTAGCTTGAATCAGTGCTGTTTTGGCAAATAAGAACTGAGAAATGTGGATGGAAAGGATCATGACGCTGATAGAAGGGGCTGCATTAGCTAAATAGCTAAGTAACTGAGCTATTGATCACGATCTATTTTCCACTCTTCCTGGACACATTGTTATGCAATTCACCTTGCTCCCTTTTGTAGGCATTCCTTAGCAGAGTGAGTTGTCATTGTTTCCACTGCTTCACCTACATTTTGAAGGGCTGGAATCTCCTTAAATGGACTGTTACCTAACTTAGAAATTCTAGGGAAAAAAAGTAATTGTCAAAACCTAAATCCCAAAATACCTCCCTGCTCTTTCCCAAGAAGATACTTGAATCCACAAGTATCCATGTATAATGAAGTTTGAGTCTTAACACACAAAAAAGTAATTATTAAACACTGACCTCAAATTAAAAATGTAACATTAATCAGTTTCTAAGTACTTAACCGTTCCCACTCCTTTTCAGTGGAGGGGAGTGATAAAGAAAGTGCACAGGTGGAACTGAAGGTATTCAAGAGCACGTAGTCATCAGATGTGAAAGGAGACCTGCTATGATCAGTAGGGCAAATAATTTTCCTTAAATTAAATGTAAAACTATTTTCCACAAAAATTCTATTAGTATAATCCTAATATATAAATATGTATAAATATATATTTGTGTATTACAATTTTTAAAACCTTATATTAACTGAATTAAAAAATTATCAATGTGTTAAACACTTATAATAAATATAAATTTGGCTATACCTGAAAATTTTAATACTTGATCACATTTATATTACATTGGCCAAGGATGTCATTCTCAAGTTAGAAAAAACTTATTGGCTAATTCTAACCCAAAACACAGAGATAAAGAGATTCTTGGAGAACTATGACAGTTTTTTTCCTCCACATTGGAAAGAATTAGGTAGGGATGACACTGAGCTACCAATTACACAGCACAGTCCATCTCCTCACAAACTGGGGAGATAATGTAAATCTCCATATATATATATATATATATATATATATAGATAGATAGAGAGAGAGAGAGAGAGAGAGAGAGGAAATGGCAACCCACTACAGTATTCTTGCCTGGGAAATCCCCTGGACAGTGGAGCCTGATGGTCTACAATCCACCCGGTCACAGAGTTAGACATGACTGAGTGACTGAACACACACACACACACACATATGTATAAGTGTGTGCATGCTACATGTTAAGTCTCTTCAGTAGTGTCTGACTCTGTGTGACCCTATGGACTGTAGTCTACCAGGCTCCTTTGCCCATGGGTTCTCCAGGCAAGAATACTGTTGCCATGCCGTCCTCCAGGGATCTTCCCAACTTAGGGATATAACCCATATCTCAAGCATTTCCTGCATTGTAGGCAGATTCTTTACCACTGAGCCAAACATGAAGCCTGTATATGTGTATATATATTTATATTTATTATATGTATTTTATAGAGAGACATAAAAGATATACTACATATATAAGATACACATGTAAATATTATATATATTATATTTGACCTAATAGACAGTAACAACATGCTTCCACCTAATATGATATAACTCTTTCATACCACCAGTCATGCTTACTTCTCTCATAAAAGCAGGCATACATTCCTATATGCCAATTTATCAATTCATATTTATTCCTCTTCTAGCTCATTTACAATCTGAATGAGCCATTCTGTCTAAAAAGGAGTGAAGTACTGAAAAATATGATGACTCATAACTGAATTCTTATGTAAGAGTAACAATGAGACAAAAGTAAATAAAAAAAATAATTGGTTTCATGTACTTCATAACCATTAACACACACATGCACATGTTGACATATACACATATATGTATGCTGTGCTGTACTTAGTCACTCAGCCATCTCTGTCTCTTTGTGACCTCATGAACTGTAGCCTGCCAGGGTCCTCTGTCTATGGGGATTCTCCCAGAAAGACTATAGGTGTAGGTTGCCATTTCCTTCTCCAGAGGATCTTCCTAATTCAGGGATCGAACCCACATCTCCCACATTGCAGACAGATTCTTGACTGTCTGAGCCACCAGGGAAGCCCAAGAATACTGGAGTGGGTAGCCTATCCCTTATCCAGAGGATCTTCCCACCCAGGAATGAACTGAGGTCTCCTGCATTGCAGGCAGATTCTTTACCAGCTGAACTACCAGGGAAGTCCATACATATATAAAAGCAGTTGGCTTCCCAGGTGGTACTAGTGGTAAAGAACACACCTGCCAATGCTGGAGACATAAGAGATGTGGGTTCAGTCCCTGGGTTGGGAAGGTCCCATGGAGGAGGAAATGGCAACCCAATCCAGTTATTCTTGCCTAGAGAATCCTATGGACAGAGGAGCCTGGCTGACTATACAGTCCATTGGGTCGCAAAGAGTTGGACACAACTGAAGTAGTTTAGCATGCATGTACATATAGGTAAAGCAAAGAATAAATTTGTGTAGCAATTTCTAGTGAATAATATGGGGTACAGTGAGACATACCTATATCCACCATTTAGTTTTCTGATCTATATATATATATATATATACTAACTGTGAAGAAATAATGCTATTTGTTGCTGGTTTAGATACACTACTGCTTGGGACTAAAACTAAGCATTCAAACATTATCCAATTTTCCTTTCAGGCCATCTGCTTTATGTAGCACCTAGTAAAACAAATGAATTCTTTGACCTAGATACTATTTCCTTGAATTATAACAAGTTACATTTAGCAACAAGCTTCATTTTAGAAGCAATGGTGTATGGAATGTATTCTATGAATAAATATGTTAGGGTTATAGCAAGAGCACTATGGATAAAGGAAAAAATATAATAGTATCTTAACATATGACTTCTTAAATGGTAGAATAAGGATCTCAGCAGAATAACAATTTAACTGCTGAGTATTATAAAAGTGTTCAAAATATATATATATATATATTTTAAATCTCTGGAAATTGGCCTAAGGGCATATAATAAATCAAGAAACGTGAACGTGAAACATGAAAATATATTACATCTTGAAAAGGATGGTGAAAGTCTGTGGCTTCTGAGGTATGATCTACCATCTTTGGCTTTCCTGGTAGCTCAGCAGTAAAGAATCTGTCTGCATGCCAATGCAAAGAGTCGGACAGGGCTTAGCAACTAAACAATAACTGCTGTCTTACCACATGTCCCTCCCTCATTGTTTCCCTGTTATGGAAAATCTATCCCAGACCCCTCATTTTTTCCCTGTTATGGAAAATCTATCCCAGACATACGCAGCCACAAATACCAAGAATCCCCTGATCTTCCCTGGTGGTTCAGATGGTAAAGCATCTGCCTACAATGAAGGAGACCTGGGTTCATTCCCTGAGTTGGGAAGATCTCCTGGAGAAGGAAATGGGAATCCACTCCAGTATTCTTGCCCAGAAAATCCCATGGATGGAGAAATCTGGTAAGCTATAGTCCATGGGATCACAGAGTCGGACATGACTGAGCAACTTCACTTCACTTCTGTCCTTCAAACTCCCTTTCTCAGTATACAGGTTCAGGCTATTGTTTCTTTCTTTTTCTTTCTTTCTTTCATTTTAATTGAAGGATAATTTACTTTATAATATTGTGTTGGTTTTTGCCATATATCAACATACATCAGCATTAGGTATACGTGTGTCCCCTCCCTCCCTCTTGAACCTTGATCTCTGTGTTGTAGAGGCTCTACTCACAGAGGCATGGCTGAGGGAGCGGTTCTTTATCCCAGTCAAGTCCGTACTTACAGAGCAGAAATCTTACTCTAGACACATCAGACAGAAAACACTAGAATTCCATATCTTCCTTTCCAATAAAATACTCCCCTTTCCCCTGGCAACCACAAATCTGTTATGTCTGTGAGTTTATTTCTGTTTTGTGGGTAAGTTCATTTGTGTCATATTTAGACTCCATGTATAAGTGTTTTCACATGATATTTGTCTTGCTTTTCTCTGACTTATTTCACTTAGTATGATCATCTCTAGGACCATCCAAGTAGCTGCAAATGGCATTATTTAATTCTGTTTTATGGCTGAGTAATATTCTATTGTATATTTGTAGCACAACCTCTTTATCCCTTCACCTATCAGTGGACATTTGGTGGTATTCATGTCTTGGCTATTGTAAACAGTGCTGTTATGAACATAGGGGTGTAGTTATCTTTTTAATTATAGCTTTGTCTGGGCATATGCCCAGGAGTGGGATGGCTAAATCATATGGAATCTCTATTTTTACTCCATAGTCACTGCACCAATTTACATCCCCAGTAACAGTGCAGGAGGGTTTCCTTTTCTCCACACCTTATCCAGCATTTGTTATTTGTAGACTGTTTAATGATCGCCATTCTGACTGGTGTGAGGTGGTACCCCACTGTAGTTTTGATCTGCATTTCTTTATGTTGAACATCTTTTCATGTAGCACTGATTTCCTTGACATGATATCTAGAGCAGATTAAGCAAAGCGGGGGTTCAGGATGGTGGGACACATGTACACCCATGGCTGATTCATGTTGATATATGACAAAAACCACCACACTATTGTAAAGTAATTATCCTCCAATTAAAATAAATAAATGTAAAAAAAGAAAAAATATATAATTTTCAATTTATCAAGTTTTTAAATTAAAACTTTAAAAAGGATAATCATAAGTAAGTGACAAGACAAACCACATGAAGGAAGAAAATATTTTTAAATTATGTATCTAATAAAGAAAGTTGTATCCAGAATATAAAGCAAAATTTTAACTCAATTTTTTAAATGGTTAAAAGATTGGAATAGATCTATTTCCAAAGAGGTTACACTTATGGCCAACATAAAATTATATTGAATGTGATTAGTGATTAGAGAAATGGAAATAAACATCACAATAAATTCCATTTCACATCCACTGGATGGCTAAAATAAAAAAGAAGGACAAAAATAAGTGTTGAGGATGTTCAGAAATTAGAACCATCAAGCATTGCTGGTGGGAATGTGAAATATTCTGAAACAAAATTGTGATTGTCATTGCAAAACCATGTGAATATACTAAAATCATTGAATGGTATAGGTGAATTATATGATATGTTAATTAAAACTCAAGTGTAATGTTAAGTATTAATTACTAAAAAGAAAAAAAGGTAAGGATATTCCAACAAAGGTAAAAATGTCATTGAAGGAAATGGTTGAGTGTAATCAACCTCCTTTCATATGACTTGCTTTTCCTCTATGGAATGGTGCCATATTAGGAATTTATTATAGTTTCTACTGTTAGGTATGACTAGATCAGCCTTCTTGAATGCAAATTATTGTTATTGCCCTCAGATATAACCTCCCTATTGTCAGCACATTGAAATGAGTCTATTAAACAAAATAGAGAGAGCTGCAGAAGAGTACTGGCTATATTGATAGGTTATTCTGATCACCTGATAATTGAGAGCCTCCTTTTTCCCTATGATTTACTTTGATGTGCATATTTTTGAGGAGAAGGCAATGGCAACCCACTCCAGTACTCTTGCCTGGAAAATCCCATGAATGGAGGAGCCTTGTAGGCTGCAGTCCATGGGGTCGATAAGAGTTGGACACAACTGAGTGACTTCACTTTCACTTTCATGCATTGGAGAAGGAAATGGCAACCAACTCCAGTGTTCTTGCCTTGAGAATCCCAGGGACAGGGGAGCCTGCTGGGCTACTATCTATGGGGTCGCACAGGGTCGGACATGACAAGCAACTTAGCAGCAGCAGCACTCTTTTGAGAAACAAGCATCCTCAATTTGCCAAATTTAGGGGACCATTCACATAATTATTCCCCAGACCTCTTTATCATGAAATTCCAATCTTGCTCCTTTCAAGTCCTTGACCATTAGTCAAATTGTTAGATACAGTTCATGGGTTAATGTAGATTTATACTTAGTGCTCTCTCAAGATAACAATAGCCACCAAAAGTGTAGTGTAAAGTTTATCCTACTTAGGAAGATTTCCTTACATGATTTGAGATATTTCTTCCCCTCATTCCTTCCTGGCAGGCTTGTTTTGTTTATTGTGTCACATGTACTTTGGTCAAAAGGCACAACTTCTTTCAGGTGGCCCAATTTGCCTACAAAACTCTTATGTCTCTCTCTCTCTTTCTCTTATATACTCATATCCATAAATATCCAGTCAGATAATCTTTCTCATCCTTCATATTACTCCTTCAATGCAGTGAGAGGTAGCAGCCTCCTGCTAGTATTCTTTCCAGGATTCCTCATTCCTCCCTGTGCTTTTCTTAAATATTCCCCTCACATTCTAAACATCTTTGAAAACAATAAAATTCAGCATGCTTTCTCCCTCATAATAGAAACCTGAAGGATATAACTGAATATTATCATTGCATTTCAGTAGTTTATAATGTTACTAATAAAATACTATTTTAATTTTTATTTGCTTGTTAGTCTTGCTGTTTTTCATTTTATTGATGTTATATTTTTTTCTTTTTTTTTTCTAATTTTATTTTATTTTTAAACTTTACATAATTGTATTAGTTTTGCCAAATATCAAAATGAATCCGCCACAGGTATACATGTGTTCCCCATCCTGAACCCTCCTCCCTAATACTAATGTTATAGTATTACTTCCTATATTGTGGACTTCTCAGGTGGTACCAGTGGGAAAGAATCTGCCTGCCAGTGCAGGAGACACAAGAGATGTGGGTTTGATTCCTGGCTCAGGAAGATCCCTGGAGGAGGAAATGGTTACCCACTCTAGTATGCTTGTCTGGAAAATTCCATGGGCAGAAGAACCTGGCAGGCTACAGTCCCTGGGGCCACAAAGAGATGCAACTGAGCGACTGAGTACACATTCCCATATTATAGCATAACTCAGATTCATTTTACTACTGCTGTGGACAACTTTTGTTTTTGTTTTGGCAAGTATTCAAGGATGTTTTAATGACAAAATTAATAGACTGCAGAATCTTTAGTTCTGAAGTCTGCCTAAGCTTTTGTTTGTCTGCACAAACATTTGTGCTTGAGACAGGTGTCCAAAGTTTCAGCATAAGTTCATCTATCTGTTACCGCAAAAGGTGTTGTGCAGGTTATCAGTAAAAAAATCAGCCAAATAAAAGCAGATTTATCCAACAATGCGACAAACATTAGAAACCATATGCTCCCTACAAGAAATAGCACCAACTATCCCAAGAGAAATTTCATCTTTACAGAATGTGTCTTTTAATATTAAATTATTAATATTTATAAATATTTATAAATATTTATATTTATATTTATTATATAAATTATATATAATTTTTATATATTTATATATATATTATATATATAATATATATATAATATAAATATAAATATAAATATATATATATTATATAAATTATATAAATATTTATAAATATTATAAATAAGTAATATTAAAAAGCTAATTACTGCTTCCTACAGTGAAAGGTAGGTATTTATTGGTTGTGACTTCCTACAATGTCCATTTTCTCTGCCTAAATATAAGACTGCCACTAAATTTTCTCATCTCATAGGAAAGAAAATGTTTTGATCTTGATAATGAAAAGTTTATTATACCTAGAGATAGTGCAGCAAGATGAACCGTTCAGGGAGCAGATAACCTCAGGCTGATGCAAGCCTTGGCTGTGCTTTTCCTTTGATATGTAACTGGGGAAAGTAATTTTATCATTTGAAAAGTGAGAATTTCCACTTGCAAATTTGTTTTCCAGACTAAAGTAAATCATAGACAAAACTGAAAAGTATTTTATATATCAAAATATAGTAGCAATTCAGTGGTAGAACAAATATTTATGCCAATATTGAGTACAGTAGTCATTAAATTAAAATTAGGAGTTATTTTGGAACTATTTTCCAAAAATATACTATTTTAGATCTGAATTTTTAATGCAAATATTATAGGTCAATATCTCTATGATGAAAGTAGTTCCTAACATAATCATAAGACTTTAAATAAAATTATTCTATTTAGAGATTTTCTTAATATATTTTACACTGATATCTAAATCATAGGACTTTAAGTTGTAAAAAGTAGAGACTCAGTGACAAATAGTTTGAAAAATAAGAATATATATTAAGGAAGAATAATGTTTTCTATAAGCTTTGCTTTTGTTTATACCTTTACTAAATAAATACTTGAAAGTTGTTCAGTTCAGTTCAGTTCAGTAGCTCAGTCGTGTCTGATTCTTTGTGACCCCATGAATCCCAGCACGCCAGGCCTCCCTGTCCATCACCAGCTCCCGGAGTTCATTCAGACTCACGTCCATCGGGTCAGTGATGCCATCCAGCCATCTCATCCTCTGTCATCCCCTTTTCCTCCTGCTCCCAATCCCTCCCAGCATCAGAGTCTTTTCCAATGAGTCGACTCTTCACATGAGGTGGCCAAAGTACTGGAGCTTCAGCTTTAGCATCATTCCTTCCAAAGAAATCCCAGGGCTGATCTCCTTCAGAATGGACTGGTTGGATCTCCTTGCAGTCCAAGGGACTCTCTAGAGTCTTCTCCAACACCACAGTTCAAAAGCATCAATTCTTCGGCGCTCAGCTTTCTTCACAGTCCAACTCTCACATGCATACATGAACATCGGAAAAACCATAGCCTTGACTAGATGAACCTTTGTTGGCAAAGTAATGTCTCTGCTTTTCAATATGCTATCTAGGTTGGTCATAACTTTTCTTCCAAGGAGCAAGCATCTTTTAATTTCATGGCTGCAATCACCATCTGCAGTGATTTTGGAGCCCAGAAAAATAAAGTCTGGCACTGTTTCCACTGTTTCCCCATCTATTTCCCATGAAGTGATAGGACCAGATGCCATGATCTTCGTTTTCTGAATGTTGAGCTGTAAGCCAACTTTTTCACTCTCCACTTTCACTTTCATCAAGAGGCTTTTTAGTTCCTCTTCACTTTCTGCCATAAGGATGTAATAAATTTTAAAATTATATTTATGTTCTAAGTACAACTTATCCAAACTGAAAATTTCACATCAAGAGGGATCAGATATATTTAGACAAGAAAAAAAAGAACAGGACAAAACAAAATGTTTTCTCTAAGAAAAGATGCTGAAAAGTGTCTTTGTGACCATAATTTCTGTACATAGTACATATGAGAAATTAGCTTCTAAAACAAAATGAAACACTAAAAGAAAGGTAACATTAATTTGCTGTCACAAATACAAATTGTAATTACTGTTAATGTGTTGTGTTCATGCTCAGTTACTTTAGTCGTGTCCAACTCTTTGTGACCCTAGGAACTGTAGCCCACTAGTCTCCTCTCTATGTGGGATTCTCAAGGCAAGAATGCTGGAATGGGTTGCTATCCCCTCTTCCAGGGGATCTTCCGGACCCAGGCATTGAAGCTGTATCTCCTGGAGCTCCTGCACTGCCTGAGGATCCTTTACTGCTGAGCAACCAGGGAAGTCGGTTAATGGCTCATATGGCACTAAAAAAAAGTGGAATCAAACACATTCAAGAATATTTTAATTTTCAGAAAACTAGTATATATGTAAGATAAATTCAAAATTTGATTTTACTTCTAGTAAAATTATTTTATAACGTGAATAACAAAAATATCCATCAACATTTTTATACACATAGTATATACTAATATTTATTTAGCACAGAAACAAGAAACTACAGCTAACAGACTAAACCTAGTGCTCCACTGATTTTGTAAAGTTTTATTGAAACACAGGAACGTTACTCATTTAAATATTGTTAATGGCTGCTTTCCTATTCCAAAGGCAGAGTAGAGAGTACATCAGAGACTAAAAGGCATATGAAGTCTAAAATATTTACTATATAGCCTTTCACAAAAAAGTCTGCCAAAACCTGATTTAGGATTTTGTCTAGAACATAGTGGGCTTCCCTGGGGTTCAGTGCTAAAGAATCTACCTGCCAATCCAGGAGAGGCAGGTTTGACTCCTGCGTCAGAAAGATCCCCTGGAAAAGGAATGCCAACCCACTCCAGTATTCTTGCCTGGGAAATCCCACTGACAAAGGAGGCTGTTTGTGCTACAGTCCACAGGGGTCACAAAAGAGTCAGGCACAACTTGGAGACGCACAACTTAGAGACTAAACATCAACAATAACAACTAGAACATAAGAAAAATTAAAATTTTTTCTGAGGCCAAAAATATTTAATGAGGTAAAATATCTGAATGTAAAGGCTGAGAATCAGACTCAACAGAAAACTTTCATAAAATAATGTAGTATGGAAAAACATTTTTTGGAAAAGCAGTATTACACTACATATAAACAGCAGTAGAAATGTGGAAACAGGTAAGGTAAGGTAAGGTGAAGTTGCTCAGTCGTGTCTGACTCCTTGCGACCCCACAGACTGTAGCCAACCAGGCTCTTCCATACACAGGATTTTTCAGGCAAGAGTACTGGAGTGGGTTGCCATTTCCTTCTCCAGAGGATCTTCCAGATCTGGGGATCAAACTCAGGTCTCCTGCATTGTAGACAGACACTTTACCGTCTGAGTCACCAGGGAAGTCTCTAGAAATGTGCAAAGATTTTCTTATAATCATTATTCTCTTGAAAATCTATTGTGAAAAACTTGAATTGTGTAAAAGGCACTAAAATGTTCCTAATATCAGTATTTTTTACATTTATAAAAATGTTTAAAATATTAAATATCATATTCTAATGCATATATACAGAATCTAAAAAATGGTACTGAAGAGTTTATTTACAAGGCAGCAATAGAGAAAGAGACATAGAGAATAGACTTATGGTCATGGGGATAGGGGAGGAGAAGTTGAAATGTATAGAAGGAGTAACATGTAAACTTATATTACCATATGTAAAATAAATAGCAAGTGGGAATTTGCTGTATGGCTCAGGAAACTCAAACAGAGGCTCTGTATCAACCTAGAGGGATGGGATGGAGAGGGAAAAGGGAGGGAGGTTCAAAACGGAGGGTGTATTTGTATACCTATGACTGACTCATGTTGAGGTTTAACAAAACAAAATTCTGTAAAGCAATTATCCTTCAACAAAAAAAAACAACAAAAAAATTTAAAAAAAGAGAAAATCTGTATTAGCCACTATATTAGTATATAGCCACTATGAATTACACATACTAATAATACATAATAATGCTGCTACTGCTGCTGCTGCTAAGTCGCTTCAGTTGTGTCAAACTCTGTGTGACCCCATAGATGGCAGCCCACCAGGCTCCCCCGTCCCTGGGATTCTCCAGGCAAGAACACTGGAGTGGGTTGCCATTTCCTTCTCCAACGCATGAAAGTGAAAAGTGAAAATGAAGTCGCTCAGTCGTGTTTGACTCTTAGTGACCTCACGGACTGCAGCCTACCAGGCTCCTCCATCCACTGGATTTTCCAGGCAAGAGTACAGGAGTACAGTGGGTTGCCATTGCTTTCTCCATAATAATGCTACATATAAATAAATATAGTCACTGATTTTATATAATCAATAATTTTATGTAATTCAATGATTATAACTATAAAAACAAATAAAATAGAATGATTATGATACTTTTGAAGCTAGTGACTTTACGTATTTCTTCCCCTCTATTTTCCAAAAGTTCTGTTATATACTTAAGATTATTCTTAAAATAATACTTTTATATTATAAAGTTTTAATACTTTATATGAATTGCATATATTTATGTACATTAACATTTTGGCTACATTACATTTAGTTTCACAAAATCTTGCTCTCAGACACAAATTTAGATTAACTAGCCTAATCTTCCAATCTAATTTGATACCTTTTTCTGGATAGCTACTTGCAAAGGAGTTTTCCATCCTTCCCTTTATCAGTTCTGTGGAAAGAGCTTAAACTCAAATACCAATATCTTAAGCTAGAAAATAAATCTCCCTTCAATGTAACTATCTACTTAATTAATCTTATGGTGCTTATTTTCCAAAATGATGACCTTTTACATTATGAGATTAAAAGAGTTTATATATCCTCAAGTATTTCAGTTTCCTATCTATAACATCAGTGTATTTCAAGACATGCTCCATGCATTTAATAGAGGTTTTGATGAGTGTCCACAGGCTTCACTCATGTCTCTGGGAAATGCAGGTGACAGATAGCATAAACGTCACTACTATGAACCATTTCTTCAAACTTGATATTATTGATAAACCCTATTTATTGTTTTAGGATGCTTGGGATATGATTTTGTCTTCAGAAGGACTGGATTCATGTGCTTTAATGTGTATTCATATTTGTTGTGTGGTTCTGTAAATAAGAATGTAATTTTTCTTTTTTTTTCTTCTTTGTGACACATGAGGTTATCTTAAATGAAAGAGAGACAATTGAATCGTTATAAATTACAGAAATAGGAACATGGCTGCAAATATCAGATGTATTTACTTGGTTTAGATATCTGCCCTTAAAGTCCTAAAGGGTACTTCTTAAATCAGAGACATTTGTAAATGGAAAATTGTTAATTGATAAGCCTAAAACCCATAGTATAAAATAAAGTTACTTTCAACTGCAAATATTTTTCCCTATAGACATGGAGCGAAAAATTAAAAACAACTTATCATGGATAACAATCATCATGGATCCAATATTCATTCTCATTGCTTTATGCTAAGATATTGAAAGAAAAAAAAATCTTTTGGCTAGCCTCTGATATGGCCTCATTCTTTTTCTTGTCATTAAAAAAAAAAATAAGCCATTAGTATATGCTTTCAATTTCTGTTTCTGTAATGAAATATAGCCTGTTGTGTTTTGCTACCAAAACCATTAAAAATTGTGTTCTTACTTTTTTGTTTAAAAGTGTTAAGCCTTTAAGTGTGCAAATTTTGCCTTAATTAAAAAGACACAAATGCATCATTCTAGTGCTTGCAAAGGCATTGTATTGGTGTTACTCTAGACATGAATTAAAATAGAAATAACTGAGATGCAAAAGCACTTTGTATACATACATATTTTTATTTTGCTTTTCATCAAGCAAATATTTTATTGACTTGTGGAAATCATGGGAAAAAGTATTGCTCTAAAATAATCCTATACAATTTTTTTAATATAAATAGATTTTTTAAAGAATCTTAATTCACTATTTGGGTAAACTTCAATTCAGTTCAGTCACTCAGTCAATGTCTGACTCTGCAACACCATGGACTGCAGCATTCCAAGGCTCCCTACTCAAACTCATGTCCATTGAGTCAGTGATGCCATGCAACCATCTCATTGTCTAGCATCCCCTTCTCCTGCCCTCAATCTTTCCCAGCATCAGGATCTTTTCAAATGAGTCAACTCTTCGCATCAGGTGGCAAAAGTATTGGCTTTTCAGTTTCAGCATCAATCCTTCCAGTGAATATTCAGGACTGATCTCCTTTAGGATGGGCTGGTTGGATCTCCTTGCAGTCCAAGGGACTCTGAAGAGTCTTCTCCAACACTACAGTTCAAAAGCATCAATTCTTCAGCATTCAGCTTTCTTTATAATCCAACTCTCACATCCATACATGACTACTGGAAAAACCATAACTTTAACTAGACGGACCTGTGTCAGCAAAGTAGTATCTCTGCTTTTTAATATGCTTTCTATGTTGGGAATACCAGACCACCTGACCTGCCTCTTGAGAAACCTATATGCAGGTCAAGAAGCAAAAGTTAGAACTGGACATGGAACAACAGACTGGTTCTAAATAGGAAAAGGAGTACATCAAGGCTGTACATTGTCACCCTGCTTGTTTAACTTATATGCAGAGTACATTATGAGAAACGCTGGGCTGGAAGAAGCACAAGCTGGAATCTAGATTGCTGGGAGAAATATCAATAACCTCATATATGCAGATGACACCACCCTTATGGCAGAAAGTGAAGAGGAACTCAAAAGCCTCTTGATGAAAGTGAAAGAGGAGAGTGAAAATATTTGCTTAAGGTTCAACATTCAGAAAACTAAGATCATGGCATCTGGTCCCATCACTTCATGGGAAATAGATGGGGAAACAGTGGAAACAGTGCCAGACTTTATTTTTTGGGCTCCAAAATCACTGCAGATAGTGACAGCAGCCATGATATTAAAAGACACTTACTCCTTGGAAGGAAAGTTATGACCAACCTAGATAGCATATTCAAAAGCAGAGACATTACTTCGCCAACAAAGGTCCATGTAGTCAAGGCTATGATTTTTCCAGTGGTCATGTATGGATGTGAGAGTTGGACTGTGAAGAAAACTGAGTGCTGAAGAATTGATGCTTTTGAACTGTGGTGTTGGAGAAGACTCTTGAGAGTCCCCTGGACTGCAAGGAGATCCAACTAGTCTATTCTAAAGGAGATCAGTCCTGGGTGTTCATTGGAAGGACTGATGCTGAAGCTGAAACTCCAATATTTTGGCCACCTCATGTGAAAAGTTGACTCATTGGAAAAGACCCTGATCCTGGGAGGGATTGCGGGTAGGAGGAGAAGGGGACGACAGAGCATTAGATGGCTGGATCGCATCACCGACTCGATGGACATGAGTTTGAATGAACTCTGGAAGTTGGTGATGGACAGGGAGGCCTGGCGTGCTGTGATTCCTGGGATTGCAATGAGTTGGACACGACTGAGCGACTGAACTGAACTGAACTGAACTGAGGTTGGTCATAACTTTTCTTCCAAGGAGCAAGCGTATTTTAATTTCATCGTTGGTATCCCCATCTGCAGTGATTTTGGAGCTGGAAAAAATACAGTCAGCCACTATTTCCCAATCTATCTGCCATGAAGTGATGGAACCAGATACCATGATCTTAGTTTTATGAATGTTGAGCTTTAAGCCAAGTTTTTCACTCTCCTCTTTCACTTTCATCAAGAGGCTCTTTAGTTCTTCTTCACTTTCTGCCACAAGGATCATGTCATCTGCATATCTGAGGTTATTGATATTGCTCCCAGCAATCTTGTTTCCAGTTTGTGTTTCTTCCAGCCCAGTGTTTCTCATGATGTACTCTGCATAGAAGTTAAATAAGCAGGGTGACAATATACAGCCTTGACATACTCCTTGTCCTATTTGGAACCAGTCTGTTGTTCCATGTCCAGCTCTAACTGTTGCTTCCTGACCTGCATACAGGTTTCTCAAGAAGCAGGTTAGGTGGTCTGATATTCCCAACTCTTGAACAATTTTCCACAGTTTATTGTGATCCACACAGTCAAAGACTTTGACATAGTCAATAAAGTCAATAAGAAATAGATGTTTCTCTGGAATTCTCTTGCTTTTTTGATGATCCAGCAGATATTGGTAATTTGGTCTTTGGTTCCTTTGCCTTTTGTAAAACCAGTTTAAACAGTGTTAATAATTGGATTGGTTTGGAGAGATATTTAACAGATATTCTAACTCATTGACACTGGTATGAATTTGTTAAATCCTACATTCCCCTTATTTAAAATTAGCACTGTAGGTAGTCATACAAACTTACAAACATTATAGAAAAGATTACAGAAATGTATAAAATTCTACACTGGGGTCAAAATTTAAAGACAACTTTGGAGAGTACAAGTTTCTGTTTCCAATATAATTTATAGAAATTAAAAATGTTTTTAGGGAGGAAAGTAGCCAGGTACTTGTGATTTAAGGGGTCTATGTCTGAATTCAAAAAATAAAACTTTGCTCACACACAAAGAAAATGTTCATTCATTAAATGCTTAGGTATGGGCTATATAAAAAAAAAATTTCTCCATTTTAAACAAAGGAGGCTGGCATGCTATACGGTCCATTCAGTCACAAAGAGTAGTACATGACTGAGTGACTAAAACTTTCACTTTCACTGGGCATGCTAATACATATCAGTGAATAATAGTAGTAATATCTTAAATGGGAATAATATACAGATAAATGTATCAACTACTTGCCTCCATCATACAAAAACTCTCAACACTTTATTTTCATTATTTCTTTCCCTTTAATCTTTTTTTGTAGGATGTGTAAATGTATGCCTCAAAAGGCCATATATTTAATTACTGAAATGTAACATAATGATGGATAACATTTATTGAGTGCTAACTATGTATTCAGGCTCCTGGTTATCTAAATGTCCTTTAACTTCATTTAATAATGAATGACAGACAAAGATTCAAGGTAAAGGCAAATATCAGCATTAGGATTTCCCATATAATGAAATGAAAAATTAAGCATAAAATAGTTGCTTTATTATGCTGACATAATTTGTAATTCATGATGATGAATTTCAAACTCAGACAAATAAAAACTTAGACACAAACTCAGTGAATATACTCTTAAATACCATGATATTTTCTCTTCCAAGTAAGTTTTGATATCAAATGAAGACAAAAGTACATGAAACTAGCACTTGCTTGCTTCAGAAAGTTGATGGAAGAAAAACAAAAGAGTAAATGTATAAAAGACACATTTATGTCACAATTTAGAAAGATCTTTTTTCTATTATTATTTACTTCAACTACAACTATAAAATTTATGTAGCTGTTTCCTTGAATTATTGGAGTAAAAATATATTTCAAAGAGCAGGTGCTAAGTATATATATCTTTTAAATGCACATTTTTATGCTATTGCAAGCCACATAATGATTGAAAACCAAACCTCTATTATTATTATCATTATTATTAAATTTGATTCTCCTTTGCATCTCATAGAATCAAGTGAACGTTTCTAAATAGTTATAACCTAGTTATAAGAGTGTGGTTTATTCATGGATTTACTGTTTTTTCTCCTAACCTGGTGTGTTATTTAATTATAGTGACTGACATTATGTTAATAAACTTATAATGAGAAGTGCAAAGCAGAATTCAAAAGTATAATAAGTGTTCAATTAATGTTTGCAACATGAACTCACATGCAAACAGAAATTTTATAATACCAATATTTGCTATATTTATAATAATTATTTATCTATTATATAATTAATATATAATAATATTAATTAATAAGTAATAATGTTACTAATTAATAATATATAATATATTATATATAATATTTATAATATAGTGAATATTGTAGTATTTGCTATAAATATAATGCTATATTTATGTAACAAATATGTATACACATTTATGATCTTATTTTCTAATAAATACATTTTTAATGAAAAGTGAAAATCTGTCTGGAATATATCATTGAATAATAGAAGAAGCTGAAGTTGAACAGTTCTATGAAGACCTACAAGACCTTTTAGAACTAACACCAAAAAAGGTGTCCTTTTCATTATAGGGGACTGGAATGAAAAGTAGGAAGTCAAGAAACACCTGGAGTAACAGGTAAATTTGGCCTTGGAATACGGAATGAAGCAGGGCAAAGACTAATAGAGTTTTGCCAAGAAAATGCACTGGTCATAACAAACACCCTCTTAAACAGCACAAGAGAAAGCTCTATATATGGACATCACCATATGGTCAACACCGAAATCAGATTGATTATATTATTTGCAGCCAAAGATGGAGAAGATCTATACAGTCAGCAAAAACAAGACCAGGAGCTGACTGTGGCTCACACCATGAACTCCTTATTGCCAAATTCAGACTTAAATTGAAGAAAGTAGGGAAAACCACTAGACCACTCAGATATGACCAAAATCAAATCCCTTATGATTATACAGTGGGAGTGAGAAATAGATTTAAGGGCCTAAATCTGATAGATAGAGTGCCTGATGAACTATGGAATGAGGTTCGTGACATTGTACAAGACAGGGATCAAGACCATTCCCTTAGAAAAGAAATGCAAAAAAGCAAAATGGCTGTCTGGGGAGGTCTTACAAAGAGCTGTGAAAAGAAGAGAAGCAAAAAGCAAAGGAGAAAATAAAAGATATAAACATCTGAATGCAGAGTTCCAAAGAATAGCAAGAAGAGATAAGAAAGCCTTCTTCAGCGATCAATGCAAAGAAATAGAGGAAGACAACAGAATGGGAAAGACTAGGAATCTCTTCAAGAAAATCAGAGATACCAAAGGAATATTTCAAGCAAAGATGGGCTCGATAAAGGACAGAAATGGTATGGACCTAAAAGAGGCAGAAGATATTAAGAAGAGATGGCAAGAATACACAGAAGAACTGTACACAAAAGATCTTTATGACCGGGATAATCATGATGGTGTGATCACTGACCTAGAGCCAGACATCCTGGAATGTGAAGTCAAGAGAGCCTTAGAAAGCATCACTATGAACAAAGCTAGTGGAGGTGATGGAATTCCAGTGGAGCTATTCCAAATCCTGAAAGATGATGCTGTGAAAGTGCTGCACTCAATATGCCAGCAAATTTGGAAAACTCAGCAATGGCTACAGGACTGGAAAAGGTCAGTTTTCATTCCAATCCCAAAGAAAGACAATGCCAAAGAATGCTCAAACTACTGCACAATTGCACTTATCTCACACGCTAGTAAAGTAACGCTCAAAATTCTCCAAGCCAGGCTTCAGCAATATGTGAACCATGAACTTCCTGATGTTCAAGCTGGTTTTAGAAAAGGCAGAGGAACCAGAGATCAAATTGCAACATCCACTGGATCATAGAAAAAGCAAGAGAGTTCCAGAAAAACATCTATTTCTGCTTTATTGACTATGCCAGAGCCTTTGACTGTGTGGATCACAATAAACTGTGGAAAATTCTGAAAGAGATGGGAATTCCAGACCACCTGACCTGCCTTTTGAGAAATTTGTACGCAGGTCAGGGAGCAACAGTTAGAACTGGAGATGGAACAACAGACTAGTTCCAAATAGGAAAAGGAGTTCATCAAGGCTGTATATTGTCACCCTGCTTATTTAACTTCTATGCAGAGTACATCATGAGAAACGCTGGACTGGAAGAAACACAAGCTGGAATCAAGATTGCTGGGAGAAATATCAATAACCTCAGATATGCAGATGACACAACCCTTATGGCAGAAAGTGAAGTGGAACTCAAAAGCCTCTTGATGAAAGTGAAGGTGGAGAGTGAAAAAGTTGGCTTACAGCTCAACATTCAGAAAACGAAGATCATGGCATCCTGTCCCACCACTTCATGGGAAATAGATGGGGAAACAGTGGAAACAGTGTCAGACTTTATTTTTCTAGGTTCCAAAATCACTGCAGATGGTGACTGCAGCCATGAAATTAAAAGACACTTACTCCTTGGAAGCAAAGTTATGACCAACCTACAGGTTCGTCTAGTCAAGGCTATGGTTTTTCCTGTGATCATGTATGGATGTGAGAGTGTACTGTGAAGAAGGCTGAGCACTGAAGAATTGATGCTTTTGAACTGTGGTGTTGGAGAAGACTCTTGAGAGTCCCCTGTACTGCAAGGAGGTCCAACTAGTCCATTCTAAAGGAGATCAGTCCTGGGTGTTCTTTGGAAGGAATGATGCTAAAGCTGAAACTCCAGTACTTTTGCCACCTCATGCGAAGAGTTGACTCATTGGAAAAGACTCTGATGCTGGGAGGAATTGGGGGCAGGAGGAGAAGGGGACGACAGAGGATGAGATGGCTGGATGGCATCACTGACTCGATGCACGTGAGTCTGAGTGAATTCCGATAGTTGGTGATGGACAGGGAGGCCTAGCGTGCTGCAGTTCATGAGGTCACAAAGAGTCGGACACGACTGAGTGACTGATCTGATCTGATCTGAAGTATATTTATCTAGCACCTTCTTTGACAAACTATACCTATATCTTGAATTAGTGGCATATTACTCTAACAACACACACACAGTTGAAATGACATTTTTAAAAAGTCAATATTTTAGTATATTATGTAAATATTAATTAATATTTACATTACACTGCATTAATGTAAGCTCTGCTGTCTATAAGTTTAAACCATGTTTTAAGTGAAGTCACTTAAAAGTCACTGGGCTTTTATAAAATAGAAATATTCAGATTTTTAAAAATATAAAAATGTTAATGCCTCATAACTTCATACTCAGGATTTCATAAAGTTTTTCTCAAGACAAAATCCCTTTAGCAAAAGTGAATGTAAATAAGAACTTCTTGAAAGTCATGGTATATTTCTGATACCAGCAATGGAAATGAACAGATGAATATCTAAAAAAAAATAATAATAATCTCCAAAAAAATAATGAGAAAATCATTTTTGCTCATTATGAGCTAAATGAGCAAATTCTCAGACGTGGAACAGAAATAAATTTGAGTGCACCATCCAAAAAGATAAAAGAAAAAGCTCTCTAAACAGTGATTTTTTTTTTAAGTGCCATAACTTTTCTGGTAACTTGTTAGTCTTAATAAGAAGTGTAAAAATCTCTGTGTGACACAGAAAGATCACTCTTAAACCTGAAGCAAAATCATATTGAGCAGAAACTGTTTTAAAAATAACCAAAGGAAAGTCCAGATGCTTTGGTCATATTGACTCTAAATTTAATGGAAAACTTGCCTACAACAAAGTGTTCACACTCTAAGAAACAAGCAAACATTATTTAAAGCAAAATATATTATATTTTTCAGAATATTTATTAATTTAGTCAACTGAAAGTCTCCATAAACTAGGACTTTGGCAAATTACTTTTAGGAATATCTCAGTGCAAGCAAATAAAATTCTACTACAATAATTCAAAAATGCTATGCCATGAATTAAATTCTATAAATAAAATAATTATAATATTTTTATTATAGTACCAATGAAACTACAAATGAATAAAAATTTAGGAAAAGAAGTCCTTCTTACATATGTTTTATGCTGTATTTATAGAAAATTGATGTGGGCTTTCCAGGTGGCACTAGTGGTAAAGAACCTGCCTGCCAATGCAGGACGTAAAAGACATGGGTTTAATTCCTAGGTCAGGAAGATATGGTTTCAATCCCTGGGTCAGGAAGATCCCCTGGAGAAGGGCATGGCAACCCACTCCAGTATTCTTGCCTGCGGAATTCCATGGACACAGGATCCTGGAAGGCTACAGTCCATGTGTTTGCAAAGAGTTAGAAACGAGCATTGGAGAAGGAAATGGCAACCCACTTCAGTGTTCTTGCCTGGAGAATCCCAGGGACAGTGGAGCCTGATGGGCCGCCAGCTATGGAGTCGAAGAGAGTCAGACACGACTGAAGTGACTTAGCAGCAGTAGCAGCAGCAGACACAACTGAAGTGAATTAGCATGCATGATGTGAGAATAACAAGTATTTTCAAAAGCCAGTTATATATACTTTATTACTTCAATGTATATGGGAATAATAACTGACCCATGAATATTCTGGTCAGACTGTTATTAATTATAATTGGACCTAGAGTCTCAAAGATTCTAAATAGGAACAGTTTCTCTAAATTATTATTTTTACCTTTCTTCTTTTTTCTTTCTAGCATTACTTACTAATAATTCTAAAAACTCAATGAAGCTATGAGACACACCATGCACAGTGGGTCATAGTAGAGTTCTGGCAAAACGTGGTCCACTGGAGGAGATAATGGCAAACCACTCCAGAATTCTTGCCATGAGAACCCCATGAACAATATGAAAAGGCAAATAGATATGACACCGAAAGATGAGCCCCGCCACATCAGAAGGTGTCCAATATACTACTGGGAAAGAGCAGAGGGCAATTACAATAGCTCCAGAAAGAATGAAAAGGCCAGGCAAAAGTGGAAATGACATTCAGTTGTGGATATGTCTGGAGGTGAAAGTAAAGTCTGATGCGGTAAAGAACAACACTGTATAGGAAGCAGGAATGTTAGGTCCATGAATCAAGGTAAATTGGATGTGGTCAAATAGGATGTGGCAAGAGTGAACACAAACATCTTCAGAAACAGTGAACTAAAATGGACAGGCCTATAGCCAGACATCCTGTAGTGTGAAGACAAGTGGGTGATAGGAAGCATTACTGCAAACACAGCTAGTGGAGGTGATAGACTTCCAGGTGAGCTATTTCAAATCCTAAAACACAATACTGTTAAAGTGCTGCACTCAATATGTCAGCAAATTTGGAAAACTCAACAATGGCCACAGGACTGGAAAAAGTCATTTTTCCTTATAATCCCAAAAAAAGGGCAGTGCCAAAGAATGTTCAAGCTACTGGACAATTGCCTTCATTTCACATGGTAGTAAGATTATGCTCAAAATCCTTCAAGCTAGGCTTTAGCAGCATGTGCACTGAGAACTTCTAGATGTACAAGCTGGGTTTTTAAGAGGCAGAGGAATCAGAGATCAACGTGTCAACATTCTTTGGATCACAGAGAAAACGAGGGAATTGTAGAAAAAGGTATGCTTATTTTTTAAAATAATTAATTAATTTTAATTGGAGGCTATTACTTTACAATATTGTGGTGGTTTTTTGCCATACATGAACATTAATCAACCATGGATGTACATGTGCCCCACCATCCTTAATCGCCCTTCCACCTCTCTCCCTACCCCATCACTCTGGATTGTCCCAGGGCACCAACTTTGGGTGCCCTGCTTCATGCATCGAATTTGCACTAGTCATCTATCTACTCAAAAACCTTTGAATGTGTGGAACACAACAAACTGGAAAATTCTTAAAGAGATGGGGATACCAGACCACCTTACCTGTCTCTTGAGAAACCTGTATGCAAGTCAAGAAGCAACATAGAATCCTAAATAGAACAACTGACTGGTTCAAAATTGGGAAAGGAGTTCAATAAGGCTGTATGTTGTCACCTTGCTTATTTACCATAGGCACAGCATGCAAAATGCCAGGATGGGTAAAACATAAGCTGGAATCAAGATTTTGGGAGAAATATCAACAACCTCAAATATGCAAATGATACTACTCTGGTGGCAGCAGGAGAAAAGGGGTAGCAAAGAGTTGGACACAACTGAGCAACTGATCTGATCTGATCTGAAAGAGCACCTTGATGAAGGTAAAAGAGAATTAAAAAATCTGTCTTACAGCTCACATTCAAAAAAACTAAGATCATGGCATCCAGTCCCATTGCTCCCTGGCAAATAGAAGGGGGAAAAGTAGAAACGATGACATATTTTATTTTCTTGGGCTCCAAAATCACTGTGAGTGGTGACTGTAACCCTGAAATTAAGACAATTGCTCCTTGGAAGGAAAGCTATGACAAACCTAGACAGGGTATTAAAAAGCAGAGACATCAATTTGCTGACAAAAATCTGTCTAGTCAAAGCTGCTATAATTTTTTCAGTAGCCATTTACAGATGTGAGAGTTGGACCATAAAAGAGGCTGAGCACTGAAGAACTGATGCTTTTGAACTGTGCTGCTGTAGAAGCCCCTTGAGAGTCCCTTGGACTACATGGAGATGAAACCAGTTAATTTTCAAATAAAACAACCATGAATATTCACTGGAAGGACAGATGCTGAAGCTCTAATACTTTAACCACTTGATGCGAAGAGCAAAACCATTGGAAAATACCCTGATGCTAGGAAAGATTGAATACAAAAAGAGAAGGGAGTGGCAGAAGATGAGATGGTTGGATAGCATCACCAACTCAATGGACATGAATTTGAGCAAATTCTGGGAGATGGTGAAGGACAGGTAATCCTGGCGTGTTGCAGCCCCTGGGGTTCCAAAGAGTCTGACAGGACTTAGCAACTGAACAATGACAACAATGCTCAAAAGGTATAATATTATTAGAGCTAAATATGGTTTTTCTTGTAGACTGATATATGTATATTACACTTTCAAAAATATTTCAAAAAATATTCATGAATCTGGACTGAGTAGGAACCTGCCTTTACCATAAAATTATGTAATCAAGTGTGTCCAATATTGTATAAATAAATTCTGGCTATGTGAAACCTACTCTCAACTATGTCACTGGAAAAAATGAAAAAAAATAAACGAACAACTAAAAACCTGTACTAATGGCAATGCACTATAAAGGATGCTATTTAAACAGTATTTAAACATATTTAGAAGGAATATGAGTTGTATATCCATGCTTCAAGTACAATCATCAGTACATCTGTCAGCAAAATAAATGATGACAGGACATAATATCTTGTGACATTTCAATACCAATGCTGCAAATAATAAGTTGGATAAAGTATAAAAATCCTCTTGTTAAATATAGAAGAGAAGATTTAAATAGCTCAATTAAAGCCATACATTTGTTAGGTGAAAAACAGCACTCAAACAACATTTGTCTACTAAAACATGCTTTATGAAAATGCAAATATATCAAAAGCAAAGCTTAGTAAGACAAAGCTGATGTGAATAGATTAATATTCAGTACATTATATTTTAAAGAAAAAATATTAAAAGGGATAAAGAAGTTCAATGAATAATGAAAAAAATGTTCAATGTATTAGAATATAATAATTCTAAAGATTTATGTCCATAACATGAAAGCTTCAAAATACACGAAGCAAGTGAATCAATAAATAAATCATTGGATATTCATATGATAAAATACTATTCAGTAATATAATTAAATAAACTATGGATACCCTCAACAACATGTATTCATGTTAAAATAACTACACTGAATGAAAGAAATTAGTTCTTTTAAAATGCCTCTCCTGTTTATATGAAATTCTAGAAACAAACTAATCTTTAGTGACATAAAGCAGGTTATGGGATGCCTTTGGGCAGTGGGAGGGGTAGGCAAAGGGGATTATGAAGAGGTATGAGACAATTTTTAGGGATGATTATTATATTCACTCTCTTAATTGTGGTGATAATTTGACAAAATACTTATGTCAATACTATGAGACTACAAACTTTAAATCAGTAGAATTTTATTTTATGTCAACTATAACTTAATAGTGAAGAAAATAAAAGTCAGCCAAGTACAGGGACATTCAGTACTTCATTGTTACTAGCAGCAAAAATAAAAAATAAATAAAAACTACCTAAAGGACTACCAAAGAGGTGATATTTGAGGAAACTTTGGTTCATGCAAATCATTATATATTATGTTGCCACTAAATGAATGAGCTAGATATTTTCTCTTGTAAATGAGAAAAACCAAGATGTATATATAGCCTAAAGTGTGACCTGTTTTCTTAAACATCAAAAATCAATGTATGTGTTCATATATTTTATTATGATTATAGGAATATGGAGAAAGCTATGGAATTATATACACCAAATTTTTAATTGATGCCTTGTGAGCACCGAAGAATTGATGCTTTTGAACTGTGGTGTTGGAGAAGACTCTTGAGAGTCCCTTGGACTGCAAGGAGATTCAACCAGTCCATTCTGAAGGAGATCAGTCCTGGGATTTCTTTGGAAGGAATGATGCTAAAGCTGAAACTCCAGTACTTTGGCCACGTCATTCGAAGAGTTCTCATTGGAAAAGACTCTGATGCTGGGAGGGATTGGGGGCAAGAGGAGAAGGGGATGACAGAGGATGAGATAGCTGGATGGCATCACTGACTCGATGGACTTGAGTCTGAATGAACTCCGGGAGTTGGTGATGGACAGGGAGGCCTGGAATGCTGCGATTCATGGGGTCGCAAAGAGTTGGACATGACTGAGCGACTGATTTGATCTGATCTGATCTGAACTCATGAGGAAGTGACAAGCCAGCAAAAAGTCAAAGAGAAAGAATGATCTGTGAAGAAAGCTTAAGTGATTGTTGGTTGTGTCTCTTATCACTTCTAACTCTAACAAGAGTTTCAAATTTAATTTGTTCATATTAACTTTGTTCTGGAAATTATACTCCTGAGGTTCCCCAAAGAAGCTATATCTGTCCTATATATAGATCTTACTTAGAACATATAAGACAGTCTCAAAAAGCTCTGATACACACACTCTTGCCAACTTTCACACTGACAGTTTCATCCCACTTACAATCTAGAATTTGTGGTTTTTTTGTTTTTTGCTTTTTTGGAAAGAAAACCTGCTGATAAAAATAGAATCATCCTTGGCTACTGTAGAACATAAATGTTTTCCCATCACAGCTTTCACTTCTGTTTTCACTCACACACGTGTTCACATACACATACACTATGCACACACTGACTTTAGAAAATATCCCTCCAGTTTAGTGATTTCATTTCTCTGTAAATGAACTCTTTTGTTTCTTTTAAGATTTTAAAAAGAAATTGTCCTTTCATAAGAAAATTGTTGAGGTCACAATGAGAGACAGAATATTTTGGAATTTAAACACAAACTTATCCGACACTCATATTTCAAATAACACTCATAAAATGCCCAACAAACAGAAATTAAAATCCCTGATACTTTCCTTTTCTATTATTTTGCCTGTCACTTTTAGTAGAAAATTGAGATACCCTTAACAAAAAATAAAGGGAACCATTTTACTTCTGTCAACAAAATGTACAGTTCAAATTAAAATTTCTGGCCTAACACGTCTTTTTCAATGATAGATCCAATGACTCAATGGTGTTAAAGGAACTTATATTTATAACACCATTAAAATTAAATGTGTATATGTATTTATTGGGTCAACTAAAAAGTTAGCCATAAGATGTTAGAAAAGTTAAAGTGTCAGTAGCTTAGTTGTGTCTGACTCTTTGCAACCCTGTGGATTGTAGCCCACCAGGTTCCTCTTCCAGTGGAATTCTCCAGGCAAGAATATTGGAGTGTTGCAGCCATTCCCTTCTCCAAGGAATCTCTCCAACCAAGGAATCGAACGTGGGTCTGCATTGCAGGCAAATTCTTTACCACCTGAGCCACCAGGGAAGCCCCATAATCTGCTAGGGGAAAATCTAAATGAATTATTAGGTCAACCCAATATAAACAAATAAGTTTCATATAGAATTTTTATATTATATATACATATTATTTATATTGTATGTAAGTTATATATTACTTAAAATATGTACTTAACGTTGTTCACTTTTTCTTTCACTTCCCCATCAAAGGTACCTTTTCCATCAAAACCATTTTCCCCTTTTCTTGTCTGATAATCTTTCTATAAATTCTGCAGTCCAAAGGAGCTTTCAGTATATTTCCTAACAGTTTCAAACACAAAGAATACAAATAATTTTATATCAATATTCAAACAAAATTGTTATGAATATTTGACATGTCAAATATTTTTGGAAATTTTTTAGTATCATGAGTTGTCAGAGGAGTTTGAAATTTCCTTGGTTCTGTCTCATCACAATAAAAATTTGAATCAATGGACAGACCAGCATTACAGCCCTCGGATGGACCAGTGTTACAGCTCAGTTTTATTTACAAAGTAAAGGAAAATACATTCTCGAGGCATGAGGGCATTCCAACACAAAAGATGTGAAGAAAAGAGAGGCCCTTGGCCCAATTTTGGCTCCTCTTTTTATATGTTTCTCCTCGCCCCTGGGCCTGTGCTATGTAAATTGGGCTAGCCAGGAGTGCTGTTTGTTTTGCCTGAGGTCCTCACTCTGGTCCTCAGACCTTCCTTTGTACTATTTTCACAGGCTTTTCCCTTCCTTGTTTTTTAGCCATGGCCATTCTGGACTCCTTTTTTAATGTTCTAACTACCTAGCATTCCCCCCTCAAGAGATAGAAGGTCCAATTCTTTGGGAATAAGGGTGCTGAGGTATTTCTGACTACTTCCTGCTGAACTGGGACTGTGATGGGCATTGGGCCTCCCTCTCCTGCTAGTCTCAAGCCTAAGAGTCCTTAGAGTAGTGTCCATCTAAGGGTGAGTGATATTTTCTGTGGTTGGCTATAGTTTTATATATCCTTGTTGAACTTGCACTGCATGTTGTAACTTGTTGACCTGTGCAGAGACAAAACGGGTTAGACAATTAATAATACGTGGAGCAAACAAAAGCAGCATCAAAATGGTGAGGAGAGGGACTAGTAGGGCATTCAGTTCAGTTCAGTTCAGTCGCTCAGTCATGTCCTACTCTTTGTGACCCCATGAATCGCAGCACACCAGGCCTCCCTGTCTATCACCAACTCCCAGAGTTCACTGAGACTCATGTCCATCGAGTCCGTGATGCCATCCAGCCATCTCATCCTCTGTCGTCCCCTTTTCCTCCTGCTCCCAATCCGTCTCAGCATCAGAGTCTTTTCCAATGAGTCAACTCTTCGCATGAGGTGGCCAAAGTACTGGAGTTTCAGCTTTAGCATCATTCCTTCCAAAGAACACCCAGAGTTGATCTCCTTCGGAATGGACTGGTTGGATCTCCTTATCATCCAGAGGACTCTCAAGAGTCTTCTCCAACACCACAGTTTAAAAGCATCAATTCTTCAGCATTGCTGCTGCTGCTGCTAAGTCGCTTCAGTTGTGTCCGACTCTGTGCAACCCCATAGACGGCAGCCTACCAGGCTTCTCTGTCCATGGGATTCTCCAGGCAAGAACACTGGAGTGGATTGCCATTTCCTCCTCCAATGCATGAAAGTGAAAAGTCAAAGTGAAGTCGCTCAGTCGTGTCTTACTCCTAGTGATCCCATGGACTGCAGCCCACCAGGCTCCTCCGTCCATGGGATTTTCCAGGCAAGAGTACTGGAGTGGGGTGTCATTGCCTTAGCCAACTTAAAATTTCCCATTGCCAGGAAGAGATACTGTAGCCATCCCAAGAACTTTCTAGCTCATTCTTTGAGATCTTGTAGGGTCTGAGTGTTTTTCTTGAGGACTGTGAGACTTTCTTTAACTTAGCAGGAGGTATAGACCAAGAAACAACACATCTTATTCAAGATTGGCTCAAGTCCCTCCTTGTTTAGGGATCAGGAGATCTATCTCCTGTCTGTTTTGGAGTACAATCCTTGCCAAGCTGTGTTGGCTCTTTAGAGCTGTCCTGAGAAATCTTATCCCCAGAAATTTAATTTTAGGGATGTTCATTAGAATGGCCCTCATTTGTAGCTTTAAATAGGTATCTGAGATCTCCCAGAGGCTCACAGGTGTATTGAGTGTCCTTTTCTGGTTTCTTGCATGGCTTGACTCATGAGTAGTAAATCCAGGAGTCATGTCCTGGTACCTTGATTGCTGTGGGGGTAAAAGCACTACAGGATAGGGGCCCTTCCATGTGGGCTGGAGTTGAGCCTTGGACCATCCATCTTTCCAGACTTTAATTTGTATTTGAGTCCCTTGAGCATATAGTGATGACTCTTTAGAATCGTTTGGGTCCTGGTTGACACGCCACATGTGTATATCCTGTTGGAATTGCCCAATGGCCGTGCTATAGGACAGAAGGGTCTGAGCCTCTGGATCTAGGAAGAGGTAATTGATGTAAACAAAAGGTCTTCCATATAGCATCTCATAAGGATTAAGACCAACCTGTTCCTTAGGGGCAATATGGGTGTGGAGGAGAGCTATTGGTAAAGCCTCCTTCCATCCCAGGGAAGTCTCCTGGGAGGTCTCATCTTTTTTTATTGCTGATTTTAAGAACTGGTTGGCTCTCTCTACTTTTCCTGAAGACTGAGGCAGGCCTCCAGGAACATTGGAGATAATAAGTAATGCCCAATGCTTTAGAGACCCGTTGGGTGACCTTAGAAGTAAATGATGTTCCATTGTCACTTTGTAATGACCTGAGCTGACCGAATCACAGAGTGATTTCACTGAGCAGTTTTTGTTTGTTTGTTTGGTTTGTTTTGTTTTTAACCACCTCCTCAGCCTTCTCAGTCTGTGTGGAAAAGCCTTCAATCCATCCTGAGAATGTATCTATCATGACTAATAGGTATTTATACCCTTGAGAAACTGGCATCTGGGTGAAGTCCATCTGCCAGTCCTCTTCTGGGTAGGTCCCACATCATTGGACAGGCTGGGCCAGCTGGGGTTCAAGCTCCTTGGGAGTTGTTTAATTGGCAAGTGGAACAAGAGAAAACTATTTGCCTTGTAGTTGTTTGGAGGCCTGTTTCTCTGAAGGATCTTTCTAGTAATCTTTGGAGGACCTTTTCCCCTAAATGAGTGGTGGCATATAAGGAATTAACCAACTTTTATTGGAGGTTCCCAGGCAGAAAAAGGAGTCCTTCTTTTTGGAACCACCTCAGGTGATCTTGAAAGCCCTCACTCTTAGCCTTAAGAGTCTCACCTTCAGATTATGAAGACATTTATGGCAAATTAGTCTGTGGAACTAAGGTGTCAACCTCTATTAGGTCATTGTTCTGCTATGTTGCTCTCTTAGCTGCCTGATTCCCTCGTGCCACTTCCATGCTCCCTTTGTGGTGTCCTTTGCAGTGGGAGACTGAAACCTCAGTGGGCAGATGAACTGCCTCCAAGAGCCTAAGGATTTGATCACCATATTTGATGGGGGACCCTAGGGTGGTCAAGTGGCCTCTTTCTTTCCAAATAGCAGTGTGTGCATGTAGCACCAGAAAGGCATACTTGGAGTCAGTGCAAATGGTTATTGTTTTCCCTTTTCCCAGCTCTAAGGCTTGAGTTAGGGCTATGAGCTCAACTAATTGGGCTGAAGTACCTGGTGACAAAGGTTTAGCCTCTATGGTCCCAAAATTGGAGACTACTGCATACCCAGCTCTTCTTTTTCCATCCAAGACAAAGCTGCTTCCATCAGTGTTCCAGATTTCCTCAGGATTGGTCAGAGGATCTTCTGATGATCCCTCCTGGGGTTTTGTCTAGTGGTCCAAGGTTTCTAGGTGAGAATGAAAGGAAAGAGAGCCCTCGCAGGTAGGCAGGAGGATGTCAGCATTAAGAACCTCACAAGGGGATATAGTCAGGCCTGGATTTTCCATCAACATTACTAAACAGCCTCTCCCATTTAGGAGTTGTTTCGCTTGGTGGTTGGTAAAAATAGTTAGTTTGCCCCCAAAATAGTTTTATAGTATCTTCTATCAGGATTGCAATAGCTGCAAGATTTCGAAGGTAGGGAGGCCAGCTTCAGGCAGTTGGGTTGAGCTTCCTGGAAGCTATAGACTGGGGCTCAAGTCACAACCTTTGTGTTAATGCTCCCAAAGCTATTCCTTCTTTTTCATGGACATAAAGTTGGAATGCTTTTTCTAGGTCTGGAAACCTCCAGGCAGGTGCTTGAGTTAAGGCTTGTTTTAGTGTAGCCTCTGCCTTCTTTTGAGGAGTTCCCCAGATCAGTGAGACTGAATAATCCTGTCCCTTCAAGCTTTCATATAAGGGCTGGGCAATTAGACGATAGCTGGGTATCCAGATTCTACAGTACCTAGTTAGTCCCAGGAAAGCTCTCAATTGTTTTCGAGTCTTGGGGGAAGGCAACTGGACGATTCCTTGTCCAGTTGGCTATGAGAGGATAGCCTCCTGGACCCGTGTGTAATCTGAACTCCCAGGTAAGTGAACTTTGTCTCCACCATCTGTGCCTTAGCATGAGAGACTTTATATCCCCTCTCTACCAAAAAGTTTAGAACCTGAATTGCATGTTGTTGGGCATTTTTCTCATCTGGAGAGCATATTAGTAGGTTATCTGCATATTGTTATATTTTCTCATTAGGTCCCAGGTTCAGCTCTAGGAGACCCCAGCTAAGAGCCTGCCAAACAGGTAGGGGCTATCTCTGAACCCCTAAGGTAATACTGTCCAAGTCATCTGTTGGTGTTTTTCTATTGGAGCTTCCTACTCGAAGGCAAAAAGATATTTGGATTCTTTAGCCAGTGGTATGCAAAAGAATGCATCATTAAGATCCAAGACTGTAAACCACTTGGCACTGGGTGGGATTTCTCCCAAGATTACATAGGGATTGGATACTGTGGGATGGAGGGGGACTACTGCTTCATTTATGATCCAGAAATCTTGAACCATTCCCCAAGTTCCACCCTTTTTCTTCACAGGGAGGATTGGGGTGTTACACAGTGAATTGTTGGGGGTCAATAGCTCACAGGCAAGGAATTTATTTATTAGAGGGTGTAATCCTTCCCAAGCTTCTCTTCTGAGGGGATATTGTTTCCAGTTAGGAAACTGAGTGGCAACTTGGAGAACAATGATGACCAGTCTAGCTTGGTTGGCTCATCCCCTGGTCCCACAACTGGGGGTTAATTTTGTCCTCCCAAAGTTTTTGTCCCTCTCCAATGGGTTCTTTAGTAGTAACTAGAAGCTGTAGGACTCTAGAGACTGAAAAGCTTCCCATCACAAGGGTAGTCCCCAGTTTATTGAGTATATCTCTTCCCAATAATGGGGTAGGACACTCAGGGACCACCAGAAACTTGTGGGAAAATATTTGTCCATCCCAGCAACAAAGAAGTGCTCTGGTGAATCTTTCAGTAATTGTTTTTCATGTAGCATCCAAAATAGTACATGTCTGGGAGGAGAAGGCTCCGGAGTAGGAGATCAAGACAGAGTAGGTAGCCCGTGTCAACCAGGAAATTTTTGGACCTACCTGCCACATCCAGTTACATCCTTGGCACCAACCCCATGATGGTTATCTGTGACATCGGGCTGGCTGGAATAGTCCTGTTAAGCCATCATGACAGACAGCTTAGCACTTGACCTTGAGACTCTTGGGTCCCAAAGGCAGAATGCTACCCTATGTCCTAATTGAGGGGAATTGTAGCAAGCCATTTTAGGAGACTTCTCAAGGTTTGGACACTTTTTGGCCCAATGTCCCGCTAGTATACAGATTAGGCATTTGCCTCATGCCTGTCCTTTAAAGACTCAGGGTTTGCCATAGGGCTTCCCTGGAGGGTGAGCAGCATCTGGGCATGCCTTGTCTCTTTCCTTTTCTCCATTTCCTGGGCCTTGGCCTCCCTCTCTTGTTCTGTATTATAAAAGGTATTGGGGCTATCTGGACCATCTCATCTAAAGAAGCATCAGGGTCCTCCTGCTGTAGCTGTTGTAACTTTATCCTGATATCTGATGCACAATGGGACAGGGATTTGTCCTTTAAAATCATCTGTCCCTTGTAAGAGTCTAAGTCCAGATTGGTAAACTTTGGGAGGGCCTCTTTTAGACTTTTCAGAAAGGCAAAAGGGTTCTCATTGGACTCCTGAGTTATTGCTGAGACCACACACAGCCCCAAACTAATAGGCTTCCTTCTATTTTAAAGATTGGACTTCCCTAGGGGTGAGCCTTTTTAAAGCATATCCTACCCAGTACTGTTGCAACATGAGAGCCAGGCATCCCCAGATCAGGGTGCAGATCCCAGGCAGGCTGAGACATGACAGCCTCCTGAAGATCGAATCTCTATGCAGATCGAGTCAGGTCAGCCTCCCGAGAACTGGGTCCGTTGGGCAGGTCAAGGCATGCCGACCTCCTGGGACCCCCAGACTGGTGGATCCCCAAGAAGGCTGAGGTGTGACAATCTCCTAGGGACCGGATCCCTAGGCAGATCGAGGCGGGTCAACCTCATGGGATCTCCAGGCTGGAGTTGGACATCCCCAGTGTCTCCAGCATGACCGGTGCTGGGTAGGATTAACCGGTTGTAATTTTAACTTATTGTCTATTTGTTAACCACAGATGGAAATAGATATCATGATGTAAAGCAGTCCAAGCCTGTGCCCTGAGACTGGTAACCTGGTGAAGCAGCCATAAGGTTTATCCTCTTATTGCTCTGAGGGAATGTATGTCACTGATTTCCTCCCCTAGGCAATGGCACCCCACTCCAGTGCTCTTGCCTGGAAAATCCCATGGACAGAGAAGCCTGGTGGGCTGCAGTCCATGGGGTCGCATAGAGTCAGACACGACTGAAATGACTTAGCAGCAGCAGTAGCAGTCCTCTATAAGAGCAGTTTTGGGTGTTTCCAATGGTAAGAATTTCATTGTCAGACCCACTTTAGATAATAGCAGAATTAATGACAAAGGAGTGGGTTATCTTGTCCTGTTAAGGGCATTAGAGTATTTTAATGATAAGCAGGGTGGAGGATCTTGCATACAAGGGTTCAGGGTCCTGGTTGTAGGAGTTAGTTAGTAAGTGGCTTAAGAACAAATTGATAAGAGGCAACAAACCAGATGTTTCATAAAAGTGGACTGGAGATTTGACACAGGGGTATGTTTGTAATTTTAGGAGAAGAGTGGTAAGAGTGTGGGTCCAAAAGTCCTGTAGGGCTAACTCCCAAAGTGGCAAACATTGTCCCTAGAAGTCAAATTGCCCTTGAAGGGATGCCACCAACAGATGGACTTCTAGCAGGCACTGTGTTTTGTGTCTGTCACCTGCCCTAGCGGGTTGACTGAGAGAAGCTGTTGTTGCACATGTTGTAGGAAACATGGAAGATGAAGGCCTGAGTATCTAGAGAGATTGAATATTATACAGCATTTTCTTCCCAAACGCCACCTATTTTCTGGTTGTCCCTCCAGAAGGTTATAGAAGAATTTTGGCCCCAGACTGGGCTCAGAAGAAGAGCATGAACCAGGAGGGAAGGGGGCAGGGCACAAGTTTTGAAAGAATGACATAGCCCAAGGGTATAACATAAACTGATTAAAATCAAATGGGTCCAAGACAATGAGTAAAATTCAGCTAAACCTCGATTCTCAATCTGCAAGCTAAATGACATATCCAGAGGGACCAGGACAGTTCCAGCTGAGCTCAGTTCAGTCGCTTAGTCCTATCCAACTCTTTGTGACTCCATGAACAGCAGCACGCCAGGCCTCCCTGTCCATCATCAACTCCCAGAGTCCACCCATACCCATGTCCATTGAGCCGGTGATGCCATCTAACCATCTCTTCCTCTGTCATCCCCTTCTCCTGCTTCTCTCAACCTTTCCCAGCATCAGGGTCTTTCAAATGAGTCAGCTCTTCGTATCAGATGGCCAAAGTATTGGCGTTTCAGCTTCAACATCAGTCCTTCCAATGAACACTCAGGACTGATCTCCTTTAGAATGGACTGGTTGGATCTCCTTGCAGTCCAAGGGACTCCCAAGAGTCTTCTCCAACACCACAGTTCAAAAGCATCAATTCTTTGGCACTCAGCTTTCTTCACAGTCCAACTCTCACATCCATACATGACTACTGGAAAAACCCATAGCCTTGACTAGACAGACCTTTGTTGACAAAGTAATGTCTTTGATTTTTAACATGCTCTCTAGGATGGTCATAACTTTCTTTCCAAGGAGTAAGCATCTTTTAATTTCATGGCTGCAGTCACCATCTGCAGTGATTTTGGAGCCTGAATATACAAAGTCCACCACTATTTCCTCGTCTATTTCCCATGAAGTGATGGGACTGGATGCCATGGTCTTAGTTTTCTGAATGTTGAGCTTTAAGCCAAGTTTTTGACTCTCCTCTTTCACTTTCATCAAGAGGCTTTTTAGTTTTTCTTCACTGTCTGTCATAAGGGTGGTGTCATCTGCATATCTGAGGCTACTGCTATTTCTCCCCATAATCTTTATTCCAGCTTGTGCTTCTTCCAGCCCAGTGTTTCTCATGATGTACTCTGAATATAAGTTAAATAAGCAGGGTGACAATATACAGCCTTGATGTACTCCTTTACCTATTTGGATCCAGTCGGTTGTTCCATGTCCAGTTCTAACTGTTGCTTCCTGACCTGCATACAGGTTTCTCAAGAGGCAGGTCAGGTGATCTAGTATTCCTATCTCTTTCAGAATTTTCCACAGTGCAGCAGCTGTACTTTGCTGGAGCAGCCATGAAGAGATACCCCACATCCAAGGTAAGAGAAATCCAAGTAAGATGGTAGGTCCTGAGAGAGGGCATCAGAGGGCAGACAGACTGAAACACAATCACAGACAACTATCCAATCTGATCACACAGACCACAAACTTGTCTAACTCAATGAAACTAATCCATGCCATGTGGGGATACCCAAGATGGATGGGTCATGGTGAAGAGGTCTGACAGTATGTGGTCCACTGGAGAAGGCAATGGCAAACCAGTTTAGTATTCTTGCCTTAAGAACCCCATGAACAGTATGAAAAGTACAATTTCAAGGCACTGTCACAAGACTGAGGGGTGGGTAGTTCCCCAATTGTTGAAATGATTCTCCCACTCATTAACATAGGAAACCACCCAGACAGGTAAAACTAACCACACCACACTCCATGGTCCCTGCACTCTCCTCTGCAATGGCCTACACCCTGTGGAATATGCCTTTCTCTAAAAATCTGAACAAATCTACGTCTTACCTGTTGCTGTGTCTCTGAATTTTGCAATGAGACATCAGAGCTGGAGCTTCATTAGGTCCTGAAGCCAGGCATCATGGGTTTTGGGCACGCTCAAATCCCAGGAGAGAGGAACTTAAGGATGGGAGGAAAAAGCAGTGAAAAAAATGTGCAAGGAATCCTCTTTGTAACCTTCCAGAAAATCTGCTAAATACCTGACCTCTGCTCACAGGTTTCATTGGCCTAATCATTGACACATGAAGATTAAAAACAGAAGAACCCCCACCTGCTTGGGCATCAGTTACTGGGGCTCAGCAGATAGTGGAGCCTTTGGGATACACTGAGGAGTAGCCCCTGCCAGAGTCCCTCAGTTGCACCCACTGCTTCTCGCCTGTTCGCCCTGGGTGGTGGGGGGGCAGGGAGTGGCGCAGTGGGGAGGTTGGTTAGAGGAAACAAGAACCGAGAGATTGTAAAGGAATAAAGATTTTGTTAGGCATATGTCCTTCTAGCCGTAGAAGCGAGGACTCCTACCTTAACCAGAGGTCTTCTGGAATCTGAGACTGAGCTGTGTGAGCTTTCTGCTGAGTTTGTTTTTCACTGTCCCAGTTTCCAGCACACTGGACTTCTTGTCACTTCCCCTGTACTTGGTTTTCTTTGCATCAGCTTTCACTGCAGAAGCTTTCGCTGAGTTGGGCTCAAGCTGTGTTGGCCTCCTCCTTGCAGGGCTTGAGCAGAGGTTGAATCAGCCAGGTTTAATCCTAGAAATGGCACCATAGATGTCGGGGGTGTTTGTAATTTCCTCTGTTCTATATCATCGCAACAAAAATTTGAAGCGATGGACGGACCAGCATTATAGCCCTCAGATGGACCTGTGTCACAGCTCCATGTTACAGCTCAGTTTTGTTTAGAAAGTAAAGGAAAATACATCCTCGAGGCATGAGGGCATGCCGACCCAAAAGACATAAAGAAAAGAGAGGCCCCCGGCCCAATTTTCCCTCCTCTCTTTATAAGTGTTTTCTCCTTCCCCTGGGCCTGCCCTATGTAAATTGAGCTAGCCAGGAATGCTATTTGTTTTACCTGAGGTCCTCACTCTGGTCCTCAGACCTTCCTTTGTTCTATTTTCACAGGTTTTTCCCTTCCTTATCTCTTAGCCACCGCCATTCTGGACTCCTTTTTCTATTCTAACCACCTAAATTTGTAGGCCAACCTAATATAAAGATCCAACCAGTCCATTCTGAAGGAGATCAGCCCTGGGATTTCTTTGGAAGGAGTGATACTAAGGCTGAAACTCCAGTACTTTGGCCACCTCACGCAAAGAGTTGACTCATTGGAAAAGACTCTGATGCTGGGAAGGATTGGGGTCAGGGAGAGAAGGGGATGACAGAGGATAAGATGGCTGGATGGCATCACTGACTCGATGGACGTGAGTCTCAGTGAACTCTGGGAGTTGGTGATGGACAGGGAGGCCTGGCGTGCTGTGATTCATGGGGTCGCAAAGAGTCGGATACGACTGAGCGACTGAACTGAACTGAACTGAATATAAACAAATAAGTTTCATATATAGTTTTTATATTATATATATATTATTTATATTTTATGTAATTTATATATTACTTAAAGTATATACTTAATGGTGTTCACTTTTTCTTTCACTTCCCCATCAAAGGTGCCTCTTCCATCAAAACCATTTTCCCCTTTTCTTGTCTGATAATCTTTCTATAAATTCTGAAGTCCAAAGAAGCTTTCAGTACATTTCCTAACAGTTTCAAACACAAAGAATAAAAATCATCTTATATCAATATTCAAACAAAATTGTTATAAATATTTGACATGTCAAATATTTTTGGAAATGTTGCAGTAATCATGAGTGATTTAATTTAGGCATCAAGATCTACATTGGAGAAGGCAATGGCAACCCACTCCAGTGTTCTTGTCTGGAGAATCCCAGGGACGGGGGTGCCTGGTGGGCTGCCATCTATGGGGTTGCACAGAGTCGGACACGACTGGCGCGACTTAGCAGCAACAGCAGCAAGATCTACATGGAGACCTTTAAAATCCCTCAGAGTAAGCCACTAGTGACACTGCTTATATAAGATCGAATATGAATCAGGCAAAGTTATGAAAAATACTGAGATTCTTAAACTAAAGTGTTTTTGAATATGTAGTTCCTGTCATATAAATGGTGCTTAGATCAACATTAAAGTTTACATGGTAGCACAAAATTACCAGTAACCACAATATTGTTACTAAAAACAGTTAACTCCAAATTAAAAATTTTGACTGTACTCAAAATTTCTTCTCATTGAACAAAATAAGGAACACAATTTTAAAATCTCACTTTCATTTGCATTTGTGAAAATTAAGCACCCTAAAGTGTGGCTATGTAACTTTTAAAAACTATTTTAGTGCTCTCCCTAATAATTGAGCAATTCATTACTCATTTTAATATTCAAAGAATGCAAACAAAAGCCATCATTATTAATCAATTAGGATTATTGTAATCACATTAATCTCTTCTTTAAAGAAAGCTACAGAATTTAAATTTTACATCCTGATTTAGATTCTTGCAAATTGCATATACTTTCATTAAAGAAATAAACTACTCAGGATGTTGCTTGTGTGCCTGCCTTATGGATAAATGCCAGTATCCTTTGCAGATGAGAGAGGAAGGTTGCAGATAAGTCATAACTTTCTCAATATTAAGAGTTGTTATCTGCTAGAAAATGTCCTCCAGCCTACCCTACAGTGATAAATGGCAAAGTGATGGTGCATACAATGGCAAGATGATCAGTTGCCTGAAGAAGCATAGGAATGTAGTAGGTCATCATTTCCATTTTTATTAGAATTCTTTTTTCCCTCAAAGCATCTTCTTTTCAGCATTAACCGAGCCGCTTTTAAGCTCTAAGTCCTTGAGCAGATATAATTTCCATGTTGTAAAGTGCTTCTTTATGAACATTTAAAAGATTTCATCCAGGAATTTTTGAAAGTTCTACCACACTTTCTTCCTTAAAACGATATTAACAAAGACTAAACTATAAAAATAATTTCTCTTTAAAATGCATATGCATTATGGCCCATATTCAAATTAAAAAAAATTATATCAGAGGATGTTATCTGATAATTCTTAGTCTATCCTATTTATTTCATTGGTTTATTTGTTGTTTATTCTTTCATTTATCCATCCCTTCATTCACAGGATGTAAGGCATCTAACTAAAATAATTATCTTAGAAAAAAAATAATTTATAAACTGACAAAAGGCAATAAGGCAAATGAGAATAATTTTTTCCTCTGTTTATTTTCTCCTTTAATTCTTGGAAGACAGTCTATGCTAGCCCCAATCTTGCCTAGAACTGCCAGGCTCAAATAAACAAAGACCTGATATCAGGCAAACCGTTTTTCACCTTTTTTGAAAGATGTTTGTTCCTACAATTTTTCCATTAGCTCTAAAATATATAAGACTTGACAAAAATTTTATTGGACAAGGAGCCATTTTCCTAGCATGGACTCACTGCATATATATAGTGATAGAGTGATTGAGGTTCTATCTTGCTTCATTTCCTCAGTAATTGAAAATAAGCATGACATTAAGAATTATTAGAACTAGGTTTACATATTAACTCTATGGTCAACACCGAAATCAGATTGATTATATTATTTGCAGCCAAAGATGTATAAGATCTATACAGTCAGCAAAAACAAGACCAGGAGCTGACTGTGGCTCAGACTATGAACTCCTTATTGCCAAATTCAGACTTAAATTGAAGAAAGTAGGGAAAACCACTAGACCATTCAGGTATGACCTAAATCAAATCCCTTATGATTATAGAGTGGGAGTGAGAAATAGATTTAAGGGCCTAGATCTGATAGATAGAGTGCCTGATGAACTATGGAATGAGGTTCGTGACATTGTACAGGAGACAGGGATCAAGACCATCCCCATAGAAAAGAAATGCAAAAAAGCAAAATGGCTGTCTGGGGAGGCCTTACAAATAGCTGTGAAAAGAAGAGAAGCAAAAAGCAAAGGAGAAAAGGAAAGATATAAACATCTGAATGCAGAGTTCCAAAGAATAGCAAGAAGAGATAAGAAAGCCTTCTTCAGTGATCAATGCAAAGAAATAGAGGAAAACAACAGAATGGGAAAGACTAGGGATCTCTTCAAGAAAATCAGAGATACCAAAGGAACATTTCATGCAAAGATGAGCTCGATAAAGGACAGAAATGGTATGGACCTAACAGAAGCAGAAGATATTAAGACGATATGGGAAGAATACACAGAAGCACTGCACAAAAAAGATCTTCATGACCCAGATAATCATGATGGTGTGATCACTGACCTAGAGCCAGACATCCTGGAATGTGAAGTCAAGAGGGCCTTAGAAAGCATCACTATGAACCAAGCTAGTGGAGGTGATGGAATTCCAGTGGAGCTATTTCAAATCCTGAAAGATGATGCTGTGAAAGTGCTTCACTCAATATGCCAGCAAATTTGGAAAACTCAGCAGTGGCCACAGGACTGGAAAAGGTCAGTTTTCATTCCAATCCCAAAGAAAGGCAATGCCAAAGAATGCTCAAACTACTGCACAATTGCACTCATCTCACACGCTAGTAAAGTAATGCTCAAAATTCTCCAAGCCAGGCTTCAGCAATATGTGAACCGTGAACTTCCTGATGATCAAGCTGGTTTTATAAAAGACAGAGGAACCAGAGATCAAATTGCCAAAATCTGCTGGATCATAGAAAAAGCAAGAGAGTTCCAGAAAAACATCTATTTCTGCTTTATTGACTATGCCAAAGCCTTGGACTGTGTGGATCACAATAAACTGTGGAAAATTCTGAAAGACATGGGAATACCAAACCACCTGATCTGCCTCTTGAGAAATTTGTATGCAGGTCAGGAAGCAACAGTTAGAACTGGAAATGGAACAACATACTGGTTACAAGTAGGAAAAGGAGTTTGTCAAGGCTGTATATTGTCACCCTGCTTATTTAACTTCTATGCAGAGTACATCATGAGAAACACTGGACTGGAAGAAACACAAGCTGGAGTCAAGATTGCCAGGAGAAATATCAATGACCTCAGATATGCAGATGACACCACCCTTATGGCAGAAAGTGAAGAGGAACTCAAAAGCCTCTTAATGAAAGTGAAGGTGGAGAGTGAAAAAGTTGGCTTAAAGCTCAACATTCAGAAAACGAAGATCATGGCATCCTGTCTCACCACTTCATGGGAAATAAATGGGGAAACAGTGGAAACAGTGTCAGACTTTATTTTTCTGGGCTCCAAAATCACTACAGATGGTGACTGCAGCCATGAAATTAAAAGACGCTTACTCCTTGGAAGGAAAGTTTTGACCAACCTAGATAGCATATTCAAAAGCAGAGACATTAGTTTGCCAACAAAGGTTGGTCTAGTCAAGGCTATGGTTTTTCCTGTCGTCACGTATGGATGTGAGAGTTGGACTGTGAAGATGGCTGAGCACCAAAGAATTGAGGTTTTTGAACTGTGGTGTTGGAGAAGACTATTGAGAGTTCCTTGGACTGCAAGGAGATACAACCAGTCCATTTTGAAGGAGATCAGCCCTGGGATTACTTTGGAAGGAATGATGCTAAAGCTGAAACTCCAGTACTTTGGCCACCTCATGCGAAGAGTTGACTCATTGGAAAAGACTCTGATGCTGGGAGGGATTGGGGCCAGGAGGAGAAGGGGACGACAGAGGATGAGATGTCTGGATGGCATCACTCACTCGATGGACGTGAGTCTGGGTGAACTCCGTGAGTTGGTGATGGACAGGGAGGCCTGGCATACTGCGATTCATGGGGTCACAAAGAGTCAGACACGACTGAACGACTGATCTGAACTGATCTGATCTATGTACATAAACAACATTTGACAAAGTTTTTGACATTGTATTTTATCAAGTGTAAAATGTCTGTTATAATATCTAGTTGCGTGAATGTTGAAAGGATTAAATTTGATTTTGTGTTTAAAATGTGTAGCATGTTTTGAATTTCTAGGGACTCCATTGATCATTGGTGACTTCCATAACTACCCAAGTTGCCTCAAATATAAATATATGAAAACATTAATTTGAAATGACACATGCACCCCAATATTCATAGCAACATTATTTACAATTGGCAAGATATGGAAGCAACCTAAGTGTCCATCAACAGATGAACAGATGGTACATATTTATATAATGGGATATTACTTAGCCTTAAAAAGAATGAAATTTTGCCATTTGCAACAACATGGATGGACTTGGAGGATATTACGCTAAGTGAATTAATCCAGATAGAGAAAGACAAATACTGTGCAATAAAACTTAAATGTATAGTTAAAAAAATAAAACAAAGTTGTGAATATAACAAAAAGAAAGAAACAATTACAGAATATAGAGAACAAATTAGTGGTTACCAATGGGGAGAAGGAATGAAGGAGGTGTAAGCTAGGAGTAGGGGATTAAGAGGTACAAACTATTGTATATAAAGTAAATCAACTACAATAATATATTGTATAACATATGGTATGTAGCCAATATTTTATAATAACTATAAATGGCATATAGTGTCATTTGCTCAGCTGTATCTGACTCATTGCAAACCTATGGACTGTATCTGGGCAGGCTCCTCTGTTCATAGAATTCTCCAGACAAGAGTATTGGATCAGCAGCTATTCTCTTTTCCAGGGGATCTTCCCAACCCAGTGATTGAACTAAGGTCTCCTGGATTGCAGTCAGGCTCTTTACCATCTGAACCACAAGTATAACCTTTAAAGACTGAAAATCATTATGCTGTATACCTGTAACTTACATAATGCTCTACGCTAAGTTTATCTTAACTAAAAAAGGTGGATTAAAGTTGCCTCTCAATGGTGAAAACTCAATGTTCTTGTGTATGACAGAAGATATTCAGACTAAAAATTGCTAAATGAATATTAGTGATTGATATTCCAAGAAATAGCAGTATGGCCTGAACGATAAACATTGTCAGCTTCATTTTCACTTTTACTTATAGAATTCTCTGAGCTCCAAGTAGGAAAACTGTTATAGGTGGTATGTTTCTAGTTTATTGTTGTCATTATTTCTTCATCACTAAGTTGTGTCTGACTCTTTTGAGACCCTATAGACTATAGCCCGCCAGGCTTCTTTGTCAGTGGGACTTTGCAGGCAAAAGTACTGAAGTGGGTTGCCATTTCCTTCTCCAGGGGAATCTTCCCAACCCAGGGAACGAACCCAGGTCTCCTGCATAGCAGGTGGATTCTTTACACTGAGAAAGAAAGACCAGGGAAGCCCCCTATCTTTTTATTTTAAGTAGAATCAAAAGAACAGTAATATTATAAATACATGCCGTGGATTTGTTAATTATTTACTACAATGAACCTCCTTTGCTATAGTAAATTCTTCGTAATGACATTTAGCCGATACTTTTGGTAGTAGATTTCTTTATTAACATAGTAGTGTATTTATTTATAATATGAATAAAAGTGAAATTCCCTCATTCGTGTCTGATTCTTTGTGACCCCATGGACTATACAGTCAATGGAATTCTCCAAGCCAGAATACTGGAGTGGGTGTGCTTAGTCACTTAGTCATGTCCCACTCTTTGCAACCCCATGGACTGTAACCCACAAGGCTCCTCTGTCCATGGGATTTTTCCAGGCAAGAATACTGGAGTGAGTAGCTTTTCCTTTCTCCAGGGGATCTTCCCAGCCCAGGAATCGAACCCAGGTCTCCCTCATTGCACGAGAATTCTTTACCAGCTGAGCCACAAGGGAAGCCCCTTTAAAATATATATGCTCTCTGTATCTACGTAATGCATTTTTGTTCTCCAACATGTCTATAATAAAGGAAAGGCAATTCTTGTGAATGAATGTTCTCAGGATGTGTACAGCATAGGGTTATTAGTTAGATCAACAAATAACAAGGCTATTTTGGTAATCATGTGCATACTTTTTTTTTTCCCTCAGGGGATTTGCGATGTGCTTCCTTACACTATTTTCCACTTTATATAGACTGAAAATATAATCAGATTCTAATGTGCTTTCTATTTTTCATAATTTATTAGACTTAATTTTAAAATACGTCCTGACTTGTTCTCATATTATAGTATTTTAAATAAAGGTTTGAACTAAAAGCTTTCCTTGATTTTCTTTTCTTCTTTTCAACATTCTGTTGGTTGGGTAAATAAAATCTTAGTAAATGAAATAATGGGAGCGTTTATATATATACATAAATTAGACAAAACTTTATCAGAAGAGATGTCCTGGAAAGAGCACTAACACAAGTTTCTAAAATATATAAGAAAAACATTTTATAATCTGGAATATTAACAATTACCCATAAACTAAAATTTTATTGCAGATATCTAAAGATGAATTATGCATGATCATACTTGAACTAGCTATGTCACTCTCCGGTTAAGATATAATACTTTCTGATTCAGACACATTGACTCTATTGCACCTGTATCATTTATAAAATTTAATGCACCACATATTGATTGGTGTATCTCCAATGAACAAGACATACAATCTATTCAGTCAACATTACTTTAAACTGCCTCTAATATATCATGAATAAAAACATATTCTCTTTGACAACATTCAAGAGTAAAATACAAATTCTGGAGCCTACAATGATTCAGCATTCAAAAATGATGTCCATAATTTAAAATATAAATATATCACATTTAATTCATTGCTATGCTTCTAATTAAACATACAGTCTAATTTTTGAAATCAACTATATTGAGATACAGAAAATATTAAGTAATGAGTTTGTATTTTTCACATTATCTAAAAATATTAAGAAATATAAATATTTAATAGGATATACAATTCTATAAAGTTTTATATAGTATTTTATATACTATATAGTATATAGTATTTTATATATTATGTAGTATATAGTATTTTATCAGCCAATGTTCTCTAGAAACACAGAACCAATAAAATATTTATAGTGAGATTTATTTCAGTGAAATTACATACAGTTTTGAGAGCTACCAAGTCTGAAATCTGTCAGACAGGTCAGCAAGCTGGAAAACTCTTTAGTAGGAGCTGATGTTGCACTCTTTTTTTGTTCACATTGTGGAAAAATATCCCACATGCATTTTATACCCAACAGGGTGATCCCTTACACATGGTTCCCCTTCCAGACACTGGTCCTTTCAGACCCTCATATCCTATCAGCGTCTCCTGGAAATTTTAAGTCTATATTTTAGGTGTATGAAATATACTCTCACTGAATGTATTTTAATTTTGTAGGTTAGTATTTCTTAAAATGGAATTCTCAAAAGTATTTACTAAATTTCAAAAGAATTTGTTTTTGCATTAAAAAGGATTTGGTTATTGCTGAAAATTAAGAATCACTATTCTAGATATTCATTGTGCAGTGTAGAACATTTCTCTCTCGATAAATGAATATTCTTTCTTTAGATAATGAGAATGATATAGATTATGGTTTTCCACACTTTTCCCTTTTACTTGGAAATACACAACACAACTCAGCGTTGAACTGTAGTAACCATTTTCTCTCTTCGCAGTATAATTATCAGCCCATATGTCTTCATCTTCACTTAATCACAAATTGTCCTATTTTACATGTTTTATAATATTCCTTGCTTCAAATTTTCTTCAAATAGTTGGTACTATATAGGTTTTGAATGCATGTTAAAAAATTTGGTTCAAAGTGGTAAAATGTATACTAAATAAATTATAGCTGAGTTGAATCTAAATGTTAGGAATTCCTTTCCTCAATAGCAACAACTTTTTAAACAGTATTTACCATGTGCCAGGGCATTATGTTAATCAATTTATTGTAAATTTTTGAAAACCCTATGATGCAGGTACTACTACCAATCCCCACTCTACAGAAATGCAAAGAACTGAAAAGTCTTCCAGAGTTTCATGAAGAGATCCTGAAGAGACTCAAATGTGGATGAATCCAAGCTCAGGCTCCCAATCACAATGTATATGGCATCCCAAGCCACACGTTCTACTTTGCCTTATTAATACATTTTCTAAGATTCTTTGTGGGAGAGTATTCACTACTGCATCCAACAAAACAGAACTCTGTCTTTTAACAAACTTTTGGCTCTTCCACTATGTTTCCTATCTCCTTATCCCTCTTAGTGGAGTCCAAGCCCATGCTCCAACTCTGGTTCCCCCTGGTTATCTCAGTACAGCCCCTTTCCCTCACAACCTGGTAAAGATCTCCTAACAGGACTCCAACTCCTCAGACTGGTGATCCCTCAGGCACTTGTTTCCCAGAGCAGAACCCTCAGGCCACGTTTTTCCAATAAAGCTATAATTCATATACCCTAGCAGACAGCAATACCCCATAGCATAGTTTCACAGAGACTTTTCCTCACAAAGGTCCATCCCCAACCCCTAGGTAAGGGAAATTTCCATTTCCATTTCCAAGTTTTTCTCTGAAACGGGCTATTTTTCCCCCTCATTATCATCTTTTACTGCTTCTTGTTCACTCTTTTCAACTTACCCCACTACCTTATGGCCTAATTTCAGTTCCTAGACTCTCCCCAAAACTCACTCAATGTTTACAAAGTTGCCAAACTGTTCTGTGCTTTCCCTCTTCCTGCTGCTACAATTTTGGGGAAGAATTCTTCTTTCTCAAAGAAGTCTCAGTTTGGCCCCTAAAACCTTTCAACTGATTGGATAAAGCCCATTCACTTTATCTTCACTTAGTGGCCCAGTGGTAAAAAATCTCCCTGCCAATGCAGGAGACACAGGTTCGATCCCTGGGTTGGAAAGATCCCCTGGAAGAAGAAATGGCAACCCAGTCCAGTATTTGTTCCTGGAGAATCCCATGGAACAAGGAGCCTGGCAGGCTACATTCCACAGGGTCACAAAGCATCGGACATAACTCAGCAACAGAGCACACATAGAGTCAGCTGATTAGTGGATGTTAACAACGTAGACCTTTAACACATCAGCCACGTGTATTACAAATAATATCTTCACAGCAACACCTATATTAGTGTTTAATTAAAGAACTGATCATTATAGTTTAGTCAAGTTGACACATAAACCTAATCATCACAAATACTGTGTAAATGAATGACTGAATAATTTGTTCATTTTATATTTAAAATAAAATAAGCACTAGATTTTAAACAAAATATTTTTTAAATTTCTAAAATTATATAAGGATTTAATTAGTTTTATGTGGCTTTTCCAGATAAGATGAAGTATTAAAAGATATAATTCTCCCAGGATACTGTTTTAGGGAAGACATAACTCACTAGTTCTGAATAGCCCAATTGCCAGTTTACCTTCTTACATAAGATACTAATTTAAAAAACCTAAAGACATGTCTTAAATAAGAGTCTTAAGAAAAAAAACATATTTTTTTTCAGTAATAATAATCAAAATTATGTTATTTAGGTTTTGCTATTCCACTACAGCAAAGATTGGTAACTAACTCTCAACATTCACTCTCACTTTCTTCCCTTTGTCACAGAAACCTGGACTCTTAGCTTGATCTCAGGCTATTCAGGATTCACTCTACATTTATGAATTTTCCTTGTAGCTAGGTGTGAACATGTAACTAACTTTGACCAATAGGATACATTAAAATAAAATAAAAAATTCTGTGGTAACTCCATTATTATTCATCCCCTTGAATACAACTTCCTTCTTTTATTTTCTTTCTGCTAGCTGAAATGCAGACATTTTTGGACATAGGACAGTTTTGAAATATGAATCAAATCCTTGAAAGTAGAGCCAAAACACATAAGAACTCTGTATATCTGGATTTATTATGAATTGCCTACTTCTAAATTTTTCAATGAGAGAAATAAACTTGCCAATGCCATTTCAAAACTAACATAGATGATACATTTAACTATACAGCTAATTGAAGTAAAGTATCCAGAAAAATAAATTATACACTTACAGGATGATTTTAAAATTAAGTTTAATTTTTTTTTTTTTTTTAGTACAAGGGAATTAGGAAAAAACAATGTGTGGCAAAAGAAAAATAACCTTTTTCATTTCTAGTACAGTTCTCCTTTTCTTCCATATTTCTCTCTATTTCCTCTTTTTACTTTTCCCCTCACCTTCACAAATATTTATGTGATAACCAGGTGGAGCAATGGTAAACAATCTGTCCTCCAATGAAGGAGATGGGGTTCAATCCCTAGGTTGGGAAGATTTCCTGGAGTAGGAAATGGCAACTCACTCCATATTATTGCCTGAAAAATTCCATGGGCAGAGGAGTCTGGTGAGCTACAGTCCATGGGATTGCAAAGAGACACGACTGAGCAATTGCTTGGCTGACTGATTCTAAGCATCAGACAAAATACTGTCTTTGACTTCATTGGTTTTGTACTTAACTATTGAACCAGTGAAATTTGTTGTTAAGAGCACAGAGTTCGGGGCCAAACAACTGAGTCCAAATTCTGGCCCTATCACCGAAAAGTGGAGTCCAAATTCTGGTTCACATATATATTGTATAATTAGTATGGATAATTAGTCCTGTTACCTGCAACACCTCTGGGTCTGATTTGATTGATCAAAACTTCTCAGTATATGCCATATTTTCTTGGTTCTTTGCTTGTATGGTAATTTGTTATTTGATACCAAACACAACATCTGTATGCCAGAAAGCAAAGAGGAACCAAAGAAACTTGATGAAAGTAAAAAAGAAGAGTGAAAAAGCTGGCTTAAAACTCAACATTCAAAAAACTAAAATCATGGCATCCAGTCCCATCACTTCATGGCACATAGATGGGGAAACAATGGAAACAGTGGCAGACTTTATTTTCTTGGGCTGCAAAGTAACTGCAGATGGTGACTGCAGCCATGAAATTAAAAGACACTTGCTCCTTGGAAGAAAAGCTATGACCAAGCTAGACAGCATATTAAAAAGCAGAGACATTACTTTGCTGACAAAGTATGGTTTCTCCAGTAGTCATGTATGGATGTGAGAGTTGGACCATAAAGAAAGCGGAACACTGAAGAATTGATGCTTTTGAACTATAATATTGGAGAAGACTCTTGAGAGTCTCTTGAACAGCAAGGAGCTCAAACCAGTCAATCCTAAAGGAAATCAGTCCAGAATATTCATTGGAAGGATTGATGCTGAAGCTGAAGCTCCAATACTTTGGCCACCTGATGCAAAGTACTGACTCACTGGAAAAAGACCTTGATGCTGGGAAAGGCTGAAGTCAGAAGAAGCAGACAACAGAGAATGAGATGGTTGGATGGCAAACCTGACTCAATGGACATGAGTTTGACCAGCTCTTGGAGCTGATGATGGACAGGGAAGCCTAGTGTGCTGCAGTCCATGGGATTGCAAAGAATCAGACACTACTGAGCACCTGAACTGACTGACTGATTGCAAATTTCACCTTGTGCATTGAATATTTTATATTGTTATAAAGTTTTTTGAGCTGGGATACAGTTAATTTACTTGGAATCTTTTTGACTGTGTTGAGATCTTGTGAATAAACTTTATAAATCGGGGCAGAAACAGGTTTTACTTTAGGACTAATTTTGCAGTACCAGCCAGACAAAGCTTTTCTAAACTTTTTAACCAATACACCAGGGGTCCCAACACCCTGGTTAGGAATCAGGCTGCACAGCAGGAGGTGAGTGGCAGGCAAGCAAACAGTTTCATCTACTTCTCCCCATCGCTCCCTGTTGCTCACTCTATCTCCTGAATAGTGTTCCTCTCCCACCCTCTTCCATGGAAAAATTGTCTTCCACAAAACCAGTCCCTTGCACCAAAAGGTTGGGGACTGATGCAGTAAACTATGAAATAAAATACTTTTCTCTTTCACTGGTGGGAAAGAAACCATTCCCTTTCCTGTGTAATTTTGGTGCATTGTTCCCTGAAATCCTTTTGTATGACTCTTTCTCCCTTATGTTGTTTCCTCTGTTCTGTATCATATTTAGTATTTGGCTAAAGAATCAAGGGTGCTTCACTGGTGGCTCAGCGGTAAAGAATCCACCTGCAATGAAGGAGATGTAGGTTTGATCCTTGGGTTGGCAAGATCCCCTGGAGAAGGAAATAGCTACCCACTCCAGTATTCTAGCCTGGGAAATCCCATGGACAGAGGTGCCTGGCAGGCTTCAGTCCATGGGGTCGCACACTAAACAACTAAAAGAATCAAATGAAAGGTTCCCTTTCATATCTCAAGAGTTCATTCTCTTTTAATATGTTCTCTCTGTCTGTACTGCATTTCCTCTCTCTGCTATACTCTCATCTTTCTCCTGTTTGATATCTTTTCCATGTTAATCATAGCTTCCTCTTCTCTTCAGATCCCTGATGCATTTCAAGAACAATTCTTGACTCAGTTCTGGGCTCTTTCTTTCTAAGCTACATCATAGATACTTTCTCTAGGAGGTAAACTGAGGTATTTGTAGAATTTGACTCTTTCATTTCTCATCTCTCAGGGATTTTTATTCTCTTGTCTGATATCCAATATCCAATATAAATGTCTGACATATATTTTGCCAGTGGTTTTTGTTTTTTGAGGTGTTTTAGGTGGAAAAGTAAATCCATTTTCCATTACTCTATTTTTGCTTCATGAATTTGCATCTGGTTTATAAAGTTTATCATAAAACCAGTCTGCATAATCAATTTAGAAGCTTCAGTATTAGATTTCATTATGGCATCTAAAATTATTCTTCAGGAATTCACAGACATTATTTTAAGAATCCACGTTAGCTTTATAGGGATCAGTGTTTTTATTACTGGACAAAACAAAGTTTTGGTTTCTTACAGAAATGTGCATTTTCTAGATGTGTTCTACTTTTAGAATGAGATCATTCTTAAATGGTTCATTTAAGCTTTTAAGTTTCATACTGTGGATATAACTAAGCTTAAAATGTTGAACTGCCTTTAATATGCGGTCCAAAATATGTGTTTTGCTATTTTATTTATCTATATTTATTTTGTATCTGTATTAACAGTACTTGTATTCAACTGAATAAGAATCATTTTAACAGCCCATGCAATTTAGATACATCCTATAAAAAATAAAGCCATACTTGGGAGGATATTCTCATGAGTGTTATTTCATTAAAGAGTAGGTCATTTTGCTTTTTCTGGATATATATGATCTTCCAGAAATTATACATTTTTCTCTGTTAGATATTAATTCACAGCCCCAAAATATAGAATATAAATTACTGTTTCATGTTGCATAGAGCATGGAAACATCTGTTTGTTATTAACATAACATTAGAATCTGACAGAATTTAGTTCCGGTTTGTAAAGCTCATTACAAATATTCTGTGATTAATTTAAAAGCTTCATGATTATATTTTATTAGGTTATTTAAGATTATTCTGAAATTATAGTTTTTTTTTTCCTTTAGGACTTTTAAAGCATTTTTTAATGTTTTGATATTAAAAATTAATAAAGTTATTAAAACCACAAGCCACTCATCTTGAAAGCCTATTTGATTTTTATTTACTTTCATTATAAAAACACAGTAACATTTGCAAAGCAAGTGTTAGAATACTTGGTAACTTGTAGAACACTTGGTTACCTTATGTGGCCTGAGAAAACTGACCACACACTGAGTGATTTCATTTACCATTCTGGTGGATTAACAGTGAACTCCTGTCCAAAGGAGTTTGGACATACATTTATTTATTTTTATTTATATAAATGTAATTTATATTGTTTATTATGTTGAGGTCAAAGGGCCTCAACAAAGTAGTTCTTTTTTTCAACCTTGTGATGTATTATTTTTCTTTATTGTAAAATCATTAACTATTTACTTGTATTTTGTTATAACTTATCTTTATTTTTACTTAAAATATGACACACAAAAATAAACTCAAAATTGATTAAAGACCTAAATGTTAGACTGGACACTACAAAACGCTAAGAGGAAAACACATGTAGAACATTCCTTGATACAAAACACAGTAATATATTTTTGGACTTGGTCTCCTGAAGTAATGGAAATAAAACAAAAATAAACAAATGGGGCCTAATTAAACTCAAAATTTTTGCACAGTAAAGGAAACCATAAACAGAATGAAAAGACAATATACAATACAGGAAAATATATTTGCAAATTATGCAATCAACAAGGAATAAATCTCCAAAATTTACAAACAGCTCACTGCAGCAGGATATAAAAAACAAACAATCAAAGATATTAAAAAAAGAAATAATAAATAAATGAATGGATAAATCTGTTAAAAAAAAAAAAAAAAAAGATGGTCAGAAAACCAAAGGAGATTTTTTTCCAAAGTAGACACACAGATGGCCAAGAGGCACATGAAAAGATACTCAATATCACTAATTATTGGAGAAATGCAAGTACAAACTATAATGAGATATCATCTGGCACCAATCAGAAAGGCCATTATTATCAAGTCTACAAATAATAAATGCTGGAGAGGGTGTGGAAAAAAGGGAACCCACCTAGGTTGCTGATAGGATGTATTAATAAATTGGTACAGCCAATATGGAGAACAGTACAGAGTTTCCTTCAAAACCTAAAAAGTTGGCTACCATATGATCCAGCAATCCCATTCCTGGCCATATACGTGCAGAAAAACATGGTTCAAAAGGATACATGCTCCCCAATGTTCACTGCAACACTGTTAAACAATAGCCCAAACATGGAAGCAACCTAAATGTTCAAAGACAGAGGAATGAATACAGAAGCATGTGGAACAATGGGATATTACTCAACCATTAAAAATAATGAAATAATGCCATTTGTAGCAACATGGATGAGCCTAGAGATTGTCATACTGAGTGAAGAAAGTCAGACAAATACCATATGACATCATTTACACGGGGACTCTAAAAAGAAATGATACAAATAAACCTATTTACAAAATACAATCAGACAAAGAGAGAACAAACTTGTGGTTACTGGGGGAAGGTTGGGGATAGGGACAGTTAAAGAGTTTGGGATTGACCTATACCACTGCTATATTTAAAATGGATAACCACAAGTACCTACTGAGAGCACAGGGAACTCTGCTCAATATTCTATAACAACCTAAATGAAAAAAAAAAGAAAGAAAGAAAAGGAATAGTTACATGTATATGTAAAACTGAATCACCTTGCTGTACACTTGAAACTAACACAATGTTATTAATCAACTATAATTTAAAATAAAAATTAAAACAAAGTATTTTTAACATTTTAATTTGTTGGAATTTAGAAATTACTACCATATAATATTAATAAATACTATATATTTGTAATAATAACAATAATACTAGGTATTATTTTATTTTTGTATCAAATTTATTCTTAAAAAATAAAGTGCTTGAGTCAAACATCAAACTAAATTTCAGTTTCTTAGAAATACTTATCTTCATAAAAAAGGTTGGCTGCATTGATAGAAGTTATATGAAGGCACAAGTAAAAATCAAAGAGAAAACTTCACAAATATTTTATGGATATCCTAGTCTTTCAATTACTTCTCAACTGAACTCTGTTCTAGGCATGTGCCAAAATACAACTAATACTTAACCTTTAATAATATTATCAAAAGGGGCACAAAAGAACATTTTTACTTCCATTCAGGGATTATATCAGATTTTCTTAACTTTTTAAAGTATTTGCCCTTAATATCCTAGAAAATATGGCAGTATCATCCAGAAATATTTGAATTTTTTTAAATTTTATTTTATTTTTAAACTTTACATAATTGTATTAGTTTTGCCAAATATCAAAATGAATCCGCCACAGGTATACATGTGTTCCCCATCCTGAACCCTCCTCCCTCCTCCCTCCCCATACCATCCCTCTGGGTTGTCCCAGTGCACTAGCCCCAAGCATCCAGTATCGTGCATCGAACCTGGACTGGCAACTCGTTTCATACATGATATTTTACATGTTTCAATGCCATTCTCCCAAATCTTCCCACCCCCTCCCTCTGAATTTTACAATATTTTGAGGCTGAGGTAATACTCATAACTACATGTGATCACCTAAAGGTTCCACTTGTTACTTACATTCCTCTGTTATAAATAATTCTATAGTACAAAGACAAGTAAATAATCATTTCATTATCTAACAATAAGAAAATTACATGTGAAGCCGAAATGCATTGAAATTTAAAAACCAAAATTTCTCAAGACTTAAATAAAAAAAAAAAAATTAGGCTGAAATTATGAGTCATCAAATTATCTAACAAAGGAAACAAGGTTTAAAAAAATGTCCAGAGTTTATTTTAAAGCAGTATACTGTTTAAACCAGGTACCCAACCAAGATTATCCTCATTTTATTTCAGAGTTTCTCACTCTGGGTCTTCTTTATATTGGCTCATCATGTTCCTTTCTTTCACTTGTTACTTTTTGAAAGCACAGGCTACTAGCTTTGTCATGTATTAAAACACTTAACTGTTGATTTCTACCTCTGGGAAGATGATGTGGAGGTGCTTTTCCTTATTTCTCCCACTAAGAACAACTAAAAATCTTTGACATTGTAAATAAAACAAATATAAGAAGATTCTGAAGATTAGAGAGAAGTCACATGAGTAAGGGAAATTAAGACTGGAGGAATCACATGGTGGTAAGTTCCATGGGTTTTCTCAAGGCTTGTAGTTGAAGCAGCTGGCAACCCAGAAAAGCCAATGGATGTAGACAAAAAAAGTGCCAACAAGTATCTCTTCTTTTTAGATAAAAGGGACAGAAAAAGAAAGCTTTTGGATAGTCATTTGCTCTACACCTGCCCAATGTCACAGAAAAAAAAACAAAAACAAAAAACAAGTTGGCCCCTGTCCCAACTACACATACAAGGGCAGAATCAAGATCCTAGATCTTTAGCCTTTCATTACAGTTCAGTGATGGATTACTACTCCACTAAGACAGTGTCAGAAATGACAAGTAGGGAGCCAAGACTTTCATCACTACTAGCCTATAATGAAATGCCTCCCTGTTTTGAATCAGTGGATCATATAAGGAGCTTGGTATCCTACCTCCAATGGCAATGAGACCTATTTTCCTTTCTGAGGTGGTATGCTGTCCTGTGCTTAGTTGCTAAGTCATGTCCAACTCTTTGCAACCCCATGGACTGTGGCCTGCCAGGCTCCTCAGTCCCTGGGGATTCTTTAGTCAAGAACACTGGAGTGGGTTGCCATGCCCCCTCCAGGGAATCTTCCAAACCCAGGGATTAAACCCAGGTCTCCCACATTGCAGGTGGATTCTTTGCCATCTGAGCCACCAGGGAAGCCCAAGAATACTGGAGTGGGTAGCCTATCCCTTCTCCAGGGGGTCTTTCCTACCCAGGAATCTAACTGCGGTCTCCTGCATTGTGGGCAGATTCTTTACCAGCTGACCTACGAAGGAATCCCCTGATCTGTTGCAAGAGAAGACTAATGGACAGTCAGGAATTTCACCATTGCTGTTAGTAATGAGGCCATGATCACACAGTGTCAGAGGAGACCTCATTGGGAATGAAAGCTCCAATTCTACTCTGCTCTAAAAAGGACCATCCCCACTGGAATGATAATGAAGACCTACTGGGGAATCACCCCCATCCCCACGCTTTGGTAGTAAAAGCCTAGAGTTCTCTTCTCTTCTGCTAGAGCAGCAGAAGGAAAAGCTAATTTTTAAAAGTCTTAAATAAAAATAAAATCTCATAGCATAATAAGAACATGTATGATTTCAAAAGGAAATTGCCTGTCACAGCAAGAACTAGTAAGATCTTAAACTGAACTGAAAAAAAGACAATCAAATAGATGTCAACACTGAGATGACAGACACGTTAGAAATATCTAAGATTTTAAGTAGCCATGAAAAAATGCTTCAAGTGACCAATTAAAAACATATTAAAAAAAAAAAAAAGTCTAGAGAAAGAAAGAGCAACAAAATAAGAGGTATAAGGAAGAACCAAAATCTTCTGTACCTAATTTCCAGGTGTGGAGTCAGAGAATATGTGCATGCACACTTTACTAGGGTGCACAGTCCAGCCAGGAGGCACCTGGCTCTCTAGATCTGTAAGAAAGCAGCCTGTCTTGGCCCACTAAGCCATCTGCCAGGGACCAGTAGTCCCCCTCACAGTGCCACTGACCAAGAAGCTGCAAAAAAGGTTTCAGTCAGACCCCATAAAGCTTTGCTGTCTTTAAAGGACTTGAGGTTTGTCTGGAATTCATGGTTCCCAGGTGTCTTTCATCAGTTGTGGCCCTGGTCAGATCGAAATGGCTTGAGATCCGGCTTTAAGGGAACATAATGTCTTTGTTTCAGAGCCAGATGGACCTAGGCACGATAGGTTCCCTGAAGTCCCTGCCTATTTCTACAGAAACAAGGATCTATTCCGGGACATGAGGGTGAACATGGGACAGCAAGCGCATGCACACTTTGTTCTGCAGTGCCCAAGCACCTACTGTCAGGCATCCAGGCCCTCTGTGTCAGTCAGTCCTGTCCAACTCTGCAACCCCATGGACTGTAGCCCACCAGAATCCTGGGGATTCTCCAAGCAAGAATCCTGGAGTGAGCTGCCATTTCCTTCTCCAAGGGACCTTCCCAACCCAAGGATGGCAACCAGGTCTCCAGTATTGCAGGCAGATTCCTTACTGACTGAGCCACACAGGGAAGCCCTCCAGCCCCTCAAGCCAAATGTGATAAAAGGCCCTGCCTGCCAGGCAGGCCATACCCTAAGGCCAGTGGTTTCCTTCAGAACTGGAAAGGTCCTTACTGGTAGAACCCTTATTACCACTCAGGTGTATCTTAAAAAAAAAAAAAAAAAATTCCCTATCTCTGTGAATGTTCTCCAGTCCATCTCCTGGTAGGTAAAACATAAACACTAATCTTTATTATCCTTCTCCATGGTGACATGCGATCAATCTGTCAAATAGTGTTACTATTTTTTATCCTAATATACCTAAAGTATATTGTTTTCTCTTTGTTTAAAATGTGTTAATGTTTAAAATGTGTGTTAATGTTTAAAATGTGTGTTAATATTATTCATGGTTGCAAACCAAATAGTAAATTCTCATTTATCTGAAAAGGCAACTTTCTTGCATATATCTCAAATTGGCTATGCAGTCTGAAATCAAAGTTAGGAATGAGAAGAAATTAAGGCACTGGTGGCTCAGATGGTAAAAATCTGCCTGCAATGCAGGAGACCTGGGTTTGATCCCTGGGTCGGGATGATCCCCTAGAGAAGGTAATGCACCCTCCTGCACTATTCTTGCATGGAGAATTCCATTGACAGAGAAGCCTGGGAGCTGAAGTCCATGGAGTTGCAAAGGGTCAGAAAGGACTGAGCAATAAACACTTTCACTTTTCACTTTCAGGGACTTAATTAATAGAAACTTCTCAACAGCCTCCTGGGGAACTACCTCTAGAGTTAACAAATTCCTCCACTATGCACTGATTCCAGTGTAGATAACATATCTCTAGGCAATTGGCTTATTTCCCTGGGATATGATATTGGAGTTTAAATATAATCATACTACTAGCAAATTAACTACTCAGTACCTTTATAAAGGGAAAGTCCTTTGTGTTGATACCATCATGATCTGTGTCTTTAGCTCTGTAGTCACTACTTTTGATCCCATAATGCTAACTTTAGTGTGGCTAAGGAAGATGTTCCACTGGCATCCATTGAGTGGGCTGTCTTGACCTCCTAACCATGAAGACCTTCTCTCTAACATTTACATTTGGCAGAACTCTCTTTTATTCTAGGCATGTTTTAGAATATTCAAGCTGCTCTGATGGAATACCACAGACTATGTTGTTTATAAACAACAAAAACTTATTGCTAACAGTTCTGAAGGCTAGGAAGTCCAAAATTAAGGTACTGGCAGAGATGGTATTTTGTGAGAGTCCACTTTCTGGTTCATAGAAGGCCACCCTCTGGCTGAATCCTCACATGAAAGAAAGAGCAAGGGAGTTCTCTGGAACCTTTTTATAAAGGCACTAATTACTTCCCTGTGAAACTGTTACACTCAATATGCCAGCAAATTTGGAAAACTCAGCAGTGGCTACAGGACTGGAAAAGGTCAGTTTTCATTCCAATCCCAAAGAAAGGCAATGCCAAAGAATGCTCAAACTACCGCACAATTGCACTCATCTCACATGCTAGTAAAGTAATGCTCAAAATTCTCCAAGCAATATGTGAACCATGAACTTCCTGATGTTCAAGCAGGTTTTAGAAAAGGCAGAGGAACCAGAGATCAAATTGCCAACATCCGCTGGATCATGGAAAAAGCAAGAGAGTTCCAGAAAAACATCTATTTCTGCTTTATTGACTATGCCAAAGCCTTGGACTGTGTGGATCACAATAAACTGTGGAAAATTCTGAAAGAGATGGGAATATCAGACCACCTGATCTGCCTCTTGGGAAATTTGTATGCAGGTCAGGAAGCAACAGTTAGAACTGGACATGGAACAATGGACTGGTTTCAAATAGGAAAAGGAGTTCCTCAAGGCTGTATATTGTCACCTTGTTTATTTAACTTATATGCAGAGTACATCATGAGAAATGCTGGACTGGAAGAAACACAAGTTGGAATCAAGATTGCCGGGAGAAATATCAATAACCTCAGATATGCAGATGACACCACTCTTATGGCAGAAAGTGAAGAGGAACTCAACAGCCTCTTGATGAAAGTGAAAGTGGAGAGTGAAAAAGTTGGCTTAAAGCTCAACATTCAGAAAACAAAGATCATGGCATCCGGTCCCACCACTTCATGGGAAATAGATGGGGAAACAGTAGAAACAGTGTCAGACTTTATTTTTCTGGGTTCCAAAATCACTGCAGATGGTGACTGCAGCCATGAAATTAAAAGATGCTTACTCCTTGGAAGGAAAGTTATGACCAACCTAGATAGCATGTTCAAAAGCAGAGACATTACTTTGCCAACAAAGGTTGGTCTAGTCAAGGCTATGGTTTTTCCTGTGATCATGTATGGATGTGAGAGTTGGACTGTGAAGAAGGCTGAGTGCCGAGGAATTGATGCTTTTGAACTGTGGTGTTGGAGAAGACTCTTGAGAGTCCCGTGGACTGCAAGGAGATCCAACCATTCCATTCTGAAGGAGATCAGCCCTGGGATTTCTTTGGAAGGAATGATGCAAAAGCTGAAACTCCAGTACTTTGGCCACCTCATGAGAAGAGTTGACTCATTTGAAAAGATTCTGATGCTGGGAGGGATTGGGGGCAGGAGGAGAAGGGGACGACAGAGGATGAGATGGCTGGGTGGCATCACTGACTCGATGGATGTGAGTCTGAATGAACTCCGGGATTTGGTGATTGACAGGGAGGCCTGGCGTGCTGCGATTCATGGGGTCGCAAAGAGTCAGACACGACTGAGCGACTGATCTGATCTGATCTGAATTACTTCCCCAAAGCCCAGTCTCCACGAATTTTAAGGAAACAAACACTCAGTTTATAGCAGAGCCCTTCCTTTGTGGTAATTTCATTGACTACTTCTGAAAAAATTGAGACCCATATACCAAACATACTGCTTTTTATTCCCTGTACAGTACTCATAATTCTGAATAAATATTAGACTTAGGCAAATTAGAATTTTTTAATGTAGTCATTGAATGAATTTTACTTTTCACCTGCCCTTTAGGACCACATTCATTTAAGACTATAGAGCAAGCGGAGTAGTGTTTGATTTTCATCCAATAGAAATTAAAGAAAAAATCATCTATCAGAAGTTAGGCTAGGGAGGCTATGGCTGTCCAAGGAATTTGCATACTATGACAGACCACTCATGAAACTTAATCATGCTGTAAGAACTAACTTTTACTGTATTTGAAATACACTATTTTAATTATGAAATGCAGTTTTAAACTCCTGATAGCTAGTTGGAAATTCAGCTCACAAGGAGAAGGTTACATCAAAGAATGTTTGTATGCCCTATAGCAAGTTTTAAATTTCAGAGCCTAACAAGAAGTAACAAATCTAAGATTAAAAAAAAAAAAAGAGAGAGAGAAATTATTTTTCAAACTGAGAGTAATTTGTTTATAATTTGTGAACCTCATGATTCTCAACAAGTGGATTAACATGGCACAAATGTATTATTCCCATTTGTTACAATCCATTCCTACACTATTGCATGGCCTGTATCCAAAAGACAAAGCTGTTAACAATGCGGTCAGACAAGCTAGAGCAGCCATCTTATTTTGGTCCTCATTAAACTAGCAGTTAGGTCAATTAGGTCATCCAGGAAATGATTCAAATAACAAAATAAGCAACAATAGTATCTGCAAAATCAAAAGTCAGTTATCAAGATAGCTGTAATAGTCCCTCAACTTGACTAAACTTTAGAAAGACTCTTTCAGGACTCTAGGCTCTGACCTTACTTTTCTTAGAGAATTTACTTTGGAAAAGTTTTAACAGTAGGAAATTTCCTGGCAATACACTGTTAGCAATCTGGGCTTTCACTGTCATGGCCTGTGCTAGATCCCTGATCAGGGAATTAAGATCCTTCAAGCTGAGTAACATGGCCAAAAGACAAAACAAAATAAAAAACAAACAAAAACTACTCCCACTCCCCCCTCCAAAAAAAAAAAAAAAAACTTAAAACTGTATATTAATTCTCTGTGGCTTTGAGATCTAAATATTTTTAAAAGATCTTGCCTGTTTTACAGCCTAGGAATGTCTTTCTCAAGGATCTGGGAGCCATCCCTTTGAAAGAGACTCATGTATAAATTTCTCGGGTAAGATGGGAACCTAACTCCAGTGGGAGCTAATTCACAAACACAGATGGCCTAATCCAGAGAAATAAATCTGCAAATTCAGGAAAAACTCAGTGTATTCAATACATCCCATTAAGCAATCTCTCCACAAATGTCCTTAATACTTTTCCACTAGATCATTTTAGCTCTTAAACTGCCAACCCCCTTACATCTTTTGTTTCATTAGAGTTAAGATGAGGTTGAGTTCTGTCTTATTGCAATAGTAAAGTCTTTGTTTCCAATTTACCAGTTTAACTTTGTCCAGCACAATTTTTGCTTTGGCATGAGCCACCAATAATGATATTTCTTTTTCCACTTTTAGTGCTCTATCAACATAAGTCCCAGTGAAGCACCAGAAATTTAAATAAGGTACATATTGATCATAATAATCTCCCATTCTTCATTGTTTGTCTCTGTGTAAGGCATCTATGGTGACTGCATGTTTTATCAAAAGGAGCTCATCAATACAGTGAGTCAGCACGCTGTCCTGCAAGACAGTAAATTTCCTAAAATTTATAATTAGAGGATTAATGTTGATATTTTCATATGAGTACAATATTATGCTTTCTAGGTAAAAGCACCATTTTAAAAATATTTTATCTTCACACAATGGAGCAAACGTCTCCCTTGATGCAGCATCCATACTGATTTATTACAATAAGGCCTAAATCTGTAACATCAGATGCAGTTTGAAATATGACTTGATTAAACTCTTTAAAATTCACTATCATCCTTCCACCTTCATCTCTTTCCTGATGTAAATAAATGTTAAAAATAAGTGAAGATATGACAAGAATCACAAATATACATTTCAAGTATTTGGTGCTGGCACCAATATGCACACTGAATGAACCCAGTGATACATAACACTAGAAGAATTTGATAACCCTTAATTACCAGTCTCTAAAAGAAACTAAGGTAGCATGGAAGCCAGGAAATATTGCTGCAGAGTCCTAAAGTCAGAAATGTAGAGCAGATAACAGAAAACTATGTCCCTAGAGCTGAAGATTTATATGAATTACAAATAAATTTTGTAGATAAAAGGAAGATAAAAGGCAGAGAGGAAGTGATAGAAAACTAGTGAGCCTTAATCAGAGAAGGGAGGGATACATAGTACCAACTGTGATTTGGCAGGTAGGTGACAGAATTTGCAGTACCTTGAAGACTAGGTTAACCTGGTTTATTTTCATCTGAAGAGCAGTAAGTAGCAAGGAAAGATATTAAACATAGAAAGGTTTTAAAACTAATATAATCAGTTTGCATTTTAATATAATTATACATGTTTTCCACACTTCAGTTGAGATGCCATCTCTTTTGAGAACTTTCTAAAGCTTTAATTACATATAAAATCAAAATATGTTTATGAACCTCAACTATTCACATACATACCACACTGATTAGTCTTTCACAGTATTTACTAAAGATATTATATACTTTAAATTTTCACTTTTTTTTTTTTTTTGCCTCTTCTGCACCATAGTTACTGTGTCTTACTCATATGTGTCTCATAGTAGGAACTCAATACATTCTTAGCAAAAACAAGATTGTTTAACCCTTAAGTAGGTCAATCACTATAGTGATATATTCTGTGCCAATACTCCAACTTCATATCAGGTATTGTCTCCTGGTAGTGACTTCCTGTATCATAGGATACATTCTGATATCTCATGTCTCATATCTTTTTTGTAGTGTAATGGCAGAAATTTTCTGCAAATTTATTAAATTCTAAGTATTTAAACTGTAGGTAAAAACAAAACTAAGAAAACTTACCTCAAATATAATTTTCAGTGATTTGTGTCATAATCCAATAAAATAATTAATCACAAATACCCTCATATGATACTCTCTATAACATAATTTATCTTAACTATAATCTACTCAGAATATCTTATTTCCCAGTTTACAAATTTGTTGTGTAAAGTTCTTATTTTACTTTATCATCAAGTTAAAAGGGAAAACAAAGCACTGGAAAGTGAGGACAAAATGTTATTATAATTTAATATATTATGAGACCTAAGAAGATAATTTCATGCTGTGATTTTGCTTTGTTTTCACTAATTTGTTTTCTGAAATGGGTCATATTTCCAGTTAAGCTATTTGTAAAATAACCTCAACTATATTTTCCCTTTGTTTTAAAACCACCATCAAATTAGGCAAATTAACAATTTTCACTGTTGCTTATTTTGAGTAATTTATCAATCTATCTTTCATGTTAACTAGTACATTAATTTTACAAAACAACTAGTGTTACGTAATTTAAGATAGCAGGCATATCAATCTTAATTTGCTTTATTTTTATGTTTACTATTGCCCAATGGGGACAAGGCAATGGCACCCCACTCCAGTACTCTTGCTTGGAAAATCCCATGGAGGGAGGAGCCTGGTGCGCTGCGCAGTCCATGGGGTCGCTAGGAGTCGGACTCGACTGAGAGACTTCACTTTTACTTTTCACTTTCACGCATTGGAGAAGGAAACGGCAACCCACTCCGGTGTTCTTGCCTGGAGAATCCCAGGGACGGGAGAGCCTGTGGGCTGCCGTCTATGGGGTGGGTCGCATAGAGTCGGACATGACTGACGTGACTTAGCAGCAGCAGTAGCATTGCCCAATGATATCCAAACACTAAATCTAGATATGATTTACTTATTTACAGTTGAATAGATTATGCTTTATTTCCATTACGACTGCTGTTGCTACTGTTGCTAAGTCGCTTCAGGCGTTCCAACTCTGTGTGACCCCATAGAGGGCAGCCCGCCAGGCTCGGCCATCCCTGGGATTCTCCAGGCAAGAACACCGGAGTGGGTTGACATTTCCTTCCCAATGCATGAAAGTGAAAGGTGAACGTGAAGTCCCTCAGTCGTGTCCGACTCTTAGCGACCCCATGGACTGCAGCCTACCAGGCTCCTGCGTCCAAGGGATTTTCAAAGCAAGAGTACTGGAGTGGGTTGCCATTGCCTTCTCCGTCCATTAGGACTAGAGATTATATAATTTAAAAATAATACAGAGTAGAAGGAATACTAGCCCAACAGTAAAATCAATAAGCAAACAATTGACTCTATCTCAGTTCCTGGTCAAAGTCAGAGATTTTATGCTATTTTAATTTCAAATATGTGCATTATTTTGCTCTTGTCCACTTAATGTCTAGCTTTCCTTCCTTATTGACAGCTATTTTGATCTATAGAGTCACTGATCTAAAGCTGCTTGCAGATAAAACAGTTTTACAAAGGTATCTCTGTCAGCTCCTGCAACTGCATAAAGTGTAAGCCTTATAATAAATGATGCAAATGACTTTGAGAGTTTGGAAAGTATTATTGTAAAGTTTCAGGATATCTTCAGGTGTCTAGTGTTCTGAGGTTTTGGAAATATTACCAAAAATGTAAAATAGGAATTATTGCATCTGATTTCTTTCACCACTAAGATGTAATCCCAAACCTAACATACTTCTTTGGGTTCTGGAGGCCACATGTTCTACAGTTAGGGACATAAATTTGACCCACATATAAGTTTACACAAAGTGCTGGTGAGGCAAAGGTAAGCTGCTAGGTGGCTGAGAACCCAATATTACCCACAACTGTTGTACTGGTGCCTGTCTCTCAACCACCTCAGACCTACGGTGACATAGGTATCCCTTATGACTAGCATATTGAAAAAATGTTTTTAAATAGATAGTTTCACTAAGAATGTGGAGGAAAAATGATTAGAGCTGCACTACAGTCCCTGTTGGAGATGGCCCTGAAAGATAGCATGGAATGAAAACCCTCCCAGCTGGGCATAACTTTAGTGGTACATCCTATCACTCACTTGTGGAAGGAGAAACAATCCAAAGTGAGAATAAATAAAAAACCCAGACCTTCAGAACTCATAATTTCACATATCAAATCCTGGTCACCTCACTTGTCTTTTATTCACATCTCTTTAGAAGTCACTCACACATAAATTCCCTACCTCAATTTCAACACATAAAAAATATCTTCCAGCTTCAAATTTATTGAAATTTATGACCAACCTAGATAGCATATTTAAAAGCAGAGACATTACTTTGACAACAAAGGTCCGTCTAGTCAAGGCTATGGTTTTTCCTGTGGTCATGTATGGATGTGAGAGCTGGACTGTGAAGAAAGCTGAGTGCCGAAGAATTGATGCTTTTGAACTGTGGTGTTGGAGAAGACTCTTGAGAGTCCCTTGGACTGCAAGGAGATCCAACCAGTCCATTCTGAAGGAGATCAGCCCTGGGATTTCTTTGGAAGGAATGATGCTAAAGCTGAAACTCCAGTACTTTGGCCACCTCATGCGAAGAGTTGACTCATTGGAAAAGACTCTGATGCTGGGAGGGATTGGGGGAAGGAGTAGAAGGGGACAACAGAGGATGAGATGGCTGGATGGCATCACCGACTTGATGGATGTGCGTTTGAGTGAACTCCGTGAGTTGGTGATGGACAGGGAGGCCTGGCATGCTGTGATTCATGGGGCCGCAAAGAGTCAGACACAACTGAGTGACTGAACTGAACTGATTAATTTTCCCCTCAAAGTGTTAATATTTTTCAGACTACAAATGTTAACATCTTTCACAAAATAGCTTCTTGGTAATATGTTTCATTTTTTAATTTTTATTACATATGTTCTATTTTTTATATTAATGGACTGAAAACCTCACTGATCATCAGGGAATCATTTACTGAAGTGTATGAGCTTTGTACAGGGCAATAGATACTTAGGTATATGTGTTTTAATGCCTGAAAATGGGCCACTTTGATGGATACAAAAGCATGCCTTTTTAAAATGATATTTAAGTTTATCTTCTTGCCATGCCTCATAGAGTATATCTTGGCAAGCTCTTGTTCCTCTTCTGTCCTTCCCAGGGCACTTGCTATCTGAAGCTTATTAGCTTAGCTGAGGGAATTGGCAGGATCTAGCAGTGGGGCTTGGATTGGGTCTCCTGGGGTTCTGCTTCAGTGTTAGAGTTGGTCTAACAATTCCACAGTTGAAGCAACATAGCCCTCTTTCCCTGTCCCTCCCCTGTCTGAAGTATTGTTCTCCATACTTAATTTTGTACTTCCTAAATTGGGTGTAGTCTCCCCTTTCTCACATTCCCGAACTGTAATGAGGATTCACTAATATCTTAAGGTCAGCAGTGTTGCTATTTCCCCCCACAGTTAACACTTTTGTTCCGTTGTAGAAAAAGAAAAATTAGTTCACTGCAGAAATGTTCGTTGAACAGCAGGGATAGAAAGATTTTTGCTCCCAGTTTTTTTCTCACACCACCCCTACCCAAATCTACATCAACATGGACATGTACTAGGGCTTTTCCTGATCTTTTCTCCTCTCTACCCTGTGGAATTATTGTGAAGATCCTATAAGGAGCGAAGACGTCCCATTTCTAGGTCTCCAGGGTTTTCACAGTATCATGGTGTTCCCAATACAACCTTTTACAATTTGTCAGAGCTCCTAGCTGAATTATTCTTACTAGCATCCTGTTATATCGACCCCAGCTGTGACTGTGTTCCAATCTCCTCTCTCCCTAAAGGTACTGTTTCTCTTTAGATTTGGGGTCAGTTGTTTCCTTTCCTACCCCAAATCCATGATGAATATGGCGGGTGAAACCAGCAATTTGAAACTAACTTTTTTTTTTTTTGATGAAAGGAGGTAAAGAACCTCATTTCAGTTCTTAATATGCCAGGACAGAAAGTGACAACTGCCTTAATTTTGAAGTTTTTTTTTTATACACAAAATTCTAGGGAAGGCTTTGCTTTCAACACTTTAAAGATGCCATTCCTTTGTTTTAAATTTAAAGTTTTTATATACTAAGAGCAAGTATATACTTCTACATAATCACAATAAAATTGTCACAGTCAAAAAATTTAATATGTTGTTACTTAATATAGTCTATATTCTAACTTCTCCAATTGTCTAAAAACATATATTTTATAATATCCCTTATAATAATCTTTAATTGAGGTTCAATCAAGGATCCTATCAATGATTAATAATTCTAGAATCATTTTTCAACTTAAATTTTTACTTTCATTGCATTAACATTTTAGAAGAGTCCAGGAAAGATAGGAGGTAAAAAAAAAAAAAAAAAACCTAGAGTAACTAAAGAATAGCATGTCTGAAATTGAAGTTACCAAAGAATTGCATTTCTAAGAAATTGCAAGACATAAAACTAAGCTGTCCAATATAGTGGTAACAATAGTCACATATAGACGATTACATTTAAATTAATTATAAAATAATTAAAAATAATTAAGTTCCTAAATTGCATTAGCCACATCTGAAATTTCAAAAGCCACATGAGGCTAGTGGATGACGTAATGTATGGTGCAAATACAGAACATTGTCTTTACTCAGAAATTTCTGTTTTACAGCTCTGGTATAGAATATAACAGCCATTTGGGTGGCTGAAGTGAAACAATTACATGTGCAGTTAGGTAAGATAGAGCTTATAATTGGTAACAAAAGTGACCTTAAAAAGGATAGTTATTTAATATCTTGACTTACTAATCTGATTATTAAGAAGTATAAGTCTGATAAATACCTTTAAAATGTTAGTAGAAGCGTAGTATCTTTTTTCCTATTTCTCTGTTATACTTAGTGCATATCTTCATCATCCCTTCTCCATATTAGCACCAAAATCCAGATTTAAAAGTGAAAGAAAATAAGAGTAATTCTCTTTCCTTTAAAGTTAAAACATGGAAACAACATATGATTTCCACTTGTATTCTACTGGCAAAAATTTGGTCATCTCTCCAAAGCGTGTGTCATTAGTTAAGCAGTTATGCACCCACCAAAGTCGAGAGATTATGAACCTCAATGGGAAAAAAAAAAATGATGGAGGACAGTCATTATTATCTGTCAAAGTAATGGACCAAGAATAACAATCAGGAAATAACATTAACTATCTTTTTTATATTCCATCACAATGGCATTGAGTTTCAGTTCAGTTGCTCAGGCATGTCTGACTCTTTGTGACCTGATGGACTGCAACATGCCAGGCTTCTCTGTCCATCACCGACTTCCAGAGTTTGCTCAAATTCATGACCATCGAGTCGGTGATGCCATTCAATCATTTTATCCTCTGTCATCCCCTTTTCTCCTCCTGGCTTCAATCTTTCCCAGCATTGGGGTCTTTTCCAGTGAGTCAGTTCTTTGCATCAGGTGGCCAAAGTATTGGAGTTTCAGTCCTTCCAATAAATATTCAGGATTGATTTCCTTTAGGATTCACTGGATGGATCACCTTGCTGCCCAAGGGACTCTCAAGAGTCTTCTCCAACACCACAGTTCAAAACATCAATTCTTTGGTGCTCAGCTTTCTTTACAGTCCAATTCTCATATTCATACATAACTACTGGAAAAACCGTAGCTTTGACTAGACAGACCTTTGTCAGTAATGTCTCCAATTTTTAACATGCTGTCTGGGTTGGTCATAGGTTTTCTTCCAAGGAGCAAGTGTCTTTTAATTTCATGGCTGAAGTCACCGTCTGTGGTGATTTTGGAACCCAAGAAAATAAAGCCTGTCACTGTTTCAATTGTTTCCCATCTATTTGCCAAGAAGTGATGGGACCAGATGCCATGATCTTAGTTTTCTGAATGCTGAATTTTTAAGCCAGCTTTTTCACTCTCCTCTTTCACTTTCATCAACAGGGTCTTTAGTTCTTCTTTGCTTTCTGCCATAAAGGTGGTGTTGAGTTTAGTACATTATTAAATCTATATTCAAATCAAATCCCTTACAATTATACAGTAGAAGTGACAAATAGATTCAAGAGATTATATCTGTCAGACAGAGTGCCTGAAGAACTATGGACAGGTTTGTGACATTGTACAGGAGGCAGTGATCAAGACCACCCACAAGAAAAAGAAATGCAAAAAAGCAGAGTGGTTATTTGAGGGACCTTACAAATAGCTGAGAAAAGAGAAGTGAAAGGCAAAGGATAAAAGGAAAGATATACCCATCTGAATGCAGAATTCAAGAATAACAAGGAGAACTAAGAAAGTCTTCGTCAGTGTTCAATGTGAAGAAATAGAGGAAAACAATAGAATGGGAAATACTAGGTATCTCTTCAAGAAAATTAAGAGATACCAAGGGAATATTTCATGCAAAGATGGGCTCAATAAAGGACAGAAACAGTATGGACCTAACAGAAGCAGAAGATATTAAGAAAAGGCAGCAAGAATATACAAAAGAACTATACAAAAATGATCTTAATGACCCAGATAACCATGATGGTGTGATCACTCACCTAGAGCCAGACATCCTGAAATGTGAAGTCAAGTGTACCTTAGAAAGCATCACTATGAACAAAGCTGGTGGAAGTGATGGAATTCCAGCTGAGCTATTTCAAATCCTAAAAGATGATGCTGTGAAAGTGCTGCACTCAATATGCCAACAAATTAGGGAAACTTAGCAGTGACCACAAGCCTGGAAAAGGTCAGTTTTCATTCTAATCCCAAAGAAATACAATGCCAAGGAATGTTGAGACTATCACAGAATTGCACTAATCTCACACACTAGCAAAGTAATGCTCAAAGTTCTCCAAGCCAGGCTATAAGAGTACATGAACTGAGGACTTCCAGATGTTCAAGTTGTATTTAGAAAAGTCAGTGGAACCAGAGATCAAACTGCCAACATCCACTGGATCATCAAAAGAGAAAGAGGGTTCCAGAAAAATATCTACTTCTGCTTTATTGACTATGCCATTATTGACTATGCCAAAGGCTTTGACTGTGTGGATCACAATAAACTGTGGAAAATTCTTCAAGAGATGGGAATAACAGGCCACCTGACCTGCCACTTGAGAAACCTATATTCAGGTCAGGAAGCAACAGTTAGAACTGGACATGGAACAATAGACTGGTTCCAAATGGGAAAAGGAATATATCAAGACTGTATATTGTCACCCTGCTTATTTAACTTATATGCAGAGTACATCATGAGAAATGCTGGGCTGGAAGAAGCACAAGCTAGAATCAAGATTGCCAGAAGAAATATCAATAACTTCAGATATGCAGATGACACCACTCTTATGGCAGAAAGTGAAGAGCAACTAAAAAGCCTCTTGATGAAAGTGAAAGAGGAGAGTGAAAAACTTGGCTTAAAGCTCAAGATTCAGAAAACTAAGATCATGGCATCTGGTCCCATCATTTCATGGGAAATAGATGGGGAAACAGTGGAAACAGACTTTATTTTGGGGGGCTCCAAAATCACTGCAGACAGTGATTGAAGCCAAGAAATTAAAAGACACTTACTCCTTGGAAGGAAAGTTATGACCAACCTAGATAGCATATTTAAAAGCAGAGACATTACTTTGCCAACAAAGGTCCGTCTAGTCAAGGCTATGGTTTTTCCTGTGGTCATGTATGGATGTGAGAGTTGGACTGTGAAGAAAGCTGAGTGCCGAGGAATTGATGCATTTGAACTGTGGTGTTGGAGAAGACTCTTGAGAGTCCCTTGTACTGCAAGGAGATCCAACCAGTCCATTCTAAATCGTGACAGACCTTGCAGAAGCGTGCTGGCTGTGATGGATCCCACAGAAGCCTGGCCAAGAGGAGCTATTCCTCGTCCAAGGTCAGGCATGGTGACCAAGAGCGACAGGCTGCAGTGGTGCAGGAGTGGCCAAGAGGAGCTACCCCACGTCAGAGGTCAGGGGTAGCAGCTGAGATTACCACGGAGAAGTGTGTCCAAGACAGCCAAGAAGCGTGGCTGAGAGGAGATACCCCTCGCCCATGATGGGGGTGGTGACGAAGAACGCCAGGCTGTGACGGTGCAGGAGCGGCAGAGAGGAGTTTACCCCACAACCGAGATCGGGGCGGCCACACAGAGGAGTTACCGCACTTCCGAGGTCAGCGGGGGCAGCTGAGAAGAGCAACCCCCATCCAAGGAGCGGTGGCTGCCCGGGCGCAGGAGGGCCCAGAGGAGCTACTCCACGTTCAAGGTCATGAGGGGTGGCCCTGAGGAGATACCCCTCATCCAAGGTAAGGAGCAGTGGCTACACATTGCTGAAGCAGCCATTAACAGATACTCCACGACCAACATAAGAGAAACCCAAGTAAGATGGTAGGTGTTGCAAGAGGGCATCAGAGGGCAGACACATTGAAACCATAATCACAGAAAACTAGCCAATCTGATCACATGGACCACAGCATTGTCAAACTCAATGAAACTAAGCCCCAAGATGGACAGGTTATGGTGGAGAGGTCTGACAGAATGTGGTCCACTGGAGAAGAGAATGGCAAACCACTTCAGTATTTTTGCCTTGAGAACCCCATGAACAGTATGAAAAGGCAAAATGATAGGATACTGAAAAAGGAACTTCCTAGGTCAGTAGGTGACCAATATGCTACTGGAGACCAGTGGAGAAATAACTCCAGAAAGAATGAAGGGATGGGGACAAAGAAAAAACAATACCCAGTAGTGGATGTAACTGGTGATAGAAGCAAGGTCCAATGCTATGAAGAGCAATATTGCATAGGAACCTGGAATGTCAGGTCCATGAATCAAGGCAAATTGGAAGTGGTCATACAAGAGATGGCAAGAGTGAACGTTGACATTCTAGGAATCAGCGAACTAAAATGGATTGGAATGGGTGAATTTAACTCAGATAACCATTATATCTACTACTGTGTGCAGGAATCCCTTAGAAGAAATGGAGTAGCCATCATGGTCAACAAAAGAGTTCAAAATGCAGTATTTGGATGCAATCTCAGAAACAACAGAATAATCTCTGTTTGTTTCCAAGGCAAAGCATTCAATATCACAGTAATCTAAGCCTATGCCCCAACCAGTAATCCTGAAGAAACTGAAGTTGAACAGTTCTATGAACACCTGCAAGACCTTTTAGAAGTAACACCCCCAAAATATGTTCTCTTCATTATAGGGGACTGGAATGCAAAAGTAGGAAGTCAAGAAACTCGTGGAGTAAGAGGCAAATTTGGCCTTGGAGTATGGAATGAAGCAGGGCAAAGGTTAATAGAGTTCTGCCAAGAGAACACACTAGTCATAGCAAACACCCTCTTCCAACAACACAAGAGAAGACTCTCCACATGGACATCACCAGATGGTCAACACAGAAATCAGATGGATTATATTCTTTGCAGCCAAAGATGCAGACGCTGTATACAGTCTGCACAAACAAGACCGGGAGCTGACTGTGGGTCAGATCATGAACTCCTTATTGCCAAATTCAGACTTAAATTGAAGAAAGTAGGGAAAACCACTAGACCATTCAGGTATGACTTAAATAAAATCCCTTATGATTATACAGTGAAAGTGAGAAAAATATTTAAAGAACTAGATATGATAGAGTGCCTGATAAACTATGGACAGAGGTTCATGACATTGTACAGGAGACAGGGATCAAAGCTATCCTCAAGAAAAAGAAATGCAAAAAAGCATAATGGCTGTTTGAGAACAACTTACAAATAGCTATGAAAAGAAGAGAAGCAAAAAGCAAAGGAGAAAAGGAAAGATATAGCATCTGAATGCAGAGTTCCAAAGAATAGCAAGAATAGATAAGAAAGCCTTCCTCAGGGATCAATGCAAAGAAATAGAGGAAAACAACAGAATGGGAAAGACTAGAGATCTCTTCAAGAAATTTAGAGATACCAAAGGAACATTTCATGCAAAGATGGGATCGGTAAAGGACAGAAATGTTATAGACCTAACAGAAGCAGAAAATATTAAGAAGAGGTGTCAAGAATACACAGAAGAACTGAACAAAAAAGATCTTCATGACCCAGATAACCATGATGGTGTGATCACTCACTGAGAGCCAATCATCCTGGAACGTGAAGTCAAGTGGGCCTTAGAAAGCCAGTCCAGGTTCGATACACGGTACTGGATGCTTGGGCCTGGTACACTGGGACGACCCAGAGGGAGGGTAGGGGAGGGAGGAAGGAGGAGGGTTCAGGATGGGGAACGCAGGTATACCTGTGGCGGATTCATTTCGATATTTGGCAAAACTAATACAATATTGTAAAGTTTAAAAATAAAATAAAATTAAAAAAAAAAAAAAAGAAAGCATCACTATGAACAAAGCTAGTGGAGGTGATGGAATTCCAGTTGAGTTATTTCAAATCCTGAAAGATGATGCTGTGAAAGTGCTACACTCAATATGCCAGTAAATTTGGAAAACTCAGCAGTGGCCACAGGACTGGAAAAGGTCAGTTTTCATTCCAATCCCAAAGAAAGGCAATGCCAAAGAATGCTCAAATTACCACACAATTGCACTCATCTCACACACTAGTAAAGTAATGCTCTCCAAGCCAGGCTTCAGCAATATGTGAACTGTGAAATTCCAGATGTTCAAGCTGGTTTTAGAAAAGGCAGAGAAACCAGAGATCAAATTGCAAACATCCGCTGGGTCATGGAAAAAGGAAGAGAGTTCCAGAAAAACATATTTCTGCTTTATTGACTATGCCAAAGCCTTTGACTCTGTGGATCACAATAAACTGTGGAAAATTCTGAAAGAGATGGGAATACCAGACCAGCTGACCTGCCTCTTGAGAAACCTATATGCAGGTCAGGAAGCAACAGTTAGAACTGGACATGGAACAATATACAGGTTCTAAATAGGAAAATTAGTACATCAAGGCTGTATATTGTCACTCTGCTTATGTAGCTTCTATGCAGAGTACATCATGAGAAATGCTGGGCTGGAGGAAGCACAAGCTGGAATAAAGATTTCCAGGAGAAATATCAATAATCTCAGATATGCAGATGACACCACCCTTATGGCAGAAAGTGAAGAGGAACTACAAAGCTTCTTGATGAAAGTGAAAGGATCCTCTATGACCCACCTCCCAGAATATTGGAAATAAAAGCAAAAATAAACAAATGGGACCTAATTAACCTTAAAAGCTTCTGCACATCAAAGAAACTTTTAGCAAGGTGAAAAGAAGGCCTTCAGAATGGGAGAAAATAATAGAAAATGAAGCAACTGACAAACAACTAATCTCAAAAATATACAAGCAACTCCTACAGCTCAACTCCAGAAAAATAAATGACCCAATCAAAAAATGGGCCAAAGAACTAAATAGACATTTCTCCAAAGAAGACGTACAGATGGCTAACAAACACATGAAAAGATGCTCAACATCACTCATTATCAGAGAAATGCAAATCAAATCCACTATGAGGTACGATTTTACACCAGTCAGAATGGCTGCGATCCAAAAGTCTACAAATAATAAATGCTGGAGAGGGTGTGGAGAAAAGGGAACCCTCTTACACTGTTGGTGGGAATGCAAACTAGTACAGCCACTATGGAGAACAGTGTGGAGATTCCTTAAAAAACTGGAAATAGAACTGCCTTATGATCCAGCAATCCCACTGCTGGGCATACACACTGAGGAAACCAGAAGGGAAAGAGACACATTACCCCAATGTTCATCCCAGCACTGTTTATAATAGCCAGGACATGGAAGCAACCTAGATGTCCATCAGCAGATGAATGGATAAGAAAGCAGTGGTACATATACACAATGGAGTATTACTCAGCCATTAAAAAGAATACATTTGAATCAGTTCTAATGAGGTGGATGAAACTGGAGCCTATTATACAGAGTGAAGTAAGCCAGAAGGAAAAACACCAATACAGTATACTAGTGCATATATATGGAATTTAGAAAGATGGTAACAATAACCTTGTGTACGAGACAGCAAAAGAGACACTGATGTATAGAACAGTCTTATGGACTCTGTGGGAGAGGGAGAGGGTGGGAAGATTTGGGAGAATGGCATTGAAACATGTAAAATATCATGTATGAAACGAGATGCCAGTCCAGGTTCGATGCACGATACTGGATGCTTGGGGCTAGAGCACTAGGACGACCCAGAGGGATGGTATGGGGAGGGAGGAGGGAGGTGGGTTCAGGATGGGGAACACATGTATACCTGTGGCGGATTCATTTTGATATTTGGCAAAACTAATATAATTATGTAAAGTTTAAAAATAAAATAAAATTTAAAAAAAAGTGAAAGAGGAGAATAAAAAAGTTGGCTTATTTCTCAACATTCAGAAAATGAAGATCATGGCATCTGGTCCCATCGCTTCATGGGAAATAGATGGGGAAACAGTGGAAACAGTGTCAGACTTTATTTTGTTGTGCTCCAAAATCACTGGAGATGGTGACTGCAGCCATGAAATTAAAAGACGGCTTACTCCTTGGAAGGAAAGTTATGACCAACCTAGATAGCATATTCAAAAGCAGAGACATTACTTTGCCAAAAAAGATCCGTCTAGTCAAGGCTATGGTTTTTCCAGTGGTCATGTATGGATGTAAGAGTTGGACTGTGAAGAAAGCTGAGTGCCGAGGAATTGATGCATTTGAACTGTGGTGTTGGAGAAGACTCTTGAGAGTCCCTTGGACTGCAAGGAGATCCAACCAGCGCTTTCTAAAGTAGATAAGTCCTGGGTGTTCATTGAAAGGACTGATGCTAAAGCTGAAACTCCAATACTTTGGCCACCTCATGAGAAGCGTTGACTCACTGGAAAAGACTCTGATGCTGGGAGGGATTGGGGGAAGGAGTAGAAGGTGACGACAGAGGATGACAAGGCTGTATGGCATCACTGACTCGATGGACGTGAGTCTGGGTGAACTCCAGGAGTTGGTGATGGACAGGGAGGCCTGGCATGCTGCGATTCTTGGGGTCACAAAAACTTCGACACGACTGATCAACTGAACTGGAACTAGGTCACTAGTGGTAAAGATCCCGCCTGCCAATGTAGGAGACTCAAGAGTTGTGTGTTTAATCACTGAGAAGCAAGATCCCCTAGAGGAGGGAATGGCAATCCACTCCAGTAATCATGCCTGGAGAACCCCATGGACAGAGGACCTGGTGGTCTACAGTCCATATGGTCACAAAGAGTCAGGCAGAACTGAAGCGATTTATTGTGGGCGCACACACACACACACACACACACACAAAGACACACACATTTTAATTACCAATGTTTCCTTTTATAGTCTTTCTATTGTCAGATAAAATAAATGCACAGTGTGAGAGTTCTGAGTTAAGTTTTATTTGGGACAAATGAAGACTGTATGCTGGGAGACAGTATTTCAGATAGTTCTGAGAAAACGCTCCAAAGAGGTAGGGGGAAGGTCAGTATACATGCAATTATGGTGAAGAATGAGTACATGCAGTCAAGCACATATTTTTTGCAGAAAGTTGTTACAAATCTTGTGAAGGTTACTGCTAGTCATGAGGAGCAGACCTCACTAGAAAGGATTTTAGTGATTTTCTAAATGTGAGGTGGTGCAAGAATTAGACTTACAAATCTTTTGCTAATATGCATCTAGATACCTGCCCTGACAGTTTTCCCAGAAGACAGTGTGCCTCATTCTTTATTTCCACAATGAAATCCTTTCAGGGGGTGTTGAAGGTCAGCAGTTGCAGCAGCTCACGATTTGATCTTTGTAGATGTAGATGGCAAGTGTCATTTTGTAGGTGACACTGTCTATGGAAGTATGTTGAAGTCTGTAGGCACTGATCTTTTTTTATAGGTTTGTATTCTCTGAAGAGTGAAATCATTTATACATTGAAAGTGAAAGTGAAAGTCACTGGATCATGTTTGACTCTTTGCAACCCTTTGGTCTACAGAGTCCATGAAATTATCCAGGCCAGAATACTGGAGTGGGTAGCCTTTCCCTTCTCCAGGGGATCTTCCCAACACAGGGATTGAACCCAGGTCTCCCTCACTGCAGATTCTTTACAGCTGAGCCACAAGGGAAGCCCAAGAATACCACAGTGGGTAGCCTATGCCTTCTCCAGCAGATCTTCCTGACCCAGGTATCAAACTGGTGTCTCCTGCACTGCAGGACGATTCTTTACCAACTGAACTATTGAACCTAAGAGAATAATTTCCATGAGGATGGGGAGGGAAAAAAAGTCTTGTATGTAATTAAAAAACGAAAACAAGAAAAAGATTAGGATGTTATATTCTTACTCTTCTTTATGTAGAAAATGAAGGTGGGTAGTTTGGCTTTTTTATTTTTTAAGATATTGTGATTTTAGGCTGCAAGACTATATGGGCCATCAAATCACAGCATTATTTGTCTTTGAGTTATGAATATCAAAGTTTAATATGAACATTGACATAATAATGTTCCTTATAAGAAGAACAATGAAAACTTCATTATGAAAAAAAGTTAACTGGACAAATACACTTTAGAAAAGAAAAGCAAGAGGACACCAGTTACTTCGCATGTTGCTTTCTAAAAGAAGACATCATGTTACCAAATTATTTAGGGTGATGTTGAATCTGAAACTCCAATACTTTGGCCACCTGATGTGAAGAGCTGACTCATTGGAAAATACCCTGATGCTGAGAAAGATTGAAGTCAGGAGGAGAAAGGGACAACAGAGGATGAGATGGTTGGATGGCATCACCAACTCAATGGACATGGGTTTGGGTAGACTCCGGGAGTTGGTGATGAACAAGGAGGCCTGGCGTGCTACAGTTCATGAGGTTGCAAAGAGTCGGACACGATTGAGTGACTGAAATAAATTGAACTGAACTGAAATGGATGGAGATTATAAAACATTTAAACCTGGAAAACAACTTTTTAGGTCTTGTATTAGGGGATAATCTTCCATAGGAGACAAGAAGCCTCTCTTTATTTTTGAAAGTGAAGACTAGAGAGCCATTTGTTTAGGGACAATGCAGAATGTTCCCCTCTTCGTGAATAAGACAGATGGTTTCCAAGACTTCTTATGACTCTTACAGTTAAGAATTATGTATATTATTTGATATAGTAAATAACATGTTAGTAAATTACTTGAATTGATGTTATTTCCTATGTAAAGTAGAATTTAAGTATAATTTCATTAGTAAACTTTATCTCAGTGGAAAAACTGTAATATCATTGACTTTTAAGATAATATCAACAAAACAAAATGTACTTTGAGTTCACTACCAAGTAAATAATTCGAGCTAATCCTATAAAGCTAGGAACAACAACAACAAAAAAGCATTATATCTTGATGTCAAGGGCTGGAAGTAAATTTTAGTGTTAAGAAAATGAATTTCTTTGTCATCAATTTCTATGGGAGAGATTGGTCTCATTTTATAGGCAAACATTTATAAATAGTAATTTTGAATCTACATGAAGTTAATGGATCTTTTATAAGTAATAATTTCTAAAATAGGATAGAGGGAGAGGAGGACATTACTTACAGTACATATATTAAAATCCATAAAATTTTATGATACTATAAGCAGGAAAATAATTATGTAATAACCAGCCATCAAATTCAAGGTCACAATTTCCTGGGAGGGATGGATATTTATTAATTTTCACATACCTGTTATAATTTCTAAAATACATTATGGACCCTAAGTTCACTGCTAAAAATAGTTTCAGCAAATTTTTTGTTGTTCAGTAGCTAAGTCATGTCCTACTCTGCATTCACTGTCTCCTGGAGTTTGCTCAAATTCAAGTCTTTTGAGTTGGTGATGCTATCTAACCATTTCGTGCTCTGCTGCCTACTTCTCCTTTTGCCTTCAATCTTTCCCAGTATCAGGGTCTTTTCCAATGAGTTGGTTCTTCCCATCAGGTTTCCAAAGAGTCAAATCTTCACATCAAGTGGCCAAAGTATTGGAACTTCAGCTTCAGCATCAGTCCTTCAAATTCAGGGTTGTTTTCCTTTAGGGTTGATGGGTTTTATCTCCTTGCTTTCCAAGGGACTCTCAAGAATCTTTGCCAGCACCACAATTTGAAAGCATCAATTATTTGACACTCGTTCTTCTAACACTCACATCCACTGGGGGCTTCCCTGATAGCTCAGTTGGTAAATAGTCCACCTGCAATTCAGGAGACCCTGGTTCAATGCCTGGGTCAGGAAGATCCCCTGGAGAAAGGATAGGTTACCCACTCCAGTATTCTTGGGATTCCCTTGTGGCTCAGCTGGTAAATAATATGCCTGCAATGTAGGAGACCTGGGTTTGATCTGGACAAGGGAAAGGCTACCCTCTCCAGTATTCTGGCCTGGAGAATTCCATGGAGTCCACGGGGTTGCAAAGGGTTGGACACTACTGAGAGACTTTCACACTACAGTATTTTTCAAAGTTCATTTTAATTTTAAGAATAAGTGTAGAGGATCATGTCATCTGCAAACCACTTGTAAAAGAATGAAACTAGAACACTTCCTAACACCATACACAAAAATAAACTCAAAGTGGATTAAAGATCTAAATGTAAGACCAGAAACTATAAAACTCCTAGAGGAGAACATAGGCAAAACACTCTCCAACATACATCACAGCAGGATCCTCTATGACCCACCTCCCAGAATATTGGAAATAAAAGCAAAAATAAACAAATGGGACCTAATTAACCTTAAAAGCTTCTGCACAACAAAGGAAACTAAAAGCAAGGTGAAAAGACGGCCTTCAGAATGGGAGAAAATAATAGAAAATGAAGCAACTGACAAATAGCTAATCTCAAAAATATACAAGCAACTCCTACAGCTCAACTCCAGAAAAATAAATGAATCAATCAAAAAATGGGCCAAAGAACTAAATAGACATTTCTCCAAAGAAGACATACAGATGGCTAACAAACACATGAAAAGATGCTCAACATCACTCATTATCAGAGAAATGCAAATCAAAACCACTATGAGGTACCATTTCATACCAGTCAGAATGGCTGTGATCCAAAAGTCTACAAATAATAAATGCTGGAGAGGGTGTGGAGAAAAGGGAACCCTCTTACACTGTTGGTGGGAATGCAAACTAGTACAGCCACTATGGAGAACAGTGTGGAGATTCCTTAAAAAACTGGAAATAGAACTGCCTTATGATCCAGCAATCCCACTGCTGGGCATACACACTGAGGAAACCAGAAGGGAAAGAGACACATTACCCCAATGTTCATCCCAGCACTGTTTATAATAGCCAGGACATGGAAGCAACCTAGATGTCCATCAGCAGATGAATGGATAAGAAAGCAGTGGTACATATACACAATGGAGTATTACTCAGCCATTAAAAAGAATACATTTGAATCAGTTCTAATGAGGTGGATGAAACTGGAGCCTATTATACAGAGTGAAGTAAGCCAGAAGGAAAAACATAAATACAGTATACTAATGCATATATATGGAATTTAGAAAGATGGTAACAATAACCTTGTGTACGAGACAGCAAAAGAGACACTGATGTATAGAACAGTCTTATGGACTCTGTGGAAGAGGGAGAGGGTGGGAAGATTTGGGAGAATGGCATTGAAACATGTAAAATATCATGTATGAAACGAATTGCCAGTCCAGGTTCGATGCACGATACTGGATGCTTGGGGCTAGTGCACTGGGACAACCCAGAGGGATGGTATGGGGAGGGAGGAGGGAGGAGGGTTCAGGATGGGGAACACATGTATACCTGTGGTGGATTCATTTTGATATTTGGCAAAACTAATACAATTATGTAAAGTTTAAAAATAAAATAAAATAAAAAGAGTAAGTAAAACAATTTAGTCCAATAGTATTTATCATCTTAAATTTCAAAATAAGTATCTGTCAAAATTTAAAGATCAGTAATAAAGTACATTCAGAGAGTATGTCTGTCAAATATATATTAATAGGATTCTACATATGAATTACTGCAGTAGCAGATTTAAAGGATGTAAAAATTATTGAGTTTTACAAGTTAAACGGACAACATAGAGGGTGAAGCATAAATAGTTAGCTAAATATAGCAGGAAACATATGAAAAAGAAGGGTGAATAAGAAAGTAACAAATGCAGGATGTGATTTATAAAAGTAAAATAAATTAAAAATTTGGTATCCAGGCACTTGAAAATCAAAAATTATAGATCTTTAGAATTGTATGTGTGATAAGAGGAAATGTAGCTTATCTACATTTTGAATTATATAATTGCTAAAGATCTATAGCATCTAAAATTTCCATAGCATTTTTCTCAATTAGTTATTCTAAAAAAGGTTTTACCAGCTCTATTTATGGGAAACAGTATATTTGAATGCAGCCCTTTTTATCTTTCTTATTTCTAACTCATAGATATTCTTTAAATTGATATATAATTTTTCTTTCTTTAGTGATCTTCTTTTTGCCCCAGAGATAAAAGATATTCAAATTTAATGCTTATTTTAAACGACACTCTTAACACTGTCTTAAGATATGTAGTCAAGAACATATCTTGTGGATGCATGATAAACCTGGGTGCATGATAAACAATACATGTCTCCAAATATTCTTGCCAGATAACATAAAAGAATAAGAACGAAAAAAACAATTTCAGCATGAAGCTGCATAATTAGCATAACTTACTGACAGATGATGCCAAATTGCAAAATAGCAAAAACAACAGCAACAACAAAACAGCAGTAAGTAAGAAGTAAGATATCACCAAATTTCTGTGTTTAGCATCTTGGGCTGCCACCCTACCTCAGCCCAGCTGCAAGGTTTTCAGAAGAGCAAATGCAGACAGAAAAACAGCAGGGAGGACAGAAGAGAGAGACTAGGGAAGGACCATGAGCATAACTGAGTAACCACCAAGATTAAATCTCCTCTAAACCAAAAACACTGGAAAAGTGTCTAGATAGATTAAATCATGATCTACAGGGAAAGGTTTCAAACTATCAGCTACTTGAACAGGCATAATTCAAGCCTATATGTGCTACTTTAAAAAGTCAGTAAAATGTTAAAGGATTGCATAATTTAAAGGCCAGTTCTTTCAATACAAAGATTCTGTGCGAGGAAAGAAAAAGGCAAAAGGAAGGGGGAAAAGTCCTTTAGCAACTGGTATGAAGAAAACAGAGATTTTTAAAGTATTGAAAGGCAAACATAAACCATCAATTTGGAATTCTCCAAAAACCTCTCACATGTCTGTAATAAACTTTTTTTTAAAAAGATACTAAAGTTACTAGATTTTGCTGTTCTGACAGAAGAGGGCACCATTAAACTAATAATATCATGACACATTTCATTATCATAAAAATCAGTAAGAGGAAAATAAAGTCTTTGTGTAGCTATAGCAGAAAATCTAAAAACAAATTTCCAAACAAATCAAATGAAGAACAATACCGAAAGAAAATGTTATGAGCCAAAAGAAAATATAAATCAACACTGCAGAGTTAAATATACTCAAACAAGTATCAAATACATGCAAAACTATGTTAAATCAAAAATTTTAAAAACTAAAAAAATGGATAAAAAGAGTGACAAATGAAGAAATTGAAACCAGAAACATATGGAAGAAAATCACAAAATTTCAGAGATGAAGACTAAATTCCAAAGTTCCCATGGAGATTAGATTCATATGGAAATTTAATAAAGAACACTGAAAATAGAAAGACATGCAATCAAAAGAAGGAATATAACAGAAAAAAAGGAAAAAGGTTAGCAGAGATGAAAATAATTAGAAAAGAATCAAATGTATTTAAATTGTCAAAACAAACAAACAAAATACTATGACCCAAGAAACTTTTCATAAATAGAAAGAAAATCTGAAAAACTTTACAAAGGAAAATCAACTTCAAGTCATAAGTAAGACTATTAGATTTCAACAGGATGAATACACTTCAATCAACTATTACTGGTGAGAATTTTAAAACATGTAAAAGTGATGACAGTGGAAAAGAAAAAGTGAAAAGTTTGTCATATAGGTAAAAGCTCTGTATTAAAGGATATCACAATTAATGAATAAGTTTTTAAAGGTCTGAGGTCATTAAATATAAACAAAAAAATAAGAAACACAGAAAATTATAACCTTCCTAAATAAACACAAAAAAGTAAAGGAGAAAAGAATATACATCTTGTAGAAAAAGAAATGCAGCAAAATAAAAACATAAAATTATAAAATATTACTACAGGATTAGAAAAATCTTATGAGTCATAACAGTAAGAGAGAAAAATCAACCGTTTAAAAAAAAATAGATTTCACTATGGCTCCCAGAAAAGACCTGTTGTATATGACCCACATCTAAAACAAAGTAAAACAGAAAGGCTTAATATAGTGATCCATATGGGCCATTGAAGAGTACTGAGTAAAGTTCCTTGTTCTATCCTGCCAGGCTCATCTGTCCATGGGATTTCCCAGGCAAGAATATTGGCATGGGTTGCCATTTCCTTCTCCAGGGAATCTTCCCAACCCAGGGACTGAACTTGGATCTTCCCCACTGCAGGCAGATTCTTTACCATTTGAGTCACCAGGGATGCCTGCAAAAAACAAGTCATTCTCCTTCAAGCCATAATCAAACCAACAATCTAAGGATGGCCATGGTCATTCATCTGCAGTCCTCCAATCTACCAGCTGACCTATCGAAGGCTGAGTGCTATACTGTAGGCCCTTATTAGTTATCAATTTTATATATAGTAGTGTGTATGTATCAATCTCAATCTTCCAATTTATCCCTCTGAACCCCACCCCCACCCCTTACCCCTGGTAAAGATGTTTATTTTCTTCATCTGTACTCTATTCGTATTTCTGAGTTCATTTGTTGTATTTATTTATTTATTTATATTTTAGATTCCACATAGAATCAGTATTATATGATATTTGTCTTAATCTCTCTGCCTTACTTCACTCAGTATAACTAGTTCTAGGTCCATCCATGTTGCTGCAAATCGTATTTCATTAATTTTATAGTTGAGCAACATTCCACTGCATATATGCACCACATCTTCTTTATTTATTCCTCTGCTGATGGACATTTAGGTTGAGTCCATGTCCTGGTTATTGTAAATTACACTGCAATGGATCTTTTCAAATAATGGTTTTCTCCAGATATATGCCCAGGAGTGGGATTGCTAGATCATATGGTAGCTCTACTTTCAGTGTTTTAAGAAATCTTCACACTATCCTATATAGTGTCTGTACCAGTTTACAATCCTACCAACCATGTAGGAGGGTTGCATTTCTCCACACCCTCACCAGAATTTATTGTTTATAGATTTTTTTTATGATGGCCATTATGACTAGTGGGCTTCCCTCATAGCTCAGTTGGTAAAGAATCTGCCTGCAATGCAGGAGACCCCAGTTCAATTCCTGGGTTGGGAAGATCTGCTGCAGAAGGGATAGGCTATCCACTCCAGTATTCTTGGGCTTCCTTTGTGGCTCAACTGGTGATAACCTCATTGTAGTTTTGATTTGCATTTCTCTAATAATTATTGAAGTTGAGAATATTTTCATGTGCTTTTGAATCATCTGTATGTCTTCTACGGAGAAATGTTTACTTAGATACTTAAATCTTCTTTACTCAATGCTTTGTAATGGCCTATATAGGGAAAGAATCTATAAGAGTGGATATATGTTTATGTATAATAGACTTACTTTGCTGCAACACTAAAACCAACACAATATTGTAAATAGACACATAACACATAAATCACCTTAATTATGTACATACTGAAAGAGATGTGGTAAGACACAAATATAAACATAATAATAATAGCAAGCTTTAATACATCACACTCAGTAAAGACAGATGAAGTGGATGAAAAAATAGGTAAAGAGGAAAAAGTCTAACAACATAATCAACAGGGTAGACTTTATGATGTATATTGAACACGACATCCTACACAGTCTTCTCAAGAGCCTAGTATACATTCACAAAGTAGATCATACACTAGGTTAAAAGTATACATGATTAACTTTAATAAAGAAGAATAAGTACAAAAAATCATTCTGATCATAATGCACTAAGATTAAGTCGCTCACTCGTGTCTGACTGTTTGCGACCCCATGGACTGTAGCCTACAAGGCTTCTCTGTCCATGGAATTTTCCAGGCAAGAGTAATGGAGTGGGTTGCCATTTTCTTCTCCAGGGGATCTTCCCCGCCCAGGGATAGAACCTGGGTCTCCTGCATTGCAGGCAGACGCTTTACTGTTTGAGCCACCAGGGAAGCCCAAAGAAGAATATTATAAGTAGAAAAAGTCATTCTGATCATAATGCACTAAGTTTAAAAAAAATACTTTAAAACAAAACATGAAGATCACTTTTGTTTTCAGCTCTGGCACATGAAGCGCTTGAAAGGCATTAATCCCATTCTTACACTAAAAGAAAAGCAAAATAAAATGCAAAGCAGTAATTTTTGTTAGACTTGTTGGACAGTTGAGGTAATAGGACAAACTATCACCCTGAACTCTGGAAAAATAGGCAAGTATAGATAGTCACAGCCAAGATCTAATTACCTGGGGCAGAATGATCTATAGCTGTATCAGTTCAGTTCAGTCGCTCAGTCGTGTCCAGCTCTTTGTGACCCTATGAATCACAGCATGCCAGGCCTCCCTGTACATTACCAACTCCCGGAGTTCACTCAAACTTATGTCCATTGAGTTGGTGATGCCATCCAGCCATCTCATCCTCTGTCATCTGCTTCTCCTCCTGCTCCCAATCCCTCCCAGCATCAGGGTCTTTTCCAATGAGTCAACTCTTCGCATGAGGTGCCCAAAGTATTGGAGTTTCAGCTTTAGCATCAGTCCTTCCAATGAACACCCAGGACTGATCTCCTTTAGAATGGACTGGTTGGAACTCCTTGCAGTCCAAGGAACTCTCAAGAATCTTCTCCAACACCACAGTTCAAAAGCATCAATTATTTGGTGCTTAGCTTTCTTCACAGTCCAACTCTCACATCCATACGTGACCACTGGAAAAACCATAGCCTTGACTAGACAGACCTTTGTTGGCAAAGTAATGTCTCTGCTTTTCAATATATTATCTAGGTTGGTCATAACTTTCCTTCCAAGGAGTAAGCGTCCTTTAATTTCATGGCTGCAATGACCATCTGCAGTGATTTTGTAGACCCTAAAAATATAGCTATACAGTAACATAATAAAAACACTTACACGTCAATTTTGACAAATTACTGGAGATTTAGTAAGGATTAGTAAGACAATGAGAAAAATCCATGGACTGTACTCTTATAAGCCTGCTGAATTCCCAACTTTAATTAATTTTGCCTCCAAAAGCTCCACCAGGCTTTCATGGAGAAGGGCCATGAAAGATGCCCTTTGATTTTGGTAGCACAGAGTAAAAAATGTAACCATTTTGGAATACATTCATAATTTTCTCCATAACAAAGGTCTACCCTCCAGGGAACATACTTAAAAAGAAATAAAGGCAAAAATAAGCAAATGAGACCTCGTTGAACTTAAGTGGTCATGCACTGCAAAGGAAATCATTGACAAAATCAAAACACAATATATAGAATGTGAGAAAGTATTTGCAAATGATACTACCTACAAGGAGGTTAACATCCAAAATGTATAACAACTCAGATAACTCAACATCAAAAAAGTAAACAACCCAATCAAAAAATAGGCAGAAGTTCTAAATAAACATTTTTCCAGAGAAGACATACAGATGGCTAACAGGCACATGAGACAATGCTCAACATCACTAATTAGAGAAATACAAATCAAAACCACAAGGAGTTTTCACCTTGCATTGGCCAGAATGGCTATCATCAGAAAGTACTCTAATAATAAATGCTGGAGAAGGTATGGAGAGAAGAAAACCTTCATTCACTGGTGCAGCCACTAGGAAAAGAGTATGGATGTTCCTTAAACAGACTGAAAATATAACTGCCATATGATTCAGTGATTCTACTTCTGTGTATGTATCTGTCAAAAACAAAAACTCTGATTCAAAAAGATACATGTACTCCAATGTTCACTGAAGCTTTACTTAAAACAGGCAAGAATAGAAACAACAAGTGCCCATAAACAGATGATTGACTTAAGACGATGTGGTGTACATGTGATTTTAGTAATCATGTACGGATGTGAGAGTTGGATGATAAAGAAGGCTAAGTGACAAGGAATTAATGCTTTCTAACAGTGGTGCTGGAGAAGACTATTAATAGTTCTTTGGACAACAAGGAAACAAAGCCAGTCAATCCTAAAGGAAATCAACCATGAATATTCATTGGAAGGACTGATGCTGAAGATCCAATACTTTGGCCATCTCATATGAAAACGTAACTCATTGAAAAGATCCTGAGGCTGGAAAAGATTGTGGGTAGGAGGAGAAGGGAATGACAGAGGCTTGGATTACATCATTAACTCAATGAATATGAGTTTGAGCAAAATGTAGGAGATAGTGAAGGACAGGAAAGCCTGGCATACTGCAGTCCATGAGGTCACAAAGAGTCAGTCATGACTGAGTGAGCATGCATGCTTAAAGGACAGGGCAGTCAACATGATGGAACTTCTAAAGATCGAAACTGGAACAATTTGAGCCACCAAAGTATGAATATGGTAATGTAATGATAAAATATAATCCATCAGTTCAGTTCAGTCACTCAGTCGTGTCCGACTCTTTGTGACCCCATGAATTCCATCACATCAGGCCTCCCTGTCCATTACCAACTCCCGGAGTTCACCCAGACTCACATCCATCGAGTCAGTGATGCCATCCAGTTATCCCATTCTCTGTTGTCCCCTTCTCCTCCTGCCCCCAATCCCTTCCAGCATCAGGGTCTTTTCCAATGAGTCAACTCTTCTCATGAGGTGGCCAAAGTACTGGAGTTTTAGCTTCAGCATCATTCCTCCAAAGAAATCCCAGGGCTGATCTCCTTCAGAATGGACTGGTTGGATCTCCTTGCAGTCCAAGGGACTCTCAAGAGTCTTCTCCAACACCACAGTTCAAAAGCATCGATTCTTCGGTGCTCAGCCTTCTTCACAGTCCAACTCTCACATCCATACATGAGCACAGGAAAAATCATAACCTTGACTAGATGGACCTTTGTTGGCAAAGTAAAGTCTCTGCTTTTGAATATGCTACCTAGTTTGGTGATAACTTTACTTCCAAGGAGTAAGCGTCTTTTAATTTTATGGCTGAAGCCACCATCTGCGGTGATTTTGGAGCCCAAAAAAAGTAAGTCTGACAGTGTTTCCACTGTTTCCCCATCTATTTCCCATGAAGTGATGGGACCGGATGACATGATCTTCGCTTTCTGAATGTTGAGTTTTAAGCCAACTTTTTCACTCTCCTCTTTCACTTTCTTCAAGAGGCTTTTTAGTTCCTCTTCATTTTCTGCCATAAGGGTGGTATCATCTGCATATCTAAGGTTATTGATATTTCTCCTGGCAATCTTGATTCCAGCTTGTGCTTCTCCCAGCCCAGCATTTCTCATGATGTACTCTGCATATAAGTTAAATAAGCAGGGTGACAATAAGCAGCATTGATGTACTCCTTTTCCTATTTGGAACCAGTCTATTGTTCCATGTCCAGTTCTAACTGTTGCTTCCTGACCTGCTTACAGATTTCTCAAGAGGCAGGTCAAGTGGTCTGGTATTCCCATCTCCTGAAGAATTTTCCACAGTTTATTGTGATCCACACAGTCAAAGGCTTTGGCATAGTCAATAAAGCAGAAATAGATGTTTTTCTGGAACTCTCTTGCTTTTTTCATGATCCAGCGGATGTTGGCAATTTGATCTCTGGTTCTTCTGCCTTTTCTAAAACCAGCTTGAACATCAGGAAGTTCACAGTTCACGTATTGCTGAAGCCTGGCTTGGAGAATTTTGAGCATTACTTTACTAGCATGTGAAGTGAATGCAATTCTGCTATAGTTTGAGCATTCTTTGGCATTGCCTTTCTTTGAGATTGGAATGAAAACTGACCTTTTCCAGTCCTGTGGCCACTGCTGAGCTTTCCAAATTTGCTGGCATATTGAGTGCAGCACTTTCACAGCATCATCTTTTAGGATTTGGAATAGCTCACCTCGAATTTCATCACCTCTACTAGCTTTGTTCATAGTGATGCTTTCTAAGGCCCACTTGACTTCACACTCCAGGATGTCTGGCTCTAGGTCAGTGATCATATCATTGTGATTATCTGGGTGGTGAAGATTTTTTTTGTACAGTTCTTCTGTGTATTTTTGCCACCTCTTCTTAATATCTTCTGCTTCTCTTAGGTCCATACCATTTTTGTCTTTTATCAAGCCCATCTATTCATGAAATGTTCCTTGGTATCTCTAATTTTCTTGAAGAGATCTCTAGACTTTCCCATTCTGTTGTTTTCCTCTATTTCTTTTCATTGATCACTGAGGAAGGTTTTTTTATCTCTTCTTGCTATTCTTTGGAACTCTGCATTCAGATGTTTATATCTTTCTTTTTCTCCTTTGCTTTTTGCTTCTCTTCTTTTCACAGCTATTTGTAAGGCCTCCCCAGACAGCCATTTTGCTTTTTTGCATTTGTTTTCCATGGGGATGGTAATAGAAGAAGGTCGCTAAATATAAGGGAGATAAGCATTCTAAAAATTTTAAAGAGAAGAAAATAGGGAAATTAAAAATCAACATTAATCAGATATCACAGTAATAATGGCTGCAGACAAAATCTTCACATGGATTAGAATTTAGCATGTGAGAGCATAAAATATTGTATAGTTATATGTTCAAAGTGTTTCTAGGATATTAAATATTATAAAGAGAGCAAAAAATGTAACATAGTAGTAGAGAAACTCCACAGTGATCAGGATTACTATTACCTGCAACATATAATGAGGTATGTTGACATCCTGATGTGATGCACTGAGGACACATAATTTCTAAGGTGATCTGATCAAAATATGTTTCTTTATTCTAATCATGAGAAAACGCCAGGCAATCCAAAACTGAGGGAGCTGATATGAAACAACTAACCAGGGTCCATCAAATTTCTCAAGGTTGTGAAAGACAAGAAAAACTTAGGGAATTACCAAAAATGAAATATGAAAATTTTGAATACTGAATCAGAAAAAAATGATCATTGCTGGAGGAAATAAAACTAATAAAAGTCTGCAGTTTACATAAGATTATTGGGCCCTTCTTCATGTTGAGTCAATTCTTCTCCCTTGGTTCTTGTCTCCTTGTAGGAAAGAATTGAGACAACAGACCAGGTCAGCTCAAGCAGGCAGGGTTTATTAAACAAGCAATACACTCTAGAGCCAGGAAAGCAGACTAACCCACTTTGAAGTGGTCTTGACCCATCTTGGTTCCCTCTTTGATGGTTCCTGGGGCTCGATTGGTTGTGCCCTATATAAATGAGGCATGAACTCAAGATCAACCAGGGAAGGGGGCATGTTTTCCTGCCAGAGGTTTTCACTCCAGTCCATGATTTCTCTTATGCAAATGAGACATAAGCCTGAGACCAATCAGGGAAGGGGGACATCTTTCAAATGAAGCATGAACACAGGTCCAATCAGGGAAAGGACTGTGAATAAGTTTTCCTGTAGCCTGTCACCATTCTTGACTGCCATTTTGGGCCCTGTTTCCCTGTTCTAACTATCTAGCATTAATTTGTCGCTTTTGGTAAATGTGTTATTTCTGTACTAGATAACAGTAGAGGAGTTTGAGTTAAGTGTAAACTGAAACTCCATGTAATATTTCTGTAACTTTTTATAAGCCTAATAAATTAGTTCAAAATTAAAACTTTGAAAACTATAAGAGTTATGCCTCTCTTGATTTTTCATTTTCACCAGGCTAAGTATCATCAGCCTGCACAAACAACTCTCACATTGTATGGGTTTATTGCAAGGAAAAGGAACTGGCAATCCACTCCAGTACTCTTGCCTGAAACATTCCATGGATAGAGGAGCCTGGTAGGCTGCAGTCCATGTGGTCACAAAGAGTCAGACATGACTGTGCAACTTCACTTTCTTTCTTTCTATAGTTCCTTTTGGAGAAGGAAATGGCAACCCATTCCAGTGTTCTTGCCTGGAGGATCCTGTGGACAGAGGGGCCTGGTGGGCTACAGTCTATGGGGTTGCAGAGAGTTGGTCACAACTAAGCAACTAACACACACACACACACACACACACACACACACACATGGGTTTATTGTCCTTTCTTCTCCTGTCCAATATCATTTAAGTCTCACATTTGTTTCTATTTCTTTCAAACTGTTAAGAGAACTATTTAAAAGACCAGTTTAAAGCAGAGAAACACTCAAAAGACCAGCTAACAGCAAGGTAACATGGTGTCAAATAGGTCTCCTAAGTACCTATCCTGTAGACATAAAAATGTCATATAAAAGCAACTAGCATATAAAAGCAACTTCTGTAAACTAAGCAATAAAACTTAGGTAACAAGGTACTCTCATAAGTCACAAACTAGAAATAGTCACCAAAAGCAACAACGTCTGTATGATAATTAAAAAATATATTTTAAAAGGGAGCAAGAGAATAATAAAAAAAAGCATGAACTAATCTTGTGAACTGCAGAAAACAGAACTCTCCAACAAATCTTCATTACATAAGTGAGTCTGCACTCCGAATGGACATTTGCCAACCTTATCAGAGAGACATAAAGTCAAATCAAGTTTTGAGTTTCAATCTGAGCTGAATGAAATATGCATGAATTAATATATACAGCAGGTAGGCAAAATCACTGCAGATAGTGATTGTAGCCATGAAATTTAAAGACACTTACTCCTGGGAAGGAAAGTTATGACCAACCTAGATAGCATATTCAAAAGCACAGACATTACTTTGCCAACAAACGTCTGTCTAATCAAGGCTATGGTTTTTCCAGTGGTCATGCATGTATGTGAGAGTTGTACTGTGAAGAAAGCTGAGTGCCAAAGAATTGATGCTTTTGAACTGTGGTGTTGGAGAAGACTCTTGTGAGTCCATTGGACTGCAAGGAGATCCAACCAGTCCATTCTAAAGGATATCAGTCCTGGGTGTTCTTTGGAAGGACTGATGCTAAAGCTGAAACTCCAGTACTTTGGCCACCTCATGCGAAGAGTTGACTCATTGGAAAAGACTCTGATGCTGGAAGGAATTGGGGGCAGGAGAAGGAGACAACAGAGGATGAGATAGCTGGATGGCACCACCGACTCGATGGACATGAGTTTCAGTGAACTCTGGGAGTTGGTGATGGACAGGGAGGCCTGGCGTGCTACAATGCATGGGGTCGCAAAGAGTCAGAGATGACTGAGTGACTGAACTGAACTGAGACAAATATCTGAATATTGATATACATTGAGCCCTAACAAAAAGGCCTAAAAATCTAGCTGGCAAAAACATCCTACCAGAACAAAATTCTAGAATGAATAGACATTACTAAGAATATCAACTAATTTGTGTAGAACATGGTCAGTAGGGAAAAGGCAAGAGGAATTTCATATGGAGCAGGAGAAGGGAACAGTGAGAAAAACAATGAAGTCTTGCTCTAATGACAGGCCCATAATCAGATGAAATGTGTAAACCAGTATATCAAAATCAAATGAATATGAAATTTTGAAAATAGTGATATCAATAAAAGAAGCATACATCAGGATTAGCTTAATGTGAAATAGTTTAGTAATTGCACAAACTGAAAAAAATTAAAAATAATATCTGAACTCAGAAAAAATACAAATAAGAGAAAAACATTACTTCATAAATACAGATCAAATTAAAGCTAAAACCGATATACCACTATGTGAACAGATACCACTAAATTGTTTTAAAGAAACTAAAAGATATAAATCAGAGAAGAAGAAAGGAATTCAATAGAAATGAGGGATGCAGAAATTATGGCATAATAAATTTAGAAGTTTGGCAAAATCACATGCTGAAAGGCATTACAAAGCTGGACAAAATTGTGAGAAGTAGCTGTTTTAGCACTCTGGAACATGATCAAATAACTGCAACAAATTTGAAGCTTTTTTTCCTTAAAAAAGTATCAAACTTTGGATGAGAAGAGTGCAAGTCTGTGTACTGTGCCTGAGGCTTCTCTGATATACGCTACTTGGCTTAGTTAGAATAGAAATATCAGGTAGAACAGGTCATGAAAACTATAAACTCTGCCAAAAGACTTATTTCATTTGGAGCAGAAAGCAATTAAAAAAAAAATGGTTGGGAAAGCAATGAATTGGTAGAGTAGTTACAGATTTTAACATGTGTAATTCATGTTAAACATGTAAACATGTGTCCTGATAAATATGATTGTGGTACTCGGCATCTAAGCAGGAAACATAATTAATATTATGTGTTATATTTTAAATGTAGACCCAGAAGTTTTGGTGTCACTTACTCTCAAAACTCAGCTATTAAAACCCAGTCACAGAGCTATTCCTGACTGCCTCAATTTCTGAAGTATATAATATAGCAACGTGATCAAAGGGAAAAAGAATTAGGTAGTATTATTATTTAGCATTTTCTGATACATTAAGATTATTATAAATGTGAAACCATTTTTTTTGTATTTGATCACATACAGATTTCAAGTTCCACCACTGCCACCTCCCTTCTGATCCATGTCTGGACAAGCTAATAAGAAAGCTAAGGTATCTCCTGCTTTTGAACTGGTGGAGAAATAATGCATGCAAGCTCTCACCAGCATAAGGATACTCCCTTCAGCTCTGCTGCTGCTGCTAAATCGCTTCAGTCGTGTCCGACTCTGTGCAACCCCATAGACGACAGCCCGCCAGGCTCTCCCGTCCCTGGGATTCTCCAAGCAAGAACAGTGGAGTGGGTTGCCATTTCCTTCTCCAATGCATGAAAGTGAAAAGTGAAAGTGAAGTCTCTCAGTCGTGTCCGACTCCTAGCAACCCCATGGACTGAAGCCTATCAGGCTCCTCCGTCCATGGGATTTGCCAGGCAAGAGTACTGGAGTGGGTTGCCATTGCCTTCTCCGCCTTCAGCTCTGCTACTTAACAATTGTAAAAGTCAAGCCAGTTTCCTTTTCCCCTCTTGCAGGCCAACCTTGGACCAGGTTAAGAGTATGCCCTGTTAATTCCCCCAAAGCCTCATTATGTGAGCAATAAACTTTTTCATGCCCTTCTGTTGCTTGTATGGCACTCTCAAATCGAGTCTACAGAGAATGAGATGGTTGGATGACATCACCCACTCAATTGGACATGGGTTTGAGCAAATAGTGAAGGACAGGGAAGCCCAGCATGTTGCAGTCCATGGGGTCACAAAGAGGCAGATACAACTTAGTGACTGAACACCAACAATCAAGTCTCATTAAAACAAATTTTGAGCATGAGGTGTACATCCCACATCTGAGGGGTTACCACACAAATGTAAAAAAGCTTCTAACCATCTACCATAGAGATCATAACTGGAAGTGGAAAATGGCTGAAAATGTGATAAAAAGGGTGCTGCTGCTGCTGCTGCTGCTGCTGCTAAGTCACTTCAGTCATGTCCGACTCTGTGTGACCCCATAGATGGCAGCCCACCAGGCTCTCCCGTCCCTGGGATTCTCCAGACAAGAACACTGAGTGGGTTGCCATTTCCTTCTCCAATGCATGAAAGTGAAAAGTGAAAGAGTAAACCAATTTAAAAACAGTTCAATTTACTTCAGGATGGAATACATGCCCCCAGCATATAGCAGGCTCTCCATAATTAATGCAGATAAAACATCCTCATGCCAATCTTTTACACTTTCTTTTTAAGCATATTTCTAGTATATTTGGGAGTTTATCACTTCAAGAAATTTAGCCTAAAATCTGTGTTTGTATGAAATTTGAATGCAAAGTTTTAAAAAAGAAGGCAAGCAAACAACAGTACCATTAGTGTGAAACACTAATAAACTCTGTAGCTGATTAAACTATTGAAGGAATCAATTTCACTCTCCTTTAGTTGTTTGAATCTATTAGCTTAATGTAGAAAAGCAGCCTATGTTGTTGTGCATATTGGAGCAATTGCTTCTCTTGAATTTAAAAGCTCTTAAACAATTCTAATCTTACTTCTTAAATCACTCTTCAATAATGTGTGTTGTTTAGTTTTCACAGCTTCTGAGCACATAATATAATTAATTCAAATAAGCCTGCAAGTCAACAGGATTTTTTTTATTAATATGAGATTAAAGTCTGGAAATGATGGTTGCTGTGTGAATTATTGAGTCCCATTTATTTTATTGGGCCAGTATGTAGACTTCAAAGCACGTAAGAAAATCTCTTCCTTTCTCTTTTTTTTATTGCTAGCCATATTTTTCTCCATAATTCATCTCTTCTCTAAATATAACTTGATATTCACTCTATACTTTAAAATATGCATAAGATTTTACTACTGATTTTGTCACAGTATCTTTTTTTTTTTGAACAAGTGTTTTATTTTATTTATTTATTTTTACTTTACAATATTGTATTGGTTTTGCCATACATCAACATGAATCCATCATGGGTGTACACGTGTTTCCAATCCTGAACCCCCCTCCCACCTTCCTTCCCATACCATCCCTCTGGGTCATCCTAGTGCACAAGCCCCAAGCTTCCTGTATCCTACATCAAACCTGGACTGGTGATTCCTTTCTTATATGATATTATACATGTTTCAATGCCATTCTCCCAAATCATCCCCCCTCATATCAAAATACAAGTTAGTTCTTTCCCAGTTTACTGAAGACAAAGATATGATTAACTATGACTATGATTCATAGCTAAATATTATAAAATTCTCTCTACAAGTAAAATATACTGAATTAATTATATGTATTAATTATTGTATTAATCACTAAAAGAAATAGAATATTTTAGGTTAAAATGAAAATTTGTCCCATTTGTCATTTCTACTCATTCTGATGCCCCCAATGTAAAGATAGAAATGAGTAAAAGAACTGAATTCAAATCCCCAAATTTATGAAATCTATCAAACCTACAATAAGTATAAAGAATAAAATAAATATATACACAGTTTAGTAAATAGCAAAGGGCTAATAAGCATCTACCCTCACTGTGTACTTCACTTATCATACAGGATCACATTCCTATATCTCTCCATACTCCTTCACATGCAGATATTATCACTACATTAAATTAGATGATTATCATTTCCATGTATGATTTCATACTTTTTTATTTTATATGTGTTAGTTGCTCAGTCATATCTGACTCTTTGCAACCCCATGGCCCACCAGACACTTCTGTCCATGGAATTTTCCAGGCAAAGAATACTGGAGTTGGTGACCATTCCTTTCTCAAGAGGACCTTCCCAACCCAGGGATCAAACCTGGGTCTCCCACATTACAGGCAGATTCTTTACCATCTGAGCCACCAATGAAGCCCTACACATTTACTGTATGTTGGTATGTGGACTTCTTGTTCAGTGTTGCAGTGAATGTTCTTTACATAGCTCCTCATGCATTTTTGTGAGTTTCTCATATAGAAATTAAATGAAATTTCTGAGCATATGCATTTTAAGCTTTTCTGGGTATAATCAAATTACCCTTTATCATAGTTATATTAAATGTTCATGTAGCTCACCCAGGTCACGTGATTAGCATTGTATCAAATTGAAATTTTATTTTTATTTTTTTCATTGTTCAGATAGAGTAACCTTTCATATATTTCTGTACACTAGGATTTTCTGTTCTATTAATTGTCTGTAGGGGCTTTAACTTTTAATTATTAGGTTTCAGTAGTTGATAGAATAAGAAATTTCAAGACCAAAATGGGGATAATGGTAAAGTCAGCCAAATTTGTATTTACTGTTTCAAAAAGTTAATAGTCTCTTTAATTAATATTGGATCTGGAAATATTACTGTGTTATTTAAAGAAATTAAATTAACCATCAGGAATAGAAACTTAGTTAACAGAAATTGCCTATTGACAGTAGCACTAGCAGTTGGTAAGGGGAGTTTCTTTAAGTACACATATACACAAAAATATATATGTATACACACATATAATATTTTTGTAAGAACACACAAGAGGATGGACAATTGCAACCACCACGGAATCTGAAAAAGGGAAAGCCGAGGTGGGTGGGTAAAAAGAATGCTTATTTTTCGTTGTATACTATTTTTTTTTTCCTTGTGACTCTGTTACCCATTAAAAAATAGATAAAATATAATTTGAAAAAATCAAGTTAACCAAGGTGTAATCTGCTTTAAGTATCCCTAGAGGATAGTAGCTGTTAAGATATTTTTTAAAAACCTTCAGAGCAAAGAGAGAAAAAAGGAAGTTATACATATTATCTCTATTTAATGGGCTATAAATTTCTGTATATTGAGAATGCAGGGAGGTGATAATTTGATATGTCATAAAAATATTCATATTGGTAATAGGTTTACAAAAGACCTCTAATATTTTCTGAACTATGTACTTTATATTTGTTGCACTGGTGATAATATCTTAAGGGAAACAGCCGATTTATTAACTTTAAAATTCTATTTAACAGGTTATAAAGTTTAAGGTCATTCATCTTTCTTAACACAAACTCTCCACTTATCATTTTGTAGAACATGGTGACATTGGCAATTGAAAAGTTACTACTGGGTTCTTTTATATGCATTTTACATTTCATATTCATATCAGGGAAATCTAATTGTAGGATTTCATCTCCTTTCTTTCTTCCCTTCTGTTACCCTATGATTTCCAACCCTTCCTCAAATTTGCATACATTGACATTTTCAACATTTTAAAATTAGACAGCTTTATTTTGCTAAGCTTGAATATGAAAGCATCCAGCAATTATGCCTCATTGATATTCAATACTAGTAAGTGCACTTCTCACTAGTATGTGTACTTCTTACACTCTCAGGGCTAGCATTTACTATTTTCAGACCTGTCTCCTCATGTGCTTTGTTTTGATACCTCCTGAATTTCCAAATCTATATCTAATATCTAAATCTTTTACAAAGTTGTAAAGTATTATGATACTGTAGGGACTATTTTCATGGCTTTACCACAACAGATACAGAAATGAAATTATCAGATTTTTCTGACTTTCATATTTAATTCATTTAAGAAGGAAGGCAATGATGAGAATTTCAAAACATTGTTTAATAATAAGCTAAATACATTTATAATAGACCTTAGCAATTACTGATGGCTTACTTAAAAATTATCCAAAAGTGTTTGCACCTTCAAACAACACTCTGTATCTCAAAGTTTCTGCAGATCAGAAGTCTGGAAACAGTTTGGCATTTGATAGAACTGAATTCAGGTTGTCTGCCAGGGTACTGGCTCATCTGGAGGCTTCGCTATGGAAGATTCTGTTTCAAGTCTTGTTCAAGGCCATGGAGAGATTCATTTCCTTAAGCTTGTATAAAGTGAATCCTTATATACTTGCCACCTATCAACTGAAGATCCCTCTCAGCTTCTAGAAACCATCCTGAGTTCCTTACCACATGGTTGCCCCTTCTCACAGCAACTTGCTTTTGAACACTTTCAAGAGGAATATCTTTTGTTGTTTCCAGTATCTTTTAAAACCACAACTGATTAGGTCAAGCCCACCTGACCTAAAAAGAAACATGATTAATTCAAAACAACTGATTGCAAAACCCCTTTGGTTTTCTATTAAATGTCACTTAAATCATAGGAATTTTGTCTAATCATATTGATTACTCCCATCCAAACTTGAGATGAAATTATATAAGGAGCATCTATGAAGGTGCAAGAATCCTTGTGATCATTTTAGAATTTTGTTTACCATAATGCCTTATTTTGTTTTTACTAACTGAACTGTGAATTACTGTTTTTTGTTTGTTTGTTTACTCAAGGATTAAATAAAGAAAGCACATATTTCAATGTCAGCTACTATCCAGAATCTAGAATAACTATGATCTTGGCCCTCAAAGAATTATGGTGATTTTATTCCACTGAATCTTCATAAATCACACTTATATGAGAAGAACTGTATGCCAGGAAAAATTCTTTCACAACTCTTATAACAATGCATTGCTCAACAGAGTCCATTGGAACTTGGTTACCTATGCTGGGAATTACTGCTACCTCCACTAGAACAATGAATCTTTCCTAGATGATGCTCTTCACTTTGGATAAAGTGTTTGCTTTCAAGTCTTCTCTTTGTAGTTAATTCCTGATTCCTGATTGTTGTGGATCCCCCACGTGCTTAATATTTTTACTGTTATGATATATTTTAATGTTTACTTCCGCCTAAACATTTTACTTCTCTGTGACTTTCACTTGCAGTATGAGTAAACCTGGTGATAGTTTGCTGATCTAGTTTAGACTTTTGATTCCTATTTAATCCCAAAATATTATCTAGATTTTTGGACCCAGAGTCTTATCTAACATGGGTATATTAACTTTTGTTCTATCTTCTCCCCCAGAAAAGGTTTTTGATAAACTTTTTGATGTAGGGTATTTTGATAAAATAGGAAATATAAAAGCTAATGTGTTCTCATCAGTCACAATCATTTTTTTCTTCCTCCTTCATAATTTGAACCAGGGTCTTGTTCTTTTCACTTAATTTCAGTACTTTTAAAACAGAAATATCCTGCTTATCAGCTGAGTATAATCTAAGACCCAATCATTCACTTTTTCATCTCTCTATATATTTTAGACTTATCAGAGGAGCCAAGAAGTCAGATCTCATACACTAATATAAGGACAATTGAAGAAAATGAAAAACTAGAAGTCTTTAGTTCCATTGATACAAATCCATGCAATCTTGCTCTCAACTAGACTTTAGTATACTCAGCATATTCTGAATCAGTTGACAATGTTTTTCCTTGGATGTCCTTTTCATCAAACATGACATCTATTTTTCCTTCAAATAGTTACCTATATATAGTGATTCTACATATTGAATTCTCTGAAGCTACTTTTGCTTTATTTGTATTTGTTCCTTAAAATCTTAGTATTCTTTTCCTTTTCTCCTGCCATTTTCATTTTATTTTCTCTCTTTCCTACTTCATTCTTTATGTTTTTTTCTACTTTTAGGAAGAAATGTATTGAATACTCTTACAATTGACTTTCTTTCCAAGATATCTCAGGCTTTTTCAGTTATCTGAGGAATATGACTAAGGGTAAAAGAAATAAAACACCATATAAGATACTTAGGAATACAAAAATATTCAAATTTTCAATAATGTTTACTATTATTGTATGAGCAAATGTGTAATATTTATGTATTTTGACATTCTGTATATTAAATGTATTTTGAAACTGTTTTCCCATTTATACAGTTTCTAACTTGACTTTAATAATTAAAATTATTTAATAAATAATAAAAATTATAACAAAAACAATACTTACATGCCATATATCTGGAAGAAATAATGATAGTATATATTGGGAAGGCGAGTCATATTTTCTTAAATTGAAATTTTTGACTATTTGATTTTAAGACTGTCTAAGCAACAATGTACTAAAAAGCATATGCTACTGGAGATCAGTGGATAAATAACTCCAGAAAGAGTGAAGAGATGGAGCCAAAGCAAAAACAACACCCAGTTGTGGATGTGACTGGTGATGGAAGTAAATTCCAAAGCTGTAAAGAGCAATACTGCATAGGAAACTGAAATGTTAGGTCCATGAATCAAGGCAAATTGAAAGTGGTCAAACAGGAGATGGCAAGAGTAAACATTGACATTTTAGGAATTAGCAAATTAAAATGGACTGGAATGGATGAATTTAACTTAGATGACCATTATATCTTCTACTGTGGACAAGAATTCCTTAGAAGAAATGGAGTAGCCCTCACAGCCAGTAAAAGACTCAAAAATGCAGTTGAGATGTAAGAAGTGCAATCTCAAAAATGATAGAATGATCTCTATTCATCTCCAAGGCATACTATTCAATATCAGAATAATTCAAGTCTATGCCCTGACCAGTAATACTGAAGAAACTGAAGTAGAATGGTTCTATGAAGACCTACAAGACCTTCTAGAACTAACACCCCAAAAAAAGATGTCTTTCTCGTTATAGGGGACTGGAATGAAAAAGTAGGAAGTCAAGAAATAACTGGAGTAACAGGCAAATTTGGCCTTGCAGTTCAGAATGAAGCAGGGCAAAGGCTAAGTTTTGCCAAGAAAACACAATGGTCATAGCAAACACACTCTTCCAGCAACACAAGAGAAGACTCTACACATGAACATCATCAGATGGTCAATATCAAAATCAGATTGATTATATTCTTTGCAGCCAAAGATGGAGAAGTTCTACACAGTCAGCAAAAACAAGATCAGGAGCTGACTGTGGCTTAGATTATGAACTCCTTATTGACAAATTCAGACTTAAATTGAAGAAAGCAGGAAAAACCAGGAGACCATTCATGTATGACCTAAATCAAATCCCTTATGATTATACAGTGGATGTGACAAATAGCTTCAAGAGATTAGATCTGATAGACAGAGTGCCTGAAGAACCATGGACAGAGGTTCGTGACATTGTACAGGAGGCAGTGATCAAAACCATCCCCAAGAAAATGAAATGCAAAAAGGCCAAATGGTTGTCTGAGGAGGCCTTACAAATAGCTGTGAAAAGAAGAAAAGTTAAAGGCAAAAGAGAAAAGGAAAGATATGCCCAATTGAACGCAGAGTTCCAAACAATAGCAAGGAGAGATAAGAAAGCCTTCCTCAGTGATCAATGCAAAGAAATAGAGGAAAATAATGAATGGGAAATACTAGAGATCTTTTCAAGAAAATTAGAGATATCAAGGGAACATTTCATGCAAAGATGAGCTCAATAAAGGACAGAAATAGTATGGATATAACAGAAGCAGAAGATATTAAGAAGAGGTAGCAGGATTCAAAGAAGAACTATATACAAAAGATCTTCATGACCCAGATAATTACAATGGTGTAATCATTAACCTAGAGCCAGACATTCTGGAATTCGAAGTCAAGCGAGCCTTAGGCTAAGAACAAAGCTAGTGAAGGTGATGGAATTCCAGCTGAGCTATTTCAAATCCTAAAACATGATGATGTGAAAGTGCTGGACTCAATATGCCAGCAAATTTGGGAAACTCAGCAGTGGCCACAGGACTGAAAAAGTCAGTTTTCATTCCAATCCCAAAGAAAAGCAATGCCAAAGAATCTTCAAACTATAGCACAATTGCACTCATCTCACTCTCTAGCACAGCAATGCTCAAAATTATCCAAGCCAGGCTTCAACAGTACATGAACCATTAATTTCCAGATGTTCAAACTGAATTTAGAAAAGGCAGAGGAACGAGAGATCAAATTGCCAACATCCTTTGGATCATTGCAAAAGCAAGAGAGTTCCAGAAAAGCATTTACTTCTCCTTTATTGACTATGCCAAAGCCTTTGACTGTGTGAATCACAACGAACTGTAGAAAATTCTTCAAGAAATGGGAATACCAGACTACCTGACCTGCCCTCTGAGAAATCTGCAGGCAGGTCAAGAAGCAACAGTTAGAACTGGACATGGAACAGCAGACTGATTTCAAATATGAAAAGGAGTATTTCAAGGCTGTATATTGTCACCCTGCTTATTTAACTTCTATGCAGAGTACATCATGAGAAACACTGGGCTGGAGGAAGTACAAGCTGGAATCAAGATTGCTGGGAGAAATATCAACAACCTCAGATATGCAGATGATTCCATTCTTATGGCAGAAAGAGAAGAAGGACTAAAGAGCCTATAGTTGAAAGGGTAAGAGGAGAGTGAAAAAGTTGGCTAAAGTTCAACATTCAGAAAACTAAGATCATGGTATCTGGTCCCATCACTTCATGGCAAATAGATGGGGGACAATGGAAATAGTTACAGAGTTGTGTTTTTTTTTTTTTTTTTGGGGGGGGGGGTGGGGCAGTGGGGCTCCAAAATCAATGCAGATGGTGACTGCAGGATGAAATTCAAAAATTCTAGCTCCTTGGAAGGAAAGTTATGACCAACCTAGACATCAGATTAAAAAGCAGAGACATTACTTTGCCAACGAAGGTCCGTCTGGTCAAGACTATAGTTTTTCCAGTGGTCATGTATGGATGTGAGATTTGGATTGTGAAGAAAGCTGAGCGCCAAAGAATTGATGCTTTTGAACTGTGGTGTTGGAGAAGACTCTTGAGAGTCCTTTAGACTGCAAGGAGATCCAACCAGTCCACCCTAAAGAAATCAATCCTGAATATTCATTGTACTGATGTACTGAAGTACTGATGCTGAAGCTGAAACTCCAATATTTTGGCCACTTGATGGGAAGAACTGACTCATTTGAAAAGTCCCTGATGCTGGGAATGATTGAAGGCAGGAGAAGGGGCCAACAGAAGATGAGATGGTTGGATTCAAAACCACTCAATGGACATGAGTTTGAGTAAGCTCTGGGAGTTGGTGGTGGATAGGGAAGCCTGGTGTACTGCAGTCCACGGGGTTACAGAGTCAGACACTACTGAGCAGCTGAATTGACCTGAAGTGAATTAATAATGCACTTTAAAGCACATGGAATATGTTTGCAGGCAAAAATCTGTGCTTATGATCAATAAGAAAATAATTAATACTTGAATGGATAGTGTTAAAACAGATTAAGTGCATAGATGATCTAAAGACAACAAGAGCTGATAATATTATATAAAGACCTTGAATCAATTATATCATCTGAGAATCCAAATTGATAAATGAAGTTGTCACAGCATATCATAATTTTAATACATAATCCATTTTTTAAAAATTGAAAACCATAGATAAGTCCTCTGTAAATAAATAAACTTTTCTCAATTGTAAAATTGATCATACTTGCCTCAAATGTTTAAGAGTGGGCTGGGACTTTACATGGCTATACCAATTAAGGGTAAAATATGCATTTTTGCATGTTTCTAGTCAATAAATGAAGGCAGAACATACTGAATTAGCTATATATAATTTTATGTTTCATTAGTAAATATTAATATCTTCATATGGATTTACATATTTTATGATTATCCCTTTTATTCCCAATTAAGGATTGAGCACTTTTGCCTAAAGGATGTAAACCAGAATGAAACTACATACCTCTGGATTACATATTTTGATATAATTAGAACTAGTAGTGAAGTGATTAAGAATGGATTTGTAACAAAATATTAGACAACAGCATGGGCTACTCAGTGTGAAATAATTTCAACACAGTAAAACAGCATGCATATTGTGTATATGACAATATTTATATTTTTAAGAATCCCTCTAAGGGAAGAAATCCAAAGATTTTTTCAAAATTAAATCAAATTTAGATCTGAAATAAGGTATTTTTTGAGTACTTCCAGGGGAGGTGGTTGGATATCGAGTGTCTATAATTGCCTATTTGTCACTCTGTGCTTTTGTCTTGACCAAACTTTAATCATACTTCTCTCCTTCCCACTGGTCTGTGAACTCTCTTTTCCTCTGAGGTGAGCAAGCATTAAAAAGTGATATGGACTCCCTTACTAGCTTATCCTGAGAATACCTTGACCATGGCAAAACACTTTTCTTGCCAGATCCTGCTGATCATTTTTGCTCATTTACTCAGCTTCCCCTTACTACCTATCTCTCCCTATAAATAATTGCCTCTGTCCATTTGAATTTAAGTCACTTTCTGTTCTTAACTTTGGGTTATTCTCCTTATTATAATAGTCTTTCTCATTAACAGGTATATGTGTATGTGCTCAATCGTTTAGTTATATCTGACTTTTTGTGACCCCATGGACCACAACCCACCAGGCTCCTTGGTCCATGGAATTTTCCAGGCAAGAATACTGGAGCGGGTTGCCATTTCAAACTCCAGGAAAGTAGAGTCGCTCAGTTGTGTCTGACTTTTTGCGACCCCATGGACTGTAGCCTACAACACTCCTCTGTCCATGGGACTTTCCAGGCAAGAATACTTCAGTGGGTTGCCATTTCCTTCTCCAGGAGATCTTCCCAACCCAGGGATCGAACCTGGGTCTCCCACATTGTAGGCATATGCTTTACCATCTAAGCCACCAGGGAAGATGGCTCAAACTCTAGAGAATCTACCCAAACCAGGATACAAACACTCATCTCCTGCATTGGCAAGTAGATTATTTACCTGTAGCACCACATGCACCCATGCATGCTAAGTCACTTCAGTTATGTCCAACTCTTTGAAACCATATGTAGCCCTCCAGGTTCCTCTGTCCACAGGATTCTCCAGGCAAGAATACTGAAGTGGATTGCCATTTCCTTCTCCAGGGGATATTCATGATCTAGGAATCAAACTCATGTCTCATGTCTCCTGCATTGGCTAGTGAGTTCTTTACCACTAGCACCACCTGTGAAGCCTCAGTTAACATTTCCACATCTAAATCAATTCAGTTTTTGTTTGGCAGTGGATAACTTATTAAACATAATCAGGTTTACTTGTTCTGGAAAAATAATGATGATGACCCTATTAAACAATTTTAGAACAAAAGTAAACTAGAAAGCATATACTCAACATGTTTATTTTAGAGTCTAAGAATCTTACTTTACAGAAACCAAGTTTCTGTTGATCTCCTAAACTGATCAAATTTAATGGTACCACAATTCAATACAATTCTCCTAAAACTCATCTTATGCTGTTGTTCAGTCACTAAATTGTATCCAATTCTTTGCAACTTCATGGACTGCAACATTTCAGGCTTCCCTGTACTTCACTATCTCCTGGATTTTATTCAAATTTGTGTCCATTGAGTCGGTGATGCCATCCAACCATCTAATCCTCTGTTGTCTCCTTCTCCTCCTGCTCTCAATCTTTCCTGGCATCAGGGTCTTTCACAGTGAGTCACCTCTTCTCATAGTATTGGACCAAAGTATTGGAGCTTCAGCTTCAGTGTCAGTCCTTCCAATAAATTTTCAGGGTTGATTTCCTTTAGGATTGACAGGTTGGCTCTCCTTGCAGTCCAAGGGACTCTCAAGGATATTCTTCAGCACCACAATTTGAAATCATCAATTCTTCAGAGCTAAGCCTTCTTTGTGGTTCAACTCTCACATCTATACATGACTACTAGAAAAACCATAGCTTTGACTATATGGACCTTTGTTGGCAAAGTAATGTCTCTGCTTTCTAATGCGTTGTCTAGTTTGGTCAAAGCTTTTCTTCCAAGGAGCAAATGTCTTTTAATTTTGTGGCTGCAGTCACTGTCCACAGTAATTTTGGAGGACAAGAAAATAACATCTGTCACTGCTTCCACTTTTCCTCATCTATTTGCCATGAAGTGATGGCACCAGAGGCAAAATATTAGTTGTTTAATGTTGGATTTTAAGCCAGCTTTTTCACTCTCCTCTTTTCACCCTCATCAGGAGGCTCTTTAGTTCCTCTTCACTTTCCGTGATTAGAGTGGTATCATCTGCATATGGGAAGTTGTTAATGTTCCTCCTGGCAATCTTGATTCTGGTTTGTGATTCATCCTGCCAAATTTTTGCATGATGCACTCTGCATAGAGGTTAAATAAACAGGGTAACATTGTATAGCCTTATCATACTTCTTTCCCAGTTTTGAACCAGTAAGTTGTTCCATGTCCTGTTCTTAACTTTGCTTCTTAACCCACATACAGGTTTCTCAGGAGACAGGTAAGGTGGCCTTTTATTCCCATCTTTTTAAGAAATTTCCACAGTATTTAGTGATCCACAAGTCAAAGGCTTTAAAATAGTCACTGAATCAGAAGTAGATGCTTTTTGTAGTCCCCTTGTTTTCTCTATGATCCAGTGAATCCTGACAATTTGATCTCTGGTTTCTCTGCCTTTTTTAAAACCAGCTTGTACATCTGGAGGTTCTCAGTTCAGGTACTGCTGAAGCCTAGCTTGAAGGATTTTGAGCATAACCTTATCAGTAAGGTTATGTTCAATGTATCTATTATGAACATAAGTTAAAACTCAAATTTGAATAAGATTGTTCTTTGTCTTAAAGTTATCCTGAATTATATATACTTATCATTTTATTTTACACATACATATTTTAAAATCAAGAATAAATTGTGTTGATTGTAAAAGAAGCAAATGTACATATGTATATTATGTGCATATATATATTATATGTGTATATATATTTGTGTATATACATATATACACATATAATACATATATGCATACTATGCATAGACAGTACAGTGCAATTGCTCAGTCATGTCTGACTCTTTGCTACCCAACGGACTGTGGCCTACCAGGTTTCTCCGTCCATGGGATTATCCAGGCAAGAATACCGGAGTGGGTTGCCATTTCCTTCTCCAGGAGATCTTCCCAACCCAGGGATCGAACCCAGGTTTCCCACATTGTAAATGGACAATTTACCATCTGAGCCACCAGGGAATATATCATACTATGCATGTCTATATGTAAATGTATACATATATCTATTGGTTTATCTTATGTCTATTATCAATTTATACCAAGAGAGACAAAGAGGAACAGACTACATCTTATATTTGGACCCCAAATTTCTCAACTAAATAATGGGAAACAAAATATGTCCAATGGTAACATTTGTTACAAAGTCTGCTTTGACTGGAACTTAATATATTTTTATTCCACATACTGTGAATAGTCATACACTTCCTTGCAGCAACATGTTTGATGGAAGGATGCCATCCTAGACTCTGAAAGTAGTCTCATACAATGTAAGATACAGGTACTTATTGTTTTCATTTCTAAAGCCCAAAAACATTCTAAACTACACAATAAGTCTACATCCGTTTTTAGGAACAGGCTTTGGAAACCCACATATATCATTCAGTTCAGTTCAGTCACTCAGTCATGTCCGATTCTTTGCGACCCTATGGACTACAGCATGCCAGGCTTCCCTGTCTTTCACCAACTCCCAGAGCTTACTCAAACTCATGTCCATCGAGTCAGTGATGCCATCAAATCATCTCATCCTCTGTCGTCCGCTTCTCCTTCTGCCTTCAATCTTTCCTAGGATCAGGGTCTTTTCCAATGTGTCAGTGCTTCCCATCAGGTGACCAAGGTAATGGAATTTCAGCTTCAGCATCAGTTCTTCCAATGAATATTCAGCATTGATTTCCTTTAAGATAGACTGGTTTGATTTTCTTGAAGTCCACGGGACTCTCAAGAGTCTTCTCCAACACCACAGTTCAAAAGCATCAATTCTTTTGCACTCAGATTTCTTTATAGTCCAACTCACATCCATACATAACTACTGGAACAACCATAGCTTTGACTAGAAGGACCTTTGTTTGCAAAGTGATGTCTCTACTTTTTAATATGCTGTCTAGATTGGTCATAGCTTTTCTTCCAAGGAGCAAATGTCTTTTAATTTCATGGCTGTTGATATTGGTTCCTCAATAGCATCCTTTTTTATTTACTAATAACACTGATGAAATTATTTGGAAAATGTTCTTATATATCTGTTCTCTTATAAAATATATGGTCACATAAAATTCCTAACATTTTCTTGAGCTACATGTAGCTACTTATTCAGTCACAGATGCAGGTGATCAAATAAACTGAGGTCGGTCTCATCAGGAATCTTACATCTTCTCTGAACATGCCAGAGAACAGAACTGAACAGAAAAGTTTCCCCAGGATGATGATCCCAAAGTCAAAATTTGCCCATTTCTATTTCCCAATCCACATGTTGTTTTACAATGTAAATTTAAGTCTGTAAGTTTATTTCATCTAGAGGTAGCCGTCTCTGTCACCTCTCCCTGAATATGGGTACCTGTGACTACAGTATGGTCAAAATAAGACTTTATGGATTTTGAGACTAGAAGGTAAAAGGACACACAGCTCTGCTACATGGTTATTTTGGACATTTTCTCTGGGAAAAGTCCACATACCCTGAGACTGCCAAATTGGAAAGGCCTTGTGTTAGTGCTCCAGGCAACAGCTTTAGCTGAATTTCCAGCCAACAAAAAGTATTGTCAGCCAGTCATATAAGCAAGTCGTTACGAATGCTCAGTGCTCAGATTATTGTAGTCCCAGCTGACACCTAACTGAAATGATATGAGACTTCCAAGAGCTGCCTAGTCATGCTCCAGCCAAAGCCTGAGCTACAGAGTCTAAGAGCATAAGAGAATGGTTACTGCTTAGTACCACTAAGTTGGGATGGTACAGTACTTAGTCACAGACATTTGGGACAACATTTTAATGCTAATAATATTTATAATGATACTACTTATTAGTGAGATGCATTAAGTTCTTTAATTCAAGGAAATAAGAAATATGCATATGATGAAAATATAAATGGATAGTGTGGCAAGAAATTTTTATGTATCAAAGTTTTCAGTGTAATTTATTTTATAAGACTTATTTATTTAATTGCTAACATTTATGAAAGTATTATTACCCCAGTACTTAGTCACTTTTCATTAATTTCCTTACTTGATATTTGCCAGAAACATGAATTACTTTTTACTGATGCAGAAGTGGATATTGAACAAATAATATCTTTTCAAATATAGAACACATGGCAAGTAACAGCTCTAGCAAATCTTAACTCTTTTTAAAGTCTAGTGTATTCAGCAAAGAAAGTCATCATAATGGCTTAATGTTACACTGAATATACTTTTGATGTTTTACAAAATTACATAGTCTCCCCCCATAGATTCTTTCATTTTCTGATACCACATTTCATTAGATTTTTAAAAAATTTTCTGCAGGTTGTTTATTTTATGTGCTTGTTTATCTTACACAAATGAATAGATTTTGTGCTGAAGGAGTGGCATTAGCCAATCAGTTACTGTTTGGGATATTAAAAAGCCCAGCTGTCAGACAGTAGAAGAACTATGAAAATGTTGCCTTTGGTAAGATTAATTATTTAGTTTTGCTGCATATTTAGAACCTGATGGCTATTTAAATAATTTGTGTTCTGTGAACCTTGACAAATGAGGCAATATAGTATCACTTATATACTGAAGGGTGTATTTAAAGTCATTTGCAAATTAAAATGTATATGTTATTCTGAATACTATATATATATATTTGAAAAGAGTAAAAGCTAGGTATCTTGGTGGCATGAACATAACAACCATTTCAAACTTAGACTGTGTGAAATGTGAAAAGGATTCTAGTTTTTATAAACATCCTAAAAGAACACTTTGGCATGAATAATATTTCTATTGTAGATCTATTGTATAGTTGCAAACATTGTTAATGTTATCTTTATTGACTAGTTAAAAAATAAACTCCTTATAAAGTGTTTTGAAATATGCCACAGGATCAATTTTCTTTGAGGTACATTGCTATTTTTAATAATTTCTTTGTATTTGGTTTCTAGACAGTGAAGCACAAATCAAAATGTTTCATATTAGAGAATTTTGTGAGAACAGGTTCTTTTCTAAACACAATTGTAAAATGCAATAGGAAATATATTTGATACATATTGTGAAGTTATGAAAATTTGCAATCAACTGTTGTCTTCCATTTTTTCTGGAGGTGCATAAAGTTCCTAGAAGATGATGCACTGACAGATTCTAGGTCATTTTTTAACAATATATTATCTACCTATTATTTCTTTTGGAAACAGCTCATTGGTTACTCATTACTGCAAGGCCACTTTTACGAAAAGCTTTTTCTTCCTGATTTCCATGGTGCTCTCATTCCCATGAGAATTCATTCTGCTGTTCCAGCACTGTGTAATAGTGAGTGAAAATCTGTATCCATCTTATACTTTCTATAGAGATGCCACATACTTATTTCTTTTGGGGAAACCTGATACTTCTTGAGGATGCTATGAGAGGAATAAAGCACATAGTCTCTCCCACTTTTAAATATCACAAAATGTAAATTCTATAACCCATCAGTAGGTCACCCATGTCTAAGCTCCCAAAAAGTTCTCCTCCAATTCCAATCAACAGCAATTCTGGATTTTTCTTTAAATTATTGGTTAGCTTCATTTCTACATAACAGAAATTAGCAATTGGAACTTTAAATTAAAGGCATAGTACTATTTACAACAGCAGGTTTCTCTGGTAGCTTAGCTGGTAAAGAATCTGCCTGCATTGCCAGAGACTTGGTTTGACTCCTATATCAGGAAGATTCACTGGAGAAGGGATACGCTATTCCTCTAGTATTCTTGGGCTTCCTTGGTGGCACAGATAGTAAAGAATCTGTCTGCAATGCAGGAGACCTGGGTTTGATCCCTGGATTGGGAAGATTCCCTGGAGGAGGACATGGCAACCCACTTCAGCATTCTTGCCTGGAAAATACCATGGACAGAGAAGCCTGGTGGGCTACAGGACACAGAGTCACAAAGAGTCAGACATGACTGAATGACTAAGTATAGCACAGCACATTTACAACAGCATCATAAAATGAAATTTTTAGGTATAAATCTAACAAAGTATACATAAGATCTATATGCAAAAATTATAAAACTTTGATATAAAAATCAAAGAAAATTTAAAATATAGGTAGTTATTCATGATTATGATATGGAAGACTCAATATTAATGAAAACATAAATGCTTCTCACTTAACTGTAGATTAAACACAACCCCAAGGAAAATCCCAGGAAAAAATATTTTGTGCATGTTTAAAAACAGATTTCAAGTTTATATTCAACGTATCCAAGACAACACTAAAATAGAACAAAGTTGGAGAACTAAAACTACAGAAATTCAATGCATAACAATTTAAAAATCAACAAAATACCTGAAAAGATAAATAGGCAGATGGTGAATAAACATGGATGATGCTCATCATCATTTGTCATCATGAACTGCAAAGTTAAGAAACAATGAGACATCTTTGTACACTAATTAGAATGGCTAAAATGCCAAATGCTGGTAAGGATATAGAGCAACAGGAACTCTTATCCATTTCTTGTGGGAATGCAAAATGATATTTGTACTCTGGAAGACAGTTGACAGTTGACAGTCAACTGTCAAATTGACCCATCAGTTTTGTTCCTAGATATTTACCCACCTGATTGAAAACCTGTACTCACACAGGAAATCACATGGTACTATTTAGAACAGTTTTATTTAAAAATCTCTAAAACTAGAAACCACAAAGACATCACTCAAAAGGTAAATGGATAAACACATAATGGTATATCTATACAATGAAATACTTTTCAGCAACAAAAATAAAGCAATATAAAGACATGAAGTGTTAAGTGAAAATAGCCATTTTTAAAGTCTACATACTTCATGATTCCAACTTTATAATATTTTGGAAAAGGCAAATTTTTGCATGATAAAATTATTAGTGGTTAATTGGTTTGGGGTGAGGAATGCATAAGTGAAACACAGGGGTTTCTTAGGGTAGCCCACTTATTCTGCAGGATACTCTAATAGTAGATAAAAGACATTATGCACTTCTCAAAACCTATGGAAATTCTCACCAAGAATAATTAATTTTAATGTGTAAAAATACACAAAAAAGTTGTGCAGGGTCAAGGATCCCAGAATTCCTTCAGGCTAAGACAAGAAAGCCCAGCTGTATTACAAATATATGAAAAAAATCTCACTAAATAGAAAGGGGTGATGACCAAAAAATTTGGGGGATGAGTGAAGTGGGTAGTCTATCCCTTCTCCAGGGGATCTTCCCAACCCAGGAATCAAACAGGGATCTCCTGCATTGCATGCAGATTCTTTACCAACTGAGCTATGAGGGAAGCCTTATAGACACTTTGACGATTAGAGCAATAAATACATAAAATGAGAGCCTGGAGCACTCTGCAGTGCAAAAAAAAAAAAAAAAAATGATGGTACTACTTTAAAAGAGCACAGGAGCTAACTGAGAAAGTTCCCAGTGGCCCAATCTGGAGACACTGGAATAAGAAAAAAAAAAAAAAAGTAGTAGTGAGTTCTAACGTGAATTACAAAATAAACATTCATGAGTCTATATGGATATAAATAAATGGTTGAACAAAGTAATAAACAAGAGTGAAGATACCAATTCCATGCAGAATTTCAGATAGCTTACATACAATAGGTATTCTACCCTCAAGAAGGGGGAACATAATTTGTGAACTGTGCACAGTGTGAGTATAAAAGTGTGAGCTGTACATACTGACTCCCTTTCAAGGTGCGCTGTTTGGAGAGGGGAAAAATTGAGGAAGTTTACTGTGAGTTAACCTGACAAAATTGGAGAAGGAAATGGCAACCCACTCCAGTGTTCTTGCCTGGAGAATCCCAGGGACGGGGGAGCCTGGTGGGCTGCCGTCTGTGGGGTCGCACAGAGTCGGACACGACTGAAGCGACTTAGTAGTAGTAGTAGTAACCTGACAAACATTACCTCAGACAGGAGATCAAAGACAGAATCATCACTTATAAATCACGTTGATAAAAGTATCTTTTATATGGCATGATGAAAATAGCTCACTAATTCTGTGCTCTTTCTCCCACAAAATCCATAATCCCATTCTTATCGTAGAAAAAAAATACTAGATAAATTTTAATACATAACTATCACTCCTCAAACTGTTTATCAGAAACAAAGAAAATTTGAGAAACTGCCACAGATGAGAAGATTAAAGAGACATGACTAAATGTAATTTATTTTATGCACAAACCTGGAATAGGAGAAGGACAAGAAATCAAAACTTAGGAAATCTAATAAACTACAGACTTTACTTAATAAAAGTGTATTAATATTTGTTCACTAATTGAAATGAATATATCATTCTAATAGAAGATATTGAGAACAGGGAAACTGAGCTGAGCTATATGAGAACACTTTCTACTGTCCTCTTTATTTTTTAATAAATCTAAAGCAGTTCTAAAAAATAAAAAGTATATAAAAAGCAATTATTCAAAGGAAAACATACTACTATAAGAAAAAAAATTTGTATTATAACATTATTGCAGAAAGTCAATGAAATTTCTACATGGTCAAATTCTATATGCTTAATTTATGTATATTAAGATTCAATAATGTCCAGTAAATTAACTTTTGAGAAAAAGTCTCTGTGGATGTATTCTTTCAAGTTATGTACTTATTAGTGAATAAGTTCCTTTATACATTCCAGACCTGCCCACAACAGACTTCTGTAGATATGAATGAAAAAGTTTTGGCACTATATTTAGAGCACAGTTAAGAAGAAATTATCTCCACATTGTTACATATAATTGTGAGATTAGTAATGTTGTCTTTTGTTGTTGCTGTTCAGTCACTAAGCTGTATCCAGCGCTTTGCAACCCCATAGACTGTAGCATGCCAGGCTTCCCTATCCTTTACTATCTCTCTGAGTTTGTTCAAATTCATGTCCATTGAGTCAGAGATGGCATCTGACCATCTTATCCTCTGGTGCCCCCTTCCCCTCCTGATCTCAATCTTTCCAAGCATCAGGGTCTTTTCCAATGAGTTCACTCTTCATGTCAAGTGGACAAAGTATTGGACCTTCAGCTTCAGCATTAGTCCTTCCAATGAATATTCAAGGTTGATGTCCTTTAGGATTGACACGGATTGACTGGTTTGATTTCCTTGCATTCCAAGAGACTCTCAGGAGTCTACTCCAGGATCACAGTTTGAAAGCATCAGTTCTTTGGTGCTCAGACTTCTTTATGGTCCAACTCTCACATCCATACATGACTACTGGAAAACCCATAACTTTGACTATTTGGATCTTTGTCAGTGGAGTAATGTCTCTGTGTTCTAACATGTTGTCTAGGTTTTCCATAGCTTTTCTTTCAAGAAGCAAGTGTCTTTTAATTTCATGGCTGCAGTCACTATCCATGGTGATTTTGGAGCCCAAGAAAATAAAATCTGTCAATGTTTCCACTTTTCTCCCATCTATTTGCTTCTCCGGTAGCTCAGCTGTTAAAGAATCCACCTGTACTGTGGGAGACCTTCTCAATGTGTTGAGAAGATCCCCTGGAAGAGGGCGTGGCAACCCACTCCAGTATTCTTGCCTGGAGAATCCCCATGGACAGAGGAACCTGGCAAGCTTCAGACCACAGGGTCGCAAAGAATCAGACTCGACTAAGTGACTATGCACAGCACACAGTACATTTGCCATGAAGAGATGGGGCCATATGCTAAATCTTAGTTTTCTGAATGTTGAATTTTAAGCCAGCTTTTTCATTCTCCTCTTTCACCCTCAACAAGAGGGTCTTTAGTTCCACTTCACTTTTTCCCATTAGAGTGGTGTCATCTGCATATCAGTTGTTGATATTTCTCCTAGCAATCTTGATTCCAGCTTGTGATTCTTCTAGACTGGCATTTCCCATGATGTACTCTGAATAAAAGTTAAATAAGCAGAGCAGCAATCTACAGCCTTGACGTGCTCCTTTCCCAATTTTGTATCAGTCAATTGTTCCATATCTGGTTCTAACTGTTGCTTCTTGACCTTCAGGTTTCTCAGGAGACAGGTAAGGTGGTCTGGTATTCCCATCTCTTGTAGAATTTTCCACAGTTTGTTGACCCACACAATCAAATGCTTTCATATAGTCAATGAAGCAGAAGTAGATTGTTTGTTTGTTGGGGGAATTGTTTAATTCCCTTGCTTTTTCTATAATCCAAAGGATAATGGCAATTTGATCTCTGGTTCCTCTACCTTTTCTAAATCCAGCTTGCTGACTTTTAGCTTGAAACAATTATCTCACTGAGTAGAAGAATAAGTAATTTTTTTGTTACATAAACTTCTTTAGGTTGCTGAAATTAAGTGTCACAAGAAGTGAGCTTATAATTTGGTTATCTACAAGTCTACCTAAACTTACTCTGTGAATTAGAAGACAATAATAACTAGTATACATTTCCATTAATCACAAGAAAATTAACACATACCCACCCATCAATATCTTTGACATTCAAATGTTTGGTATGATTTTTTTTTTTTTTTTGCTTTGGCAGGAAAGAAGTAACAAAATGAACAAAATAAAGAAAGGAAAGAGGAAGGAGGATGGGGAGAAGGAGTAGGGGAGGAGAGGTAAGAGAAAAAAATGGGAATGAAAGAAAAAGAAAGACCAGTCTTATGTTGTGTCCAAGCCAACATATTCACCCTTCCTTAGTTCAAGACCAGAAATATCATCTGGCCTTGTACACATTCTCCATGTATGTTTTAAGATACATAAAATTTTAATATGTATCAAACATGACCACTTACAATCAATCAAAGGAAGATACAAACATTCTCAGATGGCCAAAACAATTTGATATGGTTCAACCAACACAGAGGAGATGGATATTTTATAGCAACATTAACCCAAACCAAATGACTATACTAAGGAGAAATATCTTTGATTTATAAAACTCTAAGTCAATTCTTGGATCATGGTAATCAGCATATTTCCAGGAAAACTATTTCAATTAAAGTTGGCAGAGGGTAAAACAAAAACAAAACAAGCACACTGAATTTCAGTGTACCACATGAAAAGTCTTAAAACTACTCCTTAGTATTTAATCACATTATACAGGCTTCCCTGGTGGCTCAGACGGGAAAGAATCCACCTGCAATTCAGGAGACCTGGCTTTGACTGGTGAGTTGGGAAGATCCCTTGGAGGATGTTGGCAACCCATTCCAGTATTCTTGTCTGGAAAATCCCATGGACAAAGGAGGATGGCAGGTTACAGTCCATGGGTTCACAAAGAATTGGACATGACTGAGTGACAAAGCACAACACAGCACATATTATATAGAGTAAAATGACTGATAAAATGATATCTACAATGACTTTTATTTGTTAGTTAACTCTTAAAAAAAACATTTTGAAGATGGTTCTGCTGGATAAAGTAATTTTACTTAAAATTCCTATTTATTGAAAGGGAAAATTTTTGGACAGGTTTCAAAAATTTGGCTCAGTGAATAATAATATATACAATATACATAAGATATACTTTATATATTTATATATTATAATATATAAATATTATATATATATATGTATAAATAACTATTGAATATCCTAAATCCTATGTTAACAAATGTAGAAAAACCAGATTACTATCAGTTCAGTTCAATCACTCAGTCATGTCTGACTCTTTGCAACCCCATGAACTGCAGCACACCAGACTTTCCTATCACCAACTCCCAGGGCTTACTCAAACTCATGTCCATCAAGTCGGTGATGGCATCCAAACATCTCATGCTTTATCATCCCCTTCTCCTCCTGCCTTCTATCTTTCCCAGCATCAGGGTTTTTCCAGTGAGTCAGCTCTTCTCATCAGGTGGCCAAAGTATTGGAATTTCAGATTCAGCATCAGTCTTTCCAATGAATATTAAGGACTGATTTCTTAGGATTTTCTGGTTTTATCTCCTTGAAGTCCAAGGGACTCTTAAGAGTCTTCTCCAACACCACAGTGAAAAAAGCATCAATTCTTCTGTGCTCAGCATTCTGTATAGTCAAACTTTCACATCCTTACATGACCACTGGAAAAACCATAGCTTTCAGTAGACGGGGCTTTGTCAGCAATGTAATGTCTCTGCTTTATAATATATTGTCTAGGTTGGTCATAGTGTTTCTTCCAAGGAGCAAGTGTCTTTGAATTTCATGGCTGCAGTCACCATCTGTAGTAATTTTTGAGTGTTATGTCCATGAATCAGGTAAATTGGAAGTGGTCAAACAGGAAATGGAAAGAATGAACACTGACATTTTAGGAATCAGTGACCTAAAACGGACTGGAATGGGTGAATTTAATTCAGATGGCCATTATATCTACTACTGTGGGCAAGAATCCCTTAGAAGAAGTGGAATGGCCATCATAGTCAACTAAAGAGTCCAAAATGCAGTACTTGGACACAATCTCAAAAATGACACAATGTAAATCAGACTAGTTAGTCTTTACTAGTTTGTCACTGTGATTTCATAAAGCCCAAGGCTATGTGAGTGGAGGGGCTCCAACACTAACATGCTGTTTTTTTTTCTCTTAAATTTCTACATTTTTGAATTAAGAACACATGAGCTTGTAACATTTCCTGCAGGCCAGTGTGTGGTCTGCCACAACAGATTCAGACCGGGAGCTGGACGAAGGTAGAGCTGGTGACAGAAGGAAAATATAGAGTGAGGAAAAGGAGAACCAAAAGAGTGATCTGAACTCCATAAATATAAAATATCTCTGTATATTCACTTCCTTGCACATTTTAAATTCCAAATCAATGATTTACTGTGAAGTGTTTTTATTGACTAACTGAAATTTAGTTCTTTGTTTTTGGCAGTGAATTATAAGCCCTGAAGATAAAAAAAAAAAAAAAAAAAGACACAATGACCTCTCTTTGTTTCCAAGGCAAACCATTCAATATCACAGTAATCCAAGTCTATGTCCCAAACATTAATGCCAAAGAAGCTGAAATGGAACAGTTCTGTGATGACCTACAAGACCTTCTAGAACAAATACCAAAAAACGATGTCCTTTTCATCATAGGGGACTGGAATGCAAAAGTAGGAAGTCAAGAGAAACCTGGAGTAACAGGCCAGTTTGGCTTTGAAGTATAAAATGAAGCAGAGCAAAGGCTAACAGAGTTTTTCCAAAAGAACACATTGGTCATAGCAAAAACCCTCTTCCAACATGTGCTACATACAGACATCACAAAATGGTCAATACCAAAATCAGATTGATTATATCATTAGCAGCCAAAGATGAAGAAGCTCTATACAGTCAGCAAAAACAAGACCAGGAGCTGACTCTAGCTCAGATCATGAAGATCTTATTGCAAAATTCAGACTTATATTGAAGAAAGAAGGGAAAACCACTAGGCCATTCAGATATGACCCAAATCAAATTCCTTACAATTTTACAGTGGAAATGACAAACAGATTCAAGAGGTCAGATCTGATTGATAGAGTGCTTGAAGAACTATAGACGGAGGTTCATGACATTGTACTGGAAACAGGGATCGAGATCATCCCTAAGAAAAAGAAATACAAGAAGGCAAAACGGTTGTCTGATGAGCCTTACAAATAGCTGAGAAAAGAAGAGAATTAAAGGCAAAGGAAAAAAGGAAAGCTATATCCAACTGAATGCAGAGTTTCATAGAATAGCAATGAGAGAAAAGAAAGCCTTCCTACATGATCAATGCAAAGAAATAGAGGAAAACAATAGAATGGGAAGACTAGGAATCTCTTCAAGAAAATTAGATACACCAAGGGAAGATTTCATGCAAAGATGGGCACAATAAAGAACAGAAGTGACATGGATCTAAAGCAGAAGATATTAATACAAGGCAGCAAGAATCCACAGAAGGACTACACACAAAAAGATCTTTATGACAAAGATAACCATGATGGTGTGATCACTCACCCAGAGCCAGACATCCTAGAGTGAGAAGTCAAATGGACCTTAGGAAGCATCACTAAGAACAAAGCTAGTGGAGGTGATGGAATTCCAGCTGAGCTATTTCAAGTCCTAAAAGATGATGCTGTGAAAGTGATGAACTCAATATGTCAGCAAATTTGGAAAACTCCGCAGTGGCCACAGGACTGGAAAAGTTCAGTCTTCATTCCAATTCCAAAAAAAGGCAATGCCAAACTACCACAAATGTTCAAATATTCAAACTACCACACAGTTGCACTTATCTCACATGCTAGTAAAGTAATGCTCAAAATTCTCCAAGCCAGGCTTCAAGAATATGTGAACCAAGAACTTCCAGATGTTCAAGCTGGATTTAGAAAAGGCAGAGAGACTAGAGATCAAATTGCCAACATCTTTTGGATCATTGAAGAAGCCAGAGAGTTCCAGAAAAACATCTACTTCTGCTTCATTGACTATGCCAAAACCTTTAACTGTGCATAAAACAAACTGTGGAAAATTCTTCAAGAGATGGGAATACCAGAAAACCTTACCTGCCTCCTGAGAAATATGTATGCTGGTCAAGAAGCAACAGTTAGAACCGGACATGGAACAGTGGACCGGTTCCAAATTGGGAAAGGAATATGTCAAGGATGTATAATTTCACCTTGATTATTTAACTTGTATGCAGAGTACATCAAGCAAAATGGAGGGCTGGATGAAGCACAAGCTGTAATCAAGATTGCTGGGAGAAATATCAACAACCTTAGATGTGCAAATGACACCATCCGTATGGCATAAAGTGCAGAGGAACTAAAGAGCCCCTTGATGAAAGTGAAAGAGAAGAGTGAAAAAACTGGCTTAAATCTCAACATTCAAAAAACTAAGATCATGGAATCTGGTCCTATCACTTCATGGCAAGTAGATGGGAAAACAATAGAAACAGTGACAGAAATTATTATGACAGGTAAATAACTTCGTACATGGTATGTTGTACATGAGAAAAGTGCCATTCTGAGTTGCAGTTTCAGCATTTTATGGTGTACAACCTTGCTCACACCCAGATTCTGGACATGTAGATAAAGACTTGAGTTTAGGATTCCCACCACAAATTCCTGCTTTGCTTTTCCCAGGACACTTTTTCAAGTAGCCTCTTGGAACTGAGCCCACACAAGATTAGTGACTTCTGCCCAACCGCCTTATAAACTAGGTGCTTGCTGCCCTCTACTCTTCTGCTGTCTTGTGACCTGGGACAGAGGACTCTCCTGGTTCACTCTGTGCCCTCATTTCTAGGATCTGTGCATAATAGATGTTGTGACTTTACTTTCTTCATGTGGGTGTATTGAAGCTTGTGGCTTCAATGAAAACCCCAGAGTTCTGGGTTTTCTCTTTACCAAAGTGGGAACTCAAATGCTAAGAGAGCTATCTGCCACCCCTATGTAGGTGGGTTGTGTGCCTCCTCATTCAGCAGGTCACAATCTGCATATACTTGGTTTAACTTATCTGCTATGGCCCCTGCAACACGTATGCAATATCTATGGAATATGATAGAATAAATACCTTATTGTCCTATTCAATTCTACTTACAATCAACGAGCTGTTAAATATTATAGGAACATGAACTGTTTAGTTTTGAATACACTGTGATAAGCAACTTAAATTTTCAAAATCATATAGATAAAATGACTCATCTTCTGGATACCAGCCCAGCTTCTGTCCTCAAACACTCCTGTCTTTACTCAATAGGCTCATGAACAAAGGGGCCTTTGTGGCAGGAATGAAGTTTATGCATGAGCTTGACAACATGGACTTCTACTCACCAAGGATGATCTGGCTATGGCCATGGCTGAGTGCTCAATCTGCCAGGAGCAGAGAATGCTGAGTCCCTGATGTGGCACTGTTCCCCAGGATGATCAGCCGGCTAACAGTCTGATTACACTGGACAGCTTCCATTACAGAAGGAAGAGCATTTTGTTCTTATTGGAATAGACACATAGTCAGGATATGGATTTGTCTTCCCTTCACATAGTGCTTCTGCCAAAACTACTATCAGTGGATTTACAGAATGCCTTATCCTCTGTCATGGTTTTATACACAGTGTTGTTTCTGAAAAAAGAACCAACTTTACAGCAAAAAAGCAATGTGGCAATGATGATATGAATGTATCTGGAATACAGGCGATCCCTCAGGGTGTCTCTTAGTGCTGCCATATCCTACAATTAGGTCAACGAAAAATTAAAATAACCTAATACAGGCAAAACTACTAATGTCCCAAACTCTTCAAGAATGAAAGCTTGAGTCACTCTGCTAGGTAAAGAACCTCAATCAGTTGAGGTGCTTGTGGAAGGAAAAAGTTATCCAGAATAGATAGCAGATGAAGGTATTATCAATACCAGATACAACCATATGGTCACTTGCAGAACTGAGTACTATAATTGTCATAAGTATTTCCTCCTTAGTTAGATAGGTAGATAGATAGGAAGATAGATAAAAAAGGTGTCTTTGTCTTCCTTGCTTGTAACGTATGATATATAGACTTTATCTCACAGTATTTAAGTTACAGAATATCAAGGAGAAAGAATAACATTACTCAAGGACTTTACTTCCTCTTCTGGGAAAAATTTAGTTCAGTTCAGTCACTCAGTCATGTGCGACTCTTTGCGGCCCCATGAATCGAAGCACGCCAGGCCTCCCTGTCAATCACCAAATCCCGGAGTCCACCCAAACCCATGTCCATCGAGTCTGTGATGCCATCCAGGCATCTCATCTTCTGTCGTCCCCTTCTCCAACTGCCCCCAATTCCTCCCAGCATCAGAGTCTTTTCCAATGAGTTAACTCTTCACATGAGGTGGCCAAAGTATTGGAGTTTCAGCCTCAGCATCAATCCTTCCAATGAACACCCAGCACCCAGAACTGATCTTTTTTAGGATGGACTGGTTAGATCTCCTTGCAGTCCAAGGGATTCTCAAGAGTCTTCTCCAACATCACAGTTCAAAAGGATCAATTCTTCAGTGTTCAGCTTTCTTCACAGTTCAACTCTCACATCCATGCATGACTACTGGAAAAACCATAGCCTTGACTAGATGGACCTTTGTTGTCAAAGTAATATCTCTGCTTTTTAATATGCTATCTAGTTTGGTCATAACTGTCCTTCCAAGGAGTAAGCGTCTTTTAATTTCATGGCTGCGGTCACCAACTGCACTGATTTTGGAGCCCCCCCCCCCACAAAAAATAAATAAATAAAGTCTGACACTGTTTCCACTGTTTCCCCATCTATTTCCCATGAAGTGATGGGACTGGATACCATGATCTTAGTTTTCTGAATGTTGAGCTTTAAGCCAGCTTTTTCACTCTTCTCTTTCACTTTCATCAAGAGGCTTTTTAGTTCCTCTTCACTTTCTGCCATAAGGGTGGTATCATCTGCATATCTGAGGTTATTGATATTTCTCCCAGCAATCTTGATTCCAGCTTGTGCTTCTTCCAGCCCAGCATTTCTCATGATGTACTCTGCATAGAAGTTAAATAAGCAGGGTGACAATATACAGCCTTGACATACTCCTTTTCCTATTTGGAACCAGTCTGTAATCTGTTGTTTCATGTCCAGTTCTAACTGTTGCTTCCTGACCTGCATATAGGTTTCTCAAGAGGCAGGTCAAGTGGTCTGGTATGCCCATCTCTTTCAGAATTTTCCACAGTTTATTGTGATCCACACAGTCAAAGGCTTTGGCATAGTCAATAAAGCAGAGATAGATGTTTTTCTGAAACTCTCTTGCTTTTTTCGATGATCCAGCAGATGTTGGTAATTTGATCTCTTGTTCCTCTGCCTTTTCTAAAACCAGCTTGAATATCTGGGAAAAAGGTTAGTACATTTTCGGTTATACACAGGATAGCTGTATCATTATAGGCCGAATTATGACCTAGACATTGTCTTTAATTGGAAATTAAGTATAATTTAAGGAGGTGAATATGGGTGCAAAACTGATAAGGGATGAAATTGTCCTGGTTAATTTTATGTGACAATTTGATAGGGTCATGAGATGCTAGGTATTTTGTTAAACAATATTTCGGGTGTGTCTGTGAAGGTGTTTCTAGATGAGATTAACATTTGAATTGGTAAACTGATTAAGCAGGTGACTCTCAAAACTGTGGATAGGCATCACCCAGTGTGCCATGGCCTGATTAGAAGAAAAAAGGCATAGAAATAGAGAATTTACTCTCACTGTCTTGCTGAGTTATATACTGGTTTTCTCTTGTCTGTGAACTTTACTTATATCATCAGTTCTCTTAATTTTCAGACCCCTGAATTTAAGATTAGAACTATGCCATCAGCTTTCTAAATTCTTTAAAATGAATCTGTTATTTCTGTTTCTCAGGAGAATTCTAATACAACTGCTGTCAAAATAAAATATAACTTTTTCAAAATCTTAAACACTTATATAATATGTTCATATCAAAGGCAAAAACAGAGTTAATATATTATCTTATAAATCACATCTTTTCATTCATTTTCCTTTTTGTCATGAGATATCCTAAGTGCTTCAAAAGGAGTTAGTAACATATTTTAAATTCCTTCTAGTGCAGTCCATCTATTTCTTTTAATATTTTAATTTAATTATTATATAGCCAAGAAACTAAGGAATATTTTGTGATGTAAAGGGATTCAGTCAAGATATATCAGTTTCTTCATATTTGTTCTTCAAAAATATGGACATCAATCTCTGTGTTTACAGAAACTAATATCATAAGGAATGTAATTTAGAGTGAGAATCTGGTATTTTATGAAAACATGTGATCTCTTTTTGTCAGTAAAACAATTTACATATTTAATTTTTTATATCATCTTCTTATAAAAATCTAAGTGAAATGCACTATAAAAAAATGAGCTATAGTATTGTCCCATTTGGTAGTGTGGAGCTTATATACTATTTAATTTAGATCTGGAGATTTACTAATAGCCTTAGAGGCTTTGAAGTTGGCTTATTCATCAGCTTTATTTTCTGTCAAATTGCAATCTTTTCTTTTTTTTTTTTCCTAATGGTAGTTCCAAAATAATATTGGCTGCCTTAGCTATTAAGTATATAAAATTTTTTCTACTCTCTTACTGACTGGAAGATTTTTAAAGAATATGGACTCATTGGGAAACATTGCATTACACATAGAACTTTATAAAATTTCTTTATACACTCTGTCTTTGAGATTTTTTCAGTTTGTCATTTTATAGGCAGGTGAGGACTTTTTCACTTTTTCTCACTTACATAGTGCTATATATTCCATTTTCAAGTATGATAGTCTTAACCTGAAAGCAGAGGGGATTGACATTTACATTTCTAAAAAAGGCTCTAGTACTAGCATGTGCATGCTAAATCACTTCAGTCATATCCGACTCTTTGTGACCCTGTGGTCAGTAGCCCACCGCTGCTGCTGCTGCTAAGTTGCTTCAGTTATGTCCGACTCTGTGCGACCCCATAGACGGCAGCCCACCAGGTTCCCGCATCTCTGAGATTCTCCAGGCAAGAACACTGGAGTGGGTTGCCATTTCCTTCTCCAATGCATGAAAGTGAAAAGTGAAAGTGAAGTCACTCAGTCATGTCAGACTCTTTGCGACCCCATGGACTGCAGCCCACCAGGCTCCTCCATCCATGGGATTTTCCAGGCAAGAGTACTGGAGTGGGGTGCCATCACCTTCTCCAGGGGAGTCCCACTAGACAAGCATAGAAAAAAGTCTGCTTACATATTTTTGATTAAGATAGTCTGGTTATAATATGGCAGTTGTTGATGTGAACTGCTGAACATGACCCTTTCACTGGCACTGGGTTTTAGATACTCACTTTCACACCCTGTCACTTCAGAATGCTCACACATGTTATACTGTGACCAAGCCATTTTGTCAATACTTAATGCTACAATTATTTAAAAAAAAAAATCACTAAACAAAGAAGGCCATGAAGATAATCCTTTACCTGGATTTGAAAATCCAGGATTTTCCTGGCTAGCAGGATTTAAAATCACTCAGAAAATGTATAAAAGCAAAATATCTCTTTGCTGCACATAGTACTTCTAGAATCCAAAGAGGTTTGTTAAAGGAAAGTTAAAGTCTTGATATATAAAAATGTGGAGGACTTCCTTTCACTTTTAATTGGGAATCTAGTATTTAATTCAATACTAACGATATTATATAATTAAATAAAATATTGAACCAGGGCATATGGAAAAGTGCATTCTGTGCTCAGTTATTAAGTCATGTCTGACTCTGCAACCTCAAGGTCTGTAACCTGCCAGGCTCCTCTGTCCATGGGATTTCCCACGCGAGAATACTGGAGTGGGTTACCATTTCCACCTTCAGGGGATCTTCCCAACTAGGGATTACATGTATGTCTCTGGCATTGGCAGGAGGGTTCTTTACTGCTGAGCCACCAATAGAAGGATATATGGAAAAGAGATTATATTAAATTAACTATTTTATTTCCTTTTATTTAGGACACTTTATAGAGAAACCAGAGAACAAATTGCCAACATCCACCGGATCACAGAAAAAGCAAGACAATTACAGAAAAACATCAACTTCTGCTTTATTGACTATACCATAGCCTTTGACTGTGTGGATCACAAGAAACTGTGGAAAATTCTTAAAGAGTTGGGGATACCAGACCACCTTACCTGCCTACTGAGAAATATGCATGCAGGTCAAGAAGCAACAGTTAGAAATGGGACATGGAACAACTGACTGGTTCCAAATTGGGAAAGGAGTACCTCAAAGATGTATGCTGTCACCCTGCTTATTTAACTTATAAGTAGAGTACATCATGTGTAATGCCAGGCTGGATGAAGCACAAGTTGGAATCAATATTGCTGGGAGAAATATCAATAACCTCAGATACGCAGATGACACCCCCCATATGGCAGAAAGCAAAGAGGAACTAAAGAGCCTCTTGATGAAAGTGAAAGGGAGAGTGAAAAAGCTAGTTTAAAATTCAACATTCAAAAAACTAAAACCATGGCATCCAGTTCCATCACTCAATAGCAAATAGAAGGAGAAACAGTGAGAGACTTTATTTCCTTGGGCTCCAAAATCACTGTAGATGGTGATTGCAGCCATGAAATTAAAAGATGCTTGCTCCTTGGAATAAAAGCTATGATCAACCTAGACAGAAGCAGAGATATTACTTTGCAACAAAGGTCCGTCTAGTCAAGGCTATAGTTTTTCCAGTGGTCACATATGGATGTGAGAGTTGGATCATAAAGAAAGCTGAATGATGAAGAATTGATGGTTTTCAACTGTGGTGTTGGAGAAGACTCTTGAGAATCCCTTGGACTTCAAGGAGATCCAACCAGTCAATCCTAAAGGAAATCAGTCCTGAATATTCATTGGAAGGAATGATGCTGAAACTGAAGTTCCAATATTTTGGCCACCTGATGTGAAGAACTGACTCATTGAAAAAGACCCTGATGCAGGGAAAGATTGAAGGCAGGAGAAGAAGGAGACGATAGAGGATGAGATGGTTGGATGGCATCACTGACTCAATGGACATAAGTTTGAGCAGTCTTCAGGAGTTGGTGATAGAGAGGGAAGCCAGGGAAGCCTGGTGTGCTGCAGTTTATGGAGTTGCAAAGAGTCGGACATGACTGAGCAACTGAACTGAATGGAACTGTTTCCCCTGTAAGAATTTATTTAAGCAAATTTCTACTGTATAGCACAGGGAGTCAGCAGTAAAAAGTCTGCTGTAACGCAAGGGATGCAAGTTCGATCCCTGGGCAGGGAAAATATCCTGGAGGAGGGAATGGAAAACCCATTCCAGTATTCTTGCCAGGAAAATTCTGTGGATAGAGGATTATGGTAGGCCCCAGTGCATAAGGTCACAAGGAATAGAGTTGTACACATCTGAAGCGGCTGAGCTGATATATATCTATATTATTAATTTATAATTATTAATTACTTTATCATTATTATTATATATTTATTTAACTAACTTTTTTAAAAATTTTATTTTATTTTTAAACGTTACATAATTGTATTAGTTTTGCCAAATATCAAAATGAATCCGCCACAGGTATACATGTGTTCTCCATCCTGAACCCTCCTCCCTCCTCCCTCCCATACCATCCCTCTGGGTCGTCCCAGTGCACTAGCCCCAAGCATCCAGTATTGTGCATCGAACCTGGACTGGCATCTCGTTTCATACATGATATTTTACATGTTTCAAATACTTTGAATCAACTATACTTCATTTAAAAAAAAGAATTTGTCTATACACAACATTATAAAATCATTGATTATAGAACACAGTTAACTTATACATACTGTCCTTCTGTATTGTAACAGAGTTTTTTTAAGATCTTTTCCAAAATGTTACAATTAGATTTATATGTCAGCTTGGCTAGGCTGTAGTACATTTATTCAGTCAAATACTAATCTAGATATTGCTGGGAACATATTTTGTAGGTGTGTGTCTACAATTAGTAGAATTGAGTAAGAATTACCTTTGGTAATGTGAATGGAACTTGTCCAATTAATTGAAAGACTATAAGAGCAAAATCTGAGTTTTCTTTGGAGAATTCTAACTGAATCCTGTTATGGAAAGGTAATTATATCTCTTTCTTTATGTTTTCTTCTGTTATTTTATTTTATATATCTTTAAAAATGTGTTTATAATGCAAAAATGAAGAGTGCAAAATTCTTTCAGATACATCATCCATTTTTCCCAATAAATTTTCAATATCTTAAGTGTCTTTTACCACAGATTACAGTGTGTACTTCTGTAAAAGCTATCCTAGTATTTTTGACTTAAGTGTTATATTAAACCTAACTAATATTTGAGTTGTAGATTACAACTACAAAAATCTTTTGGATTGTATTTAGTAAATAATGACATGTTCTTTGTAGATCTCCTCTGCTTATCTTTATCTTCATGTACTTGTAATTTATTTTTTATCCAGTGTACAATAATTATTTCCCCAATAAATAAAAATATTTTAGAGAACTTATAAAATAATTTTAGTGATCTTGATGTTCTAGAAAGAAATGTTATACAAATAAAATATATTTATTTTCTTGAAAGTTTCATCTTCTAATAAGGTTGCCATATATACGTAATTCAATTCTACAAATGGCCATTTCTGGCCAATAATTAGTTAAGACTCTCTCTTCTCTTTATTTGATACAAATATATTGACTATTTTATTATTGTTCTAGTGGAAGCCCCATTTTCCTCAGTCATGATCATTAATCCAAAAACTTCTTTATGTGAGTCTCTACTTAAAATATCCATTTTTCTTTAGTCTATTATATCTAGTAAACCACTTAAGAATGCACCAGTTCCTGAAGAAATGGGCATTAGTCTATTACCCTTTAATATTAATTATTTTACATAAATAAGGACAGTACAGTAATTTCAGAGTTCAGGGTTGTTGCACATTTTAAGTTTTTGAAATTTTTAATTAAGCTCTAAAAAGACTTGGTTGTCTCAAGTGTAGCAGTGATAATAAGAGTGTTTACTACCAAGCTAAATAGGTACCCTAAAAACTAGCTAGTATGAGCTTCCTGCTAAGTTTTTGTGGTTTTTGTTTAGTCACTAAGTTGTGTCTGACTCTTTTAAGATCCCATGGACTGTAGCCCACCAGGCTCTTCTGTCCATGGGATTTTGAAGGCAAGAATACTGGAGCAGCTTGCCATTCCTTTCTCTAGGGGATCTTCCCCATGTAGGGATCGAACCTGAGAGTCTTGAAGCGTCTTCTGCATTGCAGGCAGATTTTTTAACTGCTGAGCCACCTGGGAAGCCCTTCCAGGTCAATGTCACCAAATTTTCAGATCTGTTCAGACAATACATTATCTAGACACATCTGAAAATAAACCCAATAAATACTTCCATAAAATCTTTCCCTGTCATTTTATGATTCATTTATCTCCAAAATGTGAGAACTGCTGAAGATAAAAATGTGGGGGTGCTGAGGTACTTTTCCAGAAAAACAAGACTATTTGCTGGCCCTTTCTGAAAAGCCTATCTGGTTTTACTTTATTTGGATAGTTTGTACAGAAAGTGTAACTTCATGGTAAGGAATATAAGTGATAAGTCTACAAGCGAACCAATTCATATTTAGTATTTATATGTTAAGCCTTGGGTATCTCATGTGTGTGTTAGTCTTGTAAGTATGTTTTCACTGTAGTTCCCATTCTTCATATGTAGACCATGCAATCTCAGTTTACAAAATCAATATGATTCCTGTATTTCTGGGTCAAAATTGTAGAACACAATTTTCCCATTTATGTTACTACAGAATATTGAGTGGAGTTCTTTGTGCTATGCAGAAGGTCCTTGCTGGTAATCTATTAATATTTTCAAATATAGCAGTGTGTGTATGTTAATCCCAAACTAATTTTCAATGGCCAGATAGAATAAAGAAAAAAATGAAACTGTCCCAATTATAATGTGCATAAACTAAAGTGATTGTGGTCACTTTTGCTTTCTCTGTTCTCTACAGTTAAAAAATTAAAATTATGAAAACAGGGATAAAAGTATTTTTCTAAGTATTTTCAGTTAGACATTCAGGTGGTGCTAGTGGTAAAGAATCTGTCTGCTAATGCAGAGACATAAGACATGGGTTCAATCCCTGGGTTGGGAAGATCCCCTGGAGAAGGAAATGGCAACCCACTCTAATATTCTTGCCAGCAGAGTCCCATGGAGAGAGTAGCCTGGCAAGCAATAGTCCATGGGGTTGCAAAGAGTAATACACGACTGATGACTGATGTGACTTCAGTTCAGTTCAGTGCAGTCGCTCAGTCGTGTCCGACTCTTTGCGACCCTATGAACTACAGCACGCCAGGCCTCCCTGTCCATCACCAACTCCCAGAGTTCACTCAAACTCATGTCCATCGAGTTGGTGATGCCATCCAGCCATCTCATCCTCTGTTGTCCCCTTCTCCTCCTGCCCCCAATCCCTCCCAGCATCAGAGTCTTTTCCAATGAGTCAACTCTTCACATGAGGTGCCCAAAGTATTGGAGTTTCAGCTTTAGCATCATTCCTTCCAAAGAACACCCAGGACCGATTTCCTTTAGAATGGATTGGTTGGATCTCCTCGCAGTCCAAGGGGCTCTCAAGAGTCTTCTCCAACATCACAGTTTAAAAACATCAATTCTTTGGCGCTCAGCCTTCTTCACAGTCCAACTTTCACATCCATACATGACCACTGGAAAAACCATAGCCCTGACTAGACGGACCTTTGTTGGCAAAGTAATGTCTCTGATTTTTAATATGCTATCTAGGTTGGCCATAACTTTCCTTCCAAGGAGTAAGCATCTGTTAATTTCATGGCTGCAATCACCATCTTCAGTGATTTTGGAGCCCAAAAAAATAAAGTCTGACACTGTTTCCACTGTTTCGCCATCTATTTCCCATGAAGTGATGAGACCAGATGCTATGATCTTAGTTTTCTGAATGTTTAGCTTTAAGCCAACTTAGTGCATGCTAATTTTTACATTAAAAAATAATCAAATTTATTTTTTTAATTATACTTAATAACAATAAAACTAACACACATGAATTTGAATCTAAGAAAGAGTCAATTCTGCTTATCTAGGCTGGTTGCTTAGGGAATAGTTGACATTGTTCTGTGTCAGAGTTTTTTTTTTTTTTTTTTTTTTTTAACTTCAGTGTCTATGTATGAATGTCCTGCCTCAGTAATACCTTATGATAAAATCCAGTGACTTCACATAACTTGACTACTTGTCTGCTTTCCATCACAAACTTAACTTCTCAGTCTTCTAGTTGATTAGAAAACACAGGGGAAGGGTCCTGAGGCAATGGTCTAAGCAATGAGGATTTTCTAACAGGAAAAGGATCCTGAGGATTCCTCTTGGGGCTGGTTGGGTGGGACCCATATCCATTGCCCCACTCCAGCCCCTCCCTGCTCCCTATGGTATCAAAGATTTCCTTTGAAAGGGAAGAGCAGAGACTGCATGGGGAGATCAGGGATGGAAACCCCCACAGCTGGGGGAGTGGAACAGCAGCCACCAAGCACACCTCGCCCCAGTTTCGCTTGTCCCATCTTCCCCGGAACCGAGAGCCTTTGGAGCATACAATCCACAGACTAGGAGTACAGAGAACAGGTCTGGCAGGCAAGAGAGGTGGGGGAAATGGTCACTGAATCTATTCTGAGCAGATGTGAAAGTCTTGCCAGGAGAGAAAACGTGGAAGCAAGGAAGAGGATCTTGAATGGGGTCCTTAATGATTCCTCTCTGTAATGGTCAAGAGGGAAAGGAGGAAGCAGCAAATGGAACCTCTGACCAAGAGCTGCCGAGAGGAAGAAGAAAAAGCAAGATGTGGAGGGAGGAGCCAAATCCAGGTTGGGAGCCAGGAGATCGAATTAGAAGACAAAGATGACCCTGGCCTTACTGCCGGGATGGGATGCTTTAGTGAGAAAATCCATCAGTGCAGACAACTAAAGGCAGCCGGGAGCTCGTGTACCTGAGGTGGAACCATAGAGCTGGGGGCACAGAACACAGATGCAAGGGCCACAGTCCAGCTCTCAGGGTTAGAGAGAGGATTATCACCACCTGGATCACAAGACGATCACACCCGGAATGCAGGGGTTGCTCAGTATAGCTTCATCTGCTTCCAGCCTTCATACTTTGTACCCTCAGAAAAAAAAAAAAAGAACAGATTTGAAGAAAATCTTCCTAAAATCACAGATGTTTATGAAAGCTTTAGTGTCTAGTAATTGTAAAGAAAGGAGAGATATGGCATTCAGATTCCAACCACCTTTGGCTTTGATTTGGGGTAATTCAGGATGAGTCGCTGTTCTTTAAACAGTTAAGACTGAGTTTCCCCAAAATTAGTCTTTCCTTTTAAGAGAATGGTAGACCAGGGCAAATACACTCAATGAGGCCCTGGTATCAGGCACAGTGACTGAAGAGAGAAACAAGTTAGGAAAGAAAATACAGAAGATTTCCAGTGACAACTCTCAAATAAAACCAATCCCCTAAAAACTAACACAATTATGTAAAGTTTAAAAATAAAATAAAATTAGAAAAAAAAAATAATAAAATAAAATAGAATAAAAAAAAAAAAAAAAAAAAAAAAAACCAATCCCTAGCCACAGAGATGAGTTGAAGCATGTTATCATCAAATTCTGAAGAAGCAAAACATAATGAACTGCCAAATGAAAATGCTGCCTTTTTTTTTTTTTTTTTTTTTTTAAGCCCAAATCTTCAACTCTGGACAAAGAACTGAAATGATTGGAACTTCCCATAGGCAGATTTTGTCTTCAGCTTAATAAACAAGAGACATTTCAGGCAAGAAGAAATGCATTTGTTTGTAGGGAGCAAAATAGATTCTAATAGCTCAGCACATTCCAGACCAGCTTCTAATCCTGTGGTGCCAAAACCTGGAGGCCTCCAGTGATAGGAAGGGCAGGAAGGACACCTTCAGGGTAGTGATGCCATCCTGACCTGCTGAATCTCTTCCTTTCCTGCCCACATGGCTCTCCTCTGCTTAAGACCTACAGGCCTCACATTTGAATCCCTACAACTGTCACCTACCACATTAAGTGACTATTAGGCTACCTTTCCAATCCACCCACATACCTTCTCTGAACAGTCTCCATCACATCAACCTTTTATCAAAAAACATCCAGTACCTCTCCAGTATCTTCTAATAAAGTCTGAGTTACTTCCCTCAAGTTTTAGGGCTATGGCAGCCTGCCTGAACATACCATTCCAACCTAGATCTCCTCTTTCTCCTGAGTCCCCAGCTCCACTGCCTCCATCCCTGCCCACTGCATTTAGCTCACCCCACAGTCAGGCCCTGTTGTAGGACCCTGTATCCAGAAACCAGTATCTGGCCATCCCCACCCAGACAGCTTTCCCTTCCCTGAATGCCTGAACTCAGGTCAGGACCACTTGGTCTGGCTTCATAACATGTTATTCGTTTATATATAAATGAATATTTCACATATATATGAAATATATATATGTATATATAGAGAGTAGCACATGTGCTCAGTCGTGTCTGACTTTTTATGATCCAGTGAACTGTAGCCCAATAGGCTCCTCTGTCCATGGGATTTCCCAGACAAGAATACTGGAGTGGGTTACCATTTCCTCCTGCAGGGTATCTTCCTGACCCAGGGATCAAATCAGTGTCTTCTGTGTCTCTGGCATTGACAGGTAGATTCTTTACCACTGAGCCACCTAGGAAGACTATATATATCTGAGACCTCTATTTTTATGGGGATCAAGAATACCCAGAATCTTTTTGAAAATAGATATTTTTAAAACAAAATCACGTTATTTCCAGACCTATTATAAAGCTACTGTAACTAACTATGGCACTGGTCAATGGAACATCACACAGAGATTAATGGAACAGTTACAGAACTCTAGCATAGACTCATACTTTCACTCATTTGATTTTTTATTTTGAAGGCACTATTTAATGTAAGATCTATTCTCAATAAAATTTGAAGTGTATGGTAAAGTATTGCTAACTGTAGGAATTATGTTGAACAGTAGATCTCTAGAACTGTTCATGTTGTATAACTAAAACTGTATACCACAAATAGAAATCCCCCATTTCTTCTATACCCACTGGATTTTTTACAAATGTGCCAAGAGGAAGGATTTTAAACAAACTATCTTGGGACCAATGGATATTCATAAATAAAATTTTCCTTGAATTTTCCTCACATTCCCAAATGCTGCTCAGTCCTGTACAACTCTTTGTGACCCCATGGACTGTGGCCCGCCAGGCTCCTCTGTCCATGGGCTTTGCCAGGCAAAAATACTAGAGTGGGTTGCCATCCACTCCTCCAGGGGATCTTCCCAACCCAGGGATTGAACCCATAGTACTTGTTTTTAAGGTGGATTCTTTACCATCTGAGTCATCAGGGAAGCCCCTTCCTCATATTACACATAGAAATTAATTTGAGATGGATCTGAAACATGAAGATAAAGCTAAAACTATTAACCATTTAGGAGACTATCTAAGAACATTCTTGACTTGGCAATAGACAAAGTTTTCTAGAAATGCTACAGAAATCATGTCACCATGTCAGTGACCTTTTGCCCTGTGATCACAGAAAGGTCAGAGATTTTCTGCCCTATAACAGTGAAGGTAGAGGTGGCTTACTTGCCCTCTCTGAACCAGAAATTTTTTCTTTTTCTTTTATTCCCTCAGCTTCCTCTTGCCTTTTCTTGGGACAGGAGTCATTCCCTGTAACATTTTTCTCTGTGGATGACAGCTTATCATGCAAAGATGGGCTCAATAAAGGACAAAAATGGTTTGGACCTAACAGAAGCAGAAAATATTAAGAAGAGGTGGCAAGAATATACAGAAGAACTGAACAAAAATATCTATGTGACATAGATAATCATGGTGGTGTGATCACTCATCTAGAGCCAGACATCCTGGAATGTGAAGTCAAGTGGACCTTAAAAAGCATCACTACTAACAAAGCTAGTGGAGGTGATGGGATTCCAGTTGAGCTATTTCAAATCCTGAAAGATGATGCTATGAAAGTGCTGCACTCAATATGTCAACCAATTTGGAAAACTCAGCAGTGGCCATGGAACTCGAAAAGGTCAGTTTTCATTCCAATACCAAAGAAAGGCATTGCCAAAGAATGCTCAAACTAATGCACAATTGCACTCATCTCACACGCTAGTAAAGCAATGCTCAAAATTCTCCAAGCCAGGCTTCAGCAATACGTGAACTGTGAATTTCCAGATGTTCAATCTGGTTTTAGAAAAGGTAGAGGAACCAGAGATCAAATTGCCAACATCTGCTGGATCATCAAAAAAGCGAGAGTTCCAGAAAAACATCTATTTCTGCTTTATTGACTATGCCAAAACCTTTGCCTGTGTGGATCACAAAAAAACTGTGGAAAATTCTGAAAGACATGGGAATATCAGACCACCTGACCTGCCTCTTGGGAAACCTATAAGCAGGTCAGGAAGTGATAGTTAGAACTGGACATGGAACAACAGACTGGTTCCAAATAGGAAAAGGAGTATGTCAAGGTTGTATATTGTCACCCTGCTTATTTAACTTATATGCAGTGTACATCATGAGAAATGCTGGTCTGGATGAAGCGCAAGCTGGAATCAAGATTGCCGGGAGAAATATCAATAACCTCAGATATGCAGATGACACCACCCTTATGGCAGAAAGTGAAGAGGAACTACAAAGCCTCTTGATGAAAGTGAAAGAGGAGAGTGAAAAAGTTGGCTTAAAGCTCGACATTCAGAAAATGAAGATCATGACATCTGGTCCCATCACTTCATGGGAAATAGAAGGTGAAACCATGGAAACATTGTCACACTTTATTTTTTTGGCTCCAAAGTCACTGCAGATGGTGATTGCAGCCATGAAATTAAAAGACCCTTACTCCTTGAAAGGAAAGTTATGACCAACCTAGATAGCATATTCAAAAGCAGAGACATTACTTTGCCAACAAAGGTCCGTCTAGTCAAGGCTATGGTTTTTCCTGTGGTCATGTATGGATGTGAGAGTTGGACTGTGAAGAAAGCTGAGTGCTGAAGAATTGATGCTTTTGAACTGTGATGTTGGAGAAGACTCTTGAGAGTCCCTGGGACTGCAAGGAGATCCAACCAGTGCATCCTAAATGATATCATCCTGGGTGTTCATTGGAAGGACTGATGCTAAAGCTGAAACTCCAATACTTTGGCCACCTCATGCAAAGTGTTGACTCATTGGAAAAGACTGATGCCTGGAGGAACTGGGGCTGGAGGAGAAGGGGACAACGGAGGATGAGATGGTTGGATGGCCTCACCAAATTGATGGATGTGAGTTTGGGTGAACTCCGGGAGTTGGTGATGGACAGGGAGGCCTGGCATGCTGTGATTCATGGGGTCGCAAAGAGTTGGACACAACTGAGCGACTGGACTGAACTGAACATGTACGACCAATCACCAGACCTGCCCAAAATTTTTAGGCTAATTCATGTTGATATTTGGCAGAAACCAACACAATTCTGTAAAGTAATTCTCCTTCAATTAAAAAATAAATAATTTTAAAGAAAAGAGCACCCATGGTGACCCATGTAAGAGAGCTGGCCAGTGACTTCATTGTTTTCTTCTTTTTGAGACTTTTGTGTATACAAAATAAATTTGGTAGTGCACATTCAGCATCTAAAATTAAAATTTTAGCTCTTCCTACTTGCTTTTATGGTGACTATGTTTTTAATCAAAGATTTGCCAAAGGTGAAAGAAACAGTTTGTGTTCTTTCTCACTCAGAGGGAATTATCACCCTTTGAAATTCAGTTGATTGTTTTAATTTGCAAACTCACTACTGCTTTACTCAAGGTCACTTATGATTTCGTAGTGTGTGACCTTTTTTTTCATTGCTAGGGTCAAGACAACATTCCCTAGTACCTTTGTACATTACATTTGAGGTTGAGATTCTGATATTATGAATATTTTAAAACTATTTTTTGTAATGTGTTGCTTAGTTTTACTAAATGAAAATAAAAAATTTTTGCAGTATAATATATATCAACAAATTCAAAGTTTTGGAAGTTCTGTAAGTTTTAAAAATACATAAATTTTCACAATCACTAACATGAATGTAGAAAAATTTAGTGCCTAAAATAAATTGTTTTACTTTCAAAATTGCCTCATATCCATTTGTAACAAATGTTTTCAGTCACTCTGAACTCCTGGTGACCATTTATCTAATTGAGATTTTTGCTTTTATAAAATGCCCTATCAGTGGCATCATATAGAATGTGGTCTTCTGAATCTATTTTTAATTATTCTCAGTGCTTTGAAAATTTGTGAATCATCTTTTCAGGTGCTTATTAGTCATGTATGGTTGTGAGAGTTGAACTATAAAGAAAGCTGAGCAATGAAGAATTGTGGTGTTGGAGAAGACTCTTGAGAATCCCTTGGACTGCAAAGAGATCCAACCAGTCCATCCTAAAGGAGATCAGTCCTGGGTGCTGGGTGTTCTTTGGAAGGATTGATGCTGAGGCTGAAACTCAATACTTTGGCCACCTCATGTGAAGAGTTAACTCATTTGAAAAGACCTTAGTGGGAAAGATTGAGGACAGGAGGATAAGGGGACGACAAAAGATGGGATGGTTGAATGGCATCACCGACTCAATGGACATGATTTTGGGTGAACTCCAGAAGTTGGTGATGGACAGGGAGGCCTGGTGTGCTGCAATTCATGGGTTCACAAATAGTGGGACACGATTGAGTGACTGAACTGAACTGAACTGATGAATCATTCAGATTAACCCATTATAAGTTATATCATTTCTGTCCCTATTAATGAATAATAAGTATTCTTTATATGGTCTGAGATCAGCCCTTAAACAGAAGTATTATTTTAAAATACTTTTTTCTCAGCCTGTAGCTTGACATTTTATTATTTTAATAACATACTATAAATTTTTATTTTGTACTGTTATCACAAATGCAATTATTTCTTTAATTTCAAGTTCTAGTAGTTTTTAGTATATAAAAATATAATTCTTATTTTGTATATCCAGTTTGTTCACTGTGACCTTGATAATTTTTTATAGTAGTTTTTGTATATTCTTTGTGATTTCCTGATTTCTGTGAGAAATCTAGTATCACATACTCATATTGTGAGTAAATATAATTTTACTCCTTTCCTTCCAAACTGGATATGCACTTAAACTATTTACTTGTTAACCTTCTCATTGTTGTCTTATTGTAATAGTTATGATATACAGTACAATGTTGAAGAAAAATGGCAAAATAAATCATCTTTGCCTTGTTCCTCATATCTGGGGGAAAATTTTAGCTTTTCACTTATGGAGTATGATGTCAGCAACAGCAGTATAAAGTATGGGTTTTACATAGTTGCACTTTATCAAAATGGAGAAAAGTCCATCTTATTCTTAGTCTATTGAGTATTTTTATGGTAAATAAATGTGTCATTGTTCAAATGATTGTTCTATAGTTCTACATCTCTTTACATCATCACATGAGTTTTGTCCTTTATTTTGTCAACATGGTACATTATATTAATTATTTTCAGATGTTACATCAACTGACCATCTGGGGATCAATCCTAGCTGCTTGTAGTGTAAAATATAATTGCCATACATGATATTTGCCATAAATCACATTGCTAACATAAATTATCTAATGTAGCTCAAGGTCTCAGGTGTACAAGGACATTCTTCTCAGCAAGGGCATCCCATGGGTTCAGAGATCATTGCTCAAAAGCTTATCAGAGACCACTACTGATAAATTTTGGAATGTGCAGGGTTTGGACAATTCACAACTGTTGAGTTAGCCCTTTACTGCAGAAAGTCCATGTAGTTCAGTGGTTAAGTATTTTTAAATAAAAATAAATTACATCCAATGAGATTTAATTTTTGAGGGGGTATTAAGTCAACTTTTATAGTCAATTTACTGCAAATGTCAACCATTACTGCATTATGATACAATAAAAAGCCTATTCATAAATAACATATTCAGTAACAGGAGAGACTATTCTATAAATAATTTGATGACTTCTTTAATATTTGACACATACACACTTTTTTTGGAATTTATATATAGGAGCTGCTTCTACATTCTTCTAAACAATATTGAAAATGTAAAGTGTATACTTAATGCATTATGAGAAAGATTTTATCATCACATTGTTTTCATTATAAAAAGCAATAGCAAAAAACAAAATTATGTTCCCTGAAATTTAATTACAGTGTACTGAATTTACTGTCATATTATAATTAAGAACAGAATAAGATATATGTGTAATAAAATGATAAAAGAATAATTCTTGTGCACATATAGTGATACATTTATAATTTTTATTAAGTCTAGTTCATAATAGTAATATTAAAGATGTATAACATTTTAATCATGTATTTCTTATCATTTACATGTCTGTATCCCTTATAAAGGGCTTCCCTGGTGGCTCAGCAGTAAAGAATCCCCTGCAATGTAAGAGCTGCAGATGATGAGGGTTCGATCCCTGGGTTGGGAAGATCCCCTAGAGGAAGGCATAGCAACCCACTCCAGTATTCTTGCCTGGAGAATCCCATGAACAGAGGAGCCTGGTGGGCTATAGTCCATAGGGTTGTAAAGAGTTGGACAAGACTGAGGCAACTTAACATGCATGTACACATCCTTTATAAAAATAACAGAAACACTGGTATTTTGCATACATTAGATAATGACTCAAAAGAATTTCATATTTATGTATATAATGATTATTTTCTTAAATTTCCCATTTTTAGCTTGATGAAATTCATTCCTTTGAAAAAAAGTCTTCAATTTAACATGTTCAAGTATTAATAATGATGAAATGCCATGAGTTAGTAGTAAAAAAAATCAATTATTTTCAGTATATTTTCATATTTTTTAGGCTTTGCCCACAATAAAATTATATATGCTTTCCTTGTAGCTAATGCATGCTACTTTCAATGGCTCTAAAGCATGATAATTTATTTGTAATGTAAATGCCATCTACTTCATGCTGCTGCTGCTGTTAAGTTGCTTGAGTCTTGTCCAACTCTGTGCAACCACATAGACAGCAGCCCACTGGCTGTCCCGTCGCTGGGATTCTCCAGGCAAGAACAATGGAGTGGGTTGCCAGTTCCTTCTCCAATGCATGAAAGTGACAAGTGAAAGTGAAGTCGCTCAGTCGTGTCTGACTCTTAGCGACCCCATGGACTGCAGCCCAAGAGGCTACTCCATCCATGGGATTTTCCAGGCAAGAGTACTGGAGTGGGGTGCCATTGCCTTCCCTTCATCTACTTCATAGTAGGGATTAAATTAATATATAATTATTTAAAGAACTGTACCGAAGTACTCATAATACGTTTGATGAGTTTTAGGTGTACAGACAGAATTTTCCTGTTTTAATATGCCAATTTCACTAGGCTTCTTCAAGGTTCATTAATCCTAGGATGATGAAAAAGAAAAAAAAGAAAAATAAATAATCCAAGTTTTTAGGTTACTCTTACACATGAGACACTATACAGACACTCTCAAATGGATTTGATGGTGAGCATTTAATTAATTTTAGTATCTTTGACTGTATGAGAGGCATTCAAAGGGGTCCAGTGTGATTGGAGTATGGAATGTGACATACTGATGGAGTGGTGGTGTTGTGACCCCATGGACTCCTCTGTCCATGGGATTTTCCAGGCAAGAATACTGGAGTGGGTTGCTATTTCCTTCTCCAAGGGATCTTCCAGACCCAGGAATCAAAGTCAGGTCTCCTGCATTGCAGGCAGATTCTTTACAGAGTGAGCTACCGAGGGAAGCTTAGGGAGTAGGTGGGAAAAAAATGAAGCAGCAGAGATAAGAAGTAATGTTATGAAATTCTTTGATAATTTTGTAACAGTATACTCTTTTCCTCTGAGGGCATTAGGAATTCATGGAATATTATGATTGGTGGGTATTATTACTTAAGTGTTGATAGAAAGTGCAAAGGCACTTTGGATTTTAATGAACATATTTGAGTTTATTTGATGAAAATGGTAAAAATATAGGATTTATTAAATACAGATTTAGTACTTCTAACTATAGAACCCTGGGAATAAAACCCACTTAATTGGTCGGGTACAATATAAGTTCTATGAAACTGATATTTCATTTTCTATTGTTAAAGTAATTAAATGAGTATTCCATAAGACTGAGGTGGCTCTAATACTCTGGCAGCGTTTGTAAGCAAACTGATAGCTAACCAGAGCAAATTCCTGTAAATGCATGAAGGATAAGAAATTGAAACCTAAACACAGTCACAAATGGCTGAATAGGCTATTATAGATTAGGCAAACCACATAAGCTACAGCCAGTCAAAAGAATTCCCTTGCTTTGCTTTTGCATCTGCTCTCTAAAAGATTCTTCCCTAGCTTCTGTCAGCTGAACACTGCTAACCTTTCTCAGTTTGGCACTGCCCAATTCAAATTGATGTTTGCTCAAATAAATTAATCAAAAACTTAATGTATAATTGCTCTTTACCATTATTTCTTTATTTCTGATGTGCAAAATCTAGAATCATAGCACGTGACACATAGGAGCTAGGTAAAATTTTGAACTAGGTAATGAAAATATTTATGTTCAAAGTTGCATAATACTACAACATTCAAGGTTTAGTTCCAATTTATAAATTAAAAAATGAGAATGAAATGAAGTTGGATGAGAGTATGCAAACTCTGAATGCATTTTACAGGTCACAAGGTAGAATTATGCTAAATAAAGGAGAATGCTGATATGATTACAAAAAAATCTTTACATTTGTAAATACAATAATTATCATTTGTATAAGTAGATTGAGTGCCTAAAAATAAAGCCTGGAAAGCCATAATCAGCTTAAGTAAATTAACCTGAATTATGTTTAGAATACTCAACAGAGAATGTTGATTTTGGTTATGAATATTCCTCTATAACTCACAATTTCCTATATACTGCAGTTAACAGAAAACATCCTAAGGAAACATTTTATGCATTTGTATCTTACTTATTTTTGCAAAGTGTTTTTGTCCATTTTCGTTTTAAGTCCTTCCATAACATGAACAGTGTTACTAGGTTTTCAAAAGGTGGTTCCTATTTGTTTATTCATTGCTTACATATTATTGCTGATTCAGTAAAGGTAACATTTGTAGAAACTTAAAGTAGTTAGAGACAACTGAATGTTTTGCTTTTATCAAGAATGAGATTTACATTCATACTCCTTAACTCCTGTTTTAGAGTGTGAAATAATTATGTTACCGTCTACAATTTTTTTTCTACAACAATATCTAAAATATAACTACTTAATAATAAGACAGTGATAGAAATTACATTTAAGAATATTAAAGACCTAAAGATTAAGACAGACTATGCTCTTGTTACAATTTGGCCATTTGAATGGATGTTATTATCATCATAATTGATTAAATCTTTGACTAAATTTCTCTCATTGGCTCTCATTGGCAGTTTTATGTTTCTTTTCCGGAGTCACATCTTGTGGTCATGTCCATGTAAAACTCTTTGCTGATAGTTAAGTCTCAAAGACCTGGGTGTCTTTAACTGAAGTTAACTGTGTGCCAGTTTCCCTAGGGAGTCCTGGCCAATGCCTGTTGTCTGAGATTAGCTTTTAGTAGTGCTCTGCTTTTCATTTCCTAGTCTTTCAGCTTCAACTTGTTTTTAAAATATACTATCACCTTCTCTTGAATATAACACATTTTTTCCTGAGATGCTATAGTTCTAAGAGAAAGGGAGAGACAAAGAATATATATATGAGGACATTAACATAAAATGGAATAAATCAGTAATAAAACTAAATGCTTTACAAGAATTGCTGTTAAAAATTATATTGCATCACTAAATTGTAAGCTAAAATACTGAGAAGATCTTCATTATTATGGAATAATCAGAGTGATGCTAGACAGTAACTGAATTAGATTAAAAAACATACATGATTTTGAGACTCTGTCCATTGCCTCAATAAGGCACCTAAATTTTACTGCAAATTTCTTAAAAGAAATTTGAAGATTCAGTATAATTTTATTGTTTGTTCACTTGTAAATTGATTCCTGAACCATGTGACTCCCAGTTTCTTTGAAGTACTTATTAATAAGAAAGTAACTGGGAATCATGTGGTTCAGGAGTTCATTTAAAAATGAAGCTTTCTTCATTTATAGGATTTATAGGATAAAAGTATACAGAATCTACAAATTTCTTTGAAGAAATTTGCAGTTGAATTTAGGAGCCTTATTGAGCCAGTGAACAGATTGTCCCCATCATATATTTTTAGTCACTTTAAAGTACCTCTTAATAAGAAAAGAGTTCACTGGTGATTCAGATGGTAAAGAATCTGCCTGCAATGCAAGAGACTCAGATTCAATCCCTTGGTCAGGAAGATTCCCTGGAGAAGGGAATGGCTACTCACTGCAGTATTCTTGCCTGGAAAACCCATGGACAAAGGAGCCTGGCAGGCAATAGTCCATGGGGTCACAAAGAGCTGGACATAACTGAGCATCTAACACTTTCTAAATAGAAAAAGTGGTGCATGCATACAGGTAGTTACAGAATATGTAGTTCATTTTCTTTAGTTACTGTATAATCTGTTACTTGAATCATTTTTCTATGTCTTATTTATTGCAACTTTAAACAAAGACTAAACAATTCCTATTAATTGTTATTATATGTTCCACTGGATATTTCTTTAAGAAATATATGATAGTATGCTTTGTGAACAATGTATATTTTTGTATTCTTAGTCAGGTTATAAGTTTCTGGAATTTAAGGCAATCTGTTTCATTCATTTTTTTTTTTAATCCCCTGGTACTTATAAGAACAAATACTATTGAACAAGAATGCAACAATTTCCTATTATCCTAGTAGACATAGTCACAGTTAAACAAGAATTTGACAAAGTAAACAAAATATGGAGATCAGTCCTGGGTGTTCCTTGGTAGGACTGATGTTGAAGCTGAAACTCCAATACTTTGGCCAACTGATGCGAAGAGCTGACTTGTTTTAAAAGACCCTGATGCTGGGAAAGATTGAGGGCAGGAGGAGAAGGGGACAGCAGAGGATGAGATGGTTGGATGGCATCACAGACTCAATGGACATGGGTTTGGGTGGACTCTGGGAGCTGGTGATGGACAGGGAGGCCTGGTGTGCTGCGGTTCATGGGGTCACAAATAGTGGGGCACGACTGAGCAACTGAACTAAACTGAAACAATATGGGCTTTTTTGTTTAAAGATTCTCCTTGTTCTTTGTAAATCAATGATTTAGGATTTTTCAAGTATTCCTGTTTACTTTATTTGTAGGTGTTTCTAATACCTTTCATTCTTTTTCCCTTTCTCTGTAAAAGCAAGATCAATTTGTATGAAGAACCTTATTATTTTGTGTTCAAGGATAACTGCTTCTTATTTTGGATGTATTAAAATTCAATCACTCACAAATATTTTTTAGCACATCATGTTTTCATTTGTGGTGTGAATATCTTAAAACCTTCCAGAAAAGTAACATCTAACATTTGTAAATCAAGCTGTTAGAGATTTAAGCTCTTTCAGCTGTCAGATTTTTTCTTTTCCCTAATTCTTGCAGAGCTAAAGTAAAATTAACGGATTTACAATTCAGCAAAATACATAGAATCTACTGAACCAGATTTTACAGTCAATAGGTTCATGAAAGTAATTCAACAAAGTTCACATCTAATAGAAAATAAGTGATTTAGGGTTAGTCAATTGAGTTCAAAATGAATTATTTTTGCATGTATATTCTGCTTAGCTATTTAGACTGAGTATTGCTTCTTGGTTATTTCTCATCCTAATGAACAGTGTTATTCTTTGTTTTCAAGGTCATTCACATTTTCCCACTGAATTAGGAAACAGATAGAAGAAAAGGGAAAAGAAATGGGCTACCAGACCTCCTTATCTGTCTCCAGAGAAACCTGTATGGAGGTCAAGAAGCAAGAGCTGGAACTGGACATGGAACAATGGACTGGTTCCGAATTGGGAAAGGAGTACATCAAGGCTGTTCACTGTCAACCTGCTTATTTAACTTATATGCAGAATATATCATACAAAATGCTGGTCTGGATGAAGCACAAGCTGGAATCAAGATTTCCAGGAAAACTATCAATAAAGTCAGATATGCAGATGGCATCACCCTTATGGCAGAAAGCAAAGAGGAACTAAAGAGCCTCATCACTCTTGATGAAAGTGAAAGAGCAGAGTGAAAAAGCTGGCTTAAAACTCAACATTCAAAAATGAAGATCATGTCATCGGGTTCCATCACTTCATGGCAAAAATGGGAACCAATGGAAACAGTGACAGAGTTTATTTTCTTGGGCTCCTGTATCACTGCAGATGGTCACTGCAGCCATGAAATTAAAAAATACTTGCTCTTTGGAAGACAAGCTATGACCAACCTAGCTTTTTAACTATATTAAAAAGCAAAGACATTACTTTGCCGACCAGTTCCATCTAGTCAAATTATGGTTTTTTCAGTAGTCATGTATGGCTGTGAGATTCGGACCACAAAGAAAGCTGAGTGCCAAAGAATTGATGTTTTTGTATTGTGGTGTTGGGAAGACTCTTGAGAGTCCCTTGGACTGCAAGGAGATCAAACCAGTCAATCCTAAGGGCAGTCAGTCCTGAATATTTATTGGAAGGACTAATGCTAAAGCTGAAGCTCAAATACTTTGGTCACCTTATGAGAAGAACCAAGTCATTAGAAAAGACTCTGATGTTGGGAAAGATTGAAGGCAGGAGGAGAAGGGGATGACAGAGGACGAGATGGGTGGATGGCATCACCAATCAATGGACATGAGTTTGAACAAGCTCCAGGAGTTGGTGAAGGACAGGGAAGCCTGGAGTGTTGCAATATATGGGGTTGCAAAGAGTGAGAAATGACTGAGGAACTGAACTTAACTGGAAGAAATGTGGGGGAAAAAAACTAACTAGGAGATTAAAAAAAAAAAAAAAGAAGAAGAAGAAGAAATTTTAATTTGGTTAGAGGACTATTTGGCAGTGACCTGAAAAAGAGAAAACAAATATAAGGAGGCAAATATAACTAATCTTTTTTTAGCCCATAGCATAACTAAGTAACAGCAAAAGTAACTCAGTACAACTGCTGTGTTCTGTAGGCCAACCCTGAGGTATAGCATTAAATCCACACTGTGTCTCTCAAAGTCATAGCATTTGTTTACTAACAGTATTATATTATGTGTAGCTTCAATGTATAATGTAGTTCCAGATAGTCAGAAAATATTTGTTACTGAGTGATTATCTCATTTAATTCCAAAAATAATTTTGTGAAATTATAGTTGCTACCTCTATATTAAAAATGAAGAAACTGGGATTTAAAGAAAAAACTACCTTGTGTGCTGTCCAAAACTGAAAAGCTAAAGAATGAAACTATTTGATTTTAGAACACTGCATCTTTGTTTTACTTTTCACTATGCTGTACTCTCCTTCCTTGAGGTACAAGGTCCAGTGTGGTATAGATTTAAAACTTGCCATAGCTCTTCCAACATTTCCTGTGTAAGACACTGGATCCATTGAAAGGAGCAAAAGATTATATATGAGTTTGTTCCTCAAGGAACACTTACCAAGTTATGTAGATGTTTCAGGAGAGTTCATTTAAAACTACTTAAAGAGGAGTTAGGGTTTCACTGGTTACTCAACAGTAAAAAATCTGCCTGCAATGCAGGAGACCTAGGTTCAATCCCAGGGTCAGAAAGATCCACTGGAGAAGGGAATGAAAACCCACTTCAGTATTCTTGCCTAGAGAATTCCATGGACAGAGGAGCCTGGTGGGCTACAATCCATGGGGTCCCAAGCAGTTGGACAGGAATGAGTGATTAACACTTTCACTTTCAAAGAGGAGTTAATGATGGAAAAACTGTTCCCTGTTAAGTATCATATGTCCGACCTATGACTCATAAATTTTTCCCACACATTGGAATTATCTGAGGTTACGAACGGAACATTTCATGCAAAGATGGGCTTGATAAAGGACAGAAATGGTATGGACCTAACAGAAGCAGAAGATATTAAGAAGAGGTGGCAAGAATACACAGAGAAACTGTACAAAAAAGATCTTCACGCCCAGATAATCACGATGGTGTGATCACTCATCTAGGGCCAGACATCCTGGGATGTGAAGTCAAGTGGGCCTTAGAAAGCATCACTACAAACTAAGCTAGTGGAGGTAATGGAATTTCAGTTGAGCTATTTCAAATCCTGAAAAATGATGCTGTGAAAGTGATGCACTCAATATTCCAGCAAATTTGGAAAACTCAGCAGTGGCTACAGGACTGGAAAAGGTCAGTTGTCATTCCAAACCCAAAAAAGGCAAAGCCAAAGAACGCTCAAACTACCACACAATTGCACTCATCTCACATGCTAATAAAGTAATGCTAAAATTCTCCAACCAGGCTTCAGCAATACGTGAACCGTGAAATTCCTGATGTTTAAGCTGGTTTTAGAAAAGGCAGAGGAGCCAGAGATCAAATTGCCAACATCTGCTGGATCATCAAAAAAGCAAGATAGTTCCAGAAAATCATCGATTTCTGCTTTATTGATTATGCCAAAGCCTTTGAATGTGTGGATTACAATAAACTGTGGAAAATTCAGAAAGAGATGGGAATACCAGACCACCTGACCTGCCTCTTGAGAAATCTGTATGCAGGTCAGGAAGCAACAGTTAGAACTGGACATGGAACAACAGACTGGTTCCAAATAGGAAAAGGAGTACGTCAAGGCTGTATATTGTCACCCTGCTTATTTAACTTCTATGCAGAGTACATCATGAGAAACGCTGGACTGGAAAAAAAAACAAGCTGGAATCAAGATTGGCAGGAGAAATGTCAATAACCTCAGATATGCAGATGACACCACCCTTATGGCAGAAAGTGAAGAGGAACTCAAAAGCCTCTTGACGAAAGTGAAAGTGGAGAGTGAAAAATTTGGCTTAAAGCTCAACATTCAGAAAACGAAGATCATGTCATCCAGTCCCATCACTTCATGGGAAATAGATGGGGAAACAGTGGAAACAGTGTCAGACTTTATTTTTTTGGTGCTCCAAAATCAGTGCAGATGGTGATTGCAGCCATGAAATTAAAAGATGCTTACTCCTGTGATGTATGTCAGAGAGTGTTTTGCCTATGTTCTCCTCTAGGAGTTTTATAGCTTCTGGTCTTATGTTTAGATCTTTAATCCATTTTGAGTTTATTTTTGTGTATGGTGTTAGCAAGTGTTCTAGTTTCATCCTTTTACAATGGTTGACCAGTTTTCCCAGCACCACTTGTTAAAGAGATTGTCTTTAATCCATTGTATATTCTTGCCTCCTTTGTCAAAGATAAGGTGTCCATATGTGGGTGGATTTATCTCTGGGCTTTCTATTTTGTTCCATTGATCTATATTTCTGTCTTTGTGCCAGTACCATACTGTCTTGATATCTGTGGCTTTGTAGTAGAGCCTGGAGTCAGGTAGGTTGATTCCTCCAGTTCCATTCTTCTTTCTCAAGATCGCTTTGGCTATTCGAGGTTTTTTGTATTTCCATACAAATTATGAAATTATTTGTTCTAGCTCTGTGAAGAATACTGTTGGTAGCTTAATAGGGATTGCATTGAATCTATAAATTGCTTTGGGTAGTATACTCATTTTCACTATATTGATTCTTCCAATCCATGAACATGGTATATTTCTCCATCTATTAGTGTCCTCTTTGATTTCTTTCACCAGTGTTTTATAGTTTTCTATATATAGGTCTTTAGTTTCTTTAGGTAGATATATTCCTAAGTATTTTATTCTTTCCGTTGCAATGGTGAATGGAATTGTTTCCTTAATTTCTCTTTCAGTTTTCTCATTATTAGTGTATAGGAATGCAAGGGATTTTTGTGTGTTGATTTTATATCCTGCAACTTTACTATAGTCATTGATTAGTTCTAGTAATTTTCTGGTGGAGTCTTTAGGGTTTTCTATGTAGAGGATCATGTCATCTGCAAATAGTGAGAGTTTTACTTCTTCTTTTCCAATTTGGATTCCTTTTATTTCTTTTTCTGCTCTGATTGCTGTCGCCAAACATCACAGCAAGATCCTCTATGACCCACCTCCCAGAATATTGGAAATACAAGCAAAAATAAACAAATGGGACCTAATTAACCTTAAAAGCTTCTGCACATCAAAGGAAACTATCAGCAAGGTGAAAAGACAGCCTTCAGAATGGGAGAAAATAATAGCAAATGAAGCAACTGACAAACAACTAATGTCAAAAATATACAAGCAACTCCTACAGCTCAACTCCAGAAAAATAAATGACCCAATCAAAAAATGGGCCAAAGAACTAAATAGACATTTCTCCAAAGAAGACGTACAGATGGCTAACAAACACATGAAAAGATGCTCAACATCACTCATTATCAGAGAAATGCAAATCAAATCCACTATGAGGTACGATTTTACACCAGTCAGAATGGCTGCGATCCAAAAGTCTACAAATAATAAATGCTGGAGAGGGTGTGGAGAAAAGGGAACCCTCTTACACTGTTGGTGGGAATGCAAACTAGTACAGCCACTATGGAGAACAGTGTGGAGATTCCTTAAAAAACTGGAAATAGAACTGCCTTATGATCCAGCAATCCCACTGCTGGGCATACACACTGAGGAAACCAGAAGGGAAAGAGACACATTACCCCAATGTTCATCCCAGCACTGTTTATAATAGCCAGGACATGGAAGCAACCTAGATGTCCATCAGCAGATGAATGGATAAGAAAGCAGTGGTACATATACACAATGGAGTATTACTCAGCCATTAAAAAGGATACATTTGAATCAGTTCTAATGAGGTGGATGAAACTGGAGCCTATTATACAGAGTGAAGTAAGCCAGAAAGAAAAACACCAATACAATATACTAACGCATATATATGGAATTTAGGAAGATGGTAATGATAACCCTGTATACGAGACAGCAAAAGAGACACTGATGTATAGAACAGTCTTTTGGACTCTGTGGGAGAGGGAGAGGGTGGGAAGATTTGGGAGAATGGCATTGAAACATGTAAAATATCATGTATGAAACGAGATGCCAGTCCAGGTTCAATGTAGGATACTGAATGCTTGGGGCTAGTGCACTGGGACGACCCAGAGGGATGGTATGGGGAGGGAGGAGGGAGGAGGGTTCAGGATGGGGAGCACATGCATACCTGTGATGGATTCATTTTGATATTTGGCAAAACTAATACAATTATGTAAAGTTTAAAAAAAAAAAATGCTTACTCCTAGGAAGGAAAGTTATGACCAACCTAGATAGCATATTCAAAAGCAGAGACATTACTTTGCCAACAAAGGTTCATCTAGTCAAGGCTATGGTTTTTCCAGTGGTTATGTATGGATGTGAGAGTTGGACCATGAAGAAGGCTGAGCACCGAAGAATTGATGCTTTTGAACTGCAGTGTTGGAGAAGACTCAAGAGAGTCCCTTGGGCTGCAAGGAGATCCAAGCAGTCCATTTTGAAGGAGCTCAGTCCTGGGATTTCTTTCGAAGGATGATGCTAAAGCTGAAACTCCAGTACTTTGGCCACCTCATGTGAAGAGCTGACTCATTGGAAAAGACTCTGATGCTGGGAGGGATTGGCTGCAAGAGGAGAAGGGGACGACGGAGGATGAGATGGCTGGATGGCATTACTGACTTGATGGATGTGAGTCTGAGTGAACTCCGGGAGTTGGTGATGGACAGGGAGGCCTGGCGTGCTGCGATTCATGGGGTCACAAAAAATCGGACACGACTGAGCAACTGAACTGAACTGACCTTAAAATTTTAGATTACTCTAGAACTATGAAGGAAAACAACATTTTCTAGGGATGTTACACCAACTCCATGGAGCAAAATCTCATACTCAGTAGTTTCCCGGAGTAAATCTCTGACTTGTCTCCCAAGTAAAAGGTCTCTGAAGTCACCAGAGTCTGTTCACTTGTTTTAAAAGTCATTATGTATTTATGATACGCTTGAATTTTTTCCATTGAACGAACTATGTATCAATAATTTGGAATTTATTTATTGACTCCATTGCTCTGATGGCAATTTATACTATTTTATTAATCAGATCAGATCAGATCAGTTGCTCAGTCATGTCCGACTCTTTGAGACCCCATGAATCACAGCACACCAGGCCTCCCTGTCCATCACCAACTCCTGGAGTTCACTCAGACTCATGTCCATCAAGTCAGTGATGCCATCCAGCCATCTCATCCTCTGTCGTCCCCTTCTCCTCTTGCCCCCAAACCTCCCAGCATCAGAGTCTTTTCCAATGAGTCAACTCTTCGCATGAGGTGGCCAAAGTACTGGAGTTTCAGCTTTAGCATCATTCCTTCCAAAGAAATCCCAGGGCTGATCTCCTTCAGAATGGACTGGTTGGATCTCCGTGCAGTCCAAGGAACTCTCTAGAGTCTTCTCCAACAGCACAGTTCAAAAGCATCATTCTTTGGTGCTCAGACTTCTTCACAGTCCAATTCTCACATCCATACATGACCACAGGAAAAACCATAGCCTTGACTAGACGGACCTTTGTTGGCAAAGTAATGTCTCTGCTTTTGAATGTGCTATCTAGGTTGGTCATAATTTTCCTTCCAAGGAGTAAAGGTCTTTTAATTTCATGGCTGCAATTATCATCTGCAGTGATTTTTGAGCCCAAAAAAATAACGTCTGCCAGTTTCCACTGTTACCCCATGTATTTCCCATGATGGGACCAGATGCCATGATCTTAGTTTTCTGAATGTTCAGCTTTAAGCCAACTTTTTCACTCTCCACTTTCACTTTCATCAAGAGTCTTTTTACTTCCTCTTCACTTTCTGCCATAAGGGTAGTGTCATCTTCATATCTGAGGTTATTGATATTTCTCCCAGCAATCTTGATTCCAGCTTGTGCTTCTTCCAGCCCAGCGTTTCTCATGATGTACTCTGCATAGAAGTTACAGGGTTACAATATACAACTTGACGTACTCCTTTTCCTATTTGGAACCAGTCTGTTGTTCCATGTCCACTTCTAACTGTTGCTTCCTGACCTGCATATAGGTTTCTCAAGAGGCAGGTCAGTGGTCTGGTATGTCCATCTCTTTCAGAATTTTCCACAGTTTATTATAATCCACAGTCAAAGACTTTGGTATAATCAATAAAGCAGAAATCGATGATTTTCTGGAACTATCTTGCTTTTTCAGTGGTCCAGCAGAAATTGGCAATTTGATCTCTAATTCCTCTGCCTTTTCTAAAACCAGCATGAACACATGGATGTTCATGGTTCATGTATTGCTGAAGACTACTCAGAGAATTTTGAGCATTACTTTACTAGCATGTGAGATGAGCGCAATTGTGTGGTAGTTTGAGCACTCTTTGGCATTGCCTTTCTTTGGGATTGTAATGAAAACTGACCTTTTCCAGCCCTGTGGCCACTGCTGAGTTTTCCAAATTTGCTGGCATATTGAGTGCAGCACTTTCACGGCATCATCTTCCACGATTTGAAGTAGCTGAACTGGAATTCCCTCATCTCCACTAGCTTTGTTCATAGTGATGCTTTCTAAGGCCCACTTGACTTCACATTCCAGGATGTCTGGCTCTAGGTCAGTGATCACACCATCGTGATTATCTGGGTCATGAAGATCTTTTTTGTACAGTTTCTCTGTGTATTCTTGCTACGTCTTCATAATATCTTATGCTTCTGTTAGGTCCATACCATTTCTGTCCTTTTTCGAGCCGATCTTTGCATGAAATCTTGCCTTGGTATCTGTAATATTCTTGAAGAGATCTCTAGTCTTTCCATTCTGTTGTTTTCCTCTATTTCTTTGCATTGATAACTGAGGAAGACTTTATTTTCTCTCCTTGCTATTCTTTGGAACTCTGCATTCAGATGCTTATATCTTTCCTTTTTTCCTTTGCTTTTTGCTTCTCTTCTTTTCACAGTTATTTGTAAGGCCTTCTCAGACAGCCGTTTTGCTTTTTTGCATTTCTTTTCCATAGAGATGGTCTTGATCCCTGTCTCCTGCATAGTGTCATGAACCTCCATCCATAGTTCATCAGGTACTCTGTCTATCGGATCTAGTCCCTTAAATCTTTTTCTCACTTCCACTGTATAAACATAAGGGATTTGATTTAGGCCATACCTGAATGGTCTAGTGGTTTTATCTACTTTCTTCAAGTTCTTTCTGAATTTGGCAATACGGAGTTCATGATCTGAGCCAGTCAGCTCCCAGTCTTGTTTTTGTTGACTCTCTAGAGCTTCTCCATCTTCACCTGCAAAGAATATAATCAATCTGATTTCGGTGTTGACCACCTGGTGATGTCCATGTGTAGAGTCTTCTCTTGTGTTGTTGGAAGAGGGTGTCTGCTATGACCAGTTTGTTCTCTTGGCAAAACTCTATTAGCCTTTGGCTGACTTCATTCCTGCCTTCATTTCCAAGGCCAAATTTGCCTGTTACTTCAGATGTTTCTTGACTTCCTTCTTTTGCATTCCAGTCCCCGATAATGAAAAGGATATCTTTCCTGGGTGTTAGTTCTAAAAGGTCTTCTAGGTCTTCATAGAACCTTTCAACTTCAGCTTCTTCAGCTTTATTGGTTGGGGCATAGACTTGGATTACTGTGATATTGAATGGTTTGCCCTGGAAACGAACAGAGATCATTCTGTCATTTTTGAGATTGCATCCAAGTACTGCCTGTTGGACTCTTTTGTTAACCATGATGGCTACTCCATTTCTCCCAAGGGATCCCTGCCCACAGTAGTAGATATAATGGTCATTTGAGTTAAATTCACCCATTCCAGTCCATTTTAGTTCGCTGATTCCTAGAATGTCGACATTCACTCTTGCCATCGCCTGTTTGACCACTTCCAATTTGCCTTGATTCATGGACCTAACATTCCAGGTTCCTATGCAATATTGCTATTTACAGCATCGGACCTTGCTTCTATCACCAGTCACATCCACAACTGGGTATTGTTTTTGCTTTGGCTCCATCCCTTCATTCTTTCTGGAGTTATTTCTCCACTGATCTCCAGTAGCATATTGGACACCTACTGACCTGGGGAGTTCCTCTTTCAGTATCCTATCACTTTGCCTTTTTATATTGTTCATGGGGTTCTCAAGGCAAGAATACTGAAGTGGTTTGCCATTCCCTTCTCAAGTGGACCACATTCTGAACACCTATAGCCTACATTATTGGAGAAGGCAATCGCACGCCACTCCAATACCCTTGCTTGGAAAATCCCATGGATGGAGGAGTCTGGTAGGCTGCAGTCCATGGGATCGTGAAGAGTCGAACACTACTGAGTGACTTCACTTTCACTTTTCACTTTCATGCATTGGAGAAGGAAGTGGCAACCCACTCCACTGTTCTTGCCTGGAGAATCCCAGGGACGGGGGAGCCTGGTGGGCTGCCGTTTGTGGGGTCACACAGAGTCGGACACGACCGAAGTGACAGCAGCAGCAGCAGCAGCCGACATTATTTTTTCTTCAAAAATATCTACATGAAAAAAAATGAGAACATATTATACTTTTTGTTATCATTTTGTAATTGTTATGTTTTTCCTTTAAGAAGAATATTTATTCTTGAAGTTAAGAATTTGTGTTTCATTGTCTTGACACAACCTATTAAATTTGAAATGGTAAAAATGACATCAAAAATATCTAACAAACAACATTATTATATCTATTTTGGTAAAAGTAGAACAGAAAAAATAATTTCTAAGTAAGTATTCTAATTGTATCAGATCTCTATTTTGCTGTAAGACTGTGTAGATAAAAATGTACTTTGTGAAATTCTGCACTCTAAAAATGTTCTAAAAAAAGTGAGTGAGGGAGAGGGACTGGAAGAGGGAGAGGAAGGGAGATAGAGAATGAGACAGTGAAGAGGGAGAGAAGTTTTATTTTTAAATAATTTGAAAATTATATATAATATGTCTTTATTTTCAAACTCCTAATAGATCTTTCCATTTTAACAGCTCCAAATAATATAAAACAACTGGAGTATTATATAATATCCTTCTTTGTTTATTATTACAATTATTTTATATTGTTTAACCATATTATTCCAAATTTATTTAGCTACTGAGCTCAGTCAGACTAAATAAGGATAATCCAAATTTATTTACTGACCAAGAATGATGACTTAGATTAGATTTACAGTTGTCTTCATTTCTATTCATCCAAAGCCAAGAATAGTCATTCAAAACCCAATTAATGAGAGAAGTTAAAAGGGGAAGGCTGCTATTATGTAACACTGATTTTGAGTTTGGATGGTAGATGGTGAAGAAACTGGTAGAGAAAGCCAGAGGATGGTGACACAAATATTAGCTCAATTATCTTCTCTTTTAACATGAGGAGTAGAAAATGTGTTCAAGTGATTCATGACTTTGGGTGAAATGATTTCAAAGGCACATATTGATTGTTGAAATTTGTTGTCTCCAGATTTAAAAAAAAAAAAAAAAAAGAGAAGAAGGGGAGAAGGAGCTCACAAAATAATTGATTAGATTACAAGGGAATTAAGAAACTGAGAATTAAAATAACTCAGAAATTCCTGGATTTGGAAAATGAAATGCTTTGTCAAGAATCCGTAGATGTAATTATTAAGACCTAGATTCAGGTCAAAGAAGAGTTTTTTAAGATGTAAGAAATAACCCGGTAACTGTGATTGATTTCTTTCAGCTGAAGAAAATGCACCCAGAAAAGAGGTATGGTCATCTGGCTACCTGACAAGATCAAGGTGTATGTAATGAAATCTCTTGAGAAAGGTAAAGGCAGTAATCTTTCATAATAAGTCGAACATTTTAAAAACACTGTATCTTGTACATAGCATTATTGAATAGTAGATGGATAACAATCTAATCCTTCTTTATTTTATTTTTTAACTTTACAATATTGTATTGGTTTTGTCATATATCAACATGACTGCACCGCAGGTATACACGTGTTCCCCATCCTGAACTCTCCTCCCTGCTCCCTCCCCATACCATCCCTCTGGGTCTTCCCAGTGCAACAGCCCCAAGCATCCAGTATCGTGCACCAAACCTGGATTGTTGACTCATTTCATATATGATATTATACATCTTTCAATGCCATTCTCCCAAATGATCCCACCCTCTCCCTAATCCTTCTTTAGTAGGTGATTTTTTTTCCATATTCTGATGCATTTCAGTCATTTCTCTCCTAAAATGAACTGATGGTTCACTAACAGATTCAAATGTAAAGCAATTTATTGCTATAGTCCCCGCCCCTCCCTCCCCCCCCCCCCCCCACACACACACTCTTTTAAAATTCATGATCTGCACTTCTTTACTTTTTTAACTGAGGAAAACCTATTTCTTTGGTTGTTGAAAATATTCAGTGTTTTTTTTAATCAAATGTTTTTCTTAATTTTCTCCATGTTTCCCTTGGTACTCCAATTAGAAAAAAAGTGAGAAATTCTGGATCCATAATCCACATATCTTATTTCTCTTTCTTTCCATTTCTTTTCTTATTCTATGTTATCTAGAATTCTTTAACTGGGCCTTCTCTCTCACTAATGTTGCTTCAGTTCTCTGCAGACTAATATTAGAGACTCTGTTGTATAGATTTTATTTTAATAATTACATTTCATCTCATTTTTCAAGTCTTTATTTTATAATATAATTGAATGTAAAAACCACATCATAATAAATCATTTGTGAGCTGTAAAAATAAAGATTTAAAACCAGGGGAAAACATTTAACGTATTCATACTTTACTTTGCACATAGAGACTCAGAAATCACTTGCACCTTTTAATTCTAAACTAACAACTTAATGGTTGCTTCTGGTAATTTTAACAACAACATAGTTAAATAGATACTTCACTCTAATTCTTTATTCAAAAAATGGCAATTGTTTGCCATTTATGGCAGATTTCAACAATTTAAAAGTTAAGTGTTAAACCTGACTAGATATTTAGATTATTTTTTCTATGACGTTGTCTATTTTCTATAGTAAAGCAAAACAAGAAAAACCACACACACACAGACACACACACACACACACACACACACTTTGCTGTTCAGTTGCTGTCATCTCTGATTCTTTGTGACCATATGAACTACAGTGGGCCATGCTTCCTTATCTTTCCATATCTCCCAGAGTTTGCTCACACTCATGACATTGAGTTGGGGATGCCATCCAACCATCCCATCTTCTGTTGTCTCCTTCTCCTCCTGCTCTCAATCTTTTCTAGCATCAGGGTCTTTCCCAGTGAATCACTTCTTCTCATCAGGTGACCAAAGTATCAGAGCTTCAGCTTCAGTGTCAGTCCTTCCAATGAATATTCAGGGTTGATTACTTTTAAGATTGACTGGCTTGATCACGTTGAAGTTCAAGGGATTCACACCTTGCAATCCAAGGCACTCACAAAATCAGGAATCACATTGATCTTGGTGTTTTGAATGCTGAGCTTTAATCCAACTTTTTCACTCTCCTCTTTCACCCTCATCTAGAGGCTCTTTAGTCCCTCTTCTCTTTCAGCCATTACAGTGTCATCATCTTCTTATTTTAGCTTGTTGGTATTTCTTCCAACAATCTTGATTTAATCTTGTGACTCATCCAGTCCAGCATTTTGCATAATATACTATGCATATAAATTAAATAAGCAGGGTGACAAATTACAGCCTTGACGTACTCCTTTCCCAATTTGCAACCAATCCAATTGTTCCAAGTCTGGTTCTAACTTGCTTCTTGTTCTGCATACAGGTTTCTCAGGAGAAAGGTTAGGTGGTCTGGTATTCTCATCTCTTTAAGAATCTTCCACAGTTTGTTGTGATCCACACAGTCAAAGGCTTTAGTGTAGTCAATGAAGCAGATTTTTGGGGGGAGATTCCCCTGTATTTTCTATGGACTTCTTTTGTGGCTCAGATGGTAAAGAATCTGCCTGCAATGCAGGAGACCCAGGTTCAATCCCTGGGTTTGGAAGATCCCCTGGAGAAGGGAACACCCCCTGGAGAAGGGAACGGCCACCCACTCCAGTACTCTTACCTGGATAATTCCATGGACAGAGGAACCTGGCTACAGTCCATGGGGCTCACACAGAGTTGGGCATGACTGAGTGACACATTTTCTATGATGCAATGGGTGTTGACAATTTGATCTCTGATTCCTTTGCCTTTTCTAAATCCAGCTTGTACATTTGGAAGTTCTCAGTTCATGTACTGTTGAAGCCTAGCAAGTAGTTTTGGTTCAACCTCCTTTGGTGTCACTGATCCTTTCCTCTGAGATTTCATGAATGCAAGGTTATGTTTGTGCCCTCCAAGACTGGAGGCTCTATTTACCCCAGTCCTGTGAAAGCCTTGTAATCAAATCCCACTGGCCTTCACGGTCAGATTCCCTGGGAAACTCCAGTCCCTTTGTTGGGTTCAAGGCTGAGAAGCCTGCGGTGGGGTTCAGAATCTTCACAACAGTTGAGGTACTTATTTGGTATTATTGTTCTCCAATTTTTCAGTCACCCACCAAGTGGGTTTGGGATGTGATTTTATCATGATTGTGCCCCTCCTACTGTTTCACTGCAGCTTCTTCTTTGTCTTTGGGCGTGGAGTATCTTTTTTGGTAGGTTCCAGTGTCCTCGTGTTGATGGTTGTTCAACAGCTAGTTTTGATTTTGGTGCTCTCCCCGGAGGAGATGAATCAAGTCCTTCTACTCTGCCATCTTGAACCAGAAGCTATTACACTAGTGGTGGTCTTATTTATATAGCCAAGATGACTAAGCCTTTTTCCATACAGTTTCTCATCTACCAGCATACTATCCAGGCTTCTTCTCATGATGATAATTACAGGGTTCCCAAATGTAACAGGAGAGGGCAGTTCTCAATGTGCAAAATATATTCAAGTCTCCATTTTTTATCATGCAAGCTATTACTCTATAGGCTTTGGCTGAATTCAGTTTTGGGGGGAAACAGTGAGGTATGGATTCAGGGAGGCATGAAATAATTGGGCACTAATCATATATAATCTAACAGGAAAATACCATAAGAGATAAAAACAAAATTAAATCTATTATTCAGTTAAATAGTTAAATGGGTAGAAAAAAATATTTTTGTATCCAACCCCTCTTTGCAAACTCTAAAAAAAGGCTTTGTTGCTTAGAAAGTTAAGGGAAAGCTAAGTTGCCTCATTATATTCACAACACCTAAAGTCACTGTTTATCTCATATTTATGCTGTGGAATCCATGGATATGGTCCTAAGGGTAGAATCTGGTACAAGTTTAAGTGTTCATGTTGTCTTTCTCATTACCTTCACATCTATTTACAGATACTCAGCAACAACTGCTGTACTGCTCTCTGAATGGAGATTCAGTTGCTTACACAGTCCTATCAAAGGCCAGTTGTGCTTCCTTAGAGCTACTTGTTATCAGTTTTAATGTGTGAAAAAATATTATGAAAATAAAATGAACATTACAACTTTCCATTTCATACGTTAACCACATAGCTGGTGGTTAACAAACACAAATGCAGCCTCTGCCTGAATAAGAAGAAATCTCATCAAATACAGCAAATACAAAATCTGTATGCACAAAATGGTCCATTTTTACAACTATTTCTGCTTTATTGACTATGCCAGAGCCTTTGACTGTTGGATTATAATAAAGTGTGGAAAATTCTGAAAGAGATGGGAATACTAGACCACCTGACCTGCCTCTTGAGAAACCTATATGCAGGTCAGGAAGCAACAGTTAGAACTGGACATGGAACAACAGACTGGTTCCAAATAGGAAAAGGAGTATGTCAAGGCTGTATATTGTCACCCCGCTTATTTAACTTATATGCAGAGTACATCATGAGAAACGCTGGGCTGGAAGAAGCACAAGCTGAAATCAAGATTGCTGGGAGAAATATCAATAACCTCAGATATGCAGATGACACCACCCTTATGGTAGAAAGTGAAGAGGAAGTACAAAGCCTTTTGATGAAAGTGAAAGAGAAGAGTAAAAAAAATTGGCTTAAAGCTCAACATTCAGAAAACGAAGATCATGGCATCCGGTCCCATCACTTCATGGCAAGTAGATGGGGAAACAGTGTCAGACTTTATTTTTCTGGGCTCCAAAATCACCGCAGATGGTGAATGCAGCCATGAAATTAAAATACATTTACTCCTTGGAAGGAAAGTTATGACTAACCTAGATAGCATATTGAAAAACAGAGACATTACTTTGCCAACAAAGGTCCGTCTAGTCAAGGCTATGGTTTTTCCAGTGGTTATGTATGGATGTGAGGTTTGGACTGTAAAGAAAGCTGAGCACTGAAGAATTGATTATTTTGAACTATGGTGTTGGAGAAGACTCTTGAGTGTCCCTTGCACTGCAAGGAGATCCAACCAGTCCATTCTAAAGGAGATCAGTCCTGGGTGTACTTTGGAAGGAATGATGATAAAGCTGAAACTCCAGTACTTTGGCCACCTCATGCGAAGATTTGACTCATTGGAAAAGACTCTGATGCTGGGAGGGATTGGGGGCAGGAGGAGAAGGGGATGACAGAGGATGAGATAGCTGGATGGCATCACCGACTTGATGGACGTGGGTTTGGCTGAACTCCGGGAGTTGGTGATGGAGAGGGAGGCCTGGCATGCTGCAATTCATGGGGTTGCAAAGAGTCGGACATGACTGAGTAACTGAACTGAACTGAACTTGCCTATCAAACTATTTCTTTGACTCTGGTTGCTATTTAATTCATTGATCCCTTGAAAGCTTAAAATGCATACAACCACACACACACACTTACACACAACTCCATTATGCTCTTATAACAATATTAGCAGCCACATCAATGGGAAGAAAGAGAATAATAGGGAAAAACATAAACCCATTTAGTTTCATCTGTAAGGTGCACAGTCTGTTCCCCTAGGCCCACCAGGATTTAATTATGAGTTGGCACAATGCCTGCTTATGCCACCTGCTGTTTTCCAAGACTGATGCCTTATCTATTGCAGCATATTCCATAGGCAAACTAGACTCAGTATTGTCTTCTCTGCATATAGAAAACATCTCAGCCTAGGAGCAAGTCAAGGAAATTCCCTTAAAAATTTGACCAAAAGTCACGAGCAACTGAGAGAGCTGAGGTACATAATCAGCAGCAACAACAAAAAGAAAGAGAATGAAAGATTATAATGACTAGTTTCACATTATTAGTGGTTTTCTCAAGGCTTTTCATGACATGTAATGGCATAGTAGTCATTTTGTCATGCTGCTAGTCCTTCTCTCTCTTTAAATAAAGTTATTAAGATTTGGATCAGTACTTGTTAACCTCATTATCTTTCTCTATTAAAAAAGAATAAAACTACATGTGACAAGAATTTATGAAGTTATTTAATTAACAAAACTAAAAATATATCTAAACAAGACTGTAAAAGAAACATTTAATTTTATATAATTCTCCATGCTTTCTTCATAGTCTTTACATACTGCATTAATCAATCTCTAAAATATAAATTTTTTCCTTCATTCAAATTTTTATCTTTGAGTATGTTAGTGTGTACATGTATGTTTTTACTTCCTCTTATCTGACTGAATCTTGGAAAGTGTTCTTCCGGAAATAGGATTAAGTAAACTAGAAGTGACCTATTTAACTTTGGTATGTCCAAACAGCTTCTCTGCAAGTAGATAAATAGGAAGATGCAAAGTAAATGAGTCAGAACATTATAAAACAACACTATACAAAGTCAAATTTTATGAGCAGGCACTTCCTACACTTTAAACTTTTGAAGTCTTAGTTCAATAGGTCTCAGACATGACAGGAGCTAGTCATTCACTAATGTCATTAACTATTCCAGCTGTTGGGCATACTTCAGAGAACAAGACAAAATTATTTTTGTCATGAGAGTTTATGCTAATGAACCACGCAACCAGATTTTCTTATTCACTGGTTTGAGAAAGGCATCCTGAGAAATTTGCTTTATATATTTTTCTTTCAGTAACTTTAAATAAAATAGTTTTGCTGCAATTTAGATGACTCATTATCACTCGAATATTGAAAAAATAGTTATTGATGGGAAATGTAAATAGAGATAAACAAACCATTCAAATCCAAGGATTTCTAGGCAGAAGAGACAAGCTGGTGGAGTAGAAGAACATAAGCTCACTTCTTCTTACAGAAAAACAAGAATCGTATCTAATGGCAGAACAGTTCAGTTCAGTTCAGTCGCTCAGTCGTGCCTGGCTCTGTGCAACCCCATGGACTACAGCATGCCAGGAATCCCTGTCCTTCACCAACCCCTGGAGCTTACTCAAGCTCATGTCCATCGAGTCGGTGATGCCATCAAACCATCTCATCCTCTGTAGTCCCCTTCTCCTACCTCCTTCAATCTTTCCCAGCATTAGGGTCTTTTCCAATGAATCAGCTCTTCATATCATGTGGACAGAATATTGGAGTTTCAGCTGCAACATCATTCCTTCCAATGAATATTCAGGACTGATTTCCTTTAGGGTGGACTGGTTGGATGTCCTTGCAGGTCAAGGGACACATAAGAGTCTTCTTCAACACCACAGTTCAAAAGCATCAATTATTTGTTGCTCAGCTTTCTTTATAGTCCAACTCTCACATTCATGCATGACTATTGGAAAAACCATAGCCTTGACTAGATGGACCTTTGTCGGCAAAGTAATATCTCTGCTTTTTAGTATGCTATCTAGGTTGGTCACAAATTTTCTTCCAAGCAGTAAGTGTCCTTTAATGTCATGGCTGCAATCGCCATCTTCAGTGATTTTGGAGGCCCCCAAAATGAACTCTGTCACTGTTTCCCATCTATTTGCCATGAAGTGATGGGACCAGAGGCCATGATCTTAATTTTCTGAATGTTGAGCTTAAGCCAACTTTTTCACTCTCCTCTTTCACTTTCATCAAGAAGCTCTTTAGTTATTCTTCTCTTTCTGCCATAAGGGTGGTGTCATCTGCACACCTGAGGTTATTGATATTTCTTCCGGCAATCTTGATTCCAGCTTGTGCTTCTTCCAGCCCAGCGTTTCTCATGATGTACTCTGCATATAAGTTAAATAAGCAGGGTTACAATATACAGCCTTGACATACTCCTTTTTCTGTTTGGAACCAGTCTGTTGTTCCATGCCCAGTTCTAAGTATTGCTTCCTGACCTGCATACAGGTTTCTTAAGAGGCAGGTCAGCTGGTCTGGTATTCCCATCTCTTTCAGAATTTCCCAGTTTGTTATGATGCACACAGTCAAAGGCTCTGGCATAGTCAATAAACCATAAGTAGATTTTTTTTTTTTTGGAACTCTCTTGCTTTTTTGATAATCCAACAGATGTTGGCAATTTGATCTCTGGTTCCTCTGTCTTTTCTAAAACCAGCTTGAACATCTAGAAGTTCGTGGTTCATGTACTCTTGAAGCCTGGTTTGGAGAATTTTGATCATTACTGTAATATCCTGTGAGATGAATGCAATTGTTTTGTAGTTTGAGCATTCTTTTGCATTGCCTTTCTTTGGAATTGGAATGAAAACTGAGCATTTCCACTCTGGTGGCCACTGCTGAGTTTCCAAATATGCTGACATATTGAATGCAGCACTTACAGAGCACCATCTTTTAGGATTTGAAATAGCTCAACTGGAATTCCATCACCTTCACTAGCTTTGTTCATAATGATGCTTCCTAAAGCTCACTTGAATTTGCATTCCAGGATGTCTGGCTCTAGGTGAGTGATCATACCATCCTGATTATCTGGGTCATGAAGATCTTTTTTGTATAGTTCTGTGTATTCTTGCCATCTCTTCTTAATATATTCTGCTTCTATTAGATCCATACCATTTCTGTCCTTTATTGAGCCCATATTTGCATGCAATGTTCCCTTGGTATCTCTAATTTTCTTGAAGAGATCTATAGTCTTTCCCATTCTATTGTTTTCCTCCATTACTTTGCACTGATCACTGAGGAAGGCTTTCTTATCTCTCCTTGCTATTCTTTGGAACTCTGCATTCAAATAGATATATATTTCCTTTTCTCATTTGCCTTTCACTTCTCTTCTTTTCACAGCTATTTGTAAGGTCTCCTTAGACTGCCATTTTGCTTTATTGCATTTCTTTTCCTTGGGGATGGTCTTGACCCCTGTCTCCTGTACAATGTCAAGAACCTCCATCCATAGTTCATCAGGCATTCTATCAGATCTATTCCGTTGAACCACTTCACTATTTTTGCCTTGAGACCCCATGAACAGTATGAAAAGGCAAAAAGATAGGACACTGAAAGATGAACTCCCCAGGTTGATAGGTGCCCGATATGCTACTGGAGATCAGTGGAGAAATAACTCCAGAAAGAATGGAGAGATGGAGCCAAAGAAAAAACAGCACCCAGTTGTGGATGTGACTGGTAATAGAAGCAAAGTCCAATGCTGTAAAGAGCAATATTGCATAGGAACCCAGAATGTTAGGTACATGAATCAAAGCAGATTGGAAGTGGTCAAATAGGACATGACAAGAGTAAACGTCAACATTTTGGGAATCAGCGAACTACAATGGACTGGAATGGGTGAATTTAACTCAGATGACTATTATGTCTACTACTGTGGGCAAGAATCCCTTAGAAAAATGGAGTAGCCATCATAGTCAACAAAAGAGTCCAAAATGCAGTATTTGGATGCAAAGTCAAAAACACCAAAATGATCTCTATTCATTTCCAAGGCCAAAACAAACAAACAAACAAAACAACAACAACAACAACAAAAAAAAAAACTGCAGAACAAACATCAACAAAAAAGAAACAGTGGAACCTACCAAAAAAGATACCCAACCTACAAACCAAAAGAGGCACTAAAATAAGATGGCAGGTTGGGTGCAATCACAATAAAATCTAATACTGTACATAACAGGTAGATGACCCAAACTGGAAAATAACTATACCACAGAAATTCTCCCATATGAGTGCAAGTTCTGAGCTTTACTTCAAGCTTCCCCATCTCGATGTCTGGCAAGGGGAGGATAAGCCCCTGGAAAATCTGGCTTTGAAGAGCTTTGGGGTTTGATCACCAGAATTCCCCAGAACTGGGAGAAACAGAAACTCCACTCTTGGATGGTCCAGAGTAGGTCTTCTGTGTACTAGGACCCAAGGAAAAAAGCAGTGACATCATAAGAGACGGCCAGACTTACCTGCTAGTATTGGAGGATCTCCTGAAGAAGCAGGGAGACAACTGTGGTTCACTGCAGAGACAAGGACACTGGCAGCAATGGAACTGGGGTGTACTCATTGACATAAGACCTCGTGGAGGCTGCCATTTTCTCCTGAAGACCTGGCCCACCCAACAACATGTAGGCTCTAGTGCTGGGATGCCTCAAGTCAAACAACTAACAGGATGGGAAAACAGCCTCATATATAAGAAGACAGGTTGCTTAAAATCTTCCTGAGTACACAGCTGCCCAGTAAGCACATCCTCTGACCTAGTCTTGCCCACCAGAGGGACAAGACTCAGTTGTACCCACCAGTGGGCAGGTATGAATCCTTCTCATAAGGAAGCTTTCACAAACCTTTTAGACAGTCTCATCTACCAGTGGTAAAAGAACAGAAGCAAGAACTACAATACTTTGCAGCCTGTGGAACAGAAAATGCAATCACAGAAAGTGAGACAAAATGAGACAATAGAGGAATATGTCTCAGATGAAGGAACAACATAAAACCTCAGAAGAACAACTAACTGAAGTAGAGATAGGCAAATTACCTAATATTGTAAAGTAATTAACCTCCAATTAAAATAAATAAATTTATATTAAAAAAAATTCAGAGAAATAGTGGTAAAGATGATCCAAGTGCTCAGAAAAATAATGGAGGCATAGATCAGAAAGATACAGGAAATATTTAACAAAGACCTAGAAGAACTGTAAAAAAAAAAATTAAAAAGTACAATAACTGAAATGAAAAATACACTAGAAGGAATCAATATCAGAATAACTGAAGCAGAAGAATGCATAAGTGACCTGAAAGACTGAATGGTAAAAATCACAGCCATAGAATAGAATTAAAAAAAAAAAAAAAAAAATGAGACAGTCTAATGACCTCTGGGACAACTTTAGATGCACCAGTATTCACATTACATTCCAGAAGGAGAAGACAGGAGAAAGACCTAAGGAAATATTCAAAGGGATAATAGCTGAAAACTTCAGTAACATAGGGAAAGAAACAGTCACCCACGTTCCCACATTCAGAAAGCACAGAGGAGTTCCAGGCAGGTTAAACTGGAGGAACAGGTTGAGACATATAGTAATAAAATTGACAAAAGTAAAATACAAAGAAAATTATTAAAAGCAATAAGGAAAAATCAACAAATAACATACAAAGAAACTCCTGTAAGGTTACTTGCTGATTTCTCAGCACAAACCCTGTGGTCCAGAAGGGAATGGCATGGTACATTTAAAGTGTTGAAAGGGAAGAACCTATAACCAAGAATACTGTATCCAGCAAGGCTCTCATTCATATTCACTGGAGAATCAAAAGCTTTACCAACAAGCAAAAGCTAATAGAGTTCAATACCACCAGACTAGCTTTACAACAAATGCTAAAGGGAATCTCTAGAAGAAGAGTAGAAAAGAAGAGTCTACAACTAGAAACAAGAAAATTACAAATGGATTTTTTTTTCTAATACTATTTAGAAAAAGGATGACTTTTGATTGCTGTAATCACATATCATCTAGAGTCATGTCTTTGTTAGAAGACATAGCTCTTGGGCTATCTCCTGGGATTTTTTTCTTCACTCATCCCTTATAGGCATATGACTTTTGAGAAAGAACACAACACTAGTACTTAATTTAGTTCCCAGGAATTTTAAGTTACTAAATAAAGACTGTAATAGAAAAATACAGCACACAAGAGAAAATGCACACTAACATGGTTCAGACATTTTATATTGCATAAAATTATTGTCATTAAATTTTGATTAGATATGATTACATATATCTAATTAAAATTAAATCCTACATCTGTAATTACTCCTATAAGAAAATCTCCTATTAAAGTGATTTACTTATTAGGATGTTACTTTTTAAGACATTGTTTATATATGTAACATAATCTTTATATGCATCAAGGGAAAAATTCTAATGTGAGATGAGTACAAAAGACAGTGTTACTTTTCTTGTAAAAAATGATCCTGTCTATGCATTGTGGACATTAAGAAGGCTTTTATAGGTCAATTTTTCACTTTTAATTTTATGATCTTGTTTTAAGTGTTCCTTAATGAGAAGTATTCTACTATGTCAGATGAAGAAGGCAAATTTTAATAAAAATTTGAAATCATAATTTTAAAGCAGACTCTTAGAAGTTTTAGAATCTAATTCCAGTCACAAAGCTAGCAAGAGTACATTTTTAATTATTACCCCTGAATTTAGTTTTTTCTGAGATTTAAAAAATTTTTTTCTTCTAAATTTTAAATATATATTGTTCATTTTAGTAAATTTTTAAATTATTTTGTAATTAGTTATCACGTTATTAGATTAGATTCATAGGTGAGCATGAAAACAACAGAAAAGCCCCAAGTAGCAGTAGCTTAAAAATACAGCGGTTTTATGTTTATTTTATGTAAATATACAAATAGGCTCTCAGAATTGGTATGGGGCTGCACAGTTGTAGGAATATAACCTCCTATTTTGTTACCCTGCCAAATTTGCAAAGATCCTGAGGAATTTAATTTTTGTTCTAGAAAGAAGTTAGCCCAGTTAACACTGGAGTGTCCTAATATGGAGGTAAGAAAAAAGAGATCTGATCATGTTTCAGATAGTACCATCTATCCATTTGCCACTTGGTCACTCAAATATAAACATGCCAACTCTTCCCACACTTTCCTCTTTCTCAGAGTCCCATCTATAAATTAAAACTCAGTCACATACCAGAATACCAAAATTCTGCCTAGACTTCTCCATCCTATGCCTAGGTTTGAATCCTTATACTTCAGTGTCCCATAAAATGTACAGGAAGGTTTATCTGTTCCCAACACATTCACTATAGAAGGTTCCAAGAGAGAACACAATCACCACAATTACAAACTCAAAGGTAAAATGGGAAGAGAAAGTCCTCTGAGAACAACTGTGATTATTTATTTTTCTAAAAAAAAAAATTCTTTAGCTAAACTTATTGTATAGTTTTAATCAAGTATATTATATAACTGAGATTACAATTTAAAGGTGTTTCTGGCTATAAAGAAGAAAATAATTTTGAATGTTAAGTGGAGAAGCAGGGAGAACTATTAAGAACCTTGCAGTAGGTAATGTAAGTATGATATAATATGGCTTGGACTCCAGTGTTAAAAGTGAATATAGAAAGCAATATTTCATGTATATTTCAGACTAATTCAACTCACTAGTTTAATCACAATTCCATAATATCACTGGCTTAACAAAAGTTAAATAAATGGCTTAATATTTATTTTTCACATTATACTGCAATAGACATCAATCTTAGCACATAGTGACTAAAAGACTGAACTTTTCCCTTTGGTTGTACTGTTTGGTTTGTGCGACCTTAGTTCAACAGTGAAAATGCAGTCCTAACCACTGGACCATCAGGGAATTTCTTTAACTTCTGTCTTAAATGGAACACCATGATTTTTCATATCTTGTCCTTGGTGAAATAGATCCTGAAGAAAGAAAATATGAGCAGAATCTCACTGAAACTATCTTTTTATTATTGTTATTAATGGATCTTGCTGGGAAGTAGTTTATTTTCATCTATGCTCACTTTGCACTTGAAAAAGGCAATGGCACCCCATTCCAGTACTCTTGCCTGGAAAATCCCATGGATGGAGGCACCTGATAGGCTACAGCCCATGGGGTCTCGAAGAGTCGGACATGACTGAGCACCTTCAGTTTCACTTTTCACTTTCATGCATTGGAGAAGGAAATGGCAACCGAATCCAGTGTTCTTGCCTGGAGAATCCCAGGGACCGGGGAGCCTGGTGGGCTACTATCTATGGGGTCGCACGGAGTTGGACACAACTGAAGTGACTTAGCAGCAGCACTTTGCACTGACTAGACCTTAGTCAGTTGGCCCCATCTACTTTCAAAGAAGGCTGGAAAATACAATTAATTTTAGTTTCCAGGAAGAAATGGAAATGTTTCATGAACAATTATATAATCTCTGCCATAAGAAGGAAAAAAATACATTCTGCTTTAAACATATTGAATTATTTATGTCAAGAAATTCAGTAGTCAGTGGATACATGGCTTGTGAGTAATTTTTAATCCACAGAGAAACTTGGATTAGATTTAGGGTTTGAGAAAGTTTAGAGAAGAGTTCATGAAGGAGATAGAAACCAAAGCAGATTTATTTAATGTTAGGAAGACATTGTGTGTGTGTGTGTGTGTGTGTATGCTCAGTTGCTCAGTTGTGTCCAATTTTTTGTGACCCCCTGGACTGTAGTTCACCAGACACCTCTGTCCATGGAATTTTCCAGGCAAGAATAAGGACATACATTTTTGGATATTTTTTAAAAATTTTAATTGAAGGATAATTGCTTTACAATAATTGCTGTGCTGGTTTCTTCTGTACAAAAATGTGAATTAGCTATAAGTATACATATATCTCATCCCTCTTGAGCTTCCCACCCCCTCATCTTACCCCTATAGGTTATCATAAAGAACCAGGCTAAGCTCTCTGTTTTATACAGCAACTTCCCACTAGCTATCTATTTTATACATGATAATGTATATACTTCAATATTACTCCCTCAACTTGTCCTACCCTCCCTTTCCTCCCCTGTGTCCACAAATCTGTTCTCTACATCTGTGTCTCTATTCCTGCCCTACAAATATGTTCATCAGTACCATTTTTCTCGTTTCTATATATATGTATTAATAAATGATACTTGTTTTTCTCTTTCTGACTGACTTCACTCTGTAGAACAGGCTCTAGGTTCATCCATGTCACCAGAACTGACTCAAATTCATTCATTTTCATGGCTGAGTCATATTCTATTCTATATATGTACTACAACTTCTTTATCCATTCATGTGTTGATGGACATCTAGATTGCTTCCATGTCCTAGCTATTGTAAATAGTGCTGCAGTGAACTCTGGAGTACATGTGTCTTTTAGAATTGTTGTTTTCTTAGGGTATATGCCCAGTAGTTTGATTGCTTGGAGAAAGCAATGGAACCCCACTCCAGTACTCTTGCCTGGAAAATCCCATGCTCAGAGCAGCCTGGTAGGCTGCAGTCCATGGGGTTGCGAAGAGTCGGACATGATTGAGCGACTTCACTTTGACTTTTCACTTTCATGCATTGGAGAAGGAAATGGCAACCCACTTCAGTATTCTTGCCTGGAGAATCCCAGGGATGGGGGAGCCTGGTGGGCTGCCGTCTCTGGGGTGGCACAGAGTCGGACACGACTGAAGCAACTTAGCAGCAGCAGCAGCAGTTTGATTGCTGGGTCATATGGTTTTATTCCCAACTTTTTTTTTTTTTTAATAGAAATCTCCATACTGTTCTCCATAGTGACTGTATCAAGGTACATTTCCATCAACTGTGCAAGAGAATTCCCTTTTCTCCACATTCTTTTTCAGCTGTTATTGTTTGTAGATGTTTTAATCATGGCCATTCTGGTGGGTGTGAGGTGATACCTCATTTTATTTTGATTTTCATTTCTAATAATAAGCAATGTTGAACATTTTTTTCAGTGTTAATTAGCCATCCATATGTCTTTGGAGAAATGTGTGCTTAGGACTTCTACCTATTTTTTGACTGGATTGTTTGCTTTTCTGATATTGAACTGCATGACCTGCTTATATATTTTGGAGATTAGTTTGTCAGTTGCTTAATTTGCAATTATTTCTCCCATTCTGAGTGTTGTCTTTTCATCTTGTTTATGGCTTCCTTTGCTATGCAAAAGATTTTAAGTTTAGTTAGGTTCCATTTGCTTATTTTTAGAAGGTGAGTCATATTTCTAGAAGGTGAGTCATAAAGGATCTTGCTATGATTTATGTCAAAGAGTGTTCTGCTTATATTTTCCTCTAAGAGTTTTATAGTTTCTGGTCTTACATTTAGGTCTTTAATCCATTTTGAGTTTAGCTTTGTATATGGTGTTAGAAGGCTTTCAAGGTGGCTCAGTGGTAAAGAATCCACTGACCAATTACAGGAGACACAGATATGTGGGTTCAATCTCTGAGTCAGGAAGATTCCCTGAAGAAGAAAATGGGACTCTGCTCCAGTATTCTTGCTTATAAAATTCCATGGAAAGAGGAACCTGGTGGGCTATAGTCCATGGGGTCTCAAAGAGCTGGACATGACTGAGCAACTGAGCAGACACACACATGTTGTTAGGAAATGTTCTAATTTCATTCTTTTACGTGTAGTTGTCCAGTTTTCCGAGTACTACTTATTCAAGAAGTTGTCGTTTATCCAGCATATATTCTTGGCTTCTTTGTCAAAGATATGGTGCCCATAGATGCATGGGTTTATCTCTGGGCTTTATATCATATTCCATTGATCTATATTTCTGTTTTTGTGCTAGTACTATACTGTCTTAATGACTGTAGCAACTGTATAAAAAAAAGGTCTTAATGACTCAAATAACCATGATGGTGTTGTCATTCATGTAGAGCCAGATATCCTGGAGTGTAAAGATAAGTGGTCTTTAGGAAGCATCACTAAGAATAAAGCTAGTGGAGGTGATGGAATTCCAGCTGAGCTATTTAAAATTTTATAAGATGATGCTGTGAAAGTGCTGCACTCAATATGCCAACAAATTTGGAAAACTCAGCAGTGGCCACAGGACTGGAAAAGGTCAGTTTTCATTCCAATCCCAAAGAAAGGCAATGCCAAGGAGTGCTCAAACTACCGCACAATGCACTCATCTCACACTCTGGTAAAATAATGCTCAAAATTCTCCAAGCCAGGCTTCAGCAATATGTGAACTGTGAACTTCCTGATGTTCAAGCTGGTTATAGAAAAGGCAGAGGAACAAGAGATCAAATTGCCAACATCTGCTGGATCATGGAAAAAGCAAGAGACTTCCAGAAAAACATCTATTTCTGCTTTATGTTGTGTGCCAAAGCCTTTGACTGTGCCAAAGCCTTTGACTGTGTGGATCACATAAATTGTGGAAAATTCTTCAGGAGATGGGAATACCAGACTACCTGACCTGACTCTTCAGAAATCTGTATGCAGTTAGAACTGGACATGGGACACAGACTTGTTCCAAATAGGAAAAGGTGTATGTCAAGACTGTATATTGTCACCCTGCTTATTTAACTTATATGCAGAGTACATCATGAGAAATGCTGGACTGGAAGAAACAAAAGCTGGAATCAAGATTGCCGGGAGAAATATCAATAACCTCAGATATGCAGATGACACCACCCTTATGGCAGAAAGTGAAGAGGAATGAAAAAACCTCTTGATGAAAGTGAAAGTGGAGAGTGAAAAAGTTGGCTTAAAGCTCAACATTCAGAAAACGAATTTCATGGCATCCAGTCCCACCACTTCAAGGGAAATAGATGGGGAAACAGTGTAAACAGTGTCAGACTTTATTTTCCTGGGCTCCAAAATCACTACAGACGGTGATTGCAGCCATGAAATTAAAAGATGCTTACTCCTTGGAAGGAAAGTTATGACCAACCTAGATAGCATATTCAAAAGCAGAGACATCACTTTGACAACAAAGGTTCGTCTCGTCAAGGCTATGGTTTTTCCTGTGGTCATGTATGGATGTGAAGCTGGACTGTGAAGAAGGCTGAGCGCCGAAGAATTGATGCTTTTAAACTGTGGTGTTGGAGAAGACTCTTGAGAGTCCCTTGGACTGCAAGGAGATCCAACCAGTCCATTCTGAAGGATATTCGCCCTGGGATTTCTTTGGAAGGAATGATGCTAAAGCTAAAACTCCAGTACTTTGGCCACCTCATGCGAAGAGTTGACTCACTGGAAAAGACTCTGATGCTGGGAGGGATTAGGGGCAGGAGGAGAAGGGGAAGACAGAGGATGAGATGGCTGAATGGCATCACTCACTCGATGATGGACGTGAGTCTGAGTGAACTTCGGGATTTGATGATGGACAGGGAGGCCTGGCGTGCTGTGATTCATGGGGTCGCAAAGAGTCGGAAACGACTGAGCAACTGATCTGATCTGATGCTTCCATATGAATTGTGAATTGTTTTGATCTAGTTCTAGAAAAATGCCATTAGTAATTTGATAGAGATTGCATTTAATCTGTTGGTTGCTTTAAGTAGTATAGTCATTTTCACAGTACTAATTCTTCCAATCTGAGAACATCTACCTGTTTATGTTATTTGTGATTTTTTTCATAAGTGACCTATAGTTTTTGTATACAGTTCTTTAGTCTCCTCAGGTAGAATTATTCCTAGGTATTTTATTCTTTTTGTTTTAGTCGTTAATGAGATTGATTCTTTAATTTCTCTTTCTGTTTTTTTTGTTGTTGTTGTTATTGTATAGGAATGCAGGGGATTTCTGTGTATTGATTTGGTATCCTGTGACTTTACTAAATTCACTGATTAGCTCCAGTAATTTTCTGAAAGTATCTTTAGGGTTTTCTGTGTATAGTATTTTGCTTGCAAACAATGAGAACTTTACTTCTTTTCTAATCTAAATTTATTTATGTTTCTTTTTCTACTCTGATTGCCATGGCTAGGACTTCCAAAACTATGTTGAATAACAGTGGCAACCTGTGATGGATTCATTTTGATATTTGCAAAACTAATACAATTATGTAAAGTTTAAAAATAAAATTAAATTTTAAAAAAAAAGAGTGGACTCGCTTCTAAAGACATATTTTTGAAGGTCAATATATTCCACATTATATAAACAGTACCAAGAGCAAATATGTAATGGCAGGAGAATACACCTTGTATTTAAGGAATGATGACTTTTGTAATTTGGTGAAACAATAAAATACAAGTTGGATTTAGACGGTCAGACTTTAAAAATAGGAACACCATATTATAGAGTTTCTTGAATGCCAAAATGAGGAGTATGAATTTTATCTCATCAGCAACTGGAATGTATCAAAAACTTTAGTGAAGCAATATGACAATAATGTTTTGAGTATATTACTAGGAAAATATAGCTAAATTTATTGAGGTTAAAAGGCTACTTTCAGGGAGCTATTTAAATATAAGGAAATAAATGATAATGTGTGTCTTAAGACAGTAAGGAACACTTACAAAAAATACGAAGAAAATACAAAGGAAAAAAAAATAGCAGAGAGAAATGATCCAAAGTTGAACAGAGACAAGAAAACATAAAAAGTGATCATATAAATAATTGATACTACTGTCAGAAAATGGGCAGTTATGCGGTAAAGCCATATGAGCATACCAAAGTTAAAAGAACAATAGATTTTTTAAAAGTATTTTATTTTCAGTATTTTGGGGGATGTAGGCAGTATAAGTATATTGAAATATAATATCCAAATTTATCTATCAGAAACTATACAAGCTAACAGATTATCATGTATTTTGATCATATCATGTTGCATTACTCTATTATGGGAAAATTAACCTCATGTCTTTGCAAAATAGCTGCATAACCTTTTAATTTCAGTATTGGTATATGATGTGGTACATATTTTTTTCATTATCAGACCTTGCTCTTATTGCTTCTCAGGTGGTGGAGATTTTCCATATTCCATGCAATAGTGAAGAAATTATTTTACTAAATACTGACAAAAGTGATTTCTCTTTCTTTCAGTGTGAACATTTTTTGCCACATATGGGCTGCACATTTTTCCTTGTTTTTTTCTGTGATGTGATATTCTCATTGAAATGGGACTTATTTTTCTGTATTGTGGATAAAAACAAACAAACAAACAAAAAAAACCTACTTTTCAAATTGCTTCTTCTAAAGTTGGGTACTTAGTTTCCATTCACAGAGGGAAGGGAAGGAATCTTCACTTTAGGTTTTGGGCCAACTTGTTATCTCCAACCTAGTTTTATCAAGTAAATAATGGTGTTTGATTTCCATCTGTCTCCTTGTGCCTAGAATAAATTTATTTCAGCACATGCAGGAGAGACGGATGGTTAACTGGCAACATTTTTTCCCCTATGCAATCTATACACACTGTTCAGAGACATATAGTAACCTCAGCACATGAGAGAATGTCAAAACCAATACAATATTGTAAAGTAAAAATAATAATAATAAAGTGTTGCTGAATTCAGTTTTTTTTTTTTTTTTCAAAGAATGGCTTGGAAACTTTGAAAGTTAGAAATAAAAAATGACAGTTCTGGACAGTTGGACTTTTTAATCTATTCAGTTTACAGTGGTCATTGTTCCCAGATATGACTCCAGAATTTAACTAGTGTGGGTCTTTCTAAGTATGGGGCTTGGAGTTAAGTGTATTTTTTTTTTTTCTTTTTTAATCATTAGGCTATGGCTGAGTTGAGCATTATGAGGGATGAAACAGTAGTTAAAACATGATTGGTTAGGACATCAAACTAAAGAAGCTAAAATAGGTTTTAGTTAAAAGTAAAAGCAAAATTTATCTTTAGAGATATGACTTCTCATGTTCAGCAAGTTCAAAGTCATAAATGGAAAGGCTGAAATCCTTTCAAGAACCAATAAAAACTAATATAAAAACAGGAAAAAAAATCAATATATTGATGGGGTCCAGGACATAATACCTTGTCATATTAAATATCTTAAGCTGTAGAAATTAAAACAAAACAAAACCAGGAAGGTCACTTTCAAATACACACATCATCCTTCCCTGAAACAGGTCATAAAACTTCCATGTGAAAAGTTCCTTAGCATAACAAGAGGAAAGATGACATTTTTTACTAGCAGAGAAGGATAACATGAGGTCAAGAAATGTGTATAAACCCTTGCTAAACTAGTCCTTATCTTCCTAGTTACCTCTTCACTATTTACTGCTCTTAACCCATACCTCACTGTGTCCTCAATTCCTCACAAATATTATGCTTTTATCTAAAATATATAAAAAACTTTCTACTTTAGTCACTTCTTCAAGTTTTCATTCTCTTGTGAAAGCCCACATATATGTGCAAAAGTTTAATGAAACATGTTTACTTTCCTTCTATTAATTTGTCTTTTCATTTTAATTAACAGACCCATCTAGAGACTCCAAGAGGATCAAAAAAATTTTTCCTCCCCTAAGATGCATGTCACAAGAACACAGGTAAGTGAATCTCTCTTACTGAATACACTGAGTCTATATACACAGTGTATGAATTACAAGGGCAAATGATATTTGATGCTGGGCAAATTGCTTACCCACTCTCTCATTTTTCTCACTTTTAACTTGGAAATACTAAAAAGGATATCATAATTTTTTGTGATGGAATTAAATGACTTAGAAATGTCCCTGGAGGCTCAGATGGTAAAGAATCTGCCTGCAATGCAGGAGACCCAGGTTCAATCTTTGGGTGGGGAAGATCCCCTGGAAAAAGGAATGGGTACCCACTTCAGTATTCTTGCCTGGGGAATCCCATGAACAGAGGTGTTTGGCAGGCTACAGGCCACGGTGTTGCAAAGAGTCAGACATGACTGAGCGACAAACACTTTCACTAACTTCTTTTGAATGACAAAGTATATAAAGATTCTAGAAAAATGCTTGGTGCCTGGAAGGCACAACGTAAATATTCCATAAGGGCTACAAGTAGGTGACATTGTTATGATTTAAATAGGTTTTAGAGGGCAAACAATAGAATGGAGAAGGTTAGAAATTTCTTCAAGAAAATAGGAAATACCAAGGGAATATTTTATACAAAGACAGGCAAAATAAAGACCAAAATGGAAAGGAACTAACAGAACCACAAGAAATTAAGAAAAACTGGAAAGAATATTCAGAAACTGTACCAAAAAACCTCTTAATGACCCAGTTAACCATGATTATGCTATCACTCACCTAGAGCCATACATCTTAGACTGTGAAGTCAAGTGGGCCTTAGGAAGCATTACCACTAATAAAGCTAGTGGAGGTGATGGAATTCCAGCTGTTTCAAATTTTAAAAGATGATGCTGTTGACGTGCTGCACTCATTATGCCAGCAAATTTGGAAAATTCAGCAGTGGCCACAGGACTGAAAAAGTTCAGTTTCATTTCAATCCCAAAGAAAGGCAATGCCAAAAATGTTCAAATTACCATACAACTGCACATGCCAGCAAGATTATTCTCAAAATCCTTCAAGCTAGGCTTCAACAGTATGTGAATTGAGAAATTACAGATGTTCGAGCTGGATTTAGAAAAGGCAGAGCAACCAGAGATCAAATTGCCAACATATGCTGGATCATAGAAAAATCAAGGGAATTAAAAAAAATAAAAATAGAAATCTAGTACTTTGAAGCCTTTAGATGACTCTAAACCCTTTGACTATGTGGATCACAACAAACTAGGAAATTCTTAAAGAGATGGGGATACCAAACCACCTTACTTGCCTTCTGTGAAACCTGCATGCAGGACAAGAGGCAATAGTTGGAATTGGACATGGAACAATGGATTGGTTCAAAATTGGAAAAGGAGTACATCAAGGCTATATATTTTCACTCTGTTTATCTAACTTTTGTGCAGGGTACATCATGCCAAATGTTAGGTTGGATGAATCACAAGCTAGAATCAATATTGCCAGGAGAAATATCAACAACCTTAGATATACAGACAATACCCCTTTAATGCCAGAAAGTGAAGAGGAGCTAAAGAGCTTCTTGAGGAAGATGAAAGAGGAGAGTGAAAAAGCTGGCTTAAAACTCAACATTCAAAAAACTAAGATCATGGCTTCCAGCCCTAACACTTCATGGCAAATAGATGTGGCAAATGTGGAAATAGTGTCAGATATCATTTTCTTGGGCTCCAAAATCAATGCAGATGGTGACTGCAGCCACAAAATGAAAAGACATTTGCTCCTTGAAAGTATAGCTATGACCAATCTAGACAGCATATTAAAAACTAGAGACATCACTTTGCCAACAAAGATTGCATAGTCAAGCTATGATTTTTCCAGTAATCATGTATGGATGTCAGAACTGGACCATATAGAAGGCTGAGCATCATAGAATTGATGACTTTGAACCATGGTGTTGGAGAAGACTTGAGAATCTCTTGGACAGCAAGTATATCAAACCAGTCAATCCTAAAGGAAATCAGTCCTGAATGTTCATTGGAAGGACTGATCATGGATCTGAAACTCCAATACTTTGTTCACCTGATGGGAAGAGCTGACTCATTGGAAAAGACCCCAATGGTGAGAAAAACTGAGGGCAACAGGAGAAGGGGGTGACAGAGTTGGATGTTATCACCAACTCAATGGACAGGAGTTTGAGCAAACTCAGGGAGATAGTGAAGGACAGGGAAGGCTGGCATGCTACAGTCCATGGGGTTTCAAAGAGCTGGACATGACTCAGTGACTGAACAACAACAGAGGAAAATACTGTAGGACTCAGTATAGAATATTGTATGTATATTTAAGTATATTCCAATAGATGCAGTTGGTGAAGGTTGAGACAGATAACTCTGGACAAAAGGAGAGTGCAGAAATTGCACAAATCTATCCCCATTATGGTTGCTGGCTGGAATAGACCGGTTATTTTCTAAAAGATTTTTGTTATTATACACTGACCCTTACCTTGTACTTTGACAGAGAAATTGGTCCTTTCTTGATGCCTTTTTTCCCCCCTACTCTGTGCCTGTTTGCATTTATTGTTTGATGTCTTCTCCAGTACCCAGGCCAGGGTAGTCAGATATAATCAAAGACACTCAATTTTGTATCATTCCTTGGCACAGTCAGCCTTCTTTATTTTTCAGTGTTCTTGTATTATAATGTCCAGGATTTTTTAAAATATAAATTTATTTATTTTAATTGGAGGTTAATTACTTTACAATATTGTATTGGTTTTGCCATACATCAACATGAATCCACCACAGGTATATACGTGTTCCCCATCCTGAACCCCCTCCCCCCTCCCTCCCCTTACCATCCCTCTGGGTCATCCCAGTGCATGCGAGACAGCAAAAAAGACACAGATATCCAGGATTTTTAGCTGAATTTATGGAAAGAATAGGGTAAAGCACATCCCCTTCTAGTTCCCAGAAGTAGGAATTCTCTGCTAAATCATCCACATTAGAAGAGACAGTTTTTAAAATATTTATTGTTTCAATACTTGAGCAAAGAAATAGAACAATAAATCCCAAATGTGATAGAAGGTAAGGCTTTATGAAAATGGCAGTAGTTAGTGGAATATATATAAGAGATAATAGAGTTGAAGAAGACATAATTTAATTTCTTGGCTCATAGGATCAAAAGAAAATAGAAAAAAATGTATGAATAGCAAATGTAGATCCATAATTACAGTACAGAAACAATGAACAATTATAAGAGAAAATTATACATTCTTTAAATATATTCATATTTGAATATCTAAGTAAAGTATAATTTTTTCCTTAAAATATAATCTACTAAATTGTCCCAGTGTTGAGGTCCTTTAATGGACCGGAATCTGGTGGTCCAGAGTTGACTGATAAGAAAGTAAAGGAGAGAGAAAGTGGCTGATATTCCTTGGTTTACGTAGAAAGCCAATAAAGCCCCTGCACAGGTCTTGCTCTGTTCACGAAGGCCTCAGGAGCCCTCTTGATGGGGTGAAGGTGCAGAGCGCCTTCTCGAGAGGGTCTTAGAAGCCCGGGCAGGAACAGTGAACTCAGAGAGCCTCTGTGCTCCAGGGGATCAGCCTGACAGAGAGAGGGGGAGAGAGAGAGAGAGAGAGAAAGAAAGACACGGGGACCAGAGCTCTGATGGAGCAAAGGTGTTTTAATTAACATGGTGTGGACATATATACTGTCTTACAAGGTAGTTATTCTCAGCAAAGATAAAGATTAAAACTCCAGACTTACAAAACATAGGCTATCCATACTAAAGAGAGAGAGAGTTGTAAACAAGCACTTTTACCGTATGGTTAACAAGAAGGAAGAGGGTACTTATCACTGTATAGAAAAACTAATGAAGGAAATGCCTGGATTCTTCAGCCCCCAGGAAAGGCTTGCCTCTCCTCTTACTTCCTGAGTATTCAGGAATTAATTAGGAGCAGAGAATTCCTGACAGATCCAAAACAGCACACAGGAAGCCTCCTGTTAAATGCTTCCTGACATCCCAGGAATTAAAATTTTTTAATAAACTAAAAAATTATTAAAACTGAAAAGAAAAAGTCAGATCTAATTATCATCTCTTCCACAACAATGAGAAAATCACAAGGGTTAGATGTTTTTAGTTCAGTTCAGGTCAGGTCAGTCACTCAGTCGTGTCCGACTCTTTGCAACCCCATGAATTGCAGCACTCCAGGCCTCCCTGTCCATCACCAACTCCCGGAGTTCACTCAGACTCACATCCATCAAGTCGGTGATGCTATCCAGCCATCTCATCCTCTGTTGTCCCCTTTTCCTCCTGCCCCCAATCCCTCCCAGCATCAGAGTCTTTTCCAATGGGTCAACTCTGCGCATGAGGTGGCCAAAGTACTGGAGTTTCAACTTTAGCATCAGTCCTTCCAAAGAACACCCAGGACCGATCTCCTTTAGAACAGACTGGTTGGATCTCCTTCCACTCCAAGGGACTCTCAAGATTCTTCTCCAGCACCACAGTTCAAAAGTATCAGTTGGCGCTCAGCTTTCTTCACAGTCTAACTCTCACATCCATACATGACTAGTAGAAAAACCATAGCCTTGACTAGACAGACCTTTGTTGGCAAAGTAATGTCTCTGCTTTTGAATATGTGCCAGAGTCCAGCTACAGCAGCCAGGGAATCAGCCTGAAGAGATGAGCAGTGTCAGCGGAGAATGATGCAGCCTCTGACTCAAGGTGCGGGACTGCATGTTTATTTCAAGGATCAGGTCTTCTTTTATACTTTGACAAAAGCATTAGGTCAGAGGTTTTACATTTTCAGCTCCCCCTCACCCAGATTTATTGTCTCCTTTTTGCCCTTCAAACAGAGTTCCTGCTTCAGTGATTCTGTGTTTACTTGTGATTACATTGTAACTCATGCTTATGTCTGGGCTGCAAACCACATTCCTCAGTTTATTTCTTATCTTTCCAAATCCTGCTTGCCCCTAGTATCTTAAGCTCACTATCTTCTAAAAAGGCTTCTAGCTATTCTTAATTATTCCTAAACCCAAAGCTCAGCAAACTTCCTATGCCATAAACATTCCCCTCACAAATAGGTCTCAGATAACAATCCTTCCCATGGCCTCAAGCTGTGGCCTACGTGCTCATCCTGGAACATTTTTTGTAAAGATCCCTGAACAAATGTCAATGGTTACTTTATAGATTATTTTCTGGGCACAACTGAAGAAGGCTTTGTGCTTTCTCATGCTACTCTCAAGAACAATAAGCGCCTTAACATTCTTTCCAGCCAACTCAACCGAAGAAAGGAAAGAACAAGTCAGAATCACAACTCCTAACTCCTTCGTCACAGGACCATGCCTGCAGGATGAGGAGAGGGGGTTGGGGCCGTGCCTCCATTTTGTCAGTAATGCCTAACGTGGCTCCCGACAATATGCTATCTAGATTGGTCATAACTTTCCTTCCAAGGAGTAAGCGTCTTTTAATTTCATGGCTGCAATCACTATCTACTAATTACTTGTATATATAAAAATTATTTCTGCCTTATATAAACCACACTAGATAATATAAAAATATGTCATCACATCACTAAGTTACTGAAGCTAGTACAACTGAATTGGTTTTCAGAAAAAAAAAAAAAAAAACCAGAAAAATGGGTTATTTCTGCTGCTGCTGCTGCTGCTGCTAAGTCGCTTCAGTGACCCCATAGATGGCAGCCCACCAGGCTCCCGCGTCCCTGGGATTCTCCAGGCAAGAACACTGGAGTGGGTTGCCATTTCCTTCTCCAATGCATGAAAGTGAAAAGTGAAAGTGAAGTCACTCAGTCGTGTCCAACTCCTAGCGACCCCATGGACTGCAGCCCACCAGGCCCCTCCCTCCATGGGATTTTCCAGGCAAGAGTACTGGAGTGGGGTGCCATCACCTTCTCCAAAATGCGTTATTAGCTTTAGTCAAATATAATAACTCTTAATCATTAGTGTATAGATTCCTTTTTTAAAAAAAACATACTCTATGGCCCAGTAATATTACCTGGTGTGTGATCAGTCATGTCCAACTCTTTGCAAATTCATGGACTACAGCCCAACAGGCTCCTCTGCATTCAATATGTCAGCAAATTATGAAAACACAGCAGTGGCCACAGGACTGGGGAACTGGCAGAATTTTGGAACTTGATTTGTCAAAATCATCAAAGGACATTTTAAGAACTAAGATTATATCTATATCTATCTCATATATATAATATCATTATAAAAGGAATATTCTGATATGCTGCTGATGCTAAGTCGTGTCAGTCATGTCCAACTCTGTACAACTCTGTAGAAGGCAGCCTACCTGGCTCCTCCATCCATGGGATTTTCCAGGCAAGAGTACTGGAGTGGGTTGCCATTGCCTTCTCCGATATGATGATATATATGTATATATTTCTTCACTGAGAACCTCCTCCACTCCCAGAATCCTCAGTGATTTACAACTAAAGAAGTCTTCTTTATGTTTGTATCTGTGTGTGTGTGTGTGTGTGTGTGTGTGTGTGTGTGTGTGTGCTTGTGGTGTGTGTGTGTCTGAGAGAGAGATATTTGTCATTTTTTTTTTCAATTTTTTTTAAAGGGTGTTGAGTTTTTACTAGATTCAATGTGATAAGAGTAAGTGGTGCTATGTGTAGGACATCAGGATATTGCATAAATTAAACTATTAAGAGAAGCAGAAGTCATTAGCTAGAAGAGTATAAGAAAACTGAAAAGTCATCATCTGTCATTCTTTTCTTAGAATCTTCAGAAAGACTGGCATCAGGTGCAGTTTTCAGGGTATATGCCAGAAACAGAGGCACACTCTTAGGAATCTCAAAGGACAAACTGCATCTGAGTTACATACGCTATCACACTATCTTAAATTTTAAAAAAGCAGTCTATAACATAACACATATCCTAATTTTCTTATTTGTTTGTGTAAGAAAAACAAACTGAAAAGTAGGAGTGTCACAAAGTAATGTTGGCTGGCTCGTTTCAACTCCATGTTCTGGTTCATATATTTAAAAGAGTGATCATGAGTAATAGTGATAATTATTTTAGAACAACAGTGTTTTCTGGGACTTTCACAAGCAACACAAAACGCATGAAAAATCTACCATTAAAGGACAAATCAAAATAGTCATCCTTGTTTCTATATTACATTTGATGCAGGCAAGTGCAAGTTTTAATTGCTCAGTCATGTCCGATTCTTTGCTACCACATGAACTGTAGGCGATCAGGCTTCTCTGTCCATGGAATTCTCCAGGCAAGAATACTGGAGTTGGTAGTCATTCCCTTCTCCAGGGGATCTTCCCAACCCAGAGATCAAACCCGGGTCTCCCATATTTGATGCAGGACTAGCTCCAAGGCTCTTGAAAAATTATCAAGGCAAGTTGTAAACAAAATTTTCCCACCATTATAGGATGATGTGGCCAAATATATTGTTTTCTAATTGAAGATGTTAGCATGCTTATTTTCCAATCTCTATCGCAATTTTGCAAAACTGTGTCAATCACATTTTTATTTCTTAATAAATGATTACAAATTTGTTTTATCTATCCTAAAATCCCTTTGTCTGTAATATATACATATTTATAAATTATACCTCAAAAGTAGATGGTGATTTAAGACATACGTTTAGTTTTGCTTGACATTTAGAGAATCCATTTCAACATCCAAACCTTAGCTAGCTAAACCATTTACCACTTCAGCCAAATGACACAACTTTATTGTCACAAAAATTCTGTGATTCTTAAAGAATTGTGTTTGTTACCCTTTAAAACCTTTCAACTGTACTTACATGAGGAACATATGGGTTCTAAAATGAATTTTTTAATTTTTCTCAGAAATTATCACAAAAGAATATACAGATGGCCATGAGAAGTAACTAGTAATAGATGAAACTTAAAATGCATGGTTCTTCATCTGTTCTTGATGGAAGTGTGACTCCAAACATTTCGATGGTTTAATTTTCTAACTTTTATCCAGATGTGTTGTCGGTACAAATGGTTTAGACATTTTGCTTCATAAAATGCAACTTTATTTTTCTATAATATCATAATAAAAAATTAAATTTAAATAAAATTTGTATCACAAACTTTCTGGTTGATTAGAAATAAGTCATTGAGGATCACTTCTAGTAGAAGAAAATGCTAATGGTGCCATGGTAGCCCTTTTCTTCTTATACAATAATATAAACAACAAACAAAGTAAAGATTACATTTTCTTCATGCTTTTTTTTTTTTTTTTCCTACAGTGAGGGGTGACCACATAACTTAATTCTGGTATGAAGATGTAAGAAAAAGTGGTGAGAGCAGAATTTGAAAAGGCTTCTATATTTATAGAAAGAGACATCCACTTCTCTTGCTTTTCTCCTTTTCTAGGGTTATAAATGCTGACATGATGACTAAACCTGGAGTTGCCACCTGGGACTATGAAACGACCCCAGAACTATGGCCATGGATTATAGAGCAACAAGATGGAGGAAGTCTGGGATTGTGATGCTAAGCCTCAGAGAATTATATAGCCCCAGACAACATTCATTTGGAAGCTGTTTATATAACAGAAACAATCTTCAATCTTTATGAATCTCCCATTATTTAGAATTGAACTTCACTACCACCTAATCAAATCTTAACTAAAATCTAATCAATTTACTTTTTCCCTTGTATACTGAGGCTTCCATCATGTGACTGCATTGGGAAGGGATAGGCAGTCCCTGCTAATTGCTGCCATACACAGTCCTCCACTGCAAGATACTTCTTCACCTCTCATCTTTAATGCATAAGGACGTATGTCATGAGCTTTACCAGAAGCAAAAAATATTAACTTTTCTCAAGGATTGTTTTTCCTTTTCCTTCATAACCAATAAATAATTACTATTCTCTACAATGCACTTCTCTTGTAGTTCAGCTGATAAAGAATCCACTTGCAATGCAGGAGACCCCAATTTGATTCCTGGGTCAAAAAGATGTCCTAGAGAAGGGATAGGCTACCTTCACCAGTATTCTTGGACTTCCTGGGTGGCTCAGATGGTAAAGAATCCACCTTCAGTGTGGGAGACGTGGGTTTAATCCCTTGGTTGGAAAGATCCCCTGGAGGAGGGCACATCAACCCATTCCAATATTCTTTTCTGGAGAATTCCCATGCACAGAGGAACCTGGCGGGCACCATGGGGTTGCAAACAGTAGGACACAACTAACCACAGCACTGCACACATTCTCTAGAACAAGATAGTAGCATTGATTTGTTAATTTTTATTCATTCTTCCAAATCTATGGTCCTGAGTACTTCAGGGCTTAAAATTTTGTGGCTGAAAGCATAGTCTTATAAATCTATAGGTTTGCTTCTAAATACAAAATATTTTCTCTGTTTTTTTTTTTTTTTTCAAATGTGCCACATGGGCCTCCCCCAGAATTTGAAATGACAATGGCACAAGAATGAGGAGAGAGAGAAACAACAATTTTTATCTCAAAATATTACTCCACCATAAATATAAAGAGTTCTAAAGCATTATTAGAAAACATTTTTCCATAGCATTCAGAATGTTAAATATAGGTGAGGAAAAGTTTTACTGATTCTAAAAATAATAGATTTTCTAGAATATGCATATTTTGTCTTGTAAAAGGTACTCTAGCATGGCATATACTACTAAATGGTCAAAATGGCTTCTATGTACATTGGAATCTTATAAAAGTAAATGGCTTTGGACTTAGGAAAATAATTTTAAATATTAAATTTTAGGTTTTCCTCATTAATTGCATGACCTTGGCAAAACTATTCAGCTTATCAGCACAGTGTTTTGCTCATGTCTATAATAAAAACACTTAACCTCAAGTCATTATGATGTAAATAAAAGGTTTTACCTAAAGTAAATACCCTGCATAAAACTGTGCTCACAAAAAACATTATATTATTTCCTTATTCACTGTTATTATAGTCCCAATATACAATTATATGGATAAGCTTGACTATCAGTTCAGTTCAGTTCAGTCACTCAGTAGTGTCCAACTCTTTGTGACTCCATGGACTGCAGCACACCAGGCTTCCCTGTTCATCATCAACTCCTGGAGCTTGCTCAAACTCATGTCCATTGAGTGAGTGATGGCATCCTACCATCTCATCCTCTGTTGTTGCTTTCTTCTCCTGCCTTCAATCTTTCCCAGCATAAGGATCCTTTCCAACCAGTCACCTCTTTGCATCATGTGGACTAAGTATTGGAGCTTCAGCTTCAGCATCAGTACGCCCATGGATATTCAAGATTCATTTCCTTTAGGAAAGGCACTTTTGCAGTCCAAGGGACTCTCAAGAGTCTTCTTGAACACCACAGTTCAAAACCATTAATTATTTGGTGCTCAACTTTCTTAATGGTCAAACTCTCCCATTCATACATGACGACTAGAAAAGCCATAGCTTTGACTAAACAGAACTTTGTTGGCAAAGTAATGTCTCTGCTTTTTAATATGCTGTCTAGGTTGATCATAAGCTTTTCTTCCATGGATCAAGTGTCTTAATTTCATGGCTGCTGAAATTTGGAGCAGCCCAGGAAAATTGGAGCCAAAGGAAATAAAGACTGTCACTGTTTCACTGTTTCCCTACATATTTAACATGAAGTGATGGGACCAGATCCCATGATCTTCGTTTTCTCAATGTTTAGTTTAAAGCCAGGTTTTTCACTCTCCTCTTTCACTTTCATCAAGGAGCTCTTTAGTTCCTCTTCACTTTCTGCCATAAGGGTGGTGTCATCTGCATAAATGAGGTTATTGATATTTCCACAGCACTCTTGATTCCAGTTTGTGCTTCATCCAGTCCAGCATTTCTCATGATGTACTCTACATATAAGTTAAAGTAGCAGGGTGACAATATATAGCCTTGATGTGTTCCTTTCCCAATTTGGAACCAGTCATTTTTCCATATCCGGTTCTAACTGTTGCTTCCCGACCTACAGATTTCTCAGGAGGCAAGTAAGGTGATCTGGTATTCACATCTCTTTAAGAATTTTCCACAGTTTGTTGTGCTACACACAGTCAAAGGCTTTAGCATAGTAAATGAAGCAGAAGTAGATGCTTTTCTAGGATTCTTTTGCTTTTTCTATGATCCAACAGATGTTGGCAATTTGATCTCTAGTTCCTCTGCCTTTTCTAAATCCAGCTTGAATATCTGGAAGTTCTCAGTTCACCTACTATTGAAGGCTAGCTTGGAGAATTTTGAGCATTACTTTGCTAGCATTGAGATGAGTGCAATTGTGTGGTAGTTTGAACATTCTTTGGTATTGCCTCTCTTTAGGATAGGAATGAAATCTGACCTTTTCCAGTCCTGTGGCCACTGCTGAATTTTCCAAATTTGCTGGCATATTGAGTGCAGCACTTTCACAACATCATCTTTTAGGATTTGAAATAGCTCAACTGGAATTCCATCATCTCCACTAGCTTTGTTAAGTGAAAGGAAAAGGAGAAAAGGAAACATACACCCATCTGAATGCAGAGTTCTGTCAAGTAGCAAGGAGAGATATGATAGCCTTCTTAAGTGATCAATGCAAAGAAATAAAGAAAAATAATAGAATGGTAAAGACTAGAGATCTATTTAAGAAAATTAGAGACACCAAGGAAACATTTGATGCAAGATGGGCACAGTAAAGGACAGAAACAACATGAACCCAACAGAAGTAGAAGATACTAAGACAAAGTGGCAAGAATATACAGAAGAAGAAGAAGAAAAAAAAAAAAAAAACAGAAACAAAAGTTAAAAAAAAATACACAGAAGAACTATACAAAAAAGATCTTAATGATCCAGATAAAAAGGATGGTGTGATCACTCACCTGAGTCAGCCATCCTGGAGTGCTAAGTCAAGTGGGCCTTAGGAAGCATAACTAGGAGTACAGCTAGTGAAGGTGATGGAATTCCAGCTGAGCTATTTCAAATTCTAAAAGATGACATTTGACTGTAATTTACTCAAAACTGATTAGTGGAATTAATGGAATTGGTGTGGGTTGGGTCAGGGGCCTATTTCAGTTTTATCATCCACAGGTAAATAAGTATTTGGAAATTTAAGTTAAATAAAATGCACAATAGAATACAAGTTAAGATAAGATGTCTAGTTTTCTGACATAGATTGTGGATAGTCAAGATATTTCCATGAGGAAAAAGAGTGTGATGTGATATTTGATAGAGTCAAGCCTTATCAGTTTATTTCAGTTTAGTTGCTCAGTCGTGTCTGACTCTTTGCAACCCCATGAATCACAGCATGCCAGGCCTTCCTGTCCATCGCCAACTCCCAGAGTTGACTCAAACTCATGTCCATCAAGTCGGTGATGCATCCAGCCATCTCATCCTCTGTCCTCCCCTTCTCCTCCTGCCCCCAATCCCTCCCTGCCTCAGAGTCTTTTCCAGTGAGTCAACTCTTCTCATGAGGTGGCCAAAGTATTGGAGTTTCAGGTTTAGCATCAGTCCTTCCAAAGAATACCCAAGACTGATCTCCTTTAGGATGGACTGGTTGGATCTCCTTGCAGTCCAAGGGACTCTTAAGAGTCTTCTCCAACTCCACAGTTCAAAAGCATCAATTCTTCAGTGCTCAGCTTTTTTCACAGTCCAACTCTCACATCCATACATGACCACTGGAAAAACCATAGCCTTGAGTAGATGGACCTTTGTTGGTAAAGTACTGTCTCTGCTTTTGAATATGCTATCTAAGTTGGTCATAACTTTCCTTCCAAGAAGGAAACATCTTTTAATTTCATGGCGGCAATCACCATCTGCAGTGATTTTGGAGCCCCCAAAAATAAAGTCTGACACTGTTTCCACTGTTTATGCATCTATTTGCCATGAAGTGATGGGACCAGATGCTATGATCTTCGTTTTCTGAATGTTGAGCTTTAAGCCAACTTTTTCATTCTCCTCTTTCACTTTCATCAAGAGGCTTTTTAGTTCCTCTTCACTTTCTGCCATAAGTGTGGTGTCATCTGCATATATGAAGTTATTGATATTTCTCTCAGCAATGTTGATTCCAGCTTCTTGCTATTCCACACAAACAAGATGATTAAAAACATGATTTTGCTATTAAGAAAACAAATATTGTTAGATATATAAATAATGATTTAATAAAATATGAAAATGTAATTAATTTATGTAAATATATAGACATTTCATACAATACAAAAGGTTATGACTGGCTTTGATTTATTAAAATGGGTGATATAATCTCTAATAAAAAAAACAAAAACAAAGAGATTCAGCAGGATAATGCATGGAGCTTAGAGTTTACTAGCTTAATATTACATTCAAAAGAACTGAGAAAGGAAGCAGAAGGAAGGAAAGAAAAACTTCTGTGGAGTTCACAAAACTAGTATTTCAGTACTATAACAGAAAAAAAAATGAGAGTGATGTGATTAGCAAATAGGAATTATTAGATAAGTTTTAATGGAAGAATTTTATGAGTTGAATTGTCCCAGTGTTATTCTACTAGGTAGACACTTTAGATCAAATTATATGGAAAACAAATAGTAGAAAATGAGCTTTGTTACATTGCTTCTTTAAGTGATTTGAATGCCAAATTTAAAGGTACATTAATTTGCAAATAAAAACAAAAACTGCAATGTTCATTTTCATTTTGATTTTCTAGGCCTTTCACTGTGGCTAGGAATTAACAGTGCTCATTTTTATTCTGCATTTAAGAGGCATTATTATAATACTGCTAATAGTTTCTTTTTTTTTTGCCTTTTTTAAAAAATTTTGTTTTATTTTTAAACTTTACAAATTGTATTAGTTTCTTTATGATAGCTAAGATGCAGTAGTTCCTACAGGCCAGACATTGTGGAGAGTTACTTTATATGAATCACTCTGCTTCACATAATTTGGGTCCATATTTTTTAATGCAGATATTGCTGGATCAACCAGTTGTGCACCATTTACAGTCTGAGACAAGGGCTAATCCAGGAGTGTAAGGGATTTGACAATCTATGACATTGTGATTTATAAGGAAAAAAAAAAAAAGCACCTCTAGCAAAGAGTTCCTAAAACCTTTGACTTTCCTAAGTAATGAGAGCATTAAAGTTGTTTTTTGTTAAGTTAATGAAGTGACTTTGGAAAAACTCAAGGTAACCTAAGGTAGGGAAAGAGGAGGTTCCAGGGAATTGACCCTCATTAGAAGGTCGGAACTTTCAGTTCCACGAAGGTACCTTCTGGGAGGAGGAGAGGGTCTGGATTCATTGGTGGATGAGTCGCCAATGGCTAATGATTAAAGCCATCTTGTCTGACGTAACCATTTAATCATTTATAATGGAGCCTCCACAGATATTAAAAACGGAGGGGATTTGGAGAGATTTGAGGTTGGTGAATTTGTGGAGATCTGTGCAGAGTGGACCATCTAGAGAAAGCTAGGAAGCTTCTTGTTCTTGTCGCCTGGTTGTTCCTGAGTTACATCCTTTTAAAATAAGCTAGTAAATTTAGGTAATTATTTCTCAGAGTTCTGTGAGATGCTCTAGCAAATTAATCAAACCAGTGTGGGAGTCATAAGAACCTTTGATGTATAGTACTTTGATCAGAAGTACAGATAACAACCTAGACTTGCAACTGATATCTGAAGTGGGGAGCAAGAGGTAGGACTAAGCTCTTAATCTATGGGATCAAATGTGCTAACTGTAGGTAGAGTGCCAGAATCTAATAAAAATGTACACCACCAAGTCAATGTCTGCTGAGAATTAGAGATTTGGAGAATTGCTTGGTGGTATGGAAAAATAAATTGCACATGGTAAACTTAAAGGGAAACAGAAACTTGTGGATTTGTGTGCTCGTCTTTTGTGTTTCAGACAGACAATTCTAAGACTCATTCTAAAGGGCTTATTAAAATGACATCATTTCACAAGGTTTATTGAAGTGAAAATTTAATGCCAGTTGCACACAGCTGTGGCAAATTCAATTGCATACCATTTAGATCGGCTTTCCTGTCTTTCAGGTTTTCTTCTTCTTAATCCCACTCTATGCCTTTAATTCACTTCCTATATTGAACCACCTGCAGTCAAGTGCTGCAGCCAGTCTCTGATCTTAGTGGAACCTAGATTTCCATCATTAAGAGAATTCTAATTCAGAGTCACTCTGCAGTCAGAGGTAAGGAACCTTACACCAGTTTCAGGCTTTTGATACATGATGAGAACCTTGAGTATGTAATAAGATCACAATTTGTAGGATTCTCACAAGTGGAGGTCTGGACTGACTCACAAGTGTACGGTGAAGCATTAGTTTATGGCAGGCATGGGAGACATGAATATTATGGGGCACTTAGTGTTTGTTTTAAAGATTGCATAAATCACTGGCTTGTGGTAATGACTTTAGAAGCCCAGACAAAAGTAGCAGTCTCAACTTAGCCAATATCAGGTCAAGGCATACTATCAAAGTTAAAACACCTCCATGACAGCATGTAAAGAGACTCATATCTTCTGCAAGCACAGGGAAGATTCTCTTGTAAACTCAGGCCCAAGATGCAATTAATAACAAGGATACAAAGGAGACAGATTACATAGTTTGAAGAGTTATTTTGCCAAGTTCTCTAACAGAGAATCCTGGACACTTGGGACATAGACTCTCCACTAAATACTTGAGTGGAAGAACTTGAGAATCCTGAACACACACATTTCTCCTGACCCTTTGAGCAAGTAAAAACACCTCCTTTAACATCTATGGAGGAAACACTGCAAAATTCTCAGCCAATTGTGTCATAACTGATTTTGATTGGGTTGGAATAGGTAAGGTAAAGTTTAGAGCTTGATAGGAGATAATTTGTTGAAATGAATGTATTTACTCATTAATCATGCTTAATATCTCAGTAAGGAAACTTGGGGCAAATTTTAAAATGCTTCTAGGAATAGTTTCCAGAAACCTGGATACATGGGATGGCTTATAGTCAATGAGGTAGAAATACGTGGACTTCCTTAGTGGAGTATGGTGTTAGATAGTTCTGGACTAAGGTTAGGATGCATTTATTAGGGAGACCATAGAATTTACCACTTGAATATATTTTCCAAGATCACCTAAAGGACACACTTCAATAAAGCAAAAAGAACAAATAAGAAAAAAAAAATTCTTCAATAAGGAATGGCGCTGGCATGTTTGAAAAGTTCAATGGTGGTTGCCTTTGTAAATCAAAGTTAACAGAAAGAGATGTGACTATGGAAATGTGCTCCCTGGTTTCACTGGAATTAATAGAATTCTGAAATTTCAGAAGCCCAGGAATTCCAATTAACTGACAAAGAAAGGTGAATATAATTACTTTAATGGGCATCAAGGTTAGAGTGGCAATCTAGATGACTTGGCCTCAGGGATAACTTGCAATGCTAAAAGACCATAGTCTTTCTAGGGTCAAGATAGCTATGCAGATAACCAGAATCGTCCTTGACTTTTTTATGGAGAAACAAAAAAATTGAAAGCTGAGAACACAGTCCTGATATCAGTTGCTACAACCGTATTCTCGTACTAATTTCCAAATCTAAGCCAAACCTTAGACCCAGAGTAAAGAAGACATATTCTTTTGTACAAAAGCCCTGAAATGCTATACTAAATGTATAAGACAAATAAAATCTTTTCAATCCTTCGTTAAGGCACTGTAAGGCAAAATTAATGGAATACAAATCATAAGTGGAATTATGATCCACGTCCATCTCAAGGGTTTCAACAGGCCTGTAGACCCACCTTCTGTTAATTTCCTGGCCCCAAAATGCATAATTAGAATGGATATAGTTAGCTGTTGGCACTAGGAGGAGTGTGGTAGGAAAAAACCAAGTCTAATGTCCTATGCACAATCTAAGATAGACCACAGTATCAATAATTAAATTTTATCAAAATGTAATAGAGATTAGCACGAATGACAAATAATTAAGCATTGCAGGTTCATGATCATGGTAATATGCACTATCATGGAATAAACAAATAGGCTTTTGGGGTGGGTGATGAAGGACTATTATAAGTTTATCCATGTAATTCCATTGTGAGCTATTCCACAAGATATGGTATTTTTGTGGAACACATTAAAATAGTTTCTGGAATTTGGTATGTAGCTATTGATCTGAAAAACACCCCCTTTATCAGTATCTGTCAATGGAATGATAAAAATTATTTTATGTGTGGAAGACAGCACTATATAGTCCCTGTCCTTTCCCAAAGACTTCAATTGAACTGCTTTCTGAACATTATTGGGCTTCCCTGGTAGCCCAGACAGTGAAGAATCCACCTGCAATGTGGGAGACCTGGGTTCGATCCCAGGGTTGGGAAGATTCCCTGGAGAAGGGAACAGCTACCCACTCCAGTGTTCTGGCCTGGAGAATTCCATGGACTGTATAGTCCATGGGGTCACAAAGAGTCAGGCATGACTGAGCAAATTTCACTTCATTTTACTTCATGTCCAGTAGTTATCATGAATGGTAATTTCAATAGATCATCCCAGACTTATAAGAATAAAGTGACTAAGAGTCATAATGTCTTCAGATAAAATGCTAGTTATCTGACCAAAAGGAAAGGGAATCTAAAATGGATAGAAGAGAGAAAATAAATGACACCCTTGGGGCTAGCTGCTGCAATGTGAAATGTAGGTGAAAATATCATTCTTTTTATGCTGAATTTCTCTCAAAACATCAGGGAGGCTCTACGACTCTAAAGCATTTAGTGCAAATTACAAGCTCATCTCTATGTGTAAAAGGGCGTATCACAGTCCTCTTTTACCTTCCTCACTTCCTCTGGGCTCATTTTCTCACTCTAGATAGTGCTGTAACAACTGGCTACATGCAGTTTTAAACCAAACAACACCTCACCTCAGTTACAGTATATTGTGCACATTTCTCATTTTCTGCTCTGAGCTTTTTCTGTGGTCACTGAATGATTTCCCTGCAGGAAGCAGCTCAGTTAACCTGATGCATATCCAAATACAGAAGTTATACTTTGGTATATTCCATTAAATGAATGCTTAAGTCCAACATGAATGGAACAGGGGAAAATTTTCCACTTTTAAGTGGAAATTATATAACAAAAGAAGTGGATATATTTCTCTATTACATAGTAGTGAATAATTCAGGTAATATAACATTTCTATCAAACTATGGTTATTCTTTTAAAACTCTTAACCTTTATATCAGAAATTACAATTAATATTGAGTTCATTTTATTAAGTTTATCATGAGCATTGAATGCCATACTAAAAATATTTCCTTAATTTAACTATGATGGGTAAATTATTTTGATTTATAGATCTTGATGCTTTTTAATTATAGTCCCTTTCCTCTTAATAGTATTCAAATTAAAAATCATAGGGTATGTGAATATTTTCTAAAAAGGTACATTTTTTAAAGAACTACATTAAAAATAATTTTTTAATATATTAAAATAGCATTCATTGATACATTTACTTTTAAAATATAAATGACATGGATGGATGTGACAAGCCTTAGTAAAGTGACATAAGATTGGGAAGAATAGAAAGTACAGAAACAGGTAGCTTTTGTGCTTTAGTGCAGAGATTAATAGTACAGTAAAAGAATATGAGATCCTTTTAACTGCTTGAATGGACAGAGTTGAACTCCTGAGAGGTGCCCTCGGATGGAGTTATAGATTTTTAGGTTTCATTATGAGCTCTAGATTTCGACCTGTGGCGAATTGTATTAATTATCTGTCTAGGGTCCCTTAAACAAATGATATAATAGGGTCTGCGATTGTTACTCTAACTTACCGTGTCATTTTAAAGAGAGTAGATGAGGCAAATAGCAATAAACAGAGAGCAGAGTGTTACCAGCCACAGATAGGTCAATAAGTGTTAGTCTAAGTACATATTAGCCAGTGATGTACTAAAAATGATTTGGAAGGCAGTGCTGGGTGAGGTCATATTGCCAACTTATGAATTGACTTTAAAATCTCACTTGGTATTTAAAACTTTTTTTGTTGTACTAAAATTTAATACAATAATTACTATTTTTATTTTTCTTTTAAAGCAAAAATGTGAAGAACATAGGGTTAATCTGAGTTATAAACAGATAAGTACTTTTTAGTATTATATCATTTTCTTAAATGAAAAATATATTCTAGGCACTTCTTAATAGAAAATGAATCATGCATAAACATTTAAACTATATTAAATAAATCTATAAATATACCAAATAAATTTCTTTCAAAAATAAATGCTAGGTGAAAACTCAGTAGTATTTTATTTTGTAAAAAAGATCAAATCATGGATACTACATTAACACAGTTTATAGACTGATATTCCGTGCTTTTTATGGGCTTCGTTGGTGGCTCAGCAGTTAAAGCGTCTGCCTGGAATGTGGGAGACCAGGGTTCGATCTCTGGGTCGGGAAGATCCCCTGAAGAAGTAAATGGCAACCCACTCTATTATTCTTGCCTGGAGAATCCCATGGAGGGAGGAGCCTGGTAGGCTACAGTCCATGGGGTCGAAAAGAGTCGGACACGACTGAGGGATTTCACTTTCACTTTCATGACATGCTTTACTATTTACATAAGTCCAATTCAGTGAAAATAATTATTCTTTGCAGCTTCATCTTGATTTATAAATCATTTGAATATGTCCTTGGAAATTATAGTACATTGATTATCCAGAACTGGTTAGAGCTGATCATGTATGGGAGACGTTTAGTTTTCTGGATCCCTAATAATTTCTAATAAAATTTATGTTTTTTTTTTTAAACCATTTTAAAGTTGTTGGCTCAGAATGGAGGTGGGAAAACCTTTAAAGTGCCAATATTCATTTATTGATAATCAGAACTTCTAAATTCTCAAAGGTCAGATGCTTCCCAATGAGTAGATCCCATCTAAAACATCACTTAAATGTGTTCTTATCATCCAATGAAACAAATATATAAGTAGATATAACTATGTAACACAAAAGATTAATGTTGATCACTTAAGTCAGAAACTGCAAAACCCTCAAGAAATAGATGAACATTCTGTTGACACGTCTTGGGAAAAGAGGCCCTCTCTTGCATTGAAAGGCTTTTGTTGCATATAGGGAAAAAATGACAAAGCACCTATGGAAAGGGAACTTGGAAACAGCTGATATATGTGGCTATATTTATATAATGTATATAGATTTTATAGGTACATATATATATGATTATATATACTCTTCATTTTGCTATAAAATTTTTAAGTGTGTTTTTTTTTTCTTCAGTATTGAGAACTCTTGTATGTTAGTTTCCTGTTGCTGCTGTAGCAAATTCACCACACATATTAAAATACACATTTATTACTTTAAATTCCCGTAGGTCAGAACTCTAACATGGGTCTCACCAGGCCAAAATCAAGGTGTCTGGAGACTCTAGACAAGAACCTATTTTTGTTTTTTCCAGCTTCTTCCAACCCAGCAATATTGCCTCTTACCATTCTGTCATAGTAATAGCCCAATCTGCAGTTCTCCAAATGAAATACCCATGTGATTAGTTTGGCACCTCTTGACAATCCAGGATAATCTTCCATCTCGGGTTCTTAATTTAAATAACATCTGCAAAGTGCATTTTGCTATGTGAACCAACAAGTCCCAGATACTGGAACATTAACATCTTTGGAGGGCATAAATCTTCCAACCATAATTTTGGTATTTTAGGTATGTATATATATTATAGGTATATATATATATATATATATTTATATTTATAAACAATACATATTTTTATATTTATAAACAATCCTAATCAAATAAAAATATGGCTCCAGGGATTCCAATTCTTTTATTGTATTTTATAAGACTATGTGCTAATTATTTTTATATCTCATATAATATTAAAAATCAAATCAATTTTGTCCCATAATCATCTATTTCACTTGATATTATATATGAAATAACACACTTACATTCAATCTTATTTATTTCATTTCCTTGAACTTTCTAGGAATTACAATATTTCATTATTATATCAAAAGACAATTCTTAAATTTCATAAAAATACTATGTTTATCTATGTCTCTTATTTACATGTCTCCCTATACTTCAACGTTTATATTACTAATGAGCAATATAAACTCTTGATTCAGTCCTAGTGGGAAATTATATAAAAATTACAATTAGAAATATGTGAAGTGAATGGATTAATTTGCTTCAATTTTTGTGCTTATAGAAAAGTCAAATGAGACACCCAGTATGTAGTTGGTTCCAGATTGACTAGTGAAAGTCCCCTGAATACCATGCTTAAGTGTTAAATAACTTTGTACATACTATCCAATGTATCTGGCCCCCATTATCTTATATATAGCTAATGTAGTTAATATTAACACAGACAATGTAAGTAAAATGCATATAAGAATGTCTGCCATTGTTCAAGGGTCAAATATATATTATATATATAGTATATATAATATATAATTTATATTATATACATATATATATATATATTTCTTTATACGTGTGTGTGTGTGTTTTAGTTGCTCAGTCATGTCTCCTCTTTGAAACCCCATAAACTATAGCTCACCAGGCTCCTCTTTCCATGGAGTTCTTCAGGCAAGAATGCTGGAGTGGGTAGCCATTCCCTTCTCCAGGGGATCTTCCCAATCCAGGGATGGAACTTGGGTCTTCTTCATTGCAGGCAGATACTTTACCATCTGAACCACCAGGAAAGTCCAAGAATACTGGAGTGGGTAGCTATTCTCTTCTCCAAGAAATCTTTCTGATCCAGGGATCAAACCCTATATATACACATATATTAATATTAATAAAATTTAGTCAGCCATGAAAAAGAAGGAAATCCTGCCATTTTATTGTAAGAGTAGATCTTGAGGGCATTATGCTAAGTGAAATAAGTCAGACAGAGAAAGACACATACTGTATAACATCGCTTGTATGTATAATCTAAAAGAGTAAGACTCATAGAAAGAGAGAACAAAGGAGAATGTTTGAATGTCTGACACAGATATATACTCAAAAAATTATGTGTTACCATATAAGAATAATGAATATCATCACTGTTACTATCGTACAGAGCTCTCATGTGAGTGTTTCCATCTGAATTTGAGATTTGAAATCCCTCAGCATTTGAAAAAGTTTAAAATATATGAGATTTTCAAGGGAAAACAGATGTAAAAAGAAAAAAGTTAAAAATCAGAATCATCAAAAATTGTCTGTCACATGACAATGAATTAAAGAAGTATGTAAAATAAAATAAAATGGAAGAAATCAGTGATTAAACATTCTGAAACCAATTAACATAATCCAACACATCAACAGACTATAGAATAAAAATCATGATTATATCAATTGATGTAGAAAAAATGTTTGACAAAATGCAAAGCACTTTCATAGTAAAACTTCTCAGTCAACTAGGAATATAGGGGAACTCTCTCAACTTGTTAAGGGTCATCTATAAAAAGTCTACAGCTAACATCATACTTAAATGTGAGAAACTTGAAACTTTCCTTCTAAGCTTAGGAGTAAGTCAAGGGTGTCTCCTCTTACCACCCTTTAAAAAAAAAATATTAGAAGCTCTTGCCAATATAATAAGGCAAGGAAAAGAAACTCAAGGTATACAGGCTGAGAAATAAGACTGTTTTTATTCAGATATGACTTGATTATTTACGGAGGAAATCCAAACCAACTGGCAAAAAGATACTTGGGACAAAGAAGCAGTTATACCTAGGATGTAGGACACAAGGTTAAAATATAAAAGCCAATCAATTTCCTATATATCTGCAACAAACAAGTGGAATTTATCAATAAAATTAAAAACAAATTTTACACTAGCACCCCAAAAATTCAATATACAAGTATAAATATACTAACAGATATATAAAATATCTACATGAAGAAACCAATTATATCCAATAATTGTGACAAATAAATCACTCTAGATTGAGATGTTGGCAGTGGGGAGTGTGTGTGTGTGCTGAGGTAAAAGATTCATGGGAACTCTGTACCTTCTCCTTAATTTTGCTGTAACCTAAAAAAAGTACTCAAAAAATAAAGTCTATTTAGAAAAAAAAATTGAAAACTAATTGAGAAAAGAATCATGGTTCTAAATCAAATTTAAGAAATCAAATTTGAAAATAACAAACTTTATTTTTGAGTGACTATAACAGGCTCTGTTTTCAACTTTTTTGTACATTTTCTAATTATTCTTCTCTTAATGGTCAAGAAAGTAAAAAGATTCTTCAAAAATATCATAGTAGTTTACATCTTTAATCACTAAAGTGCTTTCCACCACGTGGTAATTTAGGGTTTTACTTTCCTCCTATATGTTGACTTCAATATGTATGAAGTGAAGTGAAGTTGCTCAGTCATGTCTGACTGTTTGCAACCCCATGGACACCAGGCTCCTCCGTCCGTGGGATTCTCCAGGCAAGAATACTGGAGTGGCTTGCCATTTCCTTCTCCAGGGAATCTTCCCGACCCAGGGATCGAACCTGGGTCTCCCTCATTGTAGACAGATGCTTTACAGTCTGAGCCACCATCAGATCAGATTAGATGAGATCAGTCGCTCAGTCGTGTCCGACTCTTTGCGACCCCATGAATCGCAGCACGCCAGGCCTCCCTGTCCATCACCAACTCCTGGAGTTCACTCAGACTCACCTCCAATCGAGTCAGTGATGCCATCCAGCCATCTCATCCTCTGTCGTCCCCTTCTCCTCCTGCCCCCAATCCCTCCCAGCATCAGAGTCTTTTCCAATGAGTCAATTCTTCGCATGAGGTGGCCAAAGTACTGGAGTTTCAGCTTTAGCATCATTCCTTCCAAAGAAATCCCAGGGCTGATCTCCTTCAGAATGGACTGGTTGGATCTCCCTGTAGTCCAAGGGACTCTCAAGAGTCTTCTCCAACACCACAGTTCAAAAGCATCATTCTTTGGTGCTCAGCCTTCTTCACAGTCCAACTCTCACATCCATACATGACCACAGGAAAAACCATAGCCTTGACTAGACAGACCTTTGTTGACAAAGTAATGTCTCTGCTTTTGAATATGCCATCTAGGTTGGTCAAAACTTTCCTTTAAAGGAGTAAGCATCTTTTAATTTCATGGCTGCAGTCACCATCTGTAGTGATTTTGGAACCCAGAAAAATAAAGTCTGACGCTGTTTCCACCGTTTACCCATCTATTTCCCATGAAGTGATGGGACCAGATGTCATGATCTTCATTTTCTGAATGTTGAGCTTTAAGCCACCATCAGATCAGATCAATCGCTCAGTCGTGTCCGACTCTTTGCAACCCCATGAATCGCAGCACACCAGGCCTTCCTGTCCATCACCAATTCCTGGAGTTCACTGAGACCCACGTCCATCGAGTCAGCGATGCCATCCAGCCATCTCATCCTCTGTCATCCCCTTCTCCTCCTGCCCCCAATCCCTCCCAGCATCAGAGTCTTTTCCAATGAGTCAACCCTTCATATGAGGTGGCCACCATAGATCTTGTTAATTTTGCAAGTGTGTTATAAGGCACTGAAAAGGCTTGTTTACTGTTTAAACACTTTGGCCAGAAAGTGACATACTCTACTGTTGATTATATTCTTTTGGCAAGTGCTAATCACATGACAAACTCTAGAAACAAGAGCAACTGAGGAATACAGTATTTGGTTTTTCAATCTTTTTCTAGTGACAACTGTATATTAAGAGGACCCACAATGCTGTGCTATAGATGGTTATCTGTTTCTGGGCCTGCATACTCAGTCATGTCTAACTCTTTATAACCTCAGGGACTATAACCTGATAGGCTCTGCTCTCCAAGGAATTTTCTAGGCAAGATTACTGGATTGGGTTGGCAATTCCTACTCCAGGGGATCTTCCTGACCAAAGGATCAAACCCACATTACCTGCTTGGCAGGTGGATTCTTTACCACTGAGCCACTTGGTGAGCAACAGAGATATATCTAGAAATAAAATTACTGCTGATAGACTTAGGGGCTTCCCTGGTGGCTCAGTGGTAAAGACACTGCTTACAATGCAGAAGACCTGGGTTGGATCCCTGGATGGGGAAAATCCCCTAGAGGAGGTCATGGCAACCCACTCTAGTACTCTTGCATAAAGAATCCCATGGACAGAGGTGCTTGGCAGGTTGCAGTCCATAGGACATGACCAAAGTGACTAAGCAGCAGATGAGAGATTAATTGAAGTTGAGAGTTGTTAATGGGTAAGATTCAAAGACAATGAGTGATGCATAGCACAGTCATTCCATTTATGGCAATAGGGAATAAATCATAGTTGGTAATGCCAGTGATATTAAAATTATTAAAATTAAGTCAAAACCTTAGTTTGGGAAATTTTAACATTAAGATGCTTAAAAGATTTCCAGGTGGACAAAAATTAGAAAGTGGCTTGAAAGGTAGCTTGAAAGATTTCCAGGTGGCCAAGATTTCCAAGAATCAAGACCTTTACAAAGAGACTAAAACTGAAAAGCTTATACCAAAACTTATTTAAACTCACGTGGAAAAAAAAATGAAATCAAAGTGTTAGTCGCTTGGTCATGTCCTATTCTTTGCAACCCCATGGATTGCAGCCTGGCAGGCTTCTCTGTCCATGGAATTCTCTAGGTAAGAATACTGGAGTAGGTAGCGATTCTTTTCTTTAGGGGATCTTCCCAACCCAGAGATTGAACCTGGGTCTCCTGCACTGCAAATAGATTATTTACTATTTGAGTCATTAGGGAAGCCCTTAAGTTTATGCAGTACCTTTCTATCTGTTTCTACAAAAATATGAGTAGATCCAATATTAGCTTTCAATTTTGAAAATCAGTATTTTTAATTTGGAATCTGTCTCAGTAAGTTCTGAAAACACCCCTTCTCATCAGGGTGATTAAAAACTATAATTTAAAAGTTTTCTCTGACTTAGATTCAGCTATCTTCTAATATACTGGATTATATAGTACTCAGAATAAAAATCACTAGTCCTGGAATCATAGTATCTTTTTCTCTACATTCAGTAGGTTAGGTAAATAATTGGCATGCCATTTAATCAAGTAATTTAACCTCTTTACAACTCCAATTCTTCATGGAAATAGATGCATATTGTAAAAAAAAAAATTACTCCTAAAAATCTATGAAGGTCAAAAGTAATAATATGTGTAAAGTATATGACAAATGCAAAACAAAGGATTTTGTGGTACTATCAATACTGGTTAGAGTATACTTTAGGATAAAAATATCCAGTCCCATCACTTTAAGGCAAATAGATGAGGAAACAATGGAAACAGCAACAAATTTATTTTCTTGGGCTCCAAAATCACTGCAGATGGTGACAGTAGCCATGAAAACGAAAGACTCTTTCTCTTTGGTAGAAAAGCTATGACCAACCTAGACAGCATATTAAAAAGCAGAGACATTACTTTGCCACCAATGGTCCATCCTCCATAAATGTGAGGCTTTGGAGTCATGCAAATACGTTTTGCCTTGGCATATGTGTGATTACAATGGTTTGTGATTTACGATTTTTTTTTTCTTTAATGTGTATGTGTGTTTCTGTCAGTCTTCTGTCCATATATATATTACAGTTTGAAGAAAATTTTCCTATTAAAAAACAAATGAGAATGAATAAAAAGAAACAGACAAAACAAAACAAACAGCCCCAAACAAGACAAAACAAGATCAAACACTGAATGAACAAAGAAAGGGGCAGCATGCAGAATTAGCAAGATTGGCTAGCCAACTGGACGTTACTTTCTGTAATCTTAAAGTCTTAATATGTTATCTAGATTATTATTCCATTGATCAATTTGCAAAATGAATTTATTCTCAGAACATGATTATAAACAAATTTAACAACAGAATGATTCAATCAGATATGCACACAATATGATGAGTTACTCATTTTGGAAATTATAATTTTTTAAGCACATATACACACTTCAAAATTTTCCCATTTTATTATATTTATGTATGGAGAGTGTCAAATCTACCATCTGAACACCCACAGAAGTCCAGCGTCATGTCAAATCTAAATTTATTATGAATATCTGTATTCTCAACATTCATTCTAGTATGCTAAGATTTCTAGGTTATATGTAGACAGATAGTTACAGGCTATAGTTGTGGTGAGGAATATATTATCTTAACTATGACAGCTATCATATTCGTATCAGATCTAATTGGACCTTACTCTGCAGTCATCAAAAGTGTAAAGTATACTACTTTTGTGACTTGCTTTATTATAATACTATGTTGTTTCTAGTTAGAGTGAGATTTTAATTACAGTTTTTTTCTCCCTCTTGATCTTTCTCACTTTCTTCCTAATTATGGTGGGAATATCAGCTAATAAAAGTATCAGATCACTTCAAAAAGAAAAGAAAAAGCAAAGTAACATAATTGGAGTTATGCCTATACTGTTTTATAATGGGGCTTGAATTGCTTTAACTGCTGAACTTAATCACCACTACTGTAACCTTTTTATTTTAAAGCTTATATTCATTTTTATTTTAGTAGAATTACCTACAAAAATAATATTTGATTCTTTTCTGGATTAAAATAATAATATGCCCTAAATTATGTCATTGATTTAATCTTTGTCCAAATAAAATCAGAAGCCACTGAAGACATTTGAGAAGAGGAATGACAAAATCTAACTTGATATGTGATGTGTTGAAACTGGGACACATAAAATCCATATATATTGGATCTATTTATTCTTTTTTCTCAGTTTTTTTTAATTGAATAAAAAGTTTTTTTTTAATTATATAGTGCTTTAAAATTTCAAAAAGTTTCAAAATACATGATTTCACATAGTCCCATAATAACACTTTTCCTCCTCTACCCCATATTTGCCCCTACCCCTTTCCTCTTCTCACTGGTAACTGTAAGTTTACTTTCTATATCTGTGACTCTAATTCTTTTTTGTTTGATTAACTAGTTGGTTGTATTTTTTAGATCTCACATATAAATGATCAGGGAAGGGTTTATTTATTCTTAATTCAATAAGAAAGTTATCACCAACCTAGATAGCATATTAAAAAGCAGAGACATTACTTTGTCAACAGAGGTCAGTCTAGGAAAGGCTATGGTTTTTCCAGTAGTCATGTATGGATGTGAGAATTGGACTGTGGAGAAAGCTGAGTGCCGAAGAATTGATGCTTTTGAACTGTGGTGTTGGAAAAGACTCTTGAGACTACCTTAAACTGCAAGGAGATCCAACCAGTCCATCCTAAAGGAGATCAGTCCTGGGTGTTCATTGGAAGGACTGATTTTGAAGCTGAATCTCCAATATTTTGGTCACCTGATGCAGAGAACTGACTCATTGGAAAAGACCCTGATGCTTGGAAAGATTGAGGGCAGGTGGCGAAGGGGATGAAAGAGGATAAGATGGTTGGATGGCATCACCCATTGAATGGACATGGGTTTGGGTGGACTCCGGCAGTTGGTGATGGACAGGAAGGCCTGGTGTGCTGAGATTCATGGGGTTGCAAAGAGTCCAACATGACTGAGTGACTGAACTGAACTGAATAGTCATCTGTAAATTCATCTATAACAAACTGTAAGCTCAAACTGAAGAAAACCTAAAAATTGCTTTTCACCAAGTAATTTGATTTTCATCATCTCTTCTTAAAATCTTCAAGGGTGAAGTAGACATTATGCTCTTTGAGTTGCTACATAGCATAGAAAATTAGAAAGCTTTCTGATTCATTTAATAAGGTATTATAGCTGGTTATTAAAAGACATCACAAATCAATACTGAAGATGATTCACATTTTTATAACAAACACAAAATTATCAACTCAAATATTAGGAAATCAAGTTAGAAGTTTTAATTAGTTACAATAGAGAAAGTCTGCTGATCTGATATTAAAACAATCAGCAAAACAATGAAACAAAAACTGAATGGTAATATTTGTCAATTTGCATTGCATAAATACTCTCATCATTGTCTATTTCATGTTAACAATGACACGTTACCTAACACAGAGTTAGGAAGAAATAAGCATGTGACCATATATCATTTCTACTCTACAGGTGCAATAGACATATTAATAAATTACCTCAGAAGCAGAGAGAGCAGTAACATTTAGTAAAAAAGAAAGTTACAAATTTTGACTATTTGTTTTTAACATTATTGTAACTTTACATCCTTTCACTTGTAAAAGCACCTGTATTTAACATGTGTAAACTTTTTACACTGAATATTTATTGAATATTTACTGAATATTTAACAGTAGGCTATTGGAAGCCTACATAAGCTGACTCTAGTATATCACTGCATTCACTTATTTATCTATCTGTATATGTATTTAACCAAGTGTAAAACAATTGGTGGATACCCAACTTTATGCCCCACTCTTTTTTTTAATATAAATTTATTTATTTTAATTGGAGGCTAAGTACTTTACAATATTGTATTGGTTTTGCCATACATCAACATGAATCTGCCATGGGTGTACACGTGTTCCCCATCCTGCAACCCCCTCTCACCTCCCTCCCCTTATCATCCCTCTGGATCATCCCAGTGTACCAGCCTTGAGCATCCTGTATTATGCATTGAACCTGGACTGGTGATTCATTTCGTATATGATATTATACATGTTTCAATGCCATTCTCCCAAATCATCCCACCCTCTCCCTCTCACACAGACTCCAAAAGACTGTTCTATACATCTGTGTCTCTTTTGCTGTCTCACATACAGGGTTATCGTTACCATCTTTCTAAATTCCATTTATATGCGTTAGTATACTGTATTGGTGTTTTTCTTTCTGGCTTACTTCACTTTGTATAATAGGCTACAGTTTCATCCACCTCATTAGAACTGATTCAAATGCATTCTTTTTAATGGCTGAGCAATACTCTATTGTGTATATATACCACAGCTTTCTTATCCATTCATCTGCTGATGGACATCAAGGTTGCTTCCATACTCTGCCTATTATAAACAGTGCTGAGATGAACATTGGTGTACACGTGTCTCTTTCAATTCTAGTTTCCTTGGTGTGTATGCCTAGCAGTGGGATTGCTGGGTCATAAGGCAGTTCTATTTCCAGTTTTTTAAGGAATTTCCACACTGTTCTCCATAGTGGCTGTACTAGCTTGCATTCCCACCAATAGTGTAAGAGGTCTCCCTTTTCTCCACATCCTCTCCAGCATTTATTGCTTATAGCCTTTTGGATCACTGCCATTCTGACTGGCATGAAATGGTACCTCATAGTGGTTTTGATTTGCATTTCTCTGATAATCAGTGATGTTGAGCATCTTTTCATGTGTTTGTTAGCCATCTGTATGTCTTCTTTGGAGAAATGTCTATTTAGATCTTTGGCCCAATTTTTGATCAGGTCATTTATCTTTTCTGGAGTTGAGCTGTAGGAGTTGCTTGTATATTTTTGAGATTAATTATTTGTCAGTTGCTTCATTTGATATTATTTTCTTCCATTCTGAAGGCTGTCTTTTCACCTTGCTTACAGTTTCCTTTGTTGCGCAGAAGCTTTTAAGTTTCATTAGGTCCCATTTGTTTATTTTTGCTTTTATTTCCAATATTCAAGGAGGTGGGTCATAGAGGATCCTGCTGTGATTTATGTCCAAGAGTGTTTTGCCTATGTTCTCTGCTAGGAGTTTTATAATTTCTGTTGGTATGTTTAGATATTTAATCCATTTTGAGTTTATTTTTGTGTATGGTGTTAGAAAGTGTTCTAGTTTCATTCTTTTAGAAGTGGTTGACCAGTTTTCTCAGAACCACTTGTTAAAGAGATTGTCTTTTCTCCATTGTATATTCTTGCCTCCTTTGTCAAAGATAAGGTGTCCATTGGTGCTTGGATTTATCTCTGGCTTTCTATTTTGTTCCATTGATTTATATTTCTGTCTTTGTGCCAGTACCATACTGTCTTGATGACTGTTGCTTTGTAGTAAAGCCTGAAGGAAAGAAACAGGATAAAGGCCCATGAAACCAAACAAAAGAGGAAGAGGTAGAGAATCTACCTGATAAAGAATTTCAAATAATGATAGTGAAAATGATCCAAAATCTTGAAATCAAAATGGAATAAATATCCTGGAGACAAGGATTGAGAAGAAGCAAGAAAGGTTTAACAAGGACCTATAAGAAATAAAAAAGAGTCAATATATAATTAATAATGGTATAAATGAGATCAAAAACACTATGGAGGGAACAAATAGTAGAATGCAGAGGCAGAAGATAGGATTAATGAAGTAGAAGATAGAATGGTAGAAATAAATGAATCAGAGAGGAAAAAAAGAAAAACAAATTAAAAGAAATGAGGACAATCTCAGAGACCTCTGGGAGAATGTTAAATGCTCCAACATTCGAATCATAGGAGTCCCAGAAGAAGAAGACAAAAAGAAAGATCATGAGAAAATACTTGAGGAGATAATATTTGAAAACTTCCCTAAAATGGGGAAGGAAATAATCACTCAAGTCCAAGAAACCCAGGAAGTCCCAAACAGGATAAACCCAAGGTGAAATACCCCAAGACACATATTAATCAAATTAACAAAAATCAAACACAAAGAACAAATATTAAAAGCAACAAGGGAAAAGCAACAAATAACACACAAGGGAATTCTCATAAAGATAACAGCTGATCTTTCAATAGAAACTCTTCAGGCCAGGAGGGAATGGCAGGACATACTTGAAGCGATGAAAGAAAATAACCTACAAGCCAGATTACTGTACCCAGCAAGGATCTTATTTATATATGAATGAGAAATCAAAAGCTTTACATGCAAGCAAAAGCTGAGAGAATTCAGCACCACCAAACCAGCTCTGCAACAAATGCTAAAGAATCTATTCTAGACAGGAAACACAAAAAGGGTCTGTATAAACTCAAACCCAAAACAATAAAGTAAATGGCAACGGGATCATACTTATCAATAATTACCTTAAACGTAAATGGGTTGAATGTCCTAACCAAAAGACAAAGACTGCCTGAATGGATACAAAAACAAGACCCCTATATATGTTGTCTACAAGAGACCCACCTCAAAACAAGGCACACACACAGACTGAAAGTGAAGGGCTGGAAAGATATTCCACACAAATAGAGACCAAAAAAAAGCAGGAGTAGAAATACTCATATCAGATAAAATAGACTTTAAAACAAAGGCTGAGAAAAGAGACAAAAATGGACAATACATAATGATCAAAGGATCAATCCAAGAAGAAGATATAACAAATATAAATATATATACACCCAACATAGGAGCACTGCAATATGTAAGACAAATGCTAACAAGTATGAAAGGGGAAATTAACAATAACACAATAATAGTGGGAAACTTTAATACCCCACTCACACCTATGGATAGATCAACTAAACGGAAAATTAACAAGGAAACACAAACTTTAAATGATACAATAGACTAGTTAGACCTAATTGATATCTATAGGACATTTCACCCCCAAACAATGAATTTCAGCTTTTTCTCAAACGAAAACAGAACCTTCTCCAGGATAGACCACATCCTGGGCCATAAACCTAGCCTTGGTAAATTAAAAAAAGAAAAAAAGAAATAATTCCAAGCATCTCTTCTGACCACAATGCAGTAAGATTAGATCTCAAATACAGGAGAAAAACTATTAAAAGTTCCAACATATGGAGGCTGAACAACATGCTGCTGAATAACCAACAAATCACAGAAGAAATAAAAAATAAATCAAAATATGCATAGAAATGAATGAAAATGAAAACACAACAACCCAAAACCTGTGGGACACTGTAAAAGCACTGCTAAGGGGAAGATTCATAGCAATACAGGCATACCTCAAGAAACAAGAAAAAAGTCAAATAAATAACTTAACTCTATACCTAAAGCAACTAGAAAAGGAAGAAATGAAGAACCCCAGGGTTAGTAGAAGGAAATAAATCGTAAAAATTAGGGCAGAAATAAATGCAAAAGAAACAAAAGAGATCATAGCAAAAATTAACAAAGCCAAAAGGTGGTTCTTTGAGAGGATAAATAAAATTGACAAACCATTAGCCAGATGCATCAAGAAACAAAGAGGGAAAAATCAAATCAATAAAATTAGAAATGAAAATGGAGAGATCATGACAAACAACAAAGGATTATAAGAAGACTACTGTCAGCAATTATATGCCAATAAAATGGACAACGTGGAAGAAATGGACAAATTCTTAGAAAAGTACAACTTTCCAAAACTGGACCAGGAAGAAATAGAAAATCTTAACAGACCCATCACAAGCACTGAAATTGAAACTGTAATCAGAAATCTTCCAGCAAACAAGAGCTCAGGTCCAGACGGTTTCACAGCTGAATATTACCAAAAATTTAGAGAAGAGCTAACACCTATCCTACTCAAACTCTTCCAGAAAATTGCAGAGAAAGGTGAACTTTCAAACTCATTCTATGAGACCTCCATCCATACCAAAACCTGACAAAGATGCCACAAAAAAAGAAAACTACAGGCCAATATCACTGATGAACATAGATGCAAAAATCCTTAACAAAATTCTAGTGAACAGAATCCAACAACATATTAAAAAGATCATACATCATGACCAAGTGGGCTTTATCCCAAGGATACAAGGATTCTTCAATGTCCACAAATCAATCAATGCAATACACCACATTAACAAATTGAAAAATAAAAGCCATATGATTATCTCAATAGATGCAGAGAAAGCCTTGGACAAAATTTAACATCCACTTATGATAAAAACTCTCTAGAAAGCAGGAATAGAAGGAACATACCTCAACATAATAAAAGCTATATATGACAAACCCACAGCAAACATTATCCTCAATGGTGGAAAATTGAAAGCATTTCCCCTAAAGTCAGGAACAAGACAAGGGTACCCACTTTCATCACTACTATTCAACATAGTTTTGGAAGTTTTGGCCACAGCAATCAGAGCAAAAAAAGAAATAAAAGGAATCCAAACTGGAAAAGAAGAAATAAAACTCTCACTGTTTGCAGATGACATTATCCTCTACATAGAAAACCCTAGACTCCACCAGAAAATCACTAGAGCTAATCAATGAATATAGTAAAGTTGCAGGATATAAAATAAACACACAGAAATCCCTTGCATTCCTATACACTAATAATGAGAAAATAGAAAGAGAAATTAAGGAAACAATTCCATTCACCATTGCAATGAAAAAAATAAAATACTAGGAATATATCTACCTAAGGGAACTAAAGACCTATATATAGAAAACTATAAAACATTGGTGAAAGAAATCAAAGAGGACACTAATAGATAGAGAAATATACTGTGTTCATGGATTGGAAGAATCAATATAGTGAAAATGAGTATACTATCCAAAGCAATCTATAGATTCAATGCAATCCCTATCAATCTACCAAAGGTATTTTTCACAGAGCTAGAACAAATAATTTCACAACTTGTATGGAAATACAAAAAACCTCGAATAAGCAAAGCAATCTTGAGAAAGAAGAATGGAACTGGAGGAATCAGTTCCTCCAGTTCTGACTGAGGAACTGCCTGACTTCAGGCTCTACTACAAAGCCACAGTCACCAAGACAGTATTGTACTGGCACAAAGAGAAATATGCCCTGCTCTTAGAGCTCTTTGTGTGTTCTGTAGAGAATCTAAATTTTGCATTGGATCAGGTGAGAAGCAGAGTCTTTCTATGTTATGCAATTGTTTTAATGAAGTCAGAAATTCTTCATAAATCAGTGTCCACAAAGAGATGCTTTTTTTTTTTTTTAAATCATATAATGGAGTTGTACTGTGGTGTGCTTAGTCACTCAGTTGTGTCTCACCCTTTGCAACCCCTACTAAAGTCAAGAGCATACAATTGCAGTTTATCTTAGATGGAAACGTTTAATGTCTCTTCATAGATCTAACTACTTTTCACAAAATTAAAAAAAAATCACAAAAATACATATTCCTTTGGAGAAGAAAAATGCTTTCCAGTATAAAATAATAATAAGCAGAAACCTCAGTTAAATAGAAGTGGAAAACAAAAGGGGAAGCTCCTATTCTCTGTGACAAAAGTAGAACCCAATAGGAAGAAGACAAATGACAAACTCTTCTTTCCTGGCAAGAACTCAGCCAGTGGAAGTCATGGATTCTGTTACCTGAACCATCCCAGTTTACTTTTTCCTTTTATAAAAGCATTCTCCTTCCCTTACCTTGTGTGGACTTGCACATGACTCACCATGTTTGCAGACACCAAAGCGAAATTCTCTGTTGATTCCCAATAATTCCAATCTTTGCTGGACAAACATCTGGCAGTCTATTTGTATTAGGTCAACATAATAGGTAAACAAAAAGACAAAAATAAGCCTATTGTAAAACTTTATGAAAATTACATACATGAAAATGTTTCTAACTTATAAAAGATTCATTGGCTGAGATTCTAAAATTAGGTTTCTTTTATATTACTTTCAGTTCAGTTCAATTCAGTCGCTCAGTCGTGTCCGACTCTTTGTGACCCTGTGAATTGCAGCACACCAGGCCTCGCTGTCCATCACTAACTCCCGGAGTTCACTCAAACTCACATCCGTCAAGTCGGTGATACCATCTAGCCATCTCATCCTCTGTTGTCCCCTTCTCCTCCTGCCCCTATATTAATTTAGACAATTCATTTAAAAAAAAATTAAGGAAAACTGTATTGCTGAAAGAGTTGAGAGTTCTGCTCTCAAATGTAAAAAAGAAGTGCAATTTCTCATTAACCTCAATAAACGAGCTACTCTATTTCTCACTGCTGGTTACATAAAGATATTATGAAGTCAACACAGTAGATTAAATCTACTCAAAAAATATTTTCTTCCCAGCATGGATAGTAACAACTTCTGTCTGTTTTGATTTAAGTCAGTTTCAGAATATTGGAAAGCAACAGAGCCAGAAAATTCACTTATATTTACTTTGGTGGAATGTGTCTCCTGGATTGTGTAATTATCATCTAAGTGCATCTTTGATAGAAGAATATGACATAGGGCAATAGTTTGTATTATAAGTGAAACAACTATTATAGATGAAAAGATTTTTTTTTTTACATTAGAATGAAAGTAATGAAGGACACATGGAACATCATGTGATTTACTATCACAGATAATATTTTGGGGAAATAGAAAAATTAAATATCTTGTTGACAGGTTTTTTATTGTACCTAGTGAGCCAATTTATCTTATTAAAAATAAACAGAACATGCTTAGGCTATGATAGTAGTCTTCTAAAGTGTTTCTTCAACATTTGATTTGTCACATTATGATTGTAGTTAGAGTAGAAGTACTAAAATTAATTTGTTTGTTTTTTTTTTTGGATGGCTTTTCTCTTTTTTTTTTTTAAGTTTTACAATATTGTATTAGTTTTGCCAAATATTGAAATGAATCTGCCACAGGTATACCTGTGTTCACCATCCTGAACCCTCCTCCCTCCTCCCTCCCCATACCCTCCCTCGGGGTCATCCCAGTGCACCAGCCCCAAGCATCCAGTATCGTGCATCAAACCTGGACTGGCAACTCGTTTCATACATGATATTATACATGTTTCAATGCCATTCTCCCAAATCTCCCCACCCTCTCCCTCTCCCACAGAGTCCATAAGACTGATCTATACATCAGTGTCTCTTTTGCTGTCTCGTACACAGGGTTATTGTTTATATATATGCTTTCTAAATTCCATATATATGCTTTAGTATACTGTATTGGTGTTTTTCTTTCTGGCTTACTTCATTCTGTATAATAGGCTCCAGTTTCATCCACCTCATTAGAACTGATTCAAATATGTTCTATTTAATGGCTGAGTAATACTCCATTGTGTATATGTACCACAGCTTTCTTATCCATTCATCTGCTGATGGACATCTAGGTTGCTTCCATGTCCTGGCTATTATAAACAGTGCTTCGATGAACATTGGGGTACACATGTCTCTTTCCCTTCTGGTTTCCTCAGTGTGTATGCCCAGCAGTGGGATTGCTGGATCATAAGGCAGTTCTATTTCCAGTTTTTTAAGGAATCTCCACACTGTTCTCCATAGTGGCTGTACTAGTTTGCATTCCCACCAACAGTGTAAGAGGGTTCCCTTTTCTCCACACCCTCTCCAGCATTTATTGCTTGTAGACTTTTGGATCACAGCCATTCTGACTGGCGTGAAATGGTACCTTATAGTTGTTTATGCTAAAGTGAGGAGTCTGAAACTAGAAAACAGTTAATTCTTAGAATTTCAAAAAGTCATAAAAGTTACATTTCTTTTCAACCTGATGTATATGAAATAAAGTAGCCATTTACAGGAAATATAGAATGTCTATGCAATGGAATATATGTATCCTTCAAAGAATACCCACAACCTATAAAACACAGAAATCCATAGAATGACAAATAAAATATGAGTCTATGATCTATACACATAAAACCTACACAGACACAGACACACACACACACACACACACACTGTCATATAGAACCACTGGAAGATACTTAATTCTATCTAGTTCATCAGTTCACTTGTAAACATTGTTCCCCCTGATTTGGAAAACTGTTATTCTTCTAGATTTAGCTTCTCAATTCGCAATTGTACTACAAGAAAGCTCAAACTCTACTTATTCCAGGATAATTCCCTTATCATTCCAGGATGAAATCTATAATCACCTCTGTGCTACTATAGATCCCCGTGTATAGTATTACTGCATTACTCATTTAGCTTGTTGAAATAATTATTTTACTGAAATTGAATCTCACTATGCCAGTTTTAGCAGGAACAGTTTTATTTCTTTCTTTTTTTAAAACTTTCTTCAAGCCCTTAGACAGTATGTAGTACATTTTCTATGAATGTTTATCGAATGAATTACAATGTTTTTATGATAACCATTTAAATAGAAAAAACACAGCATACATATATATTATCAGTCAAGGAAAATATCTTATTTTTAAATTGTGATATGATATTGTCTGTTTTTTGGGACATGATGATTTCACTTTTTTTTTTTAAGAAAAATATCTTTACATACTCATCAACTTTTATCCTATCAGTGATATCACTAATACTTTAATCTATAAAATATACTATAGATTATATTCAATTAATTTTATAACCATGCTACTCAATTACTAAGTCAATCTTTGATCTATCTTTTCAAAATAAATTTTCTAGTTATTTTTATACGTTTCAGCTGCATTGTTTTAGGTCATTGAAAAAAGATTAACGCAAACAACATAAAGCCAAAATACAGTTTTTTGTTGATTTTATTTCTATCTTTTATGTAAGTTTATTTTTCACATTTGAAATGAAAAAAAGGTATACTTCATTTAAATGAAAATTTCTGTTCCTATTTGAGAATATGTAGTGATTGGGTCAGACAGTAAACCATCTGTCTTCAATGCAGGAGACCTGGGTTCGATCCCCTGGAGAAGGAAATGGCAGCCCACTCCAGTATTCTTGCCTGGAAAATCCCATGGACAGTGGAGCCTGGTAGGCTACCGTCCATGGGTTCACAAAGAGTCGGACACAACTGAGTGACTTCACTTCACTTCACTTCAGTGATAATAATTGATATGTGCCTAATAGTTTAGTGGTAAAGAATTCATCTGCCAATGTAGGAGACAGGTTTGATCCCTGGGTCAGGAAGATCCCCTGGAGAAGAAAATGGCAACTCCCTCCACTGATCATGCCTGGGAATTCCCATGGACAGAGGAGCTCTGGAGGGCTACAATCCAGGGTATTGCAAATGAATCAGACACAACTGAGCAACTAAACAACAACAACAAAGATCAAGATCTGGAGATGCCATTGCACTGCTTCTTTGACAATATGACAGGACATACTCATTTTTATACATTCCAAACTCTTTGGAAAAAGACATAATTACTTTGTTGGGGAGCTAGTTAAAATCCTCCAGCCCCTTAGTTTTGTGGGATAATCAACAGCTAGGACTATTCTTGCCTGGAAAATTCCATGGACAGAGGAGACTGGTGGGCTACAGTCTGTGGGGTCACACAGTTGGACACAACTGAGAAACTGAGAACAGGTATCAATTGAGTTTGGCTGACATTATCTGTTCTTCACATAGATACTTTTGCTCTACATATATCATATTGTTTCTCTTGACATGAGAATAAAACCTATTTAACTGCCAAGCACAGCCCCAACTCTAACAAAGTGTTTTATATGTGATAGGCTACCAGGACTAGATGAGTAAATGAATGCATGCATGCTCAGACTTTGCTATATAGTATCACTGACATATTTTTAAACAAATGGTGTACCATGTATTAAATACATGCCGAGGGATACCTAAGTTGGGAAGACCCCCTGGAGATGGAAATGACAACGAACTCAAATATTCTTGCCTGGGAAACCCCATGGATAGAGAAGTCTGAAAGGTTACAGTCCATGGGGTCCCAAAAAGTTAGATTCGACTTGGTGAATAAACAAACAAAAATAGCCTATACAATTCCACTGACTTACACGATTGCAGCTAAATAAATATTTTGTATTTAGCAAGTTGTCAATTAAGATGTAAATTAATTTTGTAGTCAAAATGTCTGAAAGAAATATCAAGGGTACACATAACCTCTACTTAATATATATTACACAATGTTACATGTTTGCCTATTATTATTAATTTTGAAAATGGTATCAAACTGTTAATGTACTTTAAAAAAATCTTCAAAAAATACAGAATTATATCAAAGAAGCTTCGTATAATGAAAGTAAGAGTGTAAAGTAAATTTTTCCCAAAATTTCAAATAAGTAAAAGCCAAAAAAGACTGAATCCTTTCAAATCTCATTCAGTTCAGTTCAGTTCAGTTGCTCAGTTGTGTCCGACTCTTTGTGACCCCATGTATTGCAGCACGCCAGGCCTCCCTATCCATCACTATCTCCCAGAATTCACTCAAACTCATGTTCATCGAGTTGGTGATGCCATCCAGCCATCTCATCCTCTGTCCTCCCCTTCTCCTCCTGCCCCCAATCCCTCCTAGCATCAGAGTCTTTTCCAATGAGTCAACTCTTCACATGAGGTGGCCAAAGTACTGGAGTTTCAGCTTTAGCATTATTCCTTCCAAAGAACACCCAGAGCTGATCTCCTTTAGAATGGACTGGTTGGATCTTCTTGCAGTCCAAGGGACTCTCAAGAGTCTTCTCCAACACCACAGTTCAAAAGCATCAATTCTTTGGCACTCAGCTTTCTTCACACTCCAACTCTCACATCCATACATGACCACTGGAAAAACCATAGTCTTGACTAGACGGACCTTTGCTGGTAATGTCTCTGATTTTCAATAATCTCATTAAGAATGACAAATATTTTAGAAATAAACTTTGATTAGAAAGCTGGAGTTGTTTTTTGATAGAAACATTGCATCACTTTGAAAGTACTAGGCAAATTAGTAAGATTTTAACAGGGACTACAAAAATGGAAGTCACAACTTGCCTATAGGTCTCCTTCTTGCCAGGAAAATAGTAATAATAGAAAAATATATTAAAGTTTAATAATTTTTATATGAGTAAAAAAACATAATATTTATGTATTGAGATGATAGAGCTAATTCAGGAAATCATAAGAATGTCAAATAGTTAAAATGTTTATTATATTTATTCTACCACTTTAATCTATGAAAACAGAATGCTTTATTTCATAACTATAATATTCATGTCTCAAAATACCTTGTTCCAATCAAGATCCCAAATTAATTTATTTTACCCAACAAACTCTGAAAATAATATTTTATTAGAAACATTAAATTTTGAAGAGCTTAATAAACATGTATACTACCTATGATCGAGCTTTTCTGCTAACACAGGTGATAAAAGATGAGGTAAAAATTGTCTTCTACATTTAATGCTATTGGAGGCCACAGGGGAATAAAGAGAATAAATTGTGATCTAACATATGCAGTAACAGTGCTATATATAGATTGCTTTTTTGTTATTGTTGTTCAGTCGCTAATTTCTGTTCAATTCTTTGTAATCCCATGGTCTGCATCATGCCAGACTCCCCTGTCCTCCACTGTCTCCCTGAGTTTGCTCAAATCCATGTCCATTGAGTCAGTGATGCTACCTAACAGTCTCATTCTCTGCATCCCCCTTCTCCTTATCTTCAATCTTTCCCAGCATCAGAATCCTTTACAATGAGTAGGCTTTTTTCATAAGGTGGCCAAAGTATTGCAGCTTCAGCTTCAGCATTAGTCCTTCCAATGAGTATTCAGGGTTGACTTCCTTTAGGATTGACTTGTTTGATCTCCTTGTTGCCCAAGGAACTCTCAAGAGTCTTCTCCAGCACTAGAATTCAAAAACAACAATTCTTCTGTTCTCAGCCATCTTAGTGATCCAACTCTCACATCCCTATTTGACTACTGGAAAAAACCATAGATTTGAGTGTATGGACATTTTTTGGCAATCTGATGCCTTTGCCTTTTAATACACTGTCTAGAGTCGACTTAGCTTTTCAATCAAGGAGCAAATGTCTTTTAATTTCATGGTTGCAGTCACCATCCACAGTGTTATTGGAGCCCAAGAAAATAAAATCTGTGACTGTTTCCACTTTTTCCCTTTCTATTTGCCATAAAGTGATGGGACCAGAGGCCATGATCCTTTTTTTCTTTTGAATGTTGAGTTTTAAGCCAGCTTTTTCACTCTCCTCTTTCACCCTCATCAAGAGGCTCTTTAGTTCCTCTTCATTTTCTTCCATTAGACTGGTATCATTTGCATATCTGGGATTGCTGATATTTCTCCTGGCAATATTGATTCCAGCTTTGATTCATCCAGTCTTGCCTTTCACATGATATACTCTTCATATAAATTAAATAAGCAGGATGACACTTGAGCATAAACTTGCTAGCGTGTTAAATGAGTGCAAACGTATGGTAGTTTGAACACTCTTTGGCATTGCCCTTCTTTATAATTGGAATGAAAACTGACATTTTCCAGTCCTTTGGCCACTGCTGAGTTTTCCAAATTTGCTGGCATACTAAGTGTAGCACTTTTACAGCATCATCTTTTAGGATTTGAAACAGCTCAGCTGGAATTCCATCACCTCCACTGGCTTTCTTCATAGAGATGTTTCCTAAAGGCCTTCATATGTTCACACTCCTGGATGTCCAGCTATAGGTAAGTGACCACACCATTGTGGTTATCTAGGTCATTAAGCCCTTTTCTGTATAGTTCTTTTGTTTATTCTTCCCAGATCTTCTTAATCTCCCTAGTTTCTGTTAGGTCCTTACCTTTTCTATCCATTATCATGTCCATCCTTGCCTGAAATCTTACCCTGATAACGCTGATTTTCTTGAAAAGATCTCTAGTCTTACATATTCTATTATTTTCCTCTATTTCTTTGCATTGCTCATTTAAAAAGACCTTCTTATCTCTTCTTTCTGTTCTTTGGAAATCTGCATTCAGTTATCTTTCCCTTTCCCCTTTGACCTTCACTTCTCTTCTTTCCTCAGCTATTTGTAAAGCCTCTTCAGAGCACCACTTTGTCTTCTTACATCTCTTTTTTTCCTTTAGGATGGTTTTGGTCATTGCATCTTGTTCAGTGTTACAAACTTCTGTCTATAACTCTTCAGACACTTTGTCTACCACACCTAGTTCCTTGAATCTGTTTTTCACTTCCACGAATAATCATAAGATGTTTGATTTAGGTCATACTTGAATGGCCTAGTGCTTTCCCCTACTTTCTTCAATTTAAGCCTGAATTTTGCATTAAAGGGCTGATGATTTGAGCCACAGTGAGGTCCATGTCTTGTTTTTGCTGACTTGTCCAAAGAGCTTCTCCATCTTTGACTGAAAATAACATAATAAATCTGATTCAGTGTTGATAATCTGGTGATGTTCATGTACAGTGTTCTCTCTCGAGTTATTTTAAAAAAAAAAAGTGTTTGCTATGACCTGCATTTTTTCTTGACACAACTCTCCTAGCATTTGCCCCACTTCATTTTGTACTCTAAGGCCAAGCTTGCTTGGTATTCTGGGCATCTCTTGACCTCCTATTTCTGCATTCCAATCATTTAGGGTGAAAAGAACTTGTCTTTCCAGTGTTAGTTTGAGAAGGTATTGTAGGTCTTTATAGAACCGGTCCACTCCAGCTTCTTCAGCATTAGTGGGGCATAGACTTGGATTACTGTGATGTTGAATGGTTTGCCTTTGAAACAAACTGAGATCATTCTGTCATTTTTGAGGTTACACTCAAGTACTGCATTTTGGAATTTTTGTTGACTATGAGGGCTACTCCATTCTTCAAAGGGATTCTTGCCCACAGAAGTAGATATAATGGTCATCTGAATTAAATTGCCATCCCTGTCCATTTCAGTTCACTGATTCCTAAGATGCTGATGCTCAATCTTGCCATTTCCTGCTTGTCCATGTCCAATTTGCTTTAATTAATGGACCTAATATTTGAGGTTCATATGCAACATTGTTCAGTACAGCATCAGACTTTTACTTACACCACAAGAAACATCCACAACTGAACATTTCTTCTGCTTTGGCCAAGGCATTTCATTCTTTGCAGAGCTATTATTAATTCCCCTTTGCTCTTCCCCAGTAGCAAATTGGGCACCTTCTGACCTGGGGGTTCATTTTCAGGTGTCATACCTTTTTTTTTTTTTTAAAACTTTTCATACTGCTCATTGTTTTCTCCAGGCGAGAATACTGGGGTGGGTTGCCATTTCCTTCTCCAGTGGATCATGTTTTGTCAGAACTCTTCACTATGACCTGTCTGAACTGGGAGGCCCTGCATGGCATGGCTAATAGCTTCACTGAGTTACATGTCCCTTCATACGTTCACTGTGATTAATGAAAGGGATTTACACTGTTATTTGAACATATAAATTGGCTCAAACAATTTGTCCATCATTTTCTTTGTCTCATTTAACAACATGCTTTTTCTTTCAATTTTTCTAAATCAAATATATTGCTATTTGAAATAGCAGCATACAGTAAATGAAGCAGTATTTCCTATTATATCCAATTAGAGTTTTAACTAGCTATCATTTGATTCTAAAATTTAATAATATAACATTTCCAAATTTTTATTATATATTGCCTTTTGTCATTTTTCATTAACCCACCAATGTAAATAAAGAAAGGTTATATGTAGCATCATGGCTGACTTACGTCTTTAATGATAATTCAAAGAAAAAATTACATGGTGTGTGAGGAATTACAGGTTAACATACTGGTAAAATATGAGCCTTCAATTGTCCTAAATGGAGAATGAGAACATAGGGAAGGGCCAATTATTACAGTCACCTCCTAAACCCTACTTAGAATGTGAAGTTTATTCTGTAGGTGATAGAGATTCCTGAATGCATAGAAAGTTAATTTGTTTAATTTTAGAATTAGAAAAATCAGTCTGCTTGAAGAGAGAATAATGAATTTGAGTGGGTAGGAGAAGAGAAAAGGCACTGATCACTTGGGAATTATTTTAATATATACAACCTACAAGAGTCTACTTGTGGTTGATCAAAGTAGGCATGCAGAAGAGGGACATGTATTAAGATGCAACTGAGACAGTTATATTTCCAAGCAAAGGTTTTACTTCCCCCTTTTATAAACATGTTGTTTGCTTATAATGGTTGCTACTGCTAAGTCGCTTCAGTCATGTTGGACTCTGTGCAACCCCATAGACGGGAGCCCACCAGGCTCCCCTGTCCCTGGGATTCTCCAGGCAAGAACACTGGAGTGGGTTGCCATTTCCTTCTCCAATGCATGAAAGTGAAAAGGGAAAGGGAAATTTTTTAGTCATGTCTGACTCTTAGCGACCCCATGAACTGCAGCCCACCAGGCTCCTCCGTCCATGGGATTTTCCAGGCAAGAGTACTGGAGTGGGGTGCCATTGCCTTCTCCATTACAATGGTTAGTCATGGGCAAATTTCTTGGATCCTCTTAGATCCAGGCAGGATTTGGGCATGAGCAAGCCAGCTAAGTCACTTCAGTTGTGCCTGACTCTTTGTGACCCTATGAACCGTAGCCTGCCAGGCTCCTCTATCCATCGGATTCTCCAGGCAAGAATACTGGAGTGGGATATCATGCCCTCCTCCAGGGAATCTTCCCCACCCAAGGATTGAATCCACATCTCTTTTGCCTCCTGCATTGGCAGGCAGTACTTTACCACTCGCCCCACCTGGAAAGCCCCTTTACGTAAAGTAGATTATCCCAAATAATACAAGGTATAAAAGCAGCAGACCTTGGGAACTGATTAGATGTGGTCCATGAATGAGAGAGAGAGAGGCAGACAAACAGAAATATTTAGAGGGATAGAGAGGGTAGTAGGGATTATTCTCAGATTAAACTGATTAAAAGTTTCTCATTCCTTTATATGGTCAGTACTAAAAATTGATACTGCCCTTAACAAATATATTTTCTTTCTCTTATTTATTTATTTTTTTTCTTAGAAAATACACTCTTTCTTTCTTTCTTTTATTAATTGATTACACTGTTTAAAGATGATGGAATGTTTAAGTCTAAAACTGTGAAAGTTCTGATATTTTACCTTACTTAAAAGCCTGCCTCAGTTTCGTATACATAAACTTATTGAAGATATCAACACCTAAGTTACAACCTAAGTTACAACCACCTAAGTGGTTTATCACTCACAAGATCCAGTTAGTTCTGGTTCCCCAAAGGCCAATCCCCTGAGGTTGATGAAAAGAGGATTAGGTGTTTACCTGCTCTTGAGTGGGTTTATATCACAGGAATAAAAAAAAAAAAAAAAATTAAGGGATCCTAAATGTTTATGAACTTCTAGCTCATCTACTCATACCCCCCTCCAGAGAAACCAATTACTATTATCCTGGAATGTAAGTGATTGTCCCCAGTACAGGATGGGGAAGGATTTATCTTTTACCTTTGGGATGTTTCTAGGGTCTCTCTTTAGGCTGACACTTTCTCTGATTTCCAAATCATATTCTATGTTCATAAACACTCTTTCTCTGAAGACCTGAATGGTGTAGGAACATAAGAAGAAGTTCAGGGAAAATTGTCTCTTAACACATTTATATATACAACTCAGACACAGATATAGACGTATACAAATGCTTGGATACACACTCTTAAGGTTGATCATCATTACTTGTGAATACAACACTTTCAGGATCACCTACTCACTAAAATTTATTTGTAAGCCCCAAATCAATAATCAGTATAAGCTACAATTTTGCCTAGAGACAGTAGGAGTCAGTGCAATGTAGTGAAAGAAGCTCAGGTTTTGAGAACAGTTGAGTGGGTTGGGTCCTAATTCTGACACCCATTAGTGGGGCTTAACACTTCTGATATTCATCTTCTCTTTTGTAAAATATAGAACATAATTTACTAGATGAGTTGGTTTTACCATTTAAGACTACATTCTACGTTATACATAGAAATACCTATATATCTCTATAAATCTTCCATTGGAGCCATGATTTAATAGTCACTAATTCAGAGTTCAGTCCTGAATATTCATTGGAAGGACCAATGCTGAAGCTGAGACTCCAATACTTTGGCCACCTGATATGATGCTGGGAAAGATTGAAGGCGGGAGAAGGGTATAACAGAGAATGAGATGGTTGGATGGCATCACCAACTCAATAGACATGAATTTGAGTAAACTCCATGAGTTGGTGATGGACGGGGTAGCCTGGCATGCTGCAGTCCATGGAGTCACAAAGAGTCGGACACTACTGAACGACTGAACTGAACTGAACTGAACTGAATTCAGTGTTCAAGGTTATTTAACAGGCAGTAACTACTGTGAAAAAGATCCTCGAGAACAAGATAATCACGATGGTGTGATCACTCACCTACAGCCAGACATCCTGGACTGTGAAGTCAAGTGGGCCTTAGAAAGCATCACTATGAACAAAGTTAGTGGAGGTGATGGAATTCCGGTTGAGCTATTTCAAATCCTGGAAGATGATGCTGTGAAAATACTGGACTCAAAATTCCAGCAAATTTGGAAAACTCAGCAGGGGCCACAGGACTGGAAAAATTCAGTTTTCATTCCAATCCAAAAGAAAGGCAATGCCAAAGAATGCTCAAACTACCTCACAATTGCACTCATCTCACACGCTAATAAAGTAATGTTCAAAATTCTCCAAGCCAGGCTTCAGCAATACATGAACTGTGAACTTCGAGATGTTCATGCTGGTTTTAAAAAAGGCAAAGGAATCAGAGATCAAATTGCCAACATCCACTGGATCATGGAAAAAGCAAGAGAGTTCCAGAAAAACATATATTTCTGCTTTATTGACTATGTCAAAGCCTTTGACTGTGTGGATCACAATAAACTGTGGAAAATACTGAAAGAGATGGGAATACCAGACTGCCTGACCTGCCTTTTGAGAAACCTGTATGAAGATCAGGAAGCAACAGTTAGAACTGGACATGGAACAACAGACTGGTTCCAAATAGGAAAAAGGAGTACGTCAAGGCTGTATATTGTCACCCTGTTTATTTAACTTATATGCATTTCTTACACCTTTTAAGGAAAGATATGACCAACCTAGATAGCATATTAAAAAGCAGAGACATTACTTTGCCACCAAAGGTCCATGTACTCAAGGCTATGATTTTTCCAGTGGTCATGTGGGGATGTCACAGTTGGACTGTGAAGAAAGCTGAGAGCTGAAGAATTGATACTTTTGAACTGTGATGTTGGAGAAGACTCTTCAGAGTCCTTTGGACTGCAAAGAAATCCAACCAGTCCATTCTAAAGGAGATCAGTCTTGGGTGTTCCTTAGAAGGACTGATGCTAAAGCTGAAACTCCAGTATTTTGGCCACCTCATGTGAAGAGTTGACTCATTGGAAAAGACTCTGATGCTGGGAGGGATTGGGGGCACGAGGAGAAGGTGACGACAGAGGATGAGATGGCTGGTTGGCATCACCGACTCAATGGACATGAATTTGGGTGAACTCTGGAAGATGGTGATGACAGGGAGGCCTGGCATGCTGCAGTTCATGGAGTCGCAAAGAGTCAGACACGACTGAGCAACTGAGCTGAACTAAACTACTGTGAATGTTCTTTAGTTGCCAAGTTGTGTTCAGCTCTCCTGCGATGACCTGGACTCTAGCCGCGAGGCTCCTCTGTCCATGGGATTTCCCAGGCAAGAATGCTAGAGTGGGTTGTCATTACATTCTCCAGGGAATCTTCTCAATCCAGGGTTCCAGTGTCCAGGCAGAGTCTTTACCTCTGATCTACCATGGAAGCCCCAATTACTGTGAATAAGAGAATATATATATATATATATATATATATATATATTCTCATGAAAAAGTCATGCTATGTTCCTTCCTGTCTCTCTTTCTTTCCTGATTCATTTAGTTCAAAAGTCATTAGATGAGATTGAGCAAGGTAGGCATTTGTGCTAATTGGGCAGTGGTGGCATTGCCCTGCTTGGGTGTCAGAGCCTGAGTGGAATGACAAGGACATCCACAGATCCTGGTATGGGATGTCAGAACTGAAGCCTAAATGAAGAAGATGTTCATGTGGAGAGTAACCAGTAGTTACTGCAGCGCAGGCTGATCTGCCTGGCCCAAGATGTCAAAGCACATGCATGAGAAAAGAGTGCACCATAAAGAGTGTCATTGTCTTTGATGGTGAGGGGAGATTGTTTCAGAGAAGGCACTGGCGACCCACTCCAGTACTCTTGCCTGGAAAATCCCATGGATGGAGGAGCCTGGTAGGCTGCAGTCCGTGGGGTTGCTAAGAGTCGGACAGGACTGAGTGACTTCACTTTTACTATTCACTTTCATGCATTGGAGAAGGAAATGGCAACCCACTCCAGTGTTCTTCTCTGGAGAATCCCAGGGACGGGGGAGCCTGGTGGGCTGCCGTCTATGTGGTCGCACAGAGTCAGACACAACTGATGCGACTTAGCAGCAGCAGTAGCAGGGGATTGTTTACATAAAGAAAGACTGATCAAGTAAATATATTGAAGATGATAAAAACCAGTCTTCCCATGGTCAATTTCAACTTGAAAACATACTAGTCATATTTTCAGCAGATAGTAAGATTTAGCATATATACATATACATATATATACACCATTCGATCCATATCCTATTGAATATTTTCTAAAGATACCAATATATGAAACATATTTTTCTTTTGATAATTTATCAGGATGGATTTTAAGACTGTTGTTGACTTTACACAATCTTATTTGGAGACTTGATCATTTTAATCATATTAAAATACCACCCAAATATATCAAATCAGATTTAACTCATTGTAAATTTAGTTGTACTGGGTTACATTAATGAGCAGACATAATATTGGATATACTGTGGAATAATAATTATTATTTGGAACTTTTATTATTTTGTAGCTATCATTTATATATTGAATGAATCAAATATAATTATAATCCTTTGAACACATCTAGTCCCTAGTCATTGCATATTTGCTGATGTGAATATTTTATTATGTGAGTCAGTACAATGTGGCTAATAAAACAGATAGTAAAAATGTATCACACACATCCTATTAAAAGGATTAATCTATATCAGATGGTAAGATATTCATGGAACTAAAAATCTAGAATATTTTCAAAATGCTATTACTAAGTATTACATTTATTTTTCATTATTTTGCATAATGATGTCCAATACTGGATACTTTACCAGTTAAATTTTCTCTTATCATTTGTATTATTTTGAAATTGTACAATTAAGGCTGAGATAATTTTTTACTGGACCATTTTTAATATTTTAACACAATGACATTATATATCAATGTACAATTTAGTCAGCTGGAGGAAAATTGCTTTTAAGCAATCCAAGGAGAATATAATTTGTCTTGTGTGACTGCATTTGCAAAAACAGCTACTGAATAGAACAAAAAGTCTTAAATATATCATTACTGTGAGTTCCCACTGAACCAGAGAAGATTCTCATAAAGCAAGAACCTAAAGCTGATCATGTTGATTGAACAACTCTGGTGCACTTCCTGGAATTTTTGAAAATTTGTTTCATTTGCAGATTTTGCACTTATGGCCATTTAAGAGCAGTAAATTTGTTTCTTTTTATATTAGGAATCAATTCTGTTAAGCTTCAGTGTTCTATCTATATCTACCTCCTGCACTCCATTTCCTAAATAACTTCCCTGTTCATTAGCAATGCCTTGCAAATACTGAAGCCAATGATGTGCACTCATATAATTTATGTTCAAATGGTAAAAATGACCTCAGAAGTACAGAGTTATTTTGTGGTTCTTCTACCTTTGAAGTCATTATTGCTTAATTTTTCACTCTGCCTGAATGCCATAGAAACATTAGTAGCGGATTCATGAATTACTAATGTGGTACTTAGAGGTGAAATGTAAAGACCTCCTCTAACTTTGAATATCTGCTTATACATTGCAGATAATTAGGTGGCTGATAGGCAGTATTGCCCCCCCTCCTTGCTATTGGGGTCTTCAACAATGACAAGATATTTAATACAATATATTTCTCAGCATTAACTTCACTTTAAGAATGTCCAGGTGTGTGTTTTTTAGGGTGCTTCGAACTGGCAGTTCATTGAAATGCTGTTGTTTTGTTGTTTACCTTGAGGTTGATAAAATTAGTCACATTTTATGTAAGACCTACAAGTTATCAGCCTGAATGCAATTCTTTATTTTGCTTTGCTTTGGTAAATTTAAGTCTTTTTTGAACAATATAAGTTAACATTTGCTTAAGTACTAGCTAGAGAGTCTATCTGTCCATAATATTTATTTTATAAAATGATTAGCATTCTGTGAAAATAAAATACAATAAGCAGGCTGGAAGACTGTTTTGTTTTAAAGCTGGCATGTGTCTTTTCTTAATTAGCTATGGCTTGCTTGCTCTAAGCCATTTGCTTTAATCTTTGAAAACAGTAACACTGAATATTTATTCTAATGTTTCAAAGTTTACAATGTATTTGCAAATGTATTATCTCATTTGATACAACATATCTGTAAGCTTAATAAGTGATATGTAGATTTAAGCTATAAAACAGTTATTTAGAATGAAATGAGACAGATTTTATCTTTGTTTCTCATTTACATATATTAAATGTGTTTTATAAAATTCTAACTCAGAAATTAAAACATGTATTGAATCTGAAATAGAAGATAATATTTATTTTCCTACACTAGACCCTACTTTATCAACTGCATGCCTATGGAAGGAAAAAAATGCTTTACTTTAGGCCAAATAAATAAAAGGATGATAACAGAGACTTTGTTTCTAGTTTGCTATTTCATAATAATCCAAGTTTTTGTTTGTTTAAGTCTCCTCTGAAATGTCAGATTTTATTCAACAAATGTTTATGGAGCTGTAATTTTAAATTTGTTTAAGGGAATGAATAACACTGTCTGAGAGTATATTCTTTTTCTTTTTTATTATAGAGTACTTTTTGAGATGCAATAACTTAACAATAAGTGGGAAGCTTGGCTTTAATATCTTACAGTAATATCTACATTTTAAGAATTGTGGAAGCATAAAATTGCATATACTTTTCATGATTTTGAAGGAATAGATTTTATAACATGCTATGAAATTCATGCTTTCATTGAGAATTTTGGGAGGGATTTTGGGAAAAATCTTTTTGAAAGTTAACAGCTTGGTTTGGATAAAACCTCCTGTTGAATAAGACATGAGGTTCATCCTTCAGAGATGGCACACATATTATGTCCCAAATGGCTCCATGTCTAGCAAAAGTAAGATGGAACCTTAAAATACTCAGTAAGATGCTTTCTTAACACTTACATTTATAATTTAATATTTTCCTAATAATAAATCTGACTTCCTCATTTAAACCCATACTCTGCCTCATGGATTGAAAAAAAAAAAAAAGAAGCAAAATCAGTCAAATATACAAACAACACCATCACTACCAATCCAACCACAAAACATAAAGAAATCAATGCTTATTTTTGAAGCTATTTTATTTAAAACTTAAAGTTTTATTTTGTGTTCTTCCCCTAATTTGAATGTTTAAAGTTTGGAAGAATTTTCTTATTGGCCTGTGAAAATTTTGTCTATTTCTGACATACTTATTTTCCTACCTTCCCCATGGCTAGTGAAGAAGCATGTGGTTAAAGACATGCCTGGTAGAAGAATGCAGCCCACATTTTGACTCAGATGACCGTGACCAAAGGAAAAAAAAAAAGGTAGATGGGAAGAGGGGAGAACAAATGAAGTTGCAATAAGTTCTGTGAAGTCTGTAAGTTTTGAAATGATAATGATTGCCATCAAATAAAGGTACATAGGTTAATCAATACATGACAGGGCAGTATCAGAGATGCAGCAAGAAATAGTGCTTAAAGCAAAACACCTGGTGTAGCAAAGCCAATAATATAAACTGTGGAATAAAGTGAACAACTTTCTTATGGGAGAGATTTTTGTGTGTGTATGTATGATTTGAATAACTATTTTTTTTCTCCTGATATATTTTTATTTAATTAATTTATTTATTTTAATTAGAGGCTATTTACAATATTGTACTGGTTTTTGCCATACATTGACATGAATCAGCCATGGGTGTACATGTGTTCCCCATCTTGAGCCCCCCCTTCCAACTCCCTCCCCATCCCATCCCTCAGGGTCATCCCTGTGCACCAGTCCTGAGCACCCTGTCTCATGCACTGAGCCTGGGCTGGTGATCATTTCACATATGATAATATACATGTTACGATGCTAATCTCTCAAATCATCCCACCCTCACCTTCTCCCACAGAGTCCAAAAGACTGTTCTATACATCTGTGTCTCTTTTGATGTCTCGCATATAGGATCATCATTACCATCTTTCTAAATTCCATATATATTGGTTAGTATACTGTATTGGTGTTTTTCTTTCTGGCTTACTTTGCTCTGTATAATAGGCTCCAGTTCCATCCACCTCATTAGAACTGATTCAAATGCATTCTTTTCAATGGCTGAGTAATAGTCCACTGTGTATATATACCACAGCTTTCTTATCCAGTCGTCTCCCAGTGGACATCTAGGTTGCTTCCATATCCTGGCCATGGCAAACAGTGCTGCGATGAATTTTGGGGTGCATGTGTTTGTTTTAATTCTGGTTTCCTCAGTGTGTATGCCCAGCAGTGGGATTGCTGGGTTATATGGCAGTTCTGTTTCCAGTTTTTTAAGGAATCTCCACACTGTTCTCCATAGTGGCTATACTAGTTTGCATTCCCACCAACAGTGTAAGGGGGTTCCCTTTTCTCCACTCCCTCTCCAGCATTTATTGCTTGTAGACTTTTGGATAGCAGCCATTCTGACTGGCGTGAAATGGTACATCATTGTGGTTTAATGTTGAGCATCTTTTCATGTGTTTGTTAGCCATCTGCATGTCTTCTTTGGAGAAATGTCTGTTTAGTTCTTTGGCCCATTTTTTGATTAAGTCTTTTATTTTTCTGGAATTGAGCTGCAGGAGCTGCTTGTATATTTTGAGATTAATTATTTGTCAGTTGTTTCATTTGCTTTTATTTTTTCCCATTCTGAAGGCTGTCTTTTCACCTTACTTATAGTTTCCTTTGTTGTGCAGAAGCTTTTAAGTTTAGTTAGGTCCCATTTGTTTATTTTTGCTTTTATGTCCATTACTCTGGGAGGTGGGTCAGAGAGTGTTTTGCCTATGTTTTCCTCTAGGAGTTTTATAGTTTCTGGCCTGACAGTTAGATCTTTAATCCATTTTGAGTTTATTTTTTTGTATGGTGTTAGAAAGTGTTCTAGTTTCATTTTTTTTTACAAGTTGTTGACCTGTTTTCCCAGCACCATTTGTTAAAGAGATTGTCTTTTCTACATTGTATATTCTTTCCTCCTTTGTCAAAGATAAGGTGTCCATAGTTGTGTGTGGATTTATCCCTGGGCTTTCTATTTTGTTCCATTGATCTATATTTCTGTCTTTGTGGCAGTAACATACTGCCTTGATGCCTGTAGCTTTGTAGTATAGCCTGAAGTCAGGGAGGTTGATTCCTCCAGTTCCATTCTTCTTTCTCAAGATTGCTTTGGCCATTTGAGGTTTTTTGTATTTCCATATAAATTATGAAATTATTTGTTCTAGTTCTCTGAAATATACTGTTGGTAGTGTGATAGGGACTGCAATGAATCTATAGATCGTTTTGGGTAGTATAACCATTTTCAATATATTGATTCTTCTGATCCATAAACATGGTGTATTTCTCCATCTAATTGTGTCCTCTTTGATTTCTTTCATCAATGTTTTATAGTTTTCTATGTATAGATCTTTTGTTTTTTTTAGGTAGATATATTCCTAAGCTTTTTATTCTTTTCATTGCAATGGTGAATGGAATTGTCTCCTTAATTTCACTTTCTGTTTTCTCATTGTTATTGTATAGGAATGCAAGGGATTTCTGTGTGTTAACTTTATATCCTGCAACTTTACTATATTCATTGATTAGCTCTAGTAATTTTCTGGTGGAGTCTTTAGGGTTTTCTATGTAGAGGATCATGTCATCTGCAAACAGTGAGAGTTTTACTTGTTCTTTTCCAATTTGGATTTCTTTTATTTCTTTTTCTTCTCTGATTAGTGTGGCTAAAACATCCAAAACTATGTTGAATAGTAGTGGGGAGAATAGGCACCCTTGTCTTGTTCTTGACTTTAGGGGAAATGCTTTCAATTTTTTACCACTGAGGATAACATTGTGGGTATGTCACATACGGTTTTTGTTATGCTGAGGTATGTTCCTTTTATGCATGCTTTCTGGAGGTTTTTTTTTTTTTTATCATAAATGGATGTTGAATTTTGTCAAAGGCTTTCTCTGCATCTGTTGAGATAATCATATGGTTTTATCTTCCAGTTTGTTAACGTGGTGTATCACATTGATTGATTTGTGGACATTGAAGAATGCTTGCATCCCTGGGATAAAGCCCACTTGGTCATGATGTATGGTCTTTTTAATATGTTGTTGGATTCTGTTCACTAGAATTTTGTTAAGGGTTTTTGCATCTATGTTCATCAGTGATATTGGCCTGTAGTTTTCCTTTTGTGGCATCTTTTTCTGGTTTTGGAATTAGGGTGATGGTGGCTTCATAGAATTAGTTTGGAAGTTTACCTTCTGCAATTTATTGAAGAGCTGGTTTGGTGGTGCTGAATTCTCTCAGCTTTTGTTTGTCTGTAAAGCTTTTGATTTCTCCTTCATATTTGAATGAGATCCTTGCTGAGTTACATGGAGAAGAGAAGAGGGTGGAGGGAGATACAGGTGACCAGGAGGAGAAGAGGGGTAATCAAAAGAGGCAAGAGCAATCTAGCCAGTAATCAAATATCTATGTGCTCTCCACAGCCGGAAACACTCAGAGATTCATGGAGTTACATAGAGAAGAGAAGAGAAGAGGGAGGAAGGAGATAGAGGTGACCAGGAGGAGAAGAGTGGGAATCAAAAGGATAGACATAGATCTAGCCAGTAATCAGTTCCCTAAGTGTTCTCCACAGCCTGAAATACCAAAGAGATTCACAGAGTTGGGTAGAGAAGAGAAGGGCAGGGTGGTGGGGCAGGGGGGAGCGGAGATAGAGGTAATCTGGGGGAGAAAAAGGAGAGTCAAAAGGGGGAGAGGGAAAAAAGCCAGTAATCACAATCCTAAGTAAAAAATGGGTACTGAAGATTGGATTCTTAAAGGTACAAAATTGATAACAAATACCAAAAAGCAAAAATTAAAAATCTAGAGTAGAGGTTAGACTCTCAAAATTACAATATTAGAAAAAAAATCACAAAAATATATATGAAATTTGCTTTAAAAATAGGGTCTTTTTTTAACAAGGTAATAGTAAGTTATAAAAATGAAAATTAAAGTAGTAACAAAGGACTTAAAAATAAAAAAATTTTAAAAATGACTATAGTAAAAATATATCTAGGAATTTCTCTGGAGCTGTTGATGGCAGTGTGGGGTCAGTTCACTTTCGGATATTTCCTTGTTCCAGCCTATACTTCTCAAGGTCTATGGTGGTGGTGCTGCTGCTAAGTCACTTCATTTGTGTCTGACTCTGTGCAACCCCATAGGTGGCAGCCCACCAGGTTCCTCCATCCCTGGGATACTCCAGGCAAGAATACTGGAGTCGGTTGCCATTTCCTTCTCCAATGCATGTATGCATGCTAAGTCGCTTCAGTCGTATCTGACTCTGTGAGACCTCATGGAGAGCAGCCCACCAGGCTCCTCTGTCCACGGGATTCCCTAGGCAAGAATACTGGAGTGGGTTGCCATTTCCTTCTCCCCTCAAGGTCTATAGGCCCCTTCCAATGTAGTCAGTGCTAACTACAGGGTTTTAATCTGTTGCACCTGTCACTTCCAAAGCGGTTTCCTCTGTTTATTTTGGCTTCTTCTGTTTACAAGTCTCTTCAGTGTCTAATTTCCCCCTTGACACACGGGAGTGAAGGTGGTCACTTATTTAGGCTCACTTGTTCAATCGTGCTGTGGGGAGGGAGGAACATGGCAAACAAAGATCACTAGTGTGTGTGGGGAGTGCCCACAGTGTCTCAGCCACACTGGGTTTGCCCCCACTCATTGTGTGTGTGCTTTCCTGGTCTACACTGTTCAGGCTCCAGGTTGCTCTGCAGGGGAGCTGTCTAAAACGGGCCATGGGTTGTGTGTAGTTCCCAGGTCTAAGCCGCTCATGTTCAGGTTCTCGGATACTTCACAAAGGTGCAGAGTCAGTTGGGCCTATGTTTTGTGCCTTTCCCAGATCCCAGCAGCTCAGGCGACCAGGTGCTTGGTGAGCTCACTCTCTCCAGGTGGGATGATGTGTCTTATCACCTCCCCCATCTCAGCCGCTTGGTTTTCAGCAGGAGTGCCCTCTCAGGTGTGCCGTGTAGGGAGAGATTCCCCCCCCGCTTTTTGGCAAGATTTTGGAAATAAATCCTGCAATTTAGCTTTGAGTGAAGTTGATCAGTGTTGCCCATAATACTCGGAGCTAACAAAAGTGAATATCTCTAAACAGAAACAAAAGCATATTCATATAATCTTTGAACCCAGAATCAAATAATAAACCTTATTACTGATTCATTATTTTTCTCCTGTGAACTTTGTTAGTCTTTTCTATACCATATGTCATGAATAAGGTTCAAATTACCTCTAAGGATATACAGAAAACAGTTACTTATATTAATTTGGTCATCTCTATATGATCATGGCACAGTACCATCTAAACTCTGAATTCCTAAATTGAATGCAAGAAAAATTGCAATTAAAAAAAAAATAAGACTATTTGAAATCATGTTAAGTTTCCTCTGGCTATCGTTCTATTAAGCTTGAAAATTTATTTTAAGATAACTGAAGAATTAAAGTAAGCTCAATGTAGATCTTTTGTAATTTTGCTGCATAAGTCAGTTCACTTCAGTCCCTCAGTCATGTCCAACTCTTTGTGACCCCATGAATCACAGCTCGCCAGGCCTCCGTGTCCATCACCAACTCCCGAAGTTCACTCTAACTCATGTCCATCGATCAGTGATGCCATCTAGCCATCTTATCCTCTGTTGTCTCCTTCTCCTGCCCCCAATCCCTCCCAGCATCAGGGTCCTTTCCAATGAGTTAAATCTTCACATGAGGTGGCCAAAGTATTGGAGTTTCAGCTTCAGCATCAGTCCTTCCAAAGAACACCCAGGACTGACAGACTGGTTGGATCTCCTTGCAGTCCAAGGGACTCTCAAGAATCTTCTCCAACACCACAGTTAAAAAGCATCAATTCTTCAGCGCTCAGCTTTCTTCACAGCCCAAATCTCACATCCATACATGACCACTGGAAAAATCATAGCCTTGACTAGATGGACCTTTGTTGGCAAAGTAATATCTCTGTTTTTCAATATGCTATCTAGGTTGGTCATAACTTCCCTTCCAAGGAGTAAGCGTCTTTGAATTTCATGGCTGCAGTCAACATCTGCAGTGATTTTGGAGCCCCCAAAAATAAAGTCTGACACTGTTTCCACTGTTTTCCCATATATTTCCCATAAAGTGATGAGACCAGATGCCATGATCTTCGTTTTCTGAATGTTGAGCTTTAAGGCAACTTTCTCACTCTCCACTTTCACATTCATCAAGAGGCTTTTTAGTTCCTCTTCACTTTCTTCCATAAGGGTGATGTTGTTTGTATGTCTGAGGTTATTGATATTTCTCCCAGCAATCTTGATTCCAGCTTGTGCTTCTTCCAGCCCAGTGTTCCTCATGATGTACTCTGCATATAAGTTAAATATGCAAGGTGACAGTATACGGCTTTGACATACTTCTTTTCCTATTTGGAACCAGTCTGTTGTTCCATGTCCACTTCTAACTGTTGCTTCCTGATTTGTATATAGGTTTCTCAAGAGGCAGGTCAGGTGGTCTGGTATTCCCATCTCATTCAGAATTTTCCACAGTTTATTGTGATCCACACAGTAAAAGGCTTTGGCATAGTCAATAAAGCAGAAATAGATGGTTTTCTGGAACTCTCTGGCTTTTTCAATGATCCAGTGGGTGTTGGCAATTTGATCTCTGGTTCCTCTGCCTTTTCTAAAACCAGCTTGAACATCTGGAAATTTGTGGTTCACATATTGCTGAAGCCTCGCTTGGAGAATTTTAAGTATTACTTTACTAGAGTAACTAGTATGACATGAGTGCAATTGTGCAGTAGTTTGAGCATTCTTTGGCATTGTCTTTCTTTGGGATTGGAATGAAAACTGATATTTTTCTAGTCTTGTGGCCAATCCTGAGTTTTCCAAATTTGCTGGCATATTGATTGCAATACTTTCAAGGCATCATCTTTTAGGATTTGGAATACTTCAGCTGGAATTCCATCACCTCCACTAGCTTTGTTCATAGTGATGCTTCCTAAGGCCCACTTTAGTTCACTTCCCAGGATGTCTGGCTCAAGGTGAGTGATCATACCATCATGACAACTTGGGTCATGAAAATCTTTTTTGTATAGTTCTGAGTATTCTTGCCATCTTTTCTTAGTTTCTTTTGCTTCTGTTAGGTCCATACCATTTCTGTCCTTTATTGAGCCCATCTTTGCATGAAATGTTCCCTTGAATTTTCTTGGGGAAAGACCTCTAATTTTCTTGAAGAGATCTCTAGTCTTCACCATTCTGTTGTTTTCCTCTATCTCTTTGCACTGAGCACTGAGGAAGGCTTTCTTAATCTCTCCTTGCTATTCTTTGGAACTTTGCATTCAGATGCTTATATCTTTCCTTTCCTCCTTTGCTTTTCGCTTCTCTTCTTTTCACAGCTATTTGTAAGGCCTCCCCAGACAGCCACTTTGCTTTTTTTGCATTTCTTTTCCATGGGGATTGATCCCTGTCTCCTGTACAATGTCATGAACCTCAGTCCATAGTTCATCACACACTCTGTCTATCAGATCTAGTCCCTTAAATCTATTTCTCACTTCTACTGTATAATCATAAGGAATTTGATTTAGGCCATACCTGAATGGTCTAGTGGTTTTCCTTACTTTCTTCAATTTAAGTCTGAGTTTGGCAATAAGGAGTTGTTCATGATCTGAGCCACATTCAGCCCCCAGTCTTGTTTTTGCTGACTATATAGACCTTCTCCATCTTTTGCTGCAAAGAATATAATCAATCTGATTTCGGTGTTGACCATCTGGTGATATCCCTGTGTAGAGTCTTCTCTTGTGTTGTTGTAAGAGGGTGTTTGCTATGACCAGTGACATCTCTTGGCAAAACTCTATTAGCCTTTGTCCTGCTTCTTTCTGTACTCCAAGGCTAAATTTGCCTTTTACTCCAGGTGTTTCTTGACTTTCTACTTTTGCATTCCAGTCCCCTATAATGCAAAGGTCATCTTTATTGGGTGCTAATTCTAGAAGAAGTTGTAGGTCTTCATAGAACCTTTCACCTTCTTCAGAATTACTGGTCTGAACAAAGACTTGGATTTCCATGATATTGAATAGTTTGCCAAACAGAGATCATCCTGTCATTTTTGAGTTTGGCACTGCATTTTGGACTCTTTTGTTGACCAAGATGACTACTCCATCTCTTATAAGGGATTCTTGCCCACAATAGTAGTTATACTGGTCATCTGAGTGTCCCCATTACTGCATGGAAAGTTAAATGGGAAGAGGTTGCAGGAGTGACAGATTTCCTCTTCTTGGACTCCAAAATCACTGCAGATTGTGACTGCAGTTATAAATCAGAAGATGACTGCTTCTTGGAAGGAAGGCAGTGACAAACCTGGACAGTGTGTAGAAAATCAGCTACATTACTCTGCTGACAAAGGTCCGTATGTTCAAGGCTATGGTCTTCCAAATGGTCATGTACAGTTATGAGAGTTGGTCCATAAAGAAGGCGGAATGGCGAAGAACTGATGCCTTCAAACTCTGGTGCTGGAGAAGACTCCTGAAATTCCCTTGTACAACATGGAGATCAAACCAGTCAATCGTAAGGAGATCAACCCTGAACATTCACTGGAAGGACTGATGCTAAAGTTCAAGCTCCAGTATTTTGGTCATCTGATGTGAACATACAGCTCATTGGAAAAGTCCCTGATCCTGGGAAAGATTGAAGATAGAAGAAGAAGAGGGCATCAGAGGATGAGACAGCTGGATAGCATCACTGACACAATAAATGTGAACTTGGGCAAACTCCAGGAGATGGTGAGGGACAGGGAGGCCTGGCGTGTTGCAATCCTTGGGGTCACAAAGAGTTGGACACAACTGGCCAACTGAACAAGAACAATGAGCAACTGGGTAGATAGAGGTCTGTAAACTGAGTTATGGAAATCTGGGGATAGGTCAAAGGTCTAGATCTATTCTGCTTGAGAGTACTTTCAGATGTCTAGGTACAATTAGTGATTAGTTAAATGGTTATGTGTTAACAATTTATTGGTGAATTGAGGGTATAGATATGAATTTAATATAGAGATATTTAAACCTGTGGTACAAGATATATGGGGAGAGATAAAAAGAGAAAAAGAGTAAAGGAAAAAAAAATGAGGATTTCAAAACCAAAATTTCCAAGATCAAAATATATTGCATGAGAAAAGGAGCAGTAATCAGCAAATAGCATTACTTCTGATAATACTAAAATCCAGTAATAATGAAATCCTTAGGGCACTCAATATACCTTAAAGTTTCAGATTTTATACATTGATCCTTAAAACTCCTACCTAAAATGACTTTCCCAGCATTGGCCCAGTATAAAATATAGAATATTCAATGTTCATATAGGTTAATTTCTTTACAACTATATATTTTTCGAGAAACATTAAAAACCTCATATATGCAGACAATACTACTCTAATGAAGAAAGCAGAGAAACTAAAGAGCCTCTTGATGAGGGTTAATAAGAAGAGTGAAAAATCTTCCTAAAAATTCAACATTCTAAAAACTAAGACCATTGCATCCAGTTCCATCACTTCAAGGCAAATAGATGGCAAAAAATTGGAAACAGTGACAGATTTTCTTTTCTTGGGCTCCAAAATTACTGCAGACTGTGACTACAACCACAAAATTAAAAGACACTTGCTCCCTGGAAGAAAAGCTATGACAAACCTAGACAGCATATTAAAAAGCAGAGACATCACTTTCCCAACAAAAGTCTGTATAGTCAATGCTATTGTTTTTCCAGCAGTCAATGTGGGGATGTAAGAGTTGAACCATAAAGAGGGTCCAAATATTGATGCTTTCAATTTGTGATGCTGGAGAATACTCTTGAGAATCCCTTGGACAGCAAGGATATCAAAGCAGTCAATCCTAAAGAAATAAATCCTGAATATTCACTGGAAGGACTGATAATGAAGCTGAAGCTCCAATACTTTGGGCACCTGATGGGAAGAGTCGACTCACTGGAAAAGACCCTGATGCTGGGATAAATTGAGGGCAAGAGGAGAAGGGGGCAAAAGCAGATGAGATTGCTGGATGGCATTATGACTCAGTGGACAAGAGTTTGAGCAAATTCTGGGAGATAGTGAAGGACAGGCAAGCCTGTTCTGTCCATGGGCTCACAAAGAGTTGGGTAGGACTTAGCAACAGAGCAACACTTTCTTTTTTTCTGAATTCTTATTCTCATCATTAAATAATATATGATTATAGATTTTTATTTTATTATAAGTTTCAAAGCTTTTACAAATTTATTTTCATTTGTTACTGGGAACCTTTTTTTTTTTTAAATAAAACTTTCTTATTCTTCTCCTAGGCACCCTTACTATTATTCAGTCTCTCAGTAGTGTCTCTTTGCAACCCCATGGACAGTAGTCCACCAGGCTTCTCTGTCTATGGGATTTCCCAGGCAAGAATACAGTGTGCAGCCATTTCCTTCTTCAGGGGATCTTCCTGATTCAGGGATCGAACCTGTGTCTCCTGCTAAGTAGGGAGTTCTTTACCACAGAGCCATCTGGGAAGCCCCATATAGCATATACTTACTGCAAATATGTTGCTCATTGAATTCATGCTTATCCCCTTAATCCCTTTGGGGGTAAAAACATACAAATGTCTAATAATCTTATCTCTACCTGACAGAGAAATATAGACTGTTTTAAAAGTATTTTCATAAAATGACTCTTGCTCTGAAATGGAGCATATAAGTTTGTTTTTAAATATAGTGCATGCAAGTTAAATTAGGATGCCTTGAAGTCATTTGCTTGTTGTTATAACTTGTCCTATTGAATAGGCCATCAGTGTTCTCAGAAAATAAGGCACATTCTTTGATGAACACATTAATTTGACAGTCTCTTCTGCAATAATTTTAAGTTTTGTTATTATGACATATATCTGTAGTTATTATTTATTCTTGGAAAAGATATTGCATATGTAAGGAGGCAAATTACTGTTGAAGAGAAACAGGGAGAAAATTCACATATATTGATCTAACTAAAAAATAGATTAATCCTGAGTTTACTATCAATAATGAGGTCTATTATCCATTATGATCAAGTCATTTAACTCTTTCCAGAAGTAAAGTCCTTTTTGTCAGAATGTGAAACCTCAACTAAAGCTAATCCTATAACTTAAGAAACGTTATTGATCTAAAACTGATTAATACAGTTTTATAACACACAGTTCTTTGGCCTAAAAAACTTCTCAACCGAAACCTTTTACTCATTGTTTACTGAGTTCAGATTTTTCATTGAATCTCTGTATATACACAATGGAGAAAATAAAATGAACTATGAACAGCATGATTTTGACATGTTGCTTTTAATTTTGATATCAAGGTTACATATCAAATCTCTTAAATTTCTTCAATTTATGAAGATAATCACTCTGGTGTATTACTGTATAATCACTAAATGAATTTAAAAATACACAAAAGTAAATGTTTCTTTGGAAAAGAAAAAAATATATATAAGAAAGAAAAATTTCAAAACTGCCAAATAGGAGGCCAGTGTGTAATAGTGAATGTGAAAGAAGCAAGTTCAGAAGAAACAAAAATTTTGAGAATTAAAATTAAGACAGCTGTAAACACTGGTTAGAAAATTTTGTTATAGAAACCTATTAATAAAAATCTCCTATTACATGTCTAGAAAAGTTGTACCCACTGTGTTTAAAGGTTAAGATTTAGTTTTAGATTAAACTAAAGGAAAGGAAGTCAATTCTGAATATTCATTGGAAGGACTGATGCTGAAGCTGAAGCTCCAATACTTTGGCCACCTGATACAGAGAACTGACTCACTGTAAAAGACCCTGATGCTGAGAAAGATTGAAAGCAGGAGAAGAAGGGGACAGAAGATCAGACAGTTGGGTGGCATCACCGAGTCAATGGACATGAGTTTGAGCAAGCTGTGGGAGTTGGTGATGGACACGGAAGCCTGGCATGCTGCAGCCCATGGGTTGCAAAGAGTTGGACACGACTGAGCAACTGAGCTGACTGACTGACTTAGTATTAGACATTTAACGCTATTTGTGGTATATGAACCATTTGAAGGGACCCCTTTTGAATATATAAATTAAACTGTGCAAAGAAAAAAAGAAAACAGAACTGCTCTTAAAGACATTTTCAAATAATGGTATCATGTTCCTACAAATATCCTGAATATATAAAATGAGCATTATTTGCTAGATTTTTTGTTAGGCATAATGATTTTGTATGATCTGTTAATATGTGCTTAGGGATTATAAGCAAGAGCATTAGAATTTTTATAGCAGAATGTCAACATAGAATTAAAGGAGAATGAGTTAAGATGTTATTATGGGAATCATTGTTTATTTTCTTAACAAAGAATCTTTTAAGATGCCTTTCTATACAAAGGCATCCTATCTGTTAATCTTATCCACTCCTACTGAATACCTAGATGTCCTTTTATTTTATTTATTCTAAACATTCTGGGGCAAATTTATTAATAGTACAGAAAGGAAACATACATTTGCCTAAAACTATGCAGTATTATTGAATTCAAATGTCTTATGCAAAAATAATCAACATTTCAGTGACAATATTTGAAATGACCTAAGAAAACTGTTAACTTCACCATGTAAAGAAGGACATAGTATATTCAAAATAAAACTGCACATGATAATATATGAAATTACTGTCAAAAAATATTTGACTATTCAAGTTTATTTCCTTGAAGAATAATTTTTAAAAACTAGGATACTTACAAATAGTGGAATTGTTAACAATCTGTCACCCAAAATCAGAAAAGAATGAGGAATTATCCGGAAAAAGTAAATTTCCCTTGACATAGTAATAAAATTTATATTTAAGTTTAAAATTTTTATTTTCAAATTATCAATAAAGCTCTTCATCTTCATATCTAAAAATAAAATTAGAAGTCATGGACAGATGAGCTCAGCAGGCTACAATCCATGGGGTAACAAAGAGGTGGACAGACTGAGCATCTAACACTTTCACTTTCACATTAAACAATAAGAGAATTCTTCCAAAATAAACAAGAAGCTTAAATATGGAGAAAAAATCCACTAAAAGTATTATTACTTGAAAACATCTAAACTTTGCTCAAAATATCACTACGTATGAGATGTGATATCTTTTTTTCTTATGAATTTACTCTCAAGTAAATAAATGATTCTGTGATCATGTATAATTAAATACATCCCCATTCAAATTCATCACTAATATTCTCACTGAAAAAGCAAAATATCCAGAGCCACTTTTCTGGATTATCATATTAAAAACAATATAAAGCTATTGTCAAAAAAAAAAAAAATGGGCTGTATATTAAAACAAACAAACAGTGGTTTCAAAATTAAACATCCAAAATACAGGTTAAAGTGCTTTTTATGTATTAACCCAATTGCAAGATGGTATATTATTAGCTTCACTCTACAAATGAAGAAATTGACACCAACAGAGAGTAAATAACCTTCCTGAACTAACCTGGCAAGTAAACCTAGACTCAAACCCAACCAATTATTCCACAATGTTCAAGTATTTCTCTGCAAAGAAAATACTATATATATACACACACACACACACACACACACACACATATATATATATATATATGCATTATATATATATGGAAATAGTAGCTCAGATCAGTTCAGCTGCTGAGTCGTATCCAATTCTTTGCAACCCCATGGCCAACAGCATGCCAGGCCTCCCTGTTCAACTCCTGGAGCCTACTGAAACTCATGGCCATTGAGTCAGTGATGTCATCAAACTATCTCATCCTCTGTCCTTCCCTTCTCCTGCCTTCAATCTTTCCCAGCATCAGGGTCTTTTCAAATGAGTCACTTCTTTGCATCAGGTGGCAAAAGTACTGGAGTTTCAGCATCAGTCCTTCTAAAGAATATTCAGGACTGCTTTAGGATGAACCGGTAGGATCTCCTCGCAGTCCAAGAGACTCTCAAGAGTCTTCTCCAACACCACAGTTCAGAAGCATCAATTCTTCAGTGCTCAGCTTTCTTTATAATCCAACTCTCACATCCACACATGACTACAGGAAAAACCATAGCTTTGAAAAGATGGACCTCTGACGGCAAGTAATGTCTCTGCTTTTTTTTTTTTTTAATTAAATTTATTTATTTTAATTAGAGGCTAATTACTTTACAATATTGTATTGGTTTTGCCATATGCTGTCTATGTTGGTCATAGCTTTTGTTCCAAGGAGCAAGTATCTTTTAATTTCATGGCTGCAGTCACAATCTGCAGTGATTTTGGAGCCCAAGAAAATAAACTTTGTCACTATTTCCATGGTTTCCCAATCTATTTGGCATGAAGTGATGGGACCAGATGCCATGATCTTAGTTTTCTGAAAGTTGAGTTTTAAGCCAGCTTTTCCACTCTCATCTTTCACTTTCATTAAGAGGTTCTTTAGTTCCTCTTCACTTTCTGCCGTAAGGGTGGTGTCATCTGCATATTTGGGGTTATTGATATTTCTCCAGACAATCTTGATTCCAGCTTGTGCTTCATCCATCCCTCCACTTCACATGATGTACTCTGCATATAAGTTATATAAGCAGGGTGACAGTATACAGCCTTGACACACTCCTTTCCCAATTTGGAACCAGTCAGTTGTTCCATGTCTGATTCTAACGGCTGCTTCTTGACCTTCATACGATTTCTCAGAGGACAGGTAAGGTGGTCTGGTATTTCCATATCTTTAGGAATTTTCCACAGTTTGTTGTGATTTACAAAGACAAAGGCTTTGGCATAATCAATAAAGCAGAAGTAGATTTTTTCTGGAACTCGCTTGCTTTTTATATGATCCAACACATGTTGGCAATTCAATCTCTAGTTCCTCTGAATTTTCTAAATCCTGCTTGAACATCTAGAAGTTCATGGTTCACATACTGTTGAAGCATCGCTTGGAGAATTTGAGCATTACTTTGCTAGTGTGTGAGATGAGTGCAATTGTGCAGTAGTTTGAAGATTCTTTGACATTGCCCTTCTTTGGGATTAGAATTAAAACTGACCCTTTCCAGTCCTGTGGCCACTGCTGAGTTTTCCAAATTTGCTGGCATATTGAGTGCAATACTTTCACAGCATCATCTTTTAGGATTTGAAATAGCTCAACTGGAATCCCATCACCTCCACTAGCTTTGTTCTAAGTGATGCTTCCTAAGGCTCACTTAACTTTGCATTCCAGAATGTCTGGATCTAGGTGAGTGATCCCACCATCGTGATTACCTGGGTCTTGAAGATCATTTTTTGTACAGTTATTCTGTTTGTTCTTTCCACTTCTTAATTTCTTCTGCTTCTATTAGGTCCATACCATTTCTGTCCTTTATTTTGCCCATCTTTGCATGAAATATTCCCTTAGTATCACTAATTTTCTTGAAGAGATCTCTAGTCTTTCCCATTATATTGTTTTCATCTATTTCTCTGCACTAAGCACTGAGGAAGGCTTTCTTATCTTTCCTTGCTATTCTTTGAAACTCTGCATTCAAATGGGTATATCTTTCCTTTTCTCCTTTGCCTTTAGCTTCTCTTCTTTTCAAAGCTATTTATAAGGCTTCTTCAAACAATCATTTTGCCTTTTTGCATTTCTTTCCCTTGGGGATGGTTTGGATCACTGCCTCCATCCATAGTTCTTCAGGCACTTTGTCTATCAGATCAAATCCTTTGAATCTATTTCTCATTTCCACTGTATAGTTATAAAAGATTTGATTTAGGTCATACATGAATGGCCTAGTGCTTTCCCCTACTTTCTTCAATTTAAGTCTCAATTTGGCAATAAGGAGTTCATGACCAGAGCCATAGTCAGCTCCCAGTTTTGTTTTGCCTTTTTTTTTTTTTTTTTTTTTGAGACTGTATAGAGCTTCTCCATTTACAGCTGCAAAGAATATAATCAGTCTGATTTTGGTATTGACCATCTGGTGATGTCCATGTGCAGAGTCTTCTCCTGTGTTGTTGAAAGAGTGTGTTTGCTATATGACCAGTGCATTCTCTTGATAAAATTCTGTTACCCTTTGCCCTGCTTCATTGTATATTTCAAGGTCAAACTTGCCTGCTACACCAGGTATCTCTTGACTTCCTATTTTTGCATTCCAGTCCCCTAGAATGAAAATGACATATTTTTGGGGTGTTAGTTCTAGAATGTCTTCATGCTGCTGCTAAGGCGCTTCAGTCGTGTCCAACTCTGTGTGACCCCAGAGACGGCAGCCCACCAGGCTCCCCCGTCCTTGGGATTCTCCAGGCAAGAACATTGGAGTGGGTTGCCATTTCCTTCTCCAATGCATGAAAGTGAAAAGTGAAAGTGAAGTCTCTCAGTCGTGTCCGACTGTTCGAGACCCCATGGACTGCAGCCTTCCAGGCTCCTCTGTCCATGGGATTTTCCAGGCAAGAGTACTGGAGTGGGGTGCCATTGCCTTCTCTGATAGGTCTTCATAGAACCATTTAATTTCAGCTTCTTCAGTATTACTGCTTGGGCCATAGACTTCGATTACTGTGATATTGAATTGTTTGCCTTGGAAAAGAACAGAGATCATTCTGTCACTTTTGAGACTGGATTCAACTAGTGCATTTTGGACTGTTTTGTTAACTATGGGGGCTACATAGCTTTCTTAGCGTCTCAGACAGTAAGGAAGCCACAGGCAATTCAGTAAGCAATCCATGGGCAATTGTTGTCCATAATGCATTTCATAATTAAATGCATCCTCTAATAAAGATTTCCAGGGAATCAGGGAAGGAAATTCACATTATGAACAACATAGAACTTTAATACAAACTCTTATTCAAAGGTTCATATCTCTAACAATGCAAGGTCTTCCCCTTTCTTTTGAAAGGATGCAAACTACTTTTTTATTAACCAGAATATATAAGTTCAATTCACCCTTTCTTCAAAGCAAAGTTGGCTAGGCATATCATCCAAACACCAATTTTAATGGTACTGAAACATGCTTCACATATGAATTTTCTTTCCCCTCTCTCACTACTGAAAGTGAAAGTCACTCAGTTGTGTCTGACTCTTTGCCACCCCATGGACCGTAGCCTGCCAGGCTCTTCTGTCCATGGGGATTTTCCAGGCAAGAATACTGGAGTGGGTAGCCGTTCGCTTCTCCAGGGTATCTTTAACCCTCTCCCCCACCCCCTGCCCCGAAAAGGCCCCAAATTATCCAGTAAGTTAGAACCTAGAAGCAACTTTAAAGAAAGAATGAGACCTGTTTTTCTACATGCTGCATAAATTCAACATTTTTTTTTTTGGACATTTATCACATGACTCAAAGAGTTCTAGGTATCAAATATACAGTAGTAAATATTATAAAGCTTTATTTAAAGTCTAGAAGAATAAAAGAAAACTAACCAAGTGGAAATATATTTGTTCTACAAAATTGTATTGATATTAACAGTTCACAGAACATTACTTTCTGGGGAACTAAAGAAAAATTAATAATGATAATTTATATTTTATATTACTGTGTACAAAGAAATGTTTAACACCCTACACTTTATAGAAGAGAAAAAGTTGTCTTTGCAAAAATGAATCAATGAATTTGGGAGAGAAATATGTTTTAAGGGATGTGAAACTTCCTTCCCTAATTGATAAAAATGCTATTATATGGCTTTCCTGGTAGCTGAGACAGTAAAGAATCTGCTTGCAATTCGGGAGACCTGGATTTGAACCCTGAGTCAGGAAGATCCCCTGAAGGAAGATGTGGCAATTCATTCCAATATTTTTGACTGGAGAATCCCCATGGACAGAGGAGCCTGACGGGTTACAGTCCACTGGTCAGAGTTGGACACGACTGATCGACTAAGCTCACAAACACACACAAGCTGCTATTAAGGGCAGAAACAAATAAATTGTAAATAATGGTATCTGACAGTGATACAAGAAGGTTTCAATTCTTTTATAATGGAAACAACTAATTATCAGAGATGTATTTTGATGAAGCTTTTCTTCTTTTCCTTTCTGAAAACAACTCAACAACATAGGAACTTGTCACAGTAAGAGGTTAAAATAAAGCTGCATGAAACAGAGAATTTGACATTTAGATACCACTTTTAATTTTATACAGACTTCTTCGTAAGGAACTCTATTAATGTAATTTGTTGGTTGCTGAACAAGAGGATTTTGAACAAGATAATTTATTAATTTTATTTTTGTCAGATTTTATCTGTTTCTAGAGTGTTTCTAACAGTCATATAATAATTCATGCTACCCACTATATTTCCTCTATTTCCCTTTGTGGTCCATTTCTTATTTTATTCTATTAATATTTAAATTTAGAAGCAGATTCACTTGTGATCAATGATTAATTTAAATTCTATAAATGATTAATTTAAATTCTATAAATAACAAATATTTTATTTAACAAAGAAAAAATAAAAAACTAGTTTCAGAAAACTACAAATGTGAGAAGTATTCTGAGATGAATGGACTTCTCATGCATTTAAATGACATCTGTCAAGAAACATATTTCTCTATTAATACTTCACAGATCACTGCAACTTATACAGTAAAATTACCAAACGGAAGATATATATCCTCTAAAAATGAGCAAAGCAGAAATGGTTTTATAGATACTCTGAACATTAAAACAAAACAAATACCACAAATGTATACACTCAAATCTACTAAATAAAATACAAATTAAAAAATTTTAGTTTTGGGAACATTTCAGGAAGTGTAATAAATAAGCAAGGAGATATTTCTTAGGTTGGTGACTCTATGAATTAAAAACTATCAGATAATTCCCCAGTGGTCCAGTGGTTAGGACTCTAACAGAGGGGCTGGGTTCAATCCTTGATCAAGGAACTAAGATACTATAAGCCACAGAGAGCAGCCAAAAATAAATAAATAAATAAATAATCAAACAAGTTTCTCCTATACAATAGTTCCAAAAATACTGAATGTATTTTCAGAATATATTCCAAAGTTATTCAGAGTATTTGTTCATTTTGGATAGTATTCCTTTTCTATCACCTTTTAAATTTTACACTTATTTTAAATTTTAGAATAAATTTCAAATATAATACTGAGTCCCCTATCCAGACACATCCAGTTTTCCCTACTGTGAACATGTTATATTTGTATAGTAACTTGTCACAATTAATGAACAAGTATTGATATATTATTATTAACTAAATATATGGAAGAAGTACAAGCTGGAATCAAGATTGCTGGGGGAAATATCAATAACCTCAGATATTCAGATGACACCACCCTTATGGCAGAAAGTGAAGAGGAACTAAAAAGCCTCCTGATAAAAGTGAAAAAGGAGACTGAAAAAGTTGGCTTAAAGCTCAACATTCAGAAAACGAAGATCATGGCATCTGGTCCCATCACTTAATGGGAAATAGATGGGGAAACAGTGGAAACAGTGTTAGACTTTATTTTGTGGGGCTCCAAAATCACTGCAGATGGTGACTTCAGCCATGAAATTAAAAGACACTTACTCCTTGGAAGAAAAGTGATTACCAACCTAGATAGCATATTGAAAAGCAGACATTACTTTGCCAACAAATGTCCATTTAGTCAAGGCCATGGTTTTTCCAGTGGTCATGTATGGATGTGAGAGTTGGACTGTGAAGAAGCTGAGCACTGAAGAATTGCTGCTTTTGAACTTTGGTGTTGGAGAAGACTCCTGAGAGTCCGTTGGACTGCAAGGAGATACAACCAGTCCATTCTGAAGGAAATCAGCCCTGGGATTTCTTTGGAAGGAATGATGCTAAAGCTGAAACTCCAGTACTTTGGCCACCTCATGCAAAGAATTGACTCATTGGAAAAGACTCTGATGCTGGGAGGGATTGGGGGTTAGGAGGAGAAGGGGAGGACAGAGGATGAGATTGCTGGATGGCATCACCGACTCTATGGACGTGAGTCTGAGTGAACTCCGGGAGTTGGTGATGGACAGGGAGGCCTGGCATACTGCGATTCATGGGGTCTCAATGAGTCGGACAAGACTGAGCGACTGATCTGATCTGATCTGATACTTCATTTAGATTTCCATTATTTGTAACTAATGTCCTTGAGACCGTCCCAGGATCACCCCAGAACATGACATTACACTTATTCATCCTGTCTTTTTAGGTTCATCTTGATGGTGACAAATAACTTTCTTAATAATAATAACTGACAAGTTTCTAAGGCAGAAATTTAAAAAAGTAACTTATATGTAAACATTTAAACTAGGAATTTTTTAAAAAGACTAATTTGAGGAGGAGGAGCCAAGATGGTGGAGGAGTAGGATGGGGAGAACACTTTCTCCCCCACAAATTCATCAAAAGAGCATTTAAACGTCGAGTAAATTCCACAAAACAACTTCTGAATGCCAGCAGAGGACATCAGGCACCCAGAAAAGCAACCCAACTCTTCGAAAAGAGAGAGAAGAAATACAGCTCCACCCACCAGAACACCGACACAAGCTTCCCTAACCAGGAAACCTTGACAAGCCACCTGTACAAACCCACACACAGCGAGGAAACGCCACAATAAAGAGAACTCCACAAACTGCCAGAATACAGAAAGGACACCCTAAACTCAGCAATTTAAACAAGATGAAGAGACAGATGAATACCCAGCAGATAAAGGAACAGGATAAATGCCCACCAAACCAAACAAAAGAGGAAGAGATAGGGAATCTACCTGAAAAAGAATTCCAAATAATGATAGTGAAATTGATCTAAAATCTTGAAATTAAAATGGAATCACAGATAAATAGCCTGGAGACAAGGATTGAGAAGATGCAAGAAAGGACCTAGAGGAAATAAAAAAGAGTCAATATATAATGAATAATGCAATAAATGAAATTAAAAACACTCTGGAGGCAACAAATAGTAGAATAACAGAGGCAGAAGATAGGATTAGTGAATTAGAAGATAGAATGGTAGAAATAAATGAATCAGAGAGGATAAAAGAAAAACGAATTAAAAGAAATGAGGACAATCTCAGAGACCTCCAGGACAATATTAAACGCTACAACATTCGAATCATAGGGGTTCCAGAAGAAGAAGACAAAAAGAAAGACCATGAGAAAATACTTGAGGAGATAATAGTTGAAAACTTCCCTAAACTGGGGAAGGAAATAATCACCCAAGTCCAAGAAACCCAGAGAGTCCCAAACAGGATAAACCCAAGGTGAAACACCCCAAGACACATATTAATCAAATTAACAAAATCAAACACAAAGAATAAATATTAAAAGCAGCAAGGGAAAAACAACAAATAACACACAAGGGAATTCCCATAAGGATAACAGCTGATCTTTCAAAGGAAACTCTTCAAGCCAGGAGGGAATGGCAAGACATACTTAAAATGATGAAAGAAAATAACCTACAGCCCAGATTATTGTACCCAGCAAGGATCTCATTCAAGTATGAAGGAGAAATCAAAAGCTTTTCAGACAAGCAAAAGCTGAGAGAATTCTGCACCACCAAACCAGCTCTCCAACAAATAGTAAAGGATATTCTCTAGACAGGAAACACAAAAACGGTGTATAAATTCGAACCCAAAACAATAAAGTAAATGGCAACGGGATCATATTTATCAGTAATTACCTTAAACGTAAATGGGTTGAATGCCCCAACCAAAAGACAAAGACTAGCTGAATGGATACAAAAACAAGACCCCTACCTATGTTGTCTACAAGAGACCCACCTCAAAACAGGGGACACATACAGACTGAAAGTGAAGGGCTGGAAAAAGATTTTCCATGCAAATAGGGACCAAAAGAAAGCAGGAGTAGCAATACTCATATCAGATAAAATAGACTTTAAAACAAAGGCTGTTAAAAGAGACAAAGAAGGACACTACATAATGATCAACGGATCAATCCAAGAAGAAGATATAACAATTATAAATATATATGCACCCAACACAGGAGCACTGCAGTATGTAAGACAAATGCTAACAAGTATGAAAGGAGAAATTAACAATAACACAATAATAGTGGGAGACTTTAATACCCCACTCACACCTATGGATAGATCAACTAAACAGAAAATTAACAAGGAAACACAAACTTTAAATGATACAATAGACCAGTTAGACCTAATTGATATCTATAGGACATTTCATCCCAAAACAATGAATTTCACCTTTTTCTCAAGCACACATGGAACCTTCTCCAGGATAGATCACATCCTGGGCCATAAAGCTAGCCTTGGTAAATTCAAAAAAATAGAAATCATTCCAAGCATCTTTTCTAACCACAATGCAGTAAGATTAGATCTCAACTACAGGAGAAAAACTATGAAAAATTCCAACATATGGAGGCTGAACAACACGCTGCTGAATAACCAACAAAACACAGAAGAAATCAAAAAAGAAATCAAAATTTGCATAGAAACGAATGAAAATGAAAACACAACAACCCAAAACCTGTGGAACACGGTAAAAGCAGTCCTAAGGGGAAAGTTCATAGCAATACAGGCACACCTCAAGAAACAAGAAAAAAGTCAAATAAATAACCTAACTCTACACCTGAAGCAACTAGAAAAGGAAGAAATGAAGAACCCCAGGGTTAGTAGAAGGAAAGAAATCTTAAAAATTAGAGCAGAAATAAATGCAAAAGAAACAAAAGAGACCATAGCAAAAATCAACAAAACCAAAAGCTGGTTCTTTGAAAGGATAAATAAAATTGACAAACCATTAGCCAGACTCATCAAGAAACAAAGGGAGAAAAATCAAATCAATAAAATTAGAAACGAAAATGGAGAGATCACAACAGACAACACAGAAATACAAAGGATCATAAGAGACTACTATCAACAATTATATGCCAATAAAATGGACAACATGGAAGAAATGGACAAATTCTTAGAAAAGTACAACTTTCCAAAACTCGACCAGGAAGAAATAGAAAATCTTAACAGACCAATCACAAGCACAGAAATTGAAACTGTAATCAAAAATCTTCCAGCAAACAAAAGCCCCGATCCAGACGGCTTCACAGCTGAATTCTACCAAAAAATTAGAGAAGAGCTAACACCTATCCTGCTCAAACTCTTCCAAAAAATTGCAGAGGAAGGTAAACTTCCAAACTCATTCTACGAGGCCACCGTCACCCTAATACCAAAACCTGACAAAGATCCCACAAAAAAAGAAAACTATAGGCCAATATCACTGATGAACATAGATGCAAAAATCCTTAACAAAATTCTAGCAATCAGAATCCAACAACACATTAAAAAGATCATACATCATGACCAAGTGGGCTTTATCCCAGGGATGCAAGGATTCTTCAATATCTGCAAATCAATCAATGTAATACACCACATTAACAAATTGAAAAATAAAAACCATATGATTATCTCAATAGATGCAGAGAAAGCCTTTGACAAAATTCAACATCCATTTATGATAAAAACTCTCCAGAAAGCAGGAATAGAAGGAACATACCTCAACATAATAAAAGCTATATATGGCAAACCCACAGCAAACATTATCCTCAATGGTGAAAAATTGAAAGCATTTCCTCTGAAGTCAGGAACAAGACAAGGGTGCCTACTTTCACCATTACTATTCAACATAGTTTTGGAAGTTTTGGCCACAGCAATCAGAGCAGAAAAAGAAATAAAAGGAATCCAAATTGGAAAAGAAGATGTAAAACTCTCACTATTTGCAGATGACATGATCCTCTACATAGAAAACCCTAAAGACTCCACCAGAAAATTACTAGAACTAATCAATGACTATAGTAAAGTTGCAGGATATAAAATCAACATACAGAAATCCCTTGCATTCCTATACACTAATAATGAGAAAACTGAAAGAGAAATTAAGGAAACAATTCCATTCACCATTGCAACGGAAAGAATAAAATACTTAGGAATATATCTACCTAAAGAAACTAAAGACCTATATATAGAAAACTATAAAACACTGGTGAAAGAAATCAAAGAGGACACTAATAGATGGAGAAATATACCATGTTCATGGGTGGGAAGAATCAATATAGTGAAAATGAGTATACTACCCAAAGCAATTTATAGATTCAATGCAATCCCTATCAAGCTACCAACAGTATTCTTCATAGAGCTAGAACACATAATTTCACAATTTGTATGGAAATACAAAAAACCTCGAATAGCCAAAGCGATCTTGAGAAAGAAGAATGGAACTGGAGGAATCAACCTACCTGACTTCAGGCGCTACTACAAAGCCACAGTTATCAAGACAGTATGGTACTGGCAAAAAGACAGAAATATAGATCAATGGAACAAAATGGAAAGCCCAGAGATAAATCCACACACATATGGACACCTTATCTTTGACAAAGGAGGCAAGAATATACAATGGATTAAAGACAATCTCTTTAACAAGTGGTGCTGGGAAATCTGGTCAACCACTTGTAAAAGAATGAAACTAAAACACTTTCTAACACCATACACAAAAATAAACTCAAAATGGATTAAAGATCTAAATGTAAGACCAGAAACTATAAAACTCCTAGAGGAGAACATAGGCAAAACACTCTCCAACATACATCACAGCAGGATCCTCTATGACCCACCTCCCAGAATATTGGAAATAAAAGCAAAAATAAACAAATGGGACCTAATTAACCTTAAAAGCTTCTGCACATCAAAGGAATCTATTAGCAAGGTGAAAAGACAGCCTTCAGAATGGGAGAAAATAATAGCAAATGAAGCAACTGACAAACAACTAATCTCAAAAATATACAAGCAACTCCTACAGCTCAACTCCAGAAAAATAAATGACCCAATCAAAAAATGGGCCAAAGAACTAAATAGACATTTCTCCAAAGAAGACATACAGATGGCTAACAAACACATGAAAAGATGCTCAACATCACTCATTATCAGAGAAATGCAAATCAAAACCACTATGAGGTACCATTTCACCCCAGTCAGAATGACTGCGATCCAAAAGTCTACAAATAATAAATGCTGGAGAGGGTGTGGAGAAAAGGGAACCCTCTTACACTGTTGGTGGGAATGCAAACTAGTACAGCCACTATGGAGAAAAGTGTGGAGATACTTAAAAAAAACTGGAAATAGAACTGCCTTATGATCCAGCAATCCCACTGCTGGGCATACACACTGAGGAAACCAGAAGGGAAAGAGACATGTGTACCCCAATGTTCATCACAGCACTGTTTATAATAGCCAGGACATGGAAGCAACCTAGATGCCCATCAGCAGATGAATGGATAAGAATACTGTGGTACATATACACAATGGAGTATTACTCAGCCATTAAAAAGAATACATTTGAATCAGTTCTAATGAGGTGGATGAAACTGGAGCCTATTATACAGAGTGAAGTAAGCCAGAAGGAAAAACATCAATACAGTATACTAACGCATATATATGGAATTTAGAAAGATGGTAACAATAACCCGGTGTACGAGACAGCAAAAGAGACACTGATGTATAGAACAGTCTTATGGACTCTGTGGGAGAGGGAGAGGGTGGGAAGATTTGGGAGAATGACATTGAAACATGTAAAATATCATGTAAGAAATGAGATGCCAGTCCAGGTTCAATACACGATACTGGATGCTTGGGGCTAGTGCACTGGGACGACCCAGAGGGATGGTATGGGGAGGGAGGAGAGAGGAGGGTTCAGGATGGGGAACACATGTATACCTGTGGCAGATTCATTTTGATATTTGGCAAAACTAATATAATTATGTAAAGTTTAAAAATAAAATAAAATAAAAGATTAATTTGATAAGTAATGTGGACTGATTACCTGAAAAACAGTAACGATTAAAAAAAAAAAAATCCTCAATCCTTATTTAGGGTTCTGTTACCTAGAACTCACAAACAAAGATATTTTGTTTGCATTTAATTTAAATATAACATACATATAAATAATAGTGCTAGAAATTTTTAGCTATTTGCTAAAAATCTTTGTTCATATCTTCTTGGCACAATGGAACAAAATTTGTACCATGTCTTAGAGTTAGGGGCTTCCTAGTTTGTGCAGTGGTAAAGAATCCACATGCCAAAGCAGGAGATTCAAGAAGCATGGGTTCAATCCCTTGGTCAGGAAGATCCCCTGAAGCAGGAAATGGCAACCTGATCCAGTATTTTGGCCTGGGAAATTCCATGAACAGAAAAGCCTGGCGGGCTACAATCCATGGAGTCACAAAGAGCCAGACACGAGAGTGACTGAGCACACGCACACTTTAAGTTAGGGTTAAAGGAAACTGTGACAGTGTCTCCAGTGCAGGAGCATCTATCCCCATGAAGTAGAAGTGTACTGCTTGGAAGTTCTGCCCACCGTGTAGTTTAGCCTCCATAAGAGGCTTCATAATGGATACATGATCCATTGTTTACTCAGTCTCCAGCCCTTCTCAGTGGATGAAAGGCGGGACTGAATATTACAGTTTCTAATCATGGGTTGGTCTTTTTGGTAACCAGTCACCATCCTGAAGCCACCCAGGTGCCCAGGAAGATGCACTTTAACAGAGCTCTGTGTCAGGAACCAGGGTCAAATTAAAAAAAAAAAAAAAGAAGAACAAAAGATGTTCATAGCACCCTGATGAGTTGGGACATTATAAGAGTGTTAGAAGCTCTTTGACTAGAACCAGTATCCAAGAAAAAATTTTAAAACAAAATGCTCCAAGCACTTCTATCACTGGGGAAGTTACAAAGGTTTTAGGAGCTTTGTGTCAAGGAAACAGGGGCAAAAGTCAAATATATATTTCTTGTTACATCTCTAGCCACAAACTCCTTATAGCAAAATGACCATAAAAGTCAAAAGACACTGGCACATTCCTAGAATCCAATTCAGTCATTAATAATAATCCAGTCCACTACCATACCATATTGAAAGGTTTTCCAGGGCAAGACAACTCAGTTTTATTTTTGATCTTGTCAGGTTCTAAAGGCAGAAATGGTCTTAGAAATATAAGATTTCACTTTCCCTTCAGGAATTTGGTATAATTGATCTCTGAGATGACATCTCTTGTGGTAAACTTCTTTTGAGGTTATTAACGTAAATTTCTCTTAATACATAACCAATTTATTTATTACTTTATCTCTAGTTACTCTTTTATTTTCTTTGTTTATACTTAAACTCTTCCACCTCTGAAGAACACATTAAGTTAAGTCATTGTGTTGGTCTAGATTTCAGGAAATAATAAAAATATAACAAGTTTCTCCCTTTGAGCCCACTCCCATACAGATAGAGTAGGTTACATAGGTGTAGAAGGACTGGGGTATCTTTACTGCCAGCCAATAATACTGAATTCACCGTTAACTCTAATTTTGCCAGATGTAGCAAAGGCATAATTTGCCTCATAAAGTCCTTAGGGATTCTGACATAAAGCCTAAAATATAGCTTCAATTTTTGCTTGGGAATCATCCCTGCTCCTAGTACTTAAGGTACTTATTGGAACCTTGGTCCTATGACTTTTGCATCAAGTAGGAAAATAATGCTGAGATAATGTGAGCAAAAAAGAACAAAGTATGGTCTTTATACTAGCATCCTCCAACAGTTGTTAAGAATTGCACAGTTCTACCAGCATCCTGCCCACTTGCTTCCCAGAACCAATAGAAAAACACAGAAACCTATCCGGTGTGGCAGAAATCTATCTTCCCCCGCTTGGGTGTAAGCATGGACTTATTATATGATGGCTCAGATGGTAAATAATCTGCTTCCAATGCAGGAGACCCAAGTTCGATTCCTAGATTGGGAAGGTCCCATGGAGGAAGAAATGACAGCCCACTCCAGTACTTTTGCCTGGAGAACCCCAGGGACAGAGGAGCCCAGCAGGCTACAATCCAAGGGTCACAGAGTCAGATGTGACTGAACCACTAATGCTACACCCTCTTGAAAGCAAGTAAGCCAGCTCTTCATGCTTATCTCTCTATTTTAGACAACCAGTGTTTCAACTGTCCGTTCTAATTCTCTATCAAACTATTACCCTGAGGAGGCTATCTTTCTGCCTACAGATGGACATTACAGGCAGTAAAGTATGTTGTGCATGTGTGAGTACTCAGTTGCCTCAGTAATGCCTGACTCTTTATGACCTTATGGACTATAATCCATCAGGCTCCTCTGTTCATGGATTTTTCAAGCAAGAACACTGGAGTGGGTTGCCATGTCCTTCTTCATGGGATCAGGGACTGAATCCATGTCTCTTGCAGTTCTGGCATTGAAGGCAGATTCTTTACCATTGGGCCACTGGAGAAGTCCCATAATGTATGTTCCTTGTTATGAATAAATGATGACTAGCCATCCAAATTGGCACAGTAAATACTATTCTAGTTCTTTTTCATTACTCTTAGCTTGTGTACCTGTTACCCTTAAAGCAAAATCCAGTCAAGAATTAGGGTCTATTCCTGTCAAGATGGAGTGCTCACTCACATAGAACCAGATACCTTGGAGTGCAAAGTCAAGCAGACCTTAGGAAGCACCTCTACAAACAAAGCTAGTGGAAGTGATGGAATTCTAGTTGAGCTATTTCAAATCCTAAAATATGATGCTGTGAAAGTGCTGCACTCAATACGCCAGTAAATTTGGAAAACTCAGCAGTGGCCACAGGAATGGAAAGGGTCAATTTTCATTCCAATCCCAAAGAAAGGCAACACCAAAGAATGCTCAAACTACTGCACAATTGCACTCATTTCACATGTTAGCAAAGTAAGGCTCAAAATTCTCCAAGCTAGGCTTCAACAGTTCTCAATGAACTGAGAACTCTCAGAGGTTCAATCTTGATTTAGAAAAGGCAGAGGAACCAGAGATTCAATTGCCAACATCCACTGGATGATAGAAAAAGAAAGAGAATTCCAGAAAAATATTTACTTCTGATTCAATGACTATGCTAAAGCCTTTAACTTTGTGGATCACAACAAACTGGGGGAAATTCTTCAAGAGATGGGAATACCAGACCACCTGACCTGCCTCTTGTGAAACCTGTATGCAGGTTAGGAAATGACAGTTACAACCGGACATGGAATGACAGACAGGTTCAATTGGGAAAGGAACACATCAAGGGTGTATATTGTCACTCTGCTTATGCAGAGTACATTATGAGAAATTCCAGACTGGATGAAGTACAAATTGGAAGATTTCCGGGAGAAATATCAATAACCTCAGATATGCCAATAACACCACCCTTATGTCATAGAATAAAGAGGAACGAAAGAGTCTCTAAAAGCTCGCTTAAAACTCAACATTCAAAAAATGAAATCATGGCATCTAGTCCTGTCACTTTGTGTTATATAGATGGGAAATAATGGAAACAGTGACAGACTTTATTTTCTCGGGCTCCAAAATCACTGCAGATGGTGACTACAGCCACAAAATTAAAAGATGCTTGCTCCTTGGAAGAAATGCTATGACCAACCTAGACAGCATATTAAAAAGAAGAAACATTACTTTTCTGATAAAGATTGTTATAGTCAAAGCTATGGTTTTTTAAGTAGTCATGTATGGATGTGAGAGTTGGACCATAAAGAAGGATGAACATGGAAGAATTGATGCTTTTGCACTGTGGTGTTGGAGAAGACTCGAGAGTCCCTTGGACTGCAAGGGGATCAAACCAGTCAATAATAAATGAAACTAGTCTGAATATTCTTTGGAGGGACTAATGCTGAAGCTAAAGCTTCAATATATCGGTCACCTGATGCAAAAAGCCTACTCATTGGAAAATACCCTGATGCCGGGAAAGATTGAAGACAGGAAAAGAAGGGGACAATAGAGGACGAGAGGGTTGGCTGGCATCACCAACTCAATGGACTTGAGTTTGAACAAGCTCCAGGAGATGGTGAAGGGCAGGGAAGCCTGGCATGCTGCAGTCCATTGGGTCACGATGAGTTGAACATGACTGAGCAACTGAACAACAACCTGTCAAGAACTGTTTATGGTCACCTGGGGCTACCAACAGCAGTTTTATTTTCCAGCCATGTTCGGGGTCTTCCCCACAAGAAATCTGTCACACAGATATCTGAAGTTTTTGTCTCTTTTGCTGACAGAATAGTTCTTACTAACAGTTTTGTGCCTCAGAAAGTGCAAGAGTACCACATCTAGATTCAATCAATTTCTCTTTGCTGCAGAATATCCATCATGGCTCAGTTCATGGAGCAGTTGCCCAACTTAAGTGAGCACATGGTGAATGTACTTGTCAATTTCCATTGTTGTCTGAGCATGGAAGGGTGTTCCTCCAATGAATATTAATATGTCCTATATATTGCATCACTTATATTTCCATAAGACTGTTTCCCAACATGCATTCCCTAAACAGACCCAATTCTCCATTGCCCTTCTATCTGACCATATTGTCCAGGCAATTGGTAAAAATGATAGGATACTGAAAGAGGAACTTACAGGTGAGTAGGTGCCCAATATGCTACAGGAGATCAGTGGAGAAATAACTCCAGAAAGAATGAAGGGATGGAGCCAACACAAAAACAATATCCAGTTGTGGATGTGGCTGGTGATAGAAGCAATGTCCAATGCTGTAAAGAGCAATAGTGCATAGGAAACTGGAATGTCAGGTCTATGAATCAAGGCAAAGTGGAAGAGGTCAAACAGGAGATGACAAGAGTGAACGTCAACATTCTAGGAATCAGCGAACTAAAATGGACTGGAATGGGTGAATTTAACTCAGATGAACATTATATCTACCGCTGTGGGCAGGAATCCCTTAGAAGAAATGGAGTAGCCCGCATAGTCAACAAAACTGTTTGAAATACAGTACTTGGATGCAATCTCAAAAACAACAGAATGATCTCTGTTCGTTTCCAAGGCAAACCATTCAAAACCAGAGTAATCCAAGTCTATGCCCCAACAAGTAACGCTGAAGAAGATCAAGTTAAATGATTCCATGAAGGCCTACAAGACCTTTTAGAACTAATACCAAAAAAAGATGTCCTTTTCATTAGAAGGAACTGGAATGCAAAAGTAGGAAGTCAAGAAACACCTAGGGTAACAGGCAAATTTGGCCTTGGAATATGGTATGAAGCAGGGCAAAGGCTAATAGAGTTTTGCCAAGAGAACACAGTGGTCATAGCAAACACCCTCTTCCAACAACACAAGACTCTACACATGGACATCACCAGATGGTCAATATCGAAATCAGATTGATTATATTCTTTGCAGCCAAAAATGGAGAAGCTCTATACAGTCAGCACAAACAAGACTGGGAGATGACTGTGGCTCAGATCAAGAACTCCTTATTGCGAAATTTAGACTTAAATTGAGGAAAGTAGGGAAAACCACAAGACCATTCAGGTATGACCTAAATTAAATCCTTTATAATTATACAGTGGAAGTGAGAAATAGATTTAAGGGAGGAGATCTGATAGGCAGCTTGCCTGATGAATTCTGGACAGAGGTTCATGACATTGTACAGGAGACAGGGATCAAGACCGTCCCCATGGAAAACAAATGCAAAAAAAAGCAAAATGGCTGTCTGAGGAGGACTTACAAACAGCTATGAAAAGAAGAGAAGTGAAAAGCAAAGGAGAAAAGGAAAGATATAACATCTGAATGCAGAGTTCTAAAGAATAGCAGGAAGAGATAAGAAAGCCTTCCTCAGCAATCAATGCAAAGATATAGAGGAAAACAACAGAATGGGAAAGACTCGAGATCTCTTCAAGAAAATTAGAGATACCAAGGGAACATTTCATGCCAAGATGGGCTCAATAAAGGACAGAAATGATATGGAACTAAGAGAAGCAGAAGATATTAAGAAGAGGTGGCAAGAATACCCAGAAGAACTGTACAAAAAAGATCTTCATGACCCAGATAATCACGGTGGTGTGATCACTCACCTAGAGTGAGACATCCTGGAACATGAAGTCAAGTGGGCCTTAGAAAGCATCAATACGAACAAGGCTAGTGGAAGTGATGGAATTCCAGATGAGCTATTTCAAATCCTAAAAGATGATGCTGTGAAAGTGCTGCACTCAATATGCCAGCAAATTTGGAAAACTCATCAGTGGCCACAGGACTGGAAAAGGTCAGTTTTCATTCCAATCCCAAAGAAAGGCAACACCAAAGAATGCTCAAACTACTGCGCAATTGCACTCATCTCACACGCTAGAAAAGTAATGCTCAAAATCCTCCAAGCCAGGCTTCAGAAATACGTGAACCATGAACATCCAGATTTTCAAGCTCATTTTACAAAAGGCAGAGGAATCAGAGATCAAAATGCCAATATCCACTGGGTCATCGAAAAAGGAAGAGAGTTCTAGAAAAACATCTATTTCTGCTTTATTGACTATGCCAAAGCCTTTGACTGTGTGGATCACAATATACTGTGGAAAAGTCTGAAAGAGATGGGAATACCAGACCACCTGACCTGCCTTTTGAGAAACCTATATGCAGGTCAGGAACTAAGAGTTAGAACTGGACATGGAACGACAGACTGATTCCAAATAAGAAAAGAAGTATATCAAGGCTGTATATCGTCACCCTGCTTATTTAACTTCTATGCAGAGTATATCATGAGAAACGCTGGGCTGGAAGAAGCACAAGCTGGAATCAAGACTGCCAGGAGAAATATCAATAATGTCAGATATGCAGATGGCACCACCCTTATGGCAGAAAGTGAAGAGGAACTCAAAAGCCTCTTAATAAAAATGAAAGTGGAGAGTGAAAAAGTTGGCTTAAAGCTGAACATTCAGAAAACTAAGATCATGGCATCTGGTCCCATCCCTTAATGGGAAATAGATGAGGAAACAGTGGAAACAGTGTCAGACTTTATTTTTTGGGCTCCAAAATCACTGCAGATGGTGATTGCAGCCATGAAGTTAATAGACGCTTACTCCTTAGAAGGAAAGTTATGACCAACCTAGATAGCATATTGAAAAGTGGAGACATTACTTTGCTAACAATGTCCGCCTAGTCAAGGCAATGGTTTTTCCAGTGGTCGTGTATGGATGTGAGATTTGGACTGTGAAGAAAGCTGAGCGCCAAAGAATTGATGCTTTTGAACTGTGGTGTTGGAGAAGACCCTTGAGAGTTTCTTTGACTGCAAAGAGATCCAGTGAGTCTATTCTAAAAGAGATCAGTCCTGGGTTTTCTTTGGAAGGACTGATGCTAAAGCTGAAACTCCAGTACTTTGGCTCCCTCATGCTAAGAGTTGACTCACTGGAAAAGACTCTGATGCCAGGACAGATTGGGGGCAGGAAGAGAAGGGGATGACAGAGGATGAGATGGCTGGATGGCATCCCCAACTCGATGGACATGTGTTTGGGTGAATTCCTGCAGTTGGTGATGGACAGGGAGGCCTGGTGTGCTGCAATTCATGGGGTCACAAAGAGTCAGACACAATTGAGTGGCTGAACCGAACTGAATAAGTCAGTAAATATCCAACAATGGGGGCTTTTTACCATTTTGAAACTCCTCCGTCATTGCTAGGATTACAGAATAAAATTCGGCCAGCAAACTCATTTCCCTCCCCCTTCTTTAATCAGAAAATCATCCTTAAAAATAGGATGCTTACCACTGACCTTGGAATTCCCATCCACAAACCAAGCAGCTCTTGGTTGGTCACTAGAGAGCTGTTCAAAGGGTACTGTCCAAGTGATGACAGAATCTTGCATCCTTTCATTCAGTTCCAAATGTAGACCTAGGTGAAAATAGGCTCCCTGATACTGAGGCATCATCCTTGCATTCCTTAAGTAGCATAATTCTGTATAAACCATTTTAATATCATTATGGATCTTTACTGGGGGCTTCCCTCCCCATTTGAGTGCTTTTCTAAGTAATTGAAAACATTATGCGTTATTTCAGGTTTCAATATTATTTTATGTCCCTCAATTAAAAGAGTAGTTTCAACTCATGCCAAAAATCAAGCTATTAATTGACTCTCAAATGGGAATCGTCTAGTCCAAAATTCCCAGTAGTTGTTACTAAGAGGATTTCACAGGACTGTGTGATAAGCTACAGCCTATACTCCATATACAAGTATTATACAGAGAATTTTCCAGACTGTAGAGCAACCTCTATCCTACACTGTGTGGGTTTGGACAATCATTTGTTCTCATTTACCATGTCCATTTAATATTATTCAATGACCCACATACCTAACCTCTTTTATAATACTAGGTAGAGGGAACATTTCCCAGTCAGACATAATGACTATCCTCATAATATACTCAAGTAAAGGAGACTCAAAAATTTCATATATAGCTTTGTTCAAATGTACCAATTTTCCTCCAGACTTTCACTGTAATCCCATTAATACTTATGTCCCTAACTGTAGCCTCCATCAGAACGTCATCAGTAGCTTTTGATTTTACAGTTTTAGGTAGGGGGATGGTCTCTAGTATGACATAATATTCACATAAAACATTTTAGAAAATGAGACACAACTTCCTATCTAGTTCAGTTCAGTTAAGTCACTCAGTCATGTCCACCTATTTGTGATGCCATAAATAATGGCATGCCAGGCCTCCCTGTCCAAAACCAACTCCTGGAGTTCATTCAGACTCATGTCCATTGAGTCAGTGATGTCATCCAGTCATCTCATCCTCTATCCTCCCCTTCTCTTCCTGCCCCCAATCCCTCCCAGCATCAGAGTCTTTTCCAATGAGTCAACTCTTCGCATGAGGTGGCCAAAGTATTGGAGTTTCAGCTTTAGCATCAGTCCTTCCAAGGAAATTCCAGGGCTGATCTCTTTTACAATGGACTGGTTGGATCTCCTTGCAGTCCAAGGGACTCTCAAGAGTCTTCTCCAACACTATAGTTCAAAAGCATCAATTCTTCAGTGCTCAGCTTTCTTCACAGTCCAAATCTCACATCCATACATGACCACTGGAAAAACCATAGCCTTGACTAGACGGACCTTTGTTGGCAAAGTATTATCTCTGCTTTTCAATATGCTATCTAGGTTGGTCATAACTTTTCTTCCAAGGAGTAAGCGTCTTTTAATTTCATGGCTGCAGTCACCATCTGCAGTGATTTTGGAGCCAGAAAAATAAAGTCTGACAGTGTTTCCACTGTTTCCCCATCTATTCCCCATAAAGGGATGGGACCAGATGCCATGATCTCCATTTTCTGACTGTTGAGCTTTAAGCCAACTTTTTCACTCTCCACTTTCACTTTCATCAAGAGGCTTTTTAGTTCCTCTTCACTTTCTGCCATAAGGGTGGTGTCATCTGCATATCTGAGGTTATTGATATTTCTCCCGGCAATCTTGTTTCCAGCTTTTGCTTCTTCCAGCCCAGGGTTTTTCATGATGTACTCTGCATATAAGTTAAATAAGCAGGGTGACAGTATACAGCCTGGACGTATTCCTTTTCCTATTTGGAACCAGTCTGTTGTTCCATGTCCAGTTCTAACTGTTGCTTTCTGACCTGCATATAGGTTTCTTAATAGGCAAGTCAGGTGGTCTGGTATTCCCATCTCTTTCAGACTTTTCCACAGTTTATTGTGATCCACACAGTCAAAGGCTTTGGCATACTCAATAAGCAGAAATAGATGTTTTTCTGGAACTCTCTTGCTTTTCCGATGATCCAGCAGATGTTGGTAATTTGATCTCTGATTCCTCTGCCTTTTGTAAAATGAGCTTGAACATTTGAATGTTCACAGTTCATGTATTTCTTAAGCCTGGCTTGGAGAATTTTGAGCATTACTTTACTAGCGTGTGAGATGAGTGCAATTGTGCGGTAGTTTGAGCATTCTTTGGCATTGCCTTTCTTTGGGATTGGAATGAAAACTGACCTTTTCCAGTCCTGTGGCCACTGATGAGTTTTCCAAATTTGCTGGCATATTGAGTGCAACACTTGCACAGCATCATCTTTCAGAATTTGAAACAGCTCAACTGGAATTCCGTTGCCTCCTCTAGCTTTGTTTGTAGGTATGCTTTCGAAGGCCCACTTGACTTCATGTTCCAAGATGTCTGGCTCCAGGTGAGTGATCACACCATCGTGATTATCTTGGTTGTGAATATCTTTTTTGTACATTTCTTCTGTGTATTCCTGCCACGTCTTCTTAATATCTTCTGCTTCTGTTAGGTTCATACCATTTCTGTCCTTTATTGAGCCCATCTTGGCATGAAATATTCCCTTGGTATCTCTAATTTTCTTGAAGAGATCTTAGTCTTTCCCATTCTGTTGTTTTCCTCTATTTCTTTGCATTGATCACTGAGGAAGGCTTTCTTATCTCTTCTTGGTATTCTTTGGAACTCTGCATTCAGATACTTATAGCTTTCCTTTTTTCCTTTGCTTTTCACTTCTCTTCTTTTCAGAACTATTTGTAAGGCCTCCTCAGATAGCCATTTTGCTTTTTTGCATTTCTTTTCTATGGGGATGTTCTTGATCCCTATCTCCTGTAGAATATCATAAATCTCAGTCCATAGTTCACCAGGCACTCTATCAGATGTAGTCCTTTAAATATATTTCTCACTTCCACTGTACAATCCTAAGGGATTTGACTTAGGCCATATCTGAATGGTCTTGTGGTTTTCCTTATTTTCTTCAATTTAAGTCTGAATTTGCAATAAAGATTTCATGATCTGAGCCATAGTCAGCTTCTGGTCTTGTTTTTTCTGATTGCATGGAGCTGCTACATCTTTTGCTGCAAAAAATATAATCAATCTGATTTCGGTGTTGACCACCTGGTGATGTCCATGTGTAGAGTCTTCTCTTGTGTTGTTGGAAGAGGGTATTTGCTATGACCAGTGCATTTTCTTGGCAAAACTCTATTAGTCATTGCTCTGCTTCATTCTATATTCCAAGGCCAAATTTACCTGTTACTCCAGGTGTTTCTTGACTTCATACTTTTGCATTCCAGTTCCCTATAATGAAAAGGACATCTTTTTTGGGTGTTAATTCTAAAAGGTCTTATGGGTCTTCATAGCACTGTCCAACTTCAGCTTCTTCTGCATTACTTGTTGGGGCATAGACTTGGATTACTCTGATATTGAATGGTTTGCCTTGAAAATGAATAGAGATCATTCTGTCGTTTTTTTTTTTTTTTTTAAACTTTACATAATTGTATTAGTTTTGCCAAATATCGAAATGAATCCACCACAGGTATACCCACGTTCCCCATCCTGAACCCTCCACCCTCTTCCCTCCCCTCCCCTCCCTCTGGGTCGTCCCAGTGCACCAGCCCCAAGCATCCAGTACCGTGCATCGAACCTGGACTGGTGACTCGTTTCAATATCATTCTGTCGTTTTTGAGAATGCATCCAAGTACTGCATTTGTTGACCATGATGGCTACTCCATTTCTTCTGAGGGATTCCTGCCTGCAGTAGTTGATATAATGGTCATCTGAGTGAAATTCACCCATTCTAGTCCATTTTAGTTTGCTGATTCCTAGAATGTCGACATTCACTCTTGCCATCTCCTGTTTGACCACTTCCAATTTGCCTTGATTCATGGACCTGACATTCCAGGTTCCTATGCAATATTGCTATTTACAGCATTGGACCTTGCTTCTATCACCAGTTATATCTACAACTGGATATTGTTTTTGTGTTGGCTCCATCCCTTCATTCTTTCTGGAGTTATTTCTCCACTGATCTCCAGTAGCATATTGGTCACCTACTGACCCGGGGAGTTCCTCTTTCAGTATCCTATCATTTTGCCTTTTCATATTGTTCACGGGGTTCTCAAGGCAAGAATACTGAAATGGTTTGCCATTCCCTTCTCCTGTGGACAACATTCTGTCAGCCCTCTCCACCATGACCCATCTGTCTTGGGTGGCCCCACAGACATGGCTTAGTTTCATTGAGTTAGACAAGGCTGTGGTCCTAGTGTGATTAGATTGACTAGTTTTCTGTGATTATGGTTTAAGTGTGTCTGCCCTCTGATGCCCTCCTGCAACACATACCACCTTATTTTGGTTTATCTTACCTTAGACGTGGGGTATCTCTTCATGGCTGCAACAGCAAAGCACAGCTGCTGCTCCTTTCCTTGGGGTTGCTCCTCCTGTGCCGCCCCGCCCCACCCCCACCCCCCCGGCCTCAGGAGGTGGGTAGCTCCTCTAGGTTGCTCCTGCGCTGTCACAGCCTGGCACTCTCAGCCGCTGCCCCTGACCTTAGACATGGGGTAGCTCCTCTTGGCCACACTATGTGTGCTGTCGCAGCCATCCACGCTATGTGCGCCATTGCAGCCGTCTGCCATTAAGGGGATTAACTGAGGCATATTTAAATATTCCATTTTTTATCATACTTCTATCAGTCCTTATATTTTTATATTCTTCCAATTTAATTGTATCCACCATTGGAGCTTTACAAAAGGGTTTTAGTCCGTAGTCTTGGGGCTCCCATATCACTTTATGGGGTATGAGAATCAGCTATCCTTCATTTACTAATAACATTTTCCACTTTTCCATTTTAGATCTCCCCAGGAACACTTTTAACATTCATTTTTGTCTTAACATTCTGTTCATTATCACCACTAGCACCACTAGGGAACCCAATGTATTCTCTAAGATGCCAGAAATGTTTATTTATAGCTCTCTTCTTTTCTTTCTGAGTTCTCATCAGAATCTCCATTAACATCTACACTTACAACAGTCTCTTAAGACTGTTTTTCTCTTTTTTCCTATCACGCACCTCAAAACTCTTTCAACCTTTGAAGTGAAGTGAAGTGAAGTCGCTCAGTCATGTCCGCCTGTTTTAGACCCCATGGATTGTAGCCTATAAGTCTCCTCTGTCCATGGAATTTTTCAGGCAAGAGTACTGGAGTGCATTGCCATTTCCTTCTCCAGGGGATCTTCCTGACCCAGGGATCAAACCCATGTCTCCCGCATTGCAGGCAGATGCTTTACCATCTGAGATATCAGGGAAGCCTTTGTCCTTACCTAATTCCAAACCCACTTCCATCAGCAGCACTACACTTTATGACACCAAAGTTTATATTAGCTACAAACTGTTCCAGGCCTCTCTCCTTAAGCTTATAGATGACAGTATTTCTGTGTTTCTTTACATTGTATTCTCTCTATTCATGTCTATGCTTCAGTCATGTCCAACTCTTTGTGACCCTATCAACCCATATGAAACATAGCCTATCAGGCTCCTCTGTTCATGGGATTCTCCAGGCATGAATACTGGAGAGGCAAGTGATCTTCCTGATGAAGGGATCAAACCAACTTCTCTTATGTCTCCTGAGCAGGCAGGTTCTTTATCACTAGTGCCACTAGTAGTTCATATCACTTCAATGGGAAGCCCATTGAAGTCTATATCTCTGTCCAAAATTTTCCTTTTCTAAGAACAACAGTCATTTTGGATTAGAGTCCACTGCAATGACATTATTTTAATTAACTGCCTGTGTAAATATATGCTTTCCAAATAAGGTCATATTTGGGGTTATGACCTCAATTATGACTCAATATATCTTTGGGGGGAGCACAGAATTCAAATTACAATAGCCTACTGAAAAAAAAAAAAAAACTTCATCACAGTTCATAACAATTTTATGAAACAATAGAAATTTACCTTTTTTTCTTAAATCATAATTAAAATATATGATTATTACACATTTACCATCATGCACTTCCTAAATTACCAGATATTTTAATTTAACTATTTCACAACCATGAATTGTAATTCACAAGAAACATTAAAGTTTAAAAAATACTGAGACATTTTCTTCCCAACTAAAACAGTTAATATCCTTGTCTGCATAGACACTTTTGATCCTGCCACATAGCTAGGATGGCTGCAAAAAAGTGATAGAATCTCAGGATATGCTTTACAGTGATATTATTTTTCTGGCTTTATTTCTCTTCCATGTAAGTCACTACATCATATGGGAACAGAAATACAAGGTTAATTGTGACATTACGTTTGCATGAGTTGATATGTATGGTTAAAAGTCAGCCAAGGTTATATTTTACTTGAGTGAAAAAGTGTTACTTTATATGCGGAATTTTCTAGGTGCTTTGACATAACAAATACAATCGCACATAACCATGTTTTTTGGTCCAAGAACCTTCACTGATAAATCTTTAAGAAGAGTCTTTCGGTCACTCCTATGGTTTGGGATGCTTTCTGTAGGATGATGAACACTAGCATTTCCTTACCCTTTCCTATCTGGGTTATGTGGCCTTCTTAAGTGGCTCATTGGTAAAGTATCTGCCTGCCAGTGGAGGAGACCTGGGTTCACACACTGAGTTGGGAAGATCCCTGGAGAAGAAAATGGTAACATACTCCAGTATTCTCACCTGGAAAATCCCATAGACAGAAGAGCCTGGCATGCTACAGTCCATGGGGTCACAAAAGAGTCAGACATGACTTAGCAACTAAACAACAACATCTGCCTTATAGCCAGCCTATGCAGTAGCACTTAACTCTTGGAGGAGACATATTGATAAATGTGATGGCAAGAATACTGAGAAATTGAATTATTGTCAAACTCTGAAATTTACTTTGAAATCAGTTCTGACATTTTCTAAATCCAGTCAAGAAAATAATTCCATCATCTGCCAAATGATGAGGATCCAGAGTAGTGTGTTAGCCAAATCTCCAGATTTAGTTTCTCTGCAGTCTCATTTTTTTTCTAGAGAAGTTACAGACTTTTGACAATGGCACCCCACTCCAGTACTCTTGCCTGGAAAATCCCATGGATGGAGAAGCCTGGAAGGCTGCAGTCCATGGGGTCGCTGAGGGTCAGACATGACTGTGTGACTTCCCTTTCACTTTTCACTTTCATGCATTGGAGAAGGAAATGGCAACCCACTCCAGTGTTCTTGCCTGGAGAATCCCAGGGACGGGGGAGCCTGGTGAGCTGCCATCTATGGGGTTGCACAGAGTCGGACACCACTGAAGTGACTTAGCAGTAGCAGTAGGGTAACAAAAGTGTAACAGCCTTCTCAGTAATGTATAAGTACGTTCCTGAGATGCTGGTGTGATGCTTTCTTTTGAACAACTGTTTTTCTCATTTTAAATACTTCTCATGTTAGTATATTTTTTAAGGTTTATAAAATTTTAAATTTTCTTTGAGCTAAAGTTCAAGGCAGTTTTTTGAACCACCTGATTTAGTTTTCCTGCCTTCAGTATAGCATAGCTTGAGATAGCTGGGAGAAAAACTTATACTGTCAAGAAGCCTCCTTCACTTTATTAGCATCACATCATTTGAGATAGGAATGGTGGATCTAATGATCAGTAACTTATAATTTTACTGTAGTATTAGATGCTACCAGAATCCAAGTATGGCCTCTTCCATCTTTTGTTTTGTTTTGTAGTTTGCTGTTTTGTTTTCTTCCTGATGATGTTTCCACTAAATACAGTGTCCAGGGTACAGGCTAAAATCCATGAAGATGTTCAGGAAGTTTTTTTTTTTTTTTTTTTTTTTAATCTCAAATCTAGCTTATTCATTATAAAGCTGTGTAAACTATAAGTCCACTACCCACTAAAATATCTGACAATTCCTCTTTGGAAGATGTTATATTCAAGGTTATAAAGCTGGCTCTTAATCTCATGAGTGTTCCAGTAATATATGGAAAGTATTAGGGGATTGACAGCCATTAGCCTTGAGTAGCACTTTAGTCCTTGAATGTAAACTTTTACCTGAGCCAATAAGCCTATAATCAGTGAAACATACTTGAATCCCTGAGATGGAGGAAACTGAATAAAATTTAAATGCAAAAATCTCAAAAGGTTTCTGAGGCTAAGGTTCCTGTTTCTAAATAAAGCAGAAACCTTTTCAGATAACCTTCAGGATTGTATTCTTCACCTCTCGGGAATGTACTAGAAACATTCTCAGATATTCATGGTATTCATGTTATATTTCCCCACCACTGATGTTTTAGGTTCATTTTAAGTAATCTTTGCTATAATGACATGTAATACTTTGCCAAATTCTATTTAAGGAAACTCGTCCTTTTCAGAGATGTTCAGATTCTGACTGTTTTGCTGTCTTAAGAAATGATCATAATTTTCAGAACATTTTGAAATTACTGGTAAACTACTCCATCTCAAAATTGTTATTCAGATTAGATCAGATCAGATCAGTTGCACAGTCGTGTCCAACTCTTTGCAACCCCATGAATCGCAGCATGCCAGGCCTCCCTGTCCATCACCAACTCCAGGAGTTCACTCAGACTCATGTCCATTGAGTCAGTGATGCCATCCAGCCATCTCATCCTCTGTCGTCCCCTTCTCCACTTGCCCCCAATCCCTCCCAGCATCAGACTCTTTTCCAATGAGTCAACTCTTCGCATGAGGTGGCCAAAGTACTGGAGTTTCAGCTTCATTATCACTCCTTCCAAAGAAATCCCAGGGCTGATCTCCTTCAGAATGGACTGGTTGGATCTCCTTGCAGTCCAAGGGACTCTCAAAAGTCTTCTCCAACACCACCCTTCTTCACAGTCCAATTCTCACATCCATACATGACCACAGGAAAAACCATAGCCTTGACTAGGCGGAACTTTGTTGGCAAAGTAATGTCTCTGCTTTTCGATATGCTATCTAGATTGGTCATAACTTTCCTTCCAAGGAGTAAGCGTCTTTTAATTTCATGACTGCAGTCACTATCTGTAGTGATTTTGGAGCCCAGAAAAATAAAGTCTGACACTGTTTCCACTGTTTCCCCATCTATTTGCCATGAAGTGATGGGACCAGATGCCATGATCTTTGTTTTCTGAATGTTGAGCTTTAAGCAAACTGTCTCACTTTCCATTTTCAGTTTCATCAAGAGGCTTTTTAGTTTCTCTTCACTTTCTGCCATAAGGGTGGTGTCATTTGCATATCTGAGGTTATTGATATGTTTCCCAGCAATCTTGATTCCAGCTTGTGTTTCTTCCAGTCCAGCGTTTCTCATGAGGTACTCTGCATATAACTTAAATAAGCAGGGTGACAATATACAGCCTTGATGTACTCCTTTTCCTATTTGGAACAAGTCTGTCGTTCCATGTCCAGTTCTAAATGTTGCTTCCTGACCTGCATACAAATTTCTCATGAGGCAGATCAGGTGGTCTGGTATTCCCATCTCTTTCAGAATTTTCCAAAGTTTATTGCAATCCACACAGTCAAAGGCTTTGGTATAGTCTATAAAGCAGAAATAGATGGTTTTCTAGAACTCTTGCTTTTTCCATGATCCAGCGGATGTTGGCAATTTGATCTCTGGTTCCTCTGCCTTTTCTAAAACCAGCTTGAACATCAGGAAGCTCACGGTTCACGTATTGCTGAAGCCTGACTTGGAGAATTTTGAGCATTACTTTACTAGCGTGTGAGATGAGTACAATTGTGTGGTAGTTTGAGCATTCTCTGGCATTCCATTTCTTTGGGATTGGAATGAAAACTGACCTTTTCCAGTCCTGTGGTCACTGCTGAATTTTCCAAATTTGCTGGCATATTGAGTGCAGCACTTTCACAGCATATGCTTTGCCAATTTCTTGCTGCTCCCCTCGTAGGGATGTTGGTTGTCTCTTGGCAGTGGCAGGTCAGTCTAAACCCCCAACAAGGCTCCCTTTTGGGGGGATGCTTTTCATCTTTAAGCGGCATCTCCATACTGCAGGGCAGGACTCAATGCTCACTTCGTGTAGGGTGTGTTATTCATTCACACAAGCACACCTAGAGTTGGTTAAGTAAAGCAGAAAACATGTATACTGAGAAAGCAGACAGGCTAGAGCTCTGAGTGTTCTTACTTTGTCCTGAAAGACCTGGACAAGCTCCCAGGATGATAGCTTATGGTGAATGGTGTCAGATTCATGATCTCTGAAGAAGATGATTTAGCTTCGGGAATAGGGACCATGCTTGATCCTTCAGTAGCTTTTGTATAGCAGGGTTTTACTAAAGTATAAAAAGGGACAGAGAAAGCTTCTGACATAGACATCAGAAGCGGGACAGGGAGTGTCCCCCTTGCTAGTCTTAGAAAGGGAGTTATATACTTTTTAATTTGGTTACTACGGTAAATCAAAAGAATGTCTCAAGGTTGTAAAGGTCTTACCAGACCCACTCCCAAAATATACATTTTAAAATAACAGGATTAAAAAAATAATAGAAAGAGTTTACCAGACCCACTCTAAAGTGAAAGGATTATTCAGAAAGTTCTTAAGAAGGAGAAATGTATCCTCAAGCAGGATACATTGTTGTTATATAATCATTGGTACAGAGTTTACGGGAAAATATACCTTTGAGTAAGATGAGTTGTTTTTTTGTGTGAAATCAATAGCTCTGGGCTTAAAGAAAAAAAGTTTGTCTTTTTGTCCTCCTTGAGAACTCTAGACTCCTTTCTCCTCCTCAGTGACCTTGGACTTCTTATCAACGTGCCTAGGACTTGACTCTCTCAGAATGTCATATGAAAACAGGAATTATGTAAAAGTATGGATTCCCAAAGAGAGCCCTCCAACTCTACGTGGTACTGAGGGTGCTGCCTGGAATGTTGATGGCTTCTGCTTCTCCATACGCCTCAGGGAGCAGACTGGAAGCTTCTTTCCTAAGGTAACTGACCACCTCAAAATAAAAATTTATAAATACTAATATCAAAGAATTTCCAAGTGAAATGACCGGACCTTGCCAAATCACAATAATCTAAACATATCACCTCAGTTCAGTTCAGTCCCTCAGTCGTGTCTGACTCTTTGTGATCCCATGAATCGCAGCACGCCAGGCCTCCCTATCGATCACCAACTCCCGGAGTTCACCCAGACTCATGTCCATTGAGTCAGTGATGCCATCTAGCCATATCATCTGCTGTCATCCCCTTCTCCTCCTGCCCCCAATCCCTCCCAGCATCAGACTCTTTTCCAATTAGTCAACGGTTTGCATGAGGTGGCCAAAGTACTGCAGTTTCAGCTTCAGCATCAGTCCTTCCAAAGAAATCCTAGGGCTGATCCCCTTCAGAATGGACTGGTTGGATCTCCTTGCAGTCCAAGGGACTCTCAAGAGTCTTCTCCAACACCACAGTTCAAAAGCATCAATTTGTTGGCACTCAGCCTTCTTCACAGTCCAACTCTCACATCCATACATGACCACAGGAAAAACCATAGCCTTCACTAGACGGACCTTTGTTGGCAAAGTAATGTCTCTGCTTTTCAATATGCTATCTAGGTTGATCATAACTTTCCTTCCAAGGAGTAAGCATCTTTTAATTTCATGGCTGCAGTCACCATCTGCAGAGATTTTGGAGCCCAGAAAAATAAAGTCTGCCACTGTTTCCACTGTTTCCCCATCTATTTCCCATGAAGTGATGGGACCGGATGCCATGATCTTCGTCTTCTGAATGTTGAGCTTTAAGCCAACTTTTTCACTCTCCACTTTCACTTTCATCAAGAGGCTTTTGAGTTCCTCTTCACTTTCTGCCATAAGGGTGGTGTCATCTGCATATCTGAGGTGATTGATATTTCTCCCGGCAATCTTGATTCCAGCTTGTGTTTCTTCCAGTCCAGCATTTCTCATGATGTGCTCTACATATAAGTTAAATAAGCAGGGTGACAATATACAGCCTTGATGTACTCCTTTTCCTATTTGGAACCAGTCTGTTGTTCCATGTCCACTTCTAACTGTTGCTTCCTGACCTGGATACAGATTTCTCAAGAAGCAGGTCAGGTGTTCTGGTATTCCCATCTCTTTCAGAATTTTCCACAGTTTATTGTGATCCACACAGTCAAAGGCTCTGGCATAGTCAATAAAGCAGAAATAGATGTTTTTCTGGAACTCTCTTGCTTTTTCCATGATCCAGCGGATGTTGGCAATTTGATCTCTGGTTCCTCTGCCTTTTCTAAAACCAGCTTGAACATCAGGAAGTTCATGGTTCACGTATTGTTGAAGCCTGAGTTGGAGAATTTTGAGCATTACTTTACCAGCATGTACCTTACATAAGCAGAGAATTTGTGATCAGCTTTTAAGTGCTTTACTCTTAAATATAAAGGGGCAACCAAAGATTACCATATATTTTTGGAAATGGTCTATAATTATGGTTTATCAGGGAAAATCATTGCCTGATTTAAGGCAAGAAAGGATGTTTAAAAAATGCAAGAGTTATGAAATAAATCTCTGATTAGTATATAAATGTGCTTATAGAAGAATTTACTAATGTCTCAAGCCTTGTTAGCAGTCATTTTAGCTTGGTAATCAAGTTGAGTGATTTTTCTCTAATAAAACTCAGCTATTTTTCAACACCTATTTAGTTTACATATTTCTGGCATTGAAAAATTTTAAATAGGATTAGTGACTAAGCCTCCCAGGTCATTATAGTTTAATAAAACTATACTCATTGTACATTATATCTATATATAATATAGTGTTATATTCACTATGGCTATAGGTCCTCATATACGCTATGTATTTTCAATTATACTTATTTGTTTTCTCCTCATTAATACAAAATATATTTCTCCCCTCTATCTACCATGCTTTGCAGAGAAAAGTAGGAGCTATGAACTGATTTATGTATCATGAAAAGTTACATCGAAGTCCTAACTTCTGGTATAAATGAATGCTATGATATTTGGAAATAGGGTCATCTTAAGGTGAAGCCAGGAGGCAGTAAGCTGAATACAGGAAGCTGCATTTTGCCACAAGAATACCATGAACAGTATAAAGAGGCAAAAAGATATGACACCGAAAGATAAATCCCCCAGGTTGAAAGGCCTACTACTGGGGAAGCTGCTGCTGCTGCTAAGTCACTTCAGTCATGTCCAACTCTGTGTGACCCCATAGACAGCAGCCCACCATGCTCCCCTATCCCTGGGATTCTCCAAGCAAGAACACTGGAGTGCGTTGCCATTTCCTTCTCCAATGCATGAAACTGAAAAGTGAAAGTGAAGTCGCTCAGTCATGCCCTACTGGGGAAGAGCAGAGGGCAATTGCCAATAGCTCCAGAAAGAAAGAAGGGACTGGGTCAAAGCAGAAAAAAAAAACTCTCAGCTGTGGATGTGTCTGGTGGTGAAAGTAAAATGCAGTGCTATAAAGCACAATTCTGACAGAATGTGATCCACTGGAGAAGGGAATGGCAAATCACTTCAGTGTTCTTGCCTTGAGAACCCCACGGACACTATGAAAAGGCAAAATGAGAGGATACTGAAATAGGAACTCCCCAGGTCAGTAGGTGACCAATATGCTACTGGAGGTCAATGGAGAAATGACTCCAGAAAGAATGAAGGGATAGAGCCAAAGCAAAACAATATCCAGTTGTGGATGTGACTGGTGATAGAAGCAAGGTCCAATGCTGTAAAGAGCAATATTGCATAGGAACCTGGAATGTTAAGTCCATGAATCAAGGCAAATTGGAAGTAGTCAAACAGGAGATGCCAAGAGTGAACGTCAACATTCTAGGAGTCAGTGAACTAAAATGGACTAGAATGGGTGAATTTAACTCAGATGACCATTATGTCTACTACTGTGGGCAGGAATCCCTTAGAAGAAATGGAGTAGCCATCATGGTCAACAAAACAGTCCGAAATGCAGTACTTGGATGCAATCTCAAAAACGACAGAATGATCTCTGTTTGTTGACAAGGCAAACCATTCAATATCACAGAAATCCAAGTATATGCCCCAATAAATAACGCTGAAGAAGCTGAAGTTGAATGGTACTATGAAGACCTACAAGACCTTTTAAAACTAACACCCCAAAAATATATCCTTTTCATTATAGAGGACTGGAATGTAAAAGTAGGAAGTCAAGAAACACCTGGAGTAACAGGCAAGTTTGGCCTTGGAATATGGAGTGAAGCAGGGCAAAGGCTAATAGCATTTTGTCAAGAGAATGCACTGGTCATAGCAAACACTCTCTTCCAACAACACAAGAGAAGACTCTACACATGGACATGACCAGATGGTCAACACCAAAATCAGATTGATTATATCCTTTGCAGCCAAAGATGGAGAAGCTCTATACAGTTAGCAAAAACAGGACCAGGAGCTTACTGTGGCTCAGATTGTGAGCTCCTTATTGCCAAATTCAGACTGAAATTGAAGAAAGTAGGGAAAACCACTAGACTATTCAGGTATGGCCTAAATCACATTCCTTATGATTATACAGTAGAAGTGAGAAATAGATTTAAGGGACTAGATCTGATAGACAGAGTGCCTGATGAATTATGAATGGAGGTTTGTGTTATTGTAGAGGAGACAGTGATCAAGACCATCCTCATGGAAAAGAAATGCAAAAAAGCAGAATGGCTGTCTGGGGAAGCCTTACAAATAGCTGTGAAAAGAAGAGAAGTGAAAAGCAAAGGAGAAAAAGAAAGATATAAGCATATGAGTGCAGAGTTCCAAAGAATAGCAAGGAGAGATTAAAAAACCCTTCCTCAGCAGTCAACATAAAGAAATAGAGGAAAACAACAGAATAAGAAAGACTAGAGATCTCTTCAAGAAAATTAGAGATACCAAGGAAACATTTCATGCAAAGATGGGCTTGATAAAGGACAGAAATGATATGGATCTAAGAGAGGCAGAAGATATTAAGAAGAGGTGGCAAGAATACACAAAAGAACTGTACAAAAAAGATCTTCATGACCCAGATAATCATGACGGTGTGATGACTCATCTATACCTAGATATCCTGGATTTTGAAGTCAAATGGGCCTTAGAAATCATCACTATGAACAAAGCTAGTGGAGGTAATGGAATTCCAGTTGAGCTCTTTCAAATCCTGAAAGATGATGCTGTGAAAGTGTTGCACTCAATATGCCAGCAAATTTGGAAAAGTCAGCAGTGGCCACAGGACTGAAAAAGGTCAGTTTTCATTCCAATCCCAAAGAAAGGCAATGCCAGAGAATGCTAAAACTACCACACAATTGCAGTCATCTCACATGCTAGTAAAGTAATGCTCAAAATTCTCCAAGCCAGGCTTCAGCAATATGTGAACTGGGAACTGCCAGATGTTCAAGCTGGTTTTAGAAAAGGTAGAGGAATCAGAGATCAAATTGCCAACATCTACTGGATCATCAAAAAAGGAACAGAGTTCCAGGAAACCATCTATTTCTGCTTTATTGAGTATGTCAAAGCCTTTGACTATGTGGATCACAATGAACTGTGGAAAATTCTGAAAGAGATGGGAATAGCAGACCACCTGACCTGCCTCTTGAGAAACCTTCATGCAGGTCAGGAAACAAGAGTTAGAACTGGACATGCAACAACAGACTTGTTCCAAATAGAAAAAGGAGTATGTCAAGGCTGTATATCGTCACCCTGCTTATTTAACTTCTATACAGAGTACATCATGAGAAACGCTGGGCTGGAAGAAGCACAAGCTTGAGTCAAGATTGCCAGGAGAAATATCAATAACCTCAGATATGCAGATGACACCACCCTTATGGCAGAAAGTGAAGAGGAACTTAAAAACCTCTTGATGAAGTTGAGAGAGGAGAGTGAACAAGTTGGCTTAAAGCTCTAATTTCAGAAAACTAAGAACATGGCATCTGGTCCCATCACTTCATGGGAAATAGATGGGGAAACAGTGGAAACAGTGTCAGACTTTATTTTTCTGGGCTCCCAAATCACTGCAGATGGTGATTGCGGCCATGAAACTAAAACACTCTTACTCCTTGGAAGGAAAGTTATGACCAACCTAGATAGCACATTCCAAAGCAGAGATATTACTTTGCCAACAAGTGTCTGTCTAAACAAGGCTCTGGTTTTTCCAGTGATCATGTATGGATGTGAGAGTTGGACTGTAAAGAAAGCTGAGGACTGAAACACTGATGGTTTTGAACTGTGGTGTTGGTTAAGACTCTTGACAATCCCTTGGACTGCAAGGAGATCCAACCAGTCCATTCTAAAGGAGATCGGTCCTGGGTGTTCTTTGGTAGGACTGATGCTAAAGCTGAAACTCCAATACCTTACCCACCTCATGCAAAGGGTTGACTCATTGGAAAAGACTCTGATGCTGGGAGGGATTGAGGGCAGGAGGAAAAGGGGACGACAGAGGATGAGATGGCTGGATGGCATCACCGAATCGATGGACATGTGTTTGTGTGAATTCTGGGAGTTGGTGATGGACAGTGAGGCCTTGGTATGCTGCAATTCATGTGGTCGCAAAGAGTCAGGCACAGCTGAGTGACTGAACTGAACTGAACTGATCTGATACAGCACAATACTGCATAGGCTCCTGGAGTGTTAGGTCTATGAATCAGGGTTAATTTCACATGGTCAAGCAGGAATTGGCAAGCGTGAACATCAATATTTTAGGAATCAGTGAACTAAAATGGATGGAAGTGGGCAAATTTAATTTAGACGGCCATTATATCTACTACTGTGGGCAAGAATCCCATAGAAGATGTGGAGTAACCTTCATGATCATCAAAAGAGTCCTAAATGCAATCTCAAAAATGTGCCTGGGTGCAATTTTAAAAACAGCAGAATGATCTCAGTTCGTTTCTAAGGAAAACCATTCAAGATCACAGTAATCCAATTCAGTGCCCCTACCACTGATGATAAAAATGCTGAAGTTGAACAGTTGCATGAAAACCTACAAGATTTTCTAGAACTAACAGAAAAAAAAAAAAAAAAAGATGTCGCTTTAGGGTATTGGAATGCAAAAGTAGGAAGTCAAGAGATAACCTGAAGTAACAAGCAAATTTGACGGTGGAGTACAAAATGAAGCAGGGCAAAGGTTAATAGAGTTTTGCCAACAGAACACACCAATCATAGCTAACCCCCTTTTCCAACAACACAAGAGACGACCCTATACAAGGACATTACTAAATGGGCAATATTGAAATCAAATTGATTAGATTCTTTGCCTCCAAAGATGAAAAAGCTCAGTACAGTCAGCAAAAACACGACCTGGAGCTGACTTTGGCTCAGATCATCAGTTCCTCATAGAAAAATTCAGGCTTAAATTGAAGAAAGTGAGGGAAACCAGTAAGCAATTCAGGTATGACCTAAATCAAATCTTTTATGATTATACAAAGGTGACAGTAGAGGAGGAGGTGAGAAATACATTCGAGGGACTAGATATGGTAGCGAGAGTGCCTGAAGAACTTTGGACAGAGGTTCATAACATTGTATAGGAGGCAGTGGACAAAACCATCCCAAAGGAAAAGAAATGCCAAAAGGCAAAGTGGTTGTCTCAGGAAGCTTTACAAATAGCTGAGGAAAGAAGAGAAGTGAAAAGCAAGGGAGAGAGGGAAAGGTATAGCCAACTGAATGCAGAGTTCCAAAAAATAGCAAAGAGAGAGAAGAAAGATTTCTTCAATTACTAATGCAAAGAAATAGAGGAAAATAATAGATTAGGGAAGACTAAAGATCTCTACAAGAAAATTGGAGATATCAAGGAATATTTTCTGCAAGGACAGGCATGATAAAGGACAGAAACAGTAAAGATTTAACAGAGGCAGAAGAGATTGGGAAGAGGTTTCAAGGATACACAAGAATTGCACAAAAAACGGTCTTGATGACCTGGATAATCACAATGGTGTGGTCCCTCACCTAGAGCCAGACATCCTGGAGTATGAAGTGAATTGGGCCTTAGGAAGCATCACTATGAACAAAGCTAGTGGATGTGATGGAATTCCAGCTGAGCTATTTAAAATACTAAAAGATGATGGTGTTACAGTGCTGCATTCAATTTTAAAGTTTGTCAGCAAACTTTAAAACCTAGCAGTGGCCACAGGACTGGAAAAGGTCAGTTTTCATCCCCATTTCAAAAAAAGACAGTGCTAAATAATGTTTGTACTACCGGATAACTGTGTTCACTTCCCATGCTAATGGCTTATGCTCAAAATCCTTTAAGCTAGGCTTCAACAGTACTTGAATTGAGAAATTCCAGATGTACAAGCTGGGTTTAAAAAAGGCAGAGGAACCATACATGAAATTTCTACCATTCATTGGATCATAGATAAAGCAAGGTAATTCCAAGAAAACATCTACTTCTGTTTCATTGACTATGTGAAAACTTTTAACTGTGTGGATCACAACAAACTGTGGAAAATTCTTAAAGAGATGAGACTACCAGACCATCTTACCTGTCTCCTGAGAAACCTCTATGTGGGTCAAGAAACAATAGTTCAAACCTTACACGGAACCTTTATTTGGGCTCCAAAATCACTACAGATGAAGACTGCAGCCATGAAATTAAAAGATGCTTGCTCCTTGAAAGAAAAGCTAAGACTAACCTAAACAGTGTACTAAAAAGCAGGAACATCACTTTACCAACAAAGGTCCATATAGTCAAAGCTATGGTTTTTCCAGTAGCCATGTATGGATGTGAGATTTGGGCCATAAATAAGGCTGAACACCAAAGAATTGATGCTTTTGAACTGTGGTGTTGAAGAAGACTCTTGAGAGTCTCTTGGACTGAAAATAAATCAAACCAGTCAATCCTAAAGGAAATCAATCTGAATATTCATTGGAAGGACTGATATTGAAGCTGAAGCTCCAATACTTTGGCCACCTGATGTGAAGAGCTGACTCATTAGACAAGATCCTGATTTTGGGAAAGACTGAGGGCAGGAGGAGAGGGGAACAACAGAGAATGAAATGGTTGGATAGTATCACTAATTCAATGAACGTGAGTTTGAACAACCTCTGGGAGATGGTGAAGGACAGCGAAGCCTGATATGCTGCAGTTCATGGGGTCACAAAGAGTGAGACAGGACTGAGCAACTGAACAAAGACAACAACATGGAACACGGGATTAGTCCAAAACTGGGAAATAAGTACTGCATGATTGTATATTGTCACCCTGCTTATTTAAGTTATATGCAGAGTACATCATGCACAATGCCAGGCTGGATGAGTTACAAGCTTGAATCAAGTTTGCATGGAGAAATATAAACAACTTCAGATATGCAGATGACACCACTCTAATGGCAGAAAGCAAAGAGAAACTAAAGAGCCTCTTGATGAGGTTGAAAGAGAATAGTAAAAATTCTGGCTTAAAACTCAACATTCAAAAAACAAAGATCATGGCTTCCAGTCTAATCATACCATGGCAAACAGAAGGGGATAAGTGGAATCAGTGACAGATTTTCTCTTTGGGGCCCCAAAATCACTGCAGACAGTGACTGCAGCCAGGAAATTAGAAGACGCTTGATTCTTGGAAGGAAGTCTATGACAACATAGACAGTGTATTAAAAATCAAAGGTGACACTTTGCTGACAAAGGTCCCTATAGTCAAAGCTATGGTCTTTCCAGTAGTCCTGTACAGATGTGAGAGTTGGACCATAATAAAGGCTGAATGCCCAAGAACTGATGCCTTCAAATTGTGGTACTGGAGAAGATTCTTGAGAATCCCTTGGACACCAAGGAAATCAAACTAGTCAATCTTAAAGAAAATCAGTACTGAATACTCACTGGAAAGACTGTTGATGAAACTGAAGCTCCAATATTTTGCCCCCCTGTTGAGGATAGCTGACTCGTGGGAAAAGACCCTGATGCTGGAAAAGATTGAAGGCAAAAGGAGAAAGGGACAGCAGAGGTTGAGATAGTTGGATAGCACCACCGTTTAAATGGACATGAACTTGGGCACACTCTAGGAGATGCTGAAGCACAGGGAGGCCTGATGTGCTGCATTCCAAGGGATCACAAAGAGTTGGAGACCAGTTAAGTGACTGAAGAACAACCAGAACAACGTGAAGTCATACTGGATTAGCATGGGCAGCTGAAATCTAATGACTGGTATCCTTATGAGAAATAAATCTAGAAATTCAAAGACACAGAGAGAATGTGTTCCTGGAAACAGATTAGAATGATGTGTCTGCAAGGCAAAGATTGTATGCAACTATTAAAAGCTAGAAAGAAGCAAGGTAATAACCTCCCCAGAGCCTTCAGAAAGAGGCTGACCTTGCTGTCACTTTGATTTTGGATTTCTGGCCTCCGGAACTGTAAGAAAATAAATTTCTCTCATTTTAAACTGACTAGTTTGTAGTAATTTTTTGTGGCCACCCTAGGAAACTAATAGACTTGAATAACTCTAGCTTGCAGAAGTTAGTTTATTATGGATTCCATCTCAGTGTCAGTAATTACCAGAATATGAATGTGTGTTTGATATATATATCCCATCACTTTAAATTAGCCTAACTTATTAGCTTTATTTTGCTGCTGTCCTGCCTCCTAACCACATGGTTTAAATTTTCTTCCTTTCCTTGATTTTTTTCATCAGAATGGAGGATTATAGAGACTTTTTGCTTGGGGCTGGTATTTATTTCACCATCTCTACTCACTTTTAAATTTAAAATGGTTTGGAAAAATAGTGCCTTTAAACCCATAGCATTGGGTTTAAAAACCACAGATTATAGGATAATAATAGCTTGGTGTATATTATAGCCCTGATAAATGTTATTTGAGAAATTTACACTGTGCTTCGAGAGCACTCAGTTTCATCTTCTGTAAAATGAACACAAGAACAGTAACTAATTCATAGGACTGTAAGAATTAAATGAGTTAATAATCCAGGTGAAAAGCTTCCAAAAGCTCTAGGATACATAAGTGAACAAGAATTAGCAGTTATTTATTTATTTATTTATTTTTAAAAGAAGGTGCTTCCATTTCCTCAGGATGTCTTTCTTTTACACTGCATGCTGCATGCTCAGCTGCTTCAGTCATGTCTAACTCTTTGCGACCCTATGGACTACAGCCCACCAGGCTCCTCTATCCACGGGATTCTCTAGGCAAGAATACTGGAGTGGGCTGCCATATTCTTCTCCAGGGGATCTTCCTGACTCAGGGATAGAATCAGGTCTCCGACATTGCAGGCAGATTCTTTAGTGATGAGCTAGTGATCTCTGCCCTATAATTTATTAGACACCCTTGATATAATAAATGTTTATGGCAAACTGTTTAATAGTGAAAAACCTTGTAAGGTTTTTATGTAAGTTTGGTGATGTTTCTAGAGTTAGGATAACATATGAATATGTCCTTTTTTAATACATGGAAATCAGTTTTAAAAAAGACTTTTTTTTCAAATATCTTTTTATATCAATTATCTTGATATGTTTGCTATAATGACTCATTCATTGCTAATTTAGAAAATATTTAATGACCTGTGGTGGATTAAACCATCAAGTTGAAGATGATTACCGTTTCAAGAGTAAACTTAAGTATCTCACAACATGTTACTTGTGTTATTAGAATAACAAAAAAGAAAATGTGAAAACTTTTAGAAGATTAATCTCTATTGCTCACATGTGCTCACACAAAGAATAAAGATATAAATATTCTATATTTTACAAGTTTTGTACTTTTTTCACTGAACCACAATATTTCTGAAACATTAATGATTATAAATTTCTCAAATAGGCTATCTCAAATATGACTGAGCACCTTGATGCCAATTACAAGTTTAAATTTACAAGATTAAATCTGTAATTTTTCCAAGTAAGAGAAATCTGGGGGTACCATATAGGAACAGGAATTTTTAGAGGCTAGAATATTATAAGTAAATTAAATTTAGATAAATGGACTCAGTCTAGGAGAACAACTCCCAAAAAGGAAAGTATTAAGTGTTTAAAATAAGTAAAAAGTTAGAACCAATAGAAAGAATTATATTTCCTAATATTATTAAGAATTATTACTGTCATTTGATTATGATAGATATATGTTTAATTAATAGAAAAATACAATTTAAAGTGTTCTTGTCCTTTTATGTGAAAAGATATTTGACTGAACAATATTTATTATAGCCTGATAGAAATAATCAAGTACAACATGCTTACAAATATTTAAAATGTTTAGAACTCTGAAAAATACATTATATTTGTTTACTGTAAGTATAGTAGATTATAACATAAAGCAGTAGATTTGACTGTAATAAATCTGATTAAATATCAAGCAAGTTAGGGGTGAGAAAAATCAGTTCCTTCTATTTAAAGGCTTCCCTGGTGGCTCTGTGGTAAAGAATCTGCCTGCAATGCAGGAGCCACAGGAGACATGGGTTTGAAACCTGGGTTGGAAAGAACCCCCTGGAGGAGAGCACGGCAACCCACTCCAGTATTCTTGCCTGGAGAATGCCATGGAAAGAGGAGCCTGGTGGGCTACAGTCCGTAAGGCTGTAAAGAGTTGGAAAGGTTGAACATGCCTGAAGAGACAAAACATGTACACATATAAATTTACATATTTTTAATAAGAAAGTAATTTGACTAAAATGGCAGTTGAACAGCATCTGTTCCTTGAGTAAGAAAAAACAGCCTTTGTTCAGAGAAGAATAAGGCAAGATAAAATACTTAATGTCTTGTCTCTTTCTGTCTTTAATGATATGAGAACAAAATAAATCTAAGGTAATCAATCTAAAGCCTTTTATTAACAAAGATTTACAATAGTAGTAACAAAAATTTAAATTTAATTGTGATATAGATGTTAGAGAAGACTTTGACTTTCAAAGTGAACCTCATTTAATTTAAAACAACGAACATAGGTAAACTGAGAATCAGAATTACTGGTTCAAATTTCTAAAGCAATTGAACCTCAGTAAAAAGCTTTGACTTGTCTTTAAGTTCAAAGGTTTTTCCAAAATACAATTTTTTAGAGAAATAAGAAAGAATAGTCAAAGGGTACTATTTGAATACCCCAGATCTGATATTTGTCATCAAAGTAGTTATGTTATTTAAATACATAAAACCACAGAAAATATTAGCTCCACTTTTATTTCATACATTGTATCATTTTCTAAATTATCAGTGCAATGATAGTTTTGTTTCTTTTTCTTTGCCCTTTGATTTTACAAATAATAATATGATGATAGCATACTTCTGCTATTTGGTAAACATTTATCCATTCATTTATTAAACAAACATTTATTGAGCCCATAAATATTAATAGAAATCTAAGGCCCCTTAGAAATGAAATATATTACCAGAGAATTTAAAAGTATTTGGCAATTTATTTCAGTCATATTTGTGTTTATGAGACATCATGATGTAATTAGTTGTTAACAACTGTAATAACAGCACTTTCAGTAAACATTTTAAAAAACAATTATATGCTGATAGTTTTAACTTTCAAACTATAGCTGAAACTCCAGTACTTTGGCCACCTCATGCGAAGAGTTGACTCATTGGAAAAGACTCTGATGCTGGGAGGGATTGAGGGCAGGAGGAAAAGGGGATGACAGAGAATGAGATGGCTGGATGGCATCACTGACTTGATGGACGTGAGTCTGAGTGAACTCCGGGAGTTGGTGATGGACAGGGAGGCCTGGCATGCTGCGATTCATGGGGTCGCTAAGAGTCAGATACGACTGAGCGACTGAACTGAACTGATGTATTTTGAAAATGTGAACAGACACACATCAATATAATCATTTATAATTCTACACTCAGAAAATATCAGTGTTAAAATTTTGGTGTATATTAATTCAAGTCCTTATTTCTATCCATTTATAATCGTAATTTATTTTTAAGATTAATTGACTTACAATGAGAAGCAGAAGGAGGCTTCCCAAGTGGTAAAGAACCATAAGAGACTAGGGCTCAGTCCCTGGGTAAGGATGACCCCCTCGAGGAGGGCATGGCAGGCAACCCACTACATTATTCTTGCCTGGAGAATACCATGGACAGAGGAGCCAGCTGGCTACAGTCAGTAGGGTCGCAAAGAGTTGGACAGGACTGAAGCAATTAGCATGCACACTGGAGAAGCAGAATAAAAGTAATTAGAATCAAGAGCTCTTGAGCTAGAGAGTGTTAATCCAGTTCTGCTACTTTCTTCCTTAACAACCTGAGGATTTATGTGTCTTATTATTTGATCTCACTGTGTCTTATTTTTCTTATTTGGTAAATGGGGAAAAATAATATAATCAGTCACAAAGAATTTTGCAAATATTCAATTAATTAAAATATGTAACACTTAGATTAGTGTGTGACAAATAGTAATCTATATTAGCCATAATCACCACTAATGTATTTCTATCTGGTAACCTCCTTTTCACCTAATAATTATAGAGAACAGTGAGTGCACTGAAATTATTCTCCACTTAATTTTGGGGACTGAAAATAATAGTAGTTAATCCAAATATTTTTGGCTAACTGTATTTGTAATACTGTATGCAGTGGTTATGTGTTGTATGTTTAAACAATCCTCAGCTATGGATACCTAGACATTACTATTTTCCTCCCTACCTTTATGCTTATATTTCTATATTTTTGGTTTTAAATGCAAAATGATACACTCCTATTCAAATTAAATTAAATTGTATTGGGTTTCACTGGCCAAATCGCCAAAATCCAAGAAAAGTAGAGTTGAGGGCTTTGAGAAAACTATAGATATGAAAAATTTTTGAATGCTCTTTCTCTTTTTTCCTGCCTTTGTGTTTATTTTGTTTGTTTTTTCTTCCTTTTTGATCCTTTTGTTTAACTGGCATCTTCCTTTCTCTGGCTGTAAGAAAGAGTTTGAGATCATAATCACAGAAGAAACAAAATTAGAATTATCTGTCTTCTGAAGTTATATACCACACCCTAGAATATAAAGATAATGTGAAAATGCTGTCAAACTGGGTTGTTCTGCTCTGTTTTTAAATTTAAGGGTCATAAACTTCATTCAGTTTCTCTTGTCTTATTCCAGTCAGGGAAGTAAGCATAACCTGCCATCTGGTGGAAATGAGGTAAATGATTTCAAGAGGAAGCAAGGAATATTTACACAAGGGTAGAAAATGTGAATGCTTACTGCAAACATACAGGGAAATAAGTAAACTGCACAAATAGATCATGAAATGAGGCAAATTAAAGACCATATATAGTATCAGAGGGCATGCTTCAAGTGTTGCTTTGTGTTACTATGTAGTCCTTTTCGGAGAAGGCAATGGCACCCCACTCCAGTACTCTTGCCTGGAAAATCCCATGGACGGAGGAGCCTGGTAGGCTGCAGTCCATGGGGTCGCTAAGAGTCGGACACGACTGAACGACTTCACTTTCACTTTTCACTTTCATGCATTGGAAAAGGAAATGGCAACCCACTCCAGTGTTCTTGCCTGGAGAATCCCAGGGACGAGGGAGCCTGGTAGGCTGCTGTCTATGGGGTCGCACAGAGTCGGACACGACTGAAGTGACTTAGCAGTAGCAGTAGTACTTTTTCAAAAGAAGCCTGAAATGAAATGAGACATCTTCTAATTTTAAAATTAATTTTAAAATGGGAGAATGGCAATGAAACATGTAAAATATCATGTAGGAAACGAGTTGCCAGTCCAGGTTCGATGCATGATGCTGGATGCTTGGGGCTGGTGCACTGGGACGGCCCAGAGGGATGGTATGGGGAGGGAGGAGGGAGGAGGGTTCGGGATGGGGAACACATGTATACCTGTGGCGGATTCATTTTGATATTTGGCAAAACTAATACAATTATGTAAAGTTTAAAAATAAAATAAAATTAGAGAAAAAAAAATTAAAAAAAAAAAAAAAAACTGAAAATCAAATTCAGTCCAAGGGCCATGATTTCTGCTTCCTAGTTTTAAAGACTTGCAAATTCCTTTTATTACAGTACTAATAATTCTAAATGTTTTGATATGCATTTATTGAGATGCTTGGGGTAACCAGAATTAGATTTGAGTCTTCACTTTGCTTTTTTCTATTATAGTGTGAACATAGTTGAGATTTTGGACCTCATGTTCCTCATGCAAACTAAGACTCTAAAATCTACTTTACTGATATGAGGATATATTGAAATATTATGTATTTGGCACCAGAACAATAGGAGTATCTTAACCAATTTACTTCTTTCCCTTACATACTTTTCCTAAAACTTCTGTCACAAAAATAAGATATTTTTCGGGGAAAAAAAGAACGACAAAAACAAGCAGACAAAAACTGAGAAAAATATTTGCTCTTAAATATATATTTACATGCTATAATCAAAAGTATGTTAATATCAAAGAGGAATGCCTGTCAATTGATAATTATGAAAAAACAGGTTAACATTATTTGTAAGGGCTCTATGAAGAGATAGAGTCTATAAGCAATAGAGCAATCAGCATGAACAGTGCAGTACAGAACTTGAGATGTAAAAGAACAAAACAAAACGAAAGAGAGTGAGACTACATTGACTTACTTGATAATTTCTGACAGTTTTTTCTTGAGTGTTATCTGAGAATCAAGATTTTTGTGTAAATTTATATCATATCCATGATTATATATTTCTACTTTAATAAAATCAGCTATATTTGATTCCAAATACTCGGCAAATTTTAAGGAAAGCTTTGCAGAGCAAAGCAGTATCATAAGCAGGATGGCAACCACAATATTTTTTAAATTGGGTTCAGGGGGGCCATTTATTCCATCTGTTATTTCAACTAAACTGCATTTTTGCCTTGAAAGTGTTTCATGAGACTCTAGTGAATGAAGAGCATTTGTGATTCATTTTAGTACCAGAATATTTCAGAATAATTGGCTTTTAGTGGAGAGCTGCCATCATGAGTCAAGTTTTAAAATATGCTATTTTGCAGAATTTTGTGGCCAAGGAGGGATACTTTAAAAGGATATTATATTGGCATGTGCTACTACTAAAATGTGATTTTACAGTTATTAGCCAGGAAAGGATCTTTTTAGAATATAATATATACAACAGCACACCTCTGGACAGAGAGTTTTCTCCTATATTTTGCCCACTACAGAGCCATTAAACTATGGCTTTGTACTTATGTGAAGTCTCCAAAATGGCATAATTAAGCTTTTAAAATAATTAGTCTAAAATTAATTTATTTTTTTTTCATTATGGAAACAAGATAAGTGATAAGAGTATTCCATGACAAAAGTCATGACCTTCATATTTACATGGCCAAACTAATTAAATGTACTATATATTAGGATTAAAAAATGCAAGAAAATATAGAGTTCTTAGTTAATATTGAATGAATTACCAATGTATATTCCTAATCAGGGGACTACATTGGTAAGAAAATTAAGTAAACAATTATTGAGTATTGATTAATTTCCAAAAATGTAGAGATAATTTTTTTAAAGAATATAAACTGATGATATACAAGTTAATCATTACACAAGTTTAAAAAAGTGCATTTACATTATTTATTTGCTTGTTTGTTTTTACTTATGACATTTGTCTCAAGTGCCTTATTATTTAACTAGCTGAAGAGTTAGACCTGGATGGGGAAACAGATTTAGTTTTCAGAATTTATTCAAAATAAGTAAGAAACAAACAATAAAAATCACACTATGACAAGTACTGTGGTAAAGATTTTCCCAAGGTGTGTGGGAACACAAAGAAAAATTAGAATAAATAAATTGATATGGAGAAATAATGAAAGGAAAATGTTTCTGGAGTATTTAATAACTAAGCTAGAATTTGAAGATTATCAGGCTATCAGGGGGTTTATTGGAATAGAATGGAGTTAGAAAGGCTTTTCAGAATCCATTGAAATAGATGGATTAACATTTTCTAACAGATGGAAGAATAAATGAAGAATAAATCATTTGTATACTAACAAGTAAAAAGTCCATAGACAGAACAGCCTACCCCACTTAAATAATTACATGTAGCTCTGCAATACTGACAAAATTTAGAGGAAAACATCAGAATAAGACATGGCCCTGGGAAAGTAAATTTTTTAAGAAAGGGGTTTGGATGTTCCATCAAAAGATTATTGAAATAATTAAATGTTTATATATTTATAAATGTTATACATTAGCAGTACTGAGGATTGTCTGAGAAAGACGGATCTGGACAATGATGACAATTTAGACTATTGCAGTAATATTGGAGGGATTTTTATGAAACTTTGATTAGTAGCAGGAATAAAAAGATTCCACAATAGTTTATATATATATATATATATATATAATGCAATTCAATGATCAGTTAGATATAAAAGCTGAGAGAAAAGGAGACTAGAATGTTTTTGAGATATAAATATGTACAACAGGAAGAATAAAGCTTTCACCATAGAAGAAAATTCAAGATTTGGAGCCAGTGTGAGGTTAATTCTAAAAATGTTAAATTTGAAACACCTTTCTGAAACTTGGGAGAATGCCTGGGTTTTGTTTTCAGTTATTACTATACGAGAGGAGCTATGCTAGGTGTTGAGACTCTTCAAGTCTTTTTAATGTTATGTAGTGCCAATTAAAGCAAACATTTGCATACTGAGTTTTATATCATGAGTATATAATAGGAGAGAGAGAAATCCTCTCTCACCAAGCCCAATATTAATGTGAAGAACAGAGAAAAACAACCTGAAGAAGAAGAAACTAAGACTGTGAGTGAGAAGAATAAAAAATAGGAAGTTATGCTATCATGGGATAAACATATAATTCATCATTCAAACTGTTACATTTTTTAGAGTTAAGTGGGGTATTATTAATAATTATACCAGGGCAAAAGATGCAAACCTAATCTGCCCTAGTCAAAAGGAGAATGCATGGTCAACTTATTGTCTTGGAAGCCAAGAGACAAGAGACTTACATGAGGAAAGCTATAATCATTAATTCAGAATGCTAAAGAGATTTCAGGGGACTTAAAGTTTGAAAAAATTTCATTTGTCCACTTGCAGACATTAAGATATATATTAGTTTGCTAGGCCTGTCACTACAAATCAACAGAGACCTGGTGGTTTAAACAACAGAAATTTGTTTTTATCCAGATCTGGAATCTAGAAGTCTGAGATCAAAGTATGGGCAAAGGTGTTTTTTTGTTTGTTTGTTTTTCCTGAGTCCTTGCCTCTTGGCCATCTTCTTTCCGTCCTCACATTATCTTCCTTCTTTATATGTCTGTGACCTGATCTCTTCTTATAACAGTATCAGTCATATTGGGTAAGAGCCCACCCTAATGACCTCATGTAACTGAATTACCTCTTTAAAGACCTTATTTTCAAATATAGTTACATTCCATTCCAAGGTGTGGATTAGAATTTCAGCTTATGAATTTGGGAGAGAGAGACACAATTCAGTCCACAATAATAAATAAATGTAATAAAATAGAGTTTGGTGGATTCATAGGGTAAATTGCATCGTGCTTATTGTTGTTCAATGATACAATTAGTTATTGTACATACTGAATGCCAAATACTTTTTGGACAAGCTTTAATGAATATTAGAAAAGTAAGGTGGAAGAGATATATAAGTTCAAGGGAGGAAAACCGCTTACATAGACACAAATCTTGGGCATCCTTTCTTAGCTGTAGATGGATACGTTCATAACTGAGGATGAAATGACAAGTGGAGTATCAATGTACCTGGTTTCCTGAGTGGCTAAGTAGAGGTCAGTGATACAACCAGGAAGAAAGGCAGGTAGACTTCTCTAGAAAAACGTTGACCTATAGGAAATAGAAGATGGGAGTAAATAAGGTTGTAAATTCCATATTATTTCATCTTTCCTGGATGATCCTACTGATTCTTCATTTTTCTCATTCTGTTGAATAAGTCTCATATGCCAAGAGAAGAAGATCCCGTAGAAAGCAACTATTCGATTTCCTAGAGTGTACAAGACTAGAGACCTAACTCAGTAATGATCTCTTATTAATTTTATTATTATGAGTTAAATAATTTATAATATTACTTTATGTAGCCACATAAATACCTTATTAAAGCTCAACATTCAGAAAACTAAGATCATGACATCTGGTCCCATCATTTCATGGGAAATAGATGGGGAAACAGTGGAAACAGTGTCATAATTTATGTTTTTGGGCTCCAAAATCCCTGCAGATGGTGACTGCAGCCATGAAATTAAAGAACACTTACTCCTTGGAAGGAAAGTTATGACCAACCTAGATAGCATATTGAAAAGCAGAGACATTGCTTTGCCAACAAAGGTCCGTCTAGTCAAGGCTATGGTTTTTCCAGTGGTCCTGTATGGATGTGAGAGTTGGACTGTGAAGAAAGCTGAGGGCCAAAGAATTGATGCTTTTGAACTGTGGTGCTGGAGAAGACTCTTGAGAGTCCCTTGGACTGCAAGGAGATCCAACCAGTCCATTCTGAAGGAGATCAGCCCTGGGATTTCTTTGGAAGAAATGATGCTGAAGCTGAAACTCCAGTATTTTGGCCACCTCATGCGAAGAGTTGACTCATTGGAAAAGACTGATGCTGGGAGGGATTGGGGGCAGGAGGAGAAGGGGACTACAGAGGATGAGATGGCTGGATGGCATCACTGACTTGATGGACATGAGTTTGAGTGAACTCCGGGTGTTGATGATGGACAGGGAGGCCTGGTGTGCTGTGATTCTTGGGGTCACAAAGAGTCAGACACGACTGAGCTACTGAACTGAACTGAACTGACTGAAAGTTATATTAATGTTATATATATATATATATATGCCTAATATTATATTAGGCATGTCTGAAACTTTATAAATGCATAAAAATATTTATTTGTACTATCACCATGTATTATTTTTTATTTAAATTTATTTTTTTAATTGGAGGCTAATTACAATATTGTATTGGTTCAAAAGCAATTTTCATAGGTAAAAACACCTTACAATATCTTATTTAACTAATACTGCCCATTGAAATTACTTGTTATCATTGTTATTTTAATAAAACTGCAATTGTGTTCTTGTACATCAATATTTTTGGACATTTTAAGAAATTTGCTTAACATATTTTAAAATGAAAATATCCTTGTCAATTTCATGAAAAATTTTATCTATTTTTTAAGTTGATTTAACATTTTCAATAGTTTTTTACTGTTTTACTATTCTTCAAATTTTTATTCTGCCTGATTCTTTTTTTAATATAAATTTATTTATTTTAATTGGAGGTTAATTACTTTACAATATTGTATTGGTGTGTATGGCCTGATTCCTAAGAGAATTTTTTTTTTGTTTTAAGTAAAGTCACTACTTTAAAGTATAAAATTTAAATATTATATTGATAACAATTTTTATATTTTAATACAGAGAGATTTAAATTTTACCAATACATGATGATTTTTACAGGCACAAAAATAGTTATAGTTTATTCTTGAAAATTATTTTCTTTTACATATGACCAAGGAAGCCTTTCCCCCATGGCTCACTGGTAAATAATCTGTCTGCCAGTCAGGAGCCACAGAAGACACAAGTTCCATCCCTGGGTTGGGAACATCCCCTGAAGAAGAACACGGCAACCCACTCCAGTATTCTTGCCTGGAGAATCCCTGGACAGAGGAATATGGTGGAGTATAGTCCATAGCATCACAGAGTCAGACATGAGTGAAGCAACTTAAGTATGCGCACACACATGACCAAAGAAGTTAACAGCTGTGTAATGCAAACATTTAATCATTTACCAGAGTAAATGTCCATGAAAAAGTCCTACATAAATTTCTATTATTGAAATAAATCATTTATACATTTTTTTTTTACTTTTTAAATTGTTTATTGACTATTGAAATTAACAAAGAGTTAATTTTCTTTTTTTTGGAGAAAATATTTTATTTTTTTTTAATTTAAATTTATTTATTTTAATTAGAGGCTAATTACTTTACAATATTGCATTGGTTTTGCCAGAGAGTCAATTTTCTTGGAAGATGTTAGTGTGTATTTACACTAAAATGGTAAATTAAATAGTTTGGTTCATTATTGAAAAGGAAAATAATAATAATATTTTCATAAGCTCTTATACCTTATATCATTTTACTAGTTTTGTGTTGCGATAACAAATTATCACAAGTTTAAGGGCTTAAGTCCAGCTGCTGCTGCTAAGTCACTTTAGTCGTGTCCAACTCTGTGCAACCCCATAGATGGCAGCCCACCAGGCTCTGCCATCCCTGGGATTCTCCACGCAAGAACACTGAAGTGGGTTGCCATTTCCTTCTCCAATGCATAAAAGTGAAAAGTGAAAGTGAAGCCGCTCAGTTGTGTCCGACTCTGCACAACCACATGGACTGCAGCCTACCAGGCTCCTCTGTCCATGGGATTTTGCAGGCAGGAGTACTGGAGTGGGTCACCATTGCCAGACTGTCCTGTAAATCTCAGCAGTTCAAAATCCCAAATCTCACCATCTAAGTTAATAAAGTAGATACAGGTGAGGTTCTGTATGCAATCATTTAAAGGGGGGAAAAATCCTTTATGTCTTTGAACCTGTGAAAATCAAGCAAAAAGCAATGTGCTCCCAAAATACAGTACATGGGACAACCACAGGATATCAGTTTTAGACATTTTCATTTGTAAACAAGAGATCATGGAAGGAAAAAGGAATTATTAGTTTCAATCAATTTCAAAATTCATGTAAAATAAACAGTATTATGTTTTTGTTTTTGTTTTTGTTTTTGAGTGTGAATCTGACATTTTATTTATTTATTTTTCTTTTTTTTATTTTATTTTTTAACTTTACAATATTGTATTGGTTTTGCCATATATCAAAGTGAATCCGCTATAGGTATACATGTGTTATGCTTTAAGACTTGAGAATTACCCTTTGTCCCCTGGGATCAGTGGTAGTAGTTTAGTCGCTAAGTCCTGTCCCACTCTTGCAAACCCATAGGCTGTAGCCCACCAGGCTCCTCTGTCCATGGGATTTCCCAGACAAGAATACTGTAGTGGGTTGCCATTTCCTTCTCCAGGGGATCTTCCCACCCAGAGATCCAACCTGTGTTTCCTTTATCGCAGGTGAATTCTTTACTGACTGAGCTGGAGGAAAACTTCCAGCATTGCTACCCAAATCTGAGAAGTCATCCTTGTTTTCTTCATGGAGTCTGTGTTTTATGTGTTTGAAACTAAGTAGGTTTCATCTGAAAAGTCCCCTTTTTCTACATAATGTAACATAGTCACAGCATTATGGTGGGGACATTGGGTAGACAGGCATTAGCTTGTTACAATCAGTAAGTAAAAAAGATTTTGGATCTAAAATTGTGAGAACTAGATAGAATGTGAATTCAGATGAACCAGAAAGCTTCTAAGTATTTACTTCTTTAGCTCCAGTTTGTACTATTATTCCTGCCTCAGATATTTCTATTCAGATTACAATATAAAATGGATGAATGGTAGAACTGGGCTGTCTCAGTTTGACTGGAATTTAGATTGTTAACCAGTTAAATGAATCTGATGATTTAACTCAATTTCATTAAACACAATGTGTTAAACATAAAAAAGTACTGTTTACATCACTGTGAACTCAATGGCAAAACATGTTAATTTAATAATGTGTAGTTTTTGAATTTAGAAAAGTTTAGCTGCTGTAACAATGTATCTAGAATATAGTGTAGATTCAAATTGAACTGACCATGACAGAAAGAATACTGTTGAATGAGCTCAGGCACTACTTTTTATACTGGTGGCACTATTGTTAAATTAATACAATATTGTAAAGTTTAAAAATAAAATAAAATTTAAAACATTGTAATAAGTCAATCATAAACATTTTAGTAAAAATTGATTTATATTTATTCATTTTCAGAAAACATATGAAATAATCACTGGACCAAGTCATGAGTAATATTAATAAAAGCAATTATTTTTATTTCATTAAGCAATTCTAAAGTTAAAGCTATTCCAGTGTTTTAAAAATTTAACTTCATGTTCTCCAAGACTGCATAATATATTATAGAATATATATTTATCAGAAAATATATACTTTTTCCTCACTCATGTACTGTCTTTCAAGGAAATAATCTTTAAAAATAAATCAAAAGGAAAAAAAAAAGGAATATTCTTAGTTTTTCATGGAATCTAGCTACTAACATTTTGACAAAACTCTACTTTCAAATATGTGTCAACCAGATAATTTATGCATAATGCTGGACTTTCACTACTCCACTGATAGTCTCCTTAATATGTGAATTGAAATTATCAATTTCTATGACTAATTTATTTTAATGTTCTGAATTCTATCATCAATGAAAGGCTCTCTATCAATTTTAGTTTACATATTCGAAGATGTCTTTGAAGAAGAAACACATTTTTAAAAATCAGATAAATTTTATATTTCTGATATGATTATTTTTGGATTTTTATTAAGTTAAATCATAAATTTCAGTTTTTAAACAAATTATATTTATTAAATTCACTCATTTTCAATTTTGTGTGGTTAAGACAAATGTTGATGAGTTAAAAAGCTTTTCTAGGACTTTTGATCTAGTCAGAATAAAGTAACAGGGACTATATTTAACCCACACTATATGGAAATTAGAACACTGGACAAAATATGTAAAGAGATGTTTCTCAACACAGAACAATGCTCTCTGGGAGATTGGGGACCAGCAAGAAGGCCTGCTATTGACTCAATGACTATAAAAAGTTTTGGAGCAGCAACATAGCGAGCAAGACCACAACAAAGCTTAACTGAGTAGATAAATTTCATAGTATAGTGAAGCTCAGGTCAGAATTTGAAGGTATTGGAAAAAAGAGAGAGGGGGAGGGAATAGGGAGAGAGAAAAAGAGAGAGAGAGAGACAAAGTATGCATTTCAGAGGTCTGCATAAATGTCCCCTTAAATTTTTGGCTGTTACTGATCTACACATGTAGGAAAGAAACCACCTGAAGTCAAAGAGAGCATTACTAGAAAGAAATAGCAGAAATATCCCTGGTGCACACAAAGGGTATAATTTAGTTGCAACAGTTTAGTTGCTCAGTTGTGTCTGACTCTTTGCAACCCCATGAATTGCAGCATGCCAGGTCTCCCTGTCCATCACCAACTCCCGGGGTTCACTCAAACTCATGTCCATCAAGTCAGTGATGCCATCCAGCCATCTCATCCTCTGTCATTCCCTTCTCCTCCTGCCCCCAATCCCTCCCAGCATCAGAGTCTTTCAACTCTTTGCATGAGGTTGCCAAAGTCCTGGAGTTTCAGCTTTAGCATCATTCCTTCCAAAAAACACCCAGGACCGATGTCCTTTAGAATGGACTGTTTGGATATCCTTGCAGTCCAAGGGACTCTCAAGCGTCTTCTCCAACACCACAGTTCAAAAGCATCAATTTTTTGGAGCTCAGTTTTCTTCACAGTCCAACTCTCACATGCATACATGACCACTGGAAAAACCATAGCCTTGACTAGATGGACCTTTGTTGGCAAAGTAATGTCTCTGCTTTTGAATATGCTATCTAGTTTGGTCATAACTTTCCTTCCAAGGAGTAAGCGTCTTTTAATTTCATGGCTGCAATCACCATCTGCAGTGATTTTGGAGCCCCCAAAAATAAAGTCTGACACTGTTTCCACAGTTTCCCCATCTAGTTGCAATAAGCCAGGTGGAAAGACCTCAAAATACATGAGTGCCATAAAGAGTTCTGAGAATATTTCCTCTGAGAATATTCCCTATTCTCCAGGTTGTTCTGCACAAACCATTTAAAAGTAAGCATCAAAAGATTTACACTGATTCTAAATAAATCTGACTGTGCCTGAGAACAATAAAAGCCAGCATTATTTAAAGGTTAAAAAAAAAAAATAACTAGCTTCTGACAACATAAAATTCAAAATGTTGTGCTAATAATTTAAAAATTAGCTAGTGTACAAAAAGAAAACAAAAAACTACAAAATTCAACCTGTAACATGGAGAAAATTTCATCAATAAGAACATATTTAAATGACAGAAATATTAGGATTGTCTGACAAGGATGTTAAAGCTGTTACAATAATTATATTTCATAGATTTATGGTAAAAGAGAAGACATGATCATGATGAAAAGAGATGTGTGTGTGTGTGTGTGTGTGTGTGTGTTCAGTCACTCAGTCATATCTGACTCTTTGGAATCCCATGGACTGTGTAGCCTACCAGGCTCCTCTGTCCAGGGGATTATCCCAGAAAAAATACTGGACTTGGTTGCCGTTCCTTCTCCAGGGGATCTTCCTGACCCAATGGTAGAACCCATGTCTCTTGCATCTCCTGCATTGGCAGGTGTATTCTTGACCACTGTGCCACCTGGGAATTCTGAGAAGAAATGAAAAAGACCCAATGGGACTTCTAGAGATGAAATACATATTTTAAATAAAAAAATAAATGACTAAATTTTACAGACAATTAGACTTTGCAGAATTAAAGATTCAGGGAAATTGAAGTCACAGCACTAGAGTACATCCAAAATAAAAAAAGAAGAGAAGAAAGCTTTTGAATATTAAATTTGGGAAGATTGGCACTAGAATAAAGTCTTCATCTTTCTGGCATTTTCAGAGTCTTTAATAATTATCAACTTTTATAAAAATATATAAAATAGAATAAGTGATATAATCAACTAATCAAGTAAAATATTTTATTGAGTCAATTTATTGACTATTTGAATTAATTTAAAAGTAGAATATCTCATGTTTATGAAATTCTTGATGCTTTATGTTTAATAAAATGTATGTTTATCATTTAGAGCATATTAATCTACATTTATCAGAACTTCAATATTAGACTGAAGTTAATTTCAGAAAGTCAATAATAAAACTAATAGTAACTAAAATGTCTTTTCTCTTAGCCATTAAAAATTGCAGAGACATATCTAGAGAAAATTAAAAGCCAGATCAATATTAACATCTATGTTGATGGCCCATATTTATTTTAAGCATACATTATTATAAAATTGATGAATATAATATTTCCTGCTGTGAACCCAGATTCAGTTCATTTCAGTTCAGTTCAGTCTCTCAGCCGTGTCTGACTCTCTGTGAACTGCAGCACGCCAGGCCTCCCTGTCCATCACCAACTCCTGCAGTTCACCTAGACTCACATCCATCAAGTCAGTGATGCCATCCAGCCATCTCATCCTCTGCCGACCCCTTCTCCTCCTGCCCCCGATCCCTCCCAGCATCAGAGTCTTTTCCAATGAGTCAACTCTTCGCATGAGGTGGCCAAAGTACTGGAGTTTCAGCTTTAGCATCAGTCCTTCCAACAACATCCAGGACTGATCTCCTTTAGGATGAACTGGTTGTATCTCCTTGCAGTCAAAGGGACTCTCAAGAGTCTTCTCCAACACCACAGTTGAAAAGCATCAATTATTCAGCATTCAGCTTTCTTCACAGTTCAACTTTCACATGCATACATGACTACTGGAAAAACCATAGCCTTGACTAGATGAACATTTGTTGGCAAAGTAATGCCTCTGCTTTTCAATATACTATCCCAGATTAGTGAGATATATTAGCTATTTTGAAGAATAAAGTTAAAATAATGTTATAAATTGAAATATTACTTTCATGTGACCCTGTTCTTTAATTACACTAACATGTTCACATAGAACAATTAATCACAGATTAATTCTAATGTGAGATTTTATACTCTATATTTAGCATAAGGACTCACAGTATGAAATTTATTCCTTAATTAAGTATCAAATGTTATGGATGGCTCTTAAAGATTATGTTTTTAGTATATAGTTTACATATTATTCTCCTTGAAACTCTATTAAAATCACCATGGAGATAAATAAAATATATATCTGTACAAAAAAAAAATGGTAGTATAAGAGATCTTATCATATGAGCTCTATTAACCAACTTACTATAAACCTGATGAGACTGTTTTACTTCCAAAGAAGATAAAGTAGCTTACAGTACACAATACATTCCACTGAAAAAAAATTGTAGAAAAGTGAATATAGTATAAAATCATTTAAGCAACAGGTCTTAGGGAAGTATGGAAGCAACACAAACTAAAGGGGATAATACCACTTATGACAGAATAATTTTGAAGTGGTAAATATACCTTTGCCAAAATCTAAGGATGTATTAGGCAAGAGACGGGAAACCTCAGTGAAAAACCTCTTAGAAACAAACAAACAAAAAAAATGTCACTGAAGAGGGAAAGATTTGAGTTCACAGCCTGCCAAGGAGACATCAGCATTTACCAGTGAACACATTAGGTTTTCAATAAAATTGCCACAATAGTATGATGTGAATAGATACTCTTCTCAACAAAAACATACAAGATAGACAATAAGCACATGAAAAGATGTTTAACATCACTAATTATTATGGAAATGCAAGTCAAAACCACAATATCACCTCACATCTTTCAGAATCTGTCTTATTAAAAAGATAACTAATAAGAAGTACTGAAGATGTGGAGAAAAAAAAAAAAAACAAACACTGGTGGCAATGTAAACTGTTCCAACCACTATGGAAAACAGTTTGGAGACTCTCAAAATATTAAGAATAACCCACTACTATCACATACAATCCAATGATTCCACTTCTGGGTAGTGAGCTGAAGAATATAAAATTACTAATTCAAAAAGATGTATGCAACCCTATGTTCATTGCAGCATTATTTATAATAGTCAAATCATAGAAACAACCTGGTAGGCTGCAGTCCATGGGGTCGCTAAGAATTGGGCACGACTGAACGACTTCCTTTTACTTTTCACTTTCATGAATTAGAGAAGGAAATGGCAACCCACTCCACTCCAGTATTCTTGCCTAGAGAATCCCAGGGATGGGGGAGCGTGGTGGGCTGCCGTCTATGGGGTCGCACAGAATTGGACACGACTGAAGCGACTTAGTAGTAGTAGTAGTAGAAACAACCTAAGTTCCCCTTGGCAGAAAAATGGATAAAGAAGATTATGTGAAGATTTTATAAACACACACACAATGAAATACTTCTTAGCCAAGAAAAGATAAAATTGTGCAACTGGCAACAATATGGATGGACCTTGAAGATATATACTAAATGAAATAAGTCAGAGAAAAACAAACTATATGATATCACTCATGCACAAAATATTAAAATAAGTAAATGAATAAATGAACCAGCCAAACCAAACAAAAACAAACACATAGATACAGAGAGCAGAATAGAGGTGAGCAGAGTGAAAGGAGGAGTCAACAGTATAGTCACAAAGAGAAATCATTTGGTGGTGAGCATAATATAGTGTAAACAGAAATTAAAATATAATGTAGAAGTGAAACAAATGATGCCATAAATCAGTGTTATCTCAAAAGAAAAGAAAAAAGAAAGATACCACTTTAAAGGACTGTTACCTACTGAACACTCATTAACTGTTGGAGAAATGCAAAATATTAGAGACACAGAGGAAAATAATTCAGCAAATTTTCACATAAACATATTCTACTAATGATCTAGCAATTCAGCTTCTATGTATCTGCATGAGATAAATAAAAAGCATATATTCTTACAAAGCCCATAGGCCAAGAATGACTCCAACTCTGAAGCACCCTATGTTCACCAAGTGATTAATAGATTAACAAAAAGTAATATATCCATACAGTTGGAAAATTCATAGGGAAACAGTGAATGAAGTATATTAAACAGAAAATATAAATCCCCAAAATGGTGTGCTAGAAAATAGAATCAAGACAAAAAATACTAATACATTATAATGTCATATGTATGAAATGTCATCTTTCCACATCATTAGTTGTCTAGGTTAAGAATGAGAGATGAAAAGAAACATAAGGGAATTTCAGCAGTGATGAGATGTTGTAAAATTTGATTATAGTACTGTTTTATGACTCTCTCAAATTGTCAACATTTGTTGGATTATGGAGAAAGCAAAGGGTCCAGAAAAATATTTACTTCTGCTTCATTGACTACACTAAAGCCATTGACAGTGCATCATAATAAACTGTGTAAACTTCTTGAAGAGATGGGAATACCAGACCACCTTACCTGTCTCTTGAGAAACCTGTATTTGAGTCAAGAAGAAACAGTTATAATACAACCAGACATGGGACAACTGACTGGTCCCAAATTGGGAAAGTAGTATGACAAGGTTGTATATCGTCACCTTGCTTATTTAATTTCTATGCAGAATTCATCATGTGAAATGCCAGGCTGGATGAATCAAAAACTGGAATCCAGTAATCAATATTACTGGAAGAAATAGCAACAACCTCAGATATATGGAGGACACCACTCTAATGGCAAAAAGTGAAGAGGAACTAAAAAGCCTCTTGGTAAAGAGTAGAGTGAAAAAGCTCTCAATGTTGGTTTGAAATTCAACATTCAAAAATTGAAAATCATGGCATCCAGTCCCATCACTTCATAGAAAATAGAAGGGGAAAAGTGGAAGCAGTGACATATTTTCTTTCCTAGAGCTCCAAAATCACTGTGGACTGTGACAACAGTCATGAAATTAAAAGATGCTTGCTCTTTGGAAGGAAAACTATGACAAACCTAGACAGTGTTTTTAAAAACAAAGACATTACTTTGTTGAAAAAGGTCCATAGTCAAAGCTATGGTTTTTCTAGTAGTCCTGTATAGATGTGAGAGTTGGACCATAAAGAAGGCTGAGCACCGAAGAATCAATTATGGCGCTGGAGAAGACTTGAGAGTCTCTTGAACAGCAAGGAGATCAATCCTAAAGGAAATAAACCCTGACTATTCATTGGAAGGACTGATGCTGAAGCTGAAGCTTCAATACTTTGGCCAACTGATGAGAAGAGCTGACACACTGGAAAAGACCCTGATGCTGGAACAGATTGAAGGAGAAGGGATCGGCAATGGACATGAATTTGAACAATTTTCAGGAGACAGTGGGGTACAGAAGTGTCTGCTGCTGCTACTGCTGCTGGTTGCTTCAGTCGTGTCTGACTCTGTGCGACCCTATAGACGGCAGCCCACCCGGCTCCCCTGTGCCTGGGATTCTCGAGGCAAGAACACTGAAGTGGGTTGCCGTTTCCTTTTCCAATGCATGAAAGTAAAAAGTGAAAGTGAAGACACTCAGTTGTGTCCGACTCTTAGTGACCCCATGGACTGCAGCCTACCAGGCTCCTCCAGCATGGGATTTTCCAGGCAAAAGTACTGGAGTGGGTTGCCATTGTCTGGCATGCTACAGTCCATGAGGTTGCAAAAAGTCAGACATGACTTAGGGGCTGAACAACAACACTACAAAGTCTCTAAGGGTTTTGCGTTTACCAAAATTCATTTATGTTATGTGAAAGTACCTCACAAAAGCTTTATGAAAATAGTACAAGTTCTATTAGGCACATGTATCCTAATGAAGGTGCTACATGCTCAAAATAAATCTCAGTATGTGTGGCTGTTAGGTATTTTTTTTTCTATTTCAGAGGCATAAAATCAGCATCAACATGGTTATAATGTAAGGATGATTTCAAACAATACATATTTACTTACTATGTGATGAGCACATTAAATTCTTAAAGAGTCATGAAAAACATACTATCATTATTTTCATTTTACAGATAAAACTGAGTTACCAAACTACTAATTTATTCATCCAAAGTTGCACAGCAACAAGTTGCAGAGCTGGCATGTGGACCTAGTGACCGTGCCTCTAGGGTCTATGCTCTAGTCTACACTACACTAAGTTATTTTGCTTGTTATCTAATGATGGTTTATCAACAATCATGTAGAAAAGCAAAACGGCATAATATTTAGAGAGAGATAGAAATTAACAATAAAAGAATGTTTATTAATCATAGTGAAATAAGAAATTAAGAAAGGTCAGATAAATAATTACAGCTGCTGCTGCTGCTAAGTCGCTTCAGTCATGTCGGACTCTGTGCGATCCCATAGACGGCAGCCCACCAGGCTCCCCCGTCCTTGGGATTCTCCAGGCAAGAACATTGGAGTGGGTTGCCATTTCCTTCTCCAATGCATGAAAGTGAAAAGTGAAAGTGAAGTCTCTCAGTAGTGTCCGACTCTTCGAGACCCCATGCACTGCAGCCTACCAGGCTCCTCCGTCCGTGGGGTTTTCCAGGCAAGAGTAGTAGAGTGGGATGCCATCGCCTTCTCCGTATAATTACAGCAGAAAGCTCAATTATACAATCCTTTCAAGCTTTATTTTTCTTACCACCTAGCAAATTGAGTATACAAAATAAATATGGGAAGAAGTATGAAGCCCTGTGAGGAAACTTTACCTTATTATGAAGACTGAGCTCTATTGCTCATAATATATTCCAATATCACTTTTATCATTCATAGTCAGTGAAATATAACTTTTCTGTAAGTAAAATTTAACTTTGTATTATCCTCCTATTCAGTTGATAACCCACATAAACCTTACCTTGAAAGAAATACATAGCAAAGAGAATTCAAAATATACTGTTGAGAACCTATCTACTATTTAAGATGAGAGTATAGTCTATAAATATAAGAAATAATTGCAATAGATGCAATATCATAGCTCTCACATGGCTCCATATATTATGAATATTAGCTGTAGGTTCTTAAAATGTACATTGCTTTTGGAAATTTAACTGTAGGAAAGTTAGTGTTCTTTGAACTTATGGTAAAAATATTCACAAAGTTTTTGATGTAAAGTTTCATACAGGATGAGATAAAGTTTGTTTCATTAAAAAAAATGATTTCAATATTGCTTTCTGTTTAATTAAATTGCATTTATAGCACAATATTTCAAAGAAAGTAGATCTGATGATGAGAAACCAAGAATATATGTATTCAACAAATTAACACTTCACTGTTTAGTTCACGAATATTCAATAAAAGATTAATTTATTTTAAAATGTCTCTATTCCTTTACTCACTCATGTGAAAATACATTGAATCATACGTCTAAGTTCTTGACAACAATAAACTAGATTTTTATACGGTACTTTCCAGAAACAAACACAAATAAAACTAAAACTATTTGAAAACAGTAGATACTCTAGAGAATTAAAATAATTTATAATATTTAAGCAAAATAACAATATCAGTTGTGCAAAGTAAATGACTACTTCCAGAATATAAATTTTCTTTTTAAAACTGTTTGTTCAGAAAAACAGTTGACATTTTTATCAATTTATGAGCTTTCAGTTGAGAGTTTTCAAAATAACATTGCATCCAAGGAAACATTAAGTAGGAAGATATATCAGAAATGCTGCGCAGTCATAAATTTATTTCAGAATTGGTGTTTTTTATCATACTCACCAGGCAGAAAGAAAGCTTTAAAGTTTTATTTTGACACTATCACTATTAAAGGCCAAACTATAAATTCTAAATAATTGTCTTCAAAGTTCCAAGCTCACAAACATTTTCCAAGCTTCATACATCAATATGCTTTGCCCGTCAGTTTTGTACAGTGCAATATTTGCATTATCACATTCTCTTTTGCATTTTCCCTTCCATAGTTTTTATTTATCTCTCAACCTTTCATTTTATTAGAACATTTAGTTCAGTATGTTGAAACCTATAACTTCTATTTCCTTTTAAAATGTTATAACAAATATGTTTATCCAAGTACTCCAGTATCTATTACATTGAAAACTCAATCTCTCAATCTTTTAGGCAAGGCATTTTATAGTAGAATTCCTAAGACAGGTAAAGATTTAATTTTTGTAAAACATGGATGTAGTATGCCCAGGGCCCCAGGTTATACAACTATAACAGGTCTCTCACATTGGAGTTGACATAACTAGTGGCCACACAGCACTATAATCCAGAGATTTCTTGACTTTTAGTTTGTTACATAATTTTCTTCCACCTTCCTCAACTCTTTCTAGAAAATAAATTCATAGCTTAAGCACTATGTAAATATATTTTCACCTAATCATACTAATCACACAAGAAAAGAGGACAATTAACACTTAAGGGGAAAAACAAAACAAACTGCCTCAAGTACATTAAAATATGTTCAATACATAACAGAATATCATTTGCTCTCCAATATACCACTTATTTTCTTCACAGAGCTTAAAGTGTTCTTCACATAGTTGAGTATGTAGCCTTTTTGTGATTAACAGAAGTATCTCTGAATTTTTATTACATAGAGACTACAAAGAAAATGCTGTAACATAAAATAGAATACTAATGGGTAAAGAATAAATAACATAATATTTCACTGAATGATTGACTTAGATCCCGGTTTTTAAATAAAATTTACTGATAAATTAATGTTTTACCCATATGTTGGCTGCACAAACTAAACATATATATGTTCAGTTCAGTCATTCAGTCATGTCCAGCTTTTTGCAACCCCATTGACTGCAGCACATCAGGCCTCCCTGTCCATCACCAATTCAGTTTACTCATACTCATATCCATTGAGTTGGTGATGCCATCCAACCATCTCATCCTCTGTCGTCCTTCTCCTCCCATCTTCAATCTTTCTCACCATCAGTGTCTTTTCAAATGAGAGCACTATTTGCATCAATGGACCAATGTACTGGAGTTTCCACTTCAGCGTCATTCCTTCCAATGAATATTCAGGACTGATTTCCTTTAGAATCGACTGATTGGATCTCCTCACAGTCCAGGGGGCTCTCAAGAGTCTTCTCCAGCACCACTTTTTAAAAGCATCAATTCTTTGGCACTCAGCCTTCTTTATGGTCCATCTCTCACATCTGTACCTGACTACTGGAAAAACCATAGGTTTGATTATGAGGACCTTTGTCAGCAAAGTAATGTCTCTGCTGTTTAATATGCTGTGTAGGTTGATCATAACTTTTCTTCCAAGGAGCACGCATCTTTTAATTTCATGTCTGCAGTCACCATCTGCAGTGATTTTGCAGCCCAGAAAAATAGTTTGTCACTGTTTCCACTGTTTCTCCGTCTATTTTCCATGAAGTGATGGGACCAGATGCCATAATCCTAGTTTTCTTAATGTTGAGTTTCAAGCCAACTTTTCACTCTCCTCTTTCACTTTCATCAAGAGGCTCTTTAGTTCCTCTTCAATTTCTGCCATTAGAGTGGTATAATCTGCATATCTGAGGCTGTTAATATTTTTCCCAGTGATCTTGATTCCATCTTGCCATTTATCCAGCCTGGCATTTTGCATGATGTGACCTGAATAGAAATTAAATAAACAGGGTGAAAATATACAGCCACGTCATCCTCATTTTCTAATTTGCAACCTGTCCATTGTTTCACATCTAGTTCTAACTGTTACTTCTTTACCTGCATACAGCTTTTTCAGATGATAAATAAGGTGGTTTGGTATTCCCATCTCTTGAAGAATTTCCCACAGTTTGTTGTGATCCACACAGTCAAAGGCTTTCGTGTAGTCAATGAAGAAAACATAGATGTTTTTATGGAATTCCCCTGCTTTCTTCATGTTCCAATGAATGTTGGCAGTTTCATCTTTAGTTCCTCTGCTTCTTTACAACCCAGTTTGTACATCTGAAAGTTCTTGATCCACCTACTGCTGAATGGTTTTGACCTTATCCTTGCTAGTATGTGAAAAGAGGGCAATTGTATGGTATGGTGAACATTCTTTAGCATTGCTCTTCTTTGGAGTTGGAATGAAATCTGACCTTTTCCAGTCCTGTGGCCACTACTGAATTTTCCAGATTTGTTGGCATATTTTTTCCAGTACTTAAGAGCATCATCTTTTAGGATTTTAAATATACACACTGTTTCCTTCTTTTAACTTTGTTTCTGCTGCTGCTAAGTCACTTTAGCCATGTCAGACTCTTTGCAACCCCATGGACTATAGCCCACCAGGCTCCTTTGTCCATGTGATTCTCCAATCAAGAATACTGGAGTGGGTTGGTATTTCTTCCTCTAGGAGATTTTCCTGACCCAGGGATCAAAAGCATGTCTATTACATCTCCTGTATTGTCAGGCAGGTTCTTTACCACTATCTCCACATGGGAAGACTGAACTTTATTAATGCGTGTCTATTTTGTGTTGTAATGAAATCAAATTTCTGTTTATAAAGCTCAAATCAATCCTTAGATTATAGCAATTACATTCAAATTAATATGAAAAGATTTTCATATTCTTTCAGTCATTTCTGGTATTATTTAACATCATAGAATTTTTTTTTTTAATTTCTTACAATTTTTCTAAATTTACTAATTTTTGACTAAAAACTTTATATGTCTAGTTAAGTCTTTTAACTCTTTACATAAGATGCAAAGTAAATCTAACATTTTTAACAAAGATACAGTAAGACCATAAACATAGTATAGTATCTATCCATTTAAGAATTGTTTATTAGGAACATTACTTGTGAAAGTCATGTTGAATGCTATTATCAAATAATTTTATTTCATTAATTGCATTATTTCAAACTATAGTATATATGTAGTGTGTGTATATCATGTGTGTGTGTGTGTGTGTGTGTGTGTGTGTTGTGATGAGCTTAGTTGCTCAATAATGTCTGACTCTTTGTGACCCCATGGACTGTAGCCCTCCAGGCTCCTCTGTCCATGGGGATTTTCCAGGCAAGAACACTGGAATGGGTTGCTATATCTTTTTCAAGGGGTTCTTCCCAACCCAGGCATCGAACCCAGGTCTCCTGCATTGCAGGCTGATTCTTTATCATATGTGCCAGCTGGTGGTGCAGTGAGAAGAGCAAGAGACCTTGATTCTACTCCTGGGCTGAGAAGATTCACCTGGAATAGGAAACCCCAAACCACTCCAGTGTCCTTGCCTGGAAAGTTCCATGGACAGAGAATGCCTGACAGGCTACAGTCCATGGGGTAGCAAAGAGTCAAACATGACTAAGCGTGCACACACACACACACACACACACATGTGAGTGTGTGTGTACATATTTGTTTTGTTCTTCTAAGTATAGAAAAAGTAAAGAAAAAATGACTTAAAATTCAAGAAAATCTTAAAAAATAAAAAAAAAAATAAATGGATAGAGTTACATTAAAGGTAAAAATACCTGCTCATATAAATAGTATAAATGAAATCAAGTAAAATAAAATTGAAAGGTTTTGCTCCGACTCTATTCGCATCCTCCTTTTCATGTCATTCACAAATGAGCAGAAATCCTCTAAACATCAAAAATAGCTTAAGAGGAAAACAAACCTCAAAACTTTGATGTTTACATTCCTAATAATTCTTACACTATTAGAGAGTAAACTTTAAAATTATTTCTCATAAACCTTTGATTGTTAATCTTTGATAATCAGAAGCATTATTATGAAATATTTTGCTGTTTCATAAATATTTTTATGAAATATAAGGAGTCATCAGTAGTTCTGTCCCCAAATACAATTTAGGCTCTAAGAACCCAAAGTAAAATAGTGATTCCCACTGCAAGTCAGGAAATCCCTTAGGATTTAGGCTTTCACCTGATAGAAGATAATATCCTGTATCTTCCATGGTTGGATCATCCTAGGGGGATTAAAGCTCCAAGTCAAGTCACTGAATATTAGAATGTATTTAAATGAACGGAGTGAGATAACAAGAATAGATTGGCATTTCTTTTTATAATGCCTTTTAATCTGCCCTTGAACTCCTTTAATAATGGGCAATTTACTCTCTTGTTGATGGCAACTTCTCTACTTAAATATCATTGAGAATTTGAAATATTTGCTTATTTTGAACTGAAGTCACACTGAAGTTTTCATCCACCCATAAGAGTTCTTTGCTATATAAGTTATCAGAGAAGAAGTTGAATATTTTAGCCAACATGCAGATATTTGTGTATTTGAAAAGAACTCCAATACCCCTTCCTTACTAAAGCATAATTAGGTTTTTTGACTTTATGAACATATTCTGAATTTTCATCAGAATCAGTGAATTCCAAATTTTGATTCATGTCCCTGTTACAGTATGATTCCCAGAACTCTTCGTATCAGATAAAATTATATTGAAAAACCAAATTGAAGTTAGCAGTTCCAATATTTTGACTAATTAAATTGGATATTTTTCAACATTCTGATTATGTTTTGCTTATTTAAGTGTCATAGAGTCTCTAAAAGCCTATGCAAATTGGCATGTGGATCAGAACAGTAATTTACAAGCCTAAGTGTGAACTTTCATTGAATCATATTTACTTCAATATTAAGTTGCTGTAGTCTTTCATAAAAGAAGGAAAGTGTTACAAATGTGCATATGAATCTGCTTATCTTGAATGCTGCCTTCCATTAGATGTGACAAGATCATTACTTCACTGAATTTTTAATCATCACATGGAGAATTGCTCAGTACATTCTGCATCTGTTAATTTCAGATGCTACAAATCACTAACTCTGCTGATATGATTTGTCTTTATCAATGTTTGCATCAATAAAAGGACATGTTCAGTTTCAACCTCTTCTGAGGGAAAATATGTAAATTTTATCTCTTTCTTGTAGTTCCTGTCAGATATTACATTTTAATGTTATTTCCCTACATTATACAATTTAGATTTATATTCTACACATATTTCTGAAGCATAAGTTTTGTAATCTACTTATGAATTAATTTTTTCTAGTGTTATCACAAACCAATCTTAAAATCTGGGTTTTAAAGTGTTATGAACTTGAAATATTACAAATTGTTTTGAAGGCATTATGAATTTCAGTTCAGGTCAATCACTCAGTCGGGTCCAACTCTTTGCGGGCCCATGGACTGCAGCACACCAGGCTTCCCTGTCCATCACCAACTCCCAACTCATGTCCATCAAGTTGATGATGTCATCCTGTCATCTCATCCTCTGTCATGCCCTTCTTCTCCTACCTTCAGTCTTTCCCAGGATCAGGGTCTTTTCCAATGAGTCAATATCAGATGATCAAAGCACTGGAGCTTCAGCTTCAGAATCTGTCCTTCCAATGAATATTCAGAACTGATATCCTTTAGGATCAACTGGTTTGATAGTCCTGCAGCCCAAGGGACCCTCAAGAGTCTTCTCCAACACTACAGTTCAAATGCATCAATTCTTTGGTACTCAGCTTTCTTTATGGTTCAACTCTCACATCCACACATGACTACTGGAAAAACCATAACTTTGACTATACGGACCTTTGTTGTCAAAGTAATGCCTCTGCTTTTTAATATGCTGTCTAGGTTTGTCATAGCTTTGCTCCAAGGATGAAGTGTCTTTTAATGAATCTATAATCTTACAAATATGATCAATCTGTATATATGTAACTTTTGTATATATGTAACTAAAACTTGTTCTTTTCTAAATTGATGGAGGAAATGCACTACTGTTGTCCTTAGTTGCAATTAGTCAGATATGGCAACTCTATAGTCATTGTTATCTTGGCCTCTTATCTCTCACTCAGACCAAGCCAGTAGCTTTCTAACTGGTTTCCCTGCTTCAAGTGTGGCTTTAAATTAATTCATCTTTTTAAAGTATAAAACCAAGCATGGCACGTCCTCATTTAAAATCAATCAATAAATTCCTGTCTCCTAGAAGATACTGTCCTGGCTTTCTTGCACACCTCTAATGTGTGACATGACCTTTTTCTTGTCCACACTCCCACTTCATCTATCAAGACTGAATAAACTGCCTTTGATTGACCCATTCTTTCTATTCCATGCTGCTAACCTGGAATACAAAGGCCATTTCTATCAGGATAATTCATCCTTTGGCCTACCTGCCTCTTAATATTTAATTTCAATATTGTCATCTGTTAACTATCTATGCATATATATATGTGTGTCTTTCCTGGTGGCACAGTGGTAAATAACCTTCCTGCGAACTCAGGAGACACAGGAGACATGCGTTTAATCCCTGGGTCAGGAAGATCCCTTGGAAAAGGAGATGGCAACCCTCTCCTGTACTCTTGCCTGGGAAATCCCACAGACACAAGGAGTCTGACAGGCTACAGTCCATGGTGTTCCAAAAAAAACCAGATACAACTTAGTGACTAAACAACATTGACAGACAGTTAACTAGAAATATAGATAGATAGTTGATGCTTGAGCAACACAGGAGTTAGAAGTGCTGACCCCTCATGAAGTAAAAAACTAACTCAAGTATAACTTTATACTTGGCCTTCCTTATCTGGAGTTCCATTGGTGAATTCAACAACTATGGGTCTGATGGTACTGTACTACTATTTAATGAAAAAGAGTCTGAGTGTAAATGGATCTGTGCAATTCAAGCCCATGTTTTTCTAGGATCAACTGGTATTCATATATACATATATATGTATAAATACATGCATACAAACACACATATGAAAGAGAGACAGAGAAAGGGAGAATTTTCCAATAGGCACTTAACTGTTCCATAGCATCTACTCTGACCTTTTTGCAATCACTTCTCTTATTAGAAACCAAAGTCTGTATTTAAAAAAAAAATAAATCTGTTCATGTCATTAGAATCTTTCAATGGTTTCCCAATATTTTCAAGAAAATGACAAATGTACTACAAGTTTTCTGCATAGTGTGCTCATTACCCTCTTTTCTTCTAGTTCTCTTAACTTTTACTCCCCATAACACCTCTTAAAGCCACACATACTTTCTTTTACTTCCAAAATGCCTGGGATGACCATTTGTTCCATTTTCCAATTAACTTCTCACTTTATACTTGTTTTGTAATGTTGTGTGATATAGCACTTGAGTTGAATATATTACTATTTGCAATATTTTTGCATGTATATGTGCTCAGTCACTCAGTAATGTCCAACTCTTTATGATTCCACAGACTGTACCCCAACAAGCTGCTCTGTCCATAGGATTTCCCAAGGAAGAACACTGGAATGGGTTGCCTCCTCCAAGGGATCTTCCTAACCCAGGGATCAAACCTGCAACTCCTGCGGCTCTTGCACTGGCAAGCAGATTCTTTACCACTGAGCCACCTGGGAAGTGCCTTGTAATGTTTTATAATATTTAATTACAATGTTAAATTTTAACTAAATATTGCCAAAAGTTAAAGAATAAGAGGGATAAGATTTGGATAAGTTCTAGATATTCTTAAAAACATATTAAGAGAGAAAGAGAGAAAATTAAGGGGTAATAGTTAGGTAATTTAGTTCTCCATTAAAAGTAGTTAATACTTTCAGAAAAAAGATTACAATGCCTGTATCATTATAATTTGACATCTAGATACCACCCAACAATATTTTTCTCTTTAACAGATATCAAAAATATAGGTACCCCCTTGATTTAATTTCATAAAGTCAATTTGAAGTCCCCCCAAACAATGAGGAAGCTAAGGGAAATGTACAGTCTTAAACACCACAGCACATGATAAACAAACACAATGTTCTTTAATTATATAGGTATGCATTGTCAAAAACATCTAGGGTTCAAATAAGAAAAATGATACTTCTTTGAGCAGCTAAATCGCAATCAAATCTATAAAACATCAACAAGTACAAAACTGTGAAAGAATACACTGCAAAACAGATTATCTGTCTGGGAGTAGAATCCAGAGATTGGTATGATAGTGGCAGCATTCTGCTGTGTCCTGTCAAGAACGAAAAAAGCTTAATCAAATATTCTTGGATAATTTTACAAGGAGCCCATCCAATTACCTAAAGCTATATCTCCATTCATTGTCAAAGCAAATGGACAACAACAACAACAAATCACTACCTAATAATATAAAACATTTTATTTGATGTCCCTTATATTATCTTCATTTAAAGGAAACTACTATGAATAAATTTTGGAAAAAGACTACTGAATTTAAATCAAGTAACCACAATATTCTTGTTTTACCGCTATCTGGTTTTCCAGGCTTTGGCAGGTCAAATTGATTTTTATTTATGAACTAGCACCTATTGGTTCATTTTAACTGATTATATCCTTTTAGGCAAATTTTAAACTTCAGTTTACACATAATCATTATATAAATTTCAAGTAAGAGTAATATTCATTCTAACTACTAATGGAACTTTTCATTCATATATAAAATTATGTATCATAAATGACATTCAATATAATGTAATTTAAACATGAGTGTTTCTGATGAAGTCTCCAGCTTATGTTATAGAACTGTGCACAGCTGTGGAAATCCATGTTTAGGAAAGACATTTTTGAGACATCTGCTAACACATCTGCCCAGCCTCTGTCCCTTAGAAAGACATAGTTTTCATTACATTTGATATTAGGAAGTTAACTAATCTGCCTTCTGGCCTGGAATGAAACACTGTCTTTATTTTCTAAGGCTCATCATGGCACAGCAAAGGGTGCATATTATCAAGATATTTATTATTGGTTATATTAACATTGGCCACTGGTTAAGATGGTGCTAGCCAGGTTTCTCCTTATTTTATTTTTCCTGTTTACATTCTATTCATTAGAAGTGAATCACTAAGTCTAGCCTGAAATAAAGAGAAGAGCTTTGCCTGCCAAAGAGAAGAGTATCAAATAATTTGTTGCTATTGTTCAGTTGCTAAGTCGTGTCTTACTCTTTGTGATCCTAGGGACTCCCCTGTTCTTCACTATCTCCCAGAGTTTGCTCAAATTCCTGTTCATCAAGTTGGTGATGCAATCTAATCATCTCAGCCTCTGTCGCCCCTCTCTCTTTTTGCCTTCAATTTTTCCCAACTTCAAGGGCTTTTTCAATGAGTCAGCTCTTCACATCAGGTAGCCAAAGTTGGAGCTTCATCCTCAGCAACAGTCAAATAATTTTTTAACATACATTAAAACTGCCATCTGAATTACTATATATGAGAGGAAGAAAGGATATGTTGAGCTTCTACAAACATCTATTTTCATTAAAGTTTTTTTGTTCATTAATTTTAGCTTTCATTGTTGGATCATAACAATACTGATGCAGGTTTATAAAGGTAATTTCATTTATAGTTCCTTTATTTTTTCTATATTTGCTGATTGGAATTCTTCCTTAAGGAAGAGTTATCATCCATATGGAGTGATGGATGCCTTTTTTTATTTTTTTTGGTTTATAATGTAATGGTACTGTATTGTATCACTCAAATTGTCCCCACTTTGTCCATTAGGAGCTGAGATCTCTTTCCATTTAGCTCCTGTGTCCTTTGGGAGTGTCAATATCCATTCTCTTCCTTTGCTTTTTTCTCCTTTATCCCCCTTCTTTTAGTACTTTCTTATTTTCTGACACTATGAATTGCTCTAGACTCATCTTATATTTTCCATTTTACAGCCCTAGAATAAATCAGTTATCCAGGGAGTTTAGTTCATTTTATTAGAGAATGGTATTTTGAAACCTAGGTCTGGGCACTAGGTTTGTTAAATACTATTGAGTTTCTGTACTTTTACACCTTCTCAGATGATAAAATTAGTCAAAGTATTAAACAATGTATATACACACACATTTATACACATATCTCTATATTTTTATATCTATCATATGTTTGTCTAAATACATATGAATTCATATGGAAATCTCTGACTTAAATCCAGCACCACAGAATTTTACCACAGAGTCCATTCTAGCATTTCCCCCTCCACTTGCTTATTTGTTATTTTTACCCTGACAAGGATAAACCTACTTATTATGACTATCTATAATGTATATACATTTAATGTATTCATTTAAATGTAGTATAAGAAAAGGAGTTACAGGATTGCCAAGCTAGATTCATTCCTGTTAGACAAAGTTTACCATCTAGGGCAGAGGGAGTCTTTTTCTCTATTTCTGGTAAATATGAGAAAGAATGAAAATAAATATTAAGCATCTACTAAAAAGTTATGACCAACCTAGATAGCATGTTGAAAAGCAGAGGCATTACTTTGCAAACAAAGGTACATCTAGTCAAGGCTACGGTTTTTCCAGTGGTCATGTACAGATGTGAGAGTTGGACTGTAAACAAAGCTGAGTGCCAAAAAATTGATTCTTTTGAACTGTGGTGTTGGAGAAGATTCTTGAGAGTCCCTTGGACTGCAAGGAGATCCAACTAGTCCATTCTAAAGGAGATCAGCCCTGGGTGTTCTTTGGAAGGAAGGATGCTAAAGCTGAAACTCCAGTACTTTGGCCACATCATGCGAAGAGTTGAAAGACTCTGATGCTAGAGGGATTGGGGGCAGGAAGAGAAGGGGACGGCAGAGGATGAGATGGCTGGATGGCATCACTGACTCAATGGACATGACTATGCGTGAACTCCGGGAGTTGTTAATGGACAGGGAGGCCTGGCGTGCTGCAATTCATGGGGTCAAAAATAGTCAGACACAACTGAGTGACTGAACTGAACTGAACTAGATAGGAAGTTGTGTCTCCTTTTTTAAAATGTTTTAAGTGAATATTATGTCATACTAGAGACCATCCCCATATCTAAAACTGTAAAATCAAAACTTACTGATGAAGTTCTAGAGCACAGGGCATCTTTTTCTCTATTTCTGGTAAATATGAGAAAGAATGAAAATAAATATTAAGCAGCTACTAAAAAGAATACACAGAAGAACTGCACAAAAAAGATCTTCACGACCCAGATAATCACAATGGTGTGATCACTCACCTAGAGCCAGACATCCTAGAATGTGAAGTAAAGTGGGCCTTAGAAAGCATCACTATGAACAAAGCTAGTGGAGGTGATGGAAAAACAGTTGAGCTATTTCAAATCCTAAAAGATGATTCTGTGAGAGTACTGCACTCAATATGCCAGCAAATTTGGAAAACCCAGCAGTGGCCACAGGACTGGAAAAGGTCAGTTTTCATTCCAATCCCAAGAAAGGCAATGCCAAAGAATGCTCAAACTACCGCACAATTGCACTCATCTCACATGCTAGTAAAGTAATGCTCAAAATTCTCCAAGCCAGGCTTCAGCAATACGTGAACCATGAACTTCCTGATAATCAAGCTGGTTTTAGAAAAGGCAGAGAGTCATCCCAATGCACCAGCCCCAAGCATGGGACGACCCAGAGGGACGGTACGGGGAGGGAGAAGGGAGGAGGGTTCAGGATGAGGAACAGGTGTATACCTGTGGCGGATTCATGTTGATATATGGCAAAACCAATACAATATTGTAAAGTTAAAAAATAAAATAAATTAAAAAATATAATAATAATAAATTAAATTAAATATTTAAAAAATAAAAAAAAAAGAAAGAAAGAAAAGGCAGAGGAACCAGAGATCAAATTGCCAACCTCCACTGGATCATCGAAAAAGCAAGAGAGTTCCAGAAAAATATCTATTTCTGCTTTATTACTATGCCAAAGCCTTTGACGGTGTGGATCACAATAAACTGTGTAAAATTCTGAAAGAGATAGGAATACCAGACCACCTGATCTGCCTCTTGAGAAATCTGTATGCAGGTCAGGAAGCAACAGTTAGAACTGGACATGGAACAACAGACTGGTTCCAAATAGGAAAAGGAGTACATCAAGGCTGTACATTGTCACCCTGCTTATTTAACTTATATGCAGAGTACATCATGAGAAACACTGGGCTGGAGGAAGCACCAGTTGGAATCAAGATTGCCGGGAGAAATATCAGTCACCTCAGATATGCAGATGACACCACCCTTATGGCAGAAAGTGAAGAGGAACTCAAAAGCCTCTTGATGAAAGTGAAAGTGGAGAGTGAAAAAGTTGGCTTAAAGCTCAACATTCAGAAAGCGAAGATCATGGCATCTGGTCCCATTACTTCATGGGAAATCGATGGGGAAACAGTGGAAACAGTGCCAGACTTCATTTTTTTCGGCTCCAAAATCACTGCAGATGGTGACTGCAGCCATGAAATTAAAAGACGCTTACTCCTTGGAAGAGAAGTTATGACTAACCTAGATAGCATATTCAAAAGCAGAGACATTACTTTGCCAACAAAAGTCTGTCTAGTCAAGGCTATGGTTTTTCCTGTGGTCATGTATGGATGTGAGAGTTGGACTGTGAAGAAGGCTGAGTGCCAAAGAATTGATGCTTTTGACCTGTGGTGTTGGAGAAGACTCTTGAGAGTCCCTTGGACTACAAGGAGATCCAACCAGTCCATTCTGAAGGAGATCAGCCCTGGGTGTTCTTTGGAAGGAATGATGCTAGAGCTAAAACTCTAGTACTTTGGTCACCTCATGTGAAGAGTTGATTCATTGGAAAAGACTCTGATGCTCAGAGGGATTCTGGGCAGGAGGAAAAGGGGACGACAGAAGATGAGATGGCTGGATGGCATCACCGAGTCAATGAACTTGAGTTTGAGTGAACTCCGGGAGTTGGTGATGGATAGGGAGGCCTGGCCTGCTGCGATTCATGGGGTCGCAAAGAATCAGACACAACTGACCAACTAAACTGAACTGAACTGAAAAAGTTATTACAAAGTCTAAAAATGATAACATGGAAATAATATATGATAACATTTTGTATGTTAAGTAGAAAAGTAAGATATTAAGTTAAAATGCACTAAAGGTCATTTTTTCTTTGCAGAAGGAAGATGTAGATAATAATGTCAAAACTAAGTAAGTTTGTTATATTTTTCAGACTAATTAATAAAAGAATAATAACAGAAAATATAATTTCCAAAATGATAGGAAAAATAACGAAAAATGACCCACCAACCCCCAAGAGAGAAACAAACAAACTGACAAAGAAGCAACAAAAACAAGGAAATAAGGTGGTAGATAAAAATATGACTATGTGAGTAATGACATATCATAAATAGCTTAAAATATTCTTTGAAAAATAAGATTTTCAGACAAAATTAAAAGAACCCAAATTAAAGAAATGAAAATTATGCATTATAAAATACTTATCTAGTATATAAGAAAAGAGATTCTTTACATTGTATAAATTCAATACAGAAAAATAATTTTATCTTCATATGCATTGTCATAGCATCTAAATTCTTTAAAGACATGTTCAAATTTAAGAAACTGTGCTCAAACTGCTGCTGCTCCTGCTAAGTCGCCTCAGTCGTGTCTGACTCTTTGTGACCCCATGGATTGCAGCCTACCAGGGTCCTCCATCCATGGGATTTTCCAGGCAAGAGTACTGGAGTAGGGTGCCATCACCTTCTCTGTTGCTCAAACTAAGGTACTCTAAATTCTCTGAAGATTAATTTATTTAAATACTTGGCTTTTTTTTATGTAGAGTGAAAAATACACATAGAGCATTAGCACATATTTATAAAAATATTAATATAAAAAGTTACTAAAATATTTATAAAATATTTACATTCTCTATGGAACTTTTCTTTTTAAATATTGGAAACATTTAAGATCAGTAATGAGATTGCCTTAGTGTATTGAATCTGAGAAGGAATGCTGCACAGATTTGTTTCAACCTAATCTAAATTTGGAGGAACAAAAGCACTTTAATTAAAGGCTCTGTATTTACTCATCTTATACCTCAAAGCCTCAGTACCTTCAAAAAAACTGGATGCTTTCTACTAGCATGTAAAGACAACTGTGATTATAACCATAGACTCAAGTGCCAATAATTAATGCTATTATTTTTACTAACATTAAGAACACTTTAAAAATAAGGGAGATTACTTAACAGAGACTGTTAGTATATATCAGATAAAAATAATAGTTTTTCTTCTGATTTCTTGCACAGAACTTTTCTTAAAGTCAAATAGTGAGTTAAAAATCTTCCAAAATCCAGAGATAAAAGGTGCTTAAATTGTGTAAGCATTTTAATTATTTATTAGTGACTATGACTGCAGGTGGCTCAGATGGTAAAGAATCTACCTCCAATGCAGGATACCTGGATTCAATCCCTGGGTTACGAAGATTCCCTGGAGAAGAGAATGGCAACCACGCCATGGGGTGGCAAAAAAACAGACATGACTGAGTGAGTAACACTTTCATGACTGCAGGCAGCCAATCTAAATATTTTTAGCTGTTCAATTTATATGAAATGTATTTAGAGACAAGATAGATCTGTTGTATTGCTTTAATTCATTATACTTAGGCATGTAAGCACATGATACTTTGTTGACTATCTCAGGATAAACAGTTAACAAATTCCTTTATATAACATATCTAATATGTATCACATATAAACAGAAAAATAAAGATTGCTATATTGCATACTTGGTTTAATTTAAACACAATCATATGCTGATTTTGAAGTATAATCAGTATAAAAGAATCATGTGCTGAAGATAACACTTAAAACAATATAAATCTTCAAAATTTTGATTAGTATTATAGAAGTGCTTACTACATGGTAAAATAAATATGACAGTGATTCAACCTAGGTATGAATAATTATAATATGCAATTTTGGACATGTTTCCTCAGTTTCTTAAGAAAAATATCAATATGTTGAGTTCTTAGAAATGTGGTATTTCATAACAGCTGAATATAAAAATATTAAGTATATTCCTTAGATGATTGATTGAAAACTTAGAATAAATTATTTTCTTAGAGTGTTAAAAATCTTAAACTTCAGAGTCATTACATTTTGTGAACAATAAAACACCAAGAGATTTCTTAGAATTTTCTTTGCATATGAAGATTAAACATTAAACCATATATATATATATATATATATATATATATATATATAGCTGCCCACATGGTGTTAGTGGTAAATAAATTGCCTGCCACTGCAGAAGACATAAGAGACCTGGGTTTGATCCCTGGGTCCAGAAGATCCCCTTGAAGATGGCATGGCAACCCACTCCAGTATTCTTGCCTGGAGAATCCCATAGACAAAGGAGCCTGGCGGGCTACAGTCTATAGGGTCACAAAGAGTTGGACATGACTGAAGTGATAGCACACACACATGTATATATATATATACACACACATACATATATACACACATACATATATATACATATACATACTTACATGCATGGTGGTGGTTTAGTTGCTAAGTCGTGTCCAACTCTTGTGACTCCATGAACTGTAGCCATAGCCATAGGATTTTCTAAGCAAGAATGAGCATTAGCATATATTTATTAAAAAATTAAGTGAATTAGTGATTTGTTTTAGATTCTGTGTTTTATATATATATATATATATATATTTTTTTTTTAATGGACTAGTGACCTACTGTTTCTGGAAAGAGTAGGAAAATTATGAAAGAAACATAGATTAACATTAAATATATGTTTTAGTTCTTAAACAGGTAAATTCGTATTACATTGATTTATTAAAATATGTATTGTATCCATTATTTGTTTTTTAAAATATGTACACCATTTTCCATCAAATTCAGATTTTCAATTGTGCTCAGAAACCCTTACTTATATGCATGACACAGGATAAAAATAAAATTAATAAATAAAACAAAAATATTAATCTATGCCTAGACTAATAGAAATATATCAATTCAATCTCCCTTTTTAAAACCATATCTAAATTTATTCAACATTTGCTTTCAATAATTTAGTTTACAAGAAAAACCCTCTCCTTTATTTGCGGCTTTACAAATACATGAGTTGTGGTAACTATTTCAAATGAAATTGGCATTCCAAAAGTTGAAGTGAATGACAGGCAGCAAAAATTCAAATACTGACCGATATGAACAGCTAAGTAAAACAGTTCCTCTAGAGGAGTTATGAAGGAGTTAGTGAATGACCACTCAATGTGTTTTTAAGTTAAAGGAAAGTGAAATTTTACAAATATTTAAACACTGGAAATCTGGATTAAATTTTAAAATCAAGCTATATATATGAAATCACAATAAAAATACCAGTTTTATTATAAAAATCACAGGACTGAAAGTGATTATGCATGAAAATTACCTGTCTTGGTATCAAATTTATATTTTGCTCCTGCCATATTTCAAGCACTGTGCTATGTACCAGGAAGCAAAGATTGAAGAAAAGACTTCCACAGATAAGCAAACTTCAGGCTAATGAGTAAAACACACACAGATGCAGGGTGCCTTGTGTCATGACTAAGTAGGTCCTAATGCTATGGGAGCCAATAAGAGGGACATAATTTCAAGCAATCAAGGGAAATTTCTAGAGAAAGTGGCATAATACAAATTAACCAGAAGCAGAGGAAATACGAATGTTATGCAAGTTTAAGCAAGTTGAGAGTTCATTCTATAGAGGGCAACTTATAATGGAAGGTGCTTTAAATATAAAATTGAAGATAACTGATGGTGCAAAGGGCTGATGGCTCAGACAATAAAGAACCACCTGCAGTGCAGAAGACCTAGGTTAGATCCCTGGGTTAGGGAGATCCTCTGGAAGAAGGAAGGGCAACCTGCTCCAGTATTCTTGCCTGGAGAATCCCCATGAAAAGAGGAGCCTGGAGGGCTACAGTGCATGGGTCGCAAAGAGTCAGACACGACTGAGCGACTAAGCACAGCACAGCACATACCTAATCAGTAGTGTGTTTAAGACAACCAGGTTTGTTTGATTATTTCTTTATTTTCCATGCACCCTTCTAGGGAAATATGCACAAAGACACCTCAGGGAAAACTAAATATTTAATCGTCTATAGAGCCTTGGCTTCTCCATCAATCTGGGTTCAGTCAGCCACATAAAACTACTATGGACATTTCAAGAAGAAAACAATTAGATACTGAAAATTAGAGCCTTACAAAACTTTCAGAAGGACTGTTAAAGTCAAAGTTAGTGAAAGCTTTCACTGGTTTTTAAGAACTCTGAAGGGCAGAAATCTCTTATAGGTGCCAATAGGTCCAAAATGAATGAGACACAGGAATGCTCCCAGAAGCCATCATACAACTCAAGTCTATCCTGTATCCATGGATCCCCCTGCTACCAGAGAACAATATCTCCTCTTCTTCTACCTTTCATTAATTGTACAGGTACTGCTTATTGGTGGTCAATCTAACCTAGTTGCCCATCAACAAAAGACTGTGATAGATTCTAGATAATCCTAGATTCTGGATAATTAAGTACCTGATTTGCTGGGTGAAAATGTTAGTCACTAAGTCGTGTCCAACTCTGTGCAACTCCACATACTGTAGCCTGCAAGGCTCCTCTGTCTATGTAATTCTCCAGGCAAGAATACTGGGGTGGATTCCAATTCCCTTCTTCGGGGTATCTTTCTGACCCAGGGATCAAACCAAGCTCTCCCTCACTGCAGGCAGATTCTTTACCATCTGATCTACTAGGGAAGTCCAGGGTAGTGTGTGGGATAATGCTGTTCTATCAATCAACAATCCAGTGTAACTCTATAATTCTTTCTAGTTTTCAATTTGGGTGAGTTGTGGTGAATCCCTGGAAGCAATCTTATGCTAAAACTAGAAACTAGCCAATAAATTTTGGTTATATTTGATTTAATTCTTTCTAGAAGATTAAAAAATATCTAAGGCAAAGTCTGTATCTAACAACATATCAGAAGATTTAAGGTAAATATAAGGTAATCAAATTCAGCTGTAAAAATTTGTATCATAATTTTTCTATGCTGCTGCTAAGTCGCTTCAGTCGTGTCTGATTCTGTGCGACCCCAGAGATGGCAGCCCACCAGTCTCCCCCATACCCGGGATTCTCCAGACAAGAACGCTGGAGTGGGTTGCCATTTCCTTCTCTAATGCATGAAAGTGAAAAGTGAAAGTGAAGTCTCTCAGTCGTATCAGACTCTAGCGACCCCATGGACTGCAGCCTACCAGGCTCCTCCGTCCATGGGATTTTCTAGGCAAAAGTACTGGAGTGGGGTGACATTGCCTTCTCCATACCAGAGTATAAAAAATGTATGTTTATACATTGATAAATAATGGCTTATGTGAAAAATAATTAATTTGAAAAACAAAAATTAGATAGCATTGTTATTTCAGAGTTATAGTGCATTCTATTCAGAAGGCTCATCTTCACAAATGTGTCTCCTTTGTCACAGGCACTGTTTCTATCAATGGCTTTTTTTAACCTAATATTGGGTGTCCAACTTTGTGTGGATTACAATAAACTGTGCAAAATTCTGAAAGAGATAGGAATACCAGACCACCTGATCTGCCTCTTGAGAAATCTGTATGCAGGTCAGGAAGCAACAGTTAGAACTGGACATGGAACAACAGACTGGTTCCAAATAGGAAAAGGAGTACATCAAGGCTGTATATTGTCATCCTGCTTATTTAACTTATATGCAGAGTACCTCATGAGAAACGCTGGGCTGGAAGAAGCACAAGCTGGAATCAAGATTGCCGGGAGAAGTATCAATAACCTCAGATATGCAGGTGACACCACCCTTATGGCAGAAAGTGAAGAGAAACTCAAAAGCCTCTTGATGAAAGTGAAAGTGGAGAGTGAAAAAGTTGGCTTATAGCTCAACATTCAGAAAACGAAGATCATGGCACCCGGTCCCATCACTTCATGGGAAATAGATGGGGAAACAGTGGAGACAGTGTGAGACTTTATATTTCTGGGCTCCAAGTTCACTGCAGATAGTGACTGCAGCCATGAAATTAAAAGATGATTACTCCTTGGAAGGAAAGTTATGACCAACCTAGATAGCATATTCAAAAGCAGAGACATTACTTTGCCAACAAATGTTTGTCTAGTCAAGGCTATGATTTTTCCTGTGGTTATGTATGGATGTGAGAGTTGGACTGTGAAGAAGGCTGAGTGCCAAAGAATTGATGCTTTTGAACTGTGGTGTTGGAGAAGACTCTTGAGAGTCCCTTGGACTGCAAGGAGTTCCAACCAGTCCATTCTGAAGGAGATCAGCCATGGGATTTCTTTGGAAGGAATGATGCTAAAGCTGAAACTCCAGTACTTTGGCCACTGCATGTGAAGAGTTGACTCATTGGAAAAGACTCTGATGCTGGGAGGGATTGGGGGCCGGAGGAGAAGGGGATGACAGAGGATGAGATGGCTGGAGGGCATCACTGACTCGATGGATGTGAGTCTGGGTGAACTCCGGGAGTTAGTGATGGACAGGGAGGCCCGGTGTGCTGTGACTCATGGGGTTGCAAAGAGTTGGACACGAATGAGCTACTGAACTGAACTGAACATTGGGTGTCCAACATTATATCCGGGTGTCCTGATAATGGTGTCCTAATAACCAAAGATATGAGGAAGGAAGAAAAGCCATCCCCTTTATTTCAAAGCAGTGAGAATACCACAACCTATATTTTCAAATATGATTACAAGAATACCTGCTGCTGCTGCTGTTAAGTCACTTCAGTCGTGTCTGACTCTGTGTGACCCCACAGACAGCAGCCCAACAGGCTCCCCTGTCCCTGGGATTCTCCAGGCAAGAACACTGGAATAGGTTGCCATTTCCTTCTCCAATGCACGAAAGTGAAAAGTGAAAGTGAAGTCGCTCAGTCGTGTCTGACTCTTCGCTACCCCATGGACTGCAGCCTACCAGGCTCCTCCATCCATGGGATTTTCCAGGCAAGAGTAGGGGAATGGGGTGCCATCGCCTTCTCCACAAGAACACCTACAGATATTATATAAAAATATTCTTGCTATATTAAAAGAATAGATAGAATTGTATCCCAAATGGAATGTTTCAGTAATTCATGAATTCAGTCTTAACTGAAACACTTTTTTAGCAATAAGGAGAAAAATATGTCACATAGTTTAAAGTTGTCAAGTGTGTCATAGATCAGTCATTTTATACTTAAAGTGAAAACCCAGTGCAAAATATCCTGGTAAACAATTTTCTGTCATTTGAAAAGAGAAGTTAAATGATTTGTTTATGTTTAGAAATGTGGCTGGTTTTACTCTGATTGAGGATCTGGACCAAAAAAACATGCCACAGGTGGAGATGGGAGCCTGTAATTCTGTGCACTTATTTTTCCCAGATAACTTGAGCGTGAACAAGCAAACCAGCCATTTCTCTTTGTCTTGCATTCTGTTCTCACACACTATCCCAGCCCAACTTCTGAACACATCATCTCATTGTGTAGCGGAGTTATAAGACCATCTGGTGTACTGAGAGTTCCAGAAAACTAAGAGATTCTGGGAAGAAGTGGTCTCTAAGTGCTTAAATAAAACACTCTCACCTAAGCTAATAACTTGACAATTGTATGTTCATCCAAATGTAGACCGTTATATTTAATTTTTGACCTTAATATCTGTGTAGTGTGTATGTATACATATGTGTCTATATGTCTTTATGAGAGTTCAGACTCTCATAAATCAACTTTGTGTAACTTGTTAAGAGATTTGAATTTTTAGTGTCTAGTCCACAAACATATAATTATACAATCAGATCAGACAGTCGCTCAGTTGTGTCTGACTCTTTGCCACCCCATGAATCGCAGCACACCAGGCCTCCCTGTCCATCACTAACTTCCGGAGTTCACCCAGACTCAGGTCCATCGAGTCAGTGATAACATCCAGCCATCTCATCCTCTGTCCTCCCCTTCTCCTCTTGCCTCCACTCCCTCCAAGCATCAGAGTCTTTTCCAATGAGTCAACTCTTCTCATGAGGTGGCCAAAGTACTGGAGTTTCAGCTTTAGCATCATTCCTTCCAAAGAAATCCCATGGCTGATCTCCTTCAGAATGGGACTGGTTGGATCTCCTTGCAGTCCAAGGGACTCTCAAGAGTCTTCTCCAACACCACAGTTCAAAAGCATCAATTCTTTGGCACTCAGCCTTCTTCACAGTCCAACTCTCACATCCATACATAACCACAGGAAAAATCATAGCCTTGACTAGACAAACATTTGTTGGCAAAGTAATGTCTCTGCTTTTGAATATGCTATCCAGGTTGGTCATAACTTTCCTTCCAAGGAGTAATCATCTTTTAATTTCATGGCTGCAGTCACCATCTGCAGTGATCTTGGAGCCCAGAAATATAAAGTCTGACACTGTCTCCACTGTTTCCCCATCTATTTCCCATGAAGTGATGGGACCGGATGCCATGATCTTCGTTTTCTGAATGTTGAGCTATAAGCCAACTTTTTCACTCTCCACTTTCACTTTCATCAAGAGGCTTTTGAGTTCCTCTTCACTTTCTATCATAAGGGTGGTGTCACCTGCATATCTGAGGTTATTGATACTTCTCCCGGCAATCTTGATTCCAGCTTGTGCTTCTTCCAGTCCAGCATTTCTCATGATGTACTCTGCATATACGTTAAATAAACAGGGTGTCAATATACAGCCTTGATGTACTCCTTTTCCTATTTGGAACCAGTCTGTTGTTCCATTTCCAGTTCTAACTGTTGCTTCCTGACCTGCATACAAATTTCTCAAGAGGCATATCAGGTGGCCTGGTATTCCCATCTCTTTCAGAATTTTGCACACTTTATTGTGATCCACACAGTCAAAGGCTTTGTCATTGTCAATAAAGCAGAAATAGATGTTTTTCTGGAACTCTCTTGCTTTTTCCATGATCCAGCAGATGTTGGCAATTTGATCTCTCGTTCCTCTGCCTTTTCTAAAACCAGCTTGAACATCAGGAAGTTCATAGTTCACATGTTGCTGAAGCCTGGCTTGGAGAATTTTGAGCATTACTTTACTAGCATGTGAGATGAGTGCAATTGTGCAGTAGTTTGAGCAGTCTTTGGCATTGCCTTTCTTTGGGATTGGAATAAAAACTGACCTTTTCCAGTCCTGTGGCCACTGCTGAGTTTTCCAAATTTGCTGGCATATTGAGTGCAGCACTTTAACAGCATCATCTTTCAGGATTTGAAATAGCTCAACTGAAATTCTATCACCTCCATTAGCTTTGTTTGTGGAGAAGGCAATGGCACCCCACTCCACAACTCTTGCCTGGAAAATCCCATGGATGGAGGAACCTGGTAGGCTGCAGTCCATGGGGTCGCTAAGAGTCAGACACGATTGAGCAACTTCACTTTGACTTTTCACTTTCATGCGTTGGAGAAGAAATGGAAACCCACTCCAATGTTCTTACCTGGAGAATCTCAGGGACAGGGGAGCCTGGTGGGCTGCCGTCTATAGGGTCGCACAGAGTCGGACACGACTGAGGTGACTTAGCAGCAGCTTAGCAGCAGCTTTGTTCGTAGTGATGCTTTCTAATGCCCACTTGACTTCACATTCCAGGATGTCTGGCTCTAGGTTAGTGATCACACCATCGTGATTATCTGGGTCGTGAAGATCTTTTTTGTACAGCTCTTCTGTGTATTCTTGCCACCTCTTCTTAATATCTTCTGCTTCTGTTAGGTCCATACCATTTCTGTCCTTTATTGAGTCCATCTTTGCATGAAATGTTCCTTTGGTATCTCTGATTTTCTTGAAGAGATCTCTAGTCTTTCCCATTCTGTTGTTTTCCTCTATTTCTTTGCATTGATCGCTGAAGAAGGCTTTCTTATCTCTTCTTCCTATTCTTTGGAACTCTGCATTCACATGTTTATATCTTTCCTTTTCTCCTTTGCTTTTCACTTCCCTTCTTTTCACAGCTATTTGTAAGGCCTCCCCAGACAGCCATTTTGCTTTTTTGCATTTCTTTTCCATGGGGATGGTCTTGATCCCTGTCTCCTGTACAATGTCATGAACCTCATTCCATAGTTCATCAGGCATTCTATCTATCAGATCTAGGCCCTTAAATCTATTTCTCACTTCCACTGTATAATCATAAGGGATTTGATTTAGGTCATACCTGAATGGTCTGATATGTACTGAAATTGAGAAGACTTCATGAAGGAGACATTTGGAGGTGGGAAATTCAGAGTTGCATTTATCAGTTTCTTAATGGTGAGCAGTTTTATGAGATGAAGTGAGTTCTTGAAAATAATATTATTTTTTTATCATATTATCATCATTATCATATAAAAAGATTAATGTAATCATTATATTATATATATGTTATTATATAATTGTATAATATATATTATGTAATTATTATATATAATTATTATTATATAACAATAATATTATATAATATATATTATGTAATTATTATATATAATTATGTATTATATAGCAATAGTATTATATAATTATATAATAACATATAATATAATATATATAATATAATGATTACATTAATCCTTTTATACTATAATGATGATAATATGATAAAAAATAATAATATTATTTTCAGGAAGTCACTTCACCTCATAAAAGTGCTCACCATTAAGAAACTGATAAATGCAACTCTGAATTTCCCACCTCCAAATATCTCCTTCGTGAAGTCTTCTCGATTTCAGTACATATCAGTGTATTTTGGTCTAGTTTTTTGTTTTTTTTTTTAATTAATTCTAGGTTTGTTTTTTTTTTTTTTTTACCAAATCTGGAGTTTATTTCTTTTCTTTCTCACATACTCTACATTCAATCAGCAAAACTTTTATTTCAGTTTTGAAATATAACACTTACTGGACTGTTAGTTCTCTGATTCTATTCACCATGATCTCTTGCTTGGAATATTGCAGTTACTTCCCACCTAGTCTTCAATACCTTACCCTTGCTCTTCTATAGCCTATTACTGACACAGTAGTCAGACAAATCCCTTTAAATGTGAGTCAGATCAAGTCACTCCAACACAGCAACTTAGATGTCCATCAGCAGATGAATGGATAAGAAAGCTGTGGTACATATACACAGTGGAGTATTACTCAGCCATTAAAAAGAATACATTTGAATCAGTTCTAATGAGATGGATGAAACTGGAGCCTATTATACAGAGTGAAGTAAGCCAGAAAGAAAAACACCAATTCAGTATACTAACACATATATATGGAATTTAGAAAGATGGTAATGATGACCCTGTATGTGAAACAGCAAAAGAAAGACAGATGTATAGAACAGTCTTTTGGACTGTGTGGGAGAGGGCAAGCGTGGGATAATTTGGGAGAATAGCATTGAAACGTGTGTAATACCATATGTGAAACGAATCGCCAGTCTAGGTTGGATGCATGATACAGGATGCTCAGGGCTGGTGCACTGGGATGACCCAAAGGGATGGTATGGGGAGGGAGGTGGGAGGGGGGTTTCAGGATGGGGAACACGTGTACACCCCGTGGTGGGTTCATGTTGATGTATGACAAAACCAATACAATATTTTAAAGTAATTAGCCTCTGATTAAAATAAATAAATTTATATTAAAAAAGTCACTTCAACACAGCTTTCCAAAATCTTGCCATCTTAACCAACTAAAAGATTAATAATTAACCATAAATCAGTAAATAGCTCTATCTCCACTAACTTTCTGACCTCATCTCCTGTAACATTTCCTAAAGCTATTCTCTTCAAAGTGTAATTTCTCTGAAACCTGCCCACAAATTCTGCCCACAAAAGCTGTTGATCCATTAGCCTGAAATAATTCTTACACCTCTTAAATCACTGCTTAAAAACCATATCAGAGAAGTCTTTTCACATCACTCACTATAAAGAAGTTAATTCTTTTCTTTTTTAATTAATTGTTTTTAATTGGAGGATAATTATTTTACAATATTGTGTTGGGCTTTGCTGTACAGCAACATGAATCAGCCTAAAGAAGTGAATTCTAACTGCCTGCCTAATTGAATTTTTCTTCATAGCACTAATTATCTGATGTACCATTTACATAATTTTATTAAATTTAAGACATAATTAATTATAATAAATTATATTAGTTTATGTAGTATTAAGACAAAAAGCTTACAGTTAAACTATGACATATGGGTTTATATTGTAAAGTTAAAAAATAAAATAAATAAATAAAAAATTTTTAAAAATGTTTCATTTTATACTTTAAAAAAGAGGACATATATATATATATATGGATATATGTATGTTTAATCATTTACTTACTCTGGTGCATATATTAATAGGAAATTAAATGGGCAAAGGGATTCTTAAAACTTTTTTTTTCTTTTTCAGAGTCATATAAATGTGACAGAAACATTATCTGATTCAGTATTTTTAATGTCTGGATCTTTCCATTCAATGGTATATTCTGTGACATCAAGAAATTCATCTTAAATGCGTGCCCTTCTCAGTTTCTATGACTTTCTTCAAAACAGCTGATCCAATATTTATACTTCTACACCTTTTATCTTATTCTGGGATGATGTTCCTGAACCCAGTCCTCACAGAACACTTTGTATAAGTCAGTTATTGCTGCATGGTGAGCAATCAAAATACCACAGTGGCATACAACACTGAAGTCCCTCAGCAATTTCAGTATCGGTAGGATGGAGACCTATACTCCCCTCATAGAGACCAGGAATGATGATGGTAGTATTATGCAGTGATAGTAACAAGAAAATTATTTGTTGAAAAATAATTATATAACATAATGGTAGTATTTTCAGGCTCTTTTCCTTGAGTTGGTCACATTCTCTAGTGAATGTTCTGATCTCAATAATGAATAAAGGCCTGGTTGCCAGAATTTAAGAGAGAAATGCATAATATTTCTCCAAGTCTTTATATTCAATATACCACTTTTCTCTTAATAATCATATTTTAGTGTGGTTCCTATATCACTGATTGTGTCTGGTGTCCCCAGATCCAAAGATCCTCTGTTTCACTCTTGAGAAACACAGTGACAATATACAGCCTTGTCATAGTCCTTTCCTGATTTTGAACCAGTCCATTGTTCCTAGCCCAGTTCTAACTGTTGCTTCTGGACCTGCTAACAGATTTCTCAGGAGACTGGTAAGATGATCTGTACTCTTTAAGTATTTTCCATAGTTTGCTGTGATCCACACAAAGGCTTTTGCATATTCAACAGAACAGAAATAGATGGTTTTCTGCTACTGCCTTGCTTTTTCCATGATCCAGTGAATACTGGCAATTTGATCTCATGTTCTTTTCTCTTTGAAACCCAGCTTGTACATATGGAAGTTCTTGGTTCACATATGCCGAAGCCCAGCTTGAAGGATTTTGAGCATACTCATGCTAGCAAGTAAAATGAGTACACAATTTTATGTGCAGTAATTTAAACTTATACTGTCACTATGACAGGTTCTGAGGACACAAAATTGTTTTTCTCTATAACCTAATTAACAATAAGATTTTTTTGGGTTCCAAAATCACTGCAGATGGTGACTGCAGCCATGAAATTAAAAGACGCTTACTCCTTGGAAGGAAAAGTTATGACCAACCTAGACAGCATATTTAAAAGCAAAGACATTACTTTGCCAACAAAGGTCTGTCTAGATAAGGCTATGGTTTTTCCAGTAGTCATGTATGGATGTGATAGTTGGACTATAAAGAAAGCTGAATGCTAAAGAATTGATGCTTTTGAACTGTGGTGTTGGAGAAGACTCTTGAGACTCCCTTGGATGGCAGGGGCATCCAACCAGCCCATCCTAAAGGAGATCAGTCCTGAGTGTTCATTGGAAGGACTGATGTTGATGCTGAAACTTCAATACTTTGGCCATCTGATGTGAAGAGTTGACTTGTTTGAAAAGACCCTGATGCTGGGGAATATTGAAGATGGGACGGTAAGGGGATGACAGAGGTTGAGATGTTTGAATGGCATCATCGACCCAATGGACATGAGTTTGGGTAAATTCTGGGAGTTGGTGATGGACAGGGAGGCCTGGTGTGCTGTAGTCCATGGGGTCACAAAGAGTGGGCACAACTGAGTGACTGAACTGAACTGTATTATCAATACCTCAAACTCAAAGATGTGGAGTTTCCTTCTGGTTTCCACTATTAAAAATCTTTTATTCAAGAGAACAGACATAATTCTCTTAAACTGACTGGCAATTTATTCATGTTATTTAGCTGATCAATAAGATCAGATGTTCACAAGCATGTTCATCATCAAGAGTAACACATTTAAAAGTTTGAATATTACTTGGGCATATAATATTCTGTTTAATACTATCATCTTGTGATGTGAAACTATCACCACAATGTACAGGGTAAGGAAGAGAGGCTCACATAGACAACTGACTTGCCAAGTAAAGTTTGTTGTTATCCATCATCCCAGAGAGGAAATGCTTACTTGAACCCTTAGTTTTATTTGAGTATTTGGGAAGTATTTTAATTGGAGTAGTAAGGGAAATTGCAGGGGCTTCAGGAGAGGCAAATTGTATGCCCACAGAGCGTTTCATTAAAATGCCGAGTTAATGTAGGCTTAATGTTTGGGTGTCTTTTTTCTTGTACTTAGAATAGCATTCCCTTAGCAAATCATTTGGTATTTGTTTGTTTGTTTGTTTGTTTTGAAAGTCATTCAGTCGTGTGACTCTTTGCAAACCCATGGACTGTATAGTCCATGGAATTCTTCAGGCCAGAATACTGGAGTGGGTAGCCTTTCCATTCTCCAGGGGATCTTCCCAGCCAAGGGATTGAGCCCAGGTCTCCCGCATTGCAGGCAGATTCTTTACCAGCTGAATCACAAAGGAAGCCCCAAAATACTGGAGTAAGTAGCCTATCCCTTCTCCAGCAGATCTTCCTAACCCAGGAATTGAACCAGGGTCTCCTGCGTTGCAGGGGAATTCTTTACCAATTGAGCTATCAGTGAAGTCCGTTGAATGAATGGATACTGTGAAAAGTATTTAACATATCACTAATTATCTTTCTCTGGTTTCTTACATCAAAATCCTTCATCAAAATCTTTTCCTAATGGACCCAATTATGGGTCTTCCCCCAAAATTCATATGTTGAAGTCTTAACACTCAGTATCTCAGAATGTGATATTATTTGAAGATAGTCTTTGTAGAGGTAACCAATTTAAAATTAGGTCTTTAGGATGTCCTTAATCCAGCATCACTGTTACCCCTAATAAAAGGGAATATTTGCAGAGAGACACAAAAACAAAATGTGAGAACAATGTGAACAGACATTGGGAGAAGGTGGCTATATATAAGTTAAGGAAAGAGGCCTGGAAAAATCTTCCTTCACTGCTCTTAAAAGGAACCAACCCTTCTGACATCTTGATTTTGGACTTTAACCTCTATAAGTATTACAAGATAAAATCACTAGTCTATGGCACTTTGTTACTTAAACAAATCAAGACTCTTCCCATGAATCTGTCTTTCCTACTCTGTTGAAAGCTACCATCAACTCTTGAGAAGACTGTCTCTTAACTGATCTCCAAGTTTCTGTCGTTTTTCTTCTAAATATATTTCCACAGAATAGCCTTATTTTTCCTTTGAACATAGGTCAAATTCTGTCACTCCTCAAAACTTTTAGAAGTTCCCCATATTTCTGTGTGTGTTCAATTGCATCCAACTCTTTGTGACTACACAGACAGTAGCCTGCCAAGATCATTTTCCCTAGCAAGAATACTGGAGTAGCTTGTCATTTCCTCCTCCAGGGGACCTTTCTGACCAGGAGTTGAACCTGTATCTCCTGCGTTGGCAGATGGATTCTCTACTACTGAACCAATTTGAAATCCCATCTTTACCATGGTAAAAAACAAAGTCCTTGTTATGGAGGATAAGACCATACATTATTGAAGCCTCTGCTTTCCCTCTGACCCCATCTGTTCTTTTCTGTTCCTTCACCTATTTCTAAGCTCTGTTCCACCCATACTGGCATCCTTGCTTTTCCTTGAACATGCTAATCATGTGTGGCTCTGGGCCTTGTACCCTATGTTCCCTCCCCCTGGAAGGCTCACTCCTGAAATATCTGAAATGCTTCTTTATTTCACTCCCTTCAGGTTTCTGTTCAAGCATCACTATGCCAATCAAGTCTCTGTTGATCATACTCAGTACAATAGCACCTCACTCTCATAATTTTCCATTTAACTCACATAAACTTATTTTTCTCCAAAGCAATTATATCTTTCTGACATAATATATGATGATTTAAACAATTCATAGACATAAAGCAATAAATTAAGACCTTCTATAGTATTTAATCACACCTAAGTTGAAACCATTATTGAATTTAAGGGGAAAAATGAGTATTTACACACTAATTTTTTTGAATAAGCACTGTGAGTTCTTAGCATCTAGAAAGATGAAATAAAACCCAGATACTGCCATTTGGTTGTTTACAGTATAGCTAGAGAAGTATTTACAAAGAAGATGCCATATCTATGTCTAAGGGAAACATGGAGGATTACATAGAGAAGGTGACATATGACAATAAGTTGAAAAATGGATAAAATGTCAGGGGGATAAAGGAGGAAAGACACTCCAATCAGAGGACCAGAATGCACTAAAGCATAGAAGTGTGAAAAACTGAGTGTGAGCAAGCTGAGTAGTTATTTGGCTAAATAGTTGATTGGCTAAGACAAAAAAGAAGACAAGATGCTTTCTAACAATTCTGTTCTATTCACGTCTTTGGATCTAAAAGCTGGAAAAAAAGTTTGAAAACATATTTTCTTTCCAAATAGTTACTCCAGAGCTGTACAAATAGTTTAGTAGTTTTTATTTTGTAACACTGACTGGAGTAGATTTCTAGAATTTCACTTTCTTATCTTCCTTTGAGTGTAGCAGCTATGTTTATTTGATTTTTATTCTCCAAAGGATATCATTTTCAATGAATTTAAGCAAAATGTATTTAAATATAAAAACATATTACTATTTGAAAATTAAACTATTTCAGTTTTCTGCTTTACTTCATTTTTGCCAAGTGCATATGAATAAGTAAGTTCAAACAAACTCTTGCTTTTTTTCCTTTGCTAAAAATCTGTATTTTGATTTCTCTGTTCAAATCAAGTAGTCTCTTCTTTTACTCCTATTACCTATGTTAAAATAATTACATTTTCAGTATGCAATTTCGGTATATTCCCACTTTCTCTGGCTGCTGCTGCTGCTGCTGCTAAGTTGCTTCAGTCCTGTCTGACTCTGTGGGATCTCATAGAAGGCAGCCCACCAGGCTCCCCCGTCCCTGGGATTCTCCAGGCAAGAACACTGGAGTGGGTTGCCATTTCCTTCTCCAATGCATGAAAGTGAAAGTGGAGTCACTAAGTTGTGTCCGACTCTTTAAGACCCCAGTGGACTGCAGCCTACCAGGCTCTTCTGTCCATGGCATTTTCCAGGCAAGAGTACTGGAGTGGGTTGCCCTTGCCTTCTCCATGTCTCTGGCAGTACTGGATAAAAAAATACATTCATATTGAAATTAAATAACCTGGAAAATATCAGCATTTTCTTGAAAGAAAAACTTGCCAAAAATAATTTTTCAAACACATTACATTAAAAAGTACTTAATTTTAATGAATTCTTAAGTATAAAACTGTCTAGGGAAAATTAAATTTGTTTCCTTTCTCTCTGCATTTTAATATAAAGCAGCAGCAGCAGCAAATGACTAAAATGATACAACACAGATCGGTTCTTTGAAGCATGCCAATCAATTTTAAATTAAATTTTGTTTTTGTTTGGTTCAAACGATTGGCTTTGACTTATAAACCATAATATTTATACCTCAACATACATCTAATTTTGTCTAACTATTGTGAGTAATACACATTTGACTCTGAAAAAAATACTGAAAATTTTAATTGGCCTTATCTTAAAATATGACAAAAGTATATTTATAAAAGTTAAGTTTTTAGTGATACAGAACTGAAACAATCACACTTGTCAAAATTACATGCTATTCTACATATTGTGTGACAGACTGCAAGAAACTGTGTTCCTACTATTCTACTGCTTCACATGGAATTTTGAAAAGAATATTATCCACATTGGTATCATATAACAGAGCTATTTTGTAGCTTGTTGGGACTCCTCATTGCTTTGAAAATGGCTTCAGGGGATATAAAAAAAGTCCAACTGCAAAGGCAATGACAGTCATAGCTGAATAGCTATCAACACTTTGGGAAGTAAATGAAAACATACAGCAGATAGTATTTCTAAAAGTCAAAGGATATGAAACCTCATTTGTATTAGGTTGGTGGAAGAGTAATTACAGGTTGGTATTACTGAACTTTGTAATTTGATATTGGAATACATTCTTAAATAAATATGATAATACTATACATAGTTTTAATGTATATTTCTTGCTTAATGCTTTGCTAATGACTTATTAGGCTTCCCTGGTGACTCAGGCAGTAAAAAATCTGCCTGCAATGCAGGATACTCAGGTTTGATCCCTGGATTGGGAAGATCCACTAGCAAAGGAAATGGCAACCCACTCCAATATTCTTGCCTGGAAAATTCCATGGACAGAGGAGCCTGACAGACTACAGCCCTTGGGCCATCAAAGAGTTGGACATGATTTAGCAACTAACACTTTCACTTTTTAATGATTCATTACTTGCTGTTTATTTTATAATTATTTTATTTTTTAATTAGTTTATTTAATTGGAAGCTAATTACTTTACACTATTGTACTGGTTTTTGCCATACATTGACATGAATCAGCCATGGATGTACATGTGTTCCCCATCCTGAATCCCCCTCCCACCTTCCTCCCCATCCCATCCCTCAGCGTCATCCCAGTGCACCAGCCCTGAGCACCCTGTCTCATGCATCAAACCTGGGCTGGCAATCTGTTTCACATATGATAATATACATGTTTCAGTGCTATTCTCTCAAACCATCCCACCCTTGCCTTCTCCTACAGAGTCCAAAAGACTGCTCTATGAATCTGTCTCTTTTGATGTCCTGCGTATAGGGTCATTGTTACCATCTCTCTAAGTTCCATATATATGCATTAGTACACTGTATTCGTGTTTTTCTTTCTGACTTACTTTACTCTGTATAATAGGCTCCAGTTTCATCCACCTCATTAGAACTGGTTTAAATGCATTCTTTTTAATGGCTGAGAAATATTCCACTGTGTATATGTACCACAGCTTTCTTATCAATTCATCTATTGATGGACATCTAGGTTGCTTCCATGTCCTGACTATTGTAAACAGTGCTGTGATGAACATTGGCGTACATGTGTCTCTTTCAATTCTGGTTTCCTCAGTGTGTATGCCCAGAAGTGGGATTGCTGGGTCATATGGCAGTTCTATTTCCAGTTTCTTAAGGAATCTCCACTCTGTTCTCCATAGTGGCTGTACTAGTTTGCATTCCCACCAACAGTGTAAGAGGGTTCCCTTTTCTCTACACTCTCTCCAGCATTTATTGCTTGTATACGTTTGGATAGCAGCCATTCTGACCAGCGTGAGATGGTACCTCATTGTGTTTTTATTTGCATTTCTCTGATAATGAATGATGTTGAGCATCTTTCCATGCATTTGTTAGCCATCTGTAAGTCTTCTTTGGATAAATGTCTGTTTAATTCTTTGGCCCATTTTTTGATTGGGTCCTTTATTTTTCTGAAATTGAACTGCCAGAGCTGCTTATATTTTTTTGAGATTAATTCTTTGTCAGTTGCTTCATTTGCTATTATTTTCTCCCATCCTGAAGGCTGTCTTTTCACCTTGTTTATAGTTTCCTTTGTTCTGCAAAAGCTTTTAAGTTTAATTAGGTCCCATTTGTTTATTTTTGCTTTTATTTCCATTACTCTGGGAGATGGGTCATAGTGGATCCAGCTGTGATTTATGGAAGAGAGTGTTTTGCCTATGTTTTTCTCTAAGAGTTTTATAGTTTCCGGTCTTACATTTAGATCTTTAATCCATTTTGAGTTTTTTTTTTTTTGTGTGTGTGTGTGTGTGTGTGTGTATGGTGTTAGAAAGTGTTCTAGTTTCATTCTTTTAGAAGTGGTTGACCAGTTTTCCCAGCACCACTTGTTAAAGAGATTGTCTTTTCTCCATTGTGTATTCTTCCCTCCTTTGTCAAAGATAAGTTATTCATAGGTGTGTGGATCTATCCCTGGGCTTTCTATTTTGTTCCATTGATCTAAATTTCTGTCTTTGTGCCAATACCATACTGTCTTGATGACTGTAGCTTTGTAGCATAGCCTGAAGTCAGGCAGGTGCATTTCTTCAGTTTCAGTCTTCTTTCTCAAGATTGCTTTGGCTATTCAAGGTTTCTTATATTTCCATACAAATTGTGAAATTATTTGTTCTAGTTCTCTGAAAAATACTGTTGGTAGCTTAATAGGGATTTCATTGAATCTATAGATTGCAAATAGTCAGACACGACTGAGTGACTGAACTGAACCGAATTGATAGATTGCTTTGGGTAGTATACTCATTTTCACTATATTGATTCTTCCCATCTGTGAACATGATATAATTATCCATCTATTTGTATCATCTTTGATGTCTTTCATCAGTGTTTTATTGTTTTATATTTATATATATATATATATATATATAGGTATTTTGTTTCTTTAGGTAAATTTATTCCTACGTATTTTATTCTTTTTGTTGCAATGATGAATGGAATTGTCTCAACTTCTATTTCTGTTTTCTCATTGTTAGTGTATAGGAATGCAAGGGATTTATCTGTGTTAATTTTATATCCTGCAACTTTACTATATTCATTGATCAGCTCTAGAAATTTTCTGATGGAGCCTTTAGGGTTTTCTATATAGAGGATCATGTCATCTGCAAACAGTGAGTTTTACTTCTTCTTTTCCAATCTGGATTCCTTTTATTTCTTTTTCTTCTCTGATAGCTGTGGCTAAAATTTCCAAAACTATGTTGAATAGTAGTGGTGAGAGTGATTCCCTTTATCTTGTTCCTGATTTTAGGGGAAATGCTTTCAATTTTTCACCATTGAGGGTAATGTTTGCTGTGGGTTTATCATATATAACTTTTATTGTATTGAGGTATGTTCCTTTTATGCATACTTTCTGGAGGGTTTTTATCATAAATGGATGTTGAATTTTGTCAAAGGCTTTATCTGCATCTATTGAAATAACCATATGGTTTTTATCTTTCAACTTGTTAATGTGGTATATCACACTGTTTGATTTGTAAATGTTGAAGAATCCTTGCATCCCTGGGATAAAGCCCACTTGGTCATGATGTATGATCTTTTTAATATGTCATTGGATTCTGATTGCTAAAATTTCGTTAAGGAATTTTGCATCTATGTTCATTAGTGATATTGGCCTGTAGTTTTCTTTTTTTGTGTGTCATCTTTGTTTGGTTTTGGTATTAGAATGATGGTGGCCTTGTAGAATGAGTTTGGAAGTTGACCTTCCTCTACAATTTTCTGGAAGCGTTTGAGTAGGATAGATGTTACGTCTTCTCTAAATTTTTGATAGAATTCAGCCCTGAAGCCATCTGGTTCTGGGTTTTTGTTTGCTGGAACATCTCTCATTACAGTTTCAATTTCTGTGCTTGTGATGAGTCAGGTAAGATTTTCTATTTCTTCTTGGTTCAGTTTTGGAAAGTTATACTTTTCTAAGATTTGTCCATTTCGTCTAAGTTGTCCATTTTATTGTCATATAGTTGCTGATAGTAGTCTCTTATGATCCTTTGTATTTATAGTTGTCTGTCGTGATTTTTCCACTTTCATTTCTAATTTTGTTTATTTGATTCTTCCCTCCTTTTCTCTTGATGAGTCTGGCTAACAGTTTGTCTATTTCATATATCTTCTAAAAAAACTCAGCTTTTTTTGCTGATTTTTGCTATGGTCTCCTTTGTTTCTTTTTCATTTATTTTGCCATAATTTCTATGATTTATTTCCTTATACTACTAACCCGGTGGTTCTTCATTTCTTAGTTTTCTAATTGATTTAGGTGTACAGTTAGGTTATTTATTTGATTTTTCTCTTGTATCTTCAGGTAAGCTTGTATTGCAATGAATCTTCCCCTTCAGTTCAGTTCAGTACAGTTCAGTCGCTCAGTTGTGTCCAACTCTTTGTGACCACTAGAACTGCAGCACGCCAGGCCTCCTTGTCCATCACCACCTCCCGGAGTTCACTAAAACTCATGTCCATCGAGTTGGTGATGCCATTCAGCCATCTTATCTTCTGTCGTCCCTTCTCCTCCTGTCCCCAATCCTTTCCAGCATCAGAGTCTTTTCCAATGAGTCAACTCTTTCGCATGAGGTGGCCAAAATACTGGAGTTTCAGCTTTAGCATCATTCCTTCCAGACATCCAGGACTGATCTTCTTTAGAATGGATTGGCTGGACCTCCTTGCAGTCCCTTGGACTCTCAAGAATCTTCTCCAACACCATAGTTCAAAAGCATCAACTCTTCGGAGCTCAGCCTTCTTCACAGCCCAACTCTCACATCCATACATGACCACAGGAAAAACCGTAGCCTTGACTAGACAGACCTTTGTTGGCAAAGTAATGTCTCTGCTTTTGAATATGCTATCTAGGTTGGTCATAACTTTCCTTTCAAAGAATAAGTGTCTTTGAATTTCATGGCTGCCATCACCATCTGCAGTGATTTTGGAACCCCCCCAAAAAATAAAGTCTGACACTGTTTCCACTGTTTCCTCATCTATTTCCCATGAAGTAATGGGATCAGATGCCATGATCTTCATTTTCTGAATGTTGAGTTTTAAGCCAACTTTTTCACTCTCCTCTTTCACTTTCATCAAGAGGCTTTTTAGTTCCTCTTCACTTTCTGCCATAAGGGTGGTGTCATCTGCATATCTGAGGTTATTGATATTTCTCCCAGCAATCTTGATTCCAGCTTGTGCTTCCTCCAGCCCAGCATTTCTCATGATTTACTCTGCATATAAGTTAAATAAGCAGGGTGACAATATACAGCCTTCACATACTCCTTTTCCTATTTGGAACCAGTCTGTTGCTCCATGTCCAATTCTAACTGTCACTTCCTGACCTGCATATAGGTTTTTCAAGAGGCGGGTCAGTTGGTCTACTATTTCCCGTCTCTTTCAGAATTTTCCAGTTTATTGTGATCCACACAGTCAAAGACTTTGGCATAGTCAATAAAGCAAAAATAGATGTTTTTCTGGAACTCTCTTTCTTTTCTGATGATCCAGCAGATGTTGGCAATTTGATCTCTCGTTCCTCTGCCTTTTCTAAATCCAGCTTAAACATCTGGAAGTTCATGGTTCACATGTTGCTGAAGCCTGGCTTGGAGAATTTTGAGCATTACTTTGATAGCTTGTGCGATGAGTGCAATTGTGTGGTAGTTTGAGCACTCTTTGGCATTGCCTTTCTTTGCGATTGGAAGGAAAACTGATCTTTTCCAGTCCTGTGGCCACTGCTGAGTTTTCCAAATTTGCTGGCGTTTTGAGTGCAGCACTTTCACAGCATTATCTTTCAGGATTTGAAATAGCTCAACTGGAATTCCATCACGTCCACTAGCTTTGCTCATAGTGATGCTTTCTAAGGCCCACTTGACTTCACATTCCAGGATGTCTGGCTCTAGGTGAGTGATCACAATATCGTGGTTATCTGTGTCATCAATTTCTTTTTTGTACAGTTCTTCTGTGTATTCTTGCCATCTCTTCTTAATATCTTCTGCTTCTGTTAAGTCCATACCATTTATGTCATTGAGCCCATCTTTGCATGAAATGTTCCCTTGGTATCTCAAATTTTCTTGAAGAGATCCTGAGCCTTTCCCATTTTGTTGTTTTCTTCTATTTCTTTGCATTGATTGCTAAGGAAGGCTTTCTTATCTCTTTTTGCTATTCTTTGGAACTCTGCATTCAGATTCTTGTATCTTTCCTTTTCTCCTTTGCTTTTCACTTCTGTTCTTTTCACAGCTATTTGTAAGGCCACCTCAGACAGCCATTTTGCTTTTTTGCATATATTTTCCATGGGGATGGTCTTGATCCCTGTCTCCTGTACAATGTCATGAACCTCATTCCATAGTTCATCAGGCACTCTATCTATCAGATCTAGACCCTTAAATCTGTTTCTCACTTCAACTGTATAATCATAAGGGATTTGATTTAGGTCATACCTGAATGGTCTAGTGGTTTTCCCTACTTTCTTCAAATCGGTTACATTGAGTTAAATTTCATGGTTTGAAACTACCATTACTTTAATACCAAACAAATGTCATACTTAGACAAATACTGCTATGGTGATATCTTTCCTTTCTACATTGCTTCATTTAGGCTGTTTTGCCATTTTATTTTTCTCTTTTACACTGAAGACAAGCCTTTTTGCTTACATTTGAAAGAAATGTTATTTTAATTATACAAAAAAAAAACTCCTTTAAAACACCTTCCAGCATAATAGAAAATAAAATCCAGTCACCTTTCCAATGAAAAGACATTTTTCAAGATGGCCAGTGAAAGTGTTAGCTCCTCAGTTGCATCCATTTATATGTGACTCCATGGACTGTATAGCCTTCAGGCTCTATTGTCCCTGGAATTCTCCAGGCAGGAATATTGGAGTGGGTAGCCATTCCCTTCTCCAAGGGATCTTCCCAATCTAAGGATGGAACCTGGATCTCCTGTATTGCAGGCAAGTTCTTTACCTTTTGAGCCACCACCATTAGTAACTTTAAATGTAAAATTGTAGTAGTTTTCTAGGCAATTCAGTTTGTCTTAAAAAAAAAAAAATCAAATTTCCTCCTTGGTATTGAGATGAATTTCTATGTCCTAGAAATAGTTGCTTCTGCCCAGGGTGCCACATCTGCAAACTGAAACTTAGATAACTGCTGTGTCCCTATAAACACTCTGACCAGAAACTCTTGTATCTAATCATCCAACCCCCAAAGGCCAAGCTAGCTCTGAGCCTTCTCATCCCAAACATGGTTGACTATGTAGCCTCTACCAATCAGATAATTTCTATTTTTTCTCCGTTGTTCTTTATTCTTTATCCTGTAAGAGTTTTCTTTTCAAATTTCTCCAAATGGAGACTACTGACTTCATGAAGTGTTAAATAAAGTTGTTTGTATCACCTAAACTGTTCTCTTTAATAGATTGTTAATAGTTTTTGGTTAAGAGGGATGAAATGCAAAGCTGACTGCTAGTGGCCTATGGGATAATGAGCTGTACAGGCCAGCGTCTGTTGAACCCTTTGAGTTCACTGTTACTTTTATCCTTACAAGTGGGTAAGCCACTCTAAGATTCAAGCTCTCCTTCACGTAGCTCTCTAATTCAAATAAAAGTATACCAAGTTAGTGACATTATAATTGCAACAGCTCCAAGGCCAGAAACCTAAAACACCTGGGACTTCCCCCTTGCTTCCTTCTAAAGTTTCCTCATAAAAACACCCAGAAATAAAAATGTCCAGAAATTATCTCATTTGCAATCAACCAGGACGCTGAAGAAAAGACAGTCCTTGAAGGATTATCAAATTTGTCCATACCAACACAAGCATATATACATTGCTTTGTACTACTTATAGATTATTAGATGAGAGATAAATAAGCTTCTATTTAACTTGAGTCACTTGGATTTAGGTCTCATTATTAAAAAAGTAAAATATTTATTTTAATTAATACATTAACCTGTGAGTAGGGTACTGCCACAAGAAAAACTAAACAATATGGCATGATAATACTCAAGCTATAGCTGGCAAAGAAACACATATTTCAGGCTGCACATACTGCTTTGTTTTATGCTATGACAAACCATTTAATAACATTCTATGATAACCTGCAAGGTATATTGTAATCTATTAAGATTACAATATTAATCTATTAAGATTAATAGATTGTAATCTATTAAGTTTTAAGAGATAGTAGACAAATTTATATCACTGGTATTTATTTGTGTGTTTTGGTATTTAATGTTTTTATCAAAGTGTTATTGAAACGAGTAGGAAAGAATCAACCCATATGCAAGGAGTGACTGAAGAAAGTATAGTTCTGCTAGAACTGCAACCTAAATAAATGAAATTAGGCAGCCAACGAGACAGTTTTCAAATCAAGAAAAGATATTCACTAAGAATAGCCCTGAACAGGCTTCCATTTGCTATTCTCGACTGTACACTGGGGAGCAGCCAGTGATAAAGCTTTTATTAGAGACTGATACTTTCATACCCAAGCCAATGATTTTAATGGCTCTGTTTGCCACAATTCAAATGAGAAAAAAAAAAAAAAAAAAGCTGGATGGATCAGATATTAAAAGCAGCAAATAAAGAAGAATCAGTGGGCTTAAAAATCTATGTCCAGAAAGGATTTATGGGTGTGGTTATTTGCACATGGAATAAAAGAAAAAGGAACAGGTTAGAAACTCATTGTTTTACTGAGGAAATCCTACAATTAAAGGAAACACAAATCTGTACTATAAAAGCTCTTGTACAGTCTCTGAAGCAACATTTACTCTCAATAATGTGGGAAGTGGTCTGAGGAAGCTGTTTGCCCATCAACGAAGCAAACACTCCCATAACTTCAGATACAGCTATTGAGGATATTGAACAATAAGGAGTCTTTCAGAGAACAAAGCCGGGATCATGGAGACCAAAACATAAGACAGTTACCATCAGAGAATCAGAGGCATCCTGATGAGTTAGGGAAAGAACTGTATCCACATTTAATATCTAAATTATCTAAGTTTAAACATTATATACTTTAACAATAATGAAAGTAATAAATAATTTGTAAATAGTTATGTATAATTTATAAAGTACTGGAAACAAGATGTTATAATTTAGTTCAGTTTTATTTTCAGTTCAGTCGCTCAGTCGTGTCTGACTCTTTGCGATCCCATGAATCGCAGAACGCCAGGCCTCCCTGTCCATCACCAAATCCCGGAGTCCACCCAAACCCATGTCCATCGAGTCCGTGATGCCATCCAGCCATCTCATCCTCTGTCGTCCCCTTTTCCCCCTGCCCCCAATCCCTCCCAGCATCAGAGTCTTCCAATGAGTCAACTCTTCGCATGAGGTGGCCAAAATACTGGGGTTTCAGCTTTAGCATCATTTCTTCCAAAGAACACCCAGGGCTGATCTCCTTTAGATCTCCTTTGGATCTCCTAAACCCTAAAGTAACCTTTAATGGTACATTATTTTTCTTGAAATTTTCACATAGAAATGATGAAGACTGTTCCCATAATGGTGACATTCATAAACAAATTTAAATATCTATGGAAGACAAATTCACCTAAAATTTATGTAACAGAGTTTCTCAATCTTTATACTATGGTCATTTTGGACTGAATCATTCTTTGTTGTGGGACACTGTGCATTGTAGAATGTTTAGAAGTATGTTGGTTTCATTACGCTTGCTATCAGAAATATCTCCCTCAGTCATGATAATCAAATATACCTGTGCTGCTGCTGCTAAGTCGTTTCAGTTGTGTCCAACTCTGTATGACCCCAGAGACGGCAGCCCACCAGGCTTCCCCATCCCTGGAGTTCTCCAGGCAAGAACACTGGAGTGGGTTGCCATTTCCTTCTCCAACGCATGAAAGTGAAAAGTGTAAGTGACGACGCTCAGTCCTGTCCGACTCTTAGCGACCCCATGGACGGCAGCCTAGCAGGCTTCTCTGTCCATGGGATTTTCCAGGTAGGAGTACTGGAGTGGGGTGCCATTGGCTTCTCCGAAATATGCCTCTAGACATAGCCAAATGTCTCACTGCATTTTTATCCCTGTTGAAAGATACTGCTTTAGAACATTTACACCATCTCCCAAGAGTTATTTCAGAGAACCCCTGTTCTTGCAGATAGACTCTAAGGACCTAGAATACAGACGGCCCACTAACGGGCTATCTAACTACATTCTGAGCAGTCTCCATTTTCTTCACCTGCCTAATCAGAAAAATGAAATTCATACTTTAAAAATTATATGACATATTTCTTCATGATGTTCGAAAGATACCTCTGAAACTTAGAAGCCAATTACCAAATGATTTATCCCTACTCATGTCAGTTCTTGGGCTTTCCTCATGGCTCAGATGCTAAAAAATCTGCTCAGCTATTCAAATTAATGGAAAGGAAATTTTTAAAATAGGAAGAAAGAAAGGAAGAAAATAAGAAAAATGTCAGACTTGTGTGCGTGAGTGTGCCATTTGCTATAATTGTAATAACTATATATCAATATTTTAGATATATCTCTATACTGGCTTTGGTTTTATTTTTCTGCATAAGTATATAAAAAAACAGAAAATTTCATTTGAAAAACAAAGTAATCTACACACAATAACTCATGTTTGCTCTGATATTAGAGTACTGAAGAAGAGTTTTCACTTTCATATTTTAAGAAAAATGCAAACCTCATGACCCCCAAGTGAGTACTCGTGCCAATGAAAATAAAACAAATAGAATTTTTACTTTCAAACGCTGATTTGAAAAGAAATCCATATTTAAAATAATCATGATAATGTGTCAGGTTTTTGTTGTTGTTTGTTTTTTTTACATTTCTTAAAGATGGAAAGTGAAGCTCCAGTGTGTTTTCTTATTTCTGGATCTAAAAACAAAGCTTGAAATCATTGCTTGCACTTGCTTGTTATTTACTCTGTAGAAAGAGAAAAGAGGCTATAGTTCTTGTTTTGCTTTGTTGTTTGTACACATGTATAGAGATTACAAAATATTGGATCATTTACTTTTGTAGTATTAGATACTAAGAAATAACAAAAGCTAAAATAAAGACTTAAAGCAACTCTCCTAATGAATTGTAATTAACAATATCCAAGTAACCTTACAAGCTTTAAAAAGACAACTTCAACTTATTCTGATTCTTTGAACTGATATTGAATCATCTTTAGAAATCAATCATCAGATGGTCTTTAGAAATCAATCAATGACACTTCTGACTTTTAACTCTGTTCTTAGATTGTGCCTTACTCAATTTTTTATATCATCTATAAAGTACAAAAGGCTATAAAACAAGTAGCAGCTCTTCTTAATTTGATTACTTTTATTCTCCCTAGTTCTTAAGAGCAGTTAATCTTATAGCCTTTGACAATAAAAATGAATTCTATGTAAGAATTTATTCTCAACAGTTAGGGAGTTACTGGAGAATGCTATTCTCTCTGGTTTTAAAAATCTATGTGTCACATGTGTCCACCAATCCTACTCAGGTGATAGTTTTAAAAATAATTTTGGAAAGGAGGTTTCAAAAGGATCAAAAGTTTATCATAATTTGAAAGTGTCAGGAAGTTTGTAAAAATGTGCCCTGCTTCCTTATTAAACATATTTTTTAATCATCTAATATGTGCCAGGCTCCATTCTATTTCAATAAGTTCTATTGAAAATAGAGCTTGTGATAGCAACATGAGAGAAAATGTGATTATATTCAGTTCAGTTCAGTCACTCAGTCATGTCCGACTCTTTGAGACCCCATGAACCACAGAATGCCAGAACTCCCTGTCCATCACCAACTCCCAGAGTCCACCCAAACCCATGTCCATTGAGTCGGTGATGCCATCCAACCATCTCATCCTCTGTCGTCCCCTTCTCCTCCTGCCCTCAATCTTTCACAGCATCAGGGTCTTTTTAAATGAGTCAGCTCTTTGCATCAGGTGGCCAGAGTATTGGAGTTTCAGCTTCAACATCAGTCCTTCCAAAGAACACCCAGGTCTGATCTCCTTTAGGATGGACTTGTTGGACCTCCTTGCAGTCCAAGGGACTCTCAAGAGTCTTCTCCAGCACCACAGTTCAAAAGCATCAATTCTTCGGAGCTCAGCGTGCTTTATAGTCCAACTCTCACATCTATAAATGACTACTGGAAAAACCGTAGCTTTGACTAGACGAACCTTTGTTGACAAAGTGATGTCTCTGCTTTTTAATATGCTGTCTAGGTTGGTCATAACTTTCCTTTCAAGGAGTAAGCATCTTTTAATTTCATGTCTGCAGTCACACCATCTGCAGTTATTTTGGAGCCCAGAAAAATAAAGTTAGCCACTAATTCCACTGTTTCCACATCTATTTGCCATGAAGTGTTGGGACCGGAGGCCATGATCTTAATTTTCTGAATATTGAGCTTTAAGTACATACTTTAAGTACATGTACATTGAGTACATCTCATGATGTACTCTGCATATAGTATATGCAGAGTACATTGTGAGAAACGCTGGACTGGAAGAAGCACAAGCTGGAATCAAGATTGCCAGGAGAAATATCAATAACCTCAGATATTCAGATGACACCACCCTTGTGGCAGAAAGTGAAGAGGAACTGAAAAGCCTTTTGATGAAACTGAAAGTGGAGAGTGAAAAAGTTGGCTTAAAGCTCAACATTCAGAAAACGAAGATCATGGCATCTGGTCCCATCACTTCATGGGAAATGGATGGGGAAACAGTGGAAACAGTGTCAGACTTTAATTTTGGGGGCTCCTAAATAACTGCAGATGGTGACTGCAGCCATAAAATTAAAAGACGCTTACTCTTTGGAAGGAAAGTTATGACCAACATAGATAGCATATTCAAAAGCAGAGATATTACTTTGCCAACAAAGGTCCGTCTAGTCAAGGCTATGGTTTATCCTGTGGTCATGTATGGATGTGAGAGTTGGATTATAAAGAAGGCTGAGCACCGAAGAATTGATGCTTTTGAACTGTGGTGTTGGAGAAGACTCTTGAGAGTCCCTTGGACTGCAAGGAGATCCAACCAGTTCATTCTGAAGAAGATCAGTCCTGGGATTTCTTTGGAAGGAATGATGCTGAAGCTGAAACTCCAGTACTTTGGCCACCTCATGCGAAGAGTTGACTCATTGTAAAAGACTCTGTTGCTGGGAGGGATTGGGGGCAGGAGAAGAAGGGGATGTCAGAGGATGAGATGGCTGGATGGCATCACTGACTCGATGGACCTGAGTCTGGGTGAACTCCGGGAGTTGGTGATGGACAGGGATGGCTGGCGTGCTGCGATTCATGGGGTTGCAAGGAGTCAGACATGACTGAGTGACTGAACTGAACTGAACTGAACTGAACTTAAAACAACTAAGACAGTGGCCTGGCATCACCCTAAAGTAAATCAGTGGTAAAAAGCTGGATTTATCATTTTTGGAATTTGTCTTCTTTTACTTAATTCTTTGATACATAATGGAAATTCTTTCGCTCAGCACTTTACTCCTTAGGCACAAATCTTTACAAACTCCTGTACTTATTTTCTCTAAAGATAGGTCAAATTAGACTAGGTGAGGCTAATTACTACTTATTCTAATTACTGTTTACTACACCTGCATGTATGAAGTAGGAAATGGTAACCCACTCCAGCTTTCTTGCCTGGAAAATCCTATAGACAGAAGAGATGAGTAGGCTACAGTCCCTGGGGTAATAAAGAGTCAGACATAACTGAGTGACTAAGAACACACCTGCATGTATATATTTTTCTCATTATAAAGTAATTACCACAAGATTGATGTCCCCTTGTTAGGGACAGCAACTGATGCATACACATTTCTGAAACTTTAACCTCACTTTGTTAAATTCAGCAGTATTGTTTTGTGTGTGTGTTGCAGAATGTGAAATTTCCAGAATTTTCATCTTGCCTTCCCTTGATTTAACAGTTTATCTCTCCTCCTCTCTGTCTCTCTCTTGTTCTCTTTCTCTTTATACCTCTAGCTCTTGTTCTTTCTCATTCTCTCCTCACATCTCTGCACCCTTGACAAATTCTTTTTGGTTTTCCAAGAATGTAGTTATTTAACACCTGTATTTCTTCAAACAAATCTTGATACTCCTCTCCCTGTTACAGAAAAGGAAGGAAAGTGTTAATTAACATATTTAGGATGCTAAGGTTTAACAATGCGAAGGGACAGTGTAGAATTTTTGTCTTATATTTGCATCTTTGGATCCTAATATAATTTCTAAATTTTTTGTAAATATCCATACTCATAAATCATACTACATGATGCTTCAGAGTAAAACAGAATGCTATAGACATGGAGCAATGGAACTAGAAACCTTTCATTAAATGATTAAAATATTTACATAGATGTAAATTCTATCTTAAAAAATATGCAGGCTTTTAGTGTCTTCAGTTTCTAATGATAATTCTGATCTTATAAAATACCTTGCAGAGCTGTTCTTTCTTTTCTAATTTAGTGATTTTGAGTCTATCCATCAGCCCTTACAGTTTTCAAAATCTGGATATTAAAACTTTATCTACTTAAGGCCATTGAGATTAGCTAGCAAGTAAATGAGGTTAAAAAAAATAATATATTTAACTCCAGGTAATGATGGGCAGGTTTCTTTGACATTCTTTGAAAGATGGTCAAAAGATAATTGAAATACACTGTGAAATAACTATAGAAATAACAGCAATTTAAGGGAGAATAAACACAAAAAAGCCCTCTGACTCTTAGACCCATTTATGTGTTCCTGTGATAAAAACATAGAAGATACTAAGTAAAATATAATGGTTTCTTCTAGGAATATCCTAAAAAATTCCAAGGCCTTTTCCATTTAATCCATTATAGTGTTTATGGCTGCAAACTTTTTAAGTTATTCCGGATTTTTAAGAATTGCCTTTTTAGAAGATTATTTTGGTTCTGTAGGACCATAGACCTTTTAAAGATTTAAAATTCATGAAGGCTATAATATAGAAAAGTCATTGTAATAATGTTGTACTCTATATATCTCTAGTAACATTTGGAGTGCATCTGAAATGCATTATTCTTAGAACTTCTTTGGAAAATTTAATCTCTTGTATGTATATTGAATTTGATATATTTCAGGAAGCCCTTCCAAATTTGTTAGAATTCCTAGGCTTGAATTTCTCAGGAGCAAAAAACAAACAAACAAAAAAATTTCCCTGGAGGCTTTTGGTACATAGAACATATAGAATAAATTGTTTAAGCTCTCCAACTGTCATATCTGCTAGCATTACCAGGAAGAATTAACAACATTAGAAAATAGAATCTATAAAATGTTATTTTACCTGATAATATTTTGATTTCCAGGAAGACAATACTTATGATTTGAGGCCAGTTGTCAAGATTTTTATTTCATATTTCTGGACAGGCACACAAAGCTATTAAAATTTTTATAAGACTTTGAGAATATTTTAGGATATTCTTAGAAGAAATTGGTTTTAGTATAGACATTAGTATAGAAATAATTCATTCAGCCATGATATTTAAACTATAAATTATATTTAACTGTGTTTCAAAATACCTATAAGATTAGTCCTCCTAGAAAGCAGTTAATGAAAACCAGTACTCTTGAGAAGAACTATAAAGGAATAAACTACTTTTATTTCTCATTGGCCTACTTCTTTACAAATAGCTGCTTATCTGACATCTAACACTCCATTTTCTAACACAAAGGTAGGAAAAAAGAAAAAATTCAGCACTTTCTAAATGCATCCCCAAAAGAGTATAACAGTGTTGCTTTTATTTTCCTTTCAATATTATCTTTCCTTCAATATTGTTTATTGATAAAGAGCCCAGTTAGAAGACTAAGGGAAGGGGCTAAAAACTATTTCACTAAATATTCCTTCAATTTAGTTCAAATTTCAATCATGAAAAGCAAGAAAAACTACTTAGTACAAAAATTTATACAAAACAATTAGTTCGAATGCATTCATGATGAGTTTAATAATGATTTAAAATGAAAATACATATAAACAGGTGGGAGGAGGGCATGGTTGCAAGCTAGCTGCTCAGATGTTAGTTAGAAATACTGTATTGCAATCTCAAATGGTGTAGCTGAATTCACAGTATAGGAATAAGAAACAATAAGATAGTAGGGCAAATGCTAATGTAAATCATCTGATTTACATTTAAAAATATAAAATGTAAAAAAAATAAAAACAGGGTCAAATAGGAGCAGTTAAAAATTACCAATATTCATTTTAAGATAGTTTTTCATCTGTGTTTTTCTTGCCTTTTTTAAAAATTGTTTGTCAAAAGGAAATAGCATGAGGTCTCAATGTGAATGACACAGAGATTAGTATTTGTTCTAATTGTTGATTCTAAAATTGAGCCAATTACATGCTAATTTTAAAAGTGATTGCATCCAACTTTTCCTGATTTGAAATGTTTATTGTAGAGTTCTATTGTTTATTTTTTTATTTACTGGTTTTAAGTAGATATGATTTAACAGAGTATACAAGTTCTCTTTAGCTTTATTCATAGAGGTTTGTTTTCTTCCCAGTACTTATAATAAACTTTCTTTTTTTTATTTTTTGTTTTTTCTGATTCTATTAAGAAGATAACATAGTTCATTTAATCTGTAACAGTTTATTTAAAAATTTATCTTCAGGGCTTCCTTGGCGGCTCAGTGGTAAGGAATCCACTTGGTAGTGCAGAATTACCCCTGATTCAGGAAGATCCCACAGAAGCAATTAAGCCTATGCTTCACAACCACTGAGTCTATGCTCTGTGCCACAACTACAAGAAGCCTGTACACCTGGAGATCTGCAAAAAGGAGAAGCCATTGCAATGAGAAGTCTGTGCACTGCAATTAGAGATTTTCCCCAGAACTCTGCAGCTACAGGAAAGCCACACAACAACAAAGACTGAGAAAAGCCAATAAATAAATATTTTAAAAATTATCTTCAAAATGTTAAACTCTTTTTGAATTCTTATTTTTTTTACAATAATTCTCTCTTCTTTTTTCTTTTTATTTTTTTAAATTTCATTTTTTTTAACTTTACAATATTGTATTGGTTTGAGTTTCTTAATATTTGGTTTGTTTGGGGTTTGTTTCAAAACCATGAATAAAACAGTCGTGCAATTTTCCTTTCTCTTCCTCTCCTTGTCTGATTTTTGTGCCGATGTTACAAACTTTAAGAATGACTATAGAATTTTTTTCTTTTATTCTATTGCCTAGAAAAAAAAAAATTTGGATAAGAAAAAAATATGCTTTTAAAATTTTTGGTGAAACATACCTATAAAATGCTGTAAACTTCAATTCAGCTCAGTTCAGTCACTCATGTCTGACTCTTTGCGACCCCATGGACTGCAGCATGCCAGGCCTCCCTATCCATTGCCAACCCCAGGAGTTTACTCAGAATCACATCCATTGAGTCGGTGATGCCATTCCACCATCTCATCCCCTGTCCTCCACTTCAATCTTTCCCAGCATCAGAGTCTTTTCCAATGAGTCAGTTCTTCACATCAGTGGCCAAAGTATTGGAGCTTCAGCTTCAGCATCAGTCCTTCAAATGAACATCCAGGACTGATTTCCTTTAGGATGGACTGATTAGATCTCCTTGAAGTCCAAGGGACTCTCAGGAGTCTTCGCAAAAACCATAGTTCAAAATTATCAATTCTTCAGTGCTCAACTTTCTTTATAGTCCAGCTCTCACATCCACACATGACTACTGGAAGAACCATAGCTTTGACTAGACAGATCTTTGTTGGCAAAATAATGTCTCTGCTTTTTAATATGCTGCCTAGGTTGGTCATACCTTTTCTTCCAAGAGGCAAGCATCTTTTAATTTCCTGGCTGAAGTCACCATTTGCAGTGATTTTAAAACCCTCAAAATAAAGTCTGTCACTGTTTTCACTGTTTCCCATCTATTTTCCATAAAATGATGAGACCAGATGCCATGATCTTGGTTTTCTGAATGTTGAGTTTTAAGCCAACTTTTTTTCACTCTCCTCTTTCGCTATCATCAAAAGGCTCTTTAATTTTTCATCACTTTCTACCATAAGGGTGGTGTCATCTGGATATCTGAGATTATTGATATTTCTCCTGGCGAACTTGATTCCAGCTTGTTTTTCATCCAGCCCAGCATTTCTCATGATGTGTTCTTCTATTAATTAAATAGGCAGGGTGACAATACACAGCCTTGACACATTCCTTTTCAAATTTGGAAACGATCTGTTGTTCCATGTCCATTTCTAACTGTGGCTTCCTGACCCACATACAGATTTCTCAAGAGGCAGGTCAGGTGGTCTTCGATTCCCAAACCTTTCAGAATTTTGCAGAGCTTGTTGTGGTCCACACAGTCAAAGGTTTTGGCATAATCACTAAAGAAGATGTAGATGTTTTTCTGGAACTTTCTTGCTTTTTTGATGGTCCAGTGGATGTTGGCAATTTGATCTCTGGTTCCTCTGCCTTTTCTAAATCCAGCTCAAACATCTGGAAGTTCACAGTTCACGTATTGTTGAAGCCTGTTTTGGAGAAATTTGAGAATTATGAACCTGGAATGTTAGGTCCATGAATCAGGGCATATTAGAAGTGGTCAAACAGGAGATGGCAAGAGTGAACATCAACTTTCTAGGAATCAGCGAACTAAAATGAACTGGAATGGGTGAATTTAACTCAGATGACCATTATATCTACTACTGTGGGCAGGAATCCCTTAGAAGGAATGGAGTAGCCATCATGGTCAAAAAAAGAGTCTGAAATTCAGTACTTGGATGCAATCTCAAAAATGACAGAATGATCTCGGTTCGTTTCCAAGGCAAACCATTCAACATCATGGTAATCCAAGCCTATGCCCCAACCAGTAATGCTGAAAACGTTGAAGTTGAAAGGTCCTATGAAGACCTACAAGACCTTTTAGAACTAACACCCAAAAAAGATGTCCTTTTCATTATAGGGGACTGGAATACAAAAGCAGGAAGTCAAGAAACACCTGGAGTAACAGGCAAATTTGGCCTTGGAATACAGAATGAACAAGGCAAAGTCTAATAGAGTTTTGCAAAGAGAACGCACTGGTCATATCAAGTACCCTTTTCCAACAACAAAAGAGAACACTCTACACATGGACATCACCAGATGATCAACACCAATAACAGATTGATTATATTCTTTGCACCCAAAGATGGAGAAGGTCTATAGAGTCACCAAAAATAGAAATAAAAACAAAAATGGGAGCTGACCGTGGCTCAGATCATGAACTCCTTATTGCCAAATTCAGACTTAAATTGAAGAAAGTAGGGGAAATCACTAGACCATTCAGGTATGGACTAAATCAAATCCCTTATGACTATACAGTGAAAGTGAGAAATAGGTTTAAGGGACTAAATCTGATAGATAGAATGCCTGATGAACTATGGAATGAGGTTCATGACATTGTACAGGAGACAGGGATCAAGACCATCCCTGTGGAAAAGAAATAAAAAAAGCAAAATGTCTGTCTGGGGAGCCCTTAAAAATAGCTGTGAAAAGAAGAGAAGTGAAAAGCAAAGGAGAAAAGAAAGGATATAAGTATCTAAATGCAGAGTTCCAAAGAATAGCAAGAAGAAATAAGAAAGCCTTCCTCAGTGATCAATGCAAAGAAATAGAGGAAAACAACAGAATGGAAAAGACTAGAGATCTCTTCAAAAAAAATTAAGATACCAAGGGAACATTTCATGCAAAGATGGGCTAGATAAAGGACAGAAATAGTATGGACCTAACAGAAGCAGAAGATATTAAGAAGAGGGGGTAAGAATATACACAACTGTACAAAAAAAGATCTTCATGACCCAGATTATCATAATGGTGTGATCACTGACCTAGAGCCAGACATCCTGGAATGTGAAGTCAAGTGGGCCTTAGAAAGCAAAACTCTGAACAAAGCTAGTGGAGGTGATGAAATTACGGTTGAGCTATTTCAAATCCTAAAGATGATGCTGTAAAAGTGCTGCACTCAATATGCCAGCAAATTTGGAAAACTCAGCAGTGGCCACAGGACTGGAAAAGGTCAGTTTTCATTCCAATCCCAAAGAAAGGCAATGTCAAAGAATGCTCAAACTACCACACAATTGCACTCATCTCACATGCTAGTAAAGTAATGTTCAAAATTCTCCAAGCCAGGCTTCAGCAATACGTGAATCATGAACTTCCAAATGTTCAAGTAGGTTTTAGAAAAGGCAGAGGATCCAGAGATCAAATTGCCAACATCCACTGGATCATCAAAAAAGCAAGAGAGTTCCAGAAAAAACATCTATTTCTGCTTTATTGATTATGCCAAAGCCTTTGACTGTGTGCATCACAATAAACTGTGGGAAATTCTGAAAGTGATAGGAATACCAGACCACCTGACCTGCCTCTTGAGAAAACTATATGCAGGTCAGGAAGCAACAGTTAGAACTGGAAATGGAATAGCAAACTGGTTCCAAATAGGAAAAGGAGTATGTCGAGGCTGTATATTGTCACTCTGCTTATTTAACTTATATGCAGAGTACATCATGAAAAACACTTGGCTGGAAGAAGCACAAGCTGGAATCAAGATTGCCAGGAGAAACATTAATAACCTCAGATATTTAGATGACACCACCCTTATGGCAGAAAGAAAGAGGAACTAAAAAGCCTTTTGATGAAATTGAAAGAAGAGAGTGAAAAGTTGGCTTAAAGCTCAACATTCCAAAAACGAAGATCATGGCATCTGGTCCCATCACTTCATGGCAAATCGATGGGGAAAAAGTGGAAACAATGTCAGACTTTATTTTTTCGGTCTCCAAAATTACTCAAGATGGTGATTGTCACCATGAAATTGAAAGACGCTTACTCCTTGGAAGGAAAGTTATGACCAACCTAGACAGCATACTCAAAAGCAGAGACATTACTTTGCCAACAAAGGTCCGTCTAGTCAAGGCTATCATTTTTCCAGTGGTCATGTGTGGATGTGAGATTTGGACTGTGAAGAAAGCTGAGCACTGAAGAATTGATGCTTTTGAACTGTGGTGTTGGAGAAGACTCTTGAGTCCCTTGGACTGCAAGGAGATCCAACCTGTCCATTCTAAAGGAGATCAGTCCTGGGTGTTTAATGAAAGGAGTGATGCTAAAGCTGAAACTCCAATACTTTGGCCACCTCATGTGAATTGTTGACTCATTGGAAAAGACTCTGATGCTGGGAGGGACAGGGGCAGGAGGAAAAGGGGACGACAGAGAATGAAATGGCTGGATGGCATCACTGACTCGATGGACATGGGTTTGGGTAGATTCCAGGAGTTGGTGATGGACAGGGAGGCCTTTCATGCTGTGATTCATGGGGTTGCAAAGTGTCAAACATGACTGAGCGACTAATCTGAACTGAACTGAACTAACTTACCTGCATAAAGTAGATGAGTGCAATTGTTTGGTAGTTTGAACATTCATTGGCATTGTCCTTTGAGATTGGAGAGGAAACTGACTCTTTCCAGCCCTGTGGCCACTGCTGAGTTTTCCAAATTTCCTGGCTATTGAGCACAGCATTTTCACAGTATCATATTTTAGGATTTGAAATAGCTCAACTGGAATTTCATCACCTCCACTAGCTTTGTTTGTAGTGATGCTTCGTAAGGCCCACTTGGCTTCGCTTTCCAGGATGTTGGCTCTGTGTGAGTGATCACACCATTGTGATTATATCAGTCGTGAAGATCTTTTTGTATAGTTAGTTCTTCTGTGTATTCTTGCCACCTCTTCTTAAGATCTTCTGCTTCTGTTAGGTCCATACCATTTCTGTCCTTTATTCTGCCCATCTTTGTGTGAAATGTTCCCTTGGTATCTCTAATTTTCTTGAAGAGATCTCTCAGTTCAGTTCAGTTCAGTCGCTCAGTCGTGTCCAATTCTTTGGGACCCCATGAACTGCAGCATGCCAGGCCTCCCTGTCCATCACCAACTCCCAGAATTACCCAAACTCATGTACATTGAGTTGGTGATGCTATCCAACCATCTCATCTTCTGTTGTCCCCTTCTCCTCCTGTCCTCAATCTTTACCAGCAGCAGGGGCTTTTCAAATGAGTCAGCTCTTTGCATCAGGTGGCCAAAGTACTGGAGTTTCAGCTTTAGCATCATTCCTTCTAAAGAAATCCCAGGGCTGATCCCCTTCAGAATGGACAGGTTGGATCTCCTTGCAGTCCAAGGGACTCTCAAGAGTCTTCTCCAACACCACATTTCAAAAGGGTCAATGATATTTTTGAAGAGATCTCTAGTTTTTCTCATTCTATTGTTTTCCTCTATTTCTTTTCATTAATTGGTGAGGAACGCTTTCTTCTCTCTCCTTGCTATTCTTTGTGAATCTGCATTCTAATGGGTATATCTTTCCTTTTCTCCTTTGCTTTTTGCTTCTTTTGTATTCACAGCTTGTTAATGGAAAATATTAAAATAAGTACTTTCATTTCCTTAGCAAAAAATAGTATAATGAGACTACATTGTATCCTTGAATTAATTTTGTTTGACAATTTTGTTTAGTGAAAATTTGTATAAGATTTCACTTTTTGCCACAACTGTACAAATTTATACTATATTTTAACTTTTCTCTATATATTACCCTTTTTCTGTTTTTACTAATATTATTTTTGCCTTTTTTTCTCTTGATTAATCAAACCAAATGTTTTGGATTTTAATAGGTTTTAATTTTATTATTAGTCTTTTCATACAATAATTTTGTTTTTTTTTTTTATTTTGACTTTGTAGAGTCTCTGCTTTTTTTGTTTTATTTTAGTCTTAAAATTACACTCATTTTATAAATTATCTGTTATTATTTTTAGTGTTTATTCACTTTCTCCTTTTCCCAATTCTTCATTGGATATTTAATTTATATTTGTTTTTAAATTATAGTTTCAGTACAATATCTTTCCCTCAATGTATTATTTTGCTACATTCCTCAGCCTTGCGATATAGTCTTTCTACACATGTTGTAAACAGACGATAGACAGATAGGCATGTACGTACAAAGCTATACAGGGACATATATGTTATTTTCCTATGTTTCATTTTTTGACTCATGCCTTGAATTTATAAGTCCTTAATAGGTAATATTTTGAATTTTATCCAACATGATTTAACTACGTGGTGACAAAGTAATTTTCTCAGTGATACTTAATATTGAGAATGCGTTGACAAAATCTTATGACCTAAGTGATAATTTTAAGAGTTTTATATGTCTTTGATATGAATGTTTACTGTGTGTTAGATACATGATTAATACAGAAGTTTATTAGATAAAGCTTGAAAATTGTTTTTTGCCATAACTCTACTGATTTTATATTGTTTGGCTAAATTATAATGAGTTATATGTATAAATAGTACACCATTTGTTAGAAGTGAAGTCGCTCAGTCGTGTCAGATTCTTTGCAACCCCGTGGACTGTAGGCTGCCAGGCTCCTCTGTCCATGGGATTCTCCAGGCAAGAATACTAGAGTGGGTTATCATCTCCTTCTCCAGGGGATCTTCCCGACCCAGGGATCGAACCCAGTTCTCCTGCATTGGAGGCAGACGCTTTAACATCTGAGCCACCTAAATGATCTTCTGAAGTTGACATTTTGCTATCAAGTATTGATTCTTTCTACTATAGATGATGTTTCTGTCTTAGGATATTTTTTTCTGCTATAAATACAACTATTAATTTATTTCTTTTGATTAATATTTGTGTCACATATCGTTTCCATCATTTTATTCTAAAGATTTTATGACTTTATGATTTAGATGTCTTTTTCTTTTTACAGTAATTTTTATTTTATTTTATTTTATTTTGTAACTGTACAATATTGTATTGGTTTTGCTATATATCAACATGAATCCGCCACAGGTATACACATGTTCCCCATCCTGAACCGTCCTCCCTCCTCCCTCCCCATACCATCCCTCTGAGTCGTCCCAGTGCACCAGCCACAAACATCCAGTATCATTCATTGAACCTGGACTGGTGACTCGTTTCATATATGATATTATTCATGTTTAGATGTCTTTTTTAAACAATACACAGATTTGTGGAATTTTAAAACAACTTATCATTAATTTTTATCATTTAATTGATATGTTACTCTATATGTATTTTCCTTAATGACATGCAATATACTCATATTTATGTTTGAACTCATTTTTCTCTCTTTTTAAATTCATTTTATGAATCAATAAAGTGTATTCTACTTACTTTAGCATTTCATTTCTATTGGTTTAGAAATTACACTTTCCATTTATATTTTTAGTGGCTACATTGAAAAGTTAAAAGACAAATGTATGTAATTTCCCCATATCTTAATCTGAATCTTGCCTAATTCTCTCAAAATTTAAATGAATTTGTAATGCATTAGCTTTGATCAATCTCTTGATAATTATATTATATATTATTGATGTCAAATATTTCAAAAATGTCTGTTTTTAATCATGTCTGTTGTTTATTATTTTTATTCAAAACTGCTGGGATTTTCCTGTGGGCTTTAGATATAATGTGTACTCAATTCTTTCTCATACTTCAGCAATACTTTGTACAGGATTTATCTTACAATCACCTAGTGAAATTGTCTCTTTCAAGATAGAGTCATGTGGTTCAATGTTATTTTATAGATGAACTCAAAGTTTGCTAATTATAAATGTGATTAATTTTTACATCTTTATCATTCTTTTATCATCCCATTAAAGTATTTCAACATTTTATAGATTTATTTCAGAATAATAGTAACTATGTAATATTTACTGCAAATGTGAAAAATATATTTTATATTATATTGTAAACAACTACTAGGCATACACAATAAATCATACCTTTACTTTGCTTCTTAATATTCCTTTTATATTAGGCTCTCAAATGGTTAGGATCCATAAAGTAAGTAAATCGTTCCCAAAAGCATTCACTTGTTATCAATTGTATACAATTTATATGCAATTTTATGTGATTATTAAAATATTTACAGGCAATATTACAATAGAAATGATAGAAAACATTAAGACGTATTTTATTGTTTTTTTTTTTTTTGAGAAGACTCTTTTTTTTTTTTTTTTTTATTTTATTTTTAAACTTTACAATATTGTATTGGTTTTGCCAAATACCAACATGAATCCGCCACTGGTATACATGTGTTTCCCATCCTGAACCCTCCTCCATCCTCCCTCCCCATACCATCCCTCTGGGTCATCCTAGTGCCACAGCCCCAAGCATCCAGTATCGTACATCGAATGTGGACTGGCGACTCATTTCATATATGATATTATACGTATTTCAATGCCATTCTCCCAAATTATCCCACCCTCTCCCTCTCCCACAGAGTCCAAAAGACTGTTCTATACATCAGTGTCTCTTTTGCTGTCTCGTATACAGGGTTATTGTTACCATCTTTCTAAATTCCATATATATGTGTTAGTATACTGTATTGGTGTTTTTCTTTCTGGCTTACTTCACTCTGTATAATAGGCTCCAGTTTCACCCACCTCATTAGAACTGATTCAAATGTATTCTTTTTATTGGCTGAGTAATACTCCATTGTGTATATGTACCACAGCTTTCTTATCCATTCATCTGCTGATGGACATCTAGGTTGCTTCCATGTCCTGGCTATTATAAACAGTGCTGCAATGAACATTTGGGTACATGTGTCTCTTTCAATTCTGGTTTCCTCAGCGTGTATGCCCAGCAGTGGGATTGCTGGATCATAAGGCAGTTCTATTTCCAGTTTTTTAAGGAATCTCCACCCTGTTCTCCATAGTGGCCGTACTAGTTTGCATTCCCACCAACAGTGTAAGAGGGTTCCCTTTTCTCCACACCCTCTCCAGCATTTATTGCTTGTAGACTTTTGGATCACAGCCATTCTGACTGGAGTGAAATGGTACCTCATAGTGGTTTTGATTTGCATTTCTCTGATAATGAGTGATGTTGAGCATCTTTTCATGTGTTTGTTAGCCATCTGTATGTCTTCTTTGGAGAAATGTCTGTTTAGTTCTTTAGCCCATTTTTTGATTGGGTCATTTATTTTTCTGGAGTTGAGGTGCAGGAGTTGCTTGTATATTTTTGAGATTAGTTGTTCGTCAGTTGCTTCATTTGCTATTATTTTCTCCCCTTCTGAAGGCTGTCTTTTCACCTTGCTTATAGTTTCCTTTGTTGTGCAGAAGGTTTCAAGTTTAATTAGGTACTATTTGTTTATTTTTGCTTTTATTTCCAATATTCTGGGAGGTGGGTCATAGAGGATCCTGCTGTGATGTATGTCGGAGAGTGTTTTGCCTATGTTCTCCTCTAGGAGTTTTATAGTTTCTGGTCTTACATTTAGATCTTTAATCCATTCTGAGTTTATTTTTGTGTATGGTGTTAGAAAGTGCTCTAGTTTCATTCTTTTACAAGTGGTTGACCAGTTTTCCCAGCACCACTTGTTAAAGAGATTGTTTTTAATCTATTGTATATTCTTGCCTCCTTTGTCAAAGTTAAGGTGTCCATATGTGCATGGATTTATCTCTTGGCTTTCTATTTTGTTCCATTGATCTGTATTTCTGTCTTTGTGCCAGTACCATACTGTCTTGATGACTGTGGCTTTGTAGTAGAGCAATAATTGTGCATTCCAATAATTAAAATCATTTGAACAACAACAACAAAAAAAATGGCACTCTGATTAAACTGCATTTTACAGCCCGCAGAACACCTTGGACCAGCTTTTTACTCTAGATTTCACTGTCGTCCCACCCAGCTTCCTCCTTCACCAACATGCAAGTTCTTTTCCTTCCCTGCCATCATCTCTTAGAGCTTGCTCAAACTCATGTCCATCTAGTTGGTGATGCTACCCAGCCTTCTTGTCCTCTGTCATCCACTTCTCTTCCTGCCTTCACTCTTTCCCAGCATCAGGATCTTTTCTAATGAGTTGGCTCTTTGCATCATGTGGCCACAGGCAGATGGGAGAGGCAGGTGTGGCCTACGTTGTCAGTAGTTCTCCATTCTTTGATGTGAAAAGGGGTAGAACAGTCATTTAAACTCGATCCAACCTCTTTGCATCTTACAAAGTTAAACAGCTAAAAGAAATAAAATAAGAAGGCAAAGCTTGTGGAATGTACAGTGCATACTGGCGGCGCACGCTTCATTAAGACTCGCCTGCTTGCTTCTCCTGTTCAATAGTTTCTTTCAAAGGCAGTGGATTTTTCTCTTGCATTTCCATTTTCTTCAATTTCGACTTATCGAACTTCTCAATCTCAGCCATATCGGGTTTGTCAGACATGGTTGCAGAGGGCACGGAGCAAACTGCGAGCAAGTGAAGTTGAATCTGCGCTGTGGCTGCCACCGAGTCAAGACTTATTTTAATAAGGAAATGAGCTATTTTTATTAATATTTTTATTTAATTGCTTTGTTGTTCAGATGTGCCTGACTCTTTGCAACCCCATGGCTTGCAGCATGCCAGACTTCTCTGTCCTTCATCATCTCTTAGAGCTTGCTCAAACTCATGTCCATCTAGTCAGTGATGCTATCCAGCCTTCTTGTCCTCTGTCATCCACTTCTCTTCCTGCCTTCACTCTTTCCCAGCATCAGGATCTTTTCTAATGAGTTGGCTCTTTGCATCATGTGGCCAAAATATTGGAGTTTCAGCTTCAGCCTCAGTCCTTTCAGTGAATATTCAGGGTGGATTTCCTTTAGGATGGACTGGTTGGATCTTATTGTAGTCCAGGGGACTTTCAAGAGTCTTCTCCAACACTACAGTTCAAAAGCATTGATTCTTTGGTGCTCAGCCTTCTTTATGGGTCCAACTCTTACATCCCATACATAACTACTGGAAAAACCATAGCTCTGATTAGATGGACCTTTGTTAACAAATTAATGTCTCTGGTTTTTAATATGCTATCTAGGTTTGTCACAGTTTTTCTGATAAGGATCATCTGTCTTTTAATTTCATGGCTGCAGTCACGATCTGCAGTGATTATGGAGCCCAAGAAAATAAAATCTGTCACTGTTTCCATTATTTCCCCAACTATTTGCCATGAGGTGATGGGAGAAGATGTCATGATCTTCATTTTCTGAATGTTGAGTTTTATGCCAGCTTTTTCATTCTTCTCTTTCATCATCATTAAGAGGCTCTTTTGTTCTTCTTTGCTTTCTGCCATTTTTATTTAATTACATATCTCTTGTTTTTAACCTCATTTAAGTATATGCAGAAGTTTTCAGGATTAGAAATGTTAAAGATTACTGGACATAAGAGTTGTTTAAAGTGGATTTTTAAAAATTCTTTCATTTGAATGTACGTTTGTCAGACAATTTCAGTATGAGTTTTACTATTTATTTTAATTACACTAAATAGTATTTAATTATTCCAATGTTACCTATTAGACATATAAATAAATTTACCAAGATAAATTGTTTTTGTCTAACTCTATAAATATTGTACCAGCACATGTAGCTGTTTCTTAAGCATTATAGCTATCTCTTGTGATCTTCATTAAATAATAACATTATTTTGTGTAAAGTTTCAAATTATTAAGCTTGAGCTTGAAGAAATGTATCCATGGATAGCTTCTATGACTTACACAGGGAAGTCTTCTTCAAATCTTGAAATGTGTTTATATCATGCAACTTCAGAGGTACTAATAAAACTCTTTCTAAAGATTAAAGTCAGATGTTAAGCAATTCATTATTTTAATGTTTCAAAATTTTACAGGTTAGTTACAAGTGCCTCTGATTATACAATATTTTAGGCTTCAGGTTGTTTGATAAATTCAATTTGAATTTGACTCTTTGCCTCAGATTTTTCATAAAATGAGAAAGGGCTAATATTCTTTCTGATGTTTGAGGCTGAGAGAGGTGTGGAACCACCATCAGACTTGAAGAATTTAGAAAGTAAAAGATGGAGACAAGAGAACTAAAATGGACTTTAACATGTTGTGCATGGGAGAAACGATGCTAATACACAATGTGTCAGAATTATAGGCAATATGAGATCCTCAGATAAAAGCTCCTCTGTTAGGCACAATAAAAATATTTTTCTAAAAACTAAAATATAAAAATAAAAGTAGTATTAACAAAGGTTCGTCTAGGCAAGGCTATGTGCCGGGGTCCAGCCCCGGCTGATACAGGGTATTCAAAGGACAGACGGCATAGGCGACCTATTTATTTAAATATTTATCAAAGATATAAAGAGTAATAGAATGAGGATAACTCAGTAGGAATATTCAGTGGAGAAAAGAGGCTGAGTAGCTTGGTTTAGGCAGGAGACCAATAAAACTTAAAGACAAGAAGTTTGCACCACTTACATAGGCCGCAGGCGTCCTTCCGTTCTCCCAAAGGAGAGGAGACACTGAGGCCTCCCCGGTCAGATCTTAGAAGCCCAGGCATAATTAGCAAGCATGGTGGGTTCCACGCTCCAGATGGAGACTCAGCCAGAATTTGGGAGAGAGAGCGACATGGGGAGACCAAGTTTTGGTGAACAAGGCCCGCACTTTATTTTCCAAAGTAGTTTTTATACCTTAAGTTATGCATAGAGGATAATGGGGGAAAGGGTGGAGTCATGCAAGGACTGCAGTTCCTGGTCCTAATCGAAGCCAGGCTTTCAAACTTATCCTATGCAAAAGTTCAGGTGATTTACATCATCTTCTGGCCAGGAGGCCTGTTAACATTTTAAGAAACTTATTTTTCTCTAAAGGTGATTATTCCAAAGTCAGGCACCAGCCTTCAAAAAAACACTGGACAAAGCTGCATTCCTATAGGGCAAGGTGAAGTGGACTCAATCAAGAAAAGGATTAACTCAAGGGTCCAAGGTTATGAACACTGAGGCCACTACTTACATTTCTATACACCCATTGTATCAATCAATACACTGCCAAGGACACAGTAGGTAAGGAGTATGGAGACTTAGCAGCAAACATTGGCCCAATAAGTGAAAAAAACCTTTCACCAATACAGTTTCTAATCAATCTTTTAACTACTCAAAGGAATCTGTGTTTAGACAGTTTAGAACATCTCCTGCCTCTCACAGTTGGAAGGCTCTGAACAATCACATGTGGCCAGAAAAACCTATTCAGGCAGGCTAGAGGATTTCCAAAGGAGTTTGTAGGTTAAACACTGTCACACCCAGGAATTATTAACTGGAGTTGTAAGCTAACTCTTTTTTTCAGAGAGAGGTAGTGGGGGACAGCCCCCTGTAAAGTCAGAGGTGTAGGTGAAAGCACAAAGCAGACAGTAGGCAGACTCTGGTTTTGGGGGTAGATGCTCGAGAATTTCCAGGGGGACTCCTGAGGCTCGATCCCACTTTTGCGTATGCCAAGCCTCCTTCCTCATGACCTTTGTCATGGGTGGAGCTCCTCACGCTGGCTCCTGGCAGTGACAGAATCCCAGTTGAGCTATTCCAGATCCTGAAAGATGATGCTGTGGAAAGTGCTGCACTCAATATGCAATATGAACTCAATATACAATATGCCGGCTCCCGGCAGCTATGGTTTTTCCTGTGGTCATGTATGGATGTGAGAGTTGGACTGTGAAGAAGGCTGAGTGCCGAAGAATTGATGCTTTTGAACTGTGGTGTTGGAGAAAACTCTTGAGAGTCCCTTGGACTGCAAGGAGATCCAACAAGTCCATTTTGAAGGAGATCAGCCCTGGGATTTCTTTGGAAGGAATGATGCTAAACCTGAAACTCCAGTACTTTGGCCACCTCCTGCAAAGAGTTGGCTCATTGGAAAAGACTGATGCTGGGAGGGATTGGGGGCAGGAGGAGAAGGGGACGACAGAGGATGAGATGGCTGGATGGCATCACTGACTCGATGGACGTGAGTCTGAGTGAACTCCAGGAGTTGGTGATGGCCAGGTGGGCCTGGTGTGCTGCGGTTCATGGGGTCACAAAGAGTCAGACACGACTGAGCAACTGATCTGATCTGATCTGATTAATGATAGTCCAGTCTCCTGAGATATTGAATATAGAGTTGATCAAGAGGTAGACTAAAGTTCTTATGACTGAGATGTCAGTAGGAAATAGTGGTCTTTACTAAGGTTGCTTTGGAGAAAGAACTGGTAACCCACTCCAGTATTCTTGCCTGGAAAATCCCATGAACAGAAAAATCTGGTGGGCTACAGTCCATGGAGTCACAAATAGTCGGATACAACTGAGTAGGTAAACAACAACAATAACTAAGGTTGCATATCCAAATATCTGTAGTAGCCTGGTCTTTAATGTATAGCAAAATGGTCTAGTGGATTCTATAGTGAAGATGAAGAAGAAGGTACATATCTCTTTCGTTTGTTCCCTTCAGCAGATCTTACAAATATTACCTTCACTTACGTAAATTTTCAAAAAGTTAAGTACTGAAAAAGTAAATCACCTAATTAAAAATACTAAAAGCTACATAAAATTAAAAAAATAGTATATTCACTCATTTATTTAACAGATATTTATTTAGTAAATCACTATCCTCAGTCATACACCATTCCATTTATCAAATGACATTCCCAAGAGTCATATCTTTTATGAAATAACAGAGATAATATGGTCACACTTGATTAAATGACCATTTCCCCCAAATATTGTTATATTTTCATGATTTTCTAAGGTTTGATACTCATATGACCATAGGTAACATATGAGATACTGTAATTTTAGGATTACACTAAAGAGGCAAATATGCCAGGCATTATAGAATCCTTTCTTAGGGAATGAGGGTAGAAAGGAAAGGAAATCTAAGGAAAGGCAAAAGGTTAAGCTCTCAAGAGGGTGACATGCAAATCCCAGACCATGTTTTTCTGGTTTTGTGACATTGATAAAAGTAGATTGCACATCCACACATATATGCATGCATGCATGCACAAACTTACAATACCCAAAATATCCAGCACAAAATATGAAATTATGTAACACTGCTATACTAGCAAGGGTGATGATCCCAAGGGTAAACTGTGGAATCCAGCATCCTTAAGCCTAGATAACCTTGGAAAGCTTTGCCCACTGAGGAAGTCTGGTTCATGGAGTCTGAGGAAGTCTGGTTCATGGACCAAGTGATTTGATAAAATTAAAGGGTAATTTATATTTTGACTGAGAATTAGTTCCATCTGATGGGGGGGGGGGCGGAATTTAAATCTACATTTACAGAGTACTTTTGCAGTTAATATTCTTGATGTATATATAGGATTCCACTAATGAGATACAATCAGTTAATATTGAGTAGATGGTAGTGGAACACAAACCTTTTTATTTTTCCCCCAGTAACTGCTGGCCAAAACAAAAAACAACAACAAAAAAAGGAAAGATCTGAGTATCTACTGGTGCTAGGTTCTGTGTTACGGTGTTTAGTCACCAGCAGTTAGGTTGCAAGAGCCAGTTTTCAAGGCAACAATAACAGAAGCAACAGTCCGAGTTTCCCTGTCTGGTTTGCAGTTGCATTAGTGTGACTTTCTCCTAACTCCACTCCTTCAGTCCTTCTATTATCTGTGTAAGAAACAACAATGAATTAAGTGCTTTCTCCCTATGATATACTCAGAGTTGCCTCTGTTTCCTTCATTGAACACTGATATAGATGAGAACTGAGCAATACTTTAGGGTACTGCTGCTGCTGCTAAGTCACTTCAGTCGTGTCCAACTCTGTGTGACCCCATAGACAGCAGCCCACCAGGCTCCCCCGCCCCTGGGATTCTCCAGGCAAGAACACTGGAGTGGGTTGCCATTGCCTTCTCCAATGCATGAAAGTGAAAAGTGAAAGTGAAGTCACTCATTCGTGTCTGACCCTCTGCGACCCCATGGACTGCAGCCTTCCTGGCTCCTCCATCCATGGGATTTTCCAGGCAGGAGTACTGGAGTGGGATGCCACTGCCTTCTCCACTTTAGGGTAGAGACACAATTAATATTTATGGACCATGTAATATCTATTTTAATGTGTGCTTAACTGACATTAATGGAAATAACAATATATTGTAGGTTTTTACCTTAGAAATATAGGCTGCTTCTTCTATTTAACTCTGGATGACTTTTTGTGCACACTTTGGTTCCAGAAATATAAGAGCCTGGGATCTTGGTAGGGTACATCTCTGATTCTTGACTTCATCCCTCCATTTTTTTTTTTTTCCTATTTTGGTCTCCCTCAATATTTTTTAAAACTGATACCTCCTTTCCCAATTGGTTTATCTATAGTCTTGGGAAAATCAGATTCTTTTTTCATCTACTCTTCATAATCTGTTGTTAAAAGCACAGACTTTAAGCTCTGATTACCAAAAAAACATGTAATCCAGAACTATTATTTTGGAATTTCAAACTCTAGTGGATAATGACTAATACATAACTGAAGTTCTCAAGGTCAATTTAATAAGCATCACAGACCTCTTGACTTAAGATTGCATGAACAAATTTGAGAGAGTATAGTATTTTGCAAGATATATTATCTGAATCTTTTATAAGGTGGTAAAAAAGAGTCACTAAGGGGAAAACAGTAACAGCAACGTTATTTTAAGTCAGACATTTTGTTAGGACCACTGTGATGTTCCCATTGGCTATTATATTTCTATTACAGTTTAAACATTTGAGAGTCCCTTGGACTGCAAGGAGATCCAACCAGTCCATCCTAAAGGAGATCAGACCTGGGTGTTCATTGGAAGGACTGATGTTGAAGCTGAAACTCCAATATTTTGGCCACTGGATGCAAACAGCTGACTCATTTGAAAAGACCCTGATGTTGGGAAAGATTGAAGGCAGGAGAAGAAGGAGACGACAGAGGATGAGATGGTTGGATGGCATCACCGACTAAATAGACATGGGTTTGGATCGACTGCAGGAGTTGGTGATGAACAGGGAGGCCTGGCGTGCTGCGGTTCATGGGGTTGCAAAGTCAGACACGACTGAGCGACTGAACTGAACTGAACAGTTTAAATTAAAAAAAAATTATTTTGATTAAGCTGACAGTTACTAAATTTTACAGTTTCCCTGGTAGCTTGGCTGGTAAAGAATCCACCTGCAGTGCAGGAGACCCTGGTTCAAATCCTGGATTGGAAAGATCCCCTGAAGAAGGGATCAGCTACCCACTCCAGTATTCTTGGTCTTCCCTGGTGACTCAGCTGGTAAAGAATCTCCCAGCAATGTGGGAGACCTGGGTTTGATCCCTGGGTTGGGAAGATCCCCTGGAGAAGGGAACATCCCCTGAAGAAGGGAACGGATACCCACTCCAGTGTTCTGGCCTGAACAATTCCATGGAATGTATAGTCCATGGGGGTCACAAAGAGTTGGACACGACTGAGCAAGTTTCACTTCACTACTAAATTAACGTTGGGATTGATGGTTTAGATTTATTTTTATTGTTTGGGTTTTCATCATTCTTTTCTGTTCCAGGATTCTACCTAATTCTGTCCAAACCTAGACAATTTCCTCTTTCTAATTTTCTATAATGGAGAAAGATGAAAAGATAAAAATTAAAACTTTCTATATTTATATGTCCAATCTGATCAAGCACTGATTTAGGGGGGTACTTTATTTTAGTTTGAGACTTTTTAAGCTTTACTTGGCAGTTAGTCATAGTGATTGAATAGACCCATCTGTCATCCCAGAGATTAGTTGGCTTGCATCTAGATGTACCAGGCGTGTATCCAATGTGAGAAGAGTCTTCTGTGGGAGGCCTTGATTATGAAAATAAGGTTTGTCTTCCAAGAGAAATGCCAAGTGAATCTAGGCCATAAGCCTGTGAATTCATTCATGGTATTTTGGAGCTTTTCTAAGACCACATTTATTCAAACTATTAACTGAAAAAAGTTCATCTGTCAAAATGGAATTAGCTTCAGCTTCACTTTGGGTAATTTTAATGTGTTTTAAAATACTCCAATCACAACCGACAAAGTGGGAATCATTTATTGTTATATTAGCTTGAGTTCTAATGAACCTGAACATATTAATGTTTGTATATGTGTATTTTAGTAAAATATTTTCATACAATTCAATTTATAAAAACCTTTTTGCTGACGCATAGTTCAAACTGAAAACCAAGGTAGTTCAAGTAATCATTATCTATCTACAGTCATGTGAAAGACAGAAGATAAAAATCCACTTTTTAACAAAATGTTTTCCCTGTTAAATAATTAGTGTATGGACAGATTTTTTCATTTGTTTGTTTTTATGCTCAAAAAATACGTATAAATGCCATGTGCCTTATTGGAAAATATCTTAACTTATATAGATTTAATATAGCACAATAAAAATTTCCACTTATTTGTATAATAAATACATGTTGAAAACTAACTTTATCCTAACACCCTAGATCTAGCAATGTAAAGGTAACATTAAAATTTAATGAATAAACACACACTGCCCTTTTTGAATTTAGAGTCTAGTATAGATAAAGAGATAGTAAACAGACTTACTAAATTACATAATAGTATATTACATTAAGTGTTCTAAAGAAGATAGAAAATAAAAAAAAAATTGTTAAAGCATGTGTTCCAATTTAAATAGACTGAACAGAGATATAACTGAGAAGGTGATAACTGAGTGAATACTAGACTGGCATAAGAGAATGAACCTTGCCAATTTGGTGAGTAGAGAGCATTAGGCAGAGAATATCAAATGTGCATACTGTGAGGCAAAAGTGTGGCTAGTGAGTTTGCAGAATATCCAAGAATCAATTTGTTTAAAGCAGTGAGTATAGCAGAAGCAACTGGAGATGAGAAAAGAGATAATAGATCATTACCATTACTTTGGTTTTGCATAGAGTGGGATGGGGAGCATAGGGGAATTTTGATCAGAATAAAAAGATATAATCTGGATTTTAAGTAGAGAAGTACAGTGCTGAAAGGAGGGAAGCCAATTAGTAGGTAATCCAGTTAACAGATTATGGTGTCTTTGTCCACAGTAATAGCAACGGGAGTAGTAATAAATGTTTCGAGTCCAGATACTTTGTAGGTAGTACCCAAAAACTTTGCTGAAGATCACTGAAGATCAACATACATTAATGAAATATTTGGGTTAAAATTAATTTCCATGTGGTCTTCTTAACTTTTGATAGCAGAAGTGCAGACTATCTGCATCTTTCTTCTTGCCCCAACACAGAATACTCAACTACAGGTACTGCACTTTTGTAACCCAATTTCATGATATACTCTATATTAGAAACATGCCACATTCAGTCCTGTTTACAATTATCTCACTATTCAAACTATACTCCTCTTTCTACAGAACTGAGACCCACTGAGATATCTCAAATGCAGGTCAAATTTAATTCCAAAACAAAACAATGTTTCCAGAACAGGAAATCTATTTTTCCTCCCTAGAGAAATATTATTTATTCAGATAATCAGGCCAGATATCTAGGATTTATCACTGATTTCTGAATTTATTCATCAACTACTTTCTGGTTTATGTAATTTAAATTATGAGACTTTTATAGCATGAGTAGCCTAGAAAGAATGACTGCAACAATTTTGTATTATATGTAATAAGTGCAATAAGCTGAGACATTTGTCTATCAAATGTCTCTCTGGTGTCGCTTACAATTGTTCCTCGTGTAGTTCACTGCTATTCCTTTAGACATCCAGCTGTTTCTTTATCCTTTATACTATTTTATCATTGTTAACATATTAGCACTTTAAGTTCCTTTATATTATTGAATGATAAAGATCAAACACTTGAAATTATCACAATTATTTGAATTATTATGTTCAGGAAAATTATCAAATTAGGATGTGTTAATAATACAGCTGTTTACATTAAATAAATGTCACATATAATATAATGCTGCTCATCAAAAATTTTCATACCACTATCTATCTGAGATGCTGTGAACTTTCAGGGTCCTAATAAAATCATTTTTATATTAACTAGGTTATCTTGTGTAAAATATATTGATCTAAACAAAATGCAAAATTTCATGGAAATATCTAAAAAATGTGTTTTTCCATTAACACATTTCAATGAAATTTAGTTAGCTTTAACATTCTACTATTGAGGTAATATGCTTCTGAAGATAGGAGAAATCAAATTAAATTGCACTTTAAAAAGCTGATATTTCATTTTTTAATAATCATTCAAAAAATCATTAATTGGTAGTATCTAACATAGCCTTTATTCGTTAAAGCACCAACTTTCTGCATTGTGCCACACTTACAGAGTTTAAGGAACATTCAGTTCCTGAATGATAAGGCCATCAAAAATTTGGCACACTGATAACTCATAACCTGCACACCAGTTTTCCACAATTTGTGGGGAGCTCTGAGTTATAAAGGAGACAGGGATCAAGACCATCCCCATGGAAAAGAAATGCAAAAAAGCAAAATGGAAGTCTGAGGAGGCTTTACAAATAACTGTGAATAGAAGAGAAGTGAAAAGCAAAGGAAGAAAGGAAAGATATACACATCTGAATGAGGAGTTCCAAAGAATAACAAGGAGAGATAAGAAAGCCTTCCTCAGCAATCGATGCAAAGAACAGAGGAAAACAACAGAATGGGAAGGACTAGAGATTTCTCAAGAAAATTAGAGATACCAAGGGTATATTTCATGCAAAAATGGCCTTGATAAAGGACATAAATGGTATGGACCTAACAGAAGCAGAAGATATTAAGAAGAGGTGGCAAGAATACACAGAAGAACTGTACAAAAAAGAGCTTCATGACCCAGATAATAATGATGGCCTGATCACTCACCTAGAGCCAGACATTGTGGAATGTGAAGTCAAGTGGGCCTTAAGAAGCATCACTACAAACAAAGCTAGTGGAGGTGATGGAGTTCCAGTTGAGCTATTCCAAATCCTGGAAGATGATGCTGTGAAAGAGCTGCATTCAATATGCCAGTAATTTTGGAAAATTCAGCAGTGGCCACAGGACTGGAAAAGGTCAGTTTTCCTTCCAATCCCAAAGAAAGGTAATGCCAAAGAATGTTCAAACTACTGCACAATTGCACTCATCACACACTCTAGTAAAGTAATGCTCAAAATTCTCCAAGCCAGGCTTCAGCAGTACGTGAATCGTGAACTACCAGATGTTCAAGCTGGATTTAGAAAAGGCAGAGGAACCAGAGATCAAATTGCCAACATCTACTGGATCAAGGAAAAAGCAAGAGAGTTCCAGAAAAACATCTATTTCTGCTTTATTGACTATGCCAAAGCCTTTGACTGTGTGGATCACAATAAACTGTGGAAAATTCTGAAAGAGATGCGCATCCAGACCATCTGTCCTGCCTCTTGAGCAACCTATATGCAGACCAGGAGGCAACAGTTAGAACTGGACATGGAACATCAGACTGGTTCCAAATAGAAAAAGGAGTATATCGAAGCTGTATGTTGGCACCCTGCTTATTTAACTTATATGCAGAGTGCATCATGAGAAACACTGGGATGGAAGAAGCACAAGCTTGAATCAAGATTGCTGGGAGAAATATCAATAACCTCACATATGCAGATAACACCACCCTTATGGCAGAAAGTGAAGAGGAACTAAAAAGCCTCTTGATGAAAGTTTAAAGAGGAGAGTGAAAAAGTTGGCTTAAAGCTCAACATTCAGAAAACGAAGATCATGGCATCTGGTCCCATCACTTCATGGGAAATAGATGGGGAAACAGTGGAAACAGTGTCAGACTTTATTTTTGGGGGGGCTCCAAAATCACTGCAGTTGGTAATTGCAGCCATGAAATTAAAAGACGTTTACTCCTTGGAAGGAAAGTTATGACCAACCTAGATAGCATATTCAAAAGCAGAGACATTACTTTGCCAACAAAGGTCCATCTAGTAAAGGCTATGTTTTTTCCAGTGGTCATGTATGGATGTGAGAGTTGGTCTGTGAAGAAAGGTGAGAGCCGAAGAATTGATGCTTTTGAACTGTGGTGTTGGAGAAGACTCTTGAGAGTCCCTTGGACTGCAAGGAGATCTAACCAGTCCATCCTAAAGGAGACCAGTCCTGGATATTCATTGGAAGGACTGATGTTGAGGCTGAAACTCCGATACTTTGTCAACCTCCTGCGAAGAGTTGACTCATTGGAAAAGACTCTGATGCTGGGAGGGATTGGGGGCAGGAGGAGAAGGGGACGACAGAGGATGAGATGGCTGCATGGCATCACCGAGTCGATGGACATGAGTTTGAGTAAACTCCGGGAGTTGGTGATGGACAGTGAGGCCTGACGTGCTGCAGTTCATAGGGTCTCAAAGAGTTGGACACGACTGAGTGACTGAACTGAACTGGGTTATACTAAGAATCTTTCTATACAAACATCTCAATTACCCTTCAGAGCACTTCAACTAAATTTCTGATAGTACAATTTCATTATTCATTTTCTTGTTTGCTAGTTTGATAATTAGGTTTTCAGAATTCTTTTTAAAGAATATAAATAGCAGTTGAATATTTATCTATTCAAATTCTTTATAGAGGGTGAATATAATACCTTCCATTAATCTTTCACTTTTTTTATATAAATAAAGTTTTCAATAACATAGACTAAGAGTTAATACTGAGGATGATAACAAAGGAAAACTTATGCTCTTGGCACTTGCTAAAGTGAAGTTTCAAACTTCATTGTTTTCAGTGAATAAACTTATTTTACAATGTGCTTGTTTATAAGCATTAGCATAAAATTCAGGACTATATCATAAATATGGTATTATAAGCCATTTATGTATATTGGGTGTGGCTAACCATAAGTATTTAAATATTTTATCACTATCATTAAATTATTCTAAATAAGGAACCAATAAATATATGAGTTACTAAATTCATTTATTGCATTAACGCATAATTCAATTAGCATTAAATTAGTCTATTTAATCGGAGAAGGCAATAGCACCCCACTCCAGTACTCTTGCCTGGAAAATCTGGTGGATGGAGGAGCCTGGTAGGCTGCAGCTCGTGGGGTTGCTAGGAGTCAGACACGACTGAGGGACTTCACTTTCACTTTTCACTTTCATGCATTGGAGAAGCAAATGGCAAACCACTCCACTGTTCTTGCCTGCATAATCCCAGGGACGGGGGAGCCTGGTGGGCTGTCTCTAGGGTCACACAGAATCAGACACAACTGAAGTGGTTTAGCGGCAACAGCAGCAGTCTATTTAATAAAAGAAGTAAATTTCACTGTGCTAAACTAGGGCCAAAATAGAGTATTAATTTAATATATCATCATAATGCTGCTTTATACAATTATATTTTAAAAACCCTTTCCTGATCTTTATTCCCTTTTTCAAGATAAAATTCTACTTATCCTTCCGTATTCTGGCGAATACTTTTAAGAAACATTTTAAATTCATGACTGAAAATTCATTCCTAACCTTTCCAGCCACAATTCCCCTTTACCACTCTGCTGCTGCTGCTACTATGTCACTTCAGTCGTGTCTGACTCTGTATGACCCCATAGACGGCAGCCCACCAGACTCCCTTCCCTGGGATTCCCCAGGCAAGAATACTGGAGTGGGTTGCCATTTTATTCCCCAATGCATGAAAGTGAAAAGTGAAAGTGAAAGTAAAGTCGTGTCCGACTCCTAGCGGCACCATGGACTGACTGCAGCCTACAAGGCTCCTCTGTTCATGGGATTTTCCAGACAAGAATACTGGAGTGGGTTGCCATTGTTTTCTCCATTACCACTCTGATGAAACTGACATTCCAAGAATATCATTAAGTATGTATTATATAAACCTCTAACATTTCACTATCTTTTCTCTTTGATTTTAATAACACATAACCCAGCTGGCTTCTTATTAATTCTTGGAAGTCTGTTTTCTTGGCTCCCATCAAAATATTCCCCTTAGTTTTTGCTATACTTCTATCTGGTTTATCTCTCTATTTGTATCCCTGGAGAATTAGTGTATCCTATGTTAAAAACTCTGAAACTAGGCCTTCAAACACTAAACCAATATGTAATTCTTGAATGTTCAAATTCAAATATCGTAGGTCCAGACAATGAATTAATTATCTTTCATCATTATCCCAATTACCCAGTTAGCCAATTTAAAAACCTAAAAGATATCTCTGGCTCATTTTTTGCCATTATTTATCATAATTGTATGTTAGTGTTTTTTTTCTTTTTTTTAAATAAATAAAACCAGGCATAAAACAGCTGGCTTATATAGTGGTCCTCTGAAGAAAGAAATGGCAACCCATGCCAGTATTCTTGCTTGTAAAATCCCATGGATGTAGGAGCCCAGCAGGCTACTGTCCATGGGCTTGCAAAGAGCTGGACATGACTGAGCTTCACTTTATACAGTAGTCCTAGTCTTATTTTTTTGAGGACCTTCCATACTATTTTATATAGTAGCTGGAGCAGCTTGCTGCTGCTGCTGTCACTTCAGTCGTGTCCGACTCTGTGACCCCATAGACAGCAGCCAACCAGACTTCCCTGCCCATGGGATTCTCCAGGCAAGAACACTAGAGTGGGTTGCCATTGCCTTCTCCAATGCATGAAAGTGAAAAGTGAAAGTGAAGTCGCTCAGTCGTGTCTGACTCTTAGCGACCCCATGGACTGAAGCCTACCAGGCTCCTCAGTCCATGGATTTTCCAGGCAAGAGTACTGGAGTGGGGTGCCATTGCCTTCTCCATAGACCAGCTTACATTCCTGCTAATAGTCTTTTTGATAATAGCCATTCTAACTGGTGTGAGGTGATATCTCATCGTGGGTTTCTTTAAAACCTGTTGTTTGTTTTCTGTTTGTTGAGCCACACAACTTGTGGGATCTTAGTTTCCTGATGGAACCCAAGCCCTTGCAGAGTAAGCATGGAGTCCTAACCACTGGACAATCAGGATATTCCCTCATTGTGGTTTTAATTTGCATTTGCCTAATGATTAGTGATGTTAAGCACCTTACCATGTACCTGTTGGGCATATGTATACCTTCTTTGAAAAAAATGCCTATTCAGAGCCTCTCCCATTTTTAAATCAGATTGTTTGTTTTTCTTAACTATTGAGTTGTATAAATTCTTTATATATTTTGGATATTAATCCCTTATCAGATACATCTGATATATAATTTGCCAATATTTTCTTCTTTTAGGTAGGTTAGTGAAGTGAAGTGAAGTGAAGTCGCTCAGTTACATCCAACTCTTTGCGACCCTATAGACTATAGCCTATCAGGCTCCTCCGTCCATGGGATTTTCCAGGCAAGAGTACTGGAGTGGGTTGCCATTTCCTTCTCCAGAGGATCTTCCCAACCCAGGGATCGAACCCAGGTCTCCCACATTGTAAACAGATACTTTACCATCTGAACCACTCTTCTCATTTTGTTGACGGTTTTCTTTCCTGTGCAGAAGCTTTTTAGTTTAATGTAGTACCACTTACTTTATTTTTGTTTCCTTAACCTTTGGTGTCAAATTAAATATGTATGTTTGCACATATATAAATGTATATGTATATGTATGTATGTGTATATATATATATATATATATATATGTAGCCAAGACCAGTGTCAAAGAGCTTAATGCTTATGTTATCTATTAGGAGTTTTATGGTTTTAGGTCTTAGGTGCAAGTCTTCAATCCACTTTGCTGTTTTTGTGAATGGTGTAATACAGTGGGCCAGTTTCACTATTTTGCATGTATATGGTTGTCCAGTTTTCCAAACACCACTTATTAGAGAGACTATCTTTCCCACTGCTTCAGAAACTCTGGAACTTTAATTCAAACTTTTTATACTCTAATCATATATTGACATATCTCCAAACCTCTGTTATTTCCACTGTACATGTTTTATGACCTCATAAGTATTATCATTTTTTTAATTCTTTAATTTATACCACATAAAGGAGTTCTACCCTTTCTCTTTTCTTTCTACACCAGCACCCATGTTTTTCTCAATACTCTCAACACTGCCACCACTGTTGTCATATTATTCTAGCACAGCATACTATAACACTTAGATTCTGGATCAAGCAAATTGTTTCCATTCATTACAATGATCAATTATTTATTAATTCAACTGTCCAGACTGATGATTTTTTTTTTAACTTTACAATATTGTATTGGTTTTGCCATATACCAAAATGAATCTGCCACAGGTATACATGTGTTCCCCGTCCTGAACCCTCCTCCCTCCTCCCTCCCCATACCATCCCTCTGGGTCGTCCCAGTGCATCAGCCCCAAGCATCCTGTATCGTGCATCGAACCTGGACTGGCGACTCATTTCATATATGATATTATACATGTTTCAATGCCATTCTCCCAAATCATCCCACCCTCTCCCTCTCCCACAGAGTCCAAAAGACTGTTCTATACATCAGTGTCTCTTTTGCTGTCTCATATACAGGGTTATTGTTACCATCTTTCTAAATTCCATATATATGCATTAGTATACTGTATTGGTGTTTTTCCTTCTGGCTTACTTCACTCTGTATAATAGGCTCCAGTTTCATCCACCTCATTAGAACTGATTCAAATGTATTCTTTTTATTGGCTGAGTAATACTCCATTGTGTATATGTACCACAGCTTGCTTATCCATTCATCTGCTGATGGACATCTAGGTTGCTTCCATGTCCTGGCTATTATAAACAGTGCTGCGATGAACATTGGGGGTACACGTATCTCTTTCAGTTCTGGTTTCCTCGGTGTGTATGCCCAGCAGTGGGATTGCTGGATCATAAGGCAATTCTCTTTCCAGTTTTTTTAAGGAATCTCCACTCTGTTCTCCATAGTGGATGTACTAGTTTGCATTCCCACCAACAGTGTAAGAGGGTTCCCTTTTCTCCACACCTTCTCCACACTTATTGCTTGTAGACTTTTGGATCGCAGCCATTCTGACTGGCCTGAAATGGTACCTCAAAGTGGTTTTGATTTGCATTTCTCTGATAATCAGTGATGTTGAGCATCTTTTCATGTGTTTGTTAGCCATCTGTGTGTCTTCTTTGGAGAAATGTCTATTTAGTTCTTTAGCCCATTTTTTGATTGGGTAATTTATTTTTCTGGAATTGAGCTGTAGGAGTTGCTTGTATATTTTTGAGATTAGTTGTTTGTCAGTTGCTTCATTTGCTATTATTTTCTCCCATTCTGAAGTCCTGTCTTTTCAGCTTGCTTATAGTTTCCTTTGTTGTGCAGAAGCTTTTATACTTTGTCTTGATTCTGAAATGTGTCTTTAAAACTGTTTCCAGGTCTTTCATTTACTTAGTCAACATCCTTTCCCATTAGCAAAATAGAATTTCCAATATGTTCTTCTCTATTTGAATCAACTCCCAATTACAACTCCAGTCACTATAAACAGATTCCTTAGTATTTTTTTGTCAGAGAGAAAATATGTATCTCTTAATTTCTTATACACCATCTATAAATATTGACACTGTTCTTCCCATTTTATTTCCTGTCATAATGGCATAGGTTTTCTTCTTATACAGAGTTAAAATGCCAATTTGAAGTTTGGATCTCATCCTTAACTTCCTCAGTAGAAGTATCACTTCATTAAACCTTCTCACTTCTCTACGTACCTCAAATAACATGTACCAAAAATTACTGAATTTCTATTCCTGGCCAGGCAGTGGTATAGGGTTTAGAATATGGTGTAGTCAAATTCACTCTTGGCTTGTGAAACACACTCCATTTTTGATGAGTTATATAGTATTCAAATGATCACACATGAACAGTTTCAAATCCAAATCTCTATGCAAATTTGGATTTAAGAGATAATTTGATAAATAATTTATTTAAGTAAGGCCTTAGGGAGGCTTTCCTAAAGAAGTGATTTTTCAGCTCTGATAGTAAAGAAGAGGCATTTTTGAAAAGGTATTGGAAAGATGTACATTTCCAAGCAAGAAACAGCACTTCAGTTGGAGGGGGCACAACACTCTAATATAAAAATATAATAATGAAGAAACTAGGATGACTGAAATGCAAAAAATAAATAGATCTGTGGATGATATAGCTGGGGAAGTAGATGCAAATCAATTAACTGACAGGTTATTTTATCATCAAGTTTTAGCACTTAGAACTGAAATCATCCTATATATTTCAAGCATGAAGGGAGTTAATACAGGAAATTAGGAGCGTTAAAATTTCTTGGAGTTTCTGGAAAAATATGAGCCAGACATGTTGCCACGTGACAATGCAGCTCGTCTTCATAGCAGTATTCCAAAGTCCAAAAGGTTATGCTGCCTCTGACTCTAGTACTGTTACCTCAGTGAAACACAGTATCTAGACATGAAATGCCACACCGGTAATCACAAACACTAAAGTCTCTCAAAACTTGTCAACACCACAGCATCAGGCTGTGTTAAAATATTTTACTTCAAAATTCCCTCTCTGTTTCATAGAAGCATGCCTCAGTGACTGAATGCAATTCCTATATTAAGTTCACGATGTTAATTAACCTAGGAAATGTAATGTTTAGATTCCTTGCAGTTCAGGAAGGTGCTAGGAACTGTTTGAGAATGGATTCTGACTGACAATATCCCATAAACTGTACATATGTAAAATATATTGACTTTTAATCATAAAGCAGTATAATCCATTAAGTAGTTTTGATATATGATCGGGTTGGCTTTTTGGAACTATAAGGGTTTTTTTTTGTATGGAGAATGGTTTAAATAAATGCAAAATGAATTCTTAAAAGAAGTTTGGAAGTTTTTGCAATGTTGGTTAAAGCTGAGAAATGATAGCCCACTGTTTTTATGGTCTAAGAATCTACTTGAGATAAAACTTAACTAGTAAATGCACAAGTCTTACCAAAGTTATTCCCTTAGTGTTTTGTTTTGTTTTTTTTTTTTTAACCTGTCTTTTATTTATGGTATGATCATGTAAATAAAATACAGGTTAAAAAAAAAACCACTAAGGTAATAACATTGGTAAGACTTGTGCATTTACTAGTTAAGTTTTATCTCAAGTAGATTCTTAGACAAACACTTAAGTGCAAGAACTTCTTTTGATGTGACTCAGAGAAACACTGAGGTACAGGATGAAATGAGAGAAGAATGGAAATAATTTCAGATGTCTTATTTAAAAAAAAATACTATGCTGTGGTCACCTGGAGTCCATTGCTGCTGCATTCCTTACAGACAGTATAGAGAATTCTGCATCAGTATCTTATGAAATGATAAATGATGCTAGAGAATTAATCTTCTAAATCCTACCCATCATTATCTGAAAGTTGTTTCTAAATAATTCACTTTCTAGTACTGCTAGCCTGCCAAACATGTGGTTTGTACCAGAGAAAGACTCTGAGGAACAGGTCATAGGCACTTGCAATAGCCAAAAGCATAAATAAGAATAATAAAAACTCTGGAAATATGGACAAGGGAGTAACAGCATCTGTTACAAAATCAGATTGGATACAGATATTTATAGAAGAAGATATAAAAGATGGCTTCAAAATTTATATTTTGATCAACTGAATAGTTATAGATGCTTTTTACCAACCACAGAAAATCATATATCAAGACAGATTAAGAGCCTATTATTGGAAACAGTAGATTCGAAGTGCCACTGATAGATTTATAAAGATATGTCAAACAGGTACCTGAATGTATGACCTCAGAGAAGAGATAAGAGGCGGACAAAAATATATATGCACCCAACACAGGACCACTGCAGTATGTAAGACAAATGCTAACAAGTATGAAAGGAGAAATTAATAATAACACAATAATAGTGGGAGACTTTAATACCCCATTCACACCTATGGATAGATCAACTAAACAGAAAATTAACAAAGAAACAAAAACTTTAAATGATACAATAGACCAGTTAGACCTAATTGATATCTATAGGACATTTCATCCCAAAACAATGAATTTCACCTTTTTCTCAAGCACACATGGAACCTTCTCCAGGATAGATCACATCCTGGGCCATAAAGCTAGCCTTGGTAAATTAAAAAAAAATAGAAATCACTCCAAGCATCTTTTCTGACCACAATGCAGTAAGATTAGATCTCAACTACAGGAGAAAAATGATTAAAAATTCCAACATATGGAGGCTGAACAACACGCTGCTGAATAACCAACAAATCACAGAAGAAATCAAGAAAGAAATCAAAATTTGCATAGAAACGAATGAAAATGAAAACACAACAACCCAAAACCTGTGGGACACGGTAAAAGCAGTCCTAAGGGGAAAGTTCATAGCAATACAGGCACACCTCAAGAAACAAGAAAAAAGTCAAACAAATAACCTAACTCTACACCTAAAGCAACTAGAAAAGGAAAAAATGAAGAACCCCAGGGTTAGTAGAAGGAAAGAAATCTTAAAAATTGGAGCAGAAATAAATGCAAAAGAAACAAAAGAGACCATAGCAAAAATCAACAAAACCAAAAGCTGGTTCTTTGAAAGGATAAATAAAATTGACAAACCATTAGCCAGACTCATCAAGAAACAGAGGGAGAAAAATCAAATCGATAAAATTAGAAACGAAAATGGAGAGATCACAACAGACAACACAGAAATACAAAGGATCATAAGAGACTACTATCAACAATTATATGCCAATAAAATGGACAACATGGAAGAAATGGACAAATTCTTAGAAAAGTACAACTTTCCAAAACTCGACCAGGAAGAAATAGAAAATCTTAACAGACCCATCACAAGCACGGAAATTGAAACTGTAATCAAAAATCTTCCAGCAAACAAAAGCCCCGGTCCAGACGGCTTCACAGCTGATTCTACCAAAAATTTTGAGAAGAGCTAACACCTATCCTATTCAAACTCATCCAGAAAATTGCAGAGGAAGGTAAACTTCCAAACTCATTCTATGAGGCCATCATCACCCTAATACCAAAACCTGACAAAGATCCCACAAAAAAGAAAACTACAGGCCAATATCACTGATGAACATAGATGCAAAAATCCTTAACAAAATTCTAGCAATCAGAATCCAACAACACATTAAAAAGCTCATACACCATGACCAAGTGGGCTTTATCCCAGGGATGCAAGGATTCTTCAATATCCACAAATCAATCAATGTAATACACCACATTAACAAATTGAAAAATAAAAGCCATATGATTATCTCAATAGATGCAGAGAAAGCCTTTGACAAAATTCAACATCCATTTATGATAAAAAAAAAAAACTCTCCAGAAAACAGGAATAGAAGGAACATACCTCAACATAATAAAAGCTATATATGACAAACCCACAGCAAACATTATCCTCAATGGTGAAAAATTGAAAGCATTTCCTCTAAAGTCAGGAACAAGACAAGGGTGCCCACTTTCACCATTACTATTCAACATAGTTTTGGAAGTTTTGGCCATAGCAATCAGAGCAGAAAAAGAAATAAAAGGAATCCAAATTGGAAAAGAAGTAAAACTCTCACTATTTACAGATGACATGATCCTCTATATAGAAAACCCTAAAGACTCCACCAGAAAATTACTAGAAATAATCAATGTCTATAGTAAAGTTGCAGGATATAAAATCAACACACAGAAATCCCTTGCATTCCTATACACTAATAATGAGAAAACAGAAAGAGAAATTAAGGAAACAATTCCATTCACCATTGCAACGAAGAGAATAAAATACTTAGGAATATATCTACCTAAAGAAACTAAAGACCTATATATAGAAAACTATAAAACACTGGTGAAAGAAATCAAAGAGGACACTAATAGATGGAGAAATATACCATGTTCATGGATTGGAAGAATCAATATAGTGAAAATGAGTATACTACCCAAAGCAATTTATAGATCCAATGCAATCCCTATCAAGCTACCAACAGTATTCTTCATAGAGCTAGAACACATAATTTCACAATTTGTATGGAAATACAAAAAACCTCGAATAGCCAAAGTGATGTTGAGAAAGAAGAATGGAACTGGAGGAATCAACCTACCTGACTTCAGGCTCTACTACAAAGCCACAGTTATCAAGACAGTATGGTACTGGCACAAAGACAGAAATATAGATCAATGGAACAAAATAGAAAGCCCAGAGATAAATCCACGCACATATGGTCACCTTATCTTTGACAAAGGAGGCAAGAATATACAATGGATTAAAGACAATCTCTTTAACAAGTGGTGCTGGGAAAACTGGTCAACCACTTGTAAAAGAATGAAACTACATTTTGTAGATATTAAAACCACAGTGTGCACAGTGGTCCCTTTAGTCAGGCCTATGTACCCAACCCATTTTCCAGTCACTATCATTACTGTTGCAGCATCAAACCAAACAAAAGAGGAAGAGATAGGGAATCTACCTGATAAAGAATTCTGAATAATGATAGTGAAATTGATCCAAAATCTTGAAATCAAAATGGAATCACAGATAAATAGCCTGGAGACAAGGACTGATAAGATGCAAGAAAGGTTCAACAAGGACCTAGAAGAAATAAAAAAGAGTCAATATATAATGAATAATGCAATAAATGAGATCAAAAACACTCTGGAGGCAACAAATAGTAGAATAACAGGCAGAAGATAGGATTAGTGAATTAGAAGATAGAATGGTAGAAATAAATGAATCAGAGAGGAAAAAAGAAAAACGAATTAAAAGAACTGAGGACAATCTCAGAGACCTCCAGGACAATATTAAATGCTACAACATTCGAATCATAGGGGGTCCCAGAAGAAGACAAAAAGAAAGACCATGAGAAAATACTTGAGGAGATAATACTTGAAAACTTCCCTAAAATGGGGAAGGAAATAATCACTCAAGTCCAAGAAACCCACAGAGTCCCAAACAGGATAAACCCAAGAAGAAACACCCCAAGACACGTATTAATCAAATTAACAAAGATCAAACACAAAGAACAAATATTAAAAGCAACAAGGGAAAAACAACAAATAACCCACAAGGGAATCCCCATAAGAAATGAAAAATGGATTCTTAAAAGAGTTTGGAAGTTTTTGCAATGTTGGTTAAAGCCAACATTGGAGTTCACAGATATGACCTCTCCATAGAATTTTCCTCAACTAGAATCAGTCTGTTCACCACAAAATTAATGCATCACCACAAGAATGGCTTACAAATATCCATGGCCACCACATTCAATTTATCTAAGCATGGATAGACTTTACTTGAAACGATATTCTCGCCCACTTTTTTCCTTCTTCACATTTTTAACATTATTCCCCAGTCATGCACATGGTTCTCTTACAAACAATCTGCAAATAAATCATGCATATCTTAGTCACTGTCTCACATGAGGAAAATGCATAAGCAGGTGGCATGGAACCCTGTGTAACTTATCAATATTGCACTCATGCTTCAAGGCCAGCTCACACCTCTGGTCTCTTGAATGGTTTATTTTGAATTACTGACAGTAGAGGAAATATCCCAGGATTAGTTTATTTATGTGTGACCTGGGGATGTAGGTTGGAAAGGTGAGAATAATCTGTTGCTGAAACACAGCTCCACTTAGGGACTGCCATGAAAGGTTATTATGAAAGGAAATCCTCTGTTATCAGAGCCTTAGACATTAACCTGGTCATTTACTTTCTATGGAGAGGGAAGTGACCTGAATTGAAGTATATATACTGAGTCATGGTCAGTGGTAAATGCTAGGCTGATCTGAGGTCTGGAAGACTGAGGACAAGACAGCCTAGGAAAGAGATAAATGGATTATTCTACTGGAGGTGACATTAAGTGTGACGATCTTTTTTATGGCACCTTATCCCTAACCAGAGATCAGACCCCACAAAAGAAAGAGCAAAAAAGTGAACATGCTGACTCACCTATAGGGATGAGTTAGCTTGTGTCACTAGCTATATCAGTGCTCTAAAAAGGCACACAGCCATAGCAATAGAGACAGATAACTGAAATACAAATCTATAGACTAACACAACATTGTAAATCAACTATGCTCCAATAAAAGCTAATTTAAAAAACAAACAAACAACAACAACAAAAAAAAAACTAGAAAAAGTGAAATCATACATTCTGCATTCTGACCCTGCTCCACTTTCAAGGATGTGTGTGTTTTAAGATACTGCATTTGCTTAGCAGTATTTATTGATTTCTAAAACAAACTTTGAATTTCACAGAGAATAGATTACTGTAAGAAAATCTCAATACTGAACACTGCTGCTGCTGCTGCTAAGTCACTTCAGTCGTGTCTGACTCTGGGCGACCCCATAGACAGAAGCCCACCAGGCTTCCCTGTCCCTGGAATTCTCCAGGCAAGAACACTGGAGTGGGTTACTGTTTCTTTCTCCAATGTATGAAAGTGAAAAATGAAAGAGAAGTTGCTTAGTCGTGTCCTACTCTTAGCGACCCCATGGACTGCAGCCTACTAGGCTCTGCCTTCCATGGGACTTTCCAGGCAAAAGTACTGGAGTGGGGTGCCATTGCCTTCTCCAGTTGAACACTAAATGAAATCATAACAAAATAACTATGTAAAACAAAGAAAAAAACAGGTTAAAAAGAAATGTTTGTGATAATTTGCATGCCTTCAGTTGACTCTTATACTACCTTGAGGGGTTCCTAACATAAAAACATATTTAGAAAATTCTTTAAAATATCACATTTTTAATTAATAGGATTAATGGCTAAATGACTGTGTCCGTATTTCATTTAATTTTACTCTGTAGAATGATGTTATAGAACATGTACATAAAAATGCAAATTACTTGGCCTCTTTAAAATTCATTATATCTTTGTCTGTTCAGTGTTACTTAATTGAATTAGACATTTAATTTTGACCTGAATTGAAACTCTAATATGCAACATGTTAGTTCATTTGTTTTACTGTATATTTCTATTGGTGTTTTCTGCTTTATAATAGAAAGATATATAGAACAAAGATTTAATTTATTAAATGATGTACAATATGTGTTTCAGAAACTGAATTTGAGAATGCCAGTAGTTGTTTACACACATTTTTAAATTAGTAGGTTTCAGAAAGAATGTAATGGTCATTTAATCTGTTAGCAAACGAGAGCAGAAACTTTATGTTACAATATATGTTTATTTAATAATTTGCATATATTTTATTTAATAAATATTTATTATAAACAAAATTACAAATTACACTGTATTAGTATGATGAGTATATGTTTAACTTCATAAGTAACTGACATTTTTTTCCCCCCAAATTGTGGTATTTTAAATACTCAATTGTGCAGAATGAGATTTCCAGATGCATTGTATCTTTTCCACACTGAAAACTTCATCTTCCTGTGTATAATGGTACTCACTATAGTTTTAGTTGGAAGATCCTTGAGGAATATTTATGTAAAAAAAGTTTTTGTGATTATTGGACATATATAACTACGCTTTCAAAATTCTACATTTTATTTATTTCTTTTTTTTTTTTTACCTAGGCCAAAAACACTAACAACTAACATGATTACATCATTCATTGAGTTTTGAAATCATAAGTATAAATGATCCAACTTTGTTCACTTTCAATATTACTTTGAATATTTTGAGTCACTTACTTTTCAGAATCATTTTTGTAGTAGCTATGAAAATCATGTTGGGATCATTTTAAATAATGGGGAAACTGAAATCTTAACAATATTAAATCTTCTAATCCAAAAGTATAATATATTTTTCCTTTTAATTCCCATATTGACATGATTATTTCTCTACATGTTTTATAGATTAGCCCATTTTTATTAACTTTATTCCTATTTCATGTTTTTCTGCTAGTTTAAACTGTAGTTTTTAAATGTATATTTTCTAAGTATTTGTTTCTGCTATCAGATCAGATCAGTCACTCAATCGTGTCCGACTCTTTACGACTCCATGAATCGCAGCACGCCAGGCCTCCCTGTCCATCAACAACTCCCAGAGTTCACTCAGACTCATGTCCATCAAGTCAGTGATGACATCCAGCCATCTCATCCTCTGTCGTCCCCTTTTCCTCCTGCCCTCAATCCCTCCCAGCATCAGAGTCTTTTCCAATGAATCAACTCTTCCCATGAGGCGGCCAAAGTACTGGAGTTTCAGCTTCTGCATCATTCCTTCCAAAGAAATCCCTGGGCTGATCTCCTTCAGAATGGACTGGTTGGATCTTCTTGCAGTCCAAGGGACTCTCAAGAATTTTCTCCAACACCACAGTTCAAAAGCATCAATTCTTTGGCGCTCAGGCTTCTTCACAGTCCAACTCTCACATCCATACATGACCACAGGAAAAACCACAGCCTTGACTAGCCAGACCTTTGTTGGCAAAGTAATGTCTCTGCTTTTGAATATGCTATCTAGGTTGGTCATAACTTTCCTTCGAAGGAGTAAGTGTCTTTTAATTTCATGGCTGCAGTCACCATCTGAAGTGACTTTGGAGCCAAGAAAAATAAAGTCTGACAGTGTTTCCACTGTTTCCCCATCTATTTCCCATGAAGTGATGGGACCGGATGCCATGATCTTTATTTTCTGAATGTTGAGCTTTAAGCCAACTTTTTCACTCTCCACTTTCACTTTCATCAAGAGGCTTTTTAAGTCTTCTTCACTTTCTGCCATAAGGGTGGTGTCATCTACATATCTGAGGTTATTGATATTTCTCGTGGCAATCTTCATTCCAGCTTGTGTTTCTTCCAGTCCAGCATTTCTCATGATGTACTCTGCATATAAGTTAAATAAACAGGATGACAGTATACCACCTTGAAGAACTCCTTTTCCTATTTGGAACCAGTCTGTTGTTCCATATCCAATTCTAACTGTTGCTTCCTGACCTGCATACACATTTCTCAAGAGGCTTATCAGGTGGTCTGGTATTCCCATCTCTTTCAGAATTTTCCACAGTTTATTGTGATCCACACAGTCAAAGATTTTGGCATAGTCAATAAAGCAGAAATAGATGTTTTTCTGGAACTCTCTTGCTTTTTCCATGATCCAGAGGATGTTGGTAATTTGATCTCTGGTTCCTCTGCCTTTTCTAAAACCAGCTTGAACATCAGGAAGTTCACTGTTCGCATATTGCTTTAGCCTGGCTTGGAGAATTTTGAGCATTACTTTACTAGCATGTGAGATGAGTGTACTTGTGCAGTAGTTTGAGCATTCTTTCGCATTGCCTTTCTTTGGGATTGGAATGAAAACTGCCCTTTTCCAGTCCTGTGGCCACTGCTGTGTTTTCCAAATTTGCTGGCATATTGAGTGCAGCACGTTCACAGCATCATCTTTCAGGATTTGGAATAGCTCAACTGGAATTCCATCACCTCCACTAGCTTTGTTTGTAGTGATGCTTTCTAAGGCCCACTTGACTTCACATTCCAGGATGTCTGGCTCTAGGTCAGTGATCACACCATTGTGATTATCTGGGTCGTGAAGATCTTTTTTGTACAGTTCTTCTGTGTATTCTTCCCATCTCTTCTTAATATCTTCTGCTTCTGTTAGGTCCATACCATTTCTGTCCTTTATCGAGCTCATCTTTGCATGAAATGTTCCTTTGGTATCTCTGATTTTCTTGAAGAGATCCCTAGTCTTTCCCATTCTGTTGTTTTCCTCTATTTCTTTGCATTGATCACTGAAGAAGGCTTTCTTATCTCTTCTTGCTATTCTTTGGAACTTTGCATTCAGATGTTTACATCTTTCCTTTTCTCCTTTGCTTTTCACTTCTCTTCTTTTCACAGCTATTTGTAAGACCTCCCCAGACAACCATTTTGCTTTTTTGCATTTCTTTTCTATGGGAATGGTCTTGATCCCTGTCTCCTGTACAATGTCACAAACCTCATTCCATAGTTCATCAAGCACTCTATCTATCAGATCTAGGCCCTTAAATCTATTTCTCACTTCCACTGTATAATCATAAGAGATTTGATTTAGGTCATACCTGAATGGTCTAGTGGTTTTCCCTACTTTCTTCAATTTAAGTCTGAATTTGGCAATAAGGAGTTCATGATCTGAGCCACAGTCAGCTCCTGGTCTTGTTTTTGCTGACTGTATAGAGCTTCTCCATCTTTGGCTGCAAAGAATATAAGCAATAGAAATACAATTGAATTACTTTACTGATCTTGAACACTGCAACATTTCTAAATTCATTTATTGGTTGTAGTAACCATTTTTCCATTTCCTTAGATATTTCTAAAACAAACATGTCATCCATGAATATGGGAAATTTTAATTTTCTCTTTCAGAAAGCATGCTTTTAATTTCTTAAACTTGTTTCATCTGCCCCCAACCCAATAGCTGGTATTTCCGGTGTCAGTTAAATAAGTCATAAAAGCAGTAATCTTTGCCATTTTTAAGACTAAAGTTTTATAAAATTCAGTATTTAACCATTAAGTATTTTACTGATTGTACACTTCTTTAAAGGAGCCTAATAAGATTGAGGAAGATACCTAATATTTCAAGTGTGTGAAAAATATTTTACCTTGTACTGGTTTTGTTTTATTAAAAAAGCTTCTATATGTATCCATTATTATGATGATGCATTTTTCTCATTCATCCTGCTTATACTGTAAATTTTGTGAGTTGTTTTCAATATAACTGTATAAGGAAAATTTTAGATTCATGGTAAAATGAACAGAAGGTACAGAGATTTTCCGTATAACCCCTGCTCTCACAGATGTACAGACATCTTCAATATCAACATCCCCCTCAAGAATGGTGTTAGGACTCTGTGCTGTGAACTCCTAGAACTGCCCAAACTTGAGAGGGTATAGAAGACTCATGGGGTGATCTTGAAGACTCTGAGGAGGAAGATGAGGATGAAAGTGGCAGTAATGAAGCTATCTTTCTTGATAGCATAAAAATGGACACAGGATTAGAAGTTTCTAATATTGGAACCCAAGACACCCCATACAGTGCTCTCAAACAGTGAAGAAGAAGAAATGATCACTTTTCTTATTTCAAGAAAATAAGAACACACACCATCATTGCAACACAAGTAAAAGCACCAAGTGACAAGGCAGTAGATAACAGAAAAAAGAAGAGACCGGTTAATTAAAGTTCACATAGTTGTGTATTTGTATATAAAAGGTATTATAAAGGTATATATAAAGGTATTATATATATATATATAAAGGTATATATAAAGGTATTATAAAGGTATATATAAAGGTATTATAAAGGTATTTAGTCAGCACTAAAAAGAAATGTGTTACAACTGATAAACCTACATTAAAAAACCTACATATGGTGAACCAACATTGATGTACCACTATCATAATAAATTCCACAGTTTATATCACTGATTCGCACTTGGTGTTTTACATTCTAACTGTTTTTAACAAATGTATAATGGCATGTATCCACCATTACAGATTCATATAACATAGTTTCAATAACCTAAAATTCTCTCTTTCCCCATAAGCAATGATTTCTCTACTGTATCCATCAGTTCAGTTCAGTCGCTTAGTTGTGTCCGACTCTTTGTGACCCCAAGAATCACACCATGCCAGGCCTCCCTGTCCATCACCAACTCCCGGAGTTTACTCGAACTCATGTCCATCGAGTCGGTGATGACATCCAGCCATCTCATCCTCTGTCATCCCCTTCTCCACTTGCCCCCAATCCCTCCTAGCATCAGAGTCTTTTCCAATGAGTCAACTCATCGCATGAGGTGGCCAAAGTATTGGAGTTTCAGCTTTAGCATCAGTCCTTCCAAAGAAGACCCAGGACTGATCTCCTTTAGAATGGACTAATTGGATCTCCTTGCAGTCCAAGGGGCTCTCAAGTCTTCTCTAACACCACAGTTCAAAAGCATCAATTCTTTGGTGCTCAGCTTTCTTCACGGGAAAAACCATAACCTTGACTAGATGGACCTTTGTTGGCAAAGTAGTGTCTCTGCTTTTGAATATGCTATCTTGGTTGGTCATAACTTTCCTTCCAAGGTGTAAGTGTCTTTTAATTTCATGGCTGTAATCACCATCTGCAGTGATTTTGGAGCCCAAAAAAATAAAGTCTGCCACTGTTTCCACTGTTTCCCCATGTATTTCCCAGGAAGTGATGAGACCAGATGCCATGATCTTAGTTTTCTGAATGTTGAGCTTTAAGCCAACTTTTTACCTCTCCTCTTTTACTTTCATCAAGAAGCTTTTTAGTTCTTCTTCACTTTCTGCCATAAGGGTGGTGTCATCTGCATATCTGAGGTTATTGATATTTCTCCCGGCAATCTTGATTCCAGCTTGTGCTTCCTCCAGCCTAGCATTTCTCATTATGTACTCTGCATATAAGTTAAATAACCAGGGTGACAATATCCAGCCTTGACATACTCCTTTTCCTCTTTGGAACCAGTCTGTTGTTCCATGTCCAGTTCCAACTGTTGCTTCATGACCTGCATATAGGTTTCTCAATAGGAAGGTCAGGTGGTCTGGTGTTCCCATCTCTTTCAGAATTTTCCACAGTTTATTGTGATCCACACAAAGATTTTGGCATAGTCAATAAAGCAGAAACAGATGTTTTTCTGGAACTCTCTTGCTTTTTCCATGATCCATGGTTTTGCCTAATTGATAATATCATATTCTCAGAATAATACAATAAGTACTGTTTTCAAATCAATTTCTTTTCCTTAGCAGTATGCATTTAAGATTGCTCTCACTGACTACACTAAAGCCTTTGACTATGTAGATCACAACAAACTGTGGAAAATTCTTAAAACGATGAGAATACCTGACCACCTTACCTGTCTCCTGAGAAACCTGTATGTGGGTCAAGAAGCAAAAGTTAGAACTGGACACAGAACAGACTGGTTCAAAATTGGGAAAGGAGTATAACAAGGCTGTGTATTGCCACTCTGCTTATTTAACTTATATGCAGAGTATATCATGTGAAATGCTGGGCTGGATAATTCATGAGCTGGAATAAAGACTGCTGGGAGAAATATAAACATATGCAGGTGATACCACTCTAATGGCAGATAGTCAGGAGGAAATAAAGAGCCTATTGATAAGGGTGAAAAAAAAAAGAGTGTAACAACATTCAAAAACTAAGATCATGACATCTGGTCCTATCATTTCATGGCAAATAGAAAAGGAACAAATGGAATCAGTGACAGATTCCATTTTGGGTGGCTCCAAAATCACTATGATGGTGACTGCAGCCATGAAATTAAAAGATGCTTGCTCCTAGGAAGAAAAGCTATGACCAACCTAGACAGCATATTAAAAAGCAGAGACCTTACTCTGCTGACAAAGGTCCATCTAGTCAAAGCTATGGTTTTTCCAGTAGTCATGTATGTATATGAGAGTTGGATTATAAAGAAGACTGAAGTGAAGTGAAGCGAAAGTCTCTCAGTCATGTCTGACTCTTTGTGGTCCCATGGACCATACAGTCTGTAGAATTCTCCAGGCCAGAATATTGGAGTGGGTAGCCTTTCCCTTCTCCAGGGGATCTTCCCAACCAGAAATAGAACCGGGGTCTCCTGCATTGCAGGCAGATTCTTTACCAACTCAGCTGTCGGAGAAGCCCAAAGAAGGCTGAACACCATAAGAATTGAGGCTGAAATTGTGGTGCTGGAAAAGACTCTTGAGGGTCCCTAGGACTGCCAGGATATCAAATCAGACAATCCTGAATGAAATAAATCCTGAATATTCATTGGAAGGACTGATGCTGAAGCTCCAATACTTTGGCCAATTGATGCGAAGAGCTGACTCAATGGTAAAATGCCTGATGCTGGGAAGGACTGATGGCAAAAGGAGAAGAATGGGGTGGGAGAGAATAAGATGGATAGATAGCACCACGGACTCAATGAACATGAATTTGAGCAAACTCCAAGAGAGAAAGGAGGACAAAGCAGACTAGCATGATACAGTCCATGGGGTCTCAAAGAGTTGGACATGACTTACTAACTGAACAATGACAACAAGTAGGAAGAGAGACTGGGCTCAACTCCAAAAGAACAAGGGAAAGTGGGGGTTTATAAGAAGCAGGGTAGGAATCAACAGATGGAAAATTACAAGAAGAAGCCTCAAGGAAAAGGGGATTCTGGCTAAAACAACTTGACAGGATTCTTGAAGACAGGCCAAGGTGACTCAATATCACATCAGAGGTGATAAGCAATGAGTAATTTGATCAGATATCTATTGAGGGTGATAAGATATATATAGCTGGGTTTTCTCTAAACTGATGTAGCAAAATTCTTTTACAATTGAGTACTAAAGGTCCAACAAGGACAAATAAGCCTGAAGCCTGGAGGACTTGAGGAGCCTGACTAAACCTTAGTCAAGAAGATAGACTTGTTAGTAGTTATGGTTAATGAGAGGGGAAAAAAAAAAAAAAAAACACACACAAAAATTTATTGCTTAAGCCACTTGCATTTGAAATTCATATGACACAGTTAAAATAATCTGTCTTATTCTGACTGATACACAAATATATTACAATGCTTACTGGTTTACTTTATTTCAGTCTAACTCTACAATATATGCTTCATGAAATCATAGGTATTTTTCACTGTAGATTCACCTTATGTTCACGGTACTAACAAATCTGATTAGTATGCACTTCATAAATATTTGTTGAATGAATGGATAAATTAAGCCATGATCAGGGGTTTCCTTCATTAAGATAAAAACAAAGCCAAATTCAGTTCATTTGAGTTGCTCAGTCGTGTCCGACTCTGCAATGCCATGAATTGCAGCATTCCAGACCTCCCTGTCCATCGCCAACTCCCAGAGGTCACTCAAACTCATGTCCATCGAGTCGGTGATACCATCCAGCCATCTCATCTTCTGTCGTCCCGTTCTCCTCCTGCCCATGTTCCCTCCCAGCATCAGAGTCTTTTAAAATGAGTCAACTCTTGGCATGAGGTGACCAAAGTATTGAAGTTTCAGCTTTAGCATCAGTCCTTCCAAAGAAATCCCTGGGCTGATCTTTAGAATGGACTGGTTGGATCTCCTTGCAGTCCAAGGGACTCTCAAGAGTCTTCTCCAACACCACAGTTCAAAAGCATCAATTCTTTGACACGCAGCTTTTTTCACAGTCCAACTCTCACGTCCATACATAACCACTGGAAAAACCATAACCTTGACTAGACAGACCTTTGTTGGCAAAGTAATGTCCCTGCTTTTAAATATGCTATCTAGGTTGGTCATAACTTTCCTTCCAAGGTGTAAGCGTCTTTTAATTTCATGGCTGCAATCACCAGTTGCGGTGATTTTGGAGCCCCCCAAAATAAAGTCTGACACTGTTTCCACTGTTTCCCCATCTATTTCCCAGGAAGTGATGGGACCAGATGCCATGATCTTCATTTTCTGAATGTTCAGCTTTAAGTCAACTTTTTCACTCTCTTTCACTTTCATCCAGAGGCTTTTGAGTTCCTCTTCACTTTCTGCCATAAGGGTGGTGTCATCTGCATATCTGAGGTTATTGATATTTCTCTTGGCAATCTGGATTCTAGCTTGTGCTTCCTCCAGCCCAGTGTTTCTCATGATGTACTCTGCATATAAGTTAAATAAGCAGGGTGACAATATTCAGCCTTGACATACTCCTTTTCCTATTTGGAACCAGTCTGTTGTTCCATGTTCAGTTCTAAATGTTTCTTCCTAACCTGCATATAAATTTCTCAGGAGGCAGATCAGGTGGTCTGATATGCCCATCTCTTTCAGAATTTTCCACAGTTTATTGTGATCCACACAGTCAAAGGCTTTGGCATAGTCAGTAAAGCAGAAATAGATGTTTTTCTGGAACTCTCTTGCTTTTTCCTTGATCCAGCAGATGTTGGCAATTTGACCTCTGCTTTCTCTGCCTTTTCTAAAACCAGCCTGAACATCTGTAATTTAACTTAGATGACCATTATATCTACTACTGTGGGCAGGAATCCCTTAGAAGAAATGGAGTAGCCATCATGGTCAACAAAAGAGTCCAAAATGCAGTACTTGGATGCAATCTCAAAAATGACAGAATGATTTCTGTTTCCAAGGCAAACCATTCAATATCATAGTAATCTAAGTCTATGCCCCAACCAGTAATGCTGAAGAAGCTGAAATTGAATAGTTCTATGAAAACCTACAAGACCTTTCAGAACTAACACCCAAAAAATATGTCCTTTTCATTATAGGGGACTGGAATGCAAAAGCAGGAATTCAATAAACACCCGGGGTAACAGACAAATTTGGCCTTGGAATACGGAATGAAGCAGGGCAAAGTTTAGTAGAGTTTTGCCAAGAGAACGCACTGGTCATAGCAAAAACCCTCTTCCAACAACATAAGAGAAGACTTGACACATGGACATCACCATATGGTCAACACCAAAATCAGATTGATTATATTCTTTGCAGCCAAAGATGAAGAAAGTCTACACAGTCAGCAAAAACAAAACCCGGAGCTGGCTGTGGCTCAGGTCATGAATTCCTTATTGCCAAATTCAGACTTAAATTGAAGAAAGCCAAATTAGAGGACAGTAATTTCAGGAAAACCATAGATCTGTGAAAGATTATATTAAATTGTTCTGTTTCCTCGATGAAATAAAAAATTGCTAAATAAGAAATTCAGTAAATACTTGCTAATTGCATGAATACATTAATAAAACATATAAATATATATTTACTCATTTCTTAGTACTAAAAAATATCTAGGATTTAATAATTTGAGTGTAAATGCCTAAAACTTCTTGATAATAATAAAAATATATAATGAAGAGAAATGAAAATACACAATATACACTTTAAAGTGTCTTTTTTTTTTAAACTGTGATGAAATCATGTTATAAAAATTTCTGTTTCCTGGAGTTATTATTCCAAGTATGTATTAAACAATGATTTAGTTACATAGATCTATTCACTTAATCCATTTCTTGAGGCTTATAAACATCATTCATTCTCTCTGAAGAGACAGAGTAGTTTTCATTAATGGAGCAACATCTGTTCTTTCAGAATCAAATGAGCTCTCTAAAGCACAATTAATAAAAAATATTGCCAGTAAACACAGCTGTTAAATTGTTAATAAAAGTATGACAAATTAAAAGGCAGACAACTGTATTCATTGAATATGAAAATAGTAATGTACATAAATATTTTTATAAAGTTATTTGAACTAGAGATTTTAATTCATAACATAGATATACCATAAATAGTATTTTGATTATTGAAACAAGAAATACTCAACATCATTTTGTAATTTCAGAACATAAACTGTTGGATTTAGTAAGCTCAATGTTGATGGATTAAAACCTTACTTAACTGAAAGAACATTTTATGTATCAGAAAAAAAAAATCAATTAGTTCAAATCCTCAAGTAAACTCTGATATGTGTAATATAAAATATGACCAACTAAACAATTAAAAGCCACTTATCTCTCTGTTTACTTCTGTGAAATCTATTAATCTAAACATTGGAATAGAAAATGAATTTGACTAAATCAGGTGTGAAATGCTTTGAATATTAGGCTAAACTATTATCACTAATTGTTTAGTCTACTTTTGTCACTGAAATTTTGAACAAGAATTTAAAGCAATTAACAGTGTTGGAGGAAAGTTATTTGCAGTTATTTAAGATAGCAAACTGAAAGTTCAACTATAGATAAATGGATAAAAACGATGTGGTACATATATACAATCGAATATTACTCAGCCATTAAAAAGAATGAAACTGTCATTTGTAGCAACATGGACGAAACTGTAGATTATCATACTGAGTGAAGTTAGTCACAGAGAGAAAGACAAATGCTATATGATATCACTTATATGTGGAATCTAAATAAAAATTATAAAAATGAATTTATTTACAAAATAGAAACAGACCACAGACTTAGAGAATGAGCAAATGGCGACCCATGAGGGAAAGGTGAAGGAAACTGAATATTTTGGGAGTTTGTGCTAGACATTTATACACTTCTAAAATATACAACCAAAAATAACCTACTGTATACCACATGTAACATTGCTCAATATTTTATAATAACAGAAATGGGAACATAATTTGAAAAAGAATGTGTTTTGAATGTGTGCTAAGCCATGTCTGACTCTATACAACCTTATGGATTGTAGCCTTCCAGGCTCTGCTGCCCATGGGATTTTCCAGGCAAGAATACTGGAGTGAATTGCCCTTTCCTCTACCAGGGGATCTTCCCCACCCAGGGATTAAACCCACGTCTCCTGCATCTCCTGCATTGTGGGTAGATTCTTTACCACTGAGCCATGGGGGATAGATACATGCATATGTAAAACTGAATCATGTTGTTGTACATCTGAAACTAATACAGCATTGTTAATAAACTGTGCTCTAATATAACATTTTTTGAAAAAGTTCCATCAGATCAGATGAGATCAGTCACTCAGTCGTGTCCGACTCTTTTCAACCTCATGAATCGCAGCACGCCAGGCCTCCCTGTCCATCACCAATTCCCGGAGTTCACTGAGACTCATGTCCATCGAGTCAGTGATGCCATCCAGCCATCTCATCCTCTGTCATCCCCTTCTCCTCCTGCCCCCAATCTCTCCCAGCATCAAAGTCTTTTCCAATGAGTCAACTCTTCGCATGAGGTGGCCAAAGTACTGGAGTTTCAGCTTTAGCATCATTCCTTCCAAAGAAATCCCAGGGCCGATCTCCTTCAGAATGGATTGGTTGGATCTCCTTGCAGTCCAAGGGACTCTTAAGAGTCTTCTCCAACACCACAGTTCAAAAACATCAATTCTTTGGCACTCAGTTTTCTTTACAGTCCAACTCTCACATCCATACATGACCACAGGAAAAACCATAGCCTTGACTAGACGAACCTTTGTTGGCAAAGTAATGTCTCTGTTTTTGAATATGCTATCTAGGTTGGTCATAACTTTCCTTCCAAGGAGTAAGCGTCTTTTAATTTCATGGCTGCAATCACCATCTGCAGTGATTTTGGAGCCCAGAAAAATAAACTCTGACACTGTTTCCACTGTTTCCCCATCTATTTCACATGAACTGATGGGACCGGATGCCATGATCTTCGTTTTCTGAATGTTGAGCTTTAAGCCAACTTTTTCACTCTCTTCTTTCACTTTCATCAAGAGGTTTTTTAGGTCCTCTTCACTTTCTGCCATAAGGGTGGTGTCATCTAAATATCTGAGGTTATTGATATTTCTCCTGGCAATATTGATTCCAGCTTGTGTTTCTTCCAGTCCAGCGTTTCTCATGATGTACTCTGCATATAAGTTAAATAAACAGGGTGAAAATATACAGCCTTGACGGACTCCTTTTCCTATTTGGAACCAGTCTGTTGTTCCATGTCCACTTCTAACTGTTGCTTCCTGACCTGCATACAAATTTCTCAAGAGGCATATCAGGTGGTCTTGTATTCCCATCTCTTTCAGAATTTTCCACAGTTTATTGTGATCGACACAGTTAAAGGCTTTGGCATAGTCAATAAAGCAGAAATAGATGTTTTTCTGGAACTTTCTTGCTTTTTCCATGATCTAGCGGATGTTGGCAATTTGATCTCTGATTCCGCTGCCTTTTCTAAAACCAGCTTGAACATCAGGAAGTTCACGGTTCACACATTGCTTTAGCCTGGCTTGGAGAATTTTGAGCATTACTTTACTAGCATGTGAGATGAGTGCAACTGTGTGGTAGTTTGAGCATTCTTTGGCACTGCCTTTCTTTGGGATTGGAATGAAAACTGACCTTTTCCAGTCCTGTGGCCACTGCTGACTTTTCCAAATATGCTGGCATGTTGAGTGCAGCAGTTTCACAGCATCATCTTCCAGGATTTGGAAGATCTCAACTGGAATTCTATCACCTCCACTAGCTTTGTTCATAGTGATGCTTTATAAGGCCCACTTGACTTCACATTCCAGGATGTCTGGCTCTAGGTCAGTGATCACACCATCGTGATTATCTGGGTCATGAAGATCTTTTTTGTACAGTTCTTCTGTGTATTCTTACCATCTCTTCTTAAAATCTTCTGCCTATGTTAGGTCCATACCATTTCTGTTCTTTATCGAGCCGTCCTTGCATGAAATATTCCTTTGGTATCTCTGATTTTCTTGAAGAGATCTCTAGTCTTTCCCATTCTGTTGTTTTCCTCTATTTCTTTGCATTGATCACTGAAGAAGGCTTTCTTATCTCTTATTGCTTTTCTTTGGAACTCTGCATTCAGATGCTTATATCTTTCCTTTTCTCCTTTGCTTTTTGCTTCTCTTCTTTTCACAGCTATTTGTACGGCCTCCCCAGACAGCCATTTTGCTTTTTTGCATTTCTTTTCCATGGGGATGTTCTTGATCCCTGTCTCCTGTACAATGTCACAAACCTCATTCCATAGTTCATCAGGCACTCTACCTATCAGATCTAGTCCCTTAAATCTGTTTCTCACTTCCACTCTGTAATCATAAGGGATTTGATTTAGGTCATACCTGAATGGTCTAGTGGTTTTCTCTACTTTCTTCAATTTAAGTCTGAATTTGGCAATAAGGAATTCATGACCTGAGCCACAGTCAGCTCCTTTTCTTGTTTTTGCTGACTGTATAGAGCTTCTCCATCTTTGGCTGCAAAGAATATAATCAGTCTGATTTTGGTGTTGACCATCTGGTGATGTCCATGTGTAGAGTCTTCTCTTTTGTTTTTGGAAGAAGAGGGTGTTTGCTATGACCAGAGCATTTTCTTGGCATACTCTGTTAACATTTTCCCTGCTTCATTCCATATTCCAAGGCCAAATTTGCCTGTTACTCCAGGTGTTTCTTGACTTCCTGCTTTTGCATTCCAGTCCCCTATAATGACAAGGACATCTTTTTGGGGTGTTAGTTCTAAAAGGTCTTGTAGGTCTTCATAGTACCATTCAACTTCAGCTTCTTCAGCATTACTGGTTGGGGCATAGACTTGGATTACTGTGATATTGAATGGTTTGCCTTGGAAACGAACAGAGATCATTCTGTCATTTTTGAGTTTGCATCCAAGTACTGCATTTTGGACTCTTTTGTTGACCATGATGGCTACTCCATTTCTTCTGAGGGATTCCTGCCCACAGTAGTAGATATAATGATCATCTGAGTTAAATTCATCCATTACAGTCCATTTCACTTTGCTGATTCCTAGAATGTTGACATTCACTCTTGCCATCTCTTGTTTGACCACTTCCAATTTGCCTTGATTCATGGACCTGATATTTCAGGTTCCTATGCAATATTGCTCTTTACAGCATCAGGCCTTGCTTCTATCACCAGTCACATCCACAGCTGGGTATTCTTTTTGCTTTGGCTCCATCCCTTCATTCTTTCTTCAGTTATTTCTCCACTGATCTCCAGTAGCATATTGGACACCTACTGACCTGGGGAGTTTCTCTTTCAGTATCCTATCATTTTGCCTTTTCATACTGTTCATGGGGTTCTCAATGCAAGAATACTGAAGAGGTTTGCCATTCCCTTCTCCAGTGGATCACATTCTGTCAGATCTCTCCATCATGACCCGCCCATCTTGGGTTGCCCCATGGGCATAGCTTAGTTTCATTGAGTTAGACAAGGCTGTGGCCCTAGTGTGATTAGATTGACTAGTTTTCTGTAAGTATGGTTTCAGTGTGTTTGCCCTCTGATGCCCTCTTGCAACACCTACCGTCTTACCTGGGTTTCTCTTACCTTGGCCATGGGATATCTCTTCACGGCTCCTCCAGCAAAGCGCAGCCATTGCTCCTTACCTGGGACGAGGGGTATCTCCTCATGGCCACCCTTCCTGACCTTCAGCGTGGGATAGCTCCTCTAGGCCTTCCTGCGCCAGAGCAGCCACGGCTCCTTGGACGGGGGGTTGGTCCTCCCGGCCACTGCCCCTGGCCTCAGGCGTGGGTTGCTCCTCCTGGCCGCCACCCCTGAAAAGTTCCATGGCCCACCAAAAAAAAGTTGTAAATACCACAAAACTGAGAAAATGTTATTCTAGTATTGAAAACAGTTATGTAATTTAGCAGATATGTTGCTCATGACACTGATTACTGAAATAAGTTCCAACACAATTTTGTTTTTGTTTCATCATCTCCATTAAACTAAGTGAAAATAACAGCCAACATTACAATGAAACTACTTCTCCCACCCCCTTTTTTGCCTCAGCTGGCAGCTTGTGGGATCTTAGTTCCCCAACCAGAGACCAAACCTGGACCCCAGTAGTAAAAGTGCACAGTTCAAACCTCTGACACCCTTGTTGAAATACATCTGATATCCCTGGACACCAACGCAATGCTAATCTTCCATAGACTCAAGGACATATTTTGTATTATTTCCAAATGTAATAAGTTATATCATTCCATTAGCTATGTTTTATTTTCAATAAAACCAGAATAATGGCATGTATCTTAAGCTATATTTTTGGCTGTTTTCTTGCATTAACGTTCCACTGTTTCTGTGCTAGATTCTTCTACTGGTATTCTGCATCCTTTATCACTGCCTTCTATGCTCTGCTTTCCTGTTGCATATCTGATAAACTTGAAAATTAATGATTTCAATTTTCAGCTACCCTTGACACTAATGAGTAAATGTTGCTTAGGTTGCTCTAATGAAATGTATTTGTATTAGTGTTGGGTTATAGAAATGAAGGCAATAGTGCCAAGTTAGTATTGATGAACTTGAATATTTGAAACAAGCTGACCTCAGGTGAAGAGGAACTAAAGAGCCTATTGATGAAGGTGAAAGAGGAGAGTGAAAGACCTGGCTTAAAACTTAACATTCAAAAAACGAAGACCATGGCATCCTGTCCCATCACTTCATGGCGAATAGATGGGGAAACAATGGAAACAGTGACAGAATTTATTTTCTTCAGCTCCAACATCACTGTAAATGGTGACTTCAGACATGAAATTAAAAGATGCATTCACCTTGGAAGCATATTAAAAACTTAGAGAACATATTAAAAAGCAGAGACAACACTTTGTTAACAAAGGTCTGTATAGTCAAAACTATGTTTTTTCATTTGTTATGTATGGATGGGAGAGTTAGACCATAAAGAAAACTGAACATCAAAGAACTGATGATTTTTAACTTTGATGTGGGAGTAGACTCTTGAGAGCCACTTGGACTGGAAGGAGTTCCAACAAGTCAATCCTAAAGGAAATCAATCCTGAATATCTGAAGCTGAAGCTCCAATACTTTGGCCACCTAATGTGAAGTACCAACTCATTGGAACAGACCCTGATCCTAGAATGATTGAAGGAAGAAGGAGAAGGGGATGACAGAGGATGAGATGGTTGAATGGCATCACTGACTCAATGGATATGAGCTTGAGCAAGTTCCAGGAGTTGGTGATGGACAGGGAAGCCTAGAAAGCTGCAATTTGTGGAGTTGTGAACAGTCTGACATGATTGAGCAACTAAACTGAACTGACCTGACCTCTCATTACACTGCCCAGTTACCAGCTTCAAGAGCAAAGGGAGCTATGAGAGAAACAATGGGATAGAGGGTGGTAGTAGCAGGTTTTTTTTTGTTTTTTGTTTTTTTTCCTGTGCCACAGACCAATGATGTTACTTTGAAGTATAAAACCTATATTCTTTGTAGCCAAAGATGGAGAAGTTCTATATAGTCAGTAACAACAACAACAACAAAAAGACTGGGAGCTAACTATGGCTCAGATCATCAACTCCTTATTGCCAAATTCAGACTTAAATTGAATAAAGTGGGTAAAACCACTAGACCATTCAGGTATGACCTAAATCAAATCCCTTATGATTATACAGTGGAAGTGAGAAATAGATGTAAGGGATTAGATCTGATAGACAGAGTGCCTGATGAACTATGGATAGAGATTTGTGACATTGTACAAGAGACAGGGATGAAGACCATCTCAATGGGAAAGAAATACAAAAGGCAAAACAGCCATCTAAGGAGGCCTTACAAATAGCTGTGAAAAGAAGAGAAGCAGAAAGCAAAGAAGAAAAGGAAAGATATTCCCATTTGAATGCAGAGTTCCAGAGAATAACAAGGAGAGATAAAAAAGACTTCCTCAGCAATCAATGCAAAGAAATAGAGGAATTCAACAGGATAGGAACGACTAGATATCTCTTCAAGAAAATCAGAGATATCAAGGGAACACTGCATGAAAGATGGGCTCAACAAAGGACAGAAATGGCATGGAACTAACAGAAGCAGAAGATATTAAGAAGAGGTGGCAAGAATAAAAATAAGAACTGCTGGAAGCCAGCACAGGAGTCCCCACCCATAACAAGGTTATGTGGGAGAGCTCTGGTGGGCAAGGCGAGTCAGAACTCGAGGGGTGCCCCTCTGGGCCTGCCTGAGCGTCTACCCCAAAACCAGAGTCTGTCTGTTTTACTGCTTCATGACTTTCACCAACTCTTCTGACAGTCATGGCGGGGGTGGGGGGTGGGGGGGTGGGGGTGGGGGTGGGTGTGGGGGGGCTATCCCCGACCACCTTTTCTCTGAAGGAAATCAACTTAGAACTCTGGCTAATTAGCCTCTGGGGCATGATAGGAGTGTTTAAATCCAAACCCCTCAGATGGCTCTCTAACTTGCCTGACAGGCTTACCCGGACTCCTACAGCTATGCATACTATTGTTTACAGCTTCTCAACCACGAGAGGCAGGGGGAGCTTAAGATGTTCAAAAAATATAGAGCCTCTCAGAGAGTTAAAAATTGTCAGAATAGAACTAGTAGAAGATTTCATTGTTGAGCCAATGCTTGCTGCCAAGTTTCCACATCCCCTGTATTGTATCCTTGGAAGCATATTAATTAATATAGTTGGTATGTAGAAAAAATAAGTAGTGGCCTTGGTGTTAACAACTTTAGACCCTTAAGGTAATAAATTCTTTCCTTTGTTGTAAACCCACTGCACCTCTGCCCTATAGGAATGCAACTTTATCTAACACCTTCGGAGGATGGCGCCAAACTTTAAAATAATTACTCTTGGAGAAAATAAGTCTTATGGTTGACAAACCTTTATCAGAGTCATAAAATGTTAACAGGCCTTCTGGCCAGAAGATGATCTAAATCACCTAAACCATTTGTATATGATACATTTGCAGAAAAGAAAGCCTGGTCTCAATAAGGATCAAAGACTGCTGACTTTGCATGATTTCACATCCCCTATTATCCTCTATGTGCAACTTAGGGTATATAAGCTCCCTTTGAAAATAAAGCTACGGGCCTTGCTCACCAAAGCTTGGTCTCCCCATGTCGTTCTTTCTCTCACCTTCTGGCTGAATTCCCATCTGGAGTATGGAGGCTCGTCAAGCCTACTAATTTTGCCTGGGCTTCTAAGATCTGACTGGGGAGGCCTTAGTGTTTCCTCTCCTTCAGGAGATGGGAGGACGCCTGCAGCCTAAGTAGGTGACCAAACTCCTTGTCTTGGAGTTTTATTGGTTTTCCACATAAACCAAGTTATTCAGCCTCTTTTCTCCACTGAATTTTCTCACTGAGATATCCCTATTTAACCACACTTTATATCTCTAATTAATACTTAATTAAGCTATTGCTATTCTAATCGCCGACACCGTCCTCCTGAGGGAATCCCTGGATCCAACTTGGGCTGGATCTTGGTAAAGAACTGTGCAAAAAAAGATCTTCAGGACCCAGATAATCATGATGGTGTGATTCACTAGAGCCAGACATCCTGAAATGTGAAGTCAAATGGGCCTTAGGAAGCAACACTATGAACAAAGATAGTATGAGGTGATGGAATTCCAGTTGAGCTATTTCAAATCCTAAAAGATGATGCTGTGAAGGTGCTGTACTTAATATGTCAGCAAATTTGGAAAACTCAGCAGTAGCCACAGGACTGGAAAAGGTCAGCTTTCATTCCAATCCCAAAGAAAGGCAATGCCAAAGAAAGCTCATACTACCACACAATTGCACTCATTTCACATGCTAGTAAAGTAATGCTCAAAATTCTCCAAGCCAGGCTTCAGCCATATGTGAACCATGACCTTCCAGATGTTCAAACTGGTTTTAGAAAAGGTAGAGGAATGAGAAATCAAATTGCAAAAATCGACTAGATCACTGAAAAAGCAAGAGAGCTCCAGAAAAAAAAAAACATTTATTTCTGTTTTATTGACTATACCAAACACTTTGACTGTGTGGATCACAATAAACTGTGGAAAATTCTGAAAGTTATGGGAATAGCAGACCACCTGTCCTGCCTCTTGAGAAACCTATATGCAGGTCAGGAAGCAACAGTTAGAACTGGATATGGAACAACAGACTGGTTCCAAATAGGAAAAAGAGTATGTCAAGGCTGAATATTGTCACCCTGCTTATTTAACTTATATGCAGAGTACATCATGAGAAACGATGGGCTGGAGGAAGCACAAGCTAGAATCAAGATTGCTGGGGAAAATATCAATAACCTCAGATATGCAGATGACACTATCCTTATGGCAGAAAGTGAAGAGGAACTAAAAAGCCTCTTGATGAAAGTGAAAGAGGAGAGTGAAAAATTGGCTTAAAGCTCAACATTCAGAAAACTAAGATCATGTCATGTGGTCCCATCACTTCATGGGAAATACATGAGGAAACAGTGGAAACAGCGTCAGACTTTAATTTTGGGGGCTCCAAAATCACTGCAGATGGTGATTGCAGCCATGAAATTAAAAGACGCTTACACCTTGGAAGAAAAGCTATAACCAACCTAGATAGCATATTCAAAAGCAGAGACATTACTTTGCCAACAAAGGTCCATCTAGTCAAGGCTATAGTTTTTCCTGTGGTCATGTATGGATGTGAGAGTTGGACTGTGAAGAAAGCTGAGTCCTGAAGAATTGATGCTTTTGAACTGTGGTGTTGGAGAAGACTCTTGAGAGTCCCTTGGACTGCAAGGAGATCCAACCAGTCCATTCTAAAGGAGATCAGCCCTGGGTCTTTGAAGGACTGATGCTAAAGCTGCAACTCCAATACTTTGGTCACCTCATGTGATGAGTTGACTCATTGGAAAAGACTGTGATGCTGGGAGGGGTTAGGGGCAGGAGGAGATAGGGGTGAAAGGATGAGATGGCTGGAAGGCATCACCGACTTGATGGACATGAGTTTGAGTGACCTCCGGAAGTTGGTGATGGACAGGGAGGCCTGGTGTGCTGTGATTCATAGGATCACAAAGAGTCAGACACGACTGAGTGACTGAACTGAACTGAACAGAACTGAGTGTATTTATATATAAATTTGATATTTAACAGCTTTATTATAAATAATTTTACTATCACCTCTAGCAAACATAAGTTTACATCAAGTATCAGTAATAAATATGATGTAAAGTGCTTTCCAGGAAAAAGTTGATAATTATGAACACTGGTATACAGTGCAAGGCAAATTCCTTTAGGGATATCCCTAAGTGTTAGTTGAAATGTAAGAGAGAGATAGAGACTGTAGTCTGGAAGGTGGCAGAATTGACCACAAAAGGATTAAACTAGAGGGAAATGAAAGTGTTCCAATATTTATATTTGAAAGTATTTAATCTCTAGAAAGGGCTTCCCTATTTGGAGTTCAGTTGGTAAAGTATCTGGCTTCAATGCTGGAGATCCCATTTTGATTCCTGCATTGGAAAGATCTGCTGGAGAAGGGACAGGCTACCCACTCCAGTATTCTTGGTCTTCTCTTGTGTCCCAGCTAGTAAGTAATCTGCCTGTAGGAGACCAGGGTTTGACACCTGGATTGGTAAGATCCCCTGGAGAGGGGACAGGCTACCCACTCCAGTATTCTGGCATAGAGAATTCCATGGATAGTCCGTTGGACATGCCTGAGTGACTTTCACTTTCACTTTCAATCTGCAGATATCTGAACTATAGTTAAAATGTGTTTAGATAAATAGGATTGAACCATAAAGTTTTAAATTCTTAGAAAATCCTGAAATTATGTTACTGAGCCTCAATCTTACTAATGAAGATAATTATAAATTCAGTAAAGACATCTATTTTATCTGTTGTTAAGCATTCATTGCTCCTTATCTGCTAATATCTGCACCACACTTTCCTCCTCAGTTTATGTGAATAGAATACAGTTAAATTCACACACTGAATACAGGATCAGATATATGACTCAGTATTTTTAGATAAATTACTGCAATCTCTTGACCATACACAAACATGTGAGGATTGTCCTGTGACACTGAGTAATGATATCCCACGTGTCTTTCTATCACTTTTGTTAACTCTACATATGACATAGGCTTGGAATTATAGGTTTTAATATATGGAGAAGTACAGACTGGAACAAACAATGTTTAGGAATAAAATAAATGTTTGACTCTGTCATGGTATGAAGCCATTTAAGGTACTATATCTATACATCTCCTTTGATATACAGATTTTATTTTATTTAATCCATTTGAGCAGACTCTTTATTCCTTTTAACCAAAAAATCCTGTTAAATTATTATATAGCAGAGGAAACAATAGACTCTTGAGGATACCTGAAGAATGGATGTCACAAACATACTGACACAAGGGAAAAAAAGGGAAAAATATTTCTGAACAACAAATTTAAGTCAGGAACTAGAATTAGAGAAAACAGTTTTCACAACATTCCCATGAGAAAAATGACAGCCATTTTTTTCTCAGTGTAACTTAGGACTCAGAAAGTACTTGGGTCTTTCAAATTTCAAAAGCCTCATGGTTCATCACTGACATCTATTGTGACTAAATTTCTAGCAGTTCTTTTCAAAGCCTGAGAATACTTGACTGCTTCAAATTTGGTCGGCATAGTTTCTTTCTGCTTGATGTCTTCCACTGACAATAAATATCAACCTTCATTAGTATTCAGTATCAGATTCTATCAATAATAACAGGTTACCCATAATAGAGCATGCAAAATTCATTAGCAGTATGCAAGATATTCTAAATAATGATCACAATAATTATAATTTGTATCATAATTCAATATGACAGTGCAGGTCCTCAAATAGTATTTCCTTTGAACTAAAACCAAGGAAGATAGTTATTATTTATACTCAAATTTTATATAAAAGGAAGCTAAAGCTCCAGTTTTTCTATTATTTTCTCTACAGTGAGCCCACTTCCTTTCTCATGGTTCTTATAAGGGGTGGGAAATGATGCAGCTATGACAAAAGATAATTTAAGCTTGTATAGATACACAATCTTAATAAGCTAATGAGAGAGAACAATATCTATAAGCCGATAACAGGAAACATTTCTATGGTAATTCAAGAAAAGATTCTTGATTTTGAGTATTATTCATTTAACAATGTAAAATTTACTATAAAAATACTTTGGAGAATCCCCCGGCAGATCAGTGGTTAAGACTCCATGCTTCCAATGCTTACAAAGCAGGGGGCATGGGCCTCAATCCCTGGTCAGGTAACTAAGATTCCACATGCTGCATGGAGCAACCCAAAAAAAAAGCAAAAGAAAAAAAACAAGAACTGAGGACTTCCTGGTGGTCCAGTGGTTAAGAATCTACCTACTAGTGCAGGGGAAATGCGTTCAATCCCTGGTCCAGGTAGATTCCACATGCTGCAAGGCACCTAAGCCAGTGAGCCAAAACTGCGGAGCCCACGCGACACAACTACCGAAGCCTACGTGTCCCACAGCCCCTGCCCTGTAACAAGAGAAGTCATCAGAATGAGAAACCTGAGCACCACGACTAGAAAACACTCAATGCAAATAGAGACAGACTGCATGAAGCAACAAAGACCTAGCACAGACAAAAATAAATTTTAGAAAATGTTTTGGAAAACACTGAAATGTTACTAATCAACGCAAGAATACCCTCTATAAAGTACAGCAGGTGAGCTTAAAGAAATGTATTTAAGTAATGCTTTTAAGATGTTCTGAGAAAAAGAAAAATATTAGTTCTTACTGGAAATGGAAATTGAAGAGGAGATCAGAGTAAATTTCATTCCTAAATCATCTAACTCAAACTATAGATTAAGTGACTGTGTAGAATTATTTCAGGCATTTTAAAATATGGGGTGAAGACAAATGCCAGATTTGGGTAAAAGTCTGTTGACAGGTAATGCTTTGGAAATATTCAAGAAAGAAACTACTAGAAGTATATTTTAAAACTAATACTCTCCTTTGACATGAACAAATAAATAAATCATTTAAGCTTTAATTAAAATAACTGTAGTATATAATATAAAAATGACACACTAATCTATATAATAGTTATCATCTTATTTAGAGCCAAAATACTTCACAGATCTCTCCAGGATGTATGATAGTTCATAATACTGAAACAGCCAAAATAATCTGAAAAAAAGTATGAAGTTCAAAGACTTACAGTATCTGACTTCAATACTTATTATAAGACTAGACATCAATACCCTGTGGTATTTGGGAAAATGTGGAAAAACAGATCAATACAACATAACCATGTCAAGGAATCATCCTGCACTAGTATGATTAATTGATCAACATACTTAAAAAAACTTTTTCAAGTAATTCAGTATGGAAAGGAAAAAGTATTTAACTAAGTGCTATACATTAACTAAAAAATATGTGGCAGTAAGGAAACTCAAACTTGATCTCATAATTTTCACATAACTTTTTTTAAGATCTCAAATACAAAAATGTATTAATAAAAGTTAAATTTGTAAGTTTTTAAAGGAAAATCTAGAAGAATATTTTTTCAATCTAGGGATAGGAATTTTTTTTTTAATTTAGGATGTGTAAAGCATGTAATAAAAATCCCCACAAATGACATGTTGTATTCATTAAAAATTTAAGGCTTTTCTCTATTAAACAATAGACAATTTGCACACTGAGAGAATATTTTAATCAAATATATATCAGACAGAAGATCTGTTTTAAGAACATATAAAGCACTCCTATATTTACTTCAAAGGCAAAGCGTTTCCTTGAAAGTAAGCCAACAACAAGTATACTTTCCGAAGGAATGTGCAGATATATATGGTTAGTAAGGACATTTAAAAATGCTCAACATTAGCCATTAAGGGAATAAAAATTTAAAAGATGATGCTACATCACTATTTATATAACGGTTGGAATGGCTAAAATTCCAGCAGTTAACAGTTTTTGAACAGTCAACAATAAAATATTGGTGAGAATCTGAATCAATTGGAACTTGCATACACTGCTGATAGGGAAACAGATGACAATTTGCCCATGAATTATTATAATGAATTCAAAATAGGATGTCACTTATATTCCAACACCTAAAGATCTATTTTACTATGGAGAACCAATATGTTACATGCATGCAAGCTATGTTGCTTTAGTTGTGTCCAACTCTTTGCAACCCCATGGACTGTAGCTTTCCAGGCTCCTCTGTCTATGGGATTCTCCAGGCAAGAATACTGGAGAGGATTGCCATTTCCTTTTCCAGGGGATCTTCCCAACCCAAAGATAGAACCTGCTTCCCTTACGTCTCCTGCATTAGCAGGCAGGTTCTTTACCATTAGCACCACCAGGGAAACAATATTTCACAGATATCATAAATATCTAGGAAGTTTAATTATATAATTAATTATTTGAATTAATTTGATGTGTAATTAATCACTTTTTTTATATTTTGCTAATTTTTACGAAAATAGCTTGAAATTTAAAATTAAAGACTAATTTTTAACAAATTATGATGATATCATGATTTTTGCATTTGTTTTGTGACTTAAAATATGTTATTACAAACACATGACTATGTTTACTGAATTTACAACTTAGTATTTATATATATAGATACATACATACAAACATGCAGTGTCTTTCTGAATTTTCACATACATTTCTCTTTTATTCTATATATTTTTTTATTTTCACAGTATTAATTGCTGTAATGTAATGCATATTTTAGCATGAGAATCTAATTATTCAATTGGATGCTTATTTTAACCATGTGCCTTTTTTCCCCTATTTTTTTTTCTTTGACTTAATTGTTGCATACTGATATTTATATGTCAAAAGAAAATCATTACTATGCCTTAACATTCTTTATTATGGAAGTTTATCTCAAGATGATTGTTTTTACCAGGGATTGTTTAGTTGTAGGAGAGCCACAATACAACTAATCTAAGCAAGTGGGAATGCCCATCTACTAAAAGTCAAGAGCAGAAATTGTAGCCATGATTTACGTGGAACTGGAAAAATAACCTGAGAAGTCCTCATTACTAAAAGCAATTAATTCTCTTCATCTATTTTTCCCTGTGGTTGATTGCTTACACATGTTTTCTCTTGCATCTTTTCCTCTTTACCTTTAGAGAGCAAGCTCCACTTTTTTTAAGAGTAGGCCTCATCTTGACTGCACCTCAAAGGTCATAGAGTCTACTACCTGAATTAAACCTTCATTGCAGAAACTGGAATCTTTCAGCAGCAGCATCAGTTCAGTTGCTCAGTTGTGTCCGACTCTTGCAACCCTTAGAACTGCTGCACACTAGGCTTCCCTGTCCATCACCAACTCCCAGAGCTTGCTCAAACTCATGTCTGTCAAGTCAGAGATGCCATACAATCATCTCATTGTACGTCATCCCCTTCTCCTCCCAACTTCAATCTTTCCCAGCATTAGGGTATTTTCCAGTGAATCACTTCTCCCCATCAGGTGGCCAAAGTATTGGAGCTTCAGTGTCAGTATCAGTCTTTCCAATGAATATTCAGGACTGATTTACTTGAAGATTCACTGGTTGGATCTCCTTGTTGTCCAAGGGACTCTCAAGAGTGTTCTCCAACAATTCTTTGGTGTTCAGCTTTCTTTATATTCCAACTCTCACATCCATACATGACTACTAGAAAAACCATAGCTTTGACTAGACAGACCACTGTTGGCAAAGTAATGTCTCTGCTTTTTATTTATTATTTTTTATATTTTATTTTTTAATTTTACAATATTGTATTGGTTTTGCCATATATCAAAATGAATCCACCACAGATATACATGTGTTCCCCATCCTGAACCCGCCTCCCTCCTCCCTCCCCATACCATTCCTCTGGGCTGTCTAGGTTAGTCATAGCTTTTTTTCCAAGGAGCAAGCACATTTTAATTTCATGGCTAAAGTCACCACCTGCAGTGATTTTGGAGGCCAAGAAAATAAATTCTCTCACTGTTTCCATTGTTTCCCCATCTATTTTCCAATAAGTGATGGGCCCAGATGCCATGATATTCTTTTTTTGAATGTTGAGTTTAAGCCAAATTTTCACTGTTCTATTTCACTTTCATTTAAGGCTCTTTATTTCTTCTTTGCTTTCTGCCATAAATGTGGTGTCATATGTGTATCTGAGGTAATTGATTTCTCCTGGCAATCTTGATTTCAGCTTGTGCTTCATCCAGCCTGGCATTTTGCATGATATAGTCTACATAATGGCACCCTACTCCAGTACTTTTGCCTAGAAAATCCCGTGGACAGAGGAGCCTGGTAGGCTGCAGTCCATGGGGTCGCGAAGAGTCGGACACGACTGAGCGACTTCCTTTTCATTTTTCACTGTCATGCATTGGAGAAGGAAATGGCAACTCATTCCAGTGTTCTTGCCTGGAGAATCCCAGGGACGGGGAAGCCTGGTGGGCTGCCGTCTATGGGGTCGCACAGGGTCGGACATGACTGAAGCGACTTAGCAGCAGCAGCAGCAGTCTGCATAAAAGTTAAATAAACAGGGTGACAATATACAGCCTGATGTACTCCTTTCCCAATTTGAAACCAGTCTGCTGTTCCATGTCCAGTTCTAACTGTTGCTTCTTGACTTGTATACAGATTTCTCAGGAGGCAGGTAAGGTGGTCTGGTATTCCTATTCCTTGAAGACTTTTCCACAGTTTGTTGTGATCCGCATAGTCAAAGGCTTTGGTATAGTCAATAAATGAGAAGTAGACATTTTTTTCTGGAACTTTCTTGCTTTTCAATGATCCAGTGGATGCTGACAATTTGATCCCTGGGTTTCAGCCTTTTTAAATTCAGCTTGAACTTCTGGAGGTTCTCAGTTCACTTATTATTGAAGCCTGGCTTGGAGAATTTTGAGCATTACTTTACTAGTGTGTGAGATGAGTTGTAGCATGTGTGAGATGAGTTATGGCTGTTGCAGCATGTGGGATTTTTAATTATGGCATGTAAACTTTTAGATACACCATCTGGGATCCACATTCCTGAGCACTGATGGAATCCAGGCCCCCTGCATTGAGAGTTTGGCATCTTAGCCACTGAACCAGCAGCAAAGTCCCTATTTTTAATTTTTTGAAAAATTTCCATACTATTTTTCATAGTGACTGCACTAATTTACATCACCAACAGCAGTGCACCAGGGTTCCCTAGTCTCTACACCCTTGCCAACAATTGATATTTCCTGTTTTATTGCTAATAGCTAACATGTATAAGGTAATATTTCATTATGGTTTTGATTTTCATTTTCCTGCTTTAGAGCATCTTTTTATGTACCTGGTAGCCATATCCATATCTTCTTTGGAAAAATGTGTATTCAGATATTCTTTCAATTTAAAATTCATTGGATTTTTTACTGTTGTGTTGTATGAGCTTTTTAAAATATATTTTGAGTGTTAATCCATTATCATATACATGATTTGCAATTATTTTATCCCATTTAATATGGAAAGGTGGATACTTTCCTTTTTTGTGCAGAAGAGATTTAGTTTGATGTAGATTTGCTTATATTTGCTTTCCTTGCTTTTGCCTTTGGTCAGTCAGTCAGTCAGTTCAGTCATTCAGTAGTGTCCAACTCTTTGTGACCCCATGAATCACAGCACGCCAGGCCTCTGTGTCCATCACCAACTCCCGGAGAACACTCAGACTCACATCCATTGAGTCAGTGATGCCATCCAGCCATCTCATCCTCTGTTGTCCCCTTCTCCTCCTGCCCCCAATCCCTCCCAGCATCAGAGTCTTTTCCAGTGAGTCAACTCTTCGCATGAGGTGGCCAAAGTACTGGAGTTTCAGCTTTAGCATCATTCCTTCCAAAGAAATCCCAGGGCTGATCTCCTTCAGAATGGACTGGTTGGATCTCCTTGCAGTCCATGGGACTCTCAAGAGCCATCTCCAACACCACAGTTCAAAAACATCAATTCTCGGTGCTCAGCTTTCTTCACAGTCCAACTCTCATATCCATACATGACCACAGGAAAAACCATAGCCTTGACTAGACAGACTTTTGTTGGCAAAGTAATATCTCTACTTTTGAGTATGCTATCTAGGTTGGTCATAACTTTCCTTCCAAGGAGTAAGCGTCTTTTAATTTCATGGCTGCAATCACCATCTGCAGTGATTTTGGAGGCCAAAAAAATAAAGTCTGACACTGTTTCCATTGTTTCCCCATCTATTTGCCATGAAGTGATGGGGCCAGATGCCATGATCTTAGTTTTCTGAATGTTGAGCTTTAAACCAACTTTTCACTCTCCTCTCTAAACTTTCATCAAGAGGCTTTTTAGTTCCTCTTCACTTTCTGCCATAAGGGTGGTGTCATCTGCATATCTGAGGTTATTGATATTTCTCCCAGCAATCTTGATTCCAGCTTGTGCTTCTTCCAGCCCAGCGTTCTTCATGATGTACTCTGCATATAAGTTAAATAAGCAGGGTGGCAATATTCAGCCTTGACGTACTCCTTTTCCTATTTGGAACCAGTCAGTTTTTCCATGTCCAGTTCTAACTGTTGCTTCCTGACCTGCATATAGGTTTCTCAAGAGGCAGGACAGGTGGTCTGGTATTCCCATCACTTTCAGAATTTTCCACAGTTTATTGTGATCCACACAGTCAAAGGCTTTGTCATGGTCAATAAAGCAGAAGTAGATGTTTTTCTTTTGGTGGCAGATTTAAAAATCACTGTCTAGGCCTAAGCCAAGGAGTTTACTGTGTTTTCTTTTAAAAGTTTCATGGTTTTAGTTCATAGGCATCACTTCCTCCAGGGAATCTTCCTTACCCACAGATCAAACCTGCATATCCATGTCTTCTGCATCGCAGGCAGATTCTTTACTGCTTAGTTGGGAAACCCCTTTATAACTACCTGTTTTTGCCTAAATCAAAGACCAAGTGTTCTTAGACCATCCTTGTGAACATGTACATCACAAAATGAAGCATGAACATATAAAAATGAAGCATGGTATTTACTTAATATTTTAAATGCTTATATTTATGAAATAAAGCTATCACAAACATAAAGTTTATATTATTATGAATTTATTAAGTATGTTTATACCTTTCTGTATAAGAGTTTTATTTTGCACTACCCTACTGGCTCAGTGATAAAGAATCTGATTGCCACTGTAGGATACGCACAGGTTCAATCCCTGATTTGGGAAGATTTCACATGCTGCAGAGCAACTAAGTCCATGTGACACAACTACTGAGCCTGTGTTCTTGAGCCCAGGAACCACAACTACTGACCCCATGTGCCCTGGAGTCCATGCCCTGCAAGAAGAAAAGCCACTGCAATGAGAGGCCTGACACTACAAGTAGAGAAAAGGGCCACACTGCAAGGAATAGACAACACAGCAATAAATAAAATACACTTAAAAAAAAAAGTTTTATTTTGAATTTTTCTAAATCAATCAGTCATGAGTTTGCTGATGTCATGAAAATGAAGTAAAAGTCAAAGTTGCTCATCCATGTCCAACTCTTTGCAACCCCAGAATACTAGAGTGGGTAGATTTGCCTTCTCCAGAGAATCTTCCCAACCCACAGATTGAACCCAGGTCTCCCACTTTGCAGGCAGATTTATTACCCGCTGAGCCACAAGGGAAGCCCAAAAATGCTGAAGTGGTTAGCCTATCACTTCTCCAGCAGATATTCCCAACCCAGGAATTGAATTGGAGTCTCCTCTATTGCAGGTGGAGTTTTTACCATATGAGCTCTCAGGAAGCCCCTGTTGATATCGTAAGTAGACATGAATTTAATATTAAAATTAAATGTGTTTGTTTCAGATACTTGTAAAATTAACATTCATTTTAAAACCTTCTTAGGAATAGACAATACTAAGTAGCTCATCTTATTTTATAATGTTCAGTTTGAAATAGTATAAATTGTATAGTTTCACCAAAAATAAACTGTCAGATTAATAGTTTATTCTCCTGAACGCTGTTTTAATGTTGTGCTATCAAAGGCTATGTGTATTCCAAACATATTTTTAAACATGAAAATAAAACAGAAACAGCAGACCCTATGAGAAAACCCTATATTTTTAATAGAGTTATCTCAAGATTTTTTAAAAATACAAATTTATTTATTTTAATTGGAGGTTAATTACTTTACAATATTGTATTTGTAAGTGATAACAGTATATTGTAGTTCTACAGATGAATAATATGCAATAGCAAATTTACTCAGTGTAATTTAACATGTCATTGAAGGAAATGTGAATTGTTATCATGTCTCCTATTATGGTGACCCAGTCCTAATCCTTTAATTAGAGTTATTGATTCTTGTATTCCCTAAATGCTTGTTGAGTACCTGCCAGGTTAAAATGTGAATGAAACATGTATGGATATTATTGTTATGAGAAGACAGATAATAAAATGTCTACTTTATGATGTGATTTTAAGGCCCCAATAAAATGTTTGAATGAGGTGTCATGTCACACAAATAGCTACAGTAGTAACATACTTTTTCAAGTGTCTGGAGCTTGGCAAAATTGAGATTAAATGACAATTATCATGATTATACTATCTAATATGGTACTAACAAAATTGCACTTAAATCATGGTTCAAATACTAATGTATAACTAATACTATAATGTACCTAATACCATGTGATCTTGCAAAAGGCTCTGAGCTTCATTAATGTGGTAAAATTAAGTATATTTAATAATTATTAGTTTGTCGATTTAAACCAAAAATAATATGGAAAATACATACTTCATACATGGTGAACAAACCATAGATTCAGGTATGCTCTCTAGTTATGTGATCCTAAAATATTTTATTTTCTTCCACATACTTGTGCATTTGCACATTTTATAAAATACCTATTCTGCAAGTTTTCTTTTTCTACTTTAAAAAGACTGAATAAAACCATTTTTACAGCAGAATTAATAAATAAATTTGACTACATTAAAATGTAGAATTTCTGTCTAACAACTTTATCATAGAAAGAGGAAAATAATTCAGATCAGATCAGTCACTCAGTCGTGTCCAACTCTTTGCGACCCCATGAATCGCCGCACACTAGGCCTCCCTGTCCATCACCAACTCCCGGAGTTCACTCAGACTCACATCCATCGAGTTAGTGATGCCATCCAGCCATCTCATCCTCTGTCCTCCCCTTCTCCTCCTGCCCCCAATCCCTCCCAGCATCAGAGTCTTTTCCAATGAGTCAACTCTTCGCATCAGGTGGCCAACGTTATCATAGAAAGAGGAAAATAATTATTACATAATAAAATGAAAAAAATAATAATCAAAAGTTATAAAGAAATCATTCAAATCACTAATACAAATACATAAAGTACAATATAGAAGAGGCAAATGACTTCCATATTTATCTTACAAAAAAAGAGAAAAGATAATGGTCAATTAATCATTGAAACATACACAAATAGCCACACTCAAACTTCTCAGCTTCATGTATCACTTTTCTTACATTCATCAGGATCTGCCTGGACTATGTCTTGAAGTTTTGAACAAACTAAGGCTTTGAGCCCTTTTCTTTACTGAATCTTACCTGTTTCTCAGTCTAACTCAACTTTCATAAACCTTGTGAAACATACACCTTTAATTTTAAATATACTGATGTATCTGTTTTAACATTCACAAAAGTATGTTGTTACCTATTTGTGTCAAGTCAATCTATTCAGTTAGGAAGATTGCTGCCAAGCACTGTATCTTAATCATTATTCCCTATGCCTACTTTGTAGCTGGCTTTTATGGCAGTGGGTCAAGAAATTTCCATTTGAAATCTCTTGCCCAGAAAAGTCATTTTTTTCCAATCAATAAAATAATATGTATTTCAAGATAATAGATCAATATCACTGTACAACTTTCTACATGATAACTGCATATTTGCCATACAGGAGAATGAGGCTTGGCTATACATATGTCTATGACCCAAACAGCCTGCCTATTCCTCATAAGATTAAGCAAGCAAGATGAGTTCTGTGGTTCAAAATAAATCAGACTACTGACAATTCCCATATTAAGGTAAAGGAGGGAACGAATTAGGAAGATTTCATGTGATGACGTGAAATTTGTTGCCAGTGCCACTCAGTATTTTAATCCCTCATTACCAAGCTGGGTAATGAGAGGGATTAAAATATTGCTCTGGTCAGAAAGGAGAGGAATTTCTAAATCTAAAAGACTCTAAAATGTCAGCACATAGCAATCTAGACTTTCTTAGATACCATTTAAATGAATGAATATTTGTATACATGAATAAAGAGGAAAAGATATTTCAAAGAATCTTCAGAAGTTTTTTTTTTTAATTTATTTATTTTAATTGGAGACTAATTACTTTACAATATTGTATTGATTTAAAGATGTATTTCAGCTTCTAGTTCTGAAAAGGTGTTTCTTAATATTAGAAATAAAAAAAATTAAGCATAAGAGAAATTATATGGAAGAAGGGAGGGTATTTGTAAGCATAATACAACCTTTCAGGCTAAGGGTAAATGAGATATTTCTATATATTCAAAGTATATGAAAAGCATAACTAAGAGAACTGGGAAAGCTTACAAAAAATGTTGTCAACAGATAGCCTACTGTAACCAAATCTTTTGATTATTTATTCATTATTTTTAAACAAAATAAATAGAAAATTAAATAAAACAAGACAAAAGAAAACAAAACCTTTCAGGTAGAGTTTGCATATGAAGGTTATTTTTTGCAGATGAGAAAAGAGAATTTGTATTACAAAATAACTACTAAAATGTCCAGTATAGGATTGTAGCTACTTCTATCTGCTTATAAATTTCAAATTTAATAAATAAATTTAGCATTCATAATTTTTAATATCTTTCTTACTATAGACATAATGTACCTTGAAGCTTAGTCAGCACAATTTTAAGGCAAAATATTCAAATATGAATTTAAAACTTGAAGAATAAAGTTTGATTGCCAATATATTTATGTAGCACTATATAAAGTTTACATTAAGGACAACATTCAAAGAGATATATCTTGACAAGCTCTACCACACTGGTTACTTATTTATCTAATAATTCTTCATCTGATAACTTATTTAAAAATCCACACTTCATTGCCTACTTTTATTAAGGCTTGCTATTAAAAAAAAAAAAAAAGACTGTCTATGGTTATAATGAGTGAAAATCTATTAAAAAACAGATTCTACAACTGAACATATTTAAAATTCATTCATTTAGATGGAAAAATAATAATCTTTATTAGTGCAGAGAAAAATGTATAAAGTCTATAAAAATTGAACATATAAGCATCCAAGATAAATTACTTGTAGGTTTATATATGTTCTCTCCAATATCATTGGTTATTCTTCTCTAGTGGATCATTTGCATTACCATACATTTGATATACTTTCTTTCAAATTAAAAAAATATATATATATTCTTTGGCCCCAGTTTCTGTCAAGCACATTTAGCTTCCTTCCTATTCTCTTTATCTCACTTCTGTTATTTAAAGTCCTCTATTTACTTCTTACCATTGTTTCTTATACCACTCCAAAAGAGGATATATTTCATTCAACCTATTGACATTAAATATCCAAGCCATATTTGACCTCAATGTAAAAGAAAGTCTTCGTGTGTGTGTGTGTGTGTGTGTGTGTGTGTGTGTGAAAACACCTGAGATGGACTCTCTAATCAAATGTCGAGTATAAAATAAGTATTGTTAATTATCATCATATTGTTTTATATTAGATCTTCAAAACTTACTCAACTTGTATAATTTAAATTGTCTACACCTGGATCAAAATCCTCCCATTTCTGCCTCCCCTCAGCCCCAATTAGATCCTATATTCACACCATACTGAAAATCAACTAAAAATGTATTAAAAATCTAAACATAAGATCTGAATCCATAAAATTCCTAGAAGAAAACCTAAGATAAAAGAAAAGCTTCTTGACATTGGTTTGGGCAATGATTGTTTACATATGACACCAAAAGCACAGATGACAAAAGCAAAAATGGACAAGTGAAACCGCATCCAATAAAATGCTTCTGTTCCCTAAATCTTGAGTCATGCTATCTAACACTTAATCCTCAGATATATTTGTCCACTAGGCATCTCAAACTAAATGTATCTAAAAATTAACTCCTTGTTTCCACAAACTTCTACATTCTGTAGATTTTAAATGCTTCATCATTTTAATAAATCTTTCTCTCTTCATATCGCTCAAAACAGTAATACTCAGTTATCATTTACTTTTTTTATACACATCCCTATTATGACCAACCTAGATAGCATATTCAAAAGCAGAGACATTACTTTGCCAACAAAGGTTCGTCTAGTCAAGGCTATGGTTTTTCCTGTGGTCATGTATGGATGTGAGAGTTGGACTGTGAAGAAGGCTGAGTGCCGAAGAATTGATGCTTTTGAACTGTGGTGTTGGAGAAGACTCTTGAGAGTCCCTTGGACTGCAAGGAGATCCAACCAGTCCATTCTGAAAGAGATCAGCCCTGGGATTTCTTTGGAAGGAATGATGCTAAAGCAGAAACTCCAGCACTTCGGCCACCTCATGCGAAGAGTTGACCCATTGGAAAAGACTCTGATGCTGGGAGGGATTGGGGGCAGGAGGAGAAGGGGACGACAGAGGATGAGATGGCTGGATGGCATCACTGACTCGATGGACGTGAGTCTGAGTGAACTCCGGGAGTTGGTGATGGACAGGGAGGCCTAGCATGCTGCGATTCATGGGGTGGCAAAGAGTCAGACACGACTGAGGGACTGATCTGATCTGATTCACCACATCCAAAAAATCAGCAAACTCTGTTAGCTCTACCTTCAAAACTATTCCAAAATTTAAGGTTTTTTTTTTTTTTTTTTTACGTATTTCCATTGGCAAATACTTGCATTGTCAATATTAGACTACTTGACTTCATTTTCCCTTTTCAATTTTCTAATTACATGCATTGTATCTTACAATTCAGTTCAGCTCAGTCGCTCAGTTGTGTCCAAATCTTTCCGACTCCATGGACTGCAGCAAACCAGGCTTCTATGTCTATCACCATCTTCTGGAGCCTACTCAAACTCCCATCCATCGCATTGATAATGCCATCCAACCATCTCATCCTCTGTCATCCACTTCTCCTCCCACCTTCAATCTTTTCCAGCATCAGGATCTTTTCAAATGAATCACTCTTCCCATCAGGTGATTGGAGTTTCAGCTTCAGCTTCAGTCCTTCCAATGAATATTCAGAACTGATTTCCTTTAGGATGGACTGGTTGGATCTCCTTGCAGTCCAAGGGACTCTCAAGAGTCTTCTCCAACACCACAGTTCAAAAGCATCAGTTCTTCAGTGTTCAACTTTCTCACATCCATACATAACTATTGGAAAAGCCAAAGTTTTGATTAGACAGATCTTTGTTGACAAAGTAATGTCTCTGCTTTTTAATATAATGTCTAGGTTGGTCATAGCTTTGCTTCCAAGGAGAAAGCTTCTTTTAATTTCATGATGCAGGCGCCGTCTTCAGTGATTTTGGAGCCTCCTAAAATAAAGACTCTTACTGTTTCCATTGTTTCCCTATCTTTTTGCCATGAAATGATGGGACAGGATGTTATGATCTTAGTTTTCTGAATGTTGAGTTTTAAGGCAACTTTTTCACTCTCCTCTTTCACTTTCATCAAGAGGTTTTTTAGTTCTTCTTCACTTTCTGCCATAAGGGTGGTGTCATCTGCATATCTGAGGTTATTGATATTTCTCCCGGCAATCTTGATTCCAGCTTGTGTTTCTTCCACTCCAGTATTTCTCATGATGTACTGTGCATATAAGTTAAATAAGCAGGGTGACAATATACAGCCTCGACGTACTCCATTTCCTATTTGGAACCAATCTGTTGTTTCATATCCAGTTCTAACTGTTGCTTCCTGACCTGCATATACGTTTCTCAAGAGGCAGGTCAGGTAGTATGGAATTCCCATCTCTTTCAGAATTTTCAACCGTTTATTGTGAAAGGCTATGCCATTGTCAATAAAGCAGAAATAGATGTTTTTCTGGAACTCTCTTGCTTTTTCCATGATGCAGTGGATTTTACTAATTTGATCTCTGGTTCCTCTGCCTTTTCTAAAACCAGCTTGAACACCTGGAAGTTCATGGTTTATGTATTGCTGAAGCCTGGCTTGGAGAATTTTGAGCATTATTTTACTAGCATGTGAGATGAGTGCAATTGTGCAGTAGTTTGAGCATTCTTTGGCACTGCCTTTCTTTGGGATTGGAATGAAAACTGACCTTTTCCAGTCCTGTGGCCAGTGCTGAATTCTCAAATTTGCTGACGTAATGGGTCCAGCACTTTCACAGCATCAACTTTTAGGATTTGAAATACTCAACTGGAATTCTATCACCTCCACTAGCTTTGTTTGTAGTGATATTTCCTAAGGCCCACTTGACGTCACATTCCAGGATGTCTGGCTCTAGGTCAGTGATTACACCATCATGATTATCTCAGTCATGAAGATATTTTTTGTATAGTTCTTCTGTGTATTTTTGCCACCTCTTCTTAATATCTTCTTCTTCTGTTAGGCCCATATCATTTCTCTCCTTTATTGAGCCTATCTTTGCATGAAATGTTCCCTTGGTATCTCTAATTTTCTTGAAGTGATCTCTAGTCTTTCCTATTCTATTGTTGTCCTCTATTTCTTTGCACTGATTGCTGAGGAAGGCCTTCTTATCTCTCCTTGCTATTCTTTGGAATTCTGCTTTCAAATAAGTATATCTTTCCTTTTCTCCTTTGCTTTTCACTCTCTTCTTTTCACAGCTATTTTTAACTTTATTACTTAAGTTAACCTAATGTCATATGATTATATTTAGAATTTATTATATTTTGATAGCAAAGAAATAGCAACATGTGACAATGATTCATACTTTGCATACAGAACACCAGAATTCATGAGGCAGCATCCCTGTATACCTATGAGCATTGTATTAACTTACTAGAACTGCCCTAATAAAGTCCTACACATTGAGGGACTTAAAAAACAAAAATGTACTATCTAGTAGTTATGGAGGCTAGAAGTCTGAGGGCAAGGTGTCTGCAAGGTTGTTTTTTCTGAGGGCTATAAGGGATAATATGTTCTGCACTTTACAGGTTTTCCTGCTAAAATTTGTATGATGTAACAGGTACTGTACCAACAAAATAAATAAATATGGTTAAGAAATCATGTAGGTATTTAAAACAAAAGGAAATTAACTATAAAATTATCCTTTGAGTTTATTTTAGAATGTAGTTTTTTTTTCATGAAGAAATAGGCAAGCCTCATAATTTGAGATTTATGCTCCTAATCCTGGAAGCAGGTATCAAACACATAAGAAATTATATAATAAAAAATGGTGAAGGAATCAGTTCAGTTCAGTCACTCAGTCACGTCTGACTCTTTGCAATCCCATGAACCACAACACGCCAGGCTTCTCTGTCCATCACTAACTCCTGTAGTTTACCCAAATTCATGTCCATTGAGTCAGTGATGCCATTCAACCATCGCATCCTCTGTCATCCCCTTCTTCTCCCATCTTCAATGTTTTCCAGAATCAGAGTCTTTTCAAATAAGTCAGTTCTTCGCGTCAGTTGGCCATTGTATTGGAGTTTCAGCTTCAACATCAGTCCTTCCAATGATCACTCAGGACTGATGTCCTTTAGGATGAATTGACTGGAACTGTTTGCAGTCCAAGGGACTCTCAAGAGTCTTCTCCAACACCACAGTTCAAAAGCGTCGATTCTTCAGTGCTCAGCTTTCTTTGTAGTCCAACTCTCACATCCATACATGATTACTGGAAAAACCATAGCTTTGACTAGATGGACCTTTGTTGGCAAAATAATGTCTCTGCTTTTTAAAATGCTGTCTAGGTTGGTCATACCTTTTCTTCCAAGGGGCAAGGGTTTTTTTAATTTCATGACTGCAGTCACCATCTGCAGTGATTTTGGAGCCCCAAAAAATAAAGTCTGACACTGTTTCCACTGTTTCCCCATCCATCTGCCATGAAATGATGGGAGTGGATGCTATAATCTTTGTTTTCTGAATGTTGAGCTTAAGCCAACTTTTTCACTCTCCTTTTCACTTTTATCAAGAGGCTCTTTAGTTCTTCTTCATTTTCTGCCGTAGGAGTGGTGTCAAGGAGTATATTAAGGCTGTATATTGTCAACCTACTAATTTAACTTATATGTAGAAGACATGATGATAAATGCTGGGCTGGGAGAAGAACAAGCTGGAATCAAGATGTCAGGGAGAAATATTAATAACCTCAGATATGCAGCAGAGAAAGCAATGGCACCCCACTCCAGTACTCTTGCCTGGAAAATCCCATGGACGGAGGAGCCTGGTAGGCTGCAGTCCATGGGGTTGCTAGAGTAGGACACGACTGAGTGACTTCACTTTCACTTTTCACTTTCATGCATTGGAGAAGGAAATGGCAACCCACCCCATTGTTCTTGCCTGGAGAATCCCAGGGACAGGGGAGCCTATTGGGCTGCCATCTCTAGGGTCACACAGAGTTGGACATAGCTGAATCGACTTAGCATCATCACCAGCAACAGCAGCAGATATGCAGATGACACCACCCTTATGGCTGAAGGAATAGGTTTGAAATAAATAACAATTTTGAGTAAAATAATGAATTCAGTAAACTATTTCTAATTAGAAAGTCTAAAACTATTACGCTTGTAAGAAGACATCAGAATAATAACTAGCACTTTTGTGTAAGACTGCCAAAATAAGATTCACCTACATCATCTTTTAAACATCTATTACAAAATTTGTAAGAGTATTTATACATATTAAAATTTATAAAAACCTAAGGTATGTGAGGGTTTTAATAGTTTTAATTTTTATATTCTTATGACTGAGGCAATGATTTATTTATATCCACAAAGAAAGGGTTATTTCTATATCACATCAAAATAATGTGTTTTTTTTTAATACTTGCAAAATGGACCATTACTACATTACTTTGTAGCTATATTTTAATTTTGTATACATAGATCTTGAGTGATTGCTTACAATAACATTCTTCCAAAATTCATTTTTCACTATTTATTGCTGCAGTATAGTTGAATCATTGTTAATAGACTCAAAATCAATAAGATCATTTTTTACTGTTTTCTTAGGAGATATCTGTGGATGTTGAAAGAAACTTTATGATTGTCCAATACTTTTAGAGGTGCTTAAAACAACATTGATGAAAGTGAAAGAGGAGAGTGAAAAAGCTGGCTTAAAGGTCAACATTCAGAAAACTGAGATTATGGCATCTGGTCCCATCACTTCATTGGAAATAGATGGGGAAACAGTGGAAACAGTGTCAGACTTTATTTTGGGGGGCTCTAAAATCACTGCAGATGGTGACTGCAGCCAGGAAATTAAAAGATGCTTACTCCTTGAAAGGAAAGTTATGACCAACCTAGATAGCACATTGAAAAGCAGAGATACTACTTTGCCAAAAAAGGTCTGTCTAGTCAAGGCTATGGTTTTTCCAGTGGTCATGTATGGATATGAGAGTTGGACTGTGAAGAAAGTTGAATGCTGAAGAACTGATGCTTTTCAACTGTGGTGTTGGAGAAGACTCTTGAGAGTTCCTTGGAATGCAAGGAGTCCATCCTAAAGGAGACCAGTCTTGGGTGTTCATTGGAAGGACTGATGCTGAAGCTGAAACTCCAATACTTTGGCCACCTCATGCGAAGAGTTGACTCATTGGAAAAGACCCTGGGATGGATTGGGGAGGGACTGGGGGCAGGAGGACAAGGGGAGGACAAAGGACGAGATGGCAGGATGGCATCACCGACTCGATGCACATGAGTTTGGGTGAACTCCAGGAGTTGGTGATGGACAGGGAGGCCTGGTGTGCTGCGATTCATAGGGTTGCAAACAGTTGCACACGACTGAGCGACTTAACTGAACTGAAATGAAAACAACATTTTGTTCTAATAAAGGTACAGATTCATCATGGAAAATTAATTTATACCTGTTAATTATGGATAATTCTTATATTTATATAGTTTCTTAAATTTCAAATTTTAAAAGGTCTCAATTGTGGCTAAATCATAAAATTGTATAAAATCACATAGAAACATAGTTTAAAAATCAACTTGGAATAAGAAACTTACTTTGTATCAAATTACTTACATGAAAAGGCCTTCTTGAAGGTGGTAAAAAACAAGTGGATAAAAATGTCTTTTATCAAACTGTCCTCTTTACTTCTTTTAATGAGAGCTATTTTCTGTCTGATCATGTCTTGTTTTTTAATTGGTTGTCAGTGACATTTTCCTGAATCTCAGGAACATGCATGGAACCATCAGGCTGTCCTCGAACTTTGAAATAAACTGTTGTTTCATATAGCATAAAGCATTCAATAGACTCAGAATACATTAGTGTCTTCAATAATTCTTCAGAAAAATGCCACATTGTTGCAGTCTGTTAATGAAGTACACAAAGGCAAGATGTACACTGATTCCTCTCTGAGACAATCAGAACCACCACCCCCCCCCCCTTTTTTTAACTATCTTTTGCTATTGCTGTTGCTGTTGCTAAGTCACTTCAGTCGTGTCCGACTCTGTGCGACCCCATAGATGGCAGCCTACCAGGCTCCGCAGTCCCTGGGATTCTCCAGGCATTTAGTACTGTTTCCTTATTCCCCTCTTTTTGTTGGAGCTGATTAGCTATTCTGTGACTATCCAACTCTACAGGTCTGAAGCTGACCAGGAGTGGAGAACTTTTGGATGAAGAAGACTTTCTGTTTCTCTTATTTCTTGTTTGTAGGAAATTGCCTTCATTCAGCCTCCCATTCTTTCCTGAGTTCCAAAGAGCAGGTTCAAACAGTTGCTAATTAAGGAAGGAGGGAATGTAGAAAAAATAAAGGAGCAGTCAAGAATCAATGGTGCACTTTTGGGGCAGTTTTCTGGCTCCTCCTCAAGAAATATGCACAGTACCCTTAAGTTATGCAGAACTAAGGCTCACATTCAGGTGACAGATGGTAACTTCAGGCTGAGGGCAAGCTTTCTATAGTACCACCCTGTTACCTCATCACCAATCAATCAGAAAAAAAAAATCATATACCCAAAATGTGCTTATAAAAAACCCCAAAACCATCAAGGAATTCAAGATACTGAGCACAAGTCTCCTGTTCTCCTTGGCTGCCTCTGCAATAAACCCTTCTCTGCTTTAGAAGATCTAAACGGACATTTCTCCAAAGGAGACATTGTTGTTTTTGTTTGTGTCCAATTCTTTAGTGACCCTATGGACTATAGCCCACCAAGTTCCTCCATCCATGGATTTCACAGGCAAGAATACTGGAGTGGGTTGCCATTCCCTTCCCCAAGAGTAGACAAACTGATTGCTAAAAAGCACATGAAAAGATGCTCAACATCACTAATTATTAGAGAAATACAAATAAAAACTCAGAATGGCCATTATCAAAAAACTCTACAAACAGTGAGTGCTGGAGAGGATGTGAAGAAAAAGGAACCATCATACACTTGGTGGAACTGTAAACTGGAACTGTCACTATGGAGAACAGTATGGAGTTCCCTAAAAAACCTAAGAACAGAGCTACCATATGATCCAGCAATTCCAAACCTGGGCATATAGCTGATGAAAACCATAATTCAAAAAGATACACACCTCGGTGTTCACTGCTACACTATTTACAATAGCTGAAACATAGAAGCAACACAAATGTTCATCAAGAGAGGAATGAATAAAGAATATCTGATGGAACATTACTCATCCATAAAAAAAGAACAGCTTAATGCTCTTTGCAGCAACATGGATGGAACTAGAAATTGTCAAAATGAGTGAAGTAAGTCAGGCAGAGAAAGAAAAATATCATATGATATTGTTTATATGTAGAATTTTGATAAAGGGTACACATGAACTCATTAACAAAGCAGAAATAGAGTTAAGTTCCACTCAGTCATTCAGTTGTGTCCAACTTGTTGTGACCCCATGGACTGTGCATGTCAGGCCTCCCTGTCCATCACCAGCTCCTGGAGCCTGTTCAAACTCATGTCCATTGAGTCAGTGATGCCATCCAACCATCTCATCCTCTGTTGTCCCCTTCTCCTCCTGCCTTCAGTCTTTGCCAGCACCAGGGTCTCTTCCAATGAGTCAGTTCTAACTATTGCTTCTTCTTCTTTTTTTTTTTAACTTTATTTAATTTTTAAACTTTACATAATTGTATTAGTTTTGCCAAATATCAAAATGAATCCACCACAGGTCTTGACCTGCATACAGATTTCTTAAGAGGCAGATCAGGTGGTCTGGCATTCCCATCTCTTGAAGAATTTTCCACAGTTTGTTGTCATTCATACAGTCAAAGGCTTTGGTGTAATCAATAAAGCACAAGTAGATGCATTTCTGGAATTATCTTGCCTTTTCTATGACCCAAAGGATATTGGCAGTTGGCTCTCGGGTTTCTCTGCCTTTTCTAAATCCAGCTTGAACATCAGGAAGTTCATGGTTCACATACTGTTGAAGCCTGGCTTGGAGATTTCGAGCATTACTTTACTAGTGTGTGACACAAGTGCAATTGTGCAGTAGTTTGAACATTCTATGGCATTCCCCTCTTTTGGGATTGGAATGAAAACTGACCTTTTCCACTCCTGTGGCCACTGCTGAGTTTTCCAAATTTGCTGGCATAATGAGGGCAGCACTTTCACAGCATCATCTTTTAGTGTTTGAAATATCTCAACTGGAATTCCATCACCTCCACTAACTTTGTTAGTAGTGATGCTTCCCAGGGCCCACTTGACTTCACATTCCAGGATGTCTGGCTCTAGGTGAGTAACCACACCACTGTAGGTCTGCTTCCTGTATTCTACACACCATCTATTGACACTGGTTTATGGTAAGTGAAGTACAGTGTTTATTGCATGGCATCTAATATGAGGTCAGGTAAGGAGAAGAGACAACTCATGTTCAAAAGATTTGAACTCCTAGATGTATTTAGGGAAGGATTTTTAAAGGCAAGGTGAGAAAGGTCACAGGTTGCATGATCAGCTCCTGTACATCCTTCTGATTTTTTGGTGAGGTAATAGGGTGGTGCTCTAGGAGGTGACGTCATCAAACTCTGTTTTCAACCAGTATGGGGTGGTTTGTGGTCACCATGTAGTTAACTTTTTTTCCACTTGATGGGTATTTCATTATCTGCAAAACAACTCGGAGATGTGGCTCAGAATATTATCTATAGCCCTTAGGTCAGGAACTTTGTTTGTGGCTGCTGCTGCTACTGCTAAGTCGCTTCAGTCGTGTCCGACTCTGTGTGACCCCATAGACGGCAGCACACCAGGCTCCCCCATCACTGAGATTCTCCAGGCAAGAACACTGGCGTGGCTTGCCATTTCCTTCTCCAATACATGAAAGTGAGAAGTGAAAGTGAAGTCACTAAGTCGTGTCCTACTCTTCGAGACCCCATGGACTGCAGCCTACCAGGTCCTCCATCCATGGGATTTTCCAGGCAAGAGTACTGGAGTGGGGTGCCATTGCCTTCTCTGTGTTTGTGGCTAAACTATTATTATTTTTTCTCACTTGACTATTTTCCTTTGTTTCTGTATTTTCTGACTTATCTGGTTAAATTTTCTTTTTGGAACTTGAAGAAGGCCCCGGAAGCTAAAGCTTTCCTATAAATAAGAGTCATGGATATGAAGGGCAGTGTCTATTCTTCAGAAGGTCATCAACAATATTGCCTGTCTTCATGGTTACAAAACATATATATACATATGTTCTTCTATGTTTAAACTTCAAAAACAACAACAAAAAATTATCTTCATTTCCAATTTAGGATGCAACTACCTTTCTAAAATAGAAGATATCTTAACCTCTTCTCAAAATAGGAGATGCAAAATCCTAACAATCATTAGATCAGTATCTGGAATATGTATAATCTCATTAAATTCAACAACATCTAAACTTCTTGTTACCCAAATACTATATTAAATATTTATTCCTCTACAAAACTTGTATAAAGTAAGAGAAAGTAGAAAGAAGAAGAAAGGATATTTAATACAAATGAAAAACACCAATACTCAAAATTCTCCAAGCCAGGCTTCAGCAATATGTGAACTGTGAACTTCCTGATGTTCAAGCTGGTTTTAGAAAAGGCAAAGGAACCAGAGATCAAATTGCCAACATCTGCTGGATCATGGGAAAATCAAGAGAGTTCCAGAAAAATATCTATTTCTGCTTTATTGACTATGACAAAGCCTTTGACTGTGTGGATCACAATAAACTGTGGGAAAATCTGAAAGAGACAGGCATTCCAGACCACCAGACCTGCCTCTTGAGAAATCTGTATGCAGGTCAGGAAGCAATAGTTAGAACTGGACATGGAACAACAGACTGGTTCCAAATAGGAAAAGGAGTGCATCAAGGATGTATATTATCACCCTGCTTATTTAACTTCTATGCAGAGTACATCATGAGAAACGCTGGGCTGGAAGAAGCACAAGCTGGAATCAAGATTGCCGGGAGAAATATCAATCACCTCAGATATGCAGATGACACCACCCTTATGGCAGAAAGTGAAGAGGAACTAAAAAGCCTCTTGATGAAAGTGAAAGAGGAGAGTGAAAAAGTTGGGTTAAAACTCAACATTCAGAAAACAAAGATCATGGCATCCAGTCCCAACACTTCATGGGAAATAGATGGGGAAACAGTGGGAACAGTCTCAGATTTTATTTTTGGGGGCTCCAAAATCACTGCAGATAGTGACTGCAGCCATGAAATTAAAAGACGCTTACTCCTTGGAAGGAAACTGAACTGAATGTAAATATGGACAGATGGATTAGATTAGATCAGATCAGATCAGTCGCTCAGTCATGTCCAACTCTTTGCAACCCCATGAATCACAGCAAGCCAGGCCTCCCTGTCCATCAACAACTCCCGGAGTTCACTCAAACTCACATCCATTGAGTCAGTGATGCCATCCAGCCATCTCATCCTCTGTCGTCCCCTTCTCCTCCTGCCCCCAATCCCTCCCAGCATCAGAGTCTTTTCCAGTGAGTCAACTCTTGGCATGAGGTGGCCAAAGTACTGGAGTTTCAGCTTTAGCATCATTCCTTCCAAAGAACACCCAGGGCTGATCTCCTTCAGAATGGACTGGTTGGATCTCCTTGCAGTCCAAGGGACTCTCAAGAGTCTTCTCCAACACCACAGTTCAAAAGCATCAATTCTTCAGCACTCAGCTTTCTTCACAGTCCAACTGTTGCATCCATACATGACCACTGGAAAAATCATAGCCTTGACTAGAGGGACCCTAACAATGTATTCTACTTATACACAATTTGTGGGTTAAGTAGAATGATGTTGTAAGTGGAAGTGCATAGCTGCACATGTTTTAATCTGCCCAGCCAGTTTATGTCTTTTGGTTGGTGTATTTAATCCATTTATATTTAAAATAATTATCTGTATGTATGATCCTACTTCCATTTTCTTAATTGTTTCAGGTTTATTTTGTCTAGGTCTTTTCTTTCTCTTTTTCTGCCTAGATAAGTTACTTTAGTATTTGTTGTAAAGCTGGTATGGTGGTGTTGAATTCTAATTGTTGCTTGTCTAGAAAAAATAAAAATTCTGATTTCTCCATCAAATCTGAATGGGAGCCTTGCTGGTTAGAGTATTCTTGGTTGTACATTCTTGCTTTCACTACTTCAACTATATTGTGCCATTTACTTTTGGCTTGTAGAATTTCTCTTGAAAAATCAGCTGATAACCTTTTGGGATTTCCTTGCATTTTATTTGTCATTTTTCCCTTCTTGCTTTTAATATATTATCTTTGTCTTAATGTTTGTCAGTTTGATTACTATGTGTCTTGGTGTGTTCCTCCTTGGGTTTATCCTGCCTGGGACTCTGTGCTTATGCACACTTTGTTGATTATTTCCTTTCCCATGTTAGGGAAGTTTTCATCTATTATCTCTTCAAATATGTTCTTGGGTCCTTTCTCTCTCTTCTACTTGTGAGATCCCTATAATGTGAATGTTGATGTGTTTAATGTTGCCCCAGAGGTCTCTTAGGCTGTCTTCATTTTTGTTGTTGTTGTTTGTTCTTTTTTCTATATTCTGTTTTGTGGCAGTGATTTCTAACATTCTGTCCTCCAGGTGATTTATCCATTTTTATTCCTCAGTTATTCTGCTATTGATTTCTTCTAGTGTACTATTTATCTATTTTTCTGTTCTTTAATTCTTCCAGGTCTTTGGAAAACATTTCTTGCATATTCTCCATCATTTTCCAGAGATCCTGGATCATCTTCACTATCACTATTCTGAATTATTTTTCTGGAAGTTTGCCTATCTCCATGTCATTTAGTTGTTTTTCTGGGGTTTTATCTTTTCCTTTCATCTTGGAGATAACTCTCTACTTTTTCATTCTGATTAACTTTCTATAATGTGTTTTTTGTTCTAGTTCCTCTGGGATTGTGGTTCTTCTTGCTTCCTCTAACTGCCCTTTGGTGGAGGAGGCTGTCTTCTGTAAGCTTCTGATGGGAGGGACAGTGTGGGGGAAAAAAAAGGGGGAGGGACCTTGCTCTGGTAGACAGGGCCTTGCTAGGTAAAGCTTGAATCCAATTATCTGCTGATATGTGGAGTTGTGCTCCCCCCCTTTTATTTATTTGGCCTGAGGCAACCAAGAGCTGGTGTCTGTGGGCTCTATGGTAGGGTTAATGACAACCACCAAGAGGACTTATGCCAAGAGGCATGTTCCAGGACTGTTGCTGCCAATGCCCCTGTCCCTGTGGTGAGCCCCTTCCAACACATGCCTCTAAAGGAGACCCTCAAAAACTAGCAGGCAGGTCTGGTTCAGTCTCCTGTGGGATCACTGCTTCTTTCCTCAGGGTCTTGGTGCATGTAAGATTTGGTTTGTGCTCTCCAAGAGTGGACTATCTGTCTCCCCCAGTACTGTGAAAGTCCTATAATCAAATCCCAATGGCCTTCTAAGTCAGGTCCCTGAGGATTCACAGACTCTTTGTCAGATTCCCAAGCTGGGAAGCCTGACATGGGGCTCAGAACTTTCACTATAGTGAGGAAACTTCTTTGGTATTATTGTTCTCCAGTCTCATGGTAACCCACTTGATAGGAATGGGATTTGATTTTATCATGATTGCACCTCTCTTACCGTCTTGTTGTGGCTTCTTCTTTTTCTTTGGATATGGGGTATCTTTTTTTTTTTTTTTTTGATGAGTTCCAGTGACTTCCTGTCAATCATTCTTCAACAGGTAGTTGGGATTTTGGTGCTTTCACAGGAGCAGATGAACACATGACCCTCTACTCTGCCATACTGAACTGGCCGTTTCCCCGTTGCTATAATTTTCTATTAATTCTCACTAGAAATGAGAATAACAAAAGGTGCCTCCTAAATCTCTTTGTTTCTAGACATTGTGCCAGCCACTATTTTTGTGTGCAATCTGATTTCACCTTGTTAATCAAAATTCATCATTCTACCCTACTGACAACACTCTTCTGTCCCTGTTGGTTTTAGTTGCACAAAGAGCACAAAATACCTAGTATAAATGTCATTTATAATTCAACATGTCAACTGTTGTGGAAAAACTTCTCTCTTGGTCAACAAGATTTCCTAACAAGCATCACTCAAAGTAGCAAACATAAAAAGCAAACATTTTACAAATGAGTAAACCCAAATTTAAAAGACACTTACTCCTTGAAAGGAAAGTTATGACCAACCTAGATAGCATATTCAAAAGCAGAGACATTACTTTGCCAACAAAGGTCCATCTAGTCAAGGCTATGGTTTTTCCAGTGGTCATATATGGATATGAGAGTTGGACTGTGAAGAAAGCTGAGTGCCGAAGAATTGATGCTTTTGAACTGTGGTGTTGGAGAAGACTCTTGAGAGTCACTTGGACTGCAAGGAGATCCAACCAGTCCATTCTAAAGGAGATTACCCTGTGTGTTCTTTGGAAGGAATGATGCTAAAGCTGAAACTCCAGTACTTTGGCCACCTCATGTGAATTGTTGACTCATTGGAAAAGATTCTGATGCTGGGAGGGATTGGGGGCAGGAGGAGAAGGGGATGACAGAGGATGAGACGGCTGGATGGCATCATGGACTTGATGAACGTGAGTTTGAGTAAACTCTGGGAGTTGGTGATGGACAGGGAGGCCTGGTGTGCTGCAATTCATGGGGTCGCAAAGAGTCGGACATGACTGAGTGACTGAACTGAACTGAAACCCAAACAGGTATAATGCTGAGAGGAGCTATTTTCATCTCCAACTCATGATTCTCAAAGGCACAAATTCTGTCTATAGGAAAAACATTATTATTTATTGGCCTATAATCAGTACCACAACCTGTGAGGTGAAATTTTGTGTCTTCTTAGTACACTTCCAAATATATTCTTGGAGTCATCTGTAGCTATTCCCTATGTTCAATCACTTCTGAGTAATAGAGGTTTAAGTAAGAAAAATTGAAACCGTGGGGATTAACCCATAGTGAAACCAATCCTATTACTGGGAAATAAGTTATTTGATCAGAGGGGGAAAAAACAAAAACAAAAACAACTGTGTCTAATACCATGACAATGAATAAAACACTCTTGGCATTCATTAATGGTGGTACCAGCAGAAGAATATTTATCTATTTCATTAACACCAAAACTCTGCTGTGTTCTTCCTGGAACAGATGTGATGCAATAACTCACCACTGAGTGGCTGGTTGGTCTCTATAGAGAATGGCGCCATATTAGGGCTCAATATTTGCCTCTGCTGCTGCTGCTGCTGCTAAGTAGCTTCAGTCTTGTCCGACCCTGTGCAACCCCACAGATGGCAGCCCACCAGGCTCTGCTGTCCTTGCTGTTAGAAAATTGGAAATTTAGCAATGTCTGTAGTCAAGTAACTACCCATGTTCTTAAGAGCTGAATAAAATTTTTTAATAATTGTATTTTCATTTCACAATGTATTTTACTTGATTAAGCCAGCTGTTGTTTATTCAACATTATCTTTTCCCCAACTATTCACTCTAACTTCAATAGCTGGAAATATTCACAATAGAAATATGTGATATTCTTTGAGATTTTAGTAACAAATATCTGTTAAAAATTAAAATGTCATTTCAGGAAATAGGGGAGGATAATAATGAGAAGGAGGGGCCTACTTTAGACTCCATGCTGTTTTATAATAATTCAGTTCAGCTCAGTTAAGTCACTCAGTCGTGTCTGACTCTTTGTGACCCCATGAATCACAGCACACCAGGCCTCCCTGTCCATCACCAACTCCTGGAGTTCATCCAAACTCATGTGCATCGAGTCGGTGATGCCATCCAGCTATCTCATCTTCTGTCGTCCCCTTCTCCTCCTGCCCCCAATCCCTCCAGCATCAGAGTCTTTTCCAATGAGTCAACTCTTCGCATAAGGTAGCACCCCGGACTGATCTCCTTTAAGATGGACTTGTTGGATCTCCTTGCAGTCCAAGGGACTCTCAAGAGTCTTCTCCAGCACCACAGTTCAAAAGCATCAATTCTTCGATGCTCAGCTTTCTTCACAGTCCAACTCTCTCATCCATACATGACCACTGGAAAAACCATAGCCTTGACTAGACAGACTTTTGTTGGCAAAGTAATATCTCTACTTTTGAGTATGCTATCTAGGTTGGTCATAACTTTCCTTCCAAGGAGTAAGTGTCTTTTAATTTTATGGCTGCAATCACCATCTGCAGTGATTTTGGAGCCCAGAAAAATAAAGTCTGACATTGTTTCCACTGTTTCCCCATCTATTTCTCATGAAGTGATGGGACCAAATTCCATGATCTTCGTTTTCTGAACGTTGAGCTTTAAGCCAACTTTTTCACTCTCCCCTTTCACTTTCATCAAGAGGCTTTTTAGTTCCTCTTCACTTTCTGCCATAAGGGTGGTGTCATCTGCATATCTGAGGTTATTGATATTTCTCCCGGCAATCTTGATTCCAGCTTGTGCTTCTTCCAGCCCAGCGTTTCTCATGATGTACTCTGCATAGAAGTTAAATAAGCAGGGTGACAATATTCAGCCTTGATGTACTCCTTTTCCTATTTGGAACCAGTCTGTTGTTCCATGTCCAGTTCTAACTGTTGCTTCTTGACCTGCATACAGATTTCTCAAGAGGCAGGTCAGGTGGTCTGGTATTCCCATCTCTTTCAGAGTTTTCCAGAGTTTATTGTGATCCACACAGTCAAAGGCTTTGACATAGTCAATAAAGCAGATATTAATTTAGACTCATTTATTTTCCAAGTAACGATATAACAAATACAGACTAAAAAGTCAATGGAAGTAAAAACTTAAACTGCACCCTATCAAATTAACCCACCATTATTCATATGGAAAACACTTCTTCATCTCTTATATCTTAATCTTGTGCTACTGCCTACATGAACCATATTTACTTACCCAATCAAGGATATGAGTTTGAGCAAGCTCTGGTAGATGGTGAAGGATAGGAAAGCCTGGTGTACTGCAGTTCATGGGGCTGACAAACTGTCAGGCATGACTGAGTGATTGAACATAATCAGACAGGCATTTATTCATTGTTGCACTCATGTACTCCAGCATTTTTGTTGTTCAGTCGCTAAATCATATCAACTCTTTATGACCCCATGAACTGCATTACACCAGGATTCCCTGACCTTCATTATCTCCTGGAGTCTACTTGAATACATATCCACTGGGTCAGTGATTATATCCAACCATCCCATCTTCTGTCACCACCCTCCCACCCCCCTGCCCCTTCTCTTCTTGCCTTCAAACTTTCCCAGCATCAGGGGTTTTTTCAATGAGTAAACTGTAACAGGTGGCCAAAATATTGGAGTTTCAGCTTTATCATTAGTCCTTCCAATATCTTCAGGATTGATTTCCTTGAGGATTGACTAGTTTGATCTCTTTGCTGTCCAAGGGACTCTCAAGAGTCTTCTTCAGCACCACAATTCAAAAGCATCAATTTTTCAGCTCTCTGCCTTCTTTATGGTCCAACTGTCAAGTCCACATATGACTACTGGAAAAATGATAGCTTTGACTATAAGAATCTTTCCTGGTAAAGTGATCTCTTTTTTTAATATGCTCTTTGGATTGGTCATAGTTTTGCTTCTAAGGAGCAGGTGTCTTTCAATTTCATGGCTGCAGTCCCTGTCCACAGTGATTTTGAAGCCCAAGAAAAGAAACTCTGTCATTGTTTCCACTTTTTTTCCCCTTCTATTTGCCATGAAGTTGTGGGAACAGATGCGTGATCTTAATTTTTTGAATGTTGTTTTATGACAGTTTTTTTCACTCTCCTCTTTCACCCTCATCAAGAAGCTCTTTAGTTTCTCTTCAATTTCTTCCATTAGAGTGGTATCTTCTGAATATCTGAGTTTGTTGATACTTTGCCTGCCTATCTTGATTCCAGCTTGTGTTTCATCCAGTCCCTCAGTTTCTATGATGTACTCCGCATATAAGTTAAATAAGCAGGGTGACAATACACAGCTTTGTTGAACTCATTTTCCAATTTTGAACCATTCTATTGTTCCTTGTCCTGTTCAAACTGTTGCTTCTTCACCTTATATAGGTTTCTCAGGAAACAGGAAATGTAGCCTGATATTGCCATCGTTTTAAGAATTGTTTCCAGTTTGTTGTGGTTCACACAGTCAAAGGCTTTAAGATAGTCAATGATGAGATGCATTTTTTTTTTTTTAATTCCATTGCATTCTCTGTGATCCAATGATTCTTGGAAATTTGATCTCTGGTTCCTATGCCTCATCAAAACCCAGCTTGTATATCTTGAAATTTTCAGTTCACATACTCCCGAAGTCTAGCTTGGAGGATTTTGTGCCTTACTTTGCTAGCATGTGAGATGAGTATAATTGTTCAGAATATGTTCTTGCATATACTTATGTTTTTAAATGCATTACACTAGTTGTATCTTTATATGTTATGTCTACTAAACTAGACCGAAATATGTTTATGAAGGAAGCAAAATGACTGATATATTTCATTAACATTAATATTCATTAAATTAATCCATATCTATACACATCAAATAGATAGAAGTATAATTCACTGCTACTGTCTTTATTATGTATAATATTCTCAAGGAAATTTTCCATAAGTGTTTAAAAAAGAGAACACAATTGGGACACTCGAAAAAAAGCTGACATGTATAAGTAATATTTGTGTAAGTACACACACAAGCACATAAGACTATGTATGAAATGAAAATACTTCAGGTACTTTGACTCTGCCAGTTTCTGTTTGATTTAGACCTCTTTTCCTGAGACCTGTCTCCATTTTCTGTTTTTGGATTTTTACAGTTAATATTTCTAGGTGGTGGTGGCAGTGGTAATGATTCTCCTTCTCTTTCTCCGTCTTCCTTTTCCTGTTTTGTTTTACTTCTTTCTCTTTTCCATGATTATGATTGGCACTCAATCAACTTCATTTCTTTGATTATCTGTATCAGATGATATTTTACAATGATAAAGATATTACCTACTGCTCCAATCAATTTTTACTTTCCTTTGTAGGCATCGGCTTAGTTTCACAGTGGTATTCTAAGAGGTAATTTTTAATCAAAATGGCAACGTCTACGAGAAATGGTATTTTTAAGAAGTACTGTCAGTTACCCATTTTGTTCTTGAAATGAATAAACACATGTAAGTAGCAGCTAACACAAATACTTGAGTTCAGATATGATTTCAGATAGCCAGTGGATTGTGATTTACTGCAAATTGGTCTCAAGACACAGTAACACATTTTAGCTATTGTTTTTATTTAATGTTTTTCAGAAGATTTGATATTATATGAATCAAAAGTAGATGGTCAATATTATAGCTTGTACATCTGCTCTCTAGCAATGTATTTTAAATTTAACTTCCTGGTCAGTTTAATAACTCACAGAATTTCTCTTCTTTGCTGTTTATGCTTTATGCATCTTATAGATATCATGGCATATTTCTAGCGGTGATGCATCAGAAAACCAGGGGTGCCTTGTTATGTCATGCAGTGTGACTTTTACATTTTATCAGAAGAACTGGAATATATTTAATGCTTCTTGTTTCAATAGATAGAAATTTATAAGTGTTATATCTCTTGCTTTGGTTTAGTTGCTTTCTCTTAGCTATTTATTGACCTTATGATATTGAACCAATAATGCTGATTTGTTTTTCCATTTTATAAGACAGATTGCAGTACCACACACCCATGATCTGAAAAACATAAATAGAACTTCTTTCTTAATAAACACAATTTAAAAAGGACATAACATGACCACTGCTTTTATGACCTGAAATATTCCAGCCTGTACCTAATATCATAAAATGAGTAGTATATTACAATGTAAAAATTAACACCCACAACGCCCAACTTTATACAGCCAACTTGGGAATTCTAGCTCTGCAGGGAATAAATACCTGGTGGTCTTGGACATGTGAAACAAGTTCTGAGTCATTCACTTTTAGAAATGTACATTAAGAAAAAATGGCTCAGTAGATATTTAATATAGTCTATGGAGGTGATCTCTCTTGAATCTGATAACTCATTTTAAAATGCATTCTGTTAGAGTCTTTAATAATTGGCAAATTAATGTTCTTTTAAGAAATGGAACATGATGACAATGATTAAAAATAGTTCTTCTTTCAGGGTGTGTTGCTTCTCCATATAAAGAGTTAATCACATTACAGTACATTATACAAAATTTTCTTTCTCAGTAATTAAATTCTGAACAAGTATATGACTTCAAACTAAAATCTTACATGAAAATTATGTTGAAATATATGACTTTAGGCCAAATTCTTGGCATACTCTATCCACTCAAGTCCCTGCTAGCTTATGTAGAGGTATAAAAAATGCATCCATTTATTACAAAAGATAACTAGAGGATATTCACCCACAGAAATTAAGTTCCAACAGGTTTCAGGAACACAGTAAGTAGATGGAGAATAGTGTTTCTAAAAAGGGCAGGGGGAGGGCAAAGAAAGTAGAAGTCATAAGATGGCTTCAGCGGAGGCTGCGGCCTCTCTTGTAAACACAGATAGGAGCACTAAAAAGCCAGAATATCAGAGATTGTGGTTGATCACCTGATGAAAGAGACTCATTAATAAAAGAGAAAGACCAAGCTGGTCTCACTTTCTCTCTCTTCTTCTCTCTCTTTCTTTCTCTCCCTGAAACCTTGCTATGTGGTCTCAGGTATGCTATGTAATTTTCAGGTCATATAAGTAATACATCTTTATTTTGTTTCAATGTTTCATGATAGTTATTGCTGAAGGGTGTCTTGCAATCATAATAAGAACCACAAGGGCCAGTCCACTCACAACACTTGTTATTAATAAGCTGAAGCCAGCAGAAAACAAAGGCACATTCATTAATCTCATAATTCAAAAAAAAAATGTTAAATGAAATGCCATCCAATAAATAAATCAATTTAGGTGTAATTGCCTTCATTATGCAAACAAGCTCCAGTTTATTGACCTCATTTTTCACCAAATACCTTACTTAGCTCCCTCTCTTCTTTTACTACTAGGGTAGATAAATAGCCTGAATTTAATAGCCTGTTCGTTAGTTCCCCACACAACCTGCCCCTCTAACCCTTTAATTACCAGCCATCTTTCTTTTAGTTATTAGTTATTTAGTTATTCAACTGAATCATCTCTCTAATGTCACCAACCAAAAATGTATATCCTATTTCCACTATCTCCATTTCTGAAACCCTGTAAGTGTATCGTTATGAACATATAAGAAGAGAGTAATTTAAACTGTATGAATTAAGATAGTCTTTTTGGAAATTAAATTCAGCTCTAAAACATTTTGCTATTATTGTTGTTCTGAAAATCTCAAACCAAAAGTATAAAAAAGGATCTAAGATGTTATAATATTTTGATAGGTAAAACACTATACTGAGGAAAATCCATTGGTGACAATTTGTCTTAAGAATTCATTTATGTAACAATTATGTTGAGGTCCCTCTATGTTTGTAAACTAGATACTCCTGTGTGTTCTCATTTTTCCTAATTTTATTGACACACCATGAAGTTTCATCTTTGTGTATGAAATCCTTAATCAGGCTAAACAGGGACAAAACCCTGTTGTAGCTTTTCCCTGACTTCATGTTACTCATATTAAACAGAAAATTCTTTACATGCTCTACAAAATTGCTGCAATTTCCCACCTTTGTAGTTTATTTACATCAATATAGTCCTTAATCTTTGTGCACGGTGTGAATTTTCCTTCCAGGTATCTAAGAATATAATTAGAAATTCCTGCCAAGGCTTCTTCCTCTTTCCTCTAACATGGCTAAGTGAATTTGGGAAAACCATAAAAACATCAACTATCACTGGCATCACAACAAGGGTACATACTATAAGAAAGACTTAAAAAAAAAAAAAAAGAAAGAAAGAAAAATAAAGAAGGACTAATCACCTTTGATACTGAACTTCATGACCTGATTGAGGAGAGTTTACCAGGTTTCTCCATGATGAAGTTAGTCTACACCAGTCCACATGTGAGGAGTGGGAAATAGTAATCCTTTATGTTGTGGTGGAGTATCTTCATGAATCATTTGAAATTCTTCTGCAAGAGAGACTTGTCTCTTCCCCCTGAATTATTCATTTACTAAATCATTAATTCATATCAACATGGACTCTGGGATATTGCTTTTATACTATGGTTCATAATTTAACACTTCATTAATTTTGTTCCTAATACAGAGAGGACAGAAATGGTATGGACCTAACAGAAGCAGAAGATATTAAGAAGAGATGGCAAGAATACACAGAAGAACTGTACAAAAAAGATCTTCACGACCCAGATAATCACAATGGTGTGATCACTCACCTAGAGCCAGACATCCTGGAATGTGAAGTCAAGTGGGCCTTAGAAAGCATCACTACAAAGAGGTGATGGAATTCCAGTTGAGCTATTCCAAATCCTGAAAGATGATGCTGTGAAAGTGCTGCACTCAATATGCCAGCAAATTTGGAAAATTCAGCAGTGGCCACAGGACTGGAAAAGGTCAGTTTTCATTCCAATCCCAAAGAAAGGCAATGCCAAAGAATGCTCAAACTACTGCTCCATTGCACTCATCTCACAGGCTAGTAAAGCAATGCTCAAAATTCTCCAAGCCAGGCTTCAGCAATATGTGAACTGTGAAATTCATGATGTCCAAGCTGGTTTTAGAAAGGGCAAAGGAACCAGAGATCAAATTGCCAACATCTGCTGGATCATGGAAAAAGCAAGAGAGCTCCAGAAAAACATGTATTTCTGCTTTATTGACCATGCCAAAGCCTTTGACTGTGTGGATCACAATAAACTGTGGAAAATTCTGAAAGAGAGGGGAATACCAGATCACCTGATACGCCTCTTGATAAATTTGTATGCAGGTCAGGAAGCAACAGTTAGAACTGGACATGGAACAACAGACTGGTTCCAAATAGGAAAAGGAGTACATCAAGGCTGTATATTGTCACCCTGATTATTTAACTTATATGCAGAGTACATCATGAGAAACACTGGGCTGGAAGAAGCACAAGCTGGAATCAAGATTGCCAGGAGAAATATCAAGAACCTCAGATATGCAGATGACACCACCCTTATGGCAGAAAGTGAAGAGGAACTAAAAAGCCTCTTGATGAAAGTGAAAGAGGAGACTGAAAAAGTTGGCTTAAAGCTCAACATTCAATAAACGAAGATCATGGCATCCAGTCCCATCACTTCATGGAAAATAGAAGGGTAAACAGTGGAAACAGTGTTAGATTTATTTTTGGGGGCTTCAAAATCACTGTAGATGGAGACTGCAGCCATGAAATTAAAAGACGCTTACTCCTTGGAAGGAAAGTTATGACCAACCTAGATAGCATATTCAAAAGCAGAGATATTACTTTGCCAACAAAGGTTCGTCTAGTCAAGGCTATGGTTTTTTCCAGTGGTCATGTATGGATGAGAGAGTTGGAGTGTGAAGAAGGCTGAATGCCGAAGAATTGATGATTTTGATCTGTGGTGTTGGAGAAGACTCTTGAGAGTTCCTTGGACTGCAAGGAGATCCAACCAGTCCATTCTGAAGGAGATCAGCCCTGGGATTTCTTTGGAAGGAATGATGCTAAGGCTGAAACTCCAGTACTTTGGGCACGTCATTCTAAGAGTTGACTCATTGGAAAAGACTCTGATGCTGGGAGGGATTGGGGGCAGGAGGAAAAGGGGATGACAGAGGATGAGATGGCTGGATGTTATCACTGACTCGATGGACGTCAGTCTGGGTGAACTTCAGGAGTTGGTGATGGACAGGGAGGCCTGGCGTGCTGTGATTCATGGGGTCGCATAGAATTGGACATGACTGGGTGACTGAACTGAACTGAACTAAAAACAGATACAGCCGTTCAGTTCAGTCGCTCAGTCATGTCTGACTTTTTGCAACCCCATGAATTGTAGCAGGCCAGGCCTCCCTGTCCATCACCAACTAACGGAGTTTACACAGACTCATGTCCATCGAGTCAGTGATGCCATACATCCATCTCATCCTCTGTCGTCCCTTTCTCCTCCTGCTCCCAGTTCCCTCCCAGCATCAGAGTCTTTTCAAATGAGTCAACTCTTGGCATGAGGTGGCCAAAGTACTGGAGTTTCAGCTTCTGCATCATTCCTTCCAAAGAAATCCCAGGGCTGATCTCCTTCAGAATGGACTGGTTGGATCTCCTTGCAGTCCAAGGGACTCTCAAGAGTCTTCTCCAACACCACAGTTCAAAAACATCAATTCTTCGGTGCTCAGTTTTCTTCACAGTCCAACTCTCACATCGATACATGACCACAGGAAAAACCATAGCCTTGACTAGATGGACCTTTTTTGGCAAAGTAATGTCTCTGCTTTTGAATATGCTATCTAGGTTGGTCATAACTTTCCTTCCAAGGAGTCAGCGTCTTTTAATTTCATGGCTGCAACCACCATCTGCAGTGATTTTGGAGCCCCCCAAAATAAAATCTGACACTGTTTCCCCATCTATTTCCCATGAAGTGATACAGCCATTAGGAATACCTTAATTTCCCCTTATGTCCCTTTGACATAATCCCTCCATTCAAGGTTTCCCTCCCACCTTTTTAAAAATATTTGAAGCAAATCCATATTTTCCAGACTGCTAGGATTTGTCAGTAGAAATATCAATAACCTCAGAAATGCATATCACATGACCCTCATGGCATAAAGCAGAGAGGAACTGAAGAGCCTCTTAATCAAAGTGAAAGAGGAGAGTGAGAAAGCTGGCTTAAAACTCAACATTCAAAATACTAATATCATGGGATTGGGTCCCATATTTTTGTGGCAAATAGATGGGGAAACAATGAAACAGTGACAGACTTTTTTTTTGGGGGGGTGCTCCAAAATCACTGCAGATGGTGACTGCAGCCATGAAATTAAAAGACACTTGTTCCACGGAAGAAAAGCTATGACCAATCTAGACAGCATATTCAATACCAGAGACATTACTTTGTCAACAAAGTTCCGTCTAGTCAAAGCTATGTTTTTTCCAGTAGTCATGTATGGATGTGAGCTGAACCATAAAGAAAGCTGAGTGCTGAAAAATGGATGCTTTTGAATTGTGCTGTTGGAGAAGACTGTTGAGAGTCCATTGGATTGCAAGGAGAGCAAACCAGTCAATCCTAAAGGTAATCAGTCCTGAATATTCATTGTAAAGACTGATGCTGTAACTGAAACTCCAATTCTTTGGCCTGATGGGGAGAACTGACTCACTAGAAAAGACCCTAATGATGGGAAAGATTGAAGGCAGGAGGATAAGGGGATAACAGAGGATGAGATGGTTGGGTGGCATCACCAACTCGACAGACATGAGATTGAGCAATTCTGGGAGTTGGTGATGGGCAGGGAAGCCTGGCATGCTGCAGTCCATGGGATCACAAAAAGTCAGACACACCTGAGGACTGAACTGATGTTTTACAGCCTAAACAATGTCCCAGACTCATACAAAGTACTCCTGCTGTAGCCCTAGAATCATCAACTTCTTAAAACGACAACAACAACAACAACAACAACAAATGGTTCTCTTTATTGGGAAATGATATTAGAAATGAAGATGCAAGAGCCACTGTGATTATTTCATTTGTGATATTAGCAATGTGTGTCTTCTGTCTTTTATTTCTGGTTATCCTAGATAGAGATTTCTCTATTTTCTTAAACATTTCAAAGAAACAATTTTAGATTTACTGATTGTTTTTTGTTTTTTATTTCATTTATTTATTCTCTAGTTTTTGCTGTTTACTTTTAATCTGCTTTTTGTTGTTCAGTTGATAAATCATGTCTGACTCTTTGTGATCCCATGCACTGCACCAAGGACAGGGTCCTCTGTCCTCCACTCTCTTCCAAAGTTTGCTCAAATTCAAGCCCATTGATTTGGTGGTGTTATCTAGGCATCTCATCCTCTCCTGCCCCCTTCTCCTATTGCTTTCAGTCTTTTCAAGTATCAGATTCTTTTCCAATGAGTAAGTTTTTCCCATCAGGTGCCCAAAGTACTGGAGCTTCAAATTTAGCATCAGTTCTTCCAGTGAATATTCAGGATTGATTTCCTTTAGGACTGACTGCTTTGATTTCCTTGCAGGCCTAGGGACTCTCAAGAGTCTTCACCAACATCACAGTTCAAAATCATCAATTATTTGGTGCTCAGATTTCTTTATAGTCCAACTCTCACATCCATACATGACTATTGGATAAACCATACATTTGACTATATGGACATTTGTTGGCAAAGTGATAGCTCTGCTTTTTAATATGCTATCTAGGTTTGCCATAGCTTCCTTCAAAGGTGCAAGTGTCTTTTAACTTCATAGCTGCAGTCACTGTCTGCAGTGATTTTGGAGCCCAAGAAAAGAAAATCTGTCACTACTTCCACTTTTCCCCCATCTATTTGCCATGAAGTGATACAACCAGATGTGGTGATCTTAGATTTGTGAATGTTGAGTTTTAAGCCAACTTTTTCATTCTCTTCTTTCACCCTCAACAAGAGGCTTTTTAATTTCCATCACTTTCTGCCATAAGGGTGGTGTCATCTGCATATCTTAAGGTTTTTGGTAGTTCTCTCAGAATTTTTTAAAATAATTTAATTAATTAATTTATTTTTATTTTTGGTTGTGCAGGGTCTTTGTTGCTATTTGGACTTTTCTCTCATTGTGGCAAGCAGGGGCTACACTCTACTTGCAGTGCATGGGCTTCTCATTGTGGTGGTTTCTGTTGCAGAGCACTGGGCCCCAGAGCACACAGGCTTTAGTAGTTGAGGCCTGTGGGCTTAATAGTTGTGGTTCCTGGACTCTGGAGCACAGGCTCAATAGTTGTGGCACACAAACTGAATTCCTCTGTGGCATGTGGGATCTTCATGGACCAGGGATCAAACCTGTGTCTCCTGCATTGGCAAGCAAATTGTTTATCACTCAGCCAGCAAGAAAGCATTCTCCTAGCAATCTTAACTACAGATTGTGATTCATCAAGCCTGGCACTTTCATTATGTATTCTTCATAGAAGTTAAATGAGCAGGGTGATAATATACAGCCTTGATGTACTCCTTTCCCAGTTTGGAACCAGTCAGTTATTCATGTCCAATTCTAACTATTGCTTCTGGACCAGAATACGGTTTTCTCAGGAGACAGGTAAGGTGGTCTAGTATTTCCATCTCTTTAAGAATTTTCCACAGTTTGTTGTGATCCGTGCAGGCTTTAGTGTAGTCAATGAAACAGAAGTAAACATTTTTCTGGAACTCCCTTGCTTTCTCCATGATTCAACAACTGTTGGCAATTTGATCTCTCTCTGGTTCCGTTGCCTTTTCTAAATCCAGTTTGTACATCTGGAAGTTCATAGTGCGCATACTGCTGAAGCACAGCTTGATGGATTTTGAGCATAAACTTTCTAGCATATGAAATGAGCACAATTGTACAGTAGTCTGAACATTCTTTGGCATTGTCCTTTTTTGGAATGAAAACTGACCTTTTCCAGTCCTGTGGTCACTGTTGGGTTTTTTAATTTGACAACATATTGAGTACAGCCCTTTAGCAGCAGCATCATTTAGGACTTCCATCATCTCCACTAGCTTAAGGTGCACTTGACTTCACACTCCAGGATGTCCAGCTCTAGCTGATTTGCAACACCATCTGTTATCTGAGTCATTAAGACCTTTCTTGTATAGTTCTTCTGTGTAGTCTTGCTACATCTTAATGTCTTCTGCTTCTCTTCAGCCTTCACCATTTCCATTTTTTATTGTGCCTATCCTTGCATAAAATGTTTCTTTGATATCTCCGATTTTCTTGAAGTGGTCTCTAGTCTTTTCCATTCTGTTGTTTTCCTCTATTTCTGAATTCTGCTTCCTCTAAAGTTAATACAGTTAACCCAGGTTTCTTTTGATTAACATGGTATAAGTGTCTTTGCCACTTCACTATTAACCTTTCAGTGTCTCTACAAATAAAGTGGTTTCTTATAGACAAAATATAGCTGTGCTTTGTATTTTCATACATTCTTTAAAACTCTGTATTTTAAAAAGTATATTTAAGCCATTTATACACAAAGTGTTTATTGTTATAGTTGGATTATTATCTATCATGCTTGTATTGTACTATTTTCTATTTTACTACACTTGCTCTTTTCTCAACTTTTTCAGATTTTTTGCCTCCTCAGTTTTTGTTGTTGTTGTTGTTTTTAACTTACTTTTTAATTGGATGATAACTACTTTACAATATTGTGTTGGCTTCTGCCATATATCAACATGAAGCAGCCATAGCTATACATATGTCCCCTCCCTCTTGAACCTCCCTCTTATTCTGTCCCACTCGATCCCATCCCTTTTTGTTGTCACAGAACAACCAGTTTAAGTTCCCTGCATCATACAGCAAATCCCCACTGGCTATCTATTTTACACATGGTAATGTAAATGTTTCAAAACTACTACAGGGATTTATTATAAGAAAAGTGCTCTGCAATTGTGAAGGCTGAGAATTTAAAAATCTGCAGTCAGCAAGCTGTAGACCCAAGAATGCCAATTGTAAGTTCCAGTCCAATTCCAAGGCCAAAGCAGGACAAATTAATATCTCAGCTCAAAGACTGTCAGAAAGAAAAGGAATAACCTTTCTTTTTAATACTTTTATTGTGGAGTACTTTTAGGGTTACAGTAAAATTAAAAGGAAAGGAAAATATTTGCCTTACACCCTGCCATCACACATACACAGTCTCCCACATTATCAACATCACTCAGCAGAATGGAGTGATTAACCAAGGATTAACCTACAGTGACCAATAATAACTCAAAGGCCATAGTTTATTTTAGGATCACTCTTCGTTCTGTACTTTCTATATGTTCAGAAAATTTTAAAACATATTCATTATAATATCATGAAAGTATTTTAAAAAGCCACTGTGCTCTGCCTATACATCCTGACTGCCATCCCCAACCCCTTGACAACCACTAATCTTTATGTTACCTCCATAGTTTTGCCTTTTACAGAATATCATTAGTTGAAATTACACAGTTTTTGCCTTTTCAGACTGGTTTCTTTCACTGAGTAGATTAATATTTTATTTAACACTAAGACACATGTGCTAGGCTTCAGAAGTATGTGAACTGAGAACTTACAGATGCACAAGCTGGGTTTCAAAGAAGCAGAGGAACCAGAGATTAAATAGCCAACAGTCTTTGGATAATGGAGAAAGCAAGGAAATTCCAGAAAAACATGTGCTTCATTAACTACTCTAAAGCCTTTGACTATGTGGATCACTACAAAATGAGGAAAATTCTTAAAGACTGAGAAACCTGTATGCGGGTCCAGAAGCAACAGTTAGAACCGAACACAGAAGAAGTGACTAGTTCAAAATCAGGAAAGGATATGACAAGGTTATCTACTGTCATCCTGCTTATTTATCTTCTGTGCAGGGTACATCATGAGAAATGATGGTCTGGATGAATCATAAGCTGGAATCAAGATTGCTGGGAGAAATATCACCAACCTCAAATAATGCAGATGATACTGAGAGGGTAACAGGCAGGAAGGCCAGGGGTCTCCAAATGGAGGAAATAGGCTTCAAGTGTCAGAAATTTTTTTTTGTCTCTCTCTTAAGTGGCAGGAGGAAACAAAGTTAGATTTTTCCCCTTCTCTATACAAATTTAGAAAGACGTTTCTCTTAAAATTCTGTGTTGCCATGATGACACCTGGCTCCACTGAACTTAACTTTTCTCAAACCTTGAGCTAACCAGTGCGTTTTTCTTATGGAAATGTTTGTCTTAAGCTATGTTAATGAACTATGTATTTACCCTAGACTCTGTCTTTCTTCAAGTCTGCCCTGCTTAAGACTTGATAAGGGCTCAACAAACCTGAATGTTTTACTCATACATTGTTCTCCTAATCTATATTAATGAAACTATATATTTGCTTGGAATCCTCCCTTTCTTCAAGATTCATGTCAATCGTTTTATGGCCCTGGATGACTCACCTGGTGCCAATGTTATCTCAAAAGCTTGTGGATGAGGGGCTTGGTGCTACTCTGAGTTTTGAGACATATCCTTTCTCTAATTAACAGCTTGCTGATAGGTATAAAACATACGGCTAAAGGCTAGCAGGGGGGCACTCTTTCTGCCCCTTTCTAATGTCTATGCCAGAAATTTTCTATATATCTTTTATACTTTAATAAAACTTTACTACACGAAAGCTCTGAGTGATCAAGGCTTGTCACTAGCCCCTGATTGAATTCTTATCTAGAGGCAAAGAATCCTGGCATCTTTTGTGGTTCAGTAACAACATTTCAATACCACCCTAATGACAGAAAGTGAAAAGAAACTAAAGAGAAACTAAAGATCTGGATGGTCAATATCAAAATCAGATTGATTATATTCTTTGCAGCCAAAAATTGAGAAGTTCTAAACAGTCACCAAAAACAAGACCTGGAGTTGACTGTGGTTCAGATCATGAACTCCTTATTGCCAAATTCAGACTTAAATTGAAGAAAGTATGGAAATCCACTAGACAATCCAGGTATGATCTAAATCAAATTGCTTAGGATTATATAGTGGAAGTGAGAAATAGATTTGTTAGGTAGTTAGAATAGGAAACAGGAGTCCAAAATAACTGTGGCTAAAAAACAAAGAAGGGAAAAGCCCATGAAAATAGAACAAAGGAAGATCAAAAGAAGGTCCAAGGACCGGAGTGAAGACCTCAGGTAGAACAAACAGCACTCCTGGCTGGCCCAATTTACATAGGGCAGGCCCAGGGGGAGAAAAAAAAAAATAAAAAGAGGAGCCAAAGGGCCGGGGGGCTCTCTCTGTCCTACGTGCTGATGCTCTTCCCCACTCTCTTCTCTTCACGTTGGCATGCCCTCACACCTCGAGGATGGATTTTCCTGCTATTTTCTAAATAAAATAGATCTGTAACATGGAGCTGTAACACTTATCTGTCTAAGAGCTATAACATGGTCTGTCCAAGACCCAAGAGCTGTGACACACCGAAGGCTTTAATGTCCTTCACTCCAAATCTTTGTTGTGAGGAGACAGAACCAAGGAGAATACTTGCTTGACAGATTCAAGGATTAGATCCGATAGACATAGTGCCTGAAGAACTATAGAAAGGGGTTTGTGACATTGTACAGGAAGCAGTGTTCAAGAACATCCCAAAGAAAAAGAAATGCAAAAAGACAAAATGGTTATCTGAGGAGGCCTTACAAATAGCTGAGAAAAGAAGAGAAGCAAAAGGCAAAGGAGAAAAGGAAATATATATCCATTTGAATGTAGAGTTACAAAGACTAGCAAGGAAAGATAAGAAAGGCTTCCTCAGTGATCAATGAAAAGAAATAGAGGAAAATAATAGATTGGGAAAGACTAGAGATCTTTTAAAGAAAATTAGTGATACCAAGGGAACATTGCATGCAAATATGGGCACAATAAAGGACAGAGATGGTATGGACCTAACAGTAGCAGAAGATTTTAAGAAGAGGTGGCAAGAATACACAGAAGAGCTATATAAAAAAGATCTTCATGACCCAGATAACCATGATGGTGTGATCACTCACCTAGAGCCAGACATCCTGGAATGGGAAGCCAAGTGGGCCTTAGGAAGTATCACTACGAACAAAGTTAGTGGAGGTGATGGAATTCCAGTTGAGCTATTTCAAATCCTAAAGCATGATGCTGTGAAAGTGCTGGACTCAATATGCAAGCAAATTTGGAAAACTCAGCAGTAGCTGCAAGACTGGAAAAGGTCAGCTTTCATTCCAATCCCAAAGAAAGGCAATGCCAAAGAATGTTCAAACTCTTGCACAATTGCCCTCATCTCACATGCTAGCAAAGTAATGCTCAAGATTCTCCAAGACAGGCTTCAACAGTACGTGAACTTTGAACTTTCAGATGTTCAAGATGGATTTAGGAAAGGCATTGGAACCAGAAACCAAATTGTCCCTGCATCTGTTGGATCATCGAAAAGGCAAGAGAATTCCAGAAAAAAAAATCTACTTCTGCTTTATTGGCTATGCCAAAACCTTTGACTGTGTGGATCACAAAAAAACTGGAAAATCCCTCAAGGGATGGGAATACCAGACCATCTTACATGCCTCCTGAGAAACCTGTATGCAAGCCAAGAAGCAACAGTTAGAACTGGTCATGTAAAAACAGACTGTTTCCAAATTGTGAAAGGAGTACATCAATGCTGGATATAGTCATCCTGCTTATTTAACTTATATGCAGTGTACATCATGCAAAATACAAGGCTGAATGAAGCACAAGCTGGAATTTTCTGGGAGAAATACCAATAATCTCAGATACACAGATGACACCACCCTACGGCAGAAGACGAAGAGGAACTGAAGAGCCTCTTGATGAAAGTGAAAGAGGAGAATGAAAAAGTTGGCTTAAAGCTCAACATTCAGAGCACTAAGATCATGGCATCTGGTCCCATCACTTCATGGCAAATAGATGGGGAAACAATGGAAACAGTGAGAGACTTTATTTTGGGGGGCTCCAAAATCACTTTAGATGGTGATTGCAGCCATGTAATTAGAAGACACTTGCTCCTTGGAAGATAAGCTCTAATCAACCTCGACAGCATATTATTTTGCCATAATGTCTCGACAGAGGCATTATTTTGCCAAAAAAGGTCCATCTACTCAAAGCTATGTTTTTTCCAATAGTCAAGTCTGGGATGTGAGTTGGACCATAAAAAAAGCTGAGCACCAAAGAATTGATGCTTTTGCACTGTGGTGTTGGAGAAGACTCTTGAGAGTCCCTTGGACTGCAAGGAGATCAAACCAGTCAATCCTACAGGCAATCAGTCCTGAATATTCTTTGAAAAGACTGATGCTGAATCTGAAACTCTAATACGTTGGCCACCTGATGCGAAGTACTGATTCATAGTCAAAGCTAGGTGTTTTCCAGTAGTCATATTTTCTCACCATCACCTGAATGAAGGAAAGATAACATGGTAAACCATATATAAATTCTTAAATATCCTACCAGAAAGGAAAGGAGTCATTTTCACTCAGGACATATGACCTGAAGAAAGTCACATGACCAAGCTTAATTTAAAAGGAAGAGGGAAACTTTATTCCCATCCCATGCCAGAAAGGGTAAGACAGATTACTGTGAATAAATCCAGGTATACCACTGATACTACATTTTGTTGGACACAAGTTACACCTGCTTGATCATTCAATAAAGTTGAATATGTTGAATGACACCTTTCTTGTTTTTTAATTTATACATGAGATAATATATTAAGACATTTATACATTCCACTAAGCACCCAGATATTATCTGCTAAGAAACTACATACACATCATTCATTTAAAGAAAAACACAACTATGTTATATTGTCATTGATAATAGCAAGAGACCATTATTTGTCAAAACGTAATACATTAATTTCTCATCCTGTTTAAAATTCATGAAGCCATATTCAGATAGACAAATGCTTATTAATTTCTAAATTGCTTTACTGACTCTAATGACAAAAATGCAGAGCTTGTAGGATGCAATACAATTATAATTAAAGTGAATTTTCTACTGCTTATTTAGTTCAACAGATATTTTTGAGTAGTTTTACATCCTGCAGATTTGCTTTTTCATATTACATTGGATTACTAAAGGTAATTTTGCTTAAATAAACATATTTCTCAAGAAAGGGTGCCTTTAGTTAATTATAATACCACATTATATCAAGTAAACAGGATTCTCTATAGTCCACTGGATAGTCATACTTTGAGTTACTGGGGAAAAATGATAGAATTATAAAACTACCCCTTTATGCATGTAGAGGATATATTCATATCCTTTGCTATATGATTTTGAGTTTCCTCAAACCACATGATAATGTCTACATCCCCACTTCCTAAATCTGGGTTGAATTGTCTTGTGTTATCTGACTGAATGCATCATAATTTAAACAGTACCATATTGGAACCTGATAAGACAAAGAAGCCTTGTGTTCCTTAGCTCTTCCTCTTTTAGTAATCTATATAGAATGAAGACAAACCCAGCCTAATCTGCTAGTAGATGAAAGATCACATAAAGTAGGGCTGTATCAACCTGGCCAAATTCCCTAAATCAGCCAGCCTATACTACCAGACTATAGCCACCTCTCCAGCTGACCACACATATGTGAGAAAGCCAAGTTAAAATAGACTGATTTTGGCCTGCAACAGAAAAGTCATCCAGCTAATGCATAAACTTCTGGACACAAATAAATAAATAAATATTTTTTGCTGAAATGCCACTGAGTTTTTTGTGATTATTTGATGTGTGGCATTAAATTGTGGTCATAAATAACTCACACAAGCTTACATGCTTATGAGAATTTAGCTTTTGAAATTTTTTTGTGTCAGTTAATGCATACATGCAGGTACATTATAGCTCTATGTACTTTCCTTTCAGTGAAATTATTTTTATTAAAATAGGTGCTTAAATAGATCAAAGTTTCATGACCTTGAAATACACAGTGTTACGAACAGCATAGATTTAGGAAGGAGTGATGGCTTTATTATATTATTACCTGAATCTTTATTTATGTTTTGTTTTGCTTTTCAGCAACTGATTTTATTAAATTGGATAAAATGACTTTATTCCATGGTATTTTTATTAGCTCTTGCAAGTGTTATTTAGAATGATTTCTTTTTAACTTTTTAACTGATTTGAGTTCTGTTTGTAAAAGAATGAACAGAATCATAGAAAAATATAAATGGGGAGATCAAAGGAAGCAGCAATTCCATTCCAGGCTCAAATAATTTTAAGGGTAGTACATATTTAAATCCTAAAATTTATTGATGTTTCTCACTCTACTAAAAGCTCAAATGATATTGTTGAACACTTGACTTCATAAGTAAAGAATAAATAAATTTCAAAGATGTTCATATCTTATAGCTGAGCTGACACAGATTTTCAAAATTGTTACTACTCAGTTACAATTAACTTAATTATAGTAATTGTCCCTGATATTAATTAAATGCTTAGTGTATGAAAGCACATTCTAAATGTGTTATAGGCATATGTTTGTTAAAAGTGGACTATTTATAATTAAAAACAAAAGAAAAGAAAGATAAAGTAATACAAGATGTTTACTGGCACATGGAATTTAAATTAGGTCAAAAATGGACAAGAGGCATTGAGAAAAAAGTGGATACCAGAGTAATTTGAACGTTCAAATTGAATTAATTGTGCAAATAGATGGGGAAACAGTGGAAACAGTGGCTGAATTTATTTTTCTTGGCTCCAAAATCACTGCAGATGGTGATTGCAGCCATGAAATTAAAAGATGCTTGCTCCTTGGAAGGAAAGTTATGACTAACCTAGACAGCACATTTGGAGAAGGCAATGGCACCCCACTCTAGTACTTTTGCCTGGAAAATCCCATGGACGGAGAAGCCTGGTAGGCTGCAGTCCATGGGGTCGCTAGAGTCAGACACGACTGAGCGACTTCACTTTAACTTTTCACTTTCATGCATTGGAGAAGGAAATGGCAACCCACTCCAGTGTTCTTGCCTGGAGAATCCCAGGGACAGGGAAGCCTGGTGGGCTGCTGTCTATGGGGTCGCACAGAGTCAGACACGACTGAAGCAACTTAGCAGTAGCAGCAGCAGCAGACAACATATTAAAAAGCAGAGACATTACTTTGCCAACAAAGGTCCATCTAGTCAATCAAGGCTATGGTTTTCCCATGGTCATGTATGGATTTGAGAGTTAGACCATAAAGAAAGCTGAACGCCGAAGAATTGATGCTTTTGCACTGTGGTGTTGGAGAAGACTTTTGAGAGTCCCTTGGACTGCAAGGAGATCCAACCAGTCCATCCTAATGGTGATCAGTCCTGAGTGCTCATTGGAGGAACTGATGTTGAAGCTGAAACTCCAATACTTTGGCCACCTGATGCGAAGAGCTTACTCATTTGCAAAGACCCTGATGCTGGGAAAGATTGAAGGCAGGAGGAGAAGGGGACAACAGAGCATGAGATGGTTGGATGGCATCACCGACTCAGTGGACATGGGTCTGGTTGAATTCTGGGAGTTGGTGATGGACAGAGCAGCCTGGCGTGCTGCGGTTCATGGAGTCGCAAAGAGTGGGACACAACTGAGTGACTGAACTGAACTGAACTGAACTGAATCCTGCTAAAAGAGTTGCTATCACCTATTAATGATCCAACAAACTTATACAGAGTAGAGGAGGGGAACTTCTAAAAATTAAATATTTTAAAAAGAAAAATTATATATACTTAATGCAAATGCATTTTCTGTTTAATTCCTTTGGTAACTTCATATATTAAACTTTTTTATGATTTTTGTTCTTTCAATTTGCAGATGAGGAGATTAAGTGAGATAGGATTGGATACTGATATGTTTAATTCTAGAGATAATCCTAAAGATTATCCTCAATGAAATTTTAAGCTTCTATGGTCTAGTTTTGTATTTCTGCCTTTACAATGGAATGATATGGACAGGTTAGAAACAAATTTATTAACAGAATTTGTCGTTTACTAACTGATACAAATATAGTTATATAAACTATCTTTTGCTATATGCATATTTTAAAATTTATTCATACTAATAAAAGGTAAGGTTTTTTTTTTAATAAATCTTTCTACTTTTGCTTGCCTTTCAGTCACTTTCTCTTCCTCTTTCCTACAATATCCCCTCTTCAGTTAATATAGAGTATCTTTTTTACCTTAATAAGAGAAACAAATCTTAAGAGCAGAATAAGGACTCCCCATAAAGAAAAGTAAACTTCATAAATTAAATTTACTAAGTAAAATTTTTACTAACAAAAAAATTAATTAATTAAAACTCTATAAATTAAAAGACATGAATTAAGAATTTTCAGTTCTTGGTGATATCATAAAAAGAGTGATGAAACTGAAAATGTTAGTTACTTAGTCACGTCCGACTCTTTGTGACCGCCATGGAGTGTAGCCCTTCAGGCTTCTCCATCCATGGGATTTTCCAGGCAAGAATACTGGAGTGGGTTGCCATTTCCTTTTGTAGCGCATCTTCCCAACTCAGAGATCAAACCCAGGTTTCCCTCATTATGGGAAGATTCTTTACCATCTGAGCCACCAGAGAAGTCCCAAAAGGAGTGATAAATAAGTCAAAAATACTTTTGCCCATACATAAGATAGACAGGCAAATCTGCAAAAAGGACTAGAAGGAGATTAATAAAACGTTCTTTTTTTCTCTAACACACAAATCTGTGAAGATTGACTGAGGTGGCTGAGGGCATCTGCTAATATGAGTCTAAGTACCTCTACATTGAAACTTGAGATTAACAGAAACCAGTTCACCTCTTAGATTCAATATATATCTGCTATCTGTGCATGTTTAAATATATATGTGTGTGTGTGTGTGTGTGTGTGTGTGTGTGAGTGTGTTTATATTTCTCTTAGCTCATTGAGCTCACTATTGTAGAAGAATATTACCAGTATATAAGGGATATCTATTTCTCACTTAGGGTTTTTCTGGTGACTCTGGTCAAGAATCCATCTGCAATTCAGGGGAGGAGTGTTCTATCCCTGGGTTGGGAAGATCCCCTGAAGAAGGAAATGGCAAACCATTCCCCAGGTGGCTTAGTGGTAAAGAATTGGTCTGCCATTGGGAGATACAAGTTTGATCCCTGGATCAGGAAGATCCCCTGTAGAAGGGAATGATAACCAGCTCCAGTATTCTTGCCTGACAATTCCATGGACAGAAGAGCCTGATGGGCTATAGTCCACTGGGTTACAAAGAGTCAGGCATGACTGAGTGACTGAGCATACACAAATGCTCAAGATAAAAATAATTTCTAAATTCTATTTTCTTACTAAATATTTACAGATATGCTATAGCATATATCAGAGATTCTTCAATGATATAAAATAATATCATAAAGTTATTCTAGTAAAAAAGTGAAGCAGAAATCATGCGAGAAAAACTACATACAGCAGCAAACACTAAATAACTTTTTAAAACCAAAACCTCATAAAAAAGGAAAAATAGAATCATTAGTGACATTCAGAATAAAGTTGTGAATTTTAATTAATAAGGTTCATTTGAAAGTAATATAATAAATCATATTCAAATTGTAAACCTAATAAAAAAGTGATCAATAAAATTTATAATAAAAATATAAGGTGATTACTAAAATGTGACTTAAAATAATTAACTTCAATATTCAGTGTTATTGTCTTCAAAATTTTTCCTTGCATCCACCCTATAAGAATTCCTGGAAATGTATGCATCTAGCTAACACATATTTTCTTTTTTGGCCATGCTGCATGGCTTGTGAATCTCAGTTCCCTGACCAGGGATTGAATCCATCCATGGTCATGGTAGTAATTGTGCCCACTCTTAACCATTGGACCACCAGGGAACTCTCTAGCTAACACACTGGATATTTATTATAGTTGAAGTAAGTTTAATTCTCACTAATGTTACATATAAATTATTTAAAAGTTGATAATAGTTTACGATTTATATATGAAACAAATAGTTTATGATATAACTACTAATTTTAACAACTTAAGCAGAAAGAACTAGAAATTATTTTTGTAAGCATTGTATGTGGGCTGTATACAACATGTCTTGAAGAATCTGGTAATCTACAGAACATTTCAAATACAAGAATCACATAATGTGATTGTTTTACTTCTTTCAATTCAGGGCACCCCAATGAGTACAATACTTAGATGATAATGCTAATTCTTAGTTTTTAGATAAGTACTTTTACATCAAATAATGATAGAAAGTTTTATGAGTTTATGGTTCTTAATTAGCTATCATAGTTCAGTTCAGTTCAGTCGCTCAGTCGTGTCTGACTCTTTGCAACCCCATGAATCACAGCATGCCAGGCCAAGTGTCTCTAAAACTAAACTTTATTTCTCTTTGTTTAGCACATTATAAATTTTTATACCCCAAAATATTCACTTCATTAAGACTTGAAATAGATGCAGAAGAATATATGGGTGAAGAATATTATTTATTTTGGTAAACAGAATAATAACCTCCTAAAGATTCCCATGTCCAACTTCTAGAACCTGTGAATATGTTATTATATATAGATAAGTGGATAGACAACGATGATTAAATTAAGGATCTTAAAATAGGGAGAGATCATGAATTATCCAGGTTGGTCCAATATAATCAGAAAGTTCCTTAAACGATAGAAGAGACAGAATAGGAAAACAGATGTGTTCATAGAAGCAGGGCCTGGAAAGATGTACTTGAATGTTTTACAGACAGAAGAGAATCATGAGCCCAAGAGAGAGAACATTCTCTAAAGAAGCTGGAAAAGACATGGAGTAGAATCTTCCCTAAAGCCTCAACAATGAATGCATGACCATTTTCAATACATTTTTGAATTCCGAACTCCAGAACTGGAAGAGAAGAGTTTCTTCTTAAGACTCAACGTTTGTGGTAATTTGTTACAGTGCCCTTACAAAACTAATGCATTTATTCTCATCAATGGAAATGAACTATTATGAACAAGCTGACTGTCAGATCAAGACCTTTAAGAAAAAACATATATTGAAGTTGTTGATTTAAAAATTGATTTCTTCTGAAGAATCTTTGTGTGTAGCAATGGAGTACATTTACCACAGTTTTGGATACTTGCTGAGGAGCACACACTTAATTAAGAACATGGATTCCACGGACAGTGTTCCATGGTTAAAACAAATTTTTTATTCTTTCTAGTCCTAGGGAGGACTGGCGTGCTACAGTGCATGGAGTCACAGAGAGTCAGACATGGCATAGAGACTGAACAAAAATGAGTCCCAGGATCTCATGAAAATTGCCTACTCTCTCTGTGCTTAAGTCTTTTATACTTTTTAGTTGTAGTACCTGATCAAAATTGCCCAATCTCTCTGTACCTTAGTTTCCTAATTCTTTTGACTTTAAAATTGTTCTTTAGTTTGTATTTCATTCATCATAATGGGAAATTAGACATGTTTATTAATAAACCATAAATCTTTCAAATTTCTTAAATTTAATAGCAATTCAAAAATACATATTAACTTAAAATAACATCTCTGTGAGTAAGATCTAGTATCACAACATCTCTGTGAGTCTCTAGTATCTCAAAGAACTTGAGTAGTTCTCAACCATAACTGTCAAGAAAAATCATATGAAACATTAAACAACCCCAAAACACAACGAAAGATCAGATAATAGCAGTCTGTAATATTAACAAATTACTCTGGGATGAACCAGAGACATGTTCTCACATTTTCAGTGATTTTGATCAGTTCTGTGAAGTAGTAGTTTTAAAAGTGTTAGTGACGCTTCATTAAATACACACATACACACACACACACACATACAAACATAGTGAAGACTATATATTTATATATATATACATACACATACATACATACACATGTATATATTATACATATATGTATGTACTATATACATATACATATATATTTAAATATTTATAAATTGATTATTTTGTGTTTATACTCAAAGATTTATTTTACTATGCATTTCGTTATTATCCAAAAACTGACTCAGAAAGCTTTACTTGGAACTCCAGTAATTTTTAAGAGCATGAAGAATTCCTGAGGCTTAGTTTGAGAACTATTGCCATAGATCATAATTTGGTAATCTCAAAGAAAATGTTTAGTACTTTTAGGCTTCCTAGTAAATATAATCTACTATTCAAATTTATGAAATCATGTGTTATAATAACACCACTCCTAAAATGAGCAAGGTAAAAAACTAATCACTGGGAAGACTGAGAACTACTTCAAAATTATAAGGCAAATATTTCGTCTAACTAGGTGAATGTTATACATGTTAAAAAAAGAAAAGCAGCTAGAAAAAGAATGGAAGAGAAATCAATAGAAATAATTTTTTTACGTTCAGTTCAGTTCAGTCACTCAGTCGTGTCTGACTCTCTGTGGCCCCATGGATCGCAGCACGCAGGGCCTCCCTGTCCATCACCAACTCCCAGAGTTTACTCAAACTCATGTCCATCAAGTCGGATTACCTCTCCATAAAAAGTATGATGAACTTACTGATATTTTGAAAAGTTCCACAGTAGTTATAGCCAATTAATTAACTAAATATTTAACATAAGATAAATATAATTGTTAAATATTTTTATGCTTTCAATAAGCTTTTTAATGGATGATGTTGATAAAGGACACTAGAGATATTTTAGAAAATTATTAGCCCTTAAAGTCAAATAAATTTATGACTCTATATGAAGAAATATATTTGAGTTCTTCTCAGAAACTTAATAACTCTTATTGAGCAATCTGGAAAAGAGAACAAATTATATCCAAAATTTTGCACAAATGCACTGTACATTCTTGAGATAAGATATACACCAAAATAGTGGCTGTACTAATTTGCATTCCCACCAACAGTGTAAGAGGGTTTCCTTTTCTCCACACCCTCTCCAGCATTTATTGCTTGTAGACTTTTGGATCGCAGCCATTCTGACTGGAGTGAAATGGTACCTCATTGTGGTTTTGATTTGCATTTCTCTGATAATGAGTGATGTTGAGCATCTTTTCATGTGTTTGTTAGCCATCTGTATGTCTTCTTTGGAGAAATGTCTATTTAGTTCTTTGGCCCATTTTTTTTGATTGGGTCATTTATTTTTCTGGAATTGAGCGGCAGGAGTTGCTTGTATGTTTTTGATATTAGTTGTTTGTCAGTTGCTTCATTTGCTATTATTTTCTCCCCTTCTGAAGGCTGTCTTTTCACCTTGCTTATAGTTTCCTTTGTTGTGTAGAAGCTTTTAAGTTTAATTAGGTCCCATTTGTTTATTTTTGCTTTTATTTCCAATATTCTGGGAGAGGGTGAGGGTGGGATGATTTGGGAGAATGATATTGAAACATGTATAATATCATATATGAAATGAGTCGCCAGTCCAGGTTCGATGCATGATACTGGATGCTTGGGGCTGGTGCACTGAGATGACCCAGAGGGATGGTATGGGGAGGGAGATGGGAGAGGGGTTCGGAATGGGGAACACGTGTATACCTGTGGTGGATTCATGTTGATGTATGGCAAAACCAATACAATATTGTAAAGTAACTAATCTCCAATTAAAATAAATATATTTATATTTAAAAAATATATACACCAAAATAACTTTCCCTCAGCTGAACACAAGTGTAACATTTTGTCATCTCTTCCCTTGAAGACTAGATTCCTTGAGGCGGGGTGGGGAAAGGATATGACATTAAAACAACTGGTGTATATTTTTCTTAATTAGCTAGATAGCTTGAAACCCTTCCTTTCATCCTTCTCTTTTTTATTTCCCTTCCTTTCTGCCCTCTCTTATTTCACAAATGTCCACTATGCGTCAGCCAGTGCAGTTATGTTACAAAAGCCAGATAGTAGACATGCTATCACATATCTTAAAATCTAGTGTTGAATACATACATTTAAAAGGGCTTTACAAAACTGAGAGAACATAGACAGTGCAGATGACACAAGTAACAGAATATTCCTCGTGAATGTAGTGGGTATGTGTCATGTAAAATTACAGTGGGAATTAACTAGGTGAAGCAGGGAGGGAAACTGAGGTAAGACAATTCAGGGGAACTGACAAGGAAGAAAGTGCTAACACAAAAACTTAAAACAAAACACCTATGGTAGTTAATTTTATGTATAGACTTGACTGGGTTAGGGGATGCCCAGAAAGCAGTTAAAACATTATTTCTGGGTGAGTAAGTGAGGATATGTTGCTGCATAGTCAACTTGTACCAAAGTCAGAGAATCAGCTTCAACTCGTTGCAAGAGCATAGAAGAGCTGATTTTTGAACCATGAGCAGATCTCTAATATGGCCAAATGACCTTATTCAAGAACCCTGAGTGGCTGAGCTGTGATTCTTCTATTGGTATTTTTATCCACGTTACCCTTATCCACCATCATTACTGCTGTCATCATATGATGTGCAAGACCAACTTGCTAAAGTGGTAAGGACATTTACTAGAGAGTCCTTTCTTAATCAGGCCCTATTCAAAACTGACCACTTTTCAAATCACCTGGTAAATATCAGAGCAATGTACACTGTATGTAAAATCCAAATAGGCCTACCAAATGCTCCACTTCTTTTCAGGTGGGAAGGGCAATGTGCAATAATATATCTAACTTGTAGAGAATTTTCTGATTGCCCAAGAGCTGCTGCTGCTGCTACTAAGTCGCTTCAGTCGTGTCCATCTCTGTGTGAACCCATAGGTGGCAGCCCACAAGGCTCTCCCGTCCCTGGGATTTTCCAGGCAAGAACACTGGAGTGGGTTGCCATTTCCTTCTCCAGTGCATGAAAATGAAAAGTGAAAGTGAAGTCGTTCAGTTGTGTCTGATTGTTTGCGACCCCGTGGACTGCAGCCTACCAGGCTCCTCCATCCATGGGATTTTCCAGGCAAGAGCACTGGAGTGGGTTGCCATTGCTTTCTCCGTTGCCCAAGAGCTGTGACATTTAAATCTTTACTAATACAAAATTCCCTTGAATCTTTGTAGTTTACAATTCACACCTGTGGTGTTCATGGGTCTAACCATGGCAACCAAAACACCTGCTATTATTATTCCCATGTGCAATTTACATGTTTTATGTATTTTTCCAGATAAATAACAAACCCAATGGAGGTACGGAATTAATCTGTTTAGTGAAGACACCACACCTGGTAAAGCTGAAATAACTTGTAGCACACTTGTAGTCCATGTGTAGTATACTTGTAGCTCACAGTCGTTCTTTGGCAATTGTTATAATCTATAGGATTATTGTAGAATCAGGCTAGTAAATTACAAAGGGTTATAGTGGGGAACATCATTCCTCCATTGCTTATGCTTTTAAGAGTGGCACTAATCTATGTCATTTCACAAAGGTTGTAATATTGATACTTCTGACTTTCTACCTCAGGCAGGGATGCAGAAGTTTCAGGAATTTTCCTGATGTCATCCACCTGCTCTAGCACATGGCTTTTCTAAATGTCCCCATACTTCTAGGATACTATGATGACATTTCTATTCTTCTTTGACAGTTTTGTTCTCCATGTTAAAACCCTTGAAAATAGTAGGCCTTATTTTTCCCAGTGAATATTTAATATAATTGTTGTAATTGCCTTTAGAGACTAATTGGGAGAAACACTACCATATACATTTGCTGTGATGTGTTAGCAATCTTCTCAATGTGACTTAGCCTTCTGTTCAACTCATGTTCTCCAGTCCCTAGGAACCCCATGCTTTATTATCCATCTCCCATAGATTGCTGTAAGTCATTTCAGCCTTTCTGTTTGTTGCAGTAACTGTATTCATCGTGTCTCGACAGTTAAATACTGCCATTAGGTTTTTGCTTTCTGAAGTCTTATCACTATTGTCACTTAGGAGCCCAGTTGCATATGAACTTCCATTATCAATTCTGGCCTACAAAGGATAGAAAATACTATTGTTTTTTAATAATGCCTGGAACTCTCACAGTAGCCCACTGCTTACTGTGTTAGAGAAAGAAATATCCTCTGGGTCCTCCAAAGGAAGACAGTTAATCAACAGGTCCTCTAGTCTTATGAAATAAATCTCTGCTAGCATGCAACAAGACTGAGATGTGACCTCATCCTCAATACTATGCTGCACACAAGACATAATTTTCATTTTGCCCTCATTTACTATAGATGATTGCTTTGGTTTGCTTCTCTTTAACTTTTTTTCCGCCAAGATTTAAGAGACCATTCAAGTATCAAGACCAGCTCAAGAAGGCTGAATGCTGTGTTACATGAGAGTAATCTATATAAGTAATTTTCTTGTGTTTAGACAAATTTGGCTCACCACTTCACTTCAGTAACTCAAGATACATGAATACATTAGCCTGCTGAACTTATAGAGGGTTTGGTGGTTAATATCCTTACTCCTTGGAGCATGGGCTTGATTCTATCCATTGACCTGTAATACCTTACAGAACGTGAGGGCAAAAGTTGAAGAGGACAGGTATCATTGTTTGAAGTATCCACCATAGTTGAGATTTCTGCATACTGTTAAGGCATGAGTATATTTATATCCTAATGTAAGTAGGTTAGAGATCAAGGTTCTTAAGCACCTCTAACCAGATGTCCCCATCCTAGGTGTCAGGGACTAGTAGGATCTATCAGAGATATGTCTTCAGTGAAGAAGAATTTTCAGAGATTTAAAGAAATCTCCTCTGAAAACCTGTTCTCTGAATTCATGTCCTATGCTCTGTTTCTGTCAATATGATATGGGTATTTTTAAGTCCCCTCATAGAGAACTTGTAGCTTTCACAGAATTTTGGATTTTCACATAATTTAGCAATTTGACAGTAGCCTGCCTCATGCCTGTCATTGCCTGTCATTTTCTTCCTTGAGTACATAGATAGCACTTCAGTCAGTTTATCAGTTCAGTCACTCAGTTGCTCATTCGTGTCCGACTCTTTGTGACCCCATGAACCACAGCGTGCCAGGACTCACTGTCCATCACCAACTCCTGGAGTCCACCCAAATCCATGTCCATTGTGTAGGTGATGCCATCCAACCATCTCATCCTCTGTCTTCCCTTTCTCCTCCTGCCCTCAATCTTTCCCAGCATCAGGGTCTTTTCAAATGAGTCAGCTCTTCGTATCAGGTGGCCAAAGTACTGGAGTTTCCGCTTCAGCATCAGTCCCTCCAATGAAGATGTCACTTAAAAGCCAACAAACCTACACTAGTATCTTCACAACTACCATTACCATCTTCTCCTCAAACAAAATATAGGTTGAAAATGTCAGCACAACTCTTTTTATCTGTATCCCATCCTAATTTCACATTTGTAAGCGTTCTAATGATCACAACGCTTATACATGCTGGCACTTAAAATCACACCACTTGCCAGAAGAAATAGTTGGTCATCTCATTGGTAAGTAATATAATTCCATAATCTCTTCATGAGTATCTGTTACTCTGTCCCATTCCTGGCACCAAATTAGTATGGGTACTCCTAGAAGCAGATTCTAAGTATTAAAGTCCAAATTTTTTATTTTGGAGTTAAAAAAAAAAAAAAAAACAGCAGGAAAGGAAAGAAGTGATGATACAGAGAAAGCAATGAGGCAGGAGATAGATGGACTCCAGGTTAGGCATTTACAACTAACCTCCTGTTTTTCATAGTGCAGGAATAAAGTGGGTTTCAGGCTAGACACTTAAAATTAGCTTTCTGTTTGCATTTCCTGAGACAAGAGATAGATGGGCTCCAGATTAGATATTTACATCTAAATATGTTTGCACTTTAAAACAAAAATAACAACAGAAACAGGGTAAACAATCAGGCTTTGTCTCCAGAGTGCACTTTAAGATGATAATCGTGGCAGAATGAGAGGGGCTAAACTCTGAGTAAAGGATCAGGAGATCATATATTTCCCATCCTTGTGGCAAAGGAGATAGTGCACATGTGCAGAAAGCCACCTTGGGGGTCAAAAAGAGTGTGTGCCACCTCATAATATGTGATGTCAAGGCTGGCTCATATGCCTCTGGACTGGAATCCATCTTGGCAAAAGTTGTGCATGCATGTTGGGGAGGTGTAGCGTAGGTCAGGTGTGGACAAAGAAGCCAGATAATTGGCCAAAAGTAAACAAAGGCCCAGAAGAAGTGCCCTATATAAATGATTTACCTGCCTCTTTACTGTCCTCCTCCTCATTAGGGGGGATGCTGCACCCTTTCTCTTGGTGTGAACATCTCTGCCTTGCTTCTGTCTTACCCAAACTGTTTCTTTGCGTGCTCTTCCACTTGTTCTTGTGCTTTGTTTCTAACAATAAACTTTGTCTGTTTTTACAGTTTTTGCATTCTTGATTAATGAATTTTTCAATGAGGGCAAAGAACCAGGGAAAATTTGCTTCTAACCTCCAGCCCTTGATGGTCTGGTGGTTAGAATTCCTGATTTTCATTCAGCCTATTCACATTCAATTCCTGGGCAAAGAATTAAGATCTTCCTTCACACCACTGTTTATTGCTAACTCTCCAAGATCAGGAAGGCAACTAAAATCAGATGAATTATTGAACCAGCTATCACAGTTGCTGATGAGCTTAATCCTGGTGCTTCTGCATGCATGTGGGGGGATGGCATCGACAATTATTATTAGAATCAAATAAGATAAAACATAAAAATAATCAGCAGAGTATTAGTAAAACAGACCTGAAATTTTAAAAATATTTTTATTAGTACATTTAGAATTGAACAAGAACCTTGATGATATTGATTACATTATTATTGTCTTTTGTTTCATGAAGACTGTTACAATGCCTAACTTTGCTTTATAAAATGAAGTACTGTCAGCTGAATATGAAATTCATTTCAAGGCTTAATGATTCTGAAAGATGATACCTGTTCCAAGAGATTTATCTTTGCATCCTCTTGTCCAGCCCATTTATAAATCAGAAGAAAGCTTAAGTTGGACTTTTAGTTAGAAAGATATTGGCATGTAAGGAGATAATCATTTTTGCTAGTTTAATCATACCCAACTTTGTTTCAGAAAGTGTTAAAATTATATAGTTATGTGTGTGTTTGCATTTGTTTGTTGATACGCATTAATACAAATGAATTTCAGTACTATTTTATCGAAAGCAATTTGTTAAAAATAAAAATACTTATTCAACAGTATATTGAGTATATTATGATTGTTAACTGTCCCAGGTTCTCTAATACTGAAACTCTTCCCATCTGACCTCTGTGTGGCCTCCTGTTGTATGCTTTCTCTTTCACATTTTCTGTTATGCTCTCTTTTACTCTCAAAACTCTAGTGTACTTGCTCTCCCACATGTGTACAAAAATTAAAATTAAAGAATTAAAATTATGGTTTTCACAGCAAATAACATAGAGACTGGAGGAGAAGTTCAAATGATTATCTGTATGCATTTGTTATACTATATATTTTTAAAAGAATATATATTTCTCTTCCTAAAAAAGATAATTGTTATCATATAGACTATTTGGAGGAGAAGGCAATGGCACCCCACTCCAGTACTCTTGCCTGGAAAATCACGTGGACGGAGGAGCCTGGTGGGCTGCAGTCCATGGGGTCGCCAGAGTCGGACACAACTGAGCGACTTCACTTTCACTTTTCACTTTCGTGCATTGGAGAAGGAAATGGCAACCCACTCCAGTGTTCTTGCCTGGAGAATCCCAGGGACGGGGAAGCCTGGTGGGCTGCCGTCTATGGGGTCGCACAGAGTCGGACAGGACTGAAGCAACTTAGCAGACTATTTGGACATTGCAGTTTTAAATACTTAAGCAATTTTGTTAGAGTGACCGAACTTAAGAGTTTTTGTTTACATATTAAAGAAAGTATTACATCCAAATCATATCGTATTGCACTTCCTTCCATCAGTCAAGTATCAAAGTGCCTGTCCTAAAGTATATAAGTAAAAGTAAGTCATAAGAAGTTACTTGTGTTGGTATCTTTTTGCAAATTTAATACACTGAAATGTATTTTTTTATTTCTTGTTATAAATAATACTAATCTGATAAGCCCATTCCATTGTTTTAAAACCTTCGAGCTAAGAATCAGTTCTAGAATCCTAACATGCCTGCACTACCTGGTATAATGCGGCATCAGCTTACTGCATCTTCACCTCTCACAACTCATTATGCTTCTCTTTCACCGGGTCCTGAGTGGTCTTTTAAAAAGCAAAATAAATTCAATTTGAACAACATTAAAGTCTTTCCAACAGACAAAAAAAAAGAAAATCCAAACTTCTCATTGTGAACTTAAATTTTGCCTTATATGCCCTGGCTTCTGCCTAATTCTCCATTTATATTTGCTCCATCTTCCCTAGCATTCACTCTGTGAAGAACACACACAACATCCAATTTCTCAAACTACTTCATTTTTTTTTTTTTTTTGCCACACACCTTTGCATTTTCTGTCCTAACACCTCAAGCTATTGCCACAATTCTTTTCACAGGTCTAGTGGGGCTCAAAAGTTACTGTCAGAGAAAACTCTGAACACTCTGTTTAATGTAGAACCCCTTTAACCCATGTTTAGTGCATTTACTGAAAATAATCATGTATTTAGCCTATGTATATATGTGTGTGCATGTGTATACACCTGTGAGTATACCTTATACACACACAGAGACAACCAAGCACACTCACAAATAGGTTCTGTCTCCTTCCTTTAGCATGTCAGTTCTGTGAGGGCATAAAAGTAGGCATTTTGTTCACTATTACATATTATAAGCCTAATAAGATAAAGATATTTAATATAATGTTAGATAGATAAAATATGAACACTGAGGGTATATTCAGATGCTTCTTTATATGTATCACATCTGTTGTCTCATCATGACTAGAAAACTACTTAGTCAGAGGATGGGTCTAAAAATATTAAAACTGGCAAATATTGAGGTTTATATTTTAATCATGCTAAGTTGCTTAAGTCATGTCTGACTCTTTGCAACCTCATAGACTGTAGCCTGTCAGTCTTCTCTGTCCATGGAATTCTCCAGGCAAGAATACTGGAGTGGTTTTCCATTTCCTCTTCCAGGGGATCTTCCCCACCCAGGGATGAACCCAGATCTTTTATATCTCCTCTATTGACAGATGGGCCCTTTACCACTAGTGCCGCCTGGGGAGCCTAATTATATTTTATACTTATGATTAATAGTAAGATAAATTATTGTGATTTTAAATTAATAAAGAGATTAAGGGAGCCAAAAAGAGATAGAAATTTAAACTGTGTAATCAGAACTGGTGAAACTGAACATTTACGTATTTAAATCAGCTTAACTGAGTTGTTTACAAAAAGAGTAAAATGCATTCCAAGCATTTAATAATTATTAATTAATTTATAAGTTAGTCAAATGGATTTTATTATAAGAAAAAGTCCTTTTAAGTATGAACATCAAAATGGTCAAGAGAAGAGATAGTTCAATTAACAGAAAATGCTTATTTTATTAAATGCATTTTCATCTATTAATACAAATTTGCCTCAATTCATTAAAGTTGTATGTGTCCTAAGACTGGGACAAATCGGCAAGATATGCATTCAGAAGTCTTAAGCGAAATTTAGAAGGCCACATCTGTTGTTACTCTCATTAATTACTCATTAAGGAGTAATTGTGAAATCATGTAATGTATCATGGCTGTCATCAAAATTTTAATTTATTCATTTATGGACTCAACGTGTTTGTAATGGAATATATTGTTACAATGGATTCATTAATAAACTGTTTACCATTTAGCAATTTAATCTCCTTTTATTTTGAGGCATTCTATTAGGTCATTCAGGTTTGTAAAAACACTTTTTATTTTTGAAAGCCTAAATTCTTATATCATATTATGGTGGTCCCCATTTTGAATAGCAATTTTATCATAAGGTCTATTTCATCTGATATTAGTTATACCAATATTATTTTCTTACTATTAACTTGAATACATTTTCTTAATATTAACTTTGTGGAGATTTTATACTTTAAGCTTTTCACTTAGAATATATCTTTTTTTTTTTTCCTTTCTTAATGTGGATTTGAAGATTTCTTTTTGATAGGCAATTTAGTGTCTTTATATTTATCATATGTGAGGACCTGTTGATCCCCTGTTTCAATTTTATGATTATTCACCAAATATTCATCTCTCCCCACCCCACCCCACCCATGGAAGTGCTATTTTTTCCCACCCTGTTGATTTGGATCTTGGCTATATGATTTACTTTGGTCAGTGGTATTGTGTGGAAGTGATACAGTGTATCTACTTTAAATAGAGTCTGCAAGAATCCTGCTGAGTTCTGTCCACCACCTGCCCTCTAACATAAGAACATGTTCCACAATATAAACTGATTTTTCAACTTAACACTAAAAAAAAAAAGAAAGAAAGAAAACCCATGGGCTAGATCTGAACTCAGTGTAACACCTGAAAGCAGAATTCCACCAGTCAGCATGAAGGCCAGTGAGACAGTAACAATATCTATTACTACCAAGGATCCTTTTGGATGTTTGAAAATAATATTAAAATCACAAAATCTGGCTAATATACTATTTGGAAGAGGATTGATAAAAGAGAAAGGAAATAATTCAGACATTGTAAAATTTGACATATAATAATAAGAACTGTTATATTAAGATACCTCTGACTGAATTAAGAGCCGTCCCCAGAAAAAAATGAATGAATTTAAAACATACAAATGCTTAGGTAAAAGAGACTGTCTTAAAGGTCCAAAGAATCTGTATTCAAGAAAGACATAGGCATTTCCTGGAAACAACTGTGGGTGGGTGTACCTGGAATAAAATTCACAAGTTATAATAATTCAGGGAAAACTGATGACATTTCCTGAGAATAAACTAAGCGAAACTGCCATCTTGAATGAAGAGAAAGTTTCAGAGTACGAATTGGAAATTTACTCTTGCGCCTCCAATATTTTATGGATAGAAATTTGACAGACAAAACTGCTGAGCCAGCAAAAAGGGAATGTTCCCAAATAACTCTTTCAAGTGAGTGCAAGTAATATCAAAAAATAATCAGAAATATCTAGAGTAGGAAACCAAAACCTGAGACAAATAATGGCCTGGTAAGCTACACCCCAGGCGCTGCTAGTGGTAAAGAACCTGCCTTCAAAGGCAGGACACGTAAGAGATGTGTGTTCAATCCCTGGGTCAGGACCATCCCCTGGAAGAGGGTATGGCAAACCACTCCAGTATTCTTGTCTGGAGAATCTTATGGACAGAAGAGTCTGGTGGGCTACAGTTCATAGGGTTGCAAAGAGTCGACTTAGCACACACAGCAAGCTACTCCCAGGTCAACAATACTAGGGCCTACTAACAAATTTTGGAATTTCTACAGCTGTCGGCAGTATGATTACTTCCCCTTTTGGAATAGAAACCTGTTTCATTAAGTGTATTAAGTTTCTTTCCTTCCTCTCTAGTGCACTCTCTCTCTCCCTCTCTTTCTCATTCCTTCTCCTTGCCTCCTTTCTCTTTTTTCTCTTTTGTTATACAAATTATTAGAAATGCTTTGTTGATACTTCTGGGATATCTTCCTTGGATTTCAGTGGTTGGTTTCTTCCATAGAGAAGAAAGGAAGTTACAGATGTGTGGCTAAGATAGCATCTTATGGCTAAATAGAGCATTTTTAGCAGAATTCACTCTCCCATTACGTAACACTCAATTGAATCCTTGTTTTACCGATATGGATGGGCCATGTGGCTTTCTTGGACAAATAGAATAAAGAAGTAGTCAAAAGGATGATAGTTCCAAGCAGAGACGTAAAGAGGTAATACAACAATCATCTTGTATGTCTGTTCAGTTAAGAAATGCTTTTTCAACCTGGAACCAGGAATAACTCATGTAGAGCAGATCCAAACCTACCAGTTCCCTGAAATAAAGCCATTGCAGCCAATCAGTAAACGTTTGAATAATAAATAAGTACAAAAACCACTGAGAATTTTTATATAAATGTATTATATATATAAAAGATGCTTGCTCTTTGGAAGAAAAACTATGACCAACCCAGACAGCATATTAAAAAGCAGAGACATTACTTTGTCAACAAAAGTCCATCTAGTCAAACTATGGTTTTACCAGTAGTCATGTACAGATGTGAGAGTTGGACTATAAAGAAAGCTGAGCACCAAGGAATTGATGCTTTTGAACTTTGGTGTTGGTGAAGACTCTTGAGAGTCCCTTGGAGTTCAAGGAGATCCAATCAGTCAATCCTACAGGAAATTAGTCTTGAATATTTATTGGAAGGACTGATGCTGAAGCTGAAGCTCCAATATTTTGGCTACCTGATGCAAAGAACTGACTCATTAGAAAAGACCCTGGTGCTAGGAAAGATTGGAGGTAGGAGGAGAAGGGAACGACAGAGGATGAGATGGTTGGATGGCATCACTGACTCAATGGACATGAGTTTGAGCAAGTTCCAGGAGTTGGTAATGGAAAGGGAAGCCTGGAGTGCTGCATTTCATGGGGTCGCAAAGAGTTGGACATGACTGAGCAATGCAACTGAGCAGAACTGAACTGAACTGACTGCATTATATATATATATATATATATATATATATATATATATATGTGTGTGTGTGTGTGTGTGTGTGTGTGTGTGTGTGTGTATGTGTGTATGTGTGTATATATATATATAAATATATAATTTTCATTTATAATTTTGTCCTGTTTTTGTATGCTTAATTTTTCATTCATTTAGCCATTTCTGAGTTGATATCTATATCTATATATCTATATCTATATCTATATATATATATATATATATATATCTTTCCTAACAGGAAAACTGCATTCTGACACTTAATTTGAATGCCACTGTTTTAGCTATAGCTAATAGACATGTATCTTGATTAAGTTTGAGAATATAGCATGCATGCTATTGTAAATTATAAAATCTATTTACTAATAAAAATAACATTAGAATCATATTGTGTGAAATGTTTGTATTCGGGTTTAATACTCTCGTTTCCAGTAGGCTTACTTTTTCATTTACTGGATACCTTGACCATTGTTTAACAATTACCTAACCTTCCTTCTTATCCCACCTACATGTCTTAGTGATTAACAACTCTGCTTCCAGATTTGAAGTAAAAATGTACAAAACTATGTCATTTACTTTAAGCATTTAAAATACCTCCACAGTTACTCAGTAAAATTTTTAATCTGGAAATCACTCTGTGCGGGGAGCTGCCTGTGAGAATGGGGTCCTTTGTCCGAAGGACACAAGCTCTGGGAGCTGCCTCAGTCCTTGAGGGTTTGCTTGCAAACATAGCTCTCTGTCCCGCCACCCCAGAGATTAGGCACTTATTTACTGCAGACACCTGGAGTTCTGTGCAAACTTCTCACGCACAGAGAAATGTTATCTGGTGTAAGAAATAATAACAGGGTGCCATTCCCATGCTCTCAAGATTTCTTGTGACTGTTTGTAAGATGTATAGGTCAACTAAGAAAAAATGTCAACTGTCTTGTCTTTCTCACGCTCTTCTGTATAAATATAAGATGCTGAATAAAGTTGGTGTCAGACTGGGTCCCTTCGTGGAGACATGTCTGAACCTCTCGACCCCATCTTTGTTGTAGTCTCTTGCTGTAGTTTACTTTCTCAGCCCCGCAGTGCATGTTCTTGGGACCTGATCGACTTTGCCGGCTAGCACTGGCAACTCTGAAAAATAAAAAGAGCTATGATAGAATATGCTTTAAAAACATTTCAATATTATGAATCATTCATTACTTGTAATAGCTTTTCATTTTGAAAATCTATAATTTAATTTAACATAATTCTGTTCTGTATTTTTCACTTTAATTTCAAATAATAGTAAGTGTTTCTCTTTTTCTTAGACATTTAGACTTCTTAACCCAAGAGTGACCCTTCACACTGGTTTATCTAAGACTTCTAAAGGAACAATAATGATCTTTAGAACAATTAATTAGTGCTTTCTTCTATACTGCAATGAGCAAAATCAAAAATAAAAAGAAATATCAAATATACTTGGTTTATAGTTCATACCAGTTCACGGATTTTATAATTTACAGTTGATTGTTTTTTCCTTATCTAAAACTTTTTCCTTTGAAGAAGTAAAGATGTCATTATTATACCCTGAAGAATATCAGTAAATATCATCTAGTATTTTCTTTACCATTATGGTTATTTTAACTTATACATGGAGACTTGAGAACTAAGGATGTTTAATTTTTAGGCCAGTAATTCTTTAGGCAATTTAGTTGGTAGTCTCCATTCAGTCACCTTTATTTTTCTATTTAAAAAATACATGATTTATGAGATTGAACTCTCCCAAACAGAGGCTATGACTTTGCCAAGCTAATGGATATGAACTGCATTTTCTTTTCTATTCTGTATAAAGTGAACAAAGGAAAGAAAGGCTGACAGAATTTCAAAAGTGTCAGTCAAGCAGCAATTGCAAAGTTGAAAAGCACAAGGCAATGGCATTCCTGACAAGTTGACAATACTTACAGCTCTTGATAGAAATCACTTTGGATCTAGGTGACTAGCAGAGGATGCTGTATGACAGCTGATTTATACAAGTAACTAAGGAAGGCAGCAACTAAAGAATGTGAACATATTAAAGACTAAGGAGGAATAGACCATAAGGAAAGGTGATAGACATCATCTGTTTTTCTTTGCAATCGCCATATTAATTCCTCTCCCCTTGTATTTAATTCTTTTTAAAATTAACTAAAACAAATAAGCTGAGATAAATAAATAATACTATGATTAGTCATGTAATAGTTTGTAATTAGTCATGTAATAGTAATGTAGTTGCTTATTATTTATTTTCGGCTTCCATTAGATAGTAATCTCTAAACGTCAAGTATGTTCATCTGACTTATTGGGTATCATAACTTCATATAGTAGAATAGATATTTGTACTTAGTAGAAAGGCCATAAACTTTTTGATTGGATGAATGATGCAAAGAAATAATGTATATATGTTCAGCTATCATATTAGAAGCCATACTTCTGATTTCATTTGAAATTTGAAGACAATATAAAAACAGTGAAGGAAATCCAGTTTTTGTCAAAAGTATTGAAAATATACAGTTAAACTGTTAGGGTAAACCATATATCAATATCATTCTATAGATATGTCCTGTTCAATGTGTTAATGATCTTATTTTGGAAATATAGGTTTCTTTCAATGTAAAGTTTATCACTTATAGATAAAATGTTATGTACAATATCCATGTGATTCTTCCTTCTGAGATTCATGGAAGACTAAAATTACCAGACCTGCTGTAGTCAAGCAGGAGCATGTGACAAGTGCAGACTAATGGACTATGAGCAGAGTCACACTGTTTTCATTAAACATCACAAAAAGGTGAAATTTAAAAACCACACATTTATTGAAAAAGAACATGGTTATTTTCTTTGACGATAATTCCTAAGCATACTTTTACTAGCATATAACTACTAGTTTTAGTTTATTCTTTTTATTTTTTTTATGTTTACATCTGTAAATTATTCTTCCTTACAAGTTTTTAAATGTAGGGTTGTAACTACACTATATGTACACTATGTTCTCCTGAAAGAATTTTTTCTTTTATTCAATATATACTTCCTAGAATCTGCCACAATTGTTGCTTGTGAAAGTGAAAACCGCTCAGTCCTGTCCAATACAGGACTGTCCTATACAGTCCATGGAATTCTCCAGGACAGAATACTGGAGTGGGTAGACTTTCTCTTATCCATGAGATCTTCCCCGTCCAGGTATCGAACCCAGGTCTCCCACATTGCAGCTGGATTCGTTACCAGCTGGGCCACCAGGGAAGCCCATGGTTGCTTGTAGATTTATTTAATTCAGGTTCATAGCCATATGTCTTCCATTGTTTGAATATGCAACAGTCTGTTACCCACTTTTCTCTGGTTGGTCTTTATGTGGTTTCAGTGTTTCTATTAACACAAATTGGATTATGAACACTTTTGAAAAATTCTCCTGGTTTACAATACATAAGTTTACATAATGAAGAGTGTGCTTGAAGTTTTGAAAATGATTTCAATTACAGAGGAAAAGAATAGGAAAGGTCATTTAATTTGGAATACGGCATAAGTAAAACTATTTGGAAACAGTTCAGTTCAGTTCAGTCGCTCAGTCATGTCTGACTCTTTGTGACCCCATGAATCGCAGCACACCAGGCCTCCCTGTCCATCACCAACTCCTGGAGTTCACCCAAACTCACGTGCATCAAGTCAGTGATGCCATCCAGCCATCTCATCCTCTGTTGTCCCTTCTCCTCCTGTCCCCAACCCCTCCCAGCATCAGGGTCTTTTCCAATGAGTCAACTCTTCTCATGAGGTGGCCAAAGTATTGGAGTTTCAGCTTCAGCATCAGTCCTTCCAATGAACACCCAGGACTGATCTCCTGTTGCCTAACTGAAATGATAACCAGTAAAACAGGTTATTGGAGAAGGCAATGGCACCCCACTCCAGTACTCTTGCCTCGAAAATCCCATGGATGGAGGAGCCTGGAAGGCTGCAGTCCATGGGGTGGCTGAGGGTCAGACACAACTGAGCGACTTCACTTTCACTTTTCATTTTCATGCATTGGAGAAGGAAATGGCAACATACTCCAGTGTTCTTGCCTAGAGAATCTCAGGGACGGGGGAACCTGGTGGGCTGCTGTCTATGGAGTCGCACAGAGCTGGACATGACTGAAGTGACTTAGCAGCAGCAGCAAAACAGGTTATGAACTCAGGAGGGTTTTTCAACGAGAATTTAATACTTAAATGTTTTATCCAGGGAATTTTAACTAAGTGTATCACAATCTGTTGAGAGATCTTTATTAAGTAATTTTCTACTAAAGAAGTATTGAATTTTATGCTGCTGCTGCTGCTGCTAAGTCGCTTCAGTCATGTCCGACTCTGTGCGACCCCATAGATGGCAGCCCACAAGGCTTCCCCATCCCTGGGATTCTCCAGGCAAGAACACTGGAGTGGGTTGCCATTTCCTTCTCCAGTGCATGAAAGTTAAAAGTGAAAGTGAAGTCGCTCAGTCGTATCCGACTCTATCGACCCCATGGACTGCAGCCTACCAGGTTCCTCCATCCATAGGATTTTCCAGGCAAAGTACTGGAGCGGGGTGCCATTGCCTTCTCCGTGAATTTTATGGCTTATCTCTAAAAACTGTGATAACCAGTGTACATGAATTGTAACTCATATTCTCTTGTAAACTAGATAAGAATAAGAAACCGTGGTAAAACTGGAGCTAGTATGTGCCCTACTATATCTAAAGTGGGAAGACACTGGCCTAGGAATGTATGTCGCCTATGGATGAAATTTGTTTCATTTTTCAAAATAGCAAAAAGAAAGTGCAGGGGAGGGTCTGGGAACAAGGGAGAGAACACTGATTTAGGGTAATTCACAGTAAATACACAGAAAGGAATGGATACATATAGCCTTGTGGAGGAAAAACCAATAACTGTGATTGCTCAGATATAGCGAATGGAAAAATGGTTACAAAAATTTTTAAGACTTTCAAATTTCATGGTGTATGCCATGTGCTTGTGTGAAAGCATCTGCTTTCAGAAAGATATTGTATAGAGATATTTAGAATGTTAAATGTTTTTTTTTTTTTCCCCCTGACATTCTAAGTGTACATATTTTCTAAAAAAGCAGATGATATTGCTGTAGTGTCTTTTAAGAATGTCCACAGAGTGGTAACACAAGCAAGAGAAATAATGAACAGAAAGAAAAACAAAACCCAGTTTTCATTTCCCTTCTCCTTTTCTGTTGGTATGTACTGTAAAAAGATGAGATTTAAATACTACTTTCTAAAACTTCTACATTAAGTTCAGCAAGCTCTTTCAGCTCCTAAAACCTTAATTTCAAACAGTCATATCAGATCAGTCGCTCAGTCGTATTCAACTCTTTGCGACCCCATGAATCGCAGCACCCCAGGCCTCCCTGTCCATCACGAACCCCGGAGTCCACTCAGACTCATGTCCATCGAATCAGTGATGCCATCCAGTCATCTCATCCTCTGTCGTCCCCTTCTCCTCTTGCCCCCAATCTCTCCCAGCATCAGAGTCTTTTCCAGTGAGTCAACTCTTCGCATGAGGTGGCCAAAGTACTGGAGTTTCAGCTTTAGCATCATTCCTTCCAAAGACATCCCAGGGCTGATCTCCTTCAGAATGGACTGGTTGGACCTCCTTGCAATCCAAGGGACTCTCAAGAGTCTTTTCCAACACCACAGTTCAAAAGCAACAATTCTTCAGCACTCAGCCTTCTTCACAGTCCAACTGTCACATCCATACATGACCACTGGAAAAAACCATAGCCTTGACTAGACGAATGTTTGCTGGCAAAGTAATGTCTCTGCTTTTGAATATGCTATCTAGGTTGGTCATAACTTTCCTTCCAAGGAGTAAGCGTCTTTTAATTTCATGGCTGAAGTCACCATCTGTAGTGATTTTGGAGCCCAGAAAAATAAAATCTGATACTGTTTCCACTGTTTCCCCATCTATTTCCCATGAAGTAATGGGACCAGATTCCATGATCTTTGTTTTCTGAATGTTGAGTTTTAAGCCAACATTTTCACTCTCCTCTTCCACTTTTGTCAAGAGGTTTTTTAGTTCCTCTTCACTTTCTCTCATAAGGGTGGTGTCATCTGCATATCTGAGGTTATTGATATTTCTCCCAGAAATCTTGATTCCAGCTTGTGCTTCTTCCAGTCCAGCATTTCTCATGATGTACTCTGCATATAAGTTAAATAAACAGGGTGACAATATACAGCCTTGACAAACTCCTTTTCCTATTTGGAACCAGTCTGTTGTTCCATGGCCAGTTCTAACTGTTGCTTCCTGACCTGCATACAAATTTCTCAAGAGGCAGATCAGGTGATCTGGTAGTCCCCTCTCTTTCAGAATTGTCCACAGTTTATTGTGATCCACACAGTCAAAGGCTTTGGCATAGTCAATAAAGCAGAAAGAGATGTTTTTCTGGAACTCTTTGGCTTTTTCCAAATTGTTGGCAATTTGATCTCTGGTTCCTCTGCCTTTTCTAAAACCAGCTTGAACATCAGGAAGTTCACAGTTCACATATTGCTGAAGCCTGGCTTGGAGAATTTTGAGCATTACTTTACTAGCGTGTGAGATGAGTGCAATGGAGCGGTAGTTTGAGCATTCTTTGGCATTGCCTTTCTTTGGGATTGGAATGAAAACTGATCTTTTCCAGTCCTGTGGCCACTGCTGAGTTTTCCAAATTTGCTGGCATATTGAGTGCAGCACTTTCACAGCATCATCTTTCAGGATTTGAAATAGCTCAACTGGAATTCCATCACCTCCACTAGCTTTGTTCGTAGTGCTGCTTTCTAAAGCCCACTTGACGTCACATTCCAGGATGTCTGGCTCTAGGTGAGTGATCACACCATCGTGATTATCTGGGTCATGAAGATCTTTTTTGTACAGTTCTTCTGTGTATTCTTGCCATGTCTTCTTAATATCTTCTGCTTCTGTTAGGTCCATACCATTTCTGTCCTTTATCGAGCCCATCTTTGCATGAAATGTTCCTTTGGTTTCTCTGATTTTCTTGAAGAGATCTCTAGTCTTTCCATTCTGTTGTTTTCCTCCATTTCTTTGCATTGATCACTGAAGAAGGCTTTCTTATCTCTTCTTGCTATTCTTTGGAACTCTGCATTCAGATGTTTATATCTTTCCTTTTCTCCTTTGCTTTTCGCTTCTCTTCTTTTCACAGATATTTGTAAGCCTCCCCAGACAGCCATTTTGCTTTTTTTCATTTCTTTTCAATGGGAATGGTCTTGATCCCTGTCTCTTGTACAATGTCACAAACCTCATTCCATAGTTCATCAGGCACTCTATCAGATCTAGGCCCTTAAATCTATTTCTCACTTCCCCTGTATAATCATAAGGGATTTGATTTAGGTCATACCTGAATGGCCTAGTGGTTTTCCCTACTTTCTTCAATTTAAATCTGAATTTGCCAATAAGGATTCATGGTCTGAGCCACAGTCAGCTCCTGGACTTGTTTTTGCTGACTGTATAGAGCTTCTCCATCTTTGGCTGCAAAGAATATAATCAATCTGATTTTGGTGTTGACCATCTGGTGATGTCCACGTATAGAGTCCTCTCTTGTGTTGTTGGAAGAGGGTGTTTGCTATGACCAGTGCATTCTCTTGACAAAACGCTCTTAGCCTTTGCCCTGCTTCACTCCATATTCTAAGGCCAAATTTGCCTGTTACTCCAGGTGTTTCTTGACTTCCTACTTTTGCATTCCAGTCCCCTATAATGAAAAGGACATCTTTTTGGGGTGTTAGTTCTAAAAGGTCTTGTAGGTCTTCATAGAACCATTCAACTTCAGCTTCTTCAGCATTACTGGTTGGGGCATAGACTTGGATTACTGTGATATTGAATGGTGTGCCTTGGAAATGAACAGAGATGATTCTGTCATTTTTGAGATTGCATCCAAGTACTGCATTTCAGATTCTTTTGTTGACCATGATGGCCACTCCATTTCTTCTGAGGGATTCTTGCCCACAATAGTAGATATAATGGTCATCTGAGTTAAATTCACCCATTCCAGTCCATTTCAGTTCGCTGATTCCTAGAAGGTCGACTTTCACCCTTGCCATCTTTTGTTTGACCACTTCCAATTTGCCTTGATTCATGGACCTGACATTTCAGGTTCCTATGCAATATTGCTCTTTACAGCATCGGACCTTACTTCTATCACCAGTCACATCCACAGCTGGGTATTGTTTTGGGGTATTTTTTCAAACAGTAGTCCAGTATAAAAATGTTGCCCAATCAATATGTAAGGAAACTTATCTCTGTAGTTAAAATTCTTGACCAAATTTCAAACTTAACTCTTATTTTCATTGAGTCAGCCAGTGATTGTAACTATTAGAGCTTTCCAGAGAAATGGAAACAATAATATTAAATATGTGTATATGAGAGAAAAAGATTTATTTTAAGTAACTCTTTCATATGATCATGGATTAGGCAAGTTTGAAATCTGTAGAGCAGCGCAGCATGGTGGAAATCATGGTAAGATTTGACTGAATCTGAATTCCACAGTGAAGCATGTTGAAAACTCAGGCGTGGATTCTATATTGTAGTCTTGAGGAGAATTCCTCCTGTTTTGGGGACTCTCTTTCTCGTTCTTTAAAGGCATTTAACTGATTAGATGAGGTCCATCCACACTATAAACAGTAAGTCCACACTATGTAAAGTATAAAATTTTACTGATTCAAATATAAGTCACACCTAAAAATACTTTTGCAGTAACATTATACTAATCAACTGGGCATCTTATTCTAGCCAAGTGGACGTATAATATTAACCACTGCATTCCACCTGATATCAATTTGGTAACAACTCACTCCTCTTTAAACTACAATTGATCTCTAAGTAAAGACAATAACAAAGTCATATTACTGACTAGCATGATACAACTTTCCTGCATACAATAATTTCTCCAGAAGAGAATGCAAAGTCCTTGGGTGATGTCACTCTTCTACTTGTTACCCTGTAGCCTAACTACCTTAAAGTTAATACTTATTATAAGTAAGGGGATAAGAAATAGAAGAAGAAGAAAATGATATCATATACCTACACACACAAGCATATTTATCAAAAATAAAAAAGAAATACTAAGGATAATTGCAGTTCTTATTTCTGCAATTAGTCACCCAACTGTAAGAGGTATTTAAAACCACCTTCTTTCATTGTCCATTTTATATCCCTTTTGTGTTCAGTGATCACCTCAGCAATCAGTCATAAATTTTTTAGTGCTTTCTGCTACTGTAGTATCTTTATTGTGCTAAGAGCATTAACATGAAATCTACATGCTTAAATTTTTAAGTGTAAAGAACAGTTTTATGTTGTGTAGCAGGATTATGTTGTGTAGCAGATATCTAGAACTTAGTAATCTTGCATAACTGAAAATTTACACTCACTGAAAAATAATTCTACTTTTTGTTCTCTCTCCAGCCCCTGACAACCACCATTCTCTTCTCCATTCTCTGCTTCTAGAATTTTGACTATTTTAGATATCTTATGTGAGTGGAATCACACAGTATTTGTACTTCTGTAACTGGCTTATTTCACTTAGCAAAATGTCTTCCAGGTTCATATATGCTGTTCTATATGGTAATGTGTCCCTTTAAAGGCTGAGTAATCTTTCCTTTCTATATGTATATATACATGCCACACTTTCTTTATTCATCCATTACTTATTGAACATTCTGATTGTTTCTTGTGAAATAATGTTGCAACAAACATGGAAGTGCAGATATCTCTTTGAGAATCTGATTTCAATTCTTCTGGATATATACCCAGAAGTAAGATTGCTGAATTATATTATATGAGCTGAGACATACAGCAATGGAGCAAAATAGAGAGTCCATTAATAAGCCAACGCATTTGCAGTCAAACAATCTTCCACAAGGGTTTGAAAAATGTGTAATTAGGAAAGGATAGTCCCTTAAACAAACGATGGGAAGATTGTATATTCACAGGAAAAATAATAAAATTGAACTTATTTTACACTATACACAAACAATCAACACAAAATAGACCAAAGACTTGAATGTAAGACCTTACTCTGAAAAACCCTTAAAAGTAAACCTAGGACAAAAGCTTCTTGACACTGGTCTTGGCACTGATTTTTTTTAAAGTACAAGCAGCAAAAACAGTGAGAATACATCAAACTAGAAAAGTTTTGTACAGCAAAGGAAATAATCAGCACAATATAAAGTCAACCTATGGAATCAGAAAAAAAGAAATATTTACAACTATAAATCTAAGTTAATATCCAAAATGTAAGGAATTCCTACAACTCAACATAAAAAAAAAAAGTAAGCCAATTAAAAAAAATAATAAACAAAGGACTTAAATAAGCATTTCTTCAAAGAAGCCATGCGAACAGCCAACAGGTTTGTGAAAAGGGGCTCAGCATCACTAATCATCAGCGATATGCACTTCAAAACCACATTGAGATATCACCCCACACCTGTTAGAATGGCTATTTTTTTTAAAGGTAAGTGTTGGGAAAGATGTGGACAAATAATCACCCTGTACACTCTTGATTGGAATGCAAAGTACTGCAGCTGCTATGGAAAATAGTATGGAGGTTCCTCAAATATATAAAAATAGAACACCATATGGTCATGGTATTTACCTGGGTGATGTGATCAAAACTTTCATTCCTAATGGATCTATACTATTAGTAGCCCTGCCAGAATTGGGTTGTTGTAGTTTCCCATTAATTTTAATCATAGAGTATGACAGAAATTAATCTCTTGTATTACAGTTATTTTCTTGTTCACCTAAATGCACTGTATAATATCAGGCCAATTTTTCCTTGGTAATAAGACTTAATCACCCAGCCAAAACAGTTTGTCTATTCCAATTATGAATTTCAGAACTGAGAAAATAACTGTAGGATATATTTATGGATCCATGAACTTATCTGACCTGAGTTAAAATTTATTAATCAGCTTATCTCCATAAGCTCCTACTGTGACCACTGAAGTTAAATGACATTTTGAGACATCTGGAATTAGTGTCAGGTTAAACAAATGCACATTATGCCTGAAAAGTTTTGTCATCTTCTTTTCCCCAATGCATAACTCTGTAAAAGTCTGCAGGTTCTTTTGGGGAAAGGTGGAAGAAAGATTACAAATGTAAATTTTGGCATAATAGTGGAGTCCTTTCTGTAAGGATACATATTTTCCTTCATTCAAGATGTTATACGTTTGTGAACTGGCTCCATACTAGGAATTCATTGATGGGCTATGAGTCGTTTTATGATTTAAATTAGACTTGTGTTCACTTGATCTACAACTCTTATGCTTACACAGATGAAGTAAATATTTAGTAGACAGTGCACCTATTTCACTTTTAGAAATACTATGACCAACTGAACACCACCACAAATCTTTGCAAGTCAGAATATTCTGATTACTGATTTGCTCTGTCATGCATTTCAGTAACCATGCACACCTGTCTTGGCAATTTAGTTCAGCCGCTTGGCTCCTGCAACCCTGGATCCAACTAACCCCACTGAATATAGATTTCTCAATTCAAGGGCATCAGTGCAATTTATGGCCCACAGTGACAGGTGAATGACAAAGTTGTACACCTAACAGTTCCTTTTAGTAAAAGATAATTTGAAAATTAACAAGCATTCTTTATGGTGTATTTTAAGATTTTGAAAAGGACATATTCAAAATGAAGTTATATTTTACATGATTCTCTACACAGTAATCAAAAATTCCTACAATAATATAAAACTTAACATCTAATATTATGTGTTTTTTCTTCTTTGAAATTTTGAAATTTAAGTTTGGTTAAACTAATGCAAAATTTTGGTGTTATTTAAAATAATATTGTTATTTTATACAAAAGTGTTAAATGATAGTAACGATGTGTAATTCATTTTTAGTTTCTAGAAGAAAGCTAAAATTAGAATTTATTTTATAAATTAAATATCCATGTCTCCATATCAGTGTGGAAGAATTTACAAAAGTCAAGGGCAATTTTAAAACATCACAATATTTTAAGTAAGAAAATCACTTAAAATATTTCCTTAAGAATATTTTTTTGTTTTGAAATATTAAGTGTATCTTGTCATGAAATCTTTAAGTCATCAATATGTAATATAATGACACCCATGTAAAATATTTATGTTTACATATATTCATAAAAACTAAAAAATATATATACATTAATAATTATATAAAAATTGCAGAATTCATGAAGAAATCCTTTTTAATTTGGTTACTTAGAATTTGTGCATATGCTTCAGGAATTCTGAAAAAAAATCCTTATACTTTGTATACAAATACTTCCTTGCATTATTCTTTTCATTTGGAGAGAGTTATTAATTTCATAAGTTTGCTATTACTGTTTTTATTTAGTCACTAAGTCATGTCTGACCCTTTGAGAGCCCATGGACTGTACCCTGCCAGGCTCCTCTATCCATGGGATTTCCCAGGCAAGAATACAAGAGTGGATTGCCATTTGTTTCTCCAGGGGATTTTTCCAACCAGAGATCGAACCCATGTCTTGTGCATAGGCAGGTGAATTCTTTACTGCTGAGCCTCCAGGGAAGGCCCAGTTTGCTATTATTCATTACCAAATAAGACTCTAAACCATGATTTATACCACAGAAATTCTATTTTTTCATATCTCAAACTGGAAAACTGGTTTAATGAAATCACTTTGCTTTTTCCGTATTACCTACTGCCATAGGTACCTTTTTGGTTATATATTGTTTTCTGCTCAAAGATACATGGATTTGATTCAGTTCAGTCGCTCAGTTGTGTCCAATTCTTTGTGACCCCATAGACTGCAGCACACCAGGCTTCCCTGTCCATCATCAATTCCCGGCGCTCGATCAAACTCATGTCTACTGAGTTGGTGTTGCCATCCAAACACCTCATCTCCTGATGTCCCCTTCTCCTCCCACCTTCAATCTTTCCTAGAATCAGAGTCTTTTCAAATGAATCAGTTCTTCCCATCAGGTGACCAAAGTATTGGAGCTTCAGCTTCAGCATCAGTCCTTCCAGTGAACAGTTAGGACTGATTTCCTTTAGGATGGACTGGTTGGATCTCCTTGCAGTCCAAGGGACTCTCAAGAGTCTTCTTCAACACCACAGTTCAAAAGCATCAATTCTTCAGTGCTCAGTTTTCTTTATAGTCCAACTCACACATTAATACATAACTACTGCAAAAAAAAACATAGCTTTGACTAGATGGACCTTTGTTGGCAAAGTAATGTCTCTGCTTTTTAATATGCTATCTAGGTTGGTCACAGCTTTTCTTCCAAGGAGCAAATGTCTTAATTTCACAACTGTAGTCACTATCTGCAGTGATTTTGGAGCCCTCCAAAATAAAGTCAGCCATTGTTTCCACTGTTTCCCCATCTATATGCCATGAAGTGATGGAACCAGATGCCATGATCTTAGTTTTCTGAATATTGAGTTTTAAGCCAACTTTTTCACTCTCCTCTTTCACTTACATCAAGAAGCTCTTTAGTTCCTCTTTGCTTTCTGCCATAATGGTGTCATCTGTATATCTGATGTTACTGATATTTCTCCCAGCAGTCTTGATTCCAGCTTGTGCATCATCCAGCCAGGCATTTCACATGATATATTCTGCATATAAGGCAAATAAACAGGGTGACAGTACACAGCCTTGAAGTACTATTTTCCTGATTTGTAACCACTCTGTTGTTCCATGTCCAGTTCTAACTGTTGCTTCTGTATTTTTTTTCCCAAGTGTTTGAATACAGGTTTATTAACATAATTACATAGATATTCATTTTCATTTCCAATATGTCCCTTGGAAATGTTACTTTATTGCAAGTGTTTTTTTTTTTTTTTTTTTGCATTATTTTTATTTGTTTATTTTTTAGATTCCACAATGTGCACTTTTTTTTAATTTTTTTAAATTAATTAATTTATTTGCATTATAATATTGTATTGGTTTTGCCATACACTGACATGAATCTGCCATGGGTGTACATGTATTCTCCATCCTGGACCCCCCTCCCACCTCCCTCCCCATCCCATGCCTCTGGGTCATCCCAGTGCACCAGTCCTGAGCACCCTGTATCATGCATCAAACCTGGACTGGCGATTTGTTTCACATGTGATAATTTACATGTTTCAATACCATTCTCCCATATCATCCCACCCTCGACCTCTCCCACAGAGTCCAAAAGACTGTTCTATACATCTGTGTCTCTTTTTCTGTCTCGCATACAGTGTTATCGTTACCATCTTTCTAAATTCCATATATATGTGTTAGTATACTGTATTGGTGTTTTTCTTTCTGGCTTACTTCACTCTGTATAATAGACTCCAGTTTCATCCACCTCATTAAAACTGATTCAAATGTATTTTTAATGGCTGAGTAATATTCCATTGTGTATATGTACAACAGCTTTCTTATCCATTCATCTGCCAATGGACATCTAGGTTGCTTCCATGTCCTGGTTATTATAAACAGTGCTGCGATGAACATTGGGGTACATGTGGCTCTTTCAGTTCTGGTTTCCTCAGTGTGTATGCCCAGCAGTGGGATTGCTAGGTCCTTTGGCAGTTCTAGTTCCAGTTTTTTAAGGAATCTCCACATTGTTCTCCATAGTGGCTGTACTAGTTTGCATTCCCACCAACAGTGTAAGAGGGTTCCCTTTTCTCTGCACCCTGCCCAGCATTTATTGCTTGTAGACTTTGGATAGCAGCCATTCTGACTGGCGTGAAATGGTACCTCATTTTGGTTTTGATTTGCATTTCTCTGATAATGAGTGATGTTGAGCATCTCTTCATGTGTTTGTTAGCCATTTGTATATCTTCTTTAAAGAAATGCCTGTTTACTTCTTTGGCCCACTTTTTGATTGGGTCATTTATTTTTCTGAAATTGAGCTGTGGGAGTTGCTTGTATATTTTTGAGATTAATTCTTTGTCCATTGCTTTGTTTGCCATTATTTTCTCCCATTTTGAAGGCTGTCTCTCACCTTGCTTATATTTTCCTTTATCAACCTGCCTGACTTCAGTCTCAGTCTGAAAGCCACAGTCATCAAGACAATATGGTACTGGCACAAAGATGGAAATATAGATCAATGGAACAAAAGAGAAAGCCCAAAGATAAATCCATGCACCAATGGACACCTTATCATTGACAAAGGAGGCAAGAATATACAATGGAGAAAAGACAATCTCTTTAACAAGTGGTGCTGGGAAAACTGGTCAACCATTTGTAAAAGAATGAAACTAGATCACTTTCTAACACCATACACAAAAATAAACTCAAAATGGATTAAAAATCTAAATGTAAGACCAGAAACTATAAAACTCCTAGAGCAAAACATAGACATAACACTCTCCAACATAAATCACAGCAGGATCCACTATGACCCACCTCCCAGAATATTGGAAATAAAAGCAAAAATAAACAAATGGGACCTAATTAAAATTAACTGTTTCTTCTTGACCTGCCTACAGATTTCTCAGGAGGCATGTAAGGTGTTATGGTATTCCCATCTCTTTAAGAATTTTCCACATTTTGTTGTGATGAAGGGTGTTGAATCTGGCATATGTATATAAATACACATAGTTTTAAGCCTTGCAACCGTACAACATGAAAGTGTTAAAGGCCAGAGTCAGAAAGAATTTGGCACTGAAAAACATAAAATGACTGTTGAAAAGTAGGACCCTGTATCCTCTGAGTCCATATTTTTATAACCTATAATTATTTCATATGCTTAGTAGCACTGGCTTATAGTTTGCTAGAATATCATTCTTTTTAGCTTAAAAAATTAAAACTGTCAAAAATTACAGTATATTTAAAGTAACATGTATTTAATGTATGAAAAATAGTAGCATTGTTGATCAAAAACAAGTAATCTTTCTGCTTATAATCATTGTTTGAAACTATCTTAATTCTCATGTGTATTGGTGGTGGAGTATGTTATTATCCTTGCACTGGGCAGAGACCTTTTCAGTACTTATAAATCTAAGAGAGTTAATGTCAGAGTGACATTTCACAAAATGTGTTGCCTTGCGGGAGCTTGACCATATTTCATTTTCAGTAGCAACACTGAGTAATCTAATCACCAAACGTACACTCCCAAACTACTATAAAGATTTTCCGTCATCAATTTTCATTACCAGTTTGTCCACCTCTGTTCCTTATTCTTCATGTTTTCCTCTATTTTTTTTCAGTATCATCACCAACACTAGCAGATATTAGCTTACGTACAAGTTTCAAATCTACCTGAAACATCACTAACCCAAACAATTTCAGTTGAGATAGATACCATTAGGATTTGAGCAACTCGTACCTTTAAAAATAATAGTTATAACATCACAATCATTTTCTTTTTTTTTTTATTTTATTTTATTTTTTTTTCTAATTTTATTTTATTTTTAAACTTTACATAATTGTATTAGTTTTGCCAAATATCAAAATGAATCCGCCACAGGTATACATGTGTTCCCCATCCTGAACCCTCCTCCCTCCTCCCTCCCCATACCATCCCTCTGGGTCATCCCAGTGCACTAGCCCCAAGCATCCAGTATCCTGCATCGAACGTGGACTGGCAACTCGTTTCTTACATGATATTTTACAATCATTTTCTTAAATTTGTGACTTTCATATCTAAGACTATGTAGGTCTCTGCCTGTTTTGCTGGATAAAACAGCGAATTTTACTACATGGCAAATCAGATGTACTATATGACAAAATATTAGAGCTGATAAATGTATTTGATAATAACATAAAGAGAATATTCCTCTAAATTTGTTTATCTGAAAATGTGATAATCATAGACATGATTTGGTTATAAATAATAATCTCTTCTTTTTAAGCTTGATGAAATGTATACAAATATTATCTCCTTTCCTATTTAATGTAAAATAATCATATCAGTTTCTACCATAAATATATAGGGAGAAATTTTCTTTTATGTATTCTTTTTGCTATATACCATAATTTTAAACTTGTAAGAGGTATCATTTTCAGTTACTTTTGAATGTGTTGTCAACACTATTATTCTATTTTCACTCTGAGTACTGCATAAAATTTTTTTTTTTTTTTTACTTAATGAGACTTAACATTATAAAATTTAGGTCATTTTTCATAAATATCCCTTATGTATTCAATTTAAAAAAAGTATACCTTGCAGTTGTTATGTGCAGTGGTTTACAAGCATCAGTAGTGGGAAGCTATCTATTGTGTGGTTAAAATTGGCTGTTATTATTATTTGCCAATTTGCATGGGGAGGCATGCTGTATAGGCATTTTAATTTTTAGTTCCAGTTAGTCTATTTGTGTTGGTAGGGGTGACTCAGTGCTAAAGAATCTGCCTGCCAAGTAGGATAATTAGTAGACATGGGTTCAATCCCTGGGCCAAAAAGAACCCCTAGAAAGGAAATGGCAACCCATTCCAGTGTTCTTGGCTGAGAAATCCTATGTGGAATGGATTGCCATTCCACATGGAGCATGGTGGGCTATATAGTCCATGGGGCCGCAAAAGAGTTGGACATGACTTAGAGACTAAACAACAACAGCTGATAAATTAGTTTATTTAATACATGAATTTTATAAAAAGTAGTACAGTAAGAAAGTGAAGATGGAAGTCAACTTCTGTAGGATTGATGAGGAAGGTAAGAAGAAAAATTGATGAAATTGAGATTGCAGCTTTAGATATTTAAGGAAAAAGGAAAGCTTATTTCTTTTTCACATACAAATTTTAATTTTTTGCACACAATTTCCAATAAAATTATAAATATTCAACATATCCTAGTTCTATTACAATTTTGTGACCCTTTTAAATGTAAAATCAAATGTACAAACACAGAAATACATATATTTTATACTTCTTATCTGAATATACCCCATGACAACAATTTACAAATATATTAATTAATGGACTGCAAGTAATACATGAAGAAATTTTACAAAAGGATCATGGTCCTTCCTTAAGAAAATTCAATCATGTTTTAAATTTACGATAGGCAACACCCTCATTCCTGAGTTTTTTATAATTATCTCTAAATGGTATTCTCCATTATAGGTGTAATCATAGAGAAAAAAAAAACATTATATTTACCAGAATATAAACTGATAGATTACCAAAAGTCATCCAGTTATTGAAACTGAAAGATCTATATACTTCTCACAACACTATGTTTGAGACAGTGAGTTTATTTATTTATTTTGTATTACCACTGTGGGTGATATTTGTAAGTTTCAAGAATGAAATTTATCTTTGGGCCATAAGAAGATTTGATGATGTTGCTCTAAATAATAAAATAGAAATTTGATAATAAATACAAAGAGTAAAAATTACATATGGTCATAGAATGGCTCTTTGAAGTTAGATTTGTTTGCTTTAAAAATATTTTTAGAAGCTTAACACACAGGTATTCAGTCCTGCCAACTCTTTGAAACGACATGAACTGCAGCCTACCAGGCTCCTTTGTCCATGGGATTCTCCAAGGCAAGAATACTGGACTGGGTTGCTCCAAAGGATCTTCCCAACCCAGGAATCAAACCTGTGTCTCCAGTGTCTCTTCAATTGGCAGGAATATTATTTACCACTGAGTTACCTGTGAAGGCCAGAAACCTAGGAGGATTAACAAAAATAAAATCTAACATTCTCTGTTCTCTCCTTTTTTGTTATGCTGCCATTCTATTATCAATGTATATTTAACCCTTGCTGTGTATGTTATTACAGCTGCTGCTGCTAAGTCACTTCAGTCGTGTCCACCATCTGTGCGACCCCATAGACGGCAGCCCACGAGGCTTCCCCGTCCCTGGGATTCTCCAGACAAGAACATTGGAGTGGGTTGCCGTTTCCTTCTCCAATGCATGAAAGTGAAAAGTGAAGTCGCTCAGTCGTGTCCGACCCTCAGCGACCCCATGGACTGCAGCCTTCCAGGCTCCTCCATCCATGGGATTTTCCAGGCAAGAGTACTGGAGTGGGGTGCCATTGCCTTCTCCCATGTTATTATTACTCTTACTCAAAGTATTATTTGCCACCTTAATTCTAAATGCTAGCTTATTGATCTACATGCAATATTACAACATGATCACATTTTCACCCTAAGAGTAAGATCAAATTTATCTGAAGATTTAAAAACAAGCAAGCAAACAAAACTTGAGCATTTTTTTAAATTGAAAATTAATTATTAAATATCTCTAAGGATTGTCAAAACATTGATTTTACTTGAAAGAGTTTTCTCAGTTAAGTTTTATAAATTTAATGTTCTCTTTAAGTTGCACAAGCTCCGTAACAACTCTGAAAGAAATATACTGTAAGCATGATCCATTTTTTATAAGGACAGATTTAGAGACTTACCTTACTGAAACAGTAATTCGAAGTTTCCTTAAGTATCATAAATTTAAGTGTATATTTTAGTTTCTAAGTTCTGTGCTTTGGGTTAGGGCTTCTTTTTAAAATATTAATGCTTGGAATTTTAATAAGATATTTTTGCATAATTGCTTTATTGAGTCTGTATAATGTCTTTATTAAGAACATAGATTTTTTTACCCCAATGAGCTGTTTCAAGCTGCAGTTTAGGCACTTACTGTGTGACAACACATTATCTTAATTTTCAGTGTGTGAGCTTTTAATCTGCAAAATAAGGTTATTCAGAATGTGAATGTTAACTGAAAGGTTTAACTCACACAGATTTGTGGTAATCACCTGTAAATCACTTAGAACTAGTTTAGAAGTATCTTGTAAATCACCAATGTTCCATAAACTATCAGTAATCGTGAACTATTTTTACTGTAAGTCCAGGGGTTCGGTTCTTACTTTACAAATATACTGGGCATTATTCATCCACTTATAAAATAAAATAATTAAAATGAAACAAATTACAAAACTGAATTTTACTTTAATATGTAAAATGAAGCTCAGGAATCTTTTTGATTCCCTCTCTGAATTGTAACAGTTGGTTCTGACTTATGAAGGTGTTCAAATGCAATTTCATAATAATTAACATATTGTGAGAAAATATATTTCTAGACTATTAAAAAAATCAAACCAATGTCTAGTGCCATTAGTTTTTTAGTTTAATAAGAAACACTTAATATAAACTCCCCATTTGCTAGATCAGACGTTAAGCTTGAGGGATACCAATTTGACCCAAAATGCAAATAAATGCCCTAAGAATAATAAAAGGGGGGGAGGAACCACAGTAGTTCTACAAATAACTACTGCTCTATTTATTTTTACACAATTGCAGTAAGTGATTTGAAAGTCTGAATAGTGATTTATTAGGCATGATTTGGAAACCATTCACACTGAAGTGTCACTCAGTCTTTACCATTTACTATCTTTCTCTGAACACTCCTCAACATACTTTCACATCCTCAGCAGAAAACCATCATCTGTTTCTCTCTGCTTCACTAATGTGTTTGTATTTCTTACTGTAATTAGTGTTTATCATATTCTATCACATGTTCATCACTTTTCAGAGGCAATGAGCTTCTTGGTACCAAACACTTTGTCTTTAGTCTTTTAGATTCTAGTTTACACAGTATATCTGGATCATTGTGGATAATGTGATGCATATACATATATACACATATACTCATGAGGACAATGCAATCGTACACTAGTGAAGCCAAAATACACAGGAGAACACAAAAGAAATGATTAGAGTAAACATAATATTTTAAAATCCATGTATTTGGAAAAGTAAAATAACAGATTATTTGAAGTGAAGTTGGTTGCTACCAAATAATAACAGCCTAGTGTATCAATATTTAATAAGTAAAGTTCTTATTTATCAATCATAAGAGGAAAATATAGAACATGTTCTGAAGTTGATGTAATTCTAAAGATGCAAAGCAAAGTGACAGGGTGAAATAATATGTGCTCAGAACTCTCATTGAATCTTCATACACATAAAGAAATGGTCAAGAATATATTAAAAAAAAAATAGCACAAGACCTCCAGTAAGACTGACAGCTAAGAAACAGTGATACTCATTTTAGAGAAAATTTGGGTGTTTCTCTTTCATACAGTTCAGATATGACAAAAATTTACAAGCTAGTTTCAGGGTTAACTTATCATTTACTTTTATAAAAATATTCCTCCATTATTTTCATAGAAAATAACTTTGGAAAACTCGACGAACAAATTTTAATATAAAGAGACAGAACACACTGAAAAGTATAAGCGATGGTAAAAATAGCCAAGTGTACATGTTAATGTAAATCAGCAAAATAGTTTACATTGGAGCCACAGATTATACTGGTTGCAGTGTGTGTCAAGGTATGGTGTGTGTGTGTGTGTGTTGGGGGAGCAGGGGTAAAGGTGAGGAAATAGCTTGCTCATAACATAATGCGTCTAGAAATATCATTTAAATATATGCAAGGCAGAGGCACAAATAGTGAATGGAAGCCAGACATGATGAAAATTCTAATGAACTGTGCATTCTAGCTCAAAAGAAACAACGAAGCACTGGAGAGAAAAAAATCCACTTCTGGGATTGCTCATAGTTCTGACTGTCTTCATTTTCTTAATGCACTATGGAATTAATAAACATACAATGTTAAATTATGTTAAATAGCCCTTCAAGCTTAAAGTCTGAAGAAACTTAAATGAGAGATATTGTTAAGATAATACAACTTGTTCATGCAACTGTTCTGTTCTTAATATCATACCTGCATCCTCCAGCTGCCTCCCCACTTTCACAAAAAAGAAAAAAAAAAAAAATTTGAATCAAGAACAACAAGAAAGAAACAGAAGATCCTGAAGCAGAGCACAGAAACAGACCCCTCAGATACCTACTTTGCTGGTCCCTAACTTACAATGGTATTGAAATTTGAAAATTCTCACTAATCTCCTCTTCCAGTATAAGAAAGAATGAAATCAAATTTGTATACCATAATACCATATATTTGTTCCTACTTTAGCATGGAACTTAAGAAAGATTAAGTGGGCAATAATTTTGTCTTTCTCTGGGGCAGCAACAAAATAGAAAGATCTATAATAACTAGAAGAAAACTGTCCAATTCTCAGAAGCTATTCCTCAATGGAAACGTTAAGTGGGCACACCTCCAGAGCTGAATGGTTACCAAAGTCTCAGAAGTGTTAGAAGAGTGTGGGTGTTCTAACTACCTTTCTAATAAAGCACATCCACCTCAGTCATGATGTTCAGTTCACTATCCTACCTAGAAAACACACATACACACTCTTCAATACGAAATAGCCAATCCTTACTATATAACTCAGAGATAAAAGCCTTATATCTTCCATTGCTCCCCCTCATAGCTCAGTTGGTGAAGAATGAGCCTGCAATGCAGGAGACCTGGGTTTGATTCCTGGGTCAGGAAGATCCCCTGGAGAAGGAAATGGTAATCCACTCCAGTATTCTTGTATGGAAAATCCCACGGACAGAGGAGCCTGGCAGGCTACAGTCCATGGGGTCACAAGAGTTGGACACGACTTAGTGACTAAACCACCACCACCATCTTCCATTGGCCCATATTAGTTTGCTAGGGCTGCTGTAAGAAAGCAGTATAACCTGGGTAAAAAATAAATAAATTTACTACTTGCAGTTTTGGAGGCTAGAATTCTGAGAACAAGTTATCAGCAGGTCAACACTCCCTCTGAAGGTGTTAGTAAAGGATCCGTTCCAGACCTTTCTCAAGCTTCTGGTAGTTCCTCAGCTTGTGAAGGTATAACTTCAATCTCCACATGGCATTCTCCCTATGTATGTGTTTGTCCATGTGTCCAAATTTTCTCTTTTTATAAAGACATGCAGTCATGCTGGACCAGAACTCATCCTAATGACCTCAACTTAAGCTGATCATCTACAAATACGCTACTTCCAAATAAGGTCACATTATGGCAAACTGGTGGTTAACACTTGAATATATTAAAACTGGAGGACAAAACTGAACCCTTAGCACTGTCCAAGCATAAGGAAAATGGAAATAACTACCTGATAATTGTAAACTACAATAAAGTTAGGTTAAATCAGACTTTGTAAAGCAAGAGAGAAAGTCTAAAGCAGCAGTCTTTTATTTAAAAGAAGTGTTTCTTTTTCTGCCTTTTTTTTTCCCGAGACAACAGGGGAAAAATCCAGAGGATATAAGGAAAAGTAATTAGACATTAGAATAAACAACAGAAGGTGAAAAGAATAATAATAAAATTAACATTGCAGAGAATTGAATCTGTTGTGAAGAAAAAGCTTGAAATGAAACACAGAATGCAGATGAAAAAAGACCAAAACTAAACAAACACAACATAGTAAAAATTTAAAAAAAAAATATTTTTTTAACTTAATTTATTTTAGTTGGAAGCTAATTACTTTACAGTATTGTAGTGGTTTTTGCCATACATTGAAATGAATCAGCCATGAGTTTATATGTGTTCCCCATCTTGAAACCCCTTCACATCTCCCTCCCCATCCCATCTCTCTGGATCATCCCAGTAAACCAGCCCTGAGCACCCTGTCTCATCCATTGAACCTGGACTGGCGATCTGTTTCATACGTGATAATACACATGTTTCAATGCTATTCTCTAATATCATCCCACCCTTGCCTTCTCCCACAGAGTCCAAAAGACTGTTCTATACATCTGTGTCTCTTTTGCTGTCTTGCATATATGGTTATCGATACCATCTATCTAAATTCCATATATATATGTTCAGTTCGTTCAGTTCAGTCACTCAGTCGTGTCTGACTCTTTGCAACTCCATGAATTGTAACACGCCAGGCCTCCCTGTCCATCACCAACTCACGGAATTCACTCAGACACACATCCATCGAGTCAGTGATGCCATCCAGCCATCTCATTCTCTGTTGCCCCTTCTCCTCCTGCCCCCAATCCCTCCCAGCATCAGAGTCTTTTCCAATGAGTCAACTCTTCGCATGAGGTGGCTAAAGTACTGGAGTTTCAGCTTTAGCATCATTCCTTCCAAAGAAATCCCAGGACTGATCTCCTTCAGAATGGACTGGTTGGATCTCCTTTCAGTCCAAGTGACTCTCAGGAGTCTTCTACAACACCACAGTTCAAAAGCATCAATTCTTCGGTGCTCAGCTTTCTTCACAGTCCAACTCTCACATCCATACATGACCACTGGAAAAACCATAGCCTTGACTAGATGTACCTTTGTTGGCAAAGTAATGTCTTTGCTTTTCAGTATGCTATCTAGGTTGGTCATAACTTTTTTCCAAGGAGTAAGCATCTTTTAATTTCATGGCTGCAGTCACCATCTGCAGTGATTTTGGAGCCCAAAAAAATAAAGTCTGAGACTGTTTCCACTGTTTCCCCATCTATTTCCCATGAAGTGATGGGACCAGATGCCATGATCTTTGTTTTCTGAATGTTGAGCTTTAAGCCAACACACTCCTTTTTCACTCTGCTCTTTCACTTTCATCAAGAGGCTTTTTAGTTCCTCTTCACTTTCTGCCATAAGGGTGGTGTCATCTGCATATCTGAGGTTATTGATATTTCTCTTGGCAATCTGGATTCCAGATTGTGCTTCTTCCAGCTCAGCGTTCCTCATGATGTACCAGGCATATAAGTTAAATAAGCAGGGTCACAATATACAGCCTTAATGTACTCCTTTTCCTATTTGGAACCAGTCTGTTTTTCCATGTCCAGTTCTAACTGTTGCTCCCTGACTTGCATACAGGTTTATCAAGAGGCAAGTCAGGTGTTCTGGTATTCCCGTCTCTTTCAGAATTTTCCACAGTATATGTGTTAGTATACTCTATTGGTGTTTTACTTTCTGGCTTACTTCACTCTGTATAATAGTCTCCAGTTTCATCCACCTTAGAACTGATTCAAATGTATTCTTTTTAATGGCTGTGTAATACTCCATTGTGTATATGTACCATGGCTTTCTTATCCATTCGTCTGCTGATGGACATCTAGGTTGCTTTCATGTCCTGGTTATTATAAACAGTGCTGTGATGAACATTGGGATACACGTGTCTCTTTCAATTCTTGTTTCCTCAGTGTGTATGCCCAGCAGTGGGACTGATAGGTCATATGGCAGTTCTATTTCCAGTTTTTTAAGGAATCTCCACACTGTTCTCCATAGTGGCTCTACTAGTTTGCATTCCCATCAACAATGTAAGAGGGTTCCCTTTTTTCCACACCCTCTTCAGCATTTATTGTTTGTAGATTTTTGGATAGCAGTTGTTCTGACTGGTGTGAGATGTTACCTCATTGTAGTTTTGATTTGCATTTCTCTGATAATGAGTGATGTTGAGCATCTTTTCATGTGTTTGTTAGCCATCTGTATGTCTTTTTTGGAGAACTTTCTAAAATGGAACAAAATAGAAAGACCAGAGACAAATCCACGCACCTATGAAGGCAATGGCAACCCACTGTAGTACTCTTGCCTGGAAAATCCCAGGGACAGAGGAGCCTGGTCAGCTGTAGTCCATGGGGTTGCTAGGAGTCAGACATGACTGAGTGACTTCACTTTCACTTTTCACTTTCATGCATTAGAGAAGGAAATGGCAACCCACTCCGGTGTTCTTGCCTGGAGAATCCCAGGGGCAGGGGAGCCTGGTGGGCTGCAATCTCTGGGGTCGCCCAGAGTCAGACACGACTGAGGTGACTTAGCAGTAGCAGCAGCAGCATGGACACCTTATCTTTGACAAAGGAGGCAAGAATATACAATGGAGAAAAGACAATTACTTTAACAACGGTGCTGGGAAAACCAGTCAACCACTTGTAAAATAATGACTCTAAAAACACTTTCTAACACCATACACAAAAATAAACTCAAAATGGATTAAAGATCTAAATGTAAGACCAGAAACTATAAAACTCCTAGAGGAGTAGGCAAAAGACTCTCCAACATAAAACAAAGCAGGATCCTCTATGACCCACCTTCCAGTGTATTGGAAATAAAAGCAAAAATAAACAAATGGGACCTAATTAAACTTAAAAGCTTTCGCACAACAAACGAATCTATAAGCAAGGTGAAAAGACAGCCTTCAGAATGGGATAAAATAATAGCATGAAGAAACACAGTATATCTGGATCACTGTGGATAATGTGATGCATATACGTATATACACATATACTCATGAGGACAATGCGATTGTACACTGGTGAAGCCAAAATGCTAATGCTGCTGCCTACAAAGAGTGCTGGCTGCCTACAAAGTTTAAAATGCAGGAAATAATAAAATAAAAAGAAAACTTTATACAGAGAATCGTGTTCCTTAAATACATACAATTTCCTGATTTCATCCAATTGTTCTGTTTTCAGAGATAACAAGTATCTTGCGAGGCATAAATAATATTTGCTGCTGCTGCTAAGTTGCTTCAGTCATGTCCAACTCTGTGAGACCCCATAGATGGCAGCCCACCAGGCTCCCCCTTTCCTGGGATGCTCCAGGCAAAAAACACTGGAATGGTATATAATATTTTCACCCTAATTATTATAGCTTTGTGTGTGTGTGTTAATCGCTTATTCATGTCCAACTCTATGTGAACCCATGGGCATTAGCCACCAGGCTCCTCTGGCCATGGAATTCTCTAGGCAAGAATACTGGAGTGGGTTGCTATTGCCTTTCCCAGGGGTTCTTCTCGACCCAGGTATCAAGAGTGGTCTCCTGCATTGTAGGTGGATGCTTCACCGTTTGAGGTACTAGGGAAGCTCTATTATAGCTTTACTACATATATTGTACTACTAACTGATATCAAATATTGTGCATTTGTTTATATAAAGATATATCCTCTGAAATGTACTTTTCATATTCAAAGAGTTACATGCTCAGTTACCAAAACTGTACTTCTTGAGTTAGTTTATTTTTTTGCCCTCAACTATTAGCTACCTCTCCCCATACCTTCCATAATAATTAAGGTAATTCCAAGGTCACACTAACTTTCATTGGATATTCACCCCCTTTGTATATTCTGTTCATATCTAAGTACACTGTACAATACAGCTAACTAGAGATTTTTATATTATGAAAGTAAATAGAAGTATTAAGTATCTCAAATGACACATTCATGATGCAAACATGAATCAAGTTTAAGTGCAAAACTCCATTTTGAGTAAAGGCTAAAGGGATGGATATTTATAGCTCATTAAGGACATCTTCCTAACACCGCAGACATTAACATCTGAAATATTTTCTCCTCTGTTTTAAAATGTAAAATTTTAACTAGAAGGAAATTGGAGAAGACTGTGGAGAAGGGCATGGCAACCCACTCCAGTATTCTTGCCTGAAGAATCCCATGGACAGAGGAGCCTGGTGGGCTATATAGCCCATGGGATCACAAAGAGTCATACACAAATGAAGTGGCATAGCATGCATGCATAGCACACATGCATGCATAGTCCCTTTAGCAGAAACAAAATTCAGAAAATGCTATCTCCTCTGTAGTCCTTTCTAAATGTGAATTAATCCAATATCAAGTCCCTTAAATGTCACTATTTGAAGATTCAAAGTAAAATTAAAGTTTCCCAATATACACTTCATGTCAAACACATTTCAAAATGAAAGAATCTTCAGCATACAAACAATTATATGATGAAATTGTAATTTCCACACCCCAGCATATGATGCAACCTAGACCTGCATTCTTACCAACTGCCAACCTTTTGTGTTGTTTGGAAAAATTAGAATAGATATAAAAAAAAACAAGAGAGCAGATATAAAAATTATAAAATAGTATGGGATATTCTTTATATGCCCCATAAAAACCCATTTTAGTGTTCTTAGCCTTCTTCAAAGATAAAATTTGAGAACTTGTGTTAATCAGATGAAAGTAAACAATTTGGAATAATGGCATACATTGATCTCTACTTCTTAATGAGTTGCCTTTGTGTTTTTTTTTATTTTTTATTTTATTTTATTTTTTAACTTTACAATATTGTATTGGCTTTGCCATATATCAAAATGAATGCACAAAGTTTTAAACTCTTCGTTTTTAACTTCTAACTATTTTGTTCCTGTCAACAAAGTCCCAAATTGAATGTGGGCTCTCTTTTTTTATTTATATTTTATTTTATTTTTTAGCTTTATAATATTGTATTGGTTTTGCCATATATCAACATGAATCTGCCACAGTTATACACATGTTCCCCATCCTGAACCCTCCTCCCTCCTCCCTCCCCATACCATCCCTCTGGGTCATCCCAGGGCACCAGCCCCAAGCATCCAGTATTGTGCATCGAAGCTGGACTGGCGAGTGGGCTCTCTTTTGATATGTCTTCTGCTCTCTTTTGACCATAGTTTATAGGAGAAAATATGCAAGTATGATCTGACTGTTCTTGGAAATTTTTATCCTTAGAAGGTCTGCTTTCATTTCCTTGTTTTCATAGTTTCTGCCATGTAATTTGTTAGGTTAGTGAATTACCCACTGTCCCATTTAATATCTCAGAGAATCAACAATGTGTCACTGACCTAAAGTTCATTTGGATCTCTGTGAGGATTTCTCTTCATCGTTTTCCTGAATCTTGACTCCAATGGTCAAGTGGTTTTCCTTATTTATTATTCTCCTTGACAACATCTTAGGCAGGTGCTGAGGTGTATAAAACACTCAGGGACCTCCTCTTGTTGCTATGTGTTTGGAGGTTTGTAAGTTTTTTTAAAAGGCTCATATTATAAAATACTCATAATCTATGATAATATAAATGCTTCAAAAACCTAATAGCCTTCTGATTAATTTTTATTTCATTAAGTTCCATAGATCAGTAAAAAAATAATATTTGTTTTCTAACATAATTCTCAGAACTGACACATTTCTTTCCATATTTGGCTATGTGATTCTCTTCTAATTTAACACTGGCTGGCTTGAGGCCATCAGAGTTTTAAGGAAAGGCTAATCAATCAGTTTAGCATAAGATTAATAGTTATATTGTTGTTCAGATGCTAAGTCATGTCCAACTCTGTGTGACCACATGGAGTGTAGCACACCAGGCTCCTCTGTCCTCTACTATGTCTTGGAGTTTGCTCAAATTTATGTCCATTGAGTCAGTGATGTTGTTTAACCATCTCATCTTCTACAACTCTTCTGCTTTTGTCTTCAATCTTTCCTAGCACCTGGCTCTCTTTCAATGAGTCAGTTCTTTGCATCACGTGGTCAAAGTATTGGAGGTTCAGCTTCAGTAGCAGTCCTTCCAATGAATATTCAGGACTGATTTCCTTTAGGATTGACTGTTTTGATCTCCTTGCTGTTCAAGGAACTCTCAAGAATCTTTTCCAGCACCACAATTTGAAGGCATCAGTTCTTCAGCACTCAGACTTCTTTATGGTCCAACTCTCATATCTATACATGACTACTAGAAAAACCATAGCTTTGACTATACAGGCATTTGTCAGCAAAGTGATGCCGTTGCTTTTTAATATACTAATATGTATTAAAACAAACCTAAGTTTGTCATAGCTTTCCTTCGAAGGAGCAAGCATCTTTTAATTTCATGGCTGCAATAACTGTCTGCAATGATTTGGAGCCCAAGAAAAGAAAATTTGTCATTGCTTCCAATTTTTCCCCTTCTATTTGCAATGAAGTGATGGGACTGGATATCATGATTACAGTTTTTTGAATGTTGAGTTTTAAGCTAACTTTTTCTCTCTCCTCTTTCACTTTCATTAAGAGGTTCTTCAGTTCCTCTTCACTTTCTGCCCTTAGAGTGGTATCATCTGCATACCTGAGATTGTTGATAATTCTCCTGGTAATCCTGATTCTAGCCTGTGGTTCATTCAGCCTGGCATTTTGCATGAGGTACTTTGCATAGAAGTTAAATAAACAAAGTGACAATATACAGCCTTTTCGTTGTCTTTTACCATTTTTGAACCAGTCCATTTTTCCATGTCCAATTCCAACCGTTGCTTCTTGAACTGCATGCAGAATATTCAGGAGACAAGTAAAGTGGTCTGGTATTTCCATCTCTTTAAGAATTTTCCACAATTTGTTGTGATCAACACAGTCAAAGGAATTATAATAGTCAATGAAGCAGAAGTAGATGTTTTTCTGGAATGCCTTTGCTTTATCCATGAACCAACAAATGTTGCCTATTTGAAATCTGGTTCCTCTGCTGTTTCTAAACCCATCTTGTACATGTGGAAGCTCTCAGTTCACACACTGCTAAAGCCAAGCCTGAAAGATTTTGAGCATAACCTTGCTAACACCTTCTAGAACTAACACCCCCCAAAAGATGTGCTTTAATCTTAGGGAAGTGGAATGCAAAAGTAGGAAGTCAAGACATATCCAGGATAGAACATTTGGCCTTGGAGTGCAAAATGAAGCAGGGCAAAGGCTAACAGAGTTTTGTCAAGAGAACACACTGGTCATAGCAAACACCCTGTTCCAAGAACAGGCTTGGCTATGTGATTCTCTCCTAATTTAACACTGGCTGTCTTGAGGCCATCAGAGTTTAATTCTACAAATGAACATCACCAAATGGTAAATACCAAAATCAGACTGATTATGTTCTTTGCAACCAAAGATGGATAAGCTCTCTATAGTCAGTAAAAATAAGACCTGGAGCTGACTATGACTCAGACTATGAGCTACTCATCCCAAAATTCAGGCTTAAATTAAAAGAAAGTAAGAAAAACTGCTAGGTGATTCAGGTATGCCCTAAATCAAATACTTCATGATTATACAGTGGAGGTGAAAAATAGATTCAAGGGATTAGATCTGGTAGACACAAAGTGCCTGAAGAACTATAGATGGAAATCTGTAATACAGTACAGTAGGCAGTGATGAAAACAAAAAAGGCCAAGAAGGAAAGTGGTTGTCTGAGGATGATTTACAGATACTTGAGGAAAGAAGAGAAGAGAAAGGGAAGGGAGAAATGGAAAGATATACCCAACAGAATGCAGAGAATAGTAAGGAGATATAAGAAGAACGTTTTTACACAGCTACATTCAGTTCAGTTCAGTTCAGTCACTCAGTCATGTCTGACTCTGCAACCCAATGGACTGCAGCAAGCCAGGCTTCCTTGTCCATCACCAACTCCTGGAGCTTGGAATAACTCACATCCATTGAGTTGGTGATGCCATCCAACCGTCTCATCCTCTGTTGTTCCCTTCTCCTCCTGCCTTCAATCTTTCCCAGCATCAGAGCCTTTTCCAGTGAGTCACTTCTTCATATCAGGTGGCTAAAATATTGGAGCTTCAGATTCAGCATCAGTCCTTCCAATGAATATTCAGGACTGATTTACTTTAGCATCAACTGGTTTGATCTCCTTGCAGTCCAAGGGAATCTCAAGGGTACTCTCCAACACCATAATACAAAAGCATCCACTTTCAGCACTTAAGCTTTCTTAATGGCCCAACTCTCACATCCATACATAACTATTGGAAAAGCCATACTTTTGACCAAATGGACATTTGTTGGAAAAGTAATGTCTCTGTTTTTTAATATGCTGTCTAGATTTGTCATAGCTTTTATTCCAAGGAGGAAGTGTCTTAATTTCATGGCAGCAGTCACCATCTGCAATGATTTTGTAGCCTAAAAAAGTAAAGTCTCTCACTGTTTCCCCATCTATTTGCCATGAAGTGATGGGACCGGATGCCATGATATTTGTATTTTGAATGCTGAGTTTAAGCCAGCTTTCTCAATCTCCTCAATCACTTTCAAGAGGTTCTTTAGTTCCTCTCCACTTTCTACCATAAGTGAGGTGTCATCTGCATATCTTAGATTATTGATATTTCTCTGGGCAATCTTGATTCCAGCTTGTGCTTCATCTAGCCTGGCATTTCACATGATGTACTCTGCATATAAGTTAAATAAGCATAGTGACAATATACAGCCTTAAAGCACTCCTTTCCCAATCTGGAACGAGTGTGTTGTTCCATGTCTGGTTTTACCTGTTGTTTCTTGACCTGCATACAGATTCTTAGAAGGCAGGTAAAGTGGTATGGTATTCCCATCTCTTGAAGAATTTTCCAATGTTTATTGTGATCCATACAGTCAAAGGCTTTAGCATAGTCAATAAAGCCGGAGTAGATATTTTTCTGGAATTGTCTTGCTTTTTCTATGATTCAGCAGATGTTGGTAATTTTGTTTCTGGTTCCTCTGCTTTGATAAATACTGCTTGGATATCTAGAAGTTCTCAGTTCACATACTACTAAAGCCTAGCTTGGAAAATTTTGAGCATTAATTTGCTAGAGCATGAGACTTGTGCAATTGTGCAGCAGTTTGCACATTCTTTGGCATTGCCTTTCTTTGGGATTGGAATGAAAACTGAACTTTTCCAATCCCGGGGCCACTGCTGAGTTTTCCAAATTTGCTGACATATTGAGTGCAACAATTTCATAGCATCATCTTCTGCTATTTGAAATACCTCACCTGGAATTCCATCACCTCCACTAGCTTTGTTCTTAGTGATGCTTCCTAAGGCCCACTTGACTTCCCATTCCAGGATATCTGGCTCTAGGTGAATGATCACACCATCATGGTTATCTGGGTCATGAAGATCTTTTTTGTACAGTTCTGTTTATTCTTGCCACCTCTTCTTAATATCTTCTGCTTCTGTTCAGTTCATATAGTTTCTGTCCTTTATTTGCTCATCTATGCATGGAGTGTTCTCTGTTGCCTCTAATTTTATTGAAGAGATCTTAGTATTTCCCATTCTATTGTTTTCCTCTATTTCTTTGCATTGATCACCGAAGAAGGTTTTCTTATCTCTCCTTGCTATTCTTTGGAACTCTGAATTCAGATGGATTCAAATGGATCTTTCCTTTACTCCTTTGCCTTTTGCTTCTCTTCTCAGCTATTTTTAAGGCCACCTCAGACAATCAGTTTTCCTTTTTGCATTTCCTTTTCTTGGGGATGATTTTGATCACTGTCTCTATAGAATGTCACAAGTCTTTGTCCATAGCTTTTCAGGCACTCTGTTTATCAAATCTAATCCCTCGAATCTGTCACTTCCATTGTATAATCATAAGGGATTTAATTTAGGTCATGCCTGAATGGTCTAGTGGTTTTCCCACTTTCTTCAATTTAAATCTGAATTTTCAATAAGGAGTTCATGATCTGAGCCACACTCAGCTCTCAGTCTTGTTTTTGCTGACTGTATAGAGCTTCTCCATCTTCAGCTGCAAAGAATACAATCAATTTGACTTCATTATTTACCATCTGGTGACGTCAATGTGTAGAATTGTCTCTTGTGTTGTTTCAAGACTGTGATTGGTATGACTAGTGCATTCTCTTGGTAGAACTCTTAGCCTTTGTCCTGCTTCATTTTGTACTCCAAGTCTAAACTTCCCTGTTACTCCAGGTATCCTGACCTCCTACTTTACGTTCCAGTCCCCATGACAAAAAAGACATCTTTTTATTTTTATTTTTTTTATGTTAATTCTAGGTCTTGTAATCTGCATAGTACCATTCAGCTTCAGCTTCTTCAGCATTTTTGCTTGGCGTATACACTTGGATTACTGTTATATTGAATGGTTTGCCTTGGAGATGAACAGAGATCATTCTGTCGTTTTTGAGACTGCATCCAAGTACTGCATTTCAGACCCTTTTGGTGACTATGAGGGCTATTCCATTTCTTCTAAGGGATTCTTGTCCATAGTAGTAGATGTAGTGGTCTCTGAATTATATTAACCGTTACATTATCCATCCTCAAAGTAACGTACGAGATAGTTTTTTTTTTGTTTTTTTGTTTTTTTACAAAATTGCACTATTTCTTAAAATGTGATATGTTTGTCAGTGTCTAGTTCAGTTCCATGACTGTACTGTCTATGACAACATATATTTTAGGTGGTTCACAAGATCAGTAGCATACTTTTGGAACTCATTTTTATTTCAATGTGCTTAGGCTAAGTCATAATATTTTAGGTCTCCAAAATATGAATGGTTTCTAATAACACAAGCCATTGGAAGGACTGCTGCTGAGGTTCCAATACTTCAGCCACATGATGCAAAGAAGCCATTCATTAAAAGACCCTTCTCCTGGAAAAGATTGAGGGAAGGAGAAGAGGACCACAGAGGATGAGATGGTTGGATGGCATCACTGACTAAATGGACATGAATTTGAGCAAGGTCCAGGAGTTGGTGATGGATAGGGAAGCCTGCCTTGCTGCAGTCCATGGGATTGAAAAGAGTCAGACACAACTGAGTGACTGAATTGAACTGATATCTCACATGTTTTCTAATATTGTTGAAGAGCTAGCACTAAGCAAAACTACAATGAAAAATCTTACCTGAATTCTTCCTGTATAGGTATGCTGCTAAGTCACTTCAGTCGTGTCCGACTCTGTGCGACCCCATAGACAGCAGCCCACCAGGCTCCCCTGTCCCTGGGATTCTCCAGGCAAGAACGCTGGGGTGGGTTGCCATTTCCTTCTCCAATGCATGAAAGTGAAAAGTGAAAGTGAAGTCACTCAGTCGTGTCTGACTCTTTGCAACCCCACAGATTGCAGCCCATGAGGCTCCTCCACCCATGGGATTTTCCAGGCAAGAGTACTGGAGTGGGGTGCCATTGCCTTCTCCATGTATAGGTATAGATACAGTATATTTGAGGTAGATAGCAATTGCATACAAAATCAATGTGTGTATCAGTGATTTTTTTCCCAACTTATCACATAATTCTCAAATTTTATAGCTTTCAGTATTACTTTTCATGCTTGTTCATAATAACTTCTAAGCAACTGCCAAAATTTTAGGATACTTTATATGTTAGAACACAAATTTTGACACCAATGTTGGTGTTAGTTGAAGTAATGATAGATTCTTTTAAAAAGCCCCAAAGTATTTATTGACAGAACAAATCACCATGTATCTCCCAAGTGAGGCATGGTGGGCATGCTTACACATTTGATTCAAGGATAAGACTCTTTCTGTCTTGTAGCTCCACAGTATTTGACACATGGCTTCTATGACCACCATGGAAAAGTATACCTATTTGAAAAACACAATATCCAATAAATAACACATCACTTTTCAAACATTCCATTACTGCCATCTAACCATATGCCAAAACTATTGTAAATGTTACAAACCAAAAGTGGCTTCTGCTACCTGACAGCAAATCAAAGTACAAATAAATATCATTTGTAGAGTAATGGAAAAGACAGAATATCACTTAATGCTGACTGCATTTGACTTTGGGTTGTCTCCTTTGGTAACACAATGAGAAGGCTCTATATTGAGAATGAATGATAGGGATTTCACTTTGTTTTAATTTTTATCATTAATAATGATATTGGTGTATTAATTTAAGTTTTTGAAGAGTTTCTGAGATTAGGCTTATAATTTAAACCAACAATTCTATACTTAATACATAATATACAATAAAGTGACTTCATATAAGAGAATGAACATAATTTAGTCAGTGGTTTTGTGAGAATTGCAAGGCACTTAAAAAAAAAGAAAAACAATTTGTACTTAACAATACAATAAAATATATGTTCAGAAAGATTTAAAAGTTAAACAATTAAACAAATATATAGAAAACTTAGAAGAAAATAATTACTGTATCAATATGGAGATAATTCTGTCTGTGTTATTGTTGTTTAGTAGCTAAGTCAAGCCTGACTATTTGCAACCCCATGGACTATAGTCCACCAGGCTCCTCTGTCCACAGGATTTCCCACTCAAGAATACTGTAGTGGGTTGTCATTTCTTTCTCCAGGGGTGGAGAAAATTGGTATTAATATACGTAAATATATTTTCTCTGTAAAAATTGAAAGCAGGAATCCGTCTTTAAAATAGTCTGGACTAAAATATGACTCACATAGATAACTGTATTTTAAAAGAATGTGTTTAAACAAATCTAATAAGTAAACTGTAAAAGAATATGACAAAATATTAACATAGTTGGGAATGAAAATTTTAAATTAATTCATGACAATTGGTGTTTTTGCTTACAAAGACAAACAAAAAGAGTATATACTTGCCAATTTCCTGAAACCAACAATCTTTTTTTTTTTTTCCACAATAATCCCTTGCCGTTGGTAAGGTTACAGAAAGTTGACAATTCAGGTACTGCTAGAGGTAATGTAATTTGCTATTTTATTCCTTTGATCAACTAGTGTGTCAAAATGACTCAGAAGTCATGAAACTGCTAATTTTCTCCCAATCTACTATATAAAGAAGCAAGAATTTATGGTAGCAAAATAATGTATCATGGGAAAAAATATTTACAAGATAGTTCATCATTCTCTGATAAAATAATATTGAAAATAAGCTAAATGCAGGACATAAAAAATGATGCTTGTTCTGATAAGGTGTTACTAGATTTAAATATATTTTAATTCAAAATATAATCATGAAGATTATATATGCAACATGAGATACAATACAGTACAACAATAGCAACAATTGTTCACATTATATTAACTAAACTATAAAATTTGGCAACAAATTTTGAGCCAAATGAAAACAGAAGCATTAAGGTTTGATTTTTTAAAAATTGATTATTTTTCTTATTTGAGATATTTTACAAGAAAATATTTATTGGTTCTGTTTTCTGTCTTAGTTCCCTATTTCAACAACCCCTGGGATTTGACACGAACAGAACAACATGCAAGCTGAACAAAGGATAATATGTTAAGGAAGGAGGAAAAATTTGCCCATCAAGGTTACATGATTAAATGCACCATATTTCTCTAGTACTTTCCTTCTTTTGTGTATTTACCTGTAATGCTCTATATACAGACTGTTTTGTGAATCCTACCTTCCAAAATATAGTCATGCTCTCCGTTTAACTCAAAGCTCTTTGTAGAAAAAAGGATCTGCCAACAATAAAGGCTGCAGACTAAACAGAGGAGAAATAAATCAATTTAAACTATATTTTCAAAAGAAGCAGGTACAATCTTTTATAAATTACTATGACCCAAGACAATAAACCATGTAATAACAGAAACAACTAGCAATTTTGGTCAGGGAATATCTTTTAAAATATAAAGCTGTGTGAATTCAGTATTTTTATTTGATGGCCAATGAAAGTTCTATTTCTTCCATTTATGTTTGGTTTCTTCATTATTGATTGTTTCAGAGATGTCATGCCAGTTAACATTCTATCTATTTGGGGGGTTATTTTTTCAGAAATATATCTTTCAGTAACTTGGCATATGTTGTGACAGCTATGTGCTACTCATTTCAACAAATATTATTTTGAAATTTAGTGGTCATATTAGAGAAAAATATGCTTTATACTGCTTAATGATTTGGGATGATAATCAATAATCATCTTTTTTTTGTTTTTTGAGGCATAAAGATTTGCACTTATTTTTGTTTGTTTTTATTTTTTATTTTCTACTTTACAATATTGTATTGGTTTTGCCATACATTGACAGACATTCCTGACATCTACCAAAGAACCCTGGTTAACTTTTCTTTTTCCTACTTATGTTGAAAACTAGCCTCATTTTTCCCATAATGATCCCATAACGTCACTCTTATAAGGGAGAGAGGTTTCTTAGTATTTCTATTTTATTGACCCTCTTTGTAGGAGAGTAATGTCATTAAGGGAATGTGTCATATTCATTTAATTAGTAAAGTGAACACATCACATGGTAGCTTCTGCCAATATCTTTAGGGTTTGATTCACTTCACAATCTTATGACAAAGTCATGAGGAAAAGCCACATCCATCTTACTGGAAAAAGATTAAACCATTTATTTTATTCTATCAACTGGACAGTTGGTACAGTCCACAGGTTCAAAAATATATTTCAACAGACCACACACATGCTCTAACAATCTCTCATTGAAGAAAAATTTTATTTATGATAGCTCTTCTTTTTATACAAATGTTATAATTATGTTAGGTTGTAATCAGTCCTATCCATTGTTATATATTCATTTGAAACACCCATTTGTAATTTCCTGTGAATAGTTAACTGGGAGCAGAGCTCTGAGAAATTAATAGCAATTATACTTCAAATTTATGCAGTATTTCTCAGTTTTCAAAGCACTTGAACATATTCATATAATTAGAAAATTAAGTCACATGTGTTAACACATCTCCCAGGCAAATAAGTAGGATTTGCCTGATATATTAATGACAAGCAGAGCCATAGTTATAATGATACTCTCCTGTTTCAACACAAGTAATATTTCTGAGATATAGAGGCTTCAAGAGATGCTAGAATGGAGGAAAGGATGAGGTAACTTTTAATTGAGGCCATGGTTTCAATAAAGCAACTATAATCAAAAGCAATATTTGTGAGTTGCAACATTTAACCAAGTGTCTGAGGTTAAATGAGTACATTCTCAGTGAGCCTTTCATTGGTTATTGTCAGGTCAAAGATCATGAGGGGCTCCCCAGTTAGTTAAGGGGTAAAGAATCTGCCTGTCAATGCAGGAGATGCAGGTTCGATTCCTGAGTTGGGAAGACCCCCTGAAGAAGGAAACAGCAACCCAATCCAGTGTACTTGCTTACAAAATCCCATGGACAGAGGAGCCTGGAGGGCTATAGTTCATGAGGTCTCAGAGAGTCAGACATGACTTAGTAACCAAACAAAAACAAAAATTATGAACAGATCACCACCTCCCTTGTTCACATAAATTGTTGTTGCTCAGTCCCTAAGTCATGTTCAACTGTTTGCGACTCCATGGCCTGTAAAGCATGGCCAGGGTCCTGGGTCCTCCACTACCTCTCAGAATTTGTTCATTCATGTCCATTGAGTTGGTGATGCTATCTGTCTCATACCCTGCTGTCCCTTCTTCTCTGGGCTTCAATCTTTCCCAGCATCAGTGTCTTTCCAATGAGTTGGGTCTTCACATCAGGTAGCCAAAGTTTTGGAGCTTCAGCTTCAGCATCAGTACTTCCAATGAATATTCAGGGTTGGTTTCCTTTAGGATTGACAGGTTTGATCTCCTTGCAGTCCAAGGGACTCTCAAGAGTCTTTTAATTTCATGGCTGCAGTGACCATCCACAGTGATTTTGGAGATCAAGAAAATAAAATTGGCCACAGCTTCAACTTTTTCCCCTTCTATTTGCCATGAGGTGATGGGACTTGATAACATGATCTTAGTTTCTTAAATGCTGAGTTTCAAGCCAGCTTTTTCACTCTCCTCTTTCACTCTCATCAAGATGTTCTTTAGTTCTTTATTTACTTTCTGCCATTAGAATGGTATCATCTCGATATCTGAGGTTGTTGATATTTCTTCCAGCAACCTGGATTCTAGCTTGTGATTCATCTAGCTCAGCATTTCACATGCTGTATGCTGCATAGAAGTTAAATAAACAAGGTGAAAATATACAGCTTTGTCATTCTTCTTTCCCAATTTTAAACCAATCCATTGTTCTATGTCTGGTTATACTGTTGCTTCCTGACCTGCATGCAGGTTTCTCAGAAGACAGGTAAAGTGGTCTGGTACTCTCTTTAAGAATTTACCACAGTTTGTTGTGATCCATAGAGTTAAAGACTTTATCATAGTCAATGAAAGAGAAGTGGATGTCTTTCTGAACTTCTTTGTTTTCTTCAGGAGCCAATGAATGTTGGAAATTTGATCTCTTCTTCCTCTATCTTTTTGAAACCCAGTTTGTACATCTGGAAGCTCTCAGTTCACATACTGTTGAAGCTTATTTGAAGGAATGAGCCTAACCTTGCTAGCATGTAAAATAAGCACAGTTGTATGGTAATTTGAACGTTCTTTGGTATTGCTTTTCTTTATAACTGGAGTGAAAATTGATCTTTGCCTTTTCCGCAAGACCTCAGTCTTGAGACTACTGGTGAGTTTTCCAAATTTGGTGACCTATTGAGTGCAGCACTTAAAAAGCATCGTCTTTGGGATTTGAAATATCTCAGCTGGAACTCCTTCACTTCCACTAACTTTTATCCAAATAATGCTTCCCAAGGCCTACTTGATTTCATACTCCTGGATATCCAGTTTTAGGTGAATGACTGCATCATCATGGTTAGCTGGGTCAGTAAGACATTTTTTGTACTGTTTTTCTATGTATTCTTGCCACCTTTTCTTAATCTCTTCTGCTTCTGTTAGGTCCCTACAGTTTCTGTCCTTTATCATGCCCATCCTTGCATGAAATTTTCCCTTGATATCTCCAATTTTCTAGAAGGGATCTCTAGGCTTTCCCATTCCATTGTTTTCCTTTCTTTGCACTCTTCATTTAAGAAGGCCTTCTTATTTCTCCTTGCTATTCTCTGAATTCTGCTTTCAGATGCATTTGTCTTTCACTTTCTCCCTTGACTTTCACTTCTCTTTTTTCTTCTTCTTCTTCTTCTTCTTTTTTTTTTTTTTTTTTAATTCCTCAGCTATCTGTAAAGCCTCTTCAGGCAAACACTTGCCTTTTTGCATTTCTTTTTCTTTGAGATGGTTTTAGTCACTGCCTCCTATACAATGTTATCAACTTCTGTCCATAGTTCTTCAGGCAGTCTCTGTCTACCAGATCTAATCCCTTGAATCTATTTGTCACCTCCATGGTAAAATCATAAGGGATTTGATTTAGGTCACATATGAGGGCCTTGTGGTTTTCACTACCTTCTTCAATTAAAGCCTGAATTTTGCAATAAGGAGCTCATGATCTGAGCCACAGTCAGTTCCAGGTCTAGTTTTTACTGACTCTACAGAATTTCTCCATCTTTGGCTGTAAAGAACACAAGCAATCTGATTTCAGTATTGACCATCTGGTGATGTCCACAGGAGTTCTCTCTTGTATTGTTGGAAAAGAGTGCTTGGTATTACCAGCATGTTCTCTTCACAAAAGTCTGTCAGCTTTTGCCCCGCTTCATTTGTACTCCAAGGCCAAACTTGCCTGTTTCTCCAGGTATCTCTTGACTTTCACTTTTGCGTTCCAATCCTTTGTAAGGAAAAGGACTTTTTTTTTTTTTTGGTGTTAGTTCTAGAAGGTCTTTATAGAATCAGTCAACTTCAGCTTGTTTGGCATCAGTGGTTGGGGCATAGATTTGTGACTACTGTGATGTTATATGGTCTTCCTTGGAAATGGATAGAGATTATTCTGTCGTTTTTGAGACTGCACTCAAGTGCTGCATTTTGGACTCCTTTGTTGACCATAACAGCTACTCCATTTCTTCTAAGGTATCCTTGCTCACAGTAGTGTGTGTATATATATATATATATATATATATATATATATATATATATAGTGGTCTTCTGTATTAAATGCGACCATTCTGTTCACTTTAGGTCACTGATACCTAAAATGTCAATGTTCAGTCTTGTCCTGTCCTCCTTGACCATCTCCAATTTACCCTGTGATTCATGGATCTAATATTCCAAGTTCCTATGCAATATTATTCTTTACAGCATTGGACTTTTCTTTCATCATCACACACATCACAACTGAGCATCATTTCTGTTTTGGTCCACTTCTTCATTCTTACTGGAACTATTCATAATGGGCTCATTTTATGCCATCGTTTTTTGTTTTTTGTTTTGCCTTCTCATACTGGTCATGGGGTTCTCATGGCAAGAACACTGGAGTGGATCATTATGTCCTTCTCCAGCGGATCACAGTTTGTCAGAACTCTTCACTGTGACTTGTCCATCTCAGGTGGCCCTGCATGGCATAGTTCATAGTTCCATTGAGTTGCACAAGTCCCTTCACCACGACAAGACTGTTATCCATGAAGAGGTTCACATAACTCCCTATATTTACCTCACATACAATTGAAGTAAAAACTGTCCTTTAAAAAAGTCTTTATTATCATAAGTATTTGTTTAAAGATTTACTCACTGAACAGAGTTGAAACTTGAGGGCAAGATAATCACTGCTTACTGACCATTTTATTTCTAGCATATGGTGTACTGTATGAATGTTAGGTGAACACCAAAACTCATGTTGAATGCATTAATCAGTAAGCAATAAATAAATGTTATGAGACTGCTATTATCCTCATTTTATTTTTTTATTTCCATTAATAGAAATATCCTCTAATTTATAATAACAACCAAAAAGGTGAAGTTTTCCTAGAATACACAGTGCTGTGCAAACTGCACATATTAGCATACCAACACGATGTAAATGACTCTATAGATTACAGAGCTAATAATAACTCTCACTTTAAGCCCAAATTCTACTTCAAAACTTAACTGGAGGCTTTTTCTCCTGTTTACTTAAGTCTGCTTTCCACAATCCTATTCTCTTATCTATCACTTCCAAGTATTCTGTGCATCTTTAACTTATTTATTTAAAGGATGAACACTAAGTATTTATGATACTTAGTGTTAGATACAATATGATGGTTATTCTGCTAAAAACTGTATGTACTTTTTTTTGTATTTCAAATTGAACGTTTATATTTTAAAATCTATATTATTACTATTAGTGCTGGTTTAACAGATTATCCTGTTTAGTATATTAAACTAAAGAAGGCAATGGCACCCCATTCCAGTACTCTTGCCTGGAAAATCCCATGGACGGAGGAGCCTGGTGGGCTGCAGTCCATGGGGTCGCTGAGGGTCGGACACGACTGAATGACTTCACTTTCACTTTTCACTTTCCTGCATTGGAGAAGGAAATGGCAACCCACTCCACTGTTCTTGCCTGGAGAATCCCAGGGGTCGGGGAGCCTGGTGGGCTGCTGTCTATGGGGTCACACAGAGTCAGACACGACTGAAGTGACTTAGCAGCAGTATATTAAAACAACCCAAATTTATCACCTTCAGTTCAGTTCAGAATAGTCACTTAGTCATGTTTGACTCTGCTATCCCATGGACTGCACCATGCCAGACTTCCCTGCCCATCACTAATTCCCAGAACTTGCTCAAACACATGTCCATTGAGTCAGTGATGCCATCCAACCATCTCATCCTCTGTCGTCCCCTTCTCCTCCTGTCTTCAATCTTTCTCAGCATCAGGGTAGTTTCCAATGAGTCAGCTCTTCACATCAGCCAAAGTATTGTAGCTTCAGCTTCAGCATCAGTCCTTGCAGTGAATATCCAGGACTGATTTCCTTTAGGACTGATTGGTTTGATCTCCTTGCTGTCCAAGGGACCCTCAAGACTCTTCTCCAGCACCATAGTTTGAAAACGTCAATTTTTCTTCACTAAGCTTTCTTTATAGTCCAACTTTCACATCCATACATGACTACAGGAAAAAACATAGCTTTGAATAGAGAGACCTTTGTTGGCAAAGTAATGTCTCTGCTTTTTTATATGCTGTCTAGGTTGGGTACTCCATGGGGTTGCTAGAGTCAAACACAACATAGCAAATAAACAGCCACCACTAGGTTGGTCATAGCCTTTCTTCCAAGGACCGAGCATCTTTTAATTTCATGGCTGCTATCATCATCTGCAGTGATTTCAGAGCCCAAGGGGGGGGAAATTTTTTGTCACTGTTTCCATTGTTTCCCCATCTATCTGCCATGAAGTGATGGGACTGAATGCCATGATCTTAGTTTTTTTAATGTTGACTTTTAAGCCAACTTTTTCACTCTCCTCTTTAACTTTCATCAAGAAGCTCTTTAGTTCTTCATTTTCAACCATAAGCGTGGTGTCATCTGCATATCTGAGGTTATTGGTATTTCTCCCTGCATTCTTGATTCCAGCTTGTGCTTCATCCAGCCTGGCATTTCTCATGATGCACTCTGCATATAATTAAATAAACAGGGTGACAATATATAGCCTTGGCATACTCCATGCCTAATTTGGAACCAGTCTGTTGTTCTATGTCCAGTTCTAACAGTAGCTTTTTGACCTGCATGAGATTTCTCTGGAGGCAGGTCAGGTGGTCTAGTCTTCCCATCTCTTGAAGAATTTTCCACAGTTTGTTGTGATGCACACAGTCTAAGGCTTTGGCATAAAGCAAAATATGTTTTTCTGAAACTCTCTAGCTTTTGTGATGATCCAGCGGATGTTGGCAATTTGAACTCTGGTTCCTATGCATTTTATAAATCCAGCTTGAACATCTGGATGTTCACACTTCACGTACTGTTGAATCCTGGCTTAGAGAATTTTGAGTATTACTTTGCTTGCGTGGTGAGATGAGTGCAATTGTGCAGTAGTTTGAAGATTCTTTGGCATTGCCTTTCTTCAAGATTGGAATGAAAACTGACCTTTTCCAGTCCTATGGCCACTGATGAGTTTTCCAAATTTGCTGGTATACTGAGTGCAGCACTTTCACAGCACCATCTCAGATTATAAATTCCACATTAACGTTACTGGCATATATATAATCCAGATTTCATCATGGTTCCATTTCTCTCTGAAAGTTGTAGGGGATGAAGTACACATTGTTTTTTCCATCTTCTAGAAACTGTCACTCCTTGACTCCACTTTCAAAGATAGCCAAAGGATATTTTTTTTTTTCTCATATCACGTCTCTCTGATTACCATATTTCTTTTTCTTTTAAGGACTCATTCATTATATTGAGCCCATTCTAATAATCTATGATAATGTACCTGTGTATGTGTGTGTGTGACCCCATGGACTGTAACCCACCAGGCTCCTCTGTCCATGGAATTTTCCACACAAAGAAACTCGAGTGGATTGCCATTTCCTACTCCAGGGGATCTTCCCTACCCAAGGATAAAACTGCATTTCTTGTGCCTTCTCTGCACTGGCAGGTGTATTCTTTACCACTGCACCACCTATCTCCATCTTAATGCCCTTAATTTAAACCCAACTGCATATTGTCTGTCACCATATAAGGTAACATGTTCTCACTTCTGGGATTACGAAGTGGACATCTTTGAAGGGACATTAGTCTGCCCATATCACAACGCATCCTTGATTACAGTTGTCATGGGTAATCTGCCAGATTATTTTTTCCTTTTACATACCTATTTACAACTAAAATTATAGAACTCTCACTCTTTTGTGTAAGGCTCTTTTATTCAGCAGAGTATTTATAAAATTCACCCATGTTGTCATATGCCCTCTTTATTTCTGAGTATTATTCCATTGATGGATATGCCATTTTTAATAAGAAAAGTTCAGTGGCAACCTGAGACATTCTCAGGTTTTATCTATTATAAACGAGCTGTTGTAAGCATCACTGTTGACATTTGTCAACACATGCTTTGATTTTTTTCTTGATTAAATATGTAAACTGTGGAACATTGGATTATCAGGTAGATATATTTAAATTTTATGAGAAACTACCAGACTGTTCCTATAATGACTGCACTATTTTCTTCTTCCACAATAATACATTATAGAAGAGTTTCAATTCTTTTCTCATCTTTAAGTGGATGTACACTGTATCTGATTTTCATTTCCATATTTTAATGGATAATGATGTTCAGCATCATTATTTTTTATGTACCTATTGAGATTTTAACACCATCCTTCGGTTGTTTCCAATGTCTTCCCACATTTTTTAAGGGTTGTTTATTGTCTTTGTGTGAAGCTTTTGGCATGTTTTATATATTCAGGATATAAGTTCTTTGTCAGATATATATTTTGCAATTTGTTTTCCCACTCTGTGGTGGCCTTATTAGTTTTCTAATAAGTGGGATTTTCTTTTCTTTTATTTTCATAAAAAAGTTATTTAATTATCATGAAATCTAATATATTTATATATATGTATTTGTAAATTTTATAGTCATTGTATTCTGTTCTTGGTTTTAGAACTTATGTCTACACCCCAGTTGCAACTATATCTTGTTATCTTTTCCTGTGGAAACTATAATTTTAGTTTCCACCTTTGTGTTCATATTTAATTTTTATGTATGGCCTTCTGTTTTTATGGCATGTACTTTTCTGTCCTTGTGCTGTCAATTTACCTAAAAATTAATAAAGAAAGTACATCTTTGTACCTGTGCCTTGTTTTCTCATTAATTATGGTGTCTCTGCTTTTTCATATTTAATATAATTATCAATATGACTGGGTTTAAGTGTATGATTTTAATCATTTGGGTTTGTTCAATTTTACTTTGATCTTATTTTTCTACTTTCTAACTTCTCTTTCATTATTTGATATCTTTTCAAGACTCAGTTTCTCAGTTACCTACTTTTTTATAAAACATTTCTTTTAACATTAAGACATAACTGCCACATTTAAACTATACAATTTGATAAGTTCTGACATAGGAATAGAACCATATAATCAGCACCACAATCAAGACAATTAACATATTAACTTTCCCTCACATTTTCTCTTTATAGACCTTTTCTCTTATCCCTACAATATCACTGCTTTGCTTTTGTGTTACTATAGATCGAGACTGTTCAAGAACAGCAGTTTGACATTTTGAGCTGGATAAATGTCTTGTGCATTGTAGGTTTCTTTGGAGCACCTCTGGTCCCTACTTCAGTTCAGTTCAGTCTCTCAGTCATCTCTGACTCTTTGCGACCCCATGGACTGCAGCATGCCAGGCCTCCGTGTCCATCACCAACTCCAAGAGTTTACTCAAAGTCATGTCCATCGAGTCAGAGATGCCATCTGACCATCTCATCCTCTGTCATCCCCTTCTCCAACTTTCAATCTTTCCCAGCATCAGGGTCTTTTCAAATGAATCAGTTCTTTGCATCAGGTGGCCAAAGTATTGGAGCTTCAGCCTCACCCTCAGGCCTTCCAATGAATAGTCAGGATTGATTTCCTTTAGAATGGACTGGATGGATCTCCTTGCAGTCCAAGGGACTCTCAAGAGTCTTCTCCAACACCACAGTTCAAAAGCATCACTTCTTTGGCACTCAACTTTCTTTATAGTCCAACTCTCACATCCATACATGACTACTGGAAGAACCATAGTCTTGACTAAACAGACCTTTGTTGGCAAAATAATGTCTCTGCTTTTTAATATGCTGTCTAGGCTGTTCATAACTTTCCTTCCAAGGAGTAAGTGTCTTAATTTCATGGCTGCAGTCACCATCTGCAGTGATTTTGGAGCCCCCCAAAATAAAGTCTCTCACTGTTTCCACTGTTTCCCCATCTATTTGCCATGAAGTGATGGGACCAGATGCCGTGATCTTAGTTTTCTGAATGTTGAGCTTTAAGCCAACTTTTTTCACTCTCCTCTTTCATTTTCATCAAGAGGTTCTTTAGTTCTTCTTCACTTTCTCCCATAAGGGTGGTGTCATCTGCATATCAACTAACTATATACCTACCCAAGACTGACCTTTTCAGTCCACTCACAATATGACTATCTGCACATTTCTTAACCAAAATAATCAATCTTCCTTAAAAACTGTGATCTTAAACAATAGATCAACACAGAAAGTAACTGGATAAGTCACAAGTAAAAAAAATAAGGTAAATCAAATGTATCTGCATTCTTGCAACAATATCAGTTATTAATATTACTTTTCTATCTGTGAGAACACCATAATATAGGTACCAAAACAATGATTAACAATAATACGGGTTAATGCGCATTCAATACACATAGCTCAGACTGAGGCTTAGAAAAATCAGACAAATAGTCTTATGATACATATTACTAAAAAGATTCAAGATATCTTACTTCACAACAGTGAACACAGAAGATTTTGTGAGTAAATCCAGAGCCTTACATGCATTTGACTTTGCATTTTACATTTAAATAAAACAAATTGCAACTTTTCAAGAAAAGAATATTTTACAAAGTACAAGATAGGTTATGGTTTTCTTTACTTAAACATCATAAATGTGGTACTGAACAGACTTTAATACAATTCACATTCTGTATATTTATTGGTGTCTAACAAACTACTCCTTATTTAGGCACATAAAGCAACATTCCCTTATTTTTACCATCTATTATAACTCTAAGAAATTACTCGGCTAAAGTATTCAGTCATTAGTCATGACTAATCTGTCATCTAGTCTCATTCAATGACTGGAATCATCGAGAAAATTCTGCACTAACATGCTTGGTACCTGGATTAGGAAGACAAACAGTTGGGAATAGCTGAATCTTCTAGGGCAACTTATTCTTTATGGACTTCTTAGTCTGGCAGCCTCAATGTAAATGACCTTTTTATATTGCAGCTGAGACAGAAACTGGCAGAAACTACATGTTCTTTCCTACCTTACTCTCAGAAATCAAGCAGCACCACTTTCACCACATTCTAATCACTGAAGTATAATCCAAAGCATGTCAAGGTTCAGAGGATGGCCACATCTACTCTATTTTCTCATCAGTGGAGTATCAAAGAACTCAGAGATACATTTAAACCCAAAGAACACATGATAGGCTATGTTTTTAAAGTATAAACTATAAAATTTACACGTGTATTTCCTTATTTAAAATAAAAATCTAAATTTACTTCAATCATGGCTTCATGAATTCACCATGACAACTGTGTTCTCTAATTCTCCAATATATTTGATTGTCTATGTAGAGGATACTTAACAGGTCTTCAAATCCTAAGATATTAAAATTGCATCAGGACTGTGTCCTTGTTTTCTGGTATGTAATTATGGATCCTTAGTTCACAGAACTGCTTCTATCTTTTGTAAACAGTCATCTGCATATATAAGTAGATAAGCCTAATACATTTCTTCCACTTTTATTCTTGGACTATACATTCACCAGACAACAAAATTCACCATGATTTTGCACAAACTCCTTCAGGAAAAAGCTACTACAATACTACAATATCCTGTGGTGTGCTCATTTTTTCCACATTTCACATGATGGAAAATAATAATTATAAAATCATTATCTTTTTCCAGAACAATAATTTGAAAGAACAGGTGCATGTCATCTCAGTCTCAGTCTGGAGCTCATTTCAATAAACTCAGACCAGCTGCATTTTTTAAGACCACACCATTAGTTGTCTCATTTGTTACAACCATTCTTTGCATATCTCAACATCTGTCAATGTCCATACAGAAAGCCCCCAAGAGGAAGCAGATGTTACAAAGTTCTAATTTAGATGTTTATTTTGACTTTTAGACAACATCTGGAGAACAAATATCCTGTTCTGTTAAGTAGCATTATCAAACGAAAATTGTTGATGAATTCTGTTATTAGTTTGTCACTGTTTCTGAAATGCTCATCTCAGTAATTAGTAGTGAGGAAACCAATATTCTCAGAATGCTTGGCCCTTAATTAAATAGGCAAGGAAAAAGGGAAAGTGTAAGGGAAGGAGAGATGGAGGGAAATGATAGATGGATAAATAAATATTAAGAAATAAGAAATTCGATTTGTAACTGAAATCCAGGTTTGATTGTGCAATTACCTGAAAGTTTATGATAAACACTTTTTGATTTAAAATTTAAAATGTCTGATTTATCCAGAAAATATTACTCCATGCATAACACTGTATTCAAAATAAGCATATTACTGATTAGTGAAAAAAGAAGATATAGATAGACTTTTATATAATGCAAAAATAGGGGTTTTTTTGTATTTTAGTTTAAATTTCATTTTGTTCATATGTCTTATGTAAGAATATATATATAATTTCTGAATAATTAATGGCAGGTTAAGAGAACCTATTAATTTTCATACTTCAGCATTTCCATTTAAATGCTTATATATTAATTTACAAAACACAGAAAAATAAATGGATTAAGTATATTTTCCACTTTGGTATCTTAGTAGATGCATTTTCTGCTTCAGTTCATTTCAGTTCAGTTGCTCAGTCGTGTCCGACTCTTTGCGACCCCGTGAACTGCAGCACGCCAGGCCTCCCTGTCCATCACAACTCCCGGAGTTCACTCAGACTCATGTCCATCGAGTCAGTGATGCCATCCAGCCATCTAATCCTCTGTCGTCTCCTTTTCCTCCTGCCCCCAATCCCTCCCGGCATCAGGGTCTTTTCCAATGAGTTAACTCTTCACGTGAGGTGGCCAAAGTACTGGAGTTTCAGCTTCAGCATCATTCCCTCCAAAGAAATCCCAGGACTGATCTCCTTCAGAATGGACTGGTTGGATCTCCTTGCAGTCCAAGGGACTCTCAAGAGTCTTCTCCAACGCCATAGTTCAAAAGCATCAATTTTTCGGTGCTCAGCTTTCTTCACAGTCCAACTCTCACATCCATACATGATCACTGGAAAAACCATAGCCTTGACTAGATGTACCTTTGTTGGCAAAGTAATGTCTCTGCTTTTCAATATGCTATCTAGATTGGTCATAACTTTTCTTCCAAGGAATAAGCGTCTTTTAATTTCATGGCTGCAATCACCATTTGCAGTGATTTTGGAGCCCCCCAAAATAAAGTCTGACGCTGTTTCCACTGTTTCCCCATCTATTTGCCATGAAGTGATGGGACCAGATGTTATGATCTTCGTTTTCTGAATGTTGAGCTTTAAGCCAACTTTTTCACTCTCCTCTTTCACTTTTGTCAAGAGGTTTTTTAGTTCCTCTTCACTTCACCATAAGGATGCTGCCATTTGCCTAATATTTGGCTATTATGAATTTAGTGAAGATATTAAAGCAATGTCCAACTGTTTAATATTCTTTTTTCCTCAGTATCAGAGTTCATCGCATCACTGTTTACAATAGCTAGGACACGGAAGCAACTTAGATGTCCATTGGCAGATGAATGGATAAGAAAGCTGTGGTGCATATACACAATGGAATATTACTCAACTATTAAAAGTAACACATTTGAATCAGTTCTAATGAGGTGCATGAAACTGGAGCCTATTATACAGAGTGAAGTAAGTCAAAAAGAAAAACCCCAGTACAGTGTATTAATGCATATATATGGAATTTAGAATGATGGTAATGATGACCCTATATGCAAGACAGTGAAAGAGACACAGATATAAAGAAAAGACTTTTGGGCTCTGTGGGAGAAGGCAAGGGTGGAATGATTTGAAAGAATAGCATTGAAATACGTTTATTACCATAAGTGAAATAGATCACCAGTCCAAGTTCAATGCAATAAACAGGGCACTCAAATCCTGTTCACTGTGACAACCCAGAGGGATGGCATGGGGAGAGAGGTGGGAGAGGGGCTCAGGATGGAAGACACGTGTACACCCATGGCCGATTCATGTCAATGCATGGCAAAAGCCACTACAATAATTAGCCTCCAAAAAATACATTAATTAATTTTAAAAAAGTAGTTAGTTTTTTCCACTAAGTTTATAGATGATAGCATGATTTCTTTCTATAGTGACTGAAATCTTCATTTAGTTATTTCAAACTAGGTGAAATGTTTTTCTACCATACAAGAGTGAGAAATTTTCATCTACCAATATTCACATATAAACTTATAAAACTTTGTCAAATTATTTGCAATTGCATAAATTACCTCAGTACCATGAAAATTTTTAAGTAATTTCTTATTTCTCTGTTATAAACCTGAATTTGATATTAATCCCCATGTATGTTAGGCCCAATGCCAAATTACTTCAGATATTTGCTTTAAAGCAGGATTGATGCTTTAATAACATAAAACTGTAGAATGCTGTCAATGATTACCCATGTTTTTCTTTGATTCTCCAAAATAATTAATATGATTATGATACAATTATTATACATAAAATAATGTCTTATCATAAGGTAATTAAAAATCAGATTTGAAAAAGGCTTTTATGAAAGAAAATATCCACAGCATTGTTTTGAAACCACAATATCAATATAAGAACGTGGTAATGAAACAGTCTCTTTATATTTGTCTAAATGGACAGTGCATAATATTTACAAGCCCCCAGCCTGGATTATGGAGAAGGCAATGGCACCCCATTCCAGTACTCTTGCCTGGAAAATCTCATGGATGGAGGAGCCTGGTAGGCTGCAGTCCATGGGGTCGCAAAGAGTTGGACAAGACTGAAAGACTTCGCTTTCACTTTTCACTTTCATGCGTTGGAGAAGGAAATGGCAACCAACTCTAGTGTTCTTGCCTGGAGAATCCCAGGGACAGGGGAACCTGGTGGGCTGCCATCTATGGGGTTGCACAGAGTTGGACAGGACTGAAGCAACTTGGCAGCAGCAGCAGCTTGGATTAGTGCCTTTATCAAGAGAGGAAGAAAACAATGCTATCTCTCTTGCATATGGGGATGCAACAAGAAGGCTCCCATCTGTAAATCAATAAAAGAGTCCTCACCAGGAACCCAACAATGGTGGCACACTCATCTTGAATTTCTCAAGCTCTGTAATTGTGGGAAATAAATTTCTGTTGTTTAAACCACCCAGTCTATGGTGTTTTGTTAATGCAGGCTCAGCTAAGACATATCTCATATCCTATATCAACAAAAATAGGGCAAATCGGGGCAAACAGTGCAGGTAGATTTAAATATTTACATTATATATTTGTTTACATTATATATATAAATTCATAAATTAAATATTTACATTATATATTACAATATATTATATATATTATATGTTTACATTATAATATGTAATGTTAGACCTAAAATAGGTTATTAATATAATTTTATTTTCTTTCATCATAATCTATGGAATATCATAAACTGATTGCAAAACCATTAAATTCTTAAAGAGAAAAAATATAGAAATAAAATAAAATTGATGTACAAAATGGTAAAAAATGAATATTAGGCCAAAATACAAAGTAAAAAAAAACAGTAATGGATAAAAATATAATGTTTATATATCCACTCTTATGATGACCTACATTTATAGAAAATGGTGAAATACAAGCTAAAATTTTTAAATCCTACATATATATTCTGTTTTATTTTTTAAGAGACATAAATATATAGCTAATGAAGACATTTGAAAATGGTAAAATTATATAAGAAAAACTCATCAAAAAGCAGATGTAACTGAAGCACAGGTGTAGCAGTAGTATTTTATAAAGAGAGCTCTTAATTGATGTAATGTATATATGTCACAACAAACATCTATTTTTATGAGACAAAATAAATAACATTGAAATACATTATAAAAGTATATTGCCAAGTATTTATAGTTTTTTTTTATTTATTTTTTTACTTTACAATATTGTATTGGTGAAATTTATTATAATTTGGTCACTGAGGCTTACTATATGTACTGTTACATTTGTCACCATTTGTTGTATGAATACCTGACTTAAAAGTCAGATTATGAGTATTCTGATGAAAATGAACTCCTTATATTCCATGACAAATAACTAAACAAATCACTTTCTTTCTAGAGATATGCAGACATGCCAGCTAAAGGTAAGTAAATATTTTAGTTCTGCATTTATAGCCAGCAAGGAAGAGCAATGGCTAAGGTATTCATTCTTTTAAGAAGAATGTTATAATAGGGTAGCCTACATTTGTTCCTGTACCTGAATAAGTCACTAAGCTCCAGACTATTTGGGATTACATATCGCATGTGGTGAAAGACACACAAATAAATAATGAATAACCATGTGGCAGTTAAAAAGGATAGACTTGGTACTCCAAGGCCAAACTAGCCTGTTTCTCTAGGTATCTTTTGACTTCCTACTTTTTCATTCCAATCCCCTATAATGAAAGGACATCTTTTTGGAGTTAATTCTAGAAGGTCTTGTAGGTCTTCAGAGAACCGGTCAACATCATCTTCTTTAGCATTATTGGCTGGGGCATAGACTTGGATTACTGTGATGTTGAATGGTTTGCCTTGGAAAGGAACCGAGATCATTCTGCCTTCTGAAGTTGTACTCAGGTACTGCATTTTGGACTCTTTTGTTGACTATGAGGGCTACTTCATTTCTTCTCAGGGATTCTTGTACACAATAGTACGTATGATGGTCATCTAAACTAAATTAGCCCATTCCTGTCCATTTAGTTCACTGATTCCTAAGATGCTATATTCCAATGTTCACTCTTCACCACAACCAATTTACCTTGATTCATGGACCTAACATTCTAGGTTCCTATGCAATATTGTTCTTTACAGCATCGGACTTTAATTTTACCACTAGACACCTCCACAACTGACCAAGAATGACTAGCTGCTTCTTTCTGGAGGTATTCATTATTGTCCTCCTTCATTCCCTGATAGCATATTAGATAATTTCCGACCTGAGGGGCTCATTTTCTGTTGTCCTATCTTTTTGCCTTTTCATGCTGTTCATGTTTTTCTAATGGAAAGAATACTGAAGTGCTTAGCCATTCCTTCCTCCTGTGGACCACATTTTGTCAGAACTCTTCATTATGACCACTCTGTCTTGGTGGCCCTGCAGGTAATGGCTCACAGCTTCAATAAGTTACACAAGCCCCTTTGTCACGACAAGGCTTTGACCCATGATGGGGTCGGTAAAGATATGCATCAGGATTTTTTATTCTATCTTAAAATACATTTATACCAATAATCAATGGAGAAAAAGTATATCAAATATAAAATTTCAAAGAAATATAAGTGAATATTTGTTTATACAAATAAGTACATAGGCTGAATATATTAATAGTTGGTAAAACATTTAACTAAATTATAATGTGACATATATTTCCATGTATTGAATAATAGTGTATATATTGGCAATCTCAAGGAGAAACCTGGGACAAAATGGAAATATTTTAGGTGAGTTGTAAATATTCAGAGTGTATTCAATTTTTATATTATTTTCCAGTGAGAAAATAGGAAAATGAAATAAAATGTTGTAGGTATTAAATATGAAAATGTCAAACCTGCCCAGAATGTCTGAGTAAAGTGTATGCCAGAATAGCTATTAAAGTACCTCAGGATGATGTTAGACTCAAAATAGACACACAGTACATATTGTATTCCTCTATTTAGATTTCAAATTTCCTTATGTTTCTAGAAATTCTAGGTGTAACAAACTGAAACTCTTCCAGAGAACGGGCAGACTAAGATATATAAGAAAAGAAAGATGGTTGCAAGAAGATATAAAGAGGTGAGGGTTATAATAAGTGGAATGCTTACATCATAAGTGTCGCTTTACACTTACAACTGTGTATGTAAAATCTCATGAAAATTAGCAAATTTGTTGTTTTACTTAAGCTCTTTAAATTTTTAAAATTTTCTTTCAACAATTTAATTTTACTTTCAACACTATTAAGGACAAATAATACTCATTTGTGGAAGAAAATCAGTTTGTAGCATCTGATTTTGGTGATATAATAAGTTGATCATGGTTATCTTCATTTTCTATGATCTGCTTTTATTCCAAATATAGAAGGGAAATTTTCTTAGTTATTATGCTAACTTAAGTACTGGCTGACTAAATAAAAATGCTCACTGACGATGAAGGATATAAGAATTGTCAACACGACATAATGGAAAATCAGAAAAATAGGATTCTATTATAAATACCTATTATAATGGTGATAATATAACTGATTTCTTTGGTGTTCACTTTACATACCTGCAAGTGAAAAGAGTTTGACTAGAAGATATGTAAAACCCATTTCAATTCTCAAATTTTATGGTGAAAATAAAGCGTTAAAATTGCTTCTGAAATTGCTCAAACCTTCATAGTATTAGTACAACTAAGAACTAAATTCCCTAAAGGTAATCATTATTTACTATTTACCTTTGTAATTTTCTAATCAAATACTGGACTTCTAAAAAGATAATATGTTCCATGCCTCTAAAATATTTAACTTGATAAGCTTTAAACTGAAATGTTGCATTGCCATGAAAATTTGGCAGATTATTTATATCTCCCTGCATGCATGATTCTGAGTAAAAGTGTAAATGAAGTACGTAGGAAGATAAAAAAATTATCTAATGGACAATGTTTTCTCCACTGAAATATGATCCATACTCATCCCAGATGACAGCTTTTTATCATGCAAGGTAATTAACACATGAGTGAAAATATAGAACTAAAAAAAAAACCCTGTCTAATTCTCCCAAGTATTTTTTTTTTAATAATAATACCCAAAACAAATAAATCAATAGAAATCTCTTGCTCTTTGCACATATCTTAGGGAATTTTTGTTAAAATATAATGATCTTCAATATCAATGAGAAACCATCTGTCCCTGAGCATCTATCATATTGAAGTTGGCAATGATTAATAATAAAAAATACTAGACAGATAGGCATCACATCAGCTACCAAAACTTTGATTCTTTTGTTACATATTTTTTCTTACACAACCTCTTGATGTAGTTATATATTAATAATGCTTAAAGGTATTTCATTCATGAATAATTTAGGAAGCACAAAATGGAAGATGGTAAGTTGAAAGAGAAAAGATGCCATTTTCTCTGATCTAAGTTGCTCAGAACACAAAAACAAATGTTACTCTCAACAGTGTATTCAAACAGCTTGCTTTTAGAGATTTTGATTCTATTCTGTCATTGAGAACAGTGATAAAGGCTCTGGCTTTACTGCGTAGGAGGGTTTACCTCTTGTTTTTCCCCTCGGAATTTTCTTAGCATGTAAATAAACACCTATGACAGAGTGAATAACATCATACCCTGTATTAGGAATAGTTCATATAGACAAGGATATTTATATACATTAGAATCATAATAGCTTAGTACATATATCACCAAGAAATTTCTTTATTTTCCAACTGTGTTTTGATAATGTGTGTTGCATAAAGATGGTATATGTGAGAAATGTCTCTCAATACTCTTTTTTAGTATTTGCCTAAGTCTTAAAGATCTGTGTAGTCAACAGAGAATGAGATGATTTAATGTCATCACCAACACAATGGACATTATTTTGAGCAAATTCAGGGAGACAATGAAGGCTAGGGAAGCCTGGTGTGCTGCACTCCATGGAGTTGCAAAGAGTTGGACAGGACTAGAGACTTCACAACAGCAACGTCTTAATGTAGGGCTAAGCAGTCAATGGTTAAAACTAATATGTGGCTCAAATCAATGATGGGCATGAAAATAATGCTTTTCTTTATCATATATCCCATAAAAAGATGATATGACTGATATGACTAAAAAAGGACTTTATATTAATTTATTAACTATTTAATATGTGTAATTTTAATGATATACTTCATAAAAGCATCAAAATATCATTAAACTTCCAGTTCTAGTAAGAATGGGCTAGTGCCTAAGACCAACTTCTCTGGTGAGGACACCAAAAATATGAATAAAACTAAATAAAATATTAATTCTAATATAAACATGAAATGTTAACAGCATAGTAACAAGTTTTATGGCTAAATTCTAGGCATAGAAAACCCACAGACATACATCTAGTATGAAAGGATTTCGGTACTGACTCTATTTTTCAATTCTGAAAAAATATCCATCTAGAAAACAGAACATCAGATTGTGTAGTAATAAGAAGCAGGGTGCAGTACCTGCTAACCTAAAGAGGAGAGTCTAATGTCCTCTCAATTTAATCTAGGATCTTATATTGCTACACCTTCAGAGTGAAAATTAAACACAAATAAAACTACTCTTGAGGACACTTCACCTGGTTTGATGCCACCTGGGCAATATAGACTACCTCAAGCCTAAAATGTGAACTAAGATTGTCCTTGTCTCTAATGTCCCCTTGTCATGGGGACGTCTGGCACAGAAGTAAATTGACTATATTTACAGTAGGTTAATATCATCTTATGTCTAAAACTGTTCATACAAATGAAGTTTTGAATTAAATATCTAGTATGCACTCAATGAAAAACAGGCACAGAGGATTTTAAATTCCACATCTGAGAAACATATAAACAGTATACAATAGAAATCAGTTCAGAAGGATGTGATATTTTGGAATGATCAAGTACTAATCCATTATATACATATATACACACATATAATGTATACATTGTATGTAATGTATATATATAATGCATATATAATGTATAGATTATATATACTAATATATTATATATATATATATGTTTTCTTTAATTAAGTTGAAAATATCTCTGGAAAAAAAGAGATTAAAATCACATATTACATTTGGAAAAGAACCAGAAAATTTCATGTACTAAACAAATGCAGTAACAAAAATCAAATACTGTAATCAACTCCTCACTTTGAAAACAGCCTAGGCAAAATCAGAAAGAAAAAAATTTGAAGTAATTATTTTCCAGAATCTTATCTGAAGTAATAAAAAAGAGAAAATACATCAAATAGGAAAAAGTAAAAAAAGATGAAGTAGGAATATCTAATATTTGTTTAATCTGAGATCCCTACAGTAGGAAGCAAGAGAATAGAACAGTAGTATTTGAAAAGTTAATGAGATTTTTTTTTCAAAAGAACTAAAACTATCAATCAGAAAATTCTACAATCCCAAAGAATTTGGGGAAATAAATTATAGAAATCCCCAGTAGTATTTCATTATGAAACTGCAGAAAGCGAAAATTCAGGAAATATTAAGGACTGACAGATAAAACGCAAGACCTCCTTTAAAAGCACTAAAAGACTTTAATTTTCTCAAAACAAAATTGTCTGGCTAAAATGACAGAATCACGAATGCACCATAGAAAATTAACTGTATTCCATTATTCTATAATTTACATGAAAATACCCTGATGCTAGTAAAGACTGACATCAGGAGGAGAAGGAGATGACAGAGGATGAGATGGTTAGATGGCATCACCAATTCTATGGACATGAGATTGAGGAAGCTCCGGGAGTTAGTGATGGACAGGGAAGATTGGCATGATGCGGTCCATGGGGTCGCAGGGTTGGACAAAACTGAGCAACTGAACTGAGAGAAGTGACAATTTACATTTGGAAAATAAAAGACTCTGGAAAAGCCATGGTCAATTATGTGTCAATAAATACCTGTGATGAACTTGGGAAACTTGTAGGAAAAAAAAATATGATAAACTACTAAACATAAAGCAATACAATTACCAACATATTTCCCTTAAATTTTCTTTTCAGGCCTTCCTGTACTTCTTTTCTTTCATCTATGATCATTTTCCCTCTAAGGAATGTGCTATAAATACTCTTTTTAATAACCCTTTTAGTACAAGAATCTCCAATGGTCAGGTATTTCTAGTTTGTTGTAAAAATTTGGATATTTAGCCTATATTTTGGAGGATAATTTCATTTAAAATAGCATTTCATGTTGGTAATTGTTACTGATGCTGTTTTCACATTTGAAGATATGATAGTAATACCTCTTCATCCCATTTTTTTAATATAAATTTATTTTAATCGGAGGCTAATTACATTACATTATTGTCAAAAACATTATCAGTTTTATTGTTACTCCTTTGGAATAAATTCATGCTTTAACCAGACACTCTTTTTTCTGTGATTATTCATTTTTAGTGTAAATATTATCCAAAGTATAACAGGGTGGTAGATTTGATTATTATTCATAATTATTTATATTCATTCTCTAGCAAAATCAAATATTCATGACCTGTGGCTCTTTAAGGCATGTTGGTGTCTCCCACTATAATTAGAATGAACTTTTCCACCCATGGCTTTTTGTAGGCTATCAAATATACCCTCTGACTCTTATAATTAGTTTTTGTGTATTCCTAAATGGCCCTCACTATCCCTCTGCAGTGTGTCAGTTTCAACTTAGCAATAACCAGCCATATTGTTGGTTACTCTAAGAACTGCTTCCTTAACCCCATCTTTTTAAAATCATCACCCCTTCAAGGGTGTTCCTCATTATCAGTATCTTTTCTACTGAAGTCAACAACTGGGCTATGTTCAACATACCATTCACCATGGTATCATTTTCAAGGCAGCGAGTGAACCAGTCCCACAACCCCACCATGCCATCTGACTTCTCAGATCAAACATGGTATGACATTTTTAGGTCTTTTGACAAAATAGACAACCAGATGGAGTTAGTTTTGCACAAGATTTACCTGTGAAATTCATGTAAAAGAAAAATGGAGGGAAACGAAAGTAAATATTTGGAACATTCAGAACACAAATATGTCTGACATTAGTAAAATCAAAGAAGAAAAGAAAATTGTGTGTTAAGAGTCTCAGACTGAGGTACAGATCTCAGTTTCTTTTGGCTAGGCTGATTGGGGTCCTTCTGAAAAAATACTCCATGGAAGACTTCCACCTTTCATAGGTAGGGCCTCTATTAGGATCCCCACCATGCTTAAACACTGGCTAGGAACAGTTCTCTGTTCGTTTCCAAGGAAAACCATTCAACAACACAGTAATCCAAGTCTATGCCCCAACCAGTAACGCTGAAGAAGCTGAAGTCGAATGGTTCTATGACCTACAAGACCTTTTAGAACTAACACCCTAAAAAGATGTCCTTTTCATTACAGGGGACTGGAATGCAAAAGTAGGAAGTCAAGAAACACCTGGAGTAACAGGCAAATTTGACCTTGGAATATAGAATGAAACAGGGAAAAGACTAATAAAGTTTTGCGAAGAAAATGCACTGATCATAACAAACACCCTCTTCCAACAACACAAGAGAAGACTCTACACATTAACATCACCAGATGGTCAACACCAAAATGAGGTTGATTATATTATTTGCAGCCACAGATGGAGAAGCTCTATACAGTCAACAAAAACAAGACCAGGAGCCGACTGTGGCTCAGATCATGAACTCCTTATTGCCAAATTCAGACTTAAATGGAAGAAAGTAGGGAAAATCACTAGACCATTCAGGTTTGACCTAAATCAAATCCCTTATGATTATACAGTGGAAGGGAGAAATAGATTTAAGGGACTAGATCTGATAGATAGAGTGCCTGATGAACTATGGACTGAGCTTCATGACATTGTACATGAGACAGGGATAAAGATCATCCCCATGGAAAAGAAATGAAAAAAAGCAAAATGGCTGTCTGGGGAGGCCTTACAAATAGCTGTGAAAAGAAGAGAAGTGAAAAGCGAAGGAGAAAAGGAAAGATATAAGCATCTGAATGCAGAATTCCAAAGAATAGCAAAAAGAGATAAGAAAGCCTTCCTCAGCAATCAATGCAAAGAAATAGAGGAAAACAACATAATGGGAAAGCCTAGAGATCTCTTCAAGAAAATTAGAGATACCAAGGGAACATTTCATGTAAAGATGGGCTCGATAAAGGAAAGAAATTGTATGGACATAACACAAGCAGAAAATATTAAGAAGAGGTGGCAAGAATACACAGAAGAACTGTACAAAAAAGATTTTCACGACCCAGATAATCACGATGGTGTGACAACTGACGTAGAGCCAGACATCCTGGAATGTGAAGTCAAATGGGCCTGAGAAAATCCCTACAAACAAAGCTAGTGGAGGTGATGGATTTCCAGTTGAGCTATTTCAAATCCTGAAAGATGATGCTGTGTAAGTGCTGCGCTCAATTTGCAGGAAATTTGGAAAACTCAGCAGTGGTCAAAGGACTGGAAAAGGTCAGTTTTCATTCCAATCCCAAAGAAAGGCAATGCCAAAGAATGCTCAAACTACCACACAATTGCACTCATCTCACACGCTAGTAAAGTAATGCTCAAAATTCTCCAAGCCAGGCTTCAGCAATACGTGAACCATGAACTTCCAGATGTTCAAGCTGGTTTTAGAAAAGGCAGAGGAACCAGAGATCAAATTGCCAACATCCACTGGATCATAGAAAAAGCCAGAGAGTTCCAGAAAAACATCTATTTCTGCTTTATTGACTATGTCAAAGTCATTGACTGTGTGGATCACAATAAACTGTGGAAAATTTTGAAAGAGATGGGAATACCAGACCACCTGACCTTCGTCTTGAGAAATTTGTATGCATGTCAGAAACCAACAGTTAGAACTGGACATGGAGCAACAGACTGGTTCCACATAGGAAAAGTAGTACGTCAAGGCTGTATATTGTCACCCTGCTTATTTAATTTCTATGCAGAGTACATCATGAGAAATGCTGGACTGGAAGAAGCACAAGCTGGAATCAAGATTTCTGGAAGAAATATCAATAACTTCAGATATGCAGATGACACCACCCTTATGGCAGAAAGTGAAGAGGAACTAAAAAGCCTCTAGATGAAAGTGAAAGAGCAGAGTGAAAAAGTTGGCTTAAAGCTCAACATTCAGAAAACAAAGATCATGGCATCCGGTCCCATCACTTCTTGGGAAATAGATGGGGAAACAGTGTCAGACTTTATTTTTTTGGGCTCCAAAATCATTGCAGATGGTGACTGCAGCCATGAAATTACAAGATGCTTACTCCTTGGAAGAAAATTTATGACCAACCTAGATAGCATATTGAAAAGCAGAGTAATTACTTTGCCAACAAAATTCCTTCTAGTCAAGGCTATGGTTTCTCCTGTGGTCATGTATGGATGTGAGAGTTGGACTGTGAAGAAAGCTGAGCACCGAAGAATTGATGCTTTTGAACTGTGGTATTGTAGAAGACTCTTGAGGGTCCCTTGGACTGCAAGGAGATCCAACCAGTCCATTCTGAAAGAGATCAGCCCTGGGATTTCTTTGGAAGGAATGATACTAAAGCTGAATCTCCAGTACTTTGCCACCTCATGCGAAGTGTTGACTCATTGGAAAAGACTCTGATGCTGGGAGGCATTGGGAGCAGGAGGAGAAGCGGACTACAGAGGATGAGATGGCTGTTTGGCATTACAGACTTGATGGACGTGAGTCTGAGTGAACTCCGGGAGTTCGTGATGGACAGGGAGGCCTGGCATGCTGCGATTCATGGGGTCTCAAAGAGTCAGACACGAATGAGTGACTGAACTAACTGACTGATCTGAGGAACAGTTCAGAGAGAAAATAGTAGTTGTGTACCGCAGTAACAAGGAATGGCAGTAGGCACTATCAGTCAACTATTTTCTTCACAGCAGTAGACTTGAAAGGTATGTTTTCATGGACACCACAAGTAGACAATGCAGTAAATGCAAAAGTAATGTAATGACTCTATTATGTTATGTCCTTTAATTTATGTTTAATTTTATGTCTACTAGGTGATTAATATTCCTTAGAGTCATACTGCAAACTCTGTCTTTGATGCAGTGTGTATTATTTGATGTACCTCCTCAGTTCTTTCAGTTTCTGGAGGTTGATATTTACACACTCAGCCCACCTGAGGTTCCTGTCATTGCCTGTTAAAATTTAGTAGTCAATGAAGGATTTGGGATGAGTTTATTTTCATATTTTATAACTCAGCACTTCTCTAGTTATCTTGCTTCAGATGTTCACTTCTTTCCTGAATCTCCACCTGACCTGTCACTCAGAAGCTCTGGATTTTGAGATTTTAAGCTACAAAAGTCCAAATTTAATACTGCCTAAGAGGAGTTCCAATCCCAAAGAAAGGCAATGCTAAAGAATGCTCAAACTACCACACAACTGCACTCTTCTCACATGCTAGTAAAGCAATGCTCAAAATTCTCCAAGCCAGGCTTCAGCAATACGTGACCATGAAATTCTACAGGTTCAAGCTGGTTTTAGAAAAGGCAGAGGAACCAGAGATCAAATTGCCAACATCTGCTGGATCATGGAAAAATCAAGAGAGTTCCAGAAAAACATCTATTTGTGCTTTATTGACTATGCCAAAGCCTTTGACTGTGTGGATCACAATAAACTGTGGAAAATTCTGAAAGAGATGGGAATACCAGACCACCTGACCTGCCTCTTGAGAAACCTATATGCAGGTGAGGAAGCAACAGTTAGAACTGGACATGGAACAACAGACTGGTTCCAAATAGGAAAAGGAGTACGTCAAGGCTGTATATTGTCACCCTGCTTATTTAACTTCTATGCAGAGTACATCATGAGAAAAGCTGGACTGGAAGAAGCACAAGCTGGAATCAAGATTTCTGGAAGAAATATCAATAACCTCAGATATGCAGATGACACCACCCTTATGGCAGAAAGTGAAGAGGAACTCAAAAGCCTCTTGATGAAAGTGAAAGTGGAGAGTGAAAAAGTTGGCTTAAAGCTCAACATTCAGAAAACGAAGATCATGGCATCTGGTCCCATCACTTCATGGGAAATAGATGGTGAAACAGTGGAAACAGTGTCAGACTTTATTTTTGGGGGCTCCAAAATCACTGCAGATGGTGACTGCAGCCATGGAATTAAAAGACGTTTACTTCTTGGAAGGAAAGTTATGACCAACTTAGATAGCATATTCAAAAGCAAAGTCATTACTTTGCCAAAAAAGGTCCATCTAGTCAAGGCTATGTGAGAGTTGGACTATGAAGAAAGCTGAGCACCAAAGAATTGATGCTTTTGAAATGTGGTGTTTGAGAAGACTCTTGAGAGTCTCATGGACTGTGAGGAGACCAAACCAGTCCATTCTAAAGGAGATCAGTCCTGGGTTTTCTTTGGAAGGAATGATGCTAAAGCTGAAACTCCAGTACTTTGGCCACCTCATGTGCAGAGTTGACTCATTGGAAAAGACTCTGATGCTGGGAGGGATTGGGGGCAGGAGGAGAAGGGGACAATAGAGGATGAGATGGCTGGATGGCATCACTGACTCGATGGATGTGTGTCTGAGTGAACTCCGGGAGTTGGTGATGGACAGGGAGGCCTGGCGTGCTGCGATTAATGAGGTCGCAAAGTGTCGGACACGACTGAGTGACTGAACTGAATTGAACTGATATATATATATATATATCTTCTGTGTAAAGTTTTTGTTCTAATCCTTTACCCATTATTTATTGCATTGTTCATTTTATTTCTCAATTTAATTAATTTATTTATTTTTGGCTGTGTTGAGTCTCCATTGCTATGTGGGCTTTTCTCTATTTGTGGCATTGGGGGCTACTTTCTAGCGGTCATATGCCAGCTTCTCATTGCAATGGTTTCTATTGTTGTGAAGCATGAGCTCTAGGACAAGAAGGCTTCAGTAGTTGCAGCTTAGGCTCTACAGCATAGACTCAATAGTTGTGGCACATGGGATTAGTTGCTCTGGGGGATGTGGTATTTTTTTAGATCAGGGATTTAACTTGTGTTTCTTGCATTAGCAGGTGGATTCTTTGTCACTGAGCCAGGAAACCCTCATTTTCTTGTTCTTTAATTTTGAGATATCTTTATATATTCTTGATAAAATTCCTTCATCATATATACAATTTGCCTATTTTCTCCCAATCTTTCTCTTGTCTTTTCATTCTTCTATCAGTATCTTTAAAGGCGCTTAACTTAAATCCTAACGATATTTATTACTTTGGGTATAATGCCTTAGAAATATGTGCATAACTTACAGACATAAATTTATTTTCTGTTTTCTTCTAAAAGTTTAATAAATATTATATGTAAATGTCTTTTTATTTTTTATCATTAATTTGCAACCTATCATGAAAAGATAAAGGCAATATGTATTTTTCTAATATACAATTCAATTAATGGTATTTTAATGAAAGATACTTATTTCAAGTTGTATATCATGAATTTAAATAAGTTAATTTATGTGCAACTTTAAGAATGCAACCTGGTTCATAATTGACCCAGAATAGCATGCTATGCAATTAAAATTGTAAGTATATCTAAATTGTTTAAATAAAAGTGTGATACATAGTAAATAAATAATTAAAATATATTAGAAGACTATAAATACATGTCAATGATAATAATCACTGTAAAAGTTTTTTAATATTCTTAGCCTCTTTTCATATTTGTGAATTCAGCATCTCTTTGATGATATTGGCATTTATGAATATTTTACAAATAAAAGGCTGATAGTAGAAACATTATTGGTCACTCTAGTAATTTAGAGAAACAGACAGTAAAATCACCAGTAGCACAGCAAAACTAGTAAATCACTGATTATAAATAATGTATTAAAATCTATGTAAAAAACAGTCTAATATTCCCATTCTTTATATGTTTGGCTGATTAAAATATCCACCTTTTCTACATTTCCCACCTTACTTTTATTTTACAGCTTATTACAATTTGCTACAAAGATGCACTCATAAGAATGGATCCCCTGTATCTTTGAATAATGGAATAATTATAGTGTTAAAGTGATACTAAAACTCTCAAGTTAGAAAGTGACTTATTGCTTTATAGACAGTATATCAAAACTGTGAGTATCTTTATTATACATTCATTACATTCACATTAAAATCAGATCAGATTAGATCAGTCGCTCAGTCATGTCCTACTCTTTGCGACCCCATGAATCGCAGCATGCCAGGCCTCCCTGTCCATCATCAACTCCCCCAGTTCACTGAGATTCACATCCATCGAGTCAGTGATGCCATCCAGCCATCTCATCCTCTGTCGTCCCCTTCTCCTCCTGCACCCAATCCATCCCAGCATCAGACTCTTTTCCAATGAGTCAACTCTTCGCACGAGGTGGCCAAAGTACTGGAGTTTCAGCTTTAGCATCATTCCTTCCAAAGAAATCCCAGGGCTGATCTCCTTCAGAATAGACTGGTTGGAACTCCTTGCAGTCCAAGGGACTCTCAAGAGTCTTCTCCAACACCACAGTTCAAAAGCATCAATTCTTCGGCACTCAGCCTTCTTCACAGTCCAACTCTCACATCCATACATGACCACAGGTTGGTAAAGTAATGTCTCTGCTTTTGAATATGCTATCTAGGTTGGTCATAACTTTCTTTCCAAGGAGTAAGCGTCTTTTAATTTCATGGCTGCAGTCACCATCTGCAGTAATCTTGGAGCCCAGAAAGATAAAGTCTGACACTGTTTCCACTGTTTCCTCATCTATTTCCCATGAAGTGGTGGGACCGGATGCCATGATCTTCGTTTTCTGAATGTTGAACTTTAAGCCAACTTTTTCACTCTCCTCTTTCACTTTCATCAAGAGGCTTTTGAGTTCCTCTTCACTTTCTGCCATAAGGGTGGTGTCATCTGCATATCTGAGGTTATTGATATTTCTCCTGGCAGTCTTGATTTAAACAATATTAAAAATAAGAAATAATTTAGCAGTTAAATTTTTTGAGATGATTTTCTAAAGTATCTTTTTTAATTAGGTATTTTAAACTATCTGAGGGCCTAGCATAGCTTTGTTTGTTTATGATATGTGACCAAATGATCAATTCATTCATTCACAGTAACACTTTCAATGTGTGTACATGTGTGTATTTTCATGTTAAAAGTATAGACAAGATTTTGAAGTAGTCTCTGATAGGTATGGATGCAAAATCTATCACTAATACAAATTTGGAATAAGTATATTTATTATATATTTGGTTTTCCATTATTCTCTATCATATTTTTCAATTTTACCTTCTAAAAATTATTTACTTATGCAATAAATTCTTATGATGAGACACAAATACCCATAAACAAGAGACTAATACCTTTATGTTTTTATATGTGCACATACAGAGAACCTGATGACTGATACCTCTTTATATGTTGTTGATGTTTAGTTGCTAACTCATGTCTGACTCTTTCACAACCCCATGGAATATAGTTGGCCAGGCTCCTCTGTCAATGGGATTTCCCACAGAAGAATACTAGAGTGGGTTGCCATTTCCTCCTCCAAGGTATCTTCCTGACACAAGGATCTAACCTACGTCTTCTACAATGGCAGGTGGATTCTTTACACTGAGTCACCATGGAAGCCCACATCTGTATACAGATCTATAGAAATCTTGTCTTGTAGGCCAATTATTTTTATTTATTTTTTTTCCAATTATCTTTAAGAACAAAAAAAGTGATAACTTATTTTGGGTCATCTAATAGGAAAAAGAAAATTAGTGACACATTTAGAAAAATGTGAACAGTCTCCTTGAAAATACATTCACTACAGTATTTACATTATAATCTATATATATTATACATATATATATATATATGCATACACACATCAACATTAATTAGAGGGAGTAAGAATAGAGAAAGAGAACAAATTATAAATTATGTAAATATACATCATTTATAAGATCTGTGTATAATGGTTATTCAGAAATTATTTTTTTTTAGAAATTATTTTTTAAAACTTTTTATAAATATGATTCTTGCACACAAAAATATTTTGCAATTGAGACTATTTCAGTGCTATATATTTTAAAAGAAAAGTATAAATACTTCATACAATTTTTCATGTTTTTATAAATTAAATAGTAATGATCATATGTTGTTGTTGTTGTTGTTATTGTTCACTCACCCAGTCGTGTCTGACTCTTTGTGACCCCATAGACTGCATCACTCTAGGCCTCCCTATCTCTCACCGTCTCCTGAAGTTTTTCCAAGTTCATGTTAACTGCATGAGTGAGGGTATCCAGCCATCTCATCCTCTGAGTCTCTTTCTCCTTCTGCCCTCAATCATTCCCAACATTGAGGATTTTCTAATCAGTCAGCTGTTTGCATCAGACGACCAAAATACTGGAGTTTCAGCTTCAGCACCAGTCCTTCCAGTTAATATTCAGGGTTGATGTCCCTTAAGATTGCCTGGTTTGATCTCCTTGCTGTCCAATGCACTATCAGGAGTCTTCTCTTGCACCACAGTTCAAAGGCATCAATTCTTTGGCATTCTGCCTTCTTTATGGTCCAGCTTTCACAACTATATGTGACCACTGGGAAGACCTTTACCTTGATTATATGGACCTTTGTCAGCAGAGTAATGTCTCTGCTTTACAAGACACTGTCTAGATTTGTCATTGTTTTCCTGCCAAGAAGCAATCATCTTGTGATTTCATGGCTGCAGTCACCATACACAGTGAATTTAGAGCCCAAGAAAAGGAAATCCATCACTACTTTCACCTTTTCCCTTTCATTTGATATGCAGTAATGGGTCCAGATGCCATGATCTCAGTTTTTGTTTTTAATATTTAGTCTTAAGCTAGCTCTTTCACTATTCTCCTTTATCCTCATCAAAAGACTCTTTAGTTCCTCTTCACTTCCTACCATTAGAGTGGTATTATCTGCATATCTGAAGTTGTTGATGTTTCTCCCGCCTATCTTGATTCCAGCTTGTAACTCATCCAGCCTGGCATTTCTCATGATGTTCTCAGCATATAGGCTAAACAAACAGCATGACAGCAGAAAACCCTGCCTTACTCCTTTCTCAATCTTGAACCAATCAGTTTTTCCTTACAGGGTTGTAACTGTTGCTTCTTGACATGCATACAGATTTCTCAGGAGACAGGTAAGATGGTGTGATATTTCCATCTCTTTAAGAACTTGCCACTATCTAAGAAGTTGCCACAGTTTGTCATGATCTACACAGTCAAAGGCTTTAGTGTAGGTGATGAAACAGAGATAGACTTTTTCTTTTTCCTGAAATTCCCTTGCTTTGTCTATAATCTAGCGAATGTTGTCAGTTTGATCTCTAGTTGCTTTCTCTGTAATCCAGGAAATGTTGTCAATTTGATTTATAGTTCTTCTTCTTGTCTAAACCCAGCTGGGACATCTTGAAGTTCTTGGTTCACACAATGCTTAAGCCTGGAGTGAAAGATTTTAAATATGATCTTACTAGCCTGGGAGATGAGTGCAACTGTCCAGTGGTTAGCATATTCTTCTGTACTACCTTTCTTGGGAATTGGGATGAGGATTGACCTTTTCCAGTCCTGTGGCCACTGCTGGATCTTCCAAATTTGCTGACATAATGAATGCAAAACCCTGATGGCATCCTCCTTTAGGGATTTGAATAGTTCTGCTAGAATTTCATCACATCCACTAGCTTTATTAACAGCAGTGCTACTTAGGGACCACTTGCCTTTGCACTCCAGAATGTCTGGCTCTGGGTGACTAACCACACCATAGCAGGTATCCAGTTCATTAAGATATTTTTTATACAGCATTTTCTGTGTATTCTTTCCATCTCTTCTTGATCTCTTCAGCATCTACTAGGTCTCTATACTTTTTTCCTTTATTGTGCCCATTTTTAGGTGGAAAGTTCCCTTGATGTTTCCAGTTTTCCTGAAGAGATCTCTAGTCTTCCCCCTTTTATCTTTTTTTTTTTTTCTATTATTAAATACTGTTTATTGAAGAGGGTCTTCTTATCTCTTCTAGCTATTCTTTGAAACTCTGTGTTTAAATGGAGGTACTTTTCCCTCTCCCCCTTGCTTTTCACTTCTCTTCGTTCTTCTGCTATTCGTAAAGCCTCATCAGATAACCACTTTACCTCCTTGCTTTTCTTTTTCTTTGAGATGGTTTTGTTCACCACCTCCTGCACAATATTAATGGACCTCTGCCCATAATTCTTCAGGCACACTGTTATCTATATCTAGTCCCTTGAATCTATTCATTACCTCACTGTGAATTCATATGGGATTTGATTTAAGACATACCTAACTGGTCTAGTATATTTCCCCAGTTTTATTTAGTTTAAGCCTGACTTTTGCAGTGAGAAGCTGGTGATCTGAGTCACAGTCAGCTCCAGGTCTTGTTTTACTGCTCGTATACAGCTTTTCCATCTTTGGCTACAAGGAATGCAATCAATTTAAGTATTGACCTTTGGTGATGTCCATGTGTAAAGTCATCTCTTGTGTTATTGAAAAAGAGCATTTGCTAACAAATACTCTTAGCAGAATTGTTAGTCTTTGCCCTCCTTCATTTTGCTCTTTCCAAGGCCAAACTGGCCTGTTACTCCAGGTATATCTTGACTTTCTACTTTCACATTCCAATCCCCATTAGTTCTAGGAGGTCTCCTAGGTCTTCATAGAACTGATGAACTTCAGCTGCTTCAGCATTGGTGTCAGGGACATAGACTTGGATTAATGCAATGCTGAATGGCTTGACTTAAAAATGAATGGAGATCATTCTGTCATTTTTGAGGCTGCACCCAAGTACTGTATTTCAGACTCTTTTGTTGATTATGAAGGCTATTCTGTTTCTTCTATGGGATTCTTGCCCACAGTAGTAGATATAATGGACATCTGAATTAAAATTTGCCCATGTCTATCCATTTTAGTTCACTGATTCCTAGGATGTCAATGTTTATTCTTACCATCCCTTGCTTGACCACGTCCAATTTTCCTTGATTCATGGACCTAACATTCCAGGTTCCTATATAACACTACTGTTCTTTGCAGCATTGTATTTTACTTTCATCACCAGACATATGAACAACTAAATGTCATATCTGCTTTGGCCCAACCACTTCATTCATTCTGGGGCTATTGGTAATTCTTGTCTGCTCTTCCCCAGTAGCATACTGGACACCTTCAGACCTGGGGAACTCATCTTTTGGTGTCATATCTTTTTGGCCTTTTACATAGCTCATGAGGTTCTCACAGCAATTATATCTGAGTGGTTTGCCATTCCCTCCTCCAGTGGATCACTTTTTGCCAGGTGAGGTGGTCTAGTACTTAAGTATGTATACAAGAAACTTGGAATTCAGAATTAACTGAGACTTGATACTCTATCTGTACCTCAATCCATGACACTATTTGGTACAGGGAAAGGGGATAATTGTGTTGTGAAACAAGGAACACTGTAAGTTTTACTGATTTATTTTTTTAAAAAATTAGTAAAATTTGTTGCCTTTTCCCTCGTATATCGGTCTGTCCTTAATAAAAGAAATTAGTCAATGATGTCACACTGAGGAAGAACTTCTTTCTCTGCAATCTTGCATTACTGCTTTGCCCATAGTTCTCATATGCAATTAAAATTTATGGTTTTTGTAACTTACCTAATATTTTTGTGTGGCAACAGAATCACTTTCTTGCTTCTTTTTATTATATTTTTTACAGAGATAAAGTCTAATTACATTTTATGTATGTTTAAGATTAAAACTATCAAATATGTTTTTTCCCCATTTGATTTCCTTGTTATTTTTCACTTTAGTCTGCTTTTTTGTGGACTTTTATCCAATCTCACATTTACTTTGTATTTATGTTTTTCTTTACAATTATTTTAGTATTTGACCAAAAAATCACTTGCTGCCTTTGATTTCTACATTTCTCAGAAAATACAAAGACTTTGGAACACTTCAAGCACATACAACACCCTTTTGACATACATGCTATTTTATGTATGTTTTAATTATTTCTACACATTAAATTCACATTCTTGCCACTGTACAATATATATTTATATTTACACTTATGAAAATTTGTGGATCACTTCGCCCTTGAAGAATTACCTTCATCTGTCATCTGTTTACTTTCTTCCTATTTCATCATATTTTACTCTAAACTATCTTGTGCTTATTAATATTACACATGATCACAGTTTCAATAGGTGGATTGCTGGAATCTAGCTTCTGACTAATTACTAACCATTTGACCTTGCATAATTTATATTTAGAGTACTCATGCCATAATTTTCTCTTCTGTGTAATGAGTCTTATATCAATAATGATAATATGTCTTGCAATGAATATACTTAATGAACTTAAAACAGCAGCATATTAAGTATTATTCTTGAATTAATCATTTTTAACACTGCCAATTAAGCAGTTTTTGTTAAGGATAGTGGTATTTAACAAGATGCCCATTTACCAGCCTTCATCTTCTTCATAATTTTTATCATTATGTCTGCTGAATCATTTTTAATACACACTTTTAAGTTTTCTGACCCATATCTAACTTATCACCAAGTCTTCTCAAGAAACTTGTCAATATGTCTCAAATAATGCAGATTTCTCTGGATCCCTGAACAGAGATTGGATCCAGAGTTGGATCCAACAGAGTTGTATCCCTTTTTCTGTTCCAACAGAAATTTGTATTCCCCATACTGATCCATGCTGATAGCCTCTAGATGCTAATTATTGTCCTTATTTACCCTAGTGGCTCAGAAGGTAAAACTTCTCTCTGCAATGCAGGATACAGGGGTTCAATCCTTGGGTTGGGAAGATCCCCTGGAGAAAGAAATATCAGCCCACTCCAGTACTGTTGCCTGGAAAATCCCATGGATGGTGGAGCCTGGTAGGCTACTGTTCATGGGGTGGCAAAGAATCAGACACGACTGAGTGACTTCACTGCACTTCACCCTGTCAATCGTAAGTCTCAGTTCAGTTCAGTTCAGTCGCTCAGTCGTGTCCAACTCTTTGCTACCCCATGAATTGCAGCACGCCAGGCCTCCCTGTCCATCATCAACTCCCGGAGTTCACTCAGACTCACGTCCATCGAGTCAGTGATGCCATCAAACCTTCTCATCCTCTGTTGTCCCCTTTTCCTCCTGCCCCCAATCCCTCCCAGCATCATAGTCTTTTCCAATGAGTCAACTCTTCGCATGAGGCGGCCAAGGTATTGGAGTTTCAGCCTCAGCATCAGTCCTTCCAATGAACACCCAGGACTGATCTCCTTTAGGATGGACTGGTTGGATCTCTCTGCAGTCCAAGGGATTCTCAAGAGTCTTCTCCAACACCACAGTTCAAAAGCATCAATTCTTTGGCTCTCACCTTTCTTCACAGTCCAACTCCCACAACCATACATGACTACTGGAAAAACCATAGCCTTGACTAGATGGACCTTTGTTGGCAAAGTAATATCTCTACTTTTTACTATGCTATCTAGGTTGGTCATAACTTTCCTTCCAAGGAGTAAGCGTCTTTTAATTTCATGGCTGCAATCACCATCTGCAGTGATTTTGAAGCCCAAAAAATTAAAGTCTGACACTGTTTCCCCATCTATTTCCTATGAAGTGATGGGACCAGATGCCATGATCTTAGTTTTCTGAATGTCGAGCTTTAAGCCAACTTTTTCACTCTCCTCTTTCACTTTCATCAAGAGGCTTTTTAGTTCCTCTTCACTTTCTACTCAGGGGCAAAAGCCATTAATTTATATATCCTTATAACTGTTATAATTAATAGCTTATTTAATATTGTTCTGTTATTAAAGAATAAACAGAAACTTAATAAGCCTTATGTTTTAGTACCTAACCCTATCCATTTGCACCTTCACCTTCACCCTACCAATAAACACATCTCCTGGTTCTCATCATTCTAACTATATTAACATGATAATTCCTACATGGCACCATGCTCATTCTGTCATAGAGTCCTTGGACATGTTGCTCTATTCTGTGGGGAAATCTTTCATCTTTTTGACAAGTTTGAGCCCACTGATCTTTTAGATTCAAATTATTTTATTTCATTTGGAAAGTCTTTTCATACACAGTTGACTAGGTCAAGTTACCCTACCATGAAACTCCTTGTCAACATGTATTTCTTTGTAGCACTTAACAGTTTTAAGTGCGAACTTTTCTGCATGGTTATCTATTTTAAAAACTTTCTATGCAGTTCACACAGGGAAGAAAGACGTCTGTTTGCCTATTTTCAGGTCTTCACTGAAGTGAATGAAGTGAAAGTCGGTCAGTCATTTCTGACTCTTTGTGACCCCCATGGACTATTCAGTACATGGAATTCTCCAGGCCGTAATGCTGGAGTCGATACATTTTCCCATCTCCATGGGATCTTCCCACCCCAGGAACTGAACCCAGGTCTCCTGCATCGCAGACAGATTCTTTACCAGTTGAGCCACAGGGGAAGCCCTGGGTCTTCATTGCTTTGTCTTTAAAAACCCTGATAAAGTTTATTAGATGCTGGATATGTATTTTTGGATCAACTCAGAGATTTAGATTTGTACCCATGAAGTTATAAGTGATAGAGAAGATAAGAGTTGACTATATTACCACAGAACAGAAGGCAAGGAACACACTGACATTTGATAAACTACTGGAAGATAATAGCCCTACAAGGATATTTGATAAGGGATAATAAACAAAGAAATATGTGAAAACACAGGGTGACTACATCAATAAAGTAGAGGATTTTAAGAATCAATAAATACAGTATATAGTGGTCCTGAGAAGTTAAAAGAAGTGCAAACATTTTCAATGGAATTAGTAACTTAATAATAATTGGATATCTTAGAGTGTCACATAATGCTATTGTATAAATAATAGTATATGAGTTTTTTTACTAAGTAGGAAATAATAAGGGAAATGTAGGTTTCTATTTAAGAATATGACCTATGAAGAAAGATCAAATAAGAGCTAAATTAATATAAAGAAGTTTACTAGTGTTATCTGAGATTTTCTGGTTTCATATTAAATAAAAGATAAGTAGAGATGAGATGGAAGTTAAAAGAAGTGTAGACCTTGAGGAGAGAAGAGGAAACACAAGGTAAACACAATTAAGGAACACGTGTGAAAACAAAAACAGGTACTTTTAAAACAAAAATAGCAAAAATTATATGATGTTAGGAAAGAGTCACCAAAAATTAAGATGAGTGTTTCTGTTTAAAAATGGAATTAAAGAATTTTTGTTTAATGCTATTAATTTTCTATAAATTAGCAAGAAATTTTCTCTGCTGAAAATGAAACAGAATGAGATAAGAATGAGGTTTAAATTTTAAGATAAAGTTAAAAATTTGGATTAATAGATGAGGGAGACCTTTAGCAGAAGCTAAATAGTGATGCAAAATCTTAATTGAAATCAAGTTCCAAAGAATAAATTTAATCAGAGAAGTGAGAAAATTCAGAAACAAAGAAAAAGAGTCAAACAAGACAAAATAATCATCAGATCAGATCAGATCAGATCAGTTGCTCAGTCGTGTCTGACTCTTTGCGACCCCAGGAATCGCAGCACACCAGGCCTCTCTGTCCATCGCCAACTCCCAGAGTTCACTCAGACTCACGTCCATCAAGTCAGTGATGCCATCCAGCCATCTCATCCTCTATCATCCCCTTCTCCCCTTGCCCCCAATCCCTCCCAGTATCAGAGTCTTTTCCAATGAGTCCACTCTTCACATGAGGTGGCCAAAGTACTGGAGTTTCAGCTTTAGCATCATTCCTTCCAAAGAAATCCCAGGGCTGATCTCCTTCAGAATGGACTGGTTGGATCTCCTTACAGTCCAAGGGACTCTCAAGAGTCTTCTCCAACACCACAGTTCAAAAGCATCAATTCTTCAGTGCTCAGCCTTCTTCACAGTCCAACTCTCACATCCATACATGACCACAGGAAAAACCATAGCCTTGACTAGACGAAACTTTGTTGGCAAAGTAATGTCTCTGATTTTGAATATGCTATCTAGGTTGGTCATAACTTTCCTTCCAAGGAGTAAGCGTCTTTTAATTTCATGGCTGCAGTCATCATCTGCAGTGATTTTGTTCAACCATAAAACAAAGTCAAGGACCTTCAGTTCCTCCTCAAGAGCTATAGATAATACTTGACGTCATGTTCTTGAGCTGTTTTTCAGATACTAAAACCCACCACCAGATGGAAGAAGTTAACTACATAGTGACAACCAGCATGTAGTCCTCAAATGTTGGAACTAAAAGATTATGATTGAGATTCCTAATACATAATCCCGTTACCTAACCATCTCCAATCAGATGGATGGCCACAAGCTGATCACATACCCTACAACTCTCTGTCTAATATTGACTTTAAAATCTCTTCCCTGAAATTTGGACAGCTGTATCTAAATCAATGAAGTTAAAATACATCCTCACACCATACACAAAAATAAACTCAAAATGATTTAAACACAAATATAAGACATGATACCATACAACTCCTAAAAGAGAATAATGGTAAAACATTCTCTGACATAAATTGTAGCCATGTTCCCTTTGGTCAGTCTCCTGACAACAGAAACGAAAACAAATTTAATAAATGGAACCAAAGCAAACTTCTAAGGTTTTGCACAGCAAATATTTTAATAAACAGAATGGGGGAAGGCGCCAAGATGGCGGAGGAGTAGGATGGGGAAAACACTTTCTCCCCCACAAATTCATCAAAAGAGCATTTAAACGTCGAGTAAATTCCACAAAACAACTTCTGAATGCCGGCAGAGGACATCAGGCACCCAGAAAAACAACCCAACTCCTCGAAAGGAGGTAGGAAAAAATATTAAAGACAATAAAAGAGACAAAAGAGGGAGGGACGGAGTTCCGTCCCGGGAAGGGAGTCTTAAAAAGAGAGAAGTTTCCAAACACCAGGAAACTTTCTCACTGCCGAATCCGTGCCGAGCTTTGGAAGCACAGAGGACAACATAACAGGGAGAAAAAATAAATAAACAATTAAAACTCGCAGATTGCGAGCCCTACGGTAACTCCTCCAGCGGAGAAGCAGCGCAGACGCCTGCATCCGCCATTAGCAAGCGGGGGTTGGGCAGGGAGGCGCAGCGCGGGCTGCATCGCTGAGAGTAAGAATCTGGCCTGAATACCTTGAGCACTATCTGAGCGAAATAATTTGGGCTAGCAAACCAGACTGTGGGATATCTACCATGCGAAAAGCCAGCCCTAACCTAAGACACCGCCAGCCCGCGCACGGAACAAAGGACTAAACAGAGGTAGCCGGCTGCAAACCTTCCCCCTCCGGTGACAGGCAGCCAGAGCCGGAAGTGGGCAATCGCAGCCCCAGAGAGACATTATCTATAAAACTGGCTTCTTTGCTAACTAAAACTTATTGGGGGTCTGGACGGTTAACATCTGCCTGAGAAGGTGCGCCGGTTTTACACCCAGATAACCAAGTGGCGGGGAGGCGATAAGTTGCAGCATTGGCGCTCGCCAAACACCTCATCACCTGAGCTGCTCGGACCTGGGAAGAGCACAAAACGCAGCCCCAACTGAGTCTGCGCCTCTGAGGACTACCTGAGTGCCTGAACCTGAGCGGCTTGGACCTGGGAGGTGCATGCAACCCAGGGCCAGCCTCGGATTGTTCCCGGCGGAACAACCTAGAGCCTGAGCAGTGTGGGCAGGGAGGCTATACGCGCTGTGAGCGGGGGCAGACCCAGTGTGGCTGAGGCACTGCGAGCGCACGCCAGTGTCATTTGTTTGCAGCATCCCTCCCTCCCTCCCCATAGCGCGACTGAACAAAGAGAAGAAATACAGCTCCACCCACCAGAACACCGACACAAGCTTCCCTAACCAGGAAACCTTGACAAGCCACCTCTACATACCCACACACAGCGAGGAAACGCCACAATAAAGAGAACTCCACAAACTGCCAGAATACAGAAAGGACTCCCAAACTCAGCAATTTAAACAAGATGAAGAGACAGAGGAATACCCAGCAGATAAAGGAACAGGATAAATGCCCACCAAACCAAACAAAAGAGGAAGAGATAGGGAATCTACCTGATAAAGAATTCCAAATAATGATAGTGAAATTGATCCAAAATCTTGAAATTAAAATGGAATCACAGATAAATAGCCTGGAGACAAGGATTGAGAAGATGCAAGAAAAGTTTAACAAGGACCTAGAAGAAATAAAAAAGAGTCAATATATAATGAATAATGCAATAAATGAAATTAAAAACACTCTGGAGCCAACAAATAGTAGAATAACAGAGGCAGAAGATAGGATTAGTGAATTAGAAGATAGAATGGTAGAAATAAATGAATCAGAGAGGATAAAAGAAAAACGAATTAAAAGAAATGAGGACAATCTCAGAGACCTCCAGGACAATATTAAACGCTACAACATTCGAATCATAGGGGTTCCAGAAGAAGAAGACAAAAAGAAAGACCATGAGAAAATACTTGAGGAGATAATAGTTGAAAACTTCCCTAAAATGGGGAAGGAAATAATCACCCAAGTCCAAGAAACCCAGAGAGTCCCAAACAGGATAAACCCAAGGAGAAACACCCCAAGACACATATTAATCAAATTAACAAAGATCAAACACAAAGAACAAATATTAAAAGCAGCAAGGGAAAAACAACAAATAACACACAAGGGAATTCCCATAAGGATAACAGCTGATCTTTCAATAGAAACTCTTCAAGCCAGGAGGGAATGGCAAGACATACTTAAAATGATGAAAGAAAATAACCTACAGCCCAGATTATTGTACCCAGCAAGGATTTCATTCAAGTATGAAGGAGAAATCAAAAGCTTTTCAGACAAGCAAAAGCTGAGAGAATTTTGCACCACCAAACCAGCTCTCCAACAAATACTAAAGGATATTCTCTAGACAGGAAACACAAAAATGGTGTATAAACTCGAATCCAGAACAATAAAGTAAATGGCAACGGGATCATACTTATTAGTAATTACCTTAAACATAAATGGGTTGAATGCCCCAACCAAAAGACAAAGACTGGCTGAATGGATACAAAAACAAGACCCCTACATATGTTGTCTACAAGAGACCCACCTCAAAACAGGGGACACATACAGACTGAAAGTGAAGGGCTGGAAAAAGATTTTCCATGCAAATTGGGACCAAAAGAAAGCAGGAGTCACAATACTCGTATCAGATAAATTAGACTTTAAAACAAAGGCTGTGAAAAGAGACAAAGAAGGTCACTACATAATGATCAAAGGATCAATCCAAGTAGAAGATATAACAATTATAAATATATATCCACCCAACATGGGAGCACCGCAGTATGTAAGACAAATCCTAACAAGTATGAAAGGAGAAATTAACAATAACACAATAATAGTGGGAGACTTTAATACCCCACTCACACTTATGGATAGATCAACTAAACAGAAAATTAACAAGGAAAAAAAAAAAACCAACATGTATCTATAAAGCTCACTAAAGCAAAGCACAGTAAAATGAGGTACGGCAATAAAAAAAAAAAAAAATCACCACTGAAATCCCATATTGAGCAGGTGATATGCAGGGCAATTTCACATACTTTGTCTTATTTAATCCTAATGGTAGCCCTGTGATAGACATAAAAAAAAAAAAAATGAAAATAAGAGAGGAGAAACTCTATGGGTACCATTTCCCAAACTTGTACTTTCAGCTTGAGGACCCAGTGTGGGAGGAATAGGGCATGGAATTGTTGCAAAGAACCCTTAAATCCTTAGACATGTTGTGCATTTTCTGAGAATGGAAATAAGCATGGTTTTCCACTTCTAGACATACTATTGGATTTATTGTTGATGCAACCAATAAAGTGTGAGCTCATCTAAAAAAAAAAAAAAATAAATAAACAGAATGAAAAGACAAAATATGGACAGGGAGAAAATATTTGAAAATGATGCAACTGACAAGGGATTAATTTCCAAAATACACAGAGAGCTCATAAAACTCAATTTAACAAAATAAATAAATAAACAAACAACTCAATCAAAAATTGTGCAGAACACCTAAGAAGATATTTCTCCAAAGAAGACATACAAATGGCCAATAGGCACATGGAAATATGCTCCCAAACACTACTTAGAGAAATGCAAATAAAAACTACAATGAGGTACCACCTCACACAGAATGCTCGTTATTAAAAAGTCTACAAATAACAAATTCTGGAGAGGATGTGGATAAAAGGGAATTTTCTTATACTGTTGGTGAGAATTTAAATTGGTGCAGTCACTATGAAAATAGTGGCTCAAAAAATAGGGTCCTCAAACTAGGGTCATCAAAAAATAAAAACAGAGTTGCCATATGATCCAGAAATCCCACTCCCTGGGGATATGCCCAGACAAAACTGGAATCTGAAAAAACTAAGCATAGCACAAGCATCTCAAAGAAGAGCCTGAAATGTCTAAAAAGGCCACTCCTAGTTAATGGTCCTAAACTCTGATATCACCACTGCCCCATATAATTCAAGGTTGCTCAGCTTAACTTATAAGAGGCTCATTGAGAGCTTTCTTCTGATTCCTATAATTTCAGTTGTAGCTTTTGTCAGTGTCTCAAAGAGGAAAACTAATGCCAAAAAATGGTGTTCACACTCTATTTTTGCATCACTCTGGGATCTCGAACAGGTCTAATTCTTCATTAACTTTGAATAGTATTTGGTTTAATACAATATAGTTTGGACAGCTAGAAGTGGAATTCTTGTTTATATTAATAAAAAAATATTTCTTTTTCTGAAATTGCCCTAATATAGTGGAGATGGATATTCAAATATTTTAAAAAATAAAACTCACAGTTGATTTTTTCTCACTTGCAAATCAAAAAATTTCTTAATAGTAGATTAACATGTACACTGTAGGAAATACATAACAAAGAGCAATAATAACAATAAAACATGCAACAGCATAATAACTGCTATATGCTTGGGTTTTTAAACTTATGTCATTGCATAAATAAATCTGGAATATATGTCACTTTCTACTTTTTGAACTGTGAACGTCTGCTTATTTCTGAGATTATCATAAATGACATCATGTTTTATGTTTCCTACATTATCCCCTTCTGCAAAGTTCACTTTCCCATGTGTGTTCCCATAGTACTTCTTAGTACATGCCTCTACTATTGCATTAATTGAGTCAGAGCTATCTAACTGTAGTCCCTTCTGTTGCTAGATTATGATGCCTTTAGAATAAGAATTGTATCTTAGCCTTTGGGATACTACAGATATTTATCACAGTGAAAAACAAGGTGCTAAATATCATCCCTGATTCTTAATGCAGGATCCAGAGACAATAGTCAGAATGTCCATAAGAAAAGAGTAAGCCCATGATTTGGGTGGAAATATTAATTATACTTTATTTTACTAAAGTCTAAGTGAAATTTAGATTGATTATATTTTTGGAAGCAAAGATGGAAAAGATCTATACGATCAGCAAAAACAAGACCTTGGAGCTGACTGTGGCTCAAATCATGAACACCTTATTGGCAAATTCAGACTTAAATTGAAGAAAGTAGGGAAAACCACTAGACAATTCAGGTATGGCCTATATCAAATCCCTTATGATTATACCATGGAAGTGAGAAATAGAATTAAGGGACTAGATCTGATACACACAGTGTCTGATAAACTATGGACAGAGGTTTGAAACATTACACAGGAGACAGGGATCAAGACCATCCCCAAGAAAAGGAAAAGCAAAATGGCTCTCTGAGGAGGCCTTACAAATAGCTCTAAAAAGAAGAGAAATGAAAAGAAAAGGAGAAAAGGAAAGATATACCCACTTGAATGAAGAGTTTGAATGAAAGAATAGCAAGAAGTGATAAGAAAGCCTTCCTCAGTGATCAGTGCAAAGAAATAGAGGAAAACAGTAGAATGGGGAAGAGTAGAGATCTCGTCAAGAAAATTACAGATACTAAGGGAACATTTTATGCAAAGATGGGCTCAATAAAGGACAGAAATGATATGGACCTAACAGAAGCAGAAGATATTAAGAAGAGGTGGCAAGAATACACAGAAGAACTGTACAAAAAAGAGCTTCATGACCAAGATAATCACAATGGTGTGATCACTCACCTAGAGCCAGATATCCTGGATGTGAAGTCAAGTGGGCCTTAGGAAGCATCACTACGAACAAAGCTAGTGGAGGTGATGGAATTCCAGTGGAACTATTTCAAATCCTGTAAGATGATGCTGTGAACATGCTGCACTCAATATGTCAGCAAATTTGGAAAACTCAGCAGTGGCCAAAGGATTGGAAAAGTTCGGGTTCAGCCAATCACAAAGAAAGGCAATGCCAAAGAATGCTCAAAATATCACACAATTGCACTCATTTAACATGCTACTAAAATAATGCTCAAGAATCTCCAATCCAGGTTTCAGCAATATATGAAACATGAAGTTCCAGATGTTCAAGCTGGTTTTAGAAAAGGTAGAGGAACCAGAGATCAAATTGCCAACATCCGCTGGATCATTGAAAAAGCAAGTGGGTTCCAGAGAAACATCAACTTCTGCTTTATTGACCATGCCAAAGACTTTGACTGTGTGGATCACAATAAACTGTGGAAAATTCTGAAAGAAAGGGGAATACCAGACCACCTGACCTGCCTCTTGAGAAACCTATATGCAGGTCAGGAAGCAACAATTAGAACTGGACATGGGACAACAGACTGATTCCAAATAGGAAAAGCAGTCCATCAAGGCTGTATATTGTCACCCTGCTTATTTAACTTATATGCAGAGTACATCATGAGAAATGCTGGGCTGGAAAAAGCATAAGCTGGAATCAAGGTTGCCAGGAGAAATATCAATAACCTCAGATATGCAGATGACACCAGCCTTATGTCAGAAAGAGAAGAGGTACTAAAAAGCCTGTTGATGAAAGTGAAAGTGGAGAGTGAAAAAGTTGGCTTAAAGCTCAACATTCAGAAAACGAAGATCATGGCATCTGGTCCCATCACTTCATGGGAAATAGATGGGGAAACAGTGTAAACAGTGTCAGATTTTATTTTTGGGGGGTCCAAAATTCACTGCAGATGGTGATTACTGCCATGAAATTAAAAGACGCTTACTCCTTGGAAGGAAAGTTATGACCAACCTAGATAGCGTATTAAAAAGCAGAGACATTATTTTGTCAACAAAGGTCCATCTAGTCAAGACTATGGTTTTTCCAGTGGTCAACTGTAGAGTTGGAGTATAAAGAAAGCTGATTGCAGAAGAATTGATGCTTTTGAACTGTGGTGTTGGAGAAGACTCTTGAGAGTCCCTTGGACTGAGGAGATCCAACCCATCCATCCTAAAGGAGATCAGTTCTGGGTGTTCATTGGAAGGACTGATGTTGAAGCTGAAACCCCAATATTTTGGCCACCTGATGCGAAGAGCTGACTCATTTGAAAAGACCCTGAATCTGGGAAAAATTGAGGGCCAAAGGAGAAGGGGACAACAGGATGAGATGGTTGGATGGCATCACCAACTCAATGAACATGGGTTTGTTTAGACTCTGTATGTTGGTGATGGACAGTGAGGCCTGGCATGCTGCGGTTTTTCGGGTCTCAAAGTGTTGAACACGACTGAGCGAATGAACTGAATTGAACTGAATTGATTTAGAATAATGGTAATTATTCATAAATTACTAGATTTTTTATTTATTACATTAATAGAGGGATTATAGATGATAGATCAATCCATCAATCAATAGAAAATAGAAGATTGTTTTAATATGTTTATAATTCCATGTAATTCATTTTAGATATTTAAAAACATCATTCTGAGAAGATGGTCCACAGACTTCATAAGAATCACAAGAGTGTCCATGGCAAGAAATGTTTATGCACTCCTGGGAAACATATTCGTTTGAAGAGAAACTATCAGAGATACATCATTAGTGTCAGAAAGTAATTTGCCTTCTTTTATACTGATTGTTAAACTTTGCATTGGCTTTTAAATTTCTGCTTTAGTACAGCTAGCTTATTTCAGAAAAATAAAAACTAACCTTAGCATCCTGATATTTGGTGTTTTGACAAAAGCAAATTTAGACATTGATGCTCATTTCTTAAAATGTGATATAATAAAACCTTCAAAATGATAATCTTAAGCAGAGAAAGCATTGAAATGTTCACATGGGCATTTATTTACTTCTGTTTGCCTAGAAAAGGCCTTTCTCTCTTAAATCACTCACTATTTTTGAACACAGTAGAAAACTAGAATTCACATACCAGGCAGCTCTCTTTCTCTTTCTCTCTGTAGGTAAAGACATAAAAATCTTGGTCAAACTTTTGAAAATTCCTCAGAACTTATGGCCTTAATTTAAAAAAATACATAGCTGCACTAACACTTAATTATAAGAAATCATATTCAATTAAACTGTGAACTGAAAAAAAAAGATGATTTACTAATAATATAATTAAGAATCACTTTTATTAATCCATTTTGTTCTCCATTTATGTAATAACCATGCAAATGTAAAATAATAAATAAAATAGCATCATTTACATGAATAGTTAAATGTTTCCTATTCACTATAAAAGCATAAATGCATTCCCAGTTCAAAATTTACATAAATTTCAAGATTTTGCCAACATCTGCTGGATCATGGAAAAAAGCAAGAGAGTTCCAGATAAATATCTATTTCTGCTTTATTGACTACACCAAAGCCTTTGACTGTGTGGATCACAATAAACTGTGGAAAATTCTGAAAGAGATGGGAATACCAGACCACCTGATATGCCTCTTGAGAAATTTGTATGCAGGTCAGAAAGCAATAGTTAGAACTGGACATGGAACAACAGACTGGTTCCAAATAGGAAAAGGAGTACCTCAAGGCTGTATATTGTCACCCTGCTTATTTAACTTATATGCAGAGTACATCATGAGAAATGCTGGACTGGAAGAAACACAAGCTGGAATCAAGATTGCCGGGAGAAATATCAAGAACCTCAGATATGCAGATGACACCACCCTTATGGCAGAAAGTGAAGAGGAACTAAAAAGCCTGTTGATGAAAGTGAAAGAGGAGAGTGAAAAAGTTGGCTTAAAGCTCAACATTCCGAAAACTAAGATCATGACATCCGGTCCCATCACTTTATGGGAAATAGATGGGGAAACAGTGGAAACAGTCTCAGATTTTATTTTTGCGGGCTCCAAAATCACTACAGATGGTGACTGCAGCCATGAAATTAAAAGACGCTTACTCCTTGGAAGGAAAGTTATGACCAACCTAGATAGCATATTTAAAAGCAGAGATATTACTTTGCCAACAAAGGTTCGTCTAGTCAAGGCTGTGGTTTTTCCTGTGGTCATGTATGGATGTGAGAGGTGGACTGTGAAGAAGGCTGAGCGTTGAAGAATTGATGCTTTTGAACTGTGGTGTTGGAGAAGACTCTTGAGAGTCCCTTGGACTGCAAGGAGATCCAACCAGTCCATTCTGAAGGAGATCGGCCCTGGGATTTCTTTGGGAGGAATGATGCTAAAGCTGAAACTCCAGTTCTTTGGCCACCTCATGCGAAGAGTTGACTCATTAGAAAAGATTCTGATGCTGAGAGGGATTGGGGGCAAAAGGAGAAGGGGATGACAGAGGATGAGATGGATGGATGGCATCACTGACTCGATGGACGTGAGTCTGAGTAAACTCCGGGAGTTGGTGATAGACAGGGAGGCCAGGCGTGCTGCGATTCATGGGGTCGAAAAGAATCGGACACGACTGAGTGACTGATCTGATCTGTAAAATATGAGTATCATATGAAAACAATAACATTGTAATTTAAAATATCACAGTTAAAATTATACATGTTTTAATCAGAGTACAATATAGTGTGTTAAAATTAAGACACAGAAATTATAATATGAAAGTAATAAAAAAAACTTTGTAGAGAAAGTTTCTTTTAACTTTATTATATCAATTTTTTAAACAAGGAATGGAAGAAGGAAACAGAAAAGAAAGAGTGGGAAGGAAGGGAGGAAAGGTGAAACAGAGGTAAGAATAGGACAAAAGCCAAAGTAAAATCTGGAACAAAACAGAAAAAATATATAGCTATATTCTTAATTATTTACAATCCATTATAGCTTTGCAGTCTTAAAGTTCACTGCTCAATAGCTGTGTCTGTTGAAGTCCTTTATCATAAGATATACTTTACTGCAGAACAGAGCCTCTTTCTAGAATCAATTTTCATTTATTAGTGTGTTAATAAAGGTGCTTATTAAAAATTTCTCTTCTTTGGAGGTATTCTTAAGAATTAAGATGTAATAGGAGGAGCCTGGTAGGCTGCAGTCCATGGGGTCACTAAGAGTTGGACACGACTGAGTGACTTCAATTTCACTTTTCACTTTCAAGCATTAGAGAAGGAAATGGCACCCCACTCCAGTGCTCTTGCCTTGAGAATCCCAGGGACAGCGGATCCTGGTGGGCTGCTGTCTCTGTAGTCGCAGAGAGTCGGACACGACTGAAGCGACTTAGCAGCAGCAGCAGCCTTTACACATGCCGTAAAATGATGATGAAAAACTTTAAGTAAAAAAAAAAAAAAAAAATCAGAGTCATATGTAAAAATATTTCCCAAGGAAATTAGGATTTCAATGCATACTGTGATTCTATGTGAAGCCAAAGGCTGAACTGTTGCATGTGAAGTTCATTTTTTCTATTGTAATATCTTTTCTACAAATCGAATATGGTCAGGTGTCACATAAATTTTGAATAAGAAGGTAGGATATTAATTTTAGCAAAGCTTCAACTGATTATAATACAGAATAGCTTTAAGCAGAGGCCTCTGGGGGTTCTGCTTACACTAGTAGAGATACAGGTAGATTATAATCTCCCTTGCTGCAGAATTCATAAGTTAAACAGTAGTCATTTCTATAACACAAGTACTGGAATTAAAATGAGATTTCACAACTTGATCATTTTTGGTATATCAAGTTTATTATACTGTGTGGTGAAATTCATGAACAAATAATAGTCTAATTGACTTGTTAATTAATTATCAAAAACTAAAACAATCTCCAACCCCCTGCATGGTTGCCCATGCAACATACTCATAACCACTTGCTTACAAATACTTAAATCTATTCTTATCTTCCCCTATAAGTGGAAATCCTTAGGGCTGAATTTGGGGCCTCTGAAGGTCTTATCCTCCTGAAGAATAAAAATAAAAGTTTAGAATAAAGGCAATTTGGCTCTTTCATATATATGCTGACAAGAAGTGTGAATTTTAAGACACAGAGAAACATAAGCTTCCAGCAACATGAGAACCATAAAGCCATATGATAATGACAGAAGGACCAATTTCCCTTATTGTAAGCAATGCTGAAGTGTAAGACCAGGTCCAAACTCTTCTCCCTTAACTTCTTGTCATGCAATATAAATAAACCCATTATCTGATTTTCATTATGTTTAGTAGACTATATTCCTAAAATTCACTTATCACTCTATCATATAATAAATATTCATATCATTCTTCATGGAAATCTGAATTTTATAATCATGCAAATTATAATTCTTAGAGTATTGAATAATTATATTTACTATTATCATGCTATACTAAAATCCAAACTATATAAGATAACAACATTAATAATAAATACTTTAAATGAAAATCCATATACATTTTTAATATTTCTTTCCATTGTGTCAGCAGTATCCACTGGATAATATCCAGTATATTATCCAATATATAATATATTGGCAATTTTTATAAGTAAAAATACATCCAATTCATACACACTGCCATTTAGTCCTTTGAATTATACCATTACTTCATTGCCATTATAACATTTTATTATTTGTAACAAATAAACATCATAAGTAATAGAAATTTATAATTATACATAATCTGCATATACATTATATGTATTTATAATTAATAAATATATTTGCCTAGCAATTTACAAAAATAAAAAAAAATCCAGTTAAATGCATGATCTTTCATGAAATTTTCAATTAATTTAAAGACTTACCAGTAGCTACAAATGAATACTTTTCTTTGTTTTGCTCCTAACACTTTAATCAACCTGCAGGCATGTTGGGATCAATCAATTGCAGCAGTCGTGTTCATTCATCTTTGTCCTGCCATTCATCCCATGGCAGCAAGGAACACACTGTGTAATTGAATTTGGTTGAAATCTAATATAAGGGCAAACTATGACATGGTAGCTATAATCAGTTTGATTCAAAAATTTGAGCACAGATTTTTGTTGCTATTTTCAATGAAAGGAGTAGGATACTCTATAATGGTACCAGAAATAAGAGCTTCAGGGAAAGGGTACACAGTATACTTCAGGACACACGAGTGTTCAGATTTTCAGTTGAAAAATTACAGATGGTTAGAGGAAGGACAGTACCATGTACAATTTTTATATAAAATAAGAGAATATAGCTTAAGGCTTAAAAGTTTTTTCAGGAAATGATGTCTTAAAAGTTTTCCACAAGTATTGTCATGTATTCAGAAAATGTTATGTGATACAATAAAGCCCTCTGTTTTAGAGATTTGGAGAATCTGAAATTTTTGCCTATACATGTATACCTATAAACCTACTACCATACCAATATTTATATATAATTGTGTTCAGAGAAGAGTTTTGTCTCTGTGTCTTTTTAAGCTCAACATGTAATCAAAGCTAGCTGTATATGAGACAATAGCCATCTGGAATTATTTGTTTACATATTTGAGAAAAGTAACAAGATTTTTCCATTCCATTTCCAATCCGGTTCAGTTCAGTCAATCAGTCATGTCCAACTCTTTGCAACACCAAGGACTACAGCACATCAGGCTTCCCTGTCCATCACCAACTCCCGGAGCTTGCTCAAACTGATGTCCATTGAATCAGTGATGCCAATCCAGGATTAAAGTAAATCCTTAGAGAGTTTTTGAGTCTATATAATCCACATTTTACTAAATAAATTGTTTTAGCTCACTTTCTGGGTTATATTTTTCATTTTCGGTAAATACGTGTCATGTCTTGCATCACTATTATTTTCTTACTCACATATAACTACATATGTTTTGATCTCAAAATGATAAAGATTACATTCAGAGGTAAAAGATACACAGAGTTGTTTTTCTTAAGAAATAGTTTCAATGGAAATTATAATTTTTTACCCAACTATTACCTTTATAAAATAAACCTAAAGATGAATAATTTTTTGAAGAATAATGATTATGTATTAACTGTAATTATGTATTAATCTTTTTGTCCTTTATCATAAAAAAAGAATCAAAACAGTTTGATTTTAAAAGGTAAAAAAAATGTCAAATTAATCATAAAAATTTATTAAGTTCTTTAATCTGAGATAAAATACAATTTCAAAAGTTCCTTCTGATGTATAGAACAGTCTTTTGGACTCTGTGGGAGAGGGAGAGGGTGGGATGATTTGGGAGAATGGCATTGAAATACATATAATATCATATATGGAATGAGTCTCCAGTCTAGGTTCGAAGCACGATACTGGATGCTTGGGGCTGGTGCTCTGGGATGACCCAGAGGGATGGTATGGGGAGGGAAGAGGGAGGAGGGTTCAGGAAGGGGAACACATGTATACCTGTGGTGGATTCATTTCGATATTTGGCAAAACCAATACAATATTGTAAAGTTTAAAAATAAAATAAAATTAAAAAAAAATAAATTTATTTGAACCTGTGAATAAATAATTGTGTAAGCCAAGGCATATACTGCTCCATGATTTTCTTTATCCAAAATTTTATGCTACTTTTTAATTTCATGATACACTCAACTGACTAAATCATTCTATCTTTATTAATTAACATTTTGTTCCAGTCATTTAGTTTTATGTGGAATAAAAAAAAAAAAAAGTAGGTCTTATAAGAATATATTTTTTCCTCCACTGGAGAAGGGAATGGCAAACCACTTCAGTATTTTTGCCTTGAGAACCCTATGAACAGTATGAAAAGGCAAAATGATAGGATACTGAAAGAGAAACTCCCCAGGACCGTAGGTGCCCAATATGCTACTGGAGATCAGTGGAGAAATAACTCCATAAAGAATGAAGGGATGGAACCAAAGCAAAAAGAATACCCAGCTGTGCATGTGACTGGTGATAGAAGCAAGGTCCGATGCTGTAAAGAGCAATATTGCATAGGAACCTGGAATGTCAGGTCCATGAATCAAGGCAAATTGGAAGTGGTCAAACAAGAGATGGCAAGAGTGAAAGTCGACATTCTAGGAATCAGTGAACTGAAATGGACTGGAATGGGTGAATTTAACTCAGATGACCATTATATCTACTACTGCAGGCAGGAATCCCTCAGAAGAAATGGAGTGGCCATCATGGTCAACAAAAGAGTCTGAAATGCAGTACTTGGATGCAATCTCAAAAATGACAGAATGATCTCTGTTCGTTTCCAAGGCAAACCATTCAATATCACAGTAATCCAAGTCTATGCCCCAACCAGTAACACTGAAGAAGCTGAAGTTGAACAGTTCTGTGAAGACCTACAAGACTTTTTAGAACTAACACCCAAAAAAGATGTCCTTTTCTTTATAGGGGACTGGAATGCAAAAGTAGGAAGTCAAGAAACACCTGGAGTAACAAGGAAATTTGGCCTTGGCATACAGAATGAAGCAGGGCAAAGACGAAGAGAGTTTTGCCAAGAAAATGCACTGATCATAACAAACACCCTCTTCCAGCAACACAAGAGAAGACTCTATACACGGACATCACCAGATGGTCAACACAAAAATCAAATTGATTATATTCTTTGCAGCCAAAGATGGAGAAGCTCTATACAGTCAACAAAAACAAGACCAGGAGCTGACTGTGGCTCAGACCATGAACTCCTTATTGCCAAATTCAGACTTAAATTGAAGAAAGTAGGGAAAACCACTAGACCATTCAGGTATGACCTAAATCAAATCCCTTATGATTATACAGTGGAAGTGAGAAATAGATTTAAGGGCCTAGATCTGATAGATAGAGTGCCTGATGAACTATGGAATGAGGTTTTTGACATTGTAGTGGAGACAGGGATCAAGACCATCCCCATGGAAAAGAAATGCAAAAAAACAAAATGGCTGTCTGGGGAGGCCGTACAAATAGCTGTGAAAAGAAGAGAAGCAAAAAGCAAAGGAGAAAAGGAAACATATAAACATCTGAATGCAGAGCTCAAAGGAATAGCAAGAAGAGATAAGAAAGCCTTCTTCAGCGACCAATGCAAAGAAATAGAGGAAAACAACAGAATGGGAAAGACTAGAGATCTCTTAAAGAAAATCAGAGATACGAAAGGAACATTTCATGCAAGGATGGGCTCGATAAACGACAGAAATGGTATGGACCTAACAGAAGCAGAAGATATTAAGAAGAGATGGCAAGAATACACAGAAGAACTGTACAAAAAACATCTTCACGACCCAGATAATCATGATGGTGTGATCACTGACCTAGAGCTAGACATCCTGGAATATGAAGTCAAGTGGGCCTTACAAAGCATCACTACAAAGAGGTGATGGAATTCCAGTTGAGCTATTCCAAATCCTGAAAGATGATGCTTTGAATGTGCTGCACTCTATATGCCAGCAAATTTGGAAAAGTCAGCAGTGGCCACAGGACTGGAAAAGGTCAGTTTTCATTCCAATCCCAAAGAAAGGCAATGCCAAAGAATGCTCAAACTACCGCACAATTGAACTCATCTCACACACTAGTAAAGTAATGCTCAAAATTCTCCAAGCCAGGCTTCAGCAAAACATGAACGGTGAACTTCCTGATGTTCAAGCTGGTTTTAGAAAAGGCAGAGGAACCAGAGATCAAATTGCCAACATCCGCTGGATCATGGAAAAATCAAGAGAGTTCCAGAAAAGCATCTATTTCGGCTTTATTGACTATGCCAAAGCCTTTGACTGTGTGGATCACAACAAACTGTGGAAAAATCTGAAAGAGATGGGAATACCAGACCACCTGATCTGCCTCTTGAGAAATTTGTATGCAGGTCAGGAAGCAACAGTTAGAACTGGACATGGAACAACAGACTGGTTCCAAATACGAAAAGGAGTACCTCAAAGCTGTATATTGTCACCCTGTTTATTTAACTTATATGCAGAGTACATCATGAGAAATGCTGGACTGGAAGAAACATAAGCTGGAATCAAGATTGCCAGGAGAAATATCAATAACCTCAGATATGTAGATGACACCACCCTTATGGTAGAAAGTGAAGAGGAACTCAAAACCCTCTTGATGAAAGTGAAAGTGGAGAATGAAAATGTTGGCTTAAAGCTCAACATTCAGAAAACAAAGATCATGGCATCCGGTTCCACCACTGCATGGGAAATAGATGGGGAAACAGTAGAAATAGTGTCAGACTCTCTTTTTCTGGGCTCCAAAATCACTACAGATGGTGACTGCGGCCATGAAATTAAAAGACGCCTATTATACAGAGTGAAGTAAGCCAGAAGGAAAAACAACAATACAGTATACTAATGCATATATATGGAATTTAGAAAGATGGTAACAATAACCCTGTGTACGAGACAGCAAAAGAGATACTGATGTATAGAACAGTCTTATGGACTCTGTGGGAGAGGGAGAGGGTGGGAAGATTTGGGAGAATGGCATTGAAACATGTAAAATATCATGTATGAAACGAGATGCCAGTCCAGGTTCGATGTACGATACTGGATGCTTGGGGCTAGTGCACTGGGATGACCCAGAGGGATGGTACGGGGAGGGAGGAGGGAGGAGGGTTCAGGATGGGGAACACATGTATACTTGTGGCGGATTCATTTTGATATTTGGCAAAACTAATACAATTATGTAAAGTTTAAAAAAAAAAAAAAAAGACGCTTACTCCTTGGAAGGAAAGTTATGACCAACCTAGATAGCATATTTAAAAGCAGAGACATTGCTTTGCCAACAAAGGTTCGTCTAGTCAAAAGCTATGGTTTTACCTGTGGTCATGTATGGATGTGAAAGGTGGACTGTGAAGAAGGCTGAGCGCTGAAGAATTGATGCTTTTGAACTGTGGTGTTGGAGAAGACTCCTGAGAGTCCCTTGGACTGCAAGGAGATCCAACCAGTCCATTCTGAAGGAGATCAGCCCTGAGTTTTCTTTGGAAGGAATGATGCTAAAGCTGAAACTCCAGTACTTTGGCCACCTCATGCGAAGTGTTGACTCATTGGAAAAGACTCTGATGCTGGGAGGGACTGGGGGCAAGAGGAGAAGGGGATGACAGAGGATGAATGGCATCACTAACTCGATGGACGTTAGTCTGAGTGAACTCTGGGAGTTTGTGATGGACAGGGAGGTGTGTTGCGATTCATGGGGTGGCAAAGAGTCGGACACGACAGAGTGACTGATCTGATCTCATGAAATTCTACTGAATATTAGTTGTGTCTTCTTTTTTTCCATTACCAAGGAGGGAGGTTTTTTGAGTAAAAAAATGAGTAAGGAAAAATATTACTAGGTCTTTCTACCAACTCTTCACCTTTCATAATAAGCCTAGTGAAAAAACTTACATTAAGAATGTTTGCTTTTGTTTTAATGTTTTTTTTTTTTTTTTTGCTCTGACTATGAATTCCTCACTTCCATAAAATCAATGAAAAAAACAAGAAAGAGTCGTTAGAATCATTTCAGCTCTTCCTTGTAGCTCAGACTGTAAAGAATTTGCCTGCAAGGCAGGAGATCTGGGTTCGATCCCTGGGTTGGAAAAATCCTCTCGAGAAGAGAATGGCAATCCACTCCAGTTATATTGCCTGGAGAATCCCATGGACAGAGGAGCCTGATGGACCACAGTTCATGGGGTCACAAAGACACAGACACGACTAAGTGACTGAGTTCAAGAGAACTGTATATTTTCAAGAGGAATACATATCAACTCCAAAGAATTTTCAAATCATATTAGTGTGCAAAGACAAAAAATATTAAATTAGAAAATATGAAATATTGTTTCCAGAAAATAAGTATACCAACTTCTCATTCAAAAAGAGTTTTGTTCAGCCACTAAATTGCCTCTGACTCTTTGCGACCCCATGAACTGCAGCACATCAGGCTTCTCTATATATCACTATCTCCCCAAGTTTGCTCAAACTCATGTCCATTGAGTCAGTAATATCATCCAACCATCTGATCCTCAGTCACCCCCTTCTCTTGACCTCAATTTTCCCCAGCATCAGGGTCTTTTCCAATGAGTCAGCTCTTCACGTCATATGGCCAAAGTATTGGAGCTTCAGTTTCAGTATCAGTTTTCCCAATGAATATTCAGGGTTGATTTCCTTTCAGATTGACTGGTTTTATCTCCTTGCTATTCAAGGACTCTCAAGAGTCTTCTCCATCACCACACTTTGAAAGCGTCAATTCTTCAGTGCTCAGGATTCTTTATGGTCTAACTCTCACATCCAAATATGACTACTGAAAAAACAATAGTTTTGACTACAAGGACCTTTGTCAGCAAAATGTAACATAATTTATTGTTCTAAATTATCCAATTCGTTGAAAAATGCTTCAAGTAATTAACTAATTTTTCTAACTTTGGCTTATAATTTCAAAGAAATCAATATTAGTTAATTTTGGTGAAGTTGTTAGGGAACCACTTTGATTTAGAAATGACTATACCATTAGATTGCTTTGAGTTAATATAGTATAGTATACTGAATTTTGTATAGTAAAGTATGTATCAAATGTATTTAATTGCATGATTTGCAAAAATTTTACTAGTAAAATATTCTTATTTCTCCTTATACTAGTTAAAATAAATACATTAACATACATTTTATAGATTTATCTAAGGAAAGACAATAATGTAATATGTAAACAATAATGCTCTGTGTATGTGTGTTAGTTGCTCAGCTGTGTCCAGTTCTTTGGGACCCCCATGGACTGTAGTCTACAAGGCCCCTCTGTCCATGGGATATGAACATAAAACTGAAAGAATTGTGTGAAACACTTCTGGTACTATCTCAGTCTGTAGCTTTAAAATTAATAAAATAAAACAAGTAGAAAGATAAAGATAAATCTCAAGAAGTTATACATACAATAATTTAGAACTACAATAATTTGTGTATAAAATATAAAAGATCCATTCATTTTATTTGTGGTAAATACCACACTGTGCTCCATAGTGAGTGGAAAGGACAAAGCTTCACATATTTACCTTTTATTAAAAATTGGTGAAAGCAAAGGATAGCAGATGGTAACTATTAATCAATCCTAAATATTATTTGAGGATAAAAGTATGAAATGGCATTGAAACTTCTTTAAAATTTAATTACTCTGAGAAGATTCAGAAAATGTTTTCTTATTAAAATAAAACCCACAATTTTTATGATCTACAACTTTACACTACTAATAAACAATTAGATAAACTGGAAATGTCAGTTAATTTAAATTCAAATGACTCCAAGACTTCAGAAAATTAAACATAGGAATATATGCAGATTTGTTGTTGTTGTTGCATTGCTATGTCCTCTCTGATTCTTTGTGACTCCATGGACTGCAGCATGGACTGCAGCATGCTGGGCTTCTCTGTCCAAATTCTTCTCCTGGAATTTGCTCTAATTTATGTCCATTGAGTCAGTAATGCTATCTAACCATTTCATCCTCTATCACCCCCCTTCTCCTTTTGCCTTCAATCTTTCCCAACATCAGGGTCTTTTTCAATGAATTGGCTCCTCCCATCACGTGGCCAAAGTATTGGAGCTTCAACAACAATCCTTCCAATATTCAGGGTTGATTTTCTTTAGGATTGACTGGTTTGATCTTGCTCACCAAGGGACTTTTAAGAGTCTTCTCCAGCACTACAATTCAAAAGCATCAAGTTTTTCGAGCTCAGCCTTCCTCAGGGTCCAATGTTCACATACGTACATAACTACTGGAAAAGCCATAGATCTGACTATTTGGATCTTTTTAGGAAAAGTGTTGTATCTGTTTTTTAATATGCTGTCCAGGTTTGTCATAGCTTTCCTTTTAAGGAGCAAGTACCTTTCAATTTCATGGCTGCAGTCACTATCTGCAGTGATTTTGGAGCCCAAGAAAATAATATCTGTACCCCTTTCCACTGTTCTCCCTTCTACTTGCCATGAAGTGATGAGACCAGAGCGATGATCTTAGTTTTTTTAACGTTGTGATTTAAGCCAGCTTTTTCACTCCCACTTTCACCCCCCATCAAGAGGCTCTTACTTTCTCTTCACTTTCTGTCATTAGTGTGGGATCATCTGCATATTTGAAATTGTTGATATTTCTTCCAGAAATTTTGATTCCAAATTCTGATTCATCCAGCCAAGTATTTTGCATAATGTACTCTGCATAGAAGTTAAATAAAAAGGGTGACAATATACAGCCTTGAAGTACTCCTTTCCCAATTTTGAACCAGTCCATTTTTCCATGTCTGCTTCTGTTACTTCTTGATTCACATCCAGGTTTCTTGGGATGTGGTTTGGTATTCCCATCTCTTTAGGAATTTCCCACACTTTGTTGTGATCCACACAGTCAAAAGGCTTTAGCTTTTCTTGCTTTGTCTGTGTTGCAATGAATTTTGGCATTTTGACCTCTGATTCCTCTGCCTCTTTGATGTTAGTATTTCTACTAGCTCAGATTTTAATGAATTTGCCTGTTATGAGGGAGACCTGGGGTTGATTCCTAGGTTGGAAAGATTCTTTGGAGAAGGGAATGGCTACCCACTCCAGTATTCTTGCCAGGGGAATTCCATGCACAGAGGAGCTTCGTTGGCTATAGTCCATGGGGTCACAATGAGTTGGATATGACTGAATGACTAACATATGGGGTGTACATATGTTTATACATATCTATATCTACGTGTATCTATGTCACTGAAATTACTTTAAGGAGTTGACTTAAGTGATTCTGGGGAATGACAAGTCTGAACTAGGTAGGAGACAAAGTTGATGTTGCTATTTAGAATCCAAAGGAAATCTGTTGTTCAGTCACTTAGTCACGTTTGACTCTGCATCCTCATGGACTGCAGCATGCCAGGGTTTCCTGTCCTTCACTATCTCCTTGAGTTTGCTTAAGCTCATGTCCATTGAGCTGACAATGCCATACAACCATTTCATCCTCTGTCACCCCTTTTACTCCTGTCTTCAATTTTTCCAAGGATCAGGGTCTTGTTTCCACAAGTCAGTTCTTGGCATCAGGTGGCCAAATAATTGGAGCTTCATCATCAGTCCTTCCAATGAATATTCAGGACTGATTTCCTTTAGGACTGATTGGTTTGATCTCCTTGCTTTCCAAGGGATTCTCAAGAGTCTTCTCCAGCACCACAGTTCAAAAGCATTAATTCTTCAGCTCTCAGCTATCTTTATGATTCAACTGTTACATCCATACGTGACATGTGGAAAAACTATTGAAAAAACTTTAGCTTTGACTATATGGAACTTTGTTGGCAAAGTGATGTCTCTGCTTTTTATTACGCTGTCCAGGTTTGTCATAGATTTTCTTCCAAGGAGCAAGTGTCTTTTAATTTCATGCCTGCATCATTGTCCACAGTGATTTTGGAGCCCTAGAAAATAAAGTCTGCCACTGTTTCCATTTTCTCCCCATCTATTTGTCATGAGGTGATGGAACTGGATGCCATGATCTTATTATTATTATTATTTTTTAATGCTGAGTTTTAAGCCAATTTTTTCACTCTCCCCTTTCACCTGAATCAAGGGGCTCTTTAGTTCCTCCTCACTTTCTGGTATCAATGTGGTGTCACCTGCATATCTGAGGTTATTACTATTTCTCCCAGCAATCTTGATTACAGTTTGAGTTTCAACCAGCCCAATATTTCACATGATATAGATGTATTCTTCCTATAAGTTAAATAAGCACAGTAACAATATACATTCTTAACATACTCCTTTCCAATTTTGAACCTGTTTGTTTTTCCATATCTGGTTCTAACTGTTGCTTCTTGACCTTAATACAGGTTTCTCAGGAGGCAGATAAAGTGATCTGGCATTCCCAACTCTTTAAGAATTTTTCACACAGTCAAAGGCTTTAGCATAGTCAATGAAGCAGAAGTAGATGTTTTTTTCTGGAATTCTCTTGCTTTTTCTATGATCTAACTGATGTTGGCAATTTGATTGCTGGTTCCTGCACCTTTTCTAAATCCATTTTATACTTCTGGACGTTCTTGGTTCACATACTGTTGAAGCCTAGCTTGAAGAATTTTGAGCATTACCTTACTAGCACATGAAATGAGTTCAATTGTGTGGTAGTTTGAGTATTATTTGGCACTTCCCTACTTTGGGATTGGAATGAAAGCTGACCTTTTCCCACTCTGTGGCCACTGCTGAGATTTTCAAAATGCTGGCATATTGACTGCAGGATTTCTAACAGCATCAACTTGTAGAATTTGAAATAGCTTAACTGGAATTCCATGACCTCCACTAGCTTTGTTCATACTGATGCTTCCTAAAGTAAACTTGACTTCACACTCTAGGATATCTCACTATAGGTGTGATCACAACATTGTAGTTATTTGAGTCACTGAGAATTTTTTTTTTTTTTTTTTTTACAGTTTTTACATGTATTCTTGTCACCTCTCAATATCTTTTGCTTCTGTTGGGTCCATACTTTTTTTTTTCCTTTATTGTGCCCATTTTTGCATGAAATGTTCCCTTCTTATCTCTAACTTTCTTGAAGAGATCTCTAGTTTTTCCCATTCTGTTGATTTCCTCTATTTGTTTTCATTGTTCACTTAAGGCTTTCTTACCTCCCCTTACTTTTCTTTGGAACTCTGCTTTCAGATGGTTTTATCTTTCCTTTTTTCTTTTGCCAACCCCATGAACAATATGAAAAGGCAACCTATAGGCAAATTTTTTCTTTCTTGGAAAGAAATGATAATTCACTTTACTCAAAGTCAGCTGATCTAAATGCTAATCATCTTAAAAATGCCTTCACAGCAACATGTAGACTAGCCTTTAACATACAAATTAATTATCATACATGGGAAAGAAATGTGGTTAAGACAAAAATAAAACCCAATTAAAGAACAGAAGAAATATTCTTTGTTTTTTATGGTAAATAACAATAAAATGTGCACATATTTGTTAAACAATTATGCATTTTATTAAAAGATACATTAAACTAAAAAGCTTCATAGCTAAATAATGGATTAAAAAAAACCCAGCACTACTTATTTAACAATATCAATAATAAGGGGCAGTAAATCCTATGTTCAAAACTAAATTACAGGCAGGGAGAACAGACCTGAGATCATCATAGACAATATAGAGAAAATATAACTCATTTAAGCTACAAGTAAGGAAACAAAACCTATAGAAGAAACATAAAGACAAATCAACCACACATACATCTCTCTTGGGATTTGAGAAACTAAATGATTATAACAGAAATTTTACATTAAGCTGAGATGAAGAATTATTTCCCTCCATTGGAAACCCCAATGAGAGAGCTATTTCAAGTCAAGTGTATATTTCCTAATAAGGCCATAGTGAAAAAAAAAAATGGTATTGCAATACATCCTCATTATACTTTTGCTGGCCCAAAATAGAGACTTTATTTTTTACTTCCAAAGAAGTGTTGTGGGCGGGTGCGGGGGGTGGGGGGTGGCAGGGGATACAGGCCACCTGAAGTAGAGAAAATCCAGGTGTGCCTTTTGATGTTTTTAAAACAATTTTTAAAGGCAAACAAACATAAAGCAATATCCACAGTCTTGAGAACAAAAGACTATACAATCTTGCATCATATTTCCTGTCATATGTCCATTTCTATGGTCAACAGACTTTTATTGTCAAAAATTACAGATATTGGTAATTTGAATGTGCATTAAATTTCTCTGGAGGAAAAAAAATGTGGTTTTAAACATAAAATTTAATCAAACAAAACAAAGAATGCAATCAAACCAAGAATGTAATCAAACAAAGGAAAATAATAATGATAGGAGGGAACCAGTTTCTATTTCAATATATTGAGTTTTACTTTATTTATTATTACAGAAAAAGGATAAAAGATAAAACACCTTTAAATATTGATATAGTAACTGGCTTGAAAATCTGGATTGATGGGAAAATGTATATTTGAGAAAATGAAAGAATATAACCATCCATTTTTCAATCCTGAAAAATTATTTAAAAGGTTTTACACATAATATTTTATACCCTTTGATCCTGAAATATTTATTCAGTATCTAGTACTTTTTATGTTGGAGAATTTAGCATTAATACCATTTGATGATTTTCTATTTTCTTTTAAAATGAAAATATTTATTTTAAAATCTGTTATTTTTTATAAATATCAAACATAATATCTCCCATTCTGTTATCATATATTAATGAAAAGTCAAAGTCAAGTCGCTCAGTCGTGTCCAATTCTTAGTGACCCCATGGACTACAGCCCACCAGGCCCTCCGTCCATGGGATTTTCCAGACAAGAGTACTGGAGTGGGGTGCCATTGCCTTCTCCGTTAACAGTGGCTAGGCATATTATATTTACTTGGAGCTAGTATACTTGGTGACAGCCTTAGTGCCCTCGGACACAGTGTGCTTGGCCAGCTCCCCAGGTAGCAGCATGCGCCTGGTGGTCTGGATCTCCCTGGATGTGATAGTCAAGCGCTTGTTGTAATGCACCAGGCGCGATGCCTCACCAGAGATGCACTCGAAAATGTCGTTGACGAAGGAGTTCATGATTCCCATGGCCTTGGAAGAGATGCCGCTGTCCAGATGGACTTGCTTCAGCACCTGGTACACGTACACGGAGTAGCTCTCCTTGCAGCTGCGCTTGCGCTTCTTGCTGTCCTTCTACTGGGCCTTGGTCACAGCTTTTTTAGAGCCCTTTTTAGGGGCAGGAGAGGACTTAGCCAGTTCAGGCATGTCTATAATGACAACACCCAACAACACAGAAAGATCTTGAAAGATAATGAAAGTAGTAGATAAATAGTGGAAAAGACCAAATGAATGGTGGCAGAGTAAGAAATGCCCAAATTAATTCCCTCCATGGAAACAATAATTCGGTCAGCAAAAATCGTCACAATCAACTATTTTAGAATTCTGGAGTCTAGTCAAAATTTGCAGGATTAAGGGATTGCTTAATAAAGAATCTGGTAAATTTTAATAAATTTTAGTATTTAGTGTTGGGATTCCCTGGTAGCTTGTGAAAGTGAAAGTCTCTCAGTCACGTCAGACTCTTTGCAACCCCAAGGACAATATCCTGGTAGCTAAGACAGTAACAAAATCTGCCTGAAATGTAGTTGACCCGGGTTCCGTCCCTATGTCAGAAAGATCCCCTGTAGGAGAGAATGACAACCCACTCCAATATTCTTGCCTTGGAGAGTTCCATGGACAGATCACGGGGTCACAAAGAGTCCTACATGACTCAAGGCCTCAGTATTTAGTGTAGTAGCCACCATTTTCCAGGCCAGTTAGGTAGTCATGGGGGATCTGGCCTGCATTTCATGGTTCTGGTTTGGACAATAAGGACTTTATTCTCCAAGGATCAGGGTTGTGTCTTTTCATATGCTGGAATCGCTAGTACAAGGAACAGCCATTGTTTCTGTCCCTTCCATCTGAAGTAGCTTTCCTGATAACACCAATTACAAGGAATTTAAAAAGACAGAATACTTCCTTCTCCTCCACCCTTCCCTTCTCCTTATGTTAGGTCGCTGGCTGACTACAGAGATAACAAAAGAGAGACAACTAGCCATGCAGAACAAGAAAAATAGCCCTTGCTGAACAGTTTGAAAAAGTCACTAAAAAAACAGAGTATCACAACTCTGTGTTGGTAACATAAGCAATCACCAGGAAGGGGGGAGAATATGATTTCTAGAATTAGCACATTATATTATTAAAAATGTCCAGTTCTCAACAACAACAAAATTAATTTCAAATAACAAGGAAAAAACAAAAAAACAAAAACAGGAAACTACAGTCTATTCACTGTTAAAAAAAAACATAAGTTAATAGAAGTTATCCAAGAGGAAGCCCACGTATTGGACACCCTAGAAAAGAACTTGAACTCTCACATTAAATGTGTTTAGAGGGTTGATGGACACCATGGACAAATAACTAATGGAAGGCAAAGGAATGGTGTGTGTGTGTGTGTGTGTGTGTTAGTCACTCAGTTATGTCTGACTCTTTGCAACCCACACACTGCAGCCCTCAAGGCTTCTCTGTCCATGGAATTCTCTAGGCAAGAATACTGGAGTGGATTGCCATTCCCTTCTCCAGAGGAAATTCCCAACCCAGGGATCAAAACCTGGTCTCCTGCCTCACAGGCAGATTCTTTACCATTTGAGCTGAAGGGAAATATCAATAATGAAAAAGAGATTATATAGATGAAGCAAACTTAGATTTGGACCTGGAAAATACAATAACTGAAATGAAATTTTTATTTAGAGGAGTTCAGCAGTGGACTTAAGCAGGTTTAAGAAAGAATTATTAACCTAGAAAATGTGACAATTAACACCATGCAATCTTAGGAGCAGAAAGTAAAAGAAGGGAGAAAAATAAATATGGCTTAAGGTACCTGTAGAACACCTTCACACACAACACCTTCACACACACCAACACTTATTATGGAAGCTTCATAAGCAGAAGAGATAAAGAAGGTAGCAAACTAATATTTAAATAAATAATGCCCCCAAACATCCTAAACTTGATGAAAATCATTAAATTCCAAATTTAAGATCAAGGAATTTCAAGGAGGATCAATTCTAAATTACAGCTCACAGTAACACATTATAATCAAAGTGTTAAAAGCAAATGTCAAAAAGAAAATCTTGACAGCAACAAAGAAAGTGACACATCAAGTGCAAGAAATTCTCAATAATATTTACAATTCACTTTTTACTATAAACCATAAAGGCCAGGAGGCAAGAAGACATATTTATTGTGCTGAAAGTAGAATTAAGAATTCTATATTCAACAAAAACAACCAACAAAAACAAGGGGAAAATTAAGACATTCTCAGATATACAAAAGCTAATACAGTTTGATGGCATTAGATATGCCCAACAAGAAATGTTAAATTCAGTCCATTAGGATAAAGAAGAGGAAACAAAATGGTAGATCAAAGCCATTTGAAGAAACAAAGATTTCTACACAGATAAACATAAAAACTAGAATTACTGTAATTTTGGCTTAAAACACTTTTTGCATTTCCTGTATGCTTTAAAATGCATGAAAATAATAAATACTGACCTACATTAATGGGAATACATTGTACAAAAGCAATTTGTAACAACAGTAACATCATAAAGGGAGAAAAAAGAGCTGGAGAGAACCACAGTTAATTTGGGGTTGACCAGAGTTTCCCTGAGTTTTTAATTAGAAATAAAAGACACATTTTTCATTTTTACTAAGAACTTTATTGAACAGCATCTTCACCATTTTGTTCCACTACCTTCTGCCATTTTGCAGGAAACTTCATAATTCCATCTTCCCAAAACTTTTTATCTTTTTGAGCAAACTGTTCCAGGTGCCTTTTACAGTCTTCCAGGCAATTGATTTTTTTCCCATTAAGATAATTTTGCAAAGACTGAAATAAATGGACATCCAAAGGTGCAATGTCTGATGACTATGGTAGATGAATAAGAAATTCCTAGCCAAACTAACAGTTTTTGCCTGGTCATTGTTTTCCTAATGGAAGATTGTACGTTTTCTGTTGACTAATTGTGGATGCTTTTTGTCAAGTGCTTTCAATTAGTATAATTAAGAACAACACTTGCTGGAATTAATAATTTAGTTTTCTAGAAGGAGCTCATAATAGAATACTTCTACGAATTCCACCATATACATAACATCTTCCTTGGATGAGGACAGGTCTTTGGTGTGGTTGGTAATGGTTCATTTCAGTTGGCCCACAATGTCTTCCATTCCACATTATTGTACAGTATCCCTTATTCATCACCTGTCACAGTTTGTTTTTAAAACAGAATGCTTGAGTAACAGGAGTATCCACCAGTGAATAATCCTGAAAAAAAAATTTTTGTTACATTTAAGTAGAGAATCACAGAATCACATGGGGAAATATAGTCTAGTATGTGTATATATATATATATATATATATATATATATTTGGCTTAACTTCCAAAATCACTACAGATGGTGACTGCAGCCATGAAATTAAAAGACGCTTACTCCTTGGAAGGAAAGTTATGACCAACATAGATAGCATATTCAAAAGCAGAGACATTACTTTGCCAACAAAGGTTCATCTAGTCAAGGCTATGGTTTTTCCTGTGGTCATGTATGGATGTGAGAGTTGGACTGTGAAGAAGGCTGAGCTCCGAAGAATTGATGCTTTTGAACTGTGGTGTTGGAGAAGACTCTTGAGAGTCCCTTGGACTGCAAGGAGATCCAACCAGTCCGTTCTGAAGGAGATCAGCCCTGGGATTTCTTTGGAAGGAATGATGCTAAAGCTGAAACTCCAGTACTTTGGCCGCCTCATGTGAAGAGTTGACTCATTGGAAAAGACTCTGATGCTGGGAGATACTGAGGACAGGAGGAGAAGGGGATGACAGAGGATGAGATGGCTGGATGGCATCACTGACTCGATGGACATGAGTCTCAGTGAACTCCGGGAGTTGGTGATGGACAGGAAGGCCTGAAGTGCTGCGATTCATGAGGTCGCAAAGAGTTGGACACGACTGAGCAACTGATCTGATCTGATCTGATGTGGAACCCAAACATCAAAGTGATTAACATAACCAAGGTGGTGCAAATGATTTTCCATCCGTGACTTGGGTATTTTGAGTATGTCAGTTATTTAGGCATGAGCTTCCCCTGTGGCTCAGTGGTAAAGAATTCACCTGCAATGCAGGAGCCACAGGAGACCCAGGTTCGATCCCTGGGTCAGAAAGATCCCCTAGAGAAAGAAATGGCAACCCACTACACTATTCTTTCCTGGAGAACCCCATGGACAGAGGAGACTGGCAGGCTAAAGTCCATGGAGTTGCAAGAAGTCAGACAAAACTGAATCGACTTAGCACAAGAGACTAACACTAACAATGTCTCGATTTGATCACTATCAACTTCAACTTGTCTACCAGACTATGGAGCATCATTCAGAAAGGAATATCCAGTATATAGCTTGACAAATCACTTCTGACACATTTCATGTCTCACAACACCTTCTCCATGTGAAAGAAAGTAAAAGTGTTAGCTGCTCAGCTGTGTCCAACAAGTTGCAACCACATGGACTGTAGCTTACCAGGCAATTCTGTCCATGGAATTCTCCAGGCAAGAGTACTGGAGTGAGTAGCCATTCCCTATCTCAAGGGGATCTTCTTAACTCAGGCATTGAACATGGACCTCCCTCATTGGAGGAAGAGTCTTTACTATATGAACCACCAGGGAAGCATCATCCAGCAAGAAATCTCCAGTACAAAACTTGGCAAACCACTTATGACACATTCCATCAGTCACAGCACCTTCTTCATACATGGCACACATCTTTACTGTATGTGTTTCAGTTGTGTTTTTCAGTGTATGCTTTTCTTGAAATAATAAAGCATAATATGCCCCAAATGCTTTTTCTTCCATCTTCAATATTAAAATGATTACACAAGCTTTTGCCAATTTTGATGTTTTTTTTTTTTTTTTTAATGCATCGTGATATGACAGTTGTCACAACACAATCCAACAAAACTGTTTTAAATGAAGTTAAAGACAACTAAGCTCTACTAAAGCCATCTTACAGAAAAAACTGAACAAACCTTTTGGTAAACCCTAAATATATGCTTTTTAAGCCTTGCAGAATAAAAGAAGCCATACAAAAATTAGATACACCCGCATCTAATCATGCTCTCTGAAAATGGTTGAGCTTGTTTGTAGCTTTAAACAACAACAAAATAAATGAAGAAATATCTTCTTCAAATGGTACGACCTACTACAGATCCAGTGACGTGTTTTGAATGTTTCAAAGCATATCATGTGGGATTTGGAAGATGAAACTAAATAAAACTAATGGTTTTCTTGGCAACCCATTTCTGTATTGTGTACCTGAAAACACATCAGAGAAAAATTCTTCTACTCTGAGACTCATTTAGGAAAAACAAAACTACTATTCAGAATTTTATAAGGTTTGAAGTTTCTTTGTCAGGCAAAAGCTATACCAAAACAAACAACTTTGACTTGCTTTGAAAGAAAATCACCTGCAAAAAAAAGAAGAAGAAAAGCATCTGCAATATTTGGAAATATATGCAGTCTAGTTACCTTTTTACTTTATAAGAAAGATCATTGTGTTCCATTTCAACATGCATGGGCATTAAATATAAGCATTAAAAGTGATTTCTTTTAAAGAAAGTGAGAAAATCATGCTAATATCCCAGAGTTTGTGGCATTGAGAGAGTAAATGCTGAAACACAAAATGATTTTCAGGTAGCAGTATGATTTCTTAAAAAACAAAAAGGATTATTCTCAAGTATTTTGACAGAAGTGCTGCTTGTTTTTGGATATGAGAGAGTCAGTTCCTAAGCAGGTTGATAGGGAGTCTAGGGGTCCCCAAGGAGAGAGGGGTCTGGAATTCTCAAGGAGGAAGAAAGGATAAACTTTTTTTTCTTTCTCCACATTCCTTAGGATTATATACCAATAATGTATCCTGCCTAAGGACAGTCTGGATTCAACCTTCTGTTATCTTAAAATGTTAATTATGGGAGTAGGTCTGATGAAGTCTTTACAACCTCCAGACATTCTTTGGATTATATAACCTCATTGTTAACACTAGCAAGCGGGTACTCTTTCTGCCTGCTTCTGATGCCTATGTCAGAAGCTTTCTCTATCTCCTTTATACCTTAATAAAACTTTATTACACAAAAGCTCTGAGTGATCAAGCCCCCTCTCTGGCCCCGGATTGAATTCTTCTCCTCCGGGGGCCAAGAATCCCGGTGTATTCGCGTGATTCAACAACAACCTTTCAGACATGCTGCTGCTGCTAAGTCGCTTCAGTCGTGTCCGACACTGTGTGACCCCATAGATGGCAGCCCACCAGGCTCCACCGCCCCTGGGATTCTCCAGGCAGGAACACTGGAGAGGGTTGCCATTTCCTTCTCCAATGCATGAAAGTGAAAAAATAAAGTGAAGTTGCTTAGTTGTATCCGACTCCTAGCGACCCCGTGGACTGCAGCCTACCAGGCTTCTCCACCTATGGGATTTTCCAGGCAAGAGTACTGGAGTGGGGTGTTTTTGGATATATGTTAGTATAAAATGTTGATACAAAATGATATAAATATATGGCAATGAAGATAGTATTATGGATGCAGCCAAAGAAACACTAAATTTATGACCGAAGAGCTGTTCTGAAAGGATGGTGATCATGAAGTTGCTAACCTTTAGACACATGTTTCTGGTGCTGATATGAGAAAAGTTGTTTGTCATTTGAAAAAAATTTTTCAAATGAAGAGTAACTGTCTAAATTCTTAGAAATTTAAAATATCTATAAGAACTCTCTTAAATCTAAATCTATATGATAATTACAATGTAAACTTTTATTATTTACTATCTCACATAAATTATTTTTACAGATATTATGAATTATGCAGTTATTGACTTGAGGTATAAATTTGATTCATCATTTATTCAATAATTTTGGTTTTATTTGATACAAATTGGCTTTTACCTAACAAATAAGTTAAACATTTGTAATGTCCTTTACTATTGATTACTTTCAGTCAGGACTGGTTTGTAGCCCATGTCATAAAGTTGCCTATTATTATTATTATTATTATTATTGCCAAATTTTAGTTCTCATTAAAGTAACTTTTGTCATTTGGTAGAGAATTTTCTCTTAATTAAAAAGAAACCAATACTTTAAATAAACACTTGATATGACATGGAGGTACAAAAATTTAAATTTTGATTTTACATAGGGAATTTTTCTCAGGTAGCCGTTTCTGTGAATTTTTCTGAAGATTGATTCATAATTTTGATGATTGTCATAATTTGTGGTATAATAAAAGCTACTAAACTCAAAAGTATATCTCTCCAAAAGTTAAATTTTAACCTTTACTATTTATACTTATATTGTTTTAAAATTTCATAGAGTTTTTTTGTTGTTATTGTTTAATAATCCTTCAGTAATCATTAAACTGGCTTGTATTTCAATTCATCAATAGGGCTCTGTTAGTGCAGATGCTGTGCCTAAAAGGCAAAGTCCAACTGAGTAACAATTTACCAATGTATGTAAATTGTTTGAAAAAAAGAAAGTTCTTTCTTAATCAAAATACAATTTTAGACGCTATTTGTTTAACGAGTTTACCCTTTTGTCTGTTGAACTGGTCTGGCATTTAAGGTTTTAAAACGTGAGTTCTGCACTTTACAATGTGGAAAGTCAATTAATGATCTCTACATTAAGTGTTAAGAGCATAAAGTATTGATCTATTAAAATCAAGTACTGTAAAATAAATAGGCACAGTTTTAATACTAGATTGCTTTTGCAAAATATAGCTACATTGACTTGTAGATTGCAGTTAAAAACATTAATTTGAGAACTAAAATTATTTAATCCTTTTATGTATCAACCTTTTTTTTGTTTGTTTTGTTTGTCTGATAGATTACTCAATTTGACAGAAGATAATTTACTTATTTTAGAAAATAACTAAACCTTTTTTGGCTTTGACTCAATTCTACTTTTTTATTATTAGCCAGTCAATTAAAACATAAGAAGGTTAAACTGCTTCTGATAATAATGCCAGATTGGGCACATAGATCTTAAATGTATCTCTTGTCAATAAAATAATTTAGATACATCTTCAGCTGTATGGGGAAAAAAAAAATCAGTGACTGACATGTCAAATGGGAATAATTTCCAAATCTCTTATACCTCTGATACTTTTTCCAACATAACAGCATATTCTTTTCTTCTGCAGTGATTTTGGAGCCCAAGAAAATAGTCTCTCACTGTTTCCATTGTTTCCCCACTTATTTGCTATGAAGTGATGGGACTCAATGCCATGATCTTAGTTTTTTGAATGTTGAATTTTAAGCCAGTTTTTTCACTCTCTTCTTTCACTTTCATCAAGAGGCTCTTTAGTTCCTCTTTACTTTCTGCTATAAGCGTGGTGTCATCTGCATACCTGAGGTTATTGATAATTCTCCTGACAATCTTGATTCCATCTTGTGCTTCATCTGGTCTGGCATTTCGCATGTTGTACTCTGCATATAAGTTAAATAAGCAGGGTGACAATATATAGCCTTGTTGTAGTCCTTTCCCAATTTGGAACCTGTCCGTTGTTCCATGTCTGGTTCTAACTTCCATCTTGACCTGCATACAGGTTTCTCAGGTGGCAGGTAAGGTGGTCTGCTATTTCCATCTCTTTAAGAATTTCCCACAGTTTGTTGTGATCCACACAGTCAAAGATTTTAGCGTAGTCAATAAAGCAAAAGTAGATTTTTTCTGGAATTCTCTTGGTTTTTCTATGATCCAATGGATGTTGGCAATTTGATCCTGTATTTTATTTCCTAATTTCATCATTCCTTGAAGACTGCATAGGCTAAAAACACCCCAAATCATCAAGTTCTCTTTCTTCTTTGCTTAATTTATCTTTTTCCTCTCATATTTTACAATGTGTAGCAAGAAGAATCCAGATCACATCTCCAATATTTACTAGGAAATCTCAACTAAATATAGGCCCATGTCTTACAAGTTCTACTTTCTACACAACCACAGAACAAATTTCAGCCAAGTTTTTGCCCTTATAACAAGGGTGCCTATTTTCTTCTACTTAACAGGTGCTGTGCTGTGCTTAGCCACTCAGTCATGCTTGACTCTTTGTGACCCCATGCACTGTAACCTGTCAGGGTGGGGATTCTCCAGGCAAGAATATTGGAGTTGGTTGCCATGCCCTGCTCCAGGGGATCTTCCCAACTCAGTGATCGAACCCAGTCTCCCACATTTCAGTCAGATTCTTTACTGTCTGAATCACTAGGGAAGCCCATGGTCTTCCATCCAAGTACTAACCAGGCTCAACCCTGCTTAGCTTCTGAGATCAGGCATGTTCAGGATGGATGGCTATAGACAAATACTTTCCGGGTACATGTCCCTTATATTCTTCAGAGCTCTTTACAGAAGTGCCTTTAACATTCATATTTCTACCAACATTCTGTTCAGGACAATCTAGGCTTTGGTTTTCATGAGCCTCAAAACTGCTGCAGCCTTTACTCATCTAATTTCTAAGCCATTTCCATATTTTTAGTTATTTGGCACAGCAGCACTGTGACAAATGGCTAGCACTCCATTTCTAGCCACCAAAATCTGGAGGCTGTTTTAGCTTCCTATGACTTCCTTAAATTACAGCAAACTCAGTTTAAAATAACAGAATTCATTCCTTCACACTTCTGGAGCCCAGAAGTTTAAAATTATGTCACCAGCCTTGTGTTCCACCAGGTTTGTCTCTCTTCTAAGAGGGTATATACCTCCTTACTCCTTTTAGTTCTGGTGGCTCCAAGTGATTCCTGTTGTGTGACTTCATAATTATAATTTCTACCTCCATCTTCACATGGCCTTCTTCTCCTCTTCATGTGTCTCTCATAAAAACATTTACTGTATTTAGGACTCACTGAAATAATTCAGGGTGATCTCATTTCAAAATCCTTAATTTAATCTGCAAATAATTTTGCTCACAAATACAGTCACATTTGTAAGCTCTAGAATGTGAACATGTCTTTTGGGAAGCTACCATTGAACTAAACACAGGGACAGTAATAGTGTCTTCATTCTACCTTTGATTAGGTATATGGTAGTGGGAAAGTTCCCTTACTTCTTCACATCTTAGTTTTCTCAACTGAACATATAAAAAATACAACATGCCAGATTCAAGGGTCATGCTCAAAGGAAAACAAAATTTAGTTTCCTTTGACAATAATGAGAGCATTTTGAAAATTTTGTAAACTCTACATAAATGAAAAATACATTGAATTAATGAAACTAGAGCAAACAGACCAAAAACAGAATAGTGTGACATAAAAATACTCATGTACATACAAAATGTAATTCCAGTATTAAAAACTATGGTTGCCAAAGAAAATAAGTGATTATATAATAGAAATTGAGTAACATAGAAAATAAAAATAAAATATAAATTATAGATAAAGATATGAAGATACAAGTTTTGAAATATATAGAAACAAAGGATTATAGAAATGGAGAAGGTTTCCTAGTTATTTAATCCAATTAGTCCCCAAAAGAGATAAAGGGAGGAATAAGTATAAGAAATGATTAACTTGCTTGTAGAATCCTGATCTCATTTTACATTGATATTAAAACATTTTAACAGTGAAAAAAAAAAAAGAAATAATTTTTAAAAGATGAATTGAGAGATTATGTGAATCTGCATCTTTAAAAATGCCACTGATACTTTAATTAATTAATTGAAAAGGCTACTGATAAATCAGGTAAAGCTTGATAACAAACAAGATAACACCTTGTTTGCAATATGTTCTTATTGCCTCCTGTTTATTTTGTATTTTTGTTACTGTATTTTACATTGTAGGTGAATCATGTGTTAAATCCGTACACTGGAAAATGAACTAGAACAAGCAGATGCATACATGCATGACAGCAAATATAAAATTTATTTTAGACCCTTTACAATACTAAACTTCAGAAGACACTTTAATAAACTTGAGAGATTTTGAGAAAAAAAAATTACTGTGGACTGAATAATATACCCAGAAATAGTTGCCTTCAATGAACAAGGGGAAAGTGTTTCTGCACATGTCTGTGTATGTGTGTATGTGTGTGTATTTTTAGGAATAGGACAGTTCAATAAGTATGCATCTATAAAATGTTACTTTAGAAAATGGCCAGGTAACTAAGATCAATCAAAGTAAAATAATTTTATATTTGACATATTGTGGTAATTGGAATAAAAGTAGTTTTAGGCTAAGAATATGTCTAGATGACTTAATAAAGCTATAAACAATGTAACATATTAACAATATCAGCAGTCACTTTGAATAAATAATAACATAGTAACAGTGATAATCCCACTCCAAAATTACATATTGGGCAAAGTGATATTATTAAAAAATTTGTATGTTTGGAAAATTTTAACTTCACTAAAAATAATGACACTTTTAATTTTCCCCTAAATTTTTTTCTGTTCTAATATAAACTACAGCACCATTATCTCTCTTTAAACAGTTAACTATTAACTATTATTAACTTGGTAATTCATTTTGTATTTTGTATCTTTTATTGTAGGAATTTTTTTTTTTTCCCATTCAAACATTTAACTTTTTTCTGAACTTAACTTTTTAAAAAAAGAATTCAAATCAGATTCTTATAGAAATTCTCATTCTATGAGTTTGTCAGATTGCTTCTCCCTAAAGGAATCACATTACATTGCAATGAATTATGAAAAATATATAAATTCACTAAGTATAACACTCTTGTGGTAGAAAGCAAAGAGGAACTAAAGAGCCTCTTGATGAAAGTGAAATAAGAGAGTGAAAAAGCTGCTTAAAACTCATCATTCAAAAAACGAAGATCATGGCAAGTTGTCCCATCATTTCAAGGCAAATAGATGGGGAAACAATGGAAACAGTGACAGACTTATATTCTTTGGCTCCAAAATCATTGCAGATGGTGACTGCAGCCATAAAATTAAAAGATACTTGCTCCTTGGCAGAAAAGCTATTACCAACTTAGACAGCATTTTAAAAAGCAGAGACATTACTTTACCAACAAAGATCCATAGAGTCAAAGCTATGGTTTTTTGAGTAGTCATGTATGTGACATTTGGACTATAAAGAAAGCTGACCTCATTAGAAAAGACACTTTTGAACTGTGATGCTAGAGAAGACTCTTGAGAGTCCCTTGGACAGCAAGGAGATCCAACCAGTAAATCCTAAAGGAAATCAATCCTGAATATTCATTGGAAGGACTGATGGCTGAAGCTGAAGCTCAAATACTTTGGCCACCTGATGTGAAGAATTGACTCATTAGAAAAGACCCTGATGCTGGAAAGATTGAAGGTGGGAGGAGAAGGAGATGACAGAGGATGAGATGGTTGGATGGCATCACTGACTCGATGGACATAAGTTTGAGCAAGTTCAGGGAGTTGGTGATGGACAGGAAAGCCTGGAGTGCTGCAGTCCATGGGATCACAAAGTGTCAGACAATACTGAGAGACTAAACTGATAACACCTTTCATATCATATTGTGTCATGAGTACCCTTTAAGTCATATAAACTCACATAGATTCTGGCAAACATTTGCTTGGAAATACACTTTTAATATAATACATATTTAATGTTGACTGACTTATTTTAAGGGGCTTCCTAGGTGGTACAATGGTAAAGAGTCTACCTACCAATGCAGGAGACTCAAGAGAGGTAGTTTGATGCCTGGATCGGGATCTTCTGGAGTAGGAAATAGCAACCCGCTCCAGTAGTCTTGCCCGAAAAATTCTATGGACAGAGGAGCCTGGCAGGCTACAGTCCATGGAGTTGAAGAGTCAAACACTACTGAGCAGCTGAACATGAACACACACACACACATATTTTAGAAACATATAATAATAAATCTTAAGTTTTGGTCAAAATAACCAAGACACAACTTCATATATATGCTACATTTTTGTTTCAAATATGTAAATGTAATAGGGTACAAGCAGACATACAATTAATATTTGTGATAGTGACAAACCAGTATGTCAATTAAAAATGTCACAACCAATACAAAGCATACATGATATAGTCAATGATACTGATCTAACCCAGAATAAATTGTAGTGCTTTTAAATAATTTCAAATGGTAAAATCATGAATTCCAGGCAAACATATAAAATAAACATCATCAACTCCCAGAGTTCACTCAAACTTACATCCATCGAGTCGGTGATGCCATCCAGCCATCTCATCCTCTGTCTCTGTCGTCCCCTTCTCCTCTTGCCCCCAATCCCTCCCAGTATCAGAGTCTTTTCCAATGAGTCAACTCTTTGCATGAGGTGGCCAATTAGCATAATCATATTATGGTAAAACTCAACATATCGAGGTTTATATAAACCTCAGTATTATGTAACTGAGGTTAGGTAAACATTAATGTAAAAAAAATGGAAATATATCCAATGAAAATTATTTGGAATTTCATTATCAGATGAAAATGTAGCTAAGTTTGGAAAATAATAATGATACAAACTAATAATTTTCAAGAATTTTAAATATGAAATTACAAAATTATTAAATTATGAGTAAAAAATGGCAACTATGAGATCACTAAATAAAAATAGTTAACAATGATTATCCATTATTTATATATTAATATATACATTATTATAAACTATGAAATTATTTGAAGAAAATTACTGTATAAATTAAAATAAAGGTAGCTATTATGACAGATAACCCTAATTTTCTTTTATAAATTATATGACAAGCTCTTTTGTCATCACTTCTGCTGTCCTTCTCATATTAATATTAAATATTTTTTTCATTTTTCTTTTGAGTACTCTCTATGTTACTGTTAAAAACATCTGTGGGATTAAAATTGTTTATCCATAAATTTTCCCAGTAAAGGAACTTCTACAATAAGATTAAAGAATGAAATTTAATTTTAAAAACCTACTACACTGAACAAAGGAAATAAAATACTCATTTATATATTTTGTATTAAAATGTATGCAATAGTCATTATAAATATATAATTTTATGACAGTTATTATTAAAGTATAGCACATTTAAAATTAAATAAATAATGTGCAAGCATATAAGTGCATCAGAAAAGTTAAGAATAATACTGTACCTTCAGCAGTAGGGTTTTCTGCAATGCTTACTGTATTAATTTAAAGGTTATACAAATAATGTTTTTAGGTTTTACTTATTTCATATAAATTGTAATATGATTTTACTTAAAGTGTGGAAGTAATTAATCCAAAATGATTTACATATGTAACTCTCAATCATTTGATAATTGTTTTACTATTTTTTAAACTATTTGCCCTCTTGTTTTATTTCTCTTGATCCCAAATGTTTAATGCCTGTTATTCTCATATTTCACAGGAAGTAAGTTTTCTTATTTTTGCTACACAATTCCAACTTCAGAAATATTAAATGAATTCTAGCAGACTGAAGAAGAAAATATGAACATATCACAACTATACCATTTCTTCTGATTATTCTATATGCATATATTTCCAACTTTAATTAAAATAACTTCAACTAATTTATAATGGTCACAATAAATATTAAAGTCTATGTGGGTATTGCAAATTGTTGTAAAACATCGATTTTTATCTTTATTCGTTTTTTTTTAACAAATGGTATGAGACATTCACTTTGTGAAAGACACCATGCTACAGGTGCCTTTAAAAAGGCATTAAGAAAATGAGTAACAGAGACCTCTTCCTTCCTGCATAAAATGTATGAATTAATCCAATACTTGACACACACTTAAAAGAAAGATTATGAAGAAAAGTGTTACTCCTAGAAATTAATATAAAATTACAAGTTTTCTGCTCACCAGTTCAATTAAGATTTTGCAATACAAAGAACACATTTAGTTCTTCATTACTTGGTAAAGGCAATAATGTCTTTTTATTTAAACCTTTTTTAAACTATGTAAAATGAGATATTCTTAAATACAAGAGTAAATATCTTAAGGGTAAAATGTAAATCTTCATATTTAAAGTATTATATTTTCTCCTAAACACTGGGAAAATTATTTTATCATATTTAAACAAAAATATTCTGGGATGCAAAATAAGATTAACTTTCCTAAATTATAAGTTACCTGAAAGGCATAAGAAATGTGCTCATCATTATTTTATTTTTATGATAATTATTTCTTTACATGTAGTCCAAGTATCAACTTTCAAATTGAAGATTAAAAATTTTAAAAAAGACTTTCCTAAAAACATATGGATATGGTCGAGAGGTTTGACAGAATGTGGTCCACTGGAGAAGGGAATGGCAAACCACTTCAGTGTTCTTGCCTTGAGAACCCCATGAACAGTATGAAAAGGTAAAATGATAGGATACTGAAAGAGGAACTCCCTAGGTCAGTAGGTGCCCAATATGCTACTGGAGATCAGTGGAGAAATAACTCCATAAAGAATGAAGGGAAGGAGCCAAAGCAAAAACAATACCCAGTTGTGGATGTAACTGGTGATAGAAGCAAGATCTGATGCTGTAAAGAGCAATATTGCACAGGAACCTGGAATGTTAGGTCCATGAGTCAAGGCAAACTTGAAGTGGTCAAACAGGTGATGGCAAGAGTGAACGTCAACATTTTAAGAATCAGTGAAATAAAATGGACTGGAACGGGTGAATTTAACTCAGATGACCATTATATCTACTACTGTGGGCAGGAATCACTTAGGAGAAATGGAGTAGTCATCATGGTCAACAAAAGAGTCTGAAATGCAGTACTTGGATGCAATCTCAAAAACTACAGAATGATTTCTGTTCATTTCCAAGGCAAACCATTCAATATCACAGTAATCCAAGCCTATGCCCAACCAGTAACACTGAAGAAGCTGAAATTGAACAATTCTATGAAGACCTACAAGACCTTTTAGAATTAAACCTAAAAAAGATGCCCTTTTTATTATAGGGAACTGGAATGCAAAAGTAGGAAGTCAAGAAACACCTGGAGTAACAAATTTGGCCTTGGAGTACAGAATGAAGCAGGACAAAGGCTAACAGAGTTTTGCCAAGAGAATGCACTGGTCATAGCAAACACCCTCTTTCAACAACGCAAGAGAAAACTACACATGGACATCACCAGATGGTCAACACTGAAATCAAATTTATTATATTTTTATCATCAAAAATGGAGAAGCTCCATACAGTCAGCAAAAACAAGACCAGGAGCTTACTGTGGCTCAGATAATGAACTCCGTATTGCCAAATTCACCTTAAATTGAAGAAAGTAGGGAAAACCACTATACCTTTCTGGTATGACCTAAATCAAATCCTATTCTCACAATGGAAGTGAGAAATAGATTTAAGGGATTAGATCTGATAGACATAGTGCTTGATGAACTATGGACAGAGGTTCGTGACTTTGTACAGGAGACAGGGATCAAGACCATCAAAAACAAAATGGCTGTCTGAGGAGGCCTTACAAATAGCTGTGAAAAGAAGATAAGTGAAAAGCAAAGAAGAAAAAGAAAGATATAAGTATCTGAATAAAGAATTCCAAAGAATAACAAGGAGAGATAAGAAAGCTTTCCTCAGTGATCAATGAAAAGAAATAGAGGAAAACAAGAGAATGGGAAAAACTAGAGATCTCTTCAAGAAATTAGAGATACCAAGGGAACATTTCATGCAAAGATGGGCTCCATAAAGGACAGAAATGCTATGGACCTAACAGAAGCAGAAGACATTAAGAAGTTGCAAGAATACACAGAACTATACAAGAAAGAGCTTCACGACCAAGATAATCGTGATGGTGTGATCACGCACCTAGAGCCAGATATCCTGGAATATGAAGTCAAGTGGGCCTTAGAAAGCATCCCTTTGAAAAAAGCTAGGGGAGGTGATGGATCCCAGTCAAGCTATTTCAAATCCTAAAAGATGATGCTGTTAAAGTGCTGCACTCAATATTTGAACAAATTTGGAAAACTCAGCAGTGACCACAGGACTGGAAAAGGTCAGTTTTCATTCCAATCCCAAAGAAAGGCAATGCCAAAGAATGTTCAGACTACTGCACAATTGCACTCATTTCGCATGCTAGTAAAGTAATGCTCAAAATTCTCCAAGCCAGGCTTCAGCAATACATGAACTGTGAACTTCCAGATGTTCAAGCTGGTTTTAGAAAAGGCAGAGAAACCAGAGATCAAATTACCAACATCTGCAGGATCATGGAAAAGGCAAGAGAGTTCCAGAAAAACATCTCTTTCTGCTTTATTGACTATGCCAAAGCCTTTGACTGTGTGGATCACAATAAACTGTGAAAAATTCTGAAAGAGATGGGAATACCAGACCACCTGACCTGCTTCTTGAGAAGCCTATGTGCATGTTAGGAAGCAACAGTTAGAACTGGACATGGAAGAACAGCCTGGTTCCAAGCAGGAAAAGGAGTACATCAAGGCTGTATATTGTCACCCTGTTTATGTAACTATATGCAAAGTACATCATGAGAAACACTGGGCTGGAAGAAGCACAAGCTGGAGTCAAGATTGCTGGGAGAAATATTGATAAGCTCAGATATGCCAATGACACCACCCTTATGGCAGAAAGTGAAGAGGAACTAAAAATCCTCTTGATGGAAGTGAAAGAGGAGAGTGAAAAAGTTGGCTTAAAGCTCAACATTCAGAAAACAAAGATCATGGCATCTGGTCCCATCACTTCATGGGATATAGATTGGGAAACAGTAGAGATTGTGGCTGACTTTTTTGGGGGGGCTCCAAAATCACTGCAGAATGTGATTTCAGCCATGAAATTAAAAGACACTTACTCCTTGGAAGGAAAGTTATGACCAACCTAGAGAGCATAATAAAAAGCAGAGACATTACTTTGCCAACAAAGGTCCATCTAATCAAGACTATGGTTTTTCCAGTAGTCATGTATGGATATGAGAGTTGGACTGTGAAGAAAGCTGAGTGCCAAAGAATTGATGCTTTTGAACTGTGGTGTTGGAGAAGACTCTTGAGAGTCCCTTGGACTGCAAGGAGATCCAACCAGTCTATTCTAAAGGAGATCAGCCCAGATTGTTCATTGGAAGGATTGTTGCTAAAGCTGAAACTCTAATACTTTGGCCACCTCATGTGAAGAGTTGACTCATTGGAAAAGTCTCTGATGCTGGGAGGGATTGGGGGCAGGAGGAGAAGCGGACAACAGAGGATGAGATGGCTGGATGGCATCACCGACTCAATGGACATGAGTTTGAGTAAACTCCCAGAGTTGGTGATGGACAGGGAGCCCTGGCGTGCTGCGATTCATGGGATAGCAGAGAGTCGGACACGACTGAGCGACTGAACTGAACTCAACTGAAAAAACATACAGCCTTATTTATAAGGAAATTCGTGAGATAGGAGATATAATAATATAAACAATGTATTTCTACCTTGTGAGTCTGAAGAATATGAAATATATTGTTTACGAGCACAGCAAACGTCTAACCTATATGTGAACACCTTCATTTATTTTGACCCTAGCAATATGTTTTAATCAAAATTTTATAATAAGCTATATAATCAACGTTTTTAAAAAAAATTAAAAGAATTTTTACGGAATGCATGGATTTACTATCTTTCAACCCTTCAGTTATTCAGCAATGCAAATATGGAAATAAAAGTAAACAATTTAACATTCTTCACAGAAACATTTTTAGACTTTACAAATAGCTGGTCATTTGGTCAAAAGGTCTTGCTTAATTAAAAATCTTAAAAAGAATAAACAACAAAAATAAAAAACAAAAAACAGAACTTAGATTACCTGAAAATGTCATACTTAACCTGTAACCTCTCATTTTAAAGATAATTAAATGAAAAATAAAAAACAATAGTATGTCCTTTAAGAGCTATCCAACTGTACTCTTTTGTTAGTGTGAATATTCAATCCTTTTTGCTGTAATTACACTATAATAATCACCTTGAACTTTTCATTTGACCTGAGGAAAATGATGTGGATTTGATTTCCTCATCTATTATTAACTTTGAGAACTGGACAAACTGAATTTACCCTTTTAATTTATGCTTCTCTTTCATAATGAAAAGACAGCCTTTACAAACTACTTTAAGGTTGCCATGCAAAATTGAACAATAATAATCGGTGCTATACAGATTATTTACTATAATTACTAGATATGTTATTTACAACTCACAGAGAGATGACATGATTCCTCAAGCATCCATTTTTCTTTACTCTTGATGATAAAATTGTTGTTTTAATTTAACTACTTTTATTATGGTCAGTAATATATTTTCCAGATTTGATCAGAAGTTCATATGGGCTGCCCTGATAGCTCAGTTGGTAAAGAATCCACCTGCAATGCAGGAGACCTGGGTTCAATCCCTGGGTTGGGAAGATTCCCCTGGAGAAGGGAAAGGCTACCCACTCCAGTATTCTGGCCTGGAGAATTCCTTTGACTATACAGGTCATGGGGTTACAAAGAGCCAGACATGACTGAGTGACTTTCACTTTTCAAAAGTTCATATAAATAAGGATGTATGAGTAATTAAAATAATTCAATTTATTTCCAAGAAACTCAAGTAGCTAAACTATCTTTTAACTCTATTCTTTTAAGTTCTCTTTGAAATTTTTCCTCTTCTTTCTGGCATTAATGAGGAAGGATATTTGTGAGAAATTCTATATATCTTCACTAATGATCTAGTGTTCTCTTTATTTAATAATAGCAAAGACATTAGATAAATGAAAGAAATTGAAGAAAACTGTAGCACTCATGGGAGTACAAAAAATGTTAATTTAGCTATGCAAATGGAATCTTCCTATGCCAATAGTACTTTAAAAAGTTTTATAAGTGAAATGTGAAAGTCTCTCAGTTGTGTCTGACTCTTTGTGACCCCACGGACTCTACAGTGCATGGAATACAGGCCAGAGTACTGGAATGGGTAGCCTTTCCCTTCTCCAGGGGATCTTCCCAACCCAGGGATCAAACTCATGTCTTCCACATTGCCCGGCAGATTCTTTACCAGCTGAGCCACAAGGGAAGCTGAAGAATACTAAGGTGGGTAGCCTATCCATTCTCTAGCAGATCTTCCCGACCCAGGAATCAAACCAGAGTATCCTGCATTGCAGGTGGATTCTTTACCAACTGAGCTATCAGGGAATGTTTTGTAATGGTCTTTTAATTGAAAGCTGGCCTTGGTAGAACTATGCCGAGTCACAGGCTTTTGTTTTGTTTTGTTTTTCAATTAAAGAATAGAGCACAGTTTTTAGGTTAAAAACAATATGCAGAAATTATTATTTCACATTCAATTTAATTTTTGTTGAGTAGATATATACATATTCTATAAAAACACTCACACAAACATAGATGTAAGTGCCGTTTGTACATTTCTTATGGTGGCTGTTGATTATGAAGCATGTTTATTTCATTTTAATCCTGTGTACATTTTATGTGGAGATATCATTGCTTTCACTGTTACTTCTCATTATTTTTAGCACCTTCAGTTATCATGGTACAATCATTCAAGTGTCCTAACCAGTAAGAACATCTTCTCTACAATACCATAATTATATGACATCTAAGATTAATGACACTGCTACAACCAATTCTTTAAATCTGTCACTTTAGGATTCTCGAGATGATTAGGAATTACTCTTCTGTTGCTATTGTTTACAAAGTGCAGTTAGCTGAGGCATATAGTACATAGTAGAGCAGAAAAGAATGATCAGAAAATGAGAATTCAGAAATTGTCAAATGTAGAGTCTTCTTGACTTTGAAAAATTATTTTACCTCAGTTTTACAAAAGCAGTTTAAGGAATCTCATGTAAAACAGCAAACGCACACTTGGTTCAAATCTAACACATTTTGTGACAACAAATATACATCTTTTCTCAGACTCATAAACCAATTAAACATGTATGACTTTTTTTTTTCATACAAAGCTAAGACTTGGTTTTTATTCAGAGTTACATTTATAATTCAAATTGAGATGTGGGTTAGCTAGGTAACAGACCAAACAAGTGGCCAAATCAATAAGTGGATATTGGTAGTTCAATGAGATCTAAAAAGGAGTATTTGTGTCACCAGGAAATGGTGAACAAGTAAGAGGAGAAATGGATAAAAGTAGACTAAAGTGAAAAGTAAGTTAGCTTTGAGGGATTCTTGGGAATAAATTAATGTGCTTGTAAAACTGTACATTTTTAAACACCTAATCAAAGAAGACATGCAAATGTCTCCATTATCTACGTATGCTGTGGTAAAATACCAGAAAGTTTCAGAAAATAGTAAGGGGATAAATTATTTTTTAGTTTTGTACTTCTTTCATTCCATTATGTCAAAAATACCCTATAAAATTAGAAAATGGCTGAAATGGAAATAATGAATTCACAGAATCTTGAAAATAAACTTCTGTGAAAAGTACGTCTCTACCCAAAGAATTAGCAATAGAAACAACAAGAAAACTACAAGAACTATTACAGGATTATAACAAGTTTCAAGATACAAGATATAAAATGATATAAAAGTGTTAACTATTTTTCTATGTACCATCAATGAGCAATTGGACTTCAAAATTAAAAACCAATACAATATTGTAAAGTTAAATAAAATAAAATTTTAAAAAGGGGGAAAAATAAAAACGCAATACCATTTAGCACAAAAAATTAAATGTTTCAGTATAAATCTAACAAAACATTCACAAGGTCTACATAAAGAAATCTTTAAAAAAATAGTGCTACGAGAAAGCAAAATTTAAATAAATGTGAGATATTCCTGTTTATGAGCTGAAGGAATCAATGTCATTAAGGTTCTTCCCAATTTTATCTACAGATACAGCATAATGCCAATCAAAATCCCAGCAAGTTCTTTTTTTGTATAGATCAACAAACTGACTCTAGAGTTTATATGGAAAAGCAAAAGATCCAGAATAGCTATCACAGCAATGAAGAAAAACAAATTTGGAAAACTGATGTGGACTTCAAGATTTACTTAAATCTACACTGATCAAGATGGTGTGATGTGGTGGTAGTGGTTTATCTGTTAAGACATGTCTGACTCTTGTGACCTGACAGACTGTAGCCCATCAGTCTGCTCTGCACATATAGTTTCCCAAGAAAGAATACTGGAGTGGGTTGCGATTTCCTTCTCCAGGGGATCTTCCCAACCTGTGGATAGAAGGGGTCATCCCTGCATCTCTTGCATTGCAGGCTGATTCATTATCACAGAATTATTATTAGTACCCACTCCACTACCAGGAAAGCCCACATATGATGGTGTGATATTGGCAAAAAAAAAAAAAAAAAAACACTCAAATAGATTAGTGGAACATGTAGAAAATTCAGGCATATATAAATCCACAAATATACAGTGAATTCATTTTTGACAAAGGAGCTAAGGTAATTCAGTGGGAAAAGGGCAGTCTTTTCAATAAACATGTTGAAATAACTAAAATTGTATAGATTAAAAAATGAATATATACTAATACCATATACTCTTCAGAAAAATAACCCAAAATGTATCATGTACTTACATTTAAAATACAGAACTATAAAACTTATAGAAATATTAAGTAGAAAACCTAGAAGACTTTTGATTTGATCACTTTAGGTACAACACCAAAAGTATAATCCATGAAGGACAGATAAATTACATTCCTAATTAAAAACTCTATTCTGCAAAAAACAGTTAAGAGGAAAAAAATGAGCCACAGATTGCCAGAAAATATTTTCAAAATATATATTATGCAAAATGATGGTATCCAAACTATATATTTTTGAGAACTCTTAACACTGAACACAGAGAAGGCAATGGCACCCCACTCCAGTACTCTTGCCTGGAAAATCCCATGGATGGAGGAGCCTGGTAGTCTGCAGTCCATGCGGTAGCTAAGAGTCGGACACGACTGAGTGACTTTACTTTTACTTTTCACTTTTGTGCATTGGAGAAGGAAATGGCAACCCACTCCAGTGTTCTTGCCTGGAGAACCCCAGGGACGGGGGAGCCTGGTGGGCTGCCGTCTCGGGGTCGCACAGGGTCAGACGCAGCTGAAGTGACTTAGCAGCAGCAGCAGCAACACTGAACAATTAGAAAATAAACAATCTAATTTTAAAATGAGTACAAATCTGAGTAAACACCTCATCAAAGAAGGCATACAAATGTCAAATAAGCTTTTGCAAAGATACCCAAATCAACATTATGTTATTGAGTTCAGTTCAGTTGCTCAGTCATGTCCGACTCTTTGTGACCCCATGAATTGCAACATGCCAGGCCTCCCTGTCCTTCACCAACTCCCTGAATTAACTCAAATTCACGTCCATTAAGTCGGCGACGACATCCAGCCATCTCATCCTCTGTCGTCCCCCTTTCCTCCTGCCCAAAATCCCTCCCAGCATCAGAGTCTTTTCCAATGAGTCAACTTTTTGCATGAGGTGGCCAAAGTACTGGAGTTTCAGCTTTAGCATCATTCCTTCGAAAGAACATCCAGGACTGATCTCCTTTAGAATGGAGTGGTTAGATCTCCTTGCAGTCCAAGGGACTCTCAAGAGTCTTCTCCAACACCACAGTTCAAAAGCATCAATTCTTCGGCGTTCAGCTTTATTCACAGTACAAATCTCACATCCATACGTGACTACTGGAAAAACCATAGCCTTGACTAAACGGACCTTTGTTAGCAAAGTAATGCCTCTGCTTTTGAAAATACTATCTAGGTTAGTCATAACTTCCCTTCCAAGGAGTAAGCATCTTTTAATTTTATGGCTGAAATCACATTCTGCAGTGATTTTGAAGCCCAGAAAAATAGTCTGACATTGTTTCCACTGTTTCTCCATTTGCCATGAAGTGATGGGACTAGATGCCATGATCTTTGTTTTCTGAATGTTGAGCTTTAAGCCAACTTTTTCAATCTCCTCTTTCACTTTCATCAAGAGGCTCTTTAGTTCTTCTTCACTTTCTGCCATAAGGGTGGTGTCATCTGCATATCTGAGGTTATTGATATTTCCCCAGGCAATCTTGTTTCCATCTTGTGCTTCTTCCAGCCCAGTGTTTCTCATGATGTACTCTGCATATAAGTTAACTAAGCAGGGTGACATTATATAGCCTTGAAGTATTCATTTTCCTATTTGGAACCAATCTGTTGTTCCATGTCCAGTTCTAACTGTTGCTTCCTGACCTGCACATAGGTTTCTCAAGAGGCAGGTCAGGTGGTCTGGTATTTCCATCTCTTTCAGAATTTTCCACAGTTTATTGTGATCCACACAGTCAAAGGCTTTGGCATAGTCAAGAAAACAGAAATAGATGTTTTTCTGAAACTCTTGCCTTTTCTATGATCCAGTGGATGTTGGCAATTTGAACTCTGGTTCCTCTGCCTTTTCTAAAACCAGCTTGGACATCTGGAAGTTCACGGTTCATGTATTGCTGAAGCCTGGCTTGGAGAATTTTGATCATTACTTTACTAGTGTGTGAAATGAGTGCAATTATGTGGTAGTTTGAGCACTCTTTGGCATTGCCTTTCTTCGGGATTGGAATGCAAACTGACCTTTTCCCATCCTTTGGTATGTGGAGTTTTCTAAATTTGCTGGCATATTGAGTGCAGCACTTTCACAGGGCCATCTTTCAGGATTTGAAATAGCTCAACTGGAATTCCATCACTTCCACTAGCTTTGTTCATAGTGATGCTTTCTAAGGTCCACTTGACTTCACACTCCAGGATGTCTGGCTCTAAGTGAGTGATCACACCATCGTGATTATCTTGGTCATGAAGATCTTTTTTGTACAGTTCTTCTGTGTATTCTTGCCACCTCTTCTTAATATCTTCTGCTTCTGTTAGTTCCATACCATTTCTGTCCTCTATGGAGCCCATCTTTGCATGAAATATTCCCTTCATATCTCTAATTTCTTGAGGAGATCTCTAGTCTTTCCCATTCTGTTGTTTTCCTCTATTTCTTTGCATTGATCACTGAGGAAGGCTTTCTTATCTCTTCTTGCTATTCTTTGGAACTCTGCATTCAGATGCTTATATCTTTCCTTTTCTCCTTTGCTTTTCGCTTCTCTTCTTTTCATAGCTACTTATAAGGCCTTCCCAGACAGCCATTTTGCTTCTTTGAATTTATTTTCCATGGGGATGGTCTTGATCCCTGTCTCCTGTACAATGGCACAAACCTCCATCCATAGTTCATCAGGTACTTTATCTATCAGATCTAGCCCCTTAAATCTGTTTCTCACTTCCACTGTATAATCTAAGGGATTTGATTTAGGTCATACCTGAATGGTCTAGTGGTTTTCCCTACTTTCTTCAATTTCACTCTGAATTTGGAAATAAGGAGTTCATGATCTGAGACACAGTCAGCTCCCGGTCTTGTTTTTGCTGACTGTATAGAGCTTTTCCATCTTTGGCTGCAAAGAATATAATCAATCTGATTTCCGTGTTGACCATCTGGTGATGTCCATGTGAAGAGTCTTCTCTTGTGTTGTTGGAAGAGGGTGCTTGCTATGACCAGTGTGTTCTCTTGGCAAAACTCTATTAGCCTTTGCCCTGCTTCATTCTGTATTCCAAGGCCAAATTTGCCTGTTACTCCAGGTGTTTCTTGACTTCCTACTTATGTTATTAAGTACTTGCAAGTTAAAACAGCAATGAACTATCACTACACAACTATTAGATATGCTAAAACCCCAAACCCTGACAATACCAAATACTGGTAAAGACATGTATTAACAATAATTCCATTCATTGTTGGTTGAAATGCAAAATTGTACAACCACTTTAGAAGACAGTTTTACACTTCTGTTCAATATCATATATAGAAAAACAGTATAATAGAGCAATCATGTATCTAGCTACTGATGCCAATTAGTTGAAAACTTATAACCACATATAAACCTGCATGTGAATGTTCACAGAAGCTTTATTTTTAATTTCCAAAACTTGGAATCAATCAAGATATCCTACAACAAGAATATGGATAAGTAAAGGTGACATTAGTGGTAAAGAATCAGCCTGCAATGCAGGAGATGAGATGCAAGAGACTTGGGTTCAATTCCTGGGTTTGAAAGATCCCCTGGAGGAGGCAACCTGCTCCATTATTCTTACCTGAAAAATTTCATGGACAGAAGAGCCTGACAGACTACAGTCCATAGTGCTGCAAAGAGTTGGACACGACTGAGTACACACACACACATACACATACACGAATATGATGCATCCATGTAACTGAATATTATTCAGAAATTTTAAAAATAATGAGCAAAAAAAAAAGTAATGAACTATCAAACCACAAAAGAAATGTGGAAGAACTTCAAATGTGTATTGCTAAGTGAAAGAAGGCAATTTGAAAAGGCTACATGACTCTAACCACAAAGCATTATGCAGAAGGTAAAATTATGGAAACATTAAAAAGATGAGTGATTGCTAGGGTTTCACCAAGAATGCAAGACAATGAATAATGGAGCATACAACAATTTGGGGCTGCAACATTACTCCATGTAATATTTTGATGGCACACACATGATTTCATGCATTTTCCCAAATCCCAGAACTGCATAATATAAAACAGCAGACTAATGTAAACTATGCATTAAATTAACAATAATATATCAATATTGATCAAACAGTTGTAACTTATGTTAATGCAAGATGTTGGTAATAACAGTGGCAACTGCTTATAGAATGAAAGGGAATATATGAATTCTCTGTCCTTTCTGCATAATTTTTCTGCAAACTTAAAAAGCTCTCTAAAGTTAAATTCTATTAAAATTATTAGAATGTATTTTTAGACTTTTTAAACATACACATATACTTTGCTCTCCCTGTCTTATTTTTTTAATAATACTTTTGTAGCAGAGTCGACTTAAGGAGAAAATGAGCATCTCTATTAGCCTTGACTTCTATGTTTTGTTTTGTTTTGTTTTTTCTATGTAGTTAAACAAGATAGTACAAATATAATGAATACTTGTGACCTCCAGTACACCAAGTGTTGTTCTTAGCTCTATCCAGAGCGCTGGTGAATATTTATTTCATAGAGGTACACAGGAAATCAATCAGAGATAAAGTGGCTTTCTGAGAATGTAAGGCACAAATTGTTACATGTGAAGCAGGGTCTTTAAATTAAAACACTTCCATAATATGCTGTGCTTTGATGTTATCCTCTCACACCTTACTCTGAAATCATATGAGAATAAATTAAACAAAATGAATGCTGAAACAGTCACTGCTGCTGCTGCTGCTAAGTCACTTCAGTTGTGTCCGACTCTGTGCGACCCCATAGACGGCAGCCCACCAGGCTCCACCATCCCTGGGATTCTCCAGGCAAGAACACTGGAGTGGGTTGCCATTTCCTTCTCCAATCAGTAACTTATGGATTAATTACAAAGGAATAACATGATTTAAAAGTTTACAGTGACTGCTTTTTCAGATCCTTATTTCTTTTAAGATTGCTTCATTTCTTTAGTATGTCAATTTGAATTAATAAATTGTTCTAAACCACCATGTTTTTGACATACATAAGGAATTCTTCAGAAATTTGTATGCATTAGAGATGATTCATTTTAATGTAGCATCACTTTGAGATAAAACAAAAATGATAATTATAAAATGTTATGTGTATGGGGTATACATTTTTTACGAAGATGACAACAAAGATTATACACAGTGTGTACATTTTTTCTAATTTGGAAAGACTAATGTTTTAGTTGGGGAACAGAAAACAGAAACTATAAAATAATTAATTGATATTAATCATTTTTATTCTCTTCCATGGCAATCTGCCTATCAGCATGAAATCAATACTCATAGGTGAAAATAAATTAAGTTGGTATAAAAAATTCTGCTATACATATTAGGATTCCTTCTTAATTTCCTTATGTGTATCATATAAGTCTATCTTCATTTTTCTCTTTTTTTATCCTATTTTATCTCAATATATTCAGAAACCACATGTAAACAATATGGTTAATAAATAAATTCTGAGTTTAATGCAGTTTATCTATTCTCCATTGACTCATGTTCATTAAACTGAGTCGTTTCATTTTCTCTGAAACAGAAAAAAATTTAATAAAAATGAAATCTTTCTAGATATTTCACATAAACATATGTTAAAATTAACTGAAGGGAGGCACATCTAAGCCTCTAGATTCTAGTTTCCATGAGCTTCAGGAAAAGAGTTGCTGGAAGAACACAGGCTGAATTTGTGACATGATAATTTTATTAAAATAACTTTGCTTCTAAAAATATTTCTTTGAAAATAATAAAGCCCCCAAATTGGAGTCAGTTATACAGAGAATCATGTTTCTATAGAGATAAAAGATAATTTAGAGCTTATTTACTACTGAACATTAAAGAAATAATAAAATAGAAACTGAAGAATAATGTATCCTTTGGAAATTCTAACATGAAAAAAATTATTTACTTATGTAAAATTTACTTAAAATAAGCTCTTTATGTTTACAATAAAATTTGAGGGGAAAGACTAGTTACATTTTTAATGAAATGTATTACTTCTATGACTAACAAACATCTTATTTTGACTTATCTTTGCAAAGAGAAATACATATGCTGGAAGTATTCAGAAAATAAATTTTTAATATTTCTATCTAAAATATGGAAAGGATAAAAACATAAGAATATACTTTTGCTTCTTCCCCCTTTTCAGGAATTTTATACTCATTTCATTATTCTCTTTACACACACAAGATTGACCAAAGCCTGCATTCTATCTGTCTCCACTTGCATTAGTTTTCTCCATTTTCTGAATTTTTAGAAGTATCTTTCTGATAAATGTCTTTTCTATGCTTTTGTGTATGCCTAAGCCAACAGTAGAAAACTTTAAATACTGTCTATCAACTTCAAATGTCAATGGAAGACTATTAGTAATAAATACCATGGGGAGCTCTAATTACCTCCAGCTGCTCTCCTGCTTTAGGGGAGATGTTCTATCCATTCAGATCATGCTGTGTGACATATTCATTAAATATTTTCCATGTTAATATAAATTTGTGAAGTAAAACAAAAAAAAATGCTTTATCGCAAACAATAGCAAAAATAAAGAACTTATTAAAGCAATTAACAGTTATTTTAAGGAAAAAAATAATTTACAACCATACTGACTGGTTTTATACTGCCTTTAATATTCTGCTTGGGAACAAATAAAGAGGAATTTATGCCACATGACACACTAAGGTAATTTTATTTGTCCTCCATCCTTTCAGAATGAGATATTACATTTTTGTAGACTTGTAATGGAAAATCCAACCAGTCCATTCTAAAGGAGATCAATCCTGAGTGTTCTTTGGAAGGAATGATGCTAAAGCTGAAACTCCAGTACTTTGGTCATCTCATGCAAAGAGTTGACTCATTGGAAAAGACTCTGATGCTGGGAGGGACTGAGGGCGGGAGGAGAAGGGGACAACAGAGGATGAGATGGCTGGATGGCATCATCGACTCGATGGATATGAGTTTGAGTGAACTCCGGGAGTTAGTGATAGACAGGGAGGACTGGGATGCTGCGATTCACGGGGTCGCAAAGAGTCGGACATGACTGAGTGACTGAACTGAAATGAACTGAACTGAATTGAAAGGAAAATAACTTTCACTTACTGAAAATGCATCTCTAGTGCCACAGGTTTCTTTTCCATTGTTATAACTGCTTTATATATTTAATATATGCAAAACATTAATTATTTATTGGGATATTTATCACTTCCATAAAGTGAAAAGCTCAAATGCACCAATTCTTTTAAATATAAGAGTCTATTTGTTTCTCTAAAAGATGAATTGTTAGAAAACTATTTGTATTTAAATTTTTGATGGCAAATTAGCTTAAGAATTTTCAGATTTCAAGGATCTATCTTAATATTATTTATATTTTAACATATGAAAGAAAAAGCAAAGTAAACAAAAGTTATGTTTAAAATCATCTAGAATTATATAGTTGTTAACAATATAATGAGAACAAAGATCATGCTTTTTTGACACTGGATGAACTTAGTAAATTAGAAAAGCACACCACTTTTGGAAAACTGCCCATATCTTAAAGTTTTTTAAGCTACTGGATATTCTGCTAACCATATGTATTTCAGTTGTTTATTTTTTCATTGGTTCCATGTCTGTTATTTCCTTTACACTAAGTCCTTCAAGAAACCATGCCTCCTTTGTCAAAGATAAGGTGTCCATATGTGCGTGGATTTATCTCTGGGCTTTCTATTTTGTTCCATTGATCTATATTTCTGTCTTTGTGCCAGTACCATACTGTCTTGATAACTGTGGCTTTGTAGTAGAGCCTGAAGTCAGGTAGGTTGATTCCTCCAGTTCCATTTTTCTTTCTCAAGATTGCTTTGGCTATTCGAGGTTTTTTGTATTTCCATACAAATTGTGAAATTATTTGTTCTAGCTCTGTGAAGAATACTGTTGGTAGCTTGATAGGGATTGCATTGAATCTATAAATTGCTTTGGGTAGTATACTCATTTTCACTATATTGATTCTTCCAATCCATGAACATGGTATATTTCTCCATCTATTAGTGTCCTCTTTGATTTCTTTCACCAGTGTTTTATAGTTTTCTATATATAGGTCTTTAGTTTCTTTAGGTAGATATATTCCGAAGTATTTTATTCTCTTCGTTGCAATGGTGAATGGAATTGTTTCCTTAATTTCTCTTTCTGTTTTCTCATTATTACTGTATAGGAATGCAAGGGATTTCTGTGTGTTGATTTTATATCCTGCAACTTTACTATAATCATTGATTAGTTCTAGTAATTTCCTGGTGGAGTCTTTAGGGTTTTCTATGTAGAGGATCATGTCGTCTGCAAATAGTGAGAGTTTTACTTCTTCTTTTCCAATTTGGATTCCTTTTATTTCTTTTTCTGCTCTGATTGCTGTAGCCAAAACTTCCAAAACTATGTTGAATAGTAATGGTGAAAGTGGGCACCCTTGTCTTGTTCCTGACTTTAGAGGAAATGCTTTCAATTTTTCACCATTGAGGATAATGTTTGCTGTGGGTTTGTCATATATAGCTTTTATTATGTTGAGGTATGTTCCTTCTATTCCTGCTTTCTGGAGAGTTTTTATCATAAATGGGTGTTGAATTTTGTCAAAGGCTTTCTCTGCATCTATTGAGATAATCATATGGTTTTTGTTTTTCAATTTGTTAATGTGGTGTATTACATTGATTGATTTGCGGATATTGAAGAATCCTTGCATCCCTGGGATAAAGCCCACTTGGTCATGGTGTATGATCTTTTTAACGTGTTGTTGGATTCTGATTGCTAGAATTTTGTTTAGGATTTTTGCATCTATGTTCATCAGTGATATTGGCCTATAGTTTTCTTTTTTTGTGGCATCTTTGTCAGGTTTTGGTATTAGGGTGATGGTGGCCTCATAGAATCAGTTTGGAAGTTTACCTTCCTCTGCAATTTTCTGGAAGAGTTTGAGCAGGATAGGTGTTAGCTCTTCTCTAAATTTTTGGTAGAATTCAGCTGTGAAGCCGTCTGGACCTGGGCTTTTGTTTGCTGGAAGATTTTTGATTACAGATTATCTTTGACAAAGGAGGCAAGAATATACAATGGATTAAAGACAATCTCTTTAACAAGTGGTGCTGGGAAATCTGGTCAACCACTTGTAAAAGAATGAAACTAGAACACTTTCTAACACCATATACAAAAATAAACTCAAAATGGATTAAAGATCTCAACATAAGACCAGAAACTATAAAACTCCTAGAGGAGAACATAGGCAAAACACTCTCTGACATACATCACAGCAGGATCCTCTATGACCCACCTCCCAGAATATTGGAAATAAAAGCAAAAATAAACAAATGGGACCTAATTAAACTTAAAAGCTTCTGCACATCAAAGGAAACTATTAGCAAGGTGAAAAGACAGCCTTCAGAATGGGAGAAAATAATAGCAAATGAAGCAACCGACAAACAACTAATCTCAAAAATATACAAGCAACTCCTACAGCTCAACTCCAGAAAAATAAATGACCCAATCAAAAAATGGGCCAAAGATCTAAATAGACATTTCTCCAAAGAAGACATACAGATGGCTAACAAACACTTGAAAAGATGTTCAACATCACTCTTTATCAGAGAAATGCAAATCAAAACCACTAGGAGGTACCATTTCACACCAGTCAGAATGGCTGCGATCCAAAAGTCTACAAATAATAAATGCTGGAGAGGGTGTGGAGAAAAGGGAACCCTCTTACACTGTTGGTGGGAATGCAAACTAGTACAGCCACTATGGAGAACAGTGTGGAGATTCCTTAAAAAACTGGAAATAGAACTGCCTTATGATCCAGCAATCCCACTGCTGGGCATACACACTGAGGAAACCAGAAGGGAAAGAGACACGTGTACCCCAATGTTCATCACAGCACTGTTTATAATAGCCAGGACATGGAAGCAACCTAGATGTCCATCAGCAGATGAATGGATAAGAAAGCTGTGGTACATATACACAATGGAGTATTACTCAGCCATTAAAAAGAATACATTTGAATCAGTTCTAATGAGGTGGATGAAACTGGAGACTATTATATAGAGTGAAGTAAGCCAGAAGGAAAAACATAAATACAGTATACTAACGCATGTATATGGAATTTAGAAAGATGGTAACGATAACCCTGTGTACGAGACAGCAAAAGAGACACTGATGTATAGAACAGTCTTATGGACTCTGTGGGAGAGGGTGGGAAGATTTGGGAGAATGTCATTGAAACATGTGAAATGTCATGTATGAAACGAGATGCCAGTCCAGGTTCAGTGCACGATGCTGGATGCTTGGGGCTGGTGCGCTGGGAAGGCCCAGGGGGATGGTATGGGGAGGTTGGGAGGGAGGAGGGTTCAGGATGGGGAGCATGTGATTTTTTTTTAAATATTTAATAAACAAACAAACAAAAAAGAAACCATGACTTATTTTCTTCCCATGGCCTACTACTGCAGGATCTACAAACTCTTCAAATTCTCATTTAAACTGGCAATATTGAAAATACATTATTTCTACTAGCATGGTTTTCTTACTCTATTTTTTACACTTTATCATCTGCTTGTTTACTATATGAAAATGCAATATGTTTAAATAGCTCTCTCCCCTGCTAGATAAAAAGCAGCATGGAGACAGCCTGTGTTTGACTTATTATCCAACATTTAGCAGTGTTCTAAGACACAGTAAAATATGAAAATGGACTGAGTCACTGTCAAGTAGTTTTAACTTTGCACTGGCTTATTTGGTAATCTCACAACCTATATCTAACTCAAACATCCGGATCATATTTTCAAATAAATGATAATAAAACATATCCCTTAATATTAAAATATTTATATACTATATAAAATATTGCTGAGATCACTAGGAGGGGGGAAGGGCTCCAAGAAGCTCTGGTTCTTTATGTCTCAGTGCAGAAAAAATTCAGTTAGAGGCAAAGTGATACATAAGAAGTTATTATTAGAACAGGATGCTTGTGAGGCTTACAAGTGGGCAGATGAGAGAGTTCCAAGCACTGAGAATTTAGAGGGATATAGCTTATAAACCAAGGAAAAGTGTGGAGAGAATAAAGACCACTTCTTCCTCATTCTTGAGGAAACATCAAAATTCTATCTTCAATTCCTCCTCCATATAAGACAGGGGCATGTTCCTCTTCCAACATGGTCAAGATGAGATATCAAATGCTAAGGAACTGAGCAAAACAGCAGTAACATTTATATCTATGTTTGAAAGTGAAAGTGTTACTAGCTCAGTTGTGTCCCACTCTTTGCAACCCCATGGACTGTAGCCCGCAAGGATTCTCTGTTCATGGGATTCTCTACACAAGAATAATGGAGTGCGAAATGCCAGGCTGGATTAAGCACAAGCTGGAATCAAGATTCCCAGGAGAAGTATTAATAACCTCAGATATACAAATGACAAAACCCTTAGAGCAGAAAATGAAAAGGAACTAAAGAGCCTCTTGATGAAAGTGAAAGAGGAAAGTGAAACAGCTGGCTTAAAACTCAACATTCAAAAAACTAAGATCAGGGCATCAGGTCCCATTACTTCATGGCAAATGGATAGGGAAACAGTGGAAACAGTGACAGACTTTATCTTTATGGTCTCCAAAATCACTGCAGTTGGCGACTGCAGCCATGAAATTAAAAGACACTTGCTCCTTGGAAGAAAAGCTATGACCAACCTAGACAATATATAAAAAAGCAGAGATATTTCTTTGCTGACAAAGGTCTGTCTAGTCAAAGCTATGGTTTTTCCAGTAGTCATGTATGGATGTAACAGTTGGACTATAAAGAACGGTAAGCACTGACAAATTGATGCTTTTGAACTGTGGTGTTGGAGAAGACTCTTGAGAGTCCCTTGGACAGCAAGGAGATCAAACCAGTCCATCCTAAAGGAAATCAGTCCTGACTATTCATTGGAAGAACTGATCTTGAAGCTGAAGCTCCAATACTTTGGCCACCTGATGCTGAGAATTGACTCATTGGAAAAGATCCTTATTCTGGAAAACACTGAAGGCAGGAGGAGAAGGCGACAGCAGAGGATGAGTTGGTTGGATGGCATCATTGACTCGATGGACATAAATTTGAGCAAGCTCCACGAGTTGCTGATGGACAGGAAAGCCTCGTGTGTAGCAGTCCATGGAGTCTCAAAAAATTGGACATGACGGAGTGACCGAACCTAATTGATATTTGTTTATTTGTGCTCAATTCAGCCACTCAAGGCATTTTTTCATTAAACATTAGCTTTCCAACTAATTTTGATCTATATGGGGTTTTAATCAGTAAGGTTTACCTATCTCAAACAGATGTACAGCTATGGAATGTTTAGCCTGGAGTGAATGTTTTAGATAATTACCAACAATATACTCTCTTATTTAAACATGCTAGTTCCCAGTGTTCCTATTTGGGCTTCTAATGACTCTGGGAAATGGGGAACTTATGCTAATAGGGCAACAAAATTAATCTCATAGAATTCAAGAGCCCTGTGGCTCCCCTACCCCCTAGGCTCTGCTTTATGACTTTTAGGCTGAAAACTCACTCTCTGATCAATCTCACGAACCAGGCTTAAGACACTTACCAAATAACTCTAGGACTTCCATTCAAACCCCCAACACACACACACACACACACACACACACACACAAACGGTGCTGCCTGTGTATGCAAGTCATCTTTCTATTTTTCCTCCAATAATACTGCATTAGCCTTCCACAATACTATAACACATTTACATTTATTTAGCCATTAATTGGGACTTCCCTTGTGGCTCAGCTGGTAAAGAATCCACATATAATGTCGGAGACCTGGGTTTGATCCCTGGGTTGGGAAGATCCTCTGGAGAAGGGAAAGGCTACCCACTCTGGTATTCTGGCCTGGAGAATTCCATGGACTGTATAGCCCATAGAGTTGCAAAGAGTCAGACATAACCAAGCAACTTTCACTTTCACTATCCCTTAAATGAGATCCCAAATCATTAGTAAGAGAAAATTACCTTCTCTATTCTTTGAAGATGAGGACTGCATTTTGGAAAAATGCCATGTGTTCCAATGTAACTATAACAAAATGAAATTAGAAATAGATAACTTTAAAAATACTACACAGAAAATAAATTAGTAACAGCAGCTTTCATGAATATAATGAAGGTTTAATGGATTATGGGTATTTGGTTGATTTTGATACTATGATTTTTGCAAAAGATTTAGATGCAATGTGTAGGCATAACCTAACCTTGTAAAGGGACTCAACTAAACCTCACTATGAAGATCAGTATATAATCTTTGAAATTTTGGGATAAATAAAGATGAATTGCTTTTGTATGTATGTATCAGTGTGTACAAAATGTTTTTGAGAAGATTCACAATGGACATGAAAGCAGGACCTTTGGGGACAAATCACTACTTATCTTTAATGTAAGGGGACTCAGGACTTTAACTTTTATTTTTCTGTGTGAAGTAGTTACTTACCCAAAGGTATATTCTCAGGAAGCTATGAAAGTGACCTTATTTGTGATAAAAGAAATAGTACTTGCAAATGTAGTCAGAGTTCAAGATGAGATAATCCTGAATTAAAATGAAAAATGTTGGTCACTCAGTCGTGTCCGACTCTTTGTGACCCCATGGATTGTAGCCCGCCAGGCTCCTCTGTCCATGGGATTCTCCAGACAAGAATACTGGAATGAGTACCCATTCTCTTCTCCAAGGGATCTTCCTAACCCAGGGATCAAACCTGGGTCTCTTGCATTTCATGCATTTCAGGCAGATTTTTACCTCCTGAGCCACCAGAGAAGCCCATCCTGAATTAAGATGCACACTAAATACAAAGACAAGTGAAATCTCCTTCTAAGACCCAGAAGGAGAAGAAGGAGGTAGAGATCGGTGACATGTCCATAAACTCTGGCATGGCAAAGATTTCTGAAAGACATAAGAAGCTAGGAGAGAGGCACAGAATGGATTATTCTCCCTTAGAACCTCAAAAAATGAATATCTCTGCCAACAGCTTGATTACAGACTCTGGCTTTTAGAACTTTAAAAGAACAATTTTTTTTTTTTTTAAGCCACTTAGTTTGTGGTGGTGATTTATTGCAGCAACACTGGGATACTGTTATACTATATTTCAGTCCTGCTGAAAAGCTTTAATTCACAGTAATGCACAAGAGGCATGAACACATGTAGGACTTTCATTTCACTTTTATATACTGACTTTGTATTTTTTTAATCTGTATTGAACAAATAAATTTCAAATCAGATAATTAATATAACAGGAGGAGTGGACCCACAAGTTTGTTTGAAATTTAATTTTTATTCTTTAATTATAATTATTAGTGCTTCTGGTAGTAATATTTGTATAATTTTTCTCTTATTAGAAGAAAAGAAGTTTGCTGATTCATATCCTCTTATACATTCTTAGAAATTGAAATCAAAACTTACTGAACCTCACAAAGGCAATTAAAGTTTACTTGGACAACTGACCAAAAGACTTCTTCCATGTTAATGTACAATTCTTGAGTATGGTCATTTGGGAAAGCAAAGCCACATAATTCGGTTATTTTTCAGTGCTCATTTCTTTAGAAAGTTCTGTAGTATAGAGAACAGAAGTAAACTCCCGTGGCTCAGTGTCCAGTGCCACTTTTTATTAGCTGGATGAACTAGAATAAATAACTTGTATCCTTGAATATAATTTTCTCATTTGAAGTCAGAAAAAATATATATATATATCTTTTCTCATATATCTTTATGTATAAAGATATATCTTTATATGTATCTTACATATATATATATATAAACATATCAGATACATACATATACATATATATATATATATCAGATACATACATAAGATATATATAAGTATATATATATCAAGAATTTTTATGAAAATCAAATGAATACATATATGTATATATATACACACACACATATATAGCATATACATACATATACACACTTATGTATATATTCAGTCATATTTGATATCCCTGGAATGTTGGTTCTAAGACCCACTATGGATACCAAAATCCATGAACGCTCAATTTCTCCAGTTGCCCTCCATATCCACGGTTCCACAAACTTGAGTCACATAGTACATACATAACTTTATTCAAAAAACTGCTTATAAGTGACCTGCAAGATTCCAACCCAAGGTGTTTAAGGGTTAGCTGTATATAAGCTAGAAAAATTTCTGGATTCCTGTTTATCACTTTGAATTTGTTTATTAAATGCATTACATTTATCTAATGTATTAAAGAACTTTTCACAAATATCTCTGTGTAATTCTAATATACACCATCTAAAAGTTATTAATGGAATGGGATTACAATTATATAGGCCATTCTGTATAGAATTTGCTTTTGTGGTAGACTAAACAACTAGAACAGTTTAAACTTTAGAATGCAATTTCTTCATTCCCAAAACATGAATCTTTATTAGGAGAACTTTTATATTTTTCCAAATAATCTTTTATTTCTACAAACAACATACACACACACACATCTCATTTTGGATAAAAACATTCAACATTCTGTCAGTCAAAATACTAAATTAAATCTTATCAATGATCTGCAAAGCATATTATTTAAGAATACTGACTTGGGACTCAAATAGGACCCTGTATCTTTTGCCATGGTTCTTCCATTTGTTAATTGCATTTTTGGCAAGTGGTATATGCTTCTTAGGTTCAGTTTCCTCCAACAGGAAAAGGGGGATAAGAGTCACATAACACTGAGTGTGGTTATAAGAATTCCATGAGATAAATATATGTCAAATGCCTGGAACTTAGCAAAATCACAGTAAGTGCTATACTTATACATTTTATTTTAATTTATTACTAGGTTTCAAAGCAGTCACTTGTAGAACATATAGGTTGAGAGAGACACAGATTTAAGTCAACTAGACATAGTATGATTCCAAAAAAAGTAGACATAAAAAATGTAGATACTAGAAATCAAACTCTACAGAGAATTTATCATTTAGTACTATAAATTCTAAATATATTTATGGATATAATGCATTTAAAAATCTCTCTAAAAATTATGTTTTCATTCACTCTGTGAGTAATCCATGGTAATAAATGTGTGAACCTAAAGATTCTCATAATTTATACCAAACATTATATTTGTATTTACTTTTTAAATCTTCAAAATGTTACTCCAAGTTTGAGGACTTTGTTTGGAGTTTTTTCCCATGTCTTTTTTCTTGGAAAATATTTATTATTCTCCAGTTTATAAAGTCAATTGGAATGAAGGTAACATTTCCACTACTTTTATTAATTTAAAATAGTATTCACCCCTTAAACAAAAAGAATATGAAGTAAGTTATACTCTAAAAAGAAGCTTAAATAATTACTTAGGATTTTAATTATTCAGTTCAGTTCAGTAACTCAGTCATGTCTGACTCTTTGTGACCCCACGGACTGCAGCACTCCAGGCTTCCCTGTCCATTGCCAACTCTCAGAGCTCGCTCAAACTCATATCCATCGAGTCGGGGATGCCATCTAACCATCTCATCCTCTGTCGTCCCCTTCTCCTACCACTAAATTATTAGTTGAAAGTATAACTGAAGACAAATACTGATAAAAGGAAGTCATTCTATTTAAATAAAACAATGTTTTATTTTATTAACTGATAATTGAATTTGTGGATCTGTTTTACTAAGTTAAAATTTAAAATATGTATCATATCTGCTTATGTTTTACAATCCATGAAAGTAAACTATAGAAGTACAGTTCACTACCCATTTATATTAATAGAGAGATTGAACAGATCATGTCTGTCTCTGATCAGGTGGTGATGAGATAAACTAGACTTAATTTACAAAGAAACACTGAAAGTGTGTCCATATATATGCATATAATACATACATGCATATATGTGTGTGTTACACCTAGGTTTTGTTTTTTTTTAATAAGAATTTATAATGAGCAAACAAAAATGGGGGAACAACCAGCAAGTGATCAGGAATTTATATGATTGTGACTCCTCTAAAAAGTACTTTAAACATTCATATAAGCTAACTTTGAGAGTGTAGTGGAGAGATCCTATTCTGCACAAGAAATCACTTTTTAAAGACAACTGTAGACTAACAATACCTTATAAATTGCTCTTCCCATTGTGGGTTTTACATATTCTGAATGGGAATTTTTTTTTCTTTTACAGTGACCAGTTAATTATTAAAACGTTTTTCAGTTAATTAGGTGGAAACACAAATGTGAATGAATGTTTAAAACATGATATGATGGTATGTACATGTCTATATGTAAGAAACAGACACATTTGTATGCACACAGATTTATATTTATCTACAGACATACATATATAGATAGAAGCATACACATACACATGCACATACAGAGATTCTTATAGATACTCAATTGCATCTATTCATAGGCTCTCAGTATGTAAAGAAATGCATCATCATATATAATGAACATTCATATATATTTAATCACATATCTAGATCACTCACACAACTATAAATAGCCAGCTCCTCACTCCCAAGCTTTGAACACATTATAAGAAGTGGATTCAAGTTTACTTTAATCTTTATTTTAGCAAATATCACTGAAGTTATTTTGCTTCACCTGTATAAAGTGATAATTTAAAACAATATATAGCTTATGCAGCATGTGTAAAATTAAGTACAATAATGTATGATATAAGCCTTTAAGGGCTTCCAACATGACACTGAGGTAAAGAATCCATCTGCCAATGCAAAAGACGCAAGAGATGCAGGTTCAATCCATGGGTTAAGAAGATCAGGAAACCCACTCCAGTAATCTTGCCTGGAAAATTCCATGGATCAAGAAGCCTGGCAGGCTACCATCAATAGGGTCACAAAGAGTCAGACACAACTGAAGCAACTTAGCACACATGCATGGTATGTCATCAATATAATGGTCATAATTGCAATTATTAGTACAGTATAAACTATTTTGTGAAATATTGATGCCCAATGTCTATAAACATAAATTTTTATTCTGCTGTCATTTGAGAATTCTTTTGTACATACTTTGACATTTATAATACAAAATTTTAGAGCAAGAGCATCAGCTGCAGCAATCTCCTTCACTAGTTTTGAAGATAAATATTTTAGAATATTACTATTAAAATAAATCAAAGGTTCTTACAGTAATCTCTATGGGACACTGTAAGTAATATAATTTTCTCTTTCAAACACATATATCTGAATTTATAAGAAATAAATATGTATGAGTATTCTTTTTACAAGATTAACAATTTCCTAATGTATTGAAATATTATAATTATTATTGAATAACTCTAAATATGTCTATAGTATTTATAGTAGTAATCTATATATACATACATATATATCATTTATTCAGCCTAATATAAAAAGAGAAACCTTTATATTCTAAATAAATTTATCTAGAATCAGAAGAGTTTACCTAAAAAATTCATATTTAAAATAAATCACTATTTTACTCATGTGGGATCTCTCATAACATAATCTCTAATTAAGTAATCCATTTTATGCTGAAGGAGGTGCCCTGAGTGGCAAATGACCAAGGGATCTACTGTTTTTCCTTTGTACCACATCAACCAAAAGTATTTGACAGAATACTGGAATGGCCAACAAAAGGCTCAGCTCTAAATCCTGTAAGTTTTGAGTTCATTTTTCCAGGATGTAGCATATACACTGAAACAAGTAAGACTGACCTAACCATCATTCCCAGTGTCCCACTTTCAAAGTTGTGTTTTTCATTATCACTGAAGGCTATATAAACTAGAGTGCTGTGTTCAGTTAAATACTGACTTTCTCCATCCCACTACTCACCCGTATGCATTCCATGACAGAATGTGCTCTTCTGCTCTTCTGATGCCGGACTTTCCAGTGTAATGTGCTTGGCTCTTTGAAGCATAACCCCCTACATTTTGACTTGGGGCCCAGACAAGTGACTAGCATTAGTCAGTCAGTAACACAGATGACACAAGTAAAGCCTTGTTAAGCACTGCGGGACCTTGACCTATTATGTTTCTGTCATTACCATGAGAAGAATATACCCAGAGATCCTACTAACCCAAAAACAAGAAGAGACACAGGAGAAGAACCAGTCCAGTAAACCAGCAGACGCTTAGATTAAAGCAGAGCTTTCCCAATAGATCTGTGAGCATGATAATGGACATTTTTTGTTGGATGTTTAAAATAAATAAAATAACCTCCCTTATCTATAGATTCTTCCTAGTTGTTGTGATACCAACCTACATTCAAAAATTCAAACAAAAGATGAAAAATTCTGGAGGGTAAAATCTATTTCTTGCTCTTTTTCTACTTTATTTCTGCTACACTCTTGGGGATATTAGATATTTTAAAAAATTTGTTTAATTATAGGTTTTCTATATTTAGCAAAACATGTGAGAAAATAGCTAAACATATTAAAATACTAAATACAAAAGGAGATACCATGCTGATTTTTCTCCTTTAGAGTATATTCATTGTTCCTGTAAAACATCAGTCAACTTTAGAAGTATGGTTGACTCAATAAATATCAAATATTCACATTAAAGTAAGTACTGAAGGATTCATGAGTGGCTAACAACCTATGGGCCGATCCCCTGGAGAAGGGAATGGCTATACACTCCAGTATTCTGGCCTATAGAATTCCATGGACTGCATAGTCCATGGGGTGGCAACTGAGCGACTTTCACTCACTTCACTAACGACCTACAGTGAAGTGTATTTTTTGTGTCTTTCTTTTTGCCTCCAGAGAAGAAAACAGAAATAATCAGTTTAATTATGTAGTTCTTCCTTTGTTACCAGGGGAAGAATATTGTTATTTGTAACTTATTCAAACCTACTATAAAATGTGCAAGTCAATTTCAGATGTAATTTTTTAATATGAAGTGGGTGAGATTTAAGCTGTCATAGCCCATGACAGGTGTTTAAAACTTCTTTTGCTAGTTCTAACTCTGTTCTAAACATATTCAGAAAGTTGACATTTCTGAGCAGACTATTTCTTGATTCTGACTGGCAAGAATATTTACTAGAATAACTTATTCTTTATTGAATAAAAAATGTAGGCTGAAATTGAAATGACTAGAAAAATAATTTCTGCAATTAATGTAGCATACTTTCATTTAAATACCAATGTTTTTTTAAGTGCTAATACTGAATATAATTAGGCCAAATCTAACTCTGAGGCTACTACTATATAACATCAATCAACCTGCCTTTTTCCCTACCTCCAAGGAATTGATCTATCATTAGACCTAATATAATATTATTTCATTAGAAAAAAAATCAATATTTTCTATTTATGTTTCAACTATATGGAAAGGAAAAAAATGTAACAACTTTGCATATACCATCATATAGTCAATAAACTGAATTTAAATTATACATTGATTAAGAAACTAAATTCCCACATGGAATGTTTTGTTACAATATCTGCAAAAGTGTCTTCTTCTATTAAAATTCTTAAGAAGTAAAATACTCAGAAGTAAAACAAAAAATCAAATTATTTTAACTCAATATTTATGGCATAATTTATGTTAAATGCATTGGACTAATTATTTACCCCAGGTATCTTGTTGTTAATTACATAAAATCATGATATATGGTATGCTATCATATATAAAATATATAGAATACAATAATGAAATAAATATAGTAATAAAAACTTTGCTGTTTAAAAATTTTAATATTAAATATTTTAAGTGTAAATTTTATGTTTGCATTTATTTCTATATCTTACGTAAGTGTTCTAATTTAATACCTTTAAATATTAGCAATGATTCAATGTCATTCCTACATCTGCTAATAAATGTTGGTTGTTTCTGGCTCTGAAGGAATAAAAATTTAGTCTAGACTCTTACAAAAAAGGTGTTTATTCCAAAAGGATTTATAATAACCAATTCTTTTGTGGAATATATCAGAGAATTAAGAATATGAAAATAATATACTGAATAATAAAAACAGATGCAGAAAAAAACTGGGAAAATAAACTATTTAAAAAATAGCAATATAATAGGCATCTAATATGCTGACAAGACTTATGGAAGCAATAGTGATTATTCTTAAATTCAATACCAAGCAACAGACCAAGCCAGGGTCTAGAACTTATGGAGAAGAAAACACATTTAACACCTGAGATAGCAGTTTTAAGAAGAGCTCCAAAGTATATTCAAACAAAATCAATCCTTTTCCAGAAAGCTCCATAAGAGCAAAAAATTTTACTCTGTTGTCCCAATACCTAGAACCCTGTATTGACAAATACTTAACACTTGATAAATATTAAAGTAATGATGAATGATTGAACTACTTAAGTTGAAGCCATTTATAAGTTATACAAAGAGGCAAAAATAAAAATCTCAAAATGCAGGAATGGTGTCCTAAACTTGTATAGTTAAAAGGACAAATGGTATAAAAGTGAAAGTGTTAGTCTCTCAGTCATGTCCCACTCTCTGCCACCCCATAGACTGTATCTGTCAATGGGATTCTCCAGGTGAGAAAACTGCAGTGGGTAGCCATTCTCTTCTCCAGGGCAACTTCCCAACCCAGAGATCAAACCCAGGTCTTCTCCTATATTGCAGGCAGATTCTTTAACATCTGAGCCAGCAGGGAAGCATCATATTTCTAACATACACAAATATCAAAGAAAGGAATATATTTTGTATATGCAAATATCTTTAGATATATTAAACTCAGAAATACTGAACAGGTAAAGAGTAAAAAGAAGTTATGTAAGACACATGAAAGAAGACAGAAAAATTAAAACAATGATAATTAAAAACTAGAAAGAACATCCCTAACCAAAATAAATACAATTTATTAGCCAGAGTAACAAAAACTTCTCAATTCTGTGGCAAGGAAGAAATAAGGGTTTAATATCAGAATAATTCAAAAATAAATGTATTTTAATTTCTTTTTAGTCTCAGGGCATATTCAAGTTAAATATAGAAACAATTTATAAGTCACTGCTTAAACATAAAGAACTTCCAATTAATTTTACACATACAATTTCTTAATTTTAAGGATTTTATTTCATAAAGAATCAGAATTTTGGTTCTAAAATTAGATAAACTCATGCAAATATCACAAATTAAAGAATGGTACCTTAGTTATGCTAAGAAATACAGTAAACATAGAGCCCACTCCCAATTATACTTGAAACCAGTGGATGATCTAAGTATATTTTAAAGGACAGAACATTTCAGGTTGTTCTGTAGATTTTTTTTTGTTTTATTCCAATAGTATTAATAAAAATGGCTAATAAATGCTCCTGAAAGAAATAATGTTTCAAGTGTAAAGTTGTCACAGAAATACATTTCTACTCCAAATAAAAATAGGTTTGTGTTTTACTTGATTTTGTATTCATGGACATTCTCATTTCCATTTGCAGAGATAAGAAAATCTAACTTCATTCAATTTTGTGCATTCTCCCCCTATTTCAATCAAAAGTCAGCTAAGGTGTTTCCATAGTTCTTCAACATTGCTCAAAGTTACCAAGCAAGTTTTTAGATTTATCTTACTAACAGTTTCATTTTAATTGATTATTGTATATGGACACTTCATTAAATACTTAAAGTGAAGCCTCTAGGATTATTCAGTGCCACAGAAATGCAGTTTATCAGAATTATATAGCTTAATGGCCCTAAGCCTGGAAAGGGCTTGGATTACTTTCTGAATAAGAAAAAGGCCAGAGTGACACTGGCTATTATACAACAAGCGATCTCTAGCTGGTTTGGTTGGCAGTCCCAGACCAAGTAGAACTCTGTTGGGAGCACAGATTTTATTCTGAATTGAAAACCACTGAACATATAAAGTAGGTAGTTGGCTTAGTGTAGGGGAGTGTTTGGTGATGTGCTGCTGCATAACCTAATATACACTGCAAAATTATCACTTGGCTATTGAGGAAGAATATACTGGAGAAAGAGGCCTGGCGTGCAGCACTTCATGGGGCCCCAAAGAGTTGGACATCACTGGGTAACTGAACAACAACAACATACTGGAGTTTAGAATTTCAGTGATTATTCCTTGTGTATTTTATGTATAAAAACAAATACCAGAACTTCTTAAAAAACTAAGGCAAGTTTTTCTCAGGATAAATATAATTACATATACTCCTTTAAAGTAGCACCATTAGATTAGTATTCTGCTATTCAAGTATTCCAATTCCCTGACAAATACATTGTAAGCTATAGCTAAAAGCATAACCTTACCAAAAAAAAAAAGTCTTTGAATCTCTATTATTATTATTTTGTATAAATTTAGTATGTTATTATTGTGAAGACATATTGTTGAATTTCTTCTTTAAAACTGTCACAGTTGGGGAGGGTGTTGCTACTGGAATCAAGAGGGTCCCAAACAAGAATGATACATAGGGAACCTGCTCTCAACAAAGAGTATTCTAGCCCCATAGGGTGCTGCTGCTGCTAAGTTGCTTCAGTCATGTCCGACTCTGTGCGACCCCATAGACAGCAGCCCACCAGGCTCCCCCATCCCTGGGATTCTCCAGGCAAGAACACTGGAGTGGGTTGCCATTTCCTTCTCCAGTGCATGAAAGTGAAAAGTGAAAGTGAAGTCGCTTAGTCCTTTCCGACTCTTCCCGACCCCGTGAACTGCAGCCTACCAGGTTCCTCCATCCATGGGATTTTCCAGGCAAGAGTACTGGAGTGGGGTGCCATCTCCTTCTCCAAGCCCTAGAGGGTAATAGCACTTAATCTGAGAAATCCAGGTCTACATGAACATAAAATGAACTAGGGTCCAGAAACATATAACTTCTCCCCCTAAATATACTATTTTAAAAAATCAAAGGGGCATTCACAAAGATAAATAGCAACTGAGGTAACTTCAGCCAGATGGCGGAATAAGAGGTCCCCTGCTGTAGTCCTCCTCATGGAAACACCAATTAAGCAACTATCCACGAAAAATACATTTGTGAGAATTCTGAAACAATTCATGGGAAAGTTTACAGTTCACCACGGAGCAAAAACCAAACCATAAACAAAAATCTGAGAGAGAAAAAAAAGAAAAATGCAGTCAAAGCTTAAGAACACTTGGGTTTTACCATCATCACTGCTCTCCCAAGCTGCCACAGCGCAGGGCTCAGACCGGCAAGATAAGGCAGGGGTCAGATTTCTTACGTGAGGAAAATAAGAGACCGAGGTAGATATCCAACAACCTCCTCAGATACTTGCTGCCAAAACGGCCCACTTGTGTCAACTCACACAGACAGAACATGGGAAACTATTATGGACCGCCCACTTGGGGACAGCTAGCAATAAGGAGCGGAAAAGGCAATGGCATCCCACTCCAGTACTCTTGCCTGGAAACTCCCATGGACAGAGGAGCCTGGTGGGCTGCCCTCTGTGGGGTCACACAGAGTTGGACACAACTGAAGCAACTTAGCAGCAGCAGCAGCAATAAGGACGGAGTCTTCGACGGCCAATCCACACAAATTCCAGCGATGGCTCCTCAACCTTCACCTCCCATAGGTGCCACACCAACCCACCTGGAGCCTCGCTCCACTACAGAACTTTTCAGACTAGCCACATGCAGATGAATTGACCCCAACCTCTCGGGCACAGGGCTCCCCCAGCAACCCAAGCCAAGTTCGGAGACTATCCGGAGCCTCTCACTGTCCCTTCCCCCAGACATGCCAGTGCCCTGCGGTCAGGGACTGCACCTACCCATGCCAACTTTGCATGTAGACTGTCAGAAGTCTTATCCCACCCGTGGAACCTCGCCAGCAGTTCCGCCCAGCCCTGGACCGCGTTAGGTGAGAGCCTCCATCACGAAGGCCTTCTAGCGCCCGACCAACTTCAGGGTCCAGCCGTTAGCCTCTGTACCACAGAGCCCTGTCCACTGGCCACGCCCAACCCAGAGAAGCTCTGCCCTGTCACGCAGCCCTCCTCATGGTCTTGCTGAAAGGATGGGTCCTGCTGCCCCTGACAGTGGTGGGGTGACCCACCAGTGGCCTGTCCAGAATTCAGGGCAGCAGGCTATTCTTGCTGTACAGCCAGGACCAACTACAGGGCACCAGCAGTGGCCCCTGCCCCACTGTGGACTCTGCGTACCCTAACAGTGATCCCTGTCTAACTGCAGATCCTAATAACAGGTCACCCCCAAGAGACACGTCAGGCAGACCCTCGAGTGGACACAGCAAAGGTCACCGCCTCACTGTGTACACTGCAAACTGATCTGCCCAAAACTGTGGCTTGGTTCACACTGTCGGGAGCTTCCATGTGAAATATGACACTGGTAACTGAGCATGGAGGGCAGGGAGAGATGGAAAATAGAGGTGAACCACTCCAAACTGGTAGGTGGAAATTTTAATAAGCAAGGAACTTAAATACGAGGCTTCTCTTGGATGGTGGCAACAGACGTAGTTCTCTATACCAGTCCACCAGAATCTTGAAAGTTCCATGGAGGTGTTAACTGAGTTCATTCATGTGTTCTGCCCAGATGTGTCAATAACACTTTACTATCTCAAGGTTGTGTCCTTAAAGCAGCTTCTAGCGTTGGGGGAGGCAAGTAGAATGCACATGTGGAGGATAAGGTAAGGGGTGGTGAGCTTTTATTCTGCTCCCCGCCTTATCTAGCTCTCAGGTCAACTTTTGGTCAGGTCCTGCTGAGGACCTCCTCCAGCACTCCACCCCTCAGGACTAGCTCTTGCATGCTCCCTCTTCCCGGATAGGCCTTGGGTCCTCAGCAAGGGTTTCACTAGCACAGTATGTTTGGTAATGTAGACAACAAAGTATAGGCAGGTACAGGAGAAAAGGCGAAATAGGAAAATGAGTCACAAAATAAGTTAATCATTTTTTTTACTACCCTAGGCTCGGGGTCAGATCACTCAGGGCTTGTCTTGTGTCCTCATGTGATTTAATAAAGGGAAGAACATTAGCAGACTCATCAGGTATGAAGACACAACACTCTGAATAATTGTATGAGTGCCTCCTTGCACAGCAGGGTGATGTCCAAAGCCATCCTATTTTGGAGGACAGCTTTTCTCCTTAGATACATTTTAGTGTTCAGTAAGGATAGATTTTGTTGGCTCTCATGTAAGGCTTGCTGAGTGAATACAGTAAGGGCTTCTATGTGTTCTATAAAGTCCTCCTTGCCAATGAAGGAAGAAAGATAGTGGTCAAATGATTGTTCCAGAGAAAACAAAATGTGCCCATCTGGCACCAAGGAGAGGAAAATTGGCAATTGTTACCATGGAGGAGGGATTCTCCTCGATACTTAGGGAAGACCCTAAGTGAAGAAGCCTAAACACCTAGAAGCCAAGGCCAAAGTTTTGTGCCATACAATCACTGGGATTCCCAATAAATGCCTGGGCAGCATAACCAGACAGTGCCAAACCAGTCACTTCCCTTTAATATGACAGAATGACTGCACAATTTCCATCATATTCTCTCATAACCTTGATATAATTAGGTGGATTCTGTTTAGAGTCATTTTTTGTTCCCACCATTAGGATGCATGAGCTTTCAAATGTTTATAACCAAGGATAAGGCACATGAACTTAGCCCAAACCTGTGTATAACCACAGGTGGCTCTGCTGGTATTGTTAGGTTTCTTTGGATTAGCAGGTTGATGGGCTGCCAGTGTAGTTTGAGTGACAGTAAAGAATAACATACCCAGTGTTATTGACAGTGTTTGCCACAGGCCAGATTTCTGAATCAGTATTGGTAATTGAATTAAGAGGACTAGCCATACATGTTCTTTTTTTTATTATTATTTTTAAATATAAATTTATTTATTTTAATTGGGTGTTCTTTCTTAATGTACTGCTTCAGGGCCTTCTAATCCCCTCCCTGGAGTGGCAGTTCTGGCAAGCTAGGGAGGCGCAGCTGCCCATTGTACCCAGCCAGTGGATTGATTCATTTGCTGATCATACAAGTGGGCCCACTGTAGAGAGGTATTTTCACCAGATGCCCATCTACTAACTGGTCACCACAGAAGCAGTGGAAGTATAAGATCAAAAAGACAGATAGGTAGTAGGAAGTTGTATAAGCTCTTCCCCTTCTAAAAGAAAGACACTTGTGCCCTGATACTTAGATGTTAACGTAGCTGCATCGTTAGGAATTTGACCTAGTTATGCATGCTGTATATGTTGGCCCCGAGGCAGCACTGTCAGGCATGAGGATTTGAACTGGCAGAAGGATACACCAGACCAGGACCCGTACCTTCTCCCCATTTTTAGTGTTCCATTTCAGTTATAGTGCTTTTCAACAGGACAGCAAGATCCCAGTGAAGATTATAAGTGGTTTCCCATCATCTAGGATTGTAGTCACTCACTCATCCTAGTGGAATGTACCATAACAAATTCCAGCAGTCAAAGCCTTTCCCAAGTATAATGGGATTTGGTGTTCTCAGCAGTATAGCACATTGATCCATACTGAGAGTCAGGGCGTCAATTGTTTCCTGTGACTTCCATGCCTTTATGGTGTTGAGTGTCTCAGCAGGTGTCAGAGTATGGCACATGGAGCAACAAGCCCAACTTGCTGATCATTTAAATAGATTAAAACCTGGGATAGTAAATTAGTCCACCCAGCCATGGTGGTTTGACCAGTCTAGTAATGTACTATGCTATACTATGCTAAGTCACTTCAGTCGTGTCCGACTCTGTGTGACCCCAGAGATGACAGCACACCAGGCTCCCCCGTCCCTGGGATTCTCCAGGCAAGAACACTGGAGTGGGTTGCCATTTCCTTCTCCAATGCATGAAAGTGAAAAGAAAAAGTGAAGTCGCTCAGTCGTGTCTGACTCCTAGCGACCCCATGGACTGCAGCCCACCAGGCTCCTCCATCCATGGGATTTTCCGGGCAAGTGTAATGGAGTGGGGTGCCATTGCCTTCTCCGAGTAATGTAGTATACTGCTTTAATATTCTAGAGACCACTAACCCTGCAGCTTACATGTTTACAGGGAAGATAGAACCTTGGTTCATTGTCATGTTCTTCAGCACAGTCTTGCACATCATGACCTTTGAAGTATGACCCCTAATCACTGCTATTTGATAAAGTATTCATACATGCTACTCAGCTTCTCTAATCCCCAAACAGTGGCAGCTTGGTTTCCAAGGCAACTGGCGATGCTTGGGTTAGGCCAGATACAATATCCATACAAACCAGATCATATTTGGAACTCTCACTCAGAGGCCAATACAATCAATTTGCCAGTCTCTCACTTGTTGGGAACTTCACTGGATGACCTCAAAGTCCTTTAGAAGTTGCCTTGGGCATTGTTTAAAATACAGAAAGCATGTTGTTACTGCATTAAACAAGTTGTGTTTAAAGGGCAATCTGGTATCCTCAGCAATATACCATCCCACTTGGATATTATGGTGGCCTCACTTTTTATGGATCCATTCTGCTTGTATCTACTGAAGGGTGTGTTGCTAGGGCTTGTTATCTGAGCTAAGACATCAGCTTCCTGATTGGCAAGAAATGTCAGCTCCTTGTGAGACAGTATATGGAAGACAGTAAGGACTGCCTCAGGCTCTTGCAAGCAAACTCAAATGTCTCTCCATGTATCTTGACTCTGCAAGAACTTATTCATGATCATGCAACCTGTGGCTTCCCATTGTCCAAGCCATAGAATTAATCCCTTCAGAACAGCCCAACTGTCAGTGCAAAGGGAGCTATTATGGCCTGGATTTATGAGTGATCCCAGCCAGCCTAACCACTCTGAGGTGAGCCCCTCAGCTGCTGAAGTTTATCCCTGTTTCTAATGCAGATATTGACTGTTAAGCTGAATAGTGACTTTAGTCCATGTGAATGGAATTCCAGGCTAGATACATTAGTATACCAGGCATTAGCAGGAATTTCCCCCAGTCCCTTTCTACACGTCACAGTGACTACCACAGGATAGAGACAGGGGTATTTGTTGGCTCTACATATTTTACAGGGCCTAGTAGCACCTGCAATTCTGGTGACAATGTATGGAAAATAGGGTGCCACTTAGTCAAAATGGGAGTTTGAGATATAGTAGAGTTAGGTCCATGGAATATATCCTCAATCCACCACTTAATTGGAAGAGAAATTCTTATCATTACATGGTCTTGCTTTGTGAAATGCTCTTCCTGAAGGAATACTGTATGCATTGCTAGGAGCTATTTCTGTAAGGGGGAATTATCAGGTTTCTGCCCACTTCCAGAGTTGGAACCAAAATCCTAAGAGTACTCTCTTATGTTGTCTCTGCCACAGTGACCAACTTATAGCTTCCGGGATCACAGATACATCTACATCAAATGATAGACCTTTTGGGGAGATGCCTAGGGCTTTAATCTGATTCAGTAGTATTTTGACTTTTTGATTATTAATTTACTTATTTTAATTGGATAATAATTAATTTATAATATTGTGTTGGTTTCTGCCATACATCAACATGAATCAATAATAGGTATACATATGTCCCCTCCCTTTTGAACCTCTCTCCCACCTCTCACCCTGTCCCCTCCTCCCTGGGGAGCTCAAACTTGATGCTCTGTTTTTGACTTCTTAAAGACAACTTGCTTTTCTGATTTCCAGTCCCATACTTCACAAGGCAGTACAACGGATGTTGGTGCTATGCCAGGTGGAGAATAAAAGTCTTCCAAAAACCCTAAATCCCTACCAAGCTTGGTATCTCATTCACATTATTAGGGTTTGGATAGCCTTTCACTCTATTAATCACAGCTTCTGAGATAATGCACATTTTACTTAACCAAAGAACTCCCCAAACTCTATGGCAGTGACTGGGTACTGAGGGGGACCAGAAAACTTCTGAGGGTTACCATGAACTAGAATGAATTTGGCTCTAGTTTCAACCAAAACCATCACCTTTTGTTTATTTTGGGAAAACAAGTGAATATGGAGCTGAACATGGGGCTCACCTGAAAGTCCTTCCTGTTTTTTACCTGGTACATGGAAGGCACCCACCCTGAATTGGACGGCCTTTGAAGTCTCTGCAGAAATAATAGGAATATGAGGGATAGTTTTGGAGAAGGAAATGGCAACCCACTCCAGTGTTCTTGCCTGGAGAATCACAGGGATGGGTGGGATGCTGTCTCTGGGGTCACACAGAGTTGGACACGACTGAAGCGACTTAGCAGCAGTAGCAGCAAGGTCAAGCAGGGCAGCTCTGAAGTATTCTTCAGATTTTGGAGAGAACAACAATGTATTTGTGATGTCTTAATTTTTAAATGTCATCATCAAAACCAGACTTAAAATATGGGATGGGAAAGTATGGTTCAAATAAATTATGTGTAGGCTTAATTCAGCTGAACGTATTAATATGGAGGTCTTTTCTCAGTTGCTTCAGTCGTGTCCAACTCTTTGCAACCTTATGGACTATAGCTCTCCAGGTTCCTTTGTCCATGGGATTCTCCAGGCAAGAATACTGAAATGGGCTGCCATGCCCTTTTCCAGGGGATCTTCCTGACCCAGGTATTAAACCCTTGTCCCTTGCATCTCCTACATTGGCAAACAGGATCTTTACCACTAGCACCACCTGGCCTTTAATGACTACCAAAACCAGTTAACAATGTTCTATTTTGACTAAAACCATTTTCCAGTTGCTTGGCAATCACAGGGAGGTGAGGATTCAGGTGAACTTACTACAGATAACCTTTTTGAAAAATCTTGATATGAAGATGTTATAACTGAAAGGTATATGGATTCAATTTGGATTAAATAAATATATTTGAGATGAGATTTTAGATCCTATTTGTATAAGAATGATTTAGTAGAGACATAGATAGAGAAAATAATAATATAACAGACAAAAGCACTAATTTCAATAAGAGATCTTGAAAAGAAAAATATAGAATACTTAGCAAAAATGAAGGCCTCGATCTTACAGAGAAATTTAAAATTCTTAACTAAGAGTTAAGAAAATAAAAAGGTATCAAGTATAAGAAGGATTGTCTACTTGGGAAGGAGATGAAAATATGTCTTTTTTTTTTTAGGTCAGAGTAGCAAATACTGGCTATTCCAGTATTTGGAATTCCCAGCTGTCCTGGTATTCTGATAATCACAGTGTATACTTGAAGAAATAAATATTCTATATACATTGAATTGCTCTGTATTATATAGACATTACTGACACTCTCTCAGTGTGTTGTGTATAAGTTGTTTTTTTTTAATATTTAAAATATATATCATAGTTTCATGGACAAGCTTAACAATATTTATGGTATGCAGTATTATGCACACCAAATCCAGTCATCATTAATTTTACATGTATAATTATATTTTGTTATAGATGAATGCAAAATTGTTCACATGTAGAAAAATATCACTATGGATAAAATTACATAATATGAGATAATAGGTAGATAGGCTAGATAGATAGATGCAGATTATACAGTATGAATATATTTACATATTTATATATAAATTTTATATCAATCATTTGAAAAAACAAAGCATCTAGAGAAGGAGAAAAAATTAAGTAAACTTGAATGGATAAATAGTATTGGATTATAAATACTGAATTAATTGCTGAGTTAATATTGTTGTAAACAGAAGCATACAATTTATTTTTGAATCATTGTCCCAACAAAAAACCCTTGAATTTCTTGCTTTTCTTAGTAGTTGATTTGGAACATGCCATTAACATTTTAATCTGCTTATCAACCAAAATTATAACTTGACCCAGAAAATATTGCTTCCAATTATCAGCAATAATAGAATTGTTATTGATTCTGATATGTGACAATTTCATAGCTACAACTATTTCTAAGACCTATGAAACTAACTTCCAACAAGACAATTTTCCAAGCTGTGTTCACAGCCATACTCATATCCATCAAAATGTTAATAGTTCTTTTTCAAAATTCTTCCATTGCCCAATAAAATTTAGTGGTCGATATTTTTGCCTTTCTAGACATTGTCAGGTCAAAGTAGTATATTAAAAATATGATAAACCCTACAGTAAAAAAATTACTCTTTAGTATATTGTATTAAAATGTGTTTAGTGACAGAAGCCTTATGTATCCAAAGATAGCCTACCAGAATTCCTTGAGAAATGAGATATTACTCTTTAGGCATCGGGAAGTAAAATGCTATTTTAGAATATTCACTATGCCTTCATATTAAAGAGTAATAAAAAAAAACAGATTTTATAAATATACCTTTTATTAAAAAAAGAGAAATTTTGTGCTCATGTGTGTTTATTTTAATGAAGTTCTCTCTTTCCCTGGGGAGCCAACATCATAGTAAGGAATAAAGTAAAATTTATCTGACTTAACCTTTAACATGTGATACCTTTTTTAAAAAATTAATTCTATCACTCTGCCATAAATTACTTTCTGCCTAGTCTCCTGGGATCAGAAGCTTTTCTTCCCTCTGTATTATGCAATTAGATTTGATAAAGAATAAGAAGAATTTTGACAAACTCCAATAACCAGGACATAGAGGAGTAAGAAAAGTCAGGTAGAAGGGACGTTTTTAAAAGGATTTTTTTTTAATTTTATTTTTAAATTTTACATAATTGTATTAGTTTTGCCAATTATCAAAATGAATCCGCCACAGGTATACATGTGTTCCCCATCCTGAACCCTCCTCCCTCCTCCCTCCCCATACCATCCCTCTGGGTCGTCCCAGTGCACTAGTCCCAAGCATCCAGTATCATGCATCGAACCTGGACTGGCATCTCATTTCTTACATGATATTTTACATGTTTCAATGCCATTCTCCCAAATCTTCCCACCCTCTTCCATAGAGTCCAAAAGACTGTTCTATACATCAGTGTCTCTTTTGCTGTCTCGTACACAGGGTTATTGTTACCATCTTTCTAAATTCCATATATATGCGTTAGTATACTGTATTGGTGTTTTTCCTTCTGGCTTACTTCACTCTGTATAATAGGCTCCAGTTTCATCCACCTCATTAGAACTGATTCAAATGTATTCTTTTTAATGGCTGAGTAATACTCCATTGTGTATATGTACCACTGCTTTCTTATCCATTCATCTTCTGATGGACATCTAGGTTGCTTCCATGTCCTGGCTATTATAAACAGTGCTGCGATGAACATTGGGGTACACGTGTCTCTTTCCCTTCTGGTTTCCTCAGTGTGTATGCCCAGTAGTGGGATTGCTGAATCATAAGCCAGTTCTGTTTCCAGTTTTTTAAGGAATCTCCACACTTTTCTCCATAGTGGCTGTACTAGTTTGCATTCCCACCAACAGTGTAAGAGGGTTCCCTTTTCTCCACACCCTCTCCAGCATTTATTATTTGTAGACTTTTGGATCGCAGCCATTCTGACTGGTATGAAATGGTACCTCATAGTGGTTTTGATTTGCATTTCTCTGATAATGAGTGATGTTGAGCATCTTTTCATGTGTTTGTTAGCTCTTTGTATGTCTTCTTTGGAGAAATGTCTGTTTAGTTCTTTGGCCCATTTTTTGATTTGGTCATTTATTTTTCTGGAGTTGAGCTGTACGAGTTGCTTGTATATTTTTGAGACTAGTTGTTTGTCAGTTGCTTCATTTGCTATTATTTTCTCCCATTCTGAAGGCTGTCTTTTCACCTTGCTAATAGTTTCCTTTGATGTGCAGAAGCTTTTAAGGTTAATTAGGTCCCATTTGTTTATTTTTGCTTTTATTTCCAATATTCTGGGAGGTGGGTCATAGAGGATCCTGCTGTGATGTATGTCGGAGAGTGTTTTGCCTATGTTCTCCTCTAGGAGTTTTATAGTTTCTGATCTTACGTTGAGATCTTTAATCCATTTTGAGTTTATTTTTGTGTATGGTGTTAGAAAGTGTTCTAGTTTCATTCTTTTACAAGTGGTTGACCACATTTCCCAGCACCACTTGTTAAAGAGATTGTCTTTAATCCATTGTATATTCTTGCCTCCTTTGTCAAAGATAAGGTGTCCATATGTGTGTGGATTTATCTCTGGGCTTTCTATTTTGTTCCATTGATCTATATTTCTGTCTTTGTGCCAGTACCATACTGTCTTGATAACTGTGGCTTTGTAGTAGAGCCTGAAGTCAGGTAGGTTGATTCCTCCAGTTCCATTCTTCTTTCTCAAGATCGCTTTGGCTAATCGAGGTTTTTTGTATTTCCATACAAATTGTGAAATTATTTGTTCTAGCTCTGTGAAGAATACCGTTGGTAGCTTGATAGGGATTGCATTGAATCTATAAATTGCTTTGGGTAGTATACTCATTTTCACTATATTGATTCTTCCAATCCATGAACATGGTATATTTCTCCATCTATTAGTGTCCTCTTTGATTTCTTTCACCAGTGTTTTATAGTTTTCTATATATAGGTCTTTAGTTTCTTTAGGTAAATATATTCCTAAGTATTTTATTCTTTCCATTGCAATGGTGAATGGAATTGTTTCCTTAATTTCTCTTTCTATTTTCTCATTATTAGTGTATAGGAATGCAAGGGATTTCTGTGTGTTGATTTTATATCCTGCAACTTTACTATAGTCATTGATTAGTTCTAGTAATTTTCTAGTGGAGTCTTTAGGGTTTTCTATGTAGAGGATCATGTCATCTGCAAATAGTGAGAGTTTTACTTCTTCTTTTCCAACTTGGTTTCATTTAATTTGATTAAAAAATAAGTAGGAAAATCTGGGCTTCCCAGGTGGCGCTAGTGATAAACAACCTGCCTGCAGATGCAGGAGACTCAGTTAGGTTTGATCCCTGGGTTGGGAAGATCCCCTGGAGAAGGGCATGAAAACCTACTCCAGTATTCTTGCCTGGAGAATCCCATGGACAGAGAAACCTGGCGAGGTACAGTCCATAGGCTTGCAAATGGTCAGACAGGACTGAAGCAACTTAGCATGCACACATGTATACTCAGGAAAGCCAGATATACATATTCTTAGGTTACCTTTCATGTCTACTGACTCAGAATATCTGGAAAGTGTTCAAGAATCTGTGTTTTTCTTTACTTAAGTTGAGGTTTATTAATTTACAATATTATATGTTTAGTTGTATAGCAGAATAACTCACAATTTTTTAAGATTAAACTCCATTCATGGTTATAAAATACTGGATATATTCCATGTGTCATATCATATGTCTTTTAGCTTATTTATTTTATATATAATAATTGTACCTCTTAATCCTCCAACCGTATCTTGCTATCTAGTCCCTGCCCCCTTCCTCTCCCCACTGGTAGACATTTGTTGTCTATATTTATGAGTCTGTTATTTCTGTTGTTGTTATATTCACTAGTTTGTTTTGTTTTTTGTATATCACATATGGTGATGATAATTATCTTTCACTTTGTAAGGTATTTTGCTAAATCCTAATGCTCTTCAAGTCTGTCTTTGTTGCAAGTCGCAAAAACTTCATTCTTTTGTATAGCTGAATAGTATTCAATTGCATATATTTATCAAGTCTCCTTTATCCTTCATGTATTGATGGACACTTAGATTGTTTATGTGTTTCTGTGTCTTGGCTATTGCAAATAGTGCTATAATAAACATTAGGGTGCATCATTCAGATCAGTTTCTCAGTCATGTCTGACTCTTGACCCCATGAACTATAGCACTCCAGGCTTCCCTGTGCATCATCAACACCCAGAGCTTATTCAAACTCAAGTCCAGTGAGTCAGTGATGACATCTAACCATCTCATCCTCTGTTGTCCCCTTCTCCTCCTGCCTTCAATCTTTCCCATCATCAGGGGAATTTTCCAGTGAATCAGTTCTCAACAGGTAGGCAAAGCATTGGAGCTTCAGCTTCAGCATCAGTCCTTCCAATGAATATTCAGGACTGATTTCCTTTAGGATGGTTTGATCTTCTCGCAGTCCAAGGGACTCACAAGAGACTTTTCCAACACCACAGTTGAAAAGTATCAATTCTTTGGTGCTCAGCAACTTAGCAGCAGCAGCAGCTTTCTTTATAGTCCAACTCTCACATCCATCACTAAGATTTCTTCTATGTTTCAGTGTCTTGGCTATTGCAAACAGTGCTATAATAAACATTGGGGTTCATGTTTCTTTTCAAATTAATGTTTTTGTTTTCTTCAGATATATACTCAAGGTTGAAGCTGATGGATCATAAGGTAGTTCTATTTTTAGTTTTTCTGAGGAAGCTTCAGTGTTTTTCATAGTAGTTGGATCAATTTACATTTCCACCAAAACTGTACAATGGTTCCTTTTTATCTACATTCTTGCCAACGTTTATTGTTTGTGGTCTTTTTGATGATAGGTATTCTGACAGGTATGGATAGCATCACTGATTCAGTGGACATGAGTTAGAGGAAACTCTGGGAGTTAGTGAAGGACAGGGAAGCCTGCACACTGGACTGTGGGGGGTCACAAAGACTCGGACAGAACTTAGCAACTAAACAACAACAGCAAGAACAACAACATTCTGACATGCATGAGGTTAATACCTCATTGTGGTTTTGATTTACATTTCTCTAATAATTAGTGATGCTGAGCATCTTTGCACATGCCTATTGACCATTTAAATGTCTTCTTTGGAAAAATGTGTATTTCAACCTTCTGCCCATTTTTGATCCAGTTGTTTATTTTCTGGATGTTGTAAGGGTCATTTAAATAATTTGGGTACTACTCCCATGGGTATTAACCTTATTTGCCAATTTTTTTCCCATTTAATAGTTTTTGTTGTTGTTGTTGTTGTTCATGGTGTCCTTTGCTGTGCAAAAGCTTTAAGCTAAATTAGGTCCTAATTTTTTTTTTTTGTTTGCTTATGTTTCTTTTGCCTTATGAGACAGATATTTTTAAAAAGCTATGATTTATATCAAAGACTATTATGCTTATGTTTTCTTCTAGGAGTATAATGGCTCCTGGTCTTATATGTAGGTATTTAAGATCCATTTTGATTTTATTTTAATATGTGATGTGAGAATATGTTAACCATAATTTTATTCTTTCACATGTAGCTGTACAATTTGCCCAGCATCACATATTAAATATAGTCTTTTCTCCATTGTATGTTCTTGCCTCCTTTGTCATAAATTAATTGACCATTAAGTCCAGTTCAGTCACTTAGTCATGTCCGACTCTTTGTGACCCCATGAACTGCAGCACGCCAGGCCTCCCAGTCCATCACCAACTCCCAGAGTCCACCCAAACCCATGTCCATCGAGTCAGCAATGCCATCCAACCATCTCTGTCATCCCCTTCTCCTCCTGCCCTCGATAATTCCCATCATCAGGCTATTTTCCAATGAGTTAGCTCTTTGCGTCAGGTGGCCAAAGTATTGGAGTTTCAGCTTCAACATCAGTCCTTCCAAAGAACACCCAGGACTGATCTCCTTTAGGATGGACTGGCTGGATCTCCTTGTAGTCCAAGGGACTATCAAGAGTACTCCAACACCACAGATCAAAAGCATCAATTCTTCAGTGCTCAGCCTTCTTTGTAGTCCAATGCTCACATCCATACATGACCACAGGAAAAACCATAGCCTTGACTAGATGGACCTTTGTTGGCAAAGTAATGCTTTTGAATATATTTTCTAGGTTGGTCATAACTTTCCTTCCAAGGAGTAAACATCTTTTAATTTTATGGCTGCAATCACTATCTGCAGTGATTTTGGAGCCCAGAAAATTAAAGTCAGCCACTGTTTCCACTGTTTCCCCATCTATCTGCCATGAAGTGATGGGACTGGATGCCATGATCTTAGTTTTCTGAAAGTTGAGCTTTAAGCCAACTTTTTCACTCTCCTCTTTCACTTTCATCATGAGGTTTTTTAGTTCCTGTTCACTTTATGCCATAAGGGTGATGTCATAAGTCTGTTTATTTTTGGTCTCCTATTCCATTGATCAATATGTCTGTTTTTGTGCCTGTACCATACTGATTTGGTTGCCATAGCTTTTTAATATAGTTTGAAGCCAGAAAGTATGATTTCTCCAGCTCTGTTTTTCTTTCTGAAGGTTATTTTGACTATTAAGCTCTTTTGTTTTTCCAGAAAATTTAAATTTTTTTTTTCCATTTCTGTAAACAATGTCATTTTCTTAGAGGTTGTACTGAATCTGTAGATTTCTTTGGGTAGTATAGTCAATATTAATTCTTCCAATTCAGGAACACTGTGTCATTTTCAGTTTCTTTCATCACTGTCTTATAGTTTTCTGAATAAATGTTTTTCAGCTCCCTAGGTAGATTTATTCCTAGTTATTATGTTATCTTTGATGTAATATAAACAGGATTATTTCCTTAATTTATCTTTCTGAGAGTTCATTGTTAGTGCATAGAAATCCAACACATTTATCTATATTAATTTTGTATACTGAAATTTTATCAAATTCATTGATAAATTCTAGTAGGTTTTTGGTAGTATCTTTAGGATTTTCTGTGTATAGTAACATGTCATCTGTGAACAGTGACAGATTTATGCTTCTTCCTTTCCAGTTGAAACTCTTTTTATTTCTTTTTCTAATATGATTGCTGTGGGCGAGACTTCTAATACTATTTTGAACAAAAGTGACAAGACTGAATATCCTTGTATTGTTGCTGATTTTAGATGAAATGCTTTCAGCCTTTCACTGTTGAGTATTATATAATATATAGGATTATCATCTTGATGTATATTCCCTCTATACCCACTTTCTGGAGAGTTCTTATCATAAATGGTTGTTTTATTTGGCAAAACGTTTTCTGCATCTATTGAGATGATCATATGATGTTATATCTCCATCATCACACGTGGTATATCACATTGAGTTGTGGGTACTGAAAAATTCTTGTATCCCTGGGATAAATCCTACCTCATCAAGGGGTATGATCTTTTTAATGTATTGTTGGATTTAGTTTCCTAATATTTTGTTGAAGATTTTTTTTCATCTGATTATAAGTGATATTGGCCTGTAATTATTTTTGTTTTTTTGTTTGCTTATTGTGGTGTCTTTATTTGGTTGGCCTCATGAATGAGTTCAGCAGTATTCCTTCCTCTGAGATTTTTTTGAATAGTTTGAGAAGGATAGGTATTAACTCTTATCTAAATGTTTGGTAACATTCATCTATGAATCATGTCCTAGAGTTTGTTTGTTGAAACTCTTTTTTTATTACTCATTTAATTTTAATACTGGTAATTAATCTGGTCATATTTTTTTATAAGTGGAATAAATTCCATTTCTAACTGGTACCATTCATTTCCTTCTATCTTCAGTCATATTTAAAACTTTGAACCCAATCAGTTTTCCCAAAAGATATAAACTAAGGAATCTCATATTCTCATTTTAAACCAATTTACTTAAAATTTATAAAAGTTATCTTTTGTATACTATTAGTTTATATACCACTGAATTTAATTCTGACTTGCTGAATTGTAATGCATATAAAAAATGTGTATTGACACTTTTTACTGTTTATCCTGAAATATGGTTCCAAAATGAAATATGCTATTCTAACTCCTATGAAAACTTGGCATCTTCTGTTAGATATGATCTCTGTCTAACCCATTAATTGTTATTATAGCATGTGAATGCAAACTCCTTCAGATTGGATCGTGGTACACTACTAACTAGACTGATCTCTATGCTTCCATTTTGCTGTGTTTGAAATGGACATTATTATAATACTTAACTCATAATAGTGTTGTAAGGATTGATATAAAATGTTTAGGCTAACATCTGAACTGTAGTGTATGATAAATTATCATCTATTTGTTTAAATTGTATCCATCTACTTTCAACTTAAAAATGTAATTCACCATATTAACCAATTTAAAAGAGAAATCATAGAGAATATAAATAGAAATAGAAGAGCATGTGACAAAATCTAACACTAGCTTCTAGTTTAAAAAATACTCTCAGAAAACACAATAAGAAGGAACTTAAGCCTAATCAAGGGCTTCTGTGAAAATCCAGAAGATAATATCATATTTAATCTTGAAAGACAATGTTCTCACATAACATGAGGAAAAATAAAAGAATGTTGACTCTATTCAATTCTATTAGCCATTATATTAAAGGATCTAGCTAGTACAATTAGTAAAGAAATTTAAAAATGAAACAAAAAGCAAGGTCATCTATAAGAAAAAGGGGAAGAAGGGAAGAGGGAAGAGTTGGCTTGAGTCTACTAATGATAATCTATACTTATTAATGTTGTTCATCAATTAAAATCTAAAAAATATTTTAAAATAAAAAAAAATGAACATTAAAACTGGAGCGAAAGTAAAATTCTTTTTTCATTATAATATGATCACATATGTAGAAAATTCTATAATATATACACAAAGGGGCTTCCCAGGTGGTGCTGATAGTAAAGACACACCTTCAAATGCAAGAAATGCAGAGATGTGAGTTTGATCCCCTGGCTGGAGAAGGTCCCTGAAAGAGGGCATGGCAACCCATCCCAGTATTCTTGCTTGGTGAAACCAATGGACAGAGGAGTCTGGCTGGCTACAGTCTGTAGGATCAAAAAGAGTTGGACATAACTGAAGCATCTTAGCACAGATGCATATATGAAAGGTTATTGGAATTAATCATTGTCTTTATAGAGGGTAAAAACACAAAACCAATTTTATTTCCTAGCAATTAAAAAACAGAATCAAATTTTAAATAATTCATTTCTTAAAAATATTATGAAAATAAAATATTTAGAGATATCTCTTAAAGAGTATAAAGGACATGTACAAAAACTATAAAATATTTCTGAGAAAAATTAAAAAGAACATAATTAATCAGACATCCAGGAATTGAAGTCAAGTGGGCCTTACAAAGCATCACTACAAACAAAGCTAGTGGAGGTGGTGGAATTCCAGTTGAGCTATTTCAAATCCTGAAAGATGATGCTGTGAAACTGCTGCACTCATTATGCCAGCAAATTGGGAAAACTCAGCAGTGGCCACAGGACTGGAAAAGGTCAGTTTTCATTCCAATCCCAAAGAAAGGCAAGGCCAAAGAATGTTCAAACTACCGCACAATTGCACTCATCTCACACTCTACTAAAGTAATGCTCAAAATTCTCCAAGCCAGGCTTCAGCAACACATGAACGGTGAACTTCCAGATGTTCAAGCTGGTTTTAGGAAAGGCAGAGGAACCAGAGATCAAATTGCCAACATCCGCTGGATCATTGAAAAAGCAAGAGAGTTCCAGAAAAAAAACATCTATTTCTGCTTTATTGACTATGCCAAAGCCTTTGACTGTGTGGATCACAAACTGTGGGAAATTCTGAAAGAGATGGAAATACCAGACCACCTGACCTGCCTCTTAATAAACAGTTAGAACTGGACATGGAACAACAGACTGGTTCCAAATAAGGAAAGGAGTACGTCAAGGCTGTATATTGTCACCCTTCTTATTTAACTTCTGTGCAGAATATATCATGAGAAACGCTGGGCTGGAAGAAGCACAAGCTGGAATCAAGATTTCTGGGAGAAATATCGATAACCTCAGATATGCAGATGACACCACCCTTATGGCAGAAAGTGAAGAGGAACTAAAAAAAGCCTCTTGATGAAAGTGAAAGTGGAGAGTGAAAAAGTTGGCTTAAAGCTCAGCATTCAGAAAACAAAGATCATGGCATCCGGTCCCATCACTTTATGGGAAATAGATGGGAACAATGAAAACAGTGTCAGGCTTTATTTTTTGGGGCTCCCAGATCACTGCAGATGGTGATTGCAGCCATGAAATTCAAAGACGCTTACTCCTTGGAAGGAAAGTTATGACCAACCTAGATAGCATATTCAAAAGCAGAGACATTACTTTGCCAAAAAAGGTCCATCTAGTCAAGGTTATGGTTTTCCCAGTGGTCATGTATGGATGTGAGAGGTGGACTGTGAACAAAGCTGAGTGCAAAAGAATTGATGCTTTTGAATTGTGGTGTTGGAGAAGACTCATGAGAGTCTCTTGGTCTGCAAGGAGATCCAACCAGTCCTTTCTAAAGGAGATCAGTCCTAGGTGTTCATTGGAAGGACTGATTCTGAGGCTGAAACTCCAATACTTTGGCCACCCCATGGGAAGAGTTGACTCATTGGAAAATACCCTGATGCTTGGAGGGATTGGGGGCAGGAGGAGAAGGGTACAACAGAGGTTGGGTTTGCTGGATGGCTTCTCTGACTCGATGCACATGAGTTTGAGTTAACTCCAGGAGTTGGTGATGGACAGGGAGGCCTGGCGTGCTGTGATTCATGGGGTTGCAAAGAGTCGGACACTACTGAGTGATCTTAATGGAATTAAATAGGAAGCAATATCTTATTAATTTGTTGAAGAATTGAATATTATTAAGATGTCATGTCAGTTCTCTCAAAATTCATCTATAAATTTAACAGAGTCCTAAACAAAATCCCAAGGGTTTTAAAATTATGATATCCAAGCTAAATTTCAATCGTATGTAAGTGCAAATAACTTAAGTAATCAAAGCAAATTTGAAAAAGATAAATAATATTGAAGGTAAATCATACCTAATTGTAAGATTTATTACAAACGTGAAGTATTAAAGAGATTGTAATATTGACTTCAAATGATTAATGGAAGAGTGAATCCAGAAATAGATCTCCACATATAGGGACAACTGATATTTCATAAAGCTATAAAGGCAAGTTAATGGAAGAAAAAGAAAAACTGTCCTTTCAAAAAATAATGTTAGAACAGTTGCAAATAAGGCAGCTTTAATCCATATGTGACATATATTCAAAAAACTAACTCAAAATGGATCAAAGATAGAATTTTAAAATCTTAAACTATTAAGTTTCTGGAAGAAAATATAGAGAAAAAATTTATATAGGCTTGGGTTAGACAAAAATTACTTAATTTGATACCTAAAACCCTGATTCATAAAATAGCAAATTGAAAAGTTAAAATTTCATCAAAATTAAAACCTTCAGGTCTTCAGAAGACATTGTTAAAGATTAAATAGGCAAGTCACAAACTGGGAGAAAATATTTGTAAAGAACATACCAAATAAAGACTTGTATTCATAATATATACAGAATGCTCAACTTAAAATGAGAAAACAAAACTCTGCATTGAAAAATAGGCAAAATATTTGAGCAAACACTTTACGCAAAAAGACATATGGCTATTGAATCATTAGTCGTTAGAGGAATGCAGATTTAAGTCACAATGAGATATAACTAAATATCTTATTATATTGGTTAAAATTTCCAAATATTGACTAGAACTAATGCTGGCAAGTCTGGAAGAACTATTCATAGAACCATCATACTCTTGATGGAATCATAAAATGACAAATTGATTTTGTAAAACATCTTCGAAATCCCCCAAAAATTCTTATAATGGAGTAGTTTACTTCCTCATTGTCAGTAATTCAGGAGATTCCAGCTGCTACTTCACCTTCTTTAAGAGCTCACCTGATTAGGCTGAGTGCTCCCAGCATAATCTCCCTCTAGATTCAGTCAAGGCAACTGATTAATAACAACTCATGAGAGTGATAACCCATCATATACATAGGTCTTGCTCGTACCTGCATGGAGTGTTTCGTAGAAGGGAGGACTATAAAGATATGCTGCTGTTGTTCAGTCCCTAAGTCATGTCCAACTCTTTGCCACCCCATGGACTGGAGCACACCAGGCTTCCCTGTCCTTCACTCTCTCCCAGAGTTTGCTCAAACTCATGTACATGATTCAGTGATGTTATCCAACCTTCTCATCCTCTGTCATTAGATATTGGCTTAAAACTCTGCCTCCCATAATCCTCATGTAACCTCATCCCTACAAGTGATTATGTAACTTTAAAAATATCTTTCATAAAACATCAGAAGATATTAAGTTTTTAAAATTAACTATAGAGTACAAATGGAATGAGAGTACTCAACCACTTTGATAGGAATAATTGAACTATATTGATAAGTTTCTCTGAGAAAAACAAAAAGTAATGGATGGATACAGTGAGGAAGGAAGATGGGGCAAGGGAGGAAGAAAGGAGAGAAAGAAACAAAAATCAGTAGGCTGATTCATGTTTTGTGATGATGCCTTAAATTCTGTCATTTTTAGGAAATTACTTTAAAATAGATTATAAATCCAGAAGCATATGCATTTAAGTTTTAAGAAGCAATTTGTACAGTATTCGATAATTTGTTATTCTTTCCTATTTCACAGTTGATCATACAAACTAGAAATCAAGTGAAGTGAACTGAGAAAATTTGTCCTCTCTGCTCCTATTATTCTTTCCTGAACATGAGAGAAGGAGTAATTTGCCAAGCAAATGAGTTTTGCAAAAGCAGTGTGTAAGTTCTCTCCACTTATTCTGGGTACTTCTTTATGGATTTGCCATTGGACAGGACATTAACCTGCTCTCATTCCCAGACGATGGAGGATTTTGTTTGGGAGATCTGTGGTTGTCCACTTCTGGCTCTGCATTTGAGTGGCAGAGACAGAAATACTAATCATTGACCCTTCAAACATCAACAACCATTAAAAGCATTTAGTGCCTGTGAATATAGAATGATGAAACTCAACGAGAGTATACCCAGATCAAGTTCACATGCATTACAACATTGAAAAGTGTTGATAGATTTAATATGCTCTGCTCCTTTATTTTTGAATTATATTATTTGATTACACATAGACATTTTAATCTTTTAATAGCTTTATTTCAATTGTGCTATTTATTCATGTTTTACACATGTTTCCACTGCCCCCTCCAGAAACTTTTTGGACTAAATTTTTAAAAAATTTTAATTATTCTATGTTTCTCATTAGTACTCTAATTTGGTGTCACGGTGTGAATTTCCACTTCTGAACTGATGACATGATAATTTGCCCAGAACATAATTTATGAAACCCTGAGGAATTTTGCTTGATGCCATTTTTACTGTAAGGCAAAAGAGTTTGAACATCAGGTAATTGGTTAGCTCTTGATATCAGATAGGCCTGATTGCTTTCAGGGGGCTTTTGACATACCTTCCACACGTGCCTCCTATTTCTATTGAATTCACAGAATGTAACACATTGGCCCTCAACTGTGTTAAACAACTTAATATAGATCTCCACTATTTCCTCATTAGATGCAACAATAAAGGTGATTTACCTCTAAGTATGCCTACACACCAAAAAAAGGTGTCCTTTTCATTATAGGGGACAGGGATGCAAAAGTAGGATGTCAAGAAACACCTGGAGTAACAGGCAAATTTGGCCTTGGAGTACAGAATGAAGCAGGACAAAGGCTAATAGAGTTTTGCCAAGAGAATGCACCAGTCATAGCAAACACTCTTCCAACAACACAAGAGAAGACACTACCCATGAACATCACCAGATGGCCAACACTTAAATCAGATTGATTTTTTCTTTGCAGCCAAAGATGGAGAAGCTCTATATAGTTAGCAAAACAAAAATGGGAACTGAGTGTGGCTCAGATCATGAACTCTTTATTGCCAAATTAGACTTAAAATGAAGAAAGTGGGGAAAACCACTAGACTGTTCAGGTATGACCTAAATCAAATCCTCTATGATTATACAGTGGAAGTGAGAAATAGATTTAAGGGACTAGATCTGATCAACAGAGTGCCTGATGAACTGTGGACAGAGGTTCGAAACATTGTACAGGAGACAGGGATCAAGAACATCCTCAAGGAAAAGAAATGTAAAAAATAAAAATGGATGTCTGAGGAGGACTTACAAATAGCTGTGAAAAGAAGAGAAGTGAAAAGCAAAGGAGAAAAGGAAAGATATAAGCATCTGAACACAGAGTTCCAAAGAACAGCAAGGAGAGATAAAAAGTCCTCATCAGCAATCAATGCAAAAAAATAGAGGAAAACAATAGAATGGTTAAGACTAGAGATCTCATCAAGAAAAGTAGAGATACCAAGGGAAGATTCCATGCAAAGATGGGCTCAATCTAGGACAGAAATGGTATGGACCTAACAAAAGCAGAAGATATTAAGAAGAGGTGGCAAGAATACACAGAAGAACTGTACAAAAAATATCTTCATGACCAAGATAATCACGATGGTGTGATCACTCACCTAGAGCCAGACATCCTGGAATGTGAAGTCAAGTGGGCCTTAGGAAGCATAGCTACGAACAAAGCTAGTTGGAGGTGATGGAATTCCAGTTGAGCTATTTCAAATCCTAAAATATTATGCTATGAAAATGCTGCACTCAGTATGTGAGCAAATTTGGAATACTCAGCAGTGGCCACAAGACTGGAAAAGCTCAGTTTTTATTTAAATCACAAAGAAAGGCAATGCCAAAGAATGCTCAAATTACCACACAATTGCACCAATCTCACACGCTAGAAAAGTAATGCTCAAAATTCACCAAGCCAGGCTTCAACAATACATGAACCATGAACTTCCACATGTTCAAGCTGGTTTTAGAAAAGTCAGACGAACCAGACATCAAATTGCCAATATCCATTGGATCATCGAAAAAGCAAGAGAGTTCCAGAAAAACATCTATTTCTGCTTTATTGACTATGCCAAAGCCTTTGACTGTGTGGATCACCACAAACTGAAAAATTCTGAAAGAGATGGGAATACCAGACAACCTAACCTACCTCTTGAGAAATCTGTATGCAGGTCAGGAAGCAATAGTTAGAAATGGACATGTAGCACACTGGTTTCAAATAGGAAAATGAGTACATTAAGGTTGTATATTGTCACCTTGCTTATTTAACTTATATGTAGAGTACATCATGAGAAACGCTGGGCTGGACAAAGCACAAGCTGGAATCAAGATTGCCAGAAGGAATATCAATAACCTCAGATATACAGTTGACACCACCCTTATGGCAGAAAGTGAAGAAGAACTAAAGAGCCTCCTGAAGAAATTGAAAGGGAAGAATGAGAAAGTTGGCTTAAAGCTCAACATTCAGAAAACTAAGATCATGGCATCTAGTCCCATCACTTCATGGAAAATAGATGGGGAAAGAGTGGAAACAGGAGCTGACTTTATTTTTCTGGGCTCCAAAATCACTGCAGATGGTGACTGCAGCCATGAAATTAAAAAACATTTACTCCTTGGAAGGAAAGTTATGACCAACCTAGACAGCACATTAAAAAGAAGAGACATACATTACTTTGCCAACAAAGGTCCGTCTAGTCAAGGCTATGGTTTGTCCAGTAGTCATGTATGGATGTGAGAGTTGGATTATAAAGAAAGCTGAGCACCAAAGAATTGGTGCTTTTGAACTGTGGTGTTGGAGAAGACTCTTGAGAGTCCGTTGGACTGCAAGGAGATCCAACCAGTCCATCCTAAGGAGATCAGTCCTGGATGTTCTTTGGAAGGACTGACATTGAAGCTGAAGCTACAATACTTTGGCCACCTGATGTGAACAGTTGACTCACTTGAAATGACCCTGATGCTTTTGAGGGCAGGAGGAGAAGGGGAAGACAGAGTGATACGGTTGGATGGCATTACCAACTCAATTTACGTGAGTTTGGGTAAACTCTGGGAGTTGGTGATGGACAGGGAGGGCTGGTGTGCTGAGGTTCATGGAATCGCAGAGTCAGACATGACTGAGCAACTGAACTGAACTGATGACTATAGAATATGGCTATAGCAAAATAATATTTTAAACTAGTTCCTCTTGTTTTTCAATGCTTCCAAAGTCTTATTCACTATATGGTTTTTAGAAACTTTCTGTATCCTAAAATCACCTTTTTATGAAACTTAAATTTTAAAGAGTAATAACCAATCTCCTCTAGGCCTAGAAAATAAGTCTAGCATAGATACCTACATTTCTATGTGTTGTCTTATCTTGCAGAACTGATTTATTGATCATAACACTTGACAGTCTTTGATATCTTACAGCCTCAATTTCTTTGTGCAATTTGCAATAATTATCTTACTTATGAAAGACTTCCTTGTAGCTCAAACAGTAAAGAATCTGCCTGCAATACAGAAAACCAAGGTTCGATCCGTGGGTTGGGAAGATCCTCTGGAGGAGGGACTGGTAAGCCACTCCAGTTTTCTTGCCTGGAGAATCCCATGGGCAGAGGAGCCTGCTGGGCTACAGTCTGTGGGTTTGCAAAGAGTCGGACACAACTAACACACACACACACATCTTACTTATTAAAAGATTTGAGATAAACTTTCCATACTTCATATGGTAATATATACATAATTTATATGCATGTATGTATGTGCTAAATATACATAAGATTTTAAAATGTACTGTGATATTTGTGAATTGTAAGAAATTTCTTTAGTACATTTTAAGATGTGAATAGTTTATACTTTAAAATGTTCATTTAAGTATATATAATACATTTAAATAAAATGAGAACTTTCTAATATTTTATTTATTCAATAATTATTTATGGCACATGTTTCATGCTAAAACTAAATTATAGTACTGTATTTTAGGACTTTTTATATCATGTGATCAATTAATTATTTATTTATAAAATTGTTCCAATGCCCTCAAGTTATTAACTCTATTCATAAAGGCTTCACTTATATTTATAAATTTGCTATTTATATGAAACTCACCACTCTAGAATGTATGTTAAAATCTTTCAGTTAATTCTCATCAAAGCATATTCAACCAATAAATATGGACAGCTTTGCTCTGAGGTTTTTAAAAATTACTTATTGGTGTACAATACAATATTGGTGTACAGTATTATGTTACGTTCAGGTATACTGCATTGTGATTTGACATGTGCATACATTCTGAAAGGATCACCATGATAAATCTGGTAATATTTGTCACCACATTCCTTATCTTGTATATTAAACTTTTTGGCTTTTATTTTACAACTGGATATTTGTACCTCTTAATCCCTATCATCAGTTTTGCCCTCTCCCTCATCCCCTTCCTCTCTGGCAACCACCCTTTTACTATGAAACTATAAATCTGTTTTAATATTGTTGTTTAACTTGTTTTGTTTTATAGGTTACACATATAAATGAGATCATATGGTATTTGTCTTTCTCTGTCTGTCTTATTTCACTGTCTTTATTTCAGACTTTAAACTTTTTGTTTTGTATGGAAGTATAGCCAATTAGTTCGCTAATTCCTAGAATGTCGATGTTCACTCTTGCCATCTCCTGTTTGACCACTTTCAATTTGCCTTGATTCATGGACCTAACATTCCAGGTTCCATTGCAATATTGCTCTTTGCAGCATTGGACCTTGCTTCTATCACCAGTCACGTCCACAACTGGACGCTGTTTTTGCTTTGGGCATTGTTTTTGTTTTTTGCTTTGTTTTTGATCCCTTCATTCTTTCTGGAGTTATTTCTCCACTGATCTCCAGTAGCATATTGGGCACCTACTGACCTAGGGAGTTCCTCTTTCAGTACCCTATCATTTTTCCTTTTCATACTGTCCATGGGGTTCTCAAGGCAAGAATACTGAAGTGGTTTGCCATTCCCTTCTCCAGTGCACCACGTTCTGTCATACCTCTCCACCATGACCCCCCCCCCATCTTGGGTGGCCCCACAGGGCATGGCTTAGTTTCATTGAGTTAGACAAGGCTGTGGTCCGTATGATCAGACTGACTAGTTTTCTGTGATTATGATGTCAGTATGTCTGCCCTCTGATACCCTTTTGCAACACCTACCACCTTACTTGGGTTTCTTTTTACCTTGGACGTGGGGTATCTCTTCACGGCTGCTCCAGGAAAGTGCAGCTGCTGCTGCTTACCTTGGACGAAGGGTATCTCCTCACTGCCACCCCTTCTGATCTTGGACGTGGAGTAGCTCCTCTCGGCCCTCCTGCATCCAGGCAGCCGCTGTTCCTTGGACGTGGGGTTGCTCTTCTCAGCTGCCGCCCTGGCCTCGGACATGGAGTAGCTCCTCTTGGCCACCACTCCTGACCTCAGATGTGGAGTAGCTCCTCTCGGCCGCAACCCTGGCCTTGGGTGAGGGGTAGCTCCTCTTGGCCATGCTTCTGTGTGGTCCGTCACAGCTGGTGCACTTCTGGAATGGGTGAATTTAACTCAGATGACCACTATATCTACTACTGTGGGCAGGAATCCCTTAGAAGAAATGAAGTAGCCATCATGGTCAACAAAAGAGTCTGAAATGCAGTACTTGGATGCAATCTCAGAAATGACAGAATGATCTCTGTTCTTTTCCAAGGCAAATCATGCAATAATATCACAGTAAGCCAAGTCTATGCCCCAACCAGTAATGCTGAAGAAGTTGAATGGTTCTATGAAGACCTACAAGATCTTTTAGAACTAACACCCCCAAAAGATGTCCTTTTCATTATAGGGGACTAGAATGCAAAAGTAGGAAGTCTAGAAACACCTGGGGTAACAGGCAAATTTGGCCTTGGAATACGGAATGAAGCAGGGCAAAGGCTAATAGAGTTTTGCCAAGAGAGTGCACTGGTCACAGAAAAAACACTCTTCAATTAACACAAGACAAGACTCTAAACATGGACATCACCAGATGGTCAACACCAAAATCAGACTGATTATATTCTTTGCAGCCAAAGATGGAGAAGCTCTATACAGTCAGCAAAAACAAGATCAGGAGCTGACTGTGGCTCAGATCATGAACTCCTTATTGCCAAATTCAGACTTAAATTGAACAAAGTAGGGAAAACCACTAGACCATTCAGGTATGACCTAAATCAAATCCCTTATGATTATACAGTGGAAGTGAAAAATACTTTTAAGAGACTAAATCTAATAGATAGAGTTCCTGATGAACTATGGGCAGAGGTTCATGACATTGTACAGGAGACAGGGATCAAGAAAATCCCCATGGAAAAGAAATTCAAAAAGCAAAATGGCTGTCTGGGGAGGCTTTACAAATAGCTGTGAAAAGAAGAGAAGTGAAAAGCAAAGGAGAAAAGAAAAGATATAAACATCTGAATACAGAGTTCCAAAGAATAGAAAGGAGACCTAAGAAAGCCTTCCTTAGCGATCAATGCAAAGAAATAGAGGAAAACAACAGAATGGGAAAGACTAGAGATCTCTTCAAGAAAATTAGAGATACCAAGGGAACATTTCATGCAAAGATGGGCTCGATAAAGGACAGAAATGGTATGGACCTAACAGAAGCAGAAGATATTAAGAAGAGGTGGCAAGAATACACAGACGAACTATACAAAAAAGGTCTTCACAACCTTTAAGGCCTTCACAACAGATAATCACGATGGTGTGATCACTCACCTAGAGCCAGACATCCTGGAATGTGAAGTCAAGTGGGCCTTAGAAAGCGTCACTAGGAACAAAGCTAGTGGAGGTGATGGAGTTCCAGTTGAGCTATTTCAAACCGTGAAAGATGGTGCTGAAAGATGAAAGTGCATTACTTAATATGCTAGCAAATTTGCAATACTCAGCAGTGGCCACAGGACTTGAAAAGGTCAGTTTTCATTTCAATCCCCAAGAAAGGCAATGCCAAACAATGCTCAAACTATGGCACAATTGCTCTCATCTCACACACTAGTTAAGTAGTGCTCAGAATTCTCCAAGCCAGGCTTCAGCACTATGTGAACCCGTGACCTTTCAGATGTTCAAGCTGGTTTTAGAAAAGGCAGAGGAACCAGAGATCAAATTGCCAACATCCGTTGGAAATTTGCAAGTGAGTTCCAGAAAAACATCAATTTCTGGTTTATTGACTATGCCAAAGCCTCTGATTGTGTAGATAACAATAAACTGTGGAAAATTCTGGAAGAGATGGGAATACCAGACCACCTGACATGCCTTCTGAGAAACCTATGCAGGTTAGGAAGCAACAGTTAAAACTGAACATGGAACAACAGATTGGTTCCAAATAGGAAAATGAATACTTCAAGGCTGTATATTGTCACCCTGCTTATTTAACTTATATGCAGAGTACATCATGAGAAACCCTGGGCTGGATGAAGCACGAGCTGGAATCAAGATTGCCGGGAGAAATATCAATAACCTCAGATACGCAGATGACACCACACTTATGGCAGAAAGTGAACAGGAACTACAAAGCCTCTTGATGAAGGTGAAAGAGGAGAGTGAAAAAGTTGGTTTAAAGATCAACATTCAGAAAACTATGATCATGGTATCTCATCCCATCACTTCATGGGAAATAGATGGGAACAGTGGAAACAGTGTCAGACTATTTTTCTGGGCTCCAAAATCACTGCAGATGGTGATTGCAGCCATGAAATTAAAAGATGCTTACTCCTTGGAAGGAAAATTATGCCAACCTAGATAGCATATTGAAAAGCAGAGACATTACTTTGCCAACAAAGGTCCATCTAGTCAAGGCTATGGTTTTTCCATTGGTCATATATGGATGTGAGAATTGGACTGTGAAGAAAGCTTAGTGCCAAAGAATTGATGCTTTTGAACTGTGGTGTTGGAGAATACTGTTGAGAGTCCCTTGGACTGGAAGGAGATCCAACCATTCCATCCTAAAGGAGATCAGTCCTGAATATTCACTGGAAGGTCTGATGTTGAAGCTGAAACTCCAGTACATGGCCATCTGATGCAAAGAACTGACTCATTTGAAAAGACCCTGATGCTGGGAAAGATTGAGGGCAGGAGAAGGGGACTACAGAGGATGAGATGGTTGGATAGAATCACCGACTCAATGGCCATGAGTTTGGGTGGACTCTTGGATTTGGTGATGGACAGGGAGGCTTGGTGTGTTGTGGTTCATGGGGTCAGAGATTCGGACATGACTGAGCGACTAATCTGAACTGAACTGAACCGATACCTAAAATGTGCATGTTCACACTTGCCATCTTCTGTTCAGTTCAGTTCAGTCACTCAGTCATGTTCAACTCTGTTGTGCCATCTCCTGTTGACCTTTTCCAATTTGCCTTAATTCATGGACCTAACATTTTAGGTTCCTATGCAATATTGCTCTTTATAGCATCAGACTTTACTTCCTTCATCAGTCACACCCACATCTGGGTGGTGTTTTTGCTTAGGCTTTGTCTCTCCATTCTTTTTGGATTATATCTGATAGACAGAGTGCCTGGAGAACTATGCACAGAGGTTCGTAACATTGTGCCAAAGACTGTCATCAAAAACATGCCCAAGAAAAATAAATGCAAAAAAGGCAAAATGGTTGTCCGTGGAGGCCTTACAAATATCTGAGTAAAACAGAGAAGTTAAAGGCAAAGGAGAAAAGAAAAGATATAGCCATTTGAACTCAGAGTTCCAAAGAATAGCAAGGAGAGAAAGAAAGCCTTCTTCAGTGATCAGTAGAAAAAATAGAGGAAAATAATAGAATGGGAAAGACTATTGATCTTTTCAAGAAAATTAGAGATACAAAAGGAACATTTCATGCAAAGATGGGCTCAATAAAGGACAGAAATTGTATGGACCTAACAGAAGTATAAGATATTAAGAAAAGGTGGCAAGAATACACAGAAAAACTATACAAAAAAGATCTTCAGGACCCAGACAACCACAATGGTATGATCACTCACCTACAGCCAGACTCCCTGGAATGCAAAATCAAGGTGGGCCTTAGGAAGCATCACTACAAATGAAGATAGTGGGGATGATGGAATTCCAGCTGAGCTATTTCAAATCCTAAAGATAATGCTGTGAAAGTGCTGGACTCTAAATGGCAGCAAATTTGGAAAACTCAACAGTGGACACAGGATTGGAAAAGGTCAGTGTTCATTCCAATCCCAACGAAAGGCAATGTCAAAGAATGTTCACACTACCACATAATTGCATCTCACACATTATGATTATGAGATGACACACAATCAGCTCACACTTTAGCAAAGTAATGCTCAAAATTCCCAAAGCCAGGCTTCAACAGTACATGAACTTAGAACTTCCAAATGTTCAAGCTGGTTTTAGAAAAGGCAGAGGAACCAGAGATCAAATTGCCAACAGCTCTTGGCTCATCAAAAAAGCCAAAGAGTTCCAGGAAAATTTTACTTCTGCTTTACTGACTATGCCAAAATCTTTGACTGTGTGGATCACAACAAACTGTGTAAAATTCTTAAAGATATCAGAATACCTGACCACCTGACCTGCCTCCTGAGAAATCTGGAGGTCAGGAAACAACAGTTAATACTGCATATGGAACAACATACTGCTTCCAAATCAGGAAAGGAGTATGTCACAGCTGTATATTGTCACCCTGCCTATTTAACTTATATGCAGATTACCTCATGTGAAATGCCAGGCTGGATGAAGCACAAGCTGGAATCAAGATTGCCAGGAAAAATATCAAAAACCTCAGATATGCAGATGATACCACCGTTATGGCAGAAAATAAAGAAGAACTAAAGAACCTCTTGATGAATGTTAAAGAGGAGAGTGAAAAGCTGGCTTAAAAACTCATCATTCAGAAAGCTAAGATCATGGCACCTGGTCCCATCACTTCATGGCAAATAAATGGGAAAACAATGGAAAGAGTGACAGACTTTATTTTGGGCCACTCCAAAATCACAGCAGATGGAGACTGTAGCCAAGAAATTAAAGAACACTTGCTACTTGGAAGAAAAACTATGACCAACCTAGACAGCACATTAAAAAGCAGAGACATTACTTTGCTGACAAAGGTCCATCTAGTCAAAGCTATGGTTTTTTCCAGTAGTCATGTATGGGTGTGAGAGTTGGACTATAAACAAAGCTGAGTGCCAAAGAATTAATGCTTTTGAACTGTGGTGTTGGAGAAGACTCTTGAGAGTTCCTTGGACTGCCAGGAAATCCAACCAGTCCATCCTAAAGGAGATCTTTCCTGAGTGTTCATTGTAAGGACTGAGGCTAAAGCTGAAACTCCAATACTTTGGCCACCTGATGTGAAGAACTGTCTCATTTGAAAAGATCCTTATCCTGGAAATGATTGAAGACGGGAGGAGAATAGGACGACAGAGGATGAGATGGATGGCATCACTGGCACAATGGACATGAAATTGAGTAAGTTCTGGGAGTTGATGATGGACAAGGAAGCCTGGCATGCTGCTCAATGTGGTTGCAAAGTGTCATACACGACTGAGACTGAACTGAACTGGAATATTTAGTCCGTTTGCGTATTGTAATTCTTCATAAGGAAAGGTCATGCCTATCATTTTGTTGTTTTCTGCATGTTGTTTTCTAGTATTCTTTTTGGTTCTCCTTTCTCCATCACATGTGTCTTTTGTGTTAAATAGATATTTTGATTATATTAAGGTTTTTTGAACTATTTTATATTGTTAGTTTTTTGGGGTTTTTTTTTTTGCTAGTTTTCTGAGAATTATAATTAACAACTTAATTTACTCCATTTTGGAATAAAATCTACTTAGTAAAGGTAATATACAAAACTTATATAGCTCCACTCCCCCTCCTTTGTACTATTATTTTCATATGTATTATATATTTATGCATGTATGTTCTTCAATCACATTTTATAGTTGTTACGTTATTAGTTGTTTTTCAATACAGGATAAATGAGTTGCAAATAAGAATACTAAATGAGTCCTTTAGATTAAAATGAATGGACAACAGTAACTCTAATGTATGTGTAAAATAAAGAGCACTGTAAATGCAGCTATATAACTAAACATAAAAGATTGTATGAATGCATTTTTTTGTTTGCGAAACTGGATTGCTTGTACATCTTCAGTCAGCAGATCATAATCTTTATATTATTGACTTACTATACCAGCTACAGAATTTTCAATGCAATATTATGTATTACTCTTTCTTTTACTGTTTTCAAGTTTCTCTCTTTGTCTTAGTTTCTTACAATTTTAATATGGTCAATGTATACTTGTATTTCTGCTGAGCTCATTTGTAGTTTCTGGAGTGTCTTGGATTTACAGATTAATGTTTTTCATCTAATTTGGAAAAGTTTGTCATTTTTAAAATATTGCTTCCCCCCTTTTCTTCCTCTCCTTATGAAGGTTTCATAATGTTTATAGTGAAATTCTTGATGAAGTCCAAGAAAACTCAAGATTGTGTTACTTTTTTCTTCTTATTTTTTTCTCTCTGTCCTGCAGACTAAATAAACTTGATGGTCCTTTCTTTAAATATATATGGATTGTCTCTACTGCCACTTCAAATCTACTATTGTGTTCTCTATTGATTTTTTTTTGTTTTAAGTTATGGTACTTTTCAGCTCCAATATTTCTGTTTATTTAATTTTATAACTTTGTTACTTTATTGCTATTGTCTGGTAAGATATCTTTCCCATGTTTTATTTCATTCTTCATACATAATTTCTTTTAGTTAAACCTATTTATCATAATTGTTTTAAAGAATTCCTCTAGTAATTCCTGTCTGGCTTCTCTTGAGTCAGCTTCTATTGACTGCATACTTATTCTCATGTATACTAACTATAATTTCCTGTTTCTTTTTATGTCTTATAAATTTGTGGCAAACCTGGAAAACAGATCTTCTACCAATAGTTCCCACTTTTAAAATTTGCTTAAATTATTACAGCCAATAAATATCTCATCCATTCCAAAGGGTCCATGTGTGTGTACCTGTGTGTGTGTATCTGTGTTGAGATGCATTCTTATTTCTCTAGCAAACTGTTTACACCTCTGCCTTAGTGTCCATTTATTGCTTGTATTGAGCTTCAACATGAATAAAAATTTAAAGTTTCAGGCATTCTGAGGTCTTTTACGGGCACTCATATAGCCTTTCAAAAGCATGTGTTCTTCTGGGTCCTGGAAATATGTGGTAGCTTTTAAAGTCCTCTTCAGTTTAGTTCCGTTCGTCAGTAGTGTCAGGCTATTTGCAACACCATGGACTGCAGCACACCAGGCTTCCCTGTCCATCACCAACTCCCAGAGCTTGCTCAAACTCGTCCATCAAGTCGGTGATGCCATCCGACCGTCTCATCCTCTATTGTCCCCTTCTCCTCTTGCCTTCGATCTTCCCCAGAATCAGGGTCTCTTCCAAGGAGTCAGTTATTTGTATCAGGTGGCCAAAGTATTGGAGTTTCAGCTTCAACATCAGTTCTTCCAGTGAACAGTCAGGACTGATTTCCTTTAGGATGGACTGGTTGGATCTCCTTGCAGTCCAAGGGACTCTCAAGCGTCTTCTCCAACACCACAGTTTAAAAGCATCAGTGCTTCAGCACTCAGCTTTCTTTATAGTCCAACTCTCACATCCATACTTGACTGCTTGAAAAACTATAGCTTTGACTAGACGGACGTTTGTTGTCAAAGTTTCTCTGCTTTTTAACGTGCTGTCAAGGTTGATCATAACTTTTCTTCCAAGGAGCAAGAGTCTTAATTTTATGGCTGCAGTCATCATCAGAAGTGATTTTGGAGAAATCAAGAAAATAAAGTCCCTCACGGTTTCCATTGTTTTCCCATCTATTTGCCAAGAACTGATGGGACTGGATGCCATGATCTTAGTTTTTTCAATGTTGTGTTTTAAGCCAACTTTTTCACTCTTATCTTTCACTTTCATCAAGAGGCTCGTCGGTTCCTCTTCACTTTCTTCCATAAGGGTGATGTTATCTGCATACCTCCATTAACTGATATTTCTTCCAGCGGTCTTTTGATTCCAGCTGTGCTTCATCCAGCCCAGCATTTCTCATGATGTACTCTGCATATAAGTTAAACTATCAGGATTACAATATACAGCCTTGATGTACTCTTTTCCCAAACTGGAACCAGTCTGTGGTTCCATATCCTGTTCTAACTGTTGTTTCTTGACCTGCATACAGACTTCTCAGGAGGCAGGTAAAGTGGTACGGTAGTCCCATCTTGAAGAATTTTCACAGTTTGTTGTGATCCACACAGTCAAAGGCTTTGGCATAGTCAATAAAACAGAAGCAGATGTTTTGTTTTGTTTCCTGAAATTCTCTTGCTTTTTTGATGATCCATCGGATGTTGGCAATTTGATCTCTGGTTCCTGTGTTTTCTAAATCCAGCTTAAACATCAGAAAGTTCATGGTTTACATACTGTTGAAGCCTGGCTTGGAGAATTTGCTAGTAGAATTTGCTACTTTTGCTGGTGAGAGAGGTGAGTGCAATTGTGCAGTAGTTTGAACATTCTTTGGCCTTGCCTTTCTTCAGGACTTGTCGGGAGCCACGTTAGGCATTACTGGCAAAATGGAGGCACGGCCCCAGACCCCTCTCCTCATTCCACAGGCACAGCCCCAGGATGAAGGAGTTAGGCCTTGTAATTCTGACTTGTGTTTTCCTCTCCTTGGCTGAGTTGATTGAAAGGGAATATTAAGGTGCTTATTGTTCTTGAGAGGAGCATGAGAAGGCACAAAGCTTTCTGCAGCTGTGCTCAGAAAATAATCCATAAAGTTAATCATTGATATTTGTTCAAGGACTTTTACAAAAAAATATTCCAGGATGAGCACATAGGCCATAACTTGAGGTCACAGGAGGGATTGATATCTGAAGCCTATTTGTGAGGAGAATGTTTATGGCAAAGGAGTTTACTGAATTTAGGGCTTAGAAATAATTAAAATAGTTAGAAGTTAAAGATTTAAGGAATATTTTAAAGTTAGCATATTTTACCATATCTTATAGAAGTTAGGAATTTTTAGAGACAGTATAGCTAGAAGCCTTTTTAAGAGATAGTGAGCTCAGGATGTTAGGGGCAAACAGGATTTAGGAAGATAAGTAGTAAACTGAGGAATGTAGCATGAGTTACAATGTAATCACAAGTTAACTGCAAGACACATTAGAAGAGGTAGATAACAGATGATAAGGCTGATTCCGAGAGAATCACTGAAGCAGGAACTCTGTTTGAAGAGCAACAATGACTTATGGACATAATAAATCTGGGAGAATGGGAACTGAAAATGTCAAACCTCTGGCCTAATGTTTTTGTAAAAGTACAAAAAAGAATCTTAAACTTGAAATAAAGAATCAGACCAAGAAAAATGAGAGGCTGTCTCATTACTTGCCGACACTGTCCATCTCTTCAGGTTGAATCCCTGGCTGCTGGAGCTGGACTCTGGCAAGGACTGGTATGAACACTGACCTTTTCCAGTCCTGTGCCCACTGCTGAGTTTTCCAAATTTGCTGGCATGTAGAGTTCAGCACTTTCACAGCAATATCTTTTAGGATTTGAAATAGCTCAACTGGAATTCCATCACTTCCACTAGCTTTATTCGTAGCAATGTTTCCTAAGGCCCACTTGACTTCACACTCCAGGAAGTTGACTCTAGGTGAGTGATCACACCATCATGGTTATCTGGGTCATGAAGATATTTTTAGTATAGTTCTTTTATGTATTCTTGCTACCTCTTTTTAATATCTCCTGCTTTTGTTATATCCATACCATTTCTGTCCTTTACTGAGCCCATCTTAGTATGAAATATTCCCTTGGTATCTCTAATTTTCTCAAAGAGATCTCTAGTCTTTCCCATTCTATTGCTTTTCTCTATTTCTTTGCAATGATCACTGAGGAAGGCTTTCTTGTCTCTCCTTGCTATTCTTTGGAACTCTGCATTCAAATGGGGATATAATTCCTTATTTTCTGAAATCCTCTAGACTATCCAATTCTGGTGTTATTCCTTTATTATTTTTTGATTATCCTCTTCTTGCTCCTAATTATTACCACCTTGGGCAGCTAGTGTGTTAAACAAATGCCACTTACTGTTTTTAACAGATGTCTGTGTAATAGAGTTGTCCACATAGCTTGAGTTCTAAATCGAGGCAAATAATGATAGTCCCTGCGAGCTGAGGTTTTCAATAAGCTGTTTAAGCAAATACTCATGATTCTCTTGGTATGGGTGCTTTACCCGTCAAAAACCCATTCTGCTCTCTCCAGTGATCACCAAGTTACAAGTTTTTGCAACTACCATGGTATTGAGGTGGTTGATTTTCAAATTTTCTACAGATATAGGAAGAGAGAAATGAATTAGGATAATTAAAATATCATAGAGCTTTCTATTTTTAAAGCAAGATTTTTTATTTGAATAAACATTCTTTATATTTTGCAAGCCATTATTTAATTTGCAGTGTTCTGAAAATGATTTTGAAGATGTTTTTCATCTTTCTTATTGATATTATGGAGTGTATTTTACTTATTGCACTATTCCTGAAATTCTTCTAGCCTCCACTACATTTGAGAATTATTTAATAGTATCGCTTAGAGGATGGGAAAAATGCTTGGATATTTGCTTATGATTAATTCATCGAATTCATAGGAGCAGTGTATTACTGAAATAGTGCTTTGCACTTTATCATTAAGAGGAGATGGTGGCAGACTAATTTTATACAGCAAATACCTAGTAACAAGTTCTTATACAGAGCCCTGTCTTAGATAATGTGGATTATTCTGTGAATGTGGGTATTTCAGGAAGCTTCCAACATCTTAGTAACTGCTAAAGTATTTCTCAAAGAATTATAAAATTGGCATTGTAATAATGATAGTGAGTTAAAAACTTTCCTTGAAGTCTTTAAGGAACAAATTGTTTAAAAAGAGGCAACATAAACCGTGAAGGATTCATCTTTTCTCTAGATTCGATACAACAAAAATGTTAAGATAATTAAACTACAATAAAATGAAATGTTTTAAAATCCAATATGTTAAAGAATGCTGTTTTAGAGAGCAAAATATTAATTTAATAGTGGTAAATTATATCATTAAATGGGAATTTTTTGCTACTGAATATTATTCATAACACATAAATAATTTCACCATTTTATTCAGAAAGCAATTTTGAGCTTCTACCTTTTATAAATCACTTATCCACATATCCTACTCAGGCAGATTGTTCTGCATGAAAGCAAATTGTTAAAACAGAGAACCAAGTGAAGTTAAATAACAGATAAATAATTCAGTTGGCTTGTGAGGAAGTCTATAAAGGAAGAATAGTATTCTAAGCAAATTAGTGGCAGAAGACAAAGAGCACATTGTAATGAAAGGCAAAGCAGTATAGAACAGCATGGCATGCTGGGGACACATAAACATGGTAAATGTGAGCTTAACCTATTGGGCTAAAGGAGATAAAAACAGTGGTAGGTATTAACCAAATATAAACAGTTAACAACAAACAAAAAGTTTTTATATACTTTTTTGATCATATTTATATTTGCAATGTAAAATTTCCTCCAGAAGTTTGTTCCAACATAATGAAAATTTCAAAGTTAACATACTACATTTACATTTCTAAATTACAAGGAAAGGACCTGGAGGGGATTTTAAAGGGCACAAGCTATAGATATTAGTCTACTGTATATTACATTTTCTGTAATATGACTATATTAATTTTGCATGGAAATTTGCTCTTTGTGAGACATTTATAGTCTTATCACAGTTAGTTAATAACTAAGACTTTCTGTCTTGACCATTAGCAACATTATTTTACTGAAGTACTGACTACAATTTAATATAATTCCTTCAGTTTTATTTATATTAATGTTACCATGTATATAAATCCATAATATAGAATTAATATGAAATATTCAAATTATAAGAATATGGATTTAAAAGTTAGAGTCTGCCTGTCTCTTGTATTAGTTATTTTATCTATCTAAATACCTGAAATTTGGTAAATTAAAACAGTGAAAAATTTTCATTGCAATATCTGTGGGTTAGGCCACTGAGATACTAAAACTGGGTATGCTGTTCAGGGTCTCATAGGCTGAAATCATAGTATCAGTTGACTGGGTTTTATCTAGAAGCTTAATTAGAGAAAGATTTAATTTTCTTATACTTGCTGTTCTGATCTCTTCCTTGCTTGCTCAATGCCAGCTGGAAACTACTCTGTTCCTAGAGGCCACTCTCAACTTCTTTCACTTGGCCCCTTTCAGAGGCCATCTTAAAACACAGCAGCTTGATCATTTAAGTCCAGAGCAGAATTTCTCATGCTTCAGACCTTCTTTCAGGAAAGACTTTGTCCCTTTTAAGGAATTATTTGGTTAAATAAGACTCATTCTTTTAATTGACTCAAATTAACTGACTTGGGACATGACCATGGAAGCAATAACCCATTGACAATCCTGGCTTGACCTTGTAGGGACAAGAAACTCCCCTGTATAACATGGAGGAGGAACTGATAATGAAAGTTTGATGTCTCTCAAGAATGAGGAAGAAGGTTCTCTCCTCCCCCTCCCAAATTTTCCTTTGATTATAAAACTGTAGCCCACTAAGTTTGCGAGGCACAGCACCCTCTCCCCCACCCACTTGTAAGCCTCACAAGCATCCTGTTTAAGAATCACTTCTTATTTACCGCTTTGCCTCTTGCTGAATTCTTTCTGCATTGAGACATAAGAACCAGAGACTCCAAAGAGCCCCCAAAGTGCCACCAACCAGTTTCATAGTGGATGCTGCTGTGTGTTTCCTACATCTCTGGAGTGTTGACTGCTGTGGATTCAAAGATACTTCTTCCACTAGAACTTGCCCTTTGTGAAACAAAGTAATCTCATTTAAACATTCCTCCTTGGGTGCGTACCACTGTTCATAGTCTGGCTGATAGGAAGTTGTAAAATCTTGTACCTTTGGGCTCCAATGGAACAATTCTGAAAACCTTTCCAGCTAATACAGTCCAATTTGTAATTACTTCAAAGTTCTGCTTGTCTCTGTTCCACCTGGCTTTCTACATTCTCTCAAAGAGTACTTTCTAATGAACTTTTTATATGAAAATCTCTTTCTCTGCATCTATTTTGAGGGAACCTGGATTTGGACACAGAGTATATAAAGCATTCAGTTCAGTTCAGTTGTTCAGTTGTGTCCGACTCTTTGCGACCCCATGAACTGAAGCAAGCCAGGCCTCCCTGTCCATCACCAACTCTCGGAACCCACCCAAAGCCATATCCATCCAACCATCTCATCCTCTGTCATCCCCTTCTCCTTCTGCCCTCAATCTTTCCCAGGATCAGGGTCTTTTCCAATGAGTCAACTCTTTGCATCAGGTGGCCAAAATATTGGAGTTTCAGCTTCAACATCAGTCCTTCCAATGAACGCCCAGGACTGATCTGCTTTAGGATGGACTGGCTGGATCTCCTTGCAGTCCAAGCGACTCTCAAGAGTCTTCTCCAACACCACAGTTCAAAAGCATCAATTCTTCGGCGCTCAGCTTTCTTTATAGTCTAACGCTCACATCGATACATGACCACTGGTAAAACCATAGCCTTGACTAGATGGACCTTTGTTGGCAAAGTAATGTCTCTGCTTTTTATATGCTTTCTAGTTTGGTCATAACTTACCTTCCAAGGAGTAAGCGTCTTTTAATTTCATGGCTGCAATCACATTCTGCAGTGATTTTGGAGCCGAGAAAAATAAAGTCAGCCACTGTTTCCACTGTTTCCCCATATACTTACTATGAAGTGATGGGACCGGATGCCATGATCTTAGTTTTCTGAATGTTGATCCTTAAGCCAACTTTTTCACTCTCCTCTCATTTTCATCAAGAGGCTCTTTAGTTCTTCACGTTCTGCCACAAGGGTGGTGTCATCTGCATATCTGAGGTTATTGATATTTCTCCTGGCAATCTTGATTCCAGCTTTTACTTCATCCAGCCCAGCATTTCTCATGATGTAATTTGCATATAATTTAAGTAAGCAGGGTGACAGTATACAGCCTTGATATACTCCAAATAGGAAACTATTTGGAACTGGTCTGTTGTTCTATGTCCAGTCCTAACTGCTGCTTCCTGACCTACATACAGGTTTCTCAAGAGGCAGGTCGGGTAGCCTGACAAAAAAAAAAAAAAAAAAAAACAAGGGGAGCCCTGCCAGTAGCGTAGCCAGTAACCAGTACAACATCCTTCCTGTAATACTCAATTTGTTTGATTATTTACAGCACATCAACCTGAGAAAGCTATTCTTAGTTTCATATTTCAATTCACTTTAGTGTAGTGGTTGAGAACACCGGCTCTGAAGATGAGCGGATCTGAGTGTGGATGCCAGCTGCAGTTCTCACTTGATCTGTTCTCAGTCACTTGTGCCTTCATAAGATTTGATCTCAACTTAAAGGTGTGAGGCTCTCAGCCATAAAATCAGTGTTAGCTATGACTACTGTTATTATAATTAAATGTGAATGCAGCAAATCATGCAACATTTTAAAATAATTGGTATTAGTGGACATAGAATCTATATGGTTAGATGAACTTTATCATACCATGCAAGATGTTTGCCTAAGAAAGTTAACATATTTTATTCAGAGTTCAAACTTCTAATGAAATATGGATAATTATAATGTATTAATACCTCAATGGCATGACATATCATGAAATGTTATGTGAATTTTTTTCCTCCCTTTCTCATATTCTCTCTATTTTATTTATTTATTTATTTTTTGCCAGTCTATGGAGAGAGGGAGGAGATTCTAAGACCTCAATTTGTCTGTAGGTATTATAAAGATAATGGTACCAAAAGCCAGAATGAGTAAGGACTACAGTATTACCAGAGGAGGTATACCTGAACACACCAACACAATAAGAACTAAATAAACCTTTATTCTGTTAAGCAACTAAATTGTGATCATCTTGTTATAACATCTAGTGTAAATTGCCCTATAAAAACTGCCTCTAATTTAGAATTGCCTGTTACCCATTTTCCAGAAAATACTTCTTTTCATTTTAGCTTTTTAATATGTTTTAATTAATAATTTCCTACTACCCCCAGTACCATAATAGCTGCATTATCCATAGGGGAAAATAGAGATGTACTTCTATTTTATTTTTAATTATTAATAGTAAGTCTACTATAATATAGATGTGAGTATCTGTTTCTTCTAGCTCTCTAGTAATCCAAGAGGGAAAAGCCATGACAGACTTCTGTTCCTCTAGATAAGAAAATTCTCTAGGAGCATATACCATTGTGCTATCCTCACTTTAACCAATGTTCAGGAAGGAGAAAACTCAGGGGAACTCACAAAATACAGAACTTTCTTTTGAATTTACAGTTTTTTCTTTATGTGGGCCGAACCTGGTAGTGAGGTGAGAGTTAGAAGTTTTCTGTTTGATCACATTACGATAAGCACAGAAGTTCTGAATTGCAGTTCCATAGCACTCTCTTTGGGATAATGCTAAGTCACTTCAGTCGTGTCCGACTCTGTGCGACCCCAGAGACAGCAGCCCACCAGGTCCCACCATCTGTGGGACTCTCCAGGCAAGAACACTGGAGTGGGTTGCCATTTCCTTCTCCAATGCATGAAAGCGAAAGTGAAAGGGAAGTCGCTTCAGTCGTGTCTGACTCTGTGCGACCCCATAGACAGCAGCCTACCAGGCTCTGCCATCCCTGGGATTCTCCAGGCAAGAACACTGGAGTGGGTTGCCATTGCTTTCTCCAGTGCTCTTTGGGATAAGGAGGAGCTAATTGCTTATTTTCCCTAATTGTGTGGCTTTATCTAAAATGTCAAGATAAAAAACATGTTTACTTTTTTATTCAATACACTTGATCTCTCACAGGACTGGCAATAAAGTGCATAACTACATGACTGACTTAGTAGATTTTTTCCTCCAAGATTCTACTTGCATAGTGTATCTGGGGCTTTGTTTTGTCTGATTATATGTTTTGTTGTTATTCCTCTGGGTTTATTGTTTGCTCTGCAAATTAACTTTGGATATGTTACATAAGTCTCTACTCTCTCATTTTCAACAGAAAGATAACATTTATACTATAATGTTAGCATGATGAAAATAGAAGTAATCTATGTGTAGTTTCTGCTAAACAGTACAGATTTCTACAAGATCAGATCAGATCAGATCAGTCGCTCAGTCGTGTCCGACTCTTTGCAACCCCATGAATTGCAGCATGCCAGGCCTCCCTGTCCCTCACCAACTCCCAGAGTTCACTCAGACTCATGTCCACAGAGTCAGTGACTCCATCCAGCCATCTCATCCTCTCTCGTCCCCTTCTCCTCCTGCCCCCAATCCCTCCCAGCATCAGAGTCTTTTCCAATGAGTCAACTCTTCGCATGAGGTGGCCAAAGTACTGGAGGATTTCTACAAGAGAAGACTAGTTAATGGAATTTACTTTATTACAGTCATACACATACATGTGTGCACACCTCCCTGTCATCTGGCATAGTAACCTCCATGAACTAGGTAATCACTTAAAGTCTAGCAAATAAATGTGATTCAATGAAGTTTTACTGGAGAAATAACATTGTCATATTATGACCCATATATATTGAAGTAATTCAGCTTAATAGCCTACATAAGAGTACATTTACAAAGCAATATTACAAAGAAAAAAAGTAGTTTCAATGGAAGAAAGTATCTAGATTAGTATCTAGAAAGTATCTAGTTATTGCCAAGACATAAAATCAAAGTACGTCAAGCTGCTGGAATGTCTTGAGCACACCAGAGCCTGAGATAAAACAGAATTAAAAGTTTATAATAAATTAAGGAACAAATAAACACTACAGATTAACAGCATTCCCTTTGTTTTCCTTTGTGTAGACTCTAGCAATTAAGAAACATTATTATAATTATATATTATGCCACTGAGTAGGTGGAAGCACTAGGAAAAAAAACAACCAAATTGGTTATTTTTAAACAGACTATGGCACTATTGTGACTGGACCCTTGTGTAGAATGGTGCTTTATCCAGCATTAGAATGGTGGATATAGCACAGAAATCATTGCTGCTTTTGATATACAGGTGTTCTTATCATATCAGAATGACTTTAGTGTGAGGTGAAAGATTGGTGAATTTTAAGAACCAAAAGTCGACCAGTCATGTCCACCTCTCTGAGACCCCATGGACTGTAGTCCATGGAATTCTCCAGGCCAGGATACAGGAGTAGGTAGCTGTTCCCTTCACCAAGGGATCTTCCTAACTCAGGGATCAAACACAGGTCTCCCACACTGCAGGTGGATTCTTTACCAGCTGAGCCATTAGGGAAATCCAAGAATACTGGATTGGGTAGCTTATCCCTTCTCCAGCAGATCTTCTCCACCCAGGAATTGAATGGGAGTTACAAAGAGTCCTACCGGAGTGAGTGACTCTCATTTTTATTTGACGCTCTTAAAATTCACCAGTCTTTCACCTAACACTAAAGTCATTGAGATATGCGAAGAAAACATGTTTATCAAAAGTAGCAACTATTTCTGTGATATATCCACCATTCCAATGATTATTTAATATTAATGTTTCTCAGAAGACTAAATTGTATAATAAGGTTAGATTAATAGTGATGACATTAAATTTATGACATTTTCTTCAGAATTCCATCAAATCAAAACATAAATGTGTGTTAAATTAATCAGATTATCTAATCTACAAACACTAACACACAGTGACTACTACTTCTGGAATAATCTGATGACAGTAGTGTAAAATGACTTTTCTATTACGTTTTAAAATTACTCCTGGATTTTATTTAAATTGAATTTTGTTATTGTGGATTAGTAAATGTTTAGGTACAAAAGCATTTTTAAAGTTAAGGTGCTTTCAGTTTAGATTATTTTTTTTTCCTAATTTTATTTTATTTTTAAACTTTACATAATTGTATTAGTTTTGCCAAATATCAAAATGAATCCGCCACAGGTATACATGTGTTCCCCATCCTGAACCCTCCTCCCTCCCCATACCATCAGTTTAGATTATTTGAGGTGCTCTTATTCCATTGTCTGATTACCAAGGAAACAACCTTATGATAGAGTTGGACTCCTATTATCTAAGTCCTATTTAACAGAGTGTGTTATATTTGTTTTATACTTTTATAGACTATAAAAGTTATGAGGTGGTAGCTTATTGTTGTTCTAATTTGCATCTCCCTAAACATTCAGTAAACTAAGATCGGGGCATCTGGTCCCATCACTTTATGGGAAATAGATGGGGAAACAGTGGCTGACTTTATTTTTCTGGGCTCCAAAATCACTGCAGATGGTGACTGCAGCCATGAAATTAAAAGACGCTTACTCCTTGGAAGGAAAGTTATGACCAACCTAGATAGCATATTCAAAAGCAGAGACATTACTTTGCCAACAAAAGTCCATCTAGTCAAGGCTATGGTTTTTCCAGTGGTCATATATGGATGTGAGAGGTGGACTGTGAAGAAAGCTGAGTGCCTAAGAATTGATGCTTTTGAACTGTAGTGTTGGAGACGACTCTTGAGAGTCCCTCAGACTGCAAGGAGTTCCAACCAGTCCATTCTAAAGGAGATCAGCCCTGGGTGTTCATTGGAGGGACTGATGCTGAAACTGAAACTCCAATACTTTGGCCACCTCATGGGAAGAGTTGACTCATTGGAAAAGACTCTGATGCTGGGAGGGATTGGGGGCAAGAGGAGAAGATGACGATAGAGGATGAGATAGCTGTATGGCATCACCAACTCGGTGGACATGAGTTTGGGTAAACTACGGGAGTTGGTGATGGACAGGGAGGCCTGGTGTGCTGTGATTCATGGGATTGCAAAGAGTCAGACACGACTGAGTGACTGAACTTTGAAAACCTTTGTTTTATTTGTTTTACAGAAATGGCTATTTCCAGTTTGCTCCAGCATTCATATCAGAAATGATTTAGTTACCTTTGTGATGTTTGTATGCTCTATTCATAGGTATCTTACAGTTTCCATGCATTTAGTTTCACTTTATACAGCCCTACTGCCTACTGATTTGCAACAAAGTAGGGTTTATTATGCAAGGATATGGTTTATTATGTTGCTGATGCATCATATTTAAACAGCTATGAAAATTAACTGCAGTGCATGCTCAGCAGCTAATTTTCAAACTCAGAGCTTTTGGGGATATGCTGGTCACCAATATATTTTAAAGGCAAGATTTAGCCAGTTTATTGCTGACCTTTAATGCTATTTTGTGAATGTTTTTATGATGCTATTAAATTAGTTTGTAAATAGTAGACTTAATACTGAAACTCTGTTGACTGTTCCTTTAGGGAAAAGAAAACGCATGACTGAGTGGGAAACTTGAGACTAACAAAATACTGCACAAGTATAGCCAACTTGCATACATCCACAGAATCAGGAGAAAATTGGATAACTTAAATATAGATGACTATTTAAAGACATAATATACCACTTGATTTGGATATACATGTCTCTGAAATTTAGAAATGTACTACTAAAGCAGAATTTGTAAATCTCAAAAACCTCTGCCTCAAATCTTCCTGTTTTTGCAATCCTCTTCATTATTGTCAGCATACCTATTTTTAAAATGAGATTGATCAATTAACTACCAAATGAGATAAAACAGGTTCATGTGTGTGTGTGCTAAGTTGCTTCAGTCATGTCTGACTCTTTGCAATCCTGTGGACTGTAGCCTGACAGGCTCCTCTGTCCACGAGATTCTCTAGGCAAGAATATTGGAGTGGGTTGCCATGCCCTCCTCAAGGGGATTTTCCTGACCCAAGGATCAAACCTACTTCTATTATGTCTCCTGCACTAGTAGGTGGCGTCTTTACCACTTGTGCCATCTAAACAGGTCCAACCTAATCCATGTAACAAGTTATTTACTTGCACGGGATGGTAATATTTACTTACGCTATTACATTGTAAAAAATCTACCTGACAGGGTATTACAAAATGCCCTGCAAAATACTGAAGCAATATTCATTAGCTAACTAATTTGGTGTATAAGTTGCCATCGTCATCATTTTCCTTAGTGGCCATACCAGTTCACATGCATGTTAAGTGTACACCTACTGCCTTTTCCACATATCCTTGCCAGCATTTGTTCAGATCAGATCAGATCAGTCGCTCAGTCGTGTCCGACTCTTTGCGACCCCATGAATTGCAGCACACCAGGCCTCCCTGTCCATCACCAACTCCCGGAGTTCACTGAGACTCACATCCATTGAGTCAGTGATGCCATCCAGCCATCTCATCCTCTGTTGTCCCCTTCTCCTCCTGCCCCAATCCCTCCCAGCATTAGAGTCTTTACCGATGAGTCAACTCTTCGCATGGGGTGGCCAAAGTATTGGAGTTGCCGATTTAGCATCATTCCTTCCAAAGAAATCCCAGGCCTGATCTCCTTTAGAATGGTCTGGTTGGATCTCCTTGCAGTCCAGGGGACTCTCAAGAGTCTTCTCCAACACCACAGTTCAAAAGCATCAATTCTTCAGTGCTCAGCCTTCTTCACAGTCCAACTCTCACATCCATACATGACCACAGGAAAAACCATAGCCTTGACTAGACGAAACTTTGTTGGCAAAGTAATGTCTCTGATTTTGAACACTCTATCTAGGTTGGTCATAACTTTCCTTCCAAGGAGTAAGCATCTTTTAATTTCATGTCTTTTTGATAGTAGATATCCTAACAGGTATGAGGTGATAGCTTATTGCTGTTCTCATATGCATCTCCCTCAAAATTCTCCAAGCCAGGCTTCAGCAATATGTGAACGTGAACTTCCTAATGTTCAAGCTGGTTTTAGAAAAAGCAAAGGAACCAGAGATCAAATTGCCAACATCCACTGGATCAAGGAAAAAGCAAGAGAGTTCCAGAAAAACATCTATTTCTGCTTTATTGACTATGCCAAAGCCTTTGACTGTGTGGATCACAATAAACTGTGGAAAATTCTGAAAGAAATGGCAATACCAGACCACCTGACCTGCCTCTTGAGAAATTTGTATGCAGGTCAGGAAGCAACAGTTAGAACTGGACATGGAACAACAGACTGGTTCCAAATAGGAAAAGAAGTATGTCAAGGCTGTATATTGCCACCCTGCTTATTTAACTTTTATGCAGAGTACATCATGAGAAACGCTGGACTGGAAGAAACACAAGCTGGAATCAAGATTGCTGGGAGAAATATCAATAACCTCAGATATGCAGATGACACCACCCTTATGGCAGAAAGTGAAGAGAAACTAAAAAGCCTCTTGATGAAAGTGAAAGTGGAGAGTGAAAAGTTGGCTTAAAGCTCAACATTCAGAAAACGAAGATCATGGCATCTGGTCCCATCACGTCATGGGAAATAGACAGGGAAACACTGGAAACAGTGTCAGGCTTTATTTGTGGGGGCTCCAAAATCACTGCAGATGGTGACTGCAGCCATGAAATTAAAAGACGTTTACTCCTTGGAAGGAAAGTTATGATCAACATAGATAGCATATTGAAAACCAGAGACATTACTTTGCCAACAAAGTTTCATCTAGTCAAGGCTATGGTTTTTCCAGTGGTCATGTATAGATGTGAGAGTTGGACTGTGAAGAAGGCTGAGTGCCAAGAAGGCTGATGCTTTTGAACTGTGGTGCTGGAGAAGACTCTTGAGAGTCCCTTGGACTGCAAAGAGATCCAACCAGTACATTCTGAAGGAGATAAGCCCTGGGATTTCTTTGGAGGGAATGATGCTAAAGCTGAAACTCCAGTACTTTGGCCACCTCATGTGAAAAGTTGACTCATTGGAAAAGACTCTGATGCTGGGAGGGATTGGCGGCAGGAGGAGAAGGGGAAGACAGAGGATGAGATGGCTGGATAGCATGACTGACTCGATGGATGTGAGTCTGAGTGAACTCCAGGAGTTGGTGATGGACAGGGAGGCCTGGTGTGCTGCGATTCATGGGGTCGCTAAGAGTCGGACATGACTGAGTAACTGAACTAACTAATCATTAGTAAACCTTTGAAAACCTTAGTAAACTATTGAAAACCTTTTTCATGGTAGCTATCAGACATCTGTTTGTCTTCTTTAGAAAAATATCTATTCAGCTGCTTTGCCCACTTTTCAATTGGATTATTTTTTTTTCTGTTGAATTGTATGTATATCTTGTATATAATTTTATCCTATTCTGTGTGTTGCCTTAAATTTGATGACCACTTCCTTTGTTGTGCAGAAACTTTTTAGTTTGATATCATCCCAATTTTCATTTTTGCCTTTGTTGCCTTTATTGTTAATGTCAAACAAACAAAAAAAAGAATTGCCAAAACTGATGTCAAGGAGAGCACCTCCTCTGTTTTCCTATGAGTTTTATGTTTTCAGGTTTTACGTTTAAGAATTTAATCCACTGTTGAGTGTATGGGGTATGGTGTAAGATAGAGGTCTAGTTTCATTCTTTTTCATGTTCCTGTCAAATTTTTCAATTAATTGAAGAGAATGTTCTTTTCCCATTGTATATGTTTTGCTTTTTGATTATAAATAAATTTACCATATGCATGTTTGTTTCTGGACTTTCTCTTCTGTTTCATTGATATTGTGTCAGTTTTTATGCCAATACCATACTATTTGGATTGCTATGGCTTTGTTATATAGTTTGAAATCAGGAAGTAAGGTGCCTCTGGCTTTGTTTTCCTTTCTCAGAATTTTTGCTCAGTGAGTCTTTCAAGTTCGATATAGCAATTTGATATTTATTTTTCCTTTTGTGAAAAACACCATTAGAATTTTGATAGGAATTGCATTATATTTGTGGATTATTTTGGCTAGTATAGATATTTTAACAGTATTGACCCTACTAATCCATGGACACAGGTTATCTTTCCTTTACTTGTGTATTCTTCAGTTTCTTTTATCAATGTTTTATAGTTGTCAGTATACAGATATTTCAGCTCTGGTTAAATTTATTCCTAAGTATATTATTTTTTTTGATGCTACTATCATTGGGATTTTCCCCTTAATTTCTCTTTCCAGTATATTTTTAGTGTGGCAATGCAATATATTATTGTATACTTATTTTTTATCCTGCAATTTTCCTAATTGATTGATTAATATAACAGGTTTTTTTGATAGAATATTTAAGATTTTCTGTGTATAAGATCACATTGTCTACACAGGCAATTTTACTTCTGCATTTCCAGTTTGGATAGGGCTTCCCTAGGGGCTCAGACAGTAAAGACTCTGCCTGCAGTGCAGGAGACCTAGATTTCATCCCTGGGTCTGGAAGATCCCTTGGAGAAGGAAATGGCAGCCCACTCCAGTATCCTTGCCTGAAAAATACCATGAACAGAGGAGCCTGGCAGGTTATATATCCATGGGGTCACAAAGAGTCAAACATGACTGAGTGAATTCAATTTCCAATTTGGAAACTTTGATTTATTTTCTTGCCTGATTACTCTGGCTAGAAATCCAGTAGTATGTTGAATGAACTTTATTATAAGGTATTTATAAATAACCTGTAATAGCAATATTATGGAAAATAAAATTGAATTTTCTTTCATTTATTAAAAGGATACAGTATATTGGACTATTGATCATCACCTAATAACAGATTACAAAAGTTGTTTTTAATTTTCTTTTCCTTTACCCACTGGGCAGTCTTTCTAGAAAACAAAGATCTTGTGACTTACTGAAATAATTTCCAGTGCTTATTTTGTCTTTATCATGTCTTTGATAACCTGGGGAACTAAGTCTTCACTATTAGAAAAGCTAAACATTTTTGCAGGATGTAAGTTGTTTTATAACTATGAAACTTTCTGGTTTGTGTTGTCTTTTTAACTTGCTTGAACAGATAACCAAGTTCACATTTAATCAAGTGTTTAAAATTTTTGATTTATACATTTTACAAATTTTCTGTAATCATATTCTAAATGAGGACCTTTGACCTAAAACTAATTTTGTAATTTTCAGTTGGACCCTAGGACATCTCAAAAGTTTTCTTATTTTTCCTCCTTTTACAACAGAGATGTTAAACTAATTAGGCTTATTTTAGGAGATCAGTCCTGGGTGTTCTTTGGAAGGACTGATGCTAAAGCTGAAACTCTAATACTTTGGCCACCTCATGCGAAGAGTTGACTCATTGGAAAAGACTCTGATGCTGGGAGGGATTGGGGGCAGGAGGAGAAGGGGACGACAGAGGATGAGATAGCTGGATGGCATCACTGACTTGATGGAAATGAGTTTGGGTGAACTCCAGGAGTTGGTGATAGACAGGGAGGCCTGGCATGCTGCAATACGTGGGGTCACAAAGAGTTGGACACGATTGAGCAACTGAACTGAACTGAATATATATTAAATTAATGGAAATGCTATAAAATAAAAAAGGAAGCTAACCTTCCTTTAGATTCTAATTGTTTGGATATATATTATTAATATAAGTATTCCTGAAATTATATAAAATTCTAGAAATCTGATATGTCCTGGCATAATGTTACTACTTATAATTCTAGTTATTATCTTAAAATCTTTGAAACAAAATAATGCAATTTGCTTGCTAATTATGTTGTAGTGAACTCTCATGAGGACTTTAATCATGACCACATTTTGATCTTTTGATATTTATACAGTTATTGTTTTATCTGAACTTTTTCCAAAAGTGCATCCTCTTCAAAGAGATTCATGAATACAATGGAAAAGTATAGGTTTCTGATAAGTTTCAGATTGTACCACTGAAGTAGGTGATAATTTTCTGAAAAATAATGGTGAAACTGTTTGATTCATATTGGTAAATATACCTTTGTAAACAAAAATAAAATATTGATTTGTTTCTCTTGTTCTGATTCTGACACAATTCAGAAACTCTTATTGAGTGTTTTTATTTTTCATTACAATAAAGGCATTTGCATAGTTCAATGAAAATTATTATCCTTGTTCCAGAATGCACTTGGGCAAGTACTTTACTTGACTTCTTTGCCTATAGAGTTTTAAAAAATCTAATCTGAAATTCTTTATTACCAAAGAGTTTAAGAAATTAAGGTTTTATGGAGCTAATAAAACCCCTTAGATATCACTAAAGTTTTAACTTTAAAAAAAATATTTGGCCAATATTAGCATTAAGTTTTGTATGTTTAAATTCCCCCTAGTATTTCAGCAGTTGTCACGGTGTGCGTAGCATAGCGGCCAGCTGTTGTGTGTGTAAAGCTACATGTCGGCTGTCTCCTAGGAAGCCGATGTATGGACCTGCTTATTATTGCCTTGTTTTGTATATCACTGAGGTGTACTATGCCGTATGAATAGACTATTTTTTATTATCTCTATATGCTGGTTTGAAATTCAGAGAAAATGGATCAAGGAAATATATATATTTTTTTCTTCTGAAACTTATTAAATTCTTATTACAAATAATCATTTTTGTCTTTGCAGGAAAAAGTTCTCAGTGACCTATTTTGTGGTGTTTCTTTTTAAAAAGAAAAGCTGAAAGATTAGTAAATGCTAGTATATTTCTGCTCATTATGAATGGTAAAAGAATGTATGCAAAATATTTACACTTTCATAAATATAAAGATGTATTATAAGGAGTCAGTTGTAGCACTTATAAGGAAAAATGTATAGCTGAGCAATATAAAATATCACAAGAATTGTCACGGTTCACAGTGCACTAATCTGAAATTTCTCACATAAAATAGAATGTCTTAAGTTTAAAAAAAAAAAAAAAAATCTGAGAATATACATAAACCACGATGACTTATTTAGCAAATAAATTAATCTAACTGTGATTATCTTTGATAGAAATCAGGGTAATTGTATACAGAAAAATTGTATTCTCATAGAAAATTATAATATAGCCTTGTGGAGATTCTACTGCTGTTTATTGTGTTTGTGGTTTTGTTATCTACCTATAAACTGGACTGGTTTCTAAATTCTTCCAATTTTCTCTAATATCTGATGACAACTCTCCAAACGAACATTTCCAGTTTTCTTCCAACAGTCTGACTTAAAATCACCAAGTAAAAAAGAATAAAATAACTGCCCTTTTCTCAAAGCCCTGCAAAATGAAACCAGAAAAATTGATATAAATGTCAGAGAAATCACTAGAATGGCACATGTGTGGACTGTCATTGCATGTGGACCATTTTTGTGCATGGATAGTCTTTGTGTTTATTGCTTTTTTGGTTATTCAGAAAGTTTGCAAGAACACCCAGTGACATAACCAGAGATATTTAAACCACAGAAGATGTTCAAGCCCAATATCACCAGTTTGAAGTAGAAATATCAATTTGGCTGTCATGTTGACTCAGAGGCTGATTTGCAGTCTACTTCAACCATTAACTTTTATTTTTGTTTATTTGCTTGTTTCCATAGAAGTTTTTTGTTGTTCAGTCACTAAGTCTTCTATGACTCTTTGGAACACAATGGACTGTAGCAGGCCAGGCTCCCTGTCCTTCACTGTCTCCTAGGGTTTGCTCAAACTCATGTCCATTGAGTCAGTGATGCCATCCAACCACCTCATCCTCTATCATTCCCTTTTCCTCCTGCCCTCAATCTTTCCCAGCATCAGAGTCTTTTCCAGTGACCAGTTCATCATATCAGGTGGCCAAAGTATTGGAGCTTTGACAAAAGTATCAGTCCTTCCAATGAATATTCAGGGTTGATATCATTTAGGATTGACTGGTTTGATCCTCTTGCAGTCCAAGGGACTCTCAAGAGTCTTCTCCAACACCACCATTTGGAAGCATGAGTTCTTTGGTTTCAGCCTTCTTTAAGGTCTAACTCTTATATCTGTACATGACTTCAATAGAAGTGCCTCTCATTAAATAACACAAAAATATAATTTCTCATACCATACTGGCCTAACTTTAGAAGCCAACCTCCTGGAATGAGACACAACTGTTTGAACTGACCTCTACTCAAGACTTAGAGACTGATTCAAAGAGATAGAGAGATATAACAATTTGACTTGTACAGTATGAAACTCCTTTGGGAAATTTAAAAGGGGCTAAATAAAAAATAACAAAATACTCCAAATGTGCGTCTTTGGTGTAGGATTATTTTGAGCTAGTAAGATGATTTTTAACAACAGATTTGCTTTGGATTATTGATTGTCTGAACAAGGAAGACTCTAGCATAGCAATTATTTCCTGCTGTACCTATATCAACAACTCTGGTATTATAGACACTCAAGCATTAGAAATTAACAAATAAGCCTCTTTTGTTAAAAAAAAAAAAAAAAAAAAAACTATGCCTCTTCAAATACATGCTTTAACTTGTTTGATATCATTTTGGTTTGGTTCATGAGAGCCCTAGCTAAGAACATATTAACATTTCAATCTTTTGGTGTTGTATTCTCCCTGGCATTTTAGTCTCCCTGGTGCATTGTCTTCTTTCAAGGGTCTGATTTGCATCAGACCCTTGTAATCATACATTCTGATTATGAATGTATGCACATCATACGTTCTCATTACAGTTGGAGAAGCAAACAAGTATAACGACAACATGAAAAGCAAAAAGAATTCTTCCACAGACATGAAACCATAATCTATGAAGTGCATGCCAAGAACAGTCTAACCCTAGTGGTAACTGAGAATGGTGCTCCTGCTGCTGCTGCTACGTCACTTCAGTTGTGTCCGACTCTGTGTGACCCCATAGACAGCAGCCCACCAGGCTCACCTGTCCCTGGGATTCTCCAAGCAAGAACACTGGGTAGGTTACCATTTCCTTCTCCAATGCATGAAAGTGAAAAGTGAAAGGGAATTCGCTCAGTCGTGTCTGACTCTTCACGACCCCATGGACTGCAGCCTACCAGGCTCCTCTGTCCATGTGATTTTCCAGGCAAAAGTACTGGAGTGGGGTGCCATTGCCTAGAATGGTGCTAATACAGACTTATTGGTCAGCCTTCCATGTATGACAGGATGATCAAAATGATAGATTTAAATATTATTGAAATAAGGAAACCACTAAACTGATGTGCTTCTCATGCCTTGGTAGACCATATAAGCAAACCAAAATCTAGCTACAGTTGTACTCGTATCTAAGAGTGTGAAAATTAAGAGTGAAGTGAAGTGAAGTTGCTAAGTTCTATCTGAATCTTTGCAATCCCATGGACTGTAGCCCGCCAGGCTCTTCTGCCCACAGAATTTTCCAGTATACTGGAGTGGGTTGTCATTTCCTTCTCCAGGGGATCTTCCCAAACCAGGGATCAAACCCAGGTCTCCTGCACTACAGACAGACTCTTTACCACATGAGCCACTAGAGAAGAGTCAGTCAGTCAGTTCAGTGGCTCAGTCGTGTCCGACTCTTTGCAACCCCCATGAACTGCAGCATGCCAGGCCTCCCTGTCCATCACCAAGTCCTGGAGTTCACTCAAACTCATGTCCATTGAGCCAGTGATGCCATCCAGCCATCTCATCTTCTGTCGTTCCCGTCTTCTCCTGCCCCCAATCCCTCACAGCATCAGAGTCTTTTCCAATGAGTCAACTTTTTGCATGAGGTGGCCAAAATACTGGAGTTTCAGCTTTAGCATCATTCCTTCCAAAGAACATCCAGGACTGATCTCCTTCAGAATGGACTGGTTGGATCTCCTTGCAGTCCAAGGGACTCTCAAGAGTCTTCTCCAACACCACAGTTCAAAAGCATCAATTTTTTGGCGCTCAGCTTTCTTCACAGTCCAACTATGACATCCATACATGACTACTGGAAAAACCATAGCCTTGACTAGATGGACCTTTGTTGGCAAAGTAAGGTCTCTGCTTTTCAATATGCTATCTACGTTGGTCATAACTTTCCTTCCATATTGTCACCCTGCTTATTTAACTTATATGCAGAGGACATCATGAGAAACGCTGGGCTGGAAGAAGCACAAGCTGGAATCAAGATTGCTGGGAGAAATATCAATAACCTCAGATATGCAGATGACACCACCCTTATGGCAGAAAGTGAGGAGGAACTAAAAAGCCTCTTGATGAAAGTGAAAGTAGAGAGTGAAAAAGCTGGCTTATAGCTCAACATTGAGAAAACTAAGATCATGGCAACTGGTCCCATCAGTTCATGTGAAATAGACGGGGAAACAGTGGAAACAGTGTCAGACTTTATTTTGTTGGGCTCCAAAATCACTGCAGATGGTTATTGCAGCCATGAGATTACCAATCACAAATAGCCAACTAGGCTTTCTAAAATAAAGCAGTTGCTTATACCACAATCAGTTAAATCATTTACTTGCTTTGTTTTCATGGGGTTTTTTTTGTTTGTTTGTTTGTTTGTTTCTGTTTGCTTTTTATAAAAACCTTGCCCTTACATTCTGTTGGTGGAGCACTCCTAACTACTTTATTTTGATGCTGCCCAGTTCACATCAATATTTGCTCAAATAAAAGTCTTCACAATTGCAACACACTTCAGTTTACTTTTAACATTACCAAAATGTACATCAGATTGTTCTTATACCCCTAGAATAACAAAGTAGAAAGAGTAATAAATATAGAATTAATACTTTTGTAGTTTTGCCTCTAAGTGATATTAGTATTAATATTTGGTAAATCTTTCATGTGGTTATGGTTTTAGATAGTGTTACCTATACTGCAAGTATGCAGCAACTTTTTAAAACAATAGATTCATTTATAATTTGAATAACTCCTTGTAGTTCAATCTGAATTAATCTATATAGTGCTTCATTCAGTCACTTTTAACTAATTAGAAACATCTTGGGCAATGAAACTACTTATAAATTAAGAGGACATTATCCTTGAAATCTCTACCATCTGTAATATTCTAGGATTCCTTAATCTCTTTTGATACCTTAGAAGCTCTTTCCTTCTTATATAGATTCCAGTTTTGAAGGGTGAATCATTAACCTTTGGCATGGATTTATATATTTTAGGTTGAAACTATATAGAAACTATCTCTGTTATAACCGTCCTTGTCAGATCTCCTTTCTTAGTAAAATTTATGCATTTTATTTTTAAAATTAATTCATTTATTCTGACCGGAGGATAATTAGTTTACAATATTGTGATGGTTTTTGCTACAAATCAACATGAATATGCCCCAAGTATTCATGTGTCCCCCACATCCTGACCCCCCCTCCCACCTCCCTCCCCACCCTATCCCTCTGGGTTGTCCCAGAGCACTGACTTTTGATGCCTTTCTTCAAAATGCATGCATTTTAAAGTACTGGAGCAAAACTATCTTGTAGTTCAAAAGAAGTTATTATTTGAGATGTGTATTCATATTTTTCTCCTCTGTAGTATGACCAGTCTCATCTAATTTCCACACAGATGAATGGATTATCCAAAGAATTAGTCTAATAAAAGTACACTAAACTCACCCCTTATCTTTTTTTTTTTTTTTTTCAGTTGCCCAACTGGGCCACCAAGTGAAAGTGCTTAGTCTTAATGACTGGACTCAAGGAATTCCCACCCCTCACCTTTTTAGGAGATGTTTCTATCAGAGAGTCTTCCTAAGATGCTAACCGTTTCACTGTGTAAATGTATTTAAAATTACCCTCCAAAAGTAGCTCTTTTTTTAGATTTTTTTTTTTTATGTTAAAGTAGTTTTCTCATAGAGGATCAGACTGAAATAGACTATTAGTAAAAAAGATGTAACTGAGATAACGCTTGGGGGACTAAAACAAAAATATGTACCATAAAATGTCCTAGAATTTTCTCAGCACTCTAGAGTGGTGCTAAGCGCTGATTAGATATATTATACTGCTTTAGGGATATTTATAAAATTTTCTGAATACATAGCTTCTTTCAAGCATATTAAACGTTTTTTCGATATATTATACGCAGATTATATGTAAGGGAGAAATTCTGACCCAGTTTTAAACTGATATGAAGATAGTTTTTAAATATCCATATCACAGTAGGTTTACTGGCATATATTGGAAGTGTTATATTCTCTTAAGCAATGAAGTATAATCCTTCTGGCAGTGTATATTCCTGCTGGGTAATAAATTATTTTAATTTAAAAATAAAACAAAAATCTTAGCTCAATATAATAACTTAAATTTTAAATTTAAATTATTTAAAATTAAAATAAAAATGATTTTGATTCTTTGCCTGGCTATCTACATTCAGTGGTTTGTTAAAACCCCATAAATAAAACATTGCCCAATAATTTTATAGCTAATATACTCCTCAAAAGTCTATTGTTATTCTAGCAGTGTTTTTGAGGGTTTGCTGTAGTTGAGATGGATCTACTACAGAGTCTTACTAGAGATGGAAGTCAAACCAAAAATCTAGACAATATTTCCCAAGTGTAAGTTGCAGAAAGTGAATTTTGTGTCAGTGGATACAAATACCAAAAATAGGAAAACAGATAATACAGTGAAATGAATATTATTGAATATTACAAAATATTGCTTTTGCAAAGTCAAACATAAATGAGCATATGTATACATATAGCATATATATATATATCATATATACATATTTATGTGAGTGTTTATGTGTATGCATATACACATGTTCAATCATCTCCAACTCTGTGTGACCCCATGGAATATAGCCCACCAGGCTCCTCTGTCCATGAAATTCTCTAGGCAAGAATACTGGACTGTTTCATAATTCCCTTCTCCAGGGGATCTTGCCAACCCAGAAATTGGACCCGGGTCTCCTGCATTGCAGGCAGATTCTATACCTTCTGAGCCACCAGAAAGGTGTACACACACACACACACAAGGGTATATAAATGATCATCTCTAGTATTGTGATTAAAAGGCTTTTTGGGGTAGGGAATGGTAGTGAGGTTTGGGAGGGAGGTTCAGGAGGGAGGGGACATATGTATACCTAAGGCTGATTCACTGTGTTGTGTGGCAGAAACCAACACAACATTGTAAAGTAATTGTGCGTGCTCAGTAATTCCGTTGTGTCCGACTCTTTGCAACTGCAGGGACTGAAGCCTGCCATGCTCCTCTGTCCATGATGTTGGAGTTTTCCAGGCAAGAATACTGGAATGGATGGCCATTTCCTACTCCAATGTAAAGCAATTATGTTCCAATTAAAAATAATTTTTTAAAAAGAATGACGATAAGCAAAAAAACAAAAAACAAAAAAACAATTACTTTTCCAAAGTGAATATCATTTTGTTATTTGGAAACAACTTAGCAGTCACTTCCACAAATACTTTACAGCCTGACTTATGATATATTTTCTTATTTTATAAAGTAGATATATTTTTATAAAAATTTAAACATAATCTGTTATGAATGTAATTTCATAGATTTTACAAGTACAATGTAGAGTCATATTTTAAACAATAAGAATTTCATTACTGAAGGTTTCTGAATACTTATTTAATACACATAAACTTATATAATGTTTTAAAAATCATATTAATTGCCTAGATTGCATATAGTTCGAAAATATGACTTGAGTCAATTTTCATTCACTTTTTATAGAAAATGAAATTCCAGCTCCATCTTGTGGTTTAAATTTGGTTTCAAAGGTTACATTATTATGACAATACTTTATTCCTTGTTGTCTAACCATTTCATTCATTGAATGAATATGTAGTGGGTACTTATAAAAATTCTTTATATTGAAAAGAGATTCTATTATTTTCTCTGTAAGATACTAAATACATCTTTATTTTATAAAGTTCTCACAATATATTTACTATTTTTATTATTTTTACTTTTATTATATAATCACACAAGAAAAATAAGAACACTACAAATCAAGTACTAAACAAGTACTTATGCTAACGAGTATAATAAGCCTCCTTAAAGGTCTAATTAATTTTCACTTAAATTTATTAAGAAATGTAGAAAGTATAAATTTGGCAGAATGTTACCACTTCAAAAATGCTCTGTTTTACTTTCAAAGTCCCAATATCTGTATCATATATCCATGATATTCTTGCCTAATTAAAGAGTAAGTCATTTCAAAAATGCAATATTGATTTGTATATTGCAAAGAAATGAGTTTATTTTTTTATTTTCTTTTTTTAATATAAATGTATTTATTTTAATTGGAGGCTAATTACTTTACAATATTGTATTGATTTTGCCATACATCAACATGCATCCACCACAGGTGTACACGTGTTCCCCATCCTGAAACTCCTTCCCACTTCCCACCTCATACTGTCCCTCTGGGTCATCCCAGTGCACCAGCCCCAAGCATCCTGTATCATGCATCAAACCTGGACTGGCAATTCATTTCATATATGAGATTATACATGTTTCAATGCCATTGTCTCAAATCATCCCACCCTCTTCCTCTCCTACAGAGTCCAAAAGACTGTTCTATACATCAGTGTCTCTTTTGCTGTCTCGCATACAGGGTTATCATTAGCATCATTCTAGATTCCATATATATGCATTAGTATACTGTATTGGTGTTTTTCTTTCTGGCTTACTTCACTCTGTATAATAGGCTCCAGTTTCATCCATCTCATTAGAACTGATTCAAATGTATCCTTTTTAATGGCTGAGTAATACTCCACTGTGTATATGTGCCACGCTTTCTTATCCATTCATCTTCTGATGGATATCTAGGTTGCATCCATGTCTTGGCTATTATAAACAGTGATGTGATGAACATTGGGGTACACGTGCCTCTTTCAATTCTGGTGTCCTCGGTGTGTATGCTCAGTAGTGGGATTGCTGGGTCATAAGGCAGTTCTATTTCCAGTTTTTTAAGGCATCTCTGCACTGTTCTCCATAGTGGTTGTAATACTTTGCATTCCCACCAACAGTGTAAGAAGGTTCCCTTTTCTCCACACCCTCTCCAGCATTTATTGCTTATAGACTTTTGTATAGCAGCCATTCTGACTGGCGTGAAATGGTACCTCATTGTGGGTTTGATTTGCATTTTTCTGATAATGAGTGATGTTGAGCATCTTTTCATGTGTTTGTTAGCCATCTGTACATCTTCCTTGGAGAAATGTCTGTTTAGTTCTTTGGCCCATTTTTCTGGAATTGAGCTGCAGGAGTTGCTTGTATATTTTTGAGATTAGTTCTTTGTCAGTTGCTTCATTTGCTATTATTTTCTCCCATTTTTAAGGCTGCCTTTTCACCTTGCTAATAGTTTCCTTTGTTGTGCAGAAGGTTTTAAATTTAATTAGGTCCCATTTGTTTATTTTTCCTTTTATTTCCAAAATTCTGGGAAGTGGGTCATAGAGGATCCTGCTGTGATTTATGTCAGAGAGCGTTTTGCCTATGTTCTCCTCTAGGAGTTTTATAGTTTCTGGTCTTACATTTAGAGCTTTAATCCATTTTGAGTTTATTTTTGTGTATGGTGTTAGAAAGTGTTCTAGTTTCATTCTTTTACAAGTGGTTGACCAGTTTTCCCAGCACCACTTGTTAAAAAGATTGCCTTTTTTCCATTGTATATTCTTGCCTCCTTTGTCAAAGATAAGGTGTCCATATGTGCATGGCTTTATCTCTGGGCTTTCTATTTTGTTCCATTGATCTATATTTCTGTCTTTGTGCTAGTACTATACTGTCTTGATAACTGTGGCTTTGTAGTAGAGCCTGAAGTCAGGCAGGTTGATTCCTCCAGTTCCGTTCTTCTTTCTCAAAATTGCTTTGGCTAATCGAGGTTTTTTGTATTTCCATACAAATTGTGAAATTATTTGTTCTAGCTCTGTGAAAAATACCGTTGGTAGCTTGATAAGGATTGCATTGAGTCTATAGATTGCTTTGAGTAGTATACTCATTTTCACTATGTTGATTCTGCGATCCATGAACATGGTATATTTCTCCATCTGTTTGTGTCCTCTTTGATTTCTTTCACCAGTGTTTTATAGTTTTATATATATATATAGGTCTTTAGTTTCTTTAGGTAGATATATTCCTAAGTATTTTATTCTTTTCGTTGCAATGGTGAATGGAATTGTTTCCTTAATTTCTCTTTCTATTTTCTCATTATTAGTGTATAGGAATGCAAGGGATTTCTGTGTGTTGATTTTATATCCTGCAACTTTACTATATTCATTGATTAGCTCTAGTAATTTTCTGATGGAGTCTTTAGGGTTTTCTATGTAGAGGATCATGTCATCTGCAAACAGTGATAGTTTTACTTCTTCTTTTCCAATATGGATTCCTTTTATTTATTTATTTCATTTTTTTTCTGCTCTGAGTGCTGTGGCCAAAATTTCCAAAACTATGTTGAATAGTAGCAGTGAAAGTGGACACCCGTGTCTTGTTCCTGACTTTAGGGGAAATGTTTTCAATTTTTCACCATTGAGTATAATGATGTTTGCTGTGTGTTTGTCATATATAGCTTTATTATGTTGAGGTATGTTCTTTCTATTCCTGCTTTCTGGAGAGTTTTTTATCATAAATGGATGTTAAATATTGTCAAAGGCTTCTCTGCATCTATTGGGATAATCATATGGCTTTTATTTTTCAGTTTGTTAATGTGGTATATTACATTGATTGATTTGTGGATATTGAAGAATCCTTGCATCCCTAGGATAAAGCCCACTTGGTCATGGTGTATGATCTTTTTAATGTGTTGTTGGATTCTGATGGCTAGAATTTTGTTAAGGATTTTTGCATCTATGTTCATCAGTGATATTGGCCTTTGGTTTTCTTTTTCTGTGGCATTTTTGTCAGGTTTTGGTATTAGGGTGATGGTGGCATCATAGAATGAGTTTGGGAGTTTACCTTCCTCTGCAATTTTCTGGAAGAGTTTGAGTAAGATAGGTGTTAGCTCTTCTCTAAATTTTTGGTAGTATTCAGCTATGAAGCTGTCTGGACCTGAGCTTTTGTTTGCTGGAAGATTTCTGATTACAGTTTCAATTTCTGTGCTTATGATGGGGCTGTTAAGATTTTGTATTTCTTCCTGGTTCATTCTGGAAAGTTGTACTTTTCTAAGAATTTGTCCATTTCTTCCACGTTGTCCATTTTACTGGCATATAATTGCTGATAGTAGTCTTTATGATCCTTTGAATTTCTGTGTTGTGTGTTGTGATCTGTCCATTTTCATTTCTAATTTTATTGATTTGAATTTTCTCCCTTTGTTTCTTCATGAGTATGGCTAATGATTTATCAATTTTATTTATCCTTTCAAAGAACCAGCTTTTGGCTTTGTTGATTTTTGCTATGGTCTCTTTTCTTCCTTTTGCATTTATTTCTGCCCTAATTTTTACAGTTTCTTTCCTTCTACTAACCCTGGGGTTCTTCATTTCTTCCTTTTCTAGTTGCTTTAGGTGTAGAGTTAGGTTATTTATTTGACTTTTCTCTTGTTTCATGAGGTATGCCTGTATTGTTATGAACCTTCCCCTTAGCACTACTTTTACAGTGTCCCACAGGTTTTGGGTTGTTGTGTTTTCATTTTGATTCATTTCTATGCATATTTTTATTTCTTTTTTGATTTCTTCTGTGATTTTTGGTTATTCTGCAGCGTGTTGTTCAGCCTCCATATGTTCGAATTTTTAATAGTATTTCTCCTGTAATTGAGATCTAATCTTACTGCATTGTGGTCAGAAAAGATGCTTGGAATGATTTCAGTTTTTTTTAATTTACCAAGGCTAGATTTATGGCCCAGGATGTGATCTATCCTGGATAAGGTTGCACGTGCCCTTGAGAAAAAGATGAAATTCATTGTTTGGGGGTGAAATGTCCTATAGATATCAATTAGGTCTAACTGGTCTATTGTATCATTTAGAGTTTGTGTTTCCTTGTTAATTTTCTGTTTGGTTGATCTATCCATAGGTGTGAATGGGATATTAAAGTATCTCACTATTATTGTGTTGTTAATTTCCCCTTTCATACTTGTTAGCATTTGTCTTACATATTGTGATGCTCCTATATTGGGTGCACATATATTTATAATTGTTATATCTTCTTCTTGGGTTGATCCTTTGATCATTATGTAGTGTCCTTCTTTGTCTCTTTTCACAGACTTTGTTTTAAAGTCTATTTTATCTGATATGAGTATTGCTACTTCTGCTTTCTTTTGGTCTCTGTTTGTGTGAAATATCTTTTTCCAGCCCTTCACTTTCAGTCTGTATGTGTCCCTTGTTTCCAGGTGGGTCTCTTGTAGACAAGATATATAGGGGTCTTGTTTTTGTATCCATTCATCCAATCTTTGTCTTTTGGTTGGGGCATTCAACCCATTTATGTTTAAGGTAATTATTGATAAGTATGATCCCATTGCCATTTACTTTATTGTTTTGGATTCAAGTTTATGCACTCTTTCTGTGTTTCCTGTCTAGAGAAGATCCTTTAGCATTTTTTGGAGATTTGGATTGGTGGTGCTGAATTCTCTCAGCTTTTGTTTGTCGGCAAAGCGTTTGATTTCTCCTTCATATTTGAATGAGATCCTTGCTGGTTACAGCAATCTGGGCTGTACGTTATTTTCTTTCATCGCCTTAAGTATGTGCTGCCATTCTCTCCTGGCCTGAAGAAATTCTATTGAAAGATCAGCTGCTATCCTTTTTGGAATCCCCTTGTGTGATATTTGTTGTCTTTCCCTTGTTGCTTTTAATATTTGTTCTTTGTATTTGATCTTTATTAATTTGATTAATATGTGTCTTGGAGTGTTTTGCCTTGGGTTTATCCTGTTTGGAACTCTCTGAGTTTCTTGAACTTGGGTGATTATTTCCTTCCCCATTTTAGGGAGGTTTTCAACTATTATCTCCTCAAGTATTTTCTCATGGTCTTTCTTCTTGTCTTCTTCTTCTGGGACTCCTATGATTCGAATGGTGGGGTATTTAACATTATCCTGGAGGTCTCTGAGATTGTCCTCATTTTTTTTTTAATTCGTTTTTCTTTTTTCCTCTCTGATTCATTTATTTCTACCATTCTATCTTCTACTTCACTAGTCCTATCTTCTGCCTCTTTTATTCTACTACTTGTTCCCTCCAGAGTGTTTTTGATCTCATTTGTTGCATTATTCATTATATATTGACTCTTTTTTATATTTTCTAGGTCGTTGTTAAACCTTTCTTGCATCTTCTGAATCCTTGTCTCCAGGCTATTTATATATGATTCTATTTTTATTTCAAGAGTTTGGATCATTTCACTATCAGTATTCAGAATTCTTTATCAGGTAGATTCCCTATCTCTTCCTCTTTTGTTTGGTTTGGTGGGCATTTACCCTGTTCCTTTTCCCGCTGGGTATTCCTCTGTCTCTTCATTTTGTTCATATTGCTGTGTCTGGGGTGGCCTTTCTGTATTTTGGCAGTTTGTGGAATTCTCTTTATTGTGGAGTTTCCTCACTTTGGGTGGGGTTATATGGGTGACTTGTCAAGGTTTCCTGGTTAGGGCAGCTGTATCGGTGTTCTGGTGGGTGGAGCTGGATTTCTTCTCTCTGGAGTTCAATAAAGTGCCCAGTAATGAGTTATGAGATATCAATGGGTTTGGGTTGACTTTGGGCAGCCTATATATTGAAGTTCAGGGCTGTGTTCCTGTGTTGATGGAGAATTTGCATGGTATGTCTTGCTCTGGAACTTGTTGGTCCTTGGGTGGTGCTTGGCTTCAGTGTAGGTATGGAGGCGTTTGATGAGTTCCTGTCTGTTAATGTTCCCTAGAGTCAGGAGTTCTCTGGTGTTCTCAGGATTTGGACTCAAGTCTCCTACTTCTGGTTTTCAGTATTATTTTTACAGTAGCCTCAAGACTTCTCCATCTATACAGCACCGTTGATAAAACATCTCCTTTCAAAGAAAATGGGCTGCTTTTCTGGGTGTCTGATGTCCTCTGCTGGCATTCAGAAGTTTTTTTGTGGAATTTACTCAGTGTTTAAATGTTGTTTTGATGAATTTCTTGGGGAGAAAGTGGTCTCCCCGTCCTATTCCTCCTCCATCTTAGGACTGCCTCCTGAAATGAGTTTAATTTGGGACTGCTTATTTGATAGTAAGGTTACTTATTTCCTATTAGATTAAACTTCTAAGAATTTTTAAATCAGCCAGTATTTGCAAGGTGTCATTTTATAATCAAATGCAACTGTAGAAATGTTGAGAAAACTCCTCTTTATACTAATTTGATTAATACTTGGACTGATTTCAGGTCATAGTTTTATAGTAGTTTGTTGCTGCTGCTGCTAAGTTGCGTCAGTCGTGTTCGACTCTGTGTGACCCCATAGACGGCAGCCCACCAGGCTCTGCCATCCCTGGGATTCTCCAGGCAAGAACACTGGAGTCGGTTGCCATTGCCTTCTCCAATGCATGAACGTGAAAAGTGAAAGTGAAGTTGTTCAGTCGTGTCTGACTCTTTGCGACCCCATGGACTACCAGGCAGCCTACCACGCTCCTCTGCCCATGGGATTTTCCAGGCAAGAGTACTGGAGTGGGTTGCCATTGCCTTCTCCGTTTATAGTAGTTTAGTGTGCCCTATTTGAATTTCAATCTGTTTCACCCATTTAGTTGTACGTGTTTTTAATCGTGAAAAAAAAAAAAATGGCCAATTAGAATCCCGGATCAGTCGTGCAGAGTAGTGAATGTTTCACTTATATAACATATTTGAATGATTTTAATAGTTTATGAAGATATCATGTGGTTAGTCTGTCTGTACCAATCATACAGTAAAATTCATAAACTGCAATCTAGTTTGTCTTTGGAATGGCTGGTACATGGGATAAATATAAAAGCAGTCTAAAATCTGCTATCTCTAGTTTGTTCCCCATACTTTTTGATATTTTTTGTATATTGAGGAATTATTTCTAACTTATAACAGTTCAACTATTAATGAAAGGGAAAGAGCAATTTATGTCCTATTAAATAGTTTCAAGATAAATTTATTTAGCCAACCATAAAAAGCACAAGGATTTATAATTCAATATAATTTGTTTTTGTTGTTCAGTCACTGAGTCATGTCCATCTTTTTTGCAACCTCATGAACTGCAACACATCAGGCTTCCCTGTCCTTCACTATCTCCTGGAGTTTGCTCAAAATTATGTCTATTGAGTCAGTGATACTTTCTGACCATCTCATCTTACATATATGCAAAAAATAAAAAAGTTTAATACATCAAATAATTATGGACTTCTATAATATTTTTCACAATGTATGGTAAATTAGTAAGCTCCTTTTAGGTTTTATTTGATACATAAATTGAAATCATTTTTAGATATGGTTAGAGAAAAGGAATCCTGGGTCATAAATTTTTGCTTAAGTAGTATTTACATAGATAATTGATACTAAAAATTTTATAATAGTATCAAGGATTATAATATGTATTTAAAAATACAGATAGATTATTATGAAGTAAATAGACTTTTCTTGACATATAGTTGTCAGACTCAAACTTGTGTGTCTGATGCACAGTAAAGTGAAACAAATTGAAACACCCAAGTTGGGGCACCAACCTGGGAGATGGGAGACATAGGCTTATCTCAAATCTTGCTGGCTGGCCAGGGGAACAAAGGTTTTAAAGGCAAAAAAGGCATAATGACAACGGGACTTTTGTAATTTCATCTTCCTCTATGATCTCAGTTGCAGACTCCCCAACTCAGTCTTGTGACTCCATGTGTCATTGGTGACTGAGATAGAACTCTGTGTTCCTGCAAACTAGTAAAGCATGGTCTTGTTATCTTGTAACTTCTTTCTAGAAAAAAGCAAAATCAGTGGTTGATGCATTTTATTCTTTACTTAGAGCTTTCAAGATGGTTCAGGAGAGTTTCAGTTATAATTGACCCTCCATGTGTCATCAATTTTAAGCCCACTTTGGGTCAGCTTGTTGAACTAACAGGACACTATATGGATAGTTTGGGGTCATAAATCAAAGCATTAGTTTAAGCTAACAATCATGGAAGAAATTATGTTGGGCTTGTTTTTCCTTTGTTTCTGTCTTCTCTCACTTTCTAGGTAGCAATTGTTTGAATCTGCTCTTTGAAACTCAGGGAAGGTCCAGGAGACTAAACGCATTTTACAAACAGGATGCAAGCAGAGTACATGGGGAGAACTGTCCTGGGAAGGCCAGATAGGGTCCTGCTGAGTTACATATTTTGTTCTGGGAACTGGCATTTTCACCAATATTCTATTCCTTTTTCTCATGGATTTCAGCAAAAAAGTCTCAAAATATAAATTGTGTCCAGGACACAGATTTTGATCTAACATGATTTCAGTTTAGTTCAGTCGTTCAGTTGTGTCTGAATCTTTGTGACCCCATGTACTGCAGCATGCCAGGCCTCCATATCAATCACCAACTCCTGGAATTTACTCAAACTCATATCCATCGAGTCAGTGATGCCATCCAACCATCTCATCCTCTGTCATCCCCTTCTCCTCCTGCCCTCAATCTTTCCAAGCATCAGGGTCTTTCCTAATGAGTCAGTTCTTCAAATCAGGTGACCAAATTATTGGAGTTTCAGCTTCAGGCACAGTTCTTCCAGTGAATATTTAGGACTGACTTCCTTTAGGATGGACTGGTTCGATCTCCTTGCAGTCCAAGATACTCTCAAGAGTCTTCTCCAATAACACAGTGCAAAAGCATCAATTCTTTGGTGCTCAGCTTTCTTTATAGTCCAACTGTCACATCCATACATGACTAATGGAAAAACCACAGCCTTGACTAGACGGATCTTTATTGTCTCTGCTTTTTATTATGCTGCCTAGGTTGGTCATAGCTTTTCTGCCAAGCAGTAAACATCTTTAATTTCACAGCTGCATCACCATCTGGAATGGGTGAATTTAATTAAGATGAACATTGTATCTACTATTGTGGGCAAGAATGCCTTAGAAGAAATGGAGTAGCCATCGTAGTCTACAAGAGTATGAAATTCAGTACTTGGATGCAATCTCAGAAATGACAGAATGATCTGTGTTCATCTCCAAGGCAAACCATTCAATACCACTGTAATCCAAGTCTATACCCTGACCACTAATGCTGAAGAAGCTGAAGTTGAACAGTTCTATGAAGACCTACAAGACCTTTTAAAACTAACCACCCATAAAAGATGTCCATTTCATTACAAGGGACTGGAATGCAAAAGTAGGAAGTCAAGTAACACCTGTAGTAACAGGCAAATTTGGCCTTGGAGTACAGAATGAAGCAGGGCAAAGGCTAATAGAATTTCACAAAGAGAACACACTGGTCATAGCAAACACCCTATTCCAAAAACACAAAAGAAGACTCTACACATGGACATCACCAGATGGCCAACACAAAACTCAGTTTGATTAAATTCTCTGCAGCCAAAGATGGATAAGCTCTATACAGTCAGCAAAAACAAGACCAGGAGCTGAATATGGCTCAGATCATGAACTCCTTATTGACAAAGTCAGACAAAAAAATGAAGAAGTTAGGGAAAACTACTAGATCATTCACATACGACCTGAATCAAATCCCTTAAGATTATACAGCAGAAGTTAGAAATAGATTTAAGGGACTAGATCTAATGGACAGAGTGCTTGAAGAACTGTCAACAGGTTCATGACATTGTATAGGAGACAGGGAGCAACACCATCCCCAAGGAAAAGATATGAAAAAAGGCAAAATGGCTGTCTGAGGAGGACTTACTAATAGCTGTAAAAAGAAGAGAAGACAAAAGCAAAGGAGAAAAGGAAAGATATACCCATTTGAATGCACAGTTCCAAAGAATAGCATGGAGAGATAAGAAAGCCTTCCTCAGTGATCAAGGGAAAGAAATAGAGAAAAACAATAGAGCGGGAGAGACAATGTTGATGTATGGCAAAACCAATACAATACTGTAAAGTAATTAACCTCCAATTAAAATAAATAAATTTGTATTTATAAAAAAATAAAAAGGTACTTCAAGAAAAAAAAAAGTAAGAAATCTCTTCAAGAAAATTAGAGATACCAAAGGAATATTTCATGCAAAAATGGGTTCAATAAAGGACAGAAGTGGTATGTACCTAACAGAAGTAGAAGATGTTAAGAAGAGGTGGCAAGAATACACAGAGTTATTTTACAAAAAAGATCTTCATGACCCAGATAATCACGATGGTATTATCACTCATCTAGAGCCAGATATCTTGGAATGTGAAGTCAAGCGGGCCTTAGGAAGCATCACTACAAACAAAGCTAGTGGAGGTAATGGAATTCCAGTTGAGCTACTACAAATCCTAAAAGATGATGCTTTTAAAGTACTGCATTCAATATGCTAGCAAATTTGGAAAACTCACCAGTGACCACAGGACTGTAAATGATCAGTTTTCATTCCAATCCCAAAGAAAGGAAATGTCTAAGAATGTTGACACTACTGCACAATTGCACTAATCTCATACTCTAGTGAAGTAATGCTCAAAATTCTGCAAGTCAGGATTCAACAACACATGAACCATGAGGTTCCAGATGTTCAAGCTGGTTTTAGAAAAGGCAGAGGAACCTGAGATCAAATTGCTAACATCTGTTAGATCATCAAAAAAGCAAGAGAGTTCCAGGGGAAAAAAAATCTATTTCTGCTTTATTGACTATGCCAAATCCTTTAACTGTGTGGATCACCACAAACTGTGGAAAATTCTGGAAGAGATGGGAATACCAGACCACCTGACCTGCCTCTTGAGAAATCTGTATGCAGGTCAGGAAGCAACATTTAGAACTGGACATGGAGCAACAGACTGGTTCCAAATACAAAAAGGAGTATGTCAAGGATGTATATTGTCATCCTACTTGTTTAACTTACATGCTGAGTACATCATGAGAGATGCTGGGCTGGATGAAGCGCAAGCTGGAATCAAGATTGCCAGGAGAAATATCAATAACCTCATTTATGGAGATGACACCACCCTTGCGGCAGAAAGCAAGAAGAACTAAAGAGTCTCTTGATGAAAGTGAATCAGGAGAGTGAAAAATTGGCTTAAAGCTCAACATTCCAAAACTAAGATCATGGCATCTGGTTCCATCACTTCCTAGCCAATAGATGGGGAAACAATTGAAACAATGGCTGACTTTATTTTTGGGGGATCCAAAATCACTGCAGATGGTGATTGCAGCCATGAAATTATAAGACACTTACTCCTTGGAAGGAAAGTTATGACCAACCTAGAAAGCATATTAAAAAGCAGACATTACTTTGTCAACAAAGGTCCATCTAGTCAAGGCTATGTTTTTTCCAGTAGTTATGTATGGATGTGAGAGTTGGATTATAAAGAAAGCTGAGCACCGAAGAACTGATGCTTTTGAACTGTCGTGTTGCGTAAGACCCTTGAGAGCCCCCTGGACTGCAAGCAGATCCAACCAGTCCATCCTAAAGGAAATCAGTCCTGAATATTCATTGGAAGGACAGAGGCTGAAGCTGAAACTCCAATATTTTGTCCATCTGATGTGAATAATTGACTCATTTGAAAATACCCTGATGCTGGGAAAGATTGTGGGCTGGAGGAGAAGAGGACTCAGAGGATAAGATTGTTGGATGGCATCATCGACTCAACGGACATGAATTTGGGTAAACTCTGGGAGTTGGTGATGGACAGGGAGTCCTGGCATGCTGTGATTCATGGGATCGCAAAGAGTCGGTTATGACTGAGCGAGTGAACTGATCTGATAGTTAAGAATCATACTGAAGAAACAATTGCTCTTAATGACATGATTACTGGAAAAACCATAGCCTTGACTAGATGGATCTTTGTTGACAAATTAATGTCTCTGCTTTTTAATATGCTTTCTAGGTTGGTCATAACTTTTCTTCCAAGGAGTAAGTGTATTATAATTTCATGGCTACAGTAACCATCTGCAGTGATTTTGGAGGCCCCAAAAATAAAGTCAGCCACTGTTTCCATTGTTTCCCCATCTATTTGCCATGAAGTGACGGGACCAGATGCCATGATCTTCGTCTTCTGAATGTTGAGCTTTAAGCCAAGTTTTCCACTCTTCTCTTTCAATTTAATCATGAGACTTTTTAGTTCTTCTTCATTTTCTGCCATAAAAGGTGGTGTCATCTGCATATCTGAGGTTATTGATATTTCTCCTGGCAATCTTGATTCCAGCTTGTACTTCTTCCAGCCCAGCGTTTCTCATAATGTACTCTGCATATAAGTTAAACAAGTAGGATTCCTATTTGGAACCAGTCTGTTGTTCCATGTCCAGTTCTAACTGTTGCTTCCTGACTTGCATACAGGTTTCTCAAGAGGCAGGTCAGGTGGTCTGGTATTCCCATCTGTTTCAGAATTTTCCACAGTTTGTGGTGATCCACATAGTCAAAGGTTTGGCATAGTCAATAAAACAGAAATAGATGTTTTTTCTGGGAACTCTCTTGGTTTTTCAATGATCCAGCAGATGTTAGCAATTTGATCTCTGGTGCCTCTGACTTTTCTGAAACCAGTTGAACATCTGGAAGTTCACAGTTCACGTATTGTTGAAGCCTGGCTTGGAGAATTTTGAGCATTACTTTAGTAGCGTGTGAGATGAGAGCAATTGTGCCATAGTTAAAGCATTCTTTGGCATTGCCTTCCTTTGGGATTGGAATGAAAACTTACCTTTTCCAGTATTTTTAGCTATGGTGATTCATTAAAGTAATTCAGGAATCTTAAAAAGAAATGTTAACATCCAAGGCCAATTCCAGACCAATTGAATATTTATTTTTTTAAAACTCACACACATTTTTCTAATGTTAAATAAGAGTCCCTAAAATCAATCCATGAAAAACAATGAGATGAGAAATGATATTAACTGAAGAAGCCTAATTTTTCCCCTTGCTGTTGATATCTGTGAATATATGGTAATCTTTTCAAATTCCTCTTCCTTATTCCTCCTCTCTTTTCCATTCTTCATGTGAAGTGTAGTTTAAAGACATAATAGAAGAAACTAAACAATAGATGAAGAAATGCAAAACTGGGATAAAATAATATAGTTTTCTTTGGTTTTAGTTGCCTTTCTCTCCTGTTGCATGTTTGCTTTTAAGCTTACTCCCGTCCTAGAATTGAAGTGGAATCCACTGAAAAAAGGCAATTCCATTTACTGAGTAAATGTTAATAGATGAAGGTTGAACAAAGAAATAAGAACACTGGAAGATTTCCAAGTAGACAGATGAAAAATGCTCATTGAGTAATGTAGGGATTCACAGGCTACAGTCAATGTTCATCATTCTAATTGATATAAAAGTACAATTGAATTTTCTGGCAATCAAACTTCTTATCATATCCTGTGCTACTATTTAACTTATTTGCTGAGTACATCATGTGAAATGCTGGGCTGGATGAAGCACAAACAGGAATCAAGATTGCCAGGAAAATTATCAATAACCTCAGATAAGCAGATGACATCACCCTTATGGCAGAAAGCAAAGAGGAAGCTGTTGGTAAAAGTGAAATAGGAGGGTGAAAAAGTTGGCTTAAGACTTAGCTTTCAAAAAACTAAGATCATGGAATCCAGTCCCATCAGTTCATGGCATCCAGTCCCATCAGTTCATGGCAAATAGATGGGGAAACAGTGACAGACTTATTTTCTTGGGCTCCAAAATCACTGTAGATGGTGAATGCAGCCATGAAATCAAAAGACACTTGCTCCTTGGAAGAAAAGCTATGACCAACCTAGACAACATATTAAAAAGCAGAGCCATTAATTTGCTGGCAAATGTCCGTCTAGTCAAACCTCTGGTTTTCTCAGTAGTCATATGTGAATATGAGAGTTGGACTATACAGAAAGCTGAATGCCAAAGAATCGATGCTTTTGAACTGTGGTGTTAGTGAAGACTCCTGAGAGTCCCATGGAATGTAAGGAGATCCAACCACACAATCCTGAAGGAAATTAGTCCTGAATATTCATTGGAAGGACTGATGCTGAAGCTCCAATACTTTTGCTACCTGATGTGAAGAACTGACTCATTGGTAAAGACTGATGCTGGGAAAGGTGGAAGGCTGGAGGAGAAGGGGATGACAGAGTATGAGATGGTTGGATAGCATCACTGACTCAATGGACATGAGTTTGAGCAAGCTCCAGGAATTGGTGATGGACAGGGAAGCCTGGTGTGGTCCAGTCCATGGGGTTGTAAAGAGTCAGACAAGACTGAGTAACTGAATTGAACTGAATGCTTATTTCAGTAACAAAAATTTAATATAAAAGCATCACATCATTTTTGAATGAAACTACTGATATCTAAACATCATGGTGATTTGATATCCACTATCATTCAAGTAAAAATAAAATTCATGAATAAGCCTTAATTTATTTCAATTAAACTGTGCTAGTGGCATATGTAATAATAACATGTTTAAAATATTGAATCATTTCACATTCTTACATATTTATATTACTATATATATGTAAATTTTCTATATATATGTTTAGAGTTTATTAAAATTTATTAATAAATTTCACTTTCTAAAATTTATTAATAAATTTAATTTATTAAAATTTATCTTGGCTTAGGCTTATTATTAGCAACAATTTAACCAAAACCATACAAAGATAGTTTAGAATGCTTATAAATATTTTAAAATAGCAATATTCAATTAGATACATAAATCTTAATGGGATTTTTATAACTCCTCTAAATTAGTTTCTGTGTTCAGAATTCAGTATCACTTATACTTTTACAAAGAAGCAGAACTCATTCATATTTTTTCTGGTCTTCATTTTTATAGGCATAATTAACTGCTGATATTGATGCTTTTGAACTGTGGTGTTGGAGAAGACTCTTGAGAGTCCCTTGGACTCCAAGGAGATCCAACCAATCCATTCTGAAGGAGATCAACCCTGGGATTTCTTTGGAAGGAATGATGCTAAAGCTAAAACTCCAGTACTTTGGCCACCTCATGCGAAGACTTGACTCATTGGAAAAGACTCTGATGCTGGGAGGGATTGGGGTCAGGAGGAGAAGGGGACGACAGAGGATGAAATGGCTGGATGGCATCACCGACTCGATGGACATGAGTTTGGGTAAACTCCGGGAGTTAGTGATGGACAGGGAGGCCTGGCATGCTGCAATTCTTGGCGTCACAAAGAGTCGGACACGACTGAGTGACTGAACTGAACTGAACTGAAGTTTTTATATATATACTTAGGAATAGATGAAATGTTTACAGCAACAAAATTTCAATTTCTAATTGCTTTTAAAGTTATATAATCCAATATCATATAACTTTATGATGAAGATAAGAACATGTATGCTCTGTTCTCAAAACATTGTTATTCTCTGTATTATTTGGGTACAGGAGTTTAAAGGTAAAAACTAGTACATAGAATTGTCTCTATCATAATATAAATATTCTTATCAAGATCCAAGTAGTATTAAATTTTTAAGTACTTGATTTATCAGATATTTAATGAACATATCTGACAAACTGTTGTTTACTAAGTGCTCAGAGTCTATGGGTCAAGGATTTGGGTGGAAATGATTTGTCTCTTCTGCCCTGGTGCCACTGAGCATGAATAGAATGTCTGGAGGGTAGAATCATCTGGCCATTTCTTCACTAATATGTGCCTGAGTTGTGATGAATCAAAAACTGTACTCACCTGGAACTGTCAGCTAGCGTGGCTACACTTTGCCTTTTCATATATCCATGTGGCTTGGGCTTCCTCATGCCATGGAAGCTTCAGAGCTTGGTGGCTTGCATGGTGGCTCAAGGACTAAAGTGAACAAGGCAAAACAAGACAGAAACTGCAGGGCCTTTTATGACTCAGTCTTAGAAGTCACTAAGTATTACTTTTACATTATTCAGGATAACAGTAAGGATAGGGTACACAGACCCCACTTTTCTATATGCAGCATGTCAGAGAATTGGTAGCTATGTATTTAACATTAGAGTCACATATTTAAAGTGTTATATATGCAAACAAAAGCATGCTAACCGAACAGCGTATTTTAAAGTATAAATTCCATAAAATTCTGCAATTCAGCCTTGGAAAACTGCAATGCTACATAATCCTAAATGTGAAGGAAAATCGTTAAGACCTGATATTTTATGTAGCTGACATTATTTGTCATGTTCAACAACCTTGCCTATGTCCTTTGTTTTTTTTGTTTTGTTTTTGTTTTTTTTTTTAGTATTGGCAAGGGTCATGAAGTAGTTATAGTCATAAAACTTGGAGTAAGTTTCCTCTTAATGTAGGTAAGAATGAGTTCTTTCTCAATTTAGGTAAACATTTCTCAGTAGCCGAACACATTAATAACATACTGGAGAGTATCAAAACTAAGACAATCTTATTAGATTAAATGCTAATAATGATTATAAACTGATTTCTGCTTCTATATTATGTAACTTTCATCAAGTCTAATTTACATTATAGGGATGCTTTAATTTGAGATTACTAAAAAATGTCAAGGAAAGCTGAAATAATTTACTCAATTCAGAAATATCAATTTTGGAGTATATGTATGAAAATCATGGACAATACTATTCTAACAATAATATATTGGGTTAAAAAGAAATATGAACCATGTATGACTTTAGATTGTTTCAATAATGAAATAGCATTATTGTTTTAATTTTGTTGATTGCAAAATTCCTCTTCCTTCAGGGGTTATTGGAAAAATTTATGGTTTCAACCTTTAGTTTAGAATTAATGTTACTGCTGAGCTCTGGGATTACAAATAGCTATCTATTCCCAACATAACATCAGACAACCTTTATAAAAGTCACTTAATAAATACTGCCTGTGTTAGGAAAAAAAAAAAAAGTTTATTGTGTGAGAGCTATTAGTGAAGAGCAGATAATGATATAAAGGAGAAAGGTGGTAAAATTAGCAGAGAGATTAAAAGTACTTCTATTGATATGTTCTACTTGGCAAAATAACACTGTGAAAATTTTCCAGCATAGACAATCTTTTAATATTCCTAAGCAATTATGGTAACTCACTCCAGTATTCTTACCTGGAGAATCCCATGGACAGAGGAGCCTGGCAGTCTACAGTCCAGGGGGTCTCAAGAATCAGACATGACTTAGTGACTAAACCACCACCACGAGACAATTATAGGCTCTTTATGCATTTTCTTCTGTAAGTTATAAATCATTCATATATTTAAAAATAGCAGTAATTGCCAATGTCTGTTAATTTAAGACTTTTTTTAAACTTTCATATTAGTTATAGTATTTTGTATATGAAAACACTTCAATAATGTTAAGGAAATTTGTCTTCAGTGGTTTTAATGATCTAGGTTGAAGTTTTGAAATGAGGCATGAAATTACACTTCGGGATAAAAAAAATTATTCATTCGTTCATTATTCTATGCGATTCTCTGATTAGTGTATTTTCTTTACTCTCAGATACATCTGTCATGTGTATGTGTGCTCATCACTCAGTCCTGTCCAACTCTTTGTGATCCTGTGGACTGTAGTCCACCAGGCTCCATTCATGGGATTCTCCAGATAAGAATTCTGGAGTGGGTTGCCATTTCTTTCTCCAAGGGATCTTCCTGACCCAGGAATCAAACCCACTGTCTCCTGCATTGGCAGGTGGGTTCTTTACCACCAGCACAACCTGGGAAACCCACATCTGTAATTAAAGCCTAAAGTATTGTTTCTTTGGGTGTTTATCTTAGAAGGCTAAAATACATGATAAAGTAACTTTTGTCTGTATATATGTAGTTTTCTGCTTGTAACTGAATGCAAATTTTGTAAAATTAGATTAACAGGGAGTTCTTTGCATATTTCATTAGGCAGTCTCTTAGCTTAATAGTGCACAAAGAGTAGTGCCTGAGTTCAAGGATTAAGTATGTACTCCTTAGTATAGAAACAATTAGCTCACTGATTGTGTGATTACTTAATGTACAGTTTTTGAAAAGTGATGCCAGGATTCTAAACATGAAGCAGGGAGCAGAATGTGAATGTCCTTTAATAAGGCTGAGGTGATTTGTTTAAGGATGGCATGATTATCTGGGTTGTTTATTTATAATGAAAGGAAACTTACAAATAATTCTATAAAATGTATTATTCATAACAAAGTACAGGAATGAGTATATGTAAAAATGTCCTAGGGCTTTTTATTTGTCATGTTCTATAATATAGAAAATTTTATTACTGTGAAAAGTAGCTCAGTGAGTGACAGTATTTCAAGAAATATATTAAGACTACACTATATGGTAAATATAGTAACAATATTTTAAGAGCAAGAATTGACACAAATAATCCTATAAAATAATTTACATTTAGAACAATGATTTTATAGGTAACTCAATTAATATAAACTAAAATTAGCATTCAACTTTAATTGTGGTTGTTTTAGCATGAGCACAATCTGCTATCCTTTCTACTTGTTTTAAGTATTATAACTATTAGTTTTAATTTTACTAAGAAAGACTATAACCAAGAAAGAGTATACAATCTATGTCCCTCACTTATGTCTGCTAATTCAAATCCAGCAAATATGGGTATGGTTAATATGCTTGGTCCCATGCACAATCTAGAGAAATGTGAGCTACCAGGATTCTAAAGTCTAGGTGTTCAGAGAAAGTAAGTAAAAATAGAAGCATGTAATAGAAATAGTGACAAAAATAAGTGCCACCATTAAAAAGTAGGTGACACACTATTTCATTGCATTATAATTGGAATGTGCGTGCATACTTAGTCACTCAATCATGTCTAACTCTTTGAGACCCCATGAACTGTCCAGGCTCTTCTGTCCATGGAATTTTGCAGGCAAGATATTGGAGTGGGTTGCCATTTTCTCCTCCAGGGGATATTTTCTACCCAGGAATCATAATTGTCAGTTACAATCATAATTGTTTAAATGATCAGAATAAGGAGCATAATTTCAAATCTTTTTTGAAGACTTTAAGAATGGCAACACTTGAAATAGTTCTTGAGTATAAAAATATAATTATAATTTCATAATGTAGAAATGTGTGCTGGGGGAACACAAGACCTAGGGAGGAGACAGAAGTATATAAAGTATAGGAGCAGAGAGATCTAAAATTAAGAGTATGTGCAAATTCAGTTCTATAAACAAACCCTTAAGGGAGATTGGAAATGAAATTGAAATGGAAATGAGTATGAAACTCAGTTTAGGAGAGATTAAGTGATTTGTTGGAGAATACTATTACTAGGTGAAGTTAAAATGTCTAGAACCACATTCCAGAGGATGAGTAAAGAAAAGACTGAAAATGTAGTTTAGAGCCACACTGAAAGTGTAGTTTAGCATTTATTAAAGTATTTCTTAAGATGTGCTTGCAGAAATCCTTGATATGCATTTCAAAAAGTAGTTTCTGGATTATAGCAGTTTAGATGTTTACATTTTTAAGCAACAGACAGCTCAATCTAAAGTGACAAGTTAAAACACTGTAAGTGCAATCTGCAGTACAACCTATTATTATTATTATTTTTTACTAACCTAACCAATAAGCTCAAATGATATCATCTACATGGATAGACATTTCCAAATACTGTTATCAATCCATGAACATATGATTCCTTGTAAAACATTTACAGAATTTTATTAAAATCTCCTCTTGAAGTCTTTCTCTTAGCATGCCTTAGTATTGAAAATTCAGTTCAGTACAGTTCAGTCGCTCAGTTGTCTCTGATTCTTTATGACCCCAAAAACTGCAGCATGCTAGGCTTTCCTGTCCATCACCAACTCCTGGAGCTTACTCAAACTCATGTCCATCCAGTCGGTGATGCCATCCAATAATCTCATCTTCTGTTAACCCCTTCTCCTCCCGACCTCAATCTTTCTCAGAATCAGGCTCTTCACTAGTGAGTCAATTCTTCCCATCGGATGGCCAAAGTATTGGAGTTTCAGATTCAGTCCTTCCAATGAATATTCATGACTTGTTGAGATCCACTGGATAAGCAGGGTTTCTGAAAGCACCATACAGTGGGAGAATGAGAAACAAGACACAAGAATTCAGTGAAAAGCGAGGATCGGGGGACCAAAACCACTCCAAGGTGAAGGTGCAGAAACTGAATCCAAGACAGCTTTATTATACTTTCTGCTGTGAAGGAAAGAATATGCAGAGAGTTAAGCTATAAATCATGTGGCCTTCAGGGCCAAAGAACAAAGTGATCATTAACCATTGAGTAACTAAGAAACCGGAGAAGGCAATTGCAACCCACTCCAGTACTCTTACCTGAAAAATCCCATAGGCGGAGGAACCTGGTAGGCTGCAGACCATGGGGTAGCTAATAGTAGGACATGACTGAGCGACTTCACTTTCACTTTTCACTTTTCACTTTCATGCATTGGAGAAGGAAATGGCAACCCACTCCAGTGTTCTTGCCTGGAGAATCCCAGGGACAGGGAAGCCTGGTGGGCTGCCATCTACGGGGTTGCATAGAGTCGAACACGACTGAAGTGACTTAGCAGCAACTAAGAAACAGTAATCAATAACAAATCAGTAACTAAGACTAATATTCTCATCTATAGATTTTCCACCACGTACTTAAAACATGTGACTCTGAGACGCCAGTTGGGAAACAGTCCAGGGTCCATTTTCCAAACCCCAGAATCGTATCTATTTTCAATATTATGAACTGTTCCCTCTGGACATGTTCCAAGAGTCTCATGCCTTAGAGTATCCAGTTTATCAATAATTATACATTTCTTTTGGGGCGCTTGCCAGGGCCTGTTTTTCTTTTACTCTTCCTGTCTCCTATATTGACCAATTTCCTTAAGATGGATTGGTTGTATCTCCTTTCAGTCCAAGGTACTCTCAAGAGTCTTCTCCAACACCACAGTTCAAAAGCATCAATTCTTTGGCACTCAGCTTTCTTAATAGTCCAACTCTCACATCCGTACATGACTACTGGAAAAACCATAACTTTGACTAGACAAACCTTTGTTGGCAAAATAGTGTCTCTGCTTTTTAACTTGCTGTCTACGTTGGTCATATTTTTTCCTCTAAGGAGCAAACATCTTTTAATTTCACAGCTGGGGTAACCATCTACTGTGATTTTGGACCCAAGAAAATAAAGTATGTTACTGCTTCCATTGTTTCCTAATCTATTTGCCAAGAACTTATGGGACCAGATGCCATGATCTTCGTTTTCTGAATGCTGAGTTTTAAGCCAACATTTTCTCTCTCCTCATTCACTTTCATCAAGAGGCTGTTTAGTTTTTCTTCATTTTCTGACAGGAGGGTGTTGTCATCTCCATATCTAAGGTTACCAATATTTTTATCAACAACCTTGGTTCCAGCTTGTGCTTCATCCAGCCTGGCATTTCACATGAGGTACTCTTCATATAAGTTAAATAAGCAGGGTGACAATATACAGCCTTGATATACTACATTCCCAATTTGGAACCAGTCTGTTGTTCCATGTCCAGTTCTAACTGTTGCTGCTTGACCTGTATATAGATTTCTCAGAAGGCAGGTCAGGTGCTCTGGTATGTCTATCTCTTTCAGAATTTTCTGCAGTTGGCTGTGATCCATAGAGTCAAAGATTTTTCTATAGTCAATAAAGCAGTAATAGTTGTTTTTCTGGAACTCCCTTGCTTTTTTGTTGATCAAACGGATGTTGGTAATTTGATCTCTGGTTCCTCTGTCTTTTCTAAAACCAGCTTGAACATCTGGAATTTCACAATTCAAGTACTTTTGAAGCCTGGCTTGGAAGATTTTGAGCATTACTTCACTAGCATGTGAGATGAGTGCAGTTGTGCAGTATTTTGAGCATTCTTTGTAATTGCCTTTGTTTGGGATTGGAATGGAAACTGACCTTTTCCAGTCCTGTGGCCACTGCTGAGTTTCCCAAATTAGCTGGTATATTTAGTGAAGCACTATCACAGAATCATCTTTTAGGATTTGAAATAGTTCAACTGGAATTCCATCACCTCCACTAGCTTTGTTCGTAGTGATGCTTGCTAAGGCTCACTTAACTTCCCATTCCAGGATGTATGGCTCTAGGTAAGTGGTCACAGCATCGTGTTTATCTGGGTCATGAAGATCTTTTTTGTGCATGTCTTCTGTGTATTCTTGCCACCTCTTCTTGAAATCTTCTGCTTCTGTTAGGTCCATACCATTTCTGTCCTTTATTGTGCCCATCTTTGCATGAAATTTCAATAAGTTTCTTAAAAAGATCTAGTCTTTCTCATCCTATTGTTTTCCTCTATTTCTTTGCACTGATCACTGAGGAAGACTTTCTTATCTCTCCTTGCTATTCTTTGGAACTCTGCATTAAAATGGATATATCTTCTTTTTCTTCTTTGCCTTTAACTTCTCTTCTTTTCTCAGCTATTGTAAGGCCTCCTCAGGCAACTACTTTGAATTTTTTCATTTCTTTTTCTTGGGGATGATCTTGATCACTGCTTCTTGTACAATGCCATGAACCTCTGTCCATAGTTCTTCAGATATCTTGTCTATCATATCCAATTCCTTCTATATATTTGTCACTTTCACTGTATAATCTTAAGGGATTTGATTTAGGTCATACCTGAATGGTCTAGTGGTTTTCCTTACTTTCTTCAATTTAAAACTGAATTTGGCAATAAGGAATTCATGATCTGACCCACAGTCAACTCCTGGTCTTGCTTTTGCTGACTGTATAGAGCTTCTCCATCTTTGACTGAAAATAATATAATAAATATGATTTCAGTATTGACCACCTGGAGATGTCCATGTGTAGTCTTCTCTTGTGTTGTTGGAAGAAGGTGTTTTCTATGACTAGTGCCTTCTCTTGGCAAAACTCTGTTAGCCATTGCCCTGCTTCATTCTGTACTCCAAGGCCAAATTTGCCACTCCAGGTGTCTCTTGACTTCCTACTTTTCCATTCTAGTCCCCTATAATGAAAATGACATCTTTTTTGGGGTGTTAATTCTAGAAAGTCTTGTGGGTCTTCATAGAAGAGTTCAACTTCAGCTTCTTCAGCATTACTAGTCTAGGCATAGACTTGGATTACTCTATTGTTGAATGGTTTGCCTAGAAATGAACAGAGATCATTCTATCATTTTTGTGACTGCATCCAAGTACTGCATTTCAGACTGTTTTGTTGACTGTGATGGCTAATCCGTTTCTTCTAAGCGATTCTTGCCCATGGTAGTAGATACAATGGTTATCTGAGTTAAAGTCACCCAATCCTTTCCATTTTATTTCAATGATTCCTCAAATGTGGATATTCACTCTTTCCATCTCCTGTTTGACCACTTTCAATTTGTCTTGATTCATTGACCTAACATTCCATGTTCCTATGCAATGTTGGTCTTTACAGCATCTGACTTTACTTCCATTATTAGTCACAACCAAAACTGTCCATTGTTTTCGCTTTGGCTCCGTCTCTTCATTCCTTCTGGAGTTATTCCTTTACTGATCTCCCATAGCATATTGGGCACCTACCGACATGGGGAGTTCATCTTTCAGTGTCCTATCTTTTGCCTTTTCATAGTGTTCATGGGGTTCTCAAGGCAAGAATTCTGAAGTGGTTTTCCATTCCCTTCTCCAGGGGACCTTATTTTGTCAGAACTCTCCACCATGACCTGTCCATGTTGGCTGGCCCTACACAGCATGACTCATAGTTTCATTGCATTAGAGAAGGTTGTGGTCTATATGATCAGTTTGTTTAGTTTTCTGTGACTGTGGTTTTTATTCTATCTGCTTTCTGATGAATAAGGATAAGAGATTTATGGAAGCTTCCTGATGGGACAGACTGACTGAGGGGAAACTGAGTCTTGTTCTGATTGGCTGGGCCATGCTCAGTAAATCTTTATTCCAATTTTCTGTTGATGCTTGGGGCTGTGTTCCCTCCCTGTTGTTTGATCTGAGGCCAAACTATGGTGGATGTAATGAAGATAATAATGACCTTCACAAGGTCCCAGGCATGCATTGTGGCACTCAGTGCCCCTGACCCTTCAGCATGCCACTGTCAACTCATGCCCCTACCGGAGACTCCTGTACATTCACGGGCAAGTCTGGGTTAGTTTCTTGTGGGATCACTACTCCTTTCTCCAGGGTCCTGGTGGGCACAAGTTTCTGTTTGTGCCCTCCAAGAGCCTGTTTAACCAGTCCTGCATAAGTTCTGGTGGTTCTATGGTGGATTTTATGGCACTCTCCTCTAAGATGGCATATGCCATACCCAGGTCTGCTGCACCCAGAGCCCCCACCCCTGTGGCAGGCACTGCTTGACCCATACCTTCACAGGAGACACTCAAACATTGAAGATTACTCACATCTAAATGAAGTTTGGTAGAAGCTCCTTAGTTATACAGTGGAATAGTTTTTGAAATACAGTCATTTCCTTTGGACTTGCATTGAGGTCTAAAACATGCTTCTAGAATAGTAGGAGTTCACAAAATTGACCCGCTCCAAATTAGTTGGGAGAGGGGGAACTTGGTTTTTGTTTTAACTTTGAAAGCTTGTAAAGTACATAAAGCAACTTGATATTACCTCTGATTCTAGAAATGTAAGTTGTCCAGATGACTTTACTGCAGTGTCAGTTTCACATGTATCTGCTTTTTTACTTTGTAAGTTTAGTATAAATCCATTAAGAAATATCAAATTGGCAGCAAAAGCATTTCCAAAGTGACTTAGTATACACCATTGATGGTTGAGGGTGGTTCTCTTCCAAGAAAAAGCAAAAACATTCTTAACACAAGTAAGGTTACCTAGCTTCGGTTTTTGCAAAATAACCATGGAATTAATGAAGTGTGAGTCTATGAGAATGATTGAGTTTTTTCACTGACAGTCAATTCCACATGATAGATTCAAATATTTTTCACATAATATCTACTTCAGAATAATGAAGGTGTAAGTATAAGAAGATTCAGTCTGATCCCTGGGTCAGGGATATCCCCTGGACTAGGAAATGGAAACCCACTCCAATATTCTGCCTGGAAAATGACATGGAGAGAGAAGCCTGGAAGGCTTCAATCCATAGGTTATAAAAGAGTCAAACAAAATTGAGTGACTGAGCATGCATGCCCACATAAACTTTACTTTACTTTTTGAAAAAGTTTGAGAATTTTTTCAAATATACTTTTTTCATGCATATTTTCCCCACAATCAACTGTAATACATTGTAGAAGACTTCACTTGAAGTTATCTTGCATTATACTTTTCTCAATATCTTTGAAAATATTCTCACCTGTAGTGGTTCCACATTTCTCTGGCTTTTGCAATCAAATATCATTTAAAGAACTAAAATCAGCAAGCATCTTCCTTGGTTTAGCAAAAAATGACCTGGTCATAAAATTGCTTTGTTTTAGACTTCATTTTCATTTTTAAAATGTTCTGTGAATAAATTCAAATATGATGAAATATTTCATTGAATATTTTTAAATATGTTCACACTATCGTTTTCCAGTGATCTGGAAATAATGTGAGGATTAGTATAGTGTCCAGTTTCATTATACAATAAGCACAAAACTTTGCCATCTAATTTTATGCCAAAATAATCTGCAGTTCCCTGTTCTTAAAAGTGTGACATTCGAAGTCTGCGTTTATCTTCTTTTCTTATTTTGACATGATGAGTATGCTCTGGTAATATGAAGAAAGTAGATGTTCTGTCGAGTTATAACTTTGTCATTAAACTTTGTTTCCATAACAGGTACTGAGTTCTACCACTGTGGAACTCAGACAGTCATATAAAATAGTAAATGAGTGAAGATAACTGTGTTGCAGCAAAATGTTCTGGAAACTGGAATTCTAATTTTTTTTAATTCTGATTTCCATAATATATAATTCTTATTTTATTATACTTTTTCAGTCATTTAAACTTTTTCTTTTTTTTAATTTAGTACATTTGACACACATAATTGCTAGCCAACTAGTTTTGGTTTCTGATCCAAAGATTGCTGACCCTGCTACAACAATATATACAACATGCTTTAACACAAAAAGTTAACAAACCATTGATGTTTCTAATATGGTAAGACACATTTTCTTTCTTTATATATACAAACTATAAGAAGAGGAAAACCAAATGTATTAAAAAATAAAATAAGTACAAATTATGAGGACAAAATGTTACTAGAGACATCTTCAAGAAAATTAGAGATACCAAGGGAACATTTCATGCAAAGATGGTCTCCATAAAGGACAGAAATGATATGGACCTAACAGAAGCAGAAGATATTGAGAAGAGGTGGCAATAATACACATAAGAACTGTACAAAAAAAGATCTTCACAACCAAGATAATCATGATGGTGTGATCACTCACCTACAGCCAGATATCCAGGAATGTGAAGTCATGTGGGCTTAGAAAGAATCACTATGAACAAAGCTAGTGGAGGTGATGGAATTCCAGTTGAGTTATTCCAAATCCTGAAAGATGATGCTGTTAAAGTGCTGCACTCAATATGCCAGCAAATTTGGAAAACTCAGCAGTGGCCACAGGACTGGAAAAGGTCAGTTTTCATTCCAATCTTAAAGAAAAGCAATGCCAAAGAATGCTCAAACTACGGCACAACTGCACTCATCCCACACACTAGTAAAGTAATGCTCAAAATTCTCCAAGCCAGGCTTCAGCAATATGTGAACCATAAACTTCCAGACGTTCAAGCTGGTTTTAGAAAAGGCAGAGGAACCAGAGCTCAAATTGCCAACATCCGCTGGATCATCAAAAAAGCAACAGAGCTCCAGAAAAACATCTATTTCTGCTTTATTGACTATGCCAAAGCCTTTGACTAGGTGGATCACAACAAACTGTGGAAAATTCTAAAAGAGATGGGGATACCAGACCATCTGACCTGCCTTTTGAGAAACCTATATGCAGTTCAGGAAGTAACAGTGGGAACTGGACATGGGACAACAGACTGGTTCCAAATAGAAAAAGGAAAAAAAGAAAAAGAAAAAGGAGTATGTCAAGGCTGTATATTGTCACCCTGTTTATTTAACTTATATGAAGAGTACATCATGAGAAATGCCAGGCTGGAAGAAGCACAAGCTGAAATCAAGGTTGCCGGGAGAAATATCAGTAACCTCAGCTATGCAGATGACACCACTCTTAGGGCAGAAAGTGAAGAGGAACTAAAAAGCCTCTTGATGAAGGTGAAAGAGTGAAAAAGTTGGCTTAAACCTTAACATTCAGAAAACTAAGATCATGGCATCACTTCATGGAAAATAGATGGAGAGACAGTGGAAACTGTGGCAGACTTTATTTTTCTTGGCTTCATAATCACCACAGATGGTGATTGCAGCCTTGAAATTAAAGGACACTTACTCCTTGGAAGGAAAGTTATGACCAACCTAGAAAGCATATTAAAAAGCAGAGACATTACTTTGCCAACAACAAAGGTCCATCTCATCAAGGCTATGGCTTTTCCAGTAGTCATGTATGGATGTGAGAGTTGGACTATAAAGAAAGCTGAGCACTGAAGAATTGATTTTTTTTATTTAAATTCATTCATTTTATTTGGAGGCTAATTACTTTACAATATTGTATTGGGCATTTAAACATGTATAATATCATATGTGAAATGAATCGCCAGTCCAGGTTCGATGCAGCATACAGGATGCTTGGGGCTGGTGCACTGGGATGACCCAGAGGGATGGTATGGGGAGGGAGGTGGGAGGGGGGTTCAGGATTGAGAACACATGTACACCCTTGGCGGATTCATGTTGATGTATGGCAAAACCAACACAATATTGTAAAGTAATTAGCCTCTAATTAAAATAAATAAATTAAAAAAAAAATAATACTGGAGTAGGTTGCCATGCCCTCCTCCAGCAATGAATGTTTAGGTGCAGTGAAAAAGTCCTGCTCTTGGTCGATGCTTTAGTAGGAGGCATCTCATGCCATACCTACTATATTTACTTTTGAAGAAAAGTCAAAGTCTTGCCTGGTCTCACTTATTTCTTGCTTTTTTGAAGATGCTAAGGAGTTTGTTTGTCATGAATGCATACTTGATTTGCCTTCTATCTGGAGCACTCTTCCTCTTGCTATGTCCTCATAGCATATGTTCTTTCTTCATTTAAATTAATTTTTTTCTCAAGTCTCACTTTTCTCAAGAATATATGTTAAAGACTGTGTTTAAAATAGGAGCCTCAGTTTATTATGAAACCCTTAACTTTTTTTTTTTTTATTATTATCCCTACAAGCATTTATCCTATCTTGAAACCACATTATCTATGGAAATATTTGTTTGTTCCCTTTCTGTCATCCCCATATAATATATGCAGGATAAAGCAGGGACTGGGCCTTTTTTGTTTGTTTGTTTACCGCTATATCAGCAACACTTAAAAGAGCAGTTTACACATATCAGGAGATCTGAATGATTGATTCATACTATTCTCACTTAGCTCATGGAGACTCAATATTCTGTCAATGCTACTTACTGCACCATTAAGATTCATGCCCTATGAAACCAAAGGATAAGTATTCTCAAATTCACTTGATTAAATAAAGGCTACATCTTGTTGTTGTCATCTGCTCTGCAGTGTGCTAACTTTATCTTATCCTGAATTATTCAGATGAATTTAGTTGGCTAAAGTTATTTTAGAAAATGATTGGTGGCAATTGAACGAATCGAAGAAAGTTGAATTCAATGATTTTTGCCAAAAAAAAAGAGAGGGATTTTAATGCAATGCTAGTTTTAAACAGTGAGATGTCAGTTATTAAAATAGAATTTTAAATTTTTTTACAATCTCCATTGAAGACAGCAAATGGCAGTTCTTTGAATTTCTTTTAAATATTAATTTAAACATAAAAGTTTCCCTTTTGAACTAAGGTTATTTGGTTACTCCTAAGCAATATTCAGAAAATATACAAACTCCCTGTGGACTGACAGACTTTATGCAATTTGCTCTAATTTTTCAGTCTTGCTTCCTTCTATTTTTGTGTTTTTCTATAAAACTGTTAAATACAAATTCTGTCCAGTGCCCTGGGACTTCCTTTTTTTTGCATTGAATTTTTCATATTTGAATAAATCTGCTCAAGTTAAAATCACTAGGTTAGTTTCTTTGATCTCTGTTATTCTTTTCATCTCCACTGGTAAACATTTTATATTTCAATGATTTTCCCCTTCTCAATTACCATTTGCATTCAATCTCCAACAAACAAAATTTGGTAATTTTAATATATTTCCTAATGTTTGTTATATTTTTATACTTAAGTTTATGTACTTTTTATTTAAAAAGATCTAAATCATATATTGATTACAATAAAAATACAAAGAAAAAAAATACAAAGAAGTGTATGACATATATTTGTTATGAAGTCCAAGTTCACTCTGCTTTCTGCACAATAGATGAATAAATCCAAGAAACAAGGTATGGAGGCAAAGAATACAACTTTATTCAGAGAGTCAGCTGACCAAAAAGATGACAGACTTCATTGGTATAAGTCTCAAAATAACCATCTTGTCCAAGTCTAGATCTCAAGTTCTTTCATGGATCAGAGATGGGGGGAGGTGAGGAAACAGAGTAAGAAATCATTTAATTCTTGCAAATATCTCCTAAAATGGCAAGCCTCAGGTACTTCCTTGCATTTATTTCTTCAGTGGTATGAAATGGAATATCTCCTGTCATATGAATAAACAAGGAAACCACACCTATCTGTGATTAAAGCCCACAATATGTGAATTTCTGAGCCACACATGAGGGATACCTTTTCCCACACAAAGAACTCAAGAATGTAGCAGTCCTTCATAGGTGAGCATGGTCAGGTAATCTCCCTGTGAGCAAAATAAATCATTTTAAGGGTTAGACAGAGGGGGACAGGCAAGGCTCCCTGAGATAGGCCATTATATATGCCTATAATAACAAAAGTGGCAAAACAAATCACAGAAGCAGATCCAGTATGGAGTTAAAATTAACCCTTCCTGGTTACATATTTATATATGTATTTCTTTATGAATTGGTTTATAAGAAACAGATTTTTAAAAAGTGAGCACATCAAATAGCAAGTAATTAATATATCATAATTATTTAGCAGCAAAGCATATCATTGGTTGACAAAAATATTTAAAAAAATAAATTAATCAAATTGCTCCATTAAACTAGTATTAGTTACAGTATAGTAACCTTCAGAAATCAGGATGGTATTGTAAGTACTAAAAACTCCATGAAAATTTGAGATTATGTTACTTTAAAGGCAGAAAGTGAGGACGAACTCAAGAACTTTTTGATGAAAGTGAAAGAGGAAAGTGAAAAAGCTGGCTTGAAATTGACCATTCAGAAAACAAAGATCATGGTATCCAACCCCATCACTTCATGGCAAAAAGATGGGGAAAGAGTGGAAACAGTGTCAGACTTTATTTTCTTGGGCTCCAAAATCACTATAGATGGGAACTGCAGCCATGAAATTAAAGGACACTTGCTCCTTGGAAGAAAAGCTATGACCAACCTAGACAGCAAGTTAAAAAGCAGACTTTGCTGACAAAGACCCATCTAGTCAAAGCTTTTGGTTTTTCCAGTAGTCATGTGTGGATATGAGAGTTGGACCATAATGATAGCTGAAAGCCGAAAAACTGATGCCTTTGAACTGAGGTGTTGGAGAAGACTACTGAGAGTCGCTTGGACTGAAAGGAGATGCAACCAGTCAATCCTATAGGAAATCAGTCCTGAATATTCATTGGAAGGACTGAGGCTGAGGCTTAGGTTTCAATATTGTGGCTGCCTGATGTGAAGAACTGACTCATTGGAAAAGACCCTGATGCTAGGAAAGATTGAAGGCAGGAAGGGAAAGGGACTACAGAGGATGAGATGGTTGGATGGCATCATAGATTCAATGTACATGAGTTTGAGCAAGCTTCAGGAGTTGGTAATGAACAGGGAAGCCTAGCATGCTGCAGTCCATAGGGCCAAAAAAGAATTAGACTTGACTGAGCAACTGAACTGAGCTGAACTCACTTACCAATTCATCAATTGACTAAAATAAATGTTTAGCAGAAGTATTCATCACTTTTTAGGTTTAGTGACAAAGTTGGTCAAGTCAAGAATTATTTACACTAATAAAGAAGAAAAGGAAAGATACCCATTTGAATGCAGAGTTCCAAAGAATAGCAAGGAGAGATAAGAAAGTCTTCCTCAGAGATCAATGCAAAGAAATAGAGGAAAACAATAGAATAGGAAAGACTAGAGATCTCTTCAAGAAAATTAGGGATACTATTTTGCAGTATCCAAAGTAATGAGAAGATGAGCACAATAAAGGACAAAAAGGGTAGGGACCTAACAGACGCAGAAGATATTAAGACGAGGTGGCAAGAAAACACAGAATACACATAAGAACTGTACATAAATGATCTTCATGACCCAGTTAATCACAATGGTGTGATCACTCACCTAGAGCCAGATATCCTGGAATGGGAAGCCAAGTGGGCCATAGGAACCATCACTACAAACAAAGCTAGTGGACGTGATGGAATTCCAGTTGAGCTATTTCAAATTCTAAAAGATGATGGTGTGAAAGTGCTGCACTCAATAGGCCAGCAAATCTGGAAAACTCAGCAGTGGTCACAGGACTGGAAAACATCAGTTTTCATTCTAATCCCAAAGAAAGGCAATGCCAAAGAATGTTCAAAATACCACACAATTGCACTTACCTCACATGCTAGCAAAGTAATGCTCTAAATTCTCCAAGCCAAGCTTCAAGAGTATGTGAACCTTGAACTTACAGATGTTCAAGCTGGATTTAAAAAGGAAGAGGAAGCAGAGATCAAACTGCCAACAACCGTTGAATCATCAAAAAAGCAAGGGAGTTCCAGGAAAACATCTAAGTTTGATTTATTGACTAGCCAAAGACTTTGACTGTGTGGATCAAAACAAATAATAGAAAATTCTTAAACATATGGAAATACTAGACCGCTTGACCTGCATCCTGAGAAATCTGTATGCAGGTCAAGAGGCAACAGTTAGAACAGGACATGAAACAACAAACTGGTTCCAAATCGGGAAAGGAGTATGTCAAGGCTGTATATTTTCACCCTGCTTATTTAACTTATATGCAGAGTCAGTTCAGTCAGTTAAGCTGCTCAGTCACGTCAGACTCTTTGCAAACCCATGAACTGCAGCACGCCAGGCCTCCCTGTCCATCACCAACTCCTGGAGTTCGCTCAGACTCACATCCATCGAGTCAGTGATGCCATCCAGCCATCTCATCCTCTGTCGTCCCCTTCTCCTCCTGCCCCCAATCTCTTGGTAATTGGAATTGAGATAATCTATTGTATCTTAGTTGTGTTTTGTTTAATCTGTTATTTGGGAATTGTATTTAATTTATTAAATTTGACTGGAAAGTTTTGTATATTTGTTATATTTGTATATATATTTTTGTATATATATTTGAATATATATTTGTATATATATTTGTACATATATATTTGTGTCTTTTGTATATTTGTTATATTCTTTAATGGCTTAACATTTTTAGTGATACACTGTCTTTCACTTCTGATATCAGTGATTTGTCTCTTCTCTCTTTTTATTTTCAACTCTTTTACTAGAATTTTATCAATTTTATTGAATTATATATATATTTAATATAAATTTATTTATTTTAATTGAAGGCTAATTACTTTACAATATTGTATTTGTTTTGCCATACATCAACAAATTTTTAAGAGCCAGTTTTTTATTCATTGATATTCTCTGTGTAACTATTTTTAATTTTGTTAATTTATATCCTTATCTACTTTCATGCTCTGGTTTCGTTTTTCTTTTCTCATTCCTAGAGATAAAAACTTTAATTATTTCTATGATACCTGTTCTCTTCCCTATTTAAGTATTTTATGCTATACTTTTTTTTCAGTGTTACTTCAGAAACATCCTATATATTTCAGATATTGTACTTGTGTTTTCTTTCATTTCTATATTATTTTCTCCCCTTTGAAACTCTCTATTATATCTGTTATTTAGAAATAGAAAATTTCTTAGTGTTTTGAGGTTTTCCTTTGTCTTTCTTATATTTTCATGTTTAATCCTCATAAGAGAATATACTTGATGTGAATTACATTATTTAAAATATGTTGATGTTTATTTTATGATTATGATTTAGATCCTGTTGTTTGGTTGGAATAGTTCAATCAGTCACTCAGTCATTTATGACTCTTTGCGACCCCATGGATTGCAGCATGCCAGGCTTCCCTATCCATTAACAACTCCTGGGAGCTTGCTCAAACTTGTATCCATTGAGTCGGTGATGCCATCCAACCATCTCATCCTTCATCCCCTTCTCCTCCTGCCTTCAATCCTTCCCAGCATCAGGGTCTTTTCAAATGAGTCAGTTTTTCACATCAGGTGGCCAAAGTATTGGATCTTCAGCTTCAGCATCAGTCATTCCAATGAACACCCAGGACTGATCTCCTGTAGGATCGACTGGTTGGATCTCCTTGCAGTCCAAGGGACTCTCAAAAGTCTTCTCCAACACCACAGTTCAGACACATCAGTTCTTCAGAGCTCAGCTTTCTTTATGGTCCAACTCTCACATCCATATGTGACTACTGGAAAAACTGTAGCCTTAACTAGACAGACGTTTGTCAGCAAAGTAAAGTTTCTGTTTTTTAATATGCTGTCTAGGTTAGTCATATCTTCCAAGGAGCAAGCATCTTAATTTCATGGCTGCATTCACCATTTGCAGTGATTTTGGAGCCCAAGATGATAAAGTCTGTCATTGTTTCCATTGTTTCTCTATTTTCCATGAAGTGATGGGACCAGATGCCATTATCTTCATTTTTGAATACCGAGGTTTAAGGCAGCTTTTTCACTCTCTTCTTTCACTTTCATCAAGAGGCTGTTTAGTTTTTCTTCACTTTTTGCCACTAGAGTGGTGTCATTTTCATACCTGTGGTTATTGATATTTCTCCTGGCAATCTTCATTTTAGCTTGTGCATCATCCAGCCCTGCATTTCACATGATGTACTCTGCATATAATTTGGACTGAGATATTGTATATTTTTGCTTATTTTTTATGTCTAATAGGTTTTTTTTTCCAATTGCTAAAAGGAAGGGTGGTGATGAAGTCCCTAACACTAATTGAGAATAGTTTTGTTTTTCCTTTCAATTCTGTAAGTCTCACTTCATGAATTTTGAGATTCTGTTGTTTGAAACATACTCATTTAAGATTATTATACTTTTCTTGTGGAATGGCCTCATCAGTATGAAATGTTCCTCTTTGTCTCTAGTCATTTTCTTTACCCTGTAATCTAATTTGTGGTTATGTTATTGTAAAGTAATGTTTGCCTGGTAAATAATCCTTTTTCCACTCTTTTACTTTGAACTTACCTATGTTACTGAATTTGTGGTAAGTTTTTCTCATAATTTCATATCATTAGAGAATTCTGCTCTGCCAATATTTATCTTTTGGTTTATTTTACCATTTATATTTTTACAATATGTCCTGACACAGAAACAAACATACACCTATATATTTACAGAGGCTTTATCCATAATCACCAAAAACTAGAATTAGTCAAAATCCCTTTCAGTATGTGAATGTATGAGGAAATGGTAGCACATGTATAAAATGCAATATCATTCAACCATTAAAAGGAAAGAGCTATCATGCAACAAAATGCATCGAGTTTAATGCATATTGCTAAGTATTATAAAAGGTGGTGATCTGATAAGGCAACATAATTTATGATTCCATTTATATGATATTCTGAAGAGTCAAAATTACAGGAATTGTAAAACAATCATTGCATGCTAGGGTTTGGGGATGGAGGTTTTGAATACATGAATCACTGGGAATCTTTAAAGCACTGAAAGTGTTCTGTATTATATAGAATTCTTTAATGTCATTATATGACACTATGCTGTGGTAAAGCCCATAGTACTTTACAACACAGAGAGTGGACCCTAAGAAACAAAATTTTGAAAAAAAGGTCTTTAAAGAATTCAAAATGGTACAAAACTTTGCAAGACAGATTAGCAGTTTCTTACAAAACTAATCATACTCTTACGATAAGATCCAGAAGTTGTACTTCTTGATATTTCTCAAATGAGCAACACTTCTGTCCATACAAAAACCTGACGACAGTTGTTCCTACCAGCTTTATTCATATTGCCAAAACTTGGAGGCAACTAAGATATCCTTCTGTAAGTGAAGAGACAAATAACTGTTATATACAAACAACTGAATATTTTTCAGTGCTAAAGAAATGTTGAATATATGACATTATGTAGTTGTCAAACATTCCATGTATAAGAACCTTAATGTAAACTTTGAACATTAAGTGATAATGACATGTGACTGTAGGTTCATCCTTTGAAATAAATGTACAATTATGGTGCTGAATGTTGACAGTGAGGATGGCTGTGTATGTGTGAGGGCAAGGGGTGTTAGGAACACTGTGATTCTCCTCAGTTTTCCTGTGAATCTAAAACTGCTCCGATATCTCTTTAAAAATTCATTAAGAGGTTTAAGGAATGTCAGGTGAGAGTCAGCATGTGATGACAAAATTTAACTGTATTACAGATATGTAAAACAACTTCCTGAAGGGGATGGGGAAAGGTGCTGATCTAAGAAACTTGGCAAAACAGTAGAGTCTGAGAGACTAAATGTAAGACTAAATGCTTTGTACTATGGTTAATAAAAATTTTGTCCCCTAGGTTAGCAATTCTGATGTTGCTGTATGTGCATACTACAGTTAAACAATTAAGTAAAAAGATGCGAAATGGTGGAAGCCAGAACTTTTACTCCTAGAGTGGGAGTTAATAAATAATTGAAGGCAAAGGGCTAGGATTATCCATGTGGCAATGGATTAACTTGGAAACATAGTGTAAACTCATGTTTGAAAAGTGAAGTCGCTCAGTCGTGTCCGACTCTTTGCGACCCCATGGATTGTAGCCTAACATGCTCCCCTGTCCATGGGATTTTCCAGGCAAGAATACTGAAGTAGGTTGCCATTTCCTTCTCCAGGGGATTTTCCCAACACAGGGATCAAACCTGGGTCTCCCACATTACAGGCAGACGCTTTACCATCTGAGCCACCAGGGGAGCTCTAAACTCATGTTTCAGTTCAGTTCAGTTCAGTCGCTCAGTCGTGTCCAACTCTTTGCGACCCCATTAATCGAAGCACACCAGGCCTCCCTGTCGATCACAAACTCCCCCAGTTCACTCAGACTCACGTCAATCGAGTCAGTGATGCCATCCAGCCATCTCATCCTCTGTCGTACCCTTCTCCTCCTGCCCCCAATCCCTCCCAGCATCAGAGTCTTTTCCAATGAATCAACTCTTCGCATGAGGTGGCCAAAATAATGGAGTTTCAGCTTTAGCATCAGTCCTTCCAAAGAACACCCAGGGCTGATCTCTTTCAGAATGGACTGGTTTGATCTCCTTAAAGTCCAAGGGACTCTCAAGAGTCTTTTCCAATACCACAGTTCAAAAGCATCAATTCTTCAGTGCTCAGCCTTCTTCACAGTCCAACTCTCATATCCATACATGACCACTGGAAAAACCATAGCCTTGACTAGATGGAACTTTGTTGGCAAAGTAATCTCTCTGCTTTTGAATATGCTATCTAGGTTGGTCATAACTTTCCTTCCAAGGAGTAAGCGTCTTTTAATTTCATGGCTGCAGTCACAATCTGTAGTGATTTTGGAGCCCCCAAATATAAAGTCTGACACCGTTTCCACTGTTTCCCCATCTATTTCCCATGCAGTGATGGGACCAGATGCCATGATCTTCGTTTTCTGAATGTTGAGCTTTATTAACATTTAAAGCCAACTTTTCCACTCTCCACTTTCACTTTCATCAAGAGGCTTTTGAGTTCCTCTTCACTTTCTGCCATAAGGGTGGTGTCATCTGCATATCTGAGGTTATTGATATTTCTCCCGGCAATCTTAATTCCAGCTTGTGCTTCATCCAGCCCAGGGTTTCTCATGATGTACTCTGCATATAAGTTAAATAAGCAGGGTGACAATATACAGCCTTGACGTACTTCTTTTCCTATTTGGAACCAGTCTGTTGTTCCATGTCCAGTTCTAACTGTTGCTTCCTGACCTGCATACAGATTTCTCAAGAGTCAGATCAGGTGGTCTGGTATTCCCATCTCTTTCAGAACTTTCCAGTTTATTGTGATCCACACAGTCAAAGGCTTTGGCATAGTCAATAAAGCAGAAATAGATGTTTTTCTGGAACTCTCTTGCTTTTTCCATGATCCAGAAGATGTTGGCCATTTGATCTCTGGTTCCTCTGCCTTTTCTAAAACCAGCTTGAACATCAGGAAGTTCATGGTTCACGTATTGCTGAAGCCTGGCTTGGAGAATTTTGAGCATTACTTTACTCGCATGTGAAATGAGAGCAATTGTGGGGTAGTTTGAGCATTCTTTGGCATTGCCTTTCTTTGAGATTGGAATGAAAACTGACCTTTTCCAGCCCTGTGGCCAATGCTGAGATTTCCAAATTTGCTGGCATATTGAGTGCAGCACTTTCACAGCATCATCCTTCAGGCTTTGAAATAGCTCAACTGGAATTCCATCAGCTCCACTAGCTTTGTTCGTAGTGATGCTTTCTAAGGCCCACTTGACTTCACATTCCAGAATAGCTTAATACAAATACAAATGGTTACATATAGAAATACATACAGATATGCAGCTCTATACTGGTTCGTATACTGTTTTTTAATGTTAGTTGCTCAGTCGTGTCCATCTCTTTGAGACCCCATGGACTGTAGCCTTCCAGGCTCCTCTGCCCATGAAATTATCCAGACAAGAATGCTGGAGTGGGTTGCCATTCTCTTCTCCAGGGTATCTTCCTGACCCAGGAATTGAACTGGCTCCCCTGCATTGCAGGCAGATTCTTTACTACCTGAGTCACAAGAGAAGCCACCATATACTGGTTGATAGTGGACATATATATCAATAGTTCCTTCCTCTCTCATCTTAGAGGGACTTGAAGCACTAAGAATAGAAGCAGCAAGGGAAGCCCTGCAAGGAACACACCTGTTTTCCAAATCATGTTTTTAGTACATTCTCAATGAAAGGAATCAGTTGGTAATAAACATCCTTGATATGTTGTGATGTAAACAACACTATCTTTGGTCTTCCTCCAATTATACACATACACTCAGTCTATGAGAAAAGTTTAGATAAACTCCATCCAGGAAACTCTACAAAATACCTGACTAGTACTCCTCAAATCTATCAAGGCCATCAAAAACAAGAAAAGTTGAAATTCATCACAACTAAGGAAAAATGGTGAGTAAATATATTTTGGTAACCCAAATGAAATCCTGGAATAGAAAAACAACAATAAGCAACAAATAAAGAAATCAAAATAAGCTATTGATTTTAGTTAAAACTAATGGACAAATAAATGTTAATAAACTGCACAATAATAATTAAGATGTCTATAATTTGGGAAACTGAGTGATGAATATATGAGAACTCAGTACTATCTTCAAAATGTTTCCATAAATATAAAAATATTCTGAAAATTACATATCAAAAAAATTGAAGAATGATTTAGAACACAGATTTAAAGGAAACAAAAGTTAAGTGTCTGCTACAATAATCCATGTATCAGGTCATAGTGGTCTGTCTAGGAAAAAAACAATAAGGATGGAAAATTGTAAACATCTTAGAAAAGTATTTAGGAATTAGAGTAAAAGTGATTAGCTATTTACTGGGATATAGGATACAGCATCAAGGAGTCAAGTACTGCATGCCGATTTTGGTGACTAAGTGAATACTAGCAAGTGAATCTTGAGCAATGATTTAAAACTAAATGCATTCAAAGAGTTGCCTTACTGTTAAGTTAAAAGAAATAGCAGATGAGTGTTTGGACATGGTCTTTGGTTTTTGTGGTGGGTTTATATTTATTTATGTCATGAACATATGCACAAATGATAAGTAAATTTTTTAAAACTACTTAATCTCATTGAGATGGTTAACATATTTTGAAATTGTTTCCCCATTTAGATGCTCATACGTGGTTTCCCTGTTTATGTGTGAGTGTGTATGTTAGTTGTTCAGTCACGTACGACTCTTTGTGACCCTATGTACTGTAGATCACCAGGCTCCTCTGTCCATGGAATTCTCTAGGGAAGAATATTAGAGTGGGTGGACATTTCTTTCTCTAGGGGATCTTCCTAACCCAGGGATCAAACCTGGGTCTCCTGCATTGCAGGCAGGTTCTTTACCACCTAAGCTACAAGGGAAGCCCTGTAGCTTCACTGTTTATGACTCTGAGATGAAATAAGAATTTTTACCCAGCTGTTGTGTGAAAATTGTATAAATCTTAATTATGTTGAGTTGATTCCTTTTCAGGTATACTATGTCTTTCTACTTTCCTGTCTATTCATTCTATTAATTTTTGAGAGTTTGATGTTGAAACTCCAACTAAGTATCCTAACTTATCTGCTTAAAAATAATTGTAGTATATAGTGGAACTGTATATAACTCTGTTCTGTATTTTCCAATTTTCCTGTAAATGTGTTATAACATTTTCATTCTGTAAAAAAATTAAAAAAAGAAAGAACAAAAAAAAAGCAATATTCAAGTGGAATACAAAAAATTTTAAATGAGTACTGGAAACTCTGAGTATTCTTTCTGAACTTTATATAAGATTATATAATAAGTGATTGAAATGTTATGTGCATTGTACTTCCACTCTAGTGTAAGTTGAGTTGGAACTATTTCCACTCTGCAAGGACATGTGCCCCTTGCTACAGATTTAAGAGCAATTATTATTGGAGCAAAATGTCTTGAATATTGTTCAATTTCATAGACATAAGGTACATTTTCTGACCCAAACAGAAACATCAAAACCTAATGAATTTATTATAAAATAAAGTATTCACTCAGTTCATCATTTGAATCTCAACCAATTCCTCTGAAGTGGTTTTTGTCATTAGACATCTCTGGCACAGCTAGTGCCAAAACTAGAGAAAATATACTAATGTTATGATGGAAAAGTGCAAGTATCTCAGTCACATTTGATTCTTTGTGAACCCATGGACTGTAGCCTGCCAGGCTCTTCTCTCCATGGGATTTTCTTTTGTTGTTGTTGTTGTTTTAATTTTTATTTATTTATTTAATATAAATTTACTTATTTTAATTGGAGGCTAACTGCTTTACAATATTGTATTGATTTTTCCATACATTGACATGAATCCACCACGGGTGTACATGTGTTCCCCATCCTGAACTCCCCTCCCACCTCCCTCCCCATACCATCCCTCTGGGTCATCCCAGTGTACCATCACTGAGCATCCTGTATCATGCATAGAACCTGGACTTGGAATTCATTTCACATATGATAATATACATGTTTCAGTGCCATTCCCCCAAGTCATCCCACCCTCGCCCTCTCCCACAGAGTCCAAAAGACTGTTCTATACATCTGTGTCTCTTTTGCTGTCTCACATACAGGGTTATCATTATCATCTTTCTAATTTCCATATATATGTATTAGCATACTGTATTGGTGTTTTTCTTTCTGGCTTACTTCACCCTGTATAAGAGACTCCAGTTTAATCCACCTCATTAGAACTGATTCAAATGTATCCTTTTTAATGTCTGAGTGATACTCCATTGTATATATGTGCCACAGCTTTCTTATCCATTCATCTGCTGATGGACATCAAGGTTGCTTTCATGTCCTGACTATGGTAAAGAGTGCTGCAATGAACACTGGGGTACACATGTCTCTTTCAATTCTGGTTTCCTCGGTGTTTATGCCCAGCAGTGGGATTGCTGGGTGGTATGGTAGTTCTATTTCCAGTTTTATAAGGAATCTCCACACTGTTCTCCATAGTGGCTGTACTAGTTTGCATTCCCACCAACAGAGTAAGAGGGTTCCCTTTTCTCCACACCCTCTCCAGTATTTATTGCTTGTAGACTTTTGGATAGAGCCATTCTGACTGGCGTGAAATGGTACCTCATTGTGGTTTTGATTTGCATTTCTCTGATAATGAGTGATATTGAGCATCGTTTCATGTGTTTGTTAGCCATCTGTATGTCTTCTTTGGAGAAATGTCTGTTTAGCTCTTTGGCCCATTTTTTGATTGGGTCATTTATTTTTCTGGAATTGAGCTGCAGGAGTTGCTTGTATATTTTTGAGATTAGTTGTTTGTCAGTTGCTTCATTTGCTATTATTTTCTCCCATTCTGAAGGCTGTCTTTTCACCTTGCTTATAGTTTCCTTTGTTGTACAGAAGCCTTTTATTTTAATTAGGTCCCATTTGTTTATTTTTGCTTTTATTTCCAATATTCTGAGGGTGGGTCATAGAGGATCCTGCTGTGATGTATGTCGGAGAGTGTTTTGCCTATGTTCTCCTCTAGGAGTTTTATAGTTTCTGGTCTTACATTTAGAGCTTTAATCCATTTTGAGTTTATTTTTGTGTATGGTGTTAGAAAGTGTTCTAGTTTCATTCTTTTACAAGTGGTTGACCAGTTTTCCCAGCACCACTTGTTAAAGAGATTGTCTTTTCTCCATTGTATATTCTTGCCTCCTTTGTCAAAGATAAGTTGTCCATAGGTGCATGGATTTATCTCTGGGATTTCTATTTTGTTCCATTGATATATATTTCTGTCTTTGTGCCAGTACCATACTGTCTTGATGACTGTGGCTTTGTAGTAGATACTGAAGTCAGGCAGGTTGATTCCTCCAGTTCCATTCTTCTTTCTCAAGATTGCTTTGCCTATTCAAGGTTTTTTGTATTTCCATACAAATTGTGGAATTATTTGTTCTAGCTCTGTGAAAAATACCGTTGGTAGCTTGCATTGAATCTATAGATTCAATCTATAAATTGCTTTGGGAAGTATGCTCATTTTCACTATATCGATTCTTCTGATCCACGAACACGGTATATTTCTCCATCTATTAGTGTCCTCTTTGATTTCTTTCACCAGTGTTTTATAGTTTTCTATATATATGTCTTTAGTTTCTTTAGGTAAATATATTCCTAAGTATTTTATTCTTTTCGTTGCAATGGTGAATGGAATTGTTTCCTTAATTTCTCTTTCTATTTTCTCATTATTAGTGTATAGTAATGCAAGGGATTTCTGTCTGTTGATTTTTATATCCTACAACATTACTACATTCATTGATTAGCTCTAGTAATTTTCCGGTGGAGTCTTTAGGGTTTTCTGTGTAGAGGATTATGTCATCTGCAAACAGTGAGAGTTTTACTTCTTCTTTTCCAACTTGGATTCCTTTTATTTCTTTTTCTGCTCTGATTGCTGTGGCAAAAACTTCCCAAACTATGTTGAATAGTAGTGGTGAGAGTGGGCACCCTTGTCTTATTCCCGACTTTAGGGGAAAGGCTTTCAAATTTTCACCATTGAGAATAATGTTTGCTGTGGGTTTGTCATATATAGTTTTTATTATGTTGAGGTATGTTCCTCCTATTCCTGCTTTCTGTAGGGTTTTTTTTTTTATCATAAATGGATGTTGAATTTTGTCAAAGGCTTTCTCTGTATCTATTGGGATAATCACATGGCTTTTATTTTTCAATTTGTTAATGTGGTGTAGTCATTGATTGATTTGCGGATATTGAAGAATCCTTGCATCCCTGGGATAAAACCCACTTGGTCATGATGTATGATCTTTTTAAAGCATTGTTAGATTCTGATTTATATAATTTTGTTAAGGATTTTTGCATCTATGTTCATCCGTGATATTTGCCTGTAGTTTTCTATTTTTGTGGCATTTTTCTCAGGTTTTGGTATTAGGGTGATGGTGGCCTCATAGAATGAGGAAGTTTATCTTCGTCTGCAATTTTCTGGAAGAGTTTAAGTAGGATAGGTGTTATTTCTTCTCTAAATTTTTGGTAGAATTCAGCTGGAAGTCATTTGGACCTGAACTTTTGTTTGCTGGAAGATTTCTGATTACAGTTTCAATTTCCATGCTTCTGATGGGTCTGTTAGGATTTTCTATTTCTTTCTGGTTCAGTTTTGGAAAGTTATACTTTTCTAAGAATTTGTCCATTTCTTCCACGTTGTCCATTTTATTGCCATATAATTGCTGATAGTAGTCTGTTATGATCCTTTATATTTCTCTGTTGTCTGTTGTGATCTTTCCATTTTCATTTTTAATTTTATTGATTTGATTTTTCTCCCTTAGTTTCTTGATGAGTCTGGCTAGTGGTTTGTCAACTTTATTTATCCTTTCAAAGAACCAGTTTTTGGCTTTGTTGAGTTTTACTATGGTCTCTTTTGGGGTTTTTTTGCCTTTATTTCTGCCCTAATTTTTTAATTTTTTTTTTCCTTCTACTAACGCTGGGGTTCTTCATTTCTTCGTTTTCTTGTTGCTTTACGTGTAGAGTTAGATTATTTATTTGACTCTTTCTTTTCTCTTGAGGTATGCCTTTATTGCTATGATCCTTCCCCTTAGCACTGCTTTTACAGTTTCCCACAGGCTTTGGGTTGCTGTGTTTCATTTTCATTCATTTATATGTATATTTTTATTTCTTTTTTGATATCTTCTGTGATTTGTTGGTTATTCAACAGTGTGTTGTTCAGCCTCCATATGTTCAAATTTTTTAAAATTTTTCTCCTGTCAGATCAGATCAGATCAGATCAGTCGCTCAGTCATGTCCGACTCTTTGTGCCCCCATGAATTGCAGCACGCCAGGCCTCCCTGTCCATCATCAACTCCCAGAGTTCACTGAGACTCATGTCCATCGAGTCAGTGATGCCATCCAGCCACCTCATCCTCTGTCGTCCCCTCATCCTCCTGCCCCCAATCCCTCCCAGCATCAGAGTCTTTTCCAGTGAGTCAACTCTACGCATGGTGTGGCCAAAGTACTGGAGTTTCAACTTTAGCATCATTCCTTCCAAATAAATCCCAGGGCTGATATCCTTCAGAATGGACTGATTGGATCTCCCTGCAGTCCAAGGGACTCTCAAGAGTCTTCTCCAACACCACAGTTCAAAAGCATTAATTCTTCGGTGCTCAGCCTTCTTCACAGTCCAACTCTCACATCCATACATGACCAGAGGAAAAACCATAGCCTTGACTAGACGGACCTTTGTTGGCAAAGTAATGTCTCTGCTTTTGAATATGCTAAGATCTAATCTTACTGCATTGTGGTCAGAAAAGATGCTTGGAATGATTTCAGTTTTTTTAATTTACCAAGGCTAGATTTATGGCCCAGGATGTGATCTATCCTGAAGAAGGTTGTGTGTGCACTTGAGAAAAAGGTGAAATTCATTGTTTGGGGGTGAAATGTCCTATAGATATCAACTAGGTCTAACTGATCTATAGTATCATTTAAAGTTTGTGTTTCCTTGTTAATTTTCTGTTTAGCTGATCTATCCATAGGTGTGAGTGGGGTATTAAAGTCTCCCACTATTATTGTGTTATTGTTAATTTCCCCTTTCATACTTGTTAGCACCTGTCTTACATATTGCAGTGCTTCTATGTTGGGTGCGTATATGTTTATAATTGTTATATCTTCTTCTTGGGTTGATCCTTTGATCATTATGTAGTGACCTTCTTTGTCTCTTTTCACAGCCTTTGTTTTAAAGTCTAATTTATCTGACATGAGTATTGCTACTCCTGCTTTCTTTTGGTCTCTATTTGGGTGAAATATCTTTTTCCAGCCCTTCACTTTCAGTCTGTATGTGTCCCTTGTTTCGAGGTGGGTCTCTTGTAGACAGCATATATAGGTGCCTTGTTTTTGTATCCATTCAGCCAGTTTTTGTCTTTTGGTTGGGGCATCCAACCCATTTATATTTAAGGTAATTATTGATAAGCATGATCCTGTTGCCATTTACTTTGTTGTTTTGAATTCGAGTTTATACACCCTTTCTGTGTTTCCAGTCTAGAGAAGATCCTTTAGCATTTTTTGGAGAGCTGATTTGGTGGTGCTGAATTCTCTCAGCTTTTGCTTGTCTGTAAAGCTTTTGACTTCTCCTTCATATTTGAATGAGATCCTTGCTGGGTACAGTAATCTGGGCTGTAGGTTATTTTCTTTCATCGCTTTAAGTATGTCCTGCCATTCCCTTCTGACCTGAAGTGTTTCTATTGAAAGATCAGCTGTTATTCTTATGGGAATCCCCTTGTATGCATTTGTTGTCTTTTCCTTGCTGCTTTTAATATTTGTTCTTTGTGTTTGATCTTTGTTAATTTGATTAATATGTGTATTGGGGTGTTTTGCCTTAGGTTTATCCTGTTTGGAACTCTCTGGGTTTCTTGGACTTGGGTGATTATTTCCTTCCCCATTTTAGGGAAGTTTTCATCTATTATCACCTGAAGTATTTTCTCATGCCCTTTCCTTTTGTCTTCTTCTTCTGGGACGTCTATGATTCGAATTTAACATTGTCCCAGAGGTCTCTGAGATTGTTCTCATTTCTTTTAATTTGTTTTTCTTTTTCCCTCTCTGTTTCATTTATTTCTACCATTCTATCTTCTACCTCACTAATCCTGTCTTCTGCCTCCATTATTCTACTGTTCGTTCCCTCCAGAGTGATTTTATTTCATTTATTGCATTATTCATTATATATTGACTATTTTATTTCTTCTTGGTCCTTGTTAAACCTTTCTTGCATCTTCTCAATCCTGTCTCCAGGTTATTTATCTGTAACTCCATTTTGTTTTCATGATTTTGGATCATCTTTGCTATCATGATTTGGAATTTTTATTAGGTAGATTCCCTATCTCTTCCTCTTTTGTTTGGTTTGGTGGGCATTTATCCTGTTCCTTTACCTGCTGGTATTTCTCTGCCTCTTTATCTTGTTATATTGCTATGTTTGGGGTGGCCTTTCTGTATTCTGGCAGTTTGTGAAGTTCTCTTTATTGTGGAGTTTCCTCCCTGTGGGTGGGGTTGGACGGGTGGCTTTTCAAGGTTTCCTGGTTAGGGAAGCTCGTATCAGTGTTCTGTGGGTGGAGCTGGATTTATTCTCTCTGGAGTGCAATGAAGTGTCCAGTAATGAATTATGTGATATAATTGGGTTCGGGGTGACTTTGGGTAGTCTGTATATTGAAGCTCAGGGCTAAGTTCCTGTGTTGCTGGAGAATTTGCATGGTATGTCTTACTCTGGAACTTGTTTGCCCTTGGGTGGTGCTTCGTTTCAGCATAGGTATGGAGGCGTTTGATGAGCTTCTATTGATTAATGTTCCCTAGAGTCAGGAGTTCTCTGGTGTTCTCAGGATTTGTACTTAAGCCACCTGCTACTGGTTTTCAGTCTTATTCTTCAGTAACCTCAAGATTTCTCCATCTACACTTCACTTTCAGATAGTCCCTTGATCTGGCTTATACTTCTAAAGATCTATAGGCCCCTTCCTATGTAGTCCATGCTAACCACAGGGTTTAATCTATTGCACATGTCACTTCCAAGGCAGTTCCCTCTGTTTTCACTTCTTCTGTTTGTTGGTCTCTTCAGTGTCTAATTTCCACCCTGTCACATGGGGGCAGTGGTGGTCATTTTTTAGGCTCCCTTGTTCAGTTGTACTGTGGGGAGCGAGGATCGCTGCAAAGAGATATCACTGGCGTCTGTGGGGAGTGCTTGCAGTGTCTCAGCCAGACTGGGTTTTCCCCAGTTCACGGCTTGTGTGCTTTCCCTGTCTACACTGTTTAGGCTCTAGGTTGGTCTGCCGGGAAATTTCTGAGGCTGGCCCTGGGTTATATGCACGTCCCAGGTCTAAGCCGCTCAGGTTCAGGTACTCGGGTACTCCTCAAAAGTGCAGACTTAGTTGGGCCTGCGTTTTGTGCCTTTCTCAGGTCCGAGCAGCTCAGGTGACCAAGTATTGGGCGAACTCAGTTGCTGCAACTTCTCGTCTCCCCCATCCCTACCACTCAGTTTTCTGGGTGTACAACCAGTGCACCTTCTCAGGTGGATGTTGACCATCCAGTATCCCCAGAAGTCCTGGTTAGCAACTAAGCCTGCTTGCAGTTTGGTAGATGATGCCTCTCTGGGGCCACGATTGCCCTCTTCTGGCTCTGGCTGCCCTCGCCTGCCTGTCTCCGGCAGGGGATGGGCTGGGCCGCAGCAGGCTAGCTCTGCTCAGTCCTTTGTTTTGTGAACTGGCCTGGTGGTGTCTTAGGTTAGGGCTTTTCTCAGGGTAGCTATCCCACAGTCTGGTTTGCTGTCTCAAGTTAGTTCCTTCAGATTGCCTTCAGGGCATTCAGGCCAGGCCCTTACTGTAAACAATGCAGCCACACCTCCCTGCCCATCCCCCGCTCGCTAGTGGTGGATGCAGGCATCTGCACTGCTTCTTGGCTGGAGTTACCCTTTGGCACGTAATCTGTGGGTTTTAATTATTTATTTATTTTTCTTTCTGGTTATGTTGCTCTCTGAGGTTCCAAGGCTCGCCACAGACTCATCAGTGAGAGTGTTTCCTAGTGTTTGGAAACCTCTCTTTTTTAAGACTTCCTTCCCGGGATGGATCTCCATCCCTTCCTCTTTTGTCTCTCTTTTTATCTTTTATATTTTTTCCTACCTCTTTTCAAAGACAATAGGCTGCTTTTCTGGGTGCCTGATGTCTTCTGCTGGCATTCATAAGTTGTTTTGTGGAATTTACTCAGCGTTCAAATGTTCTTTTGATGAATTTGTGGGGGAAAAAGTGGTTTCCCCATCCTCTTTCTCCACCATCTTAGGACCGCCCTGTCCATGGGATTTTCTAAGCTAGAATACTGGAGTGGGCTGCCATTTCCTTCTCCAGGGGATCACCCCTATCCCAGGATCAAACCCAGGTCTCCTGCCTCAGAGGCAGGTTCTTTACCATGTGAGCCACCAGGGAAGCCTTGGAAAAAAAAAAAAAAAAAACTTCCCTTCAATTACAAAAAAAAAAAAAAAAAAACAGAAAAAAGCTATAAAGCTGACTATCATTAAAAACATGGGTCTCATTCCTTGATTTAAAACTTTTTTGTTAACATTTTTAGTGAGACAGATGCATCAACAATATGACATAGATAATTTATATGACACAATTCTCTGACAGTACCTGGACTTGCAGATGTTACTTGATAATACTTTTTTTGCTTTGGGGAGTGATAAGTTCTCAGTTGTAAAGCTGATATCAGCAAACTCTATGGCTTTGATCTTCATAAGGTTATGCCTTAAAAATTAATGGGACAGCTACATATGAAATCAAAATCAATATACTATTTTCTACAGTGGGGCAAAAATGAATTATCAATATGAAAGTGTGGAACACTATAAAGGCTGCAGTCTCACCTCACTATTCTTATGTTTTCTTTTAATAAACTGTCCATGCTTTTTTATAACAGTTTATGATATCAAAAGGACCCTTCTGTAAAATTACAGCAATAAATTTCACCTTATGCTGGACAGATTTTATTTCTTTTCTATCTGACATCTTGTTTTGCAAATAATCAAGACATGACAAAATTGATTAAAGATTTATCTTGCCTTCATGAAATACAGTAACTGCCTTACTTAGTTAAAAAATGGCAATGTAAAAGCAGAGCTAAGTTTAGATCATGTTTCCATTGTTTATCACCACCCAGAGATAAGTGTATTAAGGCAAACCAAAATAGTTGCCTTTATTATCACTGAATATTTAATTCCTTGTATTTCAAGATAAAGTGGATTTCTTTATTACTACTAGCATTTGGCAAAAGTTGTTAATCCGTTATTTAAAAAAATGCATTGTTTACTACCATCTGCTGTCACATCTGTTTTACAAATCCATGGCTCCAAAGAGATTATATATAGTTTGAACACAGACCATATAGTTTTCAATGTATTTGAAATGCTAAACAAAGTTGTTGTTGTTTTATCTAACACCTGAATTTTCAGGATTTTTGTTATAACACCAAAAAATTACTGAACCATGTCTTACTTCTGGAATAAGCTTTCTTATATATATTCTGATATTACTGTTTATAATTTGTTGACTTTTGTACTCAACCCAAAATAACAAACCCTCATTTATCCCCCCTATTTGATCATTAAATACTATTACTAAACGTTGGTCATTAATACCAGTAAATGTCCATCCGTTGTTGCTCATTGTTTATCATTTTCAATGATACTGTTCCTGTTTTCTTGGAGTTTTACATGCCTCCTACCTGTTTTCTCTGCCTTTGGTTAATTCAGTAATTACCATAGTCATACTGATTTTACACTAGTAGTTTTATTTTCTCACTCTTCTGCTTCAAAACTTCTAATAAAAAACCCCAAACTTCTTATTTCATTGAATGTTATTCATATATGACTATACCATTTATTTACTCCTAATTCTCACTCTTTAACTATAATGACAACATAAACTCTCTCTGTACATAATTTGAATTTCTCTGTAGTTCTTCCTTGTAAAAATATTTAATTCCCTATTCTGCAAGCATTCCATTCTCACCCTAGCTGTTCACCACATAGACACTGCCTACTTCCCTCTCTTCTACACCCAGCATATTTTATACCTGTTATGCCCACTTTCTTGAAAAGCCTTGTTTTATGTATTATAGCTGCTGTTGCTGCTGCTAAGTCGCTTCAGTTGTGTTCGACTCTGTGCGACCCCATAGACGGCAGCCCACCAGGCTTTCCCGTCCCTGGGATTCTCCAGGCAATAACACTGGAGTGTGTTGCCATTTCCTTCTCTGATGTATTATAGAATTCACCACTAAAGGGAAACTTATTAGGTACCCACACTCATCCATCACCCACCATAGCTTGAAATCCTTGATTTAACATGTGAAAAATACACCAGCTTTTTTTAAACTTTAACTGTTTTACCTGATATTACTTTCAATCAACACTCTATGTATCATAATGCTGAGACACAGAGCTGTAGTTCTTTGTAATTTAGTCTGCCATGAAAAAGTATAATATTAAAGGCCATGGAATAACACATGAACTAGCAAGCAAAGAACTTATTATGTTATACATATTCACTAAGGAGACCTATTTCAAAACAAAACATTGTGTTTTATAAATGGAATGAATTTACCCCAGGATTTAAGTGAAGGCCACCCAGTTCTGAGATCTCTAGATAATGATGCCTAATGTCCCACATTAAAGACACTTCCATCGGTAATCTATAATGTTGGCCTACAAAATCTTATATTTTATAAAGATCCCATTTTCCCCCCTACTGTGTCCACAACCCACACCTTCTCTCAAAAACTTCTGACCAATTCATATCCCTGCTAAACTAGACTACTTTGTCATTCAGATTCATCCGAGTATCCCCTCATAGCCTAAATCTCTTCTCTACATGTTCCCTCTACCGATTTTGCTCTTTGTCTCTCCTGTGAGGATAGTGCTTCCCCGTTCGTGTTACTAAATATTGGCTAGATTCTCCTGGCTCAATACCTACCAGTAAGTCCTAAAGGTTGAGTGTGGGCCTCTTTACTTCTCATTGCTATTTTCACAACCCTCATCATAGGTGAAAAGATACGAACTAAGGTTAGAGTTGTCTAATTTAGAATACTAACAGTATGTAGAAATTAATAATTGCATCCCTGTGAATTAGTATTTTACAAAACTAGTGGCAGAATAATTAAAACATTATCAAATGCTAATATGTCCTTAACAAGAAGTTTTAAACTTAAAAACAGAGCTTCAATTGACTGTCTGTGGAAGTTCTTTGCAATGTCTGTGCCTGTCCATCAAGTCTGCAGAATAAGAAAACATTCATGTACTCTATTTGGAGCTTTCAGTACCTTCAAGAATTGTTATTGAAATTAACCATTATGTAACATAGTGAGGTTATTTTTTTTCCTTCCTAATTAAAATGTTTCAGTGAACCTGTTGCTTCAACAGAAATGGCAAAGGAATTTAAAACTATCTTTTTATAATCTAAATATTCAAAACCCCTCATATTAAGGACAAATTTAAGATTTGTAGTTCTCTTCAGTATTTTAGTAGTAGACAAATTTGATAGACTGTGGAATGTGAATGGAAAAAAAACAGATAAGATCTATGTGTCAGTAAAGCTTATTACAGAAATAGTCTCACAGTGTTCCATTAAGAGACAACACCCGCTTTTGTTTAAGTTCAGGTTTGCCAGTGTAAATTTAATATAGTGAGCAACTAATCCAGCAACATGCATTTATATAAAACATGATACATGAAAACCAATTACGGAAACTGTTGACTCTGAAATATGCATGCCTCTGTAAAGCTTTGTTTTTCGTTTCAAAACAAACTTTTCTTGCAAGAATGTTCTATGATTTTATTTAAAGGCAAAACCTTACAGATGTTATGTATCCTCATTTTCATTTTATTCTAAATTTTAGTTTTAAAATAAGATGATGACTTTCTAAAGAAAATTGACAAAATTACATACCACTTTAAAAATGGATAGGAAAAAAAAAAAAAAAGCTTAAAGAAACTTGCATTTCTGGATCATTCCTGAATAATAGTTCTCATTTCACTCCAAAAAAAAAAAAAAAAAAAGCAAGTATAGCTATTTTTAAACATAGCCCTGCTCCGTACATGAATCTGAGTCTTTAGAAAAAAGAAAAATATATAATGATTAAATGAGACATCTTAAGTGATTTAGCATACACACGGAGCGCATTTAATAGTTAAAAATCCACTTTGGCTCTATATGTGCTCTGCAGAGGGCTGCAGTTTTGATCCAGCGACTCTATTGCATAGGGATCCTGCTCCCAGGATTTTGTAGGCCAAGGGGAGAATCCCTAGTGGCTTTAGGCAGAGGTCAGCTGGCCTACAGGAGGGAAGTAAATTATGGCTCTCCCTTTTGAAGCAAAGGAGGCAGTCCTGACAGTCTTTGAGTTGCCTTTAGGGTTTGTTCTTTCCTTTGTCTAGAAAAATGATCTTTACAGCCAAGTAGCTCTATGGTCTCATCTTGTAAAATCGAAAATATCTGACAACTTTCCTTTTTTCTTTCTGCTCTCCTTCTCATGCAATCAAACTAGTTTTCCTGCTTTCTTTATCTCATAGTTAGTTGGCCATGATCCTAATGTTCTCTTCTGAGTGTGCTTGCTCATTTTCTGCATTATGGATAGGCTGAGAATTTCTGAATGTATGTTCTAGTTCCTTTTTTATTAAGAATTCGGTCTTCAGGTTACTTCTCTCTTCTCACATTTTACTGTAAGCAGACAGGAGGAACCATATTATTCCAACACTTTACTTTGAAATCTACTCAGCTAAATGAACACATTTCAGTGGTGGTTTTTTTTTTTTTTTTTTTTTTTTTTGGCGCTTTATAACAAGCATTGCCTTTCCTCCAGTTTTCAATAACATGCTCCTCATTTCCATCAGAGACCTCTGCAGAATCATCTTAATATAAATATTCACAACCATTCTGGGCATGATTATTTATGTATTCTGTACAAAAAAGATCATCATGACCCAGATAATCACGATGGTGTGATCACTGACCTAGAGCCAGACATCCTGGAATGTGAAGTCAAGTGGGCCTTAGAAAGCATCACTACGAACAAAGCTAGTGGAGGTGATGGAATTCCAGTTGAGCTATTCCAAATCCTGAAAGATGATGCTGTGAAAGTGTTGCACTCAATATGCCAGAAAATTTGGAAAACTCAACAGTGGCCACAGGACTGGAAAAGGTCAGTTTTCATTCCAATCCCAAAGAAAGGCAATGACAACGAACACTCAAACTACCGCAAAATTGTACTCATCTCACACGCTAGTAAAGCAATGCTCAAAATTCTCCAAGCCAGACTTCAGCAATATGTGAACTGTGAACTTCCTGATGTTCAAGCTGGTTTTAGAAAAGGCAGAGGAACCAGACATCAAATTGCCAACATCCGCTGGATCATGGAAAAAGCAAGAGAGTTCCAGAAAAACATCTATTTCTGCTTTATTGACTATGCCAAAGCCTTTGACTGTGTAGATCACAATAAACTGTGGAAAATTCTGAAAGAGATGGGAATACCAGACCACCTGATCTGCCTCTTGAAAAATTCACATGCAGGTCAGGAAGCAACAGTTAGAATTGGACATGGAACAACAGATTGGTTCCAAACAGGAAAAGGAGTCCATCAAGGCTGTATATTGTCACCCTGTTTATTTAACTTATATGCAGAGTATATGATGAGAAACGCTGGACTGAAAGAAGCACAAGCTGGAATCAAGATTTCCAGGAGAAATATCAATAACCTCAGATATGCAGATGACACCACCCTTATGGCAGAAAGTGAAGAGGAACTAAAAAGCCTCTTGATGAAAGTGAAAGTGGAGAGTGAAAAAGTTGGCTTAAAGCTCAACATTCAGGAAACGAAGATCATGGCATCCAGTCCCATCACTTCATGGGAAATAGATGGAGAAACAGTGGAAACAGTGTCAGACTTTATTTTTCTGGGCTCCAAAATCATTGCAGATGATGACTGCAGCCATGAAATTAAAAGATGCTTACTCCTTGGAAGGAAAGTTATGACTAACCTAGATAGCATATTCAAAAGCAGAGACATTACTTTGCCAACAAAGGTCTGTCTAGTCAAGGCTATGGTTTTTCCTGTGGTCATGTATGGATGTGAGATTTGGACTGTGAAGAAGGCTGAGCACTGAAGAATTGACGCTTTTGAACTGTGGTGTTGGAGAAGACTCTTGAAAGTCCCTTGGACTGCAAGGAGATCCAACCAGTCTATTCTGAAGGAGATCAGCCCTGGGATTTCTTTGGAAGGAATGATGCTAAAGCTGAAACTCCAGTTCTTTGGGCATGTCATGCGAAGAGTTGACTCATTTGCAAAGGCTCTGATGCTGGGAGGGATTGGGGGCAGGAGGAGAAGGGGATGACAGGGGATGAGATGGCTGGATGGCATCACTGACTCTATGGACATGAGTCTGAGTGAACTGGGGGAGTTTGTGATGGACAGGGAGGCCTGGTGTGCTGCGATTCGTGGGGTCGCAAAGAGTCAGACACGACTGAGCAACTTATCTGATCTGATCTGAGGAATGTGGAATCTCTAGAGCTTTCTCCTATTCTTTGAGTTCTAACCAGAATTGCTTTTCAAATTCCCTTCACAGCAGTGTCAGCTTTTTGTAGCTTACATACTGGGGTCCAGCCCCAGGGGATCCAGGGAAATTCGAAGGAGAGATGGCGTCGACGAATACACTGGCTTTAATTATATATTAATTACAGATATAAAGAGTAATAGAATGAGGATAGCTCAGCAGGAAAATTCAGTGGAGAAAAGAGGCTGAATTACTTAGTTTACGTGGAAAGCTAATAAAATTCCAAGGCAAGGATTTTACATCACCTACATAGGCCGCAGGCATCCTCCCTTTCTCCCGAAGGAGAGGAGACACTAAGGCCTCCCTGGTCAGATCTTAGAAGCCCAGGCATAATTAGTAGGCTTGATGAGCTTCCCCGTTCCAGATGGGGATTCAGCCAGAAGGTGAGAAAGAGAACGACATGAGGAGGCCAGTCTTTCGAGGAACTGATCCCATTTTTTATTTTTCCAGGGTCTGTATTTATACACTGAGATGTTATACAAAAGTCACACGGGGTCAGCTTCATACAAATGTATACAGAGGTCTTAGGGGTGTTACATCATCTTCTGGCCAAGGGGCCTGCTGACAATTTATGACCCTCTCCTTGTGACAGCGGTCAGTCAACACTTATTTCTCCAGGGGTGATTATTCTTAAAACAGACACCACCTTCCAAAGGTACCAGATAAAGTTACATTCCTATAGGGTGAGGGTGTATTGGGTTTTAATTAAGGAAAGAATTTGCTTAGCCTAAGGTCTAATGTGATTAATATCAAAGGTTAATACTTATTTCTTCTATATATTCATTAATGTGTATAAGGGCAGGGGATGTGGAGACTTAGCAGCAAACATTGGCTCAACAAATGAAAAACCCTTCACCAATACAATTTCTAATCATCCCACTATACTATACTAATAGTTTTCTAACTTCTCTAAAGAACCTGTTTTTAGAAGGTTTAAAGCATCTCGTGCCTCTCACGGTTGAACAATCACATATGGCCGGACAAGCCTGTCAGGCAGGCTAGAGAACCTTCAGAGAAGTTTGTAGGTTGAAACACTCCTATCACGCCCAGGAATTATTATTAACTGGAGCTCTAAGTTAACTCCTTCTCTGAAAGAGGTGGTGGGGGACAGCCCCCGTAAAGTCAGAGGTGTAGGTGAGAGCACAAAGTAGTAAAGTAGGCAGGCTCTGGTTTGGGGGGTAGATGCTTGAGAATTTCCAGGGGGACTCCTGAGGCTCGATCCCACCTTTGCATATGTCAAGACTCCTTCCTCATGACCTTTGCCATGGGCAGAGTTCCTCACAGTGGCTCCCGGCACTTACATATCAGTACGTTTCCAGCTTCTCCACATTAGCTAGTTCCTAAGTTGCTTCCAGATTTAGAGGTATTTGTTACAATAGCACCCTATTTCTTGGTATCAATTTCTATCTTACTTCAAGATGCTATAATAAATTACCATAGACTGGCTTAAGAACAAACGATCATTTCTCACAGTTCTGGAGACTGGCAAATCCAAGATCAAGGTACCAGCATATCTGGTGTTTGAAACAGAAAGATCCCACTTTCTATTTTGACTGCCACTTCTCTTTCTATCCTCATGGAAAGTGTAGTTTTGTGTATTTTTACATAGCCACTAGTTTCATTCATGAAGGCTCTACTCTCATGGTCTAATTACATCCCAAATTCTTACCTCCAGATATGGTCACACTGGGGATCAAATTGTAACACATGGATTTGAAGGAGTCTAACGATCCCCAAATCTCATTCACATGTCAATTTATATACTTTGACTATGTTCCAAGTGTTATTTATTATGTGAATAAATAAACTAAGGAAATCCAGTTTCTGTTTCATTTGTGAAACAGAATAAAAGTGCATGGCATATATTCTCTCTAATAAAATAATTTTAATATAATTATTTATGGACAATAGAGGGAAATAAAACATTCATCAGTTCAGTTCAGTTCAGTCACTCCGTCATGTCCGACTCTTGGTAACCCCATGGACTGCAAAACGCCAGGCCTCACTGTCCATCACAGACTCCTGGAGTTTACTTCAACCGATGTCCATTGAGTCGGTGATGCCATCTAACCATCTCATCCTTTGTTGTCCCCTTTCCTCCTTCCTTCAATCTTTCCCAGCATCAGGGTCTTTTCAAATGAGTCAGCTTTGCGGATCATGTGGCCAAAGTGTTGGAGTTTCAGCTTCAGCATCAGTCCTTCAAATGTACACCCAGGACTGATTTCCTTTAGGATGGACTGGCTGGATCACCTTGCAGCCCAAGGGACTTTCAGGAGACTTCTCCAACACCACAGTTCAAAAGCATCAATTCTTCAGTGCTCAGCTTTCTTTATAGTCCAAATCTCACATGCATACATGACCACTGGAAAAACCATAGCTTCAACTAGACAGAACTTTTTTGGGGAAAAAATGTCTCTGCTTTTTAATATGCTGTCTAGATTGGTCATAGTTTTCTTCCAAGAAGCAAGCATCTTTTAATTTCGTGGCTGCAGTCACCATCTGCAGTGATTTTGGAGTCCAAAAATATACAGTCTGTCACTTTTTACACTGTTTCCTATCTATTTGCCATGAAGTGTTGGGAATAGATACCACGATCTTAGTTTTCTGAATATTGAGTCTTAAGCCAACTTTTTCACTGTCCTCTTTCATTTTCATCAAGAGCCTCTTTAGTTTTTCTTCTCTTTCTGCCATAAGGGTTGTGTCATCTGTATATATGAAATTGTTGATATTTCTCCTGGCAGTCTTGATTCCAGCTTCTGTTCATCCAGACCAGTGTTTCTCATGATGTACTCTGCATATAAGTTAAATAAGCAGGGTGACAATTTACAGCCTTGACATACTCCTTTTCCTATTTGGAACCAGTCTGTTGATCCATGTCCAGTTCTAACTGTTGCTTCCTGACCTGCATACAGATTTCTCAAGAAGCAGGTCAGGTTGTCAGGTACTCCCATCTCTTTAAGAATTTTCCAGAGTTATATCTATTACTGTGGTCAAGAATCCCTTAGAAGAAATGGAGTAGCCATCATAATCAACAAAAGAGTCTGAGTACTTGGGTGCAATCTCCATAACGACAGAATGATCTCTGTTCATTTCCAAGGCAAACCATTCAATATTACAGTAATCCAAGTCTATGCCCTGACCAGTAATGCTGAAGAAGCTGACATTGAATGGTTCTATGAAGACCTACAAGACCTTCTAAAACTAGCACCCCAAAAAGATGTCCTTTTCACTACAGGGGACCAGAATGCCAAATTGGAAGTCAAGTAACACCTGGAGTAACAGGAAAATTGGCCTTGGGATACAGAATGAAGCAGGGCAAAGGCTAATAGAGTTTTGCCAAGAGAACACAGTGGTTATAACTAACACTCTCTCCCAACAGCACAAGAGAAGACTCTACACATGGACATCATTAGATGGTCAATACAGAAATCAGATTGATTATATTCTTTGCATCCAAAGATGAAGAAGTTCTATACTGTCAGCAAAAAAAGACTGGGAGCTGACTGTAGCTCAGATCATGAACTCCTTATTTCCAAATTCAGACTTAAATTGAAAAAAGTAGGGAAAACCACAAGACCATTCAGGTATGACCTAAATCAAATCCCTTGAGGTTATACAGTAGGAGTCACAAATTGATTCAAGGCATTAGATCTGTTAGCCAGAGTTCCTAAAGAACTATGAACAGAGGTTCATGACATTGTATAGGAGGCAGGGATAAAAACCATCCCCAAGAGGGTGGGGGAAGGCAAAATGGTTGTTTCAGGAGGCCTTACAAATAGCTGTGAATAGAAGAGAAACAAAAGGTAAAGCAGGAAAAAAAAAAAAAGATATACCCATTTGAATGCAGAGTTCCAAAGAATAGCAAGGAGAGATCAGTTCTAATGAGGTGAATGAAACTGGAGCCTATTATACAGAGTGAAGTAACCCAGAAAGAAAAACACCAATGCAGTATACTAACACATATATATGGAATTTAGAAAGATGATAACGATAACCCTGTATGCGAGACAGCAAAAGAGACACAGATGTAGAGAACAGTCTTTTGGACTCTGTGGGAGAAGGAGAGGGTGGGATGATTTGGGGGTATGTCATGGAAACATGTATAATATCATATAAGAAATGAGTCACCAGTCCAGGTTCGATACAGGATCCTTGTGGCTGGTGCACTGGGATGACATGGAGGTATGGTACGGGGAGGGAAGCAGGATGGGGAACACGTATATGCCTGTGGTGGATTCATGTTGATGTGTGGCAGAACCAATACAATATTGTAAAATAATTAGCCTCCAATTAAAATAAATAAATTTGAATTTAAAAAAAAAAAAAGAAGAAAGAAAGCCTACTCAGCGATCAATGCAAAGAAATAGAGGAAAACAATAGAATGAGAAAGTCAAGAGATTTCTTCAAGAAAATTAGAGATACTGAAGGAACATTTCATGCAAAGGTGGACTCGATAAAGGACAGAAATGGTATGTACCTAACAGAAGCAGAAGATATTTAGAAGAGGTGGCAAGAATACACAGAAGAACTATACAAAAAAGATCTTCATAACCTGATAATCATGATGGTGTGATCACTCACCTAGAGCCAGATATCCTGGAATGGAAAGTCAAGTGGGCCTTGGGAAGCATCACTACAAACAAAACTACTGGAGGTGATGGAATTCCAGCTGAACTATTTCAAATCCTATAAGTTGATGCTGTGAAAGTACTGCACTCAATACTGTCAGCAAATTTGGAAAACTCAGCAGTGGCCACAAGACTGGAAAAGATCAGTTTTCATTCCAATCCTAAAGAAAGGCAATGCCAAAGAATGTTCAAACTACTGCACAATTGCACTCACCTCACATGATAGCAAAGTAATGTTCAAAATTCTCCAAATCAGTCTCAGAAGTACATGAACCATGAACTTCCAGATGTTCAAGCTGGTTTTAGAAAAGGCAGAAGAACCAGAGATCAAATTGCCAACATCCACCGGATCATAGAAAAAGCAAGAATTTGAGAAAAACTTCTACTTCTGCTTTTTCACCATGCCAAAGCATTCATATATATGTTTAAGTGACTTTAAAAACTTAAGTCTTCAAATACTAGGAAAGGAAATGAAGAGATATAGTCTAAACTGGATAAACAAAGACATAAATATAACCATTATTAAATATGCTATTAGCATATTAAAATATTGTTTAGAAAAGACAGTGTGACAGTTCAAAGGGACTGAGAAGCACAGTGGGACTGACAGGGTAATGAGTGTTGGTGGTGGGGGTAAGGAATTGCTGCTTTTAGACACTGGGCACTAACTTAATAAAAAGAAATAAATAATTTAAAAAGAAAAAAAAATTTGAGGCCAAATATAAACTATTACTATAACATAAATAGTAACTAACAAAACAGAAAATATAGGTATCAATAGAAGAAAAATCACTAATCACCACACAACCCAAAGATAAATAGTGTTCACATTTGCTGCAGGTTTTGTTTTTTGTTTTCCTGTCTTTTCTCTATGAAAATATTTTTGTTTCTTGTTTTTACATAGCTGTGTTCATAAAATTGACTATTCTGAATTTATTTATGTATTATCATAGCAAAAACATTCCCCCATGATCATATTAAAATTTAAACATTCTTTCAATGGGGTGCATTATAGCAGTATTGAGTAGCTTTATTATAACTTTTTAAAAATTGAAATACAGTTAATTTACAATATTATTTGCAGATTTACAACATAGTGAATCAATATTTTTTTATATTATTTCCACTTAAATTTATTACAAAATGATATCTTTGTTTCCCTATGCTGTACAATATGTCTTTATTGCTTTTTTTTTTTTTTTTCTTTTAAGTGCATGGTAAAACAAGGGAAGGTTCTTAAAATTTCTTTTGTAAAGTATCACAGCTCAATTTTAACCTTTTTAGTTTTTTTGGCTAAAGCTTGTAACCAAAGATGTCTACATCTACCTTAAT